>NC_139401.1:95267500-105267500 GCF_054392235.1 Sus scrofa | reverse complement strand
CTCCGGCTGCTGGCCGCCCGCACACTCGCGTGACATTTCCACACGGGAGAAAGGAAGCACACCTTCCTGGAGGCTTCTCACTTCCAAGTTCCTCCGTTTGTCAAGAGTCAAGACTTGGGGAGCACAAGGAGATCCCCAGTGGGCTGCCCCGATGTGCACGCCCCCACCGCCCCGTCCCAAAGGTCCACGCCGCCCGGCAGGCGCACCCTCCGAACGACCCCGCCAAGAGCAGGTTCCCAAGGCCTTCCGGGCTTGGTCAAAGGCCATGGTGGAGAGGGCTGGGCCCAAGGGCCATCAGGAGAGGATGGGAGGAACAGGCGGAAAGGGCTCCACTCGAAGCCAAGGAGGCCGAAGGCCTAAGAGGCCCGGCTCTCCGCAAAGCGTCTCCGACCACCGGCCCTCGCGGCCGGGCCGGTCCTGCTGCGTCTCGTGGCTGAGGTGGGGAGCTGAACGATCGCAACACTGGCAGCTGGCTTCACAGAAGCCGGAGCCCAAACCGGAGCCCGAACCGGGTCCCGGCCTAATCCCTTTCCAATCCGCCCGGTCCCCCAGGACACTGACCTCAAATTCCAGGTACTGAGCGCCTAGGGTAACGCACACAGATGAGCTAGATGCTCGTCCACACATCTCCTTCTTCCGGCTCCGCAAGCGGGACCTGGCCCGAGAGCCTCTGCTATCAAGCCGGAAAACTCCGGCACGGTACGCCGGTGGCCCCGTGCCACGGACCTACCTTGGGAGTCTCCCCTTCTTGAGGCTTGCTGAACCACCAGAACCACTGACCTTTTCCTGTGATGAAATGAACCCTTTTGGAAGAGGAGAAGGAAGAGAACAAAGGGCACTCACTCACCCAGAACACCAGCGCCTAGACATGACCGACGTCCCCGACTTCCCTTCTCCTCCTCTCCTTCCACTCTGCCTGACACCCTGCAACGAGAGAGCCGAGCACGCTGCACTCAGCGTGGAACCGCCACGGTGCTGCTTAACACGGAGCCGCGCCCCCGCCCCCGCCCCAGGCCCTCACCCCCCCCCCCCCCGCCTCCCTACACCAGGCACACACACACACAAACGCGCGCACGCACTCGCAGTCACCCACCCCTCCCCAATCCAGGCAACCTCCGGAGTGCCTCTGGTTCCTGTTCACACCAGCTCCCCAAGTCAACCAAAACTTCCCAATAAAGTACAGGGTGAAAAATCAACTCCACTCGCCCTTTGGAAATTGTTCGGATGCCACCCCAGCCCGTGAGACAGAGGCAGTTCTCACAGAAAGAAGCATGTTGGGTGAAACCTTGAGGATACCTGCCCCTACAGTCTCTTTCTGGTGGGAACCGCAGCCATCACCTTGGCCAGTGGAGGCCCAGGGCTTGCTTCCTCGGCTCTCTACCCGCCCCCCCACCCCCGCCCCCGCCCCCGCCCCACGGCTACGTCCAGATTATCTTGGCAGGGGCGAGGGCGCGTGGCCTCCACCCCGCCTGGAAAGACAGGGCCTCCACTGACCAGCAGCTCTCATGACCCGCGGGTAAACGGGCACCGACTTGTCTCCTCTCGGGCCGCACACAGATCCACCGCACTGACTCTCCGGGGGTGAGGGCAGCTGCCCTGGGACGCGGCCGAGGTAACATCGAGCCTACTGCTTTCCTCGGGGCAAACGCTGACGCCCGACCAACGCACCCGGGCCACGCACACTCGCACCCTGGCAACCAGGACCCCGTGCCCCGCGCCCCCTCATAGCCAGCTCCGTCAAAGACGCAAGAGGAAGAGGAAAGGACAGGCGAGAAGCCCAGCGTCCAAAGAGAAGGGGACAGCCGACATACCCTACGCTCCTGCTCTCAGGCACAGACCAGGGCACCCTACCCTGAGGAGCTGTCAGGAAAGAAATGGACAGGACCGAGACCCAGCAGGACGGGGTGTCCCCTCTGCACAGACGCGCCGAGGCCAGGGGGAACCTGTGACGCTGTGAGAGCAGCCACATGCACAAGAGCCTCTACCACTCCCTGAGCCTGTGCGGGGCGCAGCCCAAATGGACACGGGCCTCTGGGTCTTGCCTGCTGCCACCCGCATTCAACCCCGGAAGCATTCGCGCACAACCACCACGCAGGGTGCCCGCTGCAGACGGGGGTGTGGAAGGCAGCGGGACACCTTGGGAGCTGCCGTCTTGCGGCACGGTGAGGGCTTCTTGGGCTTTGGCCGGGAGGAAGGGCTCTCCACGGTGGCACCTCCAAGGCGGTGACGGGGGAAAACTACCAGAGAAAGGACACTCGCCCCCTGTATGTTAAATAACGGGTACACGTTCAATAACACCCAGATCGACGTAAGCTCCACATGCGATGCACGGGCACGGGCACCCACACGCCGGCACGGGCACACGTGAAGGAACGAACCGACCAAAGAGTGGGGGTCGGGGTGTGGCTTGAGGCTAGAGTACAGACCCACTCCCAGGGGGCGCTCCCTAGATGGGTCTCCTGAACACATGGCCCTCACCAAGGTCATCTTGTCTGTGGGGATGGAGGGAGCCACTGGCATCTGCACCTGTCCCATGGACTCCAAACCACTAACACACACAGGCCAGAACAGGCCTGCCCCAGCCCCACCTCCAGCAGCAGCAGCAGCAGCAGCAGCAGCAGGAGCAGGAGGAGCAGGAACAGCAGCATCATCATCATCATCAGCAGCAGCAGCAGCAGCAGCAGCTACCCCGGGGAACTCAATGGCAGAGTGAATGCCTGAGACCCCCGGAGGTGAGCAGGGCCCATCCACCCCAGCTCCCTGGGTCCCGGTGGGCTCCTTCTACTGCCACAGTGGCTTTGACTCTCTCAGGGCCTGGCTCCTGAGCCCTGAAGGCCCTTCACGAAGCCCGCGGACTTAGCTGGATGAGAGCCCCAGAGAGGCAGCCGTGCAAGAAGAGGAGGAGAAACCCAGGTCCTTGGGCCACCTCTAGCTCTGACTCAAGGTCCCCAAGGAGATAGGATCCTGCCCGAGAAGACCCCTATGCAAGCAAGCATACTGCTCCCCAAGGGTGCAGGCATCACAGGGGTCCCGGTCGGTGGCCAGGAAACGTGGACTCAAGACTCCTAGAGAGGTGTGTGGAGACCACCGACCCACGGATGCGCGTATCCCTGTGGCTGTCTCCAGGCGTACATGCCCATGGGTCCTACTGCCCACAAGCAGCCCCCAAAGGAAGAGACACCACCTCCCCCAACACCCCAGCAGCGCCAGCCCCCCGCTCAGAGGGCCTGGAGGGCTCTTGGGCCTCCCTGGGCCTTTTTTGATCCGCAAAGGGCGGAGGGAGAAGCCGAGCTCGCAAGGATGGCTGGGATTTCTGGAGCAACAGTGCCATCAAGCGGAAGCGTTTTGAGCAGGGCCTCCAGGCCCCGCCTGTGCTGCCAAGGGGAAGGCCTGCGCGGCACGGGAGGACGGGTGGGTCTGGGGCACTGCGAGGACTCCCTGGCCGCCGGGGCACGCCTCCAGAGCAGGTGTGGCAGCGACACGCGGTGGGCCGGGGCCGACGCCGGGGGCTCGCTGGCCCACCGAGGAGCCCCTGGCTGCCAGGCCCGCACCCTTGGGGGCGTGGCACGGGCGGCCGCCATTGTCCAGGAACTAGCTACGCTGGAGCTCCCACCCCAGGGCACCCGGCCCGAGGATCCCCGCTCCGCTTGCAGGGCGAGGTCGGCCAGTGGGGTCCCTGGGGTCTCAGGGCCACGGGAGACCCAGGACCCAAGGCGGCGGGGGCGGGGGGTGTTGTCCCGGCGGAGCCCCCCGGCCCAGCCGGCGTGGACAAGGGGCAGCAACTGCTGGCACAGTGGAGAGCTCCCCGACGAGTGTTCGGTCCCGGACCCAGACAAGGAAGAGCAGCGCAGGTGCACTGCACGTTCCAGCTGGCGCTGCCTGGAGTGCCCCGGGTGCTTTGCGCTCGTTACTTTTGCCCATACCAAAGGGAGTCTGGGTCCCGGACCCCGCGAGGCCCCTTCCCGGCCCACGTGACACTGGGTATCCAGAACCACTCGGGATGGCGTGGAACTGGGCCCAGGCCGGTACCCTGAGATGGACCATCACGGGCCACAGCCAAGGGGGCGGGGGGTGGATTGTCCCGGTCCGGTTGCCGCAATCGGTCCGGGGGCGTGGGTGGGGGGCCGCGGGAACGTTGTGTAGCCAGAGGTCGCCCTACTCAGCGGCCTCCCGCCCCGTGGAGGACCCGGGTCCTCTTGTTTGGTTCTGGGGAAGACCCCTGGGCCGTCTCACACGGGGTCCTGGTTCTTCGGCAGGTGCAGCCGCTGGCCCTGGCCCCAGGGGCACAAGTGAGACACACACCCCGCCCCCGTCCCGGGGCCAGGGACCAGTCACGACCACGTAGGTCAGGACCTGGCCCCAAGGAAAGACTCGGCCCACGGGAGCCCAGCTGACAACATCTCCGGCCACCCACAAGCGTGCAACGAACGAAGGGGCAGGGAGCGAGTTTCCACACCCTGCCAGGAGGGGTGAGGGCAAGGGGGTATGTGTGCAGGGAGGGGTCCAGCCTGGAGACCTGCTCCCAGTTCGAAGCCCCCCCCCCCCCCGCCCAAGTCCCCAACGGCCGCCCGAACCCTACCACCAATCCAGCCTTGCCCGCGCCGCCACGTCCATCCCCACCCCCCTCACCACCGCCGGCCACTGCCCGGCCAAAGCCCAGGCAATTAAGCGCTGGGCAAAGGGCAGGAACGAGCCAACCCGGAGCTCACTCCACAAGTGGCCTATCGGGACTGTCGGGGACCAGAAGGCGCGGCCCTGCGCCCAGGAGTACACGATGCACCTCGTTCCTGGCCCTGGCGGCCAAGCTGCATGAGGTGGCGGTGGTCGTGCGGGACAGGGGGAGGGCGGGGTGTTTCTCTCAGTGCAACAGAGGTGAGCTTCAGGCAGCATCCTCAGGCCTCCACTCGACCCCCGGGCTGGGCGGCAGGGGCAAGCACGGGGTTGAGGCCTGGAGAGCCGGGGCTGAGTGGAAGCCAGGGCCGTTCCTTCCCATCGCTGCAGTGAGAGGCCCAGAGCCTCTTGGGGACAAAAGCCCAAGCCTGCAAGCGCAGGGCCCCGGGGGTCCGCTCGGCTCCGCTCCTCTCCCCTCCTCTCTCAGAGGTGGGTCCGGGAGCCCTCTGGACAGAATCCTGGAGACCCTGGGAGCTGCCTTTCGGACTCGGGCCCAGGGCTCCTTCTGAGGCGGCTCCCTGGTCCCGGGAGGGGCCCTTCCCTTCTGGACTGGGACCTCCGGCCTTTGCTGGGCCTCGGGCCCCTTTGGCACAGGGTCCCCAGGCTCCCCATGCCATCTCTGAGCTGGACAGGAAGGAGTCACTGGAGCTCGCCTCTGCCGCTGCAGCCAATGGCAGCAGAAGCCCAGCTGCCCGCGGTGGTCTCCGGCTGGGCCCCACCCGTGAGCGTGAGCGTGAGTGAGAGCGTGAGCGAGAGCCAGCGCCAGCGCCAGCGCGGCTTCAGAGGCCCTGGGCCCGCCCAGGCCAAGGCTGCTCTGCCTTCCAGGGGAAGGGGCGAGCCGCCAAGCGCCCGCAGCTCCCCAGCCCAGGGCCCAGGCTCCTTCTGAGCTGCTTCCTCTAGCCCCGCCCAGACATGGCGGCCACCAGGGTGGCCCGAGACTCCACTTCCTGTGCCCCACGGGCCGGGCGCCCGGACCATGGGCCTCGTCCCGGTGCCCGGGGCCGGTCTCTGGAGCTCCCACGGCCCCTCCGGGCCCTGGGCCACGCTTCCCGCCCCTTCCCCGGCGGAGCTCTGGACAGACTTCCCCGGGACACAGTCCCCGGTCCCCGACTGCAGGCCCCTGTCACTCCTCCCCAGGAAGGGACAGTCCAGAGTTCGCAGGACTGGCGGAGCCATTCCTCTGGATGGCGGTATTGCACCAGAAATGGCAGCCTGCCCTTCCCCCCACACCCCAAAAGTCCTCTCCCTCCGCCCTTTGCTCAGAGAAAAAAAAAAAAAAAAGGCGAAAAGCAAAAAAAGAAAAAGGACCCAGAAAAACAGAAAAGGAGCCAAGGAAAGGAAAAGAGAAGCAAGGCCATCTCCTGTCCAACTGGGCAAAAGCAAGGCCGCTCATCATCGTGGCCACCTCAGAGGGCTGCACCTCCAAGGCTGGCACTCCACATCCTGTGGCTCCTTCGCCCTGTGGGGGCCTCCTAGCCTGCCTGCCTTTACCACAAGAAAGCCATGAGGATGAGTGCCCTTGCCTCGTTCTCCCCAAGGCAGGGAGCAGGGAGCCCTTGGTAGTCCTACACGAAAGCCACACGGGGGAGGGAGAGATGGGCCTGGTCCTCACAGCCAAAGGTTCCTTTCGGGGCCCTCCCGCTCAGGGCCCAGGGCCCAGGGCCCAGGGCCTAGACCGAGGATCTGACCTCACGCCCAGAGCGAGCTCCCCGTGAAGGGCCCTTGGGATGGCCAAACACGCCCCTCTCGAAGGCAGAGCTGCCCGCAGAAGTGCCACTCTGCCCCTTGCTCGTAACCAAGAGCCGCAAACCCGTGTCCGACCGCGCTAAGCCACGGTGCCACACGCTCACCGGCCCGCCTGGAGAAGCCTTGGATGACCCCGAGCCAGGGCAGGAGGCGGCATCCTCCTCGCGGCAAGACTGTTTCAAGAGGACACAGCAGGAAGAGGAATCAAACAGAGACAGAAAGAAAACACCAGCTCCGGCTGCTGGCCGCCCGCACACTCGCGTGACATTTCCACACGGGAGAAAGGAAGCACACCTTCCTGGAGGCTTCTCACTTCCAAGTTCCTCCGTTTGTCAAGAGTCAAGACTTGGGGAGCACAAGGAGATCCCCAGTGGGCTGCCCCGATGTGCACGCCCCCACCGCCCCGTCCCAAAGGTCCACGCCGCCCGGCAGGCGCACCCTCCGAACGACCCCGCCAAGAGCAGGTTCCCAAGGCCTTCCGGGCTTGGTCAAAGGCCATGGTGGAGAGGGCTGGGCCCAAGGGCCATCAGGAGAGGATGGGAGGAACAGGCGGAAAGGGCTCCACTCGAAGCCAAGGAGGCCGAAGGCCTAAGAGGCCCGGCTCTCCGCAAAGCGTCTCCGACCACCGGCCCTCGCGGCCGGGCCGGTCCTGCTGCGTCTCGTGGCTGAGGTGGGGAGCTGAACGATCGCAACACTGGCAGCTGGCTTCACAGAAGCCGGAGCCCAAACCGGAGCCCGAACCGGGTCCCGGCCTAATCCCTTTCCAATCCGCCCGGTCCCCCAGGACACTGACCTCAAATTCCAGGTACTGAGCGCCTAGGGTAACGCACACAGATGAGCTAGATGCTCGTCCACACATCTCCTTCTTCCGGCTCCGCAAGCGGGACCTGGCCCGAGAGCCTCTGCTATCAAGCCGGAAAACTCCGGCACGGTACGCCGGTGGCCCCGTGCCACGGACCTACCTTGGGAGTCTCCCCTTCTTGAGGCTTGCTGAACCACCAGAACCACTGACCTTTTCCTGTGATGAAATGAACCCTTTTGGAAGAGGAGAAGGAAGAGAACAAAGGGCACTCACTCACCCAGAACACCAGCGCCTAGACATGACCGACGTCCCCGACTTCCCTTCTCCTCCTCTCCTTCCACTCTGCCTGACACCCTGCAACGAGAGAGCCGAGCACGCTGCACTCAGCGTGGAACCGCCACGGTGCTGCTTAACACGGAGCCGCGCCCCCGCCCCCGCCCCAGGCCCTCACCCCCCCCCCCCCCCCGCCTCCCTACACCAGGCACACACACACACAAACGCGCGCACGCACTCGCAGTCACCCACCCCTCCCCAATCCAGGCAACCTCCGGAGTGCCTCTGGTTCCTGTTCACACCAGCTCCCCAAGTCAACCAAAACTTCCCAATAAAGTACAGGGTGAAAAATCAACTCCACTCGCCCTTTGGAAATTGTTCGGATGCCACCCCAGCCCGTGAGACAGAGGCAGTTCTCACAGAAAGAAGCATGTCGGGTGAAACCTTGAGGATACCTGCCCCTACAGTCTCTTTCTGGTGGGAACCGCAGCCATCACCTTGGCCAGTGGAGGCCCAGGGCTTGCTTCCTCGGCTCTCTACCCGCCCCCCCACCCCCGCCCCCGCCCCCGCCCCACGGCTACGTCCAGATTATCTTGGCAGGGGCGAGGGCGCGTGGCCTCCACCCCGCCTGGAAAGACAGGGCCTCCACTGACCAGCAGCTCTCATGACCCGCGGGTAAACGGGCACCGACTTGTCTCCTCTCGGGCCGCACACAGATCCACCGCACTGACTCTCCGGGGGTGAGGGCAGCTGCCCTGGGACGCGGCCGAGGTAACATCGAGCCTACTGCTTTCCTCGGGGCAAACGCTGACGCCCGACCAACGCACCCGGGCCACGCACACTCGCACCCTGGCAACCAGGACCCCGTGCCCCGCGCCCCCTCATAGCCAGCTCCGTCAAAGACGCAAGAGGAAGAGGAAAGGACAGGCGAGAAGCCCAGCGTCCAAAGAGAAGGGGACAGCCGACATACCCTACGCTCCTGCTCTCAGGCACAGACCAGGGCACCCTACCCTGAGGAGCTGTCAGGAAAGAAATGGACAGGACCGAGACCCAGCAGGACGGGGTGTCCCCTCTGCACAGACGCGCCGAGGCCAGGGGGAACCTGTGACGCTGTGAGAGCAGCCACATGCACAAGAGCCTCTACCACTCCCTGAGCCTGTGCGGGGCGCAGCCCAAATGGACACGGGCCTCTGGGTCTTGCCTGCTGCCACCCGCATTCAACCCCGGAAGCATTCGCGCACAACCACCACGCAGGGTGCCCGCTGCAGACGGGGGTGTGGAAGGCAGCGGGACACCTTGGGAGCTGCCGTCTTGCGGCACGGTGAGGGCTTCTTGGGCTTTGGCCGGGAGGAAGGGCTCTCCACGGTGGCACCTCCAAGGCGGTGACGGGGGAAAACTACCAGAGAAAGGACACTCGCCCCCTGTATGTTAAATAACGGGTACACGTTCAATAACACCCAGATCGACGTAAGCTCCACATGCGATGCACGGGCACGGGCACCCACACGCCGGCACGGGCACACGTGAAGGAACGAACCGACCAAAGAGTGGGGGTCGGGGTGTGGCTTGAGGCTAGAGTACAGACCCACTCCCAGGGGGCGCTCCCTAGATGGGTCTCCTGAACACATGGCCCTCACCAAGGTCATCTTGTCTGTGGGGATGGAGGGAGCCACTGGCATCTGCACCTGTCCCATGGACTCCAAACCACTAACACACACAGGCCAGAACAGGCCTGCCCCAGCCCCACCTCCAGCAGCAGCAGCAGCAGCAGCAGCAGCAGGAGCAGGAGGAGCAGGAACAGCAGCATCATCATCATCATCAGCAGCAGCAGCAGCAGCAGCAGCAGCTACCCCGGGGAACTCAATGGCAGAGTGAATGCCTGAGACCCCCGGAGGTGAGCAGGGCCCATCCACCCCAGCTCCCTGGGTCCCGGTGGGCTCCTTCTACTGCCACAGTGGCTTTGACTCTCTCAGGGCCTGGCTCCTGAGCCCTGAAGGCCCTTCACGAAGCCCGCGGACTTAGCTGGATGAGAGCCCCAGAGAGGCAGCCGTGCAAGAAGAGGAGGAGAAACCCAGGTCCTTGGGCCACCTCTAGCTCTGACTCAAGGTCCCCAAGGAGATAGGATCCTGCCCGAGAAGACCCCTATGCAAGCAAGCATACTGCTCCCCAAGGGTGCAGGCATCACAGGGGTCCCGGTCGGTGGCCAGGAAACGTGGACTCAAGACTCCTAGAGAGGTGTGTGGAGACCACCGACCCACGGATGCGCGTATCCCTGTGGCTGTCTCCAGGCGTACATGCCCATGGGTCCTACTGCCCACAAGCAGCCCCCAAAGGAAGAGACACCACCTCCCCCAACACCCCAGCAGCGCCAGCCCCCCGCTCAGAGGGCCTGGAGGGCTCTTGGGCCTCCCTGGGCCTTTTTTGATCCGCAAAGGGCGGAGGGAGAAGCCGAGCTCGCAAGGATGGCTGGGATTTCTGGAGCAACAGTGCCATCAAGCGGAAGCGTTTTGAGCAGGGCCTCCAGGCCCCGCCTGTGCTGCCAAGGGGAAGGCCTGCGCGGCACGGGAGGACGGGTGGGTCTGGGGCACTGCGAGGACTCCCTGGCCGCCGGGGCACGCCTCCAGAGCAGGTGTGGCAGCGACACGCGGTGGGCCGGGGCCGACGCCGGGGGCTCGCTGGCCCACCGAGGAGCCCCTGGCTGCCAGGCCCGCACCCTTGGGGGCGTGGCACGGGCGGCCGCCATTGTCCAGGAACTAGCTACGCTGGAGCTCCCACCCCAGGGCACCCGGCCCGAGGATCCCCGCTCCGCTTGCAGGGCGAGGTCGGCCAGTGGGGTCCCTGGGGTCTCAGGGCCACGGGAGACCCAGGACCCAAGGCGGCGGGGGCGGGGGGTGTTGTCCCGGCGGAGCCCCCCGGCCCAGCCGGCGTGGACAAGGGGCAGCAACTGCTGGCACAGTGGAGAGCTCCCCGACGAGTGTTCGGTCCCGGACCCAGACAAGGAAGAGCAGCGCAGGTGCACTGCACGTTCCAGCTGGCGCTGCCTGGAGTGCCCCGGGTGCTTTGCGCTCGTTACTTTTGCCCATACCAAAGGGAGTCTGGGTCCCGGACCCCGCGAGGCCCCTTCCCGGCCCACGTGACACTGGGTATCCAGAACCACTCGGGATGGCGTGGAACTGGGCCCAGGCCGGTACCCTGAGATGGACCATCACGGGCCACAGCCAAGGGGGCGGGGGGTGGATTGTCCCGGTCCGGTTGCCGCAATCGGTCCGGGGGCGTGGGTGGGGGGCCGCGGGAACGTTGTGTAGCCAGAGGTCGCCCTACTCAGCGGCCTCCCGCCCCGTGGAGGACCCGGGTCCTCTTGTTTGGTTCTGGGGAAGACCCCTGGGCCGTCTCACACGGGGTCCTGGTTCTTCGGCAGGTGCAGCCGCTGGCCCTGGCCCCAGGGGCACAAGTGAGACACACACCCCGCCCCCGTCCCGGGGCCAGGGACCAGTCACGACCACGTAGGTCAGGACCTGGCCCCAAGGAAAGACTCGGCCCACGGGAGCCCAGCTGACAACATCTCCGGCCACCCACAAGCGTGCAACGAACGAAGGGGCAGGGAGCGAGTTTCCACACCCTGCCAGGAGGGGTGAGGGCAAGGGGGTATGTGTGCAGGGAGGGGTCCAGCCTGGAGACCTGCTCCCAGTTCGAAGCCCCCCCCCCCCCCGCCCAAGTCCCCAACGGCCGCCCGAACCCTACCACCAATCCAGCCTTGCCCGCGCCGCCACGTCCATCCCCACCCCCCTCACCACCGCCGGCCACTGCCCGGCCAAAGCCCAGGCAATTAAGCGCTGGGCAAAGGGCAGGAACGAGCCAACCCGGAGCTCACTCCACAAGTGGCCTATCGGGACTGTCGGGGACCAGAAGGCGCGGCCCTGCGCCCAGGAGTACACGATGCACCTCGTTCCTGGCCCTGGCGGCCAAGCTGCATGAGGTGGCGGTGGTCGTGCGGGACAGGGGGAGGGCGGGGTGTTTCTCTCAGTGCAACAGAGGTGAGCTTCAGGCAGCATCCTCAGGCCTCCACTCGACCCCCGGGCTGGGCGGCAGGGGCAAGCACGGGGTTGAGGCCTGGAGAGCCGGGGCTGAGTGGAAGCCAGGGCCGTTCCTTCCCATCGCTGCAGTGAGAGGCCCAGAGCCTCTTGGGGACAAAAGCCCAAGCCTGCAAGCGCAGGGCCCCGGGGGTCCGCTCGGCTCCGCTCCTCTCCCCTCCTCTCTCAGAGGTGGGTCCGGGAGCCCTCTGGACAGAATCCTGGAGACCCTGGGAGCTGCCTTTCGGACTCGGGCCCAGGGCTCCTTCTGAGGCGGCTCCCTGGTCCCGGGAGGGGCCCTTCCCTTCTGGACTGGGACCTCCGGCCTTTGCTGGGCCTCGGGCCCCTTTGGCACAGGGTCCCCAGGCTCCCCATGCCATCTCTGAGCTGGACAGGAAGGAGTCACTGGAGCTCGCCTCTGCCGCTGCAGCCAATGGCAGCAGAAGCCCAGCTGCCCGCGGTGGTCTCCGGCTGGGCCCCACCCGTGAGCGTGAGCGTGAGTGAGAGCGTGAGCGAGAGCCAGCGCCAGCGCCAGCGCGGCTTCAGAGGCCCTGGGCCCGCCCAGGCCAAGGCTGCTCTGCCTTCCAGGGGAAGGGGCGAGCCGCCAAGCGCCCGCAGCTCCCCAGCCCAGGGCCCAGGCTCCTTCTGAGCTGCTTCCTCTAGCCCCGCCCAGACATGGCGGCCACCAGGGTGGCCCGAGACTCCACTTCCTGTGCCCCACGGGCCGGGCACCCGGACCATGGGCCTCGTCCCGGTGCCCGGGGCCGGTCTCTGGAGCTCCCACGGCCCCTCCGGGCCCTGGGCCACGCTTCCCGCCCCTTCCCCGGCGGAGCTCTGGACAGACTTCCCTGGGACACAGTCCCCGGTCCCCGACTGCAGGCCCCTGTCACTCCTCCCCAGGAAGGGACAGTCCAGAGTTCGCAGGACTGGCGGAGCCATTCCTCTGGATGGCGGTATTGCACCAGAAATGGCAGCCTGCCCTTCCCCCCACACCCCAAAAGTCCTCTCCCTCCGCCCTTTGCTCAGAGAAAAAAAAAAAAAAAAAAAGGCGAAAAGCAAAAAAAGAAAAAGGACCCAGAAAAACAGAAAAGGAGCCAAGGAAAGGAAAAGAGAAGCAAGGCCATCTCCTGTCCAACTGGGCAAAAGCAAGGCCGCTCATCATCGTGGCCACCTCAGAGGGCTGCACCTCCAAGGCTGGCACTCCACATCCTGTGGCTCCTTCGCCCTGTGGGGGCCTCCTAGCCTGCCTTTACCACAAGAAAGACATGGGTCCCTATCCAGGCAACCCAGCAACAAGTCTGCTCTTGTGTCTTAGCATCAGGGTCTTCTACTTTTTAAGAAACTTCCTTATCTCGAGGCTTTGGTCAGGTTGACCCATGTACTATTGGTCACATTAACGTGCCTTTTTTTACGAATGTGGCACATCCCAAGCCCCCAGGGGGTGCCCCACTCCCGCGGAATAGCTGCTGAGCACCACCAGCCCCCTGGAAGATCCCCTGCAGCCCAGAAAAGCTGCAACAAGCTCGGCCAGACTGTGAAAAGATCCGCCTAAATTCTCAGGCCGTCCTTCTGAGTAGGGCTGCCCTAGGGAAGAGCCTCTTAGGTTCTCAGTGACCCAGACAGCTGCTCCAGCCCCCAGGGGGTGCTGCGCTCCTGAGGAACAGCTGCCCAACACCTCCAACCCCCTGCAAGAACCCCACAGCCTAAAAACACCAGCACAACCTCTGCATGACCAAGTGAAATCTGCTACCATCGTGGTGTGGACCTCCCAGTCCTGTCTGCCCTCAGGAAGCCCTCCTTTGTTTCAAGGAAACACTGTTAGCCCCATCAACACTCCAGAAAAGCCACACTGCCCCAAAAATATTGACCAACAATGCCAGCCCTCAGGAAATATTCCACGGCAGTGACAAGGCAAACACTGCCCAATAACGGAGAGTACAACTCCCTCAGGAGAAAGAAAACAACAAGCAAGATGAAGAAGCTGAGAAACCACCCCCAGTCAAACCAACAGGAGAACTCACCTAAAACAGTCAACAATGAAACAGATCTCTGCAGTCAGACAGACCTGGAGTTCTAAAGGGAAATAGTGAAAATACTGAAGGAATTAAGAGAAGATATGAACAGTAATGCAGATACCCTCAGAAAGGAACTAGAAAATACAAGGAGGAGCCAAGAAAAACTACAACATTCATTTGCAGAGGTGCAAACTGAACTAAGGGCAGTAAAATCCAGAATGAATAATGCAGAAGAATGAATCAGTGATATGGAAGATAGAATAATGGAAATCACTCAATCCGGTCAACAGACAGAAAACCGAATCAAAAAACTGGAAAGCAATATAAGAGACCTATGGGATAATATAAAGCGGGCCAATCTACGCATAATAGGAATTCCAGAAGGAGTAGAAAAAGATAAGGGGATGGAAAATATATTTGAAGAAATTATCGCTGGAAACTTCCCAAATCTAAAGGATACTGGGTTCAAGATACAAGAAGCACAGAGGGCCCCAAACAAACTGAACCCAAACAGACCCACACCAAGACACATCATAATAGAAATGGTAAAAGTTAGTGATAAAGAGAGGATCCTAAAGGCAGCAAGAGAAAAACAGAATGTTACCTACAAGGGAACCCCCATAAGAATATCAGCTGATTTCTCTACAGAAACACTACGGGCCAGGAGGGAATGGCAAGAGATATTTAAAGTGCTAAAAGGAAAAAATATGCAACCTAGAATACTCTCTCCAGCAAGAATATCATTTAAAATAGAAGGGGAAATAAAAATTTTTTCCAACAAACAAAAACTTAAAGAATACAGCAACACAAAACCCAGGTTAAAGGAAATATTGAAAGGGCTTCTCTAAACCAAAAAGAAAGGAAGGAAAGGGAAGAAAAAAGAAAAGAAAAAAAAAAAAAGAAGAAGAAGAGGAAGAACTAGGACTAAGGAAACCGCAATCAGAGAGCAGTCACTCAAATAAGCCAGCATACAGATTTAATCATGAACATGCTTCAAACAAAATAAAAAGAAAATGAAAAAGAGTCATCAAAACCATAAAATGTGGGCAAGGGATGTTGGGAAGTAAATAACCCTTTTTGTTTGTTTGTATGTTTCTCTTCTTAATTTTAATACAGTAATGAAGTGTTTGAACGTACAGGATCATCAGGCTAAAACACACAATTATGGGAAGGGGTTAGCATACTTAAAAAACAGGGCAACCACAAGCCAAAACCAAATATTGCATTTGCAAAAAATGAAAAAAAAAAATACTCTCAAGCAGATAATAACAGGAGGCCATCCAACCCAAAAAAAAAAAAAAAAGAAAAAAAAAGAAAGGAAGAATGGAGAACCATAGAATCAACTGGAACACGAGGTTCAAATGGCAATAAATAATCATCTATCAATTATCACCTTAAATGTCAATGGACTGAAGGCCCCAATCAAAAGACACAGAGTGGCTGAGTGGATAAATCGGCAGAAACCTTCAATATGCTGCCTACAAGAAACTCACCTTAGGACAAAAGATACATATAGATTGAAAGTGAAAGGGTGGGGGAAAATATTTCACGCCAATAGACATGACAGAAAAGCAGGAGTCGCAACGCTCATATCAGACAAAATAGACTTTAAAACAAAAGACATAAAGAAAGACAAAGAAGGACACTACTGAATGATTAAGGGATCCATCCAAGGAGAGGATGTTACTATCATCAACATATATGCCCCAAATATAGGAGCACCCAGATACATACAACAAATATTAACAGACATAAAGGGAGATATTGATGAGAATACAATCATAGTAGGAGACCTTAATACCCCCCTCACATCAATGGACAGATCCTCTAGACAGAAAACCAATAAAGCAACAGAGATCCTAAAGGACACAATAGAAAAGTTAGACTTAATTGATATCTTCAGGACACTACATCCAAAAAAAGCAGAATACACATTCTTCTCAAATGCTCATGGAACATTCTCAAGAATCGACCACATATTGGGACACAAAGCGAATCTCAATAAATTTAGGAGCACAGAAATTATCTCAAGTATCTTCTCTGACCACAATGCCATGAAATTAGAAATCAACCATGGGAAAAGGAAAGAGAAAAAACCTACTCCATGGAGACCAAACAACATGCTACTAAAAAACCAATGGGTCAATGAGGAAATCAAGAAGGAAATTAAAAACTACCTTGAAACAAATGATAATGAAGACACAACCGCTCAAAATCTATGGGATGCTGCGAAAGCAGTGCTCAGAGGGAAATTTGTAGCAATACAGGCCTTTCTCAAAAAAGAAGAAAGATCCCAAATTGACAACGTAACCCTCCACCTAAATGAATTAGAAAAAGAAGAACAAAAAAGTCCTAAAGTCAGCAGAAGGAAGGAAATTATAAAGATCAAGGAAGAAATCAATAAAATAGAGACTCAAAAAAAATAGAGAAAATTAATAAAACCAAGAGCTGGTTCTTTGAAAAGGTAAACAAAATTGACAAACCCCTGGCCAGACTCACTAAAAAGAGGAAAGAACCCAAATCACCAAAATTATAAATGAAAAAGGAGAAATCACAACGGATACAGAAATACAAAAAACCATAAGAGAATACTATGAACAATTATACGGCAACAAGTCTGACAATCTGGAAGAAATGGACAATTTTCTAGAATCTTACAGCCTGCCAAAACTGAATCAAGTAGAAACAGACCAACTGAACAGACCCATCACTAGAAATGAAATTGAAGAGGTCATAAAATCACTCCCTACAAATAAAAGTCCAGGACCAGATGGCTTCACAGGTGAATTTTATCAAACATATAAAGAGGAATTGGTGCCCATCCTCCTTAAACTCTTTCAAAAGGTTGAAGAAGAAGGAATACTCCCAAAAACATTCTATGAGGCCACCATCACCCTCATTCCAAAACCAGACAGAGATACCACCAAAAAAGAAAACTACCGGCCAATATCATTGATGAATATAGATGCAAAAATTCTCAACAAAATCTTAGCCAACCGAATCCAACAACATACCAAAAAAATTATACACCATGACCAGGTTGGGTTCATCCCAGGTTCACAAGGATGGTTCAACATACGCAAATCAATCAGCATCATACACCACATTCACAAAAGAAAAGTCAAAAATCATATGATCATCTCAATAGACGCAGAAAAAGCATTTGACAAAGTCCAACATCCATTCAGGATCAAGACCCTCGCCAAAGTGGGTATACAGGGAACATTCCTGAATATAATCAAAGCCATTTATGATAAACCCACAGCAAATATAATACTCAATGGGGAAAAACTGAAAGCCTTCTCACTCAAATCTGGAACAAGACAGGGATGCCCACTCTCACCACTGCTCTTCAACATAGTTTTGGAAGTCCTAGCCACAGCAATTAGACAAACAAAAGAAATAAAAGGCATCCATATAGGAAGAGAAGAGATAAAACTGCCACTGTATGCAGATGACATGATACTATACCTAGAAAACCCTAAGGACTCAACCCCAAAACTACTTGAACTGATCAACAAATTCAGCAAAGTAGCAGGATATAAGATTAACATTCAGAAGTCAGTCGCATTTCTGTATACCAGTAATGAAACATTAGAAAAGGAATACAAAAACACGATACCTTTTAAAATTGCACCTCACAAAATCAAATACCTTGGAATACACCTGACCAAGGAGGTAAAGGACCTATATGCCAAGAACTATAAAACTTTAATCAAAGAAATCAAAGAAGATGGAAAGAAACGGAAAGATATTCCATGTTCCTGGATTGGGAAAATCAATATTGTGAAAATGGCCATACTACCCAAAGCAATCTACAGATTCAATGCAATCCCTATCCAATTACCCATCACATGTTTCACAGAACTAGAACAAACAATCCAAACATTTATATGGAACAACAAAAGACCCAGAATCGCCAAAGCAATCCTGAGAAACAAAAACCAAGCAGGAGGCATAACTCTCCCAGACTTCAAGAAATACTACAAAGCCACAGTCATCAAAACAGTGTGGTACTGGTATCAAAACAGACAGACAGACCAATGGAACAGAATAGAGAACCTGGAAATAAACCCGGACACCTATGGTCAATTAATCTTTGACAAGGGAGGCAAGAACATAAAATGGGAAAAAGAAAGTCTATTCAGCAAGCATTGCTGGGAAACCTGGACAGCTGCATGCAAAGCAATGAAACTAGAACACACCCTCACACCATGCACAAAAATAAACTCAAAATGGCTGAAAGACTTAAATATACGACAGGACACCATCCAACTCCTAGAAGAAAACATAGGCAAAACACTCTCTGACATCAACATCATGAATATTTTCTCAGGTCAGTCTCCCAAAGCAATAGAAATTAGAGCAAAAATAAACCCATGGGACCTCATCAAACTGAAAAGCTTTTGCACAGCAAAGGAAACCCAAAAGAAAACAAAAAGACAACTTACAGAATGGGAGAAAATAGTTTCAAATGATGCAACCGACAAGGGCTTAATCTCTAGAATATATATGGACAACTTATACAACCCAACAGCAAAAAAACCAATCAATCAATGGAAAAATGGGCAAAAGACCTGAATAGACATTTCTCCAAAGAAGATATACAGATGGCCAACAAACACATGAAAAAATGCTCAACATCGCTGGCTATAAGAGAAATGCAAATCAAAACTACCATGAGATATCACCTCACACCCGTCAGAATGGCCATCATTAATAAATCCACAAATAACAAGTGCTGGAGGGGCTGTGGGGAAAAGGGAACCCTGCTGCACTGTTGGTGGGAATGTAAACTGGTACAGCCACTATGGAGAACAGTTTGGAGATACCTTAGAAATCTATACATAGAACTTCCATATGACCCCACAATCCCACTCTTGGGCATCTATCCGGACAAAACTCTACTTAAAGGAGACACGTGCACCCGCATGTTCATTGCAGCACTATTCACAATAGCCAAGACATGGAAACAACCCAAATGTCCATCAACAGATGATTGGATTCGGAAGAGGTGGTATATATACACAATGGAATACTACTCAGCCATAAAAAAGAATGACATAATGCCATTTGCAGCAACATGGATGGAGCTAGAGAATCTCATCCTGAGTGAAATGAGCCAGAAAGACAAAGACAAATACCATATGATATCACTTATAACTGGAATCTAATATCCAGCACAAATGAACATCTCCTTACAAAAGAAAATCATGGACTTGTGGCTGCCTGATGGGAGGGGGAGGGAGTGGGAGGGATCGGGAGCTTGGGCTTATCAGACACAACTTAGAATAGATTTACAAGGAGATCCTGCTGAATAGCATTGAGAACTTGGTCTAGATACTCATGTTGCAACAGAAGAAAGGGTGGGGGGAAAATGTAATTGTAATGTATACATGTAAGGATAACCTGACCCCCTTGCTGTACAGTGGGAAAATTAAAAAAAATTAAAAAAAAAATCCCTGCTGGAGTTCCTGCTGTGGCACAGTGGGTGAAGAATCCAACTGCAGTGGCTCGGGTCTCTGCAGCAGCACAGGTTCTATCCCCAGCCTGGCCCAATGGGTTAAAGGATTCGGTGCTGCCACAGCTGTGGCTGGGGTTCAATCCCTGGCCCAGGCTTCCATATGTTGCAGGTGTGGACACACACACATTCCCTGCTCTCTCATGCCATCAAATCTTCTCTGCAAAACTTGCTTGATTTGTTAGCTTTTACATTTTAGAAGACCAAACTTCTGCTTCAGCATCAATAGGAGGAAACACATGCATGCCTGCATGTGTGTGTATGCACACACACACCCACCCTTAACACTAAGAAATATCCAGCATAAATGTATCTTCTTTCTTTTCGAACTTTTTTGTCTACATCTAATCGTGACTATCTTGTATTACCTTTGATAACTTGTTTAACTTCTTTAAAAGGCCTGTTTCTTTCACTGATAATCATCCTCCTTTCAGATCCTATTGTATAAAACTGTCAAAAGATAAAAACTCAAACCATCCGTATTCCTATCACTTGGGGAGAGCCCCTGAAAATTTGGGGACTTGTTCTTCCATGTGGTTCAATGCATACTTAGAAAAAGACCTATAATAATTTCAGGTCAAAAATTCTTTTCTGGAGTTCCCGTCATGGGTCAGCGGAAACGAATCTGACTAGCATCCATGAGGACGCAGGTTCCACCCCTGGCCTCGCACAGTGGGTTAAAGGAGCCGGCAGAGCCGTGAGCTCTGGTGTAGGTCAAAGACGTGGCTCGGATCTGGTGTTGCTGTGGCGTAGGCCAGCGGCTACAGCTGATTCGATCCCTAGCCTGGGACCCTCCATAGGCCACGGGTGCAGTCCTAAACAACCCCCCTACAAAAAAAAAAAAAATTCTTTTCTAAGCTCTGTGCTATACGGTAACCATCATTTCCTTCAAAAAATTTTATGCTTAAGAGTCCTAATTGGGGGAGTTTCCGCTGTGGTAATGTGGGTTAAGGATCAGACACGGCCCCAGCTGTGGCTCAGATTCAGTCCCTGGCCAGGGAACTTCCACAGGCAGCCGCTTAAAAAAAAAAAAAAATTTTTTTTTAATTGAAAAAAAGAATCAGGAATTCCTGTTACAGCTCAGCAGGTTAAGAATCCAACATAGTGTCCATGAAAATGCAGGTTTGATCCCTGGCCTTGCTCTGTGGGTTAAGGATCTGGCTTTGCAGCAGGCTGAGGCTAGGATCTGGTGTGGCTGTGGCATAGGCCGGCAACAGCAGCTCCAATGTGACTCCTAGCCCGAGAACTTCCATATGTTGCAGGTGTGGCCATAAAAAAAAAAAAAAAAAAAAAAAAAAAAAAAGAATCATAACTGAAATTCCTCTTTTGTCTAAAAAAAGTTAAGCACACAGATGTGGTTAAAACATAGCCTTGGTGAAGAGCCTTCACCAAATTCCACTCCCTAGTAGTAACCACTAGCAACAGCGTGGTTGATTAACCTGCATTTTTTTTTTTAAACCAGGTATAAATGACCAAGAGGACATAAGTACCTGGATATACTTGCAGCAGACAAATGCAGGTGCATAAAGCAAACTTCTGTCCTTTGTTCATGTCTATAAATGTAATTACATACCCTACTTTTTTTTTTTTTTCAGGTTTCTCCAGGGACTGAACAGGATGTGACATTTCTCATAAACAACCAAACGTGGGTAGAACGGAATTTTCGCATTTCTGGCTGTTACCAAGTAGGCACCCTTTAACGAGTTGAAATACAAGAGATCTGTGGCTAATAGCACGACTTAAAAAAAATAGTTTTAAATACCCAAGGAAATGTGAGAAGTTGGGTTTCTTCATCTATTCTTCATTCAGGTCGTTTTCCCTCTTAAAATTCAGCCCCCTGCTAAGTTTCAAATCGCGAGGGGCACGAACCACTTGTGGAAATTAACCCTTGTCTCATAAGTCCCATCACTCCCTTAAAATAACGCGGATGGCATCTCCTCTTGTTCTCGTGCAACCCATCATGTAAACCTGGTTTCACTTAAATAAACAGGCAACTTACAGGGCGGAACAGTTTCTCGGCCAGTCACTGGCAATGCGTTTCTTGGAAAATCTTCTGAAAAGTGTGTCAGAAAAAGTAGCGGACTTGAGCCCAACACCGACCAGGACGGACACCTACTCTTCCCTCAGTCCCTGGGAGCGACACACTTCTTCCACGGAAAAATGTTACTTCTCTAGGGATACATTCCGGGGAGCCCAGCCCCTGTCGGCAGCGCACTCAATCTCACCTGACCAAGCAGACCTTCTTGCCGCCACGTAAATGCCGGGGAAAGGGAGAAGGAACGGGCGGCCCTCCGCTCTCCTGCCCGCCGAGCCCTCGGGCCACAGGGACCCGCTTCCAGGCCTACCGACGGGGAAGCCCGAAGGGTTATCTACCTGGACGCTCTCCCTACTGGCGCCTGGGCACCGAGCACTCGGGCGGCGGTACAATCCCAGCGCCCACGCGCAGCCAGCCTCGCCTAAACGCCAGACCCCGGCCCGGCCCACGCGCCTCCCCGAGCCGGCCGGGCTGCAGCCACCGTCGGCCTACGTTGCACGCCGGGCACCGGCTACCCAGACGCCGGTGGACCGGGAAGGTCCCCTGGGCCAGAAAGGCTGCCGGACGGAGCCCAGCGTCGCCCCGCGTCAGGGAAAGACAACGAAGGAGGCGGAGGGGACCCACCTGGCGGAGGCCACGCGCTGGCGTGAAACACCGGGCCGGCTCCCATCTTCGCGCGGGGGCCGGCGGGACTCGACTGCACCCCCCGCCCACGCCTGCCGTAAAGCAGCGCCGGCTGGCGCCCGGATAGACCCCACCCCTCCCCCCGTCGTCCGCGTCTCCTCGGAGACGCCCCGGAGAAGATGCGCTGCGCCGGGAGAGGAAGGAGGGGTTGGGAACCCGTTCCTCGGGTTGGCTCCGCCCAGGGGCGGGGTGGGACCGCCTCAGTTGGTCCCAGGGGCAGGGAGGTGGGAGAGGTGAGCTCGACAATGTCGGGGTGGCAGCCTCTCCTCGTTTGCCCTCTCTCCTCTGAGAACCTGTTAGTCCAGCTTGCGGGGGTCGCGGCCGGCAAGAAAACAAATGATGAATGTGAAGGAACAGTAACACGGAATTTTTACCATTCACCAGTCGCAAAACTGTTTAGAGGGAAAAAGTTTAAGTAAGTACACTTTCCAACGATGTTTCAAGTCTGTGTCATTCATATGCTTGAGCTTATCAATACTTGAAGTGCTGCCTCCTCAGGTGAGAGGCAGATTCCCAAGAGCAGACCCTCCCTGCGCCCCGTCACCTCCCGTTCTCTGCCAAGGACCTGCCAGGGGGCGAGCGCCTCTTAAGCGCTGCTTCCCCCGGCGTCGTGCTGGGTCCCAAAGAGTCACAGCAACTCGCAGGTTTCTTCTCTTGCCTGACGGGGGCCTTGGTTTATTTTTCCCTCTTGAATAAAGGAACGCGCTTCTCTAGCGAAATAAGGTTCACATGATGGACACACGTGTAGCAATAGAGAGGACCGGAAAGGTAACAGGTGATGCCGCCGCTCAGAGATGAGGCGTGTTCCACTGGGGTTTGTAACCGCCCAGCACCTGGCTCCCGGCGGAGGGGCGGAGAGAGGGAGAGGGATTCGAATGAAGATCTTTAGAAACGATTGTCTCTAGGTAGGTCACCGGGTAACCGACAGCTGTTTTGGCCACTAAAGCAATCCACTGTGAAGACGCTTTTGTTAATTCTTTATTTCCATTAGCAAATGTAATCCTTGCTTGCTTATTTTGTAAGAAAAAAACATCTTCACGAATACAGAAGTATTTCAAGGGAGACCTGAAGTCACCCCTGACTCCTCGGGACTTCCCGCCCCCACGGAGCTCCCCCAACAGAGGACCTGCCCAAGCCCAGGCCCCCCAAGACCACCTGCCTTCTGGCTACTCCCAGTCTAGGCTCAGGCGCAGGCGCAGGCTCAGACTCGCACCTCCCCCCGCCTTCTCACCCATCCCCTGCTCTTTGAGCAGAGGTGGTGGGAATCTCCAGGGCAGGAGGGAGGAGGTCGGTGAGGACCCTGAGCCTGCCTGGCTTAGTCCTAGTCAGGCAGCTGCCTTTGTGCATTTCAGGTCAGCACAGGAAATCTCACCAAACCCAGCTGCCTTCAAAGTCCTGGGGAGTGAAGGGCGCTGTTCATGCTCTGCCATGACTTGCCCACCTTGTTGAGGGTGGAGAGTGAAGAGAGCTTCCACTTCCTCCACAGGTGGAATTTCCTGGCCAGTCCCTGGGCTCTGGATCCCAGCTGCCCCTCTGGATTCCTCTGCATCTTTCTTTTTGGACACGCAGAGGAATCCAGAGGTAGTGGCTGTTTCTCCAGGCAGAGAGCAAAGTCAAAGCTTTTTTTCTGTCTCCAACCCCCGGATGGACATAGATTCACTAACTACCTGTTGTGCCCGGAAATTGAGGTGCAAAGGGGCTAAGTGGTTTTGCAGATGTGAACCAGGATTGGTCCACGCACGTGGTGGTGGTGGGGCTGCTCTCACGCCACAAATCCATTGCTCTCCCCTTGCAAATGCCCACTGAGTTCAACTCAAGATGTTCAGCATCGCTAGGCATTAGAGAAATCAACATCAGAATCACAAGGGATGCCACTTCACATCTACCACGACAGCTACAATTTTTAAAAAGTTGGAAAATAACAAGTGTAATAAGGATGTGGAGAAACGGAACCCCTCATACCTGCCGGGGGGGGGGGGGGATGTAAAATGGTTCGGATACGGTGGAAAGTGGTTTGACACTTCCACCAAAAGGTAGACCTAGACTGACCACCTGATTAGCAGTTCTACTCCTAGACCTATGTCCCAGAGAACTGAAACGTTCAAACAACAACTTGTATGTGAATATTCATGGCAGCATGGTTCATAGAGCTGAAACAGGGAAACCGCTCAAATATCCATCGACTGATGAATTTTCAAATAAAACACGCTGTACCCGTATCTTGGACTTTTGTTTAGCCATAATGTGGCAGGAAGTACTGATGCATGCTTAAACATGGACAGACCTGGAAAACGTTGATACATGAAAAGAGCTAGACAACCAAAGAACACACATGGTAAGATCTCATTCCCATGAGATCCCCAGAACAAGCAAGTCTGTGGAGATAGAAAATCAGTTCTTCCTTGCCAGGAGCTAGTGGGTGGGGAACGTTGCAGGGAAAACTTTTCCTCCACCGTCTTAGGTTCCAGTGGCTAGGGACCTGAAAATCAGCTCACAGTAAATTAACAGGAGAGAAGTTTATGTTCCACGTAGGAGTTCTCAGATGAAGAGGCTCCCTGAACAGCTAGAGAGAGGGGTTTACATACCAGCTTCACAAGGGGGCTGGTGGATTAGGACTTCAAAGCGTGGAAGGGTCTGATGAGGCTTGTTTATACAGCCTCTTGGAATGTTCTGGTGTCCAGGATCAGGCCTCCCTGATTAGAGACACCCCGGTCCCGTGGGCGGGGTTGTGGCAGCTGTCTCTTACAAAGCTCTGCTTTAGTCTGATAAGGGAAGTTCAGAGAAGATTTATTCTGCCTCTGTTGTAGCTCAGGTGTTTTCACTTTGAAGTCATCTTTCTACCATTCAGGTGAGTTGTCAGTCCCATCAGGAGAATGGGGAACGACTGATGATAAGTGTGGACTTTCTCTTTGGGGTGATGGAAGTGTCCTAAAATTTATTGTGGTCATGGATCCACACCTTAATGAATATACTAAAAATCAGTTTCTCGTACATTTTAATCCTGTGCGTTATATGGTGTGTGAATAGCATATCGTAAATAAAAAAGTAAGCCAAACACATAAAGTTAATAAAACTAAAGTAAAAGATAGATGGGAAGTTTCATAATGTGGGTGAATCGAGGCGAGACTACTACAACCCACGGGTCAGTTTTTACACCAAAGAGGTGGGAGACGGCAGGTGAAAGAGATATCATGTGGATTCTGATATGATGTAATTGGAGTACAAAGCATCAAGGATAAAATGTTCTTGCTAAAATACCTGAGCCTGAATCTAGCCAGGTCCACAGATCTCACCACAGGAAATTCTGTTTCCAAGGGAGCATGTTCATGACAGGATGCGTACAAGAAATACAGCATGTGAATAATTCTATGGGACAAAACCCCTACTCTTTTCATCAAAGGAATGGCAGAGAAGGGGGGAGGGGCTGCTATTGATGAAAAGAGACAGGACTAAGGCCTATTTCAGCTGTGTAAGATACTTGTTTGGATCCTAAAAAGAACGAATTAAAGAGAGATGTTGAGGTCAAATAGGTACATTGGACATGGATGCTTTCATGTGGCATTAGGGTTTTAACTGTAAATTTTGTTTGATGTAATGATGATATTTCGGTAATATATTTGTTGCAGTTTATGTCATGGTAGAGTATGTAGAGGAAATAACTTCTTTGGATTTATGCATGAATTTGTATGATATCAGGGATAGTCCTTGAAATGTGCTAGGAAAAAAAAACATGAAACTTAATTGGGCCAGATGTTGATTGTCGAAGCTACTTGATTGACATAGAGAATTTTTGTTATATTGTTCTGTCGGCTTTGTTCGAAATGATCCATGATAAAGAGCTAAAAAATATCCACAAAATCAACTATTCTAACCAAAGCTAATAAAGTTATCATATTCTGAGTATGTCATTGAGAAATATGTGTGCAAATATCAACCAATAAGAGCTGATTATGGTTGCATTTACAGAGCTGTAGTTGGTTGTCTCCAGTTAGGACTGGAAATAGGTGATTCTTGTTTTCAGACCTGTATAGTTATTCAACAGCTTAGTTACAGTGTAGGGTATCTATTTTTAATTATATCTTTGATGAGAATGTAAATATGGGGGGAGGAATTCTGAAAGACACACACTGTGCAATTAACAGGGAATGGCATGACCATTAAGGCTGGTGGCCAAATCGGACTTTCCTCATTTGCTGAGCACCCACTATGTGCCAGATACTGTTCCTCAGGCTGGAAATACAGACACGAGAGAGACAAGAAAGACCCTGCTCACATTCCAGTGGTGGAGACGGAAATGCAACCGTGATAAGATACAAGCATCTGGATCCATCATGATGCGTGCGTGCAGCACACTTAGGCAGGGAAGGGGAACAGGGCATGGGGAGGGGGAGGGATCCACACCTTCAGGTACTCTGTACAGCGGAAGCCTCACCCAACAGGGGACATCAAGGCCTGAAGGAAGTGATGAGGTGGGGTGATCTGGGGGATGATCCTGTGAGGATCACGTCCTGTGGGCCTCTTTCTCATGTCACAGGGTTAAGTCATTTGGACAGCGACACATAGGTGTTCACCTTCCCGTTTTGGAGCAGGAGGTGCAGTGATGTATTTTGTCAGTAGGGAGCTGGTCAATTTAGGGCCGGGATTTACCTTGGTGATTTACATCATATGCATATACGAAGACCTTTGCCACTCTGAATAAATCGAGGCTCCAGCCGTGCATACTAAGTGTGCGCTCCTACAAAATGGATCTTTTTGGAAGAAGAGTATAGATTGGTCCAAACAGAATATCTTAAGTGGCTCGGTCCAGTTTTGTTAAGTTGTTGACAGCTACGTGGGTGACAGTGCTGAACTAGACCCCAGACCCCAGCTGTCACTTGCCCCTTGTGCTGGGACACCCATCCCTCATTGGAATGAATCAGTTAGAAGTGGGAGCACGTTTCTGTGCCCGTGGCTATAGGGTTAAGAGGTTATTTATTTCACTCATCTCTGGGTCAGTAGTTTTGGTCAGCAGAAAGGCTGATCAGTATCTCTGAGCACCAGCCTAAATCCCAGCAGATCACAGTATGAAGCGCCTAAATGGTCACAGTGGCTTACATCACAATGGGGTGGCCAGTATGAAAGTCCAGACCACTGTTTAGGCCTAGCCTTACTTCTCCTGAGGGTAGGCAGTGGCTGGCTGGGTTTCTTTGTATAGAGCTAGAAAAAGACGGGTGTTTTTCTTTCTTTCTTTCTGTCACGCTGAATTCTTCCGCAGGGAAATTAATTTGTGTCTGTGGCAAAGGTAGTCAACAATTCTCTCCTTTTGCAGGTCCCAGTTTGTTAAGGAAATCGAAGGGTGTGATCAACAGCTCGTGCACTGCCGTGCTGCGAACCCAGAGTTCAGGCACTGACGTGGCGCTTCTGATGGGTAGGTACGTGATGTAACCCTCACTTGTGCTTTGATTCTGTTACCCGCTTCCACACAATGGGCTCCCCGCTCAAGGCAGGTGCCTCACTGAATTTCCCGTGTTAGTGTCTGGTTGGCACTGTGTCTGTCCATCTATATTCAGTTGCTGTAATTGTTTACTGTGACGATCAGGAGAGTTCTTGCCCATGCGATTGCGTTATCAGCCTACTTGGTGAGCTCCGATACCCCTGAGCTCAGTTTAGCTCAAAGCCCAGAAAAGCCTTTGTTTTAACTAGAGCCGATTCTGCACATCTGAGAGGTGTGGCACATAACTCCCGGGCATGTTTGGGGTTTTAATCCAGTTTATACTGGTGCCGTGGAGGGTACGGTCTTAATGCTCAAGACTGAGCCAAGGCAGGGCTCTTTCATTAACCTGAGACCTTTAAAAACTACCAAAGTAGCCTGGTACTTTGATATCCCTAGAGGTAGGACAGAATTTCAGGTGATCCTCTTTGTCCCCCTGGATTGCTGTGGAAAGGACCTTCTGTCATCCTGCATTGGAATCTCTGAAGGAAGATGCGAAACTTCCCTTGCGAAAGGTACTTTGCTCTTAGAGCACCTCCTACTTAAGCTGTTTTATTTATACCTAATTGAAGTCTCTGTGGGGAAGGATCAAGCGTAAACTCAGTGGTCATTGCTTTACAAGAGGACTAGAGCCGTTAAATGCCAGAATGCCCATTCTCTGTTATTCTTCTGCTCTACAGCACAGGGTGGGCTCTGAGCCAAACTGAAAGACAAATAGCTTACTATTGTTTACGATGTGTGTGTGAGAGAGAGATTTTAATAGGAATCCTTACATAGGTGATTTATAAACGTATACAAGGTTGACGAGGGGGTCACGAGGGGCTGTTTTCCCGTAGTTGTACTGGCTGATCACCTCTTAGGGACCGTATCATTGGCACACTCTCCTGGTGATGTGGGCGAGGGGGTCAGGGTTCAGCAGACACTGGCTTCGTGTGCTGTGTGCCAGGTTCTTAGGATGACTGTGTCCTGTGAAGCAGCAGTTGGGGCAGGGAGAGATGAGGAGACCAGTGAGAGCCATTTATGACCTCATCAACCTGCCACCTCTGATTTTGAACAAATCCTTTTACTTCTTCAGGTTTCAATATCTCTGACTGAACTAACTTATGGGTCAAAGGAATGAGAAGTTCCTACATTTGTATGGCCAAGGTGTTTTTCGAGAAGCTGATGTACAGTGCAGAAATTTTTAAAAACGGACATTATGCACATACAGTCGCAAATTAGGAATATAGTTGAGAGAAGTTAACCTGCCCTATTTAATGAGTACAATTTGATATTGACATATATTAATATTTGATAAATGATTACTGCAGTCAAGGTAAGGAACACATCCATTACACCATGTTTCTTGTTCTCTCAGCTTATGTTGTACTGAAAACTACTTTGTTGCTCTACAGTGAACCTTTGGTTATTTATCTCATGCTTAATTAGGGATAATTTATTATTAAGTATATTTCATATGTATTATGAAACTTGTACCTAGAAGGTTTGAATGTTCCTGAGAAGTTCCTTTCCTTATGTACTTGATATTTTCTGCCCTAGAAAATGTTACTTAAGTAAAATCTTTCAAAGGAATCTTGAATTATAGAGTATTATTATATATATATATTTTTTTTGGAGTGTAGTTGACTTACAATGTTGTATTAGTTTCAGGTGTACAGCAAAGTGGATCCATTATACATATAAATATATCAATTCTTTTTTCCCATATAGGTTATTATGAACTACGGAGTAGATTTTCCTATGCTTGTTCATCCTAGGTTCTTGTTCATCATCTATTTTATACAGTAGTGTGTATATGTTATTCCCACCATCCCATTCCTCCCTCCCTGCCATTGTTGCTCCTTAGCAGACTTTTTTTTGGCCACCCCCATGGCATGCAGAAGTCCCAAGGCCAGGGATTGAACCCAAACCACAGCAGTAACAACACTGGATGCTTAACCCACTAAGCCACCAGAGAACTCCAGCATACTGCTATAACCCGACTTTTGGTTTTCTTTTGTTTCCTACTTGTATTTTCCCTTGCTGATGAACTTTATCAATATTTTTAAAAATCCTGTTGTAATACATGAATTTACATGACCCACGTCACATCCTCTTTAGAAGTAGGCAGTCTATGTAACTGACCACACTACTACCTTAGTTATTTATTAGCAGAGGAAGGCAGTACAAACAATGAATATTACTCCCTGTTGAAAACACTGTCTCTGACCATTTTAGAGCACATGAAGGAAGAGTGGACTCAAGCTCGGCCTGGCTTACCAGGTTTCTTGACTGTGATGATCTACAAGAGCAGGTCTGCGTCTTACATACACTGTAAGCAAATATTCAGTTGCACATCTGTGAAGGTTTTAAAGCCAAGGCTAGTTTATTATGCCTTCAGACATTTCACATTTCTCCCTGACATAGAGTATTATTATATATCCTATTGCTGCTTTTGGTTTAGGGTCATTCTGAATCTTATCATTGTAAATGTGGAGTCTTTGGCACATTTCCACCCATAATGAATCATAAAAGAAAAAATTTTCAGTTGTATAATCATAAAAGTTGAAAAGTATTTGGAATCCCTTGAAAATGGTGAGAATGTAGTCAGAGTATATTCATGGATACTTGGTTATGGTCCTCGACAAACCTAGTGTGACATTCATTAGGTAAGGTAAGAATATATAGTAGCTTATGCTCTACATGTGTGCAGGTCAATTTTTCTTCAGTGGCAATTAACAAAAGTGATAGTCAGCACAGTAAAATTATAGGCTGGCAGCCACCTTTTGCCTGAAGGACCTGATATAATAGTCTCTAATGGCTTGTATTTAACCTTAAGTGTTTCTTTTATGGCTGGGCAAAAGTTGAGGAAATTGTTTAACAGCAATGGAAATTTCCAAAAACGTAAGGCTTATTAGCTATTTGATATAATTATTTTACTCAATGTATTCACCTTACATATACTCTCCTTTCTCTTTTGTGAGACTTTTAAAAGATGTTTTCTACAGTTGTGCAGGCTTCACATTTCTGGATCCATATACGCATATATTGATTTACTGGTAGATATTCATTTTTTGGTAGCATGATAGAGAAGCACAGTAAACAAGTGAGATGTCTATCAGTTGAGATGTAGCTAAAGAAATATATGATACAGCCTTAACAAACTATGAAATGTGCATGTGGGTTTCTTTGTGAACATAGATTTTCATTTATATTGAGGTATAATTTACCTATTGTAAAATTCACTTTCAAAGTGTACAAAATTGGGGAGTTCCCGTCATGGCTCAGCAGAAATGAATCTGACTGGTGTCCATGAGGATGCAGGTGCGATCCCTGGCCTCACTCAGTGGGTTAAGGATCTGGCATTGCTGTGAGCTGTGGTGTAGGTCACAGACACAACTTGGATCCCGCATTGCTGTGGCTGTGGTATAGGCCGGCAGCTATAGCTCTGATTCAACCCTCAACCTGGGAACTTCCATATGCTGCTGGTGCGGCCCTAAAAAGACAAAAAAAAAAGTGTACAAAATTGGGTTTTAATGAATGTTTATAGTCATGTAACCACTATCATAAACAAGATATAGAATATTTCTATGACCCCATAAAGTTCTCTGCTTCCTTTGTAGTCAGTGATCCCACTCTCTTTCTAGCCTTTGGTACAACTACTGATGTAATTTCTGTTCATGTAGTTCTGTCTTTTTTTTTAAAGTCATATACATGGAATCATAAAGTAATGGTCATTTTGTTTCCGGCTTCTTTCACTTAGCACAATGCTTTTGAGATTCACCCATGGTATTGCATGTATCAGTGGTTCATTCATTTTTATTGTTGAGGAGCATTCTGTATTGTAAAGATATAAGAAAATTTGTAGTTGCTGGACATTTGAATTGTTTCCATGATTTGTTGTTCCTGAAAATCTTTACAGTAGAACTTTATATCTTCGTATGGATTTTAGTTACAGTCTAGAATCTTTCTATTCAACCTAAAGGATTTCCTTTAGCATTTCTTGTAGGGCAGATTTAGTGGTAATGAACTCCCTCAGTTTTTGTTTACCTTGGAATGTGTTCATTTCTAATTTTTTCTGTGTGTGTATGCTTTTTATGACCACACTTGCAGCATATGGAGGTTCCCAGGCTAGGGGTCTAATTGGAGCTGCAGCCACCAGCCTATGCCAAAGCCACAGCAACGCAGGATCTGAGTTGCATCTGCGACCTACACCACAGCTCATGGCAACGCCGGATCCTTAACCCACTGAGCAAAGCCAAGGATCAAACCTGCGTCCTCATGGATGCTAGTCAGATTTGTTAACCACTGAGCCACGACAGGAACTCTGCTCTAATTTTCGAAGGACAAATTTTTACAGATATAGAATTTTTGGTAGATAGTTTTTTCTTTCAACAACTTAAACATATCATCCCACTGCCTTTCAGTTTACTAGATTTCCACAGGCAAACCCGATAATCTTATCCCTTGTCTAAGTGACAAGTTGCTTTTCTCTTGCTGCTTTCAAGATTCTGCCATTGACTTTAGATAGTTTAATCATAATGTATCTCTGTATGATTTTCTTTTGTTTTATCCTACTTCAAAGTTCATTAAACTTCTTGGATTTGTAGATTAAAAACCTTTTATCAAATTTGGGTAATTTTCAGCCATCATTTCTTCAAATAACTTCTCTGCCTTTTTAGCTTGCTCTTTTTCTGGAACTGCCGTAATACATATATTCGTCTACTTAATCATGTCCCATAAGTCCTTTAACTTCTGTTCACTTTATTCTTTTTTACTTCTATTCTTCGAATTCTGTCATTCATTTTTTCCTAATAAAATAAGGTTGCTATAATCTATTGTTCATTCCTTATCACCTTTAATAAATGAGGAAGAAAAACACTAGCTTTTTATATTAAAGTGGTAAATGAAAGAAAATTAGATTGCTCGAAGAATATAGTTAGAAACAAGCAACCTAAACAAATCCCCATTTGTTTCCTTCACATTTCACTTCCTTCCAAAAGGTAGTTCCTTATAGAACTGTAAAGTAGTTACCTAGTTCTATCTGCTGTGGTCTCTAAAGTCACTCTTCTTGATTGCAACAAAATGATATAACCTCTCCTTTCTCTTTCTCTCTTTGGTTAGAGTGACCTCACTTGTCTTCTTTAAATTTTCTAATTAAAAAAATTCAAATGATAGTGCTACTTCATGCAGACTTGCTGAAATTTGAGTTTGCCTTTTCTTTCCATGTGAGTAACTTACATAAATGCCTTTGAACAAATGCCAGCTTTATTTATTTATTTATTTATTTTGTCTTTTGTTGTTGTTGTTGTTGCTATTTCTTGGGCCGCTCCCGCGGCATATGGAGGTTTCCCAGGCTAGGGGTTGAATCGGAGCTGTAGCCACCGGCCTACGCCAGAGCCACAGCAACGCGGGATCCGAGCCGCATCTGCAACCTACACCACAGCTCACGGCAACGCCGGATCGTTAACCCACTGAGCAAGGGCAGGGACCGAACCCGCAACCTCATGGTTCCTAGTCGGATTCGTTAACCACTGCGCCACGACGGGAACTCCCAGCTTTATTAATATTTTAAAGGTACTTATACTTAGCTTTTCTTTCATGAAAGCAAAGCTGCAATTATATTAGACTCTACCAAAAGTTTCATTCCTTTTTCTCCTAGGTTCTGTGAAACATCAGTATAATATTTCTTTCCTATTATGGGAGAAGCAAAATTTAAAAGCTCTCTGTTACATAAAGTGCTTAGATGTTCTATCTCTTCAGAGTTTTTTTGTTTTTTTTTCTTTTTCTTTTTAGAGCTGCACATGTGGCACATGGAACTTCCCAGGCTAGGGAGTCAAATCGGAGCTGCAGCTACTGGCCTACACCATAATGCCAGACCTGAGCCACATCTCCCACCTACACTGCAGCTCGTGGCAATGCCAGATCATTTAACCCACTGAGCAAGGCCAGGAATTGAACCCTCATCCTCATAGACACTATGTTGGGTTCTTAACTCTCTGAGGTACAACAGGAATTCCTCTCTAGAGTTTGACATCTTGGAGATAACCAATTTATCCATTGTTCCAGGAATTATAGAATATCACTGAAGTAACTTAAGGATTTTTTTTTTCCTGCCAGAAAAAATTCTAAGAGCATGAATATAAAATGTTTATGTGAAGATGTCAGGTTTTGGTCAAAGAAATTGCATGCTTTTTTGATTAACAGATCGTTATGCATCTAATATATGCGTTCTTGCATATATTATACTTCCTCATTTTAAGTAGCGTGTTAAAAATTCACTTTGAGAATCTTAGAATCCACTTAGTTTTGGGCTTGCATTGTCACCAGATACCATAAGAATAGAGCAAATGATGATTATGTATCTGCCCCAGCTTTCTGTAATTGTATATTTTGAAAAATAACAAAGAAATTTTAGTGCTTGATGATGTATTCTCATCACCAACATTTAAAATTGAAAGAGTTCCCATCATGGCACAGTGGAAATGAATCTGACTGGCATCCATGAGGACGCACGTTCGATCCCTGGCCTTGCTCAGTGGGTTAAGGATCCAGCATTGCTATGAGCTGTGGTGTAGCTCGGATCCCATGTTGCTGTGGCTGTGGTGTAGGCCAGCAGCTACAGCTCCGATTCAACCCCTAGCCTGGGAAACTCCATATGCTGTGGGGGCAGCCCTAAAAAGACAAAAATAAATAAATAAAATTAAAATTAAAGCATGTATGTTCTCCCAGTGGCTACCCGCATGCTTCCTCGCCCCCCTTTTTGAGTCATTTAAAGTAGTAGAATAAAATCGTTAAAAGAAGTCATAAAAAAATCTTAGCTTTGTCATTAATTGGCTGTGGCTTCAAGTATGTCATTTATACTCCTTGAATCTTAGCTTCTTCATTATTAACAGGAGAGGATAAAATTAATGGATTTCTAAGACTTCTAGTTCACATATTACAGATTTATGAGATTCTGATTCTATGTGTGGTTACAGATTGTTTAGCTAATTTAAGTTTCAGGCAGGAAGATTGAGTGCCTCTCTGCAAATGTACTAATAAACCATTATAGAAAGAAATTGTGGACATTGTGCTTGTGCAGGCACAAGCTAAAAAAAATGTGGAGAAGGTAACTTTAGGAAGGGGGATGAGACTATGGATTCAGAGAAGTCAATGCGGATACTAATCAAGTTGAACAATCTAGACTGTAGGACCTCCATCTTCTCAGTGAACTTAGCAACAAAGTTCATTTACTGTCCATGAAAGCTCTTTGGTGGGTTTGAAGTTTAAATAGACTAGAAAAGACATTGTAGGATGTTTTCCAGGACTCAGACAGGGATGAATAAAAGAATTATTAAGTAGTATTTCAGGTTTGACACCAAACACTATCATTATCCAGTTTGCCCATCTGCTCTTTCCTCAAACTTGGATATGACTTTTTATAATTTCTAAAAGTTAAATATACTCTGTGGATTAATATTTAGTAACGATGAAATTAGTTTTCAGGGTTTTACAAACTCTAAAGCCAATTCTAGATAGGAAGTAAACAGAAGTAGCATCATTTGGATGGGTATATAACCTTCTAAAATGACCTGAAGTGACATTGGCAACAAAGGTCAAATAAGATATAAATATTATCTTTCTACTCTCTCTACTTGAGCAGTGTTCATTCTACAACTTCAGGCTTGTTCGGATCTGTTTAGAGTCCTGACTGAGGTAGGGGCCAGGACAAGATATAACAGATGGATGTCCACCATTCAGATGATCTGACTTAGCACTGCATTTTAACTTCTCACATACCTACTTTTAACATTTTATACAAGTGTTTTGGTTAGCCATCTCAAGGAAAATGCATTTTTGATGTGCAATTTTGTAGAACACCTCTTTTTGCATGCCAAACAATTCAGTGTGTTAGAAAGATTCTAGTTTGTATTAATGTGCATCAATTTGAACATTCTATAAGTGCAATCTCTTCAAGGTTAAATATAGTTAAGAAGTTGAACTGCTCGAGAACTTTATTTATTTATTTTTGACCATGCCTACAGCATGCAGAAGTTCCTGGGCCAGGGATCAAACCTGCACCACAGCTGTAACCAGAGCCACAGCAGTGATAATGCCAGATCCTTAACCCATTGAGCTACCAGGGAACTCCTTAAGAACGTTATAAAAAAATAGACTTTTTTTTTAAGTACTTAGATGTCTCTTATACCCTCTCACCTCCCAGTTAATAGATTGAATTAATGTGATTCATTTGTTACAATTGATGAGCCAATTTAATACCTTATTTTTAACTAAAGTCCATAGTGTGCATTATGGTTCATTCTTCATATTGTACATTCTATAGGTTTTAACAAATATATCTAAAAATCTTGCCTTAAATATGTGCCTAAAAATCTATGCTCCACTTATTTATCCCTCTCTGCCAAACCCTGAACTCCTCACAACCGCTGGCCTTTGAACTGTCTGAATACAATTGCCTTTTCTAGAACATTATATAGTTGGAATCCTCCAGTATGTAGCTTTTTCAGTTTGGTTTCTTTCACTTAGCAGTATGTATTTAAGGTTTCTCCTTGTCTTTTTTACTTTTTTGGCCTTCATAGCTCATTTTTCTTTTTCTTTTTTTTTCTTTTTTTTTTTTTTTGGTGTGTCTTTTTGTCTTTTTAGGGCCACACCCATGGCATATGGAGGTTCCCAGGCTAGGGGTCGAATAGGAGCTGTAGCCACCGGCCTACAGCCATGGCCACAGCCACAGCCACGCCAGATCCAAGTTGCGTCTGTGACCTACAGCACAGTTTATGGCAACGCCAGATCCTTAACCCACTGAGCGAGGCCAGGGATCGAACCTGCAACCTTATGGTTCCTAGTTGGATTTGTTTCCTCTGTGCCACGATGGGAACTCCCAATAGCTCATTTCTTTTAATCGGTGATTTCTCTTGGTTTCTTTTAATCCATGTATGGATGTACCACAGCTTATCCATGCATCTATTGGCAGACATATTTTTTAGGTTTCATTTTCTAATTCATTAAACTTAAATATATGGTATGAAACATTTAAAAACCATACTAATTTTTAAGATCTACATTTCAACATCTAAACGTTAAACATGCTCATGATAAATCAAGAAAAACTCCTTGGTCCACTCATTTTTTTTCTCTTTTCTTTTTTTTCCCAAGAGTGAAAATGAGTTTATTTGCTTTTGGTTAGAGACATATTTCATTATTACCACCACTAGCACTAGCTCTACTCCCACATGGGTATTTAATTGTCATGAAAATATCATGACTTAGGGTCTGAGATTTAATGCTCTATTTATTTCATACGTAATATTGTTCAAAGCTTTCATGAAATAATATTATTAAGTGAACATTTATGGTGGTGATCATTGTAGGAAAATGAAGAATTCAGAACTCAATTCTAAACTTAAGCCAAGGTGCAAAAGAAGGAAGAAAAGATCAAGGAACTCAGAACAGAATTCCAGCAAAACTGAACCCAGGTATTGAAGCTATGTGTGTATGTATGTGTGTGTGTATATATATATATAGTGTCATGATACAATAAGTTCTATGGTAGAAAATGTGACCAGTAGCAGACTTTCTGGCAAATTAGCAGTTAGTTTAAAATCAACATTTTAGTCTAGTTGAGTTTAAAAAGCTCTACAGATTTGATTTGGTAAGACAATAAACCATTATCAAATATGGAAAAGACTCAGGCATTAGTTTCTTAAACTACCCTGAATATTTTGTGATAGAACATATCACACAAGCAAAACTGCTTTTGAGAGGAAGTTTTCATGATGATGTGAATACTTAAGTCCATGGTGTTTCCTTTCAAAAAGAAAATTCTCATCTTAATGATTTCTTAAAGCCCTCTGTAGATCTCTGAGAACCTGGACTGCCATAATTTAAAAATCTATAAACATTATATATCCACCTTTGACAAAAGCTCTCATATATACCTAAAAATTTTCAATGTCTAAACTGTACACTGATCAAGTACCGTCCTCAATAAGTGTTTGTTTCTTAAATTGGTCTGTTTCCACATTCTACTAAAAAGTAATGTTAAAAGTCACCAGTGAACTCCAAATGACCCAATCCCGTGGCCTTTCTATAAAATTTATAATTTCAACAAAGCTTTCCCTTTTTCCCATCCTTCTACTTCCTTTTTCACATCTCTGAGAAGTCAGTTACTACATTTTTGTACCTACCTATGGGGCCTTCTCCAAGGTTCTGTTCTCAGCTCTTGACAAATAATATGCATTCATGAGGAGATAGTCTGCTCTAATAGTAAGGGAAATAAATTAGGTGTGAGAACTGCATTAAAATCTTAGTCAAGTCTAATATCCAGCACAAATGAACATCTCCTCAGAAAAGAAAATCATGGACTTGGAGAAAAGACTTGTGGCTGCCTGATGGGAGGGGGAGGGAGTGGGAGGGATCAGACACTAAGTTGGGCTTATCAGACACAACTTAGAATAGATTTACAAGGAGATCCTGCTGAGTAGTATTGAGAACTTTGTCTAGATACTCATGTTCCAGCAGAACAAAGGGTGGGGAAAAAATGTAATTGTAATGTATACATGTAAGGATAACTTGATCCCCTTGCTGTACAGTGGGGAAAAAAAAAATCTTAGTCAAGGAGTTCCCACCATGGCATGGCGGGTTAAGAATCAGATTGCAACAGCTTGGATTGCTGCAGAGGCACAGGTTCAATCCTTGGCCCGGTGCAGCGGGTTAAAAGATCTAGTGTTGCGGCAGCTGGCCCCGGGGAACTTCCGTATACCATGGGTGTGGCTGTAAATTTTTTTTAAAAAATCTTACCTATGTTTCAGAGTTCCCATTGTGGCTCAGTGGTTAATGAACCCAACTAGTATCCATGAGGATGCAGGTTTGATCCTTGGCCTCGCTCAGTAGATTAAGGATCCAGCATTGCCATGAGCTGTGGTATAGATCACAGATGTGGCTTGGATCTGACCTTGCTGTGGCTGTGGCATAGGCCGGCGGCTACAGCTCCGATTCGACCCCTAGCTGGGAACCTCCATATGCTGTGGGTGTGGCCCTTAAAAGAAAAAATCTTACTCATGTTTCACACTACCTGTGTTAACTTTATTCAGTCACTTAAATCGCAGTTTCATTTTCATTGTCCACAAGAAGTGAGAAAAAACTTAGAAGGTGATAATAAGGATTAAAAGGGATAATACTTGTAAAAATTTTTGTAAGAATATATTACTATGCAAATGGATGTTAATTATGTTATTAAAAGACAGCTAGTTCATTGCTACTGAGACAGACTCGGTGTAAAGCTCGATTCCTCAAATCTATCCATATTTGAACCAATTTAGTCTTTTTCTTTTTTTTCTTTTTCGGCTGCCTCATGGCATATGGAGTTCCTGGGCCAAGGATCACATCTGAGCCGCAGCTGCAACCTATGCTGTAGCTGTAGCAATACTGAATCCTTAATACACAGTGGTGCTGGGCCAGGTATAGGACCTGCATCCCAGCATTCCAGAAACACCACCCATACCATTGAACCACTGTGGCAAGTCCTGAACCAACTTAGCCTTAACATGGCCAAGCCATATAGAATAATTTTTTGCATATGTTTATCATGAAATGTAACTTTCCATCATTTTGGGATCGTATTTCACAAAGCCTTTGATGAGAGTGCCAACTGTCCTAGCATTAGAGTGTTAGCAGAAGTAGTCATTGTGTAGTGTTTAAAATGCTTGTCAAATATCCAAGTTTTTGCATTATACTATGAAGTCTTTGAATGTTGACAAATGTATATCTCTTATAGATATACTATGTATATTACAGTATAATGTATAATCTATAAAAGGGAGTTTCTGGAGTTCCCATGTGGTACAGCAGAAACGAATCCAACTAGAAACCCTGAGGTTGTGGGTTCAATCCCTGGCCTTGCTCAGTGGGTTAAGGATCTGACATTGCCGTGAGCTGTGGTGTAGGTTGCAGACACGGCTCGGATCTGGTGTTGCTGTGGCTGTGGTGTAGGCTGGCAGCTACAGCTCCAATTAGACCCCTAGCCTGGGAAACCTCCATATGCCATGGGTGTGGCCCTCAAAAGACAAAAAATAAAAATAAAAGGAGTTCCTTCTGTGGCACAGTGGGTTAAGAATCTGACTGCACTGGCTCAGGTTGCTGTGGGGTGCAGGTTCAAGCCTTGGCCCAGCTGGGGCTTCAGATTCAATCCCTGGCCTGGGAACTTCCATATGCCATATGCCGGGTGTGGCCATAAAAAAAGTCTATGAAAACACAAATGTCTACTGTTATGAAGTGTTTACTGTATATCTTATTACAAGCATTTAAACATTGGATTATTTATATTATAGAACATGAGCCCTCAGATTGCTCGTGAATGTCAGGACCTCTTCTACCAGGTCTAAAGGCAGATAGAAAGATGATCATCCTCACTACCAGTTCCAGCGCCTCCTCTGACCAAAACACTTGCTCTTCTTCCTCTGACTTCTTTACCTAGAATAAGTGGTAAACCATCACCACCACCATCACCTTTGTTGGGAGGATCTCCTCCCCCAGGATTACCACCTGCTCTATCTTAATGGAATAAAGCATAAATGTATAAACTAGAACTCTATATATTGACTCTCAAACTGCATGACTTGATTCTCCTTTGAGAGAATCAACTCATCAAAGGGAAAACTTTAGAGTTTTTCGGTATGTTCTGGCCATTGGAGGTCATTAGTATATGAAAACTACATTGCTGTATGTAAAAATGATATGTTAGAGAATACGAAATTCATCTAGAAGGCAAAGAAGAATTTAAAAAGTGATGTAAAGATAATTGTATTAGTTTCCTAAGGCTGCAGTAATAAATCCCTACAAATAGGATGGCTTTAGAAAACAAACTTTTCTGTCAATTCTGAATGCTAGTAGTCTAAATTCAAGGTGTTGGCAGGGCCACACTCCCTCCAGAGACTGTTCCCTGCCTCTTCTAGCTCCTAATAGCTTTTGGCATTCGTTGGCTTGTGGCCACATCTCTCTCTGCTGCATATTCACACGGCCATCCCCTCTGTGTGTCTGTACCCTTCTCCTTTCTTTCTTTTTTTTTTTGCTATTTCTTGGGCCACTCCCACGGCATATGGAAGTTCCCAGGCTGGGGGTCTAATCGGAGCTGTAGCCACCTGCCTACGCAAGAGCCACAGCAACGCGGGATCCGAGCCGCATCTGCAACCTACACCACAGCTCACGGCAACGCCAGATTGTTAACCCACTGAGCAAGGGCAGGGACCGAACCCGCAACCTCATGGTTCCTAGTCGGATTCGTTAACCACTGCGCCACGACGGGAACTCCCTTCCTTTCTTTTAAAAGGATACATGTGACTGCATTTAGAGCCCTCCCAGATAATCCAGGATAAGCCCCTCCTCTTAAAGATCCTTAAGTTAATCACATCTTTTGCCATAAGGTAATATTCACAGGTTCTATGGATTAGAAAATGGACATGTCCTTTTGGAGACCACCATACATCCCACTACAATAATACAGGATATACATTCTTAAATTAAGAGCAATTTTGTTTCTTTTTACCATCTTTAACTTCAAGTCCTGTAACATTCTTAGGCATAAACATACTTTTTTTGTTATTGTGCTCTATTATCTTATTTATTTTTGTACTTAGAGAATGTTTCTCTTTATTTTTAAACTTTCATATAGTGTGGCATGAGTAACAACAGTCTGAGGTGAAAAAAACATAATTGCTTTTATTTAGGCCACGCCCACAACATGCAGACATTCCTGTCTAGCTCCTGATAACCACCATTCTACTTTCTGTTTGTATGAATAAGTACCTATTCTAAGTACCTCATGTAAGTGGAACCATATAATAGTTAATAATATTCGCCCTTTTTGTCTAGGTTACTTCACTTAGCATAAGTACTTATTCAAGCCTGGGGATGGGTGCTTCTGCCTGAGACTGGATATCATTTGCCTCTGAGCCATCACATTATGGTTTATTAAACAAATCTGAGAGTCAGCTTCTTGAGGATAAGGATGAATCAAACAGCCACATGGACCTTCTAATAAAATGAAACTGGAACACAAGTAAACATTTAAATATGAAACCAGAGACACCAGAAATCACTTATGGTAAGGTTCCAAATAGACAGCGGAAGGACCATATCCAAGATCAAATGTTATACAAACAAAAGGCAGCTGCCTTCATTTGGAGAGCCTACCAAAGGATATAGGCTTGGTGATAAGGGAATGTTCAAGTATAGGAACCCCAAAATAGCAAAAAGTATTCCTCTGGAATTTCATGTAGCCATTGGCCTGTATATGGTGGTCAGTGTACATGTCGAAACAGAGAGGGGGAAATGAATGTGGCAATTCACAAGGGATTGACCTGTATAAGAAGAGACTTCCTTGATAAAAGGGTCAACAGTGAAAGATATAAAAGTATATGTAAGCAAGTATGTGGCAGATAATATACTACAGGTGATTACAACTTCTCATATGATGTCATGCCATATGGAACCAGGCTCAGATAAGTCAGAAATGAAAACAGCCATGAATCATTGGTATTGGAATCATCGGTCTCAATTCTTCACTCTCTTGCCACATCCACACTGTTTGCCGTGTGACTTTACACTTTCTCTCCTGGGAGTTGGATTCTGTATTCCCTACCACCTATTGTTATATTGGCATTTGCCAGTGGAATCTGAGCAGAAATGACAACATGCCAGTTCTCAGCACTAGGATTTAGGAGACACCATCATTTTTCCACTTGCTCTCTTTAATTCTCTGCCATCACCATGCCTTGGTTAGCCTGCTGGGTCTAAGATAACAAGGGACACACGGAGCACACCCAGACCCAATGTGCAGCTTATAGCCTGGCCTCCCAGCTGATCCTATCCTAGCTCAAATCATGGAACCAACCACCAAGCAATCTGCAGATGTATGAGCAAAAAAGATGTTTACTGTCATTTACCACTGAAATTTAGTGATTTTCTCTAGGCCATAATTGCTACCTAACAACAGTATCACCAGGGTGCTCAGAAATATAGATAGAGAATTGAGAGGCAATACACAAAATGATTAGGAGGCCACATTTTGGGAGTCAGAATCTGGCTCTGCCACTTACTACCTGTGGGAACTTTGGAAAATCCCTTAAGTTTCCAGTGCCTCAGTTTCCTCATTTGTGAAATAGTGATGATAGTTTCATACCTCTTAGGATTACTGGGATGATTAATAGATATAAAGTATTAAGAATATGATCTCACACACAGAAATCACTATATTAAGTGTTTGTTTTGATTATGACTATTATTATCATCATCAGGGTTTGAAGAGCCTCCAGAATCTATACCTAACCCTTAAACCAGGCATAGATGTCATAGAGAATTGCCAAAAGATACCACAGAGATTTGATTGCAATGCATATCCTACCAAACACTGCATGAAAGTTCCCATTTATATACACCCTCACAACAAAAAGAATTTTAAATCTGTTTTTAACCATTGCCAATCTGATAGGGGAATGATCAGTGTTGGTTTTTGAAGATATGTCTATAAGCACTACCCAGATGAAATGTATATTTATGTATTTATAGTTTATATTTCCTTTTCTATGAAATTCATGATCATATCCATGGCCCCTCCCTTTTTTTTAATGGCTGTACCTGTGGCATATGGAAGTGCCCAGGCTAGGGACTGAATCAGAGCCACAGCTGCCAGCCTACACCATAGCCACAGAAATACCAGATCTGAGCTATGTCTGCAACCTACACCGTCAACCCACGGAGTGAGGCCATGGATTGAACCCATATCCTCATTGATACTAGTTGGATTCTTAACCTGTTGAGCCACAATGGGAACTCCCCAAACCTGATAATTATGTTTTATTCAGCAGACTTTCTGAGGACTTCAAGCCTGGGAGGAAGCCTCTTATATACCTCTGAGGGACTGTTCCAAAGAGGTAAGGGAGGAGCTGTGAGGTATGTAGGAGTTTTGCAGCAAAAATCAAGTAGTCAGGAACATTAAAAGATTATTGTTAATTAAAGGAAACTGGACATCTCAAGTTAATGAATTTAGAGCTCTTCTGTGTATGGGAACATGCTAGAGTCTGGGCTTATTGAAATCATTCAGATTATGTACCTGAGCTACCTAAGGACAGTAATCCTGTGCTTTCCCACCCTGAGTCTCCTCAGGGTGCACCATTGGGGGTGGCTGCAGTGGCTGAGGGCTTGGCAGCCAGCAGCCCATTTGTCCCCATCCTGAGTTCCCTCAGGGCTCACCATTGGGGGTGGGGGTAGTAGCTGATGGCTTGCTGGACGCAGCATCCTTTGTTTGCTAATAATGCAGGCAACATTTTTTTTTTTTTTATTCACAGCACCTCTCCCGTCTCCTGAGGATGTGGTAGTGGGGCTGAAAAGTCCCTAACTCTTAATCATAGCTTGGTCTTTCTAGTGACCAGCCCCTATCCAGGAGCTATTGAAGAGCCCACCCAGAGTTACTTCATCAGAACAAAAGATGTTCCTAGGGCTGTTATCAGTTAAAAATTTATAAGGGTTTTAGGAGTCCTGTGCCAGACTGAGGGCAGAGACTAATATATATTTTCTATTACCTTACACTACCTTTCAAAGAAACACATTTAGAAGAAATCCATAGGTTCTACATCAATGCCAGGGCAGCACAACTGGGCCAGGCAGAGATAATGGGACACAAAAAGGATTTTTTTTTTTTTTGGTCTTTTTAGGGCAGCACCCACAGCATATGGAAGTTCCCAGGCTAGGGGTCGAATCAGAGCTACAGCTGCCAGCATACACTATAGCCACAGCAACGCAGGATCCGAGCCATGTCTGTGATCTATACCACAGCTCACGGTAATGCTGGATCCTTAACCCACTAAGCAAGGCCAGGGATCAGACCCACATACTCATGGATACTAGTCAGGTTTGTTACCGCTGAGCCAAGACGGGAACTCCACAGAAAGGAATTTTAACAAGCAGACTTTGCTAGGTTCCCCTCCATCTATCACACCTAATTTACTTAAAGTTACCTATGGTTGAGGCAGCATAATAATCCGGGTGGTTAGTGTAGGAACATGGGCTTCGATATATTCCCTGATTAATGTCCATGGTCTAAGATTTGTAAAAACTAATCAAGACAAACAGGCCTTGCTTGTTAGAAGACTAACTATTAAAAGTACATTTGTTTTACGTCAAGGTGGGAAATAACCCCTGACCTATACATTTAACTGTTAGCAAAAGAATATCAAGAGTGGCGACTCTTAAGTCTGGGGAAAGAAGAGCAAAAGAAACCATAAAACTTATGGGGCATATCCACCTCTAAGACCCCTACTGGACAAGGACTGATACAGGTAAACTGGGCAAGGCCAGTGGAAAAAAGAACTGATTATCTGGACCCCATGTTGGTACTCCTGTCTTTAAGAAATAAAAACCTCGTGGAACAATAGAAAAGGTGACTCTTCCTCCCCCTCCCCAGTGTCTGTGCTGGGAGGGAGCTATTTGCGCTCCTGTAATAAAGACTTTTGCTTGCTTGCTGCCTGTGTGTTCGTGAAGTTTGGTTCGGTTCCATGAACAAGAACCCAGATTCTGGTACCATCTTTCCGGTAACATTGGTGAGGGCTCCCTTCCTGGAACATTCTTTAGGCATTTAGGGGTAAGGTCAGAAGTTCTTCCTGAGTCATTTGATCCTTGATTGTCATCAGCTTGAAATAATCTACATGCCAAAGAGACATGTTGGGGTGGCACATTTTGTTCCCCTACAGAGGAAAGACCAACTTGACCTGCAGACCTCCTAACACTTGATAATTCTAGACTCCCAGCCTCAGCTCCAGCTGCAACTCCCCTTCTCAAGGCCTGCTCAGTTTCATTGCCCACAAAGGTGAACTCAGTATACTCTAATTCCTTTCTCAGCCATAGGCCAGGACCATCCTGACCTGGTTTCTGACTTGTTCCTGTTCTCTCCAATTTTTCTTGGGCTCAGTGTCCCCACTCCTGCCTGTGGACAGATTTGATTTATAAGATCAATACTCAATGCATCCAGCTCACTCCCATGGCTCCTGCATCTCCTTGGAACTCCACAATTCTCTCTGGCCTTTTGGGCCATAAATCTCAGCCATTTCATGCTTTGCTGCACCCTTGTAGGGGGCAGAAGAGGCTTAGGCCAGCAAAGACTGTTCCTGAAATCTACATGCTCATGTATTTTGCTCTCAGAACTGATGCCTGAATGTATCCCATCATGATTTCAAGACAAATACCCACACACATGGTCATACATAGTTAGGATTAAAGAGAACCTCAGCTTCAAGGTCAAGTCCAAATCCTCCCCAGATGAAGACTTTTATTTTCCTATTAAAGGCAGATGCTTTCCCAAGAGTTTAAAGTATTCCTGCATCTTGAAATAAGACTTTGTTACAATTTCATCCAAGCACCTGGAGCATGGTTCTGGCAGTGGGTTCCATAAGCCTACAGTTCAATTTTCTTCCTTCCTTTCTTCCTTCCTTCCTTTTTTGTACAGCTGCACCTGTGGCATATGGAAGTTTCCCAGGCAGGGGTTGAATTAGAGCTGCTGCTGCCAGCCTACCTCGCAGCCACGGCAATGCTGGATCTGAGCTGCATCTGTGACCTACATTGCAGCTTGTGGCAACAATGGATCCTTAACCCACTGAGTGAGGCCAAGGATGGAACCCACATCCTCACAGACTCTATGTCAGGTTCTTAACCCACTGAGCCACAATAGAAGTCTCGTTCAGTTTTAAATAAGCAAGTTGCATTATGAAATTTAGCCACTAGAGGGCAGGGCCTCTTCAATCTGAGTATAACATTACCTGCTCTGAATATCTCCAGACATATCTCCAGATCGGTCTCCAGTCTCCAGATCTATTTCGAGATATATCTATCTCCAGATATACCAGGGAGCTCCAGACAAACAAAGGAAGAGGAATTTACTAAGTTTTAGTGAAAGGAGATCTTCCCAAGCATATCTTTATCTTGATAATGATGTTAGCAAGCATAATTTTGATCATCTTGTTTCCACGTTGAACAAGTTTGTCCTCTTCGCATTCTGTCTTCACACATAAGAACTCTTTCAAGGTTCTGATATTTCAAGATGGCAGAGTAGGAGACATGGAGTGCACCTCTTCCCACAAATACGTCAGGAATCCATATAGAAATGGAGCAATCCTTATAGGATACCTACTGAACACTAACAGAAGACGACAAACACCTGAAAGGACAAGAGGGGTCTCCCCGTAACTAGGTAGGATGAAGGGAGAAAGAAAAAAGAATAGAGAATTGGAAGCAGGTCGGGACCTGCACCTCTGGGAGGGAGCTGAAGTCTCCACGTTATGGGGAGCCCCCTGACCAATGGGAAGATCAGCTGGGACAGGAAGGGAGCTCTGGAGGTTTGGAGGATATCACAGCAGCTGGTCTGTGGCAGGCAGGACAGAATGAGACCTACACAGAGGGTCTGTGCCACCCTACTGTGCACCCCAGCCTAAGACACGTGACCACTGATATTGGTGGGGGCTGGATGCTAGGTGCTGGAATGAGGGTCTAGAGAACAAAAACAAGGGAGACAACAACTGCAGTCAGCTGTACAGAGACAGCCTGGAGGGGCTGGAGGGCAGAGTGCCACAACTGGGAATATTTGGGCAGGAGACCTGGGTGGCCATGGAGGCTAAGTGCCATTGTTAAGTGTATGCGAGAGGTGGGGCCACCATTGTACCTCTTTCCCCATGCAGGCCCCTGCCTCTGCAGGCCCTGAGAGAGGGTCCTGACTAGGCAGGCTTGCTCACCTCGACCTCTGTTCTGTCCCTTTGTGCAGGAGTGAGCCCATGTGCCTGATTGGCACCTCCTACCTCTCCCATCTGGATAGGCTTCTGTGCTCCTGCTTCCTCAAGAGCAGTCTCTGGTGGGTTACCCACATACACAGGTAGGACTAAAACCACAGCTGAGCTCCAGGGGCCCTGTGACTAAGCAAGAAGAGATGAAATATCTCCTCCCAGCTGAGAGAACCACAGATTTACATGCTGGCTTTGTAAATTCAGTGTCTGTGGAACATCAGACAATAAGTGCTTCCACAGTTGAGACAGGTCTGGCTTTAGCATCTCTGGGCTCTGTGAATACATACACACAGCGGTTGGTCCAGGCCAGAGTCTGAGCTGCCTCCATAGCTCCTACAGCAGGCCCAGGGGCACCACTACTGCAGTCTTGGACCTGACATCATCAGATATGAGCTGATGGCCTGGTGGCAACAATGCCTGACACACACCAGGGCCAGTAGCCAGCATAGCAGTGCCAACAACGGTGTACTTTGTGAACCTGCACAAGTGAAAGGTGACACACCAGAACAGATGAACAACTTCAGTGGAAGGATACTCAAGGGCTCCTCTCTTAGTGGGAGTGCTCCAATCCTGCCTACCTCGCACCACAGAGCAGAAACATAGCTCAGAAACAGATCTGGGAGGCTACGACCCCAACATCTAGGGTGCATACCCTGCCCCTGACAGAACAGTGACAACCGCAGGGCACAGAAGAGGCCCCACTCAATATCCACTGTAGGCCTTGGTAACCACAGCATCAGCCACACATACTATGAAAGGGATAATGGCCAGCATACACTGAGGAAACAGACGGCAGGCATCCACATTAAAAACAGCCCTCACACCAAAAAATATTAAACCCATAGAGACTGCCTAAAGTCATCCTGAGCTCACAGCCTCCTCTAAACCTACTACTTGACACAGCCATGACCATCAGGGTGACAAGACCTAGCTCCACTCACAAGTGGGAAGGCACCAGTCCCTTCCACCAGGAAGCTGGTGCAAGCCCCTGGACTAATTCATCCACCCAGGGACAGACACTAGAAGTAAAAGGAACTACATTCCTCCAGCCTACAGAAAGGAGACAACAAACAAAGAAAATTAGACAAAATGAGAAGACAGAAAAAAGTGTTTTAGAGGAAAGAACAATGTACAAACCCACAAAAACAACTAAATGAAGAGGACATAGGCAATCTAACTGAAAAAGAATTCAGAGTAATAGTAATATTAATAGTAAGGGTGGTCTAAGATCTCAGATGTTACAAGAAACATTTAACAAAGAGCTAGAAGATTTAAAGAACAAAGATGAATAATACAATAATTGAAGTGAAAAAAACTCTAGACGGAATCAATAGTAGAATAACTGAGGCAGAGGAATGAATAAGTGAGATGGAATAAAGAGAGGTAGAAATCACTGCCATGGAAATGAATAAAGAAAAAAGAATGAAGGAGTTCCTGTTGTGACTCAGTGGGTTAGGAACCCAACATAGTGTCCATGAGGATGTGGGTTTGATTGCTGGCCTCACTCAATGGATTAACTATCTGGTGTTGCCATAGGTTGCAGATGTGGCTTGGATCTGGCACTGCTGTGGCTGTGGCATAAGCTGGCAGCTACAGCTCCAATGTGACCCCTAGCTTGGGAACTTCCATATGCTGCAGGTGCAGCCATGAAAAAAAAAAAGAAAGAAAGAAATGAAATGAGGGCAGTTTAAGAGACCTCTGTGACAATATTAAACACACCAACATTTGCATTATAAGGGTCTCGAAAGGAGGAGAGAGAAAGAGCCTGAGAAAATATTTGAAGATATAGCCCAAAACGTTCCTAACACGGGAAAGGAAACAATTCCAGGAAGTACAGAGAGTTTCATAGAGAGTAAATCCAAAGAGGAACATGCTGAGACACATATTAATCAAATGGACAAAAATAAAAGACAAGCAAAAAATATTAAAAGCAACAAGGTAATAGCAACAAATAACATACAAGGGACCCCCACAAGATTATCAGCTGATTTTTCAGCAGAAACTCTGCAGGCCAGGAGGGCGTGGCATAATATATTTAAAGTGATGAAAGGGAAAAGCCTACAACCAAGAGTACTCTACCTAGCAAGGCTCTCATTAAGATTTGACAGAAAAATCAAAAGCTTTTCAGACAAGCAAAAGATAAGAGAATTCAGCACCACCAAACTAGCTTTACAACAACTGCAAAAGGAACTTCGCCAAACCACACTAGAAACAAGAAAATTACAAATGGGAAAGCTCACTGGTAAAGACAAACATAAAATAAAAGTAGGAAATCATCCACAGAAAAATACAATATCAAAACTAGCAATTGTGAGGAGAGTACAAATGCAGAGTGTTGAAAATGCATTTGAAATTAAGAGACCAGCAACCTAAGAACAATTCTGTACATATATGGACAGCTATATTAAAATCTAGTGGGGGAGTTCCCGTCGTGGCGCAGTGGTTGGTGAATCCGACTAGGAACCATGAGGTTGCGGGTTCGGTCCCTGCCCTTGCTCAGTGGGTTGACGATCCAGCGTTGCCGTGAGCTGTGGTGTAGATTGCAGACGCGGCTCGGATCCCGCGTTGCTGTGGCTCTGGCGTAGGCTGGTGGCTACAGCTCCGATTAGACCCCTAGCCTGGGAACCTCCATATGCCGCGGGAGCGGCCCAAGAAATAGCAAAAAAAAAAAAAAAAAATCTAGTGGGAACTACAAAAAGCTACAATAGACACCCACACACACAGGGCAAACCACATACAACAATAAAGATAGTAATTGAATCACAGGAGACCAAAAGAGGAAAGGAAGAAAAATGACCTAAAATAAATATCCAAGACAATTAACAAAATGGCAATAAGTACATACATATCAATAATTACACTGAACGTAAATGTATTAAATGCTCTAACCAAAAGAATAGGCTGGCTGAATGGATACAAAAACAAGACCCATATCTATGTTGTCTACAAGAAACCCACTTCAGCTCTAGGGACACATACAGACTGAAAGTGAAGGAATGGAAGAAGTTATTCCATGCAAATGAAAATCACTATTTGCAAAATCCAAGACATGGAAGCAACCTAAATGTCAATTGACAGATAAATGGATAAAGAAGATGTGGTATAGATTTAGAATGAAGTATTACTCAGCCATAAAAAAGAATGAAATAATGCCATTTACAGCAGCTGGGATGGACCTAGAGAATATCATCCTAAGTGGAATTAGGTGGAGAAATATAAATATCATATGATATCACCTATATGTTGAATCTAAAAAATACAAATGAACTCATTTACAAAGCAGAAATAGACTCACAGACATAGAAAACAAACTTACAGTTTCCAAAGTGCAAAGGGGGAGAGGGAAAAATTGGGATTAACAGGTGCACACTACTACATATAAAGTAAATAAACTTACCAAGGACCTACTTATAGCACATGGAAATATATTCAATATCTTGTAATAATCTATACTAGAAAAGAATCTGAAAAACAGTAGATATATTTATGTGTGTATTATGTATAACTGAATCACTTGCCATACACCTGAAACATTGTAAATTAGCTATAAATTTTTTAAATTCAATTTAAAAATTTATGCCAAATATAAGGTGTTAAAAAAAGAATATTTAAAGGAGCAAGGGAAAAGCAAAAAATAACATACAAAAGGCACTCCTATAAGGCTATCACCTGATTTTTCAGTAGAAACTGTAGTCCCGAAGGGAGTGGCACAATATAAAGTGATGAATGGGGAAAAAATACAACCAAGAATACTCTAGTTCCTGTCAGGCTCAGTGTTTAATGAATCCAACTAGGAACCATGAGGTTGCGGGTTTGATCCCTGGCCTCGCTCAGTGGGTTAAGGATCCGGCATTGCCATGAGTTGTGGTGTAGGTTGCAGACATGGCTTGGATCCCGCGTTGCTGTGGCTCTGGTGTAGGCCACCGGCTGTAGCTCCAATTGGACCCCTAGCCTGGGAACCTCCATATGCCACGGGAGTGGCCCTAGAAAAGGCAAAAAGACACACACACACAAAAATACTCTACCTAGTAAAACTCTCATTCAGATTGATGGAGAAATCAAAACTTTACAGAAAAGTAAAAGATGAAAGAATTCAGCACCACTACACCAGCTTTACAACAAATTTTAAAGGAACTTCTTTAGGTTAAAAGGAAAAGCCACACTAGAAACAAGAAAATTACAAAATGAGAAAGCTCACTGGTGAAGGCAAACAAACAAACAGCAAATGTAGGAAATCATCCACACACAAAGTTAGTAGGGAGGTTAGAAGACAAAAGCAGTAAAATCATCTGTATCCACAATAAGCAGTTAAGGGATACACAAAGCAATTTGATGTAAAATGTGATATCAAAAACTAATTGCAAGGGGAGGAGAGTACAAATGCAGGGTATTTCAAGTGCATTTGAAATGAAGAAATCAGCGACTTAGTCATATATACAGTCTACACATATATATAGTCTAAATATATATATTATATATGTAATATACATATAAACTGCTATACAAAAACCACATGGTAACTGCAAACCAAAAATCTATCATAGATATACAAACAAAAAAGAAAAAGTAATCCAAACATAACACTAAATGTAGTCTTCAAATCACAAGAGAACAAATGAAGAATGAGGGGGAAAGACCTACAAAAATAAACCAAAACAACGAAATAGCAGTAAGAACATACATATCAATAATTACCTTTAATGTAAATAGATTAAACACTCCAGCCTAAAGACATAGAGTGGCTGAATGCATATAAAAATAAGACTGGTATATATGCCGCCTATAAGAGACTCACTTCAGATCCAGGGACATACGCAGACTGAAAATGAGGGGACGGACAAAGGCATTCCATACAAATGGAAACTAAATAAGTACTTGCAAGTATAAGTTTTGTGCATGCATAAACCCAGCTGAGGTATTAATCAGAGGTTATCCGATACCCCTTTTACTTCAGCTGGGAGACTCTATTCCTCAATTTAAAGTTGTTTTTTGTCAGAATAAAATGACTATTGAAAACTGTGTGGCGGGCAGGTGGGATGTTGGTGAGCTTAATTCTCCTAGGTATCACCTGAGAGTCATCTCAGTGCTTTCACGTGTCTCTGTTTCTTCCCCCAACAACCTAAAACCACCATGGGCACTCAGAACGCTAGATGGTCAAACCTTATGACGAGTCCCCAGATGATCAGGTTTTTAGCTAATCAGTGGGTTTCTTTATGAGACCACTGCACAGTATGAGGACTCACCTACACCACCTCATAGATTTCCCAGTAGTTTGAGAAGGCCATAACTAGCAAGGAGGAGCTGTGTTCTTTATCTTTGGAGCTAAAAGCTCTCATTTGGTATCTTCACTTTTATTCCGACAAACTCTGTTACAGCAAATTCAAGGAAGGACACCAAGCAGGTCTTTACCTATGCACCCAGTCCAAACCTCCTCGATGTCTTCCAACTTGAGCAAAATCTTCCCAGTGTCTTTTAACTACAGAGAAACTTAGGGTCCTTCAACTGTACATAATTTCAGTATATTTCAACTGAGAGGTCAGGTGCCATTTAACACACCAAAAACAGGATCGTCAACCAAGATGGGCAATCCAAGACCAAGAGAGACTCACCAAAATTTGTCTGGACTCACCAGGAAGGAGGATGGGCACAAGCTGTTACCAAGGATTCAAACCCTCCTAGAGTTCAAGCAAAGGAGAGATGTCTGCTTTGGGTCCTCTAGTGGTCACCAAAACTGTCAATTGAAATAAAAAATGCAGAATGTGAAAGCTGTGAGTTTCAGTTTTATTCAGGAATCTTACTGAGTACTGTGAGAAAGGTACGGTCATTGTTAAACTCTTTAGTTCATTAAAGAACAGTTGGATCCTTGGAGTTCCCCGTCGTGGCGCAGTGGTTAACGAATCCGACTAGGAACCATGAGGTTGCGGGTTCGGTCCCTGCCCTTGCTCAGTGGGTTAATGATCTGGCATTGCCATGAGCTGTGGTGTAGGTCGCAGACGCGGCTCAGATCCTGCATTGCTGTGGCTCTGGCGTAGGCTGGCAGCTACAGGTCTGATTTGACCCCTAGCCTGGGAACCTCCATATGCCACGAGAGCAGCCCAAGAAATAGCAAAAAGACAAAAAAAAAAAAAAAAAAAAAAAAAAAAGAACAGTTGGATCCAAATTGTGATTCTGGCAGATGGAATAAGTTAAGTTTCCCTACTCAGATAGCTAATCTTTTTACTAATATTTGTGAAGAATACAACATTTTTCTTAGGCCTAGTTTTCAAATAGTCTCTCCTGCTTTTGTTAGATTAATACTTTCTGATAAGAATTACCTCCCTGAAGTTTGCATTTTCAGAGATGGACCTCAGTTCTCTAGAGAAGACCAGGTAGAACATTTACATTCCAAATGCACAGAGAAAGGAATGCAAGGTCCTCCAAGAAGGTCCAGAACTTTTACAATATCTACAAGCCTTTCAAGATTAGTGGGGGGGGGGTAGTTATGGGAAGGGCAAAACGGATAAATGAGCTTTGAATTGCTTCCAGAGCTGCATTTGTGTTCTTGTAAAAACTCAATTTATAAGATAAAGACAGTTATTTTAGGTTCCTCAAAGAATTGGGTTGTAACCTGAATGATACCAAAGGGCTGACTCACCCATCCAACTGTATCATCTTCTTTAGATCAGGAAAAAGATCTTCAACTAAGATTGGAATCAAAAGATTCCTATGTTCTAGATTTAGAACTGTTTGTCTTTGGAATGTTTTTCTTTCCTTCTGGGTACATAGTTGCATTTGGCTTAGGAGAAAAGGGCTAAAACAACAAAAAATCTTATCAGGCTCTGTGCATGTGCTTCCAGTTTGACCAAGTTCTGACCATAGAGCTACTTCCAAAAATCCTATCTTGGAGTAGCCTGACGGCTTAGCGGGTTAAGGATCTTGTGTTGTCACTGCTGTGGCATGGGTTTGATCTCTACCCTGGAAAATTCTGCATGCCACAGGTGTGGCCAAAAAATCCCCTATCTTGCCAGGATTCAGCCAAGATGAACAGTAAATGTTCCTAGCAGTATTGAAAAACCCCATTGACTCAAGAGACATTCCAAAGAGGGTGCAAAAGATACTATCCTCCCAAGATCCAGCACCACTCCTAAAGCTAGCCAAAAGAAAAACAGACTATTACCCTGAGAGTCAGCAATAGTTGGTAGGACCCTAGCTGCAAAATGGAGCACAATCCACATTTCAGTCTGGCCATGTTTTGGGGACTCTTAACCTGATTTCCAAGCCATGTTCTTAGGACACAAAACAAGACAAGAAGGCAATAAGCTCTCCCTGGGAGAGAAAGGATCAATAACTAATGGGTCTGGATTTTGAAAGGAAGGGACAATGTGAAATTTTACTTTCCTTTCTGGATTGAAGAGATCTATGAGCTATACTTCACTGGCTTCTGCCAATTTTCCCAAGACCCCATCTACAGGATCCATTCACAGGCTCCAGGACAAGTGGGGATTAGAGGTGTAGCTCCAGTATCTACTTGAATTTGCCAAGGTTTTCCATTATTTATTTTTCTTTTTTCAGCCTCATCTGTGGCATATGGAAGTTCCTGGGGCAGGAATCAAATCCAAGCCACAACTTCGACCTACATCACAGCTTGTGGCAATGCTGGATCCTTAACCCACTGAGCAAAACTAGGGATTGAACCTGCATCTTCACGGACACTATGTCAAGGAATCCTTAGTTTCAAGTACACTTCTTAAATGAATGTTCTTGTCTAATGGGAACATACCCCATAATGACCATTGTAATTCTAGGTGGTCTTAGTAAGATGATGCCATTTTTGTAGATATCAACATCTTCTGGGACTACAGTTCTTAAATAGAATTAGCAGGTGTGCCAGAAAATGGTGTGCTTAATTCTTTGAAACTTGAAAATCCCATTTTTTAGCTAAGTCTTGGGTCTCTCAGAGCCAAATCAATAGCTAAGAGAATGTGCCACTGGGTTGGGAATTTTGTGGTGTTTTACTGTATACCTCTTTGCATAGAACCTCTTCAGATTGGTGGGAGAGGTTAGAGCTAAGTGGCAAGCACTCTAATAGCTTTTAAGTGCTTCACTTATACTCACCAATTTTGCAGATGTGGCTTTCAAGATGCCCATTAGCAATATATCTATAATTCTTTTGGGGAGATTTCTTTAGTGGCAGATATGCTAATGGTTTGTAGTAGTCCAACTTGTGCCTACTTACATTGTGAAGTGCCATTGGTCAAAACGGTCTGATTTTTTTTTTTTTTTGGCCATGCCCATGGCATATGGAAGTTCTTGGGCCAAGGATTGAACCAATGCTACAGCAGTGACCCACCCAAGCTGCTGCAGTGACAACACCGTTTCCTTAACCTGCCCTGCCAACTGGGAATTCCAACAGTCTGAATTTCTTGTCTTAACTTATTTCCCAAGTCCCCATTGGTTTATGCTATGGAATTACCCTGACACTTTTTGAATCCTCTAACAGCTGCCATCTTGCTTTCTTAGATTGAGGAGCACCCATTATTTTCCCCTGTTGAAATAATCCTCCTCAATTCAATGAGACATACTGTTTCTGGCTGCCCGTGCACAGTTCCTGAGACCCATCAGGACCTCCTGAAGGCAGCTTACATTGTAGATGAACTTGGCAACAAACCCAAATATTGTGGCCCAATAAGTCTCACCCAGAAGAATCCGGAGTTTCTCACACCCCAATTTTCAACTCAGAAAGATTAGGACAAACTCAAAGAACCAGAACATGAAGGAAGCAGAGCTCAGTCTGAGAGAAGCTTACCAGAGATCCTAGAGAGCAGCTGAAGAGGAAGCAACCCAAAAGGGCTCTGTGGGTATCTTCGCCTATGGCTTGGTGCCATTCACGGAATCTTCAGCAACTGTCTTCAAGTCTCAACCCACTGCCAAAACTGTCAATTGACAAACTAGACTAATTTAATGTCTCATGTCCTTTGTTTAAGAAAAAACAGTCCATGGATTGGGGGAAGTATAGTACCTCACAAATAACGGAGTACTCTTCCTGAGAGACTTCTGCGAAGAGTGGGCTTTATAGAGTGAGAAGAGGCAGCTCGTGATTGGCTAGGAAGTCAGGGATTTCCTTATAAGGTTAGCAGGTCCTGTCGTCTAAAGTAAATGGCTAAAGCTGAGTTGGAGGGTAGTGATTGGTGTATGTTAAGCTTCCTTGACATGTGTTTCCTGTAAATTCCAGCTGACTTAGGTTTAGATTTGTAATGTGGGCCTGGCCACTTCACTTTGTGGGTCCCAATATACAAATCATCTTTATCAGTAGGTACAATGAGGAGTGTCTGCTGTAGCATAAATTCCCTATTGGCTAGTGAAGATGTAATCAAGGACTATGCGATTGTCCATGACAATTGTTAACTAATGGATTTCGTCTAGTTTGTCTTTCAAAGTTGAATTTGTGTTACTTATGATTTTTGTTAGGATCTGAGGCAAGTTTTGAGCCATGTTTGTCAGTAGTATTATCCCTAACACTTACACAGTATGCATGAAAGCAGAGTCAGTTACACCTTCTGCGTTTGATTTTTTAAATAAGCTTGCATGCACCACATTTTAAAGGTTTCTGGGGAATGTTTTTCCCAGGGAAACACGATCCACAGGAAGGATGATACTTTTAAATAGTTAAAAGTGCCTCACAATTATCCTGAGTACACAGGATAAATTAGTGTGTGTAAGCCTATCTATATAAGATGGGGTACCCTGGTTGAGGGTAAACTGTACTGGAAATCTATCATCTATCACAACAGGGGTAAGCCAGTTTGGTGTCTGTCCTTTGAAGTTGACAAATTTTTTAAATGAAGCTAAATAAATAGTTCAGCAAAGCAGGATGATTTCTGAAGAGGATGAACGGACTGCAGTGGTCAGGAAAACCTCAATATTATTGTCTATTCCTGATTGGCAGGTCTTGCTGATGGTATTATAATAACCTGAGCAGAAGCATTCTGATAATGTGAGGTCAAGGTCCATTTTCATAAGGCTGAAGGTTGGACTTAATGATGGGGGAAGCTTAAGTGCCAGAAGGGGTCTATAAAAGGGAATCTGCCTTCAGAGATGTTTGAACGAATTGATATTACATTAATGTCAGCAGGGTCTGGTGGAGCATATTCGATCCAGCAATCGGTTACGTTCAGAGCAGTAGCTATGGCCTGGGAAAATCATGTAGAAGAGTTTTGTTTCCCCTGAGGTGGCAGAAGAGGGCAATAGAGGTTCAAAACATTAGTGTTCTGGAGGGTGTAAAAAAAAAATCTAATAATAGGTAATATTAGTAAAAGGGCAAAGGGACAGAAAAAGAGTGGTGAAAAATGAGAAAATTAATCTCATTCTGTCATCTTGGGTGGAACATATCTGCTTCTGAAGGCACAAGCCTGTGTTGCCTCTGGCACAAGCCATCCACTCTTGATGTTAGCAGCTTCCGGGGGATTCCTAAGAATCCTCAGTTTAAGGTCTTCTGATGAATGTCCAGTAGTATGGGAGGAAATAATGTGTGTCTTTTAAGTTAAAAGTTTTACGTACTTAAAAAAATCTAAGTACAAACACCTTGGAGATGTATTGATACATCAGTTGTTAACAGTACCAATAATATTCTTTTCACTGAGGCTCAAAGAAAGTTTTATTTTTGCTACCTATTTCGGAAGACCAAACCTCTAGGAGGCAGATCTTACAGAGGATGTTTAGGCAAATATTTTGAAGATGTATCTTATATCCACTGGTCATAAAGTTGGAGATATTTTTATAAATCTCTTGGAATATTCAGTCACACTAGCTAGTGATTCTGAGATTGGAAGTGAAATTCTCAAATGCACAAGGCATTTTTTTATTAACGTAAGGAGGAAACTTGTGGATCCTTGAGTAGTTTGAATTTATCACCATCGGGATAATGGCAGTACTTTGGATCTGAGAAGTCTGAGGTTTTTTGAAAGGTTTAAAAATTGGAATTTTAGGAGTTCCTGTTGTGGATCAGAGGAAATGAAACTGACTAGGATGCATGAGGACGCAGGTTCCATCCCTGGACTTGCTCAACGGGTCAAGGATCTGGCCTTTCTGTGAGCTGTGGTGTAGTTTGCAGATGGGGTTTGGATCCTGCATTGCTGTGGCTGTGGTATATGCCTGCAGCTGCAGCTCCAGTTCGACCCCTAGCCTGGGAACTTCCATATGCTTCAGGTGTGGCCCTAAGAGAAAGAAAAAAAAAGGAAGAAGAAAAAGAAAAGAAAAAAGAGAAAAAGAAAAAAAAAAGAAAAAAGAAAATAGAAAAAAATTATAATTGTAGAATTATCTTAATTTTATTTTCCTGAATTTGAATATGATATGTACAGAGGAATTTCTGAGTAAAATGTAATACTTCAAAACATTTTAAAATGACAACACCAGCAAAATGTGTGCCCCTGTTACTAGAGAGAGAGAGCTTGGGGTTTCCCCTATCAGGAGTGGGAAATCATTTCACTCAGCTCTCCAGCAAGGAGAAGCCTCAACCCACCCTAAGAATACACAATAACCAGAGCACACTCATCACCCATTTGGAGCTGTTTAAGGGGAACGCAAGGCTTTGGTACCTGTCCACATCCTATCTTTACAGACTTTCAAGATTGCGAGATTGCAGGTACAACAACATCCCCTGGAAACATCCTCAGCAATACCTCTTACCATTTCCTGTTGGTTCAGTGTTGTGGCCAAACTCTCTCTGTTATTGAGGGTGGTATCACGAACTTTTTTGCTAAAATCTATTTTTATCATAGTTATCGTCCTAGATAATGGCAAAGCATTTCAAGGTCTTTTAAGTCACCATTTATTTTATATGGGTTCTTGGAGACGTCAGGAAATCTGTTTCTAAACCGTGTCGACATCATGGAACTAACCTAAAATCAAATGTTTACTATCAGTATAAAATATCCTCTTTTATATTTGGCCGGTTAGTCTGAGCAGGGACAATTAATCTAGCCATCAAAACTGATTTAATTTCTACAAGAAGCTTATATTTCAAGGAGACATTTAAGTCTGTAATAGCATATCCTATATAGCAATTTTTTGGTTTTACTTTTTCTGTTTGAATTGTTAATAAATACAACTAAATCATAGTTATTTAAGAGAGTCTCTGGAAGGTCTGTCCAGGGCATAGGTAATCTCCTAAAAGACATAACCATGGGGGTTTTCTGTTTGAGGTGAAGGAAGGAGAGTAGCTGGCTTTGGAATATTGCAATAATTTTTCTTAGGTGACTAGCTGAAAAATGGTGAGCACTTTTCTTCCAAAGAAGGGTGTATACAGCATGAGAAGCATTACATTTGACGAGGACCTTAGAACTAAGCTTATTGACATTTTCACATATTTTGCTGTTGTTGTTACAGTTGTAAAGTGGATATGTCTTGGTTATTGGATCTAAGCAATAGGCAGGCCCCTCATGTGTCTTACGTAACTGACCTGTATTCCCAATGTGTAGCCACAAATATTTTGAACAAAATATAAAATTTTTTTGTGAATCCAGAACCCTGGGAAAATGTTTGACAGAGAGTCATTGCATCAATCTTTTTCTGGGAGAGGGGGGTGCACCTGTGCCATATGGAAGTTCTGGGACCAGGGATTGAATCCGAGATGCGTCTGCGACCTATACCATGGCTCACAGCAATGCCAGATCCTTAACCCACTGAGCGAGGCCAGGGATCGAACCCACATCCTCACAGATACTAGTCAGGTTCTTAACCCAGTGAGCCACAATGGGAACTCCTTAAATGTGTTTCTTTTAACTTGAAATGTATTCACTCATTGAAAGATATAACTATGGTATTTTATTTATGCATAACTAACATAGAAGGATAAATTCAATTTCTCAAGTTTATTATCACCATTATTTTTACATTTGGCAGACAAAAGCTCTTATAACAGTTTGGACTTAATTAAAAAGGTAGAAAATTTTATTCTTATTGTCCTTTTTGTATATAATTGAGAAGAAAAATTTCATATTTCCTAATGGACATTTCAGGAAACCCACAGATTATATGGGCATAAAAGATATCTTAATAATTTTATTATTCTGAATTTGGAGCCTGGATTTGGGAAATGGAAAATCAATGGAGGAGATAAGGTGTAAGTCTTAAGTATCTAAAGACATGAAATATTTACAATCAACACTAAAACCATATTAGATTATACCAAGGCTAAAACTACTGGGGGGAAAAGAAGTAGCAGCAATGCCTGATACCAGCCAGGAGGGGAGGATGTTTGTTCATTTCTGGTACTTGGACAACATTCATGTTTTGTCTATGTTCAGACATGATTACGCAGTAATCTTGTTTCTGTCCTGTCACCATCACAGAGAAGTCTTGTCAGGCACTGGCGTGTGAATTTCTCTCTGCTCCTAGGACAACAGGCTGAGCCATGAGTGCCAGGCCAGCTCCCATATGCCAGGGGCTATTTTCCTCTTTCTCATTAGTGAGAATGGACTGTGAGGGGACTGTCTTACTTATACTTCGTCTCAGCTGTCAAGCCTTACAAGGAGCCACTTCCATGAAATCTAATGAATGTAGCAATTTTGTAATAGGATTTTTAAACCAGGGAGAAAGTATGTGTCAAATATGGACTTCAAGAAGAAGCCTGCAGGATTTTTAAAAACTCATCTGGGCCCTTTTATCTACAGTCAAATTTGTAAGAAATGAGTCAGCAGCTAAAGTATCACCGTGCATTGGGGATTTTGCTGCCAACTCAAGCCCAACCCACACACATAATACCACCATTCAAATTCACCATTTTTGACTTTGCGCTCCTGATATAAACTTGCACTGTCACACTTAATGGTAAGTGTTTAAGTCCTGGATCAGGAACTATAGAGCTCAAAGAAAACAATGTGTCTTTTATCTTATTTAGGCCTTAGACAAAAGGCTGTGACAAAGCAGGTGCTCGATATTGTTTAATTAATTATTAATGGAAATATTTTAACAGAAAATGTAACTTTGAAAACTTCTCTATCCACAGAAAGTATGCTGAATAAAGAGCAAAGAGAAAGGCTAAAGTCCTAAGTTATTCACTGAGGGACATTCTCAAAGTGGACAAAATCTGATAAATCCCTCATGAGTCACTGCAAGTTCCTATACCTGGTGTTGAACAGTTTTATTTAAAAATCTTTCACCAATACTATTAGTTTTCCAGTAAGTGTCTGTCTTGTTGGTCCTTAAAATATATCTTCCATCTTGTTGATCCTTAAAATATATCTTCCCATGCAGCATTTCTGGGAATGCTTCCCCTTAAATTGGCAATGATTTATCTTTAAAAATCATTTTATTGTGGTAAGAACATTAACATGAGATCTGCCCTCTTAACACATTTTTGCAGATGACACAATTGTCTATGTAGAAAATCTCAAGGAACTTACTAAAAAAAACTCCAAATAAAATTAAACACTTAGGTATAAACTTTAGAAAAAAATGTAGACTCTGTATACTGAAAAAATTAAAGAAATCAATGAAGAATTTAATAAATGAAGAGATACACTATGCTCATGGATTGGAAGATTTATCTTAAGATGTCAATCCTCCCCCAAATTGATCTATCTATAGATTTCACACAACTCCTATAAAAATTCCAGCAAAAATTTCTTTTTCAACATTGAAAAGTTTATTCTAAAATGTATGTGGAAAAGCAAAGGACCTAGGATAGCTAAAACAATTTTGAAAAAGAAAAATAAAAGTGTGAGGAATCACTTGATTTGATGTTAAGGCTTATTATGCGGCTACATTAATAAAGACACTGTAGTGTCAGCAAAGGGTTAGATCAGTGGAACTTAATAGAGAACGCACAGGTAGACCCAAGGGTTAAGGATGAAGGCTGGGAGGTGTGGCTATTAAAGGGGTAGCACTAGGGAACACTGATTTTTGTGATTCTTCCAATGACTCTACAGGATATAATTGCACAGAACTGTACACACACACAAACACACACACAAACATGCATGAAAAAGTGGTGAAATATGAGTTTTATGGATTGTATCAATATCAATTTCCTGTTTTTTTTTTTAAACTGAGGTAATAAACCGACATAACATTGTATTTGTTTCAGGTATATAGCATAATGATTCAATACTTGTATATATTGCAAAATAATCAAGAGTTTAGTCTAACATTTGTCGCCACATGTAGTTAAAACTTTTTTTTCTTGTGATGGGAACTTTTCATTACTCCTAGCAACTTTCAAATATACAATATTATTAACTGTAGTCATTACATGATATCCCCATGACATATTTATTTTGACCCTCTTCAGCCATTTCACTCACCTGGTTTTAGATACTGTATCATAGGCATACTTGGCTTCATTGTGCTTTTTTTTCTTTTTTACAAATTGAGGGTTGGAGTTCCCATCATGGTGCAGCAGAAACGAATCTGACTGGGAACCATGAGGTTGCGGGTTCGATCCCTGGCCTCGCTCAGCGGGTTAAGGATCCAGCTTTGCCATGATCTGTGGTGTAGGTCGCAGACGTGGCTCGGATCTGGCATGGCTGTGGCTGTGGTGTAGGCTGGTGGCTACGGCTCTGATTGGACCCCTACCCTGGGAACCTCCATATGCTGTGGGTGCGGCCCTAAAAAGACAAAAAATAAAAATGTAAAATGACTCTACCCAAAAAAAGCCGTGTCACCTTTTCAACTGTACCCACCTAAAACAAACCCTATGAATTCATACCATGAGCTCATTTATGCCATGTTTTGTAAATATTATTTTGACTAAATTACAAACATTTTTTCCTTCTTTTTACAATCAGACAAATTCGGATGTGGGTCATCCAACTACAAAATTGATCTGAATTCTTAAGAAATATCAATGGCACAAAAGATGGTAAAAAAAGCTACAGATTGCTCTTGGATCTTAAATTTTAAAGGACAGAACAGGGACCTGACAATTGAATGTAATGTGTAAATTTTTATTGTGTCCTGGATTAAAAAGAACCTTTTTTTTTTTTTTTTTTTTTTTTTTACCACGCCTGAGGCATGTAAAAGTTCCCGGGCCAGAGATTGAACCCGCACCAACAGCACCGACACAAGCTGCTACAGTGACAACACTGGATCCTTAATCCACTAAAAAAGAACATCTTTAAAGATACTTTTTGGGAGTTCCCATTGTGGCTGGTGGGTTAAGAACTGACATAGTGTCCATGAGGATGCAGGTTCAATCCCTGGTCTTGCTCAGTGGGTCAAGAATCTGGTGTTGCTGCAAGCTGCAGTGTAGGCTGAAGATGCGGCTTGGATCTGGTGTTGCCCCGGCTGTGGTGTAGGCCGGCAGCTGCAGCTCTGATTCGACCCCTAGCCTGGGAACTTCCTTATGCTGCAGGTTTGGCCCTAAAAAGAAAAGAAAAAAAGATACTTTTGGAATAATTTGGAAAACTTGAATTTATACTGTGTATTAGATATGATTTAGAGATATGACAATGTTATTATCATAGTTAGGTGGGAGAATGTCCTTATTCTCAGATTTACATTCAAGTATTTAGGAATGAAATGTCATGATGTCTACAACTTACTTTCAAATGGTTCAGCAAAAACACAGATACAAAACAAATATGTCAACATGTTAACAATTGGGGAATATAGGTAAAAACTTTATAAAGACTACATATAGGTTTCACTGTGACATTCAACTTCGCTGTAAGTTAAAAAAAATCCTGTTATTCGCCTATGGTAATAGCATATTTTAATCTTAACTTTTCTGACATTATGGAAATACGTAATATAAAAAGTGAAAACCTAGACCATGATAGAAAATAATATAAAAAAGAATTCAGGAGTTCCTGTTGTGCAGTGGAAATGAATCTGACTAGGAACCATGAGGTTATGGGTTTGATCCCTGGCCTCACTCAGTGGGTTAAGGATCTGGCATTGCTGTGAGCTGTGGTGTAGATCACAGACACGGCTCAGATTCTACATAGCTGTGGCTGTGGTGTAGGCTGGCAGCTGTAGCTCCGATTCAACCCCTGGCCTGGGAACCTGATATGCCACAAGTGCGGCTCTAAAAAGCAAAAAAAAAGAGAAAAGAATTCTTATATATGCATATATATATATGACTGAGTTACTTTGCCATATAGCAGAATTTGCCACAACATGGTAAATCAGCTATAGTTTAATTAAAAAAAAAAAGCAAAATCCCTTTGTTTTACTACTCCACCTCTCCAAGTGTAACTACACAAACATAATTATGTAATTTCCAAGGTTTTACTCTCTCTATATACTACCATTTTTTTTTCTTTTTTGACTGGCTCATAACAATATGGAAGAGTTCCCAGGCCAGGGATAAGATCCGAGTCACAGTTGTGACCTATGCCATAGTTGTCACAACACTGGATGCTTTAACCTACCATGCCGGGCCGGGGATCAAACCTGCATCCTGGCACTGCAGAGATGCCACCAATCCTGTTGTGCCACAGTGGGAACTCCTGTATATGCCATTTATTTTTAAAAATAGGATAACACAGGACATCTTTCCTTGTCAGTATATATAGATCCACGGCAGCCTTTTCAACGACTCCATAATATTTATGTTGCATTGTGTAGATGGACCACACTTACTTCCCCAATCCTTTATTACACTGTACATTGTGTAATATATATCATGGCACATTGCAATACTTGCTGGCTTAAGAGTTGAAGGGTATGTCAGTTTCCATTTTGACTATAATTGCCAAATTGCTGTGCCACAATGGGAACTCCTCGTTATAGTTTTTTAATTGGATATTTATCTATTTTGCCCATTTTTCTAATGGAACTTTCTTTTATAGATTTGTTAGACCTCTTAATATATTAGTGATTTTAGCCCTCTATTTGGTGGAAGGAAGAAATGGTGTATTCAGGCCTACTGCTTTATGTGAATATCTAACTATCCAAAGTGCATTCCTGGAGTTCCTGTCATGGCGCAGTGGAAACGAGTCTGACTAGGAACCATGAGGTTGCGGGATCAATCCCTGGCCTTGCTCAGTGGGTCAAGGATCCGGTGTTGCCATAAGCTGTGGTGTAGGTTACAGACATGGCTAGGATCTGGCGTTGCTGCAGCTGTGGTGTAGGCAGGCAGCTACAGCTCCGATTGGACCCCTAGCCTAGGAACCTCCATATGCCTCAGGTGCGGCCCTAATAAGACCAAAAAAAAAAAAAAAAAAGACAAAGTGCATTCCTATAGACTATAGGCCTTGAACAGTGAACCACCCAAGAAACCATCTCCTTTTTTGAATAAAGGACAAAATGGAATAAACCTTTAATCTTGCTTCAAAGGCATTGCAAGGCATTAGGGACATAGCTACAGAGAACTTTTGTACTTGGAAGGAGAGGAATGCAGATAAGCATAGGAAAAATAAGATAGAAGACAGGTCATAAGGTGCAATTGTCCTTATCTCATCAGTTACCTTGGTATATGTTTGGAGAAGACTTGTCTTTCATTTATTCATAAAAGGTGTCCTTGGAGTTCCCTTTGTGGCTCAGCAGTAACAAACCTGACTACTATCCATGAGGAGGCAGCTTTGATCCCTGGCCTCGCTCAGTGTGTTAAGGATCTGGTGTTGCCATGAGCTGTGGTGTAGGTTGCAGATGCAGCTAGGATCTCATGTTGCTATTGCTGTGGCAGAGGCCGGCAGCTGCAGCTCTGATTCGACCCCTAGCCTGGAACCTCCATGTCCTTCGGGTGCAGCCCTAAAAAGACAAAAAAAAAAAAAAAAAGTGCTCTTATATTAAGAAAATATTGAGTTCCCTGGTTGCCTAGTAGTTAAGGATCTGGCATTGTCACTGCTGTGGCTCTGGGTACTGTTGTGGTGTGTGTTCCATCCCTGGCCCAGGAACTTCTGCATGCTGTGGATGCAGCCAAAAAAACCCAAAAAACAAAACAAAACAAAAAAAACATGGCCCCCTCAAATAACAAAACAAAAAAACCCAGCATAGAAAATCCATCATAGAGATACTATAGACCAAATGTTTGGGTTTCTTCCAAATTTCATTAGTTGAAATCTAATCTCTCAGTGTGAAGGTATTAGTAGGTAACGACTTAAATTATAAGGGTGGAGTCATGAATGGGATTAGTGGCCTTATTAAAGAGATTTCAGAGAACTCCCTGGCCCTTGCCACCATGTGAAGTTACAGCTAAAAGACAGCCATCTATGACCAGAAAGTGGGCCCTCACCAGACATCAAATCTGCCAGTGCCTTGATCTTGGACTTCCTAGACTGCACAACTGTGAGAAATAAAGTTCTGTTATTTGTAAGTCATTTAGTCTATGATATTTTGTTATAGAATCCAGAATGGACTAAGACAATGGAACTAAACTTTTTTCCTTGGTCATCTATATTTTGACTTTATTTATATTCTTTTTGCAAAAGCAGAATTACCAAATTTATCATTCTTTTATGTCTCTGGGATTTTATCATACTAAGAAAGGTCTTTCTTCCTCTAAGACTGTAAATACAAAATATTTTTTATCATCACCATGCAGTTCCTCAAAGGACTGTGTTTCATATTATTCATTCACACAAAACCTTGAAATGGTACCATAACCAATAGGTTGTCAACAAGGGATGATTTTGCCTCCCCACCCCCCGCCAGGATATTTGGCCAGGTCTGGAGACCTGCCTGTGTGCTACTGACATGTAGGGATACAGCTAACCCTCTGCAATGCACAGGATGCCTCCCTCTCACCTCCAACAAAGAATTTTCCAGGCCAAAATGTGAAAAGTAATGAGGTTGAGAAAATCTGTCATAAACCATCTCTCCTCCCTGGTTGTTTGCACCCCCATTGGGTCAATCTTCTAAATGTCATAGAACAATGAAAAGATTTAGTGAGATGGAAAAGAAAGAAAAAGGAAGAAATTGGAAAAGGAAATTTTGGTAAGTTGAAATAAACCATCTTACCCCAATGATGGTATCCTTAACTCTGTCCCTGTAATTCAGCTCCAAAATCTGTTCTTTTTTCCTTTATTTTATTTTTTTGCTTTTTAGGGCCTCACCCATGGCATACGGAGGTTATCAGGCTAGGGGTCTAATCGGAGCTACATCTGCAGGCCACAGCCGCAGAGGACCCGAGCCACGTCTTGGACCTACACCACAGCTCACAGCAACGCTGGATCCTTAACCCGCTGAGTGAGGCCAGGGATCGAACCCACATCCTCACGGAGACAATGTTGGGTCCTTAACTCACTGAGCCACAATGGGAACTCCCAGCTTCAATATCTTAAATTTAACAAACATAATTTTAAAAAGTACATCAGAGGAGTTCCCGCTGTGGCGCAGTGGTTAACGAATCCGACTAGGAACCATGAGGTTGTGGGTTCGGTCCCTGCCCTTGCTCAGTGGGTTAAGGATCCGGCATTGCTGTGAGCCATGGTGTAGGTCACAGACACGGCTCAGATCCTGCGTTGCTGTGGCTGTGGTGTAGGCCGGCAGCTGTAGCTCCGATTGGACCCCTAGCCTGGGAACCTCCATATCCATATGCCATGGGTGCAGCCCAAAAAAAACAAAAAAAAAAAGAAACAAAGTTAGAATATTAGAGGAAAAACCTGACAAACATTATTAGCATACTACTAAGGGACAGAAGCATGAAGAGACTAATTATTACGTAAATGCCTTTATTTGAACTAATACACTGCTACCAGATTACATCACATTTCAGAGTTAGAGTAACATTATGATCTTGAAAACTAGAGCAAACAGCTTGACAAAGCAAGAGTACATACATTAAGTCCTACATATATGTTTATTTTTAGTGACCACATTTCCTTATTTTAGGTGTAAAATTAGAAAATTTATTATACACTTAGCATACCTGGCCTACTGTATCCTGCCTAAGTTCTGAGCATACCCTCTCCTCAAAAGTGTCATATTCAACACCATTTTAAATCTAAAGAGAGAATTTGATAATACGGGTTTTAAAACAAATAAGCATATTTGAACCAAGTGTTTTAGGATCCAATATGTCAATTGTTTACAGGTTGGGTGTGAGAGGGAAGATGGAAATTCTAGGTACATTTTTCCTCTACCTACAATGTATGTTTTTTTACTTACTTGAAGACCCCTTAAAAAAAGTAGCAAAATCAGCAGTCTTATTTAATGTAATCAAAATATTCTTAAATGTACAAAAAAGGATCATGTAGAAAGAATACTGTAAAAAGATACTAATTTTAAGAATAAAAGAATACGAAAAGCTTCTATTACATTCTGCACAGCCAGTTACTTCTGTAGATTTTTCAGTACTAGAAAGATAAGCAAAGGATACTCATATCCAAATACCCTCTGACCCCAGTTCTCAAATAAGAACTAGCATACTGGATGGAAAGCAAAATTATTGTCTAATAATATTCATATCCAATCATCTAAGCAAGTCCCAGGAGGTGGAAATTCTAAGAGGGAACATAGAGAGAAATACACACAGCAATGGAAACATCAAGGGCAGCAATCTAGGAGAAGCAAGTAAATGATTTGGCTATGAGCACATTTCAGGTGAGCCTGACAAATCCACCTTGACTATGGGAAAGAGGGGTTGTTTTTATTAAAACTCTTTCCCCTGATGGCTCTCTCATGATGAGCTTAGTCTTGTTAAAACTAAAAGTCCTTTAAATAACCAACAGTTCCTTAAGCCATGAGCACTTCACCTAGAAACTGCCTGACCTGCTAATCATGCACCTGGGAGCAAGGCTGTTTCTATTCGAATTGGTTATTTTACACTCTCTTCATTCCCCTGCCCATCAAACAAGCAAACACCGTCATGACCATCTTGGGCTTTACTTCCACAAGGTCTTCGGGGAGCGCATACACCCTGGCTCCAATTCTTCTTGCCATTGACACTGCGTACCTGTTTTTGGAGGAAAGGAAAATTAAGGCGAAATTCTTACCAGTCAAGGGCACAACATGAGACGTCTATTTCCCCTGATGTAGTCATTTGCCTGGGATGCACTTCTATAGCAAAAGTTCAAATAGGAATGATTTCATTGTTCGTTATTTTGTTTTGTTTGTGAGGTCACTATTAAGTGACACCAAATTTTGAAGCTCTACTATTTAGGTCTAATACTATTTACTCCTTTTCTACAATATGAAATCAGAATTAATTTTGGAACACTGATTTTATATGAAAAAAATATTTTTACATTATATAATTACCCAGACTTGTTGATATTCTTGTTGAGCACGTAATAAGATAACAAATTTTCATGTGATCTTAGAAATATGGGGTGGAAAATTATGCCAGATGCAAAATACAAGTTGTGTTGGTAGATGCGGTGAATACTTACACACATTCAAGGGAGGGGAGAGAGTCTACATGCTACATGGCCAGAGTGACTAAAGCAAGGAATGGAAAGGGTAGAAAAAGGAAGGGAGAAAAGAACTGATATGTCCAGCTGGGGAAATTTGCAGGAACAGCCCTCAATTAATATATGAGGTATTTCTAGGTGTTCTATAATAGGAATCTTTAGAGATGATCAAGTTTCTGGAAAAAAGAAGTCTTGAGAGTTCTCTATAAATTATGGATATTAAAAATAATCAGGGAGTTCCTGTCGTGGCACAGTGGTTAACGAACCCGACTAGGAACCATGAAGTTGCGGGTTCGATCCCTGGCCTCGCTCAGTGGGTTAAGGATCTGGTGTTGCTGTGAGCTGCGGTGTAGGTCACAGATGTGGCTCGGATCCCATGTTGCTGTGGCTCTGGCGTTGGCCGGTGGCTACAGCTCGGATTAGACCCCTAGCCTGGGAACCTCCATATGCCGTGGGTGCGGCCCCAGAAAAGACCAAAAAGGAAAAAAAAATCATATATGCTACAAGTATTTTTTAAGAGGGAACAAATGACATACTTAACTCCAAAGTTTTGCAGTAATGCTTTTTTAGCTATCCTTTGAAGCCCTGCTGGGGGCTGACTTTCAGTGCATATTAGGAAAGCTTTCATGGGTTGCCTGTGAAACCAGATCATAGTCTAGGTCTTTGGAGAAGAAGGAAGAGACAAGTGGAAAAGAACTTCTCAATACTGTTGAAATGTAGGAAACTTTCAAGGCAGTTTCAGCTGCGGGTTAAGCATCCTCCCCACTTAGGGACCAAGATCAGGAACTCAACCTATGTACTAAGAGTATTCTCTACACAGTAAGGAAGACATCAGTGGATAATGTGTGTATAGAAACAGTGCAATTAGGAGTTCCCTCTGAAGTGCAGTAGTTAAAGGTTGGGCATTATCTCTGAGGCAGCATGGGTTTGATCCCTGGCCCAGCACAGGATCTGGTGTTGCTGCAGCTATGGTGTAGGTTGCAGCTGTGACTCAGATTTGATTCCTGGCCTGGGGGTCTGGGAACTTCCATGTGTCATGGATGCAGCTGATAAAGAACAACAACAACACAAAGAGTGCAATTGAGTTCCCGGGTGGCTCAGTCAGTTAAGGATCCGGTGTTGTCACTGCTGTGGTGTGGGTTCAGTCCCTGGCCTGGGAACTTCCACATGCCACAGGTGCAGCCAAAAAAGAAAAAGTGCAACAGAAGAATGCTCTCATCTAAAGCATGATTTTTCTTAGCTCATTTTTCACTTGTTGAAAGTTTGTAGCTAAACTGCCTTAAAACATGCGTTATTTCTCTAATCTACTTAAGCAACAACCCATTAAGCACCCACCAACTAGGTCAGGTATAATTCTAAGCTCTTATATATTTTATTCATTTCAAATTCTCCAAGGTAAGTATTACTGCTCCCATTTTACTGATGAGGAATCTGAGGCTAGAAGAGGTTTCCCCCAGGTGACACCATTCTTAAGTGGCAGAACCTGAATGAAAATGCAGATCTGCCAGGCTACAATGCCTGTGCTCTTGCCAGAATATTAGGTAGCATCCCTTACTTGGCATTATTATGCTTGTCATCTTCTGATAGATTGCCGCTCTTAACAAGGTCGTAGTTTATGCAGCCTGGCTGGATGGCGTCAATTAAATCCACAACTGCCAAACTGGAGCTGATTGTCTTGTCCTAGTGTAAAAGGACAACACAGCTGAGAATTTCAATGCGCACAGATGAACATGTGATTATGTACATAAAGATGCCAAAAACAAAGCCCAGTGAGTTAAAAAAAGAATCATGCTATTAGCCCAACGATGATTCTCACGCACAAAGAAACTAAAGGCTATCCTTCCACTTTCTATAGCAAACATGTTTCATAGTCGAATGTGGAATTCTTACCTTAAAACTCTGAATGGAAGTTGATTTTCCAGCTTCACTCAATGTTCTGTTCACCCAGTTTACAATGATGTCGTCATTAGCTTTCTGACCATCTCCAAGATCTTCTAGGACATTGAGGGTGTATCTAAAAGAAGCAGCACGTAGCATGTTCAAGAATGAAATTAGAACCTTCTCTATCACTTTACTCAAGAATAAACTCAGAATGGACTGATTAAAGACCTAAATGTAAGGCCAGATGCTATAAAACTCATAGAGGAAAACATAGGCAGAATAGTCTAACATAAATCACAGCAGTATCTTGTTTGATCCACATCCTAGAATAATGACAATAAAAACAAAAATAAACCAATGAGACCTCATTAAACTCAAAGGCTTTTGCACAGCAAAGGAAACTATCAAAAAACTGAAAAGACAACCCACAGGATGGGAGAAAATCTTTGCAAAGGATGCAACAGATAAGGGCCTCATCTCCAAAATATACAAACAGCTCATACAACTCCGTAATAAAAGAAGAGGCAGAAGAAAACGTCCTGATCTACTTTAGGGGAAAAAAAGGCAAATATTAGAAAGAGGCTTTATCTTTTAGTTCTTTTACTTAGGTTTGAAAGATTAAAGATTTCATGGAAAGAGATGCACATTACATGAAAAAAAAATTTCAAGTAGTAGTAGCTTGCCATTGAGCTGCCTTTTCCACTGGTGGGGGGAAGATTTTCAGCGCTCTAGTGAGTAAGCCCAGCAGTCTACTGCAGGCAAGCTGTGTACTAGACCAACCATGGTAAGGACTTAAATTAAGCTGTGCTTTGGCTGGTACCCAGTTTTAATGAATGCTTTTCAGCATTATAGTTAAGAGATCTTTCTCAAATGGATACATGGGATGTTCATAATTTTCACTATTTTTCAATTCACTGATACTAAATGATGCTCAAGTCTATAGGTCAGCCTTCCTATGAAAAAAGGAAATATTTACAGTTCTGCTGCCTAGCTTTCAAGAAGGCATCTCCCATTGAACATCCAACACATATTCATTACTTAAGCTCATTTGAGAGTCTGAACACAAAAATTTCAAAAGTGTAGTCACTGATATGCTTGCTAAAAAATAATGGCTAGCTCACAGACCTGTATTATAGTGAAGCTTAAACAGCTAAAATTGTGTACCATACCTTCTCATCAGCTGCCAGACTAAAGCTAAAGTCAGGGTTTGGTTCCCATCATTCAGGTCTTGCCCTCCAATGCCAACCAGGGAGAATTTGGCAGGATGCTTCCCTAATTCAACAGCATAGTTGCAGTTTTCTAGCTGCAAACACACAAAAGCAAATGCTTAGAGATTTTCATTTGTTTAACCTATATGTGTGCACATGCATGTGTGTGATGCTAGCTTCTTAGCACACAAAAAATAAAGGAGACACACAGTTCCTATCCTCAAGAAGCTCAACTCAAAGTTTCCCAAACCAAAGAAACAAAGTGAGACTAAGAACGGTCTGTAACAAATATGTGTATAGCAACTTAATTATCTACCTTTTTCATGTTGGCTCCAAGTTTTGGGTATGGAGGTTTATTAACCTTACTCCAGTCAACAGGAACTTTAATTCGTTCATATAATTGTAAGATTACCAGGGCATCCTGCAGGTCACTAATGATTTAAAAAGAATTTGATCAGTGTTTTCAGACAGCTGGGCCTATGTTTACTTAAAAAGAATAACACTACCCTGTCAAACAAGATATATAAAACGATAGACTATTCCTAGGATTCATATTTTGTATCAGTCTGTGATGAAAACAGAGCTAACACCATCCTATTCACTTAAAAATATTTACTGAGAGCTTACTGTTTGCAAGGTAATATCCTAGAAGCTGGGCACAAAGGACAAAAATCCCTGGCCTTTAGAATCAGACAGAGAGAGAAGAGAGAAAAAACAAGTACACGGACAATTGCAGAATATGACTTGGGGGTGTATTTAATTTCATAAAGGGAAAAAAAGGAATGAGGTTAGGGGTTAGGGGGTGGTAGGTGGTGGCCAGGATCTGAATAAGGCATTAAATGTAGAAAAGAACATTCCAGTCTGGGAGAACAGTGAACACAAAGGCCTCATGGATGGTCTACTTAAGGCACTCCCTGGTCTCTGTTTCAAAATATAAAGTATCTGTTCCCTAGGGTGTTAGAAAGACAGTTATGTATTCTTTCACGTCATGTTCAAACTCATGTAAAGAATAATCTGGGCTTTTGTGTATTTGGAAAATGATACTGGAAGTCACCACTCAACATTTTCCAATACAAATAAGTGCTACCAACTGACATTTAGGAAATGTTTAGAGCTGTAATTATTTGTGTAGCATCCATTCATGATATTCGTAACCATTTATAATAACAGTAGGAAGGCTTACGCATAGAGATGGTTTACATGGGGATTAACACCAAGAGAGTTCATCCAGTTACGGAAGGTTCTTTCTTCACGAGTTTCTCCTGTTAAAAATATTCACGGTATTTATAACTCATTAAACACCCTGCATATGTGCATATATCATCAACCCACATATAAGATTATTTTATTTCCTCTGTACAGATCTAGAGGCTTTCTCCAAGATGAATCTCCGAACATTCTCTCTAGATACATGCTTACTTTTTTAATTGGTTGAATTTATTCTAAAAGTAAAGAATACAACCTTATTATAACCAGTTAACAACTCAGAGGTTTACCTTCTCCTTCTCCAGTATATCCCCAAGTCCCCATAGCTCAAAAGTAACTGATTTTATCAGTTTAGTTTATACTTTAAAATTTTGCTATGGTCATATAAACCTCTATACTAATTTACATCTTCCCTCTACCCATTTGAAAATACTAAGCTACATATGAGTACTCTTTTTTCTTGACTCTATTATAGCAACAAATTATTTGAAACTTCAAAAGCATAAAACTGAAAGATTTTCTAGTAATGCTAGTAGATACTCAATGTATTACTATTCGCATGTGTTAATTTTTAAATACTATACTTTTATGCCCATATAATCTGGCAAAGGTAAACTCTGCCTTTTGGAACCTTAAACAACCACCATGCATTATTATTATTTTTACGAGTAGGTTAAGTGTGAAAAGAACTGGGGCCTGTTCCAATTAGTGTGATTATGGAAGAATGAAACATAAATATTTTATTGCATGTGTGCATTTTTCTGGTGAGGGGTTTAAAAAGTGATCTAATTCTAAAATATTAAAATAAAACATTGGTTTGCTAAGCGGCCTTAACTAAGTGACCCTAGGTTACCTTACTTTAAAAGTTCCCTTGTATCATCCCTTTCTATCAGCTGCCACTTTTTATTCAGCCCTTGGGACTACTTCTAGCAGACAGTTGCTAAAGGAAAGTAGATAAGGAAACTTACTAAAGTCAAGATTATGAAATCATCGTGGACCATGTATTTCTACTCTGTAGCCCCAAATATAATTTAAGAAACCTTTAGTTACCTTCTAGGAGAGTCCAGTCAATATCCTGGTTCTCTGGCTTAGTCAGTGCCGGGTACTTATTAAACAGGTTAGCCACAAAGGCTAAGTTCAGTTTAGGGTTTCCACTAACAACATCAGCAGGGGTAACAAACTGTCTGCAACCTAATTTGTCTGCTTGTTGAAGCATACTCTCAGCTCTCTTCAAATCATCTGTTTCCTGTTGAAGAAAACAGTAAGACATTTTTAAAAAGACTACACTAAGAACATAGGAATGTTTCTCTATAATGATAGACCTGGTATACAATTCTAATTTCTCTTAGCCAACATATGGTACTTATAAAATTGTTTTGAATGGAAAAAACAATATAAAAATTTAGCTGTGGATATGCACTACCTTAAAAATACCCTAGATGGCACCAGATCATATACCGAAGGACAATACACTTAACAATTGAGATTGCTTCTCTTATGACAAAATTCATATAAAAGAGCAAAAACTGTTCTGATTTTTTTTCTTTTTATGGCCACACCTATAGCATATGAAAGTTCCCAGGAGAGGGGTCACGTTGGAGCTGCAACTTGCAGGCTTACACCACAGACACAGCAACACCAGATCTGAGCCGCCCCTGTGACCTACACCACTGTGGTAATGCTAGATCATTAACCCACTGAGTGAAGCCAGAGATTGAACCTGCATCCTCATGGGAACTATGTCAGATTCTTAACCCACTGAGCCACTATGGCAACTCCTGTTCACACTTTTAAATTAAACCCTAAAGAAAATGTAAGGCTGGGAGTTGTGGCCCAGTGGGAATGAATCTGACTAGGATCCATGTAGTTGTGGGTTCGATCCCTGGCATCGCTCAGTGGGCTAAGGATCCAGTGTTGCTGTGAGCTGTGGTGTAGGTCGAAGACATGGCTCGGATCTGGTGTTGCCATGGCTGTGGCGTAGGCCAGCGGCTATAGCTCTGATTAGAGCCCTAGCCTGGGAATCTCCACATGCCGCTAGTGCGGTCCTAAAAAGAAAAAAAAAAAAAAAAAAGAAAGAAAAATGTCAGGCTGAAAAAGACGAAGGAATTACAAAAATAAATAAATAAATAATAATCAAGGATACCACGTTCCAATAATTTTATTTCAGGTTTAAGTTGCGTATTTCAAATTGTAGTTTTTCTCTTTAAACTGTTTCTTTTTTTGTCTTGTTTTACTTAACTTTTCCACCCAGGAAGCAAGCAGTGTTGTCCACTTCTGTAAAAGACTCCTTCAAGTAATTACTAGGAATCCTAACTTATCTTCTGTCCTATTTTGTCTTTTTTTTTTTTCCTCTTGGAAAGGTGCATGCTGATCTCTCTCTCTCTCTCTTTTTTTTTTTGGCTGTGCCCATGACATGTGGAAGTTCCTGGGCCAGGATCAAACCTGAGCCACAGCAGTAACCCAAGACACTGTAGTGATAATGTTGGATCCTTAACGTGCTGAGCCACAAGAGAACTCCTGATCTTGATTAACACAGGGTTTGGTGAAGAATTTAACTTATAGATCCGATGATTTCAGACCAATGTAAAAATAGTTTCCCAGGTGCCCAGCATCCCCACCTCCCAATAATAAAAGTAAAAAACCTGGAGCTGCAAGAGTAGCAGTTGCTTTTGGATTATCCATTTTTAGTGACCTGTTCCCTAGACTGCTATTGGCAGCTACTACAGACATTTCCACCCCAGTTTGCCCCAGGGCAAAAATAGTTCTTTTGGAAAACAGTGTTATGTGAAAAGGGATTTTATAATTGGCAAGGGGATGCAGGGGGCGGGGTGGTAGGGGACATAAAGATAAGGAAAACTTGAGGAATGTAACACTGTTCAGAATGTATAGTTTGATAGTCTTAACTGTCTTTGATGGGTGATGCTGTCTTTAGTGTTTTAATCTCCAGTGAGGTGCCTTGATGACCTAGGACTCCAGAACAATGCATATTTATTGTGTTACCCTTCATTGTTACCAGCTGCAGAGCAGTCAGTAACCACCAACAGATGGGCAGCTGAGTGGGATTCAGTCGTTCTTCAGGATTCTCTGTAAGCCTATTAAGTTCTTCTCATAGAGCCTATTCTATTTCATGTAACCTGTCAGTTGTTATTTTAATACTGTTTGGTTTATGCTATTTAACATCTTTACTTTAAAATCCCTTCTTTGGGAGTTCCTGTGTGACTCAGCCGATTAAGGATCTGGTGGTGCCCCTGCAGTGGCTCAGGGTGCTGCTGTGGCGTGGGTTCGATCCCTGTCCCAGGAACTTCCATATGATGTAGGTATGGTCCAAAAAAAATCCCTTCTTTATTGATCATCTTGGCATTCTTAAAGAAAAAGAATTAATAATATTGGAATAGGGGAGTTCCCATCATGGCCTAGCAGCTAACAAATCTGACTAGGAACCCTGAGGTTGCAGGTTCGATCCCTGGCCTTGCTCAGTGGGTTAAGGATCCGGCATTGCTGTGAGCTGTGATGTACGTCGAAGATGCGGCTGGGATCCCCCGTTGCTGTGGCTGTGGCGAAGGCCGGCAGCTATAGCTCTGATTAGACCCCCCTGGCCTGGGAAGCTCCATATGCCGTGGGTGCGGCCCTAGAAAAGGCAAAAAGACAAAATAATAAAAATAATAATAATACTGGAATAGAAGGAAGCTTTAAATTAGTCAAAAAATCCAAATAATCAAATATGGAATAGTGAAATGAAAAATAATTAAAAATATACATATGCAAAAAAGAACTTTTCCCCTTACCTCACATCATATTGAAAATTAACTCCACACACACCACACACACACACACACACACACACTCTCTCTCTCTCTCTCTCTCTCTCTCTCTCCACTAAATGTAAAACCCCAAACTATAACTATAAATCCTCTAGGAGAAAACATAGGGAGAAATGCTTGTGACCTTGTGTTAGGCTAAAATTTCTTAGATACAACATCAAAAACATGATTTGTAAAAGAAAAAAATGACTAAATCTGACTTTGTCAAAATTAAGAACATTTGTTTTTTGAAAGCCACTGGGAGTAAATATTTGCAAATCATATATGCAATTAAAGGACTTGTATCCAAAATATATAAAACACTCAAAACAAAATATATAAAACACTTGATAATAGGAAAACAATGGAATTAAAAATGGGTAAAGTGCAGTTCCTGTTGTGGCTCAGTCTCAGTGGATTAAGAACCTGACACAGTGTCTGTGAGGATGTGGGTTTGGGGTTAAGGATCAGATGTTGCCACAAGTGGCAATGTAGGTTACAGATATGGCTTGGATCCAGCACTACTGCGGTTGTAGCATAGGCCTGCAGCTGCGGTTCTGATTTGACCCCTAGCCTGGGAACTTCCATATACAGATGAGGCTCTAAAAAGCAAAAACAAAAAAAACAAAAAAAACAAAAAAAAAAAGGGTAAAGTGTTTAAACAAAGATATATGGATGACAAAAAACCACATGAAAAGATGTTCAACATCATTAGGGAAATGCAAATTAAAATCACAATAAGACATCATTCAGCACCTATTAGAATGATTGTTAAAAGACTAACCACACACTACAGCGTTAGTGAGCATGTGGATGAGCTGGAACTTTCACGCACGGCTGGTGGCAACATACAACCACTTTGGAAAACAACTCAGCAGCTGCTTAAAAAAGTTAAACACATACATACCATATTACCCAGCCATTCCACTCCTAGGTATTTATCAGACAGAAATGAATGCATACACTCATACAAAGACTTGTATATGAATGCTCAGAGCAGCTGTAATGCAACAGCCCCAATGTGGGAACAATCCAAATGTTCATCAACAGGTGAATGGAGTAACAAATTATAGCATATTTTTTTCACTGGAATATTATTCAGCAATAAAAAGGAATGCCTTTATGATACATGCAACAACATGGAAAAATCTCAAAATAACTATGCTGAGTGAAAGATGCTAGATAAAAAAAGAAGAGTACAAACTGCATGATATAAGATTCTCAAAAATTCAAACTAAAATGCAAGAAAGCAAATCAGTGGTTGCCTAGTATGAAGGAGTATGGGGGCAGGGAGGAATTACAAAGGATCATGAGGAAACTTGGTATGGTGATGGAGATACACACACACACACACACACACACACACACACACACACACACACACACATCTCCCTAAGGAAGATGTAAGGCTGAAAAAAGATGAAGGACACTGGAAAACAAAGGAAAAGCATGAGAAAAGGCTCAGAGATAAAATGAGTGTGTGTATGTGTGTGTGGTGGAGGGTACAGAGTAGTGGCAAATTGCCCTAGCTAGAGGAGATGGAACAAGATGGTGTAGTAGGGCCTTAAGAATGCTTAGCAGAACATTTCAGACTGAACTGGAATCAATGGGTAATCCCTGAAGGATTCTGAGGAGGGAAGAGACAAAGAAGAGAGTGTTTTAAGATCAACTGGGGAGGAGTAAGTGGAGAAGAGCTGTATCAGAATCAGAATCAGCATCACCATACTGGGGCCACCTACCCAGGTATAAGATCACCTGACTAGTCATCATAGACGGCTCCCTTAGCACCCAGGAGGGCCCCTTACCCATGCCAAGAGTGACCTGAACTGAAGAGGTTCACATTTAAAAGCAGACAGAGGGAGTTCCCTGGTGGCCTAACAGGTCAAGGACCTGGTGTTGTCACTGCTGCAGCTCGGACTGGGAAATTCCCCATGCCGCAGGCGCAGACTAAATAAATAAATAAATAAAAACAGACAGAAATATAAACACACAAGTCAGTTACAAATTCAGTTCTGGTGAGAGCAGTGTAAATGGTTTGGTCAGTGTAATCCACTCAATCCTACTACAGAACATGCTAGAAATGTGGATTTTTTTAAATCAGTAGAAAGCATTCCTTATCTAATGACTACAGAGAACCACAGGATCCTAGAAAGTTGAGACTCAATAGTCTAGTCCAACTCTTCATGTATGCACAAAGTGAGATCCAGTTTTGGACTTGTCCAAGGACACTGAACACATAAATGATGTAACCGGGGAACATAGTCCATGACAGTCATTGCCCAAATTGGATTTCAGGGATCATGAGTTTGTAAATATATTCACATTATTTTCGACAGAGGAATTTTATAGATGTAAATATGCATATTAGTCATTAAATTTATTGCTATAATTATAATCCAAATACTTGGAAAAGTTTAGTCTCTAGTGCTTATTCCCCACATTACCTTTGAATATTTTACTCCATCCATATAAACCAAAAGCACCATAATTACCAAACTCACTAATAAATTATTAACATAAATCAAAGCTAGTCTTTCTGTCTCTGAATTCACAGATAAATTTTAAAATAATGCTTACAATTGTCAATAGCACTGCATGCAATTATAAAGATTCTTATTATTTATAAGAAATTGACAACAACTCTGTAAGCTTGCAGAATTCAAAAGAACACCTATACTTACATTGAAACCTGACATGTTAATATCTATCCGTGGTTCTCCTTCCTTTTGTCCTTTTGGTGCGATTTGATTGAGAAGATGGAAATAGGCTTTGGAATCCTACAAATGAATTGAAAATGCCAGTGAGATCACATTTACCAAGAATGAATGTATCCTATTGTCCCATGTTTGGAAGGATATTTGCATGGGAATTAGTGAGAATGCTTGACACAAATCTGTCTTCTAACTTAACAGCTCCTTTCCCAGAAAAAGCCCACCTATCTGGCCTTATGTCTCCTTGACTATGGATGAACTGGATTTTGTCATGACTTTACAATTTCTTGAAGTCATTAACACGATAATGCTAGTAAACATACAACTAGTTCTGTACCTTCACTGAGTTACTGAAGTCAATTAGCTTGGTAGATAAACAATCAAGAAAAAAAAAGTAGGACAGCAGAAATCCAGGAAGCATAAGGAAAGAGAAAATAAACAGGTTACATCATTACAAAGCACAATAAGTATATACTATATAACCTATGGAGAAGAGATGAGCTGTGTTAAAGATGTATTTAACTGTACATTTAAATGACAAAATTTTTAAATGAGTAACACTTGAGTTGATGAGATAACATTAAACCCTCAATCCTGTGCATGTATTTAACCATACAAGCTTCTCTTTAAGCCCTTGAATTCTTTCATCACTTAAACATTTTTACATGGAATCCTAATACCTAAAACAAAATGGCCCTGCTCATATAAGATGTGGGTTGGGCAGGCTGTGAGGACATGGCACAGAACATAACTCGAAAGCCACTGTACCAGGTAAACACTTAGTAAGTAAACACACATGTCAAGTAAAATTCTGCCTCTAGAATACCACAGGATAGGAACTGGAGCAAAGATTCCTTAACCCTGTTTTATCTGAAGACCACCTTCGTAGCTATGATAGTTTGCTATTACTGGGCCTTGACAGTCCAGAGAGGCTGTAAAGAAATGCTTTTCAGGGATTATGGGCACGTTATGGATCATGTGCATCCTAATACCCTGAGGAAGTTGTTCAATATGCAGATTGCTGGATCCAACCCCAGAACTACCAAGTGCAGATTTCTGGGAGTTGCCCAGAAAGCTACATCTTAAACAGCTTCCACAACAGGAGGATTTGATGAAGTCGCCAGAAATGTCTCTAAGAACGGGGAGAATCAGGTGAGCGAGCCACTTCAGAGAAATTCATGGACTGCAAATCCAGATCCTACCATTGGTGGGCACAGGGGTATCTCCTTCTAAGCAGCAGTGCATTACAGTTGTCAAAGTGCTTTCACTCACAATTACCTGTTAAAGGTGCAGAAACAAACTATAACCTAACCCTTTGCCCTTGACAAAGATAAAGAGCAGAATCAACAGAGTCTGTATTTACAACCCTGAAAAGGGGCTTTATAGGTGAAAATTTGAACTTGAACATAGATAAATTAAAAGTTCTTTTTGCATTGCCCCCAAACTGTCTGCTTTTAAAAAATATTTAAAGCTGTCTTCATTTTTAAAGATTTCCTTTTGTACATTTAAATCACATCTCAGAACATAAAATCCATTTATGAATGGTTTTGGGGAACATATCTAATGCATAAAGCTAACTATACCTGGGTAAACCTGTTGCATAAGTTTAAAGAAGAGGTGGGGTCAGTTGGTTTTATAATTCTAGGGCCATCCTTAATTTTTTTTTTGACTTTTTTTTGGTCTTTTCAGGGCCACACCTGCGGCATGTGGAGGTTCCCAGGCTAGGGGTCTAATCGGAGCTATAGCCGCTGGACTATGCCAGAGCCACAGCAACACGGGATCCAAGCCATGTCTGCGACCCACACAACAGCTCACGGCAACACCGGATCCTTAACCCACTGAGTGAGGTCAGGGATCGAACCTGCAACCTCATGTTTCCTAGTTGGATTCGTTTCCTCTGTGCCATGATGGGAACTCTCCCATCTTTAATTTGCACTGATGAAATCAGTAATGCATTGAATGGGAATATCCCATTACTTCCTCTCACCGCTGAACAAACTGATATGGTCATAGACTATTTTCATAGCCCTGCTGGGCAGTGACATCTGGTGAAGATCCTTGAGTTTGTTCCCTGTGTTCCAATATCTGGATTTTGGAGAGAGTCAAGTCAGTTAATAAGAACACCATGGTATTTGCTGTGGTGATTTTGGCCCCCTCTCCCTGAGGCCAGAGGGAATGAATGAGTGGTAAATGATAGCTACCAATGTCTCCCACTCGTGCAAGTTCTCCCTACTGCTCATGGTGAGCAGGGAGTACCCAGATTCAACTCAACACAAGAAATCCTTGTGGGTCTTCTGTGGGCTGGGTGTTGTGTTGGGGTGGGCTTTAGTAGGAGGGCGCTAGGGCGGGGGGCTGAGGTAGAAGACAGACATAAATAAGAGCAGATAACTACTCTCAAGAACTCGAGGTCTGAAGGGGGGAGCGCATGACAGGAGAGGAGCCAAATGAGAAAGGGGATGGGGCATCTTGAGCCCTTTCTCTTTTCTAGGTCTTGATCGACAGGTACACTAAGGCCTGAGAAAGGCAGTTAGGAGCAGAAGAGTCATGGCCACCCATGCTTTCATACTTCATGTTGAACAGTAGGCAGAACAGAACGTGTTAGGGCTGTAATACTTCTACCGCTTTCCGCAAAACAAAAGCTAGACCTGGTGCTAGCGTTCCTTACATGGCTCCATCTTTCTACTGACTGAAATCTACTGTTAGGGTCAAGAGGCAACAAGACTAGGTGATATACTCAAAGGATTTTTCCTCCTTTAAGCTGGCATGCAATCTCCCAAGTCATTATATCCCCTATATAGAATAACTGTATAGTTACCTTGATGTCAGCACTGAAATTATTGATTTTCTGCCAGCCCGAGTTTTCCAAATGAAAGTTTGCCCATCTAAGCAGAAGCTCTTCTGGAGACAATTTCATAAGCTCCTCCAAAGTCTCACCATCTCGAAGTAGAGCGGCCAAGGCTATAAGAAAAAAAAAAAAACAAAAACCCAAGACCAATATATTATATGAAATGGTCGTTACAAGTTTATTGACACTCTGCTATAGAGCATAGCAGAGGTTTAAAAACTACTGTGACCTAGCTCTTGGTTTTCAGGTACTCACCGTCTAATAAAGATATATATAACTGTAGACAACTAACATGATAGAGATAGAAACACTGCATTATGAGAATACACAGCAAATATATAATGTATACTTTATTACTCTCCACATTCTAAATACCAAATAAGTACTAGCTTTTAAGCTGAACATTTTCACATTGTATCATATATTTACATAAATTGCTCTTAAATAGTATTAAAATCAGAGAGGTGGGGGAGTATGTTTAAAATTATGGAGGTTCCCAGGCTAGGGGTCAAATTGGAGCTGTAGTTGCTGGCCTACACCATAGCCACACCACGCCAGATCTGAGTCACATCTGTGACCTACACCACAGCTCACGGCAAAGCCGGATCCTTAACCCACTGGAGCGAGGCCAGGAATCAAACCTGTGTCCTCATGGATAGTCAGATTTGTTTCTGCTGAGCCACGATGGGAACTCTGCCTTTAACTTGACTTTTTGATTAAAGGAGTATACAAACCCTACAGTATTTAAGTGTAACTAATTAACTCTTGAAGGGTTAAACATATTTTTAAAGGAATATAATTCAACCGTAAGTTTTCCATAGCACCTAATATGTAAAGGCTGCTCAATAATTTGTTGTTGTTGAATTGCATGTGCAGAAGAAGCCCAGTGTTTTTTAGTAAATATTCCCAGAGGTAAGAAGTAGCACCTTGGGTGTCTGCACAGAGAACTGTCTAAATTTAAGCACTTTTTAAATGAAGAAGTTGTGTATCCTTATGCAATAATTACCTCTCATAAAAGGAGATTTATATTGAACGAGAACACTGAAACTGCCTCTATCAGGAAAATTTCATCTTTCATGGACTCTGCTTCACACCCTGTCACTCTGGCACCAGGGGATTTAAGCCAGAGCAGAGGTAACATGGTCACTAGTACAGAAACCTCCTTCTGCGCCCCATCTCCAAGTCAAAGGCTGGAAACGATTAAACAGACTGACATTTATGCACCTGAGACCTTGTCAAAGATAAATCATTTGATTTATTACATGAGCTAATGTAATTTAATTTTATTGTCTTCCTTTCCTTTTTCAATGGACTTCAACTCCCTTAACAAGACAAACACTGCTGTGGAGAGGCCATCAATTAGAAAAATTTTATTTGCTCAAATATAGGCACCTTTGAGGGGATTAAAAGTCTAAGTATAATAAAGTCTTGGATGATTGTGCAAAATAAGACTGTTGACAAGCCTTGTGAGACCGGGAAATACTGGGACCCTCCAATATATATTCCTCTCCCAAAGTAACTGGGGATTGACATGGTGATTTCCAGAATAAAATGTGAATGTTTGGAGTGACGCTTAATATTTTCAACTTCTTCTGGAGAGGATAATGCAGTACTTCTTAGGACCCCATGACAACTGTATCCACAGATGCTTATACATCCTGGAAGTCTATGGTGTGGTATTAAAACCTATGCTGTAAGAATGATGCTTCTGCTGATTCAGGAAATATGACATGCCCACCAAGGGCAGGTTAGAATATTTTTGAAGAGGTCTAAATCTATGATAGAATAGGAAAGGTATTAAAAAACAAAAGGAGATGGTATACAATGGTGGAACTGAAGTTGGTGATGGGGTGGGGACTGTGTGGATAGAACAGAAAAGAACAGGTATCAAATTTGGGGACTTTGGGTAATTCCTTAAACTCTGTGCTTTCCTGTCTTTATTGTGAATTCAATTCTAAAGTGTCAGACAATGGAATCTTACTCAGCCATTAAAAGGAACGAAATACCGGCATTCTTAGCAACATGGATGGACCTAGAAACGATCATGCTAAGTGAAGTCAGCCATACAATGAGACACCAACATCAAATGCTTTCACTGACATGTGGAATCTGAAAAAAGGACAGACTGAACTTCTTTGCAGAACAGATGCTGACTCACAGACGTTGAAAAATGTATGGTCTCCAGAGGAGACAGTTTGGGGGGTGGGGGGATGTGCCTGGGCTGTGTTATGGAAATCCTGTGAAATCAGATTGTTATGATCATTATACAACTACAGATGTGATAAATTCATTTGAGTAATAAAAAAACTATTAAAAAATAAATTGTCAGACCAATGTTAATTACTACTAAAAAGAAAGTTATTGGAGTCCCTGTCGTGGCTCAGTGGTTAACAAATCCGACTAGGAACCGTGAGGTTGCGGGTTCGATCCCTGCCCTTGCTCAGTGGGTTAAGGATCTGGCGTTGCTGTGAGCTGTGGTGTAGGCTGCAAACACGGCTCGGATCCCCCGTTGCTGTGGCTCTAGCGTAGGCCGTTGGCTACAGGTCCAATTAGACCCCTAGCCTGGGAACCTTCATATGCCGCGGGTGTTGCCCTAGAAAAAGACAAAAAAATTAAAAAAATAAATAAAAACTTATTTTTAAAAAAAGGTATAATTAGGCTGTTTTCCTGAATAACACTACAGCATTACCTTATGTTAATTCTAGTTATCGTCTAATGACCTCAACTAAGTGAAAGCATGACAGTCCGCATGACTAGAAAAAAATAGCCAATAAACAGCTTTCAAAATAATGACTGTGTTCCATTACCTTCATTCCTGCTTAATTCAATGTCAGCAAACAAACCGATCTTAATGATCTGCCAAAGCAGTCCCAAAACCAGATGAGGTTTCCCAGCCCGCAAATCCTCTGCACCAATGTTCACAACGTGACACCCAATGGCAGAAGCAGAATTCAGTGCCAAGTTCAAGTTTTCCTGCAAGACAGCCAATTTACAACACTTACTTTTTGACATTTCCATTTTTTTGAGATCTATTTCTCCCTTCACTAAAAATAATATTCAGTAAAGAAATTATGTATTAATTTTACACATACACGATCCATAGAAAAAAATACCCAGACTTTGGTGTTAAAAGCATAGCTAAAACAAATCTCAGCCTTATTGTTATTGTCTTTTCCAGATTTCCAGGGGACATTAACTTGGCATTTTCTATTTGTTCCCTTCTGAAAGACACTGACACTAAAAGGAAAGGCTGACTTACTAGAGTAAATATATCCATGTGGGTTAAGTGTCATATTTCTAAAAATGCCTAAATGAGAGGTCTACTGAATACATCTGAGAGTTCTAGAAGTTCTCAATCTCCACATCCTAAGAGGTACTCTTGCCTGCGGAAATTTTGCTAACAATCGAATTCTCACTTCATGGAAAAGAAAAACCCTCTATTCTTTAAGCATCTGAGTAATCAAGAGCTTAAATATTTTTGCTTATTTCTGTGTGTTTGAACACTAATGTAATATAAAAAGAACACAGGGCTTTGCAGTCAGACTTGGATTTGAACTTAGTTACAGCATTAACCTTGAACAAGTTCAGAAAGCTTTTTGAGTCTCAAGATCTATTTTCTGTGAAATCTGGAAAATAATCCTAAACTCAGAGCTGTTATAAGAATTAAATGAGAAGATGCAAAGTGCAGAGCCTATGGTCTACAGAACAGGCTCTTAAATAGTAGTTTCATGGAAGAAGGAGAAGACAGCGCATACCTGAATGATGAAGGGCGTAAGTTTCTTCTTGTTGATTGCTCTCTCATCAATTGTATCAGGAACTGAAAGGTTGATCATTTTACTGAAATAAAAATTTTTAAATGAGTTGATTTATTTTTAAAGAGTCTATAAATATTCACAAATATTTTAAGGCTTATAACTATCTCTCATGTAATCTGAAAAAATGCAATATATTGGAGTTCCCGTCGTGGCTCAGTGGTTAACAAATCTGACTAGGAACCATGAGGTTGTGGGTTCGATCCCTGGCCTTGCTCAGTGGGTTAAGGATCCAGTGTTGCCATGAGCTGTGGTGTAGGTCACAGACACGGCTTGGATCCCAAATTGTTGTGGTTCTGGCATAGGCTGGTGGCTACAGCTCCGATTAGACCCCTAGCTTGGGAACCTCCATATGCCACAGGAGCGGCCCCGGAAAAGGCAAAAAGACCAAAAAATGCAATATATGACTTTTACCATGTTGATCACAAACAACTATACATATAACGCAAATTTTAAAAAAGTCTGAAGTGTTTACAGTAATTGAGTATTTCTGGGTTGAGGATTGTCTTAGTTAATTTTTTTTTGTATCTTCCACATTCTTTTAGAAGAATGAATTACTTGAGTATTGAAAAAAACCTTATTGGGAGTTCCCGTCATGGCACAGTGGAAACGAATCTGACTAGGAACCATGAGGTTGCGGATTCAATCCCTGGCCTCGCTTAGTGGGTTAGGGATCCAGCGTTGCCGTGAGCTGTGGTATAGGTCACAGATGTGGATCGGATCTGGCGTTGCTGTGGTTGTGGCGTAGGCCAGCAGCTGTAGCTCCAATTAGACCCCTAGCCTGGGAACCTCCATATGCCATGGGTGTGGCCCTAAAAAAGACAAAAAAAAAAAAAAAAAAAGAAAAGAAAAAAACTTTATTGAAAAAATGTTAAAAACAGGTAATGTCCCACACTGAAATTCATTCTCTTTTCTAGATTATATAATTTAGAATTACAATCACCATTTATCTACAAAGAGGTAAAATTAGTTGACCATGAGATCCTTTCATTCACCAAATACTTAGAGTGCCCAGACGATGCAACAGGTACCATATTTGGTGCTAGAAATATGGTGACAGTACAGAGAAAGAAAGGTTATATTAGGTTAGAGTCTGACTTATTAGGAAGAGTCTCACTTGGTAATTTTTTTTTTTTTAATGAGAGTTGCAATGTTTGTTTCAGGTTCTCTCTTGGTTGTTGGGGTGTTTTTTTTGTTTTTTTTTTTTCTTTTTTGCCACTCAGGCAGTATGTGGGAGTTCCTGCCTCAGGGACTGAACCTACACCACACAGCAGCAACCAGAGTCACAGCAGTGAGAACGCAGGAGCCTCAACCCGCTAGGCCATCAGAGAACTCCCTCATTCAGTAAAATTTATTTAATTTAATTATTTCCTGGTCTTTTCTAGGGCCATACCCAAAGCATATAGAGATTCCCAGGCTAGGGGTCTAATTAGAGTTCTAGCCGCCGGCCGGCCTACGCCAGAGCCACAGCAACTTGGGATCCAAGCTGCGTCTGCAACCTACACCACAGCTCACGGCAACACCGGATCCTTAACCCACTGAGCGAGGCCAGGGATCGAACCCGCAACTTCATGGTTCCTAGTCGGATTCGTTTCTGCTTTGCCACGACGGGAACGCCATAAAATTTAATATAACATCTAATATTTCAGATGTTTATAATATTGCCCTAAAACATGTTACCTTGCATAGGGAAAACCATGCTTCTTTCCATGTAAAATTTAAATATTAAATGAATAGTACCATATGATGCTCTCTGTTAAAACCTATGGGGAATTATTTCTTTACAGCCTATAAATGGCAAGAAAGGAGATAATCTCACATTTTAAAAATCAGCTTTTCAAACAATCAAAATCAACTCGCTGAAAGAAAAAGGAATTTTATATATTATATATTGTTTTCTAAAATATACCTACAGCATTGTTCTCAGTGCTCTATTTGTAGGCACTTAATGCTTACAATAGCACTGTGAGGCAAGTACAGTACTATGGGGATCATAATGGATGGATCCCAAAAGGCAGAGATCAAATATCTCTTTTTAAAAAATTCTTTTCCATTATGGTTTATTACAGGATATTGAATATAGTTTCCTGTGCTATAGAGCAGAACCTTTTTGTTTATCTGTTTTACATATAGTAGTTTGTATCTACTAATTCCCAATTCCTAATTTGTCCTTCCTCCATTCCCTTTCCCCTTTGGTAACTGTAAGTCTGTTCTCTATGTCTGTGAGTAGGTTTCTGTTTCCTAAGTAAGCTCATTTATGTTTTTTGGCGTTTTTTTTTTGTCTTTTTTTTGCTATTTCTTTGGGCCACTTCTGCGGCATATGGAGGTTCCCAAGCTAGGGGTCTAATCGGAGCTGTAGCCGCTGGCCTACGCCAGAGCCACAGCAACGCGGGATCCGAGCCGAGTCTGCAACCTACACCACAGCTCACGGCAACGCCGGATCGTTAACCCACTGAGCAAGGGCAGGGACCAAACCCGCAACCTCATGGTTCCTAGTCGGATTCGTTAACCACTGCGCCACGACGGGAACTCCTGTTTTTTTTTTTTAGATTCCACATATAAGTAATATCATATTTGTCTTTTTCTGACTTATTTCACTAAGTATGATAATCTCTAGGTCTATCCATGTTCCTGCAAATGGCATTATTTCATTCTTTATGGCTGAGTAATATTCCACTGTGTGTATATGTATGTGCAGGCATGTGTATGGATATATATACCACCTCTTTATCCATTCATCTGTTGCTGGGCACTTAAGTTGTTCCCATGTCTTGGCTATTGTAAACAGTGCTGCAATGAACATGGGGGTGGATGTATCTTTTTGAATTATAGTTTTCTCCGGATATATGCCGAGGAGCAGGACTGCTAGATTACACGGCAATTCTATTTTTAGTTTCTTAAGGAACCTCCATACTGTTTTCCATAGTGGCTGTACCAAATTACATGTCCACCAACAGTAGGAGGGGTCAAAGGTCTTAGTATCTTGATTACAGCTGAACAGCTACTGAGTGGCAGAGCCTGAAGAGGATCTAGGCAGGCTGATTATCAAGCATGCTCTTAACCACTGTGTTCTACTACCTCAAAAAACAGATGCATCCACTGACAAAGTCTTGATAATTTTCTACCATTTCTGCTGAGATACCACTGCCTCTGGGTCAGCAGCAGTGACAGATGCATTTTTCAGAAGGAAGGAATTGGAGTGAAAAGTACACGTGGCCTCTTCTCAATCATTTGGAAGCTATGGTACTTGAGAATAAAGAGATAGTTAAAAAGTTCAACAAAGTTGTAATGCTTTGGTTTCTCATTGATAAGAAATTGGAAGCTGAGAGCTTCCCTAGGAAGAGGTCCCTGGTCTAAATGACTATGTTTTAGATTCACCGTTAGTGGTACTTTCATGGACAGACCTGGAGATGAAATGAAATGGGCAGAACCTAGACAATTTTCACTTCTAGTTATTTCTCAAGATAAGGCTGTCAAGCATCTAGAAACAACTCTATCAATTATGTGGAAGACTATTTTTGGAAATCTTACCAAAGCACAATTCCATCACCAACAGCTTTAAAGAGGTCATCGGTATTTGGGTTCATTGGTATGACGTGTCGGCAATCAGGATCATTTTCCAAAGCTTTGTTTATCCAGTTCACAAAAGCGTATTTTTCTTCCTCTAAAATTATGTGGAATAACAAGACATTAGTTCATACTCTAGGTAAATATTTGACTCTAAAGCCTGAAACAGTTGTTGAGGAGTGCTGATCGTTGATGTGTCACAGGCATGTAGTTACCCTCTTTGGAAACCCAGACAATTGAATGTCACACAGTAGCTATTAGAAGTTACAAAATTAACAAAAAGAATCAGGCAGGGTTAACTTATCCTTGGAGAAGTTAGTTACAAAATTTTATTTTTATTACTGTAGAGTTCTGCTATAACCAAGCCCAGCCATGCACATATTCTATCACAGTTCTTCCAAGCTAACAAAACCATACAATAAATAGCTATAAATGCCTTTTGGCAAGTATTAGCCCCAAGTCCAAATACAGGTCACGATGACCTTGACTGTATTCTTAATTAGGAGGCAATGTTTTTCTAGACACTCCTTGACGTTATAGCAGGTACCATATTTAGTTCATGGTGTTAACACAGGTGAAACTATTACCTGAGTAAGAATGCTGTGTTCCTTCACTGGACAGCTCTGAAGTTCCCCCTAGAGCACAAATCCCCTCTTTTCTGTTGATTGCCTTGCGGAAGGTTTTGGCAATATCACTGCTTTTTACCTCTTGGAAAATCTATTAACGAAAATATGTGGTTGATTCACAATTTTCAATCAGGCACAACCATAAGCATATTTATCTTCTTTTATATTCTGGCAACCTACATTTTCCTCTATAGGTGATGAGTGTTAACAGATAAGGCAAACTGGGTCTGGGTTTTTAAAATGCTAAACAAGTACTACAATATTGCTACTGAAAATGAAGCGCCAGAAAGTCAACTGTACACACTTGTCAAAAACATTAAGTGCCACATGCATTGGATCCCCTTTAGGCCAAAACTGAGTGTAGTTCAAAGGCACAGGTAAATATGTTAATTTTCTAGAACAAGGAAGGCTTTGTTCTTTTCCTGGAGAGAAAAGGCTAAAGGATTCTTTCTCCTTTAAGCAAAATTTGTAGTGCAAAGAAAGATGAAAATGTTATGGCTCAACCAAAAGAAAATCTATTTTTATAATCAGGTAGTTCAGTAAGAGCTAGAATAGAATAATAAAGGGGAAAAATGTGCTAAGTTGGGAGCAATGACTACTGACTACAGAGAATAAACCCAGAAGAGGCTTTTCAATGACCGAGCTTCTCTTTATAATAAGGCACATGGCTAACGAAATTAACTTGTACACTCTAATTGTACAAAAGCAGGCTGTAACAAAGCAAATTTCACACCCTACTCTAATTCCTTGGTTGAATGACCAAAGGTCTGCCTATATATGCCTGAAATACTGGAACTTACCTATTCTCCAATCTGTTTCTGATCTACCAATGTGCACGGCTAAATTAACCACTGTCAGTGAAGCCAGAGTGAGACGGAACATTTTCAAACACTTCTTTAAGAGGTGTTTCAAACACATAAGCGGACTTATCAAAAGAAACTTTGGGCCCTAATGGAAAAGTTGCTAAACAAATAGAAGATAACACAAAGGCCTTAGCACTACGGATGAGCACATAACTCACACACACACCTCAGGAGGTGTAGCCTATGTGTGAAGTTCATAGAACAGGGTCATGGTATCTAGCAGTTCAGGCTGTATCTGGGAGAGCAGGCATGAAGAGAAAGAAACTGAAACCCAGCCCATGCTCCCCTAAGCAGGCCTGGTGTCTTGTGCAAGACTGTGAGAGGCTGAAACAGGAGTGCCTTTTTATATGTAGTCTCTCTAGGAAGGTAACTTTTTTGGTAATTCATCTACCAAGATAGAGTGACTTTTTTAACTGGTAGGAACGTTGCTATAGGCCCATCATGAGGTCATCTTTTCCTGTTACCTTTCTTAAATCCTGGCCTTCCTTGGACTTATAAACCCAATTTTATTTAGGAAAATAGTAAGCAGTAAGTTTTACGAATTCAAGCTTATTCAGTTTCCATAGCTGTGATTTTGTGCTCTATCTGTAGTTTTAGATGTAGACTTTTAGAATGGGGGTGTGTGTGCGCGTGTGTTTATGTCTATATATGTACAGACACACACATACACACTGACTACTCTAAATGTTACACACAACCAATGAAATCACTCTTCCTCCTCTCTGGCCTTTATACTGACTCTTGTTAAATATCAGTAGTGTGGAGCTGGGAATTCCCGTTGTAGTTCAGCAGTAATGAACCCGACTAGTATTCGTGAGGATGTGGGTTTGATCCCTGGCCTTGCTCAGTGGGTTAAGTATCTGGCATTGCCATGAGCCATGGTGTAGGTTGCAGACAAGGCTCAGATCCTGCATTGCTGTGGCTGTGGTGTAGGCTGGAAGCTGTAGCTCTGATTTGACTCCTAGCCTAGGAACTTCCATATGCTACAGGTGCAGCCCTAAAAAGCAAAAGCAAATAAATAAAAAAAAAAATAGTGTGGAGCTGACTCATGTACTCTGCATAATTTTCAAATTATTTACATTATTTTTACTCACAGATTTTTTTTTTAGTCCAACTATAATTTCATTTAATTTACCTTACCTTCAAGCCAAGATTATACAACAAGATGATTCCTTGGTAATGTAGCTGTCTTAATTGTGATCCATCTTGTTCCCACAGTTCCCTCTTTGATAACATATACCTGCTCAGTGAAAAAGCAATATTCACTATTCTACCTCATTCTGAACTCTACTTCGTTCAATAGAACATTGTCTAGTAAATTAAAATCTGAAATGTGTGCTTTTCTTCTGACAGAGATACCATAAATCTTTGGAATGACAAAAAAAAATGTCTAAAATATGACTGCCTCGGAGTTACTGCCTCAGGATGACATATTTTCGAAATGCTTTTGCCTTAAGGATCATTAGCTTTTAAAAATTAAATTGTTTTCATAATCACAATTACAGCTGAAAAATAAATCCAAATTTGTATACATCACGGAAAAGACTACAAAGAATAAAGTTTTCTTTTTTTTTTCTTTTTAGGGCCACACACGTGGCATATGGAAGTACCCAGGCTAGGGGTAGAATGAGAGCAGCAGCTGCCAGCCTACACCATAGCCACAGCAATACCGGAGCCCTAACCCACTGAGCAAGGTCAGGGATCAAACCCGCATCGTCACGGAGCCGATGTTGGGTTCTTAACCCACTGAGTCACAATAGGAACTCCAAAGAATAATAATCTTTTAAAAAGATGTTTGCTGTACAATATTCTAATGCAATTACTTATACAGCTCTACTTCAACTCCTGATGCTTGGGAATGATGTGCAAGTTGCAATTAAATTAGTTCATCTTCAATTGTCTTACAAAAGTTACGTGACCTTCCTTTTCTAAATATTTTTAAATAAATTATTCCAGCTAAGCTCAGATTTTCAGTTTCATAGCATTTTCCTCGCCTCTTTAGATTTAAAAAAAATATTAAGAGATAACTGAAAATTTCTGTACCTGTTAAATAGATTCTCTACATGAGAATTTGCATTTTATTTTCTACCTTAGTAAAGAAATCGTTCAAGTGGATGATAAAGCAATTTGAGTAGAAGCCTTGGCTTAACAAGAATCTCTGATAACTCTAGGCCAACCACTGTGCTGGAGAGTTGTCAATGAATCTTTTCAAAGCTGCCCATTGTGATACTAATGAGCTCACTGTTTCATGCTGTTTTCCCTCCATGAGGAAGGACTTGCTTTTATCCTGTGTGAACAACTCTTTAGTGTACTCTGCTCACTCTGGTTCCTTCTACACATCTTTTCTAGTCTCCTTTACGGAACATATATGTTTCTTATTTCTTTTAAAAGTGTAATAACTGTCCCAGATCAGCTTTAGTGGCCAAACCAAAGCAATGCAGAGGTATAGGACTTAAGAAGGAAAGATTTCAAAAAGAATTGCAAAAAAAATACTGATTGGCTTCCAGTGTTTGAGGATTGTTTCCAAAGAAGCAGGTTTGAATTTTTACGTTTGGGGGAATCTAAGTTTAGATATAGGTCTAAACTTGCTAATAATAGGAAAAGAACACTGCCCTTTTAATAAATAGAAATAACTACCAACAACCAACACCTGTCATATGGTACAGTTCTAAGCACTTACATAAAGTTACTTAATCCTACGAGGTCGGTACTATTAGAAAAGGTTCTAAAACAATTTATTACCATTATTTAAGAGCAAGGTTCTCACTATGAAAATAAGAGTTTAATCAGACATCTCTGCTGAAAGAACTTACTGTCATACAGGTCTTTTTACAGAGCAGGAAAAAAAATAAATAAATAAAACAAAACCCAAACAAAAACACACAAGAAACAAACCACCATTACCTTAAGTACAAAAATCCAGTAATTTAGTTTTGAATACTTAGCAGAAACAAGACCAGTCAGTATATTTAATTTTAGCATGTAAAGCTTATATAAATTTGGGGACTCTTTTCTGCCATATACATATTCTGCTCCACAATTAATAAAAACATTTTGTTTATGGCCTGGTTTGCAATTAACATCTCTTAAGCAGCAATTCAAATAAAAAGCAAATATCTAACATGCAAGAACATGTTTACTTCTATTTCCTTATGTTAATCTCTGACAGGAATAATGTGTTTCCTCTTTCTCAGATAACTAGAATCTACCCACTGGCTATTCGTCTGACAATTTGTAAGATGTTTTATTGATGACAAGGCAGATGGGAATGGACAGACATTTATTTGGTTACACACCCATCTTTCTTTCAGTACAGTCATGGTGGTATCATTCTGAAACTTCAGGTAGGTTATTTTACTGTCCTTCACGTTTCAAATTTCTTGAATTGAAGGGCGGTAACCCCGAAAAAGCCACTAGTCCCATGTGTGATGCTGGGCAAGTCGCTTCCTTTTTTAGGAGCCTGGGCTTTTTTTTTTTAATTTGAAAAATGAAGGAGTAGAAGCATATTTATTCCTTCCGAATTGGAAGGAATTGGAATATACATTTTAACCAACACAAGTCCTCATTAGTATTTTATTTTTTAGAAAAAAAAAAATCCCTGCTGATGTTAAAATCATTATGCCTGTTATTCACCTTTTAAGGAAATACTAAGGTAATCACACCTCACTTAAAAGCCACAAACAGCTGTGTGGAATCAGCAACATTTCAAAATATACAAAATTAAATGATTTTTCTCAAAAACAATTTCATAACCGTGTTCTTAAAAATACTGGCACACTGCAAATCATATTATTTGGCTATTCTTTCTAGATTAAAAAATTCTGAGCAGAAAAACAAAAACAAGTGATCATGTGAACTATCGCTCTAAGCTGCTTTAAATTCACAAACATGCAGTTACAAGGGTGGCAAGTTATACATCAGAGGACATGCAAGTGCTCATATTGCAACTCAATTACAACTTACTATTGAACATAGGATTCAAAACAAAAGGCTTTGGCAATAACTGGAGACAAAAAACGGTGGGGAGGAAATCAGTATTTCAAAAGACGATGGCAAGAACTATAGCATTATAATTATGACATATGTTTCATTTTTAAAACAGTACAACTCCCTTCCTCCCCACCCCACCCCCAAATGATATCAGCTGAGTAGATCATACTACTCAGTCAACTTGCTTCTGAAACTCTTAAGGTATCCTAAAGGGATTCGTTCCAATCAGAGAAAACATATCAGAATTTTGCTTGCTACATCGAGCCACGGTTACTGATGGCAGTATATGCTATCATTTCAGGTGTATTGGGGAAAAAACAAACCATGGAAAAGGACAGGAGTGCTAGGAAGTTTGTGATAAGTATAACTTCTGTGATAAGTAATAAGCATTAGGCTCTACTTACCTATCGGAGATAGATACATATATATACTCAGCCTTAAATTAATAATAAATAGTATCAATAGTGTTCTTAATTAATTGAGGGAAGAGGCAAGAGCTATTCTTTAACATACCTTAAATACTTGGTCAATGAATATGGACAGAAAATGGCACGTGTCGAGAAAAATCTTGACCCCCCCACCTGCTAGCAGCTAAAAGCATTAGACTTCAATAGTGAGTGCCACACATACACTCTTCAAGCTCTGAGTATGGAACACTAGGTGCTTGAGGGTAGAATAATGAAGAAATCAGCCCCAACTTTGAAGAGCATTTGATGATACTACAGAAGAAAACAAGAATTTTAAGTACCTCTTCCAATGGATTGAAAAGATACGCTTCTAACTTTTAATTATCAAAATTATTATCCTAGAGAAAATGGTACAGTTAAATACAACCACCACAAGAGTAGCAAACGTCTTTTTAATCAGAAAGTTCAACTCAGGAAGCTTCCAAGACTGTGAGTCAGGCTGTATGATTAAAATTTGGGAGCACACTGTTCCCTGAGAGAAAGAGCACTTCAAGGATGTCCTTTTGCACCTTGAAAAATGCCCTTTAATGATGCCCCCAAAGGGGACTGTTCACCTTAGCGATGGATCGGAGTACTATGTCTTTGATTCCTTTTAGAAGTTCTTTTAAGATATTCTAATGGCTAAAAGAACAAACTAAATGCAATGGGTGGGATGAGAGAAATTTTATTAGTTCTAGCAGTACTACTCTGTTTAGGAACTTAATAGGACTTATTACTAAAAGACCCCACAAGACAGAGGAACAATGATCACTTCTAATAATCATAGATTTCCACATACTTACATAAACAAATTCATCAAAACTTATCTTCCCATCTTTATTCCTGTCACCATCCAGCATGAGTTTTTGAATAATCTCTCTCACTTTATATCCTGGTAATGGCATATTAGCTTCCTTGAAGAGCTCGTGAAGTTCATAGTCGCAAATGAATCCATTGCTGTTGAGATCTTTGTGAAAAGGGAGAGCAAGCAAAAAAGGAAACAAAGTTTTAGGAAATAACCCATTAGTGTTTTTCTTCATTTGAGGCTCAGTTCAGAAGCTAACCGAAATATGTTTTCCTTTCTTATTGTTTGGAACCAAAGGATGTTTGAAACAGAAATGCAAATTTTAACTGAAAGGGCATGGTTTTACATCACGTTTCTTTTTTGGAAGGGGGTAAAGGAGAAAAGAATACCTTTATTGCTTTGCCAAGCAAAGGGGGACAGGGCAGGCTCGTGCCTCCCAAAAACTGTGTGTCTCCACAGCATGTTTCTTATACTTAAACAGTGTATAAGTAGCTGTACTTAAAAACAGCATCCCTAATATTAAGAAAGTATAGTTGTTTAATACAATTATTTTTAAATCATGATGCTAACAGGATTTTAAAGAATTACTAGATGATATACCCATCTGCCATGGTATAAAACAACTTTCACTGTAGCTATATAAGGGTTTTATGCCCCTTATTCTCCCTGTAGTCTAATAGAACATTTATGAATTAATATTGATTACATTACAAGCACACCTGAAATCAAGCTATCTTCAGTGCCATTTTTTTTCACGAGTTAATGTAAATAAACGTTAATCCAAAACAAACAGAGTTCATAAATATAAATGCTGACATGAATAATGCAAATATTTAAATGGACTCTATAAAGAACTTTGATTTTTGTGCTATCAAATCTCAACAGAGTATGTACCTAGGTGCTGATGATGCTTATTCTGAAACTGTTAAAAATGGGGAAAAATGATCAATGACTAAAAGTTAATTTATTGGGAAAGAGGGTTATAATCACTTATTTTTTTAATAAAGAAAAACTTCTACCAGCAATTTCGAATACCTATTTTTCAAAAATGCTTTTTTTTCCCTTAGTTCCTCCACTGACTTTCATATATAAATTTACTTATTGTAATAAAAGGAAACAACTGGAATAGAGAAATGATTCCAGCTGACCACAGCACCAATCAAGAAAATGTTCTGTGTACTTCATCTATTTGATACCTTCCTTACAAACTATACCAGATACTGCTCCTGGGATTGGGGAAACTACAACCAAGGACAGAGTCCTGCTGTACAAAAGCTCACATTCTAAATGACTACTAATAAGCAAATAACATATAACATAAGGTATGATTATAAAATATAATACAACATAAGGGCTATGAAGAAAAATAAAGACAGGTAGGGGGTTAGACTGGGGGCTATTTTGCTCCCCAGGGAACATTCAGAAATGTCTAGAGACATTTTTGATTGCCACACACAGCTGGCTGTGGGGAAGATGTTCCTGGCATCCAGTCCATAGAGGCCAGGGATGCTGCTAAATATCCTAAAATGCATATGACTCCCCCTTCCACCTCCACTCTGCAACAAAGAACTGTGTGGCTCATTGTCAACACTGTTGAAGTTGAGGAACTCTGGGTTACAGTGACAGCTGGGGATGTGGGTGATGGATGATGGAGGAGTGCTATTTGGATAAAATAGTCAAGAATGGACACTTTGATAAGGTTATATTTGAATGAAGACTTAGGTGAGTGAGGTAAAGAAGAAAATCATGTGGATATTTATGAGAAAAGATTTTAGGTAGAGGAAAGAACAAATGCAAAAAATCTGTGATGTGGAAGAGTATCTGGTGTATTTGGGGGACCACAAAGATGCAGTATGACTTAAGCAGAGTGAGCAAAGGAGAAAATGAGAGATGAGGTCAGGGAGCTGATCATAAAAGCTCTTACAGGCCATGGTACACACTTTGGATTTTATTCTAAGTGTGATCTAAGCATAATTCGTAGTAGCCAGTTTGAGTCAATTAGCGAAATAGTAAACCCCCTATATGAAACCATTTCCCCAATATATTGAAAGCTGATGAAATTATATGCTTAGTTTTAATGAAGTATATAGAGTCAAATATTCTTAAATATAGATCACCATATTTTAAATCTATCAAATATCTATATTTTTAAAGCATCACCCCCAAACTACCTAACACCTATGAAAATCACTAATATTTCCTTTGGTTCCAGGTGCACTAGGGCACATCTTCACTTTCCTTGCTTTGAACTTGGAACAAAGTAATCCATACGGCACTGTGTCAGGATTTAAGCAACTTTGGGCGAATGAAATTCTTGGGTTTAAATACACCTTCTCCCATGCATATACAAATCTGATTCTGTCATTTTCTTTAAAAAGTTAAAAGAAAGCTCAACACAAGGAAGTAAGTGTGACCAAATGAAAGATACACAGCATAGCTGAAGGGACACAAGTGGGAGTAATGTGACACAGTATATAATTTCATCTCAGCTGCTCATTTGCCCAAGTCATCTCTCCAGATTTTAGTTTTCTCATCTGTAAAAGGAAGGCTTTAGATCAAATGATCTCTAAGGTCCCTTTTTAGCTCTAAAAACTAGAAAACCATATACTGAAAACCATAATACAGGGAGTTCCCACTGCGGCTCACCGGTAATGAACCTGGTTAGTATTTGTGAAGATGTGGGTTCAATCCTTGGCCTTGCTCAGGGTTAAGGATCTGGAGTTGCCGTGAGCTGTGATGCAGGTCACAGACACAGATCAGATCTGGCATTGCTGTGACTGTGGCGTAGGCTGGCAGCTGCAGCTCCAATTTGACCCTTAGCCTGGGAACTTTCATATATCATAGGAGTGGCCCTAAAAAGACCAAAAAACCCCCCCAAAATACACATTAAAAACAAATATAGAATAATAACATTTTGATCACTACTATACCTTGCTATCTAAACACAACATCCTTCATTTTAAGATATCCTTAGAGAAGGAGATAGCTTATTTCTTGCAAATATCAAAACTTTGTCCACTCTAGCAATTTCTGATACAAAGATATTTTAAAATGTTCTTTTACTTTCCCCTGACTTCTGAAATGACATAGCTGAGCAAAATTTAACTGTATTATCGGTTCCAGTTTAGATCCAGCATGTTCTTCTTTTTTGTATTCTCAGTAATATAAGTAGAAGGTAGAGATACACACTGGAGAACTATCATGAATTCAAAGCTACATGATGGAACCGACAAAGGTCCTGAGAGTCTAGTCTATCTGGTAGTTTCTTTGCTTTAGGTTAGAAGAAAGGTATGGGCAAGGGGTGGGGGAACTCCCCTCTCTGAAATAAGCTCTCTCAAGCATTAATTAGAAGCTCACTGATGTGATTAAAAGATGCCAGGAAAGAGCCACCCTAAAATACAACTAACATAAAATAACCACATGTGGAAACACTATTTTGAAGTAAGAGTGGCAATAACAGATGCTTTTAGTAATGGGCAGGAAAGTTTTAAAAGGGGCTTGGAGGAATAAAAATTTGTCAATCTTATGAGATTGTAAATCTCTAGATAAAGATTCTTCTAATTTTTTTTTATCTCCCATCCCAATATGTAGCAGAGTATCTTGCATAGAATAAGCAGAGAGAAAAAATTATTTTTGTGAGATCGCTGATTCTCAAATATTAGACCAGAAAAGAACCCTCTAACCTAATGAGCATTTTAAAAACAGAGCTAAGCATACAACAATGACAAAAAAAAAAAAAAAAGCAGAAATAGCACTGAACGACTGAATGGCAATTCATCAGGAAACCCTGAGGACAGAAATATCCCTTAAATAACATTCAATCTCATTCCCTTTGTTCTAATCCTGTCCCCACCCAGCAGCCTTCAGATCTGTAATTTGGTTTTCTAAGTGAACACACCCACCAAGGAGTATCCCAGTAGAGCACCAGGGAAGGCTGTCAGGTCAGGGCCTCGCTTTCTAAATGTAGAAACCTGCTTTGACTTTAAGAAACACCTGTGCACTTCTTTAGCCAACCTTCGCAGCAAACTGAGTACTTACTCCGTGGCAGGCACTGTACTAGACACCAAAGACACAGGAATTAATCAGAGAATTTCTGGTTCTCACTTGGGCTTCAAAATCCTTATAAAAATCTGGAGTCCTTTTAAATCACTTTCCACTCCTTTCCTGATAGGGGAAACGAATCATTGACCATGTGTCATCTACTTTTACATATTTGTAAAGTGTTACCTACTCTCTTTTTCTCCATATTTTAACATTAGATCTGGTTTGTACTACCTCTTGAGATCCAAGGCATTTTAGTGTTAGTTCTGGTAAATTACTGCAAGGTTTTCTTAGAGTTCCTAAATCAGATCTTTTGAAGAAAACAATTTTAATTTCAATAAGAAGGCAGAGGGAGCCTAAAAAGGCAGCTTGCAATTAATTTTAGAAAATCTCCCAGCTGCCGAAGTCCTTGAAAGACAAAATAGGGTGCAATTATTTTTAAAGAGTTTTATGCTAATTTTATTTTCATGCCCCAGCCAACACACACGCGCGCACACACACACACGCACTCATAAGCAGTATCCGAGATCTAATGTGCTGTGCTTCAGAAAGCCTGAATATGAGACTGCACAAAGGCATTTTAGAAAGCTCCCACCTCATCAGTGACGTTATTAAACAGGAGCTCAAGATATTTAAGGGTGAACTTTTCCTATTCTGAGTGTTGACAAAAACATGAAAATTCAATAATAAACTAACCAAAAAAACACAGACCTGGATTGAAAACAGTTTTTACTGAAATCACAACCTCCTGGCATGATGGCAGTCCTTTATTCTCTCATTAAAGCTGCCAATATTCTGGAGGCCCTTTCTGGCTCATTTGCCCCTTTTTCATTAACACTGGCGTGGGGCGGAATGGGTTCTGCCCTTCGAAGACTCCTTTGTTCCACTGTCATACATCAGACCACCCAATGAGGTAGATATTATCATATAGTCTGTATTATCTAGAACATTCTCAATGTTTCTGTGAGCACAGGTCTCAACATTTTAGTTCAGAAAATATGGTCAGTCTGGGCAGACATTCACAGGCTGCAGGAGAAAAGAACTCCATCTACCCACTGAACAAAGTTCCCGCAGAGAGTCCATAGCTAAATTTCAACAAATTGATCAAGTGTTCCATTTTAAAAAAAAAAATCACATACTTAAAAAAAAAATCACTAAGATGTTCCCAATGCTATCTATATTGGAGTAGGCCTGTGTCTTTCATATTGGCTGCTGAATTTATCAGAAAGGAACCAAACGTTTGTAACAACAGATTCTGTCTGTCTGTCTCTATGATGACACATGTATGTTCGCATCTGCATTCTGTTTTAAAAGAAACCTCATTATGCTCTCTTACCGAGTATTATTTTAGATGCCAGTTAACTCTCCCCAAACCCTCCCCCCAAGGAACCTTAAAGTAAATAAACTTATTACACAGCCATGTTCCTGCAGAAGTTTGAATCACACCAAGAATGCATATCCTTAAAAGGAAATGTTTTCCCTCCCCTTGCATCCTGTTATTTAAGCTATTTTAAGTACTTGTCTGGAGAAAGCTGAGCCAGAATTCAAGTGGTTTTGATTTTAGCTGCTGTTTTACACTGCCCATGTGCAGGTGGTATGTGATGCAATCTATCACTTCAAACACATCTTTTGGGGTGCTACTTTGTCTTATAAATCTGACAGTGAGAAAGACTTGGATTTCCTTTGACCCCCAGGTTGTGTGTGTGTGTGTGTTGCTTTATCTGTCCTCGAATCTGCCTAAATCTACTGTCTTTTTTACAAAGAGGTTGCATATGTGTCCTCATCTGCAATACACATGCAACCTCTTTAATACTAACTAAGCCACTATGGTCAGTGCTTGTTAGGACTTAAGAAAACCAAGTGCAGATGCACATCCTTTCAGAAAAGCTGGGTTTAAAAGTTTCATTTAGTTTAACCAATATATTCCACAAGTTTTTTGCACTAAAAAAAAAATAACAAAAGGAATTTATATCTATCTAACGATGGGTTACACACACCACACACACACACACACGATCCTCACTGCCTAAGAAAGCACACAAAATATTAATTTAAAAGACTCAGCCAAAAGACTTGTGCAGAAGAATTTAGATTATACTCTAACCTAAGATCTAGGCAATAAAGTCGAGCTTTCATTAGGCATTAAAACTTTAGAAAAGGCAGCTGCTAAACATCTCCAGATGCTTAGCTAAACACAGGTTTTGCCTTTCACGGCCTATACCTTTTGAGATACCTCATTCCAGCAAATACCTACAAGAGGCAGCTTAATGAGTCCCAGCTAAGGGTAGATTAGAGGTTGTGACCTAAGAGTTCACCCTAATAGTGGATCCCCAAAGGTGGAGGTCAAGTACAGCTAAAGGCTGGACAAGGTCAGAGGGCTGAGAGAAGGCAATCAAAAATGTTGTCTATTAATTGTTTTCCAAGGAAAAATTTCCAGCAGTCTGGCCATCATTTCCCACCAGCTACCATCCTCCCACTTTAAAAATACACACACACACACATTCTCACACGTGTGTGCTCTTGCTCTTACCTCCCCCCATATCGGTACTCCTGTCTTCCACACCGTCAAAACATGGTTTTCAGATACTCTGAGACCTTCACTTCTAATACTCCATCGATAATTAACCAGATGGCACAGTGAAAGAGCACTGGTTTGTTTATTTTTTTGGTTGGGCTGTAGTTTTTATTTTTTAAGGCATAATTAAACAAATATGCACTGGTGTCGTTTTCTTGAATTCAAGTGAATTAAACGAAAACCACCATGCTTTTTGCGGCATCATCCTGATGTGGTTTTAGTATACTGGAGAATATCAAGTAATTTGAAATGACTTCCTGAGATGAGAAAATCTGGTACAGCTACAATCACCATGACCAAAATTTTCTGGCCTGAGTTTCGTGGGCAGCCTCAAAGGAATATACCCACACTACTGCTAGTCATTTATGAAACCCCATTATTCTTTCATTTCAAAAGTGCTGAACTTGTGGGTTTTTTGTTTTTTTTTTAAAAAAAAAGCTCAGTGGCTATTGCTTAGGAGAGAAAAAAGTCAGATGTGTTTGCTGGACTGAAGGCACTCTGAAAAGATTTACATTACACAAATTTATCTTTATGACAAGTAATCATTCAAATGACCTCTAGCTTCCATAACAAGATTAAAGCCTCAGAATATAAAGGGCACTTTCTACTTGGTAAAATATTTACTTCCTAAATGTTCTGAAAAATTTTATGTATTCTTCTTTAGAAAGAACTTATGCAGCACTGCAGTATTTAAATTAAAACAGAAACATTATGAAGTAGGAAAAAATGAGCACCAAGGCTTCTTGCTATTCCAGTGGGAAATATTAGAAACAAACGTTGAGAAAATGAAAATAATTAAATGAAAATATACTGCTCAGAACTTAACACTAAGCAGGTGCAGAAAGTAAGTGAAAGGAGAACTTTAAATTTTAATACCCTATTTATTGCTGGTAAAGAGTTTCAAAGGACTATTAATTGATTGAACAAAACCTATGGTTAGTGGTAATTACAGAGATTTTTTTCCACACACTATGATTGTGGTGAATTTCTAAAGAGATAATCAAGGCTATTATTGTTAATAGATGGGGGAAAAAATCATATAATGATTTCCATATTTTGTCACAACTGAACTGAGACAAAGTAGTCCTCTGTCCTCTCCCCTCTCTATGCCATAAGAAAGAATTGTCCTAGTCAGGAAAATAAGTTATAGAGATTGTTTTTAAAATCAAGTTTCCTAAATGAAAAAAAAAAAAAAAAGGATTTCCATAACACCTTTGACAGCTGCCTGAGGGCTCTGTAAATAAGAACTAAAAACCACAAAGATTTTAAAGGAAAATCAAAAGATTCAGGTAACTGGGGTCTCAAACACTCTTCTAAAAGACAGACTATACACAAGCCTTTAATATGCTGAAAAATATAAATTTTATGTGTTATGCTGTAATAGCCAAAGCCTTAACAATAAATTCTGCCATGATGAAAACCTTCATTAACAAAGATCCTTTGAGTTTCCAGTTGATAACGACAAAGTCCCAATACATGAAAAGAGAATAGTTCCTTGGGATTCAGTCAATCAACTATTTATTTATTGAAAACTTCACATGTGAGCCAACAGTGAGCTAGACACTGAGGGGGAATACAGACGATTAATATGTAGAAGAGGCAGAAATTTTGGACTCAGCCGGTTAAGGATCTGGTGTTGTCACTGCTGGCTCTGGTTACTGTTTTGGCACAGGTTCAATCCCTGGCCAGGCAATTTCTGCATGGTGTGGGTGAAACCAAAAAACAAAACAAAACAAAACAAAACAAAACTATTTAATAAGTTAATTAGTTTTATTTAAAAAAATTTTTTTGAATATTCTTTCCTAAATTATATTTTTCAATATTATACTCGGTATATGCAAGGGAAATTATGTCTCCCTCAAGGAGGCAGAAACACTGTTGGTGAAGGGAGCCCCTACCCCTACTTCATAACTTCAGTGCCCTTAAATCTGAGGATCTATTAGCGTGTCGTGTACACCTCTGATGGTACTTAGAAGGATATTAGGTGGTATGAAATAACAGCCCATCGCCTGGTGAGAAAACTCATCTATTCAGTTCTCTTTTCTTTTTCCAGGTCACTTCCATGGACTCCAGAATTCCTACTGAGGAATATATATGCCTTGTAGGGCTTCCATAAGACATATGGCCCAATCTCCCACCTCTGGGAAGGTCTTTGCCTACCCTAAATCCTCCAAGATGTATGATTTAAAGTGTGACAGTAGTTCCACAATTGCCCTTTTTTGCAGTCCAGGCTCTAATTGATCCCTCACTTAGTCCAATTTAGCCCTGTTTCCTCCTTGGACATAACTGGTCAACTCCATATCATTAAACTTTAAAGGAACAATTAAGCTCTTTTGCTGATAAAAGTATTCCAGTGCCATCAGGTAAACAATATTTGAATTAGCTTTAGTTTTTAAAAAATATTGCACACACATATTTCTGAGATGCTACACATGAGAACAAAGCCTATGTTCAACAATAAACATTGATTTGAGGAGGTGAGGCCTTAAAGATTAAACAATAGCAATAATAAGGTCCCCACCCCAAAATTCTATTTATAGATAAACAAACTAGGCTGTCCCCAACAATGAAAGATGAATATGATGGAAGGTTCAAAGGAAATATGATCCTGAAATAATTATGACAAGAACAATCTCCAGAATCTACAATCTACAGAATAACATGATTTAAAAAGTCTTGCATTACAATCAAGAAATCAGTTGTGGCGCAGTGGTTAACGAATCTGACTAGGAACCATGAGGTTGCGGGTTCGATCCCTGCCCTTGCTCAGTGGGTTAACGATCCAGCGTTGCCGTGAGCTGTGGTGTAGGTCGCAGACGCGGCTCGGATCCCGCGTTGCTGTGGCTCTGGCGTAGGCCGGTGGCTACAGCTCCGATTCGATCCCTAGCCTGGGAACCTCCATATGCCGCGGGAGCGGCCCAAGAAATGACCAAAAAAAAAAAAAAAAAAAAAGAAATCACCTGCTGTTTTTTCATAATTAATTTAATATTAGACTGAGTAGTACTCTTCTTACAGTAAGTGGCATCTACGGCAAATTAACTGACTGCCTTTTTTTTCATACACACACACAAAACTGTGTTAGATTCAGGACTATTCAATTTTTTTCCCAGGTAGAATTCTGATGGAAGTATGAATGGTCATTCTGGCTCGGGGGGGGGGGGTCATTATTTTTCACAAGGCATACTGTGTTACTGAATGGCTTCAGAGAGAACGGTGCTCATAAATGGATGGAAATAGAGATGTATATGCTTCTTCACTTTTCGTTAATGGGATTTTTTTTTTTTTTTTGGTCTTTTTGCCTTTTCTAGGGCTGCTCCCGTGGCACATGGAGGTTCCCAGGATAGGGGTCCAATCGTCGGCCTTCGCCAGAGCCACAGCAACGTGGGATCTGAGATGTGACGGCGACCTACACCACAGCTCACAGCAACGCTGGATCCTTTAACCCACTGAGCAAGGCCAGGGACCGAACCCGCAACCTCATGGTTCCTAGTCGGATTCGTTAACCACTGCGCCACGATGGGAACTCCCGTTAATGGGATTTTTAACACAGGTCAAAGAGTAGATTCTGATTTAAATAACAAATCATTATGATTTAACTTTATACCCTTTCATCAAGGGGATACCAAATAGTAATAGTCTCCCTCTCTAAGCCCATGCTGACTTGTGAGTACACACATCAATAATCAGGTCTTACCTGTTTTCTCATTATCTTCTACTGACATGGCCTGAGCACTGAAATTTGGAATGTAAATACTATAAACTGCACCCATGGCTGCTAAATCCAAAGACATGTTATATGATGATAAAGGATTAAATCAAATGGCATGCTAATCCTTCATATCTTATATGGACACTAATTTAATTTCAGAAGGTCAAACAGTCTGCATTATCCAAAGGCACAGAGAGTTCATGAAAAAGGCAATAAACACAAGCTAATTAAGGAAAGGCAAAACATCATCTAAAGGATCTTATCATTTTCAGGGCTCATATATCCCCTTTGGGAACACCACAAAAGCTACAAATCTTCTCCTCAGAAAAATATGATATACGAAATACAGTAACAACACAAAATTTGTCTAAAAGTTTCAGGAGCAACAGCAGCCCCCAGTTAAAGACTGGCACCCTGGGCTAAAAACCTTTGACCATATTAGATACTAGATATAATTAGGAATAACATGGTTTAACGTGTAGCTTCTAAAACTTTATCCCACTGATTTTAACTACCTTGCCCTAAGGTTCATGATTAACCATTCATATTATTTTTTAGAGAAAAAACTTTGATTTAGGGCCAAAATCAAAGTGCTTTACTGTAGTTACGCCACAAAAAAAACTTACCAACTTTTGCAAAGGCCTCTTTGAGTTCATCAAGCTCATCTTTGGAAATCTGGGTGGTAGCCATCTCATCCATTTAAAGAAGATCTAAAGAGAAACCAAAAAGTTTCAAGACTTTAAACAGAAATAAGTCATAGATACAGAGAACAAGCAGGTGGTTGCCAGAGGGGAGGGGATGGGGGAAAGGAAAGAAATAGGTGAGGGAGATTAAGAGGTACGAACTTCCAGTTGCAAAATAAGAGTCACTGGTATGAAATGTACAATGTGGCGAATATAGCCAATACCTATGTAATATCTTTGTATGGTGACATAACTAGACTTATCCTGGTGATCAGTTTGAAATGTACAGAAATACCGAATCTCTGTGCTGAGTAACAGAAACGAACATTGTGTGATAGGTCAATTGTACTTCAAAAAAATCACAAATAAACAAACAAATAAGCTCATAGAAAAGGACATCAGATTTGTGGTTACCCGAGGTGGGGTGGCAGGGTGGGGGAGGGGACTGGATGAAGGCAGGCAGAAGGTAACAAACTTCCAGTTATAAGATAAATAAGTACTAGGGATGAAATGTACAACATGATAAACATAACTAACACGGCTGCATGTTATGTTTGAAAGTTATCAGAGTAAATCCTAAGAGTTCGCATCACAAGAGAATTAACATTTTGTATCTATATGAGATGATGGATGTTCACTAAACCTACTGTGACAATCACTTTATGATGTATGTAAATAAAATCATCAGGCCGGAGTTCCCGTCGTGGCGCAGTGGTTAACGAATCCATCCGACTAGGAACCATGAGGTTGTGGGTTCGATCCCTGGCCTTGCTCAGTGGGTTAAGGATCCAGGTGTTGCCGTGAGCTGTGGTGTAGGTTGCATGCACGGCTCGTATCCTGTGTTGCTGTGGCTCTGGCGTAGGCCGGTGGCTACAGCTCCGATTCGACCCCTAGCCTGGGAACCTCCATATGCTGCGGGAGCGGCCCTAGAAAAGGCAAAAAGACGACAAAACAAACAAACAAACAAACAAACAAAATCATTAGGCCATTCACCTAAAACTTACACAGCGAGGAAAATTTCTAAAGACAAAAAAAATTGTGATGAATATATTACAAGCATTCCGGCGAACTCTCATCTTAGGGATGATTTAGACAGAAATGCAAACTACTAAAACCACCTCAACAGGTTTCCATATTTCTACCTACAGCCATAAGGAAACAAATGAGATGTCATCATATACCAAAAGTTATCCAGAATCTTCCTTTCAAGAACAAACTCTTACATTATGTTCAAAGAGTGTAAAAAACAGGCAAGGGACACAGCAATGACTGAAATTCTTGGTCGTATGTGCCAAAACTAAGTCATAATTATGTGTCCAAAGATTCATGTAAAATTTAATTTTTCCATTCAGCATTTATCTATATCTCCCCGTCTATTTATCAATCTGTCTATCTTACTGGCTATTTACATTTTTTTTCTATCATTTTTGAGATATAAGTAACATAATATTGTGTAAGTTGAAAGTTTACACTGTAATGATTTTATAGATATATAAATAAATGATGACCACAATAAAGTTAACACATCCATCACCTCACATACTTAACCATTAAAAAATCATGCATTGCAAAGAAACTTGATTTTCAGACAGCACGCTGACAGCTATCAATCATTCCCATTAAGGGAGGAATCAACCAAAAAAACAAGTTATTTTTGGTTTGGATACAGAAATACAAGTGCACGCTAATCAACACATCTTTGTGCACATGACTTATTAATATTACTTAAGCTTATACTCTTTTTGATTTGGCCCTATTTTACCTACATAGCCAGTAAGATAGGGTTTGGCAAACTATAGCCTGTGGGTTAAATGTGGACCACTGCTTATTTTTGTACGACTCCCAAGCTAAGTATGGTTTTTACAGATAAACATTTACAGTCAAATATTTGAACTTCAATTAATGGAAATGTTATCCCAGAAGAACAAATTCCATTCTTCTCTTCAGATTTGTATTACAAAAAAAAATTACTCAGGTATTATTATATTTTAAATTTTATCAGTAAAAATTTGTGAAAATAACATTTAAATCCTTGATATTAATAATACAACATTCTTATTTTGCCTCCTGGCACACAAAATTTATGATCTGGACTTTTACAGAAAAATGTGACCGAGCCCTGCAAGAGAGAAAGGAGGGCTGTACCACAACGGAAAATCCCCACATCTAAACCTATTAACAATTTTTGGATGGAAGGAAATGAAAATGATTATGTGTTGCCTTTTTCTCTCTCTCTCTTGATCTTTTTGAAGGACTTGACTTTTTAGAACAATTCACAGCAAAACTGAGCAGAAAGCACAGGGAATTCAGTTCCCATATACCTCTTGCCCTCATGCACATGTACAGCCTCCACCCTTACCAACCTCCCATCAGAGTGAAACATTTGTTACCACCAATGAACCTACACTGACACTGTCATCCAAAGCCCACAGTTTACATTGACACTGTCATCCAAAGCCCACAGTTTACCTTCAGGTTCACTCTTGGCATTGTACACATTCTGCATTTTGATACCTTCATAGTATCATACAGAATAGTTTCACAGCCCTAAATGTGTTGTTGCCTTTTCAAAAAAAGTGTCTTTGTGTTAAATTTCATAAACTATACAAAATACAAAGTTGAGAACTTATATTTATCCCTTTTAGACATTTTGGGGGGGGTCTTTTTTCTTTTTAGGGCCACTCCTGCGGCATATGGAGGTTCCCAGGTTAGGGGTCCAATCGGTACTGTAGCCAATGGCCTTCACCAAAGGCATAGCGATGCGGGATCCGAGCAGCATCTGCAACCTATACCACAGCTCACGGCCACGCCGGATCCTTAACCCACTGAGCGAGGTCAGGGATCGAACCTGCATCCTCATGGATGCTAGTCGGGTTTGCTAACTGCTGAGCCAAGACGGGAACTCCTAGACATTTTTATTAAAAGTTAAAAAAATGATTTGCTAACTCATCATTTTGTAATGATGCCTACTACCTAGTACAGAGAAGCTCAAGAGAGCTAGTTCACTTCTAGAACTTATCACAGGTCTAGGCACAGAGTAAGGGACTCAATAAAATAATACTTTCGTAAATTCATCCATTCAACAAGTATGTGCTAAGCCCTACATTAGATAAATTCATATTTCTAGCAATTCCCTGAACCCTCATAACAGGCTTATGAGGTAAATATTCATACCCCCCCCTTTTTTTCCTTATTAGATAGCCTAGTCTCAAAGGACCATGGACCTGGCATTTAAATTCAGGTCTCTCAAATCCCTGGGAAGTTTTAAAATGACTGTATGATACTTACGACCTAAGTTTCCACCATAACGCAACACAAATTCATAATGACTCATATTTTTAAAAATAAAATATAAACAGATTTTTAAAAACATAAAACAGAACTTGTCTGCTCATAAAACTTTCTTACCTATGGTGTTAAAACGTCACTAAAGACAGAAAATGTCTCAGTAGGTAAGTTGTGTAAAAACACTTTTCAGAACAGGCTCAGGCTCTATAAGGTAAAGAAAGGTCTTCAGTTAGATACAAAGGCAATCATTTTCAAGATTAAAAGTAAAAAAGGATTTTTCATAAGCTAAGCTGCAACCTAATGACAATGCTTAAAAAAATTCTATATTTTGCCAATATGATGTTCAACACTTCTGATTACAAATACTATATAGGATTTACTGAGATTTTCTTTACATATATTTTAAAGTAATCATGTTTTCAATACAAAATTATTGCCCATCTTCAGTGACTATGCCATGCAGAACAATGGCACGGAAAGTCTGGAAATGAGACTGTCTCAGAAAATCTAAAACATGTGGCCTTGCCTTTATTTCTAAAAGTCCTTTCTAAGAGCGTCTGGGCAATTTGTGAGTCCATAGTAATCTAAAGGTTATGTATAACTGACTTACTTTGCTGTACACCTGAAACTAACACAACTTTGGAGGTCAACGATACTCCAATAAATTTTTAAAACATAAAGTATGTGAGGGTTTTTTTTAAAAGACAATTTAATTCTCATACAACTGTATCACTTCTATACAAAGAATCAGACAAACACGGTTCTAGAGATACACCCCTGCCCTACCGACTGCACCCTTCACGCACCCCTGCTGACCAGCAGGTTCTGACTCAATCCTTCCCACTTCACTCCTTTGCAGGCAGCTGAAAAGGACAGACACCTCTTTTCCTCTTCTTTATGCCCCGCCCCCAACACACACACACCTTTAACCTCGTACAATTTTACTGACATATTAGGCATCTGTTATATGCCTAGTTCCTGCCAAGGAATTTACAATCTGGGGAAGACAAAGACGTAGATAATTACAATTTGGCACAAAGTAAATCAGTGGCTGTAATAAAAGATAGAGAAGGGGAAAGACTCTAGAGACTCTAAGGATTATTAATTCCACCTCAGGCAGGTCACAAAAGTAGTACTTTTGCTCTTCCCACAAAATTAGGAAATACTTAGATCTCATGGAAATGATTTCAAGGTACTTGTTTACTTAAAAAATATTAATACAACACTGCATGAAAAAAAACCCCAAATATATCAAGTTTTCTAATTTCTTATTCCTGTCTAATTACCATAATAAAAGTCTACAGTGACCACTCTTACACCTATAGCTCAGATGTTTCATCCGCAGGAGACATGAAAAGGCACAACTGAACAAAAATAAAAAGAGTAGGAACACACATTTCCAAAACAACTGTTTGGTCCGGGATAACAAAACAGTTTCATTTTGGAGTCTCTCACTTATCTCAACTTCATTTACTTATAATTACTTGAAAGTCAATAAATAAATGCTACCCTGAAGTACCTGAACTAAAACAAAGAAATACAAAGTGAAATTTAAAAGGCTTACCATATCAACTTCAGTTGATATAAACTACAATATTTAAATAGGCTATTGAGTGCAGATTTTTTCCCCACTATGCATAAAAAAAGGTTTGTTCTTAAGACTACTCAAAGGTGCTTGATGGAATCTTTAGGAAAATCAAGCAATTAAGTACTATCTTGGGAGAAAATATCACATTTAAATAATTTAGGGAAGAGCATCAGAGTTTGCAGAAACCTTGCATTAGATAAATTTGTATTTCTAGTTTCCTAGAAAACTTGCTATAAATTAAAATTACTAAAAGCAGCCTTATCCTTCTTCATGGGGCATTCACTGTACTTTAGGCCATTTTCCTCTCAAAGCAAGTAAAACATCCCAGACGGGGTTTAAAAAGCAAAACGGAGGATCTGACGTCATTATGGCCCTGTAGACACCTTGATTCAATAGTGAGCACTTGCTGCAAACTTGTTCCCCACCCACAGATGGAGTATTGTTATGACAGGAAAACTATGAGATGGGCAATCAGAAAATGTAAATTAGTGCCGGCTCTGCTATCTCCTAGCCCTGCATCTATGAGTGTGTTTATTTAATCTAAGTTTGTTTCCTCATTGGAAAACAGCGATGATAATACCTACTTCTCCAGGGTCCTCATGAAGATTAAAGGTGGCATGTGAAGGCACATTGTAAACTATAAAGTATTATACAGCAAGTTCAAATCCTTAGTGAAAGAAGATGAGGAATAAATCAATGCCTAAGTAATTGCGAGAGGCCATATAAATATAAGGCATAAGTTCTACTAAGAACCTTTTAAATGGAATATATGAAAAGTTATGTCATTTGCCCTATAATTATTGACTACAGAGTATAACAGATCTCCTTCATATATAAAAATTATAAGCCTTTAAGTCAAAGTAACTTAAGAAGGATGGGACTAACAAAAACCTGTCAGCCACTTTTTGCCCATGACTCAATCTGGCTCCTGCTTAAGGCCAGTTTCTAAACACAACTTGAAGAACGGCCAGGAGATTTTTTAAAAAATACAATTTTTACATTCCATCAGGTCCACTTTAAAAAAAAAAGCTAACAGCTTGTCAATATTGTCACATTCCTCCTACTTTGCGTATTTTTTTTAATAAGCAATGCAAAATAAAAGGTGAAGAGGTAAAAAGTATAACCTCAGTTACACGGTATGTGGACTGGTAGGCAAAAAGATAGTCTAACTTTTGAAATGTGTTGAAATGTGTCCTTTTCCCCAGTCTGTCTTCCCACAAAAATGTACTTTATTTACATGGAGAGAGAGAGGAAACTGATATTTAAAAAAAAAAAAAGGAGAAGAAAGAATATATTTTCCCTTCATTTAAAATTAGCCAAATGAAATACCAATCAAAATTAAGTTTCCAAAGTCTCTGCATTTTTCTGAATTCTCTCATCTGCAAAGCACTTTGATCTGTCCCCAATTCTGTTTCGTCTCTAGCTCCTAAGCCTGTCTTTTTCTATAAAGGGAAAGCAGCAGGAAAAAAGCAAACCAACCCTCTCTCTCCCTAACCATCTGAGACATAGGAAAACAGATTTTCAAATAAGGGAATGAAACAAAAGCAAACAAAACCTTGTTTGTTTGTTTTGTCTTAAAAGGATATGGTGTACAACTGGGTCTGAATTCAGGGCGTCACCCACGGAGGAATCTTATGCCTATGAAGTCATCCCTAATTACAGAGTTTGACTAACACTATGGCAATTATGAAACCACTCCACTGGCTCATTTAACTATACTTAAACCCTGAACATAAATCTTTGCTGAGAAAGGTGTACCTACAACTACCTGAAACTATTACTCAAATTCTAAAAGGTATTTGATGGAGATGGGGGGGGGGGGTGCTTGTTTTCATCCCCTAAGGTGAGTCATTTTAGGAATGCAGCTGACAATCTATTTACTACTGTGTGTCATTCAGAACCACATGGGTCAGGAGGCAAGGCACACAAAATGGGAAACTCGACCATGGATAATCAAGAGTTGATTATGAACTTTTTTTTTTCCCTTGAAATTGAAAGCAACTAAAAGATAAAAGCAGGGGATGGCTGCCATAGACATGATCCAGCCACTAGTATGCCAGGTAAATAGAACTGGGAAAGTGAACCTAACAACTTACATCAGAGATCTGGCCACACATACTTAAGCTGGTAAGCTCATCACATGAAGAGGAGAGGGTGGACAAAACATGGAACAATACATTATTTGTGTTTGTGTATCTGTCACCTTCCCCTGTCCAAAACAGGCAGTGCTTTGGCACACCCACACTCCACATACCTACCGGTACCAACAGAAACTGCCGCCCTGCCTCCTCCCTGGTAGGTAAGTCAACAACACGAGTCTCCAGGTCAGATGGGCATGCAACACTCTGAGTTAAAGATCACTCTGAGCTAAAGGCTCTTGCGATAATTACTCAAGCTCTAGTGCTTCCAAAAGACTTTAGAATATTTCAACTTGAATGTCTATCATATTCACGCACTGATTCATTTATATTCAAGCCTTAACTGAAGGCTTAGTATGTACTTGCTCTGTGGTGGGTGTTGTAGATATAAAGAATTAGGACCAAAGTCCCCTCTCACAGACCTTATTCTCTAGTAGGTGTAAAGATGGAAAAACAAAGACATAATATTAACACTGTCATGCTCTTACTGTCATATTCACTGAGAGGTGGGGTGACAGTGGTGGGCTTCAGGAAAGGTTTTCCAGAGAAGGTGACTTTTGAACTTAATCTTAAAACCTAAGTAGGAATTCCTCAGACAGGTATCACTGGTAAAGGCATTCTAGGCACAGAGGCATAAAGGGAAGATGATATTCTGGAGCTGGAGAAAGTGTGGTTGAGCATTGGGCCTACGGTTTGTGACAGACACATTTGGAGAGAAGGTCAGGGTCTAATTTAGAAGGGCTACACTCAAAATCTGGACTTGACCCTCTGGCCAAGGGAGAAGGAAGGTCAGTGACGAAAATTCCAGTCAGGAAAGCCTAAGTGTCCACACATATGAACTTATTGCCACATTATTTCTCCCCTTTTCAAATATCTTGCTGGTCAAATCAGGTCACTTCGACTTCCCCACTTTCCTCAGGCTCTAGGTTTAGAAATTCGAGACTGAAGTTTGGCCACAAGAAACAAAGGTAGATGGAAGAAAACCTTCTGGATTCTTCCATGATACCCCTTTATCACCTCATGTCTGGCCGTTTTCAAAGGCATTTGATTTTAGCACATCTGTCTACACTCCTGTCTTCCTCCAAGGTAATCTCTACACTGCTAACTTCCTGAAGAGCAGATCTAAGGTATATTGCCTACAAAAGCAAGTGCCAACTTTTAAGTAACAACATCTAAAAGCCCTAGAATTTTCTGTATTGATACCCGCCTGTCTCTCCAATGTTATTTCCCATCACACGCTCTGCACACCCTGGAGTCACACTCTGTAAAGATACCTTATTCCCCAAACAGGTCATGCATTTTCCCATCTCCATTTAGTTCTCTTCAGTGGAATGCTCTTCACCCATCTTCTACCTACTCTCCAAAAGCACCTTTGAGAAAGTCTGAGACTGTCCCCACCTAAGATAAAAAATCTCTCACAGAACTGTGTGTTTTCTTCTGTTACAGCCAGTGCTGGATCTGTCCAGACAGATCCAATTTAAATACCTCGTTTTGCTGTCAGATCATATGTACCAATTTTTGAATGGGAAAATATAGTCACTACAAGGATAGCATTTAATACTCTTATACAAAAACTCTTTGAAGGAAGGGATGGTATCCCATTCATCCGCATATTCCAAGCCCCAATCACAGTGCCTACAGAGTAGACAGTAGTAATAATTAAGATAATATAATAACATATCATTTTAAGTTTATATTACAGCAGCTAACATTTTTTTTAAACGGCCGCACCCTTGGCATATGGGAGTTTCTGGGCAAGGGATAGAATCTGAGCCGTAGCTGCAGCAATGCTGGATCCTTTAACCCACTGCACTGGGCTGGGGAAGCTCCACAATGACTTGAGCTGCTGCAGTCGGATTCTTAACCCACTGTGCCACAGCAGGAACTCCTACAACAGCTAAGATTTATGAAGGATTTATTATTTATGTGCACTGTGCCAAATGCTTTATATACATTTGATAAGTTACTTCTCAGAAAAACTTTGAATCGCATAATATTGTTATTTCCATTTTACAGAAGAGCAAACCGGGTTAGAGAAGTTGAGTCACGTGCCCCAAATCACACAGTTAGAGAGAGCCAGAGCCAGTTCTCAAACCCAACTCTGCCTGACAAGAAAGCCAGTATTCTCAATCGTTATTAGAGCTTCCTCCACCACGGCTTAGTGAATGAATTTATTTCCCCAACAAGACTATAAACATATTAAAGTAGAAACATAGATCACTTATCTTTGTATTCATCACAGCACTTAGTACAATGCGGGGACACAGTGTGTTCTCAATAAATATCTTGCATCAAAAATGGTCTGTATCTAGTACCCAAAACTATTTTGATTATGTCAGTCCCATTTCAGGAAGCTCGAATTTCCTATGTCCAAACAGCTTGGCTAATCTGTGCCTGATATTCCTGATCCTCTAGAGTGTTCCTACTAGTCACATCTAACCCATTTACCCTTTGAACAACACTCTAAATTAGCTTTTTTTGTTGTTGTTTTTTCGTCATTTCTTGGGCCACTCCCGCGGCATATGGAGGTTCCCAGGCTAGGGATCTAATCGGAGCTGTAGCTGCCAGCCTACGCCAGAGCCACAGCAACTCAGGATCCGAGCCGAGTCTGCGACCTACACCACAGCTCACGGCAACGCCAGATCCTTAACCCACTGAGCAAGGGCAGGGATCGAACCAGCAACCTCATGGTTCCTAGTCGGATTCGTTAACCACTGCGCCATGATGGGAACTCCTAAATTAGCTTTTTGATCACAACCATCCTCCTAAACATATCCTATTAACACCTACATCAGTAGCTTCTGTTTTACCCTGCCCCCATTTCCTCTTTTCCTCCCTCCTAGAAAGAACTCCCTCTCTCTGTACCTACCTCTCAGGTAATGCCCACCTCTTTATTCCTTTAGTCTACTTATCCAAATTCTACTCATCCTTCAAAAGCTGCAGCAGGGGCCTCATCCTCTCCCCAACCATGTTTTCCCAAGGACTCCACACCCCTGCTGATCTTTCTCTTCAACACCCACAGGATTTAGAATCTTGTCACAAAATGTAGCAATTTAATTATAGACTTCCTCCTATAGCTACAAAAATGGATGTGAGGACAGTCTGCCTGGGACATCCATCATCCTACTTGATTCAGCTCATTTGCCTCCTCCACATAAATTCTGAAACTTGGTCAAAGAGAAAAATCTCCCCCAAGCAAAGAGAATCATTTCTTTCATCAACAGCAAACGAATACTTGTCTAGTTACTTGCTCTGCCAGTCTTATTTCAAGATTGTTTGTTCCTCAAGAACAGAGTCTAAACTTCATCTTCCTCTTGGATATTCTTACAATAACAACCACTGCTGGATGCTGGGTATGGAGCTATGGTTCAAAAAATATTCCAACTGACTGCAATATTTTGAGGGTAGTGACAATTCCCCCAGCATGCCCAATATCCAATGATTACTGAAGTTCTATTCGGGAAGAAACAAGTGCCTGGGGTAATTAAGTGACTTTGCTCAAGAGACAGAACTATACAGAAAAGGTAAAATTAAAAAAAAAAAAAAAGGGTATGTGAAAGAGAGGGTAATTAACTACTCTTATCATAAAAATGAAAACAAAGAGGTTACACACTGTTTTGTGGAAAGAAGGCTCATGCCTATTATACTCTATGTAAGAGAATTTAAAAACTCCTAGAGACACATGTGACCGTGGTATTGAGACACACAAATGGTTGTGATAATGTAGACAGTGACACTTCTGACTAATGCCAATTCATTTTTATTACTCAGGGATTCACTTAATCCTTGAATTGAAATCACCAAAACTGTAACTGTGTAAAATATACAGAATACTGGCAACAGGTTCAGTGAAGACTACATAGAGAAAGTTCTAAAAGTTATTTCTGAGAATTCCCGTGGTGGCTCAATGGTTAACGAATCCGACCAGGAACCATGAGGTTTCGGGTCTGGTCCTTGGCCTCGCTCAGTGGGTTAACGATCTGGCGTGGCCTGTGAGCTGTGGTGTAGGTCACAGAGGCGGCTCGGATCTGGCATTGCTGTGGCTCTGGCGTAGGCTCGTGGCTACAGCTCCGATTAGACCCCTGGCCTGGGAACCTCCATATGCCGCGGGTGCGGCTCTAGAAAAGACAAACAAATAAATAAATAGAAGTTATTTCTTCAAAGCATAAGTGCTAAAAAAGGACATGAGGAATTCCTGTTGTGGCTCAGCGGTAACGAACCCGACTAGCATACAGAAGGACACGGGTTCGATCTCTGGTCTTGCTCAGTGGGTTAAGGATCCAGCATCGACATGAGCTGTGGGATAGGTCACAGATGCGGCTGGATCTGGCATTGCTGTGGCACTGGCATGGGCCAGCAGCTACAGCTCCGATTGGACCCCTAGCCTGGGAACCTCCATGTGCTGTGGGTGTGGCCCTAAAAAGACCCCCCCCCAAAAAACAAAAAAAGAAAGAAAAGGACATGAATGCTTACTTTCTCTTGTGGCACATAATTGCTGCTATACATGACAAGCTTCTGCTTCCCTGTATTTAAAAATCACTTAATTTCAGCCTCTTATATGCTAAAAACTAAACAATTCCCACTGTATTAGTGCTAATAACTTGGTATAAATAAATATTACCAAACACTCAAGTATCAATGTGATTTGCTTTTTATTATAGGATTTTTTTTTCATACATAAGCTGTCGCTCTAGTACCCCACAGTTTTTTTAATGATTAGTTTTTAACCTTACAGCTGCTTTTTCTCAAGGGGCAAGCATTTTGGAGTTTTGTTTGCTTCCTTTTAGAAAACTTCAATTGAATCTTGATAAAGGAGTAACTATAATATATGTCTTTCTCAATTTACTGATTTGTTGCTCTGTCAAAACAAGCAAGTCAAATTCTAAAGGCCCTCACCTGTGACAGGTTCCTAGTTAATCCTGAAAGTTTAGGAAAGGTAAAAGCAGCAGGAAGAAGTGGTGAAAGATTTTTCTGTTAATTATTCTAGTACCTCGGCATTATTAAAAATTGCTCACTATGGTCAGCATGGAGAGCAAATGCCTATGATGAAAGCAATATTCAATAGGTAGGAGCATACTTAGCGAGGTTGTTTATCAAGGCCTAGATCCTCTAGTAATTCTATTTGACATTTCAGCCCGGCATGGGTACAACTAAACATTGGACATGGCTAGATAACCCCAAATAAAACTGACAATCTTTTCCCACAAGGCACTATTGTATACGCTGTTAGGCTGTATAAGACTCAAGACTAGAAAACAAAGCAATTGGCTGATGGGACACACAGCTGGATACATTTTGCAACTACCCTTCTACAGTTCATTTAGATTAAAATAATATGAACACAAAACATTGGTTCGATAATGCAGCACACCATTTCAGCGACATTTGTGAAGTGACGTAAAAAAACCATACCTACTATTTCCATGCCAAATTATGTTTTAAATTCCAAATCAATTGAGCAGTGAACTTTGGAAGGTTCTATTGGTGACTGAAGGTTAACTCTCCTTTTTATCCAACCCCAAGGAGCTGTCTATCCATAACTGTAATTTTGCCTTGGATGTTTCCGAAAACGTTAAGGAGATTTAAACATTAGCTTCCTATTTAGTTTGAGGAAGGGATTGCTAACTCTTGCATGTACACTGCTACAACAACAGCTGGGGATGCATGAGAAGTGTAAATGTGTATTAAGAAGGGCAGGGGAGGAGTTCCCGTCGTGGTGCAATGAAAACGAATCCGACTAGTAACCATGAGGTTGGGGGTTCGAGCCCTGACCTCACTCAGTGGGTTAAGGATCCGGCGTTGCTGTGAGCTGTGTGGTGTAGGTTGCAGATTCGGCTTGGATCCTGTGTTGCTGTGGCTGTGGCGTAGGCTGGTAGTTGTAGCTCTGATTCAGCCCATGGCTTGGGAACTTCCATATGCCTGATGCAGCCCTAAAAAAAAAAAAAAAAAAAAAAAGGCAGGGAAGCAGAGAAGGCTATTATTTGCAAAGTAACGCAAGAGGTCTACACAGAGTTAAACCAAGCTATGTCAGCCCTCTTCCTACTTGTCGAACACGTATGATCAATTAAACCACCTCAAATGTTCTGCCTGGATTGTTTTAAAGGAGGTGCAGCATAGGGTCCTGGTTGTTAATCAGGCACTGCCCTTCCCCAGTTCCAGCGGCCCCTCGCAGTGTGATGACCATCTATTTCTTGATCTAGTCTGCTAGTCTGTGAGCTTCTGGAAAGCAGAGCTGCTATCTTATTTGACTTTGTATCCTGGCTCATGACAAGCCCCTACTAAAGGTCTGTTGAATAAATAAACTCCGATGTTGGCAAGTAGGGAAAGTGAACAGACTTAAACATAACGCTGGCTAAACAGTCATCTCACGTGGATTTAAAAATGCATACTCTATAGTGAAAGCTGGAATCTTCCCACATTCTTCACATGTACTTGGCCTGTTGGTATGCTTTAACTATCTGCTCCTGTTTAATACTTCAAGATACTACAAAACCCTTCAAGATGTTTGCCACCTATCCTTTGAATTTAGCCGAAAGTCAAACAGAACTTTTTTTTCAGAAACTGTTTTTACTTGGCAATTATGCAGCACATTTCACCTTTACAATAACACACATCATGCACAAATCATGTTTGGACAAACCTGCAGTTTATAGCTAAAAGTATCATTTAGAAATAAATGTAAAGTGCCGCAAACTAAAACTATAAAATTTTTATTATGAAAAATTTTAATGAATACAAAAATAAGAGAAAATAGTACAACAAATACCCATAAATCCTATCATCCAGATTCTACATTTATTTATCAGGTATTTCCCATGATTCTCTCTTCCTGCCCTCTCTCTTCTTCTCACCCCCCCGCTCCTCCCCCACCTCTGTCTCTCCAGAATTATTTTAAAGCAAATCCCAGACATCCTGTGATTTCACTTTACATAGCTATTAAATGAGTTCATTTTCTAGAAATACCTCTTTTCTATTCTAGCTTATGCTAGATTCGAATTGATCTTTTTTTCAAGTACCGTTGATCTTTTTTTCAAGTACCGATATACCTATGAGTCACTTAAGCCCCAAAGGGTGCCCAAACCTGTGTCATTTCCTGGAGAAATATCAAACACTTCCATTTTAAGTAAAAGTTTCTTTTCCTCTTTTTTGTCTTAATAAAAAAAGATAAGCTCTTCAAGCAATGGCTATTTTAAAACAGGTTAATAAATTTTCCAATAATAGAAACATTCAAATCAATTAAGTCAGATTCGAGACATTCTTTAAATTCTTGACAAAGAGTTTTGTATATATTTAATGTACAGCTTAATCATATTCTAAAAGCCCCCTTTCCTGTTATGAAGAATACTATTTCAAACCCAAAGACACAACAAAGTGATAACTCTCCTTCCCTCATTGTTACAAAGCTATGAAGTATTAACTCCTAGGATTGAAATAGCATACTCTTCTTTTAGAGAGTCTAATCCTTTCCTTATTTACTAAGTAAACGCTTACACTTTCCAAAAATATAGGACTAATTTATGAAAAAGCATATCTGCTGCTAATGAAATTAATTAACCTTCATATCTAAGGAATATTTCCATTCGCTTTCCCTATGAAAATTAGCATTGAAGCCAAGAGCAACCTTAGGTATATATATTGCTCACAAGGCAAGATCAGACTAGTTCACTCAAAACAAAATGGTATGATGTACAACTCAGAAATCACTAGAGATAAAATTTCAGCCTAGACTTTGAGTGAAGCTGAAAGCTTATCAGTCACTGAAATTGCCTCCTGCAATGTTACCCTGCTTATGTAAGTTCTCAAATATAGTAGTTGTTTGAGTTCCTGTTATGGCACAGCCGAAACGAATCTAGCTAGGAACCATGAGATTACAGGTTCCATCCCTGGCCTCGATCAATGGGTTAAGGATCTGGCGTTGCTGTGAGCTGTGGTGTAGGTCACAGACGTGGCTCAGATTCCACGTTGCTGTGCCTGTGGCGTAGGCCAGCAGCTGTAGCTCAGGCCAGCAGCTGTAGCTCTGATTCAACCCCTAGGCTGGGAACTTCCATATGCCACAGGTGTGGCCCTAAAAAGCAAAGGAAAAAAAAAAGTAGTTGTTAACTGAGAAAACTAGATTCTTTTCTTTCACACTTCAATTTTTACCTAATACGGGTATAGTAAGTACAAGTAATTTGAGAGGTTACCCTTGTTTCAGAGTTGAGATTTAACTATCTACCTATATTAAAATGGGAATAAAACATTTGATGACCACGTGATGGAAAACCCTGGTGAGTTTCTGAGCAGCAGAAATCACTATCATTACCATGTTATAAGAACACCACCAAAATCTCATCTCTAGCGATTTCCATGTATTTTGCAAAGTTTGAATAAACACGAGGACAACTCTTTGTCATAGGTTACTTTGTAAGAGTACCGGTCTGTTTGTCATGGTCTGTCCTGACAGCTACCCTCCACATCTACTTCACAAAATTTTGAATAACCATTTAACAGGGAGCAAAGGCATTTGAAATCTCATCCCCACCCCCACTTCCACCCCCATCCCAAGATACAAAGTAACAGTCACCTAAACCTTTGGACATCTAACTTGATAGATACCACTACAGAATTAGGATTTTGAAATCAATTTTTAAAAAGTAAAAAGTCCCTAAAATATTTCCCAAGACAGGTTATATATAAATAGATAGATAACAAGTTAGATCCAAAACTTCAAAAATGTCTCATAAAACCAATTTGCTTCTCCCTGACTACCTAAGATTTAGAAAGTGTCTCCAAATGTTTACCCAAACACATAATAAGGATTTTAAGATTTTTAAATAGATTTCTGGTAAATATTCCATAATATAAAGGTCTGAACCTAACCAAATAATATTAAAATCGTTACCCTCTGGGACGAGAGCAAACCTGTTTCTTTCCCGCAGCACTAATAGAAGGAACCTCCCACGCCCAGAACGCCAATCTGGAAACCCAACATTCTTCTCAGAATTGCAAGTTTAGAAAGCAAGTCATAACACTTCCTGCTAGAGAAGGAGAACACCCTGACAAAAGAATGATACAATACTTATGAATCCCCTTCCAGTCAGCCTCCCAGTATTTTGCCAAGTATTCATAGTTTCTAACTTCACAACATTTAGAGAGCAATGAATATGTTCACTCCAGCTCCACTGAAATCATGCAAGAACACAAGGGAATTTAAAGTTGGTTCAGGTCAAATAGCTACAACCCACATACCTATTTAAAGTTTGAACATTCGCCAAGTAACCTGCTTATTTTAGAACACATGGAACCAGCTTCTCCCCAGACACCAAGTCACTCACCCGTAGGAAAGTACATTACTTAGAAAGGCAAACGAATTGCCTCAGACCACTTACGTTCTGTTATTCATCTCAAACCATACTTATTCATGTCTTCATACGACACTCACATTGCATATGCTAGGTGTTGGAGCATTCACTTGCAACTACCCACGTCTTATTTTCTGTTCAAAATGTAAGCTATTAAGCGTAGGAACTATATTTTCCACCAGCCCAGCATACAGGAACTAAGCCAACACTTGCTGAACCGAATTTTCTATTGCGAGGTAGTACTACCGAGTAGCTCAGAGCTCTGGAGCCAGGGCTGGGTTCAGATCCTGTCTCCGCAATTTTCTACGTTGTCCTTGGGCAAATTGTTGACACTCTTGTGCCTCTGTTTTCTCATCTGGGGATGATAACAGTAACTACATCACATAATAGTAACTATTTTGTATATTGCTGTGATGCTTAAATGACTTGATCAAATTTTAGACGACAGCCTGGCACATGGTAAGCATGAGATATGTGATAACCGCCATATTCTTATTATTGAAATCTGTTTTTTAACTGGTCTAGCAATTCTAATCACTTAATTGCTAAATGAAGCAACGGGTTAGTTGTGAGTGCCCTTTGTGGGAATGAACAGCAAACAAATCAATAGGAGAACTGTGCTAAGCTCAGGAGACCATTTCTAATATTGACGTAGGGCACGTCAATCATTGGAGAGGAAATGGAGCGCAATGGGGGCATCAGTCTTAGGAGTCTGACAGACTTGAAGTCTGCGTGACCTTGAACAAATCACTCAGCTTCTCTGAGCCTCAGGTTCATATCCATAAAAGTGGAGCTAATTCCACATACTTCACAGGACTGCAATGATGATTAAATGAGATAAGTGCATAAGAGGGTCTGGCTCTAGCAAGGTACTCAGTAAGCAGTGGCCACTGTTATAATCTGCCTGGGATGTAATGTGCATAGTACCGTCTGCTCTACGAAAGTGAGATAATAGATCTTCCAGTCCTTTATGAATAATATAGAACAAAGAAAAGCGTTTTATGACAACGTATTGAATTCTCAGAATAGGAGGTGACTCACATTGTGACCACTTGTAAAAAGGATCGGGATATCCTACATTAGGAGGCAAAGGGTTCTCCTGTCCTCATCACTAACCACCATTAGCAGACACTGGATTACACTGTCTCCTTAATGGGAGCACTTTATTTCATCAATCACAAAAACTGCATGAAGTATCAAAAGGCAACACAATCCAGAACAGAAGGAATAGAGCTTCAGCAGCCAGAGGAAGTATTTTTCCATCTGTCTTCACTGCTGACTCACTATGTGAAGCCTCTTCAACGTTCCCAAATCTCAGTTTCGCCATCTGAAAAACAAGCATAGCACTGGCTGCCTGTGGCCCAGCAGGGACTATGTGAGGTAGGAAATAACGCTAAAGCACTTTGAACTAACTGGAAGAAAGGGTATACGTGTTATTATTATCCTGCAATTCCAGAGAAAACCGGGACACACGCAATTGCCTCAGGTAAGAAGACAGTATCAGTATCAGACCAGAAATGTTGGGTTTCCACAGCCTTACCTTTTCTTTAGCCATCCTTGCTACTTCAAAATACTAAGATGGGTCTGTCCCAAGGTCTATGAACTTCTTCAATGTCTTGCTACCCAGAAACAGCATCCTTGAGTTTCCCTTTCTTGGTCATCTGGAATATCTATTTTCTAGCTTTCCAAACTCCAAGACTAATGTTTGATTACTATGAAATGACACCAAATCATTCACTGACTTTAGCATCTATTCACCATTAACAAAACAGAATTCATTTCAACTGCAAACTACTGTGGTAAAAGTTCTAGGCATGGAGACGCCCTTTAAAAAGGGACATCTTCCACTTAGTAAATACCAGGGCATTTCCTAAAAGACTGTTTTTTATCACATCAATAGTTCAGCCAGTGCAGTGTGTGGGGCCGAGGGGGGTGGGCACTGGTGTTTGTGTATGTGCATGTGTGTGACTGTGTGTGAACAGCATCTCTGTTTTTACTACAGGTAATGAAAATTGGCTTAAGAATACAAGACGGTGGCCAGAGTTGTGTAATACAGTTCACATTTTTATAAGAAGGCCACAGAATGAAAACAACTTTTACATCGCACTCCAAATTTATCATGATGAATGTTGGGGAAAGCCGATAGAAACCAACCCATGTTTGTTTTGTTTTTTTTTTTTTTTCCTTCTTTTGGCTGCTTTCACAGCATGTAGAAGTTCCCAGGCTAGGGATTCAATCTGAGCCAGAGCCATAGCAGTGACTATGCCAGATCCTTAACCCACTGAGCCACCAGGGAACTCCGAATTCAACCTATGTTTTATCTGTACACATAAAGCTCATAAACGCTCTCTATCTCAGATGTTACAAAAAAATAATCCATCGGAGTTCCAAAGTAGCACAGCTAAAATGAATCCGACTAGGAACCAGGAGGTTGCATGTTTGATCCTTGGCCTTTATCAGTTGGTTAAGGATCCGGTATTGCCGTGAGCTATGGTACAGGTTGCAGACATGGCTCGGATCTGGTCTTGCTGGGGCTGTGGTGTAGGCCGGCAGCTGTAGCTCTGATTAGACCCCTAGCCTGGGAACCTTCATATGCCGCAGGTGCAGCCCTAAAAAAAAGCAAAAAAAAAAAAAAGAAAAGAAAATCCGTGAAGTTAAAAGTTCACACACATGCACCTTTGGACACACACACACCTCAGGGTGGAAAGGAAAGAAAGAGGCACACCCAAAGTTGCATGAGAGTTTCACGGACATATCGGTGTAATACGCAGTTAGGATACAAGACCTAGACACAGTAGTTTAAAAGTCTCTTCCAACTTTCATTCAAATGTCATGCTCTCCCCACCACACCCAGTACTGTGTATATTCTTTCCATGTGTGACATGTACAACGGAGGCCTCTCCCACTGTGTTTAATGCCACACCTCAATAACACTGATCTATTGTCCTTTAATGGGACAAGATTTTACCCATCTTCATGACTTATAAAGCAAACAAAAAAATAACACCCACAGTGTGTAAACCATTGAAGCAAAGGGATCCAACATAAAATAAGCACCAAATTAACACAGAGGATATCCCTACTGTAATTTCAGACTATACTGGAAATTTTAGGATTTATACTAGGCACAGTATTAGGTACAAACTTCCTGTTGTGTGGATGGGTCAGTTTTAACAATCAAGTAGATCTAGTTTATGTGATGATCTGGGGGGAAAATAAGCCACAAAATACCTTAAATTCAATATTCCAAGGGATGCCTTCCCAACAGCAAATGTTAATTAGCTCTGTCCTTGCATAATAAACTAATCCACATTTTAAAATAGGATGTCTTAGAGTTCTTGTCTTGGCACAGTGGAAAAGAATCTGACCAGGAACCATGAGGTTATGGGCTCAATCCCTGGTCTCGCTCAGTGGGTCAAGGATCCCGTGTTGCTGTGGTGTAGCTCGAAGACGCGGCTCAGATCTGGCATTGCTGTGACTGTGGCGTAGGCTGGCAGCAACAGCTCCAATTGGACCCCTAGCCTGGGAACCTCCACATGCCGCGGGAAGCGGCCTAAAAAGACGAAAGTCAAAAATAAAATAGCATGTCTTATTATATATTAAATTATATACCTTGTCCTAACGCACTAAAACAAAAAATTGAAATAAATAGAAGGATTTAAGCACAGGTCCTCCAAAAATTATCAACTTTTATACATGGGGTAGGGAACGGACTTAAAAAGACATCTGTGGTGAGTATATGGAGTTAACAATAGTGAATTGTTTATTTCAAAGTTGCTAAGAGTAGATCTTAAAAGTTCTCACAACAACAAAAAAAGTATATCTATGTGGGGTGGTGCATGTTAATTAGACTTACTGGAGTAATCATTTCACAATATATAAATATATTAAATCATCACATTGTACACCTTCACATAATACGATGTCATATGTCAATTATATCTTAATGAAACTGGGGGAGACATCTGTGTTCTGGTCATAGCTAATAAAATCATACAAAGAAATAACTCATATATTCTACACCTTCCTATCCTGAGGTTCTCTCATTCAAAAAAAAAAAAAAAAAGATAGGAAAGAGGAAAAGAAGGACCAGAAACAATATTTTTAAAAACCCAACCAACTCAACTCAGCAGTTTCTAAATTTTTTGGCCTCAGAACGTGAGGACCCCAAAGAGGTTTTGGATATGTGGTTTATTTTAGATCTATCAGTGGCTTTATCATATTAGAAACTACAACTAGAATATTTTAAAGATATTTCTTGGAAAAACAACAGTAAACTCATTGCATGCTAATGCAACATTTAAGTGAAAAATCTATTTGTAAAATATTTAGTGGGATGAGGCCAAGCCCCTGGGGATCTGTCTCTTGCTTCAACCGTGTTTGAAGGGAAGAGACCCACGGATGCCACTTCTTCCAGCCTCCCATTACCCTTGAACTTCTGAAGTAGCAACTTTAGGAACCAACCACTCAGCCCTCCTTAGTCTCCAGAACCGGCCAACACCGTTTTTTGGAGCTGAGCTCCTTAGGGCTGCTCAACCATGAGCTCGTATATTTGTCAGAATTATTCCACAAGGCTGGAGGCTGCGGTCAACTGCGGGGTCGACCTGCATCTGGGTCCTCCTACACCTACCTTTCTCTGGGCTTCTATTTCCACCGTGGTGATGTGGTTGTAGAGGGTGTGGGTACCTTCTGTGATTCAGCTGAGGAGTGGCTCAAGGGCACCCAGTGTCTCCTGAAGATGCAAAACCAGTGTGGTGGCCACGCCCTCTTCCAGGAGGTGCAGAAGCTGTCCCAAGATGAATGGGGTAAAAACCCCGGACACGATGGAAACTGCCACAGCCCTGGAGAAGTCCCTGAGCCAGGCCCTTGTGGATCTGCACAGCCTGGGTTCCAGCCTGCACAACCCCAACTCTGTGACTTCCTGGAGAGCCGCTTCGGGATGAGCAGGTGAAACGCATCAAGAAGATGGCGACTACCTGATCAACCCCCCTACCCCCACCCCCACCCCCTCCTCCTCCGCCACCCCGCGCTCTCTAGGCTGTCCGCCCCCAGGCAGTGCTGTAGAAAGGCTCCCCCTCCTACAGAGACCAGAGCCTCTGAAGCCCAGCAGCCTTTGAGGGGCCCCTCTGCCCCCTAGGTGTAATGGCCTTTCCCTGCAGCCAGTAGGCAGCTTTGTAATCAATCACCCTGGGGCCCTCACCCAAGCTGTAGACCAAATGGAAACAGCAAAGCTTTTTGCAGCCAAAAAAAAAGAAAAAAGAAAAGTGAGAAGAGTACATTGTTTACATTTTTGCCTAATTTAACACAATGACAGCTGGATTTTCCTATCTGCTTCTGCATTCAGTCTGTTGCAATATGTTGTTTTGATTCAAGTATATGAAGAAAACATGGCCTCCCACAGATTTTTTGAAAAAGGGAGCGGTTTAAGAGCCTTTCCAGATAATTACCAATATTCTTCATTATAAGACTATGCCAAAACCGGAGAAATGATAGTTTCTTAAATGCTAGTTGCAGTGTGGAATCTGATACTGGATCAATGACTTTTCTTTGGCACTCTGTTGCACTAAAATCCATTGGTTTATCTTGCACTTTAAATAGACCTTTTACCCATGCTTGATTTCATAACATCATGCACTGCTCATCTGGAACAATACTGTTTGACCAATACAGATCTTCCCAATGTTGTCACGCTTCATTTTACAATATCTAACAAAATCACTGTCATTAAAAACACCACCAATCTCATTAAAGTATTGATGCAAGATGGCTGATGCAAGCTTTCAAGAATTTGCATTTTTGCTTGAAATCTCTATCATTGGCAACAAATACTCTCAACTGTTTTCCCTGCAGTGACTAGCACACTTGGTTCATTTTTGATAAAATTATCTCGGGTCCCAATAATCAGTTAATGTGTCATTCGATCTTGCAAGTAAAAGTGATTTTCTATTACTTAAATATGCGGCTAGTTTAGCTTGCAACTCAAACAACTGCACGAGTGCTTTTCCTTAAGACAATCACTGTATATCCATATGCAGCAGAAATGCTTTTTATGTACCTTCCATTTCATCACACAGAATATTGAAAAGATGTATACCCAAGAGTCTAGATTTAATAAAATTATTTTTTTCCTCCTTCATCAAGAACATTCATTAATGAACTGCATGTTGTAGGTCCTTTTCTAAAAGGAAGGGTATGGTGTTGAAGATTACTAATACAGTGTAGGGCTGCTGCCTTGCATTCTGAGGCACCAGCAAAACTACCATGGCTTTTGTCAATACAGTGAAAAAGCAAAGAACATCTTAGTGTTAGTATGCAAATAATTTTGATCTCCAAGGGACTAGATGACATACTTTTTTTTTTATTGAGAACTGGTGCTTTATTTAGCAATATTTATGATGGAGCCATCCAATTTTAGAGGGACAAAAAACATAAGGTCCATAGGTTTTTAACAAGAAAATTTTAAACTGAGAATGCAATTACCAGAATAGGTTTTATTGTGAATTCTGTGGTGCTGAATTATGAAAAGAAAAATTGATTAATATCACTTCTGAGGGGACCAATCTATACAACTCATCTACTCCAAAGAATATTTTGCAGGAGTTCCCGTCGTGGTGCAGCGGTTAACGAATCTGACTAGGAACCATGAGATTGCAGGTTCGATCCCTGCCCTTGCTCAGTGGGTTAAGGATCCGGCGTTGCTGTGAGCTGTGGTGTAGGTTGCAGCCGTGGCTCGGACCCCGCGTTGCTGTGGCTCTGGCGTAGGACCCCTAGTCTGGGAACCTCCATGTGCCGCGAGAGCGGCCCAAGAAATGGCAAAAAGACAAAAAAAAAAAAAAAAAAAAAAAAAAAAAGAATATTTTGCAGAATCAGCTTCATGCCCACAAGACAGTAACTTATCATGAGAGTATAGTTTTTAGAAACTTTTAATACTTTTCTTGGGGGGTCGTGCCTGTGGCACATGGAAGCTCCTAGGCCAGGGACTGAACCCAAGCCATAAGCAGTGATGCTGAATCCTTAACCGTTAGGCCACCGGGGAACACCCATTTAATACATTTTCTTTGAGGTTGGTGGGTATGTTTATTATCCTGGTTGTGATGGTGATTTCACACCATTTAATACGCTTTTTAAAAGAGTAAGGCAATATATTTGTTACAAAACTACTTGAAAACATTCAGCTCATATGTAGCAAACCATATTTTTCTTCTGATAATCAGTAAGTTTCCTTCTCTGACACATACACTAGAACAGAAAGGGTTTGGAAGTTAAACTCTGTATGAAATGCAGAAATTATATTTTATATTATTACTATTTTAAATTAGTAAATACTAGTGCACCATACTATTTATGTTTAAAATAATATGCGGGCTATTTTAAAGCAAATCTCAAGAAATAAAAAAGAGGAAAGAAAAGATGAAATACGAGAACATCAACTATTGATAAACTGTTGAAACTGGGGGGGGGGGTCCTTATGTTTGAAGTTTTCCATAAAAATAAGTTTCTTTTTTTAATAATGATTTTTATTTTTTCTGTTATCGCTGGTTTCTTCTTCTTCTTTTTTTTTTTACAGCCACCCCTGTGGCATGTGGAAGTTTCCAGGCTAGGGGTTGAATTGGAGCTGCAGCTGTGGCCTATGCCACACCATGGAAACATTGGATCTGAGCCACATCTGCAACCTATGCTGCAGCTTGCAGCAATGCCAGATCCTTAACCCACTGAATGAGGCCAGGGATCAAAACTGTATGCTCACAAAGACAACATAAGGTCCTTAACCCATTGAGCCACAGTGAGAACTCCCCATAAAGTTTTAAAGGGAGTTCCTGCTGTGATACAGTAGGTTAAGAATCTGACTGCAGCAGCTCAGGTTGCTGCAGAGGCACAGGTTTGCTCCCTGGCCCAGTGCAGTGGGTTAAAGGATCTGGAATTGCTGGCAGCTGCAGCTCAGATTCAATCCCTGGCCCAGCAACTTCCATATGCCATGGATGTGGCCATAAGAATTTTTTTGAAAAGTTTTTAAAAAGTTCTGTGCGCTTATAAGAAAGTGTTTGGTATTTTGGAAAGCAAAAATAAAATTCCTGACTTGTATCCATTCATTAGACAAACACTGAATGAACATCTATGCTGTAAAAGGCACTTCGCTATGGCATCGGGAAATAGATTTATGAAACGTGCCTTTTATACCCAAGGAGCTCAGAGTGGCTGTGTCCACATATATAATCAATTCCGTAAAATGGGTATAATGTCTCCACTATGACCATTCTAAGAGGTACTTATATATTTTATATAGCAAAGCACGACTTGTGCAAACTGAATTGCAAATCATGATAGTGCAATTTTAAGGGGAAATAAAAGGGGGGGATGGCATGAAAATACAAAAAGGAAACATAAAAAATAAGAAATGAGACTCCCTTTGGTTTTCCTCTATAAAAGGAAAGGAACAAGCGATGTGAACAAATATGGGCATGACCACATCATTTTTCCAACACAACCCCATCATCTTATTTCACTTCAGGACAGGAACCATCATGTCATCTCCTTTGAGTCAGCTCTTGTACTACTCACATATGCAAAAATAACTGAGTAATACATTCATTTTCCATAGTGAACACGAATACATTAAGTATTCTATAATTCTTCAAGTGACAGAAAACGATGTTCACGAATGCCATGTTTTAATTTCCACGGCTACTGTATCCACCCACAAACACCCTCCCCCCCCTATAAATTAAGACCACCCTAAGGAATAAATCCACAGGTTAAATCAGTAACATTCTTCAGTTACTCTAGGAGTCCATTTATAATGCTGATAAATGAAAAATAAAAGCCAGAATCAAAAAATCAAATATGGACTTTAATTTTAATCAGCTTCCAGCTTATTGCCATATATTTCAAACAAACTGTCAATTTTTCCCTAGTCCAACCTCAGGTACAATATGCAAGAGTTCTCAAAACACATTCAATGTAGGTCTTTAAAAGTTGAGTGAGAGCATTAAATGATTGAAAATTGCTCTACCGTTTTCATCTTTAATATTTATTAAGCTCTATGAGGACAGCGATTTGTCTTTGTTCACCAATCTATTTCAAGCACCTAGAAGAGTGCCTGGCACACAGTAGGCACTCGATAAGAATCTGTTAAGGAGGGTTGGGGGAGAGGGGAATGAATGAAGGCAATCAAAAGGTACAAACTTCCAGCTATAAGATAAATAAGTACTAGGGATGTAAGGTACAATGTAAGAAATGTAATGAACATGGCTGTATGTTATATGTGAAAGTTAAGAGAGCAAATCCTAAGAATCCTCATCACAAGGAAAAAAGGTTTTTCTATTTCTTTAATTTTGTACCTATATGAGATGACAGAAGTTCATTTAACTTACTGTGATGATCATTTCACGATTTATGTTAAGTAAAATCATCACGCTGTACACCCTAAACAGTACTATATGTCAATTATGTCTCGAGAAGATCAAAGAAAAAATTCAGGAGTAAATATTTACTTTCAAATTAAAAAAAGTATCTATTAAATATATGATAACAACATTACACCCTAAAGGAATTAAGCTGTCAGTTGCTATAGTGGTTTATTACATAATCAAGAGCAAACTTTTGGCACTTTTAATGCAAATCACATAAACATAAAAGAGAGCTACTCTTGTCCCATTGGGCAACTCTAGGGAATAGGATGATTCCTGAGAGCTAATCTAGCCAAAGAAATGGTAGGTTTCATCTTTCTAATGGCACTGAATCCATGATCATATTTGGCAACTGAAGTGATTTTCTAATTCTCCACTTTTAGAAAATAAAGGCATTTCAGAGAAAAGTGGAATCAAAAGTATAAAGAACTCCAAACTTCATCAAGTTTTCCCCCAGACTTGCACACAAAGAAAAAAAGGAAGAAAAATCTCACTTAACTGTCAAGATCTCAATGCTTTAGCTTTCTAAATTTTAAAACAACTTTTTGACCTCACAAGGAATCACAAAATCTTCAAAAGAAAGAGCCGCTTCAGCATTTCCTGTCTGCCTGCCCTGGTCCAAGATTAACCTTTTCAGTTCTTAGGAAGACTTATAAAACCCTTTTAAATGACTAATTCAGATGAAGTGGTAACATGAAGCCATCGTTTATAAGGCGCTGGTTTCTACTTGTTACCAGATGTTGCTATCACTTCAAAGTGTTAAATGAAGAGGTTCAGATATATCTGCATGTGGAATATTTTCTGACTTCCGCTTTTACTGTGGAGACATGTTCCCAGGGAAAAACTGTTGCCTTGTTGTCGAATAAAATGTCTCTAAGATCGCCAATATTCACTTCAAGAACCACCAAGCACTGTCAGTCTAATTTATCGTCCACGTAATTCTTGCAAACACATTCATATATACTTTCAAAACACAACACAAATTAATTCCATTTCTTTGGGAGCTTGTCATCTAACAGCCCATTTAAAGATTTAGCTGAAAAATCCAAATATGTGTGTGAGTGTGCACACTTCTGGAATTTCTTTTTTAGGCAAATAAACAGTCACCAGCGTCACATGGCTTAGGGTTCCTTTGCCTGGTATAAGGCAACAATTGCACTATATTTTCTACTTCTACCCATTCTTCTCTGGTTATGTAAATTCCTTTGCTCATGTTGCCATTAAGGTTTTATTAGGTTAATTAAAAATGTTTTTTAATCTCCAGAGAGTTTAATGCAACAACAATGGTTGCTATTTTCTACACATAATGGTCATTGTTAAGTTTGGCCCAACACAGCATCCTGAATACAATGTAGATTTATGCTTAAGATTGGCTGCAAAAATAGCGTGGTCTCATACAGTGTTATATGCCCTTACTATTCAAATGTCTGGGAGATGCTCCATAACTTCTATTTTATTTTTTGCTGAGATACTCCGACTGTATTTCTTTGAGGATGGAACTGAATCCATAAACATAACACTATGCTGGCTCAGATTTCTAGAGGCTGAATTGTAACTGACCAGTCTTGCTTGCTCAGTATTTTATTTGGCAGTCTGCTAACCTGGTACAGCTAAACAGTCTCATTATAACTAATTCTGCCACAATCAATCGGCTTTTGTGGCCTTCATTTGCTAAAAATCATATTGTTAGCAAAAAGTCATCCATACAAGAGAGCAACTTCTTCCTTCTCCCAGCTTCTCCCTCTCCCTGGTACTTCAGAAACTGGCTAAAGCCATTAGCAGGATTCTTTTTTTTTTTTTTTTTGTCTTTTTGCCTTTTCTTGAGCCACTCCAGCGGCATATGGAGGTCCCCAGGCTAGGGGTCTAATCGGACCTGTAGCCACTGGCCTACACCAGGGCCACAGCAATGCGGGATCCGAGCCGCATCTGCAACCCACACCACAGCTCATGGCAACGCCGGATTCTTAACCCACTGAGCAAGGCCAGGGATCGAACCCACAACCTCATGGTTCCTAGGCGGATTCGTTAACCACTGCGCCACGACAGGAACTCCATAGCAGGATTCTTTTGATGGGGTAGACTATGATGGGCTCACTGGCTCTGGGAATTCACTGCTTTAGAGAATAAGCTTTTAAAAGTCTCTCATTAGGAGTTCCCACTGTGGCATGATGGGATCTGCCTTGTCTTGGAAGCTCTGGGATGCAGGTTCAATGCCCAGCACAGTGGGTTAAGGAGCCAGGTTAAGGATCAGCAGTTGCTTAGGTGGCAACTGTGGCTCAGATCTGAACCCTTGCCTGGGAACTCCATATGCCGTGGGATGGCTAAAAAAGAAAAAAAAAAAAAGTCTCTCATCAGATCAAATACCAAAAAAATGCATATAAGCTACATATGCAGAAAAAAAATCTGGAATATCTGTTTATGAAGAGTACCACTATACGGCACTCTTCCTTAAATTTACACTGTTTTTCCACCTCAAGACAGGTTTTGCTGTAGCTGTGACTACTACTCAACAAAGTTAGGAGTAGGTGGGGAAGAAACAAATCACTGATCTTACTGGTAGTAAATTTCACTGAAATAATTACACTAAAACTATCGGCCACACAGGGTAACTTAGGTAAGTTTTCCTGATTGAGAAGGAATTGTATTGTGTTTAAGGTAGTCTAACTGGACTGTGATTTTCAAATTCCTGCTTTATGAGTGTAACCACTTAATACCATATTCATAATGTTATAGGCCACCAGTGATATATTTATTAAAACAATAAAAGCCAATTTAGACTATAAACAGGATGGGAAAGAGAGCCAGGTTTTTTGGTGCCTCCATCCTGGACCATGAAGTAGAAAGAAGGGTGGAAAAGCTTTATCTTGAGAAAGCAAGACAGAAGTGAAAGCATGATCTCTTTTACTTTTGCCACACCCCAAAGCAACAAGGTGACATTTCTGCTTGCTTGCTTCTTCAGTCCTAATCAGTTTAACAGTTCTCTCACTCTTTTTTTGTACCCCAAAAGAAAGTTTTTAAGTGCCCTTTTTGAATTAAGAGGTTTACCAGATTCTTTTTATGTTTTAAGATTTTATTTTTTAGAATCAAAGATTCTGAAAAATAATGAGAATGCACACAAGTTTTCCCTTAAAAACTTTTGATTTACTATTCACGAATAACAAACACATCCCAAACTCCAATACCCTAAAGCCCAGTAATTAAGTGGTACATTCTATTTTGCTATTTGGGGAAACGCACTTGTTTGCAACAACAGAAGAGGTAAACTATAGTTTCCTTAAGGAGGAACAATAGGTTCAGGAGTCTTGTAAACAGAAAAATAAGGGTAGGAGGGGCCTTTAAAAATTTTGGAAATAACTCTTCAAATTATTTTATTTTATTTTATTTATTTATTTTTTGCCTTTTTGCTATTTCTTTGGGCCGCTCCTGCGGCATGTGGAGGTTCCCAGGCTAGGGGTCGAATCGGAGCTGTGGGCTCAGATCCCACAGCAACGTGGAATCTGAGCCGCGTCTGCAACCTACAACACAGCTCACGGCAACGCCGTATCCTTAACCCACTGAGCAAGGGCAGGGACCGAACCCGCAACCTCATGGTTCCTAGTCGGATTCGTTAACCACTGCGCCACGAGGGGAACTCCCAAATAATTTTAAAATTCAAAAACATATCAATGTTTTAGAACTTGAAAGTTATATATCTGAATCAAGAATATGTCATTCCTTTGGGGGAAAAAAAGTTTCAATTTTGGCAGTGGGAAAAAAAAAAGACATCCATGTTATCTCTGAAGAGAAATGACCAATTAACACTTGTTCAATGACCTAAAAATCATACAAAATAGGCATCACTTTAGAAAAAAAGACCTAGCATGAGACTACAGAAGAAATTAAATTGTCTTCCTTTATAGAATTACCATTTTAACTTCACTAGCATTATATATGCAATCTCAAAATTCTAATTTATTAATGCAATTCCTATCGACAGCATAGTTTTTTGGCAGTTATAGACCAGCTTATTCTAAAAATTTACATGAAAGGAAACAGAACAGGTGAATATAGTAAAAAAAAAATAGAGCGGACTCACTCTGCCTGGTGTTGTCATACCTCGTATAGCTATAGCAATCAAGATAGTGTGGTTACAGAGCAACAGATACACAACAATGGAACAGGCTAGAGAATACAGAAATAGACCTACAAAAATATGCTCAATTGATTTTTGACAGTGGTGCAAAAGCACATCAGTGGAGGAAAGGTGCTGGAGAAACTGGACAATCATAAGGAGGAAAAAAAAAGAACTTTGAGCTAAACCTCATTTTGTGTAAACACACACAAAAATTAACTCAAAATGGACCACAGCCTTAAATGTGAAACATAACACCATAAAACTTTAGAAAAAAAATTTTTTAAATTCATCAGGAACCATGTTTGATGAGGAGGCCTTAGACATGACACCAGAAAGACAATCCATGAAAGGAAATATTGTCAAAATAAATAATTTTGTTGTGTCAAAGACCTTGGTCAGAGGATCGAAAGACAAGCTACAGACTAGGAGGAAATAGGTACAAAACTATACCTTTCAAAACTCAATATTAAATAACAATCCAGGAGTTCCCATTGCAGCTCAACAGTAACGAACCCAACTAGTATCCATGACGATGCGGTTTTGATCCCTGGCCTCGCTCAGTGGGTTAAGGCTCCGGTGTTGCTGTGAGCTGCACTGTAGGTCACAGACTTGGCTTGGATCTCGAGTTGCTGTGGATGTGGTGTAGACCAGCAGCTGCAGCTCGGATTTGCCCCTAGCCTGGGAGCCTCCATATACCATGGCCCTTAAAAGCAAAACAAAACAAACAAAACGACCCCAAAAAAACAAAAAAAACCCGAATCTGAGCTGCATCTGTGACCCCAGCCACCACAGAGACCAATGCCTTAATCCACTGTGCCACAGCAGCAACTCCTCAAAATCTTCTGGATCAAGACAGTGTAGGAATCTCTTTAAGATCAGTGATTAGGACGGCAGGCTTGTAAGCATAAGAGTCCTTTGAAGATAAAACCTAGAAAATAATTTACCATTTTAAAGCTATTACTAAGGAACTTCCCATTAGCGATGCAAGAGTTGGTTGAGTTTAACCAAGCTGATTACGTTATAGGTGAAGTGAGTTTCAGAGTTTGTGTTGACTTTAATGACATGGCACCTGCCATTTTGTTAACATTTAAAAGAAAACTCCAGTTAGTGTAAGTTGATTCAGGGAGGAATAAGCATTCCTATTAAACAACGTTGGATTCTGGATGAGGTGTTTAACTTTATGGCAAGAAGAGTGATGTATTAGCCATCAAGAGACCCCATCCCCCAGCACTGTTCTTGACCACTGCATGCTGGAGTGATCAAAATCAATTAGATCTCTATTTACCTCATCTGTAAAAATCAGTGGCTAACCAGACTCTGAGCTCTTCAAATGATGGCACATTATTTTATTTACATTAGTGATAACAGTGCCTAGAATACTGTGATAATAAAGGCCTGTTAAGTCAATTAAGTGATTAAATAGGAAGTTCTAAATGGGTCTCCTGGAAATTGTATCTTTTCTTAACTGAACTACAGCCCTCCTCTCTGAGGGACGCCTATCCTTTTCTAGTGGGCCTGCAAGGTGCCAGTTGCCCAGAAGAGTAAGGGAACTGGGTCGAGAAATTTCTCTGTGGGCTGATACAAAAGATAATGGCAGAGGTCAGTTCTAGGTGTCGTTAGCTATTCTGACCTGATGCTATGCAGGTGAATGTGGGGTGAAGGGCGCTTGAACAAAAAACTCTGATCTGTAACTGAAGGTGATTCTTTTCACTCACTCTTGAATAATCCTGCCTTCTCATGTTCATCCCTAAAAAGCCAAAAAAGTAAAGATTCCCTCAAAAAGTTAATGCTGTACTTTTTTTTTTTTTTTTGCTTTGCTTTTTAGGGCCACACCTGTAGCATATGGACGTTCCTAGGCTAGGAGTCAAATCAGACCTGCAGCTGCTGGCCTGCCCCACAGCCACGGCAACACAGGATCTGAGCCTCATCAGTGACCTACACCACAGCTTTTGGTAACACTGGATCCTTAATCTACTGAGCAGGGACAGAGATCGAACCCGCATTCTCATAAACACTGGTTGGGTTCGTTACCGCTGAGCCATGACAGGAACTCCCACTGCTGTACTTTCTAACTGTACAACACCAAGCTCTTCTAAAAATGTCAAGTGTCAAATGTACTCAGTATTATTTCTGCATGGATACACAAGAAGCTAGTACTAATGGCCACCTCCTGGGGAGGCAAATGGGGGACTGCAATCAGGGGCAGGAGTTTTCTTTCCTTTTTTTATGATCTCATAACTTTTGAATTTTGTTCTGTGAATACATTTCATATTTGAAGAGTAAACTAAAAAATATATTTGATGTGCTCAATAATGCTGTAGGTTGACATGGTATTTCAAAGCATTTATCATTTACTTCTGCAATACCTAATACTGCTTACTTTTGTTCCTTCCATTAGGTATTTGATAAATATGCATAAACAAGGAATTTTGGATAAATCTATTATACAAGTTTAAAAAGGGTGATTATGCACTTTTTACTGGCTTTCCATAAGTCAAGTAAAAACATTAGTACGGAAAATGGTAGTATTAGGAACAACTTAATGATAATAAACTATTAGGCATCAGCAAACAAGAATAATTTAGCTACACTTACAGAAATCAATACTGTTCAAAGTAAGGATTTACATAAACAGCAAGAGTAGTGATAAATGAAATGTTATCTTGTCAGTACCACTTCTAACCCATTAGCTGACCTGTTAGACATTTAATGTTAATATGTCCCGTTATCCATAATAGCCAAAAAGTGGAGACAACCCAAATGTCTATCAATGGATGAATGGATAAACAAAATGTGGTATATCCACACACTGGATTATTACTCAGCCATAAAAAGGAATGAAGTACTGACACACGTTATAATGTGAATGAACCTTGAGAACAGTATGCTAAGTGAAAGAGGTCAGTCGCAAAAGACCGTAAGTTTCATTCATACATGAAGGTCTAGAATTGGGAAATCTATAGAGACACCAAGTAGATTAGCGATTGCTTAGGAGTCAGGAGATAGGATGCCAGAGAGAGGGATACCTTCAGAATATGGGGTTTCTTTCTCTTTTTTCTTTCTCTCTCTCTTTTTTTTTTTTTTTTTTTTTTGGTCTTTTTAGGGCTGCACCTGCAGCATATGGAAGTTTCCGGGCTAGGGATCAAATGGGAGCTGTAGCTGCAGCTGCTGGCCTATGCCACAGCCACAGCCACGCCAGATCTGAGCTACCACGGCGACCTACACACACTACAACTCAGGGGCACTTCACCCACTGAGCCAGGCCAGGGATCCAACCCGCATCCTCATGCATACTAGCCGGGTTTTTCATTATCACTGAGCCACATTGAGAACTCCTGTTTCCTTTCCTCCCTCCTTCTTTCCTCCCTCCATCCCTTTCTTTCTTTCTTTCTAGCAGTTTCTCTTTATTGTGGAACCGGCCAAGACAAGGACGCCAGAGGGACACGGAAAGCCAGCCCCAGCCTCCCTCCACTGGAGCCAGGCGCTAGAGGTTGGAGAAGAAGTGATTCCATCTCTAGCCAGGGAAACCCCCTCTACAGAAGGCGCCAGAATGGGGGATGTGGGGGGGGGGCAGGGGATGACAGGGTTAGGAGAGTAAACAGCGGGGAGGGCTGGAGAGGGGAAACACGCTGGTGCTCTAGCGCCCCACACCCTGTATTCCTTGAGCTTACTGAACCCCAGGAACTTGGTGGAGAGAGAAGCGTTAAAGCCCCGGGCAAGGCCACGGGCCATGAAACGGTTGACTTGCCCCTAGAGGAAGTGTATGCTGTGGGAGGCATTCTCAAACTCTTTCTCTGTGAAAGGAATGTCCTCCATGAGCACGGCGGAATGGACGTTGAAAAAGATTCCAAGAATTATCGACATGATCATTCCCCAGGCTTTGAGGATGATGCCGCCGCCGCCGGAGGCCAGCTTTTGTCCACAGTACAGAAGCCGACAGGACAGAAGCTGCCATGCCCGCGAGAAGGCACCTTGAGCAAGGGGGTCGGGGATCCCCTAGATGTGGGCCAAGCAGCAAGGCGGAGAGATGAAGCCCCACTGAGCTGGGGGAAATCGAGGGGACTTGGGGGAAGGGGACGACCCGGGTGTTTCTTTCAAAGGCAATGAAAATGTTCAAAAATTGGTGATGGTTGTGCCTGTGAATATACTGAATAAAATCCAGTGAACTGTACAGTTTACAGGGGTGGTACAGAATATGAATACTATATCTCAATAAAACTGCTTTAAAAAGGGCAGAAGTATTACTATGTCCCAATCTCCTCTTTGATTCTAACATTAAGCAGTTCTCACAATGAGAGGGAAAACCGGAGTTCCCGTTGTGGCGCAGTGGTTAACGAATCCGACTAGGAACCATGAGATTGCGGGTTCGGTCCCTGGCCTTGCTCAGTGGGTTAAGGGTCTGGCATTGCCGTGAGCTGTAGTATAGGTCGAAGATGTGGCTCGGATCCTGCGTGTCTGTGGCCCTGGTGTAGGCCGGTGGCTACAGCTCCGATTCGACCCCTAGCCTGGAAACCTCCATATGCTGTGGGAAGCAGCCCTAGAAAAGGGGGAAAAAAAAAAAGAAAGAAAGAAAAGTGAAAACCCTCGGTTTTCCTGCTCTTTTTAAAGTCTGAGGCATTCAAGAAATTCCAGGCAGAAAATTAAGGCGTCAGCTACACCTGTGGTTACTTGCTTTTCTTGAGTCAGTTAAAGCTTAACAGAACGCTGTTCTACAGAAAGCATGAGAGCCACAAGTACAAGTAATGGCGAATCAATGTTTTTTAGGGCTTCTGCATACATGGATATTTCCACAGCTGCAGAACCAGCTACTGCAGAAGGACATGCTGTGCACAACATCTACAATTTAGTAAAGCTGGAAAGAATTTTATTTTTGTAAAAACTAAATGGGGTGTGGCTCACTTTCTTGCCAAAGGGCTATTTTATTCCAAGACACTGGTGTCTGCTGACCTTCATTTATAGGCTGAGCAATGCTCTATTTAAGTAAAATTAACTCATGGTGGGCACTTTTTTTAGGACGCAATAATTATTGCAAAGAAATAACAATGTTTAAATTTGATTTGTTCTTAGTTTAGATCTGATTATATTGGGTTATACACCCGAATGTCTTTGTTCACACAAGGTTTAAATTTAGAAATTATTTTATGTTGAGGAAAAAAGGCCATATTTAAGTTCCTTTTCTACAAGTAAGAATATTTTTAAGTTTCATGAAATCCAGTATTACATTTTCTCTTCTACTAGACTGCAGGAGTATCTTATCCATCGTTGTGACTCTAGCACCTAACAGTCTTCATTAAACTTAGTTTAATGATGAAGCTATTCCACAAATAAACTAATTAAGGCATTGTCCAATTTACTATCTTTGGCTAACTACTGTTCCATCTGTAGTCTGTACATCTCAATATATCCTTGAGAACTTTGGGAGCATTTTAAAGTTTTCCATCTCTTTATAAATGGCTTATAGGCTTTTCTTTTATATGATCCTTACATATTTCAAGGTGTTTACAAAGCAACTTTCCCTTCATCTTTACACAAACCTTCTCTGGCTGGGGGGCAGGGGCAGGCAACTAATGCTGCAACACAGTAATTTTAGGATAAGATAACCAAATGTCTAGGTTGGCTTATATTTTAAAACCTGTAAATCTTTCAGTATTACTTTTTGGCTATCTATACTTAATGGTAACTTGGCCATATTTGTTTTTTAATTATCATAAGAGCAAACATAAAATTTTAATTATTTATAACCACTTGCAAAAATGATTCCACTGTAGCTTTAAACTGGAGACCCACAAACTGCTCAAAATATTTGTCGAATGTGTCAATGTCCTTCATCATTTCCTGGTTTTTGCTTTTGAAAACTTCCACTGGAGGAAATAATGGGCATCGTAAATTTAAAATTAATATGTTTTGGATTCATCCTTGTCTAAAGGCTACATGTCATCTTGGAAAGATGCCTTCCCCGACATTTTAAGTTTCCACTAATTTATTTTCTCTTTTCTCCTATTTTTTCAAAGGTAAACTTTTTGATATTCACATTTATACTATTTCTACTATTGTAGAAACACTGAAGAACTTGAAGCTTTTTTTCCTCCCCCTCAAAACAGGCATTGACATCACCTACGTTAATTACTTTTCATCCTGATCTAAGCTGTATTTGTTAGTGGCAACGAGTTTATAAACGTTTCTCTAATGTATTAAAGAGTCATGTTTCCGGTTTTCCTTGGAGAGTGAATTCAGACTGTTGGATGGCATAGCCTCATAAAAGGATAAATGAAATGGTAAAGAGGTTTCTTAGATAAGCCAAGAAGCTTCTTTAACCTGGAACATTGTTAACGAAAAGCATTAGAAAGTCGTATTTTCACAGTATCACTAACTAAAACAGAAAAAATCAACTAGCTTATTTATCTTCGATGGCGATACTTCAGGATAGAAAGTTTAAGTTAGAGGAAAATGAAGAGGTAGCTACAGATACCTGATAAAGATCACCTGCAGCAACATCAATTGACCTATACATGGGAAAGCTGATTGAGCGTTTCTTTATAAATGTTCTCATTTAACTGTGAGGACAACTCCGACAACAAATGATATTTTCCCATTTTACAGGCAGTGAAATTGAGGTTTACGGGAGTTAAAGAACTTCCCCGATATCACAGAGATATAAAATAGTAAAACCCACATTTTATGCTAAAATCCATTCTGCCTATGAGATACATAGCATGTACCTGATCCCTCTGAGAACAAAAAAAATGAGGTGGTGAGAACGAGTCGTCTGGTCCAGACAAAACTTTCCACATCAATTCCGGTCATCATAGGACGCCCAGACTAAGATGGTCCCTCAATGCCAACTGAGGGAAGGAGACAAATATCTGGGAAGAGCCTGGGAGGCAGAATGGGATGAGTTTAGAGAGAGATGCAGTGTACAACGAGCCGTTCAAATATACGAAATATTTGTTAAGGCAATTGCTGTAATTTGGCGATTCACCATGTACTGAAGCTGGGCACAACTTAACTGATGGCATCAGAAGTTTTTAGCACTACTGGACCTCAGTTTAGTGTGTTTAAGCAACCTGAATGAAATATAAAATTTTGAGTTTATTGAGAATTGGCCAAGTACAGAGATACCTCATTTTATTGCACTTTCCAGACACTGCACTTTTTACAAATTGAAGCTTTATGGCAACCCTGCATCAAGTGAGTCGATGAGCGTAATTTTCCCAATAGCATTTTCTCACTTTGTGTCTGTGTCACATTTTGGTCATTCTCACCATATTTCAAATTTCATTATCACTATATTGTTATAATGATCAGTGAACTTTGATGTTACTAGGCCTCACTGAAGGCTCAGATGATAACTAGCCTTTTTTTAACACGTAATGCTATTGCACACTTAATAGACTACAGTATCATGTAAATGTAACTTTTATATGCACTGGGAAGCCAAAAAAAATGCTGACTCACTTTACTTTTATAGTCTGGAATCCGACTAAGATATTGATGAGGTATGGCTGTACCTCAAGAGACCCACAGCCTGAGATTAAAAAGCCTATCAACAAACAGCCATTTAACCAAATTCAGGGTTAAAAGTTTCTTTAGGATACTGACGTTCACAAATAAGGTTTGTATACCTGAAATGGGTTTTATAGCTATCTGAAAGCTAAAGGCTAATTAAATACAAACCTGCCTCCCTTCCCCCATTATCAGTTCCCGTTTCAAAAAAGAGAACTTCCTCTGATTGTATACCCCACAGGATTCTACTTCATCCTGCTTTGCACCTGCTAACTAGATCAGAGGAAACCAAAATATTTCCAAGACATATACTTTACCTAAACCAGCTCCAGTTTAGTCACATATGAAACACTATATAAAGAACGGCCCTTTTTTTTGGAGTGCCACTGTCTGAAGTCAAAGCTCTTTTTGCTAAAGCCAATGTTTAAATTTCAGAGATCGCCAAAGGAATTCGTCTTTAAAAACAAAATTCTTTGCAATTTTGCTACTAAATATTTATCTCAAAGAAATAATCAGATTCACAAAATAGTTTTTGCCCCAGGATGTTCACTGAAGCATTATCTGTAAGATACTGAAAGAACACAAACTTCCAACAATCTGGAATTAGTGAAATAAATTATGAACTATTCACTATATCAAATATCATGTAGTAATTTTAAACATCTGATTACATGAAAACATGTTCATAATATAATAAGTAGAAAGAATAGGAGAAGTTCTCTTGTACAGTGGGTTAAGAATTCAGCATTGTCACTGCAGTGGCCTGGGTCATTGCTGCGGCAAGGGTTTGATGCCGGTCCCGGGAACCTCCACACACCTTGGGTGTGGCCAAAAAAAAGAATGGGATACAAACTGTATATACAGTATGATCCCGATTTTTAAAATATCTAACTTTCTACACAGGAAACAGATTTAAATATATAAACAAGGTGGTACAATTATGTAATTTTTACTTTTCTTCCTTATAAACGCTTTTGTTTTCTTCTAAAATTCTTACAATGGCCTTGTATTTTTTTTTAAATCCAAGGTGATTAGAAACATAAGTATACACTACTTAAGACAATTTTCCAGCAGATTAACTAAATATACATATTGACTATTATAGCAATAGGATATACCCTAGGAATCATTTCTAATTATTTTCACCTCTGAGAAAACAGTCTTTTTTTTTTTTTTTCTGTCTTTTTAGGGCCACACCTGAGGCATATGGAGGTTCCCAGGCTAGGGGTCTAATCCGAGCTGTTGCTGCCAGCCTACGCCAGAGCCACAGCAATGCCAGATCCGAGCAGCGTCTGTGACCTACACCACAGCTCAAGGCAATGCCGGATCCTTAACCCACTGAGTGAGGCCAGAAATCCAACTGGCAACCTCATGGTTCCTAGTCAGATTCGTTAACCATTACGCCACTACAAGAACTCCATGAGAAAACAGTCTTAAAAGGTAATTCTCCTTGACCTGAAATACAAGGTCCAAAATATCAAAAAGAACAATAAGAAGTGGCAAAAATGGGAATATACAACAAGAAATATAGAAAAAACGCTTAAAAATTACATTTGTTCATAAAGGACAATGCATTAATTCAGTATCAATAACAGAATGTCTATCTGAGTGCAACACTATGTAGTAAGGGCATATAACGTAGAATGCAATAATATGAACATTCAAAGCTATTATAGTGACCTCACAAATTCTCTTTTATATGAAATGAAATTTTTATATATGTACTTTGTATATAAATATATACATACAAACTAAAAACAGCTTAAGCGAATCAGTCATATTTTCAATGAGTGAGTTATAAGACTACAAAAAAAGATTTGTTATTCAATCTTTTAAACCAGAGAAGGTAGAAATAAATAAGAGATCAGATTTTACAGAAGAAAATTATTTCCATTAGCAAGAAGAACCCTCTCTTCAGAACTAGTCATATGATACCAAATTATTTCAAAAGTCCTTTAACTCAGGACTTTCTCCTTATGTAATTTTCATTAAGTACAATCACTTGGCAAATGATATTTTAACAAACATTATCAAACGTAATTTTAACCAACAAGATAAAAATGCACAATAACGCAAAGGATAACGTTAAAGACCCATCGTGTAATTGGCAAGATGAGAACAGACTTTGAAAATTAATTCCAAGTTAGTACTTCTCAGGGTGGTGCCTGAAAATGACCCCCTTCGAAATCAGCCAGCCTCTCATGTTTGTTTTTCAAATAAAGATCTACGTTAACTTCTTGATTTTTCTGTGTTAATGAAGGCATACCACTTAAATATACAGAGTATCTCCCTCCATTATGCGCTTTCCCATACCTGCATATGCAATTTTAGAGTGCAATTACAAGGAGAAACATTTGACTTTTCATGAGCAACTTTACACAAAACCTCCTATTACAGGCAATCAAAATTAAGAATGAAGTATGATAAGCCAAAGTATTTTTTAATGATTACCAATGAACACCAAAATATTGCTCAATACTTACTTGGGAAAGGTGGAAAAAAAAAAATACCACCAAACATTAATGGCTTTAACCGGCTACTTGGCATAATATTTGAAGGAAAAAATATAAGAAAGTATTACACATATAGGCTTTTATTCTCTTGTTATCAGCCATGTCTCTTATTGTTCATTATATAATGTCTGGCTTTATTTCTCCTTAGCTTGTAAAAGCGGATGGCTGGAGAACATTTACAGAAAGTAAAAATGTGGCAAGACTTAAGTGATGAGAATTCTACCATTTCTGTAAACTCTTGTTAAAGCTTTAGTGTTTCTAAGATATACTGCTACAGTACTTTGAATTTATATAGCACCTGTCTGCTGAAGAGCCAAGGCTTACATAGCTCGTTTATCCTTTCAGCATGCCTGTGAAATGCATAGATTGGAAACAGATGGCTTACAAATAAAGTAAAATCCAGATATGAACACAGAGAACTTCCATGATTTACTTAAGATGGTCTATCTGTTCTAACGACAGAGGACAAAAAGACCCTTTTCCAATAAACAATACTACCTCATCATCAAACAAATTTTTAGACTGTTAAGAACAATTAGGCTTTCTCATAATATAAAATCAGTAGGTTTAATGCGCCAAAAATCCTTGATAAGGAATGATATAAATGGCACCTCTATATTTTAAAGAACTAACATTAGCCACGGAATAAGCCACTGGTGATCATCTTCATGGATAGTCACCAATTTGCCAACAAGGTATTTATCTTGGTCCAATATAGCTGCATTAAAATTTGAAAAAAAATCAACTTATAACTGAAATGAGCCAGATTATATCTGTAAAAAAAAAAAAATCCCAGCAAACCAAATCCTTGAGCCATGCCCTCATTTTATAAATGAGAAAATGTATGGTGTCTGGCACATGTATGTACTCAATGTTAGTTACCAATATAATAATCTTAAGTGACTGTCTCAAGGTCGAACTATGAGTCAGGGGTGGAGCCATGTCTACATTCTAGTTCTTCTGAAGCAAGTCCCCCATAGAATTGTAATTTTCATTTAACAGCAATGCTTTTTCATCCCTAAAACAGTTTGTACTCATTAATATTTGTCTTTCAAGTGCTAACAAGGTGAATTCAATGTTATTGAACACACTGAATTTTTGGAAACTGTCTTACCTCCGTAACTACCAGGTGGCCCAAGTATCATCAGATCTGATATTTCATGATTAGACAGGTTTTTTTTTAAATACTGTATTTCTAGGCCATAATTTTAACCAAAGCTCTCTCATAACTAAAAACAGCTAGTCGTGACCACTGGTATCTAAAAGACCTTCCAAGAGTATAATGTCCCCCAAACACTTCTGAAACCTTCAACACATTGAATATACATCATAGGGTGAGTCAATCTCTAGAATAATTATATAGATTCAAAACATGATCTAGGAGTTGCCGTCATGGTTCAGTGGAACCGAATCTGACCAGCATCCATGAGGATGCAGGGTCAATCCCTGGCCTCTCTCAGTGGGTTAAGGATCTGGCATTGCTGTGAGCTGTGGTGTAGGTTGCAGACAGCAGCTCGGATTCCATATTGCTGTGGCTGTGGCGTAGGCCAGTGGCTACAGCTCCAATTCGGCCCCTAGCCTGGGAACCTCCATATGCTGCGGGTGCTGCCCTAAAAGAAAAAGACAGGAAAAAAAAGAAAAAAGAAAAAACTAAACTAAAAACATGGTCTAGGAGTTTCCTGGTGTCTCAGTGGTCTAAGGATCTAGCATTGTCACTGCTGTAGCTGGGGCTCAATCCCTGGCCCAGGAACTTCCGGGTGCCACAGGCATGGCTAAAAAACAAATAAACAAACAACCGACCCCCCCCCCCCCGAAAGCCCCCATGATCTAGCTGTTTTCTTCTAAAATGAATTTTATTATTTTCACAGATCAAATGGATTACTTCTCACCAAAAGAAAAAGAGATGTCACATGAGCAAGTGCAAAATTATTCCCAAAGCTGGAGTTCCCGTCCTGGTGCAGTGGAAACAAATCTCACTAGGAACCATGAGGTTGCAGGTTCAATTCCTGGCCTCGCTCAGTGGGTTAAGGATCCGGCATTGCTGTGGTGTAGGTCATAGACGTGGCTCGGATCCTGCGTGGCTGTGGCTGTGGCGTAGGCCAGCAGCTGTAGCTCAGATTAAACCCCTAGCCTGGGAACCTCCAGATGCCATGGGTGAAGCCCTGAAAAAAAAGACAAAAGACAAAAAAAAAATTTATTCCCAAAGCAGATACTCAAGTTGTCATGTATTGATAAACATTTTCAATTTTGTACCAGCTACCTTTGGAATCTGTACTAAACATCAAAAACAAAACAGTTTGGCATAGACATTTCACTTAGATTATAGCAATAGCGAACACAATAGCAAATTCATGAATTTATCCTATGTGCTAATAATATTATGTCAGTCAATTTCTTGGAAAGGTAAATAGAAATGCCTAAAACGATATGGAAAAATGGCAAGTGGACTTTCTTCCTCTTCCCTGTCAGTTTCACCAAAAAGAATCACTTTAGTGCTCAGGCACCATGGCCAAGCTACTAACCCCCTTCTTTTCAGTAACAGTCACGCTCTTTGCCTAGGAACAAAATTTCATGCGGTTCCTGATAGTACCCTGGATACTGACATTCTGCCAGTATAAATAGTCACAGTCAAGTCTAATGTGCTTGTAACTATTTGCAGAAGAGACTTAATCTCAACCCAAATATTACTCACTAGTTATAATTAATCCTTCTACCCCAAATGCATTAGGCCTAGACATTTTTAGCAATTGACTCTAAATGATGGCATCAGATTGGAGACCTTGGACCCCCGTGTTGATTGTCTGTGTTAAATCAAGGCAGAGCATAATTTCTTCAGCTCCCCACCCCAGGTAAAGAAAGAACTTGATAGCTTGTAGCATGTAATAGTAGAAATTAAGAATTACACTCACAATCCCCTAATTTTAATGAAAGCCTGGGTTCATTAGATCATACCACTAAAAAATAAAAGTCAGTTTTAAATAAGTAAACACCCCAAGACAATGGAAGGCTGTGTGGACTGAGAGCCTTCTGAGGAACCTGTTTTGACATGAGTTAATACTATTTTAAAATGAGCTTATCTCTCTGCCACTTTAATTTAGTTGGACAGTTGTACTCTTTTTTTTTTAAGGTTAAATATTTATTAGGCGTTCAATCTAAAATTATATTATCATCTCACTTCCACTAGGGGGGGTCTATCTACCAGTGTAGTTAACTCTAATTAACTCAGGTGCAGCTTGAGTCCACTTCCAGCTCATCTGTGCGGAAAGGCTAGCCTTGCGGTCAGAACTATGTGCTTTAAAGCTGTTCTAGTTTTTAGGCTCAGAAATCCATGCACAGCATGAAAATGGAGTGCTCAAGTCATTCAGAGGTTGCTGCAGTAGACAAAGGGTTTTTGGCTAAACCCATACAAAGCCCAAATCTCTTCAATGTTCCCAGTTTCATTTTTAGCTGCCCTAGTTGTTTTCAAGGCTATGCATCAAATGGGTCCATTTTTTAAAAAATAAGTAAAGCTTTTAAACTCTCACCCTCAGAGATTGCTCTGCCCATTTCTGTACTCTGCAATATATAATCTGAATAACAAAACTGCCATGCTTTTCCAACAGCAATCTTAACTTGGGCCACATGGGTGGGTATTGGTCTTTATGGGAGTTGTTTCTGGGACCTCACATTATTCTACTAAGGTACTGACAGGCAAAAACCCAACTAGCTCGACTTCTCAAATTTAGTGTCTACTGTTGTCGTGCCTGATTTCTGATCCGAACCACAATGACTGATAATTAACTTTAGCCAAGATTATTCACCACCTTCAAGCATATGCCTAATATAGAGAGAATACTTCAATTGGAATATAGGCCAGACCCAGGGACACAGACAAAGCCCAATTTAAAAAAAAAAAACCCACTATCTTATGGCTTCAAATCTATCATTTCAGAATGAAATAGGGCGTGAATAAAGACATTTTCCTAGAAAATAATTAGTAAGATATTTTTAAAATTGAGAAAAGCCATAACTAGATTGAAAGGCCACAGGGGAGATATATATCTCAGCACAAACATATTTCAAGCCCTTATTTTAAAAACAGCTCCTGTTTTTATTTTGGATAAGATCTGAGCACCAAATTCCCTTTCTGTTTCCTTCCATCCAAATCCAAGTAGAATTCCCTTGAGTAGAGGCTGGTTCACACACCCCCCCTCCCCTTTTTTTTGTCGCAGTAGTTTTGGGAAAATGGACTTCAGCCATTACATTCCAGTTTTAAAGGCAAAAAAAGTCGTGTGACCATTAGCCTAGGGGCATCAGAGACTTGGGGCACGTGATGTCAACTGGCATGTGTGGGGCTTCGGCCACTATGTTGGAATTCACTGTAAATTGCATCTTCAGGATCAAGTTTAGGCTCCCAAATACACTGTGGACATCCTGTATGGCGGAGTATGTGCTAACCTCTCAGTAGTTTTTGATTCCACCTATGTTTTCTACCTACTGTGCGGCCAGTCAGGATCTCTCCCCCCACCCCACCCCCGCCCCCGGTTACGTGTCGGGCATCCCCAGCATCCCATCCATCTGATCCTAAATGGCGAGGCTCTCGAACCCAGTTAGCTCTAAATTCAACCCTGAGCACTACCCGGGATGTTGTGCAGATCAGGTGCGGAGCAGGAAGCGTTACTAACTGGGGAAAGTGTCAGTAAGCATTAAACCCACTCCCACCTCCCAGGCTGGGATCTTCTGCCCTGGAGCCGGGCGGTCGAAGCCGCCAGCACATCAGAACAAGTAGCAGCAGCGGCGGCGGCAACTTTGGGGCTGGCCAGAAGCCAGGGCGGGGGTGGTCGGCGTCCCCCGGCCTCTCATTAGTGCGCCTAAGTACAGCGGGTGGGGAAAAGTAAATACCCGCAAGTGCAGCTGAGTGGGGGAAGGGGGACGTTGCCCCCCTCCCACCGCCCCTTCGCCTCTGCCTCCCGTGGAGCCCGGAGAAGTGCCATGCCGCTGCTGCCCGGATCGCGCGCCCCTGCAGCAGAGCCGGAGAAGCTGAGAAAAAGGAGCGGACGGGTGGCGCGGAGTCGGGGGGGGTGAGGAGAACGGAAAGGTACTGCCCTAATGGCCCAGAGATGTCCTGCTACTGAAAGGAAAAAAAGTGCTTACTCATAGGGAGACGCGATGCGATCGCGACGCTCTCGCTCGCTAATGGCAAGGGAAGCGGGCGGAAGGCAGGCAACCGGAGCCTCGTTCCTTCCCAGGGCCACTGCACCCTGCGGAGTCGCGGGGCAGGAGTGAGCCCGCGAGGTCACCCGAGGCCGGTGAACGGGGGCTGGAGGCGTCGCGGGCGGCCGGCTCCGGGATTTCCTGAGTCCGGAGCCGGCGGAGGAGGAGGGAGGAGGGTGGCAGAAGCTGGAGAAGGACGACGACCGAGGGAAGTTAGGCGCTGGGTTTCCACTTCGGGGCCGCGGCCACGGAAGGGGAGAAGGGCAAGGGTTGGCGTCAAGGAGTCCAGCCCAAGGTTGGCAACAAGTTAAGAGCAACTAGTGAGAAAGCACCATCTATCCAGTTAAAAGCAAAAAACGTTTGCGGCGGGTGGTGGTCGTGGGGAATACTCAGTCACTCCCACCCATCCTCGATGCGACCGACCGCTTTGGCGCCCAAGGGCTAAGACTGAAATTTCTCCAGCTTCCCTCTTAGCCCCACTCCCCCCCTCCCCCCGTGCCAGGCACGTTCCGGCCGAGGATCTCGGAGATGCTCTCCCCAGGACCCACTCCCGCCCACGCCCAGGAACCCCGCTCCCTCCGTGCCCTCCCGAGCCTGCAAAGCACTTACATAAAGTCGCAGAGTCCCGGATCCGGCCCGACAGCCTCCGACCGACGCACTCAGACAACTTCTGCGGCTCGGAATCTTTGCGGCTGCGGTTCTAAAGCCAGCGCTCCCTCCCCTCCTGCCAGCCCCCTCCGCCCCTCGGACGCCGCCATTGGCTCGGGTGGTGCTAGCAGTCGGCCTGGGAACCAGGAAGGGGATTGGGCCACGAGCCTGTCACATCAACTGGGTGGGGAGTTGGGTGAAGAGGCACCGGGATGGGCGTCCTGAAGGGATGGGGACTGTAACTCTGCGGCAGGGAGCCGAGATTGGTCCTCTACTCCCGTTTCTCCCGCACCCTGGCTAAAAAGAAGTCCTCAGAGCCTGGCTCGGGGACCAAGTTGCAGATAATCGTGCGGAATAAATGAAAAGATGAAAATGTTGGAGCGAGAGTTTGAACCTCACGAAGCCCCTATTGAAGTCTCTGGAGGGTACAGTTTCACCCCAGAAGCGTGAGAGAATCTTGGCTTGGGAAGGGACCTTGCTAGTCTGTTTCTTCTGCTCCGCGTGAGGAACAACGCCGAAGGAAAACCTCAGCAATCTTCCCTTTCCTAGCAAGTCTAGGGAGCAGATGGATAGATCAGGACGCGGCTCTCATGTTTTTTGGTTTTTGACTTCGTGCCAAGGAAATTGTTGACCAGAATCACCTGTCTGGTCTGTTTGTCCATGCGGAAAAGAGAGAGGTGGAGGTGGGAAGGGATGGTGGAGGTAACGTGGTTCCACTCGTTTGACTGGAAATGGATGTCAGTTCTCATCAGTCTCCTTTCCCCAGAGGAAACTTGGAGACGTGCTCCTGCTTCCCAGAGTACCTTTTCTTCTTGGCCTCTTAGCTGGCCTCTTTCTTTAATTCGGGCAGGGATTTCCCCTCTTTATCTGCATTCCAGTGCTTTGGCTCGAGCCAGGTCCAGAATCAGGTCAGAGGACCAGAGTTTGACGGATTCCCCAGGTCAAGAGATTGGCTTGGGGGACAGCTGTAGAAGAGACAGGTTAAGCCCTTTCCCGCTTCAGTCGCAACCATTTTGTTCAGGAAATGTATGGTGGAAATTTTTTAAGAATTTAAAATTGGTTCAATGACATCTCATTTTTATATGAGCTAGGAAAATTGCTAAATTAAGAGTGGCCTGGAAAACTGAATGGTCTTGTCAAGGAACCCTGGCTTCATCTACTTTTACAAACTTCCTTAGCAAAATTAACCTATAGCGAGTGCCAGAGCTTCTTAAATGGGCAGGAAAGGGGAGTTCATATACTACCTAAAGGCTAGGTTGGCAGAGAAGGAGTTGGCGCTGGGAAGAAGCCTTGTTAAATACTAATTAATGATTAACCAACTGGAAGAACATAGGAAAGGCACAGAAAGGTGAAAAAGAAATGAGAGGGCAATCATGCTTTCAGAAATATTAAATTTCTGTTGTGAGAGATTTTGTGCTGGGTCAGGTTTGGGTCAACACAAAAATACTGATTTCAACATGTTTGTGTTTTGTCCACTGTGTAGTACATTGCCACACACATTCACAAGAGGTTCCAAAGTGAGATTTCTGGCTTTCAATAATTGGCCCAAGGTTTAGATGGTTTCTGGAATTCTTTACACAACATTTCTAGATATGTGAATATAGTACTTTGGTTTTCTACCTGTTATGGTGTCTGTAAGTCACCACTGAAGGCCTTCCACCTACTTTAAACCTTAAATTTACAGACCTAGAATGTCTGTATGAAGGGACTCGGCAAGCTAAGTTTTCAAGTATGAATATCTTTGTCTCAATTACTTAGTAGTCTATTTTAGTTTTTTTTTTTGAAGTATTAGAATTTAGAAAGTCAAAATATTAAGAATCTTATTCATATACTATTTATGCCTTCCTGTTTTCTTATTCAAAAAAAGTTACATAGAAGCCTTACATAAGCTTTACTTACTAACACTGAGGATCAGGATTCAGCAAGAGTTTGTGGTTAAGAAATGTCACTTTAATGGAAGTGCAGTGGCCCATAGTTTCAAAATCACAAAGTACCCGAGCAGTGGCCCTATGCCTCATTGCCTCAGTAGTTTCCAACAGGTAAAACCTGCCCTAAACACAGAAGCACTTCTTTGGATGCTGGTTGAGGTTCCCCTTTAACAAGCTCAACAATAGAATCCACGTAGAACTCCATTTTAATAAATACTGTTAAGATAGCTGTTTTGGGAATTCCCCTTGTGGCTCAGTGGGTTGAAAACCTTACTAGTATCCATGATGATGCTGGTTTTGATCCCTGGCCTCTCTTGGTGGGTTAAAGGATCCCTGGTTGCCACAAAATGCGGGGTAGACCGTGAGTGCAGCTTGGATCTGGCAATGCTGTGGCAGTGGTATAGGCTAGCAGCTACAGCTCCAATTCGACCGCTGGCCTGGAAACCTCCATATGCCACAGGTGCAGCCCTAAAAAGAGACAGACACACACACACACACACACACACACACACACACACACACACACACACACATTTTGTTATAACTAAGCTACTTTTGTGTTACCCAAAATCTAAAGGCCTTTTCGGAGGTTAGCATTTTGCTCTAAGAAAGGAGACTTAAACTCAAAGCTCTATTCAAACTGCATATCTTTCTGATCTTTCACACCATCCATTTAACTCATACAGGATCATTCACAAAGTAACCCAAAGTTGGTAGTTTTCCTATATATGAAAGTGGTTTGCACAGATGGTCTTTAGGGTCCTTTTCAGAAGCCTATAGGCAGGATATAGGCTCTAATCCATCTTTAAAAAACTGAGTTATAGAGTTCCCGCCGTGGCTCAGTGGTTAACAAATCCGACTAGGAACCATGAGGTTGAGGGTTCGATCCCTGGCCTCACTCAGTGGGCTAAGGATCCTGCGTTGCTGTGAGCTGTGGTGTAGGTGGCAGATGCGGCTCAGATCCCCCTCCCCCCCATTGCTGTGGCTCTGGGGTAGGCCGGTGGCTACAGCTCCGATTAGACCCCTAGCCTGGGAACCTCCACATGCTGTGGGTGTGGCCCTAGAAAAAGGCAAAAAAAAAAACCCCAAAACACTGAGTTATCATTAATATACAATATTATATTAGTTTCAGGAGTACAATCTAGTGATTCAATTTTTTTTTTTGGTCTTTTTGCCTTTTCTAGGGCCACTCCTACGGCATGTGAAGATTCCCATGCTAGGGGTCCAATCGGAGCTGTAACCACTGGCCTACACCAGAGCCATAGCAACTCGGGATCCAAGCCACGTCTGGGATCTACACCACAGCTCACAGCAACGCCAGATCCTCAACCCACTGAGGGAAGCCAGGGATTGAACCCGCAACCTCATGGTTCCTAGTCGGATTTGTTGACCACTGAGCCACGACGGGAACTCCGATTCAATATTTAAAAAATTTTTATAATTGATTTACAATGTTCTGTCAATTTCTGCTATAGTGATTCAATACTTTTATACAAGATGATCAGCGCAATAGTTCAGTTACTGTCCGTCACAAATTATTATAATGTTTTTGACTATATTCCCTACATGTACATTACATCTCTGACTTATTTTATACCTGAAAGTTTGTACTTCTTGTTCCTCTTCACCTATTTTACTCAGCCCCCTATCCTCCTCCATTCTGGCAACCACCACCAGTTTTTTTCTCTGTATATCTGAGTCTGCTTCTGTTTTGTTTTGTTTGTTCATTTGCTCTGTTTTTTGTTTTTGTTTTTGTTTTTGTTTTTTGTCTTTTTGCCATTTCTTTGGGCCGCTCCTGCGGCATGTGGAGGTTCCCAGGCTAGGGGTTGAATTGGAGCTGTAGCCACTGGCCTATGCCAGAGCCACAGCAACGTGGGATCTGAGCCACGTCTGCAACCTACACCACAGCTCATGGCAACGCTGGATCCTTAACCCACTGAGCAAGGCCATGGACCGAACCCGCAACCTCATGGTTCCTCGTTGGATTTGTTAACCACTGTGCCACGACGGGAACTCCCTGCTCTGTTTTTTAGATTCTACATATAAATTAAAGCATATGGTATTTGTTTTTCTCTGTCTCGCTTATTTCACTTAGCATAATACCTTCCATGTCTATCCATGTTGCCACAAATGGCAAGGCAAGATTTTATTCTTTTCATGGCTGAGTAATATTCCATTGTATGTATATATACCACATCTTCTTTATCCATTCATCTATTAATGGGCATTTGGGTTGCTCTCATATCTTGACTATTGTAAATAATGCTGCAATGCACATAGGGGTGCATATATCTTTTCAAAATTAATGTTTTCATTTTCTTTGGATAGACACTGAGAAGTAAAATTGCTGGATTGTGTTATAGTCCTGTTTTTAGTTTTTTGAGGCACCTCTATGCTGGTTTTTTTTTTTTTTTTTTTGTATTTTTGCCATTTTCTTGGGTGGCTCTCATGGCATATGGAGGTTCCCAGGCTAGGGGTTGAATCGGAGCTACACCAGAGCCACAGCAACGTGGGATCCGAGCCACGTCTGCAACCTACACCACAGCTCACGGCAACGCCAGATCATTAACCCACTGAGCAAGACCAGGGATCGAACCCGCAACCTCATGGTTCCTAGTTGGATTCGTTAACCACTGCGCCACGACGGGAACTCCTATGCTGTTTTCCATAGTGGCTGTATCAATTTATATTCCTTCCAATAATGCTTAAGGGTTCCCTTTTCTCTATATCCTTACCAACTTTTTGATGATAGTATGGGCTCTGATTCGTCTTAACAGCAGGATGCATAGCACCTGGCACATTGGAGTTCAGTAAATATTCGTTAAACTAATGGATATTTTATGGCTCTATTCTTGTAAAGACAAAAAGCTATATACCTAAATCTCTTACAGATTCTGTGAATCGATAGCCTAAAAGTTTTTGCCCTTTTCTTCCATCTCCAATTTGTAACCCCTCATATCTTTCTAATAACTTAAAAAGTCACAAAATTTTGAAAACCATTTCTTCTTCCTGTATTTCTTTGATAACATTGGAAGCTCCAATTTCCCCCGTAGATTTTATCTCTGTCCAACCTATTTTTCTTTCTTCCTTTCCACCAGCATATTTTCTTTGCTCTTTTTCCTATAGCTCCAATCAATATTCTTGGGTTAATGGTTTATTATGTGCACATAGTCTGAGTTTTTTTCCCAAAATTTCCCTAGGGTAAATTATCTTTTTTTATACATTTTTTAAAAACCTCCTTTTGATGGTTTATTAAAATGTGGCTTTGCTACACAACCATTATATAGTAGAAGTAAGGAATAAAGTATCTTGATCAATTCAGTACTAAATAAGTTCTTCCAATTCACCTAATTGTTTTCTCAATATCTAAATATATGATTATGTACCAATTTTAATTAATTGCTTCTTAATATATCATTTCATTTCCAAGAACCAATCTATTTTTCTTTCATCTTTTGGTTTATATGATCATTGTATTCCATATTATGATATTTTAGGTTCCTGGATTGACCCTCCATTCCTCTTCCTTCTTATTTAACATAGTACATCTTGTTAAAAATAGTTTAATATCCAAAGCAAATAGTGACATGAGATTATTATTATTATTATTTTGCTTTTTAGGGCCACATTGTGGCACATGGAGGTTCCTAGGCTAGCTAGGGGTCAAATAGGGGCTGTAGCTGCTGGACTACACCACACCCATAGCCACGCAGGATTGGAGCTGCGTCTGCAACCTACACCACAGCTCTCGGGCAATGGCAATGCCGGATCCTTAACCCACTGAGCAAGGACAGGGATGGAACCTGTGTTGTAATGGATGCTAGTCAGATTCATTAGCCATTGAGCCACAATGGGAACTCCCAGTGACATGAAATTTTTAAAAAATTAAGTGTAGCTTAAAAGGTTTATTTTATCCATAAATATTAGGCATGGAAATAATCTTGATAGACCTAGAAAATTCTTGAACTTTTTTGATCCAGAATATAAAAATTCCAACAGTTATTTCCATTGTTTACTAAGGAGTGTTTTCTTGTTTCTAACTCAAAATGTACATATGTTAATGTGCAAATTAATTACTGTTTGAATAGGCATTTTCAAATATTTTTTCAAGCCTTAGAGGTTACTTTCAATCTGAATGTCTGCTAAATCATGCCAATTATCTTATGATCACATAAAGAAATTATTGTGACGTCTGAGAGTATTTTCAGATTTTTCACTTGCTTAAAAAAAGAATAAAAGACAAAAAAATCAAATGAAATGTCTTTGCTAGGATTAAGATATTTGATCAACATTAATCTTCTATCATGTATATCCCATGAGGGCCACTATCATCAATGGAAATGCTCAAAATTAAAATGCCCCCCCAATTTGGCAGTCTGCTAAATATATATTCTTTTCTAAGTGCCTATTATGTTCTCAGTATTGCATTAATTATTATAAGTAACATAGAAAAAGTATGATCTCAGCACACCTGGAATTAATAGTGTAATAAGAATTCAATAGTGAAAGCAACATATGTGAAATATTGAGAAAACCATTCAAGATAGGATACATAAGAGATGCTGTGGGAATTTTGAAAAGAATGAGAATGATTGGGCTGAAGCAGTCAGAGAAGGCATCTTTTATGCAATGGGACTTGAGCTAGTCTTTAAAAGATACATAAGACTTGGTAAGGCTAAATGGAAATGAAAGGCATTCCATTCCTGGATAGAAAGCAAAGGGGAGCTTCAGCTGAGTTTCTGGGACTGGGATTCCTTTCCAGGCTTCTACTTCATCTGCAGCATAAGAGCTTCACATTTGCCTGTCCTAAAGGTCTAATGATAACATTAAAAAAAGATTGCTTGAAATCTCATCTATTTAATCTATTTGTTGTGAACAGACTTCTAAATCTTAAACAGATTTCCAAATCTTGTTTTATAATGATTAAACTGCAAATTACAGAAGGTCTTGCTTTTGGGGACAATTGTGAAAGTTACTTTGGATATAGCCCTATTAATCTCCCTGGGAGATTGATTGATTGATTGATTGGTCTTTTTGCTATTTCTTGGGCCGCTCCTGCGGCATATGGAGGTTCCCAGGCTAGGGGTCTAATTGGAGCCATAGCCACCAGCCTACGCCAGAGCCACAGCCACACAGGATCCGAGCCGCATCTGCGACCTACACCACAGCTCACAGCAACCCCGGATCGTTAACCCACTGAGCAAGGCCAGGGATCGAACCCACAACGTCATGGTTCCTAGTCGGATTCGTTAACCACTGCGCCACGACGGGAACTCCCTCCCTGTGATATTTATAGAGCTAATTGGACTACATCACATTTTGTTTGTAGAGGAAAAATGAACATGCCTGTAAATTAATTATAGGGCAAGGTATGTGGGTGTACTGACTCACATACATATCTTGAGTTCCTAACTTTGTGTATCTCAGTTATAAAAGCATTGTTTTGGATGAAATAACCAACCTAAACCTTCATCAAAATGTCTTTCAAATATTGGAGGTTTCCTATGAGAAGGGCCTGGTGAAGATACACTAGAGACACCTCAGAATAAATTGTAAATCCCCACATTCATAGGGATTATCCATAACTTTTCATACCACTAGTCAGGCTCCTAAAGAAACAGTCAGGTCTTGCCTATTATTTTCTTTTGGCCATGCCCATGGCATGTGGAAGTTCCTGGGCCAGGGATTGAACCCATGCCATAGCTGCAACCCAAGCCACAGCAGTGACAATGGAAGATCCTTAGCCTGCTGTGCTACAAGAGAACTGCCTAGCCTATTATTTTTGACTGTTTGGTTTTCGAATATGTTAGGCCAGATTTTAGTGAATTTTAAAACGTGTGTAAGAGTGTATATCTGTGTATTTGTGTGTGTGTGTGTGTGTGTGAAAGGGGGGAATTAAGAGGATTTTGAAATACCATAAATATTTGAGTCTGTGTCTACTAAACATGTAAAATGTGACTTTAAAGAGATTGACAGTGTTACAATATGGATGAACTTTGAAAACATTATGCTAAGGGAAAGAAGGCAGTTACAAAAATACCACATATTGTATGATTCTGTTTATCTGAGATGTACAAAAAAGGAAAATCCATAGAGACAGAAAGTAGATTAGTTATTGCCTGAGGCTGGGGTGGGGCGGGCAGATTTGAAGGAAGATGGGGAGTTACTGCTAGAGGGGTTCCCTTTGGAAGCCATGAAAATGTTGTAAAATTAATTTATGGTTGCATAACTCTGTAGATACCACTTAAGCATGTGAATTGCATGGTATTGTGAATTATATCTCAATAAAACCGGTATTAAATAAAAGAGCACAGCAGGTTAAGGATCCACCATTGTGTGTGGTAGCTCAGGTCGCTACTGTGTCACAGGTTCAATCCCTGGCCCGACGCAGTGGGCTAAGTATTCAGCATTATTATGGCTGTGATGTAGGTCACAGCTGCAGCTCAGATTCAATCCCTGGCCTGGGAACTTCCATAGGCTGAAGGTGCAGGTGCGGCCGAGAGAGAAAGAGAGGGAATTAGGCTGCTTAAGCACAGGAAAATCATACTAGTGAGGATATGACAGGTGACGGCAGGAAACAAGTAAGAAAGGATCTATATTGCAAGAGACAAACTAAACTCAGAAATCAAAAGGGCCTTGGAAAATAAAGTCATCTACTTCTTGTTCAGCATGTTCTCTTGTTTATCACTGTCATTGCAAAGGACAAAGTGCTTCAATTTACCAAAGAGATTTAGACATTGCAGAAATGTTTTCGACAAATCAAATAAACCAGAAACAGAACCCGAATAGCAAAAAGCGATATTTTCTTTGATGCTTTTAGAAAGTTTTAAGTAATCATGTGACTATATTGGTTTAGGGATTAAATCATACCAATGTTTTCATAATAAATTGCAGGCAGAAAGATTAGACATTTGGTCTAAATAACCAAGAGTATCCTTAGAAAGTGTCACAGAGGGTTGAGGACAAGAAGTTTCATTTAGAACCAACAAACATCTCTTTGTTAATTCAGAAGCAAGAATGCATCCACTGGTTTGTTTCTTTATCAATATGACAGAGTCACCTGAACAAGTGTGTAAATAGAGTGTAAACCTATCCATTCAGAGAGGGTTCCCTTTGAACCTGCTGTACAGCACAGGGAACTCTACCCAATATTCTGTGATAATCTATATGGGGAAATGATCTGAAAAAGAATGGATAGGTGTCTATGTATAACGATCATGTTGTACAGCAGAAATTATCACAACGTTGTAAATTAACTATACTTCAATAAAACTTAAAAAAAAAAAGAGAAGATTCCCTTTGACATACTGGCACCATTATGGTAAGATATATCTCATTTAGTAGATAGAATGGAGTAGGCCTATAACTAACTAAGCTTCAAACATTTTCTTTTCTTCTTAGGGCCGCACCTGCAGCATATGGAAGTTCCCAGGCGAGGGGCTAAACTGGAGCTGCAGCCACCGGCCTATGCCACAGCCACAGCCACAGCCACGCCAGATCCCAGCCACATCTGCCATCCACACTGCAGCTTGCAACACCACCAGATCCTTAAAGCACTGAGTGAGGCCAGGGATTGAACCTGCATTTTCATGGATACTAGTTGGGCTCTTAATCTGCTGTGCCATAACAAGAACTCCTACACATTTTTTTTTTTTAATATTTGGGAGTCTGCTGGAAAGGATATTATGTGAAATGAGATCAGACCCCTAGGAATATTCTAAGTTAGGAGTCAACATCTATAAAGGGCCAGATAGTAAATATTTTTGGCATACAGGCCATATGGTCTCTTGCAACTGCTCATCTATGACAGAAGCAGTCATAGACAATAGGTAAACAAAGGGCCTTGGTGATGAGCCAATAAAACTTTACAAGATCAAGTGGCAACAGGTTGGGCCTAGGGCACTTAGTTTGCTGACTCTGTCTAGGTTTCTATGCTTGCCCCAATATGGACTTGGTGTCTAGATGGAGTTGTGTTCTTAAAGGGGTATATTTATGTTGGTTCACTGCTTAAGGTTTGAAACAGATTAAGATAGAAATTAGCACCCTTTGCTCTTTATAATCTTAGGACTTCACAATCTTTAATACCAACCAACAGATAGATATGGCTATATCCTTTTTATTTTTCACTTTTCAATTTTTTTTGTCTTTTATCTTTTTAAGGGCCACACCTGTGGCATATGAAAGTTTCCAGGCTAGGGGTCGAATCGGAGCTGCAGCTGCCAAGCTACACCAGAGCCACAACAACGCAGGATCCAAGCTGCATCTGCGACCTACACCACAGCTTACGGCAACACTGGATCCTTAACCCACTGAGCGAGGCCAGGGATTGTACCCGCGTCCTCATGGATACTAGTTGGGTTGTTAACCACTGAGCCATGACGGGAACTCCCACTTTTCAAATTTGAATGTGGGAGTTCCCACCGTGGCCCAGTGGGTTAAGAATCTGACTGCAGCAGCTAGGGTTGCTGTGGAGATGCGGGTTTCAATCTCTGGCCCTGTGGGGTGGGTTAAAGGATCTGGTGTTGCTGCAGCTGTGGCATAGGTCACAGCTACAGCTCAGATTCAATCCCTGGCCTTGGAACTTCCATATGCCATGGTGCTGCCATAGGAAAAAAAAATAATAATCACAATGGCAGAATTCCACAGAAGGGAAAAAATGACAACTAAAACTATCTCTTACGAATTTCTATGTGGGTGAACTTGTACTAGGAACTTTATGTATCTTATCTCATTTAAGGCTATTAACTATTCCATGAATGAAAGGTTATTATCCCCATTTTCAAATGAGAAAACTAAGGCTTGTAGAATTAGTAACTTTTGCTGAAGATCATTTGGCTTGTAATGTAGATGCTGGGAGGTGCAAGCATGGAGGGGGGGGAGATATTGCATCTCGTATCTGACTCCACAGCTTGTGAATAAAACCATAGGATCTTACATGAAATATTCACCATATTGTATACTAAGAAATAAAGCATGGGAACACAGCTGATGATTTTACCTTTCTTCTTAATTCCATGCAAAATTGCTTAGCCCACTAGTGGAAAACCTTGTTGCTAACAGGCATGTTTATTAAAGCTATGCCTAATCTAATGTTAGCTTTGTATAGTAGTATGTATTTATTTTTATAATTCTTTTTTTTTCTTCAGGCCCGTACTTGCGGCATATGGAGGTTCCCAGGCTAGGGGTCTAATCGGAGCTACAGCCGCTGGCCTACACCACAGCCACAGCCACGCCAGATCTGAGCCGCATCAGTGACCTACATCATAGCTCACGGCAACGCCAGATCCTCAACCCACTGAGCTAGGCCAGGGATCAAACCTGCAACCTCCTGGTTCCTAGTCTGATTTGTTTCTGCTGCGCCACAACAGGAACTCCTATTTTTATTTGTTTATTTTTATTTTTTTAATTTTTTGTCTTTTCTAGGGCCACGCCCGCGGCATATGGAGGTTCCTAGGCTAGGGGTCTAATCAGAGCTGTAGCCCACGGCCTGTGCCAGAGCCACAGCAACGCGGGATCAGAGCCACGTCTGTGACCTACACCACAGCTCGCAGCAACACCGGATCCTTAATCCACTGAGCAAGGCCAGGGATTGAACCCGCAACTTCATGGTTCCTAGTCAGGTTCGTTAACCACTGAGCCACAACAGGAACTGGAACTCCAATTTTTATAATTCTATACATGGTGCAAATGCCACGCTCAACTTTGAAGAGTAATTCAGTGGATCCATGTAATAGAAATTTATATATCGATGGCAGCAGGAAGAATATAATTCTATTTTCCTTTTTGGCAATATTTTAGGTGATATCCAGGATTAATAACATATATGTTTTAATACTATGATGACTGGAACCAAAGGGTGTTTTATTGTCAGGCTATATTCTATAGGATATTAAAATATAGGATAATTTCAATGAAAAGCTTAGTCAAGCTATTTTTTTGTTACAAAAAAAAAAAACTAACAGAGTTTCAGTGTATCCTCTAGCCAGGACATAGACAAAGGCCTAATTTATCAAAATTTCCAGAAAATGCACTATTATAGCTCAACTTGTCCTATCTGATGAACTTCAAATTATGGGTCACATTGTGTATGAGGGGGGAGGTAGTTTTTAACAAATTATATTCTAAAAATAAATGTGTTGGTGACAAAACATCTTTAGCATATGGCTGACATTTTCCTCAATTTTGTTTAATATATGATCTCCTGAAGCATCAAGTTTTAAAACTAAAATAGTTTGATAATGAAAATAGTAGAATTTTTGTATTAGAAGGAACATCATAGACCATACCCCTTACTTTACCAATTAGTAAGAGAGGCCCATAGTAGCAAAGCGACTTGCCATAATCTTTTGGTTCTTTCAAAGTCCTTTTATAGTTACCTTACTAGGTGGCATTTTGAGGATTATAATCTTTCTATGTAATTCAATTTTAGGTAGGGATGTGCAAATATGCTAGATAATGATGCATTCCAGTGACCTTGCCTTAACTCAGGCCATGTAGCAGAATAGAGTCTCTTTTAGCTGTCAATTTCCTGGAGAAGGGACATCAACAGTAAGGTACTGGTTGAGGTCAAACAGCAGGCAGGGTGTAAGTGGGTCTCCAAAGCCCTCCCCTTACAGAGCAAAAGTAGGGCTGGGACTGACCAAGATCAGGAACACTGTCGATCAAAGAAATGCAAAATCCAGGTTTTAAGGACCTAATGCAATATGGGGGCTTGACAAGGAAGCAAGGGAAGGCAAGGAAAAAACTGACGGCTCCGTGTAGAAATGTTTTGCTGCTTTCGAGACAGTGCCCCCTACAGGTGACACGAGGCAAAGATCTCTTACTCGGATTGCTCTTTAAGTCAGCTTGCTAATTAATTACTCTGATTCTAAGAGACATGAAAATCATGACATTATTCCTGGGGAAGCTGGAGTAAATTATTCACAGCAGAAGGAACAATTACATGTCTTCAAGGAGGTCACTTGGCAGGTCATTCTGCCCCTCAAAGAAAGGACTTCACCTACTTTGCCTCTTTAATTCTCATTTCTCCCTTAGCTCATTGTTGAGTGTACAAAAGTCCTTCTCGTCTGTTAAAGGAGAGTAAACCTTTTCTCTTTATCAAATGTGACAAACAGATTGTAGCCTTATTTATCCTTTCCAGTTTCTTTGTTACCTTGATTGATGCAGGTACTGCTCATTAAAATGACAATCTTTCTGGGTCAGTGTCAGTTTCAACTTAGAGCAGAAAACCCATCAAGGAGAGAGGCATAAGTAATACATTGCACAGGGTTGGCAATACTTCTTTTTTTAAGATTTTTATTTTTCCCAGTATAGTTGATTTACAGTGTTCTGTCAATTTCTACTGAACAGCAAAATGACCCAGTCATACATACATATATATATATATTCTTTTCCTCACATTATCCTCTATCATGTTCCATCACAAGTGACCCTGTGCTATACAGCAGGATCTCATTGCTTATCCACTCTAAATGCAATTGTTTGCATCTACTAACCCCCAACTCCCAGTCCATCCCACTCTCTCCCCCTTCCCCTTGGCAACCACAAGTCTGTTCTCCAAGTCCATGAGTTTCTTTTCTGCAGAAAGGTTCATTTGTGCCATATATTAGATTCCAGATATAAGTGATAGCATATGGTATTTGTCTTTTTCTTTCTGACTTACTTCACTTAATATGAGAGTCTCTAGTTCCATCCATGTTGCTGCAAATGGCATTATTGTGTTCTTTTTTATGGCTGAGTAGTATTCCATTGTGTATATGTACCACATCTTCTTAATCCATTCATCTGTCAATGGACATTTAGGTTGTTTCCATGTCTTGGCTATTGGGAATAGTGCTGCAATGAACATATGGGTGCATGTATCTTTTTCAAGGAGAGTTTTGTCCAGATATATGCACAGGAGTGGGATTGCTGGGTCATATGGTAGTTCTATATTTAGTTTTCTGAGGTACCTCCATACTGTTTTCCATAGTGGTTGTACCAATTTACATTCCCACCAACAGTGGAGGAGGGTTCTCTTTTCTTCACATCCTCTCCAGCATTTGTTATTGATTTGTTTATGATGGCCATTCTGGCTGGTGTGTAGTTTTGATTTGCATTTCTCTAATAATTAGTGATGTTGAGCATTTTTTCAGGTGTCTGTATATCTTCTTTGGAGAAATGTCTATTCAGGTCTTCTGACCCCTTTTCAATTGGGTTGTTGGTTTTTTTTGTTGTTGTTGAGTTGTATAAGTTGTTTGCATCTTTTAGAGATTAAGCCCTTGTCAGTTGTATCATGTGAAACTATTTTCGCCCATTCCGTAGCTTGTCTTTTTGTGTTTTTTTTTTTTATGGTTTCTTTTGCTGTACAAAGGGTTGGCAATACTTCTTTAAACCCAGATATGAATACCGGCCTCTCCTACCTCCTTAGGGACATATGATTATGTGTTGGAACTCTCCAGATGCACAGAACGGATGGATGTGCCAGAGCAGAACCAGTTGTCCAGTAGCCTTTCTTCTTTAAAATTTATCTTGGAATATTTAAAATAGTAACATATGTCATTCTTTTTACCAGAAGTCATTCAGAACATTAATGTCTTTCCTCCATCTTATAATACATTTTGAATTAAATATAAATTTTTCAAAAATGAATCAATACTTCCATTAGTATTTATATCAACCCATTTTTCTTTGTGGAGGAAAGAAAATCCTCTGAAGGTTTGGAACCTCTCAGCCTCCAACATGCAGGTCAGAAAACTGGGCTAACTGAATGCTTACCGGTTAGCACTACATTTTTTTCCAAATGTCTCATGGTATTTTATAGATAATTAGAAATACCAATTCAGTTTCTAAAAGGGAAATTGATACATAAATTATAAAAATGTATATGACATGTGTGAAAGTATTATCTAAATCCAGAAAATGCATAACCATTAGTAGGTTTTTATTTTCAATTGCTTAGAGTTATGTAAAATGAAAGCACAATGCTCAGAGCTAATTTCTGTGTTTTCAGTTATACCTGTTAAAAGCCATTAAATTAATTATAATGCTTTGGTGTTTCATGGAAGCTAAATATTTGCTTAAACATTAACATCTACAAATTTAAGACCAACATTTTAAATCTAAGTACAGGGGACAGTTCTTTTCCAAGATCATTAAGATAGGTTTTTTCAATTACTGCCCTGAAAGCTTAATCGAAATCCCATGAAACTGGTGCTTTGCAGCTCTCAACAATTCAATCTTCATTGCAAAACACTTTCTTTTGTAACACTACTTAATACATTAACAGTTCATTTAATGAGACTTGAGAAATGAATTTTCAAGGTGTATGCAGTATTTGGCATTTTTTTTGGAAAATGAAAACATGAAATTACATAAATGCAACATAGTTATGATGCAAGATGAAGGTGGTTGTTTTTGTTTTTTGGTTTCAGTTTTGATTTTTTTTGTTTGTTTTTTGCTTTTTTTTTGGCTGTGCCCATGGCATGTGGAAGTTCCTAGGACAGGAGTCTGCACCCTATACCACAGCAGCAGCCTCAGCCACAGCAGTGACAATGCCAGGTCCTTAACTGCCAGGCCATCAGGGAACTTCAAGGCTGTCATTTTTTTTTTTTTTTTTTGGTCTTTTTGCCATTTCTTGGGCCACTCCTGTGGCATATGGAGGTTCCCAGGCTAGGGGTCGAATCGGAGCTGTAGCCACCAGCCTATGCCAGAGCCACAACAACACGGGATCCGAGCCGCGTCTGCAACTTACACCACAGCTCACGGCAACGCCGGATCCTTCACCCACTGAGCAAGGCCAGGGATCGAACCCACAACCTCATGGTTCCTAGTCGGGTTCGTTAACCACTGAGCTACGACGGGAACTCCAAGGCTGTCATTTTTATTTGGTACTCTTCTCCATATTTGCTTCAGACAGCTGTTTCCTTATCCTTGGTTGGGTTTGGGCATATTGTCTGGAAAGCTGGGTGATAAATATTCACGTTTTAAAATGTAATTGCAAGTAAAAAATGGTTGCATTGAGAATCAATTTTAATTCCTTTTTGGTATATTTTCCCACTCAACATTGTGGGGTCATAAGTTTCTAAAAACTTTAAAAAGTTATTATTGTACCTGTTCCAGGATTTTCTTGAAAAGGCACAAAAAGGAATTATTTTTCCTTTTCTAAAATTGAATGCAAATGTAAACCTTAACATGCAAATTAGTGAAACATTCCACAGATTGTCTGCTGCCACTTCCCACCCTACCCACACATTCCCTCATATTCTAGCCAAACCAGCTATTTCATCATTTCCCAAATATGCTTATATACCTATATAATTCAGTTTTGGCAGTGGAATAGAAAACATGTGTATTTAGGAGAGAGTCAGAACTTGGCTTGGATCTGTCTCTTGCTATCTGTGTGGCTTTGGGGAAGTCATTTAGTCTCTGTATGCCTTGGTATCCTCATATGAAAATTCAGAGAATTAGCACTTCAGCATCGTGCCAGGTATACAGCATGGGCTCAGTTAACTGGTACTGAATGATCAAATATATATAAGTATTAATAAATAGTACCTCTGTCATTTACCCTCTATCTCTCTGTGAGGTCTGCTTTCAAGTTCCCTTTTAACCTAGCAGATCCCTAACCATCCTTCAAGTCCTACATCCAGTGACATGTCTTTGGAGATAAGTTCTCCAGCCCCTTCAAGGAAGAGCTAAGATTCTATCTCTGCATTCTCATAACATCTTATACTTAGCTCTCAGAGCACCATGCTGTATAGGGAGCTCTTTAAGGGCAGTGATTCCACCTTATTTGGCTCTGTGTCCCTATTTTCTAAGCAGGTTATTAGAGTAAATAAATGTTTGATGAAAGATGGAGACTGGGTTGTCTGCCAGAGTTTTTACTAGAATGTGAGATTAGACTAAACTTTTGAATTCACTTATTCCCCCCTTCCCCACTAGACCATGAAATCTAAGGGAAAGCCCCTTTCTTTGTATTTGCAGCGCCAACACAGTGTCTGGCTCAATAAATGTCTGTTGAATTAAGGTAGGCAACAATCTGTCTTTGGGGCTTTCACCCATTTTTTTTCTATTATTTGAGTAACTCTTCCCTTCACCCCAGGATCCCTCTCTATAATTCCTTGTGTGCTTTCAGTCTCTTCTTTCTTTCACTAAGTACCAAATGATAGGTTTGAATTAGATAAATTTATCTCTGATGGTGTATTATTAGCTAACTCCTTGCCATCTCTCCCAATAAACCCCTCAATCCAGCTATAATATAAATGTCCTGGCGAATAGCAGTATATCAGGCTTCAAGACAGTCTGTTTCAGAGTTCCCGTTATGGCTCAGCAGATACAAATCTGACTAGCATCCATGAGGATGCAGGTTCAATCCCTGGCCTTGCTCAGTGGGTTAAGGATCTGGTGTTGCTGTGAGTTTTGGTGTAGGTTGCAGACCCAGCTTGGATCTGGTATTGCTGTGGCTGTAGCAAAAAAAGACAGCCTGTTTCGAGGGGACAGGGGAGGGGAGATTGGATGCATAGTCCTTAAAATATCTTTCAAATTACACTGCATATGGATACCCAGTGTGTTGTCTGGTATGTCTAACCCTGGGCTGAGGTGTGATAAATTAGACAAATCCCTGTTTTGAACCTGAACTTTTAAATATGGAGAATTAAACTCTCCATGTCTAATTCCCAGTTTTGAGATTGGGAATGCTTAAGTAGTGACTGCCTATGGACCCGGGAGGAAAATCTTGACTCTAACTCCCTTCCAGATTACCTGAAGTGACTCCCACTTTAGTTGCACCTGCCAAGCAACCAAGAAGGGACCATTTTCCATGCTGATTTTAGTACGAAGAAATTTGGGCTCTAGTTGGGTATTCAGCTAGTAAGTGGTGTACCAGAATTATCTCTGTCCTGTCAGTCTATCAAGCATGATACATACAAAATTCATATGGATGTCAAAGATTCTTTAGTATTTTCTCCTGCGAAGTTGGTCTTTGATGGGGTGGGTCAGGTATCCCAGCCTGTGTTATCTTCCTTTGCAGTTTTTTTTTTTTTTTTTTTTTTTTTTTGTCTTTTTGCCTTTTCTAGGGCCACTCCTGCACCATATGGAGGTTCCCAGGCTAGGGGTCCAATAGGAGCTGTAGCCACCGGCCTACACTAGAGCCACAGCAACACGGGATCTGGGCTGCGTCTGCGACCCACACCACAGCTCACGGCAATGCCAGATCCTTAACCCACTGAGCAAGGTCAGGGATCAAACCCACAACCTCATGGTTCCTAGTTGGATTCGTTAACCACTGCACCACGATGGGAACTCCTTCAGTCTTTTAATTACCAGAATTAACCCATACTCAACCATCCAATTGTCAAGGAAGGAATACAAGATTTCTCTTATGATTACCATTTAAAATTCTCAAAGGAAAGTGTTTCTTGTTAAAAAAAAAAAACACTCCTAAATATTAATGGTGTTATGTTGGTCAACTGGTGTACCGGATTGTTCAAGAAGAAATGTTTTTGTCTAAGAGTCCTAAGTTAGAATAGTTAGACAAGGATCGTTAGTAAAAATTCCCTTCTGCTTTATCCTGATAATTGTTTTATCTTCCTTCAGACATCTGTTCCCAGAGATTGTTGCCTTAAGTTCATATCCCCCTCTTTCAATTAGGGAGACAGATAAGCAGTTGTCTTAGAATATAAGGTCACTGGCATTCCATAAATGAATTCCAGTGCTGCTACAGAAACAAGTGGTGAATGTTCTCTGTCACTTGCAAACTATAAATTAATTAAGTTGACAACGTTTCCTTTTTTATGCTATGCTTTCAGAGGGACTTTTGAAATACCATTTGTTGCATTTTCTGATTATAAAAGTAACATATGGTCATTGCAGAGAATGGATAGTATAGAAAAGTACTAAGAGGAGAATTAAAACCTCAACACTCAGATGACAGCTGTTAGCATTTTGATGTAGTTATTTACAGTTTTTTAATGTCTATATAAATTATATTAAAAGAAAACTAGGATCATATTATATCCATAATGCTACATCTTGGCTTTTTTCTTTTCTTTTTTGCTTTTTAGCGCCTCACCGTGGCATATGGAGGTTCCCAGGCTAGGGGTCGAATTGGAGCTGCAGCTGCCAGCCGATGCCACAGACACAGCAACATCAGATCCGAGCTGCATCTGCGACCTACACTACAGCTCATGGCAACATCAGATCCTTAACCTACTGAGCAAGGCCAGGGATTGAACCCTCAACTTGATGGTTCCTAGTCAGATTCGCTTCCTCTGTGCCACAACAGGAACTCCTATCTTGGCTTTTTAAAGTGTCCTGACATCTGAATCATTTTCAAGAATCATTAAGGAGTCCCCGTCGTGGCTCAGTGGTTAACGAATCCGACTAGGAACCATGAAGTTGCGGGTTCGATCCCTGGCCTCACTCAGTGGGTTAAGGATCCAGCGTTTCCATGAACTGTCATGTAGGTTGCCGATGTGGTTTAGATCCCGTGTTGCTGTGGCTGTGGCGTAGGCTGGCGGCAAAAGCTCCGATAGGACCTCTAGCCTGGGAACCTCCACATGCTGCAGGTGTGGCCCTAGAAAAGACAAGAAAAAAAAAAAAAGAATCATTAAGTATATGAAAATATCAGTTTAAATTGTTATATAACATTTTGTCATGTGAATATACCATGGTCTATTTATTAAAAATAACATGCTTTTATTTTTGGGCATTCAGTTTGATTCCAATTTTTCCACTTTAATAATTCTGTAATCTTTGTCTGAATTTCTGATTGTTTCATTTGACTAGAATCCTACAAAGGGACTTACTGGGTCTCAGTGTGTGATTTTTTTTTTCAAAAACCATTCATGATAAGAATTTGTAAAGTATCTTAGGGAGTTCCCTGCTTGCCTAGCTGTTAAGGATTTAGCAGTTGTCAATGCTGTGGTTTGGGTTTGATCCCTGGCCTGGGAACTTCCACATGCCAGGGACGTGGCCAGAAAAAAGTAGTATCTTAAAGAAAGTTTGTACCAGCAGTGTTTGAGTGTGCCTGTCTATTTCACTGAACTCTCTCCCAAATAATCATTTAAAAGTTCTTAATTTGATCGACAAAAATAGTAAATATCACTGGTATTTTAAAATAGTGAACATCTACAGAATATATCCATTATGTTCTTGACTTTGTCTCATGTACATATTTATCTCCTTTCTTGTCCTTTACCCATTTTCCTTTTTGATTTCTGTGAACTTTAAAAATATTTGAAATCGGAATTCCCATTGTGGCACAGTGGAAATGAATCTGACTAGTATCCATGAGGACACAGGTTCGATCCCTGGCCTTGCTCAGTGGGTTAAGGATCTGGTGTTGCTGTGAGCTGTGGTGTAGGTCGCAGATGCAGCTCGGATCTGATGTTGCTCTGCCTGTGGCGTTGGCTGGCAGCTGCAGCTCCAGTTTGACCCCTAGCCTGAGAACTTCTATATGCCATGGGTACAGCCCTAGAAACCAAAAAAAAAAAAAAAAAAAAAAAAAAAATCGAAATCAATCATTCCTTTTTTATATTTGTTGAAAATATTCTCTCAGTTTGTGGCTTGTCTTTTAGGTTTTCTTACTTAGTAATGGCTTTTGAGCCTTAAGTTTTTCCATTTTTGTATAGTCCAAATCTATTGATTTTTTTTCCATTTGCAATTTCTTCCATGCTTGAAGATTCCATTCTTATTCAGTAGAGTTTACTGTTAGTTTTAATTAGTTAGACATAATTTTGAAAGCAATGGATTTGTTCTACATGGCTGCAAATATAGCTATAGCTGCATGTTGTTGATTTGAAATATTTTATAGACAGATTTGGAAGTTTTAGTTGCAAAAGTAGGAGCAGCTGTAATTCCTTTTAAACAGGACCATGTATAGAAAGAGTGACTCTTAAGAAGTCTTGAAAAAAGGACTTGAAATGTTGACATTTTATTGCAGGGAACAACTGTGTTGATTGAATGTTCCACATTATTCACTTCACATTGTGTTAAGAGCTCCGTAACTCAAGGCAACACAACACTCAAACTGAAGAATCCCCCAGCAGTTTTCACTTTGAGGATTATCTGATTGTAGCCTTATTTCAGAATAGTTAAAATGACATTTCTCAAGGGGTGGTCTTTGGACTCCATTCTATCATAATCACTTAGAGTAAAGTGTTAAAATGGAAATTCCTGTCCTCCCTTCAGACATACGAAATCACATCCCTTGGGGTGGAGGCCTCAGAAGCCACATTTTAACAAGCATCCCAATGATTCTGGTGCACTGAAAAGCTTAAGAATCTCTGGGCCAGAGAGGAAAATTGGTTTAAGAAGTGGGACCCACAGAGGCAAAAAAACCAAAAAGCAGGCATTTGAGAACTTTAAGTCAAAGATAGATCTGGAACTAATACATCAGCCAAAAGGCAGAAAGGGTAGTCAGAATGCAACAGGGCATAGATGAAAGAGCACTGGCCAGAAAATCAGAAAAAGGAGCTCTGCTACTTAATATCCTTGTGTCCTAGGGTGAGTCACAACTCTTCGGGCTTCCTATCCTTACAACTGGGATAAGAAATACATGTGTCCAAGCATACAGGATTGTAATGGCCAAGTGAAATAACAAATGTAATAAGGCTTTATAAAGTTCATAGGTTTTACTGTTAATAATAGAATCAAAAGAAGTGCTGGTGGTGGGCAGCATCTGGAAGATGTGGCACCAGGTACCAGCAACTCATTAGAGTCATTAGTGTTCAAGGTCAAGAAATCCAGTCCCTGAAGGACTTGAAGTTGAGGGCAGGGATGTGGGGAGAGGGAGGAGGCAGGACGACATTTGAAGGGCTATAGTAGAAGGAGCACAAATGATTGCAGACCTACATTAGAGAAGGAGCAAAGCTGTAAGGCTTTTTCAGTGGTCTGAGTCTCACTGAGTGTTGTAGATATAATAGCCACCAAGATCTCAGGCTTCACACCGCCCCCAACCTCATTTACTTATTTGGCCATACAGAAATTCCCCAGGGCCAGGAATTGAACCCATGCCACAGCAGAGACCCAAGCCACGGTAGTGATACCAGATCCTTAACCCGCTAGGCCACCAGTGAACTCCCCCCCAACCCCATTTAGAATCAGAATTGGGGCAAAGTATGAGGGAAGGACATACTTATAAGAGGTGACCAAGTTAAACTATTTCCTTGAATTAGAGGACTGAGGGCTATAGGGATTAAGGGAAGTGGAAGTATGTACTTTTCTGTTGCCACAACTTCAGGAAATTGGAAATATGCCTTCTGAACAATCTAACTGCCCCTTTGACATCTCTGAAGGATTGTATTTGACTTTATTACAAAATTAAATATACTCTAGTGTTATTAAAATCTCAGGGGGTGGAGTTCCCATCATGGCTCAGTGGTAAGGAAGATGACTAGTATCCATGAGGATGCAGGTTTGATCCCTGGCCACCTCGGTGAGCTGTGGTGTAGGTCACAGATGTGGCTCGGATCTTGGCTTGCTGTGGCTGTGGTGTAGGCCAGCAGCTGTAGTTCAAATTTGACCCCTAGCCTGAGAACTTCCATGTGCTGCACCTGCAGCCCTGAAAAGCCAAAAAAAAAAAAAAAATCCTCAGGGGGTAACGAATACACTATGTAGTAGTAAATGTAGATATATATATATAGTTATTTGAATCAGGCCAATGCTAACTCTATTCATTTAGTGGAAAGAGCGTAGGCTTCGGTATGTCAGGAACCAACTGAATTTCCCCTGAGCTGGAATTCTCTCTCAATTTCTTACTATGTGTAAGAAAAAAAAGTCTGTTTCAATAGTTATTTGAGGATTCAGTGAGATAGCCTAGTAAAAGAAACTGGTACAGTCACTGGTACCTAGTAGGTACTTGGTATCCTTTTTTAATTGATTAAATAATTTTCAATAATTCATTGAAATAATGACATTCACTGCAACATGGATGGACCTAGAGATTCTCACAATAAGTGAAGTAAGTCAGAAAAAGACAAATACCATACCTCTTATATTTGGAATCTAAAATATGACACAAATGAACGTATCTACGAAACAGAAACAGACTCACAGACATAGAGAACAGACTTGTGATTGCCAAGGTGGGGAGGGGAACGGTGGAGGAAAAGATTGGGAGTTTGGGATTAGCAGATGTAAACTATTGTATATAGGATGGATAAACGACAAGGTCCTGCTATAAAGAACAGGGAATAATATTCACTATCTTGTGATAAACCATAATGGAAAAGAATATGAAAAAGAATATACATATATAAAATATATATTTATATATAACTGAATTACTTTGCTGTACACCACAAACTAACACAACACTGTCAAGTAACTATACTTCAATAAAATTTAAATAAATTGTATCTGATTTTCTAATAGAGTGCCTAAACTCATTGTTTTAGCCCTGATCTTTTGGGATCCACAATTCTTCCTCCCTAGTTTTAGCCATTTTTGCTCAGTCCGTCACTTGTCACTTGTCTTTTTTATGTTTTCTCCCTTCCTCCCACCTTTATGTCCTTTTCCTTTTCTTTTTACAGCCATACCCGCAGCATATGGAAGTTCCTGGGCTAGGGGTGGAATCTGAGCCACAGCTGACTCCACAGCCACACCCACACCTGATCCGAGAGGCACCTGTGACCTATGCCGCAACTTGCAGCAACACCAGATCCTTAACCCTCTGAGTGAGGCCAGGGATCGAACCCACATCCTCATGGATACTAGTTGGGTTCTTAACCCACTGAGCCACAATGGAAACGCCCCACCTTTATCAGTAACGAATCCAGGTTCATTTGTTCTGGAATCTGGGACCACTTCTCTCCAGATGACAAATTGTGTCCTTAGCCTCCTGAATACTGAATCTATTCCCCTGGTCTTCTGCTCAGAGATATTTCTCTAAATTAGCCTCCCACTTTTTTTTGTGGCCCCTTTTGAAACTTTATTTTGCATTATTTACCCTGCTATTGTATTAAAGCTTTTTTTTTAAATCTCCCCTCCCCTTATTCCAGAGTAGTTTTTCTAGCCCGTCAGTGTTTGTCATCCTCTTCTGGCCACATTTTAGTCTTTCTACAGATATACAAAAACACACTGACTGACCTAAAACCCAACTAATTATGGATGAGATCCCAAAGAGGCTGGAGTTTTCACCACTTGGCTTTGAGAGGATGATAAGAGGCCTGTTTTAAGATTTAGAATACACTGCAGTCACAGTCAATAGTAACTTCAGCTAAACCCACAGGGGCCCAAGAATCTAGTTTCTGAGCATTATTTACATTGTAGGCTTTCTCAGTGAGGAAAATGCCAAAATGTTTCTCCTCTTTCTGCATCTAAATAGTTTCAGATAACAGAACTGCTGTCTTTTATTTTGACTTAATAAAAGGGAAGAAACCTCCTTTCTGAGATACACATCTGGGTATGATCATGCCATAGCTATAGTTAGTACAAAATAAAAACACGTTCACACATTCATTCACCCAACAAATATTTATCAAGAATTTACAATATGCAATGTGAAGTTCTGGATGAAGGGATTAAGATGAGTAAACATGGGCCCTGCTGATATCGCATAGTCTCTTCTTGAATAGGGGAGATAAGCCACAAGCAACTATAATACACAGCATAGAAGGTTAAATGCCTTATAATTGGTACAAATGAAAGACTGAATCTTCAGAGAAGGGAGAGATTCCTCCAGGCTGAAAACCACATGCGATTAGTTTCCCTCAGTGACCGAACAAATGATATGACAGCTTCATGAAGCCAGCTTCAGCAGTAAGACTTTAAAACGTTTCCACTTAATAATAAGGAAAATGAAATTCAATTGTCTCAACAATGAGCATAGTGTCATTGGATGAGGGCAGCCTGTGGGCACCAGAAGACCCTGACCATTGCAGTGCTCCATCTGTAAAGCCTTCTTTCTTTTCCTCAGGTTGTGGAAATAAAACAGTCTTCAAAAAAGAGCAAAGCAGAGAATTTCCAATTCTGTCCTTTAATAAATGGTTTGTTGGCACTGAATAGAATGAAAATAATGATAGGTCTTTTGCCACCAAAGCATAATGACCCTTGTGGCCTTTCTCCTCACTCTGTACCCTGTACTTTAGATGATAAACAGCAATTTGAGTGGCCATATTGAAAAAGATTTTAACCCTCTGTTGCTCAGCAAGTGTGAAGCAAACACAGAGACCGCATTGTGCGCACTGAGCCAGGACTAATAGCAAGGGTGTTCCTGAGTTTTCCCTTTTCTCTAGCTCATTGCAACAGAAAGTGTGGTATTAATAGACATGGGGCCCTGGTGGAGAAGGCAGGGGATCCATGGATAGTCGGAAAACTTAGAAACCTAGAACTTACTCTAACATTGCGGTTGATACTGCATAGAAACTTAGAATCTAAATTCTATAGATGAAATTATTACCACCCTAAACCTTAGAAAAGTATTGGAACACATGTCAGCTTTTTTTTGACTTCTTTTTTAGGGCTGCACCCAAGACATATGGAAGTTCCCAGGCTAGGGATCGAATCAGAGCTGTAGCTGCCAGCCTATGCAACAGCCACGCAATGCAGGATCCAAGCCGCATATGTGACCTATACCACAGCTCACTGCAACACCAGATCCTTACCCACTGAGCAAGGCCAGGAATTGAACCTGTGTCCTCATGGATACTAGGCGGGTTCACTAACCACTGACGGAACACCTCAAAAAAATTTTTTTTTTATAGTCAAGGAAACAGCACTTATTTTTTTCTCCACATGGCAGTGTAAGAATCCTGACTGTTCTTTTTTTTTTTCAGTTATTCAGCAAATACTTATTGAATACCACTGAGAAATACTAAACCAAGCTTCTCCCAAACTGCAGTGTCCCATGAAAATGGAGAGAACTATCAAAAACACTGAATAAATAGTTGATATTCTGTATAGTCATTATCAACTCGAGTACAGCTAGGCATGGTATGGAGTAACTTTCTTGGACTAGATTTTTATTGATGTATAATTGATGGATAATTTTATATTAGAAAAAGAAAGAAAAATTTTATATTAGTTTCAGGGGTATAACATAATGATCTGATATTTCGATTGTTCTTTAAAGAATGTTAAATTATAAAACCTGACTCTGAAATTTAATGCCTCAGATGTGATGAAGAGGCACCTTAAGAGGGTTGCCAGACTTATTAAATAAAACTATATAGAATGTCCAGTGAAATTTGAATTTGAGATAAACAACAAAATAATTTTTTAGTATAAGTATGACCCACGCAATACCTGGCCAACCCACCATAGAGAGCACTGCTTGATTATGTAATATTCCAGTGGGCTGGTTAAGTTTTAAGAGGCCTGTTTGCTTTCATTCTCTGGGTTTTCATCTTCCCCCATTTCTGCATGTCTCCTCAGCATTCAAGATTTCTTTGAATGAATGGAAAGATCTTCTGTGAAGAAGACTATTCATTCATAAGTGAATTATTTTAAAGCCCTGCATCCTTCTGCAAAAAAATGAACAAAAAGCCTCTTTTTGGTCTCCTTTTTGTGCCATTCCAATTGCTCTTCACTTGTTGATCTGGGTTGAATCATCCAGATAAGTGCCTCAACTCTACTGTTCTTGGTATGAAGGTTCAACAAGAATGTGGTGGGGGTGAGCCATGGGAAAGAGGAGGCTAGGAGCTGAGTCAAAAAAGTAGAAATATTTTAAATGAGAATTTGGAGAGCACCCAAAATGCATATGTAGAGAGCCAAAAAGTAAATGTCACATGTAATTTTCCTTTAATTAAAGAATCTCACCTCCCCAACTAAAACTCAGATGCTTTACCTGTTCGGATCATTACAATGAACATTCAATTCACACTTCCATCGGAAGGTGAAAAAATGTCTGAAAAGATGATGGTTCTGCATTTAGCTCTTACGAATTTTACCAGAAAAAAAAATATATTCTCTTCACATTTTGAATACCTTGATGTCAGCTTCCAGGATTACTTACTTACTCCTTATCTCAAAAAAAGATTAGTCCCTCTACCTCAGACTCTCACTGAAGACAGATTCTAAGTATGACAAATAGTACAAATGAATCTTAGTAATATGGACTGTTACCTAAATTTATAACAATTTTAAGAGGGGCATAAAATTATGCAAACAAAAACTTGTAAGAAAGAAATATTACAGATTTTCAGTTGATTTATTGTTATGTAAGAAAACCTTTTTATGAAACCCTGAGACAGCTTTTCAAAGTTTTAAGTCTTATGACAGATAATCCCAATGATGAAATAAGCATATTTGATTTTTTAAATTATTGCTTTCCAAACATTTCTTATAAATCTTTAGTCTTTTAATTTTTAAAATGTGATTCACACATTTTAAAGACTCCTGTCTTGTTTATATGTTTTGTTGAAACACACAGTATGTTTGTATACTATACTTACTTGAAACCTCATGAGTTATTGACTTATGTAGGTAATATTGCTTTGTTTTACTGATAAAAAATATTAAGGTTTAGAGAGGTTGATTTGCAGAAGGACACACATTGATAAGTTCCTGAGCCGCCTCTAGAAAAGAGTAAGAACTCTAGGCAATTTCACATGTCCTATCTGCCCTTTCAGGAATCTTTTAATGGAAAAATATTGGTGTGCTTGTGTTTATGGGGATTATTAAATCTTTCGTTCCCCAGAAAAGTTCAAAAAGATATCATACCCTCAAGATGCTGAGATGAGCAAAAACACAACTTCAGATCTAGCTTCATGTTGATTAAAATATATTTTTCTGTATGTGACTTTCTACTATATAATTATACAGTACGTCCTTTGTCCAAGGAAGCTTCACTTATAAAAACTAAATCGAAATAAATGCCTATATGCAGAGAAAAATATATTTTAAGGGTAATTTAAAGATTTCCCACACCATGAAACATGTATATTGGCATTAAAATGTGGATGTACTAGAAAGCCACAGTAACTAAATTCTAATAACATAAACTATATGATAAATTTGTTATAGCTATCCATAGGTATATATTTTCACTATCATTTAAAAAAATTTGTAAGGCAAATTAAACCAGGTCCACAATCCTTAACACACATAATCAGAACTTTTCAAGCATGCGCATGCGTGCGTGTGCACATACACACACACACACACGCACACACATTGTACATTAATATGCTGGTTGTAAACATACTTTTTAATAAAAAGGTCCTGATAGAATTTTGCAATTAATGTACAATCTTCAAACCTAAAAACATCATTTGAAAACATACTGGAAGTTCCAACCAGATCCGTTGGGCAACAAAAAGAAATAAAAGTCATCTAAATTAGAAAGGAAGACGTAAAGATATCTCTATTGGCAGATGAAGTGATCATATATGTAGAAAATCCTAAAAGAATTCACAAAAAAGTTACAGCTAATAAATGAATTCAGGAGTTCCTGCTGTGCCACAGAGTTAAGGATCCAGCATTGCTGCAGCTGTGGCATAGGTTGAACCATCCACAAGCTATGGATGCAGTCATTAAAAAAAAATCAATTCAGCAGATTTACAGGATACAAAAATCAACACGCCAAAATTAGCTGTATTTCTATACACTAGCAATGAACTATCTGAAAAGGAAGTTAAGAAAACAATTTCACCTGTAGTAGCATCAAAGTGAATAAAATACTCAGGAATAAATTTAACCAAGGAGTTGAAAGACTTCTATGTGGAAAACCACAACACATTTCTGAAAGAAATTAAAGAAGCTCTAAATAAGTGAAAGACAGCCTATGTTCATGGTTTGGAAGACTTAATGTTGTTAAGATGGCAATTCTCCCCCAAATGATCTATAGCTTCCATGCAGTCCCTACCAAAATCTCAATGGCCTTTTTTTTCAGAAATGTGAAAACCAATTTTCAAATTCCTATGATGTGCACAGAGTTCTAAACAGCCAAAACAATCTCGAAAAATAACAATGTTGAAGGACTCACACTGCCATATTTTAAAACTTACTACAAAATTGCATTAGTCAAAAGAGTGTGGTACTGACATAAAGGTAGACATATAGATCAATGGACTAGGATACAGAGTCCAGAAATAAACCCTCACATTTATGATCAATTGGTGTTTCCATAAGTATGCCAAGAACATTCAAAGAGGAAAGAACAGTCTTTTGAACAAAAGGTGCTAGGCAACTAGATATCCACATATAAAAGAATGAAATTGGACTCTTACCTCACATATATTAAAAATTACCTAAAAATGGATCAAAGACCTAATGTAAAAGATTAGAAATTTTAGAAGAAAACAAGTAATCCAAATCTTCATGACTTTGGATTTGGCAATGGTTTCTTAAGTATGACACCAAGAGCACAAGAAACAAAAGTATACACACTGGACTTCATCAAAACCAAAATCTTTTGTGCATCAAAGGACACTACCAAGAGAGTGAAAAGACAAGCCACAGAATGGGAGGAAATATTTGTAATCACATATTTATGATAAGGGTACAGTATTCAGAAATTTTAAAGACTCCTTACTGCAACTCAACAACAGAAAGGTTCATTTCTTGTAAAACTCTCAGAATACTAGAAACAGAAACTTTCTCAATTTAAAGATGACCTCAGGAGTTCCTGTTGTGGCTTAGTGGTTAACGGATCCAACTAGGAACCATGAGGTTGTGGGTTCGATCCTTGGCCTTGCTCAGTGGGTTAAGGATCCGGCGTTGCCGTGAGCTGTGGTGTAGGTCACAGACATGGTTTGGATCCTGTTGCTGTGGCTGTGGTGAAGGCGGTGGCTACAGCTCCAATTGGACCCCTAGCCTGGGAACCTCCATATGCCACAGGAGCGGCCCAAGAAATGGCAAAAAGACCAAAAAAAAAAAAAAAAAAAAAAAAGGGTGATCTCACCTATGAAAACTCTGCAGATAACATCACACTTAATGGTAAAGGACTGAATGCTTTACTCTTAAAATCAGCAACAAGAGGAGGAGGTTTGCTCTTTCCACTTCTAGTCAACAATGTACTGGATGTTCTAGTAAGTGTAATTAGGCAAGAAATAAAAGGCATTCAAATTGGAAGGAAAGATGACTGTCTTTATTCACAAATGACCTGATCATTTATATAGAGGATCTTAAATTTACGAAAAAGCTACTAGAGTTAAAAAATGATTTAACGAGATTGCAGGATACAAGATAAAAATAGAAACATCAATGTTTTTTCTATATGCTAGCAACTAAAAACAGGAAATTATATTTATTTATTTGTCTTTTTGCCATTTCTTGAGCTACTCCCACGGCATGTGGAGGTACCAGGCTAGGGGGCGAATCGTAGCTGTAGCCACCAGCCTACGCCAGAGCCACAGCAACACTGGATCCGAGCCGCGTCTGCAACCTACACCACAGCTCAGGGCAATGCTGGATCGTTAACCCACTGAGCAAGGGCAGGGACCGAAGCCTCAACCTCATGGTTCCTAGTCTGATTCGTTAACCACCGCGCCACGACAAGAACTCCAGGAAATTATATTTAAATAAAACAATATCATTGACAAGAGCATAAAAAACTTGAAGTACATAGGTATAAATCTAACAAAATATGCTAAAGATCAGAATACTGAGAACCATAAAACACTACTGGGAGAAGTTAAAGAAATTATAAATAGAGAGCTATTTGGTGTTCATTTGGCAGAAGACTCATTTTTGTCATTTTGTCACTTCTCTGCAAACTGATGTACAGATTCATATACAAATTCATCTGGAAATACAAAGGATCTAGACTAGCTAAAACAACTTTTTAAAAAAGTACAAAGTTGGAGGAGTAAAATATCTATTTTCAAAACTCATTATAAATCTATAGTAATCAACTCATGGTGCTGTTTTTTTTTTTTTTTTTTGTCTTTTTGCTATTTCTTTGGGCCACTCCCGTGGCATATGGAGGTTCCCAGGCTAGGGGGTCCAATCAGAGCTGTAGCCACCGGCCTACGCCAGAGCCACAGCAACGCAGGATTCGAGTCGCGTCTGCAACCTACACCACAGCTCACGGCAACGCCGGATCGTTAACCCACTGAGCAAGGGCAGGGACCGAACCCGCAACCTCATGGTTCCTAGTCGGATTCGTTAACCACTGCGCCACGACGGGAACTCCTTTTTTTTTTTTTTTTTTGGTCTGGTGCTATTGTTTTTACACTAGTTTATCTTTATAAACATGGAGATCAATGGAACAGAATAGAAAGTTAAGAAATAAGCCCGCACATATATAGACGGTTGATTTTCCACAATGGATTAAATGCAATTCAATGGAGAAAGAATAGTCTTTTCCAACAATTGCACTGGAACTATTAGATATCTATAGGCAAAAACCTTAATGCAGGTCCACAGCTTTGTCATATATGAAAATTAACCCAACATGCATGATAGACTTAAATGTAAAACCTAAATATATAAAACTTCTAGAGGAAAAAAGAGGAGAAAATTTTTACAACCTTGGATTAGGCAAAGATATCTTAGCTATGACATCAAGAGTATAATCCATAAAAGCCAAAAATTAATAAAATAGACTTCATCAAAATTTTAAAATTCTGCTCTTTGAAAGACGTTGTTAAAGAACGTAAAGACAAGCCACTGATTGGGTGAAAGTTTTGCATGTAGGTAATAAACACTTGCATACAGAATAGCAAACAACTCAATTTAAATGAGGGCAAGATTTGAATAGACACTTCACTGAAGAAAGTATATGGATGGCAAACAGACACATGAAAATATATTCATCATTTGTCATTGAAGAAATGAAAATGAAAAGCAAAATAAGGTACCACTACTCATCTATGCCCATATACTTTATTGTGCTTCGTTTTATTGCACTTTGTAGACATTACCCTTTTTCCAAATTGAAGGTTTGTGGTAATCCTGTGTCCAGCAAGTTGATTGGTACCATTTTTCCAATAGCATTTGTTCACTTCGTGTCTCTGTGCCTCATTTTGGCAATTTTCAAAATATTTCAAACTTGTTTATTATGATTATATTTGCTATGGTGATCTGTGATCAGCGATCTTTGAGGTTACTACTGTAATTTTTTTTTGTGTGTGGGGGGTCACCATGAACTGTGCCCATAAGATGGTGAACTCAATTGATAAATGTTTTGTGTGTTCTGACTGCTCCACTGACAGGCCATTACCCTTTCTCTCTCCCTCTCCTCAGGCCTCCCTATTCGCTGAAACACAACAATATTGAAACTAGGCCACTTAATAACCCTCCAGTGGCATCTAAGTGTTTAAATGAAAGAATCATCAATCAATTCAGCAAATTTCATTTTTTAAAGAAATTTCCACCACCACCCCAACCTTCAACCACTACCACTCTGATCAGTCAGTAGCTATCAACATGAGGCAAGACCCTCCTTCAGCAAAAATATTACATCTCACTGAAGCCTTGGATGATGATTAGCATTTTTTAACTTTTTTTTGGGGGGGGGGATGATGATTAGCATTTTTTTACTTTTTTTTGGGGGGGGGGGAACTTGGCATGCCGAAGTTCCTGGGCCAGGGATCGAATCTGTGCCACAGCAGTGGATCAAGCTATAGTAGTGACAACACTGGATCCTTAACCCGCTGAGCCCCTGGAGAACTCTGGTTAGCAATTTTTTGCAATAAAGTATTTTAATTAAGTTTTGTACATTAAGACAATGCTGTTGCACATTTAGTAAACTGTAGTATATTGTAAACAACTTTTATATGCACTGGGAAACCAAAAAATTTGTGTGATTTGCTTAATTATGATACTCGACTTATTGCTGTAGTCTGGAACTGAACCCGCAATATGTCCGAGGTATGCCTGTATTATTCTGACTAAAGTGAAAATGACTGACCACACTAAGTGTTGGCAAGGATGTGGAGGAACTGGAACACTCATATACTGCTTGTGGGAATATAAAATGGTACAATCACTTTGGAAACTACTTTGGAAGCTTCTTAAAATGTTAAACATACACACACCATATGATAAACCCACTCAACTCCTAAGCAATTATTCAAGAAAAATTAAAGCATATGTCTATGCAAATTCTTTTACACAAATGTTCATAGCACCTCTTTTTGTAAAATAGTCCCAAACTGGAAACATCCCAAATATCCTTCAACAAGCAAGGGATAAACAGAGTGATATATCTATACAATGGACTACTACTCAGTAGTAAAAATAAATGAACTTCTGACATGTGCAAAACTTGAATGAAACTGAAAAGAATTATGCTGAGTGAAATGAGCTAATCAAAAAAAAAAAGAGTTCAGGCTGTATGATTGTAAGTATATGTAAAAGATCAGAGTATGCAAATTGAGTCTGTCTGTAATGACCAAAAGCAGATCAGTTGTTGCTTGGGAATGTGGAAGGTGGGGATTGAGTGTGAAAAAGGGATTACAAAGGGGCACTAAGGGAACTTTTTGGATATGGTATATTTGTTCGCTATGTTGATTGAGGTGATGATTTAATCAGAACTTACAAATTATACAATTTAAATGTACTCAGTTTATGGAATGTCAAGTTATATTCTAATAAAGCTGTTAAAAATTAAATATCAGCTTATAATATTCTTTTCCTGAAAAGCTTTTATACTGAGTGTCATTTAACTATCTTGCTGGCATTTCTATGTTAATTTAGAGCCAAATGACAGGCGTCCCCTGAATGAACACATTGTACTTTCACTGAATTCTAACTGGTTATCATTTCATCTTAAAATCGAGGGCAGAATGGCCTAGCAACTGTTCTGAGAAACTGGAATAATTTGAGGCCAAGAAAACAGTGTTATCAGAGAAAAGTGATTTTACTAAGCTGGTAAAAGAAGTTAAATATTGTCTAAAACAAAAGATGTAGAGATATACCTTGTTCATTGGTCAGAAGACACAATATTGCCATGATGTCAATTCTTCCAAATAATAACAGGTAGCTAGCACAGTGGGGGGCACCTACCAGGTGGTCAGTGAATTGTTACTCATGTTATCACTTTAAAATCAGAAAGGTCTGTAGAAGAGAAAACATTATACACTTTGGCATTAACCAGTTAAAACTTGAGATGGAGTTCCTGTCATGGCTCAGTGGTTAATGAACCCAGCTAGTATCCATGAGGACTTGGGTTCGATCCCTGGCCTCGCTCAGTGGGTTAAGGATCCAGTGTTGCCGTGAGCTGTGGTGTAGGTGGCAGACGCAGCTCAGATTCTGCATTGGTAGGCCGGCAGCTACAGCTCTGATTCGACCCCTAGCCTGGGAACCTCCATATGCCACGGGTGTGGCCCTAAAAAGACAACAAACAAACACTTGAGACAATCTTCTGAAGTCAGAAGTAAACTACACTGGAAAATCAGAGACCTTGCTGTACTCCCACTATTCCAGCATTTAGTTTTGTGATATCACCCCATTTCACCCCATTGGGCTTGAGTTCCTCTCTTATAAATTCAGGTGGTTGATAGATGCTTACTCTTGTTTCACTTCTCATGATTATTATCTAAGCTATAGTGAATTAAGCATTAAATTTATTATCATCCAAAATTTAAGACACCGCCTCACTGCCACATCTTGAACATTGAAGAGCAGAGTGAAATGCTTTGTAAATGCAGGCGAGTGAGCTTTTTGTCTGAATCATTTCAGATAATTGCCTTAATTATCATTTGGCATTATAGATCTAACCACAGTGTGCTAGTAATATAAAAAAAAAAAATCAAGCCAAATCCCAGGAATTTTGTGCTTTCCTCAATGAGATAATTAAGAGTAAGCAAAGCACTAGTTTTTTGTTTTGTTTTTATGGTCTTCTGATTTAGACTTTCAAGGCCTTCACAGAGCAGACTACACACAATTGCAAAGGCCTTAAAGCAGCATTTTAAAAAAAGTACCAGTTGTTTTGTTCTTACGCTAAATGTTTGGGTCCTGTTTGGAGGACACATGAAGTTTTATACTCAACAAAGTACATAGCAAAAGATATCAGTTTACATGCCTTACCAACAAAGTTATTTTTATTTCCCAGCAATGTTTTCTTTAGCATGTTCAGATGTTTTAGACTAAAATTACAGATATTTTATTTTTTTGAATACCATTATATTTTTTCAAAAGAATAAGAAACGATGTAGCATGCACTATTCTATATAAAATATGAACATTAGAGTTGGTGATATTCTACACAATTGTCCTTTCTTTCCTTCTTTAGAACCAGCCCTTTTCCCTTTCACTGATACCAGTTCATTTGTTCCATTCACTTACTCATATCCAGTAGTAAAGTTTTGTTTATATTTATTTAGTTTACTAAATGACTGCTAAGTCATTTCATATTCATAAACATCTTCTATCTATAGTCTGAGAGTTAGAAATAGGAAATGTCTTGCTTCATTTGCATGTTTTTCATGATTTGAATATTTCACTAAAGTTGAAAGTCTTGAATGTATCAAGGTCTCCTCAAAGTTTTTCAGTGGGTGAAAAAACCTTCATTTTTATATTTCTTCTTTACAGTTTCTACAGTGACAAATTTTAACTATAAGCCGATGTTGCTTCTGCATTCCAATTTGATAATGAGCCTTAACCATGAACCATTTCATTCCATTAAAAGAGAAAAAGAATTCTTACTTGCAAAGCAAATGGCTCATAAAGTAATCTGAGTGATGGAGAAAGAACAGCTCCCAGCATGAAATGAAAATACCTTTCACCGAATGAAGTAGAATTCTAGAAGTACTCCAGCTGTACCTGCTTTTGACAGTTGACAATCTTACTTAGATAAAATTCTTATTGGGGCACTTATAGTGTCTATGACCACTAAGGTTTTAGAGCCTGAAATATGATTAATTACCTACAATCACATAAAATTCTTTATAAACTTACCCTACAAATTTTTTGATATTTTTTCAAATAAAATTTTTTATAAATATACCATTTGTTTTATGATGTCTAGATTGTCCAGGGGTTTCTAACAAATAATAAACCAGTCAAGCATGAAATAAGGAGCCAGACTTTGGTTCTAATACCAGCTTCATCACACAATTACTGTGTAGTATTGGAGAAGTCTACTCTTTTCTTTTTTTTATTATTAAAGTATTGTCAATTTAGAGAGTTCCCATCGTGGCTCAGTGGTAAGAAACCCGACTAGGATCCATGAGGACGCAGGTTCGATCCCTGGCCTCGTTCAACAGGTCAAGGATCCGGTGTTGCCATGAGCTGCGGTGTAGGTCACAGATGCAGCTCAGATCCAGCATTGCTGTGGCTGTGGCGTAGGCCGGCAGCTACAGCTCTGATTCAACACCTAGCCTGGGAAATCCCATATACCATGGGTGCAGCCATAAAAAAAAAAAGACAAATAAAAATTTAAAAAAATATGGTTGATTTACAATGTTTCTTCAATTTCTGTTGTACAGCAGAGTGACCTAATCACAGACAATTCCCTGTGCTATATAGTAGGAGCCCATTGTCTATCCATTCCAAATGTTACAGTTTATATCACCAACCCCAAACTCCCTGTCCACCCCACCCCTCCCTCCCTCTGGCAACTACAAGTCTGCTCTCCAAGTCCATGATTTGTTTCTGTTTTGTAGATAGGATTATCTGTGCCATATTTAAATTCCACATGTTAAGTGATGTCATATGGTATTTGTCTTTCTCTTTCTGGCTTGCTTCACTTAGTATGAGAATCTCTAGCTCCCAGCTTAAATGGCATTGTTTTGTCCTTTTTATGGCTGAGTAGTATTCCATTGTATATATGTACCACATCTTCTTAATCCATTCATCCGTTGATGGAAATTTAGGATGTTTCTATGTCTTGGCTGTTGTGAATAGTGCTGTGATGAACACAGGGGTGCAAGTATCTTTTTGAATGAATGCTTTGTCCAGATAAATGCCCAGGAGTGGGATTGCTGGATCATATGGTAGTTCTATATTTAGTTTTCTGAGGTACCTCCATACTGTTTTCCATAGTGATTGTACCAGTTTACATCCCCACCAACAGTGAAGGAGGGTTCCCTTTTCTCCACACTCTCTCCGGCATTTATTTGTTGACTGCTGATGATGGCCATTCTGACTTATGCGAGGTGGTACCTCATTGTAGTTTTGATTTGCATCTATCTAATAATTAGTGATGTTGAGCACATTTTTATGTGCCTGTTGGCCATCCATATGTCTTCTTCAGAGAAATATCTATTTAGGTCTTCTGTCCATTTTTCAATTGGGGTGTTTGTTTTTTCTTGTTGAGTTGTATGAGTTGTTTATATATTTTGGAGATTAGGCCTTTGTTGCATCGTTTGCAACGATTTTTTCCCATTCACACTCACTTTTCTCATTGGAATTATTGTGGGGGTTATAATATTCCCAACAACTTATCTCTATTCAAATTGGTTTTTCAGATTACATCTATATTTCCACCTCTCTAATCTCCTCACTTCTCCATCTCTTCAAGTATGTTTTGAAATGATGAGTTCTGAGCTGTTGCATCCTAGGAAAGGGAGCCAAAATTCTCTATAGACTGTTCCCTGAAGACAGCTTCCCAAATATTTTCTTTGGCTAAAATGATAAAAAAAAATGTTGAATATCTTTTTTTTTTTTTGTCTTTTTGCCTTTTCTAGGGCTGCTCCAGCGGCATATGGAGGTTCCCAGGCTAGGGGTCTAATCGGAGCTGTAGCCGCCAGCTTACACCAGAGCCACAGCAATGCCAGATCCGAGCCACGTCTGTGACCTACACCACAGCTCACAGCAATGCTGGATCCTTAACCCACTGAGCGAGGCCAGGGATTGAACCCGCAACCTCATGGTTCCTAGTCGGATTCGTTAACAACTGAGCCACGATGGGAACTCCAAAATGTTGAATATCATTAAGAAAAATAGGAGAAAAAGACAGTAAGCAGTCATCCTCATAAGCAGTCAAGCCTCATGTATCCTTCAGGTGTCTGTACCTGGGCTGTTTGGGTTTTTTTGTAGTTCTAGTCTGTGTATAGGACAGGAATAATAGTGCTGGAAATGATGCAGAGAAAAGCAAGTCAAATGATGAAGAGGATTACAGAAAGCAAAGTAGGTAGAGGGAATAAGGCTACATATATAGTTGGGTCCTCCATAACCGTGGGTTCTGCCTTCTCAGACTTAACCATCTGCATATCAAAAATATCTTAGAAATTCCAATAAGTTCCAAAAAGCAAAACTTAAATTTGCCACACACAGGCAACTAATTACATAGCATTTTCATAATATTTACAACTATGAACATAGCATCGATATTGTATTTGGTGTTATAAAAAAATCTAGAGATGATTTGAAGTATATGGGAGGATTGTGTAAGTTATATGCAAATATTACGCTGTTTTATATGTGGAATTTGAGCATCTGTGGATTTCGGTATTTGCGGAGGTTCTGGAACCAATCCCCCTTTGCATACAAGGGACAATTATATATGAAAATGACAATTCTTCTTAATGAAACTGGCTGAGGGTGTCATCATAGAACCTTGTGGCTGGCAGTCTTTGTTCCTGGTGTCTCACCAGAGCATGCGCTCTAAGCAGATTCTCCTCCAAATGGCCTCAGCCTTGGGGCTGAGATTTTCCTCGTCTATTTTCTCTATGTTCTTTCAGTTGAAACTTCCTTGGTCCAACACATCTTCACTTGGCAGGAGCTTCGCATTACAGGATGTCCTTACATTTCACCAAAGAGCAGGTGAACAGTCTTATTTAATGAGCTTGAAAGGTGGTTCATAAAGTTTCCAGTTTGATTCCCCCTCCAGGCCAACTGACTTACTCTTTAGGCTCCATATGTCTCAACCAAATTGTATGCATCAGAATCACCTAGGGGAATTTGATTCATCTATTGTATAAAATCAGAATGTCACAGGTGTGTTTCTTTAATGCAGAACATAACGAAAAATGAGAATGCATTTAGTAAATGGAAAATTCCTTTTAGTTTTACATTATATTTAAATTTCTCAAACAAAATCATCTATCACGTTTGGATGTCAGGGTTGGCTTTAGCTATTGCCAAAAGCAGAGGCAAATAACCACTTACAGAAGCATTTCCCAATGCCAAATCCCATTGCTTACAATTCTGCTTCTTTAGCTCTCTACTTGTAACATCTGGCTTAATTAGACCTTTTTTTTTTTTTTTTTTTTTTTTTTTTTGTCTTTTTGCCTTTTCTTGAGCTGCACCCACAGCATATGGAGGTTCCCAGGCTAGGGGTCTAATAGGAGCTATAGCCGCTGGCCTACGCCAGAGCCACAGCAATGCGGGATCCAAGCCATGTCTGTGACCTACACCACAGCTCCCGGCAACGCTGGATCGTTAACCCATTGAGCAAGGGCAGGGATCGAACCCGCAACCTCATGGTTCCTAGTCGGATTCGTTAACCACCGCGCCACGACAGGAACTCCTAGTTAGATCATTTTCATATTAAACTTACCAGCCTGTTTTGAAGATGTAGGAGGCTTAGGATAGGCAAAAGTGGAGCCCAGACAAGTTATATATATGATTTATAGACCATTAGCTTGCAACACCCTACTTCAGGTCTCCAACAGAGCATCTAGCTGGGCTAAGTATTTCATAAAGACTCTGCTACACAAAACTATTTCTAGCACCTAGGTGTCATTTTACTGTTTAATAAAAACTTATTTTCACCACTTTTAGCTATAATTCAAAGAAGGAAGCTTCTATCTCTTCCTTATTTGGTCTTAAAACTGATCATGTTGTTTCTTTCCTTTGTTTCTTTACAGTCTATCCTCTATGGGGCAGACAGAGTGACCTTTTATTTAAAAAAAAACTTTTTTTGGCCGCACCCATGGCTTATGAAAATTCCCAAGCCAGGGACTGAACCCATGCCACAGCAGTGATCCAACCCACAGCAGTGACAACACTAGATCCTTAACCCCCTGAGCCACGTGGGAACTCCCCAGAGCGACCCTTTTAAAAAGTCATTCTTTTGCTCAAAAATCTCTGGCAGCTAATACTCAGAGTAAGACAAAGTCTTTAGATTATCCTGTAATGCCCCAAATGAAGCCTCTGCATCTCTTTTACTCTTCCCCTGACTCCTCTCCTACTAGTTCCACTGGGCTTCAGCCACATTGACCTCCTTGCTTTTCCTAGACAAGCTAGGCTGTTACAGAGATGTGTTCTTTGCTGGAATACTTTTTTTTGTTGTTGTTGTTTTTTGCCATTTCTTGGGCCGCTCTTATGGCATATGGAGGTTCCCAGACTAGGGGTCTAATTGGAGCTGTTGCTGCCGGCTTATGCCACAGCCAGAGCAACGCGGGGTCTGAGCCGAGTCTGCGACCTACACCACAGCTCACTGGCAACGCTGGATCCTTAACCCATTGAGCAAGGCCAGGGATCGAACCCGCAACTCATGGTTCCTAGTCGGATTCGTTAACCCCACTGCGCCACAACGGGAACTCCTGCTAGAATACTTTTATACCAGATAGAAGCATGGCCATTCTTCCTCACTACTTAAGGTCTCTGCTCAATGTCACTGTCAGTGAGGCACTCCCTGGGTACTTTGAGATTCTTCGTCCCCATTTCCCCTCTCCCTTCCTTAATTTTTCTCCATAGCACTAATCAAGTGACATGCTCTATGCTTTATGGATTTGTATACCCTGTGTATCTCTGTTCCTCAACCAAGATGTAAATTCCATGAGGATAGCGGCTTTTGTCTCTATCTTGAATGGTGCCCCTTGAATAGCATATGACACATATTAGGTGCTCAATAATCAGTGTTAGAATTAAGGAATTAAAATTGTTTTCTCGGCAGCTATCTGCCTAATTCTCAATTTTTTACCTTCTTGTGGAATTCTCCTGGTACCTCCTTATCAAATAATTTCTTCCCAAAGCCCTCTCTGTCTGCATAAGTTTTCTGAAATGGCAATCTCTTACTTCTGTTAATGTACAATTTTCAGACAACTCTTGCAGCCCTCCCAAATAGCAGGAAGTCATCTCAGCAGATCCCATTTATTGCCAAGTTTCCTTTTCTTCCTCATCCCTGCCCTCAGATGCTCATCTCAACACAATCCACCCCAGCCCATGGTGTAGCTGATTGTCACTTAGTCAAACCTCAGCATACTTGAAACACAAATTTATATTGACATTACTTTTGCATGCTTGCTTTAATGGACAGGTGTGTGCTATGATTAGAGTTGTCAGACTTAGCCATCCTCTCCTCAGATAAAGGACACCCAGTTAAATATTGCATGAAATATACCTATACTAAAAATCACTTGGGAGTTCCCATCGTGGTGCAGCGGAAACGAATCCGACTAGGAACCATGAGGTTGCGGGTTCGATCTCTGGCCTCTCTTAGTGGGTTAAGGATCCGGCATTGCCCGTGAGCTGTGGTGTGGGTTGCAGACGTGGCTCGGATCTGGCATTGCTGTGGCCCTGTCTCCGATTAGATCCCTAGCCTGGGAACCTCCATATGCTGCGGGAGCGGCGATAAAAGGACAAAAGGCAGGAAGAAAACCAAATAAAAAAACCAAAAACCCCCCACAAAACACTTGTTGTATTTCTGAAATTCTAATTTTTTGAGGCATTATGTACTTTCTCTGGCAACCCTATCATGATGGATATAGATACTGTTGAAAGGGCGTTTTCAGCTTGACTATTTTCTAGAAAAACTGTATGTAAAAGGGACAGTTTATCAAAGTCTACAAAGTATATGAAATAAGTCGCACCTGGACTATTTCATGTATTCAAAAATACCAGAAATAGCAGAACACTCCCTTGGCATATAAGAAAGTGATTTTGAAATTTTTTTAAAATTTAATTGCTTAATGTAGTAACAAGCATATGGAAATTACTACCCTCAGGAAAAGATCTAGCCAGAATATTTTTGAAATAAATGTTTTAAAAGTTTTAGACATATGCATGTATAATAACGTAAATCAAGTAAAAAAAGATAAAACACCTTCTGTATTTTGGGTACTCATGATCCAGACTTGAAGACACTGTCCCTACACTTAGAGTCTCCCAGCAGTATAATTCAAAGTGACAATATAATGTTAGGAGAAAAATAGAAGTAAGTAATAAAGTACAGTTGCCGTAGGAAAGAAAGTAGTTGATTATCTCTAGTGGGAGAAGATGAGAGTAAGGGAAAAGCTAATGGATGACCCTTGACTTTGACTTTTAAAATCCATTTTATCTGGTCTTGGGTATAGTTTACATATTCCATAAAATTTACCCACTTACCTACTTAAAATAGTATTAAAACTCGTTTTAATTTATTTTTATAGGTTTATCGGGGTATAACTTACATAGATTAACCTTTAGTCTTTTAGGTGTACAGCTCTATGAATTTTGACAAACTTATTCAGTCATGTAACTACCACCACAATCAAGATATAAAGTCTTTGAAAGTTGCTAAGAGAGTAGATCCTAAAAGTTTCCATCACAAAACAAAAGGTAACCATGTGAGGTGATGGATGTATTAACTAACCTTATTGTGATAATCATCTTGCAATCTATACGTATATCAAATCTTCATGTTGTACATCTTACACTTACACAATGTTATGTCAATTATATCTCAATAAAGCTGAAAAAATGTCTAAAAGAAAAAATTTCCTCTACTCAAAAGACTGCTTTCATGTCCTGTTGTATTAGTTTTCTATTGCTGCCAAAGCAAATGACCACCAACTTAGTGGTTTAAAACTACACCCACTTATTATCTCACACTTTTATAGGTCAGAAGTCCAGGCACAGTGTTGGGTTTTCTGCTCAATGTCTCATGAGGCTGAAGTCAAAGTGTTGCCAAGGTTGAGTTCCCTTTTGGAGATGTGAGTAAGAATCTGCTTTCAAGCTCATTCAAGTGGTTTGGCATAATTCAGTTCCATGTGATTGTAGGACTGAGAGTCCCCATTTCTTTGACACTTGGCCCCTTCATCCTCAAACCAGCAAGAGCAAGTGGAATCATTCTTGTGCTTTGAACTTCTCTGCCTTCTTCTTCTGCTTCTAAGATCTCATGTGATGTCATTGGGCCTACCTAGATAATCCAGGTTTTTTTTGTGTTTTTTTTTTTTGGTTTTTGTTTTGTTTTGTTTTGTTTTTTTGTTTTTTTGTTTTTTTTTGTTTTTTTTTTTTTTGTCTTTTCTAGGGCTGCTCCTGCGGCATATGGAGGTTCCCAGGCTAGGGGTCGAATCGGAGCTGTAGCCACCGCCTTCACCACAGCCACAGCAGCAGGATCCAAGCCGTGTCTGTGACTTACACCATAGCTCACGGCAACGCCAGATCCTTAACCCACTGAGTGAGGCCAGGGATTGAACCCTCAACCTCATGGATCCTCGTCGGATTCATTAACCACTGAGCCACAGTGGGAACTCCCAGGTTGGTCTTTTTTTAAGGTTAACTGATTAACAACCTTAATTACAAAGTTCCCATGTAACATAACATATTTATGGGCATAAAACTAGAGTTAAAGGTCATAGGGGTCAAAATTCTGCTTCCCTCATCTTTTGTATCAATCCCTTTGCTCTATTCAAGCTTCTGGCCACCTCTGGTTTATGTCCTTATATTTTTTTTCCAGAATGTCATATAAATAGAACCATGAAGTATATAGTCATTGAGTCTGTTTTTGTTGTTGTTGGTTGTTGTTTTACCCAGCATAAGGCTATTGAGATCTATCCACAACATTGCATGGATAAATAATTCCTTGTTTACTGTGGGGTGGGTAGTATTTCATTGTATGAATATAGTTTGTTTCACCTGATGAGAGGGTCCAGGCACAAATGCAGTCTAGGAATATGAGTCATGGTCACATCTGGTTTAAGGGAAGAGAGACAGGACAAAGACTAGGAATATTTCGTGATCTAAAGTTACAGGTAGATTCACACATTCAGGGGATGACCTGATCCTAAGAGATCATCTGTATACACCATTTTTTCAAATAAGAAAAGAGAAGCTCCAAGGGTTTAACTAATTGCCTAAAATCACACAGCTTGCTCAGTGCCTGAGTTGGGACTTAATGACAGTAATTAAATTGGTGAGTCCTATCTTTTTTTTTAAACTTTTTAAATTACTCAAATGAGTTTATCACATCTGTAGTTGTATAATGATCATAACAATTCAATTTCACAGGATTTCCATCCCATAACCCAAGCACATCCCCCCACCCCTCAAACTGTCTCCTCCAGAGACCATAAGTTTTTCAACATCTGTGAGTCAGCATCTGTTCTGCAAAGAAGTTCCTTATGTCCTTTTTTCAGATTCCACATGTCAGTGAAAGCATTGGATGTTGGTGTCTCATTGTATGGCTGACTTCACTTAGCATGATCATTTCTAGGTCCATCCATGTTGCTAACAATGCTGGTATTTCGTTCCTTTTAATGGCTGAGTAATATTCCAGTGTGTATATGTACCACTTCTTCTTTAGCCACTCCTCTGTCAACGGACATTTAGGTTGTTTCCATGTCTTGGGTATTGCAAAGAGTGCTGCAATGAACATCGGAGTACATGTGTCTTTTCAAGTCATGGTTTTCTCTGGATAGATGCCCAGGAGTGTGATGGCTGGATCAAACGGTAGTTCTATGTTTAGTTTTCTGAGGCATCTCCACACTGTTATCCACAGTGGTTGCACCAATTTACAATCCCACCAACAGTGTCATAGGGTTCCTTTTTCTCCACACCCTTTCCAGCACTTATTGTTTATAGACTTTTTGATGATGGCCATTCTGGCTGGTGTAAGGTGGTACCTCATAGTGGTTTTGATTTGCTGTTGTTTGATATGATAAAAGTTATGGATCTTCTCTCCAGAAAAATTAATTGTGTGAATGCATACCAACCCACTGTTTAAGAACCCCTGTGCCATGACACTGTTCTTCAGCATGAGCTAGGGCTCTGTGGATATTTTGGGTTGATCATTTCTCCCCAGACACAGGACTAGATCTTCTTCAGGCTCCTTATGGTTCTAAAGGTTGGGGTAGGGTGTGGGGGTGGTTGGGAATATCATTTACTAATGAAGGCATCTCTTGACCCATGGGGCATTTTGATTAGTTAGCAGAGGTTCCCAAACTTTTTTGAAGGATCAGGAAAATAAATATTTTAGGCTTCCAGGAATACAGTCTGTGTGACAACTACTCATCTTTGCAGTTGTAGACCATTTGTAAGTGAATAAATGAGCAGGAGCACAGATGTGTTCTAATAAAACTTCATCTACAAAACCAGGTTGTGGGCCTTGAGACCATAGTTTGCTGACTCCAGATTAGAGTGGTCACAGTCTATTGTAAAGATATAATGCTACAGAGCCTAATGTGTGCATTTGTATCTTATCCCTAATCCCCTAGGGCCAAATATAATTACTCTTTGTGATAAAAGTGCAGAATATTGCCGCAGGTAGGGACCATTGGAGTAGGAAGACCTGGTTTCAAATTCTGTCATTTATTGTCTGTGTGACCTTGATCCTGTTACTTTAACGGACTGAGCATCAGTAAAACAGAGTATAAGACCAGGGATATGAGTATAATAATACCAACCCTGCGAGGTTGTTGTAAAGCACACAGTGGGTGCTCAGGAATGCCTGCTAAACTAAACTGCTCAGTGAAATGCATCTCCATGTCCCTATTTCCTTTCTTCGACACAGGCCATCATAATAAAGAATCCCATAATAAACTTTGTGGCAGTTACTCTAAAAGTCAGGTGTGAGTGTCTCGGCACATCAGGAGGTTTGATAAAGCATAAGCATCAAGAAGCCTCCTGGGAAATAAATCATCCAAACTTCAAAGTTTCATATAACTTGATTCAAAGGCAGTTCGGTTCATGTTAGGGGCTTGGCTAGATTATGTGCCCAGCACAGTGTCTGTCATAGATAGCATCTGGCCCAGCCCCCTTGAACCCAGGCCTGAATCTTACAGCAAATGATCTCTAAAAAAAGAACAAATGCCAGACTTTGAAAAACTTATGGTCTCCAAAGGAGACAGTTTGGGGGGTGGGGGGATGTGCTAGGGGTGTGGGATAGGAATGTTGTGATGATCCTTGCACAACTACAAATGTAATAAATTCATTGAGTAATAATAATAATAAAAACAACAAATGTACAGGAAAAGAACTTTATTGTATGTCTGCAAGCTCAGTGCCAGTAGCTTTAGCAGCACCCTGGCTTCTGCAGGTTTAAAGATAGCACCTTCCATATTGGCTACTGACAGCCACGAGTCTTGCCCTTAGCAGGCACCAGTAGAGGCTGTGCTTTTGATGGCCATTGATCAGAGCAGTATATATACCCAGGGCAAGCCCTAGGTGAAAAGAAAAATGGGAGGTATATGGTAGGCATGAGTACCAGTTCCAAGAGAACTTGTGAGATATCCTCTTGGTTTTCCAGAAATTGGTTGGTTTGCTTTTGCTTTTTAGGGCCGAATCTGCGGCATATGGAAGTTCCCAGGCCAAGGGTCTAATTGGAGCCACAGCTGCCAGCCTACGCCAGAGCCACAGCAACGCGGGATCCCAGCCATGCCTGTGACCTACACCACAGCTCATGGCAACACTGGATCCCCGACCCACTGAGTGAGGCCAGGGATCGAACCCACATCCTCATGGATACTAGTCGGATTCATTTCCACCGCACTACTATGGGAACTCCCTATGGGAATGCGTGGTACAGAATGGAATGAAGTTCCTGGAGAATACACACACGGGAACGGAGCCAGAAAAACACTGACTTGAGATTATCCTACAAAGCTAGTGTGATCACAGAAACCCAGGTGTGAAACAGAATAGTTACTCTCCTTGAAGATCTTGCACTTCATAACCCTCTGACCTTTGCATGTGGATTTTTCCTCCAGCAGTATCTTTCCTCTTGTGGTTTTCCTCTCTGAAGGCTCTTCTTCATGTCTTTTGTTCATCCAAACATTCCCTTTTAGTACAATTTTCTTCTAGGGTGTAGTATCTTGGATTCAGGCACACGCTATGCTATACTAGGGACGTCATTCTCAAACGAGCTCAAATGTCAGAGTACTTGAAGGTCACGGTGCTCTTTGCAGAACTTTTAACAAATTTTTTTTTTCCATTTGATTCCATGAGAACAAAATAACAGCTGTATCAGAGCACCAGTCATTTGGGGGCACTTACTATCTACCAAGCTCTCTGCTAATCCACTTACTTCCATGACCTCACTGGCCTCTCCCCATAACCCTAGGTGTGCCATGTGAAGATGGAGGCTCAGAGACATTCAGAGAAGTGACAACCAGGGTCACACAACCAGGAAGTGACCCCGAGGAGTTGCACCCTGGACTTCCAAGTTTATGATTATAAATACTCTATCTACTGCCTCCCCTTATGAATAATTTTGCTCAGAGAAAACATGCCTGTGTGACAAGTGAGCAGTATTAAATACGGCCTCTAGAATATGGATTTGAGCACACAAATTGATGAATACATGTGTTTAGCTGAATATTCTGTGAATATTCCTTTGTACATCATAGTAACAGTCTTTTTTGTCCCCTTGGGCTTCTTTAGAGTAACTAGTTGTACTTCCTTAGCTCTCTCGGGTTCATTTAAAAGTATCAGTTGATAATACTCCTATCATAGTACTATTATGAGAAGTTCTAATATCATCACCAGTGTCAGCTTTCAAAGACTCTCTAAGGCACCTCAGAGACTTGGGGACATGTGAAGATAGAATAGTCTTCCATTTTATTGATACTGTGTTACTAGAATGGATGTGCCGCAGGGACAACAGAGCGTGAAGGTCTCTAGTCTTGTTTCAAAAGGATATTCTGAAAAATGCTTACACAAGAAAGTTAAAAATCTTTTCTTTCATCTTGCTGCCGTGTCAATTCCAATTTACCTTACATGTGCTTATCTTTAGTTCCTTACCAAATGTCTTAGTGCTTCTGCCGTCACCCAACCCCAGATGTGGTAGATCAAGCACTCAGAATTAGTATAGATCTTAGGGAGGCAGGGTGACACATTTTGGGGATAAGTGGTTTGTTTAACAGAAGAGGAGACTGCACAGAAAGTAGGCAGTAACATGTTTAAAATTTGAGGCAACGCTGATTATAAACCCCAATGTTTTAGTGGGGAACCACAGCTAAAAGTCCTAACCTCACCCTAATACTGATTGCCCACCTGAATGTAAGCAATGAATAAGAGGTAGCTACTACTTTTGTGATTATGATGATGATAATGGATAGAGGCCAACTGCAGTGTTCTCAAAGACTATGCAGATTTCTTAAGATACATTAAAAAATTAAGAGGGGAAAGTCAAACTGGAAAAAAAATATTTGTATCTACTTGCTCTAGATACATAAAATGAGTGATATCTGAGATTGCTACTTGTTCATCAGTATGCATTCTTCCCTTCTTTCCCTTAGGAATAGAGCTACCTAGTTTTGACTCAGCCAGAGGCTGTATAGCCCAATCTACTTTGCAGTGAGGTTTGTCCATGCCAGCATTTGGCCAATGATGTGTAAGTGGTGAGTGCAGCCTCCAGGTCACATTCTTGAAAGGAACCTGCTTGCCCTTCACTTTCTTGTTCCTTTTCTCATGAGAGTTGAATGAGTATCAATTATGGGAACAAGAAAAACAAAGACAGAAGAACTCTAAGGACTTGGATGACTTTGTGGAGCAAAGCCCCTTATAGCCCACCTCCTTCCAGACCACTTAGTGAGAGAGCACTAATTTCCATTTTGTTCCAGCCACTGTATTTCTGAGTCTCTTCATTATTTTTAGCAAGTTAGCCTAATAGGTGAAATAAAATGCCCAGTACAATACCCATCAACTATAAAAGAAAATAACACATTTTAAAAAGAATCATCATATCTTCAGTGCATAATGTAAGTGGTGCAAATGTCACAGATAATAAAAAGTGTCATTGAAGATGATATCTAAAAATGTGGGGAAAAGCCTCCGCTGATGCCAAATAATGTATTTTTTGCTATTAGCAGCTAATACAAGAAAGGAAAGGGAATTGCTGTTCTTCAGGATGCACTTTTGATACTTCAAGAAACTGTTCTTTGAAGAACAAATTTATTTTAATCATTCTTCTTCAATTCCCTTCATAAAACTTGAGATTTTCACAGTTTTAAAGAGCAGAGTGTTGGAGATATTCACTAGAAAGATGTCTGAGACTTTTAACACACTTTCTTTGGCCAAAAATGCCAGGACTACTCATGTAACAGAACGTTCCCCATTTTTGTCACTGGTTTCTCATTCCCATTCCTCAGAGGATGAAGTTTCTCCTTTTAGATGTCAGGATCCACCTCAGAATTGACCTTTATGCCCCATCATGAAGGTTGCACAGACAGTCACACTGTGAAAAACCTCACGTTCCAAACCATACCCAGGAAAACAGATGATTGCCTCGATATGCTTGGAGCCAAGTCTAAGTTTGTCTTGTAGGTTTCAAACTCCTTCACCCTTGAGCCAAGCAGGACAATTACTAAGCCCATGGTAACTACAGAGAAATAGGTTTTTGTGACTGGAATCAGACATAAGCCTAAGATTTCAGACTACTAATAAAATAGCAATTGCCCTGACAGCCCGGTTGGATTGTTCTCCTTCAAATCCCCTGAATAAACCCTTAGCCTGGACCCTTGGCCTAGGTCAGGTTACACGAGCTATTCTTAAGTCGATTGCCCAGTTTCTCTATGTTACTTTTTCTCTAGTCTGTTCTTCTTGTCTCTTCAGTCCTTTCTCTTCTTGTCATCGTAAGGTTTACACTTAGAGTCACCTTAAATTCTAGATGGTCTGCACATTTATATTTTCTCTCTCATGAGCCAGCATCCATATTGCCTGTATTTTCTTCAACACGTATAAAATGGCTTTTCTTTGGAACTGCATAGACAATACAGATGGTTCTTGGGGAGCATGAATCATCACATCTTGAGTGCATAATGTAACTGGTGTATAATATCAAAGAACATGCCTCCGAGTTCTCAGACCATTATATGTATACAAAACTCTGAGAGGAGAGGGGGATTCTTATAGGAAATGTCTGTTTTTTAACTCAGCCTTAAAAGCAGCATTAAAAAAAACCCTCAAACAGTGGACTAAACATCTTATTTTTCAGTACAAAGATTCAAGAGTGGCTGGTTCATAAAGAATCAGTTTAAATCTCTTTTGGGGAACAAAAGATGCCAAAAAATACGTGAGAACTCACAGGCTAATTGAAATACAGAGTTCTCCCAAGGGAAAAGTTAAATACCAATGGCACATTATCTTGATGGTTACAATCTTCTCCAAGTTGCTGCCTGGTGAGAATAACTTTCTTCCACAATCACTCACTAAAGCCGGAAGCATCTTTTGTTAAACTGTAACTTCTTCTCCAAAAAGTTCCCTTTAAATCAAATGTCTAAAAGATCATTTAGAAGAAAGAGCAGCTAGACACTTGTGTTTAGCGATTTTCTTTTTAGATTTTTAAAACTGTGATCAGATGCCTAGGCTTCATGGCGAATTATGAAGACTGAACTTCTATGAATGACATGGTAACCACAGAAACCCCGTCTTGGCTCTGACCTTTCACCTTTTTTGGCCACAACGATGTTTTCAGCTATCTATAGGTATCTTCATTTGAGTTTCTCAAATTTGGGTCACCTCAAGCCCCTTCTTAAAAAAATAAACTCGTCTTCCCAGCTTTCTGTTTCTCTTGATGTTATACATGTATGCTTCTAACCTAGAACTCTTGGCGTTCACCTTGGGCACACACTTTCCTCCATCAGCAGACATTAATGGAGTATCTAATTGTGAGCCAGGTCCCATGCATGCAAAGGCCTTACGGATATGGTGTCACCTTTCAAGGGGCTCTATTTTCAGATTGTAATTGAGTTGAATTGTTACCTGATTTACATGAAGGCATATCGAAAATAACAAATGTTGGCTGCTATTATTTTACTATTACCAATGTTGTTTTTTTAGTGTGTTAGAGTCATCCTCTTCTCTCCCTTTTGCTATCTAAATCCTGGCTTTTAAAACCTGATGCTTAAAATACTGCAACAGCTTTTCCTTGTCTTCAAAGAGCATCAGTGGTTACATGCGATCATTGTAATCTTGTTATTTAGCCCATGTGCTGAATTTGCTGTCCTTAGGCCTCACATTACACTATTTTATGAACATTATCAGCCCCATCCATCCTGTGTCAGATTGTGCAGAAGCAGGGATTTAGTTGTAAATAATGTGTTGAGGGAATGCTCTTTAGGAAACACCTTTAAGTGAGTGAGAGTAGCAGGATAAAAGGGAGAAGAACCAGGAAAAGTTGTAGTCTCAGATTAAAGTCAAGCCTTGGTCTGATCCCTGCCATTAGAACTCTGGAGCATGAACCCGACTGTAGAGTTGTTTCTATTTTTGTCAAAAAGTTAGCATTTCATATCTCTATCAGAGGTTCAGAAGTTATGGGCCCCCTCCCCCAACCGGGGGTACAACTGTCTGGGAGAGGCAGCTCGGACAGCTGAGGGCAATTCCCCAGAGAAAGGGGGCCAACTGTGAGAACTGAGCGGCTGCCAGGTGGGTGCACTGGTGAGATGTACTGGGCGGGACAGTAACAGAGTTGTCTAGATCAGTTGTTTCAAATTTTAGTATATGTCACAATCAACTGGTGGGCTTGCCAGACTAGATTTCTGGGTCCCAAGCCCAGAATTTCTGATTTATTTGGTTTGCCTGAGGTGGACCCAGGAATCTGCATTCCTAACAAGTTCCCAGGTAAGGCTGAAGCTGCTGGTCTCATGATCATACCTTGAGAACCAGGGCTTTATATAGAACAGCTTATAATAGACATTTAATCAACCTTGAAGAATTTAATTGAATCCTGTATAGAATTGCCAGATAAAATATAGGATGCCCAGTTAAATTTGAATTTCCTATAAACACAAATCCTTTTTAGTATAACTACAACTATTCTTTCATATATATATATATATATATATATATACACACACACATATGCAAACATATCTTTATATGTAATATAAACATAAATACAAAGTACAAATATGTCCCAAATATTATGTGGGACATTCTTATGCAAAAAATTGTTGTTTCTTTGAAATTCCCTTTTATTTTTATTTATTTATTTTTTGAGGGCTGCGCCTGCGGCATGTGGAGGTTCCCAGGCTCGGGGTCCAATCAGAGCTGTAGCTGCCGGCCTACACCACAGCCACCACAACACAGGATCTGAGCCGCGTCTGCAACCTACACCACAGCTCACGGCAATGCTGGATCCCCAACCCACTGAGCGAGGCCAGGGATTGAACCCACAATCTCATGGTTCCTAGTCGGATTTGTTTCCGCTGCACCACGGTGGGAACTCCCTGAAATTCCCTTTTAAATTTAAATGTATTTCCTAAAGCTGGCAGCTCTAATCCTACATCATCATGAGTATAATTGTAGAGAAAGTGTTGAGTTATAAAGATCAGAACACTCATGAAAAATGTAAAAGCAGACAATAAAAAAATTGAGATTGGTGAGAAATGACCAATATTTGATGGGATCACTCCATCTGTGATAGGAACCATTGTGAATGTCAAAGAGCAAGCAATGACAGATATAAAACATTTTGTGTCTTTGCAATTCACAATAATCAGGGACAGAAGATGGAAATCTAGTGAGGAAATGGAAAACTTTTGAATGTGGGACTGAGGGCCCAGCATCTGCGTCCTATGCCTTTGAGTACAATATTAATTTAGGAGAAGGCTAGTTTATTATTATTTTTTTGTCTCTTTTAGGGCCGCACCCGCGCATATGGACGTTCTCGGGCTAAGCGTCAAATTGGAGCTGCAGCTGCTGGCCTATGCCACAGCCACAGCCAGATCTGAGCCGGGTCTGTGACATACACAGCTCACGGCAATGCTGGATCCTTAACCCACTGAGCTAGGGCAGGGATTGAACCCAGGCCCTCATGGATACTAGTTGGGTTCGTTACCACTGTGCCAGCATGGGAACTCCAGGAGAAGGTTCGTTTAGAAGTTCAAAAATTGAAAAGCTAAGCCCAGTAAAAATGCTGAACGAAAGTTTTTATTTTGCATTAATTTAATTTAATCTAATTATATATATATATTTTCATTAATTTAATTTAATCTGATTATATATAATATATAAATATATATAATATATAAATATATTTATATATAATATATATTAATATATATTTATTTTATATATTAATATATAAATATATATATATATTTTTACAGCATATGAAATCTCCCAGGCTTAGAGGTCGAACTGGAGCTGCAGCTGCCTGCCACAGTCACGGCCATGCCAGATCTGAGCCACGGCTTGTGGTAACGCCATATCCTTAACCCACTGAGCAAGACCAGGGATCAAACCCACATCCTCATGGACACTAGTTGGGTTCTTAACCCACTGAGCCACAATGGGAACTCCCCGATGATCCTTTTTAAATACTGCATTCTCCTCCTCCCACCTCTCTTACCCCACTCTATCTTTTCTTTTCTTTTTCTAAGGCCGTTATTTCCTTCCAATATATAATTGACCTATTTACTATGTTTATTGTGTTTCCTCTCTGCGAGACTGTAAGCTCCACGAGGGAAAGGATCTCTATTTTATTCACTGATGTACCTGAGAGCCTAAAACAGTCTCTGACACATACTAAGTACTCAATGTGTAATACACACTTGTGAATGAAGGAAGAGATGACTAAATGCTTCACAAGCAATGCTCTGGGTTCCTGGAGTTCAAGGCCATTTGAGTCTACTCAGGAAAGTGAGATCAGGCAGTGAAAGGTTAGCATTTGCTAGGGTTTCCGAAGACATTAGCTACCATCGTGCGAGATCATAGAGGCTGGCATTGGAAGGACGCATTTCCTTGAACAGATTTTCAGTATATTCAAAACTGGTCTATTTGGGCAAAAGATGCTTTATAGAACAGATCAACAAGGAGGAGATGGGTGTGCTTGGTTATAGAGCTGGGAAGGAGAGCCTCACATTGATTGATGGCAGAAGGTTCTCAAGCATAAACTGCGCCACTGCAATGCTCCCTGGTGACCAGCTTTTTGAAGCTCTTATCAGTCAATCTCTGGCTATCTGCTGCTTCTAGACTGGGGTGTAACCTTCTTGGTGGGCAGCTCCTATCAGCCCAGGGCAGTTCTCCAGGGCCCTCAACAGCCTGTAAATGTTTCCCAGGACTGTAACCTTTATCCTCTCCTTAACTATTGGAATGCTTGTATTCAGGAAGAGAGAGGCCCTGGTGGAAGTTTGAGTTAGGAGCGGGGAGGCCGGAGTAGCTAATAGAGGGCTAAATAGGAGTGAAAGTGCGAGTTGCATGGGTGGGGTGGGGTCATGGTGGTGGTGGAGGAGGTGGAATTCAAGGTAAAGACACTGCAAAAATGAGGGGGAATATGGTCCTGTGTCTGGCCTGGGAAGTTTCCCCGTCTCTGACTTGCCAAGGGAATCAATTTGTGATAAAATGGTTCCAATTTGCTTCATTCTTGGCAACTGTTGGGAGCAAAGAAACCCCCACATTGCAGGTGGGTTTAAAGAGCCCCTACTTAATTCTCCACCGACGATGGTCATCTTCAAATGTTTTTCTTTGCATAGCCTCTAAAAGAATTTTGGAAAAGCTACCCCATAACTTATCTTAAAGTTGATACCTAACAGCTTTTTACAGAAGGATTTCTGAAAGTTTAAGTATTACAAATGATGTAGGCGTTCCCACCATGGCTCAGCGGTAACGAACCTGACTAGGATCCATGAAGATTCGGGTTCGACCCCTGGGCTTGCTCAGTGGGTACAAGATCTGGTGTTGCCATGAGCTGTCGTGTAGGTCACAGATGTGACTGGGATCTGGTGTTGCTGTGGCTGTGGCATAGGCCAGCAGCTGCAGCTCCAAATTGACCCCTAGCCTGGGAACGTTCATATGCTGCAAGTGCGGTCCTAAAAAGCAAAAAAAATGCAAATGATGTGACTTCTGGGATATCTCAAGTACTGGTATTTAAAAAGAAACTGTTGGAGTTCCCATTGTGGCTCAATGGTTAATGAATCTGACTAGGAACCATGGGGTTTCGGGTTGGATCCCTGGCCTTGCTCAGTGGGTTAAGGATCTGGCGTTGCTGTGGCTGTGATGCAGGCTGGCGGCTACAGCTCTGATTAGACCCCTAGCCTGGGGACCTCCCTATGCCATGGGTGTGGCACGAGAAAAAGACAAAAAAGAAAAAAAATAAAAAGAAACTGTTGCATTCCTCTTTGAAGTAGAACCAAATTCCATAGGATTTTAACATCCGCAATTATCCACTTGAAAGATACACGAATGAACTCCTTTTGAATAGTCAGAAATGTTATACTCTTTTCTCTTGAACTCTTATTTTCGTTCTACCCACTTCACAGAATTGCATCCTGATGTAATATATTTTTCTTCTTGAAAGTCTTTGATCATCACATCTTAATCTCTGCCATAGAAACATATATAAACTTACATTGTAAAAAATGCTTATTTCCTGTGACTGCAAGGCTCTGAGCCTTTGGGACTGTTTTCATTATAATTAGTACACAATTGATTAAAATAACACAAATATATTATGAAAATATATATTCATAACCCTCTCACTTTAATAAACAGAGTTTTATTAGGCATACATCTCAATATGATGGAAGGGGATTTTTTTAAAAAAGTAGTTCTCTTCTCTGTGGATTAATGTTACTTATTGTTAGAATGAGACCAAGTTCAGCATTTTTTAACACATTTAGTGTTAAGAAATCTTATTTACATGAGAAAGTGGATGAGAATGAACAGAGCCTAATTAAAACAATATTCAATTGAGCACTTTCTGATTAATATCTCAAGAAATTACATAATGATCTATCATCAAAATTATATGAAATGACCTATCAAATGACAATGTGGTTGGGCTCTCCTCTAATTTTGTTGAAAGCAAGGCATCAAAAACTACAATCAGGGAGTTCTGGGTGTGGCACAGTGGGTTAAGAATCCAACTGCAGCAACTCGGGTTGCTGTGGAAGCATGGGTTTGATCCCTGGCCCCATGCAGTGGGTTAAATATTTGGCATTGCTGCAGCTGTGGTGTAGGTCGCAGCTGCAGCTCAGATTCAGTCCCCAACCCAGGAACTTCTATATGCCAGGGGTGCAGCCATGAGAGAAGAAACAAAAACTATAGTCGGCCCTCCAGTCCTGTGGTTCCATATCTTGCTTGGGCCAGCTGGACTTGCTTTACAAAAGACTTTGTTATCTCATCATTAAAGTAATGTATTTTCTCAATATCAGCACCAATATTTTCAATGGTCCCTTTGTTTGGTGTCCAGGAGGTTTTTATACCTTGGGACCAGGCACCAAAATAAGCCTTAACGTGAGTTAGAGACATGCTTTTCTTTTATAAAGTGGGAGGAGGGAAGGTGGGAATGTAGGACTATCGGGTATGTTCTCATGCAGATCAAATTCAGGCAAAAGTACATGTGGAAGTTGAAAATCTGGAAATTGGTTAGAAACAAATGGACACAAATAAAACCTGCCTATGTAAGCTCCTTAAAATTTTCATGTATAATTAGGAGTATGTGCACTGGTTGGAACAACGTTGAACCATAGAACAGTATAAAGCAGGGAACTTGAGTGAGGAGGAAGGCAGTATCCCTACTGAACCCATTAAGACACTACAACATGATTTTGTTTAAGAGTCAGTGTTAAGTCATTGTGATAGGGGACCCCAAAACTCATGTACTCAATCTAGAACTCAACATGCGTGCATTGCTCATGTCCTTGGGGGCAAGGGATTCGTTTACTTATATTCAGACTCGAGTGTAGAAGACTGCTACAGAGGTGGTGGGGTGGTTGCAGAAATACCATTGACCCTTTGGCCAAAAGAACTCAGTATAGGAAAGGGAGGATGAGAACCCATTTCCCAGATTCTCCTTAGCTGCAGGGGTTAAATAAATCTCTTTAAAGCACTTTGGGTAGTATATGGCTTAAGTCCAGGGAACAACGGACCTGTCAAGGGCAGCTCATGTAATTTCTCTTGAAGTGGTCCAATGATCACTTCTAGCCTACCTCAGTGATTTGGACTTGATTAAAGTTTTACCTCAGCACGTTTTCAACTGGGTTCCATAGAGACCCACAGGGCAGGGTGCTCCAGAGTTCTGCAAACAGTGGTATATTTTACCAAAATACTTTAAACTTCCTGAGGAACTGGGTCATCACTTCCGTCTATTTTAAACATTAAGGTTTAGAGAGAGATGTTTTTGGGAAAAGTGGTCCGTTGCTGAAAACACACATATGCTTCCCCCCAAGCCATTCGCTGAACACACATTTTTCATCTCTTATTTGTGTCCTAGCACATGTTGTTTCTTCTGCCTGGAATAATCAAAGCTCATCTTCTCCTTAGAGTCTCGTCCAACCCTCTCAGATAAAAGATGTTTTATTTTTCTTGTAGGTGGTATTTTGTGTTTACTATTCTTACAGTACTTCTTATATGGTATCATATGTATATTATGAAATATTTTGGCAATTCAACTTTCTAAATATCTCTTGAATAGGTCCTCTCTTCTCCATTCCCTCTACCAGTGCTTTGGTCCAGTTCATCATCATCTCTCATCTGGATCACTGCAACCACATCCAGTCGTGACTCTTTTCTATCTATTTTTTCGTACTGTCACCAAAGTGACCTAAGACCATATTGTGATGGTATGAGGCCCTTACTTAACAACATTTTGTGGATCTCATTGCCCTAAATGATAAAGCCCATGATTCTGACTCTGGCTAACTTATCCTGTTTCCCTCCTCAGGCTTCTTTCACTATTTTCCTCACCCTCCCTGTGAATCCCAAGTTGTAGTCATGAGGAATTACAGATAATTCAACCAAAAAGCCATGTTATCCCAAGGTTTCGTGCCTTTATCAACACTGCCCCCTCTACCTGAGGTAGCTGTTCTCTAGTGTTTCGTGAGGCTGATTCCTGCAGGCCCTTTATTTTTTTTATTTTTATTTTCGCCATTTCTGGGCTGCTCTCGCAGCATATGGAGGTTCCCAGGCTAGGGGTCTAATCAGAGCTGTAGCCACCGGCCTATGCCAGAGCCACAGCAACTCGGGATCTGAGCTGTGTCTGTGACCTACACCACAGCTCACAGCAACGCCGGATCTTTAACCCACTGAGCAAGGCCATGGATTGAACCCAAAACCTCATGGTTCCTAGTTGGATTCATTAACCACTGAGCCATGACGGGAACTCCCCACTCCTGCAGGTCCTTTAGATCCCCACTTAGCTGTCACTTCCTCTGGGAAGCTTTCCTGACTCTAAAGTACTGTTTGTTATCCCATATTTCTCCTCTACCCTGATTCACCGTATTTCATAGTTATTATCTGTTTGTATGTGTCTCTACCATAAAACTCTTAAGTCAGTCTTTTTTTTTTTTTTTTGGTGGAGTACACAGATGTCATGTTTTATTGCACCTAGATTTAAATTTCACCATTAAATATGTGATTAACTACATGCTGGCCTTATGTCCAAATTTTTGAAATGTAAAGATAATTGATGGATGGCTTTAAGGATGTAATATGTTAGACATGGTGGCAGAATATATTAAACAATTAGAGACTGTTGGGGGTGGTAAACTTCTGTCTATATACATTTACATATTTAGTGGCACCAGTAAACACAATTGGGACAGGACGACATGTAAAATTTGGAGGAAAACTCCATTCAGGACTGAACTGAGAGATCCTTGGCTTTTGACAGAGATTTCCCCGACTTCTTCTTCTTCTTTTTTGTCTTTTTAGGGCTACATTTGAGGCATATGGAGGTTCCCGGGCTAGGGGTCGAATCAGAGCTATAGCCACTAGCCTACGCCACAGTGACACGAGATCCGAGTGTCGCCTGTGACCAACACCACAGCTCATGGGAACACTGTGAGCCTTAACCCCCAGGGCAAGGCCAGGGATCGAACCTGCATCCTCATGGATACTAGTCAGATTCGTTGCCACTGAGCCACAGTGGGAACTTCCCCCCTGACTTCTTACTTTAGACAAAGTAAGGAGTATTTGTTAGTATATAGAAACCACTGAATTGTAAAAAAAAAAATTCCCTATTTGTCCTGAGAGATAGTAGTAATAGGATAGATTAAGGAATTGATTCATGCCGATTAGGATTGTGGGGGTCAGCCACAAAGTATCCACGGCTAGCTAGAGGCTGGGAATCCAGCTGGATGTTGTAGCCAAGTCTAGGATCTCTAGATTTAAATAGCAGGCTGGAAACTCAGTCAAGAGACAGATTTGGCTCGTGTGTTCCTCAAAAATCATTATTTCCCAAATAAGTTCCTTGGATGCTTTCCTTAAACAGAGTATAAGACTTGTAAATCTCAAGGGCAGGGACTATATCTTAATTATCTTTCTATCTAGTGTAATGCCTTGTACGAAGCTGTATTCAAACAAGTGAGGGCTGCATGTTTGGGAGGAGAATTATGTCTGGCCTAGGGCAGGCTTAGGGTATCTGCTTTACTTTGGGGTCCTGTGCCATTCCCAACTAAGATGCTGTGGGGCTTTAGAGCATGACACAGGGATCCAGGGAGTTTCTAGGCTCTGTCCAGAAAGGGTTAGCTTTGGTATGATGATAGTTCAGTATGACACAAACTTATGGAGTTATTTGCATTAAACTAGATTACATAGAGCGTCTGAGTCTAATAGCCACTGCAATACACTGCAGCATCATCAAGCGCAGTAAAACTAAGACATTAGGAAAATGAGATTGCTGAAAGACTAAAGGAGAAAGGAATCTGGGTGCTATAGAGACCAAACAGTAGCCACAGCTGTTGACTCTAGGGGACAACAGAACAAGAGGGGGATAAAAAAGTAATAAAAGGCCATTGAAAGCACACCTGTTACAGTAGGAGACAGGCCTTGGACTGTATCCGGTTACAGGCCCAGGACAATTTGCCTCTTATTTATTTTAAACTCTGAGCAATCTAGGGATAAAATTGGACACTAAGATGGGGCATTGTTCTAACATTTCCTACTGGCAATATCCTTTCTGTATTGAGCAAAGTAATATGTATATATTTACTATATATATATTTAAATATATATATATAACATATATATATAGTTAAACACAAAGCAAAAGCAATTTATCTTTTAAAATACATGTATAAAATGTAAATAATATAAGAAAAAGAAAATTGAGCCAGTAACCATCCAACTCAAATGTAATGTCACTGTTTACCTTTGCTGATGTTCTATCTTGCCACTAAATATGATTTTGGGAAATCTTATCATCCAGGCATTATTATTAAAATAATTCTTCCATCTTTAGCCTCACAGATGGCTTAGATCCATAGGAATCTAGTTTGATAATGTAAAGGCCATATTTTCAAGATTCCTGAAAAATAGATGGCTAGTTTAATAATGCAAATAATGTGTACAACCACAAATATTTAGATAAAAAAGGAAACATTAAAAAATCTGGATTTATGTCTACATGATGACAGAATAAAATTTCCCTTCTTTTTTCCTTGTCTTTTCAGGGCCGTACCTGTGGCATATGGAGGTTCCCAGGCTAGGGGTCAATTCTGAGCTGTAGCCACTGCCCTTCGCCAGAGCCACAGCAACTCGGGATCCGAGCCATGCCTGTGACCTATACCACAGCTCACGGCATCGCCGGATCCTTAACCCACTGAGCGAGGCCAGGGATCGAACCCGCAACCTCATGGTTCCTTGTCAGATTCGTTTCCGCTGCGCCACGACAGGAACTCCAAATTTCCATGTTTTATGCAACATTTTTGCTGTAACCATGTGGACATTGCACAAACACCTTTTAAAAGTTATTCATTTCTTTGTATAGAAGAGATTACTTCTGTACCATCAAGAAGAATAAGCAAAGTTTGGTTATATTAATTCATACTAAGGCAGGCTTCAGAAGAACTTCCCATAGGGATTCTACATTTTTCTGTTTAGCGTATTTGCTGTTAGGTGAAACAAAGCATTTCCTAACTGCCACATGCATAGTTTTAATGGGATCGGTTCTAGTGCCATTCTTTCCTTCCTTCATTCATCTGAAAATTAAACTGGGAGTAGAGGAAGAGGGTGTTGAAGGATATTCCAAACAGATCAGCACGTGCAGAGGATCTGACTTGGTAAGGAACTTGGCTTGTTGGAGGATGTAAATGAAGGCCAGAGCAGTTCAAGGACAGTGAGTAAGTGTTCTTGGGCTGTACCTGAAGAGTCATAGGAAATCGCTGCATGGTTTTCATGTTGAGGAGTGACACAATCTGATCTCATTGTTTAAAAGGTCACTAGGTACACAGTGTGCAAAATGGATCAGAGGGCTGGGCAAGGCTAGAGCTAGAGGCAGTGATACCTGTCGGTTTGCCCTAGAGTCCTGGCAATGGAGGTGGAGAGAAGTAGACAGGTTTGAGGTGGAATCAAAAGGAGATAGTGATTAACTAATGGCATAGGAGAGATTGTGAGCTTGAAGTTGATGCCTGGTTTTCTGACTTGAGTAATTGGGTGGATAGTGGTGCCTTTAACTGAAATGCAAAGTGCCAAAGAACAGGAGTTTGGGGGAGGTGATATAAGGGTTCAGAACACTTTGTGTCTTGATGAATTCTCGGTGCCTAGCAGATACCTACGGTTTGGGTTTCGGTATGAAAATCTACAATGGAGTTACTCATATACAACTGAAACCCTGAGAATGAATGAAATCATGTAAGGAGAAAAGACCATACCCTGAGCAACTCCAACATTTGAAATTTGGTCCAAAATAGAGGAACCAACAAAGATGCCAGAGGAAGAGCCAGATAAAAGGAAGACAAATGGAAAAGAATGATGCCGCAGAAATGAAATGAACACTGTTTCAAGAAGGAGGGTGTGATCTTCTAAAACATGAAGATTCTCTCGAATCAGGGTCCCATCACGCCCCCACACTCACTTCTACCTGAATTAGATGGTGTAAATACACTGCAAGGTGGCTCCACTAAGTCTATAGGATTGGGGCGTATGGAGAAATCGGATTCTCCTCTTGAAACTACTAGAGCTTATGGAGAAATACCCCGGGTGTTTTTCCACAGGCATATGACAAACCGTCTTCCTTTCTTAGGAGAATCAGACTTCCTATTTATGATTTATTAGCACCCACCTGTGCCAAGCACACTGAAATGCAACGAAAAAAGAAAATGATTCTTTTCTAAGGGAGAAAGAAAAACAATTAGATTCTTTTCTAAGGGAAAAAGAAATACATTTCTCAGGGGGAAATGTCCACAGGGACATAGATATTATGTCTGTTTGTCAAACAGGCACAGGAGAAAGATCAAAGAGCAAGAAAACACTGAAAAACGGTTCTTGAGCTAAAACTCCCTAGAGTTTGTGGATTTCTGGGCATACGAAGCCCTTTGAATGAAGAGTTTAAGCTGTACACAAACTTGGAGTTGAATTAGGATCAGATATCAAAGATGATCTTGCTTACTTCAAATGGGCTAACTGGATACTGGCTGAAGAGAGCTTAAGCTAAAAAGGAATTAGTAATGTTGTGACTAAGATTCTGACAGATGTGAATAACAGGAAGAACTCTTTGGCAATCCAGAAGGAAAAAAAAAATAGAAAAGAGGCTGAATGGATACAAACTTTTGATTACTTTGACTGAATTTCATCCCAGCTGTAAATTCAAATAGTAGAGGTATCATTTTAGAAAAAAAACGAATCTCTTGGAATAAAGAAAAATTACACAGTGTTCAATTTCCAAGCCCATGCTATTAATAAAAGCTTTTTGAGAGAGAACAAGGGTGGGGGAAGGGTGGAAAGAGGGACAGGGAGAGAGGGAGAGAGAGAAACTGATTCTGAGAAATTGCCTCTATGTCTACCTGATAGTCACTGGATGAAATCGCAAAGAAAACTGGCAGGAGATCAGGCCTCCTGGAATCCATTAAATAAAAAGAAGGAGAAAAATATCTCAATGTTGGTTGCAGATCTGCACGCTAGATTCAAAGATTTGAGCAGAACTGCTTAAGGGTGAGCAGATCCAGAAATAAAATTTCATAAAATTTCAGCACTCATAAAAAGAAGAATAGAAATTTGCTAGGTTAGAGAGCAACAGATACTACTACATGTGCTGGATCCCATATATGGGTCTTAACCGGAAACAAAGATCTTGGTGAGCCATTGTTTCCTCATTTCTGTTCTTGCCTCAGCATATGCAAGTTTTGCACCACCTCCACTAGTCACTAGTCACAATTACAGCTTTTAAAGTTGTGCTCAGACTAAAGACTCATCTTCCAACCAACTAAACCACAGACTTAGATAGATACGAGGGCTTGTCTAGGCTGGGAGATGATCACTGTGACAGTCGTGTCCCATACCCACACCTCCTCTGACGGATAAATCCAGCAAACAAGAGCTGTGTGGTAGAATGACTTGACTTGAAAGTGTAACCTGCTTTAATGAGAAGTATCAGAAAGAAATTAGAGATCAGATAGGCAAGATGCCAAGGACAGGGAAGTCAGCTAACACAAGATAGAACAGGTGGGTACTGGAGGTTTAAATAGCTTAGAACCATCATTTCTGACCTTTTAGAAAATGGAGACTCCTCATTACTAATAAGATAGAACTTTTTGAAAAATTGAAACAATAAATTTTCATCCTTTAAAATTTGAGAAAACAAATATAAATAAAAAGAAGAAAAGAGTTCCTGCTGTGGCACTGTGGGTTAGGAATCCGACTGCAGTGGCTCTAGTCGCTGCAGAGGTGCAGGTATGATCCCTGGCCCGGTGCAGTGGGTTAAAAGGATCCAGTGTTGCCACAGTTGTGGCGTAGATCATAGCTGTGGCTCAGAATCAATTCCTGGCCTGAGAACTTCCATATGCTGTGGGTGTGACCATAAAAAAAAGAAGAAAACAGAAAATGCACAGAATACCCCTTCCAGAGACTGACACAATTAGCGCCTTGGAGTACATCCCATAAAATATTTTTATGCACATATACACACACATATGCGGATATGTGTATATATATATATATATATATATATATATATATATGCAGTTACTGCATTTTAATGAGAATTTTCACTTAATGATATTTTTATGAACTTTCTATTACAGTAAATACCCACAATGCTATTTTTTCTACATAGCATATTTTTTCTATTGCATTATAAAGGTGTATCACAATTGATTTTACTAATCTATTGTTGAACATGTTTGGTGTTTCTAGTTTTTTGCTACTGTGAAGAATGTTACAGAGTTCAGGTCGTGGCTCAGTGGTTAAAGAACCTGACCAGTATCCATAAGGACCTGGGTTCGATCCCTGGCCTTGCTCAGTGGGTTAAGGATCCGGTGTTGCTGTGAGCTATGGTGTAGGTGGCAGCTACAGCTCCGTTTGGACCCCTAGCCTGGGAACCTCCATATGCCACGGGTGCAACCCTAAAAAGACAATTTAAAAAAAGAATGTTACAGTGAATATCGCTGAACACATTCGTTCTTTAAGGATCCCTTCATAATATAAAACATATAAAAATGAGGCAACTGGGAATCCACATGCAAAAGACAGATGCTATATCCTGACCTCACAGTAGATACTAAAATGAACTCTAAATAGATCAAAGACCTAAATATAAGAGCTAGAAATTTATAGCTTTTAGAAGAAAAAAGAAAGGTAACACTTTATAACCTTGGATTTGGCAATGATTTCTTAGGTATGACACCAGAAGCACAATCAACAAAATAAAAAAATAAAATGGACTTCAGCAAAATTAAAAGCTTTTCTGCATCAAAGAACAGTATCAAGAGAGTGAAAAGGCAATCCAAAGAATGGGAGAAAATAGCTGCAAATCACATATCTGATTAGAGTCTAGTATCCACATTATATAAAAACCTCCTATAACTCAACATCTATAAAGAAAACAACCCAATCAAAATTTGGACATAGGACCTGAACAGACATTTATCCAAAGAAGATATACAAGTGTCCAATGACGACATGAAAAGATGTGCAACATCACTTTAACTGCATGTCAAAAATGATTAAACTTTGGATGACTGTTTTGTGTGAACACAGCTAACACTGGACGATTTGAAGATGTGTTCATGCTTTCAATCAAATGGAATGCCATTTAGTTCATTGTTACTATGTCAATTATTTACTAAATAATCCTCTGGCCACTTAAAAAATTTTCCAATTAAGATCCAGGTTACTGGAGTTCCCGTCGTGGCGCAGTGGTTAACGAATCCGACTAGGAACCATGAGGTTGCGGGTTCGGTCCCTGCCCTTGCTCAGTGGGTTAACGATCCGGCGTTGCCGTGAGCTGTGGTGTAGATTGCAGACGCGGCTCGGATCCTGCGTTGCTGTGGCTCTGGCGTAGGCTAGTGGCTACAGCTCTGATTCAACCCCTAGCCTGGGAACCTCCATATGCCGTGGGAGCGGCCTCAAAGAAATAGCAAAAAAAAAAAAAAAAAAAGATCCAGGTTACATCATAATTTAGAAAAATACATGCTGTTTGATATATGGTTATTTACATATGCTTTTATTTATTTTTATCATATATATATAACTAAAGAGGGGAAAATTTACTTAAGGAAGTAGAATAAATTCCAGATCCCAACAGAGCATTAAGCAACACAGACGTGTCAAATGGTTTCACTTTTAAAAATTCAACACAGATAACTATCATTAATATGTCATCCAGATATTGCATAATGAAGTACTGAGAAACGAACTTACAGCAAAAGTAGCTAGCATCACATTTTTAATGTTATCTTTGAGATATAATTTACATACAATAAAATTTACCCTTTTCAAGTATTTAATTCAATGGGTTCTAGTACTGAATTTCACAGTTGTACAACCATTACCATTATCTAATTTTAGAACATTTCATCACCCCCAAAGACAGACCCTGTCGCATTAGCAGTCCCTCCATAATACCCCCTTCCTTCCAGTGCCTCACAACCACTAATATACCTTCTGTTTCTATGGATTTACCTATTTTGGACTTTTCTTTTAAAACAACAGGTATTTATTCTCTTGGACTTTTCATATAAATAGAATCATACAATACGATTGGCTTCTTTCATGTGGTATATTTTCAAGGTCAATCCACATTGTGGCATTTATCAGAATTTCATTCCTTTTCATGGCCAAATAACATTCCATTGTGTGGCTATATCAATTTTGTTTATGAATAATGTTGCCATAAGCGTTCATGAACAAGGTTTTTAAGTGGATATATTTTCAGTTCTCTTGCGTATATCCATAGGAGTGGAGTTGCTAGGTCTTCTCATATCTATGTTTAACATTATGAGAATCTCAAACTTTTCCAATCTGCACCATTTTACATTCCCACCATCAATATATGAGGGATCCTATTTTTCACATCCTCACCAACACTTGTTATTGTGCCCCCCCCTTTGTCTTTTGTCTACTTAGGGCGGCACCCTCGGCATAAAGAGGTTCCCAGGCTAGGGGTCTAATTGGAGCTGCAGCTGCCAGCCAACGCCACAGGCACAGCAACATCAGATCCGAGCTGCATCTGCGACCTACACCACAGCTCACGGCAACATTGAATCCTTAACCCACTGAGTGAGGCCAGGGATTGAACCCGCAACCTCATGGTTCCCAGTTGGATTCGTTTTCGCTGCACCACAATGCGAACTCCCCTACGGTGCCTTTTTAATTATAGCCATCCTAGCTTGTGTGAAACAAATATTGAGCAGACAGTACAGAAAGTTACCATATAAAACCTCAAATACGCAATTTCTCCTATTCCTAAAATCTTACATTAGTGTGTTACATTTGTTACAATTAATGAATCAATACTCACATCATTAAAGTCCATAATGTACATGAAAATTCGCTTTGTGTTCTATAGTTCTATGAGTGTCTGACAAATGCATAATATCATGTATCTACTATAATAGTATTGTACAGAAAACTTTCACTGCCCTAAAACTCCCCTGAGCTTTACATATTCATTGCCCCCTGCCCTGAACACCTGGCAACCCCTGATATAATTGGAAGCACAGAGCATGCAGCCTTTTCAGATTGGCTTCATTCCCTTAGCCATATGGATTAAGATTCTTCCATGTTTTTTCATGATTTGATAGCTATTTTTTCTTTTTTTGACACTTTTTTTTTTTTTGTCATTTTAGGGCTGCACCTGCGGCATAAGGAAGGAGTTTCCCAGGCTAAGGGTCTAATTGGAGCTGTTGCTGCCGGCCTATGCCACAGCCAGAGCAACTCGGGGTCTGAGCCGAGTCTGCGACCCACACCACAGCTCATGGCAACGCAGGATCCTTAACCCACTGAGCGAGGCCAGGGATCGAACCTGCAATCCCATGGTTCCTAGTCGGATTCATTTCTGCTGCGCCATGACAGAAACTCCTTGTTGACTTTTTTTTTTTTTTCAGGGTTGCACTTGCAGCGTGTGGAAGTTCCCAGGCTAGGGGTTAAATTGGAGCTGCATTTGCTGGCCACAGCCATGCCAGATTTGAGTCACATCTGTGACCTACACCACAGCACAGGGCAACGCTGGATACTTAACCCAATGAGCAAGGCCAGGGATTGAACCTGCATCCTTAGGGATACTAGTTGGGTTTGTTACCTCTGAGCCACAACGGTAACTCCTGAATTCATATTTTACATTTCCCTTCAACCCATATTTACTGAGCTTCTCTATCAGTGTCATTGTAGATTTGATTTGCATTTCCCTAGTGACTAACGGAGGCTGAGCTTCTTACCACACGCTTACTGACCATTTACCTATCTCCTTTGGAGAAATTTCCATTTAGATCCATTTGTCCTTTTGTTTATTTATTTTTTCTTTTTTTTTTACGGCCCTATTTTCTCTGCATATGTAATTGTTGGCATTTTTAGCAATAAAGTTTTTATGGAGGTTCCCAGGCTAGGGTTTGAATCAGAGCTACAGCTGCTGGCCTACGCCACAGCCACAGCAATGCGGGATCTGAGCCGCATCTGTGAACTACACCACAGCTCATGGCAACGCTGGATCCCCGACCCACTTAGTGAGGCCAGGGATCCTCATGGATCCTAGTCAGGTTCGTTACCACTCAGCCACGAAAGGAATTCCCCCTTTTGTCCTTTTAAAAATTGGGTCATCGGTCTTCTTTATCATTGAGTTGTAACAGTTATATATTGTAGACACAAGTTTTATATTAGATATATGATGTGCAAATATCTTTGCCTACTCTGTGGGTTGTCTTTGCACTTTCATGATGGTTTTAGCAGCGCCTTTTTGTGGTGCCTTTCCCTAGAATACGGAGCTATTTTGATATATGAAGTTCGAGAGTAAAGTTGAGACTTTTCTTTGTAAACAAATATGCCAGCGCTTACATATCCCAAGATGGTGTTTTTCACATCCAATTCATTGTCTGGGCAGGATTTATGTATGCATTCATTCATTCCAAATATAATACTACCATTGTTTACATAGTTTATTGGAAACACAAGAGATCAGTTACATCCTAGAATAGTGTTTCTCAAACTTTAGGATGCTTCAGAATCACCTGGAGCACTTGTTATAATACAGCTTGGTGGGCCTCATCCTCAGAGCTTCTGATTTAGTGTCCGAAGTGGAGCCTGGCAGTCTGCATTTCCAACAGATCTCCAGGTGAGGCTGATGATGCCGGCATGTGAGCCATACTTTGAGAACCACTGTCAGAGCAGCATTTCCCAAAGCGTCTCTGGGATATTAACAACTGTTAGATGGTGGAAGGATTTTATTGTTATATAACTTGGGGAAAATCTAGGTTAAGCAGATTTTTTTTACTGTAAGCCTTCTCTGAATTTTTAATCTGTGAGTGTGCATTTCTAACCTCTGAGGTTGAAAATATTATAATGTTATTTCTCAACTTTTTGACCATGGGATGCTTTTTCAAAACCACTTCATTGAAGTATAATCAGAATCATTGTATATTTCTTTTATAACAGTACATGCTTAAACTGTGCAATTTAATATGTTTTCACATATGTATACACCCAGGAAACCATCTCCACCACCATGTTACCTGCTGAGGTAGTGACTCCTGATTAGTCTAGGTCAATCCTAGCAATCCCTTTCCCTTGCCAGTGTTTGAAGTATGGACATATCACCCAATTTTCATCCATGAGATGTGTGGGAATGTTTTGATGGAGGTTTCTTGAAATAGTTTCCTCCCTTTTAAAACAGTATGCATAGAAAGATATGGTCTCTGCTTCCACTGGTCATGGTTATGTCTAGATGTTATGACTGGAACTACAGGGTTTATCTTGTGATTATGAGAAGAATAAGCCTGAGGACAAAGCTGAGGATGGCAGAGCAGAAAGAGGGAATGAAGCTTGTCCTTGAATTCTTCTTTGAGACATTGAAGACAAAACAAAACAAAATGCTGCAGTCATCTGACCTTGACACTTCTTGTTATGTGAGTTAGGACACTGTCTTTACAGTTTACGCCATTTAGAGTAGGATTTTCTGTCCCATACAGCTGAAAACATGCTTACAAAGAAGTTTCAAAACTTCACTGACCATTCAGTTTCAGCTTGCTTGGTGCCATATGAGCAGCAAAGCACAATTTTGAGCACCTCTCCTCATTTATGTGCCATCTATCAGGTTCACATCTTTGGTCTCTGATTCCTAGCACTGCACTCCATCTTTCAATACTTGGTTTTGGCCCCTCTTGGACTTTTGCAATTTAGCTTTAACTCAACTTTCAGCTTCCATTGACCTCCCTGAATTCAGCTGCCATCATAGTTTTTTAATAGAAGCCACCCCTCCCCGCCCAACCAACCACTAATCCCAGTCCAGTAGTTCTCAGCACCTTCTCTGATAACTGGTTCCTCTTTATTTCCTATTTGATGCCCCCTTCCATGCAGATACCCAGGCTAGAAGTTATCCTAGCTTCTGCCTTTTTTCCTCATCCTAACATCCAGCCAAGATCTACTTATTTTAACTTTGAAATCTTTCTTCAATTCTTCTCTCCACTCTCACTGTCATCATCCTAGTTTAAACAACCATCACGTCTCCTGAGTTACAATAACCACTTCCCCTCCTGCTGGGGAAGTGGTCCTCAGTCTTACCATTTTCAACGCAGCCTACATTTTGCAGTGAGAGGAAAGTTTCGGAAATGCTGACCATGTTACTTCCATGCTCACACCCGTTGCCCCTGTGTCCCACCCCATTATCGACAGGAGAAAGTCTTCAAGGTGGGACACAGGGCCTCCATGAGCTGACTCCCCTTTGCTTCTCCATCCTCATGTCCCATCACTCCCTGACTCAAAGTTCATTATCCAGAAACCATGAATATTTTGTAGTTCTTTGGAACACACCATGCTGTTATTCACCTCGATTCCTTTGCTCATAGTCTTCTCTGCCAAAAATGCCCCTCTCCTTTGATACTCTTTTCCTACTGATTCTTTGGGCCTCAGTTCAGGCATCACTTCCTGAAAGATTTATTTGACCCCACTCAATCTAGGCTTTCCTTCTTAATGTCCTTTTATAGCATCTTTTATTTCGTCATTTTCCTTAACACATTATATTATGGTCTCTTTGATGTGACTCTATCTCCCCACTCCAATCCCCACTAGAGTTTGAGTTCTTGAGTGCAGGGATTGTATATCATTCGTGGCTGTACCCAAAGTACCTAGCCAGAATGGAATAATTAGTTTCATCAGAACAGAGCTTTTGGCCTCCTACTTCCCTACTTTCCACTGCAGTGACGTTGGACCTTTTGCCTGGAATCCAAGATTGTTGAGGAATGCTACCATTCACCCAGACACAGAAGATGAGGTGTTAGAAGCGGAAGGAATCTTGTAATGTGAGGCCAAAACTGAGTCATACAGAACAAGCTGGCTATACTCATTACTCAGCTGGCAGAAAAGAGATTATTGCTTAGCCTATATTCACACATCTATCAATCAAATATTACTTCCTCCACCATCAAAGATGCTCTTGGTGATAATCATATGGGTTCCTACCTAATTATTATTCTCCCTGCAAATGGAAGTTTAATCAGCTTCAAAGGCTTTGATTTCAAAGACAAATCCAAGATGATGTCATTTCTCCGCTCATTGTACAGTGGTGTCATGAGAGATCCTATCTTCTTTAACTCTTTCAATGGCTCCACCATAACTACTAAGTTGCATGGTAGAAGAGTCCCCTTCTGCATCACTATGCAACTAAGAGTAGGAAATCCTCATTTCCAAGTGAGTGCTGTGATATCCTCTAAGACACCTTGTAACTTAATCAGTGCATTCCTGGTCCCACCCACCTGTCACACTGAACCACACACACTCCAGTGAAGGTGGACATTAGCAAAATATATCACAGGCCTGATGACTGATAGCATCCCTATCAAAGAGCTCATGTGGATCACTTCTCCCTGTCTCCTCTTCCCTTTGTTCCTTAACTTCTCATCTGTACAATCTCCTTCTTGGAATCCCATTCTGTTACTTCCTTTACTTTACTTCCAAGTTTTTTTGTTTGTTTGTTGTTTTAAAATCAGCATTGTTGTTCCTAGAATCCCAGGTAAGTATGCCGCATTACAGAATGTGAGTGGTTGTCCACTGGGGTCTTTAAGCCAGAAATCATTTATCCAACAAAACGCATTGAGCACTTAATCTGTGCTTGGCTCTGCTCTAGGTCCCACAGATACAGTGAACAAATCATGGAAAACTTCTGCCTCATGAACTTGTATTATTCATGTCTATCAATTCTATAACATAATTAAGTAGAATATATGTTAAATGGAGATAAAAAATAATTCAGAAAAAGGTATGATTGAAAGGGTGAGAGGATAGTCAGAAAAAGTAGCACTGAAAGACTTGAAAGGGAGTGAGTGAGTCATGGGGATGTCTGTGGGAAGAATATTAAAAGTAGAGAGAACAGCAAGTGAAGAGGCTCTAAAGGAGGAAAAATGATTGGAGGGTTTCAGAAATAAGAAGCTTGTGTGGCTGAGTGGCTGGAAATGAAATCAGAGAGGAAAGAGAATTACATCTGGTAGGGCCTTATGAGTCATTGCAACTGCTTTGGATTTTAATCCAAGAAATGTGGTGTTCGAGAATATAAGTTATGTGATCTGACTTACATTTAACAGGATCACTCTGGCTGCTGTGTTGAGAGTAGACACTGCAGGGAGGTGAGCAAAAGTGGAAGCAGGGAAACCAGTTAGGAGACTATTGTAATAATTCAGAAAAGAAATAATAGTAATAGTCTGGATCAGGACAGTGGCAGCAGAGGTGGTAAGATGTCATTGCATTCTGGACATATTTTGAAAGTATTTTTAACAGGTCTTGAAGAGGAATAAGATATGGATAATGGGGAAAAGAAAAGGATAAGGATGACATTTTTAGCTTGAACAGTTGGAAAGATAGAGTTGCTCTTTGCTAAGATAAAAAAATGAAGGAAGAACAGGTTTAAAGGGCAACAACAGGAATTTGATTTGGGGTCTGTTAAGGGTATGAAGCCTATTAGACATCCAAATAGAGTCAGTGGGTAAACAGTTGGATGTTTGAATCTAGAGTGTAGGGGAGAAGTCTGATTATATGTATTTGGAAGTCATTAGCCTATAGATACTATTTAAATAATGGGTGAAATTACCAAAGAGTGCCCCAGGGTTCAATAGATGAAGAAGACGCTAAGACCATGGATTGAGTCCTGGCACTCTAGAAGTTGGGTTACTAAGAGGAATTGGCAAAGGAGATAATGAGAGGCTAATGAAATTGAAGAGTGTGGGGTCTTGGAAACCAAGCAGAAGGGAGTGATCAACTTATTACGCTAATAAGCCAAATAAAATTGGAACTGAGAATTGAACACTGGATTTATCAATGTAGAGGCAATTGGTGGTCCTGAAATTATAGGGTTTTTTTTTGTTTTTGTTTTTGTGGAACAATGGTGGCAAAAGCCTGACTGCAATAGGCTTAACGAGTTTAATTTTATTTATTTAAAACATTTTTAAATGGAAGAATAGCTGATTTACAATATCATGTCAGTTTCAGGCATACAACACAGTGATTCAGTTATACACCCATATATTCTTTTTCGGAATCATTTCCCTGATAGGTTATTATACAATACTGAGTTGAGTTCCCTGTGCTATGCAGTAGGTCCTTGTTGGTCATCTATTTTATATGGAGTAGTGTGTATATGTTAGATAACTTTTATTTTTGAGGTGTTTTGCTATAAAGTAGAGAATAAAAATGAAGGGAGGAGTTGCTAGACATTTTTCCAGATGAGAAGAGTAACAGTATTTCTTAAATGCTTACGGCAGTGATTCAGTAGAAAGTAGAAAACGGGTGATGCAGGGGAGAGAGTGGTGAATTGCTGGGGTGACGTCCTCAAGTAGGTGAGTGTGGAGGGCATCTAGTGGACAAATGGAAGGGCTGGCATTAAATAAGTACATGGGCAAACGGGCACAGTTCCATAGCATGTAGTTAGGTTAATGTGTGGTAGGGATTGTGAGAGTTTGTTTCCATTTTCCATTGTTATTATTTTTTTCTAGGCCTGGACCTGTGGCACATGGAAGTTCCCGGGCTAGGGGTCAAATTGGAGTTGTAGCTGCCGGCCTACACCACAGCCACAGCAATGCAGGATCCCAGCCGTGTCTGCAACCTACACCACAGCTCACGGCAACGCCGGATCCCAGACCCACTAAGCAAGGCCAGGGATCGAATCCATATCCTCATGGAGACCATGTTGGGTTCTTAACCCACTGAGCCACAACAAGAATTCCTCATTGTCCATTTTCTTTGAGGGGAGGGTTAGCAGTGGGGGCAGGGCATGCTGAATGTTTGAGGAGAGTAGAAATGCGAAATAGTAATTTATGTGAGTGGGAGAATGAATGGACTAGGAACATGTAGTATGATTCTTGAAGAGCCTTAGGGATTTATTTGAAGTGGGTGCTTTTGTTTTTGTTTCCTCCATTTACATTCAGCAGCAGGGATGCAGTCGTGGAGTAGGCAGAAAGTCAGATTTAACTGGAGTGGAGATTTTTCCAAGTGAGTAAGATGAAATAAGGCATAGGCTAGTTGAGCCTGAATGGGAGGGGGTGATTATAATGACTGGCCACTGTGATGGATAATTTGGGAAGTGGGACCGTGAGGCAGTTGATGGAGTGTGAAGCTTGAAAAGCTGCCCCTGAATTGGGGTACACAACAAACGTGCTAGAGCACCATACACTTACTGTCTGAAACCCATGTTATTAATAAAAGTTATATCCTTACAGACAAATGGATGAATTCCCACAGTGACTACTTTGTCTATAACAACACTTACTTGAAAATATAAGTTCTGGCGTGTGTGTTGAAAAAAAAAGTCTATTCGCAGTACTAAAGTAATGTACTAGTCTCACCTCATTTATATATTACTTTCCTCTGAAGGATTTCAGCTGCTGAACAAGAATCTGTCAAACACTCAACATGCCTCAGAGGCTGTAAGTCCTGGAAGAATGAAGGTTTGAGTGAAAGCAGATGAAAGCCTAGAGATAGCAGGAAAGCGGATGAAGAGAAAGGTGGACTAGAAAGGAAGCAGCAGTCCTCAAAGATAAAAATGCCATTGGCAAGTCAAACCAGGCAAGAAATAATACATTAAAAGAACTAAGAGGATGGACAAGAATAGTAAGGGGATGATGCAGAGAAAAGCAGGAAAGATATGGCAAGTATGGTAAAAGAATACAACAGTATTACTGGGATTCTTCGGTGATGCTTCTGAGAAAATAAAGTCGAATTTTCTTATAAATAAGGATTTGAAAATAGTATTTATTTAGTGCTTAGCATGGGCCAAGCTTTTTGCATACATTTATTTATATTAAACTCTTGAGGTCTAAAAGATAGATATCATTATTACCCCCATTTTACAAATGAAGAAACAGAGGAATGGAGATGTTTGTTAAATCACTTACCGGAGCCCCACAGCTCATTTCTGATGTCAAAGCCAGCGCCAGGAGTTCCCCTCGTGGCTCAGAAGTTAACAAACCTAACTAGGATCCATGAGGATGCAGGTTTGATCCCTGGCCTCACTCAGTGTGTTGGGGATCTGGCGTTGCCATGAGCTGTAGTGCAGGTTGCAGGCAAGCCCGGATCCCACGTTGCTGTTGCTGTGGCTGCAGTGTGGGCCAGCAGCTGTAGCTCTGATTCAACCCCTATCCTGGGAACTTCCATGTGCTGTGGGTACGGCCCTAAAAAGCAAAAATAATAAAATAAAAAAAGAGACAGTTCCCCTTCCATGTTATCAAACCATCGCCCAGGTGTCTTTATGTAAAATTGTCCTTTAAAAAAGTTATCATCTGGAGTTCCTGTCGTGGCTCAGTGGTTAACTAGGAACCATGAGGTTGCAGGTTCAATCCCTGGCTTTGCTCAGTGGGTTAAGGATCCGGCGTTGCTGTGAGCTGTGGTGTAGGTCGCAGACGTGGCTTGGATCCCTTGTTGCTGTGGCCCTGGTGTAGGCTGGCAGCTACAGCTCCGATGAGACCCCTAGCCTGGGAACCTCCATATGCCGCGGGTGCGGCCCTAGAAAGAACAAAAAGACAAAATAATAATAATAATATTAAAAAAGGTATTATTTGAATCCATATATATTTTTAATTTTTATAATAATTTATAGTTACCAAAAAGAACAGGATGTTTGAAATTGTGTCCATAAAGATAGGTACATTAACTGAAAGCCACACAACAATTGGAAAGGTCGATGGGAATCAAAATACAAGTGAAAATGTTCCTCTGAATTCACGCAATTCAGTGAGCAAGAAAATATACTAATTCTATTTGTGTATATTATTAATTTAATCTGGCTGGATCCTTTAGTTTTACTTCATTTCCTATGTGGCCTTCTCCATAGATTTTTAACATAGCGTTAACTGCTGCTCTGGGGTTGGGTGTCTACTTTACAGCATGGAGGACCTCCCCCTCTCCTCTCTTAAATCAGCACACCACTTGTACCCTTCAACTTATTTTTCCAGATTGTAAGTTTATTAAATGATCAAAAACCTAGCCATTTGACTATATTTTCTACTACATTATGCCATGTGAATAATGCTATTTATTTATTGGCCGCACCCAGGACATGCACAAGTTCCCTGGCCAGGGATCGAATCCACGCCACAGCAGTGACCTGAGCCACAGCAATGACAACCAGCCAGGTCCTTAACTGCTAGGCCACTAGGGAACTCCCATCTTTTAAAATAAAAAAGAATGATATCTGAAACCCTATTGGAAGTAAATAGTCGGGAGTTCCCGTCGTGGCGCAGCGGAAGGGAATCCGACTAGGAACCATGAGGTTACGGGTTCGATTCCTGGCTTCGCTCAGTGGGTTAAGGATCTGGCGGTGCTCTGAACTGTGGTGCAGGTTGCAGACGCAGCTTGGATCTTGCGTTGTGTGGCTCTGGCTTAGGCCGGGTGGCTACAGCTCTGATTCGACCCCGAGCCTGGGAACCTCCATATGCCGTGGGTATGGCCCTAAAAGGACAAAAGACAGAAAAAAAAAAAAAAAAGTAAATAGTCAATTTAGGGCACTTCAGATGAAAGCTAATTTTAAAAATGTATACAAAAGTAATAATGTTTTAAGTATAGCAACTCTACCTTCCTCAGATTTTAGCCAAAATTTTGCTTTCCTTCTTACAGAAGGGGAATTAGGTCTTAAAGATGTCGGAGATAAATCAAGTGTAAAGACTTTCATTCTTTTATTGTTTATGGCAAATTCTTTTATGATACGCAGATTAAATGAAATTAGTGTTTTCCTGGTTAGACGGCTACAAATCAGGTCATCTTAAAAAAAGAAAAAGTCTCAACCATAAGAATCAGCGTATAAATGTATTTTGTTTGAAACATCTTCAAGAACAGAAGAAAAGATGATAAATTTGCATCCAAATCTATCACTTCACCCCTATGTGTCCTGTCAACATGTTTCGATCTCAGACAAAGGTCTGCGAATGCCCTTCTCCAGCATTTGTTAACTAAATTTCACAACAGAAAGTAGGGCAGGACATGCAGCCTAATGATTTTCCCCCTTGCAGACTTTGCAAGGAAAAGCACGAGGTCACTTAAGCATTTAAGCCAAGCAATAAACTATTCACTAGTAAGTTAGGTCAAAGCAAGACTCTCCAAAGTAATTCATTAGAACAAAGAAAGACCTCAACTATCTTTACGAGTGAAAAAATAAACCCCTGTATTATTTTCAACTTATCAATCGTAAACATGTACATATTCCATTAGAATTGCAAATACATGGAACGAGAAGATCACTTTTACTTTCTTGTCTCATCATTCTTCGGAGAAATGTCAAAGAATTTGTTGTCCCTTTCCCACATCAGGGTACTTAATATTCAAAGTAACAAGAACGTAATGTAGAAAAGGGCCCATACACAGAAAGCCATCAGGATGGGGGTATAAATCCTTTTTTGACCTCCTCAAACGCAGGGAATATCAAGACCGCATACAGGTGAGAACATTCTAAAATGGAAATCTTTATGTCTTAGTTCAGGCTGCCGTAACAAAGTACCATACGCTTGGTGGTTTAAACAACAAAAAGTTTTTCTCATGGTTCTGTAGGCTGGGATGTCTACCGTCAAGATACTGGCAAGTCAGGTTTTGTTCCGAGGTCTCTTTTGGTTTGCAGGGGGTCCCCTTCTCACTGTGTGCTCACATGACCTCTTTGTGTTAGAGTGGCATGATGGAGGGGACAGCAAGCTCTCTGGTGTCTCTTCTCATAAAGGCACTAATCCCATCCGCCCAGGGCCCTACCCTCATGACCTCATCTAACCTTAATTACCCCCTAAAGACCGCCATCTGCAAATACCTGTATAGTAGGAGTTAGGGCTTCAACATATGAATTTTGAGGAGACACAAACATTCAATCCATAATACTTTACAAACATATTTAATATGGCTTTCAATACCAGTGCTCATAAAGCTCTTTATTTTCTCCTGGATACTAGGTATGTTATCAGATGCATTGTTATAGAAGAGATGATGGGACCTTGATTATGGCTTCATTGATCAGGTAAGCTTCCTGTTAGTTTGGTGTATTAGGCCTCTCCAGAGAAAAAAGAACCCAATAGGATAGATATAGACATAGACATAGATATATAAAATGAAATTTATTATGAGGAATTGACTCACGTGATTTTGGAGGCTGAGAAATCCCACAATCTGCCATCTACAAGCTGAAGACCCAGGAAAGCTAGTGGTGTAATTCAGTTTGAGACTGAAGCCTTGAGAACCAGGGAAGCCAACTGTGTAATTCCTAGTCTGAAGGCAGAAGGCCCATATTTCAGCTCGTGCAGTCAGGCAGAGATGGGGGGAATTATTTGTCCTATGTCTTTTTTTTTCTATTTAGGCCCTCAACAGATCAGACAATGCCCAGCCACACTGGAGAGGGCAATTTACTCAGTCTACCAGTTCAAATGCTAATATCACCCAGAGAAGCCCTCACAGACACACCTAGGAACAATGTTTAACTAGATATCCGGGCACCTGGTGACTCCATCGAGTTGACACATAAAATTAACCATCACATTTGGTAATTAGAGATAAAATGAGTAAAATATTCATCCGCTGGTTGTTGACAGCTGTCATTGTACCTTATTGATCAGTGTGCATGTTGTACAAGTTGTTAAATATTTTGAATATCTCTATTAGTTATACATATTTTTAATTAAATAAAATACGCTCTTCATTAAAGCATATAAGTAAATATAGGCATCAGAAATAGAAAGATTTAAAAATAATTAGCTACTGTTCTCATTAATCCTTAAATATTATTATTTTCTGATTTTTTTTTTTTGTCTTTTTGCTATTTCTTTGGGCCGCTCCCGCAGCATATGGAGGTTCCCAGGCTAGGGGTTGAATCGGAGCTGTAGCCACCAGCCTATGCCAGAGCCACAGCAACGCGGGATCCGAGCCGCGTCTGCAACCTACACCACAGCTCACGGCAACGCCGGATCCTTAACCCACTGAGCAAGGGCAGGGACCGAACCCGCAACCTCATGGTTCCTAGTCGGATTCGTTAACCACTGAGCCACGACGGGAACTCCTATTTTCTGATTTTGATGTAACTCCAACTTTAAAACAACTAAGTGACCTTGCATATTGAATGTTAGAGCTCCTGTGATTTGGATAAGTCTTAAAATTTTTAAATTGAGATGAAATTCACCTAAAATTAAGCATTTTAAAGTGAATAGTTCAGTGGTTCACAATATTGTACAACATTATCTAGTTCCACAACTTTTCATCACCCCAGAAGGAAATCCCATACCCACTAAGCACTTGCTGCTACATTTTCCTCTCCTAGCTCTTGGTTTCTGTCCATATGGATGTGCCTATTCCAGACATTTTGTATACAGGGAATTACACAATATGTTAACTTTTGTGTCTGGCGTTTTTTACTAAACTTAATGTTTTCAATGTTCATCCAGGTCATAGCAGGTAACAGTACTTCATTCCTTTTTTAATGTCTGAATCCTATTCCATTGTATGTATATACCATAGTTTGTTTCTTCATTCATCTTTTGATAAATATTTGGGCTGTTTTCACCTTTTGGCTATTGAGTTAGACTTGGAACAGTTCAATCCTGAGTCAAACCCCTGGGTATCTCCCCAGCTTCTACATTATAAGCTTAATACCTTAGAAAAAAGGATTTTGATTGCTTCATGTATCTTGTGGCACTTGGCTCTGTTACCAGAACTGTTCAATCTTTCCCTACTTGAAATCTTAAGGAAGGATCTATCTCATTCACCCAGCCTCCACAACAGAAAAATTAATCAGTCCTTGAAGCATAAACGGCTCCTTTACTTCCTTCACCTCCCTGCTGACCAGTTCTTTCCTAAATAGAGTGCCTTTCAATCTCTGCTTTTGCTCTCCTGCTCTTTTCCATCTGTAACTGGCCATCCATGCAACTGGCTCCTCTGTGAGTGATCTGACACATGCAAGAGTATATTTTTTTCTGATCGACACCAACCTCTAAAAATAGTTTGATATTATAAAACTCAGCTACACCCAAGCAAAACTTTAAAAAACACATTTAAACAGAATTCAACAGAAACCATGTTCCACCCTTCCTTTCCTCTCATCCCCATCCCTGTGCAATCACGGCTGACCATTCTTGCACATAGGGCTAAACTGATTTTGGCTGGATGTAAAAGAGTGCATTTTACTTAAATAAACCACTTCCTACAGATGTCATTTCTCTGACATAGCAGAATGCTTCGATCCCGATAAGCTGTTCATTTTTCCTTAAGATGAGCCATGAGAATTGAATACACGGTGAGAAATGCTGGTCAGAAAGACCAGATGGCCCCAAGGTACCCCTCAAATCACAATATGTCAGCACCTGGCTTTTCTGGATCTCAGAAGGCCTGTGCTGGTAGCCAGTTTAAGAACCATAACTTTCACTCTTCTGCTCAAGACAAATTTATTTTTGGATATTCCTCAGCCCTGAATTCCACAAAAGAAATATTGTTGTTAGGATTCTAAAAGTAGAGAAGGCAATGTGGGTATCTCCTTATGCAGTGCTGGTTTACCAGTCTGATCTCATGCTTTTTTTGGGGTGGGGGGTATGGGAGAATGTGGCCTTTATTACTTTATACAAAACAAAGATAGTCATTATGAGAAAAATAGAATGTCTTAGGAGTGAGGTATACTTAGTTGATAGTATGCCATTCATTATTTTACAAATTATCCAATAATAAGGCTGACTTTTTAATTACAGTTCTATGAATGGTAGTCTTTTTAATTTTAAATTATATATAAAGTGGAGACACTGTAATATTTTCAGGGCTAAATGCCTCTAAAGGGCTTAATCTAGTTCTATACCTCAGAAATTTACAGGATAAATTTAAGTATGAAAAAAAAAGTATGGAAGTTGGAGAACCCTTAAGCTGTATCTCTACCATCCTTCACCTTACAATTTTTTGAAAGAGTTAGAAATTGAGCATTCAACTGTGAGTTTCTTTTTTCCTTTTTACGTCCCTTGGTAACTTATGGTAATAAGCCCATGACATGATCAATCAAAAAAGAATTTCGACAAATTTCAAAGATAACTGGCTCCAAACTGTGGAAGATTTCCTTTTTGCCTTTAATCTGAGAAAACTTTTTTTAAAAAATGGTGGAGGTAAAAAAAATATAGTTTGGGTGATGCAATGATATCTTTACATATATTTTATTTGGTAAGTATCTTAAATACGTGTCACCTTATTTTTCAATTTCCATTTTAGTGTAGTGGTTTGCACATAGGGCCAGTTGATCGTGCTTTTCCATGTCATTTTGACCTAGCACTTGAAATTAATGTTTGTCCCTCCTGTGTTCCACATTGCCTTATAGCAAGTCTGTTGAACAAAGAATATTTATCGCAAGGTGAAATTTCAATCTGTGCCTTCTACTTTGGAAAACTGAATTACATTCAATTTCATATTTATTATGTATTATGTACAAGACATTGTTAGGCACTGAAGTGGAGGTAAAGAGGAATAAGATGATGTGTTCCTAACCATAAACATTGTATTTTATCATGTATCCCATCTATTATATCTATTAGTTCATGTAGTTTTTTCCAACCCGTATGGCAGGAAATGTGCCTTACATGACTTTGCATACAAATGTTAAAGTTATTCGTTGAATTGTGTTTTTGGCTAACCCAGATTTAGATAGAACTATGTCACCCTATCTCTACTACTGGGGCTAGATCCTCATGGAACTTGATTATGAGGTCAAGACTCAGTGGCTAAATCTGGCATCAAAAGTCCCTCCTACCACATTTCTACTCTAAGTTTTAGCAATGAAATCTTCTGATCAGATCTTCAGATTCGTTTATTTTCTTTTCCTTTTTGGTGTGAGATTGTACTTGAGTGAGTGAATGGACCTATAGTTGTCTAGAAGAAGTATGTTAGATAAATAAAAAAAAAAACAAACCTTCAAACTATAGTACAAGATAGGGAACAGTAGAAGCCAAGGTATTAAGGCAGGAAAATACAGGGAATAATCAGCAAAGGGGAGTAGTCCAATTTGACCAGAATAGACTATGGGATGCCAAAAGGGAGTAATGTAAGATAACACAAGAAACATTTGTTCACTTAGGTGTATAGTGGGGCTAATAGTGCTGTTACTATCAATACTTGGCTGAGCTGTTGAGCTTTATTGCTACAGATAAAGTCTTTGCTCCATGGCCCTAGATAGTATCCAGAACCTGCCAAGTTTCTCCCCAAGGTGCTGCAGAGTAAGTGCATGGATTAGTTCAGTTTATCACTCCTTATTCCATAAACAGGGAGTACTGATTAAAAGTGTCCTACTGATTAAGTGGCATAAGCCGATTTAAGTGCAAGAGTATGCAGTTATACGATACTAAGCGAGGATAATAAGTTGAGGCTTGAGTCTGTTTAACTAGACCAACAATGTCTGTAGGTCTAATTTTCCAACAGAACAATTTTATCTGCTCTTTCTGGGATTCTTCTGAACAAAAGATATTTAAATCTTTCTCCAGCCTTGCCAAAATAAGGGTGTGTGGATATTCTGACACCAGCAATAGGCATTACACCAACCGTATATCTTGCTACAAAGGAGGAACTGAGCTTAAATTGTTGCATGTAGGATGAAATCGAAACATGACTGAGTTAAATTGTGGAATGGAAAAGTTCACTTAGGGAATCGACTTTTTCAGAAGTTCTTAAAATTTGATTGCTATATGTTTGAGTTATTTTATGTCTAATGTCTAGCACAGTCTGGAAGAAAAATTCCTATAAAGGCTGATTTCAGGGAGTTTCCTCGTGTCCTAGTGGGTTAAGGATCTGGCATTATCATTGTAGTGGCTCATGTCCCTGCTGTGGTGCATGTTCGATCCCCAGCCTGGCAATCTCAGCATGCCATGGGTGTGGCCCCCCCAAACAGCTCATTTAATTTTCTGTTTTAATCCATTTATCCATTCAATAAATATTAGCTGAGTATGCAGTACATGGCAGTCCCTCTTCTAAGCCTTAGGGATAGGGATTGAATGACACCAAGTCCTTGCCCTCATGTAGCTTGCAATCTGGTGAGGGATAGATAACAAGTTAATCAATAAATAGGTATTCTATCATTTCATGACGGTAATTATTGGAAAGAAAATTAAAGCAGGATGAGGGGATATAGAGTGAATGGGGGTTTTTATATCAGGTAGGCAGGGGCAGCCACTCTTAAGTGGTGGTATTTGAATAGAGACGTTAATGTAGTGAGGAAGTAAATTATGTGAAGGTCCAGGGAAAGAGCATTCCAGGCCGTAGGAACAGTACATCCTAAGGTTCTGAGGTGAGAAGGAGTTTGGCATGTTCTAGAAACAGCAAGAAGAGTGTAGCTAGAGTAGGGCATTCAAAGCAGTGAGCCCTGAGGTCAGAGAAGTAGACAGGATAAAAAATCATGAAGGGTTATATTTGCCCATGATTAAGATTTCAGATTTGATTCTCCAAGTGAATCACTGAATAACTGAATCCCTTTGGTGTACAGCAGAAATGATCACAACCTTGTAAATCAACTAGACTTTAACAAAACTTTACAAATGAAAAAAGTGATTGGAACCAATTGAAAACGTTGAACAGTGGGTTGGTGCAGTCTGATTTACCATTTAAAAGTCCTCTGCTTGCTCGTGTCTGTGCATAGGTTAAAATTGCCCTGATGATAAGTTGACATGGCCTCCTAAAGACTGAAGTCTTTTTATTTTGGGCAAAGTAGAATTTACTTAAGTGCAGACTCCAGGAAAACTCAATAGTGTTCCAGTTCTCTGGCTTTAGTTATTTCTGTTTTCATGTCTTCCTTTCTCCTTAAAAACTTTTATTAAAGTACAGTTAACTTACAACACTGTGTTAATTTCAGGTGTACAGCAGTGATTCAGTTATACATATGTGCATTGCTTTTCAGATTCTTTTCCCATATACTATTAGAGAATATTAAGTAGAGTTCCCTGCACTATACAGTGGTCCTTGTTATCCATTTCATATATAGTAGTGTATATATGTTAATCCCAAACTCTCAATTTATCCCTCCCCCCAGCATTTCCCCTTTGGTAACCATAAATTTGATTTAAAAATATGAGTCTGTTTCTGTTTTTTAAGTTTTTTGTATCATTTTTATTATATTCTACATATAAGTGATATCATATGATGTTTGTCTTTGACTACTTCACTTATATGATAATCTCTAGGTCCATCCGTGTTGCTGTATATGGCATTATTTCATTCTCTTTTTATGCTGAGTAATATTCCATTGTATATAAAATAACCTCTAGGTCCATCCATGTTGCTGCACATGGCATTATTTCATTCTCTTTTAATGGCTGAGTAATATTCCATTGTATATATGATAATCTCTAGGTCCATCCATGTTGCTGCAAATGGCATTAATTTTATTCATTTTATGGCTGATACTCCATTGTATATACGTACTTCATCTTCTTTATCCATTCCTCTGTTGATGGACATTTAGTTTGCTTCCATGTCTTGGATATTGCGAATAGTGCTGCTATGAACATAGGCATGCATATATCTTTTCAAATTATGGGTTTCTTAGGATGTATTCCCAGGAGTGAGATTGCTGGATCACATGGTAGTTAAGGTACCTCATTAATGGCTGGCTGAAAGTTGCCTACTCAGCTTAAAAGACACAAGGCCATTTTGCAACTCTAGTCGTCCTTTTCCCTAAGCCTGTCAGTAGGACAGATGTGTCACTGTATCGTTGTTAACCTAGTGGCATTTCATTACTTGGGCTCTCCAAAATAATTGAGCCAATAGTGAGGCTTCTGGTGCGCTGAGACTTGTCCTATTGTCTTGCTCTGACACCTCTGTGTCAAAGCATATTTGCAAATAACCCCCCAGGGAATGTGGTAAAAGCTTCCTTTTCTTTTCCTCCAAAAGATTCAGCACATACCGTGTTACGCTTATACACATTTTAGAATTTAGAGTCCTGGAGTTCCCGGCGTGGTGCAGTGGTTAATGAATCCGACTAGGAACCATGAGGTTGCGGGTTCGATCCCTGCGCTTGCTCAGTGGGTTAACGATCCGGCGTTGCCGTGAGCTGTGGTGTAGGTTGCGGACGTGGCTCAGATCCTGTGTTGCTGTGGCTCTGGTGTAGGCCGGTGGCTACAGCTCCGATTCGACCCCTAGCCTGGGAACCTCCATATGCCGCGGGAGCAGCCCAAGAAATAGCAAAAAGACAAAAAAAAACAAAAAAAAACAAAAAAAAAAGAATTTAGAGTCCTCAAATTATCACATTATCCTAGGAATAGGTTTCATTCTGTTCTTTTTTTCCTATCACAGAGAAAAATTGAGGAGTGAAGTTCTTTACTACCAAATGGCAGAATCAGATATAGAATTGATAAGAGCTGGGGTTCCCATTGTGGCTCAGTGGAAATGAATCTGACTATTATCCATGAGGACACAGGTTTTATCTCTGGCCTTACTCAGTGGGTTAAAGATCTAGGGTTGCTCTGAGCTGTGGTATAGGTCACAGACGCAGCTCAGATCTGGCATTGCTATGGGTGTGGTGTTGGCCGGTGGCTACAGCTCTGATTTGACCCCTAGCCTGGGAACCTCCGTATGCCACAGGTGTGGCCCTAAAAAGACCAAAAAAAAAAAAAAAAAAAAAAAAAAAAAGAATTGAGTAAGAGCTATTTGTGAAATGTATGAAACTACATCATTGTATGTTCCTCTATTGTGAAAGATACACTAATTTGCTATTTAAAATTTCCCCCTCCTCAGAGACAGGTGGGGAGGGAATGGAGTGGAGGTTTAGGATTGGCATATGCACACTAAGGTGTATGGAATGATTGGGCAACAGGGACCTGCTATATGACACAGAAAACTCTACCCAGTATTTTGTGATAATCTATGTCGGAAAAGAATCAGAGAATGGATATGTGTATATGGGTAACTTTGCTGTACAGCAAAAATTATCACGACCTTGTAAATTAACTATACTTCAATAAAACTTAAATAAAAATTTCCCCTCCTCAGTGACCATACCATAAGTTTTGCTGGCATTTTATTTTGATCTCATTTTTAAAAAGCTTTCCCCTACCATGTTTATTTGAAAATATCTTTAAAGCCTGCAACCTACTGGGAAAAATATGGAGAGTGCTTTATTTTTTTTTGGGGGGGGGTATGCCGCACCTCGGGCATATGGACGTTCCCAGGCTAGGGATCGAATTGGAGCTGTAGCTGAGGGCTGTGCTCACAGCAATGCGGGATCTGAGTCACATCTTCGACCTACATCACAGCCGGGGCAACACCAGATCCTTAACCCACTGAGTTAGGCCAGGGATTGAACCTGCATCCTCATGGATACCAGTCGGGTTTGTAACCCGCTGAGCCACAACGGGAACTCTGGAAAGTGCTTTATTTTTGTTGTAGGCATAATAAAACTAAATAACCAAGACTAACATTAGTTTGAACTTTACCTTGGAATATGTCCATGAAGAACAAAGAAAGCCAGACTAATCTTGACTTTCTCTCCTCCAGATTCTTATATCAAAGACCCTTTGACACAAATAAGTTATAGCTTTTGAATTACTTATTATAGCATGACTCCATCTTGAACCTTTGCAAACTCCGAATGGAGGTTTTTTTCCTGATTCCTGTCTTCTGTCTGTTTTTTCAGCCACTATTTTACTTCATTTGGATTCCTTATCTTTCGAACCACATTATTTGGGAGGATGAGCTATGGGTTGAATCAGACTGTCAATTCTGATTTGGGAGGAAGTTTTCTGAAATTCAACAGTGCTGCAGCTCATTGCTTGGTATTCTAAGAGATATCACTGCTATGATTCTCAAAGTTTTCAAAACCTTACAAAGAATGTGGGACAGCTAATGTGTTTCAGCCATATTATTTCTGAGCAAATTTCCTAAGGGATTAGTAGACCCTTGCAAAGCTGACTTTGGCTGAATTATGGTTTAAGTAAAATAATGAAATAAAGGCAGCTAGTTTCAGATTTGCCTCCTCATGCTTTTGTTGTAATGCAAAGTCTACAGCAACCCCAAATTCAAAATTTGGCAAACTTTCCAAGGTAGCGTGTCGCATTGCTGACTTCTATTATTTTGGGAAGGGAATAAGTATGGGCAAGGGGCACAAGGAGGACTCTTACTCTGCTCAAAAATATTCTCTCAGGCAATCTACAAATAGACTTAATATGGCCATCTTTTAAAATGAAAATATCCCATGGGTAGGTTAAATATATTCCTTCAATTTTAGGTAGCAAGGGAGTTATTAGTCATTAGAGCAGGGTTTGGTGCACTCTTGCTATAAAGGACCAAATATAGTAAATATTACAGTCTTTCTGAGCATGTGGTCTCCATCACAACTCCTCCTTGAAGTGCAGAAAGCAGGCATAACAACACATAGCTGAATGGGTGTGGCTATGTTCCAATAAAACTTTATTTACAAAAACACAGCAGCCCAAGTGTGACCCATGTGCCATAGTTTGCTGACCCCTAGATTATAATACTTATAGCACAGCATAGCTTTCTTGGCAGAATTATTTCAATGCAGACAAAGTACATAATGAAATTTTTGGACTACTGAGAGAATGAGGACAATAGGGTCCATGGCAAAATTATAGTAATACTAAGAGTCACCTCATCTGCTGCTTTTGGACTTAAGCTGTTTTATTCTGGCTAAAAGGGCAGAAACTGCTGATACTTAGTTTTAATCTCATTCTCATAATTCCCTTAGAAATGGCAACACCTGGCCTTTTTACACAACAGTAGAATTTCTAGCTGTCTCGCTTACAGCAAACTTCATAAAATAATTAGTAACATTAAAAACGGTCTTTTTTTTTTTTTTTTTTTGCCGATTCTTGGGCCGCTCCCGCGGCATATGGAGTTTCCCAGGTTAGGGGTCGAATCAGAGCTGTAGCCGCCAGCCTACACCAGAGCCACAGCAACTCAGGATCTAAGCCGAGTCTTCGACCTACACCACAGCTCACAGCAACGCCGGATCCTTAACCCTCTGAGCAAGGCCAGGGATCGAACCCGCAACCTCATGGTTCCTAGTCGGATTCGTTAACCACAGCACCACAACAGGAACTCCTAAAAATGGTTTTTTAAAAAAGGAATAAAGTAGAATAAGTAGAATTTATTTCAATGTATGTCACTCCAGTTATAATTTTGCATTTGGCCAAACATCACTTTATATTGTTTTGCTCTGTTCAAAGCCTTTAGGACTCATCTAAATAGTTTTGTACACTCTAAGGCATGTATTTGTTTATTACTTTAGATCATAATAACTGTGTATAACTATCCTGCTTTTCCTTTGAGGCGCAGAGGGGGAATATCCTTCAATGAGCAGTTTCGCATATGTTTTCTCATTTAATATAATTTAATTATTTTTACAGATGAATCATAGGGAAGATAAAGTTACTTGCCCAAGGTCACCCAAGTAGTTAAGAGTGCAGCCAAGCTTCAAAAACAGGTCTAACTCCAGAGGCCCTGCTTTTTTCCACTACATCACAATGCCTACAGGAAGCTACTTGCAATTCTTGGCAGGCTTTGTCTTTTTTTTTTTTTTTTTTTTTTTTAAACATGAGCTGTTTTCAAGTAAATCAGAAGAACTGAGTAGCTTAGTATTCGATTTTTTCATATATTTTGGAAGCACATATTTTCAAAAGGAGATATGGTAGATGATTTTGTTTAAACAACCATGGTTCTATGACTTGAATATTTCCAAATAAGGGTGACTTCCAAAAATTATTTGCTTTCTTGGCAGTCTCCATACATTCTTTGTGAATGCAACTACATTTCCCATCTTCCTTGTTTAGCAGAGAATCGTATGTTAATAACATTTTTGAAAGGTGTGGCTTGGTGACACTTTTCAGATTTGAAATAACTAGACTTCCTGGCATCATAGCTTCAACTTGTGGTGGAGCCAGCTGATAGTAAGTTGAACATTCTGAAACTGACTGTTATTTGGGTATAGCTTTATGTCATCCTGAATGTGGATATGAGTTAGGGGTAAAAGTTAATGCCAAAATCTTAAGCTACAGATATTTAAGCCTTTTCATAAGTATGAGATAAATTCCCTTCTGTCAGAATGTGTGTTTTTTTCTTGGCCAGAGCAGAAAACATCATAGTAAATCATTGCTTGATAAAAATCAGTAAGGTTGGTAGAATTGACCCTTAAAGTTGTCATAGCCTATATGACTCTCAGACCTCAATCACTGTTGTGCAAAAATATAGCTATTTTTTATAATGTCTATATTTCAGACATTGAGCCCCAAGGGCTTAAAGATGGGTGACTGGTGGGAAAAAACTAGCCTCAGTCCTTCTTAGGATCTTCTCCCTAAGACTATCCACATCATACTATCAACATCTTATGTGGTGCCTGGGTGTTGGGGGGAATTGGAGTGAATAGCAGTGATGAGAGGACAAGCATACAGTTAATAGTTATTAATCAGAGATCTATACAGATTACTGCTGAGATGTTCACTCTCCTGGCCCATGTAGTCCCTTTAAATCAGAGGTCCTTGGCTGCTTTCCCACTGCTCTGGGGGCTAAGGAATCTTTGCCAACTCTGCATACAGACCTGCCTGCCAAGAAAGAGCCTCACAGTCATTGCTTTCTAGGGTCTTAATTCTTCTCTGCTAGAACTGCGATGAAATGAAGTAAAAGATCCTTGATTCTATTCAAGAGTCTTATGTTTTGGCTCCACTCCTCTTCCCTAGCTTGGACAAATCCATTTCTAGTGTGAGGAAAAGCCTTCTCCCTTTCTATATTTTAAAAGTCTTCTATGCCTGTAGAATTACTTCCTCTATGAGCTTAGATTTTTTTGAATTACTGAACTCACAAGCTACTTCTGTTTATTTGCTGAAGTGACCTACCTCTTTCCTCCAAGGCAAGAACAGAGCCAGCTACTCACTTGGATGGAGGCAAAAGAAAGTGGAGGGTACAGTGAGAAAAAAATTACTTAAAACCTCAAAATATTATCCAGCCACATTATCCAACAGAACCAGCAGATGGCTTTTCTATGACGTTGTCTCAGTACTTAATGAACTTTGATTTGGAATACAGCAAGAACTGTGATAGATTGTCTCAAAAAAAAATATCAGTGTAACCCTATAAAGCAAGTCCTTAAAAGCCCCACAATGAAAAGTGGGCCATGGTGCTAAAGAAAGGGATGCTCTTGCGAGAGTTTCAACTTCTCTTTCTTATCATAGAACAGCCTCGTGGAAGCCGCCTTTGCTTGCCAATCTCAGCAGCTGGGCTGTCCTCTCTCTTTTGGCTCCTCGAGCTTCCCCTCCCTATTGCTTGCTGGTGATAGGTCTGCAGCTCTAGGCAGCTACCAGTTCTCCTGAGTGAGCCACTTGGTTGGGACCTGCAGTGCAACTTAGGGCCATGTCAACAAAATGATTACAGAATCAGTCATTTTCAGATGGATTTGGTTTTTTCTAATCTTCATTGACACTGATTACAGAACAGTTGATAGGACCACAACAAAGTAAATCATTTTCAGTCATAAGACCAGCAAAATGGCTAGACATGTTATACTGGAGAAAATGTGCCTCAGAAACTGACACTCGGGGAGGTTAAAGGGCTTGTCTAAATTCATATAGCAGCAATTTCAGGAATGGAAGGATGTGATTAAAAGCCTCTTCTGGGGGCTATATTAAGTGCTGGGTTATGACAACATTCGAATACATTTCAAAAGACTCAACAGCTGTTTAACTCTAATAAAACAGTAGCACTGACAGTGTCATATCATAATTGTCAGCATGTGCCTGACTGCCTGAGTTCCTGAGCTAGTTCCACCATGTATAAACTGTGAAGTCTGGGCCTTGACACCTTTCCCCTCTGTGTCTCAGTTTTCTCATCTCTAAGATAGGGATAATAATAGTGCCTATCTCACAGGGCTGGTATGATGCTTGACTAAATTAATACATGTAAAGCACTTGGGATCGTGCCTGGCTCCTAGTAGGTATTATATATTAGCTGTTATTAGGAAATGACCATAACTTGAGGGAAATATCCCAGTGACATATTCAGAAAATATAAATGTGTATGTGAAGGTGAAGGGACATCAAAGCAAAGCCTGGTGGTTGCTAGAGGGGAGGGGGCCTGGAGGAGGAAAGAAGTACTTGAAGGAGTTGAGAGGTACACATTTCCAGTTGCAAAATGAATGTGTCACAAGTATTAAAGTGTGCGGAATACAGTCAATAGCAATGTAACATCTTTGCATGGTGACACATTATAACTTAGACTTATCCTGGTGATCAGTTTGAAGTGTATCGAAATATTGAATCACTATGTTGAGTAACAGAAACTAACAGTGTGGTAGGTCAATTATACTTCAAAAACGAAAACAAACCCATGGAAAGAGGTCAGCTTTGCGATTATAAGAGGTAGGGTGCGCAGGGAGGGAGAATTGGATAAAGGCAGTCAAGAGGTAAAAATTCGCAGTTACAAGATAAATAGGTGCTAAGGATGTAATGTTCAACATGATAAATATAATTAACACTGTTGTATGGTGTATATGCAAGGTGTTAGAGTAAATCCTGGGTTCTCCTCACAAGGGAAATTTCTTTTTCTATTTTAGAAATTTTGTATCTATATGAGATGGTTGATGTTCACTAAACTTACTGTGATAATTATTTCATGATGTATATAAGTCATTATGCTATATACCTTAAACTTATAAGTGCTGTATGTCAATTATATTTCAATAAAACTGGAAGAAAAAAACCCACAAAGGCAGTAATCATGTAGAAACTGGGGTAATCACTTATTCTCTTGTTAAACATCCAGTGAAACCATGGATTCTTTAGATGCTGTAATAAATTTTAATAGCAGTGTGTCTGAAAGATGTAATGTGATTCATTTTTAATAATGTGCTTGGGCTTATATGTTATAATGTGTTAAGAAGAGATTAAAATGAGGAGGGAGATTTATAAAATACTCAATATAACTAGTAACTAAAACTAAAAATTAAAGCAACAAGAAAATACCATTATTCTATTGTCAATGACTAAAAAAAATTCTAAGTGCTGGTGAACACCTTTTGAAATGCTATTCTAATACATTACTTCTGTTTAGAGGGTTAACCTGAAAAATATTCTAAAAGCAACATTTATTAAGATATTGAAAATTGGTTTTCTCTTTGACATTATAATCCTAATCCTAGAAAGTTATTTTAAGAAAACAAAGATGTCATCAAAATGTATATTTGTCCATGTAAATTCTATTACATATTTAAATTAGAAATTAGAAGTAACCTAAAAGTTCAACAATTGAATGGTTAAATAATGATGAACCCATAGGATACCTATTATGCAGTCATTAAAAGTCATGCTTTAAAAAATATTTAGTGGCATGAGAAGTGCTCACAACGTAAATGTTAAATTAACAAAGTAAGATAAAGAGAACTGCATATACAGAATATCAGAGACTATATTTAGTTGTATGTAGTAGGATCCGGACTAGAGTAGGTTATTCAAATAGCCTTTTGGTTTTCTCATAGGGCAAAAAAAATTTGGAAGTAGGATGTCCAAACCTTGTGCAGTATCCCTACGATGTCATTAATATCCCAGGCTTCTTCAATCTTTCTATTCTACTAGAGTTTCCATTGTGGTTCAGTCAGTGGTAATAAATCTGACTAGTATCCATGAGGACGTGGGTTTGATCCCTGGCCTTGCTCAGTGGGTTAAGAGTCTGGTGTTGCCGTGAACAGTGGTGTAGGTTGAAGACTTACAGTAACTGGGCTTGGATCCTGAGTTACTGTAGCTGTGGTGTAGGCCAGCAACTATAGCTCTGATTGGACCCCTAGCCTGGAACTTCCACATGCCACAGGTGTGGCCCTGAAAAGCCAAAAAAAAAAAAAAAACATTTCCATTCTATCATCTTGATTGAGCTGGTGGCCTTTGTCTTCATGTTTGTCACCTCATGGTTACAAGGTGGCTGCTCCACATCCATCCTCACATGCATGCTCCAGGTCAGCAAAAGAAAAAGGAAATAGCATGGGGACCCTCATGCTGCCTATATCAAGTAGGAAAAATGTTGCCAGCAACCAGTAAACTTTTCCAGACTGTCACATGGTTAGCCTTAACTTTCAGTAACCTGGGGAAATATCAGTTTTTAGCTGGAAACATTGTTATACTGAACAGAATTGGATTTCTTTAGTAAGAAAGATGGGGAAAATGTATATTAAACTACCGGCAGGATGTGATATATCCATCCTAATATAGTGAAATATAGTAAAAACCACACACACACTCAGCCACCCCTATTGTTCTCTTGCCCAGAAAAAAGACTGAAACATTCTATACCAAGATGTTAATGATGTTTACGTTTTAGTGGGAGCATTGCAGGTGTTTTTAATATTATAAATTTTCTGTATTCTACAAATTGTATATAGTCAACACATACTACTCTTGAAGTCAGATAAGCAGCAATCCTTAAACAAAAATTTACAGGCATTTCATTGCTGCTGTGGTTGTAACAACGAACACTGAAAAAATCAACCAGAATGTTCATCAATAGAGGGCTGATTAAATAGATTGCGGTATGTTCATTTAATGTGACATTATGAAAGCTTAAAAAAATGAAACACGTCTAAATGTACTGACATAAAATGTTCAAGTTATATGAAGTGAAAAAAAGCAAGTTTCAGAACACCATGATCCTATTTTTTCTTTTCAAATAGAGAGAAATTTGGACAAGACACAGATATCCTTAAAAGCATTGAAGGAGGTCTGCAAACTTATTCCAAAAACTATTAACAGTTTTCTTGGGGGAGTAGTTTTGAAGGAAGGGAGTATTCTTTCTTTTTATTAAGTTATACTCAACATACGATACTATATTAGTTTCAGGTGTCTAACATAGTAATTTGATATTTTTATACATTACAAAATAATCACTATAAGTCCAGTTACCATCCATCACCATACAAAGTTATTATATTAGGGACTATATCCCCTATGTGTACATTACATCCTTATGACTTATTTTATAACTAGAAATTTGTACTTATTAACTCCCTTTACCTGTTTCATCCATCCCCTCTTCTCTGGCAACCACCAGTTTATTCTATGTATCTGAGTTTCTTTATGCTTTGTTTTGTTTGTTCATTTGTTTTTCAGATTTCACATATGAATGAAATTATATGGTATTTGTCTTTCTCTGACTTACTTCACTTAGCATAATACCCTCTAAGATCCATCTGTGTTGTTGCAAATGGCAAGGTTACCTTTTTAGTGTGTATATTCCACTACACACACACACACAGGCTCTCCACATCTTCTTTATCCATTTATTTATGGTTGGCCATTTAGGTTGCGTCCATGTCTTAGCTATTGTAAATAATGCTTTTGTGAACATTGGAATGCATGTATCTTTTCAAATAGTGTTTTCATTTTGTTTGGATATATACCCCAGGAATGGATTTGCTGGATATATACACCCAGTAGTGGTAGTTCTATTTTAATTTTTGGAGGAAACTCCATGCTGTTCTCCATTATGGCTGCAGCAGTTTACATTCCCACCAACAGTGTATGAGGGTTCCCTTTTCTAGAGAGAAGGGAGTACTCTTTATTGTTTAAAAAATTGATATATTTATTATTATTTAAACTTTTTCTTTTAGTCTTCATAGGACCACACCCACAGCATATGGAAATTCCCAGGCTGGGGGTCAAATCAGAGCTGCAGCTGCCGGCCTACACCACAGCCACAGCAACACCAGATCCTTAACCAACTGAGCAGTGCCAGAGATCAAACCCACATCCTCGTGGATACTAGTCACAATGGGAACTCCTATTCGGACTTTTAAAATAATAAGAATATAACATTTATTGTTCAATCTAAATAAACAAAAAATTTAAATTAGTCCTATAAAGGGTTGTGAATTTTAAGGTTCCAAAGTTTTGAGATAAGAACTTTTGCTAGGTATAGTGAAGTATGAGGTGTTGCCCTCCACAAGCTTAGAAATGGCCTGTTGAATAAGTGAGTTGACATAGCACAGGTATACTAGTGAGGAAAGGGATCAGAGACCCTAGCAGTGTAGGAAAGGTGGTAGTGGACCATAAGATGGATTGCATTCAAAATGGCAACTCCAAGCTTTAAACACCCCAAGGCAACCCTTCCGGAAGCAACAGTCAGACTTTTGTACTTGGTGGTCTTGGATATCACATGAATATTTGCTTTAGTTCTTGATTGCCAAAAAATCTTCTACTGGGATAGTGTAAGCTGTTTATAGCTTTTCACAGGCTATATTTCTTTCCTGTAAGGTACTGACAGATGACATTTTGGAGCACAATGCACATGGTCCCTGTTCTCTTTCTGCAGTCAGAAGGCCTATGATTACCCCTCAGATAAAACTACAGTCTTAATGTACACGGCATGGAAAAGGCTTGAGATCAGGGGGGGATCAGGGACCACGGTACTAAAATGATTTTTTCCCCCACTGGTGTAAAGACGCCTAAGATGCTGAAGAATACAAGACAATATTTTATGCATAAAAGCTACTATTGAGGATGGTTCTGGGGGAAAATATTTCAGTTAGAAACATTGAACTTTTAGCATTTCTGTTAAACTAGGTTTTTTTTTTTTTTTTTTTTTTTTTTTTTTTTTGTAAGGCAACAAAGTAAAAGCAGCAGCTTCTACTCCCAAGACCACATTCTCCTTTTGGCAGCTGTATTTGCACTTCTGATTTATGTGGTTTGTTTAATTAAAAGTATGAAGAATTTTCCTTCTCAAATTCTTTCCCACATTCTGGTTCCCAATGCCTAGGCCTCAAGGATTCCTCCATCTGCTGCTTCTAATCTCTCAGAGAAATCTAAAAGAGGCTCCCTTAACTTCTTCCTTTAATGCTAGCCCACAATGCAAGATTGGGGGGAAAAAAATCTGTTTCAGTTTCTGTTTTCTTCTCTGGCCATATGGGGATCAAATATAAAAATTAACGGATATTTCTGCAAAGAGTTTGGGACGTCATTGAAGATATGGGCAAATTGTCCTAACATTATATTTATATACATTCTTTTGGAAATCATCTCATGGGCTTCTGGGGCTGTAATCAGTACCAAAATGGCTTGCCTTTAGGTTCAATAGGAATGAAAAATTCACAACATGGAGTGAAAGAAAGCTCCAGCAAGGTTGATGTTTCTCTTTCCCTGCTGCAGGGCAGGCCAGAAGACCTGCTATTCTTCTACAATCACCTCAAAAAAGACCAGTGGGGTCATTGGAGCAGAGCTTCTCTACAGCTACTACCAGCACATGGCCACACACTTCATCCTGCAGGCCATCTAGATCCACTGAGTGTGGAAGAGAGGGTCCTCCCACACTGGGTACCCTTCACCATCTGGAATGCAGCCAAGCTGGGGGAGGGAGGGGTGAGGTTGTACGATTGGTGACCTCACAGCCATGAACTGGCATGAGGCTGTTGCATTTTGCTACATCTGTGAGAACAAGATGGAGAAGGCCTTGTACTGCTAGGGGGACTCTCAGTAAAGGCCCCAAGCCTAGGGTTCTTCTGATCCTGCTGCCCTTCGTCATCTGCGTGAAGCTGGACCTGGATGCACCAGGGGCCGGTGGAGGGTCGTGGGAGGAGCGATCAAGGACAACCTGAAGCTGTTGCATGAGCGGGGGCGGGGGCATGGTAGCTACTCCCAGTTAAGGATCCAGACGCAGCTCTGAGGAGCACTTCCCCTGCCCTCTGTCTGATCAGGACCTTTTTGCAACTTCTAGGTGTGATGCATCCCTCCACAACGTTCACCTTTCGAAGTTAGTGCTTTGGCGTCCTGGATCTGGCCAATGGAACAGTGGAAGTCTTGTAGGAGATGAGCCTTTTCCACCAGCGTGGAGGTAGATTTCGGGCTGACCCTGGACACAGGCTGCCTGGTCATCTTGAACCTCAGACCCTGGCTACATGACCTCAGCCACTCTGCTAGTTTTACTCATCGCACCTGGGAAACTGCCTATTTATTTCAGGAGGGAGGTATGTTTTAAGGCTTGAAATATAAATTTATAAAGTTAAAAAAATAATGTAGCTTCATAAAATTTGCTTTTCAGGCTTAAAAAAAATTTATTTCATGAAACTTCTCACCCATTGAAAACCAGCAATCTCCGTTTTATATTTCCTAAAAGAAAAGCACTATGGAATGTTTTCATAGGTTGTCAAATACACTTAGGAGATCAATTTATGGCAGCTTTCATAAAAACAGGGCAAGTCAAGCCATGAAATTGCATCCTTTGTTATTTGGGCTGCTGGGATACCTGGCTTGTTAAACTAATCTGCAAAACCATTCTTGTACTGGGCTAGGGGTCAAGTCAGAGCTGCAGCTGCTCACCTACACCACAGCCACAGCAACGCAGGATCTGAGCCACATCTGTGACCTACACCACAGCTCACGGCAACACCAGGTCCCTGACCCACTGAGCAAGGCCAGGGATTGAACTCACATCCTCACCGACACTATGTTGGGTTCTTAACCCACTTAGCCACAATAGGAACTCCCTGCACTGGCTTTGAGTAACCATCTTCTTTCTTGCCCCACTTTGCTTTCTGACATCTTTGAATAATTATCATTTTCAAACATTTGGACAAAGGGAAAAAATGCCTTGGTTCCAACATCAGTTCTCGTCATAGCACTGAACATGTGATCACTCTAGCATCTTGGTTTTCCTTTTCTCCCTGAGGATATAGGTATTGAAAAGAGAAATGGCTTGAGCTAACTGGTCTTACCCATCTGATATGTGGTTGCTAATGTGATATGATTAGCAGGACAGCTCAGGTATTTTGTGGTGGTGTGGCCACAGAATTATTATTTATTCCACAGGCCATTTTGCTATTTTATTACTTTCCTCACTCAGGTCCAGTTTTTTAATTTGTGAGAAAAAAAAAGTCACAGTTATGACTACACAGCACCACATTAGCCATTTTCTATTCAATTTTAATGTTTGACTGTCATAAAGTCCAAAATTCAAAGCACTGATATGAATCATTCTGAGTTGTTTTGCTTCTTAAGACAAAATACTAGCCAGGCCTGCAAGTTCCCCAGTCTGGTTATTAACGTAATCCAACCAGCCAGGCAGTGATCCAGCCCATTGCTCAGCCACTGAACCCCAACAAAAAAGCTAATTTTGTCAGTTATAGCAATCTTGTCTAAAGGTTTATAATTTGAGTGAGACTCTTTTAACAGACCAGTTTTCCAGAGTGGATCTGGAAAGTGTGTCTGGAAAATGGAGATACTATGGAAAATGGAGAAATAAGAGTAGGGAAAAGGGGGATCAGCTTTAGATGTGTTCACCGTGTTTCCCTCCAGCTCTGTTTTTAACATTTGACTACACAATCTGTTCGAGTCCAGATTCATTATTGCTTCCCACAGGTCATCATTTTTTCCATTCATTTCCAAATCATTCATCATCATCTCCAAAGTGTATTCTAATTTATGCTGCACTTTGAAAGGATACACTCAAGGATTCACTAAGAGGTGAAATATCACCAGAGCCTAGGACTAAAAAAGTTAAATATTTACCTTTGTTCATGGATGTTCCTCAAGTTTATGTATATTCATGTTTCTGCCACATGCTTTCCTGTACCTTTTGTGTTTTTCTGTACTGCTTGATTTCCTTGCACAACCGGTTAATCCTTCAAAATTCTTCAAGGTCCTTTGCGAATCAAATCAAGTGTCACTTCTTCCAGAATGTCTTCCTTTACCTCTCCCCACAGGTAATAAATAATTCATAACAACTCCCATCTTCAGTATTTCTTATAGCCAGAAAATATAATTTTTTGAAGTCATTATCCTTCTTGACTATCCCTAAGTCATTATTTAACTCTCACAACTATGTTATCAGGTAGATATTACTCAATCAACTGAAGAGGAAACTACAGCTTAAAGAGATGAAGTGACTTTCTTAAGGCTGGATGGCTAGTATACGGTAGAGGCAAGATTTGAGCCCAAGTTCTGTGGTCTATATTATGAGCCTCTAGAGCATTGCTTCCCCAAGTGTGGCACATAAGCCACTGCTGAGAGATGATTTAAGAGAAAGTGATGTAAAGATGTTCTGCACTATTTATTCATGTTTGTGAAACATACAGAGAAATAAGAAAACAAGTCAATTCTTGGCATTTTGACAAATTTCCTTTGTATTTTTATTTTGAAAGAATAAAACATTCTATGTACAGTTGAAGCCCTCTTTGTTGCTCTCCAAGATCACAGTCTTCTTCAACCCTCCTCAGAGGTAACCACTATCCTAAATTTAGTGGTTATCTTTCCTTTACAAGTTTTTAAACTACTGGTTAAGAATACATTTATCAAACAACATGTAGTATTATTTTTCTTGTGTTAGAACTTCATATAAATAGCATACCATATGTGTCATTTTGCAGCTTATTTTGTTCACTCAACATTTTGCTATTGATATTTATTTGATACACATGGTTTTTGTTCCTGCATTTTAAATACTGTATACTAATCCATTATATCAATGTCAGATTTATTTATACATTCTCCTCTTGATTGACATATAAATTACTTCCAGTTTGATATTACAAAGAACACTGAACATAGTGTTCATGTTCATGTCTCCTGTGCACATGTGCTAGATTTTCTCCAGGATATAAACCAAAAGGCAGAATTTCTACGTCATAGTATGTGTATCTTCAACTTTAAAAATATTACAAAGCTGCTCTCCAAAATATATCAACTTATACATCCATCGGCAATTTACAAGAGTTCCCTTTTCTCAAAATCATCAACAGACTTCTTAGTTTTTGCCTATCTTGCAAGTGACAAATTTTATATCATAGGGTTTTTTAATTTGCATTTCCTGATATTAGTAAGATTGAAGATCTTTTCATAGATTTTTTTTGGCCACTTGGATTTCTTCTTTTGTGACTTGCCCATTTTCCCCATAGAAATATTTTTAAATTTATGTCTAGTAAAATTCATTCTTATTGATGTACAGTTTTATGAGTTTTGACACATAGGTGGAGTTGCATAATCAGCGCCAGAAAAGAAGATATTGGACATGATGCTCCTTTGCAATCAATCCCTCTCTGTATCCAAGATCCCTGGAAACTTATTTTCCATACCAATAGTTTTGTCTTATCTAAAATGTCATATAAATGGAACTATACAGTATGTAGATCTTGGATGTTTGGCTTCTTTCACTAAGCAAACAGTCCTGTGAACTGTGAACCACTGCCACCTCCTTCATGAACCCCATCCCTAGCAGCCACCCAGCTCCAGGAGAGGTAATGTGATACCACTGCTCCCATCACATGCTCTGAGTACAAGTGAGCCACTATGCCACCCCCTGATAACTCCAGGACTGGACACCAGCTGCTACATCAACACACTTGCTGTCAAGCAGACCACAAACATAGAAAGTTAGACAGTATTATATGACAGAGAAATAGCTTTCATACAAAGGAACATGATAAAAACAGACAAAAACAACTAAATGAAGAGGAGATAGGCAACCTGCTTGAAGAAGAATTCAGAGTGATAATAGTAAAGATGATCCAAGATACTGGAAAAAAAAAATGGAGGCACAGATTGAGAAGTTATAAGAAATGTTTAACAAATAGCTAGAAGATTTAGAGAGCAAACAAACAAAGATGAATAACACAATATCTGAAGTGAAAAGCATACTAGAAGGAATCAATTGTGGGATAACGGAGGCAGGAGTATGAATAGGTGAGGTAGAGTGGTGGGAATCACTGCCATAGAAAAGAATAAAGAATGAAAAGAATGGAGGAGAGTCTAAGAGACCTCTGGGACAACATTAAATGTACCAACATTCGCATCGTAGGGATTCCAGAAGAAGAGAAAAGGCCAGAGAAAATATTTGAAGAGCTTATAGCCAAAAACTTCCCTAATATGGGAAAGGAAACACTTCCTCAAGTTGAGGAAGCACAGAGAATCCCATACGGATAAAACCAGGGAGAAACATAGCTAGACACATGCTAATTGAACTGACAAAAACTAAATACAAAGAAAAAAATATTAAAAGCCACACAGGAGAAGCAACCAATACCATACAAGGGAATCCCCATAAGATAAGAGCTGAATTTTCAGCAGAAACTCTGCAAGCTAGAAGGGAATGGCAAGATATATTTAAGGTGATGAACCTAGAACCAAGAGTACTCTACTCAGCAAGGTTTTCATTCAGATTTAATGGAGAGAACGAAAGCTTTTCAGACAAATAAAAGCCAAGAGAATTTAGCACCTCCAAACTAGCTTTAAAACAACTACCAAAGGAACTTCTTTAGGCAGAAGAAAAGTCCCCAATTAGAAACAAGAAAATAACAAAGGAAAAAGCTCGGAGTTCCTGTCATGGCACAGCAGAAATGATTCCGACTAGGAACCATGAGGTTGCAGATTTGATCCCTGGCCTCACTCAGTGGGTTAAGGATCTGGCATTGCCGTGAGCTGTGGTTTAGGCCAGCAGCTGTAGACAAGGCTCAGATCTGGAGTTGCTGTGGCTGTGGCGTAGGCTGGCAGCTATAGCTCTGATTAGACCCCTAGCCTGGGAACCTCCATATACCACCGTGAGGCCCTAAAAAAAGAGAGAGAGAGAGAGAGAGAGAGAGAGAGAGAGAGAGAGAGAGAGAGAGAGAGATCGATCACTGGTAAAGGCATAGATACTATAAAAGTAGGAGATTACACATTGAGAAATAGCATATCAAAACTAGCAAGGGAGTTCCCATGGTGGCACAGTGGTTAACGAATCTGACTAGGAACCATGAGGTTGCGGGTTTGGTCCCTGCCCTTGCTCAGTGGGTTAACGATCTGGCGTTGCCGTGAGCTGTGGTGTAGGTTGCAGACGCGGCTCGGATCCCGTGTTGCTGTGGCTCTGGCGTAGGCCGGTGGCTACAGCTCCAATTCGACCCCTAGCCTGGGAACCTCCATATGCCGCGGGAGCGGCCCAAGAAATAGCAAAAAGACAAAAAGACAAAAAAAAAAAAAAAAAAACTAGCAAGCATGAGAAGGGGAGAGGACAAATGCAGAACATTGAAAATGCATTTGAAATTAAGAGACCAGCAACCAAAAACAATTCTGTAGATGTATAGATTTTTATGTTAAAATCTAATGGGAATGACAAACCACAAAACTACAATAGACAACACACATAAAAAAGAAAAAGCAAACCAAATACAACACTAAAGATATTCAGCAAGTCACAGGAGAAGAGAAAAAAAAGAGGAAGGCAAGAAAAAAGACCTAATATAACAAATCCAAAATAATTAAGAAAATGATAATATATTCATATCTATAATTACATTGAGTGTAAATGGATTAAATGCTCCAACCTAAAGACACAGATTAGCTGAATGGATACAAAAACAAGACCCATATATATGCTGTTTACAAGAGACCCACTTCAGACCTAAGGACACATACAGATTGAAAGTGAGGGGATGGAAGAAGGTATTACATGCAAATGTAAATCAAAGGAAGCTGAGTAGCAATATTCAAATCAGACAATCTAGACTTTAAAATAAATAAGGTCACAAGAGACAAAGGACACTACATAATGATCAAATGATCAATCCAAGAAGAAGATACAATAATTATAAATATATATGCACCCAACATAGGAGCACCACAATATATAAAGCAACTGCTAACAGCCATAAAAAGAGAAATTGACAGCAATACAATATAGTGGGGGACTTTTAACATTACACTTACATCAATGGACAGATCATCCAGACAAAAAATCAACAAGGAAATACAGGCCTTAAAGGATACCCTAGACCAGAGAGACTTAACTGATATTTATAGAACATTCCATACCAAAGCAGCAGAATATACATTATTCTCAAGTGCACATGGAACATTCTCCAGGAGGGATTGCATCTTGGGCCACAGATCAAGCCTTGGTTAATTTTAAAAAATTGAAATTATATCAAGCATTTTTTTCAACCACAATGCTATAAGACTAGAAATCAACTTCGAGGAAAAAAACAGCAAAAAACACAAACTCCTGGAAGCTAAACAATATGCTACTAAATGTATACTCGGGTATGTGCCATGCTTTGCCAGTGGGGACCTGCTGTATGGTACAGAGAACTCTACCTAATATTCTATGATAGTCCTTGTGGGAAAAGAATCTGAAAGAGAATGCATGTGAGTACAACTGAATCACTTTGTTGTACAGCAGAAATTATCAGTCTTGTAAATCAACTCTACGCCAATAAAACTTTAAAAAATGAGGAAAAAAACAACCAATGGATCACTGAAGAAATCAAAGAGGAAATAAAAAGATACTTGGAGACGATGACAATGGAGGTATGATAATCCAAAACCTATGAGACATAGCAAAAGCAGTTTTGAGAGGGAAGTTTATAGCAATAAATCTTACCTCAGGAAACAAAAAAAATCGCAAATAAATAATCTAACCTTACACCTAAAGCAACTAGAGAAGAAAGGACAAAACCCAAAGTTAGTAGAAGGAAAGAAATCGTAAAGATCACAAATAAGTGAAATAAGAGACAAAGAAAATAATAGATAAGATCAATGAAACCCAAATTTGGTTCTTTGAAAATATCAACAAAATTGATAAACCTTTAGCAAGACTTATCAAGGAAAAAAGGGAGAGGGCTCAAATCAATAAAATTAGAAATGAAAAAGGAGACGTTACAATGGACACCACAGAAACACAAAGGATCATAAGAGACTACTATAAGCAACTATACACCAATAAAATGGACAACCTAGAAGAAATGGACAGATTCTTGCAAAGGTAGTCTTGACCCTGGATATCCAGGTGGATATGCTCAAAAGAAAACTGGAAAGGAGTCTGGTATTTGGGAAGGAGGATGCCTGGTAAATGTTGGCTTGGAGTTAAGTGGTTAGACGTAGATAACAAATAGGCACTGACATTGAGAAAGAAATGTATCCTATAAATAGAATGAAACACTCCACCATAATCAAATGTTTGATTCAGTTGGATTCTTTCAGTACACCTATATTCAAGTACAGCAAATGTTCATTTTGTAGTAGTTAGGCTATTCTCTATCTCATTCCATGTATAATGTTACATAAAAATCTGCACTGAATCTTTTATAGCCTAATTACAGATTCCTCATTTCTATAACAATCAGATGATTCTAAAATTAGCAAGAACTAATATATCTACAGGTCAAGCATTAGGCTGAAAATGAAAAAAGAACCTTATTGCCCAACAGATGCATCCAAAAGTTTTATTCTTACCAAAAGAGATTAGGTTATAAAAATGGGCAAAAATTCAGAGGTTCTTATCTTCTTCAGATAAAATGAAGAACTCCTCCTAAATTGTATTTACCCTTATGTATTCAGTCTGCACATTGCTGTCATGAATCTTTCTGGTTGATAGCTAGCCTGTTTTAAGAAAGTTTTATCTCTAGGGAGGATGCCTGGCTGAGACTGAATTATGAGACATAAAATTGAAACTTACTATTGAGAGGACCACCTGTGTTACTTTTGAGTTAATCCGAATGATCTTTGTGAACTCTTGCTAGGGAATACATGGTGTGACTAATAACTCAACAAAACAGATATTTCTAAACCTATATTTTCTTTTTTCTTTTTTTTTTTTTTTTTTTTTTTTTTGTCTTTTTGCTATTTCTTTGGGCCGCTCCCGCGGCATGTGGAGATTCCCAGGCTAGGGGTCGAATCGGAGCTGCAGCCGCCAGCCTACGCCAGAGCCACAGCAACGCGGGATCCAAGCCGCGTCTGCAACCTACACTAAACCTATATTTTCTTTTTTCTTTTTTTTCTTTTTTTTTTTTTTTTTTTTTGTCTTTTTGCTATTTCTTTGGGCCGCTCCCGCGGCATGTGGAGATTCCCAGGCTAGGGGTCGAATCGGAGCTGCAGCCGCCAGCCTACGCCAGAGCCACAGCAACGCGGGATCCAAGCTGCGTCTGCAACCTACACTAAACCTATATTTTCTTTTTTCTTTTTTTTTGTCTTTTTGCTATTTCTTTGGGCCGCTCCCGCGGCATGTGGAGATTCCCAGGCTAGGGGTCGAATCGGAGCTGCAGCCGCCAGCCTACGCCAGAGCCACAGCAATGCGAGATCCGAGCCGCGTCTGCAACCTACACCACAGCTCACGGCAACGCCGGATCGTTAACCCACTGAGCAAGGGCAGAGACCGAACCTACAACCTCATGGTTCCTAGTCGGATTCGTTAACCACTGCGCCACGACGGGAACTCCTAAACCTATATTTTCTAATGAGCATTGACCTTCAAAGTCAAAGTGTGATTTTCTTGGGAGATTTGTTTACCCATCTACTCATTAATTTATGAAATCTTTAGATACTGCACTGGCGTATGAACCATGAAAGGAAATATATTTGCTATGATGTAAATACAGCTTATTTCTGCTCAAATTATATTACCCAGCTTAATCACGTTTAAATCAATAAAATGACTTTTGGCAGTTTCTAAAAATCAATCCCTCTCAAAGAACTAAAATTTACTACCATTGGGAAGAATTAAAGCAATGATCTAGTCTGTGAAGATATTCATGAAGACAAGTCCCACAAAATTTTGGACAGAGTGCAATGGATTTGGCCAAGATGACTTTTTAAAAAAAGGGTTGTTATATTTATAAATAAATTCAGTTATATTATTTGATTATAGTAGTTGTATGGTTTTTCGGAAAGACCATAGATTTTGTATCAGATATACCTGACTTCAATTACTGATTTTACCTCTTAAACAGAGGTATGACCATGGGCCACTTTATTTTTTCAGTTTTTTTCCAATTTTAAAAATTGTGATAAAATACATATAAAATTTATGTTCTTCACTATTTCTAAGTGTACAATTTTGTGGTTCTAAGCACATTTATATTGTTGGGCAACCACCACTACCATTCATCTTTAGAACTCTCTTCATTTTGCAAAATGAAATGCTATACCTATTAATTAACATCTCTTATGACTTCCCTCTCTCTAGCTCTGATAACCATAATTCTACTCTCTGGTAGTATGAGTTTGGATTTCCCTCTTAGATTCTACATAAAAGTGAGATTGTGCAATGTTTGTCTTTCTGTGTCTGACTTACTTCACTTAGCATAATATCCTCCAAGTTTATCATGATGTTGCAAATGGTAGAATTTCCTTCTTTTTAAAGGCTAAATAATATTCCATTATATATATATATATATATATATATATATATATATATATATATATATATATACACACACACACACCCCACACTTTCATCCATTCCTTCATAGATGGACATTTAGGTTGTTTCCATCTTGTCTATTGTGAATAATGCTGCAACAAACAGGAGAGTGCAGATGATCTCTTTGAGATAGTGATTTTGTTTCCTTTGGATATGTACTCAGAAGTGGGATACCTGGATCATATGTTTGTTCAATTTTTAATTTTTGAGGAACTTCTATACTATTTTCCACAGTGGCTGTACCAATTTACTTTCCCACCAGGAGTGCACAAGGGTTTACATGGGCCACTTGATTATCATCTCTAAGACAGTTTCACCATCTGATAAAATGGACATAATAATATCTACATCATGTTTTGTGACAATCAAATAAATGAAAAGTATTTAGCATATTGCAAAATATGCACCACTTGAAAATCAGATTATTCTGAGGCAATCCTATCAGAGAGTTAGTGCCTTACTGGAGACTTCCCACTGATGCAAAGGGCAGCTTAATTTAAGAAAGTTAGAAGCCCTGGTGAGGTGAGAATTTTCACGGAGTAATTCAGGCCCCATGAATGGTTCTTGGGCATGATGGAGGTTAAGTGCCATCCACCAGGTAAAAATCAATCCCTAGTAGTTCGGCAAGTAAAGAAACTTAGTCTTATTTGGTATTTAATTAACAAATGGTATTTTAAAGAAATATATATATTGCTAATGAAGACAGGTGCCATCTAAATCTTGTTCACTGAATTATCATGTAAGGAGGTCATTACTTAGAACTCTGACTAGCCCACTAGGTCAGTCAATTTCTCCTAACTGCTTTATAGTGATAAATAGCCCACGAAATGTTCCTTCTGGCAATGCCCTTCCTCATTTATAACGTCTTGTACAATCAAAGGAAATATCTCATGTCATATATGAATGTGATACCAATTATGTGGTCAGCCCGAGCCATTATTATGTCCATGGCTCTTTTGCCCAAGCAATCTTCTTGCTACATGGCAGTTCAGGACTCAGGTGCTGAGCAGATCTGCTAGACCTTACTTAGAAGGGTTATTCATCTTCTTGGAATCACTCTTTTGAGTTCTCTCCTCTCTCATACTCAGATTGGACTGCATTTTTCTGCACTGCTTTGCCAGAGAGAGAAGTTATATCAAGATGAGAGAATGGGAATTGGCATAGGAAGTACTCTGAATCACTGTCATTGCCAGAAGTTTAAATGAATGATTTGTAACCCTTTGGAGGTCAAGGACACTCTCTAAGAGTCTGTGGAAGTTGTAGCTCCTCTCCTTAGAAAAATGCTCAGGTACACATACATAGAAAATTTCATATCTCTTTTCTAAGAGTGTATGTACCTCATAAAGCACACCCATAAAGCTCAGCTAAGTAGTTAATGACCTCCACTTCATGAAATTCAGACTATCTTCAACTCATATGACAAGGATATGAGAATCATTATGTTAAAATGTCTGCTATCTTACAATTAGTTCATTTTTTAGTGGTTCACTTGGGACCTTCGTCTGTATCCACTTTCTCTGGATAGCCTCACCAGTTTCCCAAACTGCCCTCTCTGGTTAAACCCTTTTTTCTCCCCATTTGGAAAACTCATGAAAGTTACAAAACCTCTATCCAGAAGCACGCACATACATGTAAAACCTTTCAGTTTCGCACCCAAACTCTGAGGCACTCACTCATGTGCTACTTATAGCCCATCCACGGATCCAGATTAGGAACGCCTGGCTTAGAAAGAACCAGATATCCATGTATGAAGTAGATTCAGGCATTTAGCATTTCTACTTGGTTTTTAAAATTTATTATAGAGGTTAATAGGAATAAGGTTTAAGAACTATATAATTCAGTGTCAGATCTTCCTACTTTTAGCTTCATTATGGAAATCCTGATCAAGTCTCAAGAGTCAAAAATGTTGGTGACTCACATAGAACTCTACGGAGCCCAATTTCCTTCTCCAGACTCTGCCACAGCCCTTGGTGGTACTGAATAAGCAGCCGGGTACAAGCCTTGGTCCACTGTACTCATTTGCGGATTAAGCCAACTTTTTAAATTTATACTAAACCATGACAGAAACTCAGTCTTTTTACATTAAAAATAGAATCTTGCGGAGTTCCTGCTGTGGTGCAGTGGGTTAAGAATCTGACTGCAGGACTTCCCGTGTGGCTCACAACATAAGTACTTGGCATTGCTTCTACAGTAGCTGTGGCTCGACCCCTGGCTCAGGAACTTCCATATGCCGCAGGTGCGGGGGGCGGGGGGAAGAATCTGACTGCAGCAGATCAGTCAGATCAGGTCACTGCAGAGGGCAGGGGTTCCCCAGTGCGTGTGCAGGGGGTTAAAGGATCTGACATTGTTGCAGCTCTGATATAGGACACAGCTGTGGCTCAGATACAATCCCTGGCCCTGGAACTTCCATATGCTATGGGTGTGGCCGTAAAAAAAAAAAGAACCCTGTGGGTTAACTCAGCCTCTTTGGATAATTCTGTGTTTCAGAGTCTCAGCCGTCCACCACCAGTCATGCCAACTCCATCTACGTACTGCCTCCCCAATACGGTGACAGAGAAGGAGCGACTGGGTGTCCTTACGTGGTTTTTCATTGGCTTCTACAGTAATGTCCTCAGCTATGCTTTGCCCCAACACTGGGCACTCTGCTGGCATTTAATGAAATCGTCTTGGGTTTGTGAAATATTGCGTCCTTGGTCTCAGCCCACATGAGCACAGGGTTTTTCATCACCCTGTCGTCTTGGTCCCACTTCTCCGTCTACCTGCCCTTCAGATCTTCTAAATCTCAGCCACATTCTCCACCCAGCCCTTAGATGAGACTGTCTTCCTACAGTTTCTGCCATGGGGCCACTTTGCTCCTAATGGCAGTGGCCCCATGGCAGGCCTGGTGGCTTAAATGTTAGCTATTTTCTATGTTCTCCATTGGGAATATGTAGAATCTTCTGGATCAGTTTATGTTCGGTAGGAGCCAAGGGAGACATGGCTCGCTCTCTCTGCCTAAATATGTCTTTTATCCATTTTTATTCTGTTATAATCATCCCTTGTTAGTGAGGGAGCACAGAAAGGTGGTTTCTCTGAGTTCCAAAGACCAAACTGGGGATAATTTTACCCTATTTTCAATTTGCTCCAAAACATGGTTGGGAAATATTTATCAAAACTTCACTTTCCCCCTCAGCTTTCACTCTTACCATGGTGGAATGGATGGGAGAGGGAGGAACAGGGGTGTCTGGCCTCTTACTCCTCTTTCCCTCTCTCTTCCACCTCTAAGAATGTTCCACTTTCATTCCTGGCTAGTGTATCCTTTGCTTGCATCACATCGTGAGTTCTCCTAATCTAGCAAGTCTCTAAAAATCCAGGCCTTTTTTTTTTTTTTTGGTCTTGTTAAGGCCACACCCATGGCATATGGAGGTTCCCAGGCTAGGGGAGCAAATCCAATCTGTAGCCACAGGCCTATGTCACAGCCACAGCCACACCAGATCCGAGCTGTGTCTGCAACCTACACCACAGCTCATGGCAACACCAGATCCTTAACCCACTAAGCAAGGCCAGGGACTGAACCTGCATCCTCATGGATGCTAGTCAGATTCATTTCTTCTGAGCCACAACAGGAACTCCCAGGCCTGCCTTTTTAAAAATAAGTTTCACTGAGGTATAATTTTCATACCATCTGATGACTTTTTAGTAAATTTATAAGAGTTGTGTAACTATCACCATTTCCAGTTTTAGAATATTTTCATTATTCATGGAGTTCCCGTTGTGGCACAGTGTTTAACGAATCCGACTAGGAACCATGAGGTTGTGGGTTCGATCCCTGCCCTTGCCCAGTGGGGTGACGATCCGGCGTTGCCGTGAGCTGTGGTGTAGGTCACAGACACGGCTCGGATCCTGCATTGCTCTGGCTCTGGCGTAGGCTGGCAGCTACAGCTCCAATTAGACCCCTAGCCTGGGAACCTCCATATGCTGTGGGAGCCGCCCAAGAAATGGCAAAAAGACAAAAATAATAATAATAAAAGGGCCTAGAAAATGTTTTCATTATTCCAATAAAATAATCCATGCTTATTTGCCATTAAATGTGCTCTTCGACCCCTAGCTCCAGGCAATCACTAATCTACTTTCTATTCTGGACATTTCATATATATGGAATGATTTTAGATGTGGCCTTTGGCTTCTGGCTGCTTTTACTTAGCATATTGTTTTGGGGGGTCATTCATGTAGCATGTATTAGCACTTAATTCCTTTGTAAGGCTGCCTAATATTCCACTGTATGGATATAACACATTTTATTTATCCATTAATCTGTTCATAAAAATTTACTTTATTTCCACTGTTTGGCTATTGTGAATACTGCTGCCTTGAACACTGATGCATGGTGAAAGGAGATGGAGCTTTTGACTCCTCAGGCATGAGTTTAAAGCCTGGCTCTACTACATAGCAGCATTAAGCAAGGTGTTCGTCCTCCCTAAGCCTCAGTAAACATAAAATGAACTCAAATGTAAAATGATTCTCTGCGAGTTCCCATCGTGGCTCAGTAGTTAACAAATCCGACTAAGAACCATGAGGTTGTGGGTTCGGTTCCTGGCCTTGCTCAGTGGGTTAAGGATCTGGCATTGCTGTGAGCTGTGGTGTAGGTCGCAGACGTGGCTTGGCTGTAGCTCTGGAGTAGGCCGGTAGCTACAGCTCTGATTAGATCCCTAGCCTGGGAACCTCCATATGGCGAGGAAGCGGCCCTAGAAAAGGCAAAAGACAAAAAAAAAAAAAAAAAAAAAAGGTAAAATGATCTCAATAGCCTCATTTGCTTCACAGATTTGTTGGGTGATCAAATTATATAAATATCTATAGAGTCTCTAGCACATGGCAGGTACCTCAACATCTGATAGCTCTTATTATTGTGTATGGCAACATTTATTTATTTATGTTTGCTTTTTAGGGCCACAGTTGCCCCATATGGAAGTTCCCAGGCTAGGGGTCCAATCGGAGCTGTAGTCTCTGGCCTACACCACAGCCGCAGCAACGCAGGATCCGACCTGTGTCTGTGACCCACACCACAGCTCACGGCAACACCAGATCCTTAACCCACTGAGCGAGAACAGGGATCAAACCTGCGTCCTCATGGATCCTAGTTGAATTCCTTAACCGCTGAGCCACTACCACAAAGGAAACTCCTGGCAACATGTTTTTAAACAGGAGATGAAGAATATTAGAAACTGGATACCATTCACTGGCATTAGTAAATGCGGATTTCATAAAGTTAGTTAGCAGGAAACTTATACCTAAGATGAGCAGTGTGCCTCAACTAGAGGATGACTAGTAGACTTGAGCTCAAGATATGGCAAAAATGCTCCTGGAAGGAAGTAGGAAGGATATTTATTGCAGGTAAATGAAGAAAAGCCATTGATCTCCAGCAAATAATGACTCTCTCTTCAAGCCATAGTGGGACATATAAAAGGTACCCTGCAATTGCATACGGACCTTACACGGTGCCCTATCCCCACTGTTTTACAGGCACGTTGACTTTGCTATTTCTCAAACACCCTCAGCCTGCTCCCAACTCAGGAACTGTTCACTTGCTATTCTCTTCACCTGAAATTATCTTCCCAGGGATACTGGGTGACTTGTACTCTCACTTCCTTCAGCTCTTTCCTTAAATGTCATCTTTTCAGTGATATTTTCCTTAATCGTCCAGTTTAAAATAGTCCCTAACATTCGTTACGCTGCTTTCTTGCCTGTGTTATCCTCTCCATATCATTTTTTTAACCATATAACGTATTATCTAATTTCAACTCCAGGAGGGTGTGATTTTAAACCTTTGTTATTCAGTTCTATATCCCCAGTGCTCAGAACAGTACCTAGCATACTGTAGGTGCTCAAATTTTTTTTCAAAGAATACCTGATTTTTCTCAATGGCAATACATTCACATACCCAGAATGACAGGACACCATCCAACTCCTAGAAGAAAACATAGGCAAAACACTCTCTGACATCAACATCATGAATATTTTCTCAGGTCAGTCTCCCAAAGCAATAGAAATTAGAGCAAAAATAAACCCATGGGACCTAATCAAACTGAAAAGCTTTTGCACAGCAAAGGAAACCAAAACGAAAACAAAAAGACAACTTACAGAATGGGAGAAAATAGTTTCAAATGATGCAACTGACAAGGGCTTAATCTCTAGAATATATAAGCAACTTATACAACCCAACAGCAAAAAAACCAATCAATCAATGGAAAAATGGGCAAAAGACCTGAATAGACATTTCTCCAAAGAAGATATACAGATGGCCAACAAACACATGAAAAAATGCTCAACATCGCTGATTATAAGAGAAATGCAAATCAAAACTACCATGAGATACCACCTCACACCAGTCAGAATGGCCATCATTAATAAATCCACAAATAACAAGTGCTGGAGGGGCTGTGGAGGAAAGGGAACCCTCCTGCACTGCTGGTGGGAATGTAAACTGGTACAGCCACTATGGAGAACAGTTTGGAGATACCTTAGAAATCTATACATAGACCTTCCATATGACCCTGCAATCCCACTCTTGGGCATCTATCCGGACAAAGCTCTACTTAAAAGAGACACATGCACCTGCATGTTCATTGCAGCACTATTCACAATAGCCAGGACATGGAAACAACCCAAATGTCCATCGACAGATGATTGGATTCGGAAGAGGTGGTATATATACATAATGGAATACTACTCAGCCATAAAAAAGGATGACATAATGCCATTTGCAGCAACATGGATGGAACTAGAGAATCTCATCCTGAGTGAAATGAGCCAGAAAGACAAAGACAAATACCATATGATATCACTTATAACTGGCATCTAATATCCAGCACAAATGAACATCTCCTCAGAAAAGAAAATCATGGACTTGGAGAAGAGACTTGTGGCTGCCTGATGGGAGGGGGAGGGAGGGATCGGGAGCTTGGGCTTATCAGACACAACTTAGAATAGATTTACAAGGAGATCCTGCTGAATAGCATTGAGAACTATGTCTAGATACTCATGTTGCAACAGAACAAAGGGTGGGGGAAAAACTGTAATTGTAATGTATACATGTAAGGATAACCTGACCCCCTTGCTGTACAGTGGGAAAATAAAAAAAAATTAAAAAAAAACAGTCAAAGAAATTACAACAAAGGGGATGGGGAGGAAAAATGAATGAGTGAGGCAAAGACTCCCACATTTCCTTCCTCTATGTGTTATCCTAGAGAGCAAATGATAAGGTCTACAGATCAGTGGAAATATGAAAAGGACTAATTGATTTCTAGTTATAAGAGGCAAAATCAGGGAGTCTGGGTAACATTTGAGGTCACTTTTACTTTGGCTTACACTCTAAGTTGATCAGTAGCTCCAAGGATCCAAATGAGATAAAAGATGCCAGGGTTGACTTTTCTTCCCACAGTCTCCCTGGCATTCCTCAGAAGCATGTCTTAAGTTTTGTAGACTAGGAAACACCCACCAGGTTAAGGGAGGCGTGAACTTGGAGCTAGCTGTATTTTACACCTTCCCTGTCTCCATATTCAGCACCCAGAGATAACTCAAATTGCTATAGAAGTCAGTAATTCCCCTATTCAGGAAGTCATATCACCCAGGCCCAGTTTCTGTGCTAGGGCCTTGAAGTCTCTGCTGTCCAGCACTGGGGCAATCTCTGCTTTTCTGTGCCTCTACTACAGGATCTAGGAGTTTTCCATTTTTGTCCTCACTAGGGCCTCCTTTGTCATGTCTAGCCATGGAAAATTATACTAGCCATGCTAATGTGTAATATCATATTGGCAAGAGCAACAGAAGAAAGGTAGCATGCATTCAAAATATATACAGAGTATGCTTAATAGGCAGGAGCCAACATTGGTGAAACAAAGCACAAAGCTGTAAACATGGTGGCTCAAGTGAGAAATGTCCCTTTGGGAGATGGAAAAGTGGCAGAAGAGCCAGTCAGAGTTCTTAACCATCATTTGTGGGGTGAAATATGATGCTAAAATAAATTGATTCATAGGAATAAAGACATCAGAAAATTAAAGGACCATTTGGAGTTTGGGGAGTTTTTCAATAAGGAATTATAGGGCTGATCAAGAAAGTTTCAGTGCCAGTTTCCTGTTCACTGCATGGCTCCCTTCATAGTGGTATGTTTGCCAGTGAGGATGCTTGGCATGACCCTGAGAAATTATAGTCAGAAGGCAGGTTGTTACCAGAGAAAGAAAGGTTGGGTATACCTAATATAGAATTCTGTGACTTCTGAACATTACTGCTTCAAGTTTAAGAAAGTAGAAGACAGTGATTGGAGGCTAGCTTCCAACCTGCCAGTTCATATAGAATATAGGCTTGGAGAGTGTCACACAAGACCCTATCAGTCAGTATTATGAGAGGAAAAAATACAGAGCAAGTTAATGGCTAGAAAGGGTTTATGGAGGCAGGTTAAACAGAGTGGAGTTATGAAAATCAAAGACAAAAAAGGCATAATTTGAAGGATGAAAGAGTTGAGCACCTGAATGGATGACTCACATCCTAGAAATAATGATAACTAAGGATAACAATGAGTGTTGTCGGGTAGTGACCTCATGAGGAATTTAAAAATACTCCCTGTGAGCTTATTATTGAGTTTGCTAATGGGAAATTTATGAAATGTTTTATAATAAAGGAAAGAATGCCTGTTCTTTAGTCATAGTTCTGAGCAGTGAACAAGGAGCCATAGATTGGTTTTTAAGCCACTGGTCATCCAAAGCAGTGTCAAAGTTGAGAAATGAAGCTGATTATATTAACATTATTCTCAGTTTCTTCCTTATTTTCCTCCGATTTTGTGGTGCCAAAAGGAACATAAAGGGACAGTGGAGCAGGAGGGCTTCTCTAGACACATAAGCAGGGACAATTTAGTGCCTCAGATTAATTTCATATGCAGAACCAGCTCCAAATCAAACAGAGTGTACAGAAGTATGGAGAAAATTCTTAATCAGCAATAAAAAAAATGAGGGCAATTTTAAACAACATCATTGTTTTTAACAATAACAATATGGTGTGTGGAAAGAACATTAACCGAGGAATCCAAGCCAGTTCTATTCCTAAGTCTGTCACCGCCATGTGCAGCAGACAACCAACATATGCTGCTCCCTCCTAAGCCTAAATGGCCACGACAAGATGAAAATAAGGAAAAACCTACATTTCTACAGACTCCAGGGAAGGGAGCTATCCAAATGACAAAGAGTTTGCATGATTCTTGCACCCAAATCCTACTTCTTGCCTAGTGATATTAGATGAAGGGTCCCTATTCCCACTTTATTAGGAGTCTTACACTATTATCTACTTTTCTCCTTTATCTTCAATTTCCTGTGATCTGGCTCAATCCCATTGCCATTTAAATAGACTCCAGCTTCTCCCATCTTAACAAATACTGCTGGAACCCTACATACCCCTTCCATATCACTGGAATGTTCATTAAGGGAGAAAGAAGGTACAGATGTAAATTAAATCTAAGATAAGTGAGCCTAAGTAAAAACCCTGTGGTCCTAAGTCTGAATGTTAGAGTAAAAAGTTCTGAAGAAAGGAGAGATTTCCTATTTCCTCATTATAGTTCCAAGCTGTGAATAAGAACAACAACAAATATGGATTATGGTCTGAAATCAATGAAAGTGTCAAAGTTGGAAGGTGAACCTAGTTAAATTAGCACTATCCTTTGTTTCCTCTGTTATTTCCCATGTTTCCTTTGTGGCTCAAGGTATTGCTTTGCCTTGGGATTAAGAATTGTGTGGTTCATAGGAATATAAAATAATGAGAACTATTTTCCCACGCGACAAATATATTCATTAAGGAGTTTATACATTTTGCTCTGAGGTACTATTTGTACAACAAAAAACCTGGAGTGGTTTCCAAAGTGTCAATTTGTTAGTCTGTGTCAAATAAGATTGTGGAATAAACATAGCCAAAGTAATCAAAAAGAGCTAATTTAATGGCATGTCCTGGCTGTGGAGAATAATAGGTGATTGTAAATCCACATTTCTATTTGGAAATCAAAAGTATGGGCTATGGGAGTTCCCGTTGTTGGTCAGTGGGTTAAGAACCTGACGTAGTATCCATGAGGATGTGGGTTCCATCCCTGGCCTCGCTCAGTGGGTTAAGGATCCGGTGTTGCCATAAGCTGTGGCATAGGTCGCAGATGCAGCCCAGATCCCGTGTTACCATGACTGTGTCTTAGGTCAGCAGCTATAGCTCTGATTCCACCCCCAGCCCGGGAAGTTCCATATGCTGCAGGTGCAGCCATAAAAAGACAAAAAAGCATGGGCTGTATTTAGGTATTTGATTTTTAGAAGTATATCCAAGTTAGATCTTTAATAATGGACACTCTAATCCTTATGCCATGCTACCTCCATCCTCAAATGTCCCTGAACTGCAGACAATGCAGATTGTTCATAATTAACCACATTTGAAAATCATGGCACAGATTTCCTCTTGAAGAAAGGTCAGGTATAAAACTTAGGCCAGAAATACACATTCCCAGATGATATCCCCCAAAATACATGAACTCAAAATGGAGAGCTTATCAATACAGTTTTTTCCCAATTGCATTTGCAAATGATGTATGATATATTGATTAAAAATTGAAATGTAGCATCATCTACGTTATAATGTTAGTTTCACAGTGAAAAAGTTTACACTGGAAAATTAGGATAGCTATCTATCATAGTATAGAATTCGGTACATGTGAAATAGAATTATAAGAAATACTAAAGCTTTGTACTGAATCACATGTTCCATTAAATTCTGCAACTGTAAATTCTGCAACCATTTTAATTAAATAAGAATAAGTCAAAACCACGAAAAATGACCTGAGAGTTAGAATTGTAAAGGCCAAAACTAAATGCTTTTTTCTTGTGCCTTGATACAGTTACTAAGAGTTTTACTGTGTATACCTTTTATTTCAATGTTGAACGCTCACTGTGACAGCAAGAAATTTAATTCTCAACACGTGTGCTTTCTAAAGGATAGAATGAAACAAACATCGAGGCTTTGGGTTATAATGAAAGCTATTTAAAGATAGTCTTTGGATGATTACTGTTTTCTATCTTCTTTTCCTACATGCCTCTCTGTTAATATGATACCAACTGCCTCACTCAGGTTTGGTGATATTGGCCAGGCAGCAAGGCCTAGAAATGGACCAAACACAGGAGGATGATTCAGGCACGTAGAGGGTCAGCATCAGGAAGATCACAGGAACCTGGCTATGAGCACTAAGGTTAATCTACAACACTCCCATCTCTAAGAGCAATTTGGGTTGAGAGTCATGGTCAGACTCCAGTTATGTAGGAACCAAGTGCCAAGCAGAAACTCAGACATACAAGAAAGTATTTGTTAAGAACTGGTGAGGGCAACCCAAGTGGCTTTATCAACAACAACCACATCAGAGACCTATTATGAGAACAAAGTGTAGAAATAGAAAAGGATCATCCAACAGATTGACTTTATGACTGGACAATATGTACAGTTTCTTACATTCTCCCTGTAGGTGGCCTGATTTTTTTTATGGCCACACCCACAGCATATGGAAGTTCTGGGCCAGGGATTGAATCTGAGCCAGAGCTGTGGTAGATCCATAACCCACTGTGCTGGGCTGGGGATCAAACCGGCACTGATTATTTTCACCAGAGCTTAGAGCAAGGTTGATCCTATCTGTGGGATTTTGTGGTCTTGATTGTGGTGTTGAGGCCTAATTGGGTAAGACATTGCTCACTAAATAATTACCTTTAGTACAGGAGTCTGCTGTCTGTTTTTGTATGGCCCACAAAGCTTAGAATGATTTTACATTTTTAGGCTGAAAAAAAAATCAAAAGAATAATTTTATGGCACATGACAATTTATGAAATTCAAATTCTGAGGTTCATAAATAAAGATTTATTGGAACTGAGCCACACCCATTTGTTTATATATTGCCTATGGCTGCTTTCATGCTACAGTGACAGAGTTGAGCACTCATGACAGATCCCATATGGCCTGCAAAGCCTCAAACATGTACTATCTGGACCTTTACAGAAAAAGTTTGCCAACCCTGGTTTAGTGTATAAAATCCACTGATATACAGAAATCTCATGGCCTAGTAATTAGGGCCTGGTTATGTCTAATTCCCTAAGAAGTTTCACTCATTCTGGTCAAAGGAAAAGTCATACAGAAGTTAGCAATCAGTGAGTATGACGATTTTGTACTATTTAAGCATTATCAAACAGAGGAGTTGAATGAAACAAAGTATATGAGGTAGGCTTCTGTTAATCCCTGCCTTTCCTAGCTCTGCTCTGACAGAGGCTAAGAGCATTCTACCTCCTACGTCTAGTGAACTAAATCCAGCCTAAGGGAGCAGGATATTAAGCATCCCATCTTGCCAGTAGGAATACTAGAATAGATATTACCCAAGGTCTCTATGTGTGATGTGTGCTCACTGAATTGCCTCCTCCTCTCTAACACAGTAGTGTTGGGCTAACCTCTGTGATTGGCTTTGGTGTTGGTTTTCTGATTAAAGCTGTAATTCTCAGCTTGAGGCTTCACCTTCCCTTGAGTTCCAGCCCGATTGGCTCAGGCCCTGATTCTCTAAGAAACCCTTTCTACTTCATCTCCTGTGGGAGCTGGATCCTGCTCTGCATGGCTTCCTCTTTTAGCTGGTGTCCTTCTCTAATCCCAGTAGACCATCTGATACCAAGCCTTACCATTCAATGTTTAGTCCTGCTGCTTTCTCTCTCTCTCTCCCCCTCTTTAACTTTTTTGGCAGCCCTGTGGCATATGGAGTTCCCAGGCCAGGGATCAGATCCAAGCTGCAGTTAACACCTAACACTGCAGCTGTGACAATGCTGGATCCTAAACCCGCTGTGCCAGGCCAGGGATCGAACCTGTGTCCTAACACTGCAGAGATTCCGCCCGCCCCATTGCACCACAGTGGGAACTCCCTTGCTGCTTTCTCTTACTCCAGCTCCAGGACCTGATCATGCTTTTAATGAAGCCCAAATTTGCCTCACTCTTTGAACTCTGATTTGACCTGCTAAACTCAAATCTTGAGGGTATAGTCCTACAACAAAGTTAGTCTATGAAATTTCAGTGAGGCTCTCTCCAAGATTCTCTCCTACCCTTTTCCTCTCGTTCCTTCTGCTGAGGTCCCAGCATTCACCATGGTCAAGTCTACATTAATTACAATAGATAATGGATCAGAGACAGAGCTGGAAGGAATCTTACAAGTCACTTAGAGATGAGAAGATCAATTAGGAGGTCCACAAAGGGGAATATACATATAAATTCAGTTTAAGAATTGGAGTTCCTGTCACGGCACAGTGGTTAACGAACCCGGCTAGGAACCATGAGTTTGCAGGTTCAATCCCTGGCCTTGCTCAGTGGGTTAAGGATCTGGGCTGCCATAAGCTGTGGTGTAGATCACAGACATGGCTCGGATCCCGCGTTGCTGTGGCTCTGGCATAGGCCTGCAGCTACAGCTCCGATTCGACCCCTAGCCTGGGAACCTCCATATGCCTCGGGTGTGGCCCTAGAAAAGAAAAGAAAAAAAAAAGGAACTAAGGAATAAGGAGCCCCATATCCTCCAAGAAGGGTCTTGGAAATAAAAACTAAATTAAATGTAGTAAACTATCTTTAATGAGTCAATTTTTAATTCAAATATTTTGGTCCATCATAAAAAAAGCAAAATAAACAAAAGTAAAGAGAATTCAAAATGAGTGTAATAAGTCTGCCCCCAAGGAGGAGGAAACCCATGATTTGGGGCCAGTATGCAAATAGGATTAGTTTCACTAAGATGTCCCGTGGCCTACCACATCGATTCCCTCTTTAATTTGCCAATTGTCTCATGAATTAAATAACTGCTTTAATGCCTAAATCTTTACAAGCAAAAATCTCCAAATAAAATCTCAACTTGTAATTGCTTACTTGCATTCCAACTTAATGACCAGAACAGCAGAGGAACTGACCAATTGGAAAGGATTCCAGTTTACCATTAGTCCTGCTCTATCTACAGAGGTTAAACTAAAGGAGAACTGAGGTATTTATGGCAATTTTTCATAGAATCAGGCAGAACTTCCCCACTATCATGGGAAAGTGGTCATTGGAGGTGGAGTGGGAATGGAGAGTTGCATAGAATCCACCTCCCCTGGCTAATTATTCAGAACTATTTCCCTGTAGGGACATAGTCCATATCTTGTGTGTGACTGGTGAACCCAGACCAAAGCATAGCAGGTCCAATCAGTTAATCTTAAAGATCAATGCATTTTCCCTCTGGGTTCATACTGCTGTGAATGCTCACAAGATCATGAAGATGGTTGAATTGATTTGATTAAACATGCCTCAATGTTCAATGTAGCTACCACATGTAGACTCTACATATATAATATTTATGTATTATATATTTACATTTATTGTGGCAGCTCATGCTCTGCCCTAACACTTCTAATATTTGAAAAGTTTAATAGCTCCTGGCTTGCTATGGCCAAGAACATAGCAGGCAGAACAACTATCTGTTGACTAGCATGTAATAACCAACTATACAAGTTGTAACAGAATAATATAAACATTCTCATGAAAGTAGAAGTATGTCTTGGATTAGGCCAGTGGTTCTTAACAGGGGATGACTTTGCCACTCACTCCCAGGGGGTATCTGACAATGTCTTGAGACATTTTGGGCTGGCCCAACTGAGTGTGGCAATGCTTCTGGCACCTGTTGGATAGAGGCCAAGGATGCTGCTAAATATCCCAGATGCACAAGATATACCCTTTAAAAAAAGGGATTATCTGATCCAAAATAAGAGTCCCTGGTTGAGATATCCTTGATTAGGCAGATAAAGAGATATGGAATAATTTAGCTGTTTGAAAGTAGAGAAGGAGGGATAAATAGGTAGAACACGAAGGATGTTTTAGGGCAGAGAAACTGTTATGTATGATACTATAATGGTGGATACATATCATTATATATTTGTCAAGACCCATAGAATTCTCAATATCAAGAGTGAAACCTAATATGAACTTTGGGTGATAAAGATGCATCAGACTAAGTTCATGGACTGTAGCAAAAGGTACAGGATGTTGATAGTGGGGGAGGCTATGTGTGCATGTAGGCAGGGGTGTATGGGAACTCTCTGTACTTTCTGCTCAGTTTTTCTCTGAACCTAAAGCTGCAATAAAAATAATCCAGTTTTTAAAAAGTAGACACAAAGCTGGAAATAGAATTTTGGTTTTCAAAAATTAGTCAGGTTGTGTTATTCTAAAACATTTGAGGAAATGAGATTTATATTATGAAGATTTACTTTATGCTTCAAATTGACAAATTTGTCATGTGACATATTTTTAACTTTTTCCTTCCATGTAGTTTATAGTGCTGTTTTTTTCTTTTTTTAAGGAAATTATTTCCATTAGCCATCTTAAGACCAGTTTCCAGTTATACTTGTGGTACTCTCAAATATATCCTTCCCCAGCTCAGGGCCTGATCCCATAGTAGGTTTCTGAAGTTGAGTTTCGGAGCCTATTTAGGAAAACTTGTAATTTTCCTCCTTTGCTACTAGCAATGGAGAACTGAAAAGGAGATTCCAATGGGCAGAAGATCTAAACGGACAATTCTCTAAAGAAGACATACGGATGGCCAAAAAACACATGAAAAGATGTTCAGCATCACTCATTATCAGAGAAATGCCAGTCAAAACCACAATGAGGTACCACCTTACACCAGCCAGAATGGCCGTCATCCAAAAGTCAACAAACAATAAGTGCTGGAAAGGGTGTGGAGAAAGAGGAACCCTATGACACTGTTGGTGGGATTGTAAATTGGTGCAACCACTGTGGATAGCAGTATGGAGATGCCTCAGAAAACTAAACATAGAACTACCATTTGATCCAGCAATCCCACTCCTGGGCATCTATCCAGAGGAAACCATGACTTGAAAAGACACATGTACTCCGATGTTCATTGCAGCACTATTTGCAATAGCCAAGACATGGAAACAACCTAAATGTCCGTTGACAGAGGAGTGGCTAAAGAAGAAGTGGTACATATACATTATGGAATATTACACAGACATTAAAAGGAATGAAATACCAGCATTGTTAGCAACATGGATGGACCTAGAAATGATCATGCTAAGTGAAGTCAGCCACACAATGAGACACCAACATCAAATGCTTTCACTGACATGTGGAATCTGAAAAAAGGACAGAATGAACTTCTTTGCAGAACAGATACTGACTCACAGACTTTGAAAAACTTGTGAATTTCATTGCTTCTGCCTTTCTTGTGCTTTATTCTTCAATCTTTCAAAAGCTTGTGTAGGAGTTCCCGTCGTGGCGCAGTGGTTAACGAATCCGACTAGGAACCATGAAGTTGCAGGTTCGGTCCCTGCCCTTGCTCAGTGGGTTAACGATCCGGCGTTGCCGTGAGCTGTGGTGTAGGTTGCAGACGCGGCTCGGATCCCGCGTTGCTGTGGCTCTGGCGTAGGCTGGTGGCTACAGCTCCGATTCGACCCCTAGCCTGGGAACCTCCATATGCCGCGGAAGCGGCCCAAGAAATAGCAACAACAACAACAACAACAATAATGCCGAGGGAGCGGCCCAAGAAATAGCAACAACAACAACAAAAAGACAAAAAAAAAAAAAAATTCAAAAAAAAGCTTGTGTACAGGATAGGAAAAAAAAAAGTTTTTGTGCAAAAAATAGCCTTGGGATAGTTAAAAGTAGAAGTACTATCACAGACAGCAAATCTCACTCTTCCTTGAATGGAAGATACTTATAAAGAAGCATAATAAATTGATAATATAAATATACCATATATATTTGTTTATACCTTTTTGTATAACTCAATTGTACTTTCTAATATCAGTTCAATTTCTAGACCTAGAGGTTCTTGTGAATTGCATATTTTAATGTATGTAGGTTTATAAATGTATAATGGTGTTGATATTGATATGTGTATCTCCATCTATCTATATGTAAACTTTAAATTCAAAATTTAATTTTTAAAACATAAATATTTTTTAGCCAAAAATAAACTTAGCCATCAGTGATTTGAAAACAAAAACAAAAACAAAACCTTAAGGTTTCCAAAGGAGACAGTTTGGGGGTGGGGGAAGCGCTGAGGGTACGAGATGGAAATCGTATAAAATTGGGTTATGATGATCATGGTACAACTATAAATGTAATAAATTCATTGAGTAATATAAAAAATGAAAAATTTAAAAAGGAGATTCCAGGAGACTTTTTTGTAATGCATGTGAGAGCAATTATAAATTCACCTGAATCTAATATCAGGATCTAAAAACTTTTGTGATGCAGGAAAGGAAATGAAGAATGTTGTTGAAAGAAACTTCAGTCTGTAGACTGTTAGACTTACTAGGAAAGAGAGTATTCTCTTTCATATTCAAAATCCCATTCATGAGGCAAAGAGCAGCATGATCTACAAGGTTATTTCTAATAGATTCAATGCTATGAAAAAAATCTCTCAACCAATCCTATTGTCCAGAAGACACTTCTTAAATTACTGAAATATGAACATTATTGAGGACTTTTTAACATTTGCTAGTGTTTTCTTTATATTTTTTAAGGCTTCAGTCATTAAATGTCAAGCACTGTAATAACAAAGTGCTACAATTATAAACTTAAACTCATGAACATGCAGGAAATATGCAGAACTCTCTAAGAGTAATAGAACATGTTCTACGCAGTATGTCCAAGGTTTAAAATTATAGGAAAATAGTCTATTCAAGAATCAACATTATTTACCACATAGCATTTGGAATTTCGTGCTATTATTCTGGCCTATATATCATTCTGACTTTTATAAAAGATAAGATTTTTAGGCTTTTAATTTTGCCAAGTTCAAATACCTAACCTTTCATTTCCAGGTATTTTTTTTCAGAACCTAGAACCATAGCTTATTAGCACAGATATAGTTTATGCATAAGTGAAGCTGCCTACTTCCTCTACTGAACTCTTCAAGGTCAGCAACCATGTCTTATTCATCCACTAGCATAATGCCTATCTAGCATACTTCCTGGCATCATCAGAGTTTATCAATGAATATTTCTTGAATTTTACAGACTGTATGAATATTAACTGGTTCTAGTTTTTCACATGTGAAAATGAAATTTCAGGTAATTACACGGCATTAAACTCTATGCTTTGTTCATTTGAACTTCCTATGTTTAGATTTTCAGGAAATAGTAAATAAATTTTTTTTTCATGAGTAAAACTTCCTCAACTATGTTCTGCAGATATTGTTTTTTTATTTGAAAAACAATTATGATAAAGAAGTGACCATTTTTACCTCATGATTAGATAGCGACAGCATAATAACCCCATCAATGCAGAACATACAGGATATATAAATTCACACTATATTTAATAAACACCTCCTTAAATTAGTTCTATATGATTATTAAGATTTAGCCCATCATGGGAGTTCCTGTTGCAGAGCAGTAGAAATGAATCAGACTAGCATCCATGAGGATGTGGTTTCGATTCCTAGCCTCGCTGTGAGCTGGCTGTAGATCACAGATGCTGCTTGGATCCCACGTTGCTGTGGCTGTGGTGTAGGCCGGCAGCTGCAGCTCCAATTTGACCCCTAGCCTGGCAACTTTCATATGCCTCAGGTTCTGCCCTAAAAATCAAACAAACAAACCAAGATTTAGCCCATTGTCAGCAACTCATCAAATGTTGATCCACTTTGTTCAGTTACTTTTGGTAATAAAATCATCAAGATCAGCTAGAACTGCCAACTAGAAAAGGATTTTTTACATAATGATAGTCAAAGGATTCATGCAGCCCCCAAATCCCAAATGTACTGATTGATCTACTGTTTGGAATATTACATAGAATTTGTTTTTTGTTCTTCCTTTTGGGTAGGCATAATATGAGGAAGAGCTTTAATTCCAAAAATGATAGAGGAAGAAGAGGCTTTCCCTTATGGAGGTAGAATGCGGTACATCGTTATCTTTGCTTGTGTTTTAGGAAATCAATACCACAGATTCATGTACTATTTAAAACCTTGATGACCACTGAACAAAAGCCACTCAAGACAGAGAATTGTTAAGTTCTAACTTCACTCACAGTTCTTACTTGTCGTATGATGTTGAATGCTGTTTTTGTCCCCTTAGCTATGGAAGGAAGAAAAACTTGAACTTTTTTTTGAACTAACACCTTCAAAAGTGAGAGTGATAACAACTCTGAATTAGTAGGGAATAGAGTATTAGTGGTTCCTCTGTTTTCACCATATTCCCCAGAGGTCTAAAATAAACTTGATCTGAAAATTGAAGGTAGATATACAAAGAAAGACTCACCCAAAACTTAAATATCCAAACTGCAACAACAATAACAACAGAAAAAACAAAGAAGTTGAATATTGTTCACTTGAGAGTAGTTATAACCTCTCCCTGAGTGGAAACACTGGCAGTTAGATCTCATGAAGACAGTGCAAAGTTTATCCTTTAATTCAGTTATCTTCAAATTTTAGTTGTGCCGAACAATCACCCAGGAATTTGTCATAATGCAGATTCCAGATCCTCACCTTTGGAGATTCTGATGCAAAACCAGTGTTTGAAGTTGGGATCTTGCTCTGTCCTCAATAGAGTTTCTAATTTTCTTTAAAATTGAGATATAATTCACATACCATACAAATTCATCCATTTAAAATGTACAATTCAAGGTTTTTTAAAAGTATACTCTGAGTTGTGCAACCATCATTACAATTTCATTTTTTTTTTTTTTTTGGTCTTTTTGCCTTTTCTAGGGCCGCTCCCGCACCATATGGAGGTTCCCAGGCTAGGGGTCCAATTGGAGCTGTAGCCACCGACCTACGTCAGAGCCACAGCAACGCGGGATCCGAGCTGCGTCTGCGACCTACACCACAGCTCACTGGCAATGCCAGTGCCTTAACCCACTCAGCAAGGCCAGGAATCGAATCTGCAACCTCATGGTTCCTAGTTGGATTCGTTAACCTCTGAGCCACGACGGGAACTCCACAATTTCATTTAAATATTTTCATCACCCCTAAAAAATATCCATTACTTATTAGTAGTCATTCTTTTCTATATCAATTTATTTTTTTAATTTAATTTTATTGGAGTATAGTTGATTTACAATGTTTGTATTAGTTTTAGGTGTATAGCAAAGTGAATCAGTTATACGTATACATATATCCAATTCTTTTTTCCCATATGGGTTAGTAGTCACTTTTTTTTTTTTTTTTTTTTAGGGCCACACTCATGGCATATGGAGGTTCCCAGGCTAGGGGTCCAATCGGAGCTGTAGCCACCGGCCTATGCCAGAGCCATAGCAACACGGGATCTGAACTGCATCTGCGACCTACACCACAGCTCATGGCAACGCCAGATCCTTAACCCACTGAGCGAGACCAGGGATTGAACCTACAACCTTATGGTTCCTAGTCGGATTTGTTAACCACTGTGCCACGACAGGAACTCCTAGTAGTCACTCTTTGTTCACCTCTTCCTCAAAGCCCTGGCAAACACCCATCTACATTCTGTATCTAAAAATACATTTCATATAATTAGGATCATAGAATATGTATCCTTTGTGTCTGGCTTCTTTCACTTAATGTTTTCAAGGTTCATCCAAAGTTCATCCATGTTGTAGCATCTATCAGTACTTCCTTCATCTAAGTGCCAAGTAATATTCCATTGAGTGAACATACCATTTTGTTTATCCATTCATCAATTGACGGACATTTTTTTCTATTATGAAAACGCTATTTCATACTATTATGAATAATGCTGCCATGAGCATTCATGTTCACATTTCTGTATGATCATCATTTCTACATTTTTTATTTATATATTCCCATCCGTGGCATGTGGAAGTTCCTAGGCTAGGGATCGAGCCCACACACCACAACAGTAACAAGAGCCTCAGAAGTGACAAGGCTAAATACTTAACCCACTGATCCACCAGCAACTCCCATTAAGTGTTTATTTTTTAAACTAGAAAGCTGGGGGAACACGTCTAGTCAAATACTCTTGTAACTAGCTATTGCTGGGTCATAATAAAATGATGACTGGACTGACCCATTAAAGCATTGGCTAGTGACTGGTGAGGGTTAAAGGCTTTCAGAAAAAGTTTGATGATAGAATAGTTCACATTCTGTGGCAGGTGGAAAAGACCTAACAGAGACCAAGGAAAGAATGCAACTTTTTATCCTCGTTAATATTAAACATATAGAAATGAGTGATTATAAGAAGCAAACCAGACCTCCATAAAATGTCTGATCTCATCTGTCTTCTTACATAGTCAATGGCATGGTTTATTATACTGGTTTTAAAGCAATAGTAGGAAAATTCAAATGCAGTTAACTTAACCAGTTCATTGCGTTAGAAAACGACAAAATGCTTAAGAGGAAACTGATTCCTTAGTGTAAGAAATGAACCTGAAAATAAAGAAATAAGAGAAGAAATGTTATTTCCCCCCTGCACATCCTGAAAATACAATACACAATTCACACAAGGTCTAAGCTACACTGTGCCTTTTTTCTAACTCTCCCCTTCAAGTATCATCCACATAGATTTTAGTCCTAGAATGATCTAATCACCAGGAATTCAGTCTTTATTATTTCTCCTATAATTAAAAAATGATGAGTTTAATTTATTAGGGCCTTGTTCAACATGTTTCATAAATAGTCACAAAAGTCAACAATTTTTAATTCACTTTCTCTGAGCTTCCTTAACCTATTACAAGATAGCCAGCTAGATAACTCTGAACAAACTCTGATGTAGCTGTCAAAATTTTTTTTTGAAAATTTATCATTTTGAATAATATTGACCAATCTTTAGGTTTTCTCACAAATCTGGTTATAGAGTTCTTTTATAGGCAAAAGTAGGCTCTGGGGATCTAAGGTTTTTTCAACTTATAAGAAATTAGTAATAAGAAAGAAAATAGCCCTGTTGATTTATCAATCTAATAATGAGCAACACTATACCAAAGGAGATTAAGACATAACTCCTTGCCCCAAAGAGCTAATATTCTTGCTGAGGAAAGCAAGAATGACACATGAAGGAACTTGAGAATACCATAATATATTATATCATCTCTGCCAAAGGAATTCAGACCCAGGCAAGATAAATATGGGTTCAAATAGTTAAAGATGACATCACGGATAAAGTAAGACTTAAGCTGAGTCTGAAGTTTGGGGAGAATTTGATCAAAATAAGGGAAGAAAAAAAATAAGGGAAGAGTATCTCTGGAATGGGCAACAGTGTGAACAAAGGCTAAGCTGAAAGATTTAACATAGTGTAGAATGGAGGACACTTGCTTAGAAACAAATGAAAAGCAAGGCTATATAAATTGGATGGCTAGATTATGGTGAGTCTTGGAAATTAGGCAGACATCCAGAAGCTGCTTCTGTCGAAACTAGGAGTGTCTCACTAGAACTGGGTGTGTCTAGCTGGATTTTATTCAAAGAGAGCTGCCTGTCTGACCACTAAAGAAGTTGAGACCAAGAGTGGGAAGAGGGAATAGGGTGGGTAAGAAACTTGCAGATGTGGCCAAGTCAATTCAAATAGTAATTACCAAGTGCCGATTGTGCACATTCCAGGCGCTAGTTCAGATGCTTTAGGGGTTATAAGGATGAATAAGAGTTCCTGATCACATGGAGTTTACAGGCCAGATATACACATTTCTGTGATACTGGGAAGAAAGTACTGTTTTAGGTAAAAACAAAGAACATGAGTACAGAATAAGCATTAATTCTACCAGGGTAAGAGAAAAAGTGACATTTTAATTTGACATTAAAAATATTAGGTTTTTGGCACCAATTAGAGAAGTGTGTTTGCTCAAGGTAGAGGAATCATTAAGGGCAATGGAATGAAATAGGATATGTTTTGGGAAAGAAGAAGTTCAGCCAGTCAACAAAGTAGGGTGCATAGAAAAACAGTATAGGAGTTGCCGTGGTGGCTCAGTGGTTAACGAACCCGACTAGGAACCATGAGGTTGCGGGTTTGATCCCTGGCCTTGCTCAGTGGGTTGAGGATCTGGCATTGCCGTGAGCTGTGGTGTAGGTTGCAGACGTGGGTCGGATCCCGTGTTGCTATGGCTGTGGTGTAGGCTGGTGGCTACAGCTCCGATTGGACCCCTAGCCTGGAAACCTCCATATGCTGCAGGTGCAGCCCTAGAAAAGACAAAAAACAAACCAACAACAACAGTACAGAGTTGTGTTAAAGCTGAATGTTTGGTTAGGGCCAGAGGGATGGAAAAAAGAGAGAAGAACTTGGACTTAGCACATGATTTGTAGCCACCATAAGTTCTTGAGGGGAGAGTGAATTGGTATTCTCATTTTTATTGAATCTACTGTTATGAAAGTCTCCAGGTCATGAAACGAATAAGTATGAGTGAGTAGTCTGGCAGCAGCAGACAAAACAGATCTGAAAGTGGATGATATTGAAATGAGGATAGTCAAATAGGAAGAAGACTATTATAGTAAACTAAGGGTAAAGAGATGAAGGCAGAATAATTGAAGGGGAAAAAGAGAGGAACCAATACATGAAATACATTTCAAAGAAAAAAAAGAGTTCATCCAACTCAACAAAGATATACAAAGTATTGATTCTATTCCAAATATTGTGCTAGAATCCATAACGTATTAGTGAACAATTCTGACATGGTTGTGGCTTTCAGAGAGCTGACAGTCTAGAGCAGATATGGCCTATGTACTAAGAATGATTTTTTCATTTTTAAAGGCTTGGGCATTCCCATTGTGGGCTCAGCAGGTTGAGAACCCAACTTGTATCCATGAGGATGCAGGTTCGAGCCTTGGCCTCAGTGGGTTAAGGATCCGGCGTTGCCATGAGTGGTGGTGTAGGTCACAGATGCGGCTTGGATCCCGTGTTGCTGTGGCTGTGGTGTAGGCCGGCAGCTGCAGCTCTGATTTGATCCCTAGCCTGGGAACCTGCATATGCTGCAAGTGCGGCCCTAAAAAAAGACAGAAAAAAAAAAAGAGAGAGAGAGAAAGAAAAAAGTAAATGAGATTTCTCTGGGTGAAGGTAGGGCAGGTTGCCGTTGAGTGAAAAGAGAAATATCTGAGGACAAAACACTGTGCAATGCAAGCATGTAAGGGCTGGGCAAGCAAAGAAGACTCGATTAAAAAAAAAAAAAAAAACTGAGAAGGAAGCAAAGAAGTAAGACTGCAGTCTCAGAAGCCAGTAGCCAAATGCTTTTCTAATGGAAGAAACCTATCTTATTTGATGATGAAGAGAAAAGGAGCCAATGGAGAGGACTAAAGTGAAGATGTGGCTAAAGAATAGATAAATGCTAGGGCATGATCCTTCTGGAAACAGAGTAGCAGAGGGGTGAAAACACATATGAGAGAGGGCTTTGTATAAGAATGAACAGGAGAAAGTGAGCTGAGAAAGGAGGCAGGTTCTTTGTAGCAAAGGAAGGGCATTATCAGATTGCTTTAACTTATCAGTGAGGTAGGAACTGAGGTTTCAGCAGAGCATTCATGTCAGGAGAGGGGAAATTAGAGGGAAAAAGATTGTACCTAAAAATGCTTTAAAGTTGCAAATTATACATTCCTGACATACACTCCTGACAAATATTCCCTTATAATTTGGCTGTTGTTAAGTGGTTTACAAATGTTTAAATGGTTGAATAACATATCAATAAATCTAAAAGAACTTAGGCTTGCAGGACTAGTAGGTACAAGAGATGTGAGGCAGGAAAGGGATATTTTCTGATATTTCTCTTTGTGAGGTAAGACTGGTTTATATAGCCTAAAAGAGTAAGTCTAAGATGCTATTCTCCGATATAATTAAATATACTGACACATTTTTAAGTTTCAGCCTCAAAGACTTCTAAACTTGATATGGTATTAACGATTATAATAGCTACCACTTAATGAGCTCCTACTATATTCCAGGTCTGACACTCATCACTTTATATCCGGTGATTCTTAGTGAGGGGCATGTATTTATCCCCCACTCCTCCGCCAGCCCTCTCCCTGACACCATCCTGGGGACTTTTGGTAATGTCTGGAATATTTTTGTTGTCACGACTTGGAGAGATAGTTGTGGATAGAGACCAGCGATGCTGTTGTATACCCTACAATGCTCCAGACAGGCTCTTAACAACAAAGCTTTATGCTGCCCCAAATGTCGATAGGGCCAAGGTTGAGAAACTCTGCTTTATATTTATTATTTTGTGTAACTCTCACAATAATCCAACAAGCGAGGTATAATTTTCATACACACACACACCCACACATATATATATCTCACAAGGTCCTAAGAAGCAAAACTAGATTTTGAACCCTTCTGCATGATTCCAAAGTAATTTATCATTTATTTATTTTATGGCCTCACTTGTGGCATATGGAATTTCCCAGACTAGGGGCTGATTCAGAGCTGCAGCCGCCAGCCTATGCCACAACAACGCGGATCTACACCATAGCTTTTGGCAATGCCAGATCCTTAACCCACTGAGAGAGGCCAGGGATCAAACCTGCAACCTCAGGGAGACAACATCAGGTTCTTAACCCATTGAGCCACAATGGGAACTCCCAAAGTCATTTTTTAACCACTATAGACCTTGCCACTTTGCACTCAGGATGCACAGACTACCACAAAACCCCTTATATCCCTTATAATTTTTTTTTCTAAAAATGCATTTGTTATTACACCAAAATCTCCATTCCTCCTAAGTTTACCAAGGTTCCAAAAGTCAACTCTAACCTTTTCCACTTAAAAACATGACAGCTTTGTCCTATAGAAAATAGTCTTGAGTCAGGCATACTAGACGTGTACATACCAACATGACGTGTTCTGCCTCTTATGGGAATCTTCTAATTGAAAAGAGTTTTCATATGATGGCCAGTTGCAGATCCATTCTCAAATTATATTCAATAGCCGTATAAGGAGATGGATTCTTTCTGGGCTTTGGATTACAACCGGAATTCTGTGCTAGCATCATCCAACATGCAAACTACTCAAGTACTTTTGAGAATCACTAGGCAGAAGCAAAACTCCAATCAAGGTACACAAGTCCAGGTTGAGAAGTCCTAGTGACTGTGGAGTTTTGGTGGTTCTTTTGGTTTGTTGCCTTTTTTTTTTTTTTTTTTTTGCCACTTTCGAGCCATTGTAACACTGAACTTCTCCTTTGTAAGACTGTGCCAACTAAATAAAACAGAGTAACAGTGCCCCTAGAAAGGGGTAGATATTTGCAAACAGCTTGGCCTCCATCTTTTTTTTTTTTTTCCCACTGTACAGCAAGGGGGTCAGGTTATCCTTACATGTATACATTACAATTACATTTTTCCCCCACCCTTTGTTCTGTTGCAACATGAGTATCTAGACATAGTTCTCAATGCTATTCAGCAGGATCTCCTTGTAAATCTATTCTAAGTTGTGTCTGATAAGCCCAAGCTCCCGATCCCTCCCTCCCCCTCCCATCAGGCAGCCACAAGTCTCTTCTCCAAGTCCATGATTTTCTTTTCTGAGGAGATGTTCATTTGTGCTGGATATTAGATGCCAGTTATAAGTGATATCATATGGTATTTGTCTTTCTGGCTCATTTCACTCAGGATGAGATTCTCTAGTTCCATCCATGTTGCTGCAAATGGCATTATGTCATTCTTTTTTATGGCTGAGTAGTATTCCATTATGTATATATACCACCTCTTCCGAATCCACTCCTCTGTCGATGGACATTTGGGTTGTTTCCATGTCCTGGCTATTGTGAATAGTGCTGCAATGAACATGCGGGTGCATGTGTCTCTTTTAAGTAGAGTTTTGTCCGGATAGATGCCCAAGAGTGGGATTGTGGGGTCATAAGGAAGTTCTATGTATAGATTTCTAAGGTATCTCCAAACTGTTCTCCATAGTGGCTGTACCAGTTTACATTCCCACCAACAGTGCAGGAGGGTTCCCTTTCCTCCACAGCCCCTCCGGCACTTGTTATTTGTCGATTTATGAATGATGGCCATTCTGACGGGTGTGAGGTGATATCTCATGGTAGTTTTGATTTGCATTTCTCTTATAATCAGCGATGTTGAGCATTTTTTCATGTGTTTGTTAGCCATCTGTGTATCTTCTTCGGAGAAATGTCTATTCAGGTCTTTTGCCCATTGTTCCATTGATTGATTGGTTTTTTTGCTGTTGGGTTGTATAAGTTGTTTATATATTCTAGAGATTAAGCCCTCTTGAACATTCCCCCAATTTGTGTTTCTCAGAATATATGTGTGCAAATAATTATATGGTTCATATCATCTTCTCTTATTTAGAATGGTTCTCTTGGTATTGCTCAGTTTTAAACTGAAATCTCATATCCTGGGAATCCGTTCAGTCCCAGACAACAGTGATGTTGGTTGCCATAGATAAAGCCAATATTTAGTAATTTATGCTAGAGAATAAAATTAATATTACTAATAGCATTAATTGAGGTTCAGTCAGAATAGGGTTTGGTATTATGATCCAGCTTGGTAAATATTGATCATTATTTTTGGCCCTCACCTATTTTTTTCAGAGTTGATTTTTGAAAGAGGAAAATAAATCAAACTCTGACATTATGCCGATAGGTTGCTGGTGGGATCCCTCCTAGGATGCTATTTGTCAGCAAGCAGAGACAGTCACACTGTAACACAGCTATAGGCAATTCTGACTGCAGTATTAAAATCACCTAGGGGGCTTCAAAAATCTGGCTGCCCGGGATGTACACAAGACCAATTAAATCAGAATCTCTTGAGGTGGGACCCAGGCATCAGTGTTTTTAAAGTACCTCCAGTGATTATAATATATAAGCAAGGCCAAGAAGCCCTGCTATAACATGATACTTGCCTTTTCTTCATTGTGAATCTAGCTGGGCTTCTGAAGAGATGCAGCTATTAGGTGCCTTTGTTGTTTGACAGAAGGAGCCTAAAAGGGTCTTTACTGTCCTTCTCCATCACATGTTACATTATCCAAAATGCCACCACTGAAGACTAAAATTCTTCCTCTTGAGATAAAAAAAAAAAAAAAAAAGCAGGCAGGAGTAGGAAACAGTAACTATTAAGTTTTGGAAGAATCTTTCTTTCTTTCTTGCCACATCTGCAGCATACTCAAATGCCTGGGCCAGGGATTGAACCTACACCACAGCAGTGAACCAAGCCACAGCAGTGACAACGCAGGATCCTTAACCTGTGAAGCTACCAGGGAACTCCAGGATTTTCTGTTTTCAAGAGGCCTAAATTGAAATGTTTAGAAACAATCACCTACCCTTATGTTTATGCCTGTCTCATAAGATGAAAGACGGCATGAGGAGAAGCATTGGTACACATTACAAAATGTTACAATGACAGGCCTAATACCTAAAGTGTTTTTTTGTAAATGGGTTGGGTCAGACCAAGGCCCCAAGAAAATTAGGCATTTGGGGTTGAGAGAGCTAAGAGGAAGAGGATTGTTACTACAAGGGAAGACAAAAGCGGAGCAACCCAAAGTTTTATCTATGTTATAGTGATTATTAAAAGATGAGACTTGGAAATGAGGTCCAGTCACAAACATAATCTGAAAGATCCAGAGGCTTTTCCAGAGGAGTTTATATGGCTAATTATTCCCAGGTAGCTTATTAGTGTAAAACTAGGTTTATGTCCACCTCACGTTCTATCTCTTCGATAACATTAGAGTGGAATGGGAATAGAAAAAGGAGGGCTCCAAAAAATTCATCTCTTAAAGCAAATTGAGCTCATATTGACTCGTTTGGATCATGAGAAATGGTAAGAAACAGTTTTCCACTCTTTGCCTCTCCTATTCAACAAGCTTTGAGTAATGATTGAAGCCAGAGAATTCTGCTTAGCACCTGACAGATGACACCATTGAGATGGTCACTCTATCTTAAAAAGCCATCGCCAAACTACCTTCCTCAATAGTCACAGTGCCTGAAATTCTGCCATGAGAAACACCTTCCTCCAAGTATTGTTGGTATTAAAGTTCTTGTTAACTGAGATAGGGAATACCTAAGGCTAATAGGAATTCCTATCCAGAAAACAATGTCCTGACTTCGCTTTCTGGATCTCTAAGATGGTTGCCTCAGCCATGCCCCAAAATTTTCCACTTTCTAGTCCTCACATTTCCCTTCCTCTAGCTCTCTTTCCCCTTTGTCTGTCTGTCTGTCTGTCTGTCTCTCTCTCTCTCTCACACACACACACACATGTTGGAAACCTCTGGTTTAAGCCTTATCAGCTAAGACCTTGCCAGTGATTACTCGACAGCTAGCTGAGAGCAGGATCGGTATTAGGGAGGAGGGGGCAGATACTGTGAAAGAAAAACTATTTAGGAAATGGAACTAGGTAACACTGACTATATCCTGGGCCACTGATTTTTCCAGTGGAAGGGACAGATTAGGAAACAAGGGTTACATATACAAAAAAGATCAGGTAGGCAGCCATGTATAACCTCTGGTTTCAAGAACAAAGTCTTTTTATTGAATTTCATGTGTGTGCGCGTGCATGCATGTGTGTGTGTGTGTTGAAGGGTGAGGGAAGGTCATCTGAAGTGTATCATGTAATTAAGCTGTTTCATACCTCTTTACCCAAGGGGCAATAATCAGATCTCAAGAATACCGTTGAGTTGTCTGTGTGATTAAACTAAAGGAAAATTCCATTTTTATCATCTCACAATGATAAAGCTCAGCATTCCTAAAATAGTTAGCTTAAAGCAACAAAATCCTGAATCTCAAATTCATAACGTAAATAAAATTGGAAACATATACAGTATCATTAAAACATTTAACATTAAATCATTTAAATCATTTAAACATTTTGATGGATTTGCAGCTAAGCAAGATATAATCCAGGAGGAGTTAAAAACCAGAAGTTGGACTTTTAAATATTTCACTTTTGGGAGTTCCCATTGTGGCTCAGCAGTGACAAAGCCAGTTAGTATCCATGAGGATGCAGGTTTGATTCCGGGCCTTGCTCAGTGGGTTAAGGATCCGAAGTTGCCACAAGCTGTGGTGTAGGTTGCAGACGCCACTCAGATCTGGCATTGCTGTGGCATAGGCTGGCAGCTGCAGCTTAGATTTGACCCCTAGCCTGGCAACTTGCATATGCTGTGGGTGCAGCCCTAAAAAGACAAAAAAATTTTTTCACTTTTACAGTAATTGTACTGATAATATTAGAATAGATAATGTCATAAAATATGGTGCATTTATCTTTAAAATAGAACATAAAAAATAGAGAATTCGAGTAAACAGTGACCATTTTGGAATATTGGTAGTTTTAAGCGATGTAAAGTAATAGCATAAACATTTTTGGTGCTGGAACAAGAAAGAAGAAGACGACTAACTTCATATCATTTGGTTTCATTGGTTTTATCAGGAATGTTGGTTAGTAAGCGTGCTGAGAGTGAGGATTTAGAGAAAAAATGTGCTGTGTCTATAGAGAGTAAAATGCTGAGTGGGTTTGATTCAAAAGTCACCACAGGCCAGGAAAAAGATTTTGCAAAACTCTGGCCCCTGTTGCTCACCCATGGCCTAGGCTGTGTGTAAGTCTCACATTCAGTAGCTGCATTTAGTTTTCAAAGAACAGGGTAATTTTCTCAGCCTACACTTCTCATTAAGTTCCAAACACTTCCCTAGGATATGAAACCTCCCCTTTCTCTTTCACCACTCCTAGTAAAGCCAGCTTGTTCAGACAATACTGAAAGGGGCTGCTCTTTGGTGCTCAAACAGGATGTTCCATTGATATATCTTGCTGGGATAGCCCATAAGCATTCGTCTGTTGGTGTCTCATACAAATGTCAACTGTTTCTACCCAGACTGAATAAAATGTTTTCTATAAAAACTGTGCGATGTTTTCAGCGTTCACTCAAGAAGCATTTATTGAATATGTAGTCTGTGCAAGGTACTAGGCTAAGCCATGAAACAGGGAGGGGTGGGGAGGAGGGAAAGAGGAGAGGCAAGAGGAGTATTGGAGGAGTAAAAAGATGAACAATAATCACTAATATGTACTGTGTAATTACTCTGTGCCGAGCTCTGTGCTAATGGTTTTACACGAATTAGATAATTTAAAGTTTACAATGTACTGTATATCCTCTTGCATAGATGAGGAAACCAAGACTCAGAGAGGTTAAACCCAAAGTCACACAGCTAGTGATGGGATAAAGGTTTGAACTTGGTCTATTTGACTCCGAAACCAGAGTGTAGAGCTCCTATGTTTTAGGACTTAGCGTCTGGTAAGGGAAAGAAGCAAACACAATGATCTTTAATAAAAGGCACAAAATGATAAGTGCCACAAAACATTAAGCAAACTGCTATGGGAGTATAGAGTCATGAGTAATTAATTTCCGGAAAGTGTTTATGGAGGGAGCAAAAATTGAACTAGGCCTTAAATGAAAAATGGATTTTGGTAGGTGGAGTGGAAGGAAAGGGTATTTCAGGTAAGAGTTAAATCACAGAGTGACAGGTGTAACTGGAACATTTAAATGCATCACAGGGAGTTCCCGTCGGGGCACAGTGGTTAATGAATCCGACTAGGAACCATGAGGTTGTGGGTTCGATCCCTGCCCTTGCTCTCAGTGGGTTAACGATCCAGCGTTGCCGTGAGCTGTGGTGTAGGTCTCAGACACGGCTGGGATCCGGCATTGCTGTGGCTGTGGCGTAGGCTGGTGGCTACAGCTCCGATTAGACCCCTAGCCTGGGAACCTCCATATGCCGCGGGAGTGGCCCAAAGAAATAGCAAAAAGACAAAAAAATAAAATAAAATAAAATAAAAAAAATAAATGCATCACAGAATAAAGGGTCGCAATTAAAAGGCTGTCAGGACTGGCACCCCATTGTCACATACTTTGAACACCAAGTCAAGGAGTCAGAATGTTATTATTTCCCTAATAGGCAGTGGAAAGTCAATAGTAGTTTTTGAACAGGCAAGTGAAATGATCAGGTCTGTGATTTGGAAAGAATTTTGGTGGCAGCTTTGATAACAGAAGAGCTATCAAATGTATTAGAGGCCAAAGACCAGTTGTGTGACTAGAGATATCGTCTAGGTGAAGGATGGTTAGGAGCCTGAACCAGGGCGTTTTCATGGAGAATGGGGTAAAGCTAACCTGAAACACAGCTAATAATCTTTAGAATTGGTAACCGAGTATGAAGGAGACAGATAATTTAAAGAGGATAATAATATTTCCAACCTGATTGACTAGGTAGCTTATTGCCCCCCTTAGCTAAGACAAGGGGCACATGACAGAATAAATTTGGAGTGGGGAGGAGACAATGAATTAAGTGGTGCATGTGGCGCCATATAGCAAGCAATTGTTTGTCATATATAAAGCTCAGGGGAACGGCAAGAATATAGATTTGAGAGTCACCTAGAGAGAGAACATAGTCTAAAGGGAGGATAAACCACCCAGAGAGAATATAGTTAAATAATAATAAAAAAAAATTGTGGAGTTCCCATCATGGCTCAGTGGTTAACGAATCCGACTAGGAACTATGAGGTTGCGGGTTCGATCCCTGACCTTGCTCAGTGGGTTAAGGATCTGGCGTTGCTGTGAGCTGTGGTGTAGGTCGCAGACGCAGCTCAGATCTGGCGTTGTTGTGGCTGTGGTGTAGTCTGGCGGCTACAGCTCCAATTAGACCCCTAGCCTGGGAACCTCCATATGCTGCAGGAGCCGCCCTAGAAAAGGCAAAAAGACAAAATAAACAAACAAACAAATAAAAATTTGTTTCTAGCAATAGGATAAGTATGTAAGAAATCTCTCCCAATTAAGAATGCCTATTTAGAACAGCACCTGAAACAGCAAGCACATTGCGGGGTGGAGGGAAGCTGGCTTAAGAAACTGGAAAAAGGAGTTCCCGTCGTGGCGCAGAGGTTAACGAGTCCGACTGGGAACCATGAGGTTGCGGGTTCGGTCCCTGCCCTTGCTCAGTGGGTTAAGAATCCGGTGTTGCCATGAGCTGTGGTGTAGGTTGCAGATGCGGCTCGGATCCAGCGTTGCTGTGGCTCTGGCGTAGGCTGGCAGCTACAGCTCCAATTAGACCCCTAGCCAGGGAACCTCCATATGCCGCGGGAGCGGCCCAAAGAAATAGCAAAAAGCCAAAAAAGAAAAAGAAACTGGAAAAAATATTTTAAACATTGTTTTTAAAGTGAAGCTGAGCTGCAGTTAAATAAAGGAAATAATCAGAGGAAATAATAATGCCTGATTTTCCAGGGGTAATCAAGCCAGAGTTTGTCTTGGGAGTATCCGCTTATCCCTGGTAGCCTACAGTTGGTATTAAAGGACTGTGTGGTAGGACCTGAGATGAAAGATAAAGTCTGAGACCCAAGAAATCAGTCAGGCTGAGTGGAGAACCCCTGTCATAAAGCTAAAATCCCCTAAGGGTGACTGTGTAAGGGAGTGACCTATGGAATACACCTTTCTCTATATATAGAAAGATACTTACCTAACCTAGGGATTAGGTAGGGATGTTTGGAGAAAAATTATTTCTCCTGAGAATTCCTAATTACATGCCCACATTCAAGCATAGGGAGCAGAATGCTATGTCTGTCTTCAAAACCACCGAACAGAAACATTTGGTTTATAGCAGTCCTTGGTTGATAGTGCCTCTAGGCACATTGCAGTGGTAAATAAAAATTTTCTGTGAAAGAATTTTAAAGTTGCCTCAAAGAATTCCCACAGATAAAATTCCAAAGAGCATGAGCTCACGATGAAAAAAAAAAAATCACAAAATGTACAAAGAAACAAGCCACTATGAGTGGAAGTCTGCACAAACAGAATCACAAAGACTGAAGATATCAAAATTATAAGATACTAAATATAAAATATGCTTGCTATGCTAAAAGAAAGAAAAGGAAATTTTTTTTTTTGTCTTTTTGCCTTTTTTTTTTTTTTTTTTTTGGTCTTTTGGCTGTTTCTTGGGCCGATCCCACAGCATATGGAGATTCCCAGGCTAGGGGTCCAATCGGAGCTGTAGCCACTGGCCTACGCCAGGGCCACAGCAACACGGGATCCGAGCCGCGTCTGCAACCTACACCACAGCTCACGGCAACGCCGGATCGTTAACCCACTGAGCAAGGGCAGGGATCGAACCCGCAACCTCATGGTTCCCAGTCAGATTCGTTAACCACTGTGCCACGACAGGAACTCCGGAAAAGGAAATTTAAAGATGATTGAGAAACTATGGAAGCCGAGTGGATTTTAAAAAAGAACCAAATGGAATTCAGAGAGATTTTAAAAATAAAATTTAAGTACAAAATAAAAACCTCCTGTGATGGATTAAACAGTCAAAGAGAATTTGTGAATTGGAAAACAGGTCAGATGATATTACCTGGTAAGAAGCACAAAGAGACAAATATATGAGGAAAAGTCTGAAACAGGTTAAGACACTAAAGATGGCATAAGAAGGTTGAAATGTGTTTTAATGGAGTTTACAAAGGCAAGAGTAGACTGTTAAAGGAATGATATATTCAAAGCAGATACAGTGCTAAAATTTTTGGAGTTTTAATAAAAATGAAAAGAAAAAAGAACAGTATCTTGAAAAACTGAAGGAGCAGTTGGAGGGAAGATAAATCAGCAAAGAAAACTGAAAATGACTTATTAGGGAGGTGAAAAAAGAATGAAGAGAATCAGGAAAACAAAGAGGGAGAATGTTTTCAGAAGGCCACAATCAATAGCTCTGCATGTTGCAGACATGTCAAGTAAGATGACAATCTGCAGTCATTTATTGAGTGTCTACTATATGTCAGGCATAGTCCTAGATGGACAAGAAGACGAATAATATGTGATCCTTGTACTCAAAGTTAGGGGAGAAAGGTAAATGAGAGGTTACAATCCAGTGTGACTAAACCTGTAATTGACAAGAACAAAGTACTCAGTGAGCAGAGGGGAGGAGGTGTCTTCCAGTGTGAGGATCCTTCTCTCTAATGAATTCTTCTCAGCTATTTATCTCATGGGCATTTTTAAAGAATTCTGAATATTTATCTTTCATCAAAATATCCCTTTAAACACAGACTGTCTGCTCTATCTCCCTACTTATCTACATCATTTGGGGGCATGTAATACTTTAAAAAAAATCTGATATGAGCAAAAAATGATAAACTTTTAAATAATATTTAATAACTGTTCTCAGTCTGGTTCAAATAGTTGAGGCTTTTTTCTCCTTCCCATTATCCCTGCCCACGAGTTAGTTCAGGATCTTATTACATTCACCTGGGCTTTTCATAGTCTCCATATTTCAGCCCTAATCATCATATTTCCAGCTCAAACTCTCATTCATCTTGATATAACCCTGTTCCTAACACTGACTTCATAGTGGAGACATTCAATAAATAAGACTTCAAATGAAAGACTTCAAATGAAAGTATGTTCAACATAAAGTTAAACAAAAGCATATCCCTCATCGTCATGTGAATGAATGTGAATGATTTCATTTTCTAAATCAATTAAAGAATATATTATTTAAAGGCGAATTTTATCTATTGAGTTGCTTGTATTCTGCCCAACTTCATTTCAAAAAATACTGTAGTCAATGATTAAATATGTGTGCCTATGCATGTGTGTAAAGAGAAGTTATTTATTTATTTTTTTTTTTGGTTCCACGTTTAATTTTATTTGTGGTGTCTTTTTTTTTTTTTCCCACTGTACAGCAAGGGGGTCAGGTTATCCTTAGATGTATAAGAGAAGTTATGTTCTTATTGCAGTTTATATTGAATTCAACCAGGATTTACAAATATCTACTATGTGTTTCTGCTGTTTATTGCTGAAAATTCAAAGAGATATACAACACAAATAAGAGCATGAATACTTATCACACAGGTAGAATTTTATATATATAACTGTATATTCCACAAAAGAGGTCCAGATAAAATACAATAGATGCAACAGAGATGGGTCAAAAGAAGAAAGTAGCACATCTAGATTGGGAAGGGATAAAATAAAATCCCCTAAAGTGGCTATTGTTTGAACCAAGTCTTCAATGATGAGTAAGATTTGGTAAGCAGACATTTAGGGAAAAGATGGTGAGGAGGAAGAAATTCCAGGCATGGTTACAGCTAAGGAGAAAGAGAACAGAACTTGTTGAGGTGGATCAGTTCAAAGTTACATTCATCTGAGTTAAAAAAAAAAAATTTGATCACAGTGGCTGAAACACATGAGGGTTTATTTGTCTCATATAAGTCCAAAGGTAGGCGGTTGCTGCTGTTGGTTTAGCAGCTCAAGAATGTCAGGGCTGTTTGTAATTCTCTTGACCTTTCCCTCATGGTCCCAAGATGTAAGCATCACAGTCAAATACCAGGCAGTGGGTAGAAGGGAGGATAACAGGCAAAAAGGGCTTCCCACCCCATGACTTCTGTTTGTATCTCATTGTCTACCTCTATTTGCAAGAAACTAGGAAGAATAGTTATTTTTAGCTGGGCACATTATTACTGTGAAGAGGAAAGGGAGAACAGACATTGAGTAGGCAGCTAGCAGTCACTGCAACAAGACAGAAGTCAAGTTTGGTTTGCGCATAAAGAATGGAGATGCCATTTCTTAAATGTGAGCCAACTGATTTGGGAAGAGGGAATGCATATTTCTTGTGCCTGGCATTATTTTTGCATCTCAGTAGTTTTCCACTTACTTGCCTGTAAAGAAATTGATGATAAGGTTGGAGGGTGCTATGGGAGAAGAGAGGAGGAACACCTTTAGCTGCTCAGGGAAGACTGAGCTAATAAGCCAGGTGGATGGGTGTGGTCTAAGGCTGGTGGGTGAAGAGTAGTTTTGGAAAAGGCCTACAAGTAAGAAGATGGAAAGTTCTGGAAATGCAAGCCATTTCATGCTAAGCCAGTACAAAGTAAAATATAGATATGGTGAGAAATCAGGAAATGGAGAGATAGGTAGAGTCAAATCATGAAAACTTATAAACCATACTAAAGGATTTGGACTATATTACTAGCTCTTACCAAAAAAAAAAAAAGGCAATAAAAATATTTTCTCATCATGGACTTGGAGAATAGACTTGTGGCTGCCTGACAGGAGAGGGAGGGAGTGGGAGGGATCGGGAGCTTGGGATTATCAGATACAACTTAGAATAGATTTACAAGGAAATCCTGCTGAGTAGCATTGAAAACTATGTCTAGATACTCATATTGCAACAGAACAAAGGGTGGGGAAAAAATATATACATGTAAGAGTAACTTGATCCCTATGCTGTACAGCGGGAAAAAATAAAATAAAAAAAATATTTTCTCAATTACTTGCCTAATCTCTGCTGTCTTTCCTAATAAATTTCATAAAGGCATCTTGCTCATTACTATATTACTAAAGTCTAGCACTGTGCCTGGCTCCTGAGGCTTGCCCAATGAATCTATGTTCTTTGTGCAAGGAAATGTGAAAACCATTGGATTAAAAGCTCAATGAAACCTCTGTCACTGAAACTTTTTAAATCAAGGTCCCTTAAACCACATATGTAGGTGACTGCCGGTGTTGGTCCTTCAAGAAGGGGACAAAAGGATAGGATTAAATGCACAAGAAATTTGAATCTGGGACAAGATGGCAGAGTAGAAGGAACTTGAGCTCACCTCCTCTCACAAACACACCAAAATCACAACTAAGTGCTGAACAGCTATAGATAAAAAAAGACTGGAAGCTACCAAAAGAGATATTATTCTACATCCAAAGACATAAAGACGAAATCCAATGAGATAGTAGAAGGGGCCCACTTGCTGTATAATAAAACCTCATACTCTTTTGTGGGTAACCAACAATGTGGAGAACAATTGAAAATATCGCAGAAGTGTGCCTACAAGAGGGAGAGTAATGAACCCCACATCAGGCTCTCTAGCCTGAGGGTCTGTCATTGGGAGGAGGAGCCTCCAGAGCAATTTGTTTTGAAGGCCAGCAAGGCTTGAGCGCAGGAGCTCCACGGGACTGGGGGAAATTGAGACTCCATTCTCGGAGGGCACATACAAGTTCTCACATGCACTTGGACCCAGGGCAAAGCAGTGACTCCAGTGACCTACCTGCTGGTCTTTGAGGGTCTCTTGGGGTAGGAGAGGATGGTTTTGGCTCACTGTTGGGACAAGGACAGAGGTACTAGGGAGCACTTATCAGTGTGAATTTTGCTGGAGGCTCCAGTGCTGGGACACCTCAGGCGAGAAAATCAACAGGGCAAGAACACAACCCCACTCATCAGCAGATAGGCTGTCTAAAGACTTCCTGAGCCCACAGCCCCCTCCAGGACAGTATAAGAGACATCTGGGATAATGTCAAAAAAAACAAATAATCCAATCAAAAAGTGGGCATAAAATCTAAATGCACATTCCACCAAAGAAGATATACTGATGGCCAAAAGGAACATGAAAGATGCTCAACATGACTAATTATTAGAGGAGTACAGATCAAAACTATGATGAGGTATCACCTCACACCAGTCAGAATAGCCATCATCAAAAAATCTACAAATAATAAATGCTGGAGAGGGTGTGGCGAGAAAGGAACCATCCTACACTATTTTGGGTATGTACATTGGTGTAGCCAGTACGGAAAATAGTATGAAGGTTCCTTACAAAAACTAAACATAGAGCTACCATATGATCCTACAACAATCTCCTGGGCATATATCCAGATAAAACCACAATTCAAAAAGATACATGCACCCCTAATGGCAAAAAGACAAAAATAAATAAATTAATTAAAAAATAAATTAAAAAAATAAAAGGAGTTCCCGTCGTGGCACAGTGGTTAATGAATCCAACTAGGAACCCTGGCCTTGCTCAAAGGGTTAAGGATCCGACGCTGCTGTGAGCTGTGGTGTAGGTCGCAGACGCCACTCGGATCCCACGTTGCTGTGGCTCTGGTGTAGGCCGGCAGCTACAGCTCCTATTGGACCCCTAGCCTGGGAACCTCCATATGCCATGGTAGCCGCCCAAGAAATGGCAAAAAGACCAAAAAAAAAAAATTAATTAAAAAAAAAGAGATACATGCACCCCAATGTTCATTGCAGCACAATTTACAATAGCCAAGACATGGAGGCAACCTAAATGTCCATCAACAGATGACAAAACAAAGAAGATATTGCATATATATATATATATATATATATACACACACACACATATACACACACAATAGAATATTAATCATAAAAAACAATGAAATAATGCCATTTGCAGCAACATGGGTGGACCTATTGATTATCATACTAAGTGAAGTAAGCCTGAGAAATGCAAATATCATATGGTATCATTTATATGTGGACTCCAAAATAAAAAGGTACAAATGAACTTGTATACAAACAGAAACAGGCCCACAGACAGAGAAAACAAACTTATGGCTACCAAAGTGGAAAAGAGGTAGAGGGGTAAATTAGAAGTTTGAGGTTAACGCACATACACTACTATACATAAAATAGATAACCAACAAGGACATACTATATAGCACAGGAAACTATACTCAATATTTTGTAATAAACTATAAGGGAAAAGAATCTGAAAAACGTAGATATATATGTATGTGTAACTGAATTACTTTGCTGTACACCTGAAACTAACAGTATTGTAAGTAACTATGCTTCAATAAAAAAATAAATAAATAAAGGAGCTCCTGCTGTGGCACCATGGGTTAAGAATCCTACTGCAGTAGCTCGGGTTGCTGAGGAAGTGAGTTCGATCCCCAGCCCAGAGCAGTGGGTTAGAGGATCTGGTATTGCCACAGCTGCAGTGTGGGTTGCAAATGCAGCTTGGATTCAATCCCTGTCCATATGTCACAAGTGCAGCAATTAAAAAATAAAATAAAATAATCAAATAAACAAAAAAAGCACAAGGAATTTATTAGGGGCAACCCCAGTGATAAAAAATGGAGAAGGAGCCAGGAGAGCCACCAATATGCACTGCAATGAAATGGAAATCTGACCTTGAGTGAAGCAGAGGGGAGAGGGGGAGGAGGAGGGGGAGGGGAAGGGGGAAGGAAGGAAGGTAGGAAGGAAGGAAGGGAGAAAGAATCTTGTATGCAGTTCTAAGGAAAGTTTAGCATTGCCCTCAGGAGTCCTTAAGACAAAGTTAGCTGTCAAAGGAGTCATAGAAAACAGTATGGAGTTTCTGCATAAAACTAAAAATACAACTACTGCATTGCTCAGCAATCTCAATCCTGGGTATATATAAAAAAAAATGAAAACTAATTTGAAAAGATATATGCACCCCAATATTCATAGCAGCACTATTTACAATAGCCAAGGATGGAAACCACCCGAGTGCCCATCAACAAATGAATGGATTAAGGAGTTCTATGGTGGCACAGCAGAAATGAATCTAACTGGGAACCATGAGGTTGTGGGCTCCATCCCTGGCCTTGCTCAGTGGGTTAAAGATCTGGCGTTGCCCTGAGCTGTGGTATGGATTGCAGATGTGGCTTGAATCTGGCATTGAAGTGGCCGTGGCACAGGCCAGCTGTAGCTCCGATTAGACCCCTAGCCTGGGAACCTCCATCTGCTGGGGGTGTGGCCCTAAAAAGCAAAAAAAACAGGTGAATGGATTAAGAAGATTTAAGAAGATGTGGTATATGCATACAATAGAATATTACCTGGCCATATAAAATGAAATACTGACATTTGCAGCAACATGGATGGGCCTATTATACTTAGTGAATACAGAGAATATTATACTTAGTGAAATAAGTCAGAGAAGGACAAATACCATATGACATTACTTAATGTGGAATCTAAAAAAAACAAAACAAAACTACAGACTCACAGACATGGAAAACAAATTTATGGTTATCAAAGGGAAAAGAATGGGGAAGGACAAATTAGGAATGGGGGATTAACAGATACAAACTACTATACATTAAATAGACAAGCAACAAGGATTTAATGTGCAGCATAGGGGATTATAATTTATATCTTGGAATAACCTATAATGGAATATAATTAGAAAAAATAACTGAATCAGTTATTTTGCTGTATGCTGTATACCTGAAACTAACACAATATTGTAAATCAACTATACTTCAATTAAAAAAAAAAGAGGGGGGAGAATGAAAGAACAAATGAAAACTTGATAACCAATTTGTAGTCATTCCAATTGCAGTCATTCCAGTCTGGACCATGGTTCTTCAGTTTGAAGGGTCTGCTGGTCTAAGAGGTTCTGATTCCATGAATTCATGTCTCCTAATGCACCCATAAAATAATGACACCAGAGCTACCAGGAGCACTTTCCATTTATTCTAAACCCCAAACTTCTTGCTGATCCGATAAAGAAATGGAATAGCTGAAGCTCTAGAAATGTGAGAAATATGATGCTTTCTGCCCAACAAGGAAGAAAAAGTCAAACAAGGGGAATTCTAAGATATATTTCATCTGGTGAGTTGGGGGTTGCATAAGGCCAGCATGATCATACTGCCTGGAGGCAGCTTGGTGTGTCTCCAGACAGAAAAGGAAATGACAACAGCTTTTGATGAGAATAGAAGGACAAATAAAGATCTTATTGAGAAGCAGGTAAATTGGCTGGGCTCAGGAAGCCTGTAATGATTCAGAGCTGGCAAGAGTCCTGTCTGGCAGCCCACCTCTCCCTTATAGCTGAGCTCAATGGATTCCATGTTGCTTCCTTACCCTGGACCTTCATGTGCAGCATGGGCTTGGTATTGAGCCAGAACATGAAGAGCCCCTTTGTTCTGCAACTTCTTCCTCTACATAGGCCACGTGGCCTTAGGAAGCATTGATGACCCTACAGCAAAACAAGGCTTTAGTTCTGTGTGTCTTTATAGTTCATGAAAACAATATGGAAACAAATGCAACACAATGCATATCTAAAGCTGCCTTTCTATTTGCACGTCACACTTTAGTGACATAAATAAACCATTCTGGTAGGAAATCTTCAAGATGTTAATGAAGCTCAGAGAGAGAAAAATATTTTCTAGAACGCCCTTGCTCCTCCTCTTCATTCTGATAATGAGTATGAAGTTACAGTAAAGACTTAGAAGGAGATTATTATTATTAATTTAAAAATAAAAGTTTTATATTTAAGGGATACAACATCATGTTTTGGTATACATATACATAGTGTAATGCTTACTACAGTCAAGCTCATTAAGGTAACATGGTTTCTGAGTCTGATAGTTCTGCATTCAGAATAACAGCTTTGCTGCTTAATACTGTGTAACACCGGACAAGCCACTTAATCTCTTCAAACCTTGGTCTACTCATAAAATGGGGTTTGATCAGATATTGAGATAATGTATATTAAGTGTCTGGTAGAGTCCTGACATTATTGTAAGCATTTGATAAATATTTGTTAACAGAATTAAAGTACTATTACAGAGTTCTCTATTTCTATGTGAGGCATAAGGATCATGTCAACAACAGACCCTTATTCCTGCTTCAGCAGCACAACCAGGCTTTCTCTCCTCTGCATTCTGAAGAACCCCAAGGAGAATTGGTTAGTCAACATTCACTATGGGTTAGTGTGTGGAAAAAGGAAAAGGGGAAGCAAATACAAAGGAAACATCAGATGCTGTGTGTTCTCAAGGATGCTTTTAAAGACTCAGAACTGCAAAGCAAGATATTCTTATTCCTTAGGACTGATTGTCTGATTCTTTGCCATTATTTCCACTTGAGATGTTACCACTGCCTCTCTTTCCCAGACATGCTCCCTATCTAGAAAACAGCAGTAGACATTTTTGTGTATTACCAAACTATTCTATTTTAGTGGTAACTCTCATAGTATCTGCAATTATAGGTTCAGACAACTGGACAAAATAATTGGATGATAACAAGATCTACTATTGATTGACTGTTTACTATGTGTCAGGCTCCATGCTAAGTTCCTTACATATATTATTTCATTCAATCTTCACATTATCACCACTTCACAGATGATGACATGTAGGCTCAGAGAAGTGACTTCTCTAAGGACATCACACAGCTAGGAAGTGGAGCCAAGCTTCACCTTCATGTTCTATTTTTTTTTCCAGACTTTGTTATTAATAATAAAAAAAGTCCAGACATAAAAAGTAGATAATATGGTATAATCGATCACCAGGTGTTCATCACCCAGCATCAACAATTACTAACTCATGGTCAATCTTATTTCACCTATATGCTCCCAGGTCCTATCCAATACATATATAGAATTTCATCTTTTCATTTGTAAGTATTTCAACATATATCTTCAAAAGAGATGGACTTTTTTAGAAAAATAACACCACCTATAACAATCACTTCTTAGCATCATCTAATGTCCAGTCCATGTTCATATTTTCCCAATTGTCTCAATTTTTTTCCACAAGGATTATGTGAAACATGATCCAAACAAAGGTCTATGTCAGATAACGGCATTTGGTTAATATGTCTCCAGTCTCTTTTAATCTATATGTTTCTCCCCTCTTTTTTTTCTTGCTATTTGTGGAAAGAAATTGATAAGTCTGTGTGCTTATCCACATAATATGGCATCTTATGTCCATTTAAAAATTATGCCTTTGGAGGGAATGCCCCCCTTCCAAACATATTTCTTATATTTAAACATGACTCCTTATTTTCCTGTAGAATAGAAAGTAATCAAAGTTAAAAATGGATCTTAGAAATGTTTCAGTATTCATTGGAAACACTATACAATAAAAAAAAACACTTATTTGTAGGTGTTTATTAAATTATATAGCCTGGGAGTTCCCGTCATGGTTCAGTGGTTAGCAAACCTGACTAGCATCCTTGACGATTTGGGTTTGATCCCTGGCCTTGCTCAGTGGGTTAAGGATCCGGTGTTGCCATGAGCTGTGGTGTAGGTTGCAGACATGGCTCAGATCCCACATTACTGTGGCTGTGGTGTAGGCTGGTGGCTACAGCTCCAATTGGACCCTTAGCCTAGGAACCTCCATATGCCGTGGGCTGTGGCCCTAAAAGACAAAAGACCAAAAAAAAAAAATTATGTATAGAACCTGTAGGCAGAAAAGCCAGCTCTCAAAAAGTAACTCCTGTCCTACCTCCCGCAGGGCTTTAACTACCGTCAGTAAAGATGTCCCTTCTCTTCAAGAAGCAGTGCTGGGAAAACTGGAGAGCCACAGGTAAAACAATGAAATCAGAACATTCTTTCACACCATATACAAAAATAAACTCAAAATGGTTTAAATAACCAAATGTAGAACATGAAGCCATAAAATTCCTAGAAGAGAACATAGGCAAAACATTCTTCCACATAAGTTTTAGCAATATTTTCTTGGATTAGCCTTCCAAAGCAAAACAAATAAAAGTAAAAATAAACAAATGGGATCTAATTAAACTTGAAAGCTTTTGCACAGCAAAGGAAACAATCGACAAGATTTAAAAACCTGTGGAATAGGAGAAAATATTTGCAAATGGATGCGACAAACAAGGGGTTGATATCCAAAATATACATACAGCTCATGTAATTCAACATCAAAAAACAAACAAAAATCTTACCAAAAAAATGGGCAGAAAACTTGAATAGGCATTTCTTCAAAGAAGACATACAGGTGGTTAATAGGCATATGAAAAGATGCTCAACATCACTAATTATTAGAGAAATGCAAGTCAAAACTACAATGAGGTATCACCTCACACAAGTCAGCATAGCTATCAATAACAAGTGTACAAGTAACAATGGAGAGTATGTGGAAAAAAAGGGAACTCTTGTACACAGTAGGAATGTAAATTGGTACAGCCACTATTGAAAACAGCATGAAGATTCCTCAAAAACCTAAAATACAGAGCTACCATATGATCCACTAATTCCACTCCTGGATATATATTTGAAGAAAACAAAAACACTAATTAGCAAAGATACATGAACCCCAATGTTCATAGCAGCACTATTTATGATAGCCAAGACATTAAAGCAACACAAGTGCCCATCAACAGACAATTGGATTAAGAAGATGTGGTGGTTATACATATACACAATGGAGTATTTCATAAAAATGAATGAAATATTACCATTTGCAGTAACATGGATGGACCTAGAGAATATTATATTTAGTGAAGTAAGTCAGATAAAGACGAATGTTATATGATATCACTTATATGTGGAATCCAAAAAATAGTGATACAAATGAATTTATTTACAAAACAGACTCGCAGACATAGAAAAAAAAATTTATGGTTACCAAAGGGGAAAGGGAGGGGGGAGGGATTAGGAGCATGGGATTAACAGATACAAACTACTGTATATAATAGATAAGCAGCAAGGATTTACCACGTAGCACAGGGAATTATAGCCCTTATCCTATAACAACCTATAATGGAGTATAATCTGCAAAGATACTCAATCAGTATGCTGTACACCTGAAACTAATGCAGCATTGTAAATCAATCATACTTCAATAAAAAATAACTAAAAGAAAATAAAGGAAAAAAGCAGTAGGATTAGGATTACATTGAATGGAGTGATGGGAAATCTTTACTACAGTTAGGATTCTTCTAGTAAAATAACTGAACATTTGTAGATTTTGTTCTTATAGAGAAAGTAACAATAAAGAGCAAAGTCATAATGCTGAGAGAGAGAGAAAATATAATATAAAAAAAGAGCTGTCCCTAGGATCTGGTATCTTTAAGCACCATAGTAACCCTCACTAGTCACCAACACTTTCAAGTGAGGCTCTGACAGCTGAGATAGGTGGGAACAGAGGAAAAACCTGAGGAGATCTAACCCAGATATTACCCTGAAGTGAAGTGAAGGATACTGTGAGGGGGTCAGGGAACCTGAGGAACCAGATACCTATGAAGGGGATGGAACACTCACTGTGGGGAAAACACAAGGGGTAGGATCTCCTACACAGTTTCGCTGTTGGCTTGTCTTGATTATAAGTCTGGATGATATTAAAAGTATCTAAAAAGTGGCAGGATGTATTGGGAAAGGTGAGTTCTCTTCAGTGGCTAAACGAAGGCACTTGAGAGGAGAGCCAGCCAGCAGTGAGCAAACACCTTGTTGTCAGGGAAGGTACAGCTGAGAAGTGCACAATTGTACTCTTAGGTGCCAGTCCTGTTGCTAGGGGTGCAGTTTCCCCTCTAACTGGTGCTATTATCTCAACTCTGGTCATCTGGCTGCACACAGATGGGAGCTTGTATAAGGGGAATGGCAGGCACCGGGGCAGCCACACCCCAAAGGGACTTCCCCATTAAGGTGCAACCTGGGTAACCATTGGAAGGGCTCAAGGCAGTAGCCCTTATCAACCAGTGCATCTGAATTTCATGCATTTAACAGCCACAGTTGCCTAATCTAAGGCTCAATCTAAGCTCTGTCATAAGCAACTTCTCAGCTTTTCTGCAAAAATACTGGCAGTACGATGTTCTGCAAAATACTAAGTCTTGGCTTAACCACCAACTTGGGCAAGTCACTCAATCTCGTTGAGCCTCAGTTTCATCAAAAATGATGATAAAACTCAGTCTTGTCTACCTCCTGGGACTTGTGTTAAATAAGAACATGCATATATGTGAAAGTTGAGAGTAAATTATAATAGTTCTCATCAAAATGGAAAGTTGTTTTTCTTTTATTTTGTATTTATGAGATGATAGATGGTCACTAAACTTATTATAGTAATAATTTCATAATGTATATAAGTCAAATAATTATGTTACACACTGTAAACTTTTTCAGTGCTGGATGCCAATTATCTCCATAAAACTGGAAGAAAAAAATGTTTTTAAAGAAAAAGAGACTGGGTCACTTTGCTGTACAGAAGAAATTGATACAGCACTGTAAATCAACTATACTTTAAAAAAATTTAAAAAGAAAAATAAACAAGAACATGTATATGCAAGTGTCATATAACCAATCCCACCCTGGATCTACAAAGCTTTATTAGCCTATCATTAATAGTTTGTTATTATTTTTCATTATTAAAGTCCTAACTATAACATGGCAAGGAGTGCACAAAGGGAGCCGATGGGTTTTTTATTTCCTTTTTCTTGGACAAAAATATCATGGTAATTAAACCACCCCAGCAAAATTTCTGAGCAAACATGAGGTTAACATGACAACTTGCACCAGAAGTAAACAAAAGTACAACATGGAGAAAGGGATTTACTTTGGAAAAGTTAAACCTAGTCCCAGAGTCTTGCAGTTCATGTTTTCCCACTGCACTGTGTTTAACTTGAACAGTGTGGCTGAACTTTCCCATTCTGACTAGAGCTTCCTCCAGCCAGAAACAAAGGCAAGTCAGTTCTGAGGCTGAGATTCAAATAAACATATCACTGGACAGCTGCAAACTGGAAAGCAAATGAGACAGCTACTGGAGTAACCAGACTAATAAAGGCCCTCCCCCTAAACACCCTAGAGGCCAAGAGTGAGAAAGCCTCTTTCCTTTTGGAAAACAGTGCCTGGTGAACAACTGGAAGGAGGAAGCTCTGTTTATGACTCCCTTTGAACTCCTGTTTTCCCCGAATAGTCACTGATTAAGGAGGAGAGGAATTTTTTAAAAAGCTAAAAGAATGTTGCTGTTGTTGTTTTTGACAAGGCTGTCACACATAATGATGATTTTTCAAAATGAACACTGAGATTTACATTCTTTTCATAAACAAGACCAATTCCCCAACAATTCTCGTTAAACAACTGGAATCGACTTCAGAGATTTTTAACAGGAGGAGATAGCTGCTATGGGACTAAGGCTTGAGTTAACAAAGGCTGCCAGTTCCCTTCCCTGTCTGCACTATTTCCTTGGGTTCTCAGGGGAAAGAGATTGAGGTATCAAGAGAAGGCCCAGCTGTGGAAATGGAGTCAGGACTCCATAGACTGTCATTAGTTTTTTACCCCTACTTACTAGGGTAAACAAATAAATATTAACCCATTAGGAGACATAGAAGATCTCCTGTCTTTAAAGCTGTTCAAATGAAGGGATAAAGTTATTGACACTTTATCTTGGCGAGTTTCATGGTTTTTAGAGCTGGAAAGGGCATTATGGATCTTGTCTGAGGCTCCTCTTACACAGATAATGCAAGGGGAATTGACTTGTCTAAGCTTACACAGTGAATAAATGGATTAACTTTTGTTCACCTAAACTACACCATCTTGGGATAAGGTGAGCAATGGATTTGTGAATGACACTCCTTCTTTCTCAAAAAGGCTCTTGAATTCCTCACCATTCATATATTCTCCTTTACAATACTTCCACACCACCCTCCCATCCACTATCCAATCTTAATATCTCCAATTCCAACTCTGCCAGTCTTTCTACCACTGTACCCACAGTCAATTTTTCTAAAAGGAAATAGTCTTTTGCCCACTGGTGTTACATGTGTTTTCTCGAGTCTTCCAAAGGTATGGGATTATTATAGAGTTCCATCAGGCATGGAACCTGGGAAAACTTTCCTGAGGCTGGGACAAAGAGGAAGTTTTGGCAAACTACAACTTGTGGGCCAAATCTAGCCTCTCTGTTTTTACATGGAACATGATCCAAGAATGTTTTATTTTTAATTATGGTTAAAAAACCCTATGACATAAAGTTTACTATCTTAATCATTTTCAAGTGTGCAGTTCAGTAGTGTTGAGTATATTCATATTGTGCAATGGATCTCCAGAAACTTTTCATCTTGAAAAACTGAAACCTATACCCACTAAACAACTATTTCCCCTTTCATTCAGCTCCTGGTAACCACCATTACTCTTTATATGAATTTGGCCATTTTATACACCTCGAAAGTAGAATCATAAACTGTCTTTTTGTAACTGGTTTATTTCACTTAGCATACTGAACTCAAGTTTCATCCATGTTGTAGCATGTGACAGGATTTCTTGCCTTTTTAAGGTGGAATAATACTCCACTGTATGTATATACCAAATTTTTTTTATCCATTCTTTCTTCCATAGATACTTGGGTTGCTTCCACCATTTGGCTATTGTGAATAATGCTGCTGTGAACATGGGTGGGCAACTATCTCTTCAAGACTGCTTGCAATTCTTTTGTGAATACATTTAGAAGTGGCTTGCTAGATCATATGGTAGTTCTACTTTTAAGTTTTGAGAACCACAGCAGTTGCACCATTTTACAATCTTACCAAAAGTGCACAGGGGTTCCACATTTTTCCACATCCTCAATACTTGTTATTTTTTATTTATTTTTAATATAGTAGCAATCCTAATAGGTGTGAGGTGACATCTCATTGCAGTTTTGATTTGCATTTCTCTGATGATTAGTGATGTTGTACCTCTTTTCACATGCTTGTTGGACATATCTTTGGAAAAAATGTCTAAAACAGTCTATTGCCCATTTTTAATTTTTTTTGTTATTGAGTTCTTGGCATTCTTCATATTCCAGATATTAGCCCCTTATCAGATATGACTTGCAAATATTTTCTCCCATTCCGTAGATTGCTTTTTCTCCCTGTAGACTGTGTTATTTGATGCACAGAATTTTTTTTAGTTTGATGTAGTTCTATTTGTCCTTTTTTTTTTTTTTTTGGCTGCCTGCACTTTTGGTGTTATAGCCAAGAAATCATTTTCGACTCCAGTGTCATAAATTTTCCCCTTATGTTTTCTTCCAGTAAGGTTTTTAATATTTTTAAATGTTTGGGAAAAAAATAGTTCCCAACATGGAAAAATTATGAAATTTAAATTTCAATACTCATAAGTTAAATTTTACTAGAACATAGCCACACTCACTCATTTATGCATTGTCTACACTTGTTTCAAGGTATAATGACAGAGATGAGTAGTTAGAACAGAGGCCAAATGTGGTTCTCTCATCTCCTCACATTGTTACTTGGTAAACTATAAATCAGTCTTGTATTTATGAGTCTACAACACTTCAAGTGTTATGCCTATCTCCATACTGCACCTTTTAAAAAAAGATTACCAGTGCACACTCATGTCAAAACAAGAAAAGGGAAGTGAATTTTGATTGTTATGCTTTTAGGGCACACTGGAGTGTGGCTTAATTGGTTGTCTAATTAAGTGGTATATTAATCATATACCATAATAAACCCCATAAAATGTGTGGCTTAAACAACAAAAATTAATTTCTTCCAGCTCTGGATGCTAAAAAGCCCAAGATCAAGCTGCCAGCAGGGTCACTGTCTGGACTGAGCTCTCTCCTTGGGTTGCAGATGGCTACCTTCTCACTACATCTTCACATGGTCTTTCCTTTATATGCATGTGAAGAAAAAGGTCTCTCTTTTCTTACAAGGCCACCAATCCTATAGGTTTAGGGCCTCATCTTTATAACTTCCTTTAACTTTAATTACCCCCTAAAAGACCATTAGAGGTTAGAGATTCAATACATGAATTTGGGGGGAACACAATACGGTCCATAGTGAATAGCAAAGTATTCTATTTATTTTGCATTGACATTATAGCTGTGCTAAAAAGAACAGAATATATGCCATCATTGCCAGACTAAACACTCATCACAATATTCCCAACTCATAGGAAAGCAATGGTCAGAAAAAGTAGAACAATTAAAACAATCTCATCACAGAACTTCACAAAAATGAAAACAAGGCGCCACCAAAGTAAGTTGCCAAGTGGCTCATTTCTTAGCCAAGTAAAGAAAGCCATTTACTGATGGTGGGTTAATTAAATCATGTTTGATTTCAGTAGCTAAAGAAATGTGTCTGGAAAAAATAAACATTTAAAACTATTTGCCTTTTGGTGAGAACAGTTGCTTAGAGCTGAGGGCAGTGGGAGCAACACCAATAGTCAATTTAAAATAAGCGAATGATTTTGAGTGGTTTTCCTTGCTTCTTGATCAGTTGACAGATGTTATCAATACTGCTTAATTGTTTGAGGAGGCTAAGTTTGAAGTGCTTGAAGATTTAGGCCATACAAATAGTCTGTGTGGAATAGTTAGAAGAGAGTATTTTTGAAGAAGTTGAGAAAACACTACTTCAGTACAATTTGAAGTAGGATATGCTAAGATGTGTTACAATTGATGGTAAAGATATATGTGAAATAGAAAAAAAAAAGCTTAGATGAACAAATTTACAAAATTTATGAAAATGTTCCCCTTATGTTTTCTTCTAGAAAGGTTTTTAATATTTTTAAATGTTTTAAAAAAAGAAATAGTTCCCAACATGGAAAAATTACATTGTTTATCAAAAGGTACTTTGTGGAAAATATGTGAGTCTATCATGTGCTATTGAACCAGCAGTATCAGTGGTGAACTTCATACACTCTCCTAGACTTAGCTATTGACAGTTCTGTGAATATTTAAAAAAAAATAGAAACTGAATATCCTGACTCCTATAACACTGAAGTTCAATGGCTTGGCAGCGATAAAGTTTTATTGAAATTTTTTGAGTTTGGGCCAAGATTGGAATTTTTCTGAATCAGAAGATCTGTCCTCAATCACTTATCGAACATGGAATGTGTAGAGATTTGTTCTCATTATACAAACACCTATGTAATATCCCTGATTTTACATCTTGGCACTCAAAGTCCTAAATATTTACTATCTTGCCATATAAATGGAAAAGCTTGCCGACCCCCACCATAGGCATTTGAATGATAGCCACCTGGATTTTACTGGAAAACACTAATCCCTGCAAATGAAACCCAATGTCTGTAACAAGGCTCCCCAACTCTACTTTGAGGCTCTTTGGTCATTCTCAGCACTACTTTCCATATTCCCTAAAGTGGGGCAACTATTGTCCCATTCCCTTAAGGATCTTAATCTGTGCCACAGGAACCTATTGTCAGTCAAAAAGTCATTGTCTGTTTTATTCCCAAGAGGCCTGGTGGGTACTAATTTAAATAGGATTCCTGGCTATCAGCACTGATCCAGATTTTCTTTCTTTTTTTTTCTTAATCTTTTATATATATATATTTTTTTTTCTGCTGTACAGCATGGTCACCCAGTTATGCTTACATGTATACATTCTTTTTCCTCACATTACATGTTCCATCATAAGTAACTAGACAGAGTTCCTAGTGTTACACAGCAGGATCCCATTGCTAATCCATCCCCGAGGCAACTTTCTACATCTATTTACCCCAAGCTCCCAGTCCCTCCCAGTCCCTCCCCTTCCCCCTTGGCAACCACAAGTCTATTCTCCAAGTCCATGATTTTCTTTTCTGTGGAAAGGTTCCTTTGTGCTGAGGCTAGATCTGTGTTTCAGGGGCCCTCCCTAGAGAAACTGCACCCAAGCTTACTATGATGCAAGCCAGAGACCTCGTTACTACCTTCTGCTACTGTCACCTTTTTATTCCTTTATTGAGTTACATCATATAAAGAATCCCCACAAAGCTATCACGCAGTGATGAACTGGAATAGACAACTGCCTAGAGAGCTATTAGATTGTAACCTCCAGTTATCTGTCTTTGTTTATAAGAGCAGTAATTTAGAAATTGCAGATGTGCTGAGTTACTAAATACTATTTGGGGGAGTATATACTTACTAATTCAGCAGTATCTACTTCAGTTAACTATGCTACTCCAAGACCATTTTGGTGAAAATGATTTTAGTGGACCTAGGAAGGGCAAATAATTTGCCTTTAATAAGCCTTAGTGGCTTCAAATGACAAACATTGGCTGCATGTGTAAGCAAATTGCTTCTCATCCTTATTGCTTATATAATGCTTATGTACCTTTACTATTTGTATTCGTGGCTAAAAGAAAGAAATGCTACAAAATAGACATTAAAATAAAGATGAAGCTTAGAGGTAATTTGTGAAGAGGAAACAAAAGGCAGATAATTAGTCTCCAGGCTGCACATTGGTAAAAAAACAAAAAACTTCCAAAACAAAAATTCAGGTTTTTTTTCTTCTTTCGCAAAACATAGACTTCGTGGGTTGGTACTTGTAGGGATAGTTGTTTATTTTGATTAGCCTTCTATAGTGGTCATTAAACTGACCCTTTATGGGGTCAGTCACTTTTGAATTACCCAAGCTTTTTGAAAAATAAAGTTCACTCCCCAGCCCAACCCCAACAATCCTTCCCAAGGAAACACCTGTTTCATTAAATGATGTTTTATTTTTGTATTCTTCACAGGGACTCCCCTTTTCTTAATTACAAATGACACGTCAACACCCATGTTGACTTCTAATGTGAGTTTACCTTCCAGAAAATTTAAAAGGTGTTGAATATGTGATGATTTTGCCACCAGATCATTAACAAGATGTGAAGCCCCTCCATGTTGCCTTCTTTTACATAGTGTGGGGAAAATGCCAAATTCTTATTTGAATGGCTAATCTGATGAAATTCTGAGTCATTACAGTCTTGATAATCTGATTCACAAACACATTTACAACAAAGAACTATTAAATGATAAACTGAGAGCATACTAAAAAATTTAGTAGTTTATTTGAGCAAAAATCGATTTGAATTCGGCAGTATAAAACTGTAAGTGGTTAGGAGCTCTCCAATGACAGGAGCCAAGGGAGAGACTTTTATATAGAGAAAAGGTGGAAGCAAAGCAAGGAAATTATTTGATTAGCTGTAGCTTAAGTGTTTGCCTTATTTGGAAAAGCCTCATTGGTTGGTTGTGACTGGTTGCCCTTAGGTTTTGATTTCTTAACCCTGAAGCATTTACAGGCTTAGGTTTTGGTTTGCTTACATCAGCTACTAAGTATTAAGAACCACCTTAGCCTAATAGGCTCTTTGTTTAACACAACTGATAATGCATATATCATTTAGTGCTTTCTAGTTTTTCTATGAAGAATTTTGAGTTGAAATGTAATAACCACATAAAGATTTCAGTCATTTTTTTCCCAAAAAAAACATGCTTTAAAAAAAAGTACACTTCCTGATGTAAACAACACAGATGGGGTTGGTTTGGCACGTCTCAGGTGGGGTGGGTATTATCCAAAAACAGAGCCAAATTTCTTCAGAGACTGTTCAATTAAAATGGTTTCTACATTAGCAATAAACCCAGTTTTCCTCTGCATACCATGTCAATTAAAAATAAAGCAATAGATTCAGTCACTATTTCCCTGGTTTTGAAGTGTCCCTCTATTTTTTTATAGTAATGACCTAAAAGCATGACCTTCATTTTTGCTGACAATATCTAAGTGGGGAACAACTCTATTAATTTCCTATGGCAGCTATAACAAATTATCACAAATTTGATGACTTAAAGCAATGCACATTCATTCTCTTACAGTTTTGGAAGCCAAAAGTCCAAAATCAGTTTCACTGGGCTAAAATCAAGGCATTGGCAGGGCTGTGCTCCCTGGAAACTCTAGTGGGAGAATCTGTTTCCTTACCTTTTTCGGCTTCTAGAACTTCATTCCTTGGCCTGTGTCTCCTTCCTCCATCTATAATGACTGTAGCATAGCATCTTCAAATATCTCTCCTTCTGTCTACTTCTGCCTATCTCTGTCTCTCTCACCTTCACCCTCCGCTGAAACCTTCACATCATCCTCCCCCTTCTGTGGCAAAACGCCCTTGGCTTCCCTTTTATAGGGATACATGTGATTGTATCTAAGGCCCACCTGGATAATCCAGGCTCCTCTCCCTACCTCGAGCCTTCATTTAACCACACCTGCAGAGTATTTTTTTATGCTACCTGTGCTAACACTCACAGGTTCTAGAGATTAGGACCTGGATATTTTAGGGGTCATTGTTCAGCCTACCACAGACCACAAATTTGCCATTCAACACTTAGTTTACAACCTGTCAGCCTGAGATTACTAACCAACTGTGGAATTATTTCTAGGGATCCAAAAAATTCATTTAAATAAATAAGAACTTACATGCATAGCTAGCACTATTTACAAATCCATGCACATGTCAGTTATTAATAAAATACAAATTCATTTCATAAAGAGAGCTAAGGGGTCGACTTCAGACCAGTTATTTAGAAATAAAACATCTTTATGGTACTCATCCCTTTTCAACAAAAATTATCCTTAGGAAATAATTTATATACTCTATAAATATATAAAATATATACGTTATGTATATAAAGCAGATCCTCTGCTATGTGATAAGAATTTAATAAATGTCAGCCATTATTGTGTTGAGTGATTTGCAATCAGAATGGAAAAAAAATCTAATAACAGTAGGCTTTTCTCACTTTGCAGGAAAAAAAAAGCAAAAAGACAAAATTCAATCACTTTTTTGGCTCATAATTTTTGTTTAAAACTTTGATACCTGTTACTGCTAGACTGTTAGTGAATGCTGACAGATGACAGAACAAGAAACTGAAGATTATTAGGAGGAAACTGGGAACCAGCCAATCATGTTTAGTTCAAAAGCTTGTTTTGGTTACATGTGCTCAGGGCTGTGCTTTTATATTTTATACTCAAACCACAGAAGTTTCTTTGCCACTAAAATTGTTGTTCATTTACATGAATCAATCAAATACATCCATATTTTATAGTGTTCTTCAAAGAGCACCATAAGTCACAGATATGCCAGCCTCTGAACAAGTTTGAGGGCTGCTAATGGAAAACATTCTCTATTATAAAGGAGCTTACTTTCATGATGGTCTAAAATTGTGGTTCTCCACACCGGCTGCACATTAAGATCTCCTGGGGAGCTTTTTAAAAATCCCCATCTCCAGGCTGCAGCTAAGACCAACTAAATAATTGGGGTGGGACCTGGGCATCAGGATTTTAAAGCTGCCCAGATAATTCCAGCAGTTGAGAATAGCAGCCTAAGAGAACACATGACACAGAGACCAATACAAATAATGAAGTCTGAATTTTCATGGTCGTGACCAGGAATGCAATGTGAATTCAGAGAAGAGAATGTCTTGATTAAAGGAGAAAAAGAGAAGGAAAATGAGCTGAGCCTGAAAACTGGGCAGTAAAGAGGGAAAGGGCAAAAGAGAGGGTGAAAAGCAATAGGAAGTATTAAAAAAAAGTTCTAGAAGAGGGGAAAATAAAAAAGTCTGAAAACTTTCATTACGGGATTTAAAAAAAACCCAAAAAACCCAAAACAACTAGTGGTGAAGGGAAGATATTGTCCAGCCCATTTTATCACCCTGGATTTTCTCTCTCCTACCTTACCCAGGCTTTAACATCTCTACATGACTAGTGTCAAACACCGGGATGAATTATTGAGGGAGACATACACTTTTTATCTAGAAACAGAGGGATTGAGATAAGCAGAGTACTGAAATACCTGGTAGAAATGTGTTCAGACTCAGCATCTTTGAATAAAAGGGCAACTTTGTAGCCTAAATATATATGTACTTAAATCACATTTTTTTATGAAGACCAATTCCTGTATACAAACACTACCCACAAACCTCCCCAACAAATCAGTCTACATTTAAGCATTGCAGGAAACTATTTTGAAAAACTACCGACTTACTTTCCTATAACCACTGCAAAACGATCTAGTTTTGGCAACTGAAGCAACCTGAGACTTGCTTATCAAGCCTGGGACCATGTTAGTCCTTTCAACTGCAGGTATATCACAATGACTCTATAGCAACTTGTCATGTGATGATCATGATGCAATGTTAAGCAATGCAGGGCTCGGAAATTAATCAATGAGAAAGGAATGATTTATAGGTAGCTAATGCTTATCTTATTTACTCCAGACAAGAAGTCAATAAGGTGCATACTATTTTTATCCCCTTTTTACAGCTGAGGTTATTAGGGTACAGAAAGGTTAAACTACTGACTGAAGATTATAGTTAAGTGGCGGAGCTGGAATTCAAACTCAGGTAGTCTGGTTTCACTGCCAATACTTTTTAAAACATTTTGATATAATTCTTAATTATAATAACATTGATTAGTTTTCTTCATTAAGATGTTTTCTGGAGAGAACACGACTAATCTCTTCCAGTTTTTAATCAATTTTTCTATGCATTGAAGTTAAAATATGTAAAAATATTCCATTTTCACTTTCGCTTAAATTATTAATTTTTTCATAAAGGTTATAATGAAATTTTTTGTACATATGTAGTTTTACTTTTATGGCCATTATTTCAACACACTCCAATTTGTCTGGGTCATACTTCATAGATCTATATCTTGTAATATTTCATTCTCTATTCAAATTAAAATTAGTGACATATTTTTCTTAGTGTGTTTTTATCCATTTTCCATTTATTTCTTGTCTTGAAAAGTTCTACCAAGTCTAATTTATCAGGTCAATTTTTTCACTTTCTTACCAAAAAGATGTTGTTGTTAGTTTTTCATCCATAATAATTTTTTTGGCCATACCCACAGCATGTGAAAATTCCTGGGCCAGGGATGGAACCTGTGCCACATCAGTGATGCAAGCTGCTCTGGTGACAATGCCGGATCCTTAACTTGCTGCTCCATAAGAGATCTCCTACAATAATTTAAAATCAAATGCAATTTCTACCTTTTTCGTGATTTATTTTTGGTGATTTTTTTTTTTATTCTTTTAAAATGCACCCATGGCATATGGAAGTTCCCAGGCTAGGGGTCAAATTGGAGCTGCAGCTGCTGGCCTACACCACAGCCATAGCAACATGGGATCTGAGCTGCATCTGTGACCTACACTATAGCTCATAGCAACACCGATCCTTAACCCACTGAGCAAAGCCAGAGATCAAATCAGCATCCTCATGGGTACTGGTCAGGTTGGTTATCACTGAGCCACAACAGGAACTCCAGTGGCGATTGTTTTTGCCAGTAATATGTAATATGAATTGGATAAAAATTAAAGCTTTATATTTATTAATCGGTGGGAAATTATGAAATTAGATATTCCAGGACTACTCTAAGGAGCAGTCTTCATTTAGGGCTTCATCATTCTTATGGTCAAAATGATGAATTCACAATATTCTGTTTCGGTGAAAGTGGGAACTGTTACTTCAGTTTTACAGATGTGCCTTAAAAACTTGAAAAGCTTGCCTCAGTTAAATGTTAAGGCCAAAACTGGAGGTAGTAAGGTGGTAGTAGAATGGTTTTAGAATCACCAACCTGGATTGAACCCATACTCAGCCACTCATAGCTGTGTGACTTTGGGCAGGTGACCTAACCTTCAAGCCCCAATGCCTCCACCTGTAGAATAGGAATAATGCCAATACATAATTCATTGGGTTATCAATAGGATTGAATGCGACAAAGCATGTAAAAGCACTTTAGTATATTGCCTGGTTCATAGTAACAAATCTATAAATGTTAGTAGTTCATCATCATCAATGGCCTTTGTTCTTCTGTTACACCTTACACTGTACTAGGCCATGAGAGGGACACAAATTTTCAAAGACCTTAGAATATTCTTTTCTTTTAAGGTGATCTTAGACTTTATTTTTTTTTATTATTTTTTCCTGGCATGTTTGGGATCAAGCCAGTACCCAGTACCATAGCAATGACCTGAGCCACAGCAGTGACAATGCCAGATCCTTAACTGCTAGGCCACTAGGGAACTCCAAATTTAGAATATTCTTGATGAGATAAAACAAATGTATATGAAAATAGTTATAGAGATACTTTTGTTAACACAATCTCAGATACAACATAAGTGCTGAACAAATGATAGCTATTATTATTTGTATTGCTTCTCAGCAAGCTTTCCCTGGATGAAAGTATATGATATCTTGTGAAAAAAAAATCCCATGAAGTAAATAACTTTATCAAACACCCTCCATTTTCCATACACGTTTCATTCAAATATATATAATATTATATGTTCTATAATCTCGTTATATATTATATAATCTCATATATAAAGTATTACATATATACTCTCGTTCAATCTCATGAGAAAATTTCCAGAAGTAAGTTTTATTAATCCCATTTTCAAATGAGAAAATGGAGGATAGGAGCTTGGGTAGCTTGTCCAATTTCAGGTCTTGGGCTACTAAAGCTATTTTTCTTTCTGCTATATTACTTTACTCCCAATTTCTTGGAGTTTTTTTGGGGGGATGGGGAGGTTTTTGGTTTTTGGTTTTGTTTTTGCTATTTATTTCTAGCTGAAGTAAATCTATCCAGCAGGCCATTTGTGAGAACTAGAGAATAACAACGAGAATGCTTAATATGTGAAAGTTATCAAAGCTCAATAGATGGCTGTTTGCAAGTTCTTCATAGGTTCAGGGTCAGATTCTCAGCTTTGCTCTGATTGTTTAGTGCATGCCATTCAGAGACCCCAAACTCAGTTTATTTAGTGCATACAAAATAGTCAAGTCTTGGGGGACTGCTTTACACTAACTACACTTGCAAAATACTGACATATAAACCAGAGAGTCATTTATTAATTTACAGCTGTATCCAGTGGGATAATGCACATTTGTCATTTGCTCGGGGCATTCCTTCTGGATAGGCACATCACTCAGAGAACCAAATTATAGACAAGAAGATCACTTGGTGAGCACAGAGTTTGAACAAAGGGAGGGCATATTCTTGAGTTGCATAGTTTTATTTTCAGCAAATAAACACAGCTAGATGAACATTCTTCTCTACTGCAGGGCTATTTTCTCTCACTAAAATAACTCATAGAAAGGGCCAGAGCACACACTTCTCTGAAAACTAACAAATTATTCCCATATTTTTTATTTCCATCCCCCACCTTTTTTTTTCTACTCCCAGTTTTTCACTCATTCCCCTTTTATAATTTTCACCATGACCTTGTGTCATGTCAGGGAAATTCCAATGCAGTTGGATGGATTACAGTTTTTCACAGTTGCCACTTTCCAGTCACTCTTGTTTCTTGACTGACCTTACGGAAGACTTGTCTTTCTGATAAGATTCCAGTGATAGCTTTCCTATCTATGACACATTTACAAGTCTTCTCCCCAAGCCCCTTCCAAGGAAGCCAGGGTCACCTATTATGAATAAATTCTACTGGATTTCATGATAATGTGAGAAAAAAGAATGTATACATGTATGTGTAACTGGGTCACCATGCTGTACAGTAGGAAAAAAATAATGTATTGGGGAAATTTTTTAAAAATTTTAAAAATTAAAAAGAAACAAAAAAAATATTCTACTGGATTTCTATTTTCAAGGCTTATCTTTTTTCTATTGGCCCATCCATCCAACTTGGCAGAGAGGGGTATTTTAATTTTGTTCCTTATACACTGAAGTGGGGAGGGAGATATAAAACTAATACTAGATATTCAAGGGAAGTAAAACAAGCTTCACATATTTCTTTCTTTTTTCTTTTCTTTCTTTTTTTTTTTTTTTTTTTTTTTTTTGTCTTTTTGCCTTTTCTAGCACCGTGCCCGCAGCATATGGAGGTTCCCAGGCTAGGGGTCTAATCAGAGCTGTAGCTACCAGCCTACACCCCAGCCACAGCAACTCAGGATCCGAGCCAAAGTCTGCAACCTACACCACAGCTCACGGCAACGCCGGATCCTTATCTCACTGAGCAAGGCCAGAGATCAAACCTGCAACCTCATGGTTCCTAGTCAGATTTATTAACCACTGCATCACAACAGGAACTCCACCTACTTCTTAATATGACCTGAGCTCCAACTTTTTTTTCACTCCAGAACACTAATTAGCAGATATATCCATTTCTGGAAATGAATTCTGTTTCTTTCCCAACCCCTCAGGTCAGGGAAATAAAGGCATTTTCTAATTATCTCTCTTTTTGATTAATAAAATTAATAGCACTCTGCTTCAAACAATAATTGAGCACCTCCTTTTGAGACATCATGATAGACATGGGGACACTGTGCTAGTTTCTTGGAGAAATGAAAAGGAACTGTAATTCTGAATTATTTGTTTTAGCAAATCAATAACTTAAAAAATCATGCTATGTAGTTATCTCCATCTACCCTCTAAACAGAGGCAGGATATGAATAAATTAACTGTTTCCTATATTTATAATCTCTTTTATTCCTATTTGAAGTTACACTAGGTCTTAGCAAACTAAATGCAAAAGGACAGACAGATCCTTGAAAATATAGATGAAGGTCTGGATCTAATAAGCTCCAAGTATTTGGCTTTTTAACTGATGGAATTTCTTAGGGAAATAAAGGATTTATAGGTCTGTGCAAATGGCTATATTGAACTAGTCAGCAGTGTTATGGGCATATACAGATTTTTGACCTTAAAACAGAAACCCTGTGTCACTCAGTCATTACTCCTGGTCTACGTTCCATCACCTACTGGACTGCTTTTTATGGCTTGTCTCAGAGTCCCTCAAAAGGTCTTCAACAACATTTTAGTCCTGAACTCTTCCTTTTTCTTACTCTCTATGAACTTAGTACTGTGTTCTTTTGTGCACATATGTGTGTGGGAGTGTATGTGTACATGTGAATGTGTTGGTGGGGAAGGCCAGGCCTTGGGTAGGTGGTGGTATGAAGACAAAGGAAGAGATTGAATTGGTTGGGGAAGTTTTAATTGCTTTTTATTCCAAAGTAAGAGAAAAATCCTCCAATTTATTTGAGCCTATACTAATTTCCCACCTTCAGTGTTAGACTCTTCCCACTGCCTAGTGTCTGCTTGCCCTTTGTTCACCGTCTATAAGCTTGAGTCAGATTGCAATATACCCCAAATCAGAGGCCAAACAGCTAACGCAAAGCGTATCCCACAAATATCTAGGCACTTGATGAAATCTTAATCTGATCAGAAGTGAAAAGCTTTTTCCCAAAGCCAGATGGAGGCAGAGAGGGCCCCTTACCACCATGGATCACCCCCTCAGTCTGAGGGCAGATGGAAATGCAACAAGTGACACCTTGCTTGTCCCAGGTGCTGACAGAATCATTTGCTGTTGCTTGGGAGACCACAAGGACATGAGCATGCCTGACCGGAGCCATGTGCTTCTACAGGTAAATAGTTCAAAATGGTTTTACTTTGAAAGCTAGTTTTCATGCTGATGACTTGTAGAGTATTATGATTTTTTTCTTTCTTTTTTTTCTGCTTTTTTTAGGGCCGCACCCATAGCATATGGACATTCCCAGGCTAGGAGTCAAATTGGAGCTGTAGCTGCTGGCCTACACCACAGCCGCAGCAACGCAGGATCCAAGCTGCATCTGCGACCTACACCACAGTTCATGGCAACACCGGATCCTTAACTCACTGAGCAAGGCCAGAGATTGAACCCACAACCTCACGGTTCCTAGTTGGATTTGTTTCTGCTGCACCACAATGGAATTCCTGAGTATTATGATTTTAAACCATCCTTTTTCAAAGAAATTGGAAGTTGGTAAACTGACTCTGTTTCATTGAGAAGTATAAATGTCCAAGAATATTCAGAATTTTTTTCTCCTCTCATCCAGGTTTATTAAGATGTAACTGACATATAACTTTGGGTAAGTTTAAGGTGTATACATGTTGATTTGATACATATATATATTGCAAAATGAGTACCACCGTAGGATTAGCTAAACACTTCCATCACATCATATAATTACCATTTCTTTTTTTGTGGTGAAAACATTTAAGATCTACTTTCTCAGCAACTTTCAAGTATACAATATAGTATTATTAACTGTAATCACCACACCATACATTAGACCCCCAGAACTTATTCATCTTATAATGGGAAGTTTGTACCCTTTGAGCAATATCTCCTCATTTCCCCCATGCTCCAGTCCCTGGTATACACTATTCTACTTTCTGTTTCTATGACCTTGGCTTTTTCTGAAAACTATCCTGGTTTTAACAAAACACTTAGAGGTGATGGCCTAGAGGAGTGGTTCAAATAGGTAATATATAGCCGAGTAAAAGAACTTAAGTATTTATTGAACTTACTTTCCACAAAAGCTTCTGCCAGATGTTCCCAACATTTTTGGCCCTGGCCCTGTGCTCTTTCTCCATATATTCTTTCTTGAAATGTCATCCACCTTCCTTTTTATTAATTTTTAGCAAAGAATTAAGAGTTCCACACAGCAAACTCTTTTGGATCCAGAATTACATGCATTCTAATTCCTGGTCTGCCCATTAATTAGTTGTGCAACCTTGGGGAAAATCACCTATGGTAGGCCAATTTTTAAAGATGTTTCCCCAACATTTCCATCTACGGGTTATTTAAGCAAACATTAATCTCAGCACAGCTATGCAGATGTAATTAAGCTACTAATCAGCTGACCATAAAATAGGGAGATCTGTAGGAAACTTTTGGAGATGACAACTATGTCTATGGCCTTTATGGTGGTGATGGTTTCAAGGGTGTAGTATATTTATCCCAAAACTCATAAAGTTGTATACATTAATTATGTAAAGCTTTTAATATGTCAATCATACCTCAGTAAAGTGGTTTTAAAAAAGAAGAAAGCAGAGGATAGATGAGGCAGGGGGTCACCAGAGAGACTGAAGTGTGAGGAGAACACTGCCCACTGTTGCTGCCTTCAGCTGACAGCCAACAAAGAAAATGGGACCTTAGTCATGCAACCAGAAGGAGTGGAATTCTGCCAACATCTTGAATGAGCTTGGAAGCAGATTCATAGCCTCCAGAAAGGAATGCAGCCCAGCCAACACCTTGATGTCAGCCTTATGAGACACTTAAGCAGAGAACCAGGTGAACCAACTGTGCCTGGACTTCCAACTACAGAACTATGAGCTAATAAATTTATGATGTTTTAAGCTCAAATGATCAAATTTGTAATAATTTTTACAGTAGCATTAGAAAACAAACACATCACATCTCCCCTGAGCTGAATTTCAGTTTCTTCCTTTGTAAAATGGAGACAATACAGAGTCAAAAGGTTCTTGTGAGGATTAGATACAATGTATGTATTTAGCACAGCTTTAGCATAGCTCCTGATACATAGTAAGCTATTGATAAGTGGAAGACAGTATTTCTTCCTGTGGCCTCTGCTACCACCTTGGCTGATGACTCCTAAACTGCTATCTCCAGTCCAGCTCTTTCATTTATAGTCTGTTTCCCAGGGCTCCAAAGGGATGTTGAGTCAGCGAGACTATAGATGAGAGTCCCGGCAAGAGAAAAGTTACTTGGACCTTGGGTTTGACAGTGTACTGAGCTTGCTGCACTATGCAGCATAGCCATAGGAAAAGTGTCTAGAACAATATATACTGAGACGTTAGTAGTGATTATCCCTGGGAGGTAGGAATTTAGTTTTTGTTCTCATTTTTTTTTGATATTTCCTATTTTATATAGAAACGTATTGTTTTTGTAGTAATAAAAACAATAATCTATCCTTGAATTTTAAAAAATGCCATATGCAACCTGAGAACTACCCCTGTCCAGGATGCAAATGGACAGTTTATGGTCCTGGACCTTTCCACTGTATTCTGGGGTAGCTAGTAATATTCTTATTATAAATTTAAGCTTACCTACGACTGAAGCCAGGAATCATTTTTTAATGAGCAAAGGTGACAGTAAAAATGTCATTAAATTAGGTTTACCCAACTCCCAATCCCATTCACCCTCTTTAGTGATGGCTTACACTAAAGAGGCTAGAAAAGGGAATTACACACCTTCCCAACCTAATATGTAGTTAGGAGCAGTCATGTGAAAAAGTCTGGACAATTACACATAAATGATAATATTACTATGTGGTTTTGAGCAAGATCATGTATCCTTGATACACAGGGTAAATATAGCTTACCCTGCTGATCTTGCTTATACTTGCCTCCTGAGTGAGTGATGTGATAGCTGGAGCTGGAGCAACAATATTGCAACATGAAGGGAAAGACAGAAATGTTGACTTTGACAACACTGAGCCATTTAAGCAGTACCAAAACTGCCCACTGGAGTTCCCTGGTGGCCTAGCAGCAAATTAAGGATCAGCATTATCACTGCTGTGGCTCAGCTTTGATCCCTGGCCCAGGAACTTCTGCATGCTGCAGGTGCAGCCAAAAAACAAACAAACAAAAAACAAAATCAACCAAACAAATCCCTGCCTATTTCTATAGCCTTTATATGTGAAAATAAACTAGAAAAACAAAAAAAAATTACATTAATGTAGGGTGATGCCATGTATCAACTGTTTCCCATTTGACCTACCGCTGGATAATGAATTGCCAAGAGAAGAAAGCCACCCCTGGTGAACCTCAGAACCTAAGCCTCAACATGCCCTGAGATTTATACAAACTTCCTTTTCAAAAAATTCATGTGTAGCTCTTTAAGCTGTCTGTCATCTTATCTGTCCTGAGGCCCTGAAATACTGCAAAACTACTGCTTTTAAGTCCTTATGACCCCGTGGTCAATCTTGAGAATTTGGAAGTGCAACAAAGTCAGGGCCCAGTAAATTCCAGATTCCAAGCATGGTTTCCCTTGTCAGAGTCCTCACTGACAGATTGAGCTTAGGATCCTGACCCAATGAACCTCTAGAACTTGAGGACTCCACCCAGGTCTTCTCCCTTGGCTGGGGGGACCCTGGTGTGTTGCTTTCTGAAAACTTACAGTAACAGCCTTATCATAAGCCTACCTCAGAGGCCCAAGAGACACTTTGAACTAAAGCGTCCCACTAAGAACCCTCCAAGACTAAGACAGAAAATTTTCCTGTCTCATGTTTACAGTCTTGCAAAACAGATTGCCGTGAAATAAATGTGCTTTAGTAATGAATTATGCAATTAGTCACAGTCTCCTCTGATGCCTCATGAAAGCAGGGCCCATATTTGAGTTCACTATTATATCCCAGTGCCTAGCACAGTGCTTGGCTCGGCGTAGATGATCAATAAGCATGTGCCAATGAATGAACTTATGGGTTAATAAAATAATTGCACAAATACTTTATCCTAATTACAATTTGGATCAATGCTTTGAATGAAATTTCAGGGTGCAGTGAAAACATGTAAGGTGGGACCTAACCCATTTTTGAGTAGTGAGGCAGTCATGGAAAATTGCCTGAAAGTGAACACTGGCCTCAGTAAAGAGAAGATATTTCAGTTCATATACTTCCTCGAAACCTGGAACTGATGGAGGGGAGAGCTCACACAGCATGATGGTAACTGCCTAGGAGTAAGTATGATGCCTGGGGAGGGTAGAAGCAGCATCCTAAATATAGTTATTACACAGTGTATTACTCAGTGATGCCTGGGGCTCTTGAGAACTAATCAGCTGTTTCTGTCTCCATAGTTAACCATAGTGTGCTAAGCTTGGACCGTGGGTATTTGCACATTTTCCTTTTCCACCATCAACATTCATTTTCATGCCTGGATCCTTTTTTTTTTAAAAAAAATATTGAAATATAGTTGATTTACACTGTTGCATTAGTTTCAAAAGCACAGCAAAGTGACTCAGTTATATATATATATATATATATCCTTTTCATATTCTTTTCCATTATGATTTATCACAGGATATTGAGTATGGTTCCCCATGCTATACAGTAGGACCTGATTGTTTACCCATCCTATATATAATAGTTTGCCTCTGCTAATGGCAAATTACCAGTCCTTCCCTCCCCCTCCTCCATGTATCCTTTCTACTCTGCTTTTTTTACTTTTCATACAATCATCTAGCCACAGAGGGCTTAAGGTGATACACATTTTATTACCAAGAGGAATTATAGGTCTTTCTGTATACAGTTGTATGCTAGATGATTGAATACGTAGAATATCACTATATTTTGTTTTACCCTAAATTGCGTTGATGTATTTTTGCATTCTTTCATCCCTGGAAATAGCCCTGAATTCTACTGAGTATTACGGGTTCTGCACTGCTGTTCAAGTCGATCCCAGTTCTCACTCTTAATCTGGGGAACTTCAGACGCTAGAAAGATTAGCATCAAAGGAAATATATTGCAACTAAAGTATAACCAGATGTCCTTAATGTGCAGTACATTTCAATTTTTAGGTGGTTATTAGGAGACAGAGACATTATTTATTCATTTTCAAGTCCGCAACATCCACCCTCTCATTCTGTTTGCTGAGAAAGAACCTCAGCAAAGGCATCTCAGCTCCTTTCACTCTCATTCATTCTGGGGAACTTTCAGTCACCACCTTCAGCCTCTCCTAACATTTTTTTTTCTGATTTTCTCTGTCTCTTTCCTAGGTATATATGTATGGGAGATAGAGGGGATCATAAAGAAATAAGTATTTTCAATTCACCTCTAAGTGACTAAGAGGACTTGGAATGATATGTTTTCATGAATGGTCACTAAAATGAATTGGCTAGATTACATCTATAGCACAAATACTGTGTAGAGTCAAACCTAACTTTACATCATAGGTTTTTTTCTGAAAAGAGGAAGGAAATTTGATTTGCCAGTTAAACCATTTTAATTGTGTCAATGTTGCCTATCATTTAAAGGATTAGCCTTTGGCGGAGGGTGGCTGGGGACATAAGTGGTTCCAGCAAACAGCTGACTGGCTGAACCATGTATGTATAACTTCCGGCTCTAACATTCTCTGATTTTAATCTTGAATATTAAATATGGGTTTTGCCAGGATAAACCTGAAATGCCTAAGAGTGTCAAACAGGAAGGTTTGGAAGGAAAAGAAGGTGGTGTGTGATCCCTTAGGTTTGGAGACAAAAGGTGCAGGCAAGGAGAGAGAGTGGGCATGATGACTCTATGTGTGTTTATGTACATTGTACATTGAGAATTGCTCATATTTCCTAGAAAGGAGTAGACTTCTATTAGCCCAACTCCCACTAAAGTCCAATGTAAGTACATCTCCTTTCTCCAACATGTAGAGATTTTTTTTTACTTGGAGAACAAAGCGTGCATGCAGTCTCATGGTAGGAGAGAAAGCTTATACCCACTTTCTTGCCTGAACAATTACCACGCACCATATTCACCTGAAGAATTCTAACCAATAAAAAGCATTCCAAATTAGTCTTTCTTTTCTTTAGAATTCAGTGCCAGTGCCTTTGTTCTTATTTAATCTGGATTTGACGTTTTACAAAACTTGAAAGGTCTGAATTAGTAGAAGTTTGGCATAAAGGGCAATTGCATAAAAAGATTTTCATTTCCCCTTTGTGTAAGGCTACCATGCTCACCTAGGAGAGGCTTTTTGCATTCTTTAATTTTTTTGTGTGCTGCTTTCTGAATTTGCACACAATATTTTTTATTGTTAAAACCAATCCAAGTTGAAATTGGAGTCTCCCAGGGAATTAACTGTGGCTCTTTGTTTGACTTTATAGAATTCTAATTCCAGACTAAAGGGCATTCATCAGTAAAACGGAAGTTAAATTTTTTTTTTTTGCTATATACCAGTTTTAACTAACTTTTCTTTCCACTTTCTCTGATTTTAAATAACTTTCCATCTCCTCTGTTTTCTCTTGCTTAGGATTACTGATTATTATACCTTTGTGTAGCTCATTTTCTTTATTGGATGCTTGGCCCTGTCTCTCTCCCCCATCTCTGTTTTCCCTTCTTTCAGCTGCAAAAGGCAACCTGGCTAAGAAATTGAGTTCCAAGTTGAAGGGTAACAATACATGGCACGTGAACTGCTGAACCTTTGCCTTGTTCACTATTGATTTGTGTGTGTGTGTGTGTGTGTGTGTGTGTGCGCGCGCGCGCGTGTGTGTGTTTTAATATCTGGATTTTTTTTTTTTAAAGCAAATCTGGAAATGCTGTTGAGGATAGGCTTTGGCAGTAGCACTGTCTTCTAAGGCGGCGTTTGCAATGACTTCACCCCTTTAAAATGTGGCTCTTATGATAGCACTCACACATGCCTTAGGTCGCTTGAAGGAAACGTCCTCTGATATTCAATAAACAATACAAGCTTTCTCCTTCCTCCCATCTCCAGACACTTCTTGATCAACACAGTGTTTACGAAAATGGGTTTTGAGAAGAAGGACTGAGTAGCTGGATTGTTGGGAGGAAAAAGACAATTAGTGTGTGTGACTCTTTTTTTAATTTTTATTTTAGGAACATGCATTAGCAAATGAAACAGCTGCATGGAGGCACATACAGTTGTTCCTTTAACGCTGCAGCATTATCAGAGTGTACAAAGGTTAATTTGCCAGTTGTTGTAAAGCACACCAAGCAATTCTGAGAGTCTGCATGGATAACTTACTTTCCCTTGTATTTCTGGTTTTCTAAGTGCCATTTTGGCAATTCTGCCAAGCAGTATGAAAAGGAAAAAAAAAGAGTAAACAAATTAGAATGCAGCAATAATTTTCTGCAAATCTTATTAAGTCAGCCACAAAGTAATTCATTTTGTGTGAGTCAGTTTCTGCATATGCTATTAAGCAGCACAGGGTCTAGGGTAGCTACAACTTCCTAACAAAGCAGAAATGGTGAAAAAATACGAAACTACTATGACTAATAAATACAGATATTAAAAAGTCCTTGCTGTATAGGGATAATTTTAAATAATGATTCTCAAGGTAAAAGCAGAGGGCACCGATATATGTTGAGTTACTGCTATGTATCCAATTCAGGACTAGATTCTTTGCATATTTAAACTCATTGGAGGCTCACAGCAACCCTGTGAGGTAGGTGCAATTAGCCTCATTTTAAAGACAGGTAGACTAAGGCTCAGAGAAGTCAACAATCTCGAACAGGATCACACAGCCAGGAAGCAGCAGAGTTGGGATTCCAACTGATACCTCTCTGTATATATTTATCCTTTATATATTTTGACAACATAGCTCATGTGTCATTACATAGCAATTCATTGCATCACTATTTTAGTTCTTTTCATCTACAAAATTTCCAAAACAAGTACAAAGTAAAAGATTATATATGTCAGGGTCCAATTTCATGAACTGGCTGATGTCATCACAGCCAACAAATTGATAAACTGTACCCCAGTTGACACTTCTGCTCTTAAGGTAACTGATCTATGTAATGGTTTCTGTCTTCATCAAAGGCTTCTTGGCATATCAAAGATGCCCCCGTGCCCCTATAACCAGTCAATAACCATGAGAATGAAAGAGTAGTGTTTCTCATGGGCCCTGAGTTTTTGATATGGGATTTTGCATATACACGCTAACTCAAATTATTACTGCCAAATGATTCTTCATTCCTTTCTCATACTTCATAAGCTGTGTTGTCTGAATGGCACACAGAAAATCAGAGGGGTACAGTAATTATTCTAGTTCCTTCCATTATCAGCTGTGTGACAAATTATTTAACATTTTAGTCTTGGTTTCCTCATCTATAAAATGGGGATAATATTAGCACATACTTCATAAGTTTTAACAATTAATGAGATAAGGAAGGCAATGTCATTAGTACAGTGGCTGGTAGATAATAAACACTTCAGATGAGCTAGTAGCATTGATGTTGCTTCAGCAACTAGAAAGCAGTGTGCAGTTGTTAAAAAACCTGGACTTTGGAATCAGACTATACCAGTTTGAATCCTAGCTGCATCTTTTTTTTTTTTTTTTTAGGGCTGCAAGTATGGCATTTGGAAGTTCCCAGTCTAGGGGTTGAATCAGAGCTGCAGCTGCCAGCCTACACCACAGCCATTGCAATGCCAGATCTGAGCCGCATATGCGACCTACACCACAGCTCACAGCAACACCAGATCCTTAACCCACTGAGCAAGGCCAAGGATCCAAACCTATATCCTCACAGAGACAATGTCCCTAACCCGCTGAGCCACAATGGGAACTCCTAGCTTCACCATTTGATGTCTGTGGGCCTTTGGTCATGCTATGTAACATCTCTAAGAGTCAATTCTTTAAATGTAAAGTGGAACAATAGTGACATCTTCCTTTTTTGGTATTGAGAACATTAAATGTGCATTGTCTGCTCATAAAGTATCCAGTATGTAGTTGATATTTCAATTAGTGTTTCCCCCTTTTCTCTCCAAATGTACAACCAATCACATTTACAAACTTGTTAAAGAATATTAATGTGATAACCTTTAGTGGGGACAATAATTATATAGCAAATTTTTAAAAATTAGATACAGGAAATTCTACCACAGATGTTATACTAATTCTTTGACATATACTAATTTCCCATGAAGATCAAAGAGCAAGAACATTATTAACACCAAGATCTTTAAGGTCAATGGAAGATAATAAAATCATTAGGGATATTTCATAATGATTTAAAAAATGTGAAAATTATATCCATCAGTATAGAATTATTCAATGTGGGTAGAACAAGATAAAAAGATTCCTGGATCTTAATCCTGTCTTTTTCATCATTTCACCACATAAGTTTGAGTGATCCTCTTTAAGCTCTGTGTCTCAGTTTTCTTTTTCAGCAAATTAGGAAAATAAAATGTCTTGCCTACTTCACAGGATTGTTATGAAACAACAACATGGGAGAGCATTTGGTAAAGTATGAATATGAGGCAAAAGCATGGGCCCTTTAGTACATGTGATTCTGGTTATTTCTGTGACATCCTTAGCTCCTTTTGCTGTTTTTCTCAAAGTACAGCAATTCAGCTTTTAAAAAGTTAGTATTTAAAGGAAGGCACACAATAGATAAACTTATCCTTGAGATATTTTAAGACAAAAACTTCACTCTATTTGATGGATCGATGGATTTTTGACTAGCCAGGCAGCGAGCTTGTATGAAAGAGCCTTGTCTTTGGATCGGAGTAGGGTTTTCATTCCTCTCAAACCAGCTGTCCAAGAACATAGGCTATTATTTTCACCTGCTCCAAATGCACTAGCAGGATAACCAAAGCTCCGAGAAGCTTTCTCCTGCTCTCCCCTTCTCTTGGCTGAACCCAAAACATCCTTTGTGTGAAGAGATAGAAGCCAAAAATATTTCTGCTTTAGCTCAAATATGGGCTTATAAACTGAGAAGGATCTCAAGATTATGAGATGATGAAATATATCCCCTTGCTAGCCAGGCAGCTGAGGACAAATCTGGGAGATAACTATTTTCTACAGTAACAATTTTTTTCTTTCAAGAATAATAGGCTATGGAGTTCTCGTAGTGGCCGGGTGGTAACGAACCTGACTAGTATCCATGAGGATGTGGGTTTGATCCCTGGCCTCTCTCGGTGAGTTAAGGATCCAGCATTGCTGTGAGCTGTGGTGTAAGTCACAGACGCAGCTCGGATCTGGCATTGCTGTGGCTGTGGCGTAGGCCAATAGCTATAGCTCCAATTCGACCCCTAGCATGGAACTTCCATATGCCACATTTGTGGCCCTAAAAAAGCAAAAAATAAATAAATAAATAAATAAATAAATAATAAAAGAAAGAAAAAAAAAGAATAATAGGGTAGAACTACAACACTATAACGCAACCATACACCAATAAAAGTTTTAAAACATAGAATAATAGGGTGGGATGATCTGGTGGCAAAGACTTACTACTTGGTTCCAGTATTAGTTCTGCCACTTGATAGGTATATGACCTTGGGCAAAGCACTCCAACCTTTCTAAAGCCCCCATTTCCTCATCTGTAAAATGGAGGATAATATCATACTCAAAAGAGTGATTTGATGATTATACAAGTCACATGACTAACTTAGCTCCATACCAGGGTTCAGAAAAAATCTGAACTGATTTTAACCGCTCTTATTCTTTACAGTCATCATCATCATTTTCACTATTATTATATAATTAGGAGGTCCTGAGTTTTGAATTTGGGCTTGTACCTGATAAATCTCACAGAAACAAAGATGTTAAATATGCCTTTTTCCTACATCGTACCTTTTAGCATATACATCTCTTTGGAGTCCTTTTGGAGGTATTCCCATCTCTGGCCTTCACACATCACCCTTTTTATTTCACCAAATATTATTTGGTGGAATATTATTATTATTTATTTCACCAAATAAGTTATTTGCAGCATGAAGTAATTCACCATGCCTAGGCACTGCCTGGAGTCAACTAGTAAGGGGTTGGATTAGACGACCTCTCGGCTTACTTCCATCCCTGAGAATCCATGAATCTATGAGTCAGTGTTCAGGAAAAAAATGAAGGGCTGTTTAGTGATGAGTGACAGTTCTGTCCTAAAAGAACAAAGAACTTACTCACTGGGCCAGAAGCCATGTTGAAGATCACAGGATCATGAATTATAACTCTACTACCCTCTGGCAGGACAGGAAGGGAATCTCATAGACAAATTGCACTGGGAGAGATTATGGACTAGAGACTCCAATATTCATAACTCCCAACCAGCCAGCCAGCACATAAGACCACAACAAGTGCCAAAGGCCGCCCCTGAATATTTGAGAAAAAAAAAATAATAATGGAATTATCCCCAAACAGGAGAATGAAATTCTGGCCAAGACAGTGTTTCTGAATTTTCTCCTTTTCTGGCTACAGCTATGATAAAGAGCTCAAGAGACAATAGAAGCCATCATCTGTAAACTTGTGGCTTTGAAGAAAAAAACCATAACGATGGAATTTAAATGCTACCCTGTCCTATTCCATTTACCATCAACTGGGGGTTGCCCAGCAGGAGAAATGAGATCATTTCCCTCCGAGTGGCTAGCCAAGCTTGCCCACATTCATTCTTCTTCCCACATCATGTTTTAGCAGGCATCAACACGTCAGCAGCTTCTGAAATGTGCCAGATCGAGGGAAGCAGGGCATTGTCACTACTGCACTAAAGAACTCCCCACCTCTGCAGTGGACTCACACCAGCCACATTTTCTCTTGTTTGCTTGTCAAATGGTGGGAGGAGGTTGAGGACGGCCCTCTGGTTTACTGCCTGACGCACTGCTTGGCTAACTTTGGGGACTGTAGCCCCCCACCCCCACCCCCGAGCCAGCCTTCCTGAGACCGTTTGAAACACTCCATTTCTTTTGTGCATTCTTTCTAAATATCTTTTTTCTTGCTTTTGTTTCTTCGGTGGCTGTGAGACTAGAGTGGCTGGAGATCTTCGGACCAGAGAGGAGGAAGTTGTCCACCATTCAAAAAATGTAAGCACCCTAAAACATGAAATCGTTTATCCTTGTGATATCAGAAATGCTACTCTAAACTTTTCAGCTTTTCAGATTTAATAAACAGTTGTCTTATTTATAAAAATGAAAAGCATTTTAATTGTTTTCTATATTACACAGGTTAATGCAGGACTACATTCTCCTTGTAAAAATTCACACACTAAATGAACTAGAGTACAATGTGAGACCCTTCATTCTCATCTTATTCTCCTCCCCAGATGGAACTGCTATTAGCTATTCTATATATAACCCTCCAGGCCTTTTTTATACTTATCTACATACTTGTACAGACACACACATGTGTCTTACCCAGTTCTACCAATGAGCCATCCAGCTGAGTTCAAGAGAGGCTGAAAGAGTGGTTTTACTATTGACCCTTGCACAAAACAGATTTGAGCTGCAAGGGTCCACTTATATGAGGATTTACTTTCAATAGTAAATACTACAGTCCTGTGCATGCAAAACAGGGCTTGTGGAGGAACCACAGATATGGTCCAACTATAAATTACAGTCGGATTTTCCATTCTGTGGAGGGAAAGCCCCCAAACTTCCATACCCCTCACCCCACATCAAATCTCAAGGGTCACCTGTACTAGTAGGCATGTATTTAGATATATCAGACTGCATTCCGAAACCAAAGACTTTTGTTTCTGGATTATCCATTAAACATAGTATCTAAGCTGTGCTCTCTCTTGCACCTTGGGGCGAGTGGAGAATCTGGAAACAGGTTCACTGCACTGAGCCAATGAACTGAGGCCATGTTCAGTACAGACAGGTTGTACACACATTGATTTTTGTTTTGGAGCTGTAGAGGTCTTTACAGTCCTTCTGGGATTCAGAAGGAAGAGTAGGAGAGTTGAGGTGAGAATCTAGGTTTCTTGACTCCTAGTTTATATTCTCGCCACATGACCAACTTAACCCACTAAAATTAGCTTAAACTTCATCACAATATTAATAGAATGGCAAGCTGAGGAAGATAAGGTGTGGTAGGGAAGCAGGTGCCATCAAAAGAAGAGAAAGGGGGAGTTCCCACTGTGGTGCACTAGGTTAAGAATCCGACTGCAGCAGCTCAGTCGCAGTGGTTCAATTCTAGCCTGACACAGTGAGTTAAAGGACCCAGTGTTGCTGAAGCTGTGGCATAGGTTGCAGCTGTGGCTCGGATTCAGTTGCTGACTGGGGAACCTCCATATGCCATGGTTGTGGCCATAAAATAAAAACAAACCAAAAAAAAAAAAACCCCCCAAAAAAGGAGTTCCTGTTGTGGCTCAGCAGAAATGAATCTGAATAGTATCCATGAGGACGCAGGTTCAATCCCTGGCCTCCCTCAGTGGGTTAGGGATCCAGTGTTGCTGTGAGCTCTGGTGTAGTTCGCAGACAAGGCTTGGCGGCTGGAGTTGCTGTAGCTGTGGTGTCGGCTGGTGGATACAGCTCTGATTCGACCCCTAGACTGGGAACCTCCATATGCCATGGGTGTGGCCCTAAAAAGACCAAAAAAAAAAAGAGAGAGAGAGAGAGAGAGAGAGAGAGAGAGAGAGAGAGAGAGGGACAGCTGAGAGTTGAGGGCAGCCAGAAGTTTCAGAATCCCAGGTCCTTCACTTTCACATGGGACCAGTCCTATCTACTAGACCATGTTTGGATTCTCACCTTCCCATCTGAAGCCTTGAATGAACAGTCTGTTCATTCAACTCTTCTGGCTAATGATGTCAAAATTAATATCTCTTACCCAGATTTCTCTTGCCAGTCACCTGTCTCTATGTACTGGGTATTTTTCAGCTTATTTAATTGTCAATTCTAAGCCAAATGCATCATCTCCCCACTGTCCAAATGCACCTCACCCCTAAACAAGCAAATAAACAAACAAAATAAAAAAATCCTTGCTCCTCTGATCAGTTAGGTTTGTAAACTTAGGGTCAATGAGATTTATTTTATTTATTTCCCTCCCCATATCTAGCTGTCTCTAAGCACTGTCCAATTTCCCCATGAAAGATTTCCTTTATCTGTGCTACTTCTCCATCCTCACTGTCATTGCTCTTGTCCTGGTCCATATGGCCTGGATCACTGCCATATCCTCCTCATTGGCCTCCCACCCTCCATTCTCACTGCTTTCCAATCCAGCTGTACTTATTCTCATCAGACACATCTCCCTTAACCGCGCCTTTCCTTATGTTGTCCTCCAGCTCAAAAATCTTAAATGGTTCTCCATTTCTTGTCACATTTAATCTATCATGTCAAGTGGAAAAGGATGTCAGCTTATTCTGTGTTATTATCAATAGCAGAAGTAGGGCCAGTGGGCAAAAGTTATAGGAAGGCTTATTTCAGCTGATCAAAGGAAATCCCTCTAAATAACAAAAGCTGTTGCACAATGAAGCTTCTTGTTTAAGTACTGAGCTTCCTGCCCCTGGGGAGATGGATAATCAGGAGCTGGGAACTACCTGTCAAGGATGTTGTAAAAAGGATTCCTGTATTAAGATGTAGGAAAACACTGCTGGCAGTAGAGATGATGATGGCTGACCATTTTTGAACATTGGCTCTATGCCAGACACTCTTGCTGTTTCCATATGTTAACTCATTCGCTCTCCTAACAACTCTGTGGTTGACATCATTTTAATCCCCATTTTACAGTTGGCTCTACTTTAGCAATTAAATGCATAGACTCTAGAGTAAATGCATGGTTCATGTCTTGGCTCTGGCACTTACTGGATTAGGGTTAGGGTTAGGGAATACCAGTACTCACTTCAGTGTGATGTTGTGGGGACTGTGTTGTAAGATAGATGAAAACCACTATTTAGCACATAGTAAATAGTCGATGGTCACTATTTTTCTTGTCTCCATTAAGATGATATAGTTTTTGAGGAAAGAGGCTCATTTTTTCTATATCCCCATTTCAACTAGCTCCAACTTTCCATAGAGTACGTCTTCTTTCAACACAGGCTTGTGGCCCGTGATGTTGTGGTGACACGTAACACCTTGCTTCATCACTAATAGCATACTCCTATTGATCATCTTTTTTCAGACAACTCAAGATTAGCCTTCTTCCTCTTTCCCCTTTTGTGAACTCCACTTCATTCGTTTCTCTGGGACAGTAAGTAGGTGATCATGATGAACCGGTACCCATTTCTCTACCTACTATTTTGAAGGTAGAGAGTGCTTGTGCTTCCTTTCTCTAACCCCAGTTACTAATGAAAACATCTTCACTGGTAACCTTACCAGGTTGTGAACCAGGCTTCCTTTATATGGACATCCTGCCACACTGCATACCTCCCTTCTGTGCTGAATCTCCTAAGTTCTGGTCCCAAAGCATTTCCTTAGCACAGCTCATTGTTCACTTTGTTTGAGAAAGTTGAAATAATCTGACAAAGAGATAACTGTCTGTTGGGAAGCTCTTTTTTTTTCAGAGCCCTTTGATATCATTATGATTTTGGTTTATCAGCTTTACATGAAAGGGGTGGGGAGGACGAGACTTTCCTTTTCAGCACACATAAATTGGTAGTTGTCCTAGAGAGCATGCTTCTGAAGCCAGGTGCCGCCACTTAGCTTAATGTTTCATGACGTGTCACCCAGCAAATTATGTTGTTTGAATTGGTTTCCTCCAAACAGCTGAGCTACAGCTTTTGTTCTATTGATGCTCATCTCAATTCCTGAATGTGTATTGCTTCCAGACAGAAAAAAAAAATCACATGTCTTTAAAAGAAATGTCATTAACTCACAGAATGTAACCTATAATTAGAAGGTTTGAGGGTATGCTTTTTTCATCCAGTAGAGCTACACTGGACTGTTTAAACCGTTTACCAGTTCTTATCTCTTTTTCTACCTCTTTTGGATGTAATATGCCATGCTATTATGCTCAAATCTGCAAAACCAGGTTATACTGCATTTCAAAAATAAGGATTTATTTTTACATTTCATCATACAAAGATTGACTGAGTATTTAACTATGTGTTTCAGCTGTCTTTTAGGAAATAGAAGCAACATGGATATTGACCTGGCTCTCAATGAGTTTCTAATCTTTCTGGAGATTCAAGATTAATATTTATAAAACAAATAGAGACTATCCTAAATCTCTGAATATAATTTCATTGAATTATATTGAGTTACTGCACTAAATACTATCAAATACCCTCCAAATAATGTTGGCCTCTAGAAGTTGCTCTCTCTGATAATGAAGAGAGTAACTGGAGTGAAGGGGGCTCTTTCCCTTGCATAAGAGCATAGGGGCTGCTCTAAGCAGACTGGGTGATCTGTCTCTTACAGAGCTCCATTCAGTTGTATGTGCCTAGGTAAGAGGAGCCACGAGGCATTCTCATCTACGAACTGTAGACCAAGCTCACCTCCCCTCCCCAGTACACATAACACATACATACCTATCTAGGCATTGGAGCTTATGAGTATGCATTTTTCTTCTATTATTTCATCAGCATGTTTGACCTTTCCCCAGTTAGGAATGTTAAGATTTAAAATGAGTTTTTGGATAGAAAGAGAAGTAAAATGGCTTCTCGCCCCTCTTCCCTTTTTTTGGTTGTTTTGTTTTTTTCACAGAAAGGCAGCCTTATTTCACAGCAATCTCAAAAGTAACAGTCATTATCACTACAACTACCAACCAGTAGAAAAGAATAAACACTTATACATACATATTTGATAAGATATCAGTAGGAGTCACATCAATTCCTATTACTCCTCCCATTCCCTATTTAGCTCCTTTTCTATGTTAAGATGAAAAGGTTGACTTGAAATTGCTCATGTCTTTTTAACTCAAACATACACCAATTTCAAGAAAGGAGGCAGCTGGTGACAGTTGTTATAGGGAATCAGCTACATTATTAAAATAAATTTCTTCATTACTATGAGAGTTAATAGTTTGGAGGTTTTCTTGATTTTTTTTCATATTTTTAAACAGGCCATAGAACTTTTTCACATTGAATGTAATAGACATGGCAAAAGTTCCATTACTTAGGAGATGTATTTTCAATAATTATTCACAATGGCCTTGTGGAGAGATTAATCCTTTGTTTTCAGAAGCACTGGCTAGGTGGGCATTCGCACTATAGGCCAAGAAAATGGGAATCTGGGCAGCATATGCTGGTACTGGATACACTGGACAGTTGGGAGCTTGTTTTCTTACTTATAAGAAGTCCACCTTACTCTACACACAGGGCTGCTAGATAGTCTCCAGACTGACTTCTACCTTGCCCCAAAACTGCTCCTGCAGAAATGCCACTGTCATATCCATGCAGCCTGGTGATTTAAGCATTTGATTTCTCTCACCAAATGCCATTCAATGCCATGTAAATCCATTACAAATCCTTAACAGACGAGTTTTCGGGGCTATAGGGAAGAAATACCAATGAGGACTGGAATGAGTCAGCAAAGGCTCCTCTTCTAAGAGAAGAGGGGGCCTTAAGCCATCAGCAGGATTTGGCTGGAGAGAAGAAGTGGGCAAGGCACCCTGCAAATGTGTCAGAGTGGGCCAATGTATTTGGTAATGTAAAAGGTCATGCTTACCGCTGGGATACTACAGATACTTAGGGCTCCTGTCTTTGTTGATACTGAAGTCAAGCCAAGGAAATGCAAGACTTTGTTTTCCACAGCTGAATTTTAACTTATTACTAAAAAAGAAAATGCAGACAGAAGTGACAGTATCTGGAATAGAGTGAGTCATGCCCAGGGGCTCTGCTTAAGGGTACACCCTGTGTTAGGTGGATGAACAGGAGGTAGGGAAATCTCACTAGTACAGGTGCTTCCAGAAGCTGCGCTGTTTTGTAAATGATCCCTCACTAAGGGGGGACTCTTTTTCCATTCAATTTGTCTACAGGGAGTGCCATTTTGTGATTTACCAGAAACATTGTATGTGCCAACAGTGGCCCTCACAATGCTATAGACTTGTGGAAGATTGCTTTAGACAGGTTAATCTTGCCTATTTTCAGGCAGGAAAATAAACCATCAGTAATTTTCTTCCCTATTAAAATTTCTGTGGACAACCCACAGAATGGGAGAAAATCTTTGCAAATGATGCAACCAACATGGGCTTAATCTCCAAAATATGCAAACAACTCATACAACTCAGCAACAAAGAAACAAACAATGCAATGAAAAAAATGGGCAGAAGACCTGATGGACATTTCTCCAAGAAAGACATACAGATGGCCAGCAGGCACATGAAAAAAATACTCAACATCATTATTAGAGAAACGCAAATCAAAATTACAATGAGGTACCACCTCACACCTGTCAGAAAGGCCATCATTAACAAGTCTACAAATAGGAGTTCCCGTCGTGGCGCAGTGGTTAACGAATCCGACTAGGAACCATGAGGTTGTGGGTTCGGTCCCTGCCCTTGCTCAGTGGGTTGACGATCGGGCGTTGCTGTGAGCTGTGGTGTAGGTTGCAGACGCGGCTCGGATCCTGCGTTGCTGTGGCTCTGGCATAGGCCGGCAGCTACAGCTCCGATTCGACCCCTGGCCTGGGAATCTCCATATGCCACGGGAGCGGCCCAAAGAAATAGCAAAAAGACAAAAAACAAAAAAGCAAACAAAAAAAAAAAAACCAAAAAAAAAAAAAAAAACAAGTCTACGAATAACAAATGCTGGAGAGAATGTGGAGAAAAGGGAACCCTCCTGAACTGTTGGTGGGACTGTAAACTGGTACAACCACTATGGAAAATAGTGTGGAAGTTCCTCAGAAAACTAAATATAGAACTACCATTTGATCCAGCAATCCCACTCCTGGGCATTTATCTGGACAAAACATTCATTGAAAAAGATACATGCACCTGGATGTTCATTGCAGCACTATTCACAATAACCAAGACATGGAAATAACCCAAATTTCCATCAACAGAGGAATGGATTAAGAAGATGTGGTACATATACACAATGAAATACTACTCAACCATAAAAAAGAACAAAACGATGCCATTTGCAGCAACATGGATAGAATTAGAGATTGTCATACTAAGTGAAGTATGTCAGAAAGAGAAAGACAAATACCATACGATATCACTTATATGTGGAATCTAAAATATGGCACAAATGAACCTATCCACAGAACAGAAACAAACTCATGGACATAGAGAACAGACTTGTGATTGCCAAGGGGTTGGGGGAGGGAGTGCAATGGACAGGGAGTTTGGGGTTAGTAGATGCAAACTATCACATTTGGAGTGGGTAAGCAATGAAGTCCTGCTGTATAGAACAGGGAACTACATCCAATCACTTGTGATGGAACATGATGGAAGATAATATGAGGAAAAAAATGTATATATATTTATAACTGGGGTCACTTTGCTGTACAGTCAAAATTGACAGAACATTGTAAATCAACTATAATAAAAATTTTTTAAAAAGAAAAGTACTCACTTTCCTAAGGTGACATGCCCATTCACAACACTGGGTTCAAAGCAGCTATTTAATTGTAAGAAGTCTAGCTTAGAAAAATATAAAACAAGGAGCCATGGAGGTCCAAACTCATAATCATTCTTTAGATATTGTTAAAGGTTGTTTGCATAATTTTAAAAACTATTTTGCATGTCTGTCATTTTCATCTAAAACAACTGTATGTGATAATAGTTTGCAGTCTGAAGTAAAAATAAAACTCTTCAACCAGAAAAAAAAGATGTGGTACATACCACATGTGGTATACAATGGAATACTACTTAGCCACAAAAATGAATGAAATAATACCATTTGGAGCAACATAGATGCAACTAGAGATTCTCATACTAAGGGAAGAAAGTCAGAAAGAGAAAGATGAATACCATATGATATCACTTATATATGGAATCTAAAATATGGCACAAATGATCCTATCTACAAAACAGAAATGGGTCATAGACATGGAAAGCATATTTGTGGTTGCCAGAGGGGAGGGGGTGGGAGTGGGGTGGACAGGGAATTTGGGGTTGGTAGATGCAAACTATTACATTTAGAATGAATAAGCAATGGGGTCCTACTGTTCAGCACAGGGAACTATGTCCAATCTCTTTGGGTTAGAAGCTGATAGAAGAAAATATGAAAAAAAGATGTATAGAAGTTCCGTAGTGGTGCAATGGAAACAAATCTGTCTAGGAACCATGAGGTTGTGGGTTCTATCCCTGGCCTTGCTCAGTGGGTTAAGGATCTGGCGTTGCCATGAGCTGTGGTGTAGGTCGCAGATGCAGCTCAGATCTGGCGTTGCTGTGGCTGTGTTGTAAACCAGCAGCTGCAGCTCTAATTAGACCCCTCGCCTGAGAACCACCATATGCCGTGGGTGTGCCCCCAAAGGAAAAAAAATTACCATAAATTCGGTGCCTTAAAAAAAAAAAGATGTATATATGTATGACTGAGCCACTTTGCTGGACAGCAGAAATTGAAGGAACATTGTAAATCAACTACACTTTAATAAAAAATGAAAAATACAAAAAACTTTTCTGTAGAAGATTCTGTGGCTTTATTGGGTAACACATTTCAGCCTTTTAATATTTTTCTCCTCCTTTCATTCTGCTGGGACTAGTAATAGCAATCATAATAATTAACTTATGCCATACTGGTAGAAAAATTAAAGCCAAAATGAAAACTAAGGAACATGCAACTAAGGTCAATTACGGTCTCAGTAACTGGTTCATATTTAGCACTTGTACCTCTTATAGAAAGCAGGAAATTCAAATGGTACTGCTTCTAGGAACTTGTCAAGTCATACAATGTCAAATCTGAGCAATGGAATATTTGTTGTTGTAATGAGATTCAGAAGATTTGATTTCTAGTGTCAGCATTTACTAAATGTTGATCTTGGGCAACTTAACTGTCTTCTTCTTTTCCTATGTTTACATGCTGTAAAATGATCTAGTCATTTCTAATGATCCTTCCAGCTCCAGAATTCTCTATTTTATTATTATACTTAATTCACTTGATGCCATAAAATAGAATAGAAATAATCACCTGGCCTAACTGTCCTTCAATATGTAAAACAAATGTATCCATGGATTTTTTTGGTAGAGCAACCTTGAAAAAAAAAAAAGAATTCTGCTTTATTACTATCAGCTTCAGCTTTATCCTATACCTGAAGATATATTTCTGGGACATGACTTTTTTAAAAGTCACATTCCCAGACTTGGAAAAAAGAACAGCGTGGTTTACAGCCTAGGTGTTTAAAAATCTCCGATAGTCTGGCACTCATACAAGTTTCCCCTTCTGAAACTTCCATTACATTACAGGAAGTGCAGATGATGGGCTGTTCCCCTTCCTCTCACCCGTAAAACCCTCAATTACTGTTTCTTGGCCTTGTTCAGGTAGAACTTTCCTCTGGTCAATAGTATCATTGCTGTAGATGTCCTCAATGCAAGCAACACTCAGCAATTCCTACTCCTTTTCCAATAAAAACCAGAAATGAAGACATGGAAGTAAGAGAAGGGGGGAGAATAACTGCAAACCTTTGTCCTGGGTTTCTCCTTTTGTCATCAGAGCTGCCCCTCAGATCTCACCTGAGGCCATAAGAGCCACGTATTCCCACTGCTATTTTGGAGTTTGTTTTTAGCTATGTATTTGATGGTACCGTTAGGCAGGGGGCTCTGAAGTCTTTTGAATGAGCGATTCTTCAATTAATACATTTTACCTTTATTCCCTATTTTATAAATTATGCTATGGAAAAAAATGTGGTATTGGAGTTTTCTTTATAATGAGGCCTGATTGTACCATCTGGGGTAGAGCGATAGTAAATGACTTGTTCAAGGTCAAGGAAGGTATGATTTGTCCAAAGAAAAGCCAGAAATAGAACTGAGGTCTGCTGGCTTTCAGTTTAATTTAGCATCCAGTAAACCACATTCTCTTTCCTCTGCACATTTTATCTTCAGTGGTTTGCCATTGGCAAAGATATTAGACAGCCTACAAACCTAAACAGTCATAAAATGGTCAGAGGTAGCAAAATAGACTCCATAGGGAACAAAACATGTAGGTCATTGTCCATAATAGAATGCAACTGCCAGGTTCACAGTCACAGTTGAGGCAGTCTACCTTTACCCTTCCTTAGGCATCTTTTTACTAATAGAGATCATGATTTTTTTGTTTGTTTCAGTCAAAAACATATTTTGAATGAAAAAGTCATAGTGCCTTATATTTCTGCTTGCAATTGAGGTAATAGAGTTCATTTGCTAATGTTTTGAATGGCAGCGTCTCCTTGAAATTACTTTTGCTGGGAACTCAAACGAACATTCTTTCAAAATAGTCACACTGTTGTAATTGGCAAACCTCGAAGACGGTATCTTGGGAGGGAAACAACATGCAGTTGGAAAGGAATATAAAATTCATAGACTTGAAACCTGAATTATCCATTTCATCTACCATAATTTCATGTTAATACCATCTCCAGATGAAAAGACAATATCTTAAGATCTTTAATTGTGAAAAATATCTATTAGGAGTTCCCGTCGTGGTGCAGTGGTTAACGAATCCGACTAGGAACCATGAGGTTGCGGGTTCGGTCCCTGCCCCTTGCTCAGTGGGTTAACGATCCGGCGTTGCCGTGAGCTGTGGTGTAGGTTGCAGACTCGGCTCGGCTCCCGCGTTGCTGTGGCTCTGGTGTAGGCCGGTGGCTACAGCTCCGATTCAACCCCTAGCCTGGGAACCTCCATATGCCGCGGGAGGGGCCCAAGAAATAGCAACAACAACAACAACAACAACAAAAAATCTATTAATGTTAGATACTGGAAGGACTTTCTGTAAAATGCAATTTCATTACATGTTTTGTGTGTCTGTATGTTATTACCTGTTTATTCAAAATATGCCTAATTATTTTTTATCATAAAACATACCTCACTATTTGCAAAGTTTCTTTAAAAATCTTTTGGAGGAAATAATGGGTTTGTTCCCCACAGGATCATGACATACTTCTCAGGTTTTAGCTCAGGCCTCAAGTCTATTTGAGGATGCTTGGATTATTAAACCCTAAAACTGCTGCCTGACTCCTGATCAACTCTGGAGATTTTAAATGATTGATTTCAAAAACTGGACTTATGACTCATCTTTTAACAGCAAATGCACCCCTCTGGGAATGATCTCTCTTAATGATAGAAGTTATGGAGGGCAGGGGGAGATGAGGTTTACCTCTTAGAAGCACTGGCTGTGTACAGAAAGATGAACTCTCTGAAAAGAAATTGGTTCTAAAGTGTTCAGTCTTTGCAAATGCTTTTATGTTTTCTCCCCTCCTTTATACAAAATGTCATCAATTTCCCAGAAAATGGCTTTCTCCTAACCCCTGGAAATATGACTTACTGGGATCCCAGGGGTGATTGCCTGGGTCAGGCTAAGACAACCTAGAGGCCAAATGCTGCTGCGAGTTTTTCTAATCATGCAGGGCTGTAGGAAGAGAGTATGGTTACCTTCACTCAAAGTCAAGTAATGGGGACATACAAAGTGAGTCCAATTTCATTGGAAAGTTAAATAGAGGGAGTTTGTTTTTTTCCAAATTAATTTTCCCAACCAAGAGTACATGAATCAAAGTGGGATGTGATGTTTCCACAACAGCTCTAGTATGTCAAAGACCATGAGACTGTTGTTTGCTCATGCTTTTGAGAAAACTGTGTTTCTGTAGTTCATACCACACTTAGAAAATTTATTCTCAATAATGTGCTTGGTTTTCTTCCCCACACACTAAATTCAGTGGGTAAGCTTCTTGCTTCCAAATTTTATTTTTCATAATTTGTATTTCTGTTTACAATAATACATTTCATCCCAAGGCACCAAAATATTTTTGGTGTGCCAGTCATCATATATTAACTACGCAAAAAGAAAAAAGGTGCAAGGCTGGTTAAATACTTTGCCGTTTCAGCAATTTTAGAAAGGTTGATATAAGAAAAGAGTTATGTTACTTGGAAATATTTCTCAAAGTTTTACTCATTTGGGGCTTCCTGCTAGCACACCAAAAGAAAATTTGTGGAATTTAGCAAATAAATTGCTAAATGTTTGCATTTACTCTGATGATCCATGTAACAAATTCCAATAGGACTATGATATTTAACGATTCATTGATTGGACAGTTTCATGACTAAATTGAGAAGAGATATGCCAACCAGACGAGTACTGGATTGTTAATTACCATTAGCTATTGGTTGGTTGTTGCTGACATTAAGTTATTTCTACAGATATTGTGGAAGTGTATAAGATAATGCATATTCTTCTCTTTTGATTTTTTTCCTTAGAGTTCAAAATTATAATCAGATTTAATTTATATATTTTCCTATTTCCTCTTCTCTGCCATTTTTAAATGCCCATATTGGACTGGACTTCTTCGGATATTTCAACCCACCCTGACTATCATATTCAACAGATAGCCATTAAGCATCATTATGGGCCAGATACTGTGTTTGGTGCTTTACTTTCATTAGCTCATTTAATCTTCACAACAAACCTGCAAAGCAGGTTCTACAATTATCCTTATTGTGTAGTTGAAGCAACTGAGTTACAAGAAACTTAAGCCATAGGCCCAAGGTCGCATAAATAAGAGAGATGGCAGAGAAGATTTTAAACCCAGATCTGACTATACTAAAGACAGATCTTTCCATCATTACAAAGTTTCTCTTCTCTTACCTACTATGGTACCACAATTTGCATTATGCAATTTTATACTGAATTGTTGAAAAATCATCCTCTGTGTAATCAGTCTTATCTCCCTACCTACGTGGTAATCAGACTGAGGAGGGGCACCATATGTTGAACTTCATTTTTAACTTCTACAATCTCTGGAGGGCTAGAAGTATAGCAGAGGCTCAGTAATGTGTGATTTGATTTTATCTTCAACATTCTTTTATAAAATAATTACTTAAAAATGTATCTAGGAGTTTCCTGGTAGCTCATCTTGTGTTGTCACTGCTGTGGCACAGGTTCTATCCCTGGCCCGGGAACTTCCACATGCTACAGGCGCAGCCAATAAATAAATAAAAGACTTACAACTTTATTATTATTATTATTATTATTTGTCTTTTGCCATTTTCTTTGTCCTTATATAACAATGAGTCTTTGATCTTAATTTTTTTTTGTCTTTTTGCTATTTCTTTGGGCCGCTCCCACGGCATATGGAGGTTCCCAGGCTAGGGGTCGAATCGGAGCTGAAGCCTCCGGCCTACGCCACAGCCACAGCAACACTGGATCTGAGCCGCATCTGCAACCTACACCACAGCTCAGGCAACGCCACTGAGCAAGGGCAGGGACGGAACCCGCAACCTCATGGTTCCTAGTCAGGTTCTTTAACCACTGAGCCTCGACAAGAACTCCAAAAGACTTACAACTTTAAAAAATGTATCTAATTTTAGAAGTTCCTATTGTTTTCTTTTGCTGACTTATTAAAAAGTATTAACTCTTTCTGGAGTTCCCGTCGTGGCTCAGTGGTTAACAAATCTGACTAGGAACCATGAGTTTGCAGGTTCAATCCCTGGCCTCGCTCAGTGGGTTAAGGATCCAGCATTGCCGTGAGCTGTGGTGTAGGCCGGCAGCTACAGCTCCGATTAGACCCCTAGCCTGGGAACCTCCCTGTTCCACAGGTGCGGCCCTAGAAAAGGCAAAAAAAAAAAAGTATTAACTCTTTCTGCAAAATGTTCTTTTTCCATTTCCTTGTGATTAAGGCCCAAATCATTCAATTGGGCCTTCCTAACTTTCCCATTGTTTCTATTCCTTAAAGTGTCTTGTTCCATGCCTATTATGTGTGCAACAACCATCAAAGATTTGTGAAATGAATAAATCAAATCCACCAGCCCTTTGTTTGATAGATGTGAAAATATATTCACAGCCGGAATTTATATGACTCTAATGACTCTAATGTTAGCTGCCAGCAAAACCAAGTCTAGAACCCTGTTTTCTGATTGCTAAGTCAATGATTTTTCCATGACATCTTATTTCCCAGCTGGTTAAAATGAGTATGGAATTTCTCTGAGTGAGCATAATCCACCATTTGCCTTCAACTACAACTCCTGTTGACTCCCTACGGATCCATTGGGAATATACCCACTGTGGGAACATGTACAAAGAACAAACACAAAGCTCAAAGAGAAGGGAGAGTTATTTGTTCCTCTTAGTATTCTTGGCCAGGATGGGTTGTATATTTAGTGGTGATAAGACAGATCTAAGCTTAAACACTGAGAGGCACATCAAATCATAACAGTGCAGGTGTTTGGGATACATATTATGGAATTAGGTCAGTCTCTGCCAAAGCTTGACTTAACTCTATGTGAATGTTTGTAAAATTATAGATAGTATGAAATATTATTCTGAAAATTAATGGTTATAAAGATTAAATCAAATAACTAATAACATAAGCCCTTAGCAAATACAGAAATGAAGATGTTTCTGTAAGTTTGATTATGAACATTAAATGAAAATATTTAAGTATTATAGGAAATGACCATTATTAATAAGAAACATTTACTGAGTGCCTAATTTGTGCTAGGATATAGGAATTGTAAGACAAGAAGCTAGAGTCCCTGACCTTATGAATATATAATCTAGTGTCAAGAACAAGACAAGTCCTTAAACAGATGACCACAAAGGATGACAAATGGGGTAACTATGAGTTAGTATAAAAATGTGGTTTTTAATCTTGGTCAGTGGGGAACATTGAATGCTTTTGAACAGATTTGTGATGTATGTACATGCAGTGATGTTATAGAAATATTAATTTAACATAGGGGTATATTGATTGAAGTACAAGAGAAAGTAGGTATATGAATACCAATTTAGAGACTATTGTAATAATCCATGGGAGAGGTAATGAGAATGCAAACTGAGGTGAAAATGAAGGCTATATATAAGTAAAGGGGCAGATCTTAGGTGATTATAAAGCCAGAATCTACATGACTTGGTGACTAAATGGGTCTAGAGAAGGAGATGTTTAAGTTGATTCCAAAGAGAGGAGTTAGTTATTTTTTCTCTTTTAAAAATATTTGCTTTACTTGTTATTAAAGTATAGTTGATTTACAATGTTGTGTCAATTTCTGCTGTACAGCCAAGTGACTCAGCTATATATATGTATATATTCTTTTTAATATTATTTTCCATCATGGTATGAATTAGTTCTTTTTTTTTTTTTTTGTCTTTTTGCCTTTTCTAGGGCCATACCCACGGCATATGGAGGTTCCCAGGCTAGGGGTCCAATCGGAGCTGTAGCCACTGGCCTACACCACAGCCACAGCAACACGGGATCCCAGCCGCATCTACAACCTACACCACAGCTCATGGCAACGCCGGATCCTTAACCCACTGAGCAAGGCCAGGGACCGAACCCGCAACCTCATGGTTCCTAGTCTGATTCGTTAATCACTGCGCCATGACAGGAACTCCTGAGTTAGTTCTTTATAATTGGTTTTATTATATGTGTTACCCTGATTGGTTTGAATATACTTTCATTCATTATCTTTAAATTCCAATGTCCCTGCACAAATTAGGAATATTGCTAATATGTTTTGGCTTTCACAATTAGAAGTCTTTATTACTAAGAAAGGAAAATGGAAGAATTCACAATGGTAGAAGATCATAAAAGAAACTTGAAGTCCCAGCAGTGTGTAGCACAGTGCTAAGTATGTAGTAAATGCTTAATAAGCACTTGAACTGAATTTAATTGTTGGTGTGGTAAAAAGATTAAAGTTTTGTTGATTTTATTTCTAGCTCAACCAAGTAATAGTCATGTGACTCTGGGAAAGTCATTTAACATTTCTATAGCTCCACATCCTGTTGGCATTAAGGACATGTAATAACCCTAACTCTCATAGTCTGTGATTTGATTCAAAATCTGACTTTGTCACTAAATACTTTTCTGTACCTAGGTATTCTTTACTCTCAGCCCCTCCTTCACTGACGACCTGGCTCTGCAGTGAGATACCCAGACTGGATTTCCCCTCTATTTCCTCATGCTCCCAAACACTCTCTTAATTTGGCACTATCTCTCATCCTAACACCTCTTTAGTTAAAATTCTCCTTTCCTCAGTGCTAATCTCAGCTGGATGTTAAAAGCAGAGCAACCTGACCCAACAATTTCATGCTAAGATATGAAAGACTGATCACTGGGAAGTCCTCAAAGATTCTTGAACTTTACAAAAGGCATCTTATTACCCTGGGATTTCAGGCAAAAAGATAGAATAAAATACTGAAGTTTAGGAGAGAGAAATTTAGCAAGATAGACTTTAAGCCACATTTTATAAACCTGGCTCTGTTATATGGATGGGCTCAGATTCAGAGTACAGATTTTTATACAAATCATGGCGAGCAGACTAGGAAGTGCACCATTTTTAGAATGTTCATTTTAGCCAACTCCTGCCCAATTTTCGTTTATTCCACTGCTTGACTCCCATCAAGAGTTTAACAAATATTTATTTAGCACCTACTCTATATCATACAGCATATTGGTAGTAGTGTTTTAAATATGGGCAGACTATGTTTTCTGCTCTCAAGGACTTTACAATGTACTATGAATGAAAGACATCTAAACAGGTAAGTACTTAGAAGTATATGGCAGGCATTTCATGTAACTTGGGGGTTCAGGGAGGGCTTTCTAGAGCTCAAATCTCACCACATTTTTTAAAAGTTCTATAAATCAGGACCAGTTCATATCTTCATAACAGTGTGTATACAAACAGGAATTCTGAAATGTACATCCTGGAGGTAAGAAAAAGATGATTTACTTTTTCAAACCATACTGTTGCATGCAACTTGCTGGAGAGTATTTTTAAAATGGTGTATATCACCAAAGCCAATTACTTCATTGTATTACCATGAAGTATGGAAGGATATGCCTTTTACTCTCTGTTTCACTGGGTATTTTTAAGAACCTGGCTCTGGATAAATAGTTCTGTCCTATTCAGTTTGTCGCCAAAAGGCAAAACAATTGATTCCCATTAATTCTAGCCTTCTTTTCTGGCCTTCTATAAACCCTGGCTTTAGTTCATTCAAACTGTACATCTGTCGAAGAATTAAAGAGATTTTATAGTCTAGTAGAAAAAATCCTGAAAGCCTTTTTATTTGGTGGTTGTCTTTCAGTTAGGTGCAAAATAATCAAAATGAAAACATATTTCATGATGTCCTTCTGTTTAAGTGATTAAAGTGAATCTGTCCATATAAAAGCTAGTCAGAGTTCAACTGAACTGTGATTATAAGAAAAGCCTTGGCTGTTTTTGGAGGCTGCAAAAAAACCCTCCAAGTTCAATGTACTCTGCAAGGGACTATCCAATTCCAAAGGTAAAATGTGGGAGCTGCATGTGCACAAAAAGCACAGTAGCCAAAGCTGCTCCTACAGCCGCCATCGCCCTCCAGCCTGGAAGGCCTTGGGTCCAGGCCAAACAGACACTCATTGGGGAATAAATGGTCTGATCTGTGAACAGTTTGCACTATGTAACTGAACCTGTTGAAAGAGAAAGCCAGGAATGGACTTATCCTTCTTACATCATTTTCATGAAAACTGCCAGTTACTGAAAGATTTCTATGTGCAAGTGTGTTCTTTAGATGCACATATGCACATAATCAAAGACATAGGCCTTTAGACCTCCATATTGATACCACTGTTCCTGGTCTTTTGAATTGTTTAAGTGCTAGCTGGCTATATTTGGTACCAGACATTTATGAATATAAGTATTTCATATTTGTCAGTGTTTCCCTTGCACTTCAACCTAGGCCACTTGCTGGTACTCTGACACCTTGTTGGCTGGCTGTCAGTCACATGAGCAGCAAAGATACAGATGAATATACCATGAGATGGCTTGGGGGCACTGAAGTAGAAGTGCCTGTGAGCCTGAGTGACAGTACAGACAGCAGGGAGCAGAGCTGGTGGTAGGTGGGCTAACTCAGGCTGGAATGAAACTGCTTCCCCCGTGAAACACGATGTGCTCCAGAAGCTTCTAGGAGATTCTGGACACAGTGCCAGACCTTCCTTGTCTCCCATCATCCCTTCTCAAAAATTCTCCTCTCTTGCTTCCCATCCTGAACCCCCACTCCCTCCCAATGTATATTCACATCATCACTCTTTGTCAACTTCTCACTTTCTTTCTCTTTCCTCTAATCTCTCTCTCTCTCTATTCCTCCCTCTTCCCTCTGACACACACATATCCTTGTACCCTAGGGTTTCCAGATACCTAACATATGTCCCATAAATCTACCAACTTTGAAACTCTGTCAAAATCCCAAAATATTACCCATCAGCAAATTCTGGGGAGCCAGTCCTGGATATAACATCTATAACCAGCCACCCTGCCGTATCAGGCAGCTGACTAAGGCAGTGTGCTCACAGGCCTTCTTAATACTCTTGGAGGAGCCTCGGTATCACAGTATCTCCATCATCATCGTGATTGTCTTTTATCATGTATGGTATGGTCTTGAGATGGGAAAGTTAAAAGGGGAAAAATATCATTGAAACACAGTGCTCTGAATGTGTACATTGTTACCTGACAACACTGACCAGATTTTTATTAAGTTCCACTGAATACTTTTTGAGAGAAAAATATTGTGCCCTGTGGTGCTGCCATTTGAAACCCCATATCTTGTCAGAATTCATCTTTTAGTCTGGAAAAGAGACTTATCAGACTGCCACAATAGTGCCATCTATGGCTCTTCAGAGGCACCGGCATGAAAACCATTGAAATGACTGATTCTAGGCACAAGCCATTCTTTATTAATTGCACCTCAGCGATGACTCAGGAAAATTGTAATTAACAATGCTATTGGTACTTACCATATGCCAGCACTGTTCTAAGTGGTATAAATGTGTTGCTTCATTTAGTCCTTATAACAACCTTATGAAATTACATAGCAATTTAATCTCCATTGTTTCAGTGAGGAAACTGAGGCATGGAAAAGTTAAATGATTGCCCAAAGTTACAGAGCTAGTAATTGGAAGAGGGAGAATACAAACTGAGCCAGTTTGGCTCCAGAGTAAAAAACCTACCAGCTGTGCTAAAAAAAAGACCTGAGGCTCAAGTACATCTATCCTATTTACCTAGAGCCACTCCTATGCCATGTTTTCAAAGTCTTTCTGTGCCCATTGGCCACATGTCTCAGGGGCCAGTTTGCAAGATATGCTTATTTTCACAGATCCCCTTGGAGTCCATTTGACTCCACCTTCGTGTGGAAAAGGGGTTTTGGAGGGAGAGAGTTGGGGGAGCAAGTGTCCTTTACCAAACACCACATCTATTCTCTTCTACCCCTCATCTCATGGTCCTCTTTAGAATAGCCCTCTTACTTTTCCGCTGCTTTTAATTTCGATTTTTTAACTAAAAGGCCTTAGAGATGTAAATGAAATCTCTAAACTGCTGAGGGTTTACAGATTCACTCACTTTCATTTGAGATATATATCAGAAACATTTGGGGACCTTATTTAAAAGGCAGATTCTGGACACCTATCCCAGACCTACTTTAGTTCTGAGGATAAAGTCTATAAATCTGCCTTTGTGAAATGCTTCCCAAGTGATTCTGATGCACCTGAAAATTTGGGAACCAGTACTCCAAACCAGTATAGTTTGATGTATAAAAGGAGTAATAGTCTTAGGAACTGATGATCTAGTGTACCTGGCTCTACAACTAATTTCCTTTGTGACACTGAGCAAATAAATTAATTTCTTTGGGCCTCAGTGTCCTCATCTGTAAAAAGGGACATCTTTCCATCCTCTCAAAGTTGTATAGATCAAATATAAATGTGTGTGAAAGTACTTTGGAGTTTTATAAAAATAACACACCTTATTATTGTGGGTGGGGTCAGGAAGAACACTGGAGAAGGAATGCTGTTGGCAAGGACTGAAGGGAGGAGAATTCAGTTTCTTTCTTTTCCCCATCAGAATCCAGACAATGGATTATAGTATCGTGGAATTTCAAGGTTCTTTCCGACTCACAACCACCCTTCTCCTTCAGGTGTTCACAGTTTACTATTAACAGCAAAGAAGGCCCCTCCCTTCCAAAACATTTCTCTAGGTGGAAAAAACCTATCTGAGAGGGTTGAGATTAGCTCCAGGTTCTGATTAGTGCCCAACTTGGCACCGTCAGTGAGCGAGTCACTGGATCTTTCCTCTTAGTTATTAGGGGCAAATGTAATTAAACAAATGTAATTAAACAATATATTTGTAGAGATGGAGAAACAAAGCATATTTATTTGTGCTCATCCATAATTAGGCTTAGAATGGTACATACCAGAGGTGGTCATCTTAAAAGACACAGAAAATATTCTTCATTCTTCATGCATAATGAGTCCAAACATTTGCTTTGTTTCTGATATAAATGGGGGATCTATTTATTTTCAAGTTGAATTACAGTACTTAGGCCCCTTTCCTTACTCTCCATTCTCCTAAGTTTTAGTCAAAGGATTTTATAAAGGTTTTCAGCACTTCTAAGATAAAAATTGGGTCTAGGGTTTTGTCCAAACATCTGGCTTTCAATTTTTGAAAGCCTAGGTCATTCCTGCCTTTCGGAAAAGAATGCCTGCCCATTCTTGTCCATTCCCTGAGTGCTCCATCTCAGTGACTTTCTTCTCTGCTATTTTGACTTTCCGACCAGGAAATGGATTTCATTAACTTTAGCTTGCAGAGCAGAGGCTGTACCTGAGGTGACCCCAAAAGTCATTCAAATATTCCATCCAAAAGCAGGCAAATGCTCTGTGGGAAATCACAAAGAAGAGGTGGAAAAAGAGAGAGAGAGAAAGAGAAGAGACGAAATCAGGCTTTGATGAGCAGTTCAGCCAGGCCGGCCCCCTTGGAAGGGCGCCAGCGTTGGTAAAGCAGCAGCAGCTCTGGGTTTCAGTCAGTCTGGAATGCACTTCAATACAGCCCAGCCTCCCTCTCGTTAGAGGCCTCGCGTTTGATGATTCAGCTGCTTCCCGGCTGCCAGGAGAGATTTGGCCAACTGTTTGAAAAACACTGTCTGCCCCAGACCACACTTGTTTTTATTCTCTGCCTGTTGTCAGGGGCCTCTTCTGAAATGGAACACCTCAGGAAATCAGACCCAAACTCTGAGGAGTTTATGCTGTGCCCCCTTTTCAAAGGCAATTATACCAGAATAGGGATTGTTTGTAGCCAAGTGCTTTCCTAGTGATGTTGAAAGCAGACAATGCATTATCAGGAGCTATCTCTCATTAGATCTTCTTTAGATCAAATGAAAAACATAGCGTGCAAGCAGACTCATCAGACATTAAAGGCACAGCTGAGATGTGCCACTGCTGAACTCCCCATACATCAGTTTGTTCAAAGATGCAGGTTAAAGGGTAATGGAGACACACATTTGGGGAAGAAATTGAGCAAGAGCCTCTGCTGAAGGCTGGACTCTTGAACTCTACTGTTTGCTTCTGAGAGGTCCTGTAAAGCTACGGGTCCAACTTTCTAACAAAAGAAGCTGATCCTCAAAGTGGACTGGGCTGCCTCGTGCAGAAATTAACATTACCTTCAGTGCAGCTTAGTGATTAAGACAATAGTGTTTGGAATCAGATGGCCAGAATGTGTAGCCCAGGCTATGCCACTTAATATTTTGTGAATGTTGGAAATTTAGTTGTCTATGCCTCACTTTTCTTATCTATAAAATAATAGTACCTTTGTTATGAAGTTGTGAGATTTAGAAGTGAGTTGATACATGTGGAGAGTTTAGAATAGGACTTAGCATATGATAAGCCCTCAAAAGTATGGTTCACTAGTAATGTTAATAAGGCCCTGAAGGTGTTCTAGTCAACACCTCTCACGTACTGTGTAGCACAGTGATTGAGAACACAACTTGTAGGAGCTACAGCTGCTGGCCTATGCCACAGCCATAGCAATGCAGGATCTGTGCCGCACCTGCAACCTATACCACAGCTCACGGCAATGCCAGATCCCTGACCTCCTGAGCAAGGCCAGGGATTGAACCCACATCCTCATGGATACTAGTTGGATTTGTTTCTGCTGCGCCACAATGAGAACTCCTGAGAACACAACTTTTTAAAGTAAGAGAGTCTTGTGTTTCAATCCTAATTCTACCATTTCTTAGCTGTTTGGACTTGGGTAAGTTACCTAACCTCTGTAAGCCTCAGTTTCCTAATTTGTAAAATGGGGATAATAATGGCAGCTACTTCATAGAGTTGTTCTGAGGATTGATAAACTATGTAAAATGCTTAATGCAGTAGCTGGTCCATAGTAAGTGCTCAATAAATGACAAATAATCATATAATATGCTGAAGACTGTGTGACCCTAGAAACCTCACATCTTTTTTTTTCTAGTTTTGGCTCTATGCAAATACTAGATAATATTTTAATGACTCACTCTTTGCTCAGAGGTCCTTATATACAAGAATCAGATTGAAAATTCATTCTCTTTCTCCATTAAAAAAATAGCGATTATGTCTTAATTAGGTCTTTGCTTAGGAGAAGCAGAGTTATCCAAGCAAGTAGGAGATGGAAAATCGAACTCCTCTCTCCTCCACCCTTTGATGTTTTAATGATCTCAATAGTCACTTGGGCCAGTCAGCGGAAAAGGGAACCATCTGGAAGAAAAACCAGGGTAAACTGGCAATTACCAAACTTCTTCATTTTATGAAAATGCCTGGTTATTTGTCAGACTTTTGTCTCACTCAAGATCTAATCTATCTTTATTCCTCTTAAATGGTGAAGACCTGGGTGGGAAGGATGGCAAAGGAGAGGAACAAGTCCCTGGCCCTCAAAACCTCACCTGTGGTCTGGCATGGAAATTAGGCTTGCCTGTCCAGGGAAGATAGTGTGACTTTGCTGAGAAAAGAAGCCAGCCCAAACAGTTGCAGTGATTGTGTGCTTCTTTCATACTCCAGCATGTTCCTCAGTTGTGAAACGTCATGCTTTAGAAGAAAAAACACAATGCTTCTTTTCTCTTGCACTTGCTCTGTGAACATGCAGATGGTCCCATGTTCTTTCCCATTCTCCAAATACGTTGAGTTTGCAGAGGACAGCATTGCTTTAGCTCCATCTTGGGGCATGAAAAGAAACTAGATCCAAATTGAAAGATTCTCAAAGAATGATTTAATATGTTGCTGGAGAACTTGTCTCTGTAGCATTGTGACCTGACTTTTTGCCTGAATCTACAGAATTGTAGATCCTGGCAAGGAACACCTTGCATGTATCTGTGATTCTGCAAGTCCAATTTAATTCTCTCCTTCCTCTTCCTTGATTTCTTGTGTGATTTCAAAGCAGCTTCAAGAGAAATCCTAATGTCTGATTATGCCCTACTCAGGCCCTTTTCAATCCTCTTGCCCTCACCCCCTTCATCTTTAGCATCTCATCAGGTTGAAGATAGAAGCATAGACAGTTAACACCTTTTAGAAGCCTGGTCTTGCTTCCTACAGACACAGACATGAACAACCACTGTTTTTAATTTTCAAGAAGGAAATACATAAAAGTATGTGCAGGATCCACTTATATTACCACGTAAGAATAGTAAAATACTATAAAGTGGGTTCCCAGCATTTTAACAATAAAAAGCAGTGAACAGTACTTTAATGGTCACTATAAACAGCAGCCCACTGGACTGTAATTCTTAACAGTTATTTATTGGATACAACAGAATATAGAAAGACTATTTTGGTTGAGAGATTTCTACAAGACTCAATTTCAAAAACCAATCTGGGAGGCAAAGTAAAGCTTGCTGGGTTATGGCAGAATGGCATAAGCAGGTCCTGTTGGCAGTGTTGTTTAAGGGAGAGCAAGGAGGATCTGAATAGAGGATTTTTGGATGATCACACTTGTCCACACGGAGTGGGAGAAGAGATTGGTTCTCAAAGTTAAATTGTCTTCCCTCTCAGCTCCAAAACCTTGAGAATCCACTTATGCAAGGGTGACTGAGTCCCAGATAACTAGCTTATATCATTCCAAGTCTGAACTGTATCAAAATCCAAATCCAAAACTTCCTGTTTTCTGCATAAGGTATCTCCTCGGTCAAGAGATCTCGTCAGAGAAACAACTTACTGGCTAGATTTTATATCATAGTATAAATCAATGATGTAAAATCAGAATAAAGAAACGAAGATAGCTCTAAGAGGTCTTGTCATCTCCCTAGTGGAACAACCTCTACTGCCTAAATATATCTTGTCAGAGTTGTGCCCAGTTATCTAAGTCAGAACATCCTCTCCCTGGAGAGTGCTGAAGATACTTAATGCAAAGAGACATATTGTAACCAAGCCAAGTGGGATCCCTTTTTGAGCTTAGGCCTATGTCAGCTTGAGAAGTAGGCAAAGATGAAAGGACTGGTAGGGACTTGTAAGAGAGCAATAGCTTTATAAGGGGAGCTGGAAGTGTCCATCCCATCTTAGTACTGGGTATACAATAGGTCTTTCTTTGACTTTGGATGGGCTAGTCAATCAGTTGACTTTACTAATTAATTCCTTTTCTAAACCATTTCTACCCCAACAACATTTTATTCATCATTTCTTCTCATTACCCTTTCTTCCTCAGGTATTTATTAACAACAGTATTACACACTATTTTAGTTACTAATTTGTGAATCCAGAAGTCTGTAAGCATCTTTTTTTCTTACTATTTCCAACTCCATTTATGTCTTTTTAAGCCAATGCACACCCTGGTCTGAACTTGGCTCTTTTCCAAGAGACATCATTCTTTTTACATCAAGTAAGACTTTTTCCTCAAGACTATTCAAATGAACACACTTATACTATATTGCAGTTTCTCAAGATGTCTAACCTAACTCTCCCAGCATTCCTCAGGATAGTTACTATGACCACCTTGATATTATGGAAAAGTGAATTTCAAATCATTGGAGTATAAAATTTATTATGCCAAAACATTAAGACTTTAAACTAGCATTAACAAATAAGGAGCCCAAATAAAATTATTAAATCAGAAAGACAAACATAATTTATGAAATTCACATGAGGGAGGAAATAGATTCTTCTGCTTAAGTAGCCAGATATGTTGGAAAGTGGAGTAAAAGTAGAAGTGGAAAGGGAAAGAGACATAAAAATAATTTATTACATCTCCATTATGTCCCATGTCATTTAATTTAATTCCCATATGAAGTCTGATTTTTGGCTGGGTAGCATTATGCATCGGTATGCTTAAACCAATTGTTTTCAGCAGGTGTTGCTCTGATTGGTCAGTGCCCATGCTCTACCAGTTATTAAATACTTAGAATATCATTTAAAACCACATAAAGGAGTTCCTGTCATGTCTCAGTGGTTAACGAATCCGACGAGGAACCATGAGGTTGCGGGTTCGATCCCTGGCCTTGCTCAGTGGGTTAAGGATCCGGCGTTGCCATGAGCTGTGGTGTAGGTTGCAGACGCGGCTCGGATTCTGCATTGCTGTGGCTCTGGCGTAGGACGGTGGCTACAGCTCCGATTGGACCCCTAGGCTGGGAACCTCCATATGCCGTGGGAGCAGCCCAAGAAATGGGAAAAAGACAAAAAAAATAAAATAAAAAAAAATAAAACCACATCAAGCCTACAAAATAGGTATTAATCTTACAAAGTAGTTATTTTTTCTATATTTCAAATAAAGTCTCAGGAAAGCGAAGAGAATTTATAGTAAGCAGTGGAGCTTTATGTGAATTATCTCATTTACTCCTATTTGAATGCCCCTTCTGAAGCATTATCCCAGTTTTATAGATGAGGAAGCTGAGGCTCAGAGCGATTAAGTAAACTGTCCCCAGGATGCACAGGTGGAAGAGCAAGAGTTCCAATTCAAGCCTAGATCTATCTGACTCAGAGGTCTATTCATTTTATTATACCACACTGCCTTCCAAGGTCTTTGTTCTAATTACCACTGAGCCAGCTCTATGTCCATAGGTAAAATGCTCTGGGTTCCTAGTTTTGCATTGTTGTTCTCAATGATCTCTAAGTTTGTTCCTTCCAGTCATAACCATGTATGCAAAGGTCTAAGATAAGGTCTTTGTTTAAGGATTCAACAAGGCATCTGTGTATAGTCATTGTCATATGGAGAGTGCTTTGCATAATTTTCCTTGACCAGTTCTCTCTTGTACAAAGAGGGAAGAAACAGATAAACAACTCTGGCCTGCAGGAATTGAGCTTATCGAACTTCCCAGGATGCCAAAGACCTTTCTGATTTCAGGGTTTATGGCACCCAACATCGCTTCTGAAGAACTTTTTGGTTTTTTGCATGAACCAAATTTTGAGAAGTCTTGTAATATGGTTTAATAGAGAGTGGATAAGCAATCAACATGAGAAGATCTGGATTTTAGTCACAGTTCTTCTGTTGCCTAGCTGCAGGTGTTCAGGCCGGGGTTCCCCTTTGTTTTGATCATTCATTCTTTAACCCTCATAGAGTTACTTTGGATACCAAATTAAATAATGATGTCAAAATGACTTTTAAGGTATTTTCCTTTAGAAATGCATTATCACATTCAATATTTGACTCATTACAGAATTCTTTTAAAACCATAGAATTACAGCATGAAAATAGGTCTTAGATATCTCAGTAATTAGAAAAATATTTTAGAAATAAAACCCTTATTTCAATAGAAATCTTATAGACAACAGGAAATAAAAGATGGAAGCAAGATTTAGCAGCTCTGGTTGAAGCAAAGGTGGATGTTCTAAATTCTGCTCTTTTTGACACTCATAAAGTCCCATGAGACCTCTGCTCAAAACCTTAGGCCCCCACAGAAACTCCATTTGAAAATCATTTATATAATCCACACCCTCAGGTTTGGATGGGCCTGAGATCTAGAGAAGGAAGGAGACTTGCCTAGTGCCATTGAACTCTTAGGAGGGAGAGCTGAGACTAGAAAGCACACAACACACATATAATATGGCAATGTATTTTTCTTATGCAGTGGTAATTTCAATGAAGACATAAGCAAGGATATTGTATTGGACATAAAATATCTGAATTAGGGTAAATACACTTTAAGTAGGTTGTTTTGTTTTAGATATTTTGACGTGAAAATATTTTGGTCATAAGAACAAACAAATGAACAAAAAAACCTCTCAGTTTAAGTATTGTCAAGTCAGAGTTCCCATAGTGACACAGCAGAAACAAATCCGACTAGGAACCATGAAGTTGCGGATTCAATCCCTGGCCTCGCTCAGTGGGTTAAGGATCTGGCGTTGCTGTGAGCTGTGGTGTAGGTCACAGATGCGGCTTGGATCCTGCATTGCTGTGGCTGTGGTGTAGGCTGGCAGCTACAGCTCCGATTAGACCCCTATCCTGGGAACCTCCGTATGCCACAGGTGTGGCCCTAGAAAAAAAGAAAGAAAGAAAGAAAAAAAGACCAAAAAAAAAAAAAAGGTATTTTCAAGTGATTTTCCCAAGGTTTATCACATCCTAAACTCTAGTTGTATCAAATAGTTGGTCAAAGTGGAAATAGAAAATGTTAGGTTCTCATTTTTTGAAATCAGTTTCATATTTTACTAACTTTCCATTAACTTTATCAAAGTAAGTTCAAAGTAATACATGCATACAGTAAATAAACCAAGGCATGCAGAAGAATTTGTGATGAAAAGCAAGTCTCCCTTCCCATTGTTCAGTGCCACTCCCCAGAGCAGCTTATTTTAACAGTTTCCACTTATATTTCCTGGATGGAGTCGTGGCCAATGTCAAACTACCTTGGATCATAACATTCATTATGTGCTGGAATAGAAGGGCTTACAAGCAACAGTCACCAGCTACATTTACCATAGTGTTCTTCCTGTTTACGTCTTTCTCTGGTTCCCCAAGATTGAGATCCTTGAGGTTAAAGCTATGGTCTTCTGTAATTCCCAAAGAAGAGCCTCGCCTTAATCTTTGGGAGGCAACAGTTGAACTAGGCCCTGGATTGTCCTAGTAATTTTTCAATTCTAAGGACTTAGCACATAATTCTCAATAAACGTTTGTGGAAATTTTAATTAATTAATTAATTAACGAGTTAACCAGCAAAGGTCTTATGAAACCAGTACAATGTCACTTCACTAAAGTATGTGTCTCAGAGTTCCCATTGTGGCTCAAAGGTTATGCACCAGACTGGTATGCATAAGGATGCGGGGTTGATCCCTGGCCTCGCTCAGTGGGTTAAGGATCTGGCATTGCTGTGAGCTGCGGTGTAGGTCGCAGATGTAGCTTGGATCCGGCGTTGCTGTGGTTGTGGTGTAGGCCAGTAGCTGCAGCTCTAATTTGACCCCTAGCCAGGGAACTTCCACATGTTGCAGGTGTGGCCCTAAAAGGACACACACACACACACACACGCACAAAAGTATATGCCTCAGAGTTCCTATCATTGCGCAGTGGTTAACGAATCCGACGAGGAACCATGAGGTTTTGGGTTCTGTCCCTGCCCTTGCTCAGTGGGTTAAGGATCCGGCATTGCCGAGAGCTGTGGTATAGGTTGCAGACACGGCTCGGATTCTGCGTTGCTGTGGCTCTGGCGTAGGCTGGTGGCTACAGCTCCGATTAGACCCCTAGCCTGGGAACCTCCATATGCTGCAGGAGCGGCCCAAGAAATAGCTAAAAAGACAAAAAATAAAAAAATAAAAAAAGTATATGCCTCAATTCCATGACTACAGCACTGTTGGCAATCACCAGAAATGACCAAGACAGTATTCATATATTATCATTCCTATGGCCCTAAGCAGCTAGCCTGTAAGGAAAGACACAGAAACCTGTATATGGAGATAGATACAGACACTTGACTTTGACTCAATCGAGGAATCAATCAACAAGTAATAACTGCTATAACAATATTCATTTATTGAGTGTCTAACATAGCACACATAGGATCTTGGAAAAGTATTTTACATGTGTTATTGAGTCCTATCCACAACTCTGTGAGCTAGGTATTATTATTATTCCTATCACTGATGAGGAAACTGGATGAAGAGAGAGAATGGATCCTGACCAAGGTAATATAGTTAGCATAAAGTGATGGAGGGTGCGGGGGGCAGGTCAAGTCTAGGAAGTTGGACTTCAGAGCTTATGTTCTTTATGTTTTAAAAGTACATACATGTTTTGAAACACATACCACAGTGTCTTTCACATAGGAGATGATAAATATATGCTAATTCTCTTCTGGTCTTACTGGAAACAGGAAATATTTGGACAATCATTAAGTCAAGGAGGTAAAGAAAGGGGAAGAACTCAAACACTTAAACAGAAACAGATCATATTGAAGAAAATACATGTTGTTAATATCACTATTTTTAATCACCTTCCCCACTTGCCACTCTCCTTAGCATCCCCCTCCACTCTTGAATGTCATCCAGTTTGTTCATCAAGTCAATGTACTAGAGCTGGCTGCCTTCCTGCCATAGGATTTCATCCAATTCTACACCCACACAAGCCATGTGTCTACTCCCTCCTGTATCTTATTAAAGTCCATGTTGATGATCCAAACAGAATGGGAAAATTATGTTTGGGGAGAAGACTGTATGCCTGAATATACTTGGCTAGGGCAGAACTTACTTGTCTGCAGAAGTTTTCTGAGTCTCCCTCCAATAAGAGTGAATTCTGCTTCCTATTCTCTCAGGATATAATCTGTAATAAAGTTGCATTTTGTTGTACTTTATACTCTCAAATGAACTTTTGCAGATGTTATTACATGTGATCCTTGCAAGAAAATTGTGAGCTAGGCAGAACATTCATTCAGTAAGCATTTAATTCATCCTACTATGTGCGAGGCCTTGAGCTGGGTCTTGGCTTAAGCATGTAAATATGTTTAACTCTTACTCATCCTTCCAGTCTCCACACAAATGTCATTTTTTTCATAGAGGACTTTACTTTTTTACCCTACTCTCATCATATCCTGCTTATATCCATCATAGGTGTTATCACAATGTAATTATAGATTTATTTGGGTTTTTTGTTTTGTTTTGTTTTTGTCTTTTTGCCTTTTCTAGGGCCGCTCCCGTGGCATACGGAGGTTCCCAGCCTTGGGGTCTAATCAGAGCTGTAGCTGCTGGCCTATGCCAGAGCCACAGCAATGCAGGATCTGAGCTGCGTCTGCGACCTACATCACAGCTCTCGGCAACGCTGGATTCTTAACCCACTGAGCAAGGCCAGGGATTGAATCTGCAACCTCATGGTTCCTAGTCGGATTCATTAACCACTGAGCCACCATGGGAACTCCGATTCATTTGTTTATTGTCTGGCTTCCCTACTTACACTATAAGCTTCAAGAGGGCTGAGAATTTTGTCGTGTTCCCCTGCTGAATCTGCACACGCATAAGCATAATAGTGCTCATGCCTTGGGAAAAGCCTGTTTAAAGTAGGGGCCTAACAACAGGTGGATCAAATTCTATTTCTTTCTTTCTTTCTTTTTTCTTTTTGCTTTTTACAGCTGCACTTGAGGCATATAGAAGTTCCCTGGCTAGGAGTTGAATTGGAGCTGCAGCTGTCGGCCACAGCCACAGCCACAGCAACACCAGATCCAAGCCACATCTGCGACCTACACTACAGCTCACAGCAACGCCAGATCCTTAATCCACTGAGTGTGGCCAGGGATCGAACCCACAACCTCGTAGGTTAGGTTTGTTACTGCTGAGCCACAATAGGAACTCCCACAAGTCTATTTCTATGTGTCAGGAAAAGCTTCCCTGATGAGGTTACACTTGAGCTGAATGTTGAAAGATTATAAGGAAATCATAATGGGTAAATATTCCCCCAAAGAGAAAGCAACATAAACAGTAGCTTGGAGGCATAAAACAGCATGCCACATTCTAGGAATTGTAAGTATTTTGGTAATTTCTAGAGCATATGAGAGTGAAGTAAAGGGTGTAAGTTGGTGAGAGATGAGATTGAAGAATTCAGCAGGAGCAAGGTTAGCAAGAGAACCTTAAATGTTTTACTACCCAATTTGAAATTTATTCTACTCACAATAACAATAGCTACCATTTGCTGACTACTTCTATTGACAATAATAATAGCTACTATTGCTTGACTACCAACTTCGAGCTGAGTATTTTATGCATTTTCTTTAAAAAAAAACTCTGTTGTACAGAATTTCATACATATATGGAAGTAGAGAGAATGATATAATGAATTTCCATGTACCCATTATCCAGCTTCAAAAATTATCAACTCATGCCAATTGTTCTGTTTATCTGTTGCCGCATAAAAAACTACCCTCCAAACAGAGTGGCATAAAATAACAACCATTTTATTATCCCATGATTTGAGGGGCCAGGAGTTTGGGCAATTTTGCCCCTTATAGCAACAACTGAGGCCACTCAGTAATGCTTAGCTGGTGGATTTTACTGTTGTGGCAGGTCCAAAACAGCTTTACTCCTACCATTGGTGGCTTGATGGGATTGGCTGGAAGGCTGAGATGAGCTAGGCCATGGACTGGAATATGTAAATGTAGCCTCTTTGGGATGGCAGTCTCAGGGTAGTTATACTTCTTGTTGGTTTCTCCCTGAAAAAGTGTCTCAAAAGAACTATGTGAAAGCTTCATGACCTCTTCTGACCTCACCTTAGAAGTCACACACACATAGAAACAGAAAGCAGATGGGTGGTTGCTAGAGGCTTCAGGGAGGACAACTGGGGAGTAACTGCTTAATGGATATGGGGTTTTATTTTGGAGTAATAGAAATGTTTTGGAACTAGATACAAGCCATTAAATTGTTCACTTTAAAATGGTTAATTTTACATTAAGTTCACCTCAAGGAAAGAAACAAAGCTCCATTCCAGAACTGGTGGCCTCCTGAGGAACTGGGGCTATAGGGCTGCTTAGTTGTAAGAAATGATCTAGTCAGAAGTTCCTGTAGTGGCACAGTGGTTAACGAATCTGACTAGGAACCATGAGTTTGCAGGTTCAATCCCTGGCCTTGCTCAGTGGGTTAAGGATCTGGCATTGCCGTGAGCTGTGGTGTAGGTTGCAGATGCGGCTCAGATCCCGCGTTGCTGTGGCTCTGGCGTAGGCCAGCGGCAACAGCTCCGATTGGACCCCTAGGCTGGGAACCTCCATATGCCTCGGAAGCGGCCCTAGAAAAGGCAAAAAGACAAAAAAAAAAAAATGATCTAGTCATAACCATGGGGGTTGCTCTGATCTGAGACTTCCTTTGGCGTCCTTTTCAGAAAATTGAAAGAGGAATTTAAATATTTGGGAGTATAACAGGAAGCTGAGATATGTATTGCTTCCTGGGACCTCAAAGACTTTACTTACCAAATGAAGTTTATAGAAAAGACTTGCCTAAGATCACACAGCTAATTCGGTCAAGAACCTGGACTAGATGATGAAGTAACTGGATGAGTTTGTTTTTATTTTCAAGCTCTCCATTTTCCACATGTCCTTTTCTTATGTCCCTTCCTCAGTTCTCTAATCTGGATATGCTTTAACAAGAGAATCTAGTACATATATATTTTAGTTGTTTATTTATTGCTAGAATATTTTAAAGCAAGTCCAGGACAATAAAGTATATATAGCCTTAAAGAAAAGCAGAATGATATAGCAAAACACAAACAAACTTAAAATCTATACTGGGCTGAAAGTCAGGAACCTAGGCCTTGTTTCATTCAGCTCTGTCACTGACTAGCTATATACCATCATAGGGAAGATAAGCCCTTAGTCTCAGATTCCTTTGCCCAAGAAAGAAAAAAAAAATAGATGTTATGACTTTATAATATTAAAATTCTGTGACTATTCAAATTCCTTTGGGGATAAACAAATTTTAAAAGGGCATTATGTGTTTAATGTACTTCAGTTATCTGGCAGAGAAAACTGATTTGGGGAAGCATTTCTTTAAGCTGCAGGAATGGAAGATTAATGGTTCAGCGGTCTTAAAAGTACTTTTTGAAAGCAGCTGCCATAGAAGGCTGATCTTGACTACAACTAACAATCGTGATGCTGGGAAGTGCAAAATTATGCCATCATTCTTCTTTACTAGTGGACTTTCAGGATTAGTTGTTTAAATACCCTGAAGATCATCTGTGCGAATTAAGCAGGGAAACTGCGCTGTAAGGATAAAATTTTTTCCACCTTCAAACAAATGTTCATTTTCTGAAATACCCAAACACTCCAGAACCACTTTAACCACAAGGATGCCTCCCTCCCTCCTCCCTTCTTCCTCACTCTCTCTCTCTGCTCCCTCTGCCTGTACCTCCCCCCACTCCATCTTCTCCCTTCCTTTCCCCTTCCTTCCTCCTGCCCTCCTTCCCCCTCATCCTTTTCCTCCCTCTCTTCCCCCCTCCCCTTTGTAAGTCAGTGAAAGGCTATTTTTAGAGGTTGAATGCTGCCATCTGCTGGTTGAGCTCCAGCAAGGAACATTCTCTGCCAGATTTATAGCAAACAACCCCCCTCTCGCCCCGCACAACTACCGGAACCAGATGTCCAAACCAAAACCATCTTAAATAATTTTATGGCATTATTTTACCCACGAGGTTATTTTTAAAATATAAGTAAAATTTGATTATTTTAGAAAACATAAAATTTGGAAAAGTGGATGTAGGAAAATACCAATTTCCTATAGTTTCCAAATCTAACACATGATGATACATTTTTGGCAAATTTGTTTGATACATTTTTGCAATATTCTGATTTTCATTCAAAATGCAATTTTTCCCGTGACCTTGACTTTCATTCAACAAATATTTACTGGCAGCTTCTATACACCAGGTACTTTGTTAGGTACTGGAGATAAAACAGTGAGGAAAAAAATCAAGAAAGTCCTTGCCCTGTCACTTGAGCTTACATTCAAGGGTAGGGATGACAATAAATGAATGGCAAAACAATAAAATTTTAGATAATGATGAATTCTGTGACGAAAAGGAAAGCATGATAATGGGATAGAGTGATTCAGCACGATTTTAGATGGGAGTAGTCATGGAAGATGCCTCTAAGGTGGTGGATGAAGTGACATTTGAAACCTGAATGACCAGAGGGAAGAAGCCAAGTAAACGTCTAGGGGCGAGAGTATTCTAGATGGAACAGTGTTCTAGGCTGATGGAAAGGCAAGTGCAAATGCTCTGAGGAGGCACATACCTACACTGCTAGAGGCATAGCAAGGAAGCTAGTGTGGCCACAAAAGTACGTGGGAGAAGAAAACCGGAAGGAAACGAGCGCATAGCCAGGGATCAAATCACAAAAAAGTGAAATCATGTATACACAATTTTGAAGAGTTTTCCCTCATTAAAACACATTTAATATAAAAGAGCTTCAGTTTGAAGTATGGGCAGAATCCGCAGTCAGCAAAAGAGTAAAAGAACATCCTAAAAGAGACAACAATATTAAAGCAAAGACAATAATGCTAAAGAGGTTAAGAGTATGGACTCTGCAACTTGAGAGATCTATGTTCAAATCCCAGTTCTGTCATTTTTAGTTGTACCATGATTCCCCTTTCCTCAACCAATAAATAGAATAATCAGTTGGTACATCCTAGGCTCAATCTCTAGGAAACCCGAGATCAGATGAAGGTGGCTGCAGAGTAGTGCTGATGCAGCCAAGCAGAGGGTCCTCTACCATCCACCCTTATACACTGGATAGAGTATTAGAGTGGAAATGTAGTAGAGGGGAGAGAGGGAGGGTATTTGACATGTGTAGAAAGTAAGAAGGAGAGGGAGCTCCCATTGTGGCTCAGTGGTTAACAAATCCTACTAGGAACCATGAGGTTGCAGGTTCGATCCCTGCCCTTGCTCAGTGGGTTAAGGATCTGGCCTTGCTGTGAGCTGTGGTGTAGGTTGCAGACATGGCTTGGATCCCGCATTGCTGTGGCTCTGGCGTAGACCGGCGGCTATGGCTCCGATTGGACCCCTAGGCTGGGAACCTCCATATGCCGAGGGAGCGGCCCAAGAAATGCCAAAAAAGACAAAAAATTAAAAAAAAATTAAAAAAGAAAGAAAGTAAGAAGGAGGAAGACTGAAAGAGATCAAGAGAGGAAGACAAGGGTAGGGTCTTCGTGGGTAGGAATTTTAGTTGCTACTAAGGAGTGTACAATCTCAAACTTTAGCATGCACCACAGATTACTGATTTAGTAGGTCTTGGGGGAGGCTTGAGAATTTGCAAGCTCTTAGCCAATGCTGATGATTAGCTGCTTTGGGGACCTCACTTTAAAAATCAATGCCATGGTTGGTGCCAAATGGGCAAAGATGGAAAACTCAGTCAGCCTGTTTCTTTGTTCATGAACCAACAAATAGCTACAGTGCTTATCTCTTGGCATTGACTAAACTGGTGTTTATATTCCTGTACTTCTAATGTTACTCAAGGTAGAGAGGGAGCAACATTACGCCCTCTTAGACAATACCGCTTCCTTTTGGTGCTTGGAAAATATTGCTAGTTTCATTGGCTTATGCTATTTCTTTTTACCCATTATTATCCATCAGCAAGCAAGACACTGAAAACAGTATATGTCTATCCCATATACTCGTAGTCTATCCCATATACTCATATACCCATATACTTGTACATATTCTGTATATCAATTTATCCATATGCATAACATTCTTAAAAAGTACTATTTATTTAGCAATTCTACTTGTACAAAATGACCATATGGAATGAACTGGAATATACTGCAAAAATACAGGTACATGGATGCTTACCATAAGTTTAATTTATAAAAACTCAAACTAGAAACAGCCAAAATGTCTAGCAATAGGGAACTGGACAGACACTGGAAAGCTTTGCTATGGAAGAACTCTCAGGGTCAAGAAAAGAAATATGAAGGTAAATATTACAACTGTTACCTGTGTGTGTTTAGTATTTTATGTTTTCTAAAATTTCTTCAATGAACATATAGTTTTTTGTGATTAGAAGAAACATTCTTGGAAGTTCCTATTGTGGTGCAGTGGAAACAAATCCAACTAGTAACCATGAGGATGTGGGTTCGATCCCTGGCCTCACTCAGTGGGTCAGGGATATGGCATTGCCTTGAGCTGTGGTGCGTCTTGGATTCTGAGTTGCTGTGGCTGTGGTGTAGGCTAGTAGCTGCAGCTCTGATTCAACCCCTAGCCTGAGAACTTCCATATGCTGTGGATGTGGACCTAAAAAAGCAAAAAAAAAAAAAAAAAAAAGAAGAAGAAGAAGAAACATTCTCTCTCCAAAAATCACTTGATAACAAATTAAATTACAAAACTTGTACATTGTCATTCTTTATATTCAAGATTAGGAATTTGCAGCAAAACTACAGCAAAGTATACATACCTTAAATCAAACTGATGATAATTTTGTTTCCCAACACAATGTTATTAGTAAGAGAATCTTTACCATCTGTTAATTTGGTTCAGAAAGCAATGCTATAGATGAGCCAGATTAGAACCCAACTTCTCCTATATTTCTGTACTGTATTTCATTTTCCTTGTACAACCATTAAATGCAAGGACAGAACTTATGAAATTAAGCTAAAAACCACCAGCATGGTACTTACCAAATAATTATAAACACCAAGTAATTATAAACCAATATTTTCAGTGTACTATAACAACATGCTTAACCAGACACAGAGGTTCAAATTAACTTTTGATCATCTGTATCAGGAACATTATTACTTTGGACCACCAAGTATCAATGGAAAGAAAAAAAGTCACATCTATATTTAAACTTTATTAATTTAATGTGTTCACAAAAAATGACAGTAGAACAATTAAAATTCTTATAAATTCATAGAAAAAAAGTAAAAGCTCAGAAACAAATTTATCATTTTAATAATCAAAAAGTAGAATTCAACTTACTGACTGACTTTTGAGGCACAGAATATTTAGTCATAAAATACATCAACTGCGTTCCTCTACTGTCAAAATAATCTATGGATTATTTTGGTTTATTAGTAATAATCTAATACTCTATGGATTATTTAGGATTCATATGTGGGTTCTAGAGCTCAAAGAACAAATTAAGCCAAAGAAAGAAGTTATCTAATGTCAAAAAGATATATAATTCTGAAAACAGCTGTTTTCCTAAAATCTCTTTCTAAATAGCCTTCCTTCTTACTCACATTTCTGTTCTTTTATGCAAACAAAGCTAAATATATTTTTCTTTTATGTAAACACTTAGTTTTGACAGATTACTCACATCAAAGCTTACCTAAGGAGAAATACATTAACAAAAGCAATAAAAAGTTAAATGTTGAAAAATATATATGCTCTTGAATAAAATTCACTATAGTATCTGTTAGCAGCAAACATTTAAGGGGAAAAAGCTTTTTGGTCTTCAAAACTGACAACTGGTTCTGGTCTTTTCTCCATTTTCAGCTTAGAGAATCTCTCATTGAGTGAAAGCTTAGTCTGTGAAGAAGAGAAAATCTATGACCTTGGGAGGTTAACAATCCTACAAAATACTCATGAAACTTGGTTGCTAAAAGTAGAGAGGGAATAGTTGGAAAAGACTGAGTGACACGAGGAAGAGTGTATCTGAAGAAACTACATAGAGCTCTTCTCTGTGATCCTGGAAGCATGAAGTAGTTTGCCTGATCTGTGGTATATCTGAGGCCACCTCTTGTTTCTTACAGGCTAAATCGTGGCATCAAGAGCATTAATTGAAGAGGTAAGAAATAAAGCATACTATTACCCCACAGAGTGAGTGGGCAAGCTTCCACAGTGGAATAAGAGTCAGGTTTACTTCTATGGAGTAGAGATTAAATGCCTCAACTATGGCCAGGAATTTGGTAATCTGCCTTGTGAAGAAAACCCCTATCCAATTGGTGTTATTGGTCTACAACTATATGAAATACCTTGAAGATCTCCTAAGACTTACTGCCAGTTTCTTCCTTATATAGACTGCCACTGAGCCTAAGCTTCTTTTTCCATCTTTAAGAAATACCCTTTTCAACACCACTCCAAAACCTAAATCAGAAACGAGATTGCTACTGCTCTGAGACCAAAGTGAGCTATATCCGTTATTCTATATTGACTATTTTTCACTTATGGGCCATATACTTTTATGCAGAACACAATCAGAATATGTATGGACTAGGGTGCTCAGGTTAATTTCACCTGTTGCTAACTGAAGGTTGGCAGATAAGTCTTTTGGTTTCAACCCCTGATGTAAAAATCATTAAAAAGACATTAGTATATTATTTTGCTTTAGTACATAGTCTCACTTTGGCAAGTGATAACCATGTTGAGCCTGAAGGCCACCACAGATGTAAACATATAGTAGATTGCGCTAAATCCATGTTTAACTTGAAGTTCCTTTAAAAAGTAAGTAATTGAGATGGGCTTATTTCCCTGACCTCTATGTCCTTCACAAAGGTGGAATATAGGGGAAATTTTCTTGTGTATTAAGGACTCCAAATAGGCTCTGGTTAACAAATATGTTTTCCTACATGTAAAAGATACCCTTGTATATACTAAATTAGGCATGAATTCTTTACCATCTCATGAATGAAATGGAGCAGAGCCCTGTGGGGCTCCTGGGCTCAAAAGCCTTTGTGTGTCCCCCATTTCTTATTTTGAGGAAATAGGCCTCCTTCAGCCTCCATGGCCTTCCCTGAGCTCCTAGGGGCAGGTTCAGGCAGTTGTTGATCAGGGAAGGAAAGGGATGCAAACCCAAGGGAGGAACAGTCAAGAAGCAATAGTACAGCCTTGGGACAGGATCCCTGTTCCCTCTCTAGGGATACACATCATGATATAGCCATCTTATACACCTAAGAGAAAAGTTATATTCCTTAGGCTTCTTTTAGAAATTAGTACTTTAAAACTGAACAGCTTAGAGTCCTTCCTTGTCCTTTTCCCTGGCTTCATTGTACCCTAAACACAACCACCCATAAGCTAAAGATTAGGCACCCTGAGCACAACTGCCTGTGGGTTAAAGATTATTAGCACAAGATGTTTTTCAGGAACTTTCCTAGTTTGTTCTAATCTCTGATTGATATGCCTTTTTCACAAGAACAAGTATCTTAGGCAATAACCCAGAAGACCACCATCATGATCTAGCTGCCAAGATCTTCTGACTCCAGCTTTGATGACTAAGATTCCCCCAAAGAAAGAAGAATGCATATCTGCCCCAATCCTGATTCCTATCTGAAAACCTGTTTTTCTCTTTTTAATAAAAAAACTCCCCACAGGAGTTCCCATCGTGGCTCAGTGGTTAAGGAAACTGACTAGTAACCATGAGGACGCAAGTTCAATCCCTGGGCCTCACTCAGTGGGATAATGAGCTGTGGTGTAGGTCACAGACACAGCTTGGGACCCTACGTTGCTGTGGCTGTGGCGCAGGCTGGTGACTACAGCTCCAATTCGACCCCTAACTTGGGAACCTCCATATGCCACAGATGTGGCCCCAAAAAAGTAAAAAAAAACAAAAACATAAACTCCCCACAATTCTTCCCAATGTCTTTAAGGCATTAGCCCGCTGTGGCCTCCTTTGCTTGGCAAAGAGCTATTTTTTTTCCTTCACCCAAAACTTTGTCTCCACTTCTCTATTCAACACCAATAGAGGCCGAGTTTTGGCAACATGAACAAGCTTATAGTGTAGTTCTATTACATTTACCTGATTACCGATTGCTTTAAAGTTGAATTTCAGGAATATTCCTTTGGGCTGTTGCTGAGAACTCTCAGTTGTAGCATGCTTAGTTGTTGGTCGTAAAGCTTTAACCTCATGTTTCTTGTATCTGTCAATTAAGCATAGTGTTTTAATAAAAATATATTTGACAGTCACTAATTAGATGAGTAATGTTAAGCCATTCAGTTTAACCCCTCTAGGTCTCATTTCCACCACTATAAAATTAAGAAGGTATATTCAAGAATCTTTGAGTAGTATTAAGATTCCTTTAAGTACTATTAAGATTACATGTACTGAATCTGGGAGTATAGCATTCACGAGGCTCACAAGCAGGCATTATTCTAGCTTTTTTCATATTGTCACTTTAAAACCACTAGATGAGCTTTTCTGCTGTTTAAATGCCAGAGCAGTTTTACTATTATTTAAGTATGGTCAAGCTTATAAGCATTTTGGAACAAAAGTAACCAGTGCATCCATATATAGAGAAAATGTATTAGTAGTTACTTTGGGTTGGGGGGTAGAAAGGGAAGGGAGTGAAGTGGAGAGACTACTATTGGGTAAAAAGAGTTTTTTTGGGAGATAATGAAAATGTTCTAAAATTAGATTATGGTGATAGTGACAAAACTGTTTATATACTAAAGCCACTAAACTGTATACTTTAAAAGGGTGAACTTTATAGAATAAAAATTACATCTCAATAAAGTTGTTAGCCAAAGAGTAGCTGGAGCACATGGATACCTAAGAATTAATACAAAAAGTAGCCTGGCTATCCAAAATTTTCATTCTGCCATGTTGCAGTGGTATCTTCTATATAGGGTCTCCTTGAATGGCTGCTAGTGGGTCTGATTTTTGCTTTGTCTTATTATAATAGCTCTTCATGTAAATAAACAGTACAGAAGACTTTTTAAATGGATGGTTAAATAGTTTAAGGGAAAACATTAACCACATGTAATATCTTGGTTTGTTTGGTCTGATATCACAAATTACCATAGACTGGGTGGGTTATAAACAACAGAAATTTATTCCTCACAGTTCTGGAGGCTGGGAGGTCCAAGATCAGGGTGCCAGCATGGTCAGGTTCTGACGAACGCCCTCTTCCAGACTGCAGACTGCCAACTGTGTCCTCGTGAGGTGAAGTGGGCGAGGGAGCTCTATGGTGTCTCTTTTATAAAAGCAGCAATCCCACTGGCTCCACCCTTATAACCTAGTCACTTCCCAAAGGTCTTACCTTCTAACATCATCACATATGAATTTTGGGGGAACACAAACATTCAAACCATAGCAGGTAGTCACATTCTCTTAGAGGTAGAGAACAAAAGCCCAAATGCTGTGTGGTTATCTTGATAGTATCAGTTAAGTTCCTGTAGTCAGTGGCCTTAAATAGTTCAAGTATTTTTTCATTGTTGCTTTTTTTTTTTTTTCTGGTTATAAATACTGCTCCTACTAGGACCCAACTGGACTGAAAACAGTGTTTGATTGGGAGAAAGAAAGCGTTCTCTGAGTAATTAAGTAAATATTGGAGTTCCCATCGTGGCGCAGTGGTTAATGAATCCGACTAGGAACCATGAGGTTGCGGGTTCGGTCCCTGCCCTTGCTCAGTGGGTTAACGATCCGGCGTTGCCGTGAGCTGTGGTGTAGGTCGCAGACGCGGCTCGGATCCCACGTTGCTGTGGCTCTGGTGTAGGCTGGCAGCTACAGCTCCGATTCGACCCCTAGCCTGGGAACCTCCATATGCCGCGGGAGTGGCCCAAGATACAGCAAAAAAAAGTAAATATTGATTTCCTAACTAACTTTTAGTCATAATTTCTCTTTATTTTCTTTGATAACGTATCGCAGAATGTGTACATGTTTTTTGATTTATTGAACACAATATATTGCATTCTTAATTTTAAAAGCAGATAAATGTAAACATTCTAGGTGTAGTAAGTAGAATTCTAAAAATGCCCCCCAAAGAGTTCTCTCAGGACTATGAATGTGATGAGATAGCACATCCATTAATATATTGCCTCATCTGGCAAATGAGATTTGATAATTTGTAAAGTTACTAATAATTGACTTTAAAATAGGGAGATTATCCTGGGTTATCTGGGCTGGCCTAATTTAATCATATAACAAATCAAAAGAGGGGGCAAAACAGGAAGTCAGAATAATTCAAAAAGTGAAACAAACATGACATGCTATTGGTAGTTTGAAGATGGAGAGGAACTCCACGTAAAAGGGAATTCAGGCTGCCTCCAGAAGCAGAGAGGCTGATTTCCAGAAAGGAAACAAAACCTTATTCCACAACCTCAAGGAACTGAATTTCCACAACAACCAGAATGAACTTGGAAGCAGATTCTTCCACAGAGCTTCCATGTAAGAGAGCAACCCAGGGCCAGCATCTTGATTTCATTTCCACAAGACCAATGGTCGAAAACCAGCCAAGCAGACCTGGATATCTGAATTACAGAACTGTAAGATAATAACTGGGTGTTGTTTTAAGCTGCTGTTTGTGGTAATTTATTTAAGCAGTAATAGAAAACTAATACACTAGGCCTTTAAAGAATTTAACCTCATCTTGTACTTGCTGAGAGAGACAACATGGTAGAGTAGAAAGCCCACAGGTTTTATAGACACATAAGCAACGTTTGAACATATTATTCAAAATTTCAATTATATTACTAATTGTATGACTTCAAGGAAATTAATACACTCTATTGAGTTTATTTTATTCATCTATAAAATGGAAATGTTCATAATATACTTCACAGAATGCTGGTGATTAAATTAAATCTCATGTCTAAAAGTGCTTAGTAAAGTGCCTAGCACGTAACAGGCACTCAATAAATGATAGCTATTATTATTAATCTGCTTCTACCTCCATAGCTCTTTAAACCCTTCTACAGATGCCTTTGGTTAAACTCATTTTAAAGGGAGTGTAACAGCATTTTTCCTGTTCCCTGATGTAGATCTCAAAAGATAAAAATGCTTTTGATAATCATCACTAGGCAAAGTCCTCCGTGATAAAAGCTAAGATCGTTTGGAACACTGAATTTTACTTAGTATATACTATTATTAAAGAGCAGAAGGATTTTAATCTTAAGACTGAAAATGAGCAAAAATCTTCATGGCATCAAATTCTTCTAGGCGATGACCCCTACATGTTTTAAGTAGAAAGGATACAACATCAAGACATTTATACTCACCATGGGAAAATGATGCATGGAAATCTCAAACATAAACTTAAAATCAAGCCAGAATTTCCTGGTTCTACATTAGGATTGTTTACAGAAATTGTCATGGATTGTTCAGAATCAGATTCTAGAAACCCCTGCTGGAAATTATATTTTTTCACTTTTGCTTCATTTTTATTATAAAACTAATTAAACTTAGTAGTACAAATGTCTATCTGCAATTACCTTTCACGTCTTTGAAAATTCTCATAGGATATGTGATCATTTTCTGGTGATATCTAAACAAAAACAAAACAAATATAACAAAAACAAAACAAAACAAATATATAACAAAACAAAAACAGCAAAAAAATTCCATTCAAATGCTAATTGGCCCAGATCACTCCATAACTACACTGGTTTCAGTTCGTCCAGTTATATGTAGCTGGTGTTTGATGGTCCAGCTATTTTTATATGAAGTCCTAACCACAGTTCCAATTTGCAGGCGGATTTGGTATTAGGAGTCTTACAAATAATATAGCAACCAAGAAATCCATAGAGCCAGTAGTTTATAAAAGCAGAATAACACATCGAGGTATTCTTAAAAGTCAATGTTTACAGATCAAATATTCTCTTTTTGGAAAGTTCATATTTAGGTTGAAAGTACAAATGTTTACAAATAAACATGCTACTGAAGGCCCTGAATTCAAGATGCATGTGTGTCTAGTGACAAGGACTCCATGAGTTAAACAGAGCCATCCAAGTGTGAATCCAAAAGCCCCTGTCATTAATTACTAAACCATAATGCTTATATCTCTTTAATTATCTCATAGATGTTCTTCATTCTAATCTCACTTACAGGGGAAGAAAACTAAGATTTAGAGCAGGGGAGGTAGGTGACTTGTTCATGGTCATACACACAGCTAAGTAAGTGGATTAGCCAGGTAGGGAAGCCAAGCCTCTGAGACACAGACTAGCCCTCTTTACAGTATATCGCACTGCCATCTAAGCTAGCCTATCTCTTCCTGTACATAGAAGTGTTGGAAGAAATACCAGAGTGTCATGTGTAGGGATAAGTATTAGGTGTTTCATGTAGGAGCTACATCTAATCAGTTTCATCTATACACTTATGTAAAACACATGTATTCTGTATTAAAGATGTAAGTTTCCAGCAAATAGACTTAATTGGTATAATCAATATACTATTTCCTTCATTTCCTGTAATTGCTATTCAAAGATCTTCATTAAATAAATAATAAAATAAAGACAATGATCTGGTGATTCAATTTTGTAAAAGAGTGTTTAAAATAATACATGCTACTAGTAAGTTTTATTTGTATCATCCTTTCTGTCTTTTGTCTAATGCCCACTTAGAAGTTAAATACTGTAAGATTGGGGGTAATGAAAGAAGAGCCCAAACATTTTACAAGTAGTTCTTATAGATGGAAACACCTGATTTATGAAGACATGTATGAAATATGTGGGTTCTTCCTATATTTGATGTTGGTAAACAGATTTTAAAATATATTAATCATCACTATAAGTAGATGCCAACAAAGACTATAGAAAGAAAGCCTAGTCAGGAGTTTCTGCCGTGGCGCAGAGCAAAAGAATCTGACTTAGAACCATGAGGTTGCAGGTTTGATCCCTGGCCTTGCTCAGGGGGTTAAGGATCCGGCATTGCCATGAGCTGTGGTGCAGACCGCAGATGCAATTCAGATCTGGCGTTGCTGTGGCTGTAGTGTAGGCTGGCAGCTGCTGATAAGACCCCTAAGCCTGGGAACCTCCATATGCCGCCAGTGTGGCCCTGAAAAGACAAAAAGACAAAAAAAAAAAGAAAGCCTATTCAAATGAAAATCTGTAAAACCAGTTTCTCTACCATAAACTTGAAAGTGCTGATACTTACACTTCGATTCATGTTCTTTGCATCATTTCTTTGCTGCATCTGTTTCCAAAAGCTTTCACTCTTTTTCATTGCAAAAGTCCTGATGTGAATCACAAATGGTGATAATTTAAAAAACAATCTTTTATTTTGAAAGAAATTATTATTTGCAATGTATATCTTCAAGCAATATTATTTTCTTATATATTTTTAAACATCTGATTTCAGACTGGGCATTAGATGCAATTAAAATCCAGAAGTGTTTTGATAAGCGATTTTCAGCTTACAAATTATTACTTACTGCATTCAAAACAAAGATCAGAATTTAACCAGGCCATGGTTGAATATTTTTGTTTAAATTTTTTTTCAGGAATGATGTCAGCAAGATGGCTGTTACAGACTGAATGTTTTTGTCCCCCCCCCCCATTCATATATTGAAACCCCAGCCCCCAATGTGATGAGAGCTGGAGATGGGGCATTTGGGAAGGAATTAAGCTTACAGAGGTCATGAGGGTAGGGTTCCCATACTTCTTATTAGTATTCTTATAAGAAGAAAAAGAAATAAGTTCTTCTCTGTCATGTGACAACACAGAAAGAAGGTAGCCTTTAAGCCAGGAAGAAAGCTCTTACTAGAGCCCAACCATGCTGGCACCCTGATCTCAGACTTACAGCTTCTAAAACTGTGAGAAATGAATTCCTATTGTTTAAGCCACCTAGTCTGTGGTATTTTGTTATGGCGGCACAAATAGACCAAGACAATGGTGGATTAGGAAGCTACAGGCCCTCCTTCTCTGATAGAGAAAGAATTCAAGTTAAATATACAGACTACAACATCTCTGTGAGAACCCTAGAGGTCAGCTGAGAAACTTCAGCATCCAGGCCACTGCAAGACCAAGAAGGGATTTCACTGAATGGAGTAGGATTATTCATGGCATTTAGTGCAGCCATAACACAGAGCAACTAAGAGGAAAACCCCATGATAGGGCCCCTCCGTTGGGATAAAAACTAAAGAGTAGATCATACATCCAATGTTCTAGTTTCTCTGGGTGCTGCCTGAGGACTGGTTTCTGTCTCTCCAGAGTCAGTCTGTTGATGAAACTGGTGCCAGGGTTTGGAAGTCATTGAAAATAGAGGCAATCAGCAGGTTAGATCTGCAGTTCTGCAGGCAGAATGCAAGAGGAGCAAGAAATTGTAAAAATTTGAGAGGTCCTAGAATTTCCAAATGGGCGGATAAGTGGTCTTCCTTTGCATGAAGCTAGTATGCAAAGACTGGGGAAAGTGTTTGTTTTATTTTTCAAATTCCCAAATCTCAGCAAAAAATTACAAGGCATACAAAGAAACTGAAACTTGGTTCAAAGGACCAAAATAAAACTATACAAACCAAACTTAAAGAAATGCAGATCTATGAGTTGCTTGACAAAGAATTTAAAATAACAGTCATAAAGATGCTTAATGAGCTAAACAAAACAAAACAAAACCACAAATACACAACTAAGTGAAATCAGGAAAAAGATGTGTGAACAAAATGAGAATATCAGCAAATGATAAAAAGTGTAAAAAAAGGAGTTCCCGTCAGGGCGCAGTGGTTAATGAATCTGACTAGGACCATGAGGTTGCGGGTTTGATCCCTGGCCTTGCTCAGTGGGTTAACGATCAGTGTTGCCATGAGCTGTGATATAGGTCGCAGATGTGGCTTGCATCCTGCGTTGCTATGGCTGTGGTGTAGGCTGGCAGCTACAGCTCCAATTAGACCCCTAGCCTGGGAACCTCCACATGCTGCGGGAGCAGCCCAAGAAATGGCAAAAAGACAAACAAACAAACAAAAACCAAAAAAACAAACAAACAAAAAAACCCAAAACACCACTATAAAAAAAGAACCAAACAGAAATCCTGGAGCTGAAAAATACAACTGAACTGAAAAATTCATTACAGAGGTTCAACAGAAGACTGGATTAGGCAGAAAAAAGAATCTACAAACTTGGAGACAGGTATGTGAAACTGAGTCATAAGAACTAAAAAAAAGAAGAAGAAAAATGAAGAGAGCCTTGTCAACTGAAAAGAAATACACAGCATGAAAGTTGTGAGTTAAGTTTTATTGGGGGCAAAATAAGGACTATTGCCTGGGAATCAGCATTCCAGATAGCTCTGAGAAACTGCTCTGAAGAAGTAGGGGAAAAGGTCAGTATATATGTGATTTTGGTGAAGGGGGGTTACTTGCAATCGAGCACACATTTTGTAGAAGGTTACTGCTAGTCACAAGGAGCAGAGGTCACCATGAAGGATTTTAGTGCTTTTCTACATATGAGGAGATGCAAGAATTAGGCTCATAAAACCTCTCCCTGAACATATCTAGCTATCTGAAGGCTTCTTCTGCCAGTCTCTCCCAAAGTGCCGAATGCCTCACTCCTGTTCTCCACCCTGAACTTCCTTCAGGGTGTGTTGAAGGTCAGTGGTGGCAGCAGCTTATGATTTAATCCTTGTTAGAAGCAGATGGCAAGTGCCAATTTTTAGTTGACAGCCTAAAGGATTATGAGATGTTATCAAGTGCGCTGATACATATATTGTGAGAATCTGAAAAGAGGGGGATGCAGAGAACTTATTTGAAGAGATGGAAGCAACTCAATCCATCAACAGATAAATGGATAGACAAAATGTGGTATATACACACAATGGAATATCATTCAGCATTAAAAAGGAAGGAAATCATATCATATGATACACCATAAATTAACCTTATGGATATTATGCTGAGTGAAATAAGCCAATCACAAAAGATAAATAATGCCCAATTCCACCTAACAGGAAGGATTTAAAGCAGTTAAATTCATAGAAACAGAAAGTAAAAGTGTTTATCAGGAGGAGGCAATGGGGTGTTACTGTATAATGGATACAGAATTTCAGTTTTGTGAAATGAAAAAGTTCTGGAGACAGGTTGACAACATTGTAAATATACTTAACTACTGAAGTGTACAGTTAAAAAGATGGTAAAATTTATGCTATTTCTAAAACCACAATTTAAATAAAATGAACAGACAAAATTCATTTCCATGAACATCTAAGATGTTTTCAGTTGGTATAGATATTTAGCCATGTAGTCCAAATTTCTCTTTTCCCATATTAGGAAATTGAGACCCAGAAATATTAAGTCATTTGTTCAGTGTTGTATATTTAGTGACAGAGTTGGGACATGAGGCCATGTCTTCGCATCCCTACATTGTTTCTACTCACTCATGCTGCTTGTATTCCATTAGAAATTCCTTACAAAACACAGACCAGACTCTCATCAGCACCTTCTTCCAAGAAATAAGAAAGAGTACTAACAACTGGGTAACAATGGGGCCAGAGAAAAGTTAAGAATTTGGGGAAAAAAACAGGGAAATCAGGAGTTCCCGTCGTGGCGCAGTGGTTAACAAACCCGACTAGGAACCATGAGGTTGTGGGTTCGATCCCTGCCCTTGCTCAGTGGGTTAATGATCCTGTGTTGCGGCTCGGATCCCGTGTTGCTGTGGCTCTGGTGTAGGCTGGCAGCTACAGCTCTGATTCGACCCCTAGCCTGGGAACCTCCACATGCCGCGGGAGCGGCCCAAGAAATGGCAAAAAGACAAAAAAAAAAAAAAAGGAAATCAAATAATCATTCTGAAAAGACCTATGTTTTCAGAGTAATATACAGTATATTAGGAATTTTAGACCCAGAGATCTGATTTGACAATTATAGTCAGATTTGAATCTATTTCAGGAATTACCTGGAATGATGGAGTGGTAATGAGATATCAGTTATCACTCTGTAATTGGAGTTTAAATGGCAAGCACTCCAAAACCTCATTTCCTCTGAAGCTACTATCTGTGTTAGAAAAGTTTTCATCAGATGGATAGCCCAGATAATGTAAAGATACGCAGATTTTGCCACTTTTTTCTTATCAGCTACTTAGTAGGGGTTACAAAAGAGTTTTTATTCTGCTAAGCTTCACTATTTACATATCACTCTAACAAAAGAGGGCATCTGACTGTGGATATAATTACCAAATCAGGAAAAAGGAACAAAAGCTGAAATTATCATCAGGTATCTTAGGGGGCATTAAAATACAAATTCGCACTTGTTTACAATAATAAATCCTCTTTAGAGTTTTTAAGAACCATATTAGTTTTTTGAAATTGAAAAAAGTCATTGTAAATCCACATAAATAAACAATATTCTGCATATGCCATCATATTTTATTCCAGAGGTTTACCTCGCTACCTGTCTTTTATTCAGACTGCATTGGGCTTCTACATTGGCAACTTTTTTTTTAAGGTAGAAGTACATTAAAAATTAAGGCAGAAGTTTAGAATTTCTGGTTTATCTTTGTCTTCTGGTGAAGCTTACATGAGGAGAAAATATTGTGTGGGGGCATGAAATTACTGAGGTCTTCACTTTATAGTTGGTGCATAAGCTAACTCCAAGTTTTAAGGATATCGTTAAACTTAATTTGTCAACTTTTATATGTATTAGAATGGAAAGTAATGGAGTAGAAGAATTTATCCTCAAAGGATCAATTATAAAAGTATATGAATTTTCTGTATATTAAGTATATTAATTTATGTGTTCTTTAGTAAGAGTTCTACATTTGATAACTTTACCCAAGCAAGAATTACTTAGTTGTGCTAAGGATACAAAAAATATAGTAATAGAAGATAAAGGAGAAAAAATTAAACAGAATTGTTCGTTATATTTCAAAATGTACTTGTAAAATAATAGAACTAAGTCACTGGAAAACAGTAAGTGAAATTTCAGTGCCTTAGTGGAAATGTTATACCACTTGACAAAGACTGATGTGTAAAATGAAGCAAAACATGAAAATCCCCGATAAGTGCAGAAATATAAATTACTTGTCATCAATGTTAAACATATTTTAATTTTTAATAGCAAATTATTTGTATATTCCTAATATAAGCAGGGTGGGACCTTTAGCATTAAAACGGTGCCTACATCAGATACTGTCTGTTTACACAATGACCGACATATACATTTTGGAAATAACATTTTTAACTGAAATCAGCAATTCTCTGCACTTAATATGAGCTAAAATATTTGTCTAGACATTCATACGCAATGCAAACGAAAGGTAATCACTGAGAAATTTAAACTAAAAATAATTTTTACTCAATTACCTAGCCAATCACAATAAAAATATCTTGAGATTTTTAAAACTCAAACAGTCTACAATAATATTAAATTTCTCTGGTTCTTTTGTTAGGGCAGACAGACCTAACCTAACAGTTTTATAAGGCAACAGTGAATATATACAATATTCAAAATATATTTAGGTTAGGGTTGCATCTATGCGTAGACTAGCATCTTCTATGATATGATTTGTGGAAAACAGTAAAGTTCAGCTGTGTAAAGATGCACCTATTGTTTGTCTACTGAGGACTCTATGAAGACTCTTTAGAAAGGAAATAAAGGAAACAGAGAAGTTCATTATCTCAGATTACATATAATGAATCTGGCATAGTTTGTTGTTAGATTAGCTAGCCTAGCAAATTTTAAAATTCAAAAGGAATGGGACACTAAGTCAATTTTGATAGTGAGGAGGGCTCAGCAGGAAAGACTGAGTACATTGGGGCCCTTCCAGGGAAGCTGACCTAGATGGAACAACCTAATTAGGTAATTGGGAAACTGGATAATAGCTAGAGGGCATCAGCAAGTTGAAAGAATATTGATGCCATGTATATACCACATCTATACTATTAATATCTTTTTCCCAATTCAACATCTGATGGGACAAATACATATTTAGCCATTAAAATATAGGTACATAAAGCATGCCTTTATATTTCCACATCACTCAACACATTGTACTTAGTTAAGTATTCATTATGTTTTTACCTGTCAAATTCAGACTCAATTTCTACTGGTGAGTATCTTCCATGTCTCCCTGATTGGTCACGGGATCTCTCTGATTGACTATGAAATCTCTTTGTTTGGCCATAAGATCTCTCTGATAGGACATTAGATCTCTTTGCGTGGTCACGAGATCTCTCTGAGTGGCCATGATATCTCTCTGATTGGCTATGAGATCTTTCTGTATGGCTACGAGACCTCTCTAATTGGCCACGAGAGTGCTCTGATTGGCCACGAGAGCGCTCTGATTGGCTGCATGAGCGCTCTGGTTGGCTGCAAGAGCGCTCTGATCGGCCACATGAGCGCTCTGATTGGCCACGTGAGCGCTCTGATTGGCCACGAGATCTTTCTTTGTAGCCACGAGATCTCTCTGCTTGGCCATTAGACTTTTCTGATTGGCCTCGAGATCTATCTGAATAGTGTCGGTATTCTTCTGATTGCTCTTGAGGACCTTTCAATTGAAGTTGGTTTCCCTTTGATTGGCCTTTATTCTTCTCTGCTTGGGCCTTAGAATTGTCATTGCATTTCTCCTGCAAAGAACCACAGTTTTGCAAAACAAATGAAACATATACCCCATGATTTCATTAAGTCTTAATATGTTGTCAAGACCATTTCCGTGGGCAACTCTTTTTTTAGAATTCTACTGCCCCTACTTTTATACACTAAACAGTTTTCAGAACTAATGTGTAGAAAGGTCTGATGTCTCATGTCTTTGACACAAAGAATACTACGCATGTAAAACTTTATTAAAGTGTTTCAAATATGGAAAATTAGTTGCTTTTTGAATTTGAATATATTACAAAGTCATGCTCTACCTTACCATTTTCTGGATCTACGTTTTACCTAAAGAAACAACAGATTCTGTGACTTTATATTTGAGAGACAGAATACTTAGTAATATTTTGTGGCACAATTCCTTAGAACCATAGGAAAGTATTCAAAATCATACTATTTATTCTTCATCTGTTCAGGATTATTAGAAAGAAACTATCAACTAACACAGTATTACAAATCAGCTACACTTCAGTTTAAGAAAACCTAAAAGAAACTATCTCTTCCATATAAATTAATACTTAATTCTAGAAAGACAAGTGAGGGGATAGGTTGAAAGCAGAAGGTAGGCTTCTTACTGTTCAAGTAAATTAGCCTGGCAAAACTCAGTCTTTAAAACTTATCAATTTTTTTTGTTTTTGTTTGTTTGTTTTTTTGGTTTTTGCTATTTCTTGGGCCGCTCCCACGGCATATGGAGGTTCCCAGGCTAGGGGTCGAATCGGAGCTGTAGCTGCCGGCCTACGCCAGAGCTACAGCAACACGGGATCCGAGCCGCGTCTGCAACCTACACCACAGCTCACGGCAATGCCGGATCGTTAACCCACTGAGCAAGGGCAGGGACCGAACCCGCAACCTCATGGTTCCTAGTCGGATTCATTAACCACTGCGCCACGACGGGAACTCCTCAATTTTTAAATCAAAAGGGAGTGGAGTGAATCAGCCAAATGGAAATAGTGGAACTTTGACAAATCTCCTTATAAATGTAAATGGGCAAAGTCATATGGACGTGCTAAGAAATTAAGCTTTTCTACTACCAAATACTGCCCGGCAAAGAAAACATTACCTAGATCTGGACTTGTGATTCTCTAGTATAACATTACCAGAAGCTGAAAGCAACTGTGAAAACACAGGGAAGGTATTGGCATAAATAATATTATTCACATAAAACTTTAGTAAAATTAAAAAATATGAAAAATCTATTGCTTTGCTAAAGCATAAAGCCATAGTCACTGTCCAAATTGTCTATTGCAAAACATAAATAAGGAGATTGGGTGGAATGCACATGTATCTCTTTTCTTTTCTAAGTGACTAGCATGGGACAGCAGGAAGTATTGAGACCTGTCTCCTACAGACCCATATGTACCCAAGTACCTTTCCAAAGGAACTTGTAGTCTTTTTTACAAATGTTGATATAAAAAATAATTTCAGGAGTACCTGTTGTGGCTTGTGGTAATGAACCCAACTAGTATCCATGAGGATGTGGGTTTGATCCCTGGCCCCAGTCAGTGGGTTGAGGATCCAGCGTTGCCATGAGCTGTGATGTAGGATGCAGACATGGCTTGGATCTGGCATGGCTGTGGCTGTGGCTGTGGCCAGTAGCTGCAGCTCTGATTTGACCTCTAGCCTAGGAACTTGCATGTGCTGTGAGTGTGGCCATAATAATAATAATAGTAAAAAATAATTTCATTAAATTGGATACCACAGATTTACAATAGAAACTATCAAAAACAATAGATACTTTCCTTATAAACAACAGAAACTATCAAAAAGAATTGTGTTGAATAAATACAACTGTGTTCTACTGATACAAAGATTAAATCTTGTGAAGAACAAAACCAGCTTATTAGAATTTCAAAGCATGATTGAAAACTGTAATTGTTATTCAACTTATTGGTGGAATGACTATGCTTAAATTTTAATATATCTCTTTATTGCAGAGTACTTTTTTCCAGTGAGTTCTGCTATAATGACAGTCTCAAAAGTCTCAATTCTGAGAGAAATACAAAGATGCTTTCAAGTTGAAAATACTATTTTACAATATTTTTAGTTCATTTATGCATCTTAGACTATAGCAAATGTAAGCTCATGTCCTTTTTTCCAAACTTTGTCAAAACTTCCTCACCCTACAGATTAAACGTCATCTCTTCCATCAAACTTTCATAAGTCTCCCTAATCAAAATAAATTACTGAATCCCCACAATATATAATTTATACCCTATTAGAACATGTACTGCAAATTGCCTGGCATTAAATTTCCTTCTTATCTTTCTTTCTCACCATCACATAAAATACCTGAGGCAGGGCTATTCTGGTACCTTGCATAGTGCCTACAGTAGACATTTAATATTTGCTAAATAAATCATTTAAATATTTGAAAATGTAATATATTCCCCTCCCCCCAAAATCTGCATTTACATAACTTCACAAAAATTGTTTAAGCTCCCAGAACCATCATTTTAAACTAAATGACCACATAACACTTTAGGAAGAATTAGTTTATAGGCCAAGCCGAAATCATAGCATCGAAGTTAACTTATGAATCTGGATATGAGCACCTCTCAAATTTCTGTCCAGTGATTAGATCATCTGTACAAGTTTAGAGGTGTCGGATTTACCATCATAGTATGTCTTATCTGTTGGTTCCAGAGTCCACGCATATGCTATGTCATTTGACCTATAGTTTTCACAACTTATTCACAAATCTACTAAAACTGTTTTTATACTAAAATGAAGATCAGGAGTTCCCGTCGTGGCGCAGTGGTTAGCGAATCCAACTAGGAACCATGAGGTTGCGGGTTCGGTCCCTGCCCTTGCTCAGTGGGTTAACGATCCGGCATTGCCGTGAGCTGTGGTGTAGGTTGCAGACGCGGCTCAGATCCCGCGTTGCTGTGGCTCTGGTGTAGGCCGGTGGCTACAGCTCCGATTCGACCCCTAGCCTGGGAACCTCCATATGCCGTGGGAGCGGCCCAAAGAAATAGCAAAAAGACAAAAAAAAAAAAAAAAAAAAAAAAATTAAGATCAAAGACTCATTGTTATATAAGGACAAAAATGAGAATGATCATACACAACAAAGCATGAAACCAATCTTATATTTTGACATTTTATAAATTCAAAAGTTCTATCAATGATTAAAAATAGCAAAAATTAAACATTTATTAAAAGTTACAGAGGAAAATCAGTTAATAAATACTGAATTTAAGTTATGTTCAAAGCAGTATGGGGGAATACTAACAAACAATCCCTACTCTTAATAGAATTTAAAATAATGCTTTGGAGTTCCTGTTGTAGCGCAGTGGAAACAAATCCAACTAGGAACCATGAGGTTGTGGGTTCAATCCCTGGCTTTGCTCATTGGGTTAATGATCCGGCATTGCCATGAGCTGTGGTGTAGGTCACAGACGTGGCTCGGATCTGGTGTTGCTGTGGCTGTGGTGCAGGCTGGCAGCTATAGCTCCAATTGGACCCTTAGCCTGGGAACCTCCATATGCTGTGGGTATGGCCCTCAAAAAGACAAAAGACACACACACACACACACACACACACACACACACACACAAATAAAATAATTCTTAATATTTAGAGATACATTAAACTTAGGACATTTATATTGGTTAATTCTTCGTCTTAATTTACCTGAATCATTAAAGGCTGCCTGTTCAAAGGGCTTTGTCCAGTCTTGAGTCCAAAAGGTTTTTGGTTTGGTTTATCATTTCTTTCCTCGACTTTGTTTCTGAACCTTGAGTATCCTTTGAAAGATAATTATTTTCTGTATTTTCGGTCAGTAAATTCAACATATCTTTCAGAAGTATTATCTGTGATCTCATTGTTTTAAAGCTATGCACTGAGTTTTGCAAAACTTTTGCTATTTCATTAGTCTGGTATCATCTGAAAGTCTGAGTGAACTCTAGAACAGTCTTTGTCATACTATTTCTATTTGCACACCTTACTATGGTAGTCTTCTCTTTATACATACCTCAAATTTGGTTTCATATTCCACCAAAGTTGGGATATGAAATTAATTGAAAGAATAATAGGAAAAGGAGAGATGGAGAGAAACTATCTGCTTTGTATCAATCACGTGAATATTTGCCTCAATCATCTGCTTTGATTTGGGTGTAAAGACAGCTTAAGGAATGATCAAAGAATGTGGGATCAATTTTATATTTAGTTAGAAACATGAGAGTGGGCCACCTCACCATTCTTAGCAGCTTTGCCACTATAATAACCACTGTTCCACCTTTTCTCAGAACCTGCTAAGGCACTGAAGGATTCAAACAAGGACTACAATAAAGTTGAGTAGGAAGCTGACAGGGGCTTAGAGTACGCACAGTGTCAAGACGGTTCCAACCTGTTCACTAAACCATAGAGATCCTCTGTTGCTGAAAAGACTTCTCTACTATGGCAATGTACATCACATTCATATTAAAATATGCACACTGTACTGACCGATGTGATTAGGGATACAAAGAACATTCTTCGGGTTCTTTTGTACTCTCTTTGCCCTACAGCATTTTCTTTTCAAAATGTGGATGCCATGGTGCTCAGGTTATCGACCATGCTCTTTTTCTTTTTTTTTTTTTTTCCTACAAGTATGGTCTTTATTCAAACTCTAATTCGATGAATAGTTACTAAACATCTACAATTCTGCTAAGCATTGTTTCAGGTGTTTAGGTTACATCAGCGGACATGAAAAGAAATATTTGCCTTAATGGACCTTACATTCTTCTTTTTTTTTTTGAGGAGTTGAGTAGATATGTAAAATTTGAACTGTCTTTCTTACTCGAGGAACATTGATGACTAGAATTCAAATAAAAACAATCAGGCTTTTAAAAAAATAATCTCATTATATAACTGAATTTTACAAAACTGATTGAGCATGTTGGGGTCCACTGTGTAATATAAAGATAAAGATTTTTTTTTCTTCCTGTTTTAAATGTCAAAATGGTTAAATGATTTTTTACCCACTCCTTTCCGACCATGCTCTTAATCCTCCTGTAATGCCTCCTAAAAGTGGAATTGGACCACCCAAACAGGCTTGTGAACAAGCACAAAACATTTCTCATTCTTATCCTGCTCTCCCTTAAGGAAGTAACTCAAAGTAAAGAAAAAAAAAAATTTTTAATGGAGTTCCCGTCGTGGCTCAGTGGTTAATGAATCTGACTAGGTACCATGAGGTTGTGGGTTTGATCCCTGGCCTTGCTCAGTGGGTTAAGGATCTGGCATTGCTGTGAGCTGTGGTGTAGGTCGCAGACATGGCTCAGATCGCCTGTTGCTGTGGCTGTGGTGTAGGCTGGCAGCAACAGATCCGATTGGACCCCTAGCCTGGGAATTTCCATATGCCGTAGGTGCGGCCCTGGAAAAGACAAAAAGACCAAAAAAAAAAAAAAATTTTTTTTTGTCATGGCAAAAATTCTTACCAATTCTGTATACATGTATTTCCAAGGAAGATAAAACTAGCAACATAATACTACTTTAGAATGCACTGAAGTTTGCGATTTGCTTACCCAGTTATTCACAAATATTTCAGTCTTTTTACCATGTATGTTTCTTTGTATACTTTACCTCTCTGCCGGCGATGCTTACGAGTATTTGATCGCCGTCTTGAAACTGAGTTATTTTTTATATGGTTCTCTGCCCCATCCTTTATTTCTTCAGTGCTTGTATCTTCTATCTTTCTAAGGATTATAATGTCATCTATATTACAAAACACATAAAAATGAAGACAACAAAAAACTGAATTACAACGTGTCTCAAGAGAACAATCTGTATTCTAGCTCATCATATTTCAGAATATTTAAAAAATTGGTAGCCCTAAAAAATAAACTATAATTATAATGGACTTGTGAAACTATAACAAAGACCAAACAATGTCGACATTTTAGGGTTAGTTTCCTGGGAAAAAAAAAGCAAAAATTCCTATTAAACAGATGTATAGTAACTTCATTTATGCAAAAATAAAATATTGTCAGAGTAAAGTAGCTTAAGCAGGAAATCAGAGTGAGCCGCATACATTACTTTGTAGGGGGCAGGAAGGAGTAGGTCAGGTTGCTCAAAGAGAGGGAAGTGGCATTACAATGAGATGGGTAGGGAGATGACTGGGCTCTGGTAATTCTTGTCCTGGCCTCAGATCCATTGGGAACATTAACTGCAGGGGTCTCCACAGACTCAGCCTCTTCTACTCATTCCCTTGCAAGCACAAAGCTCTTCCCCCACAGTTCACAATATTCTCACACAACTATCATTTATCAAAGAACTTCCGAGGTAACCAAGGAAATGAGGTTGGGTTGAGAAAGAGGAGGAACCCATAGAGAGATATTCTTAGAACTATATCAGGGGAGATACCTTCTTAGAATTCCCAGTTTGACCCTGAAATTCATTTTTGCATAAAATATTAAAATGGTTGTTGCAGTCCAAGTATCAGTAAACAAAATAGACTTTTGTGCACTGCCCTAGAAACCTGTTCACTCTTTATAATATTGTTTCTATGGAGGCAATTCTTTTTTTTTTCTTCTGTTTTTTTAGGGCTGCACCCGAGACATGTGGAGGTTCCCAGGCTAGGGGTCCAATCGGAGCTGTAGCCACCGGCCTATGTCAGAGCCACAGCAATGCGTAATCTGAGTCGTTCTGTGACCTACACCACAGCTCACAGCAAAACCAGATCCTTAACCCACTGAGCAAGGGCAGGGACTGAACCCACAACCTCATGGTTCCTAGTTGGATTCGTTTCTGCTGCGCTACGATGGGAAATCCAGGAGGCAATTCTTTACACACTCAACAGCTGGCATACAAATGAGATACTGGAACATAACAACACATTTGTCAGCTGGAAGTTGCCTGTATATGATTAAGCACAAACTGAATAACATAGAGACTAAATGTTCCAGGATTGCAGAGAAAAGATGGACTACTGTGTACCGGAACGATTGCAAATCCTTGTGATAGAGGTGGGTAAGATGGATAGAATTTGAATCAGGGCACTCCATAAAAGAGAAACAACACAAGAAAAGCCTTGGAGCCAGGAATTAATATGTTCTAGCTTGGCTAGAATAGAAGTCTAGTGCTGGAGAGTTATGAGGGAAAAGGTTAAACAGATGAGGTGGATGACAAAAAGCCTTGCCTGTCAGAAGCTAAGGCACAAGTAGTGAGGATTATGGACAGGGCTGAGGGGAGAATTCCATATACCCTCTAGCACAGTGCCATGTCAATCTACCATATAACAAGCACTTTGTGAGAGCATCTATGTGCTTGGCAACATGTTAGGTAACACATGAAATCAGGAAACTGATCAATGCTTTTTAAATAGAGAAAGAATTTATATTATCAATCACTGTACACAACTGTTTGAAAGAAACCACCATCCTTTCTGTGATCAATAATCTTAATTTCATTTGACTATCTTTAGAAACTGTCCTCATTTTAAAGGGAACTTGTTTTAGCAAAAATTGTAAAGCTGCCTAGACCACAAAAGGAGGAGGGTCAAACAAAATGTGGAAGATGGGTGCATTTAATATAGCATTCAATCTTTAAAAGCAAGTAGATTTGTTATTTCCAAGACAATTTCTGCATGGCCCACAATAAAGTAGAAAAGCTTTGTATAATACAGATCTTGTATCTCACCTCTTGCCAAATGCTGACTATTCCATTTCTATTTACACTTAGAACTCTGATATGGTATGTTCACCTCAGAACAAGCCTGTGTGGCATAGTACTCGTCTAAACTAATAAGGTCCAGGCATCAGTATTTAAAATACCAACTGTGATTAAAGTCAAGTGAGCAGGAAATTTTAATCTTGAGGGTGCTTCAGATTCAAAAGGGAGAAAAGAAATATACTTCAGTTACATAGTCTTGAACATTCACTCAATCTGTGCTAGATTTTCTGGAAATAAACCTAATATTTGGGATTTCATAAATATTTCATGTTAAATTCACAAATGTTCAAACTGAAATATAATTGGGAAAATAGTATTAGGAAAAGCTATGTATGGCCCAAACATAAAATGTACCACGGGATTAAAATAAGATGTAAGGTATTGCCTAAGTGAAATGAGTTTAGCAATGACATTCCTTTCTTTTTCTAAATGGTTCCTTATTTGACTGTTAGGTAACAAGAGAGACTCCATAGTCCTTTCCAGCTCTAACATTCTATCAATAACATTAGAAAGTTGAAAGAAAAAAATACATAGTGTAAGAAGTATTTGTTTCATAGAAATTCACTTAGATACATGGTAAATGTTTAATAATTAATGTTAATTAATTGAACTGAATTGGTATTTAATATTATTAACACTAAAAAGCTTTCTCATTCATATGCACGTGGCCTGTAAAAAGTGCTTTATTTCTCTACTGGGTTTTCCTTTTCCTCTGAGTATACAGGTATATGTTAAGTGGGCCAAAATTAATAGATGGTTTCACAGCAGAAAAAACCTGAGAAATGCCAGAGGTCTTAATTTTTCAAACATACTAGTCAATTATAAACTTATTTAAAAACTTAATTACTTTTTGTTGAGGTAGACATTTTACAATACATATGTGTATCAAATCATCACATTGCACACCTTAAACTTACACAATGGTATATGTCACATCTCTATAAAGTTGGAAAGAATAAAATTTTTAAAAAATCTTACTTTTCAAAACTTACAATTATTTATACCCTTGGATGCCTTGCAGGTTTTTTTTTTTTTTTTTTTAAGCGCAATTATACATACTTTTAATCCCTGGATTTTTAAATTCCAGAGACCACTATTTGATTTATTGCATTATAATGGAATTATGTGATAACATATACAGCTAAAAATCAAAGATCTTATCAGCTATGATTTAGAGATGAAATCCAATTACTGCTCAGCCTCTCCATAGAAAAGAGAAAACAAATGCTTTTGAACCTGGGCAAGATGTATAAGGACCCTTTCAATATAGTCTATGACTTTATGAAGAAGGTGTCCTTAGTATAACAATCAACCTTTTTGCAGATGCTCATGTCCTTTTCCCTAGTTCTCAAGATATAATCGTTCAGAGACATGGTACTTTGTTCTTGCTACTCTCTGTAATGACATTCTCTACAAATCCATCTGGAGAATACTTAGGTAGCCAAATCTCTCAGGGAGAACAATTTGGTCCAGGTCTCACCAAAGAGCCTCAAATTTGAACTCTTGACCTAAGTGAGATATACTTAGTCTCAGAAATACACTGTGAGGACTGAGGACAACATTCCTCATACGGTTTAAAATACATCACACTGCTTGAGGTACCATATGAATAATTAAATGTTTATAAAAATTAAATAATTTGTTGTGAAATCTAACTATATTGCCTGGTATTTTAGAATATGTTGAAAGCACCATTTTATTATCTATAAACATTAAATACACCTCAATTTTTGTAAACACTGTTTTGTTATTTTTAAATACTTAAAATACCAGATATCTCAAAAAACGTGACTTAGTTTCCTCTCAATTTCTGAGAGACTCTGACTACACATATTTCCAGAACACTTAAAACAACAGATAACTGCATGCATTTACTTAGCTGCTTTTCTAACTACATCATTAGCTACTTGAGAAGAGGCCATTGTTTATTTATCAGTGTACTAAGTGCCTAGCACAATGCTTAAAACAGAGTGGATACTTCGTAAACACTTATGGGTCTATGATCCAAATACATCTATTAAGCAGAAAGGGTTCCTCTCTTTTTAACTACTGTACTTTTGCCTTAGTTTCCTTTAGATAGAAGTGGTGAACCGGGAGGTACATTTCCCACCAAGTTCTTGCTGTTGCCAGTTCCAAATCTGGTCTTATCTTTTTGCTTTTTATTTCTAAAAAAACGCTATATTACCTTTCGGGAATGTTTATTAGGGACAAGAATGAAAATATATTTGTAGAGCCTTTTCCTATTTGAGTACATCTTATTACAATGGAAGTAATATCCTTGAATTCAATGTAAATAATACAAGTAATATATGTATATAATATATAAGTGTATAAATAATATAAAATCATATCTATAATATATAAATAATATAAATGTGTGCTTATGTGTAGTTATCCAAAAACAAAGATATATATTGCTAAAAGTAATCTTTTCATTTTAATAAAAGCATGGGGAAATTTGTTGGAAAAGTATAGATTTCTCACCAACTCAAAGAAATAACATGTATTTGCTCTTTAGGGTGTATATTTCTTGACTTCAAACTGGAAGGGTCTTAAATGACTAATCAAAAGTTTTTCCTTTTCCCGCTGAACAGATCAAAACCTGGACTCTCATTTGTCTGAAATGGTATAAATATGGATATGGGGAACCAGTGTTTATGAGCATGGAACAGTGACCTCTTAAGATTTTTCACAACCCTAAGATTATGAAATTTTACTGTCATATGCAGCCTTCAGCTAACTTACCATATTTTATTTGACATCTTTCCTCAGTCTTCCAATTATGATTTGAGCCAATCTTTTCCAAACTACACTCTCCAATATTCTCCTAGCTCTAATCATCTACTTAAATGACAGTGCATCCTAAATCTCTTGAATATGGTATTGTCCAAATTAAACCAAACAGCCACCTCCTTCAGGCTTCCAAAGTTTGACATTATCTATCTTTCAACCAAATGATTTTTCATCTCTCTCAAGTTGACTACATCTCTAAAGGTCAGTACCCAAATCCAGAGAGAGGTAACTATTTCTTTTTTTTCTTTCTTTCTTTCTTTTTTTTTTTTTTTTTTTTGTATTTTTGCCTTTTCTAGGGCCGCTTCCTGCGGCATATGGAGGTTCCTGGGCTAGGGGTCCAATCAGAGCCACAGCAACGCAGGATCAGAGCCGTGTCTGTAACCCACACCACAGCTCATGGCAAAGCTGGATCCTTAACCCACTGAGCAAGGACAGGGATCAAACCCACAACCTCATGGTTCCCAGTTGGATTCATTAACCACTGCGCCATGACGGGAACTCCCAGAGAGAGATAACTATTCCAGCTTCCCAAATTGCTAGCTAGTCAAAAGTGAGGCTTTAGGCCCACTTTCTGAAGGACATATAGCAACATTTACTCAACTTTTTCCATATGTCGGGCACTATAATTTGTGCACCTTACCTGTATTATCTCATTTAATACATAAGAACTCTACGATGCAGTAATACACAATTGAGGAAACTTAGGCTCTAAGAGATAAACTTGCACAAGTTATACAACCACTAAATTTTGGGGACCAGGCCACTCTGAAACCATTGTCCCTAATTTTCTGAATTTTGAGAGAAACCCATTGCTTTGCTATTTATCAGTTTATATTTTTACCTCTATAAGCATTTGTTAAAATACCAATCAATTGGAGTTTCCGTCGTGGCTCAGTGGAAACGATGTGGTGAGAGTGGATGTCCTTAACTTGATTTTGATCTTAGGGGAAAAGTTTTCAGTATTTTACCATTAATCCATGAGGACGCAGGTTCGATCCCTGGCCTCGCTCAGTGGGTTAAGGATCTGGTGTTGCCATGAGCTGTGGTCACAGATGCGGCTCAAATTCTGTGTGGCTGTGGCTGTGGCTGTGGCATAGGCAGGCGGCCACAGCTCTGATTCGACCCCTAGCTTGGGAACCTCCATATGCCTCGGATGCGGCCCTGAAAAGACAAAAATAAAATAAAATACCAATCAGTGAAATAAACACAAAGAAAAAAGCAGAAAGCATTTGATTTTACCTTAGTGCTATAAATTCCCCTCAGTTCTGGGATTTTTTCCTCCATTCAGGGTCCCCGTGGTGACAGGGCAGGGCCAAGAATAAGACAAGCAAGGCACTCACCTCAGGCATAAAAGTTAAGGAGGCTTCAAAAAACTTAGTATGCAAGGATGTCTGCTCTCGCCACTACTTTTCAACATAGTTCTGAAGTCCTAGCCACAGCAATCAGAGAAGTAAAAGAAATAAAAGGAATCCAAATTGGAAAGGAAGAAGGAAAACTATCCCTATTTGCAGATGACATGATACTACACCTAGAGAATCCTAAAGACTCTACCAGAAAACTGTTAGAGCTCATCCATGAATTTGGCAAAGTCGCAGGATACAAAATCAATACACAGAAATCGACAGCATTTCTATACACTAACAATGAAAGAGCAGAGAAAGAAATTAGGGAAGCAATCCCATTTACCATTGCATCCAAAAGAATAAAATACCCAGGAGTAAACCTACTTAAAGAGACGAAAGACCTGTACTCTGAAAACTATAAGCCGCTGACGAAAGAAATCAAAGATGACACAAATAGATGGAAAGATATACCATGCTCGTGGATTGGAAGAGTTGATATTATCAAAATGACTATACTACCTAAGGCAATATACAGATTCAATGTAATCCCTATCAAATCACCAACGACATTTTTCACAGAACAGAACTAGAACAAAATATTTTAAAGTTTGTTTGGAAGCACAAAAGACCCAGAATAGCCAAAGACATCCTGAAAAAGAAAAATGGAGCTGGAGGAATCAGGCTCCCAGACTTCACACTATACTATAAAGCAACAATCATCAAAACCACATGGTACTGGCACAAAGACAGAAATATAGATCAGTGGAACAGGATAGAAAGCCCAGAATTAAACCCACACACCTATAGCCAACTAATCGATGACAAAGGAGGCAAGCATATAGAATGGAGAAAGGACAGCTCCCTCAATAAGTGGTGCTGGGAAAACTGGACAGCCACATGGAAAAGAATGAAATTAGAACACTCTGTAACACCATACACAAAAATAAACTCCAAATGGATTAAAGACCTAGATATAAGACCAGATACTATCAAACTCCTAGAGGAAAACATAAGCCAAACACTCTCTGACATAAACGACAGCAACATCTTCTCAGATCCACCTCTCAGAGTATTGACAACAAAAACAAAAATAAACAAATGGGACCTAATCAAACTTCAAAGTTTCTGCACAGCAAAGGAAACCCTAAACAACACAAAAAGACAACCCACAGAATGGGAGAAAATCTTTGCAAGTGAATCGACTGACAAGGAATTAATCTCCAAAATTTATAAACAACTTCTGCAGCTCCATACCAAAAAAGCCTATCAAAAAATGGGCAGAAGATCTAAACAGACAGTTCTCCAAAGAAGACATATAGATGGCCGAGAAACACATGAAAGGATGTTCAACATCACTCATTATTAGAGAAATGCAAATCAAAACCATGATGAGGTACCACCTTATACCAGGCAGAATGGCCATCACCAAAAAGTCTATAAACAATAAGTGCTGGAGAGGGTGTAGAGAAAAAGGAATGCTAGTACACTGTTGGTGGGATTGTAAATTGATATAACCACTGTGGAAAGCAGTATGGAGATGCCTCAGAAAACTGAAAATAGAACTACCATTTGAGCAAGCAATCCCACTCCTGGGCATCTATCCAGAGAAAACTATGACTCACAAAGACACATGTACTCTGATGTTCATTGCAGCACTATTTACAATAGCCAAAAGATGGAAACAACCTAAATGTTCATTGACAGAGGAGTGGATAAAGAAGACAGGGTACATATACACAATGGAATATTACTCAGCCATTAAAAAGAAGGAAATACCAGCATTTTAGCAACATGGATGGACCTAGAAACGATCATGCTAAGTGAAGTCAGCCATACAATGAGACACCAACATCAAATGCTTTCACTGACATGAGGAATCTGAAAAAAGGACAGACTGAACATCTTTGCAGAACAGATGCTGATTCACAGACATTGAAAAACTTATGGTCTCTGGAGGAGACAGTTTGGGGGGTGGGGGAATGTGTTTGGGCTGTGGGATGGAAATCCTGTGAAATCAGATTGTTATGATCATTATACAACTACAGATGTGATAAATTCATTTGAGTAATTAAAAAAACTTAGTATGCAAGATAAAAATAATATTTAAGCAAACATTCTCAAAAATAAAATCAATGCAAGAAAAATCCCCAGTGAACAAAATATCAATAACAAAAGACCAGATCAGACCCTGTATTTACACAATTTAGTCTCACTTGCCTCACTTTAATTCCTTTATTTACAAAAGAAAAAAATGTTTACCAGCTAGAGGGTTGTACTTTGTTTACTTGGTTTCTAAAAGTATTTCATTAAAATATCATTTATCTTGATCACTGATTTTGTGGTGCCTCTTTAAATCTGTACCCTTGGCAAGTGCCTCACTTGCCTCACCATAGTCCTAGCCCTGTCCAGTGACCAAACACTGTTTTTTAAAAGTCATTTTAATGCCACAAAATGTTTAGGAACTCATATTGGTGGGGAGAAAGCAGCAGTCTGTAATCCACAAGGTCTGTGTCTTAGATGAGTAAAAGCCTGTTGAAACTGATCATGAAATAGACTGTTAAAAAAACACATGAAGAAAAAAAAAAAAAAGAAAATGTCTTAGGTACTATTCATGTCTATCCCTCTCAGAGGTAAAGCGGGAAGGTAGGAAACTTCCTCACCCTCATAAAAGCCATCTATGAAAACCCACTGCTAAAATGATAATTAATGGTAAAATACTGAAAGCTTTCCCCCTAAGATTAGAAACAATTTCCCCCTAAGATCAGAAACAAGTTAAGGACATCCACTCTCACCACATCTATTTAGCATTTCACTGGACACTAGCCAGGACAATCAGGCCAGGAAAAAAAAAAAAAAAAAAAAAAAAAAGGAGTTCCTGCCCGTGGCACCATGGGCCTACAGGGGAGGCTGGGGTTTGATTCCCCCGCCTCCCCACCGCAGCACGGTGGGTTAAGGACCCTGGGTTAAGGACTCTCTGTTACCACATCTGTGGTATTCAATCCCTGTGGGATTCAATCCCTGGCCCGGGAACTGCCATTTGCTGCAGGTGCAGTTATTAAGAAAAAAAAAAAGGCAACTAGGTTTGAAAGAAAAAAGTAAAACTATCCTTATTCTCCTCCTGCCCTTCTCTCTTACCTCACCCTCCCCTCTCCCCCTCCCCATTTATGAAGTCCATCCTCCTCCTCCTCCCCCCGCCCCCAGCAGAAGTTAGCGCCCCTAGTGCTTCGAGGTGAGAGCCTAGAGAGTGCCAGAGGAGGGAATAGGTAGCCTAGGCTGAATAGGCACCAACCAACAAGCAGGCGACCAAATAAACCATCCCTTCACCCAGTCTGAGTGCCCGACCACCACTCCTTGCAAACTAGCCTAAGACTTGCTCCTCCTACCCACGGAATCGAGTGGTTTGTGACACACTCTGGGACAGCCACGAACAAGGGCGGCCGACCGCACGGGAGTGTGAAGGGGGAGGGTTATCCTCCAGAGGGTAAAATATACCGCGACAGCCGGCATTTTATTTCTGACACCTGACCCCTTCTAGCAAGCTCTACTCCCCACGCGATTTCTGTCAGCTTTGGCGAGTTTCCAACCTAAGAGGCCAGGGCTGGAAGGGCCGGGGAATGGGAGCAGAGAGGAGGGTCAGGAGCAGGGCGGGCTGAATCTGGGCTTCATCCATGTGGAGGCGGCCAGGGAGCGAGAGGGGAAGCCTCCCCATCCAGGGCTGTCCCTCACAGCGCCGGTTCGCCAGTCAGCCCCGACTATCAACAATCGGGGGCTGGGATCCCAGATCTACATACCCAGAGACATGTCTAGAAAGGCCATATTTCCCCCATTTTGGGGTTCTGTCAGCACCTTCCCAGAAAATGTTAGTTTGGAAAGCGAAGCCATCTCCTCAGTGTGATCGCACCACACTCCGCTAGGCTCGTGTGGCGCCCCCTCACTGCTTACTAGAGCCTAAATGAAACTCATCCTCCAATCACAGTCCTTCGCTTTGTTGTTGCTAGGGGGCAGGGGGTGGAGCTTGGCATCTACCCCTCCCAGCTCTCCAATCAGGAGCTTGGCTACAGGGGAGAAAAAAAAAAAAACCAAAGAAGAGGACTAAGACCCGCCCATTTCTTTCCCGCTCTTTCTAAAAAGTCTCTTCGCCTGTGCAGCATCTACCGCTCAGTCAGACGCAACTTTTTTTTTTTTTTTTCTGTGACCGCTTCATCCTTGCTTTTCACTGCTCTTAGAAGGACTCATTTCTTTGTATCTGGCATTCCTTGCGAATAAAACCTTATGTTCTTGATATGACGGACTGGTTCCCTGTTTCTCTCACGTTCGAAGAGCTACCACAAATCTAGAGTTAAGGCTCATTCACAGGCATACAGTGCAACCTACTATTTCATACCTTCCCTAAGATGTGTCCATGACGTTTCTTAAGAAAAATGTAATTGTTCCTCTTGTTGCTGAAATATCAGCTGCCTCTGTACGCTGATGCCAAAAAGAAACACGGAGACAGAGTTGGAGGAAACAGAAAAAGTAGCTTTAATTGCTAGGCAAAGAGGGGAACACAGCAGGCTAGTGCCTCAAGGACTGTCCGCCCCCCGCCACGCCCCCCTTAGAGCGGGTAGTGACGAGTCTTACAGTGTTTGAGGAGCAGGGCGTGATCAGCTCATGAACATTTTCCTGATTGGTGGGTGGTGAAGCAGTTGGGAGTCAGCATTATCAGTCTTCTAATTCCAACTGATCTGGGGTCTCCGTGCTTGTGGGCAGCATATCGTTGACCTTTTCCACCTGGCGGGGGGTTTCAGCACCTGCAAAACAGCTTCAAGGACATGGCTCAGAATATTATCTATAGTCTTAAAGAACTGAAGGTCCTTGACTTTGCTGAATTATTATTACTGTTTTCTTATCTCTATTTTTTTTCACTTTTCTGATTAAATTGGTTCTTGGACTAAAATTTTTCTATAGATAAAAAGACAGGTGGAGGACATGAATGTGGGGCGGGGGGTCCACGCTGGAAAGTCCTCACAGGGTTCTGCTTGGGCACACTCTTATGGTCTAATACTGCTCAGGGTACGCTATTAATGAGACTGATGTGCTACCACTGTGCTAATGAGGCGCCTTGTGTACACTTTTTATAAAAGCTAGCGGAATCCTGTGTCATTGGTTCTTCAGGGGAAATAAAACTCAATAAATTTTGAGAGCTGAAAACTTGTTCAAGTTGTTACAGAAATCACAACACAAATGTCCAAAGAGATTTTCAAATGTATATTATTTAACTATTTGTTGCATTTAAGTCATTGCTTAGAACCAGGGTCATAAAGATTAATAAGTAAATTTTTTTTCTCAAGGCATATACAGTTGCCTAAAAACAATAAATACATGCAAAATACTAATTTAGGTGCTCTAATTCGGTTCATAAACAATTACTGAGTTCCTTACTGTGTTAGGTTCTGGGGATACTGGTAGCCACTATATATATATATATATATGACTTAAAGGAGAAAATTCACCTAACGTATCAAGAAAAAACATTTGACTTGAAAAATTAGGAAATAATTGTAGAAGTGGGAAGGGTATTTCCTGACAGAGGAAACGGCACTACCAGCACACTCTGGAAAGTGCAAGCCATTCCATGTGGTGGGGTACTGAAAGATGTGTCTGAAGAGATCAGCAGAGATTAGATTATGGAGGGATTTTATGTTATGTGGAAGATTTGGACCAGTTTTTCCTATCGGATTTATTAAGTTATAGAGTGACAAGGAAAGAGGATCAAAGACAGAACCCCAAGGAAATTGCAAAGAAAATTGAATAAAAAATATCAGAGAAGGAAGGAGTTCCCCTTGTGGCACAGAGGTTAACAAATCCAACTAGGAACCATGAGGTTGTGGGTTCGATCCATGGCCTAGCTCAGTGAGTTAAGGATCCGGCAATGCCGTGAGCTGTGGTGTAGGTTGCAGACTCGGCTTGGATCCTGTGTTGCTGTGGCTCTGGCGTAGGCCGGCAGTTATAGCTCCTACTAGACCCCTAGCCTGGGAACCTCCATGTGCCGTGGGTGTGGCCCTAGAAAAAGACAAAAAAAAAAAAAAAAAAAAAGAAAGAAAATATCAGAGAGTTATGAGAAAAACCAGGAAAGTGGTATCCAGAAAATAAAGGGAGAATTCCAAGAGGAAATTGGTGGTCCACCAGGTTGTGTTGCTGGAAGGATAAATTAGCCAAGATCTGAAGAATTCATTAAATTTGGTAATTAAGGATTTTTTAAAAAAATCTTTCAGCAGAGTTCTCACAAGCTATAAGTTGAGGATTGATCAATTAATTAATTATTTATTTATTTATTTTTTTTGCCATTTCTTTGGGCCGCTCCCGCGGCATATGGAGGTTCCCAGGCTAGGGGTCAAATCGGAGCTGTAGACACTGGCCTACGCCAGAGCCACAGCAACGCGGGATCCGAGCCGCGTCTGCAACCTACACCACAGCTCAAGGCAACGCCGGATCGTTAACCCACTGAGCAAGGGCAGGGACCGAACCCGCAACCTCATGGTTCCTAGTCGGATTCGTTAACCACCGCGCCACGACGGGAACTCCCAATTAATTAATTTTTATTTGACAAACACATATAGCATTTACTATCTGCCAGACACTGTTCTGACAGCTTTACTATTCACTCATTTAAAGCTCACAATACCCTGTAAAATAAGGACTAGTATTATTTCTTTTTTTACAGGTAAGGAAATGAAGGCACAGAAGCATTGAAACATTTGCCTGAGGACACATATTAAATACCAGAGCTATACTCAAACCTATACTGTTAATGACTAAATGGGAAAGATTTAATTAAGCATGCTTATAGGCTATGGGAAAGGAGGTAGAGAAGTGAAAGGTATTAAAAATAAAGAGAGGAGTCCCTGTCGTGGCCCAGTGGTTAAGGACCTGACTAGTATCTGTGAGGAGGTGGGTTTGATCTCTGGCCTTGCTCAATGGGTTAAGGATCTGGCATTGCTGTGAGCTGTGGTGTAGGTTGCAGACTCGGCTTGGATCCTGCGTTGCTATGACTGTGGCATAGGGTGGCAGCTGTAGCTCCGATTTGACCCTTAGCCTGGGGACCTCCATATGCCATAGATGTGGCCCTAAATAGACAAAAGACAAAAAATAAATAAACAAAGAGAATAAGGAATGATAGACTTGGCCTACGTGGAATCTGGCATTAACACAACACAGAAGCAAGAACAGTGTAGAATTCACTGTGGCCACAATAGCCAGTTTCTAGGGGCAGCAATGGTAGTGGTACAAATTTCAATATCAGTGTATGGCATTAGTGGCCTCATCAGATTAATTTTGAGGAGTGATTTTAGTTATAATTCTGATTTTCTAGTGTCTCTTGTATTAACTAAAAAAATATACACAACCTAAATGCAGAGAATTATGCTTTATTCAGAACTGAGGGCTCTAGGGCAGGAAGGCAACCTCTTGTATAGCTCTGAAGGATTGTTCCAAAGAGGTAAGGGAGGAGCCAGGATATATAGGAGTGTTTGCTGAAGAAAAAACAAAAACAAAAACACATGTAGTTGAACATCAAAAGATTACTGCTAATCACACACACAAAAAGACATATCAAGTTAAAGATTTTAGTGCTTTTCTGTGTATAGGAAGGTACAAGAGTCTGGGCTCATTGAAATTATTCCTCTGATATACATCTTAACTATCTAGGACTAGTATCCTGTTTCTCTCCTTCCTGAATTCCCCTCAGGGTGTATCATTGGGGCAGCTGCAGTGGCTGATGACTTTATGGCTGCAACATTCTTTGTTTACTGAAATGACAGGCAATGTTCTTTGTTCACACTTGGTTCCTGCCCTTTTTCTTGAGCTCGTTTTTTTTTTTTTTTTTTTTTTTCAGAGTCCCCGGTTAGTCCTTTACCCAATTGATGTTCAATTAATGCCTTCCATGCATAAGGAAACTAGAGTTTGTCACATTCAATAAAGAACCCTGTTCCTACTGGCATCAGTAGAAATATCCAGTACAAGCGTAGTCAAACCCAAGTTTATGTGCTGGTTGAAAGGTTGGAGTTTGGAGTTTGGAGCAGAGAATGATTTATTGCAAGGGCCAAGCAGTGAGTACAGGCAGCTCATGCTCAAAAGACCTGAACTTCCTGATGGGAAGAGTTTTTAAAGGCAAATCTGGGGCAAGGGCTGCAGGGCGTGTGACTTTCTTCTGACTGGTGGGTGATGAGGTCACAGGGTGGTGTTCCAGGAATCTCAATCACCAGCCTCTGGTTCCAACCCATCTGGGGTCCACATGCTTCTACTCAGCCTGAAGTTACTATCCTCTATAGGCCTTAGTTCCTATAAAAGTACTAAGGTGCATATCAGATTGTTAATGTATATCCCTTCAGGAGAAACCAGGACTTGCTCTTTCTTTGCACTACTGTTTCTTGACTGCTTTTCCTCTTTCCCTCACTCCCATAAAGAGGAACTGTTTGAATCTGCCTTTTGGAACTCTGGGAAGGTCTAGGAGGCTAAAGCCTTTTTCCTACAAAAAAGAGACAGGGGACATGTAAAGGCTTTTCTACCTGGTAGGGCCCCACAGGGTCCTGCTTGGTTTCAATCCCCACTTTTCTTTGACACTCTTCGATCTTGAGGGAAACAGGTTCAGGATAAGAAAGGAAATAGAGCTTTGGAGAGAGGTTAATAATAAACTCAACAGAGGAAGTCGGTTTTAGGGGGTAACTTGGTTTCATGAGGAAAATAAATACCCAGTATGAGTTAACATTTTCCTTTAGTATTGGTCATCATATATTAACAGATGAACTAGACTGAGACCAGGGAAAATCAACTAGATTTGTGAGGAGATTTAAATCATGTCATATAAAGCACTCGTGGATGTTTAGCCTATAGAACAGAAATCTCAGAGGCCCATGATTGTTTTGAAATAATCCTATGGAAGATGAAGGAATTTATTATTCTGTCTAACACTAGAGGGCAGCACTAGCCCAAATGGATGGATGTTACAGGAAAACAGATTTCTTCACTGTGCACAAATATTCTAATAATTAAAACCACAATAATGGGACAGAAACTACAACAATGAGATAAGCTGCCTGGAATTGAGGTGTTGACATCAGAAATGTTGAAACAGAAGCCAGACTGTTGACTACTTCAATGGGTTAGATTCAGTGACCTCTGAGGTTCATTCTAAATCTGAAATTAGAGAATAAGGAAAACAAACACTTGGTGACTTCTCTGCCAATTATTTCAGTCTTACAATCCAGAGGCTAATATCAGTCTCTCAGGTTTTTAAAATAATAACTAGGCATGATAATAAAGAAACAAATTGGTAATCATTCCCACCTAGAGAGGCGATAGCAACAGAGAAGATTTTATGTACATAACTAGAGATTAAGCACGATACTACTTCAGTAAGTATTAATTTACACACACTTAGCTGTCCTTTCTTAGACAGACTTTCCTGGCAGGGTACAGTAGCAAATTACTTTGATTTAAAAGTTAAATTCTTTAGGGAAAGAGCTCTGCTATATTGTTCTTAGCAGATACTTTTAGGAATATAATGACTTCTATTGTTAGGTTATGTCTTTTTTAACATGAGCATGATTTATAGTTTGGTTGGTAATTTGTTGATGTTTGAGTAGCTAAATATATGTCCCAGCAATATTTAAAGCAAGCTCTGATTTTTTCCTTAAAGAAACAAACTTTTAATATTGTGCATTTAAATTATTAATTTCATTCATATATATGTAGGCAATTTGGAACACAGGAAAAAATAATTAAAAAAAGAAAGAAAAGAAAAATAACCAAATATTCAAGGATCATTCTAAACATTTTAAATATGTCCTTCTAGCTATACTTTTTAATACTTTTTATTGGAATATAGTTGACTTACAATGTTGTGTTAGTGTCAGTGTACAGCAAAGTGAAGTTATATATATATATACATATATCCATTCCTTTTTAGATTCTCTTCCCTATAGATCATTACACAGTATTGAATAGATTTCCCTGTGCTCTACAGTAGGTCCTTGTTACTTATCTATTTTAGATACAATAGTGAGTATATGTTAATCCCAATCTCCTAATTTATCCCTATACTTTCTGTGTAAAAAATTTTTGTAGGTGAACCTTACATGATAAAAAACTATATAAATCTATGTAATATTATTTCCTGCTTTCTCTCCTCTAAGATCTATAAGGGTTTGCTTATGTAACTAAAAGAAACTTGACATGCATAGTTTTAAATGCTTGCCTAATATTGTTGATACTTAACCTCAGGGACACATCCTTAATTTTGTGGTTATTGCTGCAGATCTAGCAGTTGATACTCTTTTGGGGTAATTTTATCAATATTTTTATTTTTTTTAATTTTTTAAGGTTAATTTTTATTTTTTTTATGGCTGCACCTAGGGCATGTAGAAGTTCCCAGGCCAGGGATAGAGTCGGAGCCACAGTTTTGACCTATACCGCAGCTGCAGCAGCACTGGATCTCATAACCTGCTGTGCCAGGCCTGGGATCAAGCATGTACCTCCTCAGTGACCTGAGCCACTGCAGTCTGATTCTTAACCCATTGTGCCACAGTGAGAATTCCCAATCCATATTTTTAAAAATCATTTTATGAGAAGTTTTACTTATCTGCTGTTATGAGCATGTGATTTTTCTACTGTACCAGTTGATGTGGTGGATTACATTAGCTGATTTTTAAATCACCTGCTTTAATAGAAAGCAATTCAAACGTCTTACTTCCTTGGAATGATTTCTTTGAACATAATTGCTGAATTTTCTGCAGGAAAGAATGCGGGTTATAATCTTGTAGAAATTACATTTGTGCATATGTTTCAAATGGAATTTTTCTGAGAAGATGAATTTAAAGGCTAATCTTTCTAACAATTACTAATTATCCTATCAGATTTTTTAAAAAACATTTTCTCCTAAGTACTCTTCCTTACTACTTATTAGGTAGCCAAGGAGGTTTTCAAATATATGGCGTATTTGGTAATATATGAGTATACAATCATATAAGGAGAGGATTACTTAACTCTTAAAGAGAATAATACAATTTTACAGTACACTATCAAAGTTCATGTTCACATTTTTCAAAATTGCACGAGTGTTTTCCTAGAATGTAAATCATTTGTTATTTCCTGCTATGTTGCAATTCTACTTTACAAACCTAGCTAATGGTAGATAACAAATAGAACAGAAATAAATGGGACAAGCATTCATTACTCCTATAGGGAATTTTTTTTTTTTTTGTCTTTTGTCTTTTTTGTTGTTGTTGTTGTTGTTGTTATTGTTGCTATTTCTTGGGCCGCTCCCGCGGCATATGGAGGTTCCCAGGCTAGGGGTTGAATCCGAGCTGTAGCCACCGGCCTACGCCAGAGCCACAGCAACACGGGATCCGAGCCGCGTCTGCAACCTACACCACAGCTCAGGGCAACGCTGGATCGTTAACCCACTGAGCAAGGGCAGGGATGGAACCCGCAACCTCATGGTTCCTAGTCGGATTCGTTAACCACTGCGCCACAACGGGAACTCCGGGAATTTTTTTTTTTATGTTCCACTTTCTTATTTCTGACTTTCCACTGAGGGTATTAGTGTAGGGGAATTTAAACTCTGAAAAACAAGAGAAATGAAATAATTCGTATAAATATATACGAGTAGAAGTTACAAAAGAATAGAACTCAACCTTTGCAGTTACACTAATTTTTCCCACACAATTGAATTGTAATATAACATACACTGAAATTTTTTAATTTTATTGCTATTGAAGTTGACTTTTTATTTTATGTCTATTGGCTACTTGCTCCTTCTCCTCTTGCAAAATCTGTTTACTTGTTTTTCAACTGGGATATTTATATTTTCTTGACTTTAGGAGCTCTCTAAAGATATGTATATTAACATTTGATCAATCACATTACTGGGAATCCAGTATTTTATATTCATTTAATTGTCTATAGAATGATGGAGACTTAATACATTTATGTTCTCCATTCCTTACCCACTTCCTTCAGTATCACCTTCTCACATGAACACTACTTATCTAAGAAGCGAAGAGAGCATTTTGATGGATAGCCATGATTTTTCCGATATGCATTAGAAAAATATTTGGATTTGTATTAAGCTTCACCTTTATTATATAGACTTTATATAATATCCGAATTGAACATCACAACTATCTTCTTACCAGGTCACCAGATTGTTATAATTTTCAACTAGTTTACTCCCTAAAAGGGCAACATTGTTTTGTTTTGTAGGAGAAAATGTCCCAATAAAATGTAGAGAGACCCCAGCCATAATGACTAAGCAAAGTCTAGCCAACTGCCCCAACCAGTCCTCCCCCATACATCTGCTTCTGTAAATTTGTTTCCGCATCCACTACCTTGCCTGACGTCACTCCAGTCCAAGCTTGGACCTGGAAGACGTAGCCCATAAAAGCCTTGTGAAACCCTTCTTCCGGGCTCAGACTCTGGAGAGCGATCTTGTCTGAGCCCACCGGCGTAATAAACCTGAGTTTTCCAACTCTCTGTGTGCTCCCTTGGTTTCTCACCGGGTAAAAGAGCTGATCCACTACGGCCACAGAGCTACTGGAGCTGGTACGCTACAGCCACGGGGCTGTCACCAGAGCTGATACGCTGCAGCACAGGGCTGCTGGGTATCTGCTGTAACAGTTTCCATGTTTTTAGAAGGATATACACTCATCGATTTAAATCTGCAATGCTTTTTTTTTTTCTTAGCTAGGGTAATTGTTTAAAGATTGATCTAATGGCATTTCCTTTACATGGAAAAGCCAAAATAAGATTTTAGAGATTATTCTATATTTCGTTTTGTTTAATAAAAGAGAAGATGGTAAAATCATTGATCGATTTAGAAATGTAAACTGTTTGTTATAATAGAATTATTTAGCATAAAACTTACCATCTTAAGCATTTTTAAGTACACATCCACCTCAGTTGTATTAAATGTATTTACATTGTTATGCAATAAATTTTCAGATTTTTTTTTCATCCTGCAAATCTGAAACACTATAGCCATTAAACAACTCTCCCTTTCCCTCTCTCCTCATACCCTGGTCATTATCTTTCTACTTTCTCTCTCTATGAATTTGATTGCTCTAAGTACCTCATATAAGTGGAATCATGCAGTACTTGTCTTTTTGTGACTAGTATATTTCCTTAGTATAATGTCCTTGAGGACATCACCCAACCAGACCACAGTATGTGACAGGATTTCCTTCCTTTTTAAAGGCAGAATGATATTCCCTTGTATGTATAGACCACAATTTGTTTATCCATTTATTTGTTGATGGACATTTGGGCTGCTTCCACCTCTTGGCTCTTATGAAAAGTTCTGCTATAAACATAGATGTGCAAATATTTCTTTGAGACTCTGCTTTTAATTCTTTTGGATATGTACCTAGAAGTAGGATTGCAGGATCATATGGTAGTTCTAAAGTTCTATTTTTACTTTTTTGAGGAAAATTCATACAGTTTTCCATAGCAGATGTACCATTTTACAATCCTAGCAACAGAGCATAAAGGTTCCAATTTCTTCACTGCCTCACCGACAACTGTTATTTTCTGTTCTTCTTCTTTTTTTTTTTTAATGGCCACATCCTTGGCATGTGGAAATTCCGAGGTCAGGGATCCATTCTGAGGCACAGTTGCAACCTGTGCCACAGCTGCGGCAATACCAGATCAAACCTGCATCTCTGCAGCAAACCCAAGCCTCTGCAATGGGATTCCTAACCCACTTCACCACAGTGAGACTTACCTCATCCCTCCCCCTACTTTTTTCTTTTTTGATAGTAGGATCTTACTTGTTGTGAAGAGATAACTCATTGTAGTTTTGATTTGCATTTCTCTGAAGATTGGTGATGTTGAGCATCTTTTGTGCCTTTTGGCTCTCTGTAAATAAGTTCTTTTATTTTTTTAATTCACTGTTTTACAACTCAATAGAACTATTTTAAATTAATGTCTTTGACAATACAGTTGATGGCATTGTTTTTCTACTGGTATGCAGTACAACTGCAAAGTTTTTCTATTAGTATGCAATAATGCAGATTTCAGTAGTTAATTTGTAGATGAAATGTTTTTTTCATATCTAGTTTTAAAATTTATTTTGTTTAAAATTTCTATTGTGGAGTTCCCATCATGGCTCAGTGGTTAATGAATCCGACTAGGAACCACGAGGTTGCGGGTTCAATCCCTGGCCTTGCTCAGTGGGTTAACGATCCGACATTTCAGTGAGCTGTGGTGTAGGTCGCAGATGCGGCCTGGATCTCCCATTGTTGTAGCTCTGGTGTAGGCCGGTGGCTACATCTCCAATTGGACCCCTAGCCTGGGAACCTCCATATGCTGCAAGTGCGGCCCTAGAAGAGACAGATTTCTATCATATATGATATAGAACCTTTGCAAGTAAACCATCTTTTGCATTAGAAAATATATGTAAAATATAAGGCACAGTGGCTAGCATATAAAAGAAATACAATAAATATTATTTTCCTACTAATTAATACTTAACAATTTTATTTATTCTTTGGGATTTTTACAAAATATACCTAATTTTCCTCATGAACATTTTCCATGGTTGAAAGTTCAAAATAGGGTTAGAGGAGTTCCCATCGTGGCACAGTGGTTAACGAATCCAACTAGGAACCATGAGGTTGCGGGTTCGGTCCCTGGCCTTGTTCAGTGGGTTAAAGGATCTGGCATTGCCGTGAGCTGTGGTGTAGTTCACGGACGTGGCTCGGATCCCGCGTTGCTGTGGCTCTGGTGTAGGCCGGTAGTTACAGCTCCTAGTAGACCCCTAGCCTGGGAACCTCTATATGCCTCGGGAAGCGGCCTTAGAAAAAGGCAAAAGACGAAAAAGAAAAAAAAAAGGGTTAGAAAAAGAAAGATTCTTATCACAAATATATATATATATATATATATATATATATATATATATAGAAAATTATATATTGAAGAAAATAAAGTTATGAAAGGCAGGAAAGTGTTTTCCACGATTCTCTTAGGGTCTCTGATTGGGTCTGAAAATTAAACTGACAAAGACAAATAAAAGAAGTTTTACATGACACAGGAGGTTTCACAAGGAAATAAAGACCTAAACAGTTAGAATTGAGTATTTTATGATAGACTTGATGAAGAGTGGACAGTCCTGGAGGAATATGATAGGTCAAGGAATATGAGGTGTTAAAAGATAAACAGAGGCATAGTACACATTTTAAGAACTTATTTGAGCTTTTATCCTTTCAGCATTGTATCAGATGTGGTTAGGGGCACTCCACCAACGGGAGCTAGGGAAAAGATTTATAGAGAGTCAAAGAAAGGAAATTATTTGAATGGCTAGAGCTTAAATCCTGGTTGGTTGTGATTGGCTGTCCTTAGCATTTGATTTTGCAACATTGATGCATTTATAGGCTTAGATTTTGGTTTGCTTATATAGGATGCCATGTCATTAGAGCCGCCTCAGTCTAATGGCCTCCTTGTTTAATTAATTTAACAGGAGATAATTGTAGTAAAGTGAGGGAAACTTAGCAAGGTCTGCTCGTTAGGATTCTCTTTTTGTTTTTGGCGATGCCTGGGTCATGCATAAGTTCCCGGAGTGGAGAAGGGATGGAGCACATGCCATAGCAGCAACCTGAGCTGCAGCAGTAACACCACCAAATCCTTAATTTCTAAGTCACCAGGGTACTCCTGTTTGCTAGGATTCATGTTGGCATCTCTTTGTCTTTGGAGATAAGCATAGGGGTCCTTTCCTCTGGGTATAGAGATGACACAGTTTCATATGAGGGTTTTATGACCTGCTTCAGCAGAGAGACCGTGGTGGTGGTGGTGGTGATGGTGGGGAGTGCAGAATGACATTCCTACTTCTGCCGTTTTCTCAAACACCTTCAGTTTAAAATATTCAATATGGCCAAGGTGCGGTATTTTAGGGTAGTATGTCCTGAATCCCATCAGTTACAAAATGCTTCTTTGTAAATTAGTTCTACATTGGGATCTAACACATTTAAGACTAGTACTATTTCTGAAATGTAGTTTTCTTGGTCAACATGTGTAATGCCATTTTTTGCCTCACTAAGATTAGTTTTTAAATTGAGGTAATGACATGTCTTGTGTGTAGAATAACAAAAATAAGATTTCAGAGGTTATGTTCTATTTCACTTTGTTTAATCCAATTTGTATTGAAAATTTTTTAATTTAATTAAAAAAAATTTTTTTTCTTTTTACAGCATCACCTACAGCATATGGCTTGCCTATGCAAGTTCCTGGGCTGGGGTCAAATAGGAGCTGCAGCTGCAGTCCTATGCCACAGTCATGGCAACACAGGATCCGAGTGGCATCCATGACCTGTCACAGCTTGTAGAAATACCTTATCCTTAACCCACAGAGAGAGGCCAGGGATTGAACTCTCATCCTCACAGATACTATGTTGGGTTCTCAATCTGCTGAGCCACAATGGGAACTCCTTAAATTTAATTTTTAGAAAATAAAATTCCCTAGGAAGATAGTTATAAGTTATTTTTATCTACTCTTAAAGAGAAAAAATTCATTAAACTCTTGAAGACAATTTAATTAGGTTACTATTATTTCAATTGTTACTTTCATTATCTGAATGTCGGAAAAAGTAAGTTATTCAATTTTTCCTTCTTGGCTTTATCCATTTTCATGATGGCAAAGAAACACTTTTTTAAACCCTGGAATTCAAGTCACATTAAGCATCAACTTGTCTTTAGATATCATAGTGCTTTTTATACCAAAATACCAGAAAAATGTATCCCATGACTAAATGTCACAACTGAAGAGTATGGAACGTTCATAGCATGTGTGACTTTGAAAATTCCCTTTTGCTAGGAACACAGGAAAGCAATTCTCAAATGGTACTACTAATAAATATCACATTTGCCATTTAAGTGTTTTTAACAATGTTTTGTACTCCTAAAAGAAGTGAACTTTTAGTAAAAGATTTAAAATTAATCTTCCCCAAAATGGAGGCATTCTGAATATTATAAATTGTATTACAAAATAATGCAATTATATGCTACTAAATAAACAGAAGTTCAAGAAACTATATATCTCTTATGTGCATTTATATGCACTTGTATTAGGAGACCATTGACTGAAACTGCCCACCTTGACCAGACATGCTAACAGCCTCTTGCATGAACTCTCTCACGACAGGAGGTCCTGATAAGGAACAGGGTGCTGCCCTGAAGACTAACTGGGAGGATTTGGGAGGGGCCAATAAGAGGGAGAAGATGACTAACATCCCAGAATCCTTGGTACTGAAACCCGTCTTGGCTGAGAGGTGCATATACCACCAAGAAGGACCTTGGGCCAAACCAAGCATGGGCCAAGCAAGATGATTGGCCAGAGACAACCCAGAAACTAACCTCATTACCAAAAAGCCTGAGATTGTGAGCCATGGCAGAGCAGTTCTCCTGGGTTCCCTTATTCTGTTGCTCTCCACCCAGGAGTTGGGGTTGTGGTTGGGGGGCATTCCCAATAAAGTCTTTTGCTTTGTCAGCACATGTGTCTCCTCGGATAGTTCATTTCTAAGTATTAGACAAGAACCTATTATTGGGCTCTGGAAGGGGTCCCCTTCCTGCAACATTTTGATAATTCAAGTCTACAATTTTTTTTCCTTGAATAACTTGATTTGGATTTTCTAACTCATTTTCTTCTGGGTCTCTCTTTTGATCTACACTAAGTAGGTCCAGCTTAAAAAGAGGAATAATAATTTTTAAAAGGTACAGAAATTTAAAATGGAAAGAGTCCTGTGGATGGTCCAGTCCAACCTTGTCATTTTCAAGACAAAGAAACCTAGCACCAGAGAGATTAGTTCTTTGTCTCACAACACACAGCTAGGAAGGAATTAGCCGAACAAGACTTGAGAACTAGCTTCCTGAGTCACACTATACTACCTATCAGGGTAAACTTGTGAGAGGAAGATGGTAGGATATTTTATTTTTATTTCTTAATTGTCAAAACATACCTAGAGCATCTTAAAATTTAGAAAAGCTAGCCAAGAATTTTCAATTTGGAGTAATAATTTGCTACCATTTTGAAATATCTACCCTCAAATAAATGAGAGGTGAAAATAAATGCATCCAACAAATGAAATTGGACAAATAGTCAGTTAAGCTTGCTCCTTTTCTTATCCCTTGTATTTTATTCTGTGTCATTAAAAATATCCATTTCATAGTTATATTTGTTACATCAATTCACAAATCTTCATGAAGTCATAGTAAGGTTTTTCATGAGCAACATGCTTCACATGTTCTCATGTACTTAAATCTACTGTCTTTGCTTCGTTTCTCTTTCCACTACATGGGACATGGTGTCTCTTCTCCTTCATCACCAATCTTTTTTCTCTCATTCAGATCACAGGTTTATGAGTTCCATTATTTAATCCTAGACACAAGAGAAAAGGCATAGTTGAGGTCCTTCCTAAAGAGTAGAACTCAGAAAAATAGGCATTTCTTCTTTTTCTTCTTCTTTTTTTTTTTTTTTTTTTTTTTTTGGTGCTTCATCTTTCCCATGTGATGAATAGAAATAGTTTGTGGCAGGTCCTCCTGTGCTTACACTGATACACAGCTGGTGAATTGTTTAGCATTTGGCATGTAGCCTGACCTGCACCAACACCCAGAGCTGGGGCCAGGGCACATAGCTTCTGTCATAGTTGCATGCAGAAAACACACAAAGCACAATCTGGAAAATGAGAGTGTCACAATATTATAAGTATCGGATATTCAAATTTCTTTCTTTCAACATGCTTTCTTTATATATGGCAAGTCTTACTTTCCATTATTGACTTAACTACAATTTCCCATTGATTAAGCAGGTTATTTTGCATTTTCATAAAAAAATAAAACCACAATAAATCTGCTGTCAGAGACTTTTTTCCTATTTGTTGACAACACAAGTAAACAAACACAAATTCACCTTCTGTATCTAGGCTACTGAAGAGAGATTATTTTTCACAATGATAATCTAAAAATGTACCACATGTTCAAGCATAAAAAAGCTTCTTTTGGTTTTTATTAATCTAATTCAATTGAATTTGGTTTTATTAATGTTCATTTTAATGTTAATTTTATTATTCAACAAAAATTGGAACGAATATGAATTTAGCTGCATTTCAGCAGAAAATCGATTTGGTCAAGACATCCTTATTCCCTGAGCATTTGGTTCAAGTTTCTTTTTTTTTTTTTTTTTTTTTTTGTCTTTTGTCTTTTTAGGGCTGCACCCACAGCCTATGGAAGTTCCCAGGCGAGGGGTCTAATCAGAGCTGTTGCTGCCGGCCTATGCCAGAGTCACAGCAATGCCAGATCCGAGCTGCATCTGCGACCTACACCGCAGCTCACAGCAACACCAGATCCTTAACCCACTGAGCAAGGCCAGGGATCGAACCCTCAACCTCATGTTTCCTAGTCAGATTTATTTCCACTGCACCACAACGGGAACTCCTGGTTCCAGTTTCATAATTTATTCTATATCCCTTAAGCCATCTTTCAGACATGATATTTTAACAATGAAATTCAAAGAAACTTTCTTTTTTTTTGGTCTTTTTGTCTTTTTAGGGCCACACCCACAGCACATGGAGGCTCCCAGGCTAGGGGTCTAATTGGAGCTATAGCTGCCGGCCTATGCCACAGCCTCAGCAACGCCGGATCCCCAACCCACTGAGCAAAGCCAGGGATTGAACCTGCAACCTCATGGTTCCTAGTCGGATTCGTTCCCACTGTGCCAAGACAGGAACTCCAAAGAAACATTTTTTTAAATAGGAAAACTATTTTTTAGTTCTGCCATATTTTCAATTATGATGTTAAAATACCTTATGTTTGGGGAATAAAAGAATGCATTTAGTGAGAGGTCTATATCCCTCATCAATGTGACTGCTTTATTTTCTGGGCTGCATTGTGTCTGTTTCTCTCCTGCATTTGTATATCCAGATAAGTTATCTACTTTCATAAACTCAGTGAAGCATTACTAGCTGTATACTTAGGCATATATGAGTATGAGCTCTTTGTTAAGAGACTTTTGCAAATGAATAGGAGGGAACACTTTTTAGTTTCTCTACTATTGTACAAAATACCACATAATAATAACCGCAATTATCTTCTTTCATTAAACATTTCACGGAAAATCCATTCATGCTTAAGTACTTTTGTTAAGTTGCAGTCACCATTTGTCCTGATTTTTAACACAAAAAGTTCGCCATAATTGCTGCCTTACATATCAAATTGATGTTTTAAAATAGATGCAGTATCTTTTGGTTTTCATTTTTCAGAACACAGAAACAAGTAAGAAACAAAGGAATTGCAACGCCTTAAGGGATATCAAATCAGTACATTCACCTTGAGCTTTTGAATTTAGCTATAAGGGCCCTTGGGCTTATTCTTTGGTTTTGATAAGAACCAATGCCTGCTTTCTAGAAGTTGCTATTGCTTTCCTTTAAGTGACTCATATTGTGCAGTAGCATGTGTGATGCTATTTGTGCACATACTTTTGTAATAGTACCACGTACCTAGTAAATGTGGACACTCACTAGGACACAGCAACTACTGAAACCGAGCAGGGCCCTGTGGGGGTCCTGGGAACAAAAGCATTTCTGTGTCCCCTATTTCTTGCTTTTAGGAAATGGGCCTCATTCAGCTCCATGGTCTTCCCAGAGTTCCAAGGGGCAGGTTCAGACAGCTGCTGATCAGGGAAGGAAGGGGATGCAAACCCAAGGGAGGAATAGTCAAGAAACAATAGCACAGCCTTGGGACAGGATCCCTCTTCCCTCTCTAGGGATACACACCATGATGTAGGCATCTTATATACCTAAGAGAAAAGTTATATTCCTTATGCCTCTTTTAGAAATGAATACTTTAAAATTGAATAGCTTGGAGTCCTTCCTTATCCTTCTCCCTTGTTTGATTGCACCCTAAACACAATCACTCTAAGTTAAAGACTAGGCACCCTGAGCACAACTGCTGGTGGGTTAAACATTATAAGCACATGATGTTTTTCAGGAACTTCCTAGTTTGCTCTAATCTCTGATCAACATGCCCTTTCCATAAGTATTGTTATTCTAGAAAAAGTTAAGATGCCATAACCCAGAAGACCACCACCAGGATCATACTGAGATTTCCTGACACCAACTTTGACGACTAAAATTCCCTGAAGGAAATAAGAAAGCATGTTTGCCCCAACCCTGCTTCTTATCTGAAACCCCATTTTTCTTCTTTTAAACTATAAAACTCCCTTTAAGTCTTCTCCGAAGGAGGACACAGTCTTTAAGGCATTGGCTTGCTGTGGCCTCCTTTGCCTGGCAAAGCAATAAAAGCTATTTTTTTTTTCTCCTTCACCCAAAACTCTGTCTCCAAGTTTTTATTTGGCACTGGTAGACAGAAGCTGAGTTTCAACAACACTACTCCTAACTCCCTTCACCTGCAAAGGCTTCCTACACGTTTCCCTTTCCCCTAAAAATTGGTGGATTGTTTACAGCTATTGTAGGGGAGGAAAAAATAATTTTCCCTCTACCTTTCTGAGTTCTTGGATGAGACCACCCCCTCTCGTTAATAAAAGGTTTAACAAAAGAAAAACAAACAGAACTTTATTAACATGTATTCATGGGAGATACCCAAGAAAACTAAATAACTCCCCAAGATGGCCCAAGCCTTAAATAAATACCATCTTCAGTTAAATACAAAAGAAAGATTTTGGGTGTGGGGGGAATCAGTTATGGGAGGTGACTGGGAAAAGCACAGTAAACAAGGGTAAGGTTTGTTATGCAGATTTAAGTGGGCATCTTCTCTATTGATGAGACTCTCTGGATTTAGTCTTCCTTCTTTTCCTAGTACAGAAAGGGAGACACAAGTGGAGATTTACTTTATAATTGTAAATTTCCCTACAAAAGAGTAATTTCTCTGCTTTCAGAGCTTCTCCTGATTCTGCTGTTTCTCAAAATAATCCATATGCCAAAGAGGCATATTATGGGGTTGCATGTTCGGCTATACTTCACTACCTTAGTTTATTTTGTGTGGGAGAATTCAGAATCCATTTACCTCTACATGTAGAATTTGACTAACCTCTGAACTGAATATTCAATTTGAAGTATGTTACAAAATGTTCAAATGAAAAGCCTGTGTACACGTACACAATCACTATACTATACCAGGCTTTTCAGCGATAAAGAAAAATTAGTCAGTGATGGAAATGCATCCCAGGAAGAGAAATTAAGCTCTCAGACCTCTCCATTGCTCTGTGTCAGGAATACAGAGCAGGTTATCTGGGTGTTGTAAACTTTGCAATAAGAAGCAATCATTGGCGCATCTTCCTTCGGACGGCACAGCTGTAAAGGTGCACGTGCACATTTATTTAATTTGTTATTATTAATATAGGAAGGCAAAAAAGAGGACACTATAGTTCTGTAAAGACAGAGGTCAGCACTTTGGATTGCCATCAGAAGCAAGTATATGAGTTAAGCACATTATAGTTCACCGTTGTTAGATGCTCCACATTGATAATGCCTAAAAGTAATCAAGCTGCTGTGTCTAGTGTTATTGGAAATTTTTCAGATGCTTTCCAGGAATATGCTTAAGAACAATGCCTAGTGGTAGAAGGAAAAATGAACCCAGAGAATGTTATTTCCCTAATAACATATATGGAAAGGAATGCTCTCAGTCAGAAACATTATCTTATGTGCTTCATTCATTCATTCACTAATTCAATATACACATATTAAGCCAGATACTGTCCTAGGTTGTATGAATACAGCAGTGAGGAAAGAACACAAAAATCGCTGCCCTCATGGAGCTTACATTCTAGTGAGGGAAGATGGACCATGAACAAAACAAGTAAGTAAAATAAATAGTATAAGTGGTGCTAGGGGGGAAAAAATGGAGGATAAGAAGTTGCGTGTGTGTGCGGATTTTGTAATATTAGGTAGGATGATCAGGAAATACCTTGATGAGAAGTGACATTTGAGCAAAGGCCTGAAGGAAATGAGGGCATCGGCTGTGGAGAAATCTGGTGGCAGAATGTCACAGGGAAAGAAAATAACCAAATGTAAAGATCCTGAGGTGGGGAGAGTGGCTGGTGTGTTAGGGGAACAGCTCAGAAGAGTATGGGGTGGGGGTAGGAGGGAAAATTGTGCATAGCTAGGCAGGAACCATCATAAAAGTTTTGGCTTTTTATGTGACTTAGATGGGAAGCCATTTGCAGGGTTTTGAACAGAGGAGTCAAGTAGTGATTTGATTTATGTTTTAAATATAAATCACTCTGGCTGCTGTTTTAAGAAAAGACCTACAAGGGCCAGAGCGGAAGCATGGGAGATCTGTTAGGAGTGTGATAGATGATGGTAGTTTGGAACAATATATTGTAAAGTGGTTGGATTAGGAGTATGTTTTGAAGGAGCCAAATTGTATGTGGAGTGTGAGAGAAATGGAAATACCAAGATTGTCAATGTTCTACATTTTTAAAAGTTACTCCTCACTTTAAGTATTATAAACATTTCTAAAAAGTTGTATATATAACTGATTCACATTTGAAATCTATTAGAGCAATTTATTATTTATAATAAACACACAGTGAATCTATAAGAAAAAGGCTTTAAAAATAATTTAAGAGGGTAAATCATTATATTGTACATCTTTAAAAAATCACATAATAAAAGCTAAATATATAAATTCTTTTTTTTTTGGCCACATCCACAGCATATGGAAGTTCCCAGTCCAGGGACTGACTACGAATTGCAGCTGCAACCTATGCCATAGCTATGGCAATGCCAGATCCTTAACCCACTGAACTGGGTGGGGATCAAACCTGCGCCACTGCAGAGACGCTGCACAGCAGTAACTCCTAAATATATACAATTTTTATTTGCCAATCATCTCTCAATAAAACCAGAAAAATTAAATAAATGAATGCATCTTACATTTTATGTAAAATTTGGTGTATCTTGCTTTTAGAAAAATCAATAGCATATATAAACAATGACACCAAAACCAGAAATTAGGGAATTAATAAATTATTATTATTATTATTTTGATTTTTAGGGCCACACCCATGGCATATGGAAATTCCCAGGCTAGGGGTCGAATCAGAGCTACAGCTGCTGGCCTACGCCACAGCCACAGCAACATAGAATCTGAGCCACATTTGCGACCTACACCACAGCTCATGGCAATGCCAGATTCCCAACCCACTGAGTGAGGCCAGGGATTGAACGGGCATCCTCACAGATTCTAGCCAGATTTGTTTCTGCTGCGCTACGAAGGGACCTCCTGAGTCGGAGTCAGGAGGGAACTCCTTATTTTCTTCATTTTAAAAATTATTAATATTATTATTATTATTTTCAGCTGTGCCCATGGCATGCAGAAGTTTTCCAGCCAGGGATCAATCCCAAGCCACAGCAGTGACAATGCCAAATCCTTAACCACTAGGTTATCAGGGAACTCCCATATACTACATTTTCTTTATCCATTCATCTGTAGACAGAAACTTAGGTGGTTTCCATATCTTGACTATTGAGAAGAATGCTTCAGTGAACATGTGTGTGGAGATATATTTTTGAGATGGTGATGATTTCATTTCCTTTGGATATAGACCCAGAAGGAGGGAGGGTTGTTGCATCATATGGTAGTTCTATTTTTAATTTTCTGCGGAACTTATTGTTTTTGTAATGGATGTACCAATGTACGATAATTTTAATTTCTTCAATACTTTTTGAAAATAAGAAATATTTTTCTTGGGAGTTCCTGTCGTGGCGCAGTGGTTAACGAATCCGACTAGGAACCATGAGCTTGCGGGTTCGATCCCTGCCCTTGCTCAGTGGGTTGAGGATCTGGTGTTGCCGTGAGCTGTGGTGTAGGTTGCAGACGTGGCTCGGATCCTGCGTTGCTGTGGCTCTGGAGTAGGCCGGGGGCTACAGCTCCGATTCGACCCCTAGCCTGGGAACCTCCATATGCCGCGGGAGCAGCCCAAGAAATAGCAAAAAGGCAAAAAAAAGAAAATAATAATAATAATAATATTTTTATTGAATGGAGTTTTAGAAGTCTATTCTCAATGACAGAGCAACAGTTCAAGTATACCTATGTTTTACATAGAGATGGCACAAAGTCTAGCTGACTGCTAAGGCCATATCTTAACAGGATGTCTGTACATGTTAAGGGGGTGGAGAGTCACAGTGAATACAGAGGTCTACTTATCAAGGACTTGAGAGGCAATGTTCACAATGAGGAATATGCTAGATAAAAGCCTCCTTTAGTATAAAGGAAGTGTAGAGGACTGATCTACCATAATGGCCTAGTGTAATCCAATTATAATAATTAGAAGCATCCATTGCTTCTAATAAGAATGGAGCTGTCAAAAAGAATGGAATTCTTGGAGTTCCTGTCATGGCGCAGCAGAAACGAATCCAACTAGGAACCATGAGGTTGCAGATTCGATCCCTGGCCTTGCTCAGTGGGTTAAGGATCTGGCGTTTCTGTGAGCTGTGGTGTGGGCCAGCAGCTGCAGCTCCAATTGAACCCCTAGCCTGGGAACCTCCATATGCCACGGTTGCAGCCCTAAAAAGCAGAAAGAGAAAAAAAGAATGGAATTCTTCTTCAATTCTCTCAATTGCATGGCACTGGAGAAATGGACAAATTGCTGTACTTCCTTACTTTAAATATATCTATCAGTCATCAAGACTTTTCTTCCATTTTAAATTTTCTCATGAAAGAAATATTTAAATGCTCTTGATTATAGTTCATTGTTATATTTAAAATTGATACCATCTTTTAAAGGGGGTACTTCTGACTTAGGGAACTTCTAGTCCAATGTCAGCATGCTCAGAAGTCATCTCTTACATGGGCTGTTTTCCTGAGGTTATTTTCCTAGATGATTAATCTTGTCCATTTTTTTTTTCCTTTTTGATCACGCCTGCAAGGTGTGGAAGTTGCCGGGACAGGGATCGAACCTGCATAACAGCAACAACCCGAGCCACTGCAGTGACAAGGCCAGGTCTTTAACTCGCTGAGCCACAGAGAACTCCCATTTGGTTTTGATTATTTTAATTTTCCCATTCAGACCGTAACATTACCGACCTCATCTAAGAATTTGGGGAAAGGGGTGGATATTGTATTCGAAGCCTAGTTCTTTTGACTGAGAACAGTTCACATGGAGAAATCTATTTTTTTAAATGTATATAATGAATTTCAGACCACTAAAGGATTGAGAAAGACTTTCACATTCTTTGTTTTAGCTAAATACATCCTGAGTTTCTGCCAGGTCTTACCCACAGTAAGGTATGTTCAAAAGCTGTTCCTCTGGGATTAGTCATGTCTCACTGACTTCACTCACTGATTAACGGGCCGAGTAAAGGTCAATTGCTTTCAAGGAGGCCGATGAAGTATTTCCATGCATTTTACCAATTTCTCAAATCGTAATATGAAACCTGCCAAGGAAGGATTATAAGTGGAAAACAACAGAGATTTCTTTAGTTTCAATTCACTACATTAAATCTTGTCTTGCCTCAATTTAGTTAGCTTTTTAATGATGCTGAAAGGTAACCAAAAAGTGTTGGAAATTTTAAAGTTAAAAAATACAACCACTTTTTATTCCTCTAAAATAAAGAACACACAAAAAAACGGCCATTTGAGGACATCAGAAGAAGCACTTGCCCATATTTCTTTATTAACATTTCTATGATTACAGCTTATATTTACTACTTATATTTTGTGAGACTATTTCAGATTTCCAAATGCTCTCATGTTTTTATCTTTTCTGTACTATAATCACTAGTTATACTTTGTAGTACTTGAAAAATTATATTGCTCTGGATTTTAAAAATTAGGTAGTTTTTAATATGTCGATTCCTCTGATAATATGTTCCTGAAGGTGTAGCATGGTTTAAACTTGTTTTGAAGTTCAGAAACTGAACATTACCTAAGTACTATGGCTGACCCATTATTTTTTAATGTGCAAGCCTTTTAATGATGAATTTCCAAATCACTCTATGGGAGTTACCATGGACACTAAGAGGCACTCCAGTGCCAAATCAGATAGATAGAAAACAGTTCTTTTATAATATATTTCAGGTATCTGCAGCCTTCCAGAACTGGTTCTGTCATAAATAAATGGGACTTAGCCTTAATTTATCAGAAATTTTCTGACAGCATTTCGGCTACACATTTTTGTTTCATTCTCTTCTTGCATTCTCCCTCAGTTTGTATTTGTGAAAGGCATTACAGCGAAGACAGGATAATTTCCTAAATGTTAGTTAGCTCAGACAATAAGGCCTGTATTCAGCATTGAACTGACAGATAAGGAAATGAGAGATTTGCTTAGTGTGTCTTCTCCACAGAAAGACCTATTAACTCTTGGAGAGAAAGACTTTTTCTGCCTACACCCTTTCATTTGGTAAGTGTAACACTGCATGCATTCTTTCCCATGTATTTTTGTGATTGTTACTATATATACTCTAAGATAATGAACTTATCTATTTATGTTCTTCAGATGATCTTTGTTAGGGATTTATTATGTACTCCAGCTGATAGACTTATGAAGCCTGTTCTTCTCTGAAGAGGTTTGATATATTGAGAGAATATCATTATGCAATTATTTTTTACTGTAACATGCATTTTGCTTTCTAAAATCTCCTTTAATTAAATATTATGGGATAAGTTAGGACAAAATAGGGCTGGCTCTCTACGTATTATGCAATAATTAGATATTTTCATATATCATCAAATATTTCTCAAGTATTTAAATAAATTTATTTATATATATTACAATTTTGCTTCTATAATAGTGTTCTAAAGCTGATCTATGATGGTGAGCTAACCAAGGTACTGACAAAAATTTATGTCTTTTCCTCATTTAATTATTTTCATCTTTGGACAAACTAAAGTTTTTATTACTCTGTTAGGCCTACCTACACAACTTTAAATCCTGTCTCTATGAACCACTCTATGTTTCTTTTAGAGATTAAGCCTTTAAAGATACATAATTCAGCAAAGTGTTATATAACATTCTTTGTTTTACCATATCAATTACCTTTATTTAGGCCACTTGTTCAGAATTTCACCTCTATTGGCAAGATTATTGTTTGTTTTCACTTCTACAACATAAATGTACCAACAAATACATTAGGAAAATAGGCAGACAGCTGGTAAACAGACTCATTCCCTGCCTCAGGGCTGACAAAGCCATTCACCAAATTCATCTCCCCTTGTTCATTTCACATCATCACTATTTCCAAATCACCTGCTTTTGCCCTCTAAGGATTGGAGGACATCTAATATATAAAAGCAGCTGAAACTAAACTTGTACTTCACCAGTTTTGATATTAGTTGACAGAGTTTTATTGTATGAAATTCTGTACTATGCTTCCTAGTTTTTGATGGCTCATCTAATTTCAAAGATTATTATGAAGGTTGCAAACAATATGTTTCCTAATAAAATGAATTATATGTTTTCAGCATTAATCTCAATACATTAGAATTTTTTTTTCTTTTTTAGCCTCCCCATGGCATATGGGGTTCCTGGGCAGGGATCAGATACAAGCCACAGTGGTGGTCCAGAGGTGGAACCTGCATCCCAGCACTCCTAAGATGCCATCAATCCCATTGTGCCACATTGGGAACTCCTAGAATTTTTAAAATTATATTTTAATTAATCTTTTTGGTTAGGATGAAATCAGAATCACAGTTATAGAAATAGAACATTGAAATCATTACCTAGTGTTGAGGCAACTGGCAATCTCATGCAAAGGAAAAGAAAAGTCAGGTTCAGCGGCATCCAGCCACAACTGCAACTTACATTAGAGCAGGGAGATAAGGTGATGCTCCAGAGCCAACAGTAATAAGGCATCAATGATAATGACAGCCACTATTTGTGGACCTTCGCTATGTTGCAGGCATTATACTTGTTATGTAGTTATCCCTTTAAGTACAAACATCAACAGTATGTGCCAGAGTCCCCATTTTGTAGATTCATTATCCAATCAACAAATATTAACTGAGTAATAAAGATGTACCAGGTTCTAGGGATAGCATAGTGAACGAAACTCTTGTCCTCATGGAATTCATGATCTGGTGGTGATGAACCACTTACTGAGTCTTAGAAAGGTTGTATAACTAGCTTAAGATCAGTCTGTGTGCCTCCACACCCATATATTTACCTTCTACTTTATATTATGATGGACATGGGGAAATAATCAGAAACAAGTGGTAGTCACAGGAATCTTTGTGCCAGAGATCAAAACCAGTTGGACACCAGATAAGCAGGTAAATTTCCAGAATTTTGCTACTGAAAGTCAGAGAAAGAGACTGGTCTGTGTACTAAGGAATGGTTTTTTTTTTATATACTGTGTATTTGATCATATTATTTCTTTTATTAAAACGCTTCAATGGTTCTCTATTGCCTTTGGGATAAAAGCCAAACATTTTATTATAATCTATGTGGCCCAAAGAGATTTGGACCACATAGATTATATGCCATTTCGGTCTCATTGTGTGTCTTCTGGCACTTCTGCTCTAGCCATTCTGAACCACCTTTATTTCCCTGAATGGGCACGCTGTCTCTTGCCTCCTGCCCTTTGTACAAGCTCTTCCCTTGCCTTGCTAACCCCTGCTAATTGTTCAGTTTTCAACTTAGATATGTCTCCTCCAGAAAGCTTTCCCTGACTTCCAAATCCAGTTAGGTATCCTTTCTCTCTCTCTTTTTTTGGGGGGGCCCGCTTATGGCATGTGGAAGTTCCTGGGCCAGGGATTGAACCCACATACAGCAGCAATCTGAGCTGCTGCAGGGACAATGCCAGATCCTTAATCTGCCGTACCACAAGAGAACTCTTAGGTACTCTTTCTCTATGTTCCTTTAACACCTTATATATCCTCCACCACAGTAATAACCACTCTGTAACTGTACTTTTTTTTTTTTTTTTTGGTTTTTTAGGGCTGCACCCACGGCACATGGAAGTTCCCAGGTTAGGGGTCGAATCGGAGCTGCAGCTGCTGGCCTACACCACAGGCACAGCAACGTTGGATCCTTAACCCACTGAGTGAGGCCAGGGATTGAACCCGAATCCTCATGCATAGTAGTCGGGTTCGTTAACCACTGAGCCACAATGGGAACTTCTGTAACTGTACTTTTACCCTTTACTCAGCACACTATAAATTCCATGAAGATAGGAACACTGTTGCCTGTTGACCATCCTAACTTTACAGGTTCGTACAGTGTTCAGCATGTAGCAGTTGCTTATAAATGGATGCTTAAGAAAGGAAATTTCAAAAAGACTAGGATGATCAACTTTGGAGGTCATGACATAACCTTAATGGCTTGAAATGTTTTGTATAAATTCATCAGATATAAGAGATAGAGGGACTCAAAGAGTCACTTTGCTCAACTTCCCACTTAATGTAAGAATCTCTACTACATCATCCCTTAAAGAGAACCCTCTGTCCTCCATATATGAACACTTCCGGAGGTAAAGAATTCACTGTTTTGCAAGACAGTTACTAGATCTATTGATGGCTATGTCTAATTGCTTAAAAAAATATTTGGGCACTTTCCTGCTCCAGCTTTCATGCATAGTTTAAGTTCTGCCTTCCTGAACAACACAAAACTAATCTTTCCCTTTCTTGAGCAATTCAAATTTAATTTTTTCCCTTTTCCATATAAGAACCCTTACAAACAGTTGAAAGCCATTATTATGTACTTTGTAAATCATTAGTTCTCAAGCTTTAGTGTACAAAAGAATTGTCTAGGGAACATGTTAAAAATCCAGATCACCTGGTCCTATCCCCAGAGACTCTGATTCAATAGGTTTGGGATGGATCTTAGGAATCTGAAAATTTAACAAGCATCCCAGATAATTTTCATTCACATGGTCCATAGACTACTTGTCAAGAAATACTGCCCAGGAAAATATATTTCAAAAATTTCCCAATAAATGGTGTTTGTAACACTTGACCTTCAAACTCACCGAATATTTTTATTTGTTCTCTGCAAGTGTAAATCTCATGCTGGAACAAAATATTCAGTTGTAATTTAATTTAAAAAAGTAAAGATATTATTTCCTTTAACCTGATTCATGTACTGCTATTGAAATTGTACACAATTTTGTACAATTTTCAGTAGATGTGTCATATTATTTACTGTGATTTTGTTATTAACTAAAGCCTATTAGGGGAGGAATGAATTATAGGGAATGGATGACCCAGAATCGCAGGAAAGAAAAGAGGGAGTGAGATGAGATGACTGTACATGAAGGTATATCCTGAAGAGGGGTAGCAATATTTAGTATTTCCACCAAGGGTGACACATAGACTTCTCAATAACTCCAGTTTCCCTCTCCCGCAGCCCATGAGGTTTCCTACTGCCAGCCATGTGTAAGAGCTGCTGCTCACTCTCATCTACTGATCCTCTCTCTGAAGTCAGCAGATTAACAATCTGTTGCTCCTTATTAGAAAGCTGGTAGACCTGCTTAACCTACAATAAGAATCTGCATTCTGTAATCAGTCCTGCCACATAAGAAGGAGTTGGAACCTTGGCACATTTCTTTGGAAACATTTTTGATCTCTAACAGACTACTGAGGGTACCTTGGCATATTTGTGGAAGGTGACCTAAAACTCTAAAAATAGCTATGAGCACAATTCTCCCACATGCATACAATTTGAATAGGTTTGGCAAGATGCTTTTAAGCTCATAAAAATGTCATAGAATGTTATGAATTGGCTTTACATGCTTCAGTACACACGGTGTACAGATTAGCACTTTCTGTTATGACACCCAGGCTCTGTGCCCTCTACTCCAAACAGCAGGAAAAATTTATGAGCCAGAAAACTTTTCTTGGATTTGGCCTGAGGGCAGTAAGTGGTGGAATTTAGTCACTCACAAGGCTGGAGTCCGAGGCTCCCAGAAACTGGGGGAGAGGGCAGTCACATTGAGTAAAATTGGCTGTTAGTGTCTTTAAATGGAAATATAAGTCTTAGAAGGTACCAGGGTTGCAAATAATAAAGCTTTGAAACATGGCAACTTTGTGTTAAATGGAAGGATAGAGTTGATCCCAACTATGATGTGGAGAAGGGAGGCTTAGAACATAATTCTGAGAAAAAAGGATCATTTTATTGCAGGTGTTAGGATTAAATGATTTAAATTCTCATACACAGATATATGTGCCTCAAAATGGGTTGGGATTACATTGTTTTAAGTGGTACCCAGGAGCTAAACATAAAGTGTTTATCCTAAGGCTTATATGGTAGTCATATTTGCATTTCTCTATTCTGGAACAAATATTTGGAGTATCTACTCTGTGCCAGGACACAAATATGAATTTGACAAAGTCCCTGTCTTTTGGGAGTTCACATCTGAGTGAGAGGAAGCAAGACAAAAGGTGATAACAGTGAACTGGAGGAAAGCCAACTGATGAGAAATTGAAGAAAGACTTTTTGGAAAAGTGATGCCTGAACTGAATGCTGAAGGATGAGTAGAAGTTAATCAGAGGAGTTTGGGGAGGTTATTTGTGTCAAGAGAAGCTGCATGGCGTGTGTCAGGAAAGGCAGAGCATAAAGTAGAAAGCCAGTGAGTGGTGAGAGATGATATTGGAGAAGCAGGCAGGAACCAAGTCATGAAAGGCCCCTACGCCATGCAAAGGTGGCTGGACGTAGTGAAGCAGATACGTGACCATTTTTGATGAGTCACTCTGGCAGCAGTGTGAACAACAGAAAGGACCAGAAGCAAGACCAGAAGCTGGGAGACTAGTTAGGAAGTTGTAATTATCCAGAAGAGAGATGACTAGGGTCTGAACAAAGGGGTGCATTGTGGATGGCAGGAAAAGGACAGGTTTGAGTTTGAGACTGTGAAGAAGCATTTTGTTGTTCTTGTTTTGTTTTGATCCAAGACCGAGTTTGACCCTGAGATCAAAATTGTTGATGTGGAGGTAGTAGAAAGAGGGTAATTGGATGGTGTGATTTAGCATTATAAAAGCTTATTTCAGATAAGATATTTGTTGAAAATTTCTTCTGAAAGTGTTATTTTCAAAGAATACTCTTTTCTGCTCAGCTTTCAAGGTAACCATTTGCTGGAGATTGGTTGTTTAGCCTGTTGGGGGTTAATAACTCATGTGGTTTAGCCTGCTCTAGACAATTGTGCAGTGGGAATAAAAAAAGTTAAGGTCAAAACGAGGGGTAAAGGCTCTGCCAGCTGTCTCTTTTTCCTGTCTCCAAAAGCACAAATACCCTCTAAGCAATCTCAACAACAAAAAAAGAAGCTTTCTGTGCCAGAATCTGTTTATTTTGCAAAGACAATCCAGAAGACCATACGGAATGCAATTGATGATGATATTCGTTTCAGAATATATAAGAACAGAAAGAAGAAATGACTAGAACAAATGGTAAATTGTTACTGCATAATACTGAATCAGAGAATTAAGTTTAAAATACTAAAAACAGTTTTTAAAATTAAGGCTATCTCTATTTAAAAATGAATCTTGTATAAAAAGAAAAATCAGAATAAACTGTATCAGATTATGATATCAGTATAAGGTTATGATAGAACACAATCATACAAAGCACATTAATGAAACTGAACTCAGAATTCTTAATACTGAATAAATTAATAAGGAAGAATTGGATGATATATTATCCTTGAATAAGAAAAGAACCCAGGCTTAGATTACATAAATTTGACTATGTAATTATTCTTAAATATAGATGCAAATGTTAAATTAACACCAGATATCAATCAAATGTCAAGGAGACAAGGAATAAAACTACTGATGTGAGGAAATAAATATCTAATCCATCTCCAAATCCTGTTGTGTCCTCCTATAAAATCTCTTGAATTTGTCTTTTAAACGTTTCTGATACCACTACCTTAGTCTAACATTAACAGTTTATCTCCCCCCTCTCCAGTTTCCCTCTGCTTAAACTCATCGAGCATAATGCTGCTGGATCCCCTTTGAGAAATTTATCTAATGAATACAATCTAATCCCGTCTTTCTGACTTCAAGACCTTCTGCAATCCAGTTCCATCCTACCTATGCAAGTTTATTTACCATTCACCCTAATGTGCCCCCTTCGCTCTGGTCAGGCCATGGTGAATATTGTTCCTAAAGCACCACATGGTCGTTTCTGTGTTCATCCCTTCCTAAAGCGTCATATCTCTTCTGCTCTGTCTAGGCCATCATTCTTCAAGGCTCAGATCAAGTTTTCACTCCTCCACAAAAGATTTCCTTAACTCTATTCTCTGATTTCCCAGTACAATTATAAATGGAATCACATATTTTATAGTTTAATTATTATTTAACTATTGTGTTCAGGTCTTGCTTCTATAACCACATTGCAAATTCATCAAGGGTATATAATTTTGATTATCTCAATTATCCCAATCAGGTCTAGGCAATTTTTATTCTAACATTTTGGGCCATTTTGATATAGTAGATATTTGGACTCTAAGAACATGTTGATTTCTTAAGTATATGTACAAACATTTGATTCAAAATTACATTTCACTATTTTTGTCAAGAAAGCATATTTAAGAGTAAACTCAACTCATTTAATTCTTTGATCAATTTTATACTAAACGCTATTAAAACATTTAATTTTTATATCAATTTCTATTTTATTGAAATTTAATTTTTTAATTTTTAATTTTTGCTTTTTAGGGCTGCACCTGTGGCATGTGGAAGTTCCCAGGCTAGGGGTCAAATCAGAGCTGTAGCTGCTGGCCACAGCCACAGTCACAGCAACGCAGGATCCAAGCCTCATCTGAGACCTACACAGCTCACGGCACTGGCTCCTTAATCCACTGAGCGAGGCCAGGGATCGAACCCGCATCCTCATGGTTGCTAGTTGGATTCATTTCTGCTGCACCACAATGGGAACTCCCCTGAAATTGTAATCTTAAAAAATCTTTTCCATGTTCATTTTACAATGAATATTTTTTGTCAATTTAAACATTTTTATAAAGGTATAATTTACATATAATAACTACATATGGAACCTGTAAATTTGATAAACTTTGGCATATGTGTACACCACCCATACAACAATCACCACGATGAAGATAGTGAATATACCTATCACCTCCATGAGTTTCCTTGTGCTCTTTTGTGATTTCTCTCCCCATGCTCCCAAACTCTACCTGCCCCCAAGAAACCACTAAACTACTTTCTGCTCATATAGATTAGTTTGCATTTTTTGAGTTTTATAAAAATCAGATTATCTATTATTTACTCTTTTCCCTGGCTTTTTTCCTGTCTTTTTTCATTCAGCAAATTTATTTTCAGATGCATCCTCATTATTATGTTCTATCAATAGTTTATTCTGTTTATTACTGAAAGGTATTCCATTGTATGGACATAATCCAATTTGTCCTTTCTTTTACTGATGGACATTTGGGTTGTTTTCAGTTTTTGGCTATTCCAAATAAATATTCTATTAATATTTATGCATAAGTCTTTGTAGGTATGTAAGCTTTCATTTCTCTTGAGTAAATATCTAGGAGTGGAATATCTGGATCACATATTTGGGGGCTGTATGTTGAACATTTTAAGAAATTGCTGTACTGTTTTCAAAGTAGTTCACCATTTTACATTTCCAACAGCAGAGTATGAAGGTTCCAGTTTCTCCAGATCCTTGTCACCACTTGGTATGGCTAATTTTTTTAATATTAGCAACTCTAATAGGCATGTAGTAGTATCTTGTAGTTTTATTTTTCATTCCGTATTAACTAATGATGTTGAACATCTTTTCATGTGCTTGTCTGCCATCTAGATATTTTCTTTGGTAAAGTGTTCAAATCTTAATGCTCATTTTTTTATTGGGTTGTTTATTTTCTTATTATTGCTTAATATAAATACATCTTTATCTTATACATGATTTGCAAATATTTTCTCTCACTCTGTGGTTTGTCTTTTCATTCCCATAACAGTGTTTTTCAAAGAGCAGAGGTTTATAATTTTCATGAAGTCCAATTTATCAATTTTTTTCTTTTATGGACTGTGCTATTGGTGTCATATTTGAGAAATCTTTGTCTAAATCAAAGCCATAAATATTTCCTCCTATGTTTTATTTTAAGCTTTAGGTTTCACACAAGTCTATACCGTATTACTGGTAAAGTTTTATATGTTATATGAGGTAAGCATCCAAATTTGTCTTTTTTTACATATGGATGTTCAATTGTGCTAGCAGCATTTGTTGAAACTGTCTTTTCTCCACTGACTTTACATCTTTGTCAAAAGTTATTTATCTACAGTAGGAATTTATTTCTGGATTTTCTATTCTGTGCCATTGATCTATTTCTCTATTTTTACACTAGTACCACTCTGTCTTGACTAGTGTAGCTTTGTAATAAGTCTCAAATTTTCGTAGTCTTCCAGTTTGGTTTTCTTTTTCCAAATTGTTTCCACTAATCTAAATCTTCTGCGTTTTTGAATTTAAAGATTAATTTGTCAATTTTTCCAAAAAAGTCCTGCTGAGGCTTTGGGGAGAACTGGCATCATATCAATATTTCTTGCAACTCATGAAGATGATATAACTCTCCATTTATTTATGTCTTATTTAATTTCTTTTACGTATGGTCTGTAGTTTTTGGTGTACAGATCTTTCACATATTTGTCAGATTTTCTATCCTGCAACTTTGCCAAATTCACTAATTTGTTCTTATAGCTTTATTGTAGATTTCATTTGTTTTCTGCATAGATGATCACATCATCTGTGAATAAAGACTCTTTTCCAATCTGGATGCTGGCCTACCTGCCTCCTTCCCCCTTCTTTTCTTCCTTCCTTCATTCCTTCCTTCCTTCACCACTTCCTTCCACCCTCCTACATCCCCTTTCCCTCTTTTCTCTCCCTCATCTCTCTCCCTCTTTACTTCTTCCTTCCTTCCTTCTTTCTTTCCTTCTCTCTCTCTCCCTTTCTTTCTCTCTTGTCTTCTTACTGTCTGGAAACTTTAGTTCAATGTTCAATGAATCAGTGAGAGTGGACACCCTTGTCTTGTTCCTGATCTTAGAGAGAAAACCTTCAGTCATCCACCATCTGGTTTATTGTAGGTTGTAGGTGTTTCATAGATCCTCTTTTTTCCTGTTGAAGAAGTTTCTGGAAACTCTCTCAAAGCACTAAGATTGGGCATTTGCAAGTCTCATTTCATTTGTGTCTCATATCCTAGGTATTACTGTTTTTGTTGGCCGATATTCAGTATTTTAAAAACCACAGTTCTCTATATGTTGTCCAAGTTTTGGGTTGTTTCAGGTAGGAGGGTAAGTCTGCTCCCTTTAGATCATGTTAGCTTAAAGCAGAACCAACCCTCTTTTTTTGTGTGTCAGATGTAACATATTAAAGATATTTAAAAACGGAACATTCCCAATACTGGCAAAAATATTCTTGTTTATATTGCTATTGACAATGTAAATTGGTACGAATATTTTGGAAAGCAAGTTGGTAATGTTTATTAAGAGACTTAAGGAATTCCCTTGTGGAGTAGTGGGTTAAAGATCTGGTGGTGTCACTGTAGCTGTTTGGGTTGCTGCTGTGGCACGGGTTCAATCCCTGGCCCAGGAACTTCCACATGCTACAAGCACAGTCCCCCCACCAAAAAAAAAAAAAAAAAAAAGAGAGAGAGAGAGAGACTTAAATATTTTTACCCTACGATTGAATAACTGAATTTCTTGGAATCTAACATAAGGGAACAGTACATAGGAAAAATTCTTTATTAATAATAATCTTTTTGGGGGGAATTCCTATTGTGGCTCAGTGGGTTATGAACCTGACTAGTATCTATGAGGATGCAGGTTCAGTCCCTGGCCTCGCTCAGTGGGTTAAGGATCTGGCATTGTTGTGAGCTGCGGTGTAGGTCGCTCATGGCTTGGATCCTGTGCTGCTGTGGCTGTAGCGTAGGCCAGCAGCTGCAGCTCCTATTCAATCCCTTGCCTGGGAACTTTCATATGTCACAAGTGCGACCCTAAAAAAAAAAAAACAAAAACAACAGAAAGGTTATACATAATAAAGGAATATTGGTAAGGACCTAAATATCCTAAAGCAGATGTACATATCAAGTAGTACGTGGTTATATAATATAGAAAACTATATAATATGTGGGATATAGTTATAATACCTGTAAAGAATATGAAATAATAGCAATTCTTATATGATTTTCTAAAACAAAATATTGTAAATATTTATAAATAAAATAAATATATAATGAACAAAATAAAATTTTGTGCTACCTAGCAGCTGGTAAGCACTTTTTAATGGATATAGTTTGGGAGGAGTTAAACAGCTAAGAATTTTTGAACTGAGAAAAGATACTAATGCAGATAGATTACTTCCAGAAGTTACAGAGGTTAAAAGCCTCGGCTTAGTCAGGCATGCTTCTCTTCAAATTTTTGCTTTGCCACTTTTCAACTGAGACCTTGAGCAAGTTACTCAATTTCTCTGAATCATAGTTTCCTCACTTATAAAAATGCAGATAATAATAATATCTACCTCACAGGACCTTTGTGCAATTAAGAGAGATCATTTACCTTTCACTGCTAGATATTATTAGTCAGTGGAGTGTGTTAATGATGATAATGACAATGATACTCACTAAGGTTCTTTGAATTCCTACTATGTTCTAGATAATCCTCTAGGGGCTCTACATGTATTAAGTAATTCTAATCTTTACAATATCTCTATAAGGTAGGTAGTATTATTATCCTTATTTTTCAGATGAGAAAACAGAGGCACAAAGCCCAAGGTCACATAATTAAGTGGTTAGAGGAGTAGAAGCAGAAAAGCAAGTTAGGAGGCTGCTGCAATAGTCCAGAGAAAACAGTGACTTGGGTTAAGGTTATGGCAATGGAGATAATGCTAGTAGTCAAAGAGTATGGTGTGATTATATCTTCATTTTTGCCAATCTATTTAAAGTCTATTGCCTATGAACAGTAGAAGTCATAGTCAGCTAAGAAAATTTTAAACTTTTAATCTGGAACTTCATGTATGTGTCCTGGAAAAAGGGATTTATACTAAGTAGAGGTATTTAAGATGGAGATTTTATTAAGAAGTGTTTAAGAAATACAAAACGAGCAGTTCCCACTGTGGCTCAGCGATAACAAAACTGGTTAGTATCCATGAGGTCACAGGTTTGCTCTCTGGCCCTGCTCAGTGGATTAAGGATCCGTCATTTTGGTGAGCTGTAGTGTAGGTTGCACATGTGCCTCAGATCTGGCATTGCTGTGGCTGTGGTTTAGGCTAGAAGCTACAGGTCTGATTGGACCCCTAACCTGGGAACTTTCACATGCCATGGGTGCGACCCTTAAAAAAAATAAGAAAGAAAGAAATACAAAATGGAAGAAGTGGATGAAGTCATCAATGAAAACCCAATTGTTTACTAATTAGTACCTCAGAATTATCTACCCCATTATATAATGACTATGGTTAGAAGAGACTTTTGCGGAGTTCCCGTCGTGGCGCAGTGGTTAACGAATCCGACTAGGAACCATGAGGTTTCGGGTTCGGTCCCTGCCCTTGCTCAATGGGTTAACGATCCGGCGTTGCCGTGAGCTGTGGTGTAGGTTGCAGACACGGTTCGGATCCCGCGTTGCTGTGGCCCTGGCGTAGGCTGGTGGCTACAGCTCCGATTCGACCCCTAGCCTGGGAACCTCCATATGCCGCGGGAGCGGCCCAAGAAATAGCAAAAAGACAAAAAAAAAAAAAAAAAAAAAAAAAAAAGAAGAGACTTTTGGGAGTTCCCTTGGTGGCACAGAGGAAATGAATCCAACTAGTGTCCGTGAGGATGAGGGTTTGATCCCTGGCCTCACTTATGGGTTGGGGATCCGGTGTTGCCATGGGCTGTGGTGTAGGTCATAGACACGGCTCAGATCCTGAGTTACTGTGGCTGTGGTGTAGGCCGGTAGCTATAGCTCCAATTTGACTCCTAGCCTGGGAACTTCCATATGCTGTGGGCATGGCCCTAAAAAAGCAGGAAAAAAAAAAAAAAGAGAGAGAGAGAGAGAGACTTTTAAAACCACAAAAGTGCCAACCAAAAGTATGTTAATTTGTTTCCTACATTAATACATCTGTTAGAGCCTGGAAGTGTGAAACATGAAGTCATCACAACCAATATATTTTCTCCTAATTTGTGGAATCATACCATAATTGTAGACAAAGTACCAAAGCAGAAGTAAATATCTTCTTGCCAACCTAAACCTATAACATAAGTAAAAGTTGAAATTTATGACTGCCTCACCAAAACAAAAGTGATCTAAAAGATCCTGCAGTATTTGACCACACACTCTCTTGTTTAGGGAACAGAACTTTGACCCTTCCTTCTGACAACCCACAAATGGGCTAACTGGGGTCATGATCATGACCATGCTCAAGAAGAAATAGTCTTGTTGCCACAAAGAGAGAAATATTCAATTTTAGGGTCACACGTGACCCAGTTATCACTTGAGAGCTTCAGGTTTACAGATTTAGTCTTTGAAAGAAATTTTGTCATCAATGGCAAACAAAACCCCACCTTATAATTTAGGTGCACCGCCACCAGGCCCAGAGTCATTTCGGAGTCCTACAGAGATTTATGTCATACGTTTATTTTTGTTTGTTAGAGAAACAAACAAATGAAAATAAACCTATAACAATCACACTTTGCATATATAGTGATGAAGATTTGAAGCAAAATTTAAGGTAAACAAATATAATTAGACTTTGGTAGATGCTCCGACTTGATTCTTCATCATTTCATTACAACCTTCATTTTATACACAGATTTTGGTCCACATGTTTCCATTTCATTTTAAGGAAATAGAGAATCTAAACCCTTTTGGGATTTATATTTCCTCCTGGGACTTTAATCTATCTTGATATCGTAATTCCTTTAATAGGCTTTACTGAAATGCCATTAACTTCTGTTTTTCTCTCACAGATATAGCCTGTTCAGAGGTAGTATGATAGTTGCCTAGACTTTCCTTTTCGGAATTTGGATTTTGTTTGAAAAGGCCCTATTTTAGCATACTTTCTCACATACTGCAAGAAGAGGGTGATAATTATATGACAAACTTGCCCAAAAGGTACATGGCATGTTTCCAAGTTTATAAAGAGGAGACTTTCCAATGCTAGAGACCACTGAAAAAGACTAAAAAATTTTCCTCAACATTTTTTTTTCTAATCGGACATAACAGGTTTAATAACTGTGATGTTTTATTTACTTTCTTTTGGTCAAGCTAAACTAAACAAAACTCAGCAATCTCTATCTTCTACACACTACTTTAATACGAAAATTCTTCAGGATTTTTAGTAGACCTGTGTTGCTTACACAAAGCAAACCATTTAAGGTATATTTTAAAGGAGGATTTGGAACAGATATTTCAATGGATTTCATGATATCAGGTTAACATACTAGAAACATGGACTTCAAAATCTGGGATTGCACTAGACATGGTAGACAAAAATTGGAATCAAGTTATTGAATCATATAGTGAAAACACAAAAGTTAGAAGAGGCAGAAACCTGGGGTGAGTCAATGAGAATTTTTTTTTTTTTTGGTCTTTTTAGCTATTTCTTGGGCCCCTCCCGTGGCATATGGAGGTTCCCAGGCTAGGGGTTGAATCAGAGCTGTAGCCACCGGCCTACACCAGAGCCACAGCAACGCGGGATCCGAGCTGCGTCTGCAACCTACACCACAGCTCACGGCACCGAGCAAGGGTAGGGACCAAACCCGCGACCTTATGGTTCCTAGACGCATTCGTTAACCACTGCGCCACGACGGGAACTCCAAGAATATAACTTTTAAGGGCAGTACAGGAAAACATCTATTAGTTCTGGTAGCACGATAGTATCGAGGAATTTAAGAACTACCGCACTGATAATTCATGATACACTCAGCTCAGTTTCTATTGGCAAAGTGAATCTAGAAAAAAAAGATAATAATAACCATTATAATATAGGTGTTTTATATAAATATCTCACATAATCCTCACTAAAATCTTATGAGATAGCTAATAATGTTATGATATCTGGTTTATAGATGAAAAATCTGGGGCTTTGAGAGCTTAAATGACTTGTTTATGTTGCATCTTGAGCCAAGATAGAAAATAATAGTGCTTATTGGCATCAACATTGAAGATTAGGTATGTAATAGCTTCTTTTAAGTAATAGTGATCACACATTTGTCCAATCCCTTTTGAATTAATAAATATTAAATTTAGAATTAATGAGTTGGTTAGCATTGGTTAAAGTAGCACAATGAATTGGTTAGCATTGGTTAAAGTAGCACAAGGGTAGAACCAGGGACCGACAGTGAGGGGAAGGAGGATCAAGGGTGTTGTATATAATGTACTATAAATTACCCTAAAATAAGTTAATGTGTAGTCCTCCAAAGATTCCACACCATAACAGGGATTTTGGAAGGGACTGAATATCAGGTTACTAGAGAGATGAGGGCCAAGTAAATATCTCATTCCCCCATTTCTCTAATCATTTTTGGTGTATTTCTTAGGGCTTTCTTTAATTCAGGACTTGTGCTGAGACTGCAGTGAGCAAAACTTTCCATCATATTCCAACAGCAGATGTAGAATAGTTCAGTATGATGGAAATCAATATTTTTCAGGGTTTCTGATATATGTCTTGGTGATACTCAACATTTCATTGTTTTTTTCCCTCTGTTGAGTTTAGTATTCAATTGAACTGATGCTTTTAGGAAACACACTGCAGAGATTCCCATGGCTTATTCCTGGATCCTGATCAGGATTTAAAAAAAAATTCATATTCTAGTTCAATCTAGTTAATCCCTAAGTTCATTGCCTTGTTCTAGATCTTGAGATAAAACATATATCACTTTTGATTTATAGGCTGGTAAGAATGTCCTTTAGTCTATCCCAATATTTTGATATGTAATAGAAGAATTTGGTGCTTTGGACTGTGCCTTTCCTTACATTATTTATAAATGTTGGGTAACTACCAATTTGCTTGAAATAGTGGTGACTTTAAACTGGCCTGGAATTTCAAAAGTCCCCTCTAGAGTTCTTTTGAATACAAATCACATTTGTAGTTGGCCAGTGCTTTATTTAATAGAGGCAGCATATTTTGTTTAAAATCACTTGTTTTCCTTCTATAATCTTTGATATGTGTCCTTTAGCCCTGGTGATTTGTCGACATTCAATTTGTAAGTTTGGCTTGGATAATTCTGTGTATCATCTGTAATTTAATCAATACGAACATGTTCACATCAGGAATAACACTGAAGTGATTATCACTGTAAAATATCCTCTAGTATAGACTGAAACAAAAAAAAATCATGCAATATGTCAAATATCTCTTTGCCTATAATTATCAAGGAATTTTATGTCTGCACCTGTGGCACATGAATTCCTTCTTAAATTCGTTTGTACATGGCCTTTTTCACTTGACAGGTATCCTGATCCTGAGGACATTTTTCCAACACATTGTTTTATATAATCACAAAATTTTTACTGGGTAATTATTAAATGTTCCTTTCTTAATCTTTTCTCTATCTAATGAATTCCAGTTTCCCCTTTCACCCCTCTTGATTCTCGATGTTCTCAATTAATACTTGATTTGATTTGCCACATAAGAAAGATGAGATATAAGGTACAATATTCTTTCCTGACACCAGTGGGTTTAAATAATTTGATTTGACTTGATAATTCATTACAGAGGTCTGAATCTCAGTTCTGTGCCTTCTGTGGGTTATGCATCTGGCAAATGTAATTGCTTGCAACATAATTATCTTGGTTAACCTATATGGCCACAAAGCAATTCACACAAAGTGTAATTCTTACCTGTATTTTTTTTCCAAAATAGAATTTTTTGCGGAGATTTCTCCAAGAAAATGAGACTGTTGACATATTGCTCAAACTGAAAAGGATGTAAAAGAGATGCCTAGGATATTCAAGTTTATGATAACTGAACATGACCAAGCATTCTGATAGTTTTCTTGTGTAGCTTTTCTATTAGCAAAAAAAGATTTGAATAACTCTAAGTAGGAGTGGAGGGATGGCAGGGGCCTAAATGGTTGGGTTCAGGGTCTAAGAATGAACTGCTAAACATCCAAGACTGATTAGTTTCATATCCCCAGTATTAAACCTTCAGAATTCAACCTAAAACCAAAACCTGCATTTCAAAAATAAACCTTAAGGTTGTTTGATGATCAAAGAGTTTTCCATCAGCCATACTGACATGATGAGAAGAAACTTGAGATATTTTGGAGATCTTGGCACAACTTCAAAGACTTATAGAACAGAATGCAGAGAACTTTTCCAAGTTTTGGAAGGCAGCAGTCTGGCTGAGACCCACACACACTGAAACGAGAGGTTTCCTTGAAGACATTTAAAAAATCTTTTCCTATTTTGGAATTCTTAGTTATGGCAAAATTCATATATGCTTAAAGCTCACTTCTGCACCAATTTTCCTGCTCAAAGTTCCTCTCCGTGTTAACACTGCTAAACGACTCCTGAGACATTTGCGGTAAGCGTTTCAATCAGGTAGTTGAAAGTCCTTCTAAATGCTGTTTCAAAAGATCCTGAAATGAATCTCTTTCATCGCTATCTAATACATTTGCCTTTGTTTTGCAGAACCCAAAAGGTGAAGCGACTTGGAGATTTGGGGGCATATCGCCAAATGACCTATAGTTAAGCTGGTGTCACTTTGCAAGATTTTGGTACCCAAAGCAGCGGAACCGGGCTTTAGCATCCTTTATCTGATCACACATTTCTTAAAGCAAGCGTTCTGCACGCTTGAACATCGTCTTCACCATACCCAACACGTCCTCCCAGCCCGCCCCCTGGTTGCTTCCCACCCTCTACCTCGCACCCCCCCACCCCGCCCGCCCCCAGTTTGCGCATGCGTCCTAAGAACCCCCTACACTCGCGGCACAAGCTGAGAGTATTGTCGGGGGCTATTCTCTCTCCCAGGAACATGGCGGCGAGTCAGGGAGGTGGTGGTAACAGTGGGGGCGGCGGTTGTGGTGGAGGTGGAAATAGCGGTGGCTGTGGCGCGGCCGGAGGGGGAGGCGGCGGAGCCGGCGGGGGAGGCGGCGGCGGCGGCAGCGGGACCCTGGTGGTGCCCATCCCGGTACCGACTCTTTTCGGTCAGCCGTTCCCCAACGGGCCGCAGTGGAACCCGGGGAGCCTGCAGCCTCAACACACGGTGAGGAGCCTGGACCGGGCCCTGGAGGAGGCGGGCAACTCCGGCATCCTGAGCCTCAGTGGTAGGAAACTCCGAGACTTCCCGGGCAGCGGCTACGACCTGACGGACACCACCCAAGCAGGTGACAGGACTGGGAGGGGGAGGGGAAGCGGGGCTAAGAAGGAGGAGGTGGGGGGAGTGGGTGGCTGCGTGGCTGCGTTGTTGGACTTGGCTGGTCCCGGAGGTTGCGTGGGGGCGGCGAGACTGACAAAGTCGGAGCAGCCTGTTCTGAATGTGAGGGGCAGAGAAGGGTATGGGTGGGGGGCGGGAATGCTGACGGAAAGGGTGTATGGAAACCGGGTGGGATGTGAAGGGTGAAAGAGCATTATTGTTAAAAGCGAGTTTCCCCAGTTAGGGGTGGGAAGGGAGGTACTGACACCTTCCTGAATGCACTTCTTCCAACTCTCCTGGATGTTCTTTTCTTTGCTGGAGGGGGAAAAAAGAAGACAATACACATCTTAATGTATACATATTCCTTAAAGGCATACGTGTCTGCAAGAATGGTATATTCCTATCCCTGGTACAGCAGCAGTATTGCCACGGTTTTTGTGTCCTTATTTTGTTTGTGTGTATTTTAATTATCCTAGAATATTCTTGCCTTCTTGTCACGTATGCCTTTAAAACCAGATTTTTCATTTTTCTGGTGTTGGGGGAGTGGTGGTTAAATTAGTATTTGCTGCAATGGCAAATTAAATCATCAATCACTTACGTGTCTGGTTTACTAGGGGGGGAAATCCTTGTTTTGAGTTATGTTAGAGTCTTAATTTTTATATCAGATATAACCAAGAATTTTAAGGGCATTTCTGAGAAACAGAATTAACAACATTGTTTTTGGAGTTGTGGGTTAATGGTTTATCATTTTGGATGAGAAATTTGCTATTGTAATGCTCTTCATATACTCTCTGGCACTCTTTGTTGTGGATGGCATTTTTTGTTATGAACACATTCTCTATCCCCTCTGCCTTATAGCCAATGTTGATTATTTTAGGTGTGTTTTGGTTTGATGAAGGTTTTTTTTTTTTACTTTTCATAATCTTTAAATTTGTTATTTATGTTTTTTTCATCTGCTTTGCTGGTAGAAATCATGTAAAAATTATTTTAATAGATTTAGTGATTTTTGAAAAAATATGGTAAGTAAATTCACTAATAATGAGAAGTAATAAAAGACCTCATTTTCAGAATGACACTATTTCATTGTGTTGCGTTTCCTGCTGTTAAATCAAGGTGTGTGTTTGGATGAGGGTGAGGAGATGAGGAAAACCTCAAATTGAAGCCTTCTACCCCGTTATTCCCTTAGGAATTATCTAAGAACTATGAATGCGTAATTGATCAATGATTTGTATTTTGGGAAGCATGCTTGAGTATTTCGTGCTTCACTCTGAACAGATTTCCTAAACAATATGTTCACATATGCATGATATATTGGCAAAATATTATCCTACTTGGTATGTTCTTCAAAGGCTTCAAGAAAAATAGTTTCAGACTGCATCATTATTAGGGATATGTTGTTTTGCTTGTTGTTATTTATAACCTTAAAGGATTTCTCTATCTATAAGACAAAATTTTAAGCATCCTAGATTGGCATATAGGGCTTTCACTGACCGGCTCCAATTTATTATTACAACTTTACCTCCTCAAATGCTCCTACATAGAACCCTCTGTTCCAACTAGGTCAGATCCCTGTCCCTCAAATATATTTGATGCATTTCTGCCTCATCTTTGCAGAAGGTCATCTACATGTTTGAGATTTCTTTATTTTTTTTTTTTAAAGATTTTTTTTTTTTGTCTTTTTTTGCTATTTCTTGGGCCGCTCCCTCGGCATATGGAGGTTCCCAGGCTAGGGGTCCAATTGGAGCTGTAGCGGCTGGCCTATGCCAGAGCCACAGAAATGCAGGATCCGAGCCGTGTCTGCAACCTACACCACAGCTCACGGCAATGCCGGATCCTTAACCCACTGACTGAGGCCAGGGATCAAACCCTCAACCTCATGGTTCCCAGTCGGATTTGTTAACCACTGAGCCACAACGGGAACTCCTACCGTTTATTTTTGGCCAAATCCAGCCATGAACTAGTTAAGGGCAATGTTCTTATATGTAGAGACTAGTATCCATAAACGAAGGTAGGTACATTGGAACTAAAGAAAAATAAGAGCATGTTTGAGATTGTGCATACATACATACACACAAACATATAAATATGTATACATGGTATATTCTCTGTTTGATAACAGTTCGGTTTGTTGATATACCTAAAATAACTTTCAGTAGGATAATGTTTCAGTACCAAATTGATTAGTTAGACAAGCATATAAAGTTTTATTGGGTTGGGAAGAGACGGGAGGAAGGAAGAATCAGTAGGAAGCTATTTGTTAATCTAGGTGTGAGGTGGTCAGAATCTGGGTTAAAACAAAATTGAATTAGATGCGGCAATTGATAAATTTTGAAGGAATGGGGAGGGCTTTTCAGTGTTATTTTGCTCTTTCTTACATATGCATAAGATGAAATAGACCAATGGTTTTGCACCTTGGCTGCATGTTAAAATCATAAGGGAGTGTTGTTTTTGTTCTTGTTTTTTTAAAAAACATATGTCTGGGCCCCACCCCAGATCAATTAAATCAAAGTCTCAGGGGCCCAAAGAGTTTTTTTTTTTTTAAAAAAAAGTATTCTCAGATGATTCTAATGTGCAGTCAGGGCTGAGAAAACTCTAAAATAGCTCATTTTTTAGGCACTCAAGAAATAGTTATTGAGTGAATGAGAACATTGATAAAAGTTTGTTGATTAACCTAAAGCCACTTGTCAAGAGGGTCTAAACCAAAGTTAGGAACTAAGTGTTCTAGTTCAGTATTCTTTTTTGTATTACTCAATGGATTTTATTACATTTATAGTTGTGCAACGATCATCACAACCCAGTTTTATAGCATTTCCAACCCCAAACCTCAGCACATCCCCTCCACAGTATTCTTTTTGATAGACTTATGTGAAGCAGTTATTTTGTTTTTCATCATATTATGTCTTTAGTGACTAGAAACTTACCAGGAAGCTATAGTTTCTCCAGTTCCCTTGTGTAATTCTGGTTTATATTTAATACTGTTTGATAATTTTGCATTAGGAAAATAGTGCCCCTAAAATGTGCAGCAACAAAATCTTGTTTTCTCTGTTAATAGTCCTCTTGTGAGGAAAAATGGGTAACTGTGCACAAAGTTTATCTTTGGTATCTTTTTACTTCTCTGCCGTTCTTGTGTCTGTTCTTCTTCACTTTTTCCCTCCCTCCTGCTGCCCTCCTTATTTCTGTTACCCTTTTCAGCCTCACTCCCCTTCCTTTCCTAAGATGGAGCTCAGAGCTAATTATGGCAGCCTTTTTAGGTGATTAACATTTAAAAGGGAGAGGTTGCCAATTTACTTGACTCTCCAGTTGTTGGTTTGTGCTCCTGACCTTTTTTGAATTGATATGCCTTGCAGATACTTCTTGATTAAAATCCTCACCCACATAAAGAATAAAAACAGGGATCAGAAAGTTAGTAACCCATTTCAGGAAAGTAGCTGATTCTGGTTGTACTGTCTTGTCTTTGGTGGTCCGTGGGTAGACTTGGCAAGACAAAGGGAAATTGCCTAGAACTTTTTAGTTTGTCTGGATACTGTGATAATTTGACTTTAAGAGAGCTTGAAAATGATTTTAGTGGCTACCCAAAGAAATCCTGAAACTTTACATATTTGGCTTTGTCACCAGTGCTACAATTAAGTCTTGGTCTAGTTGCAGCTGCTCCCTCTGTTTCTTCATACCTCTTTATGTTCATAAACAATAGGTCTGTGAAACAGATTTAGGAATTCTTTACATTAGATTATGCTGTGTCCTAGTTTATCACGTGTTTTCCTGTAAACCTGGAGTCAACTCTAGTATTTCCTACATGTGCTGGCTCACCTCTTCAACTGTGGGGCATGGTGCATTGTGTTGGCTTATAAAATGGAGCCAGATAAACTTTGCAGCATCTAATTTTGTTACATAGGTGAAGGCCATCTTAGTGCATTCAGTGGAATGAGCTTGTGATTTTGTGGCCTGGTTCAAATATCTTCTTTGCTTTATGTAATAAATATCTTACTGAAAAATTGAGAGTGAATGACATTTTGGACGGTTGACTTGGATTTTAATTGCTTTAGATCAAATTTGAGTTGCTGAACCTTGTAGTAATTTATTTTATTCAGTGATTAATTCTTTTATAGCATAAATAGTTGCCCCTTAATTTCTTTCTTTTGTAAGTTCACATTTTTTTATTATTATTATTATTTGTCTTTTTAGGGCCACACTCATGGCATATGGAAGTTCCCAGGCTATGGGATGAATCTGAGCTGCAGCTGCCAGCCCATACCTTATACCACAGCAATGCAGGATCCAAGCTGCATCTTCCACCTACACCTACACCACAGCTCGCGGCAACGCTGGATCCTTAACCCATTGGGCAAGGCCAGGGGTTGAACCCACGTCCTCATGGATACTAGTTGAGTTCGTTACTGCTGAGCCACACCGGAAACTCCTGAGTTCACATTTTAAAATAAAATGTTATCTTTAATTGGAGGGTACATTTATCATTAAAACAATACCATTTATATAGCTCTTTATAAATTCTAAGCACGTTCTTATGTATTACCCCATGTATCCTAACAATGACCCTGTGAGCTCTGCAGAATGCATAGTAATTACTCCTTATTATTGAGAGAGTTAAGTGATTTGCCTAACGTGAAGTGGCTAGTATATGGCAGAGAGTGTGTCAGAGGCTAGGTTTTTCAGTTCTACCACTATTTCAGTGTTATTTCCATTGCAGCACTTTCTCTTCTTATAACAAAGTTATTATTAAAATAAACACTATGCTAATAAATAGGTTATTTAATGTGAAAGATGAAAAACTTATTTAACTTAATAGATTACATAGTTTTTGTTTGTGGTACAGTGTGTTTTGTGCATGGTATTTGCATAGCTTGTCTTCATGAGTTTCAGATGATTTTAGAATAGGTTCATTAAGATTTAAGAAAAGCTTCCACTATTTCTGAACTCCAACATTGGAAACATGATTATGGTCAATAGGAAGAGAAATGTGGAGTTCCCTTATGGCTCAGTGGGTTAAGGATCCAGTGTTGGCACTGTAGTGGCTTGGGTTGCTGCTGTGGCATGGGTTTGATTCCTGGCCTGGGAACTTCCACATGCCACAGATGCAACCAAAAAAAAAAAAAAAGAGAGAGATGTGGTTCTTGTCCTTGAAGCATTTATAAAATAGGTGAATGTGTACAGAAATATGTGTAACAATAGAACAGATTTATAATATATAACACTATTCAAAGTTGTATACTTTTATAAACTGTACAAATAAGTGATGTGAAACTATGACACAAGGCTTAATTTTATTGGGGGTTAAGTTTGGGAAAGTTTCCTATGAAGTTAGGTATTTCTGAATCCTGAGTTAAATGATCAGTATATGATTAGGCAAGAGGGAGAGTTGCAGACTTTCAGGTGAGAAATTGCCTGGATATGGAGTTGAGAATGGTATTGCATGTTAAAGGCAGATGTTAACTGAAGGTTCACTCTATATTTTCTCAAACATACTTGGAAGCTGAGAGGAGGGAACTGGTAGAGAGTTCAGTGTTAAAATGCAAGAGGAGGAGGAAGAGTCTTCATGGACTGGGTGGGGACTTGTTAGCAATGGAAGGGAGGAGTTACCTGAATTATGTGAAGGTGAATGGGAAAGTAGATATCTGGGGACATTAATGTCCTAAATTTTAATCTTAAGTTAGGGAGTGTCATCTGGGAAAAAGAGGTTATGAGCAAAATAAGAGGTACTCAGTAGAGCAAAATAAGGAGTCACTATGGGAGAATAAGCCACAGTTTTAGCATTAGAACTGTGTGGCAAGCAGCTAAATTAGTTGCTTTTGAAAAATAGGAGCTTGCCTGTTTTCTGAAAAAACTATTATATATACTGCATGACAGGTAAAAGAACAGAAGTGGTTGATTGGTATATTTTAGAATTGGGGTTTGCTTAAAGTTTAAAATTTAATATTTTTTTCTTTTTTATTGAAGTATGGTTAATTTACAATGTTGTGTTTCAAGCAGCAGAATGATTCACTTATACATATACATGTATATTTATATAATCTTCTTTCAGATTCTTTTTTCCATTGTAGGTTATTATAGGATATCGAGTATGATTCCCTGTGTTATAGAGTAGGTCCTTTTTGTTTACCTCTTTTATATGTGGTAGTATGTATATGTTAACCCCTAATCTGTAAATTATCTCCCTCGCCGGCCCCCACTATCCACTTTAGTAACCGTGAGTTTGTTTTCTATATCTGTGGGCCTATTTCTGTTTTGTAAAGAAGGTTCATTTGTATCATTTTTTAAGATTCCACATGTAAGTGATACATGATATTTGCCCTTATCGCTCTGATTAGTTCACTTAATATGATAATCTCTAGGTCCATTCATGTCGATGCAGCATTATTTCATTCTTTTTTATGGGTGAGCAATATTCTATAGTATATATATCATCTTTATCCATTCATCTTGATGGACATTTAGGTTGCTTCCATGTCTTGGCTATTGTAAATAGTGCTGCAGTGAACATTAGGGTGCAAGTATCTTTTCAAATTATGGTTTTCTCTGGATATATGCCCAGGAGTGGAATTGTAGATCATATGGTAACTAATTTTAGTTTTTTAAGGAACCTCCATACTGTTTTCCATAATGGCTGCACCAGTTTACATGCCCACCAACAGTGTAGGAGGGTCCCCTTTTCTCCACACCTTTGATAGCATTTAATATTTGTAGACTTTTAAATGATGGCCATTCTGACTGGTGTAAGGTGATAACCTTATTATAGTTTTGCTTTGCATTTCTCTAATATTTAGTGATATTGAACATCTTTTCATGTGTCTCTTAGCCATGTGTGTATCTTCAGATAAATGTCTCTTTAGGTCTTTTGCCCATTTTTTGATTAGGTTGTTGTATTTTTGGATATTAAGCTTAAGCTATATGAGCTCTTTTTATATTCTGGAAATTAATCCCTTGTTGGTAGTGATATTTGTGAAGATTTTCTCACATTTTGTGGGTTGTCTTTGTTTTGTTTATGGTTTCCTTTGCTGTGCAAAAATTTTTAAGTTTAATTAGATCCCACTTTTAATTTTTTTAAATTAATTAATTTTTTTTTGGCTGCACTTGCAGCATGCAGAAGTTCCAAGGCCAGGAGTGGACCTGTGCCACAGCAGTAACCAGAGCCACAGCATTGACAATGCTGGATCCTTAACCAGCTGAACCATCAGGGAACTCCCCTATTTCTTTATTTTTATTTCTATTACTCTAGCAGATGAAAGAAATACTGCTGAGATTTATACCAAGGAGTGTTCTGCCTATGTTTTCCTTTAGGAGTTTTATGATATCCAGTCTTACATTTATGTCTTTAATCCATTTTGTGTTTATTTTTTGTATATGGTGTTAGAGAATGTTCTAGTTTCATTCTTTTACATGTGGCTCTCCAGTTTTCCCAGTAACCAATTATTGAAGAGACTGTCTTTTTTCCATTGTATATTCTTGCCTCCTTTGTCATAGATTTTTTTCTTGGCTGCACCCACAGAATATAGAAGTTCCCAGGCCAGGGATGGAACCTGTGCTACAGCAGCAACCCAAGCTGCTGCAGTGACGCTGGATCCTTAACCCGCTGAGGCACCAGGGAACTCCTAGTGGGGAAACTTAACACCTCACTTACATCAATGGATAGATCAATCCAGATAGAAAATCAATAGGAAAACACTGGTCTTAAATGACACATTAGACAGAATGGACTTAATTAATATTTAGGGAGCATTCCATCTGAAAGGAGCAGAATACACATGTTTTCAAGTGCACATGGAATATTCTGCAGTAGAGATCACATGCTGGGCCACAAAGCAAGCCTCAGTAAATTTAAGAAAATTGAAATCATATCAAGCATCTCTTTGGACTACAGTGCTATGAGATTAGAAATCAACCACAAGGAGTTCCCGTCGTGGCGCAGTGGTTAACGAATCCGACTAGGAACCATGAGGTTGCGGGTTCGGTCCCTGCCCTTGCTCAGTGGGTTAACGATCCGGCGTTGCCATGAGCTGTGGTGTAGGTTGCAGACGCGGCTCGGATCCTGCGTTGCTGTGGCTCTGGTGTAGGCCGGTGGCTACAGCTCGGATTCAACCCCTAGCCTGGGAACCTCCATATGCCGCGGGAGCGGCCCAAGAAATAGCAACAACAACAACAACAAAAGACAAAAAGACAAAAAAAGACAAAAAAAAAAAAAAAAAAAAGAAATCAACCACAAGAAAAGGAAAAAAAAACTGTGGGAGTTCCCTTCATGGCTTAGTGGTAACGAACCTGACTAGTATGCATGGGGACACAGGTTTGATCCCTGGCTTCACTCAGTGGCTAAGGATCCCTTGTTGTCATGAGCTGTGCTGTAGGTCGCAGACATGGCTCAGATCTTGCATTGCTGTGGCTGTGGTGTAGGCCGGCAGCTGTAGCTGCAATTCAGCCCCTACTCTGGGAACTTCCATATGTTGTAGGTGCAGCCCTGAAAAGCACCAAAAAAAAAAAAGAAAAAAAGAAAAAACAAAACAAAACAAAACAAAAAAACTGTAAAAAGCAAAAACATGTAGAAGCTAAACAAAATGCTTACTAAACAACCAATGGATCACTGAAGAAATGAAAGAAAAAATCAAAACATAACTAGAGACAAAGGAAAACAAGACACAATGATCCAGAACATATGGGATGCAGCAGAAGCAGTTCTAAGAGGGAAGTTTATAGCAATATGAGCTTACCTCAAGAAACAAGAAAAATCTCAAAACAACCTAACCTTATGGCTAAAGCAGCTAGAGAAAGAAGAACAAACAAAATCCAAAGTTAGTAGAAGGGAAGAAATTGTAAAGATCAGAGCAGAAATAAATGAAATAGAGACTGAAAAAAAAGAGAAAATATCAATGAAACTGAAAGCTGGGTCTTTGAAAAGATAAACAAAATTAGTAAACTTTTAGCCAGACTCAGCAAAAAAGGGAGAGGGCCCAAATCAGTAAAATTGTAAATGAAAAGGGAGACGTTACAAATATCACAAAATACAAAGAACATGAGAGATACTAAGAACATGAGAGATACTAAGAACAACTATATACCAGTAAAATAGGCAACCCAGAAGAAATAGACAAGTTCTTTGAAAGGTATAATCTCCCAACACCAAACCAGGATGAAATAGATGAAATTATGAACTAGCACTAAAATTTAATCGGCAATTGAAAAACTTAACAAACAAAAGTCCAGGACCAGATGGCTTTACAGGTGATTTCTGCCTAACATTTAGAGAGAAGTTAACATCTATCCTTCTGAAACTATTCCAGAAAATTGCAGGGGAAGGAACACTTCCACACTCATTCTTTGAGGCCACCATTATCCTGATACCAAAACAAGATAAAGATACCACAAAAAACGAAATTACAGGCCAATATCATTGGTGAACATAGATGCAAAGATCCTCAACAAAATGTTAGCAAACTGACTAAAATTTAATATTTTGATTTAGGTTATTTATAGTATAAACTAAGAAGCATTTATAATATAAACTAGGAAGCATTTATTTTTCATTAAAAGAAAAGAGATGGACAAGGTCCAGAACCCCACTGACAGCGTGAGAGAGAATGTTAAGGACACTTTTCACAAATAAAAATAATAGAAGACTTAGAGCATGTTGATTGCCTGGGCAGTGGTATTTAAGTTCCAAGACATACAGTGAAACTTTGCAAAAGGGCACATCATTCTCTTAATCTGTCTCAGCAGCACATTCTAAGGGATACTTATGCTGTGTGATACCCACCCCCATTGTTCAGAAGCTGCTCACCATCATGATCTAGGATGGGAAATCTTTTCGTTTTCCCAGGCTAGGGGTGTAGTCACCTGAGCCACTACTGGAACTCCATGTTTGGGTATTTCTTGAAGCATTGTAATATGCTTATAATCAGTTCTTTGAAAAGTTTCAGAAAGTTTTCTCTGCTTCCTTTACAGAAAAATATACCTTATACTCCAGGGAACTATTTAATGTAATAAAAGAAGACTGTGGAGTTCCTGTCGTGGCTCAGCAGTTAGCGAACCTGACTAGCATCCATGAAGATGTGGGTTCATTCCCTGGCCTCGCACAGTGGGTTAAGGATCCGGTGTTGCCGTGAGCTGTGGTATAGGTTGCAGATGCGGCTTGGATCCTGAATTGCTGTGACTGTGGTGTAGGCCCGCAGCTGCAGCTCAGATTGGCCCCCTAGCCTGGGACCATCCATGTGGCGCAGCTGTGGCCCTAAATGGCAAAAAGACAAAAAGAAAAAAAGAAGAAAAAAAGACTGTACAAATGTTTTATAAGAATAATTTAAGCTTGTTTAGTCTCACTTCATTGTATTCAGTCTGCAAAAGGTCTAACTTTTAATTTGTACATTTTCCTGTTTCAAATAAATTACAAATTGATAGAATTCCACTTACAGAATACCAGTTAATGGACTGTAATGGATAATTTAAGAAAAATATATTGTCTTACGTATTTTTTGATAAGAAATTTTTTTAAAGTTTTTTTTTCCAAATAGCAAAGTAAATTCTTCCCTATTTGTGGACATTGTTAATCTGTATGTTCTTATAATTTGTGACAGAGATTGTTGTCACTTTTAAATTAATTCTCTTTCAGTTGAATTTTATGTATAATAGAGATCCAAGGTGACAAGAAACAGAAATAAAATAACTGTGCCATAAATTTTATTTGAAGTCTACTGAGATTAACCAGTTCTAGAACATTTGTGAATCTGGGTTTCATTCAAAAATGACTTTATTAAATGATTATGTCCCTAAGAGACTCTAGAGTGTGCAGCCTAGAAATTTTCCTCTCTTCAAAAAGTAATTACAATATATAAATTCTTAATACTTTGAGCTAATTGGTTGGGGATGTCTGTGTCAATGGAAAGTCAATTACTTTTAAAACTATTTATAAATTAAAGGAGTTCCCTGGTGGCTCAGTGGGTTAAGGATCTGGTGGTGTTGCTGCTGCGGCTGGGTTGCTGCTGTGGCACGGGTTTGATCTCTGGCCCCAGAAATTCTGTGTGCCATGGGTGTGGCCAAAAAAAGATATTTATAAATTAAAAATAGTAAATTGATCATAGATAATGTAAGAATGGATTTGTCGGAGTTCCCGTCGTGGCGCAGTGGTTAACGAATCCGACTGGGAACCATGAGGTTGCGGGTTCGGTCCCTGCCCTTGCTCAGTGGGTTGGGGATCTGGCGTTGCCGTGAGCTGTGGTGTAGGTTGCAGACACGGCTCGGATCCCGCGTTGCTGTGGCTCTGGCGTAGGCTGGTGGCTACAGCTCCGATTCAACCCCTAGCCTGGGAACCTCCATATGCCGCGGGAGCGGCCCAAGAAATAGCAAAAAGACAAAAAAAAAAAAAAAAAAAAAAAAAAAAAAGAATGGATTTGTCATTATCTGTTTTATGTAGTGGACAAAGTGGTAAAGTTTCTGCCTTGAAGGAATTTATGATTTCATAGTGGTATAAAATAGTGGTCATGTATCTATTATATAGGCTAGATCAGTGGTTTTCAAGGGGTGGGGGAACTTGCCCACAGGGGATATTTGTTATGTCTGAAATCAGTTTTGATTGTCACAACTTGTGGATGCTACTGACATCTAGTGGGTAGAGACCAGGAATGCTGTGAAGCACCCTACAATGAAAAAGACTGCCCACACAGCAAAGACTTACCTAGTCCAAAAAGTCAATGGAGCCAAGATTGAGCAGTGTTGGGCTACAGTAAGATACATGTCATAAATGAAAGCAAAGTTATGTGCAAATTTGAAGAGAGAGAGGTGATTGTGTTGTGTTGTGGTAGAACATCAGAAAGGGCTTTAAAGTGGAGATGGAGGATGGGCTTTGAAGTAGGAAGGATCAGATCTTGTACTTAATCATAAAAAGAGGAAACTACATGATTATGGACATCCCAGAGTCTCTTCAGACTCAAAATATAAAAAAAAAAAAAACCCGAAAAAACCCCAAAAAACCCTCCCAACTTTTGTCATTGACCCTAAGCCCTCTCGTCTCCCAGACTAGAAACTTGAAACTTATTTTAAACTCTGATTTTCCCCCACCCTATATATCTGGTTAGGAACTAAGACCTCTTAATCATAACTCTTTGAATAGCTTTTGGATCTGTTTCCTTTTTCTCAGTTCTCACTCCCATTATTGTTCAGGTTCTCTTCTATTCCCCTTTAAGTAGACCTATCAGCAGTTTTCCCAAATGATCTCTGTGCCAAATGATCTCAGTTTGCTTCAAGTCCAGTTAGTCCTTCTCGCTGTAGCTATTGTGGTCTGCCTAATATGTAAATATGACTGTAAATTTATTGCTCCTAAAACATACCTGTGAGCCAGTTAGCTGACTCCTTAATAATACATTGTTTATTCCTTGTTTTGAACTTTTAAAAACGTAAAAAAGCTCATGGAGTTCCCGTCGTGGCACAGAGGTTAACGAATCCAACTAGGAACCATGAGGTTGCTGGTTCGATCCCTGGCCTTGCTCAGTGGGTTAAGGATCGGCGTTGCAGTGAGCTGTGGTGTAGGTCGCAGACGCGGCTTGGATCCCGTGTCACCGTGGCTCTGGTGTAGGCTGGTAGCTGCGGCTCCGATTAGACCCCTAGCCTGGGAACCTCCATATGCAGTGGGAGTGGCCCTAGAAAAGGCAAAAAGACAACCAACCAACCAACAAACAAACAAAAAACTAAAAAAAAAAAAAATGTAAAAAAGCTCGCATATAACTCTTTGTTACTGGTAATTTTTATATTACTTAATATTAAGTTGCTGTGATTTATCATTTATTAAGTTGTTGCATGAAGCTGTAGTTTATTCTTTTTGATGGCTGCATTATCTTTTGTTGTGTGACTATAGCACTCTTATCCACTTTCTCACTCATGGCCATTTGGGTTCTTAACATATTTTTGCTCTTGTGAACAGTGCTGATATAAGCATTATTATACATCTATTGCACGTGTGCAAGAATTTCTCTTGTGTATATACTTGGGAGTGGAATAGCTGGGCTATATGGTATTTTAATGTTCAGTTTAGAACATAATGCCAAACTGGTTTAGAGTTTACATTTCCATCAATGTGTATAAGAGATGCTATGAATTCATATCTCCTCCAACACATAATTTTGTTAGATTTAAACATTTTGGCCAAACAAGTTTAAAATGGTAGTTCAGTGAAGTCTTTTTTGTTGTTGTTGTATGAAACTTATATTTTATTGAAGTATAGTTTATTTACAATATCTTGTTAGTTGCAGGTGTACAGGAAAATAATTCAGTTATATATGTGTGTGTGCATATATACATATATATATATTCTTTCTAAGATTCTTTTCCATTATAGGTTATTATAACATATTGAATATAGTTTCCTGTGCTATTTATTTACTTTATATGTAGTAGTGAGTATCTGTTAACCCCAAATTCCTAGTTTAGCCCTCCCCCCTCCTTTTCCCTTAGGTAACCATAAGTTTGTTTTCTATGTCTGTGAGTCTGTTTCTGTTTTGTAAATAAGTTCATTTGTATCTTTTTTTTAAACTCCACGTATAAGTGATATCCTATAGTATTTGTGTTTCTCTAACTTACTTCATTTAGTATGATAATCTCTAGGTCCATCCATGTTGCTGCAAATGGCAATATTTCTTTTTTATGGCTAAGTAATATTCTACTGTAATATTCTGTGTAACACACACACACACACACACACACACACGCACACATCTTCTTAATCCAATTATCTGTTGATGGCACTTGGGTTGTTTCCACGTCTTGGCTATTGTAAATAGTGCTGCTATGAACACTGGGATGCATGTGTCTTTTCAAATTAGAGTTTTCATATTTTCCAGATATATGTCCAGGAGTAGCTTTGCTGGATCATATAGTAACTCTATTTTTAGTGTTGTAAGTAGCCTCCATTACTGTTTTCTGTAGTGGCTGCAACAATTTATATTCCCATGAACAGTCTAGGAGGGTTCCCTTTTCTTCAACCATCTCCACCATTTATTACTGTAGACTTTTTTTTGGCTGCACCTGAGATATGCAGAAGTTCTAGGGCCAGGAATCAAACCTGCACCACAGCAATGACCCGAGCCACAGCAGTGACAATGCCAGATCCTTACTCCACTGAACCACTAGGGAACTCCTTTTTGACCATAGCCATTCTGACATATGTGAGATTTTCATTTCTTGATTTACATTTCTTTGATCACCAGTTTTGTTAACATACTTTCAAGTGTCTTGATTACCTGGCCACATGTGTTTCCTGTACTGTGAAATAATTTATTTTGCCCAATTTTTATTGGGCAAAATACTAATACTATATTAATCATTTGTCAGTTTTGTATATTGTAAATATCTTCTCCTAGTTTATAACTTGTCTTTTTGCTTATTAAGGAGTCTTTTGCTGAATGAATGTTCTAAATTTTATTATAATCAAATTTATGTCTTTTTCAAAAAAATTTTATTGGGAGTTCTCATTGTGGCTCAGCAGGTTAAGGACCTGACGTAGTCTCTGTGAAGATGCAGGTTTGATTACTGGCCTTGTTCAGTGGGTTAAGGATCTGGCATTGCTGCAAGCTGTGGCATAGGTTGCAAATGCAGCTCGGATTCAGTGTTGCCATGGCTGTGGCATAGGACTCAGCTGCAGCTCCCATTTGACCCATGGCCTGGGAATTTCATATGCCACAGGTGCAGCACTAAAAAGAAAAAAAAAATTACTGGAATATAGTTGACTTACAAATTTGTGTTAATTTCAGGTGTATAGCAGGGTAAATCAGTTATACATATACATATATCCATTCCTTTGCAGATTCTTTCCCCATATAGATTATTACACAGTTTTGAGTAAATTTCCCTGTGCTATACACTAGGTCCTTGTTACCCATCTGTTTTGTATATAGTAGTGTGAACATATCAATCCCAACCCCCTAACTTATCCCCCCCCCATGTTTCCCCTTTGGTAAACTTAAATTCGGTTTCAAAATCTTTGAGTCTCTTTCTGTTTTGTAAGTTCTCTTGTATAATTTTATTTTTGGCTACACCTGTGGCATATAGAGGTTCCCAGGCTAGGGGTCGAATCAGAGCTGTAGCGGCTGGCCTACGCCACAGCCACAGCAACATGGGATCCAAGCTGTGTCTGTGACCTATACCACAGCTCATGGCAATGCCGGATCCTTAACCTACGTAGTGAGGTCAGGGATTGAACCTGCATCCTCATGGTTGCTAGTCTGGTTTGTTAACCACCGAGCCACTATGGGCACTCCATATTGTATAATTTTTAATAAGATTCCACGTATTAGTGATCTCATATGATATATCTTTCTCTGTCTGATTCATTTCACTTAGTATGATAATTTCCAGGTCCATCCATGTTGCTGCAAATGGGGTTATTTCATGATTTTTCATGGCTGAGTAATATTCCATTGTATATATGTACCACATCTTTATCCAGAACTCTGTTGATGGACATTTAGGTTGCTTCCATGTTTTGGCTATTGTAAATAGTGCTGCAGTGAATATTGGGGTGCATTTTTTTTAGGGCTGCAGGTGCGGCATATGGAAATTTCCAGGCCAGGGGTCAAATTGGAGCTATAGCTGCCAGCCTATGCCACAGCCACAGCAACACTAGATCTGAGCTGTGTCTGTGACCTACACCACAGCTCATGGCAATGCCAGATCCCTGACCCACTGAGTGAGGACAGGTATGGACTCTGCACCCTCATTCATTTCTACTGCACCACAATGTGAACTCCCACAAAATTTAAAAATTTTGATGAAGCCCATTTCATCTGTTTTTTTCCTTATGTTGCTTATGCTTTTCATGTCATATCTAAGGAGCCATTGCCTAACCCAGGATTATGAAGGTTTATTCTTTTGTTTTCTTTTGAGTTTTATAGTTTTAGCTCCTACATTTATATGTATTACCCATTTTGAGGTTTTTTTTGTGTGTGGTGTCAGGGCCCAACTTCATTCTTAAGGATATGTGTATCCAGTTCTCTCAGCACCATTTCTGGAAAATTTCTTTCCACATCCAGTTTTATTGTTACCCTTGTTGAAAATCAATTGATCATAAATGTGAATGTTTACTTCTGGGTTTTCAATTCCAATCCATTGATCTATATTCCTGTTCTTAACTTGGTACCAGTCTATCTTGATTTCTATAGCTGTGTGTTAAGTTTTGTAATCCAGAGGTGTGAGTCTTCGAACATTGTTCTTTTTCAAGATTGCTTTGGTTATTCTGGGACACATGAATTTTAGGATAAGCTTGTCATCTTCTTCAGAAAATGCAAGTTGTGATTTTGATAGGGATTGTTTTGAATCTGTAGATCAGTTTGGGGAAGTTTTGTTGTCTTAGCAATAGTGAGTTGTCCAATCCATGAGTATGGGATGTCTTTTTTTTTTTTTTTTTAATGACTGTACCTGTAGCATATGGAAATTCTCAGGCCGAGAGTTGAATCCAAGCTGCAGCTGCGACCTACGCCACAGCTGCAGCAACACCAGATCCTTTTAACCCATTACGCTGGGCTAGAGATTGATCCTGAGCTTCTGCAGTGACCTGAGCTGCTGCAGTTTGAGTCTTAACCCACTGTACCAAAGTGGGGAACTTTGGGATGTCTTTTGATTTATTTGTATCTCTAGTTTTTTTCAACAATATTTTGGAATTTTATATAGTAATCATATTTGAAAATCATATTTGTAGATGAAATCCAGGAAAAATTGTGAGATGAATGCCCATTTTGTTTTGGGTTCAGCGTTTTTTTTTATCTTTGTTTTTTGTCTTTTTTGTTTTTTCTGGGGCCGCACCCATGGCATATGGAGGTTCCCAGGCTAGGCGTCCAATCAGAGCTATTGCTCCCAGCCTACGCCAGAGCCACAGCAACGCCAGATCTGAGTAGCGTCTGTGACCTACACCACAGCTCACGGCAATGCTGGATCTCCAACCCACTGAGTAGGGCCAGGGATCAAACCTGCAACCTCATGGTTCCTAGTTGGATTTGTTAACCACTGAGCCACGAAGGGAACTCCGGTTCAGCAGTTTTTGCAGTAGTATAGCTCTAACATCATTTCTCAAGTTTTGGTCTAGTTTTCTTGTCTTACACTGGCTTGCTGTCCTTCATTTGTCATAAGCCCTCTCAAATAATCACTCTATATATTCTTTCTTTTTTTAAGGCTGCACCTATGGCATATGGAAGTTCCCAGGCTAGGGGTCAAATCAGAGCTGCAACTGCTGGCCTATGCCACAGCCAGAGCAACTCTGGATCCAGACCGCATCTGTGACTTAAACTGCAGCTTGCAGCAACACTGGATCCTTAACCCACTGAACAAGGCTAGGGATTGAACCTGCATCCTCATGGACACTATTTCTGGCTTTTAACCCACTGAGCCACAGCAGGAACTCCAGTTGCTCTGTATATTCACTGCTTCTCTTCATAAGTCATCACCTCATGATTGAATGTTTTCTCAACATTAATCTATGTAATGTTCCTTTCTTTTAAAGTCTTTCCATTATAGTCTATTGTATACTTTTCCAAATTGTTCTAAGAGTTTTCTTTATGCTACTGTTCCACTGAAGAAATATGTTTTATAACATGATTTTTAACTACTGCCTAATAGTCTGTTGTATGTATGTACCGTATTTTATTTAACCATTCCTCTATTGTTAGATGGTTAAGTTATTATTTAAATATGAGTATACAGCCAGGTGCAATTGTGCTCTTAGCTTTACATTATTTATCCCAAGATGAGTTTAAACTCTTTGAGGGCAGGTAACACTTTCTGTACAAAAATACCCTACAGTTTTCTGTTGGCTGCTGTGTATCTCTGCAACAGTTGATAGTAAATGCTTGTCATATTTCTAAACTTAAAATTATGGCAAGGAGAATGACAATTTTATATGTTGACTTCTTGTTATATTTGTGTGACTGTAAACTAGAGGGACAGCTTTGCCGTGGTATCTTGGTGATCTCACACATTTCCACATAGTCCAGATAGGCAAGACTGTACCATAATCTGACTCAAATCTTGGGAAAAGACTCTCTGATCGATCCTTCCTGGTACATGGCAAGATAGATGACAGGTCATTTCACCTCCCTATTTTGTGGGAGGCTGCCTCAAGATAGTTTATTATTTCCTTCCTTCATTGTGAGACATGGGACAATCTTTTAGATAAAACTGTGAATATAAATTTGCAAAGCTGTCTAGAGTGGTTCTCAATGATAGAGCAACCTACTGTGCATGTTTTCTATCATTTGATCCCTCCCTCCAGTTTGGTTTTGTACTGTGGGACTAGGGACATGGGGAACTGACACCATACTGATCATGCTTTCTCTGTTTGTGTTAGTAATAAACTGTCTGAATCCATTTGGTCTTACTGGTTACTTGCCAGTGTGCTGCTGTGTAGGAGCCGCTTGACCACTTAAGATAAACTAATGGGGTTTTCTTTGGCCTGGTTTGTGGAATTTGTCATTACTTTGTAAGTAGCTTACTGTAACTTGCTTTTGATTTCGGCATCCAGTATTGAGTGCTTTTTTTGTTGAATAGCTCAAGTAGGGATTATCCTTGCTCTATAAGTACAGTATTTTTTAAGGGGCACAGTTGACTGGCTTTAAAATTTGTCATAATCTGGATACATCAAAGAGGAAGCAGTTAGTTTTGTTTAGCATAGTAACTTGCACTTTTTTTTTTTTTTTAACTGTCCTCCAGGACTACTTTTGTTTTGGAATTCAAAACCTGTTAAGAGTTATCTTGGTAAGTCAGTTTGATACAGATAGTTCTCATGTTACATTATACTTTCCTTTCTCATGCAGTAGAAACATACTAAGGTATCATAATTAATGCAAATAAAAAGTATACTGTATACTTGTCTCTTGGTATCCACTGGGCATTAGTTCTAGGATCCCCGGGGGTACCAAAATCCACAGATGCTTAAGTCCCTTATGTAAAATGGCCTCATACAGTTCGTCCTTCCTGTCTGTGGATTCCCCATCTGTATAAGCAGATCCATTTAATTTTCAGTGACTAGTTGATATTGACCTAGGCAGAGAGAACATCAGCATTAGATTAATCATACATCAATTCAGATGTCTTAGGTATGGGCAGGTTGACATATTTTGTCATTGCTTATTTCATTAATCAGACTATAACAATTCAAATTGTATAGTTTCTTGGTTTTTGCTTTAAGAAAATAATTTACATGAGAGCATGATTTTTGGCATTGAAAGTTGCATACTTTCTTTGTAATTTGCATTTAAAAATTATGACATATAGTAGAATAGCAATAAAACATGACAGCACAGTGATAGATGTTTAGTAGCAGACCAAGTTGTGCCCCATAAAAACAAAATAATTGTATAAAATACTAATTTGTAATTAGCTTACAACTGTCTGTATATATCATTCTTATGAATGGAATATATATGGTTAGAATTCAATTTACCTTCTGGAATATAATATTAAAAATATTGTAATATTGTTTTCTTATAACAAAAGCAATACTTGCTTATCATAGAAAATTTGGAAAATAAAAGCATAGAGAAAATACAGGTCACTCTTATTCTACCCATCTTGAGTGAATATTAACATTTTGGTGTATTTCCTTAATACCCCGACACTCATCACCTTGCACATACCTGTAGGTCTTTATTTGTATAAAATGTAAATTTTTTTTTTAGGGCTGCACCTGTGGCATATGGAAGTTCCCAGGCTAGGGGTTGAATTGGAGCTGTAGCTGCCGGCCTACCCACAGCCATAGCCATGCCAGATCCTAGCCGCATCTGTGACCTATACTACAGCTCACAGCAATGTGGGATCCCTAACCCACCACCTCATGGATACTAGTGAGGCCAGGGATTGGACCCACCACGTCATGGATACTAGTCATGTTTGTTACCTCTGAGCCACGATGGGAACTCCCTAAAATGTACATTTTAAAAGGAAATGATTGGCTTATAATGGGATAAAGTTTTTTATATTTTGTGTGTTCTAGCTATTATCCTGTGAGCATTCTTATTTCCATATTAGGAATCAAGTCTATAATATCATTTTTAAAGACTACAGGCTATATTCCGCTTTGAAGGTTTACCATATTTTATTTAGCCTTTATCTATTGTTGGACATTTGTTTCTAATTTTGTACTCTTTTAAATAACTTTAAAATGTACCTAGTTTTTTATGCATCTTTACTTGGTTTTAAAAATTGCTTGTTTGAATCCTTGGATCAATTGCTATGAACATTTTTAAGGACCTTGATTCATATTGCCATATTGCTTTCTAGATAGGTTACCTTATGTTGAAATCACATCAGTGGTGTGTGGGGACGTGCCCAATTCAAAGTAGCCTTGCTAACACTGAATAATAGTTTAAAAAACCTTTAAATTTGATGGGTGAATTTTAGTGTCTTATTCTTTACATTTCTTTTTATTAGCATTGAGGTTGAATGTATTTTTATATACATCTTGGTCTTAAATATACATCATTGATAATTTTCTATTTGAATCTGTTTATGTCCTTGGCCAGGTTTTATCTGTGAGTTTTTGGTATCATTTTTGCATTTTTTCTTTTTATGTAGCTAAATCTAGAAATCTTTTATTTGTGAATTATTTCTTTATTTGGTGCTTTGAAAGTCCTTCCCCAATCGAGAATTTATTTTTGTAAAAGTTATTTGATGAGGTTATAACATTTGTCTTTTGAAAATAGAAGTTTTTCAAGAACTATTTAATAAATAATACTACATGGGTTCAAAATGCCAGATTTACAGTATAATACATTTTATAGGGTTGAAGTATTGTGCCATTCTCAAACATCACTTAAATGTTTGAATGTCATTACACTGCATTATTTCTTGGTGAAATTGAAACATTTTGTAGAATTTCCTATGGACATGGAGCTGCCTCTCCCCCTCCTTTAAGAAAAATAAAGTCTTGTCCTTCCACGTGGCTTAATAGTTGTATGACTCACAGTCCTATTCTCACTGAGCATGAATGTAATCTGCCCTCTGGTTAGCAGCTGTGGTTTCTCCTTGCAGCATCTGTTTTTGTTTGTATCCTTGCTTCTCTAAGTGCCTCTGCTCAAAAGGAGCCTTCCATTATTGGTTGCTGCAGGTCTGCTTGTTATTATTTCTCATAACTGTTGCCTTTAAAACATTTTTGTTCACTTTTTCTAGTATCTACTTCACACTTTTTTCTTTCCACTGTACTTATGGTTAATATTTTAATTCATCATAGAGTAGCCTAAAAGTTCTTTAGCTATAAATCTTAATCATTCAACAAGCCCTCAATGTTATAGTCTGATTTTTCACTATCTTGTTTTAAATGACAGCCCAACACCCTTTTAGGGAATACTGAATCAAGAAATCGCCTGTCTTTGCAGAAGGCATCTGTTGAAAGCAGATGCCAGAGCCATGGGGTTGTCATTTCCCATCAGGCTCCAACATCAGAGTCAAAGACGATCTCCATTCTTGCATTGACAGACAGCTGTGGTGCCTCCTGTTTTCTTGTTGTATGTGTTTTTAGTCCTGAAATTTCTTTTAGATGGAAAATAGATAAGGAATCCTTAGTATTTGAGAGCATATTAATCAGATTTTACGTATTGTAACTGCTCGCATTTGAATAATGGCAATTACTGAAGAGCACAGAAAATTAATTTTTTCATTTTCATGTTAGGTAATAAGTATCCTAGTTGGTTGATTTTATGCACTCTCCTAAAGACATATAATTCTAGCATATATTTTCCATGTCATAAGACCTAAACGTAATAATCAATTTCCATCACTTTGTTTTGTATCTTTATGAACAATTATATATCATCAGGTGCAAATTGCTAATTTTCCTTTCTTTTCTATTGCTTACTTCCTTTAGGAATTTTATATTTTTGCAGAATGTTTATTCATTTCCAATAGCTTTGAGATAGTGGGAGTAGTAATTAATTGATTTTGGCAATGTTTTATATTTAATCATCAGTAGAATTAGAATATAGTTCAGATATAGTCTAGTGCTCAGCTACCAGTTATCCCTCATTTTTCAGTATGTAAGACTTCTGTAAACTATAAGGTATAACCCCAAGATGATAAAGAATTGGTCCCATCACAATAGCTTTGTAAAAATCACAATTTTAGTTGAAGTGGAGGTAATTTTGGGGGGTATAGTTCCTTTCACTGAAGTGTTATTATCTAAGCAAGTAATATTTGGTGCTAGAGTGGAACAGTAATTGGGATTGCTTAGGGTTGGTATCTGACTGGCTTTTTACCTACCCTAACATGTAGTGCCTAATTCATGATGCTTAATGGAATTTTGAATGAATGACACAGGCTATAAGTCAAGTCAGGATGCTGGCTGGGAAATAAGAATGAGGCTTGGAAGGTGAGAATCAGGATTAGCCTGCCTCTGTCTTAGAGTCTAAGTGCAGGACCACAGAGAATTTGATGCTTATGATATTATTTTATCTTGTATATTTTCTGTGATGAGGCTACAACTTCTAATCCCTGCTCAATAATATGTTCATGATATGATAGGGAGATAAGTTTTCCATGGGTCTCATGTTTCTGAATATCTTGTACGTGAGACACTAGTTGGTGCCCTTTGTTCAGGACTGTCTTTTGGAAGAATGAGAGTTTTTTCCTCTGGAGCAAAGGGCAGTCATTACTTCTCTCTGGTAAAATAGTGTCTCCCTTCAAACACAAAGTGCAGGCATGAATACTGTTTATTATAAAAGATTTGTGTTCCCTTACCTCAGAGTTCCTCTCGAATAATGTGATATAGTGCATGTGCAGGCATCCATCTATACCCATATATGTTGCTCCTGTGACATTTGGGAAGCAAGGGGAACTGATACAGATATGCTGCTCATGCCACTTGCTATGCTGTGAGTAATAAAGTCCTTTGACTCACATAGGGGTCTCATGCTTTCTGCCAGTATCCTCTCAATTTATTGCTAATTTGTTTGTTGGGTTACAAAGTAGACAAAAGTCTCAGATCTTTTAGAGTTCTTGACAGGTACCCATCACAGTGGTTTTGCCTGTAAGATGTTCAACTCTTTTGAAGAAACTTGATTTATTTTCTTTAATACTCGTTTATTGAATTGGTCAAAAATATTGAAAAATTAGTAAAGGTCCACTCTTTAAGCAGCCAAGAAAGCTATGTGTTGGTTCAGACTAAACAGTTCTGAAATGGTAAATTGGGAATAGCTGAGAGCTTTATAATGGAGTTATTTACTTAATTAAAAATTGACACTTGGAGTGAGGTTTATGTTCTGCTTCCTAATGCAAGATGAAACCTAGGATGTGAATGTAGTTAGAAGATTTAGAATTTATCTGACCCTGCTACGTGGTTCCAGTGGAACAGAATATTTGAAATCTGTGAGTGGAAAAGCACACATAGAACATGGACTTCGAAGTCACATATGAGTTTACAACCCCTCTGCTGTCACTTATTACTAGTTTTTTTAATTTATTTTTTAATTTTATTATTATTATTATTATTTTGGTCTTTTTGCTATTTATTGGGCCGCTCCCTCGGCATATGGAGGTTCCCAGGCTAGGGGTCAAATCGGAGCTGTAGCTGCTGGCCTACGCCAGAGTCACAGCAACATTGGATCCAAGCCGCATCTGCAACCTACACCACAGCTCACGGCAACGCTGGATCGTTAACCCATTGAGCAAGGGCAGGGACCGAACCCGCAACCTCATGGTTCCTAGTCGGATTCGTTAACCACTGCGCCACGAAGGGAACTCCGTAGTTTTTTTTTTAAAAAAACATTTAAGGTTGCTATTCAGTCTGTCTTTGATTCATATGCATAATGAGAAATAGTAGCTACCTCATAAGGTTGTTATGAGGATTAGAAATAATTATTCAAAGCCTATAGCCTTCTGATCTAGCATGTGTGGAGTGTGTGTGTGTGTGTGTGTGTGTGTGTGTGTGTGTGTATATGTGTATGAGATAGTTAACTTCAGTTCCATTGAGGTTATTGTTGATGTGAATTTAAAGTTCTGATTTCAAATTATTTCTCCACTTAACTGTCATTTTTTATGCAGAATATTCTCTATCTGTGTTGATGAGGCTGTGTTCCAACAACATACTTAATTGTTAGAAGCTTTTCCAAAGGTGAAAATGTGACAGATTTTCAAACATTATCTAAGATTTTGTTTTAAAAAATAGGAGGAAATGTAACAATCTATATTATTAAATAAAACCCAGAGAAGACTCATGTGTCTTAGATTAATAATTTGTCACAAAAGTCATATAGCCTTTTTGTACACTGAATAAGATAAAAACTGTAATTAATTAGTACAGTATAGTAGTATACTTTCTGGAAGTCATTTTCTGTACTTTGGCAGAAATGCTAGCCAGTGGGCCAGGAATTGCACTGGGCAACAGATGGACCTTTCTGTGGCACTTGTGGCTGCAGCTTGGGAGGCAGCAAACAGATTTCCATTCCATCTGACTTCTCTCCTCCCTTCTCTAGCTTCCTTGACCTCTGAAGCTCAAGAGTGATACAGAACATAATTTAGATCAGATTATTTAAAATGATCTATCAATACCTCTTAATGGGCCCCCAGCAGTTTTACCAGGAATGATTTTAAGGAAGGTAGGAAACAGAACACAGCAGTCTGTTTACTGTTGAGTTATTGCCAGTACTGCTTGATAGAATTTATGACAAAAACCAAGACAAAAGAAAAATAGTTCAGTGGTTATAAAGGTGCTTAAGAAAAAAATGCACAACTAATAATTAAAATTTTTTGCAGGGATTCTGTTATTCTGATAAACTGTTTTTGAGAAATGTGTTTCCTGTGACATTTGTAACAAATGACCGCAAACTTGGTGATTTGAAACAACAGAATTTGTCTAGTTCTTGAGACCGGAAGTCCAAAATAAGGCTTTTGAAGCTAAAATCAAGGTTTCAGGAGGGCTGTAAATCCTCTGGAGGCTCTAGGGGAGAATCCGTTCCTTGCCTCTTTCAGCTTCTGGTGACTCTTGGCATTCTTTGGCCACATCATTCCAATGTCTGTCTCTGTCTTCACATTGCCTTTTTTCCTCAGTGTGTCTGTCTCATTTCCCTCCGTCTTCCTCCTATAAAGATACATGTGATGACTTTTAGGGCCCACGTGAATGATGCAGGGTAATCATCATTGCAAGATATTTAATTACATCTGCCAAAATTGGACCATATAAGCCAACATTCACAGGTTCCAGGAATTAGGACCTGATACTTTAGAGGGCCACTGTTCAGCTCACTACAGGAAGATAAGGAGCAAATTTCTTTTTTTGTTGTTGTTGTCTTTTTAGGGCCGCACAGCGGCATATAGAGGTTCCCAGGCTAGGGGGTCTAATCGGGGCTGTAGCTGCTGGCGTACACCACAGCCACAGCAACACCAGGTCTGAGCCGTGTCTGCGACCTGCACCACAGCTCACTGCAAGGCTGGATCCTTAACCCACTGAGCAAGGCCAGGGATTGAACTTGGGTCCTCAAGGATACTAGTCAGATTCGTTTCCACTGAGCCATGACTAGAATGCCAAGGAGAAAATTTCAATTTCCTTTTTTTTTTTTTTTTTTTTGTAGGAGAGGTGAAACATCTTTATAATTGTCTTTTCCTGAGTCCTACTGGTCCCTTAAGAAGAGAAACTTTAAAGCTGTTGTGAAAGGAATCTCCCCATAAGGAATAAATTAACAGTTTGTTTTCCCATCTTTAGATGGAACTGTATTAAACAAAATACAAATTTGCATGTATTTCTTGAGTATAATATGTTCTTTTTTATTCATATCATTCTAGTTGCCCTAGTGCACATTTAATTAAATGATTTTTAATGTTACAAAAACTTCCTTATGGTTTAATTGTACATCACAAGATAAAAAATTTAGAATTTAGGAGTTCCCTAAACTGGCAGCTGGGGACTCAGTGAAGGTGCCTGGCAATTGGGGACTCAGTGTTGTCACTCTGTGGCTCTGGTTCCATCCTTGGTCCAGGAACTTTTGAATGTTGCTGGCGCAGCCAAAAAAAATTTAGAGTTTAAATTTTATGCATTATATCTGTAAAAGTTAATTTTCATTTTTTCGAAGGAAAATATGATATACTGTTAGTGTGAGATAGTGCAAGAAATTAAAATACAGACCATTTTGTGTTATTGCCTATCTTTGGCTTCCATATTTTTCTCTTGGCATTGTTATTCTCTTTACCCAATTCTTTTTTCTTTCTTTCTTTTTTTATTCGTGTGTGTCTTTTTAGGGCCGCACTCACAGCACGTGGAGGTTCCCAGGCTAGGGGTTGAATTGGAGCTTGTAACCACAGCCACAGCCATAGCCACAGCAACACCAGATCCGAGCTGCATCTGCGATCTATACCACATCTCACTGGAACGCTGGATCCTTAACCCACTGAGCGAGGCCAGGGAGCGAACCTGTGTCCTCATGGATGCTAGTCAGATTCATTTCCACTGAGCCATGACGGGAACTCCTACCCAATTCTTTTTTTTTTTTTTAAATGTTTTTATTATTATTTTTTCTTTTTTACAGCTGCACCCACAGCATATGGACGTTCCGGCCTAGGGGTTGAATTGGAGCTGCAGCTGCCCGCCTATGCCACAGCCACAGCAACACTGGATCTGAGATGCATCTTTGACCTATGCCAAGGCTTCTGGCAACGCTGGATCCTTAACCTGCTGAGCAAGGCCAGGGGTCAAACCCGCATCCTCATGGACACTCTGTCAGATTCTTAACCCCTGAGCCACAACAGAAACTCTGCCTTTACCCAATTCTTAGAAAGGATGTTTATACAGTTTTAAAATCTGAAAAAGCCTAGAACGAGATTTCCTTATTAGAGGACTTGTAATAGTTTGAATTTTAATTTCAACTTTATTATGTTTTATTTGCTTTAACTCAGTTAAATTAGAATAATAATTGTAATCTTAAGTGGTGTTTACTAAATATATTAGCTCATTCAGAAAATAGTTTATAAATGCAAATTTAATTAAATTCCCTAAGAGAACTTATATTACTTTGAAATTTAACTAAATAATCTTGGTTTTGGAGGGGAAAGAATGTAAAGCATCACACAATAATGTATAAATTATTAAAGTAATATATCGATATTATTTTAATTACTAAGATCACTCTTGTTATTAATTCTGATATTTTGGCTTTTTCTCCAGTTGCTTCTCTGAATATTCTCTTTATTGTTATTATTGTGTTTTCTCTTGACCATTATTTTCAGTCTTCTCTGCTTGCTGTTTTTTTTTTTTTTTTCCTGCTCAGCTTGTAAATGTTGGTGTCTGGATGGGCTAGTCTTGAACTTTCTTTCTAACTCAGTGCTCTGATTCAGGTGATGTCTTCCATTTCTATGATTTTATAGTACTAACCACATTCCCACAACTTTCAGTTTTCTCTTTCTATCCCAGACCTCACATCTGAGATCCAAAATGATCTGATTAACTGTCCATTTCACAATCCCCTATTGGATCTCTTTCAGACATCTCAGTTTTATACAAATATAAAATTGAACCCTTTATTGTAAACTCTGCCTCAAAAAACAAAAGAAAAGCCCATCAGCAAAACCAAGAACAAAAATGCTGTTTCATTCCTCACTCTTAATCTTACTTAAATGATTAAGTAGCATCATTTAGTTGCCTGGGCCAGAATCCTGGGTGCCATCCTTGATTATTACTCCTTATGTATCTCACCTAGACAATCACTTGCCCAATTCTTATAAGTACTCATATAAAATATATTTCAGATTCTATCTACTTTTTTAAAAAAAATTGCCATTCTTGCAATATCAAGGCAAGCTGCCATCATCTTTCTCTAAGACCACCGTATTATTTATGAATATTTACTAGATACCATACAGAGTAAAAAACTGGGCACACTTTTGTTTTTAGGATTTCAAATTAATTGTAAGCAGTAATTTTCAACTCCCAGGATTCTGAAGTTATATGAATAAGAGGTAAAATCCAAAAGTAAAAGAAGCATTCTAAACTTAAAAAAAAAAGTGACTTAATTTTTCCCCTTCATTGGAACTTCATGATGCTTGGGTGTCTAGATGAGGAGAGTCAGGAAATTAAAAACTTCTATTTCAAATTCAGATTTTGGTTTCTGATAATTCTGTCTGTCCTTTTATTTAGTTATTCAGAATCTTTTTTTGTCTTTTGTCTTTTTTTTTTTTTTTTTTTTTTTTTTTTAGGGCTACATCTGTGGCATATGGAGGTTCCCAGGCTAGGGATCGAATCAGAGCTGTAGCTGCCAGCCTTCACCACAGCCACAGCAATGCTGGATCCAAGCCGCGTCTGTGACATATACCACAGCTCATGGCAGTGCTGGATCCTTAACCCACGGAGTGGGGCCAGGGATCGAACCCGCGTCCTTGTGAATACTAGTTGGGTTCATTAACCACTGAGCCACAAGGGGAACTCCTAGTTATTCAGAATCTTATGGTAAGAGAAAGAAGAATCTAAATTAATTTTTATATTATATAATCCTAACTAATGTTTTCTTTAGCCAATTAAAAAATTTTATATTGAGTAAGTGTATATGTATATACACATATATAAAACATATTAATACATGTATATTAAGATTCTGAGTAGGGAATTTACTATATTGCTAAGTAAATAGGTTTCATCCCTCAGAGTGGGGGAGATGAGTATTGGTAGGTAGGAAGCTGTTCTTATGAGGGCAGACCAGATGCTAAATGAAGTACAGTGGGCTAAGCTACACCGTAGATATTTTTCTTGAGAAAGGTAAATGATATTCTTATGTTTTTAACCAAATAAGTATAATTAAGTAATGTAAGCAAAGTATATTCCTATGATAAGATAACCACTTTGATAATTGTTCAGGCAGTGGTTCTTAACTGGGGTAGGAGAATTTGTACTTCAGGGGACATTTTTTGGCTACCGTGACTAGAGGGTGTTACTGGCATCTAGTAGGGGTGCTACTAAATATCCTACAGTGTCCAGGATAGCCCCATGTAACAAATAGTTATGCAACCCAACAGCTCAGTAGTACTTTGGTTGAAAAGTTCTTAGCGTATTTTTTTTCAATCTGCCACATGATGTCCTAAGTATTTTTCAAAATTTTATAAGACAAATAAACCTTTACTGGAGATATAGTGATTATAATAATTCCACGATTTTTGTTAAAACTTGAATGGAAGTGTATTTGTGTGTACTTGAAATAATTTAGGAGAGGAGGGAATCAAGGGTGAATGCCAGGTTTCTGGCTTGGAGCATCTTGCCAGGAGGATATTGGTGACGTCATCTGAGATGAGGGAAACAGATGTGTAAAAGATCTTCAGTTCAGATTTTATACTTGTGGAGCTTCAGTTCAGATTTTACACTTGAGGAAGTCCCAAAGATCAGAACATAGTTGTTCAAATATATATTTAATTTGAAATTTGTCAATATATGATTTTACACTTGAGGAAGTCCCAAAGATCAGAACATAGTTATTCAAATATATATTTAATTTGAAATTTGTCAATATATGAATACTAACCCTGCTATTGGACAAAATCACCTACTGGGTTGTTTTGTTCGTTTTTAAGGAAAGAGTACCTTAGGTCACAGCTCTTAGTAACACTAACATTCATAGCATGGGTAGAGGAGAATCTAGCAAGAGACTAAGAAGTAGCCAGGGAGATAATAGGAAGTGATCCAGAAGTGAGGTCTTCCAAGCCAAGGGAAGAAAAATATTTCCAGATGGATGAGTGGTTATTGATGTGCAGGCTGTTGGTGACCTTGGTGGGCATCACTGAGAGTGAATAGGAAGCAAATTACACTGGGTTTAGAAGTTCATGGTAAGTAAGAAATTTAGTTATATTGCAGATTTATGTAAGAGAGTCTGTGAAAGAGGAAGTGGATGAAGGGGTTGTGGGATCAGGGAGGTTTTTTGTGTCTTTAAATATCAGAGAGAATCCCTCATTGGTATTTTTAAAGATAATGTTGAAAGATATTGAAGTATATTAAGTACAGTTTGTTAATAAACAGACTTCCCATGAGTATATTTCTGTGGTTTTTTTTGCTTTCAAGTTTACGGTGACCTTGAGGGCAAAAGATCAAGGTCAATATTTTAAATTTTAAATAGTTGCTTCAATTCTAAGTGATTCAGCAAGTATGAAAATAGTTCTGTTAATTACCATGGATACAGGTATATGTTTGATACTCAATTATTATTTTTGTTTTTCAGATCTTTCAAGAAATCGTTTTACAGAAATTCCTTCTGATGTCTGGTTATTTGCACCTCTTGAAACATTAAATTTATATCATAATTGCATCAAAACCATTCCTGAAGCCATTAAAAACCTGCAGATGTTAACATACCTTAACATTAGGTAAGGAAACAATTTTGGGGAGGTAAATTTTGTTTTATATTACAATTTGAATCCTTTTTAGTTGTAAAGAAATGTGTTTGGTTTGGCTATGTAGCCTATATCTCAACAATATCTTATTTGTGTTTTTTATATGTCCTCATTACTTTATAGGCTTTTGGTCTTATTCTTGAGAGTGCTGCTTCTCAAACTTTAATGTGCACTGAAATCAGATGCAGATTCTGATTCCATAATCTGCAGTGGGGTCAGGCATTTCTAACAGTCCCCTGGTAATGCACATGCCTGCTGGTCCTTAGATCACTTTGAGTTGCAAGGCCTTTAGATTAGAAATATTTCACTGAAATCTTAGCACCACAATACAGATTTAATTATATACATTATCATTTAAAGTGAAACATTATAAAGAAATAGTTCTAGAGTTGTATTTTTCACTCTGGTGATTTCTTGTTGCTACTTCAAGGATGGATAGATTGGGATGGGAATATTAGAACATTAGGAAGTAGGTAACAGTTGATGTTAATAAGTGCTTACTGTGTGCCAAGCAGTGTTACAAATACTTTACCCCTATTACCTCATCTTGATAACAGCATTTTGAGGTACATGGTTATTATCCCTGCATTGCAGATGAGGAAACTGAAGCACAGAGAGAGGTTAACTATTTGTACAAACACATATATATACACACACATATATATATATATACACACACACACATATATATATGTATCTTGCAAATGGTAGAGCCAAGATTCAAATCAGAGCAGCAATATGACTGTAGAACTCTCATTCTTAGCTATTACCTTGTATTTATAATAGAGCGAACATTTAGTAAGTATAAGAAAAAAATTCCCCTGACATTGAATGGAGACTGGTATATGTGCCTTAATTTTAGAATCATTTTCTTATTTTTCTTTTTTGTTTTGAGTTGTAAGGGATAATTTCTTCCCCCCTTCCTTAACAAAGTTACTTGTCTAAATTCTCATGTAGGAAAGTTGTAAATATAATTAGTATATATAAATAATAATGTTTATTTTTCTCTGTGATATATTAATTATTATGAATATCTCCCCCAGTGGTGTCTCCTGGCATTACATACTACTTTAACTGAAACCGCCTTAAAATGTGTGAGAGGAATTTTCTTCCATAGATGTTGGTCATTTGGGTTACTCATTTCTCTCAATTGGGTACATAATATCCTTGGCTTGGCTTGGGAGAGCTTTGAGGAAAGTGAGGTATTTTAACATTTTTATCTTTGTTTTTTGGTTTAGTTTTTTTCTTTTATGGAAGAACAAGATTTGTCAAAAATTGAATTGCATTTCTATATACATGTATGGTATAGCTTAGAATAATTTTACTACAACTTTCTGTGATTCTTTCCCATTTTGATCTCTAAAAGTTGACTCCTGATTTTTATTTACAGTCACAAAAATTTTTGAACACACTATATTGAAAATAGCATTTGTTCTAGTGGCTGACTTTCCTTTGACTATCTTTAAAACATGTAGCAAAAAAGTGAAGACTGATGACTTATTAGTTATGTATAAAGAAATCAGATTCTGAAGAAGGTTGACTGCTAACTCAGGAAATCTGCTTCTTAAGGGAAGAAAAGAAGCCAGTTTTTTTGTTTTTTGGTTTTTTTTGTTTTTTTGTTTGTTTGTTTTTTTTTTTTTTTTTTTTGGTTTGTTTGTTTCTTTTTTTGCTTTTTAGGGCTGCACCCATGACGCATGGAGAGTTCCCAGACTAGGGGTCAAATCAGAGCTACAGCTGCCACAGGAAAGCAGGATCCGAACCTCGTCTGCAACCTACACCACAGCTCATGGCAATGCCAGATGCCTGACCCATTGAGCAAGGCCAGGGATCAAACCCACATCCTCATGGATACTAGTTGGATTTGTTTCTGCTCTGCTACAACGGGAACTCCAAGAAGCCAGTTTTTAAATGTGTTTTGGTCTGAGGGAGATTAGAATGAGTTTGTATGTTCCAGTATTTTCCTATTTATTTTTTATTTTGGTGGAAAATATCTTGATAAACTTGTAAGACAATTTTTAATCTGTCTTTCTTCCTGTATACTATTCTCTTTTTCAGTGAAATCTGCAGGAAGATCCTTGTATCTCCAGATAGACCACTTTCCCAAAGATCCTTCTTGATCCTAAAGTGTCAAGTTGTGACAAGCTCCTAGCATATTTGACAATCCAACAGTCTGGCCAGGATTGCTGGTCTAGGGGCATTGTCCTTTTTTATAAAAGTCTGTGCCATGTGATAAAAGCCAGTCTAATGTTTCTGGACATCCTCTGCAGGCATAAAATTGTGTGAAAGGTCTTAAATTCCCCTTTTGGTGTAACATTGATGTACATATTATACAAAATGCTAGGTACAAATCTATAAATATCACTTTGAAAAGCAGGAAAAATAATAAGTAATTGCTCGTGCATGCTTGATAATATGTAAAAGTAATGGTACACTTTATATATTTTGGTAGTAGGATTGTCTAGTCTATTCATGCTGCTATAACAGAATATCACAAACTCGGTGACTTGTAAATAATAGAAATTTATTTTTCCCAGTTCTGGAGGCTGGGAAGTTGAAGATCAAAGTGCCAGCAGATTCAGTGTCTGGTGAGGACCTGCTTTGTGGTTCATATTACTGGCTGTGTCCTCACATGGCAGAAAGAGCAAGGGAGCTCTCTCTAGGGTCTCTTTTATAAGACCGCTAATCACCTCCCATCCCACATTGGGGATTAGGTTTCAACATGATAGTTTTGGGGGAGGACACAAACATTAGGTGATAGCAGGGGTCATTTGGGTCAGTCTGTACTGGCATGTAAATTTGACCAAAATTAGTTTGAGAGTAAGGGACCCAGAGCCAAATTGCCTGGATTTGAATCCTAGCTCTCCCACTTACCAGCTCTGTGACTTTGAGTATTTGACTTAATCTCTTTTAGACTGTTTCTTCATCTCTAAAATGGGTACCATCATAGTTATCTATCTTCCTAAAGTAGGTTGTTGTGAGGGTTAGTCAAATTAATCATGTGAAGTACTTTGAAAGATGGCCTGACACATAGTAAGCACTCAGTAAATGTTAGTTGTTCTTATATTTAAATGTATTCACAGAGACAGGAATATTGTATCAACTCTGAGCTGAGATTAAGGTGCTAGTAGGCTGTTCTACCATAACCCCCCCCCCAAAAAAAGAAAGAGAATAGTTTAGGGTAACTACATGTTTTTAAAGATATAATCTTATTCATTCTTTCATAAGTTTGAACATAGTGCATGCAAATTTATCCTTGGAGCCTTTCCCTGGTTAGAGGCATAGATGTATTAAACATAGTAAAACTATACCAGAGATCAAGGTTCTGACATTTTCTAGCTCAGAAGAATGATTCTGCATCTTGAGGACTTGGGGCATGTAGGACAATATCATAGGTAACAGCACAGATTTGCAGTCTGCTCTGCATGGTCAAGCCACTTAACCAATTTTAACCTTTGTTTTTTTGTTTGTATAATGGAGAGAATAATACCACCTGTCTTGTGGGGCTAATGTGACAATTAAATGAGATAGCACATGTAAAGATTTTAGCCTGTTACAAAGTAAGCACTCATTAAATGATAGTTATTATTTACTGAAAACTTTTTATTTACTTTTGAGGTGATTTGTTCTTTTTCAACATAACATGTCAGGTTTCAGACATATTTCTCATGAGACTTTTCTTATTCTTTTCAGTCGAAATCTTTTATCAACATTGCCAAAATACCTATTTGATCTTCCCCTTAAAGTTTTGGTCCTCAGTAATAATAAACTGGTATCCATTCCAGAAGAAATTGGGAAATTAAAAGATTTAATGGAATTGGTGAGTAAAATAGTTACATTGATTGTGTATAATATGCATAATACATACCTTTACATTTTGAGCTTAATTCCTTTATGGAATTTCACTGCATAAAAAATAACGTGGTGTATGCCTAAGTTCATTTTAGTGAAATTGTGAGATATTATTGCTTATGTCTGATTTTAGCTCATAGCTACAATAAAAACCTAGTTGTTCTTCAGTCCTAATGAGGTCAGAAGTCTTGCTTACAAGTCTTAAGAAATGCTTTCAAATGAATAAGCATTTGTCCATCTGTTTTGTGGGCAGTAAAGATCTTAGACCAGGAAAAGATAAGTTTTTTTTTTTTTTTAGATTTTACAAGGCTTCTATCCCACGAAAAGGCAGATAAAAGAAGAAAGTACACTGCCTGAAAACAGTAGAATTAATACAATAGCCTTCCTCTCCTCTATCCTCATGTGATTTTATAACACTTGTGGAGCCAAGATAAATGGAAAGGGTGCTATTATATGTAACTGATTATAGAAATATAGGAATAATTTAAAGTAATTTCTTCAAATATGCCATTTTAGGTATTAAAGGACATTGAACTCTGAGAGAAACATAATTAAATCTTCAAAGCATTGAGCTATTTTCACATCTTTCTCTTATTTCTACCTCACACAGTATATACCATGCTATTTATTTTTGTGTTCTTTTTTATCTTCAGTAGTGCTTTCCCAATACATAGATGTTTTAAAAGTGTTCATAAGTATGACTTTATAATGTGCGGAGGGCCAATAGTTTTCTTGAGGAACTTATGTACAATTTTATAATGGGAAATTAATGTGAAAATAGAATGTAATGAACAGAAATTTCAGTGATGTCTTTATTTTTCATTAAAGAATACCTACATGTGTAGTTGTCATGCAAGGAAACTTCCTTGAACTTAGTCTTATTATGTTTTAAACAGAAGTTTATTAATATTGTAAGGGATCTTATAAGTGATCAGATATAACCACTTCCTAATGCAGGAATCCTTGATACTCTAGTTGTATATTTTTAGTGGTGCACACATCTTCATGTGTGTGCGTGTATCTGAGGTAGCCCTAATTCTCTTTTATAAAACTCCATCATCTTTCTTATTTGGAACTGAGAATACATGCCCCTATCACTTATCCATTGGTCTTGGGACCAGCATGTGATGAAGTATAGATAATGACAACTTTTCTTCCCTTAAGATATTTGTAATCTTTTGTGTGTTTACTCTCCATTTTACCAAACTCTTAAGACCTGTTTTTCTGTAGCTTAAACATATTTATTACTTTTATTCCTTTTTATAGTATATTTTTCTTCTTTATTACTTTTTATTTTTAGCTACTTCTGTGCTGAAAATGTTCCCTTTTTTTAAGGTCTCTTTTAATGTTACACTCACAAATTTTCAGAAGATGCCAGATGTGATCTATTCATAATAAAAGGGGACCATTACTTTCTTTGATATGGACACTGTTAATATTTTTAAAGATTTTATGAATATTCTACTTTAAGATTCTATGGCTCCATAATTCCTTTTTATTTCTCTTTCCTTCAGTTTTTGGCCCTATGTTCTAAATTATTTGACATAGTTTTTGGATAAATGAATTTCAAAAATAGGATTTTTAGATTTAGTCTAGTGTTTTTAATTTAAATAGAATATTAAAAATATTAAAAATCATTATTTTACTAGGCACTATAAAATTACTGTACTTTAAACTCTCAAAATCAGTTAACAGTGGATGGCATTAGGATAGCTAAGTGACGCTTATAAATTATGCAATGAACTTGTGGGTATTACCTGTCATTGGAATGTTTTCCTATGACACTAGTCCATAAGAATGTGGTAGCCAGCTATAGTGGAATTCTGTCATTAGACCTAGGAAATATTCTCAAGCCTACATACAGTCCGTAGCAAAATATTTTGTAGAGTATCTGTTGGTGAGTGGGTCAGTTTCCCATGCCTGGATTTATTTCTTCTAGGAACTTGTAGCTACCTATCAAATTTCTATGGTTTTTCTATATGGAAATCTTTAGTATTCGGTAACTTTGGGAGGACACTGTAGTATTTACTTTAAAGGGCATGTTCCCCCAATTTTATTATCCATCATTTGGATAATAGCCTATCCTCAGCCCAACAGCTAAGGTGGTCCTTCAAAAAATAAGTCAAATCATGTCTTACCTCCGTTTAATAAAAGTTTCTGGTTCCTGTCTGCATCATTGAGTAAAAGACAGTCTTACCCCCACCCCATCCTAGTATTCCCCTTGCCCTCTTCCCACTAGTTAGTTACATTGGATTCCTTCCTATTCTTTTTTTTTTTTTTTTTTTTTTGTCTTTTTGCCATTTCTAGGGCCGCTCTCGCAGCATATGGAGGTTCCCAGGCTAGGGGTCTAATCGGAGCCGTAGCCACCTGCCTACACCAGAGGCACAGCAACACAGGATCTGAGCCACGTCTGCAACCTACACCACAGCTCATGGCAACGCCAGATCCTTAACCCACTGAGCAAAGCCAGGGACCAAGCCCGCAGCTCATGGTTCCTAGTCGGATTTGTTAACCACTGCATCACGAGAGGAACTCCTCCTTCCTATTCTTACTAAATGTCAAACAGGCTTTGCAAGAGTCTTTACATTTATTGTTCCTTCTGTGTGGAATATTCCTTTTATTGGCATGGGTTTCATATATATTGGCATGGCTCAGACTCTCACCTCTGATAATACTGCTCAAATATCAGCTTCTTCATGAAACGATCTAAATTGCTAATATCCCCACTACTGCTAGCACTGCCATTTTCCTTTACCCTGCACTTTTTTCCCCCATAGCACTTATCACTTTCTAGCATAGAGCATAATCTACTCCTCTTGTTAGAATGTAAGCTCCATAAGGAGCTATGAGGACAGGAAATTATGTTTTGTTCATTGATGTGTCCCCAGTACCTAGAACAGTGCCTAGCAAATAGTTTGTATTTGATAAGTATTTGTTGTTAAATGAAGATGCCTTAGATACAGTTTGAAAGAAGTATGAAGGATATTGTTTTCTAATTATTTTATAGATTAGATGATTATGTGTTATTTAATGTTCTTCATCTTTTGAATTTACCCTCCTGCCTTTTTTACTTTTGATAAAACTATATATGTATGTACCACTCCTCTCCCTTCAAGCTAATGTCATTTCTAGTGAAAGTTGGAAATTGGGGGCAGTTGCAGTAGAATATGAATCTCATTTGCAGTGTGTCTGAAATGACTGCTACCTGAGATCTTGTTGCAGGTTTTTCTTCTATTTTTGTTGATGTAGTAATAAGAAAGGGGAGGGAGAGGGGAGCAAAGATAACTTAAGCTGTTCTCTTATTCCAGAAATGTGGTGTTGTTTACCTTTAAATTGGGGCTTGCCTTTTAACTTAAGCCTGAGTCATTTCTGATTTAGAGCTCCTAGAATGTCTTTGGGGTATGATGTGAGCCACAAAATTTTGAGCTTGTAATCTCTCATATTTTATATTCCTTTGAGAAAGAGATTTAGCTAAATGATTCTGACCATGGTCTTGAGTTCTCCAGTTCACATCCATAAATCCTTGACTTTCTCAGCTTCTGCCCAACCAGTATCTCAAAACAGCTATTATAATTGAAAAATTACCACAGTGATTGATAGTTGCCTTTTATTTTACCTCTGACTGGAGAGCACCTGGATCATCCTTACCTCTGGTTTTGGTTGGTAAGAGTGGTCTTTGAGATTTTCAAAAGGCTGACTTAGGTAGTACTAAATTACAACCTCACATTTTTACACAGAAAAATTTATGGTAACTGTGCTGGGTTGATTTCATTATGTAATATATATAGAAATCTGCCATGTAATCAGTGTTTAGGGAAATGACATTAGAGGTGACTTTTTGCTAGTCATTAGCCATGTGCTTTAATTTAAAAATTGATATACATTTCTGCTTCTTAGTTTGTTATAATTTTATTTTCTTATTTTCCTTAGGATATTAGCTGCAATGAGATTCAAGTTCTTCCCCAACAAATGGGAAAATTACATTCTCTTAGAGAGCTAAATATAAGAAGAAATAATCTTCATGTGTTGCCAGACGGTAAGATGCTCACTGTCTTTACTCACATGAGTAAGAGAGTAACTATGTAGAATTTAATTTAATTATTTTTCATTTCTGAACAGAATTAGGAGATCTTCCCTTAGTCAAGCTGGATTTCTCTTGTAATAAAGTGACCGAAATTCCAGTTTGTTACAGGAAGCTGCATCATTTACAAGTAATAATTTTGGATAACAATCCATTGCAAGTACCACCAGCACAGGTTTGTAATAAAAATATGATACTTGTTTCTACTATTTTTATTCAGAATTATATCTGTTACTGGTAAATCAAAAAACATCAAAATGAGTCAAACTGTTTTTGAGGTATTGTCTAAAAGAGTTTTTATGAGAAGTGACTTTTTTACTTTGGTAGGAGTTTCAGCTTAGTTTCTAGAGAATAGGATTTGAAAAACTCAGATATCAACTTTCTGCTTGTGAACTGATAATTCTGGTTGTCTGTGTTATTTTAAAAGAATAGACTGCTGAGTCTCACTACTTCTGTCTTACTCAGGTATATATCTACTTGAGATTTGTTGTGTGATTGATCAGAGCATGTTTTTAGCACTGATAGGTGGAGTCATAACAAAGAATGAGATACAAGTGGAAAAGTATTAATTCATACTATTAGTTTAAGGATTAAATCCATGTGGAATCCATTAAAATGATAGCAAAGGAATACACTAAGCTATAAACCCATTAAGGACAAAGTATGAGAGAGAAGAGGATAGCAAGGGAGAGATGGCAACAGAATTTTGTAAAATGGAAAATGTGTGCAATAGTGGTAACTAGGATCTCTAGTTACATTGCACAACAGTGGCTGGGGAGGCACATGGTAGTGAAATGCCAGCCTGCGCTTTACTTTTATGTGCCCTGGTATTGGGTATGTATACATCCAGAAGACGGGTTGCCTTTTTCTTCCTACAAAGATACATTCCACTCATTGAAAAGGAGGTGCCTTTTCTAAATTCAGGTAAAGGTTGGTTGAGGTCCTGGTAGTAGCTGCCCTAGCAGGATGGGGAAAAATGAAATTTGCGTCTGCTATGAGAGAAGGCAACAAGAAGCAAGTTGATTTTACTATGTTAAACCTAGGAATGGCTTGAGTATTTCTTTGGTGATTACTGAAGGAAACATGTAACTCTGAGTAAATGGGTGAAAGACTGAAAACATGAAGGTCTGTAGAGTATCTAGGACTGTGCAATCCAGTAGAACTTTCTGAATGATGGTAATGTTCTGTAATTTGTGATGTCCAATACCTTAGCCACTTGCCACTTGTAACTACTGAGTACTTGAAATATAGCTAGTATGACTAAGGAACCAAAATTTCAATTTAGTTTTATTTTGATTAATTGAAATTTAAATAGTTTCACATGACTTGTGATTAATATATTGGACATTACAGGTCTAAGACTGATACTCTGATTCTTGCCTTTAGCTCCACAGCCACTTGACTTCCCTTCCCTTGCCCCAACAGAAGCCGAGGGTTTACTCTGAGGAGTACGTAGATTCTCTTATTTCTCTTCCTCAACTCATCAGCCAAATGACTATTGTTCCTGGCCTCACCACAAGCCTGCATTTTACTCTTTAGAGCAGTCCTGTCTGTTAGAACTGTCTGTGGTGATAGAAATGCTCTGTATCTGCACTTTTCCATGTGGTAGCCACAAGTGGCTATTGAGCACTTGAAAGTATATATTGTGGAGTTCCCATCGTGGCTCAGTGGTTAACGAATCCAACTAGGATCCATGAGGTTGCGGGTTCGATCCCTGGCCTTGCTCAGTGGGTTGTGGATCCAGCGTTGCCATGAGCTATGGGGTAGGTCACAGATGCGGCTCGGATCCTGCATTGCTGTGGCTGTGGCGTAGGCTGGCAGCTAGAGCTCTGATTAGACCCCTAGCCTGGGAACCTCCATATGCTGCGAGAGCGGCCCTAGAAAAGCCAAAAGCCAAAAGCAAAAAAAAAAAAAAAAAGAAAAGAAAAGAAAAAAAGGAAGTATATAGTGTGACTGAAGAATTGAATTTTTGGTTTTATTTAGATTAAATTTGCATTTAAGTAGCCACATGTGGCTAGTGACTACTGTGTTGGACAGCACAGCTGTAGAGAGACTCAGCCATCCATAGTCAGAGGCTCTAGGTACAGCTATGGGCAGGAGCGAGACTCCAGATGGAAAACAATGAATGCTAATAACATAGTGAATGTTGTGACCCTCTAGTAGATTTCTCTTTCTTGGCTCCCAGAATGCTTTTCAGCCTGTCTTATAACTCTTGGGCAGGACTGGCGGATTTTTCTCTTGGTAAACTGATTGAACTAGGAGAAAAGACCTATAGATAAACTGATTATTGGGCAGTCCCCTGATGAAATGTGCAGTCCCTGTCTGATATCTAGACATGAGACTTAGCATTGATAAACTTGTCCCTCATACATAGAGCTTCCATTTGGCTTCTTATTGTTTGACTTTTGAAAATGAACAGACAGCTACTGATCACTAGATATTGCATAAATAATTTTTAACATGAAAAACAGAGACCAAAACACTGAAGGGCTTCCACTGAAACAAAATGGGTAACATTCATAGTAGTGGTAATCAGAATGGCTTTTCTGCAGCAGCACAAGATGCTAGAAGAGGTTAAAATGATGCCTTCAAAGACTGAGTGAATATTTCCAACTTTATATGCTCAAACTATCAGTCAGATGTGAGGCAGAAAAAAGACAATGTCAGACACGTGAGGTCTCAGAAATTTTGGCTTTCCTGTACCCTTTATTAGGGAGCTAGTGGAAGTGTACTATATTGAAATAAGGGAATAAATTAAGAAGAATTCTTCATGTCCAAAATTGACAGATATGCATAGAGCTAGAGAGTAACCAGTCAGTTAGGAATAGGAAGGTTGCCTCCAAAAAGAAAATAGAAAAAGAAGAAAGAAACTGATATATGACTTGGTGTGTTTGTCAATATGAAGAGGTGATTTACAGTTCTTTCAGAGTTAGGAATAAATTAGTAATAGGCATATAGAAAATTACACAAAGGAAAAAATAGGGCATGTAGTCACTTTAGGAAAAACAAAAACTTATAGGAGAAACGAAATGTAATCTAATTAACCTGTGTGGTTCATTGGCAAATATTTTCATGATCAGAGTATTGTAAATACTAGATTTTGATTTAATGAAAAATTGACATAGTTATAAAAATAGCAGATTTATATAGCACTTACATACTCCAGGCACTGTTGAAAATGCTTTACATGCATTAACTTATTTCTTATAGCAATCCTATATAAAACAGGTACTGTCATTCCTCATTTTGTATAGGAGGAAACAGAGGCATAGATGTTTGGTGACTTGTCCAAGGTCATATGACTAACATGTAGTATAGCCTGGTTCCAATCCAAGGCAGTCTGTCTCTGAGTCCATTCTCTAACCACTATGTTATGCTTCTAAAGAGGGAGGAAGTCTGTTTATATGAGTTGATAGGGATTATAGATGGGAGAATGGTAGTGGTAATTTTGGTGATACCTGATAATGGTGGTCATAGTAACATAAGAAATCCAAGTCCTCATTTTCCTTAGTAAGACCTCAGTAAATAAAATCTATGATTAAAATTTTAGAAAATAGCACTAGAACCATGTTATTTATAGATATGAAGTTAAAAAGCAGAAACCAAGTAACAGTTGATTATGGGGACTGGGTCTTAGAAATTGAAAGGGATGGAATAGGAGATTAACTTTTTTCTTATAAGTTTTATAGTTCTCTTTGATTTTTAAAACTACAGAAATTTATATAAAAATTAAATTTACAAAAGAAAATAATTAACACTTAATTTGGTTGAAAAATAATTGTTTTCTTAGTTTGGACAGAGATAATAGGGTACATTTTAATTGATTATGTTCTAATAGCTCAAAAGTTGCTTTTTTAAAGAAATAATTTATTGCTTTTTTTTTTTACTGTTGCACCTGCAGCACATGGAAGTTCCCGGGCTAAGGGTCGAATCAGAACTGTAGCTGCAGGCCTACACCACAGCCACAGCAATGTCAGATCCAAGCCTCATCTGAGACCTATGTGTGTGGCAATGCTTGATCCTCAACCCACTGAGTGAGGACAAGGTTTGAACCCACATCTTCATGGACATTATGTCAGGTTCTTAACCTCCTGAACCACAACAGGAACTCCAAAAGTTTAAAATTTTCCTTTTATTTGTATTAAAAAAAATTATTATTATAGTTGACTTAAAATGTTCTGTCAATTTCTGCTGTATAGCAAAGTGACCCGGTTACACTTATACATACATTCTTTTTCTCACGTTATCCTCCATCATGTTCCATCACAAGTGACTGGATACAACAGGATCTCATTGTGCTACACAGCCGGATCTCATTGCCCGTCCACTCCAGTGCAGTAATTTGTATCTACCAACCCCAAACTCCCAGTCCATGCCACTCTCTCCTCCTCCCCCTTGGCAACCACAAGTCTGTTTTCCATGTCCATGAATTTTTTTTTTTCTGTAGATAGATTCATTTGTGCCATATATTAGATTCCAGATGTGTTATCGTATGGTATTTGTCTTTCTCTTTCTGCCTTACTTCACTTAGTATGAGAATCTCCAGTTCCACCCATGTTGCTGCAAATGGCATTATTTGTTATTTTTTATGGCTGGGTAGTATTCCATTGTGTATATGTACCACATCTTCTTAATCCATTCCTCTGTTGATGGAAATTTGATTTGGTTCCATATCTTAGCTGTTGTGAATAGTGCTGCGGTGATCATAGGAGTGCATGTATCTTTTTGAATGAATGTTTTGTCTGAATATATGCCCAGGAGTAGGATTGCTGGGTCACATAGTAGTTCTATATTTAGTTTTCTGAGGTACCTCCATACTGTTTTCTGTAGTGGTTGTACCAATTTACATTCCTACCAACAATGTAAGAGGGTACCTTTTTCTCCATACTCTCTCCAGCATTTGTTATTTGTAGACTTATTAGTGATAGCCATTCTGACCAGTGTGAGGTGATACCTCATTGTAGTTTTGATATGTATTTCTCTGATAATTACTGATGTTGAGCATTTTTTTCATGTACCTGCTATCCATCCATATGTCTTCTTTGGAGAAATGTCTATTCAGGTCTTTTACCCATTTTTCAATTGTTTTTTGTTGTTGTTGTTGGTTTTTTTTTTTTTTTTTGCTGTTGAGTTGTAAGAGCAGTTTGTATATTTTGGAGATTAAGCCCCTGTCAGTTGCATTGTTTGAAACTATTTTGTCCCATTCTATAAGTTGTCTTTTTGATTTTTTTTTTTTATGGTTTCATTTCTGTGCAAAAGCTTGTAAGTTTGATTAGATCCCATTGGTTTATTTTTGTTTTTATTTCTATTGCTTTGGGAGACTGACCTGAGAAAACGTTTGTATGGTCGATGTCAGAGAATGTTTTGCCTGTGTTCTCTTCTAGGAGTTTGATAGTGTCTTGTCTTATATTTAAGTCTTTCAGCCATTTTGAGTTTATTTTTGTGTATGGTATGAGGGTATGTTCTAGTTTCACTGATTTACGTGCAGCTGTCCAGTTTTCCCAGCACCACTTGCTGAAGAGACTGTCTTTTCCCCATTTTATATTCTTGCCTCCTTTGTGGAAGATTAATTGACCATAGGTGTCTGGGTTTATTTCTGTGTTCTCTCTTCTGTTCCATTGGTCTGTATGCCTGTTTTGGTACCAGTACCACACTGTCTTGATGACTGTGGCTTTGTAATAGTGCCTGAAGTCTGGGAGAGTTATGCCTCCTGCTTGTTTTTGTTCCTCAGGATAGCTTTGGCAATTCTGGGTCTTTTGTGGTTCCATATAAATTTTTGGATTGTTTGTTTAATTCTGTGAAAAATGCCATGGATAATTTGATAGGGATTGCATGGAATCTGTAGCTTGCTTTGGGTAGTACAGCCATTTGAATTTTTTTTTTTCCTTTTTAGGGCTGTACCCATGGCATATGGAAGTTCCCAGACTAGGGGTCGAATTGGAGCTGTAGCTGCCAACCTACACCAGAGCCACAGCAAAAGTGGGATCTGAGCTGCATCTGTGACCTACACCACAGTTCATGGCAATGCTGGATCCTTAGCCCACTAAGCAAGACCAGGGTTCAAACCCATGTCCTCAGGGACACCAGTCAGGCTCATCGCTACTGAGCCATGATGGGAACTCCCATATTAGCAATATTAATTCTTCCAATTCAGGAGCATGAAGTATCTTTCCATTTCTTTGAATCGTCTTTAATTTCCTTGACTAATGTTTTATAGTTCTCAGAATATGTCTTTCATCTCGTTGGTCAGGTTTATTTGAGAAATCAAAAAACTATAAGAGAATACTATGAACAGTTGTATGCCAACAAATTTGACAACCTAGATGAAATGGACATTCTAGAGACATACAGCATGACAAAACTGAATAAAGAAGAAATAGATCAGTTGAATAGACTGATCACTAGAAATGAAATTGAATATATAATAAGAACCCTCTTGCAGACAAAAGTCTGGGGCCAGATGACTTCACAGGCGAATTCTACCACACATACAGAGAATTTATACCCATCCTTCTTAAACTTTTTCAAAAGGTTGAAGAAGAAGGAACACTCCCAAAGATATTATGTGAATGTTACCATAATACCAAAACCAAAGATACTCCCAAAAAAGAAAATTATAGGCCAATATCTTTGATGAATATAGATACCAAAATTCTTAACAAAATTTTAGCCAACCAAACCAAACAACACATAAAAAAGATCAACACATAAAGAAGACCAAGTAGGATTCATCCCAAGTTCACAAGGAAGGTTCAACATATGTAAATCAGTCAGCAATATACACCACCTTAACAAAAGTCAAAAACCACATGATCACCTCAATAGATGCAGAAAAAGCATTTGACAAAATCTAACATCCACTCATGATAAATACTCTTACCAAAGTGGGAATAGAAGGAACATAACATAATAAAAGCCATTTATGACAAGCCCACAGTGAATATAATATTCAATGGAGAAAAGCTGAAAGCTTTCCTGCTAAAATCTGGAACAAGACAAGGATGCCCACTCTCACCACTTTTATTTAACATAGTATTGGAAATTCTAGCCGCAGCAATCATACAAACAAAAGAAATAAAAGGTATGCAGATTGGAAAAGAAGAGGTAAAATTGTCACCCTCTGCAGATGACATGATAATATATATAGAAAACCCTTAGGATTCCTCACAAAACTACTTAAACTGATCAATGAATTCAGCCAAGTAGTAGCATACTAGATTAACGTTCAGAAATCGGTTGCAGAATTCCCATCGTGGCTCAGCAGAAAAGAATCTGACTAACATCCATGAGGACGCAGGTTCGATCCCTGGCCTTGCTCAGTGGGTTAAGGATCTGGTTGCCATGAGCTGTGGTGTGGGTCACAGTCGCGGCTCTGATCTGGCATTTCTGTGGCTGTGGTGTAAGCCAGCAGCTACAGCTCTGATTTGAGCCCTAGCCTGAGAATCTCCATGTGCTATGGGTGTGGCCCTAAAAAGACAAAAAAAAAAAAAAATCGGTTGCATTTCTGTATACTAATAATGAAATATTAGAAAATGAATATAAAAATATAGTATCTTTAAAAATCACACTCCCTAAAATTAAATACCTAAATTTTCTTTTTATTTATTTATTTTATATTTTTTTTTATTTTTTTCTCTTTATATCTGGTTTACAGTGTTCTGCCAATTTTCTACTGTACAGCATGGTGACCCAGTTACACATACATGTATATAGATTCTTTTTTCTCACATTATCATGCTCCATCATAAGTGACTAGATATAGTTCCCAGTGCCACACAGCAGGATAGCATTGCTTATCCATTCCAAAGGCAATAGTCTGCATCTATTAACTCCAAGTTCCTAATCCATCCCGTTTCCTCTCCCTCCCCTTTGGTAACCACAAGTCTTTTCTCCAAGTCCACGATTTTCTTTTCTGTGGAAAGTTTCCTTTGTGCTATATATTAGATTCCAGATATAAGTGATGCCATATAGTATTTGTCTTTCTCTGACTTACTTCACTTAGTATGAGAGTCTCTAGTTCCATCCATGAATACCTGAATTTTCCTTTCTTTTTTTTTTTTAATGTTATTTTATTTTTTATTTTTTGTCTTTTGTCCTTTTAGGGCCACACCCGCGGCATATGGAGGTTCCCAGGCTAGGGGTCTTATAGGAGCTACAGCTGCCAGCCTACGCCAGAGCCACAGCAACACCAGATCCAAGCTGCATCTGCGACCTACACCACACCTCACAGCAACACCAGATCCTTAACCCACTGAACGAGGCCAGGGATCAAACCCACAACTTCATGGTTCCTAGTCGGATTCATTTCTGCTGTGCCACGACGGGAACTCCTGAATTTTCCTTTTAAATGAAGTTTTTCAATGGTCAGGTCAGAGCTGATATCTATTAGATTTATCTAAGAAACATGTTTCCTTCATACCTGGAATGATAATTTATGTACTTTTCTTACTGGTTTCTTTGTTGATTGTTTTCATATGTGTTCTTGGTTACATGAGCCCATAAAAACATAACATTTTTATGCTAATTTTTGAGAAATATTTATTTGTAACATTTAACGATGACTACACTTAAACTTTGTAAAGTTTCCCTATCACTTGTTGTCTATCTTTTTTATATAGAATACTTTCTTTTATAGAGTATTTTTCCTCCTCATTACTTATCATCAGCAAAAATAACTTTCCAGGTATTATCTTATTTGAATTTACCATTTTAAAAAGTTGTTTTATTTTAACTGGCCTACCAGTACAACTTTCAATAAATTGAGTTTTCCTGTATTAACAGTCTTTTATTGGCTTTTTTTCTAGTATTTAAACCAAACAACTTAGTGGTTCTGATGAGATTACTCTAAATATTACATTATTTTTTTTCTGTTCTCACCAGTACAATGAATATAATTTTTACTTTTTTCTAATAAAGGCAACTTTCATGAATTATAAATTTATATTGTTTAGTGGTTTGTATGTTGTGCTTTTAACAAAAAAGCTTCAATGAATTATAGAAAAATTAATTTATTTTTAAATAAGAACATAAGACTGCAATAGAATTTTAGTTGTTATCAGGGTTGTCATATTTTTTTTCACCTAGTGTCAGAAGTACAAATTATTTATATGTGCAAAGTATCTATCATGATTGTGATGGCTCAGAATAATTTGAGATTTTTAAAATGTATAAATTGGTAGATGATATTTATTTTTGGACCTATATAATTAACTCTGTTATTTTTTGACAGATATGTTTAAAGGGTAAAGTACACATATTTAAATACTTAAATATACAAGCATGTTGCAGAATGGATAAGAAACCAGATTCTCTGGATCTTCCATCATTGAGTAAAAGAATGCCCTCCCAGCCTCTCACAGACAGGTAATGTAATACTCTGACAGTCTCATTTCATGATTATCATGTCTCTTTTCTCTATGAAATATATTAATCTTGAGTATACTGAGTATTTTTAGGCTGATTGGCCCAGTATTAAAGTCAGTAATTGGCCGAAGTGAAATGTCATCATCAGAGAATGAACTTCTTAAATACTAGAATAAATTTAGAATTTTCTCAATAAATTTATTATTAAAGCTTTTAGTAGTAAAATGTAGACATTTTACATTATAGAACAGAAACACTAATTTCTTAGCACTTGACAACTATTAATTTACTCCTGTGATCACTCTATTGTACATTTGTAATAAGATGTAGAATTTGACTTTTGAACAGAGGTTAGTGGAAGAGCAAGACATTTGGGTGTACCTTTCACCTTCATATTTTTATGTCTGGATCAAAGATGATTTATTATTGATGTTCTGTATGATACTGGTGTTTTTCTCCTCCTGAGATTTGGAAATGCTAGATTTGATATTCTATTTTTAGTTCATCCTTTTTTAATAATGATTTTTATTTTTTCCATTATAGCTGGTTTACAGTGTTCTGTCAATTTTCTATTGCATAGCAAGGTGACCCAGTCACACATACACATATACATTCTTTTTTCTCACATTATCTTGCTGCATCACAGGTGACCAGACATAGTTCCCAGTGCTATACCAGCAGGATCTCATTGCTCATCCATTCCAAAGGCAAGAGTTTGCAGCTGTTACCACAAATTCCCAATCCATCCCGTTCCCTCCCCCTCAGCAACCACAAATCTTTTCTCCAAGTCTATGATTTTCTTTTCTGTGGAAAGGTTCCTTTGTGCCATGTATTATATTCCAGATATAAGTGAAATCATATGGTATTGTTCTTTCTCTTTCTGACTTACTTCACTCAGCATGAGTCTCTAGTGCAAATGGCATTATTTTGTTCTTTTTTTTTATTCCATTGTGTATATATACCACATCTTCTTAATCCAATCATTTGTGGATGGACATTCAGGTTGTTTCCATGTCTTGGCTATTATGAATAGTGCTGCAGTGAACATGCGGGTGCATGTGTTTTTTCCAAGGAAAAGTTTTGTCTGGATATATGCCCAAGAGTGGGAATCCTGGGTCACATAGTAGTTCTATATTTAGTTTTCTGAGATACCTCCATACTGTTTTCTGTAGTGGTTGTACCAATTTACATTCCTACCAACAATGTAAGAGGGTACCTTTTTCTCCATACTCTCTCCAGCATTTGTTATTTGTAGACTTATTAGTGATAGCCATTCTGACCAGTGTGAGGTGGTACCTCATTGTAGTTTTGATACGTATTTCTCTGATAATTACTGATGTTGAGCATTTTTTTCATGTACCTGCTATCCATCCATATGTCTTCTTTGGAGAAATGTCTATTCAGGTCTTTTACCCATTTTTCAATTGTTTTTTTTTGTTGTTGTTGTTGGTTTTTTTTTTTTTTTTTTTGCTGTTGAGTTGTAAGAGCAGTTTGTATATTTTGGAGATTAAGCCCCTGTCAGTTGCATTGTTTGAAACTATTTTGTCCCATTCTATAAGTTGTCTTTTTGATTTTTTTTTTTTATGGTTTCATTTCTGTGCAAAAGCTTGTAAGTTTGATTAGATCCCATTGGTTTATTTTTGTTTTTATTTCTATTGCTTTGGGAGACTGACCTGAGAAAACGTTTGTATGGTCGATGTCAGAGAATGTTTTGCCTGTGTTCTCTTCTAGGAGTTTGATAGTGTCTTGTCTTATATTTAAGTCTTTCAGCCATTTTGAGTTTATTTTTGTGTATGGTATGAGGGTATGTTCTAGTTTCACTGATTTACGTGCAGCTGTCCAGTTTTCCCAGCACCACTTGCTGAAGAGACTGTCTTTTCCCCATTTTATATTCTTGCCTCCTTTGTGGAAGATTAATTGACCATAGGTGTCTGGGTTTATTTCTGTGTTCTCTCTTCTGTTCCATTGGTCTGTATGCCTGTTTTGGTACCAGTACCACACTGTCTTGATGACTGTGGCTTTGTAATAGTGCCTGAAGTCTGGGAGAGTTATGCCTCCTGCTTGTTTTTGTTCCTCAGGATAGCTTTGGCAATTCTGGGTCTTTTGTGGTTCCATATAAATTTTTGGATTGTTTGTTTAATTCTGTGAAAAATGCCATGGATAATTTGATAGGGATTGCATGGAATCTGTAGCTTGCTTTGGGTAGTATGGCTGTTTTTACAGAATTAATTTTTCCAACCCAGGAGCATGGAATATCTTTGCGTTTCTTTGAATCCTCTTTAATTTCCTTGATAAATGTTTTATAGTTCTCAGTGTATAAGTCTTTCACCTCCTTGGTCAGGTGTATTTTCCAGGTATTTGATTTTTTGGGGGTGCAATTTTAAAGGGTATTTTTGTATTCCTTTTCTAATATTTCATTGTTAGTATACAGAAATGGGACTGGTTTCTGAATGTTAATCTTATATCCTGCTACTTTGCTGAATTTGTTGATCAGTTCAAGTAGTTTTTGGGTTGAGTCCTTAGGGTTTTCTTTATATAATATCATGTCATCTGCATACAGTGCTCTTCTCTTCCAATTTGGATACCTTTTATTTCTTTTGTTTGGGTGATTGTTGTGGCTAGGACATCCAGTGCTATATTGAATAACAGTGATGAGAGTGGGCATCCTTGTCTTGTTCCAGATTTTTGCAGGAGAGCTTTCAGCTTTTCTCCATTGAGGATTATATTTACTATGGGTTTGTCATAAATGGCTTTTATCATGTTAAGGTGTGTTCCCTCTGTACCCACTTTAATAAGAGTTTTGATCATGAATGGATTTTGGACTTCGTCAAATGCTTTTTCTACATCTATTGAGATGATCATGTGGTTTTTGACTTTTCTTTTGTTAATTCATCCTTTTGAGATATAAATTGGTCTGAAAGATTTTATAAAAATGTAATTCTATGCAGTAGTATGGAAAAATAATTTGGAGTTGGGTGGGACTACAGAAAGGGATTCTGTGCCCCTGTCTAAAGTATTTAAAGGTTTGTCATTGTACTTATGACGTAGTTTAGACTACTCGGAATGGCAGTGTGTAAGTATTCTTGTTAACAGTGCAAGTTCTTGAATTCCCAAATAGGACCTTTTTTGAATTTTTTTTGCCTCATTTGAATTAAGTATCTGAACATTAAATTTAGTTCCCAAAGATTGTTTTATTTAATATCATAAATGATAATAGACCAAACAATTCTACAAAAATTAGAGAAATTCATATACTAATCTCTATTAGTCTGCTTTATATTTATTTAAAAATTAATTTACTTTTGTGACAGCATTCATTATATTAGTCATTTATTTATTTTAAAAAATATCAGTTGAATGCCAGCTGGTAGGTTCAGGGCATGTTTTGTTGAATTAGGTATGCATTGATGGTGACCCTCTTGGAGCTCAATCTTTGAACCCTGTAGTGGAGGAGGAGTTTGTCAGTAAACAAAGCGAGAAAACACACACACACAGATACATGTATAATTTCACATTGTGGTGAGTGCTTTGAAGGAAAGGAACATGTTTCAGGAGTGTGATTAGGGAATGTCTCTTTGGGAAGGTGAGGTTTTAAATCAGGATTTGAAAGGAGAAAAGCTAGCTGTGGACAAGTGAGGGGAATAACATTTCAGACAGAAAGAATGACATGTGTGAAGGCCTTAAGTTAGGAAGAAACTTGGTGCATTGAAAGTAAAAACTGAAAGGAGACCAGCATTGTGGTATAAGTTGATTTTGGAGAGGTAGTCAGGGCTTAGATCATGTATGTAGGAGCTTTGAAAGCTGTAGTAAGGAGTTTGAATTTTACTTAAAGTACAGTGGGAAGTCATTGGACAGTTATAAACAGGAGAATCACATGATCTGAATTATGTTAAACTATTTTAGCTCTTAAAAAGAGAGGAGTTCCCGTCGTGGTGCAGTGGTTAACGAATCCGACTAGGAACCATGAGGTTGCGGGTTCAGTCCCTGCCCTTGCTCAGTGGGTTAAGGATCTGGCGTTGCCGTGAGCTGTGGTGTAGGTTGCAGACGCGGCTCGGATCCTGCGTTGCTGAGGCTCTGGCGTGGGCCGGAGGCTACAGCTCCGATTCGACCCCTAGCCTGGGAACCTCCATATGCCGCGGGAGTGGCCCAAGAAATAGCAAAAAAAAAAAAAAAAAGAGAATATACTGGAAGTGAATAAGAGTAGAAGAACAGGGACTGGTTAGGATATTGTGATAGTGCCAAGAGATCAAGGGATCTTGAATAGGGTTGTTGCAGTAGAGATGAAAAGGAGTGAACAGAATTGAGATATGTTTTGGAGATGTTCTGTAGCAGTTCTGTCCAATAGAAATGCAATGTGAGCCATGTAAGTCATTTAAAACTTTTTTGTAACCTATTTTTAAAAAGTAATAAACAGGTGAAGTTAATTTAAATTAATTTAATTTAATTTAGTTTTTTACTTTTAGGGACGCACCCTCAGTATATGGAGGTTCCCAGGCTAGGGGTCGAATTGGAGCTGTAGCCGATGGCCTATACCATGGACACAGCAACGTTGGATCCAAGCTGCATCTGCAACCTACACCACAGCTCACGATAACAGCAGATCCTTAACCCACTGAGCGAGGCCAGGGATCAAACCTGAGTCCTCATGGATCCTAGTCAGATTCATTTCTGCTGAGCTACGACGGGAACTCCAAGTTAATTTTTTTTTTTTTTTGTCTTTTGTCTTTTTGTCGTTGTTGTTGTTGTTGTTGCTATTTCTTGGGCCGCTCCCCCGGCATATGGAGGTTCCCAGGCTAGGGGTTGAATCGGAGCTGTAGCCACCGGCCTATGCCAGAGCCACAGCAACGCAGGATCCGAGCCGCGTCTGCAACCTACACCACAGCTCACGGCAACGCCAGATCCTTAACGCACTGAGCAAGGGCAGGGACCGAACCTACAACCTCATGGTTCCTAGTCGGATTCGTTAACCACTGCGCCACGACGGGAATTCCTCCAAGTTAATTTTAATAATACATGTTATTTAACCCAATATATTAAAAATGTCATTTCAACATATAATTAAACATAAAAATTAGTACATTTTTTCACATTATTTTTCTTCCTTTTAAAACTTTGAAATCTAGTGTGTATTTTATGTTATAGCATGTTTTGGTTTGAACTAGTTACATTTCAAATGCTCAATAGCCATATATAGTTAGTGGCTATAGTATTGGACAGTGCAGGTCAATAGAGTTTATTTATGAATTGGCTCTTGGGTATGCTAATCTCTCAGTCACAGTATTGAGAGTATTGAATTACTTAGAAAGTTCTTGTATCTACTTTCTAGTTTAAAACTAATGTTCTTGGCTATATGGTTCTTACTCCTAGAATTCCTTTCCATGGCTTGACTATTTTGTAAACTCTTTATTCTACATAGTTAATTATACTTGTCATCAGCTTTAGAGTCAGACATAGTATGCCTGTGAAGCTCTTCTCCAACTCTTAATAACTGTATGTTCTTGTGCATAATATCTCTGGTCCTCTTCTTTCTGATATGTGAAAAGGAAAATAATGATATAGATGTTGTGAGGATTAAATGAAGTAGTGTATATAGAGTACTTAACACAGTGTCTTACTCATAATTCCTCAACAAATACCTTATTATTATCATTGTCATCTATTACTAGTATACTGATGTATTTTAATATAGTTCATGGATGTATTATTGTGCAGTGGATTCAGATGGAATTTGTTTCTAATCATGGTTTAACCTTTTAATTCCTCTGTGGCCTGTGTGAGTTACTTAATCTCTCTGAGCCTGTTTCTTTATTTAAAACGTTAACAATACACACTTCATGAGCTTGTTCTGAGAATTAACTTTTGTTTGGCAATTAGCTCAATAAATGAAAGGCAGTAAATGTCATAATTTTTCCCCTTGGGGTGTGAACTTTTATAAGCTTTATTATCTTCATTTGTAAAAAAGATATAATTATATATAAATTGTATAATGTAAGGATTATGAATAAAAGATGAGGTACACCTGGCACAGTATCTAACACAATGTAGACACTCAACAAATGCTAGCAATCACTGCCTCTTTTCATCCTTCAAGATTAATCTCAAATGCCACTATCTTGGGTGAAGTCTTTCTTAACCTTATCAAGAAGAATTAGTTAATCTCTCTTTTCCCACGCCCTTTATCTTTACCTTTGTCATATTCTTCAAAATATGTAAACATACTCCCTTTTCCTCTGGGCTGAGAACCCTTTGAAGCCAAATATTTTAAAATTCATTGTATTTTAGGCATTCGGCATAGTGCCTGACACGTAGTAATTGCTTCCCTACATTTGTTGATATACTCCTGAAAAGTATAAAATCAATACTTGGGGAGGCATAGTGATTAAGATCAAAGACTTCGGTGTCAGATAATTTTTGGATCAAATTTAGGCTGACATTTGCAAGTTGCATGTCGTTGGGCAATTTGTTCAATCACTCCTGGCCTCAGTTCCTCTTTTGTAAAATGAGAAAGCATTAACAACCTGCTAGAGTTTTCACAAAGAATGTATAAGGTATTATCTTTAAAGCACTTATCCCAATTCTTGGCATATAATCAGTGGTCAATGTAGAGTATATGGTAAATTTGCATTTTAAGGTGAAGAATATTTTGCACCCTGGGTGGCATACTGTAATTCAGAAATTTACAAAGACACCTCTATCCTCATACCAAAGCAATTGCTTATTCAATGCTTTGCAAGTTTTTTTTCCTTGCCTTTTTTCACTTTTCTTAGTTATTAGATGGACATTATTTGTAAAGCCAAATATATATTTTAAAGATAATGAAGAAGAAACTATGATTTTTTTTTTTTTTTTTTTTTTTTTTTTTTTTTTTTTTTTTTTTAGAGCCGCACCTGAGGCATATGGCGGTTTCCAGGCTAGGGGTCAAATCAGAGCTGTAGCCACCAGCCTACGCTACAGCCACAGCAATGAGGGATTTGAGCCGCATCTGCAACCTATACCACAGCTCATGGCAATGCCGGATCCTTAACCCACTGAGTGAGGCCAGGGATCATACCTGTGTCCTCAGGGATACTAGTTAGATTTGTTTCCACTGAGCCATGAAAGGAACTCCGAAACTGTATGATTTTTTAAAGTTAAAAAATATTTCAGTATTCTATGGTGAAATTTGTCAACTGATAAGAAAAGTAGAAAGGTTTTTATCAAGATGATTTTCTAGCAGGACTATCTGCTTTTCTGAATCTCTCAGGAGAAATAGTAGGCTCTTATTAACAATTTTTACAGCAAAGCATATCAAGCACATTATGAGGGACATTAATAAAGTGATTTATATGATCTGATATTTTTCTCCTCATGTTTTTAAGGATCTTAGACATCAAAGGTATATATTCTATATTATCTAGGGAAATTTTAGGTCAGTTCTGTAGTTTCTATTTAAGAAGAAAACCCTGACTGCCCTTAGAATTTGTATTTCCATAGTATGGAAGATTTTTATCCAAATAAAAATCATGGCCCTGACTCTGGAATTGGAAGTGATAATGGAGAGAAACGATTGTCTACAACAGAAGTGAGTCTTTTCTATGTTGATCTGTTTTATTTTTTAAGTTTTATTAGAGTTTTGACATAGACATTCGCACACATTGATTTGTTTAAAAATATGATCATTACATTTTATGATTTCAAATGAAAAAAGACATGTACATTTTTTAAAGAATAGTAAACCTTATATTAATTTTTGTTTTGAAATTGGAGTCAATCAGATGTTCTGTACTTCATATGTGAAATTAAGGCAACTTAATCCTCATCATATATATGAAATGCCTCATTTTTACTTTTTGCTTATTCCTTTCAGCCATCAGATGATGACACAATCAGCCTTCACTCTCAAGTCTCAGAATCAAATAGAGAGCAGACATCAAGAAACGACAGTCACTCAATAGGAAGTAAACTTGATTCTCAGAAGGGTAATTCATTTGATATCTGCTATTTTAATTTCATGTACGTAGTAGCCCTTATTAAAAATGAATATTAAGAGTGGGCTTTGAGGAGTTCCTGTCATGGCTCAGTGGTTAACGAATCCAAGTAGAAACCATGAGGTTTCGGGTTCGATCCCTGGCCTTGCTCAGCAGGTTAAGGATCCAGCGTTGCCGTGAGCTGTGGTGTAGGTCGCAGATGAGGATCCTGCGTTGCTGTGGTTCTGGCGTAGGCTGGGAGCAACAGCTCCGATTGGACCCCTAGCCTGGGAACCGCCACATGCCGCGGGTACAGCCCTAGAAAGGACAAAATAAAAGACAAAAAAAAAAGAATGGGCTTTGAAAAATTATGGTATCTTTGGCCAACTCTTTCTTCCTTCCTCTCTTTCTTTCTTCTTCTCTTTCTTTCTTTCAAATGGCTGCACTCACCGCATATGGAAGTTCCTGGGCCGGGGATTGAATCCAAGCCACAGCTGTGATCTACACTGCCGCTATAGCAACAACAGATCCTTTTAGGTCGATTCTGTATTTTCTACACTGCACCGGGTTGGGGATTGAACCCATGCCTCCATAGCGACCTGAGCCACTGTAGTCAGATTCTTAACCCACTGTTCCACAGTGGGAACTCCTGGCCAACTCTTCTATTGAGAAAATATACATTTTTCTAAGCACTTCAGTTCAGAGCACACTGTATTATTCATATTTTCTAATAAATATTAATCTATACTTAGACCAGGAGGTGTATGATTTTATTGACCCCAACACAGACGATGTAGCAGTTCCTGAACAAGGAGATGCACATATTGGATCATTTGTCTCCTTCCTTAAGGTAAACAAAACTTTGAACAGATATTAATAACATGTTCTCCTTGATCTCTCAAAAGTGAGCCATACAATTTTAAATGACAACTTTCTTTTATATAAGGGAAAAGAAAAAGGTCCTGAAAAATCTCAGAAAAATGAAGAATTGGGAGGTGGAAAAAGGTAAGTATACCCAAATTCTTGATTTGAAATGTTACTTATTAATACTTTAAATATTTGTTAGATATTTCTACTTGAAAGAGTACTTGAAAGAATGTATTTTCTCTTTTTTTTTTAACCTAAGTTCAGATAGTTAATTTGTAAATATTTTATTTGTCTACATTTCTCAATTAAAGTGAAAACTATAGTAGGCATATAAGTTGAATGTAGTATATGTATATATTACACTGTTTTAATACCCTCTAAATTATTATTGAAGATGACATGGCTGTACTTCCTGTACATTGCCTCATTTGAGCTATTTAACAACTTTTTTTTTTTTTTTTTTTTTTTTTTTGTCTTTTTGCTATTTCTTTGGGCCGCTCCCACGGCATATGGAGGTTCCCAGGCTAGGGGTCGAATCGGAGCTGTAGCCACCGGCCTACACCAGAGCCACAGCAACGCGGGATCCGAGCCGCATCTGCAACCTACACCACAGCTCACAGCAACACAGGATCCTTAACCCACTGAGCGAGGCCAGGGACCGAACCTGCAACCTCATGGTTCCTAGTCGGATTCGCTAACCACTGCGCTACGACAGGAACTCCTTAACAACTTTTAAAAACAGATGGTAATTGATATAATTTGACCAATAAGGGAATTAAGACCTGGAGTTTTGATTGTCTGAAACTCAGATGTTCTGACTCTTGGTCTAATACATTTTCCATTTCATCAAACTGGTTATGGTAATTTTAAGGTTATTTACTTCTCTATTTTATTAAAATAATTACACTTTGGAGTTCCTGTTGTGGCTCAGCGGGTTACGAATCCAACTAGTATCCATGAGGATGCGGGTTTGATCCCTGTCCTTGCTCAGTGGGTTGAGGATCTGGCATCGACCTGAGCTGTAGCATAGGTCATAGATGTGGCTCAGATCTGGCATTGCTGTGGCTGTGGCATAGGCTGGCAGCTGCAGCTTTGACTTGACCCCTAGCCTGGGAACTGCCATATGCTGCAGGTATGGCCCTAAAAAGAAAAAAAAAATTATGCTTTGAATCTTTTCTTTAGCACTTTATGAAATGCTGGAATATGATCTACCACATTTTTCACTCCTTCAAGTTACTTCATAGCTACAGGAAGGAAGGAGCATTTGTTGAATAACTAGCATGTACCAGAATCTGTGCTACATCCTTTCCCATGTTTCTTAATCTTCATTGAATCCTTCAGAGTCAATATTGTCTGCATTTGTCCAGATGAGGTAAATGAAGAAGCTCAGAGATTCTCAAGTTTCTTGTCTAGAACCACTTAACTTGTGTCTACTAGAACCTCAGATGTGAACCTAGCTCTCTTTGATCCCCAAGTTTTTTCTCTTTACTGCTTCTTCCAAATGACCTCAGTACTTTTTAACAGTCATTAATTAATCATCTCTGGTTTCCCATAAGGAGATACAATGCTTTGTCTTGTACTTTATATTTCATTCTTCTCTTACTTTCTTACCTTATGAGGACAGCTGCCTAAACTTGAGAGTTTCCAGTGGCATGCCAAATATGGTAAAGATATAGAGTCTTAGGCTTGATACCATTTTTTAAATAAAATACTTTTGGAATAAAATTACTAGAGTTTGGAGAATAATTTTAAAATTTCTTCATTCTTTTTAAATGATAAAAATTATATATTTTAATGAGTATTTTGGGGCAAATTTGCCATTCTTACCTGAACTTATTTTGCATTCCTACTACTTAAACATTTAAAAATCAAAATGAATAAACTAATTAAAGCAAGTGGTTTGATAAAATGAGACATTTTCATAACATTTTCTGTGTCTTTTTTTGCTGCACCTGTGGCATATGAAAGTTCCTGGGCCAGGGATCAAATCCGAGCCACAGCTGCAGCAACACTGGATCCTTTTAACCCACTGCACCAGGCCAGGAATCAGACTGATGCCTCCACAGGACAAGCTGGTTTCTTAACCCACTGAACCAAACCACACCAGGAACTCCAAATATTCTTTCTTTCTTTTTTCTTTTTTTCCTTTTTTTTTTTTTGGTCTTTTTAGGGCTACACCCGCAGCACATGAAACTTCCCAGGCTAGGGGTTGAACGGAGCTGTTGCTTCTGGCCTACACCACAGCCACAGCAATACCAGATCCAAGCTGTGTCTGCAACCTACACCACAGCTCACTGCAGTGCCAGATCCTTAACCCACTGAGTGAGGCCAGGGATTGAACCTGTGTCCTCATGGATACCAGCCAGATTTGTTACCACTGAGCCATAACAGGAACTCCCAAATATTCTTTATTTCTTATTTTAACATTTTAAATATAAGGACATTAGGATTTTAGCTTTCACATACTATTAAAAATAAAATATGGTTTCTACTTCTGAAGCTGGCATAAAATATCATCTGCCTTACTTTTTGGATAACCATGTTTGTGTCACCTTTCAGATTTGGGAAAGAACTGCTACTTGCTGAGGAAGAGGATGATGATTTGAAGGAAGTAACTGATTTGAGGAAAATAGCCGCTCAGTTATTGCAGCAAGAGCAGAAGAACAGGTATTTTTTTCAGTAATAAGATTTAAATAGGCAAATTTTATAATCATTAAATCTGAGTATTTAAAGATCATCAAATAAACAGTAAGCAATAGGACCATCTTAAGATCTGTTTCAAGGGACTATTAAAAGACAATAGAAAATACATAGGAGAGAAGTGTAAAGAGTTACATATACAGTTAACAAAATGCTTTATACTCACATAGTTATATTTAATTATTGGTTTAGTATCTTATTCCTGTGTGCTAAATAATAATAATTGTTGATATTCATTTTAACTCCCAATAGCATTAGATATGTTATAAGCATATTTTCCAAGTATATGTCTTAAGTATATAGTGTGCTTTTTATTGAATTACCTGGGATATGTGTAACTCCTTAAAATTGAATTTAATTGTATCATGGTTGATTAAATCACTGTGATGATTTGAGAGTCACAGGTTCACTGTTTCTTGGTCAACAAGCATTTCTCCCTCTGGCTAGGCTTTCTCCAAATACATGTTATTGGCAATGAGGAGGACACTGTGTTAATGAATATAAAATCAGTGCAAGTCCTTTTTTTTTTTTTTTTTTTTTGGCTTTTTGTCTTTTCAGGGCTGTACCCACGGCATATGGAGGTTCCCAGGCTAAGGGTATAATTGGAGCTGTAGCCGCCAGCCTACACCATAGCTACAGCAACCCGGGATCTGAGCTGCGTCTGTGACCTACACCGCAGTTCATGGCAATGCCGGATGCTTAACCCACTGAGCAAGGCCAGGGATCGAACCCACAACCTCATGGTTCTTAGTTGGGTTCATTTCCGCTGCCCCACGATGGGAACTCCCAAGTCCGTTTTTAATACAGAAAAAGTTCTAGATGCTGCTGAGAGTCAGCTATTTTTGCCATCTTCATGTACCGAGAGTACCACATTTATAGTTTTGAAGTAATAAAGAAGATCTGAGGTTTTTTTGGATTTGAGAAAATTAAAAGGATGATTTTGGTGCATTTAACATGGATACCTAACAAGTAATTTAATTATTCAAAACATTAAATGTTTATGGATCACTTGACCATGTTTTGAAAAGTATAAAAAAAGTATATTGACATTTGCTTAAAGATGCTTTGAAAAATAATTACTGTTAAAACTTATTCAGTGACAAATGTATGATTTTAGGGGCCACTATTTTTTATTTTTTTATTTTTATTTTTTAAAATAGTATCTTATTTTGCACATACAAATATAAGCTCTTTTTGGATTAAATATTGTATGCAGTGATATTAATGTAATAACTGTCTAATTTTTGAAGGAATTAAAATTTTATGATATCTGGTCATAAAGTAAGGTGCACATTTTACTTTTAAAATTGTAATAGACAATTTAAATTAGGTCCCTATCCAGTTATGTTAATAATTGAACTTAAATTGATCTCAGAATTTTTATAGAACTAAAAATCATGCTAGAAAATATTGTTTATTTTATCCCTTCAATATCTAATGTATCCTCATTTCCAATTCACATTTTTCTTCTACCATAACTTCCTGTCACCTTTTTCTGTGAAGTTTATCTTCTAATATTTTCCTACGATTTATTTCTAATGGATATTTTTAAATTTGCTTCTTAGGAGGTTGTGTGTGTTCCCTCCACCTTTATTATAATCAAAGTATTGATCCTCCTCATGGTTTAAGGTGTGTGATGAAGCAAGCCATCACCTGCTCCGTGTAGCTTAAAAAATAGTTTGATGTCTGTCTCCTCTACTGGACAGGTGAAAGAATGTACTTACTATTATGGACAGAAAGTATTGATTTTATAAGAAGGCACAAAAATATCCATTTCTCTCATTGTGTTAAGAATAGCATTTGAGGAAGTTCCTTTGTGGCTTCGCAGGTTAAGGATCTAAGTATTGTCATTACCATGGTTCATGTTGCTGCTGTGGCAGGGATTTGATCCTTGGCCTGGGAACTTCTGTATGCCACAGGTGCAGTAAAAAGGAAAAAAAAAAGAAATACCATTTGAGTACATAATTTTAACATTTGCATATATAGCATTTCTATATTTTCAATTTTTCTCCTATTGTTATATTAGTTTTTCATCTATCCTTGTGACTTAAATTATTCTTGCTAGCCTAGATATAACATCAAATGATGTTTCATAGATCTTGTTTTTGTGATAGTTTTGTAATCAGTGCAAAACATGCCTTGTACATAGTATGTACTCAGTAATATTGTTACTGGTTAATTGATTACTTGAAAATGAGATCAAATACAAAGTTAATAGGAACCATTAATTTAGTTAATATGTCCTTTCTTGAGATGTATGCAAAAATTATTTCTGTCTTTCTGTTTTGTCTTCTTTCTCCTTTTCAGATGTAATACATACAAATATAAGCTCTTTTTGGATTAAATATTATATGCAGTGAGATTAATGTAATAACTATGTCTAATTTTTGAAGGAATTAAAATTTTATAGTATCTGGTCATAAAGTAAGGTGCACATTTTACTTTTAAAATTGTAATAGACAATATAAATTAGGTCTCTATCCAATTATGTTAATAATTGAACTTAAATTGATCTCAGAATTTTCTTACACTGAATCTAGTATTTTCTAGCATTAGGTAATCTTGTCCTTCCTTCCAAAATATGTGCTGTTGCTTACATCTCTTAGATGTAGATAATTAATTTTTTTGTTTACTGTTACAACACTTGAGTGAGTCCAAAAAGTCAAAAGTAAACTTGTATAAGGATATATTCCTTAGAAGATTTAAGTTTTTATACCTTCTCTGGTAGTAGAATTTTCCTTTCACACCGTACTGTTTTAGATTCCAGCTTTATTAATGAAGAGTCTGAAATGCTATTGAAAATTGCAAGTCAACCAGAAGTTGTAACATTTCTTTCTAGGTTTAAATGTAATCATTTTAAAGTTTTTGTTTGTTTGTTAGTCCTTTTAGGTCTACACCCGTGGCATATGGAGGTTCCCAGGCTAGGGGTTGAATTGGAGCTATAGCTGCCGCCCTACATACACCACAGCGACAGCAACGCCAGATCAGAGCTGTGTCTACCCACAGCTAATGGCAACACCGGATCCTTAACCCACTGAGTGAGGCCAGGGATCGAACCCGCAACCTCATGGTTCCTAGTTGGATTCGTTTCTGCTGCGCCACGATGGAAACTCCATGTTGTTAGTCTTGATTTAAAATAATTTATCTAGAGTAAGATTATCTTTGTATATCAGGACTTCTACTGTGACTCTGTGTTTTCTACTTAACTGTTCTTTAGCTGCTAGTTGAAGGTAAATGCAGTGTTAACTCTCAGCTAAAAGAAGCCATGCATGTACTCCAAAATTAGAGGCAATTTAAAAAACTGCTTAGGAGTTCCCGTTGTGGCGCAGTGGTTAACGAATCCGACTAGGAACCATGAGGTTGCGGGTTCGATCCCTGCCCTTGCTCAGTGGGTCAAGGTTCCGGCGTTGCCGTGAGCTGTGGTGTAGGTTGCAGACGCGGCTCGGATCCTGCGTTGCTGTGGCTCTGGCGTAGGCTGGCAGCTACAGCTCCGATTCAACCCCTAGCCCGGGAACCTCCATATGCCGCAGGAGCGGTTCAAGAAATGGCAAAAAGACAAAAACAAAAACAAAAACAAAAATAAAATAAAAAAAAAATAAAAAACTGCTTAAATTGAGTTCAGTGATGATTTTTTTTTATTTCCTTTTTTTTTCTGTCTTTTTTGTCTTTTTAGGGCCACACCCATGGCATACGGAGGTTCCCAGGCTGGGAGTCGAATTGGAGCTGTAGCTGCCAGCCTACACCACAGCCACAGCAATGTCAGATCTGAGCTGCGTCTGTGACCTACACCACAGCTCATGGCAATGCCAGATCCTTAACCCACTGAGCGAGACCAGGGGTCGAACCCGAGTCCTCATGGATACTAGTCAGGTTTGTTAACCACTGAGCCACAATGGGAACCCCCAGTGATGATTTTCTTAGAGCAGCTTTGCCACTTGCTTAATTAGTTCATACTGTTTTTTTTTTTTTTTTTTTTTTTTTTTTCAATTTCTTGGGCCACTTCTGCGGCATATGGAGGTTCCCAGGCTAGGGGTCAAATCGGAGCTGTAGCCACCGGCCTACGCCAGAGCCACAGCAACACGGGATCCGAGCTGCGTCTGCAACCTACACCACAGCTCACATTAATGTCGGATCCTTAACCCACTGAGCAAGGCCAGGGATTGAACCCGCAACCTCATGGTTCCTAGTCAGATTAGTTAACCACTGAGCCACGATGGGAAGGAACTCCAGTTCATATTCTTTTTAAAAATGTCTTTGATTCTTTAAGGAAATTTTTATTCTTTGGTGGATGAAACTATCCTAGGAAAGTAACAATAAGATAATGCACAGAATTAACATTCAAAAAGGGTGGGAAAAGAGATCAGCAAATAAACCATCAAGTAGATGACTCATAAGTGTTCAAAGTATGAAGCCTAATTATTTAGAAGACTGCCCCTTCTTAGTCTAATTGACATGCATAGATTAAACTACTTTGTGTTGACTTTTTTTTGTTAAATTTTTTAAAAGCTAATCTGTATTCCCTTTGTCAAAATATTAGATTATTTCTACTTGTTTTTGAGTATATTGAAGTCTCCTTCAGTTAGTGACCTTGTCTACATTAAAAGAGCTTTTCTTTACTGTACAGCAACAATGTAAATCAACTATAATGGAAAAAAAATAAAAACCTAAAAAAAATAAAATAGCTGTTCTACAAATCATGATTTTATCTTCATTATAAATCGGGAAATTAAATATTTATTATCTTAAAAATCATTATCTTAAAATAATGTTGCTCTGTAAATTGTTAAGCCAGTTTTTCAAATTTCCACCAACTCTACTTAAGTATGTTAGTATTAGAGAAGTGCCTACTGATACTGGTTTTCTTATTATGTGGCTTAATAAGTAGATGTTTAGCTGGCTTCTTAAAATCTGTTTGATTATCATGCTAAAGAAAGGATTATAATATAAAGGGCTTTTCCAATGAATAGTTTCAGTTGAGTGGTTCCCACTGTGTGTTCATTGCTACTAGCTTATTTTATAGTATTTTCTATTACATCTTTCCTTTTAATAATTATTTTATTTGATTTTAAGTGTGTCCTGAAAGATTTTACTTATTGTGGAAACTTGTGCTTTTGAGTACTATGTAATATAGCTAAATTGAAAAAAGTAATTATGTAAAATTAATTGGGGATCATGGAAAGCAAAATTAGATTTTGAACAGTTTTTTATTTTGGTTTAGAATCACCTTTTCATGTGATTTTTTTTTTTTTTCTGATCATATGAACATTCTGATTTGAGGAGCATCATTTTACCCTCTAGCTTGTTATAACTAATTAGGTAGTTCTCTCAACCCTGGAAATCTATCCATTCTTTCTTTTCTGCTTGCTTTACTAATGACTTCCCTGTCCTCTCCCGAAACATCTTACTTCTTCCATCTTTTGGTTTGGTTGATGTACGTGAAATGTGAATACAGACGGAGGCCCTTATGTTATAGAGCGTCATTCAGTGAAAAACTCTTCCAGAGGACCAGAGCAGCAGGACGTGCATCAAGGTATCTAGAGTTTGTGGAAGCTTTGAGTATTAAGGGGTCAGGTTAATACAGCTGAATTATATAGGATTATAATTATATAGTCTTTTACTTAAAATTCAGTACTGGTACCTGGATTAGGGAAGTGTGTTAATCTAGAATAGATATTTAGATAAAACTGATATTTATTTTGACTTTGAGTATCACAGAATAAAACATTAAATACCAGTGTACACAGCAAAATTTTACATAGGAGAATTTTCAAGAACATAGCATTTATTTTATAGGTAAGTAGATAACTTTTTTTCTTCCACTCCAGTATGACTCATACAATCAATAGTCTCAATATAAGTGAGTGCTGTGGTGGGAGAATTCAGAATTTACTGCAGTGAAGGGCATTGTACTTTGACCTCCCTCCCCAGGGAATAATTTTGACGTTTCCCACAGGATAGCAGTGCAGGATAGTTTGCACTGCCACATCTCCTTTTTATTTTTTATTTTATTCTATTTTTCCAGGTGGCATATGGAAGTTCCTGGGCCAGGGATTGAATCCAAGCCGGAGCTGTGACCTATGCCACAGCTGCAGCAATGCTGGAGCCTTAACCAGCTCCAGGCCAGGAATCAAACCAGTGCCTCCACAGGGACAAGCTGGATAATTAACCCACTGTGCTGCAGTGGGAACTCCTATCTCCTTTTTTAAATAAAAATTTTTTTCTCTTTCAGTTTTATTGAGATGTAACTGACATACAGCATTGTATAAGGTTAAGGTGTACCATTAATGATTTGACTTACATACATCATGAAATGGTTATCACATGAAGTTTGATAAGCATCCATTGTCTCATGTAGATCAGAAGTAAAGAAATAGAAATTTTTTTCCATGTAATGAGAACTCTTAGAATTTAATTCCTTTAAAAAAAATCACTCATTTAAAAAAAAAATTCTTTTAGTCATTTATTGTATCTTTTTTTGGCCACACCCACAGCATGTAGAATTTCCTGGGCAAAGGATCAAATCCGCGCCACAGCAGTGAGCTGAGCTGCTGCAGTGACAATGCCAGGTCCTTAATCTGCTGTGCCACAAGGGAACTCCCCCATCACTCTTTAAAGATGTATTTTTTTCCTAATAGTCTTAGATATTTTATTACTTCTGTTCTTCTGTGTTTGAGGATTCAGTACTCTTTTAGTGCCTGCCTATACAAAGAAGAATAAAGGAGTTATTAATCTCTAAATTGTTTGGTGCAAAATCTACACTGCTTTGCCTATGATACTTGTCCTTTGCCAACCTCACTCTGACTTTCTCCTGATGAGGCTCTACTAGATCCAAGGTAGTGAGGAAACTGGGCTAATGCAAGTTGGTATCTTTATGTAAGTCATCTTTCTGGAATTACCAACTTATATTTATTTCATTACATATTTTGGTAATCAATATGTAGCTTTAAATTTAAATTCTTTCCTATGTATTCTTTTGATAGTTGATATGTGAAGATATTATTTTGAATAAAAGGCAGATATTTTATTCCTTGTAAGACTGATCTTTAAATATTAAAAATTGTTACATTTATATCTAGAGTAAATAGATAAATATTAAGAACTCTTAAATATGTTAGTTACACATATTAAAGAAAGATAATTTCTTTTTAAATGGCTTTTTTTTTTCTTCGTCTTTTGGTCTTTTTCTAGGGCCGCACCCACGGCATATGGAGGTTCCCAGGCTAGGGGTCGAATGGGAGCTGTAGCCACTGGCCTACGCCACAGCCACAGCAACGAGGGATCTGAGCTGCGCCTGCAACCTACACCACAGCTCACGGCAACGCCGGATCCCCAACCCACTAAGTGAGGCCAGGGATCAAACCCGCAGCCTCATGGTTACTAGTCAGGTTCGTTAACCACTGAGCCACGACGGGAACTCCAAGATAGTTAATAATTTGCTACTTTTGACTTTGAGATTAATACTTAGAATTATATAAAATTATGGACAAATAGTTCTCTCATGCAATGGTTTATCATTATTTTTCTTTTTCCTTTGGTTTTCTTTGCATACTGTTTCATTTGATTATTAAAAATTTAATAAACTTGGGTTTTTTTAAAGAATTGAACTTTAGCACTGGCTTTGCACTTTGAATTAAGGTTTATTATTTGGCTTTTGGCAAAATGATTATTATATCAACATGACACTATCATTTGCTGTGCTGGGAAAACTACATCAGTTATGATAGTACCTAAACAATCTGCATCTCTCTATCTTCTGTCTCAGCCAAAAGTTAGATATGCACAGGGAAATAGCATGGTTAGAAGATATCCAAGCCTCAAGAAAGGGTTTATAAAAGAAGATGTATGGAAGATTGGTGAGCTTCATTCCTTCATAACAGCCAGTGTGCTTATGGGCATCTGATCTAAATAATATTTAAATATTGTTTTCTAGCAAAGATCTTCATGGACCAGATGCAGTTTATTATGGAGATCTTTTATATAATGTATATACATTATTCTCTTCAATATATTATGGAATTAATGTGTTCATTTACTTCTAGGATTCTTAATCATTCAACTTCTGTCACAAGAAACAAGCCAAAACAAACTGTGGAATGCGAAAAGAGGTATAAAAATGTCTTAGTTCTTATATTTAGTATCTTATGACAGAGATCTTGTATGTGAGCTTTTATTGAATAAATAGTATCAATTTAATATTACTAGATAGTTTAAAGGGCAGATGTGTTATACAGCATAAGGTAAATTGACTTTTGGTATAAACAAATCCAGAAATACTGATCTGATCTTTTTGTGCTCATACCTACATTTTGTCTTGATGGTAAAATAATTTATCCATTTAGAAAACACTTATTGTATTACTCTTACTGTCAAGAATAATAAGTTTCTTCATCACTGATTATATTTATTCTCTATGTTATTCCCTTTTTTATTTCTTTATAATTGGGTTTCATTAAATTCTTCTATATGAGTACACATTCTAAGTCTACATATATGAATTTCAGGAAACTTGAAGACTTTGAAACTTTGTTTTCTCTTTATTCTTTTTGATGGTTTGAAAATCTGCATCAGACTCAACTCTCGAGTCATTCCTATGGGAGTGTAAAACTCCAAGACTAGGGCATGGGTTCAAAAGAATATGCAGAGAGAGTTAACGTTTTTTGAATGCTTGTTATATGTATACTGTTCTTAGTGCTTTAGCTGTATGATCTCATTTAATCCTCATAATAATTCTATGAAGTTGTTACTGTTGTCAGCCCCATTTTATATGTGAGAAAATATGAGCAGTTGTAAGTGAATTTCTGAGAAAGAGAAATTACCATAGCTTGTTCAGAGTCACACAGCTAGTAAGTGGTGCAGTGAGGATTTAAACCCAGGTTGTCTTGCTCAAGAACCCCAGGTCTTAATGTATGGTAACAAGAACACTTTGCTTCCTCCAGATGCATACATTTCACTAATGTCTTTTCTTAACTACCTCACAGTCCAAACTGAATTTATTTTTTCCCAAACCTATTTCTTCTCCTATATAGTTTGCCTGAGTGAAAGTGCCACTGTTTATATATAATCATCCAAGTCAGCAACTTTAGAATCATTGGAAATTCCTTTATCTTATGCACCGCAGCCAATCCAATCAGTCACAGAAAAATAGAACTTCTTAACATTATTTGCATCTATCCCAACCTTTCCATTCCTACTGCAGTTGTGTTGGTTTGGGCCCCATATTTTCCACCTCAATTGCTATAGCAGTCACCAGGCATATCTCCTTTCTTCAGTTTGGCCTGCCTTTAAATCTGTTTTCTTTACTGATGTAAGAGTGATGGTTCTAAAACACAAGCCTGACTGTGTGACTCCCATTTATTATCTTCTAATAGTTCTTTCTAGCTTTTAGGATACAACTTAAAATGTTTGGCTTACCACAAGATTGAAATGAGTTTCTGCCTAGCTTGAGGGCCTCACCTCATATTCTTCCACTGGCACCTTTTGCAGCTAGGAACAGTACTCCTTTCTTTATTCCAACAGGGTTTCGCATCTCTGTGTTTTGTATCCTAGTCTCTCTGTTAGAATTGCCCTTTCTTCTTTTGTTTTTCACTTAGGCTTTTTAGAATTCAGTTTGGGCATAAGATGACTTTTCATACCCGTCTAGAAACATTCATCTCTCTCAAATTTCACATAACTAGATTTAACCCACTCCCTCCATTTTCAAATACTGATTCTGTTCTCTTAGATATCTTTTGTCCTTGAAGTTTCTGTTGTTACCTTCTCTCTTAGTTCCTTTCATTTCTGTCTTAAGCTAATTCCTCAGGTTTCTAACATTCTCTTGAGAAAGCCCCAGCTGCCCAAACTTCAAGATTGTGATGTCCAGACCTGGCCTTTCCTTCACAGAACTATTCTACTTTTCTCATTTTCAAAACAATCACCCAATTACTTCTTTAAAAACAAAAAACCTTGGGAGTTCCCATTGTGGCTCAGCAGAAATGAATCAGACTAGTATCCATGAGGATGCAGGTTTGACCCCTGGCCTCGCTCAGTGGGTTAAGGATCTGGCATTGCCGTGAGCTGTGGTGTAGGTTGCAGACGCGACTTGGATCTGATGTTGCTGTGGCTGTGGCGTAGGCCAGTGGCTACAGCTCCGATTCGACCCCTAGCCTGGGACCATCCATGTGCTGCAGGTGTGGCCCTAAAAAGACAAAAAAAAAACCTTTTAGTTTTATCCTGATTATAAGAATAATGCAGCTTTAGTAATTGGAAAATTTTATCACAAAGAAAAAAACTCTTCTATTACCCTACTGCCCAGAGATGACAAGTCTTAATATTTTGATATTTTCCCCTTTAAACCTGTTTTCTATGTTATGTACATAAATATTTGCATATGTATATGTGTGTTGTCTATATATATGTGTGTGTGTGTACATGTAATGTACAATATAAAAACACACATGCACACACTGCAGAGTTGTATTACTTGTTACCTACTCAGTACCTCCTCTTGGAAGTATAATAGGCATATGAAATTTAACTTTCCAGAACCACACTCTTAATCTCCCTCCTTGTGTCTCTAACCCTGTTCTTCCTGCATTTCCCCCCATTACAGAAAATGTCTACTCCATCCTTCTAGCTGTTCAGCTCAAAAACCTCAGAGTCATCCTTAACCTTTTATTTTCTTTCACACCTTCAAAATCTTATTCATTCTACCTTCAAAATATGCCCAGAATCTGATCACATCTTACCACCTCCACACCTACCACCCTAGCAATCTCTTACTTCAGTTATTATAACAGCCTCCTAAAAGGTCTCCTTTCTGCTTTTGCTTTCCTGTAGTCTGTTTTCCAAAAAATGTCAGATTGGTATTTTTAAAATCTAAGTCAGATAATGGCATTATTCAGAATTCTCTGATGATCTCCCATTTCATTCAGAGTAAATGCTAGATTCTTTTAAGGACTTGTGAATCTCTACATTACTTGGCTCCCTACTGTGTTCCTCTCTTGCCTCACTCTTCCTGCTGGTCAGTTGTCTGGTTATACTGATCTCTGTTGACTCTTAATACACCAGCTGTCTCTCACCCCCTCAAAGTTTTTGCCTTTGACTAGAATGATTTCCCCTCAGATAACCATATGGCTTGTTCCCTCGTCTTCAGGTTTCTGCTCAAAAGTCAGTTCATCAGCTAGGGGTTCCCTGAACAACTTATGTAAAAGACCATGCCTCCCCCACTCCTTTGTCCTTTTCCTAAACCCTGCTTTGTTTTTCTCCACAGAACTTAATACTGTGTGACGTTGTAAATATATGCTTTTCCTTATCATCTGACATTCTGATTATGTACTTCTTTATTTGTTTATTGTTTGTTCTCACCACTCCACCACCCCATGGGTATACCACCTTATCTGTTTTATCAGTTATTAAGAGAAGACTACTTAAAATCTCCAACACCAGTTGTGCTTTTATTTTTCTCTTTAGAGATCTATCATTTTCTTTCATATATTCTGATCTATTTAGATACATACATGTTAGGATTGTAATGTCCCCTTGGTGAATTTATACACTCAGTCATTATAAAATGACTTTTTATTTTATTTTTTGTCCTTTTTTAGGGCCGTACCCGCGGCATGTGGAGGTTCCCAGGCTAGGGGTCGAATCGGAGCTGTAGCTGCCAGTCTATGCCAGAGCCACAGCAATGCCAGATCCAAGCCGCATCTGCAACCTACACCACAGCTCATGGCAATGCCGGATCCTTAACCCACTGAGCGAGGCCAGGGATCGAACCCGCAACCTCATGGTTCCTAGTCAGATTTGTTAAGCACTGAGCCACGATGGGAACTCCTAAAATGATTTTTTAAATGATCCTGATTGTAGTCCATGTTCTGAAGTATACTTTTCTGATATTATATAGTCAACCCAGTTTTCTTTTTTTGTTGGTTTTTGTTTTTGTTGTTGTTGTTTTGTTTTTTGTCTTTTTAGGGCCATACCTGCGGCATATGGAGGTTCCCAGGCTAGGGATCAAATCGGAGCTCTAGATGCCGGCCTACACCACAGCCACAGCAATGCCAGATCCGAGCCACGTCTGCGACCTACACCACAGCTCATGGCAACGCCGGATCCTTAACCCACTGAGCAAGGCCGGGGACCGAACCCACAACCTCATGGTTCCTTAACCCACTGAGCAAGGCCAGGGATCAGACCTATGTCAGATTTCTGCTGAGCCATGATGGGAACTCCTAAGTTTTCTTTTCATTAGTGTAAATATTATCTATCTTTCCCTTTCCTTTTATTTTTGACCTATTCATGTCTTTATGGAGAAGGTGGGTTTCTTGTTGTTAGCATATTGTGGCATTTTCCTTTTCTGTTGAATCTGACAATCTGACTTTTAATTGCAGTGTTAAAATGGTTAATATTTAATTGAAACTCTTGGTATTAGTGTATTTAAATCTACTGTATTATTATGTGTTTAATTTTTGTCTTATCCATACTTTGTAGCTATCTTTCCTCTTTTTCTCCTGTCTTTTAAATTACATTTAAAAACTCCTGTTTATCTCCTTTGTGGGCTTATTAGCTATAAATTTTTGTTATATCAGTCATTGTTTTAGAGCTTAAAGTATACTATTTAACTTATGACAGTCTACCTTCAAGTGCTATTATGCCATTTTATACACTGCATAAGAACCTTAGAAGAGTATACTTCTGTGTCTTCCCTCCTGGCTTTTGTGATATTGTTGCTGTACATTCTCCTTCTGTGTTTTACAAACCCCATATTATATTGTTATTATGTTTACTTTAAATAGTCAATTATCTCTCTAAAGATATTTAAATAAGTATAATATCTTTTATCTTTACTCCCTTAGTTACCATCTCCGGTGCTCTTTGTTCTTTCTTGTAGCTCTGTGTTTCCATGTCATTTTTCTTCTACCCGAAAGAGATACTTTAATATTAACTTTTTCTGCTGGTCTGCTATGTTGAATCCTTTCACTTTCTGTATGTTTGAAAAAGTCTTTATTTCACCTTCATTTTTGAAAGATATCTTTGCTAGTATAAAATTCAAGGTTGACATTTTGGGGTTTTTTTTTTTTTTTTTTGGTCCCTTAAATAGTTTTTCTACTGTCTTCTGTATTGTGTTTCCTGTGAGAACGCTGTTGTCAGTGTTTCACTGAACCTAGTGTGTCTTTTCTTTTCCTCTGGCTGCTTTTTACATTTTTTGTTTGTTTTGAATTTGATTATGATGTATCTTGCTGTAGTTTTCTTCATATTTCTTTTTCTTTGAGTTCAATGAGCTTTTCAAGTTTGTAGGTTTATTGTTTTCATGAAATTTGAAAATATAGGGTCCCTATTTCTTTTTTTTTTTTTTTTTGTCTTTTTGCCTTTTTTCTTGGGCCGCTCCTGTGGCATATGGAGGTTCCCAGGCTAGGGGTCGAATCGCAGCTATAGCCGCTGGCCTATGCCAGAGCCACAGCAGCACAGGATCCGAGCTGCGCCTGCGACCTACACCACAGCTCACGGCAACGCAGGATTGTTAACCCACTGAGCAAGGGCAGGCAGCCTCATGGTTCCTAGTCAGATTCGTTAACCACTGCGCCACCACGGGAACTCCCCCTATTTCTTTAAATATCTTTTCTGTCACCTAACCTATTCCTCTAGAACCCCAATTACATGTGTTTTAGGCTGCTTAAAGTTTCTTGCAGATCATTGATGTTCTTACTCATTTTTCTTTGATATTTTTCTTTCTGTGTTTGATTTTTTGCTAGTTCTTTTGCTATGTATTTATGTCCATTAATCGTTTTTTTTGAAATGTCTAATCTGCAATTAATCTCATCCAGGTTACTTTTGATTACAGATGTGCTTTTTATCTCTTAAACTTTGATTTTTATTTTATATCTATCATGTATGTACTTAACATATTCAGTCTTTTCCTCTAGTTTATTGAGCATTGCCCAGTTGAATGCCAGAGTTTGAGATCTTTACCTTCTTGGGTGCTGGATATTGTGGTATTCCTGTTAAATATTCAGAACTTTGTTCTGAGATGTGGTTAAATTACTTGGCAACAATTAGATATTTTGGAGACTTGGTCTTATGGCTTTAAATTATGTAGGATCAGTGCTGCATTTAGTCTAGGACCAAATTTGCCCCCCTGCTGAGGCAAGGCCTTTCCTAGTACTCTATCTGATATCCCATGAACTATAAGGTTTTCTAGTCTGGCTGCTGGAAACTGGGTACTACTTAGTCCTCTGTGATAAAATTATTCTCTCTAGTCTTCTTGATGATTCATTCTTTTGCCTAGGGTAGTTCCTCACATGTATGATCAGTGTTTATTACTCAGTTGAAAATTTTAAGGCTGCCTCTGCAGAGCTTTTAAATTCTTTTTCTGCACATAGCTCTTTTCTTTGTTACTTTGTTATGTTAACTCCATCTACTTTTCTCCCTGGTTGCCAGCTTTGTCTCCTCAATTCAGGGTGCTTCCTTGGCTCTGCCTTCTCTCTCTGGGCTGCAGCCTAGAAATTATTTTTCTGCAGCAGCCTGACTCACTTGTTGGGTTTGCCTTATTTGTTACCCATCTGTAGTGGATAAATGTCTTTTTTTCTTTGCCTGTTATTCAGTGTCTCAAAAAGCATAATTTTTAATATTTTGTCTGTTCTTTTTGTGTCTTCCTCTGTTGTTCTATCTGGCCAGATGCAAAGTCTTTTATCTTTTATGTACTTTGTCACTGTTTTGATTGTTTCTTCTATATGCTCTCTCCATCCCAACATTGTAAAAATTATTGACCACATTTTTCAGATGCTTACATGATTTCATCTTTATTTATATTTAAATCTTTTAATTGGTTACTTTTGTTATTTGATAGAGGTAAAGAATCTAGTTTTTTTCCGCCCTCCTTTCCTCTCTTGTTTTTTTTTTCTCACTCCTTTTCTTTTTTCTTTCTTTTTCTTTCTTTCTGAGTGTATTCTACAATTGGTTAACCAGTTGTCCCAACATTGTTACATAACCCATCATTTCCACAGTGATTTTAAATTTCATTTTCATCGTAAGTTGTTGTACTTGTGGTCCTCCACTGAAAAATCTATAGATTCTGAAACTAGTACTGTTTTACTACTGTAATTTAATAGAATATATGTCATTTCCTAGTAGAGAAGTCCCCTTTATTAATATAACTTTTCTAATCATCCATTCTTCCAAATTAATTTTGAAACTTTAAAAATCAGATTTCTCAAGTAGGCCCCAAAATACTTCTTGGATCTTTAATATTACAGTTTATTTTAGTTATCAGTTATTTTGAAGGGAAAGTTATGCCTATAATATTTAGTCTTTTGTGAGTGAGATTTTTCCTAATATCTTCTATAATTTGTTATAGTTGATATGTAGGAAAGCTATCAATTTTTGTATATTTTTCTGTAACTGGTAACCTTACCTCTTTTAATAATAATAGATTTTTTGTGTTTTTTTCCCTTGGGCAATCATATTTTCTACAAATTCTGCAAATTTGTTTCTTTCTAACTTTTTAATGTTTCTTTCCACGACATTGTTGAATAATAGCAGCTCTAGTGGGCTTTTGGTTTGCATGTTTTTTCCAAAGAAAGGCCTTGTTCAAATCTGCCACTAACAACAACATGCTCTGGCTACCTTATCCCATAAAAAAAATTAAATGAAAATAATTTCTACCATAACCCCTGTGTGTAAGAATGAAAGGTTCGAGACTCATAATCACTACTTACTTCAGAAGGCAGAAAAAAATTAGTTCCCAAAGCACTTTGGCATTTAGACAAAAGAAAGTCATCTAAAATTTTTTTTAGTTTTTGGTAATTATTTTAATATACTAAATATCCTATCTCTTTTTTGACTGTATATCATAGATATTACATTTTTGGGGGTCTCTAAAAAGTACTTAGAGTACGATGGTATTAAATAAGCCCATTTTTAGTTGTGTTTTTTGTTTTTTGGTTTTTTTTTTGTTTGTTTGTTTGTTTGTTTGCTTTTTAGGGATGCACATGAGCATATGGATGTTCCCAGGCTAGGGGTCGAATCGGAGCTGCAGCTGCTGGCCACAGCCACAGCCACAGCAATGCCAGATCTGAGCCATGTCTGTGACCTACACCACAGCTCATGGCAACACTGGATCTTTACTGAGCAAGGCCAGAGATCAAACCTGCATCCTCATGGATGCTAGTTGGGTTTGTTACTGCTGAGCCACAAGGGGAACTCTAATTTTGATAGGTTCTTTTTTCGTTTTTTTTTTAAAGAGCATAAGTGTATTTTTGTCAAATTTAAGTTTAGTGTGATTAGTTCAAAGCATGGGCATGGGTAAATTCTTTAGATTTTTGATTAAAAAAGATAACTGTATAATGTTAATGTATACCTAGGTCAATTCTAAATATTTTAACATATTAAGGCATCTTTAATTTTTTAGTGTCTCAGCAGATGAAGTTAATTCACCATTATCACCTCTCAGATGGCAGGTAAGAAGAAATTGTTACTGTTATATCTAAAGTTTTGTTCTCATTTATTTAGTTAAAAGAAATTATCTTATTACAGCCCTTAGAAAGTCAGAAGGATCAAATAGATGAACAACAGTGGCCAGAATCTCAGCCTATAATCTGGCAGAGTGAAGAAAGGAGGCGGAGCAAACAAATTAGAAAAGAATATTTCAAGGTACTTTATTAAGTTTTTAATTTTACTTTGTAATGATTAGTTTTGATTTTATTCATTTTACATTAATGTTACAGAATATAACTCTCTAGTTAAATATGGTATATGTGTTGTTATCTTGATTTCCTACGTGTGTGGTATAGGTATATGATCCAGTTATTTCCATAAAATTTCAGTAATTCAAAATAATTAAGAGTAGATCAGTGTGAATTGTAATTTGCCAGATATTTACAAGAAAGATGAATGTTTGCTACACTGCTACTTGTAGCGATATATAAATAATGTTTTAAAAGAATTGCCCCCAAAGAGTCTTTCTTTGGATTTGTTTCAATGAAGAGTTGACACATTTTAAATAGTTAAATTAGCATGTAACTATTTCTGTGTAAGTAAAGGTTACTTAGGAGTTCCTGTTGTGGCCCAGCAGAAACAAGTCCAACTAGGAAGTATTAGGTTGTGGGTTCGATCCTTGGCCTTGCTCAGTGGGTTAAGGATTCGGCGTTGCCGTGAGCTGTGGTGTAGGTCACAGACGTGGCTCCGATCTGGCGTTGCTGTGGCTCTGGCGTAGGCTTGGCAGCTACAGCTCCGATTCGACCCCTAGCCTGGGAAGCTTCATATGCTGCCAGTGCAGCCCTCAAAAAAGACAAAAGACAAAAAACAAACAAACGAAATAAATAATAAAGGTTATTTACATGGTTCTAAAAAATGCCTGAAAACATCTCCCCCTTCTGGTTTTCTTATTACCTTTATGTATTTCATTTATTTATTTATTTGCTTTTTAGGGCCTTACCCGTGTCATTTACCTTTATATATTTCTTAGGTTGGTCTTTTATCTTAGCTAAATTAAAAGCTCAGAGCACCTGAAGTATCTCAGATTTCTAATTAGCAGGGTTTTAATGAAATTTTATTGTGTAAACCTTTGTAAATATTGTAATATTGTCTATTTGTTGTTAAGGTCTGCTCTGTTTGTAGTGACCAGTCATTAGAATGGTCTTCAGTAGTAGTCAGAATTTGTTTTTCAAACTTCTGACTCAAATGAACCGTGCAAACAAGCTCCCACTCTATGATCAGCAATTTTTGTTGTCTTTATGGACCTTTTCTGTTTTCTAAAACCTAATTTTTTCTAATAATATATATCGAAATACATTGTTCTAAACTAAGTTATAGGTAATTCAAAGTTTGTATCACTAATACATAGGATTATATTTCATACTTTTCTCAGTTTGCTTATTATGGGATTGTAGCATATTTGGAAGTAGTATAAATTATTATATGTCTTAGTGAGTCTGTGAAAAGTTTACTCCTTCAACAAATAATTACTGAAACCTTTAATGAGCCTTATGTTACCTGGTCAGTGAGAAGTAATGACGAAATAAAATACATAGGGAAAAAGGGAGGGCCATTCTAAGCATAACCCTGGTCAGTACTCTCTGCAAATCTGCAGTGAAATTTACATTTAGGCATTTCTTAAAGTTCTCTCTTTTTATGTGATTTGAACAAAGGCACTAAAGGAAATTTGTTAATAGATAAAACTTGATGAATGACTGATGATGTGGTAGAAATTTTAGTATTTCTAACTAATAAATGAGATTTTATATTTATTTGATCTATTAATATAGTAAAAGCATATAAATTTTGACTGTCAAAATATTTATATAGTACTTAGTAAGTGCCAGGCACTATTCTAAGTGCTTTACAAATATCAATGCATTTAATCTTTATAACAACCCTATAAAATAAATGCATTTATTATCATTCCTATTTTATAGAGGAGAAATTAAGGCACAGAGAGGCTAAAATATGCTTCAGATCACTTAGCTATTAAACAACCAAGTTAAAGCTGTAACCCAGAGTCTGTGCTATGCTACCTATTGTTCTACTATGGATATAGCCCTCATATAAAACCTCTTTTTTTTTTTTTTTTTTTGTCTTTTCTAGGGCTGCACCCACGGCATATGGAGGTTCCCAGGCTAGGGGTCTAATCCCAGCTGTAGCCGCTGGCCTGTGCCACAGGGACAGCAACGTGGGATCCAAACCGCATCTGCGGCCTACACCACAGCTCATGGCAATGCACTGATCCTCAACCCATTGAGCGAGGTCAGGGATCGAACTCGCAACCTCATGGTTCCTAGTCGGATTCGTTAACCACACCACCACAACAGGAACTCCCAACTCACGTAAACTTCTTCATGAAGTCTTAAGAGGTCTCAGTGAACCTTTAAACAATAGTTCTTTGATTTAATAACAATTTCTGTTAAATATTTTTATGGCTTAAGTATATATTCTATAATATATCTCTTTTATAAGTTGCTAGGAGATCAAATGAATATTTGAAGAGTCCATAACCATTGTTCCACAAATGTTAATTTCTTCTAGAGTTAATAAAGGAGGTGCAAAGATAAGCTTCAGGAGTTCCCATCGTGGCGCAGTGGTTAACGAATCCGACTGGGAACCATGAGGTTGCGGGTTCCATCCCTGGCCTTGCTCAGTGGGTTAAGGATCTGGCGTTGCCGTGAGCTGTGGTGTAGGTTGCAGACGCGGCTTGGATCCCGCGTTGCTGTGGCTCTGGCGTAGGCCGGTGGCTACAGCTCCGATTTGACCCCTAGCCTGGGAATCTCCATATGCCGTGGGAGCGGCCTAAGAAATAGCAAAAAAAGACAAAAAAAAAAAAAATAAATAAGCTTCAGTTACTGGAAAATGTTTTAAAGAGATATGTAGTTCTCCTCAATAGTCAGAAGATGTCAGTGTTGGGACACTGTAAAAAATTGAATACGTCAACAATTTTTCCTGACATTCTTAAAAAAGTATAAAATTGAGATACTACTCTATAAGTGAAGTCCAAACTTTTTTCAGATGTGCCAGTATTTTCATGATTAAAATATCAATTTCTGTGACGTGTCTTTCATTCACAAAGGAAATTTCTCTTAATCACTTACTTCTCAAGAATCAAAGGTGTATTCATAAGATATAGTATTGAACTTAGTTTAAATTTATAGTTAATGTATACTACTCCAGAGATATATATCAAATTATCACTAAACCCCTTCAGTGATGACTCCTTTAGCTTTGCTGTGTTGTGAAACATACAGAGCTTTTATGCAGTTTTATCCTAACACATATAAATGACTGAACCACAGGATTTCTTTGTGTTTCATGGTAAAATATTCATGATGCTGTTATTCAGATTTATGGAAAGTGTGTGCATGTGTATGAAATCCAGTTCTTCAGCTTCTTAGTAGCTAAGACTGATTTTGGATAGTATGTTTTTCAGGTAAGCCCTTGAAACCAAGTAAAAGAATATTTTAGCATAATTGGGCAGATTATGTGAGTAAGAAGATAATTTAGGTCAGATTATATGAGTAAATAAATCATTGTAGGAGAGTTATATTAATGCCTTTAGACTCCTGGTCACTCTTATGTAGATTAGTATTCCAGTAAGTAAAATTTAATATCATTGTTGCTGAATTAAAATCACTGCATTTCTCAAAGTGAAGATATTCCAGGAAATATATTATTTTATTAAAAATCTTTTACAAAATTTTTTAATATTATTTGAATAAGATACATAACAGAGTATGAAAATGTAATCTTCATAATATTTGTTGTAAATTAGCCTTAATTTCTTTTAAGAATGATAACATAAATTTCTAAATGCATATGATAATTGATTTCTACATTAAAAAGTTAAGCATTAGAATAACTATACCAAATTAGTTTTAAGGATTATTTGACTTACTTAAATGCCATATATGTTTGTCATCAAATGTAACTGATTATTTTTGTGATGAAACATTATAATAACTCTTAAAATATAGATCTGATTTCATAAATATAGCCTTTAATTTAAAGGCTAACCCCAAGGAAAATATTTTTATGTATTTTCTCTGACCATGGTTAATTTTATACTGTAATAGGGAAGGCCACTGAGCTTGTGAAATAATGTGGTTTGTTGATTCAGGGTTTATGCACACAGGTACTGTCTCTCCTGTGAAATTAGTATAAGCTTCAGAGATGAACTGACCTTTTTGTTTCTGAATAGGCCTTTATTGTAGTATTTGAATTTAGATATAGTGAAACATCAATTATTCAGACTAATATTAATTGAGGACAGCTGAGTTGAATTAGTAAGATGTTGGGTTTAGGGAATGTGTTAAAATCTGTGTGTACATTCAGATTTGAGTTTTAGAGCCTTTAAATATGTACCGTAATGCAAAACTAAGTATTTTTGTAAGTTTTCGTGTATATTTGAAGTTAGAATAGCAATTGAGTAACAGTAATACGTCTCATTGCTGCATCATCCTATTTCTTTCCTTTATCAACTATCCACTCCTCTTCTATGTCTTTTCTCTTTACCTGACATCTTATAAATGTTTTCAGACTTTTCCCATTATCCCTCACTCCCCTTTCAGCTGTTGCCTTATCTCTTTGCATTCTTCTAGGGCTAGGTTTGCCATTTCTGATCTCCAGTTTTTAATCACTCCTTAACCCACTGCAGACTGGCTTTCACCTCCATTTCTCCTTTGAAATAGCCTCTTACTAGAGCCTAACATGAACCTACTAATGGCAAAATCCAGTGTAGCCTTTGGCAGTGATGACTGTATCTTTCTTTTTGAAACGCCTCTCTTGGTTTCAGCCTAGTTCCCTGAATCTTCTGCTTTCTTGTTGATATTCCTGGCTAACTTTTCTTTTACTTGCTCTTAGAGTCTCATCCTCATTTGTTACTCTGTCTAGAGTTTTCATGACTCCAGATGTCTCATATTCTGCTAGGTCTAAATTTACATCTCATAACTTTTTTTAATTGTCTAGATGCCATGTATTTCAACTTCAGTATGTTTTCTCCTCCTGCCCCACCACCATGGAACTTGTTCCTCCTCTCTGTTCTTTATTTTAGTTAATAGTGGTATTATCTACCCAGTTCTCTAAGCTCCATACTTGTCATCCTTGATCTTGCCCTTTTTCTTTCGCCTTACCTCATTGATCACTAGGATGCTAATCATGCATCTTTCTCCAGTTCATCACCTCTTCATATATACTACCCTTGCTTTTGTTGGACCCTTCATTCTTTCATATCTGGGCATTTGTGGTAACTTCTTCACAGTCCCCCTTTCTCTAGTTTTTCTAGTCCTTAGAGAAATCGCTGGCTTAAACTTCTTTACTGGCTCCCCATTATTAATAACCCAAAATTTGGTCTTTTAAAAAACTTTATGGCTATCCTTAGCTACTTCTCTAAGTTTCATTACGTACCACAATTGACAATTGACTGTCCTCACTAGTTATTCTTTGTTTTCTGTATGGGCTGAGCTTTTTTATTCCTTTGTGCTTTTCTTCTTCTGAACATACTCATTCTTTTATTCCTGGAAAATTCCTGCTAATCATTCAGGCTTTAGCGATGAGAGTATAGCATAGTGGTTAAGAGCTCTGGCCTCAAAAGGTAAACTACTTTGGTTCCAGTTTTTTACTTAGGTGGGTTTTTTTTGTTTTTTTGTTTTTGGCTTTTTAGGGCTGCACCCACAGCATATGGAGGTTTCCAGACTAGGATTTCAGTCAGAACTACGGCTGCCGGCCTACATCACAGCCATAGATAGCAATGCAGGATCTGAGCCGTGTCTGTGACCTGCACCACAGCTCATGGCAACGCCAGATCATTAACCCACTGAGTGAGGCCAGGGATCAAACCCGCAACATTATGGTTCCTAGTCAGATTCATTTCCGCTGTGCCATGATGGGAACTCCCCAGTTTTTACTTAGATATCTACTAACTGAGTGACTTTGGCAAATTACCTAATCTTGGTGAGCTTATTTTTTTTTAATCTTAAAATGACTGTAATAGTATCTTCTTTCACAGAATTGTTGTAACTATTGAATTATTTAATAATATAAAGTGCTTAGAACAGCACTTGCCACACAGTTTACACTTAATAAAGACTAGCTAATAATTCGCTAAAATGTCATTCTTTTGTTTTTTGTTTTTCTACCAGTTATCTTTGGTCAGGTGTTAATTAGGATATGAAAGGATTCAGCAAAGATCAGGGCTGCTGGGCAAAGAAGGTCATAGTCAGGAATGCAGACTGTGACTTCTTCTTCAGTGGTACTTATGTAAATGGTCGTGTATGAGTTCTTTGTAAAGAAAGGCAGTAGCTGAAAAGCATGTCAGCATAGAAACCCCAGTGATGCTTCCTTTCTTCACACTGACATAGTTGTAATCCTGGGTGTAATCTCTTTGAAACACTCCGACAGGGCCTTTAGCGGTGAAATCCTGCATCAGTATCAAGCTTGAGCACTTCCTGTTTTGACATCCATGAGTTTCTTCTTCACTAGTACGACTGATGCCAACTTGGGGACCTGGCGTTCACTGTCCAAATGTCATTCTTTTATTGATGTAGAATAGAACAAGAACAAGTGGTATCAGCAACATTGTGCCTCAGGATGACAAATAGGTTTATTCACATATGTCAACTACATTCAGTGGCTATCTGAAATGTTGGGTTAAAAGCATATTGAGACTATGTCTGGGATCAGCTGGGAAGAGCACCTTGGTAGATTAGTGATAGTTGTCATAAAGAGAGAGTGGAGGAATTTAGGTTTATATTTGTAATCTCTAATGCTGCCCATCTTCTAGTTTGTGGTTGAGCTTTCAGGTATGTTATCTGTTTTTCCAAGAGTTATGGAAAATAAAGCTTCATCAGTGAAGAGGGCATTAAATAGAACCTTGAAGGCCAGGCAGAAAAATTTGGACATAATCTGAAAGTTAGGTTTTATTCAACAGAAGAGTCGTGAGTTGCACATAGGGTTTTGAACAGGTCAGTCTGCAACTGATTTGCAGTATTGTTTCCTTTTTTTTTTTTTTTTTTGTCTTTTTGCTATTTCTTTGGGCCGCTCCCGCAGCATACGGAGGTTCCCAGGCTAGGGGGTCAAATCGGAGCTGTAGCCACTGGCCTACGCCAGAGCTACAGCAACGCGGGATCCGAGCCACGTCTGCAACCTACACCACAGCTCACGGCAGCGCCGGATCCTTAACCCACTGAGCAAGGGCAGGGACCGAACCCGCAACCTCATGGTTCCTAGTCGGATTCGTTAACCACTGTGCCACGACGGGAACTCCTGCAGTATTGTTTCTGATGAGGAAGAATCAGTAGAACTTTAGTGGTTGTCATAACTGTATTTCCCTGATTCTTGTTCCCCAGAACAAGCACTTTTTCACATTCTCGTATTTGCGATATTAAGCATATTACCTCTGTGCCTCATAAAATGGAGAGAATAGTATTTACCTAAGGGTTGTTAAGAAGACTAAGTGGGTTGATACATGTAACACAATTCAGTCAGTGCCTGGTATATAGTAAGCACTAGTAGGAATGTTAGCTGTTACCACTATTATTGTATAGTCAATATATAATTTTTTTTTTTGGCCATGCCTGCAGCATGCAGAAATTCTGGGGCCAGGGATCAAATCTGTTCTGCAGCAGTGACCCAGTGACAGTGCCAGATCTGTATCACTAGGCCACCAGGGAACTCCAATATGTATACCTTTAATATGGTACTTTAATATGGTACTTTAATATGGTACTTTTTATACCTTTAACATGGTACTTTTAATATGGTACTTTTTTAACCTAAAATCAGTAGGTTTCTTAAAATGGATGACCTTTTTGAATGGTGAGATTACAGACTAGGCATGAGAGGGCCTAAAGTACAATAGTAGTTGAGAGAATTCAGAAGTTAAGTCTGAGAGAGATTATAGGAAGAATTAACTTGTTGTTTTGTATGTAGTGAATTAAGAAAAAGGAGGATTTAAGACAACTCTCACATAGCAAACCTGAATGAATGGGAAATGGATTGATTTAGAAAGGAAATGTTACTTGGTATTTACTTTGAACAGTGCCTCTCACATAGAAAGTACTATTTGTGTTAACTGTTAGTTAAGTAGTAGGACTATTTAAACTGGTTATGTAATTAAACAGTTTATCTATTTTTACATATAATTTACGTTTTGTATATAATGTAGACAATTGAATAAAAGTACCAAATGTGAATATACCTTACATATATTTTACTAGTTAGAGAATTCATATGTTAAAGGAAAAGTAAAGTATGTGCTTTATATATTTTTCAGTATAAATCATCAAGGAAGAGTTCAAGTGGCAATGAAAACGAGGTGAGAAAAGGGGGTAATATAAATTATTTAAAATGTTCACTTTTCATATGTAGTTGGCTCAGAGTAAAATGTAATCTATCAGTTTGTTATTGATTTGATGCATGGGTTTTCTCCAAAAATAAAAGCTGGAAAATATTATACAGTTATTAATTTAATCATGTAATTTCCATATGTCCTTTGTAGTTCAGCTTTAGAGTTTTATTAACATTTATCTTGAGGAGTTCCTGTTGTGGCACAGTAGAAACTAATCCTGAGAATGTGGGTTCCATCCTTGGCCTCACTCAGTGGGTTGGGGATCTGGCATTGCTGTGAGCTGTGATGTAGGTGTAGGTAGCAGACGCGGCTCAGATCTCACGTTGATATGGCTGTGGTGTAGGCTGGCAGCTGTAGCTCCGATTTGACCCGTAGCCTGGGAACTTACATATACTGCAGCCCTAAAAAAGAGGAAAAAAAAACACATTTGTCTTGAAACCTAATTCATTAATTTAAAATTATTTTATTTTCCCATATTTTATCTTCTTAAATTAACCTGATCAGTTGAGATTTTTTCCTTTGGAATTTATTAATCTCTTCTCACAACCCTGTATACTATTTTAATATTTAAAATTAGACATATGATTTATGCATTACTATAAATTTTTCTACTTTATCATTTTAAGCTATGCATCAGTCTGGCATTTTTGAAATGATGCAGTCTATCATCATAAATACTTAAGCTTTGTGTATTTTTGTTTGGAGGAATTGGTAGTTAATTTGAGTTGAATATTTGGCAGGGCTTCTGAAAAGTCCTTTAATTTTAGGAAATGGAATCTCCCCAAAAATATTTGTTGTACCCTGAGCTAGAGGTTCAGCTTGGCTGTTCTCCCTTTATATTTTATATTCACATTGGTCTTGCCTGCTTCAATATCTAATCAGTTAATAAAACCTACTTTTTTTGATACTGTAATATTTTGAATATATTCTCTACCTGCATTTCTGCTGTTTCTGCTCTGGCACAGGCCCTCATCATTTCTTGCGTGTACTACTCCAATAGCATCTTTGTTTTTCTCCCTTTCTTCAGTCCATTCTCCTCTCTGATGCCAGTGATTGTTTCAGAGAACACAAATATAATGAGGCCATTCTCTTGCTTAGAAACCTTTAGTGTCGCCTCATCACTTAGAAAGTAAATTCTGGGTCCTTATTGATTAAGTTCCTGCTTACCACATCAGCCTCAACTCATGATTTGCCCTTCTTTCACTGTACTCTCCCAAAATACAGAACAGCAAGGTTTTCTGCACACATCCTTTCGCTTATTGCTTCTGTGCCTTTGTCCTTGTTGTCCTCTCATCTTAAAATATTGTTTGCTTCTTTCTCTGGTAAACATCTACTCAGTTTTTCACTTTCTCAGGAGACTTGCCTTTCTCCACCACCCCCATCATTTTCCCCAAGTGCCCCTTATCTGTACCTTATAAATATGGTATATATACAGCTTTGTTATTGTAGTGAAAAAATTGTATTACTTGTGTAATGAATGATACTATCTCCCCCTACACACACACTGAGAGATCCTTGAGTAGATGACATTTTACTAAATTTCAGTGTTCCCAGTGTCTAACACCAGTGTCTGACATACAGCAGTCAGTAATCATTTGTTGAATGATGAATACATGTCTTATGTGGTATGCACATTCTAGGTTAAATGTTAAGATTTTGTATTTGTTTAGTAGTAGTCATCAAAAATACGTGGATCATTTCATTTTACTTTATGCCATCCAATTCTTTGTCCTTATTTCTAAGCCTGTGTTACATGTACATAATTTTCCAGGTAAACGTTATTGTTTGGGTTGATGGAATTTTACACGCCTCCATGTGCCTGTCTCAGGTTGTATCGTATTTTTGCCATTTCCCGTCAGGAATTAATCTTAACACATGGACATTTTCTAAGAACTATAGAAAGGTTTTTCATTTGTAATATTTAAAGGAAATAAATTTATAAGAAAATATTTGAGGAGTTCCCGTCGTGGTGCAGTGGTTAACGAATCCGACTAGGAACCATGAGGTTGCGGGTTCGGTCCCTGCCCTTGCTCAGTGGGTTAACGATCCGGTGTTGCCGTGAGCTGTGGTGTAGGTTGCAGACGCGGCTCGGATCCCGCGTTGCTGTGGCTCTGGCGTAGGCCGGTGGCTACAGCTCCGATTCAACCCCTAGCCTGGGAACGTCCATATGCTGCGGGAGCGGCCCAAGAAATAGCAACAACAACAACAACAACAACAACAACAACAACAACAAAAGACAAAAAAAAACAAAAACAAAAACAAAAACAAACAAACAAAAAAACCCACATCCTCATGGATACTAGTTGGGTTTGTTTAAAAAAAAAGAAAATATTTGATATGAGTAGATACTACTTCTGAAATTTTAAGTGCTTATGAATCACCTGGGGATCTTACTGAAATACAGATTCTGATTCAGTAGGTCTTGGGAGGGGCCTGAGCTTCTGCATTTCTAACAAACTCCCAGAGGATGCTGATGCTACTGGTCCACAGATCACACTTTGGCAAGGTGGTAGATGGTATTCTCCAGATTCTTCCTTGAGTAGTTAGTTGATCAGAAAATTTTCAGTTTTCCTTTTATGTGTCTAAATCATCATTCATATTTAAATTTCATTTTTCATATTTTTATTTTTATATTTTAGCAAGACAGTGATAATGCTAATATGTCACCACAATCTCCAGTATCATCTGAGGTACAAGTTCTGTTTTTTAATGTGTTTATGTAGGTTTATTTGTCTCTTCTCTCTAACTTCATCTCTCTTTTTTTTTAAATGTAATTTATTTACCCATATTTAAAAGTTGATAGGTTAATTTGTACAACTTAGCCTATAAAAAATTCTAAGAAAACCATATTTTTGTACAAATATTCATTACAAAATCACTTAAATTACATATTGGAAAATGCCTATAAATCACAGAAAATAATTCAGTTTATAAATAACTTATGTTTTAAAATTCATCCATATTTTGAAAAAATGATAAGAACAGCTTTCAAATTTGGAATTTGAAAAAAGTATTTCAGCATTGTGCAATGGCCTTTGGTTTTTTCTCATAACCAATTAGGTCTGAAAGCAATGCAAGAAAAACTTCCTTTTTCCACGAGAAACATCCCTGAAGTGGGTTGTTCCTATCGACAAGAGGGTACATACTTCCTAGCATCTTAGACCTAAGGCAGGAGTGTGGGGAAAAGGGGTAGACAGAAGTTAGTATTTCTGAGATCTCAATTAAAGACTCTGGTGGTTTGAATAATTGACTCTTCTAATTTAGTTAAACCTATTGCTTTGAAATAAGAGATAAATTTAAAAAATTCTAAATAGTCTCTCTTCTACTTCAGATTATCTTATTTAGTATTCTAAAAGTGTATTGGCATTAGTAAATAAATGATTATGCATTCATTTGGTGAATTCAGGACTTTGTCTAAATGTTTGGATGATCCAAATTTACTGTATAACTTTGGTTAATTAGGTAGTGCTTCATTTTATGTGGGTGGTGTTAATTTTTTGAAAAGTCAGGAGTCTTTGTTATTTTGATTGAGTTGCATTATAAAACTTTTAAATGGATTTGGGCATTGTTTTATAAGCATGTTTCTAAATTATATGGCAGGTAAAATGGTTTATATTCTTTTAGAAAATAATTTAAATTAAGATATCCTAAAATTAGTTTTTGTCACATGCTTTTGTAAATCCTTTCTTTTACTTTCAGTTATAATAAATGTAAGTGATGACTTATTTACCTAGTGGCTTTATGATTTTAAGATCTATGCTCATAAGGAGAGTATTAATGCCAGTTTTCTCAAACAAATTATATTGCTTTTATAATACATTTTTCTTGCATTTGGATAAATGAAATTTTTGTCTGGAAATTCATAACACTTTAACCGAAATAATCAAGACAAACTGTGAGGCTTGTGGACAGATAGAGTAGTGAGTATGTATTTTAGTAGCTCAACTGACATTCAGCTTGAACTACTTATCACATGCTAATCAGAAGATTCAGAGTCAACAGAATTCTAATTGTTTCAGTTTCATCTGTGAAAGAAAAATGTTAAAAACAATTAGTATAGTGCTTTACTATTAACAAAGTGCTTGTCTATACGTTTAAACCTAAGAGCAGTCCCGTAAACTGGGTATTATCTTCATCATTTTATAGCTAAAGAGACTGATAACTTCCTAAAGACTCCAGTCAGTATATGATAGAAGCCCATACTTCGTTGTACAGATTAAATAAGATGCTGCTAAAATTGCATTATCTTCCATTTTGTAATTTACAAAGTACTTTCTTTTAGTCATCTGTTTTAATTTTCACAAACATCCCATTTTAAAGATGAAGGAACAGTAATAGAGAAATTAAATGTTTTGTTCAAGACTTAGGCTAAGCTTTCTGACTCTAAGTTCAGATTTTTAAAATATGGAACTCCATAGTCAGAGTTCCCATCGCGGCTCGACAGAAACTAATCTGACTGGTATCCATGAGGACGCAGGTTTGATTCCTGGCCTTGCTCAGTGGGTTAAGGATCCGGCATTGCTGTGAGCTGTGGTATAGGTCACACATGTGGCTTGAATCACGTGTTGCTGTGGCTGTGGTGTAGGCCAGTAGTTATAGCTCTGATTAGACCTCTAACCTGAGAACCTCCATATGCCGCGGTGCAGCCCTAAAAAAAGACAAATAAATAAAATAAAACATACCACAGTTCTTTCCACAGCATACTGTTGTGTGGAAGCGCTTTGAAATAATGTGCATTCAGATAGAAGAAATAATACTTTGTTATCTACCACTTTGCAGCCCCAATTAGTATGAATGTGTGTATTTGCCTCAGATTATACTGAGTGTGAAGTTCATAGTAGATACTTGAGTAGGTGTTGCTAATTTCACTTATCTTCTCATTGCAACTTTTTTTTTCATTTTAAGTGAGGCTTTCATCTGGTTCTTCATTTAAAAAGTAGTATCTGTTTATTTTATATGCTTTAATGATTTTCATTTTCCTTATGCTGTGAGAGAGAAGTATATAAAGGCTCAGGTCATTTAGCAAATATTTATAGACCTTTTAAAAGTAATATATCTATTTGAATTGAAATGTAGTTTACCTTTCTTTACTCCACTAATCATGGAAAAAATAAATACTTCTCAAATTGGGATGGATATGAATTACTGCCTTGATTATTTTGAAAGAAAAGAGGTTTTATTTGTTTTTTGTTTTGTTTTGTTTTTAGGAGTATGATAGAACTGATGGTTTTACACATGGTCCCTTTGGCTTGAAGCCTAGATCAGGTAAATATATACTCTGTAAATATAATTTATTGATTATATATGAAACTAGAGTTTCTGAGCTTAAATGGGATTGATTCCATAGTTTTAAGTACACATAGATTCTTTCCCCTCTCCTAAAAGTAATTTTCTCTTAACCTTATTTGTTTTTCCAATTCCCATTCCCCATTTCTTTCTTCCTCTTTACCTTCAAGCTCCTGAAACCTCAGCTTTTTGCCTTAAATATACTGCAGTCTTATTTCTACTCTACTGTGACTGCTATTAGAATGACCACTCTGCCAGCAGACCAAACACTGTTTGAAATTATAGCACTCCATTATATTGTGGTTTTAAAAAGGGATCTTTTCGAATTTGGCAAGCCCAAAAGAAAATGGATCCATGTTACTTGGCAAGGTATTGAATTATAGTTTTTATTCCTGAATAACTGTATTGACCTTCAAGAATAATTTCCTTTTTCTTTAAAGATAATAAAGGTTGATTTGTGTTCAATAATAATTTTTAACCTGGATCATAAGTTTCTAATAACGTATTTTTAAGTAAGAACATATATAGGTGGTAGAAATCATTACACCTGTCTTCCCTTTTGCTTTCAGTTATGCAAATAAGTATGCAAAAAATATTTAGAATTAATTAATAATAATAGTGGTTTATGTAGTTTTATACTAGTTCTTTTTATCATACCTCTTTCCTCACTGATGGTTGATCCTTCCTATTAGCTTTGTAATAAGCTAGGAAATTTTGGTTTTTTAATAGCTTTTAGCCGCTCATCTCGCCAAGAATATGGGGCAGCAGATCCTGGTTTTACAATGAGAAGAAAGATGGAACATCTACGAGAAGAACGAGAGCAAATACGACAACTTCGCAATGTAAGTCAGATTGACATTTCAAGTATGCTTTGTAGAAATGAGTTCAGCTTGGAAAATTAACAGATATTTAAAAAAAATTTTTTAATTTTTAAATTATTTTATTGAATAATTGATTACAATGTGTTAATTTCTGCTGCACAGAAGAGTGATTCAGTTATACATATATACATTCTTTTTGGGTTTGTTTTTTTTTATTAAGGTATAGTTGACTTGCCATGTTGTGCCAATTCCTGCTGTACAGAAAAGTGACCAAGTCATACATATATGTACATTCTTTTTCTTTCTTTTTCTTTTGTGTGTTTTTAGGGCTGCACCTCGGCATATGGAGGTTCCCAGGCTAGGGGTCCAATCGGAGCTATAGCCACCGGCCTACGCCACAGCCACAGCAACGCCAGATCTGAGCTGCGTCTGCGACCTACGCCACAGCTCATGGCAACTCCATATCCTCAACCCACTGAGTGAGGCCAGGGATTGAACCTACAACCTCATGGTTCCTACTCGGATTCGTTTCCACTTCACCACGACGGGAACTCCTATACATTCTTTTTCTCATATTATCTTCCATCATGTTCTGTTGCAAGTGATTGGATATACATAGTTCCTCGTGCTGTACAGTAGGACCTCATTGCTTATCCATTCTAAATGTAAATAGTTTGTATCTTCCAGTACTCTTTAAAATTTTGGATTATGTAATGATAATAATATAAATATATAACATGTATTTAGATAGAATATCTGTGATTTATATTCATTTCTTTTATAGAATCTCGAATCCAGGTTAAAAGTAATTTTGCCTGATGACATTGGAGCTGCACTGATGGATGGGGTTGTTCTTTGCCATTTAGCCAATCACATAAGGCCACGTTCTGTAGCTAGTATTCATGTGCCATCACCAGCAGTGGTAAGTTTTGTCTACAATTTGTCAGTTCTCTAAAGGAAGATAGAGCTTCTTGAAATAGTCTTTAAATAATACACCTCAATAAATTTAATTTTCAGTTTTGATTAATATTTATAAATAAATATTCCTGAAAATATACTTTTTTTTTTTTTTTTTTACTTTACAGCCTAAACTGAGCATGGCAAAATGTCGAAGAAATGTAGAAAATTTTCTTGATGCTTGTAAAAAGTTGGGTGTCTCACAGGTAATTATTTTTCTAATAAAATAATCATTTAAATGTTAATTTATTACATGCAATCTGAATTCTTCTTCACATAGGAATTAATAATGCTTTCTGAATATTAAAATGAATACCTTCCCTTGGTTCCTTTTACTGAGTTCCAGCTTTAACTGTAACAGCTATCTAATCAAGGTTTTTAAGCTGCTTTTAAAGTGATTATAAAACAGCTTTATATATAGAAAAATGTACTGATCATATACATCATCAATTAAGCATAAGTTAGAGACCATATGACAAGTTGGTTTGAAGACATTGCTGCTTATATTTTTCCTCATGGAGGAAATTTGGAGTCCTTTAATAAATCTATGGATAAACTCTGATTAGAAAATTTGCATTCAGTGGGAACATTTTCTTTCTCTCTCTCTGTTAATGCTGCAGCTGCAGCATATGGAAGTTCCCGAGCCAGGAGTCGAATTGGAGCTGCAGTTGTGGCCTACACCAATCCAAGCCACATCTGTGACCTGTGCTGCAGCTTGTATCAACACCAGATCCATAACCCACTGAATGAGGTCAGGGATCAACCCTGCATCCTCACCAACACCTTAACCCACAATGGGAACTCTGGGTGTGAACAGCATCTTAAACTTTATAATATTCAAATCGGAAATCTTAGTAACATATAATACCTCAGTGAATAAACTTTTCTGACTTGTTTATGTTTCATGTAATAATTGCAATACTATAAAATTATAGTATACCATAAAGCAATATTGTAAATATATAATGAAAATGAAAAATCAAAATATTGCTTTTTTTGAAAACATTGTAAGCCGAACATCAACATGACTAACTATTGAGAGGACATGGAATTGTTAGCAGACCACAATCTAGTTGTACTTTTTTTTCTTTTATTTTTTATTTATTTATTTATTTATTTATTTATTTTTTCTCTTTTGTCTTTTTGTTGTTGTTGTTGTTGTTGTTGTTGCTATTTCTTGGGCCGCTCCCGCAGCATATGGAGGTTCCCAGGCTAGGGGTCGAATCGGAGCTGTAGCCACCAGCCTACGCCAGAGCCACAGCAACGCGGGATCCGAGCCGCGTCTGCAACCTACACCGCAGCTCACGGCAACGCCGGATCGTTAACCCACTGAGCAAGGGCAGGGACCGAACCCGCAACCTCATGGTTCCTAGTCGGATTTGTTAACCACTGCGCCACGACGGGAACTCCTCTTTTATTTTTTAAAGTTTAGATTTTTGAGATATAATTGACAACATTTTGTGAGTTTAAGGTATACAGTATGTTAATTTGATATTAACATATATATTGAGTTGTGCTTATTTAAGTTATCTTTTCAATAGTGTCAAAGCAATGTGGTCTACAAGTTCTACTTTAACGTCTTTCCTCAAGTGAATATATATAATTTATAGAGAAATCAGTTGAATTACTCTGTAAGTTGGAAATCTCATGTCGTTGTCCTCTAGTTACTTATCTGTGCTTGACATGATGTTTTAAAAATTTAATTCTTAAAATTTTTATGTTCTTTCTTTTTTGTACTCTTAATCTCTTAGTGTGAAAATAGAACAGTTAGGAAGGCTTTTTAGTTATTGCATTGTATACATTTTGTCATTTTAAGAATTTTTGGAGGAAGGGTTCTCAATAAACATTTATTGAATGAATGAGGGAACTTGTTCAGTCACACTTTTAGTAAACAGTGGAGGAGCCAAACTCTGAACCCTGCTGTTCTAATTCCAGAGCCTACCCTCTAACATGTATACTTTCTATTTCTGTTCTTTTTCTTGAAAGAAAATACAGTCCAATATATTTCTGATACCTGCTTGATACATTAGGCAAGGAGGATAAAAGGGAAGGTCTTACAAAAACTATTTTACTTAGCTTACTCTTCTCTCTCCAGCTTGTTGTTCTAGGACAGGGTTAGTAGCTTACCTATCCTCACCATAAGGGGGGCAATGGAGGGGCCATTCAAAACTCCCTGTATTTTTAACAGTTTTATTGAAGTATAATTGACGTATAGTAAAGTGCATGTAAATAAATTATACAGTTTGATAAGGTTTGACATATGCATACACCATGAAATCATCACTTTAGTCAAGATAATGAACACATCCTTGTGTCCCTTTGCAATCCTTTCTTCGTCAGGCATCCACTAATTTGCTTTCTATTTTAGTTTGCATTTTCTATCTGGAGGTGTATAAAATTGGAATGATAGAATATATACAATTTTTTTCCTGCCTCTTTCACTCAGTATAACTATCCTAAGGCTCAGCAATGTTGTTGCATGTATAAATAGGTCATTCCTTTTTATTGTTGTGTAGTATTTCATTATATGAATATACCACAGTTCGTTGGTCCATTGACCTGTTGATGGCCATTTGGATTGTTTCCAGTTTCATGGACTACTACAGATAAAGCTGCTATACAGTTATGTGCAAGTCTTTGGATATATGTGTTCTTTAATTTGGGGTAGATACGTGGGAGTGGAATGACTGGAAAATATGGCAGGTGTATGCTGAACATTATAAGTATAAAACTTTATTCCAAAATAGTTGTACCGTTTTTCATTCCCATCAGCAGTGTATGAGAGTTCCAGTTCCTCCACATCCTCAATAACATTCAGTATGGTCAGTGTTTTTTTTTTAATTTATCCATTCTAATAGGTATGTACCGATTTGTCAGTGTGCTTTTAATTTCCATTTACCAGAAGACTGATGATACTGATCATCTTTTCAAAGGCTTATTTGCCATTTGTATGACTTCTTTTATGAAGTGTCTGTTCTAATCTTTTGATCTTTTGTCTATTTTTTCTTTCACTTTTTAAAGCTTTATTGAAGTATAGTTGATTTACAAGATTGTGATGATTTCTGCTATACAACAAAGTGATTCAGTGATATGTATATGCACATCCATTCTCTTTCAGATTCTTTTCCCACATAGATTAACACAGTATATTGGGTAGAGTTCTCTGTTCTATACAGCAGGTCCCTTTTGGCCAATCATTCCATATACCTCAGTGTGCATATGCCATTTCCAAACCCCTAGTCCGTCTCTCCTCCTACTCCCTGTCCCTTTTGGTAACCATAACTTTTTCAAAGTCTATGAGTCTGTTTCCATTTTGTAAATAAGTTCATTTGTATTCTTTTTTTAGATTCCACATATAAGTGATATCTTATGATGTTTGTTTTTCACTGTCTAACTTCACTTAGTATGATAATTTCTGGGTCTATCCATAATGCTGCAAATAGCCTTGTTTCATTCTTTTAATGACTGAGTAATATTCCATTGTATATGTGTATATCTTTTTTATCTATTCTTGTCCAGTAGACATTTAGGTTGCTTCCATGTCTTGGCTATTGTAAATAGTGCTGCAGTGAACATTAGAGTGCATATATCTTTTCAAATTATAGTTTTCTGTGGATAGATGCCAGGAGTGGAATTGCTGGATCATGTGGTAATTCTATTTTTATTTTTTTGAGGAGCTTCCATACTGTTTTCCATAGTGGCTGCCCTGATTTATATTTGCCCCAACAGTGTAAGAGGGTTCTCTTTTCTCTATGCCCTCTCCAGCAATTATTGTTTGTAGATTTTTTGATGATGGCCATTCTGCCTGGTGTAAAATGGTACCTCATTGTAGTTTTGACTTGCATTTTTCTAATAATTAGTGATGTTGAGCATCTTTTCATGTGTTTTTTTGGCCATCTGTATGTCTTCTTTGGAGAAATGTCTACTTAGATCTTCTGCCCATTTTTTGATTGGATTGTTTGGGTTTTTTTTTGCAATTGAGCTGCAGAAGGTGTTTGTATATTTTGGAGGTTAATCCTTTATCAGTTGCTTCATTTGCAAATATTATCTCCCATTCTGTGGGTTGTCTTTTTGTTTTGTTTATGATTTCCTTTCTGTGCAAAAACTTTTAAGTTTAAATACATCCCATTTTTTTAATTTTTGTTTTTATTGTTATTACTCTAGGAGGTGGATCTGAGAAGATATTGCTGCGGTCTATGTTAGAGAGTGTTTGGCCTATGTTTTCCTCTAAGAATTTTATAGTATCTGGTCTTACCATCAGTGTGGTTTTAATTTCCATTTCCCTGAAGATTCATGATGTTGAACATCTTTTCAAGGGTTTATTTGCCATTTGTATGATGATTTGCCATATGTAAAATGAAGTGTTTCTAAACTTTTGTCTTTTTTTTTTTCTGTGTTTGTCTGCTTTTTAAATTGAGTTTTCTTAATTACTGAGTTTGAGATTTCTTTATAAATTACAGATAAAATTCTTTATCACATGTGCGATTTAAAAATATTGTATCCTAGTCTTTGACTTGTCTTTTCATTCTCCTTACAGTATTTTTCAAAAAGCAGAAATTTTGATGCTTTGGAGTAAAATTTGTCATTTAAAGAAATCAGTTATGTTTTTGGTGTTAAATCTTTGCATAACTTAAGGTCACAAAGGTTTTATCCTATATTTCTAGAAGTTTTACAATCTTAAGTTTTACATTTAGGTTTGTAATCAAGTTTTAGTTATTTTTTAACATGTTGAAAGATATAGGTTGAAATTATCTTTTTTTAGGCTTGGGATTGGGCACATGCATTGCCTTTTTAAAAAAAAACTTTATTATTGAGACATATTTAACATACCAAAAAATTTACCCATTTAAAGTGTATAATTAAATTGTTTTTTCTTATAGTCGCAGAGTTGGGCAACACTAAGTGTAGAATATTTTATCACCCTAGAAAGAAACCACTTACCTGTTAGCAGTCCCTCCTCTGTTCTATCTCTATGAATTTGCCTATTCTGGAGAGGAGATATTAATGATATCATAAAATATGATATCTGTTATCTTTTACTTAGCACAGTGCTCTCTAGGTTAATCCATGTTGTAGCATAAAGCAGTACAGACATACCTAGTTTTATTGCATTTCACTTTACTGTGCTTCACAGATACTGCATTTTTTTTATGAATTGGAGGTTTGTGGCAATGCTGCATTGCCAGATGATGATTAGCATTTTTAGCAATAAGGTGTTTTTTTTATAACGGTTTATTTTGTTAGACATAATGCTATTGCATACTTAGTAGACTATAGTATAGTGTAAACAAAACTTTTATATGTACTAGGAAACAGAAATTCATATGACTCACTTTATTGCAATATTTACTTTATTTTGGTGATCCAGAACTCAACTCTCAATATCTCTGAGGCATGCCTGTACTTCATTTTTTCAGGGCTGAGTAATATTCCATTGTATGTATATACCGTGGTTTGTTTACTATTCATCAGTTGGTGGATATCAGGGCTGTTTCCACTCATTTTTTATTATGAATAATGCTGCTATGAACATTGATGAAATGTTTTTGTTTGAATACTTGCCTTAATTCTCTCAGGTTATATGGTAGATTGTATAGTTGCTTTATGCTAGGTTATATGATAACTATATATTTATCTTTTTTGGAACTGCTAAATTATTTTCCAATTTACATTCCTACCATCAATATATCCTCACCAACAATGATTATTGTCAACCTTTTTTATTTTAGTCATCCTTGTGGGTGTGAAGTGATATCTCTTTGTGGTTTTGATTAGTGTTTCCCTAATGGCTAATGATGTTGGGCATCTTTTTGTGTGCTTATTGACTATTCATATATGTTTTTGGAGAAAGGTCTTCAAATGTTGTGACTTAATTGAATCAGTCACATTTTTATTATTAAGTTCTTTATATATTCAAAATATAAGTTCCTTATAAAATATATGATCCTAGTTTGCTGAGAGTTCTTATTAGGGACAGATGTTGAATTTTGTCAAGTGCTTTTTCTACACTACTGAGGCAACATTTTTTTTTCTTTTACAACATTGTTAATTACATTGGTTGATTTTCAGATATTAAGTCAAACCTGGACTCTTGGTATAAACCCCACTTGGTCATGATAGATATTGTTGTTATCTTTATGTTGTTGGATTCAATTTGTTAAAATTTTGTTTAGACTTTTTGCATCTATATTAATGAGGTTCTTGGTCTTTAGTTTTAATGTTTTTGCTTGGCTTTGGTGTCAAGGCAATGCTAACCTCATGGAACATGTTAGAAAATATTCCCTGCTCTTCGCTTTTCTTGAAGATTTTGGGTAGATTGATGTTATTTCTTTATTAAATATTTAGTCAAATTCATTATTGAAACTTGAATCCTTCTAGGCAATGGGTTTTCTTTGTGGGAAAGTTTTTAACTACAATTTCAGTTTCTTTAATAGATAAAGAGCTATTCTAGTTTTCTGTTTAGTCTTATATGAGCTTGGATATGTGGTGTCTTTTGAAGAATTTGTCCATTTCATCTAGTTGGTCAAACTTATTGTTATGATGTTGTTTTTAATGTCCTCCATATTATCATTTTAGTGTTTGTAGCATCTCTTGTGATGTCGCTTCTTTTATATCTGATATTGGCAATTCATGTATTTTCTCTCTTTTTGCTGATTAATCTAGCTAGGTGATTTATGAATTAAAAAAAAACTTCTCAGTGAACCAATGTTTGGTTTCATTGATTTTTTTTTTACTATTATTTTCTGTTTTTTAATTTTATTGTTTTTCTCTCTCACCTTCATAATTTTCTTCTTTCTGCTTACCATTGGTTTAATTTGCTCTTTTTACAGGTTCTGTGGTGGGAGCTGATGTCGTTGATTTGAAACCACCTTTCTCTTTTCTAATGTATACTTCAGGGGTTTTTGAATAAATAAGCCAAATATTAGGAGGACAACAAATGTTGCAGTAAAAATGGAATGAGAAGATAATTTTTGAGAACTCTTTTAATAAATGGGCATATTGGAGTTCCCATTGTTGCACAGTGGGTTAAGGATCCAATGTTGTCTCTACAGCAGCTCAGGTCACAGCTGTGGCTCAGATTTGATCCCTGGCCCGGGAACTTCAATATGCTGCGGGTGTGGCCTAAATAAATACATGGTAATATTATCAGTAGTATTTGGTGATTGAGTTATGGGAGTAAGGAAGAAAGAGACTATTATGATTCCCAGGTTTATGTTGAGAGAGACTGAGTGATATATTACTGACTGAGGTATAGAATACAGAGGAGAAGTTAATTTAGCGAGGAAGTAGTTCTCTTATGGACATGTTGATTTTGGTATGTCTGTTGGACATCTGTTTGGCTGTATCAGGTTGACATTTGTTTCTGGAGATGAATAGAGAGATATTGGCAGGAAAGTAAAGATTTGAAAGTCATCAGATTGAAGATATGGTTGTTACCATTTGCAAATAGGGGCCCATTCTTGCCAAGGCTTCTAATGTTTTGAGAAACACGGGATTTAAAAAAAAAGGAATGTTTCTAGACTTGTAAAACACTATGCTAGCCAACTTGTAAAACAAGTTATAGACCAGATGGGGCCTGTAGATGCTCTGTCACCTACTTTATACATTGCTAGCTTATTTTCCTGAGATGAGTGGGTGTCCCAAGTGAAGCAGTAGACCGCATTACTTCTTCAAAAATGCTACCAAATTTATTTGGTGTTGTGCACATGCATGCAGTGTTTCAGTTGAAACCCTTACAGATTTGATATGGCTTTGAGAATACCAAAGAGAGGATATAGTGTAAAAACAGAAGAGGGTGAATACAGAACCCTTGAAGACATTAAGGTTGTTAGAAGAGGATCAGGAGTTCCCCTTGTGGTGCAGCGGAAACGAATCAAACTAGGAACCATGAGGTTGCAAGTTCGATCCCTGGCCTCGCTCAGTGGGTTGAGGATCAGTGGGTTGCCGTGAGCTGTGGTGTGGGTCACAGACGCGGCTTGGATCCCACATTGCTGTGGCTCTGGCGTAGGCCGGTGGCTACAGCTCAGATTAGACCCCTAGCCTGGGAACTTCCATATGCTGCAGGTGTGGCCGTAAAAGGACAAAAGACAAAAAAAAAAAAAAAAAAAAAAAAAAAAAGAGGGTCAGTGAAGGCTAATGAAACCTAATGTAAAGTTGTTTCTAAACCCTCTTTTTCATATAGTTGTGAAGATCATATGACACATGTGATGACTTAGAAGAGGAGGCAGTTATTATTTATCAAATTCTAACTGTTGGAACTAAGAATAAGAAGCAACACAACCTCACTAGAAGCTGGAGGGGAGTAACCTTAAGACAAAAAAAAAATACTGAAGTGCTGTATACATCACAGACCACAGTACCTCAGAACTCTGGTAGAAAGAACCAGAGTGACCAGTTTTATACAGGACAACAGTTTACAAAGAACTTCCATATATAGACTGTTCTGCTTCTCACATAGTCCTATTTTCAGGATGAAGAGGGTCTCAAGGAATTTTAGTACCTTTAGTACTTTGTATGGCCCTTAGATCTCTTGGCTGGAAATAAAGTGCTCTTTCTGCTCTAGCATGAGAGATTAGGGAATATCTAGTACCACCACTTCAATTTAAAATATTTGCTTATGAGTTCCCGTCGTGGTGCAGTGGTTAACGAATCCGACTAGGAACCATGAGCTTGCGGGTTCGGTCCCTGCCCTTACTCAGTGGGTTAACAATCCGGCGTTGCCGTGAGCTGTGGTGTAGGTTGCAGACGCGGCTCGGATCCTGCGTTGCTGTGGCTCTGGCGTAGGCCAGTGACCACAGCTCCGATTCGACCCCTAGCCTGGGAACCTCCATATGTCGCAGGAGCGGCCCAAGAAATGGCAAAAAGACAAAAAAAAAATTACCTCTTCTTTAAAAAAATATATGGCTTCATCTTCAAATAAATAAATAAATAAATAAATAAATATTTGCTTATTATGTGGATCAAATCAACCTCAGATCAAAACACACCCCATAGAAGTTCCCTACGTGGTGCAGCAGAAACGAATCCGACTAGGGACCATGAGGTTGCGGGTTCAGTCCCTTCCCTTGCTCAGTGGGTTAAGGATCCGGTGTTGCCGTGAGCTATGGTGTAGGTCGCAGACGCGGCTCGGCTCGGATCCAGCGTTGCTGTGGTTCTGGCCTAGGCTGGCAGCTGTAGCTCCGATTGGACCCCTAGCCTGGGAACCTCCATATGCCCCTGATGTGGCCCTAAAAGGACAAAAGACAAAAAACAAAACAAGACACAATTCATGAAATAGAATTCCATACCATAAAAGTCTATTGAAACAGACATTTTAAAATTAAAATTTAATTAGAATTCTGTACTTTTTACTTGAAGTTTTCTAAAAAATGTGTTTTAAAAACCCAGTTCTGGAGTTCCCGTTGTGGCACAGTGGAAACGAATCTGACTAGGAACCATGAGGTTGTGGGTTCAATCCCTGGCCTTGCTCAGTGAGTTAAGGATCCAGCGATGCTGTGGCTGTGGTGTAGGCTGGCAGCTGTAGCTCTGATTAGACCCCTAGCCTGGGAACTTCCATATGCCGCGGGTGTGGCCCTAAAAAGACAAAAACAAAAAAACAAAAACCCAGTTCTGACATTTAAGCTTTGCTGCACTGTTAAAAAGTGAATGTTCAGATGTTCAGATATCATTTGTTTTGTTTTTCAGGAAAGGCTCTGTTTGCCTCATCATATTTTGGAAGAAAGAGGTCTTGTGAAAGTTGGTGTCACAGTTCAGGCTCTTCTTGAATTACCCACAACCAAGGCATCTCAGCTTTCTACAGCTTGATATAACATTTGGAAATCATATGTGTCTAGTTTCATTTATTTGAAGTGATTTCAAATATCTTAAATTTATGAGTAAGGATGTCTAATCAAAAATACTTTTATTAAATCAGGCCTTAGGCTTAAGAAAAATTATGTTAAAATATCAAGATTAAATTTCCAATTGCCCAAACTTCTTTTGGGGGAAAACTGGATCAACTTAATAAGAGTTTTTGATAAATTCAAATTCTGTTTTTACTAAGTCAGTTGATAACCTTGATTATTTTAACAATCAGATTAATACTAAATTTAAAATGTGGTTTCAATTTAATTAGGTTTTTTATATCATAGCATACTGGTAAATGTCTGCATAATGTAATCATTTTTACCAATTTAAAACAATTCTATATTTGAGTTATTTAATATACTTGTAATTCTAGTTTATACATAATTTCTTCAATCTTTGGTCTTAGTTTTCTAGAAAAAAAGTGAGTGGAAATTACAGAATTCTGGCTTTATATTAAATTCTTTTAGTATTATAGGTTGGTGCCAAAATATTTTCAGTTGTACTGTAGATTGTTTACATGTGAAGTGCCTGTGTAATTGATAACTCATATAGTCTTAAGCATTTTTGCAATTTCTTTTTATGTATTAATGGAATCAATGGAATTTTAAAATATTTTAGTAGATTTTGTAAGTTCAGTAATATGTGAGGATAAACCTCCCTCACATTGTGACATTTGTGTCTTTATTTAGTCCATTGCATTTTTCTTAAATTGGTTATTTCATGTCTTCAGATAAACAATGTTAATATGCTTAATTTATGCTATTTAATTTTGCAAAACTTAATCATCTTTTAAAGTTATTATTTGAAGAGTATTTTATTTCTGTATTGAAAATCTTACACAAAGCAGTAAGGTTTTTGAGAACTAGCAAAGTACTTAATTGTCAAGGACATTTTGATAAAACTGCCAAAGTTTGGGTTTATGTTGTGACTTTCAAGAATGTTATATCAGTGTGCTGCCTTTGGTTATATTCAGATTCAGAGAGCAGCAATTGAGGAGTAGGTTTTTATTCAAAAATAATGTCCATTTTTGGATCCAGTAAATCTCAATGGATCCTCAACATGATGTTGAAATAAACACAAACCATTCTATAAATCTTTTCATAAGTATACTGTGTTATATAAAGTCCTTGTTTAATTTAGAGATGGATAAAATTTATGTTGGTAGTAGTGCAGGAATTTTTCAAAAACATTACTGTAATAACTCAGTTTCCTATAGAAGAATCTTAGTATAATTACTTTTGTACTAGTCAGGCAAGTATCATATCTTACATATGTGATTATTTGCACTTGTTACCTCTTAATATGGATGCAACTTATTAAAAATGTTGGCCTGGGTATTTCAAAGGTATATATAAAAAGTAAAAATTATTGTGCCAAATGGTATAGTAAGAGTTGGTTTAGCATCAACTCTACTTTTTTTGATCAGTTGGCATGAAGCCATATAATTATTTTGACTTTAGGATGCAGATGTGTTCTTTACATTCCCCAAGGGTCAAATTGGAGCTTTTAAATAATTAAAGCTTCTTAAGACTAAGAGGTTTAAAAGTTAAATTATTAGTAATTTATTACTTTACTTGAGCTAATTAGTTACTATTTTTCAGTTGGATCTTAAAAAAAAAAAAAAAAAGCAAACCTCTTTGACATAATCAGTCTCCCCTAGTGAAAGCGTGGGTAATAAAGGTAAGAAATGACAAGTAAATACCTTAGTTGTTAGTTTTTAAGATAAAATTTTGACAGTGTTACAAATAAAGTGATCATCAGAAGCTACAGCAATCATTCATACTGCTTTAATAGTTATCATGCTGTAGGATTCCTCTTGTTAATCAATCTAGATGTTAATTATTTTACAAGTATTTTCATGTTTCATATCATTGAAATATTAGTGAAATTATAGGCCATTTCCTTAATGCATTTCACTTACTTGTCAATTAATTATTGCTTTAAAAGGAAAGTACACCAGAACCTCTGTAGCATTCTTTACTGCATTTAAGATGGATCTATTTGATTTCCATACCATGGCCATTTATTTACTGTAGTGGCAAAAGGCAACACTGTCTCCATGGCAGTTTCATGGCATAGTCCCCAAGCACATATTATACTAAGGCTCTGATGTATTTCTTTTTAGTAGTTTTTAAATAAGTTTAAAATTTATTCTAAATGGTTTTTATGGTTATTATATATTTACTTCATCAGTTATTGAAATAAGAACAATTATCATTATTTGAATTGGATTTGAGATTTGAAGAGGGTTAAGTAATCAAACTAAAATATTTTATTAGGCCCTAAAACATGAGTAGATAGCTACTTCTGCTCAATTTTATTCCTGTATGGCACAAGAAAGAGGTGATGTTGGATATGTTAGAATTGAAATAAGGAGTAAAAATACATTACCATTTGTTTAATAATTATCTTTACAAAATGCTAGTTTATTGACTTTTCTAACTGAATTTTTTGAAGAATTCAGAAATGTTTGTATGGGTCACAGATCTATCATGATTGATTTTTATGATACATTTAAAAATAAATGGAACACTAAATGTATATTACCGATGTAAACTGTGGATAAAGTTGAATGAAAAAATTAAATTCAGATTTCATTTCTCCCTTTCTATCTCTTTTCTTAACATCATGGCATTCATTTTTTGTAGATATTTGATAGCTTGTGTCTGTGTTCTCTAGTGTGGAAAAATAGACTTCGAGAGGATATTCAAAGTAAGTTGAGTCTAGATTCTCTTTACATCATGATATTTTTAGTAGGCAATGTTTTCTTAAAAAATTATTTTCTAGGATAGCTTCACAAAATGATGTCACCTTTATATAAGATAGACTGTGTAACATAAATGTCAGATAAACCTTTACATAAAAGGTAGGACAGGTCAAATTCTGATTATTTTTATTGTGGATTTTAGTGCAGGCTATATGATTGAATTATCCTTAAGCTATTTCCTAATAAATTTAATCTTTCAGGAATTCCCTAGTGGCATAGTGGTTAAGGATTCAGCATGTCGCTGCTGTGGCTCAGGTTCAGTCCCCAGCCCAGGAACTTATGCATGCTTCAAGTTTGGCCAAAACATTTAATCTTTCATTTTCAAGTAATTCTAATTTTTAAAATCACATATTTTATTAAAATGATTTATTTATCTATAATTGTTATTCATCCTAAAAGGAGAAAGTTATTCAGGTAACTATTATTGAAGATAATTGCCCCGTTTTATAGTTACTCACTTTTGTCTCAGACTTGAAGAAGTACTTAAGTTGTTTGAAAACTAAGTTTATCACAGAATTTTGAATTGTCTTTAGATAATGATACTAAACTTGTTATTTGCTTTAGTAAATTTTGATATTCTACATGGAATGGTCATAAAATTCTCAGGAATCTGTCCCAGTGTCCAGAGCACTCCAAGGGACTGGGTTGCCTTTGGTTCATTACTGTACATTAGATCAATTTAGAAATGCCCAGATAATCTTCTCTTCCTTAAGGTATAATCTTTTCTATCCTTGTACTTTTAAAACATGAAAAATATCTCTATGCTTATGGTGTTTAAATAGTTAGATTTTCTGTAGGTGTGTATGTGTGTGTTCAGGAACGTTTAATGCAAGGCTACAGCTGTTTTAGTGAAGGAGAACCTTACTGTGTTGGAAGACCAGAGTTTAGACGTTAATGAGAATTCTGACATCAGTGTTAAGAATGGAAAATTGCTGATTGAATCATTTGAAAGTTAGCGTAACTTATAAAAAGAGATTCTTTAAAGTGTGATCTTTTAAAAATGTTAAAGAAATTATTGCATACTATTTTTTGATTCTCAAATACATAATTTTGATTACTCTGCCATTTAGAATTAGGAATAGATTGACTTTTTACTGCACTCCATTAATAGGCATCAAGTATCTACCTAAATAGGTGAGAAATGCATTAAGTACATATGTAAATACATAAAAAGAAATAGCTTTTTCAGATAGCAAATTGAAGTTTTTAGAATTTAGTTCAGATTATCTCAGTTTCTTCTAATGCAAAAAAATATGAAGTGATGTATAATTTATAAAATAGTAATTACAATTATACCTTAAGGCAGTGATTGATTTTTTATTTTATAAGTTTCAGGTGTACAGCATTATAATTTGACATCTGTATGTACATACTACAAAATGATCACCACCACAAGCCTAGTTATCCATCACCATAAAATTTACCCTTTTCACTTCTTTGTCCTTCTTCATTTACCCTTTGCCCTTCAACTCCCTTTTTCTCTGGTAATGACTAATCTGATCTCTCTAATCTATCGGTTTGTTTTTGTTTTATTTTCTTCCCTTTTTTTATATATATATATTTTTTTTGTCTTTTTACTATTTCTTTGGGCCGCTCCCGCAGCATATGGAGGTTCCCAGGCTAGGGGTCGAATCGGAGCTGTAGCCACTGGCCTACGCCAGAGCCACAGCAATGCGGGATCCGAGCCGCGTCTGCAACCTACACCACAGCTCACGGCAATGCCGGATCGTCAACCCACTGAGCAAGGGCAGGGACCGAACCCTCAACCTCATGGTTCCTAGTCGGATTCGTTAACCACTGCGCCACAACGGGAACTCCATTTTTTTAGATCTCATTTAGCAAAATACCTTCAAGGTCCATCCATGTTGTTGCAGATGGCAGAATTTCATTATTTTTATGGCTGATATTCCACTGTATATACCACATCTTTATCCATTCATCCATTGATGGATGCTTAGTTTGTTTCTATATCTTGGCTATTGTAAATAATGCTGCAGTGAACATAGGGGTGCATATGTATTTTCAAATTAGTGTTTTTCTGTTCTTTTGGTAAATATGTAGAAGTGGGATAGCTGGGTCATATAGTAGTTCTATTCTTAATTTTTTAAGAAATCTCCATACTGTTTTCCATAGTGAGTGCACCAATTTATATTCCCACCAAGAGTGTACAAGGGTTCTCTTCTCTCCACACTCTCTCCACATTTGTTATTCTTGTCTTTTCAGTGATAGTCATTCTAACAGGCAGGTGATTTCTCATTGTAGTTTTGATACACATTTCCTTAATAATTAGTGATGTTGTACATCTTTTCATATATCTGTAGGCCATCTGTATGTCTTCTTTAGAAAAATGTCTATTTAGATCCTCTGCCCATTTTAAAATCAGGTTTTTTTTTTTGTTGTTGAGTTGTATGAGTTCTTTATGTATTTTGGATATTAACCTCTTATATATGTTTTGCAAATACCTTCTCCCATTCAGTAGGTTGTCTTTTCATTTTGATTATGCTGTCCTTCACTGCGTGGAAGCATTTTAGTTTGATGTGTCTCATTTGTTTATTTTTGCTTTTGTTTCCCTTACCTTTGGAGTCAGGTCCACAAAAACATTGCTAAGACTGATGTCAGTAAGTTGATCACCTATTGAAATTTATCATTTTGAATTTTCATATTTTGCAAGCTAATTTTTAAAATTTACCTCTCAGTGCTACATGTCATTGAATATTCATTTCTGCTTCTTGGTAACAATGATCATGTTTCTTTGAAAAAGAATTCTATTTATTTTGAATTACTGTATATTACATTTGCATGGATTAAAATTGATATATCCATTCCATAGATTTGTAAAATATTCTATTATAGAAAACAATATTTCATAAATTTTGTTTTTTCTGAAATTATTTCTAAAGCAATTACCTTTGAAATCTTTATGTGAAGCTTTAGAATATTTCATGTTAGTTTAAATGTAATGCTTTTATGTTTGTTTGTTTGTTTATTTATTTATTTATCGCTTTTTAGGGCCACATCTGTGGCATATGGAAGTTCCCTGGCTAAGGGTCGAATCGGAGCTACAGCTGCCGGCCTGTGTCACAGCCGGATTGGAGCCACGTCTAGGATCTAAACCACAGCTCATGGCAATGTCAGATCCCTGAACGAGGCCAGAGATTGAACCCGCATCCTCACAGATACTAGTCAGATTTGTCTCCGCTGTGCCAGTGAGAACTCCAGTGCTATTGTGTTTATGGTTCTGTTGTAGATATAACATTAATACAAAGCAGAAGCTCTGGTAATTTTGGCCTATGGAAATGTTAAAACTATTTTTTAAAACAAATTATAAATTACTGGGAAATTTTTCTCTATTTTCTGTACTTGTTTCTAGGTGCTTTTGATATTATTTGAAAATCATATTCATGAGATTTATATCAGTAGGGATCTAATTCTTTTTAAAATTTTTTTTTTATTTTTTATTTTTATTTTTTGCTTTTTAGGGCCGCACCCGTGGCACATGGAGGTTCCCAGGCCAGGGGTCCAGTCAGAGCTACAACTACGGGCCTATGCCACAGCTGCAGCAACACCAGATCACAGCCATGTGTGTGACCTACACCACAGCTCATGGCAATACTGGATCCTCAACTGACTGAGGGAGGCCAGGGATCAAACCCGCAACCTCATGGTTCCTAGTCAGATTCATTTCCACTGCAGCACATGGGAACTCCTCCGGGATCTAATTATTTAATTGATCTTTTATTTATTTGACTTGTCAGTTATTTCCAATTTTTTTTTCTTTCTTCCTATGGCAAAGTTGCAGGTGATAAATGCAAATGGAAATGTTTTGCTTTTCCCTAGGTCTTTTCATAAACCAAGGTATCTCTTTAAAGTTGCTTCTGTACTTTCAACCTAGTTTATCCACAGGAATGAAAGAGGAGACTATCACAAATGATCTTTTTTTGCCCTGAGGCCTAGACCCCTGTGCTTTCTAGCCAGACTTGATAAAATAATATTTTGTTGATAAAGGGATGAGGTGGGACTCTAAATAGTAAAATGTAATATTTAATGAGGTCTTAGTATGCGCATGACATTGTTCTAAATGTTTTCAAGCATTATATAATGTAATCCTCAGAATAAACCTGTGAGATGGGTACTTTAATTAACCCTGTTTTACAGATAAGGAAAATTAGATCAGGGGTTAAGTGATTTGCCCAAGTTTACCTGTTTCATGGGTGGAAGATACAGGTTTCTAATTCTGTCCAACATTAAAGAATGTTTATTCTACCTTATCACCAGTAGGAAATAAAGTTCTTTATTCCTTCTAAGGAATTAACAGTTATGAATCCTTCACTTGCTTATTTTTGTAGTTTAAACTATATTTTCTCGGTGGCATATGTATATATCTGTTTTCTGTGAATACCTACACAAGACATTAGTCTGAGTACATGTTTGCATTTTAATTATTTTTCTTGTATTGAGAAATATGATGAGAAATTTGAAATAATAAACACAGGCATGATAGCACTTGAGTTTTAAATCACTCAGGAAATGCTGTCTATTACTTGCCAAAGCGTTGTGTCCTGGATGCCAGGTATGCAGGTGAATAAGACAGACATTCATACCCTAAAGGGGCTCGCAGTCATCGCACTATTCCATATATAGTGCCTTGTTTAATAGTCCTGATTTCTAAGCCTTCTGTGTCTCTTAAAAATATAAATACAGAGTTTATCACTTACTATTTGACTTACACCTTACCTACTCTTTAATATCATGGTTTGCAATAAAAGTAATCAATAAAAAAAACTCTCATGTATCCAGTTGATAAAGAATAAGAGCCAAGTAATGAATGGGATGGTTGAGCAATTATAGCAGAAAACCCAGAATCAAGTCAGTTACTACAATTTTATTCAAAAGTTAGCTCTGAGCCTCCTGCCAGATAAGGAATACATTAATATATCAAGATTGTTATTTCTTTAGGCTTTGGAAATCATTCATTACTGCATTTACTTAACCTTAAGTTCAATATACTCTGTTATGTATTGAGCACAGGCTTTGCAGGACAGACCCTTTAATTCCCAATTCCTTTACTAGTTATGGAGCTTTGTATGTACTAACTTCACCTGTCTATATGGCTACTACATAGAGTTGAGTAGATGAAATGGGAATTGTGTGATTTGCCTTATCACAGCACCTCATGCGAAGTAGATTTCCTCCATTTGGATATTAAACATGTAGATAGAGATACTTCACTGTGAAAATTATTTTATCCTAATTCAGGTGGAAGCCTTATATTGTTGGTCACAGGATTACCTGTAGGTAGATACCAAAATTCCTTTATTAATGAGTATCATCTATTTGAAAGTCTAATAGTTGCTCATTTGAAATCCCATATATCCCCTGCAAAGCAGAAGAGATGGCTTTAAGCCAGGAATTACTAATTATCTTCCTTAGCAATGAAATAACTTTAATATAGTTCCTACAGAACACTTGAGTTTTGAGCTGGAATGCTATTCCATTGGGCCAACCAGAGGTAATTTATACCATTTCCTCGAATTTCTTTCTCACATTCTCTCTGTTGATGAATTTGTTATATACTTCATTGAGAAAATAGAAACCATGAATTGGGAACTCTGTTATCTTTCTTTCTGTTATCTTTCTTGTAGCCTTAATCAACCTTGCACCTATTAAGGATTATTTAATACTGTTAAAATGGAAGACATGTCTTTCTACTTGTAAAAGGCCACGTCTTCTCTGAGGGGAAAAGAACCTTCCTATGTACTTCACTTTTTTGGTTGATTATTCTTCATGCGTCTTTGATTTCTGCCTCTCTACATTGATCGTTATTACCATTAACATAAAAGCACATGCTAGTATTTAATTTGAAAACAACCATAAAACTCCTTTGGTATTCCCAGCAACTGACCATTTTTTCTTCTTGGCTATGAACCCACATCTCTTAGAAAGGTACTCTATTTATGCTGTCTCCACTTCCTCACCTTTCACTCATTCTTCAATCCACTTGTTCTAGCTTCCTTCCTGATGTCTTCACTGGCATTGATTGCTCTTATCAAAATCACCATGATTTCTCTATTGCCAGATATGGTCAGTTCTTTTGTCTCCTCTCTTTGACCTTTCACCTACTTTCATCATAGCTGGCCCCTCCATCCTTGAAACATTGTTCTCTCTCAGCTCTTATGGACATTATGTTTTTCCAGTTTTCCTACTCTCCCCCTGACTACTCTAACCCTACTTCCAAATGAATGGTTCTCAAACTTTGGTGTACTTTAAAATCACTTTGAAAACTTGTTAAAATGAATATTTTTAGGCCTCGTTCTCTGAAGTTCTTTTTTAATACCTCTGAATTAAGCTTAAGAAGCTATATTTTTAACCAGTAACCCAAAAGATTATGATGTAGATGGCTCATGAACCTCAATTTTGAAAACCTTTGCTCCACAGGTTTGAAAACCTGTGCCTCCCTTCTGTCTACACTTTTTCCTTTGGAGAGCTCATCCATTTCTATGTCAATGCTTCTCAGCACTAGCTGCATATAGAATCACCTAGAGAGCTTTTGAAAAATGTCAATTCCCATTCCAGACCAATTAAATTAGAAACTCAGAAGACAGAACCTGGGCTTTAGTGTTTTAAAAGCTTCCCATGTTATTCCCATTTATAGTCAGGGTTCAGAACCACTATTCAATAGATTCATACCTTCTGTCTGTAGCTCAGCCCTTTCCTCAGAGTTTCATACATATATGTTTAATTACCTACTCAACTATATCTCAGATGTCTCATTCCCAAAGTGACCAATAAGGAACTATTGATTCTGCACCCTGGTCTCAAACACATTCATATCTATAAAGTATAAATGTTAGTATCATCCATTCAGTTGCTCATGACAGGAAACAGGGAGTCATCTTTGATTTTTTTCTTTAACCTTATTTTTCAAGTTCAACTCATTAGTAAGACTTGTCACTTTTAGAATATATACCAACTCTGTCTCATTCCTTCCATCTGTGCTGCCATGGCTTGAGCTCAAGCCACCATCATCTCTTGTCTGGGTTACTGCAATAGAGTCCTAAACTGCCCTTGCTTCTACACTTGCTTCTCCAGTTCATACTCCACATGGCAAACTCAGGTGTTCTATTAAAAAGCCATATATTATCATGTTATCCCTTCACTTAGAACATCTCACTTATAATAAACCCTGGTTTACCTCTCCAATTTCAACTCTACTACCACTCTTCTTACAGCTCACCATCAAGCCACATGGGTCTCCTTTCTGTTCACTGATCTCACTAATGTATCAGGGCCTATGTATGCTGCCTGAAATGCAATTTCCCCATGAGTTGACCGGCTTCTTATTATTCAGCTTGAAAGTCTCCTTCTCAGAAAGCTCTCCCCTGTTATTTGATAATCTACTACCCTGTTTATTTCTTTCATAATACTTCTCAATGTGATATTTTATTCTATGTGTTTATAATACTTCCATATTAGATTATAAAATTCATTGGGCCAGGGATCTTAATATGTCTTGTTCATTACTCTAGCTGGTAGCACAGTACCTGACACCTAGTAGGAACTCGGTGCACATTTGAATTATGAATAAATACATTTAATTAGTATCCCCAGATAACTAAATGAAACGACTCCCTGAATCTCTCCTCCCTACTCATTGAGCTTGGCAAGTTCCAGGTCATCGTTTAGATGCAGGATTTCTTAGGGCTTCCTTTGTCAAATAACCCCACCCCATTAGTTTAAGCTCTCTTTTATACTTTCTCATACATGATGTAAAAATTTATTTACCTGGTATTTGTTCAGTCACTGATTTATATATCAAAATATCTAAGACTATTGCAAGTTACTTAGAAGTTTTAGAGATGGGGGTCATTCCTACCTATTCTGATTTCAAGGTAGTTTTGTAGTAAAGGCTGTGAAGAAAACACTAAACCCTGGGAGCTGTATCTTGATCATTTAGCATAGTTCATAGATGACTCCAATCTATATATTCACAGGTCAGTGTTTTCCAGTAAATTATGTAAAATTCTTTTGTAGTTATTAAGTTCTCAATTGCATGAAAGTAGGGAATTGAGTAATAGTCAAAAGGAGGCCATTTGTGTTTTTAAAAGAACATTTTTGAGGGGAGGGAGAGAAAGAGTGCAGGAGAGGATAGTTTTGAGGAGATAATTAGAAAATTGATGAATTGTAATCTTGCAGAGGAAAGGCTTTAAGAAATGGGATGAACAGTACTTTGTTCCTATTATGCCTGAGAATTTAGAGTAAAATGTTTTCCAATGATTTAAATAATTCTTTTTATTTTTTTGTCTTTTGTCTTTTTAGGGCCGCACTTGCGGCATGTGAAGGTTCCCAGGCTAGGGGTCGAATCAGAGCTACAGCTGCCGGCTTACACCACAGCCACAGCAACACCAGATCCGAGCTGTGTCTGCAACCTACACCACAGCTCACTGGCAACGGTGGATCCTTAACCCACTGAGCAAGGCCAGGGATCGAACCCACAACCCCACAGTTCCTAGTTGAATTCATTTCCACTGTGCCATGACAGAAACTCCCCTGATTTAAATTATTCTTTTGACATATCTTCCTCAGGGTTTTTAAACTTCAGCACAAAGTTTAAAGGGTCCCAACTTTAAAGTTAACAGTTAATAAAATAAACTGTAACTGGTAGAAGGATTAGTTTTCTTAAAGGGAGAATTCTGGCATCTGTAAAATGTAGGGCTTATAAAGCCAGGAGAAATAGCCCCAAGTCTCCACTGGGCACTGTTGTCTGTCACTGAGTAACATAAAGGGAAATTTTAATTACAGTAGTGGTAAGTAGCAAAGGACTAATCACTAATCATTTTTTTTATTTGATTAAAAATGTGAGCTCCTGGAGTTCCTGTTGTGGCACAGTGGAAATGAATCCAACTAGGAACTGTGAGGTTGTGGGTTCGATCCCTGGCCTCTCTCAGTGGGTTAAGGATCTGGGTTGCCTTGAGCTGTGGTGTAGATTGCAGATGCTGCGTGGATCTGGTGTTGCTGTGGCTGTGGTGTGGTCCGGCAGCTGTAGCTCCGATTCGACCCCTAGCCTGGGAACCTCCATATGCCGGGGGTGTGGTCCTAAAAAACAAAAAAATAAAAATGTGAGCTCCTATCTTGACCTATCCCACAGATTATCATTTAACAAGATCAAGGTGTGATTAGAAAGATATGATCAAGCCTGCCTCTACATGTTTGTTTGTTTTTTAACTTTGGTAAACCTTCAAAGAAGTGTTTTGTTTATATCTCTTCATTAAAATAATTCATTCTACAAATAATTTACAGTAGATACTCTATTCAAAAATATTAACCAATAGTGGTGCATAGAGTTTGCAAGTGCTATAATAAAAATTGTAGATTGTAAGGGGACTGATTTGCTTATTGCAGAATAGTGGTGCCAAAGCAGAAATATTACTTGATCTTGTACTCTAGTTGTATTTAAAGTGCCTTATATTTAACATGCTTTTAAATGTTGTGAGTGGGGACATACTATAATTATTCTTTTTTGTATAAAGACAGTTTCTTTGGAAAAAAAAAAAGATTGGTCAAAGAAGAATTCTCGACCTGCTTTGATTAGAGGGACATACTTGGGAGCCAGAGACTTTATGATTACAATATGTAATAGTCATTTATTTTTCTTCATATAGAAAGTATATTTTCTCAATACCACCTACCAAATAATCCATAATTTTTCCTTCATGGTACCACTTTTATCATATTTCAAATTCTGATATGTACATATGCCTGTTTCTGAGCTCTCTATTTTGTTCTATAAGTCCATTTTACTGTTGCAATAATACCACAGTTTTTTAAAAAGTAAAAATGTCATTATGGCCTTTTCTTCATCTTTCTTAAGGTTGGCATAGCAATTTGTGGATCTTTATTACTCTATGTACATTTTTAGTACATTTATTTACTTTCTTTGAAGAAGCAACTAGAATTTTTGTTGAATTTAAACATTAATTTGGGAATAATTGACATATATGTAATAAGTCATCCCATTCAAGAGCATGGAATGTATCTCTATTCAGCTCATCTGTGCTCTATGTTAGAATTTATAATTTTGCCCATAGAGGTGTTATGTGAATGGTATTTTTTTCTATTTTTAACTGGTTACTGCTGGCATGGGAAGGTGTGAAAATGCTACTGATTTTATATCTGGAAGTCGTAATTAACTCTTCTCAGTTTTAATGATTTGCTGATTCTGTTATGCAAATGATCAATCATATCATTTTCAAATAATGATGGTTTTAAGGTCTTCCTTCAAATCCTTTTTTTTGGGGGGGGGCATGCCCACAGCATGCAGAAGCTCCCTGGGCCAGGGATTGAACCAGTGCCACAATAGTAACCAGAGCCACAGTAGTGAAACTGTGGGATCCTAAACCCACTAAGCCACCAGGGAACGCCTCTCTTTCAATTCTTAAATCTCTTTATATTTTATATATTTATTTATACCATTGGCTAGAACCTCCAATACTATGTTAAACTGCAGTGATAGCTGGATGTTTTGTACTCATTTTGGTATTAACAGATATAGAATTAATGTTATTCCATTAAGTATAATATTTCTGTAAGTTTTTGAACATATGTCAAGTATCCTAGTTTTCTAGACTTAATCATGAAGAGATATCGAACTTTGTCAAATATTTTTCTGCATCAATTGTAATTTAATCCAATAGTCTGTTGTGCGTATATTTACATTAATAGATTTTCTGATGTTGACTCAACCTTGTATTGATGGTATAAATCTTACTTCATAATGATTTTTTAAAACCTCATATTTCACTTGGCTCCCTGATATTAGCCCTGTGGTCACATACATTGTCTCTCATTACTGTAGGGTAATGCATACCTCAAGGAGATACAGACTAGAGGTAAAACCAAAATATAAACCTCTTTTTTTCCCTAACCATTCCCCTTACTGCTGCCTCCAACTTACTTTTGCACCAGACTTGAGCCCCCAAGTTCCACCTTCACCAGGGCTTTTCAAGGATTTTTAAAATTAGTTTATGGGGTATATGTTTGCCTCTATAATTTCTCTAAAATTAATTTTTAGGGAAAAGCTAGTAATTGTTCTAGTTTTCCATCATTGACAGGATCTCTGAGAGTCTTGTTTAGGTATTTTATATATGAACAACTACTAAGCCAAAGAGTCTTCTTCTGTATTTGTATAATTTAGTTTTTGAACCTTTACATTTCTTCTCAATACATTTTATCTTGTTAGTTGTCAGACCTTTCCAAAATATTTTCTTTTTTTATTTTATTTTTTTTTTTTTGTCTTTTTGCTATTTCTTGGGCCGCCCCTGCGGCATATGGAGGTTCCCAGGCTAGGGGTCGAATCGGAGCCATAGCCACTGGCCTACGCCAGAGCCACAGCAACGAGGGATCCGAGCCGCGTCTGCAACCTACACCACAGCTCACGGCAACGCTGGATTGTTAACCCACTGAGCAAGGGCAGGGACCGAACCCGAAACCTCATGGTTCCTAGTCGGATTCGTTAACCACTGCGCCACAACGGGAACTCCCAAAATATTTTCTTGATTCTGCAGTCGACACATTAACAATTATCACCTCCAAGTTTTATGAGCACTCCATTTATGTCTTCATCTGAGTGTTTATACATTGTATTGTTCAGCATTTTATCAATATGGTATTCTAGTTGAGATCTTATTCACTATTTATAGTGGTCAACACTATGAATGTAGTTTGTTAACCAGCTACAACCCTACCAGAATCATCTGGTGGCCAGTGGTTCTAAAACTTTAATGTGCATTATGGACTACCTAGAAATCTTGTTAAAATGAAGAGTCTGATTAAAACGGTCTGAGGAAGAGCCCAAGATTTTGCATTTATAACAAGTTTTTATGTGAGATTGTTGCTCATGGTCCATAGAGCACACTTGGAATAGCAGGGACCTAGACATATTTCTTAATTGCAAGTAAAATAATCATGAGCAGCTTTACAAAATAACTTTTTCACGGATAAGTTACATTAGGAATAAGGCTTTCCCTGATTTACCTACCTGGTAAGATCAATAAAAAGAAATTAAATTGCTCTATAAACTGCCACAGGAAGCTGCCTGCTAATCTCTCTGTACATTGCCCAGGCTCCTGAAAACATTGAATATGAAATTTTTCATAAAAATGGTATTAGTGATTAGTCCTATTTTGGACCAACTTGGTTTTTTCCAAGTTTTCAACAAACTCATACTGACAAATTAGACTAAAGTACTTTGAAATTCTCATTCACTTCTTTCCATCTATTTACCTACATGTTTCTAGGGTCCTGGTTGTGATGAAAATGTGGAGGAATGCTTGATATACAGATATGATTGATTTAAAATCATCTAGATAATGGTAAGTAGGTGCTTATAAAGTGTTTTAGGGTGCTTGCAGTTTCCACATATTTTAGACATGCCATATAAAGCTACTTTTGTTTAGCTTAATTCAATTTTTTATGAAAAAGTATTTGTTAAGCAAAAATAGAAGAGTCGAAAATTTTTCTGGAGTAATGTTATCAGTGCAATCCAAATACTTAAATGAGATTTAGATGTTTAGAACAGTACTTCAAGACATCTGTTTTCTATGTTATTATAAGTAAAATAATGTGAGAACCTTCTGAAAGAAGACATTGCTGAAGACATTGCTGAGCTGATAATGATTGCATAGATGCAGACCAGCCTGAGGGTTTCTGACAAAATTTCTGTTCGACAGTTCCATAGGACTAGGATAGGAGATAAAATCTGAAGTTTTTCGAAGTTGGCATTCCAAGAGGAGAAAGTGGCATGAAGCTTAGACTTGAAAGGGTTGTATTCTGTACAGGAGAAGACAAGGAAACTTGCCTTGCTTGACTTTGACATTGAGTGGAAGAGGGAAAAAAAGTCTCCCATAATAATTTATAACATCATGTTAGCCATCTCCAGCATGGACTTGTGACTTCTTGCACATGTTTTGGGTGTATATTCCTAAAACTTCAAGCATAGAATTAAAGTTTTCTCAGACTGGTAGTGTTCCCAGGTAACTGAACAAAGCAAAAGAGTGTCTCTTCTGGAGAAGTGGTCTTCAATATGAGATTCCCAAAGATAGGATTCTATAGAATATGAGCTCACAGTCAAATTTCAGAAACAACCAAGAACAAAACCAGACCTTAGCAGAGATAATAGAAAACAGATTTAGACATGAAAAGACTTTAATTATTGAAATTATTGCTCATAGACTATAAAATAAGATTTTTGAAAATGTTTGAAGAAATTAAAAATAGAAATTGACATTATGAGTTGAGGACAAAAAACTATAAAAAGGGCCAAGCAGATTTTTTTAAAAAAAATTGTTAAAATGTCTAGAAATTAAAGTTATAATCACCAAATTAAAAAACTCGGTGAACAGATTTTGGAGCGTATTAGAGGTAGCTGAAAAGAGAATGAAGAAGAAATTACCTGAAATTCATCATAGTGAGACAAAGAGAAATTTAGACATGGAAGATAAAAGGGAAAGCCCTAATCTTTGTATAATGGGATTTCCAAAAGTAGAGGTGAAAGAAAATGGGTGAGAGGGAACATTGGAATAGATGAAACTTGAAATTTTCCAAAATGGAAAAAAGATAGCAATTCTTAAAGAGCCCAAGGTATCTTAAGCAAAATAGTGATTCACACTTTTACAAACCTTGTGGTAAAATGTAGAATACAGGAGGAAAAAGCAAAGCAAAAGCAAAACGCCTATAGTGAAAAGACATAGAAAGTGTCAGTGATTATGCTGATTGCTTATTTCTCTAAAACAACAATGAAAGCTAGAAGATAGTAGAATAATATCCTCAGCATCTGATAGAAAATCATTACCAATCTAAAATTGTATAGTCAATGAGACCATTTTTTAAAGACTAGAACAAAATAATATTTATAGATATGTAACAACTAAGATTGTTTACTACCCATAGAATCTACATTAATGAAGATTTTAAAGGAAGCACTTTGGGCATAAGGAAAATGACCCAAGATCATCTAAGATTCAAGAACAAATGATAGATAAGGGCAAAGGTAAATACATGGGTAAATCAAAACAAACACTGACTCTATTAAATGATAATAACAATGGCTAATTTAAGGACTACATAGGCTAAAATTAAAATACCAGACCTTACTGAACATACCTTAAAAGGAAGGTGTGATTTGAGTTAATGTTCTGTGTTGCTTGTTTTTTTCAGGAGAAGGTAAGATGTTTTTTAACTTTAGATTTTAAGCGTGCATGAGAAAATTCCTAAAGTAACAACAAAGATTCAAGAAAAAATATTATAAAATAAGAGGGGGGAATGGCATGAGAAAAAAAATCTATCAAAATGGAAGGATGCTGAGAGAAGTATTTCCACCTTGCTGGAATCTTGACCTCTGAAAATCCACTCCTTCATAGAAGAAGTGAGAACGCAGAAAAAATTGTCAAAATTAACTTTTTACAACTCTGAAAATTAAATTTACTGAAGGCTTGCAACAATCCAGGGAGCATTTATTTAAGTAAAATGGCTGAATCTCAGTAAAACAGTGTTATGAGGTTCTGACTTGTTCTATCCCCATCCTCCTTTACTGAGCTTTGGGTTTAGCCTGAAAACCAACAGCCTCAGGACCATGTGTAGCTGCAAATAACTGCAGCCTAGCAGATATAGAAGGGGGCAGAATGGATTTGGAGCTCCCACAAGAGCCTCATTCCCCAGAGAAGTGTCACCATTTGGCCTTTTTTTGGCAGTTCCTTGGAAAATTCTCATTATCAGGACTGGCTGTTATTCGACCTACCTCTTGTCTTAACTTGTTGATGAAAACCCTTTCTCAGGACATTTTTCATTAAAAAAAAAAAAAAAACTAGAGGCAATTGTTTAACATCACAATCTTCTGAGGGTGGCAGTAATAGTTGGGGCAAATAGGCAATAGGCCAAAAAAAACTTAAAAATCTGGGAAATTAAATGTTGATAGGCATCTTTGAAAATTTCTGACATATTCCTGGGTATCTAGATGGCCATGAACATGTGCATGGGTGAGCAAATACCCAAGAGAGAACTGAGAAGACCCTAATCTCTTCTCTGGCTGACTTTGAAGCTCTGCAAAAGCAGGAAATATAAGCTAAAATGGGTTTGTCAACTGCCAATGTTGAAAGTGTTTTTCAACCAATGTACCTCAAAAGGTGGGAGGCTTACTAGTTGGATGTGTTTGAGGTAATCATTAGCTGACCACTCAGCTATCTGAAAAGATACATCAATGGCCACAAAAACCAAAGAATATAGACTACAGAATTAGTTAAGGGAAGTCACTAAACGCACAAACAGCAACAACAAACCATGAGGAAGGAGGATCTGATTTCCAGAATTGCCACATTATATTATTTAAAACACCTAATTTTCAACAATAAATATACAAACACACAAAGAAACAGGCAATTATGGTGCATACATATTTTTTAAAATGTAGTTAATACAAGCATCCATGAGGACATAGGTTTGATCCTTGGCCTTGCTCAGTGGGTTGAGAATCTGGCACTGCCATGAGCTGTGATGTCGGTCACAGACGTGGCTTGCATCTAGTGTTTCTGTGGCTGTGGCTTAGGCCAGCAGCTCTAATTCTCATTTGACTCCTAGCCTGGGAACCTCCACATGCTGCAGGTGTGGTCCTAAAAAAAGACCAAAAAAAAAAAAATGTAGTCAATAGAAACTATCCCCGAGGAAGCCCTGAATTTTGATATACTATACGATAACTAAATAAGTGATTAAAAAATACATTTGAACAATTAAAAGAAACAATGTATCAAGAATTAAAGTATGAGGCGTTCCTGTCATGGCTCAGCAGAAATGAATCTGAGTAGTATCCATGGGGACGCAGGTTTCAATCCCTGGCCTCGTCCAGTGGGTTAAGGATCCAGGAGTAGCTGTGAACTGTGGTGTAGGTGACAGATCTGGTGTAGGTGACAGATCTGGCATTGCTGTGGCTGTGGTGTAGGCCAGCAGCAACAGCTCTGATTCAACCCCTAGCCTGGGAACCTCCATATGCCACAGATGCGGCCCTAAAAAGACAACAACAACAAAAAGAATTAAAGAAAGTATGAGAATGATGTTCACCAAATAGAGAATATCAGTAAAGAGAGAGAATTTATAAGTCAGAATCAAATAGAAATTTTGTAATTGAAAAGTGCAGTTCATTGGGGGCATGCTCAGAAGCCAATTTGAGCTGGCAGAAGAAATAATCAGTCTTCAAGATAGGACAGTTGAGATTGTCCAATGTGAGGAACAGAAAAAAAGATGAAGAAAAATGAACAGAAAGCATACTTATGTCCACATAAAACTTCCCAAATTTGATGATAACATTAATCTACATATCCAAGAAGCTCATCAAGCTCCAAATAGGATAAACTCAAAGAGATCTACTCCAAGACAAATCATGGTCAAACTGTCAAAAGACAATAAGAGAAACTTGAAAACAGCAAGAGAAAAATGACAAGTGATCTATATGAAGGTTCACAGCTTATTTCTCATCAGAAAGAAAGGAAGCCAAATGGCAATGGAATGACAAAGTACTAAAATAGTCTATTAAAAATTGTATAACTAGTAGTTCCGTGGTGGCTCAATGGTTAATGAATCCGACTAGGAACTATGAGGTTGCGGGTTCGGTCCCTGGCCTTGCTCAGTGGGTTAAGGATCCGGCGTGGCCGTGAGCTGTGGTGTAGGTTGCAGACGCAGCTCGGATCCCGCGTTGCTGTGGCTCTGGCATAGGCCAGTGGCCACAGCTCCGATTCGACCCCTAGCCTGGGAACCTCCATATGCCGCGGGAGCGGCCGTCCAAAAAAGGCAAAAAGACAAAAAAAAAAATTGTATAACAAGCAAAATTATTCTACCAAAATGAAGGAGAAATTAAGATACTCTGAAATAAAAACATAGAATTTGTCTATAGCCAACTTGCCTTACAAGAAATACTAAAACCTGAAATGAAAGGATGCTAGAGAGGAGCCTGAATCCATATGAAGAAATAAAGATCACCTTAAAGGTAATTATATAGATAAATACAGAAGTCAGTGTAAATGCAGTTTTGCTTGTTAACTCTTCTCCTATCTGACTTAAAAGACTTCTGCATAAAGCAATAATTAGAAAACTGCACTGATGGGCTTATAATGTGTAAAAATGTAGTTTGTATGACAATGATAGAACGAAGGATGAGGGGGGAGAAAAATATTGGAGCAAAGTTTTTGAATACTCTTGCAGTTAAGTTGTGGAGTTCTCATCGTGGCTTAATAGAAAGGAATCTGACTAGCATCCATGACTCAGGTTTGATCCGTGGCCTTGCTCAGTGAGTTAAGGTTCTGGTGTTTTCCTGAGCTGGGGTGTAGGTTGCAGATGTGGCTCAGATCCTGTGTGGCTATGCCACAGCTCCAACTCAACCCCTAGCCTGGGAACCTCCATATGCCAGGTGTGTGACTCTAAAAAGACAAAAGACCAAAAAAAAAAAAAAAAAAGAAATAAAGTTGCTGCTAATCTGATCTACACTGGTTTAAGGTTAGATGTTACTTGTAACTCTCATGGCAACCACTGAGAAAATAACAAAAAACAGATTAAAAGAAACAAGGGTGGAGTTCTTGTTATAGCTCAGCAGTGTAAGAATCCAGCATAGTATCCATGAAGATGCAGGTTCGATCCCTGGCCTCACTCAGTGGGTTAGGATTTGGCATTACTGCAGGCCGTAGCATAGGTTGCATGCATCTGGAATTTGGTGTTGCTGTGGCTGTGGCATAGGCCTGTAGCTCCAATTTGATCCCTAGCCCAGGAACTTCCATATGCCACAGGTGCGGGCCAGAAAAAGAAAAAAAAAAAAAAGGAAAAAGAAGCAAAGGAATTAAAATGGTGTGCTAGAACACATATTTAAGAGAAAAGAAGGCAGTAATTGAGGACTAGAGGAACCAAAAAGACAAGATATATAGAAAACATGGCATTTATGTTTATATTTGTAAATACAAAACCATAATAAGATACTACTTCACATCCACTAGGATAGCTATAATCAAAAGGTCAGATAATAACAACTGTTGGTGCACACGTGGATAAATCGGAACCATCATACATTGTTGATGGAAATGTAAAATAATGCAGATGCTTTGGAAAAGTCTGCCAGTTTCTCAAATGGCTAAATGTAGAATTACTATATGATTTGGCAAAAGAAAGGAAAACATATGTCCACACACAACCTTTTACATGGATGTTTATAGTAGTATTATGTATAATAACCAAAAAGCAGAAACAACCTAGAGATACCTATTAAATGATGAATGAATAAGCAAAAGTTGTATATTCATACAATGGAATGTTATCAGGCATTGAAAAAGAATGATGAACTGATATATGCCACAGCATGGATAAACTTTGAAAACATGCCACGAAGGCAGTCACTAAAGACCATACATTATATGATTCCAATTATATGAAATGTACAGAATAGGCAAATTTATAGAACATAGATTAGTGATTTTGTAGGGTTGATAGAGTGGGGAGGGAGTTGAGTATACATGCTAATGCTTATCTGGGGTTTCTTCTTGTGGAGATGAAAATACTCTAAAATTCGTAATATTGATGGCTGCACAACTTTGTACCTGTACTAAAATCTATTACAAAATTTATAAGGGTGGATTTTATATATGCGAATATCTCAATAATGCTCTTATTTGAAAAGATAATAAGAATTTAGAGAAAAGTAAGGCAGAAACTCGAAAATAACTATAGACAATAAATGTTTATGAAGCTAAATTTCAGTTAAAGATAGATTGTCGGACAATCAATATGTAAAAGACAATAGACAAGTATATGCTGTTTATACACTGAGGTTGAACATAAAATCATGGTAAAGTTAGGGAAATTTTGACAGTAAAGAGCTTATATATTATAATGAGGCAAAATAAACCATAAGTATGACACAGTCTTAGACATAGTTAACCACATAATAGAAGTTTCAACTCATCGTGAAGGTATAAGTCCAAATTTATTTGTACCCAGTATCTTAGCCTTAATATATAATAAAGCAAAATCTCTAGATAGAAAACTTAAGAATTAACAAATCTAGATACTTTAATATATTTCTTAGTGTTTGACTCATCAAGAAAATCCCCTCAAAACATGAGGTAAAGATGAAGATTTTAACAGCACAATTAACATATCTGGTTAAAATCAATTTTATAAAGATCAGTGCAACAACCAAGTGTTAGGCCACAAAACATAGGAGTTGAAGATATTGACTACAGAAGGTTGAAATGACAGAACTTGAAATCTAAATTTGATAGGGATGAAAAGCAAAGACAGAAGGATTGTATGGATTAAGTAGATGGGTCTGTGAGATGATGTTTAAAGAACTGATGTCTTGAGATTGGTAAGGTGAAAATTCTGAAAATATTCTTAGTTGGCGTAGTGACCAAATTTATTTCAGAAGTAATTAGTTCTGGGTGACTACAAGGTTCAGAGTGTTGCCATGGAAGTGAATGGCTGAAATGGGGTAGAAGTCATGGGAGATAGAGATTAAGCTATAAAAAGTCCAGAACGATGGGTATGTCATTAGCAGATTTGAAATACCCTGGGATGTCAGGACCTGAAGTGGGAAAGAATACTGAACTAACCATGAGTCAAATCTTCATTGAATGAAGGAATATTAGCAGGAATTGGTAGTTCCGCAACCAAGAAAGTGTGGTTAGAGGTGGATGGCTTAAACCAGAGTTTTCACTAGGTGTGTGAGGCTCTAAAAGTGGTATGAAATGAAGAGGACACTGGTCCTGTCACTTACCCAGAGCTAAATTGAATGTGGGAGAAATAGCTTCTACGTAATGGTATAGCAAGAGAAGTATTATCCAGAGATAAGCCTGTTTAAATTAAGGTCAGAGAAGGAAATTGCAGTCAGTGAAGGAGCTTAAATTGTAGCACAGTTTGTTATAATATACTGGAGGTTTAAAAGGTATAATGGAAAGGTAAGAGATTAAGAGACCAGTGGTAGATTCAATTAGGGAAAAAGAAACAATAAAGGGAGAATGGACAGCTAAATGAACTTAGATTCACACAAAGATGATAGGGATGTGTAGATTAAGCTGCCTGACAGTTATAAGAAATCCTGACTTTTCCCTAGTGGATGGTGGTAAACAGGTGTAGGTTTATTGCACTTCTGAGAGGATTTGCGTCTTTGATGAATTCAAGGGAGGGAGTTATTATCTGACTTGAAATCTCTGGAGTCTCGCTCATAGCTCTAAAGATTCAGAGTAGATGTGAGGGTCCCATTACCTCTTTTTTATTTCATTGTCTTTTGAAGAGTCCAGGCTAGAAGTTCTGCAGAATGACCCACATTCCAGGTTTCTTTGAAGTTTTCCTTATGATTAGTTTTAGGTGAAACATATCTAGCAAGAAGATGACATGGGAAGTGTGTATAATTCCCACAGCATCACATTAGGAGGCCTATCATGTCAAGCCATTCCATTATTATTGAGGTCAAGCTTGACCACTTCGTTTATATTGTAACCACCAGATCTGTCCATTGTAAAGCACTATTTCCCCTTTGGTCCAATTAGCCATAGCTTGAGGGTGAATAGGGTCATTTGGTATATACCATGGTGACATATACACTGCAGGGATGTGAGAAACAGGCAATAAGCCATGACTGGTATACACACATAATCCACGTACAATATAAATTGGTAAGAACTGTAAGAGAATTGCTTATAGGAACATACATGAGGGAGCAATTATTTCTGTGTGCCTAGAGTGGGAATGGTAGTTATGGAGGAAATAAGGGAAAGCTGTGGTGCAAAGATGATATTTGAGTATTGGACATTTCAAGGTCAATTAGGGTTTATTAGTGGTTGAAGGTGGTGAGGGTATCCCATGCTGAGAGAAAAAGCATGAGGGAAAACAAAACAAAATTAGAGGCTTAAAATTACATGGTTCAGCTGGGAGAAAAAAAATTCTAAATGCTAGCATATAAGATGCATGGAAATGAGTGACTGGAGGTGAGTTTGAAAGTTAGACTAGGATAGGTTATGAAAAACCCTGAACTCTATGCTAAGGAATTTAGTCATGATTCTGCAAGCAATGAATGCTAAGGCAGGTTTCTAGACAAGGGAATACTCATATTGGGCTTTCAGAGAGATGTGTAGATGGCATTGTGGCAGAATAGGAGGGAAGAATGGCAAGAAGACTGAAAGACAGACTTTTGTAAGAAATGATGAGGGCACCGACTAGGTCACTGGCAGTGGGTAGGAGAGGAAGGGACCAATAGAAGAGATTTTTTTAGGGATGAAATTAGCACAAGTTTATAAGTGGCTACTTGTAGGCATTGGAGAGGAAGTCACAAATATGCTGGACGGGAGTTCCCTTCATGGCTCAGCGGTTAACGAACCTGACTAGGATCCATGAGGATGTGGATTCAATCCCTGGCCTCGCTCAGTGGGTCAGGGATCCAGTTTTGCTGTGAGCTGTGATGTAGGTTGCAGACATGGCTTGGATCCTGTGTTGCTGTGGCTGTGGTGTAGGCTGGTGGCTACGGCTCTGATTCAACCCCTAGCCTGGGAACCTCCATATGCCATGGGTGCGGCCCTAAAAAGACAAAAAAAAAAAAAAAAAAAAAAGAATATGCTAGTCTAACTTGACTCATATTGATGGTGATGCCATTACCAATATAAGGAAGATAGTAGGAGAAGCAGATTTGGAATCGGGAAGATGAGTTCTATATATATTGAATTTGAGTTACTTAATGTGTACAATTTTGTATTGTAATTTCTGTTGATTTTTCCTCTTTTTTATAAAGCTTTTTTCCTCCATTTTATTCCATATTCCTATTTATATCACGGGGAGTAAACTGGAGTGATGTGAACAACACCAGTTACAAGTAGGCATGCAGAAAGCAAAATATATCCTTTGACCTAAAGATAACCAAAAAGGAATAAAATCAGTTGTTCCCTGGGCTATACATTGGCAGTTTGATTTTGTGATATCTGAACAAACTTGGATTAAAACTCTAGGGAAGACCTGTTCTCAGAGTGTTCATGTATTACTCATTGATAGGCTTTATGAAGTGACTTAAATCATTTAATTTCTCAGTCAAATAAGGAAATCAACCCACAGGTTGGCTCTTAACCTTTAAGATGAAGAATTTGCAAGGATTAATTAGATAAAATTTTTCTCTTTGCTTAGAAGTCAAAGGTTTGTTATACTAGTCCTAACCAAGATAAATCAAGTATTTTCCTTGTCTCACATTTCTTTGTTTTTCTGACAAACCTATTTTTATTTATCATATCCAATTCTACAAAACTCTCTAATTTCAATAGATGCTAAAAATAAATCCCCTAGAGGAGAAAGAAAATAATGAACAAAGAGATAAAATAAGCTAGCATTATGAAGTGGTGCTGCATGCACAGCTGGATGCACACTAATAAACAACATCCAAGAAGACAGTGTTCTGAACATTTCCTTAATTATGATCACGATCTGTGCCTTCCAAGAATAATATATGTGCAGTCTTTTTAACAAGGGTAGAAAAGACATTAGTAATAAGATCTCTATTTTTTATTAGGATTTTTCAAGTCATGACATGTAAATACAGATGTCTATGTATTCCTAGGAAAGTAGGATAAGAAATCTTTAAGCTGTAAAAGGTTGATAATTTTGAAAGTATATTTAAATGGAAATGGTAGATTTATGAAACTTTAAATAAAACCTCAAGATTTCTAGAATGCTCATAAGTTTCAAGGCGTGGGTGTTTTTTTTCCTAATTCAAAGCAAGTTCCTTCTTTTGGAAGTTCCACTGCTGATATCCTCATTGTTTAATTTAGGTTATGTTGTGTAATAGGGAGGGTTTATAACTCAGTCTTCCCAGATGTGTTTTGTTCTAATGCTCTTTCTCTGGACTATCCTAGTGTTTTCCTAGTCTAAAAATTGTCTAATATAACTTTGGTTCTAAATGTTACTTGAGAAAACACTTGAGATTGAAGCACTGTAGTAGGAAAAAAAGAGCCATAATACCTGTTTGCTTTTACTTCATATATTCTTGCTTATAACTTGGCTTTCCTCTTGTATACTTCCTCTATTTTTGCCCCGAAATTTCATACGATTCTTAATCTTCTAACCTGCCAGATTAACCCTATCTGGATTAACAATTGAAGAACAGAGATTAGGAAATGAAGTACAGAATGAGGAATCTGCAGAAAAAGAAAAACAAAGGGAGAACCAAAAGATGTGGTGATGGACCTAATCAAATTTATAAAGCAGACAAATATATCTCTTTGGTACCTTCAGTTCTCCTTTTTCAGCCTCTCTCCCCACCTTCACCATCCTAGTTTTGTTCTTTCATTTCCTTCCTTAGCTTGATTTTCCCTCCTGTAGGGCCTTGCCCGTTGCTAGCTTGTCAGCTGTTTTCTCTAAGATAAAGATGGACACATCTGAGTATCCTTTGTACTGGCATTTGTGTTTGCTGAAAGTCTGTTACAGAGTAGAATTCTCTCTAGGCCCAAAAATGAACTCCTAATGGCTCAATGGAATTTGCTTCGCCATTTGTATATGGATGTACTTTGTGCTTTCTACTTTCATACCTCTCACTTTCATATCTGCTTCCCTCCTGAGCTTTATTCCAGCTACCCTAGCCTGAGCAGGCTTTGTACATGTTCAATTCCCAGAAGATATTGCTACTTTCACCAGGATAGTCAAAGTGAAGTGTGGCAGATATATATACAAGAAGAGTGGACAATACCTAAACATACACACATGCTCACACATATATATGCAGGGACAGGTTTGTAAGCTTTACTGAGAGCTATGATTCCAGTCTCTGAGGAATGAAGACTCTTACAATCAATATAAATAACAAAGTAAAAACCCCTCTCACAGGGGACATCTGCTTGACCACTGCATTTAGGGAAAGAAGATTTTATCTGTTTCAGGAAACTCTTTTTGTATCTATTATTATTTTGGAGTTGTTTTCCAGTGAAATATGATGGTCAGATTCATGATATGGGTTTGAAAATAACCTTTTATAGTTACTCAGAAACTATTTAGCAAGTGTTTCTTTCTATCCCTGTGTATTCCCTTTGATTTAGCTTTTCTCCACTTTTCCTTGGAAACACTATGTATTTCGCAGAGATACAAACTATTCCTTATTGCTCTAGGGAACTATGGGACGTAGCCAAGATTGCCTTGGGGAGTATGGGAAGGAAAAGAGAATACATAGAGGATTAATTATTTTGAAGGCCTCTCTGATTGTAAAGATGAACTCGGGGGAAAAAAATTATAAAACTTTCCAGGCCATGAGGAAATCATCTGCCATAATATGATATTCTTCTATAATCCCTGTGAAAAAGACAATTTGAATGAATAAAGGAACAGATGGAACTAAGGCATACCTCTTTTATTGTGCTTTATAAATACTGTGGTTTTTACAATTTTGTGTGTGTGTGTGGCAACCCTGCATCAAGGAAGTCTGTCAGTGCCACTTTTCCAACAGCATTTGCTTACTTTGTGTCCTCTGTCATATTTTGGTAATTCTCACAATATTTCTCTCTGTTTTGGTTGTACTGGGAGCATGTAGAAATTCCCAGGCCAGGGATCAAACCCATACCACAGCAGCAACCTGAGCCAGAGCAGTGGCAATGCCAGATCTTTAACCTGCTGAGCCCGCAGGGAATTCCTTATCTTTTAAGTTATTGTTACATTTATTATGATGATTTGTGATCAGTGATCTTTAATGTTACTATTGTAGTTCTTTTGGGGTGTCATGAACCATACCCTTATAATACAGTGAAATGAATTGATAATTGTTTTGTATGTTCTGATTGCTCCACTGGCCAACCATTCCCCCATTACTCTCCCTCTCCGCAGACCTTTCTAATCCTCCCTATAACAATATTGAAATTAGGCTAATTAATAACCCTACAGTGGCCTCTAAGGGTTCATGTGAAAGGAAGAATCACATGACTCTTGGTTTGAATGAAAAGCTAGAAATGATTAAGCTTAGTGAGGAAGTTGTGTGTTGAAAGCCGAGATAGGCCAAAAGCCAGGTTGTGCCTAACAGTCAAGTTGTGAATGTAAATGAAAAGTTCTTGAAGGAAATTAAAAGTGCTACTCCAATGAACACATGAGTGATAAGAGGGCAAAACAGCTTTACTGCTGATATGAAGAAAGTTTTAGTATCTGGATAGATGATCAAACCCTCCACAATACTCCCTTAATTCGAACCTAATCCAGAGCAAGGCCCTAAATCTCTTCAATTCTGTGAAGGCTGAGAGAGATGAGGAAGCTATAGAAGAAAAGTTTGAAGCCAGCAGAGATTGGTTCATGAGGCATAAGGAAAGAAGCCATCTCCATAATATCAGAGTGCAAGATGAAGAAGTACTGATGCAGAAGCTGTAGCAAGTCATCCAAACAAACTAGTTAAGACAATTAATGAATGTAATGTGGCTCCACTAAATGGTAGATTTTCAGTGTAGTTGAAACAGCCTTCTATTGGAAGAAGATGTCATCTTGGACCTTCATAGCTAGAGAGGAGAAGTCAATGCCTGGCTTCAAAGGACAGGCTGACTCTCTTACTATAGGCTAACGTAGCTGGTAACTTGAAATTGAAGCTTTTGTTCATTTACCATTCTGAAAATCATAGGGCCTTAAAAATTATGCTAAATCTATTCTGCCTGTGCTCTTTAAATGGAACAATAAATCCTGAATGGTAGCACATCATGTTTACAACATGGTTTACTGAGTATTTTAAACCCACCATTGAGACCTGCTGCTCAGAAAAAAATATTCCTTTCAAAATATTCTAGCTCTTTGACAATGCACCTGGGTCACCCAGAAGTTCTGATAGAGGTAGAAGTTCTGATAGAGATGTACAACAAGATCCATGTTGTTTTCTTTTTTTTTAATTACTTAATTTATTTATCTCTTTTTAGGGCTGCACCCATGGCATATGGAAGTTCCCAGGCTAATGGTTGAATCGGAACTGTTGCTGCCGGCCTACACCACAGCCACAACACCAGGTCTGAGCCGCTTCTGTGACCTACATCAGGGCTCACGGCAATGCTGGATCCTTAATCCACTGAGCAAGGCCAGGGCTTGAACACACGTCCTCATGGGTACTAGTTGGGTTCATTACCACTGAGCCATGATGGGAACTCCTCATGTTGTTTTCATTCCCGCTAACAAAACATCCATTCTGCTACCCATGTCACAAGGAATCATTCAACTTTCAAGTCTTCTGACTTAAGAAATACATTTTTAAGGCTATAGTTACCATAGTGACTCCTCTGTTGGATCTGAGCAAAGTCAGTCAAAAACTTTGTAGAAAAAAGTAACCATTTTAGATGCCATTAAGAACATTCCTGTCACAGGAAGAGGTAAAATACCAACATTAAAGGAATTTAGGTAAAGTTGATTCCCACCCTCATGGATGACTTTGATGGTTCAAGACTTCAGTGGAGGAAGTCACTGCAGATGTGACAGAAATAGCAAGATAACTAGAATTAGACATGGAACCTGTAGATGTGAGTGAATTGCTATACAAACTCATGATAAAACTTTAATGCATGAGGATTTCCTTTTTAAGGATGAACAAAGGAAGTTGTTTCTTAAGATGGACTCTACTCTTAGTTGAAGATGCTGTGAAAATTGTTGAAATGACAACAAACAATTTAGTATAGTACATAAACTTAGTTGATAAAGAAGTGTCAGGGTTTGAGAGGATTGACTCTAAATTTGAAAGAAGTTCTATTGTGAGTAAAATGTTATCAAACAGCGTTGCATATTACAGAGAAAGTGTGAAAAGAAGAGTCAGTTAATGTGGCATACTTCATTGTTGTCTTATTTTAAGAAATTGCTACAGCCATCCCAGCCTTCAGAAACCACCAACCACCCTGATCAGTCAGCAGCCATCAAGATCCAAACAAGACCCTCCACCAGCAAAAAGATCACAGCTCACTAAAGGCTCAGTTGATGGATAGCATTTTTAGCAATATAGTATTTTTTAGTTAAGGTATATACATTTTAGATAAAAAATACTATTGCACACTTAATAAACTACACTGTAAACAACTTTTATATGCACTGGGAAATGAAAAAAAATTTGTGAGACCTGTTTTATAGTACTATTGCTTTAATGTGGTGGTCTGGAACCAAACTTGCAACATCTCCAAGGTATGCTTGTATAATAAATTGGAAGATATGTAAGTACCAATGATTTGGTTGTGAACCTTTTCTCCAACAGCAGTAGGGTATGTCCCCCCAGGCTTTCTAGAAATTGATTCCCTATACATACAGGGTATGTCTTTCTTATGTCTGTTCAGAAATCAACTGCACACTGATAACTGTCTACCAAAGTCTGTTCTGCCCTACTTCCTATGCACCCAACTAGATTACATTTCCCAACTTCCCTTGCAGTTAGGTTAGGCCATATGACTGAGTTCTCTCCAATGGAATGAGAGCAAAAGTTACATATGCACTTCCAGGACTTGCCCATACAACTTCCACAAGTGCACTTCCAAGTTTTATTTGCCTTCCCATGGGAAGGAATGATGGCAACCAAAACAACATTGGAAACCATATGTTGAAAGTACAAAGGTTACTTAGTGACCTGAATACTTACTCTGGATTGTTAAGTGAACAAAAATTTAGTCTTTGTTGCATTTGAACCATTGCATTTTGTGTTTATTTGTTAAAAGCAATTTGGTGTAGTAGGAGAACACTGTATTCCCTGTAAAATATGGCACAATGGTGAGGATAGAGTTGGTACTCAATAAATAATGGTTGAATGAATGAGCCACTACACTTGCCCATTCATGAAAGCTTTTCCAGAAGCTTTCATATCATGGAACACTAAGCTGAAAATTTTGCTTCATTTACACATTTAAATGGCAATCGATATTCAGGTATTGAGCACGTACTGAATGCCATGTTTTCACCCAAAAAATCCTGATGAAAGAGATGATACTACTTCCATTTAACACCTGAGGAAACAAGTTCAGAAAATTAAGCTACTTCCCCAAGGCCACATAGCTCCTAAAATGGATGGCTGAAGTGGGATTCAAATTCAAGCCTATCTGATTTCAAAACTCTATTACATCATGCTTCCTTAAATATGTTTAGTTTAATACACTGTGTTTGTTATTTAGATTTGTAATCTTGAGAATATAATGTGATTCAAAGCAAAATGTAATCACTTGGAATTTAGTAAATCAGTAAAGTAATAACACATTAGATTTGTTATCTTAGCCTATTACTAGAACCATTTAATCAGTCTGGTAATCAGTTTTTGACCATCTCTTACACTCTCTTCCTAAGTGATCTTTAAAATTATAAATATTGGAGTTCCCGTCGTGGTGCAGTGGTTAACGAATCCGACTAGGAACCATGAGGTTGCAGGTTCGATCCCTGGCCTTGCTCAGTGGGTTAAAGGATCTGGTGTTGCCGTGAGCTGTGGTGTAGGTCGCAGACACAGCTCGGATCCCGCGTTGCTGTGGCTCTGGCGTAGGCTGGCAGCTACAGCTCCGATTAAACCCCTAGCCTGGGAACCTCCATGTGCCATGGGAGCCGCCCTAGAAAAGGCAAAAAGACAAAATAAATAAATAAATAAGTAAATATAAATATACTAAAAGCTCAGGTAGAAGGCATGGGGATTGAATTTGAGACATCATGGCTCGACAATTTTCTGGTTAGGGATCAGAAAGCAACAGAAAACTTTTTGTAGTCCTTTTTGGAAAACTTTTCAAAATTGAGAAATTCATTTTCTGACCATTGCATGGACTGATGCAGTGGTATCTCAAGCTAGAGAAGTATACTCTAGGGGTTGCTTTAGGTGGACGTTGTCGAGTGTACATATAAGAATATCTATATTTAATAAAAAATAATAAATCTTTTATTTATGTATAATAACAAAATACTATATATAATTGCATATGTAAACACAATGTTGTCATTCCTTAGTCTGTTTGATGACAGTCACAGGTGACCTCATGTGATATTTCTGAGGTATCCCAGAACAAAAGTATGGAGGAATGGACCAAAATGCTCATTTATTAGTTTAATTTCAACCTACTGCAAGATATTGCAGTTTACATCTTGCCAGTTAGATTTCTCAATCACATTATCAACTTTTAAAAAAACTAACTCTTATAAAATGACTCAAAGATGCCTACAAAAAATATTGATGATATCACTAATAATGTAAGCATGACTGAACAAGAAATTGAGAGGATTCTTTGTCAACTATACATTATTACTTTAAATACAAAACAAAACAAATCCAAAAACATGATGATCTAATTAGACCCACTAAAATGTTAGCCTACAAAGTTCAAAGTTAACAAGACTTTGATATATGAATTTATATCCTGTATGTATATCTCCTGCAGTAACAGTGAATTTCACTTTGAATATGTTTTCTGTCTTAAGACATTAGCTAATTATGACATTGCATGTGTATAATTTATAAATAAACATACATCTACTGAGAGGATGTGTTCAAAGTAAGACAACACAGTGGATTTTATTATCTACAAAGTTTGAAGACCACTATCTTAATACAACTTCTTACTGTATTAGCAATATTTATTTACATGTCTGTTTTCTGTACTAAATACTAATTTCCTTGAGGGGAGAAAGACCATATCTTATGTTTTTATCTAAAATATGTAGCTTTTGGTTTTTCAGTGGTAGATGCTCAATTAATATCTGCTAAATGGAAATAGGAGAATATAGGAAGACAACATTAAAAGGCATCCTCATTTCTATTTCCGAATAGACAATTTTTTGTCATTTGAGCTTGGAAAATGCACTTTTATGTTCCTTATCTAGAAAGTGGGGTGAATACTTCCTGTTCTTCCTATCTCAATGGTCTCTTGTGAAGCTCACATGTAAAAATAAATATAAAATTTAAGGCCATGTAGAGCTCTGATATATTCATACTATTTTTCAAATATAAACTACTTTGGAAGCTTAGTATCATGAAAAACTATGGAAAGAAAATGACAGAAGGGAAAAATATTAACTATGTCCTGAGAGTTCCCGTCGTGGCGCAGTGGTTAACGAATCCAACTAGGAACTATGAGGTTGCAGGTTCGGTCCCTGCCCTTGCTCAGTGGGTTAAGGATCTGGCATTGCCGTGAGCTGTGGTGTAGGTTGCAGACGCGGCTCGGATCCTGCATTGCTGTGGCTCTGGCGTAGGCCGGCGGCTACAGCTCTGATTCGACCCCTAGCCTGGGAACCTCCATATGCCACGGGAGCGGCCCAAGAAATAGCAAAAGGACAAAAAAACAAAAACAAAAAAAAACTATGTCCTGAAAATTAAATACCTTTTAGTGTGTTTTGCCTTTGGGATGCAACACTTCCCTCCAATTGTTCAAACAAATTCTTTAAATGAATGCATTGTAAATGGTACAGGGTTTTTGTTTTTGTTTGAAAAGGAGAAAGAGGGAAATGTAGACATTGCTTATTTCCAAATACCTTGTATAGTCTAAGGAAGTGGTGTCAGCATTCCCTTTGTTCTTATTTTAGTCAGTTCTACTTAAAAAGAACTCAGAGATAAGAAATGAAAATGGAAAGCACAAAAAGGAAACCATTGGGGTGGGTTCCCCTTTTGATTTCAGACTAATTTCCTGAGAATGTGAAGCTAATAGTCACATGAGAAGGCAAGTGTGATACTTCATTTCTATTTTGTTAACTAAGGTAACCAAATAACCTTTTTTTTTTCTATGAGTAACTACAGCAGTTTAATGAAATCAGGGAGATGTGGCACCTTGGAAGAAAGGAGTTCGGTATTAAAATCTCAGGTTTTTTTATAGATACGGACCCAAGGAGCAGAAAAAAAGGAGTGAGGTTTATGTGGAGTGAGGCTGACCTATCCTACTTGATCAAAGTTAAGTTTCATGAGCAATCCAGGTGAGTTACTTCCTGGTTATGCTCTAATATTACCTATACCCACAAACCTCTTATACTATCTTCCCACTTCTCAAATTAGTCTATGATTGCCTCCATTTTGTTTTCACTTCCCTTCTGCTATTCTCTTTTACTCCTTTTGCTTCTTCCATGTGTGCTCTTGTCTGTTTAAGAAGATACATATGTGATTATGTATATGAATAGATACATCTATGTAAATGATGAAGGACAACTTATAAGCACTGAATAAACGTTTTGAAATAAATGTAACAGTAATTTGCAATTGGATAATTTTTCTTGCTGTTCTGTTTTCAACTAAATGATTTAACTGATGATTGATACTTTCAATAGTATATCAAAATAGAGCATGTCATAGTGCCAGTATACTACCTATCCCTCAGTGATTATTCAACTCATTCATTTAGAACATACTTATTGAGACAATATATGTCAGGTACTAGTTTTAGGTACTTGGGCAACATCAGTGAACAAAATAGACAAAAATCTCTGCTATATAGAGCTTACAGTCTAGAGGAGGGAGATGGGCAAGAAATGACAAGTCACTAAATGATATTGTGTATTAGGAGGAAATGCATGCTTTGAAATATAGAAATAGCGGTGTGTATGTGTGTCTGTGTGTGTGAGAGAGACAGACAGAGAAACTGGTACAGGTTACAATTCTAAATGGAGCGGACATAATGTAGGTCTTACTGAGAAGGAAATGTTTGAGAACCTAAGAGAGCAAATGAGGTACTGAATCAGTCTGATCTTTTAAGGCCCCTCAAATCTCCCTGCAAATGTGACACCTGTTCTGCCTATGTGTATGGTTGGTCCCAGTTGTACACCATGTGAGGCTTAAATCCAGAGGGTACCATTCTTTTCTCTTCCTGAGAGTCTGATTTGGCAATAGAAGGCCACAGCCTTAGAGAGGCATTATTTCTTGTGCTATTGTGTAATATATAGGAAGACAGCTTTTATATTGGCAATACCTTCATACATTCCAAAAGTTCAAATTTCAGATATGTTATATATGGCAATTAGACCATAAAATACACCTTGGGATGTACTATATAGTTCTCCAAACAATCTCACTTCACAAAATTAGTGGTCTGGAAATGAGGACGAGTATCTAGTGCTCAGCCAAAATATTTCTCTGGTGACATAAGAATTAGGGAGCCAAGAACCGTGTCACCCTCTCCAGATTTCTGGCTTCCCCCCAGAAGTCTAAACATTTGTTTCCTGAGAAATACCACTTGAATAATTCTTGGCCTCTGGACAGGATACAACAAAGCTAAAACTTCATTGCCCTTATTTTATGAGCTGGAATCAGGACTTTTACATTTTTTTATTTCTATTTTTTTCACTGTGGTTTTACAGCTCTATTTTGGATAATCTGGGAAGTTGCTCTAATTCTGGGAGATAAAATCTTAGGGAATGAGGGGATACTATAGACCCCATGGAAATTCTAAATATGTTCTTAAGAGTTTGAGTGTAGAACATAAAAAGAGAAACTCAAATTCAGGTAGACCTTACCAAAATTCTGTAGCAAGGAAGAGAAAATAGGTCATTGGACATAAGAGATGTGCCCTGAAGAAAATGTTGAAGGAACAGTATTTATCAACCCAAAGAGGAGAAGCCTGAGGGATAACTTAATAATTGTCTTAAAATGTCAGTGACTCAGATACAGAGGATAGTCAATAGTCTCTTTATTCTTATATGATTAAACAGACTTAAGAAAGGGCATGGGAGTCTTTTTGTTGTTGTTGTTAGACTTTAAGGAGGAATCTTGATTGTGAAATACTAGAAATGGATCCTGAGGGAAGTTGTGGAATCTTCTGTCTAAAGAGGTTTATAAATAGGAGAAAGTCTCATCTGTCTACCATGGTTTGAATGTAGCAGCAAAACCCCAAAGATTCTTCTGTAGTACTGCCTTTGGTGCACTAGCTCTTTTGGAATCATGTCGTCTTTATATAATATTGGAGTGTCCTGGCATGATTTGTGTTTAAACTATTGGTTAAGTGATATTTTTAAAAAGCCATCTGTAAACAAATTACAGTCTTTAGTACTTTCCTCTCATTTCAAAATATCGTAGTCTGAGTCATATCTCAATATGTTTCTTTACTATGTCAGTAATAATTATTTCATTGGTGATGATTAGTATTAATATTACCCATTCTTGGAAGGAGGGAAAATAATGTGAACTATGCTAGTCCATACAAGTTCTCTTACCTTAAGCATTTTATAAAAGCAAACAGTATTTATTTGACTAATTTCCTGTCCACAGTTTCATCAAGACATTACTACATGTAATTTTGCTACAGGATCATTTGCTTTTAACCCATGTTACTCTTCTTATGTAGGGCTTATAGAGACAATTCACAACAAGTAGCTAGACCTCACACATTTGGAAAGGTAAGTTTTAATTTTCTTAAAATTTATATAATTGTATAAAATAAGTGTGTTTATAATAAAGAAAATTTTATTTTAAAGTATTTTTTGGAGAATAATTAGAGCTAAATATGACTTTGTAGGTCATCAAGCTTATTTTACTGTTGAAGAAATTGAAGTCCAGAGAAAATATAACTTGTGGCCAATGTAACAGTAGTAGAATTAGGACCAAAACTCAGTTCCCCTAGCACACAATTTAGTGCTCTTTGTGATACACATCACAAAATCTTTCTCTGTTTTGGTGGTTATTTGTCTGGTGAGGTGCCATGAATATGTGTATATCTGTGAGGGCTGAGAATCTGTTGGTTCATAGAAGTGTAACAGACATATGAGAGAAATAATTCAGAAGAGCTTGTTCTTTTTTTGTTTTATTGAATTATAGTTGATTTACAATGTTGTGATAATTTCCACTGTACAACAAAGTGATTCAGTCATATATATACATATATCTGTTTTATTTTCAGATTATTTTCCCATATAGGTTATTACAGACTGTTGGATAGAGTTCCCTGTGCTATACAGCAGGTACCTGTTGACCAGCCATTCCATATACAGTGGTGTGCACAGGCTAATCCTAAACCCCCAATCCATCCCTGTTCCACCTCCTTCCCCCTTGGCAACCAAAAGTCTGTTCTCTATGTCTGTAAGTTTCTGTTTCATAGATAGGTTCATTTGTGTCATATTTTATTTTATTTTTTAAATGGTATACCCACTTTATTTTTTTTAATTTTATTATAGTTGATTTACCATGTTCTGTCAATTTCTGCTATACAGAAAAGTGACCCAGTTTTATATACTCACACACACATATATACACACACACATTCTTTTTCTCATAATATCTTCCCTCGTGTTTCATTACAAGCAATTGGATATTTTAGATTCCATATAGAAGTGATATCATATGATATCTGTATTTCTCTAATTTACTTCACTTAGTATGATAATCTCTATTTCCATCCATCTTGCTGCAAATGGCATTATTTCATTCTTTTTTATGCCTGAGAAATATTCCATTGTATATATGTACCACATCTTTTTTTTTTTTTTTTCTTTTTACAGCTATACCTGTACCATATGGAAGTTCTCCGGGCTGCAGCTGAGAATCAGAATCAGAGCTGCAGCTGAGGCCTATACCACAGCCACGGCAACACTGGATCCAAGTTGCATCTGTGACCTACGCCACAGCTTGTGGCAACACTGGATCCTTAACCCACAGATTAAGGCCAGAAATCAAACCTGCATCCTCACATAGACAATATTGGATCCTTAACCCACTGAGCCACAATGGGAAGTCCTGTACCACATCTTCTTTATCCATTCCTCTGTCAAGGGAAATTTAGGTTGCTTCCATGTCTTGGCTATTATAAAAAGTGCTGCAGTGAATATTGGGGTGCATTTTGAATTATGATTTTCTCTGGATATATGCCCAGGAGTAGGATTGCTGGTTCATAGGGTAGTTCTAATTTTAGTTTTTTAGAAACCTCCATACTGTTTTCCATAGTGGCTGTACCAATTTACATTCCCACCGATAGTGTAAGAGGGTTCCCTTTTCTCCAAACCCTCTCTAGCATTTGCTATTTGTAGACTTGTTAATGATGGCCATTCTGACTGGTGTGAGGTGATAACTCATTGTAGTTTTGACTTGCATTTCTCAAATAATTAACAATGTTGAGCATCTTTTTATGTGCCTCTTGGCAATCTGTATATCTTCTTTGGATAAATGTCTATTTAGATCGAGAAGAGCATATTTTCTAAAATCAAGGGACATAGAAAGGGTACCATGGCAGAGGGAGACTCACAGTAGATATTTCTTATGACTTTAGAGATGACTTTCTTATTTTGGCACCCTTCTAGAATAAGACATGTGGAGGAAAAGGGAGAGATACCAATTTACCCTGTATAGAAATGCCAAAAAAAGCTTGACATCATGGAATTTGCCTCATATTAAATATCATAGACAAGAGTTAAGAAATTAAATGTGGCATATTTTGGTCACAACAAATCCCATTAAACCTTATGATAAAGAATGTTCACGGCTTCTGAATTTTTTGCTAAGGTGACCATGGTAAGCATCATATGTGTAGCTTGGAATTAGAGTCTGTCTGTGTCATTAAGTATTTGGATGACATAGCAAATGAGAATTGTCAAGAAGTGTGGCATTCTAAAAAACTAGTGGTAATATGGAAGGCCAGTATCACTGATACATTAAATAAAAGAAAAAGCAGATAGCCCAAATTTTCACATAATCAAGCTACCTTGTCCTAAATAAATAACTATGTTTGCTGAACTCATCTCAAGTTCTCTCTCCCTAGAAAACTCAAGTCTTCCCTCATATTTTTCTTGTGGGGCCAGAGAAGGTGGGTCAGAAGGAAGATAGAGAATACTTTCAGTAAACCAAGGAGAAGATAACGAGATCTTGTATTTATCATCTATGTATTTATTTATTATCATTTATCCCATTTATCATTTAAATCTCCACTCAGACATCATCTACTTGCTGAAACCTATAGCCTGGATTTCTATAGACCTGTATGGAAAAAATATTTCCCTCTACCATAGTATTTAGTAGACTGCATCTTAATTGTCTCTTCACCTCTTTACTTCCCTGGACTGGACTGTGAGCTTCTTAAGGGAAAAAATATATTTTTATACCTTTCCCCTAATTTATGTTTTCCAACTTTTAGGATGAAGTGTAAATGATAACTGCTTTTCTACACTTTCTTATACTCCTTTATTCCGTCTTCTGGGTCGGATCCCTGAAATTCTGCCAAACACTCTGGCATATGGAATTGATAAACTAGGGAAGGAATCTGGTCATTATTCTTTGATGTTTGGGGACTTATAATTATCTGTGTATATTGTATCCTGAGACATTCATTCTCTGCTTTTCTCCAAAGGAGGGGCCACTTTTTATTAATAGTGGAACTTGAAGGATTTCCATTAAGCATTTACAGAAGTGCTCCTCTTACTTAAAAAAAAAAAAAAAAAAAAAAAAAAAAAAGATGCAGGAGGCTTAGGCACAGTTGCCAACGGTGGGAATGAAGTCTATGATGGCTTAGCAATTCTTGCTCTCCCATCTCCCTCTCTTCTGATATTTTTTCATTATGATTGTCCTCTCTCTTCTAGGATTTTTTACTTCTTCATGGGTGCATCCATCTTTCCTTCTTTGCTTACACATCACTAAAATGTACCAGTCCTAGTCTCTGTACTTTGCAAAATACTCAAGCTAAGATTTAGTCATACTGTGCAAATGTGAAAGATTAACACATACCTGCTTCTTTCCCATGCAGACTTCTTGAGTACTTTATGTGATTATCAATGGGTGATTTTTAGAGAAAATAATTCCTGCTTGGGGAGCTCACCACAAAGGAGTGATGTCAAAGTGGGACTTGTAACCCCATTGATTGGCAAGGTGTAAATCTTGAGGAGTAAATGGACAGCTGGAGCTTTATTTTATTCAAACTCTGCCAACCCTTCTGATCAAAATCTTCCATCATCTAATTCACACATAGGCTTACTGTGTGTCAGGCACTTAGTAGGTGCTTTACACATATTCATTTAAGTCTCACTACAATCCTGTGAAGTAAGCCCTATCCTTAGCAGAAAGGGAGGCATGAACATGTTTAGTACATTCTCTAGGGTCACACAACTAGTAAATAATGGTGCTGAGATTCAAACCCAGGTAATGTGACTCCAGATTTAATGTTCATAATACTTAATGTTCACTATACTATGATCTGAAAGTATTATGATTAATTTAGTATGTATATCTGTATTTCTCTTAGCTATTCTTGTCTTCTTTTAAATACATGTTGCATGTATAGGTTAGAGAGCAGCTCAGAACCAAGGAAAATAGTTTGCTTTGCTCTCAACATTTTTTTTCTTTTTACAGCCACACCTATGGTATATGGAAGTTCCCATGCCAGGGGTCGAATTGAAGCTGCAGCTGGGGCTTAAGCCACAGCCAGAGCAACACCAGATCTGAGCTGCATCTGCTACCTTTGCCACAGCTTGTGGCAACACCTGATCCTTAACCCACTGAGTGAGGCCAGGGATCGAACCTGCAACCTCACAGAGACAATGTCGGATACTTAACCCACTGAGCCACAACAGGAACTCCTGCTTTCAACATTTAAACACAGCACACAAGGATTAATGGGGAATCTACCCAAAAAAAATCAGTTGAAATTAGTAGTTAAAGAAAAGCAGTGCAAAAATTTGGTGACACAAGAATGAAGGAAGATTTTTTAAAAAATTATTTTTAACAGATTAGTGAGGTATAATTGATTTGCAAAGAACTATATGTAGTTAATATGTATAATTTGATGAGTTTGGAAGATTTTTTTTAAGGTGTCTCTGAGCCCTGAAATTATGAGTTTTTGAACAACTTTCTCTTCAGGGAAATTTTCATTTATTGCCCTCTAGTTGTCACATGAGCACGAAAGTTTTTATTTTTTTATTTTATTTTTTTATTTTTTTGGTCTTTTTGTCCTTTTTAGGGCTGTACCCACAGCATATGGAGGTTCCTTGGCTAGAGGTCTAATCGGAGCTGTAGCCACTGGCCTACACCAGTGGCTACAGCAATGCCAGATCCGAGCCGCATCTGTAACCACAGCTCATGGCAACGCCAGATCCTTAACCCACTGAGCGAGGCCAGGGATAGAACCAGCAACCTCATGGTTCCTAATCGGATTCGTTTCCTCTGCACCATGCCAGGAACTCCCCAAAAGTTTTTAACTGGTCATCAAATTTGAATAGAGAAGAGAGGAAATAAGGTTTCTAAATGTAAGAAAGTTTCATATTTTAATGTGATTATGCCACCAGCCATGCAAGGAAAAATTTCTAGAAAAAAGCTTTGTAAGAACAAGTCTTGTAAACTGAATAAAAGACTATAATAAGCTTTTATTAGAAGCTTAGTGACTAGCAATGAAGTGTTAATATTGCTGAAGCTTCGACTATTTAGAATAGAGTAAGTTAAAAGAAAGAGGACTGATTTAGTTCTGATAGGTTACCATGTAGGATGATATAATTTTTAAATTGAGAATTAAGGACGGAAAGATTAAAACCAATGAACATATTTAATTTATCTAGTGATATTTGATAATTATTCCAGTCAGCAGATGTTCATCTTTTTTTAACGGTGTTGTAATTCTCTAGTTTTAGGATGACCCATGCTTCAATCTGCTACACCATCCGGACAAGTGATCACCAATCTCATTCTCAGTCTTAGAGCTTTAAGGACCATGTATATACTATTAACTCTCAAATGTTATATCTAGTACTGAACTCTCCCTTATGCTCCAGACTTGTGTATCCAAATGTCTACTCTGTATCTCCACTTAGAAGTTTACTGAGCAGTTCAAACGTACCATATCCAAAATTGAATTCTTTATTCCCGCACTAAGCCTGCTTCTCCCTTAGTGTGCCTTCATTCAATAAGCGGCATGACTATTTACCTAGTTGCTTAGATTAGAATCCTTGGTGTCATTTTTGATAACCCTCTTTCTCACATATGCCATATCTAATCCTTAAGAAAATCACACCAGCCCTACCTTCAAAATATATTTAGAATATGGCACTTCCCACCATCATAGTGCAAGCTGCCATCATCTCTTGGCTTGAAAATTGTGGAAATTTCTTGGCTAGAAAATTGTTTCCTTTTCATACCTGTCTAGTTTATTGTCTACTCAACAGCTGGAGTTATCTTTAAAACATAACTAATTTCATGTATTCCCTGATCAAAACTTTCCAATGGCTCCCTATCTTACTCAAAACAAAAGCCGAAGTCTTAAATGGCCTATGAGGCACCACACAAACTGCCCCCTCTATGACTCTGACCTTTCCTCCTCCTACTTTCTTCTTTGCTTACTCTGCACAAGCAACAGAGGCTTCCTTGTCACAACCCACCAAATGCAGTTCTTCTTCAGGGCTGTTGAACTTTCTATTCCATCTGCCTGAAACACTCTTTACTCAGTTATCCTCATCACTCACTCCATCCTTTTATTCAGATCCTTCTTTAGAGAGGGCTTCCTGGTCATCCTTTCTAAAATAGCCTTGTTCCCTCACTCCAGCCATCACTATTTAGCATCTTACCTTGCCTTGTTGTTTATGGCATTTATCATTACCTAACATTTTTGCTTGTTTATTTGTTTATGGTCTATCTCCACTACTGGAATGTAAGTTCAGCAAAGGCAGGAATTTGTTCATTCATTGCTGTATCCCAATTACCTAGAACTCAGTATTTGTTGAATAAATGACTGAAAGAACGAATCACTAAATGGCAGTAACCTAGGGAGAAATTAGGTCATAGTCGAGGAAAGAAATAAAACATTTCTTCAAAGATATGCTGCCAATCTAAAATATAGTTCACAAGATCATCTCAATATTAGTGTAAAATATCCAGCTGTTCTTTCAGGCGATGCAGCCACTTTGAAGTCGAATGATAATATGCAGTAAACACAATCCATAAAATCTCTGGTTTTCTTCTAAATTAAATGCAATGATTAATAGATGAGATGGTTTGAAACTTGGTTTAGTAACTGTTTAAGCATTTTAAAACCCATATGCCACTAACAGAATGGCAGTTTGAGAAAATTAATGTGTGTTGTTGATCTTTATTTTTCCTAAAATTATGCTATACCCTGGCTGTTGGGAATTTTCTGCTGGTTGTCCGGTCTCCAGCTGGGACTTAACTTCCTAATTTTATTAAGGCTCAATCCAAGGACACACATGTGTATACTCTGGTTTCCTGTTAATAGTTCATTAACAAGTTTGTTATGTGTTTGTTCCTGTCTCAGCATTGTCAAGAGACAAATCCAGAAACATCATGATGTTACGGTAAAATTCTATATGATTGTTTCTCTGAACTCTTTTCATTGAAGAATTGTTTATTTTATAATAACATTTAAATGTTAAAGGGGATAAATGGGAGAGTTGTTTGGAAACATATTCTTAGGAAAAAAAAATAGGTAGAAAAGACTCATTCAGAGAATAGCCTAGTCTGTTTTAATGAATTTATGACAAAAAATGCTTCTATCATGTTTCATCAATTATTTTCAAAGGATTCAAATAAATTAAAGAATATTTAATACTGAATAGCAAGGTGATATAGTGGAAACTGATCCTTATATAGGCTGTTACTAACTAACTAACTAACCTACCTTAATTTTAGATCATCTCTGCATTCAGGGCCTTTGTTTACTTGGCTGTAAAAAGAGGGTGAACATGATACTTTCTTATCTTTGAGAGTAGGAGTATCAGTTCTCATGATATGATTAATACAAATTTTATCTTAATAGTTGAATCTAGACAATGGGTACATGTAATTTCATTGTTCTACTTCTGCATTTATGTATGAATATTCTTAACAGCAATTTTAGAAATATAGGTGATGAATAAAGTGCTTGCTAGCAGATAGTATACCATATTCAAACTGATCTTGTAAAGTCTTTTTTATGACTATGCTGTTTTCTTCTAGTGTCCTCTGAAACACTTATATAAAACAGCAGTCTCTCTTATGATCATTCCAGGGCAGCTTTCTTCAATTTTTAGGGAATTATGCCAAAGTTCAAACCAGAATAAAATCCCCATTTACAGATTTTCAAGGTAAAGCTATTTGTTGATCAGAAAACTGGCAAAAGTTTCTTACAAGTATGTTATAATTTATATTGATTTGGCAACTCACAGCATGAACTTTAGATTGGCTTAATTATTTGTACCTCGCTCTTAAATCCAGGCTGATTTTTCCCCTACACATTGCCAGGTCCTTTCTGGAAGATAATCTGGCAGGCTACACTGTAGCTAAAAATGTGCTTTTGAAGTTGAGCGATTCTGTGTTCAAATCCCTATTTCGATCATTTCCTAAATGTGAGACCTTGGGAAAATTTTTTTTTAACTACTCTGAGACTCAGTTATCTTTTCTATAAAATGGGAATGTCAAGAGTAGTATCTACAGCATGGATTTATTGTGAGGACTAAAGAACATGGGTAATCACTAAACATACCTGCCCAATAGGCAGTTTAAACCAACATCATCAGCCTATTCTGTCATTATTATTTTTGTCACTTAGTTATTTGCATTATTAGAATAAAGTTATATCTGGAGAATTTTTTTAAAAAGGGAGGAAATATGGCTGTTTTGATTACCTTCACTAGAATCATTCAATACACATTTATTGGACATCTGCTAGACTTTAGGAACTGGATTTATAGAGGCAAGTAAGGCACACTTCCTGCTCTTAAGGAAATCACATAGTAAGGGGGAAAATTGACATGTGAAAGCTTAGAGTCAAGGCTGAATTTAAAAGAGTGACAGACGAGGCAGTTGTTGGCATACCACGATTTTAAAGGGAGCTAAAACCAAAATACAACCAAAATCAGGAACCTCTGACCTATAACTACCTCTGAAATACCATTAGCATATTTTTCTTTGGAGTTTATGAAGTCTTTGATATTCGGACTATATGTGCAAATGCCTTTGGGAAGAGTAACACATTAAGAAATATCAACTGTACTTTTCAAAAAATTAAAGTATGGTTGATTTACGATATGGTCTTAGGTTCGAGTCTACAGCATAGTGATTTGGGTTACTTTTGCAAATTATATTCCATTATAGGTTATTATAAGATATCATGTATAATTTCCTGTGCTGTATAGCAATTCCTTGTTGCTTATCTATTTTATATATAGTAGTGTGTATCTGTTAATCCCACACTCCTAATTTATCCCTCCCTGCCATCTCTTTCCCCTTTGGTAACCTTAAGTTTGTTTTCTGTCTGTGAGTCTGTTTCTGTTTTGTATATACATTCATCTGTATTATTTTTTAGATTCTGCATGTAAATGATTTCATATGGTATTTGTGTTTGTCTGAATTATCTCACTAAGCATAATATTCTTCAAGTCCATCCATGTTTCAGCAAATGGCAATAAATTCATTCTTTTTATAGCTGTGAAATATTCCATTATATTTATCTATGCCACATCTTAAGCCAATCATCTGTTGATGAGCACTTGGGTTGCTTCCACTTCTTGGCTATTGTAAATAGTGCTGCTATGAACTCAATTGCACTTTAATGAAGATTTACTTTTATGTTATTCAGGGTACAAGATAAGTTGCTAATCAAGAGACCTCAAAATGTTATAGTTCAGGAGGAACTGAGATACAGTGGAAACGAATCTGACGAGTAACCATAAGGTTGCAGGTTTGATCCCTGCCCTCGCTCGCTCCGTGGGTTAAGGATCGGGCGTTGCCGTGAGCTGTGGCGTAGGTCACAGACATGGCTCAGATCCCGCACTGCTGTTGTGATGGTATAGGCCAATGGCTACAGCTCTGATTTGAACCCCAGCCTGGGAACCTCCATATGCTGTGAGTGCAGCCTAAAAAGCAAAAAAAAAAAAATTGTTATAGTTCAAGCAACAGACCAAAGTGGGGCAGGCTGCACTGCTGCAGGAGGTCATCCAAGGCTCAGGGTCCTTCTACCTTATTGTTTTACTGTCTCCTAGTATGGTGACTTTGTGTGTGTGGTCACATTGGCTCCTATTATCATGTCTGTGCTATAGCCTGCCAGTTGAATGAAGGGAGAGAAAAAAGAGGACAGGAGATTTTTTTTGTCAAAACATGATATAGACTTCAAACACATCAGTGCTACTTGCATACCATTGTCTAAATTAATTCCTTTCTTTCTTTCTTTCTTTCTTTCTTTCTTTCTTTCTTTCTTTCTTTCTTTCTTTCTTTCTTTCTTTCTTTCTTTCTTTCTTTCCTTCTTTTTTTCCTTCCACCCGCAGCATATGGAAGTTCCCAGGCTAGGGGTTGAATCGGAGCCACAGCCACAGCAATGCTGGATTCCTGTCCCACTGAGCGAGGCCAGAGATTGTACCCACATCCTCATGGATACTAGTCGGATTCGTTTCCGCTGTGCCACAAGGAGAACTTCTCATTGTCTAAATTTCTGTCATATTTTCATACCTAACTGCAAAGGAGTCTGGAAAATACTGTCTCTGGCTTAGAGGCCATGTACACAGCTAGCACTCATAAGGTTCTGTTACTAAAAGGAAGAATAAAATTTCCTCTTTTAGAGTCTCTACCACAGTAGAGTCTCTACCACTGTTTATTAGACAGCTTTATCTTGATAAGCTTATAGAAAGACCTAGGCCTTTCGAAATAGGTGGACTATATGACATAAAGAAATGATTAAAAAGAAGGTTGACTTGTCTGGGGTGTTTTCTGACATCAACCAATTATTCAGTCTCAGATTCTCTGACACCAACTGGGTATCCTACCATTCAGTTCAATTCTGACACTGTCTGTAGTTAGCAAAGACCCCACAGGTTAAGGGCTCAGTCCATCAAGACTGCCCCCACTTCAGATGCCGGTTGAAAGTCCCAGTTCTTCTGACCAACCAGCTATAAATTCAGGAAGTCTTAATGACTCATTTGTATGAAAATTTAAAAACTGTTTTCAAATTTAGAGAATTTTTTAAGAACTGTGTGTGTACATATAAACTGAATAGTCAGTGGTTATTTTTTAAATATTTGTATTGTTTGTGCATATTTAATATCTTTTAGCATTACAAGTAAATAACACTTTGGGGCATTAATTAATGCCTTTGCTGATTGCCTCACTTGAACAGCAGTTCAGGAATACCCATTTCCTGTTTTTATCAACAGAATGGGAGTTACAGAGCTTGACACAGTGAAAGAGATAACATGATCCCTACCAGTCAGCTATTTTAGCTGCTGAGGTATTGGGAAGAATCCCAGAAGTAGTGTGACTCTGCAGAAAGAGCACTGGGCTAGGTGTCAGGCCGACCTAGATTTTATTTCTCTTGAGGTTTTGAGTTCTGGAAAGTAATTTAACCTACTGAAACTTGAGTGATACTCATTTTTAAAACTAAAATATTATCTACTTAGCTACTTCAGGGGGATAATGGATAAAATAAAGTAATATGTATCTTCCTGCTGAAGAGGTCACGGATAGTAAGTACTTGCCCACCCTAGGCCCATCCTAACTTCACTTATGGTGTCAGCCTAAGAAATCTCAGTTCTGACATAGTCCTGACCCAGTGAAAACCATTTTCTTTTAGCAGGTAGAAGTCTGGAAATAGCCTACTGTATGCTGTATGCCTCTGGAATTGATCTGGACCCCTGGGAAACTTTGTAACCATCTGCTACTGACTGTTTAATTGGACTTTGGTACCAATCTGGAAACTCAGTTTTTTCTCTGTGTCTCTGTTGAAATTGGGGCCCAGGCCTAAATCTTTTGCCTAGTTCTGCTGGCCTCCTCCAGGGACTGATGGTTGACTGCTTGCAGAATCATTTGTATCACTTGCCCAGTTCTGTCAGAAGACTAACTTGATCTCAACTGTCCTTAGAAACTTCCCCACCCTGGGGCTTTGGTATACCTCTTCATTTCACATCTCTTGAGTGATACTGGCCCTGGCCTCCATCAAATGTGGATTTATATCTTTTCTTGGTTTTGGTGTAGACCAGCTTCTTCTAGGGAGGGGACTATTAAAGCTACTCTTATCCAGCCTCCTTTCTGTACACCAATCAGGCTTACTCCCAAATTCTCTTTTTCTTAGAAGTTGCAATATGCCTTGTAGCTGGGGCAGAGTAATGAGTGCTAAGGTACAGTCACACATATCACTGGCAACTTCTATTGATGTTACTAGAAAGCCATCAAATAGGACTTTTAGTATATGAAAATGAGTTGTCTGTTCAGTGTCTTTCTCTTCACACCAAGGAGCAAAGCTAAACCTGTGCTTTCAATGATTAAGCTATCAAAGCAAAGTTGAAGCTCACATCTAATCAACTTTAACATCTGAGGCATGGTGCATTATTGTTTCTGACTGCATTTTATTAACAATATAGTCAGCCCTCCATGTCTGCAAGTTCTGCATCCACAGATAAGGAGGGCCAACTGTATTATTACATCATTTTATATAAGGGACTTGATCATCCATGGATTTTGGTATCCATGGGGGAATCCTGAATCTAATCCCTCATGGGTACCAAGAAACGACTGTATTTAATTTATGGTTTGCATGTCTACATATAAATGTGCTGTATTATTCCAAGATATATACTTCTATTTCTTTGAATTGTACCTCTCTGTTCTACTATAAAGTATAGTATAATAAAATATTTTCAAGGGCTAGAAGATTTGGGAGAAACAGGAAGCCTGAAGGAAACTTCCTGGAGAGATTTTTTTTAAAAAAAATAGAAGATAAATGAGTTAATTGGAATTGTAATCACAGGAAAAGGAGAGAAGATTTTGAATCTAAGTGTCCTTTTTCTTACCATCATGTCAGCAAATTCTGATTATAAAATTCCTCATGTAGGCCTGATAAATAATTTCTCATAAAAATGATTGTGAAAGAAGACACATCAGCTGATAATCTGAAAAGTAGATACTAAATTCCCTAAACAATTCTTAGTTTCTTCCCACCTTCCAACTTCAATTTAGGGGGCAGTATTAACTCTGCAAATGAATAAAGAAGGAAAAAATATCTTAGGTACAACATAAAGTTAGTAATGGAGAGAAGACCATAATCCATGATCCCCCTCTTCCTTCAGACTATTTGCTGTTTATTTGTTTATTCATATATTTAGCGTAAAATATATCTTTGGTATCTGAGAGAAGTTATCAAGTCTGAACCTGTGTTCCAAAGCAAGGGAGACACTTTTTATCCATTGGAATATTAGATGGTATATAGACTGGATTCAGTCTCAATTTACTTCTATTTTGAAATAAATCACTGACATCACTTCATCTACTTTAGAAAAGGATCAAAAGTATACTGGCTGGCTTCTTACAGCTTTGCATAATTCCTGGTCATGCAGATTAAATCGGAGGTGGATTAAAAACTCTGGAGCAACTTGAAAGATGAGGGAAAATTTGATGGTGATCTGATCCCCCCCCCCCTTTTTTTTTGGTTGTGCCCATGGCATGTGGAAGTTCCAGGGCCAGGGATCAAATCCGAGCCATAGGTCCTTATACTGCTGAGCACCAGGAAACTCCAACAGGTAGTTAAACCACCTCTGAGTTTCTTTTTCTTTCTTTTTTTTTTTGTCTTTTTGTCTTTTTTGTTGTTGTTGTTGTTGCTATTTCTTGGGCCGCTCCCGCGGCATATGGAGGTTCCCAGGCTAGGGGTTGAATCGGAGCTGGAGCCACCGGCCTACGCCAGAGCCACAGCAACGCGGGATCCGAGCCGCATCTGCAACCTACACCACAGCTCACGGCAACGCCGGATCGTTAACCCACTGAGCAAGGGCAGGGACCGAACCCGCAACCTCATGGTTCCTAGTCGGATTCTTTAACCACTGCGCCACGACGGGAACTCCTGAGTTTCTTTTTTAAATTTTATCTGGGCTGAAATAAAATCTTGTTTGGTTATGTAGAGAACTACTTGATAAATTTTAAATGGGAAAAATGTAGCTGGCACTGAATTTTAATTACAATGCCAAGGATTTTAGAAATCGAAGAAATCTTAGACATCGTCTAGTTCTAACTGCTAATTTTGCAAATGAAAAACTGACCATTTCTTAGGGAAAATGCAGAAGCAATTTTTGCTTGACACTGCAAGTTAGACTAGATGACTTCTGAGGTTCCATTCAATAAATTGTTTGAAACTGAAGCCCAAAGAAGTTGAGGATATTGCTCAAGGTCACCCAGATGATTATGGGAAGGAGAGCCTAAAGTAAAATCCAGGTTTCTGAAATCCTTCTCCATTTATGGCTTTTTATACTTAAAGATATTCGAAACTCAAGACAGTGAAGTACTTTAAATAGTGCACTCTGAGGAAACAATGTGGTCCTAGCAATCACATACTTACCTTTGGATTTTCTTTTAATTCCCTGTGTGGTGAGTCACATAGTAAAATAACATTGGCATGCTGAAATGCCATATCAGGAACTAATAAAAAAGGAAAGAAAATCACTCAGATGAACTTTGTGATTTCCTCTGAATCTTTTGACAGACATAACCTTGAATGCTGACCTGCTTTGAATGCAAATTTTCTCATGACAGTACATTTGGTGAATAAAGCAGAGCTCCTCCTACGTAAAGACTTCAGTTCTAAGGTCATTTGAAATTCATTAAGCTAAGAAGCTGTTCATTGAGAGAGATTTCAGTGATAGTGCAGAAGAATTTGATTATAACTGGACACATTATTCACTTACAGTAAGTATGGAACTTAAATTTGGGGGAGGGAGTGTGGGTATTAGAGATAAGTTGTTTGGAATAGTTATTTCTTTCACTTTCTTCACCTCTTTTAAAATGGGCTTACAAATCTCTTTTGTGGCAAAAAATTGTTTGACTTGACATAATATTAATTTGGGGAAATACTGCAGTTTTTGCGTGAAACTAATAAGTACTGAATAATCAGTATAAACAACAATTGATTTTAATTTTTGTTTTTTATTTACCTTTATTTTCTATAAAAATCATAGCTTTTATAAGCAAATCTGGTCTTTTAGAAATGGCAAGGATAGTTGTATTTTAGAGTTAAGAAGTTTTCTGAAATTATTTTCCAAGTGACTTTTTTTCTATAAATGAGAATCTTCCACTTTGTAGTAACTTTTTTCTCTTAAGCTTAGAAATAACCATAGAGCTCCTCTAAAATTAATGATTTAATTTATTTTTATATGATATTTTCATTTAATTTATGGAACATGCATATCTCTATATATGGTGATTCATTTATTTGAATATTATGGTTACATATGTATTAGGCTTATTACAATAAAAATTCCAATTTTCACTGTATGTGCTCTGAAATGAATGAGTGAATTTTATACATTTGATGCTTGTTTTCCTTTGAAAGAATACACAGTTAACACTTAAATCTGACCATAGCTTTTATACATTGTACTCATTTTGGATGCTTCCAGATTAGTTTTCCTTTTCTAATATTTAAAAAAGATATATAAAACCAGGGCATTGAATACAGAGTATTTATCATCTGTTTTCTATTAAAATCTTATTAAAATATAGAAATTTTAGAGAGTTCAAGACTTAATTGAATGGATTTATTATTATTATATAAACTAAGGACTAGGAGGTCTGTTTTTCAATTCTAGATCTTCCCCATATAGCCCTGTGACTTTGCGATGGGGAGCCTTCCCCCTCTCCATCTTAATTTCTTCATCTGTAAAATAAGCCAGATGTCCTGACTCTGCCTGATGTTGTGAAAAGCAATAGAAATGTTAAAAATGATTGTTTAAACTGTAGGATTAAACAAAGGAGAGAAAGAACAACTATTAGATTCTTTTTTTTTTTTTTTTGTCTTTTTGTTGTTGTTGTTGTTGTTGTTGTTGCTATTTCTTGGGCCACTCCCGCGGCATATGGAGGTTCCCAGGCTAGGGGTTGAATCGGAGCTGCAGCCACCGGCCTACGCCAGAGCCACAGCAACGCGGGATCCGAGCCGCATCTGCAACCTACACCACAGCTCACGGCAACGGCCGGATCGTTAACCCACTGAGCAAGGGCAGGGACCGAACCCGCAAGCTCATGGTTCCTAGTCAGATTCGTTAACCACTGCGCCATGACGGGAACTCCAGATTCTTTTTATGTTTTTTCAATGCTAAGATCTTACCTGTAAATGAAAATCCGCTTTTAGGGCATTTTTTGAAAATTGGAGAAACACCATCTGTATTTTGTTGGAACTTGGAGGAGTAGGGGTTGAGATAGGTTGCTTGTTCCTTTTGATGTATTTTTCAGAGTGTCCTCAAAGAGTTAGTAGGAGATGGCTCCTCGATATGGGAGAAACTGATGGTAGCTAATGACAGTTGGGTTATTATGCCCACTATGCTGCAGACATTTTATATGCGCTATCTCATTTAATCATTTCCTAAACCCCAAGTATTACTGTCTTCAATGTATAGATAAGAAAATTGAGGTACAGAGAGCTGAAGTGTCTTGCCCAGATTTGTGTGGCTGCAATGTTTGTGCTTTCTCCATTATTCCATACTGCTTCTAGGGTCTTGTGGAGGCAATACTGAGAAGATTTAGAATTATGACTTCCATTCTTCCTGTGGGATCTAGGCTTATACTGGGGAGATGGATAACATACGGAGTTACAGAGTGGGTAGGCAGGTGCCTACATGATATGATTTGGAAAGCAGTTGATTGGTGCCTGCTGACAAATATCTTCATTGGCTTGTCATAGTCACCTTGCCTAAGATTTCACCACTAAAATTATTACTTCACTTGTTTTGTTTTTCTTCGCCAGTGAGGAGGTTGGGAGGACTTTCAAATATACACATTCTAGGAGAGTTCATATATTACATCTTTCACCATTTAATACACTAGCAAGCAGTGTGGAAGTGGAGAAAGAGCTCAGATTTAAGAGCCAGGCAGACCTGGACTTGAATTCTAATTCTACCATATCCCTGCTCTTTAACGTATACATGATACTTAATCTCTCGGAACTTCACTTTCTTCTTGAGTAAAACATAATAATGCATATGCATAGGCCATTATTATTATGTCTAATAATTATACTATATTAAACATCAGATATGGGTAGTTGTGGTAGAGTGGGAAGAGCACTGGAATGGAAGTCAGGAGACTTGGTGTCCTGCCATATTGGTTTCATTTGTCTACATACATGTTTATTGAGTATCCACTATGCGTCATCTACTATATTAGGCACTGATGAATCAACAGTGAAGAATTTGAAGTTCCTGCTTTATTATATCTTAAAGTCTAGCTTGGTACTAACCTAATTATATCCATATCCTGGTCATGTAGAGAGGGATCAATGTTCTTCACATTTTAGAGATGGGAAACTAAGATTTAAATGATACAATGGTGAGCAAAATAAGCATGATTCCTGACCTCACTGAGTTTGTAGTCTAATGGAGTTGAAATTAATCAGATAATCCCACAAATTAATATAAGATTAAAACCATTACAAGTGTTTAAAGGAAAGGAAGCCAGTGCTCTAAAAGCAGGTAACAGAGGCTTCACTTCAGCTTCACTGAGCAAATGACATCTGAGCTGAGATCTGAAAAATGAAGAGGTGCTAACCAGGTCATCCTTCTACATATCCTTATTCAGATTCTTCTGGATTTCCTTCTGCTCTTTCATACCCTCTTTGTTGGCTGTTGCAAACTTTCTCCTGTCTTTTTAAGCCTCTTACTCAACTACACATTTGTTCTCAGGAGGTGAGTTTGCCTCCTGTTTTACATAGACAATAAGAGTTCAGTTGTGTCTGAACTTCTTATCCACCCACCTCACCATCTTTTGTACATACATTGATTTGCATCTTCACCCATGCTTTTGTCTTATCTCAGAGGAAAAGCTAGCCCTCTGTCAGTCCAAGTTCAATCTCTCCACCTTTGTTTTAGATTCCATGCTTTCCTCTTGCTTCTACAGGGATCTTTTTGCATAATTGTCCCTTTTCTCTCTTCTATTTTTAACCTCTTCCTCTCTATGAATTCTTTTCTCAGCAAAGGAAAGAAAAAAACTTTTCTTGACCCTTCCTAGTACAATCAAGCTTCCATAAAAAGTGAGTCCACACATATATCTGCTTTTAACAGGGTCACTAATTACTTTTTATTTCCAACTACAGCAGACACATTTTAGTTCTTGTCTTACTTCCCTCCAATGCTTTCCCTTCATTGGCATGTGAGGCACTTGGCTTTTGAAGACTTTTTCCTTGAAATCTTCTGCTTCGGTAGTTCCCATGATATCACTTCTTCCTGTCAATACTGTTTATAACCCTCAGGATTAAGTCCAAATTTTAACATGGCTCAGAAGGCATGCCTATGTACCACTTACACTGCAACCATGTAAACTGCTTGTAGATCCCTAAATTCATTAAGCTTTCTCACTTACCTGCTTTTGCTTAATCAGTTATCATTGAGGAGAAATTCTTCTCCCACATTCCCTTTGGCAAACACCTACTCCTTATTTATGAGAAAGTTTAGGTGCTTCTTCCTCTAAGGACTCTTATTTGACTCTGCCACTCCCAAGACTAGATTAGGTACCTGTTCTCTGTGCTTCTAAGTGCTTGCTTCTCTCTTGAAACTTACCACACCTTATTATAAATGAAGTTCACATGAAATAGACCACAAACATGGATATGTAAGATATTTCACATTTTATTTAATTAATTAATTAATTAATTTTTGTCTTTTTGCCTTTTTGAGGGCCACTCCCGTGGCATATGGAGGTTCCCAGGCTAGGGGTTGAATCAGAGCTATAGCCGCTGGCCTACGCCAGAGCCACATCAATGCAGGATCCAAGCCGCGTCTGCAACCTACACCACAGCTCACGGTAACACCCGATCCTTAACCCACTGAGCAAAGCCAGGAATCAAACCCGCAACCTCATGGTTCCTAGTCGGATTCGTTAACCACTGCGCCACGACGGGAACTCCAATATTTCACATTTTAAAATGTTCTTTAAGCTACCTTGTATTCAGCATTCTACCAGAAATGTAAGATATGCAATTTCAGTCAATATTTGATCCTCCTAATGGCTTAAGCAAATATGCTGAGGCCTTAGGAAACACCAAAATACTGGGAAAGCCCTTTTGGTCATTGATCATTAATTTTTTGTCAACGCCGTGATATAGTCTCAGATATACCATTTTGTCTCAATCAGGGATGGTCCTTTCAAGTTTGCTGCTGCTGCTTCTGTGTCATACTTGGGGGACTGGATCATTGCTGAGATTGAGTGGCCTGTGTCTAGGGCTCAGCACACTCATTAAAATTTCTCTGAACTTTTGCCCTTCCTTGGCTGCTTCCATCAAATGTTAAACTGTTGTCCTTGCCACCTCTAACCTCTACCAGACCCCTGACTTCTTCTTATCTAAAGTATATGTCCCATTCTCTCCTGAATACCCTAAAAGGAATTTCATCTGTCCTCTTGAGACCTGCATTGGTGCTCCCAAGCATAATCTCACCCGTGAGCTTGCGTTTGGAAAATATAGAAGCCAAGAAGGTAAGTCTGTGTAGACAACTTAAACTTTCAGTCCTGGCAGCAAGGGAGGAGGAATTCCCTTTGGCGAGGTAAGGAAAAATAAAAAGGTCTAACAATCTTCTTGAAATGAGAGGGAGAATTGAAAAACTTAAACCAGGAGTTCCCATTGCGGCACAGCAGAAACGAATCCGACTAGGAACCATGAGGTTGTGGGTTTGATCCCTGACCTCACTCAGTGTGTTAAGGATCCGGTGTTGCCGTGAGCTGTGGTGCTGATTGCAGATGCGGCTCGGATCTGGTGTTGCTGTGGCTGTGGCATAGGCCGGCAGCTACAGCTCCGATTAGACCCATAGCCTGGGAAACTCAATATACCACAGAGGCTGCCCTAAAAAGACAAAAGACAAAAAATACAATACAATACATAAAAAAAGAAAAACAAAACTTAGACCAAAACACAAATAATTATCTCAAAATATGTTGACACATACTTGTCTGTTTATGAGACTCTCCCTTCACTAAATTGTGAATGCCTTTTAACATACTGCAGAATTTCATTCCCTAATATCTTAATAGAAAGTACAGAGAAAACTAACAAAATCCAGTCTGGGAGAGGGAGTACAGAAAGCTTATAGAAGGAAGTGCGCTACCTGAGCTCTCAGTGACTAGGGGTAATCAATGATTAGGCTAGGTAGAGCAGGATTGGTATTGGGGGAACTGCATAACCAACAACTTAAAAATATAAGACCCTACGTTTTAAGATGTATAGGTAGGAGATGATACTGAGAGTAAGATTTAATGGACATATTTGTGCTTCGAAAAGATCACACTGGCTGTAGCATTGAAAATGTCCTGAATCTGATTTATTATAAGGTGGAGAATGCATCAGGAGGTTATTGCTGTTCATCAGTCAAGAGACAGTGATATTTAAGATCAGGGTCATGGCAGTGAAGAAGGAGTGATATGGATGGATCACAAAGGTATTTAGAGAAGGGAATCTATGATCTGTGTGGCTATGAAATGATGGTTGAAGATAAATGAGAGAAAGGAATCTAGGACGATTCCTATGTTTCTGTTTTAGGGTGCTGCTTTGGAAGTCATGCTCCCATTTGGTACTGGAAATAGAAGAAAGGAAGATGATCATAAGTTGCATTGATGTTTTGAATATTTATAATCCCCATGTGTATTCATGTTCTTTGAAACAGAGAAAACTGAATTTCATCATCTGTGTTTTGAAATCATGTATTAAAGGATTATCTGCGTGTTCTAACAAAATCTGCGTAAATGGAATTTATCACTCTTCTAAGGAAGATATACTTTCTTCTCCATGACTTTCTTTAATAAGTACAGGCTTGTTATTTGCATAGCTTAAAGATATTATTGGTGACTGATATTGTGGAAGTATCAGGGTACCACGATAGAACACTAGTAACTTTGTTTTGAATCAGGAGTCTCAGCTTTTCAAAATAGGAGGATCTCTGGAAATAACTAGTTCACGGTCTTAAAGTCATATCAGTGCATTCATTCATCGGCAGGTGTTTATTGCCTAAGTGACAATGTGACAGGCCTTATACTAATACAAAAGCAGAAGCAGTTTCTATTCTCATGGACCTTACGATTAACCAGAATTAATGAATATTATTCAAATAACCACAATAATAAGTATATAATTTTAAATTCTAACTACTTTGAAGGAAAGTTTCCAGTGGCAGTAGATTATGAGTTGAAAGCGCAGATTCTATAATCAGACTGATTGGTCTGGATACTGCTTCTTCCTACTCACTATCTGTGTAGTCTTGAGTCAGTTATTTAACATTTCTGTGTCTCAGTTTCTTGTATAAAATGGAGAAAATAATAAGAGTAGAAGTTACCTCGTCCAAGGGGGATGGGAAAAGATATGAATATTGCAAGAAGAGCATAGGACACAAAATAGAATGTACAAAAAGCATGTGTATAAGTAGTCTGGTGCCACAGTACTTGGGACCTTGAGAAACAAGACAAACATATTTATCTTTATCCCATGATAAAAAAAAGAAGCCTTGAAGAATTTTCAGTGAGGAAGTTGCATAATCATAATTGCCATTGGAAAACAGAAGAAAGGCACTCTGCCTGCACTATGGAAATTCAGTTGGGCCAGAGTAAATTCAGGGGCATGTATTAAGAAGCTATTGTAATAGTCCAGGCAAATGATGGTGGTGATTTGGACTAGCATGGGAAGGAGACACATGTAAGTAGTTTCAAGCGATGACTGAAAAATGGATTGTGTTTAGGGTAATTCTTTGGTTTCTGACTGGTAGTGTTGAATGGACACCACTGCCAATCAGTGAGATGGACTACTATACCTTGAAACTATTACCCCTCTGGCAAGAGGACCCATTTTCAGATGAAAAATCATGATTTTTGTCTTTGATATTTTTGCATTTGAGGTGTGTTTGAGGCTTCCAAATGAAGACTTTGAGAAACAATTAGATATACAGGTTTGGAGCTCAGAACAGGAGCTCAAATGAGAAAAATGTTTGAAAGTCACTGGCATATAGATGGTAATGGAAGCTTTGGGAGTAAATAAAATTACCTATGGAGAACACAAAGTCAAAAGAGATGAGGGCTTCAAAGAACTTCGTTTAATATTAGGATTAATAAAGGATGAGCCTAAAAATGAAGTGAAAAATATGGCCAGAGAGGTAGAAGGAAAACTGGGAAACCGGTGTGAGAAAAGCCAAAGGAACAGTGTTTTAAGAAGGTAAAAAGGTTAATGCCACTAAGATTGTGATAAAAAATATTGATGGGATTCAGTAACATGGAGACCATTAGTTATCCTAATGGGACCAGTTTTAGAAGAGTCCTGGATTGGTGGTGGGATGAAGGAAGAAGCCAGAAGAGAATATAATGATGAAGAGTGAGTGAGGGTGTGTGAAGATAGCAAATATAGACACCTCTTTCTAGAAATTTGGCTATAAAAAAGATGGGTATTGGGGTAGTATTTGGAGACAAATATATGGGCAAGATATCCTTTTTTAAGTTTTGGGAGAAGTGAGCATGTTTGAATGCTAATGGATATATCCAACTAAAAATTTATATATCATACATATATTTCAGTATCTCATGTATGTTAAAGATATATAAGAGAGAAGAAAAAAACTAAATTCCTGATAATGTGATCAGGGTTGGAATCCACAACACACATGAGAAATTTTACCTTAGTAGGAAAGATGTTCCTTTATTATAGAAGTAGAGATGGAAGAGAGGATGTGGGAAAATGTAGAATCAAGAAGATGAGGGAATTTCCATCTTGAAATTTCAATTTTGTTGTTAAAGAGGCAAAGTCATGTGCTGAGATCAGGGGAGAGGGGATGAGAAGAGTGAAGACACTGAAAGAAGTTGGGAATTTTGTCAAGAATGGAATTGAACATTATAACTTTATCGTGGAACTAATCTGTTGTAGGACTTCCTTCAGAGCTCAACTGCTCAGATAGAGGCACAGAGAAAACCTGATAGTTGGATTCATTTAGCATTTGGGTTTTGTTAGGAATTTATGATAAAAATGCATAGGGGCAATTTTAGTTTAGGGGTGTGGAAGCCAATCTGGATTGAATAAAGAAAGGAAGAAGGCAAAATTTGCCAGATGGATTTGGGAAAAAGTCAAGTCTTTGCAAAAGTGAAAAAGGATCACAGCAGCAGTACTTAAAAACATAAACTAGAATGAAAGGAGATTATGGAAAAATCACTTAACTTCTCTGGCCTGTTTTCTCATCTGTAATATAAGCCATGGTGATAGATGATAGAAGCCAAGTGTGTCTTGTGTGTTTAAATTTATACATTTATCTCATTGTCTTTTGGTAGTAAGTATCAAGAGTATCAGGAGGGCCTAGGAGTTCCTAAAGAACAGCCTGGTCACTTCTAAGGAATGAAGCAGGGTTAGAGGGTAGGAAATGTTAGTCATTCTAACTCTCCCATGGATGCTCAGTCAGAGAAAGACAAAGCCATGCTTCTATAGGTATGATTCTACTACAAGTAATTCTCTTTTCTCTAGGCATGTTTGACTTAGCTATTCCAGAAGTGATTACTCTCTAACTATGGAATCAGCCATCTCCTTTAGCTAGCAGTTTTGCAGGAAGAACAGTGTACATTATTGGTAGAATTAGTACTAATTCGTTGAGAGGAAATGAACTCCAGGGCATTTTGATCATAACCAAAGCATGTGAGATGAGCTGTCAATATCTGGAAAAAATGAAGCAGCATAGAATTAAAAATATGTGAGTGCACCATCAGAACATCATTCAGAAAACTGTGGCAGCATCTCATGATGGTGGAAAAAATGCTGGTACCTGAAAGCAGCTCATATTAGCAGAATCTCCAGATGGCCAGAGAGAGTTCTCTAGCACTTACTTAGGATAGTAAGGACTTTGAAGGCCTCAAAGTGGGACATTGAAGTGTTGTCACATTGTATCTTGTCACTGTGAAAATTTCCTATTTCAGCATTTTGTTATTATAATATTTGCAAGTGGAGTGGTTCCATATGATTTTTTCCCACCAAAAAATGTAAGATACTCCAAAAGGTATCTTGTTGGAGACTTTAGCCAAGGAAAGTCCTACATAGCTTAAATGTAGCCCTTTGCAGAAATGAACTGAGTCAAAGGCTATGTAGAAAATGAGGAGTTGTACTGTACAAGTGCATATTTTGATTACTTGAAATTTTGAGCTTAAAATATTACAAACTTTTAAAGGATCTTTATACACAATGCAAAATGCTCCTCTAATTAAGTTGCAGGCTCTTCTTAAATAAGAAAGTGGTTAATTTTACTCATACAACTGGAGATAGCTAATCCAGGGCCGCATGAAGAGTATGCAGCTTTATTGCATGAGGTCCAGACTTGCTCTGCCTTGTCTAGGGTGTTTTCCCTCATCTGCTTGATCAAAGTGGCTCACTACCAGTACCACATTCTAAGAGGCAAGATGTAGAAAGGGGGAAAGGGGAAGGGGAGAAATGGTCTAGTCTCTTTAAAGGCAGGGCCCAGAGGTTGGGTTTACATCTGTTTATATCTCTTAGGAAGAACTGAATCACATGTCACAGTAGCCTTCATTTTGTATAGCCATGTGCCCAGCTAAAACATGGAGGTTTCATTACTACTCAAGGAGAGGAGAATAAATATTAGAAGACAGCTAATAATCTCAGCTAAATCCCCTCCAAAAAAGACTCTACCAATTCATATTTCTGCCAGTAGCCTGAGAGAAGTCTCACACTTTATAGTAACTATTTAAACTATTTTGTTTATTAATTTTGCTTATATATAATTTACTTAACTGTAAATTTATATAATTTAATTTTAAAGCCTTTATTTTTAGAGCAGTTTTAGGTTTGTATCAAAATTAAGAGAAAGATACAGAGATTTCCCGTATGCCTTCTGTCCCCACACATGCATAGCCTCCCCCATTATCAACATCCCCCACCAGAGAAGTACAGCTGATGAGCCAACACTGACACATCATAATCACCCAAAGTCCATGGTTTACATTAGAGTTCATTCTTGGTATTGTATAATCTATGGGTTTGGGCAAATATATAATGACATGTATCCATGATTATAATGTCTTACAGAGTGAATTCATTGCCCTAAAAAATCTTCTGCGCTCTGCCTAGTCCTCCTTTCCCCTCACTTCAACCCCTGGCGACCACTGATCTTTTTACTCTCTCCATGGTTTTGCCTTTTCCAGAAGGTCATATGATTAGAATGATAATGTATATTGCCTTTTCAGATTGTCTTCTTTTATTTAGTAATAAGCACTTTAGGTTCTTCCATGTCTTTTTATGACTTGATAGCTCATTTCCTTTTAGTACCAAGTAATATTCTATTGTCCAGATGTACTACAGTTTATTTATCCATTCATCTACTGAGAGACATCTTGGTTGCTTCCAAGTTTTTACAATTGTGAATTATGCTGCTATAAATATTTGTATACAGGTTTTTGTGTGAGCATAAATTTTCAACTTCTTTGGGTAAATAACCAAGGAGCATGGTCATTGGATCATATGGTAAGACTGTGTTTAGTTCTATAAGAAACTGTCAAACTGCCTTCCAAAGTGGCTGTACCATTTTGCATTCCTACCAGCAGTGAATGAGAGTTCCTATTGTTCTATGTCCTTGCCATCATTTGATGTCAGTATCTTGGATTTTGGGCATTCTATTAAGTGTGTAGTGAGTAACTATTTTGTTTTGTTTTGCTCTCCTTCAGTAAACTTGATGGTAGGGAACTCTGTGCCTTGCTTATTTTCATGTCTACAGCCTTGAGTACAAAATGCTCAGGAAATGTCTGTGAAATGAAGATCTGGAGAGATGCCTATGACCACATTAGTGTCGCTACAGCAATCAAAGGCACAACCCATAGAAATAGAGACTCTGAGGTTCTTTTTTTTTTTTTTGTCTTTTTGTCTTTTTGTCTCTTTAGGGCCGCACCCATGGCATATGGAGGTTCCCAGGCTAGGGGTCAAATGGGAGCTGTAGCCAATGGCCTATGCCAGAACCACAGCAACATGGGATCCAAGCCGCGTCTGCAACCTACACCACAGCTCATGGTAACGCTGGATCCTTAACCCTCTGAGCAAGGAGAGGGGTGAAACCTGTGTCCTCATGGATGCTAGTCGGGTTTGTTAACTGCTGAGCCACGACAGGAACTCCTGAGGTTCTATTTGATGAGAAGACTTTAAAGTCATTTAGGAAACATTGTCTAACCCAGGCTCAAAGGCAGCTATCAAAGACAGTGAGAAAATAGGAGGTTTGGAAGAACTAGCACTTAAAATTATGAAGTGGATTTGGAGCTTTTAAGTAAATGAATTATAAAGAACCAGTCTTCTTAAAGCAGGAAACTCATTTTTATGAAGGCAATCAGGCCAGTGAAAATAAAACTCTGCTTACGTATAAGTAAAAAATAACTTCTTTTGGTCATAAGCACTTTAAAAAATAAATTTTGAAGTTTACGCAATTGTTATAATCTTCAAGTGATGCACGGAAAATATTATTCTGAAGACAAAGAACTAATGAAATGTTTTGAGAAGAGAGAATGCTCCAGTGTTTTTAAAATAAGGATAGCCAGTGATCCAAAAATATATTTATTTCCACTTAATGGAAAAGAGAAAACATCAATAAGAAAGAGGAAAAGAAGGAGAAAATGGAACAATAAAAATAGAAGAAAAGAAAAAGAGAAGACCAGGAAAGAGAGGGGCATGAGGGAGAAGAAGCAAACAGCAAAAGCCGGAAAGATGAAATAGGACCCTCCATGGTCTGAGTCTCAAATAGGCTGCCAATCTAAGCTAGACTACAAATCCTCTTGCCTAAAGATAGGCACTTATTGGAAGCCACTGGAAGTATGTAGTTACATTGTTTGATCCTTCAGTTTCAAAGTTTTCAAAATACAATAAAGGCTTTATATTCCCATTCTGCATGCTGAAATTAAGACTAGAACCAGAATTTCTAGCATCCCTTGATTCAGATCTCCAATCATGTTTCTAAACCAATAGACACATTAATGTGTTTTATAAAAATATAAAGTTGTTTCTGATTACTTTTGCTGCAGAAGACAAATTTAGAAGAAAAAAATGAAATCTCAGATTGTACATAGATAGAAAGGAGAGTGTTCTATAGCCTTGAGAAATGGGCAGTTTTAAAAAATATTTCATTGGAAATATGAAAAGGTGGAGATAGCTCTGCAAAACAATTTGAGCAGATGAGAAGTATTTGTTTTTTTGGTTTTTTTTTTGTCTTTTTGTCTTTTTTGTTGTTGTTGTTGTTGCTGCTGCTATTTCTTGGGCCGCTCCCGCGGCATATGGAGGTTCCCAGGCTAGGGGTTGAATCGGAGCTGTAGCCACCGGCCTACGCCAGAGGCACAGCAACGCGGGATCCGAGCCGCGTCTGCAACCTACACCGCAGCTCACCGCAACGCCAGATCGTTAACCCACTGAGCAAGGGCAGGGACCGAACCCGCAACCTCATGGTTCCTAGTCGGATTCGTTAACCACTGCGCCACGACGGGAACTCCGAGAAGTATTTGTTAAAGTAATCACCAGTAATACTAAACTTTGATAGTTTCTAATTGTCTTAGAAAAATGTTCTACCTTGGTATGGTGTCCTTTGATAAATACAATCCTAAAATACTCTGGCCTGCATCCGTCAAATAAGAATACTTACTGTTACAAAGGTGGTATGAGAAAAATCTAAGTAACAACAGGATCAAGCCTTTGTATGAGATGTTCTCCATTCCTGTTTTCAAGAAGGAAAAAATTGAATGATTTCCTCCTAGCAAGAGCATCTTATGTCCCTTTATTGGAAACTTCTCAAAAGAATTGTCCATACTTATTGTCTCCAGTTTTTATCTTCCAATCTTTCCTGAACCTACTTTAATCTGACTTTTTCTCCAAACATTCCACTTATTCCCTTATCAATGTTACTACTTATCTTCAGTTTGCCAAATTAATCAGACCATTCTCAGGCCTCATCTTACTTGGCCTATCAGCAGCTTTTGACATTGTCTATCACTTTATCCTTGAGACATTTTCCTTACTTGGTTTCTGAGACACAGCAGACTCAGGGTTTTCTTCTTACTTCCTTGGCCTCTCCTTAGTGTTTTTTGTTGGTACTGCCTCATCTCTTTGGTCTCTGTGTATTGGAGGGTCCTAGATCTCAATCTTTGGTCCTTTTTTTCTTTATTTCATGTACACTATACCCTAGGTGATTTTAATTAATCCTATGACTTTGAATACTATCTATATACTGATGACTCTCAAAAATATATTTATAGCTCTAGTCTTTCCCCTAATCTCCAGAGTCAAGTATCAAATGCCTACTCATTTTCTCCCCTTAGATGTTTAGTTAGGCCATTCAAACTGAACCATCTAAAACTGAACTCTTGGAGTTCCCATCATGGCGCAGCAGAAATGAATCTGACTAGGAACCATGAGGTTGCAGGTTCGATTCCTGGCCTCGCTCAGTGGGTTAAGGATCTGGCGTTGCCGTGAGCTGTGGTGTAGGTCACAGACGAGGCTCGGATCTGGAGTTGCTGTGGTTCTGGCGTAGGTTGGCAGCTACAGCTCTGATTAGACCCCTGGCCTGGGAACCTCCATGTGCCATCCGTGTGGCCCTAAAAAGACAAAAAGACAAAAAAAATAAGATAAAACTGAACTCTTGTTCATCCGCAGGTTTCATGAACAATTACTCAGTTGCCCATGACAAAAACAGTCATTATCCTCTAGTACTCCACACTCAATCCATCAGTAAAATATCCTATCAGCATGGCCGCAGCTGTCAACTTGGTCCAAGTCACCATCAGCTCTAGCCTGTATTATTGCTTTGACCTTTTCCTTCCACATAGAGTAAGTAGCCTTTTCAAATGTAAGTTACATCATGTCAGTCTACTCACAACTATCCAATTCCTTCCCATTTTACTAAAAATAAATGTGAGATTCAGTATCATTGTCCATCTTTGGTCTATCTTTGTTAGATCATCCAACCTTTTCTGTTTCCTATCCTACTGGACTTGTTATTCCTAGAACTAAGAGGATTCCCACAGGGCTTTGAATATGCTATTCCTTCTATCTGGAAGTTTCTTTCCCTGTGTCTTCACCTGGTTCATCACTTCATTGAAATCCTTAATGTTACTTTTTCAGGGAGGCATTCCCTGACAAACCTATCTAAGATGAACTCTCATTACTCTGTTTCGTATTATCCTGTTTTATTTTTCTTTATGAAGTTTATAATTATCTGATGTTTTTTGTCTGTTTCCCACTCTAGAATATTAGTTTCAGGAAAGCAGGTTCTTTGTCTTGTCCACTGCTGTTTCTCCAGTGGCTGGAACAGTGCCTGGCATGTAGTAAGATTACAGAAATATTTGTTGAATAATGAATACATGATAGAAACATTGATTTGTTTTTGTTAGCATCCTTTTCCATAACTGCTGGCACTGTATATTACATGACACCATATTTTCATGTATTTACAGTTTATACCTTATGAACATGAAAGAGCATACTGGCAGAATAACCTTGAAGCAATATAAAATCTGCTATTGCACATTTTCTATTCTGTTTTTACGTAACATAAAGGGGGTGGGGCACACGGTTATTTACTTCAAAAGTTGTTATGTGAAGTGAATGTTTTGGGTACACACTGTTTGCTTGCTAACAAGTATTTGGGAGCATCTGGGAGGGAGGAGAGGAGTTTTGAGCAAAGATTGTTTTGCTAGTTCCAGAGCAGTGTTGCCTTTCAGGATATTGCATTGCTCTTCCTCTGCGACTTCATTTGAATAGAATGTAAGGTGTAGTTAATAATTGCAATTTGACCTATTTTAAGAAATCGATCACCTGGAGGCCTTTTTAAAGGGTCGTAAAAGCCTTTTGGTGGTTTATTGGGTGGAATTATAAGACTAAAAACTCTGATCTGCCCAGATTAGGGACAGATTCTGAAATGTGTAAACTGCTTCATAAATTAACACTGTAAACCTGTCAGTTACTATGGTAGCTCAAAACTGAGTTCTGCAGCTTTGACAGTGCTTTGGGAAGCTTGTTAGCTGGATGAACTCAGGATGTCCGACAGGAAACCGTCTATAAAAAGAATTACGGAATAAGATGACTACTTAGGTTTTGCAGGATGTATTGAGCACATTTCCCCGTTGGCAGGGATGCAAATATAATCATGTTATATATAACAATGTTAAGGTGGTATTTGTTAAAAAGAGATCCTACCTGTACTTCATTTGTCTACACTGATTTTCATCACTCAGCATGTGTCTAACTTCTTTGTGTATTTTTATGGAAAATAACTTACTCTTAGCTAGTGGCAAGCATGATGAATCTGATTCAAAACCCTTTTATGTTTGAAAGTACACAAAGTCATCTTTAGCATTCTTTATAAACTACTCCTGCAAGAAATGTTATTTGCTACTTATTATCTAAATTAGATTTGACTCACCAACAGTTCATAGACTGATTGTACTATTATTGAGCTGTGTATTGACCTCAGCATGTTGTCAGGCCTCAATATCTGGCAGGTTCCAGAGGTGCTAATTGTCAGGCTGAGTTGTGGCTGTACTCTAGAGCTATGAATAGACATTTGTACATGTTGGATGGCTTCCTTGAAAAGAGATCAGTTATTCAAGAAGCTGGTGCTTTTGAGTCACATCCTGAAACCATGGATGGATACACAGTAGATTAAGGGATGAAACAGAATGATATCCCAGGGATAACTTACGTGAAAGAAAATTGAGCTTAACTAAACTGAGATGGAAATACAGTATTATATGTTAAAAGGAGCATAGGCTTTAGAATCAGATATACACATATTTTTTGCTTAAGTTGTATGACCTTGAGTAATTTACTTAACCATTCTGAGTCTCAAACAACTCATTTATAATATTGAGATGATAATGATAGAAACTGTCGATGTTTGTGAGACTTAAGTGAGCTAATCGACATCACACATCAGGCACAGAGTTTGACACCTGGTAAAAACTTACAAACTGTAGTACCTATTATTATTATTTTTTTGTCTTTTTAGGGCCACACCCATGGCATATGGAGTTTCTCAGGCCAGGGGTCCAGTTGGAGCTTAGCTGCCAGCCTACACCACAGCCACAGCAACACGGGATCCAAGCCACGTCTGTGACTTACACCACAGCTCACGGCAATGCCAGATCCTTAACCCACTGAACAAGGCCAGGGCTTGAACCTGCGTCCTCATGGATGCTAGTCAGGTTCATTGACTACTGAGACACGACAGGAACTCCTATTATTATTTTCTAAATACTCTGCCAAAGTTGGCACTAGAGCCCAGATCTCCTAGTCATGTTTTCTCATGTAAAATCACATATGTTTATCATTTCACCCACAGACAACATTTAAGACTTTGCACCTACTTTTCTGTTTCTCTCTTCTCAAGCATTAGTTGTCTTCTGCTTTCCCATTTTCTTTTTTTCTTAGCCCTATTCTAATTGCTTTGGCTGATATTTTTAGATATTTTAAACAATATGGGGAGAAAAATCTCAAATTTTATAACACTGGTGTTTTCTCTATCCAATGGCAACAGAAATAACATGGCCTTACTTCTTTTAGGTGGTGTTTTTATTTTTTTATTATTATTATTTTTTTGTCTTTTTAGGGCTGCACCCACGGCATGTGGAGGTTCCCAGCCTAGGGATTGAATCAGAGCTATAGCTGCAAGCCTACACCACAGCCACAGCAACTGAGCCGAATCTGTGACCTACACCGCAGCTCACAGCAACACCACATCCTTAACCCACTGAGCGGGGGTGGGGATCCAACCTGCATCCTCATGAATGCTAGTCAGATTTGTTTCCACTGAGCCACGATGGGAACTCCCCTAGGTGGTGTTTTTAGAAGCCACTTTAGTGACATTGCAAAACTCCATTCATCATTTTCTAATAGATAATTATATTTCTTTGCAAGTTTGTCACTGCCTTTACAAACAAAACAAGGGCTTGTGGCCATTTAGATATTTTGGAAGATTCTTTTGATTTACTTTGTCAAGGTAGAAAAGAAAGTTTTCTACAAAATCATATTATATAAGTGACTGCATTATTAGCCTTACAACATATTTCTGTTCCTTACTTCTTTTACCTTTCCTTTCAGTTTGGATTTTGCCAGCAGTGTGATCTTGTGCAAGTCACATCATTTCTCATATTTACTGATTGTAAATATGAAGTACCAACCTTTTAGATCTGAAGATTTGTTGATTTAATGAATTCTCTGTAAACTATAAAAAGCTAAATAAATGCAATAAATTATTATTACTAAAACAAAAATCAGTAAAGGCAGTTAATGGGTCAACAAAGGTGGTGGAAGTTAGAGGTTAATAATAACTGCCTAGTTATCAACTGCGTACAGGTCAATTTTTCTGAATTACTAGGAGCAAATGTGTAGTTTGGAGCTAGATGTTTTCATGTTTTTGCTTAATGACAGGGTGCTCAGAAGCAAACCCCTCTCAAGTATATAGAGCAATTTACTATTCTCTTTCACTTTCACATATATTATCTCATTTAATCTTAAGCACAAAACTGCCTGGCTGGGCCATTATCTTCATTTTTATAGATGGAAATTGAGTTATAATTTGCCTCCAAGCACATTAGTGGTTGAAGTAGGGCTGAAATCCAGGTTGATATTTATACTATTGTGCCTGCAGTATAACAAGCTCCTCAGCTATATATCTATTGGTTTAGTCAAAGATTAATTAGTCAGCTTTTACAACACTGTGCTGTGATTCTAAATTTGCTTTAGGTGACTTTTAGCCCCACCCATAACCTCCCCTATCTCATGACTTGTTGAATCTGTATCCTGGCTCACTGGCTATTTCAGAATACTTTATGTTTTCAGTGTGCTTAATTATCAGACAGGAAGGGAAGTATTAGAGATTCAGTTACTGTCTCTAAGTTGGAGAGGAGGAAAAAAGAGGGGCTGTGATAATTGCCTATGATAATCCATTTCTTGAGAAACAATATTATTGGTAAGTACCTGGAGTTTCTCCAATAGTGCAAGGATTACCCCAGCCAATTCTTAGAATGAAGGGATTATGTAGCATGGCTTTGAAGGGGTTGGGGAAGTGAGGCTGAAAACAGGAAATAGCTTTAGGCTTGCCATTCCAAAGGAGATTCTTTGTGGGAAACGGTCCTAGCAACAGTGTTATGTGAAACTGAGTAGGTAGAAACAGGAAGCTACTTTGTACATTGATTTTAGGCATGGAAATGCTGTGTAGTGGTTATCATCAAGGGCTCTGGTACTGAATTGTCTGGGTTTAAATCCAAGCTGCACCATTTATGGCCTGCGGTGATTTGCAAGAAGTTGTTTAATTTCTCCTTATTCCAGTTTCTGGTCTTTAAAATGGGAATAAAAATAGTATATACTTCTAAGGCTGACTGTGAGTATTATATGAGATTATGCAAAGTGCTTAGCACTTTGGGTATGTAAAGTGCTTAGCACAAGCCAGTGCCTGGGATACTGAAAGTATTGAATAAATTGTAGGAGGTATTATCATTATTATAGCTATTATGATTCGTCACGTATACCTTGTATCTTAGACAAAATTTAGCTGAAACAGTATTTGGCAAAAAAAAAAAAAAAAAGAAAAAGGTGTGCAGTGAAAGTTTATGGAGTTACTACTCTGCCAAAAATGTCATAATGATAAAACTGTGGTAGGGTTGATTGTTTGGTGACAGTAGGTTGAGGAAAGTTCAAGGGTAGCCATCTGATAAGATTTTTTTGCTAGAGAGTGGAAAGGGCTGGAGAGAGCTGGTTTTCAGTCCTAGCTCTGCCACCAATAAGTTGTATGAGCCAGGACAACTCACTTTCCTCTCTGGGTATTTCCTCATTTTTAAAAATAGGCAGTTAAGGCCAGATGAGTGGTTGTTAACTGTGAGCTGTGGGAAGGGAGTATATTAGAAACTGTTTCAAAATTTGTGTCTGTGCATTTTCATCCCCTATCTTCCCTTTGTTTCCAGGTCCCCTTCCTTCTTGTGAAAAACTCTGTCATTCTGGTAACCATATAGTTTATAAAGCACCTCATTGCACAAGTGATGATCTATAACCCAAAAGCCAAAGAAAGAATTGTCTTCATGTTAATTTGGATAAGTCTCAGTGGGATACTATGTAATCCAGGAACTCTTTTCATGGATTTACAGATAAATGACTCAGGAAGACAGCTATTCCATTTCCTACCTTTTCTTAAATGTGTTTGGCTGGTCTGGGAAGTGTTGTTTGATAGCTTAGGTCAAATTTCAGTAGCCTATAAATAGAAGAGAAGCAAAGTATTTTTAACTTTTCTTAGCATTTGCACTGTGAATGAGGCAGGGCTATGAAATATCTAAGGACAGATGGATGGGGAGGGAGAAGTTTAAAATCTCTCTGAGAAAGTTTTAAGGGAAGCCTGGTTGTCTTAGTCCTTATAGGTAACATGAAAGGATTTCTCTTTGTCAGAATATTGCCTTGGATCCAAAAGTAAACAGTGTGTTCAACTCAATCTATAAGAGCAGGTCTATGGCAGAAATGTGGCCTTCTGTTGACTAAACCTACATACTACTTATAGATGCTTTAGAAGGCAGCATGGGCTGGTGATGGGGAGGGAGGAATTGAGCAAAGAGAATCACTGAACTTCAGTAAGAGAAACAGTATCCCTTTAATGATTCATTGCGACATAGAAAAAGAAGTAGGATGGTGTTGATTCAGCCTGGCTAGCTAACTGAAGGAAGACTTAAATGCTGGAGTCCCAGAGGAAGAGCTTTCATATTTCTGAGTCAAACCTGTGGGATCCAGCACAGTCAGGTGGAAGTGCACTAGACAGGGAATCATATCTGCCCTACTTCCAGTTCTGTTGCTAACTTGCTGTGTTATTATCTTAATCAAGTCTGAGTTTTACTTCACAATATGTAAAGTGCCTTCAATATATTTGCTGATTCTAACAGTTTGATCCCAGGATTCTATTATGTAATAATTGAAGCCTGCTAACATGAGAACATTACAAATGGACCAGGTAAGATAAAGAGTGTGGGGCAGGTAGAGGGGACCTGCTTGATTAATTAACGTATATAGGAGAAAAGAAAGGTACTCCTTGATGTTGGGATAAGTGAACTATAATCTTTAACTTCCTGTGAAATTGTTGGTTTTAGGAATATAAACTCAAAGAGAAGTTACAGAACTGGAAGTAGTGATTTTTCATTGAAAGGAAAGTATTTTTTTATTTAATAGCTATGTGGAAACATGAATCCTTTTAGTTTCTATCATAAAACCAGTATTTTTCAATAATAAAAAAGCTGATAAAATTATATTTTGTGTCAGTGAAATGCTGTTTTAAAAAAGAAGTGATGGAGTTCCCGTTGTGGCGCAGTGCTTAACGAATCCGACTAGGAACCATGAGGTTGCGGGTTCGATCCCTGCCCTTGCTCAGTGGGTTAGGGATCCGGCGTTGCCGTGAGCTGTGGTGTAGGTTGCAGACGCAGCTCGGATCCTGCGTTGCTGTGGCTCTGGTGTAGGCCGGTGGCTACAGCTCCAATTCGACCCCTAGCCTGGGAACCTCCATATGCCGCGGGAGCGGCCCAAGAAATAGCAAAAAAAAAAAAAAAAAAAAAAGACAAAAAAAAATAATAATAAAAATAAAAAAGAAGTGATAAATTCAGATTTGCTCTTTGAAAAGGTCATTCTTATTATATGTAGTGTGAAGAATGGTTTAGAGACAGGAAATACTGGATAAGGAGATCCCTGATGATGAGGTCCTCAACTTAGGAAGGGGTGGTGATAATGGAGACATTGAATGGAAGATAGAAGAATTGAAGAAGACTCTCAAGTTTCTGGTTTGGGCAGCTGGGAAGATGATGGTGCCATTTACTGATATAGGAGATACAGGGAAGAGTAGAACAGATAAGGGAGTAGATGATGTTGATTTAATATTTATAAAGTAAAGTTCTGAATTATCTGAGGCTTTGATGTAGATTCTGAGCTTTCTCAGTTCAGATAACTTCCATATACTTTTTATCTCAGAAAAGAGTATCTGTATTCGTGTGTCTTCTGTGTTGCTAGGGGAGAGGATTGCTATGGAGATTAATGATATCATAATTCCCCTGTGACCCAATATGAACAGTCAGGTGGGTCTGGCTCAGTCTTCAGGCTGAAGGCTATTTGAAGGCATCATATCCTGGCCACAGCATGTGATAGGTAGAAGAGTATGTGTGTGGGGGAGGGCAGTGAGGAGCCAAGGAATATGTTTGTTTTGGTTTGGTTTGGTTTTGCTCTTATGGGAAGGATGAAACTAAAATCCTGCCTTCCAATTATTTTGGTTTCAAACTTGATTTTTTTTTTCTGTTTCAATGATGCAAAGGGGCAGTTTTCCCAATTCTTGGTAGAAAGCACACAGAGAAGTCCCTAATGTATTTTTTTTTTCATTTTTTAAAGTTTTATTGAAGTATAGTTGATTTATAATGTTGTGTTAATTTCTGCGGTATCACAAAGTGATTTAGTTATACGTATACACATATCTATCCTTTTTCAGATTTTTTTTTACCGTATAAGTTATCAAGGAATATTGAGCAGAGTTTTCTGTGCTATGTAACAGGTCCCTGATGACCATCCATTCCATATACAATGGTGTGCATACCTGATGTATTTTTAATCACATTTAGTCCTTTTTGAAAAAGTATGACAAAGTTAAAATGTTATATTTTTCCTTCTTAGAGTGGAAACTTCAAGGTATTAAATCTTAGAGAAATGGCTTTTATTCATGTGAATATCAGATGTCTATATACTCTTCTTATTTGCACAGCATTTGGCTCTACTTTGTCTTCAAATGCCGAGATAAAAGGTAAACCAACAATGGAGTGGTTTTAAAATTACAGATACTGTCTTTTCAATCTGCTCTATGAAAATGCATTGTTATTGATGGATTGTTATTGAAAATATTTCAAGAAATCCACACACAAAAGATATGTTCTTACTCGTCAACTTCATGTATAAGGTAACTGATGATAGCAAATATTTTGTGGGATAAAAGACGAACTAAAAGACAATTTCCATGCCTTTTCGTATAGTCTTTTCCAGCAAAGAGGTTAATTATCTGAAACCTGGTACCCAACTACCTGAAAACTTTTCTTAATTATTATCCTTAACTTTTGAGACAATTAGATAAATTTTTAAAATACAGAGATTTAAAATAAAATTTAAAAATATTACAGAATTATTAAATCATATCTAATGTTCTTTTCTCATTGAAGAAAATAATTAGAACAATGAATTTTACAAAGATTTTTAATCATAAGAGTTGAAACAATAGAATTATTATTTCATCCTCAATAGAGACCGTCTTTATTAGTTCACGGGAGTCCCATTTCAAATCATTGTGCCACCATTGCATTCTGTAGATGCTTTTTCTCACCTCAATAAGTAATACGAAGTGAAGTTTTTTAAAATGAACAACAGGGCATAAATGAGAAGAAATTATTAGCAGAAAGGCAACATGAGGGCAGTACTATAATACTACTAGATTTGCTAATAAGAAAGTTCATAGAATGATTTGTTTTTGTTGCTTTTTAAGTTGCCAGATGAGGGAGTCATTGCCTCCCACTGCTCCTTTCCACAGAATAAAACTGGCTGTGTCCTGATGTTGCTATACTCAGCTGCCTACCACTTTTTCTTGAGTGCTTCCAAAGAGTGGCTCTAGTTTGCTATACTCTGAACTTCAATTAACTAAAGGATTCAGTTTTCCTAAATGGACCAAAAGATCTGCCTGTTCTTGTAATTCTTAAGGCACTTAGTCACAGTAGTCATATATTTTCTAACCCATTTTTGTGTGTGCCATGATATTATATTCATATGGAAAACACTGGCTTAATACTGACTGATTCGTGCTATTAGAGATATTTCTGTAAAAAGTATTCCCATCCTAGACCAAATTTTGGTGGGTATGATCACTGAGATAACTCCATGTTGAGTTTCTTATTTCCGTGAAAACTTAGTACCTAGTAGACTAAGTTACACTTTGCATATGCGATTTCTTAAAGAAGGGCAACTGTGTAGCAGTAATCTAGATTTTTAAAAACAGCTTTATTGAGATATAATTTATAAAACATAAAACTTACCCTTTTAAAGTATACTGTTCAGTGGTTTTTAGTGTATTCACAAAGTTGTGTAATGGCCACAACTATCAAATTTCAGAATATTTACATTACCAACAAAAGAAACCTCAGATCCATTCAGCAGTCACATCACATTCTCCCATTTGATATTTCATATAAATAGAATCATATAATATGTGATCTTTTGTGACTAGCTTCTTTCACTTAGCTTAATGTTTTCAAGGTTCATTCATGTTGTAGTATGTATCAATATTTCATTCTTATGGCTGGATAATATTCAATTGTATGAATATATTACAGTTTATTTATCCATTCATCAGTTGATGGGCATATGGAAGTAATCTAGATTTAGCTCTCCTTGTCATAAGATACAGGAAAAAAGTAAAAATATTTTATTGATTTTATTTCAGTTAATCCTCCTCAAGATTTTGAAATAGTGGACCCTGGATATTTAGGTTATCTCTATTTGCAGTGGCAACCTCCACTGTCTCTGGATAATTTTAAGGAATGCACAGTAGAGTATGAATTAAAATACCGAAACATTGATAGTGAAAGCTGGAAGGTATGTAAAGCATGCACTTAAGATATTAGAGTGATTATAAGTTTTCTTGTGATTCCTGCTGTCAGTATCCACTTTTATTCCCATATCTCAATAGCAATTATTAAGGTATAACAGGCTGCATGCCTGCTGCTATCTCCTGTGCATCCTGCTACATCTGTTTTCACTGCACCCAGTATTAAGAATACCTTTGGGAGTTCCCATCGTGGCGCAGTGGTTAACGAATCCGACTAGGAACCATGAGGTTGCAGGTTCGGTCCCTGGCCTTGCTCAGTGGGTTAAGGATCCACCGTTGCCGTGAGCTGTGGTGTAGGTTGCAGACGCGGCTCAGATCCCGTGTTGCTGTGGCTCTGGCAGAGGCTGGTGGCTACAGCTCCTATTAGACCCCTAGCCTGGGAACCTCCATGTGCCGTGGGAGCGGCCCAAAAAATAGCAAAAAGACAAAAAAAAAAAAAAAAGAATACCTTTGAAAGTACAGAAGAAAAGAAAACTTGGTCCCATGGAATGTGCACTTGGAGAGTACTTACACATTTTATCATATTCTAAAGTTACCTCTATACCTCTCTATATAACTGTTATATATAAAATGACTATATGAGCTTTTTCTCTGTAGGAGTCAAGCCTTATTTATCTTTGTACTCTCCCTACAGACCATGGTTCTTTGTATATATTGTAGTGTTCAGTGAAAGTTTTTTGAATTACTAACTGTTTACATAGTCAACAAGCATATTCATTCAAAGATTTCTATTGTACAAGGCAGGCTGTTACCTTCCTAATTCAGCTACGTGGTTTCAAGGGACAATTCAAATAAAACATTCATTGAGCAGCTTTTGGTGCCAGGCACTCTGCTAGCTAGGTATCAGGAATAGAAGGATAAATGATACATGATTTTAGCCCTTCAGGAGGTCATACTTTGTCTGGCTTTCTCCAGGTACCTCTAAGATTTTATGAATCCAGGAGAGTTCATATGTTTGAAAGGTGATATATTATTTGTCATGTAATATGCATATGGTATGTGAAAGTTATTTCTTGATTTCAAGTTGGTTATAGCTCAAGTTCCTGCCACAGAGCCTTTTTGGTCTTGCAAATTTTTTTTTTTTTATGAGATGTTAAGATTCAAATGATCTCTTCAAATGATACAATATGTAGAAGTGAACTCTGCCAGAAATATCTCTGAGACATTTTATCAAAAAATTATCAGGAGTTCCCATTGTGGCTCAGCAGTAATGAACCCGATTAGTATCTGTGAGGATGCAGGTTCAATCCCTGGCCTCGATCAGTGGGTTAAGACTCCAGTGTGTTGCCTGTGAGCTGTGGTGTAGGTCACAGACACAGCTCAGATCCCACGTGGCTGTGGTGTAGGCCGGCACCTTCAGCTCTGATTTGGCCCCTAGCCTGCTAGCGAACCTCCATATTGCCACAGGTACAGTTTTGAAAGAAAGAAAAAAAAGTCAGGAATTTATTAGATGTTGGGAACTCTCTAGGGTTTTAACGACTTCTTAGCCTTGTTAATGTGGCTCATGATGCCATTGTTTCTAAGCTTGACTTTGTCTCTTTTTATCAAACAGACGATCATTACTAAGAATCTACATTACAAAGATGGGTTTGATCTTAACAAAGGTGTTGAAGCAAAAATACATACACTTCTGCCAGGGCAATGCACTAATGGATCAGAAGTTCAAAGTTCATGGTCAGAAACTACTTATTGGACGTTACCACAAGGTTAAAAAAAAAGCTCTCTTTTCATATTTAATACTGTCAGAACAATCTATATGGGAAGTAAGTCCCTTGACCCTTACACACCTGATTGTATGTCAATTGAGAATGTGATACAAAATAGAATCCTTAAGAGAGTTAATGCCCTTTTTGAATTCTTTAAATCAGCAAACGCATTTGCCACAATCTACAGCTTATTGGGTTAATATAGTTCCCAGTTTGGGGCTCATATTAGCAAATATGCATGTGAATATTTATGCAACTGCTCAGAGCATCCTAGAATTATTAATTTAGTACTTTTGCATATGCTTACACTAGTACCAGTAAATGAGCCCTCAAAAATTTTTAATTTTGCATGTCCTACTTAAAGTGAAGTGATTTCCAACAACTTCCTTTTGGAATATTCCTGATTATGTTGATTGCTAAATGAAATGGAGAGGTCAAAGGAAATGAAATAAAATTGCATAATGATTTCCCAAATGATTCATCACCATGTCTTTCAAGCATTCACAATGTGTTCATTTCTTAGGAAATCTGGAAACTAAAATTCAGGATATGGATTGTGTATATTACAACTGGCAGTATTTACTCTGCTCTTGGAAACCTGGCATGGGTGTCCATTTTGATACCAATTACAACTTGTTTTACTGGTAAGTATTTTTGTAATAAGAATTCCATATTGGGAAGATATCTATCATAATTAATCCACAGTAGGAGTAACTATATTTTCGTTAAATTCATTATATTTTTTCAAAGTTGTATTTGTGATGAAGATTATTTACAATTATTTAGGGTTTTCAAAGGGAGTAAGTAGGTCTAGCTTGTAGCTAGTAAAAGACATTCTATGGGTAATATAAGGAATGCAATAATTGTTTCTGTACTGGATTGAATTTTCTATCTTTTAGATAGATAGACTTATAACCTAAAAAGTTTTGGCATATTTCATATTCTTGCCTTTTAAAAAAGCATGTAGCTATTAAAACTGGATCCTTTTTCTGACTTCCCTATCTTTGTTAACTGTCACTGAGGCTTTTAATCTTAGAACCATCTTGAATCTTCTGTCTCCTTCATTCCTCAATTGTTTTCATGCTAATATTGATCACCATAATCAACAATGACACACATCTATTGCAAGGTCTCACATCTATTCTTTACTTCCCATTTCCACTGTAAGAACTCTTCTTTGGGCTCACCTCATTCTACAGCTGGATGATTTCTATAGCCTCCCAAATGATGGTCCCTCTGCTTCTAGTCTCTGCCCTTCCTATTCATTCTGCACACTCTTGCCATATTTATCTTCTTATTCTGCTGTTTCCCTATGCCATTTTTTTTTTGCTCAAAACCCTCCAGTGGGAGTTCCCGTCGTGGCGCAGTGGTTAACAAATCCGACTAGGAACCATGAGGTTGTGGGTTCCATCCCTGGCCTTGCTCAGTGGGTTAAGGATCCAGCGTTGCCGTGAGCTGTGGTATAGGTTGGAGATGTGGCTTGGATCCTGCGTTGCTGTGGCTCTGGCGTAGGCCAGTGGCTACAGCTCCGATTAGACCCCTAGCCTGGGAACCTCCATATGCCATAGGATCAGCCCTAGAAAAGGCAAAAAGACCAAATAAATAAATAAATAAATAAAAATGAAACAAAACCCTCCAGTGGCTACTCATTGCCTCCAGGATAAAATCTAGACTGCCATTCTCTGTCTCACTGCCTTTCCAACATTTCATTTTACTGTCATCAAAGTGAATGTTCTGTTTCATTTAGACCCATCTCTGCATTTTTTTCTCATCCATGTTATGATCTTTTATGCCTTTGTGTGCATTGAAATCTAGAATACCATCTGACTCTCTCTTTCACTGACTCTCATCTATACTTCAAGACCCATCTGGTATTCAACTTCATTAACTCTTAACTGATAACATTAGCTTCTGTTCAGTTTTTCCTCTGACCTATCACTTATTATAGCTCTTAATTACTTTTTGTCCAGATGACCCTTAAATTTTTGTCATACGTATATATACTTTGTCTCCTCTCTTAAGCTTTTAAGAGGTTGGTGGGCACAGACTATTCTTATACTTCTCTTGACTAACTCAGCTGTGCTATGCCCATAGTAGATTATAACTAAATATTCATTATATGAATGAACTAAGTGATGGTAGAATTTGTAAGTTGATAGGTATCAGAACTTAGGCATTTTTAAATAACAGAAAAAACAAGAGAGGACAAAGCCTTATTCATTGTGAATCTCGGGCCCAAATTATGGTGTTTTTCTTTAGAAAATCATAATATATAAGCAATAAGGAATAAGCTATTAACAATCCTGAGTACTGGGTTCTAATTCATGTTATGAGATTACTTAATTTAGTGGTTTTGGGTAAGCAATTTCCTGTTTGGGGGTCTCAGTTTCTTTTTTTTTTTTCTTTATTTTTTTCTTTTTAGGGCTACACCCACGGCATATAGAAGTTCCTGGGCTAGAGGTTGAATTGGAGCTGAAGCTGAGGCCTACACCACAGTGACAGCAATGCCAAATCTGAACCGCATCTGTGACCTATACCACAGCTTGCAGCAATCCCAGATCCCTTACCCACCGAGCAAGGCCAGAGGTCAAACTTCCTCGTGAATACTGGTAGGGTTCTTAACCCACTGAGCCACAACAGGAACTCTTGTCAGTTTCTTCATCTGGAATTGGATGAATCAATTCTAAGGTCTAACTTATTTGTTGATTAATTCAACAAATATTAAGCAATCATTAAATGCCAGGCAGTGTTCTAGATAAAAAGAATAAAAGGATGAATAAAACAAAGTCCTTGCCCTCTTATACATTGTAGCTCATGTTTAATATTAACTTTATCCTCACCTTAGTAAAGTAGTGAGGGATAAATATTAACATTTTAGAGACTGGAAAATAAGGGTACGTGAGGCTTTCCACTGGCATAAAGTAAATATGTGTAAAGTCAAGCCTAGAATGCGAGTCTCTCAAACTCTAATCAGGTGAACTAAACCGGAGACTACAGTTCTGCAAACTTGGCCTAAAGTAAATACTTGGCTCAGTAGAGTCCAAATATTTGTACCAGCACCTTATCAGCTGCTAGATTGGCCTCATTTCAAAAGGAATTTTGGCTGCTGTTAGAGATAATGTCTCATTTTGCATTGCAAGCTATTCTTCAGGAAAATAAACCAAATCATACATTTGGTCCTTTGGAAATCTGTAGGGAAATCCCCCCTAATTCCCATTAGCTTTTTTTTACTGGAAAGAGGTTAATTTTTGATGTTAGGACAACATTTCTTGTCTAGGAGAATGGGAAATTAGATATTTACTTGCCAAAGAGCTCCTCTTTTTCTTTTAGAGCCTCTGTTTGCTTTTCTGAGGTCTATCTCTTGATGTGTATTATATCCTCAGAGGATTTTCATTCCATTTTATTAAATATAACAGTATTTTATAAGTCTACTTTTAAATCTATTTTGTTGTAATAATTTCTCCAGTACAATATTAAAAAAAAGCAGTATCATTCAGGATTATCAATATAAACCCTGTGTTTTCTTAATAAGAGGCTTATTTTTTGATTCACAAATCCTGTTGGTGAGGCAATGTAACATAAGCATATGAGTAAGAATTTTTGCATTATATCTGAGATTTTGTCAAGACTCCCATGGGATTGTAAGCCCTATGACATCACAGCCTATGTCTGCTTTCCTTACTGTTGTATCTGGCACACAGTTGGTGTTCAATAAATATCACATATTATCAAATGATGTTCTGTTTACCTGTTATCTTAAAATAATTGAAAATTGAGCACCATGTTACTAGAAGATGTTAGTAAACACAATTCTTTTAACACTTCTTTTTACAGGTATGAGGGCTTGGACCATGCATTACAGTGTGCTGATTATATCAAGACTAATGGAAAAAATACTGGATGCAGATTTCCCTACTTGGAGTCATCAGACTATAAAGATTTCTACATCTGTGTTAATGGATCATCAGAATCCCAATCTATTCGACCCAGCTATTTTATTTTTCAGCTTCAAAATATAGGTGAGGTAAACAAACAACTTCAAAATATTTCTAGTTTAGGTCATTTGTAACCAACCATGTGGAAGAAAAGAAATAGAGATAAAGTGATAACTACAGAATTGCAAAGCCTGAAAAATGGGGGCCAAAAGAGTATGAGGAAGCACTGATTAAATATAAATGTATGGAAGATAAGGAATTGAATGAGGATTAAGTATCATTTTCACTTACAACCCACAATTTGTTTTCTGGCTTCAGAATTTGTCTTCTATAAAATATTTTTGTCTAATGTTACTGGTGGAGAAATTTTGGAGTCACTTATTCCCTCAATAGTCAAATGGTTGGATAGTGTCTGAGTCTGTGTTCTCAGTTCTAACAGTGATGAGAGTGACAGGTTCTAGAGTCAGCCATACCTGAGTCTGAATCTTGAATTTACCACTTTCTAGCTGTGTGATGTTGCACGAGTTAACATTTAACATGTTTTAGTTTCCTTATCAGTAGAATGAAGATAATGGGAAAATTACTTCATAGGTTTATTGTGAGACATGAATGAGTTTATAACATTCCTGTTTCAGTGCCTGACACATCATAAGCTCTAAATAAGAATTAGCTATTAATAAAAGTAGCAGTAGTAATTGTTGTGGTAGTTGTTTCTAATGCTATATAAAATAGAAAAACAACTGTTATGATTTGGATCTATCTTTTCTCTTGGATTTAAATATTTTTCAATATGTAACTTATCAAAAATTTAGTTTCCAAAGTAACGAAGTTTCTTAATAAAGTAACCTTGGCTGGCGAGCAGCTTTGATTTTAATTCATGTTACAGACAATAGTCTTGAGCCACCTAATTTATCCTGGAGGCTTCTGTTAGTAGGTGTCTGTAGCTTTTGATAAGGGCTACTGCTAAACTTTAGTAATCTCCATGTTGAAATTGTTTCCTTTTGCTTTTCAGTTAAACCTTTGCCACCAGACTACCTTAGTCTTACTGTGAAGAATTCAGAGGAAGTTAACCTGAAATGGAGCATCCCCAGAGGACCTATTCCATCACAGTGTTTTATTTATGAAATTGAGTTCACAGAATATGATACTACTTGGGTGGTACAGACATTGCGTTTATTTAGGAAAATTGTCAACATAGCCCTTTAAACAAAATAGCAAACACAAGAGCCAAAATGATTGCTATCCACTTGAAGAATAGATTATGACATGTACCTTAGTTTAATTTCCAAAAAACCAAATAATCTAGTGGATGAAAGAAAGATGCTTTCAGTCTAAAATATATGCAATCAATCATACCAATTTGAAAACTACATAGGCCCTTAAAGATAATCTAGTCACTTATTTCCAGTATTGTGTCAAAAAATTAAAGTTGTCAAGTACATGCATAACATGGATTGTGAAGAGGCCTCAGGTAAAAAGAAAACAAAATAAAAACCACAAATGAACATAAAAAGCAATTCTTGAGGAACAACCATCAGGTCAAAATCAGAGTAGAGTCTGGCAGGGCTGCTAGAGAACTGCTTGTAGCAGAAATGAGGGACTAGCTGGGGAAGTAAGCAATGGTTGCAAGACTGATTACCCCTCGGCACCAACAATGTGGTAATACCTTTAGCCCCACACTGTTAAATGTTGATTTTTATTCATTGGTTTCCAATATAGGGAGTGGTGGAGACAAGTAGGTGAGCCATTAATTCTAATCAGTTCATTTCACATACAGATGAGAAATCTGGAAGTTGAATTGATTTACAAGTACCAAGGAAGTGAATAGACTTACAGTCAAATAACATAGCTAGAACTAGAATCCTTATCTTATTCCCAGTCCTCTTTAACATACAATGCATTATGCTGGTTCCAAAGAAAAGTTAAAACAAAAGAAAAGCCATTAATTTGCAAACACTATTCAGCAATTTGAAATGCAAAGTTGAAGTAATCACTTCCGTGATTACTTTTTTCTTCTGAGATTGTCCAACCTTGTATAGTTTCATATCAGAAGGGGTAGTTTCATGCCAAGCCATGAGCACTATTACACTAGTTTTATGATGGTTAACTAAAATAAGAATAAAGGAAAGAAACTTTGTGTGTATGAACTCTATAGTTTCCATAGAAGCAACTTCATATGATGATTCCTCTTGCCAACTCAGTATATACAGGATTTTCCAGCTTATGGAATCTGAGAAATTTGACACTAATCCAAATACTAGGTGTCATAAACACCAAAACTACCTAGAAATTTTGCCTTGTCACACAGGCCCTTTACCTACCACTAGTGATCTATTTCTCACTATAGAAAAAAAATTTTAAATATAGAGAAGAAAGAAAAAAATGAAAGCAACTCTACCATGCAGAGAGATGATCGCTTTTAGAATTTTGGTATATACCTTTCTAGTCATCTGATGCATATATTTCATGTAACAAAATCCACTTTGAAAACCATACATCATATGGGATCTGGCTAGCTGCATTTAGATCAAATAACAGTATCTTACTTTTTTCTTGGCTTTCAGACTACCACAGATGAAAATGAAATATACATCACAAGAACATCAAATGAAAGCCACCGATTATGTTTTTCAGTAAGAAGCAAAATGAATATTTATTGCTCAGATGATGGAATATGGAGTGAATGGAGTGATGAACAATGCTGGAAAGGTATGAGATGAAAGAATAGTAACTAGAATATTTCTAGCACTGAGGAAGAAAGTGCTTAACTAGATGCCACAGTTCAGTGACACTGCTTATCAAGATCATTGGGTCAACTCTTCATTATTTTTTTTTTTTTGTCTTTTTTTTGTCTTTTTTTTTGTCTTTTGTTGTTGTTGTTGTTGTTGCTATTTCTTGGGCCGCTCCCGCGGCATATGGAGGTTCCCAGGCTAGGGGTTGAATCGGAGCTGTAGCCACCGGCCTACACCAGAGCCACAACAACGCAGGATCCGAGCCGCGTCTGCAACCTACACCACAGCTCACGGTAACGCCGGATCGGTAACCCACTGAGCAAGGGCAGGGACCGAACCCGCAACCTCATGGTTCCTAGTCGGATTCGTTAACCACTGCGCCACGACGGGAACTCCTTCATTATTTTTTTATTAAAGTACAGTCGATGTACAATATTATATAAGTTACAGGTGTACAATATAGTGATTCACAATTTTAAAATTTATACTCCATTTATAGTTATTATAGAATATTGGCTATATTCCCTATTTTTTATAGATGTCTATAACATTAATTAGGCTGTGTCTTTTCCACATTGCAAGATTTTATAGATTCTATTTGATTCTTCCTACTTTCATTTGACAAGCTAATCTTACCTGTTTTTACTGGTGGGTTACTTCTAATGATAGTCTTTGCTCCCAAGTATGGTGGCACTATTCTTACACTTATGTACTAATGAGATGTTACCTAAATCTGTATTATTTCCAATTGTAGTCACACATTTACTCTGAAGTTTTACTTACAAGCATATATGTATGTTTTATCAGACCCTTGACCTTATTATGTGCATTCTTTATATAGTTTTAAAAAGCTGTGTGCTCATTATTCGAATTTTTTATAGTCTGTGCCTCTTCCCCATTGAGATTTAAAGCAATCAAATAAAAAAAGGAGTTCCTGTTGTGGCTCAGGAAGTTAAGGCCTGACTTTGTCTCTGTGAGGATGTGGGTTCGATCCCTGGCCTTGCTCAGTGGTTTAAGGAACCAGTGTTACTGCAGGCTGTAGCACAGGTCGCAGCTGCGAGATGTGGCTCATATCTGGTGTTAACGCAGCTGTGGCATAGGCTGGGACCTGTAGCTCCGATTCGACCCCTAGCCTGGGAACTTTCATATGCTGCAGGTGCAGCCGTTAAAAGAGAAAAAGAATAAAATAATCCATTTATATAATGTTAGAAAGAAGGAACAATCATAAAATATGTTGATATAGTTATTGAAGACAATATATCAACAAAAGAACAGTAATTAAATAACTGGAGCTATTTGCAAAATTAATTTTCTCTCAGTGTGGTGTAATTATGGAGGTAAAAATGCTCTTGCATGTAGTCTATAAACAGAGAAGATAATTAGCAAGCACCTCAGTATAATATAGATTTATGAAAAATCTAATGTTCAGTTTTAACTAGTTTAACAGTCTTGTTTTAGTTCTATTATCAACATTCTTGTTTTTCTGTCAGTAAAGAGAATACGCTTTTTCTTTTGGAGGGAAGCCTATTTTAATCAATATTTCCCTATGCTTTCAATTTTGAAGAGAACAGAAATCTTAAAGCAGGGATAGGTATCATGCACTTGTTTTCGAGTGTCTGGTGTGCCTAATGAATATTTTTCTAATTAATATGTCATCATTAGTAAAATGGCCATTCCATTCACTTTCGACACTGATTAAAGTGACTTATGATAAGGCATATTTAAATTAAATAGCAATATAAACTAAAAACCTTGAGAATGAGGAAAAATATTGTACTTCACAGTATACTAACTTTATCAATAGAAATTATTGGTAATTGTTTGAAATTAAAGGAAATTAAGTCATCATTGCTCTTTCACAAAAAGATATATAAATACACATACAGAAATAGACATATGATGACATTTCTATCAATCATTCATCTCCTTTTGTATTGTTCCATCATAGCAGAATCCCTATTTGACTATTATCTCTATTATCTCCCTATTAATATATTGGTATCATTGTTCTCTTTCATACATCAAATATTTATTTGATGTGTCAGACTTTTCAGGCAGTGGAGATACAGCAGTAAAAAATCCTTGTCCTCATGGAATTTATATTTTATTCCCAAGTTAAGTAAAGATAGGCAATAAACAAAAAAGCCAAATATATCATATAATCACTAAGGGCTATGGAGAAAAGATAGGCAGAGAGAGGGTGAATTCAATTAACCAAGAGATATATGGAATGAGAAAGACCACTTAACTGTTCTACGGTTTTCATTTTTATCACTACTATAAGAAGTATAGAGAGACTCTGTGGAACTGACATTGAGAAATTCATGCCCTGAATTACATCTTCTTATTAGTCAATGCATGGTTTAAAGTACATATGGTGAGTTTTTAGCCACATTCTCAAAAAATACATCCCTTAGAGTTCCCTTTGTGGTGTAGGTTGCAGATGCGACTCGGATCTAGTGCTGCTATGGCTGTGGCGTAAGCCAACGGCAACAGCTCTGATTTGACCCCTAGCCTGGGAACCTCCATATGCTGTGGGTGTGGCCCTCAAAAGACAAAAAAAAAAAAAAAAAAAAAAAGACTAGCTCCATTATTTGTGCAGAAACTTTTATTGAAGACCAGCTTTCACTCACTATAGCATTGTATGATATAAACATTTGACTTATTGAGAGTTGAGATACATATGGCATGTTTATCTAATTACTTGGCTAATATTTTATTTTATCATTATGAAAAATTCACAGGGTCAAGTTTTAAACTAAATCATGTAAGAAAATAAGAATTGGGTTTTAGGGAGTTTTTTCCTAAGCAAAATGAAGAGCTGTCAGAGTTCAATAAAGTAGTTGTTCTACAAAAAAAGTGCACAAATGAAAGGGATACTATTTTCAGACATCACTATGGTATCTATGTACTGGCAAGTATGGCAGAAGTTGCCAGTTTAACTCAGTTCTTCACCATTTACTAGTTTATTTATAAAATAATTCCGTTTTTAAAATAATTGTAAACATCTAACCCTTCCCCTTTTTTTGTGATTTTTAATCCTAGGTGACATATGGAAGGAAACCTTAGTATTTTTCTTGATACCATTTGCTTTTGTGTCATTGCTTGTTTTGTTAATAACTTGTCTGCTTTTGTATAAGCAAAAAAATTTACTGAAAATGGTAAGTTATTGAGTATTACAGTGGATAGTTGCATTTAGAACTGATGGACCTACATTTTATAATTTTGCCTATATACTGTGTCTTCAATTGATGATGTCTTCAGAAAGTACAGTACTTTAAAAATTAACCCTAAAATACTACATTTTGGGGTGGATTTACTTTTGATGAAATATAAGAATAATTTTTTAGAACATGAAACACTACCTCTAGATTAGGAAAAAATATGAGAATTACCAGTGCAGGACTGGGGAAAGGAAAGAGTGACTTAACATAGACATAGACTGAAATATATTACTAGCATACCATAGGCAAAATATCACAAAAATTTAAGAACATGGTGCCTAGGAGGGGATTGAATCTGTATGAAAAATATAACCTGCTGATTTTAGCTGGTTGCTATTTGAGTTGTACTGATAATGCTATAGAATTTTGGAAGATGGACATATCACTATGGGTTGGTGGGCTTTAAGGAAGAAGTGTGACTTGGAGGAAAATATCTTAATGTCAAGTCTTAAAGATATAGATAAATGTGAATGTATATGAAATGTTTTGCTTTATTTCTCTGCTGAATGCTTTTTTTGTTCTATTTCTGAGTTATTAATCTAAGTGAAATAATTTGTGTTATTAATGACTGTTAATAATGGAGCTCTTTCTTAATTTCAGATTTTTCATACAAAAAAAGAAGCCTTTTCTCATCAGGATACACTCTGTTGACTCAATAAATACCAGTCTTACAGCCAAATCTCAAACATGAGTTCTAACCAAACAGAATTTTTCCTAAATGTTGAATAAATCTTATTTTAAAAGCATTGTTGTATTTAAATAGGCTTTAGATTATTCAAACCTTCAACTAGTAGTACATTTTCTGAATTTTATTAACAGATTTTTTTCTTGTTAAAGAGTTCAGCCAATTAAATGTGAAGATCTAATTGGTTTTATTAGGCAATTCATGAATCAGGCAGCATCCCATCTAGCAACTAGAAGAGTGTTCCAAGAGGTTGTATGAAATAGAAGTTTTTTATAGGAAGAAGGATGAACAAGGACCTATTAAAAGAAAAAAGAAAGGATTATTTTTAGGCCAAGTCATCTTCTTTTTTGAGGTGGAAAGGCAAGGCAAGGGATTTTATCATGCAGATTGCCTCTTCTTCCTCTGGAAGTTATGTAAAGGGCCCATGCAGCAGTTGATCTCACTGGTGCTGTCTAGAAAATTCAGACCCATTGATTAAGATTGCATTTCCAGTAAAGGTCAAAACTGCAATTAGGGTAGTTGTTAAACCTAGGTTTGACATCATGGGCTTAGCAAAAGTTATGTCATTTTGGGCTTGTGGTTTTTCTCTTTAACATTCCTCAGTCGGTGATGAGAATGCATTATGTAGATAAGTCAAGGGGTAGAGCAGAGTCTAATCTGTGATGTTAATAAAACAATGTGATTTTGCAACTTGCATTAAGCCATAGAGCTATTATCAAATCTTGGAAGATGAGATTCTAGTTTTTTTTTTTAAATTGCATTCAGGATGAAAGTATTCACCATGAATAAGATTGTTTGGCTTTAAAAATAACGTGGGGAGAGGATTAATAAGCAGCAAGAAGTTTTAAATACATTCATAGTCTAAATATGTGCTTCTCATTCCATGAGAAGGTGGGAAGAATGCAGTGCTTAAAAGGCTGAAAATAATGAGATGACCAGACATCATATTTGAAATATTCAGATGTCACAAACTACTAAATACAAGCTTGAGAGTGTCCTATATTTGTTGGCAGGTAGCATTTCCTAATTTCTGATGGTGTAATTTTTTAAAAAATTAGTTCAGAGACCAAAAGGCACAAGCCTCTGAAATCAGCAAGAAGCCTTCTAAAAGTACACGCAACCTTCAGACTAATTAGAGTTGACTTCGCAAGCTAGGTATAGACAGTTACCTTAAAATTTAGAGAATAATGACCTACAGATTATAATCAAGAGCTATGTTTTAATTTGGAAAAATATCTATTTAATATTATTCACAGTGATTCTACTCTGTGGTCTATAGGCCAATAGAATGGGGATTACCTGGTAGCTTATTAGAAGAAATGTAGACTCTCTGGCCCTGACCCAGACCTACTCAGTTAGCAATCTGCATTTTAACAACATCTTCAGGTGATTCATTTGCACATTCAATTAGAAAAAACACTGATATGTTGCAGTATTCTAGAATAAAAAACACTAGAATATAATGGCGAGGGATGTCCATGGGCAGGGTAACTATAGCTTTGACTATTATTGGCACTGATCATCTATCTATCGTCGTGGTTTCATCTATCTTTAAAATGGGTAAAAGAGCTAAAACTGAGATGTAAACCACAATACCATCCTCTGCTATCACTTGTAATCAACAATAGGATGCATCACCATTTCCTTAAGTAGACCTATCCTTGTTCAACATTAAAACCCCCATAATATGAATTAAGACATATGTTAGGGAGTTCCCGTCGTGGCGCAGTGGTTAACGAATCCGACTAGGAACCATGAGGTTGCGGGTTCGGTCCCTGCCCTTGCTCAGTGGGTTAACGATCCGGCGTTGCCGTGAGCTGTGGTGTAGGTTGCAGACGCGGCTCGGATCCCGCGTTGCTGTGGCTCTGGCGTAGGCCGGTGGCTGCAGCTCCGATTCGACCCCTAGCCTGGGAACTCCATATGCTGTGGGAGCGGCCCAAGAAATAGCAACAAAGACAAAAAAAAAAAAAAAAGACATATGTTAGGCAAACTGCTCTCAAGCCAAGGCTTGCTAAAATTGTTCTTAGTGTAGTGCCGGTTTGGGGGAGGAAGTAGGAATGTGGAGTGAAGAGTTCAAGGCTAGACAGGGAAATAGCAGGCAACCCCATCTCTACCATAAACTTAGAAATCCTTATCAGAATCAGTAAACTGGTTCTGACAACCATGTGGCACCAAATCTGGACAGAGTTGGACCTTGCAAAAGAACTCCTGGAAATCTTGGTCTGCTAGCTATATAGGTTTACTAACCTTTAAGTAATATGACCCCCAAGTTTTCTGAAATTGAATTTTTTGAAATCTTTTTTTTTTTTTTTTGCATTATGAGTGTTTTATGGTGTTGAATATTTACCAAGTGCTTAGTACATACACAGTGCCTTAAGCCATGGTCCCCCTCTTTTTTTTTATTGCTCAAATGAATTTATCACATCTGTAGTTGTATAATGATCATAACAATCTGATTTCACAGGATTTCCATCCCACAGCCCAAGCACATCCCCCCACCCCCCAAACTGTCTCCTCCGGAGACCATAAGTTTTTCAATGTCTGTGAGTCAGCATCTGTTCTGCAAAGAAGTTCAGTCTGTCCGTTTTTCAGATTCCACATGTCAGTGAAAGCATTGGATGTTGGTGTCTCATTGTATGGCTGACTTCACGTAGTATGATAATTTCTAGGTCCATCCATGTTGCTAAAAATGCCAGTATTTCGTTCCTTTGAATGGCTGAGTCATATTCCATTGTGAATATGTACCACATCTTCTGGATCCACTCATCTGTCGATGGACATTTAGGTTGTTTCCATGTCTTGGCTATTGTGAATAGTGCTGCAATGAACATCGGAGTACGTGTGTCTGTGCGTCGTGGTTTTCTCTGGATAGATGCCCAGGGGTGGGATTGCTGGATCAAATGGTAGTTCTATTTTTAGTTTTCTGAAGAATCTCCATACTGTTTTCCACAGTGGTTGCACCAATTTACAGTCCCACCAACAGTGTACTAGTGTTCCTTTTTCTCTACACCCTCTCCAGCACTTATTGTTTGTAGACTTTTTGGTGATGGCCATTCTTCCCAGTGTAAGGTGGTACCTCATCATGGTTTTGATTTGCATTTCTCTAATAATGAGTGATGTTGAACATCTTTTCATGTGTTTTTTGGCCATCCATATGTCTTCTTTGGAGAACTGTCTGTTTAGATCTTCTGCCCATTTTTGGATGGGGTTGTTTGTTTTTTTGGTATGGAGCTGCAGAAGGTGTTTATAAATTTTGGAGATTAATCCCTTGTCAGTGAATTCACTTGCAAAGATTTTCTCCCATTCTGTGGGTTGTCTTTTCATTTTGTTTAGGGTTTCCTTTGCTGTGCAGAAACTTTTAAGTTTGAGTAGGTGCCATGGTCCCCCTTGTATCCATCTATCTTCTGTCACCTAGGGCTGCTCTAGCCCCTTACTTTGAGCCCCTTCCCTTAAACCCTTCCAGAAGCTAAGGAATAACACCTTTCACAGCAGGACTTCCCTGGGATCCCACCTAATCTAGGGCAAAAATGAAAGAGGATGGCTTCATGAGTATATATGTTCTCTGCAATTACACAGGGCCTTATTCTTGGATGCTTGGAAGGGCTTCAAACATGATTTAATGATAAGCTATCACCATCTTGAAATTCTTAATTATTTTTTAAGAACGGGCCCCATATTTTATTCTTTACTATGCTCTGTTAATTATGTGATCACTTCTGATAACCAGCATCAGTTCTGATTAGTCTGCTCAGGATGTACCATTAAAGTATTCTGAATATCACCCTGGCTTTTTATATTGATAAATCAATAATTAGAACCTTAGGAATGATTCACCACCTACCCAGGTATCCATTCATATATCCATCCTTCAATCCAGTTCAATTTATTGCACACATACCATATTCTAGGCACTGTGATAGTCACTAAAATAGCTATCCAGGCTGAGACAGTCATTTATTTGAAGGAGAAAGAAGTGACATTTATTGAGTCAACTTCTATGCTAGGTGCTTTATATAACGCTGTTTCAGTAGTCTTTCAATCCTCACCATAGTCTGAGAGCTATATAAGGTGTCCATGTTATAGATGAGGAAAAACAGTTTACATAGTACATTTGAAGTGTTAAAGCTGGAATGGGAATTGATTATTATTCCCATACTCAGAATAGTGCTCGATTCTTTCACTCTAAAAAATGTTATTTGAAAAAAAACGCTTCTAGAATGGTGGCATGAGGAACTCTGTGGATCCTCCTTATCAGCAGAACAACCATAACTGGAAAAATTATTTTAAAAAAAACAAGTATTTAAAGTATCTAGAAATTTCTCTTAAAGCCTACAGCAAAAGGGGAAATATTTATTCAAGAAAATCTAGTGAATCTTGGTAAGATCAGCTAGAATCTGTGGCATTTGAACCATGAATTATTTCCCACCTCCCACCTTTCCCTGCTCAGTGCAGTGGAAACTCTGTTCCAGTTGGGTGTAGCTAATAACATGGGACTTGCTCTTTTTCCAGATTTCAGTTTAAGACAATGATTTCTCTCCAGGAGGGGTTGGTCACCAGCATTCTTTATCCTTCCCAGCTTCGTTGCAGCTCTTTTCCAGGCAAGAGATATCTGAGGCTTCTTTCCTCTACCCAGCTCCCATTCATGGGACAGAAACTCTACCTCAGGTATAGTAAACTGAGAATACCAGGCTCCAATAATCTTCACTCCAACTTCCCTATAGGGCAGAGTTTCCATTCTGGGAAGGACAAACCGAGAAGACCAGTGATGCCCCATCCTCTCATTCTCCTCAGCCTAGGGCCTTGCTTGAAAGGGGTGGCCCTGCAAGAATAAAAATTCCTGCCCCCATCTTTGGAGCAGTAGCACAGACGTTCTTCATAGGGTGAGTGTCAGGCCATAAGAACAGAGAGTTCTGTAGCTCTCCCTAAAAGACAGACTATTTGGGATAGAGACTGAAGAAATTCAAGTCTAATGGTGCTGTAAAAAAAAAAAAAAAAAATGCAGAGTTTGCTGGTGAGAAAACATAATTAAAAAAAAAAAAAGGCACAACCAAAAAAAAAAAAGTTGTTGAGAAATAGACAAATATGTGGAACTTATACAGCATACACTTAAGTAATCAAATGGTCAAAGAAAGAATCATAACAGAAGGTAGAAAATGTAGTTGAGCCTTGAACAATGTGATAGGAGCACCAACCTTTCCTGCAGTTGCAAATTCATGTATAATTTACAATTGGCCTTTTACATACATGGTTCTTCCACATTTGTGGTTCTGCCTCTGTGAATTCAACCAACTGCAAATGGTGCAGTACTGTAGTATTTAATATTGAAAAAAAATCTTACATGAAACTGCACAGTTCACACTCATGCTTTTTTTTTTTTTTTTTTTGTCTTTTTGTCTTTTTGTTGTTGTTGTTGCTATTTCTTGGGCCGCTCCTGCGGCATATGGAGGTTCCCAGGCTAGGGGTTGAATCGGAGCTGCAGCCACCGGCCTACGCCAGAGCCACAGCAACGCGGGATCCGAGCCGCGTCTGCAACCTACACCACAGCTCACGGCAACGCCGGATCATTAACCCACTGAGCAAGGGCAGGGACCGAACCCGCAACCTCATGGTTCCTAGTCGGATTCGTTAACCACTGCGCCACGACGGGAACTCCCCCGACACTCATGCTTTTTAAAGGTCAACTGTACTTTGAGAAGAATGAAAACAAAAACATACCATACTGAAGTTATGGGATGCAACCAAAGCAGTGCTTAGCAGTAAATTTATAGTTATAAATTGGTATGTTAAAAAAGAAGGAAAAGGTTAGTACCCTAACCTTATACTTAAAACACTGGGAAAAGAAGAGTAAACTAAACTCAAAATAAGCAGACTTAGTAAACAATAAATATTAGATCAAAATAGAGGAAATAGGGAATAGAAAAACAGCATATGATCAACAAATTAAAAGTTGGTTATTTGAAAAGTACGATAAATTGATACTTTAGCTATATTGATCAAAAGGAGGTAGAAGGCTCAAATTACTAAAATTAGGAATGAAAACAGAGAAATTACTACCAACTTTGGAGAAATAAAAATAATTATAAAGAAATACCATGCCACAGAACAGAAAATTTAGATGAAATGGACAAATTTCCAGAAAGACACAAATGATCAAATTTGACTCAAGGAGAAATAAAAAATATAAATAGTAAAGAGATAGAATTAGTAATTTTTAAACTTCTTCCCTCACCCCTCTCAAAAAACAACAACAACAACAACCAAATCTAGCCCCGCATAGCCTCACTGGTGAATTCTTTCAAATATTTAAGTAAGAATTCATGCCAATTCTCCACAAATTCATTCTAAATGTAGAAGGGGAAGGAACATTTCCCAACTTATTCTACAAGACCAGTATTGCTCAGATGCCAAAACTAGAGGCCAGTTATTTTATAAAATTCTCCTCAATTTTGGCTCACCCAATATTTCCTCATGATTAATTTCATGTTATGCATCAGTGACGGGAAGATTTCAGAAATGATGCTGTGTTCATACCACTACATTCCATCAGTTGGTACATGATTTCGGTATGTACCATTATTGATGATTTTCACTTTCATCACTTGATTAAAGTGGTTGCTATCAAGGTTCTTCAGTATAAAGTTACTCTTCCCCCACCTTGTAATTAATAAGTATTTTTTTAATTTTAAAGTATAAAAATATTTTATTCCTCATCAGAGTTTATAATTTTTTTTTTTTTGTCTTTTTGCCATTTCTTGTGCCGCTCCTGTGGCATATGGAGGTTCCCAGGCTAGGGGTCCAATCGGAGCTGTAGCCACCAGCCTACGCCAGAGCCACAGCAACTTGGGATCCGAGCCGCGTCTGCAACCTACACCACAGCTCATGGCAACGCCGGATCGTTAACCCACTGAGCAAGGGCAGGGACCGAACCCGAAACCTCATGGTTCCTAGTCGGATTCGTTAACCACTGCGCCACGACGGGAACTCCAGAGTTTATAATTATTAATTTATGTCTGATTAATAGTTTCTTATTTTATTCAACGAATTATGACCTATCACTATCATTTATTGTGAAGTTCACCCATGGCATATGGAGGTTCCCAGGCTAGGGGTCAAATCCAAGCTGTAGCCCAGCCACAACAACGTCAGATCCGAGCCATGTCTGCCACCTATACCACAGCTCAATGGCAATGCTGGATCCTTAATCCACTGAGTGAGGCCAGGGATCAAACCTGTGTCCTCATGGTTGCTAGTCAGGTTCATTTCCAATGAGCCAAGACAGGAACTCCTTTTTTAAAAAATATTTTTAATCCACAGTTGGTTGACTCCTCAGATGTGAAGTCCATGGACAGGAAAGACCCACTGTATATAATAATTTTCTCTTGGAGTCTCCAGATATACAATTATGTCATTAGCAATAATGCTAATATTATCTCCATCACTCTACTTGTTAACAACAAACTTAAAAAAAAATCTCAGAACAGTTTTAGATTTACTAAAAAAAGGAAAGATGGTACAGATTTCCCATATTTCACACATATTAACTAAAGTCCCTACTTTATTTCCAAGATTTTTTTTTCTATTAAGATTTCCTTAATTTTTACCTAGTGTCCTTTTTCTGTCCAAGGAACCCATCCCAGATCCCACATTACATTTAGTAGACGTGTCTCCTTAGGATTTTCTTGGCTGTGACAATTTCTCAGATTTTCCTCATTTTTTATGACCTTGAGAGTTTTGAGTAGTAGTCAGGCATTTTATAAAATGTCCCTCAACTGGTATTTGCCTAATTATTTTTCTCAAATTAGCCTGAGACTATGGATTTTTGAGGAGGTTGACCACAGAGGGAAAGTGCCCTTTTCATCACATAATATCAAGAGTACTATCAGGAGTTCCCATCGTGGCGCAGTGGTTAATGAACCCGACTAGGAACCATGAGGTTGCGGGTTCAATCTCTGGGCTCGCTCAGTGGGTTAAGGATCCGGTGTTGCTGTGAGCTGTGGTGTAGGTCACAGATGTGGCTCGGATCTGGCATTGCTGTGGCTGTGGTGTAGGCCGGCAGCTACAGCTCTGATTTGACCCCTAACCTGGGAACCTCCATATGCTGCAGGTGTGGCCCTAGAAAAGACAAAAAAAAAAAAAAAAAAGAGTACCATCAACATGGCTTGTCCTTGTTAATGTTGACCTTGACCACCTAGCTAAAGTAGTGTTTGTCAGGTTATTGCACTGAAAATCACACTTTTTTGGAATGAAGTCACTATGTGTAGCTCATTCTCAAGGAATAGGGAGTTATACTTCACCTCCCTGTGAGGAGAAATAACTACATAAATTATGTGGAATTCTGCGTTGGCAATTGGTCTATTCTCTCACATTTTTAAAATTTACTCAATAATTAACTTATGTCAGTATGGACTCATAGATATTTATTTTATACTTTCAGTATAATCCAATATTACTTTATTTACCATGCTGCTTCTATCGTTATAGCTTTGACCATTGGGAGTTCTTTCCTGTCTTCCTTGACATGAGCCCATCATTGAGGGGCTTTTTAAATTTTTAGCACTTCCTTACTTTTTAACTGATAAGATCCTCCTGTCTAATCTGTATTCCCTCTCTGAGTGAGTAATTTCTCTGAGGAGTCTGGTTCCTTTTATGGAAAATGGTATTAGGAACCAAGATCTGTGCTTATTTCTACTTCTGTTTGCTTTAAGATTTCTTGAGTGTCATTTCTTGTAGGCCCTTTTGGCTGGCAGAGCAAAGAAATATTTGTGTGTATACTCATATCTCATAATCATAGCATACTCATAATAGTCCATATAAAGATATCTATAAATATTTCCATATGTGCCATCTATATAAAAGATAAATATGAATTAATACTGATGTATCCAACAGTAGTACATTACCACAAGAATTGCTTTGCTTATCTCCAATAGTGAGAAAACTGTCTCCTAGCATCTGCCATATATTTAATTTTTCAATTCAAATATACATGTATAACAGTATCAGGATTGTTGATCTGTACCCCCATAGGAAAGAACATCATCAACTACAGTACAGTGCTTTTATATTTTGCTCTTTTAGTCTTACAGACTTTTTATTTTATATTGCAGTATAGTTCATTTACAATGTTGTGTTAGTTTCAGGAGTATAGCAAAGTGATTCTGTTATACAGACGTATATATCTATCTTTTTTAGAATCTTTTCCCTTATAGGTTATTACAAAATCTTGAATATAGTTCCCTGTGCTATACAGCAGGTCCTTGTTAATTATCTATTTTATTTATTTATTTTTTGTGCTATTTCATTTTTTATTTTTTAATTTTTCACTATGATTGATTACAATGTTCTGTCAATTTCTGCTGTACAAAGTGACCCAGTCATACATATATGTATACATTCTTTTTCTCACATGATCCTCCATCGTGTTCCATCACAAGCGAATAGATGTATAGTTCCCTGTGCTATACAGCAGGATCTCATTGCCCATCCACTCCAAATGCCAAAGTAGTTATCTATTTTAGATATAGTAATGTGTATGTGTTAATCCCAAACCCCTAATTTATCCCTCCCCCTCTTTCCTCTTTGGTAACCGTAGGTTTGTTTTCTATGTCTGTGGGTCTATTTATGTTTTGTATATAAATTCATTTGTATATTTTTTAGATTCTATTTATAAATAATATCATATGTATTTGTCTTTTCTTATATGGCTTACTTCACGTAGTGTGATAATCTCTAGGTCCACCATTGCTGCAAATGGCATTATTTCATTCATTTTTATTGCTGAGTAATATTCCACTGTATAAATATAGCACACCTTCTTTATCCATTCATCTGATGATGGACACTTGGGTTGCTTCCACATCTTGGCTGTTGTGATAGTGCTGCTATGAATACTGGGGTCATGTATCTTTTTGAATTATGGTTTTCTCCTGGTATATTGCCCAGTAGTAGGATTGTTGGATCGTATGGTAGTTCTATTTTAGTTTTTTAAGGGAAACTCCATGCTTTTCTCCATAGTGATTATACCACTTTACATTCCCACCAACAGTATAGGGGTTTTCCTTTTTCTCCACACCCTCTACAACATTTATTTTATTATTTTTTTATATAGTGATTTTTATTTTTTTCCATTATAGCTGGTTTACAGTGTTCTGTCAATTTCCTACTGTACAGCATGGTGACCCAGTTACACATACTTGTATACATTCTTTTTTTCTCACATTATCATGCTCCATCATAAGTGACCAGACATAGTTCCCATTGCTACAGAGCAGGATCTCATTGCTAATCCATTCCAAAGGCAATAGTCTGCATCTATTAACCCTAAGCACCCCATCCATCCCACTCCCTCCCCACCCAGCATTTATTATTAGTAGACTTTTTGATGATGGCCATTCTGACTTGGATGAGGTGCTTCTTCATTGTAGTTTTGATTTGCATTTCTCTAATAATAAGTGATGTTGAGCTTCTTTTCATGTGATTTTTGGCCATCAATATGTCTTTGGAGAAATATCTATTTAGATCTTATTCTCATTTTTTTAATTGGGTTATTTGTGGGGCGTTTTGGTGTTTTTTGTTTGTTTGTTTTGTTTTGTTTTTGTCTTTTCTAGGGCTGCATCCACTGCATGTGGAGGTTCCCAGGCTAGGGGTTGAATCTGAGCTGTAGCTGCCGGCCCACACCAGAGCCACAGCAATGCCAGATCCATAACCCACTGAACGAAGCCAGGGATCAAACCCGCAACCTCATGGTTCCTAGTTGGATTTATTTCCACTGAGCCATTACGGGGACTCCTGTTTATTTTTGTTTTTACTTCCATTACTCTGGGAGATGGTTTCAAAAAGATATTGCTGAGATTTATGTCAAAGTGTGTTCTGCCTATGTTTTCCTCTGGGAGTTTTATAGTGTCCAGTCTTACATTTATGTCTTTAATGCACTTTGAGTTTATTTTTGTGTATGGTATTAAAAATGTTCTAATTTCATTATTTTACATGTAGCTCTCCAGTTTTCCCAGCACCATTTATTGAAGAGACTATCTTTTTTCCATTGTATATTCTTGCCTCCTTTGCCATGTATTAATTGATGATAGCTGTGTGGATTTATTTCTGGGCTATTTTGTACCATTGATCTAGGTGTCTGAGTTTGGGAGTGTTCCTTCTGAAAGATTTTGGAAGAGTTTCAAAAGGATAAGTGTTAATGTCTCTAAACATTTGATAGATTTTCCCTTTGAAGACGTCTGATCCTTAACTTTTGTTTGAGGGAGTTTTCAAATCACAGATTCAATTTCAGTACTGGTTATTGGTCCACTTATATTTATGTTTTCTCTCTCTCTCTCTCTTTTTTTTTTTTTTTTTTTTTTGGTCTTTTTGCCTTTTCTAGGGCTGTTCCTGCAGCATATGGAGGTTCCCAGGCTAGGGGTTGAATCGGAGCTCTAGCCTCCGGCCTACGCCAGAGTCACAGCAACACTAGATCCAAGCCTTGTCTGCAACCTACACCACAGCTCACAGCAACGCCGGATCCTCAACCCAATGAGCGAGGCCAGGGATCGAACCCGTAACCTCATGGTTCCTAGTCGGATTTGTTAACCACTGTGCCATGATAGGAACTCCGTATATTTATGTTTTCTATTGCTTCCTGATTCAGTCTTGGAAGATTGGACCCTTCTATAAATACGTCAGTTTTTTCTAGGTTGTCCATTTTATTGACACATAGCTGCTTGTAGTAGTCTGTTATGGTCTTTGGTATTTCTGTGTTGTCAGAAATGACTTCTTTTTCATTTCTAATTTTTACTTATTTGAGTCCTCTCCCTTTTTTCTCAATGAGTCTGGCTAAAGGTTTATCAATTTTCAAAGAACCAGCTTTTATTTTCATTGATCTTTTCTATTGTTTTCTTTCTTGTAATAATGATTTTTATTTTTCCATTATAGCTTATTTACAGTATTCTGTGAATTTTCTGCTGCACTGCAAGGTGACCCAGTCACACATACATGTATAAATTCTTTTTTTTCACATTATCTTGCTCCATCACAAGTGACCAGACATAGTTCCCAGTGCTATACAGCAGGATCCCATTGCTTATCCATTCCAATGTCTATAGTTTGCATCTATTCTTGAATTCATTTATTTCTGCTCTGATGTTTATGATTTCTTTCCTTCAGCTAACTTCAGGTTTTGTTTGTTCTTCTTTCTCTAGTTGCTTTAGATATAAATTTAGATTGTTTATTAGAGATTTTTCTTATTTCTTGAGGTAAGATTGTATTGCTATGAACTTCCCTCTTAGAACTGCTTTTGCTGCATCCCATAGGTTTTGGATCATTGTGTTTTCATTGCCATTTACCTCTAAGTATTTTTTGATTTCCTCTTTGATTTCTTCAGTGATCTATTAGTTATTTAGTATCATACTGTTTAGCCTCCATACGTTTGTGTTTTTTGCACATTTTTTTTTCTAGTTTATTTCTAACCTCATAGTGTTATGGTCAGAGAAAATGCTTGATATTATTTCAGCTTTCTTTTTTTTTGTTGTTGTTGTTGTTGTTGTTGTTGTTGTTGCTATTTCTTGGGCCGCTCCCACGGCATATGGAGATTCCCAGGCTAGGGGTTGAATCGGAGCTGTAGCCACCGGCCTATGCCAGAGCCACAGCAACGCGGGATCCGAGCCGCGTCTGCAACCTACACCACAGCTCACAGCAACGCCGGATCGTTAACCCACTGAGCAAGGGCAGGGACCGAACCCGCAACCTCATGGTTCCTAGTCGGATTCGTTAACCACTGCGCCATGACGGGAACTCCTATTTCAGCTTTCTTAAATTTACTGAAGCTTACTTTGTGGCACAATATGTGTTCTATCCCAGAGAATATTCGATGTACACTTGAAAAGCATGTATATTCTGTTGCTTCTGAATGGAATGCTCTTGAATTATCGATTAAGTAATCTGATTTAATATGTCATTTAAGGCCCATTTTCCATATTGATTTTATGTCTGGATGATCTGTCCATTGATGTAACTGGGGTGTTAAAGTCCCCCACTATTATTGTTTTACTGTTTATTTGTGGGTTTTGTGTGTGTGTGTGTGTTTTAGGGCTGTACCCACAGCATATGGAGGTTCCCAGGCTAGAGGTCCAATCATAGCTGTAGCTACCGGCCTATGCTAGAACCTCAGCAATGCCGGATCCAAGCCCTGTCTGTGACCTACACCACAGTTCATGACAACGCCAGATCCTTAACCCACTGAGCGAGGCCAGGGATCAAACCCACATCCTCATGGATGCTAGTCTGGTTCACTAAACACTGAGCCACAATGGGAACTCCTGTTTTACTGTTAATTGCTCCTTTTGTGTCTGATAACATTTGCTTTTTATATTGAGGTGCTTCTACATTGGGTACATATATATTTATAGCGGTTCTATCTTCTTGGATTGATCCCTTGATCATTATGTAGTGTCCTTTGTCTCTTGTAACAATCTTTATTTTAAAGTCTATTTTGTCTTATATGAGTATTACTACTCCAAGTTTTTTTTGATATTCCTTCTCATGGAATACCTTTCTCCACCCCCTCACTTTCAATCTGTATGTGTCCCTAGATCTAAACTGAGCCTCTTGTAGACAGCATACATATGGCCTTGTTTTTGTATTTATTCAGCCAACCTATGTCTTTTGGGTGGAGTACTTTATCTACATTTAAGGTAATTATCAGTATGCATGTTTTTATTGCCCTTTTGTTAATTGTTTTGGATTTTTTTTTTTGTAGGTACTTTTTCTTTCTTTTCTCTTGTAATTTGATGACAATCTTTAATGTTGTGTTTGGTTTCCTTTTTCTTTTTTGTGTGTATATTTATGACAGATTTTTTGGTTTGTGGTTACCATGAGGTTTTGATATAGCAATGCATATATATATATGGTTATTTCAAGTTGCTTTGTGGTCACCATGAGATTTTGTTATAGCAGTGTGTATGTATGTGTGTGTATACATATATATATATATATATATTTTTTTTTTTAAGTTGCTAATCTCTTAATTTCAAATGCATTTCAAATATCCTGCATTTGTCTCTCCTCCTTTCACGATTACTGGTTTAGATGTTTTCTTTGTATGTATGATTTCAAAGCTTTATTGTACGTTTGCCTTTATCAGTGAGCTTTCCTAATTAATAAATTTCTTGTTTCTAGTTGTGGCCTTTTCTTTTCTGCCTGGAATTCTTTGAGCGTTTGTTGTAAAGTTGGTTTAGGGGTGCTGAATTCTTTTAGGTTTTGCTTGTCATGTAAAGCTTTTGATTTTGCCCTCAACTCTGAATGGAAGTCTTGCTGGGTAGAGTATTCTTGGTTGTAGGTTTTTTTCTTTCATCATCTTTTTTTTTTGGGGGGGGGGTCTTTTTAGTGCTGCACCTATGGCATATGGATGTTCCCAGGCTAGGGGTCAAATTGGAGCTGTACCACAGTCACAGCAAGGCCAGATCTGAGCCATGTCTGTGACCTACACCACATCTCGTGACAATGCCAGATCCTTAATGCACCGAGCAATGACAGGGATTGAACCCACATCCTCATGGATACTAGTTGGGTTCATTACTGATGAAAGAAAAAAAAAAACCTACAACCAAAATACTCTACCCAGCAAGGCTCCCATTCAGATTTGGGTTCATTACTGCTGAGCCACATCAGGAACTCCCCTTTCATCATCTTAAATATATCATGCCATTCATTTCTGGCTTGCAGAGTTTCTACTGAAAAAATCAGCTGATAATATTTTGGAGATTCTGTTGTATGTTATTTGTTAATTTTCCCTTGTTGCTTTAATATTTTCTTTTCATCTTTAATTTCTGTCAATTTGATTACAGTGTCTCAGTGTGTTCCTCCTTGGGTTAATCATCTATAGGACTCTTTGTGCTTCCTAGACCCAGGTGACTATTTCCTTTTCCATGTTAGGGGAGTTTTCAGCTATTATCTCTTCAACTATTTTCTCAAGCCCTTTCTGTCCCTCTTATCCTTTTGAGACCCCTATAATATGAATGTTGATGTATTTGTCATTGTCCCACTTCTTTTCATTCCTTTTTCTTTATTCTGTTCCATGACAGTGATTTTCACCATTCTTTATTCCAGCTCACTTATCTGTTCTTCTGCCTCATTTAATTTGCTATTAATTCCTTCTAGTGTTTGTTTTTGTGGGGTTTTTGTTTGTTTGTTTGTTTGTTTGGTATTTTTAGGGCTGGACCCTCAACATGTGGAAGTTCCCAGGCTAGGGGTCAAATTGGAGCTGTAGCTGCTGACCTACGCTACAGCCACAGCAACTTGGGATCCAAGCCACTTCTGTGACCTACACCATAGCTCACAGCAACACCAGATCCTCAACCCACTGATTGAGGCCAGGGATTGAACCTGTATCCTCATGGATCCTAGCCAGGCTCGTTATCCCTTAGCCACGATGGGAACTCCCCTTCTAGTGCATTTTTATTTCCAGTATTGTATTCTTTAAATCTGTTTAGTTGTTATTTATATTTTCTAACTCTTTGTTAAAACTTCTTGTAGCTTCTTGCTCTCTGCATCCATTCTTTTCTCGAGTTCCTGGATCATCTTTATGATCATTACTCTAAACTCTTTCTTGGGTAGACTGCCTATCTCCATGTTACTTAGTTATTCTTCTGGGGTTTTGTCTTGTTGCTTTGTCCAGAACATATTCCTCTGTTATCTCATTTAATCTGAGTTTCTATTTGTATTTCTATGTATGTGGAAGGTTAGTTATGTTTCTCAACCTTGGAGAAGTGGCCCTCTGGAGGGGATGTCCTATGTGTCACAGTAGCACTTGTTGTCCAGGGGCCAGGGATGATCTGGTCCCAGTGTAGGTTCTGACCTACATTTGCGGACTCAGTTCCTCAGGATCTTAGTTTTCTTACTTCTGGTGTCTTTTTCCTAATTGGTGAGGCTGGTCTAGGGGCTTGTGCAGGCTTGCTGGTAGGAGGGGCTGGTGCCTTCCTACTGGTGGGTGAGCTGGATCTTGGCCCTTTGGTGGGCAGGACCATGTCAGTGGGTATGTCTAGAGGGAGGTGGCTGTGGGTTCAGGAGGTCTTTAGGGAGTCTGTCTCCTGATGGATGGGGCTGTATTCCTTCCCTGTTGTTTGTTTGGCCTGAGGCATCCCCACACTGCAGCCTACAGCCTGTTGGATGGGGATAGGCCTTGGTCCCATAATGGCAGCCTTCAGGACAGTTTATGCTGATGATTACTCCCCAGTATGTCTGCCACCAGCTTTTATATCCCAAGAGAGAGCCACTGCTGCCCCCTATCTCCCCAGGAGACTATCCAAGACCATTGATTATCGATTTATTTTCTTCTTTCCCTAGCTGAGTGTTTTTTACTGAGAGAAAGGGAAATTCAACTGTTGGATGGTAAGTATAAGCTATGGTGGGGCACCAGATTGGGTATTTCTGAATATTTAGGAGGTAGTGTGTATATCTTATACATGTGAATGGAGTGATATAAAGAGGAATTAGTATACCTTGACTGTACATTTTGTTTGCTGAGTGACTTTGAAAAAAATACTTCACTTCTTAACAAACTAATGAATATAAAGATACTGGTGACTGATGGTAGCTTAAAGTATAACTTCACTAACAGCTTCATCCAACTACACAAAAGTAGAAATCAGTAGTTCTAATCTATAAATCTTCCTAGGTATTCAGGCAGGGCACCTGCTGCACAGCAGGGCACAGGAATTGCTTGTCCCCATGGAAACCTTGGACCAGAGTGTCAAGAAATAAGGCAACTATCCTTGTTTTTATATTACAATGATAACAATATGAGCTGGGCAATTAAATCATTTGTATTATATAAGAGTAATAGGGACTATTGGTTTTTATATGCTCATGATATTTTGAGGTGATGCTACACATATTAGATCTAGACCATTGCTGTCCCTTCTAATCCATAAATACATGTTTACTTCATGAGAGGTAAGGCCATCTTGCCAAACGTCTCTTTCCTACCAGAACATCAAAACCTTTGAAATCCTTATCCTTATTTCTTTTCTTCAAGATGAAAGCCTCATTAAAGAGACACGTGTTTTCATTGTGTTAACACATTTTGTTCTCTGGAAGGAGTAACACAATAGCCAGCAGTATGTTGATAGGTATCAATTTATCTGATAAATTACCTAGTATTAGATATTATCACATAGCAGAGAGAAGGGTCATGTTGGAATAAAACAAAGCAAAATTTTTTTAGAATCACACACATGCACAAGTATGAGAGTTTAAAGACTTTTTAGCAATTCAGTTCCAGCCCAATACTTATATATTACAGGTGGGAAAGCTGAGACTCTGGAATTATAAATAAATAAGTCCAAGTTCACCTAGTCAGGGAAAGAAAGGAACTAGACTCAGATTTCTGAATTCCTATTCCATTATTCTTTATATTACTTCAAGCTCTTTTTATTTATTTCAGAGCGATAGAGAAAGTTTGAGACACCATTCGACACTACTTGGGATCATAGGCAGCCAGAAAGCAGTGTGAGGACACTGAGTGTCTGAGAGTTATAGATGGAGGTAAGGGGGACATAAAAATGAGAAATGGAAGATCATATAAATTGCAAATCAAGTCTCAATCCTTGGGATAACCCTATCTATCTAGGCTTGCTATAAGAATGTACTTGGCTGGTTCTTCAAAAGCCTAATAAAAGCAAATACTTAACGTTATTCTTCCTTTGCTATGGCCTTGAAATGTGGTTTCTCTCCATGATTTAGTGTTCAATTATAAAATTTGCTTCAGATAATAAAGCAAATTCCAGGTCTGTTTGTTCACTAAGTTGTTGTTCCCTGATACCAGGCATTGTTATAATATGTAACTACTGACTGCTGTTTGTGTGTATTTGGCATAAAGATTCAGAGTCCCCGTAAAACTGACTATATCAGGCTATTCTGTGTATTGCTAAAACAACCCTGTGATAACAATGATGGTGGTGCTGCTGGGCACTGTTGGGGCTTTTTATGAATTTCACTCTATGTTTGTAAACATATCTCTACTTTTTCTTACAACAAACCTATAAGGTATGTAGGATTGATTATAATGAGATGAAAACACACAAAAAACAATTAAAACCTTGGCTGGGATTTTTGTATTCCCAAATACTAGTTAGCCCTACACCAGTGCTATGGTATCTCCTTGAGAGAGCAGAGAAGACACTTTGTGTGAAGGCGAGCTATATATTAGTAAATTAGGCTTTGTGCATCCCTAGCACCAAGCTGGGCTGGTACAATTTATTCATTCCCTTTGTCAACAACATTTAATTAGTGCCTTCAATGTGTTAATTTCTGGGGATACAAAGTGACCAAAAATAACCAGGACCTTACTCAGTGGAGTTTGCAGTCTAATGAGAGAAACCTAAATAATTGAAGAAATAAGTTATAGATTATGATGAGCATTTTGGAGGAAACAGTGTGCTATGAAATTGTGTATGTGGTTGATTGTGTTTAGCAGTAATTTTTAAATTTAATTTTATTGGAGTATAGTTGATTTACAATGTTGTGTTTACTAGTATTTTGAATAGAGTGCTCAGGAAAGGTCTCTCTGATGAAATTTGAAAAATGAAAAGGAGTGAGCAATGGAAAGAATGGCAGGGAAAAGGTACTAAGCAGTGAGAATAGCAAATATACGGCACAAATTAATCTTTCCACAGAAAAGAAACTCATGGACTTGGAGAACAGACTTGTGGTTGCCAAGGTGGAGGGGGAAGGAGTGAGATGGACTGGGAGTCTGGGGTTAATGGATGCAAACTATTGCATTTGGAGTGGATAAGAAATGAGATCCTGCTGTATAGCACAGGGAATTATATCTAGTCACTTATGATGGAACATGATGAAGGATAATGTGAGAAAAAAAAAATATATATATATATATGGTATGTGTGTGTATGACTGGGTCGCTTTGCTGTACAGTAGAAATTGACAGAACACTGTAAACCAATTAAATGGAAAAAATAAAAATCATAAAAAATAAAAATATGTTTAAAAGTTAAAAAAAAAAAACAAAGTACCTGGAATAGGGAAATGCTGGTATTTTGGAACCAAAATGACATCAACCTTGTTGCTATGTCATTCATATGTTTGGACATTCTTCTAAGAACAACCATTTTGAGGAGTTCCTATTGTGGCTCAACAGGTTAAGGACCCAACGTAGTCTCTGTGAGGCTGTGGGTTCGATCCCTGGCCTTGCTCAGTGGGTTAAGGATCCCGTTTTGCCTCAAGCTGTGGCATAGGTCACAGATGAGGCTAGGATAGGTATTGCCAGTGGCTGTGGAGTAGGCTGGCATCTGCAGCTCTGATTCGAGCCCTAGCCTGGGAAATTCCATGTGCCACAGGTGTGGCTGTAAAAAGAAGAAAAACAAAAAGAACAGCCATTTTGAAATAGTGATAGATTCACGGAAAGTTGCAAAATGATGTGCCAAGAGGTCCCATGAATTCTTCATCCAGTTTCCTTCAGTGGTAACATCCTGTATACCCATTGTACAATTATAAAACCAGAAAGCCAATATTGGTATAATCTACATAGCTTATTTCAGCAGTTTGACATGTACTTGTGTGTGTGTGTGTATGCGTGTAGTTCTATGCAATTTTATCAACATTCAGAACTGTTTTATCACCACAAAAATCCACTGTGTTATCCATTTTTAGCCACATCCTTCTCTCCTCTGTTCATCCCCTCAAATCCTCATACGCTGGTGAACCACTGACCTATTCTCCATCTGCATAATTTTCTCATTTTGAGAATGTTACATAAGTAGAATCACATCATATATAACATTTTGGGATTGTCTTTTTCCACTCAGCATAATTTCTTTGAGATCATCCAGGCTATATATATAAATAATTTGTTCTTTTTTTTATTGCTGAGTAGAATTCCATAGTGTGGATATACTACAGATTTTTTTTTTTAGGGTTGCACCTGAGACATATGGAGGTTCCCAGGCTGGTGGTTGAATCAGAATTGCAGCTGCTGGCTTACGCCACAGCCACAGCAATGCCAGATCCAAGCCGCATCTCCAGCCTATACCACAGCTCGCGGCAAGTCTGGATCCTTAACCCATTGAGTGAGGCCAGGGATCGAACCTGCATCCTCATGGTTACTAGTCAGATTGGTTTCTGCTGAGCCACAATGGGAACTCCCTACAGTTGTTTTATTGACTTACCCATTGAAGGGTATTTGGGATAATTCCAGTCTTCAGTTATTATGAATAAAGATGCTATGAATATTCATATATAATTTTTTATATGAACATAAGTTTTCATTTTTCTGTAATTAATGTTCAAGAGTGCAATTGCTGGATCATACACTAAATACATGTTTAGTTTTATAATAAACTACCAAACTTTTCTGGAGTGCCCATACTGTTTTTCATTCCTACCAGTAATGTATGAGCATTATGGTTTCTCTGTACCCTCTCCAGAATTTGGTGTTATCACTATTTTTTATTTTAGCCATTTTGATAAGTATGTAGTGCTATATCACTGTGGTTTCAATTTACATCTCCCTAATAACAGTGACATTGAACATTTTTTCATGTGCTTCCTGGCCATCTTTATAACCTCTTTGGTGGAATGTCTCTTTACATCTTTTGCCTATTTTCTAACTTGGTTGTTTTCTTACTGCTGTGTCTTGATAGTTCTTTGTACAGTTGACCCTTGAACACCACAAGTTTGAACTGTGCAAATCCATTTATATATGGATTTTTTTAATAGTAAATACATTTGTATTTGGTTGAATCTGTGGATACAGAACTGTGGATATGGAGGAACCATGGATATGGAGGGTGAACTATAAGTTATGGGCAGATTTACAACTGGGCAGAGATTTGGTGCCCCAAACCTCCACATTGTTCAAGGATCAACTGTATATTCTAGACATGATAACTTTTTTTGGATGTGGAGTTTGCAAATATTTTCTCCCAGTCTGTAGCTTGTCTTTTCTTTTTTTTTTTTTTTTTTTTTTTTTTGTCTTTTTGCCATTTCTTGGGCCGCTCCTGCGGCACATGGGAGGTTCCCAGGCTAGGGGTTGAATCGGAGCTGCAGCCACCAGCCTACGCCAGAGCCACAGCAACGCAGGATCCGAGCCGCATCTGCAACCTACACCACAGCTCACGGCAACGCCGGATCCCCAACCCACTGAGCAAGGCCAGGGATCAAACCCGCAACCTCATGGTTCCTAGTTGGATTCGCCAACCACTGCGCCACGATGGGAACTCCCTGTAGCTTGTCTTTTCATCTCCTTCACAGGGTCTTTCTCAGAGAAGAATATTTTGGTTTAATTTTAATGAGATACAATTTATCAATTTTTCCTTTTATGGATTGTGCATGTGGCATCATGTCTCAGAATGTCTTACCAAACTCTTAGTGCTGAATATTTTCTCTTATTTTGCCTTCTAAAAGTTTTACAGTTTTGCATTTAAATCTATGATACACTTTAAGTTAACTTTTGATTAAGACGTGAGGTTTAGTTGAGGTTCATTATTTTTTTTAATTAATATTTTGGGTGGTGGTTAAGCAAATTGTGTCTCCTTTCAAACAAGGTATTGGTTGTATGGAGAACATTCCAGAATGGAATAATTTGAATGTTATGTCCTCTTCATACAGATAGCTTCAATCTTTTGTAGAAGGCTTTGAAATATTCTGGGCCTTGGCCATCTTAACCAGTACTCATTTTCAGAGTTAAACATGTGAGGGAGTCAGGAGAGTGGGCTGAATGATTGAAGTTCTTCTTAGAAACTTCTAGATAACATAGCAATTAATAAGGAAATTGGGACAAAATAAAGTTAAATGATTTGGAAAGTTTACCTAGTAAGTCACTTGTGAAGGAGAATAGAAGCCAGTGCTCAAATGTAAAGCCATATCCAATATACTACCCTAGAGTAAATGAATAGGTACTCAGTAAATGTTCTTGGAGTGGCCAAAAAGAGTAAAAACCTTGGTCTATAAAGGAAGACATAGTGGCATGAATGAAATGTTTTCTCATTTCCTCTCTTCACTAAGCAAAAAATTAGCTTATGCTATTTTCTATCATTTAAGGAATATAAAAAATTCTTATAGTTTTTTTAAAAATGTCTTATATTAAACAATTTCTTGAGCTACTAATTTCAAAGGAGCTTGAACTGCAACCCAACTTTACTGGATGCAATTAGAATTTTAAAATAATGAAGTCAAAAAAAATTTAAGGTGAAACACTGCTTAAAACATGAAACTAGCTAAGAAAGAAGAGCTGAAGCACATATTTGTATTTTTTTGTGCTAAATTAAAAGATGTCTGCAAGCTATTTTCATTATCAGTTTGAAAAGTGACTTTCCAGAGCAAGAATTGTTCTACTACTTAACGCAACTTCAATGTTTAAAAAACAGAAAATGTCACTGGAAAATTGCATGTTGCTAAGGTATGTGTTATCCTGTCTGAGGTTGGTTAGTTCAGCTATTGAGAACATGGTATGGAAGTTCCCTTGGTGGCTCAGCAGTTAAAGAACCTGACTAGGACCCATGAGCATGCAGGTTCTATCCTTGGCCTCACTCAGTGGGTTAGGGATCCGGCGTTGCCATGAGCTGTAGTGTAGGTTGCAGATGCAGCTCAGATCTTGCGTTGCTACACCTGTGGCAAAAGGCACAGGCCATATTCTTATATGGGCCAATGCTACGGACTAAAATGTTTACGTCCCAAAATTCATACATTGAAACCCTAATCCACAATGTGATGGTATTAGGAGGTGGGGGCCTTTGGGAGATAATTAGATCATGAAGGTGGAGCCCTCATGATAGGATTAGTGCCCTTATAAAGAGAGATGTGAGAGAGCTTGCCTCTTTTCTCTGCCATGCCAGACTATAACAACAAGAAGGTCATCTGTGTCATTAATTATTAGAGAAATGCAAATCAAAGCCACTGTGAGGTACCACCTTACACTGGGAAGAATGGCCATCATCATAAAGTCTATAAACAATAAATGCTGGAGAGGTTGTAGAGAAAAGGGAACCCTATCACACTGTTGGTGGGAATGTAATTTGAAGCAACCATTGTGGAAAACAGTATGGAGATTCCTCAGAAAACTAAAAATAGAATTACCATTTGATCCAGCAATCCCACTCCTGGGCATCTATCCAGAGAAAACCATGACGCACAAAGACACATGTACTCCGATGTTCATTGCAGCACTATTTTCAATAGCCAAGACATGGAAACAACCTAAATGTCCATTGACAGAGGAGTGGATCAAGATGTGGTACCTATACACAATGGAATATTACTCAGCCATTAAAAGGAAAATTTTATTCCTTTTATTTCTTATAATGGCATTTGCAGCAACATGGATGGACCTAGAAATTATGCTAAGTAAAGTCAGTCAGACAAGACACCAACATCATATGCTATCATTTACATGTGGAGTCTAAAAAAAAGGACACAATGAACTTCTTTGCAGAAGAGATACTGACTCACGGACTTTGAAAAACTTATGGTTTCCAAAGGAGACAGGTTGGGGGGTAGGGGGATGTGCTGGGGGTTTGGGATGGAAATGCTATAAAATTGGGTTGTGATGATCATAGTACAACTATAAATGTAATAAAATTCATTGAGTAATTAAAAAAAAAGAAGGCCATCTGCAAATCAGGAAGCGTGCCCTATCAGACACCAGATATGCTGGTGCTTTGATCTTGGACCTCTCAGCCTCCAGAAATGTGAGAAATAAGTATTTGCTATTTAAGCCACAGTCTGTGGTAATTTTGGTCTGCTGGATGTTAGTAAATGTTCCGTGGAAAAAGGATTTGGGGATCAAATGGGGAAATTCTGGGTTAAGCAAACTTAAATCTTTTGTTTTTTTAACTTCAGGATTTGGCAGAGCCTTTATTATACTACATGTGGTGGCTCTCAGATAGTAGTATTCAGCATTTTCCAAATTGTTTGATTGGAGAATCACTTTTAAAAAAATAGCTATTTTTTATCCAGATTAATTTAGATGTAATTAACATACAACACCATGCACATTTAAGGTATGCAACTGTACAGTGTGTTGATTTGACACACATATTTTTACAAAATGATGGCACACCATAGCCTAGCTAATATCTCCATCACACCACATAATTACCACTTCTTTGTTGTGGTAAGAACATTGAAGATCTCAGCAATTTTAATGTATATTATGTAGCAATATATATTAATTATAATCACTATGCTGTACATTGGATCCTCAGAACCTATTCATACTTATAACTGGAAGTTTGTACCCTTTGACCAATATTTTTATTTATTTATTTATTTATTTTGTCTTTTCTAGGGCTGCACCCACGGCATATGGAAGTGCCCAGGCTAGGGGTCTAATTGGAGCTGTAGCCGCCAGCCTACACCAGAGCCACAGTAACGTGGGATCTGAGCCTGGTCTGCAACCTACACCACAGCTCACGGCGACACCGGATCCCTAACCCACTGAGCAAGGCCAGGGATCGAACCTGCAAGCTCATGGTTCCTAGTTGGGTTCGTTAACCACTGCGCCACAACGGGAACTCCTGACCAATATTTTTCTATTTCTCACACCCCTCAGCCCCTGGCAACCACCATTTTACTCTGTTTCTATGAAATTGGCCTTTTTAGATCCCACGTATAAGTAGTAGACCACCAAAATTTATATCTCCTAAAAGAGTATTTTGGGGACAAAATGGTTTGAGCTATGTTAATGTTTCCAAAGACCTGCCCACCTGAAAAGTAAGGTAATGATAATCAACACTGAGGACTAGAGTATCACGCAGGATGCGATAGTAAGGGAGGAGACTTGTGTTTCTTGGGCACACAGAGGTTTAGATTTGTTTACTACCTGCTTAACCAAAATCTGTGGTTCAATCTAATGCTGAAAAGAAACCAATTGTCGGAGTCTCCACCATGGCGCAACAGGATTGGTGGCATCTCTGGAGCACTGGGATACAGGTTTAATCCCCAGCCTGGAACAGTGGGTTAAGAATCTGGCATTGGCGTAGCTGCAGCCTGGATCTGACCCCTGGCCAGGGAAATCCATATTCTGTGAGGTGGCCAAAAAAGAAAAAAATTTAAAAAAAAGAGAAAGAAACAAATTGTCCTTCAGAGTCCTTAAAGATGGAAACACATTTTTTTTTTTAGAAGTAAAACAACAGGCATGATACATTAAGACAGTAAAAATAGCCTGCTAATGGTGGAGTACATACCTGTTTCAAGTACCGCAGAGTCAACAGCTGACAGTGCAATGGAAAGAGTGAGATAGATAGATTCCCTAGCAAGTCTTCCTCTTCTTTCCCTATCTTTGCCATGTAGTCAGGCCCTACAGTTCTGTTCTGAACACTCTCCTCTTCGCTTTCCCTTCCTTTCCTTCCTTTCTTCTCCATTTTCTCCTTGTATAACCTCATCCATTCTCTTGGCCTTGGGTACCACCTCTCATTTCTGTGTCTTCAGCCCAGAGGTGTAACCTGAGCCCCAGATGTGCATCTCAACTCAGATATCTCATCATTACCCCAAACATAGCCTCTCTAAAGTCTAACTTCTCCCTCACTCCCACTTCAAACCCATTGCTTCTACTTCTGCTTGGAGCTGTGTGAAAAGGATGTTCACAGGCAGAAGATGGGATGGGTTGGTGCTGAGAACAAACGGTCTGAATGATAGTGTGAAAGCAGTCACCTCCAGGCCCCCTTCTAGATGCTGGTTTTAAAAAGAAAAGTGAAAAATCAATAGTTTCTAACCAGGGATGGCCCAGGGTCAGAGATCCTATGACTTCCTGTTTTAGGGGAGTGGTTAGAGAGAAAAGGGGTAAAAGGGGAGAAATCTGGCTGAGATAAAGACATATTTTTTTTTCTCAATAAATGTGTACTTTGGGTAAGAGGGAGCTCAAGAACTCACACCCTCTATTATACAGCAATGAAAAGAAACAAGGATCAGAGGAGGCAAAAATAATAACAAGGATGTTATTTTATTTACTTTTGACAATCCAATAGATGTGACAAAGTGTCTATGACAAAGCAAAGCCATTTGCAAAGGGAAAAAATCACTTTATAAAGACTTCACTCTTCAAGATATTTTGAAACACTGCACATACCTTGGGAAGGTGGGATTTTTTTTCCCCTCTAAATTAATAGATTTGGTTGTGGTGGGAGGTCTGTGGCTGGTGTGGTTTTAGTGGTGTCCTATCCAAAACAAGGGATAAAATTAGGATTACTTAACATCTCTGAGACCAAGATTCCAAATGGAAGAATAATATCACTTTCTTTCTTGAGGATTAAATAACCATAGTGTGTGGTATTTCACTGATCATGAAATAAGAGCTCAATAAATGTTATATTTCTCTTTATTTCTCTCAAAAGATGTAAAATGATGCACTTTCACCAGAACACAAGATATGGAATATGCCTGAGACAATTTACTATGTGAGGATTATATTGCAAATATTCAGGGGAAAAGAGAACACAATGCCCAGGCAAAGTGGACCTCCTTAAAGACACAGGATCTGATTGTTCAGTTTGTGTGGCCTGAAGGTTAAGACTGGAAACCATAAGAATCCTAGAGGAAAACTTAGACAGAACACTCTTTGACATAAATCGTAAAATATTTTTATGGGATCTGACTTTTTAGAAGGAAATAAAAGCAAAGGAAATAAAAACAAAAATAAACAAATGGGACCTAATTAAACTTAAAAGCTTTGGCACAGCAAAGGAAACCATTGACAAAATGAAAAGACATCCTACTGAATGTGGGAAACTATTTGCAAATGATATGATTGACAGACTGAGTCTTAACAGCTGCATGATCTCAGTAACAATCTATAGTTGCATTCCTTTGGCTCTCAGATGACTGTCAACAAATCTCTCAGTTAAGGGGTTAGTGGAAAAAAAATCTTGAAGCCCTCAGCATTTACCCTTTAAAAATAGTGAAATTCAGAGTTCCCATCATGGCACAGTGGAAATGAATCCGACTAGGAACCATGAGGTTGTGGGTTTGATCCTTGGCCTCGCTTGGTGGGTTAAGAATCTAGCAGTGATCTGTGGTGTAGGTCGCAGACGTGGCTCAGATCCTGTGTGGCTGTTTGGCAGCTGTAGCTCCAATTCGACCCCTAGCCTGGGAACCTCCATATGCTGTGGGTGCGGCCCTAAAAAGCAAAAATAAAATAAAATAAAAATAGTGAAATTCTTTTATCTTTTGAAATCTTGAACACTAAAATATAATACAGGTAAAAATGAAGTTGCACCAGTTGAAGTATAAGTGAAGTGAGAAAGAGAGGTCTTAGCCTCCTTTCTGCTCACCTTACCAACTCCTCCCTCTACCACCTTGGTGAACCTTAATCCATATACTCAGAGTCCTGGAGCTCTATGTGAAATAGGGAACTACTGGCTTATGTTCTCACACCCTAATGGTATAGACTGTGGCTGAACACACAGAATTAGGGTCAGACAAATCTAGATCTGAATCTTGCCTTTGCGCCTTTCTACCTTGTATAACCATCAGCAATTGAAACAAATTTTTGAGCATCTGTTTCTTTATCTGCAAAATATGGATAAGACTACCTTTTGAAAGGTTAGTTTGCATGGTAAATTATATAGTGCTTATAAATTGACTGGCATAGTTCCAAGCAAGTACTGTATAACATTAGAAAGAAAGCCTAGGGTGAGGAGTTAGATTTCAGTCATGCAGACCTGGATATGAATTCTGATTTTGATCACAAGCTCTATGACCCCGTAAATTTATTTAATCTCTCTAAGGATTAGGTTCCTTATTTGTTAATTTGGAATATTAACAGTTTCCTAACTCAGATTTTTTTTTTGTGCTTGTATGAGACAAAGCATATAGTGTCTAGCATTATGCATAGGATATAGAAAGCACTGCATTATTATTATTATTTTGTTTCTGTTATTATTTATGCTTCTAATAAAATTAGTATTTGTGCTTCTATATGGCCTTGAAGGTGAAAAACAATTTAAGGCAAAGAATGATTGTAAGGCATTGGAATTATGTATGTTCCATGACAGTAAGTAGGATAAGAGGCACTTATATTTAGTTGGCACTTTCATTAAGATAATCCCTTGTAAAATGAATCCTGTATGGGTAGATTGGTCATAGGATCACTGCATTGCATCTGCGCTCAAAAAAGTAATGACGTTGTTCAACGTAAGTCGTGGGGCGAGAGTGGCTGATATAATTTTTTGGTGGACAGTTGATTCTAAAACAATAATGAATTAGAGTAATTCATGAAAGAAAATTCAAAATTTTCATTTCTTCAACTAGAGTATTATAAACTGTAACACAACTTAAAGTATTTCTATTGAATTTACTATCTTATAGAAATAGCAAGTGTGAGTTTCCTTTGAACTATATTCTTGGTGACTGCAAATGAAATACTTACTGACTTGGGCAATTTACTGCTTATGAGCCACCTGTGCCCTTTTGGTGAACTGACTCTTGTACTTCAATCTCTTAGTGATTTAGACCGTCAGAATGTGTCCTTAGGCCATATAGGTTCATCATTCAGGACTCAGGACAAAGACCAAACTTGTTTAAGAAAATGGTAATTAAGTACCAGAAAAATTTGAGCCCTTTAAAAACTTCCTTCTGTCAGAAAGTGAAATCACATTTCTTCTCCAGTGGTACTCAAACCCAGCTAAAATGCAGAATGGGACTTCAACCCATGGGCTGGGACTCAAACCCAGCAAAGATTCATGTAGGAACTTGAACCCATCCACACCTCAGATTGGGATTTCAACCCACTATCCCTGACTTGGAGGGAACTCAAACCCACTGTCTTTTAATTAAAACCATTAACCTGGTGTCAGAACTTACTAAAGCTCAGGTTCTTTTGTCTCATTGCAGAAAGAGTTCAGTGTGAGGCAAAGTAGCAAGCAAAGAGTGAGTTTAGTAGTATATTAGGATTAGTGGCATATTAGTTTCTTAGTATATTAGTATTGTGAGAGACACAAGCAGGCTGGCGTCATTAGTTTCTCCTTTGACCTTACGTGGTCTAACTGGGACTGTCACGGTGCTATTTAAATCATATGTCTATTAGCAAAAGGGTGGTAACATACACTAAAATATGGTCATTCATCTCTAATTTCTGTATAATGTTCCCTTTTACCTAATTTTTCCGCTTTCACCTATATTTCTGTCATGGCAACATGCAGAAATGCTACTCTTTAAGAACAATGAGCTCCCTGACTTCACGTAACAAGATTCAGACCCTATGTCTATTGTCTTGTGTTCTAACTATTGGGGTTTGTGGCTTGAGTGTGTCTGGTGCTTAGATTCACCTGGTCTTCCTTCAAGGTAGTGTAGATTGTTGCTAGGTTACTGGATCCTTAGTAGTCATTAGCTTACAACAGTCTCCCAAACTCCCTTAACATCCCTTTCTGTCTTTAATCCTCTAGTGAAATTTTTAAACTGACTATTTAATTATCCTACTCTAACCCTATCAAAAGTATGGACTTTCCCATTGAGTGCTTTTTCTGTAATGCAGATCTGATTATGTAACTCTCTTGTTTAAGCTTTTCAATGTGTTACTATTACTGTCATGATAAAGATCAATTCCATTGCATAAGGTATAAGGCCCTTCACATCTAGACCCTCATTAGTTTTTCATTCACTTTATTTCTTATCTCTGAGTACATACCTTTTCCCACACCCCATTCCCTTTGTTCTTCCACCTCCACCAACTACTTTCTCTCTCTGTCTTCCTTTTTTCTAGCACTGTTTTTGTTTGTTTGTTTGTTTTTTGTTGTTTTGTTTTTTTGTCTTTTTGCCATTTCTAGGGTTGCTCCCGTGGCATATGGAGGTTCCCAGGCTAGGGGTCAAATCGGAGCTGTAGACGCTGGCCTAGGCCACAGCCACAGCAACGTGGGATCTGAGCCGCATCTGCAACCTACACCACAGCTCATGGCAACGCCAGATCCTTAATCCACTGAGCAAGGCCAGGGATCGAACCCGCAGCCTCATGGTTCCTAGTCAGATTTGTTAACCACTGAGCCACGATGAGACCTCCTCTCTCTGTCTTTCAACCACACTAAACTATATGTAGTTCCCCAGTCAAGGCAGGGTCTCTCTTGCCTCTATTCCTTAAAATTTACTAGCCTCTCTGCCTGCAAAACCCTTCGACTACTCCTCCTTTGCCTGGGATGGCTGATTACTTCTTGTTCTTTGTGAGTCTAAATGTCTTTTCCTACAGAAAGCCTTATGCAAAGAAAGAAAATATCCTTTTTTCCAAATTAAAAAGTATTTAACATTTAATATGCTTTCAAAAATACCTCTCCTTGCCCTACAGATTCTGGCAACCCTTCTTCCTGATCTTCCTTAGCATCACCCATCTGGTTGCAAATCAGGAAATAATAAAGTTTTAAAAGAGGAAATGAAGGAAAGAACAAGAAACTAAATTATGGTTATGTTTGGAAGTCATCCTTCCTCAGGGATTCAGAGAGACTAAAGGCATAAAAGAAGAATGCTACAGACTTATAAACTGCCATGATACCTGAGTTGTAGTCCTGGCTCTGCAACTAAGTAGTTTACTGATTTACTCATTTTGAAACTTTTCTGGGTCTTTCTTCCCACATCCTTTTTTTTTTTTTTTTTTTTTTTTTTTCCCTTTCTTTTTGGGCCACTCCTTAGTCTCTGGAGTTCCCAGGTCCGAGCTGCACTTGTGACCACAGGACACAGGTCCACAGCTGCAACTGGGGATCGAACCTGCATCACAGTGCTCCAGAGACACTGCCGATGCCATTGCTCCACAGTGCTAGGTTAGCATTTCTTGGCGTATGTTGCACTAATATTTTGCTAGGTGTTACTAAGAAAGGTTCATTGCAGCTAGTTATATTTGAGATGCTCCAAGCAAAGTTGTTTTTGTTTTTGTTTTTTGGGGTTTTTTTTTTTTTGCTTTTACGGCCATACCTGCGGCATATGGAGGTTCTAAGGCTAGGGGTCGAATCAGAGCTATAGCTGCCAGCCCACACCACAGCCAGAGCAACGTGGGATCTGAGCCACATCTGCGACCTACACCACAGCTCACGGCAACTTCGAATCCTTAACCCACTGAGCGAGGCCAGGGAGTGAACCGGCAACCTCATGGTTCTTAGTGGGATTCGTTTCTGCTGCACCACGACAGGAACTCCTCCAAGAAAAATTAAATAGGTTTTTTTCAATTACCGAGATCCTGTAACATTTTAATGTCCTCTAGAGTTATCTGGAGGAGACTGTAGTATGAAGTGGTTGGGGTTTTTTTGTTTTGTTTTTTACATGTATTAAGCATGAAATCCTCTGAGTTAGAATCTCTTGTAGAACTTATATTCTGTATAATATAGCTGGACTAAATGGTCTCTTGGGGGCCTTTCCCATTCTAACATATTTTGATTCTTTTAACGAAATTTACCCTTGGCCTCTGTGTCTTATTTAGACTCTTTTCTAAAGCTGCCTTGTGCATTCATCTCTGATTTACTGATAATCTGACTGTTGACACACCCTGTGGGGCTGCTGGTGTAGATTTTCATGCTTCAATTTCTTGCACCTTTTCAAATGACTCAACATTTCTGGAATGCACAATTTAGAGGATAGTGACTAGCTTCAACAAGTTCCTTTTTTATGAGAGCCTTTGCAGCATTCTGTGTTTGTCGTTAGTTATGCAATCTATGGGGTCATTTTGAAAATGTTTCTGGAGAAAATATCTTGGGAAACTACCTACAGAAATATGGAAATTTTTACAATGCTCCTATTGCCTCGGGCTTGTGTGTTCCCTTTTCTAGATTTAAAATGATTAGTTAGGACAAAACAAAATGGAACAGACTTCCCTCTCAAACAGTGAGCTGTTTGTCACCAGCATTGTTCTGTTTGAAGAATTACAGATGAGCTAGTTCATGAAATATCAGAAATGTGGAAAAAGAAATTCTCACATTTGAAGGAGAATTAGAACAGATTATATTGGAAAGATCTCTTACAGATCTAAGACTGGTCTACAGTGATGTAATCCTCTCATTCTGAATTGTAATTGTACTTTTAGAATCTCTTTTCTGGAGATTATCCTCCAGAGATCCAATTTAGACCTGAACAAACAATACTTGGGATTTTTTCCTTTAGTCATTAGTAAACCTTTATTCTTCGCTTAATTCTACCCTTCGAAAGCCAAGAAATTCAGGCGATGAAGAAATGAGATATTGGACTAAAATTTTACAAATGGGGTAGATGACCAAGAGTAGGTAATAAAAATCATAGCTTGGATGAGTAGGATGATATTATACATGCATGTCACTTCATATGTATAACAAAGAGAGAAAAACTTGGGTAATTGTCAGGGAGGGTAAAGCACTGAAGGGCCGAATCAAGGGAGAAGTGAAACCTACCCTCTTTCTTGAAACTTTCTCTTCTCTTATATCACAGAGACACAACCAACACATGCCAAGGTGAGGGAAAAGATAAAATAGGATTCAATACATATCCTCAAGTAGTTAGTTCAGTGGAGTAGACAATTAAGTAAGCAATTATGGTCCTCTCTAAAATAAGATATAATAGAATTATAGAAATAAAGAATAGGTGCTATGGGAATGTTTTCCTGGTTAGTTTTTTGTTTTCATGTTTAAGAAATCATTTCTTTTTCTAAGGTCATATAAATATTCTTTTTATATTTCCTTCAAAAATTTTTAAAACTTTCTCTTTCACATTTAAGCCTTGAATCCATCTTGAATTAAACGTTGTGTATGATGTAATATAGGACTTTAAGTTGAAGTCTAAAAGTTTTTTCTAAATGAGTATCCAGTTTATCCCAGCTTATCTTACTGAACCATCCCTCCTTTCGCCACTGATTTACAGTGAGCTCTGACATGTATCTTTTCCATATGTGAATGAATATTTATGGTCTCCCTATTCTGTTCTGCAGTGCGTTGTTGAATGGAAGCAGTTATAGTAGATATCATTGTTTTCCTCTTGATTTTGAAGGAAGAATTTCAAATATTTAACTGTTGAGAATGATGTTTACTGTATTCTTTGGTTGATACCCTTTATCAGATTAACAAAATTCCATATTATTCTTCACTGCTAAGATTTAAGAATTTTGAATACATATTGAATTTTATAAAGAAATTTGTACCCGTTGAGATTGTTATATACATTTGCTCTGTTAAAAGTTGAATTGCATTCTTGGGCTTGATAATGTTAAAGCAGCCGTATTTTCCTGAGATCAACCTAACTTTAATAATGTATTATGATTTTTACGCGCCACTAGTTTCTGTTTGCTTTGGGTTTTTTTGATATTTGCATCTATAATCATGAGTAAGATTTGCCTACAAATTCTCTTACTCATCTCTTATTCATATTACTATTTTAAAATCTAGGAGTTCCCGTCGTGGCGCAGTGGTTAACGAATCCGACTAGGAACCATGAGGTTGCGGGTTCGGTCCCTGCCCTTGCTCAGTGGGTTAACGATCCGGCGTTGCCGTGAGCTGTGGTGTAGGTTGCAGACGCGGCTCGGATCCCGCGTTGCTGTGGCTCTGGCGTAGGCCGGTGGCTCCAGCTCCGATTCAACCCCTAGCCTGGGAACCTCCATATGCCGCGGGAGCGGCCCAAGAAATAGCAACAACAACAACAACAAAGAAAAAAGACAAAAAGACAAAATAAATAAATAAATAAATAAATAAATAAAATAAAATAAAATCTAAAGTAAATACTAAAATCTAAAGTAATACTATCTATACTCCCTTCTCTTCTAGTCTCTGGAAGATTTTGACTAATTTTCCACACCTAAGGCTGCTGTTTCTATAGATATTCCATCTCTTTAATTATTTTAAAATGTTTTAAATATGTCTGAACATTTAAATTATATTGACATAATCTATACAGGATTTATGTATACCCATTTAAAATGTATAATTCAATTTTTTGGTATATTTATACAGTGTGTAACCATCATATAATCTAATTTTATAACATTTCATCACTCCAAAAATAACCTTATACCTATTAGCAATCATTCCCCATTCTCTCTCCAACCTCTCCTTCAGTCCCAGGCAATGATTAACCTATATTCTGTGTCTCTACAGGTTTGATTATCATATATGCTTCACAAAAATGGAATCATCCAATATGTGGCCTTTTACTTTGTATAATGTTTTCAAGGTTCATCAGTTTGGTGGCATGAATCTGTACTTCATTTCTTTATATGGCTGAATAGTATTCCATTGTATGAATACATCACATTTTGTTTATCCACTCATCAGTTGATGAACATGTGGGTTGTTTCCACTCTATTTATTAGGAACAATGATGCTATGGACATTTATAAACAACTTTTTGTTTGAATGCCTGTTTTCAATTCTTTTGGCTGTGTACTTAGTAGTAGCATTTTTCAGTCATGTAGTAATGCAATGTTTACATTTTAAGAAACTGCCAAACTCTTTTCCACAGTGGCTGTACCACTTTACATTCCCCCAGCAAGGTATGAAGATTTTATTTTGTTTGCATCCTCACCAACAATTGTTATTTTCTGTCTTTTTTTTTTTTTTAATGGCGGCGCTTGCAGCATATGGAAGTTCCTGGGCTAGAGATTGAGTTGGAGCTTCAGCACAGCCACAGCAATGATGGATCCAAGCCGCATTCACAACATATGCTGCAGCTTGTGGCAATTGCTGGATCCTTAACCCACTGAGTGAGGCCAGGCATGGAACCCACATCCTCAGGGACACTATACCAAGTTCTTAACCTGCTGAGTCACAACAGGAGCTCCTAAAATGTTTTTAAGAAAGCAGCATATAGGTGTTGGAAATATTTATCTTTTAACTGTTGCATTTGGTCTATTTTTGTGGAATGTATTTACTGATACATTTTAGTTTAAATTTGATACCTTGCTATTTGCTTTCTCTTTGTGTCACTGTTTTATGTCACTATTTTTTGCCTTACTTTGTATTATTTTTGTATTTTCATATATTAACTTTATACTTAAATATTCTTTAATATTCGCAGTGTTTACCAAAAGTATTGTAAAGTATATCTTTGATATCAAGGTACTATGTAAATTATACATTTACCTCTTTGTGGACAATTCAATGACCACAGAATTTTTTAACTCCATTTACCTTCTCTCTATTTCATGTGTTATTTTTGTCATGAATATTAATTCTCTGCATTTTTAAACTGCTCAATACATTATTAATAATAATCAGTACTAATTTTGATGTGGCCATGTATTACCCCTTTGTTGTTCTTTGTTCCTTCCTTCATCTTCAGATTTATTTGTATTTTTTTTCTTGCCTGAATATCATCCTTTAGTAGCTTCTCAACGCTGTGTCAGCTGTTGACAAATTTTCTCATTTTTTTTGGGGGGGTGGGTCTAAAAATTTGTTTCATTCTTAATGGATATTTTTGTTATGTATAGAACTATAATCTGATCTCTTTTTTTAGTAGGTAGAAGTTATGCCACTGGCTTTCATTTTTCACTTAAGAAGTCACTTGTTATTTTTGCTGCTTTATGAAAAATAAAAATAAATCTTTTTTCCTCTGGCTGCTTTCAACTTTTTCCTCATCTTGAGATTTTAGAAGTTTTCCTATGATTTGCCTAGGAGTAGTAACTAACTGAAGTTTGTTGGTCTTCTTGAATATGTAGCTTATATCTTTTTTAAATTTTGGGAAACTATCTGCTGTTATCTCTACCAACAGTGTGTTTTTTCCCATTCGAATTTTTTTCTGCCATATTTTTGTTCTGTCTTCTGATTTCCAGTTTCTGTTAATGACATGATTGTATACCCAGCCACTGGGGCTCACATCTTACATCTTTGGCTCCTTCCTCTCTCCTGAGTCCAACATTCCATAAGTTAAAAGAACTCTAGGATTTTTATCTACATTATCTCCCCCCATTTTTTTCTATCATTCTATTATCAAGACCCAATATCAGCTCTCATCTCCTGTAATATTTTAAGTTTTCTAACTGGTCTTTCTTTATTCAGCCTCTTTCTACTCTATCTATCTAATGAAAAGTTTCCAGGTTAAGTTTCCTTAAGTCTCATCATATATTATTTACCTGCTCAACACATTCAATGGGTCTTAATTGCTTACTGAGTAAAATATAATTCTTTTTTTTTTTTGCTATTTCTTGGGCCGCTCCTGCGGCATATGGAGGTTCCCAGGCTAGGGGTGTAATCGGAGCTGTGGCCGCCAGCCTACGCCAGAGCCACAGCAACGCAGAATCCGAGCCGCGTCTGCAACCTACACCACAGCTCACAGCAACGCCGGATCGTTAACCCACTGAGCAAGGGCAGGGACCGAACCCGAAACCTCATGGTTCCTAGTCGGATTCGTTAACCACTGCGCCACGATGGGAACTCCAGTAAAATATAATTCTTAAGCCTAGCATTAAAGCCCTCCACAATAAGATCCCAACCCAATCTCCATATTTCTCTCCTATTATGCTTTAATAGAGACTTTTGCTTTAGTGAAACTGGACTAATTGTCATTTTCTTTTTTTTTTTATAATTTTTTTTTATTTTCCCACTGTACAGCAAGGGGGTCAGGTTATCCTTACATGTATACATTACAATTACAGTTTTTCCCCCACCCTTTCTTCTGTTGCAACATGAGTATCTAGACAAAGTTCTCAATGCTATTCAGCAGGATCTCCTTGTAAATCTATTCTAAGTTGTGTCTGATAAGCCCAATCTCCTGATCCCTCCCACTCCCTCCCCCTCCCATCAGGCAGCCACAAGTCTATTCTCCAAGTCCATGATTTTCTTTTCTGAGGAGATGTTCATTTGTGCTGGATATTAGATTCCAGTTATAAGTGATATCATATGGTATTTGTCTTTGTCTTTCTGGCTCATTTCACTCAGTATGAGATTCTCTAGTTCCATCCATGTTGCTGCAAATGGCATTATGTCATTCTTTTTTATGGCTGAGTAGTATTCCATTGTGTATATATACCACATCTTCCAAATCCAATCATCTGTCGATGGACATTTGGGTTGTTTCCATGTCTTGGCTATTGTGAATAGTGCTGCAATGAACATGCGGGTGCACGTGTCTCTTTTAAGTAGAGCTTTGTCCGGATAGATGCCCAAGAGTGGGATTGCAGGGTCATATGGAAGTTCTATGTATAGATTTCTAAGGTATCTCCAAACTGTTCTCCATAGTGGCTGTACCAGTTTACATTCCCACCAACAGTGCAGGAGGGTTCCCTTTTCTCCACAGCCCCTCCAGCACTTGTTATTTGTGGATTTATTAATGATGGCCATTCTGACTGGTGTGAGGTGGTATCTCATGGTAGTTTTGATTTGCATTTCTCTTATAATCAGCGATGTTGAGCATTTTTTCATGTGTTTGTTGGCCATCTGTATATCTTCCTTGGAGAAATGTCTATTCAGGTCTTTTGCCCACTTTTCCATTGATTGATTGGTTTTTTTGCTGTTGGGTTGTATAAGTTGTTTATATATTCTAGAGATTAAGCCCTTGTCGGTTGCATCATTTGAAACTATTTTCTCCCATTTTGTAAGTTGTCTTTTTGTTTTCTTTTTGGTTTCCTTTGCTGTGCAAAAGCTTTTCAGTTTGATGAGGTCCCATGGGTTTATTTTTGCTCTAATTTCTATTGCTTTGGGAGACTGACCTGAGAAAATATTCATGATGTTGATGTCAGAGAGTGTTTTGCCTATGTTTTCTTCTAGGAGTTTGATGGTGTCCTGTCGTATATTTAAGTCTTTCAGCCATTTTGAGTTTATTTTTGTGCATGGTGTGAGGGTGTGTTCTAGTTTCATTGCTTTGCATGCAGCTGTCCAGGTTTCCCAGCAATGCTTGCTGAATAGACTTTCTTTTTCCCATTTTATGTTCTTGCCTCCCTTGTCAAAGATTAATTGACCATAGGTGTCAGGGTTTATTTCTGGATTCTCTATTCTGTTCCATTGGTCTGTCTGTCTGTTTTGATACCAGTACCACACTGTTTTGATGACTGTGGCTTTGTAGTATTTCTTGAAGTCTGAGAGAGTTATGCCTCCTGCTTGGTTTTTGTTTCTCAGGATTGCTTTGGTGATTCTGGGTCTTTTGTTGTTAATTGTCATTTTCTATACTTGTTCCAAGCATTACTTCCTTGGTGTCTTTGTTTGGCGTTTTTACCTTTAGTCATAAAATCATATGACAGTGAATTGCATCTTTTTCATTAATAGAATGACACCTATCTTTAGGGACATGAAAAATATTCTGGCCTTAAGACAGATTACATCATGTAGTCTTTTACTTTCATCCACCAAATGGTTTAGCTTTAAAATCAGGTCAAAATGAAAAGAGGCAAACTTTGAAACAAAAATAACACCTAATAATAATTTGAAATTTGGCAGAGAAATGTAAACAAAGAAGAGGGGCAATTATGCCTAGAGTTTACAAATTTTTGATAATCTCAAAGTGAGAAAACTTTGTCCTCAGAGCTGGGAATACTTCCAAAAAGAATTTGCAGCCAAGACTGGATTATAAGTGAGTGTTCAGGCTGGTTAACAGAAAAATTGAATTGTGGTTTCCAGGCAGTTTTTAAAATGTGCGCCTTTGGTTAACAGGCTGTAAAGATAATTCTAAAAGAGTACTTTCCAATCATGTCTTAAGCAATATGGTCATTTTTAAATTAGGGTGTGTACTCTTAAGGTGTCTATGTTGAAAATGGCCCTCCTTTTATTCTAAACCTGGGTTTGTTGAAATGTGTCTCTCTCTCTTAAATTTTTAAAAAAACTAATTTCCTTGATCTCTTTAGCACCACACTCTAATTTTGGCCCTGAAGATCTTAACACACTCATAAGAATTATTGCTACCATATATTGAGCACTTAATATGTGCTTGACATGTGCTAAGCACTTGTATTGCATTATTTAATACTCATAGCACCCCTGTGAGATAGGTAGTTTTACGTTTAACATTTTAAATATAAGAAGTTCAAATCTTGAATAGTTTAAATGACCTACCCATGGTCACATGGTTTTGCAAGTAGAGTTTTGTTTTAGATTCTGAAGTTTACAAGTCATCAGAAGGTAACGTGATGTGTTCCTATCAAACATCAAAACTCTCTTGAGCCAAAAACAGATTTTATTTAATCTATTCACTATAAATTCCTTTCCTTGGATCTCTCCCTGATTTTCTCAAGTTTCTAAAGAGCAGGCTCTTCTAAAGGGGAGGAAGACTCAGTCTCATCTTATTACACTGGTTTTATAGGATTTCAAGGGAGATTTTAGATGGAAAAATATTAAATTTAGGGAAAAAACATTAAGAGATTCAGATGGATATTCCACATGCAAGCAAGAGTTCTGAACTTTACTTCTCCGCACACTGAGGAGAGTCCCATTCCATAGCACTCTTGAGCAGTAATAAACTCATGCCAATATGCTTTCTTGAATTGAAAGCTTCATGGAGTTTGGAATGTGCAGATAATATACATCTGTATATGTTGCTTATATTTATCTCCATCATTAGCAAATTGATTCTGAAAACTGGAAGTCACAAAATAAGTAGAAATAATGTGTTAAATGGTTTATTCCTCTTTAAAAAATTTTATTAGGTGGTAATTTGTAAATGATATAGGTAGACATTGGAGGTCATATAAATTTGTACTGGGTGGAAATGTAATGAAAGATCTGAAGTTAATCTAATATTATAGCGTAAAAGTTTGTGAAAACTTCATTAAGGAGAGTGTTAGATTTCTTTTACTAACAGACTTAATTACTTCATTTTTATATGGTAACTTTATGGTACTAGTTACTAACTTCTTAGTTCTTATCATAAGTACATAAGCTTTCTTCACAAGTAGAAATGATAAGCACATGGATATTAAGAGCTTAAAGTGAGTTGATTAATAATAATAAACCTCACATAGAGTGTATACTGTTTGCCAGGGACCATTCTGACAGCATTACTTGTATTATCTCTTTTAACCCTCATAACTACACTAAGAGGTTGGTAATTATTATTATTTACATTTTACAAATCAGAAGCCTGAAACATAAAGAGATTAAGTTATTTTCTCAGTCACATAGCTATTATGTAGATGTGAACCCAAGCAGTCTGGTTCCAGAGTTCATGCTCTTGTCTCTGTAAACTTCATTTTTTTAATATAGTCAGTCTATGGAGAGAATACCATTCAATGGGAGGTAAGGTAAGTCCTTTTCTAAGGATTTAATATATATTCAAATTCAACTAAATCTGTCTACTATGAAATTATTCCATTTGTTCTTCATGATCTACAGCAGCTGGTTTAGGCTTTCCCTCTTCTTGAGCTCTCAGTAGTAACTATCACCTGCCAAATTGTTGACCAAAATTCATCTTTAGCACATCATTCTGCATCATTTCTCTCTAATTTCTGCAACTTTATAGATAGAGCCCATTTGTTACTAGCTTCTGAGAAGACTTGACTTCTAGTTTTATACTTTTCCTTCATCCTCAGCATATATGTCTTCTTAATTTTGGCTATGTATACTCTGCCTAGAAAGGCAAAACTTCAGTATTTGTTTCTTCCCATAGAACCCTGGTTTATAAGTGTTATTATAATTAATAGGTATTATATGAAATAAAAGGATTTTCTGGGAGCTAAGTTTGGGAAATATTGGAATGAAATCCTAAATCTGCCCCTTATGAGTTGTATTAACTTGGTAAAATGATATAACCTATCTGCATCTCATTTTTTCTCTTCAATGAAATGAAGCTAAATGTATTATTTGCTGCACTGATTTGTTGCAGATATTGTGTGAAGTAATGCATGTAGATCACTTCATATTATGCCTTATTTATAATTTATATTCAATACATGGCAGCTGCTATTATTAAATTATGATAATTATGATTAAAAATAAGGGGAGAGCTACTAAGTTTGAATTGTGACCAAGTCTGCAATCTCCTGGTTGAGCATGTGGCCCAGGTCTTATATGCAGTGGATCCCAAGTTCTGCCAGAGGGTGGCTGCTTCAGAATCTCTTCAAATACTTTTTGTTTTTGTTTTTGTGTCTCTTTCTTTCTTTCTTTCTTTCTTTCTTTCTTTCTTTCTTTCTTTCTTTCTTTCTTTCTTTCTGTCTTTCTGTCTTTCTCTCTCTCTTTCTCTCTTTCTCTCTTTCTTTCTCTCTCTCTCTTTCTTGTGCTGCACCCATGTCATGCAGAAGTTTCTGGTCCGGGGATCAAACCCATTCCATAGCAGTGACAACACAGGATCTTTAACCTGCTGAGCCACCAGGGAACTCCTCTGCAAATGCTTTTTAAAGATGCCCAGTCTCTGTTGCTAGAAATAATGATTTAGGGCACTTTATAAAATTCTGTTTTTTATAAAACCAATTTGCAGTAAGATTTGGGAACCACTGATTTAGAAAATAATATTCATATTCTGTAGTACAGCATTCAATGCTTTACATGATCTACCTCTATCCTGCCTTTACAATCTTAGCTTCTGCTGTAGTAGAGGATGCTTTCAAAACAGAAGCTTTGGGACCCTGCTTGGTACCTAGAAAAGAAAGAGTTGTAACTGACATAAAAAGATCCTTTAGTCTTTTAGAGTTTCCAGTACTGTACAGCAGGAGTTTCATAACTGAATATACACACACACAGACACACACACACACACAACCACTTGGGGACTTTTGTTAAACATATACATGATATATATTTGTTAAATATATATATATCCCTGAACTATACTCCTGAGCTTTCTGGTGAAGAAAATAAGGAATTGAGAATATAAATTTTTTGAAAAGCTCTCCAGTAATTTCAATGAGGAACCAGGCTTGGAAACCACAACATATTCTTCTCTGAATTTGTTGAGAGTAGAGACCAGATGTTTTTTACTTCTTTATATTTTCCAAAATCAATAGCCCAACACTCGCACAAAGTAGATGCTCATTTATTGATCCAAGTAAGGGAGGAGGACTGATTGGTTGAGAATAGGAGATAATTTCTTGCTTTATCACCATAAGGACTTAATTTGTATCAGACCTATCTTTCTCTAGAATGAAGAAGAAGAAACAAGACAACTGACTATTTTATTCCTGACTTCTTGAAACCACTTTTAGGGTCACTGGAGATGTAGACATTTATACTCTTTGATGGAAAATCCAAATGTAATCAACCTGAACTAATAGCAGCCAATTCAAACCCAATCAAACTTTTCTGGTTTCTTGTCTTGTGCCTATGAAAGCAAGGCAGATGAACTATTCAAATCCAAAGTTATAGTATTTTGGTTGACAGTGCAGGCTTTAGAGTCTTACTTTTGTATTCAAATATTTTCTTTACCCCTTGCCAGCTATATAACCATAGGGAAGTTACTTAAACTTTCTGTGCCTCATTTTTCTCAAACATAATATGGGGGTACCTATATTATGTACCTGCTTCATATGATTGTGGTGAGAAATAAGATAATGAATATAACTCAGACAGTCCTTGACACTTAAGTTGTGCTTAAATATTTCTTTCTTTGTATATGTACTTATAACTAATGAAGAATTTTCTACAAACACATATCAGAATTTCCATAGAATTCTAGTTTCATTCCTTAAATATACACTTTTGTGAATTAAACAACCTCTCACAGGGAAACTGCATTTTCCAATTAAAGACATAGGGCAAGATTTAACAATGGAGATAATTTCTGGAGGTTGGGTTTCCTGTTATTGCCACTTGATCATGTTTTCACCAGTCTGTGGAAAGTGAGGAAGATAAAATGGTATAATTACCAAATGTCATTTCTTAAGAAGAATTGTTCTTTAGACACAGATTTATTTCATTCCTACATTTGGGGGGATCATAATACCCTCTTTTAAATTCCCATACTTGAAAAAAAATTTTAATGACATATGTCAGACCTTCAATTTTTTAAAATTGTGTTGGTCTGTGAAATAAAATAATTTAAGAGCCACTATACTAAGGCCTATGATCACTATGAGATATACTTAAAGCTAAGGCACCAAAATATAAATTCTTACTTCCTTTGGCTATCTGCCAGTGCAAATAACTCATTTTTTTCAGCTGTATTTGAGTGTGATTTTGGTTTTCAATTGACAATTTCCCAGAGCAGCTGCCATCTTGACATTAAACACAGCAGTAGATTTTTCTCCTACCTTAAATAAGAGGCAAAATTCATAACGATGGTGGTAGTGATCCCTAGTTGTCATTTTAGGATTATTTATGTACTTCACAATCACCAAAGTGACTTACTGTGCTTTGATCAGTTAAACAATTAAGACACAAAACTATTAGAGGGGACTATTGATTCCGTTATCTAATGCTTTCACATTAATTCTATCAAAAAAGGAGAAACTTTTTATGATGCACCTTTTTATAAAGCATTTAAAATGCTTTTTCAAGGGAGTTCCTGTCGTGGCTCAGTGGTAATGAACTTGACCAATATCCATGAAGATGCAGGTTCAATCCCTGGCCTTGCTCAGTGGGTTAAGGATCCAGCGTTGTCATGAGCTGTGGTGTAGGCTGTAGATGTAGCTAGGATCTGGCGTTTCTGTGACTGTGGCATACGCCAGCAGCTACAGCTCCAATTCCACCCTTAGCCTGGGAACTTCAATGTGCCACAGGTGCAGCCCTAAGAAAATAAATAAATAAATAAATAAAATGCTTTGCAAAGATTAAAGCACTAGAGAAATGCAAAATACTATTAGATGGTACCCACTTGAAAACTACTTCCTCCACTTTTTATTTGCTTTTCTCATAGTTTTATCACTTTTCATGTGCTAGAGAAAAGACCTAGGCTGTGTGTTTGTATACTTTTTCTAAAACACTATTATTACGACCTCGGTTATAATTAAAATTGCATTAAAAGAATTAGAGTTGTTTCTTAATGATGTGTAATGATGTGCTAATAAACAATAATCTTTGAAGTTTCTGTAATTTTTTTTAGGGCCACACCCACAGCATATGGAAGTTCCCAGGCTAGGGGTCAAATCAGAGTTGCAGCAACTGGCCTACGCCACAACCACAGCAACGCTGGATCCAAGCCACATCTGTGACCTACATCACAGCTCAAGGCAATGCCAGATCCTTAACCCATTGAGTGAGGTCAGGGATCAAACCTGTGACCTCATGGTTCCTAGTCAGATTTGTTCCTGCTGAACCACAGTGGAACTCCCAAGTTTCTGTAATTTTAAAAAATTAAAAAATATTGTGTATATAAAAATAAAATAGAAATATAAAATAAAGAATAAAATCATACAGTGTAGCAGTTGGAAAAGAAAATCATTAAACCAAGCTTGTTGTATATCAGATTACCACTGGGTGTCAGCAATGTATGGCTTCCAACCTACAATCTCTAAATAAAATTGTGGAATTCTAAAGTTTATATCTGCCTTAATATTTATTTTGAGATTTTTATTATTGAACCAATCTTTATATTAATGATAATTTTATTCCCTGGCTGATAATGCTTCATAATCACCACAATATTATAGAACACATAAATAACATTTCCTTGTAATTTGATAGCTTAATAAGTTGAAGACCTCTAGAAAGTAAATAAAATGTAATGAAGCTGTTTTTTATATACATACATGTATATATGTATGTGTGTGTTTTATAGATTCAAACTGTTTTAATTACAAGATAGACTGGGATTGCCCAGAAAACACATTAAAGAAGCAATTCATTGATTCAACCCTATAGTCAATACGGTGAGTGAGGAATTGTTCATGGTACAGAAGATAAAGCGGTGAATAAGATAGATGTCATCCCGTCTCTCAGATTGTTCAGAGTCTAGTTGGGAAGGCAAATAAATAAGCTCACACCTATAGGGAATGTGATATGGGCTATGTAATATGTCAAGGGAAGACTGTATAGTTGGGGTTAACTGCTCTGACTCCGGAATCTGGCTGTCTGTTGGGTTCCCATCCTTGGTTTTATCAGTTATATGATCTGAACAAAAATACTTAAATGTCTTTCGGCTTTGCTTTTCTCATATGTATAATGATGATGATTACAGTGCCCATCCAATAGGGTTGTTCTAAAAATTAAGAGAGATGATCCATTTAAAGTACTGGATACAAAGCAATCAGTATATATTAAAATATTTGTTCGTTATTATTTTTTTTTTATTATTTTCCCACTGTACAGCAAGGGGGTCAGGTTATCCTTACATGTATACATTGCAGTTACAGTTTTTTCCCCCACCCTTTCTTCTGTTGCGACATGAGTATCTAGACATAGTTCTCAATGCTATTCAGCAGGATCTCCTTATAAATCTATTCTAGGTTGTGTCTGATAAGCCCAATCTCCTGATCCCTCCCACTCCCTCCCCCTCCCATCAGGCAACCACAAGTCTCTTCTCCAAGTCCATGATTTTCTTTTCTGAGGAGATGTTCATTTGTGCTGGATATTAGATTCCAAAAATATTTGTTCGTTATTAATGAACCCACAGGTTGCTGTGGGGGGCAGTAAGAAAAGGACATCGGAGTGAGAATGAATAGTTATAGGGTTGGGACTCCCTTCCAGAGTTGACAGCATCTGAAAAAAGCATGCATGCATTTTGAGAAAATTGTTTATTTTAGTATGGTGGGCAAAGAGCATGTGTATATAGCCATAGAAGTAATGACATTGGAAAAATTATCAATGGTTAATTTGGGGTAGGTATATGACAATGTGTGGTTGTTCCACTGAGTATATCCAGTAGAGAGTTGCTTATAAGTTTGGGGTACTGTGAAAAGATTTGGGGGTTATCAGCATACAAGTGATAGTTGAAGTCATGAATCTGGATGATGGATCGGGAAGCCATTCAGAGTCAGCTCTGGATTTATGTGATTAGAATTACAGAAATATCACTCTGATAACAGTGTGGAGGATAGATTTAGGATGGGTTGTGGAGGTGCTTTTCTGAGTCAAATGGCAAGAAGACAATAGAACTTGTCGGGAATATAAGATTTTCATTTAAAAAGTGTGCTAACATGATTTCTCTCAATAATAAATGCACTATAACATAAAAAGTAGTAAGATAATTTTGTAAGTAATTATGCCAAGTGTACACAAAAACTTTAATGATACTATCTTCAAAGTCATTACCTTAGAAGATCTCTATAACAAGGAATTTTTTGATATATATTAATACGATTTTTTTCCTTTTTCTTGTACAGAACTTCCTTTTATTCTAGACGTGTCACACATGTGTCTGGTGAGGTTTGGATGATTACAGCAGAAATCCAAATACATAATTAGTTAATATGTTTCTAATCTTCAAGATAGATTGAATTGAGTCTCTATTGTGGGAAAGTTTAGGACTAAGTTGAAGAAGCAAATTTCATCTTAAAAGCCAGTCTTTGTTGAGAGGGAGGATTTTTTTTCCTTATCCCCTTATCTCTTTGATTCACTTATTTATATGGGAGATTTTGTTTTTCAATAGAGTACAGCAAAACACATTTTTTTTGTTGCTTCTTAAAAATTTTATTGTAGTATATATAGTTGATTCACAATGTTGTATGTTTCAGGTGTATAGCAAAGTTAATCAGTCATACATATAAATATATCCATTCTTTTCCCCCATATAGATTATTACAAACGATTGAGTAGATTTTCCTGTATTATGCAGTAGGTTCTCGTTAATCATCTACTTATACGGTATTGTGTATGTGTTATTCCCATCCTCCCAATTCTTCCTACCCCCCAATGGTTTCACTTAGGGTTTTTAAATCTGTGGCTCTGTTTCTGTTTTCTAAATAAGGTCTTTTGTATCATTTTTATTAGATTTCACATATAAGTGATATCATATGATATTTGTCTTTCCCTATCTCACTTCAAATAGTATGATAATCTCCATGTCCATCCATGTTGCTGCCAAAGGCATTATTTCATTCTTTTTTATGGCTGAGTAATATTCCATTGTATATACATACCACACTTTATCCATTAATCTGTCTATGAACATTTAGATTGCTTCTATGTCTTGGCTATTGTAAATAGTGTTGCAATGAACATTGGGGTGCATGTATCTTTTTGAATTAGAGTTTTCTCTGGATATATGCCCAGGAGTGGGATTGCTGGATCATATGGCAACTCTATTTTAGTTGTTTAAGGAACCTCCATATTCTTCTCCACAGTAGCTGCACCAATTTACATTCTTACCAACAGTGTAAAAGGGTTCCCTTTTCTCCATACCCTCTCTAGTATTTATTGTTTGTAGACTTTTTGTTGATGCCCATTCCGATTGGTGTGAGGTGATACCTCATTGTAGTTTTGACTTGCATTTCTCTAATAATTAGTGATGTTGAGCATCTTTTCATGCGTTTTTTTGGTCATCTATATGTCTTAATTGTAGAAATGTCTGTTTAGATTTTGTGTTTTTTATATAAAGCTGCATGAGATGTTTGTATATTTTGGAGATTAATCCCTTGCAGTTGATTCATTTGCAAGGATTTTCTCCTATTCTGCAGGTTGTCCTTTTGCTTCTTGTTTTTTTTTGTTTTGTTTTGTTTTGTTTTGTTTTATGGTTTCCTTTGCTGTGAAAAAGATTTTAAATTTAATTAAGTCTCTTGGTTTATTTTTATTTTTATTGTCATTATTCTAGGGGGTGGATTAAACAAGATATTGCTGCAATGTATTACAAAGACTGTTACGCCTATGTTTTCCTCTAGGAATTTTATAGTATTTGGCCTTTGATCCATTTTGAGTTTTTGTGTGTGGTGTTAGAGAATGTTCTAATTTCAATCTTTTACATGAAGCTGTCCAGTTTTCCCAGCACCACTTATTGAAGAGACTGTCTTTCCTCCACTGTATGTTCTTGCTTTCTTTGTCATAGATTAGTTGACCATAGGTACTTGGGTTTATTTCTGGGCTTTCTATCCTGTTCCATTGATCTATATGTCTGTTTTTGTGCAAGTACAATGCTCTTTTGGTTACTGTAGCTTTGTAGTATAGTTTGAAGTCAGGAAGCCTGATGCCTCTAGTTCTGTTTTTCTCCTTCAATATTGCTTTGGTTATTCAGGGTCTTATGTGTTTCCATACAAATTAAAAAATATTTTGTTGTAGTTCTATGAAGAATGGCATTGATAACTTGATAGGGATTACATTGAAACATAGATTGCCTTGGGTAGTGTAGTCATTTTGATAGTATTGATTCTTCCAATCCAAGAGCTTGGTATATCTTTCCACCTGTTTGTCATCTTTGATTTCTTTCATCAGCATCATATAATTTTCAGAGTATAGGTCTTTTGTCTCTTTAGGTAGGTTTATTCCTAGTTATTTTATTCTTTTTATCTTTCTGATCTTTCATTGTTAGTATATGGAAAGGCAATAGATTTCTGTGTGTCAGTTTTGTATCTTGCAACTTTACCAAATTCAGTGATGAGTTCTGTTTTCTGGTAGTATCTTTAGGATTTTCTATGTATAGTATCATGTAATCTGCAGTGACTGATAGTTTTACTTCTTCTTTTCCAACTTGGATTCCTTTTATTTCTCTTTCATTTCTGATTGCCATGGCTAAGACTTCCAAAACTATGTTGAATAATAGTGGTGAAAGTGAATATCCTTGTCATGTTTCTGATCTTAGCGGAAAGGCTTTCAGTTTTTCACTATTGAGAATTATGTTAGCTCTGGGTTTGTCAAATATGGTTTTTATTATGTCGAGTAGATTCCCTCTATGCCCAATTTCTGTGACTTTTTGTATTTTATCTTAAATGGATGTTGAATTTTGTCCAGAGCTTTGTCTGCATCTATTGAAATCATGTGGTGTATCACATTGATTTGCAGCTATTGAAGAATCCTTGCATCCTTGGGATAAACCCCACTTGATCATGATATATGATCCTTTTAATATATTGTTGAATTCAGTTTGCTAATATTTTGTTGATTTTTGCCTCTATGTTACTCAGTGATATTGGCCTGTAATTTTCCTTTTTTTTAGTATCTTTGGTTTTGATATCAAGGTGATAATAGTAGCCTCATAGAATGAGATTGAGATTGTTCCTTCCTCTGAAATTTTTTGGAAGAGTTTCGGAATACTCTTGTCTTAGACTTTTTTTTGTTGGAAGTTTTCAAATCACAGTTTCAATTCCAGTACCTGTTTTTTTTTTGTTTGTCTGTTTATCTTTTTGCCTTTTCCAGGGCCACTCCTGCAGCATATGGAGGTTCTCAGGCTAGGGGTCTAATCAGAGCTGTGGCCGCTAGCCTATGCCACAGCTACAGCAACGTCAGATCTGAGCTGCGTCTGTGACCTACACCACAGCTCACAGCAACTCCGGATCCTTAACCCACTGAGCAAGGCCGGGGATCGAACCCACGACCTCATGTTTCCTAGTCGGATTCGTTAACCACTGAGCGACAATGGGAACTCCTCAATTTCAGTACTTGTGATTGATCTTTTCGTATTTTCTATTTCTTCCTGGTTCAGTCTTAGAAGGTTGTACCTTTGTAAAAATCTTTCCGTTTCTTCTAGGTTGTCCATTTTATTGGCATATAGTTGCTTATAGTAGTCTCTTATGATCCTTTGTATTTCTATGGTGTCAGTTGTAACTTCTCCTTTTTCATTTTTAATTTTATTGATTTGAACCCTCTCCCTTTTTTATTGATGAGTCTAGCGAAATGTTTATGAACTGTTTTTTATCTTTTCAAAGAACCAATTTTTGGTTTCATTGATCTTCTATATTGTTTTCTTTGTCTCTATTTCATTTATTTTTGCCTGATCTTTATGATTTCTTTCCTTCCACTAACTTTGGGCTTTGTCTGTCCCACTGCTAGGCAGCAGCTTCTTGTGCTATGGCTCCTGGAACTAAATTGGGCAGTGTCCAGCCATCTGAGAGCACACAGGGAACAAGGCTGTAGTGGTGGTAGGTCCTGCTTCTTCCCTCCAGCACCCCCAAACAATGATGGCTGGCCTCCAAACCCATCCGGTTTCCTTAGCTTAAACTCTCAAGACTGCCCTAGAATCTAGTCCATCCAGGCTGTTTGCATGCCACCAGCCCCAGTTTTTTCCCACTTTGCCAGCCCCAGTTCTCTCTCTGAGTCTGATCTCCAAAGCCCAAGTTTTGGTTCCCAACCCCTGCCTGCATAAGCAGATGACTGGGGAGTGCAGGGCGGTAGCACTGACCATTTGTGGAGGACTCTCTCCATTTTAATTGCTTCAAACCGATTGCTATATTATTCTCCAAGACTCTAAAGTTCTTCCTCTGTCCCAGCTGAACTTCTGGCTGGTGGGAGGACTTCCCAGGGTGCAGAAACTCTTCATCTTTCCCAGCTCCCTCCTAATGGTGCAGGTCCCATCCTGCTTCCTTTATCATTTTATCTTTCTTTTTTCCTTTGTCCTACCCAGTTTTGTGAAGATTTTCTTGCTCTGTCAGAATCCTGAGGTTTTTTGCCAGCATTAAGAAAATTTTTTGTGTGAATCATTCCACATATAGATGCATTTTTGATGTTTGTGGGAGTAGGTGAGCTTCACTTCATACTAGTCTACCATCTTCTCCTTTGTCTTTTGTTGTTGTTTTGTTTTGTTGTTTTGGCCATGCCCATGGCATGCAAAAGTTCCAGGGCCAGGGATCGAATTTGCTCCACAGCAGCGACCCAAGCCACAACAGTGACAATGCTGGATCCTGAACCCACTGAACCACCATGGAACTCCTAGAGCAGAGTACTTTTGGTTTGGAGCAGGAATTTGAGGGAGGATTTAAGAAGTAATGATAGAAGATATGATGATAACTGGAGATTGAACTCGTAATTGAGAAATGTTGAGACTTAAGTTGGAAGTGCTATTTTCATGAAATAAGGGAAAACTCTTTTTCTTTATCCCTGATAATTTCTTTGTTTTGATATTTTCTTTGTCTGATAATAATATAGTCTCTGCAACTTTATTATGATTACTCTTTTCAGATCATATTTTTTTTTCATTTCATAGGTTGTGTCTTTAAAGTGAATTTCTTACAGACAGGATATAATTAGTTGTTTTTTTCATACAATTAATTTAAACATTATGAAATTGTTATTGTATTGGTTTATATCTACCATATTTTATTTGCTTTTCATTTGCCAATTTCTTCAATTTCTTTTTCATTAATTGCTTTTTATAATTTTAAAAAAATATGTTAAAATTCATTTTAGGAAGTTAAAAATAACTTCTGTCCAATCATTAGCTGACCACTAAGCTAGCTACACAGAGACTATAGTGACCACCTATGACAAAGATATAGATTTTATGGAATTAGTTTAGTAAAATAACTAAGCAAATCAGTGATAAGAACAACAATAACAAATAGTAATGACACTGGGAGGGGGGAGAATCTGATTTCCAGATTTGATACCCTATTTTATCCAAAATGTCCAGTGTGCAACAAGAAAAAGAATAAGGCATACACAGAAAAAAAATGTGGCCCATACACAGGATATAAAAAACACCCAATAAAAATTGTCCCAGAGGAAACCTAGACATTGTTTACTGCACAAATACTTTAAATAAGTTTTTTGCAGAATGATCAAATAATTAAATGAAACCATATCTAAAGAACTACAAGAAAGAATGAGAACAATGTCTCACTAAAGAGAAAATATCAATAAAAAAATTTACCAAAACCACAACTAAATAGAAATTGTGGAGATGAAAAGTAAAACAACTGAAATAAAAAACTCACTGGCAGGGATTAAGATCAGATTGGAGGAGACAGAAGAATGTATCAGTGAAATTGAGGTAGATAGGTCAGTTGAAATTAGTGAGTCTGAGGAACTGAAAATAAAAGAATTAGGAAAAATGAACATAGCTTTAGAACTATGTGACATAACCAAGCATATCAACATATGCATAATGTAAGTCCCAGAAAACAAGGAGAGAGGAAAAAGGAGGAGAATGAATACTTGAAGAATTATGGTTGAACACTCCCCAAAATTTATGGAAATATATTTATCTACACATCCAGGAGGTTCTGTGAACTCAAAAAGAGTAAACTCAAAGAGATTCATACCTAAACACATCATAACTAAGCTATTGAAAATCAAAGACAGCGAACCTTGAAAGTGGAAAGAGAGGAGGAGGAGTGACTCATCACACACAAGGGATGCTCAGTAAAATGAACTATTGATTTCTCTTCAGAAACCATGGAGGCTAGCAAGAAGTCAGAGATGGCATAGAGTGCTGAAAGAAGAAACTGTTAACAAGAATTACAAAGCTGGCAAAACTATCCTTTGAAAATGAAGAAGAAATTAAAATATCCCCACATTAAAAAAAAAAACAAGATAGTTAGTCCTTTACCTTCCTTACAGGAAATCATAGAGTCTTTCAGTCTGAGAAAACACTAAGCAGTAACTCAAATCCATGTGAAGAAATAGAAAGCTCAGTAAAGTTTGCCACACAGGCTAATATAAAAATAGAATAAATTTATGTTTTTTTGTTAACTCTTTTTTCTCCTATTTTATTTAAAAGATAACCACATGAAGCAATAATTATAACTGTGGGGGCATAATGTTTATATAGATGCAGTGTGTGCAACAATAATAGGACAAAAGAGGAAGGAGGAAATGGAATTAAAAAGGAGCAGCAGGAGTTCCTGTCGTGGCGCAGTGGTTAACGAATCCGACTAGGAACCATGAGGTTGCGGGTTCGGTCCCTGCCCTTGCTCAGTGGGTTAACGATCCGGCGTTGCCGTGAGCTGTGGTGTAGGTTGCAGACGCGGCTCGGATCCCGCGTTGCTGTGGCTCTGGTGTAGGCCGGTGGCTATAGCTCCGATTGGACCCCTAGCCTGGGAACCTCCATATGCCGCGGGAGCGGCCCAAGAAATAGCAAAAAGACAAAAAAAAAAAAAAAAAAAAAAAAAAAAAGGAGCAGCATTTGTGCACTATAGAAATTGAGGTGCTATTAATCTGAATTGCATTTTTATAAATTATTATGTTAGTTGTAGTCCCCAGGGCCACCACTAAGAAAATAAATACATTATAGTAAATGAAATGACAGGGAGGAGTTCTCTTGTGTCTTAGCAGGTTAAGGATCTGGTGTTGTCACTGCAGTGGCTTGGGTTGTTGCTGTGGTGCAGGTTTGATCCCTGTCCTGGGAACTTCCACATGCCACAGGCATGGCCAAAAAAGAAGAAGAAGAAGAACAGGAGAATTAAAATGACACTCTAGAAAATATTTAACTCCAAAAAAGCAGTTTTGGAGGAACAGAGAGAAAAACAGACATAAGAAAACAAATGACAATATAACACATATGTATCCTACCTTATCAGTAATTACATTAAATGTAAATAGATTTAGCACTCCAATTAAATGGCTAAAATTGATAAAATCGAATTTTTCAAAAAATGATTCAATTCTATGTCGTCTACCAGAGACACACATAAGTTTCAAAGTGACAAATAGGTCAAAAGGAATAGAATGGGTAAAGATAAACTATGTAAATGGTAAGAGAAAGCTAGAATATTTATATTAATATCAAACAAAATAAACTGTACTAGATCAAATAGTGTCCCCCCAAAAAAATTTGTATCCAGTTGAAATCTGTGAATGTGACCTTATTTGGAAATAGTGCCTTTGCAGACATATAATCAAGTTATAATAAGACAATACTGGATTAGGGTGGGCTTTATTCAATGACCAATGTCCTTTTAGGAAGAGGAAAAGTGACACAGAGACACAAAGAAAATGCCATGAACTGACTGAGGATGATATGGGATTGATGAATAATACAAGCCAAGGTAAGCACAGGATTTGCAGGAACCACTAGGATCTAGGAATAGGCAAATAGTTCTGCTGACAATTTGATTTCAAACTTTTAGCCTCCAGAACTGTGAGAGAATAAATTTCTGTTGTTTTAAGCAACTTAATTTGTGGTAACTTTTTAATGATAGTTCTAGGAAACTAGTACAGACTTTAAGACAAAAAATTGTTACTAGAAACAAGGGTATTTTATAATAATAAAAGGATAAACCCATCCAAAAGTTATAAAAATTATAAGCATACAAGCATCTAACAAGACAGTAACAATGTTCATGAAGCATTAACAGAACTGAAGGGAGAAATAGACAATTCAACAGTAGTATTTGGACTTCTAATAACCCATTTTCAATAATGGATAGAACAACTAGATAGATGATCAGAAAGGAAAAAGAAGACTTGAACAACCTTATAAATCAACTAGACCCTACAGACATTTATAGAACACTGCAGCCAACAAAAGAATAAATACATAGCTTTCTCAATTAATGTGATACATCATATTATATAATAAAAAACAAAAGCCACATGATCATCTCAATAGATACAAAAAAGTAGTTGACAATCCAATACCCATCCATAATAAAACACTCCACAAAACAAGAAATATAGGGGAAATTTCTCAACGTGGTAAAGAATATTTACGAAAAACTCAAATCTAACCTTATACCTAATGGTGAAAGAATTAATATTTTCCCTCTAAGATCAGGAAGAAGACAGGGATGTCTACTCTAACCAATTCTATTGAACATTGCACTGAAAGTTTTAGCCAGGACAATGAGATAAGAGAAATAAAAAGCGTTCACATAGAAAAGTAAGACGTAAACTATCCATATTTGCAAGTGACATGATTTTATACTTACAAAATCTTAAGTAATCCACTAAAACAAAACAATTCCCCCCAAAAAACATAAGCACACACAACACACACACAAATTTATTAGAGCAATAAATAAGTTCAGCAAGTTTGAAAGAATGTGAGATCAATGTACAATTCAATTATATTTCTATACACCATCAATAAACAAACTGCAAATGACTTTAAGAAAGGAAATTCATTTACATTAGTCTCCAAAAGTAACATAAATTTAAACAAAATAAATATATTTAATAAATTTAAATAAATTTAAACTAAATAAATAAATTCAAACAAAAGCAGTGCAAAACCTCCAAAGTGAAATCTATAAAATACCATTGGAAGAAATTAAAATCCAAATAAATGGAAAAACATCTTGTGTTCATGCGTCACAAATTTTAGTGTTTTTAAGATGGTAATATTTCCCAATTGATCTATAGGTCCAGTGAACAATGCCCCAACTCCCAGCTGACATTTTTGCAAAAATTGACAAGTCGATCCTAAAAAAATTAACATGGAAGTCAATAAACCCAGAATAGTCAAAACAACTTTGAAAGAGAACAAAGTTGGAGAATTCACATTTCCCTATTTCAAAACTTACTAAAAAGCTATAGTAATCAAAACTGTGTTGTGCCGGTATGAATATAGGGACATAGAACAATGGAATAGAATGCAGAGTCCATACCAAATCCATATTTTAATGATTCATAATTTTTCTATAAGGTTGCTAAGACTAGTGGGAAAAGACTAGGTTCTTCAACAAATGATGTTGGGATATTGAATAGCCATATGCAAAAGAAAGAAGTTGGACCCCTTCCTAATATCATATATAAAAATTAACTCAAAAATGAATCAAAGACCTAAATGTAAGATTACAAAACTCTTGGGTGAAAACATAATGATAAACCTTCATGGGCTTGGCTTTGATGTGGATTCTTAGACATGACACTAAAAACAAGCAACAAAAAGAAAAAATAGATAAATTGGACTTCATCAAAATGAAGAATTTTTGTACTTCAAAGGACACTATTAAGAAAGTGAGAAAACTCACAAAGTGGGAGAAAATATCTGCAAATCATATATCTGATCATGGTCTAGTATCCAGAATATATCAAGAATTCTTATAATCTGTAACAAAAGGATAAACAACCCAATTTTTAAAATGGGCAAGGCTCTGAGTAGACATTCCTCCAAAGAAGATATAAAAAATGAATATATTATTCAGCCTAAAAAGGAATTAAGTATTAATTTATGCTACAACATGGATGAAACTTGTAAACATGCCAAGTAAAAGAAATTAGACAAAAGTGTGTATATTATATTCTTCCATTTATATGAAATGTCCAGAAGGGCTAAATCCATAGACACAGAAAGTAGATCATTGATGTCCAGAGGCTGGAGAGAGGTTGGAATGGAGAGTGATTGCTAATGTGTGTAGAATTCCTTTGGGTGTGATGAAAATGTTCTGGAATTAGGTAGGGGAGATCATTGTATGATTAAGTAAGTATACTAAAACCACAGATCAGTGCATTTTAAAAGGGTGAATTCTATGGCATGTGAATCAAAGCCTAATTTAACTTCATTTGTTTATTTTACTAGTTTTATTGAAATATAATTGGCATATGATATTGTGTAAGTTTTAGGTGTACAATATAATGACTTGATTATGTATGTACCGAGAATTGTATATATACCACAGTAAGTTCAGCTGCCATCCATCACCTCACATAGTTAAAATTATTTTTCCTTGTGATGAGAACTTTTAAGATCTACCCTCTTAGCAATTTCCAGATATACAGTATAGTACTATCAACTATTGTTCCCGTGTTGTACTCACATCCTCAGAACTTAGTTACTTTATAACTAGAAGTTTGTACCTAGTTCAATTTTTAAAAGGAAAACAATATATGAATGACAGAATTTTTGTGCCAGTATACAACTTTCACTATACTTTCTTTCAACTTTGTCATATATTTGAACATTTTCAAAATGAAATGTTGGGAAGGATGCAATCTTGAATCTCTGAACATAGATATTGGATTTGCTGACTTTGAAATTTATTGTAGGATGATCTCACTATGTCACATCATTGGGGAATCAACTATGTCAGTATTGTTGGTTTTTGCATCCTGGTCTGGTCAGATTCCCAAAGAAGACTCCTAACAGGAAGATTGCCAACATTCTGGTTGCCCACTGGAGGAATAGGGCTAGAGGTCTCAACATTCTATTTTCAATATAGTTGTTAGCTACAACTTTCCTTTCCTGTCCTCAATTATGTCATTTGTTCCCTAGTCCAGAATCCACCCCCCACTTTTTTTTTTTTTTCACCTTCTACCTTGTTGTGGGAATAGTTGTTGTATTAAATGTGAGAACAAGATTAGAGATTCTTACTGTGTCTTAACAGATTTCCAATTAATCCTCTTTATTTTATCTCTTTCCTTTCACCCTAACTTCCAGGATAATCCGATGTCACCAAATTTGAAACTTTGGGAGAAACTTCTGTGAGCATTATCTGTATAGAGCCTGGGACATTATAATTGCTCTGTAAGTATTTATTAAGATAATTTGATTGAGGTCATTTTAGTCACTTATTAAATTATATTTTATACTCAGCCATAACTATGTGTACATACAAGCATTATTTGATGTGCCTACAGTTTCATCACCAGGTTCCTCCTGAGAGTCAGGATCAGTTTTCTCTTGCTATTTTAGGTCCCACATAGAACCCGAGATACTGTTGTTTGAATCTTAACAAGTAGTACTTTATTTATTTATTATTTTTTGTCTTTTTTTGCCATTTCTTGGGCCACTCCCACGGCATATGGAGGTTCCCAGGCTAGGGGTCGAATCAGAGCTGTAGCCAACGGCCTACGCCACAGCCACAGCAACACGGGATCAATCTGCAACCTACACTACAGCTCACGGCAATACCTGATCCTTAACCCACTGAGCAAGGCCAGGGATAGAACCTGCAGCCTCATGGTTCCTAGTCGGATTTGTTAACCACTGAGCCATGATGGGAACTCCCTATTATTATTATTATTATTTTTTTGTCTCTTTGCCTTTTCTAGGGCCACCCCTGTGGCATACGGAGATTCCCAGGCTAGGGGTCGAATCGGAGCCGTAGCCACCAGCCTACGCCAGAGCCACAGCAACGCGGGATCCGAGCCGCGCCTGCAACCTACACCACAGCTCACGGCAACACCAGATCCTTGACCCACTGAGCCAGGCCAGGGATCAAACCTGCAACCTTATGGTTCCTAGTTGGATTCGTTAACCACTGCGCCATGACAGGAACTCCAACAAGTAGTACTTTACAAATGAGGTCACAAGATCCAAATTATTAATATTATTTAACTTTAAATATAGGTGAAGACTGACAGAGCTGTGGCTGATGTTTTGCCCTGAAACTATTCTAATGAAGACTTCCATTGTGTCAACCTTATTATTTCATATGAAGAAACAATTTTTAAAGATAATTTCCCCTAGGCAGAAAGCTTCCAAGAATTAATTTGCTCTCCATCTATATGGTCAAGAATCTCCAAAATTTTAATGGTATACTCATTTCAGTAAAATAATTTTGATCATGAGTGAATTCAGTTATGTACGTATTACTGTATAAATAGAATGTATTTAAAATAAATCATAAACAAGATTGAGATTTTTAAAGTTTAAGTTACAAACGTAGATAGTTCTTCTAAATTATTTTCCCAAACCTCCATTGATCATATTGGATTCCCTTTTGGGGAATATATACCGCTTTGGTGTGCATTAGACTTAGAAAGAAAAGTAGTCTCAACCTGTGATACAAAGACTACTCATCAGAATCACCTAAGATACCCGTTAAAATAGTTTTGTGCCCTTCACATACTTGATTAATCAGAAACTTTAAGGGTGGTACCCTAAGATCTTTGTTTTAACTAGATCCATAGGGCCAGGGAGTTTTTAGGAGCACTGAGCGTTTAAAACCATTGGCTTAAAGCAGTGTGTCTCAAAATCGCTCTATTATAGCGAGTATTAGGGTGCTTGAAACACAAATTCTTATTTGCTATCACGATACATGCTGAATCTAAAATATGGGTAGGGACATGGAAATCCTAATATTAAAAAATGTCCACAGGTGATTTTTAAATTGACATAACATTTGTTTGCCAGGGCTGCCATAGCAAAATCACAGACTTGGTGGCTTAAATAATGGAAATTTATTTTCTCATAGTTTTGGAAGCTGGAAGTCCAAGGTCTAGTTGTAGGCAATTTGTTTCCCTGAGACCTCTGTCTTTGGCTTGCAGGTGGCCACCTTTGCACTATGTCCTCACATGGTCTTTCCTCTGCGTGTGCACATATCTGAGGTCTCCCTATGTATCCACATTTCCTCCTTTTATAAGGACAACAGTCAGATGGGATTAGAGCCCACCGTAATGGCTTCATTTTACCTTCATCACCTCTTTAAAAGTCCTGTCTCCAAATATAGTCACATTTGGAAGTGCCGGAGGTTACAGCCTCCATATATGAATTTTGGAGGGACACAATTCAACCCAAAACAGAAATGATGACTACATGTGATGTGATATTATAGAGGAAATCCTGTAATGGAGAAATGACATTAGGCAAAAATTAAGGAAATCCAAATAGGTAAAAATTAAGGAAATCTGAATAAAGTATGGACTTTAGTTAATAATGATATAACAGCATTGATTGACTAATTGTAATGAATATATCATATTAACCTAAGATGTTAATAATAGGGGAAACTGGGTGGGAATTTCAGAAATCCTGGTGGGCAAGAATCTCTACTCTGGCATTTACTAGCTTGTTATCAGGCAGGTCCTTTAATTTCTCTCATCTTTGTACTTGTAAAATGGGAATACTAACAGTCCCACATGTCATAAGTTTTGGGGAATTTAAAATGGATCATATAGGTTTAGATGCTTTTTAATCTTACATTATGATACATATAGGTGTATTTTTAAAATAAACTTTTTATTTTACAACAGCTTTAGATTTATAGAAAATTGCAAATATGGTACAGTGTTCCAATATACTCATATTCAGTTTTCTTTATTATTAATATCTCATATCGGTATGGTACATTTGTTATAGCTAGTGAACCAATATTGACATATTTTTATTAAAGTCCTTACTTTGTTCAAATTTCTTTCATTTTTACCTCGTGTCTTTTTTCTGTTCCAGGAGCCCACATTACTTTTAGCCATCATATTTCAAGCTCCTCCTTGCTGTGACAATTTATTTATTTATTTATTTTGCTTTTTACGGCTGCACCTGCAGCATGTGGAGGTTCCCAATCTAGGGGTCCAATCAGAGCTGTAGCCACTGGCCTACACCACAGCAACAGCAATGTGGGGATCCGAGCTGCATCTGCAACCTACATCACAGCTCATGGAACGCCAGATCCTTAACCCACTGAGCAAGGCCAGGGATCGAGCCCACAACCTCATGGTTCCTTGTCGGATTCATTTCCACTGAGCCACAATGGGAACTCCCTTGGCTGTGACAATTTAGATGTGGTTGTAAGAAATTTCCTGTATATGTGTAAATTTACCTTTCTTTTGACATTGGTAATGTTTAGAACTGAACCAGCACATTTTAGGTACCTTTATAGACTGTATGATATACTCTAGAACATTATTTCTCAAGTATGAGCGATTATCAGAAACACGAGGAGACTCTTTTGAAATACAAATCCCTGGATCCTACATAGTCCTAATAAATGATTATATCCTGGGCTGGGTGATTTGGATGGGGTCCAGGAGTCAAGATTGACTGATTGATTGACTGACTGATATGTTTGTTTGTTTGAACAAATTCCTCTGGTGTGTATGAGACCACTGATCCAGCATAGCTGTGTAGACAGGCATTTGAGATTCACTGTTCTGGAGCCTTTCAGTTGTTTCTCTCATTGTTGATACCTAAATGGCCAGGTGAGTCTGCTGAAGCATGCAGCTTGCTTATATTTATACAAGATTCTTATTGGATAAAAGATGAAACTAGATAATTCTTTCAACACCTATGAACTGAACCTCCATCAATGCTTACATAATGGACTATCTGTTCTCATAACAAAGAAATAACTCAGTCTTCCAAGTAATATCAGAAAGACATGGAATTTAAATCCTGAATTATGAACAGTGTTATCAGACAGAAAAACTTTTTCTGTCATTCAACAACAGTATGAAATGGTGGATAAGGCTATGGAAAAAAATTTGTCTTGTGTGGTGAGCAAGATTGTTGCAGCATGGAGGCAAGAAAATAAAATACTGTTCAGGCAAGTTCACAGTCAATTTAATTCCAGACAATAAACACTGACAAGCCTTCTATCCAAATTATTCTCCAGACAAAACAAAGTGTGTCAAACAGCTTTGGCAAGTACAAACACATAGGAGAAGCCCATCTAAACCAAAGGCCTTAGGGAGCACCATCCCCAAGTCAGTCACAAGCATTCCTTTTTTAGAAGGTGGTATGAGTTTATTTTTGGGAATATAAGCAAATATACTTTGGGAATAAATATATTTGAGAATTTGAGCACCAGAGTAATTCCCCAAATTATCTAGCCAAGAAAACAAATTCTTCTCTGACACATTATGCTGCAACCATTTCTCTTCTTTCTTTTCCTCTTTCTTCTTTTATCAGTTTCTGTTTTCACATTAAACGTTGTCATGTCAGTTCATTAATACATTAGTTCTCCTAATTGTCAGGATAACGTCCAATACTGGAATATCTGTAATTGTTCTAACTTCCTGGCATCAAGAATCTCAAAAGTCAAATCAATAAGTTGAATACTGATCCGTAAACATGAACTGAGAACTAATCAAGTTATGGAAAAGTTTGATAACGTCTCCATTCCACGTATTTGTGTACAACAACCCATTAATCAGAGTATTTGCTTTAGTCTGTGTGCTGGTCAATTACTTATTTGCTCTGAATCCATTTCCTTCCTCTACTCTGTATCAAAACAAACTGTCTTTCTTAAGTATCTTTACCCTTTTCTCTCTGAACAAGTTGGGCAAATATGAGGAAATGAAATATTGGAGAGCATGAGGAGGCAAGAAAACATGGTGGATATTTCACCCGCTCCCCCTGCTTCATCCAGAATCCCTAACAGTGGCTACTTTTCCTGCCTGGCTTCACTTCCCACTGCATGGTCTCCTTCTATGTGGTCCCATCTCCAGCCTTAGTTTTAGGTTCTATAGTATGATCCCAGGTTCTGGGCTTAGTACTAGCTCCTTTTCCTTTGTCATTCCATGATAGGGGTAAGCATAACTTGTCATTTCTGATCTCTGTGTTGCCTTACCTTCTGCGATTTGGTTTCTCAGCATTTTCATCTTCCAACTAACAAATGCCAGTATTAAATTCACTCTATTTGAAAGATCCACAGTGGTTCCTTTTTCCTGGTTAGATTGTAAGTGATAGATTCAAGTATTCTATCTCTTGGATATATCTAGAAAAACTCTGAAAAATTATTTCTCTCAAGATAATTGTTAATGATAATGAAAATCCTGGATCAATGGTTGTAGAAGTCATATAGAAATACCCATAAAATTTATGAGGATAAGAGTTCCCTTGTGGCACAGCAGATTAAGTATCCTGGTTTATCACTGCAGTGGCCTGGGTCACTGCTGTGGTGGAGTTTGATCCCTGACCTAGGAACTTCCACATGCTGTGGATGAGGCAAAAAAAAAAATTATGAGGATAAATGTAGAAGAATGTACATTAAAGAATAATATTAGAAAAAAATAGTGGACTGCCTAAATATTTATTAATTGAGACAAGCTTAAATAAATTATGGTTTATTCATACTATGGAATATCATTAGGATTAAAAAGAATGGGATATATTTAGGTGAAAAGCTTCCTAAAATTTTGTGAAGATCAAAGAACAATAGTAGAAATCTATCTAATTTAAAAACATCTATTAAACCCCTAGCCTGAGAACCTCCATATGCTGCAGGTGTGGCCCTAAAAAGCAAAAAAATAAAATAAACAAATAAAATAAAACAACACAAACTTAATTTGGAAGTTCCTGTCGTGGCCCAGTGGTTAACGAATCCGACTAGGAACCATGAGGTTGTGGGTTTGAGCCCTGGCCTTGCTCAGTGAGTTAAGGATTGGGCGTTGCTGTGGCTGTGGCGTAGGCCAGAGGCTATAGCTCTGATTAGATCCCTAGCCTGGGAACCTCCACATGCTGCGGGTGCGGACCCATAAGGACAAAAATAAAAATAAAAATAAATAAAAACATCTACACAAGTGTGTGTGTAAATACTGTGTTTGTGTATATATATATATATATACACACACACACAGAAGTATGTGTATGTATAGTTACAAGCATATCTACATAAAAAATGTTCAAATCATGTGCTTGATTTCCTCAAGGGACTAGTGTTTGTATCATTTTACATTCCCGCCATGAGTGTTAAGGAGTTATAACTGTTCCACAACTTTGTCAAAACCTGGTATAATCAGTCTTTTAAGATTTAGCTATCCTAATAGTTATCTGGGGCATATCACATTGTGGTTTTAACTTGTGTTACACTAGTGTCTATGCGTCATCTGTATATCTTCTTTTTAAAATTATTTATTTACTTTTTATCATTAAGATTATCATTTTTAAAGCTGTTTAAAATCATAGCAAAATTGGAGTTCCCATTGTGGCGTAGTGGTTAACAAATCCGACTAGGAACTATGAGGTTGTGGGTTCAATCCCTGACCTTGCTCAGTGGGGTTAAGGATCCGGCGTTGCCGTGAGCTATGGTGTAGGATGAAGACATGACTCCCACATTGCAGTGGCTCTGGCGTAGGCCAGCAGCAACAGCTCGGATTTGACCCCTAGCCTGGGAACCTCCATATGCCGCGCGAGCAGCCCTAGAAAGGGCAGAAAGACCAAAAAAAAAAAAAAAAAAACACAGCAAAATTGAGATTTCCAATATACCTCCTGCCGCATATATTTGTAGCTTCCCCACCCTTAACATCCCTCATCAGAGTAATACACCTGTTGCAATTGATGAGCTTACATTGACACATCTTTATTACTCAAAGCCCATAATTTATATTAGGGTTCACTCTTGGTGCTGTACATTCTGCGGGTGTGGACAAATCTATAATAACATGTATATGTTGTTATGGTATCATACAGAGTATTTTCACTCCCCAAAATATCTTCTGTGCTTTGCCTATTTATCCCTCCTTCAACCCCTGCCCCTGACAACTGCTGATATTTTTATTGGGTCCATAGTTTTGACTGTTCCAGAATGTCTTATAGTATGGAATCACACAGCATATAGCATTTTCAGATTAACTTCCTTCACTTAGTAATATGCTTTTAAGATTCCTCCATGTTTTTTTTCATGGCTCAATACTCATTTATTTTCAACCCTGAATAATATTCCATTGTCTGGATGTTCCACAGTTTATCCACTCACCTACTGAAGGACATCTTGGTTGCTTCAAAGTTTTGGCAATGATGGATATAGCTGCTGTGAATAGCCATATGCAGATTTTTGTGTAGGCATAAATTTTCAATTTCTTTGGGTAAGTACCAAAGAGTGTAATTGCTGTATTGTGTGGTAAGAATATGTTTAGTTTTTTAAGAAACTGCCAAAATATCTTCCAAAGTGGCTGTACCATTTTACATTCCCACCAGCAATGAATGCGAGTTCCTGTTTCTTCACATCTTCTTCAGTATTCAGTGGTGTCAGTGTTTCAGATTTTGGCCAAATTCATATTTGTTGCAAGTCGGTTCCCCAGGAAAAATACTCTTGATTTGATGGATGTAGGGTTGGGTAAAGGAAGAAGTTAAACTGTGATGGATATGAAACAAAGGCCTCAGCAGATTCTTAAGGGAATGGCAGAGCTGGGATTAACTGTAAGTGATGTCCCGGTTTGAGGCAAGGGATCAGACCTTTATAGCCTGTATTCAGTCTCTCCTCAGAAAGGGAGCATAATATTGAGCAAGGCAGCTTTCTTAAGCTGAGGGCAATTCCTAGAGTAAGAGACTCAGCTAACAGTTTCAACCATCAATATTTCTAACAGCTGGAAAATGATCATTTCAATCCTGGAGTTAGAGATGTGGTTTGATCTGGATAGCTTATTACAGAATATACCACAGCATTTCTCTTGATAATTTATGAAGCTATGTGATGGGTACATGACAGTTCACTATGTAATTCTATTTTAATATAACTGCAACTTTCCATAATAAAAAGTTCAAATTGTAATTTGAATTTATACATGAATAAGTTTGAGACCCTTTTAATATGGTTAAATGACATTTGCATTTTTCTGTAAATTTTCTCTTTGTATAGCCCTTGCCCATTTTTCTATAGAATTTTAGCTTACTCCTTAATTTTTAGAAGCTCTTTATATATGAGATGTTACTCTTTCTTGGTGATATACGTTGAAAATATTATTCAATTATCTAATTTTATGTTAGTCTTTTTATTTTGTTTATGGTGCTTTTTTCATGTAAAATTTAAAAATCAAAATGATTTATTATTTACCATATTGCTTTTGGATTATGAGTCAGAATTTGAAAAGTTTTCCCTAATTCCAGGTGATGGTAATACTCCCATATTTTCTTTCAGTACTTGCATGTACATTGTGAGAAATGGAAACAATTTTGTTTTCTTTATGGAAACTGAGTCATTGTAATACCACTTATTAAGAAACAAACATAATATTTTAAATCAACTATACTTCAACAAATGAAAGAAAACCCCATCTTTCTCATTAATTTGAATGCCACCTTTACCATATAGTGAATTTCCCTGTGCAACTGAATCTCTTTCTATATTTTCTATTAAATTCCACTGTTTGTTGCTATGCCAACTTGACACTCTTTTGTTTTGTTCTTTTTTTTTTGGCTTTTGTCATTTGTCATTTTAGGGCCGCACCCTCACTCACGGCATATGGAAGTTCCCAGGCTAGGGGTTGAATTGGAGCTGTAGCCGCCGGCCTACAGCACGGCCACAGCAACGCAGGATCTGATCTGTGTCTGTGACCTACACCACAGGTCGCGGCAATACCAGGTCCTTAACCCACTGAATGAGGCCAGGGATCAAACCCACAACCTCATGGTTCCTAGTTGGATTCATTTCTGCTGCTCCACAACAGGAACGCCCTGACACTCTTTAATTATAAAGTCTATAATAAGTTTTAATATTGGGTTGAGTGATTCTTTCCACTCCATTCTTCTTTGTCAAGATGGTTCTAGCGATTCTAGGGCCTGCTTGTGCCTTTCCATATAAATTTGCGAATAATCTTACTTATGTTTATAAAAATCCTTGCTGGAATTTTGATAGAAATTGCATTAAATCTGTATATCAATTTGTGGAGAATTAGCATCTTTACTGCATTGAATTTTTCAATTCAGGAACAAGATATGTCTCCATATTTATTTTATGCTGTATTTACTTTCTTTCATCTTATTATTGCATCATACAGACTCTGTCCACATTTTAAGTTTATACCTAAATATTTCATGTTCTTTGCAGTGATTTTATTTTTTGTATGTATTTGATTTTGGTTTCTACACATTTATTACTAATATATATAGAGGTGATTTTCGTGTGTGTTGATCTTATCTTGCTAGGGATTTTTTAAAATTCTTGACTTTCTATGTAGTCATGTCATCTGCAAATAAGGGCAGTTTTATTTCTTTCTTTCCAATGTCTATGCCATTTACTTCTTTTTTACTGCCTTAATCTAGTGGTTATAACTTAAAGTACAATGTTGACTAGGAGTAGTTAAAATGGGCATCTTTGCCTTGTTCCCAATCTTAGAAGTATATCAGCTATAGGGTTTTTTTTTTTTTGTTTTTGTTTTTTTTGTATATGCGCTTTATTAAGTTTATTAACTTGAAGTAATTTTTAAAAATCATGAATGGGTGTTAGATTTTGTCAGATGCTTTCATGCTTGAATTGAGTAGTGTTGCATAATATTCCAGGAATAATTTTATTGCCCACAAAAATATTTCTATTGCCTAAGGTATTGACTCACTTGGCAACATAAAAAGGTGTAGAGTTAGTGGCTGTATTGCAGTATGAACATGCACTATGACATTTAACAATGGAGCTATTTGGGTTGTATAGAGAAATTATGCTTGAAATGTATGGTACCAGAATCTTGTCTGTGGAATGTGGTTCTACTTTTAGATGTATGAAAATTTAAATGTAGAATTCATTGTTATTGATATCTCATGAATTCAACATTTTCTCCTGTCTGGATTACTGGATAATCCAGTATATAAAATTAGAGATGTACAGAATTCCTGTGGTTATAGTATACAAACATGTAACCGTAATTTAAAAATCTGTGAATTTGCATATTTTACTCATCCTAACATATTGGGTCTTGTCTTAAATCTGATGCATTTCGTCCTGATGAATTCTGTCAGTTACAGATGAAATAACACGAATTGCCAGTAAGCTAGCAAACTGGTCTAAAGAATGCAACGTTCAGTTTTTAAATTCCTATTCTTTTTCATCAGTGTATATGTATATAGTCTAAAAGTAATTTGGTTATACATCTATAAAGCTCAATACAACATAGCAACAATTTGAAAATGCTTTTGAATTTTTTGGGTAATTAGTGATGTCAATACAAATAATATTACAATTAATACAATTAGTCACTAAACAAGAAAACTTGAAATGTTGTGGAATGTTACAGTTCATATATAAAAGAGACTTTAGAGAGGTTTCCCAAATTTAACAATAGTAAAGTTACTTTCCTAAATATGTTCTGAGGCTGAAAAGAAACTTTTCCAGACTGTCAGTGATACAAAAATTTTCATCAACCATATTAAATGAAGACTGAGATAACTTCTGTTCTCATAAAAAATATTACAGAATTATTGTTATAAATGGGATTGATCAAAAAGTATTCAGACACAAAAAAGTGGGAACAAATATTATAGAGCTATGTCACGGTAATTATTATTAAAAAATTTTATTATTATTATGGGTTTTATAATATTTGTGGTATATGTCAACTTTTTAAGTTTTGAAATTTCTTGTGATTGTTCTAACTTTACATAAATATCTGCTTTCATTTCTTTCTTTCCATTTTTTTTTTTTTTTTTTTTGTCTTTTTTAGAGCCGCACTCTCGGCATATGGAGGTTCCCAGGCTACGGGTCTAATCAGAGCTCTTGCTGCCGGCCTAAGACAGAGCCAAAGAAACACCAGATCTGAGCCGCGTCTGCAAACTACATCACAGCTCACGGCAACGCTGGATCCTTAACCCACTGAGTGAGGCCGAGGATCGAACCCATAACCTCATGGTTCCTAGTCAGATTCATTTCTGCTGCACCACGACAAGAACTCCTCTGCTTTCATTTCTAATTCTGAATTTTAAGTAATATATTTTTATTTTAAAGTCCCCCAGCTCAGGTACAATTTTTTTTGCTTTTGCTTTTTTTGCTGCACCTGAGGCATATGAAAGTTCCCAGACTGGGGTCAAACTGGAGCTGCTGTTGCTCGCCTATGCCACAGCCACAGCAATGCAGGATCTGAGCTACGTCTGTGACCTACACCACAGCTCATGGCAACACCAGATCCTTAACCCACTGAGCAAGCCCATGGGTCATACCTGCATCCTCATGGATACCAGTCAGGTTTGTAACCTGCTGAGCCACAACAGGAACTCCCTCACATACAAATTTTATAAGCATCGGTATCTGTCTTAATTACTATTGCTTTATAATAGAACTTAATACTGTAGGAGAGGGAAATAATTTTCCCTCTACTTTTCTGAGTTTTTGGCTGAGACTTCTGTAGTAAAAGACAGATAAATAAGAGAAAAACAAACTCAAGTTTATCGACATGTATAATACTTCATGTACAAATGGGAGATACCCAGAGAAAAAGTGTAACTTCCCAAGTTGGCTTAGAATTCAGGCTTAAATACCCTCTTGATAGGGAAAGGAGAAGGGATAGATCTCTTAGAGAAGAGTAAATGATTTTAAGGAAAGATGAATGGACCCTTAGAAGAATAGATGAGACGTATGACAGTTTGTGGCAAAGTTTGTCTGTATATGAAGTCAGCTTCTAGTCTTCTTTGGTAAGAGTCAGTCTTCTCTGGTTGATGAAACTCCTGAGAGAGTATCTAGGATTTTCCAGTTCCTTTTGACGGATCTATCTTTAGGCAAAGAAGAGTAGTTCAGAGAAAGCCTCTCCCTGCATTTGTTGTTTTTTCAAGTGCCTACAGTTCGAAATAATCAATTTGCCAAAGTGGTATTATTTTGGGAGGACATGTTCTGCTACCCTTATATCTTGTTAGGCAAATTCTCAAAAGAGGTGTGTCCTGTTTTCTATCTTTTGCTCTTCAATATTAATTTTAGAATCATATTGTCTTGTTACATGAAGAACACTGTTGGAATATTAATACCACATGTCTGTATATATCAATTGGGGGCAGAGCTGACCTTCTTACATTTTTTAATCTCTCCATTTCTTTGTGTTTGATATATTTCTCAATGAAATTTTATAACTTATTCCATACTAGATTTGTTCATCTTTTGTCAGATTTATTTATAGGTACTTCATACATCTCATATATGATTGCTAATGGCATATTTTAAAATAATTACATTTACTAAATATTTATTGTTTGTGGAAATAAATGAAATTGATTGGGTTTGTTCTCCTACCCACCTTGCTAAATACTTTTTATTTCCAAAACTAATTACCTATAACTTATTTGGGGTTTTCAAGGTAAAAACCATATTATTTCAAATAATTTTATTTATTTATTTCAAATTTTAAATTATAATTATTTTTGTCATACTGTCCTGGGTAAGGCCTTCTGGTTTATATTAAATATAAATAGTAATAATAAGCATCCTTACCATTTTCCTGATTTTGAAGGGAATGGTTCTCATGTTATGACCTTATGAATGATGTTTCCTGTGTATTTTTAGTAGATAATGCTTTATCAGGGTAAGAAATTTCTTTCTATTTATAATTTGCTGCAAGTTGCATTTTACCAAATGTTTTTTTCTGTTTGTGGAGATAATCATGTTATTTTTAATCCTTTTATTTGTTAATGCAGTGAATTATATTTATAGGTTAATTAAAGTTAAACCAGCCTTACTTTCCTGGGATAAAACAGGTTGGTCATGAAATATTAAACTGCTAGATTAATTTCATTAATAATGTGTTTGGGTTTTTTGCATATGTATTTATGAATGCAACTGGGCCTGCAATTTTCTTTTCTTGAACTTTCTTAGTCTGATTTTGGTATCAGATTTATCCTGGCCACATCAAATGAGTGGAAGAATATTCTTTTTTTGTTCTCAGAGAGAGTTTGTATAAGATTGTGAGGGGGAACAGAATATGTGATCCCAAAATATGTCACTTTGCCATATGGATTATTTTGAACTGAAGGTAATCAAGACCCAGCAGACTCAGGAAAAACTTTTACCTCTCTTTTAACTGCCTAAAAGAATTTAGATTAGGCTCAGAAAGAGAGCTATGACCAGAGATAATTTTTTAACTGAAAGACCTATCTGTATGGAGTACAAATATCTAATTACCAAATATCCACTCTTCCTATTGTCTTGTGAATTTTTCTTTTCATTGTTCTCTGAAATTCCAGGTTCCTATCCCATCTTTAGCTCCAAACAGCGTGTAAACCTTAGTTACCTGACTTTCCCTCAGGTATTATATATTTGGGACTCCCATACTACCAAATTAAATTTTTCTCTCCTGGTATTTCTTTAACGTTAATTTAATTATTTGACCAGCCCAAGTACCTAAAAGGGAAGAAGGGAAATGTTTTCTGCCCCTACAATTTTATAGGAGTTATTCCTTGAATGTTTGATAGAGTTCACCTGAACTTTTTGGTTCTTCCTTTGTATAAAAATATTTAACACTTACTCAGTTTCTCTGGTAGTTATAGCAATATTCGGTCTTGTTAATTTTTCATAAGCCATCTTGTATAACATATTTTTCTAATAATTTTTCTCTGTATATTATTCAATGTACTAGTTTGAAGTTATTTACATGTTTTTTATTCACTTTTGTATATATAGTAATGTCTCTCTTTTAACTTCTAGCATTTCTGATTTGTGTCTTCTCTCATTGTTTTTGTTTTTATTTTATTTTATTTTTTTAAATTTTATTCATTTATTTTTTTTTTTTGCCATTTCTTGGGCCGCTCCTGCGGCATGTGGGAGGTTCCCCGGCTAGGGGTCTAATTGGAGCTGTAGCTGCCAGCCTGCGCCAGAGCCACAGCAACACGGGATCCGAGCCGTGTCTGCGACCTACACCACAGCTCACGGCAACGGTGGATCGTTAACCCACTGAGCAAGGGCAGGGACCGAACCCGAAACCTCATGGCTCCTAGTCGGATTCGTTAACCCCTGCGCCACGACGGGAACTCCCTCTCATTGTTTTTCTTAGTCTGATTAAAGTATGTTCAACTTTTGGGAGTTCCCGTGCAGTGGAAACAAATCTGTTAAGTTTGTGAAGATTGGACAGGACAAAGAAGATTAACTTTGGATGTCTAATTAGTAAGGAATTTAAGCAAAATGTGGGCTTGATAGTAAATTAGTAAAGAAGAAGCAAGTTTTGTTTATACAGGTTTCTCAGCCCAGAATTCCCTATCTCTAGTGATAAGGGTGTCTTTTGTTAGCTCCCTGGTGTAGGGAGGATACCCTTGTTGGAAATTAAGATAACTCTGGCTCCAGTCATCAGTGTCAGAAAGTGAGACACGTGGACAAGGAGAAATCTCGACAAGGCTCTTTACTTCTGCAGAAGGGCGCGGGTCCTCCAAAAGGCACACACACCTAACAAAGGGCCTTCCCCTATTTATCCCTAAGGCAGGTGATGTACCTGCCCCTTTCCCATTGCTCAGGTCAGGGTGCACATTCTTCCTGGTTGGCTACTTGAAACAAATTGTTTCTGGGAAAAGAGGTAAAGAGGAAGGGGGTCGCAGGGGCGTTTCAGCTGAAACCAGAGCAAAATGGAATAACCAAGATTTCCTTTGATATGGAGTTCCCGTCGTGGCGCAGTGGTTAACGAATCCGACTAGGAACCAAGAGGTTGCGGGTTCGGTCCCTGCCCTTGCTCAGTGGGTTAACGATCCGGCGTTGCCATGAGCTGTGGTGTAGGTTGCAGACGCGGCTCGGATCCCGCGTTGCTGTGGCTCTGGCGTAGGCCGGTGGCTCCAGCTCCGATTCGACCCCTAGCCTGGGAACCTCCATATGCCGCAGGAGCGGCGCAAGAAATAGCAACAATAACAACAACAACAACAACAAAAGACAAAAAAAAAAAAAAAGATTTCCTTTGATAGAAAAGACATTATGTTACTTTCCACACCCTTCACAAATGGGGTTTATTTCCTGCATTCAGGGAGACAAAGGAGAATCAAAGTGTTCTTTTTGCACTGGTTGCTTTTCAAGTAACTTTAATTCAAAATAACTAATTGCATAATTAATTAGGGCATATTTGGGGGCAGCCAGCTCTGGGCTCGAACAACCAAAAAAGTTAAAAATTTCTGTGAATTAAAAATTCCATAAACAAATTATAATTTAAATGTAAAACTGAGAAAAATATTTGGAGCACACATAATAGAAAAGGAGTAACTCTAAAAAATAATTATAGACTAATCTCTTGATACAAAAAATGAAATGTTCAAGTGACAAAAAAAGTCTTATCTGTAAATAAGAATCATTCAAATGAGACAGAAAAGAAGTACATTTTCATTTATTACATTAGTAATGGTGAAAAGATTGATTTTACACTGTAACAGTCACAATGTTGACATGTAGGGGAAGAAAAATTTTCTTTGACCCTCTTAGGGTCCATAACTGGGTCTGAAAATGAAACTGACAAAGATTAACAGGTGCGAAACATACAAATTTGCTTAATATATGTCTTATTGAACAAAGGAACGTTCATAAGAAAATGAAGACCCCCACCAAGATATTTAGACCTAAGTATTTTTATGCTAGGTTTGATAAAGAGTGAGCAATTGTGTAGAACTATGACAGGTTAAGGAGTATGGGGTGAGTGTAATAAACTGGGGAAAACCTAGCAAGGCCTGTTCGTTAGGATTCTTCTAGGTGTCCCCTGTCTTCAAAGACAAGGATGTTCCTTTCTTCCAGGACAAGGAGGGCACTTCTCACATGAGGGTTTATGACATGATCAGGGCAGAAGGGCTGGGAGGGCTAGGTTAAGAAGGGGGAAAGAGGTGAGACATGAGGAAGGTCAGAGTGACCTTCCTGATTATGCTGTTTTCTCAAACTCAGTCAGCTCAAAATATTCAATATGCCAAGGTGCCATATTTTGTGGTAGCATCTCCTGAACCCCATCACAGTGTATGAATGGAAACATTTTTTCTTCTTCCCTTCTAGGATCTTTGGCTGGTATAATAATTAAACCAATATAAGACAGACTAACAGGAGAAAAACAAACGACTGCAAACATACCAAAGCCTCATAAAGATCTGAAAAACTCAAAGGCAGCCAGGTAACTGAAGCTTATCTAACATCCTGAGCTAAGAAAAGGAGCAGGGATCTGGAGATGTAAAGGGAAAGAAAGCCATTCACAGGACCTTAGAGGAGATGTTTAGAAAACAAAGTTTGCCCTGTTATGCAGATAAGTTTCACAAGTAAAAGGTATCACTGGTGTTAAAAAAAAAAAACAAAAAAAAGAAAAAAAAAGAAAGAAAAAGAAACAACAGCCCCAAGGTGGAATCACTTGCCCCAGAATAGCAAACCAAGACTTGTAGTTTCAGCCCCCTACAGGAGTGGAATTGAACCACTTTGGAATTTCCTGGTCATCACTAGTGAGGTAATCTGTCTAAGACCCCCTACCTTCCCCTAAAGGAAGATGACTGCCTGAAACAATTCACCCTTTTAACTTCCCTGTTGCATCTTCTTCCTGCCTACAAAAACCTTCCATTGCACGACTCCTCAGAGGGCCTTTGACTTTCTTGAGAGGCTGCTTTATTTATGAATCACTTAAAGTCAATTAGATCTTGAAATTTACTTGGTTGAATTTTGTTTTTTTTAACCCTGGTAATAGCTCTCTTCCTGATACAGGCCCCTTTCCAATGTAAATTTAGGTAATTGAAGGGAAAGTAAAGAGTTTTTCTGAAATCTGCTGGGCTTTTAATCTGTCTTTCCTTTATTTCAAAATAATCCTCATGCCAAAGTAGCATATTTTGGGATGACAAATTCTATTCCCCTTCAACAAGAAATTGGAAGAAAAAGAACAATTGGTGAAATCTCTTTAGAGAACAATTAATATCTGTTAACACATAAACTACATAGTGAGTCCTCCATGTCTACTACCTCATATATTCACAGAATATGTAAGAGACCACCTACTGCAGAACTGTACTACTAAGACACTAGAAAAACTCTAAATTTACATCAGAAGGAGTCTATTTAAATATACATTAGCATTTTTCTGAAACTGAATGAAGTAATTCTGCATTTCCTGATTTTGAAGGCAAAAAATTTCATGGGTGAGTTTAAAATCTTTTGAAATATAAATTTGACTGAGAAAGTCTCAAATGTAGAATAAAGCCTTTTATAAATAAAAGACAAACAGTACTGATATACAATGTATGTGTATGTCTGGAAGATTTTTGTCTTTTTGCTATTTCTTTGGGCCGCTCCCGCGGCATATGGAGGTTCCCAGGCTAGGGGTCAAATCGGAGCTGTAGCCACTGGCCTACGCCAGAGCCACAGCAACGCGGGATCCGAGCCGCATCTGCAACCTACACCACAGCTCACGGCAACGCCGGATCCTTAACCCACTGAGCAAGGGCAGGGACCGAACCCGCAACCTCATGGTTCCTAGTCGGATTCGTTAACCACTGTGCAACGACGGGAACTCCTGGAAGATTTTTGAAAGGACACACAAGGCATCTGTGATGGTATTTACCTCTAAGATGCGAGATTATGGAGTATGGAGTTAGAGGGAGCCCTTTCCTTTACTGGCTATATGTACAATAAGAATTTTTACCCAAAGCAAGTTTTAGTTTCATAATCACTTTTTGAAAAGCAACAAAATCCTTTTACTTCTAAAACGTATGGCAGGTTAATGCTTCCAGTGATCATAACTTAAAAAAATGCGGATATTTTACAAAGCTGTATTTTAAAGTCATCAGAAAACTGTGGAGGCAACAATCGCTAAATTGGCTAAAATTCGTAGAGTGGTGTCGACTAAAAAAATACACAATCTGAAAGTTGAAAGTTTTATTTGGGGCAAAATTAGGACTTAAGCCCTGGCTGGAGACAGCACCTCAGGTAGCCCCAAGAAACCACTCCAAGGCTGTGAGGGAGGAGCTAAAATATATAGAAGTTTTTGCAACAAAGGGCAGGAAGCAGGAACAGAAGAGGCCTGGGCTCACTGAAATCATTCCTTTGACATGCACCTCAGCTATCAGGGCCGGTATCCTGAGTTTTCACAGCCTGCAGGACTCACTGGCTCTCACCCTTGCAGGTAACTGCATTTACAGATGACCGTGACATTCTTTATCCTTAACTACAGACCGGGCTGAAATACCACCCAAGGAGGAAAAGGGGGCACATCAGGATAGGATAAAGGGGAGGGGGAGGTGCAGCAGCACACACATTGTACAATCACACATTTGACAAAAGTTTGTTGCTCATCTCCTAAAGGTCGTTACCAGTCTCAAGGAGCAGACATCACCGTGAAGGCTTTTAGTGTCTTTCTAGATATGAGGAGATGCAAGAGTTGGGCACATAAAATCTTCTCCTAAAAATATCTGACTATCTGAAGGCCTGTTCTTCCAGTTTTTCCCAGAGCGCAGAGTGCCTCACTCCTGGTCTCCACCCTGAGCTCCACGCAGGGGGTGCTGAGGGTTTGTAACTGCAGTGGCTTATGTTTTACTCCATGTAGAGGCTGATGCCAAACTTCAGTTCACAATGAAAAATTGAGCAGATTATTGGTCACTGTTTTCCTACTGGGGCACTTGGTATTTCTGGGCATAAACAAAGAGCCATATCTGGAGAAACCAGTAAAGCTTTTATTTATTACATGGGATTGGGGTGACAAAATTGGAAATTGGAGAGACCTTAAATACAAAGATTGCTTTATTATGATCTTATATAGGAAGTTAAAGAGCCAAGCTAAAAGCTTCAGAAGGTCAAAGTACAATGTCCTAGAAAAGAAATGAAAGCCCTACAAAGAGTGGTGAGTTAACACTGAAGCTGTATGGGCCCTTTTTACCTAGGGTCATTTATTAATGCTAGACTCACCTAGAGTTTACAAATGTAGGTTGGACCTCTTGTAGAAGGTCCCTACTGGGGGCAAAGAGATCTGTAGAGATTTTGGCATTCATCTGAGGCTAGAATGACAAAAGTGGAAATTTGAAAAGCCTCCAGAAAACATTGCTATATCCTGCTCAAGACCAAATTTGGAAGCTGCAAATTTCTAAAGGGCAGAACTGGATCTTTAACAATTTTTCAGGCTAAGGAGACAGCACTCTACCAAATTTTCAGTTGAAAACAATGGAAGTGAAGATTTCTTTAACATGAATGTAAAATATCAAAGTGATATATTTTGGGGTAGCCTATCCTAAAACCCATCAATTTTTTTACTGTGTATTTTTGCACTTATTTGATAACCTCCTCATATGTCAATAATTTTGTAGTATATCTTGCTATAGAATGTTTTGAATGATAATGATGACAGAAAGATGTTTCCGGAATCCGGGTTCTTGTTCACACAGCCAAAGAACAAACTTCACAAATGCACAGGCAGCAAGTAAACAGTCTTTATTACAGGAAAGCAAATAGCTCCCAGGGCTGCTGGAGGGGAGAGAAGAGCCCCATCCCCTCTATTGTCTTCTAGGGGTTTTTAATCCCTTAAAGATGGGGGTACCAATGTGAGGTCCAGAAAGATGTGGTTTTACCAATTACCCATTTCAGTCCTTGTCCAATAGGAGTCTTAGGGGTAGAAATGTCCCTTAAGTCTCATGGTTTCTTTGCCCTTTTCTTCCCATAGACTGAGTCACAGGGGTTAGGGATGTCCATCTGGGCAAAGGTATGCTCCCTATAGTAAACAAAGCCTGTGGGGATGTTACTCCCTGGATCCCTTGTTGGAAATTAAGATAACTCTGGCTCGAGTCATCAGTGTCAAAAAGTGAGACACGTGGACAAGGAGAAATCTCAATCTTGACAAGGCTCTTTACTTCTGCAGAAGGATGAGGGTCCTCCAAAAGGCACACACACCTAACAAAGGGCCCTCCCCTATTTATCCCTAAGGCAGGTGATGTACCTGCCCCCTTCCCATTGCTCAGGTCAGGGTGCACATTCTTCCCAGTTAGCTAATTGAACCAAATTGTTTTTGGGAAAAGAGGTAAAGAGGAAGGGGGTCGCAGGGGTGTTTCAGCTGAAACCAGAGCAAAATGGAGTAACCAAGATTTCCTTTGATAGAAAAGACATTGTTACTTTCCACACCCTTAAGCCACAAATGTTAAGAATGCATCAAAGCCCATGCTCCTACACTGACAACCTGAGTTATTATTCCACTTCAATAAGATAGTCTGTTTTCTACTATGATTGATGAAAAATAGTTTTATTATTCAAAGTTTAGAAAATATTCTTTTGGAAGCAAAATACAATATTGTTAGTAACTTGTAGATTTTATAGTGTTTGTTTTACATTTACATCTATGATTCTTTTCTCCCAGTTCTTTATTGTGATGAAATAAGTATAACATAAAATTTACCATTTTAAACATTTTGTTCTTAATTTTTATTATAGTTGATTTACAATGTTCTGTCAATTTCTGCTATACAGCAAAGTGACCCAGTTCTCTCTCTCTGTGTACACACACCCACACACACAGGCATTCTTTTTCTCATAATATTTTCCATCATGTTCCATCACAAGTAATTGGATATAGTTCCCTGCGCTATACAGCAGGACATCATTGCTTATCCATTCCAAATGCAATAGTTTGCATCCACTACCCCCAAACTTTAAGTTGTTTCCATGTCTTGGCTGTTGTGAATAGTGCTGCAATGAACATAGGGGTGCATGTATCTTTTTGAATATAAATTTTGTCTGGACATATGCCCAGAAGTGGCTCTTGCTAGATCATATGGTAGTTCTATATTTAGTTTTCTGAAGTACCTCCATACTGTTTTCCATAGTGGTTGTGCTAATTTACCTTCCCCCCAACAGTGCAGGATGGTTCCCTTTTCTCCACACCCTCTCCAGCATTTGTTATTTGTAGGTTTATTAATGATAGCCATTCCTTTTTTTTTTCTTTTGTCTTTTTGCCATTTCTTGGGCCGCTCCTGCAGCACATGGAAGTTCCCAGGCTACGGGTTGAATCGGAGCTGGAGGCACCGGCCTACGCCAGAGCCACAGCAACGTGGGATCCGAGCCGCGTCTGCAACCTACACCACAGCTCACGGCAACGAAGGATCCTTGACCCACTGAGCAAGGCCAGGGATCGAACCCGCAACCTCATGGTTCCTAGTCGGATTTGTTAACCACTGAGCCACGATGGGAACTCCAATGATAGCCATTCTGACCAGAGTGAGGTGGTACCTCATTGTAGTTTTGATTTGCATTTCTCTAATAATTAGTGATGTTGAGCATTTTTTCATGTGCCTGTTGGCCATCCATATGTCTTCTTTGGAGAAATGCCTATTTAGGTTTTCTGCCCATTTTTCAATTGGGTGGTTTGGTTTTTTGCTGTTGAGTTGTATGAGTTATTTGTATATTTTAGAGATTAAGCCCTCATCAGTTGCATTGTTTGCGACCATTTTCTCCCACTCCATATGTTGTCTTTTTTTTTTTTTTTTTTTTTAATGTTTTCCTTTGCTATACAGAAGCCTGGAAGTTTAATTAGGTCCCATTGGTTTATTTTTGTTTTTATTTCTATTGCCTTGAGAGACTGACCTAAGAAAACATTTATATGGTTGATGTCAGAGAATGTTTTGCCTGTATTCTCTTCTAGGAGTTTTAAGGTGTCTTGTCTTACGTTTAAGTCTTTAAGCCATTTTGAGTTTATGTTTGTGCATGGTGTGAGGTTGTGTTCTAGTTTCATTAATTTATATGCAATCTGACTAACAAAGGAAATAAAAGCTATTCAAATTGGAAGAGAAAAGATAAAATTGTCACTATAGGCAGATTACATGATACTATATATAGAAAGTCCTAAGGACTCCACGTAAAAGCTACTTGAACTGATCAATGAATTCAGCAAAGTAGCAGGATACAAGATTAACATTCAGAAATTGGTTGCATTTCTATATACTAACAATGAAATATTAGAAAAGGAATATAAAAATACCTTTTTAAATTGCACCCCTCAAAAATTAAATACCTAGGAATAAACCTGACCAAGGAGGTGAAAAACTTATATGCTGAGAACTATAAAACATTAATCGAGGAAATTAAAGAGGATTCAAAGAAATGGAAATATTTTCCATGCTCCTGGGTTGGAAGAATTAGTATCATTAAAATGGCCATACTACCCTAAGCAATCTATAGATTTAATGTAATCCTTATCAAATTATTCATGACATTTTTCACAGAACTAGAACAAACAATCCAAAAACTTATATGGAACCATAAAAGACCCAAAACTGCCAAGCAATCCTAATGGACAAAAACAGGCAGGAGGCATAATGCTCCCAGGCTTCAGACAATATTACAAAGATATAGTTATTGAGACATTGTGGTACTTGTACCAAAACAGACATACAGATCAGTGCAACAGAATAGAGAAACCAGAAATAAACCCAGACACCGATGGTCAATTACTCTTTGACAGAGGCAAAAATATAAAATGGGAAAAAGTCTCTTCAGCAAGTGGTGCTGGCATTTTAACCATTTTTAAGTGAGCAGTTCAGTGGTATTAAATACATTGCATAATGTTGTGCTGCCATCACTACCATCCACCTCTTTTCATCTTGTAAAACTGAAACTCTGTGTCTACTAAATAAGTCCCCATTTCTCCTTTTCCCTCAGCCTCTGGCAACCACCATTTTACTTGGCTATAATGTTTACTGCTCTAAGTATTTCATATAAGTGCAATCATGTAGTATTTGTCTTTTTGTGACTAGCTTATTTCACTTAATATAATGTTCTCAGAGTTCATTCATATAGTAGCACAAGTCAGAATTTCCTTCCTTTTTAGGGCTGAATAATATTGCATAGTATGTTCAAAATTTGCTTCTATCTCATTCTATCCATTGTTTCTTCTGAAGTTTTTTAACTGAATCTTTGAACTACCTAATTTGTACCCATACTTGTTGACTTTTCTTGTGCAGTTTTCCTTTTTTTTTTTTTTTTTTGTCTTTTTGCTATTTCTTTGGGCCGCTCCCGCGGCATATGGAGGTTCCCAGGCTAGGGGTCGAATTGGAGCTGTAGTCCCCAGCCTACACCAGAGCCACAGCAACCCAGGATCCGAGCCGCGTCTGCAACCTACATCACAGCTCACGGCAATGCCAGATCCTTTAACCCACTGAGCAAGGCCAGGGACCGAACCCGCAACCTCATGGTTCCTAGTCGGATTCGTTAACCACTGCACCACGACGGGAACTCCCTCCATTTTTTTTTTAATCCCTTGCCACTATATTTAGGGAAATGCATCTATTAGTCAATTCACTAATAGTCCTTTTAGCTCTGTCTAGCCTATTATTTACCTGATCTATTTTTTTCAGTGACTATATTTTTTATTCCTAAGATTCTACTTGCTTGTTTCACATGTCTGAGTATCTGATTATTTTCATGTCATATTGTCCTATTCTTAGTTTATAAATCTTATTTCTAAGACATAAAAAATAAACACATTTGACAGTTGCTTTCCTACTGCTGTATTATTTCTAGATCCTTGAGTGATTTTTCATTATTGTTTCTTCATTTGTTTCTTGGTTATCATGGTGTACATGTTTTATAATTTTTGCCTTTGAACATAACATCAAAGGTTTTCTCTTTTGTGGGTCTTTTTGCAATATTTTTTGGTTATTCTTGCCTGGTTCTGATAGAATTCAACAGTTTTTTTTTTTTTTTTTTCTTTCATAGCCACAAATGTGACATATGGGAGTTCCTGAGCTAGGGATCAAATCGGAGCTGCAACAGGTCTATGCCGCAGCTATAGCAACATCAGATCCAAGCCACATCTGTTACCTATGGTGTAGTTTGTGGCAATGCCAGATCCTTAACCCATTGAGCAAGGCCAAGGATTGAACCCACTTCTTCATGTAGACTAGTTGGGGGCCTTAACCTGCTGAACCATGATGGGAACTCCTAGAATTCAATAGTTTTTATGTTAGTTTATTATCTCACGGTGTCTATTTTACTCATATCATGCAAAATTTGGAATCTATACTCTTATTACCTGGCATTTCAATGATTTAAGGAGGACTCTTTTTTTTAAAATCACTTATGGCTTGAGATATGCAACTCGGTTTTGGCCATGACCCTAGGCAAGTGAGTGGAGATATCCTGTTAATGACAGAGCAGACTTTTACTTGGCAACACAAAGAAAGCCTAATTCTAGCTTTATTTGTAGCTCATAGGCGCGGCTCAGATCTCACATTGCTGTGGCTGTGGTGTGGGCTGGCAGCTGTAGCTCTATTCGATCTCTAGCCTGGGAACCTCCACATGCCATGGGCGCAGCCCTAAAAAGACAAAAGACAAAAAATAATAATAAAATAATAATAAATAAAAAATGCCCCTATAGCTATGGAAAGGATTTTCAAGCTGGAAAAGGCTACCAAGTACTAGATGAAATTAATGAAAAGAGATTTTCTTACATGTATACAATATTGAATTTTAAAAATGAAGTAAAATTTTACAAGAAAATAGCATGTCAGAAAATTTGGGTAGCGGAGTTCTCGTCGTGATGCAGTGGTTAACGAATCCGACTAGGAACCATTAGGTTGTGGGTTCGATCCCTGCCGTTGCTCAGTGGGTTAAGGATCTGGCGTTGCCGTGAGCTGTGGTGTAGGTTGCAGACGCGGCTCGGATCCCTCGTTGCTGTGGCTCTGGTGTAGGCTGGCGGCTACAGCTCCGATTCAACCCCTAGCCTGGGAACCTCCATATGCCACGGGAGTGGCCCAAGAAAAGGCAAAAAGACAAAAAAAAAGAAAAAAAAAGAAAAAAAATTGGGGTAGCAAATATATAGATTTGGGGAGATAATATTTTTATCCAAGAATTCTATGCCCAACAAAACTCTCATTTATGTGCAAAAATAACAAAGAGGTAATATCAGATTTGTCAAAACTTAAAAAGTATACTGATAACTACTCTTTATGGAAAAAGATTCTTTAAAATTTTTTATAAAACTGAAAATGGAAATAAATCAAGAGCTTGAGAAATAGGGACAAGTCATTAGAGCCATGGCATTGATCACTGAAACCAGTAAGCTTTGAAATTAATGGATGATATATAAAGGTTATAAAATTAATATTGATGTCAAAAACTCTTTGATGTAGAATCTAAATAATGTACAAAATAAATCAATAATGTCAATATAAAAGTCACTGAGATTATAAACAAAACCAGGTAGAGGGAAAATATAAATGAGGGCCTAAAAGTGTAATCCATATCTCATGTTATATGTGGGAAGGGAATAAATATTTTTACATTTATGTTGGTAGGGAAATATAAATTAAAAATGTTTTTTACAAAGTTAAAATAACTATAAAGAAATTAAACCAATTCATGCAACTACTGAAAAAGAGCTGGTGAAGTGTAATCAATATATCAAAGAAATATAATTTATCAAATATGGAAGTAGCACCTTGCCTAAAATAAAGTCATTTAGAAATCATTAAGTATACTTAATTAGAACTAAGAATTGATAAAAAAAACTAAAAGAATCATAAAAAAATAAAATAAAAAAATAAGAATCAGATAATACTTTATCATATCTCTGCAAATATATTTGAAAATAAGATGAAATTAGTTATTTGAAATCAAAACTACTTGAAGAGATAGAGAATAAAAAGAAACTAATTTGTATGGAAGAGTCTGAGAAAGTTGTCAATGAGAGTTCCCTCTAACCCCAAAGAAATTCCCCAGGGCAACATTTTGTAGCCCTAAGACCCATGGTTTATATATAGGTGGAATCTTTTTAAGCTTCAAGGAAAAAAAAATCAGACCTTGTCACTTAAATTCCAACAATTTTAGAGATACAGTGTGGGAAGACTACTTCATTTTATGAAATACTGTTAATCACCACTGAGAAAGAGGGTAATAATGTAACAAACTAGCGATATCATTTCTTTGCCTCTGACTTCTCTAATATGGGTGAATCACTCACTTTTATAGTGTTACAACAACACACACATACACATGCATACATATATATGTATACACGTGTGTATATATATGCTATATAAATATATGTCAAGGGCTTTTTTTTTTTTTTTTTTTTTAGGCTGCACCCGCAGCAAATGGAGGTTCCCAGGCTAGGGGTCCAATCAGAACTACAGATGCCAGCCTACACCACAGCCACAGCAACGCAGGATCCAAGCCACATCTGCCACCTACACCACTGGTCACGGCAATGCCAGATCCTCAACCCCCTGAGCGAGGCCAGGGATCAAACCTGCAACCTCATGGTTCCTAGTGGGATTCGTTTCCACTGCACCACGACAGGAGCTCCCTGTCAGCAGCTTTTTTGAATCTTCACTATATACCATAAAAGTCATCATTCATCTGTTTTAAATGTAGAAGCGTAATTTTAGAATGTTTCATTTGCCCCAATTCTCTCCTGACCATTTACAGTTAATTCATATTCCCACCTTTAGCCCTAGAAAACCATTATTACATGTTCTGTCTATTGATTATCAATTCTGGACATTTCATATAAACATATATTCCTAAAATATATGAAAGTAATTGAAATATATGAAAATATATTTGTGGATGTGGCTTCATCACTCCACATAATATTTTCAAGATTTATTCATTCACAGCATCCATCAGTACTTCATTTTTAATTGCCAAATAATACTACATTTTATCAATTTACCACTACTTATTCATTCATTAGTTGATGGACATCTGAGTTGTTTCCACTTTTTCGCTATTATGAATAATGTTACTGTGTACAAGTTTTTGTGTAGACATATGTTTTCAACTCTCTTGAGTATATATCTATGGATAGAATTGCTGGATTGCCTGGTAACTCTATGTTTAATCTTTTGATGGCTTGTCAAACTCCACTTAACAAAGGTTCATTTCAATTATTGTACTTTTTACAATTATAGAATTTTCTATTTGGTTCTTATTTATAATTTCTATATCTTTATTGATATTATCTCTTTAGTGAAATGTTGTCGTACTTCCTTTAATTCTTACACATGGTTTAATAGCAGCTTTGAAGTCTTTTTCTGCTGAGTTTAAACACCTGGGCCCTAACAGAATCAAATTCTGTCACCTGCCTCTTTTCCTGAATATAAATCACACTATTTTGTCTGTTTGCATATCTAATTTTTTTAAATGGGTAACTAGATTTTTTTTTTTTTTTTTTTTTGCCTTTTTAGGACTGCACCCACGGCATATGGAGGTTCCCAGGCTAGTGACTGAATTGGAGCTGTAGCTGCTGGCCTACGCCACAGCCATAGCAGTGTGGGATCCGAGCCACATCTGTGACCTCCGGCAACACTGGATACTTAACCCACTGAGCAAGGTCAGGGATCAAACCCGGGTCCCCATGGATGCTAGTCAGATTCATTTCCACTGAGCCACAATGGGAACTCTGACATTTTAGATCATATATTGTAGCAAGTCTGGTTTCTGACTTCCCACTAGGGCCTGGTTTTTTGTTTTTGTTTCTTAATGGTTTGTCCGGACTAATTCTGCAAAATCTATTTCTCTCACAGTGTGCAGCCTCTGATGGCACAACTCTAGTCTTTTCTCCTTGTCTTTATTTTAAAGTCTGGCTTCCTAAAAGTCATCCCTAAGGTTAGCACTACTTAGTGTCCTGCTAGTGGTTTGTCCTAATTGGTTCTTGAGGCCCGTGAGGCAGTAAAACCTCCATTCTTTGCAGATAGAGCTGTGTGTGGCTCAAGGAAGGCTTTCAGTCCTGTCCCAGCTCTCAAGTGTCCACTCTAGTCTCTCCTGAGTGAGTGCAGCCTAGCATACGTGCACAGCCTTCTAGATTTCCAGCAGTGAGTATAACGTTAACAAGGCCCTTTTTGGTCATTTCTTATTTTGATCTCTGTTAAACTTCTCTCTGGTTTTGTTGCTGCAGCCTTCTCTGAACTGCTGGACAAAGGAAAGCAGTTGAGAGGAACAAAGGAAAAGACTTAATGTGTTTATCTACTAGATTTACAGTGACTTGAACTAGCAAGTAATATGTAATATGCTGTTTTCTATTCTTCTTTAATCACTTAATGAAAATAGTGTACATTTGGAGAGCAGAAGATCTACTGATTGAATTGAGACAGAGAAATGAGCCGAGTTTCCAAAAGTGAACCAAAAGGTGTTTCCTACAACAAAATGAAGGACATAGTATCTTTCCCTTAAGGCAATGTCTCTTTGAGACAGCCCTTGGCCTATGGTGTCATTTTGGAAAACCAAAAAGAGTAACTGAGAAGTATATAGATTAATGTGTATGCTTCTCAGCTGCTTTTAGAGATACTTTCTAGGCACTTGACTCCCACTCTAATTTTTAAAGATGACATATTCCTGAGGTGCCATCTGAATTGGGGAATCAGGATCAGGAGGCATCTGGGTGGTTTAGATTATTCCAAAGCCCCAGTAATCCATAGCACAGCAGTGGTAGTGTAAAAAGGTCGAAGTGTTCTGGAGAAACCAATAAAATTGCCAAAGTCCTTAATTTCCACCTACCTAAGAGATCCAGGCTGTTGTGAAGCTCCAGTGCCAACTAGGGCTCTGGTTTGTCCAGAGGTTGTCAAACTCACTGTGGGGATATTTTTGAATTAATTACCTGCTTGAATGCATTGTTCATAGACCACATTCAAAACAATACACTTACTGTAGGTGTATAATTCAGTAATTTTTAGTGGGTTGACAGAATTGTGCTACCATCACCACAATCCAGTTTTAGAATATTTCCATCACCTCCCCAAACTTCATGCCTATTTGCAGTAAATCTCCACTTCTACTACCAGTCCCAGATCTATAGATTGTACCTTAATAAAGCTATGCTGAAAAATAACCCAAATAAAATCTTATGTATTGCTTCTTGTAATATTAATTGTATTTATTGTTAAAAAATAAAATATTTGTAAAACTGAAAAAAAATGTACAGATAAAGAGGAAAAGAGAGAAGAGTAGAGGACAAGTGCTTAATGGTGGGGTCTGGAGACACTTGAAACAGGAGTAGCTCCATATTTCAACGGTTTACTGAGAACCCATATCTTTTTTTTTTTTTCTTTTTTTGTCTTTTTGATATTTCTTGGGCCGCTCCCGCGGCATATGGAGGTTCCCAGGCTAGGGGTTGAATCGGAGCTGTAGCCACCGGCCTACGCCAGAGCCACAGCAACGCGGGATCCGAGCCGCGTCTGCAACCTACACCACAGCTCACGGCAATGCCGGACCCTTAACCCACTGAACAAGGGCAGGGACCGAACCCGCAACCTCATGGTTCCTAGTTGGATTCGTTAACCACTGTGCCACGACGGGAACTCCCAGAGCCCATATCTTGATGCTTGAAGGCCTGCAAAATTTGCCTTAAAACCATATAGTGGGGATACTAAATTATATTAACACTCAGGAGCAGCTTTCATGTAAGTTATTGCATGTTCCATTAATAAAATACCCTACTAGTTTCCGGAATTGAATATCTACCCTCCTTTTTTTCTCTTTGAGCCTTTGTTGACTGTCTTTGTTAGATTCTCCTACATAGAAAGAATACTCGGAGTTCCCGTCATGGCGCAGTGGTTAACGAATCCGAATAGGAACCATGAGGTTGCGGGTTCGATCCCTGCCCTTGCTCAGTGGGTTAACGATCTGGCGTTGCCGTGAGCTGTGGTGTAGGTTGCAGACGCGGCTCGGATCCCGCGTTGCTGTGGCTCTGGAGTAGGCCGGTGGCTACAGCTCCGATTCAACCCCTAGCCTGGGAACCTCCATATGCCGCGGGAGCAGCCCAAGAAATAGCAACAACAACAACAAAAAGACAAAAGACAAAAAAAAAAAAAAAAGAAAGAATACTCCAACTGGGAGGAGCTAAGTTTTTCCCAGAAAAAGCATAATTTCTGAATTAAACATTTAAATAAAATCTTAGCCTTTTTGCTTAGTAAAATTAATTGCTATGGCCTGAATACTTATGTGTCCCCCCTGCCCAAGTTCTAATGCTCAATGTGATGGTATTAGGAGGCAGGACCTTTGGGAGGCGATTAGGTTATGAGGCGGAGCCCTCATGAAAGGGATTAGTACCCTTATAAAAAAGGGCTCTCCCTCACCCCTTTCACCTGTGAAGGCATGGCAGCACATAGGCAGTCTACAAGCTGGGAGAAGGCCTGCACCAGAATGTAACCAGACTAACACCATGATCTTGGAGTTTCAAGGGTCCAAAACTATGAAAAATAAATTTCTATTGTTTGTAAGCCACCCAATATATGGTATTTTGTTATAACAGCCTGAATGGGCTAAGACACCAGTCTTAGGATGAATCCTCTGTTGAGATAGTAATTATCTCTTTTTTGATGTTAGAGTATCATCAGCAACATGATCTTCTCATCAAAATTATCTTACTGTGTTTCAAGGACTTTCATCTTAAGCATAAACAAGTCACTTCTTAAAGAGTTATCTTTGTCACTGTGAATCTCATTTTATTTGCTGTTTGTTCAATCCCTATCCCTTTTTCCAAAAGGGATTCACATTGGACTATACATAGCTGTTATTAATTTTAGTGGCAGAAGTGAAAAAATTTTAAAAAGACTTTCCTCTTTTTCACTCATTTACTTCTTTACCTCATTTTGAGGTGGTAATACTTGGAAATATGCACTTTGATGTGGGTTTTGCTTTCTGCTCAGGGGAAGCCAGTTTTGCCCATGGGACACTAAGGAGGAGTCATATGGAACATTGGGAACAGCACAGATTTAGAAATCAGATAATTCCGCCTCTGCTCTTTCTAGCAAAATGATTTAGGTGAAGACACTTTACTTCTCCTCAGTTTCCACAATAGCAAAGTGGAGATTTTTAAATGTACCAACCACCTATTTACATAAAACAAAGCATGTTTGTGTTTTGCACATTGTCAATGTTCAATAAATAATTATAATAGAAATAATAATATCAAGATTGTGTGTGGGGAGTAGGCAATTGAAGCTGGTTTGGGTGTGAGGTTTTAAGACTAAGAGGAAAAAAGGATTAACCATAAAGTTTCCTTCTGTGTCTTCCTGTCCAGCTTCTCGGATCTCAATAATTTCTTAGAGTAAAATAGAAGTAATTAGTGCTAGTGCTTGAGCTTAGAAGTAAGGTTAGGAATAGTTTAGAAGTAGCTCTAAGGAAAGGTTAAAAACAGGAAGCATTGGAGTTAATGGTAAGGTTAGATGCTTGAGAAAGGTTGGAGTTTGCAGTAGGCAGGATCATGTTAGAAGTAATTTAGAAACAAGAGTTAACGTTCAAATTAATTATAAAGTTAGGTAGGATTGGAGTTCCCGTCGTGGTGCAGTGGTTGACGAATCCAACTAGGAACCATGAGGTTGCGGGTTTGGTCCCTGCCCTTGCTCAGTGGGTTGACGATCCGGCGTTGCCATGAGCTGTGGTGTAGGTTGCAGACGTGGCTCGGATCCCGAGTTGCTGTGGCTCTGGCGTAGGCTGGCGGCTGCAGCTTTGATTCAACGCCTAGCCTGGGAACCTCCATGTGCCGCGGGAGCAGCCCTAGAAATAGCAAAAAGACAAAAAAAAAAAAAAAAAAAAAGGTAGGATTACAAATAGAGACAGTTTTAAGGATAAAGTTAAGAACAGAAATAGTGTTAAAGGTAAGATGTGAGGATATAGCTAGAGTTCGGATTAAATTGAATGTCTAAGGTAGAGTTAGCTGTAGTGGAAGAAATATGTTCGCTAAATTCCTTTCCCTTTGCTACATGGAAGCAAGAGTAAAGATGGAGCCTCTATCACCACTTTTTCCCAGAGTAACTATGATGAAAAGAAGTTTCCTGGCAACTACACTGGACAAGAAGTGTGAGTGCAAAATGGGTGTTTGTTTTGTTAAGCCATTGAGACACTGGGTTTTTTGTTTGTTTTTTTGTTTGTTTGTTTTTACTGCAGCTTAGCCTGAGCTATCCAGATGTTTTCAGAAATCTAAGAATCCTAGGAAGCTGTTGAGAACACTTTTATTAAGAAGAGAAACCACATATAAAAACATATATTTACGGAGTTCCCGTCGTGGCTCAGTGGTTAACGAATCCGACTAGGAACCATGAGGTTGTGGGTTCGATCCCTGCCCTTGCTCAGTGGGTTAAGGGTCCAGCATTGCCGTGAGCTGTGGTGTAGGTTGCAGACACGGCTTGGATCCGGTGTTGCTGTGGCTGTGGTGTAGGCCGGCAGCTGCAGCTCCAATTCAACCCCTAGCCTGGGAACCTCCATATGCTGCAGGAGCGGCTCTAGATAAGGCAAAAAGACAAAACGAAAAACAAAAAACATGTATTTCCTCTCACTCCTTTTGATTTGGTTCTTTCAGGTTATTTATGAAGGTGCTGAATCTTTTTTTTTTTTTCTGGTGGTGTCTGTGGCATGAGGAAGTTCCCCGGGCCAGGGATCAAACCCAAGCTACAGCTGTTACCAGAGCCATAGCAACACCAAGTCCTTGACCTCCAGGCCACCAGGGAGCTCCTAGGGGCTGAATCCTTTTGAACTATGTGGAGAATCTTTTCTATCCAAAAAATTTGCTATTTGTTATAGATGCTGACAAGATCCCACTTTCAGGACTGAAGGGTTTATGCCCTGGGTGATAGGAAATTGTGGACTTGACAGCTTTGAGCTTATAAGCCCTCTTTGGCAGTTGCCCCTGTTGAAGAGAATGACCTGACATAAGATCATTTATCTCTCTTGGGGACAGTGAAGGTATCGAGGATTGGCCCCCTTGCTTCAAATCAGGACAATTCTGAAGGGGTATTCTAGATTAAAAGCTCCCTATGGGAGTCAGCTAAGTGTGGTATTGCTTTTGTTGTTCATGCCTTTTAGTTGTCTTTCCCCTGATGTTATAGTCTTTGAGTATATGCAGAATTAGGCAGGAAGGGTGATACTTTTTGGTTGTGTATGTCTTTGTGAACTTATTTTGCTGAATTCAACTTAACTTTCAAAGAAAATGAGGTGAAGTGGTATATTTTCCCTTCCAAAGGTACAAAAGGAATAAGTCCTTTTTTGTTTTTTTGGCCACTCTTAGGGCATATGGAAGTTCCTGGGCCAAGGAATGGACCTGGTCATGGCAGTGACCCAAGCTACAATAATGACAACACTGGCTCCTTAACCTGCTGAGCCACAAGGGAACTCTGAGAGTAAGTGTCACGAGACATGTTTTTCCAATCTTCTTGCTTGATTATCCACCCATAGCCCCTCCTCATGTGGTCTCGTCAAAAGAGTAAAATAAAAGCGGTGTGGTTTCTTGAGGCGGGGCTCTTGGTTCTAGAGACCTTGAGTCCCCCGGTTCCCACCTTTGCTGTCTCTGTCTCTGTGTTTTGCTTTGTGTTGGCGTTTTGTTTTGGGTTGGTTTTTTCCTTAAGTTCCACAGCACCCGTTCTTCAGCCCCATCCTGCTGAGCTGGCCTCGGCAAGTAAGTCCTTATTGTAACTACATCATAACTCAACTTCTCCCTCTGCCTCCTTTCTTCCCTTTCCTCATGCAGATGGATCCCAAGATTACTTCCTAATCTACATCCTGCACACTTTATTTCCACCTTAGAATTTATATCCCAGGGGACCCAACCTATCTCTTAGAACTATTTTTAAGTCCTATGGGTCACATAATATTGAGAACCACTATGAGGTCACCTATTCTTGTTAGCATTGCCTATAAAAATACCTCTTTCTAATATATTTAGCTCTCTGGTTAATATGTCCACTATGTCTAGTGGAATATGCAAAGAGAAAGGGGCCTCTACCATGGGGATTGCTTTGACTTAAGTGGAAGCTGATGAACTAATTGATGGCAAGAAGCATCTTTGTCTCCTCAGACCATGAAGACCTTCCAATGCTATGAGATGAGGCAGTCCAGGCTTTCTCTGCCCCTCCTTCCCTTCCCTTGGTAGTAACAACTCCAGTTCTGTGCCATCAGAATTTTCAACTTCTCCCCATTGCCTCGCTTTGCAGAATAGTCCCTAGCTTCAATAGTAGGTATGTTTCTGACCATAGGCAGCAGTGACCCTGTTGTTTCAAGTGGCAGTTCAACCCTTATCCCTTGACCCACTCTGCGGAATCAACCTGGTCATGGTTGCAAAAGAATGAGGTATTCCTGTTCTCCTCTCAGGGAATGGAATTCATGCCAGTAGGATCACTCAGCATCAGAAAGGTATAAATGTTGAAAGAAAAGGCCAGTTGTATTTTGTCACCCACAGCTCCAGGCATGAAGGAACAGAGTGACTTAGTATGGTGACCCTGATGATTGCATAGGTATCCAAAGCCATTTGGGATAGAGGTAAGTAAGGTGATCAAGTCACACCACATGACTGAATAGTGAGGCATTGTAAGGCTCATACTGGCAACAGAAACAGATAATACAGTGCCTACAGATACTGAAGCTCAATATCTGTCTGTTGAACATAGAATGGCCACTCTCAATTGGGGATCAACAAGATAGACAAGGTCCTCTCTGATCTTGGGGAGCTTAGAGTCTGATGTGCATAAGTTAGCAATGATACTTACAGCAGGGAGAGTATTTGAGACACCCAGGCCACTTCCCAGGCTAAGAAAGGTAGGATAATTTGAGAGTGAGTGCAGTTATTCTGCTCATGCAGAATCCGTGATGTTAATATTGCTTTTGTTGTTTACACCTCTTGTCTTTCCTCTGGGGTCATGGTCTTTGAGTATAAAGCATACTTTATCAGAAGAGTCATATTTTCTGGTTGTATTTATCTTTATGAACTTATTTTGCACGTTACAATTTAATTTTCCAAGAAAATGAAGTGGTATGTTTTTCTCTTGAAAGATGCAAAGGGAAAATAAAACACATGACATATTAGGCAACATTTAATAAATTTAATAAATTAATAGGAAGTACCACAAAAACTTGGAATGGATAACATACAGGAACCAGGAATAAAACAACACTTTGCAATCACTCACAAAAAGTACCACTTGATGAAGGAAGATTTACAGGAAATAATATAAGGCAGTCTGTTGCACATGTCTAAAACAGATATACAATAGTACATCAAAATGATTTGTTTGACAGTAAATTCACCACATGTACACTTATCACACGGACTTTAAAACATTTATAAAAGTTATAGATTTAACATTGAACTGAAAGATTTATATCCAAATGGGTATACTTGTTTCATACCAAACTGCACGGAACTTACGAATAGCACACAATTTGAGGATAATTACTGTGTCGGGTACTATGAAGTACTACTACTTAATGACATAGGAATCATTAACAAATGTGCTGTAAGCTATTATCATTCAACTTATTGCTAGTGCTTTTCAAAATCTGTGGTTTCTATTTTATTTCTTTGTAAAACATGTGCTATGAGCTTGCCCTGATAGTTCAGAAAAGAAATCAGATGTTTCCAGTGTTCTCTGACACTCATAATACTTCAGATCTGAATGCACGGTTTTTTAAAAGACTGCTGAAGGATTTGCTTCAGTCCTTCTGGTATCACCTACTCTGCCTTCCATTAATACAACTCGATGGATTTATGCAACATACGTGATATACATGCAGGACACCATCCGTATGTGCAGAACTCATGCTCAATGCAGGTTGTGTTTCTTCTGACATTTTCTTCTCAGTAAGAATTAGATCATCTCATTTCAATGTCATATAATTGTTTTAGCATGCAGTTCGACAGAGCTAATAGGCAGGTAGACTTTACTTTCATGTTATAATTGGGCATGCTCAAGCAATTGACTGGCATTTGGCAGTGTTGCAAATCACGTAGGGACTGTATGAGTTTCCTCAAATACAGCAGCTCTCCCCACTGCCCCTGTGGCAGACTGTTAAATTTATCTATGCTGTGTGTTGAGGACACACACCAGGAGTTTTAGAAATTCAGATTCTGTCTTCACCAATTTCAGGATACTCTTAAGGTGTGCGAGTAACTGTCAGGTATAAGAAATAGCATCATGAATTCTTCAGAAATTGATCCACAGTTGTGGGAAATGGACACACATGGAAATACAGTTACTGGAAACACGTGTATACTCTGCACACAGCATAGACTGAAAGGTCTGACTTTAGCAATGTTTGAAAACCTTTCACGGTTAACAAACTAGTAAAATGGTACTGAATTCTTAGAGAGCAGCAGGCCCACGAATGTAACGATGGCCAACACTTACTGTAACACGACACTATATTTTAACAAAGATTGAAACTTCGGGTACATAATTGCAGTACAATGAAGAGCTTGCCACTTTCACGAATTAGCTGCAGCCTTTCCCTGCACTAGAGAGATTGGAAGGATCTGAAAATGAGATAAATTTTGTTTAAAATCCAAATGGAAACTCTGTATTTCTGTTTTTCCCAGAGTTCAGTAAAAGCGTCTTTTTAATTACTTTTTGTCCACATTCTAAGGGCCCAGTTCTGTAGTCCTTAATCAAGTAAAACTTCCAAGGTTTTAATCATCGCTGCTTCCAACGCAAGTTTTACTCAAAAATGGACTGCTAAATTAGGTCCTATAGATAGAGGTACGATAATTAATACAATATTTTAATAAGGCTCAAACTGCTAATTTCACTTTGTGTGCAGCGCACAAATTTCCAGGATCCCGAGATCGAAACCCAATTGATGGTGAATCCTGTATTGGGAAATAACTCTGGGATTTTGTTTCCCAGTTGAATCATGGAATTAGGTATTTACTAAGGACCAGAATGAAAACACTAATTTCAGTTTGCTTGTCATTATAATCAGAATTTGAACATTGTCTTTAAGAAGTGAAAAGCTATTATTGGTGTATATATCTCGTATCATCCTTCCACTTCTGTAGTCCTGGTTAACTAGCTGCTATGTTAAAATACCACTATGTTTGGGGACAGACATCGCAGTAAAATATCAACACAGCTTTCTGACAATGTGAAAGTTTCCCCCATGTGTGACAAGAAGGCTAAGCTGTGCCTTTGGCTCACTAATAGGTGTGATAGAGCCTCAGAAGGCATAACTTATCTCACTGTGTTCATGTGTGTAGATGAGCAGAGCAAGAATTTAAAGCATATATTTACTGTTAACCTGGACAAAGGATTTCACTCAATTTGTTCAATTTGGAGTGGTTGAAATATAACCACTGTCATGTGCATCATTCTGGTCTCCTGCAAATGCCACCTGAGATGAACATCAACATTTCTTTATGCATAAGAGAGAGAGAGAGAGAAAGAGAGAGAGAGAGAGAAAGAGAGGGACGGAAGGAGGAAGGAAGGAAGGGGGAAAAAAATCAACATTTTTGCATCGAACAATCAAAATAAGTTATTCTCAATCTCTTATAAACAGTAAATATAGAACCCTAAATCTCACTACTGTAAGCATGATTGTAAAGTACAGGATTGCAAAGCTATATATAAAAACACTTGTTTCAGACAGCAATATTTACATTGTTATCACCAGCAGAAGAATTATAGAACAATTTCCTACATTTGTAGCTTTACTGTAGGAAAAGACTGTGCTGCTCTTTCTTACACACTACTAATCCTTTCACTAACCACATTGGAGGGATTAACAGGTAGCTCCAAATTCTCAACCTGCATCTCTATACCAGGCTCATTGTCATCAGCTTTCTTAATCACCGGTTCATTAGTGTGCCGGTAAATGTTAACGTTAAGCTCCCTCCCAGACAAAGCAGTGGCAGCAACTCTCGGAATCTGTCTGATCGGAGGTTTTTTATCTGCCTTATAATTGCAGCGCAAATAGTTGGAGAAAGCCCTTCGGTAAACTTTGTTGAAAAGAGTGTACACCAGAGGATTGATTCCTGAACAAACATAGCCAATCCAAACAAACACATTCAGCAGCTTCTCCATGAGCTTTTGATTACAAGCCTTCCCACAAAGAACCGACAGAATATTAGTAATGAAAAACGGGCACCACATGATCAGAAACACAAAGAAAACAATGCCAAGGACTTTCGACGCTTTCCGCTCGTTGTTGATAGCTTGCATGGTGCCCCGGGGCCGCCTTTCTTTCTTCTTTCTTCGGCGCGGGTTCAAATCTTGGTTCGGGTTTGCAGCGCTCTCTTCATCCGTATTCCTCTTGCAGCACTTCAGGAAATCCAGGCTTATTCCCGGCGGTTCCTCGGTGTGGCCGCGCAGGAGCATCAGAGCTTGGCGCCGAAGGACGTGGATCGTCAGGCAGTAGGTGATCACCATGATCGTCAGCGGTATGAAGAAAGCTACGAAGGACCCAATAAGAACGAAGTTTGGGTCATTCAGCACGCAGGTGGTGTTGTTGACGAACACCTTGTCTTCATCTCTCAGTCCAATCACTGGGATCGGAACTGACACACCTGCAGGAACGGAAAAGAAGGCAGGACATTGTTACAGCACACGGAAGGGTTGAACAGATTTGTAGAGCGGCAGACATTCAACTGCATTTCACTGAAGAAAATTTAGAACTGATTTTTGTTGAAAGCAATTCACAGCATAAATTGATAGTCACGTGAAAGAGCAGTAGTAGGATATCAGAAAACGGCAGCCTTTTTCAAGTTGGGAATGCCTTCTCACCAAATTTCTGGAGAAGGCATGGAATTACCATTACTGAAATAAACAATTATAGGTATGGTTGCTTGTAAGGGTGGATTGTGTTTTTGTTTTATCTCCAACTTCTAGTGAAATAAATAGAGTTTTAACTAAAGGACAACCCCCCCTTGGCTAAGAAGGCAGCTGCAATCCTTTCCAGCTATGTTCATCACTATACCACCCTTCTTCTAATAATGTAACAACTGTGTACCCTATATCCAAGCCAGCAGCCCTGCTAATCATGTACCCAACATTGCTTATCAGTTCTGCTTCTGTAACCTTGCTTGCTCAGTTTCCTAGGGAGGAACACTGTCTGCTTGGGGATGGGGGAGGTCCGGGATGCTTACATGGGAAAATCCAGACCTTGTAGTGTATAAAAGTTACTGAGAACAAAGACCTGGTGCTCAGACTCTGGAGGTGACTCCTCTGAGCCCGCACTGGTGCTGTATAAACCTTGCTTTTCCATATCTCTGAGTGCTGTTTGTCTCCTTCCACTGCCACGGTTTTTGCAGTTTCCACAACACTAGAACTGTCCTGGCTCACAGAAGGCATCAATAAATATTTGTTGAATGAATGAATAAATTTACATCTGTACTCAACGACATCAATAAATCCAATTGTTAATTTTTGAACATCTTCCAAACACAATAAAAATGATGTGCATACCATCTATAAGAGTAACAATAGCACATCAGGGCTAGCCGGGCTGAGTTTGAGATGAGTTTTTAGCTGAGAACATCTGTTTCCACTCCTTCCTTTCCAGAGGAAAATGTTAAGAAGAGCCTGGGAGTTCTGGGGTTACTGGAGGTGGAGAGGATAGTATGGTCCCCAAAGAGGGAGTAGAGCTGACCACAATGCAGACATAATGTCTATGCAGATACTGAAAGGACTCTCTTTTTAGTAAGAGTTTTTCCCTGAGACTCTGGGCATAAGCAAGGTCAAGAGACAGAGTGAAATGCAGAGTTGGGAGAGATTGAGTCTTCCCCTTTCTGTGTGGATCTTTGAGCACTTTTTTTTTTTTTCTTTTTTTTAAGAGTACTGAGAAGTAGTAATCTAGGTAAGCACCTCCATTAATAAAGAAGCTTGAATAAATAAATAAATAAAAATAAAGAAGCTCACAGGCAGAAAATATCAACAAGGAAGTGGGAGCAGAAGGTGATCTTGTGCCTGAGTATAAGTAAGAAACCTGGAAATTTTTAGAAATCATTATGGTAGATTTCAAAGAGATCCTGCATCAATAAGTAGAAATAACCTGCAAGGGAAATTCAAATTTAAGGTTAATTTATTCTGTCTCATGTCCACGGGAAGTTGAAACCTGTAAAAATTCAGATTGCACTTTTAGGATTCTGTCAGAGATTATTATGAGGTATCCCGAGCTGGCGGATAGCTGTATTATGAACTGTGAGAAGGGATAGAAGGGCAGTCTCAAAGAGCACTGCTGGCTTTAGGGAACAGGGACAATGACGAATCCGAAACTGAAAGCCTCTACAGGTCAGGTATAGAGTGTTTGGCTGGATGATTAAGAGGGGAAAACTAGTCAATGTTTCTTTGTTAAGAGCTCCTTAAGGATATTGATTGGCATTTAATTTCTAGAAAGACATGAGGAAGAAAGAATGTCTGGAAAGTGATCTCTTAAGTCTTCTAACTCAGACCCTGAATTTCTTTTATTTTTAATTTTTTAAATATTTTATTTTATTTTATTTTGTCTTTTAGGGCCGCTGCCACAGCATATGGAGGTTCCCGGTCTAGGGGTCGAATCGGAACTGTAGCCGCTGGCCTATACCACAGCCACAGCAAAGTGGGATCCGAGCCGCCCCTGCAACCTACACCACAGCTCATGGCAACGCCGGATCCTTAACCCACTGAGCAAGGCCAGGGATCGAGCCCACAACCTCATGGTTCCTAGTCGGATTCATTAACCACTGGGCCAGGATGGGAATTCCTCAGACCCTGAATTTCTTAAGTGACTGCTTTTTGGGTTTTTGTTTTGTTTTGTTTTGTTTTGTTTTTCTAGAGAAAGAGACCAAGTGATGGTATCAGAAGCAGTGTTAGATGTGACAAGACTTCTGGGGGTACTGGTACATGTCTACAATGCTGAACACCTAGGCATGCCATTCAAGAAAGTAAGAAGGACTGTGAAAACTAGGAGGCACTGCAACCAGAAATTGTCCTCAGGTAATACAGTGCAGGATCCTAGTAAAGAGACCATTGAATCTTGAATGGGAAGAGTAGCAAGTTATCAGAAGGTAAAATTCAGCAAGTTTGATGAAATGCTTAGAGAAATTTAAGCAGGCAGTTGGGGATACAGGGTACAACAGAACCACACGAGTTATATTTCTTAAGAGTTATAAAATGATAGGTAAGAATGCTGCTAGCTTGTATTATTAGAATCTTCATTCCAAAAGTCATAAATATGAGGAAATACCTAGAAAGGGTGTAGATCAAGCTTGCCTGAAAGAAGTCAGTATTGGCTTATCCTTCAGATTTATGTTTTAGTGAGGATTAGGTTGTAGGAAGTTTTCTGGAGCTAAGGAAGGTAATATGGGTTTAAGAAAAGAGGGAAGAATTTTTAAAAACCAAATCATTTACAAGAAAAAAAAATTTTTAAAAAGAACCTAAAGTTAAGAGAGACTTAGGAGACCCATCAAGCAATTATAATTTGTGGACCTTTCTTGGGATCTTGATGCAAACAAACGCATTTTTAAAAATATTCATGACACAAGTGGAAATTCTGAACAATGACTGGCCTTTTGATAATATTAAATAATTATTATTCATTAATTTTTAAAAGGACGTTGGTATTATGGTTATGTAGAAAAATCTTATATTTTTAGATATACATACTGAAGTACCTGTGGGTAAAATATTATGATTCTGAGGCTTATTTCAAAAGAATATGGGAAAGAGAAGTGGATGAAAGTATGGACGAAACAAGACAGAACATATACTGATAAATCTTGGAGCTGGTTAATGAGTATATGAGTCTTATAATGTAATTCTATTTTTTATAATTTTTGAAAGTCTCTATAACAAAAGTTTAATATTTTAAAATGAAAGAAATTTAAAAAAGACATAGAGGTCCTTTCTGAAACAGAGAAAGAAATGGCTATTAGACCAGATCGTTAAAGTCTCCAAGTAATTTAGTGCCACTGCTAACTTTGGAGTGATTACTTCTAGAGCAAAGTCTTAGCCTCCTGGGTGGAAATGCTCACCACTTTGATATAAATGTAGAGAAGGCCATTTTCTGACAAAATGCTGACAGGCAACTCTGTTACACTTTCTCAGGATCCTATAGGAAGACCAGAGGAGGTGTATAGGAGAATGGACCCCCTTCCAAACTGCCCCCTTCCCCTGCCCTCCAGAAATATGGGAACTGGAGCCTGAAGCTAGGAATGGTCTGGGGAGTTTGATTCATTCTGGAGGAATCCTGACAAGGGTAGACATGTCTATACTCAGGAAACAAGTGCTTGAGTAGAGATTCACTTCCCCAAGGAAATGCTGCACAAACCTGAAGTTTCTAGGCAAGGCCTCACACACTGATCATAAGATCAGTGGAAGTCAGCGTTACTCAGAGCCCAGCTATGAACTGGTATTAACTTGCCTCTGAGAAAAGATTTATTCACTTTCCTAAGGGATCCTTGGGCCTAAAAGTAGGCCTTGTCAAGGGACAACAAGAGAGGTTAGCAGAGTGATCCCAGATGAGCTAAAAGTGTTATGGGATATGTGAGGCCAGTTTTCTCCCTGACATCTATTTGTATAATTTTAGGTACATTAAGCAAAGAGTGATTCTCAGGCTGCCTTTTATTGAGCCTATCTTATGTGCCAGGCACTGAGCCATTCATATTACTGACATTATAGATAAAAAATGTGTTACTTCAATTTGGTTAAAACCCCTATAAAACAGGTATTATTTGGTGAACCATTTTGCCAAATTATATCATCATTAGTTTTATTTGTTTTTGTTGTTTTTTTTAGAAACTGTGAATGCAATCAACAAAACAAGAAACTCAAATTCTTTTGATAATATCTGGAAATTATATATAAATAATAGCAACTAAAGCAGCTTTAATAACAGTAACTACTGCACGGATAGCTTATTTAATACTTTACAAAAATTAAAAATATGTGTCACCAGTTCTCAAACTGTGGTTCAAGGACCCTGGGGGGGCTTCTGAGACTCTTAAGAGTCTGCTGATTTTCCTTTTCAAACTATTTATCTTTAAAACTATATTTTCTTTATAAAGTTCAACCTAAATAACATACCACAACAGGTTGAATAATCCAACTCTCTTTTCATAAAACTAAACATTAAAGAGATTTTAAAACTCTAAAACAATGCTTGTCAATTATTTTTGGAAAATACAGTTAATTTTTATTAAAAATATGTTATTTATATTAATGTTAAATGGTTCATTATTATTATTTAAAATGGAATGATTCATAAATATTTTATTATTTATTTATTTATTTATTTATTTATTTATTTGTCTTTTTTTGCTATTTCTTGGGCTGCTCCTGCCACATATGGAGGTTCCCAGGCTAGGGGTCTAATCGGAGCCATAGCCACCAGCCTACACCAGAGCCACAGCAACGCAGGATCTGAGCCGCGTCTGCAACCTACACCACAGCTCTCGGCAACGCCAGATCGTTAACCCACTGAGTAAGGGCAGGGACCGAACCTGCAACCTCATGGTTCCTAATCAGATTCGTTAACCACTGCGCCACGACGGGAACTCCTGATTCATAAATATTTTAAACGTGTCTCAGTTTTAATTTTAAATACAATAAGTAGGATTAGACATAATCCACATAAACAGAAGCTCTTCGAGGTCCTCAATTATTTTGAAAAGTATAAAGGGGTCCCGACATCAAAGTTTGAAAACTGCTGTTCTATGTTAATGGATGAAGTTATTTAAGCCCTGGACGGTTCGATTCAACAAACTTATAAAGTCTTTCTTAGTATTTTAAATTTATCAATTAGTAAAAATTCACATGATTTACGTCAGGTAAACATAACAACATTAATAATAGCAAAGAAATACTTTACATGCACTATCTCACTTATTGTCTTAAAAGATGATGAAAAGCACATATTATTTGGTGAAGTTAACTTCAGAAAAATTGAGTTAATTTAGCAAATATCACGGAGTAATCTTTGATATTTTTAAAACCTTTGAGTTGACTAAGGAGAAAAACTGAAAATGAACTACCGTAGACAATATCAGGTATAAATAACAACCTTGCAATAATAACAACTAATTTTTACTAGGTGTTTTTGTCACTCACTGAGTCAAGTATTTTATAAATATTATATACTTACATATGTTATTTAATCCAGACAAAAAACAAAAAGAAGGAACTATTAACTAGAATCACTTAATTTTTCTGAAATTAACTTCAATAAATATATATCATCTTTAGAATTTTAGAAGCAAGAAAGTTATAATTCATGTTCCACTAAAAATATCAGGTACTACTTCAACCAATAAACAAATATTTTGCATGCATTATCTCATTTAGTTCTCAAAAAACTCTGTAAAATGATTATTATTCATTAAGGTTACTTAAACTCAGAGAGAAAAAACACTTTCAATAAACTTATAGAGTCTTAGCATTTTAGAAATACTGAATTCAGTAAGTTTTAGTTCAAGTTTTTACTGAAAATATGTTACTATGACTACTACGACTCTCATTCAATGAGGACTTACTAATTTGGTACTTTAGCTACAGTATGTATTTTACATGCATTACATGCATCTTATTCTAGCCTCATGGAAGCCATAAAATAATTTGGTGCAGTTACTTTACTTCGGATAAGGCGACTAAGTTCAGAGAATGTATAAAGATGTTCATGTTGTTTCTTAAAAGGCCTTGAATTCAAGCAACACAGATCAATTCTCTTCAAACAATCAGATAATAATACCACATGCTGATGATTCTTAAATGTACATTTCTTTTAGATTTTAACATCTTCAAAAGCGTTGCATCTTAAAACCGATACTATCTTACAGTCAGTGTTGGCCAGACAGCAGTCATTGCATTGTTGTTATTGTCAGTGCAAGTGTGAGCCTGGTTTGAAAGACATTTTTTGAAATTGTCTGATAAAATCAAAATTACCAGCAGCAAAATTTGAAACTTGAGTATCAGGATCATGTTAACAATTCACTGTGAATGAAAAGTTATGTCACAATAGGCAAAAGTGATGTAGGCACCTTGTGCACCTATGAGAAAAGTTATCTTCCTTATACTTCTTTTAGAAATGACTAAAGTTAAATACCTTAGAGTCCTTCCTTGTGCTTCTCTCTGGTTTAATTGCACCCTAAACACAATCACCTGTAAGCTACAGATTAGGCACCCTGAGCACAGTTGCCAGTGGGTGAAAGATTATAAACTGTTGCGAGACATGTTTTTATAATATTTTCTTAGCCTCTTTGCTGAAAACTCCATCTTGTCCTTCCTTACTTTGTCTGGTCTTCCTGCTTGAGAGACAGTCACAGTGATGGTAAATGACTTAAGCTTAAGAACAAAGACCTAAGGGCATGGGTTATTCGTGGGGTCAGCTGAATGAGGACATAATACATTGGTCTAGGTGCACCAGACCTGTGCAGATTGGCACACCATTTGCACAAGCATGATATGTCCTCTAAAGAATAAGAGAAAGAGGAACCTCATGGCCAAGTTGTTTATGAGTGGTCATTAGCCGAATATGCATTAGAAAAGAGAACCAAGGTGCAAACCTAGGCACACAGGGTTGCCGCAAATAGGCATGCCCTTTGCAGAAGCATAGTGAGGATTCTCTGAAATGCTATGCATAGATATCTAACTCAAATGCTAATGATTCTTAAGTGCCCAAAGTTTAGAGTAAAAGTTTAACCATCTACCAGCTAAGTGACTTTTAAAATAATAAAAGAACTTATAAAATAATTAAAAAAAAAAAAAGCCCCTATATCCTGCACCTACAACCCCCTTTTCACTTGAAGTAATCCTCAAGAGCACAATAAAAGCAGTGTGGTTTCTTGAGGCAGGGCTCTTGGTCCTTGAGACCTTGAGACCCCCGGTTCCCACCTTTATTTAAGATAAATGTCTCTGTGTCTGGTTTTATGTTAACTTTTTTCCCTTAAGTTCCACAGCACCCGTTCTTCAGCCCCATCCTGCTGAGCTGGTGTTGGCAATAAACACATGGTTTTTTTGAGGACTTTCCTAGATTACGCTAATCTCTGACTAATATGCCTTTTTTTCAAATATTTTTATTTTAGGAAAAATCCAGATATAATAACCCGGAAGACCATCAGGATGACGCCGAGATCTCATGACCCCAACCTCAATGACTAAAGATTCCTCCAAAGGATGAAGAATGAATATTTGCCCTCAACCCTGATTCTTATCCAGAACCCTGTTTTTCTCCTTTTACTATAAACTCCCTGCAATTCTTCCCAGTGCAGGTCTGCTGTGGCCTCCTTTTCCTGGCAAAGCAATAAAAACTATTTTTTTCTCCTTCAACCCAAACTCTGTCTCTGCATTCCTATTTGGCATTAGTGGACAGGGGCTGTTTCGGCAACAAAAGGAGGGGATGTTCTAAAGAAGGCATCGTCAATAGCATCAAATGCCACAGAAGGGTCTAGAATTTGAAACATTTCCTCTGTCTTTGAAAATGAGGAGGTCACTGGTGATTATAGAGAGAACAATTATAGTGGAGTAATGAAGACAGGAAACAGATTGCCAAGAGATGAATAATAATAAATGGTAATCATATAGAGGAGAGAAATTAAAAAATACATTTCCTGGAGTTCCCGTCATAGCTCAGTGGTTAATGAATCCAAGGAGGAACCATGAGGTTTCAGGTTCGATCCCTGGCTTCACTCAGTGGGTTAAGGATCCAGCATTGACGCGAGCTGTGGTTTAGGTTGCAGACATGGCTCGGATCCTGTGTTGCTGTGGCTCTGGCATAGACCGGTGGCTACAGCTCCGATTAGACCCCTAGCCTGGGAACCTCCATATGCTGAGGGAGCAGCCCTAGAAAAGGCAAAAAGACAAAAAAAAGAAAAAAACATTTCCTGGAATAGATTTGCAAATATCAAAATGAAAACAGATTAAGGGACTTTTTACTAAACTGGGGGGCTATCTCATAGGTATCTATTTTCATGAGTTTTTCATGGAGCGGAATATTTTCAAGGACACTTAGGGGGCCCACACAATGCCAAGTTGACGTGAGTCTCTTGGAGTCCTTGTCTCATGGAGTAATAAGTGAGTTCTTTGAACACGGGAACTGACAACAGAAGATGAAGGAACTATTTTCAGAGAACAGAAAAGACAAAACAAACACAAGCAGTGCTGCCTCAGTTCTCAGGTGATAAATTGTGACTGAGAGTTGAAGTGAGAACGGTTTTGCATACTATGGCAAGTACATTAGTATAGTGTTGATGAGAGACTTTAAAGGAATTCAGAATCAGGTTGAGAGTCAACTTTGAACTCAAGAGGTTTTTAGTTTTGGGAAGAGTAGGAACATAAGCACGAATGAATAAAGGATATTGAGTAAGGAAAATGCCTTAAATGACTTTGAGGGAAGTTGAATTAAAAGACGATTTGTAAGCAAGAAAGTGTGAGAAGACAGTCCATGAGGTGACAAGAGGAATCCACTGCATTTGTAAGATAAACTTGGGTAAGAGTTTGTGGAGAGGTGAGTGTTAAAAAGAAATAGCAAGGACCAAATGGAGTCATCTCTCCCATTGACAGCAAATCAAGTCATTTGCAGTTTCAGCTTTTCTCAGTAATGTGACTTAAAGATCTGAAATTTCCTGTCAGCATTAGTGAGGTATTTGCATAATATGGTCCCTCCCATTACCTCCCCCAAGGAAGATGACCCAAACTGAAATAATTCTTTCTTTTGCTCATAACTTTTTTGCCCTACTCTTCTTCTGCCTATAAAAACTTTCCATTTTGTACAACCCCTTGGAGTACTTGTCTATTTACTAGATGGGATGCTACCCAATTCATAAATCCAATCAGATCTTCAAATTTACTCAGTTGAATTTTGTTTTTGAACAGTGGGGGGGAGGTCCTAAGGAAGTCCAACTGTAACATGGATGAGGGAATGAGGAAGTGAAATTCAAGCTAACATTGAAATATGGCCACCTTACTACTGAGGGGTAGCAGAATATGCCACCCCCAAATAGGCTTTTTTTTGGCATAAGGATTATTTTGAGAAATAGCAGACACAGAAGAAGCTCTGAAAACAACCTAAGGGAAATTTGCATTTACAAAGGAAATCTCCATTTGCAAATATCTCCCTCTCTGTATCAGGAAAAGAAGCATGATTAAATTACAAGAGAAGCTTATCAATAAAGAAGGTGTCCACATAAATCTGCATAGCAAATCTTACCCTTGTTTACCTAGTTGGTAATCTCCCATAACTGGTCTCCCCTCTCCCAATATTGTTCTTTATCTTTAGCTGAAAATGATATTTTGGGTGGTTGCTTGTGCCATCTGGGGGAGCTACTTAGTTTTTCTGGGTAACTTCCATATGTACATAGTATATATAAGCTTTTTCTCTTGTTAAACTTTTATTATAGGAGATTAAGTCAAGAACTCAGAAGGGTAGAGTGAAAATTACTTTCCCTCTCCTATATTACTCACAAGCTAACGAAGATTGAGGAAACTAAGATTATATTCAAGGTGCAATAATGTGCTTACACATTAAAGGTGAAAGCCAATAGAGTAGAAGAGCTTAAAGGTACAAAAAGAAAGGTTAAAAGGATAGATTAAGGTCCCTGAGGAAGCTAAGTCAGAAACAGTTGGAAGAATTACACTAGGACTAAAGTTACTTTCTATTAGAAGAGGTAGCAGTATGAATGGGTGGCAGAATTTATCAGACTCTATACAAAAAGGTAAAAGAGAGATAGATAGAGATGAGATAAAAGTGTTAGGTAGCAAAAGAACAGAATTGTTAACTGGATGCATAAAGTGATTTAAACGGATATCTATTGATTTCACGAAGCAGTGAGAAATAAGGAGAGCAATTGCAGACAGATGAGTGTAGATAGTGAGCTTTTTAAAAAAATAATATCAGACAGTTGAACACCCTTATCTGCTATGGCAAAAATATTCAGGAGAGAGTTTGAAGATGCAGGAGAAAAAAACATTGAGCAATGGAGCCAGATCCTGAGAATATAAGAAAAAAAATGGACTCATGGGTCCCAGGCAAGACTTGGGTAGAAGGTGGCCTTCATTCGCTTGTAATAGGTTAAAAAGATTATTATATCAAGGAAAGAAGAGGGTCTAAATTAAGGGAAGAATAGAGGGGATTGGTGGAATGGATAGATTTTTTGAGATACCTAGAAGTTCTGTTGATAGGACAGGGGATTGAAAGGATGTGGCATGTGAGGGAGAGGTAAGGGTCAAAAAGTAAATGTAAATCTCTATTTTGTGTCATTAGGTAAATGGGGATGCGATTAAGCAAAAGAATGTAGGTGATCAGGGCTATGGCAGGGAAGGTAATGGACTCAGTTTAGATTGTGTAAAGTTAGAGGTGCTTGTGACTATCAATATGGAACTCTTTGTGAATATAGGTGTTTAAACTCAGGAGACAGATGTGGGTTGGGAATAGGATTTTTCTTACAGAGAGAAATTTCAAGGTAATGATCTAGGGAGAACTTCGGTGAAAAGAGAGATCATATAAAAATCTAGTGAAAGGGTTCTAAACCTTTTCATACCTAAGAATCTCTTTTGAATGCATAAAATAACATACAGGAAATGGCAAAGGATATAAATTATTTTGACATTCAGCTATCAAAATATTACAGATAAAATTTAGAAGCAGTAATGTATGTACACTTTAATTAGCACATTAAATTTAAAAATCTACTAGTGCGTCTAATAGCTCTTGAAATTTGAAATAGTGATGAGCATCTATCATGCAGTAAGATATCTACCATAGCTGACTGATTTTCAAGTATTTGTAATTCCTTTTGGTGATAAAGACATAGATACTGCAAATAACTGTTTTGGTTTATTGCTTTTATTTGTAAATGAAGTAAATCCTGAATTTTAGTTATAAATTAGTTAAAATAAAGATACAAGGAAGGAGTGGCCAGCATGGTGAAGTAGGAAGACCATGACCTCACCTCCTCCCATAGGCTCATCAAAATTACAACTATTTATGGAGCTACCAGTCATGAGAACAGCCTGAAAACTAGTAGAAAAGATCTGGTACCAATAAAGATATAAAGAAGGAACCAAAATGAGATAGATAGGCAGGACAGAGACACAATATAGTCAAGACTCATACTCCTGGGTAAGTGACCCACAAATGAGAAGATAATTACAATTGTAGAGGTTTTCCCCAAGGAATGAGGGGTCCAATGTCCTCATTGGGCTGCCAACCCAGGATCCTGCACTAGGAAAATGAGCACCCAGAATTTTTGGCTTTGAAGGCCAGTGGGGCTTACTTTTGAGAAAGCTTGAGGGATGTAGGAAAGAGACTCCACTCTTAGAGGGTTCACACAAAACTTCACAAGCTCTGAGACCCAGGACAGAAACAGTAATTTGAAAGGAGGCTGAATCAGTACCATTTGATGATCTTAGCCTCCTGGAGAGGCTGGAGAAAACTAGTACTTGACCTCAGACATACATGCTGGCAGCAGCCATTTTGGGAAGCTCATTATACCATGAGGACACTGGTGCTGGTAAGTGCCATTTTGGGAATATTCCCTCTAACTTTGTAGCACCAGAGAGCACAGGACACAGCCCAGCCCACTAGCAGGGCAGCACTAACTCCAGGATCCTCCAGGCTGTGCAGGCAGACATGAAAGGACACAGCCCTGCCCACCAGCAGCCAACAACTAATCAGACTGATAGTCAGTCAGCCACACCTACTAGCATGCCTATAGTAGTCATAGCACCATGACAGAAAGGGCCTGAGTAGCCAACATAGAGAGCATCACCAGAGCATGTAGCTCTGGTGCCCAGAGGGGAGTGCACTGCTAGAAGGCATAGGAAATCTACTACATAAGGCCGCTTCTCCAAGGTCAGGAAATGTAACCCACCCACCAGATACATAGAAATAAAAACAACAAATTAGGCAGCAGAGAAGTACATTCCTAAAGAAGGAACAAAATAAAGCCCCAGAAGAACTAAGTGGAAATAAGCAATCTACCTGATAAGGAGTTCAAGGTAATGATCATAAAGATACTCAAAGAACTCAGGAGAAGAATGGAAAAATACACTGAAAAGTTAGAAGTTTTCAACAAAGAGAAAAAATGTGTAAGTAGGAACCAAATAGAGCTGAAGAATACAATAACTGAAATAATACACTAGAAGGAATCAAAAGTAGCTTAGAGGTGCTGGAAGACAGAGCAGTGGAAATCACTCAAGCTGAACAGAAAAAAAATTTTTTTAAATTAGAACAGTTTAAGAGACTTCTAGGATGACATCAAGGCTTTTAACACATGCATTGTAAGGTTCTCAGAAGGAGAAGAGAGAGAAAGGTGAAGAGAACATAATAGCTGAAAACCTTTCTAACATGGGAAAGGAAAGAGACATCTGGGTCCAGGAAGCACAGAGAATCCCAAACAGGATCAACTCAAAGAGCAACATATCTAGACACATCATAATTAAAATGTCAAAAATTAAAGATAAAAAGAGGCTTTAAAAAGCACCAAAGGAGAAACTGCAAGTTATATACAAGGGACCTCCCACAGCACTATCAGCTGACTTTTTTTTTTTTTTTTTTCTGTCTTTTTGCTATTTCTTTGAGCCACTCCTGTGGCATATGGAGGTTCCCAGGCTAGGGGTTGAATCGGAGCTGTAGCCACCTGCCTACACCAGAGCCACAGCAACGCGGGATCCGAGCCGCATCTGCAACCTACACCACAGCTCACGGCAACGCCGGATCGTTAACCCACTGAGCAAGGGCAGGGACCGAACCCGCAACCTCATGGTTCCTAGTCGGATTCGTTAACCACTGCGCCACGACGGGAACTCCTATTAGCTGACTTTTTAGCAGAAACTCTGCAGGTCAGAAAGAGTGGCATGATATATTAGAAGTGATAAACAAAAACAAAAACAAAAACAAAAACCTACAACCAAGAATACCCTATCTGATAGGGAGTCATTCAGAAGTGAAAGAGAGATCTGTAATTTTACTGACAAGGAAAAGTTAAAAGAATTCTACAGGTAAATGAACTAAATGTTCCAATCAAAGACTTCCAATCAGTGGCTAAACAAAGATAAAAACAAGACCTGTCTCTGTGCTGCCTTCAAAAGACTCACTTCAGATTTAAAGACACACAGAAACTAAAACTGAGGGCATGGAAAGAGTATTCCATGCAAATGGAAATAAAAAGAAAGCCAGGAGTTCCCGTCGTGGCGCAGTGGTTAGCGAATCCGACTAGGAACCATGAGGTTGCGGGTTCGGTCCCTGCCCTTGCTCAGTGGGTTAACGATCCGGCGTTGCCGTGAGCTGTGGTGTAGGTTGCAGACACGGCTCGGATCCCGCGTTGCTGTGGCTCTGGCGTAGGCCGGTGGCTACAGCTCCGATTCAACCCCTAGCCTGGGAACCTCCATATGCCGCGGGAGCGGCCCAAGAAATAGCAACAACAGCAACAACAACATCAACAACAACAACAGACAAAAAGACAAAAGAAAGACAAAAAAAAAAAAAAAAAAAAAAAAAAAAGAAAGCCAGCATAGAAATGCTTATAATGAAAACAATAGACTTTAAAATAAAGACTGTTAGAAGAAATAAAGAAGGATATTACATAAGCATCAAGGGATCAATCCAAGAAGAAGATATAACAATTGTAAATATATATACACACAATATAAGAGCACCTAAATGCATAAAGTAAATATTAACAGATGTAAAAGGAGAAATTGAAAATAACAATAATTGTAAGGATTTTATTGCTCCATATATCAATAGACAGATCATTCAGACAGAAAATCAATAAGGAAACACTGGCCTTAAATGATATATTATACTGGATGTACCTAACAGATATATATAAAACATTTCATCCAAAGCAGCAAAATACACATTCTTTCAAGGGCACATGGAACATTCTCCAGGATAAATCCCATGCTAAGCTACAAAACAATTTTCAGTAAATCGAAGAAGATTGAAATCATATCAAGCATCATTATGAGATTAGAAATCAACTATAGGATAAAAACTTCAAAATTCACAAACATATGGAGGTTAAATAATATGCTGCTAAACAACCAATGAGTGGCGGAAGAAATAAAAAATTACCTGGAGACAAATGGAAATGAAAACACAATGATCCAAAATCTGTGAGATAGAACAAAAGCAGTTCTAGAAGGGAAGTTTAGAGTGATATATGCCTGACTCGGTAAACCAGAAAATCTCAAAAGCTGAAAGCATTTCCTCTAAGAAGAGAAACCAAAAAAAAGGATGCTCACTCTCCACTTTTATTCCACACAGTATTGAAATTCCTAGCCATAGCAATAGACAAGAAAGAGAAATAAAAGGAATCCAAATTGGAATGGAAGAAATAAAACTGTCACTGTTTGCAAATGACAAAATACTATACATAGAAAATCCTAAAGACACCACCAAAAAACTACTAGACCTCATTGATGAATTCAGTAAATTCACAGGATACAAAATTAATATACAGAAATCTGTTACATTTCTATACACCAACAACAAACTAGCAGAAACAGAATTTAAGGAAATAATCCCATTCATAATAGCATCAAAAAGAATAAATACTAGGGTTCCCACTGTGGCTCAGTTGCTAAAGAACCTGACTGGTATCCATGAGGATGCAGGTTCTATCCCTGGCCTCACTCAGTGGGTTAAGGTTCCAGAGTTGCCGTGAGCTGTGGTGTAGGTAACAGACGTGGTTGGGATCCCCAGTCGCTGTGGCTCTGGTGTAGGCTGGCAACTATAGCTCTAATTCAACCCCTAGCCTGGGAATCTCCATATGCTGTGGGTGCTGCCCTAAAAAGACAAAACTATAAGACACTGATGAACAAAATTGAAGACAACAGAAACAAAGACATACCTTATTCATGAATTGGAAGAAGTACTATCATTAAAATGACTATAATAACCAAGGTAATCTACAGATTTAATGCAACCCCTGTCAAAATGCCAATGGCATTTTTCATAGAACTAGAACAAATAATTTTATTTTATTTTATTATTTATTATTATTTTTAAAAAAATCAAGTCACCATTTTATCTTTATTTATTTATTTTTGTCTTTTTGCCTTTTCTAGGGCCACTCCTGCAGCATATGGAGGTTCCCAGGCTAGGGGTCCCAATCAGAGCTATAGCCACTGGCCTATGCCACAACCACAGCAACGCCAGATCTGAGCTGCATCTGCGACCTACACCACAGCTCATGGCAACGCCGAATCCTTAACCCACTGAGCAAGGCCAGGGATAGAACCCACAACCTCATGGTTCCTATTTGGATTCGTTAACCACTGAGCCACAATGGGAACTCTGTGAACAAATAATTTTAAAATCTGTATGGAAATGCAAGACTCTGAATAGCTGAAACTATTTTGGGAATAAAGAACAAAGCTGGTGGTATCGTGTGCCCCTTATTTTTAACTGCACTGCAAAGCTACAATATTCAAAAAAGTATGGTACTGGTACAAAAAACAGACATACGTCAATGGAACAGAATAGAGAGCTTAGAAATGAATCCATAGTTATATTGTCAATTTATCTATGATAGAGGAGGCAAGAATATACAATGGAGAAAAGAAAGCCTCTTCAATAAATGTTGCTGGAGTTCCCGTCGTGGCGCAGTGGTTAACGAATCCGACTAGGAACTATGAGGTTGCGGGTTCGGTCCCTGCCCTTGCTCAGTGGGTTAATGATCCGGCGTTGCCGTGAGCTGTGGTGTAGGTTGCAGACGCGGCTCGGATCCTGAGTTTCTGTGTCTCTGGCGTAGGCCAGTGGCTACAGCTCCGATTAGACCCCTAGCCTGGGAACCTCCATATGCCGTGGGAGCGGCCCAAAGAAATAGCAAAAAGACAAAAAAAAAAATAGATTCCCCACATAGTTGAAATCACATGATATTTGTCTTTCTCTGTATGAGTTATTTCACTTAGCATAATACCCTCTAGGTCCATCCATGTTGATGCAAGTGGTAAGATTTTACTTTAATTTATGGCTAAGTAATATTCCATTGTGTATATATACCTAAATCTTTTTTTTCCATTCACTTATTGATGGGCTTGGGTTCCTTCTATAGCTTGGCTATTATAAATAACACTGCTATGAACATGAGATATATATATATATAGATATATATATATAGATATACACACACATACACACATATATATATATGTATATATTCAAATTAGAGTTTTTGTTTTCTTTGAATAAATACCCAGGTATGGAATTGCTGGATTGTATGGTAGTTCTATTTTTTTTAATTTGAGTTCTTTGAATTCTTTGTGTTTATTTTTGTTTATGGTGTGTGAAAGCAGTCCAGTTAGATTCTTTTGCATGTAGCTATCTAGATTTAGCAACAACATTTTTTTTTTTTTTGTCTTTTTGCTATTTCTTTGGGCCGCTCCCATGGCATATGGAGGTTCCCAGGCTAGGGGTCTAATCGGAGCTGTAGCCACTGGCCTACGCCAGAGACACAGAAACTCAGGATCCGAGCCGCGTCTGCAACCTACACCACAGCTCACGGCAATGCCGGATCCTTAACCCACTGAGCAAGGCCAGGGATCGAACCCTCAACCTCATGATTCCTAGTCGGATTCATTAACCACTGCGCCACGACAGGAACTCCATGTAACTGTACTTCTAATGGTGATCAATTTAAAATGTATAGAAACATTAAATCACTATGTTGTGTACCAGGAACTAACATAGTGCTGTCGGTCAATTACAATCCAAAACCAAATAAAGTCATAGAAAAAGAGATTAGATTTGTTCTCACTGGAAGTGGGAGGTGAGAGGAAGGGGAATTAAAAGAAGGTAGTCAAAAGGTACAAATTTCTAGTTATAAGACAAATAAGTACTAGGGTTGTAATGTACAACATGATAAATATAGTTAACACTGCTATATGTTATATGTGAAAGTTATTAAAAGAGTAAAGAGTTATCACAAAGAAATAAATTATATTTTAAATTTTGTATCTATATGGGATGACGATGTTCACTAAACTTATTTTGGTAATCATTTCATGGTGCATATAAGTCAAACCATTATGCTGTACACCTTAAATTTATACAGTTCTGTATGTCAGTTATATCTCAATAACAACTAGAAGGAAAAAAATGCAATTTCTTTCACCATCAAAATTTACAAACTCCCAGCTATAGTTGTGATGCAGTAGTTAATATCAGAGTCAGATTTAACTTCCTGCCACAAACAACCAGATAAACTGGTAAGTGAAGACTATCATTTTCTTTCTTTCTTTCTTTTTTTTTTTTTTTTTTTTTTTCCGTCTTTTTGCCTTTTCTAGGGCCACTCCTGTGGCATATGGAGGTTCCCCGGCTAGGGGTCGAATCGGAGCTGCAGCCACTGGCCTACGCCACAGCAACGCGGGATCCGAGCCACGTCTGCAACCTACACCACAGCTCATGGCAACGCCGGATCCTTAACCCACTGAGCAAGGCCAGGGATCGAACCCGCAACCTCATGGTTCCTAGTTGGATTCGTTAACCACTGCGCCACAACGGGAACTCCTATCATTTTCTAATAATGGTGGAATACCTTATAGAAGACTGGCTCTCCTGCTGACAACAATCATCAAGTCTGAACAAAATTTTAAAAACCCAACATTTGAAGGTACTTGAGAGAGAACAAAAAGTGGGTAGATACTACTGGGGACTCAACCATTGGAGAAGGGAATCATGTTGCTTAAGTTCCAAATTTATATGTCTCTTCTCAGCATGGTGGTTAGTACTCAAGCAGAAAGTTGCAATCTAATTGAATTGTAGAGTCAGAAAACAGCATTAAGCACTGCTAGAACAGCTGGGATTTGAAGGGTGCAATCAGAGAAAGGCCAAGCTGCAGAGAGGAGGGAGCTTGAATTTTCTATACAAAGTAATCTCACATTCTTGTTTGACACCTGAGTCCTTTATTTGTGACTCTCCAGAGAACTCATGAAGCGAGCAATATTTGAGAGGTTGAAAACATTTAACAGAGATTTCAAAAGTTTTCTATTGCAGCAGAAACAGAGTTGTGAGTTTGCATCACACCAAGTTAGAAAGGCATGTGACCCGTAATAAAGAAGAAAATACACTAATAGAAACAGATCCGCATATGACCCAGATATTGAAATTAATAGACAAAGTCTTTAACTGTGATAAACATATTACATAACCTACTAGAAATGATGAACATATGGTTGTAGAGGTGGGAATTTCAGGGTAGATGTGGACATTAAAAAAAGAGGAAATTCTGTAAAACTGAAAAAAAATTCATTATTTAAAAGTAAGAAAAAATACTGGATGGGATTAATAGCGGAAGTAATGATCAATGAACTTGAAGAAGATCAATAATGTCATTTGAATTTAAGCATGATGATGAAACAGATTTTTAAAAATCAGAATAATTTTTTTTCAGGCATGACAGAGTTCTTGGTATTAGATTTGACATCCTTCCAAAAACAATGATAAAACTATACAGAATATACGAGACAATTCTTTTCAGGCATTTGACAATATTTGGTATAGAATTTTGCCTTTTTTTTTTTTTTTTTTTTTTTGGTCCTTTTAGGGCTGCACCCATGGCATATGGAGGTTCCCAGGCTAGGGATCTAATCAGAGTTGCAGCTGCACAGCAGCGCCAGCTCCCAGCCGTGTCTGTGACCTACACCACAGCTCATGGCAAAGCTGGATCCTTAACCCACTGAGCGAGGCCACGATTGAACCCGAAACCTTATGGTTCCTTGTCGGATTCGTTTCTGCTGTGCCATTTTGGGAACTCCAAATTTTGCTTTTTAAGATAAGAGAAATACATGAGATAAGTCCTATATTTACCCTACCCCTCTTTATCTGGAGACAATTTCTTGACTGTGACACAGGGAACAGGAATTGATTCTCCTGCTGAACTAAAGAGGCAGAGATCAGTGTTCAGGGCTGCCAAAGCACCTAGAACTTCCTGGGAAAGGGATAAGAGAAGAGGGAACCATGTAGAGGAAGAAGTATTTGTGAGCATATCCTCCAGGAACCTGATTGAGGGTTGCACACATACAGAAGAGACTCGGTAAAGCCTAGCAAAGAGTTGTGGCTATAGGGAAAAGAACATAACAAAGATACTAGAGTTTACACAGACCTAGAATTTAATGTCTGTCTCAGTCAGATTGACGAGATCCCATTAATACATCACTAACATCTTGAGGATTCAGCTGAAACGAAGTAACGAACATGCCTAGAAGTAAGGATCATGGCATTAAAAGATGCATCACAATAAAGCCTGAAACTGAACCTCAGTATGATAGAGAAGAACAGACAATAAATTAATAGTATGCCAGCACCAAATTGAACACTTTTTAAAAGAAACAACACATTCCAGACTCTTCTCAATGATTCATCTACAATGTCTTGCATAAAATTAAAAAAATAGATATGCAAAGAAATAGGAAATTTTGATATTAATCACACACAAAAAAGTCAACAAAGAAAGACTCCCTGTACCATCTAATGTTGGAATGATTAGATAAGGAATTTATAGCAACTATTTTTAAGATGTTCATAGTCATAAAGGCAAATGTGGTCCTAATGAATTAAGAGATGTTAACTCTTGGCAGAGAAATGTAAATTGTAAGATGAAAGGAATGGAAATTTTGGAATTACAAGGTAAAATATCTGAATGAAAAATAAACTGGACAAGTTTAACAGACAGTTGGAGATGTCAGAAGAAAGCAACCATGAACTTGAAAATATTCATACAAATTAATTAGAAGAACAAAAAGGAAAAAATTAAAAATACAGTGTCAGTGACTTGTGCGAAAATATAAAGCACTCTAACACACATGTAGTCGGAGTTTCAGAAGAAGAGGATAAATAATGGATAGATGCATGTTTAACTTTTTAAAGAAATTGCTGAAGTACATTCTGTACTCCGTTCAACAAATTATGAGATTTCCAGTTGCTAATAATTCTTGCCAACCTTTGGTAGTGTTAGTCTTTTTCAATTTTAGTTACTCTAGTGGGTGAGAAGCTATTTCTCATTGTGTTTTTAAAATTGCATTACCTCCATGACACTGAACATTATTTTGTGTACTTTATTGCCATTTACATATATTATTTTGTAAAGTGTTCAAATGCTGTAGGTCTGTGGCTTTTTTCCCATTTCTTTTTTATAATTTAATTATGGTTTTTGCTTTTTTTTTTTAGGGCCGAATCCATGGCATATGGAAGTTCCCAGACTAGGGGTCAAATCAGAGTTATAGCTGCCAGCCTACACCACAGCCACAGCAACCGGGGATCTAAGCCACATCTGTGACCTACACTACAGCTCACGGCAATGCAGGATCCTTAACCCACTGAATGAAGCCAGGGATCAAATCTGCAACCTCATGGTTACTAGTCAGATTCGTTTCTGCTGTGCCACAATGACAACTTCTCCATTTTTTTTTTTTTTTTTTTTTTGACTTTTTGCCATTTCTAGGGCCGCTCCTGTGGCATATGTAGGTTCCCAGGCTAGGGGTTGAATCGGAGCTGTAGCTGCCGGTCTACGCCAAGGCCACAGCAATGCAGGATCCGAGCTGCATCTGCAACCTAAACCAAGCTCACAGCAATGCTGGATCCTTAACCCACTGAGCAAGGCCAGGGACCGAACCCGCAACCTCATGGTTCCTAATTGGATTCGTTAACCACTGAGCCATGACAGGAACTCCCACAACAGGAACTTCTCCATTTCCTTACAGTGTCATTCTAAGAGAAGTTTCTAATTATAATGGAGTTCAATTTGTCAACTTTTAATTTGATTGTTAATGTATTTTTTCCCTATATTTAAAATACTGGCCAAGGTTATATAGATGTTCTTAAAAAAGTTATCTATAATAATTTTCAATTTAGACTTTATATTTAGTTCTGATCTATTTAGTTTTGTATACAGTGTGAGGTAAGGGTCAAAGTTAATATATTTTCATGCCGATATGTAGGTAAGTCTTAAAATATTTGTTGAAAAAACCATTTTCCACATTTAATTATCTTGGCATACTTTTTGAAACTCAACTAATCATATACGTATGGGTCTGTTTCTAAACTATTTTTTAAAAAACTGCACTGATTCATTTCTTTATTCTTTTACCAGTAACCACTCCCTTGATTATTTTAGCTTTATAGCAAGTCTTGAAATCAGATAGGGAAAGTGTTTCTACTTTATTTTTCTTTTTAAAAAATTATTTTGACTAACCTAGGTGCTTTGCACTTCAGTATAGATTTTTGAATCAACTTGTCAGTTTGTGCAAGAAATGTATGTGATTATTTTTGGCTTTCCTATGTTTCTATAGTTCGATTTGGGTAATATCTTACATTTTAATCTTCTAATTCAAGAATAATGCAATATTTCTCCATTTAATTAGTTCACTTTAATTTCTCTATGCAACATTTTGAAGTTGAAGTAGTATAGAGGGGTTTCACATCTTTCTAAGAGTATTGCATTTTTGATGGTATTAAAGATGTCAATTATAAATTTTTCAAATTGTTTTTAGTATATGTAAATACAATTTATTTTTATGTACTATATTGATCTAGTATCTTGCTACCTTGCTAAATTATTGATATTAGTAGTTTTCTTTTTAGTAGATTCCTTAAGAATTTCCACACAAACAATTTTTATCTTTAAGTAGAAAAAGTTCTAACTTTTTTCCCCAATCTTCATTATCTTTATTATTTATATTTGCCTTATTTAACTGGCTGTGAACTAAAGTGAATCAAAATGGAAAGAAATAGAAAATTGAAATATTCTTCATCTATCAAAGTAATTGAATTAATATTTTAAAACTTCTCCCAAACCAATCTGAAATAAAAATGGCTTAATTGGTGAATTCTTTCAAACATTTAATAGTGAAACTATTTACACAAAGTTTCAGATAATAGAAAAGGAAGAAATACCTGTACCTAATTGTATGAGGCCAGTATAACCCTGATATGAAAACCTGATAAGGATTTTACCAGATATGACATTTATAGAAAAGTACCATTTATGTACATAGATGTAGAATTTTTCAATAATATATTAGCCACCTGTAAATCTGTATATAAACTCTGCCCCAATTCTTGACTGATCTTTAAACTACACAGGCAGAGAAGAAATATTGGAGGGATACACTGAAAAAGAAGCTGCTGTAAGCCAAGAAAACAGAGCAGAGGCATTAGATGTTGTCTAATGTGGGGAACACAAATTTTATAGCTTGAGTCCAGAGAGGTAATTGCCTACTGGAAGAAAAAAACAATAATATTCACAAGAGAAAACAAACTCCAGAATATCACAAAGTATAACAATGTCTGGTTTTAAATCAAAAGTTATTAGCTATCCAAAGAAATGGAAAGATGAGAACCACAAATAGTAAAAAGAAAAGTCAATATAAATAAACTATATTTATTGGTCACAGATATTAGATTAAAAAAACAGATCTCAGCTCTTAAATTTTCCCATCCCAGGAAAAAAAAATTCTATAACTCTACCATATGATAGATATTAATTTATTGTGGTGATCATTTCACAATATATACCAATGTCAAATCATCATGTATACCTGAAACTAATATTATATGTTAATTATGCCTCAATAGTTTTTTTTTTAAAAGAATAGATCTCAAAGCAGGTATTTAAAATATTCATTGAATTAGAGGAAAGTATATTAATGGTTGGAGTAATAACAATATGAATAGAGAAATGGCAATTGTAAAAAGACCTGGTGGAAATTATAATGTTTATAAAACTCAATAACCAAAACAATAACAAAAAACCCATTGGATAGAAAAACTGCAGATTTCAAAGGCCAGAAGAATCAGTGAGCACAGAATAAAAAGATAAACCATAACTAAGAAAGTCTGAGATTTGAGATATTATCAACTGGTCTAACATACAGGCATACCTCATTTTATTGTGCTTTGCTTTATTGCTCTTTGCAGATACTATGTTTTTACACATTGAAGGTTTTGGCACTCCTGTGTCAATGCAAGTCTATCAGTGCCATTTTTCCAATAGTATTTGCTCACGTTGTGTCTCTGTGTCACATTTTGGTGATTCTTGCAATATTTTAAACTTTTTTTATTATTATATCTGTTATAATGATCTGTGATCAATGATCTTTGATGTTGCTATTTTAATTTTTTTGTGGCATCACAAACCATGCCTACATAAGAGGATGAACTTGATTATTGAAAAGAATGGCACTACTGGGCACTAATTGCCTTTGCCCTGGCCCATAAGGTAGTGGTTTCACACCAGAGAGAAGCATGCCATTGTCTTTATCTCTACACAGATAATGGCCCATAGATTTTGCCTGGGAGAAAGCAGAGGAACTGAGAAAGAGATAGTTGGGAGGACACTGCCTGCCTAGAGTCAAAAGAAATCTTTTTTTTTTTTAAGTTTAATAATTTTTATTTTTTTCCATTATAGCTGGTTTACGGTGTTCTGTCAATTTTATACTGTACAGCACGGTGACCCAGTTACACATACATGTATACATTCTTTTTTCTCACAGTCAAAAGAAATCTTAAACACTGACCTCTGAACTACTCCTGTGAAGGAGCTCAAATTTAATAGGATTAGTCCTTGGAACAATTTGGGCCATTGCCTTGTTGAAAACAATACAAGCATTCAATCAGTAATTAGAGGAGCTTAACAGCTGGGTGTGGCTCAGGGAAAGAGAGGAGATACCTGACAAAAGCATTGTCACCCAGGGTGACTGGACATATCAAAGGCTGTGTGTCCCTGGGGAATAACATAAGAGGCTAAATAGTGCATGGAAAGAATAGGCATCTCTAAAGTAATCCAACCAATCACTAAGTTGAAAAGCAAATAACAATAACAAGCCCTGGATGTGAGGGGCAGGTAATGAGAGTTACTACAATACATTATCTAAAATGTCTTGTTTCCAACAAAATCTACAAGATGTGCAAAAAACAAAACAGGAAAGCATGACCCACACATTAGAATGTAAGATTCATTCAACAAAAATTTCAAAATAGCTATTATAGATATATTTAAGGGATAAGGAATATTTTTGAGGAAACCATTGTAAAGAAAGAAAAGGAAGGTATGAAGACAATGTGTAGCATCAAGTAGAAATACCAATAGAAATAGAAATTACTGAAAAATAAGCAAATGGAAATTCTGGAGTTGAAAGTACAATAACTCAAATGCAAAAGTTACGTGAGGGTCTCAAGAATAGAACTGAACTGGCAGAAGAAAGATTAGTGAACTTTGAGATATACTAATAAAGAGTATGCACAACAAAGAACCAGTAGGAAAAAAAATGAAGAAAAATAAGCTTAGTGTCAGAGAATTGTGGGGCACTATTGAGTAGCCTGAAATAAATATAATAGAAATACCAGATGGAAAGAAGAGATAGAGAGAAATGTAGAATAAACATTTAAAGAAGTAATGACTGACCTCTCCTACAGGAGGAAATGATGAGCAATGAGTGCATGCTTGGCTAACCCAGTTGTACCAGATGTAGCTGGAGAAAGAGATTTCTCCAGTAGCACCCAGGGTAATGATGCAGGACCTCCATGACTAGGGGGAAGGAGAGGATTGGTAAAGAGGTAGATAAAAATTTCTAAAAGCATTAAAGGAATTATACTCAGCAGGAAGTCTACCCATAAGCCTCTGGCAGTACCACACCTGGGGATCTCCTACCAGGTTTGTGGGCACCCTGAATGCCTTGAGCATAAACCCCACAAGTCCACCCACTGTGGCCAACTCTTGTGTGCTCCCATGTGGAAGGTGAGGGAAAGCTCTGGTAGATAGGGAGCATGCTCAAAAAAACAGGTCCGGATTTGTGGGTAAGGTAGAAACCACAAGCTTGAACCCTAGTGCCACCTTCAGGAAAACAAAAGAGAAGTTGCAGTAGCTAGCTTACTGAGTAGTAAGAACCAGGGAAGACATAAAAGTTTAAGAATTCTGGCACAATAGGGAGCAAGAAGTGTGGAGCAGGTATACCCATACAAATGCAGAGAAAACCCCAGATAATGGCACCATTGAACAGAATATTCCCTCTAGAGGCTCCTAACAAACACGGAAGGAGTTGTCTGTTACTTCAAATGTAAAAACACCAATGCAAAACTACAAGAAACAAACAAACAAAAAAATCAAGGAAATATGACATCATACAAAAGAAAATCCAAAAAACAAACAAAAAAACAAAACAACCCTCCAAAAACTGAGTTCAAAGGCGAGGAATTTTGTGATCTAGTTGTTTAAAAAAAAACAAAATAGAAGTTTTAAAGAATTTCAACTGGCTAAAAAAAAAAAAAAAAAAAGACAATTCAATGAAATCTTGAAAAGATATATAATCAAAATGAGATTTTAATTAAAAAAATAGAAATTATTTAAAAAGTTCTGGGATTGAAGAACTCAATGAGTGAAATGACAAAAAAAGCGATAGAGAGCTGTTGGGAAAACTAGTAAAGCAGTCTTTTCAGGCTTCAGAGGCAATGCTAGGCCTCTGACCACTGTGACCTTGCCTGAGCTACATACCCTACATGCCGAACTGCTGGACCAGAAACAGGCCGGCAGGGTTAGCACCAACAAACATTGTAAACAAACATTGTAAAGCATTAGATTAGATAGGGAGTAAGTCAGGAAGCTTCATGAGCCTTGAGGGCTTGGCCAGCCCACAAGGATCAAGGAATTTTAAGAGTTAAGACCAAGGCATTTTGACAACAACAAGAGCTGCAGCTTTGCAGGTAAGCTGATTGTTATCAGTCTACAGCCTGGTGCTAAAAGCTGGACTCCTTCAAATGGCAAACTGAAGTCTCACCCAAGGAGTAAATGCACTGCCTGGGGGCCTTCACAACTGGGACTCCAGATTGCTGTTCACTGGACTTCCAAGCACTGCCTACATCTGGATGTACGTGTTTCCCTAGTTTGGTGATGTATGACTATTTTTTACTATTCTTTCTTAAGTGGTATAGTTTTCTGTTAATTCAATAAACTCTGATTCTTGCTTAACTAAGTGCAGAATGGGTATTTTGCTGGCTTATCTTATGAACCTTGAGACCGAAAGTAAGGCTTTTGGCAAAACAAGAGCATCTGCAGTGGAAAAGGGCAAATGTAAGGCAGGATAAGTGAGTTAGAGGATTAGAATTTTGAAATATACCAGTTGGAGGAGAACAAAGAAAAAAATGAAAAAGTGTAAAAAAAGATTTTGTGATCTATAGGATTCCATCAAAAGCACAAATATTAGAATAATCATGGTTCCAGAAGAAATTAGGGAGAAAGAAGCAGAAAATTAAAGAAGTAATAACTGGGAACTTCCCAAGCCTGGGGAAAGAATCGTATATTTAAGTTCATGAAGCTAATTGACCACCCTATTATCTCGATGCAAAAAATATGTTCTTTGAGACATTACAAAGAGACTGTCAAAAATCAAAGATAAAGAATTCTAAAAGCAGAGTTCCCATTGCGTTGCAGTGGAAACTCTGACTAGTTTCCATGAGGATGTGAGTTTGATCCCTGTCCTCACTCAGGGGGTTAAGGATCCGGCATTACCATGAGCTGTAGTGTAGGTTGCAGACTTGGCTCGGATCCCACATTACTGTGGCTGTGACCTAGGTCAGCAGCTGTAGGTCCAATTCAACCACTATCCTGGGAACTTCTATGGGCTGCATGTGTGTCCTTAAAAAAAAAAATTCTAAAGGCAGCCAGAGAAGGAAGGATTGTAACCTACAAAGGAATCTCCATTAGGCAGATTTCTCAGCAGAACCCACCCTCCATGGGGGAGAGTGGAAAGGCATTTTCAAAGCACTGAAAGAGAAAAATAGCCACATTCCATCCAATGGCAACAGAATACATATTCTTCTCAGGCACATATGAAACTTTTTCCAGGATATATCATATGATAGGTTGCAAAATAAGTCTCAGCAAATTTAACATTAAAATTATACCAAGTATCCTTTCTGAGGACAGTAGAATGAAACTAGAAATAAGCAAAAAGAAGAAATCTGGAAAATCTACAAATATGTAGAAATTGAACAGACTCTGGAACAACCAATGGGTCAAAGAAGAAATCAAAAGAGGAATTAAAAAATATCTCAAAACAAATGAAAATGGGAACACAATATATTCAAATGTATGGGATGCTGCAAAAGGAGTTCTGAGAGGGAAGCTATGGCAAGAAATGCATATATTAATGAAATAGAAAGATCTCAAATAAATAACCTAATTTTATACCTCAAGAAACTAGAAAAAGAAGAAAAAGTTAAGGCCAAATTTAGCAGAAGGGAGGAATAACAAATGTCAGAGTTGAAATAAATGAAATAGATATCAGAAAAACTATAGAAAAGATGAACCAAACTAAGATCTGGTTTTTCAAAAGATAAAAAAAAATTGATAAACTGATTAACTAGACAGACTAAGAGAAAAGTGGGAAGACTCAAATAAAATCACGAATAAAAGATGAGATGTTACAACTGATTCCATAGAAATACATAGGATTATGAGACTACCACACAATTACATGCTAACAAATTGGTTAACTTATAAGAAATGGATAAAGTCTTAGAAACATACAACCTACAAAGACAAAATCAGGAAGAGATAGAAAATCTGAACAGATAATAACAAGTAAGGAGATTATATCAGTAATCGAAGCCTGCCAACACAGAAAAATCCAGGGCCAGATGGTTTCACAGTGAATTCTACAAAACATTTAAAGAATAATTACGAGTTCCATTGTGGCTCAGAAGAAAATAATCTAACTAGTATCCATAAGGACACAGGTTTGATCCCTGGCCTCACTCAGTGGGTTAAGGATCTGTCATTGCCGTGAGCTGTGGTGTAGGTTGCAGACGCAGCTCGGATCCTACATTGCTGTGGCTGTGGCATAGGCCAGCAACTACAGCTCTGATTCGACCCCTAGCATGGGAACCTCCATATGCTGTGGGTGCAGAACTAAACAAACAAACAAACAAAAGAATAATTAATGCCAATCTTTCTCATGCACTTTTGAAAAACTGAAGAGGAGGGAACACTTCCAAACTCATGTTACAAGGACAGCATTACCCTGATACCAAAGCCAGATAACGAGACTACGAGGAAATAAAACTACAGACCAATATCTCTCATGAATAAAGATGCAAAAATCCTCAACAAAATATTAGCAAACTGAAAGCAACAGTGCTTTAAAGGATAATACACCATGACCAAGTGTGATTTATCCCTGGGATGCAGGGATTGTTCAATATATGAAAGTCAATAAACATGATCCACCATATTGTTAAAATGAAGGAGGAAGATCATATGATCATCTCGATAGATGCAGAAAAAGCATTTGACAAAATACAACATTCTTTCATGATTAAAACCTTCACCAGGTTGGGTATGGAAGGAACACGCAAATAAAGTCAATATATGACAAACCCACAGCTAACTTTATACTCAGTAGTGAAAAATTGAAAGCTATTCCTCTAAGATCAGGAATAAGACAAAAGTGCCCACTTCATCATTCTTATTCACCATAGAACTAGAAGCCCTAACCAGAGCAATTAGGCAAACAAAGACATTTCTAGTTTAGAAATAATTAAAATCGTCATTATTTGCATATGATATGATATATAGAAAATCCTAAAGACTCAAGCTAAAAACTCTTGGAACTTTAATGAATTCAATAAAGTGTCAAGATACAAAATCAACATCAGAAATCAGGTAAATTTCTTTTTTCTTTTTTTTTTTTTTGTCTTTTTCTAGGGCCACAACCATGGCTTATGGAGGTTCCCAGGCTAGGGGTCTAATTGGAGCTGTAGCCGCCAGCCTATGCCACAACCACAGCAATGTGGGATCTGGGCTGCATCTGCGACCTACACCACAGCTCATGGCAACGCTGGATCCTTAACCCACTGAGCCAGGCCAGGGATCGAAACTGCAACCTCGTGGTTCCTAGTCGGATTCATTAACCATGGAGCCACGATGGGAACTCTAAGAAATTAGTTACATTTCTATACACTAGCAACAAAAAATCTGAAAAAGAAATAAAGGAAACTATCCCATTCATAATGGCTTCAAAAACAATAAAATATTTAGGAATAAATTTAACCAAGTAAACGAAAGATCTGTACAATATAAACTTTAAGATCTTGATGAGAGTAATCTAAGAGGACAAAAACAAGTGAGAAGATTCCATGCTCATGGATCAGAAGAATTAATATTGTCAAAATATCCATACTACCCAAAGCCATTTATAGATTCAACATAATCCTTATAAAATTCCATTGGCATTTCTCATATAAATAGAAAAAAATAATCCTAAAATTTGTATGGACCCACCAAAGGCCATAAATAAGCAAAGAATCATGAGAAAGAAGAATGGAAATTCAGACATCACACTTCAAAATGTATTGCAAAATAATTAAAATGGTATGGTACTGGCATATAAATAGACACATAAACCAATAGAACAGAATAGAGAGTCCCCAATGTCTTCTATTTGTCTTTCATCCAGAATATGTGAAAATGCTTACAACTCAATAGTAACAGACAGATAACCCAATTAAAATTGGGCAAATGATATGATTATGTATTTTTTCCAAAGAAGATATACAAATGACCAATATATACATCAAAATACACTCAACATCATTAGCTAATAGGTAAATGCAAATCAAAACTTTGTGCACACTAGGATGGGTATAAGCATATAGAGACAGCAAAAAATATAAGTAACAATATGAAGAAATTTGAACTCTCCTATATGGTTGATGGGCATTTAAAATGATATATCCGCTTTGGAAACAATTTGGCAATTACAGTATGATCCAGGAATTCCCTAGTTATATACCCAAGAGAATTGAAAACAGGTGTTCAAACAAAAACTACTCCACGACTGTTCACAGCAGCATTATTCATGATAAAAGGAGACAAAATAAACTAAATGCCCACCAGAAGAAGAATAAAAAAATAAATGGTGGTATAAAGAATCTTATTCAAAAGCTTAAAAAAGGAATTGTAGATAAATGCTACACTACGGATGAAGCTTTAAAAAATTACCAAGTGAAAAAGCCAATCAAATAAGACCACATATTATATGATCATAACTACATGATATCCCATCTATTGCCAGAGTAGGCAAATCTATAGAGACAGGTAGTTTATTTCTTGCCTAAGCATCGGGGATGGGTAGGTAAGAGTGGTGATAGCTAAAAAGTTTGTCTTTGTGGTGACAAAAATGTTTTAGAACTGATGTAGGTGATGATTGCACACATCTATGAAATACTAAAAAACATTGAATTGTATAGTTTAAATAGGCAGGTTGTATTGTATCTGAATTATATCTCAATCAACTGCTAAAAACTAACAGATAAAGGGACAAAAGTAAATGAAGTACTAATGTATCCCACAACATAGAGGAATTGAAAACATTAAGATATTTGAAAGAAGGCAGATAGAGAAGGCTACATAATATTTGACTCTCTATATAGGAAATGACAAGAATAGGCCAATTCATAGAAAGAAAAAATAGATTAGTGATTTCTAGGGTCTGGGAAGAGGGGGAATTGGGAATGACTCTTACTTTATTTTTGGTGTCATGAAAATGTTCTGTAATTAAATGCTGGTGATGGTTGTACAAGCTTGTGAATACACTAAAACCTATTCAATTGCATACTTTAAAAAGGTAAATTTTATGGTATATTAATTATATCTTGATAAAGAAACAAGTAAACAGGAAAGGAAGAATAGAGGAATGATGAATAAAAAACAAATGTTAATACCAATATCAAAAATCACATTAACTCTAAATTGACTAAACCCTGTAATCAAAAAAGACATCACATTGACTAAAAAGTTCAAATGAGAGACTAACATTCTTTTCTACTAATATGAGATATGTTTTAATTAAAAGCCCATAAAGGTTGAAAGAATTGAAATCTATACTATATGAAATAATATGCATAAAATATTATAGTAGACATATTAATTTCAGATAACATAATTAATAATATGATTGTTATTAGAGGCAAAGAAGGAGACTGCATATGTATAAGTGGGGTAATACAGCAGGATAATATACTAATTAAAAAATATATATTCAACTAAAAACACAGTTTCAAAATACATGAAACAAAAGCAGCAGAATTGAAAGGAAAAGTAGATAAATTAAGATTTTTAGTTGGAGTTTCAATATAAAACTCTCAAAAGTTAGTAGAATGAATAAACAAAAAAGTAGAAAAATACAGTAGACCTGAAAAGCACTATGAATCAATTCAACATAATTAAGGTTTATACAAGATTTCACACAATAGCAGGATACAAATTCTATTCGAGAGCCCATAGATCATTACAAATCCAGGGACATAAAATAAGACAAAATTTCATGGTTTAAAGGTTGAAATCAAACAGAGTCTGTTCCTTTATCACAGTGGAGTCATATTAGAAATCAATATAAAAAATATCTGGAAATAGCCCACATATTTTTAAGTGCAATGTGACATTATCCATAACAGATCTTTAACTTAGTCATTTGAAAGCCTCAATAAAGTTAAAAGACTGAGGAGTTCCCATCATGGTGCAGCGGAAACGAATCCTACTAGGAACCATGAGGTTGTGGGTTCCATCCCTGGCCTTGCTCAGTGGGTTAAGGATCCAGGGTTGCCATGAGCTGTGGAGTAGGTCGCAGGCGCGGCTTGGATCTGGTGTTGCTGTGGCTGTGGCATAGGCCGGCGGCTACAGCTCCAATTAGACCCCTAGCCTGGGAACCTCCATATGCCACGGGTGTGGCCCTAAAAAGACAAAAAGTCAAAAAAAAAAAAAAAAGACAAAAAATATGGAGGGTGATTACAGAGAAGAAAACATTTAAATCAGAAATTAATATAAAAATGAGACAGCATCAAAACATACCTAAAATTCTCCATGTATTTGGAAGTTAAACATCTGCTTTTAAATGATGGATGTTTCTAAGAAGCCATAATAAGAAAAAAATTAGAAAATATTTGGAACTGAATAAAAATGAAAAGAATTTACCAGAATTTATTGGATGCAGCTGAAGCTGCTCAATGCAACTAAATACAATGTAGAATCCTGAATAAGTTATGAAAACAAATGGAGACTAGCAGAAAAATTTGTGAAATTCGAACAAAATATGTACTTTAGTTAATAATACTGTATCATATGTTAATTTCCTATTTTTGATAATTGTATTATAGGTACACAAGATATTAACATGCAGTGAAGTAGGATGAGGGATATAAAAGGACTCTCTGTGCTATTCTGAAGCTTTTCTGTAAGTCTACAGTTAGCTAAAAAAATAATAAAGACTACCATTACCAAGTAGTAGAGAAGTCATGGAGCAACTAGAACTCATGTATGTTGCCAATGGGAATACAGAACAGTACTGGCACTTTGAAAAATGGTTTTGTGGTTTTTCGTAAATAAAAATAAACCCACATCTTTGTTTTGACCCAGCAGTTACACTTCTAATTATTTACCCAAGAGAAATAAAACAGAACCTAAAATAGACTTTGAACAATAATCCTCATACCAATTGTATCCTTAATAGTCTGAAACTGAAAAGAATGCACATATACATCTAGAGATCAATGAATAAACAAATGGTGGTATATTCATGTGATGACAGTTACTTAGCAAGTTAAAAGCAAGTTTATTGATAAGTGTGACAAAATGGATGTATGTCAAAATCATTATATTGGGAGTTCCCATCGTGGCGCAGTGGTTGACGAATCCAACTAGGAACCATGAGGTTGCAGGTTCGATCCCTGCCCTTGCTCAGTGGGTTAACAATCCGGCGTTGCCATGAGCTGTGGTGTAGGTTGCAGACGCGGCTCGGATCCCGCGTTGCTGTGGCTCTGGTGCAGGCCGGCGGCTACAGCTCCGATTCGACCCCTAGCCTGGGAACCTCCATATGCCACGGGAGCGGCCCAAGAAATATCAAAAAGACAAAAAAAAAAAAATCATTATATTGAGGAAAGATGATAGACACATAAAAGAATACAGTGTTTATTTTCCTTTATTTGAATATTTGGAAAAGTTAAAACTAAATGTTAGTCATAAAGAAAGAATAATTGTTGTCCCATTACAGGCATATTGCCTGGAAAGTGAGTGGGGGACAATTATTGAGTGGCAGAATTATTTTAAATCTGGGTTTTTTCTGGTGGTTACATAGAAATGATCACTTTTCTCTCTCATCAATCACCATACATAAAAATCTGTACATTTTATTGTATGTGAATTATACCTCGGCAACAAAAAAGAGAAAATATGGCTGCACCAAATATATTATACAATTGTTTCTACTCATTGGATAAGCAAATATGCAAAGCTACAGTCTTTAAGAAAAAGGAAGCCAATATTTGAGCTTGCATTCACATGAGCTTCCTCCTGATAAGCAACTCTGAAACTATGTTTTAAGGAAATAGAGCCCAGTCAAACAGTGACAATTCCACTGGGATGTTGAGGGAGAAATAATATTTTAGAGCTGACGGAGACCTGCATTTGGGTGTAATGTCAGGAAAGGATGGACACACAGGGGATTCTTTAAAACTTGCGTAAAATTTCTTCTCATGACTTTAGTCAACTCTTGAGATGCAAATGACTTGGATGAGAACCTCTTAAGGTCCTAGCATATAACAGAAACTAGAAGGCTAGAAGGCTAAACTGAGATTTTAGAGATTGCTCAACATAGTGAACTGCCTTTGGAAAATACTCAGGGCCCTTAGTTGAGACTGAAGTAAGGCCATGCCCTAGGAATAAGAAATATTCTCTAGGAATAAGAGTAAAGTGAAATAGCCTTTTCCCAAACAAAATCTGATACAGTATCCAGGTGATATGCTGATAATTTAACTTTCAACTAGAATAAAATTTAACACTTATGAGAGAAAGGTGACAAATCAAGGATTTCTTTAGCATGATATCCAAAATGTTGGACATACAATTAAAAGTACTAGATATGCAAAGAATCTTGAAGGAGAAAGTGCTGATCAGAAAATGAAAGAGTTGGAGTTCCCGTCGTGGCGCAGTGGTTAACGAATCCGACTAGGAACCATGAGGTTGCGGGTTCGGTCCCTGCCCTTGCTCAGTGGGTTAACGATCCGGCGTTGCCGTGAGTTGTGTAGGTTGCAGACACGGCTCGGATCCCGCGTTGCTGTGGCTCTGGCGTAGGCTGGTGGCTACAGCTCTGATTCAACCCCTAGCCTGGGAACCTCCATATGCCGCGGGAGCGGCCCAAGAAATAGCAACAACAACAACAACAAAAAAGACAAAAGACAAAAAAAAAAAAAAAAAAAAAAAAAGAAAAATAAAAAAGAAAAGAAAATGAAAGAGTTAATAAAAGAGACCCTGAGGTGATGGAGTTCTGAAAAAAGACCGAATAAGGAAAAAAAAGAACGAAAATAACAATAAAACAGATAGGACAAATATTAATAAATAGCAAAAGATTAGATTTAAGCTCAACTCTACCAATAATCAAATTATATATAAAAGATATAAATGTGGGCAGTGGGGACTATAAGATTAGATAAATAAACAAGACTATTATTTATTTATAAGAAACCTAGTTTAATTATAAAGACAAAAAGAGGTTAAAGTAAAGAATGATGATATAATTGGAGGTGACATCAATGGAAATGATGGAATAAGGATATAAAATTGCTCTTATCTATAAAAGCAATGAGAACATTGGAAAATATTGTCAAAATCAACTTATCTGGAAATAACCTAAGGCTTGCAGTAATTTGGGGAGCATTCATTCAAGAAAAAAGCTCTATTTCCATAAGGACAGTATTTTGCTGCATTTAAACTTGTCTTATTTTCATTCCTTTCCTTCCAGCTCTGTTGTAACCTTGGGAAATAACAGTCCTGCAATCATGCTGATCAGCAGCCTAGCAGGCACATTAAAGGTCAGAATGGTGTTGGAAATCTTCCAAAACCCCATTCCAAAGAATTATTTTTTTAACCTCTTTGGCCATTTCCTGGAAAAAGCCACTTTCAGGGTTTGTCATTATTTGACCTGACTTAGTGCTCATCCATGACAAACAGACTTCCCTGGGTGTTATTTATGAAAACCAAACAGTGACTGTTGTAAAGCATTGTAGTTGCCTGAGGTGGTGGTACTACTTGGGGTAGAAAACATGCTGAACAAAAGCCTTATGAGGAAAAGCCATTGAATGAGATTTCCATAGGGGTATTTTCAAAGCTACAAAATATTTCTGGGGCTCTAGAAGGCCATATGGATGGATAGGGCTGTGCGGAGTCTTAGGGAAAATCTAATGCCCTAAGTGCTCATCTAAAGCCCAATCAGCCTTGAGGCTCTCTGCAAGCAGAAACAGAGCTGTAAACTTCAACTAAGCATTGCAGATGTGTCTCAACATAAACAGAGAGCCTCTTGAGAAAGATTGAGACACTTATTGGCCCAGACACTTAGGAAAATCCATCTTGAATCATTAACTGACCATGAAACTAACTTACCAAAATTTTAGTGGCTATGCACAGCAGAGAAGGATTATTTACAGAATTAGTTTAAGAAAAATGACAAAAATAAAAATGAGCAAAAATTACAAATAGCAACAACATTGAACCCTTAGTAGAAAGAAGAAACTAATTTCTAAAGTTGTTAAATTACATTATTTAAAATGTATAGGTTGCAACAAAAAATTGTGATACCTACAAAGAAACAAAGTATGGCCTATCCAAAGAATAAAAGCAATTAATAGAAACTTTTCCTGAGGAAGCCACAGACAGTGAACTTAATAAAGTCTTTAAGATATTTTAAATATATTTTAAAAATAAAGCTTTGTCAAAAGAACAAAATGTAAGTATTAGTATGATGCTTTACTAAATAATGTCAGTAAAGACACAGAAATTATAAAATGGTGTTAAATAAAATTTCTCCACTATAACTGAATAACTGAATTAAAACACTAACTACAGAAGCTCAGTAACAGATCTGAACTGACAGGGAATCGTAAAACATGAAGACAGGTCAACTGAGATCATGCATTTTGAAGAAAAGAATGAATAAAGAATGAAGAAAAAGGAAGAGAAACTCAGAAATCTGTGAGACACCGTCAAATGTACCAACATATACAAAATGCATGTCCCCAAAAGAGATATGAAACAGAAAGAGACAGAAAGAATATCTGAAGAAATAATGGCAAAATACTTTTCAAATTTGAAGAAAAACTTTCACCTACAGGTCCAAGAAGCTCAATGAATTCCAGGTATAATAAACTCAAAAAGATCCATACCTGGAAACATCATAATCAACTTGTCAAAATCCAGATAAAGAGAGAAGCTAGAAAGCAGCAAAAGAAGTAGCATCACATATGAAAAATCCTAAATAAATTTTACCGATTTCTCAGTAGAAACCATGGAGGCCAGAAGGCATTGTGATAACATTCAAAGTCATGAAATAAAAATATTATCAAACAATAATACTATACCTAGCAAAGTTATTCTTTAAAAATGAAGGGGAAATGAAATATTTCCAGTGAACAAAGCTAAGATAATTTGTTGCTAATAAATCTAAAGGTAGTCCTTCAGGATAAAATGAAAAACAACAAAAGTTGATTTTTTGGGGGGGGGTCAATCTCTGATAATGATAAAACTTGAACTAGACTTATCAGAATAAAGAGTGAAGATACAAATGACTAAAAACATGAATAAAAGAGGATATATGACAGAAATAAAATGGAATGGAAGGACTACTATGAATAATTGCATGCTAGCCAATTAGAAAATCTATTTGAATTTTTAGAAAAACACAAGCTATGAAGACTAATTCACAAAGGAAAAGAAAATCTGAATAGACCTATAACAAATAAAGAGGTTCCATTTGACTTTAAAAGAAACTTTTCCAAGTACAGCTCAGACCCAGATGGTTTCATGGGTGAATTCTATCAAATATCTAAAGAATTAACATCAATCATTCAAACACACTTCCCCCAAAAAAAAAAAAAGAAAAAGAGATAATATTTCCCACCTCATTTTATGAGGCCAGTATTACCCTGATACCAAAAACAAAGACATCAGATAAAAAAAGAAGTCACAAATACTTTTTATTAAGTACGAAAAATCTTCAACAACATACTAGCTAACCAAATCCAGCAACATATAAAAACGAATATATCTCAAGACCAAGTGGAATTTATCCAAGGAATGCAAAGTTGTATCAGCATGTGGAAACAGATCAATGTAACATGAGATATTAATAGAATAAAGGACAAAATCCAATGTGTTTTTATGATAAAATAGTGAGCATAAAAAAATTGAAGAGAACTTCCTCAACTTTATAGAGGACATCTACAAAACACCTACAGCTAACATCATACTTCATTATGAAAGACTGAAAGAGTTTCTCCTAAGATCAGAAGAAGACATTTACTTTTACCATTTCTATTCAGTTTTGTACTGGAAGTCTTAAGCAGAAAATTTAGGCAAGAAAAAGAAATTAAAGGCATCTAGATTTTAAAGGAAGACATATGACCATCTTTATTTGAAGATTACATAATCTGGTACAAGGAAGCAAGTATAGCAAGTCTTCAGGATACAAGATCAAAATAAAAGAATCAATTATAGTAGCATATAATAGCCATGAACAATCTATAAATTAAATAGAACAATTTTAATTTCAATGGCATCAAAAATAGTAAAGCTTTTAGAAATATATTTGACAAAAGAAGTTCAAGTCTTACATAATGAAACTTACAAAAATTTGAAAAAAATTAAAGAATATCTAAATACATGGAAAGATATCTTATGTTCATGGATTGGAAGACTTAATATTGTTAAGACGACAATACTCTATTAACTGATCTACAAATTCGATACATATCAAAATCCTAGAATCCTTATTTTTCAAAAATTGACAAGCTACTTAAAAATTCATATGGAGCTGCAAGGGACCCAGAAGAGCCAAAACAATATTGAATGAGAAGAGTAATGTTGGAACACTAACACTTCCATATTTCAAAGGATACTACACAGCTAAGATTGTGTGGTACTGAAATAAGGAGTCTTGTAATCAACAAAACAGAATGCAGAGCTCAAAAATAAACTCATTTCTTGTCAACTGCTTTTTGACAAGGATGTCTATATAATTCAATGGGGAAAGAATAGTCTTCTAAACAGATGGTGTTGGGACAATTGCATATCCATTCACAAAGGATAAATTTGGACTTCACTTCACAACATTTACAAAAAATAAAATAAAGACCTAAATATAAGAGCTAAAACTATACAAACATTAAAAGAAAACATAGAATTAAAACTTCATGACCCTGGCCAGACAAAATTTTCTTAGATATGATGCCCAAAACATCAGCCATTAAAGGAAAAACAATAGATTTGGCTTCATCAAAATTAAAAAAAATTGTGCTACAAATGCATCATCAAGAAAATGAAAGGACAACTAATAGAATGGGAGGAAATACTTGCAAATCGTATAGCATCTATCTAAGTGTCTTTTATCAAGGATTATATAAAGAACTTTCACAACTCCATAGTAAAAAAAAGATACCCAATTAAAATTGAGCAAAGGATCTAAATATACATTTTTCCAAAGAAGACAAACAAATGTCTGCTATGAATATGAAAGTGTACTCAACATCATTAGCCATTAGGGAAATATAAATCAAATAGGGAAATAAAAATCAAAAGCACAATGGGATATCACTTAGCATACACTTGGATGAGTATAATCATAAATACAGATAATAACAAATGGTGAAGATGTGAAGAAATTGGAACACTCCTACATGGTTGTTAGGAATTTAAAACAGCATAGCTGAATTGGACAACAGGTTGATAATTCCTTAAAGAGCTAAACATATAGTTACCATGTAATCTAGAAACTCTACTCCTAGGGTATACCTATGAGATGGAGCATGATAATATGCAAAAATAGAATGTGTACATGTATGTGTAACTGGGTCACCATGCTGTACAGTAGAAAAAAAATGTATTGGGGAAATAACTATTAAAAAATAATATAAAAAAGATAACAGGTGAAATAAAGTCTGCTGATCATTTGACCTTAAAAAAAAAGAAAACCTTAGGTCGACAAAGAAACTTGCATTTGAATGTTTATAGTAACATGACATTCATAATAAAAAGGCTGGAAACAATCCAAATGCCAATTAACATAAAGATGGATAAATTGTGGTAATTCATACAATGGAATGTTTTTCAGCCTTAAAAATTAGTACTGTCACATGCTAAAACAAAGCTCACATAGCTTTGAAAACATTATGCTATTTGAAAAAAGTCATACACAAAGATCACATAGTGAATAGTTTTTAAAACAGAAAATGTTCAAAATACATAAACTCAAGGAGACGGAAAGTAGGTTACTTCTTTCCTGCGGCTAGGGGGAGTAGGAATGGGAAGTAACTGCTAATAGGTAAGTGGCTTATTTTGGGGGTGATGAAAATATTCTGAAATTAGATAGTAGTGAATGTTACGGGATTTTATGAATATACTAAAAACCTTTGACAAAATTATGAAAGAAGAGACATTACAACTGATACTACAGAAATACATAGGCTTATAGGAGACTGCTATAGTTATATGCTAACAAATAAGCTAGATACATACAATCATGAAAAAATAGAAAATCTGAACAGACCAATAATGAGTAAGGTGATTGAAGCACTAATAAAAACTTCTCATCAAAGAAAAGTCTAGGATCAGATGGTTTCATTGGTGAATTCTACCAAACCTTTAAAGAAATAAGGCCAGTCCTCAAACTCTTCCAAAAAAATCAAAGAGGAGGGAACACTCATGTTATGAGGCTGGCATTACTCTGATATCAAAGCCATATAAGGACACTACAAACAAAACAAAACAAATAAAAAAACTACACATTAATAGCCCTGATGAATACAGATGCAGAAATCCTTAAATAAATAAAGTTGCCTCTTGAACAGCATGAGTTTGAACTGTGTGGGTCCACTTATATGTGGAATTTTTTTTTCAGCAAACACAGTATGAAGATAGATGGTGGAGTAGGAAGACCCTGAGCTCACCTCCTCTCACAGGCACACCAAAATCACAACTACTTACAGAACAACTATTGATGAGAAAGACTGGAATCTACCAGAAAAGATCTGCAACTAAAGATACAAAGAAGGAATCACAGGAGCTCCTGCTCTGGTACCGTGGGTTAAGAATCAGACTGCAGGAGCTCAGGTTGCTGTAGAGGTACAGGTTTAATCCCTGGCCCAGCACAATGGGTCAAAGGGTCCAGTGTTGCTGCAACTGCAGTGTAGGTAGGTGAAGATATAGCCCCACTCACCAACAGGAAGGCTCTCTTAAGACACCCTGTGCCCATAGCCACCCTTGGACATGGCCCTGCCCACCAGAGTGTCCAGGATCTGGCCCCACATATTGGCACACAGGCACTAGAACTGGGACTCCCAGGATCCAACAGCCAGAAACCCAGGACCCAGCTTTTCCCACTAATCGGCAAGCACTAGCCCCAGGACACTCTGGGCCCCAGCCCAGCCTGCCAGCAAGCTGGCTCTAATCTTGGGAACACCTTACTTACCAGTGGGAAGTCATCTTCCCCAGGAATCTGGGCTCCAGACACAAGACCCAGGACTACTATAGTCCTGCAGCCTAGTGTGGCAGGACACAGCCTATCCACCAGCAGGTAAGCATCAGCTCTAAGACAATGTGGGCCCCACACCAATACTCTGGGATCAGGCCCCATTCACTAGTAAGCTGACATAAGCTTTAGGACACCCTAGAATCTATCAAGAGGTGACCCCAGGAGTTCCCGTCGTGGCGCAGTGGTTAACGAATCCGACTAGGAACCATGAGGTTGCGGGTTCGGTCCCTGCCCTTGCTCAGTGGGTTAACGATCTGGCGTTGCCGTGAGCTGTGATGTAGGTTGCAGACACGGCTCAGATCCCGCGTTGCTGTGGCTCTGGTGTAGGCCAGTGGCTACAGCTCCGATTCGACCCCTAGCCTGGGAACCTCCATGTGCCGGGGGAGTGGCCCAAAGAAATAGCAAAAAGACAAAAAAAAAAAAAAAAAAAAGAAGTGACCCCACCCATCAGCAGTCTGATATCAACTCTGAGATCCCTGGGCCCTGTGGCTAGAAACCCCAGGATATAGCTCTACTCACCAATGAGTTAGCACTATCCCCAAGTGCCAACCCACTGGCACTGATAGTTTCACTCACCAGTGGGCAGACATTATCCCTAGGATCTCCTGGATTCAGACCCCACCCACAAGCAGGTAGTCACCAGCCCTTAAATAGCAATAGGCCATCTCCAGCTCTGGACAACTTGGGTTCTTCAGCCAGTATCCTCTGGACCCAACCCTACCCACCAATGGGATGATACCAGCTTTGGGACACCTAGGGTCCTGCAGCCATGAATCCTAAGATCCAGTTCCACACATCAGCAAGCCAGTACTAGCACCAGGACACCATAGGCCCCAACCCTGTCTACCAGCAGACTGAAACCAACCCTGAGACGTCCCAGACCCCAGCCCCATCCAATAGCAGGTGAATACCAGCTCTGAGTTATCTTAGAATCCGCATTCAGCCAAACCAGGATCCAGTGCAACTTATCAGTGGGCCAACACCATTTTGGGAAACCCCAGAATTTCAGCCAGCTGTGTCAGTGCCAACCACCAGCAGCCAACACTAGATCCAGGAATCAGAGCCCCACAACCACCCACCCCAGAACCTGGCTCTGCCCACCAATGAGCCAGCACTAGCCCCAGGAGTACCTGGGAATCCAGAGCCAGGTACCTCATGACCCCAGTGCTGACAACTAGCAATTGGGAGCCTCCCCACAAGGTAAGCAGGGCCTGGTAACCAACTAGATTGGGGGCCATCCACTCCTACAAGACTGCTTTACAGTAGTCAGCCTGCCACACACAGAAGTATCCATGAAGCCAACATAGAGGGCATCCCTAGAACATATAGCTCTAGTGACCAGAGGGGAGTGTGCTGTTGGGACGCATAGAATGTCTCCTACAAAAGGCCCCATGAAAAGATGCTCAACATCATTAATCATCAAACAAATGCAAATCAAAATCACAATGAGATATCACCTCACACTTTTCTGAATGGCTACTGTCAAAAAGACCACAAACAGAAAATGTTGATGAGTATACGGAGAAAAGGGAACCCTTGTACAGTTTATGGGACTGTAAATTGGTACACTCAGTGTGGAAAATAACATGAAGGTTCCCCTTAAAACTAAAAATAGAATTACCATGTTATTCAACGATCTCACTTCTGGGTATTAACCCAAAGAAAACAAAAACACTAATTAGAAAAAGAGATGTGTATCCCAATGTTCTTAACAACATAATAACTAAGATATGGAAGAAACCTAAGATGTACACATGCCCACACACACACAATGGAATATTAGTTATGAATCGAATACAGTTTTGCCGTTTGCAACAACATTGATGGACCTAGAGGGTATTATGCTTAGTGAAATAATCAGAGAAAGATAAATACTATATGTTATCACCTGTATGTGCAATATAACAAATAAAACAAATGAATAAAACAAAACAGAAAGAGACTCACAGATATAGAGAACAAACTAGTGGTTACCAGTGGGAAGAGGAAAGGTTGGAGGGGCAAGATAGGATAGGGGATTAAGAAGTACAAACTACTTAGTATATATTAAATAAACATGATATAGGGACATTTTGCACAAACAGTGAGTATAGCCAATATTACCTAACAGCTTTAAATGCAACATAATCTATAAAAATTTGAATCCCTACGTTGTACATCTGAAACTAGTATAATATTGCAAATAAAATATACTTCAGTAAAATAAACAAGTAAATACTGTACTATGCAATTATAATTGAATTCGGAGATGTGGAATTGCAGGTATGGAGTGTTGATTATAGTTATACATGGTTTTTGACTGTGTAGGGTTTGGCACTCCAAACCTTCATGATGTTCAAGGGTCACATTAAAAGCAATTCACTGAATTCAACTGCACATTAAAAGGAAAATGCACCATGATTAAGTGGGATTTATACTGAGGATGTGAAGTTGGTTGAAAATATACAAACTAATAAATGTGATACACTATATCAATAAAGATAAAATCATATGATCCTCTCAACAGATACAAAAAAACACAATGGAGTTCCCATTGTGGCTCAGTGGAAACGAATCCAACAAATAACCATGAGGATGCAAGTTAAAAAACAGACACATATATGAATGTAACAGAATCAAAAGCCCAGAAATAAATTCATGAATATAGTCAACTAATATTTGACAAGGGACCCAAGAGTACTTATTTGGGAAAAGATATTCTCTTCAAAAAATGGTTTTAGGAAAATTGGATATTCGTATGCAGAAGAATGAATTTATATCCTTAGCTTTTACCACTCACACAAATTAACTTGAAATGAATTAAAGACTTAAAAGTAAGACCTAAACCACTAATACTCATAGAAAAAATGTAGGGAAATCATTCCTTGACATTGATCTCGGAAATACTTTTGTTGGTTATGACACCAAAAGCGCAAACAACAGAAGAAATGAAGTGAGACTACGTGAAAAAAAAAAAGGTTCAGCACAGCACAGCAAAGGAAATAATCAAGAGAGTGAAAAGGCAACCTATAAAGTGGGAAAGAATATTTGTAAACTGTATATCTGATAAAAGTTAATATTCAAAATATATTAAGAATTCATACAAATCAATAGCAAAAAACCAAATAGCCCAATTTAAAAAATGGGTTAAGAAACATTTACCATGGGGAAAACTGGGAACAGAGTATATAAGATCTCTCCATATTGCTTCTTAGAATCCCATGTGAATCAAAAATTATGTCAAAATAAAAGGCTTTTTAAGAAAATTTTAAAAATAGGCAAAGGATCTGAATAGACATTCTTCTAAAGAAGACCTAAATGAACAATAGGTACATTAAAAAATGGTCAACATCACTAATCATCAAAGAAATGCAAATCAAAACTACGAGATATCACCTCACTCCTGTTATAATGGCTATTATCAAAAAAAGCAAGAGATAGTGAGTGTTGGTGAAGATGTGGAGAAAAAGGAAATCTACTGCACTGTTAGTGGGAGGATAAACTGGTGCAGCCACTATAGAAAACAATCTGGAGATTCTTCAAAAAATTAAAAATTTAACTATCACATGAGCCAACAATCCCATTTCTGGGTATGTGTCCAAAGGAAATGAAATCACTGTCTTGAAAATATCTGTGCCCTTATGTTCACTGCAGTATTATTCACAACAGCCACGACATGGAAACAACCGAAGTGTCTGTTGGTGAAGAAATGGATAAAGAAGATATACAATAGAATATCATTCAGCTTTCAAAAAAAGAAGGAAATCCTGACATTTGCATCAGCATGGATGAATCTTTTTTTTTTTTTAATTTTTATTTTCCCACTGTACAGCAAGGGGGTCAGGTTATCCTTACATGTATACATTACAATTACAGTTTTTCCCCCACCCTTTCTTCTGTTGCAACATGAGTATCTAGACAAAGTTCTCAATGCTATTCAGCAGGATCTCCTTGTAAATCTATTCTAAGTTGTGTCTGATAAGCCCAAGCTCCCGATCCCTCCCACTCCCTCCCCCTCCCATCAGGCAGCCACAAGTCTATTTTCCAAGTCCATGATTTTCTTTTCTGTGGAGATGTTCATTTGTGCTGGATATTAGATTCCAGTTATAAGTGATATCATATGGTATTTGTCTTTGTCTTTCTGGCTCATTTCACTCAGGATGAGATTCTCTAGTTCCATCCATGTTGCTGCAAATGGCATGATGTCCTTCTTTTTTATGGCTGAGTAGTATTCCATTGTGTATATATACCACCTCTTCCGAATCCAATCATCTGTCGATGGACATTTGGGTTGTTTCCATGTCCTGGCTATTGTGAATAGTGCTGCAATGAACATGCGGGTGCATGTGTCTCTTTTAAGTAGAGTTTTGTCCGGATAGATGCCCAAGAGTGGGATTGCGGGGTCATATGGAAGTTCTATGTATAGATTTCTAAGGTATCTCCAAACTGTTCTCCATAGTGGCTGTACCAGTTTACATTCCCACCAACAGTGCAAGAGGGTTCCCTTTTCTCCACAGCCCCTCCAGCATGGATGAATCTTGAGGGCATTAAGCTAACTGAAAAAAGTCATACAGAGAAAGATGAATATTGTATGACCTCAGGTATACGTGGAATCTAAAAAAGCAAAACTCATGGAAACAGAGAGTACACTGAGGGTTGTCAGGGGCCAGGGAGTTGGAAAGTTGGGATATGCTGATCAAAGGGTACAAACTTGCAGTTGTAAAGTGAATAAGTTCTGGGGATCTGATGTACACTATGGTGACTATAGTTACCAAAACTTACTGTATATTTGAAAGTTACTAAGAGAGTAAATCATAAAGATTCTCACTACACACACACAAAAGGTAATTACATAAGGAAATGGATATATTAAGTTACCTTATTAAGGTAATCATTTTGCAATATAAATGTATATTGAACCATAATTTCAAACACTTTAAAATTATACAGTGTTATATGTAAAGTATATGTCAATAAATCTGGAAAAAATAATGAGTAATTCATAAAACTGGTGGAAAAAAACAATAAAAATGAAGAACATTTGAAAAAGACTATCTACCAACATGTACTGATATGTTAAGATGTTGTTGAAAAATGACATAGAGGAATATCCTGAGGGCATGGGTTGAATTTGTGAATCATGGCTAATAGTCTTGATTGTAGATAAAATTCCTTAAAGGAAGCAGGGCCTTATTGGGTTTCCAAATAATTAAATCATTAATATGGTGGAGTGTTTTGTTCAGCAACCTAAAATGGCTCTGGCTAAAACAGAAGAGTGAATCAATCTGCAAAAGCAAGATGATTAGGAAATCAAACAAGGAATAAAACAGGGCATAGAGAAAATAATAGAAAAGCAATGTCTGAAGAAATATTATGAGTAATTGAACATGAAGACTTGGAGAAGAATCTCTAGTTCTTACTGTCATGGGTGTACCCAGCTCACTTAAGGAAGTGAAGATGTGTCTGGATATAAGAACCATCTCTTGCACAGAGATAGGAGAGAAGGACATGTGGATGTCTGAATAATTAACGGTGAAAGCTTAAACTAAGAAAGCAACAGAAGAAATGGACAAACTGGAATCTGTAAGTACTAAGGAGAAATTTTTTTTTTCTTTTTTTGTCTTTTTTAGGGCCGCACCCGCAGCATATGGACGTTCCCAGGCTAGGGGTCGAATCGGAGCTGTAGCCGCCGGCCTACACCACAGCCACAGCGACGTGGGATCCAAGCCATGTCTGCGACCTACACCACAGTTCACAGCAACGCTGGATCCTTAACTCACTGAGCAAGGCCAGGGATCGAACCCGTAACCTCATGGTTCTTAGTCGGATTCATTAACCACTGAGCCACGACAGGAACTCTAATTATGGATACATTTGGTTTTAATTCTACCACCTTAGTATGTGTTTCTATATTTTCTCACCTGGATCTGTATTCTTTTTTTATCTTTTATCTCCTCCTTTTGGATTTGTTATATTATTCTATAATATTCTTCTATAAATTTGGAAGTTAAACATTTCTTTTATATTAGTGAGTATTCTTGAATGGATAAGTTATATTTTATTAATCAAAGCTTAATATTAAATATCATTTGTATTTTCTCCTGGACAATGAAAAAATTTACTTCCATCCCTCTGTTTTTATATACTATCGTTTTGTGCATTTTTGTTCCATTATTATACCGAGCTCCAGAACATTATCATTATTGTTTGACACAGTAAATGTTTATGTTTAACCACACGTTTGCCTTTTTTTTTTTTTTTTTTTTTTTTGTCTTTTTGCCATTTCTTGGGCTGCTCTGGCGGCATATGGGAGGTTCCCAGGCTAGGGGTCGAATCAGAGCTGTAACCACCAGTCTATGCCAGGGCCACAGCAACGCGGGATCCGAGCCGCGTCTGCGACCTACACCACAGCTCATGGCAACGCCGGATCGTTAACCCACTGAGCAAGGCCAGGGATCGAACCCGCAACCTCATGGTTCCTAGTCAGATTCGTTAACCACATTTGCCATTTTCATTGCACCTAATTGCCTCCTGCATCTCTAACTTTCTATCTGTGCCCATTTTCCTTTGTTTGAAGAACACCTTTTAGTATTTTATTGACTAGAAGTCTGCTTTTGTCATGTTCTCTTAGTTTTTGTTTATCTGATAACATCTTTTTTTCACTTTGGTTCTTGAGGTGTAATTTTGCTGAATATAAGACTTTAATTTAGCATTCACTTTTTTATCAGTACATTGACACTATTATTTCAGTATCATTTAGCTTCCACTGCGGCTGTTGTGAAGGTGTTCATCTTGCTGCTTTATTTAACTGAACTTTATCTTTTTTCTTTAAGGTTGATATATATTTTCTCTTTTTCTTCAGTGTCACTATGATGGGTCTAAATGTTGATAGCTTTTTATTCATTCTGCTTGAGATCTGTTGAGCTTTTTAAATGTGAGAATCAGTGTCTTTCATCAATGTGAAAAGCCGTTATTTCTTCAAATATTGCTTTTCTGCCATTATTTCCTGACTTTATAAAACTCTTCTCATATACTGTATGTCTACCGCCTTCTTAGTCTCTTTTCTATCCTCCCAATTTTCCTTACTTCATTCATCACCATTTCTTCTAATTGACCTCCAGTAATACTCCTTTAGCCATGTCTAATCTGTCTTTGAGTTCTAAGGTTTTCATGTTATGCTTAAGCTCCAGATTTTCTTGTTGTTCCCCATACCTTAAATGTCAGTCTTAATAGTTTGAAGCTTCTTGCTGAAATATTTAAATTTGGTTTGTAATTTCCATGTACACACTACAAATAATTGTTTAGTCTATAGCTGGTAATTCAACTATCTTGAGTGCCTGTGGGTTCAGTTGTATTATCCTTCATTGTGTTACATCTGGCTCATGTTGTCTTGTTTCTTCCTGTGTCTGTTTATCATTGTATTTCAGTCACAGAAACTGAAATTTATTGAAAGAAATAATTTAAAGCCTAGGATAATGATTTTATTTTTTGCTTTTGCCAGTAAATTTAGAAAGGTGAAGAATATGAAATCAGTTTAATCCAATTTTGCAGGCTCAAGATTTTCTTTTGGTTACATAGATGATTTGAACCAGGCTTGAAATCCATGTCAAGGGTAATTTAATCCTTATTTCTAGTGTACATGTCTTTGGGATCCAAAAATAAGTTTAAGTTGATTGACCGTTGCCAGGCTCATGAAACTAAATAAGCTTCTCAACCTGTCATCACCTTCAGGTTTGCAAATGCACCATTAGCCAACATGACCCAAAAGTCATAATCATTTTTCCTGGATCTTTGTCTTTTTCTGGATCTCTCACTATCATATTAACTTCTCAATACTTATAGTATTTTTTCCATACTTTTGTTGTCTTTAATGCAAGAGTCTGTCTGAATTACCCAGTCTGTAATTATGAGAAGTTGATGCTTCTAATATTCTGATTTAATTTAGCTGTGTATTTCCTTTGTAAGCACCATAGAAACTGGCATCTTCCTAGAGAAGCTCTGCAGGATGGAGAGGGTAAAATCTGTAAGCCCTTGAATATGTAGCTCAAATTGTGTATATAAATTCATTTTTTCCTGGGTGAAGTTTCATTGCTTTTTATCTAAAAGTGTATGTACGTGTTTACCTATAAAAGAACAATCTTCCTGCTGTGCAGCACTGGGAACTATGTCTAGTCACTTATGATGAGCATGATAATGTGAGAAAATAGAATGTATACATGTATATGTAACTGGGTCACCATGCAGTACAGTAGAAAAAAAATTGTATTGGGGAAATAACAATTTTAAAAAACTTAAATGTATTTTATCAATAAATTAAGAGTCAAAATCTTTAGATGTTGTACATATAGAGATCTTGATCCTGTAAAATTTATCACAATCTTTTACAGAAACATAACCTGGAGGAGGAAATATTTCATGAGACACTAAATGTAAGTTCCAACTGTAAGAGAAAAAAAAATAAAGGAAAAAGTGGATTGTAAAAGCCCTTATATTTCAATTTGTTAAATTTTGTGACTTGAATATTAGCATTGTCAAAGCATGACTATTTCAAATATAAGCAATAAGATGATCATTTACCACCCTTCCACCTCCCCCATATCTTTAAAGAAACCAATAGATTTTTTCTTTTTGTATAACCAGAATTCAAAGAGATATTTAAAAACAACAGAGAAATAATATATTTTAGGTTGATTAACAGCATAAATTTAGACACGTTTGTGCAGCTTCATATTGCACCATAAAATTTTCCACTGAAGAAGATATAAAACTAGATAAAAATATTAAGATGAATATTCTGGGCTAGATTGATCTTTTCTAAGATTTTAAAAATTTAGACTTTATCATATATCTTTGTCATCGTCAAATCGTTTTAAATATCTCAAAGGCTTTGTATCTGTGTTGCAGAATTCATTGGCATTTTGATGCATAAAATAATTTAAAAGAACAAATGGAAACTATATTTGCATATTCATATACTTTACATTTCTCCCATTATTGTTAACCTAAATGTCAGCTAAATAGGTTAAGAATAATTATTAAATAATTATTAAATATCCCGATTAAACGCAAATGTTACCAGTCGACGTCTGTACGTTGTTCACAGTACATAATCCGAAAGTATTGAGCATAGCCGCTGCAATTCTACTGGCCAAGAAAGTTCATTACCTAAAGAAATTGCCCAAACAATAGCAATCTTCATGATGGCCTTAGTCCGTGAATTGAAACGGCTATGCTCAATAGGATTACGTATTGCTACATACCGATCCAGCGAAATAGCGCAGAGGTGCATGATGGACGCTGTAGAAAATAAAACATCTAAAGAAATCCAGACGGGGCACAAATACCTAGGTAATGGCCAGACATAATCTGAAAGAGAACAGAGAGAAGACAAGAACATGTTATGCAAATTATACCGACTGTAGTTTTAAATTTAGTTTACTTATGTTTTTCTTCTGATAATCTAAATTTTTTAAAGAAAGTGGAATTTCATAAACATTGTTTTCTATAGTAATGATGATGACGATGATAATAATGCATTCAGTGTTAAATACTTTTTTTTTTTTTTTTTTGTCATTTTGCCTTTTCTAGGGCCGCACCTGTGACACATGGAGGTTCCCAGGCTAGGGGTCTAATCAGAGCTGTAGCCCAGGGCCTGTGCCAGAGCCACGGCAACACAGGATCCAAGCCTCGTCTGTGACCTACACCACAGCTCACCACAACACCAGATCCTTAACCCACTGAGCGAGGCCAGGGATCAAACCCACAACGTCATGGTTCCTAGTCGGATTCATTAACCGCTGAGCCACGACGGGAACTCCTAAATGCATTATTTTTTATGGAGGTAAAATTTACATATTATAATCATTGTAAAGTGTATAATCCAGAGGCATTTAGTACATTCGTAATATTATGCAACAGTCACCCCTTTCTAGTTCCTAAACATGTTATCATGGCAAAAGGAAACCACTACCTATTAAGCAGTAACTCCTCATTTTCACTCCCCAGTCCCTGACAATTTCTAATCTGCTTTTTGTCACTTGATTTTTGCTAATCCAGATGTTTCATGTAAATGCAATCATACAATAGGTAATCTTTTATGTCTAGCTTATTTCACTCAGCACAGTGTTTTTGTAGCTTCTATCAGTACTTCATTCTTTTTTATGGTTTCTCATACCAACAGTTTTGGTATGTTGTTTTTATTTTGCCCTTCTCCAAAAAAAATTTTTTTCTGCTTTTTAGGGTCACACCTGCAGCATATGGAGTTTCCCAGGCTAGGGGTTCAATCGGAGCTATAGCTGTGGGCCTACACCACAGCCACAGCCACAGCAACATCAGATCCAAGCTGCGTCTGTGACCTACACCACAGCTCACAGCAATGCTAGGTCCTTAACCCACTGAGTGAGGGCAGGAATAGAACCCGCAACCTCATTGTTCCTAGTCGGATTCATTTCGGCTGCGCCACAACGGGAACTCAAAATATTTTTTTTACTACATTTGTAATTGCTTTTTTGATCCACTGGTTGTTTAATAATGAGTGTGCTGTTTAATTTTCACATATTTATGAATTTGTTAATTTTCTTCTGTTGTTGATTTCTGGTTTTATTCCAGTGTGGTGATGATACTTTGAATGGTAATAGTATTTTTACAAATTTTATGCTTATTTTGAGGCCTGACGTGCCTTTGAGAAAAATATCTTTTCTGCTATTGTTAGATGGAGTGTTCTATGTGTCTGTTAGGATTAGTTGCTTTACAGTATTGTTCAAGTTCTCTCTTTTCTTATTAATCTTCTGCCTAGTTGTTCTATTCATTATTGAAAATGGGGTACTGATGTCTCCAAGTATTATGAATCTGTCTTTTTCTCCCTTCATTTCTGTCAGTTTTGCTTCCTATATTTTTGTCTCTGTTTTTAGGTACATGTATATTTATAATGGTTTATTTCTTGATAATTTGACCCTTTTATCACTGTATAATGTCCTTCTTTGTCTCATAACATTTTTTGTCTTAATTTCTATTTTGTTTGATACTAGTATAGCCACCCCAGCTCTTTTTGGTTATTATTTGCATGCAATATCTTTCTCATCCTTTTACTTTGAATCTATTTGTGACTTTGGATCGAAAATGAGTGTCTTATTGACAGCAGGTAGAGGAAGGTTTGTGTTTTTTTTTGGCCATACCCACGGCATACGGAAATTCCCAGCCAAAGGGTGAAATCGGAGCTACAACTGCTGGCCTATGCCACGGCCACAGCAATGCCAGATCCAAGCCATGTCTGCGACCTATACCAAAGCTTATAGCAAGCCGGATCTTTAACTCACTGAATGAGGCCAGGGATCAAACCTGCGTCATCATTTCCGCTGAGCCACGACGGGAACTCCTCTTTAGGTTTTCAAAAAATCTATTCTGACATCATGTATTTTTAACCATTCTGCCAAGCTCTGCCTTTTCACTGCAGTTTTATTCATTTATCTTTAAAATAATTATAGTTAAGAAAGAACTTATTTCCACCTTTTGCTATTTGTTCTCTCTCTCTCTCTCTCTTTTTTTTTTTTTTAGGGCCACACCTATGGCATATGGAAGTTCCTGGGCTAGGGGTTGAATCAGAGTAGCAGCTGCTAGCCTACACCACAGCCACAGCAATGCCGGATCCAAGCTGCATCTGTAACCTATACCACAGCTTGTGGCAATGCATGATCCTTAACCCAATGAGGGAAGCCAGGGATTAAACCTGAATTCTCATAGATAATATGTTGGGTTCTTAACCCGCTGAGCCACAATGGGAATACCTTCTATTTGTTTTCTATGTGATACATATTGTTTTTCTGATAAAGCCCTCTGTTATTGCTTTCATTTATGATTAATTTTTATAGGGTAACTTGATTTTCTTCTTGTTTCCTTTTGTCTATGTATTATAGTATTTTTCATTAGGTTAGCTTGGGAATTAAAATTGTCACCTTAACAGTATAAAAGCCAAGTTTTAATTAATAACAAATTAGTTTCAGTAGTAAAAAATATTTTCTCCTTTATACCTCCCTCCTTTTTTGTTATTGTCAAAAATTACATCTTTATACAATATATGTCCAGTAAAATAGATTCATAAGTATTGCTTTATGTATTTGCCCTTTATACAGTATAGTAAAGCAAGAGAAGAATAACAAACAGATAATAAAATTATACTGGATTTTATATTTACCTATGTAGCTACCTTTATTATTTATTTATTTATATGCCTTTGAGTTACTAATATCTTTTCATTTTACTCTGATGGGCTCCCTTTAGCATTTCTTGTAGGACAGATATATTAGTGATGAACTTCCTCAGTTTTCGTTTATAAAGAAATTTTTAAAAATTGAAATACATTTGATATATAACATTGTGTATATTTAAGATATACTACATGTTAATTTGATACATTTATATATTGTAACATGATTACATTGTAGTGGTAATTAGCACCCCTATTATGTTATATAATTATCCTTTTTTATTGAAGTATAGTTGATTTACAATATTATATTAGTTTCAGGTATACAACATAGTGATTCAATATTTTTATAGATTATACTCCATTTAAAGTTATTATAAAATATTTATTACACCCCCGGTGCTGTATATTACATCCTTGTATCTTATTTATTTTATACCTAGTAGTTTGTACCTTTTAATTCCCTTTCTCTATCTTGCCACTCCTTCCATCTTTCTCCCCAATGGTAACCACTAGTTAATTATTCCTTCTTCTTAGTTATTGGAAAAATAAGTTGTAGTCTCTTAGAAAGTTTGATGATTATAACACAATACTGTTATCTATGTTCAGTATACTGTGCATTAAATCTCAATTTCTCTATTTTTAAAGGATAGTTTATAATTTTGCAATATATAGAATTCTTGGCTGACAAAATGTTGCTTTTTTTTGCTATTGAGCACTTACAACATGTCATCCTATTGCCTTTTGGCCTCCATGGTTTCTAAAGAGAACTTCATTATTAATCTTTTTAAAGATTCCTTGTAATTTTTAACATGTCTTGGAATGGATCTCTTGGAACTCCTTGAGCTTAGGTGTATAGATTCACATCTTTCCTCAAAGTTGTGAGGGAAACAACTTTTCTTTAAATATTCTTTCTGCCCATTTTACTCTTCTATTCTTTTGGCACTCCCATTATGCATGTGTTAGTAAACTTGATAGTTCATTTTTTTTTTCATTTTTTTCTCTTTATGCTCCTCATACTGGATAATGTCAACTGACCTATCTCCAAATTCCCCAATTCTTCCTTCATGCTGCTCAATTACGCAAATGAATCAGTCTAGTAAATTTTTCATTTCAATTTTTGTATTTTACAGCCCCCACATTTCTATTTGATTTTTTTCTTAACTTATATCCCTTGATTGCTATTCTTTGTTTGTTGAGATAATATTCTCCTGGTTTCCTTTAGTTCTTTGTCCATGGTTTTCTTTGGCTATTTGAGCTGATTTCAGAGAGATGATTTAAAATCTTTTGTCCAGTAAGTCTAATGCCTAAGCTTCCTAAGGATCATTTTCTATTAATTTTTTTCCTGTGAATGGCCATACTTTCTAGTTTCTTTTCATTCTTCTTACTTTTGATTAAACTTGAATATTTTGAGTATTATAATGTGGCAACTCAGAAAAGTAGATTTTGCCCCTTCCTTGGGGTTAGTTATTACTATTTGTTGTGAGTTAATTTTGTTTGCCTTTTTAATGACTTTTCTAAACTACTTTTATAAATTCTGTTTTCTTTGTGGCCACTGATATCAGTGTTCTATCAGCTTAATGGTCATCTAATGTTTTCACAGAGGTTTCTTTAACACTTGTAGGCAAAGAAAAGGTACTTTCTTAGTCTACAGATTGGGTCTATTTGGGGACCCTCCTTCAAGGATTAGTGAGGCTGTTTATAACTTGGTGTTAGCCTTAAATTTAGGCATGTACTGAGGCTCGGAGCCTGAAGGTTAGTTCTGAGAAAAAACAGTGTCTTTTCAGGTCTTTTATAAGCACATATCCAGCCCTGGGCATATGCGTGGCCTTCCATGGTGTATTTTTAAGATATATATCTATGTATGTAATATATATATACCTTAAAAATGAAGTTTTATTTCCCAACATATCTCTTTCCCCCTCCTCTTTCTTCCCAGATCATTCTTCTTCTTCTTTTTTTTTTTTTTTTTTTTTTTTTTTTTGCTTGACTGGTCTATTGTTTCTTGTCACAGTCTGCTGAAGATAACCCTTATGTCTTTAAAATTTTTTAGGCAATCCCACCAACAACAATCCAGATTTTAGAATATTCTAAATCAGGCAAAGTAGGGCAAGTCCTTGTGCCTGTACTTCAGGGATCCACCAAAGAACTCTAAAATAATAAGGTCTGTATTATTCCCTCTGGCACTAAGAACTTGTACAGGCTGTGATACTCTAATCAACTGCTGATCTGGAGATTAAGGTATGGTAGGCAGGCAACTTAATATACCACGATCCTTTTTTACTGCAAAGTAGGTGCTTCTTTTCTTTTCTTTTTTTTGGTCTTTTTGTCTTTTTAGTGCCACACTTGTGGCATATGGAAGTTCCCAGGCTAGGGGTCCAATCGGAGCTGTAGCTGCCGGCCTACACCACAGCCATAGCAATGCCAGATCCAAGCCACATCTGCGATCTACACCACAGCTCATGGCAATGCCGGGTCCTTAACTGAGCGAGGCCAGGGATGGAACCGGCAACCTCATGGTTCCTAGTTGGATTTGTTTCCACTGCGCCATGACAGGAACTCCAAGGTGCTTCTTTCTTCACCAAGCTTTCCCTTACTTATTCTAAATTTTGCCTAGATGTCAGAATTCTGTAAAAGTTGATTCATTTTTTCTGGGTCATTTTTTTGCTCTCGTGGGAGGACAGAACACTGGTACTCCCGCTCACATAAATTATTTATGCTTTAATTTAGTTTATATTATTAATTTCCTTAATACGAGCTAAACATTTTGTCAGGTATTAGAAGTAAAGATTAAAAAGTGGCAAAAACTCTGTTGTTCCTATTCTTCTAGCTACCAGCTGAATTCCTGCTTCCATTTTGATGATGACCTTTGGTGCAGCATGATTTCTAACTCTGAGTTGGTGTCAAGATTGACAGAATATGCCCAATAATTTGTTTTTAATATTGGTGTTCTTAATCTCAAAGAGTTGAGATCCAAGTGGTGTTCTATAGTGCTAAAGGTTTCACACTGGAGACTCCCATTATAGGTACAAAGTTTCTGTAATTGCACTGGCATCCAGGATCTAGCAACTGAATGCAAAAAAAGTCAATGCTTTTATATCTGCTTTTTGCTGAGCTGATTTATGATATGTTCTTAATCTGTTGGAGTTGCTAGTGAAAACCATCTTAATCCTGGGCTCTGCTCTTATGCAACTTTGGTAGGCATTACTACTTTATGGAATAAACAATGTAGGGTACTATTTTCTTGAGAAGTAAGAGAAGGGAAGTATGGCTGTGGAAATATTTTGGTTGATGATCAGCATCCTTCCTTTGGACAGGATTCATGGATATATGAATGGATTATTTTCCTCTTCTTCCTAGAGTAAGAAATTTTAGATTTTAACCTAAATATTGTGAATGTTATGTTGTTGAAATTTTGGTTTCTATAATATTTCTCTGAGGAGTGTTGGTGTTTTTTTGTTTTTCCTGGCCACTTAACTTGATTGGACTCAAACTACAATCTCTGTCTCTTGGGCTACACCTCAAAAGTCAGCTCAGGTCACTCATCTTTTCTTAGATTGCTTGAAGCATTCTTCAGACATGCACGGTTCAGAGGTCGGTTAGAGATTTAAATAGGATTTATGGTGCCCCAGAGAAGAATTTGTTGTTTCCCCTATCTCTACCCTTTCCTAGATGCTCCCTCAATTTTCACTTCTGAGATTTCCTCAAACTCTGTCCTTAGTTTCTTTCTTTCTTTTTTTTCTTTTTTTGTCTTTTTGTCTTTTTAGGGCTGCACCCTCGGCATATGGAGGTTCCCAGGCTAGGGGTCTAATCGGAGCTGTAGCTGCCAGCCTATGCCAGAGCCATAGCAATGCCAGATCCGAGCTGTGCCTGCAACCTACACCACAGCTCAGGGCAATGCAGGATCCTTAACCCACTGAGTGAGGCCAGGGATCGAACCCGCAACCTCATTGTTCCTAGTTGGATTCATTTCTGCTGCACCACGACGGGAACTCCCTGTCCTTAATTTCTTTAGGCTACAAAAACTGCAGAATTTTTTTGGAGGTTTGGCCACTTAACCTGCATAGATTGCCTCTTTCTCTTCAGCTATAAGTTATAAGATTTGGAAATTCAATCAGTATTGTTCCCTTTTTCCAAGTCTTGAGCCCCTCCAGACTCTTTCTGCTTTAGGTTTTACTCCAGTTCCTTCAGATAGTTGTTTTTGTATTCTGTTTAGAACTGATAGTTTTTGTCTGCAGGCAATTTGGTTCAACAGAAGCTTACTCGGCCATACCCGAGGTTTAACTAACAACCATTGGAATTCAAGGAGTGCAACAAAGAAATCAAAGTCATTATTAAAAATTCTTCTAAATAAAAATGTTTATGGGAATTTCCATTGTGACTCAACAGGTTATGAACTTGACAAGTATTCATGAAGATGTGAGTTCAATCCTTGGCCTCGATTAGTGAGTTAAGGATCCGGCATTGCAGTGAGCTGTGGTGTAGGTTGCAGACATGGCTCAGATCCTGCTTTGCTGTGGCTGTGGCATAGGCTAGCAGCTGCAGCTCTGATTCGACCCCTAGCCTGGAAACTTCCATGTGCCACAGGTGTGGCTCTAAAAAAAATGTTTACTAATGTTCATTTTTGTTATTTTCCTGTAATCTCCTCAGATTGTATCCATCATGGAAGCTGGTTGTGTTGAAAGTTTGGGTATTCTTCTTGACCTGTTTAATTTGTAGAATTACTTTTGGAATTGAGTTTCAAATGCACAAGTAGCACCTGACTGCCATTATGTGGAGAAATTTTTAGCCATAACCACTGGAATATAAGATGCACTGAGTCAATATAGTTACTATTTTGTTTTTCTACTATTTTATTCACAATGCTTAGATCAATGCATGGCAAAATGTAGGCACTCAATTAGTATTTGTTAAATGTATAAAAGAATATACCCCTTTCAACAGACCCTAACCTCATCCTGAACCCAACTTCACCATATGCCAATATATATTCTCATTAAGGTACATATCCATTCTGCAAAGTCCATACAATATTTGTCATTTCTCAACAGTTACATGTTTAATAATGGCAAAAATTGCAATAGATGTTCTATTGTAACTGTCAGGTGCCAAACTCAGTATTAGGTACTTCATTTTTAGTTCTATTCCATTCAACAAAAAATTCTGCAATGTGTTCTATTATCGTAAATTGTGAGGAAAATGTATCAAGTCTGCAGTATGAGTAAAGAATTTTGCTCCAAACCTGACATTTTTTTCCTGAACACTAAGGTACCTCCTATAACCATATACTGCTTCGTATTAAATAACAAGTACAGTTGCTTTTACAATAGAGAAGAATATTCCTTGTACCAGTTTCTCAAGAAGTCTACTTCCAATCATATAAGACAGCAAAATATAAAGTCAATGAACAAGCATGTAAAGTAAAAACTACCCAAAAGATAGCAATATCAGAATAAATAAAATAATTAATTTCTAGATTAAAAATAATTGCAGAAAACTTTCAATTTATGTAAGCCAAGTTTTCTCAAACTTGGCTGAACATAATTATCTCCTAAGAATCTTATTAAAAATGTTCTTTCCTGGGTTTTACTACAGACCTATTAATTCAAGATATTTAGGATTTCCAAGAAAATTTAGTTTTAATATTTGTCTTTTAAGAAGGTGAATGGAGGCATTCTCTTGAGGCACTGTGGGTTAAGGATCTGGTGTTGTCACTGCAGTGACAACATTGTCACAGCAATGACTTGGGTCACTGCACTGTTATCACTGCAGTGGCATGAGTCACTGCTGTGGCACGGGTTTAGTCCCTGATGTAGGGACTCCCACATGCTGTGGGTGTGGCAAAAAAAAAAAAAAAAAAAAAAAGAAAGACTGCAAGTGGATTTTTTAAGTTGTCTCAATGGAATTAAAGTTTATTTTCTTTGGATAAATTTATGTGATCAGGCACATTCTAGACAGGAAATACGTGAAAAGTTTGGTGGAAGTTACACAGAGAAAAAGTCATATACCATAAATCCGTGGAGGAGGTCAATTAGTTGAATAATATTAAATCTTGTTTTCAGAAGAAAAATTGTATAAAAGTGTTTCATAAGCCATTTTCCTACATTCTTTCATTCATTATTCATTCAAAGATTACATGAGCCTTAGTAACTCCAAAAAATCAGAAGCATTCCCACCAATATTGACAATAATTGCAAAGACTGAATAAAAGACACTGTAAAATTTCAGTTCATTTGTGCAAATGAAAAATAAAAGGGCTCTGTGGTGCAGGTCGCAGAGGCGGCTCAGATCTGGCATTGCTGGGGCTGTGGTGTAGGCTGGCAGCTGTAGCGCTGATTTGACCCCTAGCCTGGGAACTTCCATATGCTGCAAGTGCTGCCCTAAAAAGAAAAAAAAAAAACCTACAAAAAAATAAAAGGGCTCTATTTCTATGAAGTAATAGAAACAACCTTTGCCTGGCAAAGAGTAGGCACTCAATAAGTATTTATTAAATGGAGAAAGGAATAGCCCCACTTTGTAGGTCATAACTCCACCACAAAGAATAATTTTCCAGTATTCTGATAATATAATTAAGAGATTTGGAAATGTTGGACTGTAAAGTAATCCAAAATCTAGAAGGAAAACAAGAGCTAATAATTGATGTCTTTAAGTTAACATATATATGTTAACCATGAAAAAGTTTAAAGGTTTCTTCAATTCATTTCATAAAATAATAGAGTATCAATATCAAAGCCTATAAAATACTGAAAAAATGAAACTAGAGACAAATAGAATTCATTGATACAGATTCAAAATTACAAACAAAGTGGTCACAAACAGAATCCAACAAAGTGTAAATTGAATAATACATCATGGTAGATAAAAAATTTATTCCAGAAATGCAAGGATAATTCAATAAAATCTGCCAACATAATCCTTTATATTAACATTTGTAAAGAAATTTTATGATCTTTTAATAGATTTTGAAGAATAACTTGACAAAATACAGAAGACATTTCTAATTAAAACTAATTAATTATTTAAAAAGAATCCACTTAATATGATAATGTACAAAAAACAACAAATATTAAAAACGATGATGCAATAAATACATTTTAATAACATTAAATTAATAAATTGGACAGAAGAGAAGTTTATAGACAAAAACTTCAAAGCAGTGCTACAATAACCATACTCAGTGAAGGAAGGGTAGATGTTCTTTATAGTAAGAGAAAGAGGATTTCTCAAATAAGAAGTAGAACTTTAAGTTCTACCAAAAGAAGCAAATGAAAAGTTTAGCACTAAAAGGAAAAATCTGAAAAAAAATCTCTGGGTGGGCTCAATAGAAAAATGGATGTGACAGATGAAAAGTAATTAGAACTGAATGTAGATCAACAGAAATTTTCCAAAGTGAACAAGAATGAGAAAAAATGTTAAAAATAAATGAACACAGTAGGGACCTATGGGACAATATGTATATGCCTAACATTTGCACCATTGGGATCTGAGGAGTTATACTTAGAGATTTCAATATCTTTTTCTCAGTAAGTGATATAATGAGTAGACATACCTATGATATGAATAAACTGAACAGCACTAACAACAAACTATAACAAGTCGACATTTACAAAATACTCTACCCAACAATAGGAGTATACATATTCTTTTCAAGAGCTCATGGAAAATTGACTAGGAAACACCATATCCTGAACCATAAGTTAAATCTTATGAAATTAAAATAATTGATATCATACAATGTACATTATCCGACCATAAGAAAATTAACCCAAAATCTGGTAGCAAAGAGATATCTTGAAAAAGCCAAAGCATTTGGAAATTAAACAACACAGTTGTACATAATCCATGTTTCAAAAAGGAACACGTTAAATTACAAAATAATCTGAACTAACTGAAAATAAAAATAAAACATCAAATTCGTTTGAAGGTGTTAAAGCAGTACTCAGAGGAAAGTTTCTAACATTTATGATTTAATTTAGAAAAGAAGAAACCTCAAATCTATGATCTAAACTTCCATATGAATAGTCCTAGACAAAGAAGATAAATAAAATCCAAAGTATCAGAAGAGAGGATGTAATAAATATAAAAACACGAATCAATGAATTTGAAGAAAGACAGTAATAGACAAAATTCAATGAAATACAATGTTGGATATTTGAAAAGACTGATAAAATTGATAAACCTCTAGACAGATTTAGGGAAAAAATAAAAGTAGAAGACACAAATTACCAGTATCACTGATGAAAGAGGTATGAGGGAATTATAAACAATGGTTTGTCCATAAATTTGTGTAGGATTTTGGGGTCCTTTAGATGTGAAATAACAAATTTTCTGAACCATGCACTGAAGCTAGAATTTCAGTGGAGAGTGTGCTGCTGAGTTAAAAAAAAAAAAAAGATACAAGTGCTCTGAATCCCCAAACTTGAGTCAGATTTTTCCTTAGCCTAACGTTGGCCTGCTTGCCACCCACTGAAGAGTTCAAAAGCCAGGACAGTTGACTGGAAACTTAACCCAGATTTGAATGCATAATGAATAAAGCCTTTTTAGAACTCCAAAATCATTTGAGATGGCCAGGTTTAACATGGCCCCTGATTTAAATTAACATGGCTAATTTAAAATCTGTGGAAAACTCAATGGCATCCTAGGCTATCACTCAAGTTTGGTGCTATTGACAGAACTGATTGCCAGCAGCATCCCCTATAGATCAGTAATTTCCATTTTCAGGCCCATCATGAAATTTTTAGCAATGGAAAAAATTGGGAAATTAAGTATAATAGTTTTTTTTTTTTTTTTTTTTTTTTGGTCTTTCTAGGGCTGCACCTGTGGCATATGGAGGTTCCCAGGCTAGGGGCTGAATCAGAGCTGCAGCTGCTGGCCTACACCACAGCCACAGCAACACAGGATCCAAGCCGCGTCTGTGACCTACACCACAGCTCACGGCAACACCGGATCCTTAACCCACTGAGCAAGGCCAGGGATCGAACCCACAACCTCATGGTTCCTAGTCGGATTTGTTTCCACTGTGCCACGACGGGAACTCCCTGGTTTTTTTTCCTTTACTGCTTTTTTCCTGATTCCATGTTTTCGAGGACTAAGCCCTGTTCTTGATGTTTCTTATCACCTTGCCTTTGACAGAGTTCCTTGGATATGATTGGGTGGTATGGCATCTTACATCAGTTATTTCTTCTAAATGCTTTTGGGGAACACCACTAACTTCCTCCTTGGAATCACCCCCACCCTCCACCCCCGCAATTTGATTCTTCCCTGATGCTAGACTGTGTTTCCACCCATTTGAACTTGATTTAGAATGACCAGATCTTCTCTGGGCTACTGCTCCCAAATCTCTGGTTCTAAAGTTGAGGTTTTTTTTTGTTTTTTTTTTGTTTTTTTTTGTCTTTTTGCCGTTTCTAGGGCCACACCTGCAGCGTATGGAGGTTTCCAGGCTAGGGGTCCAATGGGAGCTGCAGCTGCCGGCCTAAGCCAGAGCCACAGCAACGCGGGATCCGAGCCGCGTCTGCAACCTACACCACAGCTCACGGCAATGCCGGATCCTCAACCCACTGAGTGAGACCAGGGATCAAAACCACAACCTAATGGTTCCTAGTGGGATTCGTTAACCACTGAGCCACGACGGGAACTCGGAGATATTTTTAAAATGTTACCGTTTTACCTTGACACTCAGACCTGAAATTCCGGGCTGCTTTTTAGGCTATAACCTTTGCTTCTCTTCCCAGTAGGAATTAAATTCTCTCTCCCTCTATTAACTCTGTCTCTGACCACCCTAAATAAATATGCCCAATTACTAAACCCCCCTACCTTGGTATAATGCTAAGAATAAGAGGTACAATTCTGGAGGTATTGCTGGAAGCTCTGCAGGTCCTTCATCTGGCTAATATGGTTCAATAATTTCCTATTGACCCTGAGCTTACAGATCCATTCACACAATCACTCTCTCTTATGAGCCAAGGCCATAGCTCATAGATGATAAGTAGATTTGTTAGAATGCCTTTCTAGTGATGAAGTTCAGCATCTGTACTTCCTTGGCACGTAGGTTTTATGGTTCTTCAGAGTGGCAGAGCGGTGTTTCTGGTTTATGTCCTGACGATGTGGATAGTCTGGTGTGTGTCTCGATGATGTGGGCAGGGAGATGGGACATCCTACATATGCAACCAGCCAGCCCCCTCTTAGTATAAAATAGGGATTTCCTGGCAGCACTATGCAGGATGTTCAACCTCCCCGCCCATGTGAAGATTAACTGCTGCATAGTGAAGTTCCAGTTTCTGTTGAAGGGATGGGGGTTGCTTGAGGTGTCTCTGTGTGAGCCATTTCAGGAAGGCCTCTTCGAAGCTGGTCTTCTGTTCCTGATGAACTGGCTGTGATTACTAATAGCCTAAATGATCTAGAAACCTGTTAACTAATTAATAACCCACCTCTTACTCAAACTTAAGCCCATTATCTCTAACCATATAATTTTCCATCAACTTAAATAAAATACTCTTGACCCAGCTGCTAAGCTCCAGTTCCACTTCCAATTTTGTCAACCCTTACTAAATAATATAAAATTCTAAATTTTATAAGCCACTCTAAATAATATAAACACAGACTTATACTGCAGTGGAGACAATTCTATTGCTGGGAGACCCTAGATAGGCTGCACACACTTATCCCAGTTATCACAGGTTATCCCAGTTGAAATAAACTATCATACATATCACAAGAAGTTATCTGCCAAAAACACAGGTCTAGAAGCATCATCCTGAGACTTGCTGTTTTGTGGCTATGCAAACTGATCACCACATTCTGAAATAAAGAAAGAAACCTAGCTAGAGACAGATTCTATCAGCTTTGTTTTTTCAGCTGAACAAATTTTGCATTATGCATTTTCCTATCTCAAGCCTCACAGCTCCAAGAACTTTTCTACCTGTAAAAATTTGTGAACCTGCAGTTCCACCAGGTTCAATAGGATGTATAATAACTTTTGAAAAACAATCTGGATTTTCTCCCTTGAGATAGTCCCACAACCCATCTGCCCTGGAGCTTTCCATATGATTGGCAATTGAGCTAGTTCCTTTCAAGTTGACTTCAGGTCTTTTCCTAGGAGAATATGGCAAAGATTTCCATTTCTCTGTTGATACTTTTTTTCAGAGAATGGAAGACTCAGCAATATGGGTCTTGAGTGGGAAAGGGAGAAGGACAAAGAAGAAATGAGTATTTCCCTGGTGCTCTCTGCTAATCAGATACACTTTAATGAGAACATTTGCTATTTGTACTATGTGGCTCTACCCTAGCACAGTAGTGAGGGAAAAAGAAATGATGCAGGTAAGGGAATAAGATATTATTGTGGCTTTAACTTTATGCTTCTAGATTTTTTGGTTTTGTTTTTGGCTTCATTTTAATACATTAAGCACACACATAATCTGGTACTTTCTACTCAAAAAAAAAAAAAAAAGCCTATTTGTGTCACTGTTGTAAGGTCAATAGGAGAAAATATATTTAAAAAATGTATGTAGTATTCATAATTTATCAAGTCTTGAAAATACTAGCAGGATTAAATTTTGCTAACTCTCCTAGATACTTGAAAAGTACCGTGACCTCCCCATCATTCTAATGTTCACTGAAGACCAAAGTAAACTATAAAATGTTCTTTCGAATAATGCTTTTATAATAATCCTTTAAATCTCAAATAACATTCATAAACACTAAAATGCACATTTTATTAAAGATTAGTATTTCAAATAATGAATAACATCCCTGACCAAATAATTTGTCACTAGAAAAGTTTAAATCTATGTTTCTTCTTTCTTTCTTTTTTTTTTTTTTTGTCTTTTTGCCATTTCTTGGGCCGCTCCGGTGGCATATGGAGGTTCCCAGGCTAGGGGTCGAATCAGAGCTGTAGCTGCCGGCCTACACCAGAGCCACAGCAACTCGGGATCTGAGCCGCTTCTGCAACCTACACCACAGCTCACGGCAATGGCGGATCCTTAACCCACTGAGCAAGGGCAGGGATCGAACCCCAAACCTCATGGTTCCTAGTCGGATTCGTTAACCACTGAGCCACGATGGGAACTCCTAGATCTATGTTTCTAACTTTGGTTGCCACAGATTAACTTACTGTTCGGTGGGATACATTTTCTACAATATATTCAAGCTAACAATATGGGACAAAACCTAGAAAATCAACTTACTTTGATCTTAAATTTGTATATTAATATTTATTAAAACCTAATCAAATCTAATAGCTACCGATACTGGTGTCAACAGCATGCCTCAGGTACTGAGCACATTTCTTAAAGCATTGAATAACATGATTTTAGAACACTCAAAGTAGCTAGGACAAAGAGACACCATCTATAGCTTTAATTAGAGTACTTTAGTAACTGTTGTTTGTAAATTTATAACCCATACTCATATCTGCTTTCTCTAGTTAGTGATCCTCCTGATTACTTGCAATAAATACCCAGGGCTTGATAATACATCTCCAAGTGAACCACAAATATTTAACCTTGAATTCCCCCATGACCTCCCTTTTTTTACATTGTAGGTTGAAACCAATACTTATTCACTACTTTCCATATGCCCAATTTTCGAACATCCCCATATCCCAAGTTTTACTAAGGCTTTTGGTTTTTTACGTATTCTCTATTCATGCAGTTCACACTGCAGAATAATGTTGTGAAATGTTAACAAAAAACAGAAACTCCTTCTAAAGCTTCTTAAAGGGGACCAGAAAGCAATTGATATACAATTTCATAGATAAAAAAATCCAAATTTTAGATATATGACAGATAAAGTTGCGGTTTAAAATTAAAAGATTGCCATTTTAAAATATTTCCCAAATGTAAGAGTATTTACCTAAAACTTTCACAAATTTCCTTAAAAAAAAAAAAAAAAACTACAAAACCAGTGACAATGTGTTTCAGGAGCCAAGTATTGAAGTAACTACTATATTGTATAATAGAAATGTCCTTTTCAGAGTAATATCTTACTCATACTGTTAGTATGAATTGTTAGTATGGTAGAAATACATTGAAACGAATTTTATGAGAAATTATTAATTTATGGATTTATTTTCTTCCTTGTCCCAAAATAAATTTAAGGTGTTTTACTCATATGGCATTGATTTATGCACTTAATAAATATTAAGTTCTTAATATATACTAGGTAGAGGGAGATAATGATTCAGAAGGCAAACATTATATTTGTTCTCATGATTTTATAGTATGGAGAGAAGTATTATAAGACAGAATATTAAATAAATTAATTAATTTGGACAAAAGCAAAGCACACATGGAGTAGAACAGCATTTTTTTCACATGCAGCAATTAAGAGAGAGAAGAAAGCCAAAGGAAAGACAAAACAAAACCAAGCAAAGAAACAAAAACTTGGGTTTTTCAAACTGCATCTTAGATCAGAGAATAGCGAACATTTTCTGTAAAGGGCTAAATAATATATATTTTAGTCTTTGCAACTATTTTGGTCTTTTTTTTTTGTCTTTTCTAGGGCCGCACCCACGGCATATGGAGGTTCCCAGGCTAAGGGTCTAATCGGAGCTGTGGCCTCTGCCACAGCAATGCAGGATCCGAGCTAACATCTGTGACCTACACCACAGCTCACAGCAAAGCCGGATCCTTAACCCACTGAGCGAGGCCAGGGATTGAACCCACAACCTCATGGTTCTTGGTGGGATTCGTTAACTACTGAGCCACAACGGGAATTCCAGTCTTTGCAACTATTCAACTCTGCTGTTATAGGGCGAAAGCTATCATAGGTGATCCTTAAAAGAATGGATGTCAGTATACTACAAGAAAACTTTATCAATACCAGCAGCCAGCATAATTTGGCACATGGACCTAGTTATCCACCCCCTGACCTCGAGGGTCAGGAGGGGGGATCTGAGATGTGGTTGAGGATTGATGGAGATGATTCAATATTATCTTTCATGCTGTTGCTTGGCATTATCAGGGGTAGAGCTAATTGTTTTTATATTAGGGTGAGGCTGGGAATTGAAAAGTCAATCCAGGTACACAAAAAAGTTTCTCATTAGTTAGTCATTAGATTTCTTGAAGGACATTCATATTCAAAAGAGAAAGGAATTTAAATAGCATTTCACCCAAACCACTAAAAATTTCATGGTGAATTTGAACATTTGAAGTTTCATTTCATTAGGCACTGAGATCCTCTGTTTTGAATAGGAATCAAAGGAATGTAATTCAGATGAACACAATAAACTCATATGCATGTGTCCTTCACGTTACATAAAGCTCTTGATCAGGTTGAGGAAGATCCCTACCATTTCTAGTTTGTTGTTTTTATCACAAAAGGGGTTGGATTTTGTCAAATGCTTTTTTGAGTCTATCAAGGTAATCAGGTAGAGGTTCCCCCCCCATTCTATTAATAAGGGGTATTATGCTGATTGATTTTCATGTTGAATCAACTTTGCATTTTGGGAATAATACCCATTTTCTCGGTGTCCAGCTTTTTTGTATATGTTGGATTCAATTTTTTGAGGATATTTGCATTTATAATCATATGGGATGTTGATCCATAATTCTTTCCTTGTGCTATCTTTGTCTGGTTTTGTATTGAGATAATGTCAGTCTCATAAAAAGAGTCAAAAAGAATTCCTCATTTTTTTTAATTTTTGAAAAGGTTTTTGAAGAATTGGTGTTAATTCTTCCAGGGAACCACCAGACATGGCAAATAATGACAATTCTCTGGAGATGAGGTTCTGAAGAGGTTCTCTTTCTGTTCCTTCTGGTGGGTATTAGATTGCTAGTTTGCACTGAGATTATACGCTCTTGGTTTTCAAGGCTACCCTGGAGGCCGGGGTGGGGATGGAAATAAGGTAAGTTAAAATGCTACAGAGATCAGTGTTCTCACCAAATTCAGTCATTTTTCTTTACTAAACACTCCCTGGATTGCTTTGAGCCTTTAGATAATTTCCAGAGTCCTCAATTAGTGGATTCTGACAATTTTTAAAAAATTTTTTGTTGCTTTTGGAGTTCCTGTCATGGCGCAGTGGTTAACGAGTCCGACTAGGAACCATGAGGTTGTGGGTTTGGTCCGGGGCCTCACTCAGTGGGTTGGGGATCCAGTGTTGCTGTGAGCTGTGGTGTGGGTCGCAGACGCAGCTAGGATCCAGCGTTGCTGTGGCTCTGGTGTAGGCCGGCAGCTACAGCTCCAATTAGACCCCTAGCCTCGGAAACCTCCATATGCTGAGGGTGCGGCCCTCAAAAGACAAAAAAAATAAATAAATAAAAATTTTTATTGCTTTTAAGGAAGAGAGAAGTTTGAAACTCTGTAGTCCACCATTTTTGCTGATATCCACAATGCAATTTTTTTTGTGTGTTACAAATACATCTTCAAATTTTATAGTTTTACAGTTTAGAATTGTAGAAAATTTTGCACAGATACCATATTACTAATATAGAGAATGGAAATGGTGATTTTGAATGTAAGTATGAATGAGAATAACAACATGTTCATATTCACTTCCCGGTATCTGGGGGATGCATTATATACTGTTCTTCTGAATAGGTATATATATATATATATATATATAAAATATATATATATTTTAACCTATAGGTATATATATATTTTTTTGTCTTTTGTTGTTGTTGTTGCTATTTCTTGGGCCGCTCCCTCGGCATATGGAGGTTCCCAGGCTAGGGGTTGAGTCGGAGCTGTAGCCACCGGCCTACGCCAGAGCCACAGCAACGAGGGATCCGAGCCGCGTCTGCAACCTACACCACAGCTCACGGCAACGCCGGATCGTTAACCCACTGAGCAAGGGCAGGGACCGAACCCGCACCCTCATGGGTCCTAGTCGGATTCGTTAACCACTGCGCCACGACGGGAACTCCTCCTAGGTATATTTTTAATACAATATTTTGACATTGATAATTGCCTCAAATATTTTGCCAGTCATCTCCATATCTTGTAATTTTGGTTATGTTTATTTTTTGCTACAATTATGTTATCCTAATCTACATTTTTAAAAAATGTTGCCATTGTAGGAAATTTTATATTTTTATGTAGCCAAATCTCAGTCTTTTCATTTGTGTAATCATCTATGGTTTCTTCATCTTAGATGTTAGGTAAATATCCAATAATTGAGTAAAAATATCCTTCTCCATTTCTTCTTGTGTTTTGGATAAGTTTTAAAAGTCAACTTTTTTTTTTTTGTCTTTTTGTCTTTTTAGGGCCACACACATAGCATATGGAGGTTACCAGGCTAAGGGTCGAATCAGAGCCGGCCTAAGCCACAGCCACAATAACGTGGGATCTGAGCCACATCTGTGACCTACATCACAGCTCACGGCAATGCCAGATCCTTAACCCACTAAGGAAGGCCAGGAACCGAACTCACGTCCTCCTGGATGCTAGTTGGGTTCCTTAACCACTGAGCCACGATGGGAACTCCCCAAAAGTCAACTTTTTAATCTCCCTAGAATTTAATTTTGTGTGTGGAATGAAGTGAGAATTTATCTAACATGTTTTCTTTTATCAATGAATTTGATGTCTCACTTACCATAAATAGTATGACCTATTGCTATACTTTTAATTTTTTTTAAATGTTTTAATGTTTAATCCTACACCCACACATTATTATCATACTGGCTTTTGGCTTAGAATATACTAAGGTATAGCTTTTTTATTTCCATCATTGAACTGTGACTATTAGAAATATGCATTGATGGAGTGCTTGTTGTGGCACAGCAGAAACGAATCCGACTAGTTACCATGAGGTTGTGGGTTTGATCTCTGGCCTTGGATCCGGCATTGCCGTGAGCTGTGATGTAGGCCACAGACGTGGCTTGGATCTCGCATTGCTGTGGCTATGGTGTAGGCTGGCAGCTGTAGCTCTGATTTGGCTCCTAGCCCGGGAACTTCCATATGCCACGGGTGCAGCCCTAAAAAGCAAAAAAAAAGAGAAAGATCCATTGAAGTTTATGAAATGGCTTTCAGCCTCTACCAGGATGAATTACAGTTTGTTGTGTTAGAGTTACTGCAATACCATACTTATATGTTTTATAATATGTTTAAAAATCCTTAAATTTATTAGATAAAAAGAAACTAGTGTTAGTTAGGAAAACTTACATAGATTATATCATTTATGCCGTACAATAACCTTATAAAGTCGTTACAGATCAAAGCCAAAACCCCTGAGGTTTGGGGATTTTAACACTCAAAGTGATGCAGTTGATGATTTGGATTTGACTATACATACAAAAGTTGTGATTCCACCCTGTTAATTTAATTTGCATTGTATATCATTGAGAATTTTTCTATATTAATAATTAGGAACTCACTGTATAGTGGGGAGGCAAACATGCACGCAAAAAATTCAGTACAATGAGTTAAGTGCTATGACAGAGATAGTGAACATGACATTCTGGAGATGTTGAGTATGATAAGCCTAATTCTTGGATTTATGAAATATGCTTTCTCAGAGAGGGCTGGAAAGGGAAGAAAGTAAAGTTTGGAGGAAGCAAGAGAGTTGGACAAAAAGTCAAAGAGATCAGCAATCATGTCACAGAACGCAGTATTTGTGAATGAAGGAGTTAAAGACCTGGAAGGAGGAACTTTATAATGAGATGTAGAAAGTTGATTATAAAAGTAGCCATAAAAATCATGTGGCTCTGTGAATTTCCAGGAAGGTTGTTCTTTAAAAAATGTTTATTCCCACATTATTTGGTGCATACCGCAACTATATAGTGTCCCATAATTTCTCTACTGCCAATTTTTAGATTAATGCAGATTTTCTAGTCTTCCAGCTCCACTTGTCACATCAGGAAGTTGGAAAACAAGACTGAGAGGGAGTCAAGATCACCTTTTACTACTTTCCTATCCCAACTGAGGAAAAAGAACTTTGGATGAACTTGTGAAAGGAGCAATATCAGGAATGAATGAGACGTGCTGAATTTTTGCAAAACAGTCTAAATAAAACTGCTGAATAGTTGCTGAGATGCCAAAAGGAAAGAAAGATGCTGATAACTGGACTTTTTATGAACTAGAGAAAACACACCGTTCTCTAGTAATAGATGAGATATAACTCTCCCTCTTTCTCTCTCTCTCTCTCTCTCTCTCTCTCTCTCTCTCTCTATATATATATATATATATATATATATATATATATATATAAACGCAATTGTATGTATAGAACAAATTTATCCTCCAATCCAAATACTTGGGAAACTTGTGTAAGCCTGCATGAATTTCCCCCGTTTTTCTCATAAAAACCTCTATCCATTTTCCTTTAATGGGACACTATTTTGGGTTCCTCTAGAATCTGTGATCCTAAGACCCCCAAATAAATTGCCTTTTTGCCTCTGTAGTTTGTGGCCCTTTCTGTTGACAAACTTTAGTATTGTTTCTCATTCTAGTCACATCATTGTACCTTTTATAAACATTTAAAAGTTCTACCATGCAGCCAATGCTCCTTATTAATTTCTGGTAGGGATTTACATTTCTTTTTGTTTGATTTTACAGGACTTGTATGAAGTGCTGAGACCAAGCCCTAGTATTTTTACATATTCTGTTACTTTAAGATAAAAGGTATTCTTTTAGTTTTACCTTAAGTTTGAGGAAAAAGTATCAAGGAGAAGGTGGGACTAATTGCCTGACATAGACTATCTTGAATTTCAAGTTGTCATCCAAAGCTCTCTTTAGCCTTTCTAAACATAACACATTCATTCTGAAAGGAGATAATCAAGTAGAAACAGATAAAAATGAAAGACTCATAGAAAAATCACTCTACTAGTTAACACAGTTATCCCTTGGTATTGGGGAGTTGGGGGAGTCAGATTGGTTCTAAGACTCTGGGCAAATGCTCAAGTTCCTTACAGAAAATTGTGTACTATTTGCATATAGTCCTCCCATAAACTTAAATCATCTCTGGATTACTTATAATACCTAATGCAATGTAAATACTATGTAAATAGTTATAAATGCAATGTAAATGCTATGTAACTATTTGCTATTATTTGGAAAAATTCAAGTTTTGCTTTTTGGAATTTTTAAATTTTTAAATTTTCCGGAATTTTTAAAAATATTTTTCATGTGTGGTTGGTTGAATCCACTGATGAAGAACCCAAAGTTACAAAGGGCTGACTATATTCTCTGGAAAACCTGCCAAGGATAGGTAAAACTTCATTTTAGTTAAGGGAAGAATGATTTACAAAGCAGAATACTATTTATTATATAATTTTTTTGTGCAGCTTGATGAACAAAAGATTTCTTTCACTCAATAATTTGAACAGGAATTCCTGCTGTGGCTCAGTGGTTAACGAATCTGACTAGCATCCATGAGGATGCAGGTTCAATCCCTGGCCTTGTTCAGTGGGTTAAGGATCTGGCGTTGCCTTGAGCAGTGGTATAGGTCCCAGATGTGGCTCAGATACTGCGTTGCTATGGCTGTGGCATAGGCCAGCAGCTACAGCTCCGATTTGACCCCTAGCCTGGGAACCTCCATATGCCATGGGTGTGGGCCTAAAAAGCAAATAATGATAAGAATAATAATAACAATAATTTGAACAAAATTGCTCCATTTTGGATGAGGAAAATTTATGTTTTGCTATTATATTGTCACAGTATTAATACCTGCATAATATTTTAGATGTCGATTATCTAATATTACTGTATATTCTTAGTACTTAAGACATATTTTAACTTCCTACTAATTAATCATATAAAACAGTCTGTGGTCCTACAAATTTGTAACACCTAGCTAGGTACACACTAGTTATAGTTTTAGGTTCCATGACATAATTTCATAGGAAAGTCACTAAGACTATTACATGCAATATAAAAATAAATCTATAGGATTGCATTAAATAGTTAATTTTGCTTAGCTTTCAGAGAAATACAACACTAATTATGGTTTACAAGTACTCTTGCAGAGATAGTCCCTCATCCTATTAACTATAAAACTTGAATAAAGTGGTCAAACCTATGCTATGAATGATTATGTTTCTCTAAGAACTAGTATCTTGCTTTTTACTCCAATCCCATCTCTAGCCATTTTTTCTCTTTCATTTTCCCATATCTTTGTACATTTTGACTCTTGCCCAGAAAGGCATCTGTAAAATACATCTTATTCATATCCCTTTCCTGGTTCACTAGACAAACTCCTACACATAATTAAAGATCCAGCTGGGACAGTACTTCATTAGGGAAGAGCTTTCCAAAATTGCACGTACAGAGTTAATTACTACTTCCTATATTTTCCCATGGTACCCTGAGTATATCTGTATCTTAGTATCTATATTTTACCATATTTTTCTTTTTATTTTTTCTGGTATACTGTAAACCTCTTGAAGTTAACAGTCTGCCTTAGTACTAAGTAATGTTTCACATAGCTCAGTTAAGAACACAGACGTTGGTCTCAACATGTTCTATGGTATTGCAATTCCCTTGTTATTGACATAATTGGCTCCACCCACATTCTGAACCAATGAGAGACCGACCTAGCAGTGTGTTAGGAGCTCCTAACAACCAGCTCTTGCCTTCTGTGACCAGGCTGCTTGGCAGCTCAGTCTCGCTGAATAGGTTTCTGGTACTTAGGTTTTCCAGCATTCTTGCTTACAGAAAAAGATCTTTGGCAGACAGGAGACATAACTTGTCATTCTGGAACTACATCACTTGTCTGGAAGAAGAATATCTATTTTTAGTCTTCCACATCTCATCTTAGGTCTAGATTCTTCTGCATTAAAATCTTCTCTCAATACTGAGTATCAAGACTATCAAAAATAAGATATCTTGTATTGTTGTATCTTCTCTCAATACTGAGTATCCATACTATGGAAAATACATGAAGTTACATTACAACCAGCACAAAAAGCTTCATTGGACTGTCTGGATACTTACTCCATGTTTGAACTTAAATTGGTACTTTAGACTTGTGAATTTGGATTCAATCTGATGAACCAGTCTCCAGGATGGGAGTAGCATTTTTTGCCCAACTATTTTATCCTACCCTAGGAGAAATTTATGACGGTATTAATGGGCCTCCTCCACCAATTTGTCATCAAGAGTTTCTAAATCCTTATTTCTTGAGTCTGTTTCTGACATTATTTAATCATCGAGGGTGTAGTTTTAAATGTTTGCATGTACTGATAAAGAAGATTGTGAAGTATATTTTGGATGTATATGATGGTTTTTGGATAGATTGTCATCTGCAAGGTTGCATAACTATGTTTATGAATACAAAGAATTTAATTCGATGAAACTATAAAGACATTGACTTCATAAGTCTGCAGTATATTTAAAAATTAATCATAAAAAATTTAGTACATCCTGTTTTGTCATAAAAATATTCAAATATTTGTTATACTCTTTTATACTTTTCTACTTTGATTTAACAAAATATCCACTATTTACCATAATAATTCCATTTATGAGCTGATATTACTCAGGAAGATTGGAAATTAGTATCAGCTACTTCAATTCACTAACTGGTTATTTGGGCTTAGCAAGGTGGTATTTTCATCATTCCTTTTAGACATTCTATCTGTTTTAGCTACTGGAGAGTGTCTTCATAGAATATAGCCTGGTTTTCATAGTGCAAGTTTGTTAAGTAAAGAAACTATAAAAGGGATGGGGAGCAAAATTAGGAACCAAGGAAGAAGTCACAGAATTTTGGGATGGCTACCACTCTAGATAAAGCTTTCTATGGAAAATCAATTTAGGTAAGTAAATAACCATTCACAAAATAGGGACATAAAAGAAGGGAATGAAACTAAAAATATCTCAAAAAATTGTGTCTATTTAGAAACAATAGGAAAAAAAAGTGACACTAGGAAGAAATGGTTGCTTTACCATGAGGAACCTTGAATGTTTGGAGCACTGACTGGTGGTTGTTAATAAATAACTAATGAAGGCACATGTTGGGAACAAGTAGTACCTTGCCAGAAAGCAAAAAATGTTTCCATGAAGAAGCTTCCTGCAATAACTCCTCCTATCTTTTATTCATTTAGAAATATACTGACAGAACATTTAGCCTTGATAAGCAAATTGTAGACTTAATATGCTAATATATTTCTTCGTGAATTGAATCATTGTAATGAGTGTCTGCAATGGGAATATTATCATGACTCTTGTCTTTTCAGGCAGATACTGCTAAGACTAAAGTGATGAGAAATATCATGTAAAGGTAAAGAGGAAATACATAAGGGTTTCCCCAATATAAGCATTCCATATGTATATTTAACACTTACACATTCCTTGGCTATTTTACCATGTTATTATTATTATTGTATTACTTAAATATCTTTTATTATCCAAAGACTTTAAAGGATTATATAAACATTAGGACGTGAATCTCCTGAAAAATATGTAGAGTGGGGTCTGGAGAGAATTATGGAAAGATGAAATTGGTCTTTGGGCACTCTCTTTACTTTCAAACCTCTTTCTCCCATTAATAATATCTATATTTTAACTAGGTGATTTGAATTAAATTTCTACGATTGGAATTGTAGTAAAGATAAGGCGATAAGGGAGGATTTTGGCTGGTATGTGAGGGCAAAGCAACTTTACCAGTGGCCTTCAAATCGCACTTAATAAGAGGCTTACTCTGAACTTCTAAGAATTCCAAGGCTTCTAAAAACACACTTAGCCTCAGAGTTCCTGTTGTGGCTCAGTGGTTAATGAACCCGACTAGTATCCATGAGGCCGTAGGTTTGATCCCTGGCCTTGCCCAGTGAGTTAAGGATCTGGTGTTGCTGTGAGCTGTGGTGTAGGTCACAGATGTGGCTCAGATCCTGCATTGCTGTGGCTGTGGTGTAGGTTGGCAGCTACAGCTCCAATTCCACCCCTAGCCTGGGAACCTCCATATGCCCTGGGTGTGGCCCTAAAAAGACCAAAAAAAAAAAAAAAAAAAACCACACTTAGCCACTCCATCTAAGACAAAAGCTGCTGTTTGTTAGTCTTACTATGCCATATTTTTGTCTAGTTCATTAATATTCAATATAATGTATCATAAAATATTTTTATAAATTGGTTTTAAAAACATAAACTACACATTTTGGCTGGACTATCATCATATAATCACTTTGGGATGAAGTATAGGAATTTTTCTAGTTTTTTTTTTTTTTAATGTGATGAAAGTCTTGCTTCAAAATTGAAATTGATGGAATGGGAGAAAATAATTGCAAATGATGTAACTGACAAGGGCTTAAGCTCCAAAATATACAAACAATTCTTACAACTCAACAATGACAAAAACCAAACCACCCAATTGAAAAATGGACAGAAGACCTAAATAGATATTTCTCCAAAGAAGACATATGGATGGCCAACAGGCACATGAAAAAATGCTCAACATCACTAATTATTAGAGAAATGCAAATCAAAACTACAATGAGGTACCACCTCACTCTGGTCAGAATGGCTATCATTAATAAGCCTACAAATAACAAATGCTGGAGAGGGTGTGGAGAAAATGGAGCCCTCCTCTACTATTGATGGGAATGTAAATTGGTACAATCATTGTGGGAAATAGTATGGAGGTACCTCAGAAAACTAAATATAGAACTACCATATGATCTAGTAAGCCCACTTCTGGGCATATATCCAGACAAAACTTTCATTCAAAAAGATACATGTACCCCTGTGTTCATTGCAGCACTATTCACAATAGCCGAGACATGGAAACAACTTAAAGTTTGGGGGTAGTAGATGCAAACTATTGCATTTGGAATGGATAAGCAATGAGGTCCTGCTGTGTAGCACAGGGAACTATATCCAATCACTTGTGATGGAACATGATGGAAAATATTATGAGAAAAAGAATGCGTGCGTGCGTGTGTGCGTGCATGTGTGTGTGTGTGTGTGTGTGTGTGTATAACTGGGTCGCATTGCTGTATAGCAGAAATTGACAGAACATTGTAAATCAACTATAATAAAAATTAAAAAATAAAAGTAAAAAATAATTAAACACACACAGACAAAATTGCAACTGAAGATATGAAATGATGAAAGAAAAGGTGTTGAGACAGGTACAGGGTTGCAATAATGGACAGACGTCAAAAATGAATCACAAGAGATGGCCCTGAGCCCTGGTTAATGTGGCAACAAAGGTTGATCAGGAAATGAAGCTGCAGGTCTACAGTTGAGGAACAGATGTATCATATGCTAAAGTTTGAGAATCAGATAGTCAGGGGCAAGGAAAAAAAGAGCAAGGAGAAATGGCTGGAAAGTAAATTAGAGCAATCGTGGTACTCCAGGGACTCACCAGGAAAAACATAACAGGAAAAAGCCTCCTTTAACCCATTGGTGAATTTCAGTCCTTGTCCTGCCTGTTTCCCTCAGATTAAATGTACTATTTGGCCACATTCCTAAATTTCAACTGTATGTTTTGTTCCCTGGATGCTGATCAGCTTCCTTTTTTCTTGGCATGGCTTTTTCACAAACAGATAAGCTTTCCTTTTGGCATAAAACAATTCATAAGATCTGAAGATAAAGGACTCAGAGTGTAGAAAAAACGTGTGGCCTGAGTTTTAGATTTGGGTGTCAATGGCAGATGGTGGCTGAGAATATGAAAGCAGATGTGCTGCCCAGGGAAAGAATGTAGGGGATGCAGGCACTAGACCGAAGACTTCGATAGCTTTTTGAATTTCTTTCTACCTGAAATTTATGTAACTGCAACGAGTCCCTAGGAATACCAATTGTGAGCTAATTTTCTCCTTCTAAAATGTAGATTACAAAAGCTTATTCCAGAATCTATATACTAAAGCCAAAGTGTTCTAAATTTTTATTTTATTCCTCCTGATCACTTTAACGTCTCTTGGTTATTGCAAAATTTTGCAGAACCAGAAAGTAATTATATACAACTTTCAGTTGGAGAGCAATTATTTCTTAAAGATCTTCATTCTTATCTCAACAACCTTATATAAAAAAGAAATATACTATTTTTAGATTCACCAACATTTAGTTGTTACTTCAGTATTGTACAACCTCTACTCTTACACTACTATGGAATGAACATGGACTTTGAAACTAGACAAACCACAACTGGAGACACAATATTACTAGCTTAGATGTCATAACCTCCATAAAGTCATTCCTGAAACTCTTTCCCCTCCCTCATTAGCTATGTTCCTTTTACGGTCACAAGAAACCCTGGCATAGATCTAACTTGGCAGTTAGGCCACAGTGTATTAAAATTATCAGCTACTGTGTCAGTTTCCCTTATTACAACTCCTACAGACAAAGAAAAAGTTTATTCCAGTACATTTGCCATGCTTCTTTCAATGTTTGAAAAGACAGATGAATAGATAATATTCAAGTGGCTTGATTTCTTACAGGAATAATGAAAAGACAGGGATGGTAACACTTTTTCAGATATGTAGATAGAAAGAACCCAATAAAGTGTGTCAGTAAAATAAGATCAGAAAATGTAAAGCTAAAAGGCATTATCCTGAGCAAAACTCGAAGTAGGGACATTCATGTTGAAATCTCTTGATTGTCATCATGGGCTACATAATAGCTTGGATTTAGTTAGGGAGACAAGAGGGGTTTCTAGCAATTAATTTGATTCTTTGGAAATAATGAAGCATATTCCAGTAAAAAAGGTGAGTTGTGACGCTCCATGGCACATTCTGACTGCCCTTTTTTGTATTTAATTAGCTCATATTCCTAACGGAAGTGTCAGGAAACAGCACAGAAACTCTGCAAAAATTCCTGACCTTCTTACTCTATGATTTTCAATCTGTGTCTCATAGCATCATTAGACCAGATTTTAAAGCTGGCTGTTGTAGAGATTCCTATTTGCTCAAGTAAAAGAGATAGGTGAGAAAGCTCATTATCTTGTATTTGTAACTTTATCCAGCTCAAATCATATATGAATACATCATAGCCAGTGCTAAAAATTCACTAGATAGCTCCCATAATTCTATGGTGAAATCCTTGATTGCTGATTCCAAAATTACAATGCCTCAGTTTAAAATAATTTTTTAGGCATCTCTTTCAGGAATACAGTACAAGAAGTTTCATAAAAAGAACTTTTTGGAAGAGGGAAATTCTTTATTGTCCTTATGCCTCATGTCACTATTACTTTCATTGAGGACTCTTTGTGATTTAGAAAATACATCCAAATTTAGGGAAACCAGTAGTCTTTTAAAATTAGTATCATTCATTTTAATAAACTTATACACCCATGTGTATATATAAATATATATATACACACATACACATGACCAGGTTTTCCTGAAGGCAAAATTCTTTGCAGAGTTAGAACTTGTCAAAGTGGTTATAATTGTTCCCAAATGCTCAAATTCTATCAGAGAGCAGATGTTTAACTTTGTAGGAAATAATAAAATTAGATAATCTGAGTAAAGTGTACTTTGCTAGCATGGAGGCAAATATGTCATCACGTTGGTCAAGAACGGTGTAGGAAAGCTAATCCTGACTGGAGCTCATTTTACATGTAGACACCACATCTATCCACAGCAAGAAATGATCTTGCATTCCTTTCTACACTAGATTCCATGTAAATTGCTTTTTCTTGGATGCAAGTAAAGCTTTGGGGAAAACATGTATGAGTCTGAGTGGAGTCTCTATTATGATGTAGGCAGATGTCTTTCAAAGCTTATTGCTTAATGTTATGTGTCTGGGTAGCAAAGGAAAGCCAGAGGAAAAAAATTAAAAATGTAAATGACACATAAGGAAAAACATCATAAGTTAGGGTTTGGTATCTGTGTTAATGTGTAGGACTCCTCTTCTCTTCTTCACTGCCTAATAAAGATAGCTGAATACTCTGAGTTACCTAATCGGGCTCCCTAAGTTTGTTCACTGCTGCCTTATGTTCCCCACTGCTTGATAGGCTGCCTTGAGTTTCTCTGTGACTAACATGGGCTGACCTACACATGCATCAAAGGGCCTACTGAGCCATATCTTAAAGCGAGAGTTGCTTCAGCCATAAGAGGGCTAAATAAACTGCCACAAAATCTTGCTCGTATGGAATAGGCGCACCAGTATGTAGTATATGATTGGTAATGCTCTGGGTTAATTTCTAAGCAAGGTAGGTCTTTGTCTTTACCACAAAGTCTATGACTATATTGTACTTTTTTGTTTTAATGATTTTTATTTTTTTCTGTTATAGCTGGTTTACAGTATTCTGCTATGACTATACGTTATAGTTCTGCTAGTAACATTTATTACTATGTAAATGCTGCAGTAACACATGGAGAGCTTTCTGCTTATTACCAACTGCTGACAAATAGGATGTACATTTGTTCTTTGGCAGAATATATGAGAAAAATAAGGAGAGTCAAAAAAAAAATATATATATATAAAATGGGTGGCTCATTGAGTTAAGGATCCAGTATTTGTCACTGCTATGGCATGGGTTTGACCCCTAGCCCAGGAATTGTTTTGGCTAATTATATATAATTAGCCAAAAAGAAATAAATGCTATAATTATATATAATTAGCCAAAAAGAAATAAATGCTAATGCTTCAATTCTTCATCAACCTGAAGGGTGGCCAGGATCAGTCTGATGCTATGAGCTACTTCCAGGGCATAAAATGTCCTCTAGCTATAATAGTGACTTGGAAAATCTTGAGAAAATGTATTAGGGATGGGTGTGCATAAAAGATGGCAGCCTCTAATCTTCCTCTATTTGAATTCAATAATCATAAAACTCATTTTTCTAAAATAAAAATAATCTTTCACACAATTTTAATGGGAAAAATACATTAGTCTATTGTTCAAATAGTAACTCCAAATTCACTTGAACTTTGAAATTCATAGCACATTATAGTTTGATGTCTACCTACCTTTTCCAGCTTAATCTAATGTTGCCACACCTAGTATTCTTACCACACAGGGCTAATTTCCCTGATGTAACATGTATTCTTATTTTCCACTCATTTTTCTGTCATTCCCACTATCTGCAATGTCAAGCCCTACTCATTCTCTGCCTGTCAAAATCCCAGTCATACTTTAAGAACTCTCTTGGCAAGCATGTGGAATAGTGCTTCATACACAGTAGACCCTAAGCGAGTATTAGTCATTTGACTAAGTGAATGAAATAGTGAATGACACTTCCTCTCAGAAGTTTGTGTATACTTTTAATTTAGCATCTATCAAATATTATCATAGTGGAATGTATATAAACATATAAATATATTTATGGATATAAATATAACTCCAGGTATGTATACCAGGATTTACTTTTATTTCCTAGAATCTAGCAAATTCTGTAATACAAGTAAGTGTCATACCCAGTATTAACTTGTTGAGTGAATGAATGCATTTACTGCTAAATTCGAGTCTGTAGTATTTGCTGTATCTTTTCATTTAATGAATTTTTGTAGGCTATTTTAGATATTGAAGAGTTAATTTTTCTGCCTACTGTGATAGGAAAGAATACATATCAAAATTTCCAAATATCCCTCAAAAAAGACAGAATCTTTGTAATTAAAGTAGTTCTTTTTTATTTTTCCGAAAGGAGGGATTTTGAGTGACTATTGCACTTATGGCTTATGCCAACAATTTGTAACTCACAAGTGGTGATATAAATCATGCTAACAAATGGCTAAGAATTCATAATGTTGCCATTTGCCTTACTGTTATTTTGTCATATTCTGAGTGGCATTCCTTACTAGAGAGCTGTGGAAGAGATTATTTATCTGAAGATTATCATCTTTGTTAAAATTGAAGTATAATTGATTTACGATACTGTGTTAGTGTCTGGTGTACAGCAAAAAGATTATACATTCTTTTTCAGATTCTTTTCCATTATAGGTTGTTACAAGATATTTAGTAGAGTCCCCTGTGGTATAGAGTAGGACCTTGTTGTTTATCTATTTTATATGTGGTAATTTGTATCTGCTAATCTCAAATTCCTACTTTATTCCTCTCTTCTGACCCCCAATTCCCCTTTGGTAACCATAAGTTTGTTTTCTATATCTGTGAGTCTGTTTTTGTTTTGTAAATAAGTTCATTTGCATCATTTTTTTAAAGTTTCCACATATAAGTGGTATCAGATGATACTTGTCTCTCTCTGATTTACTTCACTTAGAATGATAATCTTGGCTCCATCCGTGTTCCTGCAAATGGTATTATTTCATTCATTTTATGGCTGTGTAACATCCCATTGTATATATGTACCACATCTTCTTTATCCAAGAGTATCAATTTAAAAAAAAGTATTTTATCAGAATATAGTTGACTTACAATGTTGTGTTAGTTTCAGGTGTACAGCAAAGTGATTCAGTTACATATACATATAGTCAAAGAATATCATCCTGATGAACAATCAACACATTGAAATGAAAGTTTTCTAATCCTTGAAATTCACTGATAGCAACTTTGAGGTTCAAGAAATTGTTAATTTGAGTTTGATATTGTCTTAATGAGTCCCTCTCTGACTGTTAATCCTTAGTTACCCATCTCTTCTCTCACTTCAGTAGACATTTATTATATATTTGTCACTTGGTTTAAACTGCTCTGCATTTATTATATATTTGTCACTTGGTTTAAACTGCTCTGCATTTTTTTTTAATCTCTTTCTATAAATATTAAAGGTAGGGATCATGTCCTGTATCTCTGTGTCACTTGAAGGGGAGAAGAATGAAAGTAATTGAAGACTCTCTCTCTCTCTGACTCTTTCTGCTGTATTTTTTTTTCTTTTTTCTTTTCTTTTTAGGGCCACACCCACAGCATATGGAAGTTCCCAGGCTAGGGGTCGAATCAAAGCTATAGCCGCTGGCCTACACCACAGCCACAGCAGTGTGGGATGTGAGCCTCGACTATGAACTACACAACAGCTCAAGGCAACACCAGATCCTTAACCCACTGAGCAAGGCCAGGGATTGAACCTGCATCCTCATGAATACTAGTCAGATTCGTTTTCACTGAGCTACAACAGGAACTCCTTCATTGTGTCTTTAATAGAAAGGAAGTAGTCATAAACTGGTATGGTCAAAATTTAAGTAAAGTTTAGACTGTATATACAATACTGAAATTTAGAATGGGGAAATAATTTTAAATATAATTAATTCAATGCTATATAGTACTGAAGACTTGAGAAATGCTCTCCCTTTGTAGGGGGGAATATGTATATACTATATATGTTTATATACTATATATATAGTATATGATGTATATATTTGCACACACTACTATGAGGTGTTTAATTGTATGGAAATAACTGTCAAAATACCTTATTTATTTTTATTCATTAATTAACCATGGAACTCATAGTTGTTTCTTAATGTTTTCAGAGTCAAGGATTTAGAAATAAAGTGTAGCTATGTATAGTGAGAAAGTTTTCCTTTTTTTAGGACTATGATAATGCATTGTCTTTACTGTGACTAACGATAGCATATTAAGGTTAAGCAGTGTGTTTATGTGATAATTAACACCATAACATATTTAATTTTTGTATAGAAGATATGATAGGTTTTTGCTTAATTGTAATCTGAAGAATATAAGTACTATTTGAAAGTTTTTTGTATGTAGGTAACATAACTGACACACAGTCAAATCCCTTAAGTTACGTATTTTTCTGTTCACATTCCCATTTTATACAATTATAATATGTCTTTTTTTTTTTTTTTTTTGCCTTTTCTAGGGCTGCCCCCGTGGCACATGGAGGTTCCCAGGCTTGGGGTCCAATCGGAGCTGTAGCCACCGGCCTACACCACAGCCACAGCAATGCGGGATCTGAGCCGCGTCTGCGACCTACACCACAGCTCATGGCAACCCCGGATCCCTAACCCACTGAGAAAGGCCAGGGATGGAACCTGCAACCTCATGGTTCCTAGTCGGATTCGTTAACCACTGCGCCACAACGGGAACTCCTTACAATTATAATATGTAACTGAAGTCTTTAGTTATTAAAGGTCCATGTTGAAATACACAAATACAAGGAAAAGTACAGAATTAGGTCATTTTCTGACATTGAAACTCCAAGCATTGTGACTTGGTCAGATTATTCAGTTCCCGGTGGAACCAAGGCCAGGTATGCTGGGAAGCCATAAGTGCCTAAGTGGCTTTCTTGGTTTTAAAGGACTGCAGTCTGGTTCCGTATACTCCACCCCTGACTCTCAAACTACTTACCTTTATGTCTAGAGTAATCAGTTATTGGCACCCTACTTTAGTTACCCAGTCAGTAAAAGGAGGAAAATTGAGCTATTTGAATTTTAAGATGTCTTTTAGTTCTCAGACACTGGGTATGAACTAGTAGTTGTCTTCCTAATCATCTGGGAATATACAGATGTTCAAACCATTCTTTCAGGCTTGCTGAAATTATATTAACAGGGCAATGTTAATGCTCATTAATTTACAACAAGATTAACTCTCAGAGGTGTTTGAAATCACATGAAGAAAGCAAATATTCCTACTGAAATATGGCTATTTTACAGATGTGATTTCCAAAGACACTTATTTAGCACATGCATACTATAACATCTCATAGAGATGACAAGTACAAGGTTAATTCTACTATTGTGCCCCAATGGGACATTGCCCATCCCCTTTCCCTAACGATGATGGTTCAGGCCTCACAGCCCAGAAATTAATCCCTTTTCATATATACCGTTCTGTGCTACAGCCAGATGCTCTATTTATGAGAACAGACCTCATTCCAGTCTGAATAGGGGTATTTCTGTCACATACTGTCTGCCTTGGCAAAATTTTCTTTAGCTTGATTAATTCTTATTGCCAACTTCCCAAGTGAGAACACTTATGGAACAATGTGCTCTTTTATAGCCATTACCACTATTTAATCCTGATGGCACAATAATTGATTCTTTAATGAATTTAAAGGTTAGAAGTAAAGTCTGTAGGTACTTTTATACCCAGGGATATTTAATTTATATATATTGTAGCTTAGGTTAAAAATTCAAAACAGTGTCATCTAATCAGTGAAGACTTTATATTAAATGGTCTTCACTAGAATTTACCTTAGGCCAACTACAGGTGGATTGGAGTTAAGAAGGCCACAATTTGGCAGGAAGAATGGTATAGTGGAAAGAGACAGGATCAAGGGTGACACATGATTTGTGGTTCCAAAGTTAACCATTACTTTCATAAACATATCACTCTCTCTTGCTGTAAGTGGAAGGAAGGAAAAAAAAGGAGCACTTGGTTGCAGATGTTGCACTCAATTCTCCACCATATCTCCATACATGAGAATGATACTGCTTCCACCATCTTCCTCTTTGTGCCACTGTGCTTTATAAATGGTGTAAATACCTTAAGCTTTAGAGTCAGACAGAACTGGGCTTTAAACTCTACTTCTCCTGCAAGTTACCGACTTGATTGTGATTAGACATAATTCAGTAGTACAGCCAGACCTTGAACCTAGATCTCCTGACTTTCAATCCTGTACTCTCTTTATTACACCATGCCTGAGGCTGATCAGTGGAAGAGAAAGATAACTATGAAAATCCATAATAATTTCTCCTATGGAAAGGTGAACATGTGTAATGCAGGTAATGTGTGTACTGAAAAAGTTATTTTTAAAATATTATTTGAATATTATTGATTTATATAGTAATTTTTCCTATCGAAAGTTAAGTCCAAGGGACAGTGAGAAGCCAGTGATGCATATCTTCAATTTTGGAAGTACAAAGATTAGCTTGGTTAGACATCACTGTCTTCGTAAGAGCCTCATCATTAAATAATATTTTTTTTCTTTGTCTTTTGTCTTTTTTTTGTTGTTGTTGTTATTATTGTTGCTATTTCTTGGGCCGCTCCTGCGGCATATGGAGGTTCCCAGGCTACGGGTTGAATCGGAGCTGTAGCCACCGGCCTACGCCAGAGCCACAGCAACGCGGGATCCGAGCCTCGTCTGCAACCTACACCACAGCTCACGGCAACGCCGGATCCTTAACCCACTGAGCAAGGGCAGGGATCGAACCCGCAACCTCATGGTTCCTAGTCGGATTCGTTAACCACTGCGCCACGACGGGAACTCCAAAATAATATTTTTTTCAAAGATTGTGCAGATTTTCACTCTCCTTCTGCACCACCTGAGATAAATATATTATTGTATGGGACTCTGGTCAAGAAGATAAAAGGGCAGTATGACCGTTAGAAAATTATTTTGCTGCTGCTTTCAAATATCTGGACAATAATGGATGGACCATGGGGCTTAGTAGTAGAAAGTGTGTTTCTGAAAGAAAGATCTTGATATAGAACAGGGAGTCTTGAATTTTAGGATATTACTAGTCACCCAAGGAGCTTATTAAAATGTTGTTGCAAATTCTAGGTAATTCTGAGGAGATGACCACATTGCCATCTTGTGGCTACAACGAATGAGAATGACCTGAAAAATCTCAAGGCAAGTTTAGATATGTGAAATGTGAACTGGTAAACTCAAATCTCCAGGACCTCTTAGCCACTTTCTAATTATTTATTCAAAGCCACTATCTGCATTTATTTCTTTGCTTGTATGGTTGGGGTTCTCTACAAGATTATAAGTTCTTTAAAGGTAAAAACACACTAATTTTGTTTACCATTGTAAACCCACAACCTAGTGTAGATACTCTGTAACTATTTGAATGAATTACTGAATTCACTACCTATCAAGTGGCAAATACTGGAGGGAATGGCTCAAGAGATACCATTTTCCTACTTATTATTTGAACATGAAATTGTTATAAACTTAGGTGGGGGGAGGAAAGTTTTCCAAGAAGATAAGAAGAATTCACTTGTTACTTCTACCCCATATACATCTTCCCTTGTATCAATTCAATGGATTATCTTTTCTTAAAGTAATTCTACTTTGATTTTCTGTGAATTAAAGGAGCTGGGAAAATGATTGTAGACTATGTCAATTCTTGCTGTGTTGATGTGCATATATTTTGTGTAAGATTACATTCCCACACTCATGCATATGCCCATATATAAATATTCACAAGCATGTTCAGATTAATGTACTAGGACCTGATGGATGTATTTGGCCACAATTTTTCTGCCAGTCATATGATTACTTCTGCAATGTGATTCAATTTTTATTATTTAATATGCAAACCCATTTTTGGGTCTGGTCGATGTGCTCATGGTGCTATTAATCGTCATGCTCAGAAAAGGCACATCTGTTCAGAATTTAAAAGGACCTTGGTAATTTCTCTTTATTGCTACTGCTAGAAAATTGTTAAATATTTAGTTTGCTTATCTCAAAATTTTCAAATGTCCCAGTGATGAACTAAATAATCTTGACCAAGAATATTTATATTATATTTTTTCGATAATGAAACTTGTGATTGAGAAGAAATGTGCAAAATACTTTTTCCTGTGATTAAAGCTTCGTGTTGTTCATTAGAATGCAGACAAAACAAGAGTCATAGTCTATAGTCTATTCAATATACCTGTGGGAAGGTAAGCAGTGCTATATTCTAAACTGGAGAAAGAAAAGGGTTATCACTTTCTACTCTGTATATCTAATAAAAATGTATATTGGTTTGAGCGCTAATTTTTCAACTTAACTTCTAAAATGAAATTTTATAAGTATAGTGGAATCTAGCTATCATATCTTATCACAATGAATTTCCATAAAATAGAAATGTTTTTTTCTATGAAGAACTGGATCAACTCAAATTTTGCCCTAACCTAAGTGGTTCATTGGCTGGGATTCAGAAATCTTTTTGTTTTTGTAAAACATTTCAACATAATGGTACTTTTGGACTTTATTTCCCTCAAACATTTAATTCAATACTTATGGAGATTCATTCCACTAAACATATCCATTTGTTAGGAAGGCAATTGCATCTCAAGTGGATTATTAATAGAACTGATAAAGGGAATAAGGCTTTGGAAAGACATAGAAGTAAATATATACATTTATACCTATTGTGAAAAAATTTTGAATACCATAAGGTCTTCGATTATCCTGAAAAAGAACAGTAGGATCTTTGTTCCTAGATATCTTGAAGAATGGTACAGACATCTAACTACATGTACTATATAGATATTTTTAGGTTCTAATATGAATAATGAAAACAATGCAGTAATGTCCTTCACAGACCAAACAATCACTTATTGTCTATTAAGAATAAACAAAGCAATTTTCTTCTTGCAAAATGTAGCCAAAATATATGTGGGTGTACAAACATAATTTGGCATTGTTCAAAAGACGCTCTAAAGGCTTGTAGATAAATATAAAAAAATTTGTAGGAAAAAAAATCCTTAGATCAAACATATTATTTTACAGCATTAGTAGGTAATGTATGTTGCTCATTATGTGCCAGGCACTAGTCTAGAAACTTTATCTATTACATGGCTTAGTCCTCAAATCACGTAAAGTACTCGCTATCATCATCCCCACTATACAGATGAGGAATTTGGAATATATCTGAGCCATTTTGTCATCCTCCCAACTCTTATCTAAATACAAGAGAAGACTTTTTAAATTTCTTCCCTTTGTTATCAGTACCATCCTTGGTTGTGGATGTGTTAGCAGCATTTCCCATTTGTGGCCTCTATGCTTTTGCTAAGCTCAAAGCTCACTTTTCAAGTTCTTAGGAATCCTTGGCAATTTTATTTTTTAATTTTATTTATTTTATTTTATTTAATTTTTTATTTTATTTTATTTTTGTCTTTTTGCCTTTTCTAGGGCTGCTTCCCACGGCATATGGAGGTTCCCAGGCTAGGGGTCTAATCTGAGCTGTAGCCACCAGCCTACGCCAGAGCCACAGCAACGCGGGATCCGAGCCGTGTCTGCAACCTACACCACAGCTCACGGCCACACCGGATCGTTAACCCACTGAGCAAGGCCAGGGGTCAAACCCGCAACCTCATGGTTCCTAGTCGGATTCACCAACCACTGAGCCATGATGGGAACTCTGCAATTTTATTTTTACCTTAAAATACATAAGATGGAGTTCCCATCTTGGCGCAGTGGAAATGAATCTGACTAGGAACCATGAGGTTGAGGGTTTGATCCCCAGCTTCGCTCAGTGGGTTAAGGATCCGGCATAGTCGTGAGCTGTGGTGTAGGTCACAGACATGGCTCGGATCCCACATTGCTATGGCTCTGGTGTAGGCCGGAGGTTATAGCTCTGATTAGACCCCTAGCCTGGGAACCTCCATATGCCACAGGTGTGGCCCTAAAAAGCAAAAAAATAAAATATAAAATAAAATTTAAAAATACTTAAGATAATTTCTAATTAAGATTACTAGTAAGTATTTTCTTTCTGAGAAAGGCCTGTAACAAGTTAGCTTCCTTTCAGGAATCAGTTGAAAAATAATGAAATGACATTTTTAAAGGCTTTAATTTTCAATGAGAAGTTGCAGCTCTGGGAAAATTTGACTCAACATTGTATAATATGCAGTTAATGAGAAACAATGATATATTCAGTTCCTTGTAAATGTAAAGTATGAATCATAAATCTCTTGTACAGTAACAAAATAATGAATACACTAAAATATTTGGAATTCTGTGGCACAGTTAAAATCTCAAGCTGTTTTCCATTTTAATTACCACAAAAGGGTAATTAAACTGCTCTAAAATCTTTCCTGCAAAACTCCCCTGGGCCAAAAGTCTGAAGCAAATAACTTTCTTCTTGAGCTGGTGTCACAAAGGAAGAGGTCTCAGCTTTTTGAAAGCTGGAATTTTTCTAATGTTTCTTCCAAGAATAGATCATGGCAAGTGTACTTTGAGGTGACTGACATTAGTAAAGTCATTTCTTTCCTCCTCAGACATAAGTTAAAGCAGGAAGATGAAAACTTGAATCTAAGATATGAAACAAATCTCCAAAAATGTCTGTGACCTTGTCCTAATCTATACCTGATATCATCTGAATTGGGAGGGTCCTATTGATGAAGCATAAAACCTCATTAGAATATGAAATCTATACAGTTAATAAAGACTTACAGCTGCTCTGGAGGTGGGGGGGAAAGGGTGGAGGCACAGCTAAAGGGAATTCCTTGGTTTTCTCCTAGCCTTATTAATACTATTGGATAAATAATGCAGGGCTAATCCCTGAACTTCAGCAGAATGTTCTCATCCTCCAAACATTTAGATCAGTACAAACGTATAGGAAAATGAATCTCCTCATCACTGTAGGGAATATTTTGGAAACTTAAAATTTAACTTTGATATGTTTATTTCTTCATGGAAAGAAAACCCTAGCTTTGAATATTAGAAAAATGTATACCTTTTGACCAAAATTACATGGCTATTTTATAGCTTTCTTTTTCCAGATTACTTAATCTCTTATACTTAAAAGAAGTTGTCTCAAGCATTTGTAAACTTTCAATTCATTTTTTCCATACTCGACAGATAGATATTTTTGGCCTAGGAAATCATAAAAACTTTCTTATGACCAAATACTTATGACTTACTAGTTATCCTCCTTTATCTTCTGCCATATTATTAAAACCTTAAACTATAATTCTGAAAGAAGTTTCTCTGTGTGCTTCCAATAAATTTTGGAAGGATATTTCAAACTTGGTGGGTTTTCCCCTGGGTAAACAGGCCCAGGGACAGATGGTTCACCCTCATTTTCAGTATAGGGTGGTCCAGAAAAAGATTCTCACTTTTTTTTCTTTTTTAATGGCCACACCTGTCACATGTGGAAGTTCCTGGGCTAGGAGTTGAATTGGCGCTGCAGCTGCCAGCCTAAGCCACGGGCTGCATCTGAGACCTACACCACAGTTCACAGCAACACCAGATCCTTAATCCACCGAGTGAGGCCAGGGACCAAAGCTACATCCTCATGGAGAATATGTTGGGTTCTGAACCTGCCAAACCACAACTGGAACTCCTCATGGGTTTTTAAATTAGGAAAGACTCTGTTGCCCAGAAGTGGTTGATTAGTATGCATGCCAAAGTCTGTATTTCTTGGCAGATGTGTACAATTGTAATTGCTTTCATCATTTCCATCTCCCATGGTCAGTCAGATTGTTTTGTTCCACAGTCACTTAATAAAATGAAAACCAGAATAAAGAATCAACCACAGCCCTTCAGCAATGATGGGTTTTAGAGAAAAAGAGCAAAGGAAAGTATGACAGAATAAAAACTCATTTCGAGTGAGAAAGCTAGGGAACAAAATTAAAATAATGTGTATGGATGGGCTAAATATTTCAAATATCAACTACAGTTTTCCATTCAACATACCTCTGCTGCTCATGCTTCAATTCTCCTCATAAGTTATTAAGAGCAGTGAACCAGTGTCAGATCTATGTGCCCTTCCTTACCTCAAAGTCTTATGTAGACAACTGGAAATTAATGTTGCAAGAGTTGATTTCATCTTTTGTCAAATGTCTTTGGAAATGGAATCTTGGTCAGTCTATGATTAAGGATATAAGATTTATACACAAAACTTTCCTTTTTTTTTTGCCTTTTGTCTTTTTAGGGCCGCACCTGTGGCACATGGAGGTTCCCAGGCTAAGGGTCTAATTGGAGCTGTAGCTGCCAGCCTACACCACAGCCACAGCAATGCCAGATCCTTAACCCACTGAGCGAGGCCAGGGATCGAACCCACAACCTCATGGTTCCTAGTCAGATTCGTTTCCGCTGCACCACGATGGGAACTCCTACACAAAACTTTCAATATTCTCTTTTTTGGCCCTATATATTTTATTCTCCATTTTTGTTGTTGTTGTTGTTGTTGTTGTATACGTATAGTCTAAAGAGATAGTAAATAGAATTGAGATGGCAACTGGATGACAAACCTGGAGCTTAAAGTTTTCCATGTCTGACTGGAATCCTCCATCTCTGCCCCAGAGGGTCGGTTACTGTGTCTTACATACAAAGCTTTATCTAAGTGGCATTGTTTTCATAATGACAGATATAAACTTTTTTTAAAACATGGAAATGGCAAAAAGGTATGTATAAATAGTATGCTTATTTTCCACTCCTTCAAGACATATATATTGAACACAAAATTGCCAATCGAATCCTACTCACAAGGCTGTAGGGTACTATCATTTGTAAGGTGTTTATGAGATACTGGGTCTTTTTTTCCTGTTTTTCAAAAATCTCATTCTACTATCCTATCATTCAGCTGGGACAGATTTTCAGAAGTTTCTGGCAAGTGAACTCAAACATAATTTACTTGATTGCTTTTATTCAGGGACTCCAAAGTAAGATTCCACTAAAATCAATTCCTAAGAGTAATCTTATTAACAATAATTAAAATATTATGCACATACTAATGCCAGATAGTCTATACACATGATCTCTAACTCTCAATGCCATGCCACTTAGAAATTTATTTCCCTGTTTTATTGATGAGGAAATTGTTATTTAGAAATAGAAGGTGACTTGCCCTTCTGTTTCTAAAGGTGAGAAGACGGTAATGTAAGAATTTAAACCCATGTTCGTCTGATACCAAAGCCCACTTCTACTATACTACAACACCTCAAGCAATGTCACTGCTTATTGGTAATTATCAATGCTTACTGATGGATGCAATGACAAGGCATCTCCAAGACATTCTACTTGCATTATTAAGAAATCTTTTTGGAAAAGGAATGATGCTAATTCCCATACTGACAATAACACCCCAAAAGAGTGCAGTACTTTATTTCCTGCTGAACGTTTTTTTGTCATGTAAATATAGACATTATACATCTCAACAGAAATTCATCTTGTTTCCAAAGGAATGATACAAAACCATTATTTGCCTCAAGAATTTTAATGAAAACCAGACATTCCAGCTCTCCATTAGCTACTTTTAGTCAGAGTCACTGAATTTAGTCAATGTGATTTTTGAAAATTCTCCAGAAATTATTCAAAGCTTATGCTGCAAATTAGATGTTTTATTTAGTGACACTAATTAGAAAATAAATACTAAACTACGTAAGTTGTTTGAGTTGTTTGAATATTTTTATAAATGTGAATATGTTCCTTGGGGGGCTAGAGCCCTGTTTATTTACCTCTATATTCCTAACGCTAAGCACAAGGCCTAATACAGAGAGAGAATTCAATAAATATTTGGTGATCTGAAATGTGACATGAATCCAGAAAGTGTTTTCCAAAGGCCATTTTCCCCTTGGACTCTATGAACTATTCAGAATGTGGCATGTCAAAACATAAACATAAAACTAATTGGACTAGAGATAGGTGAAGTATGAATGCAGGGAAGGGCAATCAAGAAAATTTTCAGAAAAAAAGTAAAGATATAGGTTAAATTTATAGTACTTTCAACACTTTTAAATTATAATTAATAAAGACTAGTAGAGGCCCTTGTTAAGGGAGTTGTACATTTATTGGTCATTTTATTCATGGCCACTTTACTTATGTTTTGGTGCCATTTTAAAAAATGCAGTAGATGGTAAATGAGGTAAAATGTTTATCGACATATTAGTAAGTCTTTTTTTTTTTTTTTGTCTTTTTTGTTTAGGGCTGCACCCACAGCATATGGAGGTTCCCAGGCTAGGAGTCAAATTGGAACTATAACCACTGGCCACAGCCACAGCCACAGCAATGTCAAATCCAAGCCGCATCTGTGACCTACACCAGAGCTCACAGCAAGGCAGGATCCTTAACCCACTGATCGAGGCCAAGGATTGAACCTGCGTCCTCATGGATGCTAGTCAGATTCATTTCCACTGAGCCATGATGGCAACTCCAGTCTTTATCATGTTTTGCCATCTTGTGTCTATTTCATAGCATTTGTCATATCTTAAAATACTTCTGTTTTTCATTTACAAGAATTACATAGTAGTGTGTTAAGAATATACCTCTAAGAGTTACAGAGATATAACCACTTGTATTTTTAAATAAATTATTAGTAGAAAGATGAAATCCTGAAAGATGATTGAGTTTCTCTATTTCTCCTCAAAATTGGGTTAGCTTTATGAATAATATATTTAAAGTGTGAAAAGGACCATTTGTGTAGTATTTCATGAGTTGGGAAAATACTATCTACTTTATTATAGTCATTGAAATGCTACCATTTTGAGTCCTATTCTCAACAGTTAACCACAGAGATATGCCCTTCCTCTGAACTTCTGTACTACCTGTCATGTGTTCAATATGTTGCAGTATTGGCATGTAATTTTATATTGTTCATTATCTTTTTATATAAATTTCTGTCTCCCACCAACACATACAAACTTATAAACTCCCTTGTAGTCATGGATTGGAACTAACACATTTCTACACTATGTTTTATTCATTGCTGAAAAAGAGCAGATATTCGGTAATTGCTTTTATATAATTTATGGTTTGGCCTATCGGTTATAATAGTTTAACTACGACCTTTGTTTGATCATTGTTATGACAGCCCTATCTTGATGTCTTATTAGTTGTTTCTGGATCCATAAGAACTCCTTGAGGTGTTAAAGAAAGTGGAGTTGGTCACAGAGTAAAGTGGGATGTGGAAGCCTGTGGTTAAAATAAAGGTTTTAATTTAATTTAGACACATATTTTAGAAGGGATACAGAAACCAAATCAGATAGCTATAGGATTAGATGTACAAACTGAAAGACGTTTCAGCATTTATCTGATTTATTTAATCAGTTTATCAAAGAAAATGTTTAATTTCAGTCACTGAATGGATTCTGTGGTTTCGGTTATCTCATTTGGTGGAGTAAAAAGTATAATATACATGATTATGCAATTGCAACTTTTGGAATGGATCTATCATATTGTTCAACAAAAGTGATCTCTAAAATATCTGATCCATATCTGCAAAATACATTGGCAAAAATAGCTTTTATTACTGCAAAAGGATATGACTCCATGATATCTGCAAAACTGACCAAATTTTGAGATGATTTAAGAGCTTTTTTTTCAGTTTGACAAAGATTATTCTAGGATTTAACTTTTGGAAATTGTATATGGTTATTCTCAATGACAATATATTATTTTGCTTCGACTCCCTCAAGAGGTTTTTTTTCAGGTAGTTTCACTTATGAAACTGGCTTTTATTACAAAAACTAAATATAATGAGTCATAGTAACATTGTTTTATTTTGAATTTGAATGATAAGAAAGGACAACATTTCTTTCCTACTAATATAGTCTACATCAGTTTTTAATTTCAATTTATATTATTTCTATAAACAGGTTATGATGAGAGTGGGAGAAAGAAAGTTCTTGTGGATTTGAATTTTAGGTAAGGAAAACAAAAGGGATAAGCTCAGCCATTGAAGAAAATCACAGTTTATTGCATATTTATACCTAAGAAAGGCCTTAGAGTAATCATATTTTAGATAAAAGCAATTTTAGAGACATCCAATATTCGCATTTTACAAATCAGGAAAAGCTCAGAGAAGCCAAGTGCCTTCACAAGATCACATAGTTATTGGCAAAGCTGAAAATACAAACTAGGCCTTCTGTGCTTTTTCTACTCTTCCTTAGTATTAACCAGTGGGAAGAGAATGTAAAAATTCAGAATAGGGAGTTACTGTCGTGGCTCAGCGGTTAACGAATCTGACTAGGAACCATGAGGTTGTGGGTTCGATCCCTGGCCTTGCTCAGTGGGTTAAGGATCTGGCGTTGCCTTGAGCTGTGGTGTAGGTTGCAGATGCGGCTCGGATCCCGCGTTGCTGTGGCTATGGCATAGGCCGGCGGCTACAGTTCCGATTCAACCCCTAGCCTGGGAACCTCCATATGCCACGGGAGCTGCCCAAGAAATCGCAAAAAAAAAAAAAAAAAAAAGAAAAAAAAATCAGAATAGAGAAATAGTTCCCAAATAAGAGTAATTCACCAAGAGTCTGGCATCATAAAGTAAACCTAAGTAACATTATCAATGGTTTGCACAAGAACTTTCACATCCCCCCTCCTCTAGCTTTCCTTTCTGATCTGGTACCTTTCTAAATTCATTCTTTCCAGTCTCAGGTTATGCTTCTTATCCTGGACCCCAGGCTAAACTGGAATAATTGCCATTGTTGCACACAAGACCTTTGACCATGGAGAAGTTTGTTTTTTTTTTTTTTTTTTTTTTTGGTTGTTTGTTTTGTAAGCCAGAAACTATAATGATTTCCCTTGAACCTACAAACATGTGCAAGTGTCTCATCTGCAATTAAAGTACTTCCTTAGCTTTGTGTTCCTGTCTAATAAATATTCCCTCTCCTGAGGGTCTGAACCAAGCCTTTCCAAAAATAGTTTTGTAAAAAACAAATGGAATGTGTGAATGTTGTTTGAGTCTTAACTTAAATGAAGCGACTTGTTTAGATCCTAATTTGAGTCAATTCAGAAATATAATTAAAGATGTATAAAGAAATATTCTCAAGGGCAAGAATTCCAGAAAGCAAAGTGAGGAAGTTGGGAAATCTTTTCTCATGAAGGCAAAAAACAAAACCAAAAACAAAAAATCTTGCAAGTACAGGACCAGATGGCTTCATTGGTGAATTCTACCAAATTCAAAGAATTAATACCAACACTTCTCAAACTATTCCAAAAAGTGGGAGAGGAAGAAATGCTTCCAAACTCATTTACAAGGCAGAATTTTCCTAATACTAAAACCAGGCAAAGACAACCCAAGAAAAGAAAATTGTAGGCCAATGTTCCAATATTTTCACCTACTTGTGAAAATCCCTCACAAAATATTAATAAACCAAATTAAACAATACATTAAAATGACCATATAAACAAATAAATTACATCAATAGAATGAAGGATAAAAATCATATGATCATCTCAATAGATATAGAAAAAGTATTCAATAAATTCCAACATCCATTTATTATAAAAAACTCCAAAAAAGGGACATAGAGGGAGTGTACTTGAACATAATAAAGACCACATGACAAGCCCACAATAACATCGTACACAACAGTGAAAAGCTGAAAGCTCTTTTTCTAACATCAAAAACTAGACAAAGATGCCCACTCTCACCACTTTTATTCAACATAATATTGAAAGTCCTAGCCATAGAAATTAAGCAAGAAAAAGAAATAAAAGCCACCCAAATTGAAAAGGAAGAAGTAAAATTGTCACTATTTGCAGGTGACATATTACACATAGAAAACCCTAAAGATCCCCCCCAAAAAAAAACAAAACAAAAAAAAAAAACCTGTTAGAACTAATAACTAAATTTGGTAAAGTTGCAGGATATGAAAGCAATATACAAAAATCTGTTGTATTTCTATACACTGACAATGTGCTATCAGAAAGAGAAATTAAAACAATCCTGTTTATAATTACATCAAAAGAATAAAATACTGAGGAACAAATTTAGCAAAGGATGTGAAAGACCTGTACACTGAAAATTATAAGACATTGATGAAAGAAATTGAGGAAGACAAAAATAAATGGAAAGATATTCCATGCTTGTAGATTGGAAGAATTCATATTATTAATATGTCCATACTACTCAAAGCAATCTACATATTTAATGAAAACCTGATCAAAATTCCAATGACACTTGTCACAGAAATAGAACAATCCTAAAATTTGTAAAAAACCCTAAAAGACCCCAAATACCAAAGGCGACATTGAGAAAGAAGAACAAAGGTGAAGTCATTGATTTCATTTTTTTTTTTTTTTTTTTTTTTGCTTTTTGCCATTTCTTGGTCCACTCCCACGGCATATGGAGGTTCCCAGGCTAGGGGTCAAATCGGAGCTGTAGCCACTGGCCTACACCAGAGCCACAGCAACGCAGGATCCGAGCCGCATCTGCAACCTACACCACAGCTCACGGCAATGCCAGATCGTTAACCCACTGAGCAAGGCCAGGGATCAAACCCACAACCTCATGGTTCCTAGTCGGATTCGTTAACCACTGCACCATGATGGGAACTCCTGAAGTCATTGATTTCAAACTGTGTTACAAAGCTACAGTCATCAAAACACTATGATGCTGGCATAAAAACAGATATATTGATCAATGGAATAGAACAGAAAGCCCAGAAATGAACCCACATATATATGGTCAATTAATTTACAGTGAAGGAGGTAAAGAAGGAGGGAAAGGACAGTCTCTTCAATAAAGGGTGTTTGAAAAACTGTACAGCCACATGAAAAATAATGAAACTAGACTGCTACTTTACACCATACACAAAAGTTAACTCAAAATACATTCAAGGTCTTACATTTCAGGTTTTACATTAAAGACTTGAATGTAAGACCTGAAACCATAAAATTTCTGAAAGGAAACATAGGTGGAAACTCCTTTACATTGGTCTTGGCAGGAATTTTTTGGCTCTGACTATAAAAACAAAGCCCTGCCCCCCCCCAAAAAAAAACTGCAAATAAACAAGTGGGACTAGGTCAAACGAAAAAAACCTTTTGACCAGCAAAATAAATCATCAACAAAATGAAAAGTCAAACTTATGAATGAGAGAAAATATTTACAAATCATATATCTGATAAGGGGTTAATATCCAAAATATAAAAAGAGCTCATACAACTCAGTAGCCAAAAAAGAAAATTAGATTATCTGATTTAAAAAAATGGAAGATCTAACTAGATATTTTTTCCAAAGAAGATATACAGATGGCCAATAGGTATATGAAAAGATGTTTAACATTACTAAGCATTAGAGAAATGCAAATCAAAACCATAATAAGATAGCACCTCATAACTGTATAGAATAGCTATTATAAAAATATATATAAATAACAAATATTGGTGAGGATGTGGAGAAAAGAAAACCCTTGCACATTTCTTCTAGGAATGTAAATTGGTGTAGCCACTATGGAAAACAGTATAGACGGTCCTCAAAAAATTAAAAATAGAACTATCATACGATCCACTTCTGGATACTTATCTGAAGAAAATGAAGATACTAATTTGAATAGATGTATGCAACCCCATGTTCACTGAAGCATTAGTTACAATAGCCAAGATATGGAAACTACCTAAGTGTCCAACAATTGATGAATAAATAAAGATGTGGCATATGTGTATAATATATATACATATACACACACATACATATTCATACAATGGAATAATACCCATCTATAAGAAAGAAGTAAATCTTGCCTTTTGCAACAACATGGATGGACATTAAAGGTATTATGCCAACTGAAATAAGTCAGACAAAGATAAATACTATACAGTCTTGCTTATATGTGGAATCTATAAAAGAAAACAAAACAAACAAAAGCTGGCTCATAGAGACATAGAACATATTGGTAGTTGCCAGAATTGGGGGTTTGTGGTGTGGATAAAATGGATAAAGGGTGTCAAAAGGTACAAATTTCTGGCTATAAAATAAATAAGTCATGGAGACATAACATACAGCATGGTGACCATAATTAATAATATTGTATAATATTCAAAATTTGCTAAGAAAGGAGAACTTAGAAGTCTTTATCACAAGAAAAAAAATTCTCTATGTATGGTTATGGATGTTCACTGATTTACTGTGATGGTCATTTCACAATGTATAGGAATATCAAATCATTATTTTGTACCCCTGAAACTAATACAATATTATATGTTAATTTTACCTCAATAAAAACTACTTGCAAAACAATAAAAATCAACCAGTTCTGAATTCTGGAACTTAAACAAAGGCACAGAACTAAACTAAAAGACATTTAATCAAAAACAGCCTACTTAAATTTGATAAGAACTGTGGAGTCTCTATTTTTCCTTGAGGTTTCTCCTATTCTTCTCCCAGTTCAACAATGGAGCACAGTAGCCATGAAGAGCCAGCAGTCAGTGGAGTGGAGCCTGACTTGCTCTGGAACTCCATGTGCATTCCACCCATATAGCATTGCACACATTTTTACAATATTTACAGTACTTTCCTAGGAAAACTCTATTCCCAGGGCATGTGGCAATTTATTACAACTTTGAGTTTAGTTACTCAAAAAAAGTTCTATCTCTATGGTATCATTGAATCAATAGCAGTAAGTTGGATTCCAAAACACTACAGTTGCCTAAGGCTGTGAATTCCTTTGGAACAAACAAGAACCTGTTTAGAAGGAGTACCTTTGTAAAAGGAATATGCCCAATATAAAGGGCTTTAAAAAGCTCCAACACATTCTAGACCTACAGAGGCTGCATACACGCATAACTGCGCATATATCCAAGAAAGCCCAGAGAGGATCCCACCAATTCATCTCTTGCGTTCCTTGATTCCCTTCTCAAGTAGGATATAAAAGTCTTAACTGACTTGTAAACCTTCAGAAATATGAAGGTATGATTTCACACACACACACACACACACACACACACACACACACACGCACATAAATTCCCTTGGAAAAGTGTGGAAGAATAACTGGCTTAAAGAATTTAATGAAATATTCTGACCCTTCATTGGCTGATCACTCACTATGCTGATTCAGGGGTGACTCCTAAGAAGCCAGGCTTAAAAATAAAAAGAATTAAAGAAAAAAACACCATAAAAATGGCAGGCATACATTGCAGGGAATATAGATCCTACAGAATTAATCTAAGAAAGTCACTAAAGTAAGTAGAAATGAGAAAAAAATAGTAAAAATATAAAAACACTGGAAGGCAAGTGGTCTACTTCCAAAGTTGATACAATACATTATTTAAAATGTCCAGTTTTCAACAAGAAAATGTAAAAGAATAAAGAAACAGGAAGATATAGCCCATGCATAGGAATAAAAATAATTTCTTTCTAGTATCCAGGAAGAGTTTCAGATGTTGGACTTATTGAATAAAGTGTTTAAATCAGTTATAAAAAATATTTAAAGAAGTAAAGGAGACTATATTTAAAGAGTTAGAAGAAACTATCATGATAATGTCTCATAAAATAGAGAAAATCAATAAAGGGATACAAACTAATCTAATATTTAAAACAAAGCAAAACCAAATAGAAATACTAGAGTTGAAAAGTGTTTAATAACTGAAATTTTAAATTCATTAGATGGATTTAACAGTGGGTTTTATCAAGCAGAAGAAAGAATTAGTAAACTTGAAGGTAGGTCAAAAGAGATTATACAGTCTGAAGAACAGAAAGAAAAAAGAATGAAGAAAAATGAAGAAAATGAACAGAGCCTGTGGGGCACCATCAAATGCACGCATAAATGGGAGTCCCAGAAGGAGAAGAGAGGAAGAAAAAGTTTTGAAAAAATAATGGCTGAAAAATTCCCAGCTTTGATGGAAAACACCAACTTACACATTTAAGAGGAACACCAATTAGGATAAACTTAGTGAAAGATATCTAGTTACTTCATAAAGTTAAAAAAGACAAGGAAGAAATTCTAAATGTAGAAAGAAATAAATGATTCAATATGTACAAGATGAACCAAAAAAGACTAATAGCTGACTTCTCAATGGAAACCAACAAAACCAGAAGGCATTGCGACAATGTATTCAAAGTGCTGACAAAAAGACGGTCAACAAAGAATTCTATAGCCAGTAACAGTATTCTTCAAATATGAAGGAGAAATAAAGACAAAAAAAAAGATAAATAAAAACTGAGAGAATTTGTCATCAGCATACTTGACCTGTATTATCTACTAAAGTGAATCTTCCAGCTAAAATTGAAAGATTAGATGGTAACTTGAATTCATGTATTAAAACACTTTAAAAAATAAATCAAAACATTTTTCTCCTAAATGTGAGACATGAAAGATTAAGTAAAAGAAAATTACATAAAACACTAATTACAAAACTATTTTGATGTGTTATAATGTATAAGATACAATATGCGTGACAATAATAGCACAAAAGTGGGGGGGGAATGGAAGTATACTGGAGCAAAGTTTCTATATACTATTGAAATTTAATATTAATCTTAACAAGTTTGCTTTAAATTAAAATGCATATTACAGGAAGTGACTGCTAACTTTGTACAGGGCACCTTTTTGAAGTGACTAAATATTCTGGAATTAGATAATGATGAATAATATTTTGTGAATATACCAAAAACCATTGAATTGTATACTTTAAAAGGATGAATTTTATGGCATATGAATTATATCTCATTTTTCTAAAAGGAATGAAAATAAAAAGATGCATATTGTAAGACCTGGAGCAGCCTCTAAGAAAATTTAAAAAACAGTAAATAATATTCAACAAAGGAATTTAAATGGTACAATAGAAAATATCTCTACCTCTTCATTTAGTTGACAAGGGTAAGTTGCAGGTAGCAGTAGCTGCTCTTTCAAAATCCAGAAAAATATTGTCATAGTGGTAAGAATTGTGTGGAAAAATAATGACCTTGATATTTTTCCAAATGTGTCATTCCTAATGAGGTATATATAAAGGGGTTAGCTTCTTTTTTAAGGGAAAAATTATTGAACCTCTTGTATAATTTGTACTTAGCATGTTTTCAAATCACCACAAGTGCATCATTTTTGCATTTTTCCCATTATTATTTGTAGCATAGCTTTAAGTATATATAATAATACATGTAACAAAAGACTGTTTTAAGATTTTATTTATTTATTTATTTTGTCTTTTTGCCTTTTTCTAGGGCTGCACCCATGGCTTATGGAGGTTTCCAGGCTAGGGGTTGAATCGGAGCTGCAGCTGCTGGCCTACACCACAGCCACAGCAATGTGGGATCCGAGCTGCGTCTGCGACCTACACCACAGCTCACAGCAACACAGGATCCTTAACCCACTGAGTGAGGCCAGGGACCGAACCTGAAACCTCATGGTTCTTAATTGGATTCGTTTCCGCTGCACAAGGGGAACTCCAATGTTCAACTTCTATATAATGTTTCTATTGAACATATAATGTTTCCTTTTTATTGGTAACTATGCAAAATATAATTCAAACTTTTGGAAATAATTGTTATCTTTATTTTTTACTCCAATTTCTCTTTTAGAGAACACAGAGACTGATTACAATGGTTTATATGCCACCCACTGGTGAAAAACATGTATATACAGAGATGGTAATCCTAGGTTTTTGAGAAACTGAAAATTAAAGACTTCACTCTTTCAAAACAAAAAAGTATGGAGATTTTAAGCTGAGAGTGTATGGGATGGGGTTAAAGTAATATAGAAAAATGAATAAGTGCTTAATAAATATCAAATGTCTCTCCTTTAGTTCCCCTTCAAGCTTTCTGTTACATAATTTTGAGGAGAAACTATCTTTTTTATTAGCTAGTGAATTCTTTTGGGCTCCAAAAATGATCTTGATCTAGAATAAAGAATACTTTTGGTCTAGAGAAGATTGTCCTGACCTAGTTAACTCATGTGTATCTGCTAATTCTAAATACTTCCTTTCCTCCTTCATTTTGAAGAGAGTTAAAATCCGCAGTAGCTGTGATCTTATAATTACAAAACAACGATAAAAAATCTATAGTGATTTAGGCTCATTTGAAACTGTACACACTAAACACCCTCAAATGCTTCTTACCATGTAATTAAAGAGCAAAAGTAGAGATAAATAGGCTGATAATTAAAATTCTGCTTCCACTACCTATTTTATTAAATATTTTTAAGTGAGAAGTTCCACACTGAAAAAAAAAAATCTCATTTAACCTTGACTGTCTTGGTGGTATTGTTATTTTAAAAGAAACAATGGCATCAAGTTATGGAAAAACAATTTATGAAGTGTATTTTTGGAACTTAGTGTTATATAAATAATGAGTGAGCAGCTTGCCTTTGCTATATTTTGAATGCAGACAAATTAGAGTGCAAAGATTTTAGATTTCTGGTATATTTTATTTCGAACACGAAACAAATTTCAACAATTAGAGAATATAAAAATTTGACTAAGGAGGAAAAGAAAGAAATCAACTTTTAACAATTAGTCCAAGAACCCAGATACTACACAATTCAAGCACTGTGTTAGGAATACATACATATAACTAAGAACAATTCAGATTCATTGTTGTAAGAGATTCTATTTAGCATATGAAAGACAGCTTTCAAGATTGAATTACTGCTGTTTTAGGTAAAGGCTAAGTAGGCTATTCTTATTCATCTCATAATGTTTAAGAGTGAGAGTTTTGGATACACTGTCCATTAATTCTAAGCAAATTTTCTTTTATGTTCACTTAGATGGCAATAAGATATTTTCTTCTGAGTTGTTAAATAATATGAGTAGGTTTTTCATCCAGGGTCTCTTACAGGGACTAATCAAATTGATTATAAAGACCATAGGCACATAAAAGCACAGGTGAAATGTAACCCTGTTGTATGAAATAATAATTCTTTTCATCTTCCTATCATTCACAAAGATACTCTCCTTCTACTTCCATAATGATAATTTCAGATTCCAAATAATTTGTTCAAATTGACATCAGTAGGAAACATAATTATACAATCTGAAAGCATAGAAGAAAACACAGAAAATATCTAGTGCAACTGCCTACTCAAAGCAGAAATTCTTCATATAAACTCCAGTAACGAAGTGATTCCTCTCTTGGAGAGATAGAGATTTTCACTGATAAAGAAGATATCGATGAACCCTAATCTGCTCCTTTCTGTATCTTTTACCATTTATCTTGCTTTCACCTTTTGGAGGCATATGAGCATGAAGCTCCTTCAACTATTTGAAGATATATTATGCCCCTCCACTACTCCCTTTTAATTCTTTTTCTTTCTTTCTGTCTGTCTGTCTGTCTGTCTTTTGTCCTTTTAGGGCCGCACCCATCGTATATGGAAGTTCCCAAGCTAGGGGTCAAATTGGAGCTACAGCTGACGGCCTATGCCACAGCCACAGCAATGCTGGATCCGAGCCGCGTCTGTGACCTACACCACAGCTCATGGCAATGCCGGATCCTTAACTCATTGATTGAGGCCAGGGATCAAGCTCGCATCCTCATGGATACTAGTCAGATTCATTAACCACTGAGCCACAATGGGAACTCCGTAATTCTATTTTCTAATCAATCACATAGCAACAAAGGCATTGAAGCCGGGGCCTTCAAACTGTGTATGAAGTTGATGTCAATAGAGTCTAAAATGTAAAAGAAATTACTTTGAGCAAAGCTATGGTTCTAAAAGAGTGTCTATCAGCTAGGATGATGTATAGCATTGTATATATAAAAGAACTGCTAACTATTATTATCATCGTGGGACTTGGAGAAATTACTCCTGTATGTAAAAGAGATTATTTTCTTAGTTATGCTACTCTGTGTCTTTAAAGGTATATCAAGACAGGAAGCAAGAATCAGTGTTTGGTTTAGTTTTCAAGAAGATATAGGTTTTTTCTACATTTCCATGAATGAGTGGCAAAAACATCAGTCTGACTAGCAGGGAGAATGGGGCCCTTAATGTCATTGATCTAAGTAAGCATGGATATTAGCCTCTCATGGCTCTAATATCAGGTAAACTGTGTGCTTCAGTTTTCCTCATATGTAAAGTGGGGAAAATGTAAAGTTCTACCTACAGATTGGTATGGAGATTAAATGAGGTAATAAATACAGAATAAGTGCTGTCAGGGATTAGAGTACAACATTCCCCAAAGTATCCCACTTTGGTATAAGGATTATTTTGAGTTGAAGGTAAATGAGAAATAGCAGATACAGGAAAAACTCTCTACCCTCCCCTTTTCTGCCTAAAGTCAGGGTATAAGTTTCCCTTTGTGAGGGTGCCCCGATCTCTAACCCTACCAGGAAGAGGAGAATGACTTTTTGAAAAAAGGTTTTTTAGGGGCACACTTATGGCATATGAAAGTTCCCAGGCTGAGGGTCTAATTGGTGGTGCAGCTGCTGGCCTACACCACAGCCACAGCGACATGGAATCCAAGTCACATCTGTGACCTATGCCACAGCTTATGGTAAAGCTGGATCCTTAACCCACTAAGTGAGGCCAGGGATTAAACCTACATCCTCATAGATGCTAGTTGTGTTCTTAACCTGCTGAGCCACGGTGGGAACTATGAGAATGACCCTTAATCACTGGAGACACACATTTATCATCCCCAAGACTAAACAAGATTGAGTCTTCATAACAATCCTTATTAGTGTAACCCTTAACTTCCATTAGTTTCCCATGTATATTTACCTTCCCATCCCTAGAAACCCAGATTGCTTTTCCTTTGTATTGTCCATTCTCCACAATATATTGCCCTTTGTTAAAATTATATATATACTCTTGGGTCTAACTGCTTCTTTGGGTTTTCACTTCTTTTCTATGAAGAACTCAGTTATGTGTAAGTAAATAAACCCTTTCTACTATTAAACTATCCTCTGCCAATTTAATTTTTAGGACCCCAGATACTGAACTAAGAGAGTAGAGGAAAAAGTTTTCCCTCCCATACACTCAATTACAGTTAACTATTATAATTATCGTTATCATCATCTTCTTTAACATCATCAATGAGCCCAGTTAAAAGGCTCTTGGATTATACATGCAGATTTAGGAGAAAGGGTCTTTGGAAATAAGGGCTGAGAATTTAGCTTTCTAGGAGTTGGCACAGCAGAAGGTGATATAAAACCACTGAAAGTTTCCATGAAGAAATGAGATTTTCCAAACTCAAAAAATGCCTGTGCCAGGAACAGTGTTTTGGATTAGCCAAATAAAAGTAAAAGATAAAGTAAAGTGAATCTTCGGAACATCAGAAATGGACACCGGGCCAGGAAATCCAAACCCAACTTGAGAAGATAGAAGAGGGTTTCCTCTTAATGTAGAAAAATGTGGATGTGTTTTCCCCAAGTTGTCAATAGATCCCTGGTAGTACTTAAACTCTTGATGCTTTGGGGATAGCAAATTTATATCACCTGCAACAGGGCCTGACACTGAGCAAGTACTTGGGTGTTAGTTATTAGTTAGCTTAGTGCTGCCTATCTGCCTGTAGGAAATGACCTTTGTAAGTAGAATTGGAATGTAACTAAAATTACATTATGTATTTACTGAAGATTTAAAGAAGTAATTAATCTGCAGAAGTTGTGTATCTCTAAGGAGGAAAGAGGAAAGAGAAGGTACAAAGAATGACCAGAGATAGCAGACTCTAGACATACAAACAACCACCAGGACCTCTGGACTGTGTCCTTTAATATATGTCACCATAATTTTCTGTAAATTATGAGTCCTATTCTTCCCTTTTATACTTGGAATTGAAATTTACTTGGTAAAGAAATTTCTCCCCTATGATAAAGGTCCTAGGTGAAATGACTATATGTATTGGGAAGGGGAATATTGGGAGTAGACATTTGAACTAAAAAAGTAAAGATTCACATATGCAGATGTGTGGGGCTGGACTATACTAAGTATCTAACCTCATGAACTGATTTTCAAGAGGGAAAGAGGGCTTCATTTTATTCATTAAAAAAACACCAAAGGAGTTCCCGTCGTGGCGCAGTGGTTAACGAATCCGACTAGGAGCCATGAGGTTGCGGGTTCGGTCCCTGCCCTTGCTCAGTGGGTTGATGATCCGGCGTTGCTATGAGCTGTGGTGTAGGTTGCAGACGCGGCTCGGATCCTGCGTTGCTGTGGCTCTGGTTTAGGCCAGTGGCTATAGCTCCGATTGGACCGCTAGCCCCGGAACTCCATATGCCGCGAGAGCGGCCCAAGAAAATTGCAAAACGACAAAACAAACAAACAAACAAACAAAAAAACACCAAACAAACAAAAAACAAATACAAGGATAAATGCTAGTTTACAACAGTGACAAGGTCACAGCTTAGCCTTTCAGGAGGGAGTTTTTATGTGGATGCCTGAGGACAGAAATAAAGGCATCAGCAAATATAGGCATTAGATCAGCCCTATAGAATGGAAGCCCTGAGTAGACTGCAGTAAGTAAAAATGAAGAAAGAATAGAGAGTTGTTTTACAGAGGGATTTTTGTGAAGAGGGCAAAGACGAGCGTTGCTTTTTCAAAGTTTAGGTAACATAGCGTGCCACATATTTTGATTTTTTGCAAGGAACAGTAAATACAATAAAGACTGAAGCAAATTCAGTCTGTAGGTTTGGCTATATCAGGTGACAGCACCCAAGACAGGTAGAGCAGCATTCTCATGGAAGGCATTGGTGGTGAAATGCAGAGCATCAGCAGAGACCACGATGCCTGTTGGGAGATTGTGGATTCCCAACAGACATGGCGGTACTCAGCAGATGCCCAGCTAATGATGATGGATACCCAGTGGCAGATGATGGATGCCCAATGGAAGAGGATGGATGACCAGTGAGAGATGATGGATGATCAGCAGATACAGTGAATGGTGGGAGGTGATGGTGGATACATACATGTTGGATGAAAGCCCAGAACAGTTGCAGCAATGCGTGATGCAAATTGATTTACTCATAATCGCATGTGAGACAACTCCTGGATATTTCTAGAAGTATTTGTAGGGAAGGTGTGTATCTTTTTGGGGGGTTGGAGTAACTTTGTTAGCATATGGGGATAACAAGCCAGTGAATTTAAGCTATCAATATCAAGCTGTGAGCTGTCACAAACTTAAATGCTTTTAGGGACCAGGCAGGTAATAATCAGTGAGTAAGGCTGCTAGATGTAAGAAAATGCGGAGTGGTAGAAACATAGCAAAGGTGGAACTCACACACAACTGAATAAGAGATATTCAACTTACAAAATTTAAAAATCATTCGCTAGGCCTAAATAAAACTCACCTGTAGTCAGAAGTCAAAAAGTTGCCAGGTCGTGACCTCTGGTTTTGGTGAACACTTAGATGTCTTAGATCTTAACATATCTTTTATTTAGGAATGTGGTACCATTTTTATACAAATAATAAATTTGTTTCATTTTGAAGTGAGCTCTAGGTATACAAGTTTAGGAGATGTATTATACATATGAGATAATTATCTTCTACTATTTGTTGACCAATTCAAAGAAATCAGAAAGATTCTATTTATCACATATTTTTCCATTAAATATAACTTTTTTAGAATATTTAGGATAAAGGCTTTGTCACTCAACATCTTTAGAGCTAAATCACTTACTTTAAAATCATATTTTAGGAGTTCCCAACGTGGCTCAGTAGTTAACGAATCCGACTAGGAACCATGAGGTTGCAGGTTCGATCCCTGGCCTTTCTCAGTGGGTTAAGGATCCGCTGTTGCCGTGAGCTATGGTACAGGTCACAGATGCAGCTCGGATCCCGTGTTGCTGTGGCTCTGGCGTAGGCCTGTGGCTACAGCTCCGATTCCACCCCTGGCCTGGGAACCTCCATATGCCACGAGAGCGGCCCAAGAAATGGCAAAAAAGACAAAAAAAAAAAATCATATTTTAATTTTAATTCCACAAATATAATACTGTGCTAATATTATAATATATCAGTATTGGTAATATTACTTTTAGCTTTAACTATTAATAAATATTAATAATAATGTTGACATTATATATTAACATATTTTATTAAGGGATTCCATAATATTGAGCCAATATAGTGTTACTGGAATTAATTCCTGTTGTTCATCTTATATTTTTTAATGTTTCATTGGATTCTGCTTACCAATTCTTTATAAAGTATTTTTTTATTAATAGTCATAAGTTTTGTTGGTCTACAGTATTACCTCTCTGTACTGTCTTTATTTGGTTTTTATGATAAAACTATGCTTGCTTCATATAAAAATGAGGAAGGTTTTTTTATTTTTATTTTCAATGATCTGAAACAGTTGATGGAACATTATGATTAGCTGGTCTTTGAAGGTTTTCTAAAATTCCCTAGTGAAACTATATGGATCTGGTGTGTATTGTATGGTAGATCCTTGATAACTTTATTTCTTCCACTGAAATTGTTCTGTTTCCTTCTATATCTAATGAAGTCAATTTTGTTAACCTGATTTTCCCTGGGAAGGTACCCGCTTTTTTATGTCTTCAATTGATTTGAATATAAATCTATAAAATAATGTAATGATTTAAAAATTTATTTTTCTTCAATTGTTATTTTCCTTGTCATGTGTTATTTTGAATATTTATATTTCTTCCTTTTTCCTTATTTAAGTTAGCTAGCGTTTTGATTTTGTTTAAAAGTTGCTTTTTTAGGGAGTTCCTGCTGTAATGCAGTGAGTTAAGAATCTGACTGCAGTGACTTGGGTTGCTGTGGAAGCATAGGTTCGACTCCTGGCCCAGTGCAGTGGGTTAAAGGAGCTGGCATTACCATAGCTGCAGTGTAGGTTGCAGCTGTGGCTTGGATTCAATTCCTGTCCCAGGAATATCTATATGTCACAAATGTGGCCATAAAAAAAGGTTTGTTTTTTTTTTTTTTAAAAAAAAACCCCAGGATTTTGATTTATTAATTAAGTATATTGCTTTACTATTCTCTAATTAATTTCTGCTTTTATCTTTAGTTTTTTTTCTTTGTGCTTTCTTTTGGGTTACTTTGCAGTTCTTTTTCAAGGTTGCTTTCTAGGAATTTAATACGCTTGTATACTTTCGTTTTTACTTATAAATGTGATTAGGGCTATGAATTTTCCTTTGATCACTGCTTTAAGTATATTCTATAGATTTTGATATACAGTGTTTATACTATCATATTTCTAAATAAATCTGTAATTTTAGTATGTATTTGTCCTTTTGATTAAGTTGTTTAAAATTTGTTGCAGTTTCAAGATCAGATACTCTTTTTTTTTTTTTTTTGTCTTTTTTTTTGCTATTTCTTGGGCCACTCCCGCTGCATAGGGAGGTTCCCAGGCTAGGGGTCTAATCGGAGCTATAGCCACCGGCCTACGCCAGAGCCACAGCAACACGGGATCCGAGCTGCGTCTGCAACCTACACCACAGCTCATGGCAACGCCAGATTGTTAACCCACTGAGCAAGGGCAGGGATGGAACCCGCAACCTCATGGCTCCTAGTCGGATTCGTTAACCACTGCGCCAAGACGGGAACTCCTCCCCCATCTCTTGATTATAAAAAAAAAAAAATCACTGAAATTATTCTACTTTCTTCCCCCTCTTTTCCTTTCTCTTTTCTTCCCAATTTTTAGTTTCATTGCTTCTAATTTGTTAGAGTATATAACAAATAATATGTCATATAACATGTGACTATTATTATGCCCTTATACCATCTTTATTTTTATCTTTTTTTTTTTTTTTTTTTTTTTTTTTTTGTCTTTTGTCTTGTGTCTTTTTTTGTTGTTGTTGTTGTTGTTATTGTTGCTATTTCTTAGGCCGCTCCCGCGGCATATGGAGGTTCCCAGGCTAGGGGTTGAATCGGAGCTGTAGCCACCGGCCTACGCCAGAGCCACAGCAACGCAGGATCCGAGCCGCGTCTGCAACCTACACCACAGCTCACGGCAACGCCGGATCGTTAACCCACTGAGCAAGGGCAGGGATCGAACCCGCAACCTCATGGTTCCTAGTCGGATTCGTTAACCACTGCGCCACGACGGGAACTCCTATTTTTATCTTAACTCTAAAATTAAGTATATTAAATGTTCATCATCCACCTTTTTGAGGAAAATTTCCCAACCATCCCTTGGTTAGATGAATCTCATCCACCATTCAATTTCTTAAGAAGGACTTACGGGTTCTGAACACTCTGAGTTTTAAAAATTTTAAACTTTTTATAGCCTAGATGGCCAGCTTGTCTGGATACAAGATCTTTGTTCCCAACTTTGTTTGACAATTTTTCCATTTTTAGATTTTAAGGTATAAAATTAATGCTTAAAAACTGCATACTAGAATACATAGTTTTTCAAGTTTTGAGAAATATATATATATAACCACTATTGCAATCAAGATATAGAACACTTCCATGCTACCAAAGTGAATGCCCCTTTGGAGTCAGCATTCCACCTTCAGACCTGGAAACTAATGTTTTGTTTCATGTCTATATAGCTTTGTTTTCAAAAGAATGTCCTATAAGTGGTTGACTTAAAAAACATATTGTTACACTGTTGCTTTGGCTTAATATTTTTTAAAATTATGAGGCAAGTATAATTACCATGACTTTGTAAATTATTTCTTATTTTTGCCTGGCATCCCAGAAGATTTTTCTAGGTATTTAAAGTCCAATGTCTCAGATCAATCTCAGAGTTGACTGTTCCAGGACAAATTCTTGGTGAGCTGTATCATTGTACATTTAAACTCTTTTATTTTTGGAAAACTTTCCTGGATTATAGTTTTAAATATTAATTCTGTTCCATTTTTTTTTCCTTTTCAAGGATTCTCTTTATACATACATTGTAGTTTTTTTTTTTTTTTTCTGGTCTTTGATATCACTTTCTGAACTCTTTTACTTCTTTCTTCATCTCATTTTCATTCTTTTTGTTGTTTTTCCTGTTTTTCTTCAGTGCTTCTTATTAAGTTTTCATTTTTCTTCTTTAGGTACTTTTAATTTCCATTTCCAATATGATTTTATTTTTTCTTCTATTTTACTATTCTATGTTCAATTAACTTTTGCTTTATGTTGACCAATTTTTTGGTCCATTTCTTTTTTTAGCTTTTAGACTTCTACTATAAGATATTTTTTTAAAAAAATATATCTTTAAATGTTTTAGAAAATTTCTCTTGGAGTATTTTGTTATAGCTTTATTTTTCAATCATTCTTTATTTGTGGGAATTTTAATCAAATGCCTTTTTTTTGATTTTCATGTTCTGCTTTATATGGATGAGGATTGGTTGCATTTTTTAATTTATATGACCATCGCGAGCAGTTTGTGGGTGGTTTCCAAGATTCCAAGCTCAAGAACATCCTCTTATCTTCACATAACCAAGTATGTTTTTTTATTGGAGGATTTTGGGGTACAGGGGAGGGCAGTGGGAGGGAAGTTTGATGGATTCTTACATGTTGACATTTTTTTTGTCTTGTAAGATGATAAAATTTCCCTTCTTGTCTCTTTTCCCCTTCACTGTGCATTTTTTTGTTCAAAAGTTACCTCTCCCTTTAATCTTTTTTTTTTACCTCCAAAGAGTTCCTTCTCCAACGTTGCTTTCTTGAGTCCTACACACACTTCTAGGCACTTGCCTAAAGGCTAAGCTTCCAGAGAAGTTTTTTTTAGAATTTTCACACTGGGATAGGCTTTCTTATGATGATTTTAGATCAGTCTTAGGCTTCCTACTAGCTTTCCTCCTCTCTCTTTCATTGTAGTATTTCCTAGACTGCCCTTCCTCTACACAACAGCATGTGGTGGGAGCCTAATAGATAGCTCATTGTGATCATCTATTTATTTTTCTGCTTACAGATAATTTGGAATTTGATTTGGATGTCATCCAAATTTGGTAGTGGTATTGTATAGTTTTATTCGTTTTTGTTGTTCTTTACTGCTTGTCACGGGGACGATGGATGTGTTAAGAGATTTGGATTTAGACTGATGCCATTTTTTTGACCACTCATATATTTTTAAGAGAGAAACTGGCAAAATGAAATAGACACCACAAGACAAAGTATACCTTCTAAGGCATATTCATTGCAGTGACCTTTTCATATATAATTTGGGGCTAGAATAAAATACTCACAGAGAAGGTCAAATACTTACATTTTGAGATTAATGCATCACTGAAACTCAATAGTAAGAAAAGCATATTTCCTGAGAATACTATTTATAAAATGCCTGTTGAGATGATCTATTACCACTGTGTATTTAGAATAGGATAATTAATTTTTAAGCTCCACAAGAGATTATTCCTAGGTTCAATGATCTTCTTTTAGGATTTGAGAACTTGATACACTTTCAGTATTAATCCTTCCAATCTAATCCCATTACACACTCCAGGGAACAGGGGGTTTTTTTCACTCCCTTATAAAATGAGCATTCAAACTGAGTTCTCCAACTTCCCAACAAAGATACTTTGTAGTTTAGTTTCAGTGGTTTTGACTGTTCTTTATAAATATTAACTAGAAACAAGTTAGGTTAAAATAAATAGGACAGAGAGATGGCAGAAAATTAAAAAAAAAACCCTCTCTAAAATCATATATCAAAACCTTCAATGCTTGAATTTTTACTGTGATAATATGAATTTGTACTTAATATAATTAATAATCAGTTTGTTATCCCTGTCTCCTTGTAAAAACATGAATAGGAATAAGAAGAATAGCTGTTAAGTGCTTATTATGTGCCAAGCACTTAGTTTGCTAACATTGAAGAAAATTACTTAAAATATGTTTAGTAAAGATAATGAGCTTGTTTTATCTTCTTTATATAAAAGATGGTACTAGGTATGTGTACAGCCCAGAATGTAGGGGTAGGAATGTGTTTCTCTTACAGTCACAGTCTGTACATTGGAGGGCAACTTTTGTTTAGAAATGACACTGAGCAATAGAGTATCTACATCTAACTTTAATATATTATAAAGCCTTTGTTTTGCTTTTGGAAGACTCTGCTACTGATTTACATAATAAATATGATGCGCACATTCAATTACCTCTGTCACACAATTTTCTTTTTCCTTCATTTTTCAAATGCTACAGTAGAATAAATTTATGAATGTTCACTATGATACCTGATACAAATTTATGACACCACCTGAGATTTAAAAACTAATAAAAAAATAAAATAAAAACTAACAAAATTGTACTTACCATAAAGGATTGCAAGCAGAGACAGTGGCATGACAAGTAGTCCCACTAGCATATCAGCAATGGCTAGGGACATTAAGAAGTAATTGGTGGCATTGTGAAGTTTCTTTTCCAAGCTTACTGCCATGATGACGAGAATGTTGCCACCTATTGTCAAGATTATTATTATGACGATTGAAAGTGCTGGCCAGTTTTGTACCCCGTCTGGGAATTTGAAGCGTCCACCATCGGAGGTATTGAAAATGTCAGTTACTATAGCTGCTACTGGGCTCACAGAAATATCACATTGCCAAACCAATAGGCCAATCAGGTGCACACTGAAAATTAAGAAAAAAAAAAAGATCAGGTATATACTGTATTGTTGTACCTAATAAATTATTTATATAAAACAACTGCTTTTCCTTTAACAATCATTATTATTATCAACATCATTTCTACCCTCTTAGTTAAACTTCAGCATTTCTTCCTCCTGTCCCCAGAGTACTAACTTTCACTGAGTACTAAATATGAGTCAGGCACTTAGCTTATGGCAATATATATATATATATACACACACATATATATATATATATATATATATATACACACACACATATATATATATATACACACACACACACACATATATATATATATATATATATATATAATCTCATACAATGTCCTCAGGAGGTCAGTATCGATTTATAGCTATTATGTATATGGAGAGACTGAGGTTCAGAGAAGTTAAGTAACTTTCTTAAGGCAACACACCCAGTAAATTGCAGAGGCGGGGTCTGTACTCGGGTCCAGTGATTTTCAAAGCCTGTGTTTTAGACTTTTACTCTATGCAATTAATCTGAAAACACAGTTAATATTTGTGCTTTCAACTTTCCTTCTACCTGACCCTCTCTCCATTTCTATTCTAGGTTTTCTATTCTAGGCTAGAAAATGATTTATGGTAATTAATTCCTATGAGTTGTTGCTATTCTATGCTAGAAACGAAATCTCAAGTAATTTTATTTTATTATTATTATCTTTTTTTTGCTATTTCTTTGGGCCGCTCCCACGGCATATGGAGGTTCCCGGGCTAGGGGTCGAATCGGAGCTGTAGTCACCAGCCTACGCCAGAGACACAGCAACGGTGGATCCGAGCCGCGTCTGCAACCTACACCACAGCTCACGGCAATGCCGGATCGTTAACCCACTGAGCAAGGGCAGGGACCGAACCCGCAACCTCATGGTTCCTGGTCGGATTCGTTAACCACTGCGCCACAACGGGAACTCCACTTAAGTCATTTTAAAATGTACATTTCTCTTGATGGTACTTGTGTAGATTCTCCTAGTAGGAATTTCAGGCCAAATGACTAATGTAAGAGAGGAGAACATGGTTATGTTTTTCATATCACTAATTAATTTCCCCTGATGGTGATATGAGATTTATTTAGGTTACGTACATTAGTGTAAGTGTCTAATAAAACCAACATTTATTTTCCTTAATAAAATAGACAAGCACATTCAATATTTACTGCTTAAAAGTAAGAATTATTATCTGTGAATGACTGTCTTATGTATATTCTATGTTCAGTAATGTTTATTTAATGAATATTAAGCAACAAGTACACTATATGTACTGGTTGTTAAACCCTAATATTATTTAGAGAGGAGAAAATTTCCTCTACTGCTACAATAGGTGCAAACCAATTTTCTGTGAAAGAAAATTGGATGAGGAGATGGAACAGATGACATTACAAAGCATCCACCATCGGAAGTATTGAAAATGTCATTTACTATAGCTCCTGACATTGAGTTCTCCATGTAAATATTATTTCATTATCTCATTCACTTGTTTTTTCAACTAAAAATATTATATCTTTACAGGGAAAATGTATGTGTGTATCAATCATCAAAGAAATGCAGTAGTAAAACTAGATGATTATGATTATTATAATTGTATCTATAACATTATACACACCTGTGTGCACATGCGTGTGCGCACACACACACACACACACACACACAACCCATACTTTTTTTTTTTTTTTTTTGCTTTTTAGGGCCAAACCCAGAGCATATGGAAGTTTCCAGGCTAGGGGTCGGAATTGATACTACAGCTGCCAGCCTACACCACAGCAACATGGGATCCAAGCTGTGTCTGTGACCTTACACCACAGTTCACAGTAATGCCGGATCCTTAACCCACTGAGTGAGGCCAGGGAGCTAACCCACATCCTCATGGATCCTAGTTGGGTTCAATTCTTCTGTGCCACAATAGGAACTCCCTACACCATACATACTTTCTGATCCAAAACTGTAACACTAAACCTGAAAATGTATTGGCATTATTTAAACTTAAGTAAGAATATCATAATTTTCTACCATATTTAAAAATTATCTCTCTTAATACTTGTTAATATACTATATGTTTTCTAAGATAATGGAGAAATTATAAAAAATATTTTTACTTTATTATTCTTCAAGACATAAAAACTAATACTTCAGACATTTAGCCTAATACTACTTCCTCATTAGTCAAAGCTATTGTTATCCTAAGCAACATTTTGTGGGGAGACATACACAGTAATTTTTTTTTCAAATAATGAGAAGTAATTATTAAATTCTTTTAGTTGCTGGATGTATTTTTCCCTGAGACATAAAAATAAGCTAAAATAACATATGGTTCAAAAATCTATATCATAATTATTCTGTGATTAAGAATAGAAAATTTATAAATAAAGGACCAGGAGTTCCTGTCATGGCTCAGTGAAAACAAATCTGACTAGCATCCATGAGGACGAAGACCTGATCCTTGGCTTGCTCAGTGGGTTAAGGATCCAGTGTTGCCATGAGCTGTGGTGTAGGTCACAGACACGGCTTGGATCCTGTTGCTACAGCTCTGATTCGACCCCTAGCCTGGGAACCTCCATATGCCGCGGGTGCACCCCTAAAAAGACAAAAAAAAAAAAAGAAAGAAAGAACCAAATAAAAAGAAGCATGTTATTTGCTTTCAGCTTTGATTATTCCATCACCATATTTGTTGCATTTGGCATATGGCCAAGGTCCTGGCTGTACGACTTCAATGATTTTTTTTTTTTTTGACCAGTCACTTAACCTCTCAGAACATCAATTTCCTCATCTGTACAATGAGAGTGATCTTTACCACATTATTGTTGTGAAAATTGAATGATATATGTAAAGTCCTCAAAATAAGACCTTTGTCATATAAGGCACTCAATAAGTGTTGAAGCTTACCTTCTTTCTGCCTTCAAAGTTAAAGTATTTTATGGTAGCAATGCCCTAATGCAATGTACTTCAAAATTGATCAAGAATTTAAGTCCTGGTTTTAATTTAAGAAGGTACTTATATAGAACTGGACTCAAATAGTAACTTTAAATCAAAGGTCTTTCTTTTCTGGCCTAACTGATGAAAAACATGTTCTTCTGACATTAAAAAAAAAAAAATTCTGGAGTTCCCGTTGAGGTACAGTGCCTAGGAACCATGAGGTTGCAGGTTCAACCCCTGGCTTTGCTCAGTGGGTTAAAGATCCGGTGTTGCTGTGATCTGTGGTGTAGGTCGCAGACGTGGCTCGGATCCTGTGTTGCTGTGGCTCTGGTGTAGGCTGGTGGCTACAGCTCCGATTAGACCCCTAGCCTGGGACCCTCCATATGCCATGGTGTGACCCTAGAAAAAGACAAAAAAAAAAAAAAGTATTAAAAAAAATTCTGGTTTAAATTAGTTGATGATCATTTCAAGTAGTCACACAAAACTTTATGCTCACAATAATATGCTGGATCTCCAATTGTCAGTTGTAGAAACACATATATATTTATTCTTAAGCCTAGATAATACATTCCTCACAGAATATGCAGTGAAACTTTTTCTAAGTAAATTGTGAAATCATCTAAATCTTTTCGTTTTATATAAAAATGATAAAAGAATGCAAGATAAAATTGTACATAACAAAAGTACATGAAAAACTATGTCCAATTACGAATTTTATAAGTTGAGTATCTTAGAAAATCACTTAAAACATTCATCTTGCTTACCTCTACTAGTCAAACCTATTTTTATTTTTATTAAAGAGTCCATGAAAAAATACTGAATTATAGAGGAATCGTGTAGTAGCAAAATATATCTATTGTAAATTAGTAAATAAAGTAATGGTATTGGGGAAACTCCTGAAAGAGTTTTTACTTCAGTTTCCTGGTTTCAATTCAATTCAATTTAATAAATTCTTATTAAGCACTACTTATGAGAAAACTGTTATGATTTTTATTGCAGTTAATCCTATTCCTACAGTATTGTAATCAAGAATTGGCTGTATTCTAGTGAAACCTAATTTCTAACATTTACATGCTCCATGAAAAACATACAGTCTTTTTACAAAAGAGGAGTAATATAGGCCTTGTTCCTAAAGCTTATGTTAATTGTTATTAAGCCCACAGGAGTCTCATAAAATATGTACAAAAAAACCACAATTTCTCTCTGAACAATTCAAATAACTTATTCATTGCTACTAAATTTTTAATGAAAATATAATCTGACATTTTTAGTAGGTAAACAAAATGATAATTTGATTTAAAAGTCTGAGTACATTTTAAATCTACAGAATGTTTAGATGGCATGTGGCAATGGGCATTATTAGAAGAGGTGAATGCTCCCCTTGCTTCTCTTAATAGAATGGAAAAAATTCTATGTGAATTGTTTAATTTCATACCAGAATAATGTGGTGCTCTTTAAGGCAGCTCTACACTTTGGTATATGGGCCAATTGGCACAGGCACACAGAGTAGGTACATTTGTCCTTTCATTTTCCCATACCCGGCTCTTCTTTTCCCTTCTTTATCATTATCCTTCATTCTTTCCTTTTCCTGTCTGCTCTAGTTTTCTTAGAATCACACATCCTTGAAACTATTACCACTACAATATACAGTGACATCCAAGATGGGCTATAAATGGCCCATATTGCAGAGGATCCAATGATGATGTACAGTTGGATCCAATGTCAATATACAAGATGGGCTACAATGGCCAATATTGCAGAGGATCCAGTGTTGATCTACATTGCTCTATAAACTTTTTCCTCAGTGAGCACTTTTGTAGAAATCATATAAGAAACTGTGTACGGAGTTCCTGTTGTTGCTCAGCGGTAATGAACCTGACTAGTATCCAAGAGGATGTGGATTTGATCTCTGGCCTTTCTCAGTGGGTTAAGGATCCCGTGTCACTGTGAGTTGTGGTGTAGGTCGAAGACATGGCTCAGATCCTGTGTTACTGTGGCTGTGGCATAGGCCAGCAGCTGCAGCTCCAATTCAACCTCCTAGTCTAGGAACTTCCATATTCCATGTGTGTGGCCCTAAAAAGCTTTGAGAGAGAGAGAGAGAAAGGGAGAAAGAGACAGAGAGAGAGAGAGAGAGAGAGAGAGAGAGAGAGAGAGAGAGAGAGAGAGAGAGAGAGAGAGAGAGAGAGAGGGAGAGAGAGGCTGTGTAGGAGCAAGGTGATTCAAAGCATCTCAATTGTATTGATCAGAGTTTACAGAGTCCTGGATCTTTTTTGCCATGCCCCATTGCTCAAAGAGTAGGTGAAGAAGAAAGCAAACCAAACTTTTACTAAGTTAAAAAGAAGATATACCTGGATTAGATCATGCTTAGAATTGTTCAGTGCTTGAATCCAATTCTTATTCCTTTTACGTTACATTCTATTGACTTTTACTCTTGGTTCATAGTTTCAAGACTTCTGACAATGGCATTGTTTTGCTCTGTCCAGCTACATCCCCCAACCCCTACTCTCTGACCTCCGACCCCTTCTTTTGCAACCTTAAATATTCTTCATAAAACCAGAGGCTTATGAAGACATTTTATTCTTTTGGCTATTCAGTTCTTACAGGAAGGAAAATGAAAGAACCTTTCTTATTTCTGTGTTTTAACCATAAAGAACGTAACCACAAGCATCAGAATTATTTTTGAATGATATTACTTGTTTGAACATATAAGTAGTTGTGTTTACTTGGGGTTCAAATTATTATTTTTCCCATTTTATTTTTTTTGAATAAGAAATATCAATAATATTAGTCTATTGGAATGTAAGTCACTTAGGCAGATTGAGGCAAATATAGCTGAATGTTCATATAAAATCTTTTTAACATTTTTGAGCAAACTACTATGGAAAGTTATTTTAAAAAATAATAAGTAAAAAGATCCTTACAGGAACGAGTGCACCGCTTTCCTCAGGTTCACCATGATTGCTTTAGTCTTAAGCAACCAAAGTTTAAAATTGAGAAGAGGAAATTTAATAGACTGGATTCATTATGCCATCCTTTCTGGGAAGAGAAAAAAAAAGAGAGAATAAGGTAATTAGTTAAAAGTTTAAATAACTTGCATGATATTCAATTAAATAAATGTAAATATACTTATTAAGTGATAAAAATCAATATTAAACTTAGCAAACAGGTAAGGATATTAGATCATATAGGTAATAAAAAATGGCAAAGAGGATAGATTTTTCATTTATTTACCAAATACAGCCATTATAGTTTTTCTAAAATTGCTTGTATACACTTTATTTCAATCTCCCCCTGTTTGAATACAAATCAATGTTTTGAAAAAGAAATTAAGTATATATGTTTCTTGGAGTTCCTGTCATGGCACAGGGGAAACTAATTCAACTAGGAACCATGAGGTTGCGGGTTTGATCCCTGGCCTCACTCAGTGGATTAGGGATCCAGCACTGTCGTGAGCTGTGGTGTAGGTTGCAGACACAGCTCAGATCTGACATTGCTGTCGCTGTGGCACAGGCCGGCATCTGTAGTTCAGATTAGACCCCTAGCCTGGGAACCTCCATATGACATGGGTGCGGCCCTAAAAAGACAAAATAATAATAATATGTGTTTCTTAAATTGCAAACCATTGGGAGAAAGTGTGTGATCTAATATTTAGGTAGCATTAAAAAGTGAAAAACTTTCATCTTATAGAAACATGAAAAGTGGAGTTCTCTTGTGGTGCAGTGGGTTAAGGATCTGGCATTGTCTCTGCAGTGGCTTGGGTTGCTGCTGTGGTGTGGGTTCAATCCCTGGCCTGGGAACTTTCATGGACCCAGCCAAACAACAACAACTATATATATATATATAAAACAATATATATATATAAATATATATAAAAAACAATATAAATATAAAATGAAGTGAACATATTTTGCACAACATTCCTAACTTTTTGCCTTCAAAGTGAAATAAGCTGCATTTTCATAAATAGCTTTATTTATACTTTTACAGTAACCAACGATGTTACCAGTGGGTAGCAATAGATTTATACCAAAATAAATTAGTAGATTACACTTACTATATTAAATAAAGCAATCACCCTGTGTACCAAGTAATTAATATACAACAGACAGTATGCTGCAGTCAGGGCACATGGAATAATGCTGAAAATTGCAAATAAAACATCAGTTGCACTAGATGATTGAAACAAAAACTTTTAGCTTCACTTATTGATTAAGCACTAACAATGTATCTTCAAAGAAATTAGGAAGGGAACAGTAAAACTCTGTGAACATCAAAGAATTTAGAGTGAGTACCTTTGATTTCTGTAGGCTATTTTTGAAAGAGTTATTTGTTACATTGCAAAACTCCACCAAATATTTACATAACAGATTATTCACCACTTAGCTCTCTATATATTCAATGTGCTAAAATATTGGCCAAAAGTAGATTGGATACAAATTTGCTGAGAATTTTTGCTGAACTACTTGCAGAAATAACATTTTATGCAGAGTGAAACATATTTCTATGAATTTTTACACTGATATTGAAGAAAAGCTCAGTGTGAATTCTAGTGATTAACACAGAGATACCTTGGTTTTTCTGTCTAGCATTCTTAACTGGGGATAGAGTGGTAAAACCCTGTTCATCATCTTGCCTTTTCTTTATCTTGTATTTTAGGATTTTTTTTTAATTTTAAAAATTATTTATTTATTTATTTTTAGGGCTACACCTGCGACACATGGAAGTTCCCAGGCTAGGGGTCGACTCAGTGCTGCAGCTGCCAGCCTACTCCACAGCCACAGCAGTATCGGATCTGAGCTGTGTCTGCAAGCTAGCTCATGATAATGGTAATGCCTGATCCTTAACCCACCGAGCAAGGCCAGGGATCCAACCCACATCCTCATGGTTCCTAGCCACAATGGGAACTCCTATTTTAGGATTTTGATTACACTCTCTTCCCATATCAACCATCTAACTGTATTCTTTTGGGGGGTCACAAGCTATTATAAGAGTCAGAATTGTGATGTTAAATTTGTATCAGTGGGTGATCAATGAGAAAAATTTAGGGGTGTGTCTGTGTGTGTGTGAGAGAGAGAGTGTTGAATAGTTTGAGAACATGGAATAGCATTGAAAAATATCTATATATCTATATATAGATATATATATAATTTTGTGTACAGAAAAACACTGACCTGAACTTAATTATTGTCTCAGGCATGAAGGGAAAATTATAGGTTAAGTCAGAGAAATAAGTTCAAGATCAGTAAGACAACTTTTTGAGAGGAGGAGCCATGTAAAGTATGCTTCCCATGTAACTCCCACATCTCTTAGCCATGTGCTGGGTCCAAAGTGATTGGATGATTGAAGGAAAGGGAAAGGGAGAGAGTTGAAGTGATTTAAGGGGTAATATCAAAAGGTCCTAAGAATAGAGAAGTAGCTGTGGTTCTGTCCAAATTGTGTTTGTAGAGGATAGAAGTCTACAACTTTATTGAAAACCCTGGACCTTTCCTTGCATCTCCTAAAGCTAACCATTTGTAATTCACTTTAACCATTACCTTTTCCACCTTTGACACTGAAGAGAGATTGGTGCTGTTTCAATCACATTTTCTGTGCTCAAACTGTTTCTTATTCTTTCTTTCCAAGACCTGGTCAAACATGATATTGATAAGACTAAAAAGAAAATGCTAACATTTCTACGTGATGTTTTAAGAAAATTTGGGGGTATAGATTAAGCCCTATAAAGATATAAATTGACATTAGGTTTCTTGAAATTCCATGAGCTCATAATGGGGATGCAGCAGAGTGTTTTTTCTTTCATACTGAAGAGCCTACATCTGACACTGAATGTTTTTTTTAAAATTATTGACAAGACAGTCAACTGAGATCATTCTTGTTTGACTTTTTGTCATAAAGCATTTAATCATTGAATAATAATATGTATAGAGGTTTAATTTTTGTCCATTTTCTCTCTTCATAAATTATGGACTCATAATTCAAAAATCATCCCTTTGGTTGCTATAGCGGCTGAGATTTCATTTCATTTAATTTATTTATTTTTTTATTTTTTTGTTTTGTCTTTTTGCTATTTCTTTGGGCCTCTCCCGCGGCATATGGAGGTACCCAGGCTAGGGGTCGAATCGGAGCTGTAGCCACTGGCCTACGCCAGAGCCACGCGGCTGAGATTTCAGCAGATGGCTAGATCGAAAGTGAATTAGTCACAAATGTTTAAATTAGTTCTGGGAAGACTTTGCTAATGTGTCACAGATTTACAACATTTTGAGGGGAAATCATTTAATTAAAAAATTGTCCTTGGGACTAATAAATATTGTAGGAATTTTTCTTTCAAATTCAAATGTACTGTAGAGACTCTCTAATAAAATATAACAATTGTCATACAAAAAACCCCACCTTTGCCAACTACAGTCAAATCAGGTAATAACTATTTACAGTTTTAATAAAAATTGTTAACTTATACAGTTATGATTAATGCAATTAAAAACTGCTCTTCCATGAGTCAAGCCAGGATGTTCAAGCATGTTAGGCTCACTTACAGATTTATTCTAGGAAGTTAAATAAATTCAAAACTTCTATATTCAAGAGTAAGGTCTTAATTTCTTCTACAATTATGAATTCACATTACACCTGAGGTCGAAGAAATTATGAGTGATCAAATAATCCAGTCCTCGCCTTCAGACAGGTCTATATTTAAGCCACTTTAAGAAATGTGATAATGAATGTTCTTTAGAACTGCCTCTGAATGTTTAGCAATCTGCTTTACCAGAAAATGTTATTTTATACTGGGTGAACCGCCTCAAAATGAGTCTTTGACGGGAATGATTAGTTTCTTACTAAGTATCTATATCACAGGGTAACACAGTACTAGTATCTTGCTTATTGCATCTTTCTTTGGTTTGCCTGAAAATGCAGCTCCTCACACACAGACATGGCCACTTCCTCATAAAGTGCCATCAAGAAAGCTAACATTTCTGAATATATAATTATATATGTTGGGTAATTTTATAATTTCTTCTCCAAAACTGAGACACTTTAGTAAGTGAGGGTTGGATGAGACTCTCGGTTTCTCTTGAGCATTTCATTAGATCTGGTAATAAGGTAATTATTCTATTTGAATGCAGGTCTAGTGTCATTACTATCACTTCCTTCCCCCACTCCCTCAAGATAATGTTAAGTGGTTGTTTAAACAAATTCAACTGTTCCTCTGGTACTTGGAACTAAAATGAAACATGAAATATTTTCTTCTTATTTGTATTTACTAAATACTTCTTTTTGCATTTTGCATATTTCATGACAGTGATTATTGTTTAATTTAGGGAGACATTACAAGATAGCTACTTCCTAAAATCTACAATATATAAAATCCTGTTTTTCACAGCTAGACCTATTCCATTTACCTAAAATAATATTTTGAAAAATAGCTTCAAAATTGATAGAGTTAAAATAGCTATCAAAATCACTCCATGATTGTAGTGTTGGGGCCAGGTCAAGCTGCCCCCACATATGCTTCAATGGCATATTATTTTCAATTAAAGTTACTTAAGAAAAAGCCAATGCAAGAGGGACACTCTGACCCTCCTTTCTGTCTCTAGGAAAGTAGGAAGTTAATATCATATGACAGGTGCACTCCCTGTATCTGGAGGTGGAAGGACACCCTTGTTATCAAAATTGGTAATTCAAGCCAAGAAACATGTATAATAAAACTTGTAACTATGTCAAGCTCAAATGCTCTTTGTCACTATTTGAGCACCCCAAACCTAATTTTCTTTGCTCTGTCAATTCCTCACAGATTTACTGTTTCTTTGCCTAAAACGTATAAAAACTGCCAGTGTTAGCCACTTCTTAGGTCCTATTTCTATGCGTCTTCCATATGCCTGAATTAAAATTTGTTTCTTTTTCTCCTGTTAATTGGTCTTGCCTCAATTTTATTAGTCCACCCACAAGAACTCAAGAAGGGTAGTGGAGTAAATTTCCCCCTGCTTGACAGTAGTAGCACTCACTGAGAGAATCTGTCTCAGTGGGCAGGGTGTCCAGCAATTTGAAGCTGCTTTCTCCATAGGTGGTACCAGAATTATCCCTGAATTATCTCAACATAAGTATTCACATAGCAGAGTAATTTGAAGGCTTTTAAACAGGGGAGCTCATGGAGAAAACCATATGCTAAATCTTTGTGTTGGAGACCAATTCTGAATGATTTGCAGGACTGAAAACCCTGTATAACAATACTTTCATGAATTCAAATAGGTATTGATTGCCTATTATGTGCTAGGCCCTTTTCCAGATGCTGTAGCAAACCAGGTCTCTGTTCTCAAGGAACTTACACTCTAGTAGGAGATGCAGACAATAAACATTTAAGCAAATAAGTAGAATAATTTCAGATAGTAAGAACCGCTATGAATAAAATGAAGTGGCATTATGGGATAAAGAGTGCCTGGAGTAAATACTTTAGATGGATCTATGTATACAGACATAGCTTTAGATTAGAAATTTAAAAAATATTATACCATGCTAATAATATTAGCCAGCATGTGCTGGGTATTCGCAATCTCAATTAAAAATAAAGATCTTTTACACGGTGAGTTAAACACACAAGTGTCAGTGGTGGCAACAGTCCCAAATTTTCTGTCAGTTTGATTTTAATTTCACAAAGTAGAGGGGGAAACTCTTTATTCTTTGATAAGATACTTAAAATCCAATTTAGCTGCAAACTAAAATGTGTTCTCACTTATATTTACGTTGGCATCTTCTCCCTCCCCCCACCCCCAAGCAACTCCCACTTTCCATCTCATTATGTAAAGAGATCACAAACTTCTCTTTTTCGGCTATATAGCAGGCCCTTCTGGCTGTAGAGGGTTCCAGTTGAATCATGAAAAGTGAAAAGTTCAATCAGTTGCCCAGATGTATTTATTGCCAAATATCGGGGTACTTGGATACATCTGGACAGCCGAATGAACTCTTAACTTCTCGTCTTTCCAACAGCTCTTCATCTCACAGCTTCAGAATTACCTACGTAAAGGGAAGAGAAACAAACAAGCCACTTTGGCGTGGAAGGATCAGTTTAGTGCTGGTTCTGCTTTCCCATCTAAAAAAAGCAACTCCTACTATTGTTTTACAGCTTATTATTATTACACAATGGATATAAGTTACTAAAGTTGAGCAATACCTTTAAATAACAGATTAATAATGTGAAAGTAAAATATATCACAAATACAAGTCAAAATCAAAGTTAATTGTATAACTAATAACTGATATAATATATACATCATTCTAGTATCATTCAGTACCCTAGATGTTAAATGTGTGAGGTATAGCAAAAGGGACATGAGGCTTGGAGGCAGGAGACCTAGGTTCTAGTTTTGATTTTATCACTTAGTTGATGTGTGGTTTAGGATAAGTCACTGAACCTATCCAGGCTTCAGGTTTTTGGTTTTTTGTGGGTTTTTTTGGTCACATCCATGGCACGTGGAAGTTCCTGGCCAGGGACTGAACCTGCGCCACAGCAGTGGCAATGCTGGACCTTTAACCCACTGAGCCACTAGGGAACTCGTGGGCCTCAGTTTTTTTCAACCATAACATCAGAGTTGTGATAAAGGATCTTTATCCTTTCTAACTCTGAAATGATGTGATTCTGGTTTTCTTTCTAAATGCTTGACATGATTCTATGTTATTTTACAAATAAGATGTTTCTAAATAGCTAAGTGTGGTTACAGTTAAATTCAACTCCTTGTTGTTACTAATTAAATGTAGGACATGACATTCGTCTGAGAAGCCCCTTGATTTGAAAAGAGTGGGAAAGTGGTTTTTACCTTGAGTATTCTCATGATGCCACCTGCATATCCTACAAAGTATATGTGCACAAATTCCATTCCATCTCTTCTTTCTGCTTCCTTAAATGATTCGTAAATATGTCTCATTCTCAAAGAGTTAGGAGACTACACAGACTCACACAAATTCTGAAACAAAATTATTTGTGCTTTTCTGATTTTAAGAAGTCTTATGCCTAAGATACTTTACAGAAAAGTGAAGTATAAGAAGTAATGGCCAGTTTCACAGCTGTCTAAAATTTCACTTCTGCTTTAGTGTCCAGTGCTCAACTAAAACCTGTTTACTGATCTGTGTACTCTTCTCCCTTTTTATTTATTTAGGGAGAAAAATAGTACTACAGTCCAACACCTTTGAGAAAATACTCTGTTTCTGCACCAGTTCTGTGAACTTGCTACTAGGTGGCGTTAATATTTAGAGAAACAGATCTGCCTATTTTATAACTGCTTTCAGTGAGATTAAAGCTAATCTATCAGACCGCAAATGATGTATGATATATTTGCACTTTCCTTTCCTAACTAGATGCATTAGAATTCTGCTAACTACCCTCCCAGAGTACCCCCTGTACAATTCAATTTACAAAAATAAAATCTGTCAAGAAGTTCAAACCAACATAAATCTTCAAATCCTTTTGCTCATGATTTCAAAGTGTGTGTGCGTGTGTGTGTGTGTGTGTGTTGAGGCTGGGGAATGAAAAGAAAGGTGCTATGAATATACAATTTTATCATCCTCTAAAACACCATAATTTCATACGTTGAAATCATTTCATGATGATTCAAAGCCCCTTTGAGTTGGTTGAATATTTTCATTCATATTTTTCAAGTAGGAAAATTAACTTATCTAGTATTAAAAATCTATGAAATATGGATCACTGCAAATTTGGCAAAAATAAGCAATTTGTGAAATAACAGATGCTTCATAACAGAAACACTTCAACATTTCACTGAAAGATTATTCTATATATAGGCAGTTAAGATTGTTTCACCCACTCGTGTGCAGTAGAGACATCGTTTTCTATCGCATAGATTCATAGTATAATAAACCAAAGGGAGTCAATTTTGCTAAAATATCACTATGCTATTACACAGGTTCATCCTGAAAGTTAATTTAAGAAGAAAAATATAAAAAGATGTTTTGGAGACAACTGAGAAAATGCAAATATGGACTGGAATAATAGACTATACCAATGGATTATTCTTAATATTGTTAGGTGTGGTAATTAACACCATGGTTATATAAGAGTACTCACAATTTTAGAAATGCATAATTCAGCAACAGGAGTGGGAGAGAAAGAGAAAGGGATAGATGAATCAATCATTGAAAATCTTATTAATTATTAAATCTGGGTGATGGGCATATGGTTGATCATTATACTATTGTCTCTACTATTGTGTAGGTTTGAAATTTTTTCAAAAGAAATTATAATTATAAATGAGATATGCTTTCAGGTTATGTATATGAAAAATATTTAATTTTCTCAAAGATGGCAGCCTTCATTGTTTCATGCTCAACTCAGTTTTTATTTTTTTTTTATTTTTACTTTTTTTTTTTTTTTTTTTGTCTTTTTGCTATTTCTTTGGGCTGCTCCCGAGGCATATGGAAGTTCCCAGGCTAGGGGTCGAATAGGAGCTGTAGCCACCGGCCTATGCCAGAGCCACAGCAACGCGGGATCCGAGCCGCGTCTGCAACCCACACCACAGCTCAGGGCAACGCCGGATCGTTAACCCACTGAACAAGGGCAGGGACCGAATCCGCAACCTCATGGTTCCTAGTCGGATTCGTTAACCACTGCGCCACGATGGGAACTCCAATTTTTATTTTTAGCAACATAATGTGCCACCAGTCCAGTTGTTAAAAACAAACACAAAACATTATTTTAACCATCTCATAAAATGAGGAAGGCAATTATTTTCCCTAGAAAAAACTGATCTTTCTAGATACTGTAAAATTATGTAGGCATATTTCTTTGATGGCTTTCTTCCAGTGGCTATCATGATAGTGTATTTTGAGAAAAGCAGTCCTTGAGTGAACCACAATTCCAATACCAATTCATTAGTCTTTTCATCAGTATACTCTCTCCACTTAACAACTGCTTACAACAACTTGAACTTTTGCATCTAAACTCTCAAGGGAGATACAATAATAGTGATTGACATTACAAGGCATAGCTCTAATTTGGTAAACGTCTTGAAACTCTTGCAGGACAACAATGTGATCATTTAGAGGAAGGTGAATGATTGTAAATAAGGTTTTCTGACAGCTTCACATCCAATATGCATATTACAATATTTAAGTTCGCTATGAATTTGTCTAGCAGCTGTAAATTCAAAATTGCTTCCATCATGCACAACTAGGCATAATTTTTAATACCAGAGACTAAATATATTGAAAATTTTCCTTGATTTCATGTATTCATTTCTTATCAGAAACCTCTGTTCACCCAACAAATTTATAAAGGCAAAGGTATTTGGTGTAAATAATCAATGAGGTACAGTGTGACCCCTTTGCCTCATACATGATTTTATAGACCTTTGAAATTATGCTGGGAAATAGGTTAATGAGAGGGCTTTATTCTTTTTTCTCATTTCAGGGGCTCAATATTTCATAATATCACAAAAATAACATTTAAACAATTCTTTACTTTTCCAAACTGCATATTATGCTGACTAAATTATGCATTTGTTTAACAAAAATATATCATATGCATCAACATGATCATTTGTTCTTAAGTAGTAAATCATAGGCGGTGTTGCTACTTCTATTGTTTCTTCTCAAAAACTGTCACGAGGAGTCCCACTTTTTAATTTTACAAATAACAATTTCTAGTTTAAAGTTATAGGGCCCTATTTTTTTCAAAATTCAGGTAAAGTGCTAATAAAACAAGATCCACAAACATTTAATGACCACCTACTGTGTGTGAGACACTGTGATAAATAGTTTCACCTAATTTAAGTTCCGCAACTTATTGTACGGAAAAAGAAATTGCTAGATTCAAAGAGGTTAAGCAGTTTTACCTGGTAAATGGCAAATCAAGATTCTAAAAGAACATTTTGGAGATTAAAAAACCCCAGCACATTTAGAAAGACATAATAAGCAAAGAGCTTGTGTGCTCATCAGGGCATTGTTCATTTACTTAACACATTTATTTAATGCCTAGTATGTATGTGCTTGGCAATATTCTAGAAACCTGTAATATAGCAGTAAATAAAGAAAAGACCCCTGCCCATGTAGAAATTGTATTCTTGTTCTTTCCATTGGTTATCAATTATTTCTTTTTTCTTTTTTCTTTTTTTTTTTGTCTTTTTGCCATTTCTTGGGCCGATCCCACGGCATATGGGAAGTTCCCAGGCTAGGTGTCAAATCGGAGCAGTAACCACCAACCTATGCCAGGGCCACAGCAACCCGGGATCCGAGCCGCGTCTGCGACCTACACCACAGCTCAGGGCAACGCCGGATCGTTAACCCACTGAGCAAGGCCAGGGATCGAACCCTCAACCTCATGGTTCCTAGTTGGATTCGTTAACCACTGCGCCACGACAGGAACTCCCGGTTATCAATTATTTCTTTTTCTTTTTTTTATGATTTTTTATTTTTATTTTTATTTTTTGTCTTTTTGCCGTTTTCTTGGGCCGCTCTCGCGGCATATGGAGGTTCCCAGGCTAGGGGTTGAATCGGAGCTATAGCCACCAGCCTACGCCACAGCCACAGCAACGCTGCATCCGAGCCGTGTCATCAGCTTCCCACATAGCTTTGGCTTAATACTTTGCATATGACAGTGGAGAGGCTCTCAGTATAGGACTTTATAAAGTTCATGACACTGAATCTATCATTGTGGCATACCCTCGGAAGTGTTACTACTTAAGTCACCATCTGTCACCCTAAGGTACATAGATAGAGGAATAAAGGATCTTCTTTTTTTTTTTTTTTTTTTTTTTTTTTTGCCTTTTCTTGAGCCGCTCCCGCAGCATATGGAGGTTCCCAGGCTAGGGGTCAAATCGGAGCTGTAGCCACCAGCCTACACCACAGCCATAGCAAGGCAGGATCCAAGCCACACCTGTGACCCCCACTACAGCTCGCGGCAACGCCGGATCCTTAACCCACTGAGCAAGGCCAGGGATCGAACCTGCAACCTCATGGTTCCTAGTCAGATTCGTTAACCACTGCATCACCAGGGGAACTCTGAGGAATAAAGGATCTTCTTAATGGAGTAATCCTTGCAGAAACTTCTCAACATGAAAAGAATATGAAAAGGGGATTCATGATAATTGTTTTCATTAACTAATTTTTTATTATTATTATTATTTTATAGCCACACCTGCAGCACATGGAAGTTCCTGGGCCAAAGGTCAAATCGGAGCTGCAGCTGAAGCCTACACTACAGCTTGCGGCAATGCCAGATCCTTAACACACTGAGTGAGGCCAGGGATTGAATCCACATCCTCACAGAGACTCTGTTGGATCCTCAACCTTCTGAGCCACAACGGGAACACATACTAATTTATTATTATATACCAAACATTGTGGAAAATATTTTTTCTTAATTAATCTTTGCCATGATAATGTAATACCAAATTAAAAAATAAATTGAGATATTAAAATACCACCTATGGATAGTAAGTTGTAGAGCAGGATTCAATTCCAAAATTGTTCACTCCCATGACTACACTCTTTCACTCTATACCACTAACCCTCACTGTGGTTCTTTGATTCCTATAAGAAACTATAAAATTCTCCAATTGACCACTGTCAATTTCTATATCTAATAAGTACATGCTCAGGGAAGGTATTGAAAGGGACACTCAGAGACTATTCAACTTCCTGTTTTGACCACTGAAGCAATTGTTCCAGAAAAGATAAATGACTCGTCCAATGCCCTTATGTTCATTTTTGTTGGTGCCAAGATTAGAAGCAAGTCTCCTACTTTCTTTCTTTTTTTTTTGTCTTTTGCCATTTTTGGGGCCACTCCCGCGGCATATGGAGGTTCCCAAGCTAGGGGTTGAATCGGAGCTGTAGCCACCGGCCTACGCCAGAGCCATAGCAACGCGGGGATCCGAGCTGTATCTGCAACCTACACCACAGCTCACGGCAACGCAGGATCCTTAACCCACTGAGCAAAGCCAGGGATTGAACCCTCAACCTCATGGTTCCTAGTCGGATTCGTTAACCACTGCGCCACGACGGGAACTCCAAGTCTCCTACTTTCTTTCCAGGCCTTTGATGCTGAGCCTTGACAAGAGCAAAGGGCCTCTAAGGGTCACAGATGTTTATAAAGTCTCACTAAGTTATGCATAACTTTTAGTACCAGTGTTTCATATCCTCCCTTAATAGAAAAGAAGGAATTATCATACACTACACAATTAAATGCAGTAGAAAGCTTCTTTGGAATGCATCCCTGAACACCTCACTCTTCAAATACAAAAAAAAAAAAAAAAGGGTCAGACAAGGCAGGAAGAAAAAAGGAACAAAGGAAGGAGAGGAAGAAGAGAATGAAAGAAGGAATGGAGAAAGGAGAAGGAGAGAAGAAGGGAACAGAAGGAAGGAGGGCAAAGAAAATTGTTCTCAAATCTGTATTAATTCCTAGATGTCTGGAAGCCCCACATGGTTGCAATATGCATACGGTTCCAGGGACTAACTCTGGCAGGAATAGTTGGCAGGACTATTCTCAGACATAAGTTGTTTATGCAAAACTTTGTTAAATCTCACAGTTGCTTTCTTGATCATTTAATTTACTCACAACAATAGCAAGCGGACAAAGTGATTTTTAGATACAATTAACACTTTCATGACTAGAGTAATGATGTAAAGAAGGCAATTTTGTTCTGTTGGAAAACACACTAGCTTATGTATTCAAACAAGTAGCATGGAGATAATTCCACTAGCCAATAGTCCCAGATTATTATTTTAATACAGTTTGTAAATTTAGTATTAATTGACAAAATTAGAGGCAAAATAAAACTTCACTAGAAAGGTTTAAAATAGCAAGGAAGAGGAGTTCCCTTCGTGGCACAGCAGAAACTAATCTGACTAGGAACCATGAGGTTGCAGGTTCGTATCCCTAGCCTTGCTCAGTGGGTTAAGGATCTGGCATTGCTGTGAGCTGTGGTGTAGGTCCCAGACGCGGCTCGGATCCCGCATTGCTGTAGATGTGGTGTAGGCCGGCAGCTGTAGCTCCAATTGGACCCCTAGTCTGGGAACCTCCATATGCCACAGGTGCTGTCCCAAAAACCAAAAAAAATAAAAATAAAATAAAATAGCAAGGAAGAACCGCTTTTAGCTTTGACTCAGTAGGGTTAACCCAAGTGATTCACAGGATGACACTGCCTTTGATCTTGATAAAACTGTTTAATTGCACCAGTGTTTTGAAAGCAAAGATTCCTTTGAAGCAATATATTATCCAATTATAGCTTAAGAATTGCCAAATAATTCCTTCTCCCTCTCAGTCACATGGTTTATGCACAGAAAATATTTTGCCCATTTCATGTAAAGTTGAATAACATTAATATTTTTGAGTCAGGTAACCAATTTTTGAGGACATCATGTCTCTAATCCTTTAAGGTAAGATGTGTAAAACATTGGGACGAACTGACTTTAGCTGTTATTAAAGGAAGATGGAAGTATATTCCATTTGAATGAGTGTTGAATTAGGAAGTTCAAAGACAGAAAGTTGAATCCAATTTCTACATCCAAACTTTATAACTTTGGCCAACTCACTTAATCCTTCTGTGCCTTTTAAGATCTAGCATGTGGCCAAAAGCCAATAAATGTGAAGTCATATGGTAATATGGTAAATGATTGGCAGATATTAAAATAAAGGGTATGTTGATTTAACGAGTAAGTGCATTTCTAAAATTAGTTAATAGAATTATCTAATTATTTAAAAAATCATGATCAGAGTAACATGATTAGGTATCAAACTATTTTAGTTAACATTGAGTACTTTCCTAATCTGCAACTCTAATAAAATATATTTGCAATGAAACAATTCACATTAAAAGTTCATTTCATCTAGATTTTTTTTAAGTTTGTCTTCAAAGATTGGGAGGCAAACTAGTTAGAAATGGTTATAATGCATCTATGTAAGTAGTCTTAACTTGAAAAAAAGGGTGAAGTCAGAAAGACTGAACTGACTGTATTTTTGTCAGACTAGAATTGAAATCACCAGGGTTTTCTATGATACTCAAATAAGGAGATACATAAACACACAGAGAATTTACATGTGTAGGGAAAGAAATGAAGTCACATAAGCCATGAACTAAAATAGGGAATAAATGGACTGTCAAAAGGAGAAATGATTTCTTATAGGGAAAAAATAGCTCTTTAGTAGTAGGTTCAGCATAAATACACTCTTTAGTCAGCTTCATCCTCTTTATAATAGGCTGGATTGTAGTACCATCCTGATCTGAAATTGATAGCTTTTGGAAATACATTCAAGAGAAAAGTAGTATTTGAACAATCACAATGCTTTGCTATAAAAAAGGCACATGCTTTCAAATTAATGGGCCTTTTCTGCAGGTTTTTAAAGTGTTGATTAGATATTCAGTTTAGGTTTATAGTCCCATTAAAACAATGCACTATTAACACATCTTTATAAAATATGAGATACAGGCTTTTAATCTGAATGTAACAGTATTTTGAGTAAGAATTCCTTTAAGAAGTTTCTATCACTTGTCCATTGACAGATGAATGGATTAAGAAATGTGTTATATGTACACAATGGAATAGTACTCAGCCATAAAAAAGAATGAAATAATGCCATTTGCAGCAACCTGGATGGAACTAGAGACTCTCATACTAAGTGAAGTAAGTCAGAAAGAGAAAGACAAATACCATATGATACCACTTATATCTGGAATCTAATATACAGCACAAATAAACCTTTCCACAGAAAAGAAACTCATAGACTTGGAGAAGAGACTTGTGTTTGCCAAGGGGAAGGAGGAAGGAGTAGGGTGGACTGGGAGCCTGGGGTAATAGATGCAAACTCTTGCCTTTGGAATGGATAAGCAATGAGATCCTGCTGTATAGCACTGGGAATTACATCTTACTCACTTATGATGGAGCATGATGGAGGATAATGTGAGAAAAAGAATGTATAAGTGTATGTGTGACTGGGACACTTTGCTGTACAGTAGAAAATTGACAGAGCACTGTAAATCAACTACAATGGAAAAAATAAAAATCATTAAAAAATTTTTAAAAAGAAGCTTCTATCATTTCATCATTATTTAGGCAGACACATAGTAAGCACTCAAAAATAGTTTTTGAACTTTTGAGGTTGAAGTTTTAAGGATAAAGAATTCTTACATATTTTTTCTGGGTTACATTGGGGTGGCTGACTGCTAGTCATTGACAGTTTGCATTTTCTCTCTATATACAGCAATAATTGAATTCCTTTTTTTTTTTTTTTTTTGCTTTGTTTAGTTGTTTGTAGACAAAAGAGCCTGGACAAATCTTAAAATCTTATTTTTTAAAGATTGATCTATTACATTTCAACTTATTACCATCTAATTCTTTTATAAATTATACATGATCGTTTGGTTACTACTTTTCTCTTAACTGGATTGCGAAAAACTATAGATTTCAAGATAAGATGGTACTATAATCCAGCCTATTTTAAAAGGATCCAGCCAACTAGAGAGTATATTTATGCAAACTGATTTTAACAGATCACAATTCTTAAATCTTGAAATGAGCATAAAAGAGTCAAACACCTGGGTTGTTTTTACTTTTAAGTTCAAAAAATTATGACAACTGGGTGTAGGAAAAAGAGCATGTCCAATCTATTTAAAGTCTTTATATTGATTCAAAGCCCATCAGCAAAACATTCTTGAAGCTTCTATTTCAGCAGGGCATTTGTTATTCAAATAAAACAACAATAATAAAATGAAGAGCCAGTGAATTAGGGAAGGCGTATTGTGTCCATCAAACTTTAGAACATGACAGAATACATTTTTTATTGACAAAGGCAGGTAGAATCACATGACTTCACATCTATTCATAATGATTTAGAGTAGCATGTCAGCCCTATTTACACTTAGGCATAATTCATACTCCACTTCAAGGAATAATTCAATACTTCATTATATTAGTTATATTATTATAAAGAAAAAGGATACGAATGAGTGCAAAATCACCTGCCAGTTTAAACTGCTAGAATGAAATGAAGAGACATATTTATTATGCTCGTATTATATATTCTTTCAAATCTGTAGACTCATGCTTTCCTTGCCAAGAAATTCATAATTGAATCATAAGAAATGCAATAGACCAATATCTATGGCAATAACCTTTGATGTTAATGAGGGAACTGGCAGTCATATAAAATCAGATGGATCACAGAAAATAGTTTCAAAAAAGTATACATTGGCTAGTAGCTTGATATCTCTCTCTTCCTCCATGAAAATTATATGTATGGAAGGATTTTTTTTTTTTTTAGGACCACACCTGCGGCATATGGAAGTTCCCAGGCTAGGGGTCGAATCGGAGCTGCAGCTGCCGGCCTGAGCCACAGCCACGGCAACCAATGCCAGATTCAAGCTGCATCTGTGACCTATGCAACAGCTCATGGCAATGCCAGATCTTTAACCCAGTGAGCGAAGCCAGGGACTGAACCTGCTTCCTCATGGATACTAGTTGGGTTACTTACAGCTGAGCCACAATGGGAACTCCCATGGATGAATTTTTTTAAATCAGTATTTTCATTAAAAAGTTGTACATGCAGTCTTTGAATCTATACTTAAGGTTGCTGTCTTTTTTTTTTTTTTTTTTTGGTAATGACAGTAAAGGTGATTCACTTTAGCCTTGGTACTCCGTGAGAAAAAGCTCGTTTGTACCTAAAGGTAAGCAGGTCTCTAGCAACAACAAACAACAACAACAAAGCACTTAATGAGGAAAAAGAAAAGAATCCATACTCATATTCATCATTACTTTATTGCATACGCTTTAATTGAGGATCTTCTATGTGTCAAGCACTGTGCTAGTTGCTAGTGACACAGTGACAGGCAAAATAGATTTGATCCTTTTCTGTATAGAGAAATAAGTCTATTGGATGTAACAGACTTTATATGAATAATCACATCAATTCCATATCACCGGAGATTGTGATTGGTGTTAAGAAGGCAAAGGATAGGGTGCTAAGAGGGAATTTAATTTAGATTGGTTGGTCAAATACAGCTTTTTAAAGAAAGTAACAATTAACTAGGATCTGAAGGATTCATGCAATGCTAATTTTCATTAGGCTACAAGGTTATTGGAAAAAAATTGTATGTCAGTCTCAAGTTTAGCAGATCCAAAGCCACTTACAGTGCTGGAGTTGTATGATGAATATATTAAAAAGTCATAGCTTAATGTAAAATCTATTATAAATATTTCTCAAAGAAAATTGGAGGGAATTAAATGATACCATATTAGGGCTTGCTTTATTGTTGGACAGTCTCAAGATTCCATAGAATATTTGAGGTAGAATTCTAATATTTAAATAGACTCTGATTGTGGGTGACTTTCATTTTGGACAATACATATCTGCCATCTAGTGACCACCACAATAATTACTAAAAAAGGTGATTTATATTGATAGGTCTTACTGAGATTTTTACACAAAAGAAAATACTCCTATCTAAATGTAACAATCTACATGTTGAATTCCTACTCCTCTTTATTTACATGAAAAGAAATTCCATGTACACATGGCAGAGACACTAACATAAAAGGAAAGTAAGATAAATTATTATTAAAAATAATAGATTTCTCCCTTCAAATGCTATCCCATTCCAATTTTGACGGATCAATTTTGCAGATCACCACAAGTACAACTGAGTTTCCAAAAAGGGAAACAAAAGTGACTGTTTTCCCAATATGGCTAAAAAAAGGTTTTCACCCAAATTTAATAGGTTAAAGAAATCTTTTCTTTTTACGAAATAGAAGAGAAACAATCATTTATTGCACATAGTAAGAATACTCTCTTGAGAAATTATTGTGTGTGTATGTGCGTGTGTGTTCTGAGTTGCACACTATAATGTATTTCAATACTGTAAATATCAGTCAAAAATTTTCGAAAGGGACTGGAAGGCTTTTTGTGATAATCGGTTAGCATGGTAGGCAAATCTAGAATGACTTCAGTGACTCTCACCCTGGTATAATCTCCTCCCTTTTAAGTGTGACAGGAATATGTAAATGTGAGATATCACATCCATGATTTTGTTACTTTATATGATGAAAGATATTCTCCAGGTGGACCTAATCTCATCCCTTTTAGCTTTATAAATTGATAATTTTCTCTAGTTTGTAAGTGAAATGAAGCATGAAAAGTATACAGTTGCTGGCTTTGAAGGTAGAGGGGGCCATGTGAAAAGGAATGGGGCTGCCTTGAGTGGCAGAGAGTGGCTTGCAGCTGGCAGCCAGCAAGAAAATAGGGACTGCAGTCCTACAACCCAAAGGTACTGGAATCTGCCAACAACCTGAATGAACATGGAAGCATATTCTTCTCCAGAACCCCAGATAAGAGCTTAATCCAGCAGACACATTGATTGTAGCCTTTTGAGACCTTAAGCAGAGAATCCTGGACTTCTGACCTACAGAACTGTGAGCTAATAAATGGGTACTGTTTTAAAGCCACTAGGTTTTTGGTAATTTGTTACATAGCAATAGGAAACATACAATTAGTCAATACAGTTAACATAAGAGATGTGGGGAAAACGCTCAATTATAATTGTGATGAGGACATGAGCCAATAAGAACCAAAGTGTAAGGAGTATAAATTGCTGTGATATATCAGGGAAGGTAGAAGAGTGAGGGTGATGGCAAGAGCAAAAAGTAGAGTCTTAGAAAAATGACTAGAAGAGAACAGGGGCGAGGAACAGAAGAGTCACAAGATATAGTAGGTGAAGTCTTATTCTCTTTGTTATGTGAAACTATTTATTCTCTATTAGAGAAAATGGGTTCATGGCCATTTAGAATGTTTACATTTTAATTTACTTAACTCATTTTTTTTTTCTGGCATTCTCCTTGATAGAAATGGGAGAATCAGACTCAAAATGTTCTAGAGATATGTTCTGAAGGATGAAGAAGTTTGGGAAAAAAATTAGAAGTTGCACATTGCCACAATCCATCTTAATAGAGAAGCTTTATTGAATTTGAACAAGCATGAATAAGAATTGAATTTATGCCAAAAAAGCAGAAGACACTTTATTTGGATTGATGCAGACTAATAAATCAAGTGATCAAGTCAGTACATTGTAAGATTAGTGGCACAAAAGAAAATGGAAACTTTGAAAAGCTTTGCTTCCTTAATATATAGAATCAGGTAAAAGACTGATGACTCCAAAGCAAGAAAATGGGAAATTGATCCCATGTTGCACAGACCGATATTCCTCTGAGGCTTTGGATAACAAATATAACCTACTTCAGGAAAGGTTCCCAGAAATTAAAACTCAGAGTTGTCAGATCATGAAAAGAACATTCCTGAATAGGCTGTAATTGTTATTGAAACACTGAGAAAATTAAAATCTTAAATGTGAGGAAAGGCAAAGAGATGATAGTGTCCCAGAAGAATGCCATAAAACTTTAAAAATCTCCTGCTGCTTTTAACTGCTCAGAGAAATAGCAGGATTATTAAGTTTTTAATTCCTTTCCCTGCAGTGAAACCTCATAGAAAACCATTAATAAGCAACTACCATGGACAAGACAGTAATTTCTTTTCCTTAGGGTTTATATAATCAGAGGGCAAATGTTAACTCCACAGAGAATTCATTCTCTAAGGAAATGGAAGAAAGGAGCAAGAAGTATCATCAATACTGTATAATTTTATCAATAATCATCAAATCCTCTTTTTTTTGCATAACAAATCTTTGAGTCCAAATCAATGAAAGTCAAACCACTTTCTACTTGAACTCAAGATAAATGAAAAAAAAAAAAAAACCAAAACCTATTATGAATGTTCTTTCATTCAGTTTTGCTCCTGTATTATAGTCCATCTTCATGGAATTTCTTGGCATTTTAAAAGAGTTTTTAAACTAATTTTTTTCCACATCCAAATAGTGTAGGTAAATACTACACTTAATTTCATGATTTTCAGTGGCATATATAAAACTTTTTTCTTCTGCAAATACTTTCTGGTTTCTCAGTAAATTTAAAGCATCATCTTAGCAGATGTTATTGATCAGATACAGATTTTATTTCCAAGTAGAGGTGAAAAGAAGAAGGGTAAAGCATATACAGGTATAGCCTAGAAGTCACTGTATTGCAAGGGATGATGAGTGAGCTGACTGTTGTTGTTAACAAGAGGTACCAGTGAGTCAAACTTTATCTCAGTTTAGAAATGGATAAATTTTCATTTTTTCTAGTGTGTTTAGGGTATGGTCTTACTTGAAGGCAGGGAGAAGGACTAAGGCCTATATAATCTTGTTCAACACTGTATGAAGTACGCTCAGTTATATGACTTTGAAGAATGGACTCATATATTGAAAGCATGCTACTTGAACAAAATTGTTTCATTAGTGACATTCATTTGTTTCCTAGTGTGACTATATGATTCCTGCTGTTAATGAAAAGAGGAAAGTTTGCTAAATCAACTCTTAAGATATAATTAAATGGGGAGTATCACATTAAGATTCACTGCAACTCATCATCATTATTATTGTGGTGCATTTATCTGGCACTTCATATTTGCAACGTGCAAGACAAATGCCCTCATATTAACTCTCCTACTGAGTTTGGGGGGGTCAGGGTGAACACATAACTCTATTGTTCAATTAAGCAAGTTGAAAAGCTTACAAAACTTTGGAAGAAATATTTGTTTACTATAGCTACTATTCGCATAGCACTAGTGGTTCCCAGCTAGCTACTTGTGAGGTTTGAAAGAGATTCTGTAAAGCAAAGGAGAACAAAAACAATTATATGAATACAATATAATCCTAGCAGTCTTAGAAAGTGTAAACACAGCAGATATTGCCGAATGTGTTTGAGAAAAAGCAAATCAATAAATAGCTCTAACTAGAATAAGTATTCCTTGTTTTAGTGTGCCAGGGATAATTAAAAGAAACCATCCCAGAGGCCCTAAAGTCTCAGGTAAAGAAATATTAAGTCTCTGCACTGAGCTTAGGCAATATTTAATAGATAATCAAAAATATTCTTAAACGATGTTGCCTTATTAGTTTAAAATTTTTATTTTGCCTTCCTGGTACTCTAAGTGTTATCTGGGAAGGCACTATAACTTTTTCAGCGCTTAGAGTCTTTAAAATGGCACTTTGCCTCGACCTGAATTTAAGATGAATTGTGGACACTGAGGTCTGCAGTTGGTACTGGGAACTTAGAGATTCCTGCAAGTAATCTAACACTGAAACTTTGTGGTTGCACCCACAAGGTCACTTTGCAATTGTGTTTTGTGGTTATTGTATCAAAAAATATAGGAGGAATGAAAAAGAAGAAGATCATAGTCTGAAAATTACTGATGTCTTGGGTACAGTATTTTAAAAAAATCAACTCTCATTGAATTCCCTTAGATTTTTTGGGAGATTCTGTCTCCTTTTTTGATGAATTTTGTCTTTGTTTTGTTTTATTTTTTTAACCTTCCGTTTCAGCCAACTTTTACTACAAAGATGGGAGAGCATAATCCAAGAAGATAGGTGATGTTGGTTTTAAGCAGATGCTGGGAATGAACACAGAGTAGTATGACTATTACTACTACTCTAAAATGTTCTCGAATACTAGGAATATAACATATTTTCAAATTTACACCTCATCTTTTTACCCCTATTGAACATGAGTTTTCAATTAAAAATCATGATTATGACTTAGGAGAGAAAATCTGCCTGATCTCCAAAGTTCTCATGAAATACATGGGCAATCTTCTATCAAGTTACTCTGCTGATTACTTATTTTTAATCTATCATATTGATTTAAGAATGAAAAGTCCAAATATGAATTAAAAATGAGCTTGGGAAGCTGTATTTTTCTTATCTGGAAATACTGATGATCCTACTAGTACAAGTCACCCTGATAAATCAGGTTAAATTAACTGGTGGCATTAAGTAATCTAAAGTACAGTGCAAGTATTTTAACTGCATCCTTATTAGAATACATAATTTAACAACCATGTTTGGTGAAGAGTACTACCATTGCACTGTGATGCCAACTTTAGGTAGACTAAAGAAACTATTTAAGCTTGTTCCAATATTACGTTATGAGATATATAGAATAATACTCTTAAACGCACAGATAACAATGTCTGATATTTTCTGCTTATCTTTTCCAGAAGCACTTTTCTAAGACTTGTTTTCAAAGAACATAGTGTTATTAGAGGAAGTTTAAAAGGATACTTAGAGAATACCAAGTATTCAAAACAATGTTAGCATTCAAAACAATGAAGCACTGACTGACAAAGTTATCTTACCATTCTACATTGTATCCTCTGTCAAGTGCTTTGATTTGCTCAATATATAAAACCTGGAAAATACCTATTTTGTCCAAAGATTAAAAGCTGTAAAAGCAATTTCATGAAGCCATTTGCAGCATTATCCTACCAATTGTTAATATTGCAGAAAAGAATTAATATAACTTTATGTAGGAAACAAATTTATTCACGAAAATGTCATACCAACAAGCTCACCCAATTCATTGTTTACTATGTGCCAGGAACATAATGGAAGACCTCTGGGAACCAGCATGTAAATAAAACACAACAAAGGGTTCACAATCTTTTATGAAAAATTCATAGTGAAGATCACTTATCCTTATGGGCTGAATTATTTTCTCTACAAATTAAGGGCTTTTTGAGTATCCTCAGAAAACACAGGGCTTAGAAAAGTGAATGGTGAATATACTCAGGGCAAATAACCTGAGGGGAGGACGTCACTGAATCTCTGCCTAGAAGATGTGCCAAGTTCAGAATATGGTGTTCATCATGGCTGAGCAAGTTAGAATGGGTCTGGGAAAGTAAAGAAATGAAATAAAAGACAAAGCACCTGGCAGAGTCTGTAGCAGAGATATGATTCTTAAAATATTCATTGTAAGGAGACAATGGTAGAAGACTACATTGTTAGTTGAAACAAAACAGAGGGTCAAGAACAATCTGAGATTATATCTCAACTCTAACTTTGTGACAAATTAAGGCTTTGTGACTTATCTAAGCACCTAACATCCAGAGATATAAAGCTATGTCTTGAAAACCATGCAGTTAAAATAACTGTATTTTTTTCATTTGTTCCTACAAAAACTTAGTCCCCCAAAAAGAAAATTCTTTTAATAAGTTAAAGTTAAGCCTGGGAGTTCCCGTCACGGCGCAGTGGTTAACGAATCCAATTAGGAACCATGAGGTTGCGGGTTCGGTCCCTTCCCTTGCTCAGTGGGTTAATGATCCGGCGTTGCCGTGAGCTGTGGTGTAGGTTGCAGACACAGCTCGGATCCCGCGTTGCTGTGGCTCTGGCGTAGGCCAGTGGCCAAAGCTCCAATTGGACCCCTAGCCTGGGAACCTCCATATGCCGTGGGAGCGGCCCAAAGAAATAGCAAAAAGACAAAAAATAATAATAATAATAATAATAAAATAAAATAAAATTAAGCCTGTAGTCAACTGAATACACCAATTTTCAGAAAATACATAATGATGTACATAAATCACAGATGCTTTCATTTCAAATGCATTACTTTCCAGGAAGCTACTCAAGGAAAAGTAATAAATGTGATTATTACTGAATATTAGTCTCATAAAAAACACAGAAAATTACAGAAATTAATTTTTTATATGAAGAAATAAATGTTCTGCTCTGATAATGTTCATTTCCTTGTATGCTCACCAAAAAACCTCCAATTAGTTAATGAGGACATTGAAGCTAAAATAATACACATGTTTGAATTGTTCTGCAAAGCAGACACATCTTTCTAGGTCAAATGAGATTCTATTATCTTTGTTTTGGAAATGTGTTAGGGGTCAACATTATTTTAATGGGGGGAGAGTTCCTTAAATATATCCTAGAGGAAAATCCAAAATCTAGATCTTGAGTTAAAACATTGAACATTTTATTAATATCAGTATGCTTCTGATTTTATCATAAAATTTCACATCATTTTCTCAGGATCAATCAGAAAAACATTGCCATTTGTACAAGGGACATTTTTTGGAAATTACTAAGGTTTCATAGACATTGAGACAATGTAAAATCTGAACATATACATTAGATATACATATCTAAAGATTCATTTGAATAATTTAAATAAATTTTGTTTATTCAGTGTGCCAAATAAATACCTTACCGATATAGAAAGCACCTCGTAATAAGAAGAAAAATCTCCCAAAGTAGCAAACACAATCCAAATAATTGTGATTTTATTTTATGATGGAAAAATTTATACCCTTGGTAAACATGGCAACAAAGATATGTTGAGTTGGATCAAAAGTAACAGAGAAAGAAAACTACATCGTTGAGAAAATGAATTCTTTCAAGAAGTAGCAAATTATTACAACTAAAAATTAATCACCTTGCTGAATATATTATTCCCAATTTGTTTATTTCTCATAAATCATCTTGAGTTGGCTATGATTTCTAAAAGTGACTAATTTGGGAGATGGCCTAAAAAGAATAAAAAAGGGATAGAAATAAATTAAAAATGACTGAGCTAGACTAGGTTTATGAAAAAACAGAAAAGATGAGGTAGTTAAGTATGCAAAATTGTGTTCAGTAGGCAACAATATGTCCCTCTGACCTGTCTGTATATTTTTTGTTGGACATTTCCACCCTAAAACTGTTCAATGAATATTTGGTTGTGGAATAAAATGAACAGAGCTTGGAACACATGTGTAATCCATGGTCTTATAAAGCCCAAGCAGATGGAATTTATTTTGGGTGTCCATAATAATAAATAAATTCTACATAAAACACCTGGATTTCACCATGTGGAAATTGCTAATAAACGGAAGCCAAGAAAAAAATTATAAATAAAATTCTTCTTCAAGCTTTCAAGCATGAAGGAAAAGAAACAATTTCACTAATTATTATTATTTTTTCTTTAGATGAGCAACATGAGCTTGTCAGTGAAAACCTAGGTGGAGTAACTCCAAAATCTGAGACAGAGAGAACCAAAGATAGTCCTTGTTAAAACTTTCAGAAAAAAAGAAGTAAATTTTGATCGCTAATTACAACTATGTTATGACACAAAATAACGTATTCTTTTATTCTAGCATTTTGCTTGGTCATACTATTATTTGCCTACTTTTTCATAGGTAGACAAAAATGACTAAGATTCAGTTATGAGGCATTGTAAACTACACAAAAGAATAATATGTTCTCATTATGATTCTCTTTTCTCCTTGTTTTTATTTCTTTAATTTATATATTTTTATTTTTTATTCTTTTGCTTTTCAGGGCTTCACCCGTGGCATATGGAGGTTCCCAGGCTAGGGGTCCGATTGGAGCTGTAGCCGCTGGCCTACTCCAGAGCCACAGCAACGCGGGATCTGAGCTGCGTCTGCGACCTACACCACAGCCCATGGCAACGCCGGATCCTTAAACCAGTGAGTGAGACCAGGGATCGAACCCAAAATCTCATGGTTCCTGGTCGGGTTCATTGACTGCTGAGCCACAACTGGGAACTCCTGTTTTTATTTTTAATAAATGGTAATACCTTTCACCCTTATTGTCTACCTCAAACATTCATCTTAGTTTCTCATGGTGGGGAAAAAATGGTTAATTGATAACAGTGAAAAACTAAAGTGTGAAAAAAAATTTTAATGTCAAATTATAACTAAATGTTTTGATGAATTCATCCACATTTCTTCTGGCACTTTCACCCTCATTAGTCAGGATGCACTAACAAAAGACTTCATGTGGGGCTAGAATGAATAGAAAGCTGCTGGCCTTGCTGCTTTCTGTTTTTATTAATCATAGACAGCAAAAGTAGCTCTTTTCTTCAAAAAGGAGGCCCAACAAAGTCCATCAAAGATATTTAAAAATAATCCATGGGTGTTATCTTAAATATTGGAGAGTTTCATATCTCTATATTAGGTCATAATTTCCGCTCTTCCTATAGCATTTATTCTGTGGATATCTTTGGGATAGTAGTTGTTCTTCCTTTTCTAAATTTTTCTTTCACTCCAGCTAAAATATTTAGGCTCTAGGTCAGTAGTTCTTAACTGTGAGTGATTTTGCCCCTTAGGAGATAGCTGGCAATGTCTAGAGTCATTTTTGATTGTCATAATTGGGAGAATGTTGCTACTGGCATCTAGTGGATAAAGACTGGAGATGCTGCAAAACCACCTGCAAAGTATAGGACAGCTCCCACAACAAAGAATTATTTGGCCCCAAAAGTCAATAAGGCTGACTTTGAGAAACCTACTGTAGCTGTAGTTTGCCAGGGACTTAGTGCCTTTTTATTTATAGTAATTCTTTAGCAAGAGTTTTGAGGTTTCTGTATTCAATGATATATAATTCACATACATCAGCTCTTTATAATCTATTGTCCATTATCATCTTTTAAGAGCCAAGAAGTTCTGGAACATTCCACATAGAGGACTTATACTAGTCATCTGAAGCTAATTTATAATTCTCAATATGGATGCACTTTTCTTTCATGACTCATTATACACGCCTCTAACTATTCTTCAAATGATGCCATTTTACTCTCAATATTCTTCATGAATACAAGATTAAATACATTGATAGCCCACTAGTACATCAAAATAGGTGGCCAATGCACTAATATTTTGATTGTCTCGAACAAAATAGAACAACCTAGCAGACAATTATATATGGAAGTCTCCTCACCCAAGTAAAATCATTTTTTTAAATCCACGATCACATTTTTGAGTTCAATTTTTATTCTTCATTGTATTTAGAGCATAGAAAAAATTTTAGTCTTTAAAGCACTTTGTCTCCTCAAATTTATTTTTTCTAATTGTAAGGTCAGTGCTGCATTAAACAATTGAAAGCAAGTTTCAATGGATAGTAATTAAAGTTTCAATTAAGTTGCTATTCTCCAAATTAAACACTATTAGGTATATTTTGATCTGAATTTTAATATGCTAAGTTGATCACTTATGACAGTGATGTGATTGACGTAGGATCCCCATCCCCTTGTTAATCTTGTCCTGGAGAGCACAGCCTTAGCTGCTACAGAGACAAACTCTGTCTTTAACACAGATGCAAAAGGGGTTGATACTTTGCTATTGTGACGTACGTTCAGTAAATCTAATTTTCTTTGCCATTTAGTCTTCAGTGAAGAGAATAAAGTCCCCTTAGGTATAATAGTCTCCAGAGGTCTTAAACCACAGTTTATCTTTAGCAATTGTGATTCAACATTGAACCATATATTTAAAAAAAATTTTTTTTGGCCATGCCAGAGGCATGTAGGAGTTCTTGCGGGCCAGGGATTGAACCAGCGCCACAGCAGTGACAACACTGGATCCATAATCCACTGAGCCACCAGGGAAATCCCATGTCTTTAAAATGACTATTTTCTTCATGTATTTCTTCCTCGTAGTCAGGTTAAGTCACTGATCTTAAATGGATATTAAGTGGGTTAAATAAAATTAGGATTTCAGAATTTTGAAACTTAAGAGAGTTTCTTGTATATAGTAAGCACTCAAGACACATTTGTTGAATAAATTTTCTGTAAATCACCAAAAAACGCAAGTTATGTACTTAAAGATTGAAATGGACTAACAATGTTTGGTATGCTAATTGTTTTCAAATTTATCTTGTAGGCAGCATTTCTGCTGATGATCTTCTTTAGCACAACACTTATTGTTAGAATACCTATATTATTTAGCACTTACAAAGCTATTTTAAGTTTGAAAGAAAAGTTTCACTGGAGGTCTATAGCATATGCAAAACATACCGTGTAGTAATTAGGTGACAAAAGCAGAAGCAGGGAGTTTAAAGAATATATTGAGATACTAACTCAGTTCATGCTGCCCAAACCACACACCTCTAGTTAATAAATGTATATATAGAAAAGACCTCACACTAAATTCCCAAATATTTTAAATATATGTTATAAGGTAAAGCAACTTAATTTTTGAAAAGAAAAAGTTAAGCATGGCCATCCCCTCTGGAAAAATTTGTAAGAACTGGCATTTTCTATCTAGCCAACTATAGAACTCATTAATTGTTTTATAATGGACGGTGACTTAATGGAAATCTTATTATGAAGTAAGTAGAAATAAGTATTTCTTAAGTGTTCTACTTTCTTTTGAGCTGAAAAATGAAAGCGCTCAGGAATGGTGCCTGATGAATAATAAAATCATATTCTTGAAATAAAATATATAACCTATAATTTACCAAAATTTTAAATATGAGTGAAATTCTTTTTCTGAGATCACCTAATATTGAAAGCAAAAACTATATAATTAGGAGCAATTATTGCCAATCAATTTTTCCTCCAAGGACAAATGTTTCAGTATAGAAATATGGAAATGTATGTCAATATTTTCTTTTGCTTTATATTGTAATAAAGGAAATGTTAAATTGAGGCAAAAACACCAGGGCAAACTATAAATTAAAAAAAAAAAAATGAGTCCAGTTACCTGAACTCATTCTTGTTTTAAAATTAGAATTGGTCAATTCTTTAACACTTTCTGTCTAACCTAAAGATCCTCATTTCAAGAGCCTTTTCACCAAAAGAGATCTAGACATTTAAAATTCATTGTTGCACTCATTCTCATGAGATAATTAAACAGACTTGGGAATTCAATGAAGAGATTTGAAAAATAACAGCACAAAGATCCTACATACAACAGTGAATAATTCCTGGACCCTATCCCCAAACTCCTACCACCCCTAGAGCTGCAATCAGTGTACACCAGCAGTCCTCCAGTTCCTTCTCTTCAGCTGATTCCTTATCCCTTCCTCTGTGCACCTGCAGCACCAGGGATCCCTACTCTCAGCAGGAAAAGGGATCAGAAAGCAAACCATCAGGCTCAGGATCCTGTTTTTTTTCCTAAACTAACATTGTGGAATTCTGGCCCCTTACTTCTACTGACTACTGGGATCAGGTTGCTCCCATCCAATTCTACTTCTATTATCAAATGGCCAAAAACCTGATTTGCTTCTGACAATGAATGCCTCCGATTCTTTAACTCCATCTGAATTTCCCAGTTTTAGGACTTTTGTAGAGATTGACACTACAGAGGCCTTAGCTCCCCAGACACAACTTTGATTTCTTGGCTCTGAAATGCTTGCTTGATAAGCTTTTGACCTCTGGCACTACATGGGAAAGAAAGTTCTTATTTGCCTCATGGGTCCAACTCTTTTGCTCTGCTTCCTACTTGTCTAACTTGTCTAACTAGAACATATCACTGCCGGTAGAGCTAGCAATAGGAACCCCATTTCTTAATTCCTGTTTCATTTCTTCTTACATGAAAGACACAAATACTGAAAAATCGATAGTCACTTCTGAAGGAGTTCTTCTTGTGAAAATAAAGATAATAGTTTAGGAGAAATATAATATTTCTCTTTTAGGGAAGATTCAGTCTTCCCTTAGCAGAAAAATAAAGTCAAAATATTTTTCTGTTGCTGCCTTTTTTTCTCCTAAGGTTTCAAGAATCCCAAGCTAGCAGTGATTATATCAACAAGATATACAGATACTATTTTCGCTAACAAGTTGTAGCCATCTGAGTAAAACATGTTTTATGCAACAACATATTTATTTGTACCAGTATATTTACATTATATAATAATTTGTTTTAAACATGCAGAAATTCCAAAACTGATACAAACCATATCTCAGATTATCAATGTAGATATTTGATATTAAATTCCTTAAGACAGAACCTGGCATAGAGTAGGAGTTCAGTAAATATCTGTTCAATGAAGACACTATTGAAGTTTCTCAAACTAGTTGAGATATTCTTAAGAATTCATATAGAATTTAGGAGACATGTAAGATACAGGAAATAATTTAAAAGGAAAGAAATTTCAAATAATTGTTTAAAAACTTGCCTTGTCAAAGATATAGAGCTAACAAAAAGCAAAGGGTTATATTATAAACAGGTAAGCTTTGGTTTTATACGGAAAATCCTAACTCACATTTCTAATCAGTCTGTGCCAAACAAAAATAAACTCAGTTTCAATGTTAAGCAGGCTATGTCAACACTGTTATTTTGTCACTTCTAATGTTCAGCATCAGGCATTTGCTGGTGTGATTTCTACGTTACCACAATCCTGGGTATAAGATTGAATACCACATGCTTGTTTCTAGTTCACATACTGGTTGGCCATTGGTTTCCATGTAATTATAATTGATTTCCATATAATAATTTCCAAGAAAAGCAAAGAAGCCAGTGTTCTAATATATCTTTTAAAGGAAATTCCTTTCCTTCTCACTGTGTGGCCTTGTTCTACAAGCACTGAATCACTTTTAGCCTCAATTTCCTCTTCTATAATATGGAGGTAATAATAGTGTCAATCTCAATGAGTTGTTATGAGAATTGAGAATGATAGAAATTAAGATTATTATTGTTATTAATGTAACTGTAATGATAAAATAAAAATGGTGATATCCATTCAACGGATACCTGTATAATGAGACAACCCTTGTCTGTAAATAGGCTGCCTAGAGTATCAAAGGGAGTCTCAGCCTAGGATGCAGGCCATGTTTTTCAAAACACAATAAACTTAATAATTTTAAACATTTTTTCCAGTATTGTATTAAAGTATTAATGTTTTCATCACAGAGAATAAGTTAAACATTTCATGCTTATTGTTCTTAATCACTATTAACTGAGTTCTATTTTTATAATGCTCATCTCAAGCTAATCATCAAATAATATACAAAAGAACAGTTGTTCTATTGTTCCAGAATTGATGATTACCTTTTTAGTTACAAATTTCTCAGTAAAGAGTAAAAGAGTCATTTATGTTTCATCTATTTTTGTTTGTGAGTTGTATTATTTTAGATAAGGTACTTTCATAGTATTCTATTTTTTATAAGGAATTTTTTTTGTTAGATCAGAAGAAAATGATAAAAAAGAAAAACATCTTAATAGGCATTGAAGCAGATGTAAAACAGTCAAGCAATCAACATCATGTTGTGCTAGTTTTTATTTGTTTTGGTGTATTTTGGAAGGGAAAAGAAAAATGGAAAGGAAAACTATCATGTCCTGAATACCAGGCACTATGCTAGGAACATCCACATGTAAAGACATTTAGTTCTTGCCCTCAATTGATAGAGGGTGCAAATTGGAAATTCTTAATCAGATATAAATCTGCATCTCACAAAAGTCAAGAAGTGTCATGATCATCTTTAGTGCTCTGAAGAAAAAAGGCTGCCTTTCCAGGATACTGCGAAGATATGTTGACCAAAATAATTCCTCACCCAGGAAACAGACTTTTCAAAATAGTGATAGACACAACAGATGCTTTAGTTGGAAATTACGCAGAGTTGCAGCGTTGCTGTTTCTATTATTTGAATAAAAAAAATATGAAGTGTGTCTCCAGTGCTGTCAAACTAATACCTTTTATAAATACTGACTTTTTTAAAATGAGAAATGTTATCTTACAAATGACAGGAAATGTCCCCAGCAAAAGCTGTGAACTTAATTTCATTTAAAAAATTGACTGTATTACCAACCAAACTTAATCTACCATATTGTAGTGAGCTATTAAGTTACAGACTAATGTTAAGACTAGTGTTGTACTGAAATTCAATAAAAACTAGCTTGTAGTCTAATGGTTTGCATTGTTTTAGTTATAATGAATCATGTGATATATTACAAATTCCCGGCTTCCTTCCATTTGGAGAAAATGGTGCTGTCTTTGCAGTCTCACAGATATGGTAGTTGTTATGTAGGTGTTCCCAGTTTTCCATTTATTAATAAGACTTTGGCCAGCCTGACTGTACTACCAAATTCCACTGAGGATGAATTGTCAAATAAAAAGCTTATTTTACTAAATTAAAATAAGAAAATGTACTCATATCTCCTTATTTCAAAGAACTGAGTCATTCTGGAAGCCAAGTTGATGAATTGTCAAATAAAAAGCTTATTTTACTAAATTAAAATAAGAAAATGTACTCATATCTCCTTATTTCAAAGAACTGAGTCATTCTGGAAGCCAAATTGATGTAAAATAGAACCAGAATGACACTGTGTTAGCTTCAAAGTGAACTTTCTATCCAGATTAAGTAGGCCTTTTTAGATTACACTCACACTCTAGAGGATAAATTTGTATGGCAAAGTGCTATTGGGGAATATGAGACATTTGCCACCAAAAATCTTGCTTTTTAAACATTAAACACAACACTCTCTCTCTCTCTGTTGAGCAGACATTTTTAAAAGTGCAATTGTCTAAATTTTGTGAGCTTTTTAGAAAGTAGGCATTAGTAGCGATTTCCCCCTTCTAAATTCATTATTAAAAAATAACTGTCAGAAATACCACTTGCCTCTGGTCCAGAGAGACTAAACTGATACAAAGTAGACCTGGTTCAAACAAAATGCTACTAGATTTGCTCTGGTTCTACAGTGCTGTGGTCCTTTCTCTTTTCAGTATATGGCTATCTTGTTGTGAACTTTTATCATGACAGAAACAAAGGTATCATTTTTTTCCCTATTCTCAGACACTTCAATAAAAAATCCACCGCTTCAGAATAAGAGCTGATTAAAGCTCTAGTGATTGATGTAATCTTTATCTAAGTTGCAATTTCCTCAAAAACTCTACCTTATGAAGAAGCACCATCCCCTTAAGATGGTAGAGACTTGCAAGTTCAGCAGTTGTGGTTTGTGAGGATGGTGTGGTGCCTCAGAACACTATCATAACAGGAATAAAAGTTATTATTTAAGCCCTTTATGGCTGTTGTATAGATTTAAACATTAAAAGTTGGTTATTGGAAATTAACAGTTATTTACCTTTTTAAAAAATACATACTTACTACTTCTCCAGAAGTTACTATTATAGCATTACTACTATTATTGGTAACTGCTGGATATATACGATTAAATTATCCGGTTTGAGAGATATGTCTAATAAAAGAAACAGAAAAATAAGTGGGCAATTGCAAGCCAGTGACTTATATACTATTGAAGGAGGGACCTACAAGGTGCTATGAGAGCCAAGAAGAAACACATCTCATTAAGATACAGGAATTTAAAAACTTCCTTATAGTAAGTGAACTGTGAAAGAGAAAAAAGAGTTGGCTTAGAAACAGGGACTTAGGATGGAGGTGAAAGGGGTTATCTGAAAATTTGGTCCTGCATTTTTTCCCCTTCTCTTCCTTCAGTATTGTATCTTTCCACATAAGTAGATCAGAAGCTGAAATTCTCATCAGCACTTCCATGACCAGGAATAAAAATCTGCTCAAATTAGAATTCTCCTCATCTATCTATTACTCAATTTCCGTATTTCAGTGAAGCTTTCATCAAAGAATGAGTGATAAAAGAGTTTTCTATTCCCAGGTAGCAATAGCTAAATTAAGCGTACTACTTATTAAACTTGACTTTTACATTATAAGATGGCTTTTTTATTATGTCACAGTATGTTATGTATATTTATCATTAATTGGTAATCATAATTCATTTTCTAGCCAGCTGTGTGAGCTGTAGGCCAATTACTACAGTGTTGATATAGAACTTTCCCAAATGCTAATGTGAATTTCATTTCCGAATTTTTTTAAAACAGTGCTGTGCTTTATAAAACAATTGGGCAGAGTTTAATATTTATGACTAGTTTAACATTTTTTACAATCTAACAGATAACTTTAATGAAAATCAGAAGCATAGTACAAAAGGGCCTAAGAGAGCCTAAGACATTAAAAACTGACAAAGAATGAGATTGTTATTTATAAAGGAAAGCTAATAAAATTAATTTTGCATTAAAAGACATTAGGTTAGGAATCTCTAATGCACTTTATATTTGCCTATGAATGGTCTATTCTATTATTTAGTTGACTAAAAAATAATACTTTTCTCAAAATTTAAATTACTCTGAAATTATCCTACTAACTATGGATCATACCGGGTTGGGTCTTGAGGTTAGATAACCTAATCTTAATTGTTAGCTATATAAATCATGATAAAGTAGAAGTTCCCGTGACTCTGCAGAAGCGAATCTGACTAGCGTCCATGAGGACGCAGGTTCGATTCCTGGCCTTGCTCAGTGGGTTCGGGATCCTATGTTGCTGTGGGCTGTGGTGTGGGTTGCAGACTCGCATCTGGTGTTGCTGTGGCTGTGGAGTAGGCCAGTGCCTGCAGCTCCGATTCCACCCCTAGCCTGGGAACCTCCATGTGCCAGCAGGGTCCAGTCCTAAAAAAGCAAACAAAAAATCATGATAAAGTAAATACAGATTTTAAGCACTTGTCTACTCTCTGCTAAAGGAATTACAAATGCTTTTACAGAAAAGATACAACAAAAGTGACATTTTGTAAGCAATGCAGTATTAATTGCTAGGGTTTAGGATACTTTGAGGTGATGCTGAAAGACATTCAAATTCCCCAATCCATGCAAGTACACAAAATACATAAAACATGGAAAGATTATTAAATGATAACAAGTGCACAAAATAATGTATTGTGAAAGTACAAATATAATTGTGCCTATGACCCAGCAGAAACCTAGATGCTTTCTGAACAATGTAGGTTTTCATATGTATTTTCACTTTATTTCTCATAATATTTACCAAGTAACTGCTGTGCATACCATTTTCCAAAATAAGTTTTAAATGCTTATGGGAAGAAAATGAAACTAGTGTAAATGACAGGAATAATATTTTTAATTCACAAAATCTCTTCTCAATCTCAACATAATAAAGTCAGTGCTATGAATTACACTATGGCTATATTTTCTAAATGACATTTCAGGCATTGACTTTACCTACAAATTTTATTTATCCTAAGAAAAGCTTTGGCTATATAAGATATATCAAATTCAAATATTATAATAATTTAAAAATTTTCTCATTTGTCTTTCAAAAAGAAAATAAAATGAAATTCACAAGGTTTTAGATTTAATTTATTTTGTTCTTATCTGAAATATTATGAAAGTATTGTATCTATAACATAATTGCACAATGGCTATTTAATGTATTTGTTTTAGAGCTATTTTCCTTGATAGGTATCATAACTCTGCTTTTATAATCTTCATATCCTAATCTGGTCAAAAGTTTTAGATAACGAAGTTTTTTTCCTGAAAAAAACATTTTAATCACATCTGAAGATAATAAAATATTTAGAGTAAATGGTGAATGCTAATAGGGAAAGGCTGTCAGAGTATTTCAAAATGACCTTAATTTATATTATTGATTTTTAAAGGATTTGCTTTTTTTCAGCTGTCCTTTATTGAAGGCTTAATGCTGTTACACTTAATTGACTGAGTAGTAACATTTTTAATGGGGAAAATGTAGGGGTAGGTAGAAACACTTATTTGAATCATCATTTTTAAAATAAAACAATTGGACTATATTCTTTCTTGTTATAAAGTCCTAGGAATCTATGATAATCATTATAACTGCCTCAGATAAATGTGTGACATGGATAGGCAATCAGTTTGGGACTGACAATCTCCCCGGTAATGGGCTCCTCTAATTTGTTTTATTTATTTTAGGCAAAGAAATCAACTCTCGAAAGCTGTATTAACACATGTAATCACACATAGTAATAATAAAATTATGTCACTGTCAGTAGTAGATTACTATTTCATTGATGAATTCAGAATTTATGTGATCAGTCCATTGAAGTGATAACAATACAAAATGATAGTTTTATTGACAAGGTCTCAATGATTAAAGGATATAAAGAACTATGCTGCATTCATCCATGGCTCTTTTTTTTTTTTTTTTTTTTTTTTTTGTCTTTTTGCCATTTCTTGGGCCGCTCCCACGGCATATGGAGGTTCCCAGGCTAGGGGTCTAATCGGAGCTGTAGCTGCCAGCCTACGCCAGAGCCACAGCAACGCAGGATCCGAGCCACGTCTGCAACCTACACCACAGCTCACGGCAACGCCGGATCGTTAACCCACTGAGCAAGGCCAGGGAATGAACCTGAAACCTCATGGTTCCTAGTCGGATTTGTTAACCACTGTGCCACGACGGGAACTCCTCATCCATGGCTTTTTAAGCACGAAAATGCCAAAGTGCCATTGAATATGTGAAACAAGACTACTTTATTAACATCTTGCTTATAAGCTGTATAGTCAAGACAATTGAATGTTGTTCTTTGTGGGATGAGAAAATTTAATTAGTCCAGGGCATTTAGAAACCATTAATAAAAGTTTAAGTATTCATCAGTCTTACAGCTGTTGCTAACTGGTTCACTAATATATTGTCGTGGTATTTATTAATGACATAAATTAATGGCATATATAATATAAATGATAGAAATTAATAAAAGCAATAATTTAAAAACACAAATATCACCTATAGAAAAAAATACCCACCAAGTTTTAGTTTACTAAAGTGTTTTGACTGCAATACACAAATTCTGTTATTGCTCTTCTTTCTTTCCAGTGAGTGCATCGAACTACAACTCATCATTATTGAAAGATTTTAGTCTTTTAATCTATTGTATTTATTCAAATATTTATATCAGTGAGTTTTATCTCTGGACATAGAGATAAAAGTTTTATAGTAGAGGTTTTTGATTTTAAAAAGAGCTATTTTAATTAATTAATTATTCTTTTGCTTTTTAAGACCACACCTGCGACATGGAAGTTCCCAGGCTAGGGGTCACAGCCACAGCCACAGCAAAGCAGGATCCAAGCTGTGTCTGTGATCTACACCACAGCTCATGGCTATGCTGGATCCTTAACCCACTGAGCAAGGCCAGATGGAACCTGAATCCTCATGGACACTAGTTGGGTTCGTTACTGCTGAGCCACAATGGGAACTTCTAAAGAGAGCTATATCAGATTAAACTTTTAAAATAGCAAATTCATTTATATCATGGTTATTTTTTTAAAGGTAGCTTGTAATAATTTGTCCTTTTTACATAAAAACATATTTTTAAAGTACATGAGGAGAAATACAATCCTCCCACTATCATGCCCGTTTTCAAAAATTTGCTCTTTTGCAAAAAAGCTGTAATATTTTACATGCCAAAAAAGCTTTTGCATTTATTCTTATGGTATTTTTAAATAGTCTCAAGGAAGTGGAAATTATCTGTCTGTTTTTCTTTAGAAAAATATCTCCCCTGTCCATGAAATAAGAGAACCAGGGTAACTAATAAATAAAAGTAGGTTTTACAAATTTCAAGACTGAAATAAGACAGGTATTTTCTGTTATTATACACCTGGCTTCGAAGAAGAAAATGAAAGTACATCCCAAAGCATTCTTTTTCTTGGTAAAGAATAATTTTATTACTCAATGCCTCTTTTTAAATAAGTGAAATCTTTGGATTCTTGTCCAGCTACATTTAACACTTGGCCACAAGGTCTTAGAACAATATCTTTACTTAAGATCAGTGAGTAATGTCTTTTTATTGCATTCTTCAGTCTTGGTAAACAAATCATTTTACAAAATGTGAAAGCCGTCATGACACAAAGTATGTTAGGATGCATCAGTGGAATTCTAAGGTAAAACGGATGCAAAAATATAAAAATAGTTCATAACAATCAAGTGGCTCATTTAATCGCTGGTATAGACTATCTCAAAGGGTTCTCGCTTAGGTTAGGTTATAACCTAAGCTGCTCGCTTAGGTTATATAAATGTAATTTATATTAATTAAATATATTCAAGGTCATTTTTTTCAGGGAAAGGGATATACCTTAGCAATTGGATGAATTTGTAAAGAAAATATTGTTATTTTAAAAGATAAGTCTCATAACAACATTTTTAAGTGTAGAAATATAATTCTCAGAAGTCAAGCATTTTAAATATAGAATGTCTGGGATTCTTAAAGGCTTATTCTTCTTTGCCAGTATAAAAGTTTCATGAATATTGAATTCCTCCCCCCACACTTCAATGAAATTTCAGCTTACATTTACTAGGAATACAAAATTCGGAAGTGCAAATATGACATTTAGGGACATTTTACATATGAGATTATTTTGTATGACTAAATGATATACTAGCATAGATGAACAGGACTATGAAAATAATTTATGTCTTTCTATCCTCAATCTATTATATTCATTATTTGCATTTCAACATGTATTACATTTATATATTGTACATGCAACAAGCACTGATGGATTAAAACATACTTCCAAGAGTGATACAAAGTTGTGACATCTCTGTCACATTTGATCTGTTTATTTTATGACTGTAATTACAACCTCATATTATTATGCTTACAGTAAGCATAATATGATAGGAATAAGATAGGGAGCCGGGTCTGCTTACATGGTGTCATCAGTATGAGTACATACTTTCCAATTTGGCAGAAAGAGGACCTTCTGTATACATATGAATAATGTTGAATTAACCTTTGAATGAAGTGAATAAGGGCATACTGCTCCTTTTCAAACAGTTATATGCAATTGACTATTATGCTTCTTAAAAAAAATAAAGAAGAAGAAGCTTAAGGAGAGGTCTGGCTGAAGCCTACTGTGCCCAAGTATTTTATAGGGTTTCAGAGCCACAAGGAAAATGCATTGCATGGGTGCAAAGAAGAGGGGAGGGAGACAGGGAGACAGATCTTATCTCTAAGTGAATCGTAGATTTCTATTTTTTTTTTCTGGGTAGGCAAGAAAGAAAAGGTTTATTTCAATGAAGATGTTGGAAGCCCTTACAATAAAACTTAATAAGCAGCAGAAAGCTAATGAAATATTTTTTAAGAGAATGAAAAATCTCATTTCTAAGGCAATATCATTTTTCTTAACTTTAAACTTCTAAACAGCATTTTAAATCATATGAAAAGCACATTTTCATATGGAAATGTCATCTAGAAATTTCAATACAAATGTTAGCACCCACTAATTGTAGATACTAAGTAGTCCAGTTTTATAAAATATTCAGTTTCTATTTAAAATAATACTACTCATTTAAAAAATACATCTAAAAAGTTATTGTTGAGGAGTTCCCATCGTGGTGCAGTGGTTAACGAATCCAACTAGGAACCATGAGGTTGCGGGTCCGATCCCTGCCCTTGCTCAGTGGGTTAAGGATCCAGTGTTGCCATGAGCTGTGGTGTAGGTCACAGACGTGGCTCGGATCTGGCGTTGCTGTGGCTCTGGCATAGGCTGGCAGCTATAGCTCTGCTTAGACCCCTAGCCTGGGAACCTCCATGTGCTGTGGGTGAGGCCCTAAAAAAGACAAAAGACAAAAAAATAAAAAAATAAAAAATAAATAGTTATTGTTGAGAGAAAAATGGTAAATTTTAATCTACACCAATTAAATCTCAATTATAGCATTTTAAAAGTATTCACTTATTTTTCTTCCATTAATACTTTTAACATATGCTTTTTTACAGTTCTAAGTACTCAATTCTTGTTTTATCCAAAAAACAAGTGTTAGCCTATGAAATGAATTTCCTAATCTTTAAATTCTTTCTCTGAATGCAAAGTAGTTATATATCAGTGGCATTTATACATTCTAAACATTTTTTTGTTGTTGAAGTATAGTTGCTTTACAATTCTGTATTAATTTCTGGTATACAGCAAAATGATTCAAGTTATACACACACACACACACACACACACATGTTCTTTTTCCAATTCTTTTCCATTATGACTTATTACAAGATATGGAATATAATTCCCTGTGCTACACAGTAGGACTTTGTTGCTTATTTTATATATAATAGTTTATATCTGCTCATCCCAAACTCCTAGTTTATCCCTTCCCCACTCCCTTTCCCTTTTTTTAACCATAAGTCTATTCTCTAATTCTCTCTGTCTGTGAGTCTATTTCTGTTGTGTAGGTAAGTTAATTTGTGCCATATTTTAGATTCTATATATAAGTGATATATCATAAGGTATTTCTCTTTCTCTGTTTGGCTTACTTATTATGATAATCTCTAGGTCCCTCCATGTTGCTGCAAGTGGCATTATTTCATACTTTTCATACTTTTTTAATGGCTGAGTAATATTCTATTGTATATATATACTACATCTTTATCTATTTCTCTGTTGATGGACTTTTAGGTTGCTTCCATGTCTTGGTTATTGTGAATAGTGCTGCAGTGAACATTGGGGTGCATTTATCTTTTCAAACAAGATTTTCTCTGGATATATGCCCAGGAATGGGATTGCAGGATCATATGGTAACTCCAACAATTTAATTTTTCTAGGTGGCAAAACTTGACTAAGAATTAGTCTTAATTTAAATTGTTTGGATACTAAAGATAGAAAAGTCCTTCTAAAAACTAAAATAGGGAATCCATGTGCCCCATATCCCGTGTTACTGATTGCATTTTCTTTATTTCTTTTGTGACATTGCTAGCCATACAAATGTGTATTTGAAGCCTCATGTTCAAGGAAAGGGGGACATGGTTAATAGAAAGCAGAGAGGCAGAGAGAAGCATGTTTTGACAGTAATGAGCTTTACTCTATTCTCATAGGTTACAGAAACATTAGGGCTAGTCCCTTTAGCACAGATTTCCAATATAGAAAGAAGAGAGCTGGCTATCATGATTACCCCCTGGGATTATATCACTAAACTACCTGAGATTTCGCAGAAGTGTGCTTTTCACATTAATGGGAGAATTAAAAGACAAAACCAGGGAAAGCATGATCAGAGGTGATCACTTCATTCAAAAGTTTGAATAAAACACCACACCATTGCTTCTTATCTCCTTTTTCTAACTGCAAATCATAACTTGAGCCCCCTTTTATCCTTTTGTGTTTTGCAGTGTTACTTGAAGTTAAGGCTTGATCGGCCACTCACTGATTTAGGACAAGTCATTCTCTCAAAGTATCAGTTTCCTCCACTTTAAAAAAGAGGTAATTGGAGTTCCCGTCGTGGCGCAGTGGTTAACGAATCCAACTAGGAACCATGAGGTTGCGGGTTCGGTCCCTGCCCTTGCTCAGTGGGTTAATGATCCGGCGTTGCCGTGAGCTGTGGTGTAGGTTGCAGACATGGCTCGGATCCCGCGTTGCTGTGGCTCTGGCGTAGGCCGGTGCCTCCAGCTCCGATTCGACCCCTAGCCTGGGAACCTCCATATGCCGAGGGAGTGGCCCAAGAAATGGCAAAGACAAAAAATAAATAAATAAATAAATAAATAAATAAAAAAGAGGTAATATCTACTTCAAAGTGTTGTGGGAAACATGCAATCCTGCAAGTACATAGTACCTAGTAAGCATTCAATAGATGTATATCATAACAATTGTTATTAAGGCTGGCAATGACCAAGGGAGTGACTTAATAACGATTCTAAATATAAATAGTAATCTTGCTTAGAATAAGGTGACCAACTTCCTCAGGGGACAGAAAGTGAAAGAGAATAACTTTTGACACAATATAAATCTTATATAAAAAAGAAAGATATTGAAAAAACTCAATATTGACATAGGTTTCTGGATGGAGCCCAAAATTGATAATCAGGTGAAATGAGATTTCCACGTGGTTGTCACCAATGTTAACCAGTATAATACCTTCTCTTGCAAGGTCTGAATTAATTAGACATTGAATATAGGCACCATGAACTGCAGGGCAATAGTTTTGTCAGTAGAAGGCAATGGAAGGCTTTTTCTGTGAAAAGCGTTAAGTTTGAAATTGCAAAAATAGGATACAGGGAGATACATTACTTTTATTACCACCAAAGTTCGTTTTAAACAGAGTCTCTGCATGAGTCTTTTGGTATATATGACCACTTAATTAAGCACTTACAATCCTTGCAAAATATAACCTATCAGCTAATCTTATGCCTAATTTTTTCCTGCAGATTTTTTTTAACTTTCATTCTTGCCCAATAAGAAACTTCTTGGGTGTTAGAAGCGGTTTCAGATCTAGTAATTAATTACTGCTTGTTCAAAGAGGACAATAACTGTTTTTGTTATTTTGGTCACTTAATTCTATTATCTGTCCCATGTTTCCAAATTTCAGTTGAGAAACTGTAATCAAATACTGTCCAAAGATATACTAAGTGAAGTAGGTAGAGTTTGTAATTTACCAAGTGTATATCAGCATAATCAGATTTAAGAGTCATGATTTAGTGTGAGGTATGCATTAATAACCAAAGAAATATTATTCTACCTAAATTCTACTCATTTGGAGATGACATTAGATCCTTAAAGAAGCTCAATGTGAGTGTTACTTGTTGGCTCGGGAGATTAAGAACCTGCCGTTGTCACTACTACGACTTGGGTCACTGCTGTGGGGAGGGATCAATCCCCGCCCTGGGAACTTGTGCATGCTGTCGGCATGGCCAAAAATAAAATAAAATAAAATAAAAACTAAATGAGGGAAATTAAAAAAAAAAAAAAAGAAACACAATGTGGCATGGCAGACAAAGCACTAAGCTAAGAGTGAAGATCACGATTCTAATTCTATGAACTTGGGCAAGCCTCAGTGTTTATAGAACTGAATTTCCCCTTCTATAAATAGCAGTTATGCATTATGTTCAAGCTGTTAGATTTAGGAATACAGCCAGAAGTATAAAATGGCATCTACTTTCATGAAACTTACATTCTAGATGGATGTGATTTTCTTACTGGACAGTCTCTAAATTCACATTTAAAATTCTGTGATAATAATGCTCTTCCAGATTGCCAAGGATTGGCCAGCATTACATGTAGAAAAAGAGAGGACATAGGACATGTAACAACTGTACATTAACAATGGAATGAGAGAAAGAGGGAAATAATCAAGCACATGCCCACAGAAGGGGCTCAATTCACAACTGTTCACATAATCATTTTACTAAGAAGTGTAATGATATGTTTCCAATTTGTGGTTTAGCAGATTTGTTTTCCTGTTGTTTCATATTTCTGCCTGTTTCATTTATATTTTATTTCTATTTTTTCTTTAGGAAACTCTTGTAGAAGTCTAAGAGGACCTCTTTTTGTGGATGAAAGTAAGCCCTTCTAATTGTCAGATTACTTAGGCAGCAAGAACATTTTATTAGCTAAGTTCATAGCTCTTCTAAGTAGTTATATAATGAAAATGAAATGTCTTAAGGCTAACATTTTCAAAGTGATGCGTGGGTAGCCGAGAAACTAAATCTGAGTAGGAGAGATGAACGTTTTTACATCATTTTAAGTGTTACCTAAACCCCAAAGTATAATGTCCCTAAAATCTTTGGTACTTTACAGTTTGCAATCATGTTTACATTCTTCATCTATTTGAACCCTACAAGATCAAGATCACCAGAATTTAAAACAAGAGGAAAAAAGCAAAGTAAACATTATCTTTCCTTTTCAGTAATTAGTATTGAGGCTCTATCCATTCCTCAGCATGGTCTGGCTGCTAATTTTCAACATGACTGTAACACTAGAACTTTGTTTTCTCTCTCTTGTTCCCATCCTCCCTACTAAATCAACAGCAACATCTTCTGGTTATGCCTATCACTTTTTTTCCAGTTTGAGTTGGAAACATAGAAGTAAGAATACAGCTAGGAAGGTTGACAGAATTTGAGCGATGTTACTTTGATCCTTTAAGTTTAGGTCTGTTTTCCATGAGTCTTTATAAATGTGAGAATGTGTGTGTGCACTCATCTGTGCTTTTTGCATGGAACCTAAACATGCAGTTTTAAAATATCTTCTTAAGCACATATTGTCTGATCAACCTGTAATATTTATACATGTTCTGAAGAAGAATCATTTGGCTCATACTCAATTCACAGGGTCTATTTACCATGATTTATGCTGGGTCCAGTGAGACCTTCTGGTTCAAAAGTAATTTAATTGTAAAATGGCATTGTTTCAAAGCAGTAATTAATGTCCCTATATATCATAAGAACTCCAGAAAACAAACAAACAAAAAAATAGAGTGCTTTAGGACAACCGTTTTTATAGCCATGGCCTAGAGGTCCATTTTGATGATTTGGCAAGCCATAAAAGGGAAAAGTGGTAATATTAGAAATAGGTATAGTAATATTTTCATTTTTTCCTCATTTCAGATACACAGAATTGAGCTCAATTATGTTCTGTTTAAGAAAGCAGATAATAACTGCAAAAAAGTTCAGCCTGTTTGTAATTATCATTCTTTTCTCCTTACTGACAAGTACTCAAGATTATTTACCCACCATAAAGTTCATTGTGATTTATCTTTAGTGAAAGATTATCTGCTGAGCTCTTCAATTTCTAAAATCTTCAGGTCTTTTGGTGTTTTAAAGGCCTATTTTGTCATAAAAAGCTGGTGCCTGAAAAATAGAATTTTTAACTCTGTCCAGTATAGTGTTTCATTGTGCCATGGTTAAAGTACGAGTAAGTACTTTATTCTCTAGGGCTGAACATTTTCTTGTGATTAAATGAAGTTGCCCTCCAAGAAGAAGAAAGCAACCAATACTTCATTGAGATATTATTCACTGGTAGTTTTACCAGGTAATTAAAATTTAAGCTTCAGTTTATGAAAAGAGTTTTGAATCTGTTCCCTCTTCCTCTGTAGGCCCTCATCAACTTTTGTCTAGACTATTCCAATAGTCTCACATAGTTCTTCTTGCCTCTAGACTCTTGCTCTCTCCAATTCTTTTCAATATTGCCACTATAGCTTACTTCCTGCATGAGATAGGCTCATGTTATCCATCAGCTCAAGAATTCTATATTAAACACAGAATAAAGTCCAAAATCTTTAGTCCTTCACAACATTCCCACAGCCTCTTTCTCATTTCCACCATCAGTACTGGCTCTGCAAACACAATAAATGCACACACACACACACACACATCTAACACAAATCACAATATATTTCTTGAATGTGTCAGGCACTTTTTCAAGTGTATGCCTTTATTATTACAGAGAGGAAATCAAATACAGTTGCTTGGTATTTTAATTAAGGAGTTCAAACACTGACCTAGAGGAAGATTTCAAGTAAGCAAATCTCTCTTTCCTTCTAGCCCTTGAATTTCACACTCATATACTCATACCACCTGTTATCTGCCCAGTTTCTAGCTCACAAACTGATAATTCCAGAGTGGTCTTTTGATGGTTTCTTAGGAATAATAATTTTAAAAAACCCTTCATTTAGAGCATTTTTTTTCTTTTTTCTTTTTTTTTTTTTTTTTTTTTTTGCACTTTATCCATCACCAATGGTGAGTGGTTTTTTTATTTCACGCCTTGCTGAGCTTGGACAAACAGCCATATTCCACCCATACACGTTAAGTAGATCAGAAATTCCTTAAACTGAAGGCTGCATATGGTCACCATTTTATGAATTTTGTAAACCTGAAACAGGTCATTCTAGCTATGCAAAGCTGTGCTCATTTTATATTACAGTTCTTGTGCTTTTCAAAGAAGTGATAAAAGTGCATGGGACTGCATTTCTTTTTGACTTATTTTCCTGCAAACATTATTCAAAGAAGAAAAAGATAACCTAAAGATTTTCCAGACTTCTGAGGCAATTAAAAAGAATATGAAGTTTACATGTTTACTAACAGCAATTTTTAAAAACACATCTTAATGTCCTCTTTTATAACACATAAAAACTCATGTAAAGAAAACCAAGGAAATTGCTTTTTTTAGAAAAAAATTTTTCATGGCTAGAACATATTCATTCTGATCTAAAAGTAAAAAGCAAGCAAGCAAACAACCAAAAACCAGAGTATCATAGGGCAATAATAAATTACTTAAGCCCTTTTGTGAGGAGCAGTGATTTTACACATTTCTATTTAAAAATTCATGAATAATTCTTTCAGCAATTAATAAATCCTCATGAAAGAAAAACATCTATATTGCAATTCAAAAGTTGTCACTCCTGCAGATCACAATGAATTCTTTCTTTTCAAATGATTTAGCAATGATTTTTCCAAAGTGAATAAAAATAGAAATATTTTGAAGTCCACTTTTCCTTTGCAAAAGTGTGTCTTCTCTTCCCTCTTGAGGTAGAACCCATTTCTATTTTCAGCATGGAATAATGGCTATGGACAATCAAAAGTGTTTATATCCCAAGATTAAGGAGAATTATGAGTTACAAATGAAGCCTTTTTGCTTAGTCATTTTGTTAGATCAATTTCATTTATATATTTTCTTCCTTATATATAGTAGGCACCCGCAAAGATTAGGATGGCAGGAAAATGATTTTCAGAGTTAGTATGTATCTACTCACTATTAGATATGGTTACAAAACACCCATTAAAACTTAAAAAATCTCTCAATGTTATAATCATTACATTTTTTGGCAACTGTTATTACTTTGGATTTTTGGTCAATGAAATGATCAAGATGTCAGGATTTAAATTATTTCTATGTCTGGCATCTTGGGCAGCTACAGCAACTATTTCAGGTCATCACATATCATTTGATGGCTCATTATTTCACTGTACAACAAACTCCAGAGAATAAAAGGAATAATGTAAATGCCAAAGGTCCCTAAACTGGAACTGTCAAGGAGAGAACATAAAACAACCTTTCAACAAGCGTGTGTTAGACTAAGTACAACATATTAAGAAAAAATTAGACCATGCCATTCCTCGGTTGCCTTTCTACTCTAGAGCCTATAAATATAGATGGATTACCTCTTTGGTATTTCTTGGAATTCTTCCTTTGATGTAAATGACAGACTAGATATTTGAAAAGCAGAACAGAAGACTCATGCATTTTAACTGTTGAAGTTAAAAAAACAAAAAGGACTTAACCAGAACTTGTAACGCTGGACTATTCCAACTAAACAAAGCCAAATTGTTTTGAGGTTAATCTGTCTAATATTTATAAGAAGGACTATGTTTTTGTGTATATATCACATACAAACAAACTTTTAACATGGTTAACCATGATGTCTTAAACAATAAAGAATATTTGCTGCTGAATATGCAAGCTTTTCTCATAACTATGCCACTAGATTATTTATAATACATCTATGTTGAGGAGCATGTTAATGTCATGTTTAGAAAGCCACAAGTTTGCCTGTTTTGTAGACACAATGTAGAAACAAAAGGTAGCAACTGGCCCAGTGCCTCCTATATTTAGTTCTAATCGGACTAACAGTAGTTCCATATTTCTCTGAAGTTTAGATAAATATAATTTTTCATTCAAAGTCCATTGTGAACAGAATATGAAACTGTGAAATAGGAACTAAGCTCTACCACCTTTTTAGACCACAGTAATGAATAAAGCATCAAAAAGACTATTTGGTAGACAGCAGAGTTTAAAGTCAGAAACATGGGTTCTAGAACTACCACTGCATTTAATACACATTTGACTTTAGGCAAAACATTCCCTCATAACCCAATCACACATTTAAGTGGGTTTATAATAACTGTCATACGTATTTGGAAGAATTATTGGGGGGCTTAAATGAAATAATAGACATAATTTGTTAAGGTTAAGACACTATGTGATATGAAACATCTGCTATTGTGCTGTACATTTTGACTTAAGAACATTGATCAGCCTCAATTACTTTCACAAATACTTTATTTCAAATTTTTAGATTCAAGATTTGGGCAAATATGGACAGAAACACAGGGAGAAACCTGTTTGAAGTGAAAAAGCAGATAAGGAAAACAGGTGCCAGAAGACACATTTTTCCTTTTTTTTTTCACTTCCTACTGCAGATCTAGAGAAAAATAAATTCTTAAAAGTGTCTTGCTTTTAAAAAAAAGTTATTACTATGGGTTCAGTAGTTTCCCTAAAAAGTTTGTTGTTTAACATGAGAAATGGTAGCACTTGGAGAGTTTCAAATTCTAAATGTTGCCATAGAAACACAGCTTCAGACATTAGAATGAATCATATGCCACTCATTTTTTTTTTTCTGATAAAGATTTTCTTAGGAGAAATATCTTGGAAAACTAGACTATAAAACAGGTGGTCAGATATGTTATGAAGCTGTTTACTGGGCCGTGATTGCACAGCTTGGACCTTGTTTAACCAAAAAATGCCTTTGTTAGCGTATCAAAAGAAGCCCCTGCACTGCCCTGAGGAGCTACTGTCTGGAAAAGCACAACTACTGAGAACAAAGCTATTCTCTCTACTGTCTATAACAAGCTAAGAGTTCAGAGACTCATCAAATATAACCTGAAGCAGCCAGAGGTTATGTATTTTCTTATTAGGATATATTATAATATATTATTAATGTAAGTATTTTAAGAGATTTATAGACAGAAAATTTTAGCTATAGAAGTAGAATTTTTAAGATACCTTTTGGCCTCTATGGCAAAAAAATTTCCAATGCTTTAAAATATCACATTATTTCCACTGCCTATAAATAATATACACATATAACATATAAAGTTTGAAAAGCAAAAAAGAAAGGAAAAATCCCAAGTGATTTTAACAGACATATATATAACCACTTTTATTTATTTATTTATTTATTTTGTCTTTTCTTGAGCCACTCTCGTGGCATGTGGAGGTTCCCAGGCTAGGGGTCTAATCAGAGCTGTAGCCTCCAGCCTACGCCAGAGGCACAGCAACGCTGGATCCGAGCCGCGTCTGCAACCTACACCACAGCTCACTGCAACACCAGATCCTTAACCCACTGAGCAAGGCTGGGGATGGAACCCACAACCTCATGGTTCCTAGTCAGATTCGTTAACCACTGTGCCACGGCAGGAACTCCCCTATAACCACTTTTAAACCCATGTATATTTTCACATAGATGAAATAGAAAATGTATAATTTGATAGCCATATTTTTCTACTTAATATTGAGATTTTTCATTGAAAATAAAACCTCACATCACTATATGATGCCAGATAGTCTATAATAAGAATAGTAGGATTCAAGAATATCAAATGTCAAATAATGAATGTCTTTCTCTTTTCTGATTTATTTGCATGCCCTCCGTTAAGGATGGAGATCCTGAGAAGAGGGGCAGTGGCCTAGAGGCTTTTTTTCAGTTTATATGAAGACTAAGTTGAGTTGTAATAACCTTAGATTTCTTAGCCTTGCTTTCGAAAATCTTGGTTTACTTAGTTTAATAGCATATATATAAATTTTTATTAGAGTCCAAAAGTCATGAAAACATGGAACACTTCATGAATTTGCACATCAGTCCTGCACAGGGACCATGCTAATTTTCTCTGTATCATTCCAATTTTAGGATATGTGTTGCTGAAACAAGCACTAATATTTGTCAAATTTATCAATCCATATATTTTCCATCAAATCCATTAAAAACGGCCATAGGAACATAAAAATATGAATGAAGTTTAAAATGAAAATTTAATATTTTACTGAACTATTTTACTTCTTAGTGTTTTTGTTTTCTTAGAATTTATTATTTAATATAAAGTTTACCCCAAACCAAAGTTAATTTCTAATTAATTCAGGTTACCAAGTGAGATTCAGTGAGTTATTACATTAGGCCAATTATAGTTCTTTGGCAACCTTAGAGTTAACATAGCTTTCAAGTTTGTCTACTTGACAACTGGGAAAGAACTTTTGCCTTGCAAATATCTGGCTCACTAATGGAAAATCATAGAATTTCAAAGCCCAGGAACAGATAGGGAAGCAGCATTTTAAATCCTGATGATCTTAAGGCTGCAGTCAGGTAAGTGTCCTGATCCATATGAATTTTGTTATAGTTGAAGTGAAGATAACCTTCCTTCACAGCTATGCTGTTCATATTTCATTTAATAATGAAAATTCAAGGAAGGAAATACTAACCAAACAATCCAATTAAGAACAGCAAATTTTAACACAGTCTAATAGTCTCCATTTCTATATATTAACTTTAATATATGTGTGGATATATGGCTGCCATTTTTCCAAAGTCATATTTGAAAATCCACAGAATAAGTGTATGTGCCTTAATTTGAAGCCTTGGTTATCTGCATGCATTTGTAAATGTTGTGAATATTCTTAACGTAGATATTAGCAGTAGCTATTTAAAACTACATATGTAATTATATATTTCATTTAATCTTTGTTATCATTTAATCAAAGCTGTTATCCTCTTTTTTTTGAGGCGGGGCGCACCTGTGGCATATGGAGGTTCCCAGGCTAGGGGTCGGCTGCTGGCCTACGCCACAGCCATAGCAAGGCAGGATCCAAGCCAAGTCTGCGACCTGCACCACAGCTCATGGCAATGCCAGATCCTCAACCCACTGAACAAGGCCAGGGATCTAACTCGCAACCTCACGGTTCCTAGTCAGATTGGTTTCCACTGTGCCATGACGGGAACTCCTGTTATCCTCATTTTAAAGGTGAGGAATATTGCATTTTATAGTAAAGCTAATTAAACTGCCCAAGGTCATATAGCTAGCATATTCCTTTAAAAATTATTTTGTATAAATAAATGCTTACGTATGAAGTTATTTAATCCAGAGTATAAAATAGAATTGAAGTTTTATGTGATTTTTATCTAAGTGATTTGAAATATTACTTTGCAGTATATTACAGATAAACTTTAATTTTGTAGTCCAAATTACTCTACTTTTCAGATGTAGTACTTCTCTCTTATAAAGGTAAATGCTCCTGATAAAGTGTTTTTTTTTTTTTCTCACTTGTTTCTTGCTTTTTTTTTTTTATGTCTAAGAGAATCCTGACATTTTTGGTATGTATTTATGTAAATCAGTAGTGACCTTTTTCATTTCTGCACTTTAGAAAGGAAAAGATAAATGTTTGGGTACTGTCATTGCTCATTTTCTATGAACAGGCTCTATGACAAGTGCATATTAGGCTCATTCTCAAGTATGTTTAAGTGAATGCAACTATCCATACAAATCTTCCTCAAATTACAACGGGGTTATGTCCTCAAATACACTGTAAGTTGAAAATATTGTAAGTCAAAAATGCATTTAATACGTCTAATGCTAATACACCTAAACATAGCTTAGCCTAGCCTACTCTAAACATGCTTAGAACACTTATATTAGCCTACAGTTGGACAAAATCATCTAACACAAAGCCTATTTTACAATAAAGTGCTGAATATTTCATTTAATACACTGGATGCTGTACTGAAAGTGAAGAACAGATTGGTTATATGGGTACAGAACAGTTTTAAACACATGGGTTGCTCACCCTCATGATCGCATGGCTAACTGGAAGCTGTGCTCACTGCTGCTGTCCAGCATCATAAGAAAGTACCATACTGTATACTGCTCACCCAGGAATAAATTAAAATTCAAAATTTGAAGTATGGTTTCTACTGAATTCATATTGCTTTTGCATCATCAAAGTTGAAAAAATCATTAAGTTGAACCATCATAAGTTGAGGACTGCTTGTATTTTTAAAGAGATAGTAAATATAAATGGTATTGAATATTCTTTTACTTTCCAATGAACTGCAACAATGAATACTGTTGATGCCTGAGCGCAATACGGCGCATGCCAAATTATTAAAATAGGATCCTGGAGTTCCCGTCGTGGCGCAGTGGTTAACGAATCCAACTAGGAACCATGAGGGTGCGGGTTCGGTCCCTGCCCTTGCTCAGTGGGTTAAGGATCCGGCGTTGCCGTGAGCTGTGGTGTAGGTTGCAGACATGGCTCGGATCCTGTGTTGCTGTGGCTCTGGCGTAGGCCGATGGCTACAGCTCCAATTCAACCCCTAGCCTGGGAACCTCCATATGCCGTGGGAGCGGCCCAAAGAAATAGCAAAAAAAAAAAAAAAAAAAAAATAGGATCCCCATCAATAATGTCAATGACTAGGATTTAATAATTTTAATGATCAAAGAAATAGTCTAAAAGTTTTATGGTATTTCAAAAGATCTACCCATTAAGGAATATTACATATTTTCTAAGCCATCATATATCAACTTAACAACTGAAGAAATAAACACCATATTGTTGTACAATGTCAGTCATGATGGAAATGTAAAAATAACTGAATTAACAGTTAACACAAATGTTAAATCCAAAGCAGTCTAAATGCTACAAACCCAATCTTTTGAATTTTCAGCTATTGATTAAAAAGTGCAAGATACCAGTAACACAGCAAAATGCTCATTTTAATATTCATTATCGAGATTAATAATAATGCTTATGTAATTTGGGGATTGAGCATCTGGGATCAGAAAACAAGGCATATAACTATTTTTACATATACTTGTTTTTGTCTTTTTAATTAATTTTAATTTAAATTTATCTGAAATTTCTGAAATTTATTTGTCAAGAATCATCCATAAATTTTAGTAAAGAAAGCACTGTAGGATTTTTTCCTTTTGTGTGTACTAGTGGAGATACATGAAAATTTAAATGTTATTCTCAGCTTGATTTCCCCCATGGTGCGTTAAGAACTATACAGAAACACTTTTGCAAAGTGGAAGATACTGCATACGGCCTAATTAAAATCATTGAGCAAATAATCAAATAAATGCCATAAGTCTGATGATGAGGCTAGTATATAGCAGCATGCCACATATATATAAAACCATGAATAGATAATTCACCAAATGCATCCAGTAGCTTTAAATAAGAGTACATTTTTAGGTCCATTCTTTATTTAGAGCTGTTCTCCAGTTAAACTCACACATTAATTATAAAAACAGACTACTTTGTGAAAGAGAAGAATATTTTGGTCCTGAATACATTTTATTCAGGCAAAGTGCCTAAAAGCAAACACATGGCCATCATAATAACATTCTGTGGGTTTGCTTACAGGGAGTATTAATCCTCGATCTGCCACAAATGTATATTTTTAATATGAAATTTAATATATTACATACATTTCGGTGTTGATCAATGAATAGCCATTATACACAGTGAATCTACACTATCAGATTAGTAAAAACCAAAAGATGTGTTGTCACATGCAAGGCTCAGAAGAAGAAAAATCAATTCTTTTTTAACTTACAACTGCACTGTTTTGGAGCAAAGGTCGGTATAACATTTGCAAAGTTCATAAAGACCAAACGCAAAAAGAATGATTTTTCTGAGCATAAAAATGTAAAACTTTATGCAATAAATTTCTAAAGGAAATTAAAATTTGTCTCAGCTTTGCCATGTACAAATTGTAGGATCTTGGGGCATTTATTCAACCTCTCTGTGATTACTTCCTTATCTTTTAAATAGGGATACTAACAAAACTTATCATAAAAAGTTGTTGGAGCAGATAGTGAAAATGCATGTAATACTCTTAGAATGATGCTGAGCATACAGTAAGTGTTCAAAGAATGTGAGCTGTTATCAGTGCAAAGCACTCGTAGTTTGCACAAAAGTGGTCTTTGGAGTCACTGCCTAAAAGACAGAAATGAACATATTCATCAATAAAATAGTTAACTATATCTTTTCAAAAGTACCACTCAAAAGTAAATTCTAACTAACCCTCTCTTCAAAAAACGATTTGACTTGGTTCCCAGTATATACAGAAGAAATGAAAGTTGCATGGAAAATTTTGTAGCTCATAGGTGCAACTAATTCATAGTCTTTAGGTTAAGACTGTCTGGAAATAACCAGTTATGCCAGAGTCACCATTTATTTTTTTCTCTGCAAAGAAAACTTTAAAGAGAAAAACTACAGTCTTGTTTGGCAAGTATTGAATGGGAAGAGTAGAAATCAGTGCTTTTTTTAAACATTGGAGTATAGTTGACTTGCAATATTACATTAATATGGAATCTGCATTATTAATGAGTTTCATTCGCTCAATGGCATGGCTCGTACTGGCTTACCTGATGATGACTATGCTCAATTAAATGACTCATAATTCATCTAATTAATAGACAAAGGGGGCTTAGTAATGGTTTGGGCAGTATTACATAAATCACCAGGGCATTAGGCTTTATGTTTTTCTACTCCAATAAAAGAGCTCTAATGTACCAACCTGCTCATCAAATTAAAGTAATATTTCACATGCTAAGTCTAATTTATTGCCGGGAAATTATTTATGTGTGAATAAAGTTCCTAGCTTAATTTGTAGGATTAAAAACCACCCTGTGATTGCTATCATCTTTTATCAGTTTTTACAGTGACGTCTTACCTATTAAAATGTACTTTATTAAAAAAAAAAAAACCTGTTGTAAGGAAATGGAGTGAATAAGGCAAATTATTCCTATGTTCTTTTGCATATCAAAATTTTAGGAGTTCCCATTTTGGCTCAGCGGTTAATGAACCACCAGACTAGCATCCATGAGGATGCAGTTCAATACCTGGCCTCACTCAGTGGGTTAAGGATCCTGCAGTGTAGATCACAGATGCGGATCGGATCCCGCATTGCTGTGGCTCTGGCGTAGGCCAGCAGCTGCAGCTCTGATTGGAGTCCTAGTCTGGGAACCTCCATATGCCGCAGGTGCAGCCCTAAAAAGACAAAAAAAAAAAAAAAAAGCACACAAATATAGAAAATATACTACATATAACTACCATATAACACAAACATCTTTACTTTTGATCTCTTTAAGTCACTGGAAAGGAAATATTCATTATGCCCTGATTCATCAGCAGTAATAATACCTTTCAAAAATTACTCGATTTAAAAAATAGCCTGAACTATATCATATATGTATGTATATATATATCATGTGTCTTAATTGAAGTAGAAGATAATTTTTGATCTAAAGTATTTAACATTACTTGAAATAGCTAAATGATTCCAAAGATGTATTATGACTGTATAATCTCCCTTCCATTTTGAGTTTTAGATCCTCCCAAGCAGAACAGTTGTAAGATCATCTTTATGAAATATTATAAACAAATAAAAATCACTATTGGTACCCATTTTTATGATTATTACTGTTTCCATGGTAAATTGCCGCTACACAATAGAGTGACACTAGATTTAGAGTATTTGCAAGAAGGAAATATATGGAATGGAATTTATTTATTGGGACACATACTATAAAACTTACTTTTATTCTTTCTATCCATGCCTTTTCAGGTTCTGCACCCACTTATCTTAAATTTAAATCTAGCCATAAATATACATCTTTTAAATAATTATAGAATTTTGGTCCTTTGGAGAATGGCTTCCCTCACAGTGCTCTGAGAGCTAAATAAAAATTTTAAAACAAAAATGTGTGGGTGAGGTGTAAAAGTAGATCAGAGTACCTGTCATTTTGAATTAGGATGATTAGTCACTAATTTCAGGTATTCTTAAGAGTGTTCGCAAAGTACCTTCAAATCTATTGTGTAAGGCTCTTCCTGAGAGTATTTATTTTAATCTAAAAGGGAGCACAGATCAGGCATCTATATTAGGAGGATAAACCCATTATCAGTCTCATTTTGGAAACAAGGCAATATCTTCTACAAAGGAAGAAGTACTGAGAAGGAAAAAAAAATCACAGGATTTATTGAGAGTCTATTTTATTACAACCCTTCCATTATTTACTAGGCTTAGTAAACCTAAGGTATGTTTGTATCCTGGATACCTGTATATATTGCTCTTCAATACCAATGAAGTAGGAATTTTAGCATGTCCTCTCTCTCCCAAGACATGGGCAGATTATAGGTGATTTTTTTTATTAGAGGAAAGTAAATTTTGCCATACAAAAGAAGAAAGTATGCAAATGAATTTAGCTAAAATTATTTTAATGTAAACATTAAAAAAATTTGTGAATCTCTAGAAATGTTTAAACACCCCATAAATATACCATTGCCTATCAATAAAGACATGTTTCTGGCTCATAATCAGGACACACACTCTGACTTCTTTCATAGCTGCCTTAGGTCTGTGGCACACATTTGGAAGGGGGTCTGTGTGCAATCTGTGGTCACAACACTGAGAAAAGTTAATTGGGTCCAATTTAGTTCATTGGCTTCCTAGAAATTACTGTTGCATTTGACTTCAATGCCGTCTAGTTTCATAGCTCCTGTTTCACCTTCAGTTATGTCAAAATATAATAATAACATAAATATTCTCATAAGCTTTACAAAGTCCAGCAAATTAGTCTTTTTCATTTAGTTTAAACTTCAAAATACAAGTCAGTGTATATTTTATAAAACACTGGAAGGAAAGAGTAAGTTTTAATTGTTAGATTGAGGAATAGAAAAATAAAATAAGTCCACTTCCTATCATGGATGCCTGGTTTTGCTCCTTTTAATTTAATAATTTTACTGTTTATTTCAGATTACAAATAGGTCTAGTAACTAATACCAAAAAAATAAAAAATAATTTTAAAAAGGGACACAACTAAAGAAATCCTCTTCTCCAAAATTTACTTATCTTATTCTCAATTTGTCAGGAAAACAAAGACAGAAACCAAGTATCCTTTCCCAGAGAGCAGAATTAAAGTCATCTGTAAATAATTAATATTTTATTGTTGTTCTCTAGGGGTTTTCTTTATTTAAAAAGCAACAGATTTTAAAAACAATAGTATTATTTTCAGATTAGCTCATAATCTAATATTTAGACTTTTTGATTACAGAAGCCTTATTCAGCTCCTCAGAATGTGACATTATGTTTATCTCTATTTGGTAGAGCCCAGAGTTCACTTAAAACTCAAGAAATAAGATTAATAGTTCAATGATTCTACAAGTTATACAATTTTAAAACTATTAAATTATTTTTATAATTATATGGTGATAGCAAATAATGATTGAAGTAAATAGCAAAGGTCTTGCTGTAACCTATTTTAATGATAAATATTATTGCATAATATAGACTATTTGAAATTATTGTTCAAGATCAAATTAACAGCACCCATCATCTCAGCTGTCTTTTCTTATATAATGTGACAGCTGCATTCTTAAAAAATCTTGCATGATACAAAAAAAAATTGTTTTCAAGGGAAAAAGTCAGGAGCTTCTATCCCATAACACTATTATACCTGAGGAATTTTAGCATATTTCCTGAACCTCATACCTTTCTTTTCGCTTTTTACTTAATCATTCTCCATATATATGTCCACCCTGAACTAAAAAATTTTGACTTAAAAAAAGAGTTCAATGATTCCGATAATCCATAGACTACATAGAATACTATAAATCCTAGCAGAAAATAAACACATAATGCCAGGATGTTGTAAAGGAACTCTATTATTTATGTTACTGCTTCAGTTACTAAGTTACACCTTAAGTAAAAAAAAAAAAAAAAGGCATTATTTGGGAAAAGCATAGGGGAATAATTTTGTTACTGTACATTTTCTGAAACGTGAACTATGCTTTAAAAATAAAGTTCTATCACAAATAATTTACCCAACACATTTTAGTATCCAATATTGCTATTCATTGAATTTAAGATATTTTCAAACTCTTTTCAAAACATTTTAAAATTTGGCTGTAAAATGGATTATACTTAAGAGGAAAATAAATGACAGTTATGTGTATGAATTCGGGGAAAAAAGCTCTAATGTAAATGACCTTTAACCTACCAAATATACTAGAGGAAAAAAGAAACACAGTACATTCAATATTGATGTAAATAACCACACACAAATCTCATATCTTGAATCTTCTCTTGTTATTACAAAACCTAATTTTTGCTCAGAATTCAAGTTTTCTACCCATCCTGCATAATATGGCACCTTGGTAACACTAATAAGATAAAATTTGATAATCATAAAGAGTAATAAGATAATGGTTAGAAAGAAAGGCTGTTCTCTGAGTAAACTTCAAAAAAACTATATTTAGAAACTCAGTTCACTTTTCATTTCAATTTCTCTAGAAATTATATTAGTTTGTATTACATTTTATTATTTTGGGCAACATTCCTCACAACTATCTCTGAAGGTTGGTTAGCATGACTTATTCCATTTCTGCAGAGACAACTGAAGCAAAGAGAGCAAGGTCAGAACAGACATGAGCTTAATACTCATAACAGTAGTTTATGATTTCGATCTGCTGTTTAGCCACTAGGTCATTAGATATTATTTCTCATATGTTTCCCCTACCTTATTATATTTCGCTGATAACCAAACATGTTGCTTTACCTATTATCGCTATGAATCTTTTATCAACAACATGAAATAGGTGAACCTATCTCCTTATAACAGGTTTTAGTCCAAGAAATAATTAGATTGTAAATGATAGGGATGGAACAACAACAACTGTTGTATCAGACAGATAAAGAATACATTTTAAGATGAAAAATCTCTCTTAAGGAGGAAATAACGTGTCATGGATACTAGTAAAACACAGGGGCCTTTAGTTTCCTACTGGGTATATGTACCAAGAAGAAAATCATATCAAAATCTAAGCAAGTATTTAAATTATAGCTCAATAAGGCTGTTTAAAAAATTTACATGAAAATCAACAGTAGAAAACCAAACAGTTTCCAGCACTGTGAAAAACTCCACCTTAAGCTAAGAAGCGACTTAAAGTACTTGGGTAAAGTGAGATGACTTTCACAGCCATTGGCAGCCACAGTGATTGTGGCTAGAAAATAAAAATTGTTGCTGAACCAAAAAACTTCACACAGGTGTATGTCAGATGGCAAGAGAGATACCTATCTAGTCTCCACTGATATCATGATTGGCCTAATTGCTGGGATTTCTACCTGATGCATAGGTTTGGCCTTTCGACATAAACTTCCTACATGCCTATACCTTCACTACTGTCACTCTTCATAACGTGCCTAATCAGAGATTCTTCTACTACTATTAACTTAATAACTTGCCTTCCCTGTGCCCTCCTGATCTCATCTGATTCCTCTTTTTAGAGAGTCCTACCTGCTGAGACAAAGATCCAACCTATCCTTCTGGCAAATTGATAAGGTAGGTAAATTGACTTATTGTCTTCATGCTTATCTTCTGGAGGAAGGCCAACCTATTAAATAAGTAATTAAAAGGAAACAGTTTTAACTACCACAGAGTGAGGGAAAAGTATTTTTAACCAACCTGTGTTTGTGTCTTACGATCACATAAAACCAATCCACCAAAAACACAAGCAAAACAAAATCCTCTCCAAGAGGATGGAAATTATTTTCTTTTTAATGTGTGTTCAGTTTTTGTTGACTTGTCTGAGGGCTATGGATGAAAATAGCAAGCATAAATGTCAGTTGTTTTTGATTCTCTTCTTGCCATATTTTAACTCAAAGCTTCATACAGAATGGGATTACATATCTGCTAAGGTTTGAATGTCCCTCCCCCCAATTCATAATACTTTTTTTTTTATAATACTTTTTCATGTGATTAGCCACTCTTATTAAGTTTGGGACATTTATATTAGGCATCATGATTTTCTTGTTGCTTATGCAAATACTTTACAATAAAAGGAAATACTATTGTACACAATTTTTTTTAGGTTGTTTTTCTCCCTTCCTCACTGTGATTCCTCACTTATTCACAAAACAGAATAGACATATTGTCTGATTCATTGACAATTTCAAAAGAAAATTGTGTTTTTATGTGCTGGCTTTATGAAAGGGTCAAATGAAATGAGTGACTTGATTCCTGACTACAAGGAACATATTAATTCTCTTGATAAGCTGTATATGAATAAAGTACTAAACTAAATACTACTAACGATTTAGTGAAACAATCATAAGACAAGGTACACATTAAAATAGTAATTAGACAGTACAAATAATTACTATTTGAAATAGTAAAATAATTATTTGAAATTCAGAGACAGAAGACAAATGGCTGCCCTATAAATGCCTGCTGAAAGGAACAAATTAATTTCATTCACTCAGTAATATTTAGGAAGAAACTACTATATACTGGTCTACATACCAGAAATTCAAAGATGAATAAATCAAGGGCCTTGCCAGTAGTAACCAAGAGATTTTAAACCAAGGTACCTTGGTTTTTAGTCTAGATGGATTAGATCTTCAGAGCATGACTGACTGCTTCTCAAACCATCAATTGTTAAGGTTCAATAGCTTTACAGAAGCGATCAAAAGAAAAGAGCAAGCAGTTGGCTTGTTCTTCAGGAGTTCTAAGTTATCAATAATAAGTTTTTTTGTGGAAATTTTGGAATTTAAAAATATGAAAAAAAATAAAAATATGAAAATGAAATAAAATAATTACTGCCCCTGAAGAATTTGATTAGGTGGATCATGATGTATAGAAATATATTCGGAGTTCCCGTAGTGGCTCAGTGGTTAATGAACCCGATTAGCATCCATGAGGAGACAGGCTCAATCCCTGGACTCGCTCAGTGGGTTAAGGATCTGGCGTTGCTGTGGGCTGTGGTGTAGGTCGCAGACATGGTTTGGATCCTGTGTTGCTGTGGCTGTGGTGTAGGCCAGCATCTACAGCAGCTCTGATTGTACCCCTAGCCTGGGAACCTCCATATGCCACGGGTGTGGCCCTAAAAAAGACAAAAAGGCAAAAGAAAAAGAAAAAGAAATATATTCATGCCTGCTATAGACAAACTGTATTCTAAAGGAAATAGACATCACATTAAAAGAGATTTCATCTATTAATTAAAATTGGCTACTTAATATCACTAAATGCTTTCTATATTACATGTAGATCATAAAAATGCATTTTTAGGGTACATTGCTGAATTTGCATGAATTGTTTATAAAGTAGAAAATTATGCCCATATTCTTATTACCACAGGGTTTAGACATGTAATCTGTTATTGATTACTGGCAAATAAAAATTCAAACAATTAAAAGTGAAATGTAATTTAGGTAAATATCACAAAACATCAATTATCTTTAAAAACATAAAATATCACATGAATGAATATTTTTTAGAGGACAATTTTTTTCTGGTTCCAATCTATCCTTATTTTGAAATTAAAGAGGAATCAGGTTATGAGAAATGTCTGAAAATATTTATATTTAAAAGTAGTATCTTGAAAATCAAGAAGTGTGACAAAAGACATAGCAACGATGGAGTTCCCATCATGGTGCACAGAAACGAATCCTATGAGAAACCATGAGGTTGAAGGTTTGATCCCTGTCCTCGCTCAGTGGGTTAAGGATATGGCATTACCATGAGCTGTGGTGTAGGTCACAGACGTGGTTCGGATCCTGCGTTGCTGTGGCTGTGGTGTAGGCCAGCAGCCGTGGCTCCGATTTGACCCCTAGCCTGGGAACCTTCATATGCTGCAGGTGCAGCCCTAAAAAAAGCAAAATAAATAAATAAATAAATAAAGATATATGCCTTTAAATGTCATTGAGCTACAGCTATTTATTTATAAAATTGTTTCATAATCACAATTTGAAAGTTCATTTTTGGAGCTAAGACTACCTACTCTCACTATAAGTATTATTTATTATTTTATTATTACATAATATTTACTGAGATAAGTTAGACCTTTTCCCTACCAAGTTGAATATGATACAAGTATATTTAATTTTTTGTTTGTTTTTTACCAGATTCTCTTTTTTTATTTTTATTTTTTTGCTTTTTTTTTTTTAGGGCCGCATCCACGGCATATGGAGTTTCCCAGACTAGGGGTCGAATTGAAGCTATGGCTGCCAGCCTACGCCACAGCCACACAAGATCTGAGCCACATCTGCGACCTATGACCTACACCACAGCTCACAGCAACGCCAGATCCTTAACCCATTGAGTAAGGCCAGGGATTGAACCTGCAACCTCATGGTTCCTAGTTGGATTCGTTTCTGCTGCACCACAAGAGGAACTCTCCAGATTCCCTTTTTTTAGATCAAGATGTCTTTTGACAAAAATTGTAATTAAATGAAATTATCAGTGTTAACTTTCAAGCTACATGGCCTAATATAATTTGACTTCATTTAAAAATGACTTCAGAAAAATGTATTTATTTCTATGAGAAGGTTTCTGTGTAAGGTTTATGATAATGGATGACTATTTCAAACATAGAATATTTTTATATTAGATGATTTTTGCTCAAAGTAAAACTTATTTCAGAAAGAAAATTATCAGACATTACCTGACACGAGTTTACTTTAACAAAACCTTTCTAAGCAATACTTTAGCTTTTATATCTATGTACATTACACACACATGTGTGTATATATACACATATACATATATATATATATATATGTATTCTTTTTTCCCTTTCTCTCTCTTCTTTATTTTATTTTATATTTGCTTTTTAGGGCCGTACCCAGGATATGGAAGTTCCCAGGCTAGGGGTTGAATCAGAGCTATAGCTGCTGGCCTACACCAGGGCCACAGGAACGGGATCTGAGCTGTGTCTGTGACCTACTAATGGCAGTGCCAGATCCCTGACCCACTGAGCGAGGCCAGGGATCCAACCTGCATCCTCATGGATACTAGTCAGATTTGTTTCCACTGAGCCACAACAGGAGTTCTCTCTCTTCTTTATTTTAGACTATAGGGAGTTAAAGGTAAAGCAAAAGAGAACTTGACTCAGTGGAAATAGAACTTTTTATTGCATTAAGAAGCTAATAAATATTTCCATTCATTTGTAACCAACTGTGTGTAAAGTATTGTGCAAATGATAGCTATAAAGTAAATTAATAAATAGATGGGTGACTAAATGAGCATTCTTTTGTTTGTCATGTTGAAGCAATACTTTAGGTGTAAAAGCAGAGAGGACAGGAAGAAGTTGGGAGATTAAATTAAACTAATTATTTTTCTCTTTCTCCATCTTTAATTTCCCTAGTTAAACAATAAGCAGTGAGATAATAAATTATCTAAGAGAACAAAGTGAGCATAAAAAATGATGATAGGTGATTCTGTGATTAAAAAGTTCAGAAAAGGTAACAGAGAAGCTTCAGAAAAGATCGAGACAGTTCGAAAGTATACACAGCAGCAGAAATCAATCAAAGGGATGACACAGTGAGATAATCATTTTCTTGTACAAAGTGACCTAAATGAAGGTAAGTTGGCCAAAATTACCATGGAAACAAAAATTAAATGCATATTTGAAATAATAATGAAAATATGAGAGCCAGGATGGGAATAATCAAAATAAATGTGTTATGATTCAGCAAGTTATTTTTGCAATCTTAATTAGCAGATCAATACAAATGAGTAGAGTTTTACACAATTAAAACTTGAGAAGGTACAGTATCTTCCAAAAGAATCCAGTCAAATGAGTCAAAGGAATTTAAGAAGCAGCAAAGAATTCTACAATGTGTGGCCTCATCAGTTCCCTAAAATGGCAGATATAGGTAGAGCTCCCCTAGGATTTGTAGTAAGCCCAGTCATTTACTAACATTTTTGGGATTGGTACATGAGGGAGTTGTAAAATTATTTATAAAAGTATATAGTAAAGGGACATGCAGTTGATGATATATGCTGAAAATACATAAGAACTTGAAGAACAATGAAAAAAGTAACTGAATATGAAATGAGCATATATGGCAAAAGAACATAAACATAATTCATTAGCAATACACTAATATGGGTTGTGAACGCATTGAAGGAATGTAATTAAGAATAGATATTAAAGGAGTTCCTGTTGTGGCTCAGTGGTTAATGAATCCGACAAGGAACCATGAGGTTGTGGGTTCGATCCCTGGCCTCGCTCAGTGGGTTAAGGATCTGGTGTTGCCATGAGCTGTGGTGTAGGTCGCAGATGTGGCTCTGATCCCGCGTTGCTGTGGCTGTGGCGTAGGCCGGCGGCTACAGCTCCGATTACACCCCTAGCCTGGGAACCTCCATATGCTGTGGGTGCAGCCCTGGAAAAAGACAAAAACAACAACAACAACAAAAAAAAAACAAAAACAAAAAAAACCCAAAAACAAGAATAGATATTAAAGTAAGCATTATAATACATCAACACATTTTGGTTAACAGACTGGACAGGTGGTTTGCCAGACTATTTAACACATCTAAAGAAGTAGTGCAATGGCAAATTGCCCTTGTAATAATGATCAATTCTATAAACAACCTAATGCACACAACTCAAAATGTGTGTCTTGAAACTTCAAATTCTAAGTACAGCATCCTCTAAGAAAAATCCTTAGCATTGTCATCTATCAGATTTCACTCAACCTCCTAAATCTTATTTCCAGGAATTGTCCTAGTGAACGTCCGATTTGTCATCATACTTTATTCTTTACTAAGTTCATGAAAAGTGCCTCTTTGTTTCTTAGGGTTTTTCTTTTCTCTCTTCTTTTCTCTTCTCTTCTCTTCTCTTCTTTTTTCTTTTCATCTCTACCTCTAGTCCCAGAAATGTGTTTTGCAGTACCATGTAGTACAAAACTCAAAGTAATCAAACAATGTATTCTTACTATATCTCTTATTTAGATATTAAAATTTAAATAATTTTCATTTCAACATTGCTGGGAAGGACATGAATAGGCAGGATACATGCAACACTGATACCACCTTTTCTATGACTTCTGACTGACTCCCCCACCTGGATTCTGGATTGGGTGAGCTTTCATGTGCTCCAAATGCATCCTGGGCTATTCCTGCTCTAGCATTTACAACACAAAAAAACACATATACATATACACACACACTCACACACACACACATAGCGCATGCCCATAGCATTCAGAAGTTTCTGGGCCAGGGATCGAAACTGCACCATAGCAGTGACACAAGCCACTGCATCGACAACTCCAGATCCGTAACCGCTGCACCACAAGAGAACTCTTGTATTGTAATTGTCTGCTTACTTGCCCACTTCTTCCAATAATGTGATCACTTAGAGGGAGAGGCTTTGTGTCTTATTTATCTACTGCTGCAGCTGCAGCTTCTAGCACAGTACCAAACACTAGGTACAACCTTTTTGAATGAATCAAAGAACAATATGGAGTAAACTTTAAGTGCAAGTGAAAAAAAAAAAGGCTCACCAGTGAAAAGTATGTGCACTTATTGCAATTGAAGGGCCATCAGTAATCATTCTTTAACATTTAATCCTTCAGAATATATCATTAAACATCTAGGGATACAATCACATATGACAAAGCTTTTGATCTTTTCTTAAAAAAATTAATTGCTTTATTTTGGCCACTCCCGCAGCATACTGAAGTTCCCAGGCCAGGAATCCAACCCATGCTACCGCAGTCACAGTGCTGGGGCCTTAACTGTTAGGCCACCATGGAACCTCAGAAAGCTTTTGATCTTAATTTGTGTTTAGAAATGTAATGGATTACACAATTCTAAATGATAATATTAATCAGCATTGCTGAGTAGGTGTCATGAGTTTTGTTATTACAAAAATATATATTTGTGTATTATTTTTCATTTAGGGGGGTTTTGGAATCTCATGTGGAATTAGTTACAATAACTTATTGGTTTTAATTAATAGGCAAAGAGCAAAATACTCCACATTTATTTTTCCACATAAATTTAAAAAAATTATACTCCCATGTTCATCCATAATGAGTTGGATTAATAGATTTTCTCATTCAATCCGCTGCCTTCAGATAGGCAAGATATAATTAGTTACATTTTATATTGTGAAAACCTGAAGCTCAGAAATGTTAATTCACTGCCCCCAGGTTACACAACTAAGAAGTGTTAAAGAGGTGTGGGGCAGACAGGCCCTAAGTCTTCTGTGCTCATTGGCAAAGTTAGAGAAGCAGTAGGGGAAATATTTCAAAAGAGTTAATGAAATAAAAAGGCATTTACATTTTATTTTAGTATGCACTATGTATACTCAGAAGTCAGATTGTTTTTCCTATACTGTGTTTCTTAGATTAGATTGCTATATATAATTGCAATTCCTTTTCCAGACCAAGTGCTTATTAATTTAACAAACATTTATATGGATGCCCATTCAAGCCCATGGGCTTGAATTTATTTTCACAATAAAATGATGAAATATTATAATAATAAATAACAAAATCTGCATGATCTCTGTAAACTTCATAAATAAAGAAGAAGAAGAAGCAGGGGGAGTTCCCGTCATGGCGCAGTGGTTAACGAATCCGACTAAGAACCATGAGGTTGCAGGTTCGATCCCTGGCCTTGCTCAGTGGGTTAAGGATCTGGCCTTGCCGTGAGCTGTGGTGTAGGTTGCAGACGCAGCTCGGATCCAGCGTTGCTGTGGCTCTGGCGTAGGCCGGCAGCTACAGCTCTGATTAGACCCCTAGCCTGGGAACCTCCATATGCCGAGGGAGTGGCCCAAGAAATGGAAAAAAAAAAAAAAGAAGAAGCAGCAGGGGATAGAGAAGGGAAAAGGGGAAGAATAAAAGGGGTAGAGATAGGTTTTGTCTGATAAACAGGAAAGTAGGTTAGAAGCAATGTGCATGAAAGGTGTGAGAAAACTAGCTTAGAACCCAAGTGATCTACATATCATTCACATGATAGACATAAATATCTTGGGTGGGGCAATAAGCTTGCTTTACCCCTAATATTCTGATGAAGTCAACATTTTTGTCTTTTTTTTTCTTTTTTGTCTTTTAAGGGCCGCACCCATGGCATATGGAGGTTCCCAGGCTAGGGGTTGAATCAGAGCTGTAGCCACTGGCCTACACCACAGCCACAGCAATGCCAGATCCGAGCCGCATCTGCGACCTACACCGCAGCTCATGGCAACGCTGGATCCTTAACCCACTAAGCGAGGCCAGGGATCAAACCTCTGTCTTCATGGATACTATTCAGATTCATTTCCACTGATCCACAAGGGGAACTCCAACATTTTAAAATACCAGGTAATTCTCACACAGATGATCAAAGAGGAAATAAAAAGAAAAATTAAGTCTTTGATCTTCCCAGGAATCTGGAAAACAGTGACAAGTTTTTACTAGAAACAACTTAATGCCGTTTTCATTATTTAAATTCTTAACTAATAACTTAGGCTGGAAGTTTAACCCAAAGAATAAAATGATTGACAGAGTAATTACTGAAGCATTTTGAACATGCTTCCCTAGAATTGATGTATGAAACATATCAAGGAAAAAAAAAAGAAAGCCAAGACATAAAGATGCTTGCGGGAACCTAGATTATTTCATGTTCTAATAATGTAAAAGGCAAATGGAATTTTAAAGAACGGATGATTATAAAAATATTTCTTGATGATCTGATATTTATTTTGATTTATTAAATGTCTTATAATATTTAGTAACCTGTATATATTTGCTTTAATTTCTACAACAAATAATTGTATTCACTTAATTTTTACTAATTCTGAGGCTCAAGTCCCTTTTTCTCCCTAAAACTTTCCCAAATGGGAAATGATCTGGCTTTCGTCTAACCTTTCAAGACAACCTTTATTCTTATCACACAATTTCTTGTGTGGTGGTCATTTGTTCATCTGCCTTATATTTCTTCTCTCCCATATTAGATCATAAGCTCTGTTTGGGTCGTAGTTTTTTATCCTCCACATAACAGGTGCTCAAATAAGACTTGTTGGTTCATTTATTCTTTCAACAAATACTTATTGAGGACCTGCTATATGCCAGGCATGAAGAAACACAATGTGTTGAATATATTCTGACATTTTCTTTAAAGCTATTATACCATAATTTTGTTTGTTAATATTATAAAAAATCCCAATATTTATAATCAGCATTTGTTAAAATTCCTCTTTACTTATAAACTCATTTCCATCTCTATGTATAGGTTCACTCAAATGCACTTTTGTTGTTTTTTTCTATAACTTTTTTTATTCATGTTTTGAACTAGATCTCTTAATGAGAATGAAATATTTTGCTATTAATTATCTAAGTTCAGCTTTTGGTTCTTAATGTAAGCAAGTAGACATCAAAATAAGAATAACAAAACAAATCTCTAATTATAAGAAATATAGTCACAATTGGAGCAAATATATTTTACATTTGGGATTTTATAGACAGCTTTCAAATCAAACTAATTCATTCTAATACTCTAGGAATAAAATTTCTATTTCAATTGAAGGACATAAGATCAATTTATACTTATTGAAGTGATAAATTCTCATTGTAAAAATATTAGATATTATAGAGAATTTTAAACAAGAGAGTTAAAGAAATGTCCATTTAGCTGGTCATAAGCTGATATGTTCATCAATATTATCATGGGTTAAAATCATACTATGGAAATTTCAATTATTACTGTAAATAGAGAGTATCCGATGTGTTAGCAAAAGAAATTTCAATAAAATGATGACATACCATAATGCTTGATTTTTCAAATATACTTTTTATAATTCTATTAAAAGCATGCTCCTGTTACTGAAAGCTAACTTTGACTATCCAAGTGAAATTTTAACAAATTTTCAATCTAAATAAAAGAGGAATAAAGAAACTATTATACAAATAAAAGCAGCAGATTCCATATGAGTTTGGAATCTAGATTGTGGAATTGAGAGTTCAGAAGCAGGTTTAGTACAAAGTTTAAAATGGAGAGTTAATAAATCTCCATGAAGCACAAAGTTACTCTTTAAGAATTTGTGTCTTACCCTTCTGGCTGTCTCTCAATCTCTATTATGTTCACACTGCACGCTCTGGGTATTGAATAAAAATATACACAGCCCATGCAATGAGCACATCCTAGAGCCAAGTCCAGTTGTGATATAAAGCTCAAAAGGTAGTATCATTTTGTCAAATTTTAAATGTTAAATAAATTTGAAATGATTTATTTTGAAAGTCTAAAACTTGGCCCAAAGACTATACTAAAATCTTAGCACTTGAAGAGACCATATTAAAGTAATCTCTTACCCTCTAGTCTACCCTCTACCCTTTCCCAAACCATACCGGAGAGATGAACATCTATTCCAAATGAATTTCAGAGATGTCTGGGAACTCCCTGGGATAATTCTTATCAGAATTTATGATAAGAAATGTCTTTGTTTATTACATCCAAATTAAATTCCTTCTGTGCAGACTAAACCAGAGCTGGTGTCATGGAAAAGACTACTGGACATGAGACTAAAAAAACATGAGTTATACCTTATAACTATGTGACTCTGAACAAGACAGTTAAATTCTGTGTGGCAGTTTCTAAGTCTATACAACAGGGATAATAATAAAAAATTTACATATTTATTATGTAAAATGTTAAGGGAGTTTACACATGCAGTAGTGGTCTGTGGACTATAAAAAAAAAAAAACAGGCAATTATAATGGATTCTTTCTCTGGAGTAGTGATACTCCAATTCACATCACCATTTTCTCCTCTTCATAGGTCTTCTTTTCTTTTCTTTTTTTAGGTCTTGTTTTCTAATCTGTTCATCATCTCTGTATTTCTTCTCTGAATCTTTTCAGGATTTCTTACATCATTATCCAATTTCACCACTCTGAACTCAGTGTAAGATAATTGATTAGTTGGCTGAGGTCTATTTGTATTACTTATCATTCTTACCTCAATGAACATGCAAACTAGTTGCTTGAGATATAGCTGTAGACAAAACAGATAAGATCTGGCTACCATGGAGTTTATAGTATAGGGTCAGGGAGTCAGTAAGGAAGTGACCAAATAAGATAATTTTATATAGTATTAGTGCTGTGAAAAATAAAATAGATAAACATGAGAGGTGGGAGTAGTTTGGATGGGGTTGTCAAGGTAGAATTTTTTGAGGCTGTGACATATGACCTGAGACTTGAAGGATGAAGGGGATTAGTCTTTGAGGATCTGGGAGAACAGTGTTCCAAAAAGAACATCAAGTGTAAATGGCTTAAGGTGGGTGTGAACCACTGTGGCCAGGGAATAGTGAATGAATTATATAAGAAGAAGCTAGAGAGAAAAACCTGGGATTCTATCATTAAGGTGTTTCAAGTCATGATAAAGTGTTGAGGTAAGAAGGCACTGAAAGGTTTTAAGCATGCTGTGTTACAGTGAACTAAAAAACCAATCTTTAGAGTTACCCAATGACTTCTGAATCCACTTAAATACCCTCATCTGACTATCACCTGGGTTCCTTTTACTTTGTAAATAATCTGCAAATCAGACTTTAGGATTTCCTTTTATCTCTGTTTAGTAAGCATTGATTAGTTGTTTATATTATACTTTGCAATAGAGTTAACAACTGACATTAAATTTAGTCAACTTAGAGATCTATGCCATCCATTTTGCCTCATTGTCCAGATCTGCCAAAGTGATAGGGATGGAGTAGGCACAGGTAGTTGTAGAAGTCCCGATAAAGGACCACAGTTAAAGACAAAAATTTAGGGGACTTTGGGAGATCACTGTAAGTTAATAAGTTGCTCAAAAAAGTCATCAGAACAAGGCAGACTTGCTTAACTAGTGGAGGTGCGATAATTGCCTCAGGTCATTGGGTGGGGGAAAAGGATGAGGCAAGCATTCAGATTCAGACCTAGGGCAGGAGTTTGAGGACTGCCCTTCTGCTGATTTGAATACACACCTTACTTGATATCAAGGAGGAGCTAGTAAAGGAGGAGCTGGTCTTTTCTGACCCCCATTCCCCTTGGGAGATAAAATTGTAGCCTACTGGATACACAAGGCAGAGCTTCCGTGCCTGCCAGCTTGCATCTCTCATAAGCATTCTATCCTATTAAAATCTATTTCTAGCCCATCACTTTGTCTCTTGCTGAATTCTTTCTGCGCGGAGGCATAAAGAACCTGAACCTCAGTAAGTCCAGACATCGAGCGAGTGCTAATTTAAAATGAGGGTTCAAGTCCCAATCTGGGTTTTGGCTGGGTTCGAGTCCTGGCACGTGGATTCAAATCCCAGTTCACGTTCTGGCTAGGTTCAGGTTGCTAATGCTGTCAGTTTCAAAAGGAGACTGACATATCAGTCCTGTGCTATTTCCATTTCATAGAAAGTCATGTAAAATGACAAAGCCACTTAGTATGTGGATAAAACTGTGTTTCCTACTTCATATCTGTCATTCAATGAGGAAATGATAGAATGATGATCTATTGATATTTTTAAAAACCAAAGAGGAAAGCCTAAAGACTATCTTTGCTTTTCTCAGGTTATTACAGCTACACCTAAAAGCCTGTTGACATCCTCTCCCCTCCCCCACCCATGCCCTGCCTATGAAAAAAAACAAAGTATTCATTCAGAGAAGAATGCAATTTACAGTACAATAAATACTGTGTTTCTCCATATTAAAAGAAAGATTGCTGTATCATATTGTATCAGGAATAATCAAAATAAATTAGTCATCAGGAAAAAACCCCACAAGAATAAAAACCACTGTTTGCATTGTTGGCCAATAGCCAGAAATGACAAAATGGGCTCCCAACTGTTAATATTTTTTGCATAATATTTAGATAGTATTGAAAAAAAAAAAACAATTCGATAATTAAAAATAGGATATCCTCCCAAATGCTAGAAAAGAGTATTAGGAAGTATAGATTTAGTATATAATTGTCATGATCATACGTGGAAAATATGTACATGAAATAATTGGAAAAATACAGAGAATATAATGCCTGCATATGAACTGATGCACTACAATGCCCTTAGAGTGAGGACTCAGGGGAGGAAAACTTGCCACCCCAAAATGTCTCTTTGGCATGCAGATTATTTCAAGGTGAAAATAATCATGGCCTAAAAGACGCAGGAAGAAACTTTGACCTTCCCCCCAACTGCCTAAAAGAATTTAGATAGCCTGTTTCCAGATTAGAGCTGTCACCAGAGATATCTGCAAAAAATATGGACTAGGTGGGGGTGAGGATAGGGGTGGTGTAACTGCCTGGAGATCAGAGTCCACTCTGTATCCCATTGTTTCTGCATGGCCCAGTAAATATTTATTTACCAAATATTTTGCTTCTCTATCTCCATGTTAATTGTCTTCCTCCCCTTTGAACTCCTACCTCCAGCATCCTCTTTTGTCTTTAGCTGAAGACAGTACTTAAGTTGGTCTCTTGGGCCATCTCAGGAAGTTATACTTGTTAATAAACTTCTTAATCTGTCTTTTATTAAGGGGTTCTCAACTAAGAACTCAGAATGGTAGAGGGAAAATTATTTTTCTTTTTCTATGCAGATTACACTGTTTTAAGACACCTCTGTCTTGGCACATGCTTTTTTTGGTCTGGAATGACCTATGACCCTTTCCATACTTGGTCATCTCAGAGTCATGACAGAGTACTGCTGGATATCATGTCCTCTGCAAAGCCTGTTCTGACAGTGCCAACCATTCCCTTTTCTAGATTACTTGTAGACTTCATACTTATTCCATCGCCTTCATACCATTTTACTTTGATTACTTGCACATTTCTGCACATTTCTGATGTCTGCACATTTCTCTCCTCTATGAGACTGGAAGCAGTTAATTAACAACAAATATAAAAATCTTTTTTGGGTTCCCAATACCTGGCATAGTGCCTGGCACACAGTAGGCATTTAGTTGTGAACTGAAGTTTGGCACTTGCCATCAGCCTCTACATGAACCATTGCAGCTATCAACCCACAGCCCCCCTGAGTGGAGTCCAGGGTGGAGACCAGGAGTGAGGCACTCTGTGCTCTGGGAAAAACTGGAAGAACAGGCCTTCAGATAGTCAGATATTTTTAGGAGAAGATTTTATGTGCCCAACTCTTGCATCTCCTCATATCTAGAAAAACACTAAAAGCCTTCACGGTGATGACTGCTCCTTGAGACTGGTAGTAAACTTTTGTCAAATGTGTGTGTGCTGCGTGCACCCCCCCCTCCCCTTTATCCTATCCTGATGTGCCCCCTTTTCCTCCTTGGGTGGTATTTCAGCCCGGTCTGTAGTTAAGGATAAAGAATGTCACGGTCATCTGTAAATGCAGTTACCTGCAAGGGTGAGAGCCAGTGAGTCCTGCAGGCTGTGAAAACTCAGGATACCGGCCCTGATAGCTGAGGTGCATGTCAAAGGAATGATTTCAGTGAGCCCAGGCCTCTTCGGTTCCTGCTTCCTGCCCTTTGTTGCAAAAACTTCTATATATCCTAACTCCTCCCTCACAGGCTTGGAGTGGTTTCTTGGGGCTACCTGAGGTGCTGTCTCCAGGGCTTAAGTCCTAATTTTGCCCCAAATAAAACTTAACTCTCAATTTTCAGGTTGTGTATTTTTTTTAGTCAACATAGTGAACTGTTACCAAACTCAACCATGCTAAGCAAACTACCTGCAGATACCTGAAACTGAGGAAAATGGAAATGCTCATTTTACAATAAAGAGTAAAAACTTTTTTTCATACTGGAAAATGAAAATCAAATCATGTTGGCAAAATATTTTTTTTGTTTTTTGTTTTTTAAAACATTGTTTTTTGATATAGAGTTATAGATCTATAGATTCTAAAATAATATGGACTGCCTGGAGGAGTGTGTGTACCTTAGAAAACTTGTACTTCTGGATGGAAAAACAGGTGTGCAAAGGACATTTAATATTATTTTTCTAAAGCAAATTAAACTTACTATTTGGATTCAGGAAAAATTGTAAAGTCAGTTTAAATTTATTATAGCTCCTTAAGACAGAAACTGGAACCTAAAGACAATTTACCCTTCATTAGCAAATACCTGGTATGCACTAAATATAAAACGTTCAAATATATGGTGAAATCAAAGATGCCTCTATGAATATACCAAAAATTAAATATTATTTGAATAACTTTAATAACCTAGAGAATTCTAACAATTTCAATCAATATTTGTCATTGAATAAGATCTTAAATTACTTCTCTGAATATAAAATTTAACTAAATTATCCAATGTTTATTTCTTCAATGATCTAAAGATGAGCTGCAGTGAATCTGAAAACATAAATAACATACATAAATTCTTTAATATTCTCTAGAATTATTTTTTAAACAAGTGTAAAAATCCTTGGAACATCTGATTATCCATGGAAAAGAAGCAATCTCATCTTTTGTGGTGAGATTAATATTCACAAACCTGATTTTCTGTTGTCCTGTTTTCCATCTCATCCACAATCATCATCCCTCCTAGATTTCTTACATTTTGTAATAACTCTCTGTTTGTTTTCTAAAAAAAAATCTAGTGACTAATAAAGGTCATTCGGAAATAATCTATATTTACCACTTGTCACAACATTTTTTTTTCACTATTAAATTTGATTTATTGCCCTGAAATTGCATAAACCACAACTTTTGGCATTTTTATAATCCTGCTTTTTGCATTCTTATCCTATACAGTACATACACATGCTTTCAAGTGTATTACACTTGGTTGTCTGATTTTAATTAGTTCTTCAAGAGTCCCTTGAAACTTTCTTAAATTCTCTTGACTTTGCTCTTTATACTTTTGAAGTCAGCTTCCAACTAATTAGGGCAGCTTTTTTCCTTAAATCTTTGTCATTCATTCATGATCTTGTTTTTAAATTTTTTTCCCCTATCCTTCCATCTCTCCCGTTTCCCCAGTGGATCCCCAGGGGAAGCTGCTGACTGTTTCTCAGGCTTTTTATTGTATTTTCTCATATTCATTATTTTCTCCTCTATGGAGCTATTGCCTTCATGCTGTTTTCCTAAGGCACTTTTTTCTTTACAAGAGTCCCAATGTATCTCTTTTCTTCTATAGTTTTCATTCCTGTCACACTACCTGATATTTATATTACTTTTCCTCCATTTCTTCCTGAGCTTCCTTATATTTCCTCCCCTCTCTTTTGTAATTGTTAAGTGGCTTTTCAGAATTCTTTTGTCTCCCAAAACAATAGAGGTATTAAATGCTGCTTTTTCTTAGGCTTTTTCTGTAGGCTGTTTTCAAGCGTCTTTCCCCTCCAATTACTACTCTCAGTCCCTTCCTGAAAAATGCTTTATTCTGGTTCTTTCCGCCTGAAATGCTTTTCATAGAGAATCCATTTTGGGGATTATTTGAGCCACCATTCTCTGTTGACTCACCTTCTCCTCAAAGTATGTCTGGCCCAAACCCTGAGGCCCTCAGACACTTATATCATGATTATGGACTAAGCACAGTTAAGAAATTCAGCATCGAGGACTAAAACTTCATTTCTATGTTCTCACTTTTCATTTATTTCTACAATATGCTGGGCACCAATTTTTAATACTTTCAGCTCTAAGAAAAGAATCAACTCAAAGCCTCTAGCAGTACTTATTTTATTAGTAAGGGCATGTTAGTCTTACTGACAGAGGTTCAAGTACCAAAACCTTCAGATCCCATAAGCAGGTGATAGGCCAACTTAATAAACCATTAAATAAGAACAGCATACCTAATTTTTAATAATGAAATGATAATCTGATTAAAGTGTTATGGGGAAAAAATTAAAGGGGAACGACATAGTGTGTTAAAAAAGAAACAACAAGCCCCAAATGGAGTTACTTATGCTAAGGCCCATGTCAACAAACCAAGACTTAATACCTAACCTAATTACAGTTACAACCACCCCCAGAAATGTAGTCTTAACTGGTCAGTTTGGAATTTTCCAGTCAAAACCAATAAGGTAACTACTGCCACATAGTCTCCTTTTGTCAGATCTTTAAAATTTACTCAGTTGAATTTTGTTTTTCAACTAGTAGTTCTAGTAATGCTCCTATGCGAATCCAGGAGGCTCATGAGGTTTTATAGACAGTTTCCATGCACATAAAATATAACTTGCTTGATAAAAAGTCAGTTACATGTAACTTCTCAGAAACATATCTATTGCCTAAAATAAAGCAAATTCACATTTATCTCCCATTAGCTACACTGATTTTTTAACAATTTCTGCTATTCAGTTAGGTAAGTACACAAGCTCCCAAACTGTTCCACTAACTATAATTGGAGTTGCAATATATAGCAAGGGAATAAACCTCCAAAAACACTGGCCCAAAAATTTAAATCTAAAATCTGCTTTCTTTACACCTTATAGAGCAATTATTTTTTGGTTGGTGCTTTGAAGGATTGTTTTTCTCTACAAGACTGAAAACTAACAGAAACTATTTTTGTTTTGTTTAGCAGCAAATTGCATAAAATTGAGCCAGCCCAATACAATGACAGTAATTAATAACTGTCAGCCCATGCAAATAGCTCTGTTCTTTTTTTTTCTTTTTTCTTTTTAGGGCTGCTCCTGTGGCATATGGAAGTTCCTGGGCTAGGGGTCAAATTGGAGCTGCAGCTGCTGGCCTACACCACAGCTCATGGCAACACTGGATCCTTAACAGACTGAACCCACTGAGTGATGCCAAGGATTGAACCCACATCCTCATGGATACTAGTTGGGTTCTTTAACCCACTGAGCCACAACAGGAATTCCAATTCTGTATTCTAATTAACTTGTACTTTCATAATTTCTTAGCAAAGTTTCTTCACACTCTGAGCTTTGTCCTGTTAAAACTGGCTAATCTTTTTTGGCTACATCCATGGCATGTGGAATTTCATGGGCCAGAGATCAAACCCATGCCACAGCAGCAATCCAAGCAGCTGCAGTGACAACACCAGCTGTGCCACAAGGTAACTCCTAACTTTGGTTTTGCAAAGAGAAAAAAACCTCAGATCAAAGGCTGTACTCCTCCCTGTTCCTACCTGTACTATTTAGGTTAAATCATCCAATTTATCTGTGGTTCATATTTTCATTTTTTAAAAAAACCAAGACGTTAATAAATAATATGTGAAGGCTGATGGTGAGACGTCTGTATTAAAAACCGCAGCATATCCATTAAAGAAGACAAAGTAGAGAACTCAATGTAATCAATACTGCTTCATCCATTTCTTGGACTCAAATAAGTAATCTAGCTTTTAGGGCTCTTATGAACGCTAAAAGACATGTGATGTTCTTTTAGATGCTCTGTAAACAGTAACAGCTAATTTATTCAGAAATCTCACTTACATAGAACAAAATTACACACAGAAAGGAAGCAAAGGTTATATGGTATCACAAAGTCACATTCACTTTATTAATAATAACATTGTTTCTCCTTTTAAAAAAATCATGTCTCCTATTTTCTAATTATTTTCTTAGAATATGGGTTCTGTTTTGCAAAATTCATTGTTAAATTTCTTTTTCACCATTTGCTCATCAACAACACCAAATGCAAAAGTTGGAAGTCAATGATCAAATCAGGGTGGTGGGCTAAAATTTATTGTTAACAAGAAAACAAATATGTGTGTCAGGAATAAACTGAAAATTCATTAGCAGTCTAAGAAATCTTCCTATAAAAAACTAATTTGCAATTATACCTTAATAAAAAAGAAAAAATCAAAAATAGTATCAACAGATAGTGTTTAGGATCTAATAAAACATGACTATAAAAATCTACTAATGTTCTAAAAGGAGATATATATGTATATATACATGTGTGTATAGATACAGATAAACATGGATTTGTGTAGATGTAATTTTGTTATTGGATTATGTAGCAGACATCAGGTGTTTTTGATTTTCCAATATTTCCTCCTCCCTTCTTTTGGGGAACTCTACTTTCCCCAACCAATACAGTTCTGCGGAAGCTCCCTCCTCCAACCAGAGGGGGCTACTCTATCAGTCTGGGTCTGTAATAATACCTCAGCCTCTTGGTCATGCCAATGATCCTAGGGACAATGATTTGATCCAAATAAGCAGGTTGATAGTCCTTCCCAATTTTTCCAAGTTGGAAATTAAGGGGAAGTATTCTCAGCTTTCCTGGCTGATCATCTGTAAGGATGGGTCTCTAGAGATGATAATAGTCACATTTCCTGACACACAGAACAGTTTAAGAGAATGAGGCTAGCACATGGACAAAAGCTGAAATAAGAAATGAAAGAATGAAGAAGGAAGCAGTTATGACAACTTTTCAAATTCTAAGATGCCATCAATTCCAAGTCCTGTACTCCCTACTACCTTATTTTAGTTTGGATATATGAGCTGAGCCACTACCTTTGCCAGGTTTAGTTAAGATGGTTGGAATTGTATTTAAAAAAAAAAAAACTAATTTACATAAAACTGCTGTGGTTCAAAATCCTAAATTATAACATCATACACTTTTCTAAAGAAACTCAGAAGGGAGTGCCCGTCGTGGCGCAGTGGTTAACGAATCCGACTAGGAACCATGAGGTTGCGGGTTCGGTCCCTGCCCCTTGCTCAGTGGGTTAACGATCCGGCGTTGCAGTGAGCTGTGGTGTAGGTTGCAGACGCGGTTCGGATCCTGCGTTGCTGTGGCTCTGGCGTAGGCCGGTGGCTACAGCTCCGATTGGACCCCTAGCCTGGGAACCTCCATATGCCGCGGGAGCGGCCCAAGAAATAGCAACAACAACAACAACAAAAGACAAAAAAAAAAAAAAAAAAAAGAAAGAAACTCAGAAGCTATAAAAAGCTTATCATTTTGGTATAGTAACCTCGTACACAAAATAAAAACCAAGAAACAACCATTAAAAGCATAAGTAAATACATAAACAATAAAAACATGCAAAATTAAATACTCCCCATTTACTACACTGAATGGCATCCACCATGTTATATATAAAATACTAACTTGTATATTCCCACAGTAGCTTCAAAATAAGAAGTTTCCTTAGGTTTTTAAAAAGTTTTGACATAGATATCACATAATATTAATACAAATATTCAGTTAAAATTCTGTTTAAATTGTATTATTATTATTATTATTTTGCTTTTTAGGGTTGCACCTGCAGCTTATGGAAGTTCCCAGGCTAGGGCTTGAATTGGAGATGCAGCTGCCAGCCTCTGCCACAGCTACAGCAATGTGGAATCGGAGCTGCCTCTGCCACCTACACTACAGCTCACAGAAATGCTGGATCCTTAACTCTCTGACAGACCAGGGATCAAAACCTCATCCTCATGGATACTAGTCAGGTTTGTAACTTGCTGAACCACAATGGGAACTCCCTGAATTGCATCTTTTTTCATTTAAGGTACAGTAATAAGACCTAAACTATGAAATTTAGACTTGATATTTCCAAAGGTGTATACCTATTAATGCAGTTTATTTTATTATTGCCTGAATGAAGTCTACCGCTTGATGTAATGGCATAATATATAATGCCATAATATTCTTTTTCAATGAACTGTGTTCATTATCAGCTACTGGGAAATAGACACACTTTGTTCTAGAGAGTGATTTGAACTTTATTGTGGAAAAAAAGTAAAATGTTGAAAGCAGTTACTGAAAGGAAATGTTTTCCCTTGTTGAAACTTATATGAACTACCACTTGCATCTAGCCAAGCCTGGAAAGACAGGAATTTTTTTTTTTTTTTAATTTCTGAAGTTAATCAATTAGGAAAAAAAACCCTTCAATATAAGAGCTAGTCAGAAAATCACTCTCAGCATTTCACAGAATTGGTTCTTCACCTTTAAATGAGAATATACTAAGTTATCACTATGCTTGTCATTGGGTGTACATTTTATCATTGCAACTTTATAGTCTGTGAACAACACATGGCTTAAATATTAATTGTACTGTTTAGAAGAAGAGATGACATGTGAAAAGTATCTTGCATTTCAAAAATTTAAATTTCAAAACATAACTGCTTTGTTCTACCTTGAGGAGTTTGAAAATAAGTCTCTGTTCTGCAAAAGTTCTCAATCCACTGATTACAATCACCTGGTCAATCTCGTATCCCAAGGAAATCAATCGTAGTGACAGTTGCCACTCTGGCCTCCTCCCTGTATTTTCTAAGCATGGAGGAGGACAAGTGAGCACCTGCCTCCTAGATTTTAGATTGAAAATATTCCTTGAACAAATCAGGATTCTTTATATGATGATGACAGAATACAACCTTCTGGAAAAGGCTTGGACTCCCCTAACAGATGGGTCTATATTCTGATCATATGTTTTCCTTAAAAAATAAATTTCTCACAGAATTTGTAAATGGAATTTAACAATATGTACAATTTAATCATCAGTAAATGGCATTTGAGGTATTTATTTCACATGGTTTTTATCACAATAGAAATCAATAAATATGATCAGAATATTCATAGAGCTATTTATTGTAACAGGAGAAGCCATTGATATTTCTTGTCATAATAAAAATAATGTACCAAATGAATATTCATTTATGGAGCTGCTTAAGTAAAAGCAAAACCCAAAATATTAAAGATCAGTAAGGATATTCATCCTTCCCTTAGAATATTATTGAAACAGTTGACATAGTAGTATATAATGTAATGAGATAATATTACATAATGGCCAAAGGCATATTACAAATAATCACTTTTAAAGTTGTATAAGAATTCCATTTACAGGGAGTTCCCATTGTGGCTCAGTGGAAACGAACCTGACTAGTATCCATGAGGATGCAGGTTTGACCCCTGGCCTTGCTCACTGGGTTAAGGATCCAGCGTTGCCACAAGCTATGGTGTAGGTCGCACCTGCAGCTCGGATCCTGAGTTGCTGTGTCTGTGGTGTGGGATGGCAGCTCTAGCTCCGATTTGGACCCTCAACCCCTAGCCTGGGAACCTCCATATGCCGTGGGTGCAACCCTAAAAAGAAAAAAAAAAAATCCATTTACAACGTATTTGATCTCTATGTTTACTAACAGTTAGGCCCAGGGAATATCACATCTCATGCCTCTGCATTTCAAAAATGGATCACGACAGATGCTGTGAAAGCCCTATTTGAAGGTATTAAAACTGACAAGCTTGATCCTTAAATTATGAATTTCTATATTGTATTGAACTGTCTGGCTATCTTGTTGCTGCTTCTCAACTTTGTTCTTAATACGCGGTTCAGGAAATGATTAGGTTCACATTAGTTCATCTGAGAAGGAGCTGCCCATTTCTGAGATTCTGTAAGTAGTTTTGTTTTGAAAAATCAGTGAAACATTCCATTTAATCGATCATTCCCTTCTACATTAAAAAGACAAAGTATATTAGATTCCAGATATAAGAGATATCATATGGTATTTGTCTTTCTCCTTTTGACTTACTTCACTTAGTATGAGAGTCACTAGTTCCATCCATATTGCTGCAAATGGCATTATTTTGTTCTTTTTTATGGCTAAGTAGTATTCCATTGTGTATACATACCACATCTTCTTAATCCAATCATCTGTTGATGGACATTTAGGTCTGGAATCTAATATACAGCACAAATGAACCTTTCCACAGAAAAGAAAATCATGGACATGGAGAACAGATTTGTGGTTGCCAAGGTGGGAGGAGGGGGAGGGAGTGGGATGGATTGGGAGCTTCGGGTTAACAGATGCAGACTGTTGCCTTTGGAATGGATTGGCAATGAGATCCTGCTGTATAGCACTGGGAACTAGGTCTAGTCACTTAAGATGGAGCATGATAATGTGAGAAAAATGAATGTATACATTTATGTGTGACTGGGTCACCTTGCTGTACAGTAGAAAATTGACAAAACACTGTAAACCAGCTATAATGGAAAAAATAAAAATCATTATAAACGAAAAAAAAAAAAGACAAAGTAATCTATAACTTTGTTATAGAGTCCAGTCAATTGCTCTGAAGCACTGTGGGTGCAGATGTACCTTCTTACAATGCTTTCTGCCCTAGAAAATTTCATAGCTCATCAGAAAGAGAGTACCCTTCCTTCCAAGTATCTATCTTTCTAAATCTCCACTTAGATTCCTTTCTTTTTGTTCTTACACTTAGCCAGTGCTGGCTTTCTTCAACTGCAATCATACTGTCTTTTAAAAAAACAAATTTGCCTTGCTCAGAGTCTCAGCTTTTTGGATTATCTACAACTGGTTAACCCTTCAGATCTCAGTGTGAGTTAACATCTTAATTTTTCTTCTCTTGTTTTATGCCTGCCCCCTTCCAAAAGCTCTATAAGGTGTCACCAATCTCCAGAAGTTTGGGAATGAGGCATCGAATTTGGATCATGCTCTTATTTTGCCAGAGCAATGATTGAACACACACACACACACAGAGAAAATGAATAGGGGTTTGAATTGTGTTTACTTCTATACCACCAAATAACTGAAGCCATTTTCAAATGAAATAATCTACTTTCAAATTTGGCCTTAATTTTAAAACAGACTTAGTTAGAGATATCTGTGCGTTAATATTTCAACACATTGTCAAGTGATTCCATATGCCTTTTGCTTTTGCTCTCCCTATGCTCACCACTGCCCCCCCCCCCCCCCCCGTGCACAGCTTTAGTCAGAAGTTTTCTAAGTTTAAGTATTTTGTAAATCAAGGGGTAGAATAGTCTACTATGACTGGCAGAATTTTAAAAACATGACTTAAAATTCTGAGCAGTGTATCTGAAAAGAGATTCCAAATGATTTACTTACGATCTATTTTAGGTTCCTATCAGTTTTCAGCTGTTCATATTTCTGATTTAATGATTTATATAGTTGCTTTAGTACATTTACAGATTTAAATGTACAGGAGCATGTATTTCTGAAAAAAAAATGCACTGAAAATTTAAAATTTTCAATGGGACTACCTGGAAAGCTAGTAGAAATTTCTTAGCACTTGGAATTCATTCGGAATATTTTCCTGAAAGGACTTCAGTTTTCTGTTCTATACTGAACCATGCAAAAAAGTAAGGGGAAACCCCTTATAGCAACATTTACACCATTCTATATGTACAGGTATAATCTGGAGAAAAAAAATACCCCTCAGTTCTAAATCTTAATAATTTGCTTTCTTTAGAGCAGTCACTTATTATCAAACCCTATTTTAGCTCCTATTTTTTCTGACACCTCTGCTTTTCATGCAACTATATAAAATCTTGACTTCTCTCCTTCTCATCCCCTACTGGGACTATGACCATTTATCCATTTATCTCTTTGAATTTCCACAGGGCTTACTGCCTATACCACATATTTGGAATTTTAATACAAAGAATTGTGGATTATTTTGCAATGATTTCATGTGCATTTCTTTTGTCATTAATAAGTCTGCATGTTCCTCTGGGTAAGGGACATTTGCTTATAGTTCTTTCATGTAGCTCAGCACATAACTCTTAGGTTTATATGGATGCAGAAGAAATAGAAGAAGCATGTAACAGCGTACAAATTGGGACACTTTTGAGAGTCAAAAAAGTATTCATATTTGTTCATTAAGTGTAAACTGTGACTATCCTGGGCAACTGACTTTCTCAACACATGTTCAATCAGGATCATTCACTGCTCATTGTAAAACTATGGGGTATTGTTTATAATTTACCTTATTATACTGAGTTGAATTATTTCTAAAGAAGTAATCGCTGAAAAATCATAAACATTGTGGAATTCTACTGAATACGCGTATGCATGTTTTGTTTGCTTACAAGTCATTATGAATGTTTCCACACAACAGTCAGTTGTTGCTTTAAAACTGCAAGGATAAAGTTAAGTGCAAAACTTCTGTTGCTTCATTTGTCACCATTCCAATATTGAAAATGTGGCTAAGAGCGAAAAAAATTGTCATTGTCTTTAATTCTTTCCTGATGATAAAACATGAAATATGGCTTTCATGTGGGGCAGGTGAGGCAGGTGCTAGTAGGAGCTACAGACAAAAAGAGCTAAATTTGAAGTTTAAAAATAGATTTAAACAGTCCATTCAAAAAGTATCAAGACACACTATGATTTAAATTTGAGGGGGGGAGATAAAATATGGAGACATAAATAAAGGAAACAAAGTCCATGACAAATTCAGACAATAAATGGCTGAGTAAAATTTTATAGCATTTACCCAACCATCATACTGTGTATTAACTTAATGAAAGAAATCTTTACATTGATTTGTTAGCAAATAATCAAATAAGTTTTTGATATAATTTTCATAATACAAGTATGTATTTTCTCTTCAGATATGTAACAAAGGTTCAGACATCCCAGAAAGAACAGTCCATAGTTTTAATTTATTAGTATTGCCAAATTACAGGTTTAATGATAAAAGCTCCCTGCAGCAGAGTGCATTTTAAGCACTTGAACAATGGCAGTTACACCATCTGCTCCAGATAGAAATTTGCTGTCTTGACAGTAACGAAGGACAAATAGGCAAAACAGATACATCAAGCCAGAAAGAGGGTAAATGCAACAAGGAAAGATGCATTTCCTAGATAAATTGCTTTTTCTTTTGAATACTACATTCTATACTAAAAAACACTTCATTCAACTAGAAGCAGATGTTTATTAAAGAGAATTCATGGTCTTCATTACAAAGAAAGTTTTACATCATAAGAGAATCTAAACAATCATACTCTTCCATCCTCATCATTCTAAATGAAATTAAAGCACACAAGCAGGAAAAAGAAAAGCAAAAATAATTACGTGGGAAGCAAAATAGCATGTTGCCCTTAGGAAAAATGCTGAGAACAGACATTAAGTTGACAGATTCTCACCTGCCCACATGGACTTCCAAGATAAGTCCCTGGACTACATTATTTTAAGAAATTAAATTTTAAAGATCTATTTAAAAACACTCTCTTCACACATCCTGTTATCAGTGTAATATGTGTGTATATGGCTGGGGAGGGATAGAGGGATGTTCAAATAGCATTTATTCTGCTTTAAATAATAAGAGGAAAAATAAAACTCTGTATCATAACACATTCATTCACAAAGTTAGTAGGTCATATGAATGCTCTATTTTGCCATATGTCTAAGAAAGAAGATATTTATGTTCATATTTTTAAGAAGAGGCCAATTTTTGGAGCCTCAAGATAAGAAAGTTTATATAGAAGCACATGGCCCATTTTCTAATTCCATTTTGTATCACTCACATACTTGATGTTCAATTTTTTTTATCTTTGGTTTAATGGTGGTAATAAAGATGGCAGTTGAAAAGTAAAACAAAACAAGACAAAAGTGGGATCTGAATATGGCTGAAAGAAAGAAATTTAAAAATATATACTGTATAGGAGTTTCCATAATGGCTCAGCAGAAGTGAATCTGACTAGTATCCATGAGGACACAGGTTTGATCCCCGGCCTTGCTCAGTGGGTTAAGGATCTGCTGTTTCCCTGAGCTGTGGTGTAGGTCACCTCTTGGACCTGGCGTTGCTGTGGCTGTCATGTAGGCTGGCAGCTACAGCTCTGATTCGACCCCTAGCCTGGGAACCTCCATATGCCATGGGTGTGGCCCTAAAAACAAGATATATATATATATAGTATAAAAAATCTGTTCCTTGCCAATTGTCAGGGGAAAAAAAAGTCACAGTCAACTTCTTTGCAGTACAGATACTGACTCACAGACTTTGGAAAACTTATGGTTTCCAAAGGAGACAGCTCCGGGGGTGGGGGGATGCGCTGGGGTTGTGAGATGGAAATCCTGTGAAATTGGATTGTGATGATCATTGTACAACTATAAATGTAATAAATTCATTGAGTAACAACAACAACAAAAAAACTTATAACCAGCTGAAATGAACCCAGAAAAAAAAGTCAGTTTTTTAAAAATTGCATTTTATATTTCAATCATCAAGAAATTATGTAGTTTGATATATATTTTTCACTGATATACTTCATCCCAATTGTCTGAAAATAGTAAAATCATAATTAGCCACAAGTTGCATACATTATTTTACAATGTTGGCCTGAAGTTAGCCCCAATGTCCTTTTGGACTAAGCGTCCTAAAGACATTTCCTAGGAAGGTAAGTTTACCACCCACGATGTAAACAATAAAAAAGTGTGAGGTCTTATTTCAAAATAATTATTTTTGCTTAAATAACTTACAAATTCATCTCTCCCATATATTAATCTTTTCTGGACTTCAAATGAGTTTTCAGTCTATGTTTTATTTACCACATAAAACAGTGCTACGTTTTATGTGGTACTAAAACTAGGGTATTCAATTTTCTAGAGCTTTCTTCAAGTTCTGGTTATAAGAATTAATGAATGACTTCATAGGTAATTTACATGAGTTTATCCATCAGTGATTATTTATTGAGCTTCTATTTTATGCAAGGCACTGGGCTAGGTGCTGCAATAAGTACTAAGATCTATGGGAACATAAAGTCATTGCTTTTAGCTTACAGCATTGCTAATAAGATAACAAAAATGAATACATAAAATGGGAAACCAGTCATTGCTAACCTGTGTGGTAGAGGGAGAGATTCGCAGAGACTTGAATTTTCCAAGGTATTACGAAAGAAAGAGGGAGCTAGGGTCTTGAGCGTAGATCTAAATTACAAGAAATAACTGGAAAAGAAATCCACCAGCACTAGGTTTAAAGACTGTTATATTATTTATAGGGAATGAAAAGAGTGGGGAAGGCTAGTATGTCAGGAATCTTGTAGGCATGTGTGCAAAAGAAATACACAGGAGCCAATATCTGTAAGATAATTATAATCTCACTTTTGTCTCATCAAAAGCAGAAAATAGCTTATCTCTCTTCTCCTACTAACACTTAATGAGCAATTGTAAATGAAATTTATTTTGTAACGTAATCACCATGACAATATTAGATCATTCCAAGTTAGACTAGACTGAGTCTGAGAGGGTTAATATGAATTGCTAAGAGCTCTACAGCTGGTAAGAATGATGATAATAATGCAGTAACGTTTGCATTTATACAGTACCTGCTCTTAAGCTGATTCAGACATAGTCATCGTTATCTAGTAGTAGCAGATGCTGAGCTGCTTGGTTTGTCTCTCCATCGCTTCACTTTTCTTAGTCAGGGTCCCAGGACCCAGGAGATATGTACCCACCTGCATGCAGGAGTAGCCCACAGCATGACTCTCCCAGCTTTGTGGTGGGATTTGCTTTTGCACTGCTCGATGCCCAGTTGGTCAAAGAGGAGCCCAATGGGTCACTTGCCAGTGCTGCAGACAGTGGAACCAGGGTTGGGACCCTGTGCTTTGTGCCAAAGAACCAGCCTGAATGAGGGAGTGAATAGGAAACCTGAAACACCTCAGGATCCATTGTTTCATTCACTCAGCATGGCTACTGCATACATAGGTCAGCATCAGGTGAAGAAAATGTGAGTTTAGAATCAGGCCAGTCTGAGTTCAGATTCAGGCTCTATCATTCACTAGCTGTGGAACTTTGGAAACTCACTTAAGCCCTCTTGGCTTATATTTCCTCATATCTTAAGTGGGATCAATAACAAGCACTTCATTGACTGATGACTGTTGTGACAATTAGAAGAAATAACTTGCAGAGTCCAATCCAGTACCTGACATCAGTAGATGTTCAATAAATAATAGCTACTGTCACAACTAAATTTCTCCCACATCACTAATGATAATTCTTTTTTTTTTCTTTTTCAAATTACCATTTGTGAGGAAGTTAGTTAAAATTTTTTGGATTTTTTAAAAATTAAGTCCACATTTTTCTACTTTTCTTATAATTTTCCTTTAGAAAAGCCAGGTTGGTTTATACCTAATTTTTTATGTTGGCTTAAATGTTGAGTATGACTATTTAAAACTGCCTAAAGTTTCCTGAAGAGAATTTGTAGATCATTACTTTGAAATAATGTAAAAGACAAAGACACATTTTTCCTGTACATCTGCAAGGAACTCACATTCTTCCACATGCACAAAACAGAAAACCATCCACTTGATGTGCCTACTACTTTTTCTTTTTTTTTTTTTTTTTTGTCTTTTGTCTTTTTGTCTTTTTGTTGTTGTTGCTATTTCTTGGGCCGCTCCCACGGCATATGGAGATTCCCAGGCTAGGGGTCCAATCGGAGCTGTAGCCACCGGCATACGCTAGAGCCACAGCAACGCGGGATCCGAGCCGCGTCTGCAACCTACACCACAGCTCACGGCAACGCCAGATCGTTAACCCACTGAGCAAGGGCAGGGACCGAACCCACAACCTCATGGTTCCTAGTCGGATTCGTTAACCACTGCGCCACGACGGGAACTCCTGATGTGCCTACTACTTTTTATCTTGGTTATGACTAAAAATTTGTTACCTCAAGCAGCCATTGGCAAATAATTACCATTAATTTCTTTCTTCATTTTTTGCTTCATGAAGTCATTAATAAAATACTACAAACGAGGCATTAATATAAATGTATGGTGTTCCTATTTTTTTAAAAAAAGCCTTTCTCTATATCCCTTCTAGTTTTGCCCTAGCCTGTTATGCTGCCTTGCCAAATAATGCATGCCCCCTTAGGTGCTCAGCCATCCTGGAATACTAAAAATACTCTAGCTTTAAGTGAGTAGGACAGGGTCAATTATAACCCTTTGTCTGTGAATCACCATTATCATCTTATCAAACATGGCCCTATTGACAAAATTGATTAATCAATCAAAAACTAAAACAATATAGTGTATACACATTGTGAATATTCAATTTTAATGCCAACTTTTTTTCCCAAGTAGTTGTACTAATGTATACTTCTGCCAGTAATGCATAGTTGATTCACGTTCCCTCAAGTGCTTGATACTTTCAAACATTTTAAATTTTATCAACACAGCAGGCATAAAATGTCCCATTTCTTTTTGCCTGCTCTCCCTAGATAAGGAAGTTTCATAAACAAAGTTGAGGTTTAGAAATTTTCCTAGATGTTTGAAAGAGAATGGGATCAAATATGAGAAAGTTCTCAGCAAAACGAGAACTACAGATGTTATTCTAGGCCCGTGTTGGTTAAAGATTTTTTTTTTTAATGAGGTGTAAGAAAACAAAAGTAAGAAGTACTCAATTTAAGAGTAGAAAAAAGTGCACTCCGAAAGTTAAAGTGCACATAGATGCTTATCTGGGACTCATAAAAAACAAATACTCCTGCCTAAAATTCTAGAATAATGGCAAATTGAAGAGAAAAATGTGAATTCATATTTGTTTCTGCTTTTCCAGTGAAGGAGACTGATTTCCAAACTGTGGTTAATTGGTTAGAATATAGATCCTCTCTCTGTCCTTTTTTTTTTTTTTTTTTTTTTGTCTTTTTGCCTTTTCTAGGGCCACTCCCTTGGCATATGGAGTCTAATCAGAGCTGTAGACTCCTAGACCCTTCCCAGGCTAGGGGTTAATCAGAGCTGTAGATGCTGGCCTACACCAGAGCCACAGCAATGTGGGATCCAAGCCGCGTCTGTGACCTACACCACAGCTCATGGCAATGCCGGATCCTTAACCCACTAAGCAAGACCAGGGACCGAATCCTCAACCTCACGGTTCCTAGTCGGATTCATTAACCACTGCGGCACAACAGGAACTCCTAGATCCTGTCTTGAATGTACAGACTATTTGATGGATATAAATACAAAAAGATGGAAAATAACACGTGACAAATTGCTTTTTAATTATGGATTCTAATAGTTCACATTTCCTTTAGAAGACCATTTGATTATGAAGTTGTGGTCCCATTTAATTCATTGTTTAGAAAAAATGTGTTTGTCATTCTACAATTTTGAAAAGCAGTTGTTTCTAGAGTAATTGTTTTACATGTAAGGATGATTGCAACAGCCTTAATACTGAATTATTAGTTCCAATATGCATACTCATCAAAATGTAATGTTGTAGTAAAGATAATTCACCCAAAAGAAATTTAGTCAAAGTTTTTGCTTTCTCAGTGGCAGCTGTTCTATCCCTATTTTTGATGATGTGTCATTATTCTGTCTAACCATGTAGCAATAAAATTATGTACTTACTTAACAGTAATTGCAACAATACATTCAATGCTCTTGTTTTTATAGAAGAACATGTCTAAACAAACAAAAGTTCCTTAATATAAATATATGAAGTTTTTTTAAAAAAACCTTGCTTTTCTTAGGCATAAGATAGATACTACTTAAATACTGCTCCTAAAAGGAGAGCAAACTCACACAATTTAAATATTTACATCAATTTTTGGATATATGAAACATTAGAGAAACATTTCTACTGAAAATTTAACTATTGGCCTTACTGAAATCTTGATATTATAATTCATGACTAGGAGTTACCATCGTGGCCCAGCGGTAATGAACCCAACTAGTATCCATGAGGACATGGATTGGATCACTGGCCTTGCTTGGTGGGTTAAGGATCTGGCATTGCCGTGAGCTGTGGTGTAGGTTGCAGAAGTGGCTCGGATCTCATGTTGCTGTGGCTGTGTTGTAGGCCTGCAGCTACAGCTCTGATTCAACCCCTAGCCTGGGAACTTCCATATGCTATGGGTGCAGCCTTAAAAAGACAAAAAAATAATAATAATAATAAAATCTAATTCATGACTAATTGATGCAGACCAGTGAATTAAAATTGTTTTCAGAATCCAACAAGCATTCAAATTCTTACCTTCATTCTTCTGTGTTGTGAGTAAGCTATTGGACACTACACTCTAAGAAGCAGATCCATAAGTTTACTTTCAGACTGTCACTATGATCTAATGATAAAGTACTCTCTCCACAGTCAATACAGATTTTTTCTCAAGATAATTATATATTTGACAGAAAAACAAAATGCCTTTCTTTTTGCTTGCTTTTAGTGTCCTTCCCCAAAATTTAATCAATCAACCAGCAAATATTTATGCAGTGCCTACTATGTATGAGATGCTTATATAAATACTTAGATAAGATATAAAAAGACAGACTGCTTAATGAGGTGGAAGAGATAATGATGGTCAGTATATATATACAATTCATCCCAATTTACAAGCTTACTTCTTGAAGATTCTCCCCTGCTAAAATGCAGGCTTCATTGATTCTGCCCTTTTGTACCTGTATAATATTTATTGCTTAGAGCTCATTATTTGGCTTTCTGTAGCACTGTACCTTTTTCTTTTTGTTTTACCAAAATTATTCTTATCTCACCAATAGGATTATGAGCAACCTGAGATGTCATAGATCCTAGTCAAGAGTTATCTGCAACCCTTATAATACCTGGCATAACGGTGATCACATAGCAATTCCCCATAATTATTCTGTTAAATGAATCTGATAGTCAAGGGTATATCCCAGTAACTTAGTCCACTTATTCTTTATTCTAACTTCCAGAGACACAAATGGAAAGAAAAAAAGATAAAATTCATTGTTATGGCCATCAACTACTAGTTCTGGACTCTTCTATTAGTCAAATATTTACAGCAAATTGTGTTAAAGCTGAATAATTTAGAGCAATAAACATCACCTTTCCTGTGATAGTTATTTTGATATGTTAATTGTAGCGTTTTGCTTTTTAAAAACTAGGTTGCATCATTTTTAGCTCTAATGCAAACTTTTTTTTTTTTTTTTTTTTTTGGTCTTTTTTGGTATTCTTGGGCCGCTCCTGCGGCATATGGAGGTTTTTAGGCTAGGGGTCGAATTGGAACTGTAGCTGCCGGCCTATGCCAGAGCCACAGCAACGCGTCTAATGCAAACTTAATGCATCACCTATTAATATGAAGAGTCAAAAATAATGATCTTAGATTTATGTATTTTTCACAAAAAAATAAATTGAGAAATTTATGTTCTCTGGGGCATGATATCATAAAGTATAATGAAGGCAGAACTACTGGATCTATATTCTGGTAACTCCTACTACCAAAATTGCCACTGACCAGAGAGCCTAGCTATACTTTTCTTTTCCTCTAATTCCTCCTCACAGCTATAATTCTGCTATAGGGAATCTCAGTCAGTTGTGAGAGAAGAGTAAAAAAATTATTTCTAAGTGGCAGAATTCAATGTTGGATAACAAACAAAAAAGTTGTCTGAAAACACATCGTAGAGTATAAGGTACATGGAAACTAAATATAAATCCTATTTATCCTTCTATTTCATTTGCTTTGGTGCCTGCCTTGGGAATTTAATATATGAATCAATTCCTTAAGCTTATGAATATTGAGAAATGATGATATTAATTTAACTTCTCCTAAAAGGTTGTCTAGAGAGTGGATGGGACATTAAATAGATGATCATATTTTTAAATTGTGGCTTAGAAAGACCTTTGCCACACTAGCCCCAAATACGAGAAAGCTACCCTAGCAACACATCACTCTATAGCCACCTGGTGGTAGGCAATGTTTGTTACAGGTGTAATAATTGGAGGGTACAATACCAAAACATCAGAAATGTGAGACAAAGAAGAGAGATCCAGTCTAAGTATTTATAGAAGTTTGTCTTTGAAAGAGCTGCTATAAATATTATTAAAACCTCTTAGTCAGCAGCTTCCTCTATCTTTTCCATGTTGCACTCACTTTATCTACCCCACCTTGTTTTGTTACTGAGTATAACCCAATAAGGTCATGGGCCTCATCAGCTCTGCCTCACTGGTTTCCAACATTTTCATGAAGCCCCCCTCTCCTCCACACACACTTGAAGTGGTCTTCCTTCTGCCCTCTTTACACTCTAAATTCAACACCACCTTCAAAGCCAAGTCCAGAGGCCACTTCTTATACCTTATTACAACACAAACAAATCTTACCCTTTCTTCATTTGCTTTTCCTCACTGACTTTACAGCTTTCTTTCCCTGAGCTATCTCTTCAATGACAAGCTCTCAAGTGAACAGTTTTGCCCCAAGAATCACTCTCTTTAAAAATGTGTTTCTAATACTATATGTCAAGTATATCTCTTTTTTTTTTTTTTTTTTAAAGAATAGTATCAGAAAGGGAAGGGAACTAGAGAACAAATTTCTAGAAGGACAGTGATATGTTTGTACTGAAAGGTAAGTCAGAGAAGTGGAAGGTGCTGTCTACAATGGAAGACAGCTGAGATGAAAGTGGAAGCCATAGAAAAACTTCATACCCACCTGCCTACTAGATATGAGGCAATGGGCATCTTAGAGGCAACTCAAATCCAACATGTCTAAACTGAATTTATCTCTGTACCTTCCCTCAAACAAAACCCTTCCTCCTCCTGTATACTCCATCTCAGCAAAAGTATCTTGTATCACTAACTGCTCAAGCCAGAGACCTGAGAGTCATCCTAGGCTCTTCTTTTTCCCTTACTATTGACCAATCACCAAGTCCTGCTCTTCAAATAGGATAACATTTCAATTCCCACCACCTCATTCCACCATGTTGTCTGGACATGCTGTCCTCACTTCATTACATCTCAACCGTCTCTAATCGGGCTTGTCTCCACTGCTACACAACTCTTATCAAGATTGCCGAAGGCTTTCACAGTACCAAAACTAATGAACATTCTTCTGATCTCATAAACTAGAGTCCTGGCAAGAAACAGAATTTACTTTATAAATAAATTCCATATACATGTGAGAAATTCAATTCCACAGGAAAGTCTAAATCTCCTTTAACCCATGTCTTATAACCCCCTCCAGCAAATTCTTTTCTAGAACTGATGGATTTTACCAGAAAAAAATAGTACCTTCTGGCTCTGCCTTTATTTGAAAAATTTGGAGAAGACATTGAAATTTTAGGTTTCTTTAGGATGCTAGAAATATTTGGTCATTTTTTTTTTCCTTTTAGAATCAGAGGTTACTCTTAGCCAATAATATAAAGGTCTGTTTGTAAACTGAAATTTTGGCTTAGTCTTTAAAGGCATGAGGAGTGCCAAACTCATCAAAATGAATATTAAATGAAAAAAAGTACCAAGAAGCAAACAATGTAAGGAAGGTGTGCTGCACTGAAATGTTAGCACATCAAGTACCAAAGTCAATTTTAAATATCATTTTGAAAAATAAAGTGTAATAAAGACTAATTCATTTATGCTTTTATATCCAGGGGAACATGATGTGTTTTGTTAAAATGAATTTGCAGAGATAAGTATATAACCAATTTAAAGGAAGCTTTCTTTGCAGAAATCTAAAGATATCAAAATAATAAATAATAATGGACATGAGTCATTTGTGCACACTTTCATCCAACATTTATTGAACACATTTATTGAGCACTTCCATATTATTGATAAATGTTGCTTTAACCATTAAAAAGGTAATGTTTAAACTGGGGCACAAATGAATGGATTATAATATTTTAGTAGCACTAGAAATAATACTATTTTGTTAAATGCACAAAATACTTAGGACATATCTGTACAAGTCCTTAGAGATTCAAACTATAGGAAGTAGTAGATGGAGCAGAAAAAAAAGCTCAGAAACTTTGAAGTATGTGCTGAATATTTCAGCCATAAGCTCTCCTAATGTCCTGATTTCAAGCACTTAAACCAAAGTCATTTTCTGGTCAAACATTATTTTCTTTTCTTTTCTTTTTTTTTTTTTTGTCTTTTTTTTGCTATTTCTTGGGCCACTCCTGCGGCATATGGAGGTTCCCAGGCTAGGGGTCAAATCGGAGCTGCAGCCACCAGCCTACGCCAGAGCCACAGCAACGTGGGATCCGAGCCGCGTCTGCGACCTATACCACAGCTCACGGCAACGCTGGATCGTTAACCCACTGAGCAAGGGCAGGGATCGAACCCGCAACCTCATGGTTCCTAGTCGGATTTGTTAACCACTGCGCCATGACGGGAACTCCCAAAAATTATTTTCTGAGGACAAACTGTCAAGTTTATATCCAGGGGCACACCACTAAGTAATTAGAAGTATCAATATCTATTGCCTTGTTTAGCCTCATTTAAAAATAAAAAGTAGAGAAGAGTTTACACAGTTTTGAGATTCGCTAAGTAGCTTCCACATGCTAAGAAATTTTAAGTGGATAGTTTCATATAATTCACCTGACAAATTTATATCATACTGACTTCTTTCCATGTTACTGTTGCGGTAGATACGGTTTTGAGGAAGTAAATGACAATGATACTAATAGCAATAATAGCAAGAAAAACAACAATAGCTACCTCCTGTCTAACATCTGGTATGTGCTAGGTACTTATTACTGGATTGATATAATGGTAGTTTTTCTTAGGCAAGTTCATAGGACCCTGGAGACTTTAGAAAACTCACTTAAGCCCTCAAGGCCTCATATATTAGGCATGTATAATAATAACCACTTTCATCGGACTGTTGTGAAAATTAAATGGAATAATTTGCATATTTTTCAGCATATTGCTTGCTATTGAGTAGACGTTCAATAAATGATAATTTATAACTGTATAACATTTCTTCTCACTTGATGGGAACCCTATTTACAGGTCCTTTGGATATTACAAAGAAACTTATAATTCCCTATGTTTACGTTTGTTATTCTGTAACTTCAATTAATAAAAACATGTTGTCTTTCCTTTCATGGTTAGTCAATATTTTTAAATTACCTAAAATTTTCTGGAGCTCCCATCGTGGCTTAGTGGTTAACAAATCCGACTAGGAACCATGAGGTTGAGGGTTTGATTCCTGGCCTTGCTCAGTGGGTTAAGGATCTGACATTGCCGTGAGCTGTGGTGTAGGTTGCAGACGCGGCTCGGATCCCATGTTGCTGTGGCTGTGGTGTAGGCTGGTGGCTACAGCTCCAATTAGACCCCTAACCTGGGAATATCCATGTGCTGTGGGTGCGGCCCTAGAAAAAGACAAAAAATAATAAAATAAAATAAAATAAAATAAAATTTTCTGATCAAAATTTGAGCTTTCCCTCTAGTGTGGAAAAGTGAAAACTGGCCCTGTGCTCTGCCTTCCATTTTTTTTTGTACCCCTGGGTTATGAGTAAGCCAGAGCTAGTAGTAGATGCACTCCCTATTCTGGGGGCAATCTGGGTAAATAAGTGGTAGTAAATATTCCTCATTTATTACATTGTTGGGAGAATTTAAAAAATTCCTGAAGTCTCTTGTATATAATAATAAGTTCATGATAAATCTTAATTCACTTCCAGGATTCTAGTGAAACGTAACTCCAAAATAACTGGACAAATCCTTTCGGGAGGGATGAGATGTGAAATGGAAAGAGATTTAGAAGAAGAGGAAGAATCCCCCAAAAGTATTGGGATTGAGTTAATTTTATACTTGGTAGTCCATATTTCATAATTCCCAACTCTGGAGTTTTTTTTTTTTTTTTAATATTTCATCTCATCCCACTGCCACTTCCATAGAAATAATAGAAACATCTTCTATAAAATCTATATGATCTTTGGACCCCTCATTGTGTACGCCTCCTCTGTAGCAACAAAGTCTGTCAGATGCTGAGACATTTGTGGAGAAAATCTTTTTAATCTTCAATCCTTAGTTCTTAGCTTCCCTTTTTAGTCTTCTGTGTGCTTCATAACAACGGACACATGGCTTGACTGCCTTGTTTTGCCTGACTTTGTGATACTCATTTCACTATTCATCAATGAATGCACAAACCCTGATCATTTATATCAATGCTTCCGCAAAGCTTTCATATGAGAACAGTCTGCAGTCACTTGCAGAGAGTCTTGACCTTTCAAACTGTATTTTTTTTTCCTTCCTGATTTCATTCTCTTTCTCCTTCCCAGGGGACCAGTGTTCTCTTAAAATTCCAAAATCCTGCAATTTAATAGCATCCTCCCACTTCTCATTCTGCTACCTGACACCACTACTCACTTTGAAATTATTTAAATATGCATATAAGGAATCCCCATTTCCTTTGAGACTTTTCAACCCAAGTGGGCTTGTTCTCATGTTACACTCCTATGCTTTCAGTTTAGAAAACAGCCTATATCTCCGTCTTTCACTACTTCCCCCCTCTCTATCCAGGAAAGCCTTACTTCTCCAAGGCCTAGCTCCACCGTCATCTTTTCTAAACCTATCCTACCACACACTTCCAGCCTCTGGCAACGTTGTCCTTTTGTCTTTTATGGCCCAGTAGAGTGGTGGGCAGCCTGCCGACTATTTTTGTACAGCCTGTGAACTGAGAATGGCATTTACATTTTTATACGGTTGGGGAAAAATTACGAAGATGAATAATTTATCAAACTAAGTGAAAATTATATGAAATTCAAATTTCAGTGTTCATTAAGTTTTCTTGGAACCCAGCCACACCCATATCCATTTATGTTCGTGTTGTCTATGGCTGACTTCATACCACAACAGCAAAGCTGAGAAGTTGCCAGAGACCATATGGTCCACAACTTCAAAAATATTTACTATCTGACCCTTTACAGAAAAAGTGTGTTGACTCCTGCTCTGTAAAGACTGCAAATGTAGTCTGAGGACCAGCAGCATCGACATCACCTGGGAGCTTGTTAGAAATGCAGACTCCTGGCTTCTTCCCAGACCTACCAAATCAGAATCTGCAGTTTAACAGGATCCCCCAGATGATTCTTTCCACAGTAAGTTTTGTGAAACATTGCTCTGGTACCCACTGTGCTATCTTAAAATTGTTTGTCAATATTTTAACAGATGAAAAATGGAAAAACATGAGTAGGATATTAAAATGTATGAGTTATGGCAGATGCATGTAATTTAGGACAAATTTGGGACACTGCAAGATAACAAAGGGCATTTCAGTGGAATAAAAATAAAGTACAGTATGAGGCTAAAGCAGAAATAAGAAAGCTTAGTTAGCCAGGAGGAAATATGAACTAAGAATTAGAATACTTAGCAATGTATTCATATGGTAACATCACATTTCAATTATATTCATATATATTCAATATGTATATTCCATACAGTCATATAGAGCAATAATCATTCATAATTAAATTTAATGTACATTGAATATATATATATATTCTTTGTTTTAGTGTGAAATGTAAACCACATTAGCAATAATTCTTAATACTTTACTGGTTCTACTATACTTCATTTGCCACAAGTTTGAATTTGCTTATTTAGATAATGCTTAGCAGTGATATGGTTTGATTATCTGTATTATGAAGCTCTTGGTGCATGAAACAGGGCAAGAGAGACCTATTCAATATCCCTGCTGGGCTGTTCAACAATTCATATTCATACGTGGTATCAGGCATTTATAAATGTCAGTTGCTTGTATGGCTAATGTTACATTTAAAGTCATAGCAATACTTTTAGGAGTTCCCATCATGGTGCAGCGGAAACGAATCCCACTAGCAACCATGAGGACGCAGGTTCGATCCCTGGCCTCGCTCAGTGGGTTAAGGATCTGGCGTTGCTATGAGCTCTGGTGTAGGCTTCAGACGCGGCTCTGATCTGGCATTGCTGTGGCTGTGGTGTAGGCTGGCAGCTGTAGCTCCAATTAGACCCTTAGCCTGGGAACCTCCATATGCCTCGAGTGTGGCCCTAAAAAGCAAAAAAAAAAAAAAAAAAAGAAAAAAAAAAAGAAAAAGTCATAGCAATACTTTTACTGCTATCAAAGTTAATTGATAGCTCACATCTGCAACCCTATGTTAAAACCTTAGTAAACAAGGGGTCTAATTTTTCACCTGGCTGTAATATCTATAACTACCACTGGGAGGGGGGAGTAGAAAAAGTCCTCTGCAATTGAGCAACCACAGATTAACCATCTCAAAAAGTTACACAAATGACTTTCTAATAGATAATACTTATTTCTTCGTTCAGTTACTCAGTCAATGAATAGTTAACTGAATCATATACTGGGCACTGTGTTAGATGCTAAGAGTATAATAATGAGCCAATACAAATACAGTCCCTGATCTCATGGAGTTCACATCTAGTGGAAGACATAGTAATTCTCGACTAATCACAAACATAAATATATAATTATGGACTGTGATAAGTGCTATGATAGAAAGTTACAGGGTAATCTCTGAGAATATATAACAGAGGAAGCTTCTTAGGAGGTAGTGTGAGTAGGAAGGCTTCCCTGTTCCCAGAAGAAACATATTTTAGGTTATGTTTTGAAGGCTTAATAGAAGGTAAATGTAAATGGTGATGTGATAGGAGAGATGGGCATTCATGAGGGGAAAGGATAAAATATGATACCAAAGAGGTTGACAGGGGCCAGATCAGGTGGTCTCTTATAAACCATGATAAAAATATGGGTATTGGGAGTTCCCATCGTGGCTCAGTGGTTAATAAATCTGACTAGGAACCATGAGGGTGTGGGTTCGGTCCCTGGCCTTGCTCAGTGGGTTAAGGATCCGGCATTGCTGTGAGCTATGGTGTAGGTTGCAGATGCGGCTTGGATCCAGCATTGTTGTCGCTGTAGTGTAGGCCAGCAGCTGCAGCTCCGATTCAAACCCTAGCCTGGGAACTTCCATATGTCTCGGGTGTGGATCTAAAAAGAAAAAAAAAAAAAAAAGAAAGAAAGGAAGTTAGATTGGGTCCTCAATAATTTTCATGTGTTTAAAAGGGTGCTGAGAGAGTTCCCATCGTGGCTCACTAGTATCCATGAGGACCTGGGTTCCATCCCTGGCCTGGCTCAGTGGGTTAGGGATCCGGCATTGCCCTGAGCTGTGGTGTAGGTCGCAGACGCGGCTCGGATCCCGCGTTGCTGTGGCTCTGGCGTAGGCCGGTGGCGACAGCTCCGACTCGACCCCTAGCCTGGGAACCTCCATATGCCGCGGGAGCGGCCCTAAAAAGGACAAAAAGACAAAATAAAATAAAAACAAAAATGAAAAAATATGGGTATTTATTCTAAGAGAAAAAAATGTTGGGAGAATGAATTTGGGAATGTAAATGTGTACTTGGGTGCAGATTAGTTAGAAGGATATCCTAGTACTCAGGCAAAAGATGATGGAAAGCCAAACTGGTATAATGATGGTAGAAATGAAGACACTTGGGAGCTAAAGCTGACAGGAGTTAGTGATGAATTTGGTTAGGGGACATAAGGAATGGGAAGAGGCTCAAGGATGACTGACAGTTTCTTGCTAATCCAACTCTCTAAGTGACAGTGCCATTAGCAATGATAAGAAACTTGCAACACATTGAGAGTATGTTTTCACATAATTAAAACCCTAAGAAGTCAATGAGAAAACTCAATGGAATAGCAATTAATTATATACAGATTTTAATGAACATACCACAAATACTTGATTTTCATATGTTATTATCTTTTTCTCAGTTTAGCATTAGTTCATTAGTACCTCAAAAATACGAATAAAGATTTTTTTTTTTTTTGGCTGCACATGCAGAATATGGAAGTTCCTGGGCCAGGGATCAAACCTGAGCTGCAGCTGTGACCTTTGCCATGGCTGTGGCAACACCAGATCCTTTCAGATCCTTAACCCACTGTGCCACAGCAGAAACTCCCAAATAAAGATATTTAATTTTTAGAAAGCTAAATGAACAACTACCTAGATTTACAAAGGGAATATTTCAGAAAACAATTGTTAGCAAGCTCACATATACAATGTATTACTTGTCTGGATCACATGTTTAATTTTGGTGGAGGTAAAATGTTTTTAAATAAGAGTAAAATGCAATACAAATATGACGATACACAAATATTAATTTCTTACATGTAAAAACTTCCACTCCACTAAAATATCTGTATTTTATTTAAAAATATATGCTTAAATTAGAACATGTACTAAATTCTAATAAATATTTTGAGTGAAATAAAAAAATCAACATTGTTTACATCATAAACTCTTTGATCATGATATCCACCATATTCTGTTACTTAACACAATTCTGTACACTTTTCATGAGTTCTGATTATGTATTATTTACTTGAAGCAAATGAAGAGTTGAATAGTGATAAAATATACTTATTTCATCAAATCCAAGAAATTAAACTATTTATGAATAAAACAAATAACTACAATACACTGCAAAGTAAAATAATGGAATTATCTATCAATGTAGTTAATGCTCAATTTTTGTTATAGTCTATTTAGGTTTTAAAAAAGTAATTTAATTATCTAGAGAAACAAACTCTATAATGATAAATACGTCAGAGAACTCATTGAAAAAATTCTAAGTGAATTTGTATTTATTTGTAGCAATGCATAAATAAAAGATAAAATTCTTAAATTGCTAATGCAGGTGTCAAGCGAACAACAAGTATAAATCCTATCATGACAGTGTAGAGCCAATGAATGTACACTTTTTCTTTATTATATTAGCCTTTCTGTGAAGAAACTTTAAATGCTGATATGGTTCTACAGAAAAAAAAAATTTTTACCTTTGATACTTCCTGGAGGAGTACAGTTGTCCAGATGATCATTTTTCACAGAAGACACTGAATACATCATCTAAATTACTACCTTGACTATGATACATATATTTCACAGTAGCAAAGGTAGCATAGACAGGGCTTTAGGCAAAGTATCGCTAAATGCGAATGATAGCTGGAGACAAATCAGGTCAACTGACTTATGCTGTCAGATCAATTGAACCTTATATAGCTTAAAATAGCTACAGAAATCACCAGGTACCTAACATTTTAAACACTTGGAGAGTATCAGGTTGTGAATTTATACATATACATCAAACATTATAACTGTTGGTACTCTTCTCTATACAATGTGAATTAACATGTTTAACAATATTAACAAAATTATTTACCATAAATAATCAGTCTCTAACCTCTTATATTAAGTATATTGTACATATATTTTTTAGGTTACCCTAGGAGAAGCTGAAGTAGGTAACAATTTTATGCACCCATGTGATGAGACTTAGGGCATATTTTCTCTTTCAGCTCATCAAGAAATTCAATGGTTGGAGCCACATTTTCAATTAAAATGTGCTTCTACTAAAAATGATACTAAAAATAAAATTGGCTTATGTCGCATTCTACCAAGTCTGACCTTGGTCTTTATTATCTTGGTTTTTACTTGGTTGTAAGGCAAGGCTTACAAGGCCATTGATTGAGGTGAGACGGTTTTGTGCAGGCACAATTTGAAGCTTGAGAGTGTAAACTTACCTGCATGTGCAAGGTAACCTATTTCACCAACACAGTGAAAACATCTGCAGGCAAACTCAGATCTTCACAAACTTATAATGAGTGACTTCCTGTGCACTCTCAGGACAGCTGCTGGGGCTCTTTAAAATTTTTAATTTTACACTTTTCAAATTTCAATTTTTCCTTTATGGAAAGCTGACTTTCAATATTTTTTCAATATATATTAAACAAAGGAAGTGAAATCTTTGTTATCACCTTAAGTGGTGAGTCATTAAATAACAAAACAAGACAATTTGATTGTTGTCATTCTGATTACTGGTACATTTTAATGCAGTCATTTTGATGCAACTGTCGTGTGTGTGTGTGTGTGTGTGTGTGTGTGTGTGTGTGTGTGTGTGTGTGTGTGTGTGTGTGTGTCTTTTTCTAGGGCCGCACCATCGGCATATGGAGGTTCCTAGGCTAGGGGTCGAATTGGAGCTGTAGCTGCCGGCCTACACCACAGCCACAGCAACTTGGGATCCGAGCCACGTCTGTGACCAACACCACAGCTCAGGGCAAGGCCAGATCCTTAACCCACTGAGCAAGGCCAGGGATCGAACCGGCAACCTCATGGTTCCTAGTCGGATTCGTTAACCACTGCACCACGACTGGGAACTCCTTGATGCAACTGTGTTGATGTAAAATCACCATTCTCCTCTTCTATTTTTTGATTATCAATAATGTATACAACAGACATTCCCGACCCTATTCCATCCCTAACTTCTCTCCAATTTTCATAGAGTTCCACTTTCCACTTAATTTTTGTGTTACTTAATTTTGTTTATATAATGACTATATATTAATTTTAAAATGATTTTGTTAAAATTTTACTGTCAAAATGAGTTAACATCTATGATCTTATTGATTCTTCCCCCCAAATTATTCTAAAAACATTTAGTGGTATTCAATATATGTATATGACTCTGAGAACAATCAAATTTAATTGAGAATCACCTGTGCACTTTGGAGCTTACAACAAGGGTTCAAATGTTGACCTCCTTACCTAACTTGTAATATATTTACCCAGTCAAATAATCGTGTTCAGGAAGCTTATAGAATGCAGAGTAGTCTATTCTCTAGAGCAGTGTTTTTCAGCACTTGTAACTTGATACTTGCTTTTGAGAAACAAAGTTCACAGTCTTCCCTCTTATTCCTCCTGAGATTTTCAGTTTGATCCATTAAGAATATTAAGAATATTTGCAAAAGCTTTGTTTTCTGAAATTTATAATAAGAAAATAATAACTGGATATCCTATGTCCCAGTCTTGGATATAAGTTTGTTTTCTTAGGGAGAAAATAGAACATTCATATTTTGTCTTCACTAACCTAATTGTTCTTATGCTATCTATTTTATATTTATTTAATATAAAGTCAGATGATGATTAACACTTTGACAAGGGTGTCTGTTCAACACATTATTTGATAATAAAATAGACTTTTTTTAGGTTGCATTAAAATGTCATTTACAAGTTAAATGGTATTCTTCTTTACATGGTAAGTCAATAACGTCAAATGTTTTACTAGTTCAGGGGTAGGACTAAATTAGCCAAATAATAGGAATCACCTAAATATAATAGTTAATCATTATTGCAAAATACAAGCTGCATGTTTATGGGTATACTTACAATTATTTTTGAAGGATGGGGATTCTTGGCCTACAGATGCTCATGGATATTGGCTGATAACCCTGAAAGGAAACATTTAGAAAAATGCAATAAGAACTCTGTAATAAGGTAACTATTTATACCATTCATTTATAAAGCATAACTGAAAAGTAATGAGGCTGATATTCATTAGTGCCAGAATATAGTCACATTTATATAAAATAATTAAAAAACATTAGTATAGCAGGTATATATATATATATCAGTGTTAGTCCTTCAGTTAAAGAAGAAATGAAATATGAGTCAAGTATTATAGATCAGCAAAATTCTAAGTCAAATATTGAGTTAAAATATAATTTCACATCAAATTACTACAGACCAGGAGTAGTTAAATGCTATTTTACCCACCGATATTAAAATGATACTAGGATCTGGAAAAGGAAATAACATTTGAAAAGATCACCGTTTCAATATCAATTATTTTAGAAGTATCAATTGACAGTATGTATTTTGGGATGTGGAAACAAATTTAAATCATATATTAGCTAGCTACACTTTTGCAGTAGGACAAATAAATTTGAAGTAACAACATTAATATTTAACATGTTTTAAGCATAAAAAATTTCCCAAAGCACATAAAATATGCAAAACATCTTAAATACAATGATTTTTCTTAAACTATATAAAGCTGTGGGAATCCACTCAGAACCCCAGAGTTGGTGTAAAGATTATTTGACGTTGAAAACATTTTGAGATTCAACAGATGCAGAAAAAAAAATCACTTGGAATTTCTTTTATCTGACTAAAAGTAGCAACTTCTGGCTACCATAAATCCTCTCTCCAGGGGAGTTTTATGGCTCTGAAGATGGAAAGACCACTCAAATCTGTATAGACAGACATTACCACAATCTTATCTTCTGTCGGTTCTTCCAAAAACCCATTTTTCTTTCCTAATGAAGACTGTTTGTTTTCCCCATAGAAGCCATTCCTTACCCTTCCCTTTTCTCTTCTAAATTAAGAATATATGCCTTTAACTTGAACCATTAAACAAGCCAATTGCTTTCTTTTTTACTCCTATATGCATATGAAATAAATCTTTTAGTCCTTTTAATTTCTCATTTGTCTTAATTTCCAGGCCTCAGTTATTAAACCCAAAAGGGTAGAGGAAAATTTTTTCCTCCCCTACAAAGCTAATTCTTCAATTCAGCCACGTAAATAAGATGGTGTGATGTAAATACCATTTCTAATGTAATGGGAAATACATAGGAAATGTTAATTATATTATTTGAAGATATTAAAATGTTTTTCACTGATAAAGTTATCAATATGTTAGCATGTTTGAAGCATAATACAATATTAATGTGAGAAATTTTAAAGCCACAATTTAATTTAATGTAAATACCCCTTTAATCATCCAAGGTAGAATGGAATATAACCACATATTGTTATATTTTCCAATTCTTATGACAGTAAATAAAAAATAGTTCTGAGAGTTCCTGCTATGGCACAGTGGGTTAAGAACCTGTCTGCACTGGCTCGGGTCCCCAAGAAGCCATGGGTTTGATTCCCTGCCTGGTGCAGTGGGTTAAAGGATTCAACATTGCCGCAGATTTGGTATACGTTGCAGCTGCAGCTTGGATTCAGTTTTTGGCCTGGGGACTTCCATAGGCCGCAGGTGCAGCCATTAAAAACAAACAAACAAACAAAAAAACTTCTGAATTCAAATTAGTGAAAAACAAGGATAAAAGCTTTGCTATTTTAATCTAAATTTCAGAAAACACATTTAATGCTATTTAAAAAAAAAAGTTGACCCAGCATTTTCTTATCTCTTTTACAGCTCCAAATAATGCAATGTTTTATTGAAATAACTATGTGAGAACACATCACATTAAACCTCTATTTTAATGAAATAGTAGGGGACTTATAGTATATAAAAACATTTTGTTTTCATGAAAAGGGTTGCTAAACTGGTTCTATCTAGTATGTTTCAAGAAACAGAGGTGCATAATTAATAGGAATCTTTGAACAATGATGAGACGTCGTGCTTGGTGATGAAATTGGTGGCCAAGTTATTGGTCCATACAATAAGAATTATACATCGTAATGCAGTAAAGTACCAAACCTTTTAATATATTCTACCTGTTCTACCTGGTGTAGCTCCCACTTAATTTTACCTACTCGCACAAGTTACCCTTGCAGGGACTTTAAAGTTCGTGGTCAGAGGACTACTGCCAATGGAATTACAGCCTCCTAGTGGCTGACTGTGAGTATTACATCTGAAACAAGTGAGCTATGATTGTGGTTATGCTATCTACTTATAAAGGATTTATTTCAGGTTCCTGCTCCCACCCCTTGGGGAAGGATTTGAGATAATGAAGCATTTCTGCTTCTTCATAAAAAACCAACTAATATGATAGTTAAAACAATTTCTTCAAGACATATCACCTGGAAATATATTTTCTTATATTTCCAACATTTTAGTGTACATTTCTAAAATTTTAATTAATGTTGAAAAAGTCTGGAATACCCTAGGAAAATTAATTTTTTTCTCAATATCTGTCTCTTTCTTTAACCCTACTTTTTTGCCCCTCCCCCATGACCACGACATTCTCTAATGTTTTGCTTCTATCATTTACTCTCCTTTCCCAGTCTTTTTCTCAGCTATTTATACATAAACCTGAGATATACTTTATTATCAATGTTCTCTCATTTCATGTATATATCCATCTTTTTAAATAGTTATGTGTTTTAATTCCCCCATGATTTTGATAGAGTTTTCTCCTTTGCAGGCTAGTGACTCTAGATAGAAAAGAAAGCTGCTCCTGAGCACAACCTCACTCTATCTATCAATGCAAACACTGTGCAATTCCCTCCTACAAAAATAGCACATAGGATATTTCTGAATTTCACACGTGCAATCTTATTACCTCTGAGGCTATTTATAATTGACTAGTAACATTAAGGGTAATTTTGTGATTGTTCAAGACAGATTTTATCCTATTTTTCCTACAAAAATATGTTTGGCTTTCAGCCTATCCTGAAAAAGGATATTATAAAACAGTAATTTCAATTCAAAATTGTACTTTAAAAGTCACATAAGTGTAGGAGAAAATGTCCCAATAAAAAGGTAGAGAGACCCCGGTCATGATGACTAAGCAAAGTCCAGCCAATGGCCCCAACCACCCCTTCCCCACGCATCTGCTTCTGTAAACTAGTTTCTGCATCTACTACCTTGCCTGACCGCACTCTGGTCCGGCCTGCCAAGCATGGACCTGGAAGAGGTAGCCCACAAAAGCCTTGGGAAACCCTTCTTCGGGGCTCAGACTCCAGAGAGCCATCTCTGAGCCTGCCGGCATAATAAACCTGAGTTCTCCAACTTCCCGAGTGCTCGCTTGGTTTCTCGCCGGGTCAGAGAGCTGATATGCTGCAGCCACAGGGCTGCTGGAGCTGGTATGCTAGAGCCACAGGGCTGTCACTAGAGCTGGTACACTACAGCCACAGGGCTGTCGCCAGAGCTGATATGCTGTGGCGCAGGGCTGCTGGGCAGCTGCTGTAACATTTCTGGAGGCCCCAGCGAGATTCCAACCGTTCTGGCCCCTAGAGCCACCGGAACGGAGGCAAGGCCGCCCGGAAGCCGGGGAGTCTTGAACCGAAAGAGGCAGCGTGCCACCCGACAGTATTCCGGGTCCTCCTTCATCAGCGGTATTCCTGACTCCTGGGTGACCGAACCCCGACCGGACTCAGTGGAGAGACGGACCAACTCACCAGGAAGGAAGGGCATTCGGACAAGGTAAGGACCCGGGGCCAACCCCAGTCAGGTCCTGCCCCAGTGGGCAGAAGAGGGGACTGATCACCCCCTTAGGGAGACTCTCCCGGTTGGAAGCTGTGCCTCACTGGAGCAGTAGTCCTAGTGCTCCAGATCAGAAGGGGAAGAACGTCTTGCTTGGGTAGAGCGACTGTCGGGCATAGTAGCCGATTGAAAGTTGTGCTCGATCGAGCTCCTAGAAAGGGACTCCCAGGGAGTGGGAGGCATTGTGATAAGCTCTGAGTGTGTGTGAGAGTGAATGAGCGGCCTGATTCACTTGCACTTGAGGTTCGAGTTTGTGGCTCCACGGTCTTAGCGGCTACGGAGTCCAAGTGGGTCCTAACCTGCAGTTCCGTGGTGACCTCACACGGCTTATGGCTGAAGCGGACTCTGAGGGTTCTCTTCCCTCCCTGTGAGTCCAATCCAAGCTCGGGGCTTACACAAACCAGCCAATTGCTAAGAGGCACCTAAACTCCTGAGAGGGGTGCGGTCAGGCGGACATCTGAATGGCCACCTTCTGAGAAGGGGGTACCCTCCCTTGTTTTGTCTGTGACACCGGCACAGGGTGGCCACACGGGGTGGGACCTAACCCAGAAGCCCATGAACCAGAGACCCCTGTGCTCCCGCCATTTGGGCCATAAATTCCTCAGAGGAGATAATCTAACTTGACCTTGCCCCTGGGCCTCCAGGAACTCCCAGCCCAGATTCTAAATCAGCCATGGGACTGCTCATTTTGTCAGTTCATGGAGGCCCAGGATCTGAGTCAGGGAGACAAGCCTGTCACCCCCGGCTTAGTTCAGGGTATGGGGAGGATTGGGTATGAGGTCCCCTGTCCTTTGCCCAAAACATTAGAACTTGTCTGAGAATGCCTTCCTGAGACTGAGGGCCTAGATGGATTAGAGATACTTGCAACAAAGCAGGTGCTCTCCCCGGTCATGGAGCGAGCTGAGTGGGAGCTGTCTTACTTTCAGGAGTCTTGGAAGGCCACTGTAGCGGCCATAAAAGCCCAACAACAACTGGACTTCTGGTGGAGGTGGTATTACAAAACAGGAGGGGACTAGAATTACTGACAGCAGAAAAGGGGAACTCTGTCTATTCCTTAAGGAAGAATGCTGTCTTTATGCCAACGAGTCAGGAGTAATCACCGGCATGGCACAGCGATTAAAAGAGCAAATAACCAAGAGGAGGAGAGAATTGGCAGAGTCTTCAAACTACTGGAATAAGATCTGGAACTGGGCTTCATGGCTCCTACACTTAACTGGGCCTCTGACTATACTCATCATTGCCCTCTTGTTTGGGCCCTGAATTCTTAATGCAATTACTCATTTCATAACCACATGAATAGAGTCTATAAGGTTGCAAATGTTAGTCAGGACGTGGTATGCCCCCCTGGACACATCACACAGACAACCTGACCTTTAAAAAAATTGATGCTTGCTCCAAGAAAGTGGAAAAGCATTAAGAGGGGGGAATGTAGGAGAAAATGTCCCAATAAAAAGGTAGAAAGGAGAGACCCCAGCCATGATGACTAAGCAAAGTCCAGCCAATGGCCCCAACCACCCCTCCCCCACGCATCTGCTTCTGTAAACTAGTTTCTGCATCTACTACCTTGCCTGACCACACTCTGGTCCGGCCTGCCAAGCATGGACCTGGAAGAGGTAGCCCACAAAAGCCTTGGGAAACCCTTCTTCGGGGCTCAGACTCCAGAGAGCCATCTCTGAGCCTGCCGGCGTAATAAACCTGAGTTCTCCAACTTCCTGAGTGCTTGCTTGGTTTCTCGCCGGGTCAGAGAGCTGATATGCTGCAGCCACAGGGCTGCTGGGCAGCTGCCGTAACATAAAAACTCTGTGAAGATTTAATGGATAAGTTTCCTGCTTTATTTTTCCTCAGTTGAAATAATGGGGGGAAAGTAGGCTTTTAGAGTGGAATGTCTATCAAAGAAATGCCTATCTTAATGGCTAAGAGTTATCATTAAAATGCCAGTACTCAATCCTGTGCTGGATGAGTAAATGCTAACATTACAAAAGAGCTGAATGTACTTCTTCAGAATGACATGGATAGTCCATATTTAAAAAGAAGGAGTTCGAGTTCTCTTGTGGCACAATGGGTTGGGGATCCCACCTTGTTACTGTGGTGGCTTGGGTAGCTGCTGTGGCAGAGGTTTGATCCCTAGCCCAGAAACTTCTACATGCCATGGGCACGGCCAAAAAAAAGGAGGGGGTCATCTTTCACTCAAGATTAAAACACGACTGTATCTAAACTGAAAGGTACCCTTTACCGTCCACTTTGATTTTTTTTTTTTTTTTTGTCTTTTTGCCATTTCTTGGGCCACTCCCGCAGCCTATGGAGGTTCCCAGGCCAGGGGTCCAATCGGAGCTGTAGCCGCCAGCCTATGCCAGAGCCACAGCAACTCGGGATCGGAGCCGTGTCTGCAACCTACACCACAGGTCACGGCAACACTTGATCCTCAACCCACTGAGTGAGGCCAGGGATTGAACCCGCAATCTCATGGTTCCTAGTTGGATTTGTTAACCACTGAGCCACGATGGGAACTCCTCCACTTTGATATTTTAAAAATCTACTTTAATGAAGTATATTTTACATATAATAAAATGTACATATTTAAAATATAGTTTGGTCAGTTTTGGTGAAGCTACCTGTGTAATAACCATACCAATGAAGAGAGAATGATTCCAGCCCCCGCTCCTTTGTAGTCACTCCACCCCCTAACTCCAGGCAACCACTTTCTTACTTCTATCAGTACAGATTATTTTTGCCAGTTCTAGAAGTTCATATAAATTAAACCATACAGTATATGTTTCTCCTTTCTATTTCTTGTCTTTTGTTCAAAACATTTTTTTCTCTCTTTCACTGAGTTTTATTTATAGACTGTTTAAAGCAGGCATATCCACTTGCCTTATCCTGTTGATTTATTAATTTAAATATTCTTAACTTTCTCCTCAAGTTACCATGGATTCTTTAACATCTCTATCTCTGTCTAACATGATTCTGCCTTTTAAACTTATTGTGTCATGTCAATGAGACCTATGGAGTGGACTATTGGTGACACTTGGAACAATGAGTCAGAACTCCAACAGAACACGACAAACCAAAGTAGTAATTAGAAAACACAAAACCACTTGGGAAATCTTTCAAATACAAAATGATGCTTTTGTGTGTGTGGCCACATCCATGGCATATGGAAGTTTCCTGGCCAGGGACTGATCTCATACCATGGCAGTAACCAGAGCCACAGCAGCAATAAGGCCAGGTCCTTAATCCACTGAGCCACCAGGGAACTCCCTAAATGATGCATTTTCTATCACTTCCTCATATTTATCACAGTGGAGACTACCAAAACATTTTCTAGTGTGTAGAGAGCATAAATATTAAAAAAATTATTAATAACAAGTATTTGGAGATGTAAATAGGATTTTTAATATAAATTTATATAAAATTTATATATTTTATTAGATATTATGAGATTGCCTTAATGGGGAGTATATTAAATAGTAGATATCAATGTGTTATCTTGGGTAAAAGATCCCAGTTTTTATATTCAGGTTGTATGTACAAAAAAAAATTTCAATGTTGGCAGGTAAAACGTTTACTAATTGAAAGTTCCTAATAATGTGTTATGCTACATCGGTATTGTAAAAGAATAGTGCATAGCCAATCAGAAGAGAGGCAGATTTACTTCATAAAAATCTTCTGAATATGTGTAATTTTAAGGATGTATGTTCCATATTACAGATTTAGAAAAAAGAGATGGCAAGCTTGAATCAGGGCCTTTAATGGTATTCAACTGCAAATAGCACATACACAAAAGTTTTCCAATGTAAATTCCTCATTTCTTGAAACGATAGTCATATCTGATTGGATATAATGGAAAAATGAAAGAAATGGACTAGAAATTTAAATTTCCTGAATTTGAAACTTAGGTGTCCCCAATCAATTGCTTTTGAGCAGGAGTACTTTGAGGATGCTTCCTTTTTATTTATTGTGCAGGACTAAAATAACATTGAGTAACGAAAATAAGGATAATAAAAGCTCAGATACAAAATTTTATTACATTCAAACATGTGAAACAATTAAGGTTTTAGCCAGATAAGTCAAAGACCCTATTGCCTGGCTCTAATCACAAATTTTCTTTTGCATTGTTTGCCAACTCTTAATATAAAACAACCTTTCTGACATTCCCAGCAAGTACATCTGTTAAAAATTTGCCAGTTTTCAGAATCAGCAAATCTAAAGTGACAGAAGAGATTTCTGGTTGCCTCAGGATGCTGGTGGGGGTGGGGGGTGGCAAAGAAACTAGGGAAATGGGGAGTGACTGCTAATGTGTATAGGGCTTCTTTGAGGGATGATAAAAATATTCTAAATTGTGGTGATGGTTGTACAACTCTATGAGCATACTAAAAAAACATTGAATTGTATGCTTTAAAATTGGTGAATTATATAGTATGTGAATTGCATCTCAATAAAACCTGTGAAAAAGATTTTGGGTTAAATCCATTACTTCAAATGAAAAATCAGATCTTAAAATAATTTTAAAAGATAGACTGATTTGTATTGTTTAAAAATCTGTCGGGGAATACATTAATTTTGCATAATAATTGTGTAAACATTTATACATCTAAGGATCACGAAAGGTCAGGTTTTAATTAAAAATAACTCTAATATCTATTTTGTTTGCTTGTGTAAACAAAATGCATCATTCTGTAGTGATGTTGAAGCTGGGGCAAACATTAAAAAAAACTAAAACAATGACAAACATGGCAAGACAACTAAAACATTACGAAGTCTTACTTTAATTGAATAAAATACATTCAAAGGTCAGTTTTTATCTGGCCTTTTTCTTGCATCAGCAAATATTTACTGTTTATATATAATGAAAATGATGTGAAGTTTTCTATTTGAGATGATCCTTTGATCTTAACACCAAGTAATACATTCCAGTGACTGCTCTGGTGAGGAAAATGTCAAGTCTCTAAGCATTCATAAAATGGTCAAACAGAAGAAACTCCATACATTCTTTACTATGGGTAAAAATTATGTTTGATACTTCTTTTAACTTCTCTAATCACATTGATATTCATTAAAGGTTATTTTGGGATACTCTGTACCTTATAATGCAAGCTTATATCTTCCTCTCAGCTTTCTTTTTGTTTAAATTGTACAAGCAAATAATACAAATAGTGATTGTATGTAATTAAAAAAAATTTTTAAGCTAATTAACTCAGAGTTGAATTACAAACTAGTGACAGATTCTGAATAGTCTCTAGGATTTAGCTCTGAACAGTATTTGGAACCCGATTCTTAGAATATCTTTAGATAGCAGGTGGATTTATTTTGTACATTTTATTTTTATTAAAAGCCATCTAGTCATAATATTTACTCAACTTGAAATGACAAACTTCACTGTAAAAGTTATAGGAAAAACTCAATACAAAATATATTATCAATCTGAAATTATACACCAGAAGAAAACACTTTAAAGTTATAGAATGACATAAAATGGAGTTTTAAAATTTGACATTAATGTGATTTGCATTTAAAGTGCAGGTGACATGTCTAGATTTGAGTTTGTTAATTATGAAAAATATGACTACTTATATATGAAATTAGATTAAAATGGAATCAATTATTATGTTATTAAGATATAAAGGTGGAATGGAATTTCATGTTATATGCAGTCAAAATGTTTCTTTTTTTATTGCGGCTGCATTTTTTTCCCTAGTAAATATGATTTGCGAGAACAAGGTGAATCTGTTTGGTCTTCTTTACTGTTTATTGAGAGTTTATTATGTGCTAGGTTCCTCATATACAATATACATGTTATATATCCTTGGATCAGTCCTTCAAGGTACAAATTATTATCCTCGTTTTGAAGATGAGAAAGCTTAGATCCTAAACCCCGTTTAAAATGCTCTTTAGGAGTTCCTGAGTGGCTCAGTGGAAACAAATCTGACTAGTATCCATGAGGACGTAGTTTGAATTCCCTGGCCCCACTCAGTGGGTTAAGGATCCAGCATTGCCGTGAGCTGTGGTGTAGGTCGCACATGTGGCTCAGATCCTGCCTTGCTGGACTGTGGTGTAGGCCAGCAGCTGCAGCTCCAATTGGACCCCCAGCCTGGGAACCTCCATATGCTGCAGATGCGGCCCTAAAAAAGACAAAAAAATATGCTCTTTAAAACAATTGCCTGGGGAGTTCCTGTCGTGGCTCAGTGGTTAATGAATCCAACTAGGAACCATGAGGTTTTGGGTTCGATCCCTGGCCTTGCTCAGTGGGTTAAGGATCCCGCATTGCCGTGAGTTGTGGTGTAGGTCACAGACGTGACTCGGATCCTGCGTTGCTGTGGCTCTGGGATAGTAGGCCGGTGGCTACAGCTCCGATTCAACCCCTAGCCTGGGAACCTCCATATGCCATGGGAGTGGCCCTAGAAAAGGCAAAAAGACAAAACTAAACAAAACAATTCCCTAAACTACCGTTAGAACATTTGCTTACTCTATGGTAAACAGTATATAGATAATACCACCCAGTCCAAATATAATAATAGTTCTCATTAATAAACATCATTTTCTGAAGATTTAAGTTTATTTTTCTTTAACCTACTCTGAATGCTCTTAATCACAAAGACTTTTAATTAAATAATTTGTGTCTGGTCTCCCATTTTTCTATTTCACTGCTGATTACTATTATTAGATAATATTTTGCACACTTTTGCCATCTTTATTTCTATTAGCAAGTGATTATTCTCTTATTTTTAAAAAAGAACTGAGATCTTTGAAAATACACACATTTGATTCGTAGAAGCTGTATGATTGATGTCTCCTGAATTGTCTTCCATTTTGTTCTTTGAGAATATTGTCAGTGACTAAGAAATTGTTATATTCAGAGGGTTTTTTCCATGAGTATTTGGGATATTTTAAAAATGTAAGGCTGTTAATCAAAGTGTCATGGAATAAGTATTCACAGTGTCTGTAGACTTAGGTTTGGTTGCTGGCTCTACCCCATATTAGCTCTGTGTTTGGCATATGACTTAACTTTCCTCTCCCTCCAGTTCCTGTTTATTATGGTGATTGTGAAAATTACATAAGATAATATAGGCACTTTGCCAAATGCACTGACCAGAATATGATGAGGCTCAGTATTTGTAATTTCTTTCCGTTCCTCTCCTCTTTTTACTACAGGTTCTTGTGATTTCTTCCTTGAACCATCTCCTACCTCAAAGATTCTGTTCTGTATTTACTATATGGAATGGTAACTATAAATAACAATTTCAGCAATACTATAGTTTAAAAGTTCTGACAAAAAGGTTGGATGAATAGAAAATTGATACCACTGAACAAAACATACATTGAGGATTTTCTTGAGCTCTCCATTTTCCTTCTGTTTACTATTTCCTCTAGTGCACATCTAAATGAAAGTTAACTATTTGAAATTTGCTTACAAGATATGTGAATGTTTTAATTTGATTTCAAATCAATCCTATATATACAAGATGCACATGCAAGTGAATGGAAGAAGAATTGCAGAAGTAAACAGACTTTATTCTACAAAATATTCTTTTTTTTTCTTGTTTTACCTTTTAGATCATGCTATTGAACTCAAGATTATTTATGTTATGATTTCATCTTTCTCCTACTCTGTTGTTCACAGATTCATTGTCTTCAAAACCGCATGAAGGTCGCTGGTTTGTTTCCTTGTAAATGACATAATGGATTAAAGCTGGAATTCTGTAGCTAGTGACTCATGCTCGCATTTGTACATTTTAAAAGATGTAATTTATAGAAAGGAAGCATCCAGCCTTGAGCTGTTTCAGACTTGAGTTGTTCCAACAAATTACAAATAAAAACTAACATAAATAATTGCATATGGCATGTCAACTGGTCAGTCATCTAATTTAAACCTCAAAAATACTCTTATTTGTATTTTACATGTTTCTCTCTTGTGAATATGTACACATAATATATATCATATCATATATACATCTTTTACTTATACATCAGTAAGAATAAATTCATAATCTTGAAAGTATTCACAAACTTTCTAATTATTGAAGCCAAGAATGTAAATGCAGTTTCTGTTCATTCTGAATTTATTAAGCATGACATGCTTCTCAAGGACAGTATGACGTAGTCAAATTTTTAAAGGCTTTCGTTTAATATGCCACATAGCGTTTAAGAAGCAGTGGGCCATGGTGGAAATGAAACATTTCAGATTTAGGAGATTTGGGTTTTCTTTGTAATTTTTGCCAGTGATTAGCTGTGTGACCTGGAACAAGTCAGGAACCCTCTCTAAGTCCTTAATTTATACATTAAAATACAAGCAATAATAAGTCTGTTACAAATGTTATTAGTATACTTTTGTTCTATCGCTGTATTAAAATGCTTAGTACTTAATGTGTTGTTGCTTTAATAACATCATCCATGAGTTTAGGAATTACAAAGTACTTTGATAATATTCCTAAAATTATCAAACTCCATATATAATCGAATAAAAACTCTTGGTGTCAGAAACAAATCATCACTTGATATTCAGACAATTGATTTTATCTGAGAATATAAACTATAGCTCATCATTTACTTGCCTGCAATGTAAGCCAAAGTATAATTCAGATATCTAAGGGTTGCTAATAACAAATAATTCACATGACTCCTACATGTTAAGAATCTTAACTATTTCCATTTGCTTCTTCCAACTACCCTAACCCATTTCTGGACACAAAGGAGGTGCTGAACATATTTGTTGATTCTTTTTTTTTTTTTTTAAAGTAAGAGTAACAGGATTGAGCATGAGTAACTCCAGGCTCATGGAGGGTTTTTTTTTTTTTTTTCCTTCTTCTTCTATACAAAAATATCCATCTGAAAATTTGAGTCAGTAAAAAAGAGATTTGGTCATTATATGTTTAGGTTATGTGAAAAATTCACCCAAGAAAGTTCAACCAAATTCATTTCCTTCTTTAAACTTTGGGGCAGAGATATTTTTTATATCAGTATTTTAATCCTATACAATCATTTTTTATCTAATCTACTCCCCACATTTCTCTAAGTTGAACAGTGACTTTTTCCTGCCAAATCCTTTATGTAGAGTTTTATATACTGGGGTTGCAACTAGCCTCCAAACTATTGGAAAAGAAAACTAAGTATTTTCTCTTCTGGGAGGCCCTGGAGTACTCAGTCAAGTGTCTTGCACAGAGTAAAACCTTAAGAATCACTGAATTTAATAATATATAAAGTTGGGAAAAAAACTGAGAGTTTCATTTTGAAGATTCTGTGATAAATATGATCCTTAGATATTTCCCAAAACTTTGAATAATCAATGCTATTAGTTTGAATCTTCATTCTTTTCTCTCTACAACCTTCTCTCCTTTAGAAAGTTTTGAAACTCAGTGAAACCAAAGTAGTATGAATTGCTCCAAATTCTTTTTACCTCCAGGCTCGACCTGTCTCCAGAGATCAAATATCAAATTTTCAGGTATCCAAAGAACATCTGATGGTGCATATCTCATCATTATCTCAAATATATTTAAATTAGTAACTAGTCTTTAATTTGCTTTTTCTCACGCTGTGTACAATAAATGTCCCACCCTCCTTGGGATGTTTCCCTTCCTCTGTGTCAATTAAAATCCTTGGTTATCCTTGGGATCCAGTTCAGACCTATCTCTTACAATAAAATTTCCTTAATTGTTCATATCTCTTAATTTGTCCATGGCACATAATTTAGTTCCTAATTATATAATGTCTCAATTTTTGTTACATGTCCATATATTTTATCTAATCAAATAAAATGTAGGTCCCTCCATGGTAGTCACACAAGAAATGTTCATTAAATACTGGCTTGACAGTTCTGTGCCTCTGAGAACAAATACTGCATTCTCTGCCATGTTTTTACAATGCCAGGCATAATTAAGCTTCAAAAAATATTTCTTTAATGATGATGTTAAAAACCTACATGATTACTCATCTAGATCTAGAGTAGGCTTCAGTGCTGCAGGTTGAAATCTGGCTGAGGCCAAAAGTTCTAATAATTCTTTTGAAATTATTGTATACTAACACAAATGCTTTAACTTTAGATTTTTTAAAAGATGGTAATAAAGGAATTAAATATTTTTTGGGGGGTGTACTTAGAGATCAAAATAGAACTTAAAGAGAAGTCATGAACAAGCCATAAATGACTTTTCCTCTTCTTCCTACCACCTGGGGTCACCTTCAGACTCAAGAGTTCTGAATACAAATAGAATAAACTGAATACTCCTTATAAAAGACGGGTTCTAATACAGGGGAAAAGGATCATGTAAAATGCAATTAAAGGCCTTCAGATGAATATCTGTCCACCAATTTCCTTTTCTTTTGAAGTCCTTTAAAAGTAATAGCTTACATATCCAATTAAATCTAAGAGTATATTAACGGGATAAGATAATTTCTAATTAGGAAGCTTAGTCACAAACTAAGCATTGATAATATTGATATTCAGCAAGATATTAATGAACTCCCATAAAAAATTCTCCACTGGAAGCTGACTTTGGGGTAAAACAATTCAATATTTTAAAATGAGAACTAATAGGACCACATTATACAAATCAGAATTTTCTTCTGAAAAAAATTTGTTCCCAATATTTGTATTTAATGCTATTTTGAACATACAAGGTATCCTCTGTTATTAGGGCTCTGGATTTTACAGGAAATTGGAACAAGGGTAAGGCTAGTGGTTATAAATATAAAGAAAAAGACGTTAAGTTGAAACACTCCATTGAAACATTGGGAGGGGAATCAAAGAGGGCTTGATCGACTTTCAAGAAACCTTCCTTGGCTAAAATACATCCGGAGAGCTAGCATTACAATTTACTCTGCAGAAAGTGATTTGGATTTTTTTTTTAAGTTTTTCATCAAAGTCATGTTGCTCATCAATCAGCCTATATTTATTTAAATCTTGACTGTATGCAAATGAATGTCTGCTCCTCTATAGAAAATAAACATTTGGCAAATGTTTTTTAATCATCCCAGAGTAATATGATTCTCTCTCTCTCTCATATTTGAACCATTTATTTGTGAACACTTAAAGTCTTCTGGAACCAAATGTCCATGGCATGAGGGGAAGGGGGTGTGCTGGAAATAGTCTAAAATTTTGAATGAGAAAGCATGGGGTTCATCCTAATCCTGGCAATACAACTAACTCTGTGTGACCTTGGATGAGTAGTTTAACCTTTCTTAGTTCTAGTTTTCTCATTTGTGTAATAGTACTGGTCCTAATTGACTCCCAGTTATGTTTAAAATCAAATGAAGAAAATACATGAGAAAGATATGTGAAAACTCTAAGTGTCTACAAATGTAAATTTATTATGGTATGAGATGTAGATATATTAATAATAAGGGTGGATGTTCAGTGACACTATTATTGAACACTTCTGCTATATATATTGCCTGTGTTAGAAAATAAGATAAATAATGAGAGAAAAAACAGGGAAAGGAGAATACAAGAGTAGCTTTTAGGCTGAAAACATCTATAATAGCAAATATAAAAAATTAAAAAGACAGAGAAAATATACAAAGTGATAAAAGAGAATGTAAAACAGATATTAAGTTGAATCTTATAAATGTACCTATATTAGAAAATATGTTATCGAGAAATTTTAAGTTCTCTGCATGTGATAAGTATTTACTCTTCCTGAACCTTTTATAGCTATAAGAATTAAGATAATGAAAAGTTTTAAACTAGAAAACATAAATATCTCTAATTTTCTTCTTTACTATTGGTAAAATAGTTACTGGTGTTCAAAGGTTGACAATATGAATCACTGGAATTGTTTTTATTTCTGCATTGCTTTCATGTTGAAAAGAGTTTTACAGAAGAATTTTGATCCACTTGACTGACTTATTTTTCAACTCTGTTGAAAGTTGAACATTTAAAAAAAATTAAATGTTTTAAAACTTTCTCTTTTTCCCTCAAAAAGTAAAATATCTATCATGTTATGAGTCACCACTCAAGATGACACAGAAATACTGTCAAAGATCTTTTTTAGAAAAAAAAAATCAATGATAATTATTCTTTAGTAACATTCCTATAGCCTAAAGAAAACAGTTTGTGACCTGATAGAGCAACTATAAGATATAACTTGATGGTTTCTGCGAAGATAGCAGGGTATTATCCACCCTATCAAATCATTAAATGACTTGCAGAAGGTTTGTAGCTGCACCCAGTTAAGTTTAACCCATCAACAAATGGTTATGTTTAATTTGTTATTGATAGCCAATGATCTCAAATTTATTTTAAGTAATAAAAGACAAAAAGAAGAGATATTTTCACTCATTCAGTAATCATTAAATAATGTAAATCATTTCAAATGTAGGACACAGGAGTGAATGGAAAATTACAAGGTCAAGACCTGAAGTTAGGAATGGCATTAGCTTGTTTAAGGATTTCTTATGTAGTTGAAAAGTCATGGCCATTATTTTCTGGGCTATAAAAATCAATTACCTGAGTATTATTATTTGAAGTATATTTTCAGAACTAGAAAATCATTGGTATTTTCATAAGATGGTAGCACTTGAGATGATATTAGTAAACACTGAGTCTGATTTACTAGTTTAACAGGTGAGAAACATAGAGGCTCATAAAAGACTAGAACCCATGTCATTTAATTCTGAATTTGCACCATAAAAATTTTTTCCACAGTGCTCGTGTACTTTTATATATTAATTGTTCAGCAAATATATACTGAAAGAACCCACACTGTATAATGATGTATGCAGAGGGTAGCTGGGGCATGGGTATAAACATGAATAATATATAATTTTTGTCCTATGTGAATTCATAGTCCAATAGGAAAGATATGACTCAAAAAGTAAAATAATGCATATATAACTTTAAACATGGTGCTTTGTGCATAGGGGACACGGAAATCTCTAAAACGAATAGCACAACAACATGCAATCCACTGTGATTAGTGGTACAAACAATAATGTCTATTTTCTTTCAAATTTGAAATTCAAATCTAGTATTCTTATGTATGTGGGGGTCAACCTAGATGCATTTTTATATGTCCAATTTCCTTTTTACACTGCATATATAAAATCATAACATTTGAATTTTAAACATTGTTTCTTGGTTTTATAGTCTGCATAATATCTTCACCTCCTCCTCCACCCCTCCCCCTCAGAATGAGACTGTTTTCAGTCATTTCCCAATGTCACCTATTGCCTGCAGATCACTACTTCATGATTCACCTTGTAGTCTATTTCATCTTGGTATTCGATAGCTATTTTGGCATCTGGTTACTGTTAACCCTACATATGCTTTGCCCAGGAGTTGGGAAGCATTATTTTGTGCCATTATGGTAGGAGTGGGGCTGTGTTCAAAGTTCAAACATGGAACTGGGGAGTTGTCCGAAGTGAGATCTAAAGCACTAACCCTAAAATTCTATAATCACGATGGGAATGAAAAATTGAACATATGTGAGCAGCATTTTCCAAAAATTATTCAGAAGCTTTTTTGATGGATTTAATTGAGAATAAGATGAAGAGGGGTGGTCGAAGAATGACTCCAAGGCAGAAAAAAATGAGCATTATTTCAATTATCATGTGAAAGTAAAATAGTTTGAAAGAAAGGATCTTTTTAAAACAATTAACAATGTAAGCATTGTCATAAATATTTTCTGTGTTATGTTGCAGAAATACATGAACTTTTATTTGATCTTATTACTTTAATCTGAATCAAGAGACTCAGAATATCTGCTACAGATACAGAAATTTGTCTGCCCTTCTGAAAATGGTACTAATCTAAGGTTAAAAAAATCAAATTACTTTATAGCAATATATTATCTTCTAAAGTTTTCAATGTTTTTAACTATTTATCTATTTTTACTGCAGTGGTAAAATTTGTGGGAGTTTTCTCTATATTCCTTTCCCCATTATACATCCATACAATTTGTGTCTAGATTTATAACGTTAGGAATGTAAGTCATTTAACCTCAGTGGTTTCTGTATTAATGTTTGTAACAAAGAGGTTAGTTTGAAGGACCCTTACAGAAAGATCACCAGCTTCAACTCTCTCATTTTTTAAGTTGTGAAAACTGAGGCCAAGTAGAGCAAGTGACTAATCCAGTTTTTTTCCCTCCATTTATCCTGAATGAGAAGGTAAAGGGAGGAAAGACAGAAATCAATGAAGCCTGCATCATAAATTGAAAAGCTGTGTTATAACATGGACTTGCCTTTTCTGCATTATTTTCTACTAGCTTCTTTAGGGAAGTATTGGGTAGTATGTGTATCATCTCTCTTAACATCCAACAAAATGTTGGGCATGTGTTAGGTCTTCAACAAACACTTGCTGAAATCCACAATTATTACAGGCTTTTAAACTCACATTCATGGTATAGTTGACTAATTTGACAGATAAACATGGATAGTGAATTTTATACAATTACTCACCAAAATATAGATAATTGGCTGAGGTTTGTCTATAGAAGCAGAAATTGAGGTAAGCCATTATCCAATGATAGAACTTTCAAACTAAAGAATATGCACTTCTTAAGGCAAGATTTTAGAGGACAAGTATCATTGAATCAGAGAGACGGTATAATGGTGGTTTCCAGGGGCTGGGGGCAGGGGAGAAGGGCGAATTATTGTTTAATAGATATAGAGTTTGTTTTAAAAGCTGGAAAGCGCTATGGGGATAGATGATGGCCATGGTTGCACAAAAATGTGGATGTATACTCTTGAACTGTATACTCAAAAATGGTTAAGATGGTACATATTATGTGAATTTACCACAATAAAAAAATTTTAAAAGACATAACCATCCTAAAAAAGATATCTTCCAAAGGAGGGAAAAATAGTCATTGTATCAGTGTGTATTTTGGGGATGTATACTTCTACCATACATCATACGTTCTTTTTCATTTACATAGTGATTTTTAAAAATAGGTATGGAAACATGATGAAAGGGCTAGAGAAATGAGGTCTATTGGGAAGTCAGCTCATTTCTGCTTCCGCAAAATTTGGTTTAAAACAAATATTTGTTGGAGAGGTACAAGATCCTTCCTGTTTACTTTCACAAAAAATAATGTCAACTTCCCTCTGAATCTCTTTTAGACTGACATTACATAGTATAAGATACAGGCCAAATATTAGATTCCATTTGGGGAGCTGCCGTTGTGGTGCAGCAGAAATGAATCTGACTAGTAGTATCCACAAGGATGCGGGTTTGATCCCTGGCCTTGCTCAGTGGGTCAGGTATCTGGCATTGCCATGAGCTGTGGTGTAGGTCGGAGACATGGCTGGGATTCCATGTTACTGTGGCTGTGGTGTAGGCTGGCAGCTGCAGCTCTGATTCGACCCCTAGCCTGGGAACTTCCATATGCCGTGGGTGCAGCCCTAAAAAAAAGCAGCAAAAAGAAAAAAAAAAAGGATTATGTTTGGGAATCAGTGACTAACCAAAAAAATTCTAGAACAATCTACCTCCAAGCCACTGAACATTAATTTTAACAATTTTTCTAATCAAAGATGAAAAAAACCTGAGATTAATGATGAACAATTCATTAATATTAACCTCTGAATTTCTATTACATTATAAAAATGAGGCAATAAAGCGCTTGTCTGCAAATTTAATTGCTACAAAGGCATTTGGGAATTATTTTAAAAAGAAAAAATTTATGCTTCACTCTGAGCCATCAACCCATACCATGAAATGAATCTAGACCTTTGAGGTAACTAGTTAAAGGCTAAATAACAAGGGGATTCTATAGCCACATTTCTACATGTGGAATGCTCCTAAACATTGAGTACATGTTCATCGGGTGTGTATGTGGCCCAAAGAATGCGGTGTCTCTCTGTTTATAGATATGAAACACCCACACATAACTTATATATAACATGGTATAATTCCTTGAGAAATGGAAAAATAAAGCTGTACATGACAGGGTTAGGCTTTCACTAATTAGTTACAGGAAGGTTTATAATTTATTAATTGCCCTAAAACATGTTCAGAGAAACTACCTATAATCATTTCAGAGAAAATGGTTATTCTGTTAGATGTTTTGAGTTCTTAAATGCCATTGTGCAGGTGTGCTAAAAATTCTATTTTGGCTCTTCCTTTATCTTCTTTAAGCTTTAATCATTGGAATGTACATTCCTAGGAGATTATGCAGATACAGATATAGACATAGATATCATATATGGCAACATATCAGTCAAAATGCATTAGCTGATTACTATGGGCAAGAGGTTTGCCATGTAAGTGAGGTAGTTAGCAACAGCTTCATGAAAGTGATGGGGGCTTGAATCTTCAAGCCCAAGCAGAATTTAAATACATTTGAGAGGGGGAGCTCATAGCACTGAACTGGACTTCTCCAATTTGACTCCAGTGTTTCTAGAAATAAATTATTGTTGAAGTACAAATCAGTATTTGTGTCATTAAAATTGAAGTAATAATTTGATTAAAAAAAACCCAACTTTTATAACAAGCCTTTAAACATACAGAGTTTTTGTTAAGTATGCTCTTTCTACCCTGCATTAACTAGTTTAAACGTTGTGCTGCAATATGGTCTTTCTACCTTGGCTCAGAGCAGTAAACTAAAAAAAAAAGACTATTACTTTTTATAATACTTATTTTTAAAGTCATAGTTATCAAATTATTTCTCCAGATGCCCATATGAAAAGGTAATACATGACAAATGGGATCATACAAGAATTCACATATCTCTGATATGCAATAAATGATTTTTAAAGACCCCTCTATCACTCTAGTTTCTGACCTCCAGGACTTCAATTTTCCTGTTTCAATTCCAAGTAGGCAACTCTATATAAATGACCAAATTTGAATGGCCTTTGTTGTGGTGTCTCATGTAAAACAAACCACACATACCTATATGTCTACCTCCCCGTAGTGACACCTAGCCCTTTCCAGTCATCTTCTGTTTATAATAGCATTATTTCCCTGATTCATTTCAGTCTTTAAATGATCTCTGCAACTCCACTGAGCTTCACTCAGGCTTCCTGTTCCTATGTTCTTCAGCATTAACAGTACTTTCTCGTTTACTCTTCTTTTGTACTGGTAGCTAAATCTCCTATCTTTATCTTGTCCAGCAGCACATTAATGATTAGTGGACACTGTCAGTAATAATATCCTCATGTTCACATGCAAATCTGTCCCACCAAAGACTAGTGACTACAATATGAAAGAAAAATCAACCAATTCTTAAACAGAAGCAGGAGAGTTTACTGTTTAATAGCATGGTCTCTGGAGTCAAAACTGCGTAGTTTCAAGCATGGTTTTGGTCAATTAGCTTGAGCAGATTATTTAACCTCTGTGGTGCCTCAGTTTCCCCACTTGAAAATTGCAAATATTAGTAATACTTCTCATGGGGTAGTTGTAAGGCTTAAATGAGTAACACATGTAAATCTCTAGGAAATGTGTACATAATTTTAAACAACATCTATTATTACCATCTTTTATACCTCTTTTTTTGAAGAATAATTACTTGGTAACTTGGGTAAGTCTTCCTACCTTGATTATATGATGTCATACCTGAAAGTATTCAGTCTTGATTACCGAGATAAAATTAGAGAGATGTGAATTAAACTACACTTATAAAAATATTTGAACACTGACATTTATTCATAGACATTTACTAACAATTTTAAAGACAATAGTCATTTAAAACAAAAAAAGAAAATATAAAGAGAACCCTAGTCAGTTTGTTCATTGCTATTCTTTTCTAGATATTAGCCAAATTGTCTTTTGTTTCACTGGTATTTAATTTTAATTAAAAAAAATTATACTGAGCCTACCTCTATATTCTGCCCATAATGCTGACTAACTCTAAATGCTCACCCTCCCTTCCTCACTCTCAATCTCAAGCTGCTTCATTTCCTTTGGAAGGTCATACTCACTACTCACCTTCAGTCCTTCCAGGCTTGGCTAATCACCTTGTATAGTAGATAAGGCTGTCCCCAAGGCACCTTGAATAACTCTGTATGCTCTGCTTTATCTATTGCTCACTTCTTTTTTTCTTTTTTTAAATCAGAAATCTATTCCCTTTGCTGTCCACGAGAGGATATCTTGCTCTTATAGTCACTCATACTTGAATAATAAGAAACATGTTTAACAATTTAGGACAGATGAAATGGCCATTGATGACTATCTATACACTCTCAACATTGATTCATATGTCAAAAGAAACTGATAGAAGTGTATAGTTGGAGATGGGATGGGGGAAAGTCTCATAAGAATGTTTAATAGAAGAATGAGTCAGAGGAAAGTGTTGTTATTTTAATAACTATAAATGTACGTTTTTTTCCATTAATGCTCACAATCAGAGTAGAAAATAGGAAAGGTTAACTCGAAATAGTGGAGGTAAAAAAGCTGGAGACAGTGAAAGGGCAATGAGGAGTGTGTATTGAGTGATGACGAGAAACAGTGACATGAATAACATGAGAGTCAGAATAGGAAGAAAATGAAGTGAAGCCAAAAGGGGGCATTATAACTAAGAACTTTTGGAAGAGCTCAGGAAGACTTGAGGTTGAAGAGCAGATACAGGGGAAGGAGAAGTGGGGGCAGGGTGGGAACAGAATGTCATAATCTGAGGGTAGTATTTCTCAACATAGAATTTTAGAATTCGATGCATTTCAGCTGTGGCCTTGGGCTTGAAGCTGAAGACAATAAAAAGTAAGAGGTTGGGAGTTCCCATCGTGGCTCAGTGGAAATGAATCTGACTGATATCCATGAGGACACAGGTTTGAGCCCTGGCCTCTTTCAGTGGGTTAAGGACCTGGCCTTGCCATGAGCTGTGGTGTAGGTTGCAGACCAGTCTCGGATCTGGCGTTGCTGTGGCTGTGGTGTAGGCCAGTGGCTATAGCTCGACCCCTAGCCTGGGAACTTGCATATGCTGCGGGTGCGGGAACTTGCATATGCTGCGGGTGCGGCCCTTAAAAAAAAAAGACAAAAAAAAAAAAATAAAGAAAGGAAAAGAAAATAAGAGGTCAAGGAATTATGAGACTAGACTCTTATCTGGCAATCTTCATAGATCTTAAAGTCTCCAGAGAATGGAAAGATTAAAAATGAACAGTAAAACAGAGTCAGGTGACAAAATTTCCATGAAGGTATAGATAACAGAGCCAAGAAAGAAATGTTGGAATGGTGTATGTTTCAATAAAAGATTGTTTAAATAAAAATAGAAGAGACATTTTCTAGTGTTTTGAAAGTTTAAAAAATGGAACTAGGGGAGTTTCAGCCATAATTTTAAGCCCTTACATGCGGAGGAGATTCATGAAGTGGGGAGAGGTAGAGGATAAGAATTAATTCATCTTCATTTGAGAGATCTGTCAGGAAGCAGGGAAACTTCCGGAGAAGTAATGCAAGAAGGAGAAATACAGGTTTTGGTTAAAGCAAAGAGGTAGAGGAATTGTTCTGAGAAAAAGCTGAGGGTTCCTGCTTTCTAGCACATTTCTGTGCAAAAGAACTTTCTGTAGTGATGGGTATAGTCTATATCTGACTCTTCAACAGCTTGTCACTAGCCACATGTGGCTGTTGAGTAGCCGAAATGTGGTCTGTGAGACTAAGGGTCTGAATTTATAGTTGTACTAAATTCAATCAATATAAATTTAAATAGCCACATTTGGCTGGTGGCTGTTCTATTGGACAATACAGTTCTAAAGGCTTTCTGACAGTCTTCAATAAATTTATGCTTAGTTATTAATAGGTAAAATAAAAGGTTACCCCTCTAAGTGGATATTTATATTTAAAGAGACAATGGCTAAGATTAAAGAAAGAAATTCCTGAATGTAAAATTTCAAGTACTGTGGAACAGCATGAAGCCTATTAGTTTGGGAGCCAAAAGGCCTTTCTAGTGCTTTTCAAATTAGACCATGTAAGTGGTCATCTATGAATAAGCTTAACCTTAATTAACAAGATTAACTTTATTAAATGCTGACTACATGTACAATGTTGCCATAAGCAAGTATCTTAGTAAACGGCAGATGGCACGTCTTAACCACAGCTGAAGGGTGGAAGGAATAGATAGGGTGAAGTAGAGATGTTGGGTACAGGGAGAGAAAGCATAATTAAGACTGCAGCTCATGTGCATCTTATTTGAAAATCCTGCTTTCATTATATCTTTTGTGCATGAAAATTTCAGAAGTGACTGCCAAAGAGTGGTTGCATGTGAACATTAGTATTAAATCAGCTAGTAACTGGCTAAATGATGGTGCAGCTTAGCCTCTTGGTTGGTTTCAATATTACTTGTCTAAAAGGGCGATTACTGGGCTTTCTTGCAGCAGTGTTTTTCAGTATATGAAGAAGCCTTAAAATGTTTTAAAGAAAGCCAGAGATGGAGTGATGGACTGATGAAACACTCATTAATCTAGTGATTGACGTTTTCTGAGATTAAATAGTATACAAGTTGTAGATAAAACAATATAGTATCTTGGAGCAGTGACGAATGACTGCTACTACTAATATAAAAACATGGCTTTGTACAATAATTTAAAATGTTTTAAATGCTTAATATCCAGGTGTTTTACATCACATAGGGTTACTATATTAATGGAGAACATTAATAAATATTGTTATATTTAAATAATATAATATGTTATTAACCCCACCTTTTGGTCAGGTTTTTCCGGTTTGCTTATGGCTATCCATACCATCACTGGGGCATAATTTAATATTTCTTCTGTTAAATCACTAAGCTCTACCAGATGCTGTACTAAAATAATATCAATGCAAGTGACATACATTCTCATTCTGTGAGACATTTTATTGCTATAAAGAGAAGGTGGTGAGAGATTCTTTAATGATACTGGCCAAATAGCCTGGAGCTTCTGGAGCCATTATAACTTGGGATTTATTTGCAAGCATGCTTAGCAGCCACCTTCTTCAATCTCAGGCTTGAACAATTTAATAAGAGTATCTGAGGATACTTAATATTGGTTACTGGTAATCTCTCCCTCAAATTTTATTTTAATTTGTATGTTTCCCTTTGTTGGAGAGTAATAATAAGTTTTACTCAAAGGATGTAAGTGGAACAGTAAAATAATTAGGGTTTGATGCGGACTTCATATTATTATTTAGATTTAGAAGTATTCCTAGATAATCAAATTCCAAATGGTAGTGATAATCATACAAATCTAACATGATTTTAAAATGTATTTTCCAGAGGAGAAATTTACTATCTGTAAACCTCTGTGGGTGAGCATGTTGCTTAAACCATTAATGGATTAGCCCAACATTATATCAGAGATGTTAGTTTTTTTCAGATTTTACTTTTATTGCTAAAGAAATAAACATGTACTTCTGACATAGCCTTGAAAGCACAAAGAAAGTTTTCTTACGTGATTGCTTTAAATTAATCTACAAGAATATCTTGAGAAAGGGAAGGGAAAAATCTAGTGGTACCAAGAAAATATCTTCCTCTTGCTATGAAGACCATGTGAAATAATGTATATTTGTAATGCTCTTGGTTCCAAGCCTGGCATCCAGTAGGTTTGCAAAAATGTCGGTTCTCACCTCTCTTCCCATCAATTCATACTGCACCAGAGCCTGTTGTGTTATTATTTGAAATTATGTCATCCATGACAACTCTAGATCTAGACCTCTCAAGAAAGAATAGGAAAGGTTAATAACCTTCTCTAGATTATGCAGCATGAAAAACGCTATCAGTGTTGGTTTAAGCACCCCAGATCCTACCTTGACATTGCAATCAAAAGCCTTATCCACCTTCCGAATCTCAGGACTTGCGTTGGGCTTGTTGCTGTAGATGATAAAAGCTATTAGGAAAGAAATTGTGTGAACGAAAAAAAATATTTTATTTCCTTCCAGAAGGCTCAGAAGAACATATTTAGGGAATGAGAAATATAATTAAATATTCTATAACCTACCTCCCCAAAATATAGAAAAATTATGTAATTCCTCCCACCCATGGGGGAAAGGTAGATGACTACCAAGCATCAAGGTATCATGGTGCAAAGAAATCATACTTTTCTGAAAGGATGGTATTCAGTGTGACTTAAATACTGCAAAAAAAAAAAAAATGCAATGATCATGGTAGAAATCATTGTTTTTTTCTGTAGGGCATGTCAATTGGCCTTTTTCATTGTGTCTACACCTATATAGTCAACTAGAGAAACACTTGGTTTCTACCATGTTCATATTTTGATTGTTAGAATGATTGCTACGTAGATAAATTTTTTTCTTTTTTCTCGGGGGGGGGGGGGTGGCACCCGGGCATTTGGAAGTTCCTGTGCCAGGGATTGAACCCGTGCCACATCAGTGACCCAAACTGCTGTAGTGACAAAGCCAGATCCTTGACCTACTGTGCCACAAGAGAACTCCTAGATAAAATCCTTAATTTAAATTCTGAAACAGAGATGTCTTTTGCATCACTGTGTGTGTGAGGTCACAAATGTCTGCAAACTGGGAAGCTCAGAGATTACTTACTGCGCAGCATCTCCCTTAACCCCAATCATTAAAAATCAATGGATTTTCCCCTAGAGGGAGATTCCCTTGGTTAGCCTACCTAAAAGATATGTGGTGAGGTTGTTCAGGGGCTTAGCAAAGGCTTCTCTGGAGGGGACCTGTGACAGTAAATAGTAATGTTATAGTTAATAGTAATGCTGTGCGGTACCGGCAGTGATTCTCAATCAAATCAGATTTTCTCTAAGTGCCGAATATCGCCCGCTGAATTTGAGTAGAGGAGCGCTGTCGCTTAAAATGGGATTCGGACAGAATACAAAATGTTTGTCACCTCAGGTCGCCTATTACCCAACAGGAAGCAAAAAGCAAAGGGCACGGCGCAGAAAAAAAACAGACACACAGACACGTTTTGCAATGACGAACTTTATGTGGCGTCAGGACCGGCAACCTGTTCTCATTATGTTTAGCAATTCCGAGGTACGCTGTTACGATTACTTGTCAGGTTAAACTGAGTAAAGGAACTGGAATAAGAGGCAGCGCTGGAGACGTCTCGGCAATCCTTTTCAAAATATAAAACTGTCACCAAGTGACTTAGGTAAGCTAGTAAGAAGGCTCGCTGTACGCCCTTAGACCCTCCGATTAAACTTACGTGATCGTCAGCACCCCTGTTCAAATTCAGCCAACAGCAGTTAGACCAAGACACAGATCCGCAGTGTTTGTCTCCCCTGAGTTATCAGTGTTTACTGAGACCCTCCAAAAATTAGGGTCTGTTTTCAATGAGAACTTAATAGAGGATCTTTCGTCCCCTTTTGCTTCCATTGTCCCAATCCTTAAGCCCCCTCCCACTTGCCCAATATCAGATTTCTTTAAAACGTAGTCCGTGCCCTCAATTCATTTGCACCTTCCGCAGCCCGAACCTTTGCCCAGAGACACCTATGTTCAGTCTCGTCTCCCACTCTCCCCTCTTCCCTCTCACTTCTTGAGAGCTCACGCCCGCCTCCCCTCACTCTCAGCTTCCCGGGGGCGTATTCTAGAGACCCCCGCCTTCGCCCTTCGCCTGTTCCTCTGGAATCACCCCTCCCAACCTCTCTCGAGACCTCGGTGCCCCTCCCTTGGAACCTAAGTCCCTCGCCCCTCCCTAAGACCCCAGACTCTCCGCGATTTGCGCGTTCAGAGTCCCTCCCAATCCCCGCCCCCCTCACCTCCCGCCCGGGCCAGTGCGGTCCTGAAAGCTGCAACGTACGGGACCTGTCCCTGCTCGCCACGCCATCCCCCGCCTAAACCATTAGGGTCTTGGCTAGCAATGACGCCCGGGTTCCAACTTACCACAAGCGTCCGGGAGGAAGGCAAGGCAGCGGTCGCCGCGGCGGCAGCTAGACGAGAAACGGACTCGGCTGCAATCGCCCAGCGGAGCCCGCGGCAGTCAGTGCGCTGCGCTGCGCGCCGCAATCTCGCGCCTCGGCGGAGAGAGGGACGGAGGGAGCTCGGCGCGATAGCAAGCGCCGGCTAGTCGACCTCCTCCGGGCGACCGTGCACCCCCGGATTGGTTTGGCTTTTCTTGTTCCACTATCTTACTCTAGCATAGTAACTGACCACCTCCAGCATCTCTGCGCTATTCGCGTCTTCTTTCTTCTTTGGTGGCCCCTAACTAACTACACTATTCTAAACGGACGAAGGCCATCACGGGAGCACCACGACGATCTCGACGACTCCGACGACAACGATGTGCAAGAAGAGGTAAGAAAAGTTCATATGCAATCGCAGGTAAGGGGCAGGCAGGCCGATGGAGCAGCCAAGGCTGGCAATCTAGCTGCTCCAAAGGCAGGATCGGAAAGATCCGTGCACCCGAGGAGCGGAGTGTCCTCGGCGAGCACCAGAGCGCCTACCCAGCGCCGATGAAGCTGCATCGCTCTCTTGGGCTAAACCAGGGATGAGGGGCGGAGCCAAGAATGGCCAATCGGCGCTCAGGAATCCACTGCCCCCGGCCTGTTTGGACCAGTCTCTTAGTGCAACTGGAGCCTGCTGGCAGGGGGCGCGGGACCCCTTGGTGGTGGTGGTGGTGGTGGTGATGGTGGTTGTGGTGGTGGTTATGGTGGTGGTGATTAACTTGATCCATGAGGCCTGGGCCGGGGGAGGGTGGTAGTGGGGGGGAAATGGGGGTGTCAGTCGGGGGGAGCCAGGCCCTCAAGAATGTACCCTTAAAGATTCAAAGAACATCCCTCCCGGAACATGCACACACACCCCACACACTCCCTTGAACATTTCCGTTCAACAATTCTCAAGTCTTGGAAGTTACCACGAGCTTTGAAATTCAGTCCCTGACTCCTGCCACTTTCCCCAACAAAGCAACTGAGGCATTCAAAGGGTCACATACATTTAGGGGGCAAAGGCCTTAGTCCAATTATAAGGATCGATTCCCCACCCTTGTCCTCAGCCCCAAATACAAAGAAGGGAGAAAGGAAAGTCCTTGGCCTTCGTGCTCCAAGAGGGCACATCTTATTTCCATTCTTGAACCCCCAGCCCCCAGCTGAGTGCTTAGAATGACGCCCTGAACCCAGCTCCTTTAGGTTTGTGAGACGAGGCTGCACATTTTTCTCCTGCGCAGAGCTTGGGGCCCAGAGCTATTTGGTTGCCCAGCCGCTGTGAGGACTGCCATGACATAGTGAAGACAGCAGGGCAAGGGGTGAACCACGAACCTCTCTTTTGGCAACTAAGGGGAGCCGATCATCAACAAGGCAAGAGAGCTCTTTTTCTTGGGCTCCCAAGGCGCCAGGAGAGTGCTTTCCATGTTAGGGCTGCAGCACAGAGAAGGGCGGTCTGGGCCACCTTGGCCGAGATGCCTCGCAGGCACCAGGACCAAGATTAACAGTGAAGATGCTCACACCGAGACCGGTGGGTGGGAGGAGGGCAAAGCAGATTTCTTCTTTGAAGGAATGGGAGAGAAAGGTCACAAGTCCTGGCCGAGGCTCCTTGGCACTGTACCGAGGGCCACGGGTGAAAGAAGTGGGAACTGGCTCCCAGCAGGTTGGAGGTAGCTGGGCCTGAGAGAGAGAGAGAGAGAGAGAGAGAGAGAGAGAGAGAGAGAGAGAGAGAGATAGAGAGAGAGAGAGAGATCTGGTTCTGCTGCTTGGGACCAGATGGCAGAGCAGCGATTGTGTGGTAGAGGCTATGGGAGGCTGTGCAGCAGATTGGAGGCTCCAACCCCACAGAGCGCGGGCTGCTCTAGGGACTGATTGCCTCAGTAGCTCCAAAAGTTAGGGATGGAGAGGAGATGGGAGCAGTGATAAGGATCGGGTTCCTTCTTTATTCTGGTTTACTTTTCTCTGTGCCTTGTTTTTCTGATTTGTAAACGGAACTTTTTGTTATACTCCAATAGAGGCATTTGGGAATCCTCCGGTTCCCTCCATCACCACTGAATTGAGACACTTTGCAGGGCTCTGAAGTTTAATTTGGCAGCGAACATACTGTCCACACCCAAATTCTGTTTCGCAAAGCAAAACCCTTCCCAGTTTTCTTGAAGCATCTGTTGAATGCTACTGTATGATGCTGCACAGGTGGTGGCGACAAGCGCTGCCAAGTCCACGGACTGCACAACCCTCGAATCCTTAGAAGTGCTTTGTTAGCGAATAATGAATTACAAATACAAGAGAAAACACGTGTCTTCTTTTTTAAATAATTAAGCACTCATCTTTAAAAATTCCCCTCATTCTCTTTTTCTATCCCCGTGAGCAAGGAGGAATGCTTCATCCTCGCTTGTCTGGCGGGACTTATATTTATTTTATCTCAGGCTGAGATTGGCTTTACTAAAAGAAAAAAAAATGTAAATATTAATTTCTGTGATATAATCGCTAAAGCACAATAGACTGCGGAGCCGAGAGCCAGAGACAGCATCCGCCTAAGCTAAGGGACCTTTTCACTCTCACCAGCTCCCGGGGGAACCAGCTTAGAGCCGCTGACCACAATAACTACAATGATGAAGATAAAGGTGTTAGTGATAATAACTTATTATTATGTTATTGAGTTATTATTATCATTATCATTACTACTAGTACTACACAACTCGCTCTTTAGGTTGTTCTCTTTCTCCCCTAGAAAGATAAAAGTGCGAAAGGCCACTCAGGGGATGGGAAGGTTCCTGGTGCAGCGGCGCCAAAGTTAGCCAGCTCGGCGGCGGGCTGAAGCGCGCCTGGGTTTCCAATTCGGGTAGACAACCAGGCAGGCAAGTTAGCCTTTGAGCGGTGCTCGCCGAGCAGCCGGAAACCGATGAGGCTGAAACGGAGCCGGGGACGCAGCTGGGCTGAGAGCGCCGGGTTCAGCTCCGAGCGCCCGCTCCGCTTTCCCGGCCCTGGAGGCGCATTAACGCCTCTTAGGGTTCTCTAGGCAGCCGCCTAGCCGAGCACTGGCAGATCGGAGGGGCTTTATAGAGGTTTTGGCAATACAAACCCCGAGAATATATCGTTAAGGAGAAATTTAGGGTGCACTGTAAGATCAGGCAAGCAAACTCAGAGTAAGTACACACCGGCGCGCTCTGTCGTCGCCAAAGAGGCTTTCTCGAGCCTCTGTCTAAAGTGTCCTGGGGAATCAGGCCAAAGTTTTCATGGCTTTCCTTTCCCTTCCTTAGGTCTGTGGAAGTTGTCCCTGGACCAAGGGGTAATTTACTGTGAAGTCCTCGAGTTTAATGAAAATTCCCAGCGCCCCCAACACAGTTTCCCCAAACTCGCTCGTATTGTAAGAATATAGCCATGCTTTTGCAACTTTCACACTAGGGGAATTTTCCCTCACCTCAAATACGTACCTTTCCAAAACTATTGATTTAAAAATTCAGGGACAAATTAAAGAAGATTGTTACTAAGACCTTTTTCAAGTTCTTCACCCCTTAAGATTTGGAGAACCGGAGAAGTCTAATTCTCAGAGATCCCTATTTTAACAAACCTAAAAGATTATAAACTGTCATCGATTTAAAAATGAGTGACCTGGCTTTAGAAAAATATTCCAAGGCAGATATTTTTGCAGAACAAAAGAAGCTACACAAAAATTCTACTGGGAGATTCCCCCCCCACCCTTATTTACCACAGGACATTAATGTAAGTTATTTTGGTAATCCTTCCACCCATATTTTTTTTTTCAGTTTTAAAGCAAATCCTGAGAGTCAGAGGGGTTTTTTTAAATTTTTTTTTGGAATTATACAATTGTACAAGATGATATTTTCAGCATTTCATATTTTTGCTTAACTGGAAAAACTCATGATCACATTGATAATGTTCATCATTGAGATATGCCATACCCTCAATAACCTTTTGTATTTCACGAAATAGATTTCTCTCTTACTATTTCTCAGGCAGTGCCATTGGATAAGCAAAAAAAAAAAAAAATCTTAGATACAGATGGCTCATTCAAATTTGATAAATTATTTTTAATGAAAAACAAAGCAGTTGAACTCTATGTGCTGTGTAGGAAGGCAGGGGGCAGTCTCTGATCGCGTCAGCTTTTCTCTGAGTGCAACTTCTTTTTGGAAAGATGCCCTGTTTTAGCGAAAAAAAATAAACGCTGGTTCTTTGATACCTTCATGGATAGGAGGAGAAAGAAACTGAAAACCCTTTGATAGGATTTAGAAGGTCCCATCTACATATTTTTTTTCCCACTTCTCAGAATAAAAAGGTACATCAAGGTTAAAAATTTGTGCTTTTTTTTCAAATGTGTTATCGAATTAATTTAATTGTATTTGATATTTTTGTAGTTGTGGCCTCTAGTAATCAAATACTTATTTTAAAAACAACATTTATACATGTAAGTTTGAATAGGAAAGGGCATGGATTCTAGCAGCCTCATCAAGGAGGAGAAAGAATTAGAAGCTACCTAGATGTCAAGTCCTTAGAGAAACATGTGTTGTCATGGAGCACACTCATGCTATAATGAATGAACCTTATATTATGGCAGGCATTTCACTCTTCCAGCATAGGATGAGAAAGATGGAAATTAGGACTTCTTATTTGAATTAAACTATGATTGAAAGGCCAGGGCAACAGTGATTTTTTCCTTTATTCCTAGCTCAAGACTACTAGGTCCCTGAACTATCATTCTTGCTACCTCCATATCTTATTCTGACTTTCAGACCACTTTGATCTCTGTTCAACATTTCTGTAGTAATTAGGGCTTTTGCCATGCAATAAAACATGTACTTGTTTGAGAGTCATTTCTAAATAAGCTTGGTTTTCTTGGTCTGTAAACAATCGTATTACATAAGTTCGAAGAGGTACATTGCATTTCTGTCTAATTTCTTCTTTCCTTTTTGTAAGAACTATCTCCTCAACCAAATTGTAAGTATCTCAAGGGCCAGAATTTAGTCATCTGCTTTTCTTCATCTCCTTCGCCCTCATCTATCCTAATACTGGGCACAGTGATAACTACTAATTGTTGACAGAAAAGAGTTTAGGATGAAAGGTAAGGACAGGAATGCTAAAACCTGAGTTTCTAAATGACCTGAATATAAATATAGAAGATATTTTACCAAATTGGCCCACCTTGGAAAGAGATCATGAAAGTTTGAACTGACCAAGATGAAACTTAATAGGAATAAATTGGAGGTGCTGAACTCTGGGTACCAAACATCTCTGCACAAATTTTGGTCCGGAAGGAAACATTTGGTGGATTTTAGCTGGCATCAGGATGAACAAGTCCTCAGTTTGATATGATATGTTAACCAGGAAACATGGACTTTTTCACTTTCATAGAAAGAGTCAGGCTATAACTAGGCTCTATTTGGTGCTTCCAGGTACATATTTTAAGAATAAAATTAGTAGATTGGAGTTCATTTACAAGAATATTCAGGTCAGTAGGAGACTTGAATCATGTTATATGATGAACTATGGGTTTGTATCCTCTGGGAGACAAGACTCTTAGGATACATGCTAGATGACTTAAAACTATTTGAGTTTTTTTTTTTTTTTAATGAAAAAAATGATTTGATTTGTTTTCTAAGGAAAACATTCATATCTTATTTGAATTTGTTCCCTCTGTGCCTGGCACAGTGTCTGACACAAACTAGGCATTCAATAAATAATTGTGAACTGAAGAAAACTACAGGATAAGAGAATAAAACTGGAATTAGTGGTGGAGCCTACAGAATCTGGCTCTATAGGAGGATTTTATAGCATTTAGAAATGGTTAAGAAGGATGAGCTATTTCTGGAGGTAGTGAGTTCTCCAGTATTGAAGTGTTCAACCCTACACAAGTTAATCGCTTTGTGGGGATATTACAAAGCAGAGTCATGGGTGAGGAAAGGGGAAGAACAGGTAGCTAATGAATGACTTTTAAAGCTCTTTCCAATCCTAACTCTTGCAGAATCCAGCAATGCTTTCTTAATCTAGTTTTAGGAAATAGAAAAGAATATTGAATTTTCTGAAAAACAAACACTGAGGAAGTTATGCACTGCAGGCCTGCCACAGATTCAGCTTTGCTGTAGGAAAGAAGCAGCTTTTTACCAAATCCACAAAGACATTTTTGTTGAGCCTGGTGCACTTGCTAACTACTGGCTTCCATGGAAAATAAGCTCTGGGAAGCTTATTATCATGAAAATAACAGTATTATGTTGGGAGTCTAGAATTCTTTATAAGTCTAGAATACTATACAAAACTGATCAAAGTACTATAATATAAAAATAGATAAACAACAGGGATATATTGTATAGCACAGGGAATTTTAGCCATTACCTTGTAATAACTTTTAATGGAATATAATCTGTAAAAATAATGAATCACTATGCTGCACACCTGAAACAATATAATATTGTACATCAACTATACTCAAATTAAAAATATCAGGATATGATTAAAAGATGTAGATTGAGTGTTACTATGGGAATTTGATGAACACAAACTGAATGTTAGCTTTAACAGTAGAGAATTAGTTTTTTATTAACCTGTATAATATGTGTGCATGGACTTCAGTATTTTCTAGTAACATCTTTGCCTAAGACTCTTGAGACTTGCACAAAGAAAATTTTCACTAAGAACTAGCATAGAGAACAAATTGAAGGATAGCTGAATGTTTTGGGTGGCTTCTTTTGTTTTCCTATTAATCATTTTATGTAACTGAACAAATGGACAAGAATTTCAGGCCAACTACCATATCAAAGAAGCTTTAGAACTAAATTCTGATTATACTAATATTGTTTTCTGTCAACAGTGATATCGTTTATCAAGATATGATAAATTGGAATAAAGGAAAAGTTATAGACCATGCTCAGATCAAGCTTAGAACCTAGAGTTAAGGAGTTTGGAAAATAGGTACCTTATCATTCTGTCTTTGTATAACTGAGTGAACTTGCTTTTGTTTGAGTCTATTCTTTTATTATTGTCCCAAGAGTTATTACTCACTATTAGTTCAGTGTAGACAGATTTTTTTTTAAAGATAGAATATAAATTAATGTTCAAAATATTTTCTGGAACTCAATAAATAATTTTATTATCACATAAAACTGCATTACAAGTGAGGCCACTTGTTCAGTATGATGTAAAGTTAAGCTTAGTTCAGAGAGCTGTTGTTTCTTGATTTCCCTGAGGCTACAATGAACATGTTGCACATTAAATAGATATATATTGTAACTCCAGTACACATGGGAGCCAAGCACACATCGCAAAGGTGGGAAAGAGCTCTTTAAATTAGAATTTGTAATTCAAAAAGAGAAAAAAAAAAGCTTGAGTTTATAAATCCCCTTTGAATGTTATTAACATTTGCCTTACAGATGAGATAACAAAGATAAAAAGGAATTTACTTATCAGTAATGGCTGAAATATGGCACTTTTTTCTCCCTAAAAATTCTTCATTGAAAACTTTGTCTTTTTGAAAAAGATAAAATTTTCCTTTTATGTGTATTCATTAGACAAGAATATGAATAACAAAGTCTGCATTTTACTGTAAGACGTTACCTAACAAAAATCTTGAACACAAACTTTTAAGCAATAATCAATTTCCATAATCAATTTATAGAACTCACACAGCTATATAATTTTTATTTTGCTTGATATCCATGCCTTCCTCAGTAAACAATATAATCGACTGAGTTTCATTCATTTGGATAACAAGGCTTATAAATTCCAAATCCTGTATTCTACCTTATCTGTAGTATCAAATTTGCTATGGGGGGTTGGCAAACCCTTAACATCCGCCATCCTAAAGATAATGTATATTTGAAAACGTCAGATTTAGCAGGGCAGAACCAAACCAGCTATTAAAAACACACTACAACTACCACTATTACTGCCACCACCACTAATCTCATCATCTTTTGCATCATCATCATCATCATCATCATCATCATCATCACCATCATCATCACCATCGTCATCATCATCATCATTGGGAAGCTGGCTAACAGAACAAGAATTAGTTGATTAATAAGCACCAATCATTTGCCTTGTTGATGGGAAATTCTCTGTCAGACTTTACTTCTCTGTCTTCTCATCGTAACATATTTGCATAAATTAAGACCTGCATCACTTCCCTATCTAACTGATCTCCCTTCTCTCCAAAATCTTCACTTGTAATGGAAATTGAGCAAATTGAAGGATATTTTCTTACCCATCCTACTATGAATAACCTTTTAACTATGTTTATTTAAAAAAATATCTCAATCGGGCTGCATTGGTAAATATAAAATAGTCTCTGTCACAAATTTTAACACTAAACCAAAGAAATGAGGACTTTTTCTCCTTACCAACAAATTTGAAGGACCAAGTCTCCACACATTTCAATTTCTAGAACAATACCAGTTCACTGGGGACAATGCTTTAAAGGCAAGTGATAACAATGTCCTTTTTTAAGACTAAAGGAAAAAAAAAATCTTTTTTTTTTTTTTTGCTTTTTAGGGCCACACACAGCAATGCAGGATCCTTAACCCACTGAGTGAGGCCAGGGATCAAATCTACAACCTCATGGTTACTAGTCAGAATCATTTTCACTGTGCCACAACGGGAACTCTGGGAAAAAAATTCTTAAATAAAATATTTTTTTACCCCCAAGTTTTTATACATGTTTTAATTTATGGACAAGTACAGAAATACTTCATTCTCTCAAAGTAGAGTTTAATGTAAAGCAAAAGCCATTACAGCAATGACTAGATGCCTTTTGTTATATAATGAGAGTCTTGGAGTAGAACTGCCCAAGGTGAAATATATTTTCTGGCTTTTTAATTTTTGAAGTGACATTATTTTACTATTTGGGCATCTTCTAGACATTAGTAGAAAAAATGACAGCAAAAATCTTTTACTAGGTGATCTAGTAATGGAAAGTATGAATGTTTACACTGCTGGTGTAACCATGCTGAGGGGCAATATTTGCCAGAGAATTCAACTTTGTTGGCTTTCCTTTTGGCCAGCAATCATCATCTATGATGATATGATACAAAAATAAAACTTTATCTTTTATTTATTTTTTTTGCCACGTCCACAGCATGCGGAAGTTCCCAGGCCAGGGATCAAACTTGAGCCACAGCAGTGACAATGCTGAATCCTTAACCAGCAGGCCACTAGGGAACTCCAAAACTTTATCTTTAAAGTTTTTAACATTTTAACTTTAAAAAGTGTGATACACAATAACCAACAAAGGCTGCTTAATCAAGAACTAGATGGCTTAATCTGTCATTTTTAGCTTTATCCATTTCTGACTTTGTGATGACTTCAAGCTTTTTGTCAATATAACTGAGCTGAAATTCAAAAGACACAAGGAAGGAAGTTAAAGATGAAGAGAAGTACTGATCATTATATTATTTCAAGCCAGGTGACACAGTGGGAAGCAGCATCTCTATTGTTTGGTTTGATTACAAAGAATTGTGCCTAGACTATATCAGCAGTCCTGGCTTGCTGGGAGGTTTTGGCTTTTTCTTCTTTTTACATTATATGATCAAGTAATACGGCATTAAAAAAATCCTAACAGAGTTATCTGCAATTCCACCCTTTAGAGAAAAAAAAAAATCCCAACAGAACATATACATCTAAAAAGGTTTTTTGCCTTTCAAAGACTAGACAATATTAAAATGATTCTTTAAAACACTTCTTAACGTCTTTATTAAATTGCCCTAAGAATATATGCTACATTATTTTGAATTTTTGGAAATATTACAAAGTCATTAACAGTTATGTCAGGTAATTAAATTTTATGATCCTAAATTTTATCAAGTCAGGCAAACCACATGACCTTAAAACTCACTAGAGGAGAAAAAAATAAAAGTGCCTTGCTTACGTAATTTATTCCAGAGTAGGCAAGAGTTTTCTTCTATTTGTTCTACCTCCTTATACATCTGCTCTAGAAGAAGCCCAAGATGTAAATTTTCCTAGAAGCTTGCAGTCAACAAAGATGACACTTAGGTCAATATTTCTAAAATTGAAGCAAGAAACAATTATAATTGATCTGGCTATTAAGTGTATTAGTATAGTAAAACTGGGATAAATATATCTTTTCTCATTCCCCTTTCCAGAAGAATGGATGAATTAATATAAATTAGAACTGCTGATCCCTACTCAGCATTCATTATGTGCTGTGTAATCTGAAATATTTATAACTTCACAGTGTAACTAACCATGGCTAGAAATCCTTTAAATTTGAGGGTTTTAAAAAATTCTGTCAAAAGTTCCTGTTGTGGCTCAGTAGTAACAAACCTGTTTAGTATCCATGAGGTTGCAGGTTTATGGATATGGCCCTTGTCAGTGGGTTAAGGATCCTGCGTTGCCATGAGCTGTGGTGAAGATCTCAGACACGGCTCAGATCTGGCATTGCTGTGGCTCTGGCATAGGCCAGCAGCTGCAGCTCTGATTTGACCTCTAACCCAGGAACTTCCATATGCCACAGGTGCGGCCCTGAAAAGAAAAAAAAAAAAAAAAGAAAAAATTCTGTTGATGCATATGGTTTAGAAATGTGTGGAAGAACCAATAGTAGGTACAGGATCTCTCCGGAACCTAATTGATACAGTTAATTAAGAAAGCTTTGGAGTTCCCGTCGTGGCGCAGTGGTTAACGAATCCGACTAGGAACCATGAGGTTGCGGGTTTGGTCCCTGCCCTTGCTCAGTGGGTTAACGATTCGACGTTGCCGTGAGCTGTGGTGTAGGTTGCAGACACGGCTCGGATCTCGCGTTGCTGTGGCTCTGGTGTAGGCCGGTGGCTACAGCTCCATTAGACCCCTAGCCTGGGAACCTCCATATGCCGCGGGAGCGACCCAAGAAATAGCAACAACAACAACAACAACAAAAGACAAAAAAAAAAAAAAAAAAAAAGAAAGCTTTTATTTGAGGAAATAATGAGCACTAAGTGATTTTGTGACCGAATTTAAAATTAATACACAAACTGACCTACAGTTTTTGTCTTGACTCTGCTGGTTGTCTATTGGTTGCATTTAGAATGGAAGAGAGGCTTAAAGTACCATATTAGATTTATTAAAGTGGCATTTTCTCTGAAAAAGTCACTTCTGTGCTATTGCAGACAATATACTACAATTCAATCATCTCTACTCTTAAAAAAACTGTAAGTTCTTCACTCCTTACTTTGTTACAGAATCTGAGTTCTGACTGATTATCTATGGAAACTAAAATATATACCATAAAATACAAAAAAATGATGATTACAGAGAGATGGTTTGATCAGGTACTAGATGATTATCTATGGAAACTAAAATATATACCATAAAATACAAAAAAATGATGATTACAGAGAGATGGTTTGATCAGGTACTAGATGAAAAGGCAAATCGAAGTAGACCTAGCCTTATTATAGATGAAATGTAGTAGACCTAGCCTTATTATAGATGAAATGTAGTATGTTACTTCTTTAAAAACCGTGAACTTCAAAAGCTGTTAAAATGAAGAATGCTAAATTATCCAAAACCTTTTCTTTCTCTTATTCTGACAGTTATACTAAGATTCTTGGTGTAGACTTTGGTTTTACTGGCTTCATAATGTTTCTTACTATAATGGGAATTAGATTATGAAATATTTCATAGATGCAGTAATTCTTAGTGTAATAGAAGACCTTGCTAGACTCTCCTCATCACTTGGAAATTGGAAGTTTTATGATTTTTTTGAAGATAATTTAATTTTCAAATTAGGGCTGTTAGTCTTGACAACATTTTTCTGAGCAGAATCCATTAATTGGTATAATGATTTGTTTGCTCTTCATTTACAGCGAGTTATAGAGTTATATATATATCCCTTTCTCCCTTGAAGTCAACACTACACAAGGAAGAGCAGCAATGTTTCATTTCTGTTCTATTCACTAGCACATAAAATTCTAAATTTAATATTAGAGGTTATTGGAAACAGTATTTTTAGGGCATTACAATCAACCTGTTTGACAACCTAACCTTCTACCAACATTACATTTCCATACAAAGAGGCTATGAAATCTGATACATTGAAAAGTTTGTATTTATGTAAAGCCTTTCTCAGAAGAATTGGACATTAATTTTCTTGTTTTCCTTAATATGGGTAAGACTTATAAGATCTAGTGAAAACCCTCAGCTATAAAATATTCACCAGCAAACAATGAAAGAAAAAAAAATGTGACAGTTTTCCCAACCAAAAGTTCTGAAAACTTGGTATTCCTAATACCCCCATGATAAACTATCTAATGACCAGGGCATATGTGAAATTTGACCACACTGAATGGTGAATCAGTTGGATGTTAAATATCTGAAACTTCAGATGATTCACCCTGGTAATTTAAGGGAAGACAAAGTTAAAATTTCCATGTCTATGTACAGTGCCAATCACATTTAAACACCTCTAGGAGAGTTAGCAAAACCTCAATATCTTTGCTATATTTTCAAGATAGAAAGTATGTTACTGTTTACACAGCCTTAATTTGAGATTGATTTCAGGAAGCAGAAACTCCAGTTTGAATTTGAAATGGCTTCTGTTGATGTAGTCTTCCATTTCGCTGTTCACTGTTCACTGAGATTCACTGTTCCCTTTCTTAAACTTTATTGCTTCTTTACTTCTACATTGTCCTTTGAGGGTGATTTCTGCATTTTCTGTCTTTGTTTTTCCTAGCTTCAGATTTGAACTTAGAAAGAAGGTAAGTAATTGGAGCTCTAGAGACCACCTGGGGCAATGTTAATTCATTCTTACTTACAGAGTTTAACTCATTATTTCCTCCTATTTCTGCTCTCCTCTGTACTCACTTCCCTTGCCCTCCAAGTGATGATCATGAAAGAAAATGAAGCAACTGGCCTTTTTATTTTATGTAATTTTACAAAAACCAACAATTAGACATAGATCATTTGTAATTCACCTAGATTTTACTTAGAAAAAAATGCCTACATGTGAAATATAGTGCTTTAAAAATTTGTTGAAATCATCTTTAAATTTATAAAGCATAGATGACAATTTTATTTTTTTTGAAACTGGAGCTCCATTTCCCCCCCGGGTGGATTCAAGAGATTTTTTTCCTATTGTTCTAAAACATGTTTTTCAATTTTTAAATGATAGCTTTATTCAGATACAGTTTGTAAATAATAAAGTTCACCCACTTAAAGTATATAGTTCAGTGAGCTTTTGCTTATATATTCACAAATTTTTGAAATCATCACCACTATCCAATTTTGGTTTTTAATTTTAAAATGCAACTTATAGGGGACATGAGTTTTAGAAGCTTTCATAAAGATAGTAGCTTATTTTAGTAATTGTTTCTTCTTTGTTATACTGATGGCCACTTTAAAACATTGAGCTGTAATTAGCAACATCATATTTCCTAAATTATAGACTGAATTATCAGTCTATCAAATCTGGAGAGATAGTCTGGACTTCTAGGATATTCAATTTTAGTACCATCTTTAAGAATATCCAATTATTGCAGGACTAGTCCTTTGGTGCATAGAAATATAATGAGTATTGGGTGATGAATAAGAATTTGGAGCACTCAATAGTCTCAGTGTTTTATCAAACATAGTATTTAATTATCTGTTGCTTTAATCAATAGTTTGCATCTGGTCTTACTTATGATTTGTCATCTCTGTTTCCTCTGGAATGACATTGAGCTAGTTTCATCAATACCAACTTGATAGACCTAATAGAAACTTGTCAATCTTTTAACAAGTATCACAGATTTGCAGGGCGGTTTAGAAAGGGGCTCCAAGATGCAGTTAATCATTACTCTTTTCATAATAGTAGATACTGTGAGTTGTGGTGGTTTGGTTACTTCTAAGTGTGATATGGAAATCATGTCTTAGTTTACACCTGGAAACATTCCTTAAAGGGAAGAAAATTGGCAGATACATTTGGGTTTGCTACTAAATCATTTTATTAGTAGCTAGATAATTGTGTATGAGTTGATGTGGGAATATCTCAGATGTGTGACCAGTGTACTCAATAAAAATGTAGTCAAAAAGAACAGTGGAAAATGTAGTTCCAAGTAGGCAACAACACTAAGCTAGTTAGGGGACAATATGATTGATAAAATAGCAATGAAGCCATAATAATAATTACAATAATTTAGCATTACATGCCAGGCATTTCACATACATTATAACATTTAGAAATCACATGGCCCTACAAGGAAGGTATTAGTATCTTCCTTTTATGGAAGGATACCAAAGATTAGAATTTGTGGCTTGACTAAGATCACCCAGGAAGTAATACTGTAGAATCAGAATTAAAAACCTAGGTCTGTTATACTCCAGGATCTGGGTTCTTAGACACTTTTAAAGCAATGGTCTTGACAGAGGTTGTTTGGCGAGTCCTAGAAATGTGGATCATACAAAGGTTTAGGAATACTTGCCATGATCATGTGTTTCTCTGGTGGAGTTTCTGGCTTTTGTTTATGACCCCTCCCTTCTCCCCACACACTTAGGAGATAATAAGTTTATATAACAAATAAGTTTATGCTACATATTTTTATATTGGTTGTGTGCATTTGACTTCCATGTGGCCTTTTGGTTCATGGGGCATTTTCAAGAGAAACATTTTTCCTATATTCACCATCTGCACTAGAGTTCAGCCTACTTACAACACTGTAGAATCACTTAAATTAGAAAGTAAACAAAACTACTACCTTTGAAATAGGTCATTCGTAGCATTTATGTTCCCCCGCACATCCCTCCTTTGGAGTTTAAATAGGTAAGAGGGGAGTTCCCATCGTGGCGCAGTGGTTAACGAATCCGACTAGGAACCATGAGGTCGCGGGTTCGGTCCCTGGCCTTGCTCAGTGGGTTAACGATCCGGCGTTGCCGTGAGCTGTGGTGTAGGTTGCAGACGCGGCTCGGATCCCGCGTTGCTGTGGCTCTGGTGTAGGCCGGCAGCTACAGCTCCGATTTGACCCCTAGCCTGGGAACCTCCATATGCTGCGGGAGCAGCCCAAGAAATAACTAAAAAGACCAAAAAATAAATAAATAAATAAAAAATAAAACTCAACAGAGCCAAATATGAATTTAAAAAAAAAAAATAAATAGGTAAGAGGTTGAAGTGGCCAACTTTAGCTAACAAAGACCAGGTATATTTTCTTGGGAAAAAAACACTGCTAGATAAATTCAGAAGATGGGGAATATTTTTTACTCAGACTCGATTAGTCAGGTGTAGCAATAGGGAATGAATTATATTTAAGTCAAGAAATCATTTTTCTCCTTACTTCTATCTCCCTTGAATACCCATCCCTGAAATCAGTGGGCGTGAGGAGGAGCAAGCACAAATAAATACAGCTTTGGGGACTGCAAACAACTATTATGTTTACCCTTTGGAATTGCATTAAAATGATTAAAATTTATTAATATTTCATTTAAAACACACTTAAACCTCCAGTACAAATATTTTTTTATAGTTGGATATAATATTGGAGGCTCCGAAGATTGTGGGTGGCTGATATTGCAACTCAGAATGCAAATAGTGATTTATTTTTATTTTTTAGGACTACCCATTTCATTTGAGATCTGTATGGATAAAAAAATACTTTCACATAGCTTATTCAGAAATATTTAAACAATTTTAACATTCTTGAACATCATTCTAAGGATAGTGCTTTGAGCCTTTAATGTTGAGAACACTGTTTTATCACACCTCTATGCAGTTGGAAAAATATCGTGATGAGTCTAGTTTATATTTTCATGCTTTAAATTCATAAATATTGCCAAGTTCATAATTCATTTAAAGTCTGAAGTGTGTATTCAGTAGTTTTAAATGTGATGATTTTGCCATTAGCATTAAACAGCTGTTCTCTATTTCCACTAAGAATAAGATCAGAAAGAAGAAACTACACTTGCAGCATGAAGGGTATAGACTAGCATTAGCAAAACCCTCCTGTCATCTTGGTAAGATGCTAGCCCATGTTATCAAGGAAGTTATTTGTCAGCTATGCCAGAGATTTTAAAGAAGTCAATGGTGTTTCTGGGAATGCATTTGGTACAGTTTTCAATTCTAATAAAAACGAAGAGTACAATAATTTCTGAAGTTTCTTTCAGCGCTATAATTCTATGCATACTTTATTATAATAAATAACCAGCTTAATTTTCATCATCAGAAGTGGAAAATATATTTCAGGACAGCAAATGCATTAACCTATAATGGCTATTTGAATATGCCAACCCTGGGTAATTAAGAAAGAACTTTCAATTCCAGATCTATAATCCCAACTTCCTACTGAACACTTTTACCAAAATACATGCACATCCAACAAGCGCTTCAAAACATAAAGATGCTTTTCAAAACCAAAATTATTTATAATTTTCTCAGATCAGTTGTTCATCCAGAATGGATGTTTTCCTCACCAATGCAATAGCCTAAGAGAGGAAGATGATTCAGACATATCATCTCATCATCGTTTCTCTTATCCTCATCCTCAGTTTTTCAATTGTTTTGTAAACCCTACCTCAGAAATATATCAAATCAATTGCTTCCCCTTCATCTCCAGTGCAGTAGAGTTTACTTCAGCAACATGTTATATTTCCCCTAGAATATTACAGCATTAGTTTCCAAGCTCCTCTTTCTGCATCCAGACTTACCTCTTCAAGTGAATTCTCCACAATGCTTTTAAAAAAATGACCTTTCAAATGTATGAATTTCTTTATGTGTTTCTGTTGCTTAAAATCTGGCAGTGGTTGTCACTTGGATGTATGGGATAAAGTTAAAAATCCTAATTATGAGTTAAAAAAACCTTTCTTGGTCTAACCCTTGGCGGTATCTCTTGCCTCATCTGCCACCACTTCTCCATGTAAAATTCACTCACTCTATAAAAACAACTCATGTTCTTTCAAGTGTTCTGTGGTTTGTATCATACTCCTGTCTGGAATGTTCTTCTTTGCAAAACCACCAAATCATTTTCAAATAAAATCTCTATGTAACAAACTTTCCTCACTCCTCCTTTTTTTAAAAAAATGTTTACATGGCTTCGCGGTAACTGCCTCTATTTTAGTGCATACTACATCCATTGCCCTTATTTACTTATCTGTCTTTCTCACTAGTCTGAACTGCATGGGGCATAGTGACAGTCAATAGATTGGTCATTTTTGTATCTTCAGTGACTTGTTAGATCTAGCACATAGTTGAGGCTTAATATGTTTGTTCATATTATTATAGATCAAGTAGAATTTGCCCAGGAGTTGAAAGGGGGTGAAACTTCATGTACTCTGGGATTCATATAGTTCCTCAGCTTTCTTTAAGTTTCATGTTAATATTTACGCTTGTGCAACTGGTCAACTTGAAGAACAAATTGGCCCAATTGTAGCAAGGATTCCAGAAGTAAAGTTGTAAATAAGGCTAGGTTCTCCCATGTAGTGCTTGGCTCTGGTTTTAGGCAGGATTCACTGAAGACTTCTCTATCTCCAGCAAGCTGAGCAGTGAATTTTCCTGGAAGAACTTGTCAACAGTTTTAAGTTGAGAACATTTTAGAATGTTTGAAGACAAACAGAGAATCAAAGTTTCTTAATATTGAACAACTGAGTAAATTCTTGAGGACTCAATTTTAAAGTACTTAAAATTTTACTTTATATTTTGCAGCTTTATTGAGGTGTATTTGACAGATAAAATTGTAATATATTTAAAGTGTACGACATGATGATTTAACATACATATACATTTATTCCCACCATTGAGTTAATTACCATTTTATGTGATGAGAAAAATTAAGTTCTATTCTCTTAGCAAATTTCAATTGTACAGTACAGTATGATCAACTATAACCACCACTTTAGATTCTCAGATGTACTCATCTTAAAACTGAAAGTTTGTATCCTGTTACCAGCCTCTCCTTATTTCCTGAGCCCCTAGCCTCTGGCAACACGTGGTGTCTATGGATTTGAATTTTTTTTAAAGATTCCGCATATGAGTGATACCATGCTGTGTTTGTCTTTCTTTGTCTGCTTAATTTCACTTAGCATAATGCCCTTTCATGTGCATCCATGTTTTTGCAAATAATGACAGAATTTCCTTCTTTTTAAAAGCTGAATAATACTCTATTGTATATATATATATATATATATATATATATATATATATATATATATATAGACTTAAAAAAAGATGCAAAACCTGAAAGTTGAGAGTCAAGTTTTATTTAGGGCACAATTAGAGCTTAAGCCTTGGAGACAGCTTCTCAGGTAGCCCCAAGAAAACTGCTCCAAGGAGGTGAGGGGGGAACTAGGATATATAGGAGTTTTTTCAACAAAGGGCAGGTAGTAGGAACAAAAGATTATAGAAGACCAGATATCTCAAGGAATTTAGTGCATTTCTATGGGAAGATGCAAAGGTCTGGGCTTACTGAAATCACTCCTTTGATATGCACCTCAGCTATCAATCAGGGCCAGTATTCTGAGTTTCCTCTGGGCTCAGTGGCTCACCGTTGGGAGTGGCTGCACTCACAGATGACTGTGACCTCTTTTGTTTTGTTGACTTTAGCCTAGGAGTAGCTCTGAAATACTGCCCCAAAGAGGAAAGGGGAAATAACAGGATATATGTGATAAAGATGAAGGGGGAGGTGCATGCAGTCATGCACACATTTTACAAAAGTTTTCTACTGGTCTCGTGAAGGTTACGACTGGTTATGAGGAGCAGACATCACCGTGACGGATTTTAATCTTTTTATTTCTTTTTCTTTCTTTCTTTCTTTCTTTCTTTCTTTCTTTCTTTCTTTCTTTCTTTCTTTCTTTCTTTCTTTCTTTCTTTCTTTTTTTCTTTTCTTGTCTTTTTGCCATTTCTTGGGCCACTCCCACAGCATATGGAGGTTCCCAGGCTAGGAGTCCAATCAGAGTCGTAGCTGCCGGTCTACGCCAGAGCCACAGCAACGTGGGATCCCAGCCATGTCTGTAACCTACACCACAGCTCACAGCAACACCAGATCCTCAACCCACTGAGCAAGGCGAGGAATCAAACCCGCAACCTCCTGGTTCCTAGTCAGATTCGTTAACCACTGAGCCACGATGGGAACTCCAGATTTTAGTGTTTTTCTAGATATGAAGAGATGCAAGAAGTGGGCTCATAAAGTCTTCTCCTGAAAATATCCAGCTATCTGAAGACCTGTTCTTCCAGTTTTTCCAGAGCACAGAGTACCTCACTCCTGATCTCTACCCTGAGCTCTGCTCAGGGGGTAGCATGGGTTGGCAGCTACTGTGGCTTTCATGATTTAATCCATGCAGAAGCTGATGGCAAGTGCCAAACTACAGCTCATCTATATATAATTATATTTTTTATCCCTTTATCCACTGATGGACACTTAGGTTGTTTCCATATCTTGACTACTGTGGATAATGCTATGATGAACATGGGAATGCAGGTATCTCTTTGAGATGGTGATTTTGTTTCCTTTTGATATAAACCCACAAGTGGGATTGCTGGATCATATGGTAGTTCTCTTTTTAAAATTTTGAGGACCTTCATACTGTTTTCTATAGCAGTTGTACTAGTTTTAATTCTCACAATAGTATACAAGTGTTCCTTTTTCTCCATATCCTGCCCAGCAGTTGTTTTCTCTTATCTTTTTGATGCTAATGGACATCTTAAGAGGTGTGAGGTGATATGGTGGTTTTGATTTGCATTTCCCTCATGATTAAAGATTTGAACACCTTTTCATGTACCTGTTGGCTATTTGTATGTCTTCTTTAGAAAGATGTCTACTCAGGTCCTTTGTCCATTTTTAAATTGGGCTCTTTTCTTTCTTCTTCTTTTTTCTATTGAGTTGTGTGAGTTCCTTGGATATTTTAGATATTAATCCCTTGCTAGATATGTGGTTTATAAACACTTTCTCCCATCCTGAAGATCAAATTTTTATTTTGTTGATGGTTTCTTTTGCTGTACAAAGGCTTTTTTGTTTGATACAGTCTCACTTGTTTGCTTTTGCCTTTTTTTTTTTTTTTTTTTTGGCTGCATCTGCATGCAGAATTTCCTGGGCCAGGGACTGAACCCACATCATAGCAGTAACCAGAGCCACTGCAGTAACAATGCCAGATCCTTAACCTGCTGAGCCACCAGGGAACTCCCTGTTTTCTCTTGCTTCTGTTGCCTTTGTTTTTGGTGGAAAATCCAAAAAAATCATTGCCAGACTGAGATGAAGGAGCTTGCCCTCTATACTTTCTTTTAGGAGTTTCATGGTTTCAGATTATATGTTCAAGTCTGTAATCCATTTTGAATTGATTTTTGTGAGTAGTGTAAGATAAGGGTCCTGTTTCATTCTTTTGTACATGGCTGTCCAGTTTTTTCAACACCTCTTACTAAGGAGACTATCCTTTCCCCATTGGATATTCTTAATAATTAGTGCATTTTTAATATAAGTTAATATTAAATTATATAGTTAATTTGTGAAACAAAGTCTCATGGCCTAAAAAATTAAACTGTAGAAAGTCAGATTTCACCAAAATAAGAATTATAAGCAAATTTGTGAAAAAAGTGATTCATAGAGTAATCGTGGAAATTACTTATGCTTTTTTTCATAAAGTGCATTTTTTATGCTGATAGTGGAAAATTATTTTAAAATTTGGTAGGTTAATAAGCCATATGAGATCATTTGGAACTTTTTGTAGCAATTCTGTGGTTGTCCTATGAATTTTCTTTATTTAAAACAACAAAGTGTAATTAATCTTACTGTAGCACTGCATCTATAATGGATTATTTTTTAGTCTCTGTTAGATTATGGTCAGTGGTGAGTTGCTGGCTACCTCGAAACAACCTGGTCCTTTTGACTTTCATAAGATGTTTCCTTACACTGAGTTGTCATTCTCAGATTCATCCTCCAGAGATTCGTGAGTAAATGATTCCTTATCTTATATGGAAGTCAAGATATTTGAAAATGCAAATCAATTGTCCTCTTAGTTTCTCCATTGTAAACCTTGTGGGGTTTCAAGCTTTCTCACAATACTGGTTGCCTGCTTCTGGAAATACTTGTTTTTAAAACGTGGTGCCAAGAATTGCATATACCACTGCAGGTGTGATCTATCTTTTGGTGGGACTGTTGCAATTCATGATCCGGATACTTTATATATGTGACTGAAGCCTAATTTTTGAATTAATGGCTGGTAATTGTGTGACTATTTCAGGAGAAATATTTTAATGAAACTTGATTTATGTATGGAAATGTAGGCCACTTTCACTCATTTAGTTCCTATTTGAAGTTCTTTCACACTTTCTTACAGAATTTTTCCTTAAATCTGAAACTAATTAATTTCCACTGTTGCAAGTTCTGACTGTTTTAATCTGCTTCATAAGCTCACTTAAAACACCATACTCTTTTTTGATGAGCCTCCCCTCCCCACTTTACCAGTGTTCAAGATATTTTAAACTGTTTTTGAAGTTTCCCTGCTGAGTCAGCACCTTGTAAAAACTTTCCCATTATGGTATCAACAATCTGTAAAGGAGTAAATAAGTAAAGAAGCTTAAGACAAGCAAAGAAGAATTTAAATGTCCAATAACAGCAAGCAAATAGCTGCCATATAAAAAAGCATTACTAGAAGAGAATTTTGCTTTCTTAATTAAGGATAGAGTGAAAAGTAGCCTTGAAGGTTGAAAAAATTGTCCTGAGATTTAATTCTTAATAGAACCATGTGCCTGTTTAATAATCAAATTAAAAAATATAATGCCTATACTTGCATCTATCGCAGAAAATATTCTATGAATCTCTGTACTTCTATGTTATTTCAACTTCGTCAATAAAGTTTCTGGCAAATTTCTATCCATGAAACACCTCCTATTTGCTAAGGGATATTGTTTTATATGAAAATCTGAAATAACTAGAAAAAAATGTAACCCAATGTTTGATTACTTGATTTACAAAACATTATGCTACATACTTTCTCTTGCTTTTTTAAAAAGTGAGAAATAAAAAAAGAAAAAAAATTCTATGCTTTAAGTTGCACATTTATGACACAAAGCAAGAGATTTCTATCCATCCTAGAAAAGTTTATTCGTACCGATCACTATTAGCTCTATTTAGACTCAGGGTAAATTTTTCTAAATTCTAAGAATATAGTGGATGGACATGGCAGATTTGCTGTTAATTGGAAAATATCTTTGTAAACATTTCGGTAATGAAAATATTAAGAGTAATGGCTACTTTTATTGAAGTGTGCTATTAAAAATATCTTGCTCTATTTGTAACTTGCCTTGTGCCTTTTATATTATACTTTGATTTTTTTCAAGTTCATTAACACATCAGTGGGAAATTGAATTTAAAGACCTTGTTTTTCACAGCACTTTTCATTATTTTCCTGGCAGTTCTGAAATGAAATGTGAACTTTAGTAATGCTAAAATATCAAAACATGTTACTTTCTTCCCTTAGCACATTGTTGGAGAACTTTTATCTTTATTTTTCTTTAATTGACATGTGACAAGTCTGTTTATCACAGGAATTTTCTACTACATGGGAAAATTGTTAACCCGTGGGAGTGACAGATGATTTTGGAATGAAAGTTTAATCGTTAACTTCTTTTGTCACCAGATATGAAGACCTCATTAGATAATGGTGGTGCTTTTCGGGACATTTCAATCTTCTGTCAACGTTTCTATGATGCCCTCTTATATTAATTAATTCAAGCTTATTAACTGCACATGTTTACTGTAAGTTAAACCTTCCCCTAAAAGAAAGCTTTTGTAATTACATTTCAACTTTTCATTGAAAGTGAGGTATCAATGTATTGATCTTTCTCCTAAGTATTTATAAGATTTACTTCCTCTATTCTAAGGATTAAAACCTTTTCTGATAAATTCTTTTTGAGATAGTAAATACTGTCCCTATTTCTATACCATTGATTTTCACAAGCCAGTCTTATAAGTTTGTGGATACTTTGATTATAATTGGATGAAGAGTGCAGCATAGGCAAGTAAAAAAAAACCCCAATACTATGTGCACAGGTTGGAAATGAATTTTGGTTATATTTTGGATTTTTAGTCAGTCTATTTTCTACCACTTCTCTCAATCCTTTATCCCTCCCCCAAACACACACATTGAAATATCCATGATTATAATCATTCTCAAATCTGAAATTGTTCACATCTCCAGATTCTACTCTCTCTATAACTGAATATTTTTCATAGCGCAGAGTGAATTTACTACTAGTAACTTAAACATGTTTAAATGATCTGGTTAAACTTTTAAAGGAGACTGTTAAACACAAATAATTCCTAGCATGAAATAATTATTTTTATGCAGTAGAGAAGTGAGCTTTAAACTTTTAAAGGAGACTGTTAAACACAAATAATTCCTAGCATGAAATAATTATTTTTATGCAGTAGAGAAGTGAGCTCTGGACGAATAAAACAGAAATACTTCTATTTTACAAGACTCAAAAGAACATAAATGTGAATTGACCTGAATTTTTTGTTTTCCTTAAGAAGAAAAACTTTAGGTAAAGGCTGAAATTTTGCTGAGTATTTTGGGGTTCAACATTACCTAAACCTTTTATAACCCCAGAACTCTACCATCATTTGTAAGTTGGGCTTTTACCTACAAAGTGAAAGCAGAGAGCTTGATCTTATGCTGAATGGCTGCCGAATGTTTGGGGTATATAGTGAGATAGTAGCTGTAGGCTGAGACTATTTATGGATATCAGGGAAGCCTTAAAATATGACCTGAAATATGAATATTGGTTTCCAGTAGGAAGAAAGGGAAGAAGGAGGCATTCTAATTGAGTGTAATGGTACCAATGGGTTGACTGACAAAGATGCAAGGATAGAATTAGAATATCTGTTTGGCTAGAACAAAGGATTCTTATATTAGATCAAGGAACAGATGTATAGGCACAAAATTCAGGTTGTGCTCTAGGAAGATTAATCTTGTAGCATTGTATGTGATGAAATAGAGGTGAAGAATGAGGATAAATGAATTGGTCAGTTAGAATACTCTGTAGTTTTTCTGTAAACATACGACAGTGTCTAGAATTTGGTGACCATAAAGGATGGTATGGGATTGATTAAGACATGAAAACTGGTTCTGGAAACCAATGGAGAAGGAAACATAGATATGTGATATTCCACATCCAAGGGACTGTGTGTTTTACTTTTAAGGCATCTTGAAATTGTGGTTAAGAATCTGGGCTCTACATTTAAAGCGCCCAAGTTCAGATTTTCCCTGTATCAGTATCCTCAGCTGTAAAAGGTAGTTTATGGAAAGGCCTACCTTATAAAGTCCTTGTGAAGATGAAGTGGATTAATATGTGTTACGTTCCTAGAAGGAAATCTTAGTATAACAGGGATGATTGGCAATATTACTGAATCACTGACAGAAATCTGGAAGTCCTAACAAAACCCTTAACTATGTATCTGCTAGTTGAGAATGTTTTGGAAAGCTTGACAAAGTCTATAGAAAACATGTTTTACTCAATTTGCTATGAATCAGAAATTAACTCAGAGCATCCTATTTTCTTAGAAAATTAAGTTATTTGACTTGATCCCTAAATCACAGTTTCTGTTACGTTAAGCGCTCCTGCACTGTACTGGGAAGTAGCTGTAAGTTACTGTAAGTTACCTGCAGCTAACCTTTATGAGTGAAGGACACTCATAGACAAAAGACAATTTTGAGGCAATGTGCCATGTTCTGAATCAGGGTTGGCATATATGATTCTAGGAAGGCAATTTTCTTCAGTTTATGTGAAGCCTGTTGATATTATTGCAGTTTATTTGCCTGTAGAGTAAATTTACATTGCCAAAAGATAAGTTTGACACTTTCATTTCTACCGACGCAGCCAATGAATATACTTTTTTTGTTGTTGTTGTTCTGCATCCCCTAGTCTCCTTGATGCAAAGACGCTTAGTTAAGGAGATAGTTTTTCTCAATCAATTTTCTATCTTCAAACACACATCCACCATGGGAGTTTTCTTGACCTCGCAAGAGATTTACACCCACTGGGTTTTCACAGTGTTGGTATGCTTTGCCAGGAAGTTGGTAGAAATTAAGAAAAAAATTAGGGGCTGTCCAAATAGCTGTGTCTTCCAGTCTGGATAACTGCTGCTGAAGATTTTTTTACTTTCACACATCAATAATTCATTTCACACATAGAGGCAAAATGTACATAAAAGAACCTTTTGAGAAACTCGTGGTGTTACAAATCTAAATTTTTACTTATTCCTTTTCTGATTCCACACATTAAAACAAGATTTGAGAAATACGAGGACCACAATTGGCTTTCAAAGCCAGAATCTTTCATTTAGAAAATCAGAGCTACATATGAATGTAAAATATGGAAAAGGCTATAAATAAAAACCAATAGTACTTCCCAAAACACATAATCCTCAAGACTCTAGCTATTTTCATGTAATGTTTTGTCCTATATACTTCTTACCCTCTCATTACATTAGGGAATGTTCCTCAGCATTTTATGACAGATAAAAGTAATCAAAAGTCTTAGAAAACTAACAATCCATCCAGCAGCGTATATACATTACTTGTCGAGTTTTGAGTATTAACTAGTGACGGCCATTGTGGTGAATTATATTATTCTAGGAGACTGCTACACAGGATACTCCTTGAGAGGCCGAGATATTGTTGGTGCTTCCATTTCAGACTATATGCATCCTCAACTTTGCTTTATCTATGAAAGCAATTCTGTAGGATAGTGCATTAAGAAAAATCCAGTGTGTCCTAGTGGATATAGGTATTTCTGTGGTGATTGTTGCTAACATAAGAACATACTCTATTTACAATTTCAAATTATAAAATTTTTAGAGAAAAAGCTATTCAAAGAATGGAAGGGCAATGCTGTATTATATTTGACTGGATTGAGACTGGTTTGCTAAACACGTAAATGGAACTTTTTTCAAAATTTACATTTACAAAGTTGCGATAATTTTTGCTGTACAACAAAGTGATTCAGTTATTATGTACACACATCCATTCTCTTTCAGATTCTTTTCCCACATAAATTATCACAGAATACTGGGTAGAGTTCTCTATGTTATGCAGCAGGTTCCCTTTGGCCACTCAGTCCATATACCACAGTGTGCATATGCCAATCCCAAATCTCCAGTCCATCCCTTTTAAGGCCCTCCTGTGACTTTCATCACAACATCCATTTTTTTTTTTTTTGTCTTTTTGCTATTTCTCGGGCCGCTCCCGTGGCATATGGAGGTTCCCAGGCTAGGGGTCCAATCAGAGCTGTAGCCGTGGGCCTACGCCAGAGCCACAGCAACGCAGGATCCAAGCTGCGTCTGCAACCTTCACCACAGCTCACAGCAACGCTGGATCCTTAACCCACTGAGCAAGGGCAGGGATCGAACCCGCAACCTCATGGTTCCTAGTCGGATTCGTTAACCACTGCGCCACGACGGGAGCTCCACAACATCCATTCTTTGGTTGAGATTGAATACATGACCGTGGGGCATAGCTATGTAATTATTTAAGTGTGCACATGGATGGAGTTTCCTGTTGTTAAAAATAATGGTTGATACACCAAGCCATGAAGTTAGGTATGTGCATTACTCTTCAAACATCCAATGGAAGTCATGTCGTTATTCTCAAATTGGTCCTGAAGTCACAATTAACTTGCGCAAGCATGCGGTATGCATCCCAATAACACATTACTCCTCCTGGCTGCCACTTCTTTCTCAATCCATTTCTATGGCCTCATGAGGAGATCACCACGCTCATCTGGCTTAGGAGAAAAAAAAACCCTCACATTTGATTTGTAGAAGTTTCTACTTTCAGACAGTATGTGGGTTACTGTCACTTTACAGCCCTGCTAAGGAAGTATTTCTCCACGTATGCAGAACTCCAAGCTCCAGTCTTTATCTGGAGGTCCAGTTTGTCTGAAAGGCAAAGTGGCCTAAATAAAGGGTCTACATTAATTCATGGAAGTAGCTATTAGAATAACCAGATGGTCAGGGGCTTAACATGAACAAAATTGAAGGATTGATAACAAGTGGTTTGGGAAAGAGGAATTTGGATGGACTTCTCAGAATAGTCTCAAATGTATGGATATTTATGTCTTGTGTGAATTCTCCTTACTGCAGAGGTGGTTCTCAATCAAACAGACAAAATAACCCATGTAGTTAATGTCAATCAACTTCTATCCCCAGCTACTTCAGAAGTCCTTTAAAATAACTCTTGAAAAAATTGTCTTGGTGGCAGGAATGGAGATTATGTACGTGCTCAGTTATATAGACTTTCCTTCCCCAAGATATTTCTAGCATCACTGGGTGTCCACAGTCAGTCTATAGTAGTGATCAATCCTTGGCCCTCTCTGTACCTAGGAGGATCCATCAGCTACCTGCCATCATGGTGAGGAGGGTCTGTGAAATAGAGAGTTGTCTCCATTGAAAAGATGTATTGGATATGGATTTTCCTTCAGTGCTTACCATGCTTCTGCCAGCATCACGGTCCATGAGCTTACTGCATACCCTAGTCACTCTCATGATTTGCCGTATCAATGGGCTGACATTTCCAGGATTCCCTCTTATCACTCAGCATATTACCCTCAAATCTCTACCTCTAGTTTCCACTTCTAGTTTTCAACCCATTTTCAATATCATATTTTTATGTTTTGGCTCCTGCAGTTCCATCTGCCTTCACTGTCTTTATTCCTTATCAAAATTTATATATCTTTTGAGATCCATTCAACCATCACACTGGCTTCATTGATTTCCTTTGGAAAATTTCCCCTAACTTTCTACTGATACTTAGCCAATGTTTTGTTATAGTCCATAACATACTTGTCTTATTACTTTATAGAACTGGAAGTATCACATGGACAGGAACTGTACCTTACTCTCCTTTACATAATTTGTTGATCCTTGAACCCAGTAGGTAATCAATAAGTATTTATTAAATTTAATAAATTTAATTGTATCAGTAGCAAAGAGCTTTGTAATAATGCCTAGATGGGTATTAAGAGAAAGAAGACAACAATGTGTTGCCCTAGTATAATATTTTTTCAACCAATGTTTATTAGGTAGATATATATATATGTGTGCATATATATATAATGGAAAGGAGATGGTCACCCTTTCTTGATTTCATCTACCAAAAGTTGTAGGGAGGCATGAAAAAATGGTAATAGAAACCTTTCATTATTAAAGTGACTAAGATTCTCTATGTGAGGGAGAAAATATGTGCAGACAGCATTTGCAAACACTTTATTTCAAGCCTCAGACAAAGGCATGGAGTTGAAAGGATGCATTTTATTCCAAAATTTGAGTCAATATCTAACATGTGAATATTCAGAAAACATACTTTTATTCCTTTGGTCATATGAGAAGTTTGTTATTGTAGTTTAATAGACAATGTATAGGTTCTGTGTTCCAGCAAAATTAGAATGAGGAGGCTTTTTGTCTGTGTTTATATCAGCCATGGGTAGAAAATGAGGATGTGATATAGAATAAACAAATTCTTTCACTACCTCAGCCTTTGATTTCTGATATTTTAATCACTTCTTATTTTTGTGAATCGTCAGAGTTTATGTGAAAATAACCTGTTTAAATGTTTTTGTTCTTGAATTGAATGTAAGTAGAAAGTAGAAACCTTTGAACATCAGAATTTAATCAAAAATAAAAACTTAAGGAGTTCCCGTCATGGTGCAGTGGAAACGAATCCAACTAGGAACCATGAGGTTGCGGGTTTGACCCCTGGCCTCGCTCAGTGGGTTAAGGATGTGGCGTTGCCGTGAGCTGTGGTGTAGGTTGCAGACGCGGCTTGGATCCCGCGTTGCCGTGGTTCTGGTGTAGGCCGGCGGCTACAGCTCTGATTAGACCTCTAGCCTGGGAACCTCCATATGCCACGGGTGTGGCCCTGGAAAAGACAAAAAAGAGATAAAAAACCCCCAAAAACATAAAACTTAAGCTGTCTAGAATATACCATAGACTTAGAGTAGTGTGCATTATGGTGCCGCTTTCTTCGAATATGTCAAAATTCACTCATTATACTTTCTTTGCTTTAGAGAATATCTGAAAGCAAACTGATTCAGTCACATGATTTCATCCAAGCAATATACAGCTTCAAGTTAGCAGAGGGTGGATCCCTTCTAAATGTATAAGCATGGCTATTGGATATTATTTGATGAATGAGGAATCATGAATGGTATTCAACTACATCATAGATGCATTTCAGCTGAATGGCCTATGGAGAGAATATGTCTAAAGTTAGTTTCAAGGTGCCGATGAAGTATTAGACTGCATAAATGATATCCAGTTTCCATGGGGATTAGAGAAAATCATGTTCTAAGGGTGATCACCCACATTTATGATTCATATCTTTTCCTAAATGCAGAATTTTATTTGAGCAGAAAGGCAGAAAAATAATAACATAGTAGTACATTTGCTACTTAGATGCAAGGGGGTGAACAGTTTCAAGACAATTCAATTTTGTTGGTTCCTCAGCCAGATTGGTTGATGGATGATTAGCACTGTTCTTATTATTCATAAATTGACTGGCACAAATGCACATTTCATTAGCTGAGATTACCCACTGACATCTATTGCATTAACTGGTGGATAATTGCTTCTATTTATAGGTTAAGGTGAAGGTGTTCTGGGAAAAATTTGTTTCTTTTTTACCCATCAAATTAGAAAGTGAAACTCTGAATCAAATACTCATTTGAAAGATACTATTGAACAAGCTGAGATTTAACTCAGTGCCCTAAAATTTATCTCTGATTTAATTTTTTTATGAGGCTTACCTTTTTGGCCATGTTTCATCTTTATCATACATGATTAGGATAAACTGTTATTATGCGTATAATGCAGTGAGAAATGTAGTGAAGATTCAGTACTATGAAATATGCTTTAAGGGAAAGTAGGGGATGCAGATATTTATTAACCATATTGTTGGTCCAGAGCGGCTGAATTTCCTGAGATAGCGGGTTGGATTTTCATCTGGCTGGTCATAAGCTTATCTGTGCCTGTTAGATTCACTATTAGATCATAGGACTATTGAAATATCATCATGGTTTTAATTTCTACATTTCTCATTCATCATTCCTCATCACCATTACCAAATGTTGACTAAGGCCTTATATCTAGTTCTGAAAGATACCATATAAAACACATTGTCTCTGTTCTTCAGAAGCATAGATAGGGAGACAAGATATGTGTAAAAATATGACAATCGTTAGCAGTATAAAAATTGCCAATCAAGTGTATAAATGTAAGAGCTCTAGTAACCCTGGACTCCAGGTTGAGTTGAAACTCTGGCCAGGTCCCTTGAAAGGAGGTACAATGGGCAAATTGGCAAAAGATTTTGAAAAAAATAAAATAAAATAAAAAGGAGTTCCTGTCGTGGCTCAGCAGTTAACGAACCCGACTAGCATCCATGAGGATGAGGGTTCGATATCTGGCCTTGCTCGGTGGGTTATGGATCTGGTGTCATGGTGAGCTGTGATATAGCTGGCAGACATGGCTAGGATGCCGTGCTTTGCTGTGGCTCTGGCGTAGGCTGGCAGCCACAGCTGCCATTCGATCCCTAGCCTGGGAACCTCCACATGCCGCAGGTGTGGCCCTAGAAAGACAAAAAGACAAAAAGACAAAAAAAAAAAAAAAAGATTTTGGCAAGATAAGTACAAATGATTTACTGCTCCTGGAAAATAGATCAAAGGGCATGCCCAAATAAGAATGGGTGACTTGTATTTTCTTTGTATCTTGGGTATGAAAAAGAAATATTATTAGGTGACATCACAGAATGCACAACTTCCCTTTATCAAATTTCTAGACTTTAAAAATGAATTGCTCATTGCCATTTATTATCTGTTTTAATCTTTTTAAAAGTATAATCACTTCCTTTCATCTTTTCCCCCTCATTGATTTTATACAGTTTCTTTGATGAGTTTGACACAAAGTCTCATGGTTTGCTTTCACTATTTTTCCTCATTTTCTTGAAATTGCTTGACACTTAAAATGCTATTGGTCTGCTTCATTATGTAGTTTGTCATTTTTTGCTTCAAAATTTTCTAAACATTTTAGACCTTATAATCCATATCCTCTGGGGAGAACAAGAGGCCTCAATTTAAGAGTTGCCTGGAAAGGCAGAACCTGAGTCCTTTATCATAGGTTCTTCCATAAAGGGCCTAGATCCCGACTTACTCTAAGGCTAATTCAGTTCTCCCTAGCTGGCATACTCCTCTCTTCACTTTCTGGCATTGAACTTAAATTGGCTTCTCTTTCCCACATCCCCAAATTTACTTCAGTTCCTGCTTGTTCCTCCCTCTGTCAAAAATTCTCATACATATTTGACTTTTACTGACACCTTTGTGACTGCTTTTGTGAGAATTTAATGACTTTTCATGCTCTAAATGGCTGCTAGATTATTTTCCTCTTAGGATTTGATATCCATGACAAAGAAACATGCCTTTGGAACACAGTGAATTTAGACAGAATTTTATGGTAGTAAAATCAAAATAAGTTAAGATTCTGAAGTGACTTCTCGCCACTCAAATTAGTTGTTAGTGTGACACCAAACATGGTGTGTTTACTCCTAATAAGAGGATGGATTTTCCATTTTGAATTGCTATAGATCCACAAATATTTGTGGGTGTCAAAAAGGCATTGATTAAAAAAAACAACTATGCACAGTCAACGCACTAGATTCACAAAGCCGATTAAAATACAAGTGCCTGTAAAATGTGTGCCTGTTTTTCCCAAGTGCATAGAAGAATGAGAATGTCAATTTTTAGCCAAATTAATATAGAGTGTATGAGTGAGATAGTAGTGGTAGTTTGGGAATGAGTTGAAAAGGGAACTAAAGTAGCATATGGTTATTGAGTACTCAAAATTAAAACTTATTAAATACTAGTCAAATATATTTAAAGTATTCAATCATTGTCTCAGATAAAAGGTGTGAGGAGTTGAATGGCTTATCAAAATGTTATTAGGACTTAGTAAATAATGATAAAATGTTAGTAGCAGCAGCAGCAAATATTTTGTGCTGACAAATTGACATTCACATTTTATGCTGAGAATCTTGTTCTAAACATTAGCTACAATTTTTGCCTGTGATGCCTTTGTTGACACTAATGAGAATGTAATTGTTTTAAAAGTAATTCAACTCTAGGACTTCTTGAATTCTAAATATAAAATGATTTCTAAATTTAATGTTCTTAAATATTATAACAGCTATCTTTGCTAATTTGTCATGTACCAACTATGAAGTATAAAGGCAATGGTGGGAGTTCCCATTGTGGCACAGCGGAAATGAATCCGACTAGGAACCATGAAGTTGCTGGTTTGATCCCTGGCCTCACTCAGTGGGTTAAAGATCCAGCGTTGCCATGAGCTGTGGTGTAGGTTGCAGACGCGGCTTGGATCCTGCGTTGCTGTGGCTGTGGTGTAGGCTGGCAGCTGTGGCTCTGATTAGACCCTTAGCCTGGGAACATCCTTGTGCCGCTGGTGTGGCCCTAAAAAGCAAAAAAAAAAAAAAAAAAAAAAAAAGCAGTGGTGGTGAAGTGATGCAACACTGGATGAATAAACAACAGGTTTTATAAATTCTAGAGAAGTGCATTGTCAATCACATGTCTATATCTTAGAAATTATGTCTAAATTTTTGGCATGCAAATATATTTAAGTTCTTCAGTTTGCAAATTATAGAGCTCAGAAAGATTCGAATGATTTTAAAGCATCGTACATGCTACTCAGCATTTCTTCTGTATTTCTTCTATTTATTAGTCAATTTCACTCTTTGAAATAGACAATATTCTTTGGACAAGGTTTTTATTTCTCCTCTTAAAGACAGCTTTTCATATGTCATATATTTCAACCATTTAAAGAGTATAAGTCAGTGTATTTTTAGTATATTCAGAGTCATGCCACTGTCAACACAATTTTAGAGTCTTTTCATTGCTCCAAAAGAAACCCGCGCCCTTTAGCCATCATCCCGTTTATAAGTCATTCCTATATCAAAGGAATGGATAGTGTAATGTCTATCTACATTTGTCTGTTTTGGACATTTCCTATAAATGGAATCATACAATATATTGGTTTTTTGTGACTGGTTTCTTTTATTTAGAAAATTATCCTTTTCTTCCCATTGAATTTGAGGATCAACTTGTCAATCTCTTCAATAATGCCGTTGGAATTTTGATAGAGATTGTATTGTATCTGTACATCAATTAGGGGAGAATTCCTAGGTATTTTATTCTTTTTGGACAGGAAAACTACGCACCAATAGGTATTGCAAATAGGATTGTTTTATTACTTACATTGTGGGTTCACTGCTACTTTACAAAAATACAATTAATTTTTGCATTTTGTCTATCTTGCACCTTTGCCGAACTCATCATTTTGAGTCAATATTTAGTGGATTCTTTAGGATTTTGTATAAACAAAATTATGTCATCTGCAAATAGAGATGGTATTATTTCTTCCTTCTAATGTGGTTTCTTTTTTCTTTTCCTCCTCCCCTCTCCTCTTTTTTCCACTTCTTCCTCCCCTCCCCTTTCCTGTCTCCTTCCTTCTCTTTTCTCTTTCTCTTCTTCTCCTTCTTCCCCTGCCTAATTGCCCCAGACTAGAACTTCCAGTGCTATGTTGAATAGAAATGGCAAGAGCAGCTATCCTTGTGTTGTTCCTGATCCTGAGGAAAAAGCACCCAACCTTTCACTCTTAACTGTGATACGAGTTGTGTGTTTTACATAGATGTACTTTATGAAATTAAGGAAGTTCACTTTCCTTCCTAGATTTTTAAATAATGAATTTTGTCAAATGATTTTTATGCATTTATTGAGATGATCATGTGGTTTTGTTCTTTATTTTATTGATATGGTGTATTATATTAGTTGATTTTTAGTTAAATCAACCTTGCAACCCTAAGATAAATCCCACTTGGTTATGATTTTTTTTTTTTTTGTCTTTTTGCCATTTTCTTGGGCCGCTCCCACGGCATATGGAGGTTCCCAGGCTAGGGGTCTAATCGGAGCTATAGCCACCGGCCTACGCCAGAGCCACAGCAACGCGGGATCCAAGCCGAGTCTGCGGCCTACACCACAGCTCACGGCAACGCTGGATCCTTAACCCACTGAGCAAGGCCAGGGATCAAACCCGCAACCTCATGGTTCCTAGTCGGATTCGTTAACCACTGCGCCACGATGGGAACTCCTGGTTATGATTTTTAATCCTTCTTATATACTGTTGGATCTGCTTAGCTAGTATGTTTTTGTGAATCTCCACATCTATATTCATAACAGATATTGGTATGTAGTTTTCCCATCTTGTGATTTTTTTAAACTGGTTTTGACATCAAGGAATTACTTACTTTATAGAATAAACTGGAAAATGTTCACACATATTTTTTGGAAGAGTTTTTGAAGAATTGATATAAATTTTTTAAAATGTTTCATAGACTTCACCAATGAAGCCCCTATGCCAGGGATTTTCTTTGCGGTTACTTTTTTTTAAATTGCTAACTTATTTTTTTTTTTTACATGCTATAGATTTATTGAGTTTTCTGTTTCTTCTAGAGTTAATTTATAGGTTTGTATCTTCCTAGGAATTTGTCCATTTAATCTAAGTTCTCTAACTTGTTACTACAGAATTGTTCATTGCATTATTACAATCTTTTTTATTTCTATCATGCAAATAGAAGTGGTCACCCCTTCAATCCTGACTTGAATAGATTAGTCTTCTGTCTTTTGGCGTGATAGTCTAGCTAAAATCTTGTTAATTTTGTTGACCTTTACAAATAACTACATTTTGATTTTGCTGGTTTTCTCTATTTTTTTTTCTCTTTTGTTAATTTCCATTTCAATCTTGCATTCTTTCTGCTTGATTTGAGTTTATTTTTCTCCTCTTATTTCTAGTGTCTTCAGGTGAATGTTAGGGTATTGATGTTTTTTTTTTTCATTTTTAATGTAAGCATTTATAGCTGTGAGTTTCCTTCTATGCACCATTTAAGCTGCCTCCCTTAAATTTTGGTATGCTGCATCTTCACTTTTATCTATCTCAATGTATTTTCTAATTTTTCTTTTCATTTTTCATTGATTATTTAGAAGTGTGTTGTTTAATTTCAACATATTTGCTCAATTTTCAAATTTACTATTGATTTCTAATTTCACTCCCTTGTGGTTGGAGAATGTATTTTATATTACTAGTGTTTTTAAATTAATTGAGGCTTTTTTTATGGTCTAACATATGATCTCTCCTGGAGAATATTCCATGTACATTTGTGAAGTGTTTATTCTGCTGTTCTAGTAAGTGATTGCTGATTTGTGATCTTGCTCTCTTCTAAGGTAGGTGTTTACAGCTATAAATTCCTAAGAACTGCTTTAGCAGCATTCCATATGTTTTGGTTTGTCTCGTTTTCATTTTCATTTATCCAAAAGTTTAAAAAAACTTTGGATATTTAAGTGTGTGTTGCTAAATTTCCAGTTTTCTTTCTGTTATCAATTTTTAGTTTCATTCTTCTGTGTCAAAGATGACACATAATTGCAATTTTTAAAATTTTATTTTAAGTTTGTTTTATGGCCTACCATATGATATATCCTGAAGAATATTCCATGTGAGCTTGAGAGAATATATCATGTTGTTGTTGGGTGGAGTGTTCCATAGCTATCTGTTAGATCTAGTTGGTTAATAGTGTTGTTCAAGTTTTCCATTCCCTGATTGATCTTCTGCCTAGTTGTACTATCTATTATTGGAATTTGAGTATTGAAGTTCTCAATTATTATTTTTGGATTGTCTATTTATCCCTTTTGCATCTGTTAGTTTTTGCTTCATATATTTTGAGACCCTGTTTTTAGAGGCATATATGTTTATCACTACTATATATTGTCTGTATTAATGCTTTATCATTATAAGATATCCTTTTTATCTCTAATAATGTTTAAAATATCTATTTTGCCTAATATTAGTATAGCTAGTGTAGATTTTTTATAATTTTTTTTTTTTTTTTTTTTTTTTGTCTTTGCCATTTCGTGGGCCGCTCCCGCAGCATATGGAGGATCCCAGGCTAGGGGTCTAATCAGAGCTGTAGCCTCCAGCCTACGCCAGAGCCACAGCAACGTGGGATCCGAGCCGTGTCTGCAACCTACACCACAGCTCACGGCAACGCTGGATCCTTAACCCGCTGAACAAGGCCAGGGATCGAACCCACAACCTCATGGTTCCTAGTTGGATTCATTAACCACTGAGCCACAATGGGAACTCTGATTTTTTATAATTTTTAAATTAAATATAATGTCATTTGCAGAAACATGGATACAACTAGATATTTGTCAGAACGAGAAAGACAAATACCATATGATACCACTTCTATGTGAAATCTAAAATATGGCACAATGATCCTATATACAAAACAGAAACAGATCACAGACATGGAGAACAGACTTGTGGTTGCCAGAGGGAGGGGGCAAGGAGTGGGAAAGATGGGTCCTATACTGTAGCATTTTTATGGTTGCTATTTGAATGATGTTTCTTTTTCTCTCCTTATTCTTAACTTATTAGTATCTTTGAAAAAAGTATATCTTCTTTAGACAAATTCATAATTGCGTATCTTTTTAATCCAGTCTATCTTTGCATTTTGATTGAATTTTTAAAAATATTCCCAGTTAATGTTATTAATGATATAGTTGGATGTCTGCCATTTCTACAAAACTTTTAAAAAAAAATCTTTAAACATTTCCTATAATCTACAATCCAGAGTTTTTCTAATTCAGGGTGAATTTCAAAGGAATACACTTTAAATTCTAACTCTCTTGCTTATCAAATAATTTTTGGCTTCATAACATCTCTAAGCCCTGGTTTCTTCAGCTGCTAATGACACTAAATAACACCTCTCCTTCCTTATAATGTTGCCACAGGGACTTGATGAGGTAGTGCAAATGAAAGCTCTTATGTAGTGATATACAAATATTAGAAACCTTGGAATATTTCTGTGTGGAATATCGCAATGTTGTAGAATATGTACCCATAAAAATAGTACCCATAAAAATAGTGTGTAAATGCTGCATGGGGCAAAATACATTGTAATATATTTTAATAGCATATAAGCTCATAATAGAACTCTCATTTTGTTTTCAAAATTTACAAAAATTTCTAAAAGTCAGCAGCTTGAAGGCACAACAAAAGGCAGGTTTCTTTAATTGTAGCAGTTACTAGTTACAGACTGCATGAGAGAGAAGCAAATTAAAATGTTTAATATGTCTGAGTCATCATTGATTTTTTTCTTTATCCCCAGCTCTTTTAACAAATGAATTATAAAGAAAAGAGCAATATTATCTCTGCTAGTCTTCCTTTCTTTTTCTTGCTTAGTTTCTGACTAATCACATAATACGATGTTCAATATTTATAATCTACATTTAGTCAAAGGTTACATTAATTTATCAGGAACTAATTTCCCATTTTTTGGCACAAATAGTATAAATTTTTATTTAAAAATTTCGAATTGTCTTTCTTTTCTTTCTTTTTTTTTTTTTTTTTGCCTTTTAGGGCTGCACTCATGGCATATGGAAGTTCCCAAGCTAAGGGTCCAATCGGAGCTACAACTGCCAGCCTACACCACAGCCACATCAACGCGGGACCCGAGCGGCATCTGTGACCTACACCACAGCTCACGGCAATGCCGGATCGTTAACCCACTGATCAAGGGCAGGGATCGAACCCGCAACCGCATGGTTCTCAGTCAGATTCGTTAACCACTGCGCCACCACAGGAACTCCTATATATATTTTGTAATATTTGTCACATGGAATAGGAAATAAGTTCATAAGAAAATACACATAATTTAGAATACACAGAGGTAAAATTAATATCTGAAATTGAAATTAAATTAATCTTTACTTATGTGAATTTAAATTTATTTTTATTCTAGGATTAGAAAGAAATGTCTCAAACTTAAAGTTCAGCAAGAAACTAACATTCACTGGATTTCATTGACACATTAGAACCAATGACAAAATTATAACCTAAAATCCTCTCATTTTACTGATGAGCTTTAATGCCTCTGTTTCCTTTCATTATTTTATTTTGTAAACTAAATTGAACCACACCAAATTATTATTCAGATTCCAGCATTTGTTATGAGCCTAGAGATTTGTCAGGAGGTTATGATATATATAAACACACATGCACAAACACAATGTGTGCATGCATATTTATAATTGTTGTGGTGATGGCGGTTTAATAATGGATTCTCCATCTCACCTTGACTTCTCAACTTGAACATGACACTATTAACTCTTTCCCTAAAGTATGCCTGTATCTGCAAATAAAAATATATGTTTTATGTATGCTTGATGGCATTTGATAGGGTGGGAAACTGTTGTCCAAAGTTTTCAGCAAGAAACCTATGAGGAGGACAGTAATAATTTGATGAAAAGTAGAAACTGAGAGAAAAGGCAGAAATCCTTTACACAATAAAACTATTGAAGATAAAGGTAAATTAGACAATGACATTCTTAGGAGTTTGTTGGTTTGAGAACTTGAAGATGTACTTGCCAAATTTAACTTAAAGGTAAATCGTATTACTAGAATATTTTGTGACATTTGAAATTGTTGATATTTTCCTAAAAGAGTTCATATTAAGAGTAAAGAGATAAACTTAGTTTTGAATTTATGTTTCAAAAATCACTAGCAGTATGAGAGTCTCTAGTTCCATCCATGTTGCTGCAAATGGCATTGTTTTGTTCTTTTTTATGGCTGAGTAGTATTCTATTGGGAGTGAGTGAAATGGATTGGGAGCTTGGTGTTAATAGATGCAGACCATTGCCTTTGGAATGGATTAGCAATGAGATCCTGCTGTATAGCACTGGGAACTCTGTCTAGTCACTTATGATGGAGCATGATAATGTGAGAAAAAAATGTATACATGTATGTGTAACTGGGTCACCATGCTGTACAGTAGAAAAAAAATGTATTGGGGAAATAAAATAAAATAAATAAAAGAAAAAATCAGTAATAGTGTGGCCTTATGCAAAAGATTTAACCATTCTGATATGTAATTTTATTACTGTTATTTTTTTCTTTTTTGTCCTTTGTCTTTTTAGGGCTGTACCTGAGGCATGTGGACGTTTCCAGGCTAGGGGTCTAATCGGAGCTGTAGCTGCTGGCCTATGCTACAGCCACAGCGACACCAGATCTGAGTCACATCTGCAACCTATGTATGCTACACAGCAGCTACACCACAGCAACACCGGACCCTTAACCCACTGAGCGAGGCCAGGGATTGAACCTGTAACCTCATGTTTCCTGGTTGGATTCATTTCTGCTGCGCCACTACGGGAACTCCAATTTTATTACTTTTAAGATGGGAGTGCTAAAACCTATGTCAGAGGTCGAGATGAATCAATGAGATAATTAAATTGTTTTGTAAGTGTTGGCTTCTATTCAAACTTCATCTTGTGTAATTGCTAATGAAACTAAGTGTAGATTATAATAATGACAACACTTTTTGAAATACTCTAAGACAAAACATACTGAGGTAAAGCCTTATGATACTGATATGTCTATTCTGTGCTTGCTATTTAGATTAGGACACAGCAAAATGAAGGCTAAACAGTATTGCATGACAGGTAATATGCGGAGAAGACACAAGTTGCCTATTAGATGAGCTATGGAAGTCAAGAAGGGTTTTATATGTGATTCGCCTGTGTTCCTTGGCCACTTTTAAAGTGTACCTTTTTAATATCATTGAAATAGTAATGTAAGTAATGTCCAGAGAGGACTCTGACAGAGACCTACTGCTTTAGATTTTATAAATGTTAGAAAAAATTATTTGTAGAGATAAAAAAGAATAAGGTCTAGTTAAGCAACATATGTGTTAAGAGAGTTAACACTCAATAGAAATGATAAACCTCTCTGATGGATAAGCCCATTCGGAGCTTGGAATATTAAACTTATTACTCCAGATGTCAATAGACAAAACTGAGAAATTTATTTTTTGAGCTGCTTTGGTTGGTTAAAAAAGAAAATGAAAATATGTATTCATATTTTGTAAAAGAAAACCAATCCATATGCAATTAGTCCAAAAATCTATATAATTTGGTTTTGGAGGAATCTTAATTTAGTTAGAAAAGTAAAAAGAGAAAACTAAAGCCTAGAAAAGTGAGAAACCTGCACAAGTGTTTCTTGCACTTTCACATAGCTACTTTGTGCCAGATCTGGAGTAAGACCCAGGAATTTTCCTTTTGGTCCACTGCTATTTTCATTACATGATGGTGCCTCATTTATCTGGATGAAATAAAAGAAAACAAGTATATCAATTACTGTGTCTGTAGTATATACAATCTCTTTCAATATTAGCAAACTAAGAGTTACTTAGTTTCTCTTAGTTTTTTCATGTGTTTCTGAAATAAGAAATCATATGCTTTAGAGCTGTGTTGTTCAATATAGCAGCTACTAGCTACATGTGGCTATTAAAATTAAAATTGAAATTAATTTAATTTTGTAAATTCCTTATTGGCACTGACTACATTTCAAGTGCTTAATAGCCATATGTGACTATAGTTACTGTATTGGGCTGCACAGACATGGAATGTTTCAATCATTGCAAAAAGTTCTATTGGATAGTGCTCTTTCTAGATCCTTTGGCAGGGAAGAGAGAAGGGACCCTTATGCAATTGACTACTGCTACTGCTACTGCTACTGCTACTACTACTTTCATTGTCTTGCAGTTCTTAAAAACCACTAGATGTTTTTATTCCCAAGTCTTCCAAAAACCCTGTAAAGCTGGTGTTGATAAATCTGTTTTAAAGTAGAGGAAAGTTTAAATGACTGTTTAGCTTCAGATAACTATCATGAAGCTGAAATCCAAATGCAGGTCTCTATCTGGCCAGATGTTTCAAAGCCTTGATTTCCTTATGTTTAAATGTTTAAATTGCAATAATAATAATAATATAACTTCATGCGGTTGTGGTGACGATTATGTATATTAAATGTAATAATGTATATAATGGACCTTGTACCAAATGAGTAAGTTAATAATGGTAGCAATTATTAATGACCTGTAATAGTAAAATATGACCCTGTTCTTAAGATTTAAAACTCTGGGAGTTAAATATACACACTACTATATATACAATAGATAATCAACAAGGATCTACTATATAGTACAGGGAGCTATATTCAAAATTTTGTAATAACTTATAAGGGAAAATAATCTGAACACGAATATATACATATATATATATATGTATATATATATATACATACATACATATACATAACGGAATCTCTTTGCTGTACACCTGAAACTAATACAACATTGTAAATCAACTATACTTCAATGAAAAACCCCAAATTCTGGGAGTTAAAATGTCTTAATCCAAAAGAATAATAATAATATAGCCTTACATTTTGTTGCATTTTACCCTTTGCAAAAAATGATTACATATAATATCTTCCTTTAATTTTCACAGCAGATAAGGAGATTTCATGTTTAGAGAGACTAAATAACTTGCATGTAATTTATAAGTTGTAAAAAGGAACCTAAATACAATTTTTCTGAAGCCTCACTTCCATAATACTAAACTGATAATAATGATAGAATTTTAGACAATGGTTAAGGTGTTCTAGAGCCATTTGTATACAATTTAATGTAATTTTATTCCATCCTATTGTTCACGCGAGCATTACTCAAAGATGATTGCAAAGATAAAAGGAAAATAAAAGTATATTATTGCACAAAGAAAAAAACAAATGAAATGATTATTTTTGACCAGAATATATAAGGCCAAACCTTGAATCAACCACCATTTGTTCACTTACATGGCTTGGGTCATGCATAGAAAAAATGGAATTAATTTAGTTGGAAATCCTGATTTTTAATTTTAGTGAGAAATGAAGATTCAAATTATTTTTTGATAAATTTTCAATTTTCACACTTTTTTCACAAAGCAAATTCTCATCTACATCTTTTATTTAAAGGAGCAATAGTTTATTCACTATTATCACTCGAAGATCAGTTTATACATACAAATACTTAAATTGTTCTTTATCACTTGACACCTTGAATCTCCTTAAATTTATTCTTGTCAGCATTTGCTGAGTTCAAAATGTTATAAGAGGAAGTTGAAATGCTTATTTGTAGCAACTGATGCAATCCTATTAACTAAAAAGTTGATTTCTGATCGAGGACTTAAAAGAGGTTAGTATCATATTTCAAAGCATCAATCAAAAAACAGGATATACTCTTTGTTAAAAGCCTTTGTTAAGGCCTGTTCCCTCCTAAAATGTTGAGAAATACAAACAAAACTTTCCATAAACCTTAACTCCCCCACTGTTGTTGGCACAAGTACCCAGCCCGGTATTTGATTTCTTCCTGTTCTGAGTCACAAGTAGACACTATCAATAGCAACATGGACGGACCTAGAAATTATCATTCTAAATGAAGTTAGTCAGACAGTGAGACACCAACATCATATGCTGTCACTTACATGTGGAATCTAAAAAAAGACACAATGAAATTCTTTGCAGAACAGATACTGACTCACAGACTTCGAAAAACTTATGGTTTCCAAATGAGACAGGTTGGGGGGTGGGGGGATGGGCTGGGGTTTGGGATGGAAATGCTATAAAATTGGGTTGTGATGATCATTGTATAACTATAAATGCAATAAATCCATTGAGTAATTAAAAAAACAAACCGAAAATCCCCTTCTAAACCTATAGTAGTAAACGCGGGGGTTACTCCCAGTACTGCCAGCACATAGAAAGGAATTCTGGTAATTTTAATTTTAAAGGATGTTGAACTTCTTTTGAACTTTTATGTTAAAGAATAGCATGAATTAATTACAGATTGATGGTTTTTAAAATGATGTGCAGGTTTTTGAAGGTTTTGATAAGCTAAACAAAAGTTAAGGCTGACTGGAAAAAAATTTCACCGTGCCTGCCAATTCATACTGAGTAATTACGGAGACAAAGCAAAACGCACACACACACACACACACACACACACGTGCAGAAACAGACCATAGACAAGACATCCCATCAGAAACAGTGTCAACCATGTTAGATTTAATAGTCCAGAAACTTTTAAACAGCTGGAAATAATGCTTGGGAAAAATGGAATCTCAAGCTAGAAAACTAGAGGTTTTTGTTTTGAACATATCAAAATACTGTACTTTTATTGGCCAATTTTTAATAAGAACAAAAAGGAATTCCTAGACCATATTGACTTTGTGGCTGTCTATATTAATTGCTCATAAGATAGCTGGAGATAAACAGGAAAATATGGTTGTTTATTTCTGTTTTCCATCCTCCCTGCCCCCACCTCTGCCTATAGTTCTGGCTTTTAGTCCCCACGACAACTTCTCGGGGTGATCATTTGGTCTTTTCTCACATAGCCAGTATTATTCCGTCTTAACCAAGCTAGGCATTTCAAAAAATTAATCACAAGTTCAGAGAGAAAATTCCAAGAGATTTATTCTCCTCAAGACATATCTTTCACATGAATTATCCTCTAGTGTAATAATCACAAATAGGATTTTAAGAAATCAAGATCTTCCGAGCCTAATTGGTAAAATTTGCAACAAGAGGATCTACAGATTACGTCCCGGGATCTGAATTTAAATAATTTAGCTTTTCCACAGGAAGTCATCATATTCTAACAAAATTATTTTATCTGGCTAATCTAATTTTCTCTCTCATTATTCTTTAGTTACCTAGAATAAAACCAAAATATTTCAGAATGTGAACGTTCTAACAATCATACCAGGTAAAATTTTGATACATCCCTCTTAATATAGCATAAGTATTGTGAAACAATTTCCACATTTGAATTCTTATGATCAAAACCTGTTTAAAATTGTTAATGTCTTCCTCAAATATTCCTTTGCCATATCATGTAGTACTGATGATTTTGAAATTATAGTCAGGGCACCATGCAAAATAATTATGACACTGTAAAAATTTTAGGAACAGAATGATTTGGGTTTTCTTTGCAGTGGGAGCAGATTTGGACTATACACTACATCTAGATAAAGTAAAGCATTAGGCAATAGCTTTAGGAACGTATAGTTATTCCCATTTATTAGTGGGAAACTGTATTACCATAACTCTTCCATCCTTCCTTCTTTCCTTCCTTCCTTCCTTCATTTATGTGAGCCACCAAAAGAAAGAAATCTCATAGAAATCCCAAGATATTTGTATAGTCTATTTTGACAGTGTGACAAAGTCCTCATAGATTGAGATTTATTTTGGTGCTAAGAATAAAGACTTATTTTCCTATTTTGGAGTATTGATATTTATATAATAATATGTACCACGTAATGTAAACTATTTAATTTTCTAAACTGATTTTACTTTTTTTTGGCCACACCTGCAGTGTGCGGAAGTTCCAGGGCCAAGGATTGAATCTCGCACCACCACAGTAAGCAGAGCCACAGCAGTTATAACACTGGATCCTTAACCCACTATGCCACCGGGGAACTCCTAAACTGATTTTTAAAAACCAATAATTTTGGATTAGTTTTCTAGTACCAAAGAACATAGCACAATGCCATGTTAATCTCCCATAAATATCAGAATGATGAAATGTTCTTATAAATTATTAGTCCATGAGTGTGATCATGGTGATGAATGCATGTGTGTTTGTGTGCTTGTGTAGGGGTGAGAGGTGTGAGGGAGACAGAGATAGCGAAAAAAAAAAAAAAACACAGAGACTGGTGCTATTCTTTTTTCCAATACTGCCTTTATGAACTCTGGTTATTTTATGTAGCCAACTTTTCACATGTATGAAAAAAAGAAAAGTAAAATCTGTTCAGGTCTTGAGACCAGTTGTCACCAGACCTGAACAGATTTTTTTTTAACAGATTTTTTTTTTTTTTTTTTATAATGGCTGCACCCGTGGCATACTGAAATTCCTGGGCCGGGGATTGAATCCCAGCCACAGCTGCAACCTACTCCACAGCTGTGGCAATGCCAGAATGCCAGATTCTTTAACACGATGCGCCGGGCTGGGAATTGAACCTATGCCTCCACAGCCACCTGAGCCACTGCAGTCAGGTTCTTAACCCACTGTGCTACAGCGGGAACTCTTTGATTTTTCTTTCTGACTTTTCATGGGTACTATAACCATTCTGTTGGTTACCACCTATATACTGGAAATGACAATAAGGTGTAAGAACTTGCAAATAAAAAAATCCTAGTAAAGCATACCTTTGATGCAAAAAAGTAATTGTTTAAAAATAATAAATGATGACTGACAGCATATATACCTTTTTGCTGCATATTCTAAAATGAGGTCCTGTGTAACTCAGATTCCTTATTCTCCAAAGTATACTTTAGACCACATGATATATACAAATTTTTTTCTCCTTTAATTTTACTTGTAGCGTGTTGCCGTTTTTTTGTGCCTGGCTAGGCATGAATAGAGACAGAGATTTTTGTTCCATCACACAATCTTGGACAGAGTTATGTTAAAATCAGTCTAATAATGTGATCCACTACATGTCGAGGGCTATTTTACTTAGCTTATTAGAGAAATAAATGCCTTAATAATAATTTCCTCCAATCAATAATCTAGTTTCAAATCACTATTTTACAGGAAAGCTCTCTCTGATTTTAAATTGTAGTTTACTTGAAATGAATTAACATTTCCTCATTACCCACTGATATCTCCAATTCCAAACTTGCATCTATTCTATTACACTAAGTAAGAATCTTCTGAGAACTACTGGTCCATATAGTAATGCCATGTACATATCAATTAGGCTTTTCTCCTTGCCCAATTAGAGTGTTCTGTCAATGAGATTATTATCAAAGCTATGCACCACACTGGTGATTATAGGAACATATGCCCCCAGTAAGGAGGTCCAGGAGAAAGCTTTTGCAATATTCACTACTAGTCATAGGCTGCAATTATCAGTCCAAGCAAAATAATGTCCAATTTTAAAAAGCTGCAATTGAGAACACCATGGGAAATGTTGAATTCTCTGTGCTGCTTGCCAAGCTCTACATGGTAGCACTCTCTGCCAATTCATATAATTATTTATTTAAAAAAATGGCATTACCTTTTTCTCCCTTAGCCAACAACCCTGTTAAATACATTCCATTTGAATAATTTTGGCTCTTTTACAGTTCATCAGCCTTGCTGCCTGCGTTTCCTGTGAATGGTAATTTTAATTGACTTAGCTTTCTATTTACTCAAAATGAAATGAAGGACAGACCTGTTAACATTTCAAAACTCAGCATGGGTGGCACACAGGCTTTCACAGAGAAGCATTTGTGGTCTGCTGATGAATCAACACAAACTCACAATTCAATCTCCAAAAATGTTCAAAGCAGAGACAAAATGGAGTTCAACGGATTCGTACAAACTCCCCACTGCTAATTTCTGAAGATTACTTTTTGATGCTTTCTGATTAGTCGTAACTCACGTTTTATCCAATTCAATGAATATGTCTTGAATTTTTGTATTGAATGGTATATACATTTGTTGGAAAGAAGTAATTATATTCCTAGAAATTAGTTTTCTGTTATTCTTCCATTGTCAGGCAATATAGAGCTATCATTAACAGCATGTGCTCAAGTGAACAGGCTATATTTGAAAGTCTTTTACAGTGATGCATGAATAAAATATTTGCATGCAGAATAACAGAATAAGTAGGAAACTAGGAATTAGAAGGCCTAACTCATCAACCACAATTTTGATGCATAAATAGATGTCAGTGGGCTTTGGTTTCCCCAGCTGTCTAATTCAGAGAGTAATCATTAACAAATTTTATGTGTTTACGTAAAAAAAACACACCGTGGATACACAAGTGATCACATCATGGACTACAATTTTGAAATGACTGTGATTTCAGGTTTCTCTATGGGGACCATTATGTTATATTGTACTATATATAGGAATTTAAATGAAGAAAGCCAAGCACTACCACCTTGTGTATGCATCAGTTGGGTGTGGCACTGCCTTGGGATCTAACCTGGTTTGTTCTGTCTTGCTTTTGCCTAGTCTCTTCTTGTATTTTAACTTGTCTCATTGGAGCCTGAATGGAATAATTTTTTTGGAGGATGGCACATCAAATTTTAATAGACATATGAGAGTTAATATTATAATTTATCCAGGACTAGGAAATTTATTAGCTGCATAAGGCATATAAATCCAAAAATTTTGAGACTCATCCAAGGATAATTTATTCCCAGTGGACCTGAAGTAATTACCTCAATCAAAACTCAACTCCCACAGTTTCCTTGTGGTGTAGCGAGTTAAGGATCTTGCGTTGTCACTGTAGTGGCTCAGGCTGCTACTGGGGTGTGGGTTCCTACCTGGCCTGGGAATTTCCACATGCTGTGGGCACGGCCAACAAAACAAAACAAAACAAACAAAAAACTCAACTCCAATTTCTTATTTACCACTTCACAGGCTCATCGTGTTTAGATCTTTAGAGCATTTCCAGATAATCATTTTCAACTGGGCAGGACCATGTGATACACTGTTAAGAGCTAAGGATATTAGAGATTGAGCTAAATGAACAACATAGTCAATGAAATGCCTATTACTTTAAGCCATTATAGCCAAAATCAAATGAATTGAGATCTGAGTGGAAAAGAGGAATAGAATTCTTTAATTTTGTATTCTCAGGAAATGAATTTATCAGGAATAACAATGTTTGGGGTTTAGCATATTAAAACCATTCTAATAAACTGGAGTTTTCAATTAAGAGTGATGGAGATTCCAAGATATAAACTCCACTTAGTGGATCCAAAAATATTTTAAGCATGTCTTGGGAAGTAATAATCCTCTTTTACATGTTGCAATAACAAGATGCTTTTGCAGATTATTTGCTAAAATCTTGAAGGCATAAATTCAGAGGAACTCAGGTGAATTACTTTTAAATGTTCTTTGCTTAGGAAAATTGTTCCTTTTTTTCACATTTTCTATGGATGTGCATGCCCCAATTTTATTGTTTTCTCTTATGGGGAGATTATGCCCCCTCTCTCAATCCGGCAAAATCAGGCAAGGTGCTGAAGGAATCCTGTTTTTTTTTTTTTTTCCCCCAAGGTAGTGCCCTGAAGTGTTCAAGTTTTTTGCCTTCTTCCCATCTTTCAGAGTGTGCTTTTGTATGTGGTTGTGCTCCCCCTCTGCAGAGCTCACACTCACCATCTTGTGTGTAATGAATGCAGAGGCTTGCGTGTGATTAATATTTTCATGATATATGTTTTTTTTAAAATCCATTTACTTTTATTTTGCCTCTATGGTTATATTTGAAGTGAAGTTTATGAAGACAGCATATACTTGGGCCATCTTTTAACATGCTCTTTTAATTGTTGTCTTTTTATTGGTATATGTTGACCATTTATTCTTAATGTGTTTATTGATAAGCTAGGAATTAGTTTCCATTTTCTTTTTTTCTTTTTTTTGTTGTTGTTCCTGCCTTTCTTGTGGTTATTTGAACAATTTTTAGAATGCCATTTTGATTAATCTGTAGTGTTTTAAATTTATATATTTGTATAGTTTTTTTAGTAGTTCCTGTAGATATTCACTTTATACACATAATTTATCAAAGTCTATTTGTGTCATCTGACAAATTCAAATAAAATAAAGAAAACTTACGTCCCTTTACATCCATCTACCCTTCCTTGTTTATATTTGTCTTCAATCGTTCCTCTACCTAAATTTATTTATTTATTTATTTTTTAGGGCTGCACCCACAGCATATGGAGGTTCCCAGGCTAGGGGTCCAATCAGAGCTGCAGCTGCTGGCCTACACCACAGCCACAGCAACACAGGATCCTTAATCCACTGAGCAAGGCCAGGGATTGAACCTGCAACCTCATGTTCCTAGTCCGATTTGTTTCTGCTGTGGCACGATGGTAACTCCTAGTTTATTCTTTTTAATACATATTTTGCTTACCATGTTTTTCCCCCTTTGTTAAAGTTCCAATTTTTCTTTTTTTTTTTTTTTGTCTTTTGTCCTTTTAGGGCTGCACCTGCGGCACATGGAGGTTCCCAGGATAGGGGTCTAATTGGAGCTGTTGCTGCTGGCCTATGCCACAGCCACAGCAAGGCGAGATCCGAGCCACGTCTGCGACCTACACCACAGTTCATGGTAACGCCAGATCCTTAACCCACTGAGCGAGGCCAGGGATTGAACCTGCAACCTCATGGTTCCTAGTCAGCTTCGTTTCCGCTGCACCACGATGGGAACTCCTTAAGTTCCAATTTTTTGTCTTTATAGTTTCTGTACTTTTTAGAGTTTCCTTTAGATACTCATTTAGTATAGGTCTGCTGGTGATAAATTCTCCTAGTTTTCCTTCATCTGAGCATAACTTGATTTTTCATCTTTCATGAAGGATGTTTTAACTTGATTTAGGGCTCTGGATTGACAGTTCTTTCAGCATTTGCAAACTCCTGCCATTTCCTCCAGTCTCCATTATTTTCAATAAGAAAGCCACTGTCTTTCAGAGTTTTTTCCCCTACGGTAAGGTGTTACTCCCTCATTGCCTTTTACAAGGTTTATTAGTTTTCAGTTTTCAAAAAATTTATATGATATATTTTGGTGTGTCTTTTTTTGGATTTGTCCTGTTTAAAATTTGCTCAGTAGTCTGGAATCTATAGGTTTACATCTTTTGTTGAATTTGGGAAGGTTTACGTCATTATTTCTTGATAGTTTTTTTCAGTCTCTACCCTTTATGTTATCCTTACATGGCACTGTTGACATAATCTCAAATATCAGTAAGATTGCAATATAATCTAGGACTTTTTTTTTTTTTACCTCTATCTGCCACACACTTAATTGGAAAATAATGGGGGAAAAAAAGTACCCTGAGAATTCAGAGATCACCATAATGTGCTTTACTTCTTTCCAGGATATGACCCTTCAAATTTTAGTTTTATTTTTTTCTGACACCTTCAAATAGCCAATTATACTTCTTTTTTTTTCTTTTTTCGCAGGCCCACAGCATATGGAGTTCCCAGGCCAGGGATCAGATTTCAACTGCAATCACTAGGATCCTGGTCAGGGATCAAACCTGTGTCCCAGTGCTCCCAAGACTCCGCTGATCCCATTGCACCACAGTGGGAACTACACCAATTATATTTCTATTCCACTTTCATTGTATTTTTTGGCAAGAAAGTTAGTTTGATTTTACCTAGCCTAACATAGGAGAAAGCTAATCACTTCAAGTAGGATTTTATAAGTCCCTAGAACATTAAATTTTTCAATCCACTTTAAAAGATGCTGGGAAAAATTGAATGAAGCAACCATTTCATTTACTATCAAGGATACATAGGATAGGGGAATATGCCTTGCTCATTCCTGTATCAGAAACATTGTCTATCTCAAAGATTATAGTTTAATAAATATTTATGGCATAAATGGATGTATAAATGAGAAAATTTGCAAGTGCTTCCATTAAATGGAATAATATGTTTCCTGAAAATATCATGAATTCTAAATTAGTTACCTGGTAAATATTTTGTCATGCAAAATAATATAATTAAAAGAGTTGTAGACTGGGGGCCAGAAAACTCAGTTTCTCTCTCTGTAAATTTAGGAAGATCACTTGTCCTTTTTAAAAGGGAATTGGTGGAGTGCGAGCTCTCAAAACTAACTTTCTAGGATATATGTTTCATCATGAATTACCATGAATTAGATGCCATAGTGGCAACAGGTATATAAATACAAGGATAGGGACTTTTTTTCTCTTCTTACTCATTCTCATGGTTGAGAATATTAGTGATGTAATGCAAACTTGTCTATATACAAGTAGCGTGTACCTGCAATTTTAACCCAATAACCACTCTTCATAGCCACGGTTGTTCTTGCTTTCAGAAAAGATACTGTATTTGCAGTTAAGGATTCTTTCAAAGGAAAAAATGAAGCAAAAATGAACATTATATTTTAACAAAGTTTCCTTTACCTTTGAGCTTTTCTTCAGTACCTGAGGACTAAAAGAGCTAAAGTTATGCTCTGTTGTGCCTCGGTTTTAGCAATAGCTGGCCTTTTAGTGAAGCATATATCAGGAGACAACTGAGCTAAACTTTTTCTTTTTTCAAAAGAACTGCAGCAGCAGCACTAAAAAAATCTTGTTTAAGTCTTGAAATTTAAATAAGTAAAAGTGTCTCTAAATTGAGAGGAACACATTCTTTGAACAAGGAGGACACTTTCTTCGTTTCCAGCGATGTGATGCTTCTGAGACAAATAACACATGTCTTCATGACTTTCTCCAAAACCATATCATCAATTTGAAACGTAATTGAATTTCTGTCATGCTGTTCTGTCTGTGAGGATTAGCTAGTTCAAAACATAAAAATCAATGTGCTCTAACTTAAGTTGGGAAAACGTGACACCATCAGCAGGTAGAAAGACTCAAAAATAGGATTCAGTAAATACCTGCCTATCCTGACTTCTCCCAAGAATGACTGGCCCTAAACTTTTTCCAATATTAGAAGTTTTAATGGCATCACCTTTGCTGAAGTCACACTTTGCCAGGCAGATAGAATCTACACTTGGGCTTTGATGTTGGCCGTGTACTTCAGGATTATCTCAAGCTGATGAGAGAATTGAATTCTTGACTGCCTGAGAGATTTTCTTCAAAAAGTTAACTTAGTCAAAGAGACTTATTTAAAATTTTACTCTTATCCTGGGGCAAGTCGTTTAATTCTTTTAAGAGATAGCATTGAAAATGTGAAGTATTTAATTAACCTGTTCATTTGTGGGTGCTAGTAAAAAATAATTATCTATATGAAACAAAATGTGGTTTATCAATTTTTTTCAGATAAAGGGAAAAATTCAGTTTTTCCTTAATGAAGAAAAATAAACCAGGCTGCTCAAAAATAGTAAAGCTTTCCTATGCCTTGTAATCATCCTTTACCCTGGGCTCCAGTATTTGCAAACTTGATGTCACAAATTTGGAATCTCTCTCTTTGAATTCATTACTTTTGAAGGGCTTGTGTTGTCAATCCATTTTCTTAAATCAGTCCTTAGGACAAAGGGGTTTCGTTCTACTTTCTTTTATTTTCTTACATGGACTGACCCAGTCTAATCAACAAACAAGGAAAAACAAAACAAACAAAAATTTGGTATCCTCAACAGTGCCAAGCCTAGTCATGGAAATTATTTTTCTCTTTTTTCTTTCCTTTTTTTAAACCTATGAACCTTGGTATAAGCCATTGCAAACCGAATCTTATTTTAGTTATCTACCTCTGTGCAACAAATTATTCCAAAACGTAGTTTAAAACAACAGATGTTAATAATCTAAGTTTCTTTGTGTCAAGAATCTGGGCATGGCTTAGCTGGGTGTCTCTGGCTCAAGGTCTCTCTTGAGCCAGAGGTTGTAATCATGATATTGGTCAGGCTCCAATTATCTTAAGGCTCAACTAGGGAGGATCTAGTGGCTGTTGGCTGGAGATATTAGTCCTTGCCTTGTAAATGTGGGCCTCCTTACAACAAGAAAGGTAACTTTCCAAAGAGCAAGTGTGAGTGTCCAAGATGGAAGACATACTCTTATTGTAAACTAATCTTGGAAATGACATGCCATCACATATGCCATATAATATTAATTAGAAATGAGTAAATAAGTCCTGCGCACACTCAAAGGGAAGGTTTTAGGTAAAAATGTGAATACTAGAAGATGGGGATCATTAGGTGCCACTGTAAAGACCGCTTATCACAATTCCCCTACCCCCAAGGATCACTCCTCCTTCAAGGCTCATCTTAGACTTCTTTCTCTTTGAGGCCTTTCCCAGTTTTACTGAATATTATTTTTGCCTCCTCAGAGCTCCAGCAGAATTTAGGGTCAGTATTTATCTAGATATTTAGCATGCATTACCCCAAATTTTAGATAACCTTTCAGATATGTTTACCCATTATCTCACCCAGAAGGTAAGCTCCTGGGGAGCGTACCACATCTCAAGTTCATTTTATACCACTCTACCTCAGTGTTCAGATCAATGCAGTTCACTTAGCTGACATTCAGTAGATACTTACTTCTGAGTCTAAACCTTTAAAAACTGCCGCAGGGACCTGACAAGTACACTGAATTGGAATTCCTCATTTTAAAATTGTCACTAATATAGCACTCTGAACTCTTCCAATAAATCTATAGAGCAGCAAGCATTCATCTCAATACAACAATGAATACAATGTAAGTTAGAAGAGACGGTGATTTTAAGGAAGATACATGAGCTTCTCAGAAGCTGCTTCTGTAATATCTGTCACTTTAAATTCTAAGCATTTTAGTAGTTTAAAGATCTGGCAAAACAGTATGAAGGAGGCATACAAAATGTATTCTCTCAAAAAGAGGACCTGACCTAAATTCAGACCATTCTGGCTGTAGCTTGTGAGCTATCAAATGCTTGGAGACGTTTAAGTTTAGATCACTCCTTCTAGAAAGCCTGGATTTTCACACGAGTCAAAAATGAAAGCCACTATAAAGCAGCTTCTTCTGGAAGATTCTGCTCTTCAAATCTCTGTGGTTCATAACATCAAATGACTTAGAGGTCCTTTGGGCCACAAAAGTAATATCCATTCTTTATAGGTACCAGCTCCCTTTAGCCCTTCTTGTTCTCTTTTGTGCTGAATGTTCCGCAGTTCTGTTTAAATAAACCTGTTCAGAATTTTGAAGTTGTACTGTTTGGAAACCAGACTTCAGGTACTGGAGTTAAATGAAAGAAAGGTGTTCAAAGAAGGCTATGTACCTTATATACACGAATACACACTTAAACACACACAGACCAACACACACACACACACGTTCTTACAGTGAAGGCTGTCCACATTTGAGAATGTCATTTTGTCATATTATACCACAAAATTCTTTAACCTAGCAACCAGAGTAAACTAAGCAATATTAATTCACTTTTAAAGCAAGTGGAACAAAAGTGTACTTTAGAATATGCTTGATCTTTGTGAATATATTTGTAGAATGACAGTTCTCCAAAAGGACTCTGAAGAATAGAGATAATGGGAAGTGACATCTTCCTGGATTCTAGGCTCAATGGAAACTAAGGCAAAACACAATCATGTGTAGGATGCTGTTTAAACTTCAGTTAGATGATTGCTTTCCTCTGATATCTGGGATGGCCTGCTTCGCTTAAGTGAATAAAACTTTTTTGTGTACTAGGGGACAGGATGACTAGGTCTCTTAGGTTACAAACTGCTTTAGAAAATCTGTCACTAAGTACTGATTAACTTAAGAGGGCTAATAAATTTTAAAATAGAAACAACAAGCAAATAATATTTTTAACCACATACTTCACTAAATAATGCTCCACATGACAACATAGAAAGACAACTTTTGTGATGGAAAATAGATCATTGTACATTTTCTACATAAAGCATTTCTTGTATTCAAAATGCCTTCACATACTTATTTTATGCATAACATTTTGTTGCTAAAGGACTCAATGAAAAATGTTATCTATTCAAAAATTCATATTTATTTTTATAATAATGGATGTATGAATGTCAAGTAGAATTCGTTTTAAATAATATAGTAAAACATATACAAATAAAGAAAAGACTAACGTAGGAGGGCCCAGAATAATTGAATATGCTCTGTAGAGAATCTTGCTTGGAGTCAGAATCAACAAAGAAAAACTGCTGCTTCCAATTAAAAAATAACTACTTTCCCTGTCTCCAATTTCACACAGACAACAATTTCAAAAAACCGAACTAAAATCTTCACTGCATCCCTTGAAATCTTCACAGTTTCCTAAGCCTCTTCCTCTGTTTTTCTCTTTTCTTTTTCTTTCCTCTCCTCTCCTCTCCTCTCCTCTCCTCTCCTCTCCTCTTCTTTCCTTTTCTTCTTTTTAGGGCCACAATTGCAGCACATGGAAATTCAGTTCCCCTGGCTAGGGGTGAATTGGAGCTGCAGCTGCTGCCCACAGCCACAGCCACAGCCATGCCAGATCCCAGTCACATCTGTGACCTATGCCACAATCTGTGGCAATGCCAGATCTTTAACCCACTGAATGAGGCCGGGGATCAAACCCTCATCCTCACGGACACTATGTCGGGTTCATAACCTGCCGAGTCACAATGAGAACTTCATCTTTCATCTCCATTTTTGCCATATATACAATCTTTCAAGACCCTGTTCAAATACCACCTGTTTCATGAAGCCCTTAATGATCTTATTAGCTGAAAGGAACGTCTTTCTTTTATCTATTTCCATAGCATTTTATTTATACTTGTCTCATGGTGCTTATCCTTTTATTCTGTATTAGAAACATAAATATATATAAATATATTCTCCTATTATATTCCACCAAGTAAGCGTCTCTAAAAAAAGGATATCTGTCTCATGCATCTTTTTATTTTCTCTATAATGTCTATCACATAGGCAAGCAGAGAGTAGATTTTTAATAAGTATTTTTCAGGTGAAAATGTTCAAGCAGATGGATAATACAACAAGCAATAGTGCCTTATGGCTTTAAAAATGGCATATTTTCTATCTTAAAATTATCAAATCAGATACTGTCAAAACAGTATTTCCAAACTTATAGAATTTTAGGGTTTGGAGATTCAACTCAGTTATTTTCTAAATGCAGAACCTCAGATCCTGAAAGGAGAAGTCCCTGGCTTAGTGTCAAAAAGCTAGTCAGTAAATATCCAGGCACAGAATCCTGAGATGGTAACACCAACACCAGTGCTCTAATGTCAGCCTGCACTGCCTCTCGCAGTTGTTCCTTTTCTTCCACACAAGACTATGGTTTAATTATATTCACGTTTTGTTTACATGATTCCTTTTAATTCAGTTCTTTGACAAAGTCATAGTTGAAGCAAGAAAAAACACAGTAGAAAAATTTAGAGTATTGACATTCACTGTTTCTAAAAGCTGCACACTGGAATATCTATTACGGGAGAAATTAATCAAAAGGGAATGGATAATGTGTTGAAAAGAGATTTGCACTTTAATCCATGGATTAACATTTGTCATGTTTATGTAGGTGATTTGAAAGTAGTCTAAAAGTGCCAAGATTTATTTTTTAAAAACTATCTCACACTGTGGGTAAAAAGGGATGACTTAGGCTCTATAAACTACAATAAGCATATATATTAATTGGAAAATTTCTGCTTTGATAATGTTGCATGGAAAGAATTGAATGCCACAAAATTTGTTGCCCTATGTAGAGGAGAAGTTTTAACCTAATTATTCAATTTTGACTGTGGAAGGTGGGTTGGTATAGGATACAGGGGCCCAGAGATACCTCAACTGACTGCAGAATAGCCTAATGTGCCCAGGTACTGAGAACCCATTGAATGGCTCTGCATCCACTCAGACTGGAACCAATATAAATTGTTGCCAAATATTTTTCCAAATTTTACTTTAAAAATTTGATAACTTTTATATTACACAGTTGAGGGATGGTAGTGGTGCATCGAACTGAGATGGCAAAGCGCATCTTTGAGAGAATATAGAGACATTGTTAATCAAAAATCAACTTCTTGAGAGTCTCCAAAGTGTGACGTGTAAAACCCTACATCATTCCTTGGGAGAAAGAGATATATGTTCTTTACTCCTTATCATCTTTGCTGATCTTTTGTGATTCCTTTTCACAAATTTAGTCTCCTCTCTCCTATAAGGAATCAGCTAATTTTTGTAATTAGCAGTGTTGTGTTCAGCTAGCTCTCTTCAGGTTTTGTCAATAACAGTGATTTCTTTACCATAGTAGAGATGACTAACTATTGTTATGTTCATCTTTTATTTGGAATTATGGAGGCCTTTTATCCCTTATATTTATTGCTTACCCTTTTTGGGCTTTTCTTACTTCATAGAATCTGTTTCCAAGATTTTGACTTCCCTTGGTGCCCCATTCCTGAAAGATTGGCTAGGTTGGTGTTTTCCAGAATGTAAAATATTTGGAGAACTTCATTCATCATTGTAACACAATGCAAAGAATTGCTAGAAATTAAATTCTCCATGGATATATGACTAGAGTGGCTCAACTGCAGTCATTTTGGAGAAATCACTAACCCCAAATGCAGAGATCATGTTGTCTTATTCTTTAATATTCATACTAAATTATTTCAAATAAGACAATGGAGAAGGGTTCAAATCTTGATAAATGTTCTTTCTCAAATATACATATTCATTAGAATAAAATTATGCATTTCTCTATACAGGATTTGAAATATGATTCAGTTGAATTTGGCTCTGTAATAAAAAATATCACCTTGGCATTTTGACCACAAGCAAATTTTATTGCCTTATTTCCACTATATTGTTAGTAGGTTTATCACCTTAGAATAGCTAAGTTAGTCAACCTTCTCAGTGTGATAGGCTGGCATATTTTCCTTGAGTCTGAAAAGAATATGACTAGGGTGATTCAGAATGGCTTGGGTCTGGGTCCTTCCATAGCCCTAGCAACATGGAGATTGTGTTTTCAAGCTGCTATGTTCTTTAAAAAGTTTGAATATAACTTTTTGTTATACAATAACAACTTGTTTTTAGTTTACCTATTAAACTAATTATGGATATTATCAATAGATGTATTATTTGCTCTTTAATAAGATGAATGAAGAAAATGGCTAGGATTTGATTAATTGGAAAGTTGGTAAGTGGGATGATATTAGAGGAGGAAAAATAAGTTACATAAAGTTGGAACTGACATGGTATATACCAGAAATAGGGAGGAGACTATCCTTTATCATCAATATTCATCTAAAAATATTCTTCTGTCCAGTATGTGCTTGATTTTGCACAAAACAGAATTCATTCGAGGTAAAGCTTAATCAATGATTACTTTCAAAAACTCTCTTGATTTTAGCAATCAGATGTTTGGCTTGTGGTTCATTAAAACTGCATCTCTTTATTATGGAAATTTTTAAACATAAAAAAAAACTATGGAGAAAAATATCCTAACCCCCAAGTACCTATCATATTGCTCTAGCAATCATCAACTAATGGTAAACCTTATATTGTATACCATCCACTACCTCTCATCACACATTATTTTGAAGCAAAATCCAGACATTATATCTTTATATTCATATGTATTTCAGTACACATATCTAAAGATAAAAAATTTAAACATAAAAAGAAGAAAACTATCACAACTATTCATGTTTAATAATTTCTTAATATAATAAAGTGTTTAATCAGTGTTCAAATTTCCAAATTTGTCTCTAATGACATAAATTTATTTTTGTTTGAATCCAGGTATAAATAAGGCTCACATGGAACAATTTAAAATATCTCTTTAAACTCCTTTTAAAAATTACATATTTTGGAGTTCCCATCGTGGCTCAGTGGTTAACGAACCCGACTAGGAACCATGAGGACGCGGGTTCTATCCCTGGCCTCACTCAGTGGGTTGAGGATTCGGCATTGCCGTGAGTTGTGGTGTAGGTCGCAGACGCAGCTCGGATCTGGTGTTGCTGTGACCGTGGTGTAGGCCAGCGGCTACAGCTTCGATTAGACCCCTGGCCTGGGAACCTCCATATGCCTAGGGAAGCGGCCCTAGAAAAGGCAAAAAGACAAAAAATAGTAATAATAATAAAAAAATGAAATCATACAATGAGTAAGCATTAGTCTTTCTTGCACTCAATATAATTCTTTGTAGATTCATCCAAGATGTTGACTATATCAATGGTCTGTTCATTTTTATACTGAGTAGCATTCAGTGGAATAGATGTAAAAGAGTTTATTTTCTCAATCATTCTTTAAAGGACATCTGGATTATTTCCAGTTTTAACTTTTGTAAATAAAGTATTATAAACTTTCATGTTTATAGTTTTGTTTGAACTTAAGCTTTCATTTTCTGGGAAAAAAATCTCAGGAGAACATTTGCAGGGTCATATGGTAGTTATATGGGTCTTTTTTGGTTTGTTTTATTTTGTTTTTTAGGGCCACACACGCAGTGCATGGAGGTTCCCAGGCTAGGGGTTTAATCAGAGCTGTAGCTGCCGGCCTACATCGCAGCCACAGCAACACAGGATCCGAGCCGTATCTGTGACTTACACCACAGCTCATGGCAATGCCGGATCCTTAACCCACTGAGCGAGGCCGGGGATCAAACCTGGGTACTCATGGATGCTAGTCAGATTCATTAACCACTGAGCCACGACGGGAACTCCTGTTTTGTTTTTTTTTTACTGTTTGCCAGAGTAGCTGTACAATATTACATTCCCGGCAGCAGAGGGATCCAGTTTCTGCATATCCTCACCAGCATTTGGTGTTGTCACTATTTTTATTTTAGTCATTTTTTTATTCTTTAGCCATTGGTGTGTAGTGATATCTCATTGTGGTTTCAATCTGCATTTTCCTGATGGCTGATAATATTCATATGCTTATTTGCTATAAGCACATATTTTTGGAAAAAACACCTATTTTTAAAGAAATATTGAAACATAGTTAATGAATAATACACACACACACACACACTCATATTTTAGGGCCTCACCTGTGGCACATGGAAGTTGCTAGGCTAGAGGTCGAGGTGGAGCTACAGCTGCTGCCTATGCCACAGTCAGAGCAATACAGGATCTGAGCTGCGTCTGCAACCTACACCACAGCTCATGGCAATACCGGAGCCTTAACCCACTGAGTGAGGCCAGGGATGGAACCTGCATCCTCATGGATACTATTCGGATTCGTTTCTGCTGCAACACAATAGGAACTCCTATGTATAGTATTTTGTTAGTTTCAGGAATATTTAAAGTGATTTGATATTTTCAACATTATGATATGATCACCACAAAAAGTATAATAACCATCTGTCACCAAACAAAATTAATATAATATTAGTGACCATACTTCTTATGCTGTGTAATATAGGCCAATGGCTTTTTTAATTTTAAAACTGGAGGTTTGTACCGCTTAATCCCCTTCAGCTATGTCTCCCCATCAAAAACCTATTTGTATCTAGGAATATTTCATTTTGTTTTGTTGGCTGGCTTGTTTTATTTTTAGATTCCACATATAAGTGAAAGCGTATGGTATTTATTTTTCTCTGACTTATTTCACTTAGCATAATACTCTCTAGGTACCTCTGTGTTGTCATAATGGTCAGATATCATTTTTATGGCTGAGTAATATTCTGTTATATATATTTATGTGTATATATATGTATATATATGCACTCACATATATGTGTATATACATGCACACTGTATCTTCTTTATCCATATGTCTAACAATGGATACTTTCAGTTGCTTCCACATCATGGCTTTTGTAAGTAATGCTGCAACAAACATTGGGGTGCATAAATCTTTTGAAGTTAGTGTTTTTGTTTTCTTCTGTTAATACCCAGAAGAGAAATTGCTGGATGATATGGCAATTCTATTGAAAAATTTGTTAGGAATCTTCATCCTGTTTTCTATAGAGGCTGCCCCAATTTACAATCCCACCAACAGTGTTTCTTTGCATCCAGGCCAATATTTGTTATTTGTTGTTGTCTTCATGATAACCATTCTGGCAGATGTGAAGTGGTATCTCATTGGGGTTTTGATTTGCATTTCCCAGATAGTTAGTGATGGTGAGCATCTTTTCATGTGTCTGTTAGACATACGTATATCTTCTTTGGAAAAATGTCTATTCAAGTCCTTTACCCATTTTTTTAATTGGGTTCTTTGGGTGTTGTTTTTTTACATTGAGTTGTATGAGTTCCTTGTATATTTTAGTTATTAACTCCTTATCAGAAATATCATTTGCAGATATCTTCTTCCATTCAGTAGGCTTTTAATCTGTTGATAGTTTCCCTTGCTGTGCAAAAGTTTTTTAGTTTATGTAATTACATTTGTTTGTTTTTGATTTTTTTCCCTCTTGTCAGTGGAGATAGATCAAAAAATATTTTTTTTTTGCAGTCATTTTAGGGCCAGACCCACAGCATATGGAAGTTCCTAGGCTAGAGGTCTAACCAGAGCTGTAGTCATCAGTCTAGCCACAGCAACAGCAATGCCAGATCCGAGCAGCGTCTGCGACCTACACCACAGCTCACAGCAACACTGGATCCTTAACTCACTGAGCAAGGCCAAGGATCAAACTTGCATCCTCATGGGTACTAGTCAGATTCATTTCCACTGAGCTACAATGGAAACTCCATGATTAAAAAAATATTGCTAAGACCAATTTCAAAGAGAACGGCCTATGTTTTCTTCTAGGAGTTTTATGATTTTATGTCTTACATTTAAGTCTTTAATCCCTTTTGAGTTTGTTTTTGTATATTGATGTGAGAAAGTAGTCAAGTTTCATTCTTTTTGGTGTAGTTGTCTAGTTTTTGTAACACCATTTATTGAAGAAGCTATGTTTCCCCCATTGTACATTTTTGCCTCTTTTTTCCATAGATTAATTGACTATATAAAGGTGTATCTTTTTCTGGGCCTTATACCCTGTTCCATTGATCTATACTTCTGTTTTTGTGCCGGTACCATATTGTTTTGATTACTATAGCTTTGAAGTATAGTAGAAATCAAGAAGTGTGATACCTCCAGCTTTGTTCTTCTTTCTCAAAGAAGGTATCACAGTCTTTGATTTATATTTTCTCCACATTCTCTTCAGTGCTTAATTTCTTTGTTTTTTGATTATACAGGCAAACCTCATTTTATTATTCTTCCTTCACTTTATTGTGCTTTACAATATTACTTATCACTTTTTTTTTTTTTACAAATTGAAGGTTTGGGGTGTTAAAATATTTTATTACCAAAAATTGCAATTTATTTAGAATATTACATAAATTACATAAATTTAGTTGCTAAACAATGATAAGGCTTGAGAGGAAAGATGCTACAATTTTGAAAGAAGTCCTTTTGTGGGTAAAATGCTATCAAATAGCATTGAAAGGTACAGATAAATTGCTCATGAAAAGAGGAGTCAATTGATGCATCAAACATCAATGTGGTCTTATTTTAAGAAACTGCCACAGCTACCTCAACCTTCAGCAACAACCACCCTTATCAGTGTGCAGCCATTAATACTGAGGCATTTCTCTGGTCATGATGCAACAAAAACATAATGGCTTAAGAGTCATAATTTGAAAACTTTTAGAAACTATTGCTAAAGAGAAATTTGGAAATGAGTTTTGAATCTTGCTAAAACTGATGATGGAGAAACTACTTTTTCTATGTGGATTGAATAATTAAATAGTAAACATCTAGTAACAGCTTCTTGTTGGAAGAGAATTAACTCAACCCTTTTGGTGGGAAAAATTTTTCCTAAGTGGGGAGAAAATGATTATCATATGCACGGTAAGCTCACACCTCTCTCATCACTGGATTTTGGTAAGTTATATGGAGCAAAAAGTCAATTTCTACACTAGCCAAATAAACTGAAGATAGCTACTGAATTTATAAGGTAAGAGTCAAGCACTAGTTAGCAGAAAAAGAAAGTTGATGGTAGTAAAAAAGACTTCCGTAGGAGTTCTCAATCTGGTGTAGTGGGTTAAGAATCCAACTGCAGAGGCTTAGGTTGCTGCAGAGGTGTGAGTTCAACTCCCAGCCCAGCACAGTGAGATAAGAATCTGGTGTTGCTGCAGCTGCTGTGTAGGTTGCAGCTGTGGCTCAGATTCAATCCCTGCTTGGGAACTTCCATATGCCTCCGGTGCAACCATTAAAAAAAGAAAGACTTCTATTAATAGCAGAAGAGACATTACAATACTTCAGTGAGATTCCTTCAGTTGTCCAGGAGTAGAATTATGTCCTGAAAATCAATATAAAATCAGGATGATTTCTTCTCTAGTTGAGAAATAGAGCCAGTGTTACTTTTAAGTAGTAGTTGCCAGCCATTAAATTACCAACTTCTACCTATGTGTTTGCTTTTCTTTTAAAATACTCTAAATTGGAGTTTCTGTTGTGGCACAGTGGAAACAAATCCCTCTAGTGTCTGTGAGGATGCGGGTTCAATCTCAGGCCTCGCTTCAGTGGGTGAACGATCCGGCATTGCCCTGAGTGGCAGTGTAGGTCACAGATGCGACTTGGATCTGGCATTGCTGTGGCTGTGGGTTCCCTAGCCCAGCAACTTCCATATGCTGCAGGTGCAGCCCTAAAAAAGACAAAATAAATAAATAAAATACTCTAAAACTTCATTTATCATTTGGACAAATTAAGAAACATGTAAGTAGGAGTTCCCATCGTGGCAAAGTGGTTAACGAATCCTACTGGGAACCATGAGGTTGTGGGTTCGATCCCTGGCCTTGCTCAGTGGGTTGAGGATCCGGTGTTGCCATGAGCTGTGGTGTAGGTCACAGACGCAGCTCTGATCCCGAGTTGCTGTGGCTCTGGTGTAGGCTGGCAGCTACAGCTGCAATTCGACCCCTAGCCTGGGAACCTCCACATGCCACAGGAGCAGCCCTAGAAAAGGCAAAAAGACAACAACAACAACAACAACAACAACAACTACAAAAAAAAAAAAAAAAAAAGAAACATGTAAGTAACCAACAGAAGAACAATTAAAATGGTTTCTTCTGTAGATTATGGGACTGTTGCCTTTTATCATAAGTCCTTTATGTGTGAGGAAACATATTAAATAATTTGAGAAAATATTTTAAAAATAAATAAATCTTAATCAAAACTGTGTGCTACTCTCCAACATATAATTATTAGGGTTTAGTTTATTTTTAGGCTTGATTTAATATAGATGTAATTCAATAGAGAAATTATGAGTCTTTTGGAAAACATGATATAATCTCTTTGATTTAGTTACCTAAAATTTGTTTGAACTTTTCTATTTAAGCCATATGATCATTGCCACCCACATGCCATCTGGTGGTACATCTCCAGATGGCACATAGGAAGTAGTAGGTCTCTAAAATTTTGCCCTGTAAATCTAAACCAAGAAAGTGTTTATAAAGGGCTTCATATTGCTAAATTATGAGGCAGAATTTTCTGTCTTTTAAATAGTAGCTAATTAAACAACAACAATAACAACAAAAACCTTCACTTCTACTCTCTGTTATTTGATTGAAATTCTGGATCTTCTAGCAAAACAACTAGATTCCATTGGACAAAATTCACCCTCCCAACTTTAATTCCTATTTTCAGTGGATATCCCAAAGATAGATATTGGGATATTATTGTTATACTATATCTTGTTAGTCATGAAAGTTGCTACAGAAAGTTTGCCTCTCTATTATGTAAACTCTTAGAGCAATAGTTTTGAGCCTTGGTTGTACATTAGAATCCCCTTAGTTGCTATGAAAAATCCAAATGCCAAACTATACACTATACAGGTTATATACAACTTTGAGAGTGTGAATGAGACACCTCAATTTTTAAAGCTTTCCAGATGTTGACAATGTGCAGCCAAGTTTGAGAAACACTGTCCTAGAATATCATGTCTGTTTAACCTAAAACTCTGTACCCATGGGGATAAGTACTTTGAAGAATTTTTAAAGTACAAAAACATATAGGAAATAACTCAACCAGGGCATAATTTTGGGGATTAGAACAAAGAAAAAAATTGAGACATATCCTTTGCTGCTTTGTTGAGATATAAAACAAGGTAAAAACTAAACTTTTGTGACTAAAAGCTGTTATTTTCTAAGCAGTGTTAGTTATCCAGTCCTAAAAAAACAATATGTCGGAGTACCCATCGTGGCTCAGTGGAAACGAATCTGATTAGGAACCATAAGGTTGCGGGTTTGATCCCTGGCCTTGCTCAGTGGATTAAGGATTTGGTGTTGCCCTGAGCTGTGGTGTAGGTCGCAGATGAAGCTTGGATCCTGTGTGTCTGTGGCTGTGGTGTAGGATGGTGGCTACAGCTCTGATTAGACCCCTAGCCTGGGAATCTCCATATGCCACGGTGCGGCCCTCAAAAGACAACAGACAAAAAACAAAACAAAACAAAACAAAAACAATATGTAGCTGAAAGTATATGAATGATATAAGCTATTTGATACCAATGGGAAAAATGAACCTCCTTCATAGGAAGATTAAGTTTCCTGAGGACAAAATACAAGTTTTTAAATTGAGAGCAACATCTTTTTTTTAACATACAATGAAAGAAAGTAAATATCATAGGAAAAACAGATTATTCATGTGTTGTGTTTTCCCTAAGTATTATTATAGTGTTGAGTTAGTCAATTTTTTAATTATGCATTGTACATTATATTTCTTTGTGTGTAACATTTGGCTTAAAATTAACATAATTTCAAATCTATTTAGCATTTTCTTAATTATTATTTTAAACTCTTATTTACTTTTTAATATATCATTTTCCAGTCAGATCTACAGTTTGCTATAAAAAGAACATAGTTGTCGATTACTACAACATAAAAAAACAGAAGAAATTTTTCTTTTAAACCTACCTCTGCACGTTCTCATTATCTCTTTTTAGGACCTTACAGTCTAAGGAGAAAATAACAGCACTTATGTTTCAATTTATGCTGCAGGTTTTGCACCTGTTATATATTTACATCATTTATACATAATTTCATTTGAAATTAAAATGTTACTCACTCAATAAAGATTAGAGAATGCCTCATATTATACCATCCACCTTGGAATAACTTTCCTTAAGACCAAGTTTAATAGCATTTAGAAAATCAAAACTTAACTTCCAAATATCAAACTAAGAGTCATGTTCATGTGAAACGTTCTGATGGATTCATATTTTATGGCATATAGTAATTACAGTTTGCTCTTTTAATATATAGATAATAAACACATATATGGGTATATATGTATCCAATGTCATATAAAAAGGAAAAATAAATTAGAAGATTGATGGGTTAATTAGATTGGTATTCTAACATTGTATTCCAATTGTATTTTTTGGTCACATCTTGAAAAGAACCGTAAATATCATTGTCATTCCAGAATTTGACCTGCATTTTTCTATTTAAGTGTTTTGAAAGATTATTTTTCTTTCACTTGAGGTTCAAAAAGTCACATGGACTAATTTGGGAAATCAAACACAAAAGAAAAATGTTGACTTAAATGAAACAAAAATGTGATATAATCTATATAATGGACTATTACTTGGAAATGAAAAAGAATGCAGTACTGATACATGCTACGACATGGATGAACCTTGAAAATATCATGCTAAGTGAAAGAAATAAATCATACAATATACTATATTATATTATCCAGTTTGTACAAACTGTCCAGAAGAGGCAAATCTATAAGGAGAGAAAATGAGGGTTACGTGGGGCTGAGGGCTTGTGAGAGATGCAGTGTGACTGTTAATGAGTACAGATGGAGTTTCTTTTTAGGGTGTTGAAAATGTTCTAAAATTAGGTTGAAGTGATTGTTGCACAGCTCTGTAAATAAACTAAAAAACATTGAATTGTACATTTTAAATGGATGAATTTTATGGTAAATAAATTATAAAGCTTTTTAAAAAAGGATAAATTGATGTTAAAAGGCTATTTTGAGGTTTATTCTTCTTATGAAACAATCTACATACATAGAATATAAGACAAAACCACCTTATATCAATAGTGCTGATTGGAATAAGGTGGGAAAGCAAAATGTAAGTATCTTACCAAAATTCTTACAAATTCAGGAAGTTCCCATTTTGGCTCAGCAGGTTACCAACCCAAGTATTATCCATGAAGATGAGGGTTCTATCTGGCCTTGCTCAGTGGATTAAGGATCCAGTGTTGCCATGAATTGTGGTGTAGGTCACAGATGCAGCTAAGGTCCCACGTTGCTGTGGTTGTGGTGTAGGCTGGCAGCTGCAGCTCCGATTTGACCCCTAGCCTGGGAACTTCCATATGCTGCAGGTGCGGCCCTAAAGAGAAAAAAAAAATTCTTACAAACTGAGACCAAATTCTGACAGGATACTTTTTTTGATGTAAGACAGAGCAGCCAAATACCAGATGTAAAGTGCCTTGCACAGTGCATGGTGCATTAACAATATGCTTAATGAATGAGTTATTTTTTGCCATCATCATTATATGTATCACCATCACCATCATCATTATCACAAAATTTGTAATAGAAAGTATATAGACACATAGACTTTGTCTCTTCTTTTGAAGTTATACTCAGTTGAGTGTAAATGTAACATTGGTGCCATGTGTCATCTGGTGTCAGCTACCACAATTATAGACAGTGACTCTAAGAAAATTAATAATCTCTACTGTGTTTACCTTTAAAATTGAATCCAATTAAGTGAAGGCAAACTCACTCTACTTGCACATGGTTGAGAAAATTTATATTTATTTTAAAAGATAGAAAGTATATTCTTAAGTATAGAAAAATCAACATCAGTGCAGCTTTCTCTTTTACAGTCAGTATTCTGATAAAACTTCAAGAGGACTAATGATATAGAAAGAAATTGTAAATCATAGAAGTAAGCTTTTTATTTGGGGGATCAGTAGTATGGAATTTTGTGACATTATTTTAATAAATACTCCAAATTCTGTGTGTTACATTTTGTAAGTGGAAAACGCTCATTGAATGTACATGGAAATCGTATAATGATAATGCCACCTCTAGTTATCTTAGGAAATAGAAATTAGTGAACCACATTACTATGGAGAATGAAAATAAATGGCAAGATTTTTTAACAAAGTAAAGTAACTTACTTTATATGCAGCCACAAATTGATTTAATTCCAAAGCTCAACATTTTCCCACCAAAAGTCATAGAATTTTCAAAGTATTTCGGTGGTACTTTTAAATGGACTACTTGCCTACTCCAGGGTTTGGGAGCAGAAAGCTCTGAAAGAAGCATTTGTTATGATGCTTAAAAATTAATTGAAAGGCCATTTAATTTTTATATGTGCTGTGTTAATATTGACTATTCATGAGTGTTGGATATTTGGATATTTTTTTAATATTGGATATCTTATATGAAAATTATTTTCATATGGAGAGTTCTTTACCCTCTTTCAGCAATCTTTTGAAGGATCTACTTGCCCCACCAACATCAAATCAAATTCTCTTCTAAACCTGCTGCACTATTTCAGATAATTTGTCCCACCATCTTTTCAGCTACTCAGTCTTGATATTTCAGTTGTTTTTAACTCTTCTTATTAGCTGTCAAGTTTAGCTGAGAGAGAAAGGACATAGCTTGAAGGGGTAATAGAGAAGCCAGAAGAATTATTTTCTCTGATGCTTGTGGAGATTTGCATAATCAGTTATTATTTCAGATTTTTTATTTTTTAGAAGACAAATACTTTCTTGATGATAAAGAGAAGGGTAGTAGTAGTATCTATTTGTTTAAACCATACTGGCTATTATTCTGCAAATGAGTGACATGCAGAAGTACATATCAGCCAGTAACCTATTTGCTAAGGGGATAGTGTCTCTAGTCAAATATTATTGGAAGATTCCCTTTCTGATAGGAAAGGGCAACAACAAGACAGAGTAAAAGAGGCTTCCTCCATGTCCACAAAAGTCAAAACAGTTTCCTAGCAGCTAATGAAACATAGTTAAGTTTTTCCAGCAAACAGAAAGCCGGAAAATAATAATATTTTTCTGACAGTTAATGTAAGATTAATTTTAGAAGTGGAGCTTCAACTATTTACTAAATGAGACCAAACACACTAAAAAGGAAGCCAACTTCAGAAAAGATATGTTTAGATATATGCCTCTATGGCTCATATTCCTACCCAACTCACATGGCTTTGGTGGCAGGCAGTAGAGGCTGCAACACTTGAGGATTTGCTAATATTGAGTGTGTAGAAGTTTCAGTGTGACTTCAAATGAGTCATCATTTTAAGTTTCAAGAAGATACATTCATCTTTTTCGGAAACAGTAACTTTGAAAGCCTATTTAGTGAGGTAGCAAGTACATCAATACTGACAGATTATTCTTTTTAACTCTTTGATCCTTTCATTAGTTTTATATTCAGTAATGTCTTAGACTTGATCATGTAATAATTAGTAATTATTTACTTAAGTCATAGTGATATTTATTGTGATACAGATAAACAATTTACAATCTCATGAAAACTCCACTGATGGAGAACTTTAAGTCCTTGCTCCTCAGCATCACCATCTAGTGGCAAGAATCTCAAACTTCCAGAGGCCCTAAATCTAGTAGAATGCAGGCAGCTAACTCAACCATGCTGCACAGTGACGCAAATAACACAGTTTACTTAAACACTAACATATATTTTTGTCCAAATCTAGTTAAATAAGAGAATTATTTTTATGCTTGAGTATATGGAAAAGATTTACATTCTTATTATAAATTTGTATGTATACAGTAGTCGTATTTTCAGTGTTATGATCATTGTTATTAATTGACTTCTTGGAAGATTGATCCCTTCATTCCACAGAGATTTTTTATATGAAATGTTTGACAACCACAATTTCTGGATTTTTACCTTCCTCTCCTCTTTACTCTCATTGGAGTTTGGGAGAAGAACCTCTACTCCTTTGCAAGGCAAATCCGCCTCCATATGGAATTGATCCACCAACCGGTTCCACAAAATATCACTGCTAGGATTTGAACTTCTGTATGCAAAAGTTAAAATTTTTTTCTCCTCAGCCTAGATCCATGATCCTTTAAAGTTTTTAAAATCTTTGCCTTGCTTTTGCTAACTCTGGAGCAAACTTCTAGAAAAACTAACATGTATTCAGTGACTTGACTTTCTTAGCTTGACGTCATTCCTTTACTCTTCACGATCTGGCATTTGACCCTATTGTTCTGTGGAAATTTCTCTCTGAAAGATCACCAATGACCTGGCTAAATTCAACAGCCTACCCTTAATCCTATCCCGTTTTGATATAAGTCTCACAGTTCATACTACCTTAAAACCAGTATGTTCTGTAATATTTCCTACATACGAAAAGATATAAAGAATAATATAATGAGTGACTGAGTTCCAACTAAGGGTTTAGTACCTAATATATTACAAAACTCTTGTTCTCTGGTCATATTCCCCCCACTCATTATTATTCCTTGCTCTTCCAGGAAACCATAATTCTGAATTTTGTGTTTATTTTTAACATTCATTTTATATTTTACCACATATATATATGTATTTCAAAATAGTATTATAATATTGACCCAAATGTTTAAAAATTTATTTAAATGTAATCATGTCATATGTATTACTATGAAATTTACTTTTTATGTATTTGACATTCATTTGTATTATTGTCTGTCGTTGAGTAATATTCATTTATATTGCATATAGTATTCTATTGCATGTGAGTACAGTCACAATTTATCTCTTCTATTGAAGGACATGGAGGTTTTTAGTTTTTCCCTAATTGTATTGAGATATAATTGAGATAGAAAACTGTATAAAGTGTACAGCATAATGACTTGACATACAATATATTATGAAATGATTATGATAGTAAGTTTAGTTAACATCCATCACTGCATGTAGTTACAATTTTTTTCCTTGTAACAAGAACTTTTAGGATATGTTCTCAGGAACTTTCGAATATGCCACATAGTAATGTTAACTATAGTCATCATGTTCTGCATGATGTCCCCGGTACTTATTTATCTTTTAATTGGGAGTTTGTATCTTTCGACAACCTTCATCCAATTCCGCTATACTCACCCCCTGCCTCTGGCAACCACTAATCTAAACTCTTTTTATATGAGTTTTTAAAATTTAATTTAATTTTTATTTTTGCTTTTTAGGGCCGCACCTGCGGCATATGGAGGTTCCCAGGCCAGAGGTCCAATCAGAGCTACAGCTGCCGGCCTACACCACAGCCACAACAATGTGGGATCTGAACTATATCTGCGACCTACACCACAGCTCACAGCAACGCCAGATCCTTAACCCACTGAGCAAGGCCAGGGATCGGACCCACAGCCTCATGGTTCCTAGTCGGATTCATTTCCACTGCTTCATGATGGCAACTCCAGTTTTTTTGTTGTTGTTGTTTGTTTTTTTAGTTTCCATATATGAGAGCATACAATATTTGTCTTTCTCTGATTTATTTCACTTAATACTCTCAAAATCATCCATGCTGTCCTGAAGGGCAGGGTTTCCTTTTTTTTTTAATGACTGAATAATATGTTATACACACACACACACACACAGACAGACAGACAGACATATACACCCAACAACTTCTTTATCTGTTAATCTGTCTATGGACACTTAGGTTGTTTCCATGTCTTGGCTATTGTGAATAATGCTGCTTTGAACATGAGGATATTGATAGCTTGTCAACATAGTGATTTCTGTTACTTTGGATATATACCCAGAAGTGAAACTGCTGGATGTATGCTCAGGTCACCCAAGATGGCTTTTCTTTTATTTGTATATACCCTTCCTGACCAGTTCCTGCTTCACTTGCACCCTACTCACATGAACATGCTCGCCCGCTGCCCCAGCTAGGAATGGTTCTGATCCTTAGGCCAGAACAACTCTACCTGCTAGTTTATTAAAGGGAAACACCTGACCTCATGATGGTCCTTAATCTGAGGGCCTGTGAGGGATATGCCCCAGCTGGTTTCCCTGGTAGCTAATGAGCCAACCTGACATCAATTCCTCATATAAATAGTCGCCTCTTCCCACTACCCCACCCCCAGTAGTGAAGATGGTTGCCGTTGCCTGCTTGTCTGCTGCTGGCTGTACATAGTGGAGTGTTCCTTCAGGACATTTTGCTTCAAACGTGTAAGATTCCCTATCCTATAAACTGTTAGTGTCTCTGTTGCTCTCTGTGGGTTTTTCGGTCTTGAGGGTGGACAATTACAAGGCTTGCAAGCCTGTAGGGTGCAGCCCAACAATTGGTGAGCCAGCTTGTAGGGTGCAGCCCAACAATTGGTGAGCCAGCTAAGAGGTCGAGGAAGCTCCTGTGAGCTCCGAGATGTCAGGAAATAAGGACGGGGTAGGGAAAGTTGTGGAGTAATCCTGAGGTGGCCGTCCACTAGCATGTGGGGCCTGTGGCGGCTGACTACCGTGAGAGATGCCTTCCTCTTCCATTATATTGATGGTATCCTCTTAATCTCAGAGTCTCTTTCCAGAATTCAAGTACCAGCCCCGCTCCAGACTCTTTAGTCTTGAGGCTGGGCAATTACAAGGCTTGTAGGCCTGCAGGGTACAGCCCAACACTAGATCATGTGGCAGTTCTATTTTTAATTTTTTGCGGAAACTTTATACTGTTTTTCATAGTGGCTGTAGCAGTTTGCATTCTCACTGACAGTCTACAAAGGTTCCCTTTCCTCCACATCCTCGCCAGTGCTTGTTATTTGTTGTCTTTTCCATAATAGCCATTCTAACAGGTGTGGGCTGTTGTTTCATTGTGATTTTGATTTACATCTTTCTGATTAGTGATGTTTAGCACCTTTTGACATACTTGTTGGCCATTTGTTGTTTTTGGAAAAAGGTCTATTCAAGTCCTCTGACCATACATTTTTAATTGAATTATGTTTTTTTTTCGCTATTGAGTTATGAGTTCCTTATAAATTTTGGATATGTAAATACCTTATAAGATATATGGTTTGTAAATATTTTCCCTCTTTTCATTTTGTTTGTTTCTTTTGCTGTGCAGAAGCTTTTTAGTTTGATGTAGTTTCACTGCTTTTTGCTCTTGTTGCTTGTACTTTTGGTGTTTTTATATATATATATATATATATAATTACTAAGACCGATGTTAAGGAGATTTTTCCTCGTTTGCTTTTAGGAGTTTTATGGTTTCAGGTCTTAAGTGTTAAGTCCTTTATCCATTTTGAATTAATTTTTGTCAATGGCATAAGATAAAGGTCCAATTTCATTCTTTTTCATGTTAATATCCAGTTTTCCCAACACTCTTTATTGAAGAGACTACCCTAATGGATAAGACTACTTATCCATTAAGTATTCTTGGCTTGCTTGTCAAATATTAATTGTGCATATATGTGAGGGTTTATTTCTGGGCCCTCAATTCTGTTCCATTGTTCCTTGTGTCTGATTTTTTTTTTTTTTTTTGTCTTTTCGTGTTTTTCTTGAGCCGCTCCTGTGGCATATGGAGGTTCCCAGGCTAGGGGTCGAATCGGAGCCACAGCCACTGGCCTACGCCAGAGCCACGGCAACGCGGGATCCGAGCCGCGTCTGCAACCTACACCACAGCTCACGGCAATGCCGGATTGTTAACCCACTGAGCAAGGGCAGGGACCGAACCCGCAACCTCATGGTTCCTAATCGGATTCATTAACCACTGCATTAGGACTGGAACTCCCCTTGTGTCTGTTTTTAATGCCGGTGCATACTGTTTGATTACTATAGGTTTGTATTATAGTTTGAAATCAGGTAGTGTGAGTCCCCTGGCTTTGTTCTTTCTCAAGATTGCTGTGGTTATTAGGAGTCTTCTGAGTTCCACACAAACTTTAATTTTTTTTTCTATCCCTGAAAAAGGCTATTGGAATGTTGATAAGGATTGCATTGAATCTATAGATGGTTTGGGGCAGTATGGACATTTTAACAAATAACTTTTCTGAACCATGAGTACAGGATGTCTTTATTTGTATCTTTTTAAACTTCTTTCATCAATTATCTTACAGTTTTTAGTATATAGATCTTTTACTCTCTTGGTTCATGTATGAAGTTTATTGTGCTCTATATTTTTATATTTTGCTACTTTATTAAATTGCTACTTTATTAAATTCTTTCATTATTTACAATTTCCCATTATTCTTTTGGGTTTTCAGTTATATAATTATATCTGCAAAAAGATAGTTTTAACCCTTCTAAATTTATACTTTCAATTGCTTTCTCTAATCCAGGTGTACTGGCTAATACATATGATGCAAGTAGTAGTGGAAAGAGTGAGCATGTTTTATTAGGGAAGTCTGTGGCATTTACTAATTGAGAAATACACTGGTTTGGGAGCTGATGATTGTATGAAAGTGACCACAGATTCCTATTGAATGTTTTTAAAAAATGGTTGCTGAATTTAGTGGAATGACTTTTAGGCATCTCATAAAGATGATTTTTTTGGTCTTAGTTCTATTAATATGATAATTGTGTTCATTTGTTCCTATGTTGAACCACCATTGAGTTCTCAGATAAAACCCAATTAGTTATATAATCCAAAATAATGTTATTTTTTTAACGTGCTGCTGGATTCTGTTGGCTAATATTTTATGTATAAATTTTACATTAAATATTTGTAAGTAATACCAGAGTGTAGTTCATTTGGATATCAATATTATACTTACCATATAAAAATAATTTGTAAATTTTCTTTTCATATGCTTTGTAATCATTTTAGAAACACTAGGGTTAATAAATCTTTAAAAGTTTTGTTGAATTCCCTTGGGAAGATTTTATATATATTTATATATAATGTAAAATATTTATATATATAAAATACATAACATAAAGGTCTAATGCTCTTTTTGCAGGTGAATTCTTTATGACTGTCTTGATTTTTTTTTTCCTGTGGGAAAGTCTATTTAGTATTTTCACTTCAACTGCAGTCAAACTTTGTAAACTGTATTTCCTAGGGAGTTATTTATGTTTTTAGATTTTAAAATTGAATTGCATATATTTGTGCAAAATGGTCTCATTTAAAACAATCGACAAATTATCTTCCATTTGTCATTTCTGATTATGTGCCTCTGTGGTTCCTTTCCCCTTTTCATCAGGTTATTTAATAACATACTAAATTTTTTTCCAATGAACCAGCTTTTTGTTCATTTATGATGTCTATAGTTTTCTATTTTCTAGCTCATTGATACCTGATTTTTATTATTTCCTTAATTGTTTTTCTCTTTATTTTTAATTCTAGATTTCTTTTAATTGAATAGTTCATTTATTTTGATTTTTCAGTTTTGTTGATAGAGGTATCTAATTTCATAATTTTTCTCACATAATATGCTTTGCTGTATTCCATTGTTGTTTATAAGAAATTCTCTAACATTTGTTTTACATTTTTACTTTGACCTAAGTGTTTGCTCACTAGCATGTTTTAAAAAAAAAATTCAGGTGGAAAGATTTTTTAAAAAAAAATTTGGTTTTGGCGTTCCGATTGTGGCTCAGCAGAAACAAATCTGACTAGCATCCATGAGGACGTAGATTTGATCCCTGGGCTTGATCAGTGGGTTAAGGATCTGGCGTTGCTGTGAGCTGTGGTGTAGGCCGCAGACAGCACCTCGGATCCCACATTGCTGTTGCTATGGTGTAGGATAGCAGCTACAGCTCTGATTGGACCCCTAGCCTGGGAACCTATGCCATGGATGTGGCCCTAAAAAAAGAAAAAGAAAAAGAAAAAAAAATTGGTGCAACTTCTAATTTTGTCACACTGTAGTTAGAGAATTATGTCTGTAATATTTCTCTATTTTGGAATTGAGATTTTTTTCAAAACAACCAAATATACAGTCAGTTTTCATATGTTGTATGTACACTAAAAAAATACTTTCTTTATAATCCAGGGTACCAGAGATAATATTTACTTGTGTAATATTGACTACTATTATATATTATATACAATTCATTATGAATTATAGATTTAGCATTATAAATTTTTTTTTTTTTTTTTTTTTTTTTGTCTTTTGCCCTTTTTAGGGCTGCATCCGCGGCATATGGAGGTTCCCAGGCTAGGGAATCGGAGCTGTTGCTGCCGGCCTATGCCAGAGCCACAGCAACGCAAGATCTGAGCCCGTCTGCAAGTCACACCACAACTCACAGCAATGCTGGATCCTCAACCCACTGAGCGAGGCCAGGGATTGAACCCGCGACCTCATGGTTCCTAGTTGGATTTGTTTCTGCTGTGCCACGATGGGAACTCCAAAATGTTTTCTTTAATTATCTAAATTCTATGCTATTAAGCCTCATGATCTTGACTCCTGCTGTCTTTTTATTCACTTATTGGTATATATCCTTTTATTTTTAACTTTTTGAATCTATGTTAGATGTCTTTGTATAAATAATAGGTTCGTATTTATCTTCAGTCAATCTAAAATATTTTTCTTTTAATCTGTAAGTCATGACTATATTACATGTAATATATTGAGTGTCAAATCTGTTCTCCATCAACCTCTGTATTGAAAGTTTTTTCTTCCTCTTTAGGAAGATTTTAATTTTTGTTCTGATAATTGCCATTATAGTCTTACTATCCTTAATTCTTTCTTTTCAAGTTACGTTCTGTTAGTTTCTTACTATGAGCATTACTGAAAATAGCCCTAAATATTTTCCCTTTCCTTTTCCCAATCATCTAAATTAAAGTTATATCCCTATACCCCAATAAAAAATACATATAAGGAAATCAGCCATCTTATTCTATTTACCATTGATTTTCCCTCTTCTCACCATCATTAAAAATTTTTTTATTGAAGTATAGCTGACTTACAATGTTGTGTTAGTTTCAGTGTGTATAACAAAGTGAATCAGTTTGGATTCACTTTGGATATGTATAAATATCCATTCTTTTTCACTCACCATCACTTTTGATAGTTGCAGTATATTACCATTAGAACCCACATCATTTACATATATTCATTCATCCTTAGTCCCATCATTTATTATTAGTGATATAGTTAAATATATTTAATGCTTGCAAACATTTGAATATTTCCTTGGTAGTGTGAAGCTCATTCCTCAATAGATATTCAGAAAGAGTGCATATGTACAATATTCCCTGAATAATGTCGGTTCACAGCAGTTTGCAGTCTTTGTGTTCCACATGCTCTTTGAGTTTCTTAAATTACCTTAGGAAGGTCTGGCTTAAAGCAGTGCTGTCAAAAATTCTGATGCGAATTTGGTTTTTAAAAACTCTTACTTGGTGTTTTGCCTCTATTCCCAAATTGTGTGTTTTTTTTTTTTCTTTGTCTTTTTGCCATTTCTTGGGCCACTCCAGCGGCATATGGAGGTTCCCAGGCTAGGGGTTGAATCGGAGCTGTAACCGCCGGCCTACGCCAGAGCCACAGCTACGCAAGATCCGAGCAGCGTCTGCAACCTACACCACAGCTCACAGCAACGCTGGATCCTTAACCCACTGAGCAAGGCCAGGGATTGAACCCTCAACCTCATGGTTTCTAGTCAGATTCGTTAACCACTGTGCCACGATGGGAACTCCCCAAAATTGTGTTTTTTAAATGTATGAAACTTTTGCTCAAATCTTTCTTTATATTGACTATCCAAGATGATTTTTCTCACGTACCTTTTAACTTTCAAATATTCTTTAATTTCAGAAAAGTGTTCTTGATTATGGTGTTTAGTATTTGTAGTGTTTGACTGGTTTTATACTTCTAGCACTACTTTTATATATTTGTTGTAATTTCTTTGTTTTCATTATTTATCACTTTCTTTTTAAAATTATTAAAACTATCTTAATATATATTTGAATTGTCTTTGCTTTTACTTTCTATTTTCAGTTTCCCTTACTATGATTCCATTTGTTCATTTTTGTGTTGCTTACATTCTCTCTCAATTTATAACTTTTTTCTCTTACCCCTGAGCTGTCAACCTCCAGTTGCCAACCTGTCTCATTTATTAATTTTTCTCATTCTCATTTGTTTTGTTGTGCTATAACTAATATATTTCATAATTGCATTTCATTGTTTTGAAATAATAAGTTAGTATTTTTGTTTTGTAGCCAAGTACACACACACACATATATATATGTAGAGTATTTTTCTGGCATCATCATTTTCTGCAGTATTTTTTTTTTTTTTGGATCATTGTCTTTTTTTGGGGGGGGGCACACCCATAGCATATGGAGGTTCCCAGGATAGGGGTCCAGTCAGAACTGTAGCCACCTGCCTACATCACAGCCACAGCCACACAGGATCTGAGCCGTGTCTGTGACCTATATACCACAGCTCACAGCAATGCCAGATCCTTAACCCACTGAGCGAGGCCAGGGATCGAACCTGCAACCTCCTGGTTCCCAGTCGGATTTGTTTCTGCTGCACCACCTTGGGAACGCCACTCTCACCATGTCTTTGTATAGTTTTAATGCACCCTCCTTTTCTCTTGTCATGTTTAAGTTAGATGACGTTTCCTGTACTTTTTAAGCTTTAGGAACTTGGTGTAGGCCAAGATTTTCTATCTTCATTGCCCTAGAACTTCTTGTATTTTATTATAAAAAAATACATTTTCAGGGCTATACATTGCCTATATTCCTAGTTCTTTCCCTCATTAACATCTGAATTTTCTCTCTCCTTAATCCTAGTGTTCCTACCCCAACACATTTGTGTTCTGCTCTCAGTGGTTTCTTTTCAGTACAGGGTTACAGTCTTCTGGGAAAAGTTCTTTCACTGGACATTTCCAAATCCTGAGGGTTCAGGACCTCCTAGCCCCCCTTGCAGTTTTCTTATATTCATTGGAGTCTGCAAAAATGTCCTTGCCAGTTTCATCTGCTCTCATCACTGCCTTCAGAGTGTTCCACCTTGAATGGAGAAGGCTCCTTCTGAGAGCAAGCCTTTTTTGCTGATTCCTGTGTTTCCCAACTCTTGAGATTGCCAAATGTCCTCTTTATCTTCTCCCACAGAGCTTCTTGTTCCCATATAACTGCTATTCCTCCATGAATCTGGTCTAGATGGTTTGGTTCCACTAATGAATATCCTGGGCTTTGCGGTGATACCTTTTTACCTGGATTTGCTGTTTATGGGTTACTGTTGTTATTAGTCTTATTTGCCCACCCCTGTAAATTTAAAGTCGAAATTCATATGGCTACCACTGTCTCCACTGCTAAAATGTCATGTCTAGTCCTAATAAACATGATGATTTCAGATTGTGAATTCATGACTAATGTAACTTTATCTGTGGAAATCCTGGAAAGCCTGATTTGAGAGTCAGTTTCTCCATAAACGTGTACTATATTCTGAAGGATACCTTAGTTTACTACTAACCAAGGTTTAAGTTAGTTTCTCAGTTTATAGTTTCTTGGATCACATAGCTATTCTATATTAAAGCCAAAAAACTAGATACAGACATGTTCAGGCCTGTTGATAAGAATACTAGTCTCAGGAAGCTTTGTATCTACTCAGAGCCATACCTATTTTCCCAGGTGTTTACCTTTGCTATCAGGTGGATTTTTCTCCAATCTACCCATTCATCGAGTATTAGTTATATCAGGTTTTTAGGTTGAGGAAGTTCTGTTGCAACTCTCTACCTTGTAATGGCCCAAGGCTATGTCACCGATGCTTAGATGGCAGATTATTTAAATACAAGCCTCTTATTTAAGGAGATTGACAAACACTTCTAAGACTCTAGTAGGCTTAGCTTCAGTGTACCATTTTGTTTTCCATCTCCCTTCAGTTTTAATCCCTGGAAATTTTCTTTACTTTTCTATGAGCTCAAGTTTGTATTGATTTGGAAAGATATTTATTAGGTTTGATCCATCATTTCTGCATTTTTGAGATTGTTGGGGCTGTATGTCAAAATTATTTAACCGTATTGCTAGAGATAGAAATCTTGATTCATAGTTATACCAAATGGATTTATTACTCTCACCTAGGCAACTATGAGATCCTTATTTCCCCAATTTCAGTCTCCAGTCTTTTTCATACTGCATTTCAATCTTAGAAATCAACGTATGATTTTTTAAAAAATCAGTGCAGTAATTGTCTTTCTAAAATTTTTATTAAATGCCTAGTGCTTTAGTCTGATATTCAAACTTAGCTACTCTGATTCTAACCCACCTTTGCTCTCTAGTCCACTTTCTTTGCATTTGCAATCCAGTCAGACTCAATTTTTTGCAGTTTCTAAGGTATAACAGCCTTTATTCCAATGTTACTTTGTTCATTCTGCTTTCTCTGTATGAGTTCCTATGTTTCTAAATCCCTTTGGGAGTGCCATTATGATATGGTTGATCAGGAGGATTGGGGTGAACATACATGGGTTCATTTTCTATCTCTGTTGCTTCCTAGCTGTGTGGACTCAACCTCAGTTTAAAAAAAAATCTGAAGACACTGCTAATTATATGAAAGAAAGCCTGGGAAAGTAAAATGAGAAAATATATAAGCGTATTTTGGAAGCTGAAAATTGCTATAAAATTATAAGTATTTGCTTTTGCTTATCCTCATTCATTGTGTAAGGCCAAGTTCACCTGCCACATCCTTGCTGAAACCTTTGAGTACATTCAGCACTTTATCAGTATTTAACACATGTTACTTTGTGTTGTCAATTGTCCTCAGCCCTTATATTTCGATTTAGAATGTGGATTTTTCAAGGACAGGGACCATGTCTAACTGCCTTTGCTCAATTCCTTAAACATTGCAGGTGCTCAATAAACGTTATTTGAAATATCAAGTTCTTAAATACATCAATTTAGGGTGGGTATAAATATGCCAACAATGGAATTAATGATATAATTTTTATACTAAAATTATTTGTAGATATTTACTCCCTTCTTAAAAATAATCTTAGTTTGTCTTTTTTTTTTTTTTTTTTAAAATGAGTACTTGCAACGAGGTTTCCTCCAGGCCCTTTGGTACAGCAGATGTGGTGCACTGATTTATCTTACCAGCACCTGCCATTCAGAAAGATATCCTAAGAGCTGAAATAGATATTGAATAAAAGTCACAGTTACATTTCCAAAATCCCTTGTAGCTAAGGTTTCAGGTTTCTACCAATCAGAGGCATTCACCCAACACTTGCATTCATAACTGCATTAAATGTTAGGAGAGACACTAACATAAGAAATATCTATTTTGCTGGTGGGTCTGAGGAGCACTGTGTGTTTCTGTATCCAATATTTCTGTTAGCTCTCTGAGGTCTAGATCATAGCTCAGTTAATATGGTACTTTTATGTAGTACTTTTTACAATAGTTTCTCAATTTTCCTTACTGCTAATTGTGGTATAAATAGCAGTTCCATCCGTGGACAATTCTGTGCTGTTTTGGGAGTTGTTCTTGGTTTCCAGTCTAAATCTTGCTCACTTAGACCTTCTAATGATCTTGTAAGTACAGAATTTCCTGTGTGAAAAATTCTTCTGTTCAGAATAGCTGGAGTGGTTTGTTTTATAGGTGGATACTTCTTAGAACCACTTCTTAAATTCTCAATCATTAATTATGTCCTACAGGTAAAAATGTCCAAACATTCTAATTTTGGTATATTAAGAACTGAGTTTTCTTCCTATTTCAAGTTGCATGAACCAATGTTCCAAAAAACAGTTGTGTCAGTTATCTAGAATGGCCTCAAATGGATAGTGTGAGAAGTCATATATGTAAATCTTTATTTTACTTAGGCTTTATTGCCTTGCATAATCTTGATCATTCTAATATTCATGTAATAAAAATATCCAGGGGACGATCAGGAAAAATAGAAATGGTTACAATAATATTAACCGTTAGCCAATGGAGATAGAGGTAGGAAGACAAAAAAAAAGAATTTGACTATCATCATTTGATTATGGCTATCCTATCAGGTGACCTCCCACTTATTTTTTTCTTTTACGAAGCAATTTTTGTAAACATTGAAGAGCTTGCTACAACAGGAAGCATACCTAAAGCTATTTGTCTACTGTTTGGGTCATTTATGTCAAAGATAAAAGGGGTGGTGATCAGAATATCAGTCTGGGCACAAAATCTTTTTTGAACATCTGATGCTTTGCACATGCAACTTCACGCTCAATTAGCCTTGCGACAGGGTATACAAAATCCTGTTGCAAATTGCATTCAGCTGCTTAAATAAGTCTTCTGAAAACTGTTTCCACTTATTTTCATGTAAGACTTCATCTTATGTCAGATCAAGAGGCATTCTTAGAAATTTTCTCTCTGCAGAATTGCCAGTAGTTTTGCAGGACAAGGGGAATATGCATCAGTTTTCTCTGAGGGGAGGACCAAACAATGCAAGTATTCAGGTTAGGCAGAAGAGAACTTAATGAGTTAAATTCTTTTTCAGGAGAGCTTATTTTTTATGCCTCTACAAGAGCCTTAATAATCACAGGCAAATAAACTCAAAATCCTTGACAAAAAGAATGCCACAGTAGCTCAAAATGGATTGATGAAATGTTTGAAAGCCCTTTATTAGAATTGTGCAAATTGGGAACACTTTTGTGAGCAAACCTTCCAAAGCAGGAATTTTTCATTTGACTTCCAGAATAAGCAGCACAGCATTAGCCTCACCCTCTGTATAGTCACAGAGATGCCTTCTTATAATCTGCAAGTCTTATAGTAGCTTTGTTTATTTCATCTTTGATCCTTGCGTTTAGCCCTGATTAGACCTTGCTCTGAGCTAGTCAAGCTAACTCACTAAATAGAAAGCTATTACTACACCCTCCGGTTTTCCTACCTCCCAGACACATCCAGTCCTCTTATCTTCCATGCTACCCCCAGGTAGCTCCCTACAGAGGAGTCTGAGAGACCTGCATTAAAAAAATCCAGCTTTTGCCCCTTGGCTGGATGATTTTAAGCAGGTTACTTAATGTACTCTGAGCTTCAGTTTCCCCTACTATAAACTAGAAATAATGAAAGCAGTTGTTCTACTGGATTGTTTTGTAGAGTGAATGAGGATAAATGTCTACAAAGCACCTGGCGCAGTGAATGGCATTGTAGTAAAAGCTAATGTTAGTTTTCTTTTTCTCTTCCTCTTTTCCACAGACATGACCTTCAGTTTGTGATGTGTGATTAGATACAAGTCTTGGGGGAGTTAGTTGGTGATATTTGCTATATGATGTAAATTTGTAACTTGAAGTATCTTTAATCATAATCAGGTGGTTGATTTGGACCCTTGAGCAAAGGAAGCTAATTACCAGAAAGATGTGTCATATACAAACTTGGTATGTGAGGTGGAATTTTCTAAGAATGTCATGACTTTCACCTATTGTCAAATGAAGACAGAATCTCTGAATGTGAATCTATCAACTCTTGTGGCACCAGCTAATTCTCAATTCTAAAATTGATTTAATGACAATAAAATTTTAATAAAGAATGTGTGCAGGAAGCACTTAAGTCACTTTTTTGTTCAACTCTTTTTCCAGTATTTCTAGCTCTGGTGCTAAGAAATATTTATTAAAGACAGTCCAAAGCTTAAAATTACCTTGGAGGGTGTTCCAAACTATACCTTCAACTGTAATAAAGAAGAGATTTGATCACGAATCACTTCTCTGAAACACATTTTTATGGATTCTAAACTAATTAAGTCAGAAAGTCTCATCATCTCCATAGAGGAGGGAAATACTTCTTCAAAAACAAAGCAGTTCTTAAAAGTTTTAAAACCTAACACAACCCTATCAGAGTGACTTGACCATATGCAGTAGTCAAATGGAAAAATTCCAGGACTCTGAAATTGAAAGGACTGTGTTCTAGGTCCGTGGTAGTAAACTTCTATGCCCACAGGGGTCAGTAAAATAACATAAATGAGTGAGCTGGGCCAAATGCAGGGTCTCAATAAATGGTAAAACTGACAGTATATCTAATGGGATGGCAGTTACTTGGCTCCAGCCAATTATCGCATTGTAGGAATTTGAGTCCAGTATTTCCACATGATCCAATTTTTAAGAAAACCTGGACATCCATATTTGTATATAAATTCTAATTTTTCCATGTTGACAAACAAAACAAATCTTCTGGGTTGGCCACTGTACGACTATAGTGCTTGTCTTGTTTAAGCATCACTTAGTTGTATGATCCTGGACAGGTCATCTAAGTCCTTTGTGTCCCAGTTTTCTTATTTTCCATATGTGATGGATTAGGAACAGGCAAACAATGGCCTGTTTTGTGAATAAAGTTTTATTGGAACACAGCCACACTCATTTGTATATATTTTGTCTATAGCTGCTTTATATGACAACAGATTTGAGCAGCTGTGAAGATCATGTCAAACAAAGCCAAAAAAAATTTAATATCTAGCCCCTTATGGAAAAAGCTTGCTGATCCTGGGGTAGATCATTGGTTCTTTTTTAATTAATTTATTTTTAATTGTTATTTCCACACACAATTTTTTTTCTACTTCTAGCACGGGGACCCAGTTACACATACATGTATACATACTTACGGCGGAGCATAATAATGGGAGAAAAAAGTATCTAGACACACTTCTCAGTGCAACACAGCAGGATCTTATTGTTAATCCATTCCAAAAACAATAGTTTGCACCTGTTAACCTCAAGCTCCCACTCCTTCCCCCTCCCTCTGGGCAACCACAAATCCATGATTTTCCATTGGTTCCTTATGTATTAAGATTGTTGCTGGAAGTGAAAGTAGAAGTTCTAAAAAAGCACACACATGTGACTATTCCTCAAAAAGAAAGATTATGATAATTAATTGTAATCAAATGATCAGTCCCAGTTACTTGACTCTTCCTTTGTCCACACTGTTTACCATGTAACTTTGTAGTACTTTGCCCCTTGCCCCTGGACTCGGCCATGTGACTTGCTTCAACTGATAGGATATCAGTACATGTGACACAAACAGAGGCTTAAAATAGATACATGAGTTGGTGTCCATGCTTTTCTATCATTGTCATCACCAGGAGAACCATCAGGACTAGTCTTTTAGAGCAGGAATAGGCATACTTTTTCTGTATATGGACAGATAATAAATATTTTAGGTCTTACAGGCCATGTAGTTCTGTTGCAACTACTTCACACTGCTTTTGTAATGCAAAAGTAGCCACATGCAGTATATAAACAAATGGGCAGGTCTGTGATCCAATAAAACTTGAGTTATAAAAACAGGTGGTAGGCTGAATTTGGCCCACTAACCCCTGTATTAGAGGAGAAGAGACATGTGGACCAGAGCTGAGTCACCCTATCTATCCGAGCTGAGACATCAGACCAGTCAGCTAACCTACAGTCATGTGAGTAAACCCAGACAAGATAAGCAGAATGGCTTAGCCCAATCTCAGATACTCTAGCAATAAGTGCTTATTATTTGCCAATAGGACCTTTTTTAAAAAAAATTATTGAATTATAGTTTAATTTCAGGAGAATAGCAAAGTGATTCAGTTATATAGATATATACATATATCTTTTTTTCAGATTATTTCCCCATAGGTTGTTACAAAATTGAGTATAGTTCCCTGTGATATACAGCAAGTTCTTGTTGTTTATCTATTTTATATATAGTAGTATGTATATGTTAATCCCAAACTCCTAATTTATCCCTCTTCCACTTTCCCTTTACTAACCATAAGTTTGTTTTGTATGTCTGTGAATGTTTGTTTTGTATATAAATTCATTTGTATTTTTTAAAGATTCCACATATAAGCGATATTGTATAATATTCATCTTTTTTGTCTGGCTTACTTAGTATGATAATCTTCTAGGTCCATCTACGTTGCTACAAATGGCATTATTTCATTCTTTTTATGTCTGAGTAATATTCCATTGTGTGTGTGTGTGTTTATAGACACACACACAGATATATAACACATCTTCTTTATCCATTCATCTATTGATGGATGTTTAAGTTGCTTCTATGTCTTTGCCAGTGGGATCTTGAGGTTGCTAGCTACATAGCAAAAGCTAATAACTGATTCAGTGATTATGAAACCAAGACCCTCTAAAACCGAGTTCCCCTGATGAGCTTATGGTTAATCCTTCTATCCAAAACTTCATTACCTTTCTTGGTCTCACCCATGTTCCCCTCAGAATTGAGGAGTATCAAAGGAAAGGGGGGATTGAAACTGAGCAGGACCCAGGATGGCTTTCCCAGGTATGAAAGCTCCTCCATGTTCCCTGTTTTCTGGCTTTAAAAAAAGGCTTTAGTCTCCTAGGCCTTTGCCCAGTTCTAAAGAGCAGACTCTAGTAGTTACTAATTAGTGAAGTAATACAGAAACAAAGGAAAAGTAGTCAAGCAAGAAACATAATGATAGCTTAAACAGTAGTTTAGTGATAAATCACAATTACAGGACTCCAGTTACTCCTGAAGGGATATACATAACAATATTATGCATATATCTGAGTTGTTCTGCAGGAACTAAGGCCCTCCCCCTGACCCAGGTAGAGGACAGTGACTACATGCTGACCACAAGTTCTGTGGAACCAGAATGTGCATGATTAAGATTCTTAAAACACTACCCTGACCACCAACTAATCAGAAGAAACTCCACAAGTCTAGCACATACGTACGATGCAACCCAATATTGCCTTTAAAAACCCTCCCTTAGAAGCCATCAAGGGGTATATGTCTCTTGAGCATTAGCTGCCTATTCTCCTTACTTGGTGCCCTGCAATAAATGCTATAATTGCCTTCACCACAACTTGGGTTGTGATGGCTTTGCTGAGTGTCAGGCAGGTGGACCTGAGTTCAGTTTGATAACAATTATATTATTAAATATAATAAATAGTCACCTAAAATAGAAACTCCTATGTAAGGAATTTGACAAAACTCAGACACAGATGTACACACGCACCATGGAACTAAATGTATTTAACAGATATCTTGTGTCTACACTAATGAGAGTAATGGAACTTTAGATTGCTTACTACTGTGGGTGAAGCACTATGCTAAACTCCATGCATAGTCACTAATTCTCAAAACTGCCTTGTAATTTTTTAAATTATCTACATTTTTCACATGAGGAAACAGGCTTATCAAATAGAACTTGGCCTGGGTTGTAAATATATGAAGTAACAGAACTAAATCTACCTCCAGATTTTTTTTTTTTTTGTCTTTTTAGGGCCACGCCCACAGCATATGGAGGTTTCCAGGCTAGGGGTTGAATCAGAGCTGTAGCCGCTGACCTATACCACAGCAACACCAGATCCTAGCCATGTCTGCGAATTACACCACAGCTCACAGCAATGCCGGATCCTTACCCACTAAACAAGACCAGGGATTGAACCTGTGTCCTCATGGATGCTAGTCAGATTCATTTGCACTGAGCCACGACAGGAACTCCATACCTCCAGATTTCTTAAAGTCCAAATGACTGGATACACTATAGGATCTGAAAAAAACAGATATTTCTCAATTCAACTTAATCACTTTATTTCCTTCCCATATAATTTTTAAAATTATGTCTTAAGTAGACAAAGTGTTCATAAACATCTTGTTGGGGAAAAAAATCCTATTAAGACAAAACCAACTGAAATATTTCCTACCTTCCAGGATGAACCTAAGGCATATGAGTGAAAACTGAATAGATTTTTGCTAAGAGTCGGGAATCTCGTTATCAATAGAACAGCTTTTGATGAATCTGTGCCAAAATCTGAGCTTGCCTTTTAATGTAAAATAAGTCAGTTTTAACTTATATTAGTTCAGTATATTTTCTTGTTATATTTAAAAATATATGGTAATGATGCTATTTGTATATCCAGAACTAGCATACTTATATTCTTCCAGCTAGGTATAAAAAAATAGCAGCTATCACCCAGTTAGTCTGGTCACCCTTTCCTTAGAAACAAAACAAAACAAACACTGCTGCAATTATCAAGAACAAATAAATTAAGGAGTAATTAACTCTTAAGCCCTGGGCTAGAGCAAAATGTAAATAGTACAAATGAGTGTAAAGTGTAGCAAATAATATTAAGGTATTGAAGCCAGCTTTATAATTTTTTTTCTTTATCTGGCCTCCGAACTTTTTATATTTCTGACGTATGACTATTTTTAAATATCAAATGTTTTCACATGCCCAAAGGAGTTCACTAAATTCTAACTTGATTCTATAATTTAGTTGTTTTAACTTTGAGCAAATAACTTTCTCTGAGCCTGAATCTCCTAATCTATAAAATTAGAAATAATAATAATACCTACTTCTTTAGATCTTACTGTGAAAATTAAAATGCTGAGAGATACAAAGTGCCAAGTAGAGCCAGTGTCTGGCACATACATAAAATTTGTTTATTAATTGTTTGTTTCCAGCAACAGAATCAGATATTCAATGATGGTAGTCATTGTAGCTCTTCAACCCTTATTTATATAGCATCAACAATTACTGTAACTGAAACAATAATAAAATATGATTTAGTGAATGATCTATGTGGATTAATTATTCATTTGATTATATTCCCTTGTGCAGAGATATGAGTCAAGTAGCCATCTTTTTGTTTACATACAGCATTGACTCCAATCATAAACTCTTAAACTTATATTGGTGTCAGTAAAAGTGTTTTTAGAGACAAATGAAAGCTTATGACTTATTTATCTTCTGAACAGTAAATTATGATATATGTTATCTGGTTAAAATAACTAAAGAATAATAATAATGAATTAATAGTGATATGCAAAATAAATCTGATAATTTAAAATATGTAAAGTACTTTAAAGGAAACGGATTTTATATAATTAAGGCAATAAACTAATAATTATTGTTACCTAATGACTACATAATAGAGAGGCAGTGTATAGTAAAGTGTTCAGGAAAAAAATCCAGAACATTTTGAGTGTCAAATATGATTCCAGTTTGCCAGTTACTAGCTGAGTGATCTTGAGCAAGGTTTTATTTTATTTATTTATTTATTTTTTTTTTAAAAGAAGATCTTTTTTTTTTAAATAAATTTATTTATTTATTTTTGTCTTTGTGCCATTTTCTTGGGCCGCTCTCGCGGCATTTGGAGTTTCCCAGGCTAGGGGTTGAATCGGAGCTGTAGCCACCAGCCTATGCCACAGCCACAGCAACGTGGGATCCGAGCCGCGTCTGCAACCTACACCACAGCTCACGGCAATGCCAGATCCTTAACCCACTGAGCAAGGCCAGGGATCGAAACTGCAACCTCATGGTTCCTAGTCAGATTCGTTAACCACTGAGCCACGATGGGAACTCCTTGAGCAAGGTTTTAAATCCATAGGTTCCTAATTTTTATGAAATGAAAATCACTTTTTATTTATTCATTTAACAAATATTGAGAACTTCTATAGAATATACACTGCAGAGAAAATGTGGATAAAATAGACAAAGCATGTATAAGATAGATGATAGATGGATATTTATATCTTTCTCATACCTTCCGCAATAAGCTTTTAGCAGTGTTTGACACTTATTTTGTTCAATAAATGGTTTTTTTCTTATTAAACTATCTGCTACTAATTGAAAAGTTGTTGCAAAACTCCAGGGCCAGTTGTGTGTAAAGAAGTTGAAATGGAGAGTTCCCGGCAGTAGTTAACGAATCCAACTAAGAACCATGAGGTTGTGGGTTCAATCCCTGGCCTTGATCAGTTAAGGATCTGGCATTTCTGTGAGCTGTAGTGTAGATCTGATGTTGCTGTGATGTAGGAAAAAAAGTTGAAATGGTATGTTTGCATTAAGTGCCTTAACAATAAAGCATGCCCCAGTTGGTGGTGGGGAACTCTTAAATCATTTATTTTTGGCACATAAAATGAGAAAAGTTGCACTGCATATATTCTGTGGCTGCTTATTCAAAGATGGCAACCCCCAAAGCATTTGAATCAGCCACGTCTCACCATGTACTTTGTAGAAGAGCTTCAATACCAACCCCCCTCAATTGCTGAAGTATTTTTTATAGAATAAGAACATTTGATAAATTCCAATAAGAGCAGAATGATACTGTTATTTCCTTTTAAATGTATCATCTTCCTAGCTGTACTGTAGTATCATTCTCTCAGATAGATTAGGGAGCTGTTTCTTCAAAAATAAGTTTTCCAGGAGTTTCTTGGTGGTACAGTGGGTTAAGGATCTGGCATTGTCACAGCTGTGGTGTGAGTTGGATCTCTGGCCCAGGAACTTCTGAATGCCATGGGTGTGGTTTAAAAAAGGGGGGGGGGGAGAGTTTCTATTTGAGAACATGGGATATTTGTTAATTTATACCTGATGTCTCATTAATATATCCAGGCATATTATATATATATATATAATTAATACCTATATTATTTATCCTGATGCTATAATGGGAAGCAAATCAAATCCAGCCTGTATTTGAGATCTGAAGAATAAGTGTTCAGCATTTGAATCAGAGGAGGAGAGAGTCAAAGGAGATAGCAACCTGTGTAAGGGTGCTGATGTCCACCATGGCTAGAGTGTTGAATGGGAGAAGAAAGACCAGCAAGACATAAAATTTAGAGAGGTAGGCAAGGGCTAAATCATACACAGCCCTGTATGAGGAGCCACTGAAGGATTTTAGGTGGGGCATGGCATGACGTAACTTTCACATCCTATCTATCCCCCCTCTTCCTAACAGAATGGTTTTACTTTTAAAAATGTTAAGGCTTTTTGTAGAACTTTTTAAAAAACTGTTGTCAATATTATCTCTGTTAACCATGAAATGGACCTTTTCTCTTTTGTCTTCTGGTGTTCCTCTGCACACTTGATTCTACCTGACATAAATTACTTCAGATAAGTATCAGTAGTTATTAAATCCTATGTTTACTGATAAACACTATTTTCCTTAGCAATAAAAACAGATTGACCTTTTCATTCCTTTCTTCACCATGTACCAGGGCATTAAATGTTGTTCTCAACTTGCAATAGGCTTTTTAGGTAAAGCAACCTCATGCAGATTTAAACGAGAATTAAGAAACAAACACTTTCAGACAACTTTCTCTAATGCTGCCAAGTTCCTTTTCATCTATTGCTTTTCAAACTAAATCGGCCATTTTATCTATTTCTTTTTATTTCAGTAAAAATACTGTACAATGATTTCTAGAGTTTCTGCCTCTACATTTCCCTCCTATTTTTCCTCCTTGAAGCTGTGAAGAATATTCTTCTTCTCTATAACCCAGTGATTGCTTTCTGTGACTCTTTTCTCTGTGTTGATCAAGCTACATCCTTCCTCTATACTTCTCTGAAGCCATTTCCTCTGTACTTTCAATGGCACAAATCCTTCCCACTAGAATCTACTCACATATATTCCTATCTACTTTTTGGTGAGAGTAAAAGCTTTTATCTGATACTTAGAGTTGAATCAACAGGAGACTAGAAATACGTACCACACTTGCTGTATTTTCCTCTAATAAATTTTTATCATGCATGATCTTCATTTCTAAGATCATTTCTTTAGATGTCTTTGATCTGCACAGATTTAATTAGGTGTTTTCTTTATATACACTTCACTTTATAAGTGAAGTTGTATGGTAGTTTGACAGGAATATAAGTAGGGGTAGAGGTTGGTATCAATATACATACAGGAGGAACGAAATCCAGACATTACTATATTCGATGTTTTAAAGGTTATAATGACAGACTGCCCACCTTAATTCTGAAAAGAATTTTCATAAATCCCCTTTTTGCACTATCCTTCTTTCATTACAATGAGAGACTTTTACCTTCAATGAGATTCACTCTTTACCTTCATCTTATTCCTTTAAATCTCTACTGGGTTAGTGAAATAGGATACTCTCAGAACTGAAGTAGTAATGCCTGATAATGTGTAATTGATTGAACAAGTCCCTGATAATGTGTCCATTTCAAGCAATTACTTCAATGTGTTAGCTTACAAGGGATGAATAAAAGGGAAAAATTTAGGTTTAGTGGCAAAAGTAGTAGGTTAAATGATATTTATGGTCTAAATAGCCTCTTAAGGGCCTTAAAATTGCTAGCATGTGTCATGGCATGTACAAATAGCATACTGGATTTATCACTCTTTGTCTATAGGAAAAAAGAAAAGGAAAAGTTGGACTTATTTGCCTAAATCAAATAAGATGATAAAGATGAAAATCATCTTTAGGGAAGGAAGAACATAAAAACGTTTTGAAAATAAGAAGTAGAAAAAGAATAGCTTGTAGCCAGGGAAATAGGTAAATCTTCAGCCAGCCATAGTTATTTTCTAGTGTTTAGCCAAGAGGCAGAACATTACAGTTTACCATAGAAAACCACTGATTCTTTTTAGTGAAAAACAAATCCCTACTTTTTCAGCCTACAGAATAATAGTTTTCCTATGATGGTTAAATTTTAATGTCTTCCCAATATTTATGTTGCGTTAAATGCATATTTTAAAAGTACATTGCTAACATGGACTTGCATTTTGTTTTATCTAGCAACTGTACTAAAGCTCTAGAAAATAAAATGAAAAGATCAACATCACAGAAGAACTACTTTTCAAAGTACTCAAGTTATATTAGGCAAATAGGCAAAAATGTATGAAAACACATAAAAGAAATCAATTCACGGAATCCCCAGTTGTAACTCCCATCTTTTCCAAATTCCCAAATTAAGAGTGCAAAAATAAGATTTTTCTTAAATTTTAATCTTGTAAGTAAAACTCAGGATAATTGGGCAGTCTTGCACAGTAGATACATCGAGACTGAAATAAAGTATATTTTACAACATTCTATTCTAAATGCAATGAGGCATTGTGTGTCAAATGTGATTTAGTTCTGTCTCTTCTGCTTCTCCGTAAGGGATGATAAGCCTCTGGGGAAGTGAAGCAAAATTGCTGCAGGGAAATGCTAATATTATTTTAACTTAGAGCTATGGCCAAACTGTAGAAAAAGATAAGTGAGGGTATCAAACAGAAAGCAAGATGAGGATGGCAAAAGAAATAGAGAAGAGAGGGGGGATTATCATGTGATATTCCTTGTTGTCATCAAGCAGATCTCCTAGAACTTTAGTACCTACATTTTCTGGAGACTCTGCCCTTTCTCCACTGAACCAAATAGCTGCTTTATCTCTAGATTTTTTTCAGAAGCCTACCTGCCTAGACATCTGGTAGTCCCAATTCCTGTGTTCACCTTATGGTAACCTGACTGTGCAACCTTGCACCTGCCCTTCCAGTCCCATGATGTCCTCATTTTTGCTATTTTGAAAGATCCAGTATTTTATTTGAAAAAGGGATTCAGTGAGAATTTTGGTCTTTCAAAGGGCAAATATTTTCTAAAAACTGACAAGGCCCAGCATCTTTTAGGTTGATCAGCATATAAACTAAAATCTCTGTTCTCATTACTTTACAATCTTGGCAAGATTTCAACATTGTAAAAGAAAAAAAATTAAAATTAATTTTGAAGGTGTTTGGAAATATTTCTCCTGAGAAAATGCTGAAAGAGAATAAAACAAGTACAAGTTCCTTAAAATTAATATTGAGAAAGTTTGGCAATATTTGTAAAGAACTATTAAAACAAGTCTCCTACAGTGTAGATCTATAGAAATATGTGACAGGATTTGAAGCAGCTTAGCAGGGGCTAATATACTCATATTAAACTCTTTAGTTAGGATTTTTTTTTGTTTTGCAAATCAGATTAATTGCCATAGGAAAGAAGCAAAAAAAAAAAAATCACAACTTGTGTACCAAAGTATTTAATTCACATGGTCACACAAGGACACCATTTGTGTAATTGCTCTGCTGTCTAAGAAACTAGGATATTTCTTCTAAATTTACAATAAATTCGACAAGGCAATATGGCCAGCTTTTCTTGCATAGATTATCCATTTTTTGAAAAGAGAGAAAAAAAGGGAAACTACAATCTTAGGGGAAATCTTTTGCTGACTAAATATCTCACCCATACTTCTCTCATAAGTAAGTTCTCATTGATTGTCAATAAAATGTTGTATTTGGGAAGGAGATAAGCACTAGTTTTTATTACATGTAACTATTTTAGCAAGTACAAATGAGAGTACAGTGATTCAACTGTTTATATACTTGGGCTATGCTTAGCATTTTTGGATTTGTCAAACAGAAGTATAGGAGGACCAGTTAAATTTCAGTTTCAGAATAAGCAATACACAATTTTTAGTATATATTCTAAACAGTGTATGGCATATACTATTTTTTTTTCATTATTTAATCTGAAATCCAAACTACTTGGCATCCAGTATTTTATCTGCAACCCTACATAGGTCTCTCCAAAAGCTAAAACATTATTTGTTACCTACATGTGCATTTCTTCAAATAAATCTGGCTGTTTTATTCTTGAGCTCCTTTACTTTTTACTCCTCTGCATGTGATTTTCTTTCTTCTGAATGGGACTGAGATTTCTTTACCCAAAATAAGAATTCTCTGGACTCAATGATAGAAATTGGGTCTGTGCTAGAATTTGCATGGTTTGGGGTTACTTTCCATAAGTATAGATTTCAAAGCATCCATTAACTGGGAAAGGGATCAAAATATTTATGATTTTTAGTTGGATCCAAATTGTATCCAATTTTCCTTGTGTGTATACTTCGCTATATATTTTATGTGCATATCAGGTAGTGGTTTCTACTAGTGTTTGCTTAAGAACTAGAATGATCCAAAATGATTCATTTGTTTTATTTTCTTATGAGATCCTATGCTTTCCTGTTTTTGTTTACACTGGATTACTTTTCTTTGATTATTATGCAATGAACTTTAAAATTTTCATATTAACATTATAAGAACTGTTAAACATAGTTTTAAAATTAGACACCAAATGTGTTTGTACACTGATTCTTAAATATGATTCAGCTAAAATATTTGGGGAAAATAGCAGCCTCATTTCATTCTCTCCATTTGACTATTTGGTTGTGACTTGGATTCCTTCCTGAAATCGTGAAATGTAGGAGAGAAAAGGAGAAAATAACAACAAGGAGAGGTTACTTTTGGTAGTACCTATGTTTTATAATACCAAAATTACCTAAATGAATTTCTATTTTAGCAATATAAAGATACTACACCATAGGAATTTAATATATTTGAAAATTTTTAATCTAAATAGCTTATTTTAATGTCTCAATGTGGCTTAGGAAGAAAATATTAAATTCCTATGAGTTTGTGGTATGTAATAAATTTTTCATTGAATTTCTTCTTTTTGAGATAAAAATGTTATATAGGAAGTTAAGCAAAGTAATTAGGAATTTAAATTTATGGAAACAATATTTTAGCTGTGAATATTTTCATTTATGAATTAGAAAATTAGCTTAAAATTGATTTTTAAAAAAGGTGGCTGCCTATATTGTGACATTAATGATATATATATATATATAGATACCACTTACCTTTCTGCAAGGCCATGAGTACTATAAGACATTTTTTTTTTAGATTTTTTTTTTTCCATTATAGGTGATTTACAGTGCTCTGACAATTTCTACTGTACAGCAAAGTGACCCAGTCATACATATATTCTTTTTCTCACATTATCCTCCACCATGTTCCATCACAAGTGCTCATCCACTCCAAATGCAATAGTTTGCATGTATTAACCCCAAACTCCAGGTCCATCCCAATCCCTTCCCCTCCCCCTTGGCAACCACAAGTCTGTTCTCTAAGTCCATGAGTTTCTTTTCTGTGGAAAGGTTGATTTGTGTCATATATTTGATTCAAGATGTAAGTGATAATCATATGGTATTTGTCTTTCTCTTTCTGACTGACTTCATTTAGTATGAGAGTCTCTAGTTCCATCCATGTCACTGCAAAAGGCATTATTTATTTTTTATGGATGTTGATGGACATTTAAGTTGTTTCCATGTCTTGGCTATTGTGAATAGTGCGCAGTGAACATACGGGTGCACGTATCCTTTTCAAGGTAAGTTTTGTCCAGATGTATGCCCAAGAGTGGAATTGCTGGGTCATATGGTAGTTCTATATTTAGTTTTCTGAGTGTGACTTGTTTTCCATAGTGGTTGTACCAGTTCCCACCAACAGTGTAGGAGGGCTCCCTTTTCTCTACACCCTCTGCAGCATTTATTTGTTGACTTGTCAATGGTGGCCATTCTGACAGGTGTGAAGTGGTATCTCGTGGTAGTTTTGATTTGCATTTCTCTAAAAATTAGTGATGTTGAGTATTTTTTCATGTGCCTATTGGCCATCCATATGTCTTCTTTGGAGAAATGTCTATTCAGATCTTCTGCCCACTTTTCAAATGGATTGTTGGTTTTTTGCTGTTGAGTTGTACAAATTGTTTATATATTTTAGAGATTAAGCCCTTGTCCACTGCATCATTTGAAACTATTTTCTCCCATTCCATAGGTTGTCTCTTTGTTTTTTTATGGTTTCCTTTGCTTTGCAAAAGCTTGTCAGTTTGATTAGGTCCCACTGGTTTATTTGCTTTTATTTCTGTTGCCTTGGGAGACTGACCTAAGAGAACATTTATACAGTTGATGTCAGAGAATGTTTTGCCTATGTTCTCTTCTAGAGGTTTTATGGTGTCTTGTCTTATATTTAAATCTTTAAGCCATTTTGAGTTTATTTTTGTGCATGGTGTGAGGGTGTGTTCCAGTTTAACTGATTTACGTGCAGCTGTCCAGTTTTCCCAGCTCCACTTGATGAAAAGACTGTCTTTTCCCCATTTTATATTCTTGCCTCCTTTGTTGAAAATTAATTGACCATAGGTGTCTAGATTCTCTATACTGTTACATTGGTCTGTATATCTGTTTTGGTACCAGTACCACACTGTCTTGATTATTGTAGCATTGTAATATTGCCTGAAGTCTGTGAGAGTTATGCTTGTTTTTGTTCCTTAGGATTGCTTTAGCAATTTTGGGTCTTTTATGGTTCCATATAAATTTTTGGATTATTTGTTCTAGTTCTGTGAAAAATGTCATGGGTAATTTGATAGGGATTGCATTGAATCTGTAGATTGCTTTGGGTAGTATGGCCATTTTAACGGTATTCTTCCAATCCAGGAGCATGGACTATCTTTCCATTTCTTTGAATCGTCTTTAATTTCCTTGATTAATGTTTTATAGTTCTCAGCATATAAGTCTTTCATCTCCTTGGTCAGGTTTATTCCTAGGTATTTACTTTTTGGGGGTGCAATTTTAAGAGGTATGGTGTTTTTTTATTCCTTTTCTAATATTTCATTGTTAGTATACAGAAATGTGACTGATTTTTGAATGTTAATCATATATCCTGCTACTCTGCTGAATTTGTTGATCAGTTTGAGTAGTTTTTGTGTGGAGTACTTAGGGTTTTCTACATATGGTATCATGTCATCTGCATACAGTGACAATTTTACATTTTCCAATTTGGATACCTTTTTTTTCTTTTGTTTGAATGATTGCTGTGGCCGGGATTTCCAATACTATGGTGAATAAAAGTGGTGAGAGTAGGCATCCTTGTCTTGTTCCAGATTTTACCATGAAGGCTTTCAGCTTTTTTCCATTGAGTGTTGTATTTGCTGTATGTTTGGCATAAATGGTTTTTATTATGTTAAGGTATGTTCCCTCTATACCCGTTTTGGTAAGAGTTTTTATCATAAATGGATGTTGAATTTTGTCAAATGCTTTTTCTGCATATATTGAGATGATCATGTGGTTTTTGACTTTTCTTTTGTTAATGTAGTATATGACGTTGATGGATTTGTATATGTTGAGCCATTCTTGTGAACCTGGGATGAATCCCACTTGTTCATGGTATATGATCTGTGTTACATATGGTTGGATTCAGTTGGCTAAAATTTTGTTTAGAATGTTTGTATCTATATTCATCAAAGATATTGGTCTATAATTTTCTTTTTTGGTAGTATCTTTGGTTTTGGTATTGGGATAATGGTAGCTTCACAGAATGTTTTTGGGAGTGTTTCTTCTTCAACCTTTTGGAAATGTTTAAGAATGAATAGAAGTTCTGTAGATGTTTGGTAGAATTCACTTGTGAAGCAATCTGGACCTGGACTTCTATTTATAAGGAGTGTTTTTTATGACACATTCAATTTCATTTCTAGTGATCGGTCTGTTCAGTTGGTCTGTTTCTTCTTGATTCAGTTTTGGCAGGCTGTAAGTCTCTAGAAAGTTGTCCATTTCTTCCAGATTGTCAAACTTGTTGCCATGTAATTGTTTATAATATTCTTATGGTTTTTTTTTTTTGTATTTCTGCAGTATCCTTTGAGATTTCTCCTTTTTCATTTTGTATTTTGATTATTTGATTTTTCTCTCCTCTTCTTGGTGAATCTGTCTAGAGGTTTGTCAATTTTGTCTACCCTCTGAAAGAACCAGCTCTTGGTTTTATTGATTTTTTTTTTCTTTTGCTTTTTAACTCTCCATTTTATTGATTTCCTCTCTGATCTTTATGATTTCCTTCCTTCTGCTGACTTTAGATTCTGTTTATTCTTCTTTTTTAAATTCTTTCAGGGGGTAGATTAAGTTGTTGATTTGAGATTTTTCTTCTTTTCTGAGGAAGGCCTGCATTGCGCTATGAAAATCCCTCTAAGCACTGCTTTTGTTGCATCCCATAGATTTTGAACCCTTGTGTCCTTATTTGTATCAAGGTATTTTTTTAATTTCCCTTTTGATTTCCTCATTGACCCATTGGTTTTTTTAGTAGTATGTTGTTTAGTCTCCATGTAATCAGTTTTTCTCATTTTTTTTTTCCTGTGGTTGATTTCTAGTTTCATACCATTGTGGTCAGAGAAGATACTTGTAATCTTTTCTATACTATATATTTGTTGAGGTTAGTTTTGTGCCCCAGTATGTGGTCAGTCCTTGAGAATGTTCCATGTGCACTTGAAAAAAATGTGTATTCTTATTTTTTTGGATGTAATGTCCTGAAAATGTCAATGAAGTCTAACTTTTCTATTGTGTCATTTAGGATCTCTGTTGTATTAATGGTTTTCTGTCTAGAGGTTTTGTCCATTGATGTGAGGGAGGGGTGTTAAAGTCTATTATTATTGCTATTATTATTATTGCATTCTCATCAGTTTCTCCTTTTATGCTTGTTAGTATTTGTTGTATGTATCCGGGTGCTCCTATATTAGGGGCACATATATTGATGATTATAATATCCTCTTCTTGAATGGATCCTTTTATCATTAAATATTGTCCTTCTTTGTCTTTCTCTATGGCCTTCATTTTAAAGTCTATTTTGTCTGATATGAGTATTGCAACTCCTGCCTTCCTGTCTTTTCCATCACCTGAAATATCTTTTCCCATACCCTCTTTCAATTTATATGTGTCCTTTGCCCTAAGGTGGGTCTCTTGTAGACAGCATATTGTAGGCTCTTGCTTTTTTATCCAATCTGCCACTCTATGTCTTTTGATTGGAGCATTCAGTCCATTGACATTTAAGGTAATTATTGATAAATATATATTTATTGCCATCTTAAACCTTGTTTTCCAGTTGATTCTGTATTTCTCCTTTGTCCCTTTATTTTTTTGCTTGGATGATTTCCCTTTATTTTATTCTCATGTCCTCTTCTTTTTAGTTTTTGTGAATGAAGTGTGTAGCTTTGATTTGTGGCTGCCCTGTTTTTCAAGTATTTTAAACTCCTTCCTATATTCTGCTTGCTTTAGCCTGATAGTCATATATGCTCAAACACATTCTTAAAAAACAAGAGTCCAGATTTTCTTTCCTTCCCCACATTTTGATTTTTGAAGTCCTTTCTCAATATCTTCATGTTTGTCCTTTTGCTTTTCCTTGTGTTTAATGTCACTTTTACAATAATTTTTTTTTCCTTTTAGATATGTATAGTGGGTTATTTAGGTTCTTTCTTTTCAATTGTGATTTCCTCCATCCTATTTCTTCTTTTTTATTTAAAGAAGTCCTTTCATTATTTATTTTAGAGTGGTTTTAGTATTGCTGTACTCTTTTAGTCTTTGTTTGTTAGAGAAAATCTTAATTTCCCCTTCTATTTTAAATGATACTCTTGCTTGGTAGAGTATTGTAGGCTATAAATTTTTCCCTTTTAGAACTTTGAATATATCTTGCCACTCTCTTCTGGCCTGTAGTGTTTCTGCAGAGAAATCACCTGATAGCCTTATGGGGGTTCCCTTATAATTAATGCTTTGTTTTTCTCTTGCTATCTTCAGAATCCTGTTTAACTTTTGCCATTCTTATTACAGTATGTCTTTATGTGGGCCTCTTTAAGTTCAACTTGTTTAGGGCCCTCTGTGCTTCCTGTATCTTGATATGTTTCCTTTAGATTTGGAAAGTTTTCAGACATAATTTCTTCAAATATATTTTCAATCCCCCTTTCTTTTTCTTCTCCTTTTGGAATCCCTATTATGCATAGTTGGCACTTTTATATTATCCCATAGATCTCTTATATTGCTTTCATGTTCTTTTCATTTGGTTTTCTGTCTGCTGTCCTAATTGGGTGATTTCTATCATTCTATCTTCCAAGTCATTTATTAGTTCCTCTGTATTATTCGTTCTGCTTTTTAGTGCTTTTAACTCAGTTTGCATCTCTGCAAATAAATTTGCTAATTTTTCTTTGCTTCATCTTATATTTTCTAGGTCTTTTCTAAAGTAATATGCATTATTGTTTTTATCCACTTTTAATTCCTTCATATTCACCCTTAATTCCTTCAGTATTTTCACTCCTTTTTGAACTCATGTCTATTAGACTGCAGAGGTCTGTTGGATTGTTTGCTGCTTCAGGTGAATTCTCCTGTTCTTTTAACTGTGAATGGTTTCTGAGCTTCTTCATTTTGCTTATATTTTTCTTCTTCTGTGAATTTAGGGAAATCAACTGCTATAGTCTTAAAGGGCTATTTCTATGCAAAAGTGCCCCTTTATATTTTGTGGGTAGTTAGTATTTATTTTTGGCATGGGAGTTTGGATATTTGCTGTCTCTTTCCTCAGTGTGGGCAGGCTGTTATCCCCTCGATAGGGTCCTTCATGTGTTTCTAGAGAGAAGGTGGCAATGGGCAGGGCTAGTAGTCAGTGCCTCATCTATGGGTTTTTGACAGTATCAAGGACCTGCCACAAGGTGGCACAGGCTACTCCTAGTTGCAGGGCCCTAGGAAGGAGTAATGAGCCTTAGGAAGATTTATTTAGGAGGTGCTCAGAGCATTTGGCAGTGGCAGCAGCAGGGTGTGTGAGTTCCCAGGGGAGTGAGAGCAACAATGGGTATTGTTTGGTCACAATGCCCTCCTCTGTGGTGCCCTCTGAGGTGATTGGGCCTGCAAGTGGCAGCAGGGCACACTCCCTTTGGTTTCTGAGATGACTGCTGTGGTTTGTGCCCACCACCTGTAGATCCCACAAGAGGTGTCCAGTTATGCTTAGCCCCCACTGCCCTTAGCTCACACAAGAGGTGCCCAGTTACCCATAGCCCTTGCATGTGGTGCCAGGTCTCCTATAGCCCAAACAAATGGTGCTGGCACCAGAAGCACCCTACCTTCTGAGAGTCCACGTGTGTGCAGGAAAAGAGATTCCTTGGGCAGTTTGTCCTTCCTCTTCTCACCCTCCCTAATAATGGCACCTTGCTTCTGCTATGGGCCCAGACCTCCGCCTGGGTTCCCTTGGCTCTGGTGTTGCACTTCCCAGTCTGTGGCATTTGGCTCCCCAGTCTGTGGCACACCACTCCCTAGACCCTCAGGGTGTCTCCACACAGCCAACCCTGGTCCTCTCCCTGGAAATGACCTCTGGAGGCTGAGTCTCAGTGCGCAGCCCTTGCCCAAGCATCTCAGGCTGTGGTGTCCAGGGTGGTGGTACAGATGATCAGTGTGGCTCTCACTCTGCTTTGCCCTCCTCAGTCCAGCTGCTGTGCTTTTCTCAGTGACTTTGTGGTCCTCCATCTCAGCTGATCTCCCCATCAGTTAGATAGCTTCCCAGGTTGTGGGTTCCTTTCCTCTTTCAACAGCTCCCTCTCGGGAGTGCTAGACTTGTCCAGATTCCTTTTCTCTCTCTCTTTTTCTTTTGTTCTACTAAGTTATGCAGAGTGTTTATTACCCTTTTCGGAGCTTCTAGGTCTTCTGCCAGCATTCATTAGATTTTCTGTGCAAATCATTCTACATGTAGATTTTTTTTTGTTTGTGGGAGGTGAGTGCCACGTCTTACTCCTCCACCATCTTGATCTTCTTTGCCTGTAATGTTTTCTATTAGAAATAGAATAATTAGTTATTGATGTTTCTGTTATACTGTAGGGTCTAGTTCAAAAACATGATTTTTTTTTTTTTTTGGAGTTCAAAAATGGGCCCCTGGAAATGAGAATTTTGTGTCCTCAATAAAACATTAAATTACATTTTTTCCCAGTTCACTCTTCTTATTTAGATTAAGCTGTTTTCCTCAAGTAAATGCTCCCTGGACTGCTCCAAGGCTTTAATTTCAAGAGTTCTGAGAAGGTTTCCATTTTTTTGTTTGTTTTGAAGAAATCTTCAGAAGCCCGTATGCTGCCATATTCACTGACATCATTCTTGGTATTTAATTGAAGAGCTTCAAGCTACTATGCAAGGGGAAAGCAACCTTCTCCACTGTGGCTAAGGGAACCAGAGAAGAAATAAAATTGTCTTCCTAGAACATGAAACAATTCTAAGCCCAGGATCCTGTATCAGTACTACTATTAGATGCCAGCTAAAACTAGGTTAGAAGAAAGAGATTCTCTCCTGCATAAAACCCATCTCAAACATCAGGCAGATTTGTCCTTCTGCCATGAAGATTAGAGGTAGGAATGCTGAGGAAGCCCTACCTTGGAAGCTTAGGCACACAATACCTGCCTAAGGGTAACAGATGTTCTTTCTCTGGCCTCTACCATGAATGTAGCACCTAACAACAAGCTACAGAGGTCTGTTGGTAGAAAGGGGAAAGAGTCAAAAGAGAGCCATTCTGTGCCAGGTGTGCAGACATGGCTGGAATCTTAGGGTAGAGAATTAATAGAGTAAAAACACCAACTGCCAAATCTGCCTCCAGCCTAAGAACAAGTCAGTGAGAACCTGTGTGCATTACAGAAAACAGTAGCAGCAGCAAAACCCAAACACAGAAATTCCTAACCAGATTCATTTAAACTCCTACACTAACAGGCTAAACAAAGAGATATGTCAATTTCCAGGCAAAAATAACATTTACCTTGGTCCCTAATGTTCTACACATAATGTCAGGCATTAAATTAAAAAAATTTAAACACATAAGGGAAGAAAAATTCTATTTATAAGAGGCAAATCAATCAATATAACCAGATACAGAGAAGACATAGGAACTTTGAGACAGGAACATTAAATTAAATGTGATTAACACATTAAAAGGTCTTAAAGGAAAACATGAACAATTGCATGAACAGATGGGAAACTTTAGCAGGGAGATAAAACTATAAGAAAAATGTCAAATGGAAATTTTAGAAATAAAAAAAAAATAGAGATAAAGAATGCCTTCAATGAGTTCATCAGTAGACTGAACACAGCCAAAGGAAGAATCTTTAAATCTGAAGATAATTCAGTGGAAATTACCAAAACTGGAAAAAAAAAAAGGAATGAACAAAAATAGAACAGGGTGTCTATGAGCCATGGGACAATATCACAAATGTTTTAACATAGAAGGAAGAGAGAAGGAACATTGCATAAAAATATTTAAAGAGATAATGACGAATAATTGCCCTCAAATAATGAGTGAAATCAAACCACGGATCCATGAAGCTCAGAAAATTCCATATATAAACATACTAGCTAGCCAGATGGTTACAGCCAAGAACACAAGGCTTTCTCCCTTGCCCCCAGCTGACAGTTGGAGAACTGTAGCATTAATCCAGGAGGGGCAGGACTTCAGACTTTATCATTTTGCCTCAACTGCAGTTTGCAGAGGCTAAATGTTACCAAGAGTTATGGGCTCCCTTTTTTTCATCCAGTCCCTAATCATAGGGCATAGGCTTTCCTTGGACACAGTGCAATGAGAATACTGGGGCTGTGAATGATTGCTCTCACCCTGGCTCCATCATAAGGAAAACCAAGTTCCCCACTGGGAAAGAGACATTTAGAACATCAGCAACTACAGTTGTACTACACCCCTAGTCAAGTTCTTATCAACTAAAACAGGAGTTTCACACTTAAGACTGCCACTGTCCTGACACCTAGCTTTAGGGCCATGTCTATGAGATTTTGCCTATGGATTGAGGCAGGCTGAAGCATTCCCAAAAGGAGCTTATTTCATTTGCTACAGAGTTTGTGGGAGAACTCCTAGTCTAAGGATTCTCTCAAATACAATGGAGGTTGTGTTGCATTGGGTAGATTCGTTAGACATATAAACTCAACCATAGGCCAGGTAGTTTACCAGAGAGAATCAGGGAATAACATAGTTAAGACGAGCCTTCCTAGGTTCAGAACAAATGTTAAAACACTGACTTCAAAAACTCTACTTGTAAAGGAGCTTGAACTTAATTGGATCCATTGGTGAAGCAATTTATGCCCTAGATATTTTTCAAAAGAATAAAGCAATCAGTCAGCAATTACTAGAACTTAATAGCAAGGTATGATAAGAGAAAGCGTGAAAAAGTCTAGCCAATACCCTGCCATTTTATAATAACTGTGCACATGCCCCAGGCTGTACCTTCAATGAACAAAATGAAAGGTTTCACACAGGGTAGCAGGGTTGCAGAATAGACTTTACTAAAATAATCCAGGTAGCCAGTACACAAATAAATAAGCAAATGACAATAACAAGTCTAGACACGAAAAGACCAGTACCCAGAGTTGCTGTAATACATAAAGTACCCAATTTCCTCCCCCACCCAGACTTTAAAAAACCCAACAAAATAAATTAGACATGCAAAGAATCCCCAAGAAAGTCTGGCCTATATTCAGGAAAAAAGACAACAGAAACTGTCAAAGTGAATATATTTGGGTTTAACAAACAAACAGAAAAAAGACATTTAAGTAACCAGTATAACTATATTCAGAGAGTGAAAGGAAATGACACTCAAAAGAATAAAAGAAGATATGATATTAAAGTCTCATTAAATAGAGAATACCAATAATTACAGGAATTATAAAAAAAAGAACCAAATGTAAATTCTGGAACTCAAATGTACAATAACCAAAACAAAAATTCAGTAGAGGGACTCAACAGTAGATTTGAATCAAGGAAATTGTAGATCAATTAAAGTTATTCAGTCTGAGAAATGGAGAAAAATGAATAAAGAAAAATGACCTAAGTCTTAGAGAAATGTGGAACACCATAAGTGTAGCAACATGTGTGTAATGGCTGTGTCAGAAGAACAGAAAAAATAGAGAACTATTCAACCAGTTAATGGCTACAAGTTCTCTGTTTGAGAGTAAATCTTTAATCCACACATTCAAAAAGCCCAGTGAACTTCATATGTAATAAATTAGAAGAAATTCAAAAGGGATTTCAAAAGGAGATGCCTCAGAATAAAAATGAATACCAAAGGTACTAAAAATCTTGAATACAACAAAAGAATTTATATTTCATTAAACTGTCAAGTCCATTAAACAAAGGCACTTTTCAAATGTATAGCTGAAAATACTTATAAATCAGTAGAATAAAATGAACATTTGAAAATTTTAGAAAAAGAATCACATATAAGGGGACCTTATTTAAGATGAACAGTTGACTTCTTATTGGAAATAATGGGATCCAGAAGGCAGTGGGACAACATATTCAATATACTTAAATCTGTGAAACAAGAATCACATATCAAGTGAAGCTGTCTTTCAAAATTGAAGATGAAGTAAAGGCATTCTCAGATACAAAAACAGAATTCATAGCTAATTGATCTACCTTATATGAAATACTGAAGGAAGTTAACTTCAGGCTGAAAGCAAGTATTCCCAGATACTAACTGAAATCTACATTAAAAAAAACTGTTAAAGACAAATTATGTAATTACAAAAGACACTGTAAGTAGATAGGGACATCAGTAAAATGGCGGATGAGGAGGTTCTAAGCCCTTGCTTCACTACAGAAACACTAATTAAGCAGCTAAAAATAGACTAAAATAACTTTATAGTAGCTCTGGTAATCATTCAAAGGTCTCTAGCAACCAGTTGAAAGCCAGTCAAAGAAAAAAGCCTAAACCTGGTAAGAATATTTTTCTTTGGTTCTTTTATTTTGTATAATCTCAACCATCAAAATTCTTAAGGGATTACAAATTCAGAAAGTTTGAAATTTCTGGAATTATTTGACTACATATTCTGAATACTATCCATTACCAATAACAACTTGAAATGATTTTTCTTGTAAAATCAGCTTGATGTAGACAAAGTCAACCTTCAGTAAACTACATGCAGAACTCCCACCTACATTTTCTGTATAGTCCTCAGAAAAACTAGAGGAATGATTCTCCTTGAATTTTAGACTTCTGGTATCCTCATTCTTTGTTTCATTCTCTTGTTTCTTCCCCATTACATCTTACAAAACTGTTAAACTAAAACTTTAGGTATCCTGGTATTATGAGAGACATTATTTTTGGTCAGGTGGATTATTTCTTAGAAACAAAGACCTAGCATTGCAAATAAGGAACTAATTATAGAAAGTAAGGGAGAGAGGGAGGGAGCAAGGGAAGGGGAAAAAAGTAAGAAAGGAAAAAAGGGAAGGCAAGGAAAAAATCGTGAATGTGTGGGAATTAGCCAACATACTTTTTTATATTTAATATAATTGTATATGGTAAGAATGCTATAAAGTCAGAGAAAGAAAGACTGCCTTCAGCATGGGAGATAGCCACTAATGACTTTGATGTACTTATTCATCCATCCATTTATATAAACTTTCTCAATACCTATTATGGAGCAAACATTGCAGTAGGTCCTGAGAACATATAAATGAAGATAAAATCCTTGTACATGAATCCTATGTTTTCTTTTAAATTAGAAAATATGAATAATAGTAATGTAAGGGACTAGAGAAACGTGATTGAAATGTTGGAAAAATTTAAAGCTATGGACGTGCTTTCTTGAAATATGAGGAAAGATTAAACTTTTATAGTGACTTTTTAGTGAAAGGTCATACTTCTAACTAAACCTTACCAAAGTTTATGTTAAACAAATGTTTGCACTCTGTTTAGACTTTTCTATGGTCAATCCCAAGTGTCATACAACAATGAAAACCACAATTTATACTGAAATTTAAAGGGGGACACAATTTTTTTGACTTGATCTTTTTGCTAAGGTTATTAGGTACCATATTCAGCTGTCCTTTTCATTTCTCTTAAGGAGGCTGTATCTGCTTCACTTATTAGATCAAATGGATTGTTTAGAAAGCCATGATTAGAATGACAGTCTTTCAAAAATTTAGAAGAACAAATATATTTAAAATGCGAGGACTTTGTTTTCTGATACCTTTGTTGAAGTTTTGCATGTGAAGAGAATTAAGTAACTTTATCCTCTACTTGGAAATAAAAGGGAAAGGAGTAGAATGTTCTTTCAATGTCATACGGAAGCAATGTTTTTCAGCCTCACTCAAGTTTTATTTAAGTTTATGTACTTCAACTCACTACTTCCTATTGGTTCATGGACCCAGAGTTAGTGAAATTACATCTAATGTGCAAATGTTTTTTTCTGATAGAGATGTAAATAATTTACCTTCAATCAAAAATAAACCTCCAGAGTTTGAGGGACATTGACTACTTTTGTTTTTAACCCAAAAATTGTATCCTAGGCTTTTTTAAATTAACATTTTAGTAGAGGAAAATTTTTTCCTTGGCCCTTCTTAGGGTCCTTGGCTCAGTCTGAAAAACTGTTGAAGACAAAAATAATAGGAGAATATCATACAAGGTTATTTGTTTTGTGTGACATGGGAGACTTCATAAGGAAATGATGACCCAAAGAAACAGACTTAGATGTTTTTATGCTAGGCTTGATGAAGAGTGGACAGTTATGGAGGAATATGACAGGTTAAAGAGTATGAGGTAAGTAAACTGGGGAAAACTTAGCAAGAACTATTTGTTAGGATTCTTCTTGGTATCCTTTTGTCTTTGGAGATAAGGATGCTCCTTTCCCCCAGTAGAGGGAGGGCACCTCTCATAAGGATTTTAGGATCTGTTTCTGAGGAGATGGGCAGGGGAAGGTCAGAGTGACCTTCATGCTTCCTGCTCTTTTCTCAAACTCAGCTTAAAATATTCAATATGCCAAGATGCCATATTTTGGGGGTTATGTATTCTGAACCCCATCTACTTTCTTATAAATATATAGCTTTCTAGATTCTCTTAGAATTAGTTTTCATCTTACTTGTTCCCACATCAATGATTTGAATAAATATTTTGTGTTTATATTTGTATGAATTGTGTTTTTAAATTTTTGAACATTCTACTTTGTCAGAAAAATAGAGAAAACCCCACATTGTTGCAAAGAGCTGCCCTGTGCAATTATTCTGTTAAGTAGTTTTATTTCCTTTAGAATATGGCCACTGTTAAATCTGCATATTCTGTCTGAAGAAGGAATGAAATTTAATTTCTCTCCTGGCCTGTATGATGAGCTACAAGTAAATAGATGTATTACACAGAAACACATCAGAGAAAAAACATTATTTGCCATGATGATGCCAAGAAAAGTGAATTACATTTGCCTCGGAGGTGAATCATATTATACCAAACTTTTATATTTTTATAGGTATTAAGTTTATAGAGAGTGTAATAATCAAATCTAAGTTCCAATGAATGATATGATAAAAGAGATTCTATAGGAATTTATTGCTTCAATTTAAATGAAAACATAAGCAATCAAATTCAAAGGTAAACACATTTATATTATCATAAAATGAAACTCACAATGATTAAAAACATAACAGATGCCTTAAAATGCTGATATTTTATAAAAGTTCTTAGATTTTTTCCATGCTAGCATTGATGGGACACCAACCTTATTACTGAAAAAGAAAAGAATGCTATTGCCTAAAAAGCATAGGAGATAAGGATGCTCCTTTCCCCCATTAGAGGAAGGGCACCTCTCATAAGGATTTTAGGATCTGTTTCTGAGGAGATGGTCTTGAAATACAGATTAACTAGTGAATGTTGTAACTGCTATGTTCTTGTTCAAAATAATGGAGTGATATCAAGTCTTTTATACCAGAAGCTAGCAAGTTTGTATTTAATATGCATCTTGAGCTATCACTTTTTGAGGTAATCCACTTTTATAATTTAAAAAATTAAGGGCCTGACTAAGGGATAAAAGCCTGACATCAGTACATATTACCCTTCACTGTTAAATTTTACCTATCTAGCAAGAGAAGACATATTTATAAAACAGAAAGGAAATCCAAACTGAAAAGAAAAATCACTGTTATTTACTCAGCATTGAAGTACTGAGTTTTTACTTGAAGTTGAGGGGAAAATATGGTACACAATGTATAAATATGAAACTATGTCTTTTCCAACTAGATTTATGCAAGAGTATAGCCATTATAATTTGTATAACCAGAACTAAGTATGTCATCAAAGCAAGAAATCCTATAACTAAGTAATTATGATATCCACTTATATAGCCTACAGTATCTGTCAGTAGAACGGGACTTGATGATAGACTTTTTAAGACTGTAACATTTAATTAAAACTACCAATAATGGAGTTCCCGTTGTGGTGCAGCAGAAATGAATCTGACTAGGAACCATGAGGTTGTGGATTCGATCCTTGGCCCTTCTCAGTGGGTTAAGGATCCAGTGTTGCCACGAGCTGTGGTGTTGGTTGCAGATGTGGCTTGGATCTGGAGTGGCTGTGGCAGGCAGCTGTAGCTCCAATTAGACCCCTAGCCTGGGAACCTCTATATGCCATGGATGTGGCCCTAAAAAGACAAAATGTCCAAAAAAACCCCAACCAACCAACCAAACAAAAACACTACCAATAAAATGACAGGAGATAGGAAAAGAGCAGCATTTCCCATATAACTCAAATGGTTGCAGTCATTTTTAAAACTTCATTCTCTCATTTAAAAACAATACATGGTAGCTTAGGAAATAGCCCCTTTATTTACAAAAGGTGACAGCACTGATATTACTCCTTAAGGTAAGTACCCCTAAATAATAATTACTTGCTTCAAAATATTTAGATTTTGCCTCAAACCATTTCGATTTTGCCAACGGTGTACATTTGTACCCATATACTCCATGCTCATAGTAAGGGAATGTAGAGGTGGAAAAAATTTCCCTTGTCCCTTCTAGGTTTTTTGGCTGGCCTAATAATTAAATTGATATTATCAGATTAACAAGAAAAGAAATAAGCAAAAGTTTAGTAACGTATATAACTCCTGTATACATGGGAGAGACCCAGGAAAACTGAGTAACTCCCTGAAATAGCTAAAGCCATCATTTTAAATACCGGGGATGGGAAGTCAGCAGACAAAGCACAGTAAAAAAGGGTAATGTTATGCAGATTTAAGTCTCTGCCTTCTCCCTTAGAGTTTCTAGAGATTTAGAGTCTTCTTCTCTTCCTGGTATAGAGACCTTTACAACTGGAGATTTCCCTTCTAAATGTAAATATCCCTTGTAAAAGTGTAACTTCTCAGTTTTCACAGATTCTCTCATATCTGATGTTTGTCTTTTAATAACCAGCTTAAAATAATCAATATAGAAAGAGGCACATTTTGAAATAGTAAAATCTGCTTCCTTTAAGGAGTTTTTCTGTATTTCTAATTAATAAAATTCTATCGCTTAATTTCAAATTTATTGCTTTTTAGCCTGTTGAGAAACCTAAACTGAGTAGCAAGATAATATTGAAATCTCTTCCTTCCTACTTACATTTATATATTTTAGTATGACACTTTTTTTGCTTTTTAATTTTAATTTTTATTATTTCTATTTTCTTCAGTCTTTCAGTTTTATTGAGATTTAATTGACATACAGTTCTGTATAAGTTTAAGATGTACTGAATGATAACTTGACATACATATGTTGTGAAAAGATTGCCACAATAAGTTTATATCTCTAGTATTTATTTATTTATTTATTTTATTTTATTTTATTTATTTTTTTGTTGTTGTTGCTATTTCTTGGGCCGCTCCCGCAGCATATGGAGGTTCCCAGGCTAGGGGTCAAATTGGAGCTGTAGCCACCGGCCTACGCCAGAGCCACAGCAACGCGGGATCCGAGCCGCGTCTGCAACCTACACCACAGCTCACGGCAACGCCGGATCGTCAACCCACTGAGCAAGGCCAGGGACCGAATCCGCAACCTCATGGTTCCTAGTCGGATTCGTTAACCACTGCGCCACAACAGGAACTCCCCTATATATTTATTTTATGATGGAAAGTTTGTACCTTTTAATCACCTTCATTCACTTTCCCTTCTTCACCCCCACCTGCTGCCTCTGGTAACCACAAATGTGGTCTGTTTTTCTGTGAGTTTTTTTCTTATGTTGCAAATCATGGTTTTAAATCAGCCCTTTAAAAAAACCTGAAGTATAGTTTGTGTACAATATTATGTTAGTTTCAGGTGTACAACATAGTGATCAAATACATTGAGTTCAATAACCATTGTTACCACACAGAATTATTTAAATTGTTATTGACTACATTCTCTATGCTATGTTTTTACATCCCCATGACATTTATTTTATAAGTGGAAGTTTATATCTCTTAATCCCCTTTTCCTATTATGCCCATCCCCTCACCTCTCCTCCCTTCTGTCAACCACAAATCCACTCTCAGTATCAATAAGTCTGTTTCTGTATTGCTTTTTTTTTTTTTTTTAAGATTCCATGTGTAAGCGAAATCATATGGTATTTGACTTATTTCACTTAATGCAATACTCTATAGGTCCATCCATCTTGTCTCAAATGACAATATTTCATTATTTCTTTGTGGTTAAGTAATATTCCTTTGTGTGTGTATAATCTTCTTTATGCATTCATCTATCAATGGACATTTAGGTTGTTTTCATATCTTGGCTTTATTAAATAATGCTGCAGTGAACATAGAAGTGCATATATCTTTTCAAATTAGTGTTTCTGTATCTTCAGGTAACTACCCAGAAGTAGAATTGCTGGATGGTACATCAGTTCTATTTTCAATTTTCTAATGGAAACTCCATACTGTTTTAAGTACTGGTGGCAACAATTTACATTCTCATGCATGAGAATCAATTTTTTTTTGGGAGTTCCCGTCGTCCCTCAGTGGTTGACAAATCTGACTAGGAACCATGAGGTTGCGGGTTCGATCCCTGGCCTTGCTCAGTGGGTTAAGGATCCAGCATTGCCGTGAGCTGTGGTGTAGGTTGCAGACGCGGCTCGGATCCTGCGTTGCTGTGGCTGTGGTGTAGGCTGGCGGCTACAGCTCTGATTCGACCCCTATCCTGGGAACCTCCATATGCCATGGTAGCAGCCCAAGAAATGGCAAAAAAGAAAAATAAAACTCAAATGATTAAAAAAGTTAAAAAAAAATTTTTTTTTTGCCATATCCTTACCAATGCTTGATATTTATTATTATTTTGATGATAGCCATTCTGACAGGTATGAGGTGATATTTCATTGTGGCTTTTATATACATTTACATAACTAGTGATGTTGAACATCTTTTCATGTGTCTAGTGTCCTTCTGTATATCTCCTTTGTCAAAATGTGTATTGAGGTCCTCTGACCATTGCTTAATCAGATTTTTTTAATACTCTATTTATGTAATTTGGATTTTAACCCATTATCAGATAAATCATTTACAAATATTTTCTCCCATTCAATAGGTTGCCTTTTCAATGTATTGATGGTTTCCTTTGCTGTGCACAAGCTTTTTAGTTTGACATAGTCCTATTTGCATATTTCTGCCTTTGCCTGATGTACAAAATTGATTGCTAAGACTGATGTCAGAGTGTACTGCCTATTTTTTCTTCTAGGAGTTTTTTGGTTTTATGTCTTACATTTAAGTTTTTAGTTGATAAAAAGAATTTATTTTTGTATATGGTGTAAGGAATGGTCCAGTTTCATTCCTTTGCATGGAGTTTCCCAAAACCATTTATTAAAAAAGCTTTTTTTCCCCATTGTATATTCTTGCCTCCTTTGTTGAAGACTAATTGACCATACAAATGCGTATTTAATTCTGTGCTTTCTATTCTGTTCCATTTATGTATGTTTCTGTTCTAATGCCAGTACTACACTCTTTTATTGGTATAGTTTTATATTACAGTTTAAAATCAAGGAGTGTGATACATTCAGCTTTGTTCTTTCTCAAGATTGCTTTGGCTATTTGGGTTGTTTCGTGTGTTTCCATATAAATTTTAGGATTATATTTTCCAGTACTGTGAAAAATGCTATTGATACTTTGTTAGGGATTTTGTTAGGGATTGATTTGAACCTATAGATTACTTTGGCTAGTATGGTCATTTTAACAACATTAATTCTTCCCAGACCATGAGCATAGTATATCTTTCCATTGATTTTTGTCATCTTAAATTTCTTTCATCAGTAACAGTTTTTAAAGTACAGGTGTTTCACCTTCATGGTTAAATTTATTACTGAGTATTTTATTCTTTTTGATTCTATTATAAATAGGATTATTTCCTTTATTTCTCTTTATGATAGATTATTTGTGTATAGAAGTGCTATATATTTCTGTATATTAATTTCTTTACCTGCATATTTTCTGAATTCATTTATTCTAATAGTTTTTTGGTAGAGTCTATAGTGTTTTCTGTACATAGTATCAAGTATCTGCAAAGAGTGACATTTTTACTTTTCCTTGCCAATTTCAATGCCTTTTACTTCTTTCTCTTGTCTAATTGCTGTGGCTAAGATTTCCAATATTATGTTAAATAAAAGTGAATGAGAGTAGGCATCCTTGTCTTTTTCCTGATCTTAGAGGAAATGCTTTCAGCTTTTCACCTTTGAACATGATGTTAGCTGTGGGCTGTCATGCATGTTATTATATTGAAGTATGTTCTCTCTCTGCCCACTTAGTTGAGAGTTTTTATTATAAATGGATGTTGAATTTTGCTAATAGCTTTTTCTGCATTTATTGAGGTGATCATATGGCCTTTATTTTTGAATTTGTTAGTCTGGTGTATCACATGCATTGATTTGTGGATATTGAAAAATCCTTGTATCCCTGGGATAAATCTTACTTGATCTTGGTGTATGATCCTTTTAATGTATCATTGGATTTGGTTTGCCAGTATTTTGTTGGGGATTTTTGCATCTATCTTCATCAGGGATATTGGCCTGTAATTGATGTGGGTGTGGTATTTTTGTCTGGTTTTATCAGAATGGTGCTGGTTTCACAGAATGAGTTTGGAAATATTATTTTCTCTTCAATTTTTTGGAATAGTTTGAGAATGATAGGTATTAAATCTCCTTTAAATGTTTGGTAGAATTCACTTGTCAAGCTATTTGGCCCTAGACTTTTGTTTGTTGGGAGCTTTTGATTCAATTTCATTCCTAGTAATTGGTCTGTTCACATTATCTATGTCTTTCTGATTCAGTTTTGGAAGAGTATATATTTCTAGGAATTTATCCATTTCTTCTAAGCTATTCATTTTGATGCATAATTTTTCAGAGTAACCTTTCATGGTATTTTGTATTTCTGTGGTTTTGGTTGTGACATCTGCTCTTTCATTTCTGATTTATTGCTTTTGGCCCTCTCTCTTTTTTTATTGATGGGTCTGGCTACAAGTTTATCAATTTTATTTTTTCAAAAAACCAACTCAAATTTCATCAATCTTTTCTTGTAAGTTTCTATTCTATTTTTTCTGCTCTTTATTACTTCCTTCTTTCTACAAACTTTGGGCTTGTTCTTTTTCTATTCCCTTTTAAATGTACATTTAGATTGTTTATTTGTGATTTCTCTTGTTTCTTAACATAGGCCTGTATTGCTATAAACTTGCTTTTAGAACTTCCTTTCCTATATCCCATAGATTTTGGAATGTTTTGTTTCCATTTTCATTTATCTTAAAGTATTTTTTGGTTTCTTCAACAATCCATTGGTTGTTTAGTAACATGTTTTTTAGGCTTTACATGTCTGTGTTTTTTCCTGATCATTTTCTTTAGCTGATTTTTGATCTCTTACTGTTGTGGTCAGAAAGAATGCTTGATATGATTTCACTTTTCTTAAGTATATTGACACTTGCTTTGTGGCCTAACACATGATATATCCTGGAGAATATTCAATGTGCACTTAAAAAGAATGTGCATTTTGATGTTTTGGGATGGAATATCCTATATATATATATATATAGATCTCTTAAGTACATCTAGTATAATGTAAGTAGGGTGTTAAAGTGTGTTGCTAGTATTTTATTACTATCAGTTTCTCCCTTTATATATTTTAATATTTTCTTTGTGAATATAGGTGCTCTTATGTTGAGTGCACATGTGCTTATAAATGTTAACTTCTTGTTCAGTAATATCTTTATTATTATGAAATGCCCTTCTTTTTTGTAGTTTTTTATAGTATTAAAATGTATTTTGCCTGATATAAGTATTGCTACCCCAACTATGTGAGAGCACCAGCTCATGATAATAATTGCTTTTTGAATTGCCTTCTATGATGTACAGAATCATTTAATATAGATGCTTTTGGCTATAAAACTCATTAAATTTTCTCCTTGAGCATATTAATTATAATTTGTATCCAGTTATATAAGCTTCTCAGAAATAGTATGACTTGTACATGCATTTGTTTATTTAAATTCTGATGTTTTTGTAGCCTGGTTTCTTCTCTTTGTTCCAAACTGAAGATTATTTTGCATGTGTTCTAGAAAAAGGCAGTTGGTTTAACATGAATTTATTGTACTTTGAATATGACCTGAAAGCTTGGGTGGCTTCATGTTACTTTTGTAAAAGTCAAGGTTATTGATTTATAATTTAAATACAGTAAAATTTACCCTTAAAAAAATTGCTACCCCAGCCTTTTCTGTTTTCATGTGCATAGAATCTCTTTTTCTATCCTCTCACATTTAGTCTCTGTATAACTTTAGATCTGAAATGAGTCCCTTGTAGGCAGCAAAATACAGGTCTTGTTTTGGTATCCATTCAGCCTAAGTATTTTGGTTGGAACTTTAAGTCCACTTACAGTTAAAGTAATTATTGAGGGGTAAGTACTAATTGCCTTTTGTTCATTGTTTTCTGGTCATTTTTGTTGTTCTTCTCTGTCCTTTCTGCTTGTCTGTCTTTATTCCCTTGTGCTTTGATGACATCCTATAGTGCTGTGTTTATAATCATTTCTCATTATTTCTTGTGCAGCTATTATCAGTTTTTGGTTTGTTGTTCCCATGAGGCTTTTATATAAAAACCTGTATATATAGCAGTTTATTTTAAGTTGATAGTTGCTTAAGTTTGGGTGTGTTCTATAAACACTATGTATTTATTTTATATTTTTAGCATCATCTTTTACATCTTTTATTTTGTGTATATCTTACTAATTATTGTGGATATATATAATTTTAGTAGTTTTGTCTTTTAACCTTCATACTAGTTATGTGGTTGATATTCAATATATTTTTGCCTTTACCAGTGAGATTTTTTTCTTTCATAATTCTAACATTTCTAATTGCTTTTTTCTTTTCTGTTTAAAGAAGTCTGTTAATGTTTCCTGTGAGGTCAGTTTAATAGTGATAAACTCCTTGAGCTTTTACTTCTCTGGGAAATCTCTTTCCTTAAATTCTGAATGATAACCTTGCCAGACAGACTATTCTTGGTTGTAAGTTGTTTTCCTTTCAGTACCTTGACTATGTCATGCCACTCCCTTCTGGCCTGTAAAGTCTCTGCTAAAAAGTCAGCTAATAATGTTATTAGTGCTCTGCTATATAACTAGTTGTTTTTGTCTTGCTACTTTTTTAAAAAACAGTTTCATCAGGTTTATTTATTTTTATTAAAGTATAGTTGATTTAAAATGTTTCCTCAATTTCTGTTCTACAGCAAAGTGATCCAATCACACACAGTTCCCTGTGCTGTACAGTTGGGCCTCTCATTGCCCACCCATTCTAAATATAACAGTTTGCATCTCAAAAAACCTAACTGCCTGTACATCCCACGCCCTACCCCTTCCCCTCTGGGAACCACAAATCTGCTCTCCTTGGCCATGATCTGTTACTGTTTTGTAGATAGGATCATCTGTACCATATTTTAGATTCCACAAATAAGTGATCTCATATGGTATTTGTCTTTCTGGCTTACTTCACTTAGTATGAGACTCCCTGGTTCCATCCATGTTTCTTCAAATGGTGTTAATTTATCTTTTTTATGGCTGAGTAGTATTCCATTGTATATATGTACCACATCTTAATCCATTTATCTGTTGATGAACATTTAGGTTGTTTCCATATCTTGGCTATTGTGAATAGCACTCGATGAACATAGGGGTGCATGTAGCTTTTTGACTGAAAGCTTTGTTCAGATATATGCCTAGGAGTGGGATTGCTGAATCATATGGTAGTTCTTTATTTATTTATTTTGCTTTTGAGGGCCATACCCATGGCATATGAAATTTCCCAGGCTAGGGGTCAAATCAGAGCTGTAGCTGCAGGCCTATGCCACAGCCACAGCAATGAGGGATCTAACTGCATCTGTAACCTACACCACAGTTCACAGCAATGCCAGGTCCCCAACCCACTGAGTGAGGCCAGAGAGTGAACCTGCATCCTCATGGATACTAGTTAGATTCATCGCTACTGCACCACAAAGGGAACTCCAATATGGTAGTTCTACATTTAGTTTTTTGAGGTACCTCCATACTGTTTTCCATAGTGGTTGAACCGATTTACATTCCCACCAAGGATGGTACCCTTTTCGCCACACCCTCTCCAGCATTTCTTATTTGTTGACTTGTTAATGATGGCCACTCTGACTGGTGTGAGGTGGTACCTCAATGTAGTTATGATTTGTATTTCTCTAATAATTAGTGATGTTGAGCATATTTTCCTGTGCCTGTTGGCAATCCATATATCTTCTTTGGAGAATTGTCCATTTAGGTCTTCTACTCATTTTTCAGTTGGGTTGTTGGTTCTTCTGTTGTTGAGTTGTATGAGTTGTTTGTAGACTTTGGAGAGCAGGCCCTTGTCTATTGCACTGTTTGCGAAAACTTTCTCCCATTCTGTGGAATGTCTTTTTGTTTTTTTGTTTTTAATGGTTTCCTTTGTTGTGCAAAAGCTTTTGAATTTAATTAGATCCCATTGGTTTATTTGTGTCTTTATTGTCTTTATTCTAGGTGGTGGATCAAACAAGATGTTGCTGTAATTTATGTCAAAGAGCATTCTGCCTATATTTTCCTCTAAGAGTTTTATAGTATCTGGCCTTATATTTAGGTCTTTAATCCATTTTGAGTTTATTTTTTGTATATGGTGTTAGATAGTGTTATATTTTCATTCTTTTATATGTAGCTTTCCAGTTTTTCCAGCATCATTTATTGGAGAGACTATCTTTCTTCCACTGTATCTTCTTGCCTCCTTTGTCATAGATTAGTTGACCATATGTGCTTGGATATATTTCTGGAGTTTCTATCCTGTTTCATTGATCTATATTTCTGTTTTTGTGCCAGTAGTGTATTGTTTTGATAATTGTAGCTTTGTAGTATTATCTGATATCAGGAAGCTTGAGTCCTCCATTTTCATTTTTCTTTTTTAATATTGCTTTGGCTATTTGGGGCCTCTTGTGTTTCCATACAAATTTTAAAATATTCTGTTCTAGTCTGTGAAGAATGTCCTTGGTAATTTAACAGGGATTGCACTGAATCTGTAGATTGCCTTGGGTAGTATAGTCATTTTGACAGTATCAATTCTTCTAATCCAAGAGCATAGCATATCTTTCCATCAGTTTGTGTTGGCTTTGATTTCTTTCATCAGAGTCTTAGAGTTTTCAGAGTATAGATCTTTTGTCTCTTTAGGTAGGTTTATTGCTAGGTATTTTATTCTTTTTGATGTGATGATAAATGGGATGTTTTCTCTGATTTCTCTTTCTGATCTTTCATTGTTAGTATATAGAAATGCAATTGATTTCTTGTATTAATTTTGTAGCCTGCAACTTTGCCAAATTCATTGAGTTGTAACAGTTTTTCACGTTATATTTAGGGTTTTCTAGATATAGCATCATGTAATCTGCAAACAGATTACTTCTTTTCTAATTTGGATTCCTTTTATTTCTGTCTTACTGCCTTTAAGATTCTCTCTTTAACTTTTGACATGTTAATTATATTATATCTTGGTGTGGGTCTCTTTGGATTCACCTCTTTGGAATGCTCTGTGCTTCCTGGACTTCAATGTCTCTTTCACCACCTTAGGAAGGTTTTCAGCTATTATGCCTTCAAATAGGTTTTCTGTCTCTTTCTCTTTCTCTCTTCTTTCTAACACCCTTATAATGTGAATGTTAGTATACTTGATGTTGTCCGAGAGGTCCCTTAGACTATCCTCATTTTTTTGGTTTCTTTTTACTCTTGCTATTCAAGTTGGGGGAATCCACTAGCCTGTCTTCCAGATTGCTGATCCCTTCTATGCATCATCTGATCTACAGTTCATTCTCTGTAGTATAGTTTTCTGTTATTGTGTTCTTCAGCCCTGATTGGTTCTTTTCTGTATTTCACATCTCTTTGAAGTTCTCAATTTGTTCCTCCATTCTTCTCCTGAGTTCAGTGAACATATCTATGATCATTACACTGAACTTCTAATCTGGATAGTTGTTTATCTCTGTTTTGTGTAGTTTTTATCCTGAGGTTTTGTGTTATTCTTTCATTTGGAATATTTTTCTTTGTCTCCTCATTTTGCGTAACTCTCTGTTTCTATATGTTATGTAGGTTAGCTACATCTCCCAGTCTTGAAGGAGGGGCTTTATGTAGGATGTGTTCTGTGGGAGCCAGTAATTTGTTACCTGTGGTCACCAGAGCCAGATGCTCCAGGAATATCTCTTGTGTGGGCTGTGTTTGTCTTCCTCTTGTGGTTGGGCCACCTTGTTGCAGGGCCACGATTATGTGGAACTATCTCTGGAGTGGCTGGCTGTAGGGACTGGTCACAACCATTGCCAATGTTCTTGTATGCAGGGCTGAATATGCAGTACACCCTTGGGGGTATACTGTTGCTGCCTAAGGTATCTATTGTTTCCAACAAGGCAGGGGGTCACTTGAGAGCTGCTCTGGTGCTTGCCAGGGTTTCTGTAGCATGGGGCTACACTGGAAGGGTTCCATTGCTGGCTAAGGGTGCCAGCTGGGACTGGTGGGGTGGGGGACCATTTTGGATGGGCTCTGCTTGTGGCTGAGAACAACCACTGGTCCTGGTGTAGTAGGGGGAGACACTTTGGAGGAGCCACTGGCTGTCTGGTCCACAGGTGAATGCAGATCAGGTTGAGTGGTGCTAATCATTTAGGTGGAGAGAGTTAGAACTAATGTCTGCCAGTGTTGGGCCTGCTAGGTAGAGGGTAAGCCCTAAACAAACAAACAAAACGGGCCTACCAGCTCTTCTGTACCCAGAGAAATTTTCAATAAATCCATGTCCCGTGGGCACACATTGTAAAATTAGTCAATGAATCTCCTTCACCTATGACTCAGGTCTTATGCCTCTGAGATCAGACCTGGTTGACTGAGGTTTTGCTTCTGCTCTTTAAGAGCAAAGTCTTGGTTTCCTGCAGCCCTCTTGTTTTCCTGGATGTAAGCCCTGTGGGTTTCCAAAGCTAGATTTTATGGAGGCTTATCTTTCTGGTGCTGTTCAGCTGGGCTGGGGACCTGATATGAGGCTCAGAGTCCTCAGTCAAGGAGAACCTCTGAGGCTGTGGCTTTCCTTCTGTCTTATGGGTTGCAGTGCCAAAAGTTCAAGACCTGGTCAGCTCTATCCCTCCTACCTCAGTATGACTTTTACATTTTATCTTTGTTGTGGAAAATCTTTTCTACTAGTCTTCAGGTCATTCTCAGAAAGAGTCTATATGTAATTATAATTTTGGTGTGTTCATAGTAAGAGGCATGCCCAGGATCTTCATACTGTAACATCTTGTCTTACCCTCTTGAGTAGAGATTTTTGAATTTACTTTTAACTTTAAAGTTTTCACTCTTTCCCACTTTTGTTTTTTAAAAAGTTTATCTCAAATGCCTTTTATAGCCAGTAACGAAAAATTCATTTTGCATACTCCAATAAAAATTGGAATTTCCCAGCATGGCTATCTTACTCTAACATGTCACTTTTCATAACTAGCACAGCATTTGAGGGATTCAAGTTATAATTATACTTTGTTCCCCACACCCCATACCAAGATTTTCTGCCTGCTTGAATAAAACTATTCCATGACCATTTACCCAGCTGTATTTGTCATTGTAGATATGGTACCTATGAATAGAAAAACATTATTCATTCGTTAAATCATTCCTTTTACTTCATTATCATCCCATACATATGCCATCAAACTGGATAGGATTTTTAAAGACATTCAAAATGCTAATGATAGCTTTTTCTAACAGCACTTTGAGTATGTTAAATAGCTTGCAGTTTGCATCCCATCAAAAAAGCAGGGCAACAAAAAGTACCACATTGAAAAAAATATTTTTTCAGTTCCATTATTAAAAATACCAATTAGTTCTAAGGTATACAAGTGTCACAAAAGCTAGGAAGAGAAAACTGGCCTGGCCTAGGTAAAAATACTACTCATGATAAACCTTTAACTCTTCAAATGTAAACATTAGAAGATTTCCAAGATATATATTCCCTTTCTTGAATTTCCCAGTTCAGAATAACAAAATATGTTCTAATGTAATAGTAGAATATCAGAGTACAGTTAATATAGCTTGATAAATAAATCCTTATATATTAACATATCTTTGTTTACCTGGAATTACAGACCCTATTCTGTGTAGCTTATCTGCAATTCATTGTAGCCCCTTCCCCCAAAATATATTGGATATAAAAAAGATAAAATGGTAAATTGTCTTTAGGGATAATGTTGTTATTAGAGTTTTTCTAAGATGCAGTAGAATCTGATACCTGTCATTGCAGACTTTTAAAAACTTGCTTTTCCTTTACTATGGGTGGGTATTTGAAAACTCAATATTTTGTTTCTATTTCAGCTCCTTAAGGGAAATATTTAAGACAATATGAATATTTTTGTAGAGCCTACAATCACAGTCTCATATAATGTAAAAATTAAAATGAACAAATTTCCTTTAGTGTTGTCCAATATATTTATATTTTCTGTTCCATCCTTTTGGTTTTTCTCTCCCTTAGGATAGTTCAAAATTCATTTTTGTTATTGATAATTAGAAATTTTCTCTAGGCTTCAAAAGTTGTTATTTAATGTTTACACTTTAAATTCTTCTCAAATTTGGAAAACTCATTTCTTTCCTATATGAGTTATAAGATAAAGGAGAATTTTTTTCATGATAGCTTTCACTATCTCCATTATCTATATACTTCTGGTGCTGGGTGAAATAATCTTTCTCCCTGAACTTCTGTGTCATGATGGCAGGATGAGCAGGAAAATTCACTGAAGCCTTCCTACACTGAGACAGCTAGCAATAACTTAACTATTCACCAGAATGATTGGCAAACACAAGCGTATCCCACTAAAACAAGATTAAATATGTCACTTTATGTGTTACTTCTCCTTAGCTGGATCCTCAAGTTATCTGGAGCCATTCCAATATGAGGGAAAGTGACAAATATGTCAAATGACAAAAATAATACAGTTTGGCAACAAGTTTGATATCCTTTATTTAATGAAAAAAAAATCCATTTGGGCAAGTACAGTGCCTTGCAAGCAGTAGAGCACTCTTCTGGAGGGATTTGGGATGTCAGTGAGTTTTGGAAAGCATTAGATGCAACAGTGTGGAAACAGGGCATAATTGGCAACAAGGTCAGGGATTTTCTGGTAAGGATTAGTGAGTCCTGTTTTCTAGGGTAAGGTGAGCTAGCTAAAGCTGAGTTGGAGGATTGTGATTGGAGTATATTAAGTTTTCTTGTCAGGGGTTTCCCATAAATGTAGGCTGACTTAGGTTCAGGTTTGTGATTTGGGCCAGGCCACTGGGGCAGCCTCCATTCTGTGGGTTCTGATGTAGGCATTAACTCTATCAAACAGGAATTCAGAATAACAGTGATCTTAAAACAGTTGGGGTTAGATTATCATCTTTTTGATGCTTTCATTTACTAACTTTGATTTTTAAAAGCTAAGAGTTCCCAACACATTCTCCTAATTCTAAGTTAAGTTTTGCTTGACAAAGACATAACTTTTTATAGGACACTGCTCCTTATTTTGATTTTCTTTGGCTGGGTGGAAAATTTATCAGGGGCTTGTTTCCATTTTATGCTTTTCTGTTCATCTCCACCTTATATTTTAAATATCGAGGGGTGATTACTAGAACAATTCTACTAAGCCTTTATCTGGGTTTGCTGCTCAAAGTATACATTTGTTAATGCATATGAAGCTGTGGTACATCATTTTTTTACAAAAATTACCTTTTAACTTGGGGATGAATTGTTCAATTATATGGGGCCTCTGAGGGCAGTCTTTTCCAGAAGGAAAAAGTACCATCAATAGTGAAAAGATATGAGTTTTGGACAATTGTATAATTGGATAGCTTAGATGTCATAGGGCTTAACAACTTACAATTTAAAGTTTTATTTTGCTTCGTAACGGATTACCGACAGTATCTAAGAGAGAGTGGCAGCAATGATTTTTATCAACCATAAAATGTAAAAGTCTCCTTATCTCTTCCATAAGACTACCACAGCTCCCAAATCAAATTTAAAACCGAGTGCAATGACAAACTCTATTTAGGATCCTCTGAGCTTTTTTTCAACTATACCTCAAATTTGGGGTTTCATGTTCATGTGTGCATTCTCAAATTTTAGCAAGAATCCTAAATCAGTTAAATCAGAATCCTCCATCTTCCGTATTTGATCACTCTTGATATCTAATTGGGTTCCTTATCTTCTACCCTCTCCTAAGTGATGTCTAATCTACCTGGCTTGCCTTTAGCAAGAATCCCATTAAGTTCATTTAGCCAGAATTCCCCCACTACCTACATATCCCCCCCTTACCCATGATGTTTCCTCTGTTATTTTTCATCTACTGACCACATCTTATTCCTTGGCTAAAGTTTCCCATGTTTTTCTTGTATTAAAATTAAGCTCAATCTTTATCCCATACTGTAAGTTCTCTACACCTATCACAATAGTATCCTTTTGAATACTCTTTTTTTTTTTTTAAACTGTTTTGAGCAAGTATCATGAATAAATTTGTCTTCAATACAAGTAAGGTAGAAAAGCAATGAGATTTTTTGGGGGGAAAAAAAGAAAAAAAAGAACACAAAACAAGAGTTCTAAAAAAACTCTTAACCAAGTAAAATACCACTTAGCTAATGCTTTTTGTTTCTATAATATAGTGTTCATTCTCTGTTCCACACTTTTTTTGCATACCCTCAAGGGATTCCCCAGATCACTGTTCTCTGTAATGGAATTGAAGACTAGCCTTTAGTCTTTAAATTTCTGCCGGGTTTGAAATAGCTTGAATCAAACATTGATTCAAGGGGTTTAATGTAAAAATGTTGAATCAGAATTTCAAAACTGAAATCTAGATTTAATTAATAGAATTAGCAATATGATTGATTATATTCTCTAGTATATATATGCCAGAGTATATTGTGAGCATGGGTATCCTTAAATTTAAGAGCAAATTAAGTAATAACCAAATTGCCAGCAGAAATATTTCCCATAAAATCATTATGGCATCTATTTTTATGAATTTCAAAGACTACATTCGTTTCAGTATGCATTATTAGGATCCCTGGTCCTGAACATTTCTGAGATAATCTGATTGGATTAGCATAAAAACACAACAGACATTCAATGAATCATCATACTTATATAGCATTGTAAACATATTGCTTCAAATCTAGTAACTTCCAGTGCATTATCTTGCATTTAGGTATTATACCAAAATGAAATGATTTTTCTGAAAAATTCTAGAGAAGACATCACAGTTTAAAACATTTTAAATGATCTTTTGTGTCTTCCTCTTTCCGATCTCAAAAGTGACATATACAGATTATGAAAATTTAACTTAAAACAATGGAGTGACATATAAGGCAAAAAATGAAAGTGATCTGAAAATTTCACCCCAAGTAACCACTTAATATGTCAAACTCCGGCCAACAGAGAAAGGAAGACAGAGCTAGGCAGAGGATTTTTAAAAATTAAAACTCTCTTGGGAAAACTACTTTTGAAATAACTGTAGCATGGAGAAATAAGAGCTTCATGTATAAATCAAAATCAAAGTTAGTTATTTACTTAGCACATTAAAATAGATTTTTGTTATCTGAGGAATTTCTACCTTTAAAATGCTCCTTGTGTTATGAATAGGCCAATATTGAGAAATTGTTTGCCATAGCATTCTCTTTAAGCATTAAAATTTTGCATAAGACAATACCTACAATATACTTCATTTTAGTATGATTTTTAACATAAAGTATTGATTTTATAAGGGAAATTTCAATTATAATGACAGAATTTAGCAAAATGTCTAGATCTTGAATCATGGGGATCTATTTGCAGTTTTGCTACTAGCTTCACATTTCTCTGGCTCCATTTCTTCATTTTCTAAATGATAAAATTATCGTCCATGCAATGCTAATATAAAATGTTATAATTGTTGCCAAAACTCAGCCTCTGTCCATGGGTGCTGAATAGGAACACAGAGAGTTTTGGGTGAAGGAGAAAAAGATAGCTTTTATTGTTTTGCCAGGCAAAGGAGGCCACAGCAGGGTAATGCCTTAAAGACTGTGCCCTCCATTGGGAAGAATTGCAGGGAGTTTTATAGTAAAAAGAATAACAGGTTTTCAGACAGGAATCGGGATTGGGACAAACATGCATTCTTCTTTTTGGGGGAATCATAGTCATCAAAGCTGGAGTCAGGCTATCTCAGCATGATCATGGTGGTGGTCTTCTGGGTTATTGCCTAGAATAGCAGTACTTGCAAAAAGCCATATTGATCAGAGATTAGAAGAAACTAGGAAAGTTGCTGAAAAATATCATGTGCTAATAATCTTTAATCCACAGGCAAGTATGCTCAGGGTGCCTAAACTTTAGCTTATAGATGATTGTGTTTAAGGTGCAGTGAAGCCAGGGAGAAGGACAAGGAAGGACTCTAAGCTGTTCAGTTTTAAAGTATTCATTGCTGAAAGAAGCCTAAGGAATATATCTTTTCTCTTAGGTGTATAAGATGCCTATATTATTATGTGTATCCCTTGAGGGGGAACCAGGCTCCTGCCCCAAGGCTGTGGTATTGTTTATTGACTGTTCCTCCCTTGTCTTCACATTCCTTTCCTTCCCTGATTAGCAGCTGTCTGAACCTGTTCCTAGGAACCCAGGGAAGGCTATGGAGGCTGAATGAGGCCCATTTCCTAAAAATCAGAAATGGGGGACACAGAAGGCTTTTGTGCTCAGGAGCCCAACAGGGCCCTGCTTGGTTACATAATCACTGTATGACTACAATCCTAATATATAAGGTGGTATTATTACTATAACCTGACTAGAATGTGAATCAGTACTGAATTCTGAGAAGGGAAAATGGGCATTCTGAAAAAAGGCAGAAAATAAATGCACTCAGGTGAGAAAATCTCAATGACAGTGTAATGGAAAAAGCAGAGACTTGCCTGAAAGAACAGATTGCTGCTAGCAATTCCCAAACTCACTAATAGTTATTGGAGAAGCACAGGAATAAAAAAAAAAAAAAATCTGAATTTTTTATCCAGGTTTAAAGTGGAGAATGAATTCAGAATTCTTTTCTGGATCAATGATGTTATGGTTCCTTTGTTTCTGCTTATGAAGCAAATACATAAAGAGCAACTGCCAAGTGACTTTTCTAGTGGATGTCCAAAGACTTCTCAGAAAGAAAAGTCTGAAACAGAACTCTTTATTTCCTTTTTTTTTTTTCAGTGCAAGTTCACTGTTTATTACAGATAGCTTATAGAGAACATAGAAAGTTCACTTCAAGTTTTCAATCTACATAATATCCAAGATTACTACCTAAATGTATATTTGGAGATGCAGGCTTGCTGCACAGAGAGCTCAAAAAGTGTTATAAATCATAAGCTTCAATTGTGAAAATGAAGATTTTCTGACGTATGACTTATTTCACTCCTAGCCCCTGACCCAGTACATGATGCTTCTCTCTATAGCTTTTTTTTTTTAAAGCTTTCATTTCCCTTTTAAATACATTCCTTCTACTGTACCCCCACTCCTAAATTGCTCTACTTTCATCTAGTTGCTCAGGAAAAATCTTAGGACTTCTCTCTTTTCTTCATTCTTGTTTCTACTTAAAAAATAAATCTTGAATGTGACCACTTCTCAGTATCAAAACTCTAGCCCAAGCCACACCACCTTTCACCTTAAACATTGTAGCATCCTCCTAAGAAGCCTGCCCATTTCTACTATGGATCTCCTTAGTTCTGCTCTTCACAAAGCAGGCAGAATTATATACATTTGAAAATTGCTTTTAGTAAACACTGAGCAGATAAAGAATAACTAATATGTGTAAATCATAGAGAATCATTCTATGATGATCACCTATGTACCTACTACTCAGGTTAAGAAAAAGAGCACTATCTCTGTAGTTTCTTCTCTGATCTCACACTTTTTCTTCCTAATTCTGAGGCAATGTACTACCATGATTTTTTTGAGTTTGTCATTTCCCCCCTCTCATTTATTCATAGCTTCACTACATATTTCTATCCCTAAACAATATTTAGTTTATATGTTTCTCCACTGTCTACACACAGTGTTCCTGTGGAAATGTTCTTGTCTCTTCACAGAAGGAATTCAGAAACAAGATGGAAATTGAGAAAGAAAAGAGAGGATTTATTTAAGTGAGAAATATGTCCCTAGAGGAGAGGCTGGCATGTAGGGTAGCAGCTGCCCTGCATTTCTTTGACAAGCCAGTTATGAGAGGCATACAAATGAATGGGCGGAATACTCATTGAGAAGGACGGTCTTGGGGGTCCCATTTCCTGATTTTCATTACAGCTCCACCTTCCAGAAGGGAAGAGGGATTTTTGTCCTTATTTAGCCTAGATCAAAAGTGTCGTGGCCTTGGTCCATGATGGGAACTTCTTATCTGCAAGGAAAGCTAATTTTTTTTTATAACGAGGACAAATTGAGCAACAGGTTATATTTCGATGCTGGAGATTTCTGCCTTTTCTCACCTTTCTTTGCCTCCAGGGCACTTATCAACCCCAAATGTGTGGTTTCTTGTCAGTCTGGAGATTCCTGGTTTTCTTTGTCTGCCCATGGACTGTTTACAAAATGCATGGTTTCCTGCTGCCTGGCCCATGGCCTCCCTTTTCTCTGCTCAGACCTATCTGCCTGCTGTAACAATAGACTCACAATATTCATTCTTCTACAACTTGCATTTTTTACTCACCTGAGATTTACCCATGTTTTTGTGTATAAATCATTCATTTTGCTGCAGCAACATATTTATGTTGTGAATATAATACAATATATTTATTAATCCTGTTGTTGGATATTTGAGTTCTCAACATTTTTTTTTCTATTTTAAATATAGCCCTGCTTTGCAGATTCTTCCATGTATGAATACGATTTTTAACTGTGCCATGAATCTTTTTGGAAGTCTGGTGAAGCCTACTGGACTCTTTCTGAGAAAAGATTTTCATTTTTTTAAATTTTTTTAATTAAAGTTTTATTTTTCAAAATGTACAGTGTACAGTTGATGGGACCTGTTTATGCATCTTCTCCAGCAGCTGGGGCATCTCCACCCTTGGTATTTCAGGTGTAAACTACTTGAGCTCTGTGCTTTGAAACCAGTTTAATAAGTCCTTTGCTCAAGAGCTCCTGAAGGGCTGCCCTGGCCAGAGAACCACGAATCTTCAGTCTCAGAGACAACAGCTGGAGTAATAAGCTTATAGTTGGGAACTTCTTTACAGAGTTTGTCATATGTCGCTTTGTCAAACAAGACTAAGTTATTGAGCTTGTCCTGAATTTTGCCTTTGGACCACTTCTTTTTGGCCTTGCCCCCAGATTTGTTCACTGGGTCTTTGTCTTTCTTGGCCAACTTTCCGGCATCTTTCTTCTTCTTGTCGTCCTTGGGCGGCAAAGCAAAGCCGGGAGAGCAGCTACCAGAGGAGTGCCTACTTGCTAAGATGTCAGACAGAAAAGAGAAAAGATTTTTAAATGCACAAAATAAAATTATAGGATTGCAAAAGAAAGCAATCATATTGAAATGCAGCTATATATATGTTAATACATTTGTCATATAGAAGTTGACCCTTGAACAGCAGCAGATTTGAACTGCAGGGGCCAACTTATATGCAGATATTTTTTAATAGTATATATTGCAATACTACATGGTCTGTGATGGGTTGAATCTCTGCAGATATGGGGGGCCACCTATAAGTTAAATGCTGACTAATACGCAGCGTTTTTCAAGGGTCAACTGTAGTATTGTGTATCTTCATCAATGTATTAAATAATAAGATCTAGGGGCAAGTCTAATTACATTCCTAATTTTGAAGTAATGTTGAGTATAAAAGATACTTCTCCTTTTACCCAGTTAACTGCAATAACTGTAATGCGATTTAAAAAAGAAAATACTTTTCTAAGCTTCCATCATGTGAACAAGAGCAAGCTAGTCTGCTGAAGAATGAGAGATTTCATTGAGCAGAGACAAAGAGTCCCAGCTGAGACCATCACTCTGTTTCTTTTTCTTTAAGGGTTACACTACAAATATTAACATGTACAAATAACTCATCAAATTCTAGGTTTAACTGATGTTTTTATCCTCCTCTGAAAAAAACAAAAAAACATTAGAATACTTTGCTGCCAGTTATACTTTTACCTGACATATATGCTTTTGTTATAATATTCTATAATTTTATTGTTAGGGTTGCGTTGTTTTTGGATCCTTGATCCTGGCTGCCTCAGCAAAGAATTGAAATGGCAGGTGCATCACAGCAAGTTTACTAAAGTGAAAATACATACTTAGAGAAAGAGCGGGCTTCCCTGGGAGTACTGGGAGTATGGACTGGCCCCGATTTACGATTGGGTTTTTCTTATATCCCCATGCTGCGGGCCTGGGTGGGGACCTGATTTTTCCCACCCTGGGCCACTGCATGTGCATAAGGGTTGAGTGTTGATTGGTCTCTGTACGAGGCATATTTGATCTTCTAATTGGTCTAGGGCAGGATACCTCATTTGTATTGGGAACAGTTATATAAAGGTGGGGTGAGGAATTGGCCCACATACCTTTCCTAGTAGGGAGTAGGAAGGAGTAGGCCAGGTTGTTCAAGGTGGGAGAAGGGACATTACAATAAGATGGGTGGGGGAATTGTAAGGGTCTGGTAATTCTTGTCTTGGCCAGAAGCTTTGGGTTTAATCTTCATAAAGGGGACTTGAAGCCTAAGACTATCTTAATTTTTAACTTCTCGAGACATTATTATTATTGTTTATTACAGATTCTATTTTTGCTACTCTGCCATCAAGAAGTGGAGTTTATTTACCCTCCCTTAGGTTATGGGCTAGAGTTAATGACTTGCTTAACCATTAGGTGGTAGAAATAACATTCTATGACTAATGAGCTTAGCTTTGAAAAGGTTTTGAGCTTTTTTTTTTTTTTTTTCTTTCTGTTTTTCTTTCTTTTTTTGCCTCTTGACATAATCCTCCACTTGCTGTTCATTCTTAGGGAACTTCCTGTCAGAATCTAGTTGCCATGCTGTGAAAGTTCATGACATACAGAAAACTTTCATTCATTCTCTTAGATGAGCCCAGCCTTTGAATTGGACCAGTTGTGACAATAGATAGATGAATGAATAATACTCCAGATGATTTCAGTCACCAATTTTCCAAGTTACCTTAGCCATTCAAGTCTTTCAGTTTGAGTTTCTAGCTATCTCAGAAGAGAGCTAAGCCATTCCTACTTTGTTCCACAGAATCCATGACCATAATAAGGTGGTACCTACTTTTTGTCACCATGTTAAGGGTGATTTTTATGCACAATTTATAAACTATAATGTGTTTTTATTCAATAATTTCTCTGCCCTTCTACCACTTTACTTCTCTCATCTGTCATCCTTTTATTGAATTATATTTGGCAGAATTACCTTTAGTTAGGTTCAGTCAGTAGCAAATGTTCTCAGTTTTGATTTTCTTAAAATGTCTTTATTTCACCTTTATCAAAATATGTTTTTACCTATTTTAGAATCATAACTTACCATGTGTTTTCTTTTAGCACACTGGGTTTACTACTCCACTGTAATCTGCCTTCCTTTCTACTCTTGAGAAGTAAAAATTACATCTTTCTCCATATCACTTATTTCCTACTGACTTTTTGTGCTCCAAATCTGGATAATCTCTTGGGATACATCTTCCAATTTACCAATTTTCTCCTTAGCTGAGTCAAGTCTTATATTTGTCCTATGAGTCATTATATTATTATATTTCCTTATAGAGATTGTATTTTTATTTTTTCCAACCTGCTTAACTAATTTTTGTAGTCTTTTACTTAATATTAACATTTTCAAGGCTTTAAAAAATTCTTTAAATATGTCAAATATACAATACGTATTTTTGAACCTGAGAATTTTAATATCTGAATACATTGCAGGCCTGATTTACTGTCCGTTGTTTCTACTGACTCTTGGTCATAGTGTCTTGTTCTCATTTTTAAAATTTTTGTATTTTATTTTGTATGTTTCCTGGTATTAATGATTTTTCCTTAGAAGTGTATCCATTGTCACTTATTAGGGCAAGAGTGAGCATGGAGTCCTCCAGTTAATTTTTATGAATGCTTCTGGGCTTTTGTGAGCATTACCAGTTGCAGTGAACTTTAAATTCTGGAACTTTAATTCTAGAAATAAATTGTTTTTGGACTAGCCAGGTAATGCAAATTCTAGATAAAAACACACATATGGCCAACTGATGGTTCTAAATTTTCAGAGAAGTTATTTTTTTCCTTATTCACACAATGTACTTCTCTTAGAAGATCACTTCAGTGATCTCTTAGAAAATCACTGAAGATCACTGGCTGCACCTACAAGTTTATTTTTTCAGTCTTGACTCTCTCTCTAGATTATTTTTACTAATCTTATCAAATTGACTGACTCTTTAATATGCTATCTTTGACCTTTTAAGCCTCTTTACTGAAATTTTATTTCAGTTATTGTATTTTTAGGTTTCACATTTTCCATTTGATTCTTTTTAATGTTTCTATTATTGGTTAAGAATTCCTGTATTTCAAACATTATGAGCATATTTTTATTTACTTGAATACAATTATAATAGCTATTTTAAAATCTATGATAATTAAAACTTTTTGTCTTGGTGTTAGTATTTTTTGATTACCTTTTCTTTTGAATAAGGGTCATGATTTCCTGCTTATTCATGTGTCTAGTAATTTTTTGTTGAATCCCGTGTTCTATGGTTGATATATTAGAGACCTTAGATTTTCTGTTCTCTGAACGACTCTGATTTTTTTTAGGTAAATAATTAATTTGTCTGAACTCAAATCCTAAACTCAGAAACATTATTTCCATTTTTCTAGTTTTAACTTGTCTGATTGAACTCTGTCCCATGTATACATGGTTCAAAAGTCAGCCAGAGATTTAGGTTGACCTTGTACACAAAATTATAGGTCCCTATCTATGGTTTTCTCCATTATAGGACTTCCTCCCTCATTTTTCCAGCTGCTATGATTATCCCAGACTTTGTTCTGTGTTTATTTATATGAGTATAACTGTCAGGTTTCTATCTGCATTTTGGTCTGACAGTGCTAGAATTCTTTTCAGGCTAAAAGCCATATAAAATGGGATACTCATTACTATTTCCTTCCTCCTGATCAACTCTATTATCTTTGTTCTTTGTTCAACTGTCAAAGTCTTCAAATAATTTTTTAATAAGATTTCTAGAGTATATTTTTAAAAATTTTTTAGGATGATTAGTCTCATGTACAACCTAGAGCTTAAATTTTAATGTGTTTGGCAATTTATTATTTATGAACCTGTCAAACAGCTTTATTCTTGAGGGTTCAAGCTTTATCTGGGGTCTTATATCAATCTCTATAATTTGAATGGGTCCTGAAATTAATGACATTTCTCTTAAACCCTATGAGGCCATGAAAACTGAAGTTCAAATTCATCATATTTGGAAGATCCCCTTATGTTATCAGTTGATTTCTGGCTTTGCTCATCTCTTTCAGTTTCCTACTTTCCTTGATTTTTGACTTATTTTTTTTTTAAGCTGTGTTTTCCATGCTTCCACACTAATACATATAGAAAAAAAATAATTCAACCTTTGAAAGTGTGATTTGAGGTGCCAGTCAACTTATCTAGTCCACAAGGCTATTGGAAGAGTATGTGTGAGAAGGGTTTTTTAAAATAGTCAAATCACGTGAACTCATGTGAACTGATCACTGAACTCTTAAAATCTTCCAATAATTTCTGATAACACTTAGAATAAAACTATTTTTAATATCTTAAAAGATCTTGTGAGATCTAGTGTTAGCCTTCCTCTCTGATACCATCTTATGATGCTTTCTCTGTTCCAGTCATAGAGAAATTCTTTCAGTTCTTTGAAAATGATACTATCTCTCTCAAGTCCTTTCAACATGTTATTTTTTGTGCTTGGAACTCTTTTTCACGCTTCATTCAAGTCGTCTTTTAGTTCTCTGCTTATTTGTAACCTTATCCGGGAATTTTTCTCTGGTCTTTTTGCTGAGTAAGGGACCCTGATTTCTATTATTTTCTCTACCACTTCTTGCATTGCAAGACACATCACCTTATTCAAGTTATGTTTAATCTACCATACTTCATGGAGATAACGATTATGTCTTTCCTTCACCACCATTCCCCAATATCTAATATAATGTCTGATGGAGAGGAGGTGCTCAAAAAATATTTGCTGATTAATTTTTTTTTCTTTTTATGGCTGCACCTACAGCATATGGAAGTTCCCAGGCTAGGGGTTGAATCGGAGCTGTAGCTGCCAGCCCATGCCACAGCCACAGCAATGCTAGATCCAAGCTGCATCTGCAGCCTATGCCAGAGTTTGTAATGCTGGATAATTAACCTACTGAACAAGGCCAAGGATTGAACCTACACCCTTATGGACAACAGTGAGGTTCTTAATATGCTTAGCCACAATGGGAACTCCTGATTAATTATTTTATTTGAATCAGTCACACAAGAATCTTAGAAACTTTAGGGCCCAAAATTTTTTTAACTTTTGGTATAAGAGCTGGACCTTGGACATTGATGAAATTACCAAAATAATATTGGCCTAGAAACCCCAGCAGGCTGGCAGTTGGCAGTTCTCCCCATCCTTTTTTTTTTTTTTCTTTTTAGGGCAGCACCTGCAGCATATGGAAGTTCCCAAGCTAGGGGTTGAATCAGAGCTACACCTGCTGGCCTACATCACAGTCACAGCAACACAGGATCCAAGCTGTCTGTGACCTACACCACAGCTCATGGTAACGCCATTTCATTACTGTTAAGCCACAACAGGAACTCCAGTTCTCTCCATTCTTGTTCATTATGCACATTCCCCTGTATCAAGCTTCCCAAAAGTTATTTTATGATGTCACTCACTCAAGAACCTACTTTGTTTCTACCTCTTCTTGTTTAGTCTAAACTCCATATTTTGACATTCAATTCTATTTATAATCTCTATAATCTTTTTTTTTTTTTTTTGGTCTTTTGTCTTTTCAGGGCTGCACCCGCAGCTTATGGAGGTTCCCAGGCTAGGGATCCAATTGGAGCTACAGCTGCTGGCCTAAGTCAGAGCCACAGCAATGCCAGATCTGAGCCACACCTGTGACCTACACCACAGCTCATGGCAAAGCCAGATTCTTAACCCACTGAGCGAGGCCAGGGATTGAACCCGCAACCTCGTGGTTCCTAATTGGAATGTTTCTGCTGTGCCATGATGGGAACTCCCTCTATCTATAATCTTAAAATTTACCTATCCAAGTCTGTCTGCCACTACTTACCAATACAAACATTCCAAACAGTATCAATTATATTATTCTCTTAATTGTCTTGCTTTTGTACATTATATTCTGTTTTTTAGCTCATGTCATGCCTCATAATAAGGATTCTGAGTATGCTTTTCTGCTTTGATTCTTCCATTCTCAATCCTCTTTGTCTTTCACGGGACTAGCATAAATCCAAGTACAAAGTTAATATGATGTAGTACTTAATAACATTTTCTCTCTAACTTGCAAGATGTGTATAACCCTGTACAAATTAGATTTTTATGCTTCCATTTCCTTATTTTCAAAATTGAGATAATATTAATTTATAACATCTTTGAGATGATCTCATGAGTTTATAAGTACATAGAATAGGGTCTGGTATACAGTAAGACATCAATATTTTAAAACTATATTTATCTCCTCTACAAAACCTTCCAAGTCTGTTCATTTATTCCATCTCTGTATATTTATGGTGAGCTTTTGCCTATAAAGCGATGAATAAGGCACTGCCTCTTCCCTCAAGGAACTCATAGAAGAATTCATTAAACATAACCAGGAGAAAATCAACCGTTAGAAACAAACTCAACAATGGCAGAGGTGATTGAATTAGTAGAAAAGGACTTTAAAGCAGCTATTATAACACAAATGTTTAAATGGGAAAAATAACTTAAAAAAAATACAAGTTATAAAAGGAACCATGTGGAATTTTAGACTGAAAAAATAAAACATTTCAAGTAAAATAAATTACTAGGTGACTTAAGAATAGGTTGCATATTACATAATAAATTAGCAATATCATTAAAACATAGCAATAGAAACTATATAGAAGCACAGAAAGAAAAATACTGAGTAAAGAACAGCAATCTCAATGGCCTGTGGGACAATACTGAGTTACTTAACATACATGTAATTGGAGTAGCAAAAGGGGAGAAATATGGATAGAAAAACAAATATTTTAAAGAATTTATTAAGAGACAAGCACAGGATTCTCTGGACTGTGGAGCAGGGACACCAAGATCAACACAGAGGAAGAGTCAGACAGTGAGTTACTAAGAAAAGGTTTGTTAAAACGAATTGCTTAAAAAAACTACAAATAGTTCTTTGTGATTATAGCTTAGAGTGGGGAAAAAAAAGGAATGGTATGAGAGAAACTTGAAGATATTGGAATTTACATGAATTATCATAAATAATCTCATAAACTTGTCATGACAAGATCTTTGACTCATTAGTCTTACTTGTTAGTTGTAGCATTTTTGGAGAAATCTAGTAACCTACTGCTATCAGGTTAAGATGGAAGACATGACCTTGGAACTGATAAAGCATTCATTTTTTTCCTTTCCTCAAATATTAATTAACTTCCTAGTATATGCTATTCCATATAATAGATGAGAGATACAGCAGTAAATAAGGCCTGGTCTCTGCTTTCAAGGAACTCACATTGTCTGGGGTGCACAGATAAGCAAACAGGCAATTATAAATAGAAGCAGCACAGGCAAGTGCAAGATGCTGAGGAAGCACAGAATGTGTACAGAACCCAGTTGTTAAGTGCACTATTATAGAAGTTGGAGAGGGCATAGTTCAGAAACAGCTTTACAGAGGTTTCAACATTCCATAGACCTGATATAAGCCAGGTGAAGAAAGCAGGGAGAATAAGGGAAATCCACACTCTGACAAAAATTTGTGAGCTGGCCCATCTTCATCTCTCTCTTCTCTAGTTAGTGATCTTATTTATTGTCTGAACTACTCATTTTAGGATTGGATCATAATTTTTTAAGCATGATTTTTAATTTTTCTTTATCTTTTATTGAAATATAGTTGATTTACAATGTTGTGTCAATTTCTGCTGTACACCAAAGCGATTCAGAGTTATAAACACTCTTTAAAAAATATTTTTTTCTGTTAGGGTTTATCACAAGACAATGAATAGAGTTCACTGTGCTGTACAGTAGGACCTTGTTGTTTATCCCCTCTGTGTATAATGGCTGACATCTGCTCACCACAACCTCCCACTCCATCCCTCCCCCACCCTTTTCCCCAAGCTGTTCTCCTTGTCCATGAATATGTTTCTATTTCATAAATAGGTTCAATTGTGTCATACTTGAGATACTTAAGTGATACCATATATTTGTCTTTCTCTTGCTTACTTAGTATGAGAGTCTCTAGGTCCATCAATGTTTCTGCAAAAGGCATCATTTCATTCCTTTTATAGCTGAGTAATATTCCATTGTGTATATGTATCACATCTTCTTTATGCATTCATCTGTTGAGGGACACTTAGGTTGTTTCCATGTCTCAGCTATTGTGAGTAGTGCTGCTATGAAGATAGTGGTGCATGTATCTTTTCAAATTATACTTTTGTCTGGGTATATGCCCAGGAGTGGGATTAATGGATCATATGGTAGTTCTACATTTAGTTTTCTGAGGAACCTCCATACTGTTTTCAATAGTGGCTGTACCAACTTACATCCCACCAACAGTGTGGGAGGGGTCCCTTTTCCCCACACACTTTGCAGCATTTGTTGTTTGTTGACTTTTTAACTGGCCATTCTGACTGGTGTGAAGTGATACCTCATTGTAGTTTTGATAGGCACTTCTCTAATAATTAGTGATATTGAGCATTTTTCTGCGTTTCTATTGGCCATGTGTATTTCTTTGGAGAGATATCAATTTAGTTCTCCCACCCCATTTGTCAGTTGGGTTGTTTGATTTTTTTGTTGAGTTGTATGAATTGTTTGTGTATTTTGGAGATTAAGCCCTCCTTGGTCACATCATTTGGAATATATTTTCTTCTATTCTGTAGGTTGTTTTTTCATCTTGTTTATGATTTCCTTTGCTGTACAAAAGCTTGTAAGTTTGATTAGGTCCCATTTATTTTTGTTTTATTTCTACTGCCTTGGGAAGTGAAGAAAAATTATGTCAGGTAATGTTTTTGCCTATATTCTCTTATAGGAGTTTTATGATGTCAGGTCTTATGTTTAAATCTTTAAGACATTTTGAATTTTATTTCTGTGTATGGTGAGAGCATGTGTTCTAATGTCATTGATTTACATGTGGCTGTCCAATTTTCCCAGCACCACTTGTTGAAGAGACTTTTTCCCATTTTATGTTATTGTCTCCTTTGTTGAAGATTAATTGACCGTAGGTGTGTGGGTTTATTTCTGAGCTCTCTATTCTGTTCCATTAATCCATATGTCTGTTTTTGTGCGAATACCATGCTGTTTTGATTACTCAAGCTTTGTAGTATAGTCTGAAGTCTGAGAGGGTTATGCCTCATGCTTTATTCTTTAGGATTGCTTTGGTAATTCTGGGTCTTGTGCAGTTCCATATAAATTTTAGGTATTTGTTCTAGTTCTGTGAAAAATATCGTGGGTAATTTGATAGGGTTCACATTAAATCTACAGATTGCTTTGTGTTATATGTCCATTTTAACAATATTAATTCTTGGGTTTGGATCATAATTTACCTTATATAGCCTTATTTTGTTTAGAATGGCTATGTGAATTTTGTCTTTCTTGTGAATGTATACACATCTTGTAATCAGAGATAATGTCATGAAGTTTTTCCCATTATAGCAAGGGGCATTGAATAGAAAATATATTTACTGCCATTTTTTACTGAATTAATTCATCAGTATTCTCCCTCCTTTATATAGTCAGCTATAGGTTATTTTCTAAAGCAAGTACGTACTTTCCCTTTTCCTTCCCCCTCTCTCCACCCCACATACAACCCCCCAAAGGAAAAAGGTGTTTAAACTTTTCAGTCTTTTCGATTTCTTTAAGCTTTTTTATTTGCACTCTTATAAAACAACTGTATAAAACCTATATTCTTTTCCAAATACAAAAATCTAAACTAAATGAGGTTCTATGTTCCATATTAAGGATTTAATCAATGACAAATACAGACAGAATTTTACTTACTATGTTTTACATATTGTTTGTTTCTATCATTATGTTCCATTGTTATATTCTTAAATACTATAAGTTTTACATTCCATACTTTTTTGGATTTTTTTTATCAAAGAGTAGTTTATGTGCAGTATTGTATGTTATATATGTACAGCACAGTGATTTACAATTTTAAAAGTTTATACTCCATTTATGGTTATTATAAAATATTTGCTGCATTTTCTATATTGTACAATACATCCTTGTAGTTTGTTTATTTTATACATGATGGTTTTGTCTTTTTAGAGCCATACCAGTGGCATATGGAGGTTCCCAGGTTAGGGGTTGAATTGGAGTTGAAGCTGCCAGCCTAAACCACAGCCACAGCAAAGCGGGATCCTCAACCCACTGAACAAGGCCAGGGATTGAACATGTGTCCTCATGGATGCTAGTCAGATTCATTTCCACTGAGCCATGACAGGAACTCCAGTTTGTATCTCTTAATATCATATTTCTAACTTGTCCATGTCCCCCTCTTTCCCCCCACCAGTAACCACTAGTTTGTTCCCTATATCTGTGGGTCTGTTTCTTTTTTGTTATATTCACTACCTTGTTATATATATTTTAGTTTCTACTGCATATTATTGATATCATACATTATTTGTCTTTCTCTGACTTATTTCACTTAGTATAACAGTCCAAGTTAATCCATGTTGTTGCAAATAGCAAAATTTTGTTCTTTTTCATGGCAGAGAATTATTCAACTGTGTGTGTGCAAATAATATACACCACGACTTCTTCTTTTATTTTTACTCTTTTCTTTTTAGGGCTACACCTGCAGCATATGGAAGTTCCCAGGCTAGGAGTTTAATCAGAACTACAGCTGCCACCCTATGCCACAGCCATTGCAATGCCAGATCTGAGCCACATCTGCAACCTATGCCCCAGCTTGTGGCAATGCTGGATCCTTAATCCATTGAGTGAGGCCAGGGATTGAACCAGCATCTTCATGGATACTAGTTGGGTTCTTAGCCCACTGAGCCACAATGACAACTTGAATATACCCCACAACTTCTTTATTCAATCATCTACCGATGAACACTTAGGTTGCTTTTATATTTTGGCAATTGTAAATGGTGCTGTTGTGAACATTGGGGTATAGATACCTTTATAAATTAATGTTTTCTTTTTTTTTCACATATATACACAGGAGTTGATGTGCTCGGTCATATGGTAGCTCTATTTTTAGTTTTTAGAGAAACTTCCATACTATTTTCCATAGTGGCTGCAATAATTTACATTCCCAATGACAGGGTATGAGGGTTCTCTTTTCTCTACATCCTCACCAATAATTGTTATTTGTGTTCTTTTTGATGATAGCCATTCTGACAGATGTGAGGTGGTATCTCATTTTGGTTTTAATTTGCATTTCTCTGATTAATGACATTAACCATATTTTCATGTGCCTGTTTGCCATTTGAATGTCCTATTTGGAAAAATTTCTCCTCAAGTCTTCTGTCCATTTTTTAATCAGCTTGTTTATTTTTTTGATATTGAGTTGTATGAACTGTTTATATATTTTGAATATTAACCCCTCATCCATCATATCATTTGCAAATATTTTCTCCTTTTCAGCAGGTTGCCTTTGCAATTTGACAATGGTTTCCTTTTGCTGTGCAAAGGCTTTTTAAATTTAACTTGGTCCCCCTTGTTTACTTTTGTTTTTATTTCCATTAGTCTAGGAGATGGATCCAAAAAGATATTGAAGCAATTTATATCCAAGTGTGCTCTACCTATGTTTTCCTCTAGGGACTTTATGGTTTCCAGTCTTACATTTATGTCTTTAATCCATTTTGAATTTAATTTTGTATATGATGTTAGTGAATGTTCTAATTTAATTATTTTACATGTTACTCTCCAGTTTTCCCAGCACCACTTATTGAAGAGGCTGTCTTTTCTCCATTGTATAACCTTGCCTCATTTGTAGTATATTTATTGGCCATACATTTGCGGGCTTATTTCTGGGCTCTCTATTCTGTTCCATTGATCTATATGTCTGTTTTTGCACCAGTACCATACTGTTTTGGTTTCTGTAGGTTTGTAGTATAGTAAGGGAGCATGAGTCCTCCAGTTCTATACTTTTTTTGCAAGATTGTTTTGGCTATTCAGGGTCTTTTGTGTTTCCATACAAATTCTAAAATTATTTGTTCTAATTCTCTAAAAAATACCTTTGCTATTTTGATAGGGATTGTATTGTACCTGCAGATTACCTTAGGTTGTATGGTCATTTTTAACAATATCAGTTTTTCCAGTATAAGAACATGGTATGTCTTTTCATCTATTTGTGTTTCCATCAATTTTATTCATCAGTGTTTGAGAATTTTCCTAGTACAGTTCTTTTACATTCTTAGGTAGGTTTATTTTTAGGTTTTATGTTTGTTTTTTTTTTTTTTATGCAGTGGTAAATGGGATTGTTTATTTAATTTCTTTTTCTGATAGTTTCCTCTTAGTATATAGAAATGCAACAGATTTGTTAATTTTGTATCCTGAAACTTTACTGAGTACATTGTTGAGTTCTAGTAGTTTTCACCAGCATCTTTGGATTTTCTACGTATAGTATCATGTTAACTACAAAGAGTAACAGTTTTACTTCTTCCTTCCCAATTTGGAATCCTTTTATTTCTTTTTCTGGTATGATTGCTGTAGCTAGGATTTTTAACATTACATTGAATAAGCAGTGAGAATGGGCATCCTTGTCTTAATCTTAGAGGGAATAAATTCAGATTTTTACTGTTAAATATGATGTTTGCTGTGGGGTTGTCAAATATGGCCTTTATTATGTTGAGGTAGTTTCCTTCTATGCCCACATTTTGGAGAGTTTTTGTCACCAATGGATGTTGAGTTTTATCAAAAGCTTTTTCTGCATCAATTGTGATGACCATATGCTTTTATCCTTCAATTTGTTAATGTGATGTATCACACTGATTGATTTGCAGATATTGAAAAATCCTTGCATCCCTGAGATAAATCTCATTTGATCATGGTGTATGATCCTTTTAATATATTGTTGGATTTGGTTTCCTAGAATATTGTTGAGGATTTTCACATCTATATTCATCAGCAATATTGGCTGATTCTTGGTTGTGGTTTCCTCTTTCATCATTTTATATATATCATGTCATTCCCTTCTGGGCTGCTGAGTTTCTGCTGAAAAGTTAGCTGATAGTCTTATGGAGTTGCCTTGTATGTTATCTGTTGCTTTTCCCTTTCTGCTTTTAATATTCTCTTTTTATATTTAATTTTTGCCATTTTAATTACAATGTGTCTTGGTATGTTCCTCTTTGGGTTAATCCTTTATGGGACCTCTTCCCAGGTTAGGGAAGTTTTCAGCTATCATGTCTTCAGATATGTTCCCTGACTCTTTTCCCCTCTCTTATCCTTCTGGGAACCCTATAATGTGAAATTATTTTGCTCGATGTTGTCATAGAGTTCTCTTAAACTATCCTCATGTCTTTTCATTCTTTACCCTTTTTTATGTTCTGCATCATTGATTTCTACTACTCTCTCTTCCAGCTTGTTGATCTGTTTCTCATTATCATTTGATCTACTGTTTATTCCTTCTAGTGTATTTTTCCTTCTATGAGGACTGCATGGATCCTTCTGTTGTAGCATGCTGACCATATAGGCATTCTGATGTGCTTGGTTGGTCCTCAGTTCTGGTTGGTTGCCAAGCTTTGCTTTGCATGGAGGCTGTAAGCTGCTGGTTGGTGAGACCAGGTCATGAGACAGATGACTGCAGAACCCCAGGGACTCTGGAGCTAGTGTTGGCTTATTTGTGGATAGAGTCAGGGTCCAAAAGACTCTTGGGTTGTTGCCTTCTGACTGATGGGCAAGTCAAGGTCTTGATGCATTAGTGCTACCATACTGGTGGAGAGAACTTGGAGGTTGGTTTCAGGGTCAAGGGTCACAGAGCTGGTGTCAGATTACTGATGGGGTTCCTAACACAGCTGGGTACGAGGTCTGGGGTTTCCTGAAGATTTTGTTGGCCTGCCAGTGTTAGCCATTATCCATAATTATTCACATCATCAGCCTCATGTTCCTCTCAAGGTATTTTCTAATTTTTACTTCCATTTATTTGTGTTCGTGTCCCAGTATTTGTATGACATTATATTTTACTAAACTTGTGTTTAATGAATCAGCTTGAAATGTTATCTTGACTCTACCTTATTTCACTAGTAGATCCAGAGAGCTGGAAGAGAGCTTCAGCTTCTATAGATAGGGAAACAAACTCAGAAAAGTTTACTTTCTCAAAGTCACACAGCTTTTTAATAGTGTGAAAGAGCCTTAAACCAAGAAATGAAGTACTAAATATTGGTAGCTTGTTTTGGAGGACAGCAAAATTCCCCAAATCTCTGAAATAACATCATAACTACCTACTGTAATGTCTAGCCATAGAGAAAAATATGGAAAAGATTAAGACCCAGTAATATGGAAATGGTTTGCTGCTATATAACAATTCTTTCCTTCCTTTCTATAAATATTAACTTGGTATAGAGGGGAATAAAATGTGCCTGATATTTTTGTTCTTTGTGAAGCCATCTTATTCATTATTCAGCATTTTCTTCCTCTATAGGCATTTTCAAACTGATAGCATAGTGATTTTATCCACTATCATTCCAGGTACTGATGTTAAGCTAACAGGTCTACAATTTTCCTAGATCATACTTTTAGTAAAATTGGGCATTTAACTCTATTTCAGACTTCAGACTTCTGGCTCTTCTGTTCTAAGCAACTTCCTCAAAATAGCAGCAAAGAGCTTTGCAATATCATGCACCATTGCCTTTAGAATCTTTTGTCGCTGATCATTAGGACCTGCTGATTTAAATGCCATCCAGAATTTTCAAGTTATCTGCAGCTACTTTCATTCTCAACTTCCTTTGTTTCAGTGCAGTGTCTCATAGGCAGTTATCTAACTACCTTAGCATAGAGGAAAAAAAAAAGAATAATCCTAAAAACATTTATAATCAGCTGATTAAATTTTAATTTTTTGAAACCTATCATAATTTCATATTTCTTCACTTTCTAAAAAGTCTTTATTTCTATGAGGAGTATTTTTTTAATAACTGTTGAGATGATTGCTCCAAATCCCAAAGAGCAAGGGGTATATATTCTCTTAAATCAGTGGTCTTCAGATAGGGTATTAATTCTGTCCTTGTTCTTTGAATTGACTCATTTAATAGGACAAATGTATGTTTGGGTAACAGAATTTGGTTAAAACAAAAACAAAGTATTGTTTTCCAACTATACAGCAAATCACCTTAGCCAAAGGATACCAATGTTTCCTTAGCAGTTGAGTTGGGGGAATTTCTTGATGCTAAATTAGCAGTAGGTGGGGTTTCCTAGTGTTCTTTGAATCCTGTTATATTTTAAGTGATCAGTTGTAATGATATCTTTTCTAATATTCAAAATGTTCCCATTATGATCATATAGGAAATAAAAGCATTCGGTATTTTAATAATCAGACTATGAAACTTCAAGGCATCCAAACAACACTTATTATCTTCACCACTAGATAATAGAATTTCAATTGTAGTTCCAGCCAGGGAATATTTGGATGAGATAATTAAATGTTGTAAAATTAGTGGTGAAATTGACAGTGAGGAATAAAATGGATTTTTAAGAAATTCTAGCGAAAATATTTAATAAATATCACACTGTAAACTGGTACATAACTCTGCAGGATAACTTAAGGGTTTTTTCCTAACTATGCAAAAGCCTTGGAGATAAAAAGATAAAATTAGAAATTAGAATTTAGTTTGGACTAAATCTTTGCATAGTAATTAGCAATATGGCAATAAAATTTTCTTTGAAAGGAGTTTCCATCATGGCCCAGTGGAAACGAATCTGACTAGCATCCATGAGGACAGAGGTTCAATCCCTGGCCTTGCTCAGTGGGTTAAGGATCCAGTGTTGCTGTGAGCTGTGGTGTAGGTTGCAGACACAGCTCAGATACCAGGTTGCTGTGGTGTAGGCTGGCAGCTGTACCTCTGGTTCAACTCCTAGCCTGGGAACCTCCATATGCCATGGGTGTTGCCCTAAAAGGCAAATATGTTTTTCTTTGAAAGATGGCATATGAAATTGCATGAGGGAAAGCTCTCTGCAAATTCCAGTTGACACTCTGAGCAAACTCTTCCTTTGAGTGGCCAATGGTAAGGAAGAAATGATTTAGCAATTTGAATATGGTATAACTTGACCTTCTAATATGGTGAGTCACAGTCCATGGCTTAATCAGTTCAAGATGCTGTAATAAAGTACCAGAGACTAAGATGGCTTATAAGCAACAGAAACATGTTACTCACAATTCTGGAGACCGGAAAGTCTGAGATCAGGGTGCCAGCATGGACAGGTTTTGGTGAGAACCCTCTTCTGGATTGCAAACTGTGGCTTGTTTGTATCCTCACATGGTAAAAATAGAGCTGGCTATCTCTCTGGCATCTACTAATAAAGGTACTGATCTCATTCATGAAGCTCTACTCTCATGAATAAATTATCTCCCCAAAGCTCAAAATACTATCATTTTGAGATTAAGGTTTAAACATAATGAGTTTTCGTGGGACACAATATTGTCCATTGAAATCCACATTTTAGGCTTTAACTTTATAATCACTAAGAATATGGTAATTATTCCTGGTCACTTTGACCAGAAGAATTTACATGATTATCCAGAGGTGAAGTAATTCTTATTTGTCTTCATCTTCATAATGTGATCCTTCTTTTCTTTTTTAAACTAAAATTCAGTCTTATAAGATTCATCTGAGTATGAACTATTAAAATATAAATGAATGGTAATTCCATTAATTTTAGTGTAAGCATCTTTAGGCTTCAATGTATATTTTAATATTTCATTCAAAAACTAAAATGTCATTACATATATAACATTTTAATCTGTATACTTTCCCTATTATTTCTTGATGAAAAACTCTGAACTGTTTCACCTACTCAACTATTAACCAATTGTAAATTTAAAGCTTTATCTTAATTACTATGAACTTTCTGAAAATATAAATCATAAAATTATGAAATTGTATCCCTAGAATTATGAATAATATCCTCTAGATAATCCAATGAAAGGAATTGTCTCACTCATGTTTTTATTACATTTCTATTGGGATATATAGGGTAATGGTCCCAATTATAGCTTCTGAAATAGTGAAGAAGTAAAATTCAGAATATTTCATGGGTAGTCAGAAGAACAACATACAATGGCATTTTACATCATACACACACTGATGTATATTACATATTATATATCATGTATATTATATATATGATACATATATGTAAGTTCTATAAATGTGCAGAGAGCTATAATTAAACTGCTTTGTAAAAGAAGGTAATAACTTGCACATTTGTTATCATCTCACAAAAAATGATTATATCTTAACTTCCACTTAAATTTTCTATGGCTCAAATTTGTGTTGCGTTCCTAAGGAAGTATATTCCAAAAAATGCTGAGAGTTACATAATTAAATAAATTAGAGAAATGCTGCAAATTAGAGTTGCACATAAGCCAGTTTGGGAAAAGCTGTTTTGAGGAAACGATAAACTTGATGTCGTAGTTGAAATAGACTGCTGAGATCATTTAGACCAATACATATATCTTACAGATGAGGAGATAAAGTCCCCTGAGAGATAACATATATCTCTTTAGCACATAGGCACACAGTGTCCACTTAAATATTGTCAGATAAATGAGTGAATAAATGATAGAGTTAGAACCCACAGCTCATGTTGTTCTGTCCATTGAACATTTCAAAGAACTTACCTTATTTTCTCTTAAGGACAGTGTAATCTCATCTCTAGGGTCTTTTCTAAAGGGCATTTTAACTGTGTAGCTTTGGGAACATATTCTTTTTGAGACTTAGGATAATACCTCTCTCACAAAGCTATTTATCAGCACTATTTGAAATGTCACAAATAAGAGAACTTACTACACAGTGCACATTAGAATTCAGAAAATGTTAATCTTCATTTCCTTTATAATATTTTCTACAAAAATGATAGTGTCTATGATAGCATCATCCCACTTGCCAAAATATATTTTATGTATTATTAAGGTTATAACATAACATAATCGTAAGTGTACAGTTTGCTAAATTTTAACAAGCTGAGCAAACCTGGGTAATCAGTACCTAGGCTAATAAACAGACCCCAAGAACATATCTTCATGCCCCCTTCCATTCACTACTTCTCAGGGTTATTTTATATAAATAAAACCATGTAGTACATATTCTTGACTCTTGTGCCTCAACATTATGTTTGTGAGATACATCTATGTTGTTTTATGTACTTGTAGAGCATGCATTGTTTTCCATATTTGTTACAATTGTATGAATTTATACTCCCACCAGAAGTGCATGAAATTTCAACTTTAGATTGAAACTAAAATTATAGCCGTGGATTTAAAATAGAGTAACAAAACACAAAGCATATGAATTAGAGGCAGCAGGTATTAATGAAAGAACACTGGAATGACTAGTTTCTTTGCTTCTAGTATAGGTTCTTCCAGCAACTCTCTATGTGATACTGGAAAAAAACTATTAAAGCACAGATTTAACATCTGTGATTCAGGCATTTGAAGAGCTATGACTCTCTATTTAGAAAAATAAGTAATTCATACACAAGCACGTTTATATATATAATTTAGGGAGTGGAAGTCATAGAGCCCATAATGGGGGTGGTGACTGAGACTCATAATGAATTTTGGTTAATAATATTTGAACTAAGGGACAAGATGGCCTAGTAGAAAAATCCTTGGCTTACCTCCTCCCATGGACATGCCAAAATTACAACTATAGACCGAGTAACTAACTCTGAGAATGACCTGAGGACTAGCAGAAATGATTTTCTACAGCTAAAAATAAAAAGGAAAACCACTCTGAGTTGAGTAGGAGGGGCAGAAAAGTGGTCTGGCTAGGACACACACCATCACCCACTACTGTGACCCATAGGTGGGAAAGAGTTCATAGCTTTGGAGGTTCCCTGTGAAGGCCAAGGACTCCAATTTCACATTGGTCTCCCAAGCCCTGGGAATGTGCACTGGGAAGATGAGCCCCCATAACATTTGTCTTTGAAAACCAGTGGGTTTATGTCTGGGAGAGCTAGAGGGCTGAGGGAAACAGAGACTTTACTCTTAAAGGGAATGTGTAAAAACTCACTTGCTTTTGTACAGTGAAGGAAACTTATCAGTGTAACTAAAGGCAATCTACTGAATGGTAGAAAAATTTGCAAAAGTGCAAGTAGCCGATAATGGGTTAATATACAAATTACATAAAGAAATCATACCATTCGAGGAGTTCCCGTCGTGGTGCAGTGGTTAACGAATCCGACTAGGAACCATGAGGTTGCGGGTTTGATCCCTGGCCTTGCTCAGTGGGTTAACGATCCGGCATTGCCATGAGCTGTGGTGTAGGTTGCAGACGAGGCTTGGATCCCGCGTTGCTGTGGCTCTGGCGTAGGCCTGTGGCTATAGCTCCGATTCGACCCCTAGCCTGGGAACCTCCATATGCCGCGGGAGCGGCCCAAGAAATAGCAAAAAGACAAAAAAAAAAAAAAAAAAAAAAAAGAAATCATACCATTCGAGATCAAGAAAGCGAACAGTCTAATTATAAAATAGGCAGAGGGCTTGTATAGACATTTCCTGAAAGAATACATACAGATGGTCAACGGAGGCATGAAAGGATGTTCAATGTCACTAATTATCAGGGAAATGTAAGTAAAACCCACAATGAGATAACACCTCACACCTGCCAGAATGGCTTTCATCAAAAATACAACAAAGGACAAGTATTGGTAAGTCTTTGGAGAAGAGGGACCACATGAATACTGTTCATGGGAATGTAAATTGGTACAGCCACCATGGAAAATTTTTTGAGGAAACTCCATAATATGGAAGATTTCTTAAAAAATGGAGTTTCCTTAAAAAATTAAAAATGGAACTACCATAGGATCCAACAATTCCACTTCTCGGTATTTACCTGAAGAAAATAAAAACACTAATTTGAAAAAATATATGCATCCCTATGTTCATTGGAGCATGTTTTAAAATAGCTGGGAACAAGGAGGCAAACTAAATATCCGGTGATATCTGAATAGATAAAGAAGATTTCACACATGCACACACACACTCAGATTCCACACATACACAGTGATAAAAAGAATGAAATCTTGCCATCTGCAACAATATGGATGGACCTAGGTGGTATTATGCTAAGTGAAATAAGTCAGACAAAGAAAGACAACAGAGTATTATATCTTATATATGGAAGCTAAAAAGAAATAAACAAAATAGGAAAAGATTTATAAATACAGAGAGCAAACTGGTAGTTTCCAGAGGGGAGAGGAGTGGAGGTTTGGCCGGAATAGAAGAAGAGAATTAAGAGATAAAAACTTTCAGTTATAAAATAAATAAGTCACAGGATATATATAGCACATGGAATGTAATAAATACTATAATAATTTTGTACAGTGAAAGATGGTTACTGGAATTGTTATAGTGATTATAATATATTTGGGTTGTCCCATTACTATGTTATGCAACTTTAACATAGTTTTGGAAGTCAACTATACTTCAATAATAAAAAATGAATGATTCATATTTGAACTAGATACTTGAAGTCTCTTCCAGTGTCGACAACAATAAAAAGTTATATTTTTAAAAAATGAATATAGCAACTATTATGTAAGATTATATTTCAAAACATATGTCTACTAATGAAATATTTCTGAGGTAAATTATAACTAATGGTGCCAGTATTTCCAAATTAATCACTTTAAAAACGATTTAAATACTAAACAAACATGTTTATAAAAATCACTAAAAAAACAACTGGTAAAAATCTGAAACCTGGATTATACTGTACTGTTATTACTGACTGGTCATTTATGCCATTATTTCAGTAAAACTATAAGGGCATGGAAATAACCAGGTTTTAAAAATCTCTTAATATGTATTTTTTCAAAAGGACACATTATCAAAACAAAGGAAAATTTAATATTCTTTAGCTGAATGCTACTGGCTGGGTATTTCTAGAAAAGTCCCTTATGATATATTCACTAGAAAACTTTCTCTGATAACAGTATTATCTTTTGTTTATTTTATAGTTTAACATGCAAATATACCCCTTATGAAATCACTTCTACCTTTTGCAATCTAATGTATGTAGAGTAATTTGAAAAGCAATCAGAGGTCTGATTGCACAAAATTTTACAACACAGTCTTTATATTATTGTCAACATTTGTCACTCTTTGAGGACTTTAATTGCACATTAAGAGTATGAAAACATTAAAGGGAATACATCAGCTAACCATCACAGGAGCCAGGATTCCTTTGTCTGGTCACCTCATTATTATCCATCCTAATGTTTACAGACAGCACATCTCTAGAAGAAAGGAATGATGAAATGGAAAATACCAAAGGGGGGGAAAATTGGAAATCATAAAATATGAAAATGAGCTAGACAAATACTGTCATAATGGGTAAGTTATCTATAAAGGAAACAAGTAGAATAAAGCATAGCAAATCCTGAAAAGAGATGTGATTTCCAAAATGCTGAGTGGAATAAGCTCATTTAAAACAAATACGTAAAAAGAGGTAGTAGGAATAATCTGCATCAATATTTGTAGAGTTCAAAAATAGTATATGGCAAGTATCCCTTTGTTCTATAATGTTTAATAATAGAAGAGATAACTCTAGTTAGGTGCTCTATTATGTGGGAGCAGGTGGTTGGACTGTTTAAACTATCCAATTCCTTTTAGCAGTAGGGCTTTTAATATGTTTTGTTCCTAGGGCACAGAATAAATACTGTGTACTGGGAATGTCAGGAAAATGTACTTTCAATATTTTTCTACATTATATTAATGAAAGATAACATTACTCCACGTAAAACTGCTAAGACTGCCCATGCTTGCTTTCAAAATAGAAATCACTGAAGACTCCTATCATCTTCAAAGAATCAGCTCTGAAAATCAAAAGGAGCCAAAAAATAATTTCATATAAATCTATGAAAAAATTCATTCATTTATAACCAAGGGAATTTTCAATGCATTAAATTGTCGTGTTTTCTCTCTTACAGTTTTTGATGATGAAAATATTGTGAAATTTTCAAAAGTGGATAATTCACCATAGATATTTTAAAATTTAAAAATAAAAGCTCAATTAAATAGGTAAAAGGGCAAGTAGAATAAACATTAGATGTTATGATAATAAAAAATTGTGACTGACCATTTAATGTCTAAAGGATTAACAATTATCCTATTTTGGCACTACATATAGTATATTCTAATATGTGCATCTGAGAATTATACGTGTTTCATATGATACATATATGTACTATGCTTAGAAGGACAAAGACTTAATTTGACCTCAGGATGACTTGCCAGTCTTCAATATTACTATATCTGTTCTAACTCTTCCCCCCTTCCAGCCAAACTGGCCACAAACTATATAATTTAGAATATGTCCTATCTTCCTATCCATGCTTTTGTTGACATTTTGTTCTTAATGTAAGATGCTTTCCTTTCAGATTCCCCCACTTATTTATTTATGGTTTACATATTTATTTAAGTATTTCTTTCCACTTCAGTAAACATTTATTGAGAACCTACTTTGCACCAGGTAATTTTTGAAGTTCTGGATATATATTGGAAAAGTGTTCTTTACCATAATAGAAATTAGAGTCTAGTGAGGGAGCCAGAAATGAAAAAAACATGAAAATAAAAATGTAAACATGTTCTAGGAAGAAAAACTAGGTGCAAAAGGAGTGAGCAATTTTGTAAGATACCTTAGGTTAGATGACCATGAAAAGTTCCAGGCATATGGGTAAGCACGAACTAAGTGAAAAATGAGAAGAATAGGTAGATGGAGTAGCATGTGCAAACTTCCTGAAGTGGGAATGTGTTACATGAATTTGAATAGAAACAGTAGAAAGGCCATTGTGACTGCAGTATAGTGAGGGGAAAAGTGGCACAAGATGAGGTTTGAGAGAACTGCATGAAAGTGAGTAAAAAGGGAGGTGGGGAAAATATTTGGAGGCTATTACAGTAGTCTAAGTGAGAAATGACCATGCCTTGGTTCCTGGTAGGATGAGAAAAATGGATTAAAATATGTATCTTTTAAAATTATCCTTTTTCATTGTGTAGGTAAATGGATGCAATTCAGTAAAGCACTAGATGTGAGAGTAGGAGAGTGGAAAGTGACATATTTTGGTGCATGGGCCTTTAAAGACCATCACAATATATCCTTAGTTTGCTTGCAGTTGTAATTAAACTCAGCTAGTCATCTTTTATGGGTAGGCTTTTTTTTTTCCCTGACAGTGGATATTTTACTAATTTACTTTCTTCAATTTCTGCCGTGTAAAACATAATGTGGCAAATTTAATTTATCAGAATTTCTGCTAAATTAAATATAAAAAATATAAATATAAAAAATATATTAAATATAAAAAATAAGAATACTTCCTCACCTCCAATGTCATCAATAACCTTAAGTCATAAGGATCATAAGGCTTAACACAGAACATCAATTGCCTCATCTTGATGTTTAGGAGTTTCACATTGAACTTGATAACTATTATACATTAGTTACCTATTGTCTCTTTAACCAGTACCAATGTCAATTAAAATTTTATGTTTTGTGGCAAAAAGCTCACTACATTTACCATGTAATCCCAAGAGCAAGAGTCAGTAATCAATACATGGGGTAGAGTAAGACATGATCCTTGCCAACTTGTTTCTAGAAATTGAATATAAAATGTCACCTTGTGCATGTGGAGATGTCACGTGTTCAGCACATTCCTAGTTCTCTCTCTATAGAATCACATATGGTTAGTAATTACCAGTTAATATATAGGAGAGCTCTTGTCTGTCACTTGATTTCTCAGCATCCTTTTATAAAACAATATTATGCATGATGATAAGAGAATTAAACTTTTTTGTACTGTTTACAGTGCCAGAGTTTGCTTTAGTTTTTCCCTTGATCCTCTGCTCATTCAAAATCTGTCTCTAATTTTGTTTTGTGGATAGGGAATGGGTGAAATAGGTGAAGAGAATTAAGTACAAACTTCCGGTTACAAAATAGTTGAGGGCATGTAATATAAACATAAGGAATATGGTCAATAATACTGCAAAAGTTTGGAGACAGATGGTGATCATTTCCTAATATATTATCATAATGATCATTTATGATAATGTATTTAAATGTGGAATCACTATACTCAAAACTAATAATATTTTATGTTAACTGTGTTTCAATTAGAAAAAAATATGGCTGTCAGTATCATGTGTCCTTATAATACATGGTATTTTATGCACCTTGATTTTCCAAAAGCTTATATACATATATGTATGTATAGAGATGGGTACGAATACTGAGAAATGCTTTAGTTCACTTGAAAAACCACTACTATTTTAACATTTGTGTATAACTTTCTCCAAAGATCAAGATTTTTTATCACTACAGTAAATATCTATCACTGGCTTTGAGTGGGGTTGTGCTATATATAGTGTAAGGCAGATGGAAGCCTCTCTACCAAACTGTCACTATTTTCAGGAACTGAAATTCTCCCTGAATGTATCGCGTATTTATAAAATGTTATTGAAAGTAGATGGTACAAATGGAGAAGCAATATGTGTGAAAATTAACTGATTCATCCATCTGCCTATTGGATTCACATCTGAGGAGGTTATTTTACCTAGCAGGAAATTATTTCATTTTTACTTAACTTTAGGCCTCTCCAGTGCCTATCAGATAAAATTGAAACTTTCCATCATAATGTTCAATGCCCATACACAACCAGGGACCCCTACTTCTCTAGCCTCCCACTTTTCCTGTACATGAAACCTCTTTAATTAAACCAGGCTCCTAATGACCCCTGAAATTAATTTATATATATAATTTATCATACTCTTTGTTTTGTTTTTTTAGGGCCACATCGCAGCATATGGAGGTTCCCAGGGTAGGAGTTGAATCGGAGCTACAGCCACAGCAATGCAGGATCCGAGCTGCATCTGTGACCTACACCACAGCTCACAGCAATGCCGGATCCTTAATCCACTGAGCCAGGCCAGGGATTGAACCCGCAACCTCATGGTTCCTAGTCGGGTTCGTTTCTACTGCGCCACAATGGGAACTCCAAATTTATCATACTTTTAAATTTTTTTTTTTTTTTGCTCATAATACTGGCTTGTCTACATAGCTAATCCAAATTCATTCAATTATTTGCTCATTCAGTAACTGAAAACCACCTGCTTAGTATATGGTTATGGATGAGACACACAGATAAATAAATTTATTTATTTTTTACACATTAGAAAGAAGATTGAGGAACTAAAAAATAAGTATCATGATTTTTCTAAGTAAAGTGCTTCGATTATTTCAAACTGTGTCTTTCAACAAGGAATACACGTTTTGGGGCAAGGATAATATTTGGCCATTTTAAATTCTACACATCTCCTTTGTAATCTCTTTTACTGTAGATGATTTCACATCTAAATAAGTTTTGGAAAAATAGACTCCCAGTGTGTGCACTGTGGCCCCACAGTAATTCTTTTTGGAGACAAAACTATGAGTAGCATAATCCAGATGTGGCCAAACTAGGAACCAATTAAATGACCTGAAATTGATGTGAGAATAACATGCAATCCGAAAGCACAATGAATACTAGTTAGGTCAAGAATAGGAATTCTCAATCATTCCTGCTGATTTCTAAAGTTTCCAAGTAATGTCTTACCAAAGATATGGAACCTACCAGTGGCACTATCATTTGCAGACAGTGAAGCCAACTACATGAAAATACTTGCTCCATTGAATCTCTCTCTAGACTCATAATTATCTTTAAAGGCAATGACTTCATACTGTATAACCTGTTTTTTTTAATTAAATCTTTTATTCTAAGTTCATTGTAGATTTGTATGAAATTACAAAATAATATAGACTCTATGAATCTTTATCCAGTTTCCTCAATTGTAACATCTCAGAAAACTATTGTACAATAGTACAACCAAGACATCAATATTCATATAATCTACCTATCTTATTTAGCTTCTCTCAATTTTACTTGTACTCCTTTGTGTATGTATATTTGTGTTTAGTTCTATGTAATTTTTTAGATGTATTACTTAATTCACATGATTGTGAAATTTATCCATATTGTTGCAAGTTCATTCTTTTTCATTGCTATGTAGTGTTCATAGATATGAATATCTATAATTATGTTACTATTATGTTCTTATTTCAAGTATTAGTCTATTACCAAATATATGGCTATGAATATTCTTATCCATTTCTTTTGGTGCACATATATAAGTGTTTCCATTGGGTATATACCTGGGAATCAATTTGCTAATCATAGGATATATGCTCAGCTTAAGTAGGTTTTGCCATGAGTACTTGTAGCAATTTCCTTACTCTCCAGGAGTATATAAGATTCTTATTGCTCTATGTATTACAACACTTTGTGATTCCAGTATCGAAAATTACAGCCATTCTGTATGCTATGTACCATTAGCTCTCAGAAAATTATAGCTATTCTGTATGCTATGTACCATTATTAATACCTGAAATTGCCTAAGTACTAATTAGATTAAGCATCTTTATATACATTCATTGTATATTTGGATATTCTCTATAATGAGTATTGTCTTTCCTTTTCCTACTGGTTAGCAGGAATTCTTTATGCATTTTGGATATGATCTATGGAATGTTTTAATCTTTTTTGTCTTTGGTTTCGAGAAACTATGAAGTAGCTTGTATTTTTTTCCCCTACTTAAAATAAACTTGCAATTACTGTTAACCAGTATAGCAATTTTTAAAATGTAGAAGTAAAGGTAATTTAATTACTTTTAAAAATTAACATTAGTGTAAAACAAATTCTAAAATAAAACATAGAATCTCTGGACTTATATGTATGTAATTGGCATCTTTTTCAAAATATCATGAAAAGGGAAATATCAAGCAAATTTTTCCTTTATATTGGGCCTATTGATTCATATTCTGTTCACTAAAATTTTGTGATAAAAAATTTAAATTCGTTTATCTGTTTCACAACATGCCAAGTGTATATAACATTGTTATAAAAAAACTCAAATTTTAGAATCATCCAATTACATATAATTTTATTTAATTCAACATTCTCTATATCAATCAGGTGGTACTTTATGATTCTCTTTAGATTTCTTTCTCTCTCTTTAATGGGTACTCCTGAGGCATATGGAAGTTCCCAGGCTAGGGGTCTAATTGGAACCGCAGCTGCAAGCCTACAGCACAGCCATGGCGATACTAGATCTGAACCACATCTGCGACCTATGCCACAGCTCGTGGTCCTTAAACTACTGAGCAAGGCCAGGGATTGAACCTGCATCCTCATGGACACTACATTAGGTTCTTAACCCACTGAACCACAACGGGAACTATTCTCTTTAGATCTTGAAAGTCATAAATCCACCTTAGAATCTTGATGGAAGTTTACTTGTGACACAATGTGATAAGGATCTGGCCTTGCCACAGCTGTGGCACAGGTTGTAATGGCAATGTGATTCAGTCTTTGGTGTGGGAACTTCCACATGTCGTGAGTGCAGCAAAAACAAACAAAACAAAACAAAAAAACCAAAAAGAATAACAAAAACCAAACCAAGAAAAAAAAAAACAAAAACAAAACTTCTATGCCGACATTTAAGTCAGAGGCCCAAATCTACATTTAAGTAAAATGAACGAGGATCTAGAACATTCCATTTCATACAGTGAAAATTATTAACCAGACCTATGAGGAAATATCCTATGTTCCCCTAAGTATTTCTTATTCATTTAACCCCTGTTTTACTTATACTCATCTGTGTGTGTGTGCACATATGTGTTTAGCTCTGTACAATTTTATCACACATATAGGTTTGTGTATCCACCACCACAATCTAGATATATAACGGTTCTATTTTCAGAAGGATGACTTACATGCCTACTTCCCTATGGCCTCGCATCCCTGATCTCTGGCAACCACCAATCTGTTCTTCATCTTGATGATGTTGATATTTCAAGAATGTTATATAAATGGAATCATGTAGTATGAAAATTCTTGAGACTTTCTTTTCCCCACTCAGCATAGTTTCCTTCAAGTTTGTTCAAATTATGTGTATCAATAGTTCATTCCTTTGGTATATGAGTAGTATATTCCTTAGTAAGGACAAACTACACTTTATCCATTTTCCCACTGAAAGACATCCAGGCTGTTTCCAGTTTGGGGCTACAACAAATAAAACTGCATGAATGTTCATGTGTAGGCTTTTGTGTGAACTTAAGTTTTAACTTTCATTTCTTCGGGCTAAGAAACTACTGCCTGATCCAAAGTCATCAAGATTTATTTCTATCTTTTTCTCAGCATTTTTTATGCTTTCAACGCATGTTTAGGTCTTTAATCTATTTTGAGTTAATATTTATATATGACATGAGGTGGATACCTAATTCATCTATTTGCATGCAGACCTACAATTGTCCCAGCACTGTTTTTCAACGTCTATTCTTTTGTCATTGAGTTTTCTTGGCACCCTCGTCAAATATCCATTAACCAGAATATGAGAGTTTACTTCTGGGCTCTCAATTATGTTCCTTTCATGTTTTTCTCTATTTCTACTGCAATGCTAAACTGACTCAATTATTGCAGTTTTGTGGGAAGTTTTGAAAGAAATTGTAAAACTTCCAACTATTATTTTTGAAGAATATTTTGGTTATTTTGGGTACTTTGAGTTTCCATATAAATTTTAGGATCATCTTGTCAATTTCTACAAAGAAGCCAACTGGGATTCTGATAGATATTTCATTGATAGATCAATTTGGGGAGTATCACCATTTTAGCAAAATTAAATCTTGCAATCCATGGACACATTATGTCTTTCCACTTAGATTTTCCAAACTAATTTCAACAACTTTTGTAGTTTTTGGTGTGCAAACCTTATATTTCTTGTGTTAAATTTATTCCTTACACCTCAGCCATAAAGGAGAATGAAATAATGCTGTTTGCAGTAACATGGATGGATGCAGCTATAGATTCTCATACTAAGTGAAGTCAGAAAGAGAAAGACGCATACAATATGATATCGCTTATATGTAGAATCCAAAATATGTCACAAATGATACTCTCTACAAAACAGAAACACACTCACAGACATAGAGGACAGACTTGTGGTTGCCAAGGGGAAGGATGGACTGGGAGTTTGAGGTTAGTAGATGCAAACTGTTACATTTAGAATGCATAAGCAATGAGGTCTTACTGTATAGCATAGGGAACTATATCCATCTTTTGGGATAGACCATGATGGAAGATAAAATATGAGAAAAATAGTGTATGTATGACTGGGTCACTTTTCTGCACATCAGAAATTGATACAACATTGTAAATCCACTATACTTTAATAAGAAAGAAAGCTTATTAAGTATCTTTATTTTTTATGCTACTTGATTTATTAATTTGATTTTGGATATTTTGTGGCTAGTGTATAAAAATACAACTAATTTTGTATATTGGTTATGCATCCTTCAACCATGCTGAAATTGTTTTTAGCTTTGGCTTGTAACAGGCAGCTCTGTTTGACTTATGATAGTATTGGGGAAATTTTCATTCTTTTATAATTAAGTAAGGATGATGTTAAATACATACATGTTCTGTAGATGCGCTTTATCAGGTTTAGAAAATTCCCTTCTACTCACAGTTTTTTAGTGTTTTTTTTCTTTTTTTTTGGATCATGGAGGGATTTTGAATGCCAGATGAATAATTGGTTATTATTTTTGTTGAAGATGCCTTGTGATAAGGCACCTTAGTCTTGCTGCTTTCAAGATTCTCTGTCTTTCAACAGTTTGATACGAGGTGTCTATTTGTGGGCTATTTTTTTTATGTCACGTAATTTTATTTTTCTCTATTTAAATGCATAATTATCCTAATAATCTGAAATTCAAGTTTATCTTAAGAGTTTACTGAGCTTCTTGGATATATGCATAAATGTTATTCAAAGCTGGAATATTTTTGGTCATCATTTTTTAAAACATTTTTGTCCGTTTCTTCTCCTGGGGTTCTAACTCTATGTTGGTAATCTTGATGATTTGATATAGATTTTGAAGCTCTGTTTATTTCACAATGTTATTTTTTCTTTCTGTTCCAGAGGCTAGATAATCTTTTATTAAAATTTTGTTGAAATATAGTTGACTTACAATGTGTTAATTTCTTTTTTCAAAGACATCAAAAGTAAAGCTTTAATAAAATTAATAATTTATTATGCTTCCATTAAGGATTTTTTTTGGTCATGCCCAAGGCATGCAGAAGTTCCTGGACCAGGGATTGAACCTGCACCACAGCAATGACCTAAACTACAGCAGTGACAACATCAGATCCTTAACCTGCTAGACAACCAGGGAACTCTCAATGATAATATATTTTTAATAAGCCATGTGAAAGTTTGGGGACTTTTTTCCCCATTTTTAAAAAGTTTTATTGAAGTATAGTTGATTTATAATTTGTGATAATTTCTGTTTTTCAGAATATATATATATATGTATATATTCTTTTTCATATTCTTTTCCATTATGGTTTATCACAGGATATTGAACATAGTTCCCTGTGCTATACAGTAGGATTGTGTTTATCTACCCTGTATATACTAATTTGCATCTGCTAATCCCAAACTCCCACCCCGTCTCTCTCTTCATAACCACAAATCTGTTCTCTGTGAGTCTGTTACTGTTGCATAGATTTATGTCATATTTTTGGTTCCATATAAATGATATCATATGGTATTTCTTTCTCTTTCTTACTTCACTTAGTATGATAATCTCTAAGTCCAATCATGTTGCTGCAAATGGCATTATTTCATTTTTTATGGCTGAGTAATATTCAATTGTGTGTGTGTGTCACATCTTCTTTATCCATTCACCTGTTGATGGACATTTGGATGGTTTGAATAATCAGATATTGTCAATAGTGCTGCTATGAACATAGGGGTGCATGTATCTTTTTGAATTATACTTTTGTCTGTGTATATGCCCAGGAGTGGGATTGCTGGATCATTTGACAACCTATTTTTAGTTTTTTGGGGAAACTCCATACTATTTTATTTTATTTATTTATTTATTTATTTTTTTATTTTTTTTTGTCTTTTGTTGTTGTTGTTGTTGCTATTTCTTGGGCCGCTCCTACGGCATATGGAGGTTCCCAGGCTAGGGGTTGAATCGGAGCTGTAGCCACTAGCCTACACCAGAGCCACAGCAACACGGGATCCGAGCCGCGTCTGCAACCTACACCACAGCTCACGTCAATGCCGGATCGTTAACCCACTGAGCAAGGGCAGGGACCGAACCCGCAACCTCATGGTTCCTAGTCGGATTCGTTAACCACTGCGCCACGACGGGAACTCCCTCCATACTATTTTACATGGCTGTACCAATCTACATTTCCACCAACAGTGTAAGAGGGTTCTCTTTTCATCACACCCTCTCCAACATTTTTATTGGTAGACTTTTTGGTAGCCATTCTGACCAGAGCAATGTGGTGCCTCATGGTAGTTTTGATTTGCATTCTCTAATAATTAGTGTACTGAGCATATTTTCATGTGCTGGTTGGCCATCTGTATGTCTTTGGAAAAATGTCTATTTATATATTCTGCCCATTTTTAAAATTTTTTATATTAAGCTGTATGAGCTGATTGAATATATTGGAAATTAATTAAGCCCTTGTCAGTCACATCATTTGCAAATATTTTCTCCCATCCGATAGGTTGTTTTTTCATTTTGTTTATGGTTTCCTTTGCTGCGTAAAAGCTTATAAGTTTGATTAGGTCTCACTTGTTTATTTTTGTTTTTCTTTCTATTGCTTTGGGAGGCTGACCTAAGAAAACATTGGTATGATTTTATGTCAGAATGATTAGCCTATGTTCTCTTCTAGGAGTTTTATGTTGGCATGTCTTATATTTAAGTTTTTAAGCCATTTTGAGTTTATTTTTGTGTGTTATATATTCATTGATTTGCATGTGGCTGTACAACTTTCCTAATACTACTTGCTGAAGAGGCTGTTTTTTCCCTGTTTTATATTCTTGACTCCTTTGTCAAAGATAAACTGTCCATAGTTGTGTGGGTTTATTTCTGGACTCGCTATTCTGTTCCATTGATCCATATATCTGTTTTTGTGCCAATGCCATGCTGTTGTGATTACTCTGGCTTTGTAGTATTGTCTGAAGTCTGGGAAGTTTATGCCTCCAGCTTTGTTCTTTTTTCTCAGTATTGCTTTCACAGTTCTGGGCCTTTTATGGTTAAATATAAACTTTAGGATTATTTGTTCTAGTTCTGTGAAAAATGTCATGGGTAATTTGACTGCGATTGCATTAAATCTGTAGATTGCTTACTGTAGTATGGCCATTTTAACATTAATTCTTACAATCCAGGAGCATGGGCTATCGTTCCATTTCTTTGAGTCATCTTCCCTTTCTTTTATTAATGTTTTATAGTTCTCAGCATATACATCTTTTGCCTTTGTGGTAGGGTCTACTCCGAACTAGTTTATATTTTTGATGCAATTTTATTTTTTAATTTTTAAAAAAATTTTTTATTACTCAAAAGAATTGATCACATCTGTAGTTGTATAATGATCATAACAATCCAATTTGACAGGATTTCCATCCCACAACCCGAGCACATACCCCCACCACCCAAACTGTCTCCTCCAGAGACCATAAGTTTTTCAATGTCTGTGAGTCAGCATCTCTTCTGCAAAGAAGTTCATTCTGTCCTTTTTTCAGATTCCACATGTCAGCGAAAGCATTGGATGTTGGTGTCTCATTGTATGGCTGACTTCACTTAGCATGATCATTTCTAGGTCCATCCATGTTGCTAAAAATGCCAGTATTTCGTTCCTTTGAATGGCTGAGTCATATTCCATTGTGAATATGTACCACATCTTCTGGATCCACTCCTCTGTCGATGGACATTTAGGTTGTTTCCATGTCTTGGCTATTGTGAATAGCGCTGCAATGAACATCAGAGTCCATGCGTCTTTACAAGTCGTTGTTTTCTCTGGGTAGATGCCCAGGAGTGGGATTGCTGGATCAAATGATAGTTCTATGTTTAGTTTTCTGAGGAATCTCCATACTGTTTTCCACAGTGGTTGCACCAATTTACAATCCCACTAACAGTGTAACAGTGTTCCTTTTTCTCCACCCCCTCTCCAGCACTTACTGTTTGTAGACTTTTGGATGATGGCCATTCTGGCTGGTGTAAGGTGGTACCTCATCGTGGTTTTGACTGGCATTTCTCTAATAATGAGTGACGTTCAACATCTTTTCATGTGTTTTTTGGCCATCTGTATGTCTTCTTTGGAGAGCTGTCTGTTTAGATCTTCTGCCCATTTTTGGATGGGGTTATTTGTTTTTTTTTTGGTATGGAGCTGCAGAAGGTGTTTATAAATTCTGGAGATGAATCCCTTGTCAGTGGATTCACTTGCAAAGATTTTCTCCCATTCTGTGGGTTGTCTTTTCGCGTTGTTTAGGGTTTCCTTTGCTGTGCAGAAACTTTGAAGTTTGAGTAGGTCCCATTTGTTTATTTTTGTTTTTGTTGTCAATACTCTGAGAGGGGGCTCTGAGAAGATGTTGCTGTCGTTGATGTCAGAGAGTGTTTGGCCTATGTTTTCCTCTAGGAGTTTGAAAGTGTCTGGTCTTATATCTAGGTCTTTCATCCATTTGGAGTTTATTTTTGTGTATGGTGTTAGGGAGAGTTCTAATTTCATCCTTTTCCCTGTGGCTGTCCAGTTTTCCCAGCACCACTTATTGAACAAGCTGTCCTTTCTCCATTGTATATTCTTGCCTCCTTTGTCATAGATGAGTTGGCTGTAGGTGTGTGGGTTGAATTCTGGGCTTTCTATCCTGTTGCAAGGATCTACATTTCTGAATTTGTGCTAGTACCATATGGTTTTGATGACTGTTGCTTTGTAGTATAGTGTGAAGTCTGGGAGCCTGATTCCTCCAGCTCCATTTTTCCTTTTCAGCAGGATGTCGTTGGCTATTCTGGGTCTGTTGTGCTTCCAAACAAACTTTAAAATATTTTGTTCGAGTTCTGTGAAAAATGTCCTTGGTAATTTGATAGGGATTGCACTGAATCTGTGGATTGCCTTAGGTAGTATAGTCATTTTGATAATATTAGCTCTTCTAATCCACGAGCATGGTATATCTTCCCATCTATTTGTGTCATCTTTGATTTCTTTCATCAGTGGCTTATAGTTTTCAGAGTATAGGTCTTTTGTCTCTTTAGGTAGGTTTACTCCTAGGTATTTGATTCTTTTGGATGCGATGGTAAACAAGATTGCTTCCCTAATTTCTTTTCTGCTCTTTCATTGTTAGTGTATAGAAATGCCATCGATTTCTGTGTATTAATTTTGTGTCCTGCGACGTTGTCCAATTCGTGGATGAGCTCTAACAGTTTTCTGGTATAGTCTTTAGGATTCTCTAGGTATAGTACCATGTCTTCTGCAAATAGGGATAGTTTTACTTCTTCCTTTCCAATTTAGATTCCTTTTATTTCTTTAATGTCTCTGATTGCCATGGCTAGGACTTCCAAAACTATGTTGATTGATGCTATTTTAAAAGGGATTGTGGGTTTACAGTCCCTTTCTGATATTTCATTGTTAGCACAAATAAATATAACAAATTTTTGTGTGTTAATTTTGTATCCTGCTACCTTTTTGAATTTATTCTTGTGGATTTTGTGTGGAGTCTTTAGGAGTTTCTTTATATATAATAGCATGTCATCTGTATATAATGATAATTGCACCTCTTCTCTATCAATTTAAATACCTTTTATGCATATTTCTTGTCTGATTGCTGTGGCTAGGACTTCCGATACTATGTTGAAGAGGAGCAACAGAGTATTGGAGAGTATTTTAGCAGGAAGGCTTTCAGCTTTTCACCATTAAGTACTATAGTGGCCTATAGATTTGTCATAAATAGCTTTTATCATGTTATGTTCCCTCTATACTACATTGGTAAGGTTTTTTTTTGAAATCATGAATTGATGATATCAAATGCTTTTTTTTTTTTTTTTGCATCTATTCAGATGTCATGTGTTTTTTGTCTTTTGTTGATATGGTGAATCACACTGATTTGTGTATGTTGAACCCAGGCTAGATAGTCTTTATTAACCTATATTTAATTTAACTGTTTATTTATCCTACCAGCTCAAATCTGAAGTTGAGTCCTTCTAGTAAATTATTTTATTTCATTTTTTATATTTAAAGCTCTAGAATTTCTATTTTAAAATGATTGTATATGTGATAAAGTTCTAGTAAACACAATATATAAAAGCTCTAGAATTTCTATTTTAAAATGATTGTATATGTGATAAAGTTCTAGTAAACACAATATATAAAAGCCTTTTACAAATGATCAATAAAAGAACAAATAATTCTAAGAGAATAACTTTTAAAAGTTATCACTACACCAAAAAATTTGTAACTATGTGAGGTGAGGAATGTATTAAATAACTTTATTGTGGTAACAACTTTGAAATAAATATCAGATCATTACTTTGTATACTTTAAAAGTATGCGCTATTACATATCAAATATTTCTCAAACTGGAAGAAAAAAACTACTTTTTCAAACTCAGCAATAAATGTACATGCATCTTTCAAAAAAAAAAATAACCAAAAAACACATGTTGTCTCTGTGTGTGCATGTGTCTCTGTGTGTAAATAATGTTTAGCAACATAGAATTTGTATTATGTGTTTTACTTATTGGAACTACATTGATGGATGCTTAGAGTGATTACATATTTTTGTGTTATAAGCAATACTATATTTGAATATCCTTGTACATGCATCTTTGTGTATTTTGAAATTGTACTTTCAATGGAATTATCTATTTATGATAAGTTTCTAAAAGTAGAGTTCAGCCAGTGAATCTTTATAATATTTATATATATTGCCATAATGCTACACAGCAAGGTCAAATTAATTTACATTCTAACCAATACTCAATGACATTGTCTACTTCCTCATTCTTACAACAGTATACTGGGTGAATGATTATAATACATTCTTGGCTAATTCATATTTATTTATTGTTAATGAAATCAAATACATTTATAGCTTATTTAAAATTTTGAATTTTTTTCTTTTTGGGGGGCCACCCCTTAGCAGTGGAAGTTTCTGGGCCAGGGATCAAACCCATACTGTAGCGGTGACACAAGCCATTGCAGTGACAGTGCTGGATCCTTAACCTGCTGTGCCACAAGAGAACTTTTTTTTTTTAATAGTTGTCTGTACATGCCCTTTGTTCACTTACCTATTGAGTATTTTTCTCTTTTAGATTTATAATATTATAGTAGATTTTTTCATATGCAGTACGGAATGGCTTTGTCCTATGCAAATGTTTCCAAGATAGTAATTTGCATTTAAATTCTGCATAATTTCATCCTTGGGCGTATAGCATCTAGCTGCTTAACATTTTCATATAATGTAATCAGTCTTTTTATTCATTTTCTCTTCCAAGTTTATTGAGATATAATTGGCATACAACACTTTATAAGTTTTAGATGTACTGCATACTAATTTAACTTCTTTACATCATGAAGTGATTACTATAACGAGTTCAGTGAATATCCATCATCTCTAATAGCTACATTAGAAAAAGAAAAAAAAGATGTTTTTTCCTTGTGATAATTCTTAGGAATTTCTCTCTCTCTTTGCTTTTTAGGGCTGCACCTGCAGCATGTTACATCTGCAATCTACATCATAGTTCATGGCAACACCAGATCCTTAACCCACTGAGCAAGGCCAGGGATCAAATTCTCATCCTCATGGATACTATTTGGGTTTGTAATCTACTGAGCCGCATTAGGAACTCCAGGAATTTACTCTCTTAACAACTTTCATATAAAACATAATAGCAGTTGGAAGTTCCTGTTGTAGCACGGCGGAAATGAATCTGACTAGCATCTGTGAGGATGTGGGTTTGATTCCTGGCCTTGCCCAGTAGGTTAAGGATCTGGCATTGCCATGAACTATGGTGTAGGTTGCAGATGTGGCTCAGATCCCATGTTGCTGTGGCCATGGCATAGGCTGGTAGATATAGCTCAGATTCAACCCCTAGCCTGGGAACTTCCACATGCCATTGATGTGGCCCTAAAATGAAAAAAATGTAGTAGTGTAGATGATATTAATCATGTTGTATATTACACCCCTAATATGTATCAATCCTATAACTAGAAGTTTGTAACTTTTGACCACTTTCATCTGGTTCCTTGTCCTGCACCCCCCCCCACCTCTGGTAATTACAATTCTGACCTCTTTTTCTGAGGCTGTTTTTGAAGTATAATCAACAGAATTATGTTAGTTCCTGGTACACAACATAGAAATTTGATATTTCTACACAGTACAACATATATCACTACAATAACATTTGTCATCTGTCACCAAAGATACTGCATTATTATTGACTATATTACCTACTCTTTGAATTCATTCCTGTGACTCATTTATTTTGTAACTGGAAATTTGTTCCTCTTAATCTTCCTTGCCTTTTTCACTCATCTCTCCATTCCCCACCCTTCTGGCAACCACCTGCTTGTTCTCTATATCTGTTTATATCTGTGTCTATATCTCTAAACTCTGTTTCCATTTCACTATGTTTGTTCATTTGTCTTTAAGATTCCACATAGAAGTGGAACAATACCATTATTTGTCTTGCTCTCTCTGAGTTATTTCACCTAGCACAATGCCCTACAGTTCCATTCATGTTACTACAAATGGAAAAATTTTGTTCTTTTATATGGCTGAGTAGTACTCCATTATTTATACATGCATTCATCTATTGATGGGTTCTTAGGTTGCTTCCATATCTTGACTATTTAATGCTGCAGTGAACATAGATATGCATATATCTTTGAATTTGCATTTTCATTTACTTTGGATAAATACCCAGGAATAGAATTAATGGATTGTGTGGTAGTTCTATTTTTAATTTTTTGAGGAATCACCATACAGTTTTTCATAGTGACCACACCAATTTATATTCTCACAAACAGTGCGTAAGAGTCCCCTTTTCTCCACATTCTCACCAACTCTTGTTATTTGTTGTCTTTTTGATAATAGCTATTCCGAAAGGTGTGAGGCCGTATCTCACTGTTGTTTTTTTAAATGATTTTTATTTCTTCCATTATAGTTGGTTTACAGTGTTCTATCAATTTTCTGCTGTGCAGCAAAGTGACCCAGTCACACACACACACATACATATTCTTTTTCTCACATTATCCTCCATCATGCTCCATCATAAGTGACTAGCTATAGTTCCCTGTGCTATACAGAAGGATCTCATTGCTTATCCATTCCAAATGCAATAGTTTGCACCAATTAACCCCAGATCCCAGTCCATTCTACTCCCTCCCCCTCCTCTTTGGCAACCACAAATCTGTTCTCCAAGTCCATGAGTTTCTTTTCTGTGGAGAGGTTCATTTGTGCCATATATTAGATTCCAGATATAAGTCATATCATATGGCATTTGTCTTTTCTGACTTCACTTAGTAGGAGAGTCTCTAGTTCCATCTATGTTGCTGCAAACAGCAAAATATAACAACCCAATTGAAAAATAGGCAAAAGATCTGAATAGACATTTCTCCAAAGAAGATATACAAATGGCCAACAAGCACATGAAAAAATGCTCAACGTCACTGATTCTTAGAGAAATGCAAATCAAAACTACTATTTGCATACCAGTCAGAATTGACCATCATTAACAAGTCCACAAATAACAAATGCTAGAGAGGGGTGTGGAGAAAAGGGAACCATCCATCCTACACTATTGTTGGGAATGTAAATTTGTACAACCACTATGGAAAACAGTAGGGAGGTACCTCAGAAAACTCAATATAGAGCTACCATATGACCCAGAAATCCCACTCTTGGGCATATATCTGGACAAAACTTTCCTTGAAAAAGACACATGTGCTGGTATGTTCATTACAACACTATTCACAATAGCCACAATATGGAAACAACCTAAATGTCCATTGACAGATGATTGGATTAGGAAGATGTCTCACACACACACACACACACACACACACACACACACAATGGAATACTACTCAGCCATAAGAAAGAACAAAACGATGCCATTCAGTGTTGTTTTGTTTTGCATTTCCCTGTTGATTAGTGATGTTGAACATCCTTTAATTTGCCTATCTGCCATCTGTCTGTCTTTGGAAAAATGTCTATTCAGGTTCTCTGCCCATTTTTCAGTCAAATTTTTTTTTCATGTTGACTTGTAGGAGTTCTTTGTATACTTTGATTTTGGACATTAACCCTTTATCTGATACATTGTTTGCAAATATCTTCTCCTATTCAGTAGGTGGTCTCTTCGTTTTTGTTGGTAGTTTCCTTTTTGGTGCAAAAGCTTTTTCATTTGATGTAGTACTATTTGTTTTCCTTGCCTGAGACACATATCAAGAAAAAAAAAGACTGCTAAGAGCGATGTCAAAGAAAGTATTCCCTATGTTTTATTCTAGGAATTTTATGGCTTCAGGGCTTCCATTAAATCTTTAATCTGTTTTTTTACTTTATTTTTGTATGAGAAAGTAATCCATTTTTATTCTTTTTCCTGTGGATATCCAGTTTTATTACCATCATTTATTGAAGAGGTTGTCTTTTCCTCATTGTATATTCTTGTCTCTTTTGTTAAGATTAATTGACCATATAAGTATGGGTTTAATTCTGGGCTTTCTATCCTGTTCCATTCATAGCTATATTTCTGTTTTTGTGCCAGCACCACACAGTTTTGACTGACAGTGGGTTTTTAGTATAATCCGAAGTCATGGAGCATTCATCTCCAGATTTGTTTTTCCTTCTCAAGATTGCTTTGGCTATTTAGAATCTTTTCTGTTTTCACACATATTTTAGAATCATTTGTTCTATTCCTGTGAAAAATGCCATTGGTTTTTTGATAGAAATTGCATTGAATCTGTAGATTTATGTGGGTTACATGGTCATTTAAATGCTATTAATTCATCCAATCTATGAGCAGGTTATATCATTCCATTTGATTGTGTCATCTTCAAATTCTTTCATCAAGAGTCTTAAAGTTTTACAAGTACAGCTATTTTACCTCCTTAGTTGGATTTATTCTTAGGTATTTTATTCATTTTAATGCAATTGTAATTGGGATTTTTTCTTAATTTCTCTTTTTGATAGTTTTGGCATTAGAGTATAAAAATGCAACAAATTCCTGTATATTAATTTTGTATCTTCCAACTTTTCTGAATTAATGTATTAGTTCTGTGGTGTTTTGGTGTCATCTTTAGGATTTTCTATACGTAGTATCATGTTATCTGCAAGTGGTGGCAGTTTTATTTCTTTCTTTCCAATTTGGATTTCTTCCATTTCTTTTTCTTGTCTGATTGCTGTGGCACTGTGGCTAGGACTTTCAATACTATGTGGAATAAAAGTGGTGAGAGTGGGGATCCTTGTCTTGATCCTGGTCTTAGAGAAAATTCTTTCAGCTTTTTACCACTATGATGTCAGCTGTGTGTTTGTCACCTATGGCCTTTATTATGTTGAAGTGTCTTCCATCTATATCCACTTTGTTGAGAGTTTTTATCATAAATATATGTTGATTTTTTTCAAAAGCTTTTTCTGAATATTTTGAGATAATTATTTGATTTTTAGTCTTTATTAATGTGATGTATCACATTAGCCATCTCTTTTTTTCTTATGGTCTCTGCCTTTAATACCATACTTAGAATGGCAGTTTCCCTTTTCTCTATATTTAAATATGTTCAATATTTTCTGGTTATTTTTTTTTCATATTAGACCTCTGTCATTTTATCTATAATTTACTTGTATATTATAAGAAAAAGTGATTTAACTTTTCATCAAATTATTAACTAGGTTTTTCTTTTTACCTACTAAATGATCCATACTTTCCCCACTGATTTTTAGCTACCTTTAACATATCCTAAAAACTTCTACGTAATTCAATCTGTTGCTAGGCTTTCTACTATATTCTAGAATTTTGTTCTTGTAGCAATAAGATTTTAAGTTTTTTTTCCCTTTTATAGTATGTTTGTGAAGTCTGTCGCTAATTTTTATTATTCTTAAAAATATTTCCACATGCTTTTCTCATTTTTAGTTTCAAGTATTTAAACTATTTATGTCCTTTAGTTAAATTGTTGGGTCTTTACCATGAGTCTTACACATTACTTAATGAATTTTATATCTAGGCACTTTCCTTTGTGTGTATATGTTCAATATGAAGGAGGTTTGTTTTATTTTATAATTTTATTTCTATTGTCTGAAAAAAGTTCTTGATTTTTCATATTTAACTTATATGAAGTACTTAAATAATTTTAAATGCTCTATTATTTGACTTTTTTGTATTTTCCTTTTATGCAGTCATATTATCTGCAACTAATGGTAATTGATAGTTATACCTCTTTATGTATTTATGTATTTATTTCCTCTTACTACATTGATAATAATCTACAAAAATATTTTGATATAGTAATAAAGGTGTTTTTATATCCCATTATGTTTTTATTTCCTTTGACTTAATGGAAGTGACTCTTAGCATTTTTTAAAACAAGATACTTTTCATCTTGAATTTAGAATACATATTTTTATAATGTCAAAAATTATTCCTTCCATTTCTAATTTGTTAAAAATTTATTTTTTAAACTAAGAATGGACTTGGAATTTATCAAACAGATTTTTAGTATCTTTCAATACGATCATGTAGTTTTTATTCTGTGACATGCGAATGTAATTAATCATATTAACTCAGACTTCCTAATATTTTTACATTCATGCTATTATTATCTAAGGAGTACTGAAGAGTTTTTTATCATCTTTTAAATTAGTCATAAGGTTTAAAGGATTCAAAGGGATAGATAACCTTGACTTAAAAACATCGTGGAACAGCAGATATGCAAATATGATTGCCTTTATATTTTACAGAAATGCATAATCAGGATATTTGCTGGGTGAAGTTGATTGGTAAAAGGCAAAAGGAAAGCTGGAATATATTGCCCTTTCTTCCCCTACTTGTCTTCATTTCTTTACCTCTAAAGAAGTTCTCTGTTAAAGCATTTCACTCCTTGTAGATGTTGTTGTATAAGTGGTCTTAGGAATTTGTATGCATATTTTATGTCTGTTATGTATGTCTAGTCTATGTGCATATAATGTATACACTATTTTTTTGTCTCTTAGAGTATAAATTTTCTCTCCTTTTCCAGCCCATCAATGTTGCTGTCCAACTGATTCCCAGCCCTACTGAAACTTTTTAGGGTTTCCTAGGTTACAAGTCTCTATTTATCTTTTTGAATGGCTGTTTGTACTTCTTTTTCTTAGTCTGAGAAAATAAGAGAATCTAAAAACCAATAGAAGCTACTGTATTGAACACAATGAAGGTTTCTGTGGGAACATAAGACTGTCACTTACCATTGACTCAATTCCTTTTCAACTCTGTCCCACTCTGATCTGTCAGTCAGATCCCCAGTCCTTAGCTCATTTATTCTTTTGTAAAAAGTTAATTGAGATAAAATAATTAAATGATTCAGTTAGCTTCCTAAGTCTTTTTGAAGCACCATGATTATCTACATTTTTAGTTTGTTCAGTGAATTTAAGTATTCTTAAGAAATTTTGCTTAGAAATTGTTTAATGTTATAAAGAAAATGACTAAACATCATGACTTGTAGCATATTACTACAACACACATTTGTTGTCTTACCCTAGGTTTTTTTTTAAAATGTCCACTTTAATGATGTTGTGTGAACACCATATAGCACATAAATGATTGTAAGTGTGGCGAATCATTCAAAAGGAAGAAGTTTTAATGTACTATCTATAATCATCTATGCATTTTCTTAATTCAAAGTAGTGCTTTCTGTTGTTTTGTTTTAAGAGCTCCAATTATAAATTTTAAGTCACAGAATGTAACTGAGAAATAAACAAACGCTAATATACATCAATTTCACATTTTTAAGGCAAAGGAAAAAAACTATAAAGGCAAAAAAAAGGAAAAGGCTTTAAAATATATCTTTCATGAGCTTTTAATTCTACCTGCAGTATATGTGATAATACCATAATCCAACAAGGTGATTACTTATACTTAAAAAAATTTAGGCCTATTTTTTGTTCTTTTTCAATGTTTTGTGTTTAGAATTGCAGGTAAAACAGAAATAATTACTGTGTAGATAGAAATTAATGTTCCCTTGTTTATCACATTTTCTAAGACTGTCAAGAGATACTAAATTGAATCCATAATATTTTTAACACTTTATTATACTATAGTTGATTTTGTTAATAAAGTAGCAATAACATGTTTGGTTAATGGCAATGTGCATCAAAGTTGAAAAACATTCTTTTAAGCTTGCCTTATTTTAAATTTATCCTTAGGTTGAAAAAATTCAGAGCTACATGGAAGCAGATTTATATGGTACTTTATCAGTAGAAGAGAAGATTGTTTTGTTTCTGTTGTTAATATTTGTGGTGTAAGAAAAGAGTAATTTAAATTCAAACAGACTCTTCTACAGCTTATTTGTCCTGACAGAGATTACTTCTGAATTTAATTACTTTGTATCAAAGAATAATCATAGGAATTAAGTCTGCAACATCAATATCAATTATTTTTTCTTTTTAAGGGTTAGCCAGAATATTAAGTCTAAGTCATTTATAACAGCATTTCCATTGTTTTTCCAAGGAACGGACATAGAAAGAGCAACATGAATATAAATAAGCAAAGTATTTCTCATTTCTCCTAATAATTCCTCATTTCTTTCATAAGTTTAGCATTTTACTTAGTGTTTCTCAAATTGTTTTGTGATTCACTTGCATTAGAATCACTTAAGGTATCAGTTTAAATGAAGAGTTCTTGTTTTTGTTCCAGATGGACTAAGTCAGAATCTCTCGGTTGGGCCTAGGAATATGCATTTTCCATTTCTCAGTGTGATTCTGAGACTCAGTAAAGTTTGTGGGCCACTGTCTTTAGTGTAAAGGTTTTGAAAATATCCTCTATGCATTCCTCTTGATATAGACATTTATATGCTAATGGCTCTAAAAGCTGTATCTGTAGCAAAAATCTCTTCTGAGAGCCAGACCTATATTTACCTCTAGTTATCTCATGTAACTGAGACACAGTGTCACAATGATTTCTTTATCTTTCCACCTGACTCACAACACACACACACACAAACATACAATCTCCTTCTTCCTTGACCTGTGCTCCTTCTTTTGAAGTCTAATGTCAATCAACCACCACAGCATTATGTCAACCTCAGTGAATTAATCACCAAGTCCTGACAATTCTCTTTTCATATATTTTAATCCATTCACTTCTCTCTTGTTAGATAACATCAATGTCTTTTCCACTGATTTACTTACTCTTCTTTAGTTCCTCTCCAAAATTTTCTTCAAGCAACCACAATAGTAATCCTTCTAAAAAACAAACATGATCATGTAACTTCCTTGCTTAAAATGCTATATTATATATTAGTATTATTACTATTATATATTATTTGTCCCCTTTAAGCATCAAGATAACAGTCATGTTTATTAACTTCTCATAAATACTCATAATCTTCATGATACGATTAGTCATTCTTTATCTATTTCTTATTTCTCCTTTTCTCTTTTGGCACATTTTATTCCCCTTTTACAGAACTAACATATTTCAGCTTTAGGAATAAATTATACTGTCTCTTTATTTCATAGCATGTATCATTATGAAAATTCCATTTATTTGTCTCTTCCTCTAGAGTTAGATTATTCACTGCTCTATCTCCAATGCCAAGCACAATTCCTAGTACCAAGTATAAACTCAAAAATTCTTCTTGATTGAATAGATAAATAATGGGTAATACAGTATTTATATCTATTAATAATATGTAATATAGCATTTAAAAACACTGGCTCTGGAATCATTGTCTCAGTTAAACTCTGACATTGATACTTATGTCTCAAAAATTTACTTAAATTTCTGTGTTAGATCACTAATCTTTAAAATAATTAAAATAGGATCTATACCCTAAGATTTTCATGAAGATTAAATGAGAGAATACACATAAAGTTGTTAGAAAAGTGTCAAGCACACAGAAGTTACTTGATACATATTAGCTACAATTTTTACTTCCTTCATGCTTCAAGATTTATTCTTTACCTCTAAGATAATTTATCATTTTATCAAATTCAATTCTTTTTCCTCTGCTCTCAACCATCATCTTTGAAGAGTCATATTTGTTTTAGTCTAACCATAATAGATGTCTCTCCTTAACCTCTATCATTTTAGAGGTTCTTCTCTGGATCTTCCCTAGCCGACACTGTTAGGTGTGATGAGCAGAATTTCAAACAATATTCTTTTTTCTTTTCACGGCAACGCCGGATCTTTAACCCACTGAGCAAGGCCAGGGACCGAACCTGCAACCTCATGGTTCCTAGTTGGATTCGTTAACCACTGTGCCACGAAGGAAACTCCTCAAACAATATTCTTGATGAGTTGATATGCTCAAAAGAAAAATATGTTTAGTTTTATGTTGTAAAATTTCCTGATAATATATAATACTTTTCATGCCTTGGTAACCATATCAACACTTTGGGGTAATATCTTCAGGGAACAGTATATCAGAACATCGAGATCATAATAATTTCCTGGAGGCATGATTGATAGCTCTAAACGCACATCTCAAATCTTATACTTGAATAAGAGTCTTGCTGACAACAGAAGGATTTTTATTATTTATTTTAAAGAAAATTAATAAATGGTTTAGCCTTGAGGCAGATGTATACCAATACAGTGTTATTTCTCACTTGGTCAGCTCTTAAAAAGATTTATTAAGGCCAAGAAGTAAGTTTTGTAAGATGAGGGAAATGGAAATTTTATATAAATTTTATATTAAAAATTATAAGATTTGAATTCTTTGGCTATTTCAGACTATAGATTATTACTTCGGAGTTCTCTGAAGTGATAGTTGTCTAAATAAATAATACACTTTTTAAAAAGTTTTGCAGCAATGCACAAATAAAAAATGTTAAGGGACTATAACTTTTTCCAAAACAAAAAAAAAGAATTAGCATTTTAGATATGGGAAAAGATTTCAGAAGTTATGTATCCCAATTCAAAGACATATGGAAATGGGACCAGAAATTATATGTGACTTAGGTGATGTCACACAGCTAGACAAGTGTCAAGGTAGAACTTTTCCACTGAATCTCAATTTACTCTTTTTATTAATAATACTAATCAAAGTGGTCCATTATAATAGGAAAATATTTATAATTGGAAAACAACAATGACAGAACTGGCATGGAGGAGAGAATGCTAAAACACAAGTTAAAATTACCAAGAGGAATAATTATAACAAAAGAATTTTATAATGAGGTAGAGAAGTTTATATCTTGTTACAAACGTCAATGTACACACAACAGTAGTCATGTACCTAGAAAACTTGTACCAAAATGGATCTTTTATTGAGGAAAGCAAGAATTTATATGTAAGGGCAAGAAGTAAAATTAATTTTGAAATTTTAGAAGGAAGTTTATTCTTTAAATAAATCTTATGATATACAAGAAATAGCAACAACAACAGCAAAAAAGACAAAAGACAAAAAAAAAAAAAAAAAAAAAAAAAAGGAGTTCCCATCGTGGCGCAGTGGTTAACAAATCCGACTAGGAGCCATGAGGTTGCGGGTTCGGTCCCTGCCCTTGCTCAGTGGGTTAAGTGAGCTGTGGTGTACGTTGCAGACGCGGCTCGGATCCCGCGTTGCTGTGGCTCTGGCGTAGGCCGGTGGCTACAGCTCTGATTCAACCCCTAGCCTGGGAACCTCCATATGCCGCAGGAGCGGCCCAAGAAATAGCAACAACAACAACAACAGCCAAAATGACAAAAGACAAAAAATAAATAAATAAATAAATCTTATGATATAAATAACAATTATAAAATGAGCAACCACAGTCTATATATCTCTTAATATGTATTTGCTGACCATTTGCATTAGAATCAATGTGGATTCTTTTTCAGACAAGCAGTTTCCTAAATCCCCAACATGGACGCTACCTCAGAATTGCAAAATCAGAATCTCTGGTGATAGGGTCTGGGATTTTATTTTTAAAAATTAAATTTTATTAGAGTATAGCTGATGTACAAAGTTGTGTTAGTTTCAGGTGTACAGTGATATACACATTCCATTTTAAATTCTTTTCCCGTGTAGGTCACTACAGAGTATTGAGTAGATTTCCCTTAGCTGTACAGTAGCTCCTAGTTATTCATCCATTCCCTATATAGTAGTGTATGTATGTCAAGAAAAGTGGAACTAGTATGTCCATACAGAGATAGAGAAAACCCCATATAGTAACACCACCATTGAACAGAATACCTCATCAGAAGGCAATTAGGAAAGATTTAAGGGGTTATCTATTACTTTACATGTGAAAACAAAAATGCAAATCTAAAGGAGTACATTCAACAAGAAGATATAATAATCAAATTATATATGCACCCAACATTGGAGCATCAAAATATATTAAGCAAATACTATCAGATCTTGGGAGTCCCTGTTGTGGCACAGTGGTGACAAACCCGCCTAGTATCCACAAGGACATGGGTTCAATCCCTGGCCTCGCTCAGTGGGTTAAGGATCCGGCATTGCTGTGAGCTGCGGTGTAGGTCACAGACATGCTGCTATGGCTGTGGCATAGGCCAACAGCTACAGCTCCAATTCAGCCCCTAGCCCAGGGACTTCCAAATGCTGCAGGTGCAGCCCTACAAAGCCCCCCCAAAAAGAAAAAAATACTAATAGATCTCAAGGGAAAATAGACAATAATCCAATAATAGTAGGGGACTTCAATACCTACTTTCAGCAATGGCATATCAGCCAGACAGAAAATCAACAAGGAAGCAATGGACTTGATCTATATATTAGAACAAATAGTCTAGCAGATATTTATGGAACATCCATCCAGCCAAAGCACATGATTTTCTCAAGTGCACATGGAACATTCTCCAGGCTTAACCACATATCAGGATACAGAACAAGTCTTAGCAAATTAAAGAAATAATATCAAGTATCTTTTCCCACCACGATGGTATGAAGCTAGAAATCAACAAGAAGAAAGTGGAGAATTTACAAACATGTGGAAATCAAACAACACACTCCTGAACAATCAACTGGGTAAAGAAGAAATCAAAATTAAGATAAAAAAATCTCAAAATAAATGAAATGCTATGTAAGAAAATCTATGGGATACCACAAAAGCAGTTCTGAGAAGGAAGTTTATGGTGATTAATGCATATATTAAAAAATAGATCTCAAACAACAAAACTTTACACTCAAGGAACTAGACAAAGAAGAACTAAGCCCTGAGGTTAGAAGAAGAAAGGAAATAAAAAAGCTCAGATTAAATGAAATAGAGGCCAGAAAAACCAAAAGAACAAATCAATGAAGCTGGTTTTTCAAAGAGCTGGTTTTTCCAAAACACGAATAAAATTGACAGACTTTAAGCTAGACTAAGAAAAAGACTCAAAATCAGACATGAAAGATACAACTGATACTAGAGAAATATAAAGGATCATAAGAGGCTACTTTAAATAATTATATGCTAACAAATTGGATAACCTAAAAGAAATGCATAAATTCCTAAACATACAACTTACCAAGTCTGAATCAGGAAAAAATAGGAAATTTTAATTTTAGTAAGGAAGTCGAATCATTAATGAAAAACTTCCCAATACAGCAAAGCCCAAGACCAGATGGCTTCACTGGTGAATTCTACCATTTAAAAAACAATGTCAGTCCTTCTCAAACCCTTCCAAAAGACTGGAAAGGAGGGAACAATTAAAAACACCTTTTGTGAAATCAGCATTACCCTGATACCAAAGCTAGATAAGGATACTACAAGAAAAGAAAACTACAGGTGAATATCATTGATAAATATCAAGGTAAAAATTCTCAGCAAAATATTAGAAAAGTGAATTCAACAACAGGCTGAAAAAGGATTATACATCATGTCTAGGTAGAATTTATCCCTAGGATGCAAGATATTTTTATCGTCACACAAATCAGTAAGTGTGAAACCAATAGAATGAAAGATAAAAAAAAAAAACACATGGTCATCTCGATGGAAGCAGAAAATCATTTGATGCCACATCCTTTCATGATTAAAAAACATCAAAAATTGGGTATAGAAGGAATATATCTCAACATAATAAAACAATATAAGGCAAACCTATAGCTAACATTATCCTAAGTGGTGAAAAATTGAAAGCTTTTCCTCTAAGATTAGGTACATGGCAAGGGTGTTCACTCTCATCACTCCTGTTCGACATACTACTGAAAGTCCTACCTAGCTGGAGCAATTAGGCAAGACAAAGAAAGAAAAAACATTGAAATCAGAAAGAAAGAAGTAACACTGTCATTAATATATCAAAATCAACACATTATGTACCTTAAACGTACACAATGTTGTTCCTGTTTATTTACTGTGTTTTTAGTGACTTTCCTAGATTAAATTCTTTAAAGTCTGTATTTTCATCATGTGCATCTACTGAAATTTCTGCTTAACTTCATGGTTATCTAGTAACTGAAGAGACACATCCTTAAGTGGTTTGAAACAATAACGCTCACCATTTGCTATGTGGCTCTCTGTATGAATGTGTCAGGGCATCTTTTCAATTCCCAGGCATGCATTTCACTCCCCACCCTTAGTCTTTGCTTAATTACTTGTGAAGAACTTCAACGTAGCCCTTTCAGGTTTTCCTTGGGCATGTGCATAGCCCAGCATGTATATGCATGGTCTTCTAGAGTCCCAGGGGTATTTTGAACTATTTCAAAGCCCGCAATGGACATCAGACTCCTCATGTTTTAATTCTTTTTTACCTGTTCTTATTTGACCTAATTATCATTACCATTTCAGGCAGCTGGAATATTAATTTGATCTTTTTTTTATTTCCTCAATACATTAATTTTTTTCTAATTTGATCTTTTTTAACACATGCTCTCAGACAAAGGGTCATTTGCACTGAGAAATCTTTGAGTCAGGTAAGATAAATATCACTGTTGTGAATGAGAGTCCAGTGATCTGACACACATGTCAAATAGTGATATTTCTCTAGGGCTGTAGCCTATTGAGGAGATCCAAACCCAATATTCTCCCTTCAGTGGTCTCTAGGTTGCTGATTTTCACAAATACTATGATTTCAAAGCTACCACAAAACTGGGGAGGTTGAGAAAAGGGCATTTAAAATGTGTTTTAGCCATACTCCTTCGTGGATGGGGCTCGAACCCAGCCAAAACTCAGATTGACACTTGAATCCATGATCCTTGACTTGGGAGAAGACTTGAACCCATTATCTTTTATATAAAACTGCTCACCTGGTGTCAGGACTTACTGAAGTTCAGGTTCTTTTGTCTCGTTGCATTAAGAATTCAGCATGAGGCAAAGTGGCAGGTAAAGAGAGAGTTTATTAGCACAGGAGGCTTGTGAGTGATAGAAGTGGGGAGACAGTGGAGTGAAGCCCCGAGAACAAACAGGGCTACATTTTTATAATCAAAGAAAAAGTGAGGAGAGAAGAAAACCACATTCTTCCTCATTCTTGAGTGGATGTCAAGGCTTACATCATCATTAATTCCTCCTTTACCCCTATGTGGTTTAATAGGAACTGTCATGGTGATATTTAAATTATATGTATATTAGCCAAAAGGCGGTGACTATGGTAATTCATCTCAGGTTTCAGTATAATGTCTCCTTCCACCAAGTTTCTTTCCCCTTTTACTTATATTCTTGTCTTGGCTACTACTCTTCAAGGACCATTAACCCCTTGACTTTATGTGACAAGATTCCGACCTCATATCTATTGTCTTGCGTTTTAACTATAGGGATTTGTGGCTTTGGTGTGCCTGGCACTTGAGTGCACCTGGTCTTCCTTCAAGATAGTGTAGATTATTGCTACTCTACTGGATTCTTCTTGAGTAGTCATTAACTTAAAACAGTCTCCTAGGAGTTCCCGTCGTGGCGCAGTGGTTAACGAATCCGACTAGGAACCATGAGGTTGCGGGTTCGGTCCCTGCCCTTGCTCAGTGGGTTAACGATCCGGCGTTGCCGTGAGCTGTGGTGTAGGTTGCAGATGGGGCTCGGATCCCGCGTTGCTGTGGCTCTGGTGTAGGCCGGCGGCTACAGCTCCGATTCGACCCCTAGCCTGGGAATCTCCATATGCCAAGGGAGTGGCCCAAAGAAATAGCAAAAAGACAAAAAAATTAAAAAAAAATACAGTTAAAAAAAAAAAAAAAAAAAAAAAAAAAACAGTCTCCCAGATTCCCTTTCTGTCTGTAATTCCCCCGTGGGATTTTTAAACTAATTATCCTATTCTATCCTATTGGAAATCACAAAATTCACTGTTTTTATTCAAGATCCAGCCATTTTTCTTGTATAAACATACCTTGTATTTATAGAAACCTTTAGTTTTTCAGAGTTCTAAAAATTGATTTTTGACAATTTTGACCTGTGCCTTTGTTGCTTTTATGGAGGAGCAGTTTCTCGGAAGTCCTTATTTTCCCAATTCCAGGGGTACCATGGATGGTCATTTTTGGTGAAACTGGTAAAATTTTAATTTCTCATATAATTTTCAGTTCTAAAAGTCACATTTGATTTTTAAGTATTTCTCTTATATTTCTCTTCTGAGACTTTCTATCCCTTCCAAGATTACTTCCCCTTACTGCACAATGCATGGTTATTATAGTTACTACAAAGAGCTTTTGGGTTTTTTTGTTTTATTTTTGGATAATTACAACATTTGGGTCAACTCAAGGTCAACGTTTATTTGATTGTGTTTTCCTTTGAGAATTTGTCAGAATTTCCTAGTCTTTGTATATTGGACATTTTAAGTTGTCTCTTGGGCATTTTTAATAGAATAGTATACTATTCTGAGTCTTTAAAAATTCCTGTTGAGTTTTTTAACTGTCAATTGAGACGATAAGATTTAGGCCACATGTTTCAACTTACCTTCATTGGCTATAGTTCTAATGTAAGTTCAGTTTACAAAGTTTAGCAGTATTATCTTCCCACTGTGTGCACCACCCAGGAGTTAGTCTGAGACTTTTGATATTCTCTATAGGGTCATACTTGATGCATAAATAATTTGGATGTAAGTTCAAAATTCATTGGCAACTTTATGGGATCTCATTTTCAAGTTCCTTCTTCCTGATCTCCTTCATATTATCCACCTCACAAAAGTCTTGTTTCTTATTTATCTCACTGGGAGGGCAAGGTGTTTTTTTCTCTGCTTTGTCACAATCTTCTATATCTTGCTCTGTTTCTAGGTCCAAGTGGCAAAAGCTAGGGGTCGGGGCAGGGAGAGAAAGAGAGAGAGAAAAGGAGAAAGAAAATGAGCAACAGACTTTCCCCATACAATCTTTGGGCCACAATTCTTCCAATCTTAGAGAAGAATTTTCTGTCCTCAGAGTTTTAGGTGCCTGCTTGTCTATTGCTGCACCACTATCATAGGGTTGTAGCACCTGGAATGGGGCTTGCTTGGGGAAAGGGGAAAAATACAGAGGCTCTTTGCCTTTCTTTCTGCCCCTTAGGCATTCTCCTTCCCCTGACTCAGACCAGAAAGAAAGGACTTCCCTTGAACTTCTACCTGTACTTGTTGGAATTCCAGGAATAGACTATATTTGAGTCTAAGTTAGGACCTACAGAAGTAAAAAAAAAAAAATTGGCAACTCAGTGACAGATTGTTCATTCTTTTCAGTTCTGAATTCTTTACCCAGTTCCTTCTTGCTATCATGTACATTTCAGATAACCCAGATAGCTGCTTCATTCAATCTGTCCAGGGATTTTAGTTGCTTTTTGTAGGAGCAGTCAGAGAGGAGTGTGTTCATTTCATCTTAAGGAGAACTGACGCTCCTTTTTTTTTGAAACACTGGAAATTATATTCCCAACCCTATTCTTAGGTATAAATATCCTTTAAATTCATTCAAGCTTATCATATAAACCATTGTTTGCAAGTAATTTACATGAAGGTATCAATAGCATCTTGATAACAAGCAGATTAAAAAAATAAAAACCTCCAGAAAAGAAAATACTTTCCATAAAGGAGGATCTGAAAATTTATTTTCAGGAACATGTTTTTGAGGAACTGGTCGAATAAGGCTTATCTTTAAATCTTCTCCCAAGTAATCTCAGAAATTCAAGACATATGATGAAATTCTCAGTGTAATTCTACTGGTAGCTATAATACTAATGATGTGAATTTTATACACAAGATCATTATCTAAAAACCTAAATTTGGAGTTCTCATCATGGCTCAGTGGTCAATGAACTGATTAGGAACCATGAGTTTGTGGGTCCTATCCCTGGCCTCACTCAGTGGGTTAAGGATCCAGCATTGCTGTGAGCTGTGGTGTAGGTCTCAGACGTGGCTTGGATCTGGCATTGCTGTGGCTGTGGTATAGGCCGGCAGCTACAGCTCCAATTCAACCCCTTGCCTGGGAACATCCACATGCAACGGGTACGGCCCTAAAAAGCAAATAAATAAATAAAAAACAAATTTATCATTTATGTAATATTTATAAATAGGTATAAATATTGGGGAAAATTCAAGGGAGCTCTTGCATCCCTAAGTAAAGACAAAATAACCCAAATGCAAACAATGCTCAAAATACTGATTTTTTGCAATTTTACTTTGAACTACTACCTAGGTCAGTTCTTACCTGTTTAGAGGTCAGGGTCCTTTTTAAGAATCAGATGAAACCTAGATCCAACTCCCAGAAAAATGTGTGTGAGTGTGTGTATAATATGTATATGCATTTTCAGAGTTTTCACATATTCCTAAAGCCTGGATGAAGACCCTTGGCCTAGAAATGAATAATGAGTAAATTTGTGTTTTTGGTCCCTTTGTCTCAAGTCCCAGACTTTTGTTATGGGAAAACTCTGCCTATGAGGCTTATGTGTGCTGGAGTCACCTCAAATTTAACTGTCATACCAAACTTGCCACTTTACTCAGTTTTTCTTTTCTCAGGTGATAGATTCACCACCCCCCTGTCACCAAAAGGAAAACCTAGGAGTCATCTAAGAATCTCCTCTCACACACCTCACTTATAATCAAAATGAGTTTTGTGCATTGTACCTCCTAAGTACAGGCCTAAATCTTTTCCATCTTATTCATCCCCCCTGCTAAGACCCGACTAAAGCCTTCATTTCATTCTACCTGTTCTATTGTAGAGGGCTCTGAAGTTGGCTTTCTGCCTCAGTTCTTCCATATTCATAATGTCTTTCACACCATTGCCAATTATATTTCTAAAACATGAATTTGAATATTGCATTCCCCTTCTGCTGCCTGAAGCGGTGATGTGCAGAAATAAAATATAAATCAACAGACTTCTATTTGTTTTTCCAAGTGAGACATCTTTTGGAAGCTCAATATATCAAACAGAAAAAATGGGATAGAATTGGTACAAAATATTATTAACGAAGCTTGCCATATTATGAATCTCCCCATGTGTGAGGAAACTTTAAAAGTAACACCACTCACTCACTCCAGTCTTACTCTGGCATAATTTCCATGGGCTGGGCATAGGAATCCATATAGTTTGCAAGTGCCAGGTGATTTTTACAAACAGGCAAACTTGTAGAACACTGGTTGAATTAGGTATCAAATCTACATGATTTAAAACGACAAAAAATGGGACATCACAATTTGACCGTGATTTATTTTTCTTTCTTTTTTTTTTTTTCCCTTTTTATGGCCGCACCTGAGGCATATGGAAGTTCCTGGCTAGGCAGTCGAGTCAGAGCTGCAGCTACCAGTCTTGGCCACAGCCATGGCAACACTGGATCCTCTAGATCAGAACCACATCTGTAACCTATGCCGAAGCTTGTAGCAACACCGGATCCTTAACCCACTGAGCCAGGCCAGGGTTTGAACCCACATCCTCATGGACACTATGTCGGGTTCTTAACCTGCTGAGCCACAACAGGAACTCCCTGATTTATTTTTCTAACCTACTTTCTTTTATGTAGCCTTGGTTCCAGTCATATCACACTATTTACAATTCTTTCAATTTGCCTCAACACTTTTTGGTTAATGTAACTCTGCATATCCAGTTTTCTATTCCCAATGCCTTTCCTCACCTTATCCATCTGTTGCCTGTCTTCCTGTCCTTGAAAAACCAGAACAAAGGTCAATTTCTCTGTGAAACCTTACCCAAATCTCTAGAGAACTTAGTGCATCATATATCACAGTTTCAACTGCCAGCTTGATGGCAGGTACTATGTCTGATCTCTATTTGTGTCTTCAACATGGCACAATATCTAATACTTAATAACCACTCAATAAATATGTATTAAATATTGAATTCATGAATTCATTAGTTCATAAATAAATGAATCAGTTCATGAATAAAGGAACAACTAAGGATAACAAAATCATACTTTAAAAAAGATGATATAGTGTTGCTGTGGCTGTGGTGTAGGCCGGCAGCTGTAGCTCCAATTGGACCCCTAGCCTGGGAACCTCTACATGCCATGGGTGTGGCCCTAAAAAGACACACACACGAAAAATAAAATTAAGGAACGAACTGGTGAAAAAAAAACATTAAAAAAAGATAAAATTATTTGCCAAAAATAAAACACTGCTTACATTATTTTGACCATAATTTACTTTAAAATACTTGGATATAAATTATGTAATGAAAATATGGGAATGGGTCAACATTAATGTATAACCCAGATGGAATTAACATTTGCTGTACTCTTATTCAGGGATCCACATTTCTGTGGTGGTGGTTATGCTAGGGATATGCACCAAGTTTTTCAACTATTTCTATCTAAATTAACAACATAGGATCCTTTAATTAGCATAAGATAAGATTTTATTGATGATATTATAATAGTCCAAAATTTAAGTTGGCTAGAAAATTGTACAGGAACCTCCACCTTTTTCAACAGGGGTCTGGCAAGCTCAGCCAACTAATAACTTCAAACAGTCACTAGATTCAAGACACTGCACTGACACCAATTTTCTACCTCCATGCTCTGCACTTAAGGGGAATCTGTTGCCTGATGCAATGAGAAGACTTGCCGATCCTGACATCAGAACATTGGTGCATCCTTTTCTAAAGTAAAACGTTTTATCTTTCATGCAAATTGTTGTCTAAGTTTCTAAGGAGATAAATGATGAGGACTTCAAAGAACATATAAGCACAAATTGTATGATCTTTTTTTTTTTTTTTTTGGCTGGATTTTTAATATGTGCAGAATTCTGCCTGATACTTGGTTTCATTGTAATGTACCATCTGGAAATGAGGTCATCAGCAGAATACATAAAACTCCTATCTATATTTCCCCTACAACTTTTTATTTTGAAAAAGTATTGAACCTATACAAAAGTTGCAAGAATAATATAATGAAATACCACATACCCTTCAAGTGCTTACTTTGTGAGTGTGGTGTCTACTTCATAACAGTTTACTTCTGAATTCTTCACCATGTATCTTCTAAGAACAAGGACATAAGTAACTACAGTATAATAGTAACTAAAAAACTTTAATATAATACTATTGTCTATTATGCAATCCCAAACTATGTTTCCCAAATTGTCCTTTATAGATGTTTACTTATGGATTCAAAATCCAAAAAAGTTTTGATGTGCCTCTTGAACTTCTTCAGTCTAGAATAGTTCCCTAACCATTTTGTCTCTTTTTTTTCATGACACATTTTTGAGGAGTCTAGGCCATTTGTCTCTCATATTGTCTATAAATTTGGACTAGTCTGATTGTTTCTTCATGATTGGATTTAGTATGAACATTTGACAGAAATACCACATGGACAATGTTTCATCCTCCTTAGTATATCACATCAGGAAGTAATTTTGTCCCATTATTGGTAAGATCATGTTTGATCACTTGAGTAATATGTTGTCCAACAGATTGTTCTTGTATAGGTGGCTTTCTCCTTTGTAATTATTAGGTAATCTGTCAGGTGATACTTTTAGACTCTGTGCATTGTAAAATGTTGGCTTTTGAAGTCAATCTTTTTATTTTAGATAAGATTTCTGTAAGATTTTCTCCCCACTTCCCCTTTTTAAGGTCACTATATGTTCTTGAGTAGTTTTTTAGTTCAATGTGTTTCAACCCACTGCTATTATTACTATTATTTTTAATGGTCAATTGTTTCAAAAATGACCCAGTGGATTCCTCTGCAAGTTGATCCTCGTATCCTTTTGATATGTCTCCTTTTGTAGCTCAAAAAGATAGTACTAGCTCACTTCACACTTTCCGTTCTCAGACCCGAAATTATGTATTTTTTTAAGGGGTCATGGTTCTTTTTAGTGAACTGTAACATTCAGAAACCAAGATCTGAGTGATAGATGTTATTGCTCCTGGGACATCACTGCTTCTAGGACTTTACATTAGGTAAAGCTTTTAATTCATGAGTTCATACTAACAGCTCTAATTCTAATCCCATATCAGAGGATATTTCTTCTTTATAACCTATTCCATATTTGAATTTTCCACCTTTAGAACTGTTTCCACCTAAATAGCAATATATTCACTCATTTGTTCAATTCTATAATTTTCACAAAATAGGTTTATAATTACTACTGCCTACTACTCCCAACAAAAAACCTACTAAGTGAAGTTCTTGATGTCTTTGCAGTTTTTTTGTGTCTTCAAATTATATCCCAGTGAGGATATATAGTCAGAGTAATATATTCAAGTGTTACTTGAAATAATTCTATGTGTGGTTTTGTAATTAACTTGATTAATAATTACATCCATTTATCTTAGTATTCAATTTTAACTTTTTTCTACTCCTACTAATGACATTTTTGAATATGTAAAACATTCACATGGCTTGAAAACCAATACTATATATTAATAGGATACTTGAAGTCTCATTCTTTTTTCTGTTGCTTTTTTCTGTCACTACCCACATCCTGTAGGTGCCAATTAGTTTCTGGTTTATCTTTCTCGTGTGTCTTTCTACAAAAAATTAGAAGAGACACACACTTCATATTGTTCCTTTTTTCTTACACAAAATGTAATACTACACAGTCTTTTGTAACTTTTTTCACTTAATGACATTCTGGAAAGTACTCAGTGTTAGTTAATTGATAGTTTATTTTTATAGCTTAGATGTACCAGATTTTATTCAAATAATCTCACAAATGTGGGCATTTAGGTTGTTTCCAATATGTTGTGATTATAAATAATGCCACAGTAAGTAAACTTGTACATATGTCTTTTCCCCCAAAGCAGTGGAGAAATGCCTAGAAGTGGGATTATTGATTCAAAGGGCAAATACATATTTACTTTTATTAGATATTGTTGAATTTTCCACCATAGGGTTTATACCATTTTGCATTTCCATTGGCTATATATGAGAGTGAACATTTCCCCATAACCTTGTCAACAAGATTACTGCCAAACTTTTAAAGGTTTGCCAAACTAAGAAGTGAAAAATGTTATTCTGTAGAGCTTTGATTTGGATTTATTTTATTACGAATGGAGCTTACCACATCTTTGTATGTTTAAAACTAATTGGTACATCATTTTTTTATGAGCTCTCTGTTCATGCCTTTTGTCCATTTCCTCTTATTATTGAATTTTTAGTGGTTTCCTCAAGTTTATGCTGTGAGACTGGCCCTTTATCTCAGATATCACTTTCCCTTTATTGTGCAATGCAATAAAATATTAAAAGTATTATGAATCACCTTGCTTAGTTAGGCTGATACACAGCAAGTTAATTTACTGATCTTAGCACATTGCGACTTGGGTCTTCCAACTCAAGAAGTGGAGAGTTCCAGTGCACTTATTAAGGTAACCTTAATTTAAGTCCTTAGTTGCTTATTTCTCTAGAGGACCAATGTTTCTCATAGTTTAGAATTTTTTGAATTTTAGAAAGGTAATAGGTGCAGATAATGCATATTATATAGCATCACCCTTTGGATGTGGGACAGCACCATATAATCAAATACATAAATAATTTCTGAAACAAAATTTATGAATATTTATACTAGTTAGGATAAATAAAAACCACAGTTAGATGCGCTCACATCAGCTCAGGTTTTGTGATTGGATTCTTGGATAGCATCAGGTTTTGCCACCAAATGCTTTTTGAGTAAAACTTTCAGTTTCCAGAGCTTTTTTTTTTTAATTTTGGAATTGTTGATAGCAGGTTGCATTTAATTCACTGAGCCAGGCATTTTTGTGTGTTGTTCAAGAAAGCTGTGTATTATGAAATGAATCTTTAAGAAAATCATTAAAAATTCAAGTAAAATATCTTTTAAAAAATTGTAAAAGCAAATTATTTATATGAGGTTGTATTAAATAACTCCTTCAAACTTCTCAAGGCTACCTAATCAAAATGAATATGGAATTAAATTCAGTGTTTGCTCAGAAATCTGAAATTGCATAAAATATTTTTTTCTTATTTGGGACACATTTAACGTGAGCTTTTTAAAGATATATAAATAACTTCTCTTTCCTCCCAAATTATCTATTTATTTGTGTTATTTGTTTATTATTGTTGTTCCTTAAGTTATTTAATTCACGACTGTATCTCCTGTACATAGAACAATGTCCCACTGGCTGTAGGTACTTGATAATTATTTTTGAATGATTTTATGAATGAGAAAGTATCATAAGGTAACACAGGGAAACAAATACTGCTCATCTTTATCTGCAGTAAAAGTACAGGTTGAAAAATAATATAAAATGTAGTGTTACTCTATGTCTTACTGTATCCAAATTCAGATTTTTTTCTAGAAATAAATTCATTTGTCTAGAGAGAGTGACTACTTCCCTTGCAAAGAGGAAGTTAGCTTTGCTTGAACAGGTGGGAGTTTTTTTCTCAAGATGCCGTTACCTTATGTCCTTTTTCTTCTTGAATCATATCCCCAAAAGATCATTAGAGAAAAACTAAAACATCAATTCTGTCATATTTTGATTTTGTACTCAATTTGTTGAACTTCCTTAGTCTAATAATACACTTTTCCCTTTTTAAATATTTATTTTTCAGATTATAAAACAATGCATATTCATGATTTTATTCAGAACAATTAGAGACCATTTGGAAAAAAAATAAGGAGAAGGAAAAATAATCTGCAGGTTCACTCCTCAAAAACAATTATAGTGTGTGGGTATATTTTCCTCCAGGAATTCTTCTAAGCACATAGACTTTAAAAATATATCATATAGATATTTAAAATCTTGTTTTCTAACCCTTACACTATAAATATTCTCTGTCCTATCACAAAACTTTAATGAACATAATTTTAAACATAGGCATAATATTCTATCACATGAAAACATCAAAAATTTTTTAGTTGTTACCTATTATCAGACACTTTAGCTATTTTTGTTGTTTATATATTATCAATGCTTTAAAGAGCAGATTGTAAATAGTTTTCCTGTTCTTGGCATTGTTTGCTTATTCTCCCTGGTGTGAAATTATTGGGTCAAATGGAATGAAGATACATAGGCAAGTTGGACATTCTTAAGAAATCTTTCCATAAAGCTAGGGAATCTGATAGATATCTAGCCCTATGAGGTCATTTAAATCCTAAGAGTATCTCAAAACAAGAACTTGGAAACATAACCAAGCAGAACTCCATTTATGAATTATACCCTCTGGCTTTGAAATTGAGGTATTTTTTGTTAAGCAGTGGAGGAATCCAAAGGCTTGGGTCTTTAAGAATGTGCTAACAAATTGCCAGAGGAATATCTTCATCATGTTTGCATTTAGTAGTTTAAATTTACTCTTTATCTCACTGATACGGTCATTACATTACATCTTAAAACAACTGTTTTTCACTTTTGAAATACAAAGTGGTTACAGCTCCGATTAGACCCCTAGCCTGGGAACCTCCATATGCCGCGGGAGCGGCCCAAAGAAATAGCAAAAAATAAAAAATAAATAAAAAAAAATAAAAATGTTACTTAGAAGAAAGAGTGGGGGAAAAACTGTAATTGCAATGTATACATGTAAGGATAACCTGACCCCCTTGCTGTACAGTGGGAAAATAAAAAAAAAATGAAATACAAAGGATCACAACTGACTCCTAGGAATTCTCAAACTATTTGAATTCCCCTGGGGGTTCTGAAAACACAGCAGGCATTTTGGCATTTTGTGCATTTTGCACATTTGCCATCTAGTGGTAAAAAATGGGAAACTGCAGACTTACACCCTCTTGTGTTGGGGGAAAAAGTTTGAGCCTGTTTTTTTCACAAGAAATGAATAGTAGTAGAAAGCACAACTGTCAATACTACTCAATAGGAACTGGAGGATTGCTTTACATAGTATATTCATATTCAGTTAGGGGAAGGGACTACCCTAAAAGGAGGTAAAGCTCAGAGAATATCATGCAGAGCTTTTCCCCAGCAAATGCTATCTCATCATCCCTGTCCCCAAACACATGCTCTTCTCTGTGAAATCAGGTTCAAAGGGATATTAAAGGCAGCTTTGAAATGTAAAACAAATCATTAAGGGCACCATGATGTTATATATGTAAGGAAGGACGAGTACCTCATTTACTTTGCTTTTGTTACTGAGTATTTACTAGAAGATTGTTTTAAGATGAACCCAGATCTTTTATTTACATTCTTATAGTTTCCTACTTTCTCCTACTTGTAGTCTATTTGAGGTAATTTCTAGTCAAGTAGAATGTGTGGCTAAATAAAGAACATTTCTCCAGATTCACTGTTCCTTAGGATTTGGTCTATCTGGAATCTTTCTCTCTGTGCTTTAACTCTTTTTTCAAATTCTTGCAATCTAATGGATTGATATATAATTCTGAGAACATGGGCCATGCAAATTATTCTCTCTAAAGATATACAATGAAATGCTCAGATTTGGGAGAGTAAATGAAGTAAATAAAGGGATTCAGTGTCTGGCTAGAGGGACATTTTTTTCAAAACTAGGCTGTAAAAAATGCTAAGCTGAACTGATGTTCAAATTTGTCAGGAATTTTTTTTTTCCTTCAGATATATAGGACTCAGGAAGGAGGAAGAAAATATTAAAATGTCTGTGAAGTTAGAGGTAGTGAAATATTTCTTTTTCTGCTTTTCAGGGCCGCACCTGTGGCATATGGAGGTTCCCAGGCTAGGGGTCTAATCGGAGCTGTAGCCGCCAGCCTACACCAGAGCCACAGCAACGCGGGATCCGAGCCTCGTCTGCAACCTACACCACAGCTCACGGCAATGCCGGATCGTTAACCCACTGAGCAAGGCCAGGGGTCAAACCTGCAACCTCATGGTTCTTAGTCGGATTCATTAACCACTGCGCCACGACAGGAACTCCCCCTAGTTGGATTTGTTTCCGCTAAGCCACGATGGGAACTCCAAGTGAAATATTTCAACAGCAGATTTATCAAGCAATGCGAACTTGAACCATTTCTGGGTAGCCAGTTATACCAGCATTTACATAAATTTACAAACTATGAAAAAAAAACCCACACAAATGCAGAAGTCCTCACATCCCCAGCACAAAATCTTTGGTCACATGTATTCCAAAATCATTCATTCATGGATTTATTCATTCAGCAAGCAACTACTAAGTATACTTCAAAATGAAAACAAAAAACATATTCCTTTTGACCCAACAAATTCATTGCTTAGAATTTGCTTGATTGCAGTCACAAAAATATGACAAGATATGGTTGTCAGTACATTCCTGAACATTGTTTGAAATAGCAAAAGACTGTAAATTTACCGATGATAGTGAGATTCAACTAACTAAAGGTAAAATAAAATTCATCAGTACAATGGAATAGTATGTCTCCATTGAAAAGCAGAGTTCTATATGCTGGTATATAAAGCTCTTTATAAAATGAAAACAAAGCAATTAATAAATAATCTTGGAGTTCCCGTTGTGGCTCAGCAGAAACGAATCTGACTGGTATTCATGAAGACGCAGGTTTGATCCCTGGCATTGCTCAGTGGGTTAAGGATCTGGCATTGCTGTGAGCTCTGGTGTAGATCGCAGGCATGGCTCTGATCTGGCATTGCTGTAGGCCAGAGGCTACAGCTCTGATTCAACCCCTAGCCTGGGAACCTCCATATGCTGTGGGTAAGGCCCTAAAAAGATAAAAAAAATTCTTAAACACATGTAGTATATACACAGATACATATATAACCATATGGTGTCAGACGCTCATGATAATTTCCAAGTGCTGGAATTTACTTAAAAGTGCAAGAACTAAAACCTATTAATTAAAATTATAAAATTCCTCAAGGCTGTTAAAGCCTAGTTTACAAAAGCGTGATCCATGGTGTGTTTATCCTATCTGTACCATCTTTGAAAATGGGGCAATAAAGAGAAATATCAAGTATTCATTATTACTATTTTAAATGATTTATATATTTTAAGTTAAGCATGTCTGGAAGCATGGTAGCATTTTGACAGGATGAACTAGGTTTCTAGGATCTGTTTTAGCATTCAAAATGAGATCCAAATTCAAGTGCTGAGTTTCGTAGCCAGCATCTTCTTATACTCTGGAACTTTACTTGAATGACTGATTCTGTTATGTTGCTTATGCTCACTACAATTAATATTCATTGAAGGAAATCGAGTGCATAACACTGACTGATTGCTTTTTTAGTTACATGGAATATGTTAAGTTCTGAATCTTCACAACTATCCTATGAGATAGGTACTAGAATGATTTTCATTTTACAAATGAGAAAACACACTTTGATGCCCTCCTTAGTGGCACCTTCTCCAAGTATTATAACTATGACCTGGACTCACCTGCCCCTTTCTTCTTTTACTAAAATGTCTCCGTCCTGTGCATTATTTTTTCAGGAGCATGTAGATTTTTCCAAGGTGATAAATTGATCTGTATAAAGTTATTTGTGCTTGATTGGAGGTTTACATGTCATTGTTCTTTGAGAATATTTACTTATTTAACAAGGTATTTCAGACACATTATATATTCAGTTATGCTTTAATTGATCAATTTACATGCTAGGCACTAGAGATCTGTTCTCTTGGAGCTTACAGTTTTGTGGAGCATATAGACATTAATCAAATAATTCACAGAAGCATATAACTTTAAACTCTGATAAATTCTATGGAAATAAAACAGGTCGATTGGTGCCAGTCTGGCAGATTAGATAGAGCTTTCCTGGAGAAATGAAGTTTATCTCAATATATGAAAGGCAAGTAGGAGTTTACTAAGCAAACTGGGGAAGGGGACATTTCCCACCTGATAACAGCCAGGCTTAGGTGTGGGTGGGAGACTAGTGAGTGATCCAAAAAGAAAGAAGGCTGAGTGTCTGGCGAGCAGAGCACTGCACTGAGAATGGGGAGTAAAGGGACTGGAGAGGTAGGCAGAGATCAAAGCCCAGATGCAACCTGGAAAAAATAAATAGAAGATCAAGCAATTAAACAGATAATTAAAAATTGTTATGTTAAGTGCCATAAATGAGATAAATACTGTGGCACTTTGTAAGGGAAAACTCTAAAACATGGTTTGAGATTCAGGGAAGACTTCCCAGAAATGTTAACTATGCAGGATGACTAAGACATTAGCTAGAATAAGAAGTGGAGGCGGTGGTTAATAGTATTTCAGGCTAGAACAAGAACAAAGGCCTGGATGTGAGACAGCATGATAAGTCTTAAAAAATGAGAGTGGTCTTATTGTAAAGAAGATACAGAATGCTGACTTTGGCTGACAGTGGGGGAGGAGATGTAGGAAAAAAGCTACGTGGGGGGTCATTCTGGCTGAAACAAAATAAAGGCAGTGGCAGCAGAGGAAATGAAGGGGCAGATTATATAGATAATAAACAGGAAAAAAATGACTGCTTGGTAAATTATTGTGGAGAAAGAGTGTGAAGTCAAAAAAGCCAGATTTCTTACTGGCTTCCTTAAAATGCCATCCATTGTGTTACAATGAATGGGGAACAAAACAGGAAGACTTGAAGGCATTTAGTTTGGGGCGTGTTAAATGTTATGCATCTATGGAACACTCTTAGGAATACATCCAATTGAGGGATGTGTATTTGCCTCTACAACTGAGAATAGATCTGTAGGCTGAAGTTAAAAGTCAGGGCATCATCAGTATATTAAGTATGGAAATGAGAGTATCCAGGAAAAAAAAAGGGGGGTTAGAATAAACCTTGGAAAACAATAGCATTTAAGAGTTGGAGAGGAAATGAGTTACCCCTGAAGGAAAGTGATTAAGCAGCTAGAGGACAAAAACCAGAAGAATGTTGTCATGTAATCTAAAGAAGGCATTGTAAGAGAGAGGGAATGATCAATACAACAGAGAAGTCAAATAAGGTAAATACAGACAAATATCCATTAGGTACACAACAAAGCATTTCTAGGTGGCCTTTACCTAAGCAATTTCCTTGAAGTAGCTGAAGCTGAGGGTAGTGCATTAGGAATAAGTAGGAAATAATATAGTTAAGACAGTGAGAATAGAGAAACCATTCATAAAACTTAGTTGTAAAAAATTATGAGACATATGAAATGAGGTGGAATTTCTCTCTCTTCCTTTCTTGTCTTCTTCCCCTTCCTTTTCTTTCTTTCCTTTCTTTCTCCCTTGTTCTTTTCTTTCTCTTCCTTTCCTCCTTCCCTTCCTCACCTTCCTCTCCTTCCTCGCTTCTTCTTCTTCTTTTTTTTTTTAACATTGAAAGACCTTTCAGAATATATAAATGATGGTGAGAAGGAGCCAGTATAGAAGACAAGACACTGAAGGTCAGGAAGAGAGAAGAATAAATTGATGGCTGAGATAGGTTGCTGAGAATGAGGGAGTGAACTGGAGTCAGATCAAAGATGAAAAGATTACTCTTACAAAGGATGCAGGATCCTGCTGCTTTGATTCTAAAAAAATGAGGAAGACAAAAATGTACTGATAATATTTTAGAACTCATGGTAATATTTTAATGGAATATCTTCCTTATATTTTCACAGTAAGAAAGAATTCACGTTTATCTGATCAAAGGGAGGGTAATAGGTACTAAAGCAGACATTCGAGGATAATGGAGTATAGCCTCTGTGGAGAATGGGAGAGGATGAGGGAAAGAGAAGTGTTTGGTGGCTCATTGATAGCTCAGTTTTGGCTGGAGACTGTAAATCTGTATTAGAAGGTGTTGGTATGGTGGTGTGAGTTTTAGCTCATATTCAGCAATAAGAAGATAGTATAGAGAATATTAAGTTAGACCCAGGTATGGAGATGGCAAATGATTGTGAAGTTATTCATTGAATTACGCTAGAGAGAAACATACACATCATCATCTGAAGAACACAACCCGTGATTATCCTACAAAAGCACACATGGTGGCCCTGGCAAGACGGGCTTCTTGCCAGGTGAATGCAGTGAAGAGATAAAAAGGAAAGAGGGTGGAAAATATTTTTTTTTTTACTTTTTTTTATTACTCAAATGAATTTATCACATCTGTAGTTGTATAATGATCATAACAATCTGATTTTGGAAAATATTTTAAAGGTAGCAGAATGACAGTCCATGGAAATTAAGCTAGACAGGGAAGGAATTAATGGCAGGAGGGGCAAAGTAAATGGCTAAATCATACTGACTGTGGTTATAAGTTGAAGAACAAATGTAATGAACACTCATCTGGTATGCCTTCTATATCTCAAGAGAGCAATTCCAATATTCCCCTCCAAAGGCCCTAGCACTAACCCTGGACCTTATTCATTATATGAAACCACAAATGGAATGCAGGAAATGTATGACATGGCATCAAGTCTCAAGTAGGAAATTTTCTAGGTACCAAGTAAGTTTGCAACACTTGATGAAGAGGGCATTAAAGGTATAGCCTCTGAAGAGGAGAATCAAAAAGCAAACAAACCTAAAATGCTTCTTAGCCTCAACTTCTTAGCTTGGAATAGTGGATTTATGTAAGGAAAAAAAAAAAGATCCTGAGCTTTGTCCTTCAGCTCTCTTATTTCCAAATGCTTAATTCCTATAGTTTCAGAAGTGCGATAATTTGGCAAATGCTTCCTTTGTCAAACATATATTCCAAATAAAATATGAAATTCAAGAGGTACATGTTGAATTTAGTAATAAAAATAGGTAAAAACAAAAAAATCTGCATGAATTTTCAATTAGACAAATATAAAGTTATTAATGAAAATACATGATTAAGTTATCATTTACTGGCCGAACTGGGGGCAATTATATTATTGCTCTATTGAGGTTTATGAATTGATTTATTTTCATAATTTAAATTCTTAGTTTTGATAAAGAGCTAGATCCAAGAATAGATCTTATACACATAGATTTAACATATATATATATTTTTAATTTGTGGTCTAAAATGTTTTGGGTAAGTGCCTAAATCATCATTTTACTGATCCATTTCTTCTTTTTCTACTGTGTATAAATAGACTATCAAAGGATTTCACAGTCTGTTCCTTTAGGTTCAATGGTTCTGGAGAGCCTAATATCAGAAATCTGAACCTCATATCTTTTTCTAAACCATATAAATTATATCTGTGGATTTCCTTCCCTATTAATACTAATTTAAAGCTACAACAAAATAATAATTGAAAGGTAAGCAGTTTGGAATTAATCATTTATTTGAAGTCACACAGACTAGAAAAGTTAAAGAGAGATTGAGTTGTTTTGTGCATGTGGGTAAACCAAAGACTAAAGATAAAATTTATTTTCCTACTTGCAGTCTCTCTTAGAATCTTAACAAGGCATGAAAAAAAAAAACATGAAAAGCTCTTTCTAAAGGGGTAAAATATCATTGTATCTACTATTGAAGGGCTAGAAGAAATCCCAAATAAACATTTTGTGTGTGTGTAAAATGTTGGAGCTCAATTCTATCTGACAATATTCCTCAACATGCATTGGAATAATTTGAATGTGTAAACAATAAAGTTTCCTGGAACACAGTAATTTTCCTTACCTCTATCGAATAAATCAAAATATCTGGTTGATGGGGATAGAAAATATTCATTTAAAAATTTCAGGAGGTGAGTTCAATCTACCCTATTCAACAATTTGGGTATGTATTAATTTAGAAGGAATTGGAAAAGAGAAAATCATAATCTTCAGTTTCTCATTCTTGTAGACGCCTATTTCTACAACTTCTCATGAAAATTTTATTGTATATAATTAATTTTTCAAGCTGAACTATTTTCCTAAATGGGGTTTCAAAGAAGCATATGAATGCATAATCATTGACAATATATTAAAATTGAAGAAAAATTGTTAACCATGTGTAACAAATACCTCTCTTCCTTCTACATGACCCTAGACTGTTTCCTTCTCAGACTGTTGTTCACATAGAAATGTATCTGTGTGAATACTTTATGTAGACCTACACACACACAAAGATATACTCATACCTCTTATTAACTTTAGTGCCCTCTGAGTTTAAACTATAGTTCTGAGGACATACAATTGCCAAGTTTTCCAATTTGGAAACATAAACTAGCAGAAGGCAATTGTACTGGAAATTCTACTTTATAAAACAAATTTCTTGTTATGCATTTTTGGCTTGTTTATTTTTTTGTCCATATGTTTGTATGGCATTGGGCCGACTCACAAAGTATGCCAGTTTTATAGAGGCACTTAACTGTTCAGAAAAGATGGATCAGATGGGTTCTCTGAATAATGGCATGAGTATTATCACCTTGGAAAAATGCCATCTCTCTGTGATAGACTCACATTAGTAGCCTATGTTTTCTTCTTCTTCTTCTTTTTTTTAGTAGTTATTTCCCCAATACAATATTTTTTCCTACTGTACAGCGTGGTGACCCAGTTACACATACATGTACACATTCTATTTTCTAACATTATCATGCTTCGTCATAAGTGACTAGACATAGTTCCCAGTGCTACACAGCAGGATCTCATTGCTAATCCATTCCAAAGGCAATAGTTTGTATCTATTAACCCCAAGCTCCCAGTCCCTTCCACTCCCTCCCCTTCCCCCTTGGCAACCACAAGTCTATTCTCCAAGTCCATGATTTTCTTTTCTGTGGAAAGGTTCATTTGTGCCTTATATTAGATTCCAGATATGCGATATCATATGGTATTTGTCTTTCTCTTTCTGACTTACTTCACTCAGTATGAGAGTCTCTAGTTCCATCCATGTTGCTGCAAATGGCATTCTTTTGTTCTTTTTTATGGCTGAGTAGTATTCCATTGTGTATATATACCACATCTTCCTAATCCAATCATCTCTCAATGGACATTTGGGTTGTTTCCATGTCCTGGCTATTGCGAATAGTGCTGCACTGAACATGCGGCTGCATGTGTCTTTTTTAAGGAAAGTTTTGTCAGGATATAAGTCAAGAATGGGATTGCTGGGTCACATGGTAGTTCTGTGTATAGTTTTCTAAGGTACCTCCATACTGATCTCCATAGTGGTTGTAGCAATTTACATTCCCACCAACAGTGTAGAAGGGTTCCCTATTCTCCACACCCTCTATAGCATCTGTTATTTGTGGGCTTCTTAATGTTGGCCATTCTGACTGGTGTGAGGTGGTATCTCATGGTAGTTTTGATTTGCATTTCTCTAATAATTAGGGATGTTGAGCATTGTTTCATGTGCTTGTTGGCCATCTGTTTATCTTCCTTGAAGAAATGTCTATTCAGGTCTTTTGCCCATTTTTCTATTGGATTGTTGGCTTTTTTGCTGTTGAGTTGTGTAAGTTGCTTGTATACTTTAGAGATTAAGCCTTTGTCAGTTGCATAATTTGAAACTATTTTGTCCCATTCTGTAAGTTGTCTTTCTGTTTTCTTTTTGGTTTCCTTTGCTGTGCAAAAGCTTGTCAGTTGGATTAGGTCCCATTGGTTTTTTTTGGGGTTTTATTTCTGTTGCTTTGGAAGACTGATATGAGAAAACATTTATACAGTTGATGTCAGAGAATGTTTTGCCTATGTTCTCTTCCAGAAGTTGGATGGTGTCTTGTCTTACATTTAAGTCTTTAAGCAATTTTGAGTTTATTTTGGTGCATGGTGTGAGGGTGTGTTCTAGTTTCATTGCTTTGCATGCAGCTGTTCAGGTTTCCCAGCAATACTTGCTGAAAAGTCTGACTTTTTCCCATTTTATGTTCTTGCCTCCTTTGTCAAAGATTAATTGATCATAGGTGTCTGGGTTTATTTCTGGGTGTTCTTTTCTGTTCCATCGGTCTGTATGTCTGTTTTGGTACAAGTACCACACTGTCTTGATGACTGTGGTTTTGTAATATTGCCTGAAGTCTGAGAGAGAGATGCCTGCTGCTTGGTTTTTGTTTCTCAGGATTTCTTTGGCAATTCTGGGTCTTTTGTGGTTCCATATAAATTTTTGGATTCTTTGTTCTAGTTCTGTGAAAAATGTCATGGGTAATTTGATAGTGATTGCATTGAATCTGTACATTGCTCTGGGTAGTATAGCCATTTTTACAATATTAATTTTTCTAACCCAGGAGCATGTAATATCTTTCCATTTCTTTACATCTTCTTTAATTTCCTTGATTAATGCTTTGTAGTTCTCAGCATATAAGTTCTTTATCTCCTTGGTCAGGTTTATTCCCAGGTACTTGATTTTTTGGGGTGCAATTTTAAAAGGTATTGTGTTTTTGTATTCCTTTTGTAATGTTTCATTGTTAGTATACAGAAATGCGACTGATTTCTGAATGTAAATCTTATATCCAGCTACTTTGCTGAATTTGTTGATCAGTTGAAGCAGTTTTGGGGTTGACTCCTTAGGGTTTTCTATATGTAGTATCATGTCATCAGCATACAGTGAGAGTTTTACCTCTTTTCTTCCTATTTGGATGCCTTTAATTTCTTTTGTCCTACTGCTGTGGCTAGGACTTCCAATACCATGTTGAATAACAGTGGTGAGAATGGGCATCCCTGTGTTGTTCCAGATTTGAATGCGAAGACTTTCAGCTTTTCTACATTGAGTATTATATTTGCTGTGGGTTTGTCATAAATGGCTTTAATTATGTTAAGGTATGTTCCCTCTCTACCCACTTTGGTAAGAGTTTTGATCATGAATGGATGTTGGACTTTGTCAAATGCTTTTTCTGCATCTATTGATGTGATCATATGGTTTTTGACTTTTCTTTTGTTAATGTGGTATATGATGTTGATTGATTTGCATATGTCGAACCATCTTTGTGCACTTGGGATGAATCCCACCTGGTCGTGGTGTACGATCTTTTTGATATTGTTGTTGGATTCGTTAGCTAAAATTTTGTTGAGAATTTTTGCGTCTCTATTCATCAAAGATATTGGCTGATAGTTTTCTTTTTTGGTGGTATCTTTGTCTGATTTTGGAATTAGAGTGATGGTGGCATCATAGAATGTCTTTGGGAGTGTTCCTTCTTCTTCAAACTTTTGAAAAAGTTTAAGGAGGATGGGTATAAGTTACTCTTTGAATGTTTGGTAGAATTTGCCTGTGAAGCCATCTGGTCCTGGCCTTTTATTTGTAGGGAGTGTTTTTATGACATCTTCAATTTCATTTCTAGTGATTGGTCTGTTCAGTTGATATATTTCTTCTTGATTCAGTTTTGGCAGGCTGTAAGTCTCTAGAAAGTTGTCTATTTCTTCTAGGTTGTCAAATTTGTTGGCATATAATTGTTTATAGTATTACCATATGATTTTTTTGTATTTCTGTAGTATCCGTTGTGACGTCTCCTTTTTCATTTCTTATTTTGTTTATTTGGGTTTTTCTCTCCTCTTGTTGGTGAGTCTAGCCAGAGGTTTGTCAATTTTGTTTACCTTTTCAAAGAACAAGCTCTTGGTTTTATTATTTTTTTCTATTGTTTTTTGAATCTCTATTTTATTGATTTCCTCTTTGATCTTTATGATTTCCTTCCCTCTGCTGACTTTAGGTCTTTTTTGTTCTTCTTTTTCTAATTCATTTAGGTGGTGGGTGAAGTTGTCAATTTGAGATTTTTTCTTCTTTTTTGAGGAAGGCCTGTATTGCTATGAACTTCCCTCTGAGCACTGCTTTTGCGGCATTCCATAAGTTTTGAGTGGTTGTGTCTTCATTATCATTTGTCTCGAGGTATTTTTTAATTTCCTTCTTGATTTCCTCATTGACCCATTGGTTTTTCAGTAGCATGTTGTTTAGTCTCCATGTATTCAGTTTTTCCTCATTTCTTTTCCTGTGGTTGATTTCTAGTTTCATGCCACTGTGGTCAGAGAAGATACTTTAAATAATTTCTATACTCTTAAATTTGTTGAGGTTAGCTTTGTGCCACAGTATGTGATCAATTCTTGAGAATGTTCCATGTGCACTTGAGAAGAATGTGTATTCTGATTTTTTTGGATATAATGTCCTGAAAATGTCGATTAAGTCTAACTTTTCTATTGTGTCCTTTAGGATCTCTGTTGCCTTATTGATTTTCTGTCTAGAGGATCTGTCCATTGTTGTGAGTGGGGTGTTCATGTCTCCTACTATGATTGTATTCCCATCGATTTCTCCTTTTATGTCTGTTAGTATTTGTTGTAGGTATCTGGGTGCTCCTATATTAGGGGCATATATATTGATGATTGTAATATCCTCTTCTTGAATGGATCCTTTTACCATTAAATAGTGTCCTTCTTTGGCTTTCTTTATGGCCTTCATTTTAAAGTCTGTTTTGTCTGATATGAGTATTACTACTCCTGCTTTTCTGTCTTGTCAATTGGCATGAAATATCTTTTCCCATCCCCTCACTTTCAATCTATCTGTGTCCTTTGCTCTAAGGTGAGTTTCTTGTAGGCAGCAGATTGAAGGTTTTTGCTTTTTTATCCAATCTGCCACTCTGTCTTTTCATTGGAGCATTCAGTCCATTGACATTTAAGGTGTTATTGATAGATATTTATTTATTGCTATTTTAAGCCTTGTTTTCCAGTTGATTCTGTTTCTCTTTTCTTTTCTTTTTTTGGTTTTCTTCTCTCTTTTTGTGAATGTAGTGTTTGGCTTTGATTTGTGGTTGCCCTGTTTTTTAAGTATATTAACCCCTTCCTATATCTGCTTACTTTAGCCTGATAATCATATAGGCTCAAACATCATTAAGATAAAAAAAGCATCTATTTTTTCTTACTTCCGTACCCACGTTGCATGATTTTGATGTATTTTTTTTTTAATTAACATCTTTATGTTTGGATCTGTATGTTGAGTTATTTAAGTGACTGCTTTCCAATTGTGATTTCCTCCATCCTAGTTCTTCCTTTTTTTTTTTTTTTTAAATTTAGAGAAGCCCTTTCAGTATTTCTTTTAGAATGGGTTTCGTCTTGCTGTACTCTTTCAGCTTTTGTTTGTTGGAGAAATTCTGTATTTCCCCTTATTTTAAATGATATTATTGCTGGATAGAATATTCTAGGTTGCATATTTTTTCCTTTCAGTGCTTTAAATATATCTTGCCACTCCCTTCTGACCTGTGGTGTTTCTGTAGAGAAATCAGTTGATAGCCTTATTGGGGTTCCCTTATAATTAACACTTTGCCTTTCTCTTGCTGCCTTTAAAAGAATCTTTAATTTTTGCCATTTTTATTATAACATGTCTTGGTGTGGGCCTGCTTGGGTTCAACTTGTTTGGGGACCTCTGTGCTTCCTGTATCATGATATCAGTATGCTTTAGATTTGAAAAGCTTTCAGCCATAATTTCTTCAAATATATTTTCAATCCCCTTTTCTTTTTCTTCCCCTTCTAGAATTCTGGAATTCCTATTATGCATAGACTGGCCCACTTTATATTATCCTATAGGTCTTTTATATTGCTTTCATATTTTTTAATTTCATTTTGTGTCTGCTATTCTGTTTGGGTGATTTCCATTATTCTCTCTTCCATGTCACTAATTCATTCCTCTGCATTATTCATTCTGGTCTTTATTGCCTTTAGCTCAGGTTGTATCTCTACAAATGAATTTTCTAGTTTGTCTTGGCTCCTCATTATATTTTCTAGCTCCTTTCTCAGGGGATCGGCATTACTGTTCATATCCTCTCTTAATTCCTTCAGAATTTTCACTATCTCCCTTTTGAACTCAAAGTCTGTCAGACTGCAGAGGTCTGTTTCATTGTTGATTGCTTTAGGTGAATTCTCCTATTGCTTTAACTGGGAATCTTTTCTGAGCTTCTTTATCGTGCTGGTTGGTGGTTTTTTTTTCCTGCAAATTTGGGGAAGCCAAACTGTAGTTTGGCACAGTCCAGGGTGGTCTGGCAGGGCTGGCTCTGTGAGGGCAGGGTGTGGGCGCTGGGAGTGTGTGAAGGTGCCAGCAGGCTGGATCTGTGTGGGCTGGGCATGGGCACCGTGAGCTCACAAGGGTGCCGGCGGGGCCAGTTCTGCATGGGTGGGGCTGATCTGCGTGGACTGGGTGCTGGGGAGCGTGCAAGGGTGCCGGCAGGGCCAGATCCATGCAGGTGGGGCTCAGGCACCAGGAAGGAGCGCTCAGCTCTTTGCGATCCAGTGGGCAAGCATGCACACCAGGGCCCAAGGAGTTTTCTATGGCGGCCTGCCCTGCCTCCTCTCCCCTTCCCAACAGTGGCGCCTTGACTCTCCTGTGGGTCTGTACCTTCTCCCAGTTCCCTCTGCCATGGCTTTCCACTCCCCAGCCCATAGTGTATTATTCCCCCCACCAGCAGCACACCACTCCCTAGTCCCTTAGGCTGTCTCCACACCACCAACCCCAGCCCACTCCCTGGGACTGACCTCTGGAGCCTAAGTCTCAGTGCCCAGCCCCCACTGAGAATCTCAGTCTGTGGTGTCTGTGCCAGTGGCTCAGATGGTCTGAGCGTCTCTCACTCTGCTTTTTTGGATCTCAGACCTGCTGCTGTGCTTTTCTTGGCTTCTTGGAATTCCCTCCAACTTTGCTGATCTTTCCGTTGGTTAGGCGGCTTCCCAGGATATAGGTTCCCTTTCTCCTTTACAACTCCCTCACGGGAGTGTTAGACCCATCCTGATTCCTTTTCTCTCTCTACATATTTTTTCTTTTGTTCTACACAGTTCTGTCAAGAGTTTCTTGCCCTTGTTGGAGGTTTAAGTTCTTCTCCAGGCATTCAGTTGATGTTCCATGTGAATCATTTTACATGTAGATTTTTTTTTTTTGATGTGTTTGTGGGAGAGGGTGAGTGTGTCCTCTTACTCCTCTGCCATCTTGCCAGCCTCTTCAACACATCTTTTTATCCATTCATCTATCAATGGAAACTTAGGCTATTGCCATGTCTTGGCTATTGTAAATAGTGCTGCTATGAACATCAGAGTGCATGTATCTTTTCATTTTATGGTTTTATCTGGATATATGCCCAGGAGTTGGATTTCAGGATCATATGGTAGCTCTATTTTTAGTTTTGTAGGAACTCCATACTGTTTTCCATAGTGGCTATACCAATTTACAGTACTACCAACAGTGTGGGAGGGTTCCTTTTTCTCCAACCCAATCCAGCATTATTTATAGCTTTTTTTGATGCTGGCCATTCTGACCAGTGTGAGATGATACCTCATAGTTTTGATTTGGAATCCCTGATGATTAGTGATGTTCAGCATCTTTTCATGTGCTTAGGCCTGCCTGAATGTCTTCTTTGTAAAATTGTCTATTTACATATTCTGCCCATTTTTATTGTTTTATTATTATTATTATTGAGCTATATGAATATAACTTGTATATTTTGGAGATTAATCCCTTGTTGGTGGCATCATTTGCAAATATTTTCTCCCATTCTGTAGGTTGTCTTTTCATTTTGTTTATGGTTTACTTTAATGTGAAAAATATTTTAAGTATAATTAGGTCTCATTGTTTATTTTTGTTTTTATGTCCATCACTCTATATGAGACAGATTCAAAAATATATTGCTGTAATTTATGTCAAAGTGTTCTAGCTATGTTTTCCTCTAGGTCCTCTAGTATCTGATCTTACAGTTAGGTCTTTAATCACTTTGAGTTTATTTTTGAATATAGTTTTTGAGTTTATTTTTTTATATAGTTTTAGAGAATGTTTTAATTTCATTCTTTTACATGTACCTGTCCAGTTTTCCCAGCATCACTTATTGAAGAGACTGTCTTTTCTGCATTGTATATTCTTGCCTCCTTTGTCATAGATTAATTGACCATATCTGTGTGGATTTATTTCTGGCCTTGCTATTCTGTTTCATTGATCTATATGTTTGTTTTGTGCCATTACCATAATGTTTTTATGACTGTAGTTTTGTAGTATAGTCTGAAGTCAAGGAGATAGATTCCTCCACATTTTCAATATTGCTTTGGATATTTGGGGTCTTCTGTGTTTCCTTACAAATTAAAAAAAATTATTTTTAGTTTTATGCAAAATACCTTTGGTAATTTAATTGGGATTGCACTGAATCTGTAGATTGCTGTGTGTACTACAGTCATTTTGACAAAATTGACTCTTTCAATCCAAGAACATGGTATGTCTTTCCATTTGTTTGTGTCATCCTCAACTTTTTTCATCAGCATCTTATAGTTTTCAGGGTACAGTTCTTTTGCTTCATTAAGAGGCTTATTCCTAGGTATTTTATTCTTTTCTAGGGCTGCACCTGTGCCACATGGAGGTTACCAGGCTAGGGGTATAATCAGAGCTGTAGCTGCTGGCCTATGCCACAGCAATGCTAGATCCTTAACCCACTGAACGAGGCCAGGGATCAAACCCACAACCTCATGGTTCCTAGTTGGATTCGTTAACCACTGTGCCACCAAGGGAACTCTGGTATTTTATTCTTTTTGATGTAATAGTAAATGGGATTGTTGCCCTAATTATTCTTTCTGATCTTTTGTTGTTAGTGTATAGAAATGAGAGATTTCTCCATATTAATTTTGTATCTTGCAACTGTGTCAAATTCATTGATGAGCTCTAGTAGTTTTCTGGTAGTGTCTTTAGGATTTTCTATGTATAATGTCATGACATCTGGAAACAGTGACAGTTTCAATCTTTTCCAGTTTGAATTTATCCCTTTTTCCTCTCTGATTTCTGAGGCTAGGACTTCAAAAACTATGTTAGATAGAAGGGCAATAGTAGACATCTTTGTCTTATTCATGATCTTAGAGGAAATGCTTTCAGCTTTTCACCATTAAGTATGATGTTAGCTGTAGGTTAATATAAGGCTGTTACAAGAGGCAAAGAAGGACACCACATAATGATCAAGAGGTCAATCCAAGAAGAATATATAACAATTGTAAATGTATATGCACCCAACATAGTAGCAACACAGTATGTAAGTCAAACGTCAACAGAGATAAGAGGAGAAATTGAAAGTAATACAATAATAGGGAAGGAATTTAAAGTCCCACTTTTGGAGTTCCCGTCATGGCTCAGTGATTAATGAACCCGACTAGTAACCATGAGGTTGTAGGTTCGATCCCTGGCCTCACTCAGTGGGTTAAAGATCCAGCATTGCTGTGAGCTGAGGTATAGGTTGCAGACATGGCTCGGATCCCGTGTCGCTGTGGCTGTGGCATAGGCTGGTGGCTAAAGCTCTGATTAGGCCCCTCACCTGGAAACCTCCAAATGCTGTGGGTGTGGCCCTAAAAAAGACAAAATAAATAAATAAAGAAAACCCCACTTTTATCAATGAAAGATCATCCAGACAGAAAATGCATAATGAAACACAGGCCTTAAATGACACATTAGACCAGATCTACTTAATTAACATTGATAGAGCATTCCTTCCGAAAGCAGCAGAATACACATACTTTTCAAATGCACATGGAACATTGTCCAAGATAGATGATGTGCTGGGCCCAAAGTAAGCCTCCATAAAATTAAGAAAATTAAAATCATATCAAGCATCTTTTCTGACCACAACACTTTGAGATTAGAAATCAACTATAAGAAAAACACTGCATTTGTCTTGTTCCATCCATGTTGCTGTGAAAGACAGACAAATACCATATAATATCACTTATAACTGGAATCTAATACCCAGCACAAATGAACATCTCCTCAGAAAAGAAAATCATGGACTTGGAGAAGAGACTTGTGGCTGCCTGATGGGAGGGGGAGGGAGTGGGAGGGATCGGGAGCTTGGGCTTATCAGACACAACTTAGAATAGATTTAAAAGGAGATCCTGCTGAACAGCATTGAGAACTTTGTCTAGATACTCATGTTGCAACAGAAGAAAGGGTGGGGGAAAAATGTAATTGTAATGTATACATGTAAGAATAACCTGACCCCCTTGCTGTACAGTGGGAAAATAAAAAAATTATTAAAAAAAAAACACTGCAAAAAAACAAACATGCAGAGGCTAAACAGTATGCTACTAAACAACCCATAGATCACTGAAGAAATCAAAGAGGAAGTAAAAATTTACCTAGAGACAAATGAAAATGAAAACACGATGATCTGAAACCTATGGTTTGTTGTAAAAGCAGTTCTAAGAGGGAATATCTTTTTTAGCTTTTTTTTATTACTCAAAAGAATTGATCACATCTGTAGTTGTATAATGATCATAACAATCCAATTTGACAGGATTTCCATCCCATAACCCGAGCACATATCCCCACCACCCAAATTGTCTCCTCCAGAGACCATAAGTTTTTCAATGTCTGTGAGTCAGCATCTCTTCTGCAAAGAAGTTCATTCTGTCCTTTTTTCAGATTCCACATGTCAGCGAAAGCATTGGATGTTGGTGTCTCATTGTATGGCTGACTTCACTTAGCATGACAGTTTCTAGGTCCATCCATGTTACTGCAAATGCCGGTATTTCATTCCTTTTAATGGCTGAGTCATACTCCATTGTGTGCATGTACTACATCTTCTTGATCCACTCCTCTGTCGATGGACATTTAGGTTGTTTCCATGTCTTGGCTATTGTGAATAGTGCTGCAATGAACATCAGAGTCGATGCGTCTTTACAAGTCGTTGTTTTCTCTGGGTAGATGCCCAGGAATGGGATTGCTGGATCAAATGATAGTTCTATGTTTAGTTTTCTGAGGAATCTCCATACTGTTTTCCACAGTGGTTGCACCAATTTACAATCCCACCAACAGTGTAACAGTGTTCCTTTTTCTCCACACCCTCTCCAGCACTTACTGTTTGTAGACTTTTGGATGATGGCCATTCTGGCTGGTGTAAGGTGGTACCTCATCGTGGTTTTGACTGGCATTTCTCTAATAATGAGTGACGTTCAACATCTTTTCATGTGTTTTTTGGCCATCTGTATGTCTTCTTTGGAGAGCTGTCTGTTTAGATCTTCTGCCCATTTTTGGATGGGGTTGTTTGTTTTTTTTGGTATGGAGCTGCAGAAGGTGTTTATAAATTCTGGAGATGAATCCCTTGTCAGCGGATTCACTTGCAAAGATTTTCTCCCATTCTGTGGGTTGTCTTTTCGTGTTGTTTAGGGTTTCTTTGCTGTGCAGAAACTTTGAAGTTTGAGTAGGTCCCATTTGTTTATTTTTGTTTTTGTTGTCAATACTCTGAGAGGTGGATCTGAGAAGATGTTGCTGTCGTTGATGTCAGAGAGTGTTTGGCCTATGTTTTCCTCTAGGAGTTTGATAGTGTCTGGTCGTATATCTAGGTCTTTCATCCATTTGGAGTTTATTTTTGTGTATGGTGTTAGGGAGTGTTCTAATTTCATCCTTTTCCCTGTGGCTGTCCAGTTTTCCCAGCACCACTTATTGAACAAGCTGTCCTTTCTCCATTGTATATTCTTGCCTCCTTTGTCATAGATGAGTTGGCTGTAGGTGTGTGGGTTGAATTCTGGGCTTTCTATCCTGTTCCACTGATCTATCTTTCTGTCTTTGTGCCAGTACCATATGGTTTTGATGACTGTTGCTTTGTAGTATAGTGCGAAGTCTGGGAGCCTGATTCCTCCAGCTCCATTTTTCCTTTTCAGCAGGATGTCGTTGGCTATTCTGTGTCTGTTGTGCTTCCAAACTTTAAAATATTTTGTTCGAGTTCTGTGAAAAATGTCCTTGGTAATTTGATAGGGATTGCACTGAATCTGTGGATTGCCTTAGGTAGTATAGTCATTTTGATAATATTAGCTCTTCCAATCCACGAGCATGGTATATCTTCCCATCTATTTGTGTCATCTTTGATTTCCTTCATCAGTGTCTTATAGTTTTCAGAGTACAGGTCTTTTGTCCTAAAAGGGAATATTATAGTGATACAAGCTTGTCTCAGGAAACAAGAAAAATCTCAAATAAACAACCTAACCTTATGCCTAAAGTAACTAGAGAAAGAACAAACAAAACGCAAAGGTAGTAGAAGGAAAGAAAGATCAGAGCCAAAATAAATAAAATTGAGACTAAAAAATAATAGAAATGATCAATGAAATTAAAACCTTTTCTTTTGAAAAGGTAAACAAAACTGATAAAACTTTAGTCAGACTCATCAAGGGAAAATGTGAGAGGGTCCAAATCAATAAAATCAGAAATGAAAAAGAAGTTACAGCTAACAATGCAGAAATAGAAGTATTATAAGAGACTGCTATGAGCAACTATACACCAATAAAATGGACAATCCAGATGAAATTTATACATTCTTAGAAAGGTACAGTCCCTCAAGACTGAACCAGGAAGAAATAAAAATATGAACAGACCAATTACCAGTACTGAGATTGTATCAGTAATTTAAAACCTCCCAACAAACCAATGCTCAAGACCAAATAACTTCATAGGTATATTCTCCCAAATACTTAGAGAAGAGTTAACACCTATTCTTCTTAAACTCTTCAAAAATTGTAGATGAAGGGACACTGGGACACTTCTGAACTCATTTTATGAGGTTACCATCACCCTGATACCAAAAAACTGGACAAAGTTACCACAAAAAAGAAAATTACAGATTAGTATCACTGACAACCATAGGTACAGAAATCCTCAACAAAATATTAGCAAACCAAACCCAATAGTACATTAAAAGGATTATACACCATGATTCAGTGAGATTTATCCCGGGGATGCAAGGATTCTTCAGTATCCACAAGTCAATCAGTGTGATACACCACATTAACAAATTGAAGAATAAAATCCATATGATTATCTCAATAGTTGTAGAAAAAGCTTTTGACAAAATTCAGCACCCATTTATGATAAAAACTCTCCAGAAAGTGGGCATAGATGGAACCCACCTCAACATAATAAAGGCCATATATGACAAACCCACAACTAATCACAGAATTTAGAATCAGAAAGGCCCTGGTTAAATTCCTAGTTCTTCTATTTAGGTGCTATTTGTTCTTGACCAATTTGCCCAAATCATTTGACTTTATTTTCTCATCTATAAAACTAGAAGTTACAAATAACTACCTTGCTAGGTTTTTGAAAGGATTTAAACAGAAAATGTTTGTGACTACTTATAACAGTTTCTAACACAAAGCAGACATTCAACAAATATTGAGTTCATTTTTTTATGAAATTATCCACAATTTTATGTTAGACAAATTTTATTCAACAATTTTGAAACTAAGTTAAAAAGAATTAACAATATCATCTACTTACAAGTAACTGCATGTAAATAAGCATCAACCCATTCCAAAAAAGACATGAAGAAATAATTTTTTTAGTATAATATAGAAATACCTAAATGAGAAGAAAACATACTAGGGAAAAATGCATATGAACAAGCAACTCAAAGAAGAAACACATTGAGGGATAATGGCCATAAAATATAACCCATCCTGACTAAGAATAAAGATAAATTATTGGCAAGGATGTCAGAAAAAAAAATGTTTATATTTTGGAAGAAGGATAAACTGGTATACCCTCTTCAGAGGGAAATTTGGCAGTATTGTCACAATGTAAATTGCATATGTCCTTTGACTCGGGAAATTCATTTATAGAAAAATATTCTATAAGCACACAGTACACAAAAACATGTCTATGCAAGGATATTCCTTGCAGAAATGTTTGCAGGAACAAACATTAGAAGCAACAACAAATAGAGGATTAATTAAATAAAATAAAAAGGCACATGAAAGCTAGGAATAAATCCAAATCATGTTCTATCAATTAAAAATATTATTAAACATTTTTTTGCATTATAAGTTTTGGCTTTTTATGAAGTATAATCTGAAATTATCACATTATATAAGTAGTTCTATAATAATTTAATAAATATTAAAACATATATTAGAATTAGACATAATAAAATGTTTTTCTAGTGAGTAAAATCATTAAATTTAGTGAAAAATACTCTGCCATGATTTTGATACTCTAATTCATTAACCCCAACATAATAATAGACTGCAGCGCCTGATGCTTTTATAAAAATAAAATTTTAAGAGCCTGATAAGCTAATTAACATTATTTTGGTAATCTTACAGGGTAAGCATCAAATAATTCTTATAGATTGCATTTCTGTTTTTGAAATTTAGAGACAACTCATCAAAATGCTTATATTCTCTTAATATACCTTATTTATTTAAAACCAAGTCATATTGCCAAAATTGAAATGAAATAAGATTACACTGGGGACTTGAGAACAGTGAAATTTTAGTTCATCCTATATCAAAGAGTTGGAAAGGTTAACACAAATGCAATATGATTAAATATTTAGTTCGTTGTGTTTTATTTCACTGTATGTGTTCATCACTCTCAGGTTTGGGTAGTAGGGTAGCAGGGTTAATTTTGTTTTCTAAAACATGATACTGACCTAGAAGTCATTATGTAAATGTCAAAAGCTAAAAATGTGACCATGTAAAATTAATTGTCTCTCAGGACCACAGTTCTAAATAAAAAAGAATCCTAGGATAGCTTTCATTTGGTTTCCTATAAATATTTTCCCAGTTGGTATTTGAAATGATTCAGGTGACATAGAGAAAAAGAAACTGTAAGTAAGTGTAGCTTTTAGCCCAGTTCTACTTTCTTTTTAAGTTAGTGCTTTATGACTGGAATTTTAATCTCTAACAAGGATTCTCAGAATATCAGGGATTCTCCCAATATCAGGGATTAGATTTCAATACAATTCTGAAAGAGGCAATATTTATCTTTAAAATTCTCAATAAAGTTCTTCTATCTTCCTATCCATCTCTGTCCCACTTTGCTAATATCTAATCTTGTTACTTTGTCCTACCTTAGGTGTCACTGAGAAGAAGTATTTTTCTTTTAAAAAACATTTTTTTTTTTTTTTTTTGCTTTTTAGGGCCGCATCCATGGCATATGGAGGTTTCCAGGCCACAGCCACAGCCACAGCCATGCAGAATCCAAGCTGCGTCTGTGACCTATACCACAGCTCACAGCAACACCAGATCCTTAATCCAATGAGTGAGGCCGGGGATTGAACCCGCAACTTCATGGTTACTAGTCAGATTTGTTTCCGCTGTGCCACAATGGGAACTACATCTTTTAAAAAACACAAAAAGCCTTTATAATAACTACAATGCTGAGGACCTGAGGTATTTTGCTTTCTAGGATAAAAGAGGGACAAAAGAGAAGGCAAAGTATAACTTAAAAGTTATAATTACTGAAGGGATAATTTCATAGACTATGGGTGGAATATTTTTTGTGCCCACCAGTTCAACTACAGAAATAATTAAATTCCTTTATGCATAAATGCAGTCCTTGGGTTATTACATGCAAGTTTTGTTATGTTCTCTTTTTCAAAATTTATTTTGAGGTTCCTCGTTCTTTGAATTTCTATATAGAACTTAGTTCATCAATTTCTATACACATTCCTTATAGAATTAGGATTCAGGATTATGTAGAATATATGGATAATATGGGAATTATTGATGTCTTACCAATATTGAGATTTTTTTATCCATGAACAAGATATATAATTCAATTTATTATTATCTTATTTAATTTCTATTATTAATATTTTGTCATTTTAGCAGAGAGGACTTACATATATTTAAAAAATTGATATTTAATCTTAAAAATCATATTAAATATTAACATTTGACATTTAATTTCACACTTATTAACCTTGTATCCTTATTCATTGTTAAATTCACTTATTAGTTCTTGCCATAATTATAGATGTATAGGATAACCTGTACTTCAGTGGAGACAGTTTTCTTCCTTTCTAAGAGTTTTGAATCCATTTCTTTTTGTTACTTTAGTATAATGGCCTGGACCTCCAGGACAATACTGGATAGCAATTGTGAGTAGGCATTCTTGCCTTGTTCTTATGCTACAAGGGAAAACATGCACACTTGCACCATTAGGTACAATATTATGTTTTCTGTAAATGTTCTTTATCAACTCAAGGGTAATTTTCTGAGAGGTTTTTTTTTCGGGGGGAATGGGGTTGGATTTTTGTCAAATGTTTTTTCTTAATCTATAGAAATTATCATATGGCTTTACCCCTTTAATCCTATTATATGCTGATTTACATTGATTTTATTCATAAAACATTGATTAATTTTCCTTATAAAACATTCCTGGATAAAACATACTCAGCTACAATGTATAATCCTTTTTATATATTGATAAATTCAGTTTGTTTTTATCCATACAGACAATCTCTGCCTTTCCTTTTCCTTTCTGTCTTCTTTTGTGTTAAATTGAATGTTGTTAGCAAGTAGTAATCAGGAAGTCATTGCAATAGTCCAGACAAAAGGCTAGGATCAGGTGGAATTGGAGAAAAGGATCAAACTTTAGATAGATTTTTGAGGTAGAAATGATAATTCTTACACATGGATTATATACGTGTGTGTGTGTTTGTGTATGGCAAATAATACTAAAAGTAACTATTACTTTTACATATATAGCAAGTAATATTAAAATTAAGTATTTGAATAAACCTGCTTGGAACATAATTGCTCAAGAGATGTTAGTTTACTCTTTTATATACCCTTAATATACATCTTCAACTCCAGCTAGACTAGTCTCCTAACTGTCCCCTCAAACATACTATGTTCATTCATGCCTTTGTTTGTCTTTGCTCATGTTCAATTTCTACCTCTTCCATTAAGTTGCCTATTCTAATGTCACCAATAAATAATAAAAAAATTAGTGCACATTTAAAAATAACCATGTATACCCCATAACATTGTAAGAGGAGCTTTCCCAACAAAAGGGTCTCAATATGTTTGAGAAATAAGGCTAAGATAGAAACAAAGTCCATTAAATCTATGATTGTGGGTTAACTGTGGTAGGAAGGGGGCAGTGAGCAAAGCACAAAGCTCTGTTTCTAAGAGAGAGAAATCAATCTCATGTTTAAAAGACTAATCTTTGACTCTGAGTATAAACCCATTAACCCTCAGGAAAATCTCCTTCCCCATTCCTCTAGATTACAAGGCAGTGGCAGCCTACACAACATTCCCTGCCTACCTGCAAATGTAAATTCTTTTCAGTGACCATCATAGCTGTTCCTATAGAGGTCAATGGATAAAGGAGCTTCTCCTACAGGGTTGAAACAGGGAACATGAAGGACAATGAAAAGCTTTCCAAGTTACAGGTGCAATACTGTCTGATGAATTCATTCCATTTATCGGAATATCGAGCCCTTTGCATTCCTGTCCAGTGGGATGGGAAATATGCTATGAATCAACATTTTGTTTACTATTATCCCATTTTCTGAATGAGAAGTTTTATTGGTTATTTCAGTCTTCCCTATATCATATACCACATGCATTGGGAATGGATAAATTATCATTTTTAGGATATGTCACCACAATATGAAGTAGCTATCTCTAGGCTTGATAGCAAGAACAGTATATAACCCAGAGATACTGGACTTGGTTTAGTTTTAATAAATGGATAAGATATTGAACCATTTCCCTTGGATGGGGGATGTGAGTATGTTTCATGTACATTTTAGGCTAAGTTCATAAAAAGGAAAGTATACATTCATGTTGGATAACCAGAAGGATATTTCTTAGTGGATAATATGGTTGCCTTCCAAATACTCATTTGTCATCCCCAATAGTTGAGCAGCCATAGACCATCTCTGATTATTGTCAGTTGTCAGAGCAGCTGCATTTTGCAAAAGAAATGAAAATGGTGAGAAGGATGAAGATTTGCAGATAGCAGAATACCCTACTAAAATAAGGATCGCATATGACATCATTATTAGTCTTCATTCTGATTTGCTTATCAAAGTAGCCCTGAAGGAGAAAGTGTTCTCTTACAAATGGAATGTAGGTCCAGAAAATTTTGATAGGAATCAAGGGGAAAGTAAATGTGCAGATCATGTACTATTACCAATAAAGATGTTTTTAGATGAGTTCTGATCTCCTCTACTCTCGTGCCTTCATATCACTAACATCTGTGATTTTTAAACCTGTATTACTAATAAAGTCCTCTAATGAAATGATTTGCTTTTGTGTCTATAAATACTAATAGTCTACAACTGGTTGACAGAAGAGAACATGAGTTATTTATTTGCTTTGTGCCAGCATCTAACTCTCTGCCCGGATTATAATAGATAATCATTTCCTGACTGAATGAATTAATAAAATGCTTGGTTAGCTTGGAAGGCAATCTAGGGATACAGCGAAAGGGAGGAAAAGAAACTAGAAAAAACCAAGGATGGGGGAGAGGTTTGAAGTGATGGGGAAATACCAATTTTGCTTAATATTTGGCCAAAGATTGACCTTAGGAGTAAGAAGAGAACTGGACTGAAAAGATGTGTGGCTTTCCAAAAACTGTCTTTAGCTAAATGGATCTAAAAACCAAGGTTCTGATCCCGTGTCATTCTAGCATGTGGCATCACTTTAGATTTTCAAAGTTAGCCTTTAGTGTCTTATTTTCATTCAGGCATTTTCCCCTGACTTTGGGTGTCTGCTTTCCAGCAAAAGGTGAAAACTGAGTTTCGTTGCATATGCTCAAGTGTTAGTCTACCCTACCCTCACCAAAAAAAAAAAAAAAAAAAAAAAAAAAAAAAGATCTTAGAGATAAAGTTCATGTATAGTGTTCCTCGACTGACTTTTCTTTAAAAATAGCTTTTTTTAAAAAACAGCATAGATTATTTAGCAACTCATTACATAAAAGTGGTATTCATGGTAAATCGATATTTATATGAAGCCAGTTTATGATCACTGCTCTACCAAATTTCAGCTTTCCTTTTTTCTTTTAAATTTAACTTTTCTTAAATACATAGATAATATGTTAAATACATTTGAGTGTAAATATTCACACGTTACAGATAGAACTGAAATCCTCTTTGACCACTTGGATTTTTCTACTGCAATGATAATTGCTTTCTGCCACCTATGCTGTGATTATTACTAACACCCCACTGCTATTCTATCTGCTCTGGGTGAAGGTACCTTAAAAGCAGGCCCACCTCTTTTGAAAATCCACAACTTCCTCCCCCTGTAATCTGCCTTGAGCAACTTGTGTAGAACTGACTCCTCACACTAGCCTGATCCAGCTGTGAGCTTTACTATTTCTGCTTGTACTCTTCTTTTCAGCTCTCACTGCCTTCCTCTTCTTCTCTGCCTAGTGTACTCCAATTCCTCTTTCCTTGCTGTGATCAGAAGTCACCCCATCTGAAGTTTTCCCTGTGCCTGCAGACAGTTTTGTATAATAAAAAGACCTTGGAGAAATTAAGCCCGTGAGATTCAGAGTCAGAATTCATGAGTGTGATTCTCGGTTTTGTCTCTTACAAGCTACTTGAGACCTTAGATCAGTTATTTAACCTCCTTGAGTCTCAGTTCCATGATTTATAAAATAAGTAAAATATTACCACCTACTTAATAATGTAAGTAGGATGAAATGAGCTAATACATGGGAAACACTGAGATCATGCCTGGAAGATAGTGAGCACTTCATATAATTAGTTATGATTTGGATTGTACCATTCTTAATTACCTTCCACATTTTATTATAACTTTTTTCTGTCTGCCTACAGGTTCTCAAATCCTTAAAGGGCTGAATTTATGTCATTGTTTACTTTGTTTTACTCCCATTTCCCTACCCCAAACTTCAAAACATACACGCTAAGCACAATGCCTACCACTTAGTGGGCACTCCACAAAGAAGAAAGCATGAGATGGTATCAAGTTGCTTAGTAACAGAAATCTTTAATCTAGGGTCATACTTTCAGGGGATTCTTTTAGTTTTCAACCTCCAGCTTTTCCTGCTTTCTCTTTCTCTTGAGGCCAAATAAAAAGAGAGGCTTTGGCTTTCTATTTGGCATTGAGATGTATCAAATGGTATTGAGTCCACAGCACACCTCAGAAACAGGTTTGTTTGGCCCCCTACCTCTACTCTTCTTTTCCTTCCATGTGTTTCATTTTCTCATTCCCTACACTTTCACCTTATTGATCACTTTTTACCATAGAAAGCTTTCTTAGAGAAGTAGTCTTCTAAGTGATTTTGACACAGTGCTTCAGACCTCTGGCCCCAATTGGTCTGAGTTTAAAGGTCTATGCTTTCATTCTTTCTTCTCTTACTAAAATTTTGAAAACAGTTGAATAAAACAAAACATTTTTTTCTGTTGGATTTCACCATGCTTGTCTCACAGCTAACTTAAGTCTTGTAGCTTTTAACCCAAGGGAATGACATTGTAAAAATCTTATATTGGTGCATTTCACTTGGGTAAATTCTGTTGTCCAAGAATTTTAAAAAGTAAAAAAGTACCTACAAGAATACAACTAAGGTAAACAGATATATTTAATTGTTAATATTAAGTGATATAAACAGATTCATAACCTACATTACTTTTTACCTCATTAGAAAAATGAACACATTATCGTACCTTTGGGTGAAACCATTGGAAAAGTTCTTCTGGGAGTGTACTGGGATATTTATGGAGAATGTTCAGAGAAATGGACCTGGTTAATATTTAATGAAATGGATGTTACTATAATGTTACTACAAAATTAGCATAGCTTATGGGAATGTTTTAAAATGAATCATCTTCTATAATGGCCAGTAATTCAAAGAGTATACTTTATTAAAAGAGCCTAGCGATGTTTAAATTATATACAAACTCCAAATCTAGCACCTTGCTATTGTTCTTTTATTTTCTACTTTAACATGTATCTACTTTAGTATTTCTACTCATTATAAAATATTTTTGGAGAGAATTTTGGAAGAATTAATAAAGCACTTAGCAAAATAAGAAGCAGAATCTTTGTTTAGCATGAGGGCAACCCCCAGCAGTTTTGCGTTACTAGTGGTTCTCATTTTAGTGTTTTCAAGAATATACATTTTGATTTTTCTCAACTCTCCTGACTTCTAGAAGAATGAAAGAGAAACTACTGAGACTAATTTAGGATTCCAGGATGTTCAAGAATGTACCTGTGTGGGTTCCCTGGAGGCCTAGCAGGTTTAGTATGCAGCATTGTCACTGCTGTGGCTCAGGTTTGATCCCTAACCCCGGGAACTTCCACATGCCATGGGCATGGCCAAAAAAGAGAGGGAAAAAAAAAAGTACCTGTGCAAAACTTTTTAGCTGCTAAAAACAAAAGAGGATTGCATTGGGTTGGGAGTTAGGTCTGAAATTTAGCCACCAAATAATGGAAGTCATGCCACCTGATTTCGCCATAAAATTAGGATAATTAAAACTGTTATGTTTTTCACAGGATTGTTCTCTCAAATGAGTAAACAGATGTATAAAAATAGTGATAATGTAGTTTTTGAAGTATTTTATTTATTATTTCAAATCATATCATTATAACTCTTAAGGGTTACAGAATTGGCATGTGTCCTATAGAGCTATAAATAGGTTCCTACAGCAATTTTTTTTTTTCTTTTTAGGGCTGCACCTTAGGCATATGGAAGTTCCCAGATGAGGGGTCAAATCAGAGCTGCAACCCCACAGTCACGGCAAAATGGGATCCGAGCTACATCTGCAACCTACACTACAGCTCATGGCAACACCAGATACTTAACCCACTGAGCAAGGCCAGGGGTCAAACCCACATCCTCACAGATACTTGTCAGGTTATTAACCTGCTGAGCCACAATCGGAACTCCCCTACAGATTTTTATAAGAAGGGATTTAAAAATTGATGTATATTGGCCTAAGCTAATTTTGGAAGTCAGCATGTAACAGGTCCTTTTTGTACATATTTGGTGATATCTTATACTTACAGGTAGGATGGTCTTTACATCTCCACCCCTGCATATTTACCAGAAATACCACTCTTTGCTCTAAGCTCTCCAAATGCTACCTTATGTGAAAAATGCATTTGAAGGCAGACACAAAGATTTTTGATTGCAGAATGCAATGATAATGGGACTCTAGTCCTTGTATGCTACACAAATGGTCCTACACTGCTTTGTTTGTTAGATTTATATAGTTTGATCATGCAGGGACAATGGGACCTATACAAATCTACATGATCTGCTACCAATTTTGAATACTGCATTTTACCACTTAAAAAATTCTTATATTATCCCTTATGCTTAATTAATAAATATTTTCATGTAGATTTCAGTTATGCTATTTGAGTTAACAAGTAATGAAGTATCAAGTACTGACTTCTAATTAGGGCACCCCTAAGATATAGAATCATTTCTGCACATTTGCACATTACATGGCTTATCCTAATGTATTTAATGTAAATTCCAATGCAAACTATATGTGTCATTTTGTCATATGAAATGTGGCTGTATTTTAATCTCAGTGCTGTTATCAAGGTCTCATACATATATTTCTTTTTTTAAAAAAAGTATTTTAAATAATATCTATATGAAAAAATGGATGTTAGCTAAACTTACTGCATAATCATTTTACAAAACACTATGGTGTATACCTTACACTTAAACAGTGCTGTATGTCAATTATATCTCAGTAAAACTGGGAAGTGGGGTGAATACTTGAGAGATTTTTAAGACACAAGCATTGCTCATTTTAAAAAATATTTCTTGAGCACTTACTCTGTGCCAAGCACTATGCTAGGTCCTGAGGTAATAAAAACTAGGCACGATTCAAGTTCTTACAGCCTAGTAAAGAAGCAGGTATTGAACAAACATCAAAACTTCAGTGTGATATTTGCTATGAAAAATAAACTATAGAATTCTGTTGGATCCTTTAAAATAAAAGTATTATTTAGAAAAAGCCTATGGGAAGAGGTAGAAATAATTTATCTTATGAATTAGAATTATGAATACTGTTATAATATATAATATATAATTTCTTACCCTTTTAATATTTTTACATTAAAGATGAAGATAAAGAGCAGAAACATTTCTAACTGGGAGAATAACTTTATGTGCCCTTGATTGGTTTGGTTGACTGAAACTATAAAGCAGTTTAACAACTGAATGTCATAGGAATTAAAGGCACTTCTATTGAGTCAATAAGTCACCATATTGCTACTGTTCTCCTGAGGAAATAAACTTGCTACATGAACAATTCAAGACACAATAACGTTTTTTGTTTTTTTTTTTTTTTCCCCACTGTACAGCAAGGGGGTCAGGTTATCCTTACATGTATACATTGCAATTACAATTTTTCCCCCACCCTTTCTTCTGTTGCAACATGCGTATTTAGACATAGTTCTCAATGCTACAATAACGTTTTTTTATAGACAATGAGGAAAAGAACCACAACAAAGAGAAAACATTAAAGGTTTTAAAATATTTTCTTCTATTTTTTTCACTGTAGTTTATTGTACATTTAAGCAGAAAACATCAATAGACTTCTATTATAATATGGAGAATAATTTTAAAGGCAATTTCTGGTTGTGTGGAGTAATTATAATTATGTTGAAACCTGATTCAATTTTCCATTTAATTTTTTAACGTAATTGATTTGAATTGCCTTTTGTCATTACTTAGTGCATTATAAATTTGATGCTTTTCACTACCATCTTAGAATTCTGTTAATTTTTATATGTATCTTTATAGAGTCTGTGTATTACATGCTCTATTAAATACAAAGCATTTGAATAATTTTACATTTAGTCACTGAAATACAGTATAAGAAATATGAAATTTACTAATTAAGAGGAAGTTGTTAGATGTCTATTCATTTTACTTTTCCATAAGATGGTGAATAAATGAATAATGCAGTTCTCAATAAAACAAGCTGTATTCAAGTTATTTTTAAGATCTTTAGCTTAATTACTAAAATACCTTTTCCTACATTTTGATTCATTTGACCTTCAAAGATTCTAGCAAATAATATTAAAATCAGCATATAAAGGAAAAGCTAGCAATTATATTCTGACTGATTCTGAACTCCTTCTTACTATTTATCCTATCAACCAGTATTTTAAAGTCCCATAACGTAAGAAAAGTAATGTATGTATGTATATATGACTGAGTCACTTTGCTGTACAGCAGAAATTGGCACAATGTTGTAAAACAACTATACTTTAATTACAAATGTAAAAAAATAGCAAGCATGCATTGAAAATTGTCATAGAAATAAAAATATTTAAGATACCAACCCAGACATATATGAACACAGACACGTGAATAGCAGACACACACAAACACAAACATGATTGTTTGGTATCTTTCCCTGAGATCTAAGATAACACTGCTGCAATATTGACATCAACAATTTCAGTGTCTCTGTATTTTGACACGAGATGATATTTAGCAATCTCCGTGGCTCAAAGAAGCTACACAGTTTCTTTATCTGTTTCCTTGATTTATTTAATAATGTGTACTGCATGTCTACCATGTGCCAGGCACTGTTCCAGGTGTTGAGGTTAAAAATGTAAGCAAAGCAGACACAGCTTATTTTTCCCTTGTGCAGCTTATATTTAGTGGGGTTTTTGTTCCCACAGAACCAATGATAGATAGATGAATACATACATACATATATAGATGATAGATGACAGATATAATGATACAGATACAGATATAGGTATAGATAGATTGCTACACAAAAGGCTATTGATTGGTATTTGTTCCATTGCCTGATTTTCTTATATGCACAGAATTGGTCGTAAAAATCACTAAGCCAGAAACAAAAGCTGCTAACTACCTTCATATTTCTAAAGAAAACATTGATCAATTTGGGAACAGAATTATTCTTGTAGGACTTTCCTGAGAGGCTGTTAAACTATTTCTAGCCCCCTTCTCAATCTACATGAAAGGATTAGACATGTGAGAAAAAATTGTGTCCTTGTTCAGGGTGTTAGAGAATGAGAAGTCCTTTTTCTTTCTTGGGCTTCTCTCTTTATGGCGAGTAAAGGGAGGAATTCCAAATGGATATTTGAAGGCTGGAAATGCTTTTCAGCAAAGCAAAACAAAATACCTGGTTTTCTCTTTAGAAAGAGGCAAGAAGATAAGATTTCTTGAAATTGCTTTACAGTTGTTCCTTGAAGTTTGGGAGCCCACAGGAACATAGAAATGGTATCCATTTCTGGTCCTGAGATTTTTAAAGACAAAAGACCTGCTAAGGTAGCCTGTGCCACAGTGTGAATAGGCTATGGTGTAATGGAAGTGAGGACCTCAGTAGTTCCTGTGGTTCCTCACTAAAGCATATGAAGTTTAGAGGTGACCCGGGTGGCTCCCAGGGCAAAACAAAGTCCAGTTGGGGTCTGATGTTGTGGCTGAAGTGAAGTGTGACTGTCTTTCTCTACGGGTGATCTTCAGACACTGAGAATGCAGAGTGAGCAGAAAAACTCTGCTTACCTGGTATAATTTCAGATGTAATAGACTTGTTCCTTCCTTAAAAAAAAAAAAAAGGTCTGCTTATTCATGTTTAAAGTCCCTTTTCTATTCAATCTACAGACATTTATTGAATACTTACTGTGTTCCAGACACTATTCTAGGTGCTATGGCTATTATAGTGAACAGAACAGATGGAGGGAGTAAGAGAGAGAGAGACTATAAACTGAGTCGACTATCAGAGTCAGTGTTGCTAGCATAGGGATTACCAGTTGTACTGACCACAAGTTTTGGCACAAAGCAGGAGCCTGATAAATGTTATAATAAATGAGTGAGGGTAAGTTAGATGACCTCTATGATCATTTTCCCTACAGCCTGCAACACTGTCTTCTGTTGTTTATATCTTATTTAATTATCTTATTAATTTTAGTATTTAATGTTTTAAGAAACAATTATATGCTGGACAATGCTAAAGTTTGTCATATACTTGTATATACTATGTCATTTAAACTTCATAGTAGCACTATGGGGTGGATTTTAGTATCTCATTTTATAAATGAAATGATTTACCCAGTTACCAGAGCTATATTTGAAGGCCAAGTGTTTTGCTCCAAAGCCCATGCTTTTTTGTTAGATCACACTGTCTCTCCAATATTATTGGAGTGTATTCTACAGAGTGTTAGAGCATCATCTACTTAACACTCATAGTGAAAACTTAATGAATGTATCACTTAACAATTTCGGTTTTCAAAATATATATCAAATATATATATATATATAAATTTCTTGGCATATATGCATGTGTATATATATATATGTATGTATATATGTATATATATATCTCCTTACTTTTCTTTTTTTGCTTTTTTTTTTAAGGCCCTACTCGTGGCATATGGAAGTTCCCAGGCTAGGGGTCAAATGAGAGCTGCAGCTGCCAGCCTACACCACAGTCACAGCAACATCAGATCTGAGCCATGTCTGTGACCCACACCACAACTCATGGCAACCCCAGATCCTTAACCCACTGGGAGAGGACAGGTATCAAACCCGCATCTTCACTGATACTAGTTGGATTCATTTCCACTGCACCACAAAGGGAACTCCCAGTCCTCTTATTTATCCTCTAGGTGGAGAATAGCTTCTTTTCACTGTTTTATGGATTAAGAAACCGAAATTTGTGGAAGTTAAATGGTACAACAAATAAGTGGCATGTCTTCGAATGCTTTCAGTATACCATAGTGTAGTATGCTTCAGTGGGCCTTAGAAGATGATTTTCTTCTCCCCATTCTCCTTCAAATTCCATTTTAAAATTTAGCTCTTCTAAAAAGCATTTCCTGGTAATACCACTTCACATCAAATGATGTGCTTCCTTCGAGTACTTTTTTTGTTTCTGTGTTGCCATGTAATAACAATGGCTAATATTTATTAAGAGCCTACTAACTACCATATGATCCAGAAATTCCACTTCTGGGTATTTATCAAAAGGAAACAAAAACACTAATTCAAAAAGATATATATACCCCCATATTCATTGTAGCATTATTTACAGTAGCCAAGACATGACAGAAACCCAAGAGTCCATTAATGGATGAATGATAAAGAAAATGTGGTGTATATCTATCTAGGTAGATAAATACACAATAGAATATTATTCAGCCATAAAAATGAGGAAATTCTGCCATTTGTCACAACATGGTTGGACCATGAAAGGATTATGCTAAGTGAAATAAATCAGATAAAGACAAATGTCATATAATATAATCTCACTTATATGTGGAATCTAAAACAAAACAAGACAAAAACAAAGAAACCTAACTCATATATACAGAGATGAGATTTGTAGTTGCTGTGGTGGGGGTGGGAGGATGGGTGAAATTGGTGAAGGTGGTCAAAAGGTACAAATTTCCTGTTATAAATAAGTCCTGGGAATGTAATTTACAGCGTGGAGACTATAGTTAATAATACCGTATTATGTATTTGAAAGTTGCTAAGAGTGTAGCAACTTTTTTAAAAGTTCTCATAATAAGAAAAAAACTTTTAAAATTTATTTTAGTTTTTATTGAAGTATAGTTGATTTACAATGTGTTAATTTCTGCTGTATAGCAGTGATTCAGTTATATATATATATGCCATTATATATAAAAGCATGAAATAATGTCATTTACAACAACATGGATGGTACTAGAGATTCTCATACTGAGTGAAGTCAGAAATATCAAATAGATCACTTATAAGTAGAATCTAAAAATGATACAAAAGAACCAATCTATGAAACATAAACAAACTTACAGACAAAGACTTGTGGTTGCCAAGGGGGAGGGGATTGGGGAGGGAAGGAGTGGGAGGTTGGGGTTAGCAGATGTAAGCTATTATATATGAAGAATGTAATCAATAAGATCATATTCAATGTCCTATGACAAACCATAATGGAAAAAAATATAACTCTGTGTGTGTGTGTGTGTGTGTGTATATATATATATATATATTTATCTATATCTTACATCTTCTTTTTCCATTCATCTATCAGTGGATATTTGGATTGCTTCTATGTTTGGCTATTGTAAATAGCACTGCAATGAACATTGGGGTGCATGTATCTTTTTGAATTATGGTTTTCTCTGGATATATGCCCTGGAGTGGGATTGCTGGGTCATAAGGTAGTTCCATTTTTACTTTTTTTTGAGGAATCTTAATATTGTTCTCCATAGTAGTTGTACCAATTTACATTCCCACCAACAGTGCAGAGGATTCCCTTTTCTCCTCACCCTCCCCAGCATTTATTGTTTGTAGACTTTTTTTTTTTTTTTTTTGTCTTTTTGCTATTTCTTGGGCCGCTCCTGCGGTATATGGAGGTTCCCAGGCTAGGGGTCGAATTGGAGCTGTAGCCACCGGCCTACGCCAGAGCCTCAGCAACGCGGGATCCGAGTCGCGTCTGCAACCTACACCACAGCTCACAGTAACGCCGGATCGTTAACCCACTGAGCAAGGGCAGGGACCGAACCCGCAACCTCATGGTTCCTAGTCGGATTCGTTAATCACTGCGCCACGATGGGAACTCCTGTTTGTAGACTTTTTGATGATGGCCATTCTGACTGGTGTGAGGTGATACTTCCTTGTGGTTTTGGTTTTTATTTCTCTAATAATAAGTGATGTTGAACATCTTTTCATGTGCCTTCGGCCATTTGTTTGTCTTTTTTGGAGAATTGGCTATTTAGGTCTTCTGCCTAATTTTTGATTGGGTTGGTTGGTTGTTTTTTGGCCATGCTCATGGCATGTAGAAATTCCTGGGCCAGGGATCAAACCCATGCCACAGTGGCAGCTTGATCTCTTGCAGTGACAACACCAGATCCTTAACCCTCTGTGCCACAAGGGAATTCCTGTTTTTGTTGTTGTTGTTGAGCTGGATGAGCTGTTTGCATATTTTGGAAATCAAGCCCTTGTCAGTCATATCATTTGCAAATATTTTCTCCCAGTCTGCAGTTTGTCTTTTCATTTTGTTTATGGTTTCCTTTGCTGTGCAAAAGCTTCTAAGTTTGATTAGGTCCCATGTATTTTGCCTTTATTTCTATTGCCTTGGGAGAGTGACCTAAGAAAACATGGCTACAATTTATGTCAGATAATGTTTTGTCTATGTTCTCTTCTAGAAGGTTTATGGCATTATGTCTTATATTTAGGTCTTTAAACCATTTTGAGTTTATTCTTATGTATGGTGTGAGGTAATGTTCTAACTTCATTGATTTACAAGAGGCTGTCCAGCTTTTCTGATACTATTTGCTGAATAGTCTCTTTTCTCCATTGTGTATTCTTTCCTCTTTTGTCAAAGATGAATTGACCATAGGTGTTTGGGTTTATTTTTTGAACTTTTTAATCCTGTTCCATTGATCTCTGTTTTTTGTGCCAATACCACAGTTTTGATTACTATAGCTTTGTAATCTTGTCTGAACTCTGGAACAGTTATGCATCCTGCCTTGTTCTTTTTCCTCAGGATTTCTTTGGCAATTTATTTATTTATTTATTTGGCAATCTGTAGTTCTTTATTCTGTTCCATTTGTCTGTATGTCTGTTTTGGTACAAGTACCACACTGTCTGGATGATTGTGGCTTTGTAATATTGCGTGAAGTCTGGGAGAGTGATGCCTCCTGCTTGGTTTTTGTTCCTCAGAATTGATTTGGCAATTCTGATTCTTTCGTGGTTCCATATAAATTTTAGGATTATTTTTGCTAGTTCTGTGAAAAATGTCATGGGTAATTTGATAGGGATTGCATTAAATCTGTAGACTGCTTTGGATAGTATGGGCATTTTAACAATATTAATTCTTCCAACTCAAGGGGATGAGGTATCTTTACATTTCTTTGAATCATCTTTAATTTATCAATGTTTTATACTTCTCAGTATATAAGTCTTTAACCTCCTTGGTCAGGTTTATTCCTAAGTGTTTTATTTTTAATGCAACTTTAAAAGGGATTTTTTTTTAAACTTTCTTTTTATGATACTTCATTGTCAGTATAAAGAAATGTAACAGATTTCTATATGTTAATCTTGTATCCTGCCACCTTGCAAAATTTGTAGTCCATTAAGTGTGCAATAACCTTATGTGTAAAAAAAAATATAATGCCTTATTTAAAAATACCTTATTGCAAAAAATGCTAAAAATCATCTGAGCCTTCAATGAGTTATAATCCATTTGCATTAGTAACAAAGATCACTGATTCCAGACCGCCATAGCAAATATAATAATAATGAAAAAGTTTGAATTATTTCAAAAATTACCAAAATGTGCCACAGACACATGAAGAAAGAAAGTGCTGTTTGAAAAATGGCTCTGATAGACTTGCTCAAGACAGGGTTGCCACAAACCTTTAATTTGTAAAACAAAACAAAACCAAAAAACAAAAAAACACTTCTCAATATCTGTGAAGCATAGTAAAGTGAAGCACAATAAAATGACACATCCCTGTAATATATTTCCTGAAAGTTTTTTTTTAGAAAGCCTACTATGTTCCAGATACTGTTCTAAGTACTATGCATGCATTGATTCTCTCAGAGCTCACAACAACCTCTTGAGGTAAATTCCATTGCAGTTGCCGTTTTATTGATGAAGACACTTGAGGCACAGAGAGGTTGTATATTGGAGCTCCCTGGTGGCTCAGTGGGTTAAGCATCCAGTGTTGTCATGTCATGGCTCGAGTCTTGCTGTGGCATGGTTTTTATCCCTGTCCCAGGAACTTCTGTATGTAACAGTGCAGCCAGACAACAAACCAGAGAGATTGTATGTCTTGACCAATCTTTAAAAAGTAGTAAGTAGAAAAGTCGGGCTATGAATGCAGACAATCTGGCCCTAGAGATCCTACATCCCTATTCAGTTCATTCTATATTATCTATGAATTATTTTACTTTGCTTTTGATTAAATATTGTTTGATAAGTGTTTTTAACTTTTTTTTTCACATCACACTTTTAATAAGCAGGCTGCAACTCAAGTGTTTTTGGTTTTATTTATTTTTCTCTTTAGAGTCATACCCATGGCATGTGGAAGTTCCCAGGCAAGGGGGTCGAATTGGAGCTACAGCTGTCAGCCTACAACACAGCCACAGCAATGTGGGATCCGAGCCATGTCTGTGACCTACACCACAGCTCATGGTAACATCCAGATCCTTAACCTACTGAGCAAGGCCAGGAATCAAACCTTCATCCTCATGGATACTAGTCGGGTTTGTTACTGCTGAGCCACAATGGGAACTCCCAAGTCTTTTTGTGCTACTATATATATAAGCTTCAGTTTAGCACTTTACCTAGGGGAGGAATTTAGCAAATAATTTGAAAGAGAATGGTAGCTCCTGGAGCATGGAGATACAATTTAGCAATCTTTTCCAAAGCAAATAAAAGGTGTGAATAAGCTCCCCTTCCTTTTTCTTTTTCTTTGAATCCATTATGGCAGAATATTTGACATTATTGTGAAAAATATCATGTCTTTTATTTTTTATATTAAATTTGCTTTTCCTGACTGGATGTTGAAATTGTTCTCCAGCGATAAGAATGGTTTTGAGCTGATCAGCTATAACCTTTCCATTCAATGGCCTTAATCATCAAATGAGAAATTTATAAATTAGCTCCAGAGTGGAGGGTGACATTCTATGACCAAAGTTTAGAAGAAAACAAAGGAGTTCACGGAAGAGTTCAGCCCAGGTACAGTTAAGTCTTTGTACTACTAGTCACTCTCCACATTACACATATATGTTACATATATATCCTCACCATAGTTTTATCTCTTAAGCAAACAGATGATTCCTCCATTACCCTGATCTAAAACATCGATGGCTTCCATGTAGTGTCCACTGCCATGATAGTGTTTTTCAAATATGTCTTAAATCAAAATAACTTGGAAAACTTAAAAAAAATGTAATTTCCAAGGCCGGGGAACTTGTGTATTTAATAAGCTCTCTGAGAGATTCTGATGCTCAAAGTTGAATAACATTGGCCCATTAGAATTAAGTATGGTCTCTGCATCTTTGCATTCAAGATTCCCATTAACATTGTTCTATTCTAACATTTCCAGCCTTATCTTCTGGTAAGTCTACATTTCAGTCATCTTCATATTTCCCCAAAACCCTAGAGCACACTTTGCACAGAGCAGGTATTCAGTATGCTTATAAACTGACCTTATTATTTCAGTGTTGTAGTCCACTAAACTAAGTAACCACCACGGTGCTGGGGGAAATGATATTGGTCTGTGTCCTCTGCTTACTTTGCTACTTCTTTCTTCCTTGTCAATTCTGGTGCTGCCTGAACAATGAAATATAAAGGTGACATTCAGTTTTTACTTAGTCATTGAACTGCAGAAAATGGTCATAGCAGAGTGGAGATATAGAAGGCAGAAATATCCCTTACATTGAGAATAACAATACCTAAGGCACAACAAAAATCATAACCCAGTTATCTCCTCCATCATTTCACATTAATTACTACAGTTTCAGGTTTTAAAATACTGATTCTCTGATGTTTCTAGAAGACTTCGATTTATTCACATTCCCAATTCCATCTTAGATTCAAAAAGAAAGAGGTAGAGCCAGCTACTACTTTTCTTTCCCTCAGTCTAGAATGTCAACATTCCTAACTCACACCAAGAGGTTCCATTATTCTTATTCACTTGTCTGTTGGGGTTCTATTGCCCTTTGCTCCCTTGAAAATGAGGTCATCATCTATAAGACCACTTAGCTATATCCTGCTCTCTATGAACTGTGAAAATTCATTCTGATGGAAACAGGAAATTTGCCAATATGAAAAAGACCAACATTTACTTTAACCAGTTGATGTGTCAGTTCAACATTATAGGAATATTAATTAGCTAAACCAAAGAATATGCATTTGTGTATTCAGTGCACTTATGCATGTTCATGTGCATGTGAAGAGACTAGTGAGTACTGAAATCTAGCCTGTGCTCCACATGTACTTTGCTACTGTGATGGGGTATGGCAGGTGGTAGAAATACCTTTTTTCCCTTGCCCAATATTTATATATGATCCTTGAATCATGTGCCTGAGGGACCATGTTATTTTCTGATGCAGCCATTAATAGAGGGCAGCTTTTTAAAATTTTCACAGAAACCCACATAGACTAGCATATACATGCATGTTCACTGTGTGTGTGTGTGTGTGTGTGTGAGAGAGAGAGAGAGAGAGAGAGAGAGAGAGACAGGGACAGGAACAGAGGGAAAGAAGGAGGAAATAATAAAGCCATGCATTTTTATACATGGAAGTTTAGGCTTGAGATGCCTATTGGACCTCCCGGTGAAAATGCCAAGTTGGCAGTTTGACATATGAGTCGGCATTTTGGAAGAGTTGTTTGGGCTAGAGGTTAAAATTTAAGAATCACCAGAAATTAAGTAGAAATTAAAAACATTACATTAGTTTGATCACCAAGAAAGTGGTGGGATATAAAGAAGTCAAAATAAAGATTAAGTCCTGGGAAACAACTATGTGATAACAGGAAGGGAAGAAAAGGAGTAATAGGAAAGTAGGCATGGGTGAAGTTCCGGAGGCCAAGTCAGCTGTTTAAAGAAGGTTAGTGATTAATTGTATCATTTGTTGAGGATAGATAAGTAAGAGGCACATGGACAGCTGGATTCAGCAATGTGGAGATATTGGCGATCTAGACAAGAGAAGATTCAAGACAATGGTAAAGTATGAAAAATCTGACTGGAGAGGGTTTAAGAGGATAGGAAAAGAGAGATTTACAGTACACCTTTGGCGGTGTTTTGCTCCAAAGAGCAGGAAAATATACAGTAGTTTCAGTAAATGTTTGGGATCAAAGGTTTTATTCATGCATATGGAAAATTATATAAGGCATAAATATAGTTTAGTAAGTATTATAACAGCTGTGTTATCATGACCTAAATCAAGATATAGAACACTGCAGGATTCTAGAAGCCCCGTGCATGCCCATCTTGATCAAAAACCTTTCCTTCCTCCTGAGAGGTAACTATCATCTTGACTATCTCAATCATTTCCTTGATATTCTTTATACTTTTGTCACAAAACTATATATCTCTAAATACCTGTTATTTGGTTTTATCAGATTTTGACATTAGATAAATGTAATTACACTGTATTTGTCTCTTGCTTCTTTCACTAATATTGTTTTTCAGATTAATTCATACTGCAGTTTTTAGTTGTACTTGCTTTATTTTTATTGCTGTATGAATATGCCATAATTTATACATCCATTCTTTGTTGATAGATATTTGGGATTTTCTACTTTATGCCCCACACCATGGTCCTGTAGCTAAGATCAGATTTCAATTGCAACTGTGGTCAGCAGTGACCCTGCATGCTGGAATGGGCTTGACCCAACTAAATTAGTGACCACAGCCATTCTGTTTGTTTGTTTCACTTTTTCTTCAGATCTTTTTCCAAATCCTCACTGATGGCTTGGCTTGCTAGTAGGACAGCCCACAAGAGTGGAGGGGCTAATTTTCCCATGGTCAATTCTCAACCAGTGAAGGACAGCAGTATTCTGGAGTGAGAATTTTGAGGTGAATTCTGTGTACTTCCTCATAGCAGAAATGAACAACAGTTACCCAGAATATTACTCAGTTTAATAATTCAAACTTTGTTGATTTTCCTTTTTTGTGTCTCATTTTTTCTGCTTCTTCAATTATTCTAGTATTTCCTGAGTTCACCTCCCAAATAAACTACCTTAATTCAAATCTTTGTTTCAAACTCTGCTTTAAGGGAAACTAAAAGAGAGACAAAGCTCTCATAAATAATGCAACTGTGAATATTCTTATACATAGCTCTGGGGTCACATGTGTACAAATTGCACTGGTGGGGGACTCAGCAAACATTCTCTGTAGAAGACTGGATAATAAATATTTTAAGTGGCCACATATGATCTCTGTCACATAATTCTTTTTTTGTTGTTTGGCTGGTATTGTTTTCACAAACATTTAAAATATAAAAAACCGGTGTTCCTGTCGTGGCGCAGCAGAAACAAATCCGACTAGGAACCATGAGGTTGTGGGTTCAATCCCTGGCCTTGCTCAGTGGGTTAAGGATCCGGCATTGCTGTGAGCTGGGGTGTAGGTCGCAGACACGGCTCGGATCTGGCGTCGCTGTGGCGAAGGCTGGCGGCTACAGTTCCGATTCGACCCCTAGCCTGGGAACCTCCCTATCCCGCAGGTGTGGCCCTAAAAAGAGAAAAGACAAAAAATAAAAATAAAAAAACATTCATCTCGTGGGGCACAGTCAAGGGATATAGTCTGCCAAGCACTGCTCTAGGATATACTTTTATGAATGAAACCACTAGGTCAAAGTGTATACATGGGTTCACTTTTGTAATATATTGTCAAACATTTTCCCACAACAGTTGTACACCTTCAGTAGTAAGGCAAACAGATAAAGGTATTCTACAAACTTGCCCACATTTTGTATTTGACAGAATATTTAATTTTAACCACTTTCTTGGGAGTGTAGTGGTATCACAATGTGGTTTTATTTTGCATTTCCTTAATGACTAAACAGGTCGAGAAAATTTTCGTGTGCTTGATGGCTAATAATTCTCCTGTTTGACTAATACTTAAGTCATTTTCTGATTTTCTTTTGGAGTACCTGTCTTTTTCTCATTGATTTATAGGAGTTCTCTATATATACTGGATATGAATCTTTATGCATTTGTTTGTTCTACAAATAAATTCTCTCTATGACTTATACTTTCACTCTATTAATGATATTTTTGATAAAAATTCATAATTCTATTGAGATGTGATTTATTAGTCATTTCTTTGATGTTTAGTGAATTTTGTATTTCATTTAAGAAATTATTTCCTATCGCAAGGTCATAAAGATACTCTTCTATATTAATTTCTAGAGCTTTACCTTTTTTCTCTCATATTAAATTCTGAAATAACCAGAGTTATTTATTTAGTTTTATATAATATGAGGTAGAGGTCCAATTTCACTTTGTTTTCATTTGGACATCAATTATTCTAGCAGCATTTGTATAACAGATTATTCTTGCCCCACTTCTGAGCTATGTCAGCTGTGTTATAACTTAATTGTCTATATATATGTGGGTTTGAATCTGAGTGCTATTCTGTTCCATTAATCTTTTTGATGACCCTGCACAAATAAACACAGTGCATAGGAATTTTAAAATCCCAAATTGTCAGTTTGCACAAAGAAAACTAGGATTTTAATGATTATTGAGTTGGTTCTATGAATTAAATATTGGAGAAATAGTTTATAACATTAAGCATTCTAATATATGGATATTGTATATTTATTTAGAGCTTCAATGTCTTCCAATAATGTTTGTAGAGATTCATGTAGATTTATTTCTTGATTATGTTATTCTTATTGCTATTGTGGGTTTTCTCCTTTATACTTCAATTTTTGAATTGCTTACTAATATTGAGATACAGACAAAATTGGTATATATATATATATACACACACATACACTCATTTTATTCAACATCTTTACTAAATTCATATTCTTTTTAAAAAATTTTCTTTTATATTGGAGTATAGTTGATTTATGTTGTAAAGTTTGTTTCAGGTGTACAGAAAAGTGATTTGCATTTCTTTAATAGTGATGTTGAACATCTTTTTATGCACTTTTTGGCCATCTGTTTGTCTTCTTTGGAGAAATGTCTACTTAGATTTTCTGACCATTTTTTAATTGGTTTGTTTTTTTTGATATAAAGCTGCATGAGGTGTTTGTATACTTGGGAGGTTAATCCCTTGTTGTGTGCCTACTATTCATTGTGGCTTGTCTTTGGATGCAAAATAACTTTTTTGGTAGGTTTCAGTCTTTTTTGTTGATGGTTGTTCAGCAGTTAATTGTGATTTTAGTGTTTTGGTGAGAGTCCTTCTACTTCACCATCTTGTCTGGAATCAAGGGGCTATTTTTAGTTTGGATGCTTGCTGCCTCTTTCCTCAGTGTGTGTGCTGGCTGTTATTCCCTTGATAGGGGGTGTGCAGGTGTGGTGGTCTGTGTGCTCCTGGTACAGTGGGGACAGCATTTGGCACCCATTTAATGCCCATGCATGCTCCCCAAGTGGTGGGGGCAATGACTGATGCCTGTTCCTGGGTCTCATAGCATCAGTGGCCTGTGCCTACCTCTGGAGCCCACCATGATGGCAGTGGCTTGTGCCTGCCCTCAGAGCTTGTGTCCTGTCGCCTGAGAGTACATGCAAGGAAATAAAATCCTATAGAGGTCCTGCTCTTCTTCTCACACACTTCTCAACAATGGTGACTTGCTTCTCCTAAGGGCCCAGGCTTCTTCTGAGTACACCCTCAGTTGACACACTCCAGCTCGTTCAGGTTGTCTGTGGCAGCTGACCAGGGTCCTCTCCCTGGGTCTGACCTCTGAAGCCCTAGCTTCAGCACCAGGCCCCCGCCCACACTAGTGGACATGTGTCTCAGGCTGGGGAGTGCAGGGTGGTGGTACCGACAGTTGGTACAAGTCACTCTTCATTTCGTCCTCCCCATATTCTTTTTTATTGTGATAAAATATACATAATATAATAATTCACCATTTTAACATTTTAAAGTAAACAGTGATTTTAGTTTATTCGCAAAGTTGTGTAACTATCAACACTATCAAGCTCCAGAACATTTTCATCATCCGCAAAGGAAGTCCTGTACCTGTTAGATTTCCCCTTCCCACACTCTCTTAAACCCTTAATATATTTTAGTCTCTACTAATTTGGTAATTCTGGAAATTTAAAAATGGAATTATACAATATGTAGCCTTTCATTTCTGGTTTTGTTCACTTGTCATCATAGTTTATAAACCCATCTGTGTCATACCATGAATAATTACATCATTTCTTCTTACGGTTGAATAATATTCCATATGTGGATATACTACATTCCATTTATCCATTCATCAGTTGATTGACATTAGGGCATTTTCCAATTTTGAAATAGTTTAGATAATCCACTATGAACATTCATGTACAAGCTTTTCATAGATACATGTTTTCATATTTTATGGGCATATACCAAAAACTGAAATTATTGGGTCATATGGTGACTTTAAGTTTTTGAGGAACTAAAAGCTGTTTTCCAAAGTATATGCCCCTTTTTACATTTCCACCAGCAATGTTTGAGGGCTCTGATTTTTCTACATCCTTGTCAGCATTGGCGATTGTCCAATTTTTTGATTATGCTCATCCTGGTAGATGTAAAGTGGTATCTAGTTGTGGGTTTGCTTTACATTTCCTTCATGACTAATGGTGTTCAGCATCTTTTCATATTCTTGGTTATTTGTATACATTCTTTGGAGAAATGGCTATTCTAGTCATTTACCCATTAAATTTTTTTCTCCAAGTTTTGTTGAGATATAATTCACATACAGCACTGTGTAAGTTTAAGGTGTATAACATAATGATTTGAATTACATACATCAGGAGATGATAACTACAATAGGTTTGGTGAACATCTGTCATCTCTTATAGGTACATTAATGAAATAGTAAAAAGTATTTTTCTTGTAATGATAACTCTTAGGATTTATTCTCTTAACAGCATTCATATATAATGTACAGCAGAGTTAATTTACCTTTATCATGTTGTACATTATATCTGTACTTATTTGTCTTATAACTGGAAGTTTGTACTTTTTAACTACTCTCATCTAATTTCCCATCTTTCCACTCCCTGCCTCTGGTAATCACAAATCTGATTTCTTATTATCTGAGTTTATCTGATTGGTTTTTGAGGTATAGTTTACTTGCAATATTATAATTTATGTACAATATTATGTTCCTGGTACACAGCATAGTGTTCAATATTTCTATATTGTCATGGTGATTCCAAAATGATCACCATGGTAAGTCTAGTTGTCATGTGTTTCCAAACAAGAATATTATTATAATTATTGACTATATGACCCACACTATACATTTCATATCCATGACTCATTTATTTTATAACTGAAAGTTTGAACCTCTTAATCTCCTCCACCTATTTCTTTCCTCCTCTTACCCCTCTCCCCTCTGGCCACCAACTGTTTTCTCTAAGACCGTTTCCCGAGAAAGATACTGTATTATTTCACTTATATGTGGAATCTAAAACACAGAACAAATGAACAAACATACCTAAAGATATAGAGTCAGATATATAGAGAACAAATGGTTGCCCATTTTTAATTGGGTTGTTTGAATTTTTATTGTTGTACAAGCTTTTTCTATATCCTTGATACTAGACCTTTAGACGATACATAATTTGCAACTATTCTCTGCCTTTCTATGCAGTTTCTCTTTGCTGTTTTGATAGTGTTTTTTGAAGAACAGAAGTTTTTTATTTTGATCCAGTCTTACCTATTTTTTTGGGTTATTGTTGCCTTGCTTTTGGTGTCATATCTAGGAAATAACTTGCTAAGTCCAAGTCGTGAAGATTTGCCCCTATGATTACTTCTAAGAGTTTATTGCTTTAGATTTTTCCTATAGGTCTTCGAGTTAATTTTTATACATTATGTTAGGTAGGGATTCGCCTTCATTTAATTGTATATGGATATCCGGTTTTTCTGGCAACATTTTTTTTAAGAAACTATTCTTTTCCTCACTGAATTGCTTTAGCACTCTGGTCAAAATTAGTTGCCACAGACAGATGGTTTATTTCTAGACTCTCATTATGTTCTCTTGAACTCTAAGTCTATTCTTATGCCAGTACCTCAAAGTCTTGATTAATGTAGCTTTGTACTAAGTTTTGAAATCAAGTGGTATGAACTTTCCCTTTTTTAAATGATAGTTTTGGCTATTTGGGGCCTTTTGCATTTCCATACGAATTTTAGGAGCAACTCATTTTCCCCTAAAAAGCTGTCTGGGATTTTGATAGTGATGACACTGAGTCTGTAGATCAATTCAAATTGTAATTATATCTTAACAATATTAAGTCTTTCAATCAATGAACATTAAATGTCTTTCCATTTATTTAGGTTTTAAAAACCTAAATTTATTTCAATGATGTTTTGTAGATTTCAGTATTTTTAGTCTTGCATTTTTTTGCTAAATTTATTTCTAAGTATATTTTATTCATTCTGATACTCTTATAAATGTAATTGTTTCTTAATTTCCTTATTGTACATTTATGGTGTATAAAAATACTGAAGAGTTTTGTATATTGACTGTGTCACCCTCCAAATTTTCTGAACTTGTTTATTAGCTCTAGTAGTTTCCTTGTGGATGCCTAAAATTTTCTATATACGATATTATCTACAAATATAATTTTACTTCTTTCCAATCTAGATATCATTGCATTTTCTGGCCTAATTGTCTTTTCTAGAACATCTAGTACAATACTGAATAGTGGGTAAGAGTGAGCATCCTTCTCTTATTCCTAAATCTTAGGGAGAAAGCATTTTGTCTTTAAACATTAACTATGATGTTAGTTTTGTGATATTCAAAGGTACATTTTATCAGGAAAAAGACCTTCATATTGATTTTTTTGAAGTTACTTTTCTCAAATGCTTTTTTCTGCATCTATTGAAATAATCATATGAATTATGATGTATTACAGTGATAGATGTTTGCATGCTGGAGTAATCTTGCATTCCTAGGATAAATCTCAATTGGTCATATTGTAAAATTGTTTTATATGATTCTGTATTTGGAAGAATTTTGGTGTTGATTTTTGTGTTTATATTCATGATTTAAATTGGTCTGTAGTTTTACTTTCTTGTAGTGTCTTTTCGGGGTGTTATGAAGTAACACTAGTTTCACAGAATTAATTGGAATGTGACTGTTCATCTCTTTTTCAGAAGACCTTGAGAAAGATTGGTTTTAATTCTTCTTTAAACTTTTGGCAGAATTCACAAGTGAAGACACTTAGTCCAGGAATTTTGTCTGACAATTTTTGATTACTAATTCAATCTATTTAATTGTTATAAGTATATTCAGATTTTTTATTTTTTCTTGAGTTAGTTTCAGAAGTTTGTGTCATTCTAAGAATATATCCATTTCATCTAGGTTATCTAATTTGTGACATACATTCATAGTATTCTATAATAATTATTTTTATTTTCATAAACTTGGAAGTAATTTATAGCCCTTCATTCTCATTTTTAGTCCTTTGAGTCTTCTCTTTTTGTTTTTCTTTTTTATTATTACTCAAAAGAATTGATCACATCTGTAGTTGTATAATGATCATAACAATCCAGTTTGACAGGATTTCCATCCCACAACCCGAGCACATACCCCCACCACCCAAACTGTCTCCTCCAGAGACCATAAGTTTTTCAATGTCTGTGAGTCAGCATCTCTTCTGCAAAGAAGTTCATTCTGTCCTTTTTTCAGATTCCACATGTCAGCGAAAGCATTGGATGTTGGTGTCTCATTGTATGGCTGATTTCACTTAGCATGATCGTTTCTAGGTCCATCCATGTTGCTAAAAATGCCAGTATTTCGTTCCTTTGAATGGCTGAGTCATATTCCATTGTGAATATGTACCACATCTTCTGGATCCACTCCTCTGTCGATGGACATTTAGGTTGTTTCCATGTCTTGGCTATTGTGAATAGTGCTGCAATGAACATCAGAGTCCATGTGTCTTTATAAGTCGTTGTTTTCTCTGGGTAGATGCCCAGGAGTGGGATTGCTGGATCAAACGGTAGTTCTATGTTTAGTTTTCTGAGGAATCTCCATACTGTTTTCCACAGTGGTTGCACCAATTTACATTCCCACCAACAGTGCACTAGTGTTCCTTTTTCTCCACACCCTCTCCAGCACTTACTGTTTGTAGACTTTTGGATGATGGCCATTCTGGCTGGTGTAAGGTGGTACCTCATCGTGGTTTTGACTGGCATTTCTCTAATAATGAGTGACGTTCAACATCTTTTCATGTGTTTTTTGGCCATCTGTATGTCTTCTTTGGAGAGCTGTCTGTTTAGATCTTCTGCCCATTTTTGGATGGGGTTATTTGTTTTTTTTTGGTATGGAGCTGCAGAAGGTGTTTATAAATTCTGGAGATGAATCCCTTGTCAGTGGATTCACTCGCAAAGATTTTCTCCCATTCTGTGGGTTGTCTTTTCGTGTTGTTTAGGGTTTCTTTGCTGTGCAGAAACTTTGAAGTTTGAGTAGGTCCCATTTGTTTATTTTTGTTTTTGTTGTCAATACTCTGAGAGGTGGATCTGAGAAGATGTTGCTGTCGTTTATGTCAGAGAGTGTTTGGCCTATGTTTTCCTCTAGGAGTTTGATAGTGTCTGGCCGTATATCTAGGTCTTTCATCCATTTGGAGTTTATTTTTGTGTATGGTGTTACAGAGTGTTCTAATTTCATTCCTTTCCCTGTGGCTGTCCAGTTTTCCCAGCACCACTTATTGAACAAGCTGTCCTTTCTCCATTGTATATTCTTGCCTCCTTTGTCATAGATGAGTTGGCTGTAGGTGTGTGGGTTGAATTCTGGGCTTTCTATCCTGTTGCAAGGATCTACATTTCTGAATTTGTGCCAGTACCATATGGTTTTGATGACTGTTGCTTTGTAGTATAGTGTGAAGTCCGGGAGCCTGATTCCTCCAGCTCCATTTTTCCTTTTCAGCAGGATGTCGTTGGCTATTCTGGGTCTGTTGTGCTTCCAAACAAACTTTAAAATATTTTGTTCGAGTTCTATGAAAAATGTCCTTGGTAATTTGATAGGGATTGCACTGAATCTGTGGATTGCCTTAGGTAGTATAGTCATTTTGATAATATTAGCTCTTCCAATCCACGAGCATGGTATATCTTCCCATCTATTTGTGTCATCTTTGATTTCTTTCATCAGTGGCTTATAGTTTTCAGAGTATAGGTCTTTTGTCTCTTTAGGTAGGTTTACTCCTAGGTATTTTATTCTTTTGGATGCAATGGTGAATGGGATTGCTTCCCTAATTTCCTTTTCTGCTCTTTCATTGTTAGTGTATATAAATGCTGTTGATTTCTGTGTATTAATTTTGTATCCTGTGACTTTGACAAATTCGTGGATGAGCTCTAACAGTTTTCTGGTAGAGTCTTTAGGATTCTCTAGGTATAGTATCATGTCATCTCCAAATAGTGATAGTTTTCCTTCTTCCTTTCCAATTTGGATTCCTTTTATTTCTTTGACTCCTCTGATTGCCATGGCTAGGACTTCCAGAACTATGTTGAAGAGTAGTGGTAAGAGCGGACATCCTTGTCTTGTTCCTGATCTCAGCGGGAATTCTTTCAGCTTTTCACCATTGAGAATGATGTTTGCTGTTGGTTTGTCGTATATGGCCTTTATCATGTTGAGGTAGGTTCCCTCTATGTCTACTTTCTGAAGGGTTTTTATCAGAAATGGGTGTTGGATTTTGTCAAAGGCTTTTTCCACGTCTATTGGAGGATCATATGGTTTTTCTTCTCAGTTTAAGGTGGTATATCACACTCATGGATTTTCAGATATTGAAGAACCCTTGCATCCCTGGGATAAATCCCACTTGATTATGATGTACAATCCTTTTAATGCATTGTTGGATGAGGTTTGCTAGTATTTTGTTGAGGATATTTGCATCGATGTTCATCAGTGAAATTGGCCTGTAGTTTTCTTTTTTTGTGGAATTTTTGTCTGATTTTGGTACCACGGTGATAGTGGCCTCATAGAATGAGTTTGGGAGTATCCCTTCCTCTGCAATTTTTTGAAATAGTTTCAGAAGGAGAGGTTTTAGCTCTTCTCTAAATGTTTGATAGAATTCGCATGTGAAGCCATCTGGTCCTGGACTTTTGTTTGTTGGAAGTTTTATTCATCTTTTTCTATTTCATCTCAGTTTAGTCTTGGAAGATTATACTTTTCTAAGAATTTGTCCATTTCTTCTAGGTTTTCCATTTTATTAGCATATATTTGTATGTAGCAGTCTCTTATGATCCTTTGTATTTCTGTGATGTCTGTTGTTACTTCTCCTTTTTAATTTCTAATTTTATTGATTTGAGTCCTCTCTCTTTTTTTCTTGCTAAGTCTGGCTAGGGGTTTATCAATTTTGTTGATCTTTTCAAAGAACCAGCTTTTCGTTTCATTGATCTTTTCTATGGTTTTCTTTGTTTCTATTTCATTGATTTCTGTTCTGATCTTTATGATTTCTTTCCTTCTACTAACTTTAGGTGTTGTCTGTTCTTCTCTCTCCAGCTGCTTTAGATGTAAAGTTAACTTGTTTATTTGAGCTTTTTCTTGTTTCCTGAGGTGGGCTTGTATTGCTATAAACTTTCCTCTTAGAACGGCTTTTGCTGTATCCCATAGGTTTTGGAGTGTCGTGTCTTTGTTGTCATTTGCTGCTAGGTATTTTTTAATTTCCTCTTTGTTTTCTTCAGTGATGCATTGGTTGTTTAGTAGCATGTAGTTTAGTCTCCTTGTGTTTGTGTTTTTTTGCAGTTTTTTTCTTGTTGCTGATTTCCAGTTGTATAGCGTTGTGGTTGGAAAAGATGCTTGATATGATTTCAATTTTCTTAAAGTTACTGAGGTTGGATTTGTAGCCCAGGATGTGATCAATCTTAGAGAATGTTCCATGTGCACTTGAGAAGAATGTGTATTCTGCTGCTTTTGGATGGAATGTCCTATAAATGTTAAGTCCATCTGGTTTAATGCATCATTCAGGGCCTGTGTTTCCTTATTGATTTTCTGTCTGGTTGATCTGTCCATTACAGTAAGTGGGGTGTTAAAGTCCCCCACTATTATTGTGCTATTGTCAATTTGTCCTTTTAAGGTTGTTAGCAGTTGCCTTATATATTGTTTTGAACCTGTGTTGGGTGTGTAGATATTTAAAATTGTTATAACATCTTCTTGGATTGATCCTTTGATCATTATGTAATGTCCTTCTTTGTCCCTTAAGATATTCTTCATTTTAAAATCTATTTTGTCTGGTATGAGTATTGCTACTCCAGCTTTCTTTTGATCCCCATTTGCATGAAATATTTTCTTCCATCCTCTCACTTTCAATTTGTATGTGTCCCTAGAAGTGAAGCGGGTCTCTTAAAGACAGCATATATATGGGTCTTGTTTTTGTATCCATTCAGCAAGTCTATGTCTTTTGGTTCGGGTGTTTAGTCCATTAACATTTAAGGTAATTATTGATACGTATGTTCTTATTTCCATTTTATTAATTGCTTTGGATTTGTTTTTGCTGCTCTTTTTTCTTCCCTTCTTCTCTTGTTCTTTTCTGCCTATAGAAGTTCCTTTAGTATTTGTTGTAAGGCTGGTTTAGTGTTGCTGAATTCTCTCAGCTTTTGCTTATCTGTGAAGTTTTTGATTTCTTCTTCAAATCTGAATGAGAGCCTTGCTGGGTAGAGTAATCTTGGTTGGAGGTTTTTTCCCTTCATCAAGTTAAGTATATCATGCCACTCCCTTCCGGCCTCCAGAGTTTCTGCTGAAAAATCTGCCGATAACCTTATTGGGCTTCCTTTGTATGTTATTTGTTTCTTTTCCCTAGCTGCTTTCAAGATGTTCTCTTTGTCTTTAGTTTTGGTCAGTTTGATTAATATGTGTCTCGGGGTGTTCCTCCTTGGGTTTATTTTATATGGTACTCGTTGTGCTTCCTGGATTTGAGTGAGTGGTCCCTTCCCCATGTTAGGGAAGTTTTCGGCTATTTTCTCTTGGAGTATTTTTTTGTCCCCTTCTCTCTCTCTTCTCCTTCTGGCACCCCTATAATACGGATGTTGGTGCATTTCACGTTGTCCCAGAGTTCTCTGAGACTCTCTTCATTTGTTTTCAATCTTTTTTCTCTTTTCTGTTCTGTCTGTAATTTCCACTAATCTGTTCTCCACCTCACTTATTCATTCTTCTGCCTCCTGTATTCTGCTGTTAGCTGCTTCTAGTGAATTTTTTATTTCAGTTATTGTATTTTGCATCTCTTCTTGTTTAAATTTTATATCTTGTATCTCTTTGGTCAGTGTTTCCTGTAAGTTATCCATCTTTGCCTCCAGTTTATTTCCAATGTCTTGCATCCTCTTCAGCATCAACAGTCTAAAATCTTTTTCCTAGAGGCTAAGAATCTCCTCCTCACTTAGCTGTTTTTCTGGGGATTTTCCCTTTCTCTCTCATCTGAGTTATAGTCCTCTGTCTTTTCATTTTTATAGGTTTTTGGTGTGGTGACCTTGTTACAGATAATAGAGTTGTAGCCTCTCTTACTTCTGATGTCTGCCCCCCTGTGGCTGAAGTCAGTGTGGGGGCTTGGTGTAGGCTTCCTGATGGGAGGGGCTGATGCCTGCCCACTGGTAGGTGGAGCTTATTCTAATCTCTCTGGTGGGTGGGGTTTAGTCTCTGGATGGGATTAGAGGTAGCTGTGTGCCTGAGGGGTCTTTAGGTAGCCTGTTTACTGAGGGGTGGGGCTGTGATCCCACCTGGATTGTTGTTTGCCCTGGGGCTTCTCAGGACTGACTGACAGGTAGGGCCAGATTTTCCCAACATGGCCACCTCCAGAGAAAGGCACTACTGCTGAATATTCCCTAGAGCTTTGCTTTCAATGTTCTTCCCTCACAACAAGCCATGTTCACCCCTGTTTTCCCAGCATGTCCTCCAAGAACTGTGGTCAGGTTTGACCTAGATTCCCGTGGAGACTTTGCTTTGCCCTGGGACCTAGTGCATGTGAAATTCTGTGTGCACCTTTTAATAATGGGGTCTCCATTTCCCCCAGTCCCATGGAGCTCCTGTGCACAAGCCCCACTGGCCTTCAATGCCAGGTGCTCCGGGGCTGTTTCTCCCCATGCCAGATCCCCACATGTGAGAGTTTGATGTGTGGCTCAGAACTCTCACTCCTGTATGTGAGTCTCTCTCTGTGAACCAGTTAGTTTCCAGTCTGTGGAGCTTCCCACCCAGGAGGTATGGGGTTGTTTATATCACGAAATCGCCCCTCCTACCTCTTGATGTGGCCTCCTCTTTGTCTTCTGGAATAGGGTATCTTTTTTAAGGTTTCTGGTCCATTTGGGTGAGGAGTGCTCAGTCTTTAGTTGTGAATTTTGTTGTTTTTAGGAGAGAAGTTGAGTTCCAGTCCTTCTATTCCACCATCTTAATCCCGTCTCCTCTCTTTGTTTTTCTAGATCTGTCTTGCTAAGGGTTGCCTATTTTGTTGATCTTTGTGAAGAACTAACTTTTGTTTTAGTTTTATTGATTTTCTCTATTGTTTATTATTCCCTATTTCCACTAATCTTTAGCATTTACTTAATTTTGCTTGCTTTGGCTTTGGTTTCTTTTTTTTAGTTTCTTAAAGTGTAAGCTCAGGTTATTGACTTGAGATCTTTGTTCTTATTTAACTTAGACATTTATAGCTATAAATTTCCTTCTAATTACTTTGAGTTGCATATAAGTTGGGCATGTTTTATTTTTATTCATCTCAAAGTATTTCTAATTATTTCCCATTATTTCCTATTTTACCCACTGCTTATTAAGGTATGCATTGATTTCCACATATTTGTGAATTTCTCAAATTTCCTTCTGGAATTAATTTCTAACTTAATTCCATGAGATAGACATATGTTTTGTACGATTTCATTCATTTTATAACTCTCTGCATATATTGAGAGTTATATTGAGAGTTGTTTTATGGCCTAGCATATGGTCTAACATACTGGAGAATGTTACCTGTGTACTTGAGAAGAATGCGAATACTATTGTAGGTGGGTGGAGTGTTTCATAGGTGTCTGTTAGATTAGTTGGTTTACAGGGTTGTTAAAGTCTTTTATTTCCTTCCTGACCTTCTGTTTTGTTTTATCCATTAATAAAAGTGAGATATTGAAGATCTATAGTTTTATCCATTACTGAAAGTGGGAATTGAAGACTACAAGTACAATTTTTGAATTGTTTATTTTCACCTTCTCTTCTGTTCATTTTTGCTTCCTGTATTTTGGGGCTCTGTTGTTGTTATAATTGTTATGTATTCTTGATGGACTAAATATTTTATCATTATGAAATGTGCTTGTTTTTCTCTAATAACAATTTTTGTCTTAAAGTCTATTTTCATTACTGGTTTCAAGGCATATCTTTTTCCATAATTTTACTTTAAATCTTTTTGTGTCTTTGAACCTAAAATGAGTCATTTGTTGAGCATGTAGTTAGGTCATTTGTTTATCCAAACTGCATATCTCTTCCTTCTAATTAGAGTATTAGTCCATTTAAATTTAATAACTGATAAGTTAGGATTTATCTTTGCTGTTTTGCTGTTTGTTTTCTATTTATCTTATTATTTTATATATAGTTATATTTGTATATATATTTATATATGAAATATCTATTATATATCTTATATGCTATAACAACCCTGGAAATCAGACTCGCCCTCTTCCCCAGGGTTTTTTGTTGTTGCTGCTGGCTGTTGTTTGTTTAATGACTTCTGAACTAAATCTATAAATTCTATATCTTTTTCATGTGTGGACACTGAATATCTTTTCAGTTAATTTAGTAGTCAGCTAATGTTAAGCTGAAATTTCATTATTGCCTAGAACCAATAATCCTCTCAGCCTCTTCTGAAGGGCTCTGGTTACATATTGGGACATGCCTTGAACCCTCACCCAGGGAGTTTACTAGTTTGCCTTATCCTTCACTACTTGCTTTTGTTCAGCCACTTTTTATTGATGTCACCTCTTCCTTTTAAATTTATTATCGTTTGTGGACTTTGCATGTGGCCTTCACTTTGTATATTTTCCTCATGATATCTTTACAAAATAGGTAGTATTGCCCTCATTTTATAATAATTAAGCTAGGTCTGAGCTATATCTTTTAAGTGGCTAAGCCAAGTCTTAATTTCATATGTGATTTTATCCTTTTAACCAGAATACTATATTAATTTTTTCTTGAATAAAAAATCAACTAAGCCATCCTTCTTTCATTTGGAATCAGGTGAAGCATTTAAATTCCTTTATCATAGTGAGAAGACATCCATCTGATATTGTTTTTATGAATCCCCAAGGGGTGGGAAATTATTTTTGCAAAGTAACAAGACATTCAATTTCCTCAAGTGCCATAGTATTCAGCCCATTATGCTTTCTTATATTCACAAGGGCTAGTGATAACTACTCTCTCCCTAGAGCTCCAACTTTCCTTTATTATATCTTTAAGCATATATTTGTTTCCTCTAATCTCACCAATTTCTCATCTTGTATTCTTTTCCCTGTAGGGGTGCTGACCCCTGTGGATATTCATGAATGTATGCCTTACACTCTCTCTCCTGAAGACTAATTTTATCTGAATCTTGACTGGGGTTTAAAATAATGACTCTGATCCTCCATCCCATTAAGGATATCTATGTCACAACCAAGATTTATATTCATTTTTATGATTTGGAGGCAACTATGTAACATTATTGTTAGCTTACTTCTGCTGAGAACCACACTCCAAGATGCAATCAAATATATAATGAAATTATTGGATTCTGTCAAGGATAAGTGGGGAGGAAACAGGAGTAGGTAGAGAGGGGCTTTAGACTGTGACATATATGGAGGGAAGCAGGATTTGGTAGGAAAAGTCTCAGAGAGCAGTGCAGTTTTCAGACATGTTTTGGCCATGTTTTTGGGGAGTCAAAAAACCAAGCTGCCCGTGTCCCATAGGAATGGGTCTGAAATAGAACTACTGCCATTTTCAGTCATTGGACATGAACAATCTAGGGAAACTGTGGTCTTGGCACTAACATGCTGAATACAGACTAGCAGCAGCTGGGGCTATCACTCAACTATGCTCCCTACAGCAGGATATCTATCTGGTGTGTATTCATGGCTGCCATAATCCTATACACTTAGATTTACATTTCATATGGTCATCTGTCTCTGTAAAGCACTGGAATTTATTGAACATATTAAAGGTAAAAAAAATGAGTGATAAATAATTTCTAAAAACAACAAGTATAAAAACCTAAATTATACATATAGTAATTAAAATGTAAGTTGAGTTTACGTAATTTTAAATAAACCTTAATATAGTAAAAAATAATGTCACTTAAACCTCTCCACGCCTATAAGAAAATAAAATTACAAGTGACTTGTAATATTATTCTAAGGTTAAAAAAAGTCAGTCTTCAAAAAATGGTAAATATGCACTTATAAATTCCACAATATAGGGATCAGGGAAGCAAATATTAAGATTGTGTCTATATACATTGTGGTGGTTTCATCTTTTAAACTAGCCTGATATTTTCTTTGAAAGACAGCAAAAAATGAAGGGAAAAGACCGCTACCAGATTGGGAAAAGATATTTGCAAATTATAGATCTGATAAGGGATTCGTATCTATAATACATAAAGAACTCTTACAACTCAATAATAAAAAGACAACCCAGTTTAAAAATAGGAAGGAATCTGAATAGACATTTTTCTAAAGAGATATTTGCATGTGAAAAGTTGCTCAAATCATTAATCATCAGGGAAATGCAAATCAAAGCAACAATGAGATACCATTTCACATCCACTATAATAGCTATAATCAAAAACATTTATGATAACAAATGTTGGAGAAATGTTGAGTAGTTGAAATACATATACGCTGCTGGTAGTAATATAAATAGGTACAGTTTGTGTGGAAAACCGTCTGAAAATTTCTCAATTAAATATAGAGTTACCCTGTGATTCAGAAATTATACACACCCAAGAAAAATGAAAACATGTTGAAACAAAAATGTATAAACAAATATTTACAGCAGTATTATTCATAATAGCCAAAAGTTCAAACAAGCCAAATTTCAGTCAACTAATGAAAAGATAAATAAAATTTGGCAAAGTCCATAGAATGGAATGTTATTAAGCCTTAAGGAATGAAGTATTGATATATGTTATATATAGATGAACTTTGACCAGTGTACATTAAGTAAAAGAAGCCAATCACAAAGGACTGTAGATTGAAATCCTAGAATGGAAAAGTCTATAGAGACAGAAAATAAATGAACTATCACCTAGGGATTGAGGGATGTGGAAATATGGAGTGATAGCTAAAGGGTATGAGATTTCTTTGGGGGGTGGTAAAAATATCCTAAAAATGATTACGTTAATGGTTCTACAACTCCATGAATATACTGAAAACCATTGAATTGTACATGTTAAATGGATGATTTTAATGCTATGAATTTTATGCTCAATAAAAAAGTTGTAAAAGACAGTGATATTAACAAACCAATTTGTGATTACAGATTATCCTAAGTACAAATACAATACAAAGATGTTAGTAGCACACTTATTAATCTGCATAATAGAATCTGCTTTGTTTAACTGCTGCAATATGAGTCCAAATGATTACTGACTGTAATGTGTCCATATGGACATTTCAACTGTGAGATGCAATTACATTTACAAAAGCCATTAGTAATATTAAATAAGTTTCAATGAGCCCAATGTTCAGTAATTATCTTAGAAAAGCAAAACATGTTATAAAATCCTTGGGTGTTCCCTTGTGGCACAGCAAGTTAAGTATCTGGTGTTGTCACTGCTGTGGCTTTGGTTAACTTCTGTGGCGTGGGTTCGGTCCCTGGCCAGGGAACTTCCACAGATGTGGCCAAAAAAGAAAGAATCCTTGGTTCTATGCAGAAAGTAGAAATCTTTCAATTTTAAGTGAAACATTTATTTCCATGATGATAACATAGATATCAAAATTTAAGTTGAAATATGTTTTTCTCAAGGCCAAGGTTGTATTTTCTCTTTTATTATTTTAATATTCTATTTTTTTTGTATTCAGAAGCAGAGAATCTTTAATCTTTTCTAAAGTGTGATATTGCTTTGATTCAGTTTATATCAGTGCAAGGACCAGAGTGTAATTCGCATGATCTCAAAACCAAAGATGTATGGTATATGGAAACTAAAACTAAACATTTGTCAAGAAATAAAGGTAGCTATACCAGAGATTTTCACTCTCATTCCCTTTTTCTTTCCATTACTCCTTCTCCTTCAACAGTACCCTCCATTATCCTTTGCCTGGCATCCATACTCTCTATGGTCTTTATTTACTGTTCATTTCCAACATTGCCTTTCACATGGCTTTAGTTGGTACACTCTCAACTTTAGCCCTCCAGTTAGGTAACCACTATATTCTTATGAAATCTCATAAATATCTCACTGGTGAATCTGAGTAGACGAAGTCATATTTTGTTTTTGTTTTTTAACCAGAGTATACATCATAGGTTGCTAGCAAGCCTGTGGATTGGCTACATTCTGGTCATTGCTCAACATGAATCTATCCAACCTGGTATAAATTGTGATAAGGTCAAACAATATAAAACTACCTAAGCAATAGGTAGTTTCTTTTTTTAAATTTATTTTTATTTTTCAAAATTATTTCCCCAATACAAATTTTTTTTTCTACTTTACAGCATGGTGTTTCTTAAGAAAGGCATGTAGGTAGGACAGATAATAGTTCTTGCCTGATTAGAACAATATTAAGTACATATTGTATTTTCCATTCTATTGTAATAATATCTCAAGGGTGCTACTTGATAATCTTGAAATCAATCTCAAAATATTTCATTATATAAACATAGTAACACAATCAAAAGGATAAGCTCATAAAATATATATGGGGAACATAAAATATTAGACTCTATTGGTTAAAAATTTAGAGATCTAATAGCCTAGGCTTAACATAATTTATTTTAGACCAAACAACAATTACAAATTTTCCAGTTTCCTCAAATCTGATATGTCCTATTGGTTATGTACTACATACTGTAGAAATATACCATTCAACGTCAGTGGAGATATATGAACAAAAGTCTTTAAATGAAAAATCTTTTACAATATTTTGCTTATAGTTAATATATAGACACATATAGTTCTTCATAACTTCAAAAGATTAATTTGGCTGAATATTTTTTCTAAATAAGAATCTTTAATAAGCTGTTCTTATAAGGCTTTTTTATTTGGGGTACATCATTGGCTATTGACAAAAAAACCTTTCCATCACTAATATGTTGCATGATTCTAATGTCATTGATATAGAGTCGTATAATGCATTTTGTCAGTGAGGCACATATTTATAAACTTATTGTGCTATACATTAAATTTAACTCATTTTCATATATCAGTTATACACGAAAACTGAAGTATTAAGGACCTAAGTTATAGCATCATATGAAGGACAGGTAAGAATCAGATGAAACAAAAGCACATAATAGAAACATGGGAATAGAATTCAGGAGATTGTCTATAGTTCAAGATCTAACAAGTATTGCCTGTGAAAAGGCAATTTACCTTTTATGGGTCTCAGTTGTTCTAAGTGTCATTTGATAAAATTCAACTAAATGATCTCAAAGGGCTTTTCTCCTATGGCAGATACTAGTGATGCTCATTATATGACTTCTTCTCCTGCCTTTGGGGCTCATAAGAGCAATTCCCTACTTTTTAAAAGCTAGTCATTTGTTTTGGCCAAGGAAATGTGGGTACATTTCTGAGTTGAAGCATTTAACTCACTTCTCGGTTGAGCTTGTGGTCATTTCTCTGCATTTTCTCTTCCCTTGCTTGCAGCTACCAGAAATGTTAAAAATGATAGTGTCTCCATCATCCTGGACACTTGCGTGGACATGCTGTGAAGCAAAGACCCCTGTGAATACAAAATAGACAAGGAGCGGGAGCAAGAAATGCACATTGTTCTTTTTAAGTCACTGAGAGTTGGTGGCTGTTTGCTTTTCATAGCATAACACAGCATTTCTTGACTGATACAAATGGTACCAGAAGCAGAGCACTGCCATAATAATGAAAAAAAAAATCCAGTGTGATAAACAGTATTAGCTTTGAAGCCCAGTAATGTTTTAGAAGCGGTAACCACTATCTGAGCAAGGGATGGGAAAATGAGGATGTATTGATAAAACATTTGCCAAATAGGTTTTCTGTTATATATTGGAAGTTAGTTCATGTTCTTAATGAACTTGCAGTTTCAGAAAAGAAGATACTGGAAAGCAGAATATAAGCAGCAGGAGCTAGTTGCTTTTGGCAAAGCTTAATAAGAAAAACAATGATCTCAGAAAGGAAAAAAAAAAGGAGAGAATTGTAGATGGGACGTTACAAGGCTGGAAGAGGTAACTGCTTCTTGGAGGATAAATAATAAGGGGTAAAATTAAGGAAGACTTTGAAAGATTAAGTCCAACTAAAACTAATCCTTGAATCAGAGACAAATTAAACTTCCACACCTATCATAACCTCTCCAAATGGATATAGTTGCTTCAAAATGAAGGATAAGTTAATAGTATCATGACAGTAAATCCTTTACATTAGAAGTGATGGCTCAGGGGAAATAATCTGAGTGACTCATTCTGAAGCCCCATAGGCTCATGTAACTGGCCATTAATTTGAGTATAAAAATGGTAGCATTAAAGCCAATCAATAAAATATTTCTAGAAACTATGTCTTGGACAGAATCGCTTTTTTTAAGAAAAAATTATTACAGTATACTTACAATGCTGTGTTTCAGATGTACAGCAAAGTGAATCACTTATATATATACATATATCCATTCTTTCTCAGATTCTTTACCCATATAGGTTATTAGAGACTATTGAGATTTCCCTGTGCTTTACAGTAGGCTTTGTCATTAGTTATCTATGTTATATATAGCAGCGTGCATATGTTAATTACAAATTCCTAATTTATCCCCTCCCCAGCATTTCCCCTTTGGTAACCATAAGTTAGATTTCAAACTGTTTCTGTTTTGTAAATAAATTCCTTTGTATCATTTTTATTAGATTCCACATAGGTTATATCATATATGTCTTTATTTTAGCGTTACAATCTCTAGGTCCACTCATGTTGCTGCAAATGGTGTTATTTCATTTTTTTATGGCTGAATAATATTTTATTGTATATATGTACCATTCATCTGTTGATGGACATTTAGGTTGCTTCCATGTCTTGGCTATTGTGAATGGTGCTGCTATGAACATTGGGTTACATCTATCTTTTCAAATTGTTGTTTTCTCCGGATATATGCCTAGGAGTGGTATTGTTGGATCATAGTTCTATTTTATTAAGGAACTTCCATACTGTTCTCCACAGTAGTTGAACCAATTTACATTCCTACCAACAGTGTAGGAGGGTTTCCTTTTCTCCACACCCTCTCAAGCATTTATTGTTGGTAGACTTTTTGATGATGGCCATTCTGATTGGTGTGAAATGATACCTCATCGTAGTTTTGATTTGCATTTCTCTGATGGTGATGTTAAGCATCTTTTAATGATTTTTGGCCGTCTGTCTGTATTCTTTGGAGAAATGTCTATTTAGATCTGCCCATTTTTTGATTGGATTTTTTTTTTTTTTAGGTAGAGCTGCATGGTATTGGTATTTTTTGCAGATTAATCCTTTGTCAGTTACTTCATTTGCAAATATATTCTCCCATTCTGTGGGTTGTGTTTTAATTTATTTTAATGGTTTCCTTTGTTGTACAAAAACTTTTAAGTTTAATTAGCTCCCACTTGTTTATTTTTGTTTTTATGTTCATTATTCTAGGAGGTGGATCGAAAAAGATATATGTCAGAATGTTTTGTCTATGTTTTCTGCTAAATGTTTTATAGTACCCAGCCTTATGTTTAGATATTTAATCCATTTTGAACTTATTTTTATGTACAGTGTTAGAGAATGTTCTAATTTCATTATTTTACACATAGCTGTTTGATTTTCCCAGCACCATTTATTAAAGAAACTGCCTTTTCTCCCTTATATGTTCTTGCCTCTTTTGTCATAGCTTAGTTGACCATAGGTGCTTATGTTTATCTCTGGGCTTTCTATCCTGTTCCACTGATCTATGTTTCTGTTTTTGTGCCAGTACCATACTGTTTTGATGAATGGAGCCTTGTAGTATAATCCTAAATCAGGGAACCTGATTCTTCCAGTTCGGTTTTTCTTTTCTTTTCAAGGTTGCTTTGGCTATTCAGGGTCTTTTTATTTCCATACACATTCAGAACAAAAATGCTGTTGCTATTTGATAGATATTGCAGTGAATCTGTAGACTGCCTTGGGTAGTATAGTCATTTTGACAATACTGATTCTTCTAATCCAAGAACATGGTATATCTTTCTGTTTGTGTCATCTTTGATTTCTTTCATCAGTGTCTTATAGTTTTCAGAGTGAGTATAGGTTTTTGCCTCCATAGGTAGGTTTATCCCTAGGTATATTGTGGTAAATGAGATTGTTTCCTTAATTTTTCATCCTGCAGTTTTGTTGTCAGTGTATAAAAATGCAAGAAATTTCTGTGTATTAATTTTGTATCCTGCACCTTTACCAAATTAATTGATGAGCTCTAATAGTTTTCTGGTAGTGTCTTTAGGATTTTTGAGGTATAGTATCATGTCATCTGCAAACAGTGATAGTTTTATTTCTTCTTTTACAATTTGGATACATTTTATTTCTTTTTCTTCTATCACTTCCCTGGCTATGACTTCCAAAACTACGTTAAATAAAAGTGGCAAGAGTGGACATCCTTGTTTTGTTTCTGATTTTAGAGGAAATGCTGTAAGGTTTTCACCATAAAGAATGATGGTAGCTATGGGTTTTTCATATATGGTCTTTATTATGTTGGGGTAGGTCATCTCTATGTACACTTCCTTTATCATACATGGATGTTGAATTTTGTCAGAAGCTTTTTTTGCATCTCTTGAGATGACTGTATTGTTTTTATTCTTCAGTCTGTTAATGTGGTGTATCACACTGATTTATTTATAGATATTGAAAAATCCTTCCATCCTTGGTATAAATCCCACTTGATCATGATGTATGATCATCTCTTTCATGATCTAAAGGTGGTGGGAACAAATCAAAGCAGTCATCTCAGAAACCAGAGGGGGGCATGGTGCACCACCACCAGGAATCTGTGAACAGAATTAACCTATGGCCACAGCCACCTCAGAGGTTAGCAAAAAAGGCACTGCAATGAGACACCACTGGCTGATGCTCTCACTCCTGTGGGAACACACCAGCCCTGCTGCTACCTCCTCCAAATGTTCTAGGCACACATGCTTCATCACTGTCACTTCCCACCTCTTGCATGGGCTAAGTGGGACAGGGTGCTTCTTGCATGGTCTACAGGTGTAGGGACAAACCACTGCAGTCTTCTGACTCCAGAGGTGGGCATGGTCTGCCATCATTAGGGATAGGTGAACAGGGAACACTTGCAGCCCCAATCACCTCAGAGGGCACCACAGAGGAGGGAACTGTGACTGAACACCACCTGTTGTTGCTCTCACTTCCCTGGGAACCTACATACACACTGCCACTGCCAAATGCTCCAGGTACTGCCTGAATCTGCCTGAGGCTAATTACCACTTCCCAGGGCCCTGCAACCATGAGTAGCCTGCACCACCTTCCTGCAGGTCCTTGCTACTGTCAAGAGCCCAGCAAGCAGGCGCTGACTACTAGCCCTGCCAATTGCCTCCTTCTCCCTGGAAACACACGCAGCACCCTATCAAGGGGATAACAGCCAGCTCACATTGAAGAAAGAGAAACCAAATACCCAATTCCCATGCTAAAAATGAATAGTAACCCCCCACTAAATACTAAAGGGCATGCCTGCATTTAAATAGCTCTCTAAGACTCAAGTAGTTGGTTTCCCTAAACTCACAGAAAAAGAAAAATATAAGCAAAATGAACAAGCTCAGGAACCATTCCCAGTTAAAAGAACAGGAGATTTCACCTGAAGCAGCAAACAATCAAACAGACCTCTGCAGTCTAAAAGACACTGAGTTCAAAAGGGAAATAGTGAACATACTGGAGGAATTAAGGGTGAATATGAAGGAATTAAGAGCAGATATAAACAATAATGCAGATTACTTTCGAAAGGAACTAGAAAATATAAGATGGAGCTGAGGAAAATTAGAAAATTCACTCACAGAGACACAAACTAAGTTAAAGGCACTAAAGAGCAGAGGAATGAATTAATGATGTGGAAGAGAGAATAATGAAAATCACTCAATCAGGACAGCAGACAGAAAATCAAATAAAAAAAATGAAAGCAATATAAAAGATCGTGGTAAAATATAAAGCAGGCCAATCTATGCATAATAGGGATTCCAGAAGAAGAAAAAGAAAAGGGGATTGAAAATATATTTGAAGAAATTATGGCTGAAAACTTTCCACATTTAAAGAAAACAGATATTAAGATACAGGAAGCACAGAGGGCCCCAAACAAGTTGAACCTAAACAGGCACACACCAAGACATATTATTATAAAAATGGCAAAAGTTAAAGATAAAAAGAGGATTCTAAAGGCAGCAAGAGAAAAACAAAGCATTAATTATAAGGGAACCCCCATAAGGCTACCAGCTGATTTCTTTACAGAAACAGAAGAGAGTGGCAAGATATATTCAAAGTTCTAAAAGGCCAAAAGAGAGTGGCAAGATATATTCAAAGTTCTAAAAGGGAAAAATTTGAAGCTTAGAATACTCTACCCAGCAAGAATATCATTTAAAATAGGAGATATAAAGAATTTCTCCAACAAACAAAAGCTAAAAGAGTACAGCAATACTAAAGCCACTCTAAAAGAAATACTGAAAGGGTTTCTCTAAATAAAAAGAAGAAGTAGGATGGAGGAGACCACAGTTGGAAAGCAATCACTTAAATAAGCTAATATACAGATCTAAAAAAACTATTGTAAAAGTGACAATAAACACAAGGAACAGCAAAAGGACAAACATGAAGATACTGAAAAAGGACTTCAAAATCATAGAACGTGGGGAAGAAAAGTAGGAAAATCTAGACCTTTTTATGTGTTTGAGCCTATATGAATATCAGATTAAAACAAGCAGATATAGGAAGGGGTTAACATACATGAAAAACAGGGCAACCACAAATCAAAACCAAACATTACATTCACAAAAACTGAAAAGACAAGTACACAAGCGTAAAATAAAATCATCCAAGCAAAAAAAAAAAAAAAAAAAGGAACAAAGGAAAAACATAGACTCAACCAGAGACAAGGTTTAAAATGTCAATAAATACATATTTATCAATAATTACCTTAAATGTCAATAGACCTAATACTCCAAAAGACATAGAGTAGCAGATTGGATAAAAAAGCAAGAGCCACCAAGAAGAGGATGAAAAAAAACCCAATATGCTGTCTACAAGAGACTCATCTTTGGGCAAAGGATACATATAAATTGAAAGTGAGGGGATGGGAAAAGATATTTCATGTGAATAAACAAGACAGGAAAGCAGGAGTTGCAATACTCATATCAGACAAAATAGAGTTTAAAATGAAGGCCATAAAGAAAGAAAAAGACGCTAATGATAAAATGATCCACTCAAGAAGAGGACATTACAGTTGTCAATATATATGCCCCTAATATAGGAGCCCCCAGATACATATAGCAAATACTAACAGACATAAAAGGGGAAATTGACACTAGGAGACTTTAATACCCCACTCACATCAATGGACAGAGATCCGCTAGACAGAAAATCAATAAGGCAACAGAGATCCTAAGGACACAATAGAAAAGTTAGACTTCTTTGACATTTTCAGGACACTACATCCAAAAAAAATCAGAATATACATTCTTTTCAAGTGCACATGGAACATTCTCAAGGACTGACCACATACTGGGGCACAAAGCTAAAGCTAACCTCAACAAATTTAAGAGTATAGAAATTATTTCAGGTATCTTCTCTGACCACAGTGGCCTGAAACTAGAAATCAACCACAGGAAAAGAAATGAAAAAAAACTGACTACATGGAGACTAAAAAACATGATACTAAAAAACAGTGGGTCAATGAGGAAATCAAAAGGGAAATTAAAAAATACTTTTAGACAAATGATAATGAGGACACAATGGTTCAAAATCTATGGGATGCTGCAAAAGCAGTGCTTAAAAGTTCATAGTGATACAGACCTTCCTTATAAAAGAAGAAAAATCTCAAATTGACAACTTAACCCACCACCTAAATGAATTAGAAAAAGGTGAACAAACAAAACACAAAGTAAGCAGAATGATGGAAATGATAAAGATCAGAGAGGAAATCAATAAAACAGAGATTCAAAAAGATAAAGAAGCAATAAAACCAAGAGCTGGTTCTCTGAAAGGGTAAACAAAATTGACAAACCTCTGGCCAGACCCACCAAGAAGAGGATGAAAAAAAACCCAAATAAACAAAATAAGAAATGAGAAAGGAGAACTCTTAATGGATACCACAGAAATACAGAAAACCATAAGAGAATACTATGAACAATTATATGCCAACAAATTTGACAACCTAGAAGAAACAGACAACTTTCTAGAGACTTAAAACCCACCAAAACTGAATCAAGAAGAAATAGGTCAGGGAGTTCCCATTGTGGCACAGCAGAAACAAATCTGACTAGGAACCATGAGTTTACGGGTTCCATCCCTAGCCTCACTCAATGGGTTAAGGATCTGGCATTGCCTTGAGCTGTGGTGTATGTCACATATGCGGCTCAGATCCTGCATTGCTGTGGCTGTGGCATAGGGCAGCAGTTGTAGTTCCTATTTGACCCCTAGCCTGGGAACCTCCATATGCCATGGGAGCAGCCCTAAAAAGACACACACACACACACACACACACACACACACACACACACACAAAGTTGATCAACTGAACAGACCGATCACTAGAAATCAAACTGAATATGTAATAAAAACACTCCCTTACAAACGAAAGTCCAGGACCAGATGGCTTTAAGGGTGAATTCTACCAAATATACAAAGAATTTATATCCATCCTTTTTAAACTTTTCCAAAAGGTTGAAGAAGGAACCCAAAGACATTCTATGAAGCCACCATCACCCTAATACCAAAACCAAAGAATCTACCAAAAAAGAAAATTATAGGCCAATATCTTTGATGAATATAGTTGCAAATATTCTCAACAAAATTTTAGCCAATCAAATGCAACAACACATAAAAAGGATCATACAGCATGACTAAGTGGGATTCATCCCAGGTTCACAAGTACGGTTAAAAATATGCAAATAAATCAATGTCATACACCACATTAACAAAAGAAAAGTAAAAAACCACATGATCATCTTAATAGATGCAGAAAAAACATTTGACAAAGTCCAACATTCATTCATGATAAAAACGCACATTCAGAAATAGATTGCATTTCTGGTATACTAAAAATGAAATATTAGAAAAGGAATATAAATATACAGTACCTTTTAAATCACACCCCAAAAAATTAAATACCTAGGAATAAACCTGACAAAGGAGGTGGAAGACTTACATGCTGAGAACTATAAAATGTTAATAATGGAAATTAAAAACAATTAAAAAAATGGAAAGATATTCCATGCTCCTGGGTTAGATGAATTAATACCATAAAAATAGCCATACTACCCAAAGCAATCTACAGATTCAGTGCAATCTCTATCAAATTTCTTATGACATTTTTCACAGAACTACAACAAACAATCCAAAAATTTTCTTATGACATTTTTCACAGAACTACAACAAACAATCCAAAAATTTATATGAAACCGTAAAAGACCCAGAATCGCCAAAGTAATCCTGAAAAACAAAAAACAAGCAGGAGGCATAACACTCCCAGACTTCAGACAATATTACAAAGCTACAGTAATTAATACTGTGTGGTAGTTACCAAAACAGACATACAGACCAATGAAACAGTATAGAGGACCCAGAAATAAACTCAGACACCTATGGTCAATTAACTTTCAACAAAGGAAACAAGAATATAAAATGGGAGAAAGACAGTCTTTGTGGCAAGTGGTGCTGAGAAAACTGGATAGTCACATGTAAATCAATGAAAATGGAACACACCTTCACACCATGCACACTGTCTTGATTACTGTAGCTTTGTAATATTTTGTATTTTTTCTTTTTTTGTGTGTATTTTTTTGTAGTTTTTTTTGGTTTGTGGTTCTTATGAGGTTTTGATTCATCAGTCTATATGTATACACACACACACACACCCCTATACCTATACATACACACACAAGATTGTTTGAAATTGTTGGTCTGTTAATTTCAAATGCATTTACAGTATCTTCCATTTGTACCTCTTCTCACAATTGCTGGTTTCGATATCATAGTTATCTGTGGATATTTTCTTACCTTTACTTTATGCTTGTCTTTACAGGTGAGCTTTCCCATCTGTAACCTTCTTTTTATACTGGCCTTTTCTGCCTAGAGCAGTTTCTTTAGCATTTGTTGTAAACATGGTTTGGTGGTAATAAATTCTCTTAACATTTGCTTGTCTCTAAAGCTTTTGATTTTTTCACCAAATCTGAATAAAAGCCTTGCTGGGCAGAATATTTTTGGTTGTAGGTTTTTCCTTTTCATCATTTTAAATATATCATGCCATTCCCTTCTGGCCTGCAGAGATTCTGCTGAAAAATCAGCTGATATTCTTGTGGGGATTCCCTTGTATTTTTTTGTTACATTTCCCCATATTGCTTCTAATATATTTTCTTTGTCCTTAATTTTTGCCATTTTGATTGATATGTGTCTCACCATGTTCCTCCTTGGTTTTATTCTGTATGGAACTCTGCACTTCCTGGAATTGAGTGTTTCCTTTCCCACGTTAGGGAAGTTTTTGGCTATAATCTCTTCAAATATTTTTCTCAGGCCCTTTCTTTCCTTTCCTTCTGGGACCTCTTATAATGTGAATGTTGGTATGTTTAATGTTGTTGTAGAGAGCTCTTTGACTGTTCTCATTTCTTTCCATTCTATTTTCTTTATTCTATTCTGTAACAGTGACTTCCACCCCTCTGTTATCCAGGCACTTATTCAATCATCTGCCTCAATTATTCTGTTACTGATTCCTTCTAGTGTATTTTTCATTTCAGTTACTGTATTGTTCATCTTTTTTTTTTTTTTAAATAAAACCTTCTAGCTCTCTGTTGAAAAAGATTCCGTCTGCACTTCCATTCTTTTTCTGAGATCTTGGATAATCTTTACATACTAATATCATTACTTTGAATTCTTTCTCAGGTAGATTGCCTATCCCCTTTTTGTTTAGCTGTTTTTGTGGGTTTTTACCTTGTTCCTTTGTCTGAGACATATTTCTCTGTCATCTCATTCTAACTTTATGTGATTGTGGTCTCCTTTCTGTAGGCTGCAGGGTTGTAGTTCTTCTTGCTTCTGGTGCCTGCTCCCTTGTGGGTGAAGCTAATCAGGGGCTTGTATATGCTTCCTGTTGGGAGAGGCTGGTGCCTGTCCCTGGTGAGTGGAGCTGAGTCTTGTCTCTCTGGTCAGGGCTGTGTCCTCAGTGTATGCTGCCTGTTAGCCCTTTGATAGGAGGTGTGGCTGATGTTGTGGTGACCAAACCCTGCACTGGACATTGAGTTGGGTCTCCTCTTATTTGGATATTGTGGTTGTTACTGCCTTGTCAGGGGCAGGGTCTGCTCATTAGTTGTTGGGGTAGAAGCCCCATATCTGTTTCTGTGCTACATTTCTGATCTGTGGTATGAAGTAGGCAGGATTGGAGTGCTCCCACTGGGAGAGGAGCCGCTGATATTCCTCCACTGGAATTGTACACCTATGAGTGTGCTCAGTTGTGTCATTTTTCACTCATTGTGTGGAGTCACAAAATACACTGTTATGGGCACTGCTCTGGCCCCACCGCAGTTATGGGTATCCCAGAAATTGGCCCTGGTATCTTTTTTCAGGCATTGTTTTCACCAGGCCATCAGTGCAGAGGCAGCTCAGAACCTGGCCTGACCCAGCTATTGCATGTACATGCTCCCAAATCTTGCAACTGCTAAAGTCAGACCTGTCCAAATTGTGGGAACATTTTTTTTTGTCCAAAATCAGTTCGTGCAGCCACATGGAGAGATTTTAGTTCTTGTTCCTAAGTTTCACGGCACCTGGCATTCATCTGTGATTTCAGCCCCACCTCTGCACAGGGACAACCCATTGGCATCTGTTCCCAAGGTGGCTGGAGCACATGAGCCTTCCTAGGCAGAAGGGAACAAGTGCAGTGGCCAGGAAGTGTCTAGGTGGGTGGGAGCAGGGGCAGCAGCCCAAAAGCACAGGTGGGACTGTCCAGGTGGGAGTCTTGTTAGGGTGGCAGATCTGGGGAACACGTGGGACCACCTGGGCAGGAGTTGGGCTGTGGCAGTGGCTGTGCAGTGCACACAGGCCCATCCAGGTTGGGAGGGCCTACCCAAGCAGGATCCTCTCCCGGAGCCCATGGGGGAAGGCACAAGCACATAGGTAAAGATGCTGCAATGGTGGTGCCATACCCTCTATACCACTCAACAATGGCACTTCACTTCCATTGTGGCCCTGGCTTCCTCTGTTTTTGAGGCCCTCCACACTCCCAACTCTTCAGGCTGTGTCCATGCAGCCAACAGTAGTCTTCTCCTCAGGTCTGTTCTCCAAACCCCACACTTCTGCACCCAGCCCCCACCCACACCGGTAGGTGTGTATCTCAGGCTGGGGTGCACAGGGTGGTGGTAGAGACTCTCTGTGTAAGTCTCACTCTGTCCTGCCTGCCACAAACCGGCTGTTGTGCTATCTTCTGAGCCTCTGAAGCTCCTTTTCTGTCCCAGCTGAACTCCCTGCTGGTAAGGGGACCTCCCAGGGTACAGGAGCCTCTCCTCTCTTCAGCTCCCTCCTAGGGGCACAGGTCCTGTCCAATTTCCTCTCTTTTCCCATTTTCTTTTTTCTTTTTTTTTGTTTGTCCTGCCTTGTCATGTGGAGATCCTTCTTGACCTTTCTGGTGTTTGGGGTCCCCTGTTAATATTCAGCAGGTGCTCTATTAGAACTTTTCCATTTGTAGATGTATTTTTGATGCATTTGTGGGAAAAGGTGAGCTGCATGTTCTGCTGTTCTGCCCTCTTGAGTCTGCTGAACAGAATTGTTAAGGTTTTGGCACATGAAATTTATTATAATAAAATAGATAAGGAGACAGATTTTTGAGATAGCCGTATTGCCAATTGAAGCATGCTGCTATGACTATTAAGATTTTAAAGGAACCTTGAATCTCAGCTTGAAAAGTAAGTTGGTTAAAAAATCTGTTCAGTCCTTAAGGAGTGTATATAACATGCTACTCAATTCATAGGTAGCAAATTCTGTAGAGTATAACTAGTGACAATAGAGAAAAATGGGTGGGAGGCCTTTCCTAGAGAGCAGGATTTTCCTTGTTATGGCTTCCTTTGGACAATGAAATAAGGATAATTCAGTTTGTAGTCTTGGGGTTAGTCAAGAGGGAAATATAACATTTCTCAACAAATACTTAATATTTCATGTGAATAGATATAGAAGATAATGTCCAGTCCTTTGATAGTTAACTCTGGGAGAAAAGAGCCCCTTAGAGGTTTTTTTTTTCCCCAAATAATTTTAAATTTTAATTTATTTTTAAATTTCATAAAAGACTTAATTTTTAGAGCAGTTTTAGGTTCATAGCAAAATTAAGAGGAAGATGCTGAGAGGTACCTTGAACTAATTGTCCCACTGAGAAAGAGATAGCTGATTAAAGTATAAAAATCATCAGCTTGGAGGTGTTTGTAAGCAAACAATTTAGCAGAGTATTTACTGTGCTAGAATTTGGAATAGTATGGCAGCTTTGGGGTGGATCAACATAGGGGGCCATTTTTCTTTTATGGCAGGATTGGCAAACTATGACCTATAGGCCATATCCAGCCCATCTTCTGTTTTGTATATAAGGTTTTATTGGAAACTAGACACATTTATTTATGTATTGCCTCTAGTTACTTTCATGTACTATAGCAGAGTTAAATAGGTACAGCAGAGAACTTATGGTCTGTAAAACTTGAAATATACTAATCATTAGAATTCTGAATAATTTTAGAGGAAGTAATTGAGGGCCTGAGAGTCTGAATAGCACTTTTAAATAACTCTCAGGGTGAGGAAGATCTGGTTTCAAGTCCAGCACTCAGAGATAGGTAAGCAAGCCATCTTATTTTTTTTTTTAAATTAGATTGAGGTGATCTCAAATCACTAGTGCCAATAGGCATCCAGCACAAGCAAATGTAAATCCTTCATACTGGATGATTGTTTCTTTAGACAAAAGTGCAAATACAATGGCCAGAGAAAATTTTAAAAAATAATTAGGTACAAAAGAAAATCAACAGAAATAACAAACAATAGAAACAGACCAAGATGAGCTCAGGAAACATTAAAATCTAACCAAAAGACTTGATATATGGAGGGGATTTTTTATATCAACAATTCATCAGATTTTTTTTTTTTTTGTCTTTTTGCCATTTCTCAGGCTGCTCCTGCAGCATATGGAGATTCCAAGGCTAGGGGTCGAATTGGAGCTGTAGCTGCTGGCCTACGCCAGAGCCACAGCAACACTAGGTCCGAGCTACATCTGCAACCTACACCACAGCTCACAGCAATGCCGGATCCTTAACCCACTGAGCAAGGCCAGGGATTGAACCCACAACCTCATGTTTCTTAGTCGGATTCATTAACCACTAAGCCACAACTGGAACTCCATCAGATATTTTTTAAAAAATATTTTTTCAGTCAACTACAAGGATAGTTGGCAAATGAGAAGAGTAGTAAGAGGAAATGGTGCTTTCTTTATAGTATTTTAAAACATTAAATCACTATCTGTGTCATATCTATGCAGTGGTCTTTGTCATAATCTTGTATTGTCAGAGGCATAGAATATACATACTGCACCAAACTAAGTAATGTAAATCAGGAATACCATTCCTTTTAGTACACTTATTAAAACATCATCAAGCATCCTGTCTCTAAAAGTGAGTGGTTTTTGTGCTTCCAGTGCCTGACCAAATAGCTTAAACTTCTAATAGACCAATAACACCAGTCATTTTTCAGGTAGGCAATCAAAACCAAAAATGTATTCACATTAAACAAGTATAGGTAAGTGAAGTTAAGATACTAATGGAAGTTGGAGCATAAATAAAACTGTTCGAACGAAACATATTTATTTGACAAGAGAATAATGACATTGTCTAAAATCACACAGTGTAAAGACAATTGTTTTAAAGTGGTTCATACTACCTTTAAATTTATTAATGGCAAGAGGAAAGTGAAGAAAGCCAAATATAGCTCTCGAAAGATGTCATTACTGGAAGCTTTGCATGGAGGGGTATCTGACAGGTGTCAGGCGAAGTTTTAGCTACTCCGCAAGACATGGACTTCCAAGTAGGTGATTCCAAGTTCAGGGGCATCAGCCTTAAGTCTAAGTAATGCTGTCCCAGAATAAAGGAGATATTTTGCAAGCATGAAGCATAGCATGGTAACTTTTTTGTATTCTCTGTGTTATATCTCTCAGTTGGTACGGCAAGAGCTCTGACCTTTTAAGTTATTTATTGAGTCAGAAAAATGAAAGGCCAGTCAAATCTTTGAGGGAGAATGCAAATATTTTGCAGATATAGCCCTCCCTTCTCTGATAACAGGCATACTTTGAGCCCTAGTTAACAACTTGGGTGATTCTTCTCATTGTTGTTGTCTTTTTCGGGCTGCACCTGAGCACATGGAGGTTCCCAGGTTTAGGGGTTGACCGGAGCTGCAGCCACCAGCCTACACCACAGCCACAGCAATGCCAGATCCAAGCCACGTCTGTGACCCACACCACAGCTCATGGCAATGCTGGATCCTCAACCCACTGAGAGAGGCCAGGGATCAAACCTGCATCTTCATGGATACTAGTCAGATTCGTTTCTGCTGAGCCATAATCAGAACTCCCATTTTTGGCAATTTTTAAATCTGTAAAAAGTAAGCAGTTACCAATTACTATCCCCCTTTCTGATACATGTTACTTGCTAGATCCCTTCAATATTCTTTGTTTGTTGAAAACTTAATCTACTTAAAAAGATCTGGAATATAAAAATGAGAATTTTTATGCCCTCAATTAGTAAACCATCTTAAAATGACTCTGGAAGTTCTGATAATTTGGTCCTGATCTATATTTTTAAATACATGCTGTACTGTTTTTGGATCTTCTCAAAGTGTATGATTTATTATTCTTTCCCTAAGAGAGATCTAAGTTCTCTGGTACTTGATCTCAGTTGTCATCTCTTTGTTCTAACTGATCCTTTTACTTTATACTTGGAATGCTAAGTACCAGGACCATTCTGATATCACCTTACTAACCGTTTAGGTTCAATGCGCTTTGATTTTCAGGTTTCATTGTATGTTGTGGTTAATTTTTACCCTTGTAGAACCCCCTCTTCCTTATAATAGAACTTTTTACCTTTAACACAAATATTTCTGTCATATGTGAGAGACAGTATAGTGCTAAAGTATTCGGATATTATAATGAAACATCCTAGGTTCAAAATAACACCGCTATTTAAGAGTTGTGTGACTTCAAGGAATTTATTTTAATCAGTTGCTGGGTGGTTGGATTATTTTCAGTTTTGTTTTTGCTTTTGTTTTTTTCCTATCATGAAAACAAAAATACTTTGAACATTTGTATAAGATTTGGTTTCCATTTATCTTGGTTATATACCTAATAGAATTTATGGTCATATGTTTGATTTTTAAGAAACCAAACTATTTTAAAAAGTGGCTGTACCATTTTCAGTTCTCACTATCAAGGTGTGAAGGTTCAGGTTTCTACACATCATCACCAACAACTGGTATTTGGTCTTTTTCTTTATGGTTATTTTAGTGGGTTTGCAGTGTTATCTAATTGTGTTAATTTGCATTTCCTGACTAATTACGGGTAGCTTTTCATGTACATATATAGTAAATTTGTATATTTATTACTTAACCAAACTTGGGTCAGCTCGCAGGTACACAGTAAAGCCAATATACTGACATCGGGTTGCAGTGAAGCAAAGTGCAAGGCAGCCAAGCATGAAGTCCAGGATAGCTAGTGCTCAAAAAGCCCAAATTCCCAGATGGGTTTCAGTAAAACATTTTTAAAGACAAGGTGAGGGAGGGGTGTCCTAGGATATGTGATCAACTCATACACAATTCTCATTGGTTGATAGTGAGGTAAAAGGGCAGTGTCACAGATGTTAACATTTTCAAATCTCAGGCACCAGTAGGGTCTGGGGGTGCTCAGGGGTCAAGTAAATTTCCATTTGGTGAGGGTTTTAGCATCTATAAAACAACTCAGGAAATGTACATTAGATACTATTATCTAAGTACTTCAGAAAGGAGGCAAAGCAGAGGATGTGGGGGAGGGGTCTGTCCTAGGAAGACCTCATGGGGCCCTGCTCAGTTACTTATCTTCTTTGGTGATATTGATATGCCTATTTAGCAAATTTTTTCCATTTCTAATTGTTGTTTTTCTTATTATTAAGCTGTAAGAATATTTTACATATTCTGGATATTAACACCTTTATCTGTTATTTTAGGGCTTAGCAGGTTTTTTTTTCTGTAAAGGGTCAGAGAGTAAATATTTTTTGCTTTGTGGGCTATACAGTTTCCACTGTAAGAACTCAAATCTGCCATTGTGGCATAAAAGTACTCACAGACAATACATAAATATAAGGTCATGAATGTGTTCTGGTAAAACTTTAGTTATATAAAAATAAACTGGCCCATAGGAGTTCCTGTTGTGGTGCAGTAGAAACGAATCTGACTAGGAACCATGAGGCTGTAGGTTTGATCCCTGGTCTCGCTCAGTGAGTTAAGGATACTGCATTGCTGTGGCTGTGGCGCAGGCTGGCAGCTGTAACTCTGATTTGACCCCTAGCCTGGGAACCTCCATATGCCACAGGTGCATCTCTAAAAAAAAGCAAAAAAATAAATAAAAATATAAACTGGCCCATAAGCTTGTAGTTTACTGACCCCTGAGTAAAATGATTTGGAAATTCATTCTCCAAGTCCTCCCAGTCTCTGGATTCCATTTCTATTTTCTTAATGGTATGTTTTGAAGTGCAAAAGTTTTTAATCTAGGTAAAATTTATTACTTTTTCTTTAGTGGATAATGCCTTGACTTCTCCCTTCTGACTTCAAAAGATGTCATATCTGAGGACCTCTGCCAATCAAAGGTCAAAAATTTTTTCATGCTTTCCTCTGAAAGTTTTATCATTTTAGCAGTTACCTTTTAGTTTTGAAACTATTTTGAGTGAAGTTTTGTGTAAACTGTGAGATAAGTTTATAAATTTATTATTATATTGATGGGTGTCCAATTGTTCCAGCACTAATTGATGAAAACACTCTCCTTTACCCATTGATTTGGTTTACAATATTTGTTGAAAATTAACTTGCCAGAAATGTTAGGGTACATTTTCTGATTTTTTTCTGCTTTACTGATATGTAAGTTCCTTCTTTTACCAATGCCACACTGATTTGACTATGGTAGCTCTATAAGATATTTTGAAATCAGGTAATATCCATCTCTCTATCTAGTTTTTTATTTTATTTTATTTTATTTTCCCACTGTATAGCAAGGGGATCAAGTTATCCTTACATGTATACATTACAATTACATTTTTTCCCCCACCCTTTGTTCTGTTGCAACATGAGTATCTAGACAAAGTTCTCAATGCTACTCAGCAGGATCTCCTTGTAAATCTATTCTAAGTTGTTAGTTTTTTTTTTTTTTTAATTTCAGCTATTATAGGTCCTATTGATTTTCTGTTGTCTGTTCCATTGATTTCTACTTTATTATCATCTTTATTATTTCCTCTCTTTTTCTATCTTCGGTTATGATTTATATTCTCTTTTCTAGCTTCTTGTGACTTTGAAGCTTAGATAAATTGAATTTTTTTTCCTTACTAATATAAATGCTTGCATACATAACTTTCTAAATAGTGCCTCAGGTGCACCACAGATATTTTGCTATGTTTCATTTTTGTTTCCATCCAGTTTGAGATGTATTCTAATTTCCCTTTAGATTTCCAATTGACCTAATGCTTATTATAAGTGTATTTATTAATTTGTATATTTTGAGGATTTTTCTAATTCCTTCTGCTGTTGTTTCTAATTTAATTCCATTGTGGTAAAATATTTTATTTTTTATGGTTAACTTTACAGTTTTCCCCACTCTAAGACTTTCATTTTCTTCCTTTTCCATACTTAGTTTGCTCATACTTTTATTTAAAAAAATTGCTGTAGACTAAGTGGCTTAAGCAACATTTATTTCTTACATTTCTGGAAGCTGGGAAGTCCAAGATCAGGGTGCCAACTTTACTAGGTTCTAGTGAGGGTCTTCTTCCAAGTTTGCAGATGATCATCTTCTTGCTGTCTTTACATGACAGAGATTAGAGAAAGAAGCAAGGAACTAATCCCAACATGAGTGCTCCATTGACATGACTTAATTACCACCAAAAGGCCCTATCTGCAAGTATCATCACAATGAGGGCTAGGATTTCAACTATGGATTTTGGCAAGACACAAAGATGTAGTCCAGAACATATACTTTAATTTTTGAAGTAATTCATTAAGTTCTACCTACCCTCAAGGAGGTGGAAATTAAATTCCACCTCCTTGAGGGAGGAGTATCAAAGACTCTGTGGACATGTGTTAAGGGCACCACAGTAATATATATGTTGTGGATAACCAGAGAGAGAGAGAGATTGTTGGAGGCTATGCAAATATCCTGTTTGTCTTTTAAGTTTCACCCACTGATTTTAACATCTATCTGTATATCTTTCCTCCAGCAAGTATTATTATACTATTCTAATGGTGATTTTCTGTTTCTCACATTTCCTCTATATTTGTTACTTGAAATTCTTCTGTAAGAATGATTTGTTCCTTTTCTTTTATTTGTTTATTCAATAATTTATTCACATCAGTATGGTTTCATGTGTATTTTCGTCACTTGGGAGTTATAATCTGATACTCTTATTATTCATCTTGCTGCTTAAATTATTCCATTAGGAGCTCTTTCACATTGGCTCCTGTACCCCTTTGACATGCTCCCACCCTTTTGTGTTTTGAACACTTCTTAGTTTCTTGGAACCATGAGATACTTCAGGCTACTCATGTATTTTCCCCACATCAGCCATTTCTCCAAAGAGTGCTGATTTCTTTTATTGGAAAATGGTGTTTAGAAACTAAGATATGTGTTATGGATATTCTTGAAAATTCATTGTATATCTAGGCCCTTTTAGTGAGCAGAGCTAGCACATATATTTAGATAAGGACTAACTCATGTATATAAACATATTGCTATATCTATTTACGTATGTCTCTTTATGTGTATATGTATTTATCTATTTAACTTATAATAAAATACACATGGGTTCTGCTGATATCTCAGGCCCTAACACAGTACCACATATTCTAGCTTTTCCTATTTGCCTGTTTGTAGATTCTTTAGCTGACAGGGATAAATTCAGCCTTCGTTATCCGCAATATATTTACTTGTTTGTTTGACTCTAGTATACACGCGGTTTCATAATTCCTCACCCATATCCTCTTAGAAACAACTTTACCAACTAAAGTACAAGATTTATGTACAGTTCTTATTTTTAAATTTAGCCTTACAGTATTCAATCAAAACACTATTTTGCAAAGATACCTAGGTCAGCTCCTTTTCCCCACTCATTTCATTGGGTTTGTACCATACATTTGCAGATAGACTCATTTGCGACAGTTTGTGTTCAATCTTAGTTTCCACCTGACATCCTGGTGGATTTTTTTAAATTAGTATATATCAAAGTTTATTCTTTGTAGTGTATAAATCTACAGATTTTGACAATTGAGTAGAGTCATGTATCCACTACCAACCATACCATATATAATGCTGCTTTGTTGACTTTATCCACTAATCCTGACTTCTGGGCAGTTTTTGTTGACTGTTTCATTTTCTGTTTGTGTCACACTTTCCTGTTTCTTTGCATTTCAAGTAATTTCTGGTTAAAAACTGGCCTTTTTAGATCATATATTGTAGTGACTGGAAGTTTTTCATCTGAAGTTTACTGTTTATTTATTGAGCAGTTAACTTGCATGAATTCAAGATTCAAAATCTTTCTTTCAATAATAGCTGACATCATTGCTTAGATTTTCTTGTTTATTTCCAGCTGCTGCTACGTATGGTTCTCTGTAACTGAGTAGCTTAGTGGTTAAAAAAAAAATTGGGCAGAATTATTCTAAAATTTTTTCCTCACTTCTTTGCTCACCTTAGCTTCTAGAGTTTCCCCCTGAAACTTTTAGTTGTTCTTCTAGCCTTGATTTCTCCTTTCTGACCTCAAGCCAATAAGGTCTCCACTTTACATTACCCAATCTATGTGTGTGTGTGTTTTGAGAATCTACTTTGTCAAAATCATAGTAAACCTCCAAATCTGATCAGAAGGGGTTCTATGTTTCACAAGGAGTTCACACCCTTTAGATTTTGCCTGATTTTTCAGCAGGCTTCCTGGGGTTACCCACATGTCTATGTGCATAGTTTAGAGATCAGAGTTTGGGGCAAAATTATACTCAAATTTTGGATCTCCACTTTTTAACAGTTCCCTCCCTCTTTCCACCTTAACTTTCTAGTTACTTTTCAGCTCTGAGTCCTGTAATCTGCCACTTCTTGAGAATGGCAAGTTTTACCAGTGCTGGAGATTAGGAATTGGATAGCATTTCCAGGAAAGGAAATACACAAACTCTCAGTTCTTTATACTTCTTTTTGTAGCAGTATTTCAAGAGTAAATGCTTAGCAAGTTACTACCTGCTTATGCTCTTTCTCCAGTGTTTTCAAAAATTTTTCTTAATTATTTTTGTCCAATTGTTATAACTATTATATAAATGAGGAGTCACATGACTGCTTATCCTGCCTTTACTGGAAGTTACTTTTTAAAATTATCTCTTATGGAAATCCTGTGAAATCAGATTGTTATGATCATTATACAACTACAGATGTGATAAATTCATTTGAGTAATAAAAAATGAAAAAAAAGTAAAATTATCTCAAAATTATTAAAGAAAAATAAACAATTGTATTTTCCAACATACTTCCCTTTTTCTAGTCTTCTTCATTCTTTCTTGCACACACAGGCTTTTATCTGGTATATTTTTCCTTTTAGTTTTAGTCACTTCTTTTAGACTCCTGTGCTACTAGAGATGAATTCCCTTGGGTTTTGTTTCTGTTACTGTCTTTATGCTATCAATATTTTTCCACTGGATTTTTAGGTTATTGCAGACAAAATATGGCCCCCTTCCCAAGACACCCATATCCTAATCCTCAAAACGTGTGGATATGTTACCTTACATGGCAAAAAAGACTTTTCAGGTATGACTAATTTAAGGATCACAATGGGAGATTATCCTGGATTATCCATGTGGGCCAACTGTAATCACAAGGGACATAAGAGGGAGGCAGAATGATCTAAGTCAGAGAAAGATTAGAAGATGTTATACTGCTGGCTTTGAAGATAGAGGAAAGGACCATGAGCCAAGGTATGTAGGAACCTTCTATAAGCTGGAAAAGGCAAGGGAATGAACAATCTCCTAGAGCCTTCAAAAGCAGTGCAGCCTACGTGACACCTTGATTTTTGTTTAGTGTAACCAGTTTCATACTTTTGACTCCAGAACTATACAATAAAAAAGTTACTGTTTATTTAAGCCACTAAATTTGTGATAATTTGTTAAAAAAGCAAAAGGAAATTAAGAATTTTTAAAAAAATATTCTCTTGGTCAACAAAGACAAGTCAGATAGTCTTCTTATCATTGTTCCCTCTGTGTGGTGTCTTGCTTTTAGTTGTTAAAGATTTTCCCTTTATATTTATATTATAGGAGATTGGTCATAATTTGCCAAATGCAAGATTCTTTGTATTTATGCTGCCTGGAATTTGCTCAGCATTTTTTATTTTATGGTGTTTTTTTTCTAAGAAATTAGGGAATATTTTCAGTCATCATTTCTCAAAGATCTTTGCCCCCTTTTCTTTCTTTTCTTTCTTGTATGATAGACCATGTAATATTGTTAGAAAGATTATTGAGGCTCTGTTCACTTTCTTCTCCTCACTGTGCCTAAATTGGGATAGTTTTTTTTGACCTGTCTTTAACTGATCCTTTCTTCTCCATTTTCAAATATTCTATTAATTACCTCTAATAAATTGTTTATTGCAGATTTTCTAACTTTCAGTTTTCAGATTTCTATTTGCTTCTATTTGAAGACACCATATCACTTTAGAATTCACCATCTTGTTGTTCCTTATATTCACATTTTCTTATAAATATTGTAACATGTTGATTAGAGCTATTTTAATGTCCTTGTCTGAAAATTTCAATATCTGGGTCATGTGGGTATCTGATGACAAAATGAAATCTTGTTTTTTAGGGGATCACATTTTCCTGCTTCTCTGCATGTCTAGATATTTTGTCTGTTTACTAAAAATTACAGAATATTTGTCTTATTGATTCTAGGTTCTTTTATTTTCCTCTAAAGAATATTGAGTTTTACTATAGTAGGCATTAAGTTACTGGCAAATCATACTGATGATATGAATACTTTAAGTTTTTTTAGGGAATGTTTTAATTTAGTTTTGCCCTTATCCATTAGGCATGTCCTGGGTTATGGCACTTAGTTCCAAAGTGTAACCCTTCTGAGTTTCTAATGGAAATCCTGGGTGTTTATCAGGCTCCTATAACTTAGCAAGTCTTAAACTCCTAACTCTGTTTCTCTAACAATAGGCCACTGCAAAATATCTGCTCAGATCTTTGCACCTTTCCAGAAGTTGCTTTTCTAAAGGATTGCTGGAGACTCACTCTATATGCATGCAACACTGACAAAGTACATAAGGACACTTTGTATATGTTTTGGATTTCCTCCCTCTGTAGGATCCTGAAACCAAGCAGGACCCTGTGGGCCAATCCTGGATACAAGTCCTTTCTGTGTCCCCCATTTCTTATTTGTAGGAAATAGGCTTCATTTAGCCTCCTTGACCTCCCAAGGCAAATTCAAATAATTACTTATTAAGGAAGGGAGAGGATGCAGAAAAAAAGGGAGGAACAGTCAATAAACAATAGTACAACCTTGGAGTAGGGTCCTAGTTTCTTCTCAAAGTGTATAATAATATCTTTGAGTTCTTCTGCAGGAACTAAGGCCCCTACCCAGGTAGAAGATGGTAAATTCAGGCTGAGCACAAGATACTTGGAACACTGTCCTATCATCTCACCACCAACCAATCAGAAAAAAGTCACACACCCTGCAGCCCTCACCCCAAATATTTCCTATAAAATCTTCCCCCCAAATCATTAGGGAGCTCAGGGCTTTTGAGCACTGGCCACCCATTCTTCTTGCTTGGTCTTGTAATAAACCTTTCTCTGCTCCAAATGCCAATGTTATGGTTTGTTTGGCCTCACTGTGTGTTGGGCACACAAATTTTGTTCTGTAGTAGTCCCTTCATCTGGGGATTAATCCCCTCAATTTTCAAATGCTCTGAAATATTTAAGTAGCAAAACTGTTGCATTTTCCTGGACCTATATCCCTCAGTTTCAATGCAAACTAGGAACTTCACTCATGGAAAAAAATCCAGTTAGAAGTATATTTCATAGGAACAGACTTTTCTAAAAAGACAAAAGATCTATACTCTGAGAACTATAAGACACTGATGAAAGAAATTAAAGATGATAAGATATACCATGGAAAGATACACCATACTCTTGTGTTGGAAGAATCAATATTGTCAAAATGACTATACTAACCAAGGCAATCTATAAATTATATGCAATTCCTATCAAATTACCAATGATGATCTTCACAGAACAAGAACAAAATATTTTAAAATTTGTATGGAAATACAAAAGACCCTGAATAGCCAAAGTAATCTTGGAAAGAAAAAAAGAACTGTAGGAATAAGGTCCCCTGATTTCAGACTATACTACAAAGCTACGGTAAACAAAAGAATATGGTTCTGGCACAAAAACAGAAATATAGATAGGTGAAGAGGGTAGAAAGCCTAGAAATAAACCAGGGCATCTATGGTCAGCTAATCTACAACAAAGGAAAGAAGAACATATGATGGAGGAAAGACAGTCTCCTCAATAAATGGTGCTGGGAAAACTGAATAGCTACATGTAAATTAAATTAGAACATTGTCTAACACCATGCACAAAAATACATTCAAAATGGATTAAATCCCTAAATGTAAGCCCAGATACTATAAAACTCCTAGAGGAAAACATAGGCAGAATACTGTTTGACATAAATCACAGAAATATCTTGTTTGATACAACTCCTAAAGTGATGAAAATAAAAATAAAAATTAAAAACGGACACTAATTGTAATTTTGATTTGAATTTCTCTAATAATTAGTGATGTTGAGCATTTTTTTCATGTACCTGTTAGCCATCCATATGTCTTCTTTGGAGAAATGTCTTTTTAGGTCTTCTGCCCATTTTTCAATTGGATCATTTTGGGTTCTTTTGTTTTTAAGTTGTATGAGTTATTGGTATATTTGAAATTAAGCCCTTGTTGGTTGCAATCTTTGCAACTATTTTCTCCCATTCCATAGGCTGTCTTTTTTTTTAATGGTTTCCTTTGCTGTGTAAAATCTTGTAAGTCTTGTAAGTCTGATTAGGTTTATTTTTGTTTTTATTTCTATTGCCTTGGGAATATGACCTAAGAAAACATTTGTACCATTGATGTCAGAGAATGTTTTGCCTATATTCTCTTCTAGGAGTTTTATGGTGTCTTATCTTATATTTAAGTCTTTCAGCCATTTTGAGTTTACTTTTGTGCATGGTGTGAGGGTGTGTTCTAGTTTCATTTATTTACATGCAGCTATCCAGTTTTCCCAGTGCTATAGGCTGAAGAGACTTTTTTCCATTTTATATTCTTGCCTCCTTTGTCAAACATTAATTGACCATAGGTGTCTGGATTTATTTCTGGGTTCTCTATTCTGTTCCATTGGCCTGTATGTCTGTTTTGGTACCAGTACCACACTGTCTTGATGACTATAGCTTTGTAATATTGTCTGAAGTCTGGGAGAGTTATGCCTCCTGCTTGTTTTGTTTTCCTCAGGATTGCTTTGGCAATTCCTGGGACTTTTATGCCTCCAAATAAATTAATAATGGCTGTCATTAATAAGTCTACAAATAACAAATACTGGAGAGGGTGTGGAGAAAAGGGAATCTTATTCCACTATTGGTGGGAATGTAAATTGGTACAACCACTATGGAAAACAGTATGGAGGTACCTCAGAAAACTGAAAGTAGAACTACCATATGATCCAGCAATCCCACTCCTGGGCACATATCCAGACAAATCTTTCATCAAAATAATACATGCACCCCTATGTTCATTGCAGCAATTTTCCCAATAGCCAAAACATGGAAACAATCTAAATGTACATTGACAGATGAATGAATTAAGAAGATGTACATAATACACAATGGGATACTACTCAGCCATAAAAAGAACAAAATAGTGCCATTTACAGCAACATGGATGGAAGTAGAGATTCTCAACTATGTGAGGTAACTCAGACTGAGAACTAAAAATACCATATGATGTCATTTATACGTGGAATCTAAATTATGGCACAAATAAACCTATCTATAGAATAGAAACAAACTTATGGGCATAGAGAAGAGACTTGTGTTTGCCACAGGGAAGGGAGTGGGATGGACTGGGAATTTGTGGCTAGTAGATTCAAACTATTGCATTTGGAATGGATAATCAATCGGGTCCTGCTGTATAGCACAGGGAACTATATCCAATCACTAGTGATGGGACATGATGGAAAATATTAGAAAAAAGAATGTATATATAGGTATAACTGGGTCACTTTACTGTATAGCAGAATTTGACAGAACACTGTAAATAAACTATAGTAAATGTTTTTTTAATGGGGCCTAATTAATCTTAAAAGCTTTTGCATAGCACAGGAAACCATTTAAAAATAAACATGAAAATATAATCCACACAACGGGAAAATCTTTGCAAATAAAGTGACCAACAAGGGAGTAATTTTCAAAATATACAAATATCTCTTGCATCTTTATATAAAAAAAAAAAACCTCAATCAAAAAATGAGAATATATAGAGATTTCTCCAAAGAAGACAGATGGCCAAAAATCATGAAAAGATGCTCAACATGACTAATTACTAGAGAAATGCAAATCAAAACTACAATGAGGTATCATCTCATGCCAGTCAGAATGGCCACCATCAAAAAGTCTACAAACAATTAATTCTGAGGGAGTTCCCTTCATGGATCAGTGATAAACAACCCCAACTAGGATCCACGAGGATGTGGGTTTGATCCCTGGCCTTGCTCAGTTGGTTAAGGATCTGGAATTGCTGTGGCTGTGGTATAGGCTGGCAGCTGCATCTCTGATGTGACTCTCAGCCTGGGAGCCTCCATATGCCGGAGGTGCGGCCCTAAAAAAAGGTAAAAAATAAATAAATGAAATAAATCCTGGAGATAGTGTGGAGAAAAGGGAACCCTCCTATGCTATTGGTGGTAATATAAATTTGTACAACCACTATGGAGGACAGTATGGAGTAGTGTCCATACTACTAACAGAACTACCATATGATCTAGCAATCCCACTCCTGGGCATATACCTGGAGAAAACCATAATTCAAAAAGATACAGGCACCCCGGTGTTCATTGTAGCAATATTTATGATAGCTGAGACATGGAAGCAACCTAAATGTCCATCAAATAGGAATGAATAAAGAATATGTGGTACATAAATACAATGGAATATTAATCAGCCATGAAAAAGAATGAAATAATGCCATTTGGAACAACATGGAAGGACCTAGATATTATCATACTGAGTGAAAACAGAGAAATACAAATATCATATGATATCACTTTTATGTGGGATCTAATAAAAATGATATAAAAGAACATATAGAAAGAAACTCACAGATTTCAAAACCAATCTTATGGTTACCGTAAGGGAGATTGTGGCAGGGAAGGAGGAATTGGGAGTATGTGACTAAACTGTATACACTACTGTATAAAATAGATTGTTAACAAGAACCTACTATATAGCACAGGGAAATCTACTCAGTAGTTTTGCAATAACCTATATGGGGGAAAAAAGAATGGAAAAAAAAGTTTTATGTATATATACGTATGTGTGTGTGTGTATATATCTATATATCTGATTTGCTTTGCTGTATAACAAACTAATACAACATTGTAAGTCAAATATACTCCAATAAAAATTTTTTAAATTAGGTATAACCTAGGAAATAATTTAGAACAGAGATGAAAAAAATAGAGAATAGAAAACCAATAGAATCAATTAAATCAAAAGTTTGTTCTTGGAAAAAATTAGCAAATTTGATAAAACCTTAAACTAAGGGAAAAAACCCTAAAAAGTCTCAAATTTTTGAACTCAAATGAATGTGGGAACATTTCTACCTAAACTTATCAAAATAAAAAAGGATTATATGAGAATACTATGGATAAACATATGCCAAAAAAATGAGATAAACTAGATGAAATGGACAAATTTCTAGAAACACACAAACTACCAAGACCAATCAAGAAGAAAAAAAAGACCATCTAAATAGACCTATAAGAAATAAAGAGTTCATAGGAGAAATAAAAAAATCTCACAACAAGGAAACATCCAGGAGCAGATTCTGTACTAGTAAATAATACCAAACATTTAAAGAAGAATAACAATTCTAGAGACTAATGTACAATATGGTGTAACTGTAGTTAACAATACTGTGTTGCATAATTGAAATACGCTAAGAGGCTAGATCTGAAGTATTCTCTCACCAAACAAACACACACACACACACACACACACACACACACACACACATATATATAACTATGTGAGATGATGGAACTGTTAATTAGATTGATTGTGGTCAACATTTCACTATATGTATATGCGTGTGTGTGTGGAAATATCTCAAAATGTTATCTTGTATACTTTAAATATACACAAATTTTATTTGCTGATTATATGTCTGTAAAGCTGAGGGAGAAAAAAAGGAGTACCAATTTCTCTCAAATGCTTCCAGAATATAAGAGGAGGGAACAGTATGTAACATTCTCTGGGGCCAAAACTGATCTAACAATACCATTTAGCCATAAAAAGGAATGAAATTTTGGTGCATCCACAACATGGATGAGTCATAAAAACATGCTTAGTGAAGAAATTCAGATAGAAAGGCCACAAATTGTATAAATGCATTTATAAGAAATGTCAAGTATAGGCAAATTCTTAAAAACAGAAAGCAAATTAGTAGTAGCCAGGAGCTAGGGAGAAAGGGAAATGGAGAAAGAGTACTTAATGTGTAAGGGGTTTCCTTTGGGGTGATGAAAGTGTTAGGAAAGTAGATAGTGGTTATAGTTGTACAACATTGTGAATTTGCTAAATGCCATTGACGTATACACCTTAAAATGGATTAAATGGTTCATTTTTGTTATGTCTATTCTGCTACGATAATAAAACTCAAAGCAGAAAGAAGTAGACCTCAATTTGCTTGTGTTTTAAATATTCATTTCCAGAGCTTATATTTGTCATTGGTGGTAGGGTTGGTTCTACATAAGGTAACACTACCATTATTAAAAATGGGACGTGGCCAATGCCATTGGAATATGTGTTGATGCCCTTTGTATTAGGGATTACCAATGGTGCTGACAGTCCTCTTGAGCAGAATCCATTTAAGGACAACCCAGTTTTATTGGGTTTTACTCTCTGAGGGCCCATAACTGTTCCTTGGTAAATGTATACCTTTGCACCATCATTGGTAGAAGTGAAGCTAACTCTGAACACTTTCTTCATGTCTCTCTCTGCTGCATCTACAGGTTTATCAAGTCCAAACTACATGCCTTTAGTCTTCTTTATAAATGTTTTGCCATCCCCTATATAATTTGGCAATAGGTGTTTTCTGTTGGCGGGCCAATTTTAAAAAATATTTTATGACCATTTTACAATATCTTAGCATGTTTTCATATGCCATCTTACTTAAGCATATAAGGCTACTTGACGTCTCTATTCTCTTGTTTCATAACTTTTAAGTCTTTGCTGAAACTGAGTTCATAGCAAAAGTCATGAACTTGTGTTGTTAATAAAAATCTCCCCCTTGATGTTTTTCTCCCAGTTTTTTCTTTTGCTCAGCTTCTCTTAGCTTGCATTTTCACAATTACCATTCTGCTTAGCAAACTAATGAACTTCTCTAAGATCTACCTTTCTTATCAGATCATAAAGTATTATAAATAATAATTTTCCCTCATATAATTTTTTTCAGTCTGGCAGTTATCTCTTCATTTTTTTTTTTTGTTAGAAAATAACTTTTTGGCAAAGTATGACTAGAGGGCTATTCCTTTAGGAAAAGATGTCCCATTTTCTCTGGTGATTGGCTGTTTCTATTTTCTAAGTACTCACATTACCTGACCAGAAACAATTGATACATCATTTATTACATGTACTGTGGTTTTTTTTTTTTTTTTTGGTCTTTTTGCCATTTCTTGAGCCGCTCCCACGGCATATGGAGGTTCCCAGGCTAGGGGTCTAATCGGAGCTGAGCTGCCAGCCTATGCCAGAGCCACAGCAATGTGGGATCCGAGCTGCATCTGCGACCCACACCACAGCTCACGGCAACACTGGATCCTTAACCCACTGAGCAAGGGCAGGGAACGAACCCGCAACCTCGTGGTTCCTAGTCAGATTCACCAACCACTGCGCCACGACGGGAACTCCTATATGTACTGTGAAATAACTTTTCACAAACTGTTGCCATTTTGGGAGTTAAGTTTATTTTTAATATTCCAGAGTCTTTATCTCCCTCTTGCCCTAATATCACCTTATATCAAATCACTGTAAAAAGCTCCATAAACATTGCTGTTTACTTTTTGCTTTCGAGAATCAGGGTGAGAACTGACAATGTGATTTACTTCATGCTGCACAGAAAATTCACCAACAGAGCCAACATGGAGTGCTCTGTTATTCACAGTAATTGCCATTATCTAAGCTAAATTATGTTACCTATGAGGTTTGAATAAGAACCAAACATTGTCTGGGAGTTTTTAGGAACTGTTTTCTAACTCTAAAGAAAGGAAGATTTCTTTAATTCAATTTTACTTACTTATTTTGGAGCAAGTTATCACAGTCAAGCTTATGATGTACTTGGTCCTTCTGAAATGTGATTTCTGTATTTCTTTGTGCCTCCTTAAAAAACTGCTTAATTTGGTTAAAAAAAGAAAATTCTGCAAAATGACTAATGTAATGTATAATTATGCACACTATTACAACATAATTAATGTAATAAGTAGACAAAGTTATAATATTAAATATCCTATACAATACATTCTCATATTTAATTAAAATGGCAACATTTATGGAGAATGAAAACAAATCTATCTTTCATCACGCAAATACTCAGGCCAAGTAAAAGAGGAAAAAAGCAGCAGCAATTTCACAGGTTCAAGTGACTGAGAGTGCCTTAGGCATTTTGCTGATCTTTAAATATACTGTCAGTCAAATAAATCTTTAAGCTGCATGACTAGACTGTATAATAAGCTTTAGTTTTATTTGAAGATTTTCCTAGATTCCTTCCACCACATGTGAATTGCTGTATAACACACCTACCACACGAAAGACAGAACAACACATTTCAAAGCATTTTAGAGAAATGAATACCATTTAACCTAGAGGGTTTGAGATCTCATTATTAATGTGTCCCATACACCATTGCATATAAATATTATCTAAGAATCTTTTAAATACATACATGCTTATGCTTATCTTGGTGTTGGGATTAATTTTGACTACAGTAGGGAGGGGTTAGATGAGCACATTACTGCTTTAGTACAAACTATTTTTTATTCAAGTATTGTTGTATTACAATATTGTATTAATTCAGGTGCACAACAGTTTGCACCCCTTAATCTCATACTTCTATAGTGCCCCTCCCCTTTTCCCTCTCCCCACTGGTAACCCCGAGTTTGCTCTCTATATCTTTTAATCTGTTTCTGTTCTGTTATAAACATTCATTGTTTTATTTAAGATTCCACATATGAGTGATAACAGTATTTGTCTTTCTCTGTCGGACTTATCCACTAAGATAACACCCTTTAGGTCCACCCATATTATTGTAAATGGCAGAATGTCACTATTTTTTATGGCTGAGTAGTATTCCAGTGTAGATATATACTACCTTTTTTTAAACCATTCATTCTCTTGATGAACACTTAGGTTGCTTCTATATCTTGGCTATGGTAAATAATGCTGCTATAAACATCAGGGTGCCTGTATCTTTTTGAATTAGAGTTTTAGTTTTCTTCAGATATGTACCAAGGACTCAATTGCCAGATCATATTTTTAGTTCAATTTTTGTTTTTTTTTAAATCTCCATACTATTTTCAGTAGTGGCTGCACTAATTTACATTCCCATTAACAGTGTAGGAGGCTTCCCTTTTCTCTACATTCTGGCAAACATTCGTTATTTATATACATTTTGACAGTAGGAATTATGGCACCTGTGAGTCAATAACTCACTGAGGTTTTGATTTACATTTCTCCAGTGGTTAGTGATGTTGAGCATCTTTTCATGAGCCTGATGCCCATCTGTATGTCTTTGGAAAAATGTCTATTTGGGTCTTTGCCCTTTTGCTAACTGTGCTATAGGTTTAATACTGAGTTATATGAGTTGCTTATTTATTTTGGATATTAACCCCTTATTGGTCATATCATTTGCAAATTTTTTTTACATTCTTTAGGTTGTCTTTTCATTGTGTTAAGGTTTCCTTTGCTGTGCAGAAGCTTTTAAGTTTATTTCCTATTTGTTTATTTTTGCTATGGTTTCTTTTGCCTTTGGAGAGAGAAAATACTGATATGATTTATGTCAAAGAATGTTCTGCTTATACAATCTTCTAGGAGTTTTGTGATTTCAGGTCTCATATTTAGGTCTTTAATGCATTTTGAGTTTATTTTAGTATTGTATGGTATGAGAAATTTTCTAATTTCATTATTGAGTATGTAGCTGTCTAGTTTTCTCAGCACCACTTATTGGAGAGAATGTCTTTTCTCCATTGTATATTCTTGCTTCCTTTGTTGTAGAATAATTGACTATAGGTATGTGGGTTTATTTGTGGGCTCTCTATTCTGTCTCATTGATATATATGTCTATTTTTGTGTCAATACAATGCTGTTTTGATTACTGGAGCATTGTAATATAATCTGAAGAGAGCACGATATCTCCAGCTTTGTTCTTTCTTTTCAAGATTGGTTTGGCAATTCACAGTCTTCTGAGGTTTCATGTAAATTTTAGGATTATTCATTCTAGTTCCTGTGAAAAATGACAGACTGATAAGGATTGCATTAAATATGTACATTACTTTGAATAGTATGGACATTTTAACAGTATTAACTTTTCCAATCCATGGAGAAGGGACATCTTTCCATTTCTTTGTATCATCTTTAATTTTCTTCAATGTTTTATAGTTTTCAGAGTGTACATATTTCACTTCCTTGGTTAAGTTTATTCCTGGTTATTCCATTATTTTTGATGTGATTTTTAATCAAGTTTTTTTTTTCTTGTTTTCTCTTTCTGATAGCTCATTTTTAGTGTATAGAAGAGCAAAAGATTTCTGGATAGCCATCTAGTATCCTGAAACTTTATTTAATTTATTAATAGTGTTTTGGTGGAGACCTAGGGTTTTCTGTATATAGTATTATTTCATCTGCAAATAGTGACAATTTTCCTTCTTTACAATTTGAATGCCTTTTATTTCTTTTTCTTGTCTGATTGCTGTGGCTAGGACTTTCAATACCATGTTAAATGGAAGTAGTGACAGTGGGCATCCTTGCCTCATTCCTGAATTTAGAGGAAAGACTATTTCTGCTTTTGACCATTGAATATGATGTTAGCTGTGGGTCTGTCATAAATGGCTCTTTTTATGTTGATATAGTTTCCTCTATCCCTACTTTGTTAAGAATTTTTATCATGAATGGATGTTGAATTTTGTCAAATGCTTTTTCTTCTATTGAGATGATTGTGGGATTTATATTCTTCCTTTTGTTAATGTGGTGTGTCACATTGCTTGATTTGTGGATACTGAACAATATTTGCATCACTGGAATAAATTCAAGTTGATCATGGTGTATAATCCTTTTCATATTTTGATGTGATTTTCTAATATTTTGTTGAGAATTTTTGCATTTATATTCATCAGAGATATTGGCCTCAAATTTTCTTTCTTTTTTTAAAAAAGTGTTTTGGTTTGGTTTTAGTATCAGAGTAACAGTGGCCCTGTAGAATGAATTTGGGAGTGTTCAATTCTTTTCAATTTTTCTGAATATTTTGGGAAGGATATATATTAGCTCTTCTTTATATGTTTGGTTGAATTCCCTTGTGAAGCTGTGGTAGTCCTGGACTTTTATTGCTGGGTGATTTTTCTTACAAGTTCAATTTAACTACTAGCGATCAGTCTGCTCAGATTGTTTATTTCTTCCTGACTCGGTATTGGAAGTGTGTGTATTTCTAGAAAATCATCCATTTCTTCTAGGTTGTCAAATTTCTTAGCATATAAAACAATTTGTTAGTATTCTCTTGTGATTTATTTTTGTATTTTTGTGATATCAGTTGTTATTTTTCCTCTTTCATTTTTTATTTTGTTTATTCGGGTCCTCTCTCTCTCTTTTTTTTTTTTTTTTTTTTTGACGAGCCTGTAAATGTTTGTCAATTTTAATTATCTTTTCAAAAATTAGCTCTTGTTTTCACTGATTTTTTTTCTATCTTTTAAATTTCTATTTCCTCACCGATCTTTATTATTTTCTTCCTTCTGCTGACTTGGGGCTTTGTTCTTCTTTCTCTGATTCCTTCAGATGGTATATTAGGTTGTTTATTTTAGATTTTTCTTATTTCTTGATATAGGCCTATATCACTATAAACTCCCCTCTTAGGACTACTTTTGCTGCATCCCATAGATTTTGGAAAGTCATGTTTCCATTTTCCTTAAGGCATTTTTCTGATTTCCTCTTTTATTTCTTCATTGACTGATTGGTTATTTAGTAATAAATTGTTTAGTCTTCACATGTTTATGCTTTTCCCTAAACTATTTATTTTAGATGGGATGAAACAGACCTAGGCAGGGGAGGTTATGTACCAATGGTCACACTAGTGACCAGCAGTGATAACTCTCCTGACTATAATTCTCGGGTCAGTGTTTCCCAACTTTTTCATATCATTTTCTTTTGTGAAAAACTTCAGAAAGTGAAGTTATCATTAAGTAAAAATTTATATTTCTAAAGAAATGGAATACTATGAAAACTAATCCCTGAGTATAATTTTCAAGGAATCTTTTTTTTTTAGGGTTGCACCTATAGCATATGGAGTTTCCCAGGCTAGGGGTTGAGTCAGAGCTGCAGCTGCTGGCCTATGCCACAGCCATGGCAATGCCAGATTCCAGCTGCATCTGCAGCTTATATCACACTTTGTGGCAATTCCTGGATCCTTAACACACTGAGTGAGGTCAGGGATCAAACCCACATCCTCATGGATACTAGTAGGATTCTTAGCCTGCTGAGCCACAATGGGAACTCCTCAAGGAAAAATTGTTTTGATTTTGAAAAATATTTATTTTATTTTGAAAATATAATTTGAATGTACTCTTTAGGCTGTTTTCTTGCTTCACACTTTACTATCCTAGATGATGTGGAAGGTTATTTTACAGATAAAGTTACTGCACATTTCTCTGTCCCTTTCTCTTGGCAAAAGACAGGATGACACTTCTCAGTTTATGATACATATTCATTGTTGGTCCAATAAAGCCTTTTCCATCTTATTTGTTTGCACATTTACTTACTGATTCTATTTTCACTCATAATCTCTACTGTCACTCATAAGGAATCACTGGTTAAAGCATATCTTTAAATTTTTTTTAGGACTAGAGAAAGGTTTATTACAGGGCCAAGCAAGGAGAACAAGTGGCCTTGTACTAAAAAGAAAAACAAAAAAAACCTGAGTTCCCTGATGCTTTTGGAGGAGATATACATATATATATATATAATTATATACATATATATATATAATTTAATTTTGTATATGGTATCTAGAAAATCTTTAATTTTGAACAAATCAGATTTATAATTTGTTGCCTTATAATTTACACTTTTTATGTTGTATTTATTTGTAAAGACCACACCTGCTTCTATGTGACAAAAACATTCTTCAAGATATTTTCTATTAAATACCTAGGTAACTTTGATCTTTAATAGATGTACTTTTATATTAGTTGTTATGCACATTTAGTTTTTTTGTTTAGTGAGCCAGTTTTTCCAAAATCATCATGTAAAAATCTATATTTTCTCCATTTATTTATCGTGTTCTCTTAAGTTTACACACACATTACGTCATATCACATCACATCCCACATCCCATCCCATCACATCTATCTGCCATTAAGTGACCAATTCTTCCCTACTGATCTTTTATAATCTTTGGTTAATAGCACACAGGACTTTATTTACTATTAAGTGTTTAAACATATATTGATATTGGTAAGTTACGTCTTCCTTTATTAGTCTTAATTTTTAATATTGAGATGAAAATCCTCCACATAAATTTTTTCTTAGGATTTTCACGTTCCTCAAAAAATATGACTCAAATTTTGAAGGATATTTCCTTAAATTTGTAGATCAATTTGTGGATATTATGATTATTTATAATATCAATTCATCTCATACAAGACCATGGAATACCTCTTTTTAAAATTTAGGTAATTTTCTATGTCCTTTTTTATTGTGTTCATGTTTTCATCAATGAGGTCTTATATTTTATTTAATACCTTGAAACTTTACTGTTTTTGTTGCTGCTGTAAATGATATCTTATTTAAATTACATTATCTATTTGCTTTATCTATTTAAATTACATTATCTGTTTAAATTACATTATCTGTTTGAATTACATTGTCTAGTGCTACAAGAACATATCGCATGGGCAATTAAACTGGTTTAATCTGGAATGGATTCTGGAAGGAAGTGTTTCAACTAATATCTGAAGGATGCATAGTTATTATCTAACCATAGATAGAAGGAACGAGTATTCACACAATATAAGTTTTCTGAGGCAATATAATTTCCGTGGGATTCATAGTAACAAAAATAATTTTTCATAGCATTAGTGTAGTCTGAACAAATATTTGCACAAGATAAAATTGATGTGTTAGGAAGAGGTCAGATTATAAAATTCTTAGCAAGGATTTTTGCCTTGAGGATAATGGAGAGCCACTGAAATGCTTTTGACAAAGAATTGACATGATTATAATTTAATATTGGGGTTATTCCCCTTTAGAGATAAAGTACATAATTTTGGACTGTAGCAACTCCCTTTTCTGCACCAATTTCTCAATTATGAACTAAAGGACTATGGTGTTTCACCTAGGCCCATACAATAGAATGATGAAACAATAAAGAATTGTTATTATAGCATAAAACAAGTCAAATGTATACGGCTTGTTTTCTGGGTTAGTGAATTCAGTAGCATATAAGCTCCAGTGTTGTGTTAGCTTCTCACAATTTTCTTATTTCTAAACTTATGGCTGAATCTCCCACCGTATTGTCCAGAGGCAGAGAATTTCTCCTCAATGACTGTCTTTTGTATAGGGAAGAAAATAACTTTAGAATCTCCCTTGGAGTCATTGCCTTACATTTCATTGGCTCATGTTGGCTCACATGCTCTTTCACATAGTGAGCAATCATAGAATGACTATGACTGTCTTAGACTAATAAAACTTCAATTCTTTGGGCTGGAAAGGGAGGAAGGTCTTTGTATTTGAGCACAAAAATCAGATTTCTATAAGCAATAAAGGAAATGAGGGTAGATTTGGGGTAGGCAATGAATAGTATCTGCTGCTCTGTACCATGGCTTAAAAAAAAAGACCCTATGTAGTCTGACCCATGCCTATTTTTCCATTCTCATCTTCTCTTCTCACCCACATATACTGGTATTTTACATGTTCTACTTTGGAGTCTTTATACTTCCTGTTTCCTTTGCCTAGGATATGGAGGAAAATGGGTGTAAGTAACCAACATTGTCTGCCAAAATCCATTTCATAGCCTTTATTTTATCATCCAAACAAGTTAACTGAGTTAGGAATGGAAAATTCAAGGTGGGAACCCACTTTATTTTGCTCCTCCTAAAGCTCCTCACTCTAAAAGTCTTGCTCATAATCTCTCTCATGCTCACCTACTATTTTATACTGATAGATTATTTTGTGCATCTCAATGCTTTCTCATACAATACCTTAGTTGATTCTTAGGCAAAATCCTTAGGGTAGTCAGAGGACCCCAGAAACGTCAAGTGACCTATCCAGAGTCATCCAGATAACTCTTGGATCAAATATTACTTCACACAACTGTGACTCATTAGGCATTGGTCTAAAAATTCTTTCAATTTATTATTCACTGTTAACTGTAATCATGCTCTCATTTCTTTCATTTTAGAAACGCTGTACTAGATAATGCAGGGTATGATTTGGGAAAAAGAATGGAAAGAAACTGTAGAAAGAGAATGAATTATGTTGGGAGGGAAATGTAAGTCAAAACATGTCCAAGTCTCAGTACTCTGGCAGCAGGAAATCTGAGCCCACAGTCCAGTTAAGCCAGCCATTTGCATAAACCTCAGCACAAAACTCCAGAATGGCTCTGCACCTGCTCCAAAATATTGGCAAATTGAGCTCGGTTGAAACAGGCAAAACGGGTGTGCTGGAATTAGGCTTCAGAGGATCACTCATGCCTAGCCAGTTTGCAGGGTAATGGCAGTAAGCCCAGATGGTCTGCATACTGTGTTTCCTATATTGTATTGGATGGCTGTAGACACTGACATTCAAATATCCATTGAAACATCTATTTTCATTATAAGTTCCCCCACTAAGGAGAAAAAGCAACAAAAAAGCAGTACCCCTCTAAATTAAACTCAGATACTAAAGTGAGAGTTATTTCTTATCATGAATTAGGTACTTTGGTTTACCTAGGATTATTGCTTAAGGTATCACAATATGCTTAAAGGATCAGAATTGAGAATTTACTTTAATTCACAAACACCATTTGAAAGAAGCTGATCTTCTTTGTTTAAACGTGTGTGCTTAAATATTTATTCTAAATATTTGTCCAGGTGTTTTTTATTTCATACTTTCTATGTAGGAAATGATTTTTCTCTTATTTTTTCATCCAAATGAAAGTGTGTCTAGTAGGACATTTATAGGGTTATAAGTGAATCTAATCAGAAACATGCAATCAGTATTATGAGTATTATGTACTTAAGTGTACTACTACTCAGTGCCTCCCTCAAACATCAAACATCATACCCAAATCCTACTTGTAATTGCCCACATTACATTTATGTCAAAATATAGCTTACTGTTGTTCTTTGCCATTGGATCAAATGCTTTGAATTCCTTATTTTTTTCCAAAGAATTCATTTTATAAAAGTCATTATTTTGAAACTAATACTTTAAGGAATAAAATGTATAAAGTGAAAATATTCAATAGAAAAAATTCATAAACAGACCTATAGTTGGGCTTGATATTGAGAAAGCTATTAAATTACCCTAAGTTCCAGCTTACTCATCAGTAAAGTGAAGATACTAATAGCTTTTTAAAAGATTTTAGTGACTGAACATTTATATAGCATAAGGGAATACTCCAAAATCCATCTTATGTGGCCACCATTGCCCCGATAGTAAAATCAGACAAAGACACTGTAGAAAAAGAAAATTGCAGGCCAGTAACCCTAAAAAACATAGATGAAAAAAATCTTCAACCAAATATTAGCAAACTGAATTCAACAATGCATTAGAAGGATGATATACCATAATCAAGTGGGATTTATCCCAGGGATAAAAGGATGACTCATATCTGCAAATCAATCAATATGATATACCACATTAACAAATTGAGAGTAGAAATCATATTATTACCTCAATAGACAAAGAAAAAGCTTTAGACAAAATTCAACATCCATTTATGAGAAAAACTTTCAATGAAATAGCTATGGGATGACTATACCTAAACATAATAAAAGCCAGATGTGGCACACCCACAGCTAACATCACACACAACACTGAAAAGCTGAAAAATTTCCTTTAAGATCAGGAATGAGACAACATAGTACTGGAATTCCTAGCAAAATCAATTTGGCAAGAAAAAGAAATAAAAGGTATTCAAATAAGAATGGAAGAAGTAAAACTATCTCTATATATGACATAATATTACATAGAGAAAACCCTAAAGATTCTGCCAAAAGACTGTTCAAATAATACACTTACAGTTGCAGGATACAAAATCAATATGCAAAATAAGTTTCATTTTATGCATTAATAACAAACCATCAGAAATATAAATTAAGAAAACAATCCTGTTTACAATTGTGTCAAAAAGAAAAAAATACCTAGGAACAAATTTAACCAAGGAGGTGAAAAGCAACTTTTGTAGAAATAGATTAAACAATAGCAAAATTTGTATGGACCCATAAAATATCATAAATAGCCAAAGCAATCTTAAAAAGCACAAAGGAGGTATCACACATCCTGATTTCAAACTATATTATAAAGCTATAGTAATCAAAAGAGTGTAGTATTGGCATAAAAACAGACATGAAGATGAATGACATAGATTAGAGAGCCCAGAAATAAACCTAGACATATATGGTCAATTAATTGATGACAAAGGAGCCAAAAATATACAGTAGGGAAAAGTTAGTCTCTTCAATAATTGATGTTGGAAAAACTGGACAGACACATGCAAAAGAAGGTAGCTGGATCCTTGTCTTATACACAAAATCACCTCAAAATTGATTAAAGACTTAAACATAAGGCATGAAGCCATAAAATTCTTGGGAAAAACATACTCGGTAAGCTTCTTTACATATGTCTTAATGATGATTTCTGGGATTTGATACCAAAAGGAAAGGCAAGAAAAGTGGCCATAAAAAGTGGGACTACATTAAATTGTAAAGCTTCTTTACAGCAAAGGAAACCATCAACAAAATGCAAAGGCGAATTTTAGATAGTGAGGAAATATTTAAAAATCTTATATTTGATAAGGTTTTAATGTCCAAAATATATAAAGAACTCAACAACTCAAAAAAAAAAAACAAAAAAACCTCAAAACAAACAATATAATTTATACAACCTATCAATGAATAAAAAGTAGACTAACATCTCAGAAGAGAATAAGGAACAGAGGCTATGAACAGGTAATTCATGTAAAAGAAAATAGAAATGAACAATATGAGACAAGGTGCTTAGACCTTATTAGTAATCTGTGAATCTATTGAATCCTGAATTCTACTCCCTCTAACCTTGCTTTTCATGTAAATGACAGTGGGAGATAATGTGAGTTCTTTGAGTGCTGTAGGCTAAATTGTATGCTATGCAAAAGTTAGGTCCATGTCTGAACCCCCGGAACCTTTCAATATTACCTAATAGGGAGAAAGATCTGATTAATTTAAGGATTTGGGGAAAGGAGTTTATCCTAGATTACTGGGATTGGCCCTAAATGCAGTTGTATGTGTCCTTGTAAGAGAGGTAAAGGGAGTTCTTAAACACACATTCACACACACAGAAGAAGGAGGAGGAGGAGGAGGGAAGAGGAGAGAGAGAAGAAGAAAGAAGTAAAAAGCATTGTTAACAAGGAACTAACTAGAGATTGGAGCAATGTAACCAGCAAACCAAGAAAATGCCGTGCAATGCTTAAAATCATTGGATGTGACAGGAGACACTGAATAGATTCTTTCCCACAGCCCTGCCTTGACTTCAGATTTCTGGTCTCCAGAATGGTTAGAGAATTGATTTCCGCCACCATGTTTGTGGCACTTTGTTATGATAATCACAGGAAAGTGATCTACTAATACTTGGTTTCTTTGACTTGGTTAAGGCAATAGAAAGTATGGGAAGGTTCTATAATGTTACTTAAATGCAACAAAACTTATTTCTCTTTTCCTAAATAACAGTCACCTAAAAACAATTATTCCCCCCTCATTTAAAAAAAATTAAAGATTGATAATATCCAATATTAGCAAAATATGAGGCAGAAATCCATCTTATACATTCCTCATTGGGGTATAAATTAGTACAGTTGTAGGAGCATGATTGTCAATGCCTATTCAATTTTAAAATGTGCACAGAAATTCTACTTCTGAGTCTATTCTCAATAATATTTGCACTCTTCACAATAAGCCACTTATAAGAATGTTCATCATAGCATTATTCGATAGAGAAAAAGAAAAAAAGTATTTACCTAAATGTTCAGTAAAAGAAAAATAGATAAATATGGTTTAGAATAGTATGTGCTGGTTTAGAAAGAAAGCAATAGATCACACAATTGACATGAAATGATCCATAAAATATATTTTTACATGAAAAAGCAAATCAGAGCAAAATGTGCATAGTCTAATAAATACATTCATGAAAGGAAATAATTTGAATCCATTGGCAACACCATTGCTCCCACTCTAGTCCAATCTACCATCTTCTCTCATCTGTACTGTTGCATTTCCTCCTAACTTTCTCCCTGCTTTCACTCTTGATCCCTTTTAATACATGGTCTACACTGTAGCTTAAAGAATGTTTACAATATATAAAATTACATGTCACGCCCACTTAAAATATTTCCTTGGACTCCCTCTGCTGTTAGTGAAAAAAGAAACAAATCCTCTTTACCACAGCCCTTAAAACCCTGTATGATCAGGTCTTGCCTACCTCTGAAACCTCCTTTCATACCACACTTTCCTGCTGTCTATGGTGTCCCCCGTCATGAGTTAGAGCATGTCTTTTCTAACTCTAGTCCTTTGTAATTGATGGTCCCTCTGCCTAGCATATGCTTTCCCTAATGTCTGGCTCGTTCTCGTCACTGAAGTCTCTATTCAAGTTTCACTTCCTCAGAGAGGATATTTTGGATGCTATACGAGGCAGTAATGAATGTGCTCCTCTTTGATCTCCAACTGCAGTGGGTGAAGCTGATCAGTTTATCTCCCTGTTCCCCTACTCTAAAGTCATCATCACACTGGTATCAAGGTCACACTTTACATGTGCTGATCCCAGTCAATGAGAAGATGTAAGAGGGATACTAAGTTAGGTTCCTTCCTCGGAGTTACATGATTCCTCTGACAAGTGACTTTGGCTTGAGGACTCCCCATGAGTCAAAACTTTAGTAGAACTTCAGTTCTATGACTTTATCTCCTTCCCTCTCTTAGAAGCTAGAGCTGCATTTTCATGACTCACTCTACATTTTCTCTCACAGGTGTTTTTTCCAATAATCCTCATACTTCTGAGCTCATCCTGGTGTCTGTTTATCAAAGGAATAAGTCTAGAATACCATATCTAAAGTGCCTTCCTCTAGTCAGTATCTCATTTGCTTATTTATTTTGTTCAGAGTATTAATGTATCCTATAATTATTATTTGTGTCTTCATTTGTTGCTGTCCTCCCCACTCAACTGTGAGCTCTGTGAAGACTTTAATTTTCTTATTTATCTTGTGTTGCCAGCACAGTGTGAGGCACTAATTAGGTACTTAATAGATAAATATTGAGTCAATCTATTCATGAATTACTGAGTGGAAAAAGAAAAGGACATAGACTAAGGTTTTAATAGTTGTTACTATAGTGAGGAGAGTAAAAATTAAGGTATAATATTAAAAGAGAAATTTTGAATTTTACTCAATACTTAGGTTTTTAGCAAATATGTATTTTTATTAATTTATAATTCTCAAGTAATTGAGACAGGTAAAAATGGAAATAAAATTTAACTCATATCAAGACAATTCAAACTGAATTCCAAGTATAAATCAAAATAATCCATTTTCACTCAACTTTCTAATAGTTTAATCTTTTAATGAGATTTTAAAATTTATTATAAGCATTTATAAAGTCCCTTTATCTAATGACTATAAGATAACCTGCATTCTTGCTTTAAAAATCTATAATCTAAAGAGAGAAAGAATAAGGAATCAAATATGCAAGGGAAGGAAATATTTTGAGTGTCACTGTGTGACAAGACACAAAATAATGCCTAGACTTTTCTAATCCTCATTCGTGGTCCTATGATGATTGGAGATAAGCTCCCCCAAAGAATTAATGATAAATTTTAAGAAAGTTAAGTCATCAGGTGAACACAAGGAAATTACTCTAAACATATGAGGCAACAGAGCATTAAAAGAGGTTATAAAACTTCAGTAAAAGAACAGGGTAGGTAGGAAAAGGTGTCTGTCTCACCATCTCAGTGCTATTGAATAGCTACTATGTGTCAGGTATTGAGTTAGAAAATTGGATAATGAGATAAAGCTCTTAAACTCAAGGAACTGAGTTTAATGGAGAAGTTCGGTATGAATGAAAACACATAAATATGTTCTAAGTGTAATAAGGTGATAAATGCAAAAGTAGTATGTACCAAGGGCAATGATGGTAGAAAGGAAAAGTCACCCTTGCATTTTTTTAAATTACTCAATGAATTTTATTACATTTATAGTTGTACAATGATCATCACAATGTGATTTTACAGCATTTCCATCCTCAAACCCCAGCCCATTCCCCAACCCACCAACCTGTCTCCGTTGGAAACCATAAGTTTTTCAAAGTCTGTGAGTCAGTATCTGTTCTGCAAAGAAGTTCATTGTGTCCTTTTTTTTAGATTCCATATGTAAATGATAGCATATGATGTTGTTGTCTCACTGTCTGATTAACTTCACTTAGCATGATGATTTCTAGGCCCACCCATGTTGCTAAAAATGCCATTATTTCTTTCAATGGCTGAGTAATATTCCATTGTGTATATGCACCACATCTGCTTTATCCACTCCTGTGTCGATGGACATTTAAGTTGTTTCCATGTCTTGGCTATTGTAAATAGTGCTGCAATGACCATTGGAGTACATGTATCTTTTCAAGTCATGGTTTTCTCTGGATAGATGCCCAGGAATGGGATTGCTGGATCAAATGGTAGTTCTATTTTTAGTTTTCTGAGGAATCTCCATCCTGTTTTCCACAGTGGTTGCACCAATTTACAATCCCACCAACAGCATAATAGGGTTCTCTTTTCTCCACACCCTGTCCAGCACTTATTGTTTGTAGACTTGTGGATGATGGCCACTCTGGCTGGTGTCAGGTGGTACCTCAGAGTGGTTTTGACTGGCATTTCTCTAATAATGAGTGATGTTGAACATCTTTTCATGTGTTTCTTGGCCATCTGTATGTCTTCTTTGGAGAACTGTCTGTTTAGATCTTCTGCCCATTTTTGGATAGGGTTTGTTTTTTTGGTATTGAGTGGTAGGAGGTGTTTATAAATTTTGGAGATTAATCCCTTGTCATTCACTTCATTTGCAAATATTTTCTCCTATTCTGTGAGTTGTCTTTTTGTTTCATTTAGGGTTTCCTTTGCTGTGCAGAAACTTTTAAGTTTAATTAAGTCCCATTTGTTTGTTTTTGTTTTTGTTGTCAATACTCTGAGAGGTGGCTCTGAGAAGATGTTGCTGTCGTTTATGTCAGAGAGTGTTTGGCCTATGTTTTCCTCTAAGAGTTTTATAGTGTCTGGTCTTATATCTAGGTCTTTCATCCATTTGGAGTTTATTTTTGTGTATGGTGTTAGGAAGTGTTCTAATTTCTTTTATATGTGGCTGTCCAGTTTTCCCAGCACCACTTAATTGAAGGGGCTATCTTTTCTCCATTGTATATTCTTGCCTCCTTTGTCATAGATTAGTTGGCTGTAGGTGCATGGGTTTAATTCTGGGCTTTCTATCCTGTTCCAAGGATCTACATTTCTGAATTTGTGCTAGTACCATATGGTTTTGATGACTGTTGCTTTGTAGTATAGTGCAAAGTCAGGGAATCTGATTTCTCTGGCTCCGTTTTTCTTTCTCAGGATGTTTTTGGCTATTCTTGGTCTTTGGTACTTTCAGACAAACTTTAAGATAACTTTGTTCGAGTTCTGTGAAAAATGTCCTTGGTAATTTGATAGGGATTGCATTCAATCTGTAGATTGCCTTGGGTAGTATGGTCATTTTGATAATAGTGGTTCTTCCAATCCAAGAGTATGGTATGTCTTTCCATCTGTTTGTGTCATCTTTGATTTTGTTCATGAGTGTCTTATTTTCACAGTACAGGTCTTTTGTTTCTTTATGTAGGTTTACTCCTAAGTATTTTATTCATTTTGATGCAATGGTAAATGGGATGGTTTCTCTAATTTCTCTTTTTGACCTTTCATTGTTTGTGTATAGAAATGCAGTCAATTTCTGTGTATTAATTTTGTATCCTGTGACTTTGCCAAATTCATCGATGAGCTCTAACAGTTTTCTGGTAGTGTGTTTAGGATTCTCTAGGTATAGTATCATGTCATCTGCAGATAGTGATAGTTTTACTTCTTCCTTTCCAATTTGGATTCCTTTTATCTATTTTTCTTCTATGATTGCTGTGGCTAAGACTTCCAAAACTGTGTGGAATAGTAGTGGCAAGAGCAGACATCCTTGTCTTGTTCCTGATCTCAGCGGGAATTCTTTCAGCTTTTTACCATTAAGAATGATGTTAGCTGTGGGTTTGTCATATATGGCCTTTATTATGTTGAGGTAGGTTCCCTCTATGCCCACTTTCTGAAAGGTTTTATCAGAAACGGTGTTGGATTTTTTCAAAGGCATTTTCCACATCTATCGAGAGGATCATATGGTTTTTATTCTTCATTTTGTTAATGTGGTGTATCACACTGATTGATTTGTGGATATTGAAGAATCCTTGCATCCCTGGAATAAATCCCACTTGATCATGATGTATTATCCTTTTAACGTATTGTTGGATGTGGTTTGCTACTATTTTGTTGAGGATATTTGCATTGATGTTCATCAGTGATATTGGCCTGTAGTTTTCTTTTTTTGTGGTATATTTGTCTGGTTTTGGTATCAGGGTGATGGTGGCCTCATAAAATGAGTTTGGGAGTGTTCCTTCCTCTGCAATTTTTTGAAATAGTTTCAGAAGGACATCCTTGTAGTGTATTGTTGGACGTGGTTTGCTAGTATTTTGTTGAGGATTTTTGCATCTATGTTCATCAGTGAAATTGGCCTATAGTTTTTTTTATGTGGTGTCTTTGTCTGGTTTTGGTATCAGGGTGATGGTGGTCTCATAGAATGAGTTTGGGAGGGTCCCTTCCTCTGCAATTTTTTGGAATAGTTTCAGAAGGAGAGATGTTAGCTCTTCTCTGAATGTTTGATAGGATTCACCTGTGAAGCCATCTGGTCCTGGACTTTTATTTGTTGGAAGTTTTTTTAATCACAGTTTCAATTTCAGTACTTGTGATTGGTCCATTCATCTTTTCTACTTCATCTTGGTTTAGTCTTGGAAGATTGTACTTTTCTAAGAATTTGTCCATTTCTTCTAGGTCGTCCATTTTATTGGCATATATTTGTATGTAGTAGTCTCTTATGATCCTTTGTATTTCTGTGATGTCTGTTGTAACTTTTTAATTTCTAATTTTATTGATTTGAGTCATCTCTCTTTTCTTGATAAGCCTAGGTAAGTGTTTATCAATTTTGTTGATCTTTTCAAAGAACCAGCTTTAGGTTTCATTGATCTTTTCTATGGTTTTCTTCATTTCTATTTCATTGATTTCTGCTCTGATCTTTATGATTTCTTTTCTTCTACTTGCTTTAGGTCCTATCTGTTCTTCTCAAGCTGCTTTAGATGTAAAGTTAGGTTGTTTATTTGAGCTTTTTTTTTGGTTTCCTGAGGTAGGCTTATATTGTATAAACTTCCCTCTTAAAATGCCTTTGCTGCATGCATCCCATAGGTTTTGGAGTGTTGTCTCTTTGATATTTGCTTCTATGTATTTTTTAATTTCCTCTTTCATTTTGTCATTGATACATTGGTTGTTTAGTAGCATGTTGTTTGGTTTCCACGTGTGTTTTTTGCAGTTTTTTTTTCTTGTTGTTGATTTCCAGTCATGTAGTGTTGTGGTCGGAAAAGATGCTTGATATGATTTCAATTTTCTTGGTGTTACCAAGGCTTGATTTGTGTCCCAGAATGTGATCAATCCTAGAGAATATTCCGTGTGCACTTGAGAAGAATGTGTATTCTGTTGCTTTTGGAAGGAATGTCTTATAAATATCTATTAAGTCTATCTGGTTTAATGCTTCACTTAGGGCCTGTGTTTATTTGTTGATTTTCTGTCTGGATGATCTGTCCATTGCTGTAAGTGGTGTATTAAAGTCCCCCACTATTACTGTGTTATTGTCAATTTCTCCTTTTAAAGTTATTAGCAGTTGCCTTATATATTGAGGTGATGCTATGTTGGGTACATATGTATTCACAATTGTTATATCTTCTTCTTGGATTGATCCTTTGATCATTATGTAATGTCCTTCTTTGTCTCTTATAATATTTTTTATTTTAAGGTCTATTTTGTCTGACATGAATATTGCTACTCCAGCTTTCTTTTGATTCCTGTTTGCATGGAATATTGTCTTCCATCCTTTCGTTTTCAGTTTGTTTGTATCCCTAGAAGTGAAGTAGGTCTCTTGAAGACAGCATGTATATGGTTCTTATTTTTGTATCCATTCAGCCTGGGGCTTTTCAGTGCTGATGGGTTGGGTCATATTTTTTCCAATATGGTTACCTCTAGAGGAACACACGCTGATGAACACTCCTGAGACCTTTGCCTCCAATGTCCCTACCCCCACAATGAGCCATAGTCACCCCATTTTCCCAGGAGACCCTCCAAGAACTGCAGTCAGGTCTGACCCAGATTGCTATGAAGTTTCTGCTTTGCTCTGGGACCCAGTGCACATGAAAGCCTGTGTGTGCCTTTCAAGAATGGGGTCTCCATCTCCCCCAGTCCCATGGAGCTTCTGCACACAAGCCCCACTGGTCTTCAATGCCAGTTGCTCTGGGGACTCTTTCTCCCAATGCCAGATCCCCAGGTGTGGGGACCCGATGTGGGGCTCAGAGCTCTCGTTCCTGTAGGTGAGTCTCTGTGATACAGTTACTTTCCAGTCTGTGGGCTGCCCATCTGGTGGATATGGGGTTGCTTATACTGTGTAATCGCCCCTCCTACCATCTTGATGTAGCCTCCTCTTTGTCTTCTGGAGTAGGATATCTTTTTTGAAAGTTTCCAGTCCATTTGTTTGAAAATTGTTCAGCATTTGGTCATAATTCTGTTGTTTTTATGAGAGAAGGTGAGCTCTAGTCCTTCTATTTCACCATCTTAATTCCATCTCCACCCTTGCATTTTTTGTGGAGGGATATTGGAGAGAAAAATGGTAGGAGCTGAAGGTAGAAAAAGGCTGAGGCAAGTTATAGAGGGGCCTTGGATATTCCAAATAATTTGGAATGTTTCTTAGGAGTCATTGATGATCTATTTGGATTGTGCATCCCAATCAGTTAAAGAAGTAGTTGAATGTAGAATTCAATAAATGTAAATGTTTATGAATTTATAAAATAATAACTATATATACCTTATAAACCATATAAATTACAATATTTTCCCTAAAATAGCATAAATAGTCCTGATCACCACTGTGGATAGTGGATGTTAAGAAAGAGAGTAAAATGATCAAATTTTTGTTTTAAAGATTACTGATGGGTGGAGCTCCTGTCATGGCTCTGCAGGTTAAGAACCCGACTAGTATCTATGAGGATGCGGGTTTGATCTCTGGCCTCACTCAGTGGGTTAAGGATCCAGTGCCACCATGAGTGAGCTATGGTGTAGGTCACAGACCTGGCTAAGATCCCACATTCCTGTGACTATGGCATAGGCTGACAGCTGTTAGCTCCCATTCAACCCCTAGTCTGGGAACTTCAATATGCAGCAGGTGCAGCCCTAAAAAGAAAAGAAAAAGATTACCAATGACAGTGTGGAGAGTAGATTGCAACTATTAATATAGGAACTTGAGGACCCCTTTTGGGCCTCTTGCACTTGTGATGATAAATGAATGGAGTAACAAGATTTTTAGGGAAATAAAACATTGAGAGTAGATTTCACATATATTTACTCATAGAATAGTTATGAGTATTTGACTGATTGGATATGCATAGATATAGTCAATGCAAAGATGAACTGAAGAAACTGTCTACTAGTTTAAGATATGAGTCCCTAATTCCTTATTTTGATATTTGCTGCCATTAAACAACAACAAAGGTAAAACAAAAAATGAGCAGAGTTGAAGTTGATATAGGGATGGATTTCTAAGTTTGAAGTACAAGTATAATAATACAGGTGGAAATGCATGACAGGCAGTTGGACTTGCAGAAATGAAGCTCAATAGCAAAATGTGGACAAGAGATCTACTCTAGAGGAATGATAGTTGAAATTGTGGGAATAAAATATCATAGGCTTTCTATCATATTCTCCAAAGTTGCTCCTATCACCATTCATGGTTAAATTAAAAATTCGTGTTAGACTATTCTTAATGCTGTACTTACATTATACTCAGCTGAGGAGCCTTTTTAAAAACACTACTATAGAAAAATTAATTCAGAATCTCATTGGGTTAAATTTGGATATTGTTACTTGTTATTTTTTAATATCTCAGGCAGTATTTTGTAGTTTTTTAGGGTAGAGGTATTGGACAATTTTTATTATTCCTAGATATTTTATTATTATTATTTTTTTAGATATTTTATTATTCCTAGATATTTTCACTTTTAATGCTATTGTACATATGCTTTACATTTTATTTTACAGATTTTTTTGAGGCTGTTATGAAAAAATACAATTGATTTTATATTAGTTCTAGTTGTATTGTTGTTCTTATCCATTCCTTAGGATTTGTACATAAATAATTGTGCATTCCTTTGATAAGCAGTTTATTCATAATGAATTGTACTTGCTATATATTGCTATATTTGATTTGATAATATTTTGTTAATTTTACATCTTTTCACTTTAAGGGATATTGGTTTATAATTTTCTTGTTATGGAATTATCATGTTTTATAATCCTGATTATGTTGGTCTCATAAAATGAATTTCAGTTACCCCTTCTATTTTATGAGGATTTTTCATAAAACTGATTTTAATTTTTCCTTAAATATTTGATAGATGTAAGGAATAAAGCCTCACAGGTAAAAATTTTTCTTTGTGAAATTAAAAAAAAATTCAGTTTCTCTATTGGATATAAGGCTATTTAATATTCCTTTAAAAATTCTCTTCAGTTTTACTAAATTCTCTTTCTCAGGAAAATTGTCAGTTTCTTGGAATTTGTTGAGTTACTGGTGTATTTTCTTGGCCCCATTTCCAGATAGTCAGCCCATGAGGAAACGAGTCCCAGTGGTTTTAAAAATGTTATTACTTATGGTATAGCAGGCATTATGAACTACATGTTCACGTCAGGTCCCCTTGTCCCTCAAGTCTCAAGGTGGTGATGTGGAGTGAGCCCAGGTGGACATAGCATACCTAGAATTCCTAGAATTATGAGCAATTCATGAAGGATTATCTCCAAATGTTTCCTTTATCATTATTATTATTGTTTGTGTTTTCTCTCATTGTTTTTCTTCTGCAGTTCTTGTTATGTCTTAAAAACATTTTCAGGTCATTATTGTTCATCTTATTTTGTTGATAATTCTTCTTACTTTCAGCATTGTATTCTTCTATTAACTTTTAAGTTTGAATCTTGTTTTATTTCGCCTTTTGAATTTATAAGGTGGAAGCATACACCATTAATTTTAAACTATCCTTATGTTCTAATATAAGCATTTAAAGACAAAATTCTCCTAATACTGCTTCAGCTGCATCCCACAAATTTTTATATGCACTTTTTTCATTATTGTTTCATTATTCTTCAGTTCTAAGTTTCCTAATTTCCTTTGGAATTTCATATTTGACCCCCTTCAGTTATTTAGAAATATATTGCTTGATTTGTAAATATTTAGTGATTTCCTAGATATTTAATTTTTAATTTTTTCTAATTTAATCACATGGTGGCCAGATAATATATGCTCTCTGATAAAGATCATTTGCTGAATATTCCATGTACATTAACAAGGAATATGTTTCTGCAGCTGTCTTGCATATGTTGTGTTGTATAGCTGTCATTTAGATTATGTTTGTTGATATTGTTGTTCAAATAAGCTATGTAATTATTAAATGTTTGGCTATATGTTCTGTCATTTACAGATACGGGTTGTGGAATTTTCTAAATATGATTGTATATTTTTCTTTTTCTCATTTTACTTCACATTATTTCTATTTTTCTTTATTGCATCTGAAGTTCTGTTATTAGTATCTACACATTTACGTTTGTTATGCTTCTTTGATTAGTTGACCCTTTAACATTTATCACTAGTAGTATTCCTTGGCTTGAATTCTACCTTATTTAATATTATGATAGCCACACAGGTTGTCTTATGCTTAGGGTCTGCATGCTTTATCACCTTTCCTTTTTATTTTTTTTTCTTTTTAAAAATTTTATTTTGAGTATAGTTGATTTCCAGTGTTGTGTTAGTTTCGGGTGTACAGCAAAGTCAATCAGTTATGCATATACATATATCCATTCTTTTTCAGATTCTTTCTCTATATAGATTATTACAGAGTATTGGGTAGAATTCCCTGACCTATACAGTAGGTGCCTGCCGCTCATCCATTTTATACATAGTAGTGCGTATATGTTAATCCCAGCCTCCTAATTTATCCCTCTCCCCAGCATTTCCCTTTCAGTAACCATAAGTTTGGTTTCCAAATCTTTTGAGTCTGTTCCTGTTTTGTGAATAAGTTCCCTGGTATAATTTTTAGAAATTAGATTCCACATATTAGATCTACCTTCTTAAAAAATTGTAAGTGTTCAATACAGTGTTGTTAACTTTAGGTGTGATGTGGTATAACAGATCCTAGAACATAATCATCTTGCCCTGCATTTTTTAATTTACATTTTTCAGTCATCTGTTCAAAAGTAATTTCCCCATAAAGGTCATCCTCCACTCCCTTAACTAAAGTTGCCCACCCCAACTCCTACTACTCTGCCTTATTTTCCACAAGGTATGTATGTATCATTACCTAAAATTATATTATTTATTTTTAAAATTCATTGTCCTTTCTGAGATGTAAGCTTCCTTAAGTCTAGGATTTTTTCTGGTTTTTTTTTTTTTTTCTTTCACCAGTATTTTATTTATTTATTTTTCTTTTTAAATGATTTTTATTTTTTCCATTATAGCTGGTTTGCAGTGTTCTGTCAATTTTCTACTATATAGCAAGATGACCCAGTCACACATACATATATACATTCTTTTTTCTCACATTATCATGCTCCATCATAAGTGACTAGATATAGTTCCCAGTGCTATATAGCAGGATCTTTTTGCTTATCCATTCCAAAGGCAATAGTTTGCATCTATTACCCCCAAATTTCCAACCCATCCCACTCCCTCTCCCTCCCCCTTGGCAACCACAAGTCTGTTCTCCATGTCCATGATTTTCTTTTCTGTAGAAAGGTTCATTTGTGCCATATATTAGATTCCAAATATAAGTGATATCATATGGTATTTGACTTTCTCTTTCTGACTTCACTTAGTGTGAGAGTCTCTAGTTCCATCCATGTTTACTTTCAGTCTTTCTGTAGCTTTCTCTATAACATGTATGATTTTATAAACAGCATAGAGTTGGTTCATGCTTTTTTATCAAGTATCACAGTCACTGCTTCATAACTAGATTTCTTCATTCATTTATATTTACTATATTGATATATTTGGTTAAAATCTACCACTTGGTATTTGTCTCATCTGTTATTTTTCTTCTATTCCTCTTTCACTACTTTCTTTTGGATTAATTAAATATCTTTAGCATTTAATTTTATTTCCCTTAATTGGCTTTTTAGCTTTAACATATTGTTAATAGTTAATCTTGAAATTAGAATATGTATCTTTTATCTACCTTCAAAACAGACAATGTGAGAATTTTCAAACCATGTAATTAGGTTTATCCACGCCTATTCCTCCAGGCTAATTTTTCACATATTTTATTCTATATATGCTATGTATCCCAAAATACATTGTTATTGTTTTTTATTTTCATTGTCAATACTCTTGTAATTCACAAATATATACACATATTGTTGCACATACAGAAATTTTTTACTGGACATATTCTCTGGAATAATAACTGCAGAAGAGCAGGAAGCAGGATTTAACAGTGTAGTTGAGGTATAAAGCAGTCTCAGCAAAGGCCTTAGCCTATCCCATGGGAAACTGTGAATTTGGAATGGACCTTCAAATTTGCCCTGGATGCAAGTAGGGAACCAAGATTTTATATTCCCACATTAACACCAGTAACTGGATACAGGCTAGCTGAAAGAAGCTGTGATTTTGGAGGGTGTTAGCTATATCCTAAGAGAAATTTCTGAAGAAGGCTGAAAGCTGAAGGGTATCAGTCAAGAGCAGTATTAGTAACTTGAGGAATAAGTTAACTCTCAACCTGAAGAGGATCTTGATAATATATCACATAGTATACTACAAATACATAGATGATGATAGACAGATGATAGATAAATTATATATGTGCATTTCGTTAGCAGTTTGACAATGATGTACTTAGAAATGACTTTCTTTTCATTTAACCTACATGGAATTCACTGATATTCTTGGATTTGGAGAGAGGTGTCTTTTGTCAGTCATTAAAATTCTTAGTCATTATCTCTTCAAAAATTTTTTCTGCTCCATTCTTACTCTTTCTTTATCCAACCCCCATTGCATATGTTTGACCATTTGGTATTGCCCACATCTCTCAGTGGGCAGTTTTTTTTATTTTGTGTTCCAGTTTGGATAAATTTCTATTGACTTCAAATTCACTGACTTTTTATTCTACCATGTTTGTTCTGTTATTAAGACCATTGAATGAATTTTCAATTTAAACCTGTGTTTTTCATTTTTAGAATTTCCACTTAATTATTTTATATAGTTTGTACTTTTCTGCCTATATTCTACAACTCTTCAAACGTGTAGGTCACCTTTTCCTCTAGAGTTTCACATGTTTATCATAGTGATTTAAAAATCTTTCTCTGCTAATTCTAGTATTTGACTAACATATTTCCTGTACTATTGATTTTTCTCTTGATTTTGGGTCATGTGTTCATACTTCTTTACATTTTTCATATTATTTTTATTATAGGCCAAATATTGTGTGTAAAAACAGTAGAGACTGAACCATATTACATTAATTCCATGAAAAGGGCACACTTCTTCCTGTGCAAGGCAATAAAGTAGCCTGAATTTATTTAGGCTATGATTTAGCTGAGCCTGGGATTTGTTTCATCTTTAATTCACTGCTCCACAAAATTAAAATACTTTGAGGACTTTCATGACTTTATCTTCATCATCACTTGGGTTCCTTCCTTCCTTCCTTCCTAGGTATATACAGGTCACCCTTGAACAACATGTGTTTGAATGTGTAGGGCCACTTATATGCAGATTTTTTTCAATAAATGTAGTACCTATATTTTCATTTTACAGATCTTTAAATTAACTCAGTGTAGTGAAGAGTTTGTACTCTGAGATCCCAATATGTGGAATCAAAAGATTAGGTTTGATTTCTAATTTTATTCATATGGTTTCAGCTTTCTGGCCTTGCATGAGTCATTTATCAATTCCTTTGTTTTTGAGACACGGACACCAGTCTGTGGATTTTCAACTGCATAGGGGTCCACACCCCTAACCCTACCACATTGTTCAGGGTCAACTGCATTTACTATGTTTTTAAGTTCACATCAGTTTTTATTTCAATCCTTAGGCAGGTAAGTGGAAACTGGTTTTATGATTGCAGCTCCTCTGAATTCTTATCTCTTACTCCAAGGTACAGTCAGCTGGACAATAAATGTTTGTTAAGGTTGGCTGGTGTCTCCATTTACTCCCACCTGAGTGAGTTGATCTACTTCCTATAGTGCCCCCAAGGTTATCAGCATTATAGTCAAACATTGCTTCTCTCCTAGGAAAGGAAAACCTTTTTTCTTGAAGTTAGTGATTTTAGTTACCTCTCTGTGTGAGATACATATTCACATACATACCTACACATAGATATAGATACACACATCATTAGAGAGAGAGACAAATAGAATGAGAGACAAAAAGAGGTACAAAGAAAGCTTATTCAGCTTTTTCTCATTGTTGGTTTCTCAGAAAATTCTACATCAAAACTGGATGTAAAAGTCAGGTTATTATTTATTAAATGTTTTACATATATATTTTCTTTATTAATATCTGCTTAATATTACATTAAAAATTATCAGTCACATTTACACTATTCATTTAGATTTAATTTTTTCCAAGACATTGTCACAACTCTTGTTTTTAGATTCATTATCATATATTCAGAATACTAGCATATCTGATAATGTTTTTTATTTGTTTCTGGTAAGTGAATATCTTGGTTATTATAGTAACTTAGATTTTACCACATTTTTAAACTTGTCTCTGATGCTATTCTTATGGTGGTCTGTGGAAAAATAGCTTTGTTGTTACCTGAAAGTTTGATAAAATTGCCAACTTTAGAATGACATTCCTAGACCAACTGAACCAGTATTTGCTTTTGAAAAAGATCCCTAGGCCACTCCTATGCATATTAAAATTTAAGAAGTACTGCTCTAGTTTTCTCCTTTTGTGTCAAGAAGACCGATAGTAGCCTAATTCTTTTCCTTTTAAAGTAAACTGATCTTGAGCGGAAGCTTTTTATATTTTTTTCTTTACTTTGAAATTAAGGAATCTTACCAGCAGTTTGTCTAGGAGTAAGTGTGTTTTCATTAATCTTGCCTAGTAGCTTTTCAATCTGCAAACTCAAGTATTTCTATATCAAGATATATTTTATTATTGATATTCTTCCATCTATTCATTTTTCTTATATAAAATAATATAGTGCAGTGATTAGTGCATAAAGTACTTATGTGCAAGTCCTAGCTTTCCCACTTAAATATCATCTGACCCTGGGAATTTTGCTTAACTTTTTTGAATTCAGTTCTCTTATATATAAAATCAAGATTATGATAATAATACCTGCTTCATATGGTGTTTGTTTTGGTTTGTGTCTTGAGGTTTGAATTAGTACATATAAATCTCTTAGGAAGAATGCCTGGCAAATTTCAAGTGCTCAGTAAATGTTAGCTAGGTCTCTAGACCTGTTGCTATTTGCCAATCAGGACTCCTGGATCTTTCTTCTAAAACATATCTTTTCCTTATACATTTCCAACTCTTTATGTTTTTTCTCTACATTATATTTTCCTGCTTGATCTTCCAGACCACTAAACAATATTTTAGCAGTGATTATTTATTAAATTTCAAAAATCAGGAAAGAATCAGGGTTTTAAAAATATTCCCAGAAAGTCTATTTTATATAGTTCTAACTGTATTTTCATTGAGAATCTTCCTCCTCCTCCTTTTCCTCCTTCTTCTCCATCTTTTACCAATGGGATATAATTATGCTAGATATTTAGATTGATTTTTGTTCTTGATGTCATTCAAATCTTTTAACTGGGTTTTTTTTTTGCCATCTTTTCATGATTTGGCACTATCATAGGATCATATGTGGTGCATCATTACAGTTCCTTGAAATGCACTAAGACATCGAGGAATGACTGACTCTAAATTGTCTATTGACTTTTCCCCTCTCTTAAAATTCACAGAGAATGCTTCTGTGCTCTCAAGTCTCCTCATTTCTACCCTAACTTCAGGGACTAGAAATAGGTCAGATTACCATTGCATCACCCTTTTATTTTATTTTTTATTTATTTATTATTATTATTATTATTATTTTTTTGTCTTTTTGTCATTTCTTGGGCCGCTCCCGCGGCATATGGAGGTTCCCAGGCTAGGGGTCTAATCGGAGCTATAGCCACAGGCCTACGCCAGAGCCACAGCAACGCAGGATCCGAGCTGCGTCTGCGACCTACACCACAGCTCATGGCAACGCCGGATCGTTAACCCACTGAGCAAGGGCAGGGATCGAACCTGCAACCTCATGGTTCCTAGTCAGATTTGTTAACCACTGTACCACGATGGGAACTCCACCCTTTTAAACCACTAATGTCAGCAGAATCTGTAAGCATCATGGGGACCGTATATAGCAAGGCAGAAAGTATTCCTCTTTCTGATGGATTTCTGCCAGACGAGCTCCCTCAGATGGAGCCCATCAGCTCCCTCAGTCTGTTCTTCCCTTTATTCAGTACAATGTAAGCCTATGATTCTGCTGCTGGTCCCTTGATTCTTACACAGCATGAAGGAAAGTGAAGTGTCATTCCTGGAGAATGAACTTCTCTTCTCCAAGAGATCTTGAAAGCCTTAGAAGCACATTCTAGGTTATGTCAGCATGCCATCCCTGATTGCCGTTACTACAGAGAATAAATTGGGAGACCTCAAGTCACTATGATCTTAGGATATACCTTTCAAGACAAAACACACATGCACACATACACACACATATATAGACATACACACACTTTGTACTTTATACACTTCTATAGGTTAAAATTATATATTTTCAAAAGCAATATGTAGTATTAAAGAATGTAAGTGATATATTTTTAAATGAGTGAACGTTATGCAGAAAAATAAGGGCAACTACTAGAGATTCCTTTCTTAGCATATTTGTAAAAGAGTAAAGAAATAGGTTTAAAAAGAAAATAATTTCAAGAGATGTTTTGCCTGCTGTCTTTTGATTATTTTGAAGATGGAATAGCCTTTAGCATGTTTACTTATTAAAGTGCAGGGACTGTGAACAGAAAGGTCTTAAAGATACAGAAGAGAGATGATACTATAGTCCTTTCTCAGCTAACCAAGATGCTTAAGTTTTAGTTATAAACTAACATTTGGCTGTTAGACACATTGATTTCATCTTCTTTGGTTAAAAATTCTCTTTAAATTCCCAAATTATCATATTTTTAACTTTTAAAGTTTTAATGAAATATAGTTGATTTACAAGGTTGTGATAATTTCTGCTGTACAACAAAGTGATTCAGTTATACATATACACACATCTATTCTCTTTCAGATTCTTTCCCCATATATAGATTATGACAGAATATTGGGTAGTATTCCCTATGCTGTACATCAGGTCCCTGTTGGCCAATCATTCCTTATACCACAGTGTGCATATGCCAATCCTAAACCTCCAAATCCATCTTCATGCCCTAGTAAATGTATTCTAGGTTGAAGTTTCCAACACGTCTGAATCATAATAGGTATGTAGAAAATGAGATTTGTGTTCAAATAAGTATTTTATACAAATTTTACAAGGATGTTTTTAGTAGAAAATTTTACTTTAATATGTTATATTAAAAAGACTACTCAGTCTTTCCTATAGTTATCTGCTCAATTTGCTCATCGAGTTCCCTAACACTGTCAAACCTGAGATCATTCTAGGAGGCAACTATCATGTAACACATATGGAAGGCTGTGTTCTAATCACTAAGTTCTTATCAGTTTTTGTATCAATCAGCTATAAATAACAAAATATTAGTGGTATATAATAATAAACACTTATTTCTTTTATATTTGCATATCAACTAATCTAGGGTGGCTCAATGGTGACAATAGGGTAGATCATTTTTCATGTATTTCTCATATTCCTCTGGAATAAGTGGCCTAATTTGACTTTTTTTTTTTCTTTTTAGGACCATATCCACGGTGTATGAAAGTTCCTAGACTAGGGGTCAATTTGGAGCTGCAGTTGCCAGTCTATACTAGTCACATCAATGTCAGATCCAAGCTGCATCTATGACCTACACCATAGCTCACAGCAATGCTGGATCCTTAACCCATTCAGCAAGGCCAGGAATCAAACCCACATCCTCACAGATACTAGTCGGATTCATTAATGCTGAGCCACAATGGGAACTCCTTAGTGACCTAATTTGAACACAGTTTTCCCATGGCAATGACATGAGCAAAAGCAGTTGTAACCAATTTTGTGAGTACAGTTCAGCTACTTGTTTTGTACTATATCTACCCACATCCCATTGGACAAAGCAAGTCATATGACCAAGTCCAAGTTTAGGTGACTTGGAAGTATATGCACCAAACTGCAAGATTACATAGAAGAGGGCGAGGCTGCAGGTTTTTTGTGAGGAAGAATTTAGGCTTTGTAATTCAGTCTACCAGAGTTCCTGAGATTATCATTTTGAATGATGCTGCATGTAGGAATTAGGACACCTGAGTTTTCACTGTTTGAAAATGAAAGATCTATTGACATTTTACATGGTGTAATCTTTCCTAGATGTTATCAGATTTCAGCATTGTTGGTTTTCACCTACTTCATGTCAATAAGCATCCTGACAGAATGCTAGGGCATCAATAACTTTCCTAGTTGAGAGACACTGTTCATAATTGTATGAACTTGGGAACAAAATTCAACATTTAAGTTTTCTTAGTTATAAGGAAGAGGTTAGAATTAACAAACTCTAAGTTCTATTTTAGTGTTAACATTTTATGACTTGAAATATATATAATGAACAAACTAAAGAAATATAAAAGAGAGAGGCAACCAGAATGAATGTGTCTGAAAAGGAGAACATATGCTCCAGGCCATCTCCAAATCATCTGGGACTGTATGGTTCCCTTATCATACTTTAATACGACAATAACAAGCTAAAGAATGTCAGAGGAAAGCAATTAGAATGGTTGTTGAGGACTGAAAAACATGTCACATTAATAAGTTGATCCAACTGAGGTCGTTTAGTCAAGAAATAAAGAATGAACTGGTTTAGAAAAGAGAATTGGATCATGAGGATGAGAGCCCAATAACAATTTCATTTGTTCGTTCAACATATCATTATTAAGTACCTGCTGTGTGATAGATATAAAATATATCATGTAAAATAGACTTAATATATATTGCCAAGGGGGCAAATATAGAAGGATTGGGGGGAAAGGGAGGTAAGCAACTTTTGGTTTAACATAAGAAAGAAGGAAATAGTTATTAGGTAGTCTGAAAAAGAAATGGGTGATTTCAGGAGTCACTGAGGTTCCCAATATTGCAGCTATTTTGCTATTCAGAGCGTAAGAAATTAATCCAATTCATCTTTGAATCTCTGGTAACTTAGCACATGTTGGGCAAAGGGTAGCCGTTCAATAGGAGTTTTTTGAATAAACAAATACATCAAATGGGTAACAAAAAGTGTTTATTTCCAAAGTTATCCTGCTAAAGATTTGGTGACTTTAAGAGAACATGGGATGCCACAAAGTTACAGTTTATGTCCTTTTCTCACCTCATAAAGTTTCCCTCATAAAATGCATTAAGAGGAAGTATATCTTCAAAAGAAGTTTGAGGACAATATGGAAGAAAAAAACAAAGTTATCCAAGGATAGCCAGATGAGTCTATTTGGAAAGGGATATAGGTAGTGCTGGGCTTTGCATGGGCATGTCTGGTAAGGGGCTGAGAGTATTTGTACAATTCACCATTCCCCTTTGCCTACTTTGGAAAGTGCTAAGATAAGTTTTCTAGAGAAGTTATCCTAATTTTCCATTCCCTTCATTACTTTTGAATTAATAGAGCAGATAGATTCTTGCCAATACTTTCAGTCAAACAAATAAAACAAAATAGAAGTATAATACCAAAAAATGTCAATTACAGGCTACAGTTAGATTATAGTTAATTAATATTTTTCCTTACTGAAAGTGTGGGAAAGGATGTTCTTACTGATTTCAAGAGAGTAGTTGCCAGAATTAAGCAAATGAGTGGGAACACATGTTTGAGTCACCCACATCTCAAAGAAAATCACAAAGTGGGAATGGCCCTTCTTGATACTAGTTGATTATTCAAATATATCTCATATTTCTGAAATACATAAATTTTAGTGCCAAAACAGGAAATGAAATCTAAAAAAATAACCTTTTGCCAAATTAATAATCTGTTGCCATCTGAGGTTAGGTCTGAGTCAGAATTATATTGAAATTAAAAGATAAGTCCTGGATGTTAAGTCATCTCAATTTATGCACATTTATTCAGCTCTTAACTGGAGCGCTAGATATGTGCTGATGCTGTGGGCAATGAAAAAGTGGATGTAATTTATTTCTTATTTCTAGCTATGGTGAGATAACAGAGAGACTGGCTTTAGCTTCGCATTGAAAATTACTAGAAAATGGGACCAAATATATGAAATAACTATTTTCACACATTGGACAACAGGCAGCACAAGAAAAATAAATGAGGTTAGCCCTATGATCACAAATGACTTTCTGGGTGTTCCCATTGTAGTGCACTGGAAATGAATCTGACTAGGAACCATGAGGTTGAGGGTTCAATCCCTGGCCTCACTCAGTGGATTAAGGATCTGGCGTTGTCGTGAGCTGTGGTGTAAGTCTCAGACATGGCTCAGATCTGGCATTGCTGTGACTGAGGTGTAGGCCAGCAGCTGCAGCTCTGATTAGACCCCTAGCCTGGGAACTTCCATATGCCATGGATGGGGCCCTAAACAGACAAAAGACAAAAAAAGACAAAAAAAAACCTTTCTGCCTGAAGCACATTCTACACCACAAAGCAGCTGGGGGACCATATCCAGAACAGGGTGGTTTCCCTGAATTGAAGAGACAGAGATTACGGAAGCTGAGTGAGCTGGAACATACAGGATAGTGTTCTGAGAAGAGAAAACTAACCAGTAAAAGAATTCTATTTTACTTGATGAAAATATACTTCAAAAATGAAGGCAACATCAAAATTCTCAAATAAATGAAAAATAAGAGAATATTTCACTAGCAGTCCTACACTAAAAAAATACCAAAAAATTTTATCAGGCTAAAGTAAATTATACTTGATAGGATATCAAATCTAAAGGAAGAAATAATGAGAACCAAAAAAGTAACATCAAGGTAAACAGAAACATCAAGGTAAATATAAAAGACATATTTTGGCTTTTATTAATTTATGTTTAAAAACCCATATTGACTACTTAAAGCAAATATAATGTATTCTGGGCTTAGACATAGAGAACAAATATATATTAGCAAGAACAAAAAAGAAGACTTAATTTTTTTTAAAAAAAGTACTGCTATAAGGTACTTAGCCTGTATGTAAAGTGGCATAATATTAATTCAAGAGTATGTAAAGGATATATGATGCAATTAGTAAAGTAAGTGCTAACCTACAATATATCAATGAAAACAGCAGAATGAAGACATCTGAAAATTAACAATAACACTGGCAAAAATTGTCAGAAGCAACATTGTCAGGCTGTGAAGAAGTAACTGATGGCTTACAGAAATCCAGGGAGAATTTATTCTTAAAAATAAGCTGATGCTCAATAAGAACAGTGACCTCTGCAGCTTTTTAACTTCCTCAGTTCATATTCCCCTCCCTTCATTCACTAAAATACACAGTAGCTTTGAAAACCAACAACCCACAATCATGGTGACAAGTAGCAGTTTCTCAGCCACTGAAAGGGCCAGATGAGAAGCTTTTAAATCCTCATTCCCAGAAAATTGTCATTATTCAGCTTCTCTGGCAGTTCCCTGGAAGAGCCCACTTGCAAGTCTGTCTGTATTTGACCTCACCTGAAAGTAAAAAGCCTTTCTTTGAAGTATTTGTCAAAAACATTTAGAGGAACTTGTTTGAAATCACAGATGCCTAGGGTGGTGCATACCTGTTGGGGCAAAAGAGAGTAGCCCAAAACCTTAAAACGAAAGTCTTGGAGTTGAGATGTCCATAGGGTCTTTGGACAGCTCTGACATATTACTCCAAATCTAGAAGGTGATGTAAATGCATTAGGTTGTGTGCATGCTCAAGAAAGGCCTGAGAAGACCCTAAGCAATCATTACAATCCTGGCTACAATTAGCAGTTTTAGCAAGGTAATAGAGCAAAGTTTTCTATATTAAAGACATTGGCTTGTTAATAATTTTAAATAAAATTGTACATTATTAATTTAATAATCTCCACCAGCAGTAAGAAAAAGACCCCCCAAAATAGATTAAAGAAATGGCAAGAGAATGAAAATGTACAATAGAAAAAATCTATTTAAAAACAAAACCACATATGAAATGATTCCATCCATAGGAAATGTCCAGAATAGGCAAATGTGTAGAGATATAAAATAATCAGTTGTACCTAAGGCTGAAGGGACTGGATAAATGGGGAGTGACTCCTAATATATTTGGGATTTCTTTTTTCCTTTTTTTTTGTTTGCTTTTTAAGGCTGCCCCCGTGGCATATGGAGGTTCCCAGGCTAGGGGGTTGAATTGGAGCTGCAGCTGCTGGCCTGCACCATAGCCACAGCAATGCCATATCTGAGCTATATCTGCAACCTACACCACAGCTTGTGGCAATGTCAGACCCTTAACCCACTGAGCAAGGCCAGGGATCAAACCTGTATCCTCATGGCTGCTAATCAGATTCATTTCTGTTGAGCCACAACGGGAGTCCTCCATATTTGGGATTTCTTTTGCAGATAATGAAAATTTTCTGAAAGTAGATAGTGGTACTTTTTATGCAATGTTGTAAATATACTGAAAACAGTTATATACTTTTAAAAGGTTAATTTTATGGCTTTGGCTTTTAAATAATATTTTAATTTTTAAAATACACTACAAAAATGGATAATGCTAAGTAAATGGCCAATAATTAGAGTAAATGGAATTCTATGTACACTATCCAAAAGAATGCAAGGAAATATAAAAGAGGTATCAAGAACAGATGGGAGAAAGAGAAAACAAATTGTAAGATGGTAGACTGGACCCAATAATGTCAATATAAAGAAGTAAATGAATATTAGTCGGCAGGTTCTGGCCTCTCAAGCCAGGAATCCTGCACAAGCCTCTAGACCAGCGTCACTCACTAGGGGGCAGACACCAGAAGCAAGAAAACTGATTCCACAGCCTGTGGAATTGAATCTTCAAACGCAGGTCAGAACCTACCAGCTGTCCTCTGGCCCTTGGGTGAGAAGAGTGGTGTATACTGCTGGGATATAGAGAACATCTCCTACAGAGGACTACTTCTCCAGGGTCAAGAAATGTAACTAACTTACATACATAAATATACAAATAGAAATTTAAAATGGGACAGCAGAGGGATATGTACCAGATGGCGGAACACAATAAAACCCCACTAGAATTAAGTGAAGTAGGGATAGTCAGTCTACCCAAAAAACAGTTCAGAGTTATGTTCATAAAGAAGATCCAACACCTCAGGAAAAGAATAGATATAGAAGGTGAGAAGTCCCAAGAAATTTTAAACAGAGTTAGAAAATATAAAGAATAACCAAACAGTTGAAGAATACAAAACTGAAATGAAAAATACATTAGAAGGAATCACAGAAGAATAAATTAGACAGAAGAACAGATCAGAGAACTGGAAGACAGACCAGTGGAAACCACTGCCACAGAACAAAATAGAGCAAAAGAATGAAAGGAAATGAAGATGATTTTAGAGCCCTCTGCAACAACATTGAAGATACTAACATTCACATTATAGGGGGTCCTAGAAGGAGAGGAAAAAATATTTGAAGAGATTATAGCTGAAAACTTCCCTAACCTGGGAAAGGAAACAGTCACCCAAGTCCAAGAAGTACGTAGAGACCCATACAGGACCCAAGGAGGAACTTGCTGAGACACATAGTAAACAAATTAAAAAATTAAAGAGAAAATATTGAGTAACATGGTAAAAGCAACAAATAACATAAAAGTGAACATCCATAAGGCTATCAGCTATTTTTCAGCAGAAACTCTGCAGGCCAGAGGGAGTAGCGTGATATAGTTAAAGGGATAAAAGAGAAAAACCTAGAACCGAGAATAGCAAGGCTCTCATTGAGATTTGAAGGCGATCAAAAGCTTTACAGCTAAGAAAAAGTTAAAAGAATTCAGCACCAATAAATCAACTTTACAATCAATGCTAAAGGAACTTCTCTAGGCAGAAAATAAAAGGCCACATCTAGAAACAAGAAAATTATGAAATGGGAAAGCTCAGTGGTAAAGGTAGGAAATCATTCACACACAAACTAGTAGGGAGGTTAAAAGATGAAAGCACTAAAATCACCTTCATCTACCATAAACAGTTAAGGGATACACAAAACAATTAGATGTTAAATATGATATCAAAACCAGTAATTAGGAGAGAAGGAGAGTACAAATGAAGGGTTTTTAAAATGCATTTGAAATTAAGAGATCAGCAGCTTAAAACAACCATAGGCTGCTATACAAAAATCTGATAGTAACTGCAAACAAAAAATCTTTAAGAGATATGCACATAAAAAGGAATCCAAACACAATAAAGATAGTTACCAAGGAGTTCCTGTCATGGCTCAATGGAAACAAATCTGACTAGCATCCATCCATGAGGATGCAGGTTTGATACCTGGCCCCACTCAGTAGGTTAAGGATCTGGAGTTGCCATGAGCTGTAGTGTAGGTTGCAGATGTGGCTTGGATCCCATATTGCTTTGGATGTGGTGTAAGCCAGCAGCTACAGCTCTGATTCAGCTCCTCACTTGGGAATCTCCATATGCCATGGGGGGCAGCCCTAAAAAAAAAAAAAAGACTAAAAAAAATGTTTTAAAAAAATGGTCATCAAATCACAACAGAAGGGAACAAAAGAGGAAGAAAAAAGGCAAAAATGAATCCAAAATAATGAAGAAATGGCAATAAGAACATACTTATTATTACCTTAAATGTAAACAGATTCAATATTTTAACCAAAAGACATAAACTGGCTGATTGGATACAAGAACAAGACACACACACACACACGTGCATGCTGTCTACAAAAGATCCACTTCAGATCTAGAGACATATACAGATTAAAAGTAAGGGAATGGAAAAAGGTATTCCATGAAAATGGAAATCAAAAGAAAGCTGGAGTAGCAATATTTAAACAAAATGGACTTTAAAGACTGTTAGAAGAGACAAAGGCAGCCACTACATAATGATCAAAGGATCTAAGAAAAATATATGACAGTTATAAATATATATGCACCCAACACAGGAGCACCTCTATATATAAGGCAAATATTAAAAGCCACAAAAAGAGAAATTGACAGTAGCACCATAGTGGGAAACTTTAACACCCACTTATATCAATGGACAGATCATAGAAATCAATAAGAAAAAACAAGCCTTAAATGACACATTAGGCTAGATCCACTTAATATTTGTAGAGCATTTCATCAGAAAGCAGCAGAATACACATTCTTTTCAAGTGTACATGGAACATTTTCCAGGATAGATTACATGCTGGGACACAGTACAAGCCTCAGCAATTTTAAGAAAATTGAGATGATATCAAGTATCTTTTCCAACTACAACACTACAAGATTGCAAATCAATTATAATAAATGCAAAAACCCAAACATATGGAGGCTAAATAATATGCTACTAAACAAGCAAAGGATCACTGAAAAAGTCAAAGAGGAAATCAAACAATACCTAGAGACAAATAAAAATGGCATAATCCAAATCCCATGGGATTTGGACATTTATAGTGATAAAAGTTTACCTCAAGAAATAAGAACAATTCAAACAACCTGAGCTTCCTTACATTAAAAGAAGAAAGAACAAACAAAAAACAAATAGAAGGAAAGAAATCGTAAAGATCAGAAGAGACATAAATGAATAGAGACTAAAAAAACAATAGAAAATCTCAGTGAAAGTACAAACTGGTTCTTTGAAGAAATAAAAAAAATTGATAAACCTTTAGCCAGCCTTATCAAGAAAAAAAGAGAGGGCCCGAATCAATAAAACCAGAAATGAAAAAGAAGTTACAACTGACACCACAGAAATACAAAGCAGCCTGAGAGGCTACTGCAAGCAACTAACTATATGCCAATAAAATATGAAAAGATCAATTACAAGTACTGAAATTGAAACTATGATTAAAAAACTCCAACAAACAAAATCCAGGACCAGATGGTTTCAAAAGCAAATTGTACCAAACATTTAGAGAAGAGTTATCACCTATCATTTTGAAAAAACTCTAAAAACGCAGAGGAAGGAACTCTACTGAACTAATTCTAAGAAAACACTACCATTCTGATACCAAAACCAGACAAAGCGACCAGAAAAAAAAAATTGCAGGTTAATATCACTAATGGACATAGATGCAAAAATCCTTAGGAAGGAGTTCCTATTGTGGCACAGCAGAAATTAATCTGATTAGTATCTATGAGGATGTGGGTTCAATCCCTGGCCTTGCTCAGTGGGTCAGGGATCTTGCATTGTCCTGAGTCATGGTGTAGGTTGCGAACTTGGCTCAGATCCTGAGTTGCTGTGGCTGTGGTGTTGGCCAGGAGCTGTAGTTCAGATTCAACCTCTAACCTGGGAATTTCCATATGCCATTGGTGCCACACTAAAAAGCAAAAACAAACAATTTAAAAATCCTCAGGAAAATACTAGCAAACTGAATCTAATAATACATTAAAAGTATCATACACCATGGTCAGGTGGGCTTTATCCCAGGGATACAAGGATTTTTCAATATCTTCAAATCAATCAGTGTGATATACCACATTAACAAATTGAAGAATAAAATCCGTATGATCATCTCAATAGGTGCAGAAAAAGCTTTGGACAAAATTCAATACCCATTTATGATAAAAATTTTCCAGAAAGTGGGCACAGAAGGAATCTACCTCCATATAATAAAAGCCATATATGACAAACCCACAGCTAACGTGCTCAATGGTGAAAAGCTGAAAGCATTTTCTCTAAGAACAGAAACAAACAAGGATGTCCTCCCTCACCACTTTTATTCAACATAATTTTGGAAGTCCTAGTTGTGGCAGTCGGAAAAGAAAAAAATAAAATGGAATCCAAATTGGAAAAGAAGAAATAAAACTGTCACTGTTTCTAGATGACAGGGTACTATACACCAAAAATCCTAAAGACAACACCAGAAAACTACTAGAGCTCTTCAATGAATTCAGTAAAGTTGCAGGATACAAAATTAATGCACAGGAGTCCCTTGCATTTCTATACACTAACAACAAATGATCAGAAATAGAAATTAAGGAAATAATCCCACTTACCGTTTTTATTTATTTATTTTTTATTTTTTATTTTCCCACTGTACAGCAAGGGGATCAAGTTATCCTTACATGTATACATTACAATTACATTTTTTCCCACCCTTTGTTCTGTTGCAACATAAGTATCACTTACCATTTTATTAAAAAGAATAAATTAGGAGTTCCTGGTGGTTTAGCAGTTAAGAATCCAGCACTGTCACTGCTGTGGCAGAGATTTAATCCCTGGCCCACAAACTTCTGCATGCCTTGGGCATGGCCAAAAGGAAAAAAGAAAAAGAACACATACAAAAGAATTAAATTAAAAAAATAAGAATAAATTACCTAAGAATAAATCTATCTAAGGAAGCAAAAGGCCTATACTCTGAAAACTATAATATGCTGATGAAGGAAACTGAAGATGACATAACAGATGGATACTGTGTTCTTGGCTTATAAGAATCAATATTATTAAAATGACTGTACTACCCAAGGCAATCTACAGATTCAATGCAATTCTTATCAAAGCATTGATGGCATTTTCCACAGAACAAAATTTTTAAAAATTTGTATGTAAATACACAACCTTGGATACTCAAAGCAATACTCAGATACTCAGAAAGAAAAATGGAGCTGAAGGAATCAAGCCCCCAAAATCTTGGCATTAATTAGTGAATATAGCAAATGCATACGATACAAGGTCAACTTAAAAAATCTAATTGCATTTCTGTTTTCTACCAACAATGTTAATATAAGTGTAAAAATTAAAACTTACAATAGTATAAAGCAAAGAAATATATTTGATATAAATATATAAAATCTTTTCACTAAAAATTAAAAATGTCACAGAGATAAAGAACAAATCGATACAGACCATTATTTTTCTATGAAAATCAGGTAATCAAAAATGCTTTAGGATTTGAAATGAGGGCTAATTTTTTCCTAAGCAAAGCTCTTCCTTTTTACTAAATCAAGAATAGATGGCCTGGAAATTTGGGGCCCAATATGTAGTGCATAAAAGCAAAATTCAGATTGCCTTCCAAATAAAATTGTTGGTTTTCAACTATCCCTGTGTGTGTGTGATTAAGCAATGTTGCCAGAAATGCTGCTGTGCAAAATCTAAACTACTAACTGAAATGTAAACCAATTCTCTGAGATGCTGCTGGTCTTTTCCAAGGATTACTACTTCTCAGTATTTTGAGTCTCCTATTTTGAATAAATATCTGGTGACAAAACAATTTTCACATATGCCCCTGGAAACTTGGCATGTATTTGGAATGGTTGCTGGATCTCTAGCAACTTAACATTTTATCATTAAAGTGACAAATTATTAATGTTGTAATGTTTTATATTTAGATTATAGTAATGGGATACAGGCCTAATGAAAAGATAATTATCTCTCAACTTAGCTAGAATGTATTCTTTAAGAGGAAATTATCCTTCAAATCATTTTGTGTGTAGCACCTTTGTGCTCATCGTTTATATTCTTATTTAGTAGAAGGCTTGCCTGATATCATTGAGCCATTCAGGAATCACATTACCACATTAAATTTTAGCAATGAAAACTGAAGAAAATAGTGTCTACTAGTTTTCCACAAACAAGAATTTGAACTGATAGTTTAGTAGTCAATGTCATTTAAAAAATAAATTGTGAAGGGGATTTCATACTACATTACTTCTTCTTAGAGTGTGAAAAATGAATTATTACTGCAAAATCACATAAAGACTCTCCAAAGGCTGAGAAATTGGAGCTGCCACTTTAATTTATGCTTAAACAAATGGATGTTCAAGCCCCGTTTCAGTCTGCGCTTGGAGGCCTAGTATTCATTTTTTCCCCATATTCCTAGCACCAAGGGTAATAAGGCAAATGCTTTTGTTCATATCAAGACACCACCAGCCCAGTTCCTGCTATGTAAGCTATTATATCCCACTTTGCCTGTATACGATTATGTCTTGACCCTAACATATTAAGTCCAAGTGCTAGTGAGTCCTCCCATTAAATGGGGGTTTTATGTGCCATATTAAAGGAGTTATCACTAGTTCTCTCTCTCTACAGCAGTCAATTATATCTATTATATTTAAATACAAAGACCAGTAATAGTGAAAACAAAGCATTTGGCTGTTTCCTGAACAGAATTTTTTAAAACCTCTTGGGGGCAGGGAATGTATATTATTCGGCTTCGTATCTCAGTGCCTAGAATAGCGCCTGATAAATGAGTGTTGTAGAAGTTCATATTTAATAATGCATAAATAAAGTGAAACACCTCTAAGAATATTCAGTATCATTATAACTGGTTTAATTGATTTTCTACCAAGTTTCATAGGTGTGTACTTATGTGTGTGTGATTTTATAGAAAAACTTGTAGTTTCAAAGCTTTCTAATTATTACATTTCTTCTGTTCAAGGTCAATGGGGGTGAAAACAGAACTAATCTTTTCTGTAAGTTTTAAGTCTTTATCTCTGGGAAAACAATAACCATTTCTCCTGAAATCAAGGATGTAGTGTGAGGATCACTTCCCACTTATTTCCACACATCTAAAACATGAAGTCTACTGCCACTGCTTTATAATTTCCCAGGCCCTTTTTCCTGTCACTGTATCTGCAGATCCTGTTAATGCCCTGGTTATCAAATTACTTTATTACAACTTTCACTCTGACTTGATTTGCCCTTTTGCCTGTACTACAGCATAATGAAATGACCAGCACTAAAATCAGTTTCTTTGTACCTCATCATACCTTTCTTCATGTTCTTATGATGGTTTTCTATTATACTGTTGGTTATTGAAATATTTACTTTCTACATTCACTTTAAGCAAAATATAGTAGAATATGATGTATGTGCACGTGTGTGTGTGTAGATGGAAAAGAAATGGGTCCTCAACCTTGATGAAATGATGATCTGTAGGGAAAATTACTTTTTTCTTGGAAAATCCCCATCTACTATGTTTGCATTCATGGATAAAAAATATGTTTCAGAAGTTTCTCTGGACTCCTTGGTGCTCTTCTAATGAGGTATTTGATCAAAGATGGCAACATGCTGCAGGAAAGGCAGTTGATAACATCTGAGTAATGTTCAGTCCCCCTAGACACATCTTCCTCCATCTGTGGGCTGCAGTTCACAGCCTGTGTCTCATAAGGAAGGATTAAATAGATGATTTGCTTTATACTGAAACTCTTACTTGGGCTTTAGTTGACAAAAGGAATTAGGCTTCTAGATCTTATGTGTTTTGGGGAGACTTTCTTCACAGTCACATTTTTCTAAGCATCATTTACATTCAAGCTAAGATAATTGTGATCTTTTGACAAGAAAAAATACTACTCTCCAACCAAAAGAGGATTTTAGTGCCCAAGATTTAAAAACAGAGTGTGATAATACTGAAAATTTTAATATTTTATGTCACTATTCTAAATTCTTATAGTATATAGTGTCTACCAAATAATGTAATATTTTGTTCTAAAGTTTGTATGATTTTTAGTTGCTTTAAAAGTTTATAGTAGTCATGATTGTCAGGGTACTCAAGTGTAATATTTTGTTCTAAAGTTTGTATGATTTTTAGTTGCTTTAAAAGTTTATAGTAGTCATGATTGTCAGGGTACTCAAGTGACAAGCTGTGATAAGACCTATTCTGTTCTCAATTTCATCAAATATGGAATGTGGGTGTTGGTATAGAATAAGAGGTTGAAAGTAGTATCCTATGGAGCTGTTTTGTTTGGCCAGCATAGTGTTAGATATTTTTAAATGCCTTTAGGTGAAATATATACTCTCCAGGTCTACAACAAGGCCCCAGTACTCCTTATTGTCTTATATCCACCCATTACATACATTTATATTACCTACCCCTAGAGAATTATAATTTTGAATATCTGGACTAGATCATGTTTTAATATCTTTCCAGTACGTACATTCTATGAGAGTGATCAGGTAGAAACTAATCAAGATCTTGAGAACTGCAGATAAATTTAAGAGGGACTTCTGATATTGTCATTATGGTCATCAAAGTTAATATGGAAAATATAACCTATAAATATTTTTAAAGTTTTGGATACAATATTATTTTAAAACTTATACAGCAGAGTTTATAAGAAATAAGAATGAAATGACATATGCAAAGGAAAAGAAGAGGGAAAACGAGGAAGGGGGAGAAGAAGAAAAAGCAGAGGAGTAGGGGGAGAAGGAGAAAGAAAAGAATAGGAGGAGGAGAAGAATGGAAAGCTCAATATGTGAGCAGATTAGTTAACACTAGTCAATTTCTTTCCAGGAAAATAGCACAGAGGGGAAAAATTAGTTGCTCATTAGATAAATAAATTTGAAGTTGGCTATAAAAAAACCATGTAGAGAAAGGATTCAAGACCTTGGGAACATGTAGGAAAGGAGTTGGAACTGAGATCTCTGCATAAAGATGAGACCCTACAAGTCCACAATTTAAGTAAAATGGGAAACAATAAGAAAACCCATTCATTGGCCACAAGAGATAACAAGTGATTTTATTAGTCTGAATTAAGGAAAATAAAACTTCTCCATTAGAATTCAGAACTTTTGTCCCACTCTTATTTGGGATTAGAGCAAAACTGGCAGTACTTGTATGTTTTAGGCACCCAAGAAATCTATGTAAATTTGAGTCAGCAGTAGTCTAAGGCTACCTGATACGAGTAAACACAAAACCATTCTGGAGGGATATTCTCATGATCAAAGTGACAAGGGATTCCCACAGAGAGAATACAGTTTCCTTTTTTTTTTTTTTTTTTTTTTTTGGCCATACCCAGAGCATGCAGAAGTTCCCGGGTCAGGGATCCAACCCATGCTACAGCAGTGACCTGGGCCACAGTAGTGCCAATGCCAGATATTTAACTTGCTGTGCCACCAGGGAACTCTGAAACCAGCCTCATTTAAAGTGAGATAGTTTTTAAAAATATGGAACATGCAATGAAATAATCCAGTTATCACAAATGCTCGTAGTGCGTCTCCTGTTTCTTATGCCTACACAGAGGCATAATAATAATGTAAGGTAACAAAATAACAGTCTGATAAAGACTGCAAAATACATATTTATAAATGGCTAAACACATAAAAGAAAACACTGAAATCTTTATTTATAGAACTTGATACTTTTTTTTTGGTCAAAACACCCTTAAAATTAGATAAAACAGAATTATTGGACATAGAATGCACAGTTCAAAGATGTCCTGTTTTTGGTCAGGCATGGATGGAACAACTGTAGGTCACCACTGCATCAAGTAAAAAGTTGAACAAACTAAAAAAATCAACAACTTATATCTGTCAGAGAAGTGATGTTATAGGGCAAACCACTGGCCTGAAAAACGAAGAGACCAACAGGCAAATAAGAAAACCACAACTTAAGCAGAAACTCACAGGCACAAACCGCTATAGGAACCAATGCTGAAGTACGGAAATCTGAACTATGACTGATGAATTGATAGAGTCTCTCTTTTCTTAAAAAAATAATTTGCTTTAATTTTATTTATTTGTCTTTTTAGGGCTGTGGCATATGGAGGTACCCAGTCTAGGGGTCGAATCAGAGTTGTAGCTGCTGGCCTACACCACAGCCACAGCAACATGGAATCCAAGCCGCATCTGTGATCTACACCACAGCTCACAGCAACGCTGGATCCTTAACCTACTGAGAAAGGCCAGGGATTGAACCTGTGTCCTCATGGATGCTAGTCAGATTTGTTTCCGCTGAGCCATGATGGGAACTCCTGATGGAGTCTCAATGTGGAAAAGCCCAGGAGATAAAAACTCCAGGGGAAATTAGTTATGCAGGGCCCTAATACTTTTATGAATTTCACCACAAGGAGCTTGATTAAGTTTTCACAGTGAATATTAAAGAAAAATCCCCTAGTACTTCTGGCAAGGGGAGAGGAAAAGGAACCATTTTGAAATATGGCAGCGAACTCTGTTCTTGACAAAGCCTGCCCTCAGGTGAAAATGCTTAACCAGAACCTAACCTCCAAGTGTTAATCAGAGCCTTTTAGCAGGGAAGAGGGAAATAGCAAATTCCAATCCCCTCTAGCCATCCTATTCCACTGAAGGGGATGGAGTTAAGAGCTGAGAATTGTATGTAAAGTTCACATTCCAGAGGTACAGGCTCACTAAGAGAGTGAGACCTACTCATAGGATTATAGAATACTTCTCCTCCCCCAACAGCTTACCACCATATTACCAAAGGCCTATTTATAGCAGCTCCTTTTACACACTACCTCATGTCTGGCTATCAAGAAAAAAAATTATAAGACATACTGGAAAAAATAAACACTTTAAAGAGAGAAAAAAAAAACACAACCTGACTTAGATATTGCAGGGATGTTGGAATTAGACTGGGAATTTAAAACAATTATGATTAAGATGCTTAAGGCTCTAAAAATAAACTATACAGCATGCAGAAACAGATGGGCAATGCAAGCAGAGAGACAGAAATTCTGAGAAAGAACCAAAAAGAAATGCTAGAGATCAAAACACTAACAGAAATAAATAATGCTTTTCATGGGCTTATTAGTAGACTGGACACAGCTGAGCAAAGAATCTGTGCGCTTGAGGATACTGAAGTAGAAACCAATAAAACTGAAAAGCAAAAAGAAAAAAGCTTGGAAAAACCTCTAAGAACAGAATATCAAAGAACTGTAGGACAACTACAAACTGTGTAACATGCATAATGGGAATTCTAGGAGAAGAAAGAGAAAAGGGACAGAAGAAATATTAAACAATGAAAGATTTCCCCCAAATTAGTGTTATACACCAAACCACAAATCCAGGAAGCTTAGAGAATATCAAGGAGGATAAATGCAAACCAAAACAAAACTTTACCTAGGCATATTTTCAAACTATAGAAATCAAGGATATAGAATGCAGTATAGTGCAGGAGTTCCCATTGTGGTGCAGCAGAAATGAATCTGACTAGTAACCACAAGGTTGCAGGTTAGATCCCTGGCCTCATTCAATAGGTTAAGGATCTGCATTTCTGTGGCTGTGGTGTAGACTGGCAGCTGTAGCTATGATTCAACCCCTAGCCTGGAAACCTCCATATGCTGCGAGTGCAGTCCTAAAAAGAAAAAAAAAAGAAAAAAAAAAAAAAAGCAGTATAGTGTAATAAAGATGTCACCTTCATGAACATAGTTTGAGTTAAAAACACAATTACAAAGTCTAATATACTTCTTGCAGAAGATCCTGAAGAAGAGAATTGAGTGATTGGGGTAGAGGCAATATTCAAAGTGAATGACAGAAAACCTTCCATAATGATGAAACACCTCAGATTCAGGAAGCACAATGAGACTGTCATAAAAAATACATACTTAGGTGCATCACAATGGAACTGTAGAACAGCAAAGGAAACTAAAATGATTCTAAAATCAACAAGAAAAAAAAAAGAAAAATTTTGTACAGAGGACTGAAAAGTTACCTGACAATAGACTCATTCAAATGTGTATTCCAAAATTTCTATGATATCCCCATAATTTTGTGGGGAGAAGAAGAGCTAGTATGATTCATAATAGCAAGTATCCATGGTACATACATCTGTTATAAAGTTCTGATTTTTAAGTAGGAAAGCTTTAGTTCTACATGATAGTTTGGTACATGAGAATGGCAAACAATCCTCTTTTAATATGTACTGTGAGTTCATTTAAAGTTATGTAATAGAGCTAGTTATAATGAATTCTCAAACTTACATAGAACTTTCCTTCCCATTCAAAACATACCACATTGCTCATGAGTGTGAATGCCATTCTAGACAAAATCTTGAACCTGTTCTAAACTGTAAAAGTGAAATAAATTATTACTGTACTAATTATATGAACAGTAGCGAATTTCACATTAATGTGGTTTGACACCACTTTTGAAAATCATTTGTATAAAGACACATCCAGCCTTGACAGAGACCCCCAATAGTACAGATATATCTATTGAAGGCTAGGCATACTCTTGTTTTTAAAATGTGTTTATTTCACTACATTATACGGAGTGGTAGAGAATAAGAGTACAAATATCACATATTTTAACTGAGAAATCTGACAAGGTTAGAACATTTTCTTTATTGATTTATTTCCCCTTGTGCTTTACAACTAAAATGACTTATAGTTCTGAATTAGACAATATTGATCACTGAAGTAGTTCTATTCAGCAGCTTTATTTACAGGAGTTAAATGCCAAACACTCTTTTCATTAATGTCCGCATGAGGCTCAGCTCTCTATGTTACAGATGTACTCTTAATTCTTGAGATTTTCACATTATTGATCAAAAAGGAAAAGAAAGATATGCTTTTTGTTTGCTCATTAAATCCACATCACACATAACTCTAAATATTAAAAAAAAACAACTTTGAACATATTTAACTTAATATCCTTTCAGTGTTTTGGGCTTTCTGCTATAGAAATCCAAATGATTCTAGAAGTCTAACTACACTGTACCAGCCGCATATGGATGATGAGGGGAAATTAGAATAAAGACAAAAAAAAAATCAGTCATTTATTATACATAAACATACTTCCAGAAAGTGAATAAATGTAGACCATATGTATAATATTTCATGAAATAAACCTTATTAATAGCATAATTCAAAACTGCTATATTTTTATAATATATAGTGTGACTTATTAAGCAGTAACAGAAAGGTTTTTTTAATATCAAATTAGGAGTTTGGATTTCTTAATTTCTCTTTGTAGTTCTATATATTTTGTGTTATATAATTTTAAGTTCTGATAAATACATCAATATTCTAAATAGTATTTTTATACCTTTTGTAGTAAGCTTCTTAATGCATAATAATACTCATTTAAAATGTATTCTGTTTGCTGTTATTTTAGCTGTCCATTTCATTTGGTTGTTTTGTCTGGTATAAATGTTTATATCTTTACATTTGGCCTTTGTGATTCTTTATGCTTTAAGATGAGTTCTGCTTCTGGTGTTAAGAAATGAGAGCTTAATTAACTGATCCTCCTGCATGCAACAGCTATACATTCTATTAAAAGTACATGAAAAATAACTGTTTTACAGCTTGAAAAAAAAAATGTAAGTAGATTTTTCTGAGGGGTGGAAATATATAGTAAGTTATCCAAATGAAATGAGTATCCTGGTTGTTTTTTGTAGCTTTACTCTGAGGACAGCCAGAATCATTATGGTTTCTTCTATAATGTAAAAGCCATTTTATTTTTGGCCAGAATATTCAGTGAAGGAACATGAGACAATAGGACTATAAGAAAATAAGTAACCTAGGAAAGGGGAGAAACAGAGAAAAAAATTCATGTTTAAATTCATCCTGAGTCTCTGGTTGTTATCTGACTCCTGCATGCATGGGAAAGCTGAAATCAGCTTGTAGTTAAGGCATAAGAAGCTGAACTGAGTTCTGGGCTAATGGTGATGTGACAGTTTGCAGCCCGAGTCTAACCAAGTTAATTTTTACAAAAGCGGAAACATCAATATTCTTGGAATAATATAACAAAATTGAGAATCTCTAAATCATGTTCAATATGTCAAGGATATAAGCCAAAGATAACTGATATATGCAAGCCAGGATAATACCACCCCATCTCAAAGGAAAATGCAACCAACTAATGCCAGTCCTGAGATTACCTAGCAATTGGAATTAGCAAACTAGGATTTTAAAGCATTCCTTATAATTATGTTCAGTGTGTTAAAATAAGTTGTGATTAATGAAAAGATGGGAAATCACAGCAGATATATACCCACAATATAATAGAAAAAATGCAAATTTTAAAACTAAAAAATACAATGTCTGAAATGAAAATTTTACTGGATGGGCTTAATAATAGAATGGAGATGTCAAAAGAATCAGTGAACTTTCACATTAATAAAAATCATCCAGTGCAAAGAGATGTAGCTTAAAAGCCAATTTACAAAAATTAAATTCTAAAAATTATTAACTAATCCAAAAAAATGCTAGGAAAGGGGCATAAAAAAGAGAACCAACCTAAAACAAATAATAAAATATTAGGCCTGAAGCAAACTACATAAATTACTATCGTATATGTTAATAGCTTAAGTACTTAACATGCCCATAAAAGATCATTTTAAATATGAAGACAAATAGGTTGAGAGTAAATGGATAGAAAAAGATATGCTATACAAACGTGAAGCAGAAAAGGCTTCATAGAATAGCTATGATGTCAAATAAAATAAACTGAAATGCAAAGAATATCACTAGAGGGACATTTCAAACTGATAAAAACTTGATTTTCCAGCAATTCACAACAAACATAAATGTGTATATGCTAATAATAGATTTTCATTGCACACAAATATACATGATTCACAGAATTTAAGGAACAAGGGAGCATTTCCACAAATTAAGAGATAGGAACACACTTCTCTATCAATTAACAGACCTTAAACAAAAACTCAGTAAAGACAGAGAATGAGCAATTCTGTTAACTACCCTGAGCTAAGTAACGTGAGAATGCTATACTAACAACTGCAGAATACACTCTCTTTAAAATAAACATGGTATAGGGAGTTCTCTTGTGGAGCAGAGGGTTAAGGATTTGGCTTTGTCACTGCAGCGGCCTGGTTCAATCCTTGGCCAGGGAATTTCTACATGCCACGGGCACAGCCAAAAAATAACATGGTATATTCACAAATTTTCAGTGCCATTACACAAATCTCAATAAATATAAATTGTTCAAAATATTATAGAACAATTTATCTGATCGTGGTGAAATTAAATTAGAAACCAAAAATAGGATACCTAGGAAAATGCCATTATGATCTTTTAAACTTTTTATTTTGAAAGAATTATAGGTTTATAGGAAATTGCTAAGAAACTTACAAGGTATTATGCACACCCTTTACCTAGAGTCTTCCAGTGTTCACATCTTGCATAACTATAGTACAATAATTTGATACAATCCATAGAGTTTATTCAAATTTCTCTAGGTATACATGCACTCATATGGGTGTGTGTGTGTACCTGCATGTGTGTATGTGTAGTTCTAAGTTCTGTACATTTTTTTCACATACGTAGTTTTGGCTAACTAGCACAAGTCTTTATGATGTTACAATTTTTTTTTTTTTTTTTTTTTTTGCTTTTTGTCTTTTTAGGCCCGCATTCATGGCATATGGAGATTCCCAGGCTAGGGGTCCAATCAGAGCTACAGCTGCCGGCCTACGCCACAGCCATGGCAATGCTGGATCCTTAACTCCCTGAGTGAGGCTAGAGATCAAACCCGCAACCTCATGGTTCCTAGTCAGATTCCTTTCTGCTGCACCACAAAGGGAACTCCCATGATGTTACATTTTCAAAGCCACCTACAGTCCATCTCCTAATCCTGAATCCATAGTGACTACAATCTATCCTCGTTCTCTGTAATTGTGTTATTTTAATAATATAATATGAATGGAATTACAAGGTAAATAAGATTTTGGGATCAGCGTTTTAACTCAGCATAATACATTTCATTCAATTTATTGCATGCAACAATATTTCATTCCTTTGATTTCTGAGTAACATTCCATGGTATGGATACATCACAGTTTATTCATACATTCACAGTTGAACATCTGGGCTCTTTCCATTTTTTAGCTAATATAAATAAAACTACTATCAACATTCATGTACCAGTTTTTTTTACATGAACATAGGTTAACATCCATCCCTCTGAGATAAAAGTCTAAGTGGATAATTGCTATATCATATAGTAATTGCAATTTTAGTTTTGAAGTGAACCACCAAACCCTTTTCAAGAGTTACTGTAGCATTTTGAGTAACCATCAGCAATATATGAAGGATCTACAGTTTCTCAACATCCTCATCATCCTTTGGTGTTATCAATTTTTTTGTTTTAGTTTTTTAAAAAGATGTGTAATGATAAGTCACTGTAGTTTTAATTTGCACTTCCCTAGTGCTTAATGATGTTGAACATCTTTGCAGGTGCTTATTTGCCATCCGTATATCCTCTTCAGTGAAATTTCTGTTCATGACTTTTTGTCCCAAATTTATAATTGGATAGATTCTAATTGTTTACTTCTATCACTGTTGAGTTTGAAAGTTTTTATATGTTCTAGATACTTCATCATATATGTGGTGTATATAGATATAGTTTGTATATATATTTTATATATACATAGTTATATATTTTATATATATTTGTAACTTATATTTTCATCATCTCGAAAAAAATCTTTCTCATCTAATAAATTAATTTTAATGAGGTCCAGTTTATCATTTTTTTCTTCTTATGGATCATGTTTTTATTGGCGAATAAAATAATTTTTCATTTAGTTCTAGGTTCTGAAGATTTTATCCATCTTTCTAAAAGTTTTATAGTTTTACATTTTGCATTTAAGTCTGTGATACATTTTCGATAATTATGATATAGGATGTTTTGTATGAATGTCCATTCTCTAGTATCGTTTGTCTTCCACAGAATTACATTTGTATCTTCATCAAAAATCAATCGGGCATGTCTATGGGCTAATTTCTGGGTTTTCTATTTTCTTCATTTGATCTATGTGCCCATCTATCCTCTAGTACTAAGTGATCTTAATTACTGGCTATATAGTAAGTTTGACACCAAAAAGAAATGATTCTTTTTGCATTATTATTATTTTCATAATTTGCTTTGGGTATTGCAGGGCTTTAGCCTTTCTATATAAATTTTAGAGAACATTTGTGTATGCCTACCAAAAAAAAAACCTTGCTAGGATTTTTTTTTTTTTTTTTTTTTTTTGTCTTTTTGCCTTTTCTAGGGCCACTCCTGTGGCATATGGAGGTTCCCAGGCTAGGGGTCGAATTGGAGCTGTAGCTGCCGGCCTACACCACAGCCACAGCAATGCGGGATCCGAGCTGCGTCGGCAACCTCACGGCAACACCGGATCATTAACCCACTGAGCAAGTCCAGGGACCGAACCTGCAACCTCATGGTTCCTAGTCGGATTCGTTAACCACTGCGCCACGATGGGAACTCCCTTGCTAGGATTTTTATAAGAATTTCCTGAAGCCTACAGAACAATTTGAAGAAAACTGACATACTATATTGAGTTTTTCAGTCCATGAACATGGTCTCTCCAATATTTCAGATTTTTGTTTATTACAACAACATTTTGTAGTTCTAACCATAGATATCCTGGGCATGTTTTCTTAGGTATATAAATGGGTATTTCATTTTTGGGTCAATTATAAATGATATTGCTTTTTTCTAGTTTGATTTCCAGTTGTTCCTTATTAATCTATGAAAATGTTACTGATTTTTACATTAATCTTGTAACAATCTTGCCGAACTCACTTACTAGTTCTAAAAGTTTATTTTATTGGAGTTCCCATCGTGATGCAGTGGTTAATGAATCCGACTAGGAACCATGAGGTTGCGGGTTTGATCCCTAGCCTTGCTCAGTTGGTTAAGGATCCAGCGTTTCCCTGAGCTGTGGTGTAGGTCACAGACGCAGCTTGGATCCCACTTTGCTGTGGCTCTGGCGTAGGTGGGCAGTAACAGCTCTGATTAGACTGCTAGCCTGGGAACCTCCATATGCCGTGGGTGCAGCCCTAGAAAAGGCAAAAAGACAAATAATAATAAATAAAAGTTTATTTATTTTTATAAATTGTTTGGGATTTTATATGTAGAATGCCATGTAACTTGCAAATAGGGCATTTTACTGCTTCTGTTCTAATGTTTATACCTATTACTACTTTTCCTTGCCTTATTGCAACAGCTAGAACTTCCAATACAATGTTGAATAAGAGTGGTGAAAGTGGACATCCTGACACATAGCCAAACTTAGAAGAAAAGCATTGAGTCTTTCATTATTAAGTATGGTGCTGACTGTGGGTTTTTATATATTTTTAAAAATAATTGGAGGAATTTTTCCTCTGTTTATACTTTGCTGAGTGTTTTTATTATGAATGGATGCTGTATTTTGTCATTTTCCTTGTTAAGTGATATTATCATATGAATTTTCATCTTTAGTCTGTTGACATGATGCATTACACTAATTGATTTTGAATGTTGAGCCAGGTTTGCATATCTGGAATAAATTCTACTTGGTTATCATATATTCTTTTAATACATTTCTGGATTTCATTTGTTAATGTTTTATTGAGGACTTTTGCATCTAAGTTCATAAGGTATATTCATCATTATAGATTATATTTCCTTTTTTTTTCTTTTTTTTTTACTATTTTTGTGTGGTTTAGGTATCATGAAATTTCTGGCCTTTAAAAAGAGTTGGGGAGTGTTTCTTCCTTTTCTGTTTTCTGGAAGAGATTGTATAAAATTGATATTAGTTCTTTTCTAAATCTTTAATAGAGTTCTCTAGTGAATCCATAGGGGCCTCAATATTTCTTTTGGGGGAGCTTTTTAAGTAAAAGTTGCTTATAGGACAATTACATTAGTCAATTTGATTTTGTGAGTTTATGGTTTCTGATGAACTAATCCATTTCTTATACTTTATTGAATTTTGAGATTATAAAGTCATATATAATGCTCTCTTATGCTGTGGTCTGAGTGTGTTTCCCTAAGATTCGTATGTTGAATCCTAACATAACACCCAAAGGTGATGTTGTTAGGAGGTGGAGCTTTCGGGAGGAGATAAAGTCATGAGGGCAAAGCTTTCGTTATTAGGGTTAGTGTTCTTGCAGAAGAGGTTCTGGCACCTTGTTCTTGGACTTCCAGACTTCAGAACTGTGAAAAATAAAATCATGTTCATTAAAATTACTCATCCTGTGGCATTGTTATAACAGCCCAAATGGAATAAGATACCATTTTATCCTTTTAATTGTTGCAATATCTCTACTGATATTCCTGGTTTCATTCTTGACATTAGTGATTTGTTTCATCACTCTTTTTTTTTTCTTCTTTTTACGGCCGCATCTGCGGCATATGGAAGTTCCCTGGGCTAGGGGTCAAATTGGAGGTGCAGCTGCTGGGTCAAACACCTCAGCTTGTGGCAACACCGGATCCTTAATCCACTAAGCGAGGCTAGGGATTGAACCTGCATCCTCAAAGAGACAATGCCGTGTCCTTAACCCACTGAACCACAATGGGAACTCCATGTCTTCACTCTTTTTATCTTTGTGGGACTTGCTAGAACTTATAATGCTATGGAACTATTTTCAGGAACAGGCTTTTGGTTTTATTGATATTCTGCATTGAGTTCTTATTGTCACTGTCATTTATTTCTGCTCTTATATTTATTGTATCTTCATTCTACTTAACTTGGCTTAATTTTTTCTTCTTTTCTAGTTTCTTGAGATTGGAATTTGGATTTGTTGCTCTGAGACCTCTCCTCATTTCGAATGTAAGTGGTAATGCTATAAATTTCCCTTTTGGTGTTGTTTCAGCTAGAACTCACACATTTTATGTTGATTTTCATGTGTGTTTAGTTCTATATATTTTTTAATTATTATTTTTGAGACTTTATTTTTGGCCCATGGGGTATTACCAGATATGTTTAATTTCTAAGAGTTTGGAGATTTTATTATTGTTTTTCTATTAGTGATTTCTAGTCTAATTTCACTTTGGCCATATACCATACTCTGTATGATTTCAGTTCTTCTAAATTTATGGAGTTTGTTTTATTGCCCAAGATGATATATTTTGGTGAATAGTCTACAGATGCTTGAGAAAGTATGCATTCTGTTATTACCAGGTGGGGTGTCCTTATATGACAGAGTCTAGTGGTTGATGATACTGGGCAATTCTATATTCTTGTTGATTTTCTGTCTAATCTTTCTAACAGTTATGGAGAAAAGGTGTTTAAATCTCCAACTGTAGCTGTGGATTTGCCTATTTCACATTTCAGCTCTGTAAGCTTTGGCTTTATGTATTTTGAAGCTCTGCTGTTTGGTGCATACACATTGGGGATTGACACATATCTTGGTGGATTAATCCTTTTATCATTATGTAATATATCTCTATGTCCCCAGTGATTTTTCTTTGCTATGTGGGTCCATTCTATCTGATGGTATTATAGCTATTATTAATATGTGCAGGTTATATCTTTTTCCATGCTTTTACTTTCAACCTGCCATGTTAATATATTTGAAAATAGTTCCTTATACACAGTACACAGTTGGGTCATATTTTCTTATTCTCTCCATGAACTATCCATAATTGGAGAATTTAGAGCATATACATTTGAAGTAATTATTGATATATTAGGATTTAAGTCTGCCATTTAATTAATTGTTTTGTGTTTGTTCCACTTCTCAACTCTCTGTTTCTCCTTCCTTAGCTTCCTATGGTTTCTTGAACACTTGGTAGAATTCTGTCTTGTTTCATTTATATATTGTTGCACACATTATAGTTTTTTAAAATTGTTGCTCCAGGTATTGCGATATTAATAAGTTAACTTACCACACTCTATCAGTATTGATACTTTACTTTGGGTGCAGAATAGAAGCCATATCATTTATGGTCCTTTACTCTCTGCCTCACTTTTTATTTTTTTAACCACTATTTTTTTTCACATGTCTCCTGCAGGACTGAAGGATAGATTTTTCTTAGAGATAACATTAATCGGATCAATAAACCATGATGCATAGGTATCAAAGTGTTATTTCTTCATTTTAACCTGGAGTACGAAACACTGCAGGCAGGCACTCACTGTTGAAATCTGCCTTCTTCCTTCTACTTCAGTGATTTTGAATTAATCTACTCTATTTTTTTTCATTAAAATGTTTTCTTTCCAGGTTTATTGATATATAATTGACCTAACACACTGTATAAATTAATGTTTACAGCATACTGATTTGACTTACATACTTCATGAAATGATTACTACAATAAGTTTAGAGAATAGCAATCATTACAAAATTTAAAAACAAGCCGGTTTCTTCCTTATGATGAGTACTTTTAGGATTTACTCTCTTAACAGTAAATATAATATACAAGTATTAGTTAGATTCATCATGTTATACAGTATATCCCTAGTACTTATTTATCTTATAACTGGAAGTTTGTATTATTTGATTGCATTCGTCTAGCTTCCCCTTCCCCCACCCTAACCTCCCCTCACCTCTGGTAACCACAAATCTAATTTCTTTTTCCATGGAGTTGGTTTTCTATATTGGTTTTAAGTATAATTGACCCAAAACACTGTGTTAGTATCTGTTGCAGAACATAATGATTCCATGTTTCTATCCATTACAAAATGATCACCACTCTACTTCTAAAATATTAAATAATTGTCTTAAGTATTTCCTTTAGATATGTTGAGCACCATACTAGATGATAATTTTTGCTTCATTTACTAAATATGATTTAGTGGTTAAGCAGAGGTATGCTAGTGACAAATTCTTAGTTTTCCTGTGTCTAAGAATGGCTTGATTTCCCCTTTGGTCCTAAAGGGTATTTCACTGGGTATAGGATTTGTGGGTAATATTCCTTCTTTCTAAGTATTTGAAAAATGTTGTGCCACTTCTTTCTGGCTTCTGTCATTTCAGATGATAAATCCAATGTCATTTTAAATGAGGCTTCATATGTAGATAAAGTGTCAGTCCTCTCTCTTTTAAGATTTTTTTTAGGCTTTTTAGGGCCATACCCATGGCATATGAAAATTCCTAGTCTAGGGGTTGACTTCGAGCTGCATTTGCTGGCCTACACCACAGGCACAGCAACCCTATATTTGAGCCATGTCTGGGACCTACACCACAGCTCACAGCAATGCTGGATCCTTAACCCACCGAGTGAGACCAGGGATCAAATCTGCATCCTCATGAATCCTAGTTGGGTTCATTTCCGCTGAGCCACAACAGGAGCTCCTAAGATTTTTTTTTGTTTTTGTCTTTAGTTTTTGGAAGTTTAATTATGACATGTGATAAGGACTTCTATGGATCTATCCTTTCTGAGTATGTGTCTGCTTCTCGAATCTGTGGGTTTGTTTCTTTCACCACATTTATTAAGTTTTCAGCTATTATTTCTTCAAATACATTTTTCTGCCACAATTTTTCTTGTCCTATGGAACTCTTATGAGACTAATCCTAGATTTCTGATTATTGCCCCTACATGTCCCTGAGGCTATATTCATTAATTTTTCTACACTATTTTCTCTCTGTTGTTCAGACTGTGTAAACTTTATCACTGTCTTCAAATTCCCTGATTATAACCTCTGTCATCATCACTCTACTATTGAGCTCATTCAGTGAGTTGTTTAACCTTAGTTATTGTATTTTTCAATTCTATAATTTTCATTCGTTACTTTTTAATAATTTCTATTTTTGATGAGATTTTCTATTTTTTAATTGAACTTCAAAAAAACGCCTAATTTTTTGTTGAAGCACTTTTTTGATGGCTGTTTTAATATTCTTTCAGACAATTTCAATATCCATTCATTCCATTTTGTCATCAATTGAATGCATTTTGTCATTCAAGTTGTGTTTGTTTTAGTTCTTGGTACAATTTTCATTGTATCTTAGACATTTTGGCTATTATGTTAGATGTTTGACCCTATCTAAATATTCTATTTCAACATGCAATCACTCTGTTTAGTTTTACCACATAGGTCTTGGTCTACTTTTGAGATCTGTAGTTACAAGGAAAATTTAGTTTTTACAGCCCTTACAATGTTATTCTGGCCTCAAATCTACAGGCTCCACCTAGGTTGTATCATCATGATACATGACGATATTAAGTGGGATAACTTTTCTTTTATTTCCTCTTTATGTCTGATGGTATTTTGGATTGTAGGCCTCTCCAGACCCCAATCTTTGATATATGAGAGAAAAAAAGAAAATGTAAGGTTTTCACCATGGTATCTCTCCTCACTTCACAAAGTCCCTAGCCTATCTGAGTCCTTTCTACCTTTGAGAGTTCTTTTATGATTGACTATTGAATTATTCCTAAATATTTAGTTGTGTTTAGAGGAGAGGAGTTGAAAGAGTGAGTCTATGCCATCTCAAGAAAAGGAGTTTGAGTATGTCTCCTGTAAATATAATTAATCTTAATTTAAAATAAAAATTAAATCTGATCTGAGAATCTCTATATTCTTTGACAAGCCATGAAAATTTTCCTAAGAAATTTGAAAACATTTATTCCATTATATTCTTGGTTCCTTATGTTCTACACAACCCATTATTTTTGTTGAGAAATCTGTGGTCAGCATAATTGCAAATCTTTTATGGGAAATTTGTCTTTATTTCATGGATGTTTTTATGAATTTCTCTTTGTAATATTCTTCAGTTTAATCATGAGATAGGAAAATACCTTCACTGTTTGGATTGAGAAAATATTTCCACAGAGCCATTGTTTTGGTTTGTTTAGTTTTCATCAAGTACTTCAGTACTATTATAGACTCTGGATACATTTTAATATCAATTTCTCACCTTGGGAGTCTCTGTCTCATATAAATACTGTAACATGAGATGCTAAACTTACACATTATGGTCCAGGTTTCAAATAATCATAAAGAGTTTTCTCTTCTTTCATCTATAACTCAGGCCAAGAAAGACAAATTTCATTGTATCTCTGTGCTAATAGACATATTTTTATGTGCTCTCTGCTTTTACAAATAATGCAGTCCTTCTTATATGCCAACTTTATTTACAAATCTCAATTCTAACTTTATACTCCTCTAAGATTTCATCTCAGGGCAGAGAGTTGGGAGTGTTAACCCAATCCCCAGGATTACTGAAACTGGCATTTCCTTCCCCACACACAGTAAGGGCAACTGCACCATTATATCACTCACTAAATGCTCAACTTTTGTCATTTTTCAAGTTTTTTTTTTATCTTAAAAATACATGAATAAATGGAAAGATATACCATGCTCATGGATTGGAAGAATTAATGCTGTTAAAATGACCATACTACCCAAATCAATCTACAGCCCCAAAGCAATCCCTATCAAAATACCCATGGCAATTTTCACAGAACTATAATAATCCTAAAATTTGTGTGGAAACACAAAACACCTCAAATAACCAAAACGATCTTAAGAAAGGAGAACAAAGCTGTAGGTATCATGACTCCTGACTTCGAACTATAGTACAAACTACAATAATCAAAAAAATATGGTACTGGCACAAAAACAGACACATAGTCAAAATTCAGAATAGCAAGCCCATAAATAAACCCACACACCTATTGTCAATTAATCCAAGACAAAGTAGGAAAGGATATACAATGGGGAAAAGAGTCTCTTCAATAAATGTTGGGAAAACAGGACAGTTCCATGATAAAGAATCAAACTGAAGTGCTATCTCACATCAAACAAAAAAAAACCTATAAGCTTAAAAAAAACCCATAAGCTTCATTTGTGAAGGCATAAATGTAAGACCTGAAACCATAAAACTTCTAGAAGAAAACATAGGCAATACACTCTAATATTTGTCTTAGTAAATATTTTTTTCATGCTTCCCCAGTCAATGGAAGCAAAAGAAAAAAGAAACAAATGGGACTATATCAAACTAAAAAGCTTTTTTACAGTGAAGGAAACTACCAACAAAACATAAGGCCACCTACTTAATGGGAGAAGATATTTGCAAAGGATATATCAAATAAGGGGTTAATCTCCAAAATATGCAGAGAATTCATACAACTCAATATCAAACAAACAAACAATCCTATTAAAAATGGTCAGAGGATCTGGATAGATATTTTCCCAAAGAAGACATACAGATGGCCAACAAGCACATTATGCTCAGTATCACTAATCAACAGGAAAATGCAAATCAAAACTACACTGAGATATCCCCTCATAGCTATCAGAATGGTTAGTATCAAAAAGAGAAGAAAGAACAAGTATTGGCGATGAGATTCATAAAAGGGAACCCTCATGTACTTTTTTGGGAATGTAAATTGGTGTAGCTAGTAGAGAAAAAAGTACAGATATTCCTCAAAAAATTAAAAATAGAACTACAATCTGATACAACAATTCCACTCCTGGGTGGTTACCTGAAGAAAATAAAAACACTAATCAGCAAAGATATATGCACCCGATATGTTCATTGCAGCATTATTTATAACAGCCAAGATATAGAAGCAACCCAAGTAAAAAAACTAACAGCTGAATGGATAAAGAAGATATGGAATATTACTCAGCCATAAAAAATAAAATCTTGCCATTTGCAACAACATGGAAGGACCTAGAGAGTATTATGCTAAGTTAGACATAAAAAGACAAATGCTGTATGACTTCATTTATATGTAGAATCTAAAAAAAAAACCCAAATAAATGTAATAATACAGAAACACAATCATATATACAGAGAACTAACATGGTTGCCATAGGGGAGGTAGGGAGAGAGAGAGAAATAAGTGAGAGAGATTAAGAGGTAAAATTTTCCAGTCACAAATAAATGAGTCATGCATGTGGGAAATATAGTCAATAATTATGTAGTATTTTTGTATGGTGACAGATGGTAACTAGATTTATTGTGGCAATCATTCTGAAATGTATAGAAATATGGAATCACCATGTTGTCTAACAGGACCTACGTAAGGTTTTATGTCAATTATACTTAGAACTAATAAACCAACAATCTCATAGAAAAAGAGATCGTGTTTGTGGTTATCAGAGGTAGTGATGGAAAAGTAGGGGTAAGGGGAATTAGATGCAGGAAATCATATCCTACAACTTTCAGTTATAAGATAAATAAGTACTAGGGATGTGATGTACAACATGATAAATATAATGAACTCTGCTGTATATGTGGAAGTTAGAATAAATTCTAAGCATTATCATCACAAGGAAAAAGTATAATTTTTCAAATTCCTTAATTTTGTATCTATCTGAGATGATGGTGTTTGCTAAATTTGTTGTGGTAATAATTTCATGATGTATTTAAGCCAAATCAGTATGCTCCTAACCTTAAATGTATACACTGCAGTATGTCAATTATATCTCAATAAAACTGGAAGAAAAATAAAAATTTTATAAGAGGAAAATCTTTAAAAAACAGTCATTTAAATAATTTTGTTTGATTTGAAAGAATTTTAAAACTATCTTAGTTTTACTTATTGCCAGAACTAGAAATCCAAAGACTTTAACATCATATTTTCCATACAATTACATATCTGTTTATTGAAAATTGACCCCCCATTGTTTATGTGATTTCTTTTTTGAATGTAGCCAGATGTATTAAATATATTATCTCTAGCCAAACCCAATCATTCATACATCCTCTCACTTTGATTTAAAATGGTTAGAATATCTTTTTCTGCAGCTTGAATCACTTTAAAAAGGGGTAGAAGAGTTCCCTTGTGGCACAGTGGGTTAAGGATCCCATTGTCACTGCAGTGGCTCCAGTCACTGCTATGGCACAGGTTTGATCCCTGCCCCGGGAACTTCCACATGCTGTGGATGTGACCAAAAAATAGTGGAGGGGAAGAAGAGCTCTATATTTTGGGTGAAGTAGGAATAGAGACACAAGTATCCCTTTTAATTTGTGAGATTGATTAACCAAACTTTAAAATATTCCATCAGTATTTAGAAATGCTTAGAGCAGTGATAAAGAAAATTTTGGACTATTTCAATCTTAGTGGTTAATGAGCATATAAATCTTAGTTGTTAATGCATAAACTACATTTTTAAGAAATCTATTGTAGTGTTTATTCATTTAATTATTTTTTAAAATATGACACTTTTGGTTTCAAGATGACAATGTTTTGTTGGTATACTTCATTCTGTCCTTGGAAGTCACCCTAAAGCAACAAGAAATACCAGAAATATAGATACAAACTCTGATTTTGTTTGAACTACATTCAGAGAAAACCCTAAAACAAAAAATGACTGGAATGGATTCCAAACAATGAAATCAAGCATGGCTGTAAAAAGAAAAAAAAAAACTGAAAGGAGAAACAAATGACCACAAATCTCACAAAGTCAGAAATTTTTGATTTCCTAATATAAGACGGTCACTTTGAAGTGTGAAGTGAGAGCGCCTCGATTTCAAGAGCAATAAAAGTATACATACATCAGTAGTGCGAGTTTGTCTGGATGTGGTTTGCTTCTGCAAAATGGAAGAAGTAATAGTGGAACAAGGAAGCACACAGACAGTTCATCACAAATACAGGAAGCAACCTGTATTTGCAGCATTGTGGTTGGTATTGTGAACTTCTTACATCGATTTCCTTTGGCTAGGAAAAACAATAAAACTTAACAGAACCCTCACACAAAATCCTCAGGCACAAATTAATCTACTAATAGCTTAAAATAGAGTCCTATCTCCTTTAAGATAACAACTTCCTGTAAATAACTTGTGTAGAAAAAAAATCACCCCATTCAAAGATTTAAAAAAAAATCACCACAAACACAGAATATGAGAGACAAGGACAGGAAAGGTGCTTGGCAAGTTTAAAAAAAAAAAACAAAAACTTTCCAGAACAATACTGCAGCAAAACAGATGAAAACTGTGGCAAAATATTTCACCATGAATTTTTTTTTAGAAATCATCAAAGCCATAGCCTCCCTAGAAAAGCATAAAGACCAGATGCAAGAACTACTGTAATGTAAAGACAATGGAAGGAGGTATGGTGTTTGAACACTTCAAAAAAAAAATCAAAGAAAAGGAAAGACACCACAGAAATGAAGACAAAATTAGAACTAGGACGAGGAAAAAATAGAAACAATAGTCAACTCAACAAGTTACTGATATAGTAGGAAAAAAAGGCAGAATTTTAAAAGTGCTATTAATGACATAGAAATAAAATGACATAGAAGAAAGAAAAATTCTAACATATACACAATTGGAGTCTCTGAATAAGAAAATAGTAGTAATTAAATAGAATATGTTATAGTTATAAATCAAGAAATAAAGATAAGGTTAGAATACAAATATTGAAAGTATAATTGTGAGCAGTTATGAACTGATAACAGATGGAAGTCCTGTAGTGGCTTCAGATGGTCTGATAAATTACTTTCAAAACTATGAGCAGCTGAGATTGTTGATGGTAGCTTTCTTTGAGATTACTCAAGTTTATTTTGGCATCTGGATAAATTCCTATGAATCACTTTCTTTAATGCTATGGGCAACTGAGATAGACATGGGCTGTAGGAAATACACCTCTGACAGTTCTTGATTTTATTAACTCTAGCAGAAACTTTCCTGACCTTCACTTCCCTAGTTCTGACAAAGGTAAGCTAAATCTTTGTATTAAAATCTTTCCTACAAAATTCCTAGCATAGCTTTTCTTCTTCTGGCCAGCTGACTGATATGCTCATGGAAATACATTTTTTGAAATAGTTATTATTAAATAAAACTTTAATAAAATGTGTTTTGTACTTTACAAATACATTATTACATATTACTATATGAAAGCAAACTTTTCTAAATATCAAAGGAAACATGCAGATTATAAAAAATTCATATCTGAATGATTTTAGAAAGTATAAAAACAGAAAATATAAAAAATTACAATAAAAGTAAATGAGCTAAATTTACTCACTAATTAAAGGAAAAAGACTATCAAGAGGCATCAAAGAAAACTCATGCTGTTAAAAATAGATTAGTACAACAAAATGATTGAGAAAGATGTAAAATAAAAAGAATGTTTAAAGGGTGTGGAAAAAAGAATAGTAGAACCCATAATATGAGACCTTAATATAAGACAAGATAGAATCTGAGATTTTAAATGAAGCAAAATTATAGTACTATATAATACTAAAAGTTTTTTTTTTTTTTTTTCCATTTTAAAATCCTTTATTGGAAATACCTGCCCTTTAACATTTTATATTCAAAATTTCTCTCTCTCTGTAGGTATGTGTGTGGCACAAAACACTATGACAATTCAGCTCAACCCACAAGGTTCATAAGACTTTTTGTTAAGGGATGTTATTCACTGGCCACTACTTTCCTATTTTTTTTTTTTTAAATTTTATTTTTTTATTTTCCCACTGTACAGCAAGGGGGTCAGGTTATCCTTACATGTATACATTACAATTACAGTTTTTCCCCCACCATTTCTTCTGTTGCAACATGAGTATCTAGACATAGTTCTCAATGCTACTCAGCAGGATCTCCTTGTAAATCTATTCTAAGTTGTGTCTGATAAGCCCAAGCTCCCGATCCCTCCCACTCCCTCCCCCTCCCATCAGGCAGCCACAAGTCTCTTCTCCAAGTCCATGATTTTCTTTTCTGAGGAGATGTTCATTTGTGCTGGATATTAGATTCCAGTTATAAGTGATATCATATGGTATTTGTCTTTGTCTTTCTGGCTCATTTCACTCAGTATGAGATTCTCTAGTTCCATCCATGTTGCTGCAAATGGCATGATGTCATCCTTTTTTATGGCTGAGTAGTATTCCATCGTGTATATATACCACATCTTCCGAATCCAATCCTCTGTCGATGGACATTTGGATTGTTTCCATGTCCTGGCTATTGTGAATAGTGCTGCAATGAACATGCGGGTGCATGTGTCTCTTTTAAGTAGAGCTTTGTCCGGATAGATGCCCAGGAGTGGGATTGCAGGGTCATATGGAAGGTCTATGTATAGATTTCTAAGGTATCTCCAAACTGTTCTCCATAGTGGCTGTACCAGTTTACATTCCCACCAACAGTGCAGGAGGGTTCCCTTTTCTCCACAGCCCCTCCAGCACTTGTTATTTGTGGATTTATTAATGATGGCCATTCTGACTGGTGTGAGGTGGTATCTCATGGTAGTTTTGATTTGCATTTCTCTTATAATCAGCGATGTGGAGCATTTTTTCATGTGTTTGTTGGCCATCTGTATATCTTCCTTGGAGAAATGTCTATTCAGGTCTTTTGCCCATTTTTCCATTGATTGATTGGTTTTTTTGCTGTTGAGTTGTATAAGTTGCTTATATATTCTAGAGATTAAGCCCTTGTCAGTTGCATCATTTGAAACTATTTTCTCCCATTCTGTAAGTTGTCTTTTTGTTTTCTTTTGGGTTTCCTTTGCTGTGCAAAAGCTTTTCAGTTCGATGAGGTCCCATGGGTTTATTTTTGCTCTAATTTCTATTGCTTTGGGAGACTGACCTGAGAAAATATTCATGATGTTGATGTCAGAGAGTGTTTTGCCTATGTTTTCTTCTAGGAGTTTGATGGTGTCCTGTCGTATATCTAAGTCTTTCAGCCATTTGGAGTTTATTTTTGTGCATGGTGTGAGGGTGTGTTCTAGTTTCATTGCTTTGCATGCAGCTGTCCAGGTTTCCCAGCAATGCTTGCTGAATAGACTTTCTTTTTCCCATTTTATGTTCTTGCCTCCCTTGTCAAAGATTAATTGACCATAGGTGTCAGGGTTAATTTCCGGATTCTCTATTCTGTTCCATTGGTCTGACTGTCTGTTTTGATACCAGTACCACACTGTTTTGATGACTGTGGCTTTGTAGTATTTCTTGAAGTCTGGGAGAGTTATGCCTCCTGCTTGGTTTTTGTTTCTCAGGATTGCTTTGGCGATTCTGGGTCTTTTGTTGTTCCATATAAATGTTTGGATTGTTTGTTCTAGTTCTGTGAAAAATGTCATGGGTAATTTGATAGGGATTGCATTGAATCTGTAGATTGCTTTGGGTAGGATGGCCATTTTCACAATATTGATTTTTCCAATCCAGGAACATGGAATATCTTTCCATTTCTTTACATCTTCTTTGGTTTCTTTGATTAAGGTTTTATAGTTCTCGGCATATAGGTCCTTTACCTCTTTGGTCAGGTGTATTCCGAGGTATTTGATTTTGTGAGGTACAATTTTAAAAGGTATCGTATTTTTGTATTCCTTTTCTAATGTTTCATTGCTGGTATACAGAAATGCAACTGACTTCTGAATGTTAATCTTATATCCTGCCACTTTGCTGAATTTATTAATCAGTTCAAGGAGTTTTGGGGTTGAGTCCTTAGGGTTTTCTAGGTATAGAATCATGTCATCTGCATACAGTGACAGTTTGATCTCTTCTCTTCCTATATGGATGCCTTTGATTTCTTTTGTTTGTCTAATTGCTGTGGCTAAGACTTCCAAAACGATGTTGAAGAGCAGTGGTGAGAGTGGGCATCCCTGTCTTGTTCCAGATTTGAGTGAGAAGGCTTTCAGTTTTTCCCCATTGAGGATTATATTTGCTGTGGGTTTATCATAAATGGCTTTGATTATATTCAGGAATGTTCCCTCTATACCCACTTTGGCGAGGGTCTTGATCATGAATGGATGTTGAACTTTGTCAAATGCTTTTTCTGCATCTATTGAGATGATCATATGATTTTTGACTTTTTTTTTGTTAATGTGGTAATACTAAAAGTTATAATCACAATGAAGTTATAACATTAAAAATATCTATGTGTCAAATAATATGACAACAGCATTTATATACCCCAAACTATAGAATATCAAAGACAAAGTTAACAGAAATGCATTTTAGCAGCAGATTTATTCACTCAGTCCATGTCAGGTCAGTGGACAAAGGATAAATATAGAAGACCTAAACAGCACAACTAGTTAGAAGTTATGTAACACACTCTATACCATAATATACAGAATGTATTTTATATTAAAGGACCCCAGAAATATTCTCCAAAAATGACTGTATATTTTGCCAAAAGAAAAGTATCATTTTTCAAAGCATAGGAAAATAAAACCATGCAAATATTCATTAACCACAAGTCAATAAAAGTAGAAAGTAAAAACAAAACTGGTAAACAAATCATGTTTTAGACATTTTCTCTTAATTCAAAGAGAAGATGAAAATTTACATTAGAATATACAACAGGGGAGTTCCCGTCATGGCGCAGTGATTAACGAATCCGACTAGGAACCATGAGGTTGCGGGTTTGGTCCCTGCCCTTGCTCAGTGGGTTAAGGAGCCAGTGTTGCTGTGAGCTGTGGTGTAGGTTGCAGACGCGGCTTGGATCCTGTGTTGCTGTGGCTCTGGTGTAGGCCGTTGGCTACAGCTACGATTCGTCCCCTAGCCTGGGAACCTCCATATGCTGCGAGAGCGGCCCAAGAAATGGCAAAAAGACAAAAAAAAAAAAAAAAGAATATACAACAAATGATAACAGAAATACTATATATCAGAACCTTATATGATGCTTCTAGAGCAGTGCCCAAATTAAATTTCAGTCTTAAATACTTACACTAACAAAAATTTTTAATTAAAAATATATGAACCATCAAGCCAAAAAAAAAAAAAAAAAAAGGTCAGGGAAAAAAGGCAAAAAGAAGGTAAAACAAAGGAGACCAGAATTTTAAAAATTTGTTAAATTAATGGATTTTTAAAAATAGTTGGTTCTTTGAATAACAAAATTTAAATTGAGAAGCAATTAGTTCATCTAATCAAAATAAAACATTGTTTTTAAATTAATAATGATAAAATAAGCACAGATGGAGATAAAGAATAATGAGGCTACTCTGTTCAATTCTGCAAATAAATTTGAAGACCACAATGAAGTGGATAATACTTTAGAAAAATATACCAAAATTCAATCTAGAAGACATAGAAAAATCTATCATAAAAAGCATTAGGGCTCAATAATTTCATAGTATTTCTACTTCTTTGAATTTATCTGCAGAAAAATAGCATATAGGAGAAATAATGTATGCACAAGTTTATTTTTACTAAAGAATTGTTTGTAATAGCAAATAATTTTAACAACCTAAATGCCATCTGTAAAGAATGGGTTAAAATGAGTTATGATAGAGCAGTATAATGTAGCTGAAAAAAACAAGCAAACTATAGCAAACACATGGAAAGATTTTGTATTATAATGGAACAATCTCTAAGATACATTGAAAGTGAAAAAAAATTAGGTACATAAATGTGTTTATATTGCGTTATAAATGCTTAAGAAAAGATAATTGTATTTAATTGTGTATGTGTATCTGTATATACATTTTTAAACATATGCACGCAAAAAGTTTTCTAGAAGTATAAGAAAATAGTAAAAGAAATTCTATGCTATAGAATTGGTGCTTAGGGAAAAGGAGTTTTCATTTTATATCCTTTGGTGAAATTGAAACACGAGAAAGTGTTACCTATTTAAAAAGAAGTGTAATTTTTAAAAGCATACTTTACTTTTTAAAATAACAAAGGAAAAGAAGCAGTAACAAAAACTTCTGTATTGAGAGAACTGAAAATTAAAGGTTGATTTGGGTACTCAGGCTCTAAATTCTAGTCTGTACCTCCTATAATATACCCAAAACAAAACTGGAAGATCTTGGTATTTTTCTAGTACACTGAGTCACCTTGCCATTCAGTTTCAAAGTGAAATGAGAAGGTTAATACAGTGGAGAGAAAATGGAATATATTTAAAAAATTCAAATTAAACATTTTTAAATGATTGACAGCTATTAGGAATCAAACCAAATTTCAAAATTTAGCTCACAAAATATACATAGATTTTGGATGCAAAGAAGAAAGGCTTTAATATTGGACACACCAATTTGCAGGACATACCAAGGAGTAAAGGAATCTGAATTCACATTTTAAAACTTTCCAGCTTGGAAACATTCAGCTACATTTCCTGTATGCTATGGAAATGCAAGAATTCTAACAGAACTTTCCATCTCAATTACAGTCAGTTTTTAGGAAGCAGGAGAGAACTTGCACAAAGCAGAACAAGGTTTGGTAAATCCTAACCTTTCTTGATATTTCATAACATATTGAGAAAAGTCAGTTCTTGGAATCTATTTTTTTTTTTTCAGAAACGTAATGAAATTTGCACTCTAAGTTGCTCTGTTTGGTGGTATGTAATTTGGGTCCCATTGAACCTTGGAAAGATAATTCTTTTAATGTTTACAGGTCTGTTACCCCCCCCTCCCGGATTGTAAACAGCTAGCTCTGTGACATTGGATGACTCATAATATTTTCATGTCCAAGTCTGAATCTTTCCAAATTGGGTTGATAAAATCAATAGCTTAAAGCAATCTCTTTATAATGTTCTTAACACAATAATGTTTAAGTAATGGATAGTCTTGGATTCTAAACAGTCCCTTAGGCTCAAATATTACAAGTTAAAGTGACTTAACCTGCTGAAGAGAAAATAAAAGTGTAATGACAATTGTAGCCTATCAGGAATCATTTGAGCTACATCCAAACACAGGAGCTACTTTATTGTACACATTGATTGGTGGGTTATGATGGTCATGTCTATCACATGCCCCATTAATAATTTAGTGCTAATTACCTAATCAATGATTAAGGACCAATTATTTCAGATTGGTCAAAGTGTCTGCTATGTATTGCCTTTGTGAATCTTCTTTTTTTCCTTTTGCATTTCCTTTATCTTTAGTAATTATGCTGGTTAGTGAGGAAAAAAAAAATTCTTACCCAGAACAAGCACTTTCTAAAAAAGTTCTTGTACTCTTCAGTGTCTTTCATGTACACTAGAAGCTATCTCACCTCAGGAAAACTTTCATCTTTTATCTGCAGGCTTAAATACTGCCATGTTGCTTTGTTTTTTTGTTTTAACAGCTTTAATGAGGTATAATTGATATATAATAGGCTATACATATTTAACACGTACAATTTGGTAAATTTTGACATATCTATATACCCATGAAACAATCAACACAGTAAAGATAACATATCTTCAAGGTTCACCTATAACATTGCCTATGTTAGAATTGCCTTCCTTGGAGTTCCTGCCGTGGCTCAGTGGAAACGAATCTGACTAGCATCCATGAGGATGCAGGTTCAATCCCTGGCCTTGCTCAGTGGGTTGAGGATCCTGCATTGCTGTGGTGTAGGCCAGCAGCTACAGCTCTAGTTCGACCCCTAGCCTGGGAACCTCCATATGCCACTGGTGTGGTCCTAAAAAAAAAAAAAAAAAAAAAATTTCCTTTCTTATGAAATAATTATATTCCAGTGTGTGTGTGTGTGTATCACTTTATTTTTATCCATTCATCCATTGATGGGAATTTGTGGAGCTTCTAACCTTTGGCTGTGGTAAAAAAAAAAAAAAGGTGCTATGAACATGGGTGTACAAGAATTTGTTCATATTTCTGATTTCTCTTCTTTTTTTTTTATTTTTATTTTTTTGTCCTTTGTCTTTTTTTGTTGTTGTTGTTATTGTTGCTATTTCTTGGGCCGCTCCTGCGGCATATGGAGGTTCCCAGGCTAGGGGTTGAATCGGAGCCGTAGCCACCGGCCTACGCCAGAGCCACAGCAACGCGGGATCCGAGCCGCGTCTGCAACCTACACCACAGCTCACGGCAACGCCGGATCGTTAACCCACTGAGCAAGGGCAGCAGGGATCGAACCCGCAACCTCATGGTTCCCAGTCGGATTCGTTAACCACTGCGCCACGATGGGAACTCCCTGATTTCTCTTCTTTTGGGGTATATGGCCGGAAATGAAATTGTTCCATCATATGGTAATTCAATGTTTAATATTTTTTTTAGGAATTGTCACCATATTTTCCACAGTACCATTTTACACTCCCACCAGAAGTGTACAAGATTTCCAATTTCTCCAAATGCTCACAAACCCTTTTTTTAAATAATAGCCATCTTTATGAGTGTGAATATATAACTTACTAGTGACTATAGATTAAGTGAAATACATGAAACTTAATTAAATTCAGTGTTGTTTAAGAGCCTTTAATCCTTCATTCAAACAAACTACTATGTAAAACCTTACTCTGTTAAAGAGAAAATAACATGGCCATTCTGTTTGAAGTAAGGGTGAGGGTAGCAGAGCTCTGCCAGTTTTCCAGGCTCCCAGCCCTGTTCCTCTCCTTGTGGCACCCTAAAGGGACACTTGAAAGCAGTCCACAGCATCAAACAGCTCGAAATATCACTACTGCATACCTGAATACCAAGCTTTCAGACTTGTAACTTCTGCTTTTGGTAACTACTACAGCCACCATTTCATTCAGTAAAGTTATTTTCAAAAGTTAAGGAAAAGAATTAAAAACTCAGAGCTAGACTTAAAGCTGTTAGATATCCTGTGTAATCCTACAAGTGCCCTCACAGTTCCTTGGTATCTCAGAGTACTTGGCAAATCCATATTATCCCTTAATCCTTTCAAATTGACTTGAAATGCTCTGACATCATTTTAAAACTAATTTCAAGCTGATGGACCTTTTACTGTCCTTGTGTTTAAATATGAATACGCTAGAATCTGAATTGCTTGAACATCCAATCATCCTTGTATGCATGATTTTTCAATAAATATACTCTACAGGACCCACTATTTTGTGGGTCCCCAATACTCCATTACTCTCTTAGTGAAACTCAAATTCATGAATGCTTTTTTAATATGTATGCATAAAATCATTTCTGAATTAACCAAACAGTTAAAGATGCAGCATAGTGTAATGGTTGATAGCATGGGTTATGGAGCCAGACTGCCTGAATTAGATTCTGTTTCTACTACTTTGCCACCTTGGGTGAATCAGGCAACTTCTCTTGTTTTCAACTTTCTGATCTGTTAAATGAGGGTAATGATATTTGTACCTATTTCATAGAATTATATGAGCAATGAGGATTAACTATACTAATATTTAATAAGTAATTAGAATAATGCTTGGCATATGAAAACACCATAAATAGAATTAGATAAAATATCCTCCTTTTTTGACAAAGGTTATGTTACAGCTCTATTTCCCTAGAGATGTGTTGAATCCTAATATATATTGTCTACGTGCTACCTCACTTTATAATGCCAAGAAATTGTTTATGGACTTGATGAATGCCTTTCTACAAAGTGATTTTGATGCCAACAGAACAGGAGCAGGCTGCTGAAAGCAATGCCTCCCTCCATAATCTGATGCCTGCTACTTTTCTTGCCATTTCTCATCAATCTTTTACATGCTTCTTGGATTCAAGATGTAACAAAATACTTAAGATTATTGGAAAGAATCATGCTTTCTCAACCTCTACACTGTCTCATATCTTGTTCTTCTTCCTGAATCATCCTTGTGACATTTCTTCTAACACATGTGATATTTTAATACTGATTGAGAAATTGTAGTTAACTGTTGAATTTTATTTGAGTTCTGGGTTTGATCAAAATAATTCCTAAATCAGGAAATATCATGGAAGAGTAAAATAGAAGATATTCCATGTTAGCCGTCTCAGCATGTATTATAGGTAAAATTCATTCAGCATTATATACAACTTAAATCTCTATAGAAAAAGAAACAAGGTGACCATGCTACATGTAACCAGAGCATTGGCCCCTCCTCTGCCTCTACCCCATTCTTCCTTTCCTCTCTCTGGAGTTTCTCCCCTAGCATTTGTCTTAGTCCTCCTGATTCGGCTGTGGGCCATTACTCACCATTTGTCACTCCTTAGAAATTCTAGACAAAGTTGTCTCATATGTTGCCATTCCCTTTCAGTGCATGCCAGTGGCAATTCCTGACTTCATTGGGGTAATGACTACCCAGAATCCCAAATCCTCATACTAATCCCCAGTAAATAGCCCCCTGAGGTAACCAATATTCTGAATTCTACCATCATGTATTAGTATGGGATCCTTTTAAACATCACATATATATAATATGGTATATATTCTTTCTTTCGACATTAATGTAAATAGGATGCATTCATATTGTTCCATATAGTAGTATTTTTGTTCTTTACTGTTCCGTCATATGCATTACCAACAATTATTTTAAATATTAAATATTGGACATTTGTGTTACTTTCAGTTTTGACTTCTATAACTAGAATTTTTAAGAAGTTTTTTACATGCACTTATACTTTTGGCGTATACCTTAAAGGGGAATTTCTGAGCAGTATACATACACACATACATCTCCCAAGGATAAATATTCTCAGAAACATAATTCTAAACCCATCATGAGTAAAAGAGCCAATGATCATTTACTAAGTTCCTCTTGTTTTCTTTGACCCATATTGGGCATTACTGCCTCATAATTTTTAAGACAGATTGCTTTTCAGTATAATTCATATTTAGCATGAAAATGAAGATAGTCTTGGTTCATCTCTTTCATTAATTACCACTCACCTATGCCTCTCAAATTTTGCCCCTTCACATGTGCTTTGGATAACAAAAGCCCATACTATGGCCATGAATACCTCTTAATATCCACTCTTTTACCTAGGAAAATTCAGCTAGGAAAACTTAGGATGCCAGTAATTCTTAACTAAGGGCCTATCTAGTCCATTGTCTTTGAATTGGAGAGGGGGAGGTATGTGCTAGCATGCTAAGAGAAGATTTAACTCTTCTGGTTAGATAAGGACCATATTAAGCACGTATGGTAAAAGGCAGAAAGCATTTTCCCAGCCTTGTTACACAAGTATAAGGAATTGGTAAGTATTATGATAAAAGATGTAATCTGTATTTGTGGAAAATAATGGCCTAAACAATTAAGTAAGTTTATTTACTATAAGAATTATTAGGGCTTTTAATATTTTGTAAAGTTCTAAGTTAGCAATGCCGATATTACAATTTCCCAAATGTATTGAACATGAAACAATTTTATCAGACTACCGAGCACTATTTTGGAATCAATGATTATTAGAACCCAGTTGGAGAAATACAATCATAGGCAATGCCATGTGGCTAAATGAACTGAGCCCATTGCTGCCCTCCAGAGGGGTTGGAGAAGAGTCTGTGGGGTTTCTTTCTGTCCAACAGTATTTACTCTATGACTAATATGTTCTAGGCCCTACATTAGGTAGAGGGGAGATTAACATGGTAAGATTGAGGCTCTTCTCTAGAGTTGCTCACAGGCATAAATAGTGCCTAAAAATCATCTATTCTAGGCTAGAATCTTAGAACAGCTTTCTTACCTGGAAACATACTTAGGAATAATATATCATTGGGGCTGACTTGTTCTTCCTGTTGATTTAAGAATAAAAGTATATATCCCTCTTAATTCTGACCAGCATTTATAGTAGTCCTGAGTTTTAGAATTATAAGATACTATATTTCGATAGTACTTTATATTTTTTCAAAAGTTTGCATGTTCTGTATCTTGTTTGAAACCACACAAATCCTGCGATTGTTATACAAGAGAGATTGCTATTTCTCTATGGAGAAATTGAAATAGAGAGGTATCATGAAAGTCAGTGTGGTGGAATGAGAAAAAAGAACTGAATGAAGAACCAGAAAACACTGGTTCCCTAGTGGCCATTAACTTGCTGCATGACGTTTATTTAGATATTTACCTATTTATTCTCCTTTTGAAATGATGGTAAAATATATGCCATTATACCTGTTGGGGCTATTGTGAAGTAAAATAAAATACAGATATAATGCTTTGGAAAAGTATAAGCACTAAACAAATGTGAGGTGTTCTTATTGACTTACAACTAGCTATATGCTTCATTAGGGATGCAGTTAGTATGAGAAACCACTCCTCGTGGATTAATCTACTGCTTTTTCACAACATTAAGACATGCAAAAGTAACGCAAGTATAGATTCTCAAATGTCGTCCTAAATGTTTTTCTTGATTTCATGCTTGACCTACTGTAGCCTTTAAAACATGAAAATATTTATCATGTCATTCCCCTGCCTTAAAACTGTGATGGCTTCCCATTGCACTAAAGAGAAAACCCACACTCCTTTCCATGATCTACAAGACCAGGCCTGCAACAAACACATGAAAAAATGCTCAACATCGCTGATTATAAGAGAAATGCAAATCAAAACTACCATGAGATACCACCTCACACCAGTCAGAATGGCCATCATTAATAAATCCACAAATAACAAGTGCTGGAGGGGCTGTGGGGAAAAGGGAACCCTCCTGCACTGTTGGTGGGAATGTAAACTGGTACAGCCACTATGGAGAACAGTTTGGAGATACCTTAGAAATCTATACATAGAACTTCCATATGACCCCACAATCCCACTCTTGGGCATCTATCCGGACAAAACTCTACTTAAAAGAGACACGTGCACCCGCATGTTCATTGCAGCACTATTCACAATAGCCAGGACATGGAAACAACCCAAATGTCCATCGATAGATGATTGGATTTGGAAGAGTGGTATATATACACAATGGAATACTACTCAGCCATAAAAAAGAATGACATCATGCCATTTGCAGCAACATGGATGGAACTAGAGAATCTCATCCTGAGTAAATGAGCCAGAAAGACAAAGACAAATACCATATGATATCACTTATAACTGGAATTTAATATCCAGCACAAATGAACATCTCCTCAGAAAAGAAAATCATGGACTTGGAGAAGAGACTTGTGGCTGCCTGATGGGAGGGGGAGGGAGTAGGAGGGATCGGGAGCTTGGGTTTATCAGACACAACTTAGAATAGATTTACAAGGAGTCCTGCTGAATAGCATTGAGAACTATGTCTAGATACTCATGTTGCAACAGAAGAAAGGGTGGGGGAAAAACTGTAATTGTAATGTATACATGTAAGGATAACCTGACCCCCTTGCTGTACAGTGGGGGAAAAAAAAAAAAAAAAAAAAAAAAAAAAAGACCAGGCCTGATCTGGCTAATGCCCATCTTACCAACCTCTATTTACTGTTTCTGTCATTCACTCCCTGAAGTCACATTTATTTTACTTCCTTGAATTCTCCAAGCTCTTTCCTGTCTCAGAGCTTTTGTACATTTTAGTGCCTTTGTTTGAAATGACCCCTCTACCTTCACCTGATTATGGTTCCTCATATTTTGGAATTCAGATTAAATGTTACTTCTTCAGAGAGGCCATTTGCATATGGTATATATACCATGCCACTTTCTCTTATAACACCCTTTTTTAATGTCATAGTCTTTATAATCTTTATTTTTAAAAATAAAGTATTGGAGTTCCCTTCGTGGCTCAGCGGTTAACGAACCTGACTAGGATCCATGAGGATGCAGGTTTGATCCCTGGCCTTGCTCAGGGGGTTAAGGATCCAGCGTTGCCATGAATTGTGTTGTGGGTCACAGACATGGCTCAGATTCGGTGTTGCTGTGGCTGTGGTGTAGGCCAGCAGCTGTAGCTCTGATTTGACCCCTAGGCTGAGAACTTCTGCATGCCACAGGTGCAGCCCTAAAAAGCAAAAAAATAAATAAAAAAAATTAAAAAATAAAGTATTGTTTTTTTAATGTTTGCTGTCTCTAATGTACCATAAGCTTCATGAAGGCAGAGATCTTGTATGTTGATCAGCATTTATAAGCACAATGCATATCACAGTAACTGATGTTTAGTAGCTATTTGATAAACATTTGATGAGCACTACTTTTTATCAAAAATATCAATGTTCTTTTTTGATAAAGGAGAATACTATTTCTGAGAAAAATATTGACTAAGTTTTTATTTTTAAATGATAGTCATTAATAGTATCAAATATTTTTAAATTATATAACTTTTTTTTTTGAGTTTTAGGACCACACTTTACACTTGCAGCATATGGAAGTTCCCAGGCTAGGAGTCAAATTAGAGCTAAAGCTGCCAGCCTATGCCACAGCCATAGCAACATGGGATCTGAGCTGAGAGTCTGGGACCTACACTACAGCTCACGGTGGTGCTGGATCCTTAACCCCCTGTGTGAAGCCAGGGATTGAACTCTCGTCCTAATGGATACTAGCCAGGTTTGTTACCGCTCAGCCATGACTGGAACTCCCAAGATTATAGCACTTTTTAGCATGTGGTCCCCATCTGAAGCAGACTAGTAATTCCTTCATCCCTCACATCCCCCTGGCAGCCACCACTCATTTCGTCTTTATTTGGGGTAAACACCTAGGAGTAGAATTGCGGGGTCACCTGGTAAATATATGATTCACCTTCTAAAAACTGCCAACGTATTTTCCAGAGTCACTGTCATTTTACATCCCCACTACCAATGTATGAGTGATCTAATCTTTCATATCCTTGTCTGAATTTCATGTTATCAACAATATCTATTTTAGCCATTCTTTTAGATATGTAGTACTATCTTACTATGGCTTTAATTTGATTTTTTAATGGCTAATGAAGTTGAGCATACTTTCATGGGATTACTTGTTATCTGTATATACTCTGGTGAAATGTTTGTTCCTATGTTTTTGCCCATTTTCTATTGGATTTCTTGCTTCTTTACTGTTGACTTTACATTGTTTTTCAAATATTCAGGATATAAGCCCTTTGTCAGATAGGTGATTTGCAAATATTTTCTCCAAGTCTATAGCTTGTTTCTTCCTTAACAGGTTTTTCCACATTTCAACAGATGTAAATTTTAATGAAATCTAATTTCCAGTTTTTCCACATGCCTTTGGTACTGAGTTTAAGACCTTTTTGCCTAATCCTAAATCATGAAGTTTTTTCCCTACTTTTTTCCCAGAACTTCTACAGTTACACACTTCACATTTAGAAAAATCATCCCAGAGTTGCTGCCATGGCTCAGCAGAAACAAACCTGACTAGTATCCATGAGGACAAGGGTTCAGTCCCTGGCCTCACTCGGGGTTAAGGATCTGGTGTTGCTGTGAGCTGTGGTGTAGGTTGCAGATGTTTCTCAGATCCTGTGTTGCTATGGCATAGGCCAGCAGCTGCAGCTCCGATTCATCCTCTAGCCTGGGAACTTCCATATGCTGTGGGTGCAGCACTAAGAAGAAAAAAAAAAGTATACTCCATTTTCAGTTAACTTTTATATAAGGTATGAAGTTTAGGTTGAGCTTTTTCTTCTTAACTGATGGATATCCAATTATTGAAATAACTGTCTAGCCTTTCTTATTTGAATTGCTTTTGCACTTTTGCCAAAAACCAGTTAGCCATGTTAGTGCAGATCTATTCTGAGTCTGTTACATTCCATTGATCTATGTGTCTATACGTCTGAAATACCACACTATCTTGATTACTGTGGCTATGTGGTGTCTTAAAATCAAGTAGCGTGATTCCTCCAACCTTATTTTTCTTTTTCAAAATTGTTTTATGTATTCTACATCTTCTGCTTTTCCATATAAATTTTAAAATGGGCTTGTTTATAAGCTATAAAAACTCCTGTTTATTTTGACGAGAATTGTATTAAATCTGTAGATCAATTTGAAAAGTATCAACATTTTGCTACTTTGAGTTTTCTAATCCACAAACACAGTATGTCTCTCCAATTATTTCAGTCTTCTATTATTTTCTTTCTCATTTTGTAGTTTTCAGCATATACATCACATGCATGATTTAGTAAACATATGCCTAAATATTTCAGTTTGGGGATACTATAAGTGGTGCTGTATTTAAGATTTTGATTACCATTGCTAAAGCTTGATTTGTTTATTGCTAGTACATAAAAATATTTATTTTCATGTGGTAATCCTGTATTGGTGACAATGTTAAATTTCTTTGTTAATTCTAGAAGGTTTTAAAAATATATGGATTCTTTGGAATTTTGTACATAGATAATCATGTAGCTTGACTATTTCTAGTACTAGGTTTTGTTTTTTCCCCTTCGTCACAGACTGTCCAAAGCTTTTTAAACATTTCTTCTTTAATTCTATGGCCCCAAATCAAGTAATAACATTAGATAAGGCTTTGCATCTCTAACACTCTAGTCCTAAATTGGAAATTCTATCTCTTTCTCCTCCTTTATTTTGACCTGTTTGTAATATCAAAGGTTATACTGATGCCATCTGCACATCTCTGCAGAAAAGGATTTTTGAAGCATTAAAGTTTGGAGATAAGAACCTCATAATAAAAATAGCCACAGAGGCAAATCTTTTTCACTTGCCAAAATGTAACAAATAACTACAAGTTCCTTTCCAAATATAAAAATGTGCTTTTTAATTTAAACATTAGATATTATATCTGTAAATATATACAAGACTTTCTTCAGGTTCATCCTCCTCCAAGACATTTGACATCTAAAAGCAGAAATCATATCAGACATTCTCATTAGATGTCTCCTTTTCAGAGGGAAACATGCTAATAGTTGTCTTCTCTATACATCTAAAATTGCCACCATTTACCCTCCCAAACTTCCTTATCATAGGTTAGCTGTACTTGCTGGGCAATTACGTATTGCACATGGGGAATTTGGTTCAAATTTATGGCATTTGTTTACATTTGAGTTCTTTGTTGGGAGGCATTCTCCTCTTGAGAGGACATCAGAATCCTAGGAGGTGGATTTGAGTATACTGGTCCAAAAGCTGCCCATTTATAACCACCATTCTTTAGCTAAAAATACTAGATAATGTTTTCTGTGTTTGTTAGCAAGAATATTTTTAACCTAATAAGAATGGTTGTTGAAGGCCTTTCTTTCCCAACCAGATTAGTGCCATATTTAAAAATCCCACAAAGGAGACCTACCATTCATTATCTCTTCTGCGTCTTTGCAGAACTATTCTTATGAACATCCTGATGCCAAGACGGGATAAACATTAGTCTTGAAAATCCCTGCATAGGTGAGAGAGTTGGCAGTCTTTCCCAACCTATGATATGTGCCTAAGCCAGATGAACTAAAAAGAGTACTGAAAAGCCATGTTTACCATTAGTTATAAAATAACTAAATTTTATGCAATGTTAATTTTAACAGACTTTTGCTAACAAAATCTTGTGTCAATTCAGTTAGCTCAATTAACTCAGGTTCCTCTGAGGTTAAAGTCAATGTCAACAGCAAATTCAAGTGGACAGAATTGATGTTGTTAATAAGAGCTTTTGAAAGAAAAATAGGTCTCTAAATAAGTAAGAGTTAATATGTCAAAATAGGACTTTTTGGGACAGGGACAAATATTTTGTTCAAAAGGTAAACCTTGCTAAAGACAATGAAATGAAATTGAGTTCATCGAATTAGAATGAAAATTAATGTTGTAGCTCACAGAAATGTGTTAACAGCCCACTTTATGGCCAGTTCCTATTTACACTGGTTGCTACACTTTTAGCAAGAGGATTATTGTTGTTATTTGCCTCCCTTCAATTTTCATGACGTGAGACAAAGTCCTAATTTCCCTGACCAAGTTCCAGCTTTACTTAAACAAATCAAAATATACATGCGGTAACCAAAACTCAACTAATCAATATCCCCAAGTCACCGAATGTCTTATCTGCACTTCACCAGAAAGAACAGATCAGAGTTTTAATTTTTAAAAGACAAAGGAAGAAAAATTAATCCAGGGTAGTCAACCTAGGGTCAGCATACATTCACCCCAATTTCCTAAATCTACTGCCTCTATGTATAATATAATGAATAATGAGAATGGATCGTCAATCAAGATGATAGCCTTTACACCTTTAATTATAAAATCAGGCAATTTGGCACATTCCTTGGGTCGTGGGGAAGAGGGGAAGACTGTGCTGTTCAAATATTAAAATAAAATGCGTCACGGAGGCAATGCATGTGTGGAAGCAGTCTTTACATGGGAAATCTCTATACCTTTTGCCTAATTTTGCTATTTACCTAAAACTGCTCTAAAAAATCAAGTCTATTTAATAAATAAATGGCACTCTATGCTAATCTCCAGGTACTCAGAGATTCAAATAACTAGAATCCAACTAACCTAAGTATGTATCAGTTAAATGGCTTCTTCTTTTTTCTATGTATTTCAAGTCAAAATGATAGATTACCAGCCCTTTGTACTTTAGGTATGAGACCTACATGAACTGAGGCTGATGGAAAATTCTCCTGAAGGCTCATGAAGCTGTGTAGCATTTGGCAGTGATAAATACATTCAGCTGACAGTAATAGAGACTCATCAACACTTGGATATTGAGTTTCATTCATCTGACACTCATATGAGGTACAGCTTCTAAAACATTTTTTCGTGCACTTGTGTTTCTCTGCCAGTAAAGGAAGAATATGCTGTGTATTTTGGACTATCTTATCAGTAGGTATCTAAAGCCCTCCTGTTTTCCAAAGTTAGGAGTTAGTTGTAGAAGCCTCAGTTCTGATATTCCCTTCCTGCCCCAGTAGCTAATTATGCCTTCTGTTTCTTTGTGTTGCTTCTGCAGTAATCTGGGAAAACCATCCCAGTTATTAGTTAATGTCGATGCAGGCCTTCAGACTTGTAACATTTGAAAAATCAAAGGACATGGAAAAGGAGAGCGCTTTAGTGAAAACCAGGAGAACAGTAAGAGACTATTTATCTTTGCAGAGAAACCTATATCCTAGCCTGTATGTATAAGTAGGGTAGCCTACATTCCTATAGTTGAGAAAGCCTAAGACATAAAATGGGCCATATTTTCCTTAAATGCAATATAGTGAACACAATACTTGCTATGTAATTAGTTTTAAGGATGATAAGGGGCTGATTTTTGTTTAAAATGTTGTCCAATCCTACAACCAGGCTACTTTCCATGGAAGGAATCCTATAAAGATATTTAAGACTATTTCAAATAATATATGAGACTAAAAGAGCCAAATCCAAACAGATAACTGTGAGGAAATTTAGAAATAATTCCAAAGTCTTTTTATCATAAAGCTTATGAATGTGTGGTAAAATAAAAAGGCAGCTATATCTTTTTCAGGCAGTCTGAAGGAATATAGCCAAACAGAGGTTACTGGCAGATGTTTGTCTCCACTCATTAATCTGGACAGAAACAGATTTTAGCAATTGAATTCTGTGTGTGCTTCCCATAATCCTGCAAACACATTTCAAAGTACTGTACTTATATTGTGGTTCCAGGATTGTTGAGGAGAAAATATGCCTGGCATCCTTTGGAGTTGGCATAGCCTATGTTTTTCAAAACAGACTAAATCCCTGGCATCTTTCCTAAGCTTATTAAAGTGTTATATTTGCCTTCCAAGTGTCACTTTTTAACCAGAACACTCTCATGATTTTACCCCTAAGTCTATGACAGCTCTCATGTTTTAAGACAGCCAGAATGTTGTTTTGTACATATAACAAGGGAATAAATGGCCCCTCCATGAATAATTTCCATTTTTGCAGGATGAAGTTATTAAGCAGAAAGCATCATTAGACCTGATGCCATTGTTTTAGAGATGAGAAAAAGAAATAATTTTCAAGGTGACATGCCTGACACTGAACTCCCACAATACTACTCATTAACTTCAGGTGAGAAGCTGAAGAGTTTAAATTCCATTCTAATAAATTAGAAAAGAAGTCTGTTCTAAGTGGATTGTTTTAATGAAGCTCAGTTATGTTACAAGCATATGATAAAAATACAAAATGATGTGATACAATAATTCTCAGCCAAATAAATGAAATATTGGAGTCAAGTCTGTTAGAATGCCCATGTCTGGAGAAAAGGGTTGCAATTATAATAACAATATTCCATATGGTGGAGAGATGGTGTCGGAGAGAGGGAGAAAGTAGGGGACATAACCACATAACTAGGTTGCAGTTGTGGACTGCATTTGATCTACAGGGTATGGACACATGGAATATTGAGGTTCCTTATAATGGAGATTTTCTGTAGACCTGTGTTATTAGCAGTAAGCAGAAAGGTTGAATTTCTCTTTTACATTAGGCAATAAGATAACATCAGCTGCTATCAGAATTACCCTCCACACTCGTCAAAGAGCCCCTGGGAGGTCTCTTGGCTGAGATGAACTATCTTTTTTAGGGAAAAAAATATCCCCTGCACAAAGAAGAAGAAACACATCCCTTTACTGCTTGTTACAACTGTGAAATGAAGTTTTCTTTGAGTGAGATGAGAGGTGGTGCTATTTGTTGCTCTTTTCCATTACCATTTTTCACTATCCTTACACTGTCAAATAATATGAGATATTGATATCTGTTGAAGCCTAAAATGTAACCTCTCTCAAAGCTATCTATCCTTTAACAGGGGACCAAAGAAATAAGAAAAAAAAACTATAACTGTGTCATCTATGCTACTTTTAGGGTCTAGGTAGATCCTCGGACAAGAGATTTACTAACACCCATAAAGTCATCACGTCATACTACTGTCTCTGTCTATGAACAAGACTATTATTCAAACAATGACTAGTCCCACTCTTCTTTAGGCTAAAAATGTGATGGCTCCGATAATGCATGAGGAAAGCTATACCTACAGTAAAGGCACCAATACACTCCCTCCATATATAAAAGGCAAGAATGAAGCATCTTAATGATCTTATATTATCTATTGTATAAAAACCTAGGATGTCAAATCTGGAAAGAATCTTGGGGATCATCTAGCTCAATTACCACATTTTATTACAGATGGATAAGTTGAGACTTAGGGAGGGATTGTACAAGATCACTTTGATGGTGGTAGAACCAGGATTGGATCTCATATCTCCTGATTACTAGGCTGGTAAGATACCTCATATTTTACCAGATGGTTACCCAGTTTCCCTCCCAATGTTGAGGATGATTACCCAAACATGATCTGTAATACAAACTTTGTTTATGGAATTTGTAGTCCTTCTCTTGAAGATAAGAATGCATATTTTAAGACCAAAGAGAACCACATCTTTTCCCTAATGGTTTTCTTCACTATATTTTCATATTCATGAATTATGAGTTCAATAAACCTTGATATTTAGTACTGAAGTGTTTCCCATTATTCATCTATTAATTCAGGGTTTCTTATTTTTTATTTCAAATCACTTTGACCATGAACTCTCAGAAACAACAATATTAAATATAAAAATAGGAAAAAATAAATGCATAATTTGTCACATCCTATCTCAGAAAATGTTAATTTTTGAGTACTTGTTCATAAATTTTTTTTCAATGTACATTATTAGGGTTTAAGCACAAATCTCCTTCAGTGCTATTTGCATTTTATTAAGGACCAAAATTCATTCTCCTAAAATTTGTTAGTTTAATGCATATATTCTCATTGTTATTATGTATACTTCCTCTCTCCTTAGCTAGATTACACTCTTCTCTTAAGTGTAGGGATCACTTCATCAAACCTTTCTTATATTCTTCCCTGCAAGCAACACAGGACATGTCACATAGCCAGTGCTCCATATATAGTTCTAGAAGGAACAGATTTATTACTTCTCTACAAGACAGTGGCTATATAGTTTATTGAAGGACACAGGCTTCTGAAATGGCAATATTGGATAAGGAGATACAAATTCACTAGTATGTGATCTTATAGAAATCATTACCAAGCTGATACTCGGTTCCTTACCTGCAATACTGACAAAAATATCAATGATTCTAAATTTCCTCACAAGCTTATTGATTTTACAAAAATTTATGAAATATCTAGCACATTTCATTCTTTACACAATGGACATAAGCAATAAATGCTCACTCCCTTTTCTCTGTTTTTTTAAATTAAAATCAAATAATTAAATAACCTGGGAAGACCTTAACAGAAAAACAAACAAATAAGCAAATCATGCCACAGAATCACACAGAACAACTTAAATCAAGATAATATTATCTTCACAAAACTAATGGGAAAACTAGGTGAGAATAATATAAGTAAAAATTCCTACAGTGCTTGGTTCAAAGTGAATGCTTAACATGTAATATTTATTGTTGGAGTAGTTTATTCATCTAGTTATTCAACAGTTTATTCAATTAGTTTCTCGCTAATCTGAACTCAATTTTAATACATTCATCGATTCTAAGATAAAATAGAGAAATAATACTGCTTAACTGTATTTATGATATATCCATGCAGTATCTGTAGACCTTGAACATAAAGTATTTATGGGTAGCTTTCAGATTTATTCTCAGCTTACATTAGTGGTCCCCTAGATTGCTGTTCAACAGAGACAAAGGCTACCACTAAACTTACTCCTGAGGGAGAAGGAGGGGCACAGTGCTAGGGCCACAACATAGAGAAAAGGAATACGCCGGGGATGAGAAATCTAAGCCTCTATCTTTCTAACCATTCACAAAAGCAGAGAAAATTCATATCAATTCCAATATCCACATTACCTAGTTTAAAGACTGGCAAAACTTCCCCCATTTTGTTTTCTCTATCAGGTTCTAACTCTGTATGTGTGGGTATTGGAATATTTTAAAGATTATAACAGGCATCACGTTACTTTACCCACAAATACTTCAAAATGCATGATACAAGTAGACTTTTCACTAGAATAAATACCATACCATTATCATAACTCCCAATAACACTAGTTCCACACTATCATCTAATACTCAGTCCATGTTTAAATCTGATTTTCTCAAAATATTTTTACAATTGATTTTCTTCCAATCAGGATTCCAAAATTGTCTATACATTACATTTTTTTGGATATTTCTCTTATGTCTCTTTTATTCTAAAAAAAGTCATTTCATTTTCTTTGGGAATCTGTGCTGTAATGTAAGTACATTTGTGACCCTAATTCAGAGATGTTGCCTGGAACTGGAAAGGCAGAAATCAAGTTAAAATGGCTCATTGTCCATGCTCAGATATGGTGACCATTATACATTTTTGTGAACAGCAACAAACACTAAAAAATAAGTTGACTCCACATCTGAAATGTGAATGTTATTCTTTAAAACAAAAGAACAGAAAAACCAACTAAAAGCAGTAATTTTTGTTACCTAACCTCACTTCTGTGTATCATGGTTGCTTTACTGTTCTACACCATCTTTCAAAAGGCAAGTGATATCCTCTAGAGTCATACAGGATGTGTCACCGAAATGGTTAATGTACTAGTAATAAAAATAATTAAGTTTCTTTCTTTCCTTCAGGACTATCCTCTGGAGAAACTTTGCTAAAGCTTTTATTCTACAGCATGATCCAAAGATCACTCTTCCATAAAAATTTTAGCTTTAAGGCAAATTTTGCTGATAACTCTAAAATGATCTGTACTTTTCACTATTCAACACATTAAAACATTTTTCCTTAACAATTCTTTATTGCTCTTTAGCTTCTAAAGGCTTGGCAATGTCTTGAATGATATTATTAATGTGAATCATGCAATTTGCTGCAAAATGTGCTAATAGTCATTTTAATCACAACTCCCCATAGGGGCAAATTCTCAGAGGTAAGCAAAGTTCACCCCAGAAGAGCAGTTGTTTTTGGACCACTAGTATATCAGTAGAGAAATTGTTGCTAGAATTTACACTTTAAAAATCCACATTTCCTTAGCTTACATAATTTTTCCAATGTATCTTATTCCTAATGAAATATATATTTTAGATTTACTCTCATTCTGACTTTCAAAGTTTTCAAAAATTCCAGAGGTAGAATTTCTGTGAAGCTAATAAAATATAATCTCTTGCTTCTTCACTTGAATGGGCCCCTTTCAAGGCCCTGGAAGGGGCTTACCAATGTACCCAGATAGCTATGCATTTCTGAAGAAAAATGTAAAATTATCATACTTTAACTATATTCAGTTAAGACCACTATATCATTCTGCTCTAATTTTGCCTCATGTCAGATGACATTGGAGGGATCATAGTCATAAGCCTTTTTACAATCTGACTAGAGAGAAGTTGACAAGCTATCTGAAATTGACAAAGATAACATGGAATTAATAATTTGCCAATATGAGGACATTGATGACAAATTTGTTAATGAGTGCCATGAATTCAGAGTGTCTAATATTATTCATTGCTCAAGAAACTATGATGTGTCAAAAAATCTTTGAACTTACATATGAACGAATTTTAATAGTTTAATCAAACTTGACAACACTCCTAAAAGATTATGACATTATTTATAATGAGTTGTGAAGCTGAAAGAAACTACTTTAAACTAGCAATGAGAAAAAATAAATTCTATATATCATACTACATGTAAAAAGCAATCATCTGTGTATTCTTTCCACATTTATATTAACCATTGTCTTATTAAGAGGTAATCAAAAAGAATTAGGCAAAACTTGAATAAAAGTAATGTAGATGTGTTCAAGCCATGATTTAATAAAAATATTATTTTTATAGACTCTTAAAATGTTAGCTTTCTAAAATTTTAAGTTTGTTGAGGTTTCTTTTCTCTTTCTAAATATTTTTGTTCATACCAAATATTGCATTCAAAATTTGATAGCATTTCTCTTAAAGAATGCCCCAAATTATATAAGCTTTAGAACTCACCAAACCTATATATGCCCCCGATATGACCACTCACTATGCACTTCAAATTATCTCCCACTACTTCCTAATATAAACCCTCCACATTAGTCAAGCCAGCTGCCATTCATTAGCTAAGTCTTAACATCCCTCAAACATACCATGTTGAAACCTACTTCTACTTTTTTATTCAGGTTAGCTTGTCAGCCATCCTCAGGGTGCCAAATATGTAAATATTCTTCTTCATTCTGAAAGAGTTAACGCAAGAGCCATCACCTGTAGGAAGTTTTTCTTGATTTGATCGTCCCTCCTTGGATGCAATCAGTCACTCTTTGAATCAACTTTCACTTTATATTAACTTATATAGAGGTTAAGTACTGTAAGTCAGTCCTTCACTAGATTGTGATTGTTCTCTGAATAGGAGGAAGCTCCTTTAGGTGAGTTTCTGCCAGAATGCCTGGTATATTATTTTTCTCACTGTGGGCTTTCAATTGACATTGGTTGAATCAGAAGGTGAGTGTGTAGTGGAGTCCTATTTTTAGAACACAACTGAATTCCACCTCTTTGAAGCTATTTTTCCTGTATCCTCAAGCCCAAACTGATTTCTCACTTTTAACAAATTTCCTTTTGTATTATTATCTTCATCTTGATCCTATAACAGCATCAATTCTTATGTGTTGTTTTTCCATTTGAATTGGGAGTAGAAACCATGACATAGACTTCTTTAGGAGCTCTCCTAGAGCCTTACTATTTAACTGCATTTTAAAACATTTATTTCTCCATTACAAAATATTCTTCTACCTGTTTTCATTTATGATGTAACATTCACAATCACTGCCATTTGCCATAACTTTCCAACACCTGTACACTCATTTGCTTGATATTTTCTCTCAACATACTCATTTAAAATACACACACACACACACACACACACACACACACACACAAACATACAATTAAAAAGGAAACAGCTTAAATAGAAAGTCAGGATTGATAGCCATAGAGAGCAGTTATGATTCCTAACTTCTGTCGAATGCTCTGACTGCAAGCCTACTTCCTATTTATTAAACAGAAAGATTACTAAATGTTAGGAAGATGTAAAAGACTCATTAGCACCAAACTGAGACTTTCTCCTTAACATAATCCATTCATTCATATAATTGATATTTGTTGTCTTTCTCCTATGTGCCTGGATACTCAAGACACCTGGTTTCATTGGGTTCCTACTGGGAGAAGATGGGGAAAAAAGCAATCAGTGCAAATAAGTACACAAGTTAATTTGGGCTAGAACAAAATCATTTAAGAAAATAAAATGAAATAATACAAAAGAAATTGTTGAGGGATAAGAGTCAGTTTTGACTGGGTATAAGTTTTTAAAAGATAGCTTTCTCACTGAGTTATTTGTAAAGCCTAGGTCTGTGTATGATCTGAAGTAATTCATGTATACCACCAAGGTACATGTCTTTCATTTTGGCAAACACTAGACCATATTTACATTTTGAAGTACATAGATCTGGATAAAAGTCTCAGCTCTACCACTTGTCAGCTGTGAAATCTTGGCAAGGTTAACTGACCTCTCTAAGCCTCAGTTTCCTTACCAGAAAAATGAGGGCAATCAAAATAAAATAAAAATGAAAATCTTAGGATTTCTGTAAAGATTAAGTAAAAGAAAGGAAATAATATATTTTGCAGAGCACCTGGTATATCATAAGCAAACTTTTGCAAAAGTCCTATGGCAGTTTCAACATTTGGCGACTGTCAGGTCTTTTGGATAAATAAAAGGAGACTTTGGTAATTAGGAATTGGCAAAAACTATACATTTCCTAAATTAGAAGTGGTATGCTTCATTGAAAACAGGTCTTCAACCAAATTCTGTCATGTGTACAATTTTTTTTTTTTTTGGGGCAGTGCCCACAGCATGTGGAACTTCCCAGGCCAGGGATCAAACCCATGCCACAGCAGTGACTGAGCCACAGCAATGGTGATGCCGGATCCTTAACTGTTATGCCACCAGGGAACTCCTGTATATGAACATTCATAAGCAAAAAACATTCATAATTGCATGTAGCTCAGGATAATTCCCACTCTGACAGACATACACACTGACACTTTGCAGCAAAGATTTACTCTGGGCAGATGCTATGATATTCCTACAGTAGGAACAGCCAATATAATAGTATCATCAGGTGGTAGAGTCCTCTATAAAGTAGAGGGGTAATAAATCACTGGGCTTCTAGATACTGAGTTCTGCACAGAGGATTATAGGTTTCTGGGCTTGCCAGATGCTTATACATGGTTCTCATAAGGGTAGCAAGACCTATATCATCTTTTCAACCTTCTCTCTCAAACACCACTAACGAAGTATATTTTTAGCATTTCTTAATTACAAACTCTCTGGTATAGATTTTGATAAAAATATTGGAAATACTAAATAACTGTTTTTGTTTTGTTGATTCCAACTTAAGTTATTTCAAGTGCTAATTAATTGTCCCTAAAGTGAAGTAGTCATAATTTGTATATTTATATCATGTTGTATAAACTGAAGTTTTTAAAGTAAAATATTCCACAATGTAACAGTAATATTAGCTGTTATTTGTAGTATAATAAAAATATAGGTAGAACATTTGTTGTGATAGAAATAGTTTCAAGAAAAATCAATTATTCTATTATTGGATAATTATCTATTCTTCCCATCCTTAATAACTGTGAAAGTAAACAAGGCTTTTAGGAAGAACTGATTAACTCTGGTAACCATTTAACCAGAACATTAGACTACATGAAAGTATAAACACTGTTGGAAAAGTAGGTGTTTAATAAAGCCTTACTTTCGTATACATAAGAATACTGTTTATTGATATTATTATAATGGCTACTAATATTTTAAATGGAAAGAGAAAATGAAAATACTTCTCTTTCACAATTTTCCTCCTAGATTTTTGTGTTTGTAGTAGAAAGAGAAAGGTGTACAATAGAAATATAAAAAGCACCCCAGCTTTGACACTGATTAGCTGTGTAATTATACATAAGTCACAGTATCTGTACTTAAATTTTCTCATCTATAAAGTATGGATCTTCCCTAGCTGGCAGGGATGTTTTGAAAAGAAAACGAAGTTATACATGAGGATATGTATTGATAAAAATTTAAATTACTATAATAATATAGGCTACTATTATTAATGTTTTTGTTAGCTTGATTCCTAATCAGAGAGCATAACAACACAAGAGCCAATGATAATAACATTAGGGACAATAGTCCAATTAGACATCAGTGAATGGCAGAAGATAGAGTACAAAAATATATCAGCATATATAGAAGTCATTCATTTTTCATAAATGCCAAAGTGAAAGAAATTCTTTTTTCTTCAGCTGAGAAGCTGGTGCTATTTATAGACCTGCAATAAGCTATTCACTAGTTTTCCATATCCAACTTTCTAATATTCAAAACACTAGCAGATTCATTTTCTTGATATTTTTGAGTTCTATTTGAGTACACTTTAAGAACCAATCTTGTAGGATTGGTAGCTGTCTACAAGCTATAGTTTCAAAAGCTCAAAATGTTCTTCTTCCTCCAGTTTTACTTCAGCATTCCTGAAACGGCCAAGACCATGTGCATCGACTTCCATAAGTTTTCTTAAGAATATTTTGACTGGATTAGGTATTCATTCCTTCACACTGGAGGAGAAATATAATAGTAACCATATTGTAGGGATTTGTTTAATTGTTAATTTGATGTTAACTATCCAGGAAGCAATGTCCCACAATATTGATGATAATGGAATGAGTGAAAAAAATGTAGAGAAAGCTCTAAAGTGATGTCTTAGTCTAATAAAATGTAGGGGAAGCAGAGGAAGAGAGAGGGACAGCAGGGGACTGCTTGAGAATACCAACATGTGGGATGAAGAAGTGGGGTGAACAGAGGACCAACTTGACATATTTCACCATTTTGCTTGAGGTGAATTTTGAAAACAGAATTCAGCAATCAGCTGAAATGGAAAATTTTCAGTTTGCCTCCATTCTGCAAGTGGGCAGCTTCCTTGAGAGTCCCCAAGCATTTAGAGATAAGGAGGCCATCTCCAAATGAAAAAGCTCTAAAGACAAACTTTACCTCCTTTACAATTCGGCCTCTAGTCAGTCTTGTAAAGATGTATTGCATATAAAATATTAATTAAACCTCATCATGTAATGCTTGTGTGAAGTTAGGTATTTTTCAATTCAATAGCTACCTACTAATGGCTGTGATAAAATCTGTAGGATATACGGTTTAAAAAGAGAGTCCTTAATCTCCAGGAACTCACATATTTTATAAACCTCTTATATAATTGCTCATTTGTAGGCACTTACATCTTCATACTGCAGGATCTGGAGTCAACTCTACCAAGGCAAACTGTACAGGAGACACATCTCTATCACTGAATGAGATTTTGAATTCTGCTGCTGTTAGACAAATACACAGTATCTCTAAACTTCTCTTTTAAACCATATGTGTCCAATTTGTGCTACTGAAAAAGTCCTGGCTTCTGATTATTCATTTGTTCATTGGAACTGAAGACTTGTTTGGATCCTAAATAGTAGAACATATTTGGGGCTTCAAAAAACTTTCCACTTATAGCCAATTACCTGTCTCTACAGTTTCTCCATCTGCCAGAAATCATGCTCAAAATTGAATACACAGCCTATAAACATACAGTGCAAAGATAAATCTCAAACTGACAATCACCACTTTCTGAAGCCTCTTGTTTCCGTGACCTTACACACCAGATCAGATTCCCTTGAACTTGCCAGCAATGTTAAAGCACAACTTAAACCACATTTGACTGAATATTATAATTTAAACCTACTGATTGTCCTCCATCTCAGGAATCAGTCTTTGGTTATGTCAGCAAGCCATCTGTATTTTACTTGTTTACCTATGCTTCTATCACTAGTTTTGAAGTTGGGCCCAACTGGGTAATTGCAGTCACCTTAACAGTCATTTTCCTATTCATAATCACAATATGTACATGAAATTTCTACTATGCCCTATCTTCTCTTACAATCCAAAAGTGTACATTATTTTTATTTTCTTCACATCTTCAAAATAGAAGATTAATTTATAACCACCTGTTATTTTCAAGAAATATCTATAATGAAGGTACTGATATCTTAAAGTGATAAGGAAGGGAGGAAGGTTGCAATTAGGCACATTGAAAAACTCCATATTTTGGCCTATTGGCTTGGATCTCCAAGAATCCTTCAAATGGAACATAAAAATCTACAATTTTCTACTAATGTGAAAATTTCTCTCTTGACGCAAATTATCTGGTATTTTTCAGTTAGAACTAAAAAGCACACTGCTCTGTAACTGTTCAGGGAACACACTAATTATGCTATGCAAGACAACATTAATGCAAAAATAAATTTTTTTACATTAAAAATTTATATTTGTGATTTACCTTAATTTCCACAGCATAGTACATGGCATTGTTTGCTCTTACAATTAAAGAACTTATCTTAAAAGCACTGCCCTAGATGACGGAGGAAAAAATGCTAACACAAGTAGGAACATAAAACATGAAGGTATAAATTGCATTCAAAAGTCAAGTCTAGAAAAAGAGGTTAGAAAACAAATTTCATATTACTCTCTGGGATCTGAATTGAAGTGTTATTATAAGATACTGAAAGTTATTTTCTTGTGTGATACATCAACTGGCGCTGATGGCAGCTCCAAAAATTGAAATCCACCCAGATTTGCAGCATTGTCAGTAGTGTTAGAGTATGTGTATGGTCTCACAAAGTGACTCTGTGGAATGAACAACATATTTGTTTTGGTTATGAGTTTCAATTATATCGGTTTGCTAAACATCACCTCATAGAGCATTAAACAAAGACAGAGAAAGTACATATGGACAAGAATACAAGCTTCTACTTTCATGTGAGATTGTAAAACTATCTATTTTAAAGTCATGTAAAAATTAGGAAAGTTTCACAAGAAAAATATATCTAAATAATTCATATTCTATTTTACACATTTAGTTCTTCTTATAACTATTTGGTAAAATCTAAAGTAAGGATGGTATGTAAAAGTAACATTCAGAGACTGAAATGAGTCTTCTAAGGTAGTAGCCAAGAAAACTTCTGTTTATGGACAAAGATCGTAAAATAACCGAAGTGGAGAAAAGCATATAATTCAAGAAAAAGTGGTATAAATTCATGTTCATAATACCATTCCTTCAGAAAAGGAGACATTCAAATGGTAAAAAAGGATTAAGGTATCATTGAAATTAAGACAATATCTCAACCATATAACACAACTCTGAGTAGTATCATCCAGATATAAAACATTTTGAATGAAATTAAAGAATATGCTAAGAATCAGCTACAGAGAGACAAACATAATTTGTTGGGATTGCGCAGAAGAAAGTATGAAAAAACTCACTTCATTTCTCAAATTGAAGGACAACTAAGAGTGTTTTATTGGCCAGGAAACAAATTGAGGAAATATGATAGTTTCACCTAATGTTAAAATGCAATTAAAGGAGTTCCTGCTGTGGCTCAGTGGTAATGAACCTGACTAGAATCCATGAGAATGTGGGTTCAATCTCTGGCCTTGCTCAGTGGGTTAAGGATCTGGCATTGCCACGAGCTGCCGTGTAGGTCACAGATGTAGCTCAGATCCCGCATTGCTATGGCTGCGGTGTAGGCTAGCAGCTACAGCTCCAATTTGACACCTAGCCTGGGAATTTACATATGCCACAGGTGCAGCGCCCTAAAAAGACACAAAACAAAACAAAACAAAACAAAAACAATGAAAGTAGGAAATTGTCTAATTTTTTATTGGTGAAAACCAGGTTACTAGAAGACAGAGCAAGTACATAACAGATAATGCAATAAAGGACAAATAAGAACCATTAAGAAAAAAAATGGATATTCATAAAATGGGGTTTCAAAAATCTAGATAATTGATATGTATGATGAAAAGAAAAAAAATAGCAACAACAAAATATTCACAAGTATATAAGAAGAAAATCTTTCAGAAAAGACAGAAATCCTGAGTCTGCAAAGAAAAAAGTCTTCACTGTTGCAAGAAAAGTTTATAATGGCAAAAATATACAGAGATATTTCTCATTATTTAACTTTTAAATAGAGAAGGAATGTTATAAACACCCAGTCATTCAATTTGACATTAAGTTATTTGGGGCTACAAATAGAAGAAGAAGTAGTTTAAGTGGTTTAAAATAGGTATTTGAATTTAATTTTTTTTGTTTTTATTTTCCTCACATTAAAAGAAATCTGGAAGTTCCCTCTTGTGGCTCAGTGGGTTTAGAACCTGACATAGTGTCCTTGAGGATGCAGTGTTTCTGTGACTGTGGCGTAGGCCTCAGATGTAGCTCTGGTTTGACCCTTAGGCCTGGGAACTTCCATATGCTTCAAGTACAGCCATAAAAACAAAACAAAGCAAGAAATCTGGAAGAGGCTCTTCTGCAGTTGCTACAGTGGCTCAGTGATATCCACAAAGATCTGGAACATTTGTATCCTTTCACATTACTATCCTCAGCAGGAAGACTTTTGTCCTCAGTTATTTTGTCTCATGCTCGCTTGACCATTGCATCGTTCCTCATCATGTCCTTGCATAGCTACACCCAAAAGCAGGAATAGAAGGTAGATTCTTTTCCCTCATTTGTCTTTCTTATTTATTTGACTAGAGATTTTATTTCAGAAGTACAAGGGATGGAGGAACAATAATATCTGACATTTTATTTATCTGTTTGTTTGTGGCTATACCCCCTGGCATATGGAAGTTCCCAGGCCAGGGACTGAATCTGAACTATAGCTGTGCCCAAGCCACAGCTGTGGCAATACTGAATCCTTTAGCCCACTACACCAGACCAGGATCAAACCCATGTCTTTCCAGAGCCTTGAGCCACTTCAGTTGGATTCCTAACCCACTGTGCCACAGCAGGAACACCAATATTCAACATTTAAAATTAAAGTTCATTTTACTTAATTTTAGTGTTAAATCCATGCTATGCTTCAATAAGAACTATACAGATTCTGTATCTGTGGCTCCAGTGAGACATCTAGTAGTACAAATTAACTTCAGGTTATACAAACTGAACAAAAGTTGAGTGACTGAATGACTCAGAAGTGGGGGAGCATTTCTCTAGGGAAGAGGGAAGGTGAAGAAACAAAGATTTCAACATATATTCTGGCTTTTCCATTAATACTTGCTTCAGAGGGAGAGTAAAAGTAGTCAAGAATGAGTAGCAATAGATTGTTAGACTGTTACCAGAATCATGCTTTTAAACAACATTTCAGCAGAGTTTGAAACACTTTTTTTTTTTTACAGTAAAAGCATTATAAAAGACTCCCCAAAGGACCTATAACCACCTCAAGCTAACACCCAATTAATTTTAAACATTGGTATAAAATTCAATTTAAACACTTAGAAAAAAGGAGAAATGATACCACTTATGCTTCTATAGTGTGATTAACCTCTCTCTTAGATGCCTGCATCACATAGAAGTCTAATGGCTTTTGAATATAATTTCCATTTCTAATGGTGATCTTGCCACATCTGGCAGGAGACAATACAGCAATGCTGAAAAAGCTTCTGTGCAGTCCTGTTAGCACCTTGAAGAACCTAAAACCTGGGAAGAGTAAAATCCATGGAAATTTACTCTTGCCTTGAATAACATTTGAAAACTGTTTTTTTTTTAAATTTTTTGATGGCTCAGCAACATGGATGGATCTAGATATTATTATACTAAGCAGAGTAAGTCAGAATGAGAAAGACAAGTACCATATGATATCACTTATATGTGGAATCTAAAATATGACAGAAATGAACATCTCTACAAGACAGAAACAGACTCAAGGACATATAAAATAGATTTGTGGTTGACAAGGGGAGTGAAAGATTGGGAATCTGAGTTATTAGATGCACACTATTATATTTAGAATGGATAAACAACAAAGCCTTATAGCACAGGAAACTATATTCAATATCCTGTGATAAACCATGATGGTAAAGAATGTGAAAAAGAATACATAAGATTATCTTAGCTATTCTTGGACTTTTTCATTCCCATGTTATTTTCAAATTAGTTTTTCAATATCCATATGCAAAAATAACTTTTATAATCTTAATTAAGATTGCATTGAAACTGTAAATTCATTTTTTTACAAACTGACATTTTTACAATCCAAAAACAAGATTTATGCCTCAATTTATATGTTATATTTAATTTGTCTAATGTTCCATAGTTCTCTGTGCTAATGTTATACACAGTTTTTGTTGAATTTATTTTTAACATTTGATTAGTAAAAGTTGGATTAAATGTTTTCACATTTTTCATGTGTGTTGTTTACATTTTATATTTATATTTGCTCATCCAGTGACATTTGTGAATCATTTAATTCCAGTATTTATTTTATTTGTATATTTTTATATCCTTGCAATGGATTTTTAGTGTTTGTTTTTCTGAAAAAAATTTTTACTCCCCCTTTATTTGTGAAAGATATTTTACTTAATATCTTCCCTAGACTGGCATTTTGTTGTTGTTGGTCATTTTACAAATTTACTTACAATGTCTCTAATTTGGATAGTTTGTGATTAAAAATATGAGATATTATTATTTTTCTCTATATGTAAAGTATCCTTTTTTCCCCTGGCTGCCTTCATGATTTTTCTCTTTACCTTTAGTTTTCAGTAGTTTGATTATCAAGTGTACAGTATGTCTAGGCGTGTTTTTTATTTCACATTCTCTGACTTTGTTGGATGCCTGGATTGGAATCCTTATTTTTAGAAACATACGGCCATTAGCTCTTGAAATATTTATTTGTCCACATTATCTATCATTTATCCTTTCAAGATTCCAGTTGTAGATCTGTTAGATCATTTGCTATTTTCTCATTCTCCAAAAGTTCTTGGATGCTCTAGGGTTTTTTTAATTTCTTTGTTTAGTTGGTTATTGTAACTTTCTCTTCTCTTTCGCCAATTCCTGTTAACCTAACTTTAAGTTCAATTATTTTTTTTTAATTGTGACTAATCTATTAATAAGCATGAAGATATTTTTAATCTCTCATTGCATTTTTTCTTTTAGTATTTTCATTTGATCTTTTTGTATAGTTTCTATTTCTCTGTTAAAATCCTCTATCTATTCATATATATCATCTGTCTTTTCTACTATATTATGAACTGGCAAACTATAGCCAACAACCTGTTTTTAAAGTAAAAATCTTATCAGAACACAGCCGTGCTCTTTTGTTTATGTGTTGTCTATGGCTGCTTTTTTGTGTTACAATGGCAGAATTGAACAGTAGTGACAGAGGTCATATGGCCTGCAGGGCCTAAAATATTTACTCTATGGCCTTTTAAAGAAAAAAAGTTTGCTGACTCTTTTATCTATTTTGTTTGCGGCTAGACCCACAGCATATGGAAGTTCCTGGGCCACGGATTGAAACTGTGCCACAGCAGCAACCTGAACCACTGCAATGACAACACCAGATCCTTAATCTGCCATACCACAAGGGAATTCCACTAACTCTAGAACTAGAGCATTTAATGTATTAATCATAGGTATTTTAGATTCCTGGTCTTTGGTTCCAACATCTTAGTCACATTTACATCTTGTTTTGCTGATTATTTTGTCTTTAATAGTGTGTTTTTTCTTACTTTTTTTTATATTGTTGGTATTTTTGTTGAAGTCCAGACATATTGTGTCAAACAGTAGAGACTGGGAAAAATGTATTTACGCCTTAAAGTGAATGTACCTATTTCTTTTTCAAGACCTTTAGTGGAGTTTGGGTTGTATTACTGTGTACCCTCAGTGTAACCATCTCCGAATTCCTCTAGTGTTACCTTATGCCTAGGATGGGGCTGTTTAGGATTAGAGGTTTTTTTCAATATTTGTTTATAGTTTTCATTTGCACTTGTACCTCAGAGATGGCATCGCTCCTGTTCTTGCTTCTGTAGTAACATAAGATTGCCATTACTAGTTAGTCAACACTTAGGGAGACTGGATTTGGGGTAGGGAATATTTTAGTCCATCCTTAGTCTTAGGTATATGCTATGTCCCATTTTGGAAATGAGTCCTTTCATTGATCCTGTCTCTTCTGTCAGTATCAGGGTGTCTAAAATAATTTGGGCCTAGGATGTTTTCTTGCCACTATAACAAAGGGTAGTTTTTTTTTAAATTTTTTTTTTTTTTTTTGTATTCCATTTTCCAAGACACAATTAGTCTTCACAGGGTTTGGTGCCCTTCCTTTGTTGGCTTAAGTCTTTTGTTCCACAAGGAAGATAGAAGAAAAGATCCATGTAGGGCTTTGTGCCTTTCCTCAACAGCTAATGTTCCATTTCTCCAAGCCCACACCTAGAAATTGAACTAAATTTTAATGTATCCAAATATGAAAAATTTCCCTGTGAGGACAAATCACATTGGAACAGTTAATGGTAGTTTTGCCACAAATAAATTAGTCACTCCTTTGTGAAGAGAAAAGGGGGAGTACAATTAACATTTTTGAATTGTTTAGTATTAATATTATGAAAGCAACATATGAAATGTTTTCAGTTTGAAAGAGCAAACAATAAAAATGAATTTACCTCCTACTCCAGAACTCCAATAGCAGAGGTAACCACCATCAATACGAACACATGCATGAAACACACGCAACTTTTCTGTGCTCATTATGGACACATCACTTTGTACTATATGATAAAATTGGCATTGATTGAGCTATTTGGGCATTCCTGTATTTCAAGAAATTTTGTTTATATTATTACTTTAATATTTTAAAAATATAATTGTATTCTATTCTTCAGGGATGCAAATATTCATATGTTTTAACTCGTCCTAATTAGCTAGCATGTCCAATAGACACTCTAAAAGTCTTTCATTCTTTTTCATTGCATTTTTATCATTTTTCTTACACCAGTTTTCTATGTTCTTAACTGTGTTTTCAGCCATATCTGTTATTGTGTGCTGCTTGTTATCTAGCTTTCATTTTAGTAATACTTTTTAAAAAATTTTTATTATAACTGATTTACAATGTTCTGTCAATTTCTGCTATACAGCAAAGTGACCCAGTCATATATGCATATATATACATATATATATAATTTTTATCACATTATCCTCCATCATGTTCCATCACAAGTGACTAGATATAGTTCTGTGTGCTATATACAGCAGGACTTCATTGCTTATCCCCTCCAAATGCAATAGTTTTCATCTTCTAATCCCAAACTCCCAGTCCATCCCACTCCTTCCCCTTCCCCCTTGGCAACCACAAGTCTGTTCTCCATGTCCATGAGGTTGTTTCTTTCCTATAGATAGGTTCATTTGTGCCAAATATTAGATTCCAGATATGAGTGCTATCATATGATATTTATCTTTCTTTTTCTAACTTATTTCACTTAGTATGAGAGTTTCTAGTTCCATCCATGTTGCTGCAAATGGAATTATTTTGTTCTTTTTACAACTGAGTAGTATTCCATTATGTATATATACCACATCTTCTTAATCCATTCATCTGTCAATTGACATTTTAGTAATACTTCTACTTTCTCTTTCTTCTCCCTTCCTGTTCTCTAGAGATCATAGCTTAAGTCCCTTTGAAAAAAGTCATTTCCTGGGAGTTCCTGCTGTGGTGCAGCAGGTTAAGGAGCCATCTCTGAAGTGGCTCAGGTTACTTCAGAAGCATGAGTATAAACCCTGGTCTGGCCCAGTGGGTTAAAGGATCCAGCACTGCCACAGCTGTAACATAGGTTGTAGCTGTGGCTCAGATATGATCCCTGGCCCCACAACTTCCATATGCTAAAAGTGTGGCAAAAAAAAATTCATTTCCTTTTAGAACCCTTAAGTATTTCCTTTGAGATCATATTTCAAATAAACTGATTTTTTTTCTCCTTCATCCCCCTATGCTCTCACACATAGTCCTTTTCTGTACAGTCCCTTGGGAAAGCAAAGGGCAAAGGATGCTGTTGATTAGGTCCATACAGGTCAGCTTCTCAGGGCACAGAGCAGGTGGAGGATGGTGGAGCATACCTGGGGACAATATCCTGGTATTGGATATTTTCCCCTCTAGCTCCTTGACTCCTATTCTGGTTCCCAATTAGTTTAGAGCTCTCTTGGAAGAAAGATGATGCACTAGTTTCCTACTGCTGCTGTAACAAGTTACTACAAATTTAGGAGCTTAAAACAACACCAATTCATTCTCTCACATTTCTGGCAGTCAGAAGTTTGGAAATCAAGGTGTCAAGGATGCATTCCTCCTGTAAGCTCATGCATACATTTCTAGAGGCCACCTTCAACTGATTTTTTTACTTTGATATAATAAAAAGTTTTTTAAAAAATATATTCCATATTTAAATGTTAGAAATACTATATAATGCAGCAATTCCACTTCTGAGTATACACCCCCTAAAAGTGAAAACAGGCACTCAAAAACATATTGTACAGTCACATTCATAAAAGCATTATTTGCAACAGGCAAAAGGAGGAAGAAAAACAAGTGCCCATCAGTGAATGAACAGATAAGTAAAATATGGTACATACATAAAATGGAATATTATTTGGCTTTAATAAGGACTGAAATTCTGACAAATCCTACAAATAAATGAACCTTGAAGACATGCTAAGTAAAGTAAGCCAGACATAAAAGGACATATATTATATGATTCTAGTAATAGAGGTACACAAAGTAGTCTAGTTTCCAAAGAAATAAAATAGAATAGAGGGTATCAGGTGCTGAGAAGGGGGAAGAAATCGGGAATCATTGCTTAATAGGTACAGAGTTTCGGTTTTGGATGATAAAAAATGTTCTAGACATGGGGAGTGATGAGAGTTGCACAACATTGTAAATGTACTTACTGCACTGAACTATATACTTAAACTTAGTTAAAATGGTAAAATTTAGGTGATATTTGGTTTACCAAAATGATAAAATATCAGTCTTTATCCACTGATAGAGTTTGTAATCATGAATTGTGATTGGCATTATAGGTAGTAGTGAGAAAGTTTCTCTCCTTGGCCAAACTGTAGTCAGGCTCCTCTGAACCTTCTTATTAACTTGGCCTCAACCTTAGCATACAAAAAGTGCACAAGTGATTTTTGGCCACACCTTCCACACATTAAAAGAATTGGAAAAACCCTAGCATAGTATGTAACAGCTCAAAGCTGCATCTGTAGGATGACGACTCCAGCTCCCTTAAGTTTCTGTCTGAGAAAGCCCAAGGCTGCCAAAAGAATTTAGTTTGTTCTAGACAACACCTGAAGATAGGGCTCCTAGCTCCCAATGTCTGTGAGAGGAAAGAAGCCTAACTTTCATAAGCACTAATTAACAAACCAACTGAGGTGACATAATTACATTAACCAGCCCATTTTCCCACTTTTTGTAAATTTCCACTTCCCTGACTCTATTCAAGGCCCAATATAGTTCTTCCCCATTCCTTCATTACCCCTTTAAAATGCCCAGTCACTTTTGCACAGATTGAAGTTGAATTCAGTTCATGCAGAAGTCTTTTTCCTATTATAACAGTATTATTGAATAAAATCTGACTTTATTTCTTTACTGTCTGGCTTTATCTTTGACAGTAGTTGAGAACATGGAGACTAGCCAGAGTACCTTGTTTCAAATACCAGCACAGCCACTGGTTGTAGAACCTTGGTCAAGTCACAAACCTCCTTTGTATATTATTTTCCTCCTTGAAAACAGGAATAGTTATAGACAGGATTATATAAGCTAATCCATATGATTAACTTGGAACAGTACCTGGCACATGGTGAAGGCTACATGATGGTTTTACTCATTAGAGTCACTATTCCTCAGCTCAGCAACTTGCTTCATAAAAATTGATAGAAAATTGACAAAGGATGAAATATTGGATAAATCTTTCAACATTTATGTAAAAAAGTAGGTTATATAAAAAGTTATTAGAAAATAAAAGCTCTGATAGAAATATTTGCAAAAAGCAGTACTAGACAATAGCAAAAACAAAAATCTGTCAATAAATATATGAAAAGATCTTTGACTATACAATAAAATATGTGCAAAATACAACAAGAAAACAAAAACAGAATTAGAAAAAACAGCAAGGTGATATCGTTTGTCTTTATGATCCTGGCAAAGATGAAAGAATAAAAGTGAAAATTAAAATACCCAGTACTGGTGAGAGTGTTTGAAAGTGAACATTCTTATTCTCTTGAAGGTACAAAACAAAAAAAACTTTCCAGAAAGCAATCCGTCAATAAGTATAAAAATACATATATATGTATATATATTCACCAATAAATTATCTTTCTAGGAATATATCTGCAGAAAATTATCAAGAAAAAGGAAAATCATGTATAAAATAGTGGTCTTTCCATTGCTTATAAATACAAAAAAATGGGAATAATGTAAATGCCCAGCTATAGAAGTTTGGTTAAATTAAATCATGTTATTTCTACTTAAGAGAATATTAGAAAACTACAAATTATGCTATTTTATTTAGTGAGTAAAATTCACTAATTAGAAAAAATGTCTACAACACAAATGATGCATGAAAAAAGCAGATTGTGAAACAGCATATAAAATGTGGTAGTTATTTCTGGTTGGCAGTATTTTACTAGTTTTAAAAAACTTTTATTTTCTCGTATTATTTGAAATTTTATAAGCATTTTTTGAACTGAAAAAAATGAAAGCAAGAAAATTGTCTTAATCTTAAGTAATGGATGAAGAGTGAGTATAAAGTATTTAGGATAAAAGCAGTGAGATTAAAGCAGTGCATGCAGAAAGCTCACTTCCCCCAGCATTATATAGTAAGATTATTGACAAAGAACATGCTACTGGAGTTCAGTTAGAAATTTGGCTGTGTCCTTAGGAAAATTTGGAGAGACAGTACTGGTAAAAAACACACCTTGGTTATTGACTAGGGCTAGGGATTAAAATAAATGGACATGAGAGGACTCTTCCTTCTTGAACAGGACCAATATTGTTGAGAGATGACAATACTGGTTAGAGATTGACTGAAGTGTGTGTGATTTTAGATGGATTAAATATATTAATGTATTCATTAAATAATCCTATGAGGTAAAGACAATGATTTTTTTTTTTTACTTTCCATATGAGGAAATTGAAGTACAGAGAGGACAGGTACCTTTCCAAGGTCATACAATTACTTATTAAAACACTAGCCTGAGGGGTTCTTGCTGTAGCTTAGTGGATTAAGGACCTGATGTTGTCTCTATGAGGATATGGGTTCTATCCTTGGCCTTGCTAAGTGGGTTAAGGATCCGGCATTGCCATAAATTGTGGCATAAGTTTCAGATGCAGCTCAGATTCGCAGGCCAGCAGCTGCAGCTCCAGTTCACCCCTAGCCTGGAAACTTCCATATGTCACAGGTGTGGCAGTAAGAAGAAAAAAAAACCACTAGCCTGAGATGTTTAGGTTGTATATACACCAGTGCTTCTCAAATTTAATTTGGAGCATGTGAAAGAATGGGAATATTGGCAGAAATCATAAACAGGTGGTCCAGAGATAGATCCAGTTTATAGATTGTTTTGTTTGGCCAGCACTATATTTTATGTTTGCTTGTTTTTTTCATTTTGTTTTAAAAACACAGTATATTTTAAATTCCAAAAAGCCCATATAATATCTAGAATGCCAGTTTTTTATTTTGCTTATTTATGAGAAAAAAAACCCAGAAGTCTGGAAATATTCATAATTGCACCATAGCCATCTGTGAATTGAGGTGGTCTTATTTATTTATTTAGGCCACGCCCATGGCATGCAGAAGTTCCCAGGCCAGGGATGGAACCTGCACCACAGCAGAAACCAGTGCCACAGCAGTGAAAATGCTTGATCCTTAAACTGCTAAGCCACCAGGGAACTCCAAGGCAGTCCTCTTCAGAAGAGACATGCACCCTCCACTCAGGTGGCCACGCTCCTTTTATCCCCTGCTTGGTCATATTGGAATTTATGATATCTACTATAGAACATACAAAAGCCTTTACAAAGTTGTCTGTAAAAGTTAAAAGGTGGCTATTTACTCTTTTGTAACCCAGATATTACTGGTGTCAGGTAAGCACAGAAACAATTCCAGCTCATCCTGGAATATTTTCATTTTTTATATCGTGACAAAATCTACTCTACTAGCAATATTAAGAAATTGATATTTTTGCTGATAATTTATTAGGTGAGTAGAGGTTAGAGTTACATCATACCTCAAAAGCAAAATTATAAGAAAGTATCAATGAAGTATCTCTGTTGTTCCTCCAAATTTCAAAAAGCCCATATAATATCTAGAATGACCCAGCATAATATATTAGTTTCAAGTTTCAGGCTACTACGTAGTGATTTGACATTTGTATACACTATCAAATGATCACCATGATAAGTCTAGTAACCATCTCTCCCCATACAAAGTTGTTATATTATTGACCATAGTCCTTATGCTATATATTATATCCATGTGGATCATTTATTTTGTAACTAGAGGTTTGTACCTCTTTTTAAAAAATGATTTTTATTTTTTCCATTATAGTTGGTTTAGTGTTCTGTCAATTTTCTACCATATATCAAAGTGACCCAGTCTCACACACACACACACACACACACACATACACACACACATTCTTTTTCTCATATTATCCTCCATCATGCTCCATCATAAGTGACTAGATGTAGTTGCCAGTGCTATACACCAAGAGAGGTTTTTATCTCTTAATCACCTTCACATTTTCCCCCACCCCGATTCCCTCTCCTCCAGCAACCACAAATTTGTCCAATGTATCTGTGAGTTTGTTTTTGTTTTGTTTATTTGTTTTGTTTTTTAGATTCCACAAATATGTGATCTCATATGGTATTTATATTTCTCTTGCTTATTTCACTTACTGTAATAACCTCCAGGTCCATCTATATTGTCACAAATAGCAAGATGACATTTTTAATGGGCGAATAATATTCCATACATCCACATAAAAACATGCATGCTATATCTTCTTCATTCATCCATTCATTTATCAATGGACACTTAGGATGATTCCATATCTTGGCAATTGTAAATAATAATGCAGTGAACTTTGGTGTACATGTATCTTTTCAAACTGGTGTTTTTCTTTTCTTTGGGTAAAGTGGAATTGCTAGATCATATGGTACTTCTATTTTTAATTTTTTGAGGAACCTCCATAATGTTTTCCATTGTGGCTGCACCAGTTTATAATCCCACTAACAGTTTTCTCCACACTAACACTTGTTTTTCCTTTTTTTAAATAATGATTTTTATTTTTTCCATTATAGTTGGTTTACAGTGTTCTGTCAATTTTCTACTGTACAGCAAGGTGACCCAGTTACACATACATGTATACATTCTTTTTTCTCACATTATCATGCTGCATCATAAGTGACTAGATATAGTTCCCAGTGCTATACAGCAGGATCTCATTGCTTATCCATTCCAAAAGCAATAGTTTCATCTACCAACCCAAAATTCCCAGTCCATCCCACTCTCTTGGCAACCGCAAGTCTGTTCTCCATATCCATGATTTTCTTTTCTGTGGAAATTTTCATTTGTGCCATATATTAGATTCCAGATAGAACTGATATCATGTGGTATTTGTCTTTCTATTTCTGACTTACTTCACTTAGTATGAGAGTTTCTAGTTCCATCCATGTTTTCCTTGTCTTTTTAATGATAGCCATTTTGATGGGTGTGAGGTGCTATTTCATTGTGGTTTTAATTTGCATTTCCTTGATGATTAGTGATGTTGAATATCTCTTCATGTGTCTATTGGCCATCTGTATGTCTTCTTTTGAAAAATGTCTATTCAGTTCCCATGCCCATTTTTTAATCCAGTTGTTTTATTGAAGTTGTTTGAAATTTTGTGTATTTTGGATATTATCCCCTTATTGCATTTATTGTTTGCAAATATCTTCTCCCATTCAGTAGGCTGCCTTTTCATTTTGTTGATATTTTCCTTCACTATGGGAAAACTTTTAATTTGCTGTAGTCCTACTTGTCTATTTTTGCTTTTGTTGCTTGTGCTTTGAGTGTCATATCCATAAAATCATTGGCAAGATGAATGTTAAGGAGCTTTTCCCCTATATTTTCACCTAGGAATTTTATGGTTCAGGTCTTACATTTAAGTCTTTAGTCCATTTTTTTGTGTGTGATTTTTTAAAATATTTATTTATAATTTTTTAAATTTTTTATTTTCCCACTGTACAGCAAGGGAATCAAGTTATCCTTACATGTATACATTACAATTACATTTTTTTTCCCACCCTTTGTTCTGTTGCAACATGAGTATCTAGACAAAGTTCTCAATGCTACTCAGCAGGATCTCCTTGTAAATCTATTCTAAGTTGTGTCTGATAAGCCCAAGCTCCCGATCCCTCCCACTCCCTCCCCCTCCCATCAGGCAGCCACAAGTCTTCTCTCCAAGTCCATGATTTTCTTTTCTGAGGAGATGTTCATTTGTGCTGGATATTAGATTCCAGTTATAAGTGATATCATATGGTATTTGTCTTTGTCTTTCTGGCTCATTTCACTCAGGATGAGATTCTCTAGTTCCATCCATGTTGCTGCAAATGGCATGATGTCCTTCTTTTTTATGGCTGAGTAGTATTCCATTGTGTATATATACCACCTCTTCCGAATCCAATCATCTGTTGATGGACATTTGGGTTGTTTCCATGTCCTGGCTATTGTGAATAGGGCTGCAATGAACATGCGGGTGCATGTGTCTCTTTTAAGTCGAGTTTTGTCCGGATAGATGCCCAAGAGTGGGATTGCGGGGTCATATGGAAGTTCTATGTATAGATTTCTAAGGTATCTCCAAACTGTTCTCCATAGTGGCTGTACTCTTTAGTCCATTTTGAATTTATTTTTGTATATAGCATGAGAAAGTAGTCCAGTTTGATTCTTATGCATGTAGGTGTCCAATTTACCCAACAAATTGTCCCTTTTCTTATGCAGAACAATTTAGTTCTTTCTTATTCTTTTAGCTTCACAATTATAACATAATCCTGTTAACAAAGTGCTGACATTTTATATTTGTATTTAAATTCCTCCACACTCACGGCTACTCTACACCATTGAGGTAGCAGCAAACTGGGAAAAAAGAACCACATTTTAGCTCTGACTCTGTCACTCGCTAACTGCATTACTTAGGATAAGTTCCAGACATATTAGTTTCTCAAATAAAAACATATTAGTTTTTCATTTGTAAATGAGAGTGTAATAAGTACACTTCCTATCTAACAGGGTTATTATTAATATCAAATAAAGTTTATAACTTGAAAACATGTAGACAATAAAAACTGTCATTTTTAAAAGTGCCTTTTTTAAGGTTCTGTAAGTTAGATTTTTCATATAATGAATACTTTTTCTTGAACACCTACTGTATGTCAAGCACTGTGTTGGACACTTTGTAAAAACTTTCTATTTTAATCATCTCTGCAACCCTTTGAAATAGTAGTGATACATACTTTACATCTAAAGAAACTAAAATTCAGACAAGCTAAATAGCTTGCCATCTATATGAGTTAAAAGCCCATGTTCTTTCGATGACACCACATTGTCATCTATCCATTAATTTGGAACTCTCTGGATATGTCTAGAGAAGATTACAAAATTATTAGACTTTACAGCAACATTTTTGAATACTCACATACATAGCCTCAGGATTAAAAACATTAAGTAGCCAGAGAATATTTTATATCAAGTACTTAGTACAGTATTTTGTAGAAGTATGGTGCTTATTTATAAAGCAATCAAGTCCACTAACAAATAGTCTTTTTCTATTCAATCTTATACCTATCAATTAGTTCTGGCTTCTTGCAAACTAGGAAGCAACCACAGGAAATTAGGCTCCAGGTCAGTGAGAACAAACTATCACTTACATTGGATTGTTTTCATGCTGTAAAAATACATTTGAACAACAACAAAAAAGCTGATGGAGCAAGTAGCTTTCGTGAAGGTAGGAAGCATTTAGAGACTCCTAATGAACACCAACACACCAATCCTCTCTTGATTTTTTGTTTGGTTTTCATTTTCAAATGATCTTGAGCTAATATGGCAACACAGTCTCAAGTGTGCCTACTCTGCTATCCTCTTCTTTGAAGAGGTTCTTTGCAGTGCTCTTTGAGAGGCAGAATGATTTAGCAGAAAGAACTGAAAAGAGTCCCTCTTGAGTTTTATCCAATGAGGGATATGCAAGAAAAAAAATAATGTTCATTTCTACTCACTAGGTGAGAACCGAGTTTCCAGTTTGGCAATGTTGTGATATCAGAATAAAATTAAGTTTGTATGCTAATAACATGTGTTTCTTATTTCACTCTTCTAATAATACTTCTAGGAATCTCAATTCTATTTTGGCTGAAAGTAATAAGAAAGAATCAAATAATAATTTGATTTGTCAACTCCCCTACCCATAGTCATCTATTTTCTATGGCATTCATCATTTGGATAGAAACTAAATCTCCTTAATGTTAAGAAGACTGGAAAGGATAATATCTTTCATCAGCCTGCTGGTGCTGTGAATTTGTGAAAAGTGGCCCCTTATTCAAGTTGAATCTGGGAGAACTCCCAAACATTGGCTAATTCAGTATTTATGGGGCTAGATAGTCCTGAGGGTACTGTGAATTTGGCAAGCATAATGATGTAGAAGCAGGCCCAGATGGTTTCTTCTGGCCTTTGAATTGTCAGCCATCTCTGCTCTCTACCTCCCTCAGGCTTGAGCCTAGCATATAATAGTCAAAGAAAGAAACAAGTATGATAAGCAGCAGTGACTTCAAAATAAGAAATCTAGTATTTCATATGGGGACCACAAGGGTATATGGAGAAGTTAGAACCCCTTAAAGAAAAAATATCTAATATGCTGATGATAACAAGAGGAAAGCTGAATTGTGACCCCTAAAATATGAAACTTAAAAGGGCTTTGGATGATTTTTTTTTCTTTATAGATAGTGGTAGTCAAAAAAAGAGCACTGTCACAGGGATAATGCTCCCCTACAGCTATGTAAATGCCAAGGGGAAATCAGGATATCTATATTTCCTAGAAAAAAAATGGATTGATCCTTTGTGAAAGTTCAGTGACAAAGATCTGTTATGCCAAATGATAGATGTGTATCAAGCCATTTTGTCTGATACGTAGAGGTGTGGTCGAAAAGCTACTATATTGTAGTCTATCGATAACTACCTTTTTCTAACACAGAGGAACAATGAATTATTACCTGCTATGGTAATCAACTAAACTCTGAGGAGGAAAAATAACAGATTCAGTCATTTTGTTATTACTCCCATTTTAGAGCATCTTATACACCATAATACATGACTGTATGACTGTAAAAGAGCAAGATTAGCGTTTAAATAAATAAGCATTGTTAGATTTCAGGGAAATTTGTCTTCTTCAAAGTAATCATCTTGTTTGTACACATGATAACTATTGGTTCCAAATTGTCCAGGACAGACAACCCACATGTCCTGTAAGTTTATTCTTCTCAAAAAAGGTAATTCATTAAAAACAGAATGTGATATTAATCTGAATAATTTCTGTAAGACTTTTCGCAGATAGTTATAAATCAGGAAAAATCCTTGATCAAATCATGCATTGTGATTTGGAGTTCAGTAAATATGGTTACAGAAGTTATGTAGTTATTCTAGCAATGTGTGTAACTCTTTTTGGCAACTGTCACCAGAATCAGCTTATGAGTCACACAAGGAAATCACTGTTATTACTTTATCTCACTGTGGGATATGTTCCTACAGCTGAGCATAAAAGCATCTCAGCATCCCATTTTCCTTGCATAGGTTTCCTAAGCTGACTTCTGAGTAGAGTGCTTCCACATTAAACTGACATACTAAAATGTTGAAAAGAACATGACTGTCGTTCTTAGAGGTTTCATTACTAAAATCTTGAAAATGTTGAATTCTAAGAACAGAACTAAGATGAGGTGTGGTATATACTACACTGAATGCAATGGAAGCTTTTATCCTGGAGATTTAAAATGTCCTCATCATTGCCACATATGCCTTCCCTATAGATCAATCTATTAATCTAAAGCTATTAATGAGGCTTTTTGTGCCTAGTACTGTGGTAGGTGCAACCAACTGGTTTGTAGAAAGGCATTGTCAGCTACAAATTTTAATAATGAGAAATAGATGAACTAAGAAATTAAATCATTAGCCTGAGTTCACAGTGACACACTTGTACTCCCAGGAGGGAAAGCCACTTTCTTAATCTTGGCTCGGTGGTCTTTTATGAATAAATTTCTTTTTTTCTCTTTCACACTCTGCACACATGCGCGCACACACATGTACACACATACCCACCCTATCCTGTAGCCTTATTTTCTAACGTATTTAAAACCATGGCTGTTGATGGTTTTTGTTCTGACCGTGTTGTCTCTGCTTAAGGGTGTTCAGAATGGGGTATGGGGATGTGAGATGTGGGGAGAGAGGGTGACATCATAGCGTGATTTATTCTAGGTCTGTTAAAGGAGATTTAAAAAGACTGCAAATTCATGAAATATAATATAAACAATATAATTATGAACAAAATCTCCTTCCAACCCAGAAAATCTCCCACACAACAGTAGCAAAGAAAAAAATTGTATTATTGAACAAGCAATAAATCAGAATGCAATGCACATCACAAGTAATCCACTAAAGAGATTGCAACGACAGAGAGAAAACTTACTTGTTTGTATTGTTAAATGAATACAACATATTAAATTCATGTTCTCAAGATAAAATTGCTAATTTTCTGCTATCCTTATGATTGAAAGTAGGTTTTGCCCTTTGGAGTCACTTGCAAGCTCAATTTAGGCCTATATGCTCCTAGGAAACTAGGGGATAGGACATTATATTCTTTGATGATTACATTTCAAAGAGATGACTCTCAGGTCCTTGAGGAAATATTCCTGAGTTTTGAAACTGGCAAGAGGCTTATTTAGTCATTAAAAAGATTTACATACATTTGAAAAAGACAGGGGAGTTTGTAAGACCGGGAAGGGGAATCTCCTTTCTTATTTTCAATAGGGAGAATTAAATCACTGATTTTCATTTGTATTTGATCTTACAGTATTAAGTGGGAAAAATAAATAATAAAACTTGCATAAATATATAATAATATATCTTGTTATTCTATGCAACCAGCATGCTACAAGAGGAAAAAAATGAAGGATCTTAATCTAGTCTAGGAGTTGCTCCCCAAAGAATTTTTTTAAGATACATACTGAGCAATGAGCAGGAATTAGTTTCCTAATGAATAAGAATATCTTTCCAAATAAAAGGCAACAGTATGTATGAAAGTTCTGAGATAAGAGAGAGCTCATTGTCCTCAAGTAACTAAAAGAAGGCCATTTCTAGAGCTAAATGAACTAGAGAACAAGTAACATGAGAATTTCATACATGGCTAGAGTTATAGTGAGATATCTCTTAACTAAGGGAAATATGGAAACAAGGAAAACATGAATGTCTTAGGAGACTGAAGTTTTAACATAAAAACAACGAGGGTAGAAACTTTTTCAGGCAACTGAATGAAAGAAAATAACTCCCACATTTGCAAACCTGAACAGGAACTTGACCGCAATTAGTAGCACTTACCAAAAAAAAAGTTAACAATATCATATTTTGCACTTAAAAATTGTTAAGAGGGTAGATTGTATGTTAAAATGTTCTTAACAATAATAAAAAATAAATTAGTAAAAAGAGGCAACACCAAGCCACAGCAAATTATACAGAGCAGCACAGAAAAGGATAACAGCAGATTTCTTATTATAAACAATGTAAATGAGAAGATAGTAGGGCAACTTCTTTAAAGTACTGAACAAAAAAAAAAAAATCAGCCTGTATTTATATAGATCAATGGAAATATCTTTTAGCAGAGAAGGCAAAATAAAGAATTTTTGAGAAACAAAATGATTAAATAATTCATCACCAATAGACTAGTAATATAAGAAATATGAAAGAATATCCTTAGGGCAGAAGGAAAAAGATATCAGATGGAATATGCATCTATACAAAACAGAGTATTGCAAATGGTAAGTAGATAGGGTAAATATATAAAATCGCCTTCTTTTTATTTAAAGTTCTTTAAAATATAATTGACTTTATGTAGAAAAAAAGAATTAGAGTTGACCAGTAAAATATTTTTTAAAAATACATCAGTAAAGACAACAAAGATAATCCCAAACAAGCAGTATTTGGAGTGTTCTGGCCCAAAGAAAAACTAATTTTTCCCTGTAGGAAACACATCCTATTGTAGGAGTGCAATTAAACAGGAGTCTAATAAATTCCCCTTTTCCTAAACTCAGGTTCACCAGTTAAAATTTGGATAATATTTATGTATTCCATATAGCATGCCTATGGGGAAAGAATGAAATGGTGAGAGAAGCAGAGTCCTGTCCCACTTGGCAGTTCTATTTCTTAGTGTCAAATTGCTATAAATTAATAAGTTGAGCTTAATTAATGTGTGTTCTGATTTTCATGTCAGCAAAAGCTAAAAGTCCTCTGTAACTGCTTATCTGGCAGTTTTCTGGCCTTCCTTTTCATTGCTGTTCAGTTTCCTATGGAAACTTCTATGGGCCAATTATTCATCATGGACCTGTTCACCTATTTTTCTTCACTCATAAGATTTGATCTGTCTTTTCTCTATTTTGTTTGCCATTTTGTCATCTAGATCTTTCTCTACTAGGCTGACTATAAAACATAATGCATTGTCATACTTTCCCCATATCCAACCATTGCAAAAATATATATGATATACAAGAATTATTACTATGTACTAAAAAGATTTATAGAGGAAGATTTCTTACTAGGTTTGTTTTCTATCCTGTTCCTATCATCTGGCCTCACTGTTTACCAAAATGCAGAAGGATAAATGTCCATTCTTTCCTAGTGCTTTTATGTACTCTTAACTTGCTTATGATCTCAGAAAGTGACATATTCCCTAACTATCCCTTTAAACAATTTTTGCCTCCATCCTATTACTAAGTGTTGCCACACAGTCAGTAGCAAAGTGCAATGGTCAAGTATGTATATACTGTGATTAGGCTTTCCAGGTTAAATTCAAACTCTAATTTTGAGTCTTGGGCAAATTACTTACTATTATGTGCCTGTTCCTCACCTGTATAACAGGACTAGTAATACTGTCTACCTCACAGAAGATTAAATAAGATAAAACTCAAAAAGTATCTGAAGGAGCTGTCACCTGTAAAGTGCTCAAATGATAGCTAATACTGTATTTTTCTATACCTAGTCTTCTATGCCAACTCCATGTGTAAGATACATCCCAGGAGGTAACCAGATTTTGATAATGCCTTCTTCTTTCCAAATGGAAAGGAAGTAAAGCACTCCTATCATTTGCAATTCCAAGTGATTAACAGTGGTAGTGGTAGTTCATATAGGCTGTGACAAAGGAAAAAAAAGAGCTTTTGGGATCTGGGTAATTATTCATTGAACTTTAGGGAATGAAAAACTTTTTTCTACTCGTTGAGGTTCATGGCTGGGACTTGCAAATTAAACTTGCAAAAGGTAGATTAACAGGGGAAAAATAAGACATACACATTTTATTTCATATGCACAGGGGCTCCCCAGAAAAAAAAGGAAAAGAAAAAGCCAAAGAAATCATTGGACTTGGGGGCTTATATACCATTTTAACAAAAGGCAATAAATGTGGATAGGTGACTAGAAAAAGAAAAGGAAGTTTGGGCTTCTAGGGATGGTGAAATGTGGAGAGATGGAGACTAATGGCAGATAAAGGTTATTTAGTAAGATTTGTTTACACAGATTCATCCCAGTGTGTCTCCATTTCTGGCATTATAACTGTTATCCTCTTCTTGGCATGGGAAGGGGGACATTTTCTCAAAGAAAATGCCCTTATTTTTGTTAGAGAGGAGTAGGGGAGAAAGTTCTTCATGCATCTGCTTCTTCTCAGTTGCCTTAAAATCAAAATAATCTTTAAATTAAAGTGGTGTATTTTGGAGTATCATATTCTCAGGTCCCTCACAATCAACAAATATTTTTTGGATGAAAACTATATGTCAGGTGTTGCTCCAGGCACTGGAATTCATGGAGCTGCATGTTTTGGTTAGGGAGACAGAATATAAATAAATAAACAAGCAGACAATAAATGTGATATTGGAAAAATAACAGAGACTAAGGAGACTGAGAGCAATAAAATGGGGATACTATTTTAGATATATATGCTTTCTGCTGAGTTACCTTTGACTCCACCTTTTCTTTTTCTTCCCATTCACAAGAATATATCATGTTGCTGCAAATGGCATTATTTTGTTCTTTTTTATGGCTGAGCAGTATTCTATTGTGTACATATACCACATCTTCCTAGTCCAATCATCTGTCAATGGACATTTAGGTTGTTTTCCATGTCTTGGCTATTGTGAATAGTGCTGAAGTGAACATACAGGTGCATGTATCTTTTTCAAGGAAAGTTTTGTCCAGAAATAATGTCATTTGCAGCAACATGGATGGAACTAGAGACTCTCATACTAAGTGAAGTAAATCAGAAAAAGAAAGACAAATACCATACGATATCACATATCTGGAATCTAATATACAGCACAAATAAACCTTTCCACAGAAAAGAAACTCATGGACTTGGAGAACAGACTTGTGGTTGCCAAGGGGAGGGAGAGAGAGTGAAATGGACCGGGAATCTAGGGTTAAAAGATGCAAACTATTGCATTTGAAATGGATAAGCAATGAGATCCTGCTGTATAGCACTGGGAATTACATCTACTCACTTATGATGGAGCAAGATGGAGGATAATGTGAGAAAAAGAATGTATATATGCACGTGTGACTGGGTCACTTTGCTACACAGCAGAAAATTGATATAACCCTGTAAACCAACTATAATGGAAAAAATAAAAATCATTTAAAATAAATAAATAAAAGAATATATCATACTGCAAGTTTGGAGTGACACTACCATTGGGATAATCTTCTGTATGTTTTTCCCTTACTTCTAAATGTAGGCCTTTTGGAAACTTTAGACTAAGCATAATTAGTAACAAATATATAACAAGAGCACAACTGATTATCAACATCATGCAATATTCTAAGTCCCAGGTATCTAATCCTAAATCCCCAGAGACCATCAGTGCTTCATAGTTATACTCATCCTTAATGAAGGTATCACCCATTAGACCTTCCATTGAATTTTGGTTTCTGAAGGGATCCCCTTCATTTTTGGCAGACTTACAAAGAAGAAATGATTAACACAAACTCAAGGAATGATCAGTTCTTTTCTGGCACAGATTACAAACTATTCCTACTTCCTCTTGTTCTCATAGAATGTGCTATTCCTTATATGTTCAGGGGAATCAATGTTCTTAAAATTGCTAATAAATCACCATCACAAAAATGAAGCATCATAATCATCATCATTTTCAATAGGAACAGAAGACTATTAACTTAAGGTAACAACACAGACCGTTTTAATCTGAGAGGTTAATTGACCTGCTCAGAGTCACACAACTTGGTGACAAAGCTAGAAATTGAACCTGCAGTTTCCCATTTTAAAAGACCATGCTAAACTTTAAAACAGAACTGGAAGTACACTGAAGGAGAAAGAAATGAAAATAGAAGAAAGTTTTCTCTGAAAAGTTCTGTGCACTTAATAGATTCCTCTCAATATGTGGAAATAAACAATCAGTATCAAACAACAGGTTTAGATAAAACTGAAAAATTCTGCTAGTCAAGGCATCACTTCACAAGTGCAAAAGAGTATTATTTCCAGACTGACAGAAGATGCTTCAAATCCTTAAATCCTCAGTCACATCTGATGCAGCTAAAGATTCAGCCAAGGTCTTTGTTTTACCAAGATAAGTGTGTCACCATGGAAGCTTTCCATAAAACTCTATAGAATCAAAAAGGCCAGTTTCTTTATGAAAGAAGAAAAGAGCATCACTGACACAGGAATATGAAATTAATTGGATCTATATTTCATTTCAGATCTCTAAGTCATTGCTGATAAAGGAGTCTTTAATCTCTAGTGTAGAAGAACTCCGTATAGCAAGCACAATTGAAGTCTATCCACTAAAACTAGCTCTTTGAAAAATGTAGCCTTCATAACCTTACCAGCATTCAGGGGAATAATTTCTTACCACCTGCATTATCAGCTCTATCCCTTTTATGAGAGAATCTGTCAAAAATGTAGTCCTGTAAGATGGTTATGATTGTAACCTCGGTGGTGATTGGAAAGGGAGCATAAGTGCTTTTGATAGGAGGCAGAAATGTTTGCTAAAAGTCATTACAGCTTTTGTTTCTCATCCTCTTAAATTAATAACATTTGGTGAAAAAAAAACCTCTAAGGGTCTGAATATTACTTGTGTAACATCAAGGTAGTCTCAACTAATGGACATGCTCTGAAACAATTATGTTTTTCTCTAATTGCTAGGAAAAGGCATACATGTCAAATAATGTCCTTTAAAAAACAACAAAACTCTAATTCAGCATTTAAATATATTTAGGTGTACATATGTAAAATATATACTATACATACCACAATATATGTGTATATGTGCACGAAGTGGATTTCCATAGTTGAGCACGTTTCTGAATTATCCTTCGTAACAACTAACAGAAGAAAGCATCTGGGGTGCCCAAGGGCATTACAACAGATATGAAAACTGTATCAGCACAAAGCACATAATACTACATGAGAAAGTAAAGTGCCTGCATGAGCTGAATATTATTCAAGAAAGATTTTCTCTTATGCATTATGTTTTCTTGTTGCTTCTGAAAAAGAACATATAAGCCGATGAATGAGGCACATGTGCCACAAATATTTCAGACCCTAAATGTGTGTAGCTACACACACACACACACACACACACAGCTCAGTGAAATTGTGAGGGCTGTAGGATATGAGCAGGTACTATTTTCTGACCTCTCTCCAACTCACAACCTGTGTTCTGCAGGAGGTCCACTAAGGTTAGAGTAAAGCCTCTCTCCAAAGCCCTTTACAAGTTATTTACTGGGATTAGTTTAATGTATAAAAGAGAAAAGACAAAGGATTAGTTTAATGGGGAGAACTGGGCAAGCAGAAAGTAAGGTAGAAGAGTGGGGAAGAAACTGCTATTTGGAGCCAATTGGACCCCATGGCTCTCTTAGTAACACCAATATCAGCAATACTTTCTTTGGGTATACCAGACTCTCCTCGATGCTAAGAAACAATATATTTAATAAGATTCATTAATAGACTCAGTATGCATTTTTAGACACATGGAGTATGTAGATTTTTTTACATCAGTGCTAGATTCTTACACTTGATGGCTTTAAAAATGAACGACTTCCACACATTTTTTATTCTACTTGATTGGTTTGTTAAAGGTTTCTCTCTTTCATCCAACTTTTGCTTTGGTTGATTTTTCAATACTTAATTCTACTTTCCTTGAACTCTTCTCCCCACACTTCATCTGTCTCCTGAAAGGCTGAATACTCTCTCTTCTCATCCTGGAGTTTTCAGAAGAGGAAGAAATCTCATGTGCTGATTTGAATAACACCACCTAGAATGTCACCTCCAGAAGTTTCTTGCTATCTCTCATACTAATTTTGATGGTTAAAACTGCAATCTTGGAATTCCTTGTGGCCTCCCTGAGAACTGTACATGCATGAAATATAAGAAACACGTAAGTCATTCTAGGATACTAGTTACTCTAATAAAGAAGTTTTGTTGCTGACTTTAAGAATCAGATGCAGTAACTATTCTTAATACCATTATTACTAATAACTAGACCCATTTTATCTAGTTCATCCAATCAAATTTATTAAATGCAGGAAAAAAATCTGGAAAATCAGTTTTACTTGTTCTGAATAGCCTAAGAAATGATGTTCAGGGAAGCAGTTGTGAGAAAATGCATCAGGGTATTTTCAATACATGATCACCATTAGCATTCTTATTTTCTATAACCAGAAAATTTATACTCTAATTAAGCCACTATGAAATGGCCTTTACCTCCTCTGTAATCTTTGAAACTGCCACTCCTGTGCTCCTACCCCAACTATCCTTGCTGAATGAAACGAACCTTCTTACCTATATTTATAGACACACAAGCTTAGGAAGCATTCCTGACATGTTAAATTGACTTCAGATTGCTTACTTTTTTTATTTTGGAGGGTGAGGTAAGAAGCCAGAGTGCTAGGAGGGTTAATCTATATGGAGTATAAATTTTTTAAAACAAGCTTTGTATAAGAAATAAAATAAGGAGGAGGAAGGAAGATAGATTTAAGAACATCAGAGGAGGACTATAAAGAAAGGAGGTAGGTATAGATGATTATATTTTCAAGGAATACTATTGTCTTTACCACGTGGATATTGTAGAATAATCATCTATAATATGGTGTGTATATTTGTGTCCAAATTTGATTCAGGAACATAAAACTCTGGTCTCTAACATTTTGAACTCCAACAGTATAAAATACAACACAAGATAATGGATAATTCAGCCATGATATTGGCAAGAAATTAGATAGTTTGAGAGAAAAGATAGATAAATAGTTGAGTTTGGGAACAGAGCTTACTTGAGGTGGTGGCAGCATTTCCAAGGAGAGGTATCCTGGCAGTAGTAGAAAGCCAGCCATTGGAGTGTTGGTGGGAATATGTGGCTGGTGAGTAAATTGGAGATTCAGCAGCAGAGACTGGACTGTCAAAACACAGGGAATTCAGGTAGATTGAACATATCTTGGGGAAATTCTGGAAATTATAGGTCTGGAGGAAAAAGTGGAGCCATCAGAGAGTAGAAAGAGTGATCAAAGATGTTTCGAACACACACTCTGTGCCCAGTACTGTGCTAAATGTTAAGGACACAAAGATAATTAAATGATGGTCTCTTCCCTCAAGCTCACAGTATTCTGGCAACTACTTACAATAAAGATTATAACAGGCATTTATGACAAGGACAGAATGGAGCCAATGAACTATGGGGAAAGGATAATAAAAGCACACACAAAGCACTTTGGTAGATGTTTATCAATGTTTAAAAGCTTTGCATAGTTATTTTTAAATCTGCACAGGTACATTATTAAGGAGATTCTAAAAGCAGGCTCTTTCTACAAATTAGGAGACTGAGGCACAGAGACCGTTAGTGACTTGCCCAGGGTCTCACAACTTTGAGATCACATAGTTGGCAGTCAGTCTGGCTCTGAAATTTTTAAGGATACTCAGCCCATTTTAAAGGGAAAAAAATAGAGCATAAGGTGTTTGGCTTGGTATTGAGGAGTGCGTTGGAAGTTTGTTAGGTATTCAAGATTGAATAAAGTTATTATAAATGAAGGGAAAAGCATAAGCACAGATTCATGCCATGGCAAGACATGCTTGATAAGTAAGTCAGTATACCCTAGCTATTTAACACAGCATCCTAATTTGATACCTAGCCTTGCCAGTAAGATAATGCTGCTTTCAGCTGCTGTGTGGATTGTAGTTTATTAAATTATCAAAATTATTTTATATTTAGTTGGTATCTCTATTAGTTTCACTTTTAACTGTCATATAAAACTCTCTTCTCAATTCCAGATGTTTTCTAAATTTGACTCAAAATAAAAACAGAAGAAAGGCCTCCTCCATCATCATCACCATCATCACCAACATCAATCTAAACAATCTAAAGTAGCTCAGTTTACTTTGATTTATGAAGCCCAAACACCTTACAGGCACTGCCAAAACACAAATAAGAAATTTCTTGTTCTAATTCAGTATGTAACTGGTATTTCTGTATTCCTTTGTAAACTTCACATACCAATTATCACTCCCAAGTTTCCCTCTTAAACCGTCATTTTCTATCCTCCCCAGTTAGCCCTGTCATCTCTCCAGTGTTCCTCTTTATATTTCCCAATTTCCTTTTGTCAAGTGATTCTTAGAAATTTCTCAGCCCCTCCTCAATAACAGCCAAGAGCACCAGTATCTTAAGGTAGAGAACACAAAACTGAGAGGCTGCTTTCTATGCTGCTGTGTGACAGAGCAATTATTACATTTCACTTAGCTGACCAGTCCAGAGATTAAATTGGAGATTGGCTGTCATACCAAAGTTTAGGTTCTGAAATATTTTCTCTTCTTGTAAGAGCATTTCACCTGAGTTTCTCTTTGATCTTCATTTTTTTTTTTTTTCATAGAGAGGCTGTAGTGTGAAACAGTTCTGTTGCATTTTTAAAAATTTTCCTTCTTTTCTGCTTCACCAGTCCTGTTTCAACAAATTGAATTAGAGATGAATTTATTGTGTTTGTCTATGGAAAAACATTCCTTTTTAGTAGTGATATTTGTCAAGAGAGGAGTGAGAAAGGGCTTCACGAATATTTATTATACTTCAAAATGACTCATATGCTAATAAAGCAAATGCCTCAGGGCCAGCTGAAAACCTTATGCATAGATTAGAAAAGGATTAAGAGTAGCAATTAATTTAGTAGCAAGGATAAGTGAAATGGGAGTTTTTCTTAAGGGAACTCTTTTTAGAAATTGTATTAAATTTGTTCCTGGTTTCAAGTTTTCTTTCCTTTTTTTTTTTTGTCCCTACCTTCTGCCTCTACATTCAGTTTACCTTATCCCTATGCTATATTTGATTGAGTTTAAGAGACACATTGTCCTTATTCTCAAGAAGGTTATGGTCTCATGGGAGAAACATTGCATTATATTGTAACTGCCTGTTTACTTATTGTTAAAGAGCAACAGGATACAAGATGTTACTGTAGGACAGAGGAAGACAACCTAATGTTTCTTGTGTAAGTCAAGTTTCTTCTAGGCATCTTGGAGGAAGTGATTCCTAAGAGAAAATTTGAAGAATGACTCTGAGTTAGCTAAGTAAATAGAAGGACAGGGCAGTGGTTAAAAGTGCATGCTTTGGGAAAATGTAGAGAGGATCTCAGTTAATTCATCCTTCCATAAAAGTAACAAAAACACTGGAAAATAGTCAAAATAAGCCTTAAAAAAACTCTGGAAAATAACCAAATGCTTGCAAAAATTTGAGGAGCATTTATTAAAGTAAAGCTGCTGCATTTTGGTAAGAACATCAGAGTTTGTGATATTACAACTTAACAAAGCCACATCCTTCATTCCAGTTCTACAATAGCCTTGAAAATTAGTAGCCTTGCAAACATGCTAGACTAACAGGCTTGTAGTCGCCAAAGGAGGTAGACTAGATTTAGAGCTTCTCAAAAAGTCTCATCTCTAAATCATTTTCACTATTTGATCTGACTGGCAGTTCCTTGAAAAAACCCCATTCACAGGGTGTTATTTTCTACTTGACCCCCCCCCCCAGCTTTAGTTCACTTCACAGGAAAAAATTTATCCCTAGGCAATTGTTTAACATTCCAGCTGCCTAAGGTACAAATACAAATTGGGGCAAATAAGATGCTGACCAAAAACTTAAAAAAGATGATCTGGGGAATTAAATGTCCATAGGAGGCTTTGAAAAGCTCTGATGTCCTATGGAGGATTTAGTAGGCTATGTGTATGTGTAAGGCTGTGGGCATGCCCAGGAAAGAATTTAAAAGGCCCCACTCTGTTATCTTGGGCTGACCTTGAAGCCTTGCATTATTAGGAAGTAAAGGCTAAACCAAAACTGTGTGAGCATTGAAAGCATGCCCCAATACACAAACATAGAGCCCCTTCAAAAAAGGTGAAAAAATTGCTTCAAGCCATTTAAGGATGTCTGTTCAATCATTAGCTGATCAGTAACCTAACCAAGCATAATCAGTGGCCGGAAAGACATGGAATACAAACATTAACAAATTATTCCAGAAAAGTCACAACAAACAGCAACAAGAACAATAGCAACAACGAATAGCAATAGCAAGAAGCCCTGGAGAGGAGTAAATCTGATTTCTGGAGTTGTCACATAATATTACCCAGAATGCCAAGTTTTCAAAAACAAAAAATATTGTAAGACATACAAAGAAATTAGAGTATGGCCCATACACAGGCAAGAAAAAACAGACAAGAGTAACTGTTCTTGAGGTTGTTAAGATATTTGACTTACTACAAAAAGACTTTGAATCAACTATCATAAATATGCTGAGCTAAAAGAAATCATATCTAAAAAAATTAAGGAAATGACCAAATTCCATAAAAATATAGAAAGTACAAAAAATAATCAAATTTAAATTCTGGAAATGTGATTGCCGTAATCTAAATTAAAAATCTACTAATGGGCTCAACAGCAGATTTGAGCTGCCAGAAGAAAGAATGTGCATGCCTGAAGACAGTTCAATTGAGATTATCCAGTCTAAGGAGTCTAAAGAAAAAAAGATTAAGAAAAATGAACAGAGCCTCAGGGATCTGTGGGATATCTACACACATACTTACATATTTATAAGAAGAAGAGAGGGGCAGAAAGAATATTTGAATAATGGCTGAAATGTTCCCAAATTTGATGGAAAACATTACACATTCAAACATCTCAATAAAGTAGGATGAACTCTGAGTTCCACATGTACACATATCATAATCTTTTGAAATCCAAACATAAAAACATAATTATGAAAAGAGTAAGAGAATAGTCATTCATCATGTAAAAGGAATCTTCACTTCAATAATATAAAGGGGTTACTTCTCATAAGAAATCCATGGGATGAGAAGGAATTGAGGGATACGAAGTGCTGAAAGAAAGACTGTCAACAAAAAAGTCTATATACATCAAAAATATTCTTCAAAACCTAAGGAAAAATTAATACATTCACAATAAACAAAAACCAAGCATTACTAGCATACCTTCCTTGGAAGAAATATTAAAGGTAATCCTACATGCTAAGGTGAAAAGATACTACACCGTCACGTAAAGCTGCATAAAGAAACAAAGAATACTATTAAAGGTAATTACACAAGTAAATATAAAATGCAGTATGAAAATATTTTTTGTAACTCTTTTCTTCTTTCTGACTTAAAAAATGACTGCATAAAACAATTTAAACCTTGTTGATGGACATATAATGTATAAAGATGTAATGTGTATGACAATAATAACACAGAGAAAAGAGAGGAAATGTAAAGATATTAGAACAAAATTTCTATTGAAATTAAGTTGGCATTGCCCAGAACAAAATTAAGTCAAGATGCTAATTTTAATTCCCAGCACAAACTTAGTCACAAAATCATCAAAAAATATAAAAATGTAAATGATAAAACAGAAAATATCTAAAACAAAAGAACACAGTAATAGAGCAGGTGAATAATAGATCAACAAAAAGGACATAAGAAATAGAAAACAGCAAAATGCCAAACCTAAAATCTATCTTATGGGTAGGTAACTACATTAAACATCAATGGATTGAACATTTCAACCAAAAGGCAGAGACTGATAGAACAAACTTAAAAAAATAAACATGTAATCTAATCACATGAAGTGTATAAGAGACACATTTTAGATACAAAGACACAAATAGAATGAAAGCAAAAAGAGAAATAATTGATCATAAGAACATGGGTTTACTTCTGGGCTCTCTATTCTGTTCCACTGGTCTATGTGTCTGTTTTCATGCTAGTACCATACTGTTTTGATGACTAGCCTTGTAGTATACTCTGAAGTCAGGGAGCCTTATTCCTCCAGCTGTTTTTGTTTCTCAGTATTTCTTTGGGTATTCAAGTTCTTTTGTGTTTTCATATAAATTTTTGAATTTTTTGTTCTAGTTCTGTGAAAAACGCCATTGGTAATTTGTTAGGAATTGTGCCAAATCTGTAGATTGCCTTGGATAGTATGATTATTTTAAAAATATTGATTTTTTTCCAATCCAACAACACAGTATATCTTTTTATCTGTGTCATCCTTACTTTCTTTCATCAGTGTCATATTTTTCAGAGTATAGGTTTTTGTCTCCTTAGGTAGGTTTATTCCTAGGTAATTTATTATTTTTGATGTGATGATAAATGGGATTGTTTCCTTAATTTCCCTTTCTGATACTTTGTTGTTAGTGTATAGAAATGCAACAGATTTCTGTATATAAATTTTGCATCCTGCAACTTTACTGAATCATTGATGAGCTGTAGTTTTCTGGTGGTGTCTTTAGGATTTTTTTATATATAGTATCATACTATTTGCAAACAGTGACAGTTTTACTTCTTCCTTTCCAATCTGGATTCCTTTTATTTCCTTTTCTTCTCTCATTGCTGTGGTTAGGATTTTCAAAACTATGTGGAATAAAATTGGTGAGAATGGGCACCCTTGTCTTGTTCCCGATCTTAGAGAAAAGGCTTTCAGCTTTTCACTGTTGAGTATGATGTCATCTATGGGTGTGTCAGAGCTGGTCTTTAGTATGTTGAGGTATGCTCCCCCTATGTACACTTTCTGAAGAGTTTTTTTTTTATCATAAATGGATGTTAAATACTATTGAGTATTTTTTCTGCATCTATTGAGATGATCATATGGTATTTATTTTTCAGTCTATTAATGTGGTGTATTACACTAATTGACTTGTGGATAACAATCTATGAAAAGGAGGCAAGAATATACAATGGTGTTGATTTCAACTGAATCAAAACATGTTCAGAAAATCTGGTATAATACAAATTATTTGTAATTTGTAAAATATGAATTTTATAGATTAATATATATTCAATAATTTTTAAATTGTCTATGTAGACTTGAAAAGAATATATACAACTTCAGGCAGCAAGAATGGGGTGGGGGAAAGGCTTTTCTCATACCTTTTCTTCCTTTATAGAGAGGAAAAATAAATGTGAATTTGAGGTACTTGTACTCAGGTGGAAATAACTATAAGGAAGGATGTCATATAGATCTCAAGCAGTCTGGACAGGGATAGAGTTTTGGAAGTCATCAGCAAAGGAGTGTAATAACTCATGGACAGAGATGTGTTAGAGAATAGGTCAGTTAAATGGGTTTAGATTTGCATGTCATCAGAAATTAGGTTTCTTTGTAGGCTCCTTGGCAAGGCAACGACATTCAGTGTAACCCTGCTAGCACTGGTTATTGACTACATTGTGCAGGCACCACACTAAAATTGCAGAAGAGGAGTTCCCATTGTGGCTCAGCGAGTTATGAACCCGACTATTATCCATGAGGATGTGGGTTCAATTCCCGGCCTTGCTCAGTGGATTAAGGATCCAGTGCTGCCACGAGCTGTTGTTTAAGTCACAGATGTGACTCTGGTCTGGCGTTGCTGTAGCTGTGGCATAGGCCAGCAGCTGCAGCTCCTATTCCACCCCTAGCCTGGGAACTTTCATATGCCACAGGTGTGGCCCTAAAAAGCAAAAAACAAAAACCAAAAAACCAAAAAATTGCAGAGGAGGAATATGGCCCTTTGAGAGCTTATGCTGTAAAAGGGAAATTTAAAAGCTACCAAAAGTGTTTACCTCTGCTGTTACGTATTTAACAACTTGATACCCAGTTAACAGCTCTTTAAATTCTCTTTGTTCAATGACATGGATTTTATTATTTAATGGAAATATTAATTTCTATAAAAAGCAACTCAGTGTTTAATGTGTTATTAAATATATAGCTCATTTAAAAATACTCACTGATTAGTATACTAGAACACCAGATATGGTTCTGATCAGGCATGTCATGTTATAGTGCATATACTCTGCTAAGTTTTTTGTTTCTTTTGGTTTTATGTTTGGTTTTGCTCTTTTGTAATGGTATTATTATCAACTAAACTCAACAACTCATGCCCATTATGACATGAATAATGGGTATAATAATAATAAATAATGTGCATTTATCATTAATGATAATGAGCTATAATTATATTATAGCAAATATATATTTATTGTTATGGGATTTTCTCAGCACAAAAACTAAGTAGTATTCAATTTAGCAGAATTATATACAGTTTTAACATTACATTATATAATAGAGAAGTATGAGATACTATATGTATCATTTATCCCAGATCTCAAAAAGATCATCTTGAAATTATAAGTATCAGAAACCATAGACTATAAAGTCATAAAACAGGAAAATTAAAGTTAGTTGGATGATTATACTCATTTTTGAAAAACATAAATGGAAAATTTCAGAAACTTCAGGAGAATATAGCACAGATAAAACAAAAAAAGTAGATTATGTATTTACTTTGTCCATCATTCCATGATAAAAATGTTTTTTAACAATAAAATAAAAATAACTCTGAACAATTACAAACCAAATGTACTTTCTGCCAATTTAGGTACCTAGGGATATAATTTGAACATTAAACAATGGATACTCTTTTTGAAAAATAGCATTGTTCAAAGTTCTATGAAACATTCTATACACATTCGTTCTAATGACAAAAATCACTTGATTCTGGTTACTTTATTCTACCTGGAAATAATTCTGTAATTTTTTCAGTGTTCCTAATTCTTAAGATAGAAAAAAATCAACTAAAAAAAAAAAACCCACCACAATGACTGGCAGTATGAATCAAATTCTTAATAAACTTGAAATAAAGTGAAAAGCATATTAACAATAGTCTTAGCTACTCAAAATTTAATCCAATTTGAAAAACAAATAACTGTCCTGTTATAGAAAATTAAAAATATGAAAATTAGAAAAATATCATCATGCTCTTCTTGAATGCATGATATATAGGTTTATACATTTAGTAAAATAGTACCCAGCACTCAGGCTAAGATTATCCAACAAGCTTTATGAGGATGATAATGACAACTTTATTCATTTGGTAGAAACAAACACAGCATGTAATAACATTTATAGCTAAACATTTATGCAAAATACAATGGCACAAAATACAATTAAAGCTTTTAGGGGATGAAATCTAAATCCAAATAATTTAAATTTTAACAAATGTGAAGGAAATAATTTGAATAAAATAAATAATTCTAAATATTATTTAAATATAACAAAAGGGCAAAGGGGATAGGAAAGTGACACAAAATTAAATATAAGTGGGAATAAATTAACCTAACTGCATTTCAAATAAGCAGAAATAAATTAACCTGTTTCAAAGAAATAATATCATATTGAAGTGATGCTAACTCAAGGTGCTTTTGAATAGAGTATTTTTTATCATATACTCTTCGAATAAAGATAATTAGAACTATAAACAAATAGTTCATAGTTGTTTCTATATTCTAGTTAATTTGTTTTCCTAGTGGATTGAATTAGCAATTTTGAAACTACATATATTGTAGAATGATTAAGACACGTTAAAAGGACATAGACCTTAGTGTGAAGAGGCTAACACTGGCCAAATCAGGAACCATCTAAGAATCACAAGAAATGAAGCAGAAAGAGATAGTCTGAAAAATAAATAAGAAATCATAAATTCATATTAATATGTATGTAAATAAATAAATAATTAGAGGAGAAAACTCATCCTTGTAATAGGATCCCAACTAGTAAAAAGGAATGAACAAATAGAAAATCACCATTTGGCAACTAACATAACAATAATTGCTTTAGGCAAGGATCATCTGTGACCACCAAAGTTAGTGAAAGATGAGAAATAAGATATTTAATTAGTCTTACAGTATCTCTCCAAAAGATACTTACTAATTACAAAGGGAAAACTAGTAACTTCATCATGGAAAAATCTGGCAGACACCTCTTTAACCAACTGATCAAAGTTAACATCATTAGTAATGGGACAAATTGCCATCATAGACCTCATCATATATGATGAGAACCACTATTAATTCTGTGATAATCCTGTCAAAAATGTGTAAATTGAATCTAATCAAAAAGAAACATCATGTAAACATAAACTGAGGGATATCTGACAAAGTAACTGGCCAATACTGTTCAAAAATGTCAAGAAGAAAAAGATTTTTAAGAAGTCTCAGATTAAAAGAAACTAAAATAATGTGAGACTGAAATGCAGTGTCTGAATCCAAGAAAGGATCCTGAACCAAATATTTCTTTTTCTTTTCCTATGAAGGACATTTAGTACAAAAGCTGGTGAAATTAAATGGGACTGAAAATTACATAATATTATTTTACAATTTTTAGTTTCTCATTTTGATAAGTTTACTGTGCTTATGTAATGTCATACACATGTTTTGAGGAAATACATATTGGGATATTTGCATGGGACTATATCTCCAACCTTTTCTCAAATAGTTCTGAAAAAATTATACACACACACATATTTGAGAGAGGAGAGGCAGAGACAGAAAGAGAGAGAGACAAAAAAAAGGTGCTAAAGTAAAATTTTAACATTTGGGAGACCTTAGTGAAGAGTATATAGAAATGATTTATGATTTTTATATGTAATTCTGACATTATTTCAAAATAAAAGTTAAAAGAAAAAAGATAATTTTAACTACCATATGCAACTGATGTATGAACCAGTTAAAGAAGATAAAAATTAATAGATTTTTGAATTTCTTAAATGCAAATGTCTTTATATAGAGCATTTGTGGATATAGTCTCTAGCAGATGTCACAAACAGAATTACATGTTTTTAATAGACTACTTTCAAAAAGTGAATCTTAAGAAAATTATCTTGAGAGGCCAGGGATGCTGTAATGGAGTAAGAATTCATTGAAAGATATAAATTTCAACAGGTCTTCAAAATCTCAGGTATCCTATTTTTCTTTTTCTGTACATTTTTTTAACTTAGAGTGAATGATACATGCAAACATATTTTGACATTGCTAGAAATCATTCCAGAACTGTACAGCTAGTTTTATGCTTTAACAAAACATTGACGTATACTGAAAATACATTTACTAAATTTAAACCATTACAGATATGCAACAGAAAAACTAAGTTTATACCACCATGCCACTAGACACTCAATTAAGAGAAATATGGAATTCCCTTTCAGATATTCCTGATATTAACATGCAGATTCAAGAATGGATGTCAGTTGTTTACTTTAAAAATATTACCTGAAAATGTATTTATTTCAGTACTCAACTAACCCAATGAACCTGTTAGGAAGCCCTGTGCTATTTTAATGCATCTGGTGTGTCTGAGCAAACAATGAGAAAAGCAAGCAGAACTTCTATTGCTACTTTTCTTAGGACGGATTCATCATACCCAAGATATGGTGTTTTGGCCTTGCCCCTGCCACTTATTGCCCTCTCCCAACAGACCCCCTCCTCCACCCCCACCATACATACATACAAAGCAAAAACTTCAAGTCTCTCTGGGGCCACAAAAATTTTCTTCTTTAAGAATGTCAGCAGCTTCTTAATTTTACTATAGTAATGAAGTGTTTGAACCTACAGGACCATCAGGTTAAAATACACAATTACAGGAAAGGGTTAGCATACTTAAAAACAGGGCAACCACAAGCCAAAACCAAATAGTGCATTCACAAAAAAATGAAAAAAAAACCAAAACCAAAACAAAACACTCAAGCAGATAATAACCGGAGACCATCCAACCAAAAAAAAAAAAAAAAAAAAAAAAAAAAAAAAAAAAAAAAGAAAGGAAGAATGGAGAACCATAGAATCAACTGGAACACGAAGTTCAAAATGGCAATAAATAATCATCTATCAATTATCACCTTAAATGTCAATGGACTGAATGCCCCAATCAAAAGACACAGCGTGGCTGAGTGGATAAAAAGGCAAAAACCTTCAATATGCTGCCTACAAGAAACTCACCTTAGGACAAAGGATACATATAGATTGAAAGTGAAAGGGTGGGGAAAAATATTTCACACCAATAGACATGACAGAAAAGCAGGAGTCGCAACGCTCATATCAGACAAAATAGACTTTAAAACAAAAGACATAAAGAAAGACAAAGAAGGACACTACTGAATGATTAAGGGATCCATCCAAGGAGAGGATGTTACTATCGTCAACATATATGCCCCAAATATAGGAGCACCCAGATGCATACAACAAATATTAACAGACATAAAGGGAGATATTGATGGGAATATAATCATAGTAGGAGACCTTAATACCCCCCTCACATCAATGGAAAGATCCTTTAGACAGAAAACCAATAAAGCAACAGAGATCTTAAAGGACACAATAGAAAAGTTAGACTTAATTGATATCTTCAGGACATTACATCCAAAAAAAGCAGAATACACATTCTTCTCAAATGCTCATGGAACATTCTCAAGAATCGACCCCATATTGGGACACAAAGCGAATCTCAATAAACTTAGGAGAATAGAAATTATCTCAAGTATCTTCTCTGACCACAATGCCATGAAATTAGAAATCAACCATGGGAAAAGGAAAGAGAAAAAACCTACTCCATGGAGACTAAACAACATGCTACTAAAAAACCAATGGGTCAATGAGGAAATCAAGAAGGAAATTAAAAACTACCTTGAAACAAATGATAATGAAGACACAACCTCTCAAAATCTATGGGATGCTGCGAAAGCAGTGCTCAGAGGGAAATTTATAGCAATCCAGGCCTTTCTCAAAAAAGCAGAAAGATTCCAAATTGACAACTTAACCCTCCACCTAAATGAATTAGAAAAAGAAGAACAAAAAAGTCCTAAAGTCAGCAGAAGGAAGGAAATTATACAGATCAAAGAAGAAATCAATAAAATAGAGATTCAAAAAACAGTAGAGAAAATTAATAAAACCAAGAGCTGGTTCTTTGAAAAGGTAAACAAAATTGACAAACCCCTGGCCAGGCTCACTAAAAAGAGGAGAGAAAGAACCCAAATCACCAAAATTATAAATGAAAAAGGAGAAATCACAACGGATACGGCAGAAATACAAAAAACCACAAGAGAATACTATCAACAACAATATGGCAACAAGTTTGACAATCTGGAAGAAATGGACAATTTTCTAGAATCTTACAGCCTGCCAAAACTGAATCAAGTAGAAACAGACCAACTGAACAGACCCATCACTAGAAATGAAATTGAAGATGTCATAAAAACACTCCCTACAAATAAAAGTCCAGGACCAGATGGCTTCACAGGTGAATTTTATCAAACATATAAAGAGGAATTGGTGCCCATCCTCCTTAAACTCTTTCAAAAGGTTGAAGAAGAAGGAATACTCCCAAAGACATTCTATGAGGCCACCATCACCCTCATTCCAAAACCAGACAGAGATACCACCAAAAAAGAAAACTATCGCCCAATATCATTGATGAATATAGATGCAAAAATTCTCAACAAAATCTTAGCCAACCGAATCCAACAACATATCAAAAAAATTATACACCGTGACAAGGTAGGGTTCATCCCAGGTTCACAAGGATGGTTCAACATACGCAAATCAATCAGCATCATACACCACATTAACAAAAAAAAAAGTCAAAAATCATATGACCATCTCAATAGATGCAGAAAAAGCATTTGACAGAGTCCAACATCCATTCATGATCAAGACCCTGGCCAAAGTGGGTATAGAGGGAACATTCCTGAATATAATCAAAGCCATTTATGATAAACCCACAGCAAATATAATACTCAATGGGGAAAAACTGAAAGCCTTCTAACTCAAATCTGGAACAAGACAGGGATGCCCACTCTCACCACTGCTCTTCAACATAGTTTTGGAAGTCCTAGCCAGAGCAATTAGACAAACAAAAGAAATAAAAGGCATCCATATAGGAAGAGAAGAGATCAAACTGTCACTGTATGCAGACGACATGATACTATACATAGAAAACCCTAAGGACTCAACCCCAAAACTACTTGAACTGATTAATAAATTCAGCAAAGTAGCAGGATATAAGATTAACATTCAGAAGTCAGATGCATTTCTGTATACCAGCAATGAAATATTAGAAAAGGAATACAAAAATACGATACCTTTTAAAATTGCACCTCACAAAATCAAATACCTCGAAATACACCTGACCAAGGAGGTAAAGGACCTATATGCTGAGAACTATAAAACTTTAATCAAAGAAATCAAAGAAGATGAAAAGAAATGGAAAGATATTCCATGTTCCTGGATTGGAAAAATCAATATTGTAAAAATGGCCATACCACCCAAAGCAATCTACAGATTCAATGCAATCCCTATCCAATTACCCATGACATTTTTCACAGACTAGAGCAATCCAAACATTTATATGGAACAACAAAAGACCCAGAATCGCCATAGCAATCCTGAGAAACAAAAACCAAGCAGGAGGCATAACTCTCCCAGACTTCAAGAAATACTACAAAGCCACAGTCATCAAAACAGTGGTACTGGTATCAAAACAGACAGACCAATGGAACAGAATAGAGAATACAGAAATAAACCCTGACACCTATGGTCAATTAAGCTTTGACAAGGGAGGCAAGAACCTAAAATGGGAAAAAGAAAGTCTATTCAGCAAGCATTGCTGGGAAACCTGGACAGCAGCATGCAAAGCAATGAAACTAGAACACACCCTCACACCATGCACAAAAATAAACCCAAAATGGCTGAAAGACTTAAATATACGACAGGACACCATCAAACTCCTAGAAGAAAACATAGGCAAAACACTCTCTGACTTCAACATCATGAATATTTTCTCAGGTCATTCTCCCAAAGCAATAGAAATTCGAGCCAAAATAAACCCATGGGACCTCATCAAACTGAAAAGCTTTTGCATAGCAAAGGAAACCCAAAAGAAAACAAAAAGACAACTTTCTGAATGGGATATAATAATTTCAAATGATGCAACTGACAAGGGCTTAATCTCTAGAATATATAAACAACTTATACAACCCAACAGCTAAAAAGCCTATCGATCAATGGAAAAATGGGCAAAAGACCTGAATAGACATTTCTCCAAAGAAGATATACAGATGGCCAGCAAACACATGAAAAAATGCTCAACATCGCTGATTATAAGAGAAATGCAAATCAAAACTACCATGAGATACCACCTCACACCAGTCAGAATGGCTATCATTAATAAATCCACAAATAACAAGTGCTGGAGGGGCTGTGGAGAAAAGGGAACCCTCCTGCACTGCTGGTGGGAATGTAAACTGGTACAGCCACTATGGAGAACAGTTTGGAGATACCTTAGAAATCTATACATAGAACTTCCATATGACCCCGCAATCCCACTCTTGGGCATCTATCCGGACAAAACTCTCCTTAAAAGAGACACATGCACCCGCATGTTCATTGCAGCACTATTCACAATAGCCAGGACATGGAAACAACCCAAATGTCCATCAACAGATGATTGGATTCGGAAGAGTGGTATATATACACAACGGAATACTACTCAGCCATAAAAAAGAATGACATCATGCCATTTGCAGCAACATGGATGGAACTAGAGAATCTCATCCTGAGTGAAATGAGCCAGAAAGACAAAGACAAATACCATATGATATCACTTATAACTGGAATCTAATATCCAGCACAAATGAACATCTCCTCAGAAAAAGAAAATCATGGACTTGGAGAGAAGACTTGTGGCTGCCTGATGGGAGGGGGAGGGAGTGGGAGGGATCGGGAGCTTGGGCTTATCAGACACAACTTAGAATAGATTTACAAGGAGATCCTGCTGAGTAGCATTGAGAACTTTGTCTAGATACTCATGTTGCAACAGAACAAAGGGTGGGAAAAAAGTGTAATTGTAATGTATACATGTAAGGATAACTTGATCCCCTTGCTGTACAGTGGGAGAATAAAATAAAAAAAATAAAAAAAGATATAAGAGTAAGATAGCATTGTAATCTTAAAACCATTGAATTTACATATTAGTTCTTTTTATTCATGATCTTTATAACACCACTACTTTTACAGTGGAATCATCATGACAATCCATATTTATTTTAATCCATATGTATCCCTCAAAACTGCAAAAGAGGGGGAAAAAAAAAGAATGTCATCAGCTATTGACTTCCCAGTCTATCCTAGATTAGTGATTATAATAAACATGTATCACCCTCTTCACCATTGACCCTCAAGATAATTGCCCAGTAGAATCATGGGTCATAGAATATATTGTAATTATGAGGCATATTATTAGCTTGCTAGGGCTGCTATAACAGAGTACCACAAACTGGGTAGCTTAAATAGCAGAAATTTATTGACTCATAGTTCTGGGGACTAGAAGTCTAAGATTAAGGTGCTGGTAGGGTTAATTTCTTCTAAGAGCTGTGAGAGAGAAACTCTTCTTTATCTTTTCCCTTACCTTCTGGTGGTTTGCTGGCATTTGGGGGCATTTCTTGGCTTGTAGACCCATCACCCTTATCTTCACATGTTATTTTTTGTATGTGTGTTTCTCCATGTCCAATTTTCCCCTTTTAATAAGGACACGAGTCATACTAGATTAGGGAACACCCTAATGATCTCATAAGTAATTAGATCTGCAACAACCATATTTCCAAATAAAGTCACATCCTGAGCTACTAGGAGTTAAGATTTAAACACGTGAATTTTAGGGGGACATAATCCAACCCATACTTGCACGAATTATTTCTTATTCAAAATAGTATTATTTCCAGGATGAGTTCAGCATACCTGATGAAGACACTCTTATTCCCATTGCTTATTGTTAATGACAAGAAATCTGGGAGAACTGTAACAAATGCTGATGCTCTCAGTTCAGGCTATGCTATACCTTCTGTGTTTGATGTTCTGATGCTCTATATGACATAACTTTTCAAGTTGAACAGATTATATTATTGGCCTGATTTTAAACTGACTGTGAACTTTTGTGGCAACAGAGAGATCCATTGAATGGAATCCTTTTATGAGTTATCAATAAGTTATCTGTCCATTGAAGATACCTTTTTATAGAGAAATGTGGTCTTGTACCATAAGTTTCATGTTTTGTTATTTGTTCCACATATTTCATGTTTAGAAAAATTCACATGAAGGCACTGACAAATCATGTCTCTTGGCATGGATGCTTATGCAAACTTTTATCATCTTTCCTCATCACTCAAGCAAATGATTATAGTGAAAAAAAAATAGCTCAGATGAATAAGAATGCTGCAGAAGAAACCATTTTAGAAGAACCTGAACACTATGGCAGAAATGGCTAGCTGTCCACCAAAGATTCTTGCTCCCTACTTATATTGTAAACTAATGGCTGGATTAATGGCTGCCCAAAGACTAGATTTTTTCAGTCTCCTTGGAGTTAGATGGGGGCATGTGATTAAGTTCTGGCTAATGGAAATAAATTTATAGCATGTTTTTTCATTTTCAGACACGGCCTATGGTTCATAAAAACTTCCAGTGCCAGAGTATACTCTTTCCCCCCATCCACCAGCTTACATGTTGTATTTTAGGGTAATATTAGTAGCTGCATGTTAAAAATGAGATTGGCTCTGACAGCCTAGTCCCAGGCATACCTTTCTTTCTACTACTACCAAATAAACTTTATATGAGTGAGAAATAAACTTATTAAATTTCCAATTTAAATTTTCTTTTTAAACTTAATCTTTTGTCACCAAAATTAGCATTTACTTTTGCTAATGTAGACACAAATTTCATCATATTTCTTATGCTCAAAGTGTTATACCTTGTTTGACAATCAAAAAATAAGTCCTGGATTTACTTTGCACAGTTTGCCTTAGAAACTACCTCCCAAATTAAAAAATCCTTTTTGGTTTTTAAGAAATGATAATCTTTCTTCAAACTAATGAGTGAGACCAGTGGAACTAGTAACATTATAATTGGAGTACAAGGCCTATGTTAGCTATTTCCAGGTTGTCATATGTTGAGAAGGATAACATAGGGAGTGAGGAAGTGAGACATAAAGATTCTATGCTTCAGGAGTTCCCGTCATGGCTCAGTGGTTAACGAATCTAAATAGGAACCATGGGGTTGTGGGTTTGATCCCTGGCTTCGCTCAGTGGGTTAGGGATCCAGTGTTGCCGTGAGCTGTGGTGTAGGTTGCAGATGTGGCTGGATCCTGTGTTGCTGTGGCTCTGGTGTAGGCCGGTGGCTATGGCTCCAATTCGACTCCTAGCCTGGGAACCTCCATATGCCATGGGAGCGGCCCAGGAAATGGAAAAAAAGACAATAAATAAATAAATAAATAAAGATTCTACACTTCAAAAAGAGAGTCAACAGCTAACTCAGTTTGGTGGGTTTAGAATCTAGTACCTAATAGATATTCAGTAGGGTTCTTGACCCAGTGATAAAGCAAAAGGATTAATAGCCTCTCTCTTGGAGTGATCCCTTAAGGGGATTTATCAGACTGAAATACAAATATCAGATAATTCCAGACATTTTCTTTGAACATGGAAAGTTGACAATAAAATAATACTTTAAATTATATGAGCTTAGGTAAGAAAACCAGTAGTTGCTATAATTCAATGTTGATTCTTTGGTTATCTGTTGAAATGGGTTTAGCTTAGAACAATTTTGTTCCTGCAAAATATTTTTATTTTGGAAGTATGATTTGGTCTTTGCTTAAATTTTGTTATTAGTATGTCAATTAGCTGTAACTGACCTAAATCATATCCTATAAAACATATGAGGCACCTTTCCATTTCCATATTCTCCCGCACTGTCCTCCTGCCTAGATTTCTGTCCCCTCTATTTTCCCTGTATCTACATCTTGCCTTTATATAAAAGACTAGCTCAAATCCTACCACTTTCCCCAAACCATTTCAAACCCCAATGACATCTTCCTTCTCTAATTTCCTCTGACTCTACATTCCCTATATCACCTTTGAGTTATAAACCATAAACTACTTTGTTTCTTTACCTTCATAGTGGATATTTTGTTTCTCCAATTAACACTAAAATTTTTATGAGAGTAGAGCTCCTGTCCTAGACTACTTTGCATTCTCCAAACCTAGCAGAGTTATCTTTTACCTTCCACATAGTTAAGTAGCAAATAAATGTTCTAAAAGAGACAAGACATGGAGTAGTGGAAAGATACTCTAACTGGAAACAGAATATGTAAACTTGAGGCTAGATTCTGATGTTTTTTAGCTTAGTAAACTTGGACAGGCATTCAACCTCATTGGTTCTCTATTTCCTCCTCTGTGAAATGGTAATTAAAATACCTGTTCAACCTACTTCAAAGACTGGGTCTAAAAATCCATTGGGTTGGAATTTATCTGAAAGTGCCTTGTATACTCCAAAGTAGTAAAGTTGTATGTAGAATTACTTTTTCACTAATTATAGTTTAATATGGTATGAAATGATATATTGTATCCCTACAATACCTGGCAGGAAGTTGGCTTTCAATAAATACTTAATGAAAGGATTGATGAATAAATTATTTACTCAATAGCAAATTAAAGTAAGTAGTTCTTTCCATTTAAGATCCCCCAAAGCTAACTTTCGAAACAACTATCTGTGATTTCAATTTTTATTCTTCCTCACCAGAGAACAAATAGCTTACCTGGCTTTTCATTTTCCATCACTCACATGTTCTAACAGGGGAAATATGTTGGCTTCTATCAAATATTACCTCTTTTCACATATTCTGCTCTTCCAAGCTAATTTTCTTTTTTCTTTTAAAAATTTTAGCCAGTCAACATAAAGGTAGATTTTTGTACCATAGCAAGTACTTCTAGTTATTATAAATCACATTTTCAAAGAGTCTTAGAAATTTATTATTACTACAATTTTTGAAAATCAATAAAAATATAGTGCTTAACTGTCTAGTCAATATCAAGATGCAATGTTTCACATGTTAAATAACTGCCAATTAGTAGTTGTGTGAACATGGCAAAGGAATTTAACCCCTGTGCCTCAGTTTCCTCAACACTAAACTTGAGGATGATAATAATATTTACTTCATAAATCTGTCATGAGATTAAAATTTTTAAATATATACAAAAAAGTTTAAAATACTGCCAGACTGGTAGTAAATCTTCAATAAATGACAACCATTATTATAAAATAAGATAGAAAAGCTTTAAATGCCTACTTTCATTATATTCTTAAAGATTTCCAATGATACTAGCTGAATCTTTAAACCAAAATACTATTTTTCTCTCTTCCCTTTTCTTCCCTCTCTGTCTTCTACTTTAACATGGTGAAATGCCACTATATATTAGAGATAGTCTTCAAGAAGTGGACACATCTGTGTTTTAATCCTGAGTTTGGTGTCTGACCTTGGGAATGCTATTTAACCTCTTAAAGCCTCACTTTAAGTCATTTCATCCTTAAAATGAAGATAATACTACATCTCATAAGGTTATGCTAAGGATTAAATGGTATGGGGATTAATGGTAATTTTGTTTTTAAACAGTGCTTTAAATAAATTACTTAGTGGCTGGCATATAATAAATGCTCAAAAATGATAATCACTGATATTAATATAGGAACTTTAAACACTTTCCAATAACCTATTTGTACTAGTATTTCAATGCACATTTATTACAGTAAAGCAAACACTTGATTTGGTCAGGAAACAGATATAACAAAACAATTTGATGTAACTCCCTCTGAATTATCTGTCAGATAAAATGACTTATCTGCAAAACGGACTAATTTAATGATATTTTAAATAAACTAGTTGGTATCCTGGTGGGTGTAATTGGTAGGAGATTTGAACATATCATAAGCATACTTATCATAAATTAAAATAGAATAATTTGGCTATTCCCTTTAAATTAATTGTAATGTGATGTGAAGTTGTAATTAAAAGAACAAGTATTTTTTGAACTTAAATATATTTGAAATGTTGAATTAGTACTTGCTGTATAGTATTGATTAAAATAGACATGCTTACTTTGACCCTGGTTAATAAGTCTTTTATCAACCATATTTCACTTTAATGGATCATGGTAGGAAATGATAACTGTTAATGTAGTAAAGTCATTAATTACTAAATATACCTCTGTACATGCTTTTTAAAAACATTCTATAAACTATTATCTAGTAACTGAGAAACTTTTCCCAGCTTAGGAGAGTGTGATACAAGAGTTTTTTAAAAAACAGTATCTTCATAGATAACCTTTGGCTCACAAATACTGAAAATGGAATTTAATCATTTAAAACTGTAATTTGACTGAAATACAGTACCATAAATAACATTTGATTATTGCAAAATGATTCTCACTTAAAGACTGAATGGAAATTACCATGTTTTAAAAGACATTTTTAAAGCATGCATACCCAGAAAGAATACCTTCTATATTAAAGCTTATAGAACAAAATATCAATACTGAATTTAGTTCCAAGAGCATCTACATTGCCAGCTCCACTCTGCCTAGTTCACTATCTTCCTCATATTTTCACTTAACTAAGCTTTAAATATAGGTTTCCTTTGTAGTCTAAGAGAGAAAAAAGTAGTATTCAGCTTTGTAATCAACCTTCGATCTGTATGTGTTCCAAATAAACTACCATGTATATGATCCATAATAGCAGGCAGAACAGCAGAATTTACCTGAGGTCAATAACTATATTCAAATATTTTTCTACCATCAGTTTGAAAAGTTGATCTGAAAATCAAAATTAAAATTACTATTATTTTCACTTCTAGAAATTATTGTCATATGTGAGCAGGAAATATGTACACGGATGTTGTTTGTATAATTTTTTTGTAATAATTGAAGACTGGAAACAAGTTAAATGCCTATCAATAGAGGACTAGTGAAATAAATTATTGTACATCTGATAGGGATGGAGAAGGCACAGGTAGTCGTAGAAGTCCCAATAAAGGATCATAGATAGAGAAATCTATGGGACTTTGGAGATCACTGTAAGTTAATAAATTGCTCAAAAAAGCCATCAGAACAAGGCAGGCTTGCTTGCGAAGGTGTAGAGAATTGCCTCAGGTCCTTGAGTGGGGGATGGGATGAGGTCCGCATTCGGATTCACACCAAGGGCAGGAGTTTGAGGACCACCCTTCTGCTGATTTGAATGCACACCTTACTGGATATCAAGGAGGAGCTACTATTCCCAGAAAGGAAGAGCCAGTCTTTTCTGACCCCCACGCCCCTTGGAGGGTAAAACTGTAGCCCACCAGATCCTGGGGCAGTGCTTCCGTTGCCTGCCTGCTTGCACCTCTAACAAGAGTCCTATCTTAATAAGTCTATTTCTCGCCTATCACTTTGTCTCTCACTGAATTCCTTCTACATGGAGACATGAAGATCCTGAATCTCAGTGAGTCCAGACACAGGGTGAGTGATTCTAATTTAAAACCGTGGGTTCAAGTCCCAATCTGGGTTTTGCCTGGGTTCAAGTCCCAGCACTTTGGTTCAAGTCCCAGTTCGTGTTCTGGCTAGAGTCAGGCCATTAGTACTGTCAGTTTCACATCCACCCAATGATGAATTTTGCAGCAATTTTAAAAGAAGAAGCCTACTCTATATGTGCATGTAGGGAAGTATCTTCAAAACACATATTAAGTAAAGTAGCAAGATAATAATGTGATATTCTTTGTATAATCAAAATTATGCTTATCTAATCTTAGGTATTTCAAGGAGGGTATGTAAAAGTCTGTTAACATTAGTTATTTCTGCGGATAAGAAAGGAAGAGAGGAAGGAATAACCATGGTTCTTAAGTTCACAGTAGGATTCTGGTTAGGAAAATTGCCTGTTTAATTTTAGGAATTAGGCACATGTCTATATACATAGTTAATTGATATCCACCTCTCAACCATGTGATAGTCAACAGGTACAGCATGAGCACTGAATATTCACAGAGATAGTGGCAGTAAAAAAAAAAAAAATCAGCAGTATGGGTGAGTATTTGCTGAATACCAACCTTGCTTCTCAGTTGATTTACTATGTCAGTTGGATTGACAGTATCCTTTGCTAATGAAATTGCTGAAATACTGAGCTGATCAACCAAAGCCATCTCTTGACATTTAAGGCATTTGTCATTATTCACAAATCTGGATGACAAATTATAAAGCATAATATCCAAACAATTCAATGGAGAAAACATTTACTAAAGGATCCTTATCATAAAAGAAACCGCATTTACCCTCTTTGTTTTGGCAGCAAAGGAGATAGAATGTAATTCTAGAAAACCAACCATTTGCTTCAAAGACAAATGGGAAAAAAAAAATGTATTGGCCACTAGATGGCCCCCATATATTTTTCTCAATATTGTAATAAGAACATTAAAGAAACACAAATGACGGAGAAGTATTTACTAAAAATAATGTATGATTCTTTACACTTTGCCTGTATAACCACAAGTAGAAATTATGACTTTACACTGAGCGCTTATTTAGCATGTCTTCATAATATGTATCTAGTGAAACTCTCCTATATTTTATCAGTAACATTTTCAATGGTTCCTAATGAAATATTTTAAGAATTAAAAGTCCTAATGTTTAACTTCTGGGCAACATCAAAATTCTTCAACTGATTTTGTCCCTGATGGCTAGCAATGCATTTTTTTTCTTTCTTAGTTTTGAGTCACTGCTGTGATTCCTTCATACTTTCGTTCTCTACTTTGAGTAAATCCTTCCTTTTTTTTAAATTTTATGAGTTTAAATATTGAACATAAGTCATTTATTTACAGATATGCATAGCTTTCTCACACTTAACCATAATGTATATATTAATAGCCAATACTTTTTTCATGTAAAAATGACAGTTAACTAAATGTCAGCTGATTTGTATTTCATTTAGCTCATAACCCATTTAACAATCAGCTGCTTCTAAAGAGGTGCTTTCATTGTTGTGCATTTATAATGGAAATATCTGAGATTCCTAAAAATAGTAAAGAATAAGTGATTGCCTTAATGATTAATCACCTGTAGTTCAGCTGGTTACAGAATACCGATGTGTATCACATTTCACTAATGATCCTTACCTTGATTTTCTCATTTTCTGCTTTCCAGAAGTAAAGAGCCAATCAGTTCTATGTCCTGTAAAATTTTAAATAGAAAACAAATTTAACTTCCCCTTTTGAATTATATTTTCCCCATATGCTATCCCGTTCAAGCATTCGAATCTGGTTATGTACAGCCTAAAATAAGCCCCCCAAAATCTCAATTCTGACTTCATATTTTATGGGCAATTTCCTGTGAGATTCCATTCCCTAATGGCTTTGGGCACTATTGAAAATATGTGAGATGCTACAGGCTGCTATTACCACGTTTTTTACTCTTGTTGGTCAAGCTTGTTTCCTTTGTTCAGCTCCTTTATTTATTCATTTTTTTTTCTCAGCCCTTGGAATCTGCTTAATTCTAAAGTTTGAGCATTAAAAACCATTATATGGCATAAATACAACTCTAGCTATCCTAACATTTGGCCTTTGAAAAAGGAGAGGCTTGAATAATGGTTGAAGCAGTTCTTTGAATCTATAAAAGACTTTATCCCTGCCATATTACTAAAATGGCAAGGAGATTTCAAAAGTGCATTGCAGCAACCAAATCAGCAGGTTTTCAATGTGCTTAGATCTTTCTCATTCCTCAGGAGTGAGATAGTTATCACATGAAGACTAAAATAACCCCAATTTTGTTTCTTTGTTTTACATGTTAAGATGTCATTAAACTCATGAAGTGCAATAAAACATGACTATGAAAAAATACCATCTATGTACAGGTTAATGTTGTGCTTTGTTCATATTCTCTAGCCGGTTGGTTTTTTTTTTTTTTTAAAAAAAAGTCTCCTTAAGTCTAGTGGCGCACTGAAACACATTGACCTCAAGTTAGCTCCCTGGGTGATTTCCAGGTCTTTTGCATATAATAGTTTATTTTTCTGTTCTTTTAATTCTTTTGTGCTTTTTATTTTTCTGCATTCTAGAGTCCTTCAATGAAAGGTTAAGAATAATATCTGCAAATAGGTGTTTCATCAGGGGAAAACTTCATATAGAGAGTCATTTGAAGGACTCTTTCTCTTTTCTTTGAGTGGCTTATCGGAAACCATTCAGAAAACACAGTCCCTCAGGCAATTTCAATCTATTCAAATTCCCACAGAACTTTAAAGATGTTAGTTCCTCAACTGTCTGTTTCACTGTATTAGTCTTCTCAGATGACCTTGGAGGAAAGGGATATTGAAGAAAGGTGATGAGTTCATGACGCCTCTATCAATTTACAAAGACACCATCTGAGAAACGAACTTTCATCTGCATAGGAAGTGTTTACCTGAGAATTTGAATTATAGAATCAGAAACTCACAGGGTAAGGAAGAACTGTAAAATCATTTAGTGCTGATTCTTTTTTATAATATCCCTATCAAGTCTTTCCCTGGTCTCTCTGCATAAGAAGTTCAGTTGCTAGGAACTAACCACTTTGGAAGCAGAGCTTTCAAAAATTATCAGAACCTTAAAAGCTAAGACTAGAACTCCATCCATGCCTCATCCTCCATTCCACATATGTCCTTTTTATAGAGGTAACAACTACTTTACTTTTCTTCTTAGCATTTTACTATGTAAGTATATCTAAGTAATCATAAAACATACAATATTAATTTTTTCTTTGCTATTTCTATTAAACAGTATGGCTTGTACATTTTTCCATGTCATCTAGACACATTTCATTCATTTTAGCTGCTGCATAGTAATCCATAACATGGAACACAGTTTATTTAACCATTTTTCTTCTAGGTTTTTCCTTCCCATTTTTCACTATTATAAACAGCATTACTGTCAACTTAAAAAAAAAATGCACAACTTGAAAGTTGAGAGTTAAGTTTTATTTGGGGCAAAATTAGGACTTAAGCCCAGGAGACAGCATCTCAGGTAGCCCTGTGAAACTGATAGGGATGGAGAGGGATAACTATATGGGTAGTTGTAGAAGTCCCAATAAGGGACCACAGATAGAAAGGGAAACCTAGGGAACTTTGGGAAATCACTGTAAGTTAAAAATTGCTTAAGAGGGCCATAAGAATGAGGCAGGCTTGCTTGACTAGTGGAGACACAAGATATGACTTGGGTCTTTGGGTAGGGGATGGGGTGATGCCTGCATTCAGGTTTAGACTAAGGACAGGAGTTTAAGGACCACCCTTCTGCTGATTTGAATAAGCACCATGACAGTCCTAGTTTGACCTTATAGGGTCAAATGCTCTCTTACTGGATACCAAAGAGGCGCTACTACTACTCAAAGAAAGAGGAAGAGGCAGAGGTGGTCTTTTCCACCTCTACTCCCCTTGGATTATAAAAATGAGGCCCACCTAAATCCTCAGGGCAGACTGCTTGTATCTCTCACAAAAGCCTTATCTTAATCTGTTTCTTGCCTATCACTTTGTCTCTTGCTGAATTCTTTCTGCACTGAGGCACAAAGAAACTGAATCTCAGTAAGTCCAGGCAGGTGGGTTCAAGTCCCAATCTGGGTTCTGGCTAGGTTCAAGTCCTAAATGCTGTGAGTTTCAAAACCCAAGCTCTAAGGACGTGGGGTAGGGCAGGATATGTGAGTTTTTGCAACAAAAGGAATGTAGTAGGAACAAAAGATTTACAGATTGCCAGTTTCTATCAGAAGATCTGGGTTTACTGAAATCACTCCTTTGATATGAACCTCAGCTGTGGGCCAGTATTCTTTGTTTCTTTCCTGAGTTCCCTCAGGGCTCACTGGCCCACCTTTGTGAGTGACTGCTTGTTGACTGATGACCTTGACATCTTTTGTTTTGTCCACTTAACTATAGCCCAGATAGCTCTGAAATACTGCCCCAAAGAGAAAAGCGGAAATACCAAAATAAAAGTGATAAAAGTGAAGGAGGTGCATGCAGCCATGCACACATTTTACAAAGTTTGCTGCTAGTATTGTGAAGGTTAGTTACTACTAGTCACAAGGAGCAGACACCACCATGAAGGGTTTTAGTATTTTTCCAGATAATGAAGAGATGCAAGAAGTGGGCTCATAAAATCTTCTAAAAATTCCAGTTTTCCCAGAGCACAGAGTGCTCTGCTCAGGGGGTGGGGCGGGTCAGCAGCTTCAGTGGCTCATGATTTAATCCATGTAGAGACTGATGGCCTGTGCCAAACTCCATTCACATTATAAACACACTTTCCCATGCCTCCTTCTGTATACATTCAAGCCTTTCTCTGAGTAGATAATATTTGATTTTTGGCAGGGAATGATTTGATTTTATGCATTTACTATAGCACTTTCAACCAACAAATCTACTCAAAAAATATGTATTGAGTACCTACTAAGTCAGGACACTGTTTTCTGACTTAGTAGGTACTTAGTAGACACTGTTTTAGGTACTAGGGTTACGACAAGGAATAAGACAGACAAGAACTCTTTTAACATTTGCTCATTTAATTGGCATAATTACTTTCAATGTTTGCCTGATAAAATCAAAGCTCAAAAAAGCAATTTGCAAAGGAAAGAGTTGTGATTTGAACTCAGCAATTATCCGAAGGTAGAGTACAGGTCCTATACCTTCTCCCTCATATTCTGGGGAGCTCTTACTATTAAAGAGTTATTTTGTCTGTTGATATGCAATTGCAACTCCTTGTATATTTCTGCTGTATTCCTATAACACTTTTTTGACGGTTGAGTCTAATTTCATGTTCTCATTACAATCCTTGAAAAAAAATAATATGAGTTAACATTTTATGATCATATTTACTATCCACCAAGCTTCACTTTGGTGAAATAGAATTACCTTATATTATACCAAGTCATCTAATCTTGAAAAAAACCTTTGTGGTTTACTTTACAAGCACTTACATCACAGTTGATATCTATTAGACATTGTTTTGAGTGCTTTACTGAAAATAATTCAGTACATCCACATAACAGTTCTAAAGGATAGGTGCTATTATTATCCAAATTTTACAGAAAAGAAAAATAACACTCTAAAAACAGGTTAAGTAATTTGCTCAAGGTCACAAATCTGTGTAGCAGCAGAGTTGAGATATAAACTTAAATTTGTTTTTCTACAACCTACTTTCGTACTATTCTATGCTACCTTTCTTTAAAATGTCTTTTAAAATATTTGAGGATGAGCGTCATGCAGTCCACTGCCTTTGCCCTCCCACACTATTTCTTATGACAAAGGATGATGTCTTCAGGCTGGTCTCACCAACTAATATTAGAAATCAGCTATGTCATTCTATTTACTTTCCTCCTAGTGCAATAAAAACTGTTTATTTTCTTTTAGAATGTAGTTCCCAGGAGTTCCCATCATGTGTAAATGAATCCTACCAGGAACCATGAGGTTGCAGGTTTGATTCCTGACCTTGATCAGTGGGTTAAGGTTCTGGCATTGCCATGAGCTGTGATGTAGGTGGCAGACACGGCTTGGATATCCTGTGTTGCTGTGGCTCTGGCGTAGGCCGGCAGTTGTAGCTCTGATTTGACCTCTAGCCTGGGAACCTCCATATGCTGCAGGTGTGGTCCTAAAAAGCAAAAAAAAAAAAAAAAAAAAAAAAAAAAAAAAAAAAAAAAAAAGTAAACAAATAAATAAATAGAATGTAGTTCTCAGAGCAGATATAGTATTCCAGGTGATTATGGAACCATCTAGAATTCTATAAACTATGTTACTATTTTTATTGCCTAGGATCTCATTAAATTGTTTTTCTAGTTTTATTAAGAAATAGCGTATATCATTTTACAAGTTTAAGGTGTACAGTGTAATGGTTTGATTTACATATGTTGTGAAACAATTACCACAATACCCTTAGTTATCCTCCATCATCTCATATAGATACAATAAAAATAAAAGAAAAAAATTTTCCTTGTAATGAGAACTCTTCAGATCTACTCTCTAAACAACTTTTCTATACATCATACAGTAGTACTAACTATAGTTATGATGTACATTACAACCCCAGTACTTATTTATCTTATAACTGGAAGTTTGTTTTCATTAAACTTTTTGTAGCCATGTATACTTTTTTATTTTCTTTTTATGGCCACACCTGCAGCATATGGAAGTTCTCAGACTAGGGGTTTCCTACACCACAGCCATGGCAACTTGGGATCTGAGCTCCATCTGTGACTTATAATGCAGTTCATGGCAACGCTGAATCCTTAACCCACTGAGCAAGGCCAGGGATTAAACCCACATCCTCACAGACACTATGCTGGGTTCATAACCTGCTGAGCCATGACGGGAACTCCATCCATGTGTACCTTTTGATTCATATTGAATGTACTGTTGCCACTCCCCCCCCATACACGTGTAACATCTTATCCTTATAATATGTCACCATGATAGATTCAGTACATTGTTCTAGCTGGCAGGACATGGGAGGATCCTGACTCTGCTATTCAACATAAAGGCTCTTACTCACAGTTATGTATTATCCGCATATTCTATGAGCATGTTCTTGCTTTATCGTTATCCAAATAAGTCACTGATAAAAATACTTAAATATAAGTGTCAAGAACAGAGCCTCGCAGCACACAACTAGACACCTCATACCAGATTGGCATTTATTAAAAAAAGGCAACTTTAGATATAGTTGTTGAATTAGTAATGGATCTACTTAAGTCTTTGCATTCGGCTCATTTTTGTCTATAGGAAAATAATTATTAAGCATCTCAAATCTCTTGCTTTGTTTGGCTGTACTACGTCTTCTAAATTTTCCTTACTATAAACCAATACATTCATTAAAGAAAAGACTGAGGTGACCTTTTTTTTTTCATAGAGGAGCTGGTCAGAAGTTACTTGGATTATCTTCTATAAAACCTATGCATTCTCCATTGCTTAATAGCCTTTCATTCACTTATTCCAGAAATATTTATTAGGTGCTTACTGTGTGCCAGACACTATTCTAGGTTCTTATGCTATAACAATGAACAAAACATAAAAATTCTTAACATTATCGATGTCACATTCTATTGTAAACAACTACTGCCTTACAAAGGGTAAAGAAGACCCATAGAGTTTATTTATATTGGAGAGCCAGATGCTAACTACAATTCATAGGTGCTCCCCCAATGTTATGATCTCCCATTTTGCAGCTTCCAATGCTGCAGACTGAGGGATGCTCTGGGACCAGATGATCACTGCTGATCAAAAATGAAATAGGCCTTCGGGGTCACCACTTCCAACCTCCCAGATAGTATGTATATCTCTTTTACAACATCTCCCAACCTACCTGCTCAATAATTTTATGATTACAAATCCTCAGACTTGATGTTGTAGGGATACTAACTAGAATACAAGACAGTATTTAGACATGCTTGGTTTTCCCAGAGCAAACTGGGTGGCGAGCTACCAGACTTTTTGCATGGTGGACTAAAATATCTATGCTATGTAATCTTTATAATGGATTCATTTCCTTGACCTTCAGCTTCTAGAGGTCACCCATCTCACATGGCTCATGGCCTCTTCCTCTCTCTTCAAGACCACCAACAATGGATCAAGTCCTTCTCACATCACATCACTCTGACCACTTTTGCCCCCTGATTCCTCCACAAAGGACCCTGTGATTACAGTGAACCCACTTGGACAATGCATGCTAATCTCCCTGTTTCAAGGCCCTTAATTTAATCACAACCACAAAGTCTTCTTTGCCATGTAATCTAACAAATTCACAGGTTCCACAGATTAGGACATGTACTTTTTTTGAGGGGGAGGGAGTCATTATTCTGTTTACCACACCTTCCCTCTGGTCTGAGTTGTATTTTCTTTGTTTTTTAGTTATTTAACATCTTCGCTATTTATGTACCAAAAATAATTGCTTTCCTCTTTTTTTCACCTATTCCTGCCTTGTTGTGGACTCAGTACTACTCTCTGAGGTCAGATCAGTTTCTTTCTCATTCTCCCTATTTTCACCTTTATACTCACTCCGCTGAAGCTTTCCAGAGTTTTTTTGAGTCAAGTGTATATCAGTAAGGGACAGGAAACTGACACTGTGAACAGCCTTACTCCACTCCACTCCTCTTGGTGTTTTTGTTTCCAAATTTTTCCTCACCATCATTAGTCTGGCCCTGCCTGGCAAGTATGAGCATGAGGAATATGAGAATTCAGGTCACACTGTGTCTAGTGACTTCACATATCTTAGATAATTTGATTCTGTCAGTATTCATGGTGCTTAGAAGACATCCATATATTTTTTAAAGATGGTGTATACGTGAGAGAGAAAGAGACAAAGAAAGAGAGACAGACAGGCAGATGACTTCTCACTTTACTACAAGGTATATCCAGTGTTTGTGGGAACAATCATCAGTTTTCCTCCCCTTTATGCACCTCTTTGTCACCCTAATGACTCCTACTGACTCCGTTCACACTGTCTTTATGCTAAGTTCTGAGCTGTCATGACTGCCCATCTTTTCTTCAATCTTTCTCAGACCAATCCACATGTTTCTATGACAGATTGCTATTGTGGCAATGTCTGCTTTAATTATTTGTATACCACTCCAGTATTAGCTACATAGTGGCTTTATTGTGGACATGTCATTTGTTCTTTGAATCATTCTGCTTTGTCTCTTCTTTTTATTGCTTTTTTTTAATATTTTGACTCAGCAGAGTATGATCCTGACTGGCACTGGGGAAGGTAGCCCAATTCTCTTCCTGCCCCTTGATGGTCTTCGTGCCATGTTTTAATATCACTGTGCTCAAAGCTAAATTTGTTTAGTTCCCACATTCCTCTGGCACACATCCTACCTTTTGAGAAACTGATTTCTAACTATCACTATTATGTAATTTAAAAAGAGAAAAAGAGGAGTTCCCGTTGTGGCTCAGTGGTTAATGAATCCAACTAGGAACCATGAGGTTGTGGGTTTGATCCCTGGCCTCGCTCAGCAGGTTAAGGATCTGGCATTGCCACGAGCTATGGTGTAGGTTACAGACACGGCTCAGATCTGGCCTTGTTGTGGCTGTGGCATAGGCCGGCAGCTACAGCTCTGATTAGACCCCTAGACTGGGAACTTCCATATGCCATGGGAGAGGCCCTAGAAAAGGTAAAAAGACATAAAAAATAAATAAATAAATAAAAAGAAAAAGAAAAAAGAATCAAAGCTCAACTTTCATTTTGTATTTGCATATAATTCTAGTAAGTTCTATAAGTGGAATTTGCTTTTCTGGATGCAAGGTCCTATAATAAACGGGAAGAGAATCCATATTTATCATCATTTTTTACATACTAAACACCAAGATAGGCGCTTTAAATCTATTTTTGGTAGATTCTTAATCTACTAATTTGCCTCAGGCACATGTGCATAGATTCTGTGAGAGACAATTGACAACTATGTTTTACAAAGTGTGAGAATACTTTACAAAAGTCTCTTCAAAGCTGAAGAAGCCCTCTTCCAAAAAATATCCTTGTATATATGTGTCTTATCCTGTACTGCTATAACAAAATAGCATAGAATGGATGGCTTAAACAAAAGACATTTATTTCTCACAGTTCTTGAAGCCGGGAAGTCTAAAATCAAGGTACCAGAATATTCAATTCTAGGTGATGGCCCTCTTCTCCCCTCTTCCCTTGCAGACTACTGCCATCTCACTGTATGCTCACAAGACCTCTTTTTTGTGCTCATTTGGAGGGAGGGAGAGAGAGAGAGAGACACGGTGGGGTCTCATATCTCTTCCTCTTCTTATAAGGATACTAATCCCATCATGAAGGTAGGATCCTCAAGTCTTTCTAAACCTAATTACATCTTAAAGGCCCCATCTCCAAATACTATCACACTGGGAGTTAGGTCTTCAACATATGAATTTTTTTTGGTGGTGGGGATACAAACATTTAGTCCACAACAACATGGAAATTACTTAATATTTGCATGCTAGGTATATATTAAATAATTTCCGAGTATTTCAAATACAATAATCCTCTCTCTAAATTTTTAGCCTTGGGCCAGTAGTCAAATGATGAAAGTTAATGAATTTTAAATTCCGCAAAACACTGCAATTATCTAGTGGGTCTAGCTGTCCTAAGTAGAGAGATTTAATGTCCAGATGTAAATGAGCAGAACCCTGGTGGGGCTTTCCTGGGAAGGGCAGATTCCTCCCCATCTCCTCTGCTTTAGCTCCTCTCTGAAATACCCAGATAATAGTATCTATTGCACATTTCCTGAGTTCTTTTACATATGGTTAAACCTCCAGCAAGTGGAAGACATTAACTATTTGATGACTATAAACGCTAAGCCCTCAGACCTACTGGTACCTGAGGATTGATAATGTTAACCCCCATGACACTGCCCAGTTACCTCACCATCAACCAATCAGAATTGTGCATGAGCTGATCATATACCCTATGACTTCCCTCCCACTCATGGCTTTTAAATGCATTTATGAAACCCTTGGAGGGGTTTGGGTATTTTGAGCACTGTCTACCTTGGACTACTTGCTTGGTGCCCCACAATAAAGGCTGCACTTTCCTTCTAAACAACCCAGTGTCAGTAGACTGACTTCATTGTGTGTGGGCAAACACCCAAGTTCTGTTCAGGAACACAGAATCCACCACCATACATTCTTAAAAGGAATTAATAATTATTGAGAACCTAATATATGTCAACCACACTGCTAGGCAATTTACACATATAACTTTGTTAATATAGGTACCCAGATAAGATAGGATAGGGTAACCCTTAAGGTCTCAAGCTGATTCTAAAAGTTAAGCTGATGGAAGACAGATTAACAAAAGAAAAGTGTACAAGTTTTACTAGAATTTTAAATGTGCATGGGAGTTTCCACAAGAAAATAAAGTTCTAAAGAAGTGATCAGAGTGGAAAGTATATATATGTATACACACACACATATATCTAGATAGACATAGATTCAGATATCTTTTGGAAATGACAAATTTTTGAAGAAATGTAAGTCAAAGAGCTTTTGGCTAAGGGCAGTAAATTGTGGAGGAATGACTAGGAGATATATGGGGGGAAAACCAGTGGAAAATATGGATCATTTTGGTAAGTTTGTATAGATTCATCTCAGGGTTGATTCTCAGTCTCTTGTCATGAGAATGTTCTTCTCTTCTTGGTACAGGGAAGATAACTTTCACATGGGAAATGTTATGTCCTTGTTTTTCGGTTAAAAAAAACAAAAACAAAAAAGAAGTCAGCATATTTTGGGTGGCATATCCTGAACTCCTGCACTAGAATGGGGTTGGAAAAGGAGGATCATTCAAAGCAGAGAAAACATAAAGTTCAAAGATAAGGCAGGGATGAGATCGATTTTTTTTTTTTTTTTGGCTGCACTCATGGTATATGGAAGTACCCATACCAGGGATCAAATGCAAGGTGTAGCTGCAACCCATGCCACAACTGAGGCAAACCCAGAAGATCCTTAACCCATTGTACAGGTCCAGGGATCAAACCTGCACTGCCACAGAGACAACACTGGATCATTAACCCACTGTGCCACAGTGGGAAGTGCCCAAGATTGACTTTTTTGATAAAGACAAACAATTTTGGGAAGAGGTGATAGTGTTATTGCACCATTCTCACTCCCCGCATTTTCCCTTTAAGTTCTTTACTACCTCTCAGCAGCACTCAGTACCCCTCAGTTCCTTACTGCTTCTCTACCTTCTGGGGTACATTACAGCAACATAAAAGACAAATGCCCCTTTACTGCAATATAAAATGCAAATTGCACTTTACAGCAGTTATCTCTAGTCCCATTATTACTTCTAGGACACATCAGAGCACTTTCTTGATCACTGAGAAAGCAAAATCTTTTCCAATTGGGTTCCAAAGCTGCCTCTTTGTTTTCCCTCAAAAGTAGTTTCTTCATGGAAAAAAAGGATACTTGTCTTCGTGGGTCCCTGAATCTGAACATAAAGGCCACATAGGAATGTAAGTTTATGAAGGTAGATATTTTAGCTAATTCATAGACTACAGTTACATATACACACCCTCTCCTTTACTTCAGTTAATTCTAGTTCCTTAACCTCCCTCCTATCCCACAAGCAACTCTATCTCCCTTACTATAACCCTACTATAAACCTTTCTCAATACTTTCCTCAGAAGCTCCAAGTTAGTAAGGGAAAGGAACACTGAAATCAATCAAGTAATTTTCTTTGTTGCCTGCAAGAACATTGGCTTTCATACCTAGCTTTTAGCTGGCATCTAATCATGTCATCAGTCTGTTTTTTGTGTACTATATTGTGTGACAGATGATATTAGTGTTCACAAAGATTTTTGGTTCTTCTCTACTTTCAAGCCATTCCCCCTTAAAGTTAGATATATAGACATGAACTATCATCAGAACTGTCACTTCTGGGCAGAAGCATTTAAGAGTCAGTGCACAATTCTACATATTCTTTCTTCCCAGATTCTAGAAATCATGAAAGCATATGTTAATAAGGTATGACAAGATTAAAGCAATCTAGCATATGGTGCCACTATATGGAACACAGCTTTCCTTAGGAACTCACCTAAGCACTTTGCATGAGTGAGGAATATATTTTTGTTGTGTTATACTGATAACATTTCAGTGGTATTGCTACCCAAAGATTAGATTCTTCTCTTGGTGGGTGTCTAACCAAAAGACACAACCAAGCCAAAGATGAGGAGAAGGAAGGATTACTTGCAGCAAGTAAGGAGAATACCAGGGATCTTTCCTAAAGCAGTGTTTCCCTGAACAACAAAACTGGGGAAGTTTTAAGCTAAAAGTGCATGCATATTTATGAAAGGGCTTGAGAAATCAAAAGAACCCAAGCCATAGTTGATTGAAGTCACAAGAGTCAGAAAAGGTCAACTTCATCCTCAGATTACTGGTAAACTGGTAGTTGAGTACTTCAGGCTACTCTTCACCATTGAAACAGAACTGGGAGTCTTTACAACTGATATATTTTCTTTGCTTCAATGTTTCTGCATTCTTTTGTTCCCTTAAGATCATTAATTACTGAGATCTGTTCAAGGGCAAGCATTATGGCCAGGCTTAGATCACAAAATGGCTTCTCTTATGTCAATAAAGCCATACCTGGTTATCTTTCTCTGGGGACCCCCTACCCTATCTGGTTGCAGTATTATTTCAGCATGACCCAGTTTATCCTGATTTGTACAGAAATTGGATACACAGAAAAAAGAGGAACTCCTGCTGATTGCAATTACATGGATGAACTTATATTAAGTGAAATAAGACAGATCCGGAATGACAAATACTGAATGATCTCATTTATATGTGGAATCTAAAATAGCCAAAATCATAGAATCTAAGAGGATTCCAGGAGCTAGTGGGGAGGGTGAAAAATGGGGATGTTGGTTGAAAGCTGTGAAGTTTTGAAACTGACACCATTTATGGCTTGAATCTAGCCAGAATCCAGAATGGGACTTGAACCCACATGCTGGGACTCAAACCCAGCCTGAATCCAGATTGGGACTTGAACCCATGCACTGGGACTCAAACTCAGCCTGAACTCAGATTGGGACTTGAACTCATGAGCCAGGATTCGAACCAAGCCTGAACCCAGATTGGGATTTGAACCCACAATCTGAGACTTGAACCCGGACTGGGACTTAAACCCACAGATTTTAATCAGAATCACTGGACTTACTGAAGTTCAGGTTCTTTGTGCCTCGGCATAGCAAGAATTCAGTGAGAGAAAAAGTGATAGGCAAGAAATAGATTTATTATGATAGAATGCTTGTGAGAGAAGCAAGCGAGCAGGCAAGGAGGCTCTGCCCACAGGATTAGGTGGTCTCCAGTTTTATAATCTAAGGGGAGTAGGGTGGAAAAAGACCACCTCCTCCTCTTTCTTCAAGGTCAAATCAGCAGAAGAGTGGTCCTTAAACTCTTGGTCTGAATCTGAATGCACGTGTCACCCCACCCCCCACCCAATGACCTGAGGCATATCTTGCACCTCCACTAGTCAAGCAATCCTGCCTTGTTTTGATGGCCCTTTTGAGCAGTTATTAACTTACAGAGATCTCCTAAAGCTTCCCAGTTTTCTCTATATGTGGTCCCTTATTGGGACTTGTACAACTACCTGTGTAACTTTCCTACTCCATCCCTATCAGTTTCAGTTTCAGTTGTACAGGATGAATAAGTTCTGGAGATCTAATGCAGTTCTGTACATTATGGTGACCATAGTTAATAACACTGTATAGTTGAAGTATTCTAAGAGAGTTTATCTTAAGTGCTCCCACCACAAAATGAAAAAGAAAGGAAATCATAACTTGCAAAGAAAAGAAATTATTTGATAATTAACATATAGATACATTAATTATCTTGATTGGGGTGATCATTTCAAAATATATACACATATCAAAACATTGTTATACAGCTTAAATATATACAAATTTTGTCTATTATACTTCAATAAAACTGAAAAAAAACTAGACAATAGAAGTTGGAGGTTGCAAAAGTATAAACTAGCTGTCACTGAATCAATGGGTCAAAGTGATACAACTAGGAAACTTTTATTAGAGACTGTAAGAATTGCTATCTAGATTATGAGAGTAGAATGCTTGTCCTATGACAATTGGCAAAGCAGATCATATACCTAATTCACTTGTTTCTCTAGAGAAGGTTGAAAAATTGAAGGAGTTACAAGAAAGAGTTGAGCTTAGGAAAATTTGGTTATTTTGAAAACATATGAAAAGGAATAGACAGTTCAGAAATTCAGATCATTTTACAGTCAAATATATAAAAGACAAAAATTCAACTTTAAAACATAAGATTGAAAAAAAAAATCTCAGAAAAATAACCATTCAGTAAGTTTCTTCTCTGAGGTACACTGCCTCAAGACAAATTGATTATGAGTATGGATACTTAGGAAATCTTTTCAATTCTATAAAATGACTCAGAATAAGAGTATGATTTTTTAACTAAAGTACTAGGCTTGAGGTTCCAGGCTTTAGGTCAAGGCAGAGAATTAAGGGGAAAGAAAACAAAGAAATGCATCAGTTCTGTGTATTACATCTTGAAAATAACTGTGGCTTCTTAGAACATACTGAGTGCAATTACAGGGTTGAGCAGCACTGATATAAAGTGGTGGATTTTTAAAAAAGTTTTTGTTGAAATATAGTTGATTTATAATATTATATTTGAGGGTTACAACATGGTAATTCAATATTTTGATAGATTATATTCCATTTAAATTTATAAAATATTGGCTATATTCCCTGTGCTTGAAAATGTATCCTTATAGCTTATTTATTTAATACATAGTAGTTTGTGTTTCTCAATCCTCTCCCCCTTTTTACCCCCTTCCCCTTCTCTCTCCCCATTGGTAACCATTAGTTTGTTCTCTATATCTTTGATTTGTTTCTGTTTTGTTTTATTCATTTGTTTTATTTTTTAGGTTCCATATATATGTGATATCATACAATATTTTTATTTCTCTGACTTGTTTCACTAAGTATGATACCCTCCAAGTCCATCTATGTTGTTACAACTGGTAGAATTTCAATTTCAGAAGTATTCCATTTTGTGTGTGTGTGTGTGTGTACAGCTGTTTTGATGATAGCCATTCTGACTATCATCACAATGTGTGAGGTGATACCTCATTGTGGTTTTGATTTGAATTTCTCTGATGGTTAGCAATGTTGCACATTTTTTTATGTGCCTATTGAACATGTGTATAACTTCTTTGGAAAAATATCTATTCAGATCTTCAGCCCACTTTGTAATTGGGTTGTTTGTTTTTTTTTTGATGTTGAGTTGTGTGAGCTATTTATATATTTTGGATATTAACCCTTTATTGGTCATATTACTTGCAAATATTTTCTCACATTCAGTAGGGTGTCTTTTCATTTTGTTGATAGTTTCCTTTGCTGTGAGAAAGCTTTTAAGTTTAATTAGGTCCCATTTGTCTATTTTTGCTATTATTTCCTTTGCCTTAGGAGACAGATCCAAAAAATATTGCTACAATTTATGTCAAAGAGTGTTCTGCCTGTGTTTCCTTCTAGGAGTTTTATGGCTTCCAGTCTTAAATTTAGGTCTTTAATTCATTTTGAGTTTATTTTTATATATATGGTATGAGAAAATGTTCTAATTTTGTTATTTTACATAAGCTGTAAAGTGACTCATTTTAGAATTTTGTGGTCTTTTTCATATTTGTTTTGTTGTGTTGTGGTGCTAGATAATATTTAAAACATTCTTAGTATTGGGCTTCTAATTTTTCTGCCTTTTTTTTCTTAGTATTTCAGACTTATTTTTGGTTTGATGCTTTAACTTACATGCTTTGAAACAACCATCATTTAAATAGGGCTTACTTTTGCTTTCAGTTGTTAATGCTTTAGTGCCCTAGTATTTTTAAATTTCTTTAAGTTCCTTTAAGTTTTTATTAGTTGCTATATTCTAGACCTTAGAATTTTTTCAGGATCGTTTTATTGCATAAACTGATACTCTTTCCTGATCAAGCCTCTGATAATATTATTTTGAATTCTTTAATAACACTTTACAATATCAAGTATTTTAAAACACAAGGTTTAGATCTTTTTAAACTACATGTTACCATTAACTTACACTGATTATAGATAGTCAAGAGTCAGAAAAAAAAAACCTGAATATTTAGCAAAACAATTATCTAACCACAAACAATCCAACTGTAATAAATGTCTTAGTTCTATCATTCTTCTTGAAATAGTATTTACTGCATAATTTTCAAATAAATTAGATGGTTTAAATATGGTAACATTTAATTCCCAGAAGAAGAAAGAAAACTAACAAACAAGATTCCATTTCAACTAACAAGATTGACTCAACATGCTTACATTTTTAGTTCTAGTTATTAATGGAATTTTGACAAAACTCTTTGATTTGTTAGTTAAGCTTTTCAAAGTGAAATAATTAACAATTTTCTCAACAGTGCAGAATACTCCATTATATGATTAAAATTGATTAAAAAACATATTCATATTATAGATATCAGTGGTACTAAAGGTTCAGATACTTCTGTTATCTTTCTCAACACTCGACCCCAAGTCCCCAGTAGAATATCCTAAGGAACTTTCAATGTAGAAAACTTATTTCACCCGAGTGAACGAACAAGATGCTTTTATAGTCTCAAAAAAAAATAGCAAAAATCCTATCATCAATCAATCAATCAATAAATAATAAAATCTATCTATATAGCAAAAATCCTATTATTATAATAATAGGCCCATGATCTATTTGGAAATTCAAGTGATAGGCCCAGAGGTTCAAAAAAAAAAAAAAAAAAGCAATTAATCCTATACCACAGCCACAGAAAGGCAGGATCCAAGTGGCATCTGTGACCTACCCCATAGCTCATGGCAATGCCAGATTCTTAACCCAATGAACAGGGCCAGGGATTGAATTCACATCCTCATGGATACTAGTTGAATTTGTTACAGCTGAGCCACAATGGAAACTCCTAAATGCCAATTTTTAAACACTCCTCCCACTGACATTTAGGACCTAATTCCCCCTCACTTGAATACTAGGGTGGCTTGAGGAACAACTCGGCAGAGATAAATTCTGCAAATTTTGACGTTAGGTCATAAGATGTCTTGCAGCTTCCACTTAGGTTTCTGGGGGTATTTACTCTTGAAGTCTTGTGCTACCATGTGAAAAATCTATTTATCTGTGACTGCTTTACTGGAGAAATCGTGTGAAAAAAAGCTGGGATTACAGGACAGGTAGTTCCAGAAGAATTCAATCTTCTAAACATCATCACCAAGGCATCAGGCAAGTGAATGAATCTTTGATCTTTTACGCCTTCTCAGCCATCATCTGAATGCTACAAAATGATCCCACTTGACACCATGAAGACTAGATGAATTACTAAGCCAAGTATTGCTGGAATTCCAAACAAACAAACAAAACTGTGATCTATAACCACCAAGTTTTAGGGTAGTTTGTATCAGAAACTATGCAGAGCCTGATTTATAGAACTTGCAAGATAAAAAGTGATCAGGACCTTCCATTTTTGGTATACCCAATGAGAAGTATGTACCAATATACCAAATGAGAATGTGCAAAGATGCTCAGGGGCCATGGTGGGTTGTTCCTCCCAGCAAAGTGTTATATATCAACACACTAATTTCCTCTAAGACATTTATCACTTTATAACAAGAGCATACCCTGGTCCCTGGGTACTAAGAAAACAATTACAGTTGTTTTTGTGGAGTCTCATGGGAAAAAGAAATACTGTAGGATAGAAATTTGTGACCTCTGTGCAAAATCTCTGGTCTTGAATTTAAAAACAAAATAAAGCACCTCTCTTTGAGGTTGGTCTTCATTTTCAACTTACCTTACCTCCATTAACACTTAACTCTAAAAATAGAGATTTATCTTTTAAGCCCTAAAAATGCTTCACCAGCCATCATTGGAAAATTAATCTCTAACCATTGACTATTTGTAGATGTACTGGTATTGCACTATGTGGGAGAGCAACTTCAGTGAATCTGAAAAATTACTTTCCTATGGTTTAGTGTATGTTATGAGAAATTTTTATTGGCATAATTGGAGTAGGTACATTAGGACTGTGAAAAATCTAACCTGCATAAATGAAATTAATCTTTTTTCTGACAAGACTAAGCCAGAACAAGCACACAAATTACCTGGTCTCAGATATCTCAAATTATTGTTCCTCTATTAACTATACAGTCTACATGGAACTGTATAAAATAGGCCTTTGGAACATAAACCTTAATCACAAGAATTCAAAGATCTCTGAATACATCTGGTCCCTTCTGACTTTATACCTAAGTTAATAGCATAGAAGTTAGCAAGAGGGAATAAAAATCACAGGTGTCAGTATAAATCCCACTTTATCCTCCCCTATGTAACTGGTCTATCTGTACAGTATAAATCTCCTTATAGGTTCTTATTGCCTCCTTAGTTAATGCAAGTACATGCTATATATTTAAAACCATTATATTTTTATCACTATACCTCCAGAAATATTAAAACTAATTATTTTTTAAAAAATGAATTAATTGACATATTCAAGGATCATTTGGGGGAACAAAATTCATTTTTTAGTTTTCAAAAGCTACTGTTAAACTGAACTCTTATTTATATTATTTCAAATTTAAATCAAGCCTTTTTGGTTACAACAGAGATTCACAGCAGTGTAATTCATTAAATTAAAACATAGGACTAGATAAATGACTGCAAACAATTATTTTTAAAAGATAAAAATTTTGATGATTGACATTCTGACAGGTGTGAGGTGGTATCTCATTATGGTTCTGATTTGAATTTTTCTGATAATTAATGATGTTGAACATTTTTTCTTGTGTGTTGGCCATCTGCATTTCCTTTTTGGAAAAATGTCTACTCAGGTGTTTTGCTTTTTTAAAATCAGATATTTTTTGATGTTGATTTGTATGTGTTGTTTATATATGTTGGATATTAATCCCTTATTTGTCATCACATTTGCAAGTATTTTCTATCATTCAGTAGGTTCTCTTTTCACTTTGTCAATGGTTTCCCTTGCTAGGTAAAAACTTTTAAATTCAATTAGGTTTCATTTGTTTATTTTTGCTTTTATTTCTTTTGCCTTTTAAGACAGATCCAAAAAATTTTATTATAATTTATATCGAAGAGTGTTCTGCCTGTATTTTCCTGTGGAAGTTTTATGGTTTCCAGTCTTATATTTAGGTAAGAGAAACCCATTTTGGTTTATTTTGTATATGGTATTAGAGAATGTTCCAATTTCATTCTTTTACATGTAGCTGTCAAGTTTTTCCAGCTCTACCTATTGAAGAAACTCTTCTCTAGGGCATGTTTTTGCCTCTCATAGATTAATTGACCATAATTGCGTAGGTTTATATCTGAGCTCTCTATTCTGTCCCACTGATTTATGTGTCTTTTGATGCTAGCACCATACCATTTTGATTCCTGTAGCTTTGTAGTATAGTCTGAATGCAGGGAGCATGACTTTTTCAGTTCTGTTTTTCTCTCTTAAGATTGTTTTCAATAATTGGGATTTTTTTTGTTTCCATACAAACTTTAAAACTATTTGTTCTAGTTCTCTGAAAAATGCCATTGGTGTATTTATAGGTATTGCACTGAATCTGCAGATTGCCTCGGGTAGTATAATCATTTTGATAATATTGATTCTTCCAATCCAAGAACAGGGAACTAAAAAGTGTTAGAATATCCCAGTTACTTATGAAAGCTAAATGCATACCTAGGACAGAACACATGGTCTGAAAAGACATGAAAAATCCCAAACTTTTACCTCTGACTAATCTCCAGGCTAAGTGCAGGCAGGAAATGAAGGCTAATGAAGACAGAGTTGTAAATCGTCCCTGAACAAAGCCAGTTTACAAAGATTGAGAGATGTGTTTTGTGTATGTGTGTAGTTTTTGTTTGTTTTTGTCCTGGTGTTTGACAAAATTTTTTTCAAAACCTAGCTGAACACAAGATAAAAGAACAAAGAGTTTAGTGACCAAAAAAGAAATAGTTTTTCCAAAAGAAGAATTTGGAAAGCTCCTTAGCCGAATAGATGACCGTAGTCCTTAATAGTCAAGATCAGCAAAATCTTAAGAAGAGGGAGAATCTGATCTCCAGAGTTATCACATCATAATATTCAAATGCCCAGTTTTCAACAAAAATATCACAAAACACAGAAAGAAATAGAAAAATAGAGCCCATTCAAAGAAATAATAATAATGATGATGACAATGATGATAATCATAATAATAATAATAAACTGGCAGAAATCATTCCGAGGTTCAGACATTGGACTTACTAGAAAAAAAGTCTTTAAATACACTGTATTATTAACTATGCTCAAAGCTAAAGGAAACCATGGACAAAGAGTTAAAAGTATCCAGGAAGGAATTCCTGTCATGTCTCAGTGCTTGACGAATTTGACCAGAAACCATGGGTTGTGGGTTCAATCCCTGGCCTTGCTCAGTGGGTTGGGGATCTGGTGTTACCATGAGCTGTGGTGTAGGTTGCAGATGTGGCTCAGATCCGGCATTGCTGTGGCTCTGGTGTAGGCCAGTGGCCATAGCTCTGATTGGACCCTTAGCCTGGGAACCTCCATATGCTGCAGGTGCGGCCCTAGAAAAGGCAAAGAGCCAAAAAAGCAAAAATTAAAAAAAAAAGTATCCAGGAAAATAATTTATGAACAAAATGAGAATATTGTTTAAGAGATGGAAATTATAAAAAAAAAACACAGAAATTCTACAGCTGAAAAATAAAATAACTGGTATAAAATATTCGCTTGAGTAGTTCAAAAGCAAACCTGAATGGTGAGGAAAAAAATCAATGATCTTGTAAAGAAGACTTCTGAAATTATCCAGTGTGAGGAACAGAAAGAAATAAGAATAAAGAAAATTGAGTAGAGCCTACAAAAACTCTGACACCTTAAAGTAGATCAATATGTATATTATAGGGGATCTCAGATGAGAAAAGAAAGAAAAAGAAGCAGGAAAAATATTTGAAGAAATAATGGTCCCAAATTCCTCAAATATTTGATTATCCCATCCAGGATAATCAAAAAACTCCAAGTGGGATAAACTAAAAGAGATTAAAATTAGGATACATTATAATAAATGTGTTGAAATTTAAAGTCAAAGAGAGAATCTTGAAAGCAGTGAACAGAAGCAACTTGTCTGTCACATACAAGTGATTCTCAATTAGCTGACTTCTCATTAGAAACCATGAAGGGCAGAGGATAGTTGGGAGAAAACTATCATCCACTTTTATGTTCAACAAAACTATACTTCAAAAAAAAAAAAATGAAAGAGCAATTAAGACATTCCCAGATAAACAAAAGCTGAGGGAGCTTTTTAACAGAATTGCCCATAAACAGTAATAAAGAGAGTCCTTCACCTTGAAATGAGCGGACACTGGATGGTAACTTGAAACTGTATGATAAAATAAAGATTGCTAGTAAAGGTAAAAAGACAGGTAAATACAAGATCCACTGTTTGTTTGTTTATTGTCTTTTTAGGGCCGCACACATGGCATATAGAGGTTCCCAGGCTAGGGGTGGAATTGGAGCTGTAGCTGCTGGCCTATGCTACAGCCACAGCAACATGGGATCTGAGCTGCATTTGTGACCTACACTGCAGGATCCTTAACCCACTGAGTGAGGCCAGGGATTGATCCTGCATCCTCATGGATACTAGTCAGATTTGTTTCTGCTGAGCCATGACAGGAACTCCAAGATCCAATGTTTATTTGTAACTACACTTTTTATTTCTTACATGATTTAAAAGACAAATGCATAAAATTAAGTATAAATCTATGCTATCTGCATATAATACATAAAAAAGCAACTTGTGTCAGCAACAGTATCAAGCAGAGAAGTGAGTTGTATAGATAGGACTAGAATTTTTGTATATTATTGAAGCTAATTTGGTATCATCTCAATCTAGTTTTTTATAAATTTATTATGTTAATTGTAACTTGCACAGTATCAACTAAGAAAATATCTAAACCAATATACACAAAGCAGAAGGGAATCAAAACATGACACTACAGGAGTTCCTGTCGTGGCTCAGTGGTAACAAACCCAACTAGCATCCATGAGCACATGGGTTCAGTCCCTGGCCTTGCTCAGTGGATTAAGGATCCAGCGTTGCTATGAGCTGTGGTGTAGGTCAAAGATGTGGCTCAGATCTGGTGTTGCTGTTACTGTGGCATAGGCCAGCAGCTCCAGCTCTGACTGGACCCCTAGCCTGGGAACCTCTATATGCCACAGGTGTGGCCCTAATAAAAGAAAAATAAAAAGACCAAAAAAATAAAAAACCTAATACTACAGAAAATTGACCAAATAAACAAAAGAGCAGTAACGCTGTAAGTTAAGTGGGGAAAAAAATATAAGACATTTTGAAAACAGTCCTTTCTTTTCAGTTATTAATGTAAGTAGATTAAACTCTCCCATCAAAAGTCAGATATGACTAGAATGGTTAAAAATACATGATCCAATTATATGCTGTCTAAAAGGGATTCTCTAGATCCAAAGACACTAATAGGTTGAATGTCTGGGAATAGATAATTCCAAGCAAAATGCAACAGAAAGAAAGAGTGTTTATACTACTATCAGAAAAAGATGACTTTAAGCCAAATATTGTTACAAGGGACAAATAAAAAATTACATATTGAGAAAAGGGTCAATTCATTAAGGAGATATAGCAATTATAAATATGTATGCATCAAAAAACCAGAGCCACAAAATATATGAAGTAAACTTTGCCAGATTTGAAGGTAGAAGTAATTGTAAAATAACAGCTATAGACTTCAATACTCCACATTCAATAGTGGATAGACTAGTCAAAAGAGCAATAAGATACAGCAAACTGGAACAAAATTACAAAACAACTAAACAGGACAGACTTATATAGAATACTCCACCCAACAATAACAGAACAACCATTTTCTCAAGTACAAACAGAATATTCTGTAGCATATATTGGGCTTCAAAACAAGTACCAATAAATTTTAAAATATTGATATCATACAAAGTGTCTTCTTGACCCCTATGGAATGAAAGTAGAAATCAATAATAGAAAGAAAACAGAAAATTTCACTAATGTGTGGAAATTAAACAACACACACAAACAACCAATGTGTCAAGAAGAAAAAAAAATCACAAAGGAAATTGGAAAATACTTAAGAGGTAAATTAAAATGAAAACACAACACACCAAAACCTATGGGGTGCAGGGAAAGCATCTGCTCAGAGGAACATTTATAGCAACAAATGCCTACATCAGAAAAGACAGATTTCAAATCAATAATCTATTTTACATCTCATGGAACCGAATAGGGTTAAAATATCTACACTTCCAAAAAGAACCTACAGATATAATACAATCCCTATCAAAATTTTAACAGCTCTTTTTCTAGCAATGGAAATGCTGACCCTCTGATGCCTATGGAATTACAAATGGCCTTGAATGGTCAAAATAATCTTGAAAAAGAAAAGCAAAGTTTTTCTCCAACTTTGCTTCGGCTTACACTTTTCAATTTCTTAATGTATTATAAAGGAACATTAATCAAAAGGGTATGGTCCTGGCATAATGATAGACATGTAGCCTGATGAAATAGAATTTACATCCAGAAATAACCCTATTCATCCATGGCAAACTGATTTTAGGCAAGACAATAAATAAAAGTAAATTAAGAAAGAATCTCAACAGATGGTGCTGGGACAACAGGATATCCACATGCCAAAGAATGAAGGTGAATCCCTACCTAACATCATATATAAAAATTTACTCAAAATGGAACAATTATCTAAATATAAGGATTAAAACTGAAAAATCTTAGAAGAAAATATATGGGTAAATATGGGAAAATATATGGGTAAATCTTCATAACCTTGAATTTAGCAAGATATGACACAAAAATCCTGAGCAACATAAAAATAGATACATTAGACTTTACCAATAGTTAAAAAAAAAAGGTTTTATATCAAAAGACATTATCAAGAAAGTAAAAATATATCCATTTAGTAGGGAAAAAAACTTAAAAATTGTATATGTGTTAAGGGGCTAGTATCCTAAATATAGAAAGAACTCTTACAACATGTACCAAAAAGATAAACAACCCAATAAATAAATAAATATGCAAAGAACTTGAATAAACATTTTCCAAAATATACAAACTGCCAGCAAGTACATGAAAAAAATGCTCAAAATCACTGGTTACTGAGGAAACACAAATAAAATCAAATTATGGTACTACTTTACTCCTACTAGAATGTCTATAATAACAATAATAAAAAGAAAAATAACATGTGTTGACAGAGACATGAAGAATCAGTACCTTTGTGAAGTGCTAGTAAAAACACCAAATGATTCACCTGACATGAAAACAAATTTGATGGTTCCTCAAAAAGCGAAGCATAAAATTATCATATGACTTTGAAATTCCGCTTCTAGCTATATATCGAAAAGAATTGAAAATAGGTATTCGATCAAATACTTGTACATAAATGCTCAAAGTAGCATTATTCACAGTAGCCAAATGTTGAAACAGTGCAAATGTCCATCATGGGATGAATGGCTAAACAAATGTTGGTATATACATACTATGGAATATTATTCAGCCATAAAAATTGGATGAAGTGGTGATACATAGTACAACATGGATGAACTTCCAAACCATCATGCTAAGAGTGAGAAGCCAGATACACTATGCCACATGTTGTATGATCCATTTATATAAATATCCAGATTAGATAAATCTATAGATATCCAGATTTATGATTGCCGGAAACTACATGGAAGGAGAATAGGGAGAAAGTATTAATGGCTAAAGAATTTTACTTTGAATTAATAAAAATATTTTGCAATTAGATATGTGTGGTGGTTGCACAACACTGTTCATTTACAAAGTACCACTGAATTTTTCATTTTAAAATGGTAATTTTTATGTTAATGTGAATTTTATCTTGATACATTATTTTAAAAGTTATGGCCCAATTTTTTTCCAAATTTGATATAAAATGTAAAAAAAAGTTCTTTAAACTTTGGGGAAACCTTATAAGAATAAATAGAATGAAAACTACCATAGGTAAATCAGACTGAAACAGTTAAAATCCAAAGATAAATATAAAGTCTTGAAAATAGTCAAGAAAAAAAATTCACCTTACATACACTACAAAAACAATAAAAAGCACAGCTGACCTTAACCAGAAGCAATGGAAATCAACAAAAATAACTTTTTTGAATTGATGAAACAACAAAACTTTAAGCATTCTGTAAGCAGTGAAAATATACTTCAGAAATATAGGAAAAAGAAAGAATATTTTGGGTAAATTGAGAGAAATTGTAAAAAGGCATTGTAGAAAGGCATTTATAACATAGAAGTAAATAATCGCATGAAATATGGCTGGTGAATCAGTTATTTTTGTGAAGTAGGAAACGGGACATCAGAAGTTGACATGGGAAATAAAATAGAAAGTGCAAAGTAGGAGGTATGAAGTAGGACATGTCATATGGAATCAGTGTTTTTACTATTGTTCTTAAAACTGTACAAATGCACTTTATAAATGTTTATATGTGTAATCTGTAATTGAAAAACATCTAGTCTCGCTTAAAACTTCAGTCTCGTTACAAGGTCGAGCAAAGGCTATGCATGTAGCTCCAAGGTCTGGAATGGAGAAGAGGGCATACTCTGCTAATAATTTCCATTCTCTTTCTTCATAGTCCTTGATTCTCCTCTGCTCTTGGTTAAAAGGAAAAAAGGTGAGGGGATTTAGAAAGTATCTCTTTAGTTAACTAATATCATTTAGCAGACTTCTTGGTGATGCTGCTTTTCTGACTGACAGTCTCTCTGACCTCTGTGTGAGAGGCACCCAAATGCTGACTTTTACATTGTGTGCACATATGAGTATTTTTGAGGATGCCTAGGACTTTCCCACCACACAGTTCTACCCTTCTCACCCCCTACCAAATTGTTCAACTAGTACTCCACTCAGAGAACCCACACTCATCTACTTGCCTACACTTAAACTGTAGATACTTGGTTGAGTTGTAGAAGTATAGGCTGCTCCACTGGCATCTCTTCAAGCCCTTCCCTTTTTTCCCCAAGTTTCTTGGTTTGTTTGTTTGTTTGTTTATTTATTTATTTATGATCAAGGGGCATAATGGTAAGTCTGCTGTCAAAGTAAATATCTAGCCAGGGGATAAAATGCCTTTCTATTCATGAGTGCACCCCAAATTTTATTAACAATTTTCCTTAGAATGCCACACAATTTAGTTTCAAGAAGAAAAGAGCACCCCTTCCCCACTGCCACAAAGAGGTAGAGGAATCACTCTACCTTCCCTGGTGCTTGCCTTATACACTGGGGTGTAGTAGGGTGGTGGTTGATTATAGTATGGGTAAATTGGGACACCTGAAAAGTGATATCTGGACCCAATTCTGGGCAACTTGATGGAATCTCCTTTTAGACAAAGATAGTATCTTTAAAAAAAAATTTTTTTTAAAGCTGTGGCTTATAATTGACAACTCCAGGGCAATAAGAAAAATTCTATTAATTTAGACTCCCACATTTATTGGGTGTTCTCTAGCAAGTCTCCTATGTTCACCCAATCTCATTTTTTGTACCATTACCCTGGAAAGAATAAGGTACCTATCCTGTCAGAGTTTTTTTTTTTTTAATTAAGTATTGTGGGCTTATATAGAATAAATGTTCAAGAAAATTTAAGAGAATACTCTTAAATGTTTATTTAGGGGAAAACCCTGATTTCAGTAGAAATTAAACAAATGTAATAAAGGTAATATTTCATGAGTTTTGGGGAAAAGATTCCTTACAGAATGTAAGCTTTACTACATATTCTTAAGTCAAAATGAATTATAGCATAAGTAAGAGTAATATATGAATCAATGGATTGGTCATAGAACTATAATTATCTTTCAGTGAAACATTTCCTCGATTTTAACTGTGGTTTAAAATTTGGTTATTCTATATATTTGATTTAAAAAGAGATTATTCTTTGAAATTTGTTCAATTTTTTAAACCTAAGGACTTCCATTACTTTGTATTGTTTTCTTCTCTAAAACAGCAGGCTACTTATATTATACTGGATTACTCATTTTGGAATTTGGTACTGTGATGATTCATTATGATATGTATTTGACATAAAAGTAGGCATCATAGGCTATTTGATGACAGTATGTTTCATATTAGGAGTTAGTTTTAGATTTGTGAAAATTAAGCTTATTCTTATAAAGCACTTAGCTAGGTACCTGTCATATAGTGAAGCCTCCATAAATATTGGCTACTATTATAATGATTATGAAGGTTTCTACACAGGCTATTAACTATTATCATCATGCCAAATTAACCTATAATAATATAATGCTAATAGGAGAAAAGTAAAGTTGGACAATGATAATTGAAAACTATTTATTCACATGACTTCTCATTTTAAAAAGCACATCTTTCATGTTATTAAAATAATGTTGAATAGGGGAGATGGAAAATATAGTTATTCTTCTCCAGATAACTCTCTGAATAGTTTCATAGCTAATCAGATATCAAAGGGCACTGATAAACCTTTTTTTCTATGCCACCGTGATGGTTCTTTTTAAGTTTGCTAAATTGTGAAGATATTAAAATGATGGATATGTGCCATAAACTTTAAAATAAAAAATGTATATTTGTCCATTTTACATAAGGCCTTTGCTTTGAGTATACAAAATCAATAATTTGAGTTTAAGATTGTCTTTCTGATATAAACATACCAGATTGATTATTCATGTTAGAATTTGTTTGACTACCATGAGATACCACCTCACACCAGTCAGAAGGGCCATCATTAAGAAGTCCACAAATAACAAGTGTTGGAGGGAGTGTGGAGAAAAGGGAACCCTCCTGTACTGTTGGGGGGAATGTAAGCTGGTACAACCACTGTGGAGAACAGTATGGAGGTACCTTAGAAAACTATACCTAGAACTACCATATGATCCAGCAACCCCACTCTTGGGCATATATCCAGGCGAAACTTTCCTTTAAAAAGACACATGCACCCACATGTTCATTGCGGCACTATTCACAATAGCTAAGACATGGAAGCAACCCAAATGTCCATCAACAGATGATTGGATTAGGAAGATGTGGTATAAATGCACAATGGAATACTACTCAGCCATAACAAAGAATGAAATAATGCCATTTACAGCAACATGGATGGAACTAGAGACTCTCAGACTGAGTGAAGTAAATCAGAAAGAGAAAGACAGATACCATATCATATCACTCATATCTAATATCTAATATACAGCACCAATGAACCTTTCCACAGAACAGAAAATCATGGACTTGGAGAATAGACTTGTGGTTGCCCCGGGGTCAGGGAGGAAGTGGGAGGGATAGGGTGCTTGGGGTTAACGGATGCAAACTATTGCTTTTGGAATGGATTAACAATGAGATCCTGCTGTGTAGCACTGAGAACTATGTCTAGATACTTACAACACAGCATGACAACAGGAGAAAAATTATCTATACATGTATGTGTAACTGGGTCCCCATGCTGTACAATGGGGAAAAAAAAAGTGTGTTGGGGGAAATAACAATAAAAAATAAATTAAAAAAAATAAAATTAAAATTTTTTGAGCTTCCTTAAAGTAGATAGGAGACTTTAAGAAAACAGGCAAGAAATATGAGTTTAGAAATCTTCAAATATTAATTAAATTTTACCTTATTTGCAATCTTATTCACAACAAATTCATAAACAATGTTTATAGAAACCCTTTAAAAATATTTTCTGAAGAAGTTACTTTTCATAGTAAGAATGACTTTCTTTTTACATTTATATTCCATCCCTTTACATAATATTTCCTTAAATTACTTAATAAATTAAAATGTATAACTGGCATAAATAAGTTTTGGAACAACCTCAACAGACTCTTGGTAAGCATAAAATTTGAATAGTGAGAGGAAAAGCATGTGAATGTGCTAAAAATACAGTCAACTGGCAGTGAGCATTTAGCCTGCCCTGCGCATCAATTTGAATGCTTTATAAAGGAAAAAGCAAGTCATTTTGTTAAGACAGTTTAACTGAAAGTCTGGCAAGGAAGGGTGCTTCTTTGTTTTGTATTCTAATACGATGACATTTCAAACTGCTATTAACTGAGACAACAGATCCACTTCATCACCATCTCTAGGTAGTACAGATTTTTATCAGTGAGTTTAGAATTATACAGTTTATTTTCACTTTTTTTTACAATTAAAAAAATGATAAATCCCCTTCGAACTAAATAAATGTGAGCTCCAAAGAACCACTCAGTTAGTCTTTTCCTCAGCCTCAAAGATAAATAATTTAAAATGTCCTTAGAACATAATTTCAAAGCATTGAAATCATAGAATACGTCCCTTAAAATAAAGGAGTGCTGGTTTTGTTTCTCAGAAGGTGCTATATATCTGGGAGATGGGCATAGTCATGAGCAGTATTTTTTGGTATCTTTCTGCACTGTTATTTAACCTTGAATGTATATGAGACCCTTCCTAATAAACTATGATTCAGTAATTTCAGATGTCCCAGTTCCACCAAAGAAGTATGTATTTCTTATTCTCTTTCTCCTTTGGCTTTCGTGTGATTATCACAAGGCTAAAGTAGAAAATTCCATTTTCACTCCACCATTTTAAAGCCAGATTTCTCAATCAAATCTTTGCAAGAATAGTTAAATTTAGGGAAATTTAAATAAGCATCTAAAATCAAAATCGTTGCTTCACACACACAAAGCTTTCATAATTTCTTTGGAAATTAAATTTTCATATTTGATGCACATTATTTTAAAGGTCACTGGTGTAATGATTTATTCAAACATCCCAATCCTCAAGTAAACATCAAGGTACAAGAAGAACCAATTGGTTAAAATACAAATGGGAGAGACTACCTTAATATTTTTTCATTTTGGAATGTTATGATTTATAACTCTTGTTTTTATTATAAATTTGCACATTTTCTTTTGGTGTTATTTTTCTTAATTCTGAAAAACCTCTTTCATCCTTTCTTATAGTAATAAAGTCTGTTAGTGACAAATTCTTTAAGTTTTCTTTTATATAAAAATATGTTTTGCTGAAGTTCCTCTGGTGGCGCAGTGGAAATGAATCCAACTAGGAACCATGAGGTTGCAGGTTCGATCCCTGGCCTTGCTCAGTGGATTAAGGATTTGGCTTTGCTGTGAGCTGTGGTGTAGGTCGCAGATGAGGCTTAGGTCTGGTGTTGCTGTGGCTGTGGTGTAGGCTGGCAGCTACAGCTCCGATTAGACCCCTAGCCTGGGAATCTCCATATGCATGGGTGCGGCCCTAAAAAAGAAAAAAAAAAAAGAAAAAAAAAAAAAACAAGAAAAATGTTTTGAGGGTTCCTGTTGTAGTTCAGCAGTAAGGAACCCAGCTAGTATCCATGAGGATGTGGGGTTCAATTCCTGGCCTTGCTCAGTGGGTCATGGATCTGGCGTTGCCATGAGTTGTGGTGTAGGTTGCAGATACATTTTAGATCCTGCATTGCTGTGGCTGTTGTGTAGGCCAGCAGCTGCAGCTCCATTTAGACTCCTAGCCTTGGAACTTCCATATGCCATGGGTGCGGCTCTAAAAAGCCAAAAAAAAAAAATTGTGTATATATATGTGTATGTGTGTGTGTGTGTGTGTGCGCGCGTGTGTTTGGCCTTTATAATGAAGGTTAGATATCAGATTTTTTTTCAGCACATAAAATGTCTTTCTACTATCTACTGATCTCCACTATTCCTTTTGTAACCTCACTTTTCATTAAATCCTTTTCCTGATTTAATGCATTTCTTCTTGTTTTCAAATTTTCCCTTTATTTTTGGTTTAAAGCAGCTCAACTGTGATATGTCTGGTTGTGGTTTTTCTTATATTTGTCTTGTTTGGGCTTTAGTGAATATACAAATCTGTAAATTTATACATTTCACCACATTTTTTATTTTCCATTATTTATTCATTTTTTCTTCTCTATTCAGTCTTCTCTTTTTCTGAAACTCAAATTACATAATGTTAGAGATCTGCTCATTTAAAATGAATGTTTTTTTCCTTTTTTTTAGATGAGACAATTTCTATTGATCTGTCTTCAAACATCCTAAATTTTTTTTCCCCCTGACATTCCCATTTTGCTGTTAAGCATATTTGGTAATTTATTTTATTTTAAGATATTATATTTTTTTAAATACTGGAAGTTCCCTTTTGTTCATTTTATAAATTCTACTTTCCTGCTGAGATTTCTTTTCATTCAAAAAAAGCATATTTTCTTTATATCCCTGATCTTTACATACCTGCCTTAGGGTTTAAAGGAATAAAATAATCATAAAATCCTGAGGTTGTTCTCCATTGATTTTGATTCTTCATATTTTCAGTATTTTGGGTTGTACATTGAAGCTGTAAATCTTATTTCATGGAGACTCTGGATTTCATTTTTAAAATGTTTTTCTAAAGATTATTATTATTATTTAAAAAAAAAAACAGGTAGTTAACATGGTTGAACTCATAATGTGAACATGTCCCCCCTGTGGTGGATGACAGCTCAGATCACAATTTAGTTCTTTTCCCTTAGCTTAACTCTTCACAGCCTGTCCCACTTATATGTAGTTCAAGGGCCCCACCAGAGATTTGGTCAGAGAATATTCATAATATCCAGGCATTTCCCTCCCTAGTTCTGTTCTTTCTTCCATTTTTCTCTTGACTTTTCAGTGGCTGTGGTTGCCCAGAATGCTTTCCTCTGGTTTATCAAGCCAATTAGACTATAGACTATCTATCAGAGTATTATCTACCAACCTGGCACAGACTAAGGCCTGCTGTCAGGGTAAAAGTTATTAAAAAAATGGAATTTCATCTGGACCTTAGTTTTCTTTCAACTGTGAAATCTATTTTGGATGTTGCTTATGTTTGGTCATAATCCAATGCCTTAAATACTTTTAAAACATATTTTTTCCAGCATAGTGATAACTGTACAATGGTTGCTCTGATAAGGGATACTTGGCCATTATTGGAAGGTGAACCCGAACCCATCTTCCCTTACATCTATCCATATGTCCACACATGAGAGGACAAAGTTGGTTCCATGAATACTCAAAAATACTAAGTTGAGTTGCTCTGCAGGTTTGGCTTCAGAAAACAAAATAGAGGCAGTTGTATAATTATAATAGCTACTTGCTGTTTCTCTCCTTGTAGAAAATTAAGGGAATAGAGAATCATATGACATCTTCAAAATAAGCAGATAAAGTAGACTATATTTGTAGAAAAAGTGGTCTGAAAACAGATATGATAATTTTCTAGAGCAGTAACTGTTAGGGGCTACATGGGGGCTCATTGTTAAAATGGCTCATTGTGCTGACCTCACAAAATATGAGGTCACAGTGACCCATGAGACTGACCACCTTGCTCAAGTGACATCCTGTTTTCGTGACTGGTACCTACTTTCCCAAGACTACGTGACCACCCTACTGTGGGACACCACACACCTCCGGCTTTCTCAAGACTTTGACCACCAGAGTCTGGCTGTAGGCTAAAGATAATGCCCACCCCCCACCTTCAGGGGACCCAATTTTCAGTCCACGGGGTATAAAAAGGACCCACCAGAAGGGCAGGGGGCTGGCTCTTCTCAAGGATCAATCACCCTCTCATTTCCCTTTAAAAATTTTCCTTCTCTTTGCCTGACCACCCAGCGTGTTCTCTTTTTCTCTGCACTCGCCTTATAGTAACAACATATTGCCAAATACATTTTGATATGCCTGGATAATTACAAAGGCATATGATGTAGTGAAAAAAATACTAAATTATACATATATATGTATATATCTGTAAGTATATGTGGAGAGGGGATGGGGAAGGAGTGAGGGAGGGAGTGAGGGAGGAAGGGAGGCGGAGACTGAGAGAAAGAAAGAGAGAATGATAAGGCGTGTATTCCTCACATTCCCAGTTGATTTAATTTAAAATGCTAATTTTAAATTAAATCTAATTAGAAGTTATCTGTTCCTTATCTTTGAGCATATCCTACCACATCTTGATTTAGAAAAACATGTACTTCAGCCTTGAAAAGTAAGAATTTTTTAAATGAGATTTGTTCTATATGAATCGCTAGGTAATTGAAAGGCTTATAATTTAGCAAATGATAGTAATTATTACTTAATGTATTATTATGTTTAAGTGTATGTGCTATAAATGAAGAACCACACATGAAATAATATAAATTTTTTCCAAAATGCTAGTAATAATGACAATCATAAAGGTATAATTAGATTCTACTTCCTCCTCAACCGATAAATTACTAATAGCTGCTGCAAAAGACTAGTTTCAGTCTTCTTTAATATTAAAAGTTTTTCTTACACATTGATTTCTAAATGCAAGGGGTTATTTCCTGTGGTTAATGTGCACTGAGGTACAAGAGTAGGCTCTAATTGTATTTCTTGGATTACTGGCAAATTTAGAAAAATTGCAGGAACAAGTAATAGCTTTTTCTCCTACACTTTTATATAATCATTTATGAATATTGTCCCCATCAAGCTAGCTAATGGTGTTCCATAATAATCAGGAAACCAATTTTTGCCAATTATCCAGGTTTAAAATCTGAGTCATTTTTGACTCTTCATTCATTCTCATAATCAACACAGTCACAAAGTCCCATTTTTACTGACCTAGTAATTACCTCCATATCTGTTCTTCCCTTTTGATTATTACTGACATTGACCTAGCTCCGATGGTTAATGCCTATGACTGTACTAGTACCACAGATATGTCATACCTTCCCTTGTTATTAATATCCTCATATCCAGTCTATTTTGAACACCAGTGCCAATAATAGTAGCCCTAAATAGTCCTAGTAATATAAATACTGCTAATAGTTCAAAAAGATGATCTTTAATGTTAATTTCCAAGTCATTAATGCTTGATGTTTCATCATACTCCAAAGAGTTTAAGTTCCTAAACTTGAGGGAAAACACCCTTCCAGTTTGAACCATCTCTTTCATGAGTTAAGTATCATCATTACTCCTACCAAGCATGGCATTAGTTACACGTTGCTGTAGGATAGGGGAAGTATGGTTCTCTTTTAAATTTGAATGTTTTGACTTCATCTTGGGGTTTTTCATAATTCAATATAGGTAAAGATCATCTGGTATATTCCTATGCTCCATCCACAGACATCCTGATTCAGTAAGTCTGTAGGTGGGACCTGGGAATTCAGTTTTAGCAGCTACCTTAATGGATTCTGATAAAGATGTCATATGGAACAGAAGAAGAAATATTGTTCTGTCCATTTATTAACCATACTTATTCTCCAAAGACACATAGTCTATTTTTAACATGAAGCCTTCAGGATTTCTCTAGTCAAGTGAACTTCTCTCTGTAACATTCATTCATTCAGCTCTCAGAGAGGACTATCTTTTTTTAAAATAGCCATTCCACTCCTTTCTACTCAGTTAACCTCTGTAGCACTTATCACTGCTGGATATTATAATATATTCATTAGTCTATTTTCTTTTTTTTTTTTTTTTTTTTTGTCTTTTTGCCATTTCTTGGGCCGCTCCAGCGGCATATGGAGGTTCCCAGGCTAGGGGTCTAATCGGAGCTGTAGCCACCGGCCTACGCCAGAGCCACAGCAACGCGGGATCCGAGCAGCGTCTGCGACCTACACCACAGCTCACGGCAACGCCGGATCGTTAACCCACTGAGCAAGGGCAGGGATCGAACCTGCAACCTCATGGTTCCTAGTCGGATTCGTTAACCACTGCGCCACGACGGGAACTCCAGTCTATTTTCTTATTGATTGTTTTCCCCATTTGAAAATCAGCTTCATGGAGGAAGAGACATTATGTTCACTGCTACAGTATCATGAGAGTCTAGAACAGTATAGTAAGTACCTACTAAAAATCGTTGAATAAATTTGGCAGCATATAAGCCTTTTATTTTTATTTATCTTTTCATGAATGTTCCTAATGGTCCAAAAATATGGTGTGGTTTTTAGGGGAGGGCCTTGTTCATGCTTCTTTATTTTTTACATTATAGTACCCAAACCAGAGGTTTGCACAACAAACAGCACAGATTTCTTGATATTTTTCTATTGACATGAGTCCTAAAATGACATTTGATAACTGATTTAAATTTTATTCTTTATGTAACAATATGGAAGGCAGAATAATGTCCACCTACTAAGATATCAATGTCCTAAACTTGAGAACTCGTTAATATGTTACTTTGTATGACAAAAATGACTTTACAGATGTGATTAATTCCCAGCTTCAGAGAACCACAGAGCTAGTAGTGTGAGAAGGACTAAGCTGTTTTGTTGTTGTTGTTGGCTTTGAAGGTAGAGAAGGAAGACCAGGAATCAAGGAATGTGAATGGCTTCTAGAGGCTAGAAAGGGCAAAGAAGTGGATTGTTCCCTAGAGCCTTCAAGAAGATATGCAGCTCTGCTGATGTCCTGATTTTAGCCCAGTGAGATCCATGTTAGATTTAGACATGACTTATGATCACTAAAATTCCTTCTTTTTTTTTTTTTTCTTTTTAGGACCTCACCTGTGACATATTGAAGTTCCCAGGCTAGGAGCTGAAGCTACTGGCCTACCCAACAGCTACAGAAACTTGGCATCTGAGCCATGTCTATGGTCTACACTACAGCTCATGGCAACACTAGATACTTAACCCATTGAATGAGGACAAGGGTCAAACTTGAATCCTCATGGATACTAGTTGGGTTCATTACTACTGAGCCACAACAGGAACTCCTAACACAGTTTTCCAGAACACAGCATATTCACTTCCACCTAAAATATTTTAGGAGTTCTCTTGCGGTGTCATGGGTTGGGGATCCAGTGTCGTCACTGTAGCTGCTTGGGTTACTGTTGTGGCATGGATTCAATCTCTTGCTCTGGAGCTTCTTCATGCCGTGGGCATGGCCAAAAAAATAAAGTAAAATATTTAAAAAAAAAATTACTTTTTGAATTTACATATGATGCTAACACTAGAAATACATTCTAAGTCATAACTACATGTGTTTATTTCTGTGATATAACCACAGAAATTTGCTTTTAAAGTAGTCTTTAAAAGGCTTGTTTAAAATGGCATCTATAATCTGCAATTGTGAGGCCATCTCCCCTCTTCATAGACAATCATTTAAAATTTAGTGTTAAAGTTTTATCTCCCTTTGATTCTCCCTCCCTCCCTGATTCTGACCGGTAATTTCTTTTTTTTTTTCTTTTTTTTTGGTCTTTTTTGTCTTTTTAGGGCCACACCCATGGCATATGTAGGTTCCCAGGCTTGGGGTCCAATAGGAGCTGTTGCCACCAGCCTACGCCAGAGCCACACAGTAAGGGCAGATCTGAGCTGTGTCTGCGACCTACACCACAGCTCATAGCGATGCTGGATCCTTAACCCACTGATCAAGGCCAGGGATCAAACCTGCAACCTCATGGTTCCTAGTCAGATTCGTTTCCACTGTGCCATGATAGGAACTCCAGTAATTTCGATTAATGTCCGAAATTAGCATTAACTGGGGTTAGTTTAGACTGATGTACTTTACTCAAATAGTTGTTCAAAAATAAAGTAATTGCAAAAGATTTTGTTATATGAGAGAGGATTTATAGGATCTCTTCTATGAGATAAAATTTTGGAGCTAAAAATTCAGCTTATACTCAGGAAGATAAATGATTTCACAGTCTTTTTATTGGGTTTTCTTCTGTTCTTATGGATTTCTTTTTATGTTAATATAGATATTTCAGCTATATCCTACTTAATATCACATTTGTTGCTATATGATATTTATCCAGTGCCCTATTAATGAATATTTTAACTGATTCTAAAAATGATGATGCAATAAAATTACTTTTCATATATTGTTACATAATTGTGTGAATATTCCTATAGGAGAAATTCCTAGATATAGAATTGCTATGTGAAAGGGAACAAGCATTACAAAATTGAAAATTATTGCCAGATTGACCTACAAATATATAAATAAATTTATTTTGCCATGCATAATGTCATGAAAATGTGCTTCATACCTCTCTGATAGTAGGGAGTGTAATTGACCTGTAGACCACCTGGAGGATTTTGAAATCCATTGCTGTGCTTGCTGTATTCAGAGGCCATTCTTTTTTACTGGTTGTTACTAGCCAGTAAATAATTGAGCACAGCAGAGATACTAAGACAAGTCCACATCTGAGACATGCAGGACTTCTCTGATTTGGACTTTGGCTCGTTGACTCCCCAGTGACCTTGCAGAAGTCTCTGACAATCACAGTGCAGTCTAGAATGCTTTCACCCAACTTTTATTTCTTCCTTATTTACTATTTTCTTTTATTCAGAAGGCCACATGCATGTGTAGGACTGTGCACACGCTCAGGAAACATCTGAGAAGACCCAAAGCTCTCATTTTGCATTATCCTTGAGGCTTTATGCAAGCATGAAGTGAAAGTGAAGATTGAGTTACAAGCTGCCTGGCTAAGTGTTTAAGATATACTCCAACACATACACAGAACTCTTCTGCAAAAACTAGAGTTATTGTTTCCAGGTATCTAAGGAAATCTTTGTATAATAATTAGCTGCTCAATAATCAACCTAAGCAGAGATGTTAATGATCACACAAATCAGAAAGAACACAGACTTTACCGAATTAGTTTAGAAATTTCAATTTAAAGCAACAAGAAAAATGAGTAACCACTACATACTTACTATATTGGCCAAACTCCAAAACACTGACAACATCACATGCTAGCAAGGATGTAGAGAAGAATCTTTGACAATTTCCCACATAATATTATCTAAAATGTCCAATTTTCAATAAAAAGTAAAACATATTCAAAGAAATAAGAATGTATGTTTGATACACAGAAAAAGAAGCAGTCAATAGGAACTGTCTCTGAGGAACCTCCAACATTCAACATATTAATCAAACTTTGAAACTGGTATTTTTTAATATGTTCAAAGAGCTAAAAGAAATAATGCCTGAAGAACAAAATATGAGAATTATGTCATCAATTAGGGAATATAAACAGAGAGATATATTTTTTAAAAGAACCAAGTAGCAATTTTGAAGTTGAAAAAATAAGTGAAGTGAAAATTCGCTAGAGGGGCTCAAGAACAAATTTGCAGAAGCAGAAGAAAGAATCAGCAGACTTGAAGATAGTTCAATTGAGATTATCCAATCTGAGAAAAATAAAGTGTTGGAGTCATGTGATTCAAGAAAGAATCAAATGGCCATTGTTGGCTTTGAAGATATAAGGGGATATGAGCCAAAAAAGAATGCAGGCAGTTTCTGGAAGCTGAAAAGATAAAGGAAAAGGTTTTTTTCCCAGAGCCTGAAGACAGGAACACAGGTATATAAACTTCTTGATTTTAGTCCAGTGACATCCACTTCAGCTTTTGACCTACCGAAAATACATTTTTTTAAATGGGTTATTTTAAGCCTATAAGTTTTTGGTAATTTGTTACAGCAACAGAAAACAAATACAGATTTAGGAACAATTTTTCCAGAATTGCCTATATGTTAGTTCACACCATAAAACAAATCAATATAAATATAAAAAGAGTGAAATCATATAAAATATGTTCACTAGCCACAATTGAATGAAATGTGAAATAACAAAAGGAGAGGTGGAAAATTCTGAAATCTATAGAAATTGAACAACACTCCTAAATAATCAATGAGTCAAAGAAGAAATGACAAAATAAACTAGAACATACTTTGAAATGAATGAAAACAAAAACACAGCATATAGAAACAACCGATGCAGAGTAAGCAGTGCCTAGAGCTAAACTTACTTTATTTTATTTGTTTTTTATGGCCATACCCATGACATATGGAAGTTCCTGGGCCAAGGACTGAATTAGAGCCACAACTGTCACCTTTGCCACAGCTGTGGTGAGGCCAGATCCTTTAACCCACTGTGTGCCTCCATAGTGACCAGACCTACTGCAACTGGATTCTTTTTTTTTTTTGAGAACTGGGGTAAAGAAGCTTTATTATGGCTTGATACACAATGATTAAAGAATGACTATTATTTCAATTCCCATGGGGCCTTAAATATGGGACATTGATCAAAGAAATTCCAATTAATCTCTGTGGTCACGTTTTCCAAAATAATTCAATATTAAGTGTAATTAAATTACAATCAAAATTGTAATCAAAAATTTTTTTGCATGACACTATTTTATTTACTGAAACATCTGATACTTTAATATATTTCAATAGCATTAATATTATTATTTTTGTTACCCTATATATATTTAAATGCCTTAAATTTTTTTAATTAAATTATGGTTGATTTACAATGCTGTGCCAAGTTCTGCTGTACAGCAAAGTGATATATATATATATTCCCTTTCTTACATTATCTTCCATCGCAGTCTATCATAAGAGAGTGGATATAGTTTCCTGCAATAAGATTCTTAACCCACTGTGTCACAGCAGGAAGAGAGCTAAAATTAGTACTATAAGTGACTATATTAAAAAAGAGACATCTCAAGATCAGTATCCTGATCTTTCACCTTTAAACCATATAAAGAAGAGCAAACTAAAGCCAAAGCAAACTGAAGAAATAAATAATAATGACTAGAGTAGAAATAAATTAATTAAAGAATAGAAAAATAATACAGAAATTAAAAACAAAATTTTTTTGGGGGGGAAACAATCAACAAAATTTACAAACATTTATCTGGAACTGTACAGACCAAAATTAAGGAAAGAAGACTCAAATTACTAAAATCACAAATGAAATAGATATTACTACCAATTTTAGAGAATTAAAAAGGAGTATAAGGGAATATTAATAACAACTGAATGTATACAAAACTGACTCAAGAAGGTATAGAAAATCTGTATGGACTTAAATAAATAGATTGAATAAATATTTTTAAATAATCCACAAAGAAAGGCGAAAGAGTATTTTGGTGAATTATACAAACAAATCCTTCACTAACTCTTCCACATAATAGAAGGGGAAGGAACAATTTCAGTTCATTCTAGGGGGTCAGTATTATCCTGATACAAAAATAAGACAAAGACATCACAATAAGAGAAAACTACAAACCATTATCCCTTATGAATATAGAAACAAAATTTTCAACAAAATATTAGCAAATCAAAGCCAGCTACATATGCAAAGGAACATATGGTGGCAAGGCCAGTAAATTGGTGGAGTAGCAGTTCCAAAACATCTATTCCTCCACAGAAACACTGAAAAATAAGCAGGATTTTTCTACCTCTAACATCCTTATTTCTAGAAATACTTTATTCAAGGCAATCTAAGCCTTTTCTATCATGTTTCTTAAATTTTTTCCAGCCTCTACACATAACTTGATCCCAAAGCCACTTAAATTTTCAGTATTTGTTTCAGCAGCATTCCACTTCCTGGTTTTAAAAATCTGTATTAGTTTCCTATGGCTTATATAAAAATTACTACAAACTGGGTGGTTTATTTAAGAATAAACACAAATTTATCCCAGGTCTGGGGACCAAAAATCTAATGTCAAAGTGTCAGCAGGGTCATGCTCTCTCTGAAACATCTAGGGTAAAATCTATTTCTTGCCTCTTCTAACTTCTGGTGGCTGACAGTATTCCTTTGCTTGTGACCATATTACTGCAATAGAATCTCAGCCTACCTCTCTCTTATTAGGACACTGGTGATGATATTCAGGGCCCATCTGGATAACCTAGAATAATTTCTTCATCTCACAATTCCTAACTTACATCTGCAAAAATTCTTTTTCTAAATAAGGTAATATTTACATTTTCCAAGAATTATCTGATTTCTTTTGGGCCACCATTCAACTTAACAGTATCCTTTAAAAGAAGAATCAGATTTAATTAAGGAGAAATTATAAAGCAAACCTTTGGCCCTACAATCACTTGAATTTTTCAGTTACTCTACTATAAGTAGTTATCTCTGAGTGGATAAGCTGAAAGTACTAATTATTTTAATACAGGGATATAAACAAAAAATCCATTTATTGACTATTGAAATTGGGAAACAATATAAATGATGATTAATCTGGTCTATTCTGTATTCTTAATTTATGCAACAAATTTCTCTTTACTGCGTTGCATTGTTTACTAATTGAAATTTTTCTGACATTCTATAAAGTTCTTTTACTATCAAAGTGTTTACCAAAAGTTCCTATCTTTATCCATATGAAATGTTTTAGTAAAATCTAAGTTTTAGTAAATCTAAAACTAAGTTTAGTAAATCTAAAAATCTAAATTTTAGTAAAACCAAGGCTAAAAAAAACTCTTTTAGATAATTTCTAAAAGCTAAAAAATATGACCAATGTAAAAGACAGTAATAATTCATTTATTGTCCCTATTGTTCATCATTTCAGATATATATAAACTCGATCTGGTTTTTCTCCCTTTCTTCTTTTCAACCTCAAACTGACTTTTTGCTGTTTCACATGCTATAAAAATTCAATTTAACTTGTGACTGTTGAGAAATATCTGTTAAAATGACTATATTCCTGCTATTCACAGCTATTTGATATTATTCTAAAATTACATTTTAAAAGAGCTTATGACAGTTTCTCAATCTAAATTAAGACATGGATCTTTGTTCAATTTTGACAAATACAAACCCAGAATTCAAGGATTTTCTGCTAGCGCCAGGATGCCAGCCGTGTCTCAAGTCATTGTCCTCATCTTACTGCTGAATAATAGGCACCAAAGCTTTACTTAAGTTATATTTGATAGAAATATATCATCACCCAGGAACCAGGAAAGCCACAGGAATTGAAGAGCAGAGAAGGAGAGTATTGGGCAGGACTGGAAAAGGGTATGCAGGGTAGTACACAATGGAAATTGTAGGGTAGGTTCCAGCCAAAAAGGGTAAGGAATGTTCAAAAAAGGCCAGAAGGAGTTGATCAGGCAAAGGTAAAACTTTGGTAGAGGTAAAATTTGGAAAGAGAAGGAAAAGGTAGGGTATGGTAGAGATGCCTAGAACAAGGAAGAGCTGAGCAAGTGGGAGCAATTCAGGGCAAAAGAAGGCATGCCATGTTATGTCACAGTACCAAGCATAATCTATCAGGGTGAGCATAGCAGGTAATTGGTCAGGATAGTATTGAAAAAGTGGAAACTGTATACTACTGGAGGGACAGAGTGGAAAAAAAAAAACAAAGGTAAGTGTAAAGTGGGTTATGTTAGGTCACAATCATATCTGACAGAGAATGGAAAGGCTAAATAGGTACAAAAATGAGGTACAGAAGGCTTGGGTAAGATGAGATGGAGCAAGGAAAGGTAATAAATAAGTTGAGTATGTAAAGTAGTGTTGGGTCCATGATGAAAGTTAGAAGAAGAGATTCCCATTAATTCATCAGTAAAAATTACGTGGAATATAGCTGTGACTGACATGACTTTTAAATATTGGTCGAATTTATTAACCACGTCTCAATATGGATTATCCCTAATTCTGAGGTTCCTACATCATGGTGCTATCAACATTTATGCTACCAATAACAGGATTTTCTTCTGGCATTGGTCTTTAAATCTATAAAGTTTTTAAAAATGTATACTATAAATAAATTAAGGCTTATTGTCATACCTAATCTCCACATATTCATAATTTAATAGTATTGCTCAACTTTGGTGTTAAAAATCATATGTTGAATTAATGTAAATGTAAATTTTAAAATCTCCTCTATAATAACAAGAGAGATGCATTTGGTGCTATATTATTCTCACCAGATTATTACAATCAGAAAAAAAAGAATGAAAATCATATTGTGCAAAGGTCCAGGAGGAGCTGTTAATACCACATCTGTCATGAACTTCATCTATTCCTGAGATAGAGGTAGAAGAATGGTAATAAATATTTAGTGGGTTCCACTCCTTCTTTCCAATTAGTAGATATAGTTTGCTCTTTTTTTTAAATGTGCCTAGCATTTGTGTGTACAAGTTTTAATAAACCATAAATGTAGGCCACTGCCTTGGGTAAGAACTAGATCCTCTCATTCTTGGATTATTGCAGAAGTACTCTAAGTTGTCTTCCATAGTATTATCCTTTTCCAATCTGTTCTTTATAACACTGCTCTATGTAAAAACTTCCAGTAGCCCCTAGTGCCTATAGGGTGATCAAAGCACCTTAGAATGAAATGCAAGAGCACTCTCTTCTAGACTACTAGCTATACCCTCCAAATATGTTCTCCCCCTCTTCTTGTCCAAATGGCCACATGCAATCTATTTCCACCCTCCTTTTCAGCTAGCTGTAACACTAAGTTCAGGCCAGTGGAATGTGAATGTAAGTAATGTATGTTATATCTGAGTCATTTCTACTTGGAAGACATGTTTTCTGGATTTTGATTTTTTTTTTTATCCTTCTCAAAGGCTGGTTTGAACATATCAATGAGATCAACACCCTAGGAGGGGGTAGAACAGTGAGATGGAAAGAAAAATTAATTTTTTCTTCTGTCTATCCACTCTGGAAGTGAAAGAGAAATAAACATATATTTGGTATAGTGAATATTACTGTGGAATCTACTGTAATTGTGGATGTTTTTGTTGGAGTAGTGTAACCTTAAGCTAATGAATAAATTATCTTCTGATGTTCTTCCTTATTTATCTATGTCTGGCCCACAATATTTTTTTTGAATGAACGAATAGTGATGCACTAATACTAACCTATCATTTGATGGCAAGCACATGCTACTGAATATATAAGAACACATGTGCTATATTTTGTTAAAATCATTTCTTATTTCTAGTTCATGTTTTGGTATGGATGTTTTTGCATGGTTGACATTTTTTACAAGATCTCTGTTGGGGGTAGAGCTTCCATAAAATTATATTTAGCAATTTGACCAAGAGTATCAATCTATACCCATTCTCTTGTCACAATATATCTAATGGTACTATTGGAATTATATTCTCTCCATCAGTTAGGGTCTCTAGGAGGTCCTAGTTAAGATGCAATTAATACATTAAACCACTCTTACCCATTTACACCCTGAAATGAATTAGTCTTGATGCTACTTTCAAACACAATGGCTGGGAACACAGGTCCCAAACAATCAGGAATATGAAGGGAAGATCTGATAAGATAGAAAGTCAGAAAAAAGCAGTCCAGGCTATGGAGTGCTGCTGGAGGAGCATAGATCTAGCCAGATTCTAACTCCTATCTTTGTCATCAGCTGAAGAATGTCCAAAATTTACACATAGGTACTAATTCTTATCACTCATATGTACTCAGATTAAAAGTTATTAGTTGTTTGGTTAGAAGTATTTTTTATTTATTTAAGAATAATATCCCATCTTGTGGCAGGTAATTAAAAAATCTCACAGGCTTTATCCACATTATAGCTGAGCCAAGAAAGAAATTTAAAGGGTAAAAATATGATAGCAATTAAATGTTAAAAAAAAGGAAATGTCTGCTAAACATTACTTGGTAATATCTTGTGTTCAAAAAGAAAGATATTTAGTCAAATTTAAAAGACTTTTTAAAAAATGAACTAGAATAACAATGTGAGGAAGATCACAAGTAAATTACAATGATGATTCAGTAGCACTCAAAAAAATGAAAAAGCTGAATAGATTTTAAGAAACAAATGTTTCTGATTTCATTCTGAACTTGAAGAGTAAAACAATCATATTTGCAGTTAGAATAAAAATTGATCTGACCTTGTCTATGAATTGGTATAATAGATAGTAAAGGGATTAATCTCAAGCCATTTTTTTTCTGCCACTGACAAGCTACCAAATAAAAATAAATTAATTGTCCATAATAAAATTTTTATTCTCTTTAATTTTAATGGATCTAAACCTGTAAAGGTCTAGATAGTCCTGCTAGTGAATTTTCAAAATATAATATTGGCCATTGATTTCATTCACCTAAAGTTAGAATTAAAAACCTCATTATGATAGGATAAAAGATAGACAGTTGGCAAGCTCACAGATTTCTACCATCAATTTTAAATGGAATAATGAGCCACAAAAATCATCCTAGTGATGTCAGAGCCTAGTGGCCATTAAATTCAGTACTCAAACTAGTTCTTTCCCATGGAGTTGTTCATAGCTAAAATCCCTCTGGTCTTTGTTCTGCAAAAAGAACTCTTGAGTGTTTGAATCAACTTTGAGTTGTCTCCTGCTCAGGGTTTACCCTTGAGATCTGCTAAAGAGGATAAGTGAGTTTGGTATCACAATATAAGTAGAAAGAGGGAAGAAAATTTAGGTTTTCTTCTTCCGTTGGTCTCCTCAACTCTACACAGCCTTCAATTTAGATATACACTATCAGGATGTCTTTGGCTATTCTGAGTCACTTGCTTTCAAACAAACTTTAAAATATTTTGTTCAGATTTTGTGAAAAATGTCCTTGGTAATTCGATAGGGATTGCATTGGAACTGTAGATTGCCTTGGGCAGTACAGTCATTTTGACAATATTAACTTCCAATTCAAGAGCATGGTATGTGTTTCCATCTATTTGTGTCATCTTTATTTTCTTTCATCAGTGTCTTATAGTTTACAGAGTACAGGTCTTTTGTTTCTTTAGGTAGGTTTAATCTTAAGTATTTTATTCTTTTTTATGCAATGGTAAATGTGATTGCTTCCCTAATTTCTCCTTCTGATCTTTCATTGCCAGTATATAGAAATGCAGTCGATTTCTGTGTATTAATTTTGTATCCTGAGATTTTGCCAAATTCATCGATGAGCCCTAACCAGTTTTCTGGTAAAATCTTTAGGATTCTCTAGGTATAGGATCATGTCATCTGCAAATAGTGATAGTTTTACTTCTTCTTTCCAATTTGGATTCCTTTTATTTCTTTTACTTCTCTGATTGCTGTGGCTAAGACTTCCAAAACTATGTGGAATAGTAGTGGCAAGAGCAGGCATCCTTGTCTTGTTCCTGATCTCAGTGGAAATTTTTTTCAGCTCTTCACCATTGAGAATGATGTTAGCCATAGGTTTGTCGTATATGGCCTTGATTATGTTGAGGTAGGTTCCCTCTATGCCCACTTTCTGAAGGGTTTTGATCAGAAATGGGTGTTGGATTTTGTCAAAGTTTTTTTATGCATCTATTGAGAGGATCATATGGTTTTTATTCTTCAGTTTGTTAATGTGGTGTATCACACTGATTGATTTGTGGATATTGAAGGATCCTTGCATCCCTGGAATAAATCCTACTTGATCATGATATACTATCCTTTTAACATATTGTTGGATGTGGTTTGCTAGTATTTTGCTGAGGATATTTGCATCGATGTTCATCAGTGATATTGGCCTGTAGTTTTCTTTTTTTGTGGTATCTTTGTCTGGTTTTGGTATCAGGGTGATGGCGGCCTCATAGAATGAGTTTGGGAGTGTTCCTTCCTCTGCAGGTTTTTGGAACAGTTTCAGAAGGATAGGTGTTAGCTCTTCTTTGAATGTTTGATAGGATTCACCTGTGAAGCCATCTGGTCCTGGACTTTTGTTTGTTGCAAGTTTTTTTAATCACAGTTTCAATTTCAGAACTTGTGATTGGTCCATTCATCTTTTCTATTTCCTCTTGGTTTAGTCTTGGAAGATTGTACTTTTCTAAGAATTTGTCCATTTCTTCTAGGTTTTCCACTTTATTGGTGTATAATTGCATATAGTAGTCTCTTATGATCCTTTGTATTTCTGTGGTATCTGTTATACTTCTTTTTTTTTTTTGTCTTTTGTTGTTGTTGTTGTTGTTGTTGTTGCTATTTCTTGGGCCGCTCCCGCGGCATATGGAGGTTCCCAGGCTAGGGGTTGAATTGGAGCTGGAGCCACCGGCCTATGCCAGAGCCACAGCAACGCGGGATCCGAGCCGCGTCTGTAACCTACACCACAGCTCACAGCAACGCTGGATCGTTAACCCACTGAGCAAGGGCAGGGACCGAACCCGCAACCTCATGGTTCCTAGTCGGATTCGTTAACCACTGCGCCACGACAGGAACTCCTGTTATACTTCTTTTTCATTTCTAATTTTATTGATTTGAGTCCTCTGTCTTTTTTTCTTGATAAGTCTGGCTAAGGGCTTATCAATTTTGTTGATCTTTTCAAAGAACCATCTTTAGGTTTCATTAATCTTTTCTATGGTTTTCTTCATTTCTATTTCATTGATTTCTGCTCTGATCTTTATGATTTCTTTCCTTCTTCCAACTTTGAGTCTTGTCTATTCTTCTCTCTCAAGCTGCTTTAGATGTAAAGTTAGCTTGTTTATTTCAGCTTTTTTTTTTGTTTGTTTCCTGAGGTAGGCTTGTATTGCTATAAACTTTCCTCTTAGAACAGCTTTTGCTGTATCCCATATTTTTGGAGTGTCGTATCTTTGTTGTCATTTACTTCTAGGTATTTTTTAATTTGCTCTTTAATTTCTTTGGTGATCTACTGGTTGTTTAGTAGCATGTTGTTTAGTCTCCATGTATTTGTGTTTTTTGCAGTTTTTTTCTTGTTGTTGATTTCCAGTCGTATAGCATTGTGGTTGGAAAAGATGCTAGATATGGAGCTGCAGGAATCAGGCTCCCTGATATCAGACTATACTACAAAGCAACAGTCATCAAAACCATATGGTACTAGCACAAATTCAGAAATGTAGATCCTTGGAACAGGATAGAAAGCCCAGACTTAAAGCCATGCACCTACAGCCAACTAACCTATAACAAAGGAGGCAAGAATATACAATGGAGAAAAGACAGCCCCTTCAATAAGTGGTGCTGGGAAAACTGGACAGCCACATGGAAAGGAATGAAATTAGAACACTCCCTAACACCATACACAAAAATAAACTCCAAATGGATGAAAGACCTAGATATAAGACCAGATACTATAAAACTTAGAGGAAAACATAGACCAAACACTCTCCAATGTAAACAACAGCAACATCTTCTCAGAGCCACCTCTTAGAGTAATGACAGTAAAAACAAAAATAAACAAATGGGACTCAATTAAACTTAAAAGTTTCTGCACAGCAAAGGAAACCCTAACGAAATGAAAAGACAACCCACAGAATGGGAGAAAATAGTTGCAAATGAAACAACTGACAAGGGATTAATCTCCAAAATTTATAAAAACCTCCTACCACTCAATACCAAAAAAACCAAACAACCCCATCCAAAAATGGGCAGAAGATCTAAACAGACAATTCTCCAAAGAAGACATGCAGATGGCCAAAAAACACATGAAAAGATGTTCAACATCAGTCATTATTAGAGAAATGCCAGTCAAAACCACTCTGAGGTACCACCCGACACCAGCCAGAGTGGCCATCATCCACAAGTCTACAAACAATAAGTGCTGGACAGGGTGTGGAGAAAAGGGAACCCTCCTACACTGTTGGTGGGGATGTAAACTGGTACAACCACTGTGGAAAACAGGAAGGAGATGCCTCAGAAAACTAAAAATACAACTACCATTTGATCCAGCAATCCCACTCCTGGGCATCTATCCAGAGAAAAGACACGACTCGAAAAGACACATGTACTCCAGTGTTCGTTGCAGCATTATTTGCAATAGCCAAGACATGGAAACAACCTAAATGCCCATCGACAGAGGAGTGGATAAAGAAGGCAGGGTACAGATACACAAGGGAACATTACTCAGTCATTCAAAGGAATGAAATAATGGCATTTTTAGCAACATGGATGGACCTAGAAATTATCATGCTAAGTGAAGTCAGTCAGACAGCGAGACACCAACATCAAATGCTATCACTGACATGTGGAATCTGAAAAAAGGACACAATGAACTTCTTTGCAGAGCAGATACTGACTCACAGACTTTGAAAAACTTATGGTTTCCAAATGAGACAGGTTGGGGGGTGGGTTGGGGGATGTTCTGGGGCTTTGGCTTGGAAATACTGTAAAATTGGGTTGTGATGATCATTGTACAGCTATAAATGTAATAAATTCATTGAGTAATATAAAAACATAGATATACACTATTACATCAATAGGAGAAACAATAGTGGCAGCCCTCCTTCTGCATTCCAAACCCTTGGCATGGTCAACATCATTCTAATGTGAACTAGTCCTAGCCTAACTATCCAGTAGCCCGCTGCTCACTAAAAAGTATGCTCAGGGGAGTTCCCGTTGTGGTGCAGTGGTTAACAAATCCAACTAGGAACCATGAGGTAGCAGGTTCAATCTCTGCCCTTTCTCAGTGGGTTAAGGATCCGGCGTTGCTGTGAGCTGTGGTGTAGGTCACAGACACTGCTCGGATCCAGCGTTGCTGTGGCTCTGGCATAGGCCAGTGGCTACAGCTCAGGTTAGACCCCTAGCCTGGGAACCTCCATATGCCGTGGGGAGAGGCCCTAGAAAAGGCAAAAAGACAAAAAAAAAAAAAAAAAAGAATGCTCATACTTTATCTGTCCAATCTATCCCCTCTATCACAAACATATTACCATTAATCCATCTGTGACTTTATTTCTTTTTCCAAGAAAGCCATCCTTTCTCTGCACTACTTACATATAAACTCATTTCCTACCTCTTCCAAGGAAGCCTCCCCTGAAAATATCAATTATAAATATCTTTCTCCTTTTAAATTGTCTGTAATATTCACAAGCTTCACTAATACAGTATGGTTGCATATGTATGTTCTATTGATCTAACTAGTGAGACATAAAAAAGAATGAAATTTTGTTATTTGCAACATATGGATGGATTTGGAGGATATTATGCTAAGTGAAATAAGTCAGAGAAAGACAAATACTGTATGATATCATTTATATGTAGACTCTATAAAATAAAACTAGTGAATATAACAAGAAAGAGACTCATAGAGAACAAACTATTGGTTACCAATGGGGAGGAGGAAGGTAGGAGAGGCAAGATAGGGTCAGGAATTAAGAGGTATGAACTATTATGTATAAAGTAAATAAGCTACAAATATATATGCACACTACAGGGAATATACGTAATATGTTACAATAACTATAAAAGGAGTATAACCTTTAAAACTGAATCATTATTTTATACAGCTGAAACTTATACAATATTTTAAATTATCTGTATCTCAATAATGAAAAATTAGCAAATATAAGTGTATTTATGTTATGTTTATCTCTTAAGTTTTCAGCACAAGTTTTACCCATACTGGACAATGGAAACTTGACTACAGTAATCAAAAGTATGCTCTTTGTCCAGAATGATTTATTTATCCATCTAGCCATTTTTTTAACTAGAATTTATTTAAGTACTTGGTGCTTTATTAGTCACTTATGATGGAGCATGATAATGGGAGAAAAAAGAATGTATACATGTATGTGTAACTGGGTCACCATGCTGCACAGTAGAAAAAAAACTGTGTTGGAGAAATAACAGTTAAAAAAAAAAAACAAAGAAACCAGTTGTTAGTTTTGCCCTCTTTTTCCTTACAAATGCGAAGGGTGAGGACACCTGAAATTTGAGATTCACATAATTAATTTGTAAAATCTGCAGACAAAAATCAATCAGCTTTTCAAAGAGTTTAATGTAATAAATTTAAATTAGCCTAAATGAATTTACCCACTAAATGTAAATGCATTCAAATTGTTCAGAACATTATTTTTTGGTATAATTTTTTATAAAGCCTTCAATGTTTCTATGGGTATTAATCATTCATAAACAACTTCTTCTGGGAAATTATTTTTATTAATTTCTTTTGAACAAATGTTATGACATTTTGATTTGGGGAAATAAGTCCATGTTATCCTGTTTCTTATGCACGTTTTTGAGAACAATGTGTCAGAATTTTAAATATCTGTATATTTAAATAATATAAATATTTGTTAATAAGTAATTTTTTTTTTTTAAAGAATCAGCCTTGGAGTTCCCATTGTGGCTCAGTGGAAATGAATCCAACTAGCATCTATCAGGATGCGGGTTTGATCCCTGGCCTCACTCAGTGGGTTAAGGATCTGGCATTGCCAGGAGCTGTGGTATAGTTTGCATATGCAGCTTGGATCCTGTGTTGCTGTGGCCTTGATTCAACCCCTAGCCTGGGAATCTCTATATGCTGTGTGTTTGTGGCTCTAAACAAACAAAAAAGCCAACAAACAAAAACAGCCTTCATTGATTTAATGATTAGGAGTCCTTTACCTTTCAATCAAGACTCAATTGTACACTGTACCATTCAAATGGAGCCCACCTTTGCTTGTTCCCATAAAAGAAGGGGTATGCTCAATAAACATGTAGACTGTTATTTCACTAATTCTTTAATCAAAATATTTATTGAATGCCAACTATATGCTAGGATCCCTTCTAGATACTGGAGTATATTAATAAACAAGAAAAATATCCCTGACTTCTTGGTTCATTCTAATTAGGATAATGAACTATCCTGGTTTAAGTGGTTAAAAAAGAGGTTTGCTGGGATGTGGGAATTTCAGTGCTAAAACTTAGAATACCTCAATGCTAAAGCCTGGGATAGACTGATCACATAATTCTAATGGAGAAAATATGCAATAAATCTGTATACAGAGAAGGCATCTAATATCTGTTGAGTCAATAAATTGATGCTAATTGATTAAGGAGAAAAAAGATTTTTATTTATTTCTTAAAACCTCAATTAATGATCCTAAACTTTGCCTTGTAGTTTTCATAGGAATTTACCATGTGTATTTCTGCATGATAAATTAGCCCCAAACTTAATGAGTTAAGAAAAGAAGCATTTAGGAGTTTCTGCTGTGGTACACAGGGTTAAGGACCTGGTATTGCCACATCTGTGACTATGTGGTTAGCTGTGGCTCAGATTTGATCCCTGGCCTGGGAACTTCCATATGTCATGAGTGTGTCCAAAAAAAAAAGAAGAAGAAAAAAAGAAAGAAAGAAAATAAGCATTTATTTCCTCGTAGTTTCTGAGGGTCAGAAGATGTCTGGGAGTTTAGCTTCATGATTCTGATTCAGCATGTGTCATAAGGTTGCTGTCCAGATGGCAGCTCAGGCTATAGTCATAAGAACTCTTAACTGGGGCTGTGGGATCTTCTACCATGCTTATTTGCTCACTTATATGGTTGCTGGCAGGCCTTAATTCTTCACAGCTTGTTGGCCTGAGGCCTCTGTCACCTACCATATTGCCTTCTCTATAGGCTGCCTGACTATCCTTAGCTGCTCAATGATCAGAGCACCCCCAAATGGAAACTCTTTGTCTATTTATAACCTAATATAGGAAGCAATATATTATATAGCATCATTTCCACCATATTTTATTGATGACACAGAACAAATATGGTCAAATGTGGAAGGGGACTATTTAAAGGTGTGTATACTTGGATATGGGATTTATTAAGGGCCAATTTAGAGACCAGTTAACACATAATGCTTCTATTCCTGATCATCTTTGCTTCTTATAATTAAACAGTAGTTTTAAAATTTAGGATGCTAAAGAATCTCCTTTCCAAAACAGAGAATTTCAGGTCCCACTCCTAAAGAATTTGATTCAGTATTCTAGGTTGCAACATTTTTATGAAGCACTTTAGGTATTTCTGATATAGGCAGTGTGAAAACAACACACTGAAATACTCAGAGCATGACCTCAGAACATTTTCATCTAGTCCTATGCATTTAAACTCTCATGTGATGATGACTCCCACATGTATATTTTTCTTGTCTAGATTCAGCATCATCTCACAGAGATGTTTTCCAGGTAGCTCAAATTCATTCCTTCTACTCTCTATCCACACCATTCCATAGCTGCAATGCCCTCCCTGAATTCCTGAAAATTGATGAGTAGAAATGTCATTTTTTCAATAGCTCAAGTGAGAACTCCTTTGTTTTGCAAAAACTCTTCATATCAACAAATCACAAAGTATGCTGATTCTATTTTCTTATTGTTTTCTAGGGGTCTTCTTTTCTCTTGCCAATGCCTGAGTCCCTGCACTTACCATTTCATCCTGGATTTCTGCCAATAACCTTTTACCTAACATACCTGCTGCCAATCCTGCCTTTTTTTCAATCTATTCTCTATAATACTGTCAAAACGATTTTTCTAGAATGTTGATTTGCTCATCTTATTTCCCACTCAAAATCCTTCAATGTTTCACATTACCTTCTGGATAAAATACAAACTTCATACTGTGGTGTGAAAGGCTCCTTTCTAACCAGGCATCTGCCAACATCTCCAGTTTTGTCTCTTGACATTCTACTAATTATCCAATAGCAATAACAAAACTATGTAAAGTTACAGATTTCATTACAGTATCTGAAGTTTCCATGATCTTTTGAAATCTGTACATTCCTACTCATCCTGGGACTCAGCTTAGGTATCCCCTCTTCCAGAAATCTTTTACTATGGTCTTCCATAAAAAAATAACCTCACCTGAATTTCTGAATTTGAAGTTTCTTAATTGAATGTCTACTAATTGAATAGTAAATGCTTCATAAAATCGTGAATATTGATTGACTGATGAGTATATGTGAATTATTATCAGGGAAATGAAAGAGGAAATTTTAATTTAGGCTAACAATATAATTTATTTGATTCTGCCATTAAAATAATAGAAAAATAAAACAGCAGAGGTTGGGAGTTCCCAATGTGGCTCAGCAGTAACAAACCCGAATGGCATCCATGAAGACATGGGTTCAATCTCTGGCCCTGCTCAGTTGGTTAAGGATCAGGTGTTACTGTGAGGTGTGGTGTAGGTCACAAATGCAGCTTAGATTCCATGTTGTTATGGCTGTGGTGTAGGCTGGCAGCTGCAGCTCTGATTCACCCCCTAGCCTGGGAACTTCCATATGCTGCAGGTGTGGTCCTAAAAAGACAAAAAAAAAAAAAAATCATAAAAACAAAAAAAACAAACAGCAAAAATTAAAATTAACTCAAGCTCAAGCTCAGATAACGTCTAGTTTTGATCTCACTCTCACTTTGCACATAAGGGAACTCAGATTTGGAATGATTAGTCTGGTTCAAAATCCAGAGTAAGTAAGTGAAAAGATAGGACTATAATATACAGCGTATGTGTATGGAATACGAGGCATAAAAAAACCAACACCCATATCCGCCATAGCAGAAGACCAGCTTTTATTTAGCCAAAGATTCAGAAATATCTAAGCATACCTGGTAATGATTTGTGAGCAAGCTTGAGGAGACATAATTTATACAAAGCTATGAGGGATTTTATTTTGTGTATGTGTGTGTGTGGCTGAATTAAAGGAAAGGGATATGAAGGTGATATACCATTTATTGGAAAAATTGGTTCCTTGACCTTTCTGTATGAGCTAGCATTTGAGACTTGTAGAGACATAGGCTCTAGACAACATCTCAGGTATCTGCCTACTAGGAAAACTGTGAAAATATGTGGAAATCGGTAATACTATTTCAGGGCCTGGGTGACAAAGCATAGAACATATCAGAAGGAAGGACATTTTCCAGCTTCAGCCAAGAGCATGACATAGCTTTAACTCATTTAGGATTCCAGAGGATAATGTATTACCTTTGCACTTCATAGATTTGCAGCTGGGAAAGAATTAGGAGAGAGTTTCCTGTCATTCATACAGATTTGGGAAAAAAGACTGTCAGTCCAGGCTACGATGACAAATTATCATAGACAGGGTGGCTTAAACAGTAAACATTTATTTCTCACATTTCTGAAAGTTGGGAAGTTTAAGATCAAGGTGCTTAGAGCTTAGGCATCTGGTGAGAACTCCCTTCCTGGTTTGCAGATGGTGGTCTTCTCATTGCATCTTAACATGGCAAAAAGTAGAGAGAGAAGAATCAAATTCTTCCATTTCTCTTCTAATGAACACACTAATCCTATCACAAGGGCTCTAACCTAGTGACCTATTCACCCCCCTAATGTCTCATCTCCAAATGCTATCATACTGGGAATTTGAGGTTTCAGCATATGAATTTTGGGGGGACATAAATATTTAGTCCATAGCAAATACCATGATCAGGTACTATCTTCAGGTTTTTTATTGGACATGGTTCAAACACAAGTGTGGAAATATAACACAAAAATATTGCTTTTGAAAATATCTGAGGCACATTAGCTTGAATAAGACTTTTTAAGAGATGTGGGTGTCCTGCATCAGGTCATAAGCAAATAATATTAATTCAACAATATTACCTGCTGGTAATTAATTCAACAGTATTACTTGATACTATATAGCAAGCCATCTCAGTGCATTCTGGTGAAACCTAAAGTAGTATATTGTAGTTTTGGTGGCTTTAACAGCAGTGACAAGCTTGTGACTCAGAAAAGCCTGTATACAGTCTTGGATTAACCCAAGGTATATTTGTTACCACTTTTGAATAAGTCAAAGATGTATTATTTGATTTGATAATCTGCTTTGTGCCCAATACTCAAGACTCAGAAAGGGTTCACTTACCATTAAGTTATTCTTAGCTAAAGCAGCCGAAATGTATATCCTTATCTCTATTGTCCTCAAGTACATAGTCCTAGCACCACTATACTGAAAATTTTATTAGACCATTTTGCATGTTTTATTACATTATTATTATTATCATTATTACTTTTATTACTCTTGGCTTTCTAATCCAACCTAAATCCACTTTAAAGGCAATAGGACTACACTATACCCTATTCACTGAGAACTATTGTATAGCTGATTGTTCCTCATATATTGTATATATTATCTGATCCATTCTCCAGTTCCTTTGTACCTGTGATAAGTTTTTACTTCTGCTTCCAACCAACCTGGATGCAGAACTCAGTCTACCATCCCAATCACTGAAAAGAATCCAGTCTCATCTCAAACTCTATTCTTAATCTGATAGTAGAGAATCCTTTCTATAGGCAAGATAGTAAATTTGCACAAAGGCCATCAGCAGTTTATAAATTGCAGCTACAAAGCAAATACTTTCATGATGCAACTGTTCTTTATTAAGAGTTTACAATTCATCCAGCTCTGAAGTCTTTATGTTCTTAAACATGGAGTGATCCATACACAACACTCAATGAATACTGATATGTTGTAGTGGACTTTGGTGAGCATGCAAGTGTGAAGAAAGCCTGTCATCACTGTAGTATATTGTCTATTATAACTAAAGTGCACTTCCATTTCTCACTGTATCTTAAAGGGGGCCATATTGGAATTTTGGGTGGGATAATTTTTGTTATGTGGGGCCCTGTGACACCTCTGGCCAACACTAGTTTGCCAAATGCTAGTGTGTTACTCTTGTCACTGGACAATGAAAAACACCACCAGACACTTGAAACTCCTCTAAAAGTTCCATGATACCACTTTCCTTTAAGAATTACTACAAAATTAATAATTTATGCTAGTTAAAGCCTGTCTCTATTCAATACTCTGTTAAGGCAACAACCAAGAGCAAAGTTATTTAAATAGCATTGTTTTGGTGGTAGCTATTAAAAATCACAGAAAAATATACACAGTTTAAAACAGTGTACAATTAGTCTGACAACTCCCCAGATGCATAATAAAGCCCTTCATAAATAACCAAGAGCTTGAGATTTCCTATCATTATGCATTTGTCACAGCTGAGAAGGTCATTAGGTGGTTAAGTAACTCTCCAAAGATCCTAAAGTGGTGGATTGCAATGTATCTTTGATACTTTTGCTTTTTATACTTTATATTTGAATATCACTTTTAGAATAATTTAAATGTAATTTGAAGGACTGACTACAATGGCTATATTTATCATCATTCTCAGGTCAGGTTTCCTTGGATTAAACAAAGCTCTAATGAATGCTATTTCATTGTTCCTGATTTAACTGATAGTAAACTTGGAACAGCTCAGTGAAATACCTAAAGAGCAAAAGATGCAGAAACTAAGCTCAAAAATCTATTTGCTATAGGTAAGATAATGTTTCTCTCATGTTGTTACAAATGCCAAGGTATCCAGAGCTGTTGTAATAGAAAAAAAATCACAGGCCTGTAGGCATTATTTCCAAATGTAATGACCGTTCCTGTTGGTCATTATGTAAGAAATTAGCTTTACAAAATGCAGGGCTGGAACATATCATTTGGAGATCAAACCTGAAAGTTACTCTTGGCTTACATTCAAAGATGATAAATTAAAATTTCCCCGAAAATATACAAGCAGAAATGAACCTGAGAATAGTGGTCTTTCTAGTCTTCTAGGGCCATCCATAATCAGACCCATCTGGTCCGAAAAATGCTGAATAAGTATGTTTTATTTGTAATATATGTCATTTAGACTTCAAGAAACTATGGTAAACATTCTGTATCTATGAACATAATTTGAAACCAATAGCATGCCTCAGGGCCTTGAAGTGAAATTAGCCTCATTGACTAATGTCCAGAGGGGATGAATATGTATATGGGGTGGTAGGGCTGCTGTAAAATGAAAACTATTCTTGCCAAAATTTTCGGAATTATATTCCGAAATATGCTATCTATGGAAGCAGCAAAATCTTTCTTAAAAAGACAAATTAAGTGAGGCTATATTTTAAATCAAACAGATGGCTTTATTTATATCCCAAAATATTTAACTGTCAAAACACTTTTTTTCCACATTGCGCAAGGAAGATTTATTAGAACTTATTACTATGTGAGAGAAGACAACGTTCTGCAGATTTGAGCAAAAGTCAAAGATAGCTGTCAATGGGCCTAATAAAGAACCTCTCCAAAAGTCCTCTCTTCCATGAAAGCAAGGAAAATACTGGGAAAAAAATGGTCAAAATCAACCTTTTTTAAAATTCTGAGAGTTAACTGAAGGTTTACAGTAATCCAAAGAGTATTTTTTCAAGAAAAATGGTAAATCTCATTAAAAACAGTAAGATTTTTGGTATTTTAGCTTGCTCTATTTCTATCCTCCACTCCCCAGATCTGCAGGAACCTTGAAAACTAACAGCTTCACAACTATAGTAGCCATGAAAACTAGCACTCTAGCGAACAGAACAGGAGGGAACAGAAACAGGTTTGGATTTCTAAAAAATCCATCTCCTGATAATTGTCACTATTTGACATGTCTGGAAGCTCCTTTCATAGCTCCATTCTCAGGATTGTCTTTAATTGATCTGAGTCAGATCTGTCTCCATTCAAACAACCTAGGGAGTTTGTTGGAAAAAAATAATGGTAATTGTTTAATACTGCAGCTACCTATACAATGATATCAATTAGAGTTAACAAGAGGTTGACTAAGGAACTTAAAAGGAAAAACTGGTATGAGATGTTTGCAGCAGGCTTTGAAAAGCTCAATATGTTTTGAGGACTTCTAGAAGACCATATGGGTGTTCAGGGCTGTTGGTTTGTCATGCCTGTGGAAAACCTCAGAAGGCCCTAATCTCTCACTTCTGACTGCCTGGAAGACTCTGAATAAGCAGTAAATATGGCTAAGGCAGAATTGTATACTGAAGAAGTACTGAAGCCCTGTGTCAAGGAACATATACAATGCTTTGGTGAAGGCTGAGAGAATTACTGGTTCATGGAATTTAGCTAAATCTCTGTCCAATTATTAGCTGACCCCTGAAGTAACCAAGAAGACATTTTACTGGCTACATAAGACAAGAATTACAGAATTAGTCCAAGAAAGTCACTAAACAAATGAACTCCACAACATCAGCTAATAGCAATTACAACAAAACTTGGGGAGAATGAAACTCTTATTTCAAGAGTCACCACATTGTATGATTTAAAATATAAAGTATTCAAAAGATATTAAAAGACATGCAAAGAAATAGGAATAGATGGCCCATACAAAATAAAAAATGCAGGCAACAGAAAATGCCCCTGTAGAAAATGTTGGACTTAATGACAAAGACTTTAAATCGGCTATTAGAAAAATGTTCAAAGAATCACACACACACACACACACACACACACACAAAGAATCAATGGAGTTTTTAGCAATAAAGTTTCACCAAAAAGAAATGTTAGCAAAGACAGAATTCATTAAAAAAAAAACCAAAAAATTGTGTAGCTTAAAATAACAATAACTAATATGAAAAATTCTGTAGTAGACTGGAACTGGTAGAAGAGTCAGGCAACTTGAAGATAGTACAATTGTGGTTATTTCAAGGAATAAAAGGAACAAAAAGAAGAAAGAAGGAAGAGTAGTTATCTCAGATGTCTGTGAGATGGCACCAAATATACTAACATATGTATAATGAGAGTTCCAGAAGGAAAACAGAGAAAGGCCAAAGTATTTGAAAAAATAATGCTAACAAGTAATAAAAGTTTATAAAAAACATGAATATACACAAAGCAGTAAATAACCAACCAATAGGATAAACTAAAAAATATCCACATCTACATGCATCATAGACAAACTGTCAGTCAAAAGCCAAAGAGTGAATCTTGAAAACAATGAGTGAAATGTAACTCAAAACTTACTTAATTAATATACTGTGGTAGTGCAATAAGCCTTGATATATAAATCAGAGGAATCAAATTGGGAGTCCAAATATAAACCCATGTATTTATGGTTTATTGAGTTTTGATAAGGGTGTCAATATAAATTTCAGTGGAGAAAGAATAGTCTTTTCAACAAATGGTGATACAATTGGATATTCACACACACACACACACACACACACACGAAGAAGTTAAACACCTAACTCATATTATAATGAAACATTAACTAAAAATAGATCATATATCTAAATGTAAGAGTTTAAGCTATAAAATTTTTAGAATAAAGCATAAGTGGAAATCTTCCTGGGACTTGGCCATAGATTCTTAGAAATGACACCAAAAGCACAAGTAAAAAAAGAAAAACATTGATAAAATTGAGTTCATCAGAATTAAAAACTTGCGCTTTAAAGGCTCACACTAAGTACAAAGACAACCCAAAGAACATACATCATCGACAACAATTGTCACTGTTCTTCCTATTAAATATAGCTATGCTTATGGCATAAACTTGTATCTTAATATCATTTTGATTTGCATTATGCTAATTAATGATTTTTAAAAACATTTCATGTGCTTATTGGCCATTTGTATATCTTCTTTAAAGAACTATTAAGATAATTTGCCTATTTTTAAATTAGATTATTAATCTTTTGGTTATTGATTTATCAGAGTTTACTGTATATTCTGGATACAGGTCTTTTATAAGATATATGACTGACAGATATTTTCTCTCATTCTTTGGGTTGTATTGTGATAATATTAATGTTTTTGCAATTTCTGCTGTATTACAAATTGAAGCAGTCACTTTTTCTCATATTTTTCTGATTCTTAAACTGAACCAAGATAAGTATATATAAAACTATATTTTTATTAATTTTATTAAACAGAAATTTAGCAACTGGGATCTTCTTCCAATCTCATTTTTCTAGGGTATCAGATTTAAAGAGAAAAATATTTTATAGTACTTAATACAGTCAATTCAATTGCCTTCAAATCTTCAAACAAAATCCATTATGTGTATAAATTTATATTTTAAATATAGATAAAATATATAAATTGATGAATTGGGTGAATAGACCAATGGTATACTGCATTCTCAAGTTAAAATTTAGTTTTGACACAGTAGTATTTTGTATTTTCTTGTGTTATTGCTATCTGGCACCCTACATATTTGTGGTTCTTATGATTGGACAACTAGGAACACCTTTGAAAGTAACAGTCTAATATTACTTTGTAGTGCTATTGTAATGCCAACTTAAAGAAAAATGCATAACATGAGAATTCTGAGGTTAAGTTTTATTCAAGGCCTCACTGAGGACTATAGCCTGGGAGACAGCCACTGAGTACCTCTGAGTAAACTGCCAGGAAGAGGTGGGGAAGGGCACCCCCCACACTCATAAATGGATTTTTTGGCTGGGAAATATATGCAGTCAAGCGAACACTTTGGTAAAAGATTACACAAAGAATGGAAATTTCAAGTTAATGATTTTAGTGCTTTTCTATGTATGGAAAACTGCAAGAATCTGGAGTCATTGAAAATCTTCCTGAGATATGCGTATTAGTATGTAAGGACTTGCTTATCCAAAGCACAGAGTGCCTCATCCTTTTTCTTCATCCTGAATTATCCCTCAGGGCACAGCTGATGGCTCACTGCAGTGGGCTGACTTAACTAACCCTTATATAATGGGATGATGAACTACACTCTTTGTTCTTTTTTTGTTTACAGACTCAAAATTAATCACACACGTGGGCACGTGCACACACACAGAGAGAAGTAAAACTAATTAAATTACTTCCACAAATGAACGAGACAAAAAAGAAAATGAATGGTAACTAAGTATCAGTTACTTTACTTATTTTACAGATATGTTTACTTTTATTCACGCTCCATTTTCCTCTCTCAACCTATTCAGTTTTGTAACAAAATTGAATTTTTACACAGTTTCTTCTACAATTACTTTGTGAAAACTCACAGTATAGAGAAACTAACTTGTTTTAAGAATAAAAGAACCTCCTTTCTTCAGGAGTATCTGCAGCAATTTTTCTCTCTAAACAAAACCTCTGCCCTATGTATGGTTCATGTTCAGATACGTGCTTCATTCAAGTTTGTTTCCCTTTCCTCTGAGTTGCTAGTGGAAGCATATGGTAACATTTCTTCCTGTGCTAATTTAAATCATCTCCTTTAAAATGAGGCTGAGTAAATACATTGGCAAGTTTTCTGTTTTATACAAAGAGACCTATTTTCACTCTGTGTATAACTTATATATACAATTGTATAAATACATTTTAAAAATAATAGATTTTCTTCTCATACATACTGGATTAAATTCATTGTAAGGTGAATATGGCAGGCAAGTAATCCTTTTCTGACAGTAGCATTAGCCAGGACAAGTGGGTACAGATCAACAGACCCCTGGGTCTGTATGTTGGGAAAGGGAAAAGCACTACTGGGGTAGAATCTACCCGCATCTTATTTTGAATATAGTTTTGCCTCAGAAGATAGGATATATAGGGAAGTATGTATTCTATTCCTCTTGTAGAATATGAGTTCTTTTTATAAATGAGTAGGGAAAGATGTAGAGCGCAAAGAACCCCATTGCAACAGTTTAAGTGTCAAAAAAGGCATGTCTATATCCAAAGAAGTTTTTTTGTTAAGATTTAAATCTATTCCTACTGTAATAAATTAGGCTAGCCAAGCAATTCAGGGCCCATCCATCTAGTCTCATGCTTTTGAAATGTAAAAATTTCAGTCTTGTTGCTTATAAAAATCATATACTGCTTTCATTCCAATCTATGTTGATTTAATTTAAATAATGGAACTTTTAAATCACCTCATGGGTATTTTGACAGGTATATAGACCAAGGTAAAATGGTTTTGGACTTGTGTTCAGAATTCTGTAAGGAGGAGAAAAAATAATAAATATAAAGAATTCCTAATTCACAATGTTTGCTATATGCTAGAAATTAATATTTTATTACTCAATGAATTTATTACATTTATAGCTGTACAATGATCATCACAACCCAATTTTATAGCATTTCCATCCCAAAGCCCAGAACATCCCCCACCCCCCCAACCTGTCTCATTTGGAAACCATAAGTTTTTCAAAGTCTGTGAGTCAGTATCTGCTCTGCAAAGAAGTTCATTGTGTCCTTTTTTCAGATTCCACATGTCAGTGATAGCATTTGATGTTGGTGTCTCGCTGTCTGACTGACTTCACTTAGCATGATAATTTCTAGGTCCATCTATGTTGCTAAAAATGCCATTATTTCATTCCTTTGAATGACTGAGTAATGTTCCCTTGTGTATCTGTACCCTGCCTTCTTTATCCACTCCTCTGTCGATGGGCATTTAGGTTGTTTCCATGTCTTGGCTATTGCAAATAATGCTGCAACGAACACTGGAGTACATGTGTCTTTTCGAGTCGTGTCTTTTCTCTGGATAGATGCCCAGGAGTGGGATTGCTGGATCAAATGGTAGTTGTATTTTTAGTTTTCTGAGGCATCTCCTTCCTGTTTTCCACAGTGGTTGTACCAGTTTACATCCCCACCAACAGTGTAGGAGGGTTCCCTTTTCTCCACACCCTGTCCAGCACTTATTGTTTGTAGACTTGTGGATGATGGCCACTCTGGCTGGTGTCGGGTGGTACCTCAGAGTGGTTTTGACTGGCATTTCTCTAATAACGACTGATGTTGAACATCTTTTCATGTGTTTTTTGGCCATCTGCATGTCTTCTTTGGAGAATTGTCTGTTTAGATCTTCTGCCCATTTTTGGATGGGGTTGTTTGGTTTTTTTGGTATTGAGTGGTAGGAGGTTTTTATAAATTTTGGAGATTAATCCCTTGTCAGTTGTTTCATTTGCAACTATTTTCTCCCATTCTGTGGGTTGTCTTTTCATTTCGTTAGGGTTTCCTTTGCTGTGCAGAAACTTTTAAGTTTAATTGAGTCCCATTTGTTTATTTTTGTTTTTACTGTCATTACTCTAAGAGGTGGCTCTGAGAAGATGTTGCTGTTGTTTACATTGGAGAGTGTTTGGTCTATGTTTTCCTCTAAGTTTTATAGTATCTGGTCTTATATCTAGGTCTTTCATCCATTTGGAGTTTATTTTTGTGTATGGTGTTAGGGAGTGTTCTAATTTCATTCCTTTCCATGTGGCTGTCCAGTTTTCCCAGCACCACTTATTGAAGGGGCTGTCTTTTCTCCATTGTATATTCTTGCCTCCTTTGTTATAGGTTAGTTGGCTGTAGGTGCATGGCTTTAAGTCTGGGCTTAGAAATTCATTTGTAAGCAATCGTTTCATAAGATTTTTACATAATATACACTAAAATAAACATAATTTATAAATATGTTGAACTTTCTATTAAATTTAATTTTATATTAAACTTACAAAAAGATGATGCATCTTGTTTATATAGAAAATAAAGGGCAATGGCATTGTCAAGTTAGGATACTTCAAGGTCTAATCCATAAAAATTCAGTTTTGAGTTCCTAAAATTGTATATTCCAATAGACTATAGATATTTGAACTAAAAGTAAGTAATTCCCTTGATCCCAACAAGCTTTGGGTGTCTTAACCACACTGAGAGTTTTCTACACAGTAGTGAAACTGATTGACAGATTTGTAGATCAAAGTTGTTTTTCTTTTAACCTTATATTATTTCTCTTCCAAGATTATTTCAACCCCAGAGGCTCACTGATGCTTGGGGAATGGTAGTTATAATTATTTAATCTTGAACAGTTTAGCTTTCTGACCATTACCACTTGATAAGAGCTCAAGGCAGGGCTGGCTTTATACTCCAGTATAATAGGCAGTTGGGATATAAAGATCAAAATCTTCTAATCTCTGCATGCACTCCTTCTTTCCTTGAGATTCATTATTGTGCAATTTCCGCCAATAAAGTTTTCCCCTTTATGAGCAATATCTTTCAAAATTTCTCTTGGAGAGGTAATAGGTTGGATAACTGATACCTTATCAACAATCAATGTACCAGATCTTTTTCCTTCATTACTGAGAAGATCTAAGCCATCAAGAAGGCACTGGACACCTACGGCACAGACATTACACATGTGCCAAAGAGAACTCAAAAGGGTGTCAAAACAACTCTAAGGATCAATATTGCCTCCTGTACAGTTTGGCAAAGGGATGAGCCCGGAACAAAGAAATAACCTCTCTAATGAGCAGTTGTGTCCATAGGGTACAACTCTGAAGGACAATTGTTTCTGGCTGGAATGTACAAAACTAAATAGCTTATTTTCTCCCTCTTGTTCCATTTATATTATAAAATCTTAAATCCAAATTCCAAGACAAAGTTCCTTACTAAGAGAAAATTCCTCTGGCATTGAGCTGGGAAGATTAGAAGTAGCTATTATCCCTTTTGATAATCATGTAGCTACTTAAAACAAAATGAAAGAAGACCTCCTGCCTTGCTTACATTGTAAACACAGGGAAAATATGGGATCACATGCCCAAGCAAGTCTGCATGTGCCCGAAGGGCATTTCAAGGTCTTACACCCTCACCTCTCAACTGTCTTGGCGTTCATACATTTCAAATCACTGTAGATCTGTTTTAACAAATGGAAGAAAAGAATTTGGGGATCTAGAGGTTCCCAAGGTCACCTCTTCTCCTCTGTGACATCACTGGATTTTTTATCAAAAAGAATAACAAAAATATTTTATTTATTGAATAGTCATTATATGCCTAACACTTTACATTTATCTGGCATTAACTGTGGCAACAACTCTCTTAGTTATGCATATTATCTTCATTTTTCAGATGCAGAAATGGGCAAGGAAAGATTACTTAATTTCCTTAAAGTGACACAGCTAGCATGCAGCTAAAAATGGAATTGACCCTAGCACTGTACCCACATTGCCCACACTTTTTACCATAGTACTAAGCTGTCACCAGATTAACAGAACCCAATGAAGTGGATGTGGCTAATGATGAAATTGAGCAGTTTTCTGAGGAGTCAGGTTTCTAATTGGACATGGCACTTGCATTACCAGTGCCAAAACATTGCAAAGGCACAAGAAAAATGTCATCAGTAGTTCAGCACTTTGCAAGCAGTTGTACAGTTGGCATCCTGGAGGCAAAATATCCAGATGGAAGACTGAATATTTTATTTTGTATCTTGATGTTCTGGCATTATAGGAAGAAAGAAAAGTGACTTCTATTCAGTTATTTACCATTTGTGGTGATTTTGGCACTCTTTAAACAGGAGGGAAAACAAATGCTAGTGTTCATACTATATGTTGTGCTGAAATGGCCTGCGACTTCACTTGCTTCCTTTAAGGTATTTCAGTGGGATGTCACCAAGTGAAGACTCAGCAAAACTGTAAAAGTTAGATTCATCTTGGGTGCCCTTTTGCATCCTCAGGGTTTCACTATTCTTTTGTCCTCACCAGCAGAAAGGTGACTTCATGCTTTATAAATCCCCCATTCACAGCATGCTCTGAAAAACAAGTCATTCATAGCAAGAGCAATTTGAAAATGGCCAAAATTTTAAGTAACTGTGTTGCAAACTGATGACAGAATTTCAAGCACCTGTCATGGGTGACCTGTTTGTGAAAATAATGGACTTCTGAGGCTTTTGCAATCCCTCTAAAGAGCCACCGAATTATATAAATCCCAGGTCCAAGTCTTGAAACCCCTGTATAGGAAAAATACAGTGATAAAATCAATGAACGATTAGTTGATAATTATGTAACTTAAAAGAATGGGGGGAACACGAAGACTACACATGCTGCTGGTTTAGACTAGAGTTATTTCTTTGAAAACAGCAGCAAGCAAAATACTTTCATTATGCTACTGCCTTCCAAAGGTAGTAATTGAAGACCCGCTGTAAAGGCTACACAGGTGCCAGTTACTATATAACATAGCCTCTTAATTAATCTCTGAGTGTGTGTGTGTGTGTGTGAATATCTGTGTGTCAACTCCTCTCTCTCTCTGTTAGAAATACAGCTACTTAACTCATATCTTACTATGAAAGCATCTGTAGACAATATGCAATCATATGGGTGGACTTCCTTTCCCATAAAACTTTATTTACAAAAACATGTCATAGACTGCTGACTCCTTTACAAATGATGTAAGTTTAGGGTTTACACTTGGACCTATGATCTATTTTGAATTAATTTTTGTATATGGTGCAAGATATTCATTTTCTTGCATCAAAATTCATTTTCTTGCATATCAATATCTAACCAGTCGATAACACTTGTTGAAAAAAGACTATCTTTTTCCATTGACCTTCCTCGGCACCTTGGTCAAAATCAGTTGTGCCATGTATTTGTGGGTCTCTCTGTCAACTCTTTTTTCCATTCCATTGATTTGTTTAAGTCTAAAATCATACTGCTTTATAGGTTTTATAACTATGAGATGAATCTTGAAATTAGTGTTAATCCTTCATGTTTGTTCATTATTCTCTAGGTCCTTTTAAGATTTACTCTTCATTGCTGATTTTAAGCAATTTGATAGTGACATATCTTGTATTTTTTCTTGAGTTATTGTGCTTGAGGTTCCTTGAATTTTTGGATCGCTGGGTATACAGTTTTTTATCAATTTGGGAAAAATTTTGGCCGTTATTTATTAAAGTATCTTTTCTGCTCTGCCCTCTTTTTCCTCTCCTTTAAGGACATGAATTATACATACATCAGGCTCCTTAAAGTTATCCCAGAGCTCAGGAATGGTCTGTTCCTATCCATTTAGCTGAATTATTTTTTTCTTTGTTTTACTTTGGAGAGTTTCCATTGCTGTATTTGAATTCGTTAGTCTTTTCACCTCCAATGCCTAGTGTGCCATTAATCGCAACTAGTGAATATTTCATCTCACACATTGTAGTTTTCATCCCTAGATGTTGAATCTGTGTAAGCATCTTTCATGTCTATGTTTACCTTTATGTACATGTATAATACAATTATAACAACTGGTTTAATATCCTTATCTGTTGCCATCTAATATATAAGTAAATTTCAATTGTTTCATTCTTTTCTATGAGTTGTGTTTTCCTGTTTCTTTCCATGCCTGGAGATTTTTTATTGGAGTCCAGAATTTGTGAGTATGCCCTATTGAAACTATGTAGATTACATATTAAACTGTATAAATATATATATATTAAAATATTTTTGTATATATTCTTGAGTTTTGTTCTGGGATACATAAAATTACTTGGGAATGATTTGATCAAGTATTGTTTTTAAGAATTGTTAGACAAGACCAGAGTTATGATTAGCTTACCACTATTTATTCACCCCTGATTAGTCAAGACCCTCTGAGTAATCTTCCCATTGCTCCACAGTGAGGTTTTGTAGTTGAACTTCTGCGAAAAGGCACTATTCCTGGTCCTGTATGTGTGTGTGCATGCATGCACATACGCTCCAGGTACTGTTCTCTAATCTTCTTGATTCAGGTGTTTTCCTCATGTACATGATCCAGTAATACATTTTGTTAAGTAGTCTCACCTTATATGTGGTTTGTTTTTCTGTGGTTTCAGTTACTCGTGTTCAACTAAGGTCTGAAAATAATAAATGCAAAATTCCAGAAATAAACAATTCATAAGTTTTAAATTGCACACCACTCTGTTCTGAGTAATGTGACAAAGTCTCACACTGTCCTACTCTATCCTGCTGGGGATCTCCAGCCCTCGCCTTCATCTGCTCCTGATATCCAACCATGGACATCTTCATGGCTAGAAGATCCAGGATCACTCAAAGCAGATGATCCTCCTTCCGATGAACCATCAGAAGGTCAATAGTAGCCTAATACTACATCACAGTGCTTACTCATTCACCTCACTTCATCTCATCACATAGGGATTGTATTATATCCAACAAGAAGAGTTAGTATAGTACAATAAGGCATTTTGAGAGAGAGAGAGAGAACACATTCACATAACTTTTATTATAGTATATTGTTAAATTATTCTAATTTATTGCAATTGTTAATCTCATGCTGTGTCTCATTCATAAACTTTATCATAGGTATGTGTGTATAGGAAAAATATAGTATATATATATATAGGGTTTGGTATTCACTGGGGGTCTTGGAAAATATCCTCTGTGGATAAGGGGAGACTACTGTATTTTTTTCAATACTCTAAATTCTCTCTGTGTGTGAAGAAAATAAGTCAGGCCTGAGGGCTGGCTTATACAGGCTTGGCTTCTTTTGCTACTCATAAATATTTTTAGTATTCATGTGTTTTCTTGTCACTTTAAATGTCTCATGTCCCGGGCATTCATTAGAACTTTATGAACCCTCTCTGCTCTTCAGCACACTACTCTATATATACTAGTTAGCCTGAATTCTCCAGACTCTCTGCTCCTCAACATAGGGACTCCACAGGATTCTGCCTGACTTCCTCCTACCTGCACCATAGCCTAGAAACTCTCTCAAAAGCAGTAAACTGGGGAAATAATATGGCTGGTTTCATTTAACTATGTTTCAGGATTCACTGTCCATGACAGTCTGATGTCCAGTGTCTTGATACTAGCAATTCTTTCATATATATTAATTTTTGTTTGTATATTTATTTTTGGAAAAAGATTAAATCTGGTCTTGCTGACTCCCGTTTTGTGCTGGAGGTGGCATCTTCCACCAGTTTAATCTTATGTTTAAATGTAAGAAGATATATTTCTTTTTGATGTGTCTATCATTGACTCAAAAATTCTAGCTCTGTTTTGTGTGAACTCATTTAGATGGTACCCAATAGACTAACAGAATATTTTAGTCTTTACTTGGCATACTATAGCTACTAAAATCTTCATTTTGCTTATTTCATAGCTTAAGGAACTGAAAGCTAGTACTTGATTTATCATCATTAATTTATATGGATATTCATCAGAGCATTGTTTATAATTATAGAAATAACAAAATACACTGAAAATATTTAATAATGAGTATGTTAAGATAAATACATAAGGTAGAATATTATATAGCCATTACATAAAATATTTTTTAAAATGTTTAATTACATTGGAAAATGTTACTATGTAATGTTAAATAAAATTGTACATATAGCTAAATATCAATTTCATTAATAATATGGAAATATACATTTTAAAGTTGGATGAAATTGCATTAGCTTCTTAATAATGGTAATTATCTCAGTATTAAATGCTGTAGTCATTGTTTGTTAAAATTTCAGCCCCCTCTGGAGTTCCCATAGTGGTTCTACAAGTTATGATCCTGACTGGTACCCATGAGGATGTGGGTTCGATCCCTGGCCTCACTCAGTGGGTTAACGGATCTGCTGTTGCTGTGGCTGTGATGTAGGCTGTCAGCTGTAGCTCCAATTCAACCCCTAGCCTGGGAACTTCCATATGCCACAGGTGTGGCCCTAAAAAGAAAAAAAAAATTTGACCTCTCCAACACGTGATAGGATTGCATTTCCTGGCCTTCTTCTAGTTGCATGGAATCATATAATTAATTCTTTCCAGTGGGTTGTGAACAGAAATAATACATCGCTTCTGGAATGCAGCATTTAGTTGGCATTGTTAGCCTTCCCAAAATCCCTCTGCCACTGACATGACTAACAGTAATTAATGTTCAACTCAGTTGCTGCTTCACCAACTTTGCTCCTTGAGTGACTATTTATAGACTCTTCCTGCCAAATCGCAATTGACAGGAAGAATGAGCAAGCAATTCATCTTTGTCATTTTAGCAACTGTAATTCAAGGGTTGTTTGTTACAACATAAACTGGACTATCCTGACTGATACTGAGGGATTGCGGAAGATTTCATTTTTCTTTTTTATACATTTCTATACTTTCCAAAATATACATTATTGTTACTCTTTTGATATAAAAATTCCTGGAGGTCCTGTTGTGGCTCAGTAGAAATGAATCTGACTGGTATCTGTGAGGATGAGGGTTTGATCCCTGGCCTCACTCAATGGGCCAGGGATTCAGCGTTGCAGTGAGATGTGGTGTAGGTCGCAAACATGGCTCGCATCCTACATTGCTGTGGCTGTGGTGGAGGACCACAGCTGTAGCTCCAATTAGACCCCTAGCCTGGTAACACCCATATGCTGCAGGTACAGCCCTGAAAGGAAAAAAAAATTCCTTACTATTAACTTGAATGAATTGAATGAAAGGTGACATCACTTAGAAGAAATAACATTATTTTATTAGGTACCTCCAAGAAGGAACAAAAGTTAAACTGTGATTTAACGCTTTAATGACAGTTCTATGTGTTATTCGAATTGGTCACATCAGTCTCTTGTTTTCCAATTTCTTTTATCAGCTCCGAAGGATTTGGCCATTTCTTCCATCACTTGGCTTCAGTTGTATTACTACATGTGTGATAAATATTCATTTTTCTACATACAGCAAAAATAATGCACTGCGGTGTAATACATGTAGGCATCTTAATTTCTTAAGTTCCATAAAAATTTTTGTCTGCTTTTTTGAAATAAAATTAGAAACTTGTCACTTTTCCACTAATCACTAATGTAACTAGCTTTCTATTGTGGCTATAACAAATTGCTACCAAATTAGTTGGTTAAAAGCAACACAGATTTTTTTTATATTACAATTATGGAGATCAGAAGTCTTAAATGGGTCTCCATGGGCTAAAATCAATTGTCAGCAGGGCTGCATTCCTTTGGGAAACTGTACTTGCTAATCTGTTTCTTTGCCTTTTACAGCGTCTAGAGGCTGCCCACATTCCTTGGCTTATGGTAACATTCAAAGCTGACAATGTTGGGCTAAATTCTCACATTGCCATCTCTCTGAATCTTTTATAGTCACATCTCCTGCTGACTGATTCAACTCCTGACTCTCCCACTTTAAGTATTCTTGTGATTACATTGGATTTACGTTGATAATCCAGGAAAATGTCCCTATTTGAAGGTCTTCTTATCTGCAAATTTAATTACCCTTGGCTATATAAGGTAACTTGTTCACAGGTTCCTGGGATTAGGATGTAGACATCTTTGGGGGAGCAATATTCTGCTTACCACAATGACTAAAATGAAATTAGTCTTTTAAAAAAAAAATCTTTTCTTGCATACTTAGAAACTTTTGCCACAATGAGAAATCACATTATACCTTGTGTTTGGAGATATTTTAAAAACAATGCCTGTAGTACCAAGAAAGTATACAACACATTGCAATAATGACCATATGAATAACTATGATCAAATTTCACCATGTAGACAATGACAAACAACTTACATTTTGTTGGTGGTAAGATACCACCAATTTAGACTACATCACTATACCAAAGATGTTGAATGTAGAAAAGCAGTGTGTGTCTTAGAATCAATTACATATAGCATATGCAAAGGAATAATCAACAGATCTGCCAGCTAATCATCTGACAGGTCTCTAATGAATGGAACACATACAAGATAAGTTTTGACAGGAAAAGTAGATTGAGAACACAGGCTTAGTCCATGTTGAATAGTGAAAAAGAGGCATGAGGACACTACACACAAGGGACATGAGACACCGAAATGGGGGCTGAGACGACCAGTATAGGTGGTTAGTGAAATGTAAATAATCCCATAGTCATTCAAAGAAAGAACCTTTCAATAAACATTCGAGGAAGTTTTACATTTTTATAAACATAAACTAGGCTTGCTTCCTACATGTGTTTATCTCATTTGACATTTTAAATTGCACAGGAAAGAATGTGCTTTGAAGAGTGATTAATTTAAAAATTCAAATCACATACCATAAATCTGATAATGGGTATTTCACAATCTAAAGTAAAAAGTCAAGTACACTTTTCTCAGAATCATTTTTCCTAGTAATTTCCTTTCCCTTTATATCCATGGAATGGACATTGATTTATTAACTATCTTGAGGTGATAAAAATACAAGGACAGCAAATATAAACATAACTTTACCACTGTTTATTAAATTCCTACTTTGAAAAATAGCAAAGCTTCAAGATCAACTACAGACAAAACTTGAACAAAAAAAAAAAAAAAACAATAGTTGGGAAGAAACCAATTCTGATTTAGTGAAAATTTTGTCACATAAGTTTGAAAAGAAATATAATTGAGTTACATTCAAACAGCATAATAAGGTTTTTTTTAAAAGCTAACCAATCTTTGGCAGTTGATAGGACTTATTTCAGTAAAAAATATGATTGTGATTAGACTCTACATGGAGAACATGGGAAAGAATGGGAATATCCAATGGACTGGGAGTCAAGACATATATACCATGTTCCCAGATTTACCACTAAGAACACTCTGTTTCCTCAACTATAAAATAAGAGGATTATAGTAGATAAGATGTGAGATTTTTGAAGCTCTACAATGCTTTGAATATTTATTTACCAGCAAATAGAGGTTGCCAAAGCGGTTTTAGAACTAAGAACTTGAATCAGTGACTTAAGCATTCCTCCTATAATCCTCTTGAAAATATTAATTTGTTAAGCAATCCCCTTCTCAAGACACAGTTAAAAAGTGAGCCAGTCTCTGGCAAGGCTTTTTGTTTTTGTTTTTAATTTGGAATTATTTCTATTATGGTGTTCTGACAGCTTACTGTAGTATGTATTCACCGATAAATGCTCAATAGAAGCAATTAAAAAAGTTAGCATTCTAGTAGGAAACACAAAGAAAGACTTCAGTATTTCAACCTTCTTTCATTCTGGCAAAGCATGAAAACTGCTCTTTACGTAAAAATAATGCCAGTGCAGTCATTTTGCTGTCAAAGTTTGCTCTGTGCTTTACACTGAATGACAGCAAGGATTAGAGGGACTGATCTAGTCTGAAATACGTGCGTGGGAAGGACAGGGGATGGGGGAAGGTGGAGGAGTAAACTCCTAAGAATGAGGCTCAAGTTCTTTTGTATGTGTGTGACTTACAGCTTCTTCTTCAACATTTGTTAAGCAGCAAACTTTTTCCCACCCCCAGTTCTTTTTTTCTTTTACTTTTTAGGGCCACATGTGTGGCATACAGACAGTCCCAGGTTAGAGAGGTCAAATCAGAGCTGCAGCTGCTAGCCTACACTACAGCTACAGCAGCACAGGATCCGAGCCACATCTGCAGCCTACACCACAGCTCACGGCAATGCGGGATCCTTAACCCACTGAGCAAGGCCAGGGACTGAACCTGAATTCTCATGGATACCAGCCGGGTTTGTTACCACTGAGCCACTGCAGAAACTCCCCCAACCCAGTTCTTTATATCTTCCTTTTATTTCCTTCTCTTCCCCAACTCTCCCTCTGAAACCCTAAAGTTGTCTTACCCCATAACTTCACTCCTTGCATCCATCACAACTGAAAAAAAAGATAAGTCTAGATGAGATGAAATATTGCCTATTTTGCCTAAAACTTGTTAAAATTCCAGTGAGAATGTGAAAATGAGATTAATCTGCCAGCAGCTGTCTCCTTCTATTTTTCAGGACCACTTTTAATAAAAGGAGCACACAAATTTTCTTTTATGGTTTTACATTTAGCTCTTTGTTTGTAATGGAGAATTCTACTCAAATGGAGGGAAAAACTAAGTCATTTGCATGCAAATATAGCAATAAGGAGAGATTGCACAAATAATGAACATGGTATATTAGCCAATCTTCCTGCAATCAGTGACCAGGAATATATTCATTCTGAATGATTCTCTGATTCATTCTAGTTATTACCATAAAAAGTATCCTGAGATGTGTCTATCACTTCAAATTAAGCAGCAGGACTCATAGTATACATTCCTCACAGTATCATGAATTATAAGGACTGTATCTGCATTGGATATGCTTAACAATCATACCATGAAATTATAAACTGCCTAAGTGGACCTGGATCAGAAAGCATTATTACTGTTCATGAATAGTCTGTGTATGTTTTTCTTCATGGAGTTGTCCTTCCTAAAATTGAAGTATTACTTAGCTATGACAAAAAATTGTGTTTCTTTGACTTTGAGAACAATGACGTGCATACAGATGCTTTTAGCTAAAGATGAATGAACTACTAATAGCAAAATGGCAAGTGTGTTATCATCCACAACAATAACATCTTCTCTTTGGATCAGACATTATGGAATAGAAAGTACCTTCATACCTAGAGTTTCATTTGATTCCCAGTGCATCCTGGCGAGGAGATAAAACCTGTGTATTTATCCCTGTTTTACAGCAGGTGACTGAGGTTCTCAGAGACTAGATTACTTGTCTAAGGACACTTAGCACATATTGTCATATTGTTTTTCAAATATTGTAAGAAGAGGTGAAAAATGTGTATTGGAAATAAAGCTGCACTTTGTTGCATTAACTTTAATCTTTCTTTTTTTGATCTTTATATTTAGCTTATCATAAAATTATAAAAGATCTTAAGACTAATTTAAATTTTTTTCTATGTACCAGAGAGTCATGACTTGTAAAAGGTGGGGAAATAGTATCTAACTATTCTGATAAGTTCTGATATTAAAAATACTTGGGAAAATTGCTGTTATATAAAATTGGCAAGGAAATCCTAGTTTTACTTTTGGTCGTATTCATTTGTAAACTCTTGTGGACAAAGGCTTTTTTTAATGAGTTAGCTCTGTTTGGAATTACAAACAGCTTCTCATTACTGACAACTATCAATTGGATGATATCAAAAAAATGGTAATACTAGCCATTTATTCATTATTTTCTTTGTACCAAGCATTATTGTAAAAACTTTTAAAAATTTACTGATTTTAACTGACTAGTTCTTCTTACCAATCCTATAAAGTAAGCACTATTATTATTCCATTTTACAGGTATGAAAACTGAGATAAAAAGAGTTAACATATTTCTTCATGGTCGCATAACTAGTAGTTGAAACAACTAAAATTAAGGAATTCAAATCCAGTCAATCTGGCTCCAGAGCCACAGCTTAACTATTAATGAATACCGCCAAGAAAAAAAGAGAAGTTTCTAGAGTCTGACAATTGGGCTCTAATCTTAGATCTCTCCCGTACTAGTCAAAGAAGAGTTGTTTAATATCTCTAGGCCTTAGCTTTCACATCTGTAATACTATAATAATAATACCAGCCTCATAGGGCTAATACAAAGTGGAAATAAAATAGCAAATTTAATAAGACATAGCAAAATGACTGAAAACTAGTTGTTAATGTTAATTTTCCATATGGATGACAATGTAAGCACTGTTTCATCTATGCCCATCTCCCAAATAATTTCATTTTATTCCTTCTAAAAATACCTAAGTGACATTACCAAAAAAATCAACCAAATGATTGACTAACTTGAATAAGATATTAATTAAACAATTTTTTTCATATTTACTATTTTGATTTTAGACTAAAGTCCTCTAAGAGGCTGCTGGATTTGGTCTTGTATTTAAGCCAAACTATCACTGTTAAAAAGTACTGTATGTTTAGGGCCCACCTCTGAGAAATGAATGTGTGCATCAATTAAGGTTTGTTTAGAAGATAAAAACAAATACCTAGAATGGATAAGTTATTAAATTCTAAACCTCTATTACATTGACCACTTTGGCTGAACATATTTTCTTGGCATTCAACTACAGACAAACAAATATTACATTTTCAGGAATTAAAAATAAAGTTAACTGAGGTAATTATGCAATTTCTATTATAGGTAAGAAATTATGGGGGCTATCAAAAAAGATTTCAAGAGTTTCATAATTGTTGAGTCAGTTTTCTGAAATTTGTCTGTGATATACAGTCTAGTAAGCATAATTTGGAAGAGTGACTGGTCAGTAAATTTCTTATTGATAACACAAATCTTATGCAAGATCCACTACTAAGTTACTCAAAATTTAGACTAAGCTCATGTTTAGAGAACTAGCAAAGTTCAGCTTTGATTAATCTATCTAGATTTTCTAATAAAAATATCTAGAAAGAAGAAAAATATGTAGAAAATATCTAAAATAGTTAATTTCAGCTTGTATTCAAGTTTTGCGTCATTTTGAAAGATAAAATTTTATTTTTAATTACATATCAATGTACAGGTCACCACAAACTTTCAAGGTTTAGGGTCTTAATTCAATTCCACTGAAAATTCTTTTACTGGTGACACCACTGTGACCTGTGTGGCTAACCAGTGAATGGCATATGTTCTGGGAGAGGGTCTCAGAGCAAAGCTAGTATAAATTGGAATGGGCTATTTCTAAGTAATCTTGCCAAAGCTGAACTCTGAGTTACAATAAAAACTATCCATTTCTAGCTTCCAAATTTTTGCTCACTTTTTAACTATTAGAGCTTGACACAGAACAGCATCTTGGAAAAAGCTAGGTGGTTGTCAACTGATTGCTTCAGCGGGCTGTTTTGCAGAGCCTTTAGAAGTGTTGCCTGCCTCCTAACCCTGTGCTGTTTGTTACTGCAACACAAGCAACTGACAGATTTCCTTGCCAAGGCTGACTGGCCACTGTTCAGGGTATGAAGCTCTTTCAAGAACCCTTGAAAGGCCTTTTGTCTTTGGAGAGAGCACCTTGCAAACCTTCACAATTTTGTTTCCTTGGATGCTAGTTGGTTTTTAAGCCTAATGGGTTTATAAAAGTTAGCTAAAATTTCAAGTTGCCTTTGACATATTGAAGTACTCAAATGGAAAGACATCTCCAGCTGATTTTCTATTTTGGGTGACATAGGCTTTGTCTAGTTAATCTCAGTTTCATACTGTAAAGTTGAGGTTGAATTTTTGAAATGAGTAGTAATTGCATATTGACAGATTTTGGTCACCGGGGGTGGGCCTGTTGTATTTAAGAGTTTCTCTTTAAGAAGCAGAAAATAGTCAAGCTTACAAAAGACAAAAACAGGATTTCTACTCTCACTACATTGATTAATACTCCTGTGCACCCATATGGACATAGGAACTTCTGGGATTATGTAAAGAAATTGGCAGTTGCTCACAGTAGTGACCCTGCCTAAGGTGATCCTGGGCTTAACTGGAATTACAATTCAGAAACTGGAATTAGTTCCCAGAAACTTTCCACTACACAACAAAGAGTCATATGTACACAGATGCTCGCATGCACACACACTTAAAATTGTGAAAACTTTATTACTTCAAAATATAGCCTTAACATTTACTTGAATTATGATTTACCCAACTTATTTTGTATTACTCTCTACTCCTGAATAATTTCCTTTTAAATGTGCTCATTTTTTCCCAAGATGCTGTTGGCTCAGTGATGTAGGTCAGCATGCTTGGATGCGGGCATGGTTGGCTAGATGTATGCATGTGTAGGACCAAAAGTTAATACAATAATCTATATTCTCCTTCTTTCATCTCAACATGGAAGAATAAAGATTTTTTTGAAAGGACAATTCCTAGAATTGTCCAGGGCTTTGGAGAAATGTTTAAAGTTGCTTTACTTTGATAAGCATTAATTAAAACAATATCCATGGGTTTTTACAGATGATATTATTAAAATGCTCTAGTCATTACATGTTCTTCCAAATATTTAGACTCCAAAAAATTAACATTAATGTGTTTCCCCTTTTCAGCTCCTTCTGTAAAAATAATGAAAAATAAACAAAAGTAAACCCCTTAAGTTTTAGAAAAGGAAATAAAAGAATAATCTTAAAACCAAAGTAAAGCTTCTCTTGCAGTAAACAGTTTCTAATAATGTGAATATCTACTTAAGTTTAGAGAAATATTTTCCATTAATAGTACTGTGTATGTGATTTTATTTAATAGTTGTGTTCATTCATTTGAGCAAATTCATTCATAACTAAACATTACAGAAACCTTATCAAACCCTGAAGCCATGAATCTTCTTTATGTATAGCATAAAACACATCAAAATGGTTACAGGTGAACTTATCAAATGGAAATGTTGTGAAGATTAAGGTAATGGCTCATCCTCTGTTCATGTTACACTTGATGGGAAAAGCTTTGAATGACAAGAACAATGGCAATGTCTTGAGTCCTTGTCAGGAAAACACCACTCAAATCCTTATGAATATATTCACAGTGCTGTTTGGAAAAAATATAGCTTTAATATTTAAGAGTTGTCACAGAGCTTTGGTCATGTTGTTGAACTAGGGGATATATTTATTTTGATCCTTTTGATAATGGTTCAGTTACATACTTTTTAAAACACTGCATAAGCATAATAAGGATTTTGAGTGAACAGTGGGGTTGGAGGAAGGGTTCTCTATATAATTATTATAATTAATGAATCAGCCTAGCTAAGGACTAGAGAAGGACTGATAAAAAATAGGAAATGGGGAGTTATTCATTAGCTAATGAAATCAAGTTGTTAGAGCTTTAATAGTAGCCTTAATTGGATATGCACATTTGGAGCCTTATTGAGAAACTCTCTTAAAATCCATGTTTGCTAACAGCAATAATCTATGAAATATTTGTTTATTATAAACAAAAAAAATGTCTATTCTAGGAATGTGATTTTCCAATTACTCTTCATGAATGAGAATGGTTTTTTTTGCTTGTTTTTACATAGTGAGTTATGTATGCCTGAACACCTGCAAATAAAGCATCTGATTCTTATTTCAGAAGTAGATTGTGAAATTTTTAATCACATTTTAGGAGAGAGATTCCATGATCAGCAGTTTATTTTCTCCTGAGTACTTTGACTGCAATTAAAAATAAAATGCCACTGGGTGAAAAGTAGTATTTTTATGGCAGCTAGGATCATCATATGTTTCAGGTTGCTTAGGAGAGCTCTAATTTACTACTTTTGTCCCACATTAACTGTTAATGTTAGATCCCTTTCACTCTAAAAAGTTTCTAAATTTTAACATTTAATTTTATGGTCACCATAATGATAACTTCATGGTCAAAGAGCACTGTCAACTCTCAATTTAGATGAATGGCTTCAGGGCCCTGCTAAAATGGTAATTGGGAGAAAGAACATAGCACTTCTGATAACATTTCCTTTCATGTACAGCATATTTTCCTTAGACCTAATAATTGTTTACATTCTTCATTTGTTAAATTTCTTTGAATGAAATCTAAGTTTATTTTACAGTCTCCCACATGCTTAAACCAGTCTGTTAGGTTCCATGTTTTTCTGGAACCTTTTGTTTTTCAAGTCTAGTTGAGACCTGTTGCACTTTAGCTCTACTGAATAACAGCTATCCTGGGACTTCCACTGGCCATCATTAACAGAATTCTCTTCATTTCTCTCTTGCTCTCTCATGTGTTGAATCACCTGTTTCTTGGATCCCACTTTTTAGGCTTATTTTCTCATTTTGATAGAATACTTCCTCCAGTAACTTTGCATTTTTGAGGATTTTCATATGTAAATAACATATGGGGACATATACCCTGATTGATAGTTTTACTGCATTTGGAATTTTAGATTAAAATAATTTGGGGAGTTCCCATCATCGTGGCTCAGCAGAAATGAATCTGACTAGCATCCGTGAGGACACAGGTTCAATTCCTGGCCTCACTTTGTGGGTTAAGGATCCGGCATTGCCATGAGTTGTGGTGTAGGTAGCAGACTCAGCTTGGATCTGGCACTGCTGTGGCTGTGGTGTAGGCCAGCAGCTATAGCTCTGATTAGACCCCAAGCATGGGAACCTACATATGCCATGTGTGCTGCCCTAAAAAAAAAAAAACAAAAAAAAAAAAAAAGATTTTGTTTGAGAATCTTGAATATTGCCTTCTAGCTTCTGGTATTAATATTAAGAATTTTGTAGCTACACTACTTCTTGATCCCTTGCATGTAACTTATTTATTTTTCTCTTGGATGCTTCCTAAATTTTATGAATGTTTGGTTTAATGTGCGTTATTTATTATTTGTTTATTTTTGTACTAGACAATTAATAGGTCCTGTCAATTAAGAGGCTGCTAGCCTTCCATTCTGGGAATTATTTTTCAACTAGTCCTTTGATGATTTCCTAATCTCTATTTCATCTGTTAACTTTAGTAATTGAATTGAGCCCTTACAGTGGAAAAAGACACTTCCCAAACTTAAATATCTTTCAAGCACCCATTCCAAGAGCTTAGCACAGTGTGTGGCACAAATTTAAAAAGTAAATAAAAATATGTTGAATAACATAGTTTTGGAAGTCCTAGCCACAGCAATTAGACAAACAAAAGAAATAAAAGGCATCCATATAGGAAGAGAAGAGATAAAACTGTCACTGTATGCAGATGACATGATACTATACCTAGAAAACCCTAAGGACTCAACCCCAAAACTCCTTGAACTGATTAATAAATTCAGCAAAGTAGCAGGCTATAAGATTAACATTCAGAAGGCAGTTGCATTTCTGTATACCAGCAATGATATATTAGAAAAAGAATACAAAAACACGATACCTTTTAAAATTGCACCTCACAAAATCAAATACCTCGAAATACACCTGACCAAGGAGGTAAAGGACCTATATGCCGAGAACTATAAGACTTTAATCAAAGAAATCAAAGAAGATGTAAAGAAATAGAAAGATATTCCATGTTCCTGGATTGGGAAAATCAATATTGTGAAAATGGCCATACTACCCAAAGCAATCTACAGATTCAATGCAATCCCTATCAGATTACCCATGACATGTTTCACAGAACTAGAACAAACAATCCAAACATTTATATGGAACAACAAAAGACCCAGAATCGCCAAAGCAATCCTGAGAAACAAAAACCAAGCAGGAGGCATAACTCTCCCAGACTTCAAGAAATACTACAAAGCCACAGTCATCAAAACAGTGTGGTACTGGTACCAAAACAGACAGACAGACCAATGGAACAGAATAGAGAATCCGGAAATTAACCATGACACCTATGGTCAATTAATCTTTGACAAGGGAGGCAAGAACATAAAATGGGAAAAAGAAAGTCTATTCAGCAAGCATTGCTGGGAAACCTGGACAGCAGCATGCAAAGCAATGAAACTAGAACACACCCTCACACCATGCACAAAAATAAACCCAAAATGGCTGAAAGACTTAAATATACGACAGGACACCATCCAACTCCTAGAAGAAAACATAGGCAAAACACTCTCTGACATCAACATCATGAATATTTTCTCAGGTCAGTCTCCCAAAGCAATAGAAATTAGAGCAAAAATAAACCCATGGGACCTCATCGAACTGAAAAGCTTTTGCACAGCAAAGGAAACCCAAAAGAAAACAAAAAGACAACTTACAGAATGGGAGAAAATAGTTTCAAATGATGTAACTGACAAGGGCTTAATCTCTAGAATATATAAGCAACTAATACAACTCAACAGCAAAAAAACCAATCAATCAATGGAAAAATGGGCAAAAGACCTGAATAGACATTTCTCCAAAGAAGATATACAGATGGCCAGCAAACACATGAAAAAATGCTCAACATCGCTGATTATAAGAGAAATGCAAATCAAAACTACCATGAGATACCACCTCACACCAGTCAGAATGGCCGTCATTAATAAATCCACAAATAACAAGTGCTGGAGGGGCTGTGGAGAAAAGGGAACCCTCCTGCACTGCTGGTGGGAATGTAAACTGGTACAGCCACTATGGAGAACAGTTTGGAGATACCTTAGAAATCTATACATAGAACTTCCATATGACCCCGCAATCCCACTCTTGGGCATCTATCCGGACAAAACTCTCCTTAAAAGAGACACGTGCACCCTCATGTTCATTGCAGCACTATTCACAATAGCCAGGACATGGAAACAACCCAAATGTCCATCAACAGATGATTGGATTCGGAAGAGGTGGTATATATACACAATGGAATACTACTCAGCCATAAAAAAGAAGGACATCATGCCATTTGCAGCAACATGGATGGAACTAGAGACTCTCATACTGAGTGAAATGAGCCAGAAAGACAAAGACAAATACCATATGATATCACTTATAACTGGAATCTAATATCCAGCACAAATGAACATCTCCTCAGAAAAGAAAATCATGGACTTGGAGAGAAGACTTGTGGCTGCCTGATGGGAGGGGGAGGGAGTGGGAGGGATCGGGAGCTTGGGCTTATCAGACACAACTTAGAATAGATTTACAAGGAGATCCTGCTGAGTAGCATTGAGAACTATGTCTATATCCTCATGTTGCAACAGAAGAAAGGGTGGGGGAAAAAACTGTAACTGTAATGTATACATGTAAGGATAACCTCACCCCCTTGCTGTACAGTAGGAAAATAAAAAAAAAAATATGTTGAATAAACGATCACTCAGGTCAATCTCCCAAAACAACAGAAATAAAAGAAAAATAAACCAATGGGACTTAATTAAACTGACAAGCTTTTGCACAGCAAAGGAAACCAACAAGAAAGCAAAAAGACAACTTACAGAATGGGAGAAAATAGTTTCAAATGATGCAACTGGCAAGGGCTTAATCTCTAGAATATACAAGCAACTTATACAACTCAACAGCAAAAAAGCCAACAACACCATTGAAAAATGGGCAAAAGACCTGAATAGACATTTTTCCAAGGAAGATATACAGATGGCCAACAAGCACATGAAAAAATGCTCAACATCCCTGATTATTAGAGAAATGCAAATAAAAACTTCCACGAAATACCACCTCACACCAGTCAGAATGGCTATCATTAATAAATCCACAAATAACAAATGCTGGGGTGGGTGTGGAGAAAAGGGAACCCTCCTGCACTGTTGGGGGGAATGTAAGCTGGTACAACCACTATGGAGATCAGTATGGAGGTACCTTAGAAATCTATACATAGAACTACGATATGACCCAGCAATCCCACTCTTGCGCATATGTTTGGACAAAATTCTACTTTAAAAAGACACATGCACCCGCATGTTCTTTGCAGCACTATTCGCAATAGCCAAGACATGGAAACAACCCAAATGTCCATTGACAGATGATTGGATTAGGAAGATGTGTTATATATACACAATGGAATACTCTTCAGCCATAACAAAGAACGACATAATGCCATTTGCAGCAACATGGATGGATGGAACTAGAGGCTCTCAGACTGAGTGAAGTTAAGTCAGAAAGAGAAAGACAAATACCATATGATATCACTTATATCTGGAATCTAGTGTACTGCACATATGAACTTTTCCACAGCAAAGAATATCATGGACTTGGAGAATAGTCTTGTGGTTGCCAAGGGGGAGGGGGAAGGAGTGGGGTGGTTGGGAGCTTGGGGTTAATAGATGCGGACTATTGCCTTTGGAATGGATTAGCAATGAGATCCTGCTGTGTAGCACTGGGAAGTATGTCTAGTCACTTATGGTGGAGCATGATAATGTGCAAAAACAGAATGTGTACATGTATGTGTAACTGGTCACCATGCTGTACAGTAGAAAAAAAATGCATTGGGGAAATAACAAAAAAATAAAAATATAAAATGGTGAGTGTTCGCCTGTCGGCCACAAAAAAACAACCCCCCCCAAAGAAAAACCATCACTATGATCACCTAAGGGAAAGTATTAAAACGTAATCTTTGCTTACATCTAATCTTTCTTCATATTTTTTTCTTCTTTGCTTGGAACCATCTGTTTCAAGGGACATGTGACAGGGAAATTCTGATAATGTGATTTTTATCCTGCTTTCTACAATGTCCCATTTAACCCTCAGTTTTTTACTGGAAGTTTTTTTCTGACATTTAGATCTTTGGGTACCATTTTTCACTCCTTTGGCTTTTAGGTACTATCATATTCAAAAATAATCCTTAATGGGCCACATTACTTTGAAAGGCATCCAGTTGATTCTTCAGAGAACAATTTTAAAGGCTGAGTTTGAATAGCACTGTTACTGAATACCGTCAGCCAGAGTTACTGACCTAGTAGAGATGATGCATACCTAAGCAGGGTGTGAAGGTGAGACCAAATATAATCTCTAAAAGTTTAGCTTAGTTTCCAAGTTTTTTTCTGCTTTAACATTTAAAAAGCTTAGTATCACCAAATAACATTTAGGAAATTCAGAAATTGAGTGAATTGTAGCAATGCTTGAATAAAAATTTCAGAGAGGATTTAAAAGCTATTGACCACTCAAATCCAGCTACATGCTAAAATCTCTACCTAAATAGAATAGGCAGCCTCCTATCAAGAATTTTATAAATTGTTGGACCACTCCCCTGCACAAGCAAACCAAGTAACAAGTTTCCCTACCATATATCCCTTATCTACAGCATACTAGTTCTCAGCATTAGAGTATTTTTGGCATTAACATGGGAATCCCCAACTGATTCATTCTGTGGTGACATGAGCTACCTATGATCTTCCTTGTGATAGGTTATTTATTGAGAATGGGGCCTTTGTGACCAGCCATACAACATAACCTCTTTGGACTTTCAGAGGACCAATTCTCTTCCATCATTAGCAACTCTCTCCACCCCACACTACCCCAACCCAAAACCCAATACACAGATAACCAGAATATTGTATTATTGAATATATGAGAAATAAAAAAAATCTTTTCCATGGTGGTATAATTTCCAGAAGTCATAAAGAATACCAATCTACTGAATCATGAATTGAGTGAAGTCTAAGTGGGGTATATAAAATATAAATAAATCTACACTGACTCATCACAGTGAAACTGTAGATCAAAGGTAAAGAGAAGTTTTTTTAAAAAAACAATTGCAGTTAAAATAATAGTTGACATCTCCAAGTGGTATAATGGAAGTCAGAAGACAGTGGAATAATATTCTCAAACTGCCACAAACTATTGCAGACCTAGAATTCCATACCCATTGAAACATGCTCATCTTCCAATGATTAGTGTGAAATAATGACATTTTTAGACAAAAAGACCTTCACTAAAGACAATTCTAATGAATTGATTTTAGGCAGCATAAAAGTGATCCAGATATATAAATAATCATAAGAACCCTTGGATGCAATAACAAAGGAAAACAAGGAAAGGGTAAAAAAAAAAAAAGAACACTTCTCTGTGAAAATGTGGCAATCTCTGAGTTAAAAATTCTCTATAAAGTATCTGTTAAATGTAAACATGCTATGATAGAGTGATATATTATATGATTAAAATTTTCTAGCACAGTGTGTGTTCTAACACATAAAGTGTGTTCTCTGTAAGATTAGTACCCTGAGAGACATTAATAAGTGTGTGTGACTTGAAAATGAGGTTACATGTTTAAATAAGTATGGGAAACATTGTGTTTAAGTAAAGTGAAACCATATTTTTGACTGCTGGGCTCCTTAGGACCTTAAGTATGCTAATGTACATTTTGAATTACCAAGAGGGTGATATAGTATATAAAATTTCCCACTTTAATTTAACCACAGATTTTTTTTTTCAGAATAACTCAGTGAATTGGTTTTCTATAAATCACCATCAAGGAAGCCCTGTCTCTAGCACGTTCCTTTTGATTCTTTATGAAATCTAATAGATGTTAATTTGTAAAGCAACAAACACTCCTGACACGGTGGGACAAGGGATGGGTAAATTCTTACAGAGAGAAGAGTAAAGGGCAAGGTTTAGAGTATGAAGTGGTTCCTGGGATGGGGGATCTATGTAGAGGACCTAACTTTGTAAGAAGGAGAACTGCAAAAGCACTGAGGGCCAAATGGCAAAGAAAAACATCATGGGCTTAAAACTTGTTTGGGAACCTCTGTTGCTCAACTATGTGGGTCACCCATGAGTATCTGCAAAGTTTTGGCAACATGAAAGAAAATTGTTGAGATGTGAATAAGCATAGGTATCAAAAACTTGCAACTGGTTTTCCTCCTGATTAGGAAGCTGTGTCCACTGGCCATTTACGCAAAGCCATGTGGAATCCTCAGTGATAATTTTGGTCCCATTGCAAGAGACAAAATACAAAATCAAGTGGTTTTCCATTGTACAAGGTTAATATGATTTTATTTGCAATGACCAAATATTTGTTACATAAAACAATCCTCATCAGAGGCCTATAAAACTATCAATAGGCTGCTCATTCACAGCAAAATTCATGTTTATGCTAATACTAAAAGTAATAATATATTCCCTAATATTAACAAGTATTTATCCTAAGTTTAGAATTTAAAATTTTAATTATTAAATTAGTATTCATAGTAAATTACTATTAAATTAGTATTTTATTGATTACACAATTTTACTAATTCATTGTATTAGTTTTAGGGTTTTTTAATAAATGGAAGGAGCATTTTAGAGATTTGTGTAGTATTTTTCTTCAGCTCTGCAAAGGAAACAACTCAGAAATAGGCAGAGCGGTAGTATTTTCCCTGTTTGGCAGATTACGTGACTTGCCTAAAATCATGCAGCTACTTAAAGATCACAAGGATTAAAGGATTATAAAGATTATATAAAGACATGTAAGGATTATAAACTGATATTTTACTCCAGATATTTCCAACTAAATCATATCACCTTACTTATTTTTCTTTCCATGAAGTATAAGTCCTGTGCCAGAAATGTATTCAAACTTATTTATTCATGGTACTGAGCAAGAAAGAGGTTTCTTTAGGCTTTATATATAACTGCTTTCTTAAATTGTTTTAAACTCATATATTTTCTCCACATGTGATATTTCACAAATAGTGTAAATGAACCCCAGAGAGTATAGCCAAATTGCCCAACATTATACAAAATACATTTGGAATCTCTGACTAGAAAGAAAGGCCTGCTTTCGTACATATGTTGAATGCTGTGTGGGGCTGTGCTTATATATGCTAATGAATAGAGCTAATTGCTAATAGATACGTGGTCTCTGGACCCCAGAAGAATCAACAAGGCTCCATACTGATGGAAAAATAGCCAGACACAGAAATGAGGCTAAGTGGAGAGAATAGAGTAGCTGATAAAAGAAAAATATTCTCTGGTTGACTTTAAGCGGTGTAGAGACCAAGGAAAGCCAACAACTAGGGGAGTAGAAGCATTTATGAATATGCCAAAATCTACCCCAGAGGGACTAAATGAGAGTTACTGTTTCATCAGTGATGGCAAGAACTCAGAGAAAGTTCAGGGTGCATTGAGAGTAGAAGCATGTTTAGCGGAAGAAGAATCAAGATTTTTGGGAAGAACTCTGATTAGAAACAGGCTGAATTCACATGGTATTGTTGTCAGTTGTACTTGGATTATTGCAAATGTACCAGTAGACACACATTATAATTCTCTCACTATCACACAAATTTAAGGACAGGTAAATGCTTAGGTTTTGGTTCTTAACCCTGTCCATTTTTGTCATTGGCACTCTAAGTTTCCATCTTCTTCTTTCTCATGGTACTCTGGTGATTTTTAAGTCTTCTCAAGTGGTCATTATAGATCTTAGACTGTAGTCTAGATTGTAAATTATAGAATTTGGTCTCCTATCTCACCTTTGACATAATTGAGTCATTGCCTTTCTCTTCTTTCCTGCTTAATGTTAGAGCGGAGTCTTCAAGTAATTATACCTATTTCAATTAACTTTGAATTGTCTGGTCTTTATGTGGCTACAGCCAAATAATTCATTCCAAAAATAACCTCTTTGAACTTAAACATTCCTTTTGTCTCCTCCAGGAACGACACATTTATGATATGTAGTCACTTCTCTGTTGGAACAACAGTAAACATTGCTAACTGATTGATTATATGGTTTCTAACATTGGGCTCAGACAATGATAAAAAAAAAAAGTAGCACTTACCATATATGCAAGGTACTATTATAAGCACTTTAAAGGTATTAACACATTTCATATCCAGATCAACCTCATGAGATTGCTGTTTTCATTATTTCTATTTTACTTTATTTTATTTTATTTGTTTATTATATATATATATATATATATATATATATATATATATATATATATTTTTGTCTTTTTGCTATTTCTTGGGCCGCTCCAGAGGCATATGGAGGTTCCCAGGCTAGGGGTCGAATCGGAGCTGTAGCTGCGGCCTACGCCAGAGCCACAGCAACACGGGATCCGAGCCGCGTCTGCAACCTACACCACAGCTCACGGCAACGCCGGATCGTTAACCCACTGAGCAAGGGCAGGGATCGAACCCGCAACCTCATGGTTCCTAGTCGGATTTGTTAACCACTGCGCCACGATGGGAACTCCCATTATTTCTATTTTATAGACAGAGCAACTGAGGGACAACAAGTTTAAGTAACATGACTAAGATCACACAGACATTGCATATAGAGCTAGAATTTGAATTCAGACAGTCTAGCTTCAGATTTTATGTTCCTTACCTCTAATGCTGTCTAGCTTCACATTCCCCAACAGAAAAAAAAGTACATGTTCAATCCCAAATGACCACAGGCATAATTCTAATGGTTTTCACATTTCTCCCACTGATAGAGAAGAGGGGGAAAAAACGACCAGCATGATAGCCATACCTAGTCATACTTCTTGCTAGATTTATCTCCTGCTTGGAAGTATTGCATGAGGAATTAATTGTACAGAATCGCACAATAGCAAGCTTAACTATTATATACTAACTGGATTCCTTAAACCTTAGACCTAGAATGATGGTTCAACACTAATTGTTAGCTTCTTGATGTAAAGGGCATAGGGACTGATTTCTCAGAATTTGGTAGCTACACCTCACAATGGAGGATTTGAAGCCATATCACGCAGGGAATTAAGGAAGTTCAAGGAAATACTTGAAATGAGCAGCGTAAAACAGGGGAACATAGCTTAAGAGAGTCTCTTAACAATTACCACTGATGCAGAATAAGTCAGAAGCCACGGCTTGGGAAAATAGAGATCTGGGTTCTTGGGACAAGTAAGCTTGATGTCTGAGGTTTTAGGGAGGGAGAAAGGAAAGAAAAAAAAAAAAGGTCAAGTCAAGATGTTTGTCTGGAGCTGCTAAAATGCTAAAAGATTCTAGAGGGATCTAAGCAATCAGATAATAACAGAGAACACTGTGTAGCTGGGAGCCAAAGGTATGTCAAAGGTAAAATCGATCAAGAAAGTTAAAGTGGTAAAACACCAGAGACTAGGGTAATAATTGAGATATGAATATTATTTCTGTTTTTTCTATGAGCATTGTTATTCTGCATAATTTATCATAAAACATCTCACTTAAAAATTCTTATTTATTAAATGACAAGTACTGGACAAAATAACTTCTAAAGACTCTTCCAGCTTTATCCTTCTGTGATCCTACAATTCACAAATTTACAAAATCCTGAAATTCTGACTTCTCTGAAACCCATAACATAGCCAATATAAAAGCATTGTTTTTGGCAGGCTGCTTAGTTGAGAGAATTAAATTATTACCAGATGGATTTTGTCAACTGGGACTTTTTTCTTAATGTATTATTATAGGAACTCAAGTAATCACAGGGCCCTTTCTTTTGATTTTTTTCCTAAGGGGCTTCCAAATCTGCCATTCAGTCAACCAGTATTTACTGAATTCTAACAATATGTGTGGACATGGACACCGAATTAAACCTTAGAAAAAGAAAGGTGAATTAAAAAAAAGTCATTGTTTTAGAGGTAATCACAGTACAGTGGCGGAAGTAGAAATGCAGACCATGAGGACAATATCATGATAGAGATAAGTGTAGAATATTATGGGCACAGAGGAAAGGAGTATATAACTCAGCTTAAAAGAGATGATAATGGGAGGTTTCTAGAGATTTTGCATTATGCCATTCTTTAAACTGAGATGTGTATTTGTGGGAGAATATTGGGCAAAGCATGCCAATCAAAGAAAACAATATGAGCACATGAATAGAGGTGAGAAATAGCATTATGAAAAAGGTTGGCTTCTATTGTTTTTGTCAGTTCCATACTCCTTTTCCCTTTCTTATTTTAGCCATAGGTTTTGCCCTCACTCCACCTATATGATGGGACTGCTAAGCTATTACACTGCCCTCATTGCTATAGGGGTAGGCATATGACTCAGATGTAGCTAGTCATGATATAACATTCCCTTGGTTATAGCAGTTCATACAAGCGATGGTATATTACCAAGCCAGATCAATCAGATGCTTTACCTAGTGTTTTGTTGTTGTTGTTATTGTTGTTGTTTTGGGCTGTGCCCATGGCATGCAAACGTTCCAGGGCCAGGGACTGAACCTGTGCCACAGCTTTAACCAGAACATAGCCATGAAAACACCAGATCCTTAGCACATTTAGCCACCAGGGAACTACCCCAGTGTTTTAACATACCAAAGTAGCAAGTAAACACCTTGTGTCACAAAAGCTAGGACAATGTACTCTAGTATGAGTCTGTCTGTATTCAAAAATAAGTTTTACCACTTATTAGCTATGTCAACTTGGATAAATTGTTCAATCTGTCTGTGTCTTAGTTTCCTTATTTGTAAAATGGGCCATGGTAGTACCTACATCACAATATTGTAAGGATTAATGTGTTAATACATGTAAAGCACTTAGAATATTTCTGGCACACAGTAAGTATTCATTAAATATTATTGATAGTATTGTTTTGTATATACTATTGTTACATTTATTTTAAACTAACTACTGATTGCTGTGAGTTTTTTACACTGGGATGATATAAGATTTGGAACTGTTAGAGCAAGGTTTCTAAGCATTGGCACTGTTGATATTTTGGGCAAGATAATTTTTTGTTGTGGGCATTTGTCCTGTGTGTTATAGAATATTTAGCATCATTCCTGACCTCTCCCTATTAGACGTTAGTAGCATCACCCTAGGTGTGACAAGCAAAAATGTCCATATATTTCCAAATGTTCCTGGTGGAACAAAATTGCCTCTGGGTAAAACCCCCTGCAGCCATCTTACCTTGCAACTGGAGAAGACCATTTGCTATAAGAAAGAATGAAGTCAATATGCAAACAACAGAAACAAGGGATGGGGAGATTCAGACGAAATGAATCCTTAGGGCAACTACATCTTCAGTTCTAGTCCCTGAATTTCCTTGTTCTTACATAACAACTTTTGTTTTTGTTTTTCTCTATCTTTCTATTGAAAATTCTCTTTTTTTTGGGTACATTAGCCTACATGGATTTCTCTCATGTGCAACTAGAAGAGATCTGAATGTTTGTGCATAGAGCTCACCATGATCATATACATGTGTATATGTGTATATGTAGATATGCATATTTTTTCTCTGTTCCCACTGAAATTTGAGTGCTATGACAACAGGGACTTTTCCATGTTCACTATTATATATTCAGGGTCTAAAACAGTGATTGGCATATAGGAGGTAAGAAATAAACATTTGTGGATGAATCAGTGAAGAAAATACAAGTAGTTGCATGTAACTAGAGCTAAAGGTATATGAAAGTGGGCAAGTTGTATTATAAGAGCACTTAAATAGTGTTAGAAGTACCCTAATTGAAGTAATCACTCTAGGGGTTGTCAAATAACACATGAAATACAATAATCAGGAATTTTTACCTGAAGGATCAGTCACTTAATACTGATTATCCTTAAGAAGAGCTAAACAATAGTCTACTGTTTATCTTCAGGAATATAAGAAATACATTTTCATTGATGAAATTAATAGCGTTTAAGGTAGGTTATTGTTAGAAGGGATATATCAGACCTGGTTCATCTTTCATGAAGGAGGTTTTAAAAGGCAACAAGAAGCTGGAGGTCTGGAGCTCCTTTGGTCTCATGGACCTTCATTTCTCAGTCTTATGCTTCTAAACCACTGCAAAACTCTCTAGTCCTACCATTGCCACTTCATTACATCTTCCTCTGAATATGATTTTCATGCAAAGTGCCAGCCTTTGGCTTTAGGTCAGAGAGTGGGATCTCCCAGAGCTTCAGAACAGGTTATATAGATTTTTCTTATTTCCTTATTAATGCACCTTTGTATGTTGGATGGAATTTAACTTGAGACTTTCTTATATTGTAACATATCATCTAATAGATGTGGGAGAGAGAACATATAGTTCCCAATTACCTCTCATCACCAGAGGCTACAAATATTTACAAAATGACAGCACATTTGACATTTGCTGTAGTGTCCAAATTGGTTTCACTCATTTGAAATACATAGATATGGGCTTATAAAGAAAGGTAGGATAGGTTTATCCTGAGTTGGAAAGAGGCCACTGAAGAGTTCAAAAGACGTAAGTGAACTGATAAGATTCAAAATTTTGATGTCAACTTTATAACTGTAGACAAAGAACCTAAGAAGGAGAAGAATATGAAGACAGGGAAATTAATTTGAAAGATTTTAAGGTGAAAAATAAAACAGAAAGTGATTTCAGGGGAGAAGAAGACAGATTACAAAATCAACGTAGTAATTAAAATAGGCATGCTATTAAGTAGGATAAGAGAGGTGAAGAAGAAAAGAGAACCATAAATGCTTCCCAGGCTTCTAGCTTGTATAAATGGGGGAAATTATGGTGGCACTAAATGAAACAGAGAATACAAGAGGAGGTACAGGCACTTGTTTTTCGTTTCTTGAGAATAACATCAGCTTCCTATGATTGCCAAATTTCGTTTTAACACACTGACCCCTCCACTGGCTTCCCTGTAGCTATGACAAAAAAAATTATTTTTCAGCCTTCTTTGAGCTATGTGTGCTCATAAATCATTTTGACAATAAACAAAATAAAACGATAGTTGAATCCAGCCAGATATGGCTATTAAAAAGAACAACACCAAAATAAAACAGCATTAAATTTCAACTACTTGTTGGTGATTTGTTAGCATCATTAACACTTGAGTCAACAAATATTTGAGTGCCACTGAGTACTAAGCACTGTCGTGGGTCAGGTCGTAGTAGGGATACAAAGACCCTGAGGAGCAGCAGCTTTCATAGAATGGAGAAAGTGTTGATTTTTGAGTTAGGACCAGAGTGCATGTTTTGTTCCACCACTGACTAGGTTTGTGACCCTTGGGCTAGCGGTTAACTCCTCAGAGCCTCATTATTTTCCATCTGTAGAATGGTAATAATTGCATAGCACCTACATCATTCAGCTGTCATGTTAAGTGAGATAGCATATCTAACTTAGGACAGTAGCTTATATAAGTACTTGATAAATGGCAGCTGCTCTGAAAACAAAAATCATAATAATCCTCTCAAGAAGCTTTTCTCTATTACAGATTTTTTGGTCTACATGAGCCTTCTACATATTTTTATTATCAATTAAAAGAAAAGAACAGCACTGAATCATATTCTTATCACAAGGAAGGTATAATGATTCAGAATGGTAGTATTTCATAGTCCTAGAACAGCTTTTCTTTAAGACTCTGAGTATAATCAAGTATAACATTTAAAGCCTTGGAGACTTACTCCAGTGATCTGATAAAGAAAATGAAGGAAAAGCAAACTCCCTTAGAATAGTAATAAAAAAATGATGTATTGCAAATAAGCAGTTAAAATGTGTTAATTGGCTGTAATGTAGCACCAAGGGGGTGATGGGGTTTGGAGGAGGGGGAAAAAGCAGAATCATATGAAGTAATACAAACTCAGTGCAATGAAAGTTGCTGCCAGATTGGGTTATAATGAACTTACTGTGCTTTAATGAAGCTAGTAACTGAGTATCTTATTAAATTTCACAAAATACATTGCAGGCCATTTTACTATAGCCCTGTTAAGCTCTTTTATGAATCCAGAATTGTGCCAGATAATTATGAAAAAGAAAATGTAACTGTATTACTTACTCCCATTATTGTATAATTTGCTTAAGACGTTTTTGTCAGTAGTTAATAAACTATATTCTACTGCATCTCAATAATTTTTATATTATAAATAAATGACAAAAATATTTAAAAATGAAAATATGAATCTAAAATATTATTTTCTGTCACAAAATCAGAGGGACTAAATTTTGGATGAAGCATGTTTTTAAATAAAGTTTTAAGTTAAAGAAGTAGAAAAATTTGGGGCTTAGATTTTCAAAATTCAATGAACAGAATTTTATAAAGTCCAAACTTATACATCCTATGCAAACCTGGGTAAACTCTGTAGAATAACAAATGCCGGTAAAACAGATGGCAATAACTCCATGTATGGATTTGTCCAAGAGGTGTTTTTCAACATTCAGCAGTAGTTTCTTTTACAAGCCACATGAAAGGCCAGTGCTTGGCAGTGCTGTTCAGTTGGCAAATTCACTTTTTGTAGTCTACTATTCCTGGTTTTGTACCATTTTTTTTCAGACTTTCAACTGTCTCTCCATTTACTTACAGTCAGCAATAATGGCTAGACTACTGTCCTTATTTTCTCATGTAAGAGTATCTTACATAGGGAGTTCCTGTTGTGGCATAGTCGAAATGAATCTAGCATCAATGAGGATGTGGGTTTGATACCTGGCCTCCCTCAGTGGGTTAAGGATCTGGCATTGCCATGAGCTGTGATGTAGGTCACAGACTTGGCCTGGATCTGGCATTGCTGTGACTGTGGGGTAGGCCAGCAGCTGTAGCTCTGACTTGACCCCTAGCCTGGGAACTTCCATATGCCGCGAGTGTGGCCCTAAAAAGCGAAAAAAAAAAAGCAAAAAGGAATATCTCATATAAGAACAATACGTCATTTTTCAGAGGATATTTTTATTATAGGTTAATGCTTCAAGAGACTCTACTGATCACAGAACATAAATGTATACTTGCTTTGAGCTTTGGACAATTTCAATGGAACACTTGGCATCTGTATATTTCCTAATCTGATATTTTATACTCAGTAGGCAGTATTAACCTTGTCTAGAATTAATGTTTTTCCTCTTCACATGCTTTCAAAGCACCATCCAAGGCAGAATGATAGTCGCATCTCTCTCACTCAAGAATGCTTTCTCTAATGGCCCTTAACTTAGACATTCCTTATTTGGAGTAGAATCAGAAGAGAGGAAGAATTAGTATTTGTGTGATAGCTGAGCTAAGTAAACCCTAAACAGACAACTCGATTATTTATAGAGCCATGCCCAAATTTGTAAGCCAAGATGAAGACACAAACTCATCAATGTTATTGATACTGCCAAATGGGAGAGCTAATGGACTTAAAGATAGTGTTTTATATATGGAAGTTCATACAGGAAGATAAAAGAAGAAAATTTCGTCTGTTCTTTATAGATTATGGGGAGAAGGGGAAAGTATTCAGATCAAGTAGGTGGTCAAATGTCTGTCCCAATGTCTTCTCTCTGAGTAAAAGTTATGGGAAAGTTTACTGGACAATTTAAAAGGAATAGACATAATAGGAGGCTTTTGTCCTACTTCCTTCTTAGAACTTGACAAAGAAATAGATTTATAATCTGCCCTTGGGCCCTACCTAACTGCACAAGTTTTGAAAGTCAGAGATGGAGTACCCATCATGGCTCAGCAGTAAGAAACCCAACTAATATCCATGAGGATGAGGGTTTGATCCCTGGCCTCAATCAGAGATGACTGATGGTATCCTAGGCATACTAACTTTCTCCTTCCTTCCCCAAGGAATTAAGTATCATGGGTAAACTTGAGAAGTATAAGACTTTAACACAACGTGATTGAAGAGAGGCATAAACAAAGCTATAGTAGTCAAGGCAATGTGTTATTGATAAAAAGACAGACATACAGACCAATGGAAAAGAAACAAAACCTTTGAAATAAACTCTTGTATATATGGTCAAATAATTTTCAACAAGAGTGCTAAGACCAGTAAATGGAGAAATGGTATCATTTTAAACAAATGATTCTGAGAAAATTAGATATCCACCTGCAAAAAATGATTTTGGACCTTTATCATATGCAAAAACTGACTCAATATTGATCAAAGATGTAAATATAAGAACTAAAACTATAAAACACTTAGAAGAAAATATATGGGTGCACAAGCAATAAAAGCAAAAATCAACAAGTAGGACTATGTCAAACTAAAAAGCTTCTGGAGAGCAAAAGAAAATGAAAAGGCAGCCTACAAAATGGGAGAAGATATTTGCCAACCATATGTTGGATAAAGGGTAGACATAAAAATATATATAAAGAACTCATACAAGTTCATTAAACAATGGGCAAGGGATCTAAGTAGACATTTTTCCAAATAAGACATCGAAATGACTGACAGGTTGAAGAGATACTCAACATCACTAATTATCAGGGAAATACAAATAAAAGCCATTATGAGATATCACCTCACACCTGTTAGAATGGCTGTCATCAAAAAGACAAGAGATGATAAATGTTGGCAAGGATGTGGAGAAAAGGACACCCTTGTGCACTGTTGGTGGGAATGTAAATTTTTGCAGCCACTGTGGAAAATAGTATGAATGTTCCTCAGTAAATTAAACCTAGGACTTCTGTACCATTCAGCAATTCCACTTCAGGGTATATTTCTGAAGGAAATGAAAATAGGACATTGAAGAGACATCTGCACTCCCATGTTTATTGCAGCATTATTCAAAATAGCCAAGATACGGAAATGACTTGTGTCAATGTATGAATGGATAAAGAATATAAAATATGTGTGTGTATATAAATAATATTATTCAGGCATGAGAAATAAGGAAATCTTGCTATTTGCAATAACATGGATGGGCCTTGAGGGCATTATATTACATGAGGCAAACCACACAGAGAAAGACAAATACTGTATGATCTCACTTATATGTGAAATCTAAAAAAGCCAAACTAGAAATAGAGAGTGGAATGGTAGTTACCAGGGGCTGTGGGGTGGTAGAATTGGGGATTTTGGTCAAATGGTACAAACTTCCTGTTAGAAGATGAGTAAGTTCTGGAGCACTAATGTACAGTACTATGATTATAGGCTTACACAGTATTATATACTTCAAAGTTGCTAAGAGAACAGATGTTAAATGTTCTTACCATAAAAAAGTATATCCATGGGATGTGATAGAGGTGTTAGCTAATGCTATTGTAATAACCATATTGCAATATATAAATGTATCAAATCATCAGCTTGTAAAGCTTAAATGTTATATGTCAACTAAATTTCAGTTTAAAAAGAAATGTATGAAAAAGCTCCTTAACATTGGATTTGGCAATGATTTCTTGTACATGACAAAAGCACAGGAAAAATTTAAAAAATAAATTTAATTTTATCAAAATTAAAAACTGTACAGCAAAGGACATTATTAACAGAATGAAAAGGTAACCTATGGAATGTGAGAAATATTTGAAAATCATATAACTGATAAGGGGTTAGTATCCAGGCTATAAAAAGAATTCCTACAATCCAACAACAATAGCAGAAACATCCAAATTTAAAAAATGAGCCAAGGCCTTGAATAAACATTTCTCTAAAGAATATATACAGATGGTTAATGAGCACGCGAAACAATGTTCAACATAACTAATCGTTAGGGAAATGCAAATCAAAACCACAATAAGATACCACATCACACCCCTTAGGAGGGATATTATATATTTATATTTATATATATGTATATATTTATATATAATATAATATGAATATATAATATATATATTTTTTCAAGAGAAAGCAGAAAATAGCAATGTTGGCAAGCATGTGGAAAAATTTACACTTGTGATGGAGAGAAAGAGTGAGAGGGATATTGATTTCCTAAATTCCTTTTATTCACAATTAATAGCAAGAGACAAAAGCACTTGATCTAGAGTTTTATACAAAGGAAGCAGTCATGGTTAAGATAAAAAGCGAAAGTCTGATCCATCAGCCCCAGTGAATTATGAGGATTAGAAAGGAGAGGTTGGGAGAATGGGCGGGCAGTTGCGTACCTCTTTGTTTCACTTCTTGTTTGGGGTTCTGGAAGTTTCTGAAAGGAGAAGGCCTCAGAGATTACTTCTTCATCAGAGTCTCCCTGAGAGCATTCTTATGTTGTGAAAGATAACAGAAGTTGCTGCTTCTTGTGAAGAGTTATAGAACATAGCTGAGGGTTTTGAATGGGGAGCTTATCCATGACAATTGTGGCATGGATAAACTAGCCTGGGATCCCATGGCCGCCTGATTCTATTCTTGAGCCCTATTGTACCAGACATTGTTCTAAGCACATATATGTTCATATCCACTCAGGTATTACAAAATTCCTCTGAATTAATACAATTATTAGCATTTCAAAGATCCAGGTCTTATACAACTCACTCTTAAACATCATGTCTACACAATAGATTCAAAACACAACATCAGCAGGAGAAAAACATATCGTCTATTTTGGAAAGTATGATGTTGGCACATTACAAAGGTCATGGATATAAAGCTTTACTGTATTCATCTTATACTTCAGGTCACTAATGTAGTTCAGTAACTTTGATTTCATTTCCCACTTCACTGGATAATTGATATTTTACCCCAGTTTCAAGTGGTAATCATATCCTTCAAGTAGGCTTAAATCCTTCAGTTAGCTAATGGTTATTATCTTCTTTCAGACTACTTTCCTGCTGAGGGAATGTCCATTCTCTTTGAAGACTCATCTATGCATTGCCAGGTACTAGTGCACTCAACCTTTTTTAATGCTGTGTCTGTGTCTCTTCTATCTTTGTCAGAAAGCACACTTGCAAAATGGCCCCACTTCTTAATGTAAATAAAAAAGGGTTTCAGTAACACAGATTCCTTTTTTCAACTGTTAGAGTACTGTAGACATTCCCTAAATAACATTGCCCACAACAGATTTTACTTAGTGTCAATTACTTGAAGATCTGGAGGCTGGCCAGAGCTATTACTCATCCTCATTTTCATTATCAAAGATTGAAACCATAAAGTATAAAATCTCTCCCTACATCAAAGAAGACTCTGCTTCCCCACATCCAGATGGTTCTGAATAATTGTTCTTGGATGGTACACTCATATTTGTTCTCTCACTGATTGCTTATTACAAATATACTACTCTTGTTCCCCAATTTCAGTGCTATAACTGGGTTCTAGTCCATTCTTTGTCCTTGTTTTCATAAAACCAATAAAGGTTATGCAACTGGACATCTCTCTGACTTCGATCCAAAGTCACTCCATACAACATCTGTGTGGTATTTGACAAATCATGACCCCTTTGCAAATCTGACCTGCATATACACCTTTGATCTTTATCATCCTTTCTGCAGACTAAATAAATTTAAATTTGTTGATGATTTTATATTTCATAAATCTTATGTTTTGACTTGGCTTGTGTGAAATTGTGATCCTCAATTAAATCATTGCTCATTAGTTAATATCAATTCATTGGAACTAGATTTGTATTTGTGTTTTTCCCAGCAGCACTGTGGAAACAAACAAATTGCTATTATCTCATTCTTTCATGCTCCCAGATATCTTTATCTGTGCATCCATTTTACCACTAACCAAGTCTGTTTTGCATTATTTTCTTCTATAAATGATTGGTTAAGTTAATGTCTATAACTCTGTGATTTGCTAGAGGGTAGGGACCACATCCCTAGTCATTTCTCAATAAATAGCACAGTGTTGAGAATACACAAAGTATTTAATAAAGCGGTAGGTGATTTACACTGAGTGATGGGATTTGGCTAACACTGAGTGCATAGCAGTATCTGTGTCTTGAAATAGCCATTATTTCTCTCTCCTTCTTCATTGCTTTCTGCTAACATATTTGGTCAAATATCAGTACTTGCTCTATCTCATATTTGTATTAGTGGCATAGCTCAGAACAGGAGGCTAAGCTATTTATCGGTCAGAGTGGAGGAAGTTTGTAGTCTACTGTGTGATTATATTGGGTGTTTTATTAGGACTGTGCTTAATAATCACTGTAATAACTAATCTGTTTTAGCCCTTTGCAGTCTAGCTTATGGAATACCAATTGTGTGCTAGGAATTTTATATATTATAATAGTAATCTTCATAGCAGATGTAAGGAAGCTATTATTATGCTAATAACAATATAAATGATAATACTTATTGATATAACAGGCACTGTAATAAGTGCTTTACACATTTTTTTTACTGACTTTTCATAAGAACCCTATGAAATTAGTATTACCAACATATTCACTTTATAGATAAGTAAACTGAAGTTCAGACAGATTAAGTAACTTGCCCAATATCACACAGTGGGTAAAAATAGACCATAACAAATGGAAAATAATAATGGGCAAAGCATAATAGAATTAAAGATGAATGAGTTGAATGGAGAACTAAATCAACAAGTTGAAAGGACTTATCAGATAACAGAACAGTAAGGAAAATAGATTAAAATCTAGTCTTTTAGAAATTTTTAAATTTTATGTATAAAGCAAGCATTCTAAAAGGATCCAGCACCCTTCCTCCCAAATAAAATTCCTTTAAAGGAATAAAAATCAGGCAGGCCTCAGAGTTAGTCATTAAATACCAGGGCAATACCTAATACTTATCAGTGCTTATTATGTACTAGGCACTCTGTTACATACTTAGCATTGCCTGTCTCATTAGTCTTCACTAACATCTTACTTATGAAGTTGATATTTTTATGCTGATTTGAAGTGAAGAAACTTGAGGTGCAGCATTAAGTAATTTTTCAGGTTCTAGTAAGTTGCAGAATCAAAACATATACCTATCTGAATCCAAAACCTATCCTCCTACCACTTCAACATTCTGCCTAACATGCTTTTACATCTCTGTTCTCAAATACTTAGAGTCCTGTCTTACACTAGTTCTTGCTTGGTTTAACCTAACACATGGAATATGTCATCATATCAAAATGTGGATGAATCCTTTAACACATATTCTTCTACCATATTACACATCCCACATCCAAAATGATCTTAGATATAGACTTTAAATCTATACTTGATGTTTCTCCTGCTTCATAACTGGAATGATCTGAATGTTTGTGTTGCCCCAAAATTCATGTGTTGAATACCTAATGCCTAAGGTGATGGTATTAGGAGACGGGGCCTTTGAAAGGTGTTTAGTTCATAAGGGTAGAACCCTCACAAACAGAATTAGTGCCCTTATTAGAAGCTCCAAAGGCATCTCCCTCCTCCTTCCAAATGTGAGGAAACAGCTAGAAATTGCCATGATCTTGGACTTCCAAGCCTCTAGAACTGTAAGAAATACATTTCTGTAATTTACGAAGTATCCAGTCTGTGGTATTTTGTCATAGAAGCTTGAATGGACTAAGACAATAAGATGGTGTTCCTGGAGTTCCCTTTGTGGCTCAGTGGTTAACAAACCCAACTAGGATCCATGAGGATGTGGGTTAGATCCCTGGCCTCTCTCAGTGGGTTAAGGATCTGGTGTTGCCATGCTCTGTGGTATAGGTCGCAGGTGCGGCTTGGATCCCGAGTTGCCGTGGCTGTGGCTCCAATTGGACTCCTAGCCTGGGAACTTCTATATGCTGTGGGTGCAGCACTGAAAAAGCAAAAAAAAAAAAAAAAAAAAAAAAAAAAAAAAAGAAAGAAAGAAAAAGAGATGGTGTTAAAGAAAAAGAGATGGTGTTATGGTGTTCCTATGAGCTATCCCTGACAGTGATTTGAAAGTCATAGTTTATTATAGCTCATTTCTGTCTTCTGTTTTTCTCACATCAGTTTTTACTCCCTCCTTCTATACTGTTTCTCAGTGCATGGCTCATCAGGCTCTACTTCCTGCTTAAAGTGCTCCCTGTAACATTGGGTTTATGGACAGATTTGGTGACCAAAGAGTGTCTGAGTATTAAATTCAGCTGTGTTGCTCTATGTATTACTTTATTTAATGAAAGTTTTTTTCCAAATATTTAAGTGATATGAAAAGTCTCCCTTTTGCCATAAAAGCAGTATCTAAAAATCAGGACTTTGAGAATGGAACTGTGTGTTCCTCTAACACATTATTCCTCAGGCTCTCAAGAAACAGAGTGGGCTTATAAACCAAACACAGCTGTGAACAGAAATGATTTGTATCTATATTTGCATACATGTCAATTTATAAAACATATGCTGAAAATTCATTTCTACAAAATGTAGTAACTGCCTATTCTATGCAAACTATATCTGTGCCTTTTGAGATATGCCAACAATTTACTTCCTAAAGAGATCTTAGTTGATCCTCACGAAGCAGCATGGTTCTGGAAGATAGAATAGGCTCTGGAAGAAGTTAGACTTAGTTTGAATCTTGACTTTTATCTTAATACCAAAGTGATCTTGGACAAAAGAAATTAAAGTTTATGAGTTTACACTTCCTGATCAAACACTAAGGGGATTTTACTACCTAGCTCACAGTGTGATTGTGCAGATTAAATGAGATGGTGTACACTAAAACATCCAAGAAAGTTCCTGGTATATGCTAAGCACTCAAACAATGTTACATATACTGTCTGCCTTCCCACTTGGTAATTTGAATCTAAAAGACAACAATGGTGGCCGGCTGGTCTCATGAAACACATAGTGGCAACTTCAGAAAGTTGTTGATTCAGTACCCAAAATAATTTATAAACAATATACATAAAAGGAGGATTTAGCATATACATAATGCTTTTATATAGCTCAAAATGCCTTTTCTTGGATTACCTCTTCTATATTTTATAAAAATTCTGAGGCAATTCGATAAATTAGGAAATCAAGGCATAGATAGGTTAAGTGACTCATCCAAATCATGGGGGCTAAATTAGATAAAATGGAGTTGGTTGTCACAATTCAGAGAGATTTCTGAAAAGTCCAAAACTAATTCAAAGTTTTGAACTTGGGAGATTTAAGGTCCCTACAGCCAGTTGCTCACCAAGCATGCCTAACCTGGCAGAATCCTAAGTCATTCCATTCCAGATGGACCATGTTATAAATGCAATTCAGAGGTAGGAATGAGGGTATTCTGCTCGAATTACTTAGATAAAGCTTATAAATAACAATGAGGTTCTTACATCAAAGGCCTAACTTTCCTTAGTTTCTTATGCTAAAACAGCAGGGAAAGGGGAAAAAATCATCTGAAAATAGCATTATACATTTTACTGGTTTTGCTATTACATCATAGTTATGTGAATTGCTACCATTGAGGAAAAGTAGGTGAATGATTCATATATATACATGAAACTTCCTGTAAATAATTGTTATCTCAAGATAAAAAGTTAAAAAGACAGCATTACAGACCACATTCCTATGCTATTTGCTGCCTAATTAATTTCTCTTTATTTAAAAGCATTGTGTCAGGTTCTACTGAACTGAGATTGGAATTTAATATTTAAAGAGCTGAAAGTGACAAAAAACTGAGTAATCTCACTAAATAAAAGGTAAATTCTGAAACTCGTATAATTAAAAACACCAGAATAAGGAGGCTCTGGAAGTTAGGGCAAGCTTGAAACCAGACTGCATGTGATAAAGTCTGTAGGCACGGAGTAGAGCCCCAGCAAAAAAGTGATGGATGGCATGGCATGCTGTTATCATGAGTTGACAGAGCTGCTCATAAAAATCCTTTCTTACAAGCAATTTTCTGGCCCAAACACTGTTAATATAAACAAATATCAGACAAAGCAGCATGGGAAACTCTTTTACTAGTCTAATGCAGTCAAAAATATTGTGAGATAGGTCCCTGTAACTGAAGAAAGAGCTCCATCCAATATAACTAGCTTCATTTCTTTATTGGGGTGCAGATGTTACTGGGACCTAGACAACCTTATCAAAATGGAGACCTAATCAGTCCCCCAAGGCAATAGAAATAAAAACAAAAATAAACAAATGGGACCTAACCAACATTTTAAGCCTTTGCACAGCAAAGGAAACCATAAACAAAACAAAAAGACAACATATAGACTGGGGAAAAAATATGTACAATTGATGCAATTAATTTAATTAAGGGATTAATTTCCAAAATATACAAATAGCTCATACAAGTCAGTAATAACAATAACAACAAAATCAAAAATGGACAGAAGACCTAAATAGAGAATTATCCAAAGAAGATAAACAGATGGTCAACAAGCCCATGAAAAGATGTTCAGCCTTACTAATTATTAGAGATATGTAAATAAAAACTACAATGAAATATCACCTTACACCAGTCAGAATGCCAATATCAGAAAGTCTCCAAACAATAAATGTTGCAGAGAGTATAGAGAATAGGAAACCCTATTATACTGTGGATGGGAATGTAAATTGGTACAGCCACTATGGAGAACAGTGTGGATGTTCCTTAAAAAACTAAAAAGAGGAGTTTCCTGGTGTTTAGTAGGTTAAGGACCCAGCACTGTCAGTGCTATGGCTCAGGTCATTACAGTGCAGATTCAACCCCTGACCCTGGAACTTCTGCATTTCTGTGGTCATGGCCAACCTGCACCCCCTCCAAAAAAAAAAAAAAAAAAAAAAAAAGTTGCCATATGACCCAGCAATCTCACTCCTGGGCATATATCCAAAAAAGCTGACTTCAGGCACTATTACAAAGCCACAATAATCAAGGCATTGTGGTACTGGTACCAAAACAGACACATAGACCAATGGAACAGAAGAGAGAACCCAGAATAAACCCAGACACCTATGGTCAATTAATCTTCAACAAAGGAGGCAAGAATATAAAATGGGAAAAAGACAGTCTTTTCAGCAAGTGTTGCTGGGAAAACTGGACAGTTGCATGTAAATCAGTGAAACTGGAACACACCCTCACACCATGCACAAAAATAAACTCAAAATGGCTTAAAGATTTAAACATGAGATATGATACCATCGAACTCCTAGAAGAGAATATAGGCAAAACATTCTCTGACATCAACCATATAAATGTTTTCTTAGGTCAGTCTCTCAAGGCAATAGAAATAAAAGCAAAAATAAACCAATGGGACCTAATCAAACTGACAATCAAAGGAAACAATAAAAAAAAAGACAACCTATGGAATAGGAGAAAATAGTTTCAAATGATGCAACTGACAGGGTTTAATCTCTCAAATATATAAACAACTTATACACCTCAACAGCAAAACAAACAAACAAACAAACAAACAAAAAAACACTAACAATCCAATTGAAAAATGGTCAAAAGACCTGAATAGACATTCGTCCAAAGAAGACATACAGGTGGCCAACAAGCACATGAAAAAATGCTCAACGTCCCTGATTATTAGAGAAATGCAAATCAAAACTACTATGAGGTACCACCTCACACCAGTCAGAACGCCCGTCATTATTAAGTCCACAAATAACAAATGCTGGAAGGGGTGTGGAGAAAAGGGAACCCTCCTGCACTGTTGCTGGGCATCCACTGTGGAAAACAGTATGGAGGTACCTAAGAAAACTAAATATAGAACTTCCCTATGATCCAGCAACCCTACTCTTGGGCATATATCCAGACAAAACTTTCCTTTAAAAAGACACATGCCCCCACATGTTCACTGCAGCTCTATTCACAATAGTCAAGACATGGAAACAACCTAAATGTCCATCTACAGATGAATGGATTAAGAACATGTGGTATATATACACAATGGAATACTAGTCAGCCATAAAAAAGAATGAAATAATGCCATTTGCAGCAACATGGATGATGGAACTAGAGACTCTCATACTAAGTGAAGTAAGTCAGAAAGAGAAAACCAAATACCATATGGTATCACATATCTTGAATCTAATATACAGCACAAATGAACCTTTCCACGGAAAAGAAACTCATGGACTTGGAGAACAGACTTGTGATTGCCAAGGGGATGGGGAGGGGTGGGGTGGACTGGGAATCTTGGGTTAATAGATGCAAACTATTGCATTTGGAATGGATAAGCAATGAGATCCTGCTGTATAGCACAGGGAACTATATGTAGTCACTTGTGATGGAGCATGAGGGAAGATAATGTCAGAAAAAGAATTTATATATCTATGTGTGACTGGGTCACCTTGTACAGTTGAAAATTGACAGAACACTATAATCCAGCTATAATGGAAAAAATAAAAATCATTAAAATAAAAAAATGATATGTGCACCCCAATGTTCATAGTAGCACTATTTACAATAGCCAAGACATGAAAGTAACCTAAATGTCCATCAACAAAGGGATGGATAAAGAAGATGTGGTACACATATACAATGGAACATTACTTAGCCACAAAAAGAACAAAATAATGCCTTTTGCAGCAATATGGATGGGCCTAGAGATTATCATACTAAATGATATAGTTAGACAAAGAAAGAGAAATATATCACTTATATGTAGAATCTAAAAAATAGTACAAATGAACCTATTTATAAAATTTGAAGACTCAGAATACAAAAAGACACAGAAAACAAACCTATGGTTACCAAAGGGGAAGTGGCTGGGGAGAGGTAAAATGGGAGTGTAGAATTAACAGAAGCATACCACCATATATAAAATAGATAAACAGTAAGTATTTACTATATAGCACAGGGAACTATATGCAATATCTTATAATAAGCTATAATGGAAATGAGTAAAGAAGAATATAGATATATACATACTTATGTGTATAACTGAATTACTTTGCTGTATACCTGAAACTAACCCAATACTGTAAATCAATTATGCTTCAATTTAAAAAAGATAGAGATGTAAAGAGCACAGTATTTCCCAAGCTATGGCAGTGCTGGGCACTAAATAGGCTGGATCCTTGTGAGAACTCAAATATAAAGTTGAAGTGCTCTATTGACCTGTGCTTGGCCCTGTTGTTTCCTTCTTGCTTCATTTATCCTTGTTCATTTATGATCCCTTGCATCTAAACTGCTTTCTTCAAAAGATGTCCTTACCATTATCTCTACTAAAACCCATCTCCTTATTGTCACTCTCCATTTAGGAGGGATAGTCCTAAGTGTCTTCATAGACCCCTAGATATATTCAAGGGTCCATACTATGGCTTTCCACTTTGATTGTCTTGATCTGGACATTAATTTATTGGTTAGGTCCTTTCTCTCCATTCTTCACCCATAAAAATTCATCTAACCTGTGTCTCATCCAAATGACGACCAAATATGACATGTCACACTGAAAGAATCTGATCAATTAATACACTAAATTCTGAATTAATTTTTGTACCTATAGTTAACTGAGGATCTGTCTTACATATGACATATTCTAGACAATGTGGTTATAGCAATGAACAAAATAGGTAAATTCCACACCTTCAAGGAGTTTACATGTTAATAAGGGAGGCAGAAAATAAACAAACATGCAATATCATGTCAAGCAGTAAAATCCTTATGAAGAAAAATAAAACAGAATAAAGGAATAGAAAAGAGTTGCTATTTAGAGGATGACCTCATGGATGTATCTCTCTGAGTCGATGATATTTGAGCACAGGCCTAAATGGTGTGAGGAAGGAAGTCATGGGAGAGAAGAGAGTTGCAGGTAGAGGGAACAGAATGAGTGAATATTAGTAAATGATTACATTAGATCCTTGGCATCCTTTAAGTATCATCACAAGACCTTTGCAAACTTCAGTTTTTGTGACTATGCCTTGTAATCTTAATGCCCTGGAGGCCCGACAAGATGGTGGTTTTTAATGAACGTACTAGGAGCAACATATAATTTCTTTTAAAAGCGTTCTTTCTCCCTGTACCTGCTAGATATGGATGAATTCTGCATCTAATCCCTACTATTCTTCAAGTAGTTAGAATCTTCAATGAAGCATACTATTATCTCTGCAAAGGAACTCAGGGATTTTAAACTGACTGGTAAAAGCTATTTTGTTCTGCTCCATTGTATAAAGACACATCATCTTGACTGCCACTGACAGTCAATTTTAATCAATAAAGATTGTGAAGAGTGATAGAGTCTTGCCACATCTGAGTTCATTTCATACTAATTGGTTTAGCTCTTAATACTTGAGCTCAAAAGTTTATCTTCCACTAAAAAAAAGATGTATACACAATGTTACCCTTCTTTTCAATGACTCCTCCCCCAACTTATTTTCTAATATTTCCATTTTTGCTCCTCTCCATTGATCCTGATGCCAGGACCACCACCTCTATTTTGTGTGAAAGATACCATTCTTTCTGTTACTAAAATATCTCATTTGGTCATTCTGTGTCAAAACACCTCCTGCTGATTATGAATTCTTCATGGCTTTGTCCTTAGTTAATTGCAATTATGACTGAACAGAATCCTGGGCAATTATTCCTGGATTCAGTTATCACATACATGCACATGGCACACTTGGTTCAGTCAGGTGTAATACCAAAAGCATTTGCACTGAAGATATAGGATTCTATAAGGGAATTGTGGTTGTAGTAATTAATTTGAATGATCTCTTTAAGTTGCCCCAAAAAATTTATTTTAAAAGAACTGACAACTACAAAAATGCAAATGGATTTCAAACTCTGAAGTCTATCTATTCTTTAGCAGTAAAGAACTAGGGATTTATAATGTTTTTATTATACATTGCTATTCAATCAAATAGCAATTTCTAAAGACAGATTCTTCCTAAATGAGTTCAAACACTAATTTCAGAATGGATATTACACATTTTGTTCCATCTGTTGTTCCTGACCCAGTGGAAATGTGGTCCTCTCATAGAATATAATTGGGTACATATAGGTTGGAAATTAAAAGTTAAATTAAGCTGCATTGTTGTGAATTCAATTTAAGTTAATTCATATACTTTACTGTGTATAGGGCAAATTTCTACTTTTCCTAATAGCTATGAAATCTGAATACATCTGAGATATTAAAACTAACATTATGGCGAGTCAGTCTCCATGTTGGTTTGACATAATTTTGTTAGACGGTAGGGATTGAGGCCCTCAAAGTATTTGTGATACTGAACAATTCAGTTATACTTAACATTTCAATTTTTAGAACATGGTCTTAATATGACTGATGAAATGACTTTCACATAATGGCGATGATAAAGATGAAGGATGTCCATGCTCTGTACAGCTCTCTCAGAACACTCTTAATTCTACTTACTTCAATTTTGCTGATGCCTGGTTGTTAGAATCATCTCTACTTTGGTATAAGTTCCTTTTTGCTCCTGCTTTGGTTTCTGTAGCACTTTTTTTTTTTTATCCGTAGTAAATTTCTTAAGATTTTTCATCATTTTTATATATTGTGGGTTCCTCCTATCCACTAAACATGAAATCAAGTTCTGTGTTCTCTTCAGCTCTGTATTTCCTTACCTATTTCAGATCTTGTACCAAGTAGGAACTCAGTACATATTGAAAGAATGAATAAATGAACAAATGGTACACTAGGACAGAATATATGTCATTGTAACTCTTTCACTCATTGTAAATCACTTTCAAGAGATGATATTTGTGGCAATTAGAATATTGAGTACCCTGGAAAACCTGAGGAATTCTTAGTCTCCACACACGGAAGGCATCTAGATAAACAAATCATAAAATCTATAGTAATTTTCTCAGTCATAAATTATTTAAACTGACCTTGAGGACATGCCTACTGATATGATTAGAATTGCTATTTCATGCTAATTTATTATTGATCCACATAATTATGAACACCACCAACAAAAAAGCAGAATATAATATCAAGTTGTAATGTGATAGCTCTGAAAATATAATAAATTTTGATATATTCTTTTGAGGTTCTGAAACTAGAAATTATATTCCTCTGAGGGATTGTTGATTTACACAAAATAGCTAACTCATTTTGGTAACTTGGATTGATAAAATCATAATTGGAAAAATGCCATATGCCTTCTGTTTAGAGAATTCAGCTGCAATTAAGAGTTATATTTAAATTACCAACAGAAGAAGTACTGGCTCTCTGGTTAACTATTTAGAACAGTGCAAATACCCTGTTTTCTTACCAAAGCAAAGAAAAAAAACTACCAAAAAGTGGTAGAAGAGGGTTGACAAAGTCCTTTGAGTATGCAGATCACTGTTCCAATCTGGTGCTTTCAGACAGCATTCAAACTATTTACATTATCCACACTGTGCAATATTCAAATCCTAACTATTGTAAATAATTTGCAATGACTCAATTAACTTAGAAATCAAATTACCCATAACAACCCTGTCATATTTAAGAACAGTATCAGAGAATTAAAAATGACCAATAATCTGGTTTAGGAATTCTGGATTAACACAAATATGATTCAGGAGTTTTGCATTAGAAACTTTTAAACTTAGAACTAACTACCTCTTTCTTTGTTAATACTAGGAACATGATTCATGAAACAGGTCCAGACTATAATTTTGATAATAGAATGAATTATAGCAAGCTTAATTTTAAAGGTAAATATTCCCTATAAAGATTGAAAAACAGAATAACCTCATAACAATATTTTTTCATAAACAAAAGACACTCCATGCCTTTCCCCACCAGTCCTCTAAGAAGGATGCCAGTATAAGTTAAACTTTTCCCTAGGTATGACGCCAGGTGAAGAAGAAACCACATCTGTTCATTTTTACATCCTTTTTTCCCCCTCAATGGACTAGATTGACATTTCCAACCTATTTTATGGGAATACATATCCTGTAAATGTTAATAAAAATGTTTATATGGAGGGGGTGGGGGAGAAGGAGAGAGAGACATGAAAGAAGGAAAATATCTGCTGTCAAGTAAATTTGGGTTTTTCTGGGTTAAAGAAAGTTAAAGATTGCCCCATCCAACAAATCTAAAAAAACAAAACAAAACAAAAAAAACCATTTCAGTGTTATGAAATATATTAATTTTTCTGAGAATATCCATGATTTCAAAAATATAATGGCTCATTGGACATTAAAATTTCAAGAAACAGGGAGTTCCTGTTGTGGCACAGTGGAAATGAATCTGACTAGTATTCATGAAGATGCGGATTTGATCCCTGGCTTTGCTCAGTGGGTCAGGGATCAGGTGTTGCCATGAGCTGTGGTGTAGGTCGAAGACGCAGCTCAGATCCCGCACTGCTGTGCCTGTGGTGTAGGCCGGCAACTGTAGCTCTGATTCGACCCCTAGCCTGGGAACTTCCATGTGCCACACAGGTATGGTGCTAAAAAGCAAAAAATAAGTAAAATTTCAAAAAACACATTTTAGGTAATCGAGACAGGAAGCTTCTGTGAAAGTAAGAACAATTTCTAATTCACTCCTGCATACTTATTTCCTAGCACAATGCATGAATTCATTCTGGTTCATATACTCTGAAGCTTATAACATTTTTTAAGTTTAGAGGGACAGATCTGTACCTTTTTGTATACCCAGTGGCTATAAGCTGAATTGAAAGTGGATAAAATAAGCATTCTCACAAAAGTAGCCTGACAAGAAAATTTTAAACATAAGTCCATAAAAGAACACTGGGGTGTTCAACAGAACAGTAAGAAATTTGTACTATTTTTTTCTTCCAAACACTCATTTTCATGGCTAATATTTTGTAAATGAGCTTGATATTGTAGCTAAATGGCTAAAATTCATTTTGATACCATGAGTGCTGATGTTTACTGCTGTTGATGTTAAAATGGGAAACCTGTTATTTTTTGAAATGGATACTGATCAGATTTTAAAAATGAATACAAACTAAGAAGCATGTTGTGACAACCTAGGCAACTTTCTGAGCTACATCTCGTCAAGGAGCAGAATGTGTCACTCAAAACTCCATTAAGAAAACAAAATGGAGCAATTTTAAGATGAGCTTTAGTTAATTATCTGTAACATGTCACAAGTCATGTTGGCAAAATAGAAGATGTGAACTCAGAATTCAAGTAAAGCAGTGTCAAAGAAAAGTATATACCCATATGTCAGCCACAGAGTTCTTAAGCAAAACTGGAGACCAAATCTCTGAAATCATCAGGACTACAATGAGTATTTAAGAACATAATATTTGGGGAGAGGCAAATCTTTTAGATGGTTTCTGACGTATACAGGTTGTGTGACATTGGAACATATAATTAATTTTATAAGCTTCTGTTTGTTCAATTTATAAATGAGGGTGAAACTACTAACTGCAAAGAATTATGTGTGAAATAATTATGAAATTACATATAAATGCTTTGTGCAGGGCCTTGTTTGTAATATGGTTACATTAAATGGTAACAGCATCGTTACTTTTACTATGACTATAAATACTAGACTGTCTAGCTTTCTTTCTCCCAGCTTTTAATTTTAGCACCTGCCATCACTACACTTTGTTAACATGGTGACCTAAGTTGCATTCTTTTTTCCTTTTTATGGCTGTACCTGTGGCATATGGAAGTTACTGGGCCAGAGATAGAATCCGAGCCATAGGTGCCACAACACTGGATCCTTTAACCCACTGCACTGGGCTGGGGATCAAACCTGTGTCTCTGCAGTGACCTGAACCACTGCAGTCAGATTCTTAACCCACTGTGCATAGTGGGAAATCCTGCATTATTATTTTTTTCTTTTTTAAGGCTGCACCTGAGGCATATGGAATTTCCTGGGCTAGGGGTTGAATCAGAGTTGGACCTGAGGCCTACACCACAGCCGCAACGGCAACATTGGATCCGAGTTGCATCTGCAACTTATGCTGCAGACTGCAGCAACTCTGGATCTTTAACCTACTGAGCGAGGCCACGGACTGAACCCACATCCTCACATAGACTACGAAGGGTCACTTAACCCTCTAAGCCACAATGGGAACTCCTATTTCTTAGTCTATGACCTAAATATCCTTAGCATTCTGGTCAAGCTCAGGATACCTCTGGGTACAAGTCTTCTCACCTCGAAGTTTTTTCTTGCAATGCTTTATTCCTGGAATACCCTTTGCCCCAGCTCACTAAATGAACTCCCTAGGGTGAGAGACTTTGATGTCTCTGCTTCCTGTACTTAAAAACCCTGTTAAATTTTGTTTAAATGGGCTTTTAAATATGCTGTTTCATTTTCATGTCATTTATTTATTATTTCTATGCCTCTCTCTTCCAGAAAAGATTAGAAGTGGCTAAGTAATGTTCCAGTAAGCTTGATTTTAGAAATCTAATCTCTGTATTATTTGTCTTTTTTTTTTTTTTGTCTTTTTTTGTCTTTTCTAGGGCCACACCTGCAGCATATGGAGGTTCCCAGGCTAGGGGTCAAATCGGAGCTGTAGCCACCGGCCTATGCCACAGCCACAGAAAGGCAGGATCCTTGCTCCATCTGCAACCCACACCACAGCTCACAGCAGTACTGGATCCTTAGCCCACTGAGCAAGGCCAGGGATTGAACCCACAACCTCATGGTTCCTAGTCAGATTCATTAACCACTGAGCCATGACGGGAACTCCCTAATCTCTGTATTAAAATTTATTATCTCAACAACAGAAAGAGTTTCTTTGGTGGTTGGGGGGGTGTGGTTTTATAGGGAGGCAATTGAATTTAAGTGAGTAACCATATAGTTTCTACTTTTAAAGTTATAGGTAATTCTGATGCTCCAACACCACCACTATAAAGAAGGGTGATGGCACAGAAAATCAACAACCGATGTCATAATCTCATCTTTTCAGTTCTTAGGCCTCTAGTTTGTTTGGGAAGAACTCATACATTAATCAAATTGCCAGAAAGGAGGTTTTGGTCCCTCCCTTTATTTTAAGAATTTGTTCCTAGTATGAACTTATCCTTGCCCTATTCTTAGAATTTATTTATTCATGGCCAGCAGAGAAATATATGCTTGGTTACTAGTATTTTGACATAAAATCCTAGAATCTTAGAAAGTGAAGTATTGATACTATTATTCGACTATTTATGTCCTATTCTATACCTTTGCCTTCATATTAATAATGAATGATATCTTAGACTGTAAACTCTAAGGTGAGAAGAATGATTTTTTTCACTCATTCACTCAACAAAATATTTATTTAGCAACTATTGTGTACCAGATATTGAACATCTATAACCAGGTCAAGGTGAGCTCCCTGAGACAAACCAACAAATAGGAATAAAAATATATATTTATATAAAATTTATACACACACACATATATATATAAAACATACACAGTATGCTTGGCACATAGCAGAGGCTTATATATTTGATAAACAATTGAATGATATAATGGATGTGATCTCAAAAAGGCCTGTAAAAAAATCTGGATTACCAAGTCCTGCTTCCCAATTTGACCTGTGGATAACACATGACAGTTATGCATTTTGATGTACTTAATAATTGATTACCCTTGATGACACTGATGTTGGTGATGGTGATGGTAAATTTCATTATCTATAATTGAAAAACAAAAGATCTTCCTTTTTCTGTGCTTATTGAACCCCTACTCCAAATGAATTTAAGGAGAGGTACCCTTCTTGAGTTTAAAAAAGCACAGAGTTGACTCAAAAATTTCCTTCAAAATAGGCCTTTTTAATGTTAGCTTTAATAATCAGATGGATAAATCTTTAGAATTAGCAAGACTGGCCTCATTGTAATATGTATTTTCTGTATTTGCTAACGTTTCAACTGTTGAAGTTGGAGTGATGGGGGTGGAAAATTTCAAAATTTAAATACTTTATTATTATTTTTGATAAGTTAGTTCTTATCTGGAAGGCTGAGTGCAATATTATTTTGTCATGCATTAAATATGATTCTATAGTGTAAGGCTACATTCTTCTCTCAAATATATGCTTAATTTCCCCTGAAAATAAGAGTTTTGCTTGAGTGATTACAGAATATGGAACACATATTAATTCCTACCTGAATACACAGTTCTTACTTGGGTTCACATGAGTCTGAATATAATCATATATTATGATTTGTACTTTCTGTAAGCTTATTGGTTTACAGAGAATATTCGTGAAACTTCTAGTTAATTTACAGTAACTGCTTTAACCTTGGGGTCTCATGAACTTCACCATTTATCTTGATGTGGAGTTCACTATTAGTCCACAGGAAAAGCAAAATTCTCTATGATTCCAAGTATCTCCAAATCTCTACTTTTCTCACATAGGGCTTAGCAGTGCTCTTTGGAGGTTTTGTAAGTTAAAGGAGGTAAGACAAACAAGACAATTGATCATGACTTTTTTTTTTTTTAAACTGTGCCCATGGCTTGTGGATATTCCCAGGCCAGAAATCAAATCCGCACCACAGCAGCAACCTGAGCCACTGCAGTGACAATGCCAGATCCTTAAATCGCTGTGCTGCAGAACCCTGATCATGACTTTCTTAACTCTAAGATTTCACTTTAATTTCTTTTCTAGTTCTGTAGCTTCTTCTTTAGCTGGACTGTACAATACGTCAGGGGACGCTTTCAGGGCTCTGGCTAATCTGCCCTTGACAACTCTTTTTTTTTTTGCTTACGTCAGCAGAGGTCCAGAGATACAGCTGACATATTTGGCACTGCTTAGCGAGAACAGAGTTTGATAATTTTTTTGTGAGCTTGACTAAATTACCATGAAACACATTTTCCTATAATGAGCCCTAGCACCTTTACCTAGGTTAACATTGGGCAGCTGTGTGGGCTTTATAGAGAGGGCTGAATTAAATAAGCTGCTGATGTACCTATATTCAAGCATTTATTTAACAAAGCTGTTTTGAACCACAATCCTTAACATTCTTCGCCTTTTTACTCTGCTCTAGGCCCATTAGTTTTGTTTCCCCTCTTTTTTGTTCCCCTGAATGCTTTCTTTAGATCTTCCAATGACTTGCTTTCCTATTTTGTTCAGGTTTTTAAGGAGTCCACCTCCCCAAAAAGGTCTCAGAAAACCCTGTCTAAAATCACCTACAATCCCATAACATTCTATTGCCATACTCTGCTCTTTTTTTTTCCAGAGAACTTATCTTCTACTTGAAAATATGCTACTTACTCATGTTTATTACTATTTATACCTCTAGTAAAATATGTTTCATGTCACACGGATATTGCCTAACTTTGTTTTATAATGATTTTTATTTTTTCCATTATAGCTGGTTTACAGTGTTCTGTCAATTTTCTACTGTCAAGCAAGGTGACCCAGTTACACGTACATGTATACATTCTTTTTCCTCACGTTACCATGTTCCATCATAAGTGACTAGATATAGTTCCCAGTGCTATACAGCAGGATCTCATTGCCATCCATTCCAAAGGCAATAGTTTGCATCTATTAACCCCAAATTCCCAATCCATTCCACTTCCTCCCCCTTGGCAATCACAAGTCTGTTCTCCATGTCCATGAGTTTCCTTACTGCAGAAAGGTTCATTTGTGCCATGTCTTAGATTCCAGAAAGAGATGATATCATATGGTATTTGTCTTTCTCTTTCTGACTTACTTCACTCAGGATGAGAATCTCTAGTTCCATCCATTTTGCTGAAAATGACATTATTTTGTTCTTTTTTATGGCTGAGTAGTATTCCATTGTGTATATATACCACATCTTCTTAATCCAGTCATCTGTCAATGGATATTTAGGTTGTTTCCATGTCTTGGCTATTGTGAATAGTGCTGCAATGAACATACAGGTGCATGTGTCTTTTTCAAGGAAAGTTTTGTCTGGATACATGTCCAAGAGTGGGATTTCTGGGTCATATGGTAGTTCTATGTATAGTTTTCTAAGGTACCTCCATATTGTTTTCCATAGTGGTTGTACCAATTTACATTCCCACCAATAGTGTGGGAGAGTTCCCTTTTCTCCACATCCTCTCCAGCATTTGTTATTTGTGGACTTAATAATGATAGCCATTCTGACTCATGTGAGGTGGTATCTCATGGTAGTTTTGATTTGCATTTCTCTAATAATCAGGGATGTTGAACATTTTTTCATGTGCTTGTTGGCCATCTGTATATCTTCTTTGGATAAATGTCTATTTAGGTATTGCCCATTTTTAGATTGGATTGTTGGTGTTTTTTTTTTTTTTTTTTTTTTTTGCTGTTGAGTTGTATAAGTTGTTTATATATTCTAGAGATTAAGCCCTTGTCAGTTGCTTTGTCTGAAACTATTTTCTCCCATTCTGTAAGTTGTCTTTTTGTTTTCTTATTGGTTTCCTTTGCTGTGCAAAAGCTTGTCAGTTTTATTAGGTCCCATGGGTCTATTTTTGCTTTTCTTTCTGTTGCTTTGGGAGACTGACCTGAGAAAACATTTGTAAGGTTGATGTCAGAGAATGTTTTGCCTATGTTCTCTTCCAGGAGTTTGATGGTGTCTTATATTTAAGTCTTTAAGCAATTTTGAGTTTATTTTTGTGCATGGTGTGAGGGTGTGTTCCAGTTTCACTGATTTACATGCAACTGTCCAGGTTTCCCAGCAATTCTTGCTGAAAAGACTGTCTTTTTCCCATTTTATATTCTAGCCTCCTTTGTCAAAGATTAATTGACCATAGGTGTCTGGGTTTATTTCTGGCTTCCCTATTCTGTTCCATTGGTCTATATGTCTGTTTTGGTACCAGTACCACACTGTCTTGATGACTGTGGCTTTATAACAGTGCCTGAAGTCTGGGAGAGTTATGCCTCCTGCTTGGTTTTTGTTCCCCAGGACTGCTTTGGCAATTCTGGGTCTTTTGTGGTTCCATATGAATTTTTTGGGGTACAATTTTAAAAGGTATTGTTTTTGTATTCCTTTTCTAATATTTCATTGTTAGTATACAGAAATGTGTCTGATTTCTGAATGTTAATCTTATATCCTGCTACTTGGCTGAATTTGTTGATTAGTTTGAGCAGTTTTTGGGTTGAGTCCTTAGGATTTACTATATATAGTATCATGTCATCTGCATAGAGTGACAATTTTACCTCTTCTCTTCCAATTTGGATACCTTTTACCTCTTTTGTTTATCTGATTGCTGTGGCTAGGACTTCCAGTACTATGTTGAATAACAGTGGTAAGAGTAGGCACCCTTGTCTTGTGGCAGATTTTAGTGGGAAGGCTTTTAGCTTTTCTCCATTGAGTATTATATTTGCTGTAGGTTGCCTAATTTGTTTTCACTCTTCCCCCATCCTCCTACCTTGGTGCCTGGCACATGGTAGGTGCTCAACAAATACTTCAAAACAAATGGATTAGACACTAATCGCAAGCATGGTATAGGTGTGTGGCACTGTTCCAAGGGTTCAGCAGTGAGCAATACTTATAAAATCCTTGCTTTTGTCAAACCTATATTCTTGGTGGATTGTTGCAGATGTCCAGGTAAGAGATCATAAATTTAATAAATTTGCTGTGGTGAGGATGATAACAAAGGGCTAGATTGGAAAGGCACTTAATTGGCAGACTGAACAGCCTTTGCAAATTTTCAGCAACATTAGGGTAATAATTCATTGTCATCAGAGTCTGGACAAGGTTCCAATTGAACTGAAGATATACTAAGCTTTTTGGTGCTTCTTATATCCTGAACTCTCCTTTTTCCCCAAGAAGTCAGAACTGTCTTTCTTCTTTTTAGCTAACCAAGTCTCCTCAGCAGTGCATTCAGATCTACTATCTGTATAAGTGTCTAATATGCCACATTGCTCCCCCCTTGCCTTGTTTGAAATCTCTAAATACTGAGACTCTTAGGATTCAAGCAGTCATACTAACATGAAATTTCTCTAAATTGGGGATGCTCTTATATTTTACAAAACAAATAGATTTTGCACTGCGCTGTGTTTAAGCATGAAAGACACACAGTTCAACAAAACATACAAGGTCTGCACTTTCAAGAAGCTCCCACCACAGTCAAGTCATCTCCTCCAATGAGTTCTATGTTTCCCTTTTCACAAAATCCATACCTTTAGTCAAACTACTTGCTGCAGTTTTCTTTCTTAGGTAAAGAATGTTATGAATTTTCAGGTGATGGGTATACCTAGAGCACATTAATGTTCAAGCCTCTCCAAATTCAGGTTACCAACTTTACTTATATCCCAGACACCCTTCATTCAGTGGTTTCTACCCTGTGTATACTTTCATTACCACCACACTCACATCAAACTAGGGAGAGGAATTTGTAACAGAAAACAATCTTTTAAACACTAGTAAACTACCTAACCATCAGAAGAGTGGGTTTCCTCTCTAACAGCTCAGCTTTACTACTGAAGAGTTGCACTGTTAAGCTAGACATTGATAGTCCAATGTAGCTCTCTCATTTATTTCTAGGTCAGCCTTCAGTGAAAGTCTAGATTGTTTTTTTTCCCCCTACTGTTGACTGATATGTGCATTTTTTAAAAGCTTAGGATACAGTGACTCATACTGATATTTTATTTCTCAAAAAAAACTGGGCAGTGCCCACAAATAATAACTCTAATAGCCATATATAATTTTACTTTAGAAAAGGTGAAGTTATGGTTCATACAAGATAGATGGTATGTCTTTGACTATTTTATGATTAGGTGAGTCTAAACATAGGGGTAACTGAGAACCATTTGATAAAGATCTGGTCATTTTTAACCCATCTGTAAAATATAGATAGCTGTACTACTCAGATGGCAGAGGTGTAGTCATTAGTTGGGTAATTGTGTGAATCCTAAGATTATAATTTAAAACTTATTATTATAATCACTAGTAAAAGCTAAAATGAGGCTTTAAAACTTCTCTAGCTTTTCCTTGGAGGTGATATAAATTTCTGATTGCATATGATGTTTGTGTAAAGCACACAAAAATTTTTCAAAAATGTCAGAAAATCTAGCACATATAAGAGGCATAAAATCATTGGAGTTAAAGACAAAATGTATTTTTTAAAAAAGTGAATGCCAAGTATACAAATATCCAGGATGAAGAACTGTATAATACCATAAGTAAACTTGTTTCCCCAAAGCAATGAATATGTAACAACAAATCAGCTAGGTTTTGTTATATTTTTAGTAATTAAAAAGAAAGTTGTATTTTTTCCTGATCCTGTGAATTTGATATTTTAAAGCTTCCAAATGAATTATACCAAAATAACATTAATTTTAAATATCATGGGTTAACAGTGAAATATGGAAACTAATATATTTTCTCCTTCTAGGTAGTACTTATAAAATCCTTCCACTTTAAAAGACTCTGGTCAGTACATGGATAAATGCAAAGAGATGTGCTTATCAAAATTTCATATTGTACAAAGTAAAGTAAGATACAAATTCTATTACTTCAGTAATAGCTAATTTTTATTGAATACTTCTTATGTCCCAGATAATGCTTTAAGTTCTCTACATCCATTATTTAATTCCATCTTTATAATCTTATGAAGAATGTATTGTTATTAGTCATTTTTCAGATGAAGAAAGTGAGACAGCAAGAAATTAAAAACCTTACTCAACTTCACACAGCAAACCAGAAAGAAAAGATTTGAATCCACAGAGTCTGACTCTGTGCGCCTAACCATGTGTGAGATAAAAGAACTCAGATTCCAAAGGCTCATGTGTTCCAATTTTAAGATGCTGAATTGAGTTCACTTATGTAAATTTAATCTGCCACAAATTTCAATCAAATACATTGTGCTTAATTAAATGTTTTTGAGTATTTGACATTTTACTGGGCACTAGAGGTAAAACAGTGAATTAAAAATGTATGGTTCCTGTCATTAAAAAGATTAATATGATAGCTTGAAAAGTATGGTAACAATGAGGATGGAGGGAAATGAATGGAACTGAGAAATATTTGGGAGGTGGCATAGTCAGGGCTTGATAAAGAATTGGATGACTATGTCAAAGGAGAAAAAGTTAAACTTAGAACAAAGAATAAATTTGTTGATGGAGTTGGGGAGAAATCAATAGATCTGATTTCTAGTGGATGTAGGGCATCAAAATGGATAAACAATAGAGGCCTGGAAATTCAAGTCTAGATCTTAGGAGAAAGCCCTGGATGAAAAATATTAGAAAGAGGAGGCATAAACATAAAAATGGAAAATGAAGCCACAGGAGTTTATGAGGTCATTCATACCTCACAGAGAAACAGGGAGAGATTTAGGAACACACAAATATTTAAGAGGAAGGCAGAAGAAATGTCCCAGATCCTTATATGTAATTATCCTCAAGACATGTACTATTTAGATATTTTACATGCATCTCAAATAAATATGTAGTTTCCATTCACAGTATGGTGTACTAGTTTGTTTTGCACCAAACCTCTTGCTGAGAATATTAAGAAAAAACTAGACAAACCTGCTTGAGGACATTGGAAAGCTACAGAAAGAGGGTGGACTTCCATCCTTCCCCATGTTCCCTTCCCCCCCATAGAATGGCATGCTAGTTGAGGATCAGGTGTATAAGCACAGATTTGAGGGGTGACTCCCTGCCAAAGGAGCCTTAAAGAAAAGCATCTTGGAGTTTTACTGAATCTGGACTTGAGGCTTGGGGAATAGAGAGAGGAGGAAAGTCTAGAAAGCACTAAGTCAGACTAGAGAAAAATATCTTCAAGATTCCCCCTCTTCTACTCAATAAGGAGGCCTAAGTAGAGGTGCCTGAGGAAGGTTCCAGATAAAGAGACATCTAAATAAAGACATTAGGGCCAGGAATGCAAATATGCATAAGAGAATGGCCAGCCACTTGGGATCAGATTCCTTGACTGCAATTCCCTTCAGAGTCTGGCTGTGCACCAAAGTTAGTATGGGGAGGTGGGGAGAGCATCTTTCCCCTGTAAGGCCTGTCAGGTAAAGACTTGGTAATTGACTTTGAAACAATCACACAAAGGGCCTGAAAAATCATGTATCATTTTTTGTTGTTGTTGTTTTGTTTTTTTTTTGTTTTTTTTTGGGGGGTTCAGGAGCTAGGCTCTTTAAAAGTAGGGTGTAATCAAGGCATTCTCAGAAAAACGAAAAACAAGGAAACTGTCATTAGCAACCTTGGACTAAAAGAAAAACCAAATGAGAATTCTTCATATAGAAAATAAGTGTAACTGCAGATGAAGGTATAGAAACACAAGAAGGAAAGAGAAACAATGCAGAGTATATACACGGATAAATGTAAGTGAATGTTTACTGTATAAGATAATAGTGTCATATGGAATTACTATTAAAAAAGAATAAATTACTGTATAACTGTTGAGCTACTAGAGGGAAAAAGAGAATGATAAAAATACTTGATTACTACAAAAATAGGGAATGAAAGAGAGAATATAAATCATAGAACAGATCCACATATAGAGGGTAAAAAGTAAGTTGGTAAATTCAAATCCAAAATTCATTAAATTAAAAAAAACTCTACACACATTGCTGTGGCTGTGGTGTAGGCCAGCAGCTACAGTTTCAAATTAACCCTAGCCTGGGAGTCTCTGTAGACCGCAGGTGCAGCTCTAAAAAGACCAAAACAAACAAACAAACAAACAAAAAAACCCACTCCAAATAAATATAACTGTCTAGAATAGATTTTTAAAACTATTTTTTTTTCTCTTTTTGCTATTTCTTGGGCCGCTCCCGCGGCATATGGAGGTTCCCAGGCTAGGGGTTGAATCGGAGTTGCAGCCACCGGCCTATGCCAGAGCCACAGCAACACTGGATCCGAGCCACGTCTACAACCTACACCACAGCTCACGGCAATGCCGGATCATTAACCCGCTGAGCAAGGGCAGGGACCGAACCCGCAACCTCATGGTTCCTAGTCGGATTCGTTAACCACTGCGCCACGACGGGAACTCCTAAAACTATTTTTTTAACAGGAGAAACAATTTAAACAAGAATTCAGAAGACTTGAAAGAAATAAGATGGGAATAAATATGTGTATGTGTATGTATATATATATATATATATATATATATATATATATATATATAATGCAAATATTAACTAAAGATACCTAATGATGTGATACTAAACTTGGTAAAAGCGGATTTTTAAGGCAAGAAGGCTTACTGAAGATAAAAAGAATGTTTTAGGATGAAATGTCAATATAGTACAACAATATAACCTCTCTATGTGTCCCTAATAACATAGCCTCAAAACCTATACAATAAAAATGAACAGAGCAAAAGGAGATAAAGATAAATCTACATTCATAGTAGTAGATTTAAGCATACTATGCTAACTAATATATTAAGCAGAAACAAAATATTAAGGTTATAGAAGATTGTAACAATGTGGTTAAAATTAATCTAATTGATGTTTATAGAGTTATTAAAAACTGCAGTATACATTGGAACATTTACCAAAACTGACCATACATTAAGCAATAATGTAAATTTAAGCCAATTTTAAGAACCAAAAATCACATGAAGTATATTATCCAACCAGATTGGGAATAATCTTGAAAGAATTAACAAAAAATATGACAAGGATATCAATCTCCAAATATTTGGATATTTAGCAATACTTTCCTAGATAACCTGTGGGTCAAGAAAAAAAAATAGCAATAGAAATGAGAAAATACATTGAATTGAATGCTAATGAGGTTATGATATCAAAACTGGCTAAAGGTAGATACAAATCACTTTTACAGTATAATGTATAGCTTGAAATACATATATTAGAAAAATAATAAAGGGGAGTATTTTGAGGGTCAAGAAGAACATGTCTGAAAATTTTAAGCCAAAAGAAAGAGAGAGATGGAGTTCCCGTCGTGGCGCAGTGGTTAACGAATCCATCTAGGAACCATGAGGTTGCAGGTTCGGTCCCTGCCCTTGCTCAGTGGGTTAACGATCCGGCGTTGCCGTGAGCTGTGGTGTAGGTTGCAGACGCGGCTCGGATCCAGCGTTGCTGTGGCTCTGGCGTAGGCCGGTGGCTACAGCTCCGATTCAACCCCTAGCCTGGGAACCTCCATATGTCGCGGAAGCGGCCCAAAGAAATAGCAAAAAGACAAAATAAATAAAAATATCCTGTGAACAGTAAAGCAGCCCAAAGAAATAGCAAAAAAAAAAAAAAAAAAAAAAAAAAAAGAAAGAGAGAGAGAAACATCTTTCTTGTTTCTACCCTTCCTTGGTTAAGAGTTTACCCATGGCCTATCAGCCACCTCACACTTCTAGGCTGTGTATTCAGGGGTGCCTGACATCACAGATAACTGAGGTTTCAGAATAAGATAAGCCCCAGTAAGGTGAGGTGAACTGAGGTGCTGTAAAATTCTACCTGTGTGAAGTCAGTGGTCACAACAATGTCTGGAGTAAAAGATATGCCCAGGGCATGTGAAGTAAGGCCCACATTGTGCATAATACAACATCCATTTTAAGGTGGGAAGAAAAAAGAAAAAATTAGAGTAAAACGAAGTAAACAAAATGAAATAACAAAGAGAAAACACTAATAAAATAAAAAGAAATATACAATAGCAACTATCAATTATCAATAAACACAGACTTTATTTCTTTTAAAAAGACTAATTCTAAAGCCCAGAAAAAACCCCAACATACCTATGGCCAGTAAATGTATGGCAAAAAGGCAAGAATATACAATGGAGAAAAGACAGTCTCTTTGACAAGAGGTACTGTGAAAACTGGACATCTACATGTAAAACAATGAGATTAGAACATTTCCTCACATCATATACAGAAACAAACTCAAAATTGATTAAAGACCTAAATGTAACATGTGAAACCATAAAATTCCTAAAAAATAACACAGGCAGAACACTGACATCAATTATAGGAATATTTTTTGATCTGTCTCCTAATATAAAATAAATAAAGCAAAAATAAATCAATTGGATCTAATTAAAATTGAAAAGTTTTATACAGTAAAGGAAACCATCAACCAAATGAAAAGACAGTACATGGAATGGGAGAAAATATTTGCAGGTGATATGACTAACAAGGGGTTAATATCCCAAATATATTAAACAGCTCATACAACTCAACATCAAAAAAAGCACACAACCCAAGCAAAACATGGGCAGAAGACCTGAATAGACAGTTTTTCAAAGAAGACAGCTAACAAATACAATAAAAAATGTTCGACATCTCTATTTATTACAGAAATGCAAATCAAATCAACAATGAGATATCACTTCACACCTGTCAGAATGGCTATCATCAAGAAGCCTAGGAGTTCCCGTCGTGGCGCAGTGGTTAACGAATCCGACTAGGAACCATGAGGTTGCGGGTTCGGTCCCTGCCCTTGCTCAGTGGGTTAACGATCCGGCGTTGCCGTGAGCTGTGGTGTAGGTTGCAGACGCGGCTCGGATCCTGCGTTGCTGTGGCTCTGGCGTAGGCCGGTGGCTTCGATCCCTAGCCTGGGAACCTCCATATGCCGCAGGGGCGGCCCAAGAAATAGCAAAAAAAGACAAAAAAAAAAAAAAAAAAAAAAAAAAGAAGCCTACAAATTACAAATTCTGGAAAGGATGAGGCAAAAAGAAACCCCCGTACACTGTTGGTGGGAATGTAAATTGGTGCAGCCACTATGAAAATCAGTATGGAGGTTCCTCAAAAACTAAAAATAGAACTATCATATGATTCAGCAATTCTACTCCTAGGTATATATTCAGAAAAAATGAAAACACTAATTCAAAAGCATACATGCACCTCAATGTTCATGATCAGTGTTAAAGCATTATTTACTATAGCCAACATATGGAAGCAACTCAAGTGCCAATCAACAGATACATGGATAAAGACATAGTATGTACATATATACAATGGAAAACTACTCAGCCATAAAAGAATGAAATTCTACCATTTATAGCAATGTGGATAAACCTAGAGAATATTATGCTTAGTGAAATAAATGACAGACATGTAGAATATAAAAAATAATTCAAATGAATGTATATGCAAAACAGGAAAAGATTCACAGATATAGAAAACAAACTAGTGGTTAGTAAAGGGGAGAGGGAAGGGAAGAGGGACAATTTATGGGTATGGAATTAAGAGACACAGACTACTATGTATAAAATTGATAAGCAACAAGTATATATTGCATAGCATATGGAATTATAGCCACTATCCCATTATTGTATAATAACATTTAATGGAGTATTTTAAGAGGATAAAAATGCTCAATCACTATGCTATACACCTGAAAGTAATATAATATTGTAAATGAACTATACTTCAAGGAAAATTAAAAAAAAGAGGGACTAATAAAATTGATAACCCCCTGGCAAGATTGAGAGAGGGAGAGGGAGAAAGGGAGAGAAAAAGTATAAATTGTGAACATTAAGAATAATGGAAGGAAAATTTCATTGAACAAACAAATTTTCAACATATAAGAGGATATTATAAACTTTATGCCAATAAATCTGAAAATTCAAATAAAATGTACAAGTTCCTAGAATACTACAATTTACACAATGTACACACGTAAAAAAAGATCTGAATAATTCAACCCATTATGAAAGAAAATTAAATTTATACTTTCAAAAAACAGCTTTATCAGTAAATTATCTCACACATTTAGAAGTATCACCAATCTTATACCAATTCTTCCAGTAAGTAGTAAAAGATTCAATTCTTCCCAACTCATTTTATGAAGCAATTATAACTTTAACACCAAAAACTTACAAGGCCAATGCACAAAACAAAAGGTCTATCCCTATCATAAACATAGGTACAACAATCATAAACTGAAACCAACAATATATAATAAATATAATACACAATAAAGTCATATTTTAAGAATACAAGATTGGTTAATATTGAAAAGCAATCCTTGAAGTTCACTATGTTGGGAGTTCCTGTTATGGCTCAACAGTAACAAACCCGACTGATATCCATGCAGGTTTGATCCCTGGGCTCACTCAGTAGGTTAGGGATCTGATGTTGCTATGAGCTGTGGTGTAGGTCACAGGCACAGCTAGAATACAGTGTTGCTGTGGCTGCGATGTGGGCCAGCAGCTGCAGCCACAATTTAATCCCTAGCCTGGGAACTTCCATATGTGGCAGGTGCAGCCGTAAAAAATTGCTAATAATAATAATAATTAGAATTCACCACGTTAAGAAAATAGTGAAGAAAAATCACATTATGATCTCAATAGATACAATAAAATTCAAGATCAAAAAATGTAAAATTCTATTTTTAATAGCATAAAATTGTAATCACATATGTAAGAATAAATCTAATCAAAACTCTAAGACAGCTACACAAAAAACATATGTTTGAGAAGAATTAAAGAATATCTTTAAAAATGGAAAGACACACTTTGTCTATAGATTGAAAGATCTACCGATTCAAGGTACTCAACAAAATTTGCATATCCAAATGTCCAACAAGCTTCTGAAAAATGCTTTATCTCACTGGTTCTCAGGGAATGCAAATTAAAACCACAATAGATATATCTATAATCCCACCAGAATGGCCATAATTTAAAAGACTGACAAAACCAGTTGGCAAGTGTATGGATCAGTTGGAATTTATCCTGTTGGCCTTGCAAAGCTGTATCTACTAAAGTTAACATATATATCATATAACCCAGCAATTCATCTCCCAGCTTGGCTTCTTTGGCTTAATGAAATTCATTCCTATTTTCTCTGTGTAGTTACAGTGGCTTCATTCTCTTAAAGCAATTTATTAAATATTTCTACTGTTTGGACAATTGTATTATTTTCAATATGAGGTTATCACAAACAGGTTGCTATGAACATTCTTACGCATGTCTTTTAAGTGCATCTGCTGATCTGTGTAGTTTAAACTGATTTTGATATAAAGGCAAAAATGGAAATAGGTAAAATATTTTGCATGTTTACTATGTGTCATGCTCTGTCTTAAACATTTCTCATTAATGTATTTAATTCTCACAACCATATGCATGCATGACTGTCATCCCCATTTACATAGGGGAAACTGAGTTTCAGAGAAATGAAGTCACTTGTCCAATGTCACACAGTGAGTAAACCGACCAGAATTCTAACCTGTCTTTGCCTGATAACAAAATTTGTGATCAATCAAAAGTGTCTGTTTATTTTAAAAAGTTATCATGTACTTGAACAAAAACACAAATAACTTAAAAGGTTATAATTGCCATCCAAGGCTATAACTCTCTTTTGCCAGAGGCAATAAACACCATCAGTGTATTATATATATTTTTTATAAATTTTCTATTTTTAAATCTAGGCATCTCATTTAAAATAAATGTCAGCCTCTGTATACTGTGTTCTGCACTTTGATTTTTATAACAAATCTTAGAGATTTCTCGATTAAAAATATCTTCAGCAATCTCTCATTGCACTAAATTAAAGACCAACCCCATACAAAACCATAAGGCTCTACATGATCTTGGACTGTCTAGTTCTCCAGCCTCATGTTGCAATTTTCACCGTCCTTCTTTCTGTACTACACAGATCAGCAGAGCCCAGAAGTTAAGGACTTGAGCTGTATAGTCAGAACTGAGTTGAAAATCTATTTCTGCTCATTGTGTGACTTTCATTAGGTCACTTCCTTTCTCCAATCTTCTGCTTCCTTACTGTAAATGTGGATAGCCAGAGTGCCTATAGCCAGGGTGGTTGCCACATAATAATGATGACAGTGCACACTTTGTGGGCACCTTCTGTATACCAAGATATATTAAGTACCTACAGATACTGGTTGATATTATAACTGCTATGACTATTATTACTGTTATTATTACTTTACTGTTTTTATTATTGATGGATATGTGGGGAGAGAGAGAACTCTAGCAGCAATAATTTTCAGACCAGGTAATAGATAATTACAAATTTTTTCCACAAGAAAGAAGAGAGTTTATTTTTAAAAACTCAATATCTTCTCACTCCCCTAGCCAAACCTCCCTACTACCAATCTGTAGCCACTACAAGGTCAGCCAGGCTACACAGTCCAGTATGCCACCCACAAATGTCAAGGTGTTTGTAGTCCTGATTAGTAGGACAGAAGGTAGGGTCTCTGTACATTGTGTCTGGAATGAAGTCAAAAAATTGTTTCTTTGAGATGCTTATCTATATGGTGTTCGTCAGCTACATATAATAGTCAACATGAATGATGAAATGGTACAAGATTGCCGTCTTGTCACTTCACAAAATGACATATAGGAAAGGGCTGCCTGATATATTATAGATGGGACAGATAAACTCTAGGTTAATGAGACCACTATCCTTCCACAATTATTATTTTTTACTTAGAGGTTACTTGTGGGGACCAGGGATAAGTCAAAACACATAGTTCTCTTGGGGAAAGGTATGTATCCATCCCAATGAGGTATCAGGGCTTGTCCTTGAACAACTTGAATGTGCTTGACACCACTATCTTCTAGAAGTGGTTCTTGATCTTGCTCAGGCCTCTAGTGATGAAGGCTGACACATCTTTCTTGGCCATCCTTTCCAGAGAGGTAGTCTAGAGAAACCTACCTGCTTTTCCCTCAATGATAGCACAGATTATCTTTGGCTGATAGATGACTACACTGTACCAGTTAGCCAGTGGTTCTACCTGTACGTGGCCCTCTAAAATGCAAGGCCCCAATGTCATGCCACTTGCCATGTCATTCAGATATATAAAGACAGATTATCTCTGTGCATTGTGAATGTCCACTGACTTCTCTGAGCTTAAGAGGAACTTGATACCAACAGTTACTAGAAGCTATCACTTTTTCTCAGTGGGTTTTGTGTTCAATTCATGAAGCCATGGAAACTATAGGATTTCTGAATCAGCTCTGGGCCAAGTCTCACACCCAGATGGTATTATCTAAACAAATGAAGCAATCTTGTGTGTTCAGATACTCTTGCTATGATGCCATTCATGATCACCTGCAAGCTCAGTGTCATAAAGAAAAATGTGGCCACAGGACTAAAGTGGCAGCTGAAGTTTATCCAGGCTCTGGAGTGGCTGCACTCAGATGCCAACATCAGGATGCTAATCTAGCTAATGCTATGGCTTGAGTCATCTTGACTTCCAGAAAGTATGTGGTCATAGAAAACTTCGGCCACTACCATGGTGGTCACATGAGTAGTAATGCTCAAGGCTTTTAAAACAGGGCTGCTACATGATTCAACTTGAAAGAAAGGAAGGAAGGAAAGAAGGAAGAAAGAAAAAAGGAAAGAAATACTGTGTGCATTGTGAATAGAGAGGGGGAGAATGGAGGCAGCAAAACCTCCACATCCGGGGAGGATATTACAGTAATATAGGCAATAGGTAGTGGTAATTTGATAACTATGGAAGTAAAACAGAGTAGTCATTATGTATGTATATAAAATTTATTTTAATGAAGATTTTAAAAAGCATAGCATTGGATATTCCAAGTGACAAATGCATTAAATGCAATCCATTATGGATGGTGTGGTCAGCCAGAGATTTCACATGCAGTACTTGTTATGGTCTTTTTTTTATACAATGATTTTTATTTTGTCCATTATAGTTGGTTTACAGTGTTCTGTCAATTTCTACTGTATAAAAATAAACCCAAACTGGCTTAAAGGCTTGTATGTAAGATAAGACACCATAAAACTTCTAGAAGACCTTCTATGGTCTTATAATGGAATAGTCTTTGATAGGAGGAATGTGACGGAGAAAAAGAATGAACAAATGCATGGAAATACAGAATTTTTAAAGGGTGTCTAAGGAGAAATAAAATGCAACAATTTAACTGGAATGGACAGTTTTTTTAAGGTTAGAGTGAAAGTTAATGGTAAAATATATTAGTGACAAATTGTGAGTCTCTGCACATGTGGATAGGTAGTTTTAATTTTATCCTCTGGGCAATGAGAAACCATCATTCCTTTTGAACAGGAAATTAACTCAAAATGGTAGTTTAAGAAAATGCATCTGTCAGCGGTGAGCAGGAATGATGAGAAGAGAGTCTGGAAACAGGGAGGTCAATCAGCAAGTTACAATATTCTAGGCATATATGCCTAGTCCTAAAATCAATCAATCCATCCATCCATCCATATATGCATCTCTAAAAAATAATTGAATTATGAATGAGACACTCTTTAGAATTATCCATATGACAGTAGAAATAGGAAAATTCTGCTATGAAAGTCTTATAGGACTTGAGAATGTTATATAATATTTTTGAGCTTCAATTAACTTTATTATTAAATAAAAATGTGTTATGTCAATTTTAAGAGAAATACATGGGACAAATAATGAAAAGTGTATATAGCAAAGTACCTGACACATTTTCTCAAAGGATTATTCCTTCCTTTCTTCATTTTTTTTCCCTTAGGGCTGTACCTGCATCATATAGGAGTTCATGGGTTAAGAGTCAAACTGGAGCTGCAGCTGCAGGCCTATGCCACAACCACAGCAACACCAGATGCAAGCCACATCTATGACATACACTGCAGCTCATGGCAACACCAGATCCTTAACCCATTGAGGGATGCCAGGGATCAAACCCATATCCTCATGGCTATTAGTTGGGTTCATAACCCACTAAGCCATAATGCGAACTCCCCTTCTTTCTTTATTTGCTATTTAGACAAATGTTTTAAGGTTAAAAGTGAAACATCAAAGCCTGATTTGAAGACTTCAAAAGTATATTTACTGAGAAATAGTCTATGCTAATCATTATAATAATAGCCCAGTTAACAAATATAAGAAATAATCAGGAGAGGAGGTATTTTGAAGGAGGAAGACAGGTAAGCTTTTTGATACATAATCCTATTCAAGTGCAAGATTCTTGCCTGTTCTCAGAATTGCTGAATTAGTTTGAGAGTCTTCCCCAGAGACACTAGTTGAAGTCTTGATAGTAGATAAAGATACCAAAGAAAAGATTAAATAGACAGGTCAGAGAAGAATTTTTGCTCCTGGCCAGTTGAATACCTTTTCTCAACAATTGCTAATTTTCTATAATTTTGGAAATATGCCACAATAGGGGTTCTATTAAGTCTATTTTCTTTGTGCACCTATTATTTGTCAGATATTCCATTAGACATTTTATTTGCATTGCCACATGAAATTCTTCTGATGACCTTCATAGAGATTTTAATAATCCTCTTTGTATATGAAGAACAAGTTTCAGAGATGTAACTGATTTATGAAAGGACATAAAGTCAATGGAACCAGAAATCCCATCCAGATCTAACTGATCCTATGCTTATTGGGCCTAAATTTGCTAAAAAAATATGTTGTTTACTAATTGGCCATATTTTCACTATCAAAACACCCATATTTATATGCTATGATCCTTACACAGTGTAGAAATAAAAATCGACTGGTCAGACAAACCTGGGTTTGAATCCTAGCTCTATCACTGTATATGTAAACTTGGGCAATGATTGAAACTGAGACGGACACTGTGGGGACCTCCCGGGTACAAAAGCTTTTCCATGGTCTCTGTTTCTTGTTGCAGGAAAAAGGGTTCCGCCTCCTAGACCTTCCCTGGGTTCCAAAGTGCAGATTCAAACAGTTAATGATTAGAACAGTAGAATCACAGGGCTCCTAATTTCTCCTGAAGAGATATACCTAACAATCTGACATCTGTCTCTGAGGTTTTATACAGGAACTAAGGCCCCCACCCAGGTGGATGATGGTAACTTAAGGCTGAGCACAAGCACATGGACTGGTTGGAACCAGAGCCTGATGACTGAGACTGATGCAACAGCACCCTGAGACCTCACCACCAACCCATTAGAAGAAAGTCACACACCTGCAGCTCTCACCCCAGATTTGCCTTTATTTTTATTTTTTTTTTAATTTTATTTTCCCACTGTACAGCAAGGGGGTCAGGTTATCCTTACATGTATACATTACAATTACAGTTTTTCCCACACCCTTTCTTCTGTTGCAACATGAGTATCTAGACATAGTTCTCAATGCTATTCAGCAGGATCTCCTTGTAAATCTATTCTAAGTTGTGTCTGATAAGCCCAAGCTCCCGATCCCTCCCACTCCCTCCCCCTCCCATCAGGCAACCACAAGTCTCTTCTCCAAGTCCAAGATTTTCTTTTCTGAGGAGATGTTCATTTGTGCTGGATATTAGATTCCAGTTATAAGTGATATCATATGGTATTTGTCTTTGTCTTTCTGGCTCATTTCACTCAGGATGAGATTCTCTAGTTCCATCCATGTTGCTGCAAATGGCATGATGTCATCCTTTTTTATGGCTGAGTAGTATTCCATCATGTATATATACCACATCTTACAAATCCAATCCTCTGTCGATGGACATTTGGATTGTTTCCATGTCCTGGCTATTGTGAATAGTGCTGCAATGAACATGCGGGTGCATGTGTCTCTTTTAAGTAGAGCTTTGTCCGGATAGATGCCCAAGAGTGGGATTGCAGGGTCATATGGAAGTTCTATGTATAGATTTCTAAGGTATCTCCAAACTGTTCTCCATAGTGGCTGTACCAGTTTACATTCCCACCAGCAGTGCAGGAGGGTTCCCTTTTCTCCACAGCCCCTTCAGCACTTGTTATTTGTGGATTTATTAATGATGGCCATTCTGACTGGTGTGAGGTGGTATCTCATGGTAGTTTTGATTTGCATTTCTCTTATAATCAGCGATGTTGAGCATTTTTTCATGTGTTTGTTGGCCATCTGTATACCTGACCAAAGAGGTAAAGGACCTATATGCCGAGAACTATAAAACCTTAATCAAAGAAATCAAAGAAGATGTAAAGAAATGGAAAGATATTCCATGTTCCTGCATTGGAAAAATCAATATTGTGAAAATGGCCATCCTACCCAAAGCAATCTACAGATTCAATGCAATCCCTATCAAATTACCCATGACATTTTTCACAGAACTAGAACAAACAATCCAAACATTTATATGGAACCGCAAAAGCCCCAGAATAGCCAAAGCAATCCTGAGAAACAAAAACCAAGCAGGAGGCATAACTCTCCCAGACTTCAAGAAATACTACAAAGCCACAGTCATCAAAACAGTGTGGTACTGGTATCAAAACAGACAGACAGACCAATGGAGCAGAATAGAGAATCCGGAAATGAACCATGACACCTATGGTCAATTAATCTTGGACAAGGGAGGCAGGAACATCAAATGGGAAAAGGAAAGTCTATTCAGCAAGCATTGCTGGGAAACCTGGACAGCTGCATGCAAAGCAATGAAACTAGAACACACCCTCACACCATGCACAAAAGTAAACTCCAAATGGCTGAAAGACTTAAATATACGACAGGACACCATCCAACTCCTAGAAGAAAACATAGGCAAAACACTCTCTGACATCAACATCATGAATATTTTCTCAGGTCAGTCTCCCAAAGCAATAGAAATTAGAGCAAAAATAAACCCATGGGACCTCATCAAACTGAAAAGCTTTTGCACAGCACAGGAAACCCAAAAGAAAACAAAAAGACAACTTACAGAATGGGAGAAAATAGTTTCAAATGATGCAACTGACAAGGGCTTAATCTCTAGAATATATAAGCAACTTATACAACTCAACAGCAAAAAAACCAATCAATCAATGGAAAAATGGGCAAAAGACCTGAATAGACATTTCTCCAAAGAAGATATACAGATTTGCCTTTAAAAATTCTTTCCTTGGAGTTCCCATTGTGGCTCAGTGGTTAGCAAATCCGATTAGGAACCATGAGGTTGCAGGTTCAATCCCTGGACTTGCTCAGTGGGTTAAGGATCTGGAGTTGCCGTGAGTTATGGTGTAGGTTGTAGATGCAGCTCAAATATGGCATTGCTGTGTCTCTGGTGTAGTCTGGCAGCTACAGCTCCAATTAGACCGCTAGCCTGGGAACCTCCATATGCCGTGGGTGCAGCCCTAGGAAAGACCAAAAAAAAAAAAAAAAAAAATTCTTTCCTGAAACCTGTTAGGCAGTTTGAGCCTTTTGAGCATGAACTGCCCATTCTCCTTGTTTGGTCCTCCTCCAAATTGTCTTTTTTTTTTTTTTTTTTTTGGCCTCACTGTGCATCAGGCATATGCACTTGGCTTTGACAATATAATCTTGAATCCCAGTTTCCTCACATATGAAAATTACACAATAAATGCAAAAATCTAATATAGTGTTTGGCATATTCTTAATTATATAGTATACTAGTTTCCCCCTTTCATTTACTTCATCATTAAGTTTTTCATGTCTGGGAAAAAAAATGAGAACTCATCCTACTGAAAAAGTTCCTCTTTTCTCCCAGGGCATACGCTGTCTTGTGAGTAAATACACATTTTAATGCATCTGTCACTTGGAACATCAACTGTTATCCTTTTTTAAATCATCATTAAAATAACTGTATACACACACACACATATATATTAAACCAGCATCTGGAAAAATTCTGCAATTTTTTCTTGCTCTAAAATACAAGTGTTTATCATTTGACAAATTTAGCATTACTCTTTTAGTTTCTATTGCAGGACTACAAACACACATCTCTTTTCAAGTACTAAACAAGTATAAATCCATCATAGAATTGGATGTAATTCCAAAACTGCTTTGTAAATTGATAGGTCTGGAATGTGAATATAAGAGAGGTTATACACATAGGCAAATTGTAGCAGTACTGGCTAAAGGAGTGTTAGGATGTATGTTTGAACTTTTATACATTTTTAAAAATTTCTCTGTTTTTAAAATATGAATTATAGAATAAACAAATATAGAGCTGGACCATCTAGGAAGGACTCAAAATTGTTATCAGGAGCTGCCTATTCTCTTCTTACCACATATTTCTTCCCTTTAGTCAGGTGTGATTTTCCCTATCCATCTGTAGATACTTACCCACCTGATATGGGGCATCGGGTGGGGGCACTGAGTAGAATGCAAGCTATAAATATAATTTTTTTGTTGCTGCTGTGCCTTAGTTGTATCCAAGTTTCAGACCATTTTCTATATAAATCCTCTGTATATATTTCCTTTATGTACCACTATGAGTGCCTGAAATTTGAATCATGGAAAACTTATCCATTCCTCCCTGCCTTAATTCACTTTCCTGGACTTGTCTTATCTGTCTGATTCTTACTTTGGCATCCCCCCTGCTTACATCAAAATCATAGTTTTATTCAGCTTATGGACTTTTCCTCTTTTCCTGCTACTTAGCTCTTTAGTCCAATGCTTTCTATGAATTTTGTGTTAGATATCCAAGATGCCTTTATATAACTTTGTTTCTCTTAATTATTCTCCTTCTTAGCTTTCTTCACACACAAGATTTTTTTTATGTCTTTTTGCCATTTCTTGGGCCCTTCCCATGGCATATGGAGGTTTCCAGGGTAGGGGTCTGATCAGAGCTGTAGCCACCAGCCTACACCAGAGCCACAGCAACGCGGGATCCGAGCCACGTCTGCAACCTACACCACAGCTCACAGCAACGCCGGATCCTTAACCCACTGAGCAAGGCCAGGGATCACACCTGCAACCTCATGGTTCCTAGTCGGATTCATTAACCACTGAGCCACCACGGGAACTCCCACACACAAGATTTCTAAATTGCTTAGATTTACTTCCCACCACCCTATACCCAGTCTCAACATCATATGCAAGACCCTCTTCTTCAGACATTTCTTGCCACCTACCTCCGTCAAAATTTACCTCTTCCTGATCCTTTTTTTTTCAGGGTCCAGATTCAGTAAGTGGTTTTTTGGTTGTTGTTTTTTTTGTTTGTTTGGATTTTTTTTAGTGCTACATATCAGGATCTCATTGCTAATCCATTCCAAAAGCAATAGTTTGCATCCATTAACCCCAAAATCTCAGTCCATCCCACTCTCTCCCCCTCCCCCCAGGCAATCACAAGTCTATTCTCTAAGTTCATGATTTTCTTTTCTGTGAAAAGTTTCATTTGTGCCTTATATTAGATTCCAGATGTAAGTGGTATATATGGTATCTCTCCTTCTCTTTCTGACTTACTTCACTCAGGATGAGAATCTCTAGTTCCATCCATGTTGCTGCAAGTGGCATTATTTCATTGTTTTTTTATGGCTGAGTAGTATTCCATTGTGTATATATAACACATCTTCCTAACCCAATCATCTCTCAATGGACAATTGGGTTGTTTCCATGCCTTGGCTATTGTGAATAGTGCTACAATGAGCATGCGGGTGCATGTGTCTTTTTCAAGGAAAGTTTTGTCCAGTTATATGCCCAAGAGTGGGATTGTGGGGTCATATGGTAGTTCTATGTATAGTTTTCTAAGGTATCCCCATACTGATCTCCATAATGGTTGTACCAGCTTCCATTCCCACCAGCAGTGCAGGAGGGTTCCCTTTTCTCTACATCCCCTCCAACATTCGTTATTTGTGGACTTCTTAATGATGGCCATTCTGACTGGTGTGAAGTGATATCTCATGGTAGTTTTTATTTGCATTTCTCTAATAATCAGGGATGTTGAGCATTTTTTCATGTGCTTGTTTGCCATCTGTATATCTTCCTTGGAGAAATGTCTTTTCAGGTCTTTTGCCCATTTTTCCATTGGGTGATTGGCTTTTTTGCTGTTGAGTTGTGTGAGTTGCTTGTATAATTTAGAGATTAGGCCCTTGTCAGTTACATCATTTGAAACTATTTTCTCCCATTCTGAAAGTTGTCTTTTTGTTTTCTTTTTGGTTTCCTTTGCTGTGCAAAAGCTTGTCAGTTTGATTAGGTCCCATGGATTTATTTTTGCTCTAATTTCTATTGCTTTGGGAGACTGACCTGAGAAAATATTCATAAGGTTAATGTCAGAGAATGTTTTGCCTATGTTCTCTTCCAGGAGTTTGATGGTGTCTTGTCTTATATTTAGGTCTTTCAGTCATTTTGAGTTTATTTTTGTGCGTGGTGTGAGGGTGTGTTCTAGTTTCATTGCTTTGCATGCAGCTGTCCAGGTTTCCCAGCAATGCTTGCTGAATAGACTTTCTTTTTCCCATTTTATGTTCTTGCCTCCCTTGTCAAAGATTAACTGACCATAGGTGTCAGGGTTTATTTCTGTGTTCTCTATTCTGTTCCATTGGTCTGTATGTTTGTTTTGGTGCCAGTACCACACTGTCTTGTTGACTGTGGCTTTGTAATAGTGCTTGAGGTCTGGGAGAGTTATGCCTCCTGCTTGGTTTTTGTTTCTCAGGATTGTTTTGGCAATTCTGGGGCTTTTGTGGTTCCATATAAATGTTTGGATTGTTTGTTCTAGTTCTGTGAAAAATGTCATGGGTAATTTGATAGGGATTGCATTGAATCTGTAGATTGCTTTGGGTAGTATGGCCATTTTTACAATATTGATTTTCCCAATGCAGGAACATGGAATATCTTTCCATTTATTTACGTCTTTGTTAATTTCCTTGCTTAATGTTTTATAGTTCTCGGCATTTAAGTCCTTTACTTCCTTGGTCAGGTGTATTTCCAGGTATTTGATTTTTTGGGGTGCAATTTTAAAAGGTATTGTGTTTTTGTATTCCTTTTCTAATGTTTCATTTTTAGTATACAAAAATGTGACTGATTTCTGAATGTTAATCATATCCTACTACTTTGCTGAATTTGTTGATTAGTTCAAGTAGTTTTGGGGTTCAGATTTGCTAAGTTTAACCCAATAAATAAACTCTGGTATAGGTATTAATGACTGGTTGTAAATTAAGGTACGATTTCTACCAATAAAATTTTATTTTTCCTTGGCTTTTCATGCTTTAATGACAAATAAATATGGCTGTTAAGGGGCCTATATTGTGGGCTGGGATTATCTTTGAAACATCCTTCAAAACACATTATGCAATTGATATTGCAGCCATCAAATTTCTGTATTGTTTTGGAAGAATTATCTCCTGAGAATGTATATTAATGCACAGTTAAACACTCTGGCACAAATTTACTCTTTATCTTGAAATGTGTTTGACATTGAATATATATTAGATATATTTTCTCTGTACAGTTAAGTTATAGTTCCCAAATGCAATTATCATATTTGAATGAAGTCTCTTCCCCAAAGATGAAAACTGTTCATTTTATGACAGGAAATCCATGAAATATAGAATTAACCAAGGAAATCCATGAAATATAGAATTAACCAACGATAAAGAGGATTGAAGACCCTATTACAGATAGAGAATGAAAAAAAAAAAAGAGTCTTCATCAACATAATGTAGACCCTAATGCAACCTTGCAAATTAGAACAAAAATATCTTGGAATCGTCCACAGTTTTAGCGGCTTAAAAACATGTAAAAACATTATCATCTCTTCTACCTAGACCCTCTGCTTCCATGTCAGAATCCAAGCCCTCTCAATATTCCACATAAAGATGATAGAACCAGGTTTCTATTTGCAGCAAATACACCTTAGGAACACATTCATATAAAATTCAAATGAATTATGATAAAATCCTTTAATTTCCTCTTTGGTTTCATCATGGACACAATGATTTATTTTTTAGTAGCATGTTGTCTAGTTTCCATATGGTTTTTTTTTTTTTTTTTTACTTGCTTCTTTCTCTAGGGTTGATTTCTAGTTTCATGCTATTGTGCTTAGAAAAGATGCTTGAAATAATTTATATCCTCTAAAATTTTTTGAGGCTTGTTTTCTTTCCTAATATGTGGTCACTCTTAGTGAATATTCCATGTGCGCTTTTCTATCTGGAAGATCTGTCCATTGATGTGAGTGGGTTGTTAAAATATCCTACTATTACTGCATTCTTGTCAGTTTCTCCCTTTATGTCTGTCAGTGTTTGTTTTATGTATTTGGGTACTCCTATATTGAGAGCATATATGTTAATGAGTGCAATATTCTCTTCTTGTACTGATCTTTTTATCATTATATAATATCCTTCTTTATCTTTCTTTATGGCCTTTATTTTAAAGTCTTTTTTTTATCTGATATGAGTATTATGGCCCATTTTCTTGTCATTTATGTTTGAATAAAATATCTATTTCTATGCCTTCACTTTCAATCTATTTGTGTCTTTTGCCCTAAAGTGGGTCTCTTGTAGGCAGCATATTGTAGGCCCTTGTTTGTTTTTTTAATCCAATCTGCCACTGTATGTATTTTGATTGAAGCATTTAGTCCATTGACATTTAAGGTAATTATTAGTAGATTTATTGTATTTATTTCCATTTTAAACCTGGTTTTCCAGTTTATTTTTATGTCTTCTTTGTTCCTTTCTTTTTCTTTTTTCTTTTGTAGTTTGATGGTTTGCTTTTGTATTATGCTTATGTTCTCTTTGTTTTGGTTTTTCTGAATTGTATATTTTTGATTTGTGGTTATCCTGTTTTTCAAGTATGTTAGCCCCTTCCTATATCTACTTGCTTTAGACTGGCAGTAATATAGGCTCAAATGCCTTCTTAAAAAAAAACAAAAAAAAAAACCTACATTTTCTTACTCCCCTCCCCAACATTTTTATTTGATATCTTCTTTCACATCTTCATGTTTATCTTTCTGCTGTTCATTGTGGTTATCACCACTTTTGCAAAGTTATTTTTTTCATTTTTTAAATCTACTTACTGGCTTATTTAAGTGATTTATTTTCCAACTGTGGTTTTTTACTTCCTATAGATAGATACATCTTTTCTATTTAGAGAAGACCTATAAATGTTTATTTTAGGATAGGTTTAGTATTGCTATATGCTTTTAGTTTCTGCTTTCTGAGAATATTCTTTATCTATCTTCTATTCTAAGTAATAATCTTGCTGGGTGGAGTATCCTAAGTTTTAGGTTTTTCCATTTCAGGACTTTAAATATATCTTGCCACTCCCTTCTGACCTGCAATGTTTGTGTAGAACAATCAGCTGATGGCCTTATTGGGGTGATTCCCTTTTGATTAACTCTTTTTACCTCAATTGCTGCCATCAGAATCCTCTCTTTATCTTTCACCTTTGCCATTGTTATTCTAGTATGTCTTGATGTAGGTCTGTTTAGGTTCATCTTCTTTGGAACCTTCTGTGCTTCCTGTACCTGGATATCTGTTCCCTTTTTTTGGTTTGGAAAATTTTCAGCCATAATTTATTCAAATACATTTTCAATCACCTTTTCTCTTTTTTCTCCTGGGATCCCTATTATGTGCAGATTGGTACACTTGGTGTTCTCCCATAGGGGTCTCATTATATATATATATATAATTATATAATTATAATATATAAAATTATGTATATAAAATTTGACTTGCTGTCTGTTCATATGGGGTGATTTCCACTATTCTATCTTCCAAATTACTCATTTATTCTTTTGCATTATTCACTTTGTTATTTATTGTTCAGTTTTCATCTCAACAAATGAGTTTTCTAATTTTTCTTGGTTCCTCCATAGTTTCTAGTTCCTTTGTATAGTAATCTGCATTTCTATCAATTTCTGCCTTTCTTAATCCTCTCACTATTTTCATTACCCCCTTGTGAAACTTGATGCCTGTTAGACAGAAGAGGTCTGTTTCATTGTTTGTTTTATCAGGAGAATTCCCTTGATCTTTTAATTGAGAGATTCCTCTGCTTCTTCATCTAACTTATATTTCTCTTACTGTATGTTTTTAGGAAAAATGGTTATCTGCTGTAATCTTAGAGGGTTATTTTTATGTGGGAGCATCCCTGTGTTGTCTATGTGAGTTTAATTCATAGTGCCTTCTAGCTATAGTCTCACATGGTGGAAGAGATAAGGGATATTTCTAGGGTATCTTTTATAAGGAACTAATACAATTCATGAGGGTGCTGCCCTCATGACCTAATTGCCTCTCAAGGGCTCCAACACTGTGGAGGTTAGTGTTTCAAAGAACGAATTTTTAAGGGGACACAAATATTCATGAAATAGCACAGCCCAGCTAGAAATAAGTTCTTCCTTCCTTGAACTCTATTTCTACTACCCTTTTGGACCTGTATCATAGTCTAATATGTATTACAGAAGTTTGTATACATGTTTTGTCCTGTAACTAAAGTGTATATTTCTTGAAGGAAGATGTTTTATTTTATCTTTGAATATCTAATGCCTACTAGAGTCTCTCTCCCATCAAAAAGCATTATAAGGTTTAAAATAAATAAATCCACTCTTCTTCCTTATTTCACCATCATTTGTTTGTTCAACATATACTTATTAAGCACCTGTAATGTGCAATGCATTTTCCTAATCAAAAGACATAGAGTGATTAACAATACTCATGGTTCTTGCCCTCACAGAACTTATATTCACATGGTAGAGACAACAGCAACAATCAAGTAGCTCAAAATTAGTTTCAAATGATGCAACAGACAACGGCTTAATCACTAGAATAAATAAGCAACTTATACAACTCAACAGCAAAAAAGCCGATCACCCAATGGAAAAATGGGCAAAAGACCTGAATAGACATTTCTCCAAGGAAGATATAGAGATGGCCAGCAAGCACATGAAAAAATGCTCAACATCCCTGATTATTAGAGAAATGCAAATAAAAATTACCATGAGATACCACTTCACACCAGTCAGAATGGCCATCATTAATAAATCCACAAATAACAAGTGCTGGAGGGGATGTGGAGAAAAGGGAACCCTCCTGCACTGTTGGTGGGAATGTAAACTGGTGCAGCCACTATGGAGAATAGTTTGGAGATACCTTAGAAATCTATACATAGAACTTCCATATGACCCTGCAATCCCACTCTTGGGCATATATCTGGACAAAACTTTCCTTGAAAAAGACACATGCACCCACATGTTCTTTGCAGCACTATTCAATAGCCAAGACATGGAAACAACTCAAATGTCCATTGAGAGATGATTGTATTAGGAAGATGTGGTGTATATACACAATGGAATACTACTCAGCCATAAAAGAGAAGGACATAATGCCACTTGCAGCAACATGGATGGAACTAGAGACTCTCATACTGAGTGAAATAAGTCAGAAAGGGAAAGACAAATACCATATGATATCACTTATAACTGGAATCTAATATACAGCACAAGTGAACATCTCCTCAGAAAAGAAAATCATGGACTTGGAGAAGAGACTTGTGGCTGCCCAGGGGGAGAGGGAGGGAGTGGGAGGAATCGGGAGCCTGGGGTTATTGGATACAACTTGGAATGAATTTACAATGAGATCCTGCTGAGTATCACTGAGAACTATGTCTAGATACTCATGTTGCAACAGAACAAAGGGTGGGAAAAAAATGTATACATGTAAGTGTAACTTGGACACAATGCTGTACAGTGGGAAAAAATAAATTAAAAAAAGAAACAAATAACAACAACAAAAAATATTTCATTAGAATATAATATGTGGAAGGAAAACAAATCAATGCTTGCCATGGGTTCAAGGAGTAATTGACAAAAAAGAGGATTCACAGGGGATTTTGGGGTGAAAGAAATGTTCTTTAATTTTAGAATGAAGAAACTATACCGTATTCAAGGGTGGATACATGTTCACTTTCATTTGTCAAAACCTATAGAACTGTACATTACAGTGAATTTTAATGTGTGCAAATGAAAAAATCAATCAGGATGCTGAGCCATCTCAGGATGGAATGCAGACTGTGACAAATAAATCTATCTCTATTACAAATGTTAATATCATGACACTGAAGGAGATGGGGAAAACAAACTGACCTAAATAATTTTGGAAAAACAATGTTTTGAGTGGAACATGTAAACTAAAGACAAAAGTTACTGTTTATAAATACCACTCTAGTTGGTAAATGTATTTCTAGTGAGGGCACAATTTAACAATTTTGAAACTGTTTTCTATGTATATTGATATTGAGCATGTAAGTAAATATATGTATATTGCTACTAAGCAAATAAGTAAATATATGGTAAATAGTTTCAGCCATGTTTCTTAATGTTGGAGTTACAGATAAGCAAAAGAAGAGGACTAGAATGAACCATGTGATATCAGATTAGAGTTGGAGACATCTCCACAAACTTATAATTTGCTTAATATAGATAAAAATGTGTAAAGAAATATTTATGTACATTAATGGCATTAATAATGTTTATGTACATAGTTTAGTATACATGCATATATTTCCTTGGTCTGTCCACTGAAAGGGCTTAGAAACAATAAAACTCCAGTAGCAACAATCATAGCCAGTGCCCAGATTTTGGCCTGTAAACACCATCCTCTAATAAAAGGCACCAGAGCTTTTTCACAGTGTGGAAACCATAAAAAAACCAAAAACAAAAATGAAAAGACAACCCACAGAATAGGAGAAAATCTTTGTGAATTAAGCAACCAACCAGGTATTAATATCCAAAATATACAAACAATTCATGCAACTCAATATCAACATAAACAAATAAACAACCCAATCAAAAATGGGTGGAAGACCTAAACAGACATTTCTCCAAAGAGAAGAGACAGATGGACAAAAAGAACATGAAAACATGTTCAACATCACTAATTATTAGAGACATGCATATCAAAACTACAATGAGGTATCACTTCACACCAGTCAGAATGGCCATCATTAAAAAGTATACAAACAATAAATGTTGGAGAGGGTGTGGAGAAAAAGAAATCCTATACTATTCGAGGGAATGTTAATTGATACGATCATTATGGAAAACAGTATGGAGGTGCCTTTAAAAAACTAAAAATAGAACTACAATATGATCCAGCAATCACACTCCTGGTCATATATCCAGAGAAAACCATATTTCAAAAAGATACATGCACCCCAAAGTTCATTGCAGAACCATTTACAATAGCCAATACATGGAAGCCAATACATGGAAGTCCATTGACAGGAATGGATTGAAAAGATGTGGTACATATATACAATGGAATATTACTCAGTCATAGAAAAGAATGAAATAATGCCATTTTCTGCAACATGGATGAACCTACAATTTATCTTACTAAGGGAAGTAAGTCAGACAAAGACAACTATCATATGTAACTTTTACATGGAATCTAATAAAATGATAGAAATGAACTTATTTACAAAACAGAAACAGACTCACAGACTTCAAAATCAAATTTATGGAGGATAATTAGGAGTTTGGGATTAGCATATACACTACTATATATAAAACTGATAACAAACAAGGACCTAGTGTATAGCACAGGGAAATTTACTTGATATTCTGTAATAACCTACATGGGAAAAGAATCTGAGAAAGAATGGATATATGTATAACCAATTTACTTTGCTGTATACCTGAAATGAGTACAACGTTGTAAATCAACTATATTCCAAATTAAAAAAAAATGCACTGGGGCTTTTTGGAAAAATGACTGATACCAGGGCTGGAATGAGGAATATACAAAATAAACCTGGGACGTCTTATATAGCCAGAAATTACAAAAGTGTGCCCTCTTTCCCCAAGAAAAATTCCCAGTGATGGGAATATATCAAAAGAATACTGTAGGAGTTCCCGTCGTGGCGCAGTGGTTAACGAATCTGACTAGGAACCATGAGGTTGCGGGTTCGATCCCTGCCCCTGCTCAGTGGGTTAACGATCCGGCATTGCCGTGAGCTGTGGTGTAGGTTGCAGACGCGGCTCGGATCCAGCGTTGCTGTGGCTCTGGCGTAGGCCAGTGGCTACAGCTCCGATTAGACCCCTAGCCTGGGAACCTCCATATGCCATGGGAGTGGCCCCCAAAAATAGCAAAAAGACAAAAAAAAAAAAAAAAAAAAAAAGATGGGGAAAAAAAAAAAAAAAGAATACTGTAATGAACTGAAAATCCCCCAATGGGAAAAGATGGAATAATTTGAGAAATAAAATCAAGTATGATTGGATTATAACTCAAAGTATGAAATAAACACACGAGTACATATTGATATTAATATCATTGAATAAATAAAGTGAGTAGAGAAGAATCCTTCTTACAAAGAAATTCCAAATAATATATGTACATGCTCCCCTCTCAAGGAGGTAGAATTTAATCTTTCCCCAATTCCCTTAGGATAGGCTGGAATTAATGGCTTACTTTTAAAGAATAATGTAGGGAAAGGAAAAATAGTAACTCTATAAATAAACCTAGGAAACACTACATTAAGCAAATGATGCAAGTTAACATCACCAGTGATAACATATGAATATCTTATAAACTTTGATAGATGTGATGAGAAAGGCAGCTTCATCTCTGTGGTATTCTTCCTGGAAATCTAGAACTCAAGTCTAATGATAAGAAAAATGCAAAACTCAGATCAGGGGACAGTCTACAAGATACTTGGTCAATACTCCTACAGATGTTCAAGGTCATGAAAATCACATAAAGACTTTAAAAAGTCACAGACCAAAGGAAACTGGGAAGACATGCTATCTAAATGCAAGGTGACACCCTGGATTGGATGTTGGAACAGAAAGAGGACCCTACTGGAAAACCTAGTGAATTACAAATTAAGTATGAAATTTTGTTAGTAGCAATGTAGCAATTTTGGTTCCTTAGTCTTGACAAATTCATTATGAACAGGTAAGATGTTCATAATGGGAGAAATTGGGTGAGAGGTATAAATAAACTCTCTGTACTCTCTTACAATTTTTCTGTAAACCAAAAATTCTTTCTTTTTTTTTTTTTTTTTTTTTTTTTCTTGGATGCACCCACAGCATACAGAAGTTCCTGGGCCAAGGGATCAAAACCATGCCACAGCAGTGGCCCAAGCCACTACAGTTACAGTGCCAAATCCTTAACCCACCGATCCAGACAGGAACTCCCCAAAATTATTTCTAAATAAAAAATTTAAGAAATATAAAAAGTGATTCAATGTACAGATGTAAAACCTCCCTAAGTTGTATGTGGGTCTTGCTACAGTATATCCTACTGTTAGATCTTTAGTTCCTTAGAGATAATCTCCCTCCTTCTGTCCTTTTGTACCACATCCAGAATCATCTCCCAGCAAAAATGCTTTGATTATTCTACCTCTCTGTTTAAAAACCTATTATGGCTCCCCATTTTTGTACGAGACATCCAAAACTCCTCAGGTAGATATGAAAGTTTCATTCATCAATTGATTCTTTTTTTTTTTCTTTTTAGGGCCACTCCTGTGGCATGTGGAAGTTCCCAGCCTAGGGACTGAATCAGAGCTGCAGCTGCCAGCCTACACCACAGCCACAGAAATGCCAGATCTGAGCTGCATCTGTGATTTACATCACAGCTTGCTACAACACCAAATCCTTAACCCACTGAACAAGGCCAGAGATCAAACCCACATCCTCATGGATATTAGGTTCTTAACCCTCTTAGCCACAATGGGAGCTCCCAGCAATTGTTTTGTATCTTTCCAAACTTATATATGTTTACATATTTATATATATATAAATCAAATGGATAAACAAATGTTTATTGGAATGGAATAACAAATGTTTATTAAGCACCAACTATAAGTCAAGCGTTATTCTGAGTTTGGTGCTATAGAGAATAATAACGTATTATACCTGCCCTGGACTTATAAACAGAAATGTAAATAATTCTAAGTATTATAAGTACTAAAGTAGAATGGAAAAAATAATACAACATGGTTAAATAACTTATAGAGAAGGGAAATGTAAAAGACGAGTCTTGCATGGAAGTAGAACTTTACCAGTCAGAGAAGTGTATTCCTTTTAAAGAGAAACAATGAAAAACTCAGGAAACCATAAAATTCATGTATATGGAAGGTGACTAGAGAGTATAGGGTGTGCAGTAGATAGAGGTGGCCAAGACTAGGAGAGCAAGTTAAAGTCATGCTGTGAGGGGTCTTGGATTCTTGGTTAAGAAATTTTATTTTCCTTAATGGAAGCTAAAAGTAACCTCTTTACTAAAATGCTAAGTCATCAATCACAACATTATATATTATCTCATATTGTTCTCTAGGTTTGTGTGTGTGTGTGTTTATGAAATTCTCTTTAACAATCTTACCTTTCTAGCCAAAGTACCACCTAAGTCTTCCATTTCTGGATCCCAATATTATACAGCAGTATACCAAGTTCATTACATAGTGGTTCCTGAAAATTTTTGCTTAATGTATCCTTATTTATTTATTCCAGGCATCCTTGTTTTTTATAAAAAAAATCAATGGAAAATAAATTTCTTGTTTTTTTAAGAACCACATAAGTGAACATTCTTATCTAGTTATTTGCATTTCTGAGAAGTTCACTAGATACATAGTTTGATTTCTTTCCTTAAATTTCAAGTATTAGTCATTATTATACTATGCACAAAATATTATCTGGTCATTTGCCTAGTGGCCCTGAATTACCCTTATATATGTATATTTTTCAAATCCATAATGAAGAAGCCAGTTGTCCATGGGAAGTTTACTCAATGCCTGGAATCATACGGGTTTCCCAGGTTGTCTTATGGTTATTGTCAGCTATGAATGAAATTGAATTATGGGCTCTGTTTTTGTTACTTTTGCAATTCCTAATGCTTGCTGGTGACCAGTACATTATTACTGTGAATTTGAGAGACAAGGGAAGAGTTTGCTGAATATGGTACAAGTCAGTCAAGTTTCTCCCTCATTCTCTTTCAGAGAAATAGACTGCATGAAATACTTTTGCACTGCCAGAGAAAATCAATAACAGTTTTAAGGCCAATGCATGTGGGAAATAGTTTCACTTCTATATTCCAGATGAGAAAACAAACACAGAGAGGCTAACCGAATACTTTAAAATCACAGAGTCAATTAACAGTGGTTCTAGGACCAGTCCAGGTCTCTTGAAGCAATACTTATAAAAGCCGTGAAGTTCACCAATAGGCCAGATGACACAAATCCACTTTAGTAGAACACTAGAAAATAATAAAACTGTCCAATGCAGAATACCCTGGCCAAATTTCCATCATGGAAGGACACTTTTCTGTGGATTGAAATTTTAAAGGCAGATGTTGCTGAAAGCAACCAGGGCAATTACAAAAATAACAGACTCAAGTAGGTCATGAAATTTATTCACATACCAGAAAAGCAATACTCTTCTTGTGCAATATCAGCCATTGCACACAGGAATACTTTATGCAGCTGACAGCATCATAACAATACAAAAAGAGCACATTTAATTGGACAAAAATCAAATAGACCAGACTATACGTGTAAATCCAAATATCTATAATGGCCACCAAAGGTGATTCAAATAATCACAATTCCAAAATGAAGCTCCTGATAATTTCGAGCTGGGAATTAGGCTATGTGATCTGTGTGACAGCTGTGACAGGTAATAAAAGTTCCAATAAAGAGACACAAAGCTGCAGAATAATGTTACAAGAAGTGACAGATATAATATGATTCATTAGAATTTGAACTTATGGTTAAGAAAGATAGTTTTATACTACAGAGATTTAGGAGTAGGGGAAATGTTTTTCCCAAAATTAACAGGAGATATAGGTAGCTCCAAGGTAAGAAAGTATCTGTGTTTTCTGGTTGAAAGTAGCCTTCATATTTTCTCATTGTTACTGTTCTGTGAAGCTTATTTTGCTATTCCAATTCCCAGGAAGTGAAAGGTGCAATCATTTTTCTTTTCACTTCTGAATTTCCTTCTACCATACTTCATCTTTGGGGACCTTCTTTCACCAGCCCAATGACCAGCCAATTAATTATACCATAAGTGAAAGGAAATTAATATAATACATTCAAAATACATGCTATATCCTACTCACAGATGTGAAAATAAAATTTTCATTTAATTTAATGAGAATACGTTTTCAGCCTTAGGTATAATTGGATAATAGTCATTACATAATTTATTTTCTGAATTCTAGGATCAATAGAAAAATCTCTCTCCTACAAGCTAGTCCTTATCATATTATTCTTATGATTAGATAAGAGGAAGATTGAGGCTAGAGAAGGAAAGGATGGTGTAAAGAGGTATTTGAGATATTTATATTCTTGTCAAATGGAAAATATCCTGATTAAATTTCAGAGATCTTTTCTTATCCTATTATATCACAGGACTCTGTTTTAAGTAAAATTCCACCTGTTTCATAATTCTTAAATAAATCTGGAATATAAGGCATTTTTATCAAAGAGATAATCGAGGCAAGAAAAATTAAATAGCTATTAGTTTTCTATTGCTGTGTAACGAATAACCAAAAAATGCAGTGGTTTAAAATGACACAAATGTATTATCTCATTTCTGCAATGAGAAATGTATGAGAATTCTGCAAGTCAAAATCTGGGTGGGCTTGCCTGGTTTCTCTGCTCCAGATTTCATAGGCAGAAATCAAGGTTTCAAGTGGTGTATGCTCTTTTCTGAAGGCTTTAGGGGAAAATCACACGCTGACTTTAGTTGTTGGCTAGATCCAGTTCCATGTGGCTGTAGCACTGTTTTCATTGCCTTGCTGGCTGTTAGTCAGGGGTTGCTTTGGTCTTTCAGAGACCACCTGCATTCTCTTAAGGTGGGACCCCTTGCATCTTTAGAGTCAGCAATAGTGGCCTGGGTCCTTCTCAAGCTTCAAATATCTCTGATCACTCCTCCTGCCTCAGTTTCTCTATCTTTAGCTTTAAGGGCATGACCCAGATGATCTTTAATGTTAACAATAACTCTGATTTTCTATTATTCCATTATCTTAAATATTCAAATGAAATATCCTTGTCATCCTATTTACAAAGTGCTATTTTTCTAAAAGATTCTCTGAATCTCTACTAGCATTCTGAATGAAAGATCTTATATGCCAAACTTTGGATATTTTGAATTTAAAAATCAGTTAGTCTTATAGATAGCCAAATCATTGCCATTGGTCTTATTGCTATTTCATTTTTCCATTTAGCAATCTAGTAAGATGGCTGCAAGAAAGATGGGAATACAGTAATTTTTAGCTGAGGTAGGCTAATTTCTATAACAAGCCAACCCCCAAATTAAAATGGCTTGACACAATAGAGGTGCATATCTTTACTCAGTATGTATTGTTCATGGTGATGGGGGTGGGATGACTTCTGCTCCACACAGATATCCAGGAATGAACCTTGCTAGCAGCTCTGCAATCTTCAATAGATGATTTCCAAGGTCACCGTTGGAGATAATATACAGACAGCATATTAGGAAAGAACATGAAGGATGGAAAATAGTATATTTTAATTGGTCAAGCTTGAAAGGGCATTTCTTTTTCCCCTCTATGCACCTCTGGCTATAAATTATTCATATGGCCACCCCTAAGTGCAAGGAGACTGAGAAATGCAACCTAGTCATGTGCCCTGGAAGAGGAAGCCATCAATTGTTTGAGTGAGCCTCAACCACATTACTGAGGATAATCTCCTTTAGCTAAAATAAACTAATTGTATAGGTTAACCATATCTACAAAATCCTTACATAGCGACACCTAGATTAGTGTTTGAATAACCAGGAAATAGAGCCTAGCCAAGCTGACACAGAAAACTAACCATCACAGTATCTATTAGAGGAATGTATGCAGCACAAAAAGTATTTCTTAATAGCTGAAATAAATCTCTCAAGAATAATACCTGGTTTGGCTGTAAACAAAAAAATAAAGTGTTTTTCTAGGGACAATTTTTTAAGCAAAGAAAACCTAATTGGTTCCCAAGGATTATTTTTTAAGACTTTTGTTGTAAGACCATATTAATAAATCATGGTTAGTGCTCCACAGGTGTCAGATTGGTTAATAAGAAATTCTAACTAAAAGCTAGCCAAAATATATATCAGGAAGGAGCAGAACCTATAATACGCCATATCCCCTAAACCTAAGCTTTTCAGCAAGCTGTGTAATGTGACGCACACTATAAGAAGGTAAAAATCTCGATAAACTCAATAAATCTTAAATGATATTTAAAACACAAAAATATTGTATTAATAAAATGATCCACATAGAACAATTATGACACAACCTTGGGAATGATTAAAATTAATTTGCCCCATCTACTAATGCCTTTAAAGTGATTTACATATGACGAATTACATTAAATTTTACACAAAACGAGTCCACATATACCTGAAATTATTGAAATTATATGAAGAAATGTCTACGGCAGCAAAATAATTGAATATATTTGAAGTACCCTTACATAAAGTTCAACATCAAAGAATTAAACATGTTTTATTTGTCACTACTATCACTTGTGTTGACCATATTTGTAAGGAAAATTCTTCCTTACACTTTGCCTTTGGAGACTCAGCTTTCAAAGTTGCACTGGGAAAAGACACAATGGTTAAAAATGAAAAGAGGAATAAAAATTTAGTATAGAAGAAGCAAGTGTTAGTAAACAGACAGGTCAGTGATGATTATTTTCAACTTTTTTCCCATGGTTGATAATGCCTTTACCCCCACCGGAGAACCCTGTTGTGAGGTTGGAATGGTGCTTTGTGTGCCCCCAAAATTCATATGTTGAAACAGTAATTTGTAATGTGATAATACTTGGAGATGCCCTTCGGGAGGTAATTAGGTCATGATTTGGATTAGTGTCCTTATAAGGAAAGATATAAGAGAACTTCTTTCTCTTCTGCACTCTTTGCATAACCTCCCTTTATCCCCCCCTCCCTCTCCCCCCCTCCCATATGAGGACATGACAAGAAGATGGCCGTCTGAAAACCAGGAAGAAGGCTCTCACCAAACAGTCTGTCACCACCTTGATCTTGGACTTCCCAGCCTGCACAACTGTGAGAAACAAATGTTTGCTGTCTGTGCCACCCACTCTATGGTAATTTGTTATAGCAGCCTGTACTGACTAAGACAGATGGGGATATGCCTATAATTGGCAAAAGATTCATTGATTAATGAAAGATGACACCATTCATAATACAATTGGTAATTATGCTACTTTCATAGAAAATTAAACCAAAATCCTTTTAGCCAATTACTCACAATCTGTGATTTTATCCTCTGGTAATTTTTTTTTAATTTAAAAAGATAGAAAGCTAAAATTCCAATTGTATCCATGTGGAAAGGCTGATTGATAGTCAATAAAAGACAAACATTCCCTTTCTGAATATATTTTAATACAGATCAGCAATTCAGTATAAGATTCATTGTTATCAACTATACTTAAAAAGCTTCAATATTATTTATTTATTTATCTTTTTAGGGCTGCATCTATGGCATATGAACGTTCCCAGGCTAGGGATCAAATCAGAACTGTAGCCGCCCATCTACACCACAGCTGCAGCAATGCCAGATCCGAGCTGCATCTGGAACCTATACCACAACTCATGGCAATGCTGGATCTTTTAACTCACTGAGGGAGGCCAGGGATCAAACCAGTGTCCTCATGGATACTACCTGGGTTCGTTACCACTGAGCCACAATGGAAACTCCTCAAAAGCTTCAATATCATTTAAAAAGCTCTTTGATCTTTGTTCTTCTATCTCAGAAACTTTTATCAACGACAGATTCAGAGCCTGGAAAGCCTTGATTTACATTCTTTAGTCCCATTCTTCATTGCTATCATGCATCTTGGATAAAGAATTAAAAAGGGGTATGAGTGAAGGAGAAATTGTTCTTAAAACTCTGATATAAAATACTTTTTAGTTATTAAATAGTGCATCATGCCAAATAGAGTTTGGAAATCCTTTGCTCAATATGCTCACAATTTAAAGTGAAAAGTGCAGGTTCTCGGAGTTCCCATCATGGCTCAGAGGGTTATGAACCTGACTAGTATCCATGAGGATGCAGGTTTGATCCATGGCCTTGCTCAGTGGTTAAGGATCTGGCACTGCTGTGAGGTGTTGTGTTGCTATGGCTGTGGCGTAGGCCAGCAGTTGCAGCTCAGATTAGACTCCTAGCCTGGGAACTTCCATATGGCTCAGGTGAGGCCCTAAAAGAAAAAAAAAATGCAGGTTCTTACAAATAACTCTAATATTCACAATTTTTACAGGACAAAAAATATATCTAGCTGATACATAGGAATATTTGGTATTATTGGAAACTTTTATTCCATGGTCTTGCTACCATATTACATTTGACATTCTTGTTTTCCTTTCCAAGACCCAGGAGACTAGGAAAAAAACGGATCATCAGATCATTGTTTTGCAGGTGGAGTTATTAATATTTAGTCTCAATTAATGAATTGATCACAGGCCACATGAAATACAAGAAAATAATGATACTTTGAGTAGCATCAGCTCTCCTTACTCTCAGTATATTTATTTACTTCAGTAAACATTTCGTAGATTTGAAGGGGAAAAAAGTCTCTTTAAATCACATAGTTATTTGCAACATACCCCTTTTCCTAGGACTTTACTTCAGGAGGCTAAAAATGATTTCATCCTGTAAAACAAACTTAACATCGCTATATTTCTGAAGTTTCATGAAGTTAACTTATTAGCTGTCCAATGTCCCAGTGGAATCAGTCACCTAGAAGTTTGGGAAGTAAAACCCTTGCTTTTACTAAAACTTTGTTTCTGGTGACGCTTACTACCTTACACTTCTTATTGTTTCAATTAAATAGATTGGCAGTAATACACTGATAATTTAAAAATCCCATGAAACTGACTGAAAAGAACATTTTCATTATTTCTTAATGGTTTTTAAAAAATCTCAATGACCCTGAACATACTTAGCCTTTACTAATTTGCAAATGACCTGGCTATATCTCTTCTATATGAATTAGCTTACAGTTGGAGTTTGATTCATTTTTCCTCTTTAATGAGATTTAAAAAGTTGGATTTATCTTCTCCAAGCTGAAAAAATCTTAATAAGGAATACAACTGCAGTAAAGACAAAAGAAACAAGTAATGGAAATGAAAAAGATTCATATTAAAATTTTAGAGTGAAAGCTTTCAAATGTATATCTACTAATAGAATATTCTGCATTTCAATGATACCGTACTTCAGAGAATTCAGGCAGAAATTTCTTTTTCTGAGCACAGTGACTTCTTGTTTTCTATTTCTTATAATGAATCACTGTAGGTAGGATTTCTACAAATAACAATGGAACTTGGAATTCATATTAATGAAATAAATGGCCATCATATTTGGGATAGTTAGGAAATTTTAGTTTACTTTACTGCATAACATACAAGGTATTAGTAATCAGGCTAGCTTGCTTGAAAAAAACCTATAACAGACTTTGGGGGTGTCCTAATATTAACATTGTTTTCATAATTTCAAATGACCAATAAGGACATACCACTTCACAGTTTCACGTATTTCCCTCATATCTAACACCTCAAAGATATTTCACAAACTTAGCATCCTAGCAAAGACTGAATTGGAAATAGAAAATTACCTACAAGACTCACAGACATAAAAATAATGTGCATTGGGAATGTAAAAGGGATACTAACACAGATTTTACTACATTAATATCAACTAGTTTTAGAAATTTTTTACACTTTGTGATGGTTAATATTATGTGTCAACTAGCCTAGGCCAAAAGGTATCCAGATATTTGGTTAAGCATTATTTCTCGATATGTGAGGGTATTTCTTGATGAGATTAACATTTGAATTGATCAACCGAGTGATGTAGATTGCTCTCCCTAAGGTGAGTGGGCCTCATTCAACCACTGAAGACCTAAATTGAAAAAACAAGTCTGAGTAAGAAAGAATTCTCTCTCTGCCTGTCTTTAAGTTGGGGTATCAGTCTTCTTCTATTTTTGGACTTGGACTGGAATCTACACCATTATCCCTTCTGCTTGCTTCTCAGGCTTTTGGACTCCAACTGGTACTATACCATTGGCTATCATGGGTCTGGACTTCTAAGCCCCCATAATTAAGCCAAACCTTATAATTCATTTATTTTTTCTCAACATAAAAATGCCATATATGAAAATCCCAAAGCTGACATCTGACTCAACAGTGAAAAGTTAAGCTTTTCCTCTAAGACTGGGAACAAGACAAGGGTGCCCACTTTACCACCCCTATACAACATAGTACTCTAAGTCCTAGCCAGAGTAATTAGGCAAGAAGAACAAAAGGTATCAGAATTGGAAAAAACATACACTGAGATTAATTATCTGAAAAAGAAATGAAGATAATGATCCCATTAACAATAGCATCAAAATCAATAAAAAATACTTATACTTAGGAAAAAATTTAAGGAGGTAAAAGATCTCTACACTGAACACTACAAGTATTGATCAAAGAAATTGAACAAAATATAAATAAGTATAAAGATGTCTTGTGTTAATGTGTTGGAAGAATTAATATTGCTAAAATGTCCACACTACCCAAAGCCATCTACAGACTCAAAATTATCCTTATGAAGATTCCAATGGCATTTTGATATAAATAGAAAAAACAATCCTAAAATTTACATGGAACCATGAAGATCCCAAATAGCCAAAGCAATCCTGAGAAAGAACATAGCAGGAAGAATCATAACTTCCTGATTTCAAGCTATATTTTAAAGCTATCGTAATGAAAACAGTATGCTATTTTAAAATTTGTATGGAAAAACAAAAGACCCTGAATAGCCAAAGCAATTCTGAGAAAGAAAAACAGAGATGGAGGAATCAGGTTCCCTAACTTAAGATTATACTACAAAGTTACAGTCATCAAAACAGTATGGCACTGATGTGAAAACAGAAATATAAATGAATGGAATAGGATAGAAAGCCCAGAAATAAACCCATGCACCTGTCATCAATTAATCTTTGACAAAGGAGGCGAACATATACAATGGAAAAAAAAGACAGTCTCTTAAGTAAGTGGTGCTGGGAAAACTGGATAGCTACATGTAAAAGAATGAAGTTAAAACACCAACACCAAACACAAAAATAAACTAAAAATGGATTAAAGACCTAAGTGTAAGGCATCTTAGAGGAAAACACTAGTAGAACACTCTTTGACATAAATCACAGCAGTAATTTTTGGTATGCATCTCCTAGAGTAACGGAAAAAAATGGGACTTAATTAAACTTAAAAGCTTTTGCACAGTGAAGGAAATAATAAACAAAATAAAAAGACAACCCACAGAATGGGAAAAAATATTTGCAAATGAGGCAACTGACAAGGAGTTAATATCTAAAATATACCAACAATCATGAAGCTATATATTTATAAACACCCAATCAAGAAATTGGCACTTAGATACTTAGATAAGTGTTAATTAACCCTATTGTGGTAATCATTAAAAAGGATGTGTATATAAGATGTGCAACATCATCACTTTGTACACCTTAAACTTATACAGTGTTGCATGTTAATTATATTTCAATAAAAGTAGGGGGGAATAACATGTGACTATTACCCTCAATTCACAGAATAATAGAAGAGAAACATGTATAAAAGTACATCGAATTAAAAAAGGACTACAGGAGTTCCCATTGTGTTGCAGCAGAAACGAATCTGACTAGTATCCATGAGGATGTGGGTTTGATCCCTGGCCTCGCTCAGTGGGTCAGGGATCTGGAATTGCTGTGAGTTGTAGTGTAGGGTCACAGACGTGGCTCAAATATGGCATGGCTGTGGCTGTGGATGTGGCTGTGGCCAGCAGCTGTAGCTCCCATTCAACCCCTAGCCTGGGAACCTCCATATGCTGCAATTGTGGCCCTAAAAAGACAAAAAAAAAAAAAAAGGACTAAAATGGAAGCCTTTATAATTTAAAAGAATAACAGTTAGGAACTGGGAACAACAGTCAGGTATTATTTTGAGTATAAGGGTATCGTTAGTGGGAATGGACAGTAAAGGAAACTGTCCAGTTGATTGTATTGCCCAGAAAGAAACCACAGTTCTTAACTGATTACTCTCAGGAAACAAAGAAGGAAAGATAATCATAGATATTCTAGAATACTGAGCATGAGAAGACCACTGAGAATGGTGGTGCTACTGGCAAAATAAGTTGACAAAGAAAGTAAATTAGGGAGGAATGATATAAATGTATTTTGCTAGGGTTCATCCTTCTATGATCTGATTGCCCTGAAGGTGTTACTCATTAGGAGTATATTAAACATTTTGAGAGATGCTTTACATTCTTATAGCATGTGTATGGAATTGAGCATAATGCTATAATAATCAGCATTTAGCAGTTATAGTTTTTTCAACAAGACTGATTGCTACTGCTAAACAGAATAACATGCTAAGAAACAGCTAAATATTTCCCACAATAGGCTTTAGAGAACTTGAATGATATCCACTACTCTTTCTTGGTGTCATAGGAAAATACAAGTTTTAGAGTCAGATGGTACTAGAATCAAATGTCAGTTTTTCCACTTAGCTAGTGTCAGAATTTGTAGGCATTACTGCCTCACCTCTCTAAGCATCCATTTATTCATGTAAAAATAGGTATCAAAATATCTATATTGTAGGTTGATTTTGAATATTTATATTTATATTTATAAAATAACTTGCATAAGTCTTATTACACAGTAGGTACTCAAAAATTGCAATCTGGGTGTTTTCTTGTTGCACAGCAGGTTAAGGATCCACCATTGTCACTGCAGTGGCTTGGGTCACTGCTCTGATGCAGGTTAGATACCTGCAGAAATTTCCAAATGCCACAAGAGTGGCAAAACAACAACAAATAGGAATCTGTCTCATCCATTCTTCATGTCCACGAATTTAGATAAGGTTCTTGTTGTCAAAATTCTTAAACTCATTGAAGATAATGACATGTACATCATTAAAAATGATTGTGTTTAGCATTCTTTGTAGTAGAAATATCTAATCAGGAGTTGTAATTATTGCTATAGGATTTTGAGCTGGAGCTAAGAAATACTTTGAACCATTCTAAGATGTATTTTAAACAAGAGATTCAGTTCCTCAAAGCATTCTGTGTAATAACTCTCAATCTTAAATGGGTATTCCTTGAGTACATCTTCTTTCTTTTAAGGACATCTTTCTTTCATCCTAACTCAAAATACCATGATCACTTTCATATTCACTTTACTAGAAAGCTTCCTTAAAATACTGGCCTGTCCTGGATTCTTTCACTTTTTTCCTTTCTTCCTAGATTCTACATCTCTCGTTCCATGTTACTATCACTGAAAAATCATCTCAAGTCTCAAAGTTTTAACGGCCCATTCTCTCTTTTCATCCTGTTGGTGAACCAGAAGATATGTAAAAAAATTGGATAAACATGGTACATCCTTCACATTCATCATTTTTGTGCAAAGACTCAAGAAAAATATTTTACATCAAAAATATGAAGTAGAATACAGAATTTACATGGAAATATATGGTATAACAAGAGATTTCAAAGAATTTGCATGATAGGAGATGGCTTTTCTAAATCATGCTATTAATGCTTTCAGGTTGACTTCTATTTTGCTGTACTCTCCTGGTTCTCTTCCTACCTTTGAGTGATTCTTCTCAGTTTTACTTCCTAGCTCAATTTACTCCTTATATGTTGGTTTTCCAAGGGCTATGTCCTTGTCCATCTACTGTTCTTTAATGTTCTTGGCACAACATTATGCAGAATCTGTAGTCACCTTCAATGCAGTACATCAACATTGGCTACATTTGGTCCATATTTACTATTAAGTGGCTTGGCATAAACCTGAGAAATTGGAATTGAGCACTGCACACCTGGTGAATCAATAAATGAGGAAGTATCCATCGTAAGATACAGTGGTTCACATTTACCTCTGTGAAAATAGCACATAACAGGGAGCCAATAATTCCTGATAGTCTGAGACAGGCAATTTGGCAGAGAAGTTCAGGGAGACTTGACTTTGTTTGGATGGATAAAAAGGGTCTTGTATTGGGTGGGGTTAATTCCTCTAAGAATAGAAGAGTTACATAAGAAGGAAGCAAAGTTGTAAGTTCTGCTGCCTCATTCTTGTTTGTTCTTTCTGCTACCAAATACACTGAAATAATGAGGACATCTTGGAGTCTTCTGGCAAATGCATTCTCTGCTAAGCCTGCAACAAGGATAGTATCGAAAATGCTATCAAAGAAGGAATCAGCATCTCCTGGAGGCAACAGAGATGCCAAAATGAAGACCATTATTTATAATACCTTCAATAAGTAATTATCATCACTGGAATATCTGCAACCACATTTTCAAATCTGCAGACTTCCTTCCTAGCAAAAGCACCAAGAATTCATCTGACTGGCAGCACTCCTTTATAATCTCATTATTCAAAAAGTACTCATATTTTCCATAGTGTAAGGCCTTATTTTCATCTTTCAGTACCTGATGGGATTTTTCTTCCTCCCTCCCTCTCTTCCCCTCACCTTCCCTCCCTCTTCCCTTCCTTTCCCTCTTTCTTTAGCCACACCTGCTGCATAGGGACATTTCCTGGCCAGGAATCAAATCTGAGCCACAGTTGCAACTTATGCCACAGCTGCCACAACACTGGATCCTTTAACCCACCACACCTGGCTCGAGATCAAAACCACTTCTCTGCAGTCAGATTCTTAACCAAAGCTTCTGCAGTCAGGTTAAGAACCCACTGCACCACAGTGGGAACTCCTGACCAGATTATTTTACTCCATCAGCTCAGTGAATATATGGAAAAAGACTGGAGGCACCTCAATTTATCATCTGTTCAAATTCTTCTCCTCTCAACCTTTCCCCATTCCTTCAAAATGAGGGGAAAAAATTTCTAAATTTTAAGATAAAAACACTCCAGCTTCACTTTATATGCTCTTATTTTCCTGGAACATACCCTGGAGAATCTGCGAACAATTCTTTAAACAGTCTGTCCCCCAAATTACATATGCTTTAGATTCTAATTCCTGATTTGTCTGAATTGTTTCTCTTAAAAAGGCTTTTAAGTCTTGCCTTCGCAGTGAGGAATGGATATATCTCAGTGGGCAAACCACACTGTAATTTAGCATCAAAGGCAATAGCTACACTGACTTTTTATTTGCATGGTGATCTTAAAAAACCTTGTGATCTTCACATTTTTGGCAAAAGCAATTTTAAATGATTTCATGGAATGTATTTTTATCCATCTTTGATACACTGAAATGAGTCAACTTTCATATGACACTGTAGGCTATTTAATAGGGCAATATCTGGAAATATTTTGCCTTTTCCTCTTAGGACAGGATAGATCTCATATACTTCACTGTCCGAATAATAATCTAGATACCAGGCAATGTCAAGTGCTCTGACAATTCCTTGATTTTATTCAAATGGATTTCAAAAGGCATTTCCCTTAAGATGGTTTTCCATTTTGCATTATACTACAATACATGGATCTGTAAGCAGAGATTTACTGCAACCTTTTGCATCTCAATCAGAGCTTTTCTAATGCCTGAATTGATTGTTGATTCTTTTGTAACATGCATTTTCTGTGCACTGTTGACCTTACTGTCAAAACTGTGTTATGAATAGTATATATAGTTGTCTAACTCAGTAATGCTGCTACTTTAAACGGGCATGCTCACCACCTTTAAAAAGATACCAATGAGTTATATTGATGGTATGAAAAAAAAAGTGTTACCACACAGCTCATTATATTTCCTTTGCTGTCCATTAACTCTATTTTTATGTGTAAATATCATAATAATATTAATTTCACTCTTTTGCCATTGTGCAAGATAATGAATTATTAATCTGGCATGGAAAAATAGTCAACACTTGATAGATTTGGGAGATTTGGGTTTTAATTCTGCCTCAAACACTAAAGAGCTTGCAAGTCTTTCTTGTCATCTAAGCCATGTTTTCCTCATCTCAGACTATTGTGTAGTTTATTAGGAAGCATGGGCTATGAACCCATCTCCATGGATTAAAATGTTGATTCTGCTATTTACTACATGTGTGACCCTGGGTAAGATCCTTATGTGTGCCACAATATTAGCTTATAGGGTTGCTGGGAGGATTAAGTGAGTTTAAGGCAAAGAAAGTTGAAGACTGTTTGGCACTTACAAAGTGTTCACCAAATATTAGATAAGCTAAAGTAGATAATTAGGCTCTTGGACCAGATTAGATTTATAAGATCTTCCACTTCCACAATTCTATTTCTGTGATTGTGTATTATAAGCTCCTTAAGCACAGGGCCTGTTTGAAAGTATTCTCCTAGAGTACCAAGCACAGCATTTTCCACCTAATGCATGCGCAGAAATGCCTGATGAATTAACCAAAACAAAGTAAGAGAAAAACCTCTATTAAAGCAAAAAGACAACCCCTTGTTACTATTATTGCCAGGTAATTTTCACCTACCATTCATTCAAAATACATACAGAATTTTTAAAAAGTTATTAGAATCATCACTACCAATTGAGACAAACTAATTTGTTGACTGATTTCCGAATTCCATATTCTAAGACAGAAATTGATATTCTGTCATAAGTGGAAGTTGGATTATCTGACAAGCAGGGCACTTTTGAAATCTAGTGATAAGCGTATCTTCTAATCTATTTAGACAGTTCAAAATTGAAAGCAAAGTACATTTAGAAAACAATATACAATGTCAATAGATGATAAGCCTGACATTTAAAACTCACTTTATCATTCACAGCCTCTTCCTGTGGAGATGAAATTCCTTTGTGTTCTTTTAAAAATTTAAAGCCTTTGTTTTTGTAAGTGAACTGAAGCTGGCTGGTATGAAAAGCAAAAATGAAAAGAAGATAACAATTGGTGAAAAAAGTTGAACACCAAGCTTTCCTTTCCTGTACTCCCCTGATAACCGATATATATATCTCTCAGGGTGATACCACATATATTATAATGACCTATGTATGTAATTTTATCTCTAATGGACTATGAGTTTTTTGGAGCAGGGACTGTGTTATTGATCTGTGTATCCCCAGTGTTTGTTTCATTTCCTGATAGTAGGCGCTCAATAAATGTCTGTGGAATAAATAATTAGATACATGGAAGGAAGAAAGAATGAAAAAAATCACCATTACCTTTTGTGTCTCTGAGAGTTAAGAAATCCCAACTGCAAATTTCTTTTTAGGTATTTCTTCTATTGTTTCCTACTTAACACATTTTAATATTATCAGAAAATGAATGGATTATTAGTTAGTATGGGTTCTTGGGATTGGAAGAGAAATGTTGATAACATGTTAGCACGTTGGAGCTACCAAAGTGGCTGACTGAATTCTTGACTTAAAAGCAGAATTGGACCTTGGGACACAAATGCATGGGCATCCAGGTCAAGGATGAATTACTGGTGACATGTTTGTGACACTTCCTTAATGAAATATAATGAAATGATTGATAATCTTGAATTATAAGAGGTTTTGTCTCCTTATCCTGATATTTTTACTCTTTCAGATTTTACATCTGATTAGACACATGTACTTTCCTTAATAAATTCACAACTCAACAAAAGAACTAAATCATATGAGCAGTTATATCCCCCCAGAAGAGATTATTGCCTGGCAAAAATTTATCATTTAAAATTTATATTATGAAACCATGACACACTAATTGAAATTAAGGGAGAGTTCCCATGATACTTCTCTCTCTCGCTTTTTTTTTTTTTTTTTTTTTTTTTTTTTTTTTTTTTTTGTCTTTTTGCCTTTTTGAGGGCTGCTTCCTGCTGTATATGGAGGTTCCCAGGCTAGGGGTCTAATCAGAACTGTAGCTGCTGGCCTACGCCAGAGCCGCAGCAAAGTGGGATCCGAGCCGCATCTGCAACCTACACCACAGCTCATGGCAACGCTGGATCCTTAACCCACTGAGCAAGGCCAGGGATCACACCCGCAACCTCATGGTTCCTAGTTGGATTCATTAACCACTGCGCCACGACGGGAACTCCGATACTTCTGATTTAAAGATTTTAACTTCCTTTGTTACTGACACTACCATATTCTAATATTTAAACACACAGTTCAGTTCATTTCCTGGCTGAGCGACAAATTTACAGAGAGGACCTCACCTTTGGCTTCTTACAGTTTTGTTTATTTGCTTTCCATAATCCCCAGCTGTATTGACAAACTAGGTCCTGCTATTTTTGTCTCCTGGCTACCATTTCAGCACTATCTAGAGAGAAAACTAGCTTGCTAATCAGGTACTTTAGGGGAGCTGAGTAGTGTACTTCATTAGGAAAAACACATGCAAAGAAGGAAGTTCTTAAACATGTAAAGTACATTTCACAAAGTAACTGAAGATTGATTTAGCTCAAGTCAAATGAGGTTGATGCCTCAGGGGCAAATATCAAGTATAAAGTACTTGCAGAGCCTTCCCCATATCCAAAAAAAAGACATGTAGAGTGCTCAAAATCTTGTATCAAAAAAGGAGGTGTATTCCAGGCCTACCATAAAACTTGGCAGTAGTAGGAGGTAGGAGTCTGTGTGGGAAGCTATAAGGTGAAAATAAATCAACAGACTAGACATTAGCCAAGATCCTAATCCACAGAGGCACATACTAGCTATGTCAGGCAAATTATTAATCTCTGAGCCTTAGTTTTCTTATCAGTTAAACAGTAATGTTCAGATACAGGATTCTTATAGAAAAATATGGTATCTTATTTAGAAATCTCTCCCTCCTTCCCCATTTCCTTGAAATGAGACAAAGCAAAAATGATAATGGGGGAAAAAGCTGTAAACTACATTTTCAGTGAATCCAGGAGACAGAAGGAAACTGTAAAATCCAAAAAATTTGTAAAGTTTGCAAAAAGCAGATGAAACAATTTGAGCCATAAGGAGCCAAAACAGGAATTGCAAGGAAAAATAGGAGTGTAAGGCATCCTAGAGATCTCAAAAATAATCAGTAAATATATATTTACTGTAAGATTTAGAAAGAGGGGGCTATAAGTATAACAAAAATATTCTAATACTGGAAGGCTTTAATACATCATGAGGTAAATTTAATGGCTATGTACCAAGCAGTTCAATAATATGAAGTATATCTTCTTTTCAATTGCTCACAGATACTCTAGAAAAACTGAATGTATATTTTTTATATAGAGACATGATAAATTGATTCTTAAAGGATAATACAGATGATACATACATCCTATTAAGATACCACAAAATTATAAATTAAAAGCAAAGTCAGAAAACAGAAGAGACTTCTTCCACCTGTAAATTTTTGATACACACACCTCCCTCTCACACAATACTTAGGTCAAAGTAGAAGCACAGACAAAAGTTAAAGACATTCAAGAAAACTATGTAAATATAAGTTATATTTAAGAATCTATGCAATGCAGATAAGATAGAAATTGGAGAAAATTGGAAGCTTTATTATATAACAATAAAGAAACATGAAAATGTAGTTCAAAAAGTTAGAAAGAACAAAGTAAATGAGAAAAATCTTTTAATGTAATTCATCTTAGCAGTAAGTTTAAAGAGATAAAAGATTAGATGATCATTTTCATAAAAAGGTAAGAAAGCACTTAATGATATTCATGAATTTAAAACAATTCAATAAAATAGGAATAGATGGCTGCTTCCTTACTATAATTGATATGGTCACAGTTGAAAAGGCAAGCTTTGTCCTTAATTTAAACACACTACATAACCTTATAAATCAGCTATACTTCAATAAAACGTTTTTAAAAAAAATTAGATACATTAAAGTCATTCCCACCTAAGTCCAAGGCCAGAATGCCCATTGCCATTCCAAAAAAAACCTTGTACTGAAGTCATTATCCAACAGAACTAAATTCAATGACGAAAAAAATCAGAGATATTAGATTCTGAAACAAAAGAAATCTGAAACAGATGAAATTATCACCATTATTAATTATTTTTCCCACCTTGGGAATAGAGAGTTGATTCTAAACTTAATATGAAAAATTAAAACCATAAAAATAGCTGAATGACAGCAAATGCATTGAGTAAACCAACTAACCAGAATAAATCCACACCTAGGAAGCTACCACCATGGCACATGTGCGCAAGGTCCACACTGGATGTCAGTGCCTGGTGCTCCATGGCTGCCCACAGGGGTTCAACCAATTTTTATGAACCCCTACCATGGCATTTCCTGGAACCAAGTGAAGTGGTGGCAGAAAAGTTAGAGCAGAACTCACTAACTGCAGCAGTGGCCTCAGCTGGGGCCACATGGTTCCGCTGATAAACTTTTCAGGGTGCTGCAGCCAGAGAAGTGGGAAATCAATGTTGGCAAAAATTCCAGTGCTGGGTAACCTTTCTGGGTGCCTGGCTGAAGGTGTGCAAGGTGACTGGGATGACTTTGTCTCTCAATACAGTCATGACATCTTTTTGGAAAAAATACTAGCCCAAGCTATTTTGTCATGTAGAACCTTTTTTTTTTTTTTTTGAAGTAGAATTGACTTACAGTATTACTTTCATAGCATAGTGATTTACTATTTTTACAAATTATACTCCATTAAAAGCTATTACAACATAGCATCTAGAATTGTCTGTGTTATACAATGTAGCTTGGTTCCTTATCTGTTTTATACATAATTGCATCTCTTAATCCTATACCCCTGTTTGCCCCATCCCCTTTCCTTTTCCCTTTGGCAGCCATTAGTTTGTTTTCTATATCTGTCAGTCTGTTTCTGTTTTGCTATATGAATATATATGCATATATATGTATTTGCGTGTTTTATTTTTTAGATTCCACGTATAAGTGAAATCATACAGTATTTGTCTTTCTCTGTCTAGCTTATTTCACTAAGCATAATATTCTCTAGGTCCATCCACATCATGTAAACAGCAGAATTTCATTTTTTATGGCTGAGTAGTATTCCATTGTGTGTGCGGATAGATAGATAAGACAGAGATACAGATACAGCTATATCTCACATCTTTATCTGTTTGTTGATAGGAACTTGGGTTGCCTCCATACCTTGGCTATTGTAAAATAATGCTGCCATGGACACTAGAATGCATGTATCTTTTCAAATTAGTATTTTCATTTTCTCTGGCTATATAACCAGGAATGGAATTGCTGAATCATATGGTAGTATTATTTTTAGTTTTTTGAGAAAGCTCCATACTGTTTTCCATAGCGGCTGCATCAATTTACATTCCCACCAACAATGTACAAGAGTTCCTTTTTCTCCATATCTTTTCCAATATTTGTTATTTGTAGATTTTTTTGTTGTTGTCTTTTTTTTTTCCTTTTAGGGCTGCACTTGCAGCAATTGGAGGTTCCCAGGCTAGGGCTCTAATTTGAGCTACAGCTGCCGGCCTTTGCCAGAGCCACAGCAACTCGGGATCCGAGCCATGTCTGCAACCTACACCACAGCTCATAGCAATGCCAGATCCTTAACCCACTGAGCAAGGCCAGGGATTGAATCCGCAACCTCATGGTTCCTAGTCAGATTTGTTTCTGCTGTACCATGACATGGCCTAGCACAGTGGGATAAAGGATCCAATGTTACCGCAGCTGTGGCTTGGATTCAATCCTTGGTCTGGGAACTTCCATATGCCCCAGGTGTGGCCTTAAAAAAAAAAAAAAAAAAAAGCAAAATCATCAGTTTGACAAGTCACCCTTCATGGCACTTATAGCAATAGATTTTTTTTCCAACAGTTGGTGAGTCTGGCCCTATCACTGCTTCTTGGCCAAGACTGATAGCTATTGAGATGATAACATCCCTTATGTGGTAGTCCAAAATTAGCGTTCCAGTTTTTTGGGTTTTTTTTTTTTTTTTTTTTTTGCCTTTTAGGGCTGCATCCATGGCTTATGGAAGTTCCCAGGCTAGAGGTCAAATCAGAGCTGCAGCTGCTGGCCAATGCCACAGCCACAGCAATGCCAGATCCGAGCCACGTCTGTGACCTACACCACAGCTCATGGCAACACCGGATCCTCAACCCACTGAGCAAGGCCAGGGATCGAACCTGCAACCTCATGGTTCTTAGTCGGATTCGTTAACCACTAAGCCATGAAGGGAACTCCCTCCCATTTTTGTTTGCACTAAGTTGTTTTAATTGCTACTGATTTGAAGTACTGACAAAGCACAGGTTAAAAGTACAGTTATGGGTATCACAGACTTAGATATAGGTTATAGTTTCACTATTTATGAGCTGTTTGACTCTGGGCAGTTTAATTATCTTTGCTTATTTTTACTTTCTCAAATTATAAGACAGAAATCACAGTATCTACCACAGAGAAATTTATTGTGAGTAGTAATGTAATTGTTGACATATGGTATTCAAGGATTATTACTTTCCTTCTTTCTTACTACTAATAAGCCTACCCCTGAAGGTCTTGCTAACTGGTGGTCTTATCTCTAGAGAGAGAAAGATGGAAAAAGGAAGTTTTATTTATTTATTTATTTTTGTCTTTTTGCCTCTTCTAGGGCCTCTCCTGCGGCATATGGAGGTTCCCAGGCTAGGGGTCTAATAGGAGCTGTTGCTGCCGGCCTACACCAGAGCCACAGCAACATGGGATCCGAGCCACGTCTGGGACCTACACCACAGCTCACAGCAACACTAGATCCTTAGCCCACTGAGAAAGGCCAGGGATCGAACCCGCAACCTCATGGTTCCTATTCGGATTCGTTAACCACTGCACCATGACAGAAACTCCGAAAAAGGAAGTTTTAGCATGAAAATAATGGTAACTGGACAATGAAAAGATATACATATAAGTTGATATGGAGCACATGACACCTCTAGGATCAATAAAGTGTTAGCGGTATAATGAGAAGTACACAGGATTTATAGAGTCAGACATTAGTTCACACATCAACTCTAGACCTTTGATCTGTTGACCATGGAAGTAGAGCTGAACTTACATTTCGTCATCTGTAAAAATGGGGAGAATGATTTTATTTGCTTATTGTTTGGATGGTTTCCAAGACACCATGTGGAGAGTTGTTTACCAGGGGAACTTATTACAGACTCAGCACCCAAGGTTTTAATTAGAGGCTGGTCACATAAGTACACTGGCCTTGCCTCAGTTACCCCCTCTAGTGTCCTAGATTTAAGGAGTTAAAACAAATCTCATTAATCATAAAGGTCTATCTTTGAAATCTGGTGGCTTCCTTCTTAAATTTCTATATTAACCTTTTTTACTTGGCCTGAGGCATCATTCAAACACAGTACAAATGCAGTTGTTCTGTCTCAGAAGTATAGTGCCTATGAACAGCTTTACTTCAGATGGCCCCATCAGAAAACTTGTTCCCATGGGCCTTTGTGAGTGACTCAGACAGTCCAGCAGGTATTTGTATTGTTGTCACCAATGGGCTCATAGAGGGGTGTCTTAAATCTGTAAAGGTCCAAGGGCCTAGGTTCTATTCATTGAGCACATTCCTTCTTTTATGTCAGCACAGATCTTACTGAGATGAAAACAGCCAAAAGCAGGCAATAAAAAGGTTTCAGTTTACAGTCAGATCCAAGAAATTAAGATATGAGAATCTAGGATTCAAAAAGCTAGTGGCGTTTCTTTGAGTATCCCAAAACCTAGATACAGTAGGGCCAGACTCTGTTCCAAATCTAAGAGCCAAAGCAAGGCTTCCCTAAGCCCATTTTATTGTGTCAGTCTTAAGAGTCCAAACTGACCCCTTCTGAAACATGCACTTCAGGCAGGAAAATCACCAGCTTCTAGGGGTCAGACATCTAATTTTTATACAAGCTTATTAATAAACCAAAAAAATACTTCTCCATGAGACAATTGCCTCTTTATCTTTTTTCATTTTTACAGAGGCTTTGATAAGCAAAAAAAAAAAAAAAAAAAAAAAAAAGGAAAAAACTATCACTTGTAGAGAATTATTTAGTTTTCAAACTAAATGGGTTTAAAATTTAGGGCATGTGCCAGCAAGAAAGTTGTATCTCACTAAATTGTGTAAGCAGATGAACAGCTTTCCCTCTAAAATGTTTGAAATTACAAGCATATAACATTGTACATTCATTTTTGCCATGCACTCAGATGCTATGGCCACAAAATACAAAGCTACTTGTTAAAATTCCCCTCCCCCTTGATCTCATTACAAGTCTACTCAAACACCTAGCAGTAAATTAGCAATTAAAGGATTAAGAGAGGGGTGAAGTGGCTGCTGCAGCAGTGAAGGCAGCAAGGCTGACATGGTTTCATCTTGTTCTCCTCTGGTTTATCTAAAGCTTTGCTCCAGCTCTGTGAACTCATTTAACCTTTTCTCATTTTACTTGGAGGAAAGAGCAATGAAGATCTTTAATATTTTTGGTCTACTCAAAGCTCAACTTTGGGATTTTTTGAATAATGTTCCTTGCTACCTGGAGAAGAGAACAATAACAAACTACTTTTTCCCCTTCTAAGGTCCACTTTGGGAAATGTTTGTGTCCTTTCTCTTCCCACCTGGAAGAAAACAAAAACCAAAGGCACCACCTGGGCTGGCTTTCCCCCTCACTTTAGCTAGCAAAGTCAAAAGCGTGGGGGATCCATGAAGACAATTTTCCTGGGCTTGGATCTATTTTGAATTCCATAGGTAACTTTCGCCTCTCACCAAAGACAGCAGTCAGCTGCTGTTTCATACCATAACCACCCAGAGACCAAGGTTTTACCATTCTTCACTCTCTTTTCTCCAAAAAACACTGTAGTCATATTACAATGAATCAGGGTCATTCAAATGAATTCTACCATCATTGGTGGTGTGTCAGGGGTCCCCAAGACCACTCCTGTATTCCCGGATTCACTACAAGGACTCATGGGACTCAGCATATAGTTTTCCTTGCAGCTAAAACTCATTAAAGTGATGTGGTAAGGTCACAAAGCCAGATCACAAGGAATAAAGGAAGATGAGTCTGGAGGAAGCCAAGTATATGCTTCCTTCTTCTTTCCTCCCCCTCAATGGTCACATAGAGAGTGCTTCCCCCAGCAATGAAAATTCATCAGTACACGTGTGATGTTTATGCACAAGGAAACAAACCCTGTGCCCGGATTTTTACTGGGTGCTGCTCACTTAGGTTGCCCCAGCCTAGCACATACTAAAATTTCAGACTCCCAAAAGGAAATCTTATCATTTGCACAAACAGTCTAAGTGCAGTGAATTATAGTTATTTAGGGAATTACTTTTATTAGTGTAAGGAACAAGTCAGGTCTCAGACACCAACCAAGGGTAAACCTTATGTTAACTTCTTCATTCTCTTCCTTTTTTCCTTCCTTGAGTTATAATTCTCATAAAACAGAATTAACCCACTTAAAGTGTCCAATACAATGTTTTTTAGTACATTCAGAGTACTACAACCATCACCAAAATCAATTTTAGAATATCTTCATAATTTTCAAAAGAAACCCTGTATCCATTAAGCAGTCACTCCCCACCCCTCCCAACCTCTAGACCTAGGCAGGCACTAATCTAGTTTCTACACCTACAGATATGCCAATTCTTGACATTTCATACAAACTCAGCCACACCGTATGAGGCCTTTTGTGTCTGGCTTCTTTAACTTAGCATGACATTTTCAAAGTTGACCATGTTGCATCATGTATCAGAACTTTGTAATTTTTTATGGCTGAGGAATATTCCATTGTATGTATATACCACATTTTAAAAGTCTATTCATTAGTTGATGGACATTTGGGTTGTTTCCAGTTTTTGGCTGTTGTGAATAGTGCTGCTAAGGATATCTCTGTAAAACATTTTTGTGTGAATACCTGTTTTCAGTTCTTTGGGGTATAAATATAAGATTGGAATTGCTGGGCAGCATGGTAATTCTGGGTTTAAGCTTTTGAGAAACCTCCAAACTGCTTTTAACAGCAGCTTCACCATTTTACATTCTCACAAGCAATATATGAAGGTTTGCATTTCTCCACATCCTTTGCAACACTTGATGTTTTCCTTTTTTTTTTTTTAAGTAGCCATTCTAGTGGATATTATGGTGTATCTCATTATGGTTTCGATTTGCCTTTCACTAAGGACTACTGACGTTGAACATCTTTTCATGTACTTATTGGCCATTTTTATATCTTTGGAGAACTGTTTGTTTAGATCTCTGGTCCATTTAAAAATTTAGGTTTTTTTTTAATATTGAGTTATGTGTTCTTTTTATATTTTAGATATGTCTCCTATCAGATATATGATTTATAAATAAGAATTCTCAGTCTGTGAATGGCCTTTTCACTTTGTTATCCTTTGCATCACAAAAGTTTTTTAACTTTGATGAAGGTCAATTTACCTAATTATTCTTTTGACACTTATAAATAAATTCTTCTAAGAATTAAAAACAAATTAGCTCCTACATTTAGATTAGTGATTCATTTTGAGTTGATTTTTGTGGAAGGGGTTTAGCTTCCTCCTTTTGCCTGTGAATATTCAGTTGTCCCAGTGCCAATTGTTGAAAAGACTATTATTTCCCCATTGAATTTTTGTGGTGCTCTTGTCAAATATCAGTTGCCCATAAATGCAAATGTTTATTTCTGGATTCTCAATTCTATGCCATTGATCTATATGTCTACATGTGTGTCAATATTGCATTCTCTTTATTACTGAGTTTTATGTCAAATTTTGAATTTGGGAAGTGAAAGTCCTCCAACTTTGTTCTTTTCCAGTATTGGCTTGGCTATTCCAGATCCCTTTTTTGGAATTAGTTTGTCAATTTTTGTGAAAAAAAGCCAGAAAGGATTTTGGGGGGGATTGTGTTGAAGCTGTGTTTTGATTTTGGGAGTACTGCAACCTTAACAATACTAAGTATACTAATCAATAAAAAGGAATATAATTCCACTTAATTTTCCTTCAGCAATATTCTGTAGTTTTCAGAGTATTAATTTTGCACTTCATTAAATTTAGACCTAAGTATTTTGTATTTTTTGATGCTGTTATAAATAGAATTGTTTTCTTAACTTCTTTTTTAGATTTTTCATTTCAAGTATATAGAAATACAATTGTTATGTGTGTGTGGGGTTTTTTTTTTTTTTAGGGCCACACCCACAGCATATGGAAGACGGAAGTTCCCAGGCTAGGGGTCAAATTGGAGCTGTAGATGCTGGCCTATACCACAGACATAGCAACGCTGGATGAAAGTCACATCCATGACCTATGCCACAGCTCATGGCAACGCCAGATCCTTAACTTACCAAGTGAGGCCAGTGATCAAACCCGCATCCTCATGGGTATTAGTCAGGTTCGTTATCACTGAGCCACAATGGGAACTCCTACAATTACGTTTTATATATTGATCTTGTATTTTATAAACTTGCTTAATTTGTTTATTGGTTCTAACAGTTTTTTAGTGGATTCCTTAGGGTTTTCTATACGTAAGATGGTGTCATCTTCAAATAGAGATAGTTTTATTTCTTCTTTTCCAATTTAGATGCCCATTATTTTATTTTCTTGCTTAATTGCTTGGCTAGGTTACCTCTTCTTTGTATATGTATGCTCACAGGTTTTATTGTGGAGCACCAAAGGAAATGGGGAATGTGAAACTGCTTTACTAAATGTAGAACCTACTGAGACAGATGTGTTTACCATTATAACTACTTAATAAATTTGTGTCACTAGACATTTGGATGAACAACAGAGGTCACAGTAAGTCCAGATCAAATGTCTTAGTAATGACTTTCAATGACTCTTCTGGCTCCTGACCTCTCTTTGTTTAGGAAAAGATGGATTTTCCTATCTATTCAGTGGCTGCTTTCTTCACCTCCATATATCAGAGAAACAACTTGGCTTCTGTTTAAATCTGTGAAATCTCTGCAGGATTGGTAGAGTGATTAGGTACATGCCAAATGCAGGAATGGAGGGTTCCTAGCACATACAATCCATTTCTCCACTACTTCCTAGAATTTGCCACAGCTCTAGGAAATAAGAGTAAGGATCCATCTGCCAAAGGTAAAGACTTGAATGAGAGATTTCCAGAGGTCCTAGAGTGAGTCTAGGGAATGACCATATTAAAGAAACAATATATACTTATTGTACTATATAAATGTGTAGAAATCTATAAAACGTACTTTTACCTCTTCTCTTCCTATTCCTTGACTGAAATTTAAATCATAGCAAATAAGAGCTTGAAAACACTAGTATAAAATGGACTTTTTCCTGCAGAAAAAAATTTTAATATTTAAAAATGAATTATAGAAAATATTGTTGAACTACCCTGCTCACATATGCACTATGACTTCGAAATGTGATTATAAGGCTAATTGGAATTAAACTGAAATCAAATACAGCTTTTGCTTGATTGATCTCAAACTGATTAGAGGAAGACAGCCAACTTTGTCCATTAAACTTAATCTTTGGTAGCATGAAGATTTAGAAGTCTCATTCAGTCAGCACTTCTTTTTATTTTACCTTCATGACCTATAAAAGGAATATATGCTGAATTTTGAGTCACTTAAGTGAAATATATTGTATAATACATTACATGACCTCAAGGTAATGGAATTCAAAATAAAATTGCAAGGAAAAGGTGAGAATTAAAACAAAGTATGAAAACTTGGCTCACTGAAGTGAATACTGTTTTTCACAATGTCAAAACTTAAGCATTGAAAAGCAAGTAAAAATCAAAGTTAATGCCTGAGGCTATAAGCTATAGTTAATGCTTGCCCAACAAAATTAGGAATCTCAGCCTCCATATATTTATTACAGATTTTAAGAAATAGATCAAAATTATAAAAATGCTGTAAGGTTATAGTGATTTTTATAATTTTCTTTATATCACTACTAAAAAAACACTTATACCTGATCCTTATACTAAAAGACTAGTTTCTATCAATCAGAAGCAATCAGTATTTCAAAAAATTGTGAAAGCCACTTTTGAACATTTCAAAATGGGGTTTTACAAGAGCTTTAATAGGAAAAGTTTACCAACAGACAAAGCCCTTCCTTTTCAACATGTTATGCAGGGGAAGAAGAAAAGGTGAGTTCTAAATAGTTCCCCTCACCACCTCACACCAGTCAGAATGGCCATCATTAATAAATCCACAAATAACAAGTGCTGGAGGGGCTGTGGAGAAAAGGGAACCCTCCTGCACTGCTGGTGGGAATGTAAACTGGTACAGCCACTATGGAGAACAGTTTGGAGATACCTTAGAAATCTATACATAGAACTTCCATATGACCCTGCAATCCCACTCTTGGGCATCTATCCAGACAAAGCTCTACTTAAAAGAGACACATGCACCCGCATGTTCATTGCAGCACTATTCACAATAGCCAGGACATGGAAACGATCCAAATGTCCATCGACAGATGATTGGATTCGGAAGAGTGGTATATATACACAATGGAATACTACTCAGCCACAAAAAAGGATGACATGCCATTTGCAGCAACATGGATGGAACTAGAGAATCTCATCCTGAGTGAAATGAGCCAGAAAGACAAAGACAAATACCATATGATATCACTTATAACTGGAATCTAATATCCAGCACAAATGAACATCTCCTCAGAAAAGAAAATCATGGACTTGGAGAAGAGACTTGTGGTTGCCTGATGGGAGAGGGAGGGAGTGGGAGGGATCGGGAGCTTGGGCTTATCAGACACAACCTAGAATAGATTTACAAGGAGATCCTGCTGAATAGCATTGAGAACTATGTCTAGATACTCATGTTGCAACAGAAGAAAGGGTGGGGGGAAAAATGTAATTGTAATGTATACATGTAAGGATAACCTGACCCCCTTGCTGTACAGTGGGAAAATAAAAAATAAATAAATAAATAAATAAATAGTTCCCCTCAAAAAACACAGACTGCTGCCTATTAAAGAGCCATGAAAACTAAACAGTGTATCTCATTTGCCATATAGGAAATATGCCATAAACACACAGAATGAAAATATCAACCACATGGGTAATATTTGTATTTTTTAATTAGCATTTATTTAGCATTTATTATATGATTGCAATTCATTAAATTGTAATTTAGCTAGCATATAACATTCTAATTAATTAATTAATTATTTTTGCCTGCCCTGCAGCATGTGAAGGTTCCAAGGTCAGGGATGAACCCATGCCACAGGAGTGACCCAAACCACAGGAGTGACAATGCCAGATCCTTAACCCACTAAGCCATCATGGAACTCCAAATATCCTTAATTTAATTAATTAATTAATTTATTTATTTATTTTTGCTTTTTAGGGCTGTACCTGTGGCATATGGAAGTTTCCAGGCTAGGGGCTGATTCAGAGCTGCAGCTGCCAGTGTATGCCATAGCAACAGCAATGTGGGATCCAAGCCATGTCTGCAACCTACCCCACAGCTTATGGCAACACCGGATCCTTAACCCACTGAGTGAGACCAGGAATCAAACCCTCATTCTCATGGATACTAGTCAGGTTCGTTACCACTGAACCATGACAGGAATTCCAAATACCCTTTATTTTAAAATTTACCCTTCATAACAATCCTTTAAGAGTAGGTACTGTTAATATCTTTCATTTTGCAGATGTGAAAACTGAACTTTAGAGTGGTTAAGTGACTTGTTTAATATCTTCTTAAATGGCAAATATAGGATTCAAAGCTAGATCTCCATGACAACAGAGAACAAGTTCCTAAAGACATTACATTCTAGTATTTGTATTCTAGTATTATATGTTTCATACTATTTCCACATGTTAACCATTGAGGGATTCAGAAAATTAAAATGAAAGTCATCTTTGGACTAAGAATACTTTGTAGAAACCCAATCTTATGATCAAGAGTTGCATATATAGATTTTTTTCTTCTCTTGGCTCTGCCAGTATTTTCTAATGTTATAGATATAGCTATAATTTTCCAGAGTTCCGAAATAAATTTGGCATCAGTAAACTGCATATATTTAAAGGGAAAAATCTAATAAGTTTTGACATATGTATATGCCTGTGAAATCATCACCACAATCAAGATAATAAACAATATAATATTCCCCCCAAATTTCCTTATGCCTTTTTTTAATCCACCACTCCTGCCTTATCTCCTCCCTCTATTCCAGTCCTTAGGCAACTACTGAGCTTTCTTTCTTTTTTTTTGACTTTAGGGCCACACCTGTGGCATATGGATGTTCCCAGGCTAGGGGTCAAATTGAAGCTGTAGCTGCTGGCCTATGTCACAGCCACAGCAATGCCAGATCCAAGCTGCGTCTGCGACATACATCACAACTCATGGCAAGGCCAGATCCTTAACCCACTGAGCAAGGCCAGGGATCGTACCAGTGTCCTCATGAATACTAGTCAGGTTTGTTGCTGCTGAGCCCCAACGGGAACTCCCTGATCTTTCTTTTGCTGTGGATTAGTTGGCATTTCCTGGAAGGTGATACAAATGGGATCATACAGTGTATACTCCTTAGAGGAGTGTGTGGTTTCTTCAAAAAGCAATGATTTTGGAGTTCCCTAATGACTTAGCAGGTTAAGGATTTGACATTGTCACTGCTGTGGTGCAGGTTCAATAACTGGCCCAAGAACTTCCCCATACCATGTGTTGATGAACATTTAAATCGTTTCTGGTTTTGGGTATTACAAATAAAAACAGTTTTGACAATTTGGATTTGAGTTCTTATATGTACTTCTTGGATAAATATCTTGAAGTGAACTGACAGGTGTGTATTTAACTATTGAAGTAACTGCCAAACTTTTCAAAAGTAAATGAACTATTTTATATTCCTACCCATAGTTTAAAAGAGCCTCACTCACTTCTTATCCTCACCAATTTGTATAGTCTATTTTTTGTTTGTTGTTTGTTTTAATCATTCTAATAATAGGGACACTGTTTTGTTTTGGTATCACATTGTAGATTTAACTTAAATTTTTATTTTGTTAATGATTTTTATTTTTTTCCATTATAGTTGGTTTACAGTGTTCTGTCAATTTCTACTGTACAGCAAAGTGACCCAGTCACACGTAAATATACATTCTTTTTCTCACATTATCCTCTATCATGTTCCATCATAAGTGATTAGATGTAGTTCCCTGTGCTATACAGCACGATTTCACTGCTTATCCACTTAAATTTTTCAGATTATTAGTGATAGTGAATATTTTTAAAAAATAAAATGTGGAACACTTCATAAATTTGTGTGTCATCCTTGTGCAGGGGCCATGCTAATCTCTATAATCATACCGATTTTAGTATATGTGCTACTGAAGTGAGCACAATAGTAAACATTTTTAATACATTTATTAGCCATTCACAGATCTTTTTGTGAGGTGAGTACTTACATCTTTCATCCATTTTTTATTGGATTATTTGTCATTTTGCTACTTAGTTGTATGAGTTCTTTATTCTGGATACAAGTTCCCTTTTTATTATTATGTGTGTCAAAATTTTTCTTTCAGTTTGTGGTTTGATTTTTACTTTTCTGAAGGTTGTCTTTTGTCCTTTTAAAAGGAAAGTTAATCTTTTTTTTCCTTTATGGTTTGTGTTTTTTTGTGTTCTACTGAAGAAATCTTCACTTACATGAGGATCACAAAGATTTCTCCTATGTTTTCCTTTAGACATTCAGTAGTTTCAGGTGTTACATGATCCATTTAGATTTAATAGTTGCATTTGGTGCAAGGTAAAGGTCTGGGTTTATTTATTTCTATTGGATATCCAGTTGAATCAGTACTGCTTGTTGAAAAGACATTTCTTTCACCATTGACTTGCCTTGGCATCTTTGTCAAGATTGATTGATAATGTGTATGTTTGGGTTTATTTCTGGACTTTCTATTCTGTACCGTCGAACTATATGTCTTTCATTTCAACAATGCCAAACTACCTGGATTAATATAGATTATTGTAAATTTTATAATCAGGTAGCATAAGTCCTCCCACTTTCTTCTTTTTTAAAAAAATCTTTCTTTGGTTAATCTAAGCCCTTTGCATTTCTATATACATTTTAGAATGAGCTTGCCAATGTGTATTTTTTAAAAGCCTGCTGGAATTTTTTTTTGCATTTGATTGTACTTGAATCTATAGATAAATTCAGAGAAAACTTCCATCTTAAAATGTTGTTTTATTCATAAACATATTATAGCTCTCCATTTATTTAGGCCTTTGAAAATTTCTTTAGCATCATTTTATAGTTTGTAGGGTGGGAATTTTGGACATCTTTTGTTAGTTGAATTCATAGATATTGTATATTTTGATGTTAGTATAAATAGACATTTTACACACCTCTAGTATATAGGAATACAATGGGTTTTTCATATTAGTATACATATTTAGATCTAATTTGGAACACATTGCTACATTCACTTATTGATTTTATTCTGATATAATGTCTTTTCAGTTTTAAGAATAAAAATCTCTTATAACCCCAGTTCTCTTACCTACCTGTTTTCTCCCCTTCATCATCAAAGTTCTTGTTAAAAATAGAAAATTTCTCATTTCCACATCACCTCACATTTATCTCTCAATGAACTTTTTTTTTGCTTTTTAGGGCTGCACTCGCGGCATATGGAGGTTCCCAGGCTAGGGGTCCAATCGGAGCTACAGCTGCCGGCCTTCACAAGAGCCACAGCAATGAGGAATCCGAGCTGTGTCTGCTATCTACACCACAGCTCACAGCAACGCCGGATCCTTAACCCACTGAATGAGGCCAGGGATGGAACCCACAACCTCATGGTTCCTAGTTAGATACATTTCCGCTGTGCCATGATGGGAACTCCTTTTTCTTTTCTTTTCTTTTTTTCTCTCAATGAACTTTAATTGGTTTATTCCCATGACAATCTGAGATTTCCTACATCTCTTCACAATTTCTAACAACATGGCTATCAAGGTTCACATATTTTTTTGTATTATACAATAACACCTTTTATTCTTGTTTGACCTCACTTCCATTTTTAATACTGATGATAATGTTTAATGCACTATATTTTTGGTTTAATTCCTACTTCTCAAGCAACTTCTTTTATCTATTGTGTGAGCGTCTTCCTTTGCTCTGTCTTTTATGTTAGGAATCCTGTGTTTGCCCCTCTTCCCCCATCACACACTATTCTCTACTTCCAGGCCAGACCTCTCTACTGAAATCTAGATCAAAACCAAACATCACTTCTTAGTCTGTTAAATTGTTTTTCAGAGGACAAGGACTAACACAGAAAAAGAAACCTGAGTTTCATCCTTGATTACTAACATCCAACCAGTTGTCAAATTGTGTCGTATTCTCTCCTTAACGTTTCATAAACTGTCTACTTTTTTCCTACTCCTACTGAAATTAGCTTAGGCCAGTATCATATCTCACTAGAACCCAGTCCTGACCATTGTCCTGGCCTCCATTCTTGTAACATTCAATACAGTATTTACATTGTGTCCAGAATAATAGTCTTTATTTTATTTTATTTTTTTATTTTTGTATCTTTTTAGGGCCACACCTGCAGCATATGGAAGTTCCCAGGCTAGGGGTTGAATCAGCTACACCACGGCAACAGCAATGACAGATCCAAGCCGCATCTGTGACATATATCACAGCTCGTGGCAATGCCAGATCCTTAACCCACTGGTCAGGACCAGGGATCGAACCTGGATACTAATCAAGTTCTTTACTGCTGAGACACAATGGGAACTCCCAGAACAATATTTTTAACACAAATCTGATCATGAATTATTAAATAGTCAATTATAAAACATATAATTACATTTTTAAACTGAAGATATGGTAATGAAAATTATCTATCTGAAGGACAGAGAGAAAATAAAAATTGAAACAAATAATAAACAGAGCTCAGTGACCTGTGAGACACAATATATTAAGTATTGTAAGAAAATTTAAAACTATGAATTGCTAATACACATACCATCATGGATAAATTCTAACAGCATTATTTGAGGGGAAAAAAGCCTAGATATAAAAGAGCAGATACTGTATTATTTCATTTTTGTGAAGTTTCATAATAAGTAAAACATATGTATTGTGGAAAACAATAAGAAAAATGCATGCATTAACTTTATGTTGAGAAAAGCCTAGAAAGGTATATTCATTTAAAAATGCTGAATCATAATAAATACCAATGAAAATGAACTACACTTACATACAACAAGCATAACATTAGGTTAAAGAGGTAAGATACTAAATCATAAACCCAAATGATTTAATTTATAAAAATTTCAAAAGTAGGTAAAACTAAGCTATAACATTTAGCAATGCAAAACTGGGTGATTAAAGTATAAAGAAAGGCAAGATGGTGATTTCTGTAAAAGTCAACTTCATGGCTATTTTGGAAGATAGCGGTAGAAGGGGTTGTGATTGAGGAGGGGTGGGAGTTTTGGTGATACTTTATTTCATTTGGGTGGTGGTGCCATGGGTATTTACTGTATAACAAATGAAAGTGAAAACACTAGTTCAATCAATAAATGTGAAAATATGAAAATATGGACTGAACAAAAATGTTTCTCTTCTTCACTGCTTTATCTCTAGTATCTGGCACATAGCACATATCAAATGCAATAAAAATTTTTGAGAAAATGAATGAATGAACTGAGCACCTATTCTGTTTAGCATTCAGCTAGTGAATATTGCTATGGGTATGCTCAAGTTACTGATAATCTTGTTTGTGATAAAAGGAATATCTGCACATGCATAGTTAGAACAACTAGTAAATTCTCAAATTAACCTTTCAATTTATTTTTCATTTACCAATGTTATTATTTCATTGTTCTACTTTATTAATCTCCATAATAAAAATATATTTAGGAATTTCCAGTTCTATAAGTGGTGACAGGTTTGGCACTCCACTTTTGCAAACAGGAGTTTCCTATGAAGTATGCAATTTTGTGAAAATATACTAATTTTTAAATTGATATTTATCAATGAATTTTAACAATGCTAATAAAGTCAAAGTCTAATAGTTAAATAATATTTGAATTATGAATAGATTCTAATTCATGATTCTACTATTATTATCTCTACTTTGCCAAAATTCTCTCCTTAGCTTTAACCCAGCCCTCTGCTTGTTTTCAAATATCCAGATGTTTGCCCTAAGAGAACTCTATCAAAAGACAAATAGGTTATTGCTAATAGAATAGTATCTAAAATTACATTATATTTGCCATTCCGTTTTCTTCTCCTTTTGTTTATAATGGAGTCTCAAAAGTAAATAAACTTGATACCATTCAGCTCAACAATGCTAAATGTCAGTGCAGTGAATACAAAATAAACAAATGTCATTTTAGTTCATAAACATAAAAATTTCACCTATAACATTTTAATGAATTTTTAAAAGTAGGTCTTGCATATATTGGTTTGTTTCCCAAAAGAAGGAATAAGCTACAAGGCGCTGTTCCCATTTATTGTAAATTGTGGAACTGCAAATCAAAGAGAGGAGAACCAAACATTCAAAAAGGGTAAATAAATGCATCTTAATGCATACTACCTCTCAGACTAACAGGCATTAAAAAGAGAGAAACATCACAAACAGCAAATGTATTAATTGTGCATGGTTATAAAACTCAATGTTATTTGTATTGTATAAGCATTTATATGCATGCTGCAGATATTTTTCTTTCTCATAAACACCACCAGTAGTGAAGGTAACTTGTATCAGTCTCTGTTACTTCACTGTGACTATATCCTTGCATCTGTAAAGAGTGTAACTAATACTTTCTGAAATCAAGACAATGAAATATAAGTGACAAACGTGAAGTTCTGCACGTAGGTTTAAATAATGAAATGTATAAGGCATTTTATTTTACCAATCTATATGGGGAAAAGATTGGATATTGAAATGACTCTAAGCTTATATAAAATGGCAATAGGAAGTGGCACACAATAAAATTTTTATGTAAGCCTTCATCAGTAGAAATATAATGTCCAAAACAATGGAGGCAATGAGTCTCCTTTATCCTAACTGGTCAGAATGGGTCAGAATATTGTTTTAAGTTCTGAGTTATATATTTTTAAAAATCCTATTATTAGAGAAGAATCCTATTATTAGAGAAAAATCCTATTATTCAGAGAAGAATGAATAGAATGGTGAATGATAAATAAATCATGCCACTGGAGAACTGAGGAACTGAGGGAGTTTGGCTTTGGAAAGAGAGTCTTAGAAGAGCACATGGCTGGAGTCTTCATAGATATGAATAAATAAAAATAGAAGGTAAGATGTGTTTTATGTACATCCAGAAAAAAAGAGGTCAGGAATAGATTGAAATGTAAATAGATTTCACATCAGTAGAATGTGCACTTAATGACTAGAAGTGCTCAAAAATGGAACCTGGATGGCATGTTATGTAATAACCTTCCCAAATCAAAAATCCCAAGAGAGGCCTAGAAAGGACTCAGTCTGAGATATTTGGAAAAGAAATTCCCTTCTAGGCCTGAAATCCTCTTAAGTAAATGTTATTCTTGGAACCAATCTTCTCTCCTCCTAGATGCTTAGCTCCTTAAGGGCAATCACTTGGCCTTTACTGTGTTTCGTATCCAAATTCTGAATATAATCCTTGCAAAAATATCCATCAATGTTTTTAAATGACCCTTCATATTTGTGTCCTTTCTTTCCTCTCTCCTCTGCCAAACAAACATATCATATAAAAATGCCAATGAACAGCAAATACTGGTATATTCTTTTGAAAGATTAGATTATTTCTGTCATACTTTCCTTGAGGGCTTCTTAACACTCTTACTTCTTCTGCAAAGAGGTCCAGGGAGAGCCTGCTACCCAATCAATGGAACGTCATTCCCATTATACATCATAAGACATTCCACTGGCAGGAGCAGGAGGTCAGGAACTGCCCTTTTCAAAAACTTTAATGAAAAATAATATCCGATCAACTTTATGTTAAACAGGCTTGGATGCAAAGCAAGGCAATAGGCTCAGATGAAAAGCTAGGTTCCTGCCTATGAATGAAAGATAGATTTCTTTTTAATATCTCTATAAATCAGTAGAGGGGAGGGAAGAAATCGTCCTGAAATAAGCATGGGACTGGGAAAAAAGAGACTCTGGATTTAATCTCAGCAATGCCTCTAAAATAAATGTATCATCTCAGGCAAATTGATTCATTTTTCTGTGCCTCAGTTTATCACCTAATGGCCCCCTAACATCTGATCTCTTGCATTGGTAGATTGCTCAGTGCCACAACCTCCTACACGTAAAAAGAGAAGATGACTTCCTTTTAAAAAAGAAGCCTGGTTCTGAGGCATGAGATAGATGGGCTCCAGGATAGACATTTACAACTTGCCTCTTGTAGGAAATAGATACAACTAGCCTCTTATTTATACTTCCTGAGGCAGTAGATATGTGGGCTTTGGGACAAACATTTACAACCAGCCATCTATTTATATTTCAACATAAAAATAACAACAGGCACAAGGCAAATAACTGGTATTTGTCTTCTGTGAACTTGTTAAACAATGGTAATGACAGGATCAAAAGAAGGGGCTAAGCCCTGCTTGGGCATAAAACCAAGAGGTCACATACTTATCATCCTCAGGGTCAGGAAGATTCCAACTATGCATGTGCAGAGAGACCACCCTCCCACCCCCACTGGGTCAGAAAGGGAAGGGGTGCCCGACCATAATAAGTCTAGATAAGCTTCCCACAGTGCCTTGCTTTGGAATCCATTTTGGCCCAAAGATAAGCACATAGATCAGGGAGGGCTCTGGGTCTGGTCAGGTGTGAAAGATAAAACAAGATAATTGGTCAAAAGAAAACAAATACCCAGAAGTATTGTCCTATAGAAGGGATTTAAATCACCTTTCTGGCATGCTTGTCATTCAGGGGGATATCCACAGCCACATTCCTTTGGGTGCACATTACTGCTTAGCTTCTGCCTTCCATAAATAGACTAATTATCTATGGACTCTCCCACATGGTGTACCGTGTTTCTAACAATAAACTTTATACCTGTATTTACAGTACTGGCCTCCTTGAAATATTCTTGCTTTCAACAGGGGGGAAGAACCAGAGCAATTATGCTTCCAGTCTCTAGCTAGTCTAGTGGCTAGGTTCATTTCCTGAGCAGAGAATTAAGATCTTGCTCCAAGCCATCCCTCGCTGTTGCCTGACATCACTTCCACATTTAGGCACCTACTAACACTGTTTCTCCTTTTAGCAGTATTGCTTTTCTCTCTTCTTGTTTATTATAATACACCATACAATACTATTCACAGATTAGGCAAATAATAAAGTTTAATTAAAACTAAAGGAACCATCAGCAACCAAATTATGCATCATGGAACACTAAAGGTTTATTCTAACCATGTGATGTTTAGCAATTAATATATTATATTTACCAATATAATAATATATTTATCAATAAGAATAGCCATTATTAATACACTTTTCCCAGAAGTAATTGTTATCAGTTCCCTAGAACCCCGGGGATTTGCACTGGCTTATAATAAGACCCTCTTAATTTCATTCAGATCTGAGTTTGAGTCTTGGATCAATGACATGTTAGCTATATAAGCTTTGGTAGTTATTTCACCTCTCTGGCTCTCAGTTTCTTCTCTGTAAAATAGGTATACAAGACCCAGAACACAGGTATGTGAAATACCTAGCACAAGCTAGGCCCTTGTACTCCTTGGACCCTCCCTAAGTACTACTTCCATTTCTCTTGTTTTAGGCACTTGGATCATCTGTTTAAGAGCTATTACTATTTGATTTCTACAAAGCCTTCTTTTTCTTCTATTTTGGCTTCTCTTAAATACATTCCTGGCTTTAGCATGCATCCTATAGACCATTTTAACCTACACCTAATTATCTATCACTTTTATAAACACTGGCATTTTTAAAAGCATTCCTGTGGATTTCTACTTTCATTTTAAAATCCTTGAGGGCCATTTAAAATTTCTGAAATAAAAGAAACATTCCACAGATTCAACATCAGTCCCTTTGGGGCAAGAACCATGTTTTTCCAAGGAATAATGCTACCTATTCTTCCTACCTTACAAGGCATCTGTGAGGATTAAAAAAAAAAAAAAGGTAATAGAAGTGAAGCTTTTAATAACCTCCAGGGTTAGAGAAGAAATATTATTTAAATGGAAGGATCTGCTCTTTAATCAACTGGGAAACTTTATTTTTTCTGACTATAAGTGTGAAACCCCAGAGCAATTAAAATTATCTTTCTAGCTTGCCACATCAGTGTCCCTTCCATTGTGTTTTCTGTATAGCCCATTTTGGTTGTATTCACTATCAGCAGCTAGTGATTACTGAAGCAGTCATTGCAGTAAGAAACTCTTACTCAGCTTTGCAGGAGCTTAATAGTGTGTTCCTCATTACACAGAGCAAATTCTGATTCTCGATAAGATGAAACCACGAGAAAATATATTTAACGAGGAAGAAAACAACGGTGTTTGCTTTGTCCTCTGTTTCTCTGCACACGTTGTTGTGACAGGACTATAGCAAGACAACAGTGATGGGCGTTTGGTTCCCATTCCAATGAGGTATTCAAATAGGATTAATTCTCATCTCCATGATAAACTGTTTTATTGCTAAGAATTGCCATGGAAAGTGCCAGGGGATCTATTCACCATACTTTTAATATGAGGTCCATTTATGTTGATGCTCTAATTCAGAAACAGTAGGATATGCCATTTGATCTCTATCTTTAGTTGTGACATGGGTTTGTTAAATCATCTACCTGCTTTATCTCCAACTCTATTCCTCACTTTAATGAATTTGTCAGATCCCAGAATTAGGGGTGATGGCAATGACAGAGAACAAAGTGATAACCTCGAGAAGTAAAGTGACTTTGATTCTATCAATTCATTCACTCATCAAATTTATATTAAATACTTGTGTTCTATGCATTATATTAGGTGTTAGTATACAAAGATGACTTGGCACCCCCAAGAGATCATTTATTAAGGAGTATAATGATATTTAATCAGTTTGCTTTGTAGTCTGCTAGGTCTAAACACAACATCAATATACCTAAATATAGAGAAGGTGCAATGAGAGTTCAAAAGGAATAGAATCTAAGCTGCCCTGAAATAATCAGAGGGGCTAAAGAAACAGGATTGTCAGGTGAATACCTGTGGCAGATTGGAGGAGTAGACAATTTTAAGAGAGGTGAACAGAATTGCAGAGTCAGGGATACCCAAGAAAATAGTGTATTTATGAAACTTCATCTAGTTTTCTATTCCCATAGCATCATATAGTCCATGTTCTCACCAGATAAATCATATATATACATATATGGTGTAAGCCATGCAGAGTGACTCTATCATGGTTCTTATTTTTAATAACATTTCAAATAAAATCCAATTGCATATGAAGAGCAATTATAATGACTTTTAGAAATAAAACAACTCAGGTTAATGACATTTACTTTCCACAGGTGCACTGACACTGTCATATTTGTCAAAATGGAGACAAGTAGGTAAAACTGTTCAAACAAAAATGGATAGTATATAAATAACACTGAGGGCCTTTTTCAGCCCTGAGAGTCTCTATGTTATGAAAAGGAATTTTGTGAACTTAAAAAATAATAGTAATGGTCAAGAGATAGGAGAATTGTAAAAATTAAATCACAATGGAAAATTACATATCTCCTCCAATGGTATAAGGCTACTTTTTAGAAGCAAAGATTATGACTACTGCATCATCGTTTGATAAATTAGGTATTTTCCTATGGTGAGGTATATTTGACTTACCTATTATCTCTGCCATTAGTAGCCAATGGCAAATATTTACAAAAATAAAGATATATTGAATTAAATGAAGTTCATTATGTGCTAGGGTATGCATGGTATGCATGTATGTATCATTTCATCCTCACAGTAGCCCTAAGTGATAGGTGCTTGTTGTTGTTATCAGTTAGCTTTTTTGTTTTTGTTTTTGTTTTGGTGTGTGTTTTGTTTCAGAAAATAGATGCAAAGAATGGTTGGGTCATTCATCTAGGAATTGAAGAACCAGAACTTAACTTTAACGCTTGTATTTTACCTGGCACATCATGCTGTCGAATTCTAATGAGGCAGAAGTTGACCAGAATCAGGGGCATAGACAATTGCCTGGCACTAAAGAAGCTAACATAATTTCACCTCCTCACCCACAACTTTTTTTATGTGAATGCTCTGCTTTAGACATACTGGTTCAAAACATGCCTCTTATTGTCATTCTCTTTACTTCTCTGATCTGTTATATCTCCTATTTATGATCAACTTTTCTAAATAGCATATGTTCTTTAAATATACTATACCTTCTCTTAGAAATATTGGGCCAACCCAATAATATCTCTGACTTCAGAATTTTGGTAGCATTTATTGTCTATACTACTAACTTGACACTCAATATGAATACAGATATTTATCAGATTATTTGTAATGATTGTATGCACACATCCTAGAATACTTGGTATTCCCTATGTCTATTTCCATGATTAACAGAGGTAAATATTCAGTATCTTTGCTCATGATTATGCCAATCAAAGGATATTTAATTGGATCTTGGCTTACTTGGCACCTTAGGTACTAATTCATATAGGAACACAATTCTTCTACTTCAGTATTTATTCCTTTATAGATATAGTTCTGGAAAATGATATGCCATAGATGTATATCAATAATTGAGCACAAGAAAATAGCTTGAGGTAGCAATGCTAAAAGATGAATAAAACTCGCCCAAAAGAAATAGTTGCAATTATTTCAGAATTCCATTGAATTTTTATCTTACCAGAGGATTTACTTGCCTTTTCCAGTTTCTTTTTGCATTTTTTTGTGTTATCCTTTTTGAGAATGTCACAAAGGGTCCGAGGTCCAAATGTGACAGATGCTGTTTGTCTGATTTGTTTGTTAGATGAGGAAAGGTATTCAGGATGTGTCTATAGATAGTACATGAACCAGACTGTGACATTGCTGGTATGTTCATTTAGACTGCCGACATGATGGATGCTGATGACCACAACTAAATCCATTGGGGAAACTGCTAAACTGAAGTAAGCATCAGAATTTGGGCCATTTAGACGTCACGGATGTTTACTTTTTCCAGGAATTTTGGAGAATTTAGCTGTTCTTTTGGTACTACCATTCTTTTAAAAAATCTTATATATATATATATATATATATATGTAATATATATATATATATTTCTACTGTACAGCATGGTGACCCAGTTGCACTTACATGTATACATTCTTTTCTCTCATATTACATGTTCCATCATAATTAACTACACAGAGTTCCCAGTGCTACACAGTAGGATCCCATCGCTAGTCCATCCTGAAGGCAACATTCTGTATCTATTTACCCCAAGCTCCCAGCCCCTCCAACTCCCTCCCCTTTCCCCTTGGCAACCACAAGACTATTCTCCAAGTCCATGATTTTCTTTGCTGTGGAAAAGTTCATTTGTGCAGTATACTAGATTCCAGATATAAGTGATATCATATGGTATTTGTCTTTCTCTTTCTGACTTACTTCACTCAGTCTGAGAGCCTCTAGTTCCATCCATGTTGCTGCAAATGGCATTATGTCATTCTTTTTTATGGCTGAGTAATATTCCATTGTGTATATATAACACATCTTACTAACCCAATCATCCGTCAGTGGACATTTGGGTTGTTTCCATGTCTTGGCTATTGTGAATAGTGCTGCAATGAACATGTGATGCATATGTCCTTTTAAGCAGAGTTTTGTCTGGATATATGCCCAAGAGTGGTATTTCAGGGTCATATGGTAGTTCTATGTATAGTTTTCTAAGGTATCCCCATACTGATCTCCATAATGGTTGTACCAGCTTACATTCCCACCAGCAGTGCAGGAGGGTTCCCTTTTCTCCACACCCCCTCCAGCATTTGTTATTTGTGGACTTCTTAATGATGGCCCTTCTGACTGGTGTGAGGTGGTATCTTGTGGTAGTTTTGATTTGCATTTCTCTAATACTCAGTGATGTTGAGCATTGTTTCAAGTGCTTGTTGGCCATCTGTATATCTTCCTTGGAGAAATGTCTATTCAGGGCTTTTACCCGTTTTTCAATTGCGTTGCTGGCCTTTTTGCTGTTTAGTTGTATAAGTTGTTTGCATATTCTAGAGATGAAGCCCTTGTCAGTTGCATCATTTGAAACTATTTTCTCCCATTCTGTAAGTTGTCTTTTTGTTTTCTTTTTGGTTTCCTTTGCTGTGCAAAAGCTTGTCAAGATTAATGTTCAGAAATAAGTTGCATTTCTGCATACTAACAATGAAATATTAGAAAAGGAATACCAAAAATACAATACCTTTTAAAATTGCACCCCCAAAAATTAAATATCTGGGAATACACCTGACCAAGGAGGTAAGGAACTTATATGCTGAGAACTATAAAACATTAATCAAGGAAATTATAGAAGATGTAACAAAATGGAAAGATATTCCATGCTCCTGGGTTAGAAAAATTAATATTGTAAAAATGGCTATACTACCCAAAGCAATGTACAGATTCAATGCAATCCCTATCAAATTACCCATGACATTTTTCACAGAACTAGAACAAACAATCCAAAAATTCATATGGAATCACAAAAGACCCAGAATTGCAAAAGCAATCCTGAGAAACAAAAACCAAGCAGGAGGCATAACTCTCCCAGACTTCAAGAAATATTACAAAGCCACAGTCATCAAGACAGTGTGGTACTGGTACCAAAACAGATATATAGACCAATGGAACAGAATAGAGAAAACAGAATAAACCCAGACACATACAGTCAACTAATCATTCACAACAGAGGCAGGAACATAAATTGGGAAAAAGACAGCTACATGCAAATCAATGAGACTAGAACACACCCTCACACCATGCACAAAAATAAACTCAAAATGGCTTAAAGAGTTAAACATAAGACAAGACACCATCAAACTCCTGGAAGAGAACACAGGCAAAACATTCTCTGACATCAACCTTACAAATGTTTTCTCAGGTCAGTCTCCCAAAGCAACAGAAATAAGAGCAAAAAGAAACCAATGGGACCTAATCAAACTGGCTCTACCATTCTAATTTGCAAAAATTGAGACCTCTCTAGATTACAAAACTCCATGTAAATAGCCATAGCATAATTGATATAAAGGCTAACAGATAAATACATATAACTTTATATGTAGGAGTTCCTTTTCCTGAAAGTTTTTCTCAAAATTGATAATGGCTATCAGCTAAGTCTAGATATATGGGAAAAGTTTCTCAAACCAAAACTAGTTTTCTCCTACTATCTTCTTACTTGTTTAATGTTGAAAACGATGTTAAAGAAAAGCCAAGGTGAGAATTCAGGGGTATTATAGAATATGATAGTTTTTCTTGTCTAATTGCCACTGCCTATGAGCTCCCCATACCACACACACATGCAAGTACAAACCGATTGATTTTTTTTTTCCTTCTGGAAAACCATCTTTATATAAGAGGAAGAAAAATGAAAATCATCCCAAGTATAGCATTGCTTCCTCAAAGTTCTGATTCAATTAAATCCTTACTTGCAAGTAGAAACAACAGTAAATCTTCATATGAAATAGAAGATTGCAACTTTTACTTCTGAGGATATCCCAGTCAGTTCAAGAGTGACAAGGATAATCAGCCTTTGTGCCTGGCATAAGTTAGGCTGTTTGGACAAGGACATCTAGGCTCTAAACTTATGTGAACTTCTCACACTTTAACTTGTTTGTTCCATCTCAGGTATAGAACTCCACTCTGTGCACAAACATTTCCTGCCTCATTTTTCCTATTTTTGAAATATTTGATGTAATTTGTTAAGCTTTAAGGTTCCTCTAGCAGGTTTTAGCAACTCCTCTTCTTTCCCAGACATCTATCCAACAGTCTCTGCTTATATGCTTTCTTTGGCTTGGTCTTTGAGTATCTTCCTATTGCAATAGCCCCCTTTAATAAAGCCTTCCCTTTCAAAATCTGGACTTCCATGTGTGTGTGGTGGGGGGCTCTTAGGCGGCAGTACTTAGACAATAGGAACTCATATTCCTTTTTTTTTGCCTATTTAGTTTTATTTTTATGATTTTTATTTTTTCCATTATAGTTGATTTGCAGTGGTCTGTCAATTTTCTACTGTACAGCGAAGTGACCCAGCCACACAAACACATATATACATTCTTTCTCTCACATTATCCTCCATCATGTTCCATCACAAGTGACTACATATAGTTCCCTGTGCTATACAGCAGGATCTCATTGCTTATCCATCCCAAATGCAATAGTTTGCATCTATTGACTCCAGACTCTTAGTTCATCCCACTCCTTCCCACTCCCCCTTGGCAACGAACAAGCCTGTTCTCCAAGTCCATGAGTTTATTTTCTGTGGAAAGGTTCATTTGTGTGGTATATTAGATTCCAGATATAAGTGGTATCATATGGTGTTTGTCTTTTTCTGACTTACTTCACTTAGTATGAGAGTCTTAATTTCATCCATGTTGCCACAAATGGCATTATTTCATTCTTTTTATGGCTGAGTATTTTTCCACTGTATATATGTATCACATCTTCTTAATCCACTCAACTGTAGATGGACATTTAGGTTGTTCCCACGTCTTGGCTATTGTGAATAGTGCTGCAATGAACACAGGGGTGCATGTATCTTTTTCAATGAAAGTTTTGTCCAGATATATGTCCAGGAGTGGGATTGCTGGATCATATGTGAGTTCTATATTTAGTTTTCTGAGGAACCTCCATACTGTTTTCCATAGTGGTCGTACCAATTTACATTCCTACCAACCCTGCATGAGGGTTCCCCTTTCTACACATCCTGTCCAGCATTTGTTATTTGACTTGTTAATGATGACCATTCTGACAGGTGTGAGGTGGTACCTCATAGCAGTTTTGATTCTATAATTTCCCCACAAATAATTACATAAACAAGGCTTCAAGTTATTATCTCTAAAATTAGGGTAATGATTTCTCCCTGTTTCTACTACACAGACATATTTAGAGTGACACATGAGAAGACATATTTGGCTATAAGCCATTTGAAAGTATATTGCTATGTTAGATAATTACAAGTTGTCATTACCATACCCATTAATATCAACAACGTTTTCTTTTAATCCAGTGATTTTTCAAATGTTATCCTTGTAGGTCATTGGTCCCATATCAGCATAATCACTTGGGAATTTACAAGAAATGCAAGTGCTTGGTTCCCACTTTACACCCATTAAATCAAAAACTCTGAAGCTGAGGCCCAGTAATCTGCCTTAAGCCCTCCAGGTAATTTTGGTGAATACTCAAGTTTGAGAATTTAGTAATCAATTAAAGTATATCAGTGAGTTTGCAAAAAAGATACATTTTTTTTTTTTTGCCAAGAGCTTTGAAAACATTTAAGATACCAGTTGCATTTACCCCCACTTAAAAATAACACCTAAATGCCTGAAAAATCATTTTAAAGCATTCAATTACAGATATTCTTTCTGGTGGATGATGTGGATGGTTGTCTCAGTTTTTATTCTTTACATATTTCCTTGCTTCTTGAAGAGGTGCGAATGAGCAGAAGAGGCACAATTTCTAAAACAGAGCCCTGGAATTCTTCTCACATCCTACTCTCATCATGATAAAATATTCACTATTGATAGATGACTTTTGTACTCTGTGAGATATCAAGCCCTATTAGTCACTCATTTATGCAATTTAAATGCTGGATTTTGTTTTTCAGTGCTGAAGACCCATTACCAAAGAGAGCCCAGCTGTTACTTTTTGCTTCAGGGACATTCTCTGCAAATTCAATGGGTTTTGCCTCAATTCAGAAAATGGAAAGCATTAGGTTTGTAACAATAATTATATCTCTCTCCAAGGCTCTTATACTATCAAGCCAGAGAGGAGAGTAGTAGTAATTGGTTAGATTCATCAAAAGAGCACATTTATTCTTAAAACATCTTTTTGTAGTGGGCAAGTGTCCATTGAACAGATGGGCCAATAGGCACAATGTTAGAGTTATATGAATACCTAACATTTGGGTGGCACTGTTGAAAATACAATCAGTAACTATCTTTTCTATATTGATATTCACAAAATTTTTAGGTAAGACAATTGACCCAGAGTTTGAACAAATAATGTCCCTTTCTTTTGACTCAATATTTTCTTCCTAAATTGGAGGCAGTGGGAAAATATGTAATTGATGATAGGGAAAAATCCTGAAGTCTCTTCTTCACATAGAGAAGAAAGGTACTTCTTTGGCCCATTTGACACCTTCTAACACCTCTCTAAGCATTGTTTCATATTTAGCAAATGATGTTTTTCACTCCTCTTCAGCTGCTCCAGGTGTATGGGATGGCTAGACCCCAACTCCTATCATCAAGCAAAGTACCCTGGCATGAGGTTAAGATGAGAAAGAATGTATAGGAAATTCTCCCATGTTAGGAGTGGATGGGGGATACCTAGGGGATAAAAATACACAAATCAAAATACTGAAAGGAAAGACAAGAGCTCAAGGCTCCTGGCCCATTTTTATGTTTTCTGCACACTAAGATTTCTTAGTTTTGAAGCACAAAACCCTTTGTTTTGTTTGGGCAATTAAGTTATGGACTCCATATCTTTTATTTTCCATAAATCACAACTAACTATTAAAGGGCAGTATTCCCCTACTTTTGCGGGGGGGCAGGGGTGTGGTAGGAGTTGCTTTTTCTGAAAGCTTTAACATAAGCAAGGGATTTGGTGTTCATGTAGAGCTAGGTCAGGGCAGGAGGAGAGGGTGCATAACAGTACCTATGGTTAAGAATAATGAAATCATTGACATAATGTGATGTGAACACTGTTGCCTGCATGTTCCTTTTGGAAGTTGGCCAAACAGAGTAAGAGTTGGAAGTGACTTAAAGATATAGAAAAGATATATTATATTATTAATCTCAGATTTATTAGCAATTTCAACAAGGAGGTAGAGCCTGTTGTTAAAAGGCAACAGACTTCTCTAAAGAATGTAAACCCTTTCAATAATGGATTCCATTAAGATATGGAGTCCATAAATTAACTGCCTGGACAAATCCATTGGGCATGCCATAGGAGACCCATTATGTTTGAGCAGGTGTGAAACCAACAACCTACCTGTCTTTTTCTAGGTAGCTACTAGGATTTTCTTTTTAACCTACAATAGTGCCTGACATTTTTGAAAGTCAAAAAGTAACTTAAAAGAAAAAACATTGACTTTATCAAAATGACTGAAGTTTGATATCAATTTGTCAAAGTGGTAGCAAGCATTTAGTGATGAATAATGTGTATCTAAAGAAAAACATCATCTAGTAAGTTTTACCTTATTCTTACCTATTACTTTTTGATAAGAAATAATGAAGCACAATACTTACAAGAACGAGAACTTGGCTTCACCATTACCATTCAATTCCTTCACTGATTCTTTATCCTACACTAGTGTCTCTGTGACACTCTGATCATCATTTTATTCTAGTAGTGAAGAGAGCTGAAAGACTATTCCTTTACTAGTCATGGTCAAGCTACTTAATCTCTGAGCCTCAGTTTCATCTTTAGAAAAAAAGTAATTAAAAAAGAAGGTTTTGGGATCAGATTGACTTAAATTCAAATTTTGGGTCTGCCTTTTTAGGTGAATCTTATAACGTCTATGACCATTCGTTTATAATAATACCTACTACATGTGGTATTTTAAGATTAAATGAGATAATGTATGTGATACGTGTAGCACTCTGCATATAATAAATGCCCATTTAATGTTAATTGCTTTCCTGCTGCTGCTGATGATGATAAAAGAGGATGAAAAGAATGAGATATGGTGATAATACCTGTGTTTATCCCACTAGCTCTGCAAAAATAAAGGAGGGTTAGTAATGTTTGCCAAGCAGTATATAGGATCTATAAGTTTTTCCAAGGGAAGAGGCACACATTTTACTTGGGTAAAGATATTCTCATAGCTTCTATCACTGCCCTGAACACAGGTATATGCTCAATGTGTAGCCAATTATAAATAATTATGTAGCGTGTTTGTATGCTGATGAGGGTAACCCATTAGAGAAGGAAACATTGATGGGAAAGGTGAGAAGGGTTATATTCATATCTTTAAATAGGTAAGGAGGAATGGGATTAGTTTAGTGTACAAATGAAGGAGTTGAGCCTAACTAGAAGCATTGCTATTTTATTTATGCCAAAGGAAGTGGAAATGGAGTATATGGGCACAAATGCAAGCAGGTAAGTCGATGTGACAGAGGGAACCTATAGAAGTTCTCTTCTGGTAGCTTCATAGGAAGATCTGAAGATGATGGAGGAGATGTTAGAGATCCAAATAGAAAGATCAAAATATGAAATAGACACTTATTAGGTTTGGACTAACAACTAGAACTGAATATTAAATTCTGGGAAAATCCTGTTTTAAGATTATAAAGGTGTCTACCTCATTTGTTGACCTACCAGTTGGGACTAAAGAATGAATATTCATTGAGAACCAGTAAATGTTTTTTATATTGTGCCCAGTTTTATACTGAGTGAGAAAACATAAGACCTGGATATTTTAAAAATATTAATGTTACATAAAGTATTGTTTCTAATGTTTATTTTCTCAGTGACATGGCTTTTGGAAAGGTCTTGGAGGTTTCAGCTTATTCATTTCATTTATTTTTTGTTGTTGTTGTTAGTAGAGGTGAGAAGGAAGGATGCAGTATGTCAAAGTTTAAAAGCCACTAAAACAAACTTATCCATGAAATTTAAGCTGTTGAAGTGATATGAGGGCTGCTGTCTATTTGTAATGGTGTGCTTCTATGCTGGAAATTGGATTTTTGTTTCTGAAATGAAAATTGTGTTCTAGTTTCACACTACCTAAAGGGGAAAATGGCCACCTGGGGTCAGGATATCAGACTGACTGATAGGAATGAAAATATATATATATATATATATACACACTATATATATATATATATATATATATATATATATACACACTATATATATATATATAAAATTCACTTTACTGCATGCCTGAAACTAACACAACCTTGTAAGTCAACTATATTGCAATAAAATTAAAATGTATTTAAAAAACATGTTCTAAGTAAAACAGTATATGTACACTGACATGAAGCATTTATAAATGTCATGCCTTAAAATCATTCTATCCATTATAAATTTTGGTTATATTGAACTGGGAAACATATTTTTATTGACTATTTCCTTATGCCATTATATTCACTCTTCATATAGGCATATTTTGGAATTATTTACCTATACAACTGTTTTTCACTATTTGGTATGATTGTATATTTGATTTCAGAGTTTATCTTCCTCTTCCTCTTAAATTCTTTTTGTGCATTACATAAAATAGTATCCCTAGTTTTTTCAGCTTGTTTTTTTGTTTGTTTGTTTGTTTTGCTTTTTAGGGCCACACCTGTGGCTTATGGAAGTTCCCAGGCTAGGGGCTAAATTGGGCTGCAGCTGCCCGCCTGCGCCACAGCCACAGCTACACCAGATCTGAGCCATGTCTGTGACTTGAATCACAGCTCACAGCAATGCCGAATCCTTACCCCACTGAGTGAGCCCAGGGATCGAACCTGCATCTTCATGGATACTAGTTGGATTTGTTTCTGCTGTGCCACAATGGGAACTTCCAGTTTTATCATCTTTTAAATAATTTATCATTTACATCTTCTATTTTCCTTGATTCAGCACTTATTTAACAGTGTTTTTAGGTGTTTAGGAGTGTGTCTTCTTGTTGATTGCTAATTTTATTAAATTGTGGTAAAAAAAAAAGAAAAAAAATACAATCTCTAGTCTATGGAATACAAGCATACCTAGAAGATATTGCACGTTCAGTTACAGCACACTACAATAAAGTGAATATGGCAAAAAAATGAGTCATGTGAAATTTTGGCTTTCCCAGTGCACATAAAAAATATATTGACATTACACTGTAGTCTATTAAACTGTGCAATAGCATTATGTCTTTAAAAACAATGCATATACATTAATTTCAAAATACTTTATTGCTTAAAAAATGCTAACTATCATCTGAGCCTTCAGCTAGTCATAATCACTTAGCTGGAGGATCTTGCCTTGATGTTGATGGCTACTGCCTGATGTTGCTAAAGAATGGGGTAGTTGTGGCAATTTCTTTTTTTAAGATTTCTCTGCTCATTTTTAAATTGGGTTTTTGTTTTTTGACATTTAGTTTTATGAGTTTTTGTAGATTTTAGATATTAATCCCTTATCAGATATATCATTTGCAAATTTCTTTCATTTTGTAGGCTCCCTTTTTCTTTTGTTTATTGGGAGGTGTTTTTTTTTTTAATTACTAGTTCATTTTCATTACTGGTAATCAATCTGTCCTTGGGAGATTGTACATTTCTAGAAATTTATCCATGACTTGTGCAAGTAATACTATTATTTTATTTATTTTAATTATTAATATTATTAACATCTTTGTGGCCACATGCATGATCAATTCCTTTTAATGTATCATGGCTATTTGTATTCTCTATTTGTAGAGATCAAAGTTTTATATTAAGTTTATTGGGATTATTATACAAATTATATATACTTCCATTTTTAAAAATTAAAAAAAATTTAAAATTTCTACCACACACAGGTGCCTTTGACTCCAAGGTGGTGCTGGTCTTCTTGGGCAGAAGCATGGCCTGGCTGATGGGCCAGAAGCCTCCCTGGGCAATCAACAGGCCACCACCCAGCAGTTTGTTGAGCTCCTTGTCATTGCTGATGGCTAGCTGCAGGTGGTGGAGGTGGTCCAAGTCTTGCGGGCTGCATTGCCTGTCTGCTCCAGGATCTCGAGGTGAGGTGTTCTGAGCATCCGGCTGGTGTGGCGGTGCCCACCTGCTAGGAGTAGTGGCCCTTCTGAACTGCAGCAGCTGGTGCAATCAACCTGTCCAGAACAGGAGTCCAGAGTACAAAAAGAACCACGGAGGACTTGGCCATGCTGCGGGTCTTGCTGCCGCTGGATGTGCTGTGGGAGGTTGGGGAGCGGTGAGGAGGCTGCGGTTTATCCATTTCTCCTTGAGGGTTATGGTTTTCTACTATTTTGCATCTGTTGGTATTTTTCATGTTAAAATGTTTATAAATGTTAAATTATCTTTGTTGCTCTTGTCCCATAGTTATTAATAATGATTCACAGAGGTTTCCTTTTGAACGTAAAACTATAGTCATGTTGATTAGACTATAATTATTCCACTTTTTATCTTATTTGATGCATTTAATCTTATATTCCATCTTTGATATTAATACTTCCAATCTTATGCTTATATCGTTTGCATTTGCCTCTGCCTGTTTTTATTTTCAACTTTTTTGTCATCTTATTTTATGAGATTTTCTTGTAGAAAGTACTTTTTACACAATTTGAAAAGCTTTTTTTCCTTTGCTATGGCAATTTAGCATATTAACATTCACATTAACAGGTAAGATCATTTCTTATATGTCAATTTCAGTATTTATTATCTTTTATAGATTTTCCCCTTCTTTTTTAGACTCTTTAATTTGGCTGGATTGATTTTTTTTTTCAGTGCAGCCCTGACACACCAATTGCCATAATAATTTGGAAATTCGCCTATGAATCTCAAATGTTCACCTTCCACTTTAGGGGGGACCTATGCATGCCTACTAACCACCTACAAATCCTTAGGGGGTAAGAAGTTGCTGATGCCCAAATTTCTGTGTCTTTAACTGGCCCTATGGTTAAAAACCACAACATCACAAAACCTGTATATTCTTCTGTCTGAATCACCATGTCACTATCTCAGTTGTTATCTGAGCTCATCCGCCAGTTCCAACAATCAGACAGGGTTATTTTAGTGGTTAGGTGTCTAAGCAGTCAGGTAGGAAGAAGAGAGCATGAGAAACACATACTCAAGCCCTTATTGTCTTTGTTTTAATTTATATTGGATTGTCATGTTCTTAGATTTCCAGCACTAAAACTGTACATTTCAAATTAGGACTAAATTTCACAGAACAAAAACAGTGATTTTTTTTTTCTCAATTCTTAATGCTGTGGAGGGATAGAATGTGGAATAAATTCTTTCATTTGTCTTTGTGTTTTCAAAATCAAACAATATGGTCACTCCTGTCAGGAAAACTTTTTTTTTTCTACTTTTTTTTTTGTCTTTTTAGGGCTGCATTGAGGTATATGGAGGTCAAATCATATAAGGGGTTGAATATAGGAGGTACAGCTGCCAGCCTACACCACAGCCACAGCAATACCAGATCTGAGATGCATCTGCGACCCATACCACAGCTCACAGCGACAGCAGATCCTTAACCCACTGAGTGAGGCTAGGGATCGAACCCACATCCTTATGGATACTAGTTGGGTTCGTTAACCGCTAAGCCACAATGGGAATTCAAAGAACATATTTATATTCAGTACATCAAAATGTTTAAGTCCCTACATTTATATAATGCTATAAAGTGCTTCTAAAAGCAAGGTTTATATACATCCATTATTTTAATTATGTTCTCATAATAATGCTGTGAGAAAAGTCATTATCTCTACCTTAGAGATGATAAAACTGGAGCCGAATGATGTTAAATGACTTGTCTGAATTCATATAACTAGGAAGAGGCAGTTACTGTGTTTTTCGGCTAAACGTATTGCTCTTTTCTCTACACATAGTTTACCCTAAAATATAAAGCCACTCATATGAGATGTAAATCTTTACTGTTCATCACTCTCTTCCCACAACCCTTGTTTTGAAGATTTGAAAAGAAAAATAAAGATAAAGCAAAAAAGGGTTATACCTCACTAGGATGGTTAAAGAGGAAGAATCTGACTTGCAATCTCCCCCAAATGTGAGTGCTTGAAATGAGTTTTTTGATTTATCTTTGTGCAGGATATATATTATTTTCATGCTAAGAAACTGTCATCAGAGTTCTCATTGTGACTCAGCTGGTTAAGGACCCAACATTGTCTCTGTGAGAATGCAAGTTCAATCCTTGGCCTTGCTCAGTGGATTAAGGATCCAGCATTGCTGTAAACTGACAGATGCTGCTCGGATCTGATCTGGTTGTAGCTTAGGCCCCAGCTGCAGCTAGGATTCAACCCCTGGCTTGGGAACTTCCACATGCTGAAAGTGCAGATGTAAAAAGAAAGAAAAAAAAGAAATATACTCATTTCTTTACTCATTTCCCAGTCATTTGTTTGTTATGTGGACAGAGCCTGAATGTCAATTGATTATTAAAACTGTTCCTGCAGTCTCACCAGAACCTTTGTTTTCAGTTGATAAAATTGTTTCTCCACAATTCACTGCCCTCCGGAATATTACATATATAGAAAGAACAAAGAAAGGGAGGTTCACTGGAGTAAACTTAATAGAGACATTCAGAGCAAAATAAAACTTCCAGAGACAGTGTCATAATCAAAAGTGAGCTCAGGTATGCTTGGGAAAAAGACTAATTGACATGCATTTGCTATGGTAAGTCCTGTCCTACATTTCAAGGTCAGGCTCAAGGTGACAGCTGCTACTACTTCCTCTTACCCATAAAGCAGAACTAATCCCTTGCATTTATAAGGTAATGGAACGCTTCATAGCACTATGTGTTAACTTATTTGAGACTCACAACAACCCCTGCATAGGCCAGGTAATAATTATGCTAATTTTATAGAGGCACAAAGAGGTAAAGTGATTTTTCCAAAGTTACCTACTTACTTTAAGCCCAAGATTAAATGTTTCACTATGCTGTCCATGATTATGAAAACTTTATATTCAGCAACTGTAACCTTGTAATGTATAGTGAATTATTTGATATGTATGAAAATAGCCAAAATGCAAATGTATATTTGTTTGTGGCTATTATTTAAAAATAAAACACTTTATTGAGATACAGTTGACACATACAAAGCTTAAGTATTTAATATTTACAACTTAATGAGTTTGGAGATAAGCACACACCCTTGAAATCATCACCATAATCAATGCCATAAACATATCCATCAGGTCCAAAATGGTTTATGGTCATTATTGCTGTGAGAGGGGATGGTGTCTGAAACACTCTTGAAATTCTGCTGCTCAGTTAGAATGATTATTTAATACAATGCATAAAGATCTTGGCAACTGTGGACTATGGGGTACTTTGGAAACACAGTCACAATATAAATTGATTAGGATTGGTTTAGAAATGAAAATATTCCCATTACCAATCTGGAAGCTAATTGGGTATATGATGCACAGATATTGCCTTATAAAGGAATATTTCCATTGTAAATACTTAAATTTTTTGTGGAATATTTTTTAAATGATTTATGATTGAATCATTTATTTTTATTTATTTATATATCTAGCTACCATACTTTTCTAAATATTATCTGAGGTATTTTGAGATTTGTGGCTAATTATGGATTTTAGAGATTTGCTTTAAAGGGAAAATTTATATGATAATATGAACATTTAAAAAAGATAGTTATGTAGTCATTCCTAAAGATAATTACCCTTATTAACCAGGTGTTTCAGAAATCTAGATAGAGCCATTAGCAGTTTGACTTAGAGTTCCTTTTGTGAAACTACCATTTACCAATGAACAATATTTAGTATTTTGCAATTAATCAGCAACACAAATTTGATACTATGCAGTAGCAAATAAGAACTTTCTAGAATAAACTCGATAATAATTAGTGGTGCCATTTTCTAATAACCTGAAAGAAATCCTTTTCTTTTGGATAAGAAGTTTGTCCTGATGTAAACAGCAGCAGCTTTTATTTTGATGTACCAAATATATTTACAAATATTTCTAAGGATAGGCTTATTTCAATGATGCCAATTTTGAAAGAACCACTTTCTAATCTTATACCCTGAAACTATTCAAGTATTTCCAATTTGGCTACCAAGACTCTAGTTTAAAGCAAAGAGAGGCATGAATTTGTCCATGTTACATTATTTTTGCTATTTGCTATGTTGGTCTGATGTCAAGGCTGATGTTCTGATATGAAGCAGTGTGGAAAGAAAGAAATACAGTGATTAAAATTCATTTTCTTAATGCAAGTTAATAAATTCATTAAAAATCTCTAAAATAACCCAAATGGAAAAATGCCTATGCAAAACAAGATTAAGATTAGTATTATGTATTCTAGAAAGATAAAGGCGTGCCTCTTAAGAAGGTTGAAGTGAATGAGTATGATTGGGTAAATGGTTATAGCTGTAATTTACCATATCGTGAAGTGTGAACATAGTGCCAACTCTAGTTAAAGCTTCCAACTAAGAGAAACTTGAAACATAATGCTGAGGGATGGGATTAAGATGGTGGAACAGAAGGATTGGAGCTCAACTTCTCTCCTAAACCAACAAAATTTACAACCAAATGCTGAGCAACCTTCAACCAAATGGACTGGAAACTTTCAAAAAGATATCCTACTCCAGAAGACAAAGAGGAGAACACATCAAGATTTAGGAGGGGCAATTATGTGATATACGCAACCCTATGCCTCCCAGGTGGGAAGCCCCACAAACTGGAAAGTAACTTGTTCACAGAGACTCACCTACAGGAGTGAGAGTTCTGAGCCCCACATCAAACCCCCATGTGTGAGGATCTGGCACTGGGAGAAAGAGCCCCTGGAGCATCTTGCATTGAAGGCTGGTGGGGCTGGTGCACAGGAGCTCCACAGAACTGGTGGAAGCAGAGACCCCATTCACAGGAGGCACACACGGATGTTCAGGTGCACTGGGTCCCAGGGCAAAGCAAAGTCTCCATGGGAATCTGGGTAGGGCCTAGCTGAGGTTCATGGAGGACCTCCTGGGAAAGCAGGGATGAATGTGGCTTGTTGTGGGGGAAGGACGTTGGAAGCAAAGCTCTTGGGAATATTCATCAGCGTGCCTTTCTCTGGAGGTGGCCATTTTGGGAAATTCTAGCCCCACCCATTAGCACTGAGAATCCCCAGGCCAAACAACAATCCAGGTGGGATCGCAGCCCTGCCCACCAGTAAACAAGCTGCCTAAAACTCCCCCAGGCACACAGCTGTCTCTAATTTCACCCAGAGACAAAGCCCCACCCACCAGAGGGATAGGAATCAGCTCCATCTACCAGTGGGCAGGCCTCAGTCCCTCCCATCAGGAAGCCTACACCAAGCCCCCATACCAACTTCAGCCACAAGGGGGGCAGACGCCAGAAGAGAGGCTACAACTCTGTTATCTGTAAAAAGGTCACCACACCAAAAACCTATAAAAATGAAAAGACAGAGAACTATAACTCAGGTAAGGGAGAAAGAAAAAACCCCTGAAAAACAGCTAAGTGATCAGGAGATTCTCAGCCTCCAGGAAAAAGACTTTAGACTGTTGATGCTGAAGATGAGGCCAGACATCAGCAATAAACTGGAGGCAAAGATGGATAATTTATAGGAAACACTGAGCAAAGAGAAGCAAGATATAAAACTTAAGCAAGAAAAGATGCAAAATACAGTAACTGAAATAAAAATGTCATTAGAAGCAGCCAACAGCAGAATATAAGAGGTAGAAGAACAAATAAGCAAGGTGGAAGACAGATAAGTGGAAATCATGGACACAGAACAGAAAAAAGATTGAAAACAAATGAAGAGAGTCTCAGAGAACTCTGTGACAATGTTAAACACACCAACATCCATATTATAGGGGTTCCAGAAGGAGAAGAGAGAGAGAAAGGGACAGAAAAAATATTTGTAGAGAAATAGCTGAAAACTTCCCTACCATGAGAAAGGGACCACTCACTCAAATCCAGGAAGCACAATGAGTACCATATAAAATAAACCCAAGGAGGAACACCCAGAGACACATATTAATCCAACTGACCAAAATTAAAGACAAAGAGAAAATATTGAAAGCAGCTAGGGAAAAGAAACAAATAACATACAAGGGAAGCGCAATAAGGTTATCAGCATATTTTTCAGCAGAAACTCTGTAGGCCAGAAGGGAGTGGCATGACATACTTAACATGATGAAACGAAAAAACCTCCAACCAAACAAGATTACTTTACCCAGCAAGGCTCTCATTCAGATTTGAAGTTGAAATCAAAAGTTTTACAGATAAGCAAAAGCTGAGAGAATTCAGCAACACTAAACCAGCTTTACAACAAATACTAAAGGAACTTCTCTATACAGAAGAGAAAAGGCCTCAACCAGTAACAAAAATACCACAAATGACAAGGCTCACCAGTAAAGCTATATATACAGTAAAGATACACAATTATGCCACCAAAATCAGAAATTGTGAGAAGAGGAGGGTATGAATGCAGGACACTGGAGATGTACTTGCAATTAAGAGAATAACAACTTAAAACAATCTCATATATATATATATAGACTCTTATATCAAAACTTCAGAGTAACTGCAAACAACAAATCTACATTTGATACACAAGCAAATAAGAAAAATCAACTCAAATACAACACTAAAGATAGTCATCAAAACAGAAGAGGAGAGAACAAGAGAAGAAGGGAAGAAAAAAGAGCAACAAAAACAAATCCAAAGCAGTTAACAAAATGGCAAAAAAAACATACATGTCAATAATGACCTAAAATGTTAATGGACTAAATGCCCCAACCAAAAGACATAGACTGGCTGAATGGATATGAAAACAAGACCCACATATATGCTGTCTTCAAGAGACCTACTTCACTTCTAGGGACACATACAAATTGAAAGTGAGAGGATGGAAGAAAATATTCTATGCAAACAGGAATCAAAAGAAAGCTGGAGTAGCAATACTCATTCAGGCAAAATAGACTTTAAATTGAAGAATATTTTAAGGGACAGGAAGGACACCTCATAATGATCAAAGGATCAATCTGAAAAGATATAACAATTTTAAATATCTACACACCCTACATACATAGGTTCACCACATATATAAGGCAACTGCTAACAACCTTAAAAGGAAAAATCGACAATAACACAATAATAGTGGGGGACTTCAACACCCCACTTATAGCAATGGACAGATCATCCAGACAGAAAATCAATAAGGAAACACAGGCCCTAAATTATGCATTAGACCAGATGGACTTAATAGACATTTATAGGGCATTCCATCCAAAAGCAACAGAATACTCATTCTTCTCAACTGCACATGGAACATTCTCTAAGATTGATCATATCCTGGGCTACAAATCCAACCTCAGTAACTTTAAGAAAATTGAAATGATATCAAGCATCTTTTCCAACTACAATGGTATATGACTGGAAATCAACAAGAAAAAAACTGCAAAAAACACAAACACGTGGAGACTAAACAACATGCTACTAAACAATCAATGGATCACTGAAGAAATCAAAAAGGAAATTTAAAAAAACCTAGAAGCAACTGACAACAAAGATATGACACTCCAAAATCTATGGGATGCAGCAAAAGCCATTCTAAGAGGAAAGTTTATAACAATACAAACCCACCTCAGAAAACTAGAAAATGCTCAAATAAACAAGCTAACTTTACACCTGAAGCAGCTAGAGAGAGAACAGATAAGACCTAAAGTTAGAAGAAGGAAAGAAATCATAAAGATCAGAGCAGAAATCAATGAAATAGAAATAAAGAAAACCATAGACAAGATCAATGAAACGAAAAGCTGGTTCTTTGAAAAGATCAACAAAATTGATAAACCCTTAGCCAGACTTATCAAGAAAAAAAGAGAGGACTCAAATCAATAAAATTAGAAATGAAAAAGGAGAAGTAATAACAGACATCACAGAAATACAAAGGATCATAATAGACTACTATATGCAACCATATGCCAATAAAACGGACAACCTAGAAGAAATGGACAAATTCCTAGAAAAGTACAATCTTCCAAGACTAAACCAAATTAGTTTAGTTGAAATAGAAAAGATGAACAGACTAGTCACAAGTACTGAAATTGAAACTGTGATTAAAAAACTTCCAACAAACAAAAGTCCATGACCAGATGGCTTCACAGGTGAATTCTATCAAACATTCAGAGAAGAGTTAACACCTATCCTTCTGAAACTATTCCAAAAAATTGCAGAGGAAGGAACACTCCCAAACTCATTCTATGAGGCCACCATCACCCTGATACCAAAACCAGACAAAAATACCACAAAAAAAGAAAACTACAGGCCAATTTCACTGATGAACATCGATGCAAAAATACTCAACAAAATACTAGCAAACCACATCCAACAATACGTTAAAAGGATTGTACATCATGATCAAGTGGGATTCATCCCAGGGATCCAAGGATTCATCAATATCTGCAAATCAATCAGTGTTATACACCACATTAACAAACTGAAGAGTAAAAACCATATGATCCTCTCAGTAGATGCAGAAAAAAATTTTGACAAAATCCAACACCCATTTTTGATAAAAACCCTTCAGAAAGTGGGCATAGAGGGAAACTACCTCAATGTAATAAAGGCCATATACGACAAACCTATGGCTAACATCATTCTCAATGGTGAAGAGCTGAAAAAAATTCCCACTGAGATCAGGAACAAGACAAGGATGCCTGCTCTTACCACTACTATTCCACAGGGTTTTGAAAGTTCTAGCCATGGCAATCAGAGAAATAAAAGGAATTCAAATTGGAAAGTAAGAAGTAAAACTATCACTATTTGCAGTTGACATGAGACTATACCTAGAGAATCCTAGACTCTACCAGAAAACTGTTAGAGCTCATCAATGAATTTGGCAAAATCTCAGGATACAAAATTAATACATGGAAATCAACTGCATTTCTAGATACTAACAATGAAAAGAGAAATTAAGGAAGAGAGAAATTAAGGAAGCAATCCCATTTACCATTGCATCCAAAAGAAGAAAATCAACTGCATTTCTAGATACTAACAAAGAAAAGAGAAATTAAGGAAAAGAGAAATTAAGGAAGCAATCCCATTTATCATCACATCCAAAAGAAGAAAATACCTAGGAGTAAACCTACCTAAAGAAACAAAAGACCTGTATTTGGAAAACTATAAGACACTGATGAAAGAAGTCAAAGATGACACAAATAGATGGAAAGACATACCATACTCTTGGATTGGAAGAGTCAATATTATCAAAATGACTATACTACCCAAGGCAATCTACAGAATCAATGCAATCCCTATCAAATAACCAAGGACATTTTTCATAGAACTTGAACAAAATATCTTAAAGTTTGTTTGGAAGCACCAAAGACCCAGAATAGCCAAAGACATCCTGAAAAAGAAAGATGGAGCTGGAGGAATCAGGCTCCCAGACTTAAGACTATACTACAAAGCAACAATCATCAAGACAGTATGGTACTGGCACAAAGACAGGAAGATAGATCAGTGGAACAGGATAGAAAGCCCAGAATTCAACCCATGCACCTACAGCCAACTAATCTATGACAAAGGAGGCAAGAATATACAATGGAGAAAAATCTGCCCATTCAATAAGTTGTGCTGGGAAAACTGGACAGCCACAGGGAAAAGGATGAAATTAGAATGCTCCATAATACCATACACAAAAATAAACTCCAAATGGATTAAAGACCTAGATATAAGACCAGATACTATAAAACTCTTAGAGTAAAACATAGGCCACACATTCTCTGACATAAACAACAACAATATCTTCTCAGAGCTACCTCTTAGAGTAATGATACTAAAAACAAAAATAAACAAATGGGACCTAATCAAACTTCAAAGTTTCTGCACAGCAAAGGAAACCCTAAACAACACGAAAAGACAACCCACAGAATGGGAGAAAATCTTTGCAAGTGATTCCACTGACAAGGGATTGATCTCCAGAATTTATAAACACTACCTACTGCTCCATACCAAAAAAACAAACAACCCCATCAAAAAATGGGCAGAAGATCTAAACAGACAGTTCTCCAAAGACATACAGATGGCCAAAAAACACACAAAAAGATGTTCACTATCACTCATTATTAGAGAAATGCCAGTCAAAACCACAATGAGGTACCACCTTACACCAGCCAGAATGGCCGTCATCCACAAGTCTACAAACAATAAGTGCTGGACAGGGTGTGGAGAAAAGAACCCTATTACACTGTTGGTGGGATTGTAAATTGGTGCAACCACTGTGGAAAACAGTATGGAGATTCCTCAGAAAACTTAAAATAGAACTACCATTTGATCCAGCAATCCCACTCCTGGGCATCTATCCAGAGAAAACCATGACTTGAAAAGACACATGTACTCCAGTGTTCGTTGCAGCCCTATTTGCAATAGCCAAGACATGGAAACAATCTAAATGTCCATCGACAGAGGAGTGGATCCAGAAGATGTGGTACATATACACAATGGAATATTACTCAGTCATTAAAAGGAACAAAATGGCATTTTTAGCAACATGGATGGACCTAGAAATTATGCTAAGTGAAGTCAGTCAGACAATGAGACACCAACATCAAATGTTATCACTGACATGTGGAATCTGAGAAAAGGACAAAATAAACTTCTTTGCAAAACAGATACTGACTCACAGACTTTGAAAAACTTATGGTTTCCAAAGGAAAGAGTTTGGGGGGTGGGGGGATGCGCTGGGGGTGTGGGATGGATATTCTATAAAATTGGATTGTGATGATCATTGTACAAGTATTTAATGTAATAAATTCATTGAGTAATAAAAAAAGCTTCCAACTAAGAAAAGTATATAACTTGATCTGTTCCTGCCTTCCTACCCTGTTCAGCAATTAATTCTCTATATGCTTGTATGTAATTATTTTTAAACTTTTTTTAGTAAGATATGTTAATAGTATAAGAATATAAGCTTTATGAGGGTAGGGTCTGTTTCTATTTTGCTTTATCTCTAGTATATGGCACATTATTGATCCAATAAAAGAGATTTTTGTAAATAATTTAGTACTGAAGACATGTTATCTTTGCCTGTTTTCTTTCCATGAGTTTGTATTACAAAAAATCAAAACTAACTTCCATTCTGAAGAATTCAACCTCATGATTTTTTCGTACATTCTCCCTCCACCCTTCCACCCCTCAATCCCTCCACCCCCATCTCTCTCTCTAACACACACACAACAAGCACACAGTCCAGCTTTTATCTTTATTAATTCATCAAATAATCACTGTTTTATCCTGATAGGACAATAGCAATGAAGGAAGTAGGGGGATTATAGTTTTCACTGCCTATTTAATAAGCACTCTGGTGATAGCTAAATTTTCCCAGAAGCCTCTTCATTTGGTCAGTGATTTTTGCTTCCCTGAGCTTATTAGATGTCTAGTGCATAACCCCTTGCTTATCATCAGTTAGATCATTTATCTCACTTCCTATTTGATTTACCAAGTTGTGTAACCAAGTTGATGACTTCGTTTCTTGGTTGTTCCTCTAAACCCAAAGCTTTACTCTTCATTCCAGCATCCTTAACTCTAATCCAAGCAGCAAGCTCAAGTCCTCCTTCATGCAGACTACTTAGTGTGTTTCTTGTTCCTGCTCTATCATGGCACTTAGTAAAACCAGCGGCTTCCAATTCTGGCTGTACATTGGAATCTTCTTGGCAGGAGTGGTGTTTTAGAAACCCTAACTCCATTCCATATCAACTGGATGAGAATCTCTGGATGTGGGGATTAGCATTATCTTGCAAATCTCTGCAGACGATAGTCATGTTCAGCCAAGAGTTGAGGAACACTGAGCTGAATACTCATGCTGCTTCACTCCAATAACCATACTGGAACATTTAACATGGTGAGGCCAGCTAGGATGGTGCCAGAACTCACCACCTTCCTTTGGCACTATATTTTGGACCAACTCACCACTTCAGCCACATTAGTGGCCCTAGCTGCATCACTGCCTGCCCATAGCTTCCTCTCTTTTCTTTATAAATACATGAGCAACCAAAGCCACAGAATTTATGCCAAAATATACTGTTTTACTAATTGAATATTTTTAATATAACAAGCCTGCTTTATTTTCTCAAACTATTTCAAATGGACTCCTTTTTAATGATGTAGCTTAAAAATGATTTATAAACAGAAAATTAAGCTGAGAATAAACTGGATTAATGGTGAGAGCATAATGTACTGCTATGGAAGCTACAATTTGGAAAGAGAAAAATGGTCATGATAAAATATGTTGCCAAAGCAATTTCTATAAGTAGAATATTTATCAAATATAGTCCTCTGAACTATTTATAACAAGAATTGAAGATAAAATGAAAATTTTCATTTTGAACCTGCCCAAATTTAACTGCAGTATGTATTTGATTTAAAATACAGAAATAGGAGTTCCCGTCGTGGTGCAGTGGTTAACGAATCCAACTAGGAACCATGAGGTTGCGGGTTCGGTCCCTGCCCTTGCTCAGTGGGTTAACGATCCGGCATTGCCGTGAGCTGTGGTGTAGGTTGCAGACGCGGCTCGGATCCCGCGTTGCTGTGGCTCTGGCGTAGGCCAGTGGCTACAGCTCCGATTAGACCCCTAGCCTGGGAACCTCCATATGCGGTGGGAGCGGCCCAAAGAAATAGCAAAAAGACAAAAATAAATAAATAAATAAATAAATAAATAAATAAAATAAAATATAGAAATAATATGGTTTATGCTAAAACAGCTGGCTGATAGACATGCTTTATATGAAAATAAAATAAGAGATATTAATATATTAATGTTTGTTTACCATGTTTTTATTCCTCTGAACAAAAAATTTCAGGAAGAATAATGTGATTACTCCAAGTTTACTGCCTAACATTCCCAGCCCCAGCATCTTAGCAATAATACGCCTTGGCAATTTAAAACAACAACAAAATACTGCTCTTTGGAAAACTTTTGGTAGTACATTTCAACAAAGGGAAAACAAAACATAACAAAACCACAGACACACAGACCAATGGAACAGAATAGAGAGCCGAGAAATAAATCTACATACATACAGCCAACCAGTATTTGGCAAGTGTTCCAAGAATATACAATGGGGAAAGGATGCATAGCCTCTTTGATAAATGGTGTTGGGGAAACTGGATGTTCATATGTAAAAGAATGAAATTAGACCCTTATCTTGCACCATACACAAAAACTAAGTCAAATCTGATTGAAAATTTAAATAAATGTAAAACCTGAAACTATAAAGCCCCTGAAAAAAAGAGAAAAAAATGCTCCCCCCCCCTCTTTTTTAGGGCTACACTGCAGCATATGGAAGTTCCCAGGCTAGGGGTTGAATTTGCATAGGCTGCAGTTGCCAGCCTATGCCACAGCCACAGCCACACCAGATCCAAGCCATTGCAGCTCACAGCAATGCCAGATCCTTTAGCCCAATGAGCAATGCCAGTGATCAAACCCTCATCCTCATGGATATCAGTTGGATTCTTAACCCACTGGGCCACAAGGGGAACTCCAGAAAGAAACTGTTTTTGACATTGCTCTTAGCAATTGTTTTTTTGGGTATGATGCTAAAAATCACAGGTAACAAAAAACATAAACAAGTAAGATTATATGAAACTAAAATTCTTCTTTACAGTAAAGGAAACAATCAATGGAGTGAACAGAAAACATATGGAATAGGAGAAAATATTTGCAAACCATCTATCTGATAAGGAGTTAGTTAATATCCAAATTATTTAAGGATCTCCTACAACTCAATAGCAATAAAACAAATGACCTGGTTTAAAATGGGCAAAGGGCATGAACAGACATTTCTCAAAAGAATACATACAAATGGCTAACAGGTACATAAAAAGGTGTTCAATTCAATATCACAAATCATCAGGCAAATTCAAATCAAAACCACAATGAGATATTACCTCATACCTGTTTGAATGGCTAGCATCAGAAAGATAAGAGATAACAAATGTTGGCAAGGATGTGGAGAAAAGGGAATCCTTATACACTGTTGGTGGGAATGTGGTTCACTATGAAAATCAGTGTAGAGGTTCTTCAACAAATTAAAAATTGAAGTACCAAATAATTCAGCAATCCTACTACTGGGTATATCTCCAAAGGAAATGAAATCAATATCTAAAAGGGATATATGCACCCTCATGTTCATTGCAGCATTATTCACAATAGCCAAGAGATAGAAACAAAGTATCCATCAACATATGAATGTATGAAAAAATGGATAAGGAAAAAAAAGGAGTGTGTGTGTGTTGTGTATATATAAATGTGTGTGTGTATACATATACATATAATGGAATATAGTTCAGCCATAAAAAGAGGAAATCCTGACATTTTGACTACATGGGTGGACCTGAAGTATATGCTAGGTGAAAAAGTCAGGCAGAGAAAGACAAATACTGTATGATCTCATTAACATGTTGGATCTAAACAATTTGAACTTACAAAAGCAGAGAGTAGAATGGTGGTTATCAGAGGCTGGGAACAGATGAAATGAGATGTTTGTCAAATGGTACACATTTTCAGTTATAAAATGAATACCTTCTGATATCTAATGAACAGAACAGTGACTATAATTAAAAATAATATATACCTGAAATTTACTAAGAGAGTATATCTTAAGTGTTCTCACCACATACACAGACACACACACAGAGGTAACTATGTGAGGTGATGGATATGTTAGCTTAATTGAGGTAATTACTTTACAATGAATATCAAATCACCACATTTTATACTTTACTCTTTATTAATCATACCTCAAAAAAGCTGGGAAAAGACCAATTATTTATTTTAAATCTTAAAAAACAAAAACAATTCTTGACATGGGGAAAGAACACTAGACAATTTACTTGAGACTATACACATCACTCACTTTCCTAAGCAAAGGAGCACACATTGATGTGAATATCTCAGACATTAAACAGGGTGTAAAGATGGAAACATAATTTCTTCAGGTCTGTTCCAATTCCAGCATCCTAAATTTCTATTATATAACCATGTACTAGTTTGCCAGGACTGCCATAATAGAGTACCACAGACTGGGTGGCTTATACAACAGAACTGTATTGCTTCACAGTTCTGAAATTGACAAGTCTGAAATCCAGGCATCCATAGGATTGCTTCCTTCTGAACATGGTGAGGAAAGGATCTGTTCTAGTGCTCCCTTCTTGGCTTTGTATGTGTCCATCTTTTCCTTTGTCTCTTTACATTGTTAACCCTCTATATATGTCTGCTTCTGTGTCAAATATCTCATTTTTTCAGGATTCCAATCATACAAGGTAGGTTAGGGACCACCCTAGTGACTTCACTTTATCTTGTTACCTCTGTAAAAACCTATCTCCAAGTAAGGTCAAACTCTGAAGTACTGTGGATGAGGACTCCAACTTATCTTTTTCGGAGGGACACAATTTAACCCATAACAGTCTCGCAGATACACAATCATGCTGCCACTAAATAGTATTGTGTAATGAAATAGATTGTTACTCACAGAATTATAGAAGATTATCTTGTTGCTGGGGTGAGTCAAACCCATCTTTTGTCTTATTTCACCTGTCACCTAGGTATCCTAGATAGAAATGATGGATTCTAGAGCAATTATAAATGCCGTACCTTTATATGAAGCCGGGAGAAAAGTTTTCCTCCCTCTAAATTTTGGTATTGGTTGAAATCTCACATTTGTTTAGCAGTCCTAAAATTAGAACTTTCCATTGCTCTCTGCATTCATAATGCAAATAATGGGGGGGGGGCAGGGAGATATACCCTGGGAAGTTGTCAATATGCTCTAAACAATCAGGTCAGCCTTTTTCCTATACGCCATATATTTTCATAAAGCAAACAGCACCTATATGGCAGCAAGAGGGTAAACTCTGCCAAAAATACAATAGGGCCTGGTGTTAGGTTAGTCTTCCAGAGTGTGTAGCACTCTTTAATTTGGCAGAATATTAAGGTATTTTAAAACTAAGTTTTTGGTTCAGGATCACATTAAGTTCAAAGAAGGACATTTCCTAACAGCTTGTAGAATTTGACAAGATTATCTCATTCAGCAATCATGTGCCAGGCACCCATTTTGTGTTCTGTGCCACTCCAGGCATTATAACAATATTCACTAAGGGACGTGGTTTGTATTTACAAGGAACTTACATTAACAGAGAAGATAAACATGTGCACAGCTGACATGAATGCAAAGCAACATGAAATAAATGCTTTAATAGAAAAAGAAACAAAGTGCTGTAGGGCCCAGTTGAGAAAGAGATTAATCATGTCTGGATTCCTTCTTAGCAAAGTACATTAACACCAATTTTTGTTCTTTTGCTTTTACTTGAAAACTTACAAGGTGAACTTGGGGAAAACTGTGCAGCGCATTTTAAGAACTGATCTTTGAAACCAGAGGTTAAAGCTGTGTACTGCAGCTGATAAATACTGAGAGTTATATATCTGAGTCAAATGAAAATGGTGCTGCATTAGTTCAGCAGTTCAATCAAATGTACCTAATCCTGCATCAATCTAAATAGAACACAGCCATGCTTTCTCGAGTCCAAGTGTACCAAAAAAAAAAAAAAAAACCCGCCAAGAGAATGGAAATGAAGCTGAAATTACTGCTGTTTCATGAAATTTATGATGCCAAAAATGCCATTTAACGTGAGCTGCTGATAGGGAAAAAAAAGTATGTAATTAAATGTGTGACAGACTATTCCTACTTTCCTTGGTGGGGTGGAGAGAGGTTTGCTCTACACTACCCATTATGGCTGGCAATATTTCCTCTTAGTGAATGAACTATTTAAAAAATAAATAAATAAGGAGTTCCTGTCGTGGCGAAGTGGTTAACGAATCTGACTAGGAACCATGAGGTTGCAAGTTTGATCCCTGGCCTTGCTCATTGGGTTAAGGATCCAGCATTGCCGTGACCTGTGGTGTAGGTTGCAGATGAGGCTCGGATCCCGCATTGTTGTGGCTCTGGCGTAGGCCGGCGGCTACAGCTCTGATTCGACCCCTAGCCTGGGAACCTCCATATGCTGTGGGAGTGGCCCTAGAAAAGGAAAAAGACAATAAATAAATAAGTAAATAAATAAGACCATGATGTTTTTCCACACTGAAGAAGAGAGAAAATAATTCAAAAGTTAAGATGATTCTAAAAAAATACTTCACCATGTTTTTATGGTAATCAATATCAGCAGCATGTACCTATTATAATATATATCCCAAAGCTCCTTTTTTTTTTTTGTCTTTTTGCTATTTCTTGGGTCGCTCCCGCGGCATATGGAGGTTCCCAGGCTAGGGGTCTAATCGGAGCTCAAACAAGCTTACACTTCCCAGCGAAATCCTATAGCTGCTAAAGAGAGAGGATTAGAATAATTGTCATCCAAAACATGTGAAGCATTTTCTGAGTAAATATATAATAAAATTCGAAACAGCCTTTAAAATAATTCTTATAATATTGCATAGAACCAGCATCGAAAAGGATCTTAAAATTATTTGGCTCAAAAAAAAATTATTTAGCTCAAACCCACCAGTTGACAGATTAGGAAAATGACATCTAAAGAGCAGAAAATTACCTAGCTAATTTTCCCATAGCTAAAAGAATCCATACTAGAACCCAGTTCTCCTGCTTCCTGATCTCCTTATCTTTTCAGTATACTAATTATTTATCCCTCAAGAATATAGCATTAAAGATGTTCATTCATGTTTGGGGGTCTAAAAACAAGGCTAATTTGCAAGTTTAAATACATGGATTCTGGAATCAGAGGGCTTAGATTTAAATCCTGGCATCTCTACTCATTAGTTGCATGCTTAGTCAAGTACCAAACTTCCTTGTTTCCTCATCTGTAAAATGAAGATGACAGCATATCCAATCTCTTAGAGTTCTATGAGCAATAAATGAATTAACAAGTATAAAATGATTATAAGTGCCTGAAACATAATGTGTATATTATTATTTTTTCAATAATATAAATCAATTATTTGAACATTTTTCAATGTTGGGAGCATTGCCTGTGCCTAATCTTAGCAAAATTTAGAAGCAACAGAGTTTATCTTTTGTGTGCTCATTCTTCTTTACTGAGCCCTCTTCACTCAGCTGTCCTTCCTGAGTCCTTCTTCCTCTGTCTTTGGGTATCCATTGTCCTAACTACATTGTCTACATCCCATAATTGCAATGTCTTGCTTGGTTCTGTCTACCTCTGGAAGTAATTTCTATGCTAAAATTTGCCAACCATTTCTTTCTCACCAGAACCCTTCTCCTGGCACTTCTCCCTCAGGGACTCATGAAGTAATACCTGAAATGTTCAAACATACTTGTTTAATATGTTTTTCTTTCTAAGGATGTTGTGCTTTTAAAAGAGACTGTCACCTTAACAATAAGATGAATATCTAACCAGAGAATTTTGGATATTGTGGTAGGACAATAGGAAAGAGAAAAGGAACCAATGACTTTCAAATATTTGCTGTTATCTCAGTTAATTGACAAGAATGAAATATAGTATTATCTTCCATTTCAGAGATAAGGAGACTTGAGGCTCAGAAAGAGGTAACTTGCTTGAAACCATACAACTAATAAATCCAAACAGTAGGTTGCAAACTCTCATCTCTCTAGCTCCAAAGTCTGTTTTCTTGATAAAGAATTCTGTAACCAGTGCTCTTCAAATCACACCATGTGTGAAAATGGCTCTTGTCCATTTCTTAAGATAAGCTCTTTTCTCTAGGAACTGCTGGCCTGCCTTCAGAATGGGATAACAATTCAAAATATATCAAGAATACTTGCTATACTATATTATATGGAAAATTGAGATACAAACTAAAAGGCATGATGTCTCTCACATGGCAATTTTTGAATATACTATGTATCAAACACATGTGTTACACATGTGAGATCTCTGCTGGCTAACCATAAAACAGATAAATCAGAAATAAAATAGGTACAATGGGCATGTTTTCAGTAAGTGAGTGGATCCCCTTGAATTCCATAGTAGAAGAAAGTGCAAGATCGTGCTTACATTAAAGCAACAAAGTATATTTCGCAACAACTGTTGACAGGAAAGGACAAAAGCATTACATGAAAGCATAAATACACAATGATTTTGCATTAAATCCAGGAGATACCGATTGCTAAGGTATAAGAGCCCAGCACAAGTGAACTCATCTGCAAGTATAAGAATTAGCATAAATATGTCATGAGATTGTCAAAATCTATTCTGAAATGCTTAAGGTTTTATATCTGGAAAAAAGTATTTTTATCATGACTCTTATTCTTTGCTGAATCACCTCATTTTATAGTTGTAAGGGAAGAAAAGCCAGCTAGAGGGTTTACATTGATTTATTAACTTCTCTAGAGTGTTTCCTCAATAAATGTATCTTCATAGAGATCCTCGGTATGACTTCAGAAAGGGAAACACCAAAACCTTGTTTTTATTTCACATGGTTCATTACATATTATCAGTCAATAAACCAAGCACCTATCATACACAAAGCAGTACACCAAATGTCAGAAATATAAGGATAGCTTGGAGCTTATTTGGTGCATGGAAAGAAGTCACTGATGTAAAGAAATAACTGCAAAATCAAAAATATGTAAGCTGAGCAGTATAGACAATGAGTACTCTAGATCAGGTGAACATTTCTGCCAGCTAGGGTATCAAGATGAAAATGGGTCAGGCTTTATATAGAGTTTATTGCACATCATTTAAGTCTTATCCAATCTATCTTCTGTCTGTCCCCATGAATGCATAATAAGGAAGGTTAAATATATTTCTTCAAAATATAGCTAACAAAGACTAAGAAAAATTTGTTGGATATACTACAAATGGTGAATTCTGTGAAAGTCATGTAATAACTTGTTTCAAGGATCTGATATTATAAAATATTTTATTGGATATTAAGATACAATGTGACACAAACCCAAATCATCCAAAGCAACTGAAAGGCAACTAAAAATGATAACCATTAACACAGACAGACTTTCCTCCACCTTGCTACAGCAGAACGTATGGCTCCAGGATACTTCATTCTTCAAATACACTGCAAGGTACAGGCAGCAATGAATAAGAGATAAGGCCTATGAGTCAATACCAGACATGTTAAGACAAAATATAGGAGAAAAGGGAAAGAATAAATATAAAGAATAATCTAGCCATAGCTTATGTCTAAAAGCCAGAATACAAGAAAATTATGTAAGAAAATTTGAACAAGTAGCTGAGGGCCAGGGATCATATAGAAACAAGGTATTGACACAGAGAAATGAATCTAAACCAACAAAGCAGTAAGAACAGAGGTTAAATACAATATTCAGAAAGGAAGAAGGCCAGATTATTGAATAAAAGCCTAGTTGGCCAGCTTTGTAAGGCTTGGCTAGCCCTAGGCATGAATCCTGAAAAGCTGCTGCAATCCTAAAACCTTGCACACCTGGAAGATCCTGTTCCTCTTTCTTCCAAGGGAGAATTTTGGATAAGAATGAGGCATCATCTGGGGACTTTAGAATCCTCATTTCATTGTTTAAAAAAGTTTGGTACTGAATTGTTAAGCTAAAATGATGGAAAAATAGTCTTTAGAGTCAGACCTTTGCTCCAGCTTAGATGCAAATGTGAGAAAAAAAATTTATTTCTACTTAAGGTTCTTGTGAAGATCCATTTGGTAAGGTATATAAGTCCTCGAGACAACTACAGGATGTTAAATGCCTTCTATATTTGTAAGGCAGAATAAGAATGGGTTCTAAAATGGTTTCGAACTTCAAGTTTGGGCAAAGGACCCTGTCTGTGGTTTAGGCAAATATTTTTAGAAATGGTCTCTCTCTCTCTCTGAATTCAACTTAAGCATGGTTTAGTTAATTTATCACCTAATTGACTGTCATGCTGCTATTTTTATATTTAGAAATATTCTCACCGAAACACAGCCCTAAAATGTTCATAACACATCAGATGGTTTTGTTGCTGTAGTAACTTCTTTCCTTTATGAAGAAAGAATTTCTAGGAGTAATTTCAAAACAGAGTAGCTGAATTGGATTTGTATGAAGATAATGTGAGTTTTTCTTAGGGAAAGGTCCAGTGCTAGGGGGCCCTCATTTATCTCTTATATACTCTTTCTGCACTTTTGTCAGGCATGGAGAAACAAAACAAAACATAAAACACTGATAAGCGGATGGTATAAAAGAGAATACTGCCCTACCTCTAATTTTTAGGAGCTTGCCATAGAAATATTTAATTTGCTTTCCCAAACCCAATTAAAATAATTTTGAGGTAAGTTAAAAGAGTAACAGGGTACTGTTTTGTTCACTTTGCTACTGTTTTAGTAAGCAAAGGGCCAACAGAAAGGTTGATTAAATTTAAATAAATGTCTGCTCTAGCTACATATTTTCTTCATTTCACCTCAGGATGAGATTCATATTTAATCAAGGAATTTACTGCTACTCCAAGGAGGTAGAATAATAAGTGTTAAAGATGTTGGCTCCTTCATGGGACTAGAAAGAAGTGTTACTTGATGCACATTTTCTGTGATTTTGCTAAAAAAGAGGAAAAAGATCTACGTAAGGATCAATTTATTCTCACAACCAGACTCAGAAACTGGTGGGCCTGATACCACCTTCAGGTAAAGAAAATAAAATATAATTCCACCTGAAATGATATTTCTTTTCCAGGGAACCAATTTACTTCAGTCAGATGAGCTCTTGGCTCTGATAAGAAGGCATATTTCACTTTTTAACCACTGAATAAAACTGGGCTCATAGGTTTTAACTTGGGAAGAGCACAGGTATAATTTAATTTTGAGAAAATTACATAGGTGATTTCTTTCTATATATATAGTAGGAAGTTTTTAATAGAAAAAAAGAACATCTAAAACTTCCTAATATATCATTTAGTCTAGTGGCTTCCTCAACTGAGTTACTCAGCTGATAGGCATTTGAGAAAATCAAGGTTCTCCTACATACCATATTCTGAACAATTATAATCTTAGGGTAAACACTCCTATTTTTAAGACTATTCCTTTGTGCCTCCAGAACATTCCTTTTAGGAATGAATAAGTTGCCTCAAAGGAATAACATATTCATCCCAGTAGATTGCAGCACTTATTATCAAAGTCCTGTTTGTCAGAATAGGGATTTCAAACAGTACTTTTCAAGCTGTTTGTCATAAAGAACCAGTTCCTCCTGTCTCCACATTTGTATAAAGTTTTATAAATGCTTACTCTCAACTTCTGTACTTACCTGGTCTACTCAGTTCCAGTTACCAGACTATATTGTGAATAGCACTGTTTTAAACGAAGACGCTAACCAGAAGTTACACATTTTGGCAAAACAAAGGAAAGCAAAAGTTTGCACTGGAGCATTAATTTCTGTCTGATTGGAGGAGGCAGATCCAAGGAGGATGCCACAGTAGAAGTGCACACCGGAAGGGACATTAGAATACATTGTTTGCCTCGCATGCTAGTAGAAAGACATCCCCTAAAATGAGATAGCGTAGCATGCAAGTTTTGTAATTGAGAAATAAAGTAAATCTCAAAAAGAAAATTCTCCCAGTATTTTTAGAATTCTACCAGTCTAAGATGGAAAAATTTAGGAAATTTGGATGTAGAACCCATCGTAACTGTTCCAAAGTGATCAGTGGGAAGCAGAAATACCAGTTATCCAATTTTGCAAATTCTTTTTTAAACTCTTGAGCAGCTGCTATAAAATTTTAAACTTTCCTAGCATTTATGGGCTATAATCCTGCTAGGTTTCAGAAACTGAGCAGAACCGAGCTTGGGCAGAAAATAAATGAAAACAAGTGAAAGAAATCCTCACACACTGATGTATAAGAAGTATTTTGGGGAGATTCGATTACTGAGTTTCTTGTTTCTGAACTAAAACATAAACCAACTCTAGGGAGACAATGTTCTCTGATAAGAAAGAAATGCTTTATTTTGAAATAAAGGATGATTTCAAATTTTAATGACTGTGCGGTATCTTCAGAGGAGTAGCATGTTAGCTTGATGGTTTAGAAAATCATCCAGTGGGCAAATTTGAATTAGCTTCATGTTGAGATTCCCAAAATAACATGATTTGCCACAGGTATTAGATTAACTCATCCAAATTCAGAACATGTTGAGGAGCAAGAAGGAAAACAAAGTGAAAATTAGATTGTTGCTTAGGGTGGTCAATCTCAGATGGAGTATTTCTACAGGGAGATTTCTGAAGCCAGGGCTAAAGAGGTCAAAAGGCAGAGAGGACCCAAGACAGAAGTAGGGGGCCACCAAGGACCAACATGTATTTCTCCCTCTGACTACTGTCACGGTTTATTTAGACATACCCTGAATGATATTATTTTTGTTTGGTTTGGTATTTTTTTTTGGGGGGGTGGTGCAGATGCAGCATATGGAAGTTTCCCAGCTAAGGGCTGAATCAGAGCTGCAGCTGCCAGCCTATGCCACAGCCACAGCAACATAAGATCCAAGCCACATCTGCAACCTACACCACAGCTCACAGCAACACCAGGTCCTTAACCTACTGAGCGAGGCCAGGGATCAAACCCACACCCTCATGGATACTAGTCAGGTTTGTAATGCACTGAGCCATGATGGGAACTCCTATTTTTGTTTGTTTTTTATTCAGATATAATTAACATAAAACATCATGCTAGTTTTAGGTTTATAACATGATTTGATATTTGTACATATTGTATATACTGCAAAATGATCATCACAGTAAGTCTAGTTAATATCCATCATCACATATAGTAACGTGTGTGTGTGTGTGTGATGAGAATTTTTAAGATCAACTTTCAAATACATGATACGATATTAATGATGATGTCAATAATGACTACTCTTCACACTCATACTGGGCACACTCATTTCCATGCTTACTTTTAATTTTTGATTCAACTTTTTGTTTTAGAAGGTAATTTTGTGTGTATAGTGTAAAATATATTGTATATGAAGTGAATCTATTCATATTTATAGTTGCTCATTACTCAGGCATGAAAAACTAGTCTCAAGCATGGAAAGTGAGTTACATATACTATCTGGACAGTCTAGATTATAATTATTTTCACCTATCACTTATTTTGCCGTATATGTATTCTACAAAAACTTAACATATACTAAATGCATTCTCCCCACCATGATTTAGAGTGAGGATACAAAAATGCAGTAAAAGAGTAAAAGAATGCCAGATAATTGATTTCACATATATGATGGTCATAAGAGGGTTTTTTTTAAGCCTAAATATAAACTAGACAGTTTTTCATGGGAACAGGGAAGACACACATATGCAAAACAGCACCCAACACCTTTCTATTTTTTACAAGAAATCAGGTAAAATTTTTCTATTAATTGTAATTTCTACCCAAAATTTTATTTCAGAAATTGCAATTTTCATATAGATTTATAATATCTTCCCTATTTAATTAAATCCTATCTTTTTAATTAAATATGCTTTCTTTAAATAATTGTCAAATGAAGAGGCAATACATAGGCTAGTTCATTCCAGTCTTGTTTGCACTTTATCAGCAACTGAAATCATTTGTTTGAAGTAAGGTCTCCTGAGTTCAAGAAAGCCATTAGAGTATTTTAGTGAAAGAAAATGTGAAATTAGATGAGAAGGTGAATTTTATAAGTTATATATTTCCAAGCAGAAACCTAAAATCTTTCTTTTTAGAGTTCACAGTTGGATTTGAGGCCCTGATTTTACTTAAGTTCCCATGTGAAAATGTTATACAATAAGGCTATATATCCGATGCTAATGTATATGCATTTCAAATATTTTCTCTTCATAGACATTTTCTATCTTAGATATTACCGAGCAGAGTAAACTGTAGAGTTGCAGGAGAGACCACTATATACTGTGTCCTAATAAATTTATTATTTAAAAAAAAATCCTACCATGATGTTAGGGTCAAGTAAAACAGCAGGTAGACTAAGATTGTATCATTTCCACCTAGGCCCACAATGTTGCTCTGATTGGCAATGGCAATATAAGAATGTCCCTCCCCCTCACCTCCCACCAAACACACACAGAACTGTATCCTCTTTGAAATGCTCCAAACAAATATGACATACTTGTGGAAATTGGATGCAAATTGAGATATGAAATTATTTTCCACATTTAGACCTTAATTATTATCAAACTCAACCTTGCTGTTTAATGTCATCTCAATCTTTACCTACATGGTTATCTAGTTATCACTTAAAGGTGAATTATCCCCCAAAATGCCTATAGTGTCTCATTCAGTAACTCTTTGCATTCTGTCCTGTTTGAAATTCAGCAAGCAATAGATGGGAAATGCTCAGGCTCATAACCACAGTTCTCAAATGTTGCTACTTCTATAAGAGGATATTTCTAATAATATCTTACATTCAGGTACAACTACACAATTTGTGGGGCCATGTGCAAAATAAGAATACAGGGATCTTTTTTCAAAAAAATTTAATGACAGTAAAACCAGCGATGGGGCTCTTTTAAGTGTGTGGCCTTGGACAACTGCACAGATTACATGCCTATGAGACAGGTCCTGTTTATATTTATACACTATTTTCATAGTTAATACACATAAATTAACTCATTTGATTCTCATAACTGCTTGAGGTAGGTAGATCAATTAATATTGGTCTCAGTTCTTTCCTGTGACATTTACAGAAATTGATGTTCAAAGAGCCTGTGTGATCCATTCAACCAGCTAAGTGTCAAAGTTGGAACCATAACTCTGGTCTCCTGACTTTTAGCTAAGAGCACTTTCTGTTCTATTGTATTGCTTTTCTATGAAAAAATAGCATCAAAAAATGTACCTGCCTGTTAATTAGTTATGCCCTGACAGTGCCTCAATAATATGCAACACCACAAATAATTGAAAGCATGCATATATAAATCATCATAAATTGGTGATGATTTATCCATTTGAAAATCTGTCATTAACGCAACCATTCTTCAATCACTATTAAACTAACGCTTGGATGCTCTTTTTTTTCCCCATTTTGTCCTTATGGAAGTTCCCAGGCTAGGTCTAATCAGAGCTGCAGCTGCTGGCCTACACCACATCCACAGCAACACCAGATCCTAGCTGCATCTGCAACCTACATTGGAGCTCACAGCAATGCTAGATCCTTACTTAACCCACTGAGCGAGGCCAGGGATTGAACCCTCACCCTTATGTATACTAGTCAGGTTCTTAACCCACTGAGCCACAACAGTAATTCCTGGATGTTCTTTTTCCGACCAAGAAACAAACAAAGCAAAACAAAGCAATAAAAATAACAACTTTCTCTCACTAAGGGTGATTTTAGGCAATGAAAATCTTTGTGCCCTTTTGCCTGTCCAAAGCCTTTAGCAAGCCCCCTCACAATGTCAACACTAAATGTCATTATGGTGCATTTTTCTTCCACATGTGATTATTAAGAGTTATTAATGCCAGAACTCAGCCAAGAAAATAGCTTTTTATTAAAACAGCTGATCCCTCTCCTGGTTGAAAACTCTCTTGTGAATCTCAGTGAAAACCACAAATTGCCTTTTCTATCTACCTATTAATTCATTTTGAAAGCAGGAAACGAATGGGGAAAAGACCACGGTGCTTCTCTCCCCTTACCCCATCATCAGTTTGTGTTAAAATCTTCTCTTGACCCTCCTATGATCTCTTTCCTAGCAGGAACCAGGTTGCCATAGCAACCAATCTACTAATTCAGTCAATTGACTTTGCTCAGCTTTTAATGAATGCTTAATTAACATAGATTGTTTCATTTATCCAGAAAATTGTTTTTTGAGCTCCTACTATATGCAAAGCACCTGATCCATGTCTTGTCAGGAATCAAGGTTTGCAGGACTTAGAGAACTTCTAGGCTGACATTAAAGAACCAATGATGTAAAATCATACACACACACACACATTTATATTGTATATAATTTACCAAATGTGTATGTTATATATACTTACATAAAATACCATCATTTTACACATTATATGTAGTTATTTATGATTTTGAGATTCCTTTGATTTTTGGTGATTTGAATCTAAGAACTTAGAGTGGGATTTTGTTTTCTTTGGGAAGTTAGAGATAGGAAAGGAGGCTGGCTTGCCTAACTGAAAAGTAATTGCTTCTTGAATATATAACAAAAAAATTGTTAACAATTTATTTTAACTCAGTTTCCTTTCAGTGAACAATATGGTCTATCTAGTTCATTCATTATAGAGAGGAGTTGTTACAAGGACACAAATCAGAGAAAGCCCTTGTGTGGGCATATTCATTGTGCAGAATGTATTTCATTCAGATCAACAAACCTTTGTTTGAAGAAACAGTAATTATTATTTTGTAATCCATTGTATTTGCATGACACTTCATGCTTTGTAAAGTACCCTCCAGAAACTTGTAATGCCACATAACTCCTCTAATTCTTAGAGATCATAGAAAGAAGATCTTCCAGGACAACATTACTGAAGAGTTTATTTTGGGCTCTAAGGGAACACTATTGTCCTCCTCTGAGAGTAGGCAGTATTTGTTTCATTGCTAAAGGAATAGAAAACTCAAGGCCCAACTTTTTTGGTGGGGGGTGGGGGAGAGAGAGGCGAAGAAAGAGAGAGACACATGTTTTAGGGATAAGGATGAATAAATCAAAATATACTACTCTGAAAGATAGCAGTATGGAGTGTAACACTCCTCTCATGAGAGAGATTGGGGAGAACGGAGTAGGATACTCCCTCTTATATCTCTTATATCTCCTTCCAGGCCAAACATATGGCTCACATTCTACTGGCAGCTTTCTATATTGTGCATTTGATTTCTCTATAATTTTTGATATGCTTCCAATAATTTTCATGATTCTTGAGGGCAAAGACTATGTTCATAATATTTTTATGTGATTAGTGGAGTATATCACATAAGGGGTGGGGGTACACACTAAGAGTTTGTTGCTTTATTTCATTTAATTCTGCTGAAGATACACATATATACATTTATTTGTTTATATAAAATTTTCCTCTGGAGTTCCCATCATGGCATAGCAGAAACAAATCCTACTAGGAACCATGAGGTTGCGGGTTCAATCCCCAGCCTTGCTCAGTGGGTTGAGGATCTGGAATTGCCATGAGTTGTGGTGTAGGTTGCAGATGCAGCTCAGGTCTGGCATTGTTTGGGCTGTGGCATAGGCCAGCAGCTGTAGTTCTGATTAGATCCCTAGCTTGGGAACCTCCACATGCCCCAAGTGCAGCCCTAAAAACAAAACAAACAAACAAAAAATTTTCCCTGGCTTCCTGGCTTTAACCTTAATTGGTTAGGGATCCATGGCCTATATCTTTCATATCAATTTCAGTGACCCTATAAGAGTGTCAGGATCATTTACAACAGGCTTAATCTACTAATCTCAAGTAAAATTTTATACCCTTCATTCTCTCTACTAAGAAAGATCATCTTTGCAATATTCTGCTATCTTAAACAGCAGAAAGAACCCAATTTCCAGTTCCAAACTCATTCCAGATTAGTTTTACAACTTTGGGAAAATCACTTAGCCTACCTAGACCTCAGTATTCACTGTCAAATGAGGTTAATTAGGCCTGCATTACCTATTTTATAGGTTTGTTGCAACTATCAAATTGATGAAGAACTTCAAATGATATTACTGCTGAAAGAGACCTTACAAATTATCTAAAAGTGTCCATACATTTTGGAGGATCAGTGTTATTAATGCTTGCCCAAACTCACATAGTGGGAGAGCTAAGCCTATATTTCAGGTTTATATTCCAGTGCTATTTGCACTACTTTCCATTAAGATTCTGAAAGAACTTGGAAGGTAACAAATGCAAAGTGTTATGATTAGTATTCATTATATAACTCCTTAAAGGTCCGCAAGGACTGCTGAGGATGGCGAAGTGCAAGACAGCAATGCCTTTATCAGTGGTTGTGATAAGAAACAGATTCCTAAGCTGTCAAGGACGATAGGAAATCAGCCAATGTCCTTAGTAAAATAAAACGTAGGTCTCCAAGATGATAATGAGTGCTTGAATATAGGAAAGGTGGCTAGACCTATCAACCTGGCTTTGGTTCTTCTAGACTTGTCTTCCTCTTGGAGGTGTTACTAATCCATCTTGCCCATCTCCAGGCAGGGCACAAAGTTGTGATGGTTAGATGGGAGAGAGTGTTTCTCCTGTATCTACATATTACAAATGACAAGATATTCATCTTAATTTTCTGTTACACAGCTGAAACCAGACTTTTATTTTTATACAAGGTGAATAAAACACCTGGGGACCATAGGAGGGAAACAAAGTTAAAGAGCAACTTATAACTAGAGAGTCTTGTTTCTAAAACCCAAGATAACCACACTCAGTTTGTCACCTCCCAAGGAGTATGCTAGGACTAAGTCCCTAGAATGCCTTTATGTAGCCATTGCAATCACTGTTAACTGGAAAAACCCTCAATTATGTAAGGGTTCCTTTAAGTACAGATCAAGAAAAAAAGAAGGTATTTAAGAGGGCTATATTTTTCCTATTGCTGTTGCTTAATACTCACCTTATAGGAGTTCCTGTCGTGGCTCAGCGGTAATGAACCTGACTAGTATCTATGCGGATATGGCTTCCATCCCTGGCCTTGCTCAGTGGGTTAAGGATCCAGGATTGCTGTGAGTTGCGATGTAGGTTTGAAAAGCAGCTCAGATCTCATATTACTGTGGCTATGGTATAGGCTGGCAGCTGCAGCTCCGATTTGACCCCAAGCCTGGGAACCTCCATATGCCGCACCTGCAACTCTAAAAAAAGCAAAAAGAAAAACAAAAACAAACAAAAACAAACCAAAAAAACACTCGCTTTATAAATTTTACTTTCCTACCTAATTAATTTGTTTCTTCCCCTAAATGATTGACTCTGGAAATCTTTTCCCTTTAAGGGAGACCTATTTTCTACTCAGTTTCAACTTTCTCAATGAGATCAGCAAAAGGTGTGGCTGAAACTATCTCATACATCATCCCTTCCTTCTGTACTTTACTTTCTTCACTTCCCTGGCAAGTATTGATCCCAAGATCACTCCCCAGTAAACTTCCTGAATGTAAATTTCCACCACAGGGTCGGTTTCCTAGGTAACTCTATCAAAGAGTGATGATTCCAGGAATAGTCAGAAGATACAGACTCAAATGGTATTTTGCTGCTGAATTATCTTGCTGGCCAGCTAACTATTGGGGCCCTCACCACTGAGTGAGTTTAAATAAAGCACTGATAATACCTGGCACGTGTATAATTATTAAAACTTTAACAGGTGGTAAAGTAAGACGGTATATGGCTAGAAGGGAATAGAAGGTGCAATATCTAAGGTTTTTGAAAGGTGTGGGTAGAGTACTAGTAATAAGGATAATGTAATCAATGGTTTTTGCTGAGTGCCATTGATACATTGTAGAAAAATAAGGAAAGGCTAAAGGCAAATCATCACCAACTGAAGGTGGAGTGCGAAAGTCATAGGGACTCTTTGGGAGCATGTAAACAGAATGTTATCTCCTGAGGATAGAGGCCAGAAAAAACAATGGATTATATTCAGGATTTAATTACAAGAGTAACAAAGGTCCTGAGAAGATGGAATGTTCATCCCTGCAGTCTCCTTGCCAACGTCAGGACCTCGGTTAGGAAGAACTGGACACTGATACAAGGATGAGGACATTTGTACTGGTCCACCAAAAACATTGAAAAATCCTAGAATTCTCCTGAAGTGGCCCATTCTTCCATGTTAAAGGCTATCATTCCCCTTTGCTTAAACCATGCACAGGCCTCTGCTTTGAAAATCAGTTTGCACCAGTATCAAGACATATTCCCACCCCCGCTCCTGTCCATTAGGCCAAAAAGAAACGGCTGGGGACGTTACCTAGATGTTAAGGAAGGAAAGGCACTACACTCCAAAAGGAGCTGAACGATCAAGCCAACATGTACTAGGGGAAAGCTGAGAGAATACGAGGTGCTGGAGCATGAAGGTGCTAGATCAAGGGAAGGCACCCTTAGATAGGCCAAGGGTGAGTTTATTGATGTGAGAATACTCTCCCGTGATATAGGATTTAACTCCCAGACAGGAAGTGCTTCATTCATCTTTCACTCATACCTCATAATCAATAATAGTGGGGCTTTTCTTTCAGCTCTATGTACACTCATATATACTTCTCCAAACTACTAAACTGTTGCTCATGTTGGGCATAGTCTCTGCCTGGAAATTCATTACCATCTTTCTTCACTTGATTTCTTCACTGCAAAACTCTATCCTCAGCTCATGTCTTATATGGTGAATTTATTTATTTATTGGACTCTCCCCTACCTCATTCTCAAGACCAAGAACTAAGTGTTATTTATCTTTGTATTCTTTATATCCATCATGGATCCCTGCACATAGAGGCACACAACAGATATTTGCTGAACTAATGAAACCCATTAACAATTATCATCTACCTTTAAGAATCCTTCTCCAACCATAAGCAAGGCTCTGCTCAGTCACAGTCATGATTACTAAGCTGCAGATTGAGACTATGCTTTTGTGGAGTGGTAAGTGAATAGTTTTAAAGTTTTTATATAAATATAGTTTGATGTGTGATATATACTCTGTGAGAATAACTCATTTCTGATCAGTGTGTGGACGGTTTATTTCTAGATGGAGAAAGAGGTCTGAGTGAGTAAACTGGGTAAATTAGCTTCTCAATTTTTCTGTATTTAATTTACTAACTCCTCTTCTTTCATACAACACATTGGAAGTGATCCAATTCTATCTTCCATGAATATTCTAGCTAAAGAGACATCAATTGCCTTTTAATTAAAAAGAATCTTTGTGACATCAAGAAAAAATTATTTAAAAATCATTATTTCAACAGAGAAGGCCAAACTTCTATATTTAAAAGAGAAATATAGAAGTATGCCAGCATTCTTCCCCTAATATTGGCAAAAGCAAACTTCAAAACTCTGGAATGCTATGTTCTACTATTTAATTTTTTTTAAAAAATTAAAACTAAATTGGCTCACTTGAAATCATATTTCTCAGTGTGATAGAGGAAGATCTTGGGATAAGGATCATCATGCATAAATGCAGAGGGTGGCTCTCCTCTTACTATGAGTTTATAGTGTCAAGAAGGCCATCCATACCAAAACACCTATACTCATTGAAGCTTAAAATTCTAATTAAATTCCAGGAGGCATAGCACAGTTATCTGCCTGCAGATTCTATTTATTCCTGTTAAGAGCATATATGTGCAAGGCACAAGACACATTCTCCTAGGAAAGGTGACACTTTTACATGAATAAGTTTATCACGTCAATCGAAAAGAGAAAGGAAGTGGCACTTTTAGAGAAGAGAGTGGCAACAAAAATGCAAAGTATGGAAAGTGAAGGATGATGCTGCAGAGACTAAGTTGGCTACCTCATAATTAAGCTGAAAGCTTTTCCTGATCGAGAGAGATGGTCCGTATACACACACATACACACACACACACATACACACAAGATTTAAAAACATGATAGAGTCTTGTCATTGTTAAGTTGTTATAGTGTTCATTGTTCATGAACTCTAGATAACTGGAAGAAGGTCCTGTAGGAATAGCCTTAGGAATACATCAGTCTTATTATTAGGAGGAGTTTCAGAAGATCTAATGATATGATAGTCAAGGAACTTTCAAACCACAGGTAGTGAACATAATCATATAGTAACTGGTAACCTTTTAGAAAGAAAAAAAAGACACACGATTAAGCAAAATGTGTAGAAACAGCACAAAACTTATTAGAGTTAAAATGTACATTGTCTATTTAGGAGACTGGAATCAGGCTGGGGAGATAATACTTGAATGTCTTGTTAATGAATTTATCATTTATCTAATATTTTTTTGAGCAGAGTATGATACTATATCCATATTTGAAAAAAAATAATTTCCAAATGGTATGTAGAAAGGGATGGAGAGAGAAGAATGTGAAAAGCCAGGCAAGAAGTGTTGTAATCCTAGGATCATCTACATCAGAATTACCTGTGGGAAAGGGGAAAATGCTTGCTAAAATTCCAATTATCAGGCTCTATCCCAGATCTGCAGAATTAGAATCCCTAAGCGCAAGGCCCTCATAACCTACTTTTTCAAAGATATCCCTGGAAAGATTTAGAACCACTAAAATTCTGCTCTAAAGACCTAGGTTCTCACACTTTAATACTAACCAATATTTCTTGTGCATAACAATGTAACTTCCTGGCTCCCAGCCATAGAGATTCAGATTTTATACAACTGGAGCCCAGGAATTTTTACTTTGAAAAAGCTCCTCCAGTGATTCTGATAATTTATAAAGTTTGAGATACGAAGATAGTGAATTTATATTAAATTTGGTAAAAGGAGAATTTTTTTCAGAAAATATTTTGATATAGTAGATAAAAAAGTATGCCAGGTTGTTATGTTGAAAGTGAGGAAAGTGTCAGACAGAATGATATAATGATCAGAATACTGCACTAGGATTCTGGAAACCTTACTTCACATCTTGATTCTATTCCTATTAGCTGTGTGACCTTGGACACATTATTTCATCCCCCTCTGAATTCTGTAAAGTAAGTGAGTAAAACTTGATATGATTCCTCAAACATGTTCCACAGGTGTTATATATGTGTGATAATGGATTGATGGACAAATATTTTTGGAAAAGAATGACTTCAACAAATGAAACAGTTCATTTACAAGGTAATATTTCAGAGCACTTAGTGTGTTTATGTACTGTGAACCTATAAAAAGAAAGTTGAAAATGGAATGTTTCACAAACTTATTTGACCATGAAACACTTTTTAGGAGTATTTTACTGAAAACATTTAGCAGAACACACTTTAGGTAATACCAAACCAAAACACAATACCATTTACACTGGCACTCCAAAAAATGAAATACTTGTGCATAAATCTTAATAAAATATGTATAAGAGCTATATGAGGTAAACTATAAAATTCTGTTGAGCAAAGTAAAAAAAAAATAAATAAATGGAGAAATATTTCGTGTTCAGAGAAGACTCAATGTCATCAAGATGTCAGTTCTTCCCAGCCTGATTTATATATTCAAAGCAATACCAATCAAAATCCCAACAAGTTATTTTGTGGATACTGAGAAATTGATTTTAAAGTTTATATGGAGAGGCAACCAGCATAACCAACACAATAGTGAAAGAGAACAAAACCAGAAGACTGACATTATTAAACATAAAAATTTATTATAAACCTACAGCAATCAAGGCAGTGTGGGATTGGTGAAAGGAAAGACAAATAGAACTATGGAACAGAATAGAGAACCCCCAAAATAGGCCCACATAAACATAGGCAACTGATCTTTGAAGGCATACAACAGAGCACAGATAGTCTCTTCAACAAATGGTGCTAGAACAACTGGATATTCACATGCAAAAAATGAATAAAGAAGATGTGATACATATATACAATGGAATATTACCATTAAACAGTTTGCCATAAAAAATACAAACTAATGCCATTTGAAGCAACATGGATGGAATTAGAAATTATCACATTAAGTGAAGTTAGGCAGTGAAAGACAAACATATGATATCACTTATATGTGGAATCTTAAAAAAGGATACAAATGAACTTATTTGCAGAACAGAAACAGACTCACAGACTTTGGAAAACTTTTGGTTACCAAAGGGACAGGTGTTGGGGGAAGGGATGGACTGGGAGTTTGGGATTGGCATATACACACTGAGGTATATGGAATGGCTGGCCAACAGGGACCCACTGTATAGCACAGAGAACTCTACCCAATGCTCTGTGATAATCTATGTGGGAAAAGAATCTGAAAGAGAATGGATGTGTGTATATGTAGAACTGAATCACTTTGTCGTACAGCAGAAATTATCACAACCCTATAAATCAACTATACTTCAATAAGACTTCTAAAAATGAAAAAAAAAATGAATCTAGGCACAGACCTTACACCCTTTGCAAAAGTGAACTAAAAAATGAATCAACTTAAATATAAAGCTCAAAATAATAAATCTCCTAGAAGACAACATATGAGAAAACCTACAGGACATTAGGTAAGTTGTTTACTTTTTAGATATACACCAAAGGTATGATACATGTAAAAATAAGCTAAACTGTATTAAACTTAAAAATGTTTGTTCTGCAAGACATTGCCAAGAAAATAAGGAGACAAGGCACACACTGAGAGAAAACAATTGTAAAACACACAACTGGCAAGAGACTATTATCTAAAATATGAAAAGAACTCATAAAACTTAACAATAAGAAAACAACTCAATTTAAAAATGGGCCAAAGACCTTAACAGACATCTCACCAAAGAAGATACACAAATGACAAATAAGCACATGAAAAAGATTCTCTGTGTCATATATCATCAGGGGAATGCAAATTTAAACAAGATACTACCACACACCTACTAGAATGGCCAAAATTCCAAAACAATGACAATATCAAATGCTAGTAAGGATGTAGAGCAACTGGAACCCTCATTTTTTGCTGGTAAGAGAGCAAAATGGTACAGCCACTTTGGCAGTTACTTATAAAACTAAACATACTCTTAACATATGATTCAACAGCCATGCTCCTTGGCGTTTACCCAAAGAGTTGAAAATTTATGTCCAAAAGAGTTCAGAGGAAGACGGAAGAGTTCTAGGATGTAAGGCTCATCTACTAACAAAAGTACATTGAAAATGCATCTATGTGTGGAACTGTTCACATGGAAAATTTGCTAAAAACTGACAAAAGACCTCAGGATTATGATGGAGCAAGAAAAACTGCACAAAACCAGATAGGAAAAAATAAAGAAGAAGAAAAAGAAGCAAAAAGAGAGATGGGACCTGCACCCCTAGGAAGGAGCTGGAAAGAGGAAAAGTTCCTGCACCCTGGAGAGTTCCCCCACCAGGGAGGAGATCAGCCAAGATGGAGGAGGAACTCTAGATAATTGGTATGAAACAGTTAAAACGGAAATAATCCTCCACAAACAGTCAGTGCTAAGGGCAACAATATGCAGATGCCTGCATGTGTTGGGAACTAAAATGCTGGCCTTAGAGATCAGTCTCAAAGAGAGAGCTTGAGCAGGCTACATGGGGAAAAATCCCAGGTGTGCCACATGGAAACAGCCTGAGGGACTATAATATAGGGTGACCACATTTGAGGGTATAAGAAGAAGCAACCCAATCAGGCTTAGAAGATGGGTGCTATTGTTTGGGGGTGAAGGGAAGGGGCAGGATCCACCACTACAGCCTTGTTCCCTATGCATGCTTTCTCAGTTACAGGATACTGCTTCAGCTCTGGGAGCCACTCCACAGCAGTAGCTGCCTAGCAACAGCTGAGAAGCAGCCCAGCCCCTAGGGCTGCAGAGAACTTGGAGCAGGTGGGTTAACACCTGGGGGAATAATAGCTCCCTGCTCTTGCCAGTGGCCCCCATGCTAGCAGCTCCTGCCAGTGGCCCCCATGCTAGCAGCACCTGACCCACACGAGAAGAGTTGCCAGGGCTACAAACTGCCCATCCAGGAAAAGCACAAGCTCCATAGCTCTGACCAGTGGTTCTGCAGGAGCTCACACCAGTGGCACCTGATCTGCACCAAGAAAGGACAAGACAGGGCCACCGTGCACACTCCCTGCCAGAGCATTGGGCAGCCCAGCTGGAGAAAAGCATAAGCTACAGGGTCTATGCCAGTGGCACTTGTTCCATGCCAAGAGAACCATGAGAGACCCATTGGTCCATATCCTGATCCACAGCAGCTACAGAGAGCACTCCTACCAGCATTCAGGTGGGGGTTTGGAGGGACAACCAGAAGTACATGTCCTAAAGCTACAGAGAGAGCCTTTTAGCTATAGTTGAGGAGCAGCACCCCACCCTTGGGGCTATATAGAGAGATCCCAAGAGTGTCCAAGCAAGGGAGTGACTGCAGAAGAGTGGTGCCTTCCCCTACAGCTACAGAGAGCAGTCCCAAGAGCCTCCCCAGCAAAGAGACAGACTGCAGGAGCAGCTGTTGACATTGCAAGCTACAGGAAAGAGTCCTGAAAGCAACCTGGTAGCAGGAGGAGTTGCAGGAACTACGCTGTCCCCACATGCTACAAAAGCAGTCCTGTGAACTGTGAATCATTGCCACCTGCAATGATTCACAGATGCAATTCCTAGCATCCACCTAGCTCCAGGAGAGGTAGCGTGATACCATTGCTCCCAATACGTGCCCTGGGTACACGTGAACCACTACCACCCCTGAGAACTCCAGAACTAGGCATTTGCTGCTGCATCTACATACCTGCTATCAAGGGGACAATAAACAGAAAGGTAGACATTATGAGATGACAGAGAAGCAGCTTTTGGACAAAGGAACAATATAAAACCACACAGAAACCACTAGATGATGAGGAGATAGGCCATCTACCTGAAAAAGAATTCAGAATCATGATAGTAAAGATGATCCAAGATCTTGGAAAAAGAATGGAGACACAGATCAAGAACTTAAAAGAAATGTTTAAAAAAGAGCTAGAGGATTTAAAGAACAGGATGAATAGCACAATATCTGAAGTGAAAAATACACAAGAAGGAACCAATAGCAGGTTAACAGAGGCAAATGAATGAATAAGTGAGGTGGAAGACAGAGTGGTGGAAATCACTTCTAAAGAAAAGAAAATAGAATGAAATGAACTGAGGAGAGTCTAAGAGACCTCTAGGACAACATTTAACATACCAACATTTGCATCAAAGGGGTTCCAAAAGGAGAAGAGAGGAAGGACAAGAGAAAATATTTGAAGAGATTATAGCCAAAAATTTCCCTAATGTGGGAAAGGAAACACTCACTCAAGTGGAGGAAGCACAGATAATTCCATACAAAATAAACCCAAGGAGAAACACAGTGAAACACATATTAATCAAACTGATACATCTGGACAAAACTTTCCTTGAAAAGGATACATGCACCTGTATGTTCATTGCAGCATTATTCATAATAGCCAATACATGGAAACAACCCAAATGTCCATTGACAGATGAATGGATTAAGATGTGGTATATATACACAATGGAATACTATGCAGCCATAAAATAGAACAAAATAATGCCATTCGCAGCAACATGGATGGAATTAGAAACTCATCCTGAGTGAAGTAAGTCAGAAAGGGAAAGGCAAATATCATATGATATCACATGTCTGGAATCTAATATATGGCACAAATTAACCTTTCCACAGAAAAGGAACTTATGGACTTGGAGAATAGACTTGTGGTTACCAAGTGGGAGGGGGAGGGAGTGGGATGGACTGGGAATCTGGGTTGATAGATGCAAACTATTGCATTTGGAGGGGATAAGCAATGAGATCCTGCTGCATAGCACTGGGAACTATATCTAGTCATTGTGATAGAACATGATGGAGGATAATGCAAGAAAAAGAATATATATATATGACTGGGTCACTTTGCTGTACCATAGAAATTGACAAAAGAGTGTAAACCAACTATAATGGAAAAATCATTTTAAAAAAAGAAAAAATATTAAAAGCCACAATAGAAAAGCAACAAATCACATACAAGGGAACCCCCATAAGGATAACAGCTTTTTTTCAGCAGAAACTCCACAAGCCAGAAGGGAGTGGCAAGATATCTTTGAGGAGATGAAGAGGAGGAACCTAGAACCAAGAATACTCTACCCAGCAAAGCTCTCATTCACACTGGATGGAGAGATCAAAGCTTTTCAGACACGCAAAAGCTAAGAAAATCAGCACCTCTAAACCAGCTCTACATCAGCTACTAAAGGATCTTCTCTAAACAGAATAGGAAAAGCTATAATTAGAAACAAGAATATCAGAAAAGAAAAAGCTCACTGGTAAAGGCAATGATAATGTAAAAATAAGAAGTCACCTATTGACAAATATGATATCAAAACTAGCAAGCAAAAGAAGAGGAGAGGACAAATGCAGAACACTTAATTTGAAATTAAGAGACCAGCAACTAGAAATAATTCTACACAGACATAGATTGTTCTATCAAAATATAATGGGAACCACAAATCAAATAACTATAATGGACACACACATAAAAAAGAAAAAGCAAGCTCAACATAACACTAAAGAGGATCAGCAAATCACAAGAGAATACAAGAAAAGAGGAAGGGAAGAAAAAAGACTGAAAATAACAATACAAAAAATTAAGAAAATGATAATATGTACATACTTATCCATAATTACATTGAATGTAAATGGATTAAAAGCTCTAACTAAAAGACACAGACTGGCTGAGTAGATACCAAAACCAGACCCAGATATATATATATATACTGTTTACAAGAGCTCTAAGGACACATACAGGCTTAAAGTGAGGGAATGGAAGAAAATATTACATGCAAATGGAAATCACAGAAAAGCAGGAGTAGCAACACTTATATTAGACAAAATAGATTTTAAAATAAAAAAGGTCATAAGAGACAAAGAAGACATGACATAATGATTAAAGGATCAATCCAAGATACCTAGAGACAAATGAGAATGAAGATATAACAATCCTAAACCTTTGGGACACAGCAAAAGCAGTTCTGAGAGGGAAATTTATAGTAATACAATCTTACCTCAGGAAAGATGAAAAAGTTTGAATAAACAATCTAACATTATGCCCTAAACATCTAGAGAAGGAAGAACAGGGAAAGCCCAAAATTAGTAGAAGGAAAGAAATCATAACATATAGAGAAGAAATTAATAACATAAAGAAAAAGAAAACAATAGAGAAGATCAATGAAACCAAAGTTGGTTCTTCGAAAACATCAACAAATTGATAAACCTTTAGCCAGACTCAAGGAAAAAAAAAAAGGGAGAGGATTCAAATCAATAAAATCAGAAAGGAAAAAGGGCAAGTTACAACTGACACCATAGAAATACAAAGGATCATGAGACTATTATGAGCAACTATATGGCAATAGTATGGACAACCTAGAAGAAGTGGACAGATTCTTAAAAAGGTATTACCTACTAAGACTGAATAGCAAGTATTGCTGGGAAACCTGGACAGCTACATGCAAATCAATGAAACCAGAACACACCCTCACACCAAAAATAAACTCAAAATGGCTTAAAGACTAAATATAAGACACCATCAAACTCCTGGAAGAGAGAATAGGCAAAACATTCTCTGACATCAACCTTATATTTTCTCAGGTCAGTCTCCCAAAGCAACAGAAATAAGAGCAAAAATAAACCAATGGGACCTAAGCAAACTGACAAGCTTTTGTACAGCAAAGGAAACCAAAAAGAAAACAAAAAGACAACTTACAGAATGGGATAAAGAGTTTCAAATGATGAAACTGACAAGGGCCTAATCTCTAAAATATACAAGCAACTTAACACAACTCAAAAGCAAAAAGCCAATAACCCAATTGAAAAATTGGCAAAAGACCTGAATAGACATTTCTCCAAAGAAGATATACAGATGGCCAGCAAACACATGAAAAAATGCTCACCATCCCTGATTATTAGAGAAATGCAAATCAAAATTACCATGAGATACCACCTCACACCAGTCAGAATGGCCATCATTAAGAAGTCCACAAATAACAAATGCTGGAGGGGGTGTGGAGAAAAGGGAACCCTCCTGCACTGCTGGTGGGAATGGAAGCTGGTGCAACCACTATGGAGAACAGTATGGAGGTACCTTAGAAAACTATACATAAAACTACCATATGACCCTGCAATCCCATTCTTGGGCATATATCCAGACAAAACTTTCTTTAAAAAAAGACACATGCACCCACATGTTCATTGCAGCACTATTCACAATAGCCAAGACATGGAAACAATCCAAATGTCCATTGACAGATAATTGGATTCAGAAGATGTGGTATATATACACAATGGAATACTACTCAGCCATAACAAAGAATGAAATGATGCCATTTGCAGCAACATGGATGGAACTAGAGGCTCTCAGACTGAGTGAAGTAAGTCAGAAAGAGAAAGACAAATACCATATGATATCACGTATATCTGGAATCTAATATAAGGCACACCAAATGAACCTTTCTACAGAAAAGAATATCATGGACTTGCAGAATAGATTTGTGGTTGCCAAGAGGGAGGGGAAGGAATGGGGTGGTTGGGGAGCTTGGCGTTAAAAACCTTTAAAAAAAACCAAAGTCCAGGACCCAATGGCTACATAGGAGAATTCTATAAAACATTCAGAGAAGAGTTAATACCTATTTTTCTGAAACTCTTTCAAAAATTAGCAGAGGACAGAACACTCCCAAACTCATTCTATGAGGCCATCATCATCCTGATACCAAAACCACTCAAAGATACCACAAAAAAAGAAAATTACAGGCCAATATCACTGAAGAACATGTATGCAAAAATACTAAACAAAATATTAGCAAACTGCATCCAAATAATATTAAAAACTTCATACATGATGATCAGGTAGGATTTATCCCAAGGTTGTAAAGATTCTTCAATATCAGCAAATCTATCAGTGTGGTACACCACATCAACAAACTGAAAAATAAAAATCATATGATCATCTCAATAGATGAAGAAAAAGCTTTTGACAAAATTCAACACCTATTCCTGATAAAAACTCTACAGAGAGTGGGCATAGAAGGGAACTACCTCAATATAATAAAAACCATTTATGACAAACCCACAACTAACATCATTCTCATGGTGAAAAACTAATAGTATTTCCACTAAGATCATGAGGAAGACAAGGATGTCTACTTTCACCACTACTATTCAACATAGTTTTGGAAGTCCTAGCAATGGCAATCAGACAAGAAAAAAGAAACAAAAGGAATCCAAATTGGAAAAGAAGTAAAACTATCTCTTTTTGCAGATGACGTACTGCCCCTACAAAATCCTAAAGATGCTACCAGAAAACTTTCAGAGCTCATCAATGAATTTGGTAAAGTTGTAGGATACAAAATTAATACACAGAAATTGATTGTATTTCTATATACTAACAATGACAGATCTGAAAGAGAATTTATGGAAACCATCCCTTTTACCATTGCATCAAAAAAAATAAAATACCTAGGAAGAAACTTACCTAAAGAGACAAAAGACCTGTACTCTGAAAAGTATAAGATGCTGATGAAAGAAAAAAAAAGATGACACAAATGGATGGAAAGATATATCATGCTCTTGGATCAGAAGAGTCAATATTATCAAAATGACTATACTAGCCAAGGCAATCTACAGATTCAATGCAATCCCTAACAAATTACCAATGACATTCTTTACAGAACTAGAACAAAATATTTTAAAATTTGTATGGCAACAGAAAATACCTTGAACAGCCAAAGCAATACTGAAAAGAAAAAAACAGGACTGGAGCAATCAAGCTCCCTGACCTCAGACTATACTACAAAGCTACAATCATCAAGACAGTATGGTACTTGCACAAAAATATAAATATAGTTCAATGGAACAGGATAGAAAGCCCAGAAATAAACCCAAGCACCTATGGTCAACTGATATATATGACAAAGGAGGCAATAACATACAGTGGAAGAAAGATCGTGACTTCCATAAGTGGTGCTGGGAAAACTGGACAGCTACATGTAAAAGAATGAAATTAGATCATTCTCTAACATCATGCACAAAAATAAAATCAAAATGCATTAAAGACCTAAATGTAAAGCCAGATACTATAAAACTCCTAAAGGAAAACATAGGCAGAATGCTCTTTACATAAATCACAGCAACATTTATTTCATTCACCATCTAGAATAATGACAATAAAGATAAAAATAAGTCAGTGGGACCTAACTAAACTCAAAACCTTCTGCACAGAAAAGGAAACCATTAAAAAAAATGAAGACTAACCACATAATGGGAAAAAATCCTTGCAAATAATTCAACCAACAAGGATTTAATCTCCAAAATGTACAAACAACTCATATAACTCAACAACAAAAAGCAAACAACCCAACTGAAAAATGGGCAGAAGACCTAAATAGACATTTCTCCAAAGAAGACATATGAATGGCCAACAGGAACATGAAAAAATGCTTAACATCACTAATTATTAGAGAAATGCAAATCAAAACTACAATGAGGTACCACCTCATACCAGTCAGAGTGGCCATCATTAACAAGTCAACAAATAACACATGCTGGAGAGGATGTGCAGAAATGTGAACCTTCCTTCACTGTTGGTGGGAACGTAAATTTGTACAACTATGGAAAACAGTATCACTGTTGGTGGGAACGTAAATTTGTACAACAACTATGGAAAACAGTATGGAGGTACCTCAGAAAACTAAATACAGAACTACCATATCATCCAGCAATCCCACTCCTGGGCATATATCCAGGCAAAACTTTCATCGAAAAAGATATGTGCACCCTTGTGTTCATTGACAACCCAAATGTCCATTGACAGATGAATGGATTAAGAAGATGTGGTACATATATACAATGAAATACTACTCAGCCATAAAAAAGGACAAAATAATGCCATTTGCAGCAACATGGATGGAACTAGAGATTCTCATACTAAGTGAAGAAAGTCTGAAATAGAAAGACAAATACCATATGATATCACTTTTTTGTGGAGTCTAAAATATGGCACAAATTATCTATCTACAAAACAGAAACAGGTCATGGACATGGAGGGCAGATTTGTGTTTGACGGGGTGAGTGGGAAGGGAGGGGGACTGAGGGTAAATTTGGCCTTGGTAGATTCAGACTGTTGTACTTGGAACAGATGGGTGATGGGGTCCAGCTGTACAGCACAGGGAACTATCTGGTCTCTTGGGTTTAAAAAAAAAAAAATGGGTGTGTATAGGTGGCTGGTTTACTTTGCTTTATAGCAGAAATTGAAGGATCATTGTAAATCAACTATACATTAATAAAAAAATGTAAAAATCAAAAAAGAAAGAAAATTTATGTCCACACAAATATCTGCACACAAGTGTTTATGGCAGCTTTATTCCTAACTGCCAAACTTGGAAGCAACCATGATGTCTTTCAGTAGGTGAATGGATAAACTGTGATGCATCCAGACAATGGAACATTATTCAGCCTAAAAAATAAACAAGTTATCAAGCCATGAAAATTAATGGAGGAACTGAAAATGCATACTAATAAGTGAAAGAAACCAATCTGTAAATGCTGCATACCATATAACTCTATAAAGTTCTGGAAAAGACAAAATTATGGAGATGGCAAAAAATCAGTGGTTGCCAGGGGGTACAGGTGGGAGAGATGAACTTGTGAAGTACAGAATGTATTTAGGGCAGTGAAAACACTCCGTATGATAACATAATGATGGATACATGTCATTATACATTTGTTCAAACCCATAGGTATACAATACCAAGAGTGAATTCTAATGTAAATTATGGATTTTGGGGTGATTATGATGTGTTAATGAGTATTCATCAAAAGTAAAAAATACCACTCTAGCAGGGAATGTTGATAATGAGGGAGGATATGTATGTCTTGGGGCAGGGGTATATGAGAAGTCTCTGTACATTTTACCCACAATTTTGCTACAAATCTATAACTGCTGTAAAGACAAATTCTTATTTAAACAACGAAACACTGGACTAAGTTATTTTAAGCTATTTTTTCTAACTCCAAATTGCTTTGAGTCTGTGGTTATCTACCTAGGGTGACTGGGACAATGGTGAAGCCATTAAGTAGGGTAGGGAATGCAAGAAAAAGCATCTGGGAAACACATACTTTGGGGCCTACTGGGTCTGAAATGCTTTGTTTCATCGAAAAGAGTATGCTGTTTACATGATAAAGGAATTATAAACCACTTTAGAATATTTAGTTAACTTTTCAGAAGACATCAAAGATGAAGTAGTAGGAATCTATATTTGCAGTTTAATGTTGTCCATGTAGCTTATCTTGCCTTCATGTTTATTGTGGTTAGAAACTGCTGTGCTTAGTTTTGAAGCTTCTGTCTTGAGGTAATGCTCCTTCTCTGCTTCTCCATCAAATATTACTTTTTTCTCTTTCTCTGCTTTTGCTTGACAAACTGAATTATACTCAACTGAATACCAGGTCCTCTACCTCCCTTTTTGTTTCCCAATGTTCTTTGCCTCACTCTACTTCTGACACATTGTCTGACTGCAAGCAAATCACTTAATCATTTGGCACATCAATTTCTCTGTTTATAGAACAAGGATGATAATCTTCCCTCCTACTGAACTTGGATGAATGGTGTGAGGATTAATGGAGTGAACCACTGAAAAAGAGTTGAATCCTTAAGGGAGAGGAATCCTAGAAGTATAATCCATTGTTCTCATTATTATGTTTTGATTTGAATGTAAAATAAGCCAGCATTCACACTTTACTACCAAATAGCTTAGGACACAGGTGGGAACTGTAATTATTTAAAAAGTGCTTATGTTTGAAATGTAGCTTATTTTTTCCACAGTTACAAAATTATAGTTTCCAAAAGTGTCTTTACAAGTATTTGCTTCTTTTATAGAGTCCTTAAACATGTTCATGAACTGGGCTTTTGAAGCTGTCTCTCTATATTTTGTTGAAATGGAGAGGCTATTTTACAATTATCTTAGGTTTGCAGATCTTTGTGATAAGTGAATCAATACTAACCATATCTTTTTTCCCCTAAAATATGAAGAAATGTTATGTGCAACTAAATTTTTAGGAAGAAATTCTGAGTCTAGGCTGTTGGTATTATTTTGGCATAACGTATAAATCAAATAAAATTTTTGACATGTCTCATGGATGCCTTCCTAAAGAAAGAGAAGAAAGCTGTTTGGGATTTTCATATGTTTCTTTATAAATCTGCGTAGAGAAATAGACCAAAAGAAAAAAGAGATTGGTAGAACCATGGATTCAGAAGAGTAGATTTGGAATTTGCAAAAAGTTGTTTTAATTTTAAAACTCTTAACCAATTTCACTCATTTCAAAATACTGAATACTTATTGTGTGTCACCATCTAATCTTAGTTTATTGAAATGAATTTTGTATAGGACTTGCTATTTCAGCACCTTGCACCAAGTTGTTGGGACTATTGAATGAATGTCAAGCTAAGTTAAATTGCTAATGAACATAAACAGACTGTGCAAAGAAGATATCAAGCTCACTTTCTTCGTTTTAGGTAGATCTATACATTTCAGCTGGAAACAGAAAAATGGAAGCAAATGATATTAAATGTTAAAATGCAATTAAATGACATTAAGAAATGCTTCACTGGTACATGCAAATCACAGCAACTCTATCACTTCATATATGAGATACACTTATATTGCCAAGGCAGAATATGTTTGTCCAGAAATCTCAGCCTGAAAGAAAAAAATTTCCATTAAGAGCACTTCCGAACTTTTGAATTTGCTGTCATTTTGCTGCCAACTTTGCATACTATTTTGTTCTCAGAATACTGGTTACAAAATATTTTTAGACTCATAACATTTAAAATATTTGTTTTTCTTAATTAAAATTACTGAACACATGAAAGAGCTTTTTGACAAACAAACAAATGAGAAACACAACAAAGAGGTGGCATTTACAAGACACTTTAGGTTTCCCTTCAATGGTTTCCATGACAATAGCATCATTCCCCTTACAGTAATCACTGAGTTATTATGTTTGCCTTCAGATCATTTCTTTATTCTCAAGTTGGCAGCTCTGATTTAGAGAAAGTGTACTCTTTACTTGTCATTAAGCACACTGCAATAATTATTAGTCAGGTTTATAGTTGTACAGCTCCACCTACGTTCATATAACTTCGTGAATGAAAGTTAATAATGAGAGAAAGTTGAGTGACTGAGTTTCCTCTTGGGGAATTTCAATCTTGGCATGTAATTTAGAAAATATATTTAAAAATATTTCTCTAAAGAATCCCCTTTTTGGGGAGGGGGTTCTAATTTTTATTTCATCTTACATTGGGATAGGGCTTAGCAGAGGATAACTGCGGCACTTTTCTATTTTGCCAAATTCGTCTTAGCCAAATGGTTTATTTCCTGTAGCTATTTTGTCGTTTGAATCACCTTCACCTATAATTAGCTTTCACATATCCTGTCTTTCTAATCAGGTTCTTTGTAGGTCCTGAAACACAGCTGGTATCCTCTAAGAGCTGGTAGAAGCAGTGAGATCATTAAAAGTTAAAAAGGGAATAACTAGATAAATACAACTTTCTGACCATATTAAGTGCTATTGAATTTAAAAATTACAGATTATTCCTCTCATAATAATAAGTATAGACAAGCAGCAATTAGGAGTTTCCTTGAAAGTTTTTATGTAAGAATTTCTTATAGATTTTTAGTGGTGCTCTTATTACATGACTGTGATAAAAACTTATTACACTATGATCTAATGAATTCTTTTCATATTTTATCCCTCATTCAATACTCATTTTGGAATTTTCATAGTGATGACTGTTTTCCTATTTGTACTGGATTAATGATGAAACACAGTGTTCATTGAGTGGTTTATATGTAAGGGGTTTAAAATAGAAAAAAGGGAAATTACTTTAGGTTCACCAGTACGTAAATCTAGCATATAAATATTGCACATTTGGACACTTGCTTGTGTTCACTTATTTTGATAAGGAAAGCCTATATTAGTTGCTAATGTAAACAAAAAAAAACCAAGTAAATAAACACAATTAGTTTTATATGGAATTAAAATACGCTGTGATTTGAAGGGTGTCAGGAATGTTCCCTGACTCCAAATAACTTCCTATAATATCTTTACTTAATCCAGTAATATTTATTTTACTAGGTTTAACTATTACCAGTCCGGTAATTCTCTTTAACTCAAAAGTTCCTTTTCAAAGCAAGTCAATGATTATTTAGAGTAAATGATCCTATCAGACTATTATCACAGATGAGGCTGAGAGAGCATGAGAATACTGATTGCCTGTGGATGGACAGGATGTTTTTAAAAGGAGAAAAAAAAAAAAGAGGATTTATGGGAAAACACCTACTTTGCATGTTCATTTGACACACATTATTTAACTTTTAACTTTTGGTTAGAAGCTCATGCTTTAGTGTTAGTTCAGAGATTTATGACCTATTTCTAAGGTGATTGATTGTACTTCAAATGAGAAATGATTTGGAAGTCTGAAATTGCTGCGTGCCTAGACAAAATCATATATTATGGATTTGTTCATTTTTGCATTTTCGTTCATCTTTATATGAAGGATTCATAGAGGTATGTCACTTGATGATACTTTTAGTGAAGTTGCTGATAACTGTCTGTGCCACTACTATCTCGGTGGTCAAAACCAATGTATAATATGACTATTTGAAATGACTCAGCAGGTGCTTTATTGGTCCTGGTGGCTGGAATCTATCTGGTACAGCAAATCCCAAATACCAATTTCTAGATCCATATTTTTACAATAATTTGTCTACTGTATCAACAAGGCAAGTTTTACCCCTTCACAATCAAGAGGACTGAGACATGATGACTTAGCACCATTTTTTCACATTCTAGAGTAGAGACACCCCACTCAGTTTCCACTTGGTTCCGTATTCCATCAAAATGTCCTATTTCTTTTACAAAGTAGCCTCCCAACTACTAAAAGTAGCCTTAATAAGTATTAAAGACAGCCCTTTAAGACTAGTAATATCTTTAGAAGTAAGCATCTGCTAATATTTCAGCCAAGTCTTGGGTATTATTTTGATCAGTCATATCTCTTCAAGTATGACAAGTACCTAGGAGTATCAGAAGTCAAGTTGACATTTAAACAAAGTCTTAATTGGTCAAATATGTATTACACACCTTGAAAAATATTTTAGGATTTACTAAGTCTTCAAAAAAATCCTTTTTAATAGATAAAAAGTATACTCTCTGAGATATGCATGGATGAACACATATACAGAATTAAGCTTTTATGAAGAAAAGTTCTTGAGATGTATATTGACAACTGTTTACTTTTGCCAGTAAATCTGCAATTCACAACTTCCTCTCTAGAATTTTCGAATTTTGAAAATAGTAAAAAGCAAATAAATAATGTGATGGCTATTGAAATTACTCTTCAACTGAGTTTCTACCCATAGAAAAGGACATGGGAGAGATGAGTACTGAATTTCCAGTAACTGGAAAATAAGAGGTCCTGTGGATGCTAAACCACCTGAATATAGAGGAATAAATGTTGTAACACTTTGACCTCTTCTTACCTAGTGAAATGACTAAGTTACTACAAAAGACAGAAATTTGACCTCCACTGGGACTAGTTCAAACAATAGTTAACACTTCTGGAGGATGAGTCTCTTCGTCCCAAATAGGGAGAGATTGGAAATTAGAAATTCTTATGCAGTACTCCTGCAAGTTCCTTCAGATCTTATGTCTGCCTATTTATCTGCCTGCAGCTGCTTCCAGGGAGTAGTGCCTATCCTTCTCTTCTGCTTTCCAAACCTTATATTTCTTTCATTAACACATTTTAAAGAGTAAACAAATTGAAAGGCATTTCTAGTAAGTGTGATTCCCAGCTCCTCCTCTATATGACATGGGACACTTCATGAGGGTGTTTGATACAGAGTTAAAAATAGACAATATAACATACTTATTGAGATAGAGGCAAAGATGGATTTTTTTTCCCTATCAGCATAAGGGACAGCACTGATAATAGTCAGAGAGTCTCAGAATAAAACAGTAGGGATATCTGGGAGCTGAAAGATCATCATAAGGAAACAACATGGTCAGTAGAGGGGTAACATTCAGTTAAGTAGGGCATGGATTGTTGTGCTACTTGTTACCAAAAAAGAAAATAAAAGATTCCTCTTGTTGTCAGTGACATCCTAATATGCCATGGTGCCAAGGAATGTTTAACTTAGTACACACAGAGGCAACATCAAGTAACAAAAAAGATTTAAAGTAGAAAAAGAAATGAAAGAAGGTAGTAAACAGTAAGCTTTAGAAAAAAAAAATCCTATATGTCTGAGTGAGTTTATTATGTTCTCTGTATCTCAACCAATTTGTAACTGCAAGAGAAAAATTTAATTGTTCTGTTAGATTGAAAAAAAGACTTTGCTGCCCAAGTGTTTGAGTTTCTAAGATTAGAATTGAAAGCATTCATTCTATTTTTCTTCTCATTCATAAACCAGAAGCAACCTGTTGACCTATAGAGAGGAGGTGTTCATCACTTTTGGCTCCACTTTTTAGGAATGGGTCTCTTCCCTTAAAACACACAGAGAAGAGCAATGTTGTTGACAGGTAAATGGTTTAGGAGAATGTGTGTAGTTGTAACAGTTGTTGAGACTAAAAGGAAATATTTTGTTTTGGTTTCTCTATGCTCCAGCTGGCAATCCCAGGGCATATCTCCAAACATTGATTTCAGCATTATTTGGAAATTTTATTGTTACAGTATAACATTAGAGAAATTAACCAATATGTTGTCTAATTTTCTAGAATGTCCTTTTACCTTAAAATGCTCTCCATTTCAACAGAGACTTTATGACATTCATTGCCTAAGGACATAAAGGTTATGGAAGAAATGCAGAGGAAAAAAATAGCAATTTAAAATCTGTTTTGGAACTAGTGGCAGAGAAACCAGTTAAAGAAACTATTTTTGACTTCCAAAAGTCCAGGCATTGAGAATCAGAAGCCAAATCCATAAAATATTGATTTGGAAGAATGCATAATGATATACAAGCAAATTCTCTCACACCAAAGGAGATAAAAGATCCTCTGAACTAGAGGAGAGCAGAAACTATATGAAACAGAAGATAATGAAACTCTGGTTAGTCCCTCTAAAAAGTGATTCTGAGAATTCTTTTCCCCAAACTGTGTCCTTAGGCTGGGAAGAACAGAAACTGCAGATAGGTTTAGGGATCTGAGAGAAGAAAGGTTTGATGCTTTAACTTGAGTGAAGCCCAAGTAGGTCACAGACCCTGAAAAATTCTATGGCACAACCATGGTTCAGCAGCAGTACCTTAGAAATGGCAGTATGGTTCATCTAGGATAGAAGGCTTGAAATTGTTCCAGTGATTTCCTGAGGCTCAAAGAGGGATGAGAGGGTACACAGATATTTCCCATTTCCCGTGAGTGGAGAACATGGTAATAAAGGGATGACAAACCTGCAGCTAACAGAATTAGGAGGATACAGTGTCCAGAATGGACAATTAAGTGAATATTATATGGATTTCAGCAGATGCTAGAAAGAATATTTGCCAAGAACCAAGAAACAGATAGTCCTTTCCCAACAATGCCATGGCATAACATGAACTCAGAGATTTGATGTCACCCTGGGGAAGATGCAAGGTATGAGGAGAAAACGTAATTTGATTGAATAAAGCTTATATTTATTGAGTTTAGTTCGAATCATCTAAGATGAAGTGTTCAACCTCGGAGAGTATAAGGCCTCAGGAAACAAAATCTGTTTTAGGAAAAAAATCATTTTTCACATTGTAGTTTGTTTTATGATCTTCATACTGACTGCATCATATTCTACTCTATGAATAGAGGGTGTATGTGACACAAATTATGAGAGAGTATCAAAATGATTTCATCTAAAACCATCAAATATTGTGGAATTAACAAAACATTATCAATGACATCCAAGTAAACAGTGAAAGAAATGAATTACATTTTCAAGTTCAAATGACAGTAGTCAGTGTTCATTAATGGATATCTAATGGGCTCTTTTTTACCCAGTGCCTCAGAAATTAGGCTATAATGTGATATGACTTACCCTATTTCTCAGCATGGATTTTCTCCTTAAAATGTGACAGAATGTGACTTAGTGTTTTTAACATAATTTGGATAAATATGGAAGACTGTAAATTAAAACAGAAACTTTGAGAATATTTACCTGATATACCAATATGTGGTTATTATAATTATTAATAGTATTTTATATAATTAATATATTATAGTTTATATAATTAAATGTTATATCTGCCTTTGTCATTATAACTTGTACAACAACTTACATTTCCTACCATTTTTGCCAAGTGGCTCCAAAGCTGTAATACTGGCTCATCTAGAGACCAGACAATTGCTCTATTCTACCTAAGGAACAGGAGATACTAAGCTGTGAATTCAGGCCCAGGTTGGCCTAGGAATAGAAATATTTTATTACATGTGCGTACTATAATTTTTAAGCTTTGAATGCGATTAATGGATTTTTTTTGCCTTTTGTCTTTTTTAGGGTCACACCAGCAGCATATGGAGGGTCCCAGGCTAGGGGTCGAATCGGAGCTGTAGTCACCGGCCTACGCCAGAGCCACAGCAACTCGGGATCCGAGCCGCGTCTGCAACCTACACCACAGCTCACAGCAACATCGGATCCTTAACCCACTGAGAGAGGCCAGAGATCGAACCTGCATCCTCATGGATGCTAGTCGGGTTTGTTAACGATGGGAACTCCTGATTAATGCATTTTTAATAAAAGTTATTGTATGAATGAAGAGTTAGTTAAGCCTTGACTGTGTAAATTGGTTGGGAGGGACATTTTATATTTTTGGTTGATATAGCAAGGTATAAGCTTTTATATTTGTAGATAGCTCAGGAATTCTAGAACATGCATGCAAGTTATCAGGAGTCTCTTTTGCAAGAGTCCTGCAGGTCCCAAGGAAGAAAATGTGAAGGGGATTTTAATAACATATTTATCATGTCTTTGAACCCTCCAAATTAAGAACCTTGCACAAAAGAAAGGAGAAGGCCTCCAGAACCTTAAGCTACACTATAGGCATAGGTCTTTTATTTAATACACACACACACACACACGCACACGCACACGCACACACGCGCGCGCGCACACACACACCACAACAATAACGGCAACAACAATACTTTATACTACAATTTCAGGATTGGTTGAGAAATATTAGTGCTATTGCACAGTTAATGGATTTTGCAGGCACTTTCCAACAGAGGGTGCTGTAACCTAAAAGAGGAAGCTTAACTTCCAGGGTGTAAAAAAATTGTGGGCTCTTAGAAGCTGGGTCCTGATGGTTGATTGGAAAAGTTTCTTCTGCCCAGGACAGAAATCACTGTAAATCTTGCCTTAGCAGTTGGGATTTCGTGGCAGACTAAGAAGCCGCTTATAATACAACTAAGGCTACAGCACCAGCAAGGAGAAGTGGTCACGCTATGATCAAGCTCCTATAGGAAAATAGAAGACTGTGTCTTTTCTGGTCAATTCTCTTTCTAAAGGGAAATAAAAGGTAGGAGCAGGAAGGAGATTTCTCAGTCAGGGTTTCAGTAAAACTTAAAGGAGGTCGCATCCAGGACCAAATACATATGACAGTAATTCAAATCCTGATCTTTTTCAGTAATATGACCTTGGAAATCGATCTACATTTTTAAAAATATTAAAAGCAATTGGTTTCATAGTATGAAAAAAATCTGGGCAAAATAGATGCTTTGGAGAGGGTGATGGTAGGGTTTGAGAATGCCAGCAAAATTTGCTCAGCAAGTTCTTTCACATGCTCACACTTTATTTATTTTTTATTTATTTATTTATTTATTTATTTATTTATTTTTGCTTTTTAGGGCTATACCTGTGGCACAGGGAATTTCCCAGGCTAGAGGTTAAATCGGAGCCACAGCTGCCGGACTACGCCACAGTCCGGCATCTGAGCTGCTTTCACAATCGCAACTCACAGCAATGCCGGATCCCTGACCCACTGAGCGAGGCCAGGGATCAAACCCACATCCTCATGGATGCTAGTCAGATTCACTTCCGCTGCACCACAATGGGAACTCTCATATGCTCATACTTTAAATAAAGAAATAAAATCCAAATTAAGCAATTACTATCATTCCCTCATTCAATCATGTGCTAAGAAATTTTGGTGCATATGTACCACATTAGGCATCAGGAATATACCAATGACTTAGATGCTTTTTCTGCCTCCTCTAAAAACAAAACCAAATCTTGATATTATTAATTCTTCTCATTGCAGCCATTACCTGAAGTTTGACCTATAGTTAAGACATAGAGACATCAATATGCACACAAGATTTTCCTATTTATTTATGTTTGCATTTTGAGGAGGTGATATATACCAGCGAAACTCTGGAATTAGAGATTTTTCAGGTGCTTTAGAAAACTGTCTCAAGCATTCATGCACAATACCACAGGAAATTTAGGGAATTTTTTTATTGAAGACTCACAAACAGTAGAACTGAATCTCAGCTTTTCATGTTTATATATCCTCCCATTTGATCACTGGGAATGAGCAAAACTGTTCTCTAAAGCAAATAACTCCGTCTAGTAACAAACATCTATCTTGGTAGCTAGTAAAATTTCATTCTTTGCAATGTGTTTATCTCAAGAACAAAGTATAATATAGAAAAATACCCTCCTAACATAAATAAATAATATGGCACAAGTTAAAAGAGCACTTTTTCAGACCTGCTTTAAAGCCTTATGCTAAGAGAAAGGCTAGAAGGAAACTCAGGAATCTGGAAACTGGGAAACTCAGAAGAGATGTCAGTGGGCCACACAGAAAGCTGAAGCCACTGTCCTCTGTTAGATGTGCCTGCTGCTATGGAATGTGAACATGTTACCACTGACCTCACAGTAACATATTACTAGAAAACAACCTTGTACAGTCACCAGGCTGTTAACTGTTGCTCCTAAACTGGGAACAAATGGTTTTCTCTCCTGTTGGAAACATATTCAGGAGAGCATTCTAGGGTCCATCTCAGGACTGCAGGATCAAATTCACTTATTTTTCTTCACCATGTCTAATTCAGGCCACTCTGGCAGTACTTAAGTGTGTTCAGTTTACATTGGAACCTCCAGAAGGAACACCTAATCAAGACCTTTAATTAAAATAAAGATTTATAAACGATCTTGAAGGATATCCTTCAGTTATTCTTTGGCATTCTGTTTTTTAGGGAAAGTTACCTCAATTCATCTTACCTCCTAATACATATCTGTTGCCTCTCAGATTATTGCTACTTAAAGCAAGATTTTGTTGGTTGTTTTTCTGAAAAGCAGGAGACAAACTGAAGGCTGGATGTGCCCTGAGCCTTCTGGACAACCTTGAACAGAGTTATTTTCTTCTCTTGCTTCAGTGTCCTCATCTATTAAATGAAATGGTTGTACTAGATGATTTCCAGGGTCTTTATAAGTAGTAATATTTATATTTCAGTCTATAAACCTTTGAATTAACATATACACTCTAACCAGAGCTGTGTGGGGAATTTTGAGGCCCACAAACTTGTAGTAAAATGAATATTTAAATCCTCTCTCTTTTGATTTTTCCCTGGTCCTTTTTCCAAAACAAAAACCTAACACCTCATAGTGCTATGACCTGCTATGGAATCTGACCAAGTGGCAAGTGCAGAAAGCAGCAAAAAAAAAGCTACATGAGGACAGACACCAATTCTGCTGTGTTTTCAAAGATGGGGGCCCATGGAGCAGTACTACATCTAGCACCAACAAGGTGCTCTGAACAAGTTCCTTGAACAAACAAATTAGTGAATAAATGATATCATCAACTGAGAGAAAGGTAAATCTGATTAGAGAAAAGATTGAGCTGCTTGAAATGGACCTTGAAGGCCAGCTTAAAGGTCTAGAATCCAAAGCACTTTGATGACCTTGAATTGCCTTCTCCTCCAGGGAAATTCTCCTGGATTAAGTAAGAGTTTCCTGAGGTGCAAGAAGTGGGGAAGAGAAGACTTGTTACCTTCTGAGACTGGCTATACTCATCCACAGAATGTTCTTCAAGAAAGGTAGCTTTTTAATCCATTGTCAAGTAAGAGCTCTTTATTTTTCAATAATCATTGGGAAGTGAACTAACACTGCTGGAAAAGATGCAAATGAAGGTTTTCTGGTTCTATATTAAGTAGATGTTACTCATTTACAGGTAGCACAGTGCATTAAAAAAACAAGAAGCTTGAACATTGGAAAAAAAAGAAAAAAAAGCCCAATTTGTAATGACATATTTCAAGTGAAGGGCTAATTCCAGAGATAATTCCCAACCTGTATAACAAATCTGTTTTAATATTCTTAGGTATTTAGGTGAATGGAAATCCATAAACTGGTGATTAGATTGGAATGTTAACCTCCTACCACCTTAATCCATTTTAAGAAAACTAAACTCAAGAATAACAAAAGCACTCAACCCTACTCTTCTGATGTTTTAACTGCAAGGACATAAAATAAGAATGACGGAAGAGTTTATTATAGTTTTTCCTTGTCATTTCAATTTATACTTTTCTCAGCCTGGTAAATATATCCAAATGGGGAATGATCTATAGTTTATCAAAATCTCACAGTGGTGTCATGAGCAGAAGAAGTATATACATTTAAATAGGTTTGATTAATCTCTTATCCTACATACAGAGTTATAGCTTGAGTAAAGATTCACCAAACAGATACAATTTCCCTCAAAAATTCCATAACTTTTGTGGAGAAAATTTTTCCATATAGTAACAGAAGTGCATCATCTAGAGAGTGATGAAACTAATGTAGAGTATTTTAATCTGTTTTTTAGTTTCCGTCTCATAATTGTTTCAGAGACTGTATAAACAACAGAAGATATGAAATAGTTACTTCCATAATAATTGTCATGTCTTTAAAAATCTCACCCTTTTGATTCAATAGAGCTATAGTGGTGACCAGAACAAAGATGATGGCAATGGTCAAAACCAAACAAAGGTAGATTTGAAATTTTGGAGATAAGCCATTTCCAGTGCTCTTCCTTCTCTTCCTGACCACTGAATATTGGAATGTTACAGCACTCAGTTCTGGCATCTTTTTTTTTTTTTTTTTTTTTTTTTGTCTTTTTGCTATTTCTTGGGCTGCTCCCACAGCATATGGAGGTTCCCAGGCTAGGGGTCGAATCGGAGCTGTAGCCACCAGCCTATGTCAGAGCCACAGCAACGTGGGATCCCAGCCACGTCTGCAACCTACACCACAGCTCACAGCAACGCCGGATCGTTAACCCACTGAGCAAGGGCAGAGACCGAACCCGCAACCTCATGGTTCCTAGTCGGATTCGTTGACCACTGCGCCACGACGGGAACTCCCTGGCATCTCTTTATATTCTTTCTCTGGGAGGTCTCAGTCACCTTATGGCTGCAAATGCTATTTATAGCCCAAATTTCCCAAATTTCTATATCCATCTCTGACCTATCCTTGGAATTTATAGGTTTATATTCCTTAACATCTCTACTTGGATGTCTCATGAGCATAGCAAATTTAACTTTACCTCCTACCTTCACCTATCTTTTCAAAATCTTTAATATATACAAATGATGGAGTATAATGAAGGCCCTATGTTAAATATGAAATGAGGGAAGGTGTGTTTGAGAAAGTAACATTTAAGGTGAGACCTGAAGAATGATAGTGAGTCTGTCTTTCAAATCTCAGTAAATTCCAGTAAAATCTCCTAGTTTTTCAAACCTCATCCTACATACTTTCCTCCTCACTATTTTACATGTATAATCCATCAGTAAGTACTGCTATTTATAATTTCTAAATATATATCAAGCATATCCATTTCTCTTTCTCTCTACTACCACCAATATAGTTTTAGCCACCATCATGTATCTCAGAGGCCACTTCTAGAGTCTCTTAAATGGTCCTTGTACTTCTCTTGACCATTCTAATCATTACTGCATGTGAAAGTCAAGAGAGGTCTTTTAGAAATGCAATGGTATCATATTGCTTTATTGATTAAAACCCTTTCATGGCTTTTCTTCACCCTGAGGATAAAATCCAAATTAAAACTCATGGCCTACAAAGCCTTAAATGGTAACTCCCCTAAGTCCTTCTGCAACTCAGTGTGGGCCACTGTCTCCATCATTCATTTCTCTCTAGTAGGCTAGGCCTCTTTTAGTTAATTGAACATAACAGGCTTTTCCCAATTTCAGAGCTTTTATACATGCTCATCCTTTTATATAGAATATGCTTCCCTCTCTTGCTTCTATGAATAGGTCACTATCATCCTTCAGGTCTCACCTTAAATGTTAATGCCTCAAACACACCTTCCCTCATTTCATATCTAACATAGGGCACTCAGTATTCTCCATTATTTGTATATATTAATTTCCTTCACAGAACTTATTAATTTAATTATGCAATAAGTTGATTATTTAATTATTTATTTTCTGTCCCTACTACTGGAACATAAGCTCTATAACCTCAGGCACCATATTTCCTTCATTCACCAAGACATACTCATATAGCTTCTCAATAACTCAATAAATAAGTGAATGAACTAAGACTAGAATTCAATCCAGTATCCTTTGCACCTCATTATCTATATTTGAGTGCAGTCTGGCTCCACAGCATGGGCAATTAACTACCACATGATATTTTCTAAATGTTGATTTTGTAATATTCATAAGGCTTGGAGTTATCACTATAGTCCAGAATATTCAAGGTTAATTTCCTTGAAGTTTGGAGTTTCTCTCTCTGGGCCACTTGTGATGAACCTCATGTCACTATGACTAAGTCATCTGCCTTAGTGTTTTATTTGTCAACTTCATTATAACCCTCTTCTTAGTAGGGAGCCATGGCTCTGTGCTCATATCCAAGACAAAATATAGGTGTTCATTATTTTTATTCTGGAGAAGAGTGGAGTAAATAAAGGCCCATAAAAGTTTTTTGATAATTAGCGATATGACTGGTATTGTCCCAATTGAGTTGCTTAATTGTCTACTTTGAACAGATAGATATAGGTTTTTGTGGATATTAGAAACAAGTGTGTCATGCAGTACACTGACTCCAAGGAGTCTGAACATTTTTAAATGAGTGTTTAATGGCTGTCAAATAGAAGTGTTGAACTGGGAAACTCACCATTGTGGCAAGATGTCACAATTATTATCATTCCTTTATTAGAAGCATATGTTGGTGGACAAGGAGGTTAACGGCTCTGGCAAAGGCCACAAGAAGAATGAAAATTAGAAACCAAGAAAGACATCACATAATTTTCAGACTACCATAGCACAATTGCTAACTATGTGATATCTCAGGTACTTAGTTGACTTAAGCTGAACTACATTCAGGGGAGAATGAAAAATTGTTGAGATAAAAATCTATAAAGATCTCAGAACACCAGAAGACAGTGATTAACAATGGCTTGATATAAAGTCCACTTCAGGGCAATTATTGAAACCTATCCTTGGAGTTCCCATCATGGTGGATCAGAAATGAATCCGACTAGAAATCATGAGGTTGCGGGTTTGATCCCTGGGTTAAGGATCTGGCGTTGCCGTGAGCTATGGTGTAGGTCACAGATGTGGCTCAGATCTGGCGTTGCTGTGGCTGTGATACAGCAGCTGCAGCTCTGATATGACCCCTAGCCTGGGAACCTCCACATGCTGTGGATGCAGCCCTAAAATAGACAAAAAGACAAAAAAAAAGAAAAAAGAAAGAAACCTATCCAATTTGTCTGGGTTCAAAGAGTAGCCAAAAGATCTTATTAAGACATGGGCCACACCGTGACGTCTAAGTTTCAGATCCATTTTCCCAAGACATTTTTACTTAGTAGCTTTATAGGCACTTCTCACCAAAAATATCTAAAACCAATGTCAATAGCTTTTATTGCTCCCAAATATGTTCCTCATCCTGTTTCCTATACTAAAGTATGAAAAAAAAATCCAGTTTAAAACTTGAGATATCCTTTGTCTCCATACTGAAGATGCATCACAGTCATTTTGTTAAACAAATCCTTGAGTCCTCTTTCTCTTTCATTCTTATAGTCAATCAGTCAGCAAGCACTGCTGACTCTACTTCCTTAATATCTCTCTACTCCTTCCACTTATCTCCATCCCTTCGACACGACAATAGTCACTTAACAATTCTGCCTATTCTCAATAATTTACCATACTGCAGCCAAAGTATTTTACAATGCGGTATGATATCACTTATATGTGGAATCTAAAATATGACACAAATAACCTCAGCTACAAAACAGAAACAGACTCACAGACATAGAGAACAGACTTGTGGTTGCCAAAGAGGAGGTGGGAAAGAGTGGGATGGACTGGGAGTTTGGGGTTAGTAGATGCAAACTACTGCATTTGAAGTGGATGGGCAATGAGGTCCTACTGTGCAGCACAGGGAACTATATCTAATCTCTTGTGATAGAACCCGATGGAAGAGAGTATGAAAAGAAGTATATATGTGTGTGTGTGTGTATATATATATATATATGACTGAGTCATTATGCTGTACAGCATAAACTGGCACAACACTAAATCAACTATAATACTAAAAAAAAGAAAAAAATTAAAAATGATGATAAGAGTGACAATAATAATAAGGTAAGAGTAACAATAGCTTTAAAAAATGTGAATGCGGTAGTTTCCACAGTGGTGCAGTGGGTTAATAATGTGCCTGAAGTGGTTCAGTTTGCTACAGAGGCATGGGTTTGATCCCTAGACCAGTGCAGTGGGGTTAAAGGATCAGGCATTGCTGCAGCTGTGGCATAAGTCACAGCTGTGGCTTGGATTCAATCTCTGGCCCAGAAATGTCCATGTGCTGCAGCTGCAGCCAAAAAATAAATAAATAGATAAAATGCAAATGTTATCCAGTCACTCTTCTGCTTAAGACCTATGAAAATTTCCCACTGCCTACATGGTAAAATATAAATTTATTGGTATGTATTATAAGGACCTTTGTGATTTTCCCCCTGTAGTCATCATCCATATTGAACTTCTCTCAGTTCTTTGAATTCACCATATGCTCTCATGGCTGTTCTCTCTTTTTAAGAACACTGTTATTCCCATAACATGTCTTCACACTCTGCTTGGCTAAATCCTACTCATCTTCCATATCTAACTTTAGAATAATATCTTCAATGAAGCCATCCCTGATTCCCTTGAGAGCTAGCTAGTTACCTCAGTGATAACACAAGATGATAACTGCCTCCATTACTTAAAAATATTTTCAACTCTGTAATTTTCACTCCTACCAAAGGGCTTGACATCTAATCAAATTAACATCCATAGTAATAATAAATAACATCGATAACTTTTGTGTTCTGTTACATGTATTGTTTAATTCTCACAAAACCCACATGTAGTAGTTAGTTTCCTTATTTGGAAAACTGAAATAGTGGTGCTAAGACATGGAGCTGTTAAATTACATGTACCACATGGTTAAATTGCGGGAAGTGGAGCAAATATCTGAACCAGTCTAGCACAGTCTAGGCACTTAACACACTATATACTCTAAATTACAAAATAGATTTTATAACAGTCCTTACCTAGGTGAGGGATCCTGACTCCTCTTAAATTAGACACAGCTGGGCTTCCAGAACAAGGAAACAGCTATTGGTACGCATAGATAATTTTTATTAAATGATATGTTATATTTCTATAGTTCCCAACAAATGTTTATTGAACAAATGGAATGGTTAGGTTTTTGCCTACAGCATGGAACCAAAAAATATCATAAGAGAAAAAGGAGGCATTGGTTTAACATTCCAGGATCACAACAGATAGTTGAACCACTTCAACACAGGAAACATTCTCATCAGAACAAGTACCTCCTTTACACATCAAAGTGGTGTGATGGATGGTATGTCAAGTTCTGGTTTATAGACAAAAACTGAGCTGAAGATACAGCAGGCAAAGGAAAGTTGAAACATGTATAGCTAAGAAAGGAAAAAAGGTATAAGATATTATTGACTTCATGTCAGTTTAATCTTTTTCTTTCTTTTTTATTTAAAATTACTTTTGTTTTTTCCCATTATGGTTGGTTTACAGTGTTCCATAAATTTCCACTGTACAGCAAAGTGACCCAGTCACACATATATATGCATTTTTTGAAGCTGTCAATTCAAAGAACTGTCCAGTTTTAGCCTATACAGACAGAATTTAGCATAATTTGTAGCAAGGTTAGATTTGAAATCCTCAGGGTACTGTATTATGCTGAGAATGATATAATAGACTTTCAATGGGTTGAAACTCTCTCCATGTTGCACCGTTAGTTTCTCAATGATGTGCGACTACTTGCCCCACAGAATAATAAACCAGGAAAATTGGTCCTAGTTAAGAACTCTGAATATTAGATCTTTCATTGTCTTTATTTATGAGCTTCAGCAGACTTTGATACCTTTATAAACAGAAACTACAGAGTATGTTTGAACACAGAGAGGAGCTATCTTTGAAGATCGGAGCTATTGTATGTAGGGCTTTTAAAGTTCTTTGTCCTTCAAACTCATATTGTTTACCTGCAAACACAAAATACTGTGAATAGAGCTGGCACACCATGGAGCCCAACACAAAGTCCTCTACAAAGAAAACACCCAATAAATGCCAGCCATCCTCTGCTTGCATCACTGCTTTCCTTCCCTCTGGAACTTTTTACAAAACCATAGCAGACTCTTAGCAAAATGTAAACAGTTTTCAGCTCATTTTTGTCACTTCAATATACCACATTCACATCCAAAATTATGCAACCCTATAGTTGTCCAATTGCTACCTGGAGTTCCTTAATGTAGCACCTGGTATTACCCTTATCAACAATGCCTCATGCTCTACACAATGTTTCATTTCTCCATGAAACTTTACCTTGCTGCTTATCCATGCCTATGGGACCTGCTATCAACTAACTGGACCACTGGGAAGCAATCCAACGAATCAAGACTTTTCTTTTTACGGCTGCACCTGAGGCATATGGAAGGTCCCAGGCCAGGAACTGAATTCAAGCCATAGCTGTGACCTACACCATAGCTGTGGTAACGGCGGATCCTTAAGTAACTGGGCTAGGCTGGGGATCAAACCCACACCTCCACAGGGACCAGAGCCACTGCAATCAGATTCTTAACCCATTGCACCAAAGAGCAAGTCCAAAACCATTTTTTTTAAATTGATGCTTTTTAAACTGAGAACTTTTAGAGACACAAAGAAATACTTTTCTGATAGTGGAATTTCAAATATAATGGGAAAAACTGGAGTGGAATGATATCAACAAGATAGCTAAATATTTTTCTATTGTCATTCCACACATAAGATCAATTTTGACAATCACTCATGAATCAGAGTGTCTTAGTAGGAGTTGCAGAGTCCAGCTGAGAGAGTCAAGCACACTGAAACAGTAAAACCCTGAAATTGGATACACTGAAGAGAATAAGGAACAGTTTCATTTTGCTTGTATCACCCCTACCCCAAGGTGGGGGAGATAAAGAACATATAATGGAATATTATTCAGCCATAAAATGAAGGGTATCCTGGCATTTAGGACAATTAGGGTGAACCTAAAGGGCATTATGTTAAGACAGAAATTCTGAATGATCTTACTGATATGTGGGATCTAAAAACATTTTTTTTAAGTTGAACTCATAGAAACAGAGAGTTGAATGGTGGTTGCCAAGAGTTGGGGGGGGGAGAAATGGACAGATATTTGTCAAAAGGTACACACTTATTTTTTTTTTTAGGGCTGCACTTGTAGCATATGGAAGTTCCTAGGCTAGGGGTCAAATCAGAGTTGCAGCTGCTGGCCTACACCACAGCCACTGCGATGTGGGATCCAAGTCACAACTGCAACCTAAACTGCAGCTCATAGCAAGGCTGGCTCCTTAACCCACTGAGCGGGTCCAGGGATTGAACCCTCATCCTCATGGATACTAGTTGGGTTCTTAACCTGCTGAGCCACAATGGGAACTCCCATACACTGTTATTTTTAAAATGAATAAGTTCTGAGTATCCAATGTACATTATGGTTACTATAATTAGTAATAGTGTAATATATAGTTGAAATTGGCTAAGAGAGTAGATCTTAAGTGATCTGACCACACACAAAGAGGTAAGTATGTGAGGTGATGGATATGTTAATTAACTTGATTGTGATAATAATTTTATAATATATATATAAGATCATCATGTCATATACTTCAGATATATACAATTTTATTTTTCAATTATACCTCAGTGATGCTTGGGGGAAAATGGGAAAGATTGATGAATGAGATATTGCAAGGCAACTTTTATGCTCTCTGTCCCTGATGCCTATCCTTTCATCTTTAACACTATTTTTATTGTAAGTGACTTTTCAACCTGTGTTAATACTAAGGAATACACCTTCTTTCAAGATGTATAGCAAGTTGTATATCTTGTCTGAGTACTCCTGCCTGTTCTGTGCTTTTAGAAGTCTAGGAGACCAGGTTTATTTCAGAGCATATGGCTTATGTTATCAAGAGGAAGTGATGTATACTTTCCTGTTACATAAAGAACTTTAATTTAGCAAGTTCATACTGATACTTCCTCTATAGCAAAATTATAAGATCATTTTGGTATAGGGGAGGAAATACTGATCTGGGACTTAAGCCACTCCTCCTTACTATTTCTTCCTCTATAATGTAAAGGGTTTGCATTAGGGAATCTCTGAAGCTTCTTCCTGCTCCAGTATTTTTCTAAATGGTGAGGGCTTATACCAATATTTCATTAAACAAATGTGTTCACATATATAGTTACATTAAGTTTCAAAAAAAATTAAAAGTGAGAGATGTTGGGGTTTAAGTTCCTCTACCCAAGTGTATTTAAATAGGAGAATCTAAAAGACAAAAATGTGTTTAAAATCCAAAGGAATTTATATCTAAAGGTGTACTCTTAAACACTACAACAAATGTATGTGTGTGTGTGTGTGTGTACACATTCTGGAGAAACTGAGCCCCTCAAATTTGACCACATAGTAGCTTTTGTCCATCTATAAAGACAGCTCTGGCTTCATACAAGTTCTTCAAAATATATAATGTACAATGTAGGAGTAACTTTTCTATAGAAAATACTGCACATGTACTTCTTATCATTTAAATGGTATGTATGTGCCTTTGGAGAATAATATATTTGGGATAGAATTATTAACTTTGCTATTGAAAAGCTCTACATTATTAGCAAACCAAGAGACACGAGAGGACCCAGAGATGGATTGAAGGAGTAAGTCTTAGAGAGTTAGGGAATACCTCTTATTATGATTTTTGAATTAATCTTTGTAATGTGTACCCAGAGACTCATTGAATACATGATAAATTAATAAGCAGAATTGAGGCAGGTCACAGTTTTCTGTAAGGAAAAATGAGATTTGAACAAGGAAGAGAATAAATGAACACAAAAAAGAACATTTCTATGAAAGGTGCTTTTTTATTAAAAAAAAAAACAATACCAAATATTTTCTTTTCATGTGCTCCTTTTCAAAGCATTGTTAGGAAAGTGGGAAGAAAATGAAAAAGCTCTATAGCCATCAAGATCAAAGCATCTGGGTACACCATTATCTAAACTGTTGCAGAGATTTATGTTAGCTGGTAGAAAGAAGAACTGTTGAAATCTCTTTCCTTGGTAGCACCTACTACCCCCTTAAAACTGAATTGGAACATTTAAGAGAAGATAATGAGCAGACGTGAATTTCCTAGTAATCCCTGATGTCTATGGTATAACCTTCTTTTGGCATTAGTACACAAATCAATGAGAGGTTCTTTAATGAGTGAAGGAGTTAAATAATCCTCTGTGGATAGTTAATGCAGGTGGTAGAAAACCCAGAGAATTTCCCCTACTTCACTGTACTTTCTGTGAGTGTGTGAACAGAAAAAATACCCTCTGCTAAATACAGCTTCTCACTTTCCTGGACAAAGCTGGAGAGACACTAATTTAATATTACTCTGGACCTACACTTTTCCTAAGCTCTGCAGACAGTTCCACAACCAAAGTTTTACAACACTATGTGTCATAGTTTGATGGACATTTACATTTTACTCCTCTTAATGACGTAGGGTGACAGTGTCTAAGATCAACTTCTAGGAGAAACCCTAGACAAAATAACATTTATAATTCATCTCTTATGGTAGAAGACTTCTGCATATGACCAGTCTAATTTATTATACATTGATCTTAAACAGTGAAAGATTTGAAGGATGATGTTTTTCTGACCTTCTCTCATAATTTCAGAGCTATATCTTAATTAGAGTCTGTAGCCTACATGTGCAATAATTATCCAGTAAACACTTGAGCAGGTGCTTTGAGCTATATTTTAGATGGTGAGGACTGATTTTTTTTTTCAGAATCTGTCATATCCTTTAGCCAAATTCCTCCAGACAGTGTTGGTTACAGCTAGCTTTCCGTATGGCAGACTTCTAAAAATCATTAATCAACAGAAAACCTAAGACTACAAGTAAATTGACAACTTAGACTTCACAAATGATTAGAACTTAAATTTGTAATGCCTGACAATTGAGTGAACATCTGTACAAATGGCAGGGCAATGTTATCCACTCCCCCATGTCTGCTCTTACATCTATTGATTTAAGGTAGAAGTAGAAAAAGAAGAGATCATTTATTAGGAACTGTATCAATTCAGTTCCATAACCACTGCTTTTTAAGTGAGACCTATAAACTCTTTAGAAGTATTCCTACTTAATACCATTACTAAAAACTAATTAAATTTATTCATTAATTAAGCATAGATTTTTAAATATAGCATCTACTGTATATCAGTAATAATTTTAGGTATTAGAGCTATGGAATGAACAAAGGAAACAAAAGGTGCCTACCTTGTAGTTGTACATAATTCAGTTGGACAAAGAGCAAACATTAGATCACTTACAAGGGCTGGAAATAATAAAAGGTAGGTTAAAGTACATAAAGTGTGATGTGTAATGGTGGAGGATAGCCACCTAACCCAGGTTTGGAGGATAAGATATAACTTCTAGGGAATAAGGGTCTAAATTGAGATCTGAAGAATGTCACATTTGATGAAGGAAATTCATTTATTTGAAGAAATTTACTGGATACTTTAGTCAATCTAATGATGATACCTGTAGCCTCACATAGACATAGTTGCAGGAATTATTCACTCAATATGGAGTAGATATTTTAGAGAAACAATGTGGTTGAACGAAAAGAGGAATGGAGTGTGAGACAAAAGACTTGCTTTCAAATGCTAGATAGTTCACATGGATCATCTCTAAAACTCAAAACTAGTTTGCTATTTTAATATGAGTTTGGGTAAGATACAACTCATTCCGACACTGTCTCTTCTATAAACTGGGAATAATATTACTATTGCTAGTAATCACTTTGTAAAATTTAAATTGCAGCTCAGTTTTTAGGTCTTATTAATATTTGTGAAGTTTTCCGTAATACTAACTAAAGAACCAAGTGATACATGTTTTTATTTGTTTGCCTTGAAGCTGTATCTTTTACAAATCCTATATAGAAGAATTATCTCAAGAGGGAAACAAAAATGTCCACTTCTAGGAGACTAAAATGAAATTTACAAACAGATTGAGGTGATTGAGGTTTAGTTCAAAGGCTAGTGAATGAATATAAATTAACATTCAGAATTCTTTCCAACACATGGACCTTATAATGTTTAGTTATCCTTTGAAACTTCCCAACATACTTTATCACCATCATCAAGGAATGTATTCTAAGTAGTTATTTGCTGATACAATAATACTGACACTTGTCAGGCAAGGAAAGTGACAAAATAGCTATAATCTGTTTTTCACAACATGAAACTATGTTGAATGCCAAAACATTGAAGTAAAACAAATGGCATCTTTGGAAATTCTAGTTCTAATGTGCCCTTTGAAAAATTATCTTGTATCAGAAGATTATACACCACCTGGTGGACTAATGCCCCAAATGATGATTGAGTGGTTATCTATCAACAGATGTGCAAATAATATGTTACTAGAGAGTATCTGGTCAGAATAAATGATGATTATAATTTGACAATCATAAGTTGGTTCACTGATTAATAGCATCTACCAGCCAATGTACTTGAATTTATATTTTCTGGGTTTTAAAATTAGTTCCAGAGTTTTCACAGTGGAGAACTGCGTTTGAAAAATCAGAGTTATTCCTTTGCTCTTCCGACTGAATAATCGTTTCCTTTTTCATATTTAAGAAAATTATCAATACTGATTCTTGTGAGCATAAACACATTTGAGAAGTTATATTAAGTCTACATTCATCCAGAAATATAATCTTCTTTTAATTTTATATTATAGTACAGTAATAATTATCTCTCCACATGTAAAATATAATTTACTGCCATTTACTTTTGCATCCGAATAAATGCAAATCTGTTAGTGCAATCATATAAGAATTGTTTGTTTTAAAGGTGAAATAATTGGTAAGTAGGCTGTGAGAAGATTAAATTTCTATTGCATTTTAGATGGATGTCTTGCTTGTTTATGTTCAATAGCTGTCTGAAATACATACATTATAACTGGAGTCACCAGTGTGTGTCCTAAAAATTCCAACTGATGTATCTGAAGCAAAGCTTTGAGAGGTAAAGCAGAGAGTGAGATATCCAAAGAAGATGATGGTATACAAAGGGGAGGGGACCTGATGCAGCTGAAATAGTCACAGGCTGAGTGTAAGGAAGATTGACTTCTCATCCAGATTACGGTTAACACATGCTTGACGTGGCTTTAAATGAGAAATTTAGATGAGATTTCTAATATAATTTCTGTAATTGTATTCTGTATTTCAACTGCTAGAAACTTTTTTGCCAATGGCCCATATTTTCCAATGGTGAGGCCAAGAAAACCATGTACATAGTATTTTAAGTCTCTATAAACTGACAGAGCTGCATCAGGGGGAAAAAATTTCTTAGATAGGAAAATGACTAATATATGGAGATCTTAACAGAAACCAAAATTTATTTTAAAAAAAAGAAAACTACAGAACTCAAAAGAGATGGGCACACACGATTTTTTAAAATTTGAAATACACTCTCTGGGAAGATAGATAGACAATGTTTTTGAGCATAGTTAGGTTTTTTGGTTTAATATGATGGAAATCACTTCAAATTTGAAATAAGCTAGATCTTACTCCTAGTTACAACAGACATCAGACAAGTAAATGGTTCTTCACTTTTCCTTTTTGTAGTATAAAGGAGAACTTCAAACTCCATAGGTTGTATAAACATTGTACATTCCAACATATAAGCTATCAGACTGAAAAACTTATTCTACATTATAGTTTAACCTCTGTTTCAATCTTCCTTGCATAGGTACATAATAAATATCTGATGGTGAGAGATATTCTCTTCCAATGAACTCAAATAAACCAACCAAATCTCAGTTTTTCTTACATGGGGGAGAAACTACTGGGAGTATAAACTAATATTTACAGGTCACTGAAATTCAGGGAAAAGTAAATTGAAATCAAGTTCAATGTAGAAGAAAGGAGCAGATAAGGCATATCTTAGTGTAGAGTCCATTCAGTCTATTATTTAAAAAATAAACTCACCACTGACTAGGTAGCTTATAAACAACAACAATCAATTTCTACAGTTCTTTAGGACAGAATTCTCAGATCAGAGTACCTGCATAGTTGGGTATGGGCTTTCTTCCTGGGTGTAAACTTCTCCTTATATCCTCACATGGCAGAAGGGGCTAGGCAGCTTAGTTGGATCTTTTATAAGAGTACTAATTGCACTCATGAGGGTTCTGCTCCCATAACCTAATCACCACCCAAAGGACTCACCTACTAATGCCATCACCTTTAAGGGTTAGGATTTCAAACATATAAATTTGGGGATGGGGAGAACACAAACATTCAGACATTAGCACGGGGGGGTGGGGAGTCACATTATTTTAACACTTCATGAAAACAACAAAGAAGGAATCTTAGAGTTGAGAAGATAGGAAAGCATCTATCTTCCTCTTCTAAGAGTATAAGAAAATCATCTCACTTAAAGAGAATACGTCTACATGGCAGTAGACTTCTCTTTGGGAAAAGCCAAGGTAGAAGGTTATAGAACATCATGTTAAAGTACTAAAATATAAAAAATTTCCTGATAAACTTTAAGCTGTGAAAATATATTTCAAAAATGATAATGAACAACTTTTATCAGGCATACAAAAGCTGAAAGATTTCATCACCAGCAGGCCTAATCATAGGAAATAATAAAAGAGGTCCTTCAGGCAAAAAGAAACTGAAACCAGATAGAAATCTGAAGTAATGGAAAGCATCAAAACGATAAATATATGAGTCTATATATAAAGTGATTTGCTTTAAATATCTAATTGATTATTTTAAGCAAAATAATAACAATGTATTACAGGGGTTATGAGAAATGAAGACATAAATTGTATAACAACAATTGCCCAAAAGCCACAAGGTGAAAATGGAAAGCTATTATAAGATTCTTTCACAAAGTAGTAAACGTCACTCGAAGATAAGTTAAAAAAAGTATAGTGTAAACTCTGAAACAACCGCAAGATACCAATAAAACAAATAATTGGAAACCCTTATGTCTACCACTTTTGCCTTACACCATACACAAAAATTAACTCAAAATGCATCACAGATCTAAATGTAAGACTTCTTGAGAGATGAAAACAAAAACCCTCACATACTTTAAAAGGAAAAAAAAAATCAACAAATTGAGCACTTCCTTATTTAGAAAAAACTCCTTATTCTTTGAAAGAAATGGTTAGAAAATATTAGAGTATGAAAAATATTTGCAAAACTTATATCTGACAAAGAACAGTATCTGAAATATATAAAGAACTCCAACTCAGTTATGAAAATAATCTAATGAAAAATAGGCTAAAATTTCAACAGTTAATCAAAGATATATAGATGGCAAATAAACTCATGAAAAGAGATTTTATGTCATTAGTAATTTAGGAAATGTAAATTAAAACCATAAGGAGGAAACATTATATTCAAACTTGAGTGGTTTATATTTAAAAGTGTTACTATAGTAAGAGTCAGCAAGAATGTGGAGCAATTAGAACACTCTTGCAATGCTGGTAGGAATGTAAAATGCTACAAATACGGGAAAATAATTTGGTAGTTTTTTAAAAAAATTTGAATATATACCTACCATAAATCTTAGCCACTTCACCCCTAGGTGTTTATTCAAAAAAGATGAAAGCCTGGACAAAGATATATTTTTGCATTGATATGAATGACTAGAAAACCAAGTGTAGCAAAAGTAATAATCAACTTAAAATAGTTGGTATTTTGGAGCTTACAACATATGTAAAAGTGAAATTCTCACAACATCACAATGAACTGGAGAGTAGTAAATGCTGTTATAATCTTTTAATTTTCTTACATTATAAGCAAAATAGCATAATAAAGATTAAATGCATATTGAAGTAAATTAAGGATGTCTATTTTAATAAACAAATCAATCACAAAAATGGAGTTATAGCTAAAAACCAATGACAGAGTTAAAATTGAATTCAAGAAAGCCTAAAAAAATGGAGAGATATATTTTCATGGGTAGGAGAAATTAATAGTTTAAAGATATTATTATCCCTACATTTATCGTTAAAGTCAACATACTCCCCTCAAAATTCCTGCATGCTTCTTCTTTTTAAAAATTCACAACTTGATTCTAAAGTTTATCTTAAAATAGAAATTATTTGAAATAGTTAGAAAAACATATTGTATAAGTGCAAATTTTGATGACTTAGCACTATCTGCTTTCAAGATATCTATAAGGCTGTAATAATTAGAACATTGTGGTATTGGAGCAAAGGAACTAAATTGAATATCAGAAATAAATTCATACATATTATCTCATTTTCAATTAGGTTACCAATTCAATACAATGGAGAAACAAAATATTTTGCAACAAATTGTTCCTCTCTCAGGAACTCTACCTTCCACTATTTACCAAAATTATTTTGCTGAAATATTATACATCCAAATGTAAAAAAAACTACTATTTTAGCATAGAACATAAGAAAAAAAACTTTCCAATAAAAGATGTTTGAATGGAAATTTAAAGGTTCTCAGCACCAACATTCACCAAAGAAATGCAAATTAAAACACAGGGATATTCCACAATTAACTAGAATTTCAAAAGTCGAAAAGACTAAACAAAGCAAGGATGTTCACTCTCACTACTTTTACTCAGCATAGTACTGTAAGCCCTTGCCCTAGCAATAAGTTAAGAAAAGACACAGAGATTAGAAACAGCAAAATAAAACTGTCCTTATTTACAAATGACACAATTATCTATGAAAAAAATCCCATGGAAATGACAAAAAAATTCCTAGGTGAGTTCAGCAAAGTCACATTGTATAAGATCAATTCATAGACATTTATCTTATTTCTATACTCTAGCAATGAACATGTAAAAACTAAAATTGAAAGTACAGTACCATTTACAATTGAGTTAAAAAGCAAAACATTCTCTGACATCAACCTGACTAATGTTTTCTCAGGTCAGTCTCTCAAAGCAACAGAAATAAGAGCAAAAATAAACCAATGGGACCTAATCGAACTGACAAACTTTTGCACAGCAAAGGAAACCAAAAAGAAAACAAAAAGACAACTTACAGAATGGGAGAAAAGAGTTTCGAATGATGCAACTGACAAAGGCTTAATCTCTAAAGTATACAAGCAACTTATACAACTCAACAGCAAAAAATCCAACAACCCAATTGAAAAACGGGTAAAAGACCTGAATAGACAATTCTCCAAGGAAGATATACAGATGGCCAACGAACACATGAAAAAATGTTGAATATCCCCAATTATTAGAGAAATGCAAATTAAAACTACCATGAGATACCACCTCACACCAGTCAGAATGGCCATCATTAATAAATCCACAAATAACAAGTGCTGGAGGGGGTATGGAGAAAAAGGAACCCTCCTGCACTGTTGGGGGGAATGTAAGCTGGTACAACCACTATGGAGAACAGTATGGAGGTACCTTAGAAAACTATACATAAAACTCCCATGTGACCCAGCAATTGCACTCTTGGGCATATATCCAAACAAAACTTTCCTTGAAAAAGACACATGCACCCGCATGTTCATTGCAGCACTATTCACAATAGCCAAGACATGGAAACAACCCAAATGTCCATCGACAGATGATTGGATTAGGAAGATGTGGCATATATACACAATGCAATACTACTCAGCCATAACAAAGAATGAAATAATGCCATTTACAGCAACATGGATGGAACTAGAGACTCTCATCCTAAGTGAAGTAAGTTAGAAAGGGAAAGACAAATACCATATGATATCACTTATATCTGGAATGTAATATACAGCACAAATGAACCTTTCCACAGAAAAGAAACTCATGGACTTGGAGAATAGACTTGTGGTTGCCTGGGTGGAAGGGGAGGGAGTGGGATGGACTGGGAATCTGGGGTTAATAGATGCAAACTATTGCTTTTGTAGTGGATTAGCATTGAGATGCTGCTGTGTAGCACTGAGAACGATGTCTAATCACTTATGACAGAGCATGATAATGGGAGAAAAAGAATGTATTCATATATGTGTAACTGGGTCACTATGCTGGACAGTAGAAAGAAATTGCATTGGGGAAATAACAATAATATATATATAATATACATATATAATTGGCAAGTAAAAATAAAAATAAAAAATAAAAAATAAAAATTAAGTACTTTGGTATAAAGTTAACAAAATTATGAGAATTCTGTGCTATAATCAACAAAATACTGATGAAATAAATCAAAGAAGATTTAAATAAATGGATATACATAGTATGTCCTTGGATTGGAAAACTCAACATAGTAAAGATGCCAATTTTCTCCAAATTGATATATAGGTTTAATGAAAATCTTATCCAAATTCCATCAAGATTTCAAGGTGGATATTGACAAGCTTAATCTAAAATTTATATGAAGAGTCTGTAAGAAGAATATAGTGGGATGAATCATTCTACCTGATGTCAAAACTTACCATATAGCTATATAATTGAAAGAGTGTGTTACTGGCTGAGGTATGGCTACACAGATCAATGCAACATGAAAGAGAGCACAGAAGTAGACTCACACAAATACCCGCAGCTGATTTTACAAAGATGAAAAAACTACCCAGTGGAGGAAATAAAATCTTTTCAACAAATGCTACTGGAACAATTAAAAATCCACAGCAAAAATAAACCTCAACGTAAAGCTCCTATATTATGCACAAATTATTTCAAAATTGATTATGAATTTAAATGTAAAATGTGTAACTATAAAACATTTGGAAGAATTCTTAGAAAAAATATGTTCAGAAGCTAAGGCTGGATGATGTGTTTGTAAACATGACACAAAAGTGCGATCTAAAAAAAAGTCACATGATAGATTGGACTTCATCAAATTTAAAAAAAATGCTCTGAAAAAGATTCCGTTGAGAGGATGAAAAGACAAGCTACAGATTTAGGGAAATATTTGCAAACCACATATCTAGCAACGGACTTAAAGCATAGTCTATAGCATATATAAAGGACTCTCAAAACCTAGCAATAAAAAAACCAAAAAGATCCAATTAGATACTGTGCAAAAGATGTGAAAATACATTTAACTGAAGAGAATGTATAGATGGCAAATAAGCATGTGAAAAGATATTCAACATCACCTATTAAACTAGCTAGAGTAAAAAAAGGTGATGATATCAAATGCTGGTGAGAATTCAGAGAAACAATTGTGCATATATTGTTGGTGGGAATATAAAATGGTACAGCCAATCTGAAAAATAGTTTCATGGTTTCTTATAAAACTAAATATATAGTTACCATACAAATTAGTAATTGTACCCTTGGGCATTCATTTCAGGGAAATGAAAGCTAAACTCACATTCACATATAAATCTGTATATGAAGTTTCATGTGTCTATTTATGACACAAAACTGGAACCAGGCCAGGTCATATACTGGAACCATACAGAGGAGGTATATGGTTTTTTGGCTGGGCCTGAGAATTAAATTGACATAAGACAGATTAACAGGAGAAAAGTATACAAATTAATGTAAGTTTTACATGACATGGCATCCTTCATAAGAAATGAAGACCCAAAGAAATGGCAAAACCTATGTGCTTTTATATTGGGTTGAACAAAGAGAAGCAACTGTGGAAAAGTAAACTATGTGGATAAGCTAAAGGTAGATAGGAATTATTTTAGCAAGGTCTGTTTGTACAGAATTTTATTGGATTTATCTCCCTGTCAAAGAATGCTTCGTTTTTCTTGGGATAGGGAGTGCATCTTTCACATGGGAATTTCTATCTCCTGTTTTCAGGAAGAAAAGGGAAGATTAGAGTGCTGTTCTTGGCATCTGCTGTTTTTCAAGCACTTTTAACTCAAAATAACCCTTATGTCAAAGAAGCATATTTCAGGGTAGCATATCTTGCTACCCTTCATTGGTTAAAAAAAAAAATGTCATATCTAAATTATGGAATACTACACATCAGTAATATAAAATGAACTATTGATATATGCAATAACTTAAATGCACCTCAGGAGCATGATGTTTACTGAAAAAGCCAATCTCAAAAGGTCACCATTTATATAATATATTCAAAATGACAAAATTATAGAGATTGAAAGCAGATAAGTGGTTGCTAAAGCATAGCACAGGGGAGTTCCTCCATGGTTATGGTACAGTTTTGAATCTTGACTGTGGTTGTCATTACACATGGGATATAATTGTACAGAACTTTGCACACACACACACACACACACATTCAAGTGAGTGCATGTAAAACTTGTGAAATTGATTAAGGTCTATAGTCTACTTAGTATTGTACCAATGTTAATTTACAATTTTGATATATAATACACTGTGTAAGATATCACCTTTTGGGGAAGCTGGGTGAAAGGTCCACAGCATCGTATTTACTCTTTGCAAATTCTTGTGAGTTTATAGTTATTTCAAAATGAAAAGTTAAAGAACAAAAGACAAAAACAAATGTCAGTAAAGATGTAGAGCAAGTTGAACTCTCAAACCTTGCTAGTTATGTTAAGAACACCACAAACAGTTTGGAATAAAATATTGGCAGTTTCTAAAAAGTTCAGTTCTCCAAGAGAAATGAAAATACATTTGCACAAAAAACCCCAGTTTTACAATGATATTCAAAGTAGCCTTGCTCTTAACAGCCAAAAACTACAAACAACCCAACTGTCTATCACGTGGAAAATGGGTAACCAAATTGTGAAGTAGTCACACATTGGAATACTATTCAGCTATAAAAAAGAATTAACTACTGATACACCCAACAACATGGATTAATCTTCAAAATATGTTAATTGTGAAAAGCCAGACACAATGGAGCATGAACTGCATTATTCCATTTTTGCTTCTGAAGGGAAGCAAAATCAATCTGTGGTGAAAAAAATTCAGAACAAAGGTTGTCCTGGGTGGGGAATTTTAATTTTAAAGGGGGTACAGGGCAACTTTCAAGGAAATGTAAATTTCTTTATCTTGTTTTGGTTGATAGTTACATGAACGAATATTATCAAAACTCGAGAACTGTATAATTAGAATCTAAGCATGTTAATGTATGTATCAAGCATAAACCATAGTAAAGGAGAAGAAAAAAAAAGTTGGTTCAATGTAATGGTAGTAACACTGAAAATGCTTTTTATTTTAAATTTATGTGGGAAAAAAACAGGAAAAATGTTATATTTCAGATGCATATAAATACATTAGAAACAAGTGAAGAAAACATACCTAAAATAACTGAAAGGAAATACGTCAAAATATTAACAAAGGGTTTGGACCTGTGTAATATTTTCCTTCTATCTTTTTATGAATCAAAAAAATTGAAGAGTATATATTAGTATAAACATTAAAATGCATCTTAAATGTATTTCTAAAGGAAAATATAGAAATCAAATATGTTTTAGTATAAGACTTTTCATAAAAAATTAGTTCACAACTTAAACACAAACACATAAGAAATACTTAATAACCATATGTCAGATCAGGTGTTCTGATTTTTTTTGACTTTTTAATTGAAAGACCAAGATTTAATCAATAGGTCATAAGCGGAAGTCAACTTTATCATATTTTCTATTGCCCATTAAAACCTGCTTTGAGATTATTTCTTTTTTTCTCACTCCTGGTTGGAAATTCACACATGTCCCAGCATTTTGTTTTGTTTTTTTGTTCCTCTTAAATCATAAGCAAATATTCCCTTTGTTTTAACATTAAGGATCTAATCCAATATAATAGTTACATTATGTTAGTTTGGTCCAGTGTAATAGTGAAAATTCTAAGTTCTAATTTAAAGTTTCTCCCTTCTCCCAGGTAGGACCTGACCCAAAGTAGAAGCCTGGAATTAGGAAAGATGGGCAGGGTAGATCACTACTCTATTTTCTTTATTTTTTTTAATTTTTATTTATTTATTTATTTATTTATTTATTTATTTATTTTTATTTTCCCACTGTACAGCAAGGGGATCAAGTTATCCTTACATGTATACATTACAATTACATTTTTCCCCCACCCTTTGTTCTGTTGCAACATGAGTATCTAGACAAAGTTCTCAATACTACTCAGCAGGATCTCCTTGTAAATCTATTCTAAGTTGTGTCTGATAAGCCCAACTTAGTGTCTGATCCCTCCCACTCCCTCCCCCTCCCATCAGGCAGCCACAAGTCTTTTCTCCAAGTCCATGATTTTCTTTTCTGAGGAGATGTTCATTTGTGCTGGATATTAGATTCCACACAGCAAAGGAACCAAAAAGAAAACAAAAAGACAACTTACAGAATGGGAGAAAATAGTTTCAAATGATGCAATGGACAAGGGCTTAATCTCTAGAATATATAAACAACTTATACAACCCAACAGCAAAAAAGCCAATCAATCAATGGAAAAATGGGCAAAAGACCTGAATAGACATTTCTCCAAAGAAGATATAGAGATGGCCAGCAAACACATGAAAAAATGCTCAACATCGCTGATTATAAGAGAAATGCAAATCCAAACTACCATGAGATACCACCTCATACCAGTCAGAATGGCCATCATTAATAAATCCACAAATAACAAGTGCTGGAGGGGCTGTGGAGAAAAGGGAACCCTCCTGCACTGCTGGTGGGAATGTAAACTGGTACAGCCACTATGGAGAACAGTTTGGAGATACCTTAGAAATCTATACATAGAACTTCCATATGACCCTGCAATCCCACTCTTGGGCATCTATCCGGACAAAACTCTACTTAAAAGAGACACATGCACCTGCATGTTCATTGCAGCCCTATTCACAATAGCCAGGACCTGGAAACAACCCAAATGCCCATCAACAGATGATTGGATTCCAAAGAGTGGTATATATACACAATGGAATACTACTCAGCCATAAAAGAGAATGACATAATGCCATTTGCAGCAACATGGATGGAGCTAGGGAATCTCATACTGAGTGAAATGAGCCAGAAAGACAAAGACAAATACCATATGATATCACTACTCTATTTTCTAATTCATCTCCTCCTTCCTTACTAAGGTTTCTGTTCTCTATAAAGTTAGGAAGAAACATAAAGTGCAGAAAAACGGTAAACAAGCACTGTGGTCTTCTGAATACCTAAATATAATATTATTTGTTTTTCACTCGTGTGGTTCTTTTTGGAGGTTCCATACAAAGAACCTTTCAATGTAGATCTTTTAATGAGAAACTGCCTCTTTTTAACTGACTTATTAAAAATTTCCCCTTTATTTGATGAGCTTTGGATTTCATTGCAATATTGGACTCAGATAATCCCACATGACCCTTCTAAGATTTTCCAGACTGATTTTCTTTAAAAAGGTCCATATTTGCTTAAAAATATGTACCTTTGGGGGTTACCTTGTGGCACAATGGGTTAAGGATTGGGTGTTTTCACTGCAGTGGCCTGGGTTGCTGCTGTTACATGGGTTTGATCCCTGGCCTGGGAACTTCCACATGGCACAGGCACAGCCAAAAAAAAAAAAAAAAAAAATGTACCTTCGCCCCACTTTCAGAGAAAGTTCAGCTGTCCTAAATGAAGCACTCCTGTTTGTTTTACTGCCTTGGGCCAGTGGTAATAGTTTCTTACCTTTAGCTTGCTCAGGCATGTAAAAGTCTTATGTTTCACGAACATCATAAACACTTTTCAAACTCTCCCAGTGGTACACTGAAGCCTCTCTCTAACTTCCTAAAGACTTAGGAGTCCCCCTCTGTGCCCTGCTATAGCATGCACAAGATAATGCAAATCTCTCTAAAGATAGATTAATTTCCCTATCCATTTCTATATTAAGTCTTAAATACTCTACAAGTAGATGAAAATATAATGTTGAGAGAGCCTGTTTAATGATCCCATAGCATTTGTTGAACATGAGGTCTGGTTCTAGAGCCACTGTGTCTAGTCAAGAAAGTTGTCCTGCACAAACAGACACCTCGCAGAGAGGTTGTTTGGCTTACCAAGCCTTGGTCTAAACCCCCAGGCTGGGTTCCTCTGTGCTTCCATAGCACAGTAGGCAAGCCTTTTATCAAGACACTAGAGTACTATCATTTTTGGTTGACTTATATCTCTCCTCATTAGATAGGAGAGTCTGTGTTTTCTCTGTGTAAAAAATTTTTATTATAGTTGATTTACAGTGTTGTGTCAATTTCTGCTATATAGCATAGCGACCGAGTCATATATATGAAATATATATACATATATATATGTATATAATATAATGTTCTCATATTATCTTCCATCATGGTCTATTCCAAGAGACTGGATATTTATAGTTCCTGAAAATGCTTGGCACATTATTAAATGATCAATAAATGTTTACTAAATAAATGAATAAACATAGCGTTTTTTTGTTTGTTATGTTTTGTTTGTTTGTTTTTTTTTTTTTTTTGCTTTATGGCTTAATTGAAAGCAGACCACAGTGTCCTATTCCAATATTTCAGCTGTTTTTGTATTATTACTTTAATATTTGACTTCTCTTGTGCACTGAAAACATAGCAAGGACTTTCAAGATGGGAAGCTAAAACATGGCCTCAGAGAAGGCATACAAATTAATTGAGTTCATTGTGTTGTAAAAAGCAGAACAAATATAAATTTCAGGTTGCTCACAATCGTTGCATTAAGGGAATCTTTAAAATGATTTCCACAGAGTTAATTAAAAATGTCCCTTGTTATCTAGGTTCTTAATTGACTTACACCGTTTTCTTAGTTAGTGAGAAACTTCAGGAGAGACTCAGCAGACAAATACTGAATAAATTATCATATATTAAGCAAAACTGTGTAAATGTTCTGAAGTGAACAAGCTGATGGTAAAGGCAGTTAAAAAGGAACATGGACTTTGCAATGGAATCTTAAGAAGAGCTCAGAGACCCTTTGCACTTTTTATGATCTGCTGAGAACAGATGGCTGCATAAAATGCCTAGTACTAACAAAATATAGATTATTTCCTTCTCAATATGTAAGTTCCACATAATTAAAATTTAACAGATTTGTCATAAAACATGATGAAGTTTAAAAATGGTTTTGCTATATAAATTTTACATTTTAATTATCCTATAAAAGAATAGAATAATAAACATAATGTTTTAGAAATATTGTTCTCTTCCACCTGGAAATGAAAGATACTATAATAAAATTTCCTTTTTGATAAGTCCATTGCAATGAGAGTTGATTACATTTGAGCAGTGTTAATTTTTCCTTAACAGAGGGTAGTGAAATATTCAAATATGACCATATTATAATAATAAAATAATGTTACATATCATTTAACAAAATGAAAAATGTCAAGATAAAGATATTTTCACAGGCATGTTACTGCATTTCACATATTATCAAAAAAGAACAGTTAAGGAATATCTGAGTTCCCATAGGATAAATCCAGCTATCAATATCTGAATCTTTATATTACCATCAGAAAACCACATAAACAAAAAGAACAAGCTAAATTCTCCATATCTCCTGCCTACAACTTAATTAAGATTTAGAGACTAGTAAAGTTTTAAAATACTTGTAAGTATGAACTAAGCATTCCAAACCAGTCAACTATGTCCAGGGCCCAAACCAGAGTAGAATATCAGATAGACTATACAGAGAACAGGAGAAAGGGGCTGGGAGCTAAGAATGGTAGAACTAGAAAAAAAAATCACTTCTGGGAAAAAAAGTTCCTTTGTGAGAGAAAAAATGATTATAAAATTCTGAAAACTCAGGTGTCAAAGAACTAGATAATGGTGGATTTCAAGAAATGGTCATCAAAATATGCAGAACCAGAAGTTATAGTCTTAGGAAGACACCACTTCATTGCTTCTGCAAGAAAAAGATGCAATTTGGAAGAGGGATGAATTCTTTGGATGATTTTAGAGAGAGGAAAAAATTAAAACAGTGATGGGGAGTGAGAAATTAACAGATGGGGGAATTTAAGGATCCTAGAGAAACAAGGGTAAATTATAAAATCAAGCCCTTCCACCTGCATAAAAACATACCATTCATTTTTTAAAAGCACTTCATTTAAAAGTAGAAAACTAATGCATAAACAAAATGCCTTAAAATTATAAAATATTGCTGGTAAGAAGTAAGACATTTAAAAGAAAAAACATAAAAATAAAAACACAGATATATTCATATGAAACTATCTTAAAAAGGAGAAAGTGACAATCAAATTATTACAGGAAACAAAAACAAGACAAAACATGAGGTACTAAAAGATATAATGAGTACTCTAACATGAACTTAGTATTCAGAAAAGTAAATTTCAGATATGAAATAAAACCTCTAATCAGAAATCCAAAGCCTCAGTTGCCAACATACATACAAAAATAAATGATAGGTGATCCAACTCAGGAATGAAGTTGAAGAAAAAAGAATAAGAAATAAACATTAGTATACAAGCTGCCTAAAGGAGAATGGATCCAAATAAATATCTAATAAGAGAAAAAAAGAAATAAAAATGACCAAGTACCTGATAATGATTAATAACCTCTCCAATAAAAATTATAAACTTTGGAAGAAATCAAATTCACAGAGGAGGAACAAAAGATTTTGCTAGAGGGTCCATGACCTGAGAAAGGCAGGTGTACAGAGTAAGTTTCCTGTTTTCACTATTTCTAGCATTAGAGTTGGTGCAGTTGGTGATTTATAGGACAAACCCCAGGTTTTCTGACCTTGGGAAGAAGACTGAGTCTGGAGCAACCATTGTAAAGAGAGATGAGGGAACCAAGAAAGCAAACATCCAGAGAGCAAATCTTTAAATTATATCTCCTCAAGGAGTTCCCGTCGTGGCGCAGTGGTTAACGAATCCGACTAGGAACCATGAGGTTGCGGGTTCGGTCCCTGCCCTTGCTCAGTGGGTTCACGATCCGGCGTTGCCGTGAGCTGTGGTGTAGGTTGCAGACGCTGCTCGGATCCTGCGTTGCTGTGCCTCTGGCGTAGGCCGGTGGCTACAGCTCCGATTCGACCCCTAGCCTGGGAACCTCCATATGCCGCGAGAGCGGCCCAAGAAATAGCAAGAACAACAACAACTAAAGACAAAAAGACAAAAAATAAATAAATAAAATAAATAAATAAATTATATCTCCTCATATCTCTGGATGTTGTTGCAACCATGCACGTGCAGAGTATACTTAAACTAATAAGAACTGACATTAATAACTGTTATATGAACTAATAAATGAACTCATTTGCCATGTTAAGAAACAGTTTTCAGTTTGAACCCAGTAAATGTAATTGCCTACTAAAACAAAAGAAAACACTCATCGGAGAAAAACAAAGAATACAGAGTCCTCAGACCTTAGCATTCATAATATCCTGGATACAACTCAAAATAATATAGGATAGGAAGAACTAAAAAATATGATTCATTTTCAAGAGAAGAAAATAATCAGCTGGCATAAACCCCAAGTTCTACCAATGATGAAATTGGTAAACAAATATTTTGAATCAGCTATTATAATTATTCTCAACAATATAAAACTGCATACTCACAAATAAAGAAAAATAGTAAAACTTATTAGATAAATAGAAAATTTTAAATGGAAATTTTAGATTTAAAAAACAATATTAGAGATTAAAAGTCATATTCTTTTGATGGACTTAATAGCAGAATGGCAGTAACAAAAGAAACAATCTTGAACTTGAAAATACATTGATAGGAATTACATAATCTGAAGAATGAGGGAAAGATTTTAAAAAATGAACACAAGAGAAAGAGAAGACAAATCATACTGGGAAGAGATATTTGCAAAAGAAATATCTTATAAAGGATTATTATAAAAATATACAAAGTCTTACAACTCAACAATAAAAAATAAACAACCCAAATTTTAAAAATGAGCCAAAGACCCTAACGGACACTTCACCAAAGATATACATATGTCAAATGAGCATATGAAAAGATGCTCCACATCTTATGTCATCAGGGAAATGCAGATTTAAACAAAAATGATATGCAGTCACACACCAATTAGAAAGGCCAAAACCTGCACAAAGATGTTTTATAGTAGTTTCATATTATTTTATGAATAATAGCTAGATCTTGGGAGCAATCACATGTTGTAGTTAAATGGCATATCAAGACCATGGAATATTATTCAACACTAACAAAAAAGAGCTATCAGGCCATGAAAAGACAAGGAGGAAACTTACATGCATATTACTAAGTGGCACAAGCCAATATGAAAAGGCTATATACTGAATGATTCCAACCATATGACATTCTGGAAAAGGTAAAACTAAAAGTAAAAAATGATCAGTTACCAGGGTTGAGGGGAAGGAGGAATTAATAAGTAAAGCAAAGAAGACTTTTAGGGCAGTGACACTATTTTGTATACTATATTGGCAGTTACATGTCATTATACGTTTGTCTAAACCCATGGATTGTACTCCACCAAGAGTAAACCCTAATGGAAACCATGATTTTTTTCTGGTTCCTTGTTAAAATTTTCACTATGTACATCTATGATTCTTCCAAATTCAGTTAATAATTTTATTACCAATGCTTTGAATTCTTTACCTGGTAAATTTTTAATTTCTGTTTCATTATTTTTTCAGAGATTTTCTCTTGCTCTTTGATCTGAGACCAGTTCCTCTGCCTTTTTATTTCGCTTAACTTTTTCTGCCTCTATGAATTTAGGTAAAAGACTTACATATTGTAGTCCTGAAGGGGTATTCTTATGTGGTAGTGCCCCTATATAGACTGCTTGTACATAATGCCCTTGATAGGAGGGCTAAATTTCATGTGAACTCAAGTCACATTTTTCCTCAGGATTTGCTGTCAGTTATCACTTTTGTAGGGGGTGGGGCTGAAGATGCAGGTAGAGCTGGAGCTGCGTATGAGGTGGTTCTACCCCTCTGCTCTGTGGTCATCACCATCCTATCAGAGGTAGAGTCTGACCCCAAATTGCTGGAGCAGAAGCCTGAGGGTTGGGCCCAAGCTGGCTGTGTTCCCTTTAAGTATGTGTTTTCCTCTCTCTCCTCAATGGGACCCTTGCTCCAGAGTGGAGAAGTACTAACATCAGTGGGACCCTTATGGTCTTTTTGCTCAAGTCAACCACAGAAAGAGGTACAAGCTGTTTCTGACGTGCTGCCTATGTAGGCGCCCCCATTATTTCCCTCACTCAGTTCAGATGCAGACTCAGGTGCAAGCCCCCTTAGTCTCTTACAGCCAATCACTGCTTCGAGCCTCCATCACCCTGACCCTGCTATGGAGCCACACTGCAGGGCAGGTGGAGCCCATGTGAATTTCGGCATGTGTTGGGAGGTGAATAATAGTGGAATAGCTGCCATTAGAAATCTGGACTGCTTCTGAGGTGCTGCTTGACTAAGTACCAACAATGGTCATCGCTATATCACCCTGACTATGCCCCGGGACCAGGTCACCTCTGCATACCAGATCTAGTGGGTTTTCGCCCCAGCTGTGGTGACATGATATGATATGGAGTGAGCAGGGCTGAAATATTTGCTTAGCTTGGGCTGTGATGCATCATGAAGCAGTCATGGCAAATCCAACAGCTATTAAAGCAGACTTCTCTGCATCCTGTTCCAGGGGCAAGCCAAAGGGGAATGCGTGTCTCAGGAGTGGAGTCCAAGCTTCTCATTGCTCTCATTTTAGTCCCACAGGTCCTCCAACTAGCCAAGGGGGCTTATCTCCTCTGTACCCAATTGGACTGGGGCACCCAATCTGTAGCTCTCCCCACTCACTCCTCAGGGCAAGTGTCCTCCTGTGTACTCCCCCTTTTCCTCTAAGTCCCCTCCCAGGGCACAGGTCCTGACCAAATAGTTTCTCTTCCCTTCCTGATTACCTATGTATTTTTCTTGTAGCCTTGATTGTACAAGTGTCCTTCTGCCAGTTTCCATCAGTTTTCAGCGAGAATTGTTCCACATGTAGATGTATTTTTGATGCATTCATCGGGGGGAGGTGGAAGTAAACTTCACATCTGCCATCTTGATCAATCTTCCCTAATATAAACCATGAACTTTGGGTGATAATAATGTTTTAATGTAGAGCCATCGATTGTAACAAATGCAACACTTTGGTTTAGGATGCTGGTAGCTAGTACATTGTTTACATTTTTCATTTTCCGTGTATATATGATGTTTTGAAATCTTAAAAACCTTTCTCCCTGGGGAGAGACTGCCACTCCCTGGTGTAGTCAGTTCTCAGAAATAGTGAAAAGCTCAACCAACAGTATGTCTTTGGTATGCAAATTAACCAATACAGAGCCACATCTCTTCTGTCTGGACTGTACACCTCAGGAAGAAATATTCCTCTGTCTTAATCATCCCAGAGACAGGTACCAGGCAACCAGGGACCATCTCCATGGCTTAGTGTCTGCAAAAATTATTTAATTAGCTAATCCTAAACTGTTTTCCTTGCCCTACTTGCCTTTCCTATGGAAATGCCAGTAAAGCCTGTGTGTTACGCTATCCTCTCAGTCTTGTACTTTCTGCCTCCTGATTTACACTGGTGCTTTCCCATGTGGCCCTGAGTTATGTACTATTTCTAGGGCCTTTGAGTATAATAAATTTTTTTCCTGAGCCTCTCCTCTATTTCCTCTTGTGCCACAGATGACTGAACATTACCCAAAAGAACACAGAATAGTGAGGGAGACTCTGCATGTGTGGGCAAAGAGATAAATAGAAACTCTCTGCACTTTCCACTCAATTTTGTTGTGAATCTAACACTACTCTAAGAAAGAGGTGTTTTTTTTTTTTTTAATGAACAGATTCTCAGAGACTTGGTAGTTAATATCAATTTGACTTAAGTATATGTAATTGGGTCCCAGAAGGAGAAGAAAGAGAAAATATGTCAGAAAATAAATTTGAATTAAAATGGCTATAATATTCCAAATTTGATGAAACACATACATTTACAGAATCTGGATGCTCAAGGAACTCCAATCAGAATAAACACTAAGTAGTCCCTGTCTGGGCATTTTGAAATTTAACAGTTGAAAACTGAAATAAAGAAAATTTTGAAAGTAGCAACAGGAAAATGGTGTATTATGTCATAAAAGCCATGATTCATCTAAAATTCATTTAATTACTCATCAGGAAGTACAGAGGTTAGAAGAGAATTAAGAAACATATTTAAATTACTGAATGAAAAAATAAACCTGTCAACCATATTTTCTTTGTCCAATGAAAACATACTTTAATAATGAAGGGAAAATAAAGACATTTTCAAATAAAAGGAAACTAAGGAATGCATTGTCATTAGTGCCTACATTATAGGAAGTAGCAAAGGAAGTTATTCAGGCAGAAAGACGTTGATACCAAGTGGAAACTTGGATCCTCAGAAAGGAATAAAGAGCACTGAAAATGGTAAATACAAAAAGATAATGTTTCCTTTAAATTCCTTCTAAACATGTATGACAGTTTAAAGCAAAGTTTAGGACAGCTCTTAAGGTATATAATCTGTGGTAATGTAATACATGTAATAACTATAACATAAAAGATGGGAAGGAGATAAATTGACCTTTATAGTTGCAAGGTTTCTACATTTTATTCAAAGTCATGCAACATTAACTCTAAGTGGCTTGTGAAATATTAAGGATATAGCTATAATCTTGTAATATAGTTTTTAAAATGCTATCTTGGCCCAGTTTTGGGCCCCTGGTTAGAGACAGATCAGTTCCTCTTCTTGAGAAGCCAATTAACTTCACACTCCCAACCACCTCCTTTATCAGTTTCACATTTCAGACAATATACCTGCACTAATTGCCCCAGGGCTAGATATTAGACAACCAGGGACAACCTCTATGCCTCAGAGCCTAGTGAAATGATTCAAAATAGCCAACCTAAATCCAATTGCCCTAACTCACTCTTGCCTTCCCAAGGAAACAATCAAGGTGCTTTCCCACGGTTTCCCTCTGCTTCTTGTGCTTCCTAAATGGTCCTGGGTAGTGTGCTATGTTCTTCTCAGGGAACTATAACAAACTGCAAAACCTTCTAGTTTAACTCTCTTTATGTGCATCTGACTTTGCCATACCTCACCCACGGTAATACAGTTAAGATAAATCTATAGAGAATTCACAGAAAAAAAGGAAACAAATAATATAGCAAAAAAATAGTAGAATGAAAGCCAATGAAAAGTTTTAAATGAAATACTAAAACTGAATCAAATAATATAAAAAGATAGAAAAAATAAAAGAGATAAAAAGCAGACAGGATAAATTAAACAAAAATGTTAAATTGGTAAACATGAACCAATATCAATAATTAAACTTTAATGAGCCAAACACTATAATAAAAAGATAGATATTATAAGAATTCATGAAAAAGCAAGACTCAACTACATGCTGTATACAGAAGACATATATAAAAACATAGATTGAATGAAAGTAAATGGGTTAAAAATGTATATCAGGCATGCAGTATGCATAAAAAGGCTGAAACAACTACTTAATATAAAATAGGTCTAAAACTATGAGTATTATCAAACTAAAATGGGAAATTTCCTAAGGATTAAGAGGATGATTCATCCCTAAGACTTAATTCATATATATGCATTTGACTAATAATGCTATGAAGTATATAAAGCAAAGACTGATAGAACTAGAGAAATAAAAAGAGACAATATTACAATTATAGTAGGAGATGCTGTCAAGAGTAAGAAGATCTAGCTGACAATCCCAAGTTAGGATTCTCACCGCATGAAGGATATCAAAGATTATAACGATGTCAACACCCAGAAGTAGAAGTCCACAGGCCTCAGCCCACTGCATCTTTTATGGGTTTGGATTCACCAAGGAAGACTCCAGACCAAGGTACTGGTTGGAAAAAACACTTTACCCACAAAAAGAAGCATCACAGAAACATCGGTGTCTGTAGTGTGTGCTGGACTTCCATGGCCAGTTGGTCTCTCACAGTACCCTACACAGGGCACACCCAGACCCCTTTCATACTGCAGGCAAAGACTCTTTCTTTCCTAAATGGATTGGAGCTGGCTACGTACCCTATGACACACATGCTTAAGCAATGTTAGGAAATTCACTTCATACCCAGGACAGAGGAGAGGTTTTTCCTAATAGGAAGGAAGAATCTGGGGCAAAGTGACAATTCCTCACTCATCTTCCATAGAGGGGAATGTTTCAGGTCTAGGGCACTGTTTGGGCAGTTCAGAGTGGTGTGCCTGGTCATGAAATGACTACTTCCCTAACAAAAATATATCTACTCCAATAAGAATAAAAACTGCCTCTTCTTTGATGGAAGCACTCCACTGCAATCATCCTGCCACCAAGCAGCTGGCTAATGATCACCCAGAGGGATTGTGCCATGTTGAACACTCAATATTGTTCTTTGCTCCTGGCAGATTGGGCATTCAAGTGGCCATAGCCATGGCAGGTCACAGGATAGCTGGCTCCCCAACAGATACTAACACTACTTTCCCAGAAATTGGTAGAGCAACTAGATAAAATTAGCAAAGATGTGAAAAATGTGAAAAACACTATCAACCATTTTGAACTATTGCCAACAATTGTAGAATACATTGTTTTTATGTGCACACAGTGTCATGATTAAAAGTATAAAGCCAATATCAATGTATTTTAAATCATTGATACAGTACAGCATATGCTTTCTGACCAGAATGGAATTAAAGAATAAATCAACAGCAGTAAAATATATATGTACGAAAACCCCCAAATTTTGGAAATTAAAAAAAAACACACTTCTAAATAATCCTGAATGGAAAAAGAAATAAAAAGGAAAATTAGGAAATACTTTAAATTAAATGTAATAAAAACATGATATGGAAACTTGTGAGATGCATCTAAAGAAGTACTTAGGGTAACATAGTTATAGCCTTAAATACTTATATTAGAAGCAAACAAAAAAAAAAATCCCAAACCAATGATCTAAGGATTTATCTAAAGAAACTACACAAAGAAGAACAAAATTAAATCAAAATAAATGGAAGGAAACTATAACGATAAGGGCAGATATCAACTGAACAGAAAATAAACAAAAATTATAGAAAATAAATGAAACCAAAAGCAGGTTCTCAGAAAAGATTAATAAATTTGATCAAGACAAAAGAAGATAATATACTTATTACTAGTATCAGAAATAAAAGTGGGAAGATAATTATAGATACTGCAAACATTAAAAGAATAATAAGGGGATATTACAAATATTTTCCTGCCAAGAAATTTGACAATTTACATAAGTTGTCAACTCCTTAAAAAACACAAATTACCAATACTGACACAAGAAAAAACAAAATAATGCCTTGCCCCATACAAATTAAGAAATTCAGTTCATACTTAAAACCCTTCTTTCAAAGAAACTTGAGACTCAGGTGGCTTCATTAGTGAATATCATCAAACATTTTAAGAGAAATAGTAGCAATCCTACACAAACACTTTCAGAATACAGAAGAAAAATGAATATATACCAACTCACTTGAGAAGATCATTAGCTCATTAACACTAAGACCACACACAGACACCACCAAAAAAGAAAACTACAGAACAGTACTCCAATGAATATAAATACAAATATTTTTCAGAAAAAAAAATTATGAAACCAACAGGTTTGAATCTAGGATTTCACCACTTGATTTATTATCCAAAAAAAATCAGTCAATACTAATCACCATATTGATAAAATAAAAGACAAGAAAACAGTAATTTCAGTAGATGTAGGAAAAGCACTTTATATCCAGCCGCCACTATAAGTAATAACTCTCAAAAAACTGCAAATAGAAACATTCTCACATTGATAAAATTTATATAAAAATTACCAATAGCTTTTATATTCAATTATAAAAACTGACGGTTCTTACCTTAAGATGGGGAACAAGGCAGAGATGTCTGCTCTAAGCACTGCTATTCAACATCACACTAAGAGTCCCAGGAACTGGAATAAAGTAAGAAAAATAAATAGAAGACATTAACAAGGAAAAGTTAGTTCCGTTCACAGAAGACATGACTGTTTACATAGAAGTCCCTGAGGAATATACATGGCATGTTCTTATGAATAAAATCCTAAGGAAATTGCAACCGAACCATTAGAACTAATAATGTAATTTAGTAAGCTTATAGGATACAAGGTCAGTATAACCTCTATTGAAATTAAACATTTTTGCTCTTTGGAAAATGGAAGAACATGAAAAGACAAGCCACAGATTGGGAAAAAATATTTGCAAACATATCTTGTCAGGTTTGGCATCATCTAGCAAAGACTTGTAAATAGACTATATAAAGAAATATTAAGAATATTTTAATGGACACTTCATCCAAGAAGATATATGAATGGACAGGACAGTGAGAAAATACAGATGCCACCACTAGACGTCAGGGAAAAATAACTTGAAAGTACAATACTAAAATACTACATATCCACTATAATGACTAAAATTTTAATAACTGACAAAACTCAGTATTGACAAAGATGTTAAGGAACTGGTGGCAGAATTGCAAAATGGTAAAATCTCATTGGAAAACAGTTTGGCAGTTGTTTATGAAATTAAATTATATATATTTATTATATAATTCAGCAATCCCAGTCCTATAGATTTACCCAAGTGAAATATACACATGTATTCACAAAATACTTATATGTAAATTAAGACTTCATCATTCTTAGCTGCACTATTCATAATATACATTTAAAATAATGGCCATGTCCATCAACTGGTAAATACATTTTAAAAAATTGAGTAAATCTGTGCTATTGATATCTACTTAACGATAAGAAGAAATGAACCACTGACACATGAAACAATATGAGGTGAATCTTAAAAACATTCTGAGGGGTAAAAATATATCTGTTGGCATGGAATTCTATAGAAGATAAAAAGACAATGTCAGAAAACATATCATATATTAGTTGGCATCTGGGGTTGTGGTTTTAGGGATGAAATTTAGTACAAATGGGAATAATGTAACTTCATGGTATGATGGTAATATTTTCCATTTTTATTATGCTCATTAGCCATTATATGACTGTATAAAACTATATACCTAAAAACTGAGCAATTTATTTTATAATGTGTTTTGTGTAAAATTTACCTCAATAAAAATAGGCAAAAAAATCAGCCAAGAAAACAAAAACATAATAATGAAGAGATAATATGAATGTGTGTGTGTCTATATGCATACCTGTACAGCAGAAATTGACAGAGAATGTAAATCAATTATAATATAAAAATAAAAATCTTAAAAAATAAATAAAAGAAAAGCAAAATATAAAATAACAAATGCATCAAAGCAAAATTCAAGGAATAAGTAGATATTATGATCCTGATATTATAAAAAGTGAATTCAATCCAAAATACACTAAATTAGAAAATTGACACTTTATAATGCCAAAGGCCACAATTCCTAATGAATATATGACAAGAATATAAATATATATCAAATAACATACACCTTCATAAAGCAGAAATGCCTGGAAAAACAAGAGCTATATGGTGAGATGGAGTACTACTAGTAATAGATTTCTTTGACATGTAATGCAAAGATAGGATCAAGGACAGACAAATAGTAAAGAATGGAAAAGACTTTAAGTAATAAATAAGTGTATAATAATAGGGAGTACATCTTTTTCTCAAATTGCCAAACTACATCTTAAAATTGGCCATATATCAGGTCACAAAGGAAATCCCAATAAGTTTTCATAAAGAAACATAAATCAACATTATAAGGCCACAATAAAATCCAGCAATCCCACCCTTGGGCATATATCCAGACAAAACTTTCCTTGAAAAAGACACATGCACCCAAATATTTACTTCAGCACTATTCACAATAGCCAAGACATGGAAACAACCTAAATGTTCATTGACAGATGATTGGATTAGGAAGATGTGCTATGTATACACAATGGAATACTACTCAGCCATAAAAAAGAACAAAATAATGCCATTTGCAGCACCATGAATGGAACTAGAGACTCTCAGACTGAGTGAAGTAAGTCAGAAAGAGAAAGACAAATACCATATGATATCGCTTATATCTGGAATCTAATGCACAAATGAACATTTCCACAGAAAAGAAAATCATGGACTTGGAAAATAGACTTGTGGCTGCCAAGGGGGCGGGGGAGGGAGTGGGGTGGTTGGGGAGCCTGGGGTTAATAGATGCAGACTGTTGCCTTTGGAATGGATTAGCAATGAGATCCTGCTGTGTAGCACTGGGAACTATGTCTAGTCCCTTACGACGGAGCATGATAATGCGAGAAAAAAAAATGTATGCATGTATGTGTAACTTGGTCACCATGCTGTACAGTAGAAAATTGACAGAACACTATAAACCAGCTATAATGGAAAAAAATAAAAATCATTATATAAAAAAATAAAAAATAAAAAAATAATAAAATGTAAAGTTAAAGTCTCTTCTACCTGGACTTTTACTTTCCTCCTTTGGGGACACATTTTCCTGCTTCTTTGTATGCCTTATAACATTTGATTGGATGACAGGTATTGTAAATTTTACCTTGTTGGATGCTATATATTTTATATTCCAATAGATATTCATAGATTTATTTTTAGAGGGGAATCATTTTGATCCTTTTGAATCTCATTTTTAAGATTTCAAAAGTAGAGTGAGAGCAGCAATTACTCTGGGGATTATTTGTCCCACTGCAGAGTCAAACCCAACTGAGCATGCTACCTAAGGCTTTGTGAGTCATGAGGTTGAAAACAGCTCTGGTTATCTCCAGCCCTACGTGATTCCCAAAGATTATTGCTTTTTATTCTTTCTGGTATTTCTTCCACAGCCTTAGGTGATTTCCTCATACACCCGTAATTATCAGTATTCAACCTGAAAGGGGCTTTATGCAGATCTTCAGAATTCTCTCTCTTTACAGTTCTATCTCTTCCAGGAATCTGCCCTGAGAATCCAACTGCCTTGTACTCCCTGGAGTCTCAGTTCCATTTATCAATACAATGAGACTGCCAGGCTCTACCTGAATTCTTCTTCCTTGTGCTATGGCCTCAAAACTGTCTCTAACACATTAAACTGAAAAAATCATAAAACTCATTTTGCTCATTCCTTACCTTTCAGTGTCTTTCATTCTCTGAAGCCCAGTAACTTGAAAACCATCATTTCATGTATTTTAATGATTTGTAAAAACTATTTCAGTTGGGAGGGCAAATACAACCACTGCTGTGAATGCACTTTTAAAATAATTTTTATTTATGATCATGTGACTGTTTTACATATTCAAAAAGTGACATGAATAAAAAAGAATGGAAAAAGCCCAGATGAAAATTAAATGGACACAAAAATAAGTGAACACAACTATATAAAATTGATAACCATAGGAAAAAAAACAAATGTGTTAAGTTTTGAACACAGTCCCCTGTACACTCATAGAAGGGTATATTCTAAGCACCAAAATAACTATAAAGAGATCTTAGACTTTTTAGTAGCTTTATTATTAGTATTGGTATTGAAGAATAATTTTGCAAATGAGAAAATAAATTTCTTGGGAATGAGGGCTTTTACCACGTGAGAAAGGAGATACAAAAATAAAGTGTGGAACTCTCTCTATAGAGAAAAATAAACATCTTTATTTTGTAAAAAGCATATATGTAATAAAAGCCAAGTCTATATTCTTTGATATTTTCTGCCTTATTTAATATTGTTCATACTGGCTTCTTATAGTCTCTATATTAAATTTTTAGACTTCAAAGATTCAATAATTTTAAATATTCCACTTGATTCAATTGTTTACAATTATTATTTTTTTTGATGCTCAAATGATCACAAACCAACATTTGAGGTGCTTTAATCTGGATATTTTGCCCTTTTACCACTTGCCTAGACACTTACATTACTTTTTCTTTCTGGAATAAAGATATTCAGGACCATATTTATTTTTCCATTATGCAAAACAGAATCAGAAACTCTCTTCACTTCTTTTTGTGGAAAACTGTATTTGAGACCAAAATTTGGTCAGTTGCTTAGGAATGAGATGGTCTCAGACCTGCAGTGGAGGTAGAGAGGGTGACAGCAATATGGGTTATTGTAGTGGCTGAGATGGAAAATATCTTATTTTTAAAGTTATAAGTACCCATCTATTTTTAAATTTTAAATCTAATGTTATCTTGCCACTTAAATTTTCTTCCTATATAAAAAGTAATTTCCTCTATAACTTCTTTGTTTAGATTTTTGGGCCTTCAGCTAAGCTATAATCATATCCCTTTCTTTTTAAGAGTCCTTGGTACAGACTGAATGTCTCTGTCTCTCCATTGTTCATATGTGGAGATTTAATCCTCAATGAGATGGTATTTGAAGTGGGAGTTTTTGGGAGTTTATTAGGTTATGAGAGTGGAGTCCTCATGACGGATTTAGTGCCCTTATAAAAGAGGTACCTAAGAACACTTTACAATTTTCCACCTTGTAAAGACACAGCAAGTAGATGGCTGTCTATGAACAAGCAGGCTGTCATTAGACACCAAATATATAAGTGCCTTAATTTTAGACTTCTCAGGCTCCAGAACTATGAGAAATAAATTTCTGTTGTTTATAAGCCATCTACTATGTGGTATTTTGTTATAGCAACCCAAATGGACTAAGTCAGTCTTTTGGCTCATTGATCACAATTTTGTAATCACTTACTGACATATTTCAGATGTTATTATATTCCTATATTACGTTGGGCTTCTAAAAGATCTTCATTTCCCAACTTACTTTGAATAGTTTTATAAAAAAAAAAAATACCGTATTGCTAATTGTATCAGGCAGCGTTCCAGCAGAGAATAGCCACAGTCAAACGGGAAACTGAGAAGAATTTAACAAGGAGATTATTTACACAGACGTAGGGAAAGGTTAACAGGAACCAGCTACAGATGGCACAGTATCCTGTGGTAGCAGTAGGAGAAAGCTCGTACAACTTCTAGACTAGAAAGGAAAAGAAGGGACCACAATTAGCAACATCCAGAGCTTATAGTTGAAGCTACTGAAGGGAGAAATAGGAATGTACTTCAACAGAGGACAAAAGCCAGATCATGACCTTGCAGGAAGAGATCAGGGAAATAAATACCCCAAACACTTCTTCATCTGCCCTCTTGTCTCCTGAGGATTCCTCTCATTGACTAACTCCAAGGGTAAGATGAGGGTAACAGAGTCCAACAATTCAATCCATAAAGCTTAGCTTCCTAGAGCAAGAGCTGGGCAGAGAGTGAATTTGAAGAGTGAAACAATAGAAAATGTCTACTTCCCTCTCTCCTATTTCTAAGCTCCAAATCATTTCTTTAATTGCCAAATTCTTTATTCCATGCTATTTCAAATCTATTATCTTCAAAACAAAATTTATTTTCAAAGATCCACCCAAAACTCATTTTTCTCTCCTACTAGGTAAATGAAGTCATCAACCATGTGCTCAAGCCAGAATGTGACTGTCATCCTTGACCTTTTTTTTTCCTCTCTTCTAAAAAAAAATCACCCTCAGACAACATGATCTGGAAATTACATCTTTAAATCATTTTTAAAATATATCTCTTCCTTATAGTGCTGACTGCCATAGTCTTAGTTCAGGTACTTAGAATCTTCTTCATGAACTATTGTAATAGATTCCTAACTGGTCCTTCTAACACTACATTTGCCCCCATCCATTTTGGCCTTTATATTTCTGTTTTCAAATTATTCTCTTCATCAGGTCATATTTTCTCTTACTAGGCCTACTTGTAGAACCTACTCATTTGACTTTTCAGTTCCACTATTGCTCTGCTCAAATCAGTCAACATTATACTATAAACTGGTTATGTCTTTGATATGATCATTATATAAAGATCAAATACCTTAACCTGGTATTAATGCTCTTTTGTAATCTATCGCCAACCTGTTTTTTAGCCACATTCTCACCACTCCTTCATATTAATATTATGGTCTAATCAAACTAAAGTATTTATAATACCCTATACACAGTATTTTTACAACAGGCATTTATTGATTGCCTATAATATGCCAGACACTGAGCTAGATTCCATGTATTAAAAGATGGATGAGGCTAAGTTCATGCCCCCAATAGCTGCCTTTAATCACATCTCTGCTATCTGCAATACAATTCCCCTTTTGTCAGTCTGGAAAACTATTCACCCATCTAGATTTAGCTTAAACATGGATTCCTATATGAAGCCTTTCCTAATCATAATAATTAGAGACAGTTACTCCTTCTTTAGTGTCCACTAATACCATAGGCACATTTTTATTTTAGTACTTAATACCCTACTGCTTTTAGTTACTTCTATGTCTGGCTCTCTGACTAGACTCTGAGTTATGTCAACATATTTTGCAAATATGTGTGTCCCCAGCAACTTGCAGCAATCTCAATAAATGTTCATAAATTAAAGTGAATAAGTGAATGATGAAGTCAATGAATTAGAGTAATAGAGATAGGATGAGAGAAGAGGAAAGCAGAGAAGAGTGGAAGGAGGGGTAAAATAAGAAAACATCCTCCACAAACTCATTTTTAACCTGTTTTGGGGCCATAATACTTTTGGGGTTGATAAAAAAAAAGCGGGGGGGGGGGGTAGGGCGCTGAGGTGCTTGATTTGTCATGTCCAACTATTTTACACTGAACAATTATCTTTACAGTAGGCTTAATTTAAGGGCTATATTTTGTGCCTACATTTCAACTAGTCAAAAGTGATTCTGCCTGTCAAGAATTAGTTTACAGAGTGACCTAATTAAAGGCAACAAGAAAGGTCATGTAGAGAAATGTTCACATGTACAATCATACCTAGAAGCAGCTCAAACAATAAATCATATTTACCAACTTTGAATTATAGTAAATATTTCATACAGTGTTTGTATGTGTAAAGCATAGTATAGAAACAAATTTAATCCCTGGAATGGCTAGAAGGTGCTTGATTTCCAGATGGGTTATTTAGAGTGTTCCCCTTCACATGAGTTTTTCTGGAGTCTCAGTTCTGTTTTGCTATTTCTTTCAATGTAGTATGCCTTTCCTATTTATGTAATTTTTGTTATAATTTTAAGGAATATAAATACAACTTTAAATATATTTCCATTTAACTCTAGTGCCAAAAAGTATTTTATTTATAGTTAGGAAATTACTATTATTCAAAATATAATAACAAGTAAAGAAAGGTCTTTTAGACTAGAGGAATAAGCAATAGATGGGGCTTTATGTGACCTAGGCTCCAACACTTACTTTGTTAGGCAATCAATCTGGTTGGTCTTAGGCTAAGTCGCCTTCCTCTTGGATTCCAATTTTCTCTTCTGGAAAATTCTGTGCAAAACTAGATCAGATATGGCAAACTAGAACATTACTATTTGAAGATTTTTTTGGGGGGTGTTGGTTTTTGCCATGCTCACAGCATGTGGAATTTCCTGGGCCAAGGACTGAACCCATGCCACAACAATGACTCGAGCCACTGCCATGACAATGCCTGATCCTTAACTTGCCATGCCACAAGGGAACTCCCAAAGTTTGAATTTTTTTATGAAATGGGTTTTGCAAAAAATGTTTTGCTCTGTGTAGCATTAAAACATGAAAAAAATATAACTATGTTTGGTGATGGCTGCTGATTAGACTAATTGTGGTGATCTTTTCACAAGTATATACAAATACTGGATCATTATGTTGCACACCAGAAACTATAATGTTATGTCAATTATATCTCTATAAAATTATTGAAAGATTGAATAGCATTTCAATCTCAGATTTGCTAAAGTCCTTCTCCTTCCTACACTTCTAAACTGGTCAAGACAGTGGCCAGTTAGCTCAGTTGTTTACAGTGTAGTGCTAATAATAAACTAGTCATGTACAGAGTAAGCATAAAGGATAGCAAAGGCTTTGAGAACTTTCAAAAGCTTTGAGAATGTCCAAGGGCCAGACCAAACCTTTCTCTAGGAACCACTCCGATCTTTCTATCTTCATATACCAGTCCCATTACACATCTGTTACATACTCACAGACATGTGAGAAATAAATTCATAGGCTTTAAGATGAATTATCATTAATGATCTTCCCTATATTAAAATGTAAAATTTTCAGAGAAATCTAGACATTGTTAGTAGGAAGGATTTTTTTTTTTTTTTGGTCTCTGGGAAAGTCTATCACTACTTGTGCATTCTTTAATTGGTTTGCGAAGGTAGTTTTGATTTGAAGCTTAGCAGTCTGATACCTTCTAGAATATTTGTCCTTTTTTTTGGTGTTTCCTGAAAAGAGGATCTTGTGCATCAACATTTTATATTCTTGTGTTTGGATCTTTATTCTTGACTCTACTCTCACATGACACACAATACATCATCAATAATGTTTTGAATGAATAAATATGCTACAAGATATAAGGCAGACCAAAATTTGCCAATAGGTAGAATTATGGAATAATTTCAAAGCTTCTTAAATGTACAAACAAATATATACCCAACTTATCTAAGTTCAAAGATATAGGATATTTTACAAGCTAAATTAAAAAAAATTATTAATGGGAGTTCCCATTGTGGCTCAGTGGGTTAAGAACCCGACTAGTATCCACAAGGATGTGGGTTTGATCCCTGGTCTCACTCAGTGGGTTAAGGATCTGGTGTGGCCAGAAGCTACAGCATAGGTGGCAGACATGGCTTGGATGCCACATTGCTGTGGCTGTGGTATAGGCTGGCAGATACAGCTCTGATTGGACTCCTAGCCCAGGAACTTCTATACGCCTCAGTTGTGGCCCTAAAAAATGAAAAAAAAAATACTAAAAGGGTCAATCCAATTGGAAACAAAAGGAAAGAGAAAGTTCTGATAAATCAATTTAGGTCACCATATAATTATGTATTTCCAATTCCCTGAAGAAACTACTTTTCTGAATTTTAACACTATTACCTTTTGTTTTATTTTTGGAGCGGGGGTAAACTAAATAGTCTTAGGGGAGCATTAGTATCTTCTATAAGACAGAGATTGAAGGCTATCTTTTCCTTTTTATCACATCTTATACATTGGCCAATCGGTATTCATTCATAGAGTACAGTTTCAAGTATTTTTTTTTTAATCTGTGAATTTTGCACTCTTTTAATTAAAATTTATAAATTGTATCTTTTTTTGCAGAAACTTGGAGTTGAATTTAAAACTAAATATAATAGGGTTAGTTAGTTACTCTTGTTTACTTGTAATTTTCACTCTTTAAAATAAAGATGACTTTACTACCCAAGGCAATCTACCGATTCAATGCAATCCCTATCACATAACCAAGGACATTCTTCACAGAACTACAACAGAACATTTTGAAATTTGTATGGAAACACCAAAGACCCCAAATAGCCAAAGCAATATTAAAAAAGAAAAACATAAATGGAAGAATCAGGCTCTTTGTCTTCAGACAATATTAGAAATCTACAGTTATCAAAACAATATGGTACTGGCACAAAAACAGAAATATAGATCATGGAACAGGATAGAAAGCCCAGATATAAACCCAAGCACCTATGGTCAACTAATCTATGACAAAGGAGGTAAGAACATACAGTCGAGGAAAGATAGTCACTTCAATAAGTGGTGCTGGGAAAACTGGTCAGCTGCACATAAAAGAATGAAATTTGAACACTCTCTAACAACATACACAAAAATAAACTCAAAATGGATTAAAGACTAAATATAAGGCCAGATACTATAATACTCCAGAGGAAAACATAGGCAGAACGCATTTTGACATAAATCATAGCAATATTGTGTTTGATCCACCTCTTAGAGGAATGACAATAAAGACAAAAATAAACCAAGAGGACCTAACTAAACTCAAAGCTTTTTCACAGCAAGGGAAACCATTAAAAAAATAAAAGACAACCCACGGAATTGGTGAAAATCTTTGCAAACAATGCAAGAGATAAGGGCCTAATTTTCAAAATATACAAACAACTTATACAACTCAACAACAAAAAAACAAACAACCTAATTGAAAAATGGGCGGAAGACCTAAATAGGCATATCTCCAAAGAAGACGTATGGATGGCCAACAGGCACATGAAAAAATGCTCAACATCACTAATTATTAGAGAAATGCAAACCAAAACTACCATGGGATACCACCTCACACCAGTCAGAATGGCCGTCATTAACAAGTCAACAAATAACACATGCTGGAGAAGGTGTGGAGAAAAGGATACCCTGCTTCACTGTTGGTGGGAATGTAAATTGGTACAACAACTATGGAAAACTGTATGGAGGTACCTCATAAAACTAAATATAGAACTACCATATGATCTAGCAATCCCACACCTGGGCACATATCTGGACAAAACTTTCATTGAAAAAGATACATGTACCCCTATGTTCATCACAGCACTATTCGTGACAGCCAAGACATGGAAACAACTCTAATGTCCATCGACAGATGAACTGATTAAGAAAATGCAGTGTATATATATACAATGGAATACTACTCAGCCATAAAAAAGACAAACTAATGCCATTTGCAGCAACATGGATGGAACTAGATCTTCTTATACTAAGTGAGGTAAGTCAGAAAGAAGAAGACAAGTACCATATGATATCACTTATATGTAGAATTTAAAATATGGCACAAATAAACCTATCTACAAAATAGAAACAGACTCACAGACATAGAGAACAGACTTGTCATTGCCAAGGGGGAGAGGCAATGGAATGGGATGGATGGAGAGTTTGAGGTTTTTGGATTCAAACTGTTACATGTGGAATGGATGGGCAATGGGCCCTACTGCACAGCACAGGAACTGTGTGTAATTGGATCACTTTTCTGTACAATAGAAATTGAATAAACATAAATCAAATATACTTTAATAAAAATATGAATTTTAACCTAGACTCTTTTAAAAAAATCTTTTTTTTTTTTTTAGGGCCACATCCATGGTATATGGAAGTTCCTGGGCTAGGGGTCAAATCGGAGCTGTAGCTGCTGGCCTATGCCATAGCCACAGCTGCATGGGATCCGAGCTATGTCTGTGACCTACACCACAGCTTACAGTAACAACGGATCCTTAACCCACTGAGTGAGGCCAGGGATCGAACGCACATCCTCATGGATACCAGTTGGGTTAGTTAACCCCCGAGCCACAACCAGAACTCCTAACTCAGAATCTTGAATGATCATGTTTGCAGGTAAAACAAATGAGTCATAATATGGGTTTTATTAGAATAGATACTTGAGTAATTGGACCTACTAAAATGGAGTTTTATCTATTTATATAAACTGGTATATGATGAAAATAAGTTCAGGATTATTATGTAGTTTTACTTTCAGAGTTCTAAAGAAAATTTTTATTGATCTCTGATGATCGTCAAAAAACAGCAGGCACACAGTTTAGATTATGTGGCCATTTGCAGAAATTACCTGCTAAGAAAAATATATATAGTTATATTTTGAAAATCAGAATATGATTACCTGCTACTTTGGCTATCTGAAACTTCACTATGTCTGCTGATGTGTGTCTTTTCCATTATGAGATCTCCAGTTTAACAGAAATTGCATCTTGCCTGTGTTCCCATCAGATCATTGAGGATACATTGTATAAACAATTGTTTAGAAAAGTATTTTTTCTTTATAAAAATGATGATAACCTGACAACTTAAAAGTCACTGCTAACTTTGGAAACAAATTATCAGAACTTTCTTCTTCCTTGGCCAGACTGTTGACTGTGATTTATCTTAAGATAAAAAATTCTTATTTTGTTTTATATTCAGGTTGCAATAAAGTGAGATCTTATCTCTCATTCAAAAGGGAAACTAGAAAGCAGAGTGAGAAATGGAGTTGAAAATTTTCCCTGCAACTTTAGGTGTTGATGATTTTTACTAATGAATTGCTGACAGCAAAGATAATTAGATTTCATTCACAAAATAATAATCTGGGGAAAATTGTTGGGTTTCATGTTGTTTGTGAAGTTAATCTATAAAATAGCTTTCTACTTAAAACTAAGGTATATGACAATGGTTCTAGCCACAATGAGTATGCCTACTACACTACACTTATTACATCTAAAAAGTAGTCAAAATACAAAAAAAAAAAAAAAAACCCAAAAAAACCCAAAAACAAAAAACACAAAACCGAAAAAGTCCAAAGAGCCCTCTCAACTTCCTGAGAACTCTACAAAGGCCAATATGGAAGAAGTAGCTTTGTTTTTGTTTTTGTTTTCCTCCCTTTATCTTCTAGCTTTAGCTTCAAGACAGGCCAAATCAATAACTAGATAGCATGAAAGTTAGTAAATACTCCAAGAGAAGCCTATCTTTTAGAGCCAGAAAAACATACATTTTCATTTATTTTCTTTTTTCCTCTCAGCCATGCCTTAAACCAGTCTGATTTGAGGCATGGTGACTGATGTTTGAGCACCTAGGAGAAAAAGGTCATCTCTCTGAATAGAGGAACTGAGGAAAAGGTCCCCCGTTATGCAAATAGTAAGGATAAACCTCATAATTTGCATATTTCTTTTCTCTTGCCCCTTCTCTCCAAGTGCAGCCCAAGTGGCATGGACCTGCACAGCATCATGAGAAACAACATTTTTGAGAGAATTCCATCTTTCTGATCAGAAGAATGGGAAAATGGGCCCTTCACAGCTAAAGACTGTGGGGGAAATCTCCAAGAGAAAAAAGAAGTGAATTCTGAGTATGAACACACTAAAGGTCAGGACTGACTCCCAAGCTGTGCATATGTGGGAGACATGCCCCAAAAGTAACAGAACATTTGAAAACTGGAGTTCCCGTCGTGGCGCAGTGGTTAACGAATTCGACTAAGAACCATGAGGTTGCGGGTTCGATCCCTGCCCTTGCTCAGTGGGTTAAGGATCCGGCGTTGCCGTGAGCTGTGGTGTAGGTTGCAGACTTGGCTCGGATCCTGCGTTGCTGTGGCTCTGGCGTAGGCTGGCAGCTACAGCTCCGATTAGACCCCTAGCCTGGGAACCTCCATATGCCATGGGAGCGGCCCAAGAAATGGCAAAAAAAGACAAAAAAAAAAAAAAAAAAAAAAAAAAAAAAAAAAAAAAAAAAAAAAGACAAAAAAAAGAAAACTAAGCTACCACATAAAAGTTTTCCAAGGTCCAGACTAAAACCTGAGTGGCATATGCAAAGGACACACAGGAATGGTACTGAAAAGGTTTTGAAAAATGAACTGGCTTTGGAACCACCTTCCTGTCTCTGGAAGGTAAAAAAGAACTTGGAGGCTGAACCATACCAGGTTGATGTCTACTAAAATAACAACAACAGCGAGAACAATAAAAACAGTAACAAATCATCATTCTCCAAAGGAATTTTAAAGGAATGAGATTCATCATAATATTAAAACTTCCAGGATACAACACAGAATTACTGAACATACCAAGAAATACGAAGATCTGACAAAAATCTCAAAAACAAAAGACAGTAGATGTCAATTCTGAGATAAAATAGAGGTAAGTATTGTCAACCAAAGACCTTAAATTAGTTGCTATTATTATGTGTAATTAACTAAAAGTGAATACTCCTAAAACAAATGAAAAGAGATTAAATTCTCTGCAAAGTATAAACTATATGAACAAAAACAAATATAAATTTTGACCTTCAAAATACAATATTTAAAGTAAAAAGTGTACTGGAATATGCTCAATAACCAAATGGAGATGATGAAGAAATCAGTGAATTTGAAATTAGATAAACAGAAATTATCCAAACTGAAGAACAGAGAGGGGAAAAAACAATGAAAAAATTGAATAGAATTTCAGGGATTTCTAGAATGATATCAAAACATCTATTACTCATGCCACTGGAGTCTCTGAAAGAGAGGAAAATGAGATTAGTGCAGAAAACAATATTTGATAAACCAATGATGAAAACTTCCAAGAAATATAACTAGATAAACTCAGAGAAAATCATCTCCAGACACAGCATGAACTGAATCCCAAAGGTAAAGAAAAAATTCATTTCTTACATATAAGGAAACAACAATTGGAATAGCTGCAGGTTTCTCATCAGAACCCAGAGACTATAAGATACTGAATATCTTTAAAATGCTAAAAGAAAAAGAACTGCCAATGCAGAATTGTATAATGAGTGATAATAAAGTTCAGGAATGAAGGCAAAATAAAGGCATTTTCAGATGAAGGAAAACTAGGAGAACTGAAGACTAGTATAACTATTCTAAAAGACTATCAGTGAACTTTTTCTGGCTGAAAGAAATGATGCCATAAGTAAGCTTAGTGTGGGAGTATTAAAGGAAGAGTAACAGGTTTGGTAAATATTTGGGTAAAACATATGATCTTTCTCCTCTCAAGGTCTGTATAATAAGCAGGGCTACTGAATGAAAAATTATGAATTTTCTGGAGAACATTTTAATATACCTTTATATAACATATATAACAACTGTAACATAAAGGGGAGAGATTAAATGGACCTATGTGGTTATAAGACACTCGATATACTCTAAGTAGACTGTGAGAATGCATATTAAAGAGTGTAGTAGAACTGGAGTTCTCGCTGTGGCCCAGGGAAAACAAATCTGACTAGTATCCGTGAGGATGTGGGTTTGATCCCTGGTCTCACTCGGTGGGTTGGGGATCCGGCGTTGCCGTGAGCTCGGATCCAGTGGCTATGGTATAGGCCAGAAGCTGTAGCTCTGATTCAACCCCTAGCCTGGGAACTTTCATATACTGCAGGTGCAATCCTAAAAAGCAAGAAATAGATAAATAAAAATGTATAGTGGAACAACTAAAAAAAATACAGACAAAAAACATAAAAGCCAATAGATAAAATAAACTGGAATATTAACATATATCCAAATAACCAAAAAGAACAGTTATTAATGAATGAATGAATCAGGACAATCTCTTGATAGTGTCTTTCATACAAGAAAATTTTAAATTTAAATCCAATTGATTGCTTTTTTCTTTTTGTCTTTTTAGGTATGAATAGAGAGAAAACATTTTCTAGTCTCATATTTCATATATTGACAAAGAACTTTAAACCAAATATGTGAGAAACATTGAAAATTTGGTTATAAGAAAAAAAAACAAAACAAAAACAATGAAAAAAATGGACAAATTATCTAAACCGATACTTCACATCAATAAACAAACAAACCAAAATAATGACAAATAAGCAAACAAAAAAATGTATGTATAGGGTATGTACAGTTAAATAAATTCCCAAGGTCTCATATTTTTAATATGTAAAATTTTCATTCCTCGAATAGCCCTTATATATTTTAAGTCTACTATTTACAAATAAATATAAGGCTTGAAAAAATGGGTGATTTGACAGTGGCAAATTACATCATGGAAAGTATGATCAAAGATATATTAAGGAGTGGTAGCCATTTTTCCCTTTACTGCCTAGCATTATTTCTTCATTCCCTTCTTTTTTTTTGTTTATTTCTTTGTAATTTCTTTTTTCCCCCCTCTTCTTGTAACACCTTTCATCTCCTTTTTCTTTTGGGAAATGGCTCTTACCTGGTTTCATAATAGCTGCCTCATTCAGGCCAATCATATAACATATTCCCATGGGTTCTCTAACAGTTTTGTGATTAGTTCTGGAAAATTATATATAGACCCATGTGCAAAGTTCTTTTTTGAAATTGTATTTATTTATTTTGATTTTGTTTTTGTTTTTTTAGGGCCGCAGCTGTGGGATATGGAAGTTCCCAGGCTAGGGGTCAAACTAGAGCTGTGTCTGCCGGACTACAAAACAGCCACAACAGCCACAACTCAGGATCCAAGCCACGTCGGCAACCTACACCACAGCTCACAGCAATGCTGGATCCTTAACCCACTGAGCAAAGCCAGGAATACTAGTCAAGTTTGCAACCTGCTGAGCCACGATGGGAACTCCCTGCAATTGGGTTTACAATACTGGGTTGACATTCACCTGAGTCTAGCAGTAAACAGCATTCCAAGTTACATGGCACACGCCTATCTGCAGTGAGAAAGAATGAAACAGAAAGCTAGAAGTAAGAAAATAAAATTTCTGGATATTTGAGTGAGGGTGAAGAGGGAGAAAGTTGATGACATCATTCAATATGAACCAATAATCTCCTTTTTCAATTTACGATTGATTGGGTCAGGTCCTTGTAACTTTAAAGGAAATGAGAATGGCAATAGCAGAATTAAAATCAGCATTACAAACAGCAACATGGCAAGATTTATATCACTCAGAAATGATCACATAAGAGGGGAAGACAACCTTGAGAAATTTTCAAAATGTAGTATGTAGAGACAAAGGAAACAATGAAAAGATGCTTAAGTGTGGAAGAGAAAGGAGTGAAATAACCTAAGACATATAGGTATTCCTAAAGATGAAATGAGAGTAACTGGAATTGGAGAAAAAATAAATGTTACTTTTTTTTTAGAATGAGTGTAATTCTTCCAGTGCCCAAGGGAAGCCAGAAGTATTTTTAAGACTCTTAGGAGTTAGTCTTAGGACTCTCAGGAGTTGGCATATAAGGATTTGAGTGCAAGTACTGGCTGTCTTCCCTTTCCACAATCACTCCCCTACTGCTGTGTCCAGTGCCTCTCAAATAATCTACTTGCACTCAAATCCTTATATCAAGGTTTCCTTTAAGAGGAAACTGCAAAGTAGAACAGCTAATTTTTTCGTTTCTTATCTAATAAAATAGAATCAATCAGAAAGGTGTTCCACATACTCCCTCCTTCACATTTACCATCCTACATGTATGGTTCTTTTTGTGATACCCTGAAAAACTAAAAGTGGAGTCCCACTCAATACAGTTGATGATCTATTCTCAGACCTTATATTGCTTGACATATTAGAAGCCTTCAACATGTGATAACTCTCTCCTTTAGCAAAAAACTTCCTTCAGCTCCTCAGATATCACATTCTATGGGTTTTCCTTCTACCTCACTAGCTGCTACTTCACAGTTTCCTTTTTTAGTCCCTCTTCTTACACTTAAAACATTGGAATGCTCCAAATTCAATCATTTACCATCTTATATTGTATGTCTACATGTGGTCACTTGGTCATCTCAACCAGATTTATCACTTTAATCTTCATCTATAAGATATACATTCAGCCCATATCACTAACTAATTGTATACTATTTTATCCAGTTATATTTTAGAATCAACTGCTCAGTGTTGACTATAAAATTAACACCAGGTCCACCCCTCCAAATGAGCTCCTTATGCAGTGTTCCACACCTTGGAAACAGGTATCCTCATTATTCCAGTTACTCAGGCCAATCCTGGTGTGGTTCTTGACTTTTACTTTCCTTTATGCCCCATATATTGCCCTTCAGAAAATTAAGTCATTCTGGCTCATTTCACTCAGTATGAGATTCTCTAGTTCCATCCATGTTGCTGCAAATGGCATTATGTCATCCTTTTTTATGGCTGAGTAGTATTCCATTGTGTATATATACCACATCTTCCGAATCCAATCATCTGACAATGGACATTTCAAATACCATATGATATCACTTATAACTGGAATCTAATATCCAGCACAAATGAACATCTCCTCAGAAAAGAAAATCATGGACTTGGAGAAGAGACTTGTGGTTGCCTGATGGGAGGGGGAGGGAGTGGGAGGGATCGGGAGCTTGGGCTTATCAGACACAACTTAGAATAGATTTACAAGGAGATCCTGCTGAATAGCATTGAGAACTATGTCTAGATACTCATGTTGCAACAGAAGAAAGGGTGGGGGAAAAACTGTAATTGTAATGTATACATGTAAGGATAACCTGACCCCCTTGCTGTACAGTGGGAAAATAAAAATAAAAAATAAAAAAAAAGAAAATTAAGTTAATTCTGCCTTTAAAATATATCTAAAACAAAGCTGTTTGTGATATTTTACCCAGGGCTAAATTTTTTGTTAGCCTATGAACCATATGTTGTATTTATGCTCATTTTTGAGGTATTCTCCAAATAGTATTGACTACACTATTTGCATCATCAGATTTTCAGTGAAACTTGTCTATTTTGGGAAAACCTGTCTATTCTAACTGGCCTGTTAGAAGATCCATCAAAAAGGAAGGTGTAATAGAATTTGAAAATTTCAAAATATCACTTAAACTCCTGGGAGGAGACCGTAAATCTTTTTTTTTCTTTTTTGGGCCACACCTTCAGCATGTGGAAGTGCCCAGGCTAGGGGCTGAATCAGAGCTGAAGCTGCAGGCCTATGCAAAGTCACAGCCATGCCAGATCTGAGCTGCAACTTGCTGCACCACCAGACCCTTAACACACTGAGCAAGGCCGACACCCTCATGGACACCATGTCGGATTCTTAACCTGCTGAGCCTCAACGGGAACTCCAAGACTATAAATTTAAACTCCTCCTTGTAACTCTGGACTTAAAAAATGATTATAAGACTAGGAATCTAACTTTCTCATAAGTACAGTAACAAAATCAAGAGACTTCTAACAATGCTTAACTCTGAGTTGGGAGTAGAAATTAAAAGAGGGGATCATTTCTTTTTTCATTATATATAATTATGCTAATGTTTAAATTGCTGATTTTATACATGTGTTACTTTCACAACCAGAAAATGAATAAAGTTATTTAAATAATCATTGTAAAAGAGTGCTATTTAGGAAGGGATTTACACTAAAAGATATAGATGATTATTACAAAGAAATTTGATTAAATAATGTTCTTCTAGTGGAATAACTGAAAGGCCAATGGAATATAATAGCAATAACAAGAAAAAACCTTAGTAGTTAAAATAATTTAGAAGATGACAAATGCATACAATAATGATTAAGAACACAGATTCTGAAGTCAGAATACTTGGGTCCAAGTTCTGGATATGCTCCTTATTAGCTGTGTGACCTTAGGCAAATTACTAAACCTCTCTATGTGGCAGTTTCTTCATCAGTAAGGGAGAAATGATAATCAAACTTAACTCATAGGATAATTGGGAGAATTAAGTGAATTAATATATAGGTATAAGATAGAATAGTGACTACCAAATAATAAGCATTATATAAGATTTAGCTATTAACAGAAATCAGAGGCCTATATATGAAAATTATATATATCACTACTTAGTAAAATGTGTTTCTCATGAATGTACGTGTGAGCAATTCTGAAATTATGTCTAAAATAGGATAGCATAAGTAAGTATATTATCAAAAATGAGAGTCAGATATTAATGGTAATTTCTTGGTTTTATTGATTGCACTGCAGCTATGTAAGATTTTAATATTTGAAGAAATAAGGGAAAGGAAAAATTTACACAGGAATTCTGTCTAAAGTTTTTGCAAATGAATTTGTAAATCAAATGAATGATACGGCAATAAATAATATTAAGTCATGTTAGCTATTTGAGAAAAATACTTATGTTTACTCATTACAAAATAAAATGTATTCCAGATGGATGAAAGAGGTTTTATATATGTTTTTAAAACACTGGAAGAGCATACAGAAGAATAACCATATGAGCTCTGGGTTGAAAAATGCTCTATGAGTGTACAACTAGTATAAGAAGTCAAAAAGAAATATAGATATTACTTCATAAAAATAAATGTCATATAAAGATATCATATTAATAATTAGATGTACAAATTGGGTTAAACATTTTTATCAAAATACTTAGAAAAAGAATTAGTATTTAGGCAGTATACAAAGGTTTCCTACAATACAATAATGGATTTCCTATCATCCCAATATAAAAGAAAATTGATGTGGCTAAAGTATATCTGACAAATAGATTTTAAGCTAAAAAGCATTACTAGAATAAGTGATTTTTTGGGGGGAGTTCCTGTGGTGGCTCAGTGGTTACAAACCTGACTAGTGTCCATAAGGATGCAGGTTAAATCCCTGGCCTTGCTCAATGGGTTAAGGATCCAGCGTTGCCGTGAACTGTGGTGTAGGTGGCAGATCTGGCTCAGATCCCATGTTGCTGTGACTGTGGCATAGGCTGGCAGCTACTGCTCCAATTCAACCCATAGCCTAGGAACTTTGATATACCATAGGTGCATCCCTAAAAAGCAAAAAAAAAAAAAGTGTTTGATAACACATGATTCAATTCAATAGAAAGAAATAATAGCATTACATTTATATGTTGTTAATGATAAAAATCTCAAAATGTCTTAAGCAAAATTTGACAGAAATTCAGAGAAATAAAATATTCCACAACTATAATAGGAGACTTTATCATACCTCTTTTAGTGATAAGACAAGCAGACAAAAACTTGAAAAGAAAAGCTTAATAATTTTAAAGAAGTAAGTTGATTTAATTAACACTTAGGAATATTTAGTGAAACAACTCTGGAGTGAACTTTCTTTCAAATATACACATAACATTTATGAAAATTGAACATTACCAGCATCAGAGAGCAGATCTTAATAAACTTCAAAAATAACAAAAATATAATGAGTATATAAGAGGAAATTAGGCCAGAAATCAATAACTCATACACACACATATATAATACAAGTTAAAAAATACACTTTTAAGTAATCAATTGGTTAAGGATGAAATAATAATGAAAGTTAGAAAATATTTTGGGCTGACCAAAATAAATGTTACATATCAAAACTTGGGATCTACAGCTTAGGCACTACATACAGATAAATATATAAATACAAAAGAGGATAAGATAAAATTCATTATCTAGGAGTTCCTGCCGTGGTAAAGTGGTTAACAAATCTGACTAGGAACCATGAGGTTGCGGGTTCGATCCCTGCCCTTGCTCAGTGGGTTAACGATCCGGCGTTGCCATGAGCTGTGGTGTAGGTCGCAGACGCGGCTCGGATCTGGTATTGCTGTGACTCTGGCATAGGCCGGTGGCTACAGCTCCGGTTAGACCCCTAGCCTGGGAATCTCCATATGCCTCAGGAGTGGTCCTAGAAAAGGTAAAAAAAAAAAAAAAAAAAAAAAAAAAGTTCATTATCTAAATACACAATTTAAGAAGTTAGAAAAATATGCATATTTCCTATTTGCCAATTCTCTTAGCCCGTGTTTCTCTCTTCTCTTCAGTCTCTTTCCTGTGAAGTTGCATATGTATGTGTTTCATGGATCTCTTATAAAAATGTACTTCTTATTGTAGGATAGAATCAAAAAATTTGAAAACTACTGGTCTAGTAGCTGAATTGGAAACTGGCATGGCAAACTAAGTACCTAGACCAGGCTTTCTGCTGAAAACATCCTAAAATGCTGGATAAAATGCAGCAGTGCTCTGGCACAAAAGTAAAGAATATTTAGACTGAACACTAATTGGAAATGCAGTGAGTTTATTTTAAGAATTTTTGGGGGGGTTAGGACGGCAGAGCAGGAGGACAGGAAGCTCTCCTCCTCCAACAAACACATCAAAAATACATCTACATCCTGTTTAGCAGATCTTAATAAACTTCAAAAATACCAAAAATACAAAAACTATATCTAGTCACTTGTGATGGAACATGATGGAGGATAATGTAAGAAAAAGAATATGTATGACTGGGTCACTTTGCTGTACAGTAGAAATCAACAGAACACTGTAAATCAACTATAACAGAAAAAATAAAAATCATTAAAAAAATACATCTATAGGACTTCCCATTGTGGCTTAGCGGTAATGAACCCAAATGGTATCCATGAGGATGCAGGTTTGATCCCTGGCCTAGCTCAGTGGGTTAAAGATCTGGTGTTGCCGTGAGCTATGGTGTAGGCTGGCAGCTGCAGCTCCAATTTGACGCCTCGCCTGGGAATGTCCATATGCCACACGTGCAGCCATAAAAAGCCAAAAAAAAAAAAATCTACACATGGAGCAATTCTCATGGAAAACTAAATGGAAATTTGCAGATGAATTCACACACAACCAAATCTGTGAGAAAGATCTCTATGTAATAGGTAGAACAGGAAAAAAAAAAGGCATAGGGTTGGGATCTGCCACCCTGGGAGGGATCTATAAGGAAAATAAGGTCTGCATGGGTGGGCTCTTGCCCTGAAGAGTGAGCACGCTGAGACACAATCTGTACATCCCAGTCCTAGGGTCCTGTGTGGAGGAAAAGAAGCCCTCTTGTGTGCTGGGAAATCTGCTAAGACAGACAGCAGGGCTCAGAACTAGACTAGACTAGACTATTGCAAGGAGTGTGAATGTTCTGGCTTGTCAACAATAAGGGCAGAGAGTCATACACTGGCGGCTGCCACTTCATAGCACTTTCCAATTCAAAGAGGCACATACCACAGTCCTGCTCACTTCACACCACAGCATGTTGCAAGATCTGGACAAAGACTCAGATTGGGGCACCTGTGGTGTGATGTGAGTGCAGCTGTGGAGCCCACTGTCAGCATGTACACCAGGTGGTGCTACAAGTGGCCATAGATGCTAAGCACTGAATTTTGGGCAGATAGGCCCTAGGAGAGGACTCAAACTAGCTATGGAGATACAGCCTGGAGGGCCTCTGATGTGGTTTGGGGTAGGGCAGCAATGGCCATTATTAGCATGCTCAGGAATATGCAATGGTTCAAATTCCAATGAGAGTGCTCTGGTTTTCTCAACTTCACACAGTAACTTAGTGCTAGATCTGAAGCAGACAAGTCCTGGGTGAAGATGGCCACAGAGGCAGTCCAGATCTTAGGCAGCAGCACAATTACCTTAACTCTTACAGCCAGGACACCCCAACCCCAAGTCCCTGTCTATTTCATACCACAGCCTTGCACTAGATCTGAGACAAACACACCAGAGAAAGGTATGCAAACTTGAGCTGCTACTAAGTGGAAATGCAGATGTCTACACTGGTGGTGCTTAAGTCCACTGTGACTACATAGGCCTTACTTGCTTTAGAAATCACCTGCTTTGCAGCAGGGCAAACACTTAAGGGCAATGGAACCTGACTGAATGCCACCCTCAGGGCTTCTACTTCAACAACTGGGGAACAGACTCAGCCCCTGACATGGCATTGACAACCACTGCAGCAGAGAGGAAATCTCACATCACATCCTGTGAAGGCTCTAGATATTCCAATACAAACCACACTCCCTATTAAGGGAATAACAGCCAGCATACCCTGAGGAAAGATGTGGCTAGCAGCCATGAAAAACCAGCCTTTGCACCAAAAACACTGGACACATACCATCTATACAGGGACACTCCCACATAAAAACACCTCTCCAAGACCACAAGAGATAAATGTTTCTCCTACAATGAAAAGGTAGAGGGATTACACTCAATTAAAAGAACAAGAGAAATCCCCTGAAAGTACAAATAATGAAACAGACTTCACCAATCTACTAGAACCCAAGTTAAAAAAAAGGCGACAAACCTCTTGCCATACTCATCAAAAAAAGAGAGAGAACCCAAATAAACAAAATAATAAATGAAAGGGGAGAAATAACCACTGACATCACAGAAATACAAAAAATCATAACTGAATACTATCAACAGTTATATGCTAAAAATTTAACAATGTAGAAGAAATAGACAAGTTTCTAGAAATACACAGACTGCCAAAGTGAGTCAAGAAGAAACATAATTTGAACAGACTTATCACTCAAAGTGTAATAGAATATGTAATAATAATAATTTTTAAAAAACTCCCTGAAAACAAAAGTCCAGGAACAGACATCTTAACTCAGGAAGTCTACCAAACATACAAAGAAGAATTTATACCTATCCTTCAAGAGCTATTCCAAAAGACTGAAGAGGAGGGGGAGTTCCCATCATGGCTCAGTGGTTAACAGATCTGACTAGGAACCATGAGGTTGTGGGTTTGATGCGTGGCATTGCTTAGTGGGTTAAGGATCCCATGTTGCCAGGATCTGTGGTGGAGGCTGCAGATGCGGCTCAGATCTGGCATTGCTGTGGCTGTGGTGTAGGCCAGCAGCTGTAGCTCTGATTAGAACCCTAGCCTGGGTACCTCCATGTGCCGTGGGTGTGGCCGTAGAAAAAGACAAAAAAAAAAAAAAAAAAAAAAAAAGACAAAAAAAAAAGATTGAAAAGGAGGGAACAAATTCATTCTATTAATTTACTAAATACTAATTTATGTGATACTAAAACCATATAAAGACAGCACAAAAAAAGAAAATTACAGGCCAATATCTTTGATGAATATAGATATAATCCTCAACAAAATATGAGCAAACAAAATCCAACAATACTGGAGTTCCCTCACAGCTCAGCGAGTAAAGGATCCAGTGTTGTCAGTGCTGTGGCTCTGGTTACTGCTATGGCCTGGGAACCTCTGCATGCTTCAGGCATGGCCAAAGAAAAATAAATAAATAAACAATATATGTCTGTGAGGATACGCATTCGATCCCTGGCCTTGCTCATTGGGTTAAGGGTCTGGGGTTGCCACAAGCTGTAGTGTATGTCACAGATATGGCTGGGATCTGATGTTGCCGTGGCTGTGGCATAGACCTCAGCTGCAGCTCCAATTCAGCTCCTAGCCTGGGAACTTCCATATGCCATAGGTGCAGCCATAAAAAGAAGAAAAAAAAATTAAAATCACATAAAAAAGTAGCTAGTAGTAGCATTAACCTAGAGAATGAAAGACCTATATACTGAAAACTGTAACACACTGATAAAAGAAACTGAATATAATTCAAAGATATGATAAGATATCCCCTGCTATTGGATTTGAAGAATTAATATTTTTAAAACTGACATACTACCTGAAGCAATCTGTGGATTTAATGTAATCCCTATCAAAATACCCATAACATTTTTCACAGAATTAGAACAAATAATCCTAAAATTTATATGGAACAACAAAAGATTCAGAGTTGCCAAAACAAACCTGAGGAAAAAGAACAAAGGTGGAGGTATAACCATTCAGGCTATATTACTATCCACGGTAATCAAAACATCATGGTATTGGCACAAAAATAGACATAGAGATCGATGGGGGCAGATTAGATAACCTAGAGATAAACCCACACACCTATGGTCAATTAATCACCAACAAAGGAGGCAAGAATATACAATGGAGAATAGATAGTCTCTTCAGCAAGTTGTGTTATGTAAGCTAGACAGCTATATGCAAATCAACGAAAATTAGAGAACTCCTTCACACCATACACAAAAATAAACTCAAAATGGCTTAAAGACCTGAACATAAGATCATAAAACTCTTAGCATAAAACAGGCAAAATATTCTCTAACATAAATTGTAAAAATATTTTCAGCCTCCCAAGGCAAAGCAGATAAAAGCAAAAATAAACAAATGTGACCTAATAAAATTAAAAGCGTTTGCACAGAAAAGGAAACCATTAACAAAACGAAAACCAACAGAATGGGAGAAAAATTTGCAAATGATTCAACCAACAAGGAGTTAATATCCAATATGTATAAATAGCTTATACAATTCAATATAAAGAAAAAACAACCTGATAAAAATGGGCAGAAGACCCAAATAGACATTTTCCAAATAAAACATACTGATGGCCAACAGGCACATGAAAAGATGCTCAATATACTAATTTGAGAAATGCAAATCAAAACCTCAATGAGGTACCACGTCACATTGGTCAGAATGACTATCATCAAAAAGTCTGCAAATAATAAACACTGGAGAAGGTGTGGAGAAAAAGGAACCCCCTTGCACTATTGGTGGGAATGTAAATTGGTACAGCCAGTATGGAAAACAGCAGTATGGAAGTTCCTTAAAAAACTAAAAATAGAGCTACCACATGATCTAGCAATTTATATCTAGAAGTAAAATTTATATCTAGAAGTAAAATTTTAAATATTTGAAATGATACATTCACCCAATGTTTACAGGAGCACTATTTACAGTAGCCAAGACATGTAAACAACCCAAGTGTCCATGAACAGACAATTGGCTTAAGGGCATATCACACACACACGCACACACCCACGTGAACGCGTGTGTGTAAAATTACTCAGCCATAAAAAAGAATGAAATATTGCCATTTGCAGCAACATGGATGGAGCTAGAGAATATTATACTTAGTGAAGTCAGTCAGACAGAGAAAAAAAATACTATGTGATATCTCTTATACATGGATTCAAAAATAATACAAATGAAATTATATATACATTTTTACATAAATTTTATACATTATATAATATGTATAAAACGGAAAGAGTCAAGGATATTAGAAAACAAACTTACAACTACTAAAGGGGAAGGAGAGGGATAAATTAGGATAAACAGATACAAACTACTATGTATAAAGCAGATAAGCAACAATATTTAATATATAGCACAGGGAATGATATTCAATATCTTGTAACAACCTATAATGGAATATAGTCAGAAAAATAAATAATTGAATCACTATGCTCGATACCTGAAACTAACACAATATTGGAAATCAACTATACTTCAATAAAAGTAGTTTTTTATAATATGAGAATTTTCTAAATGAATAAAACTAAAAGTTTAAAACTAAAAGTAGAAAAAGATTAACATAATGTACTAATTAAACAAGAGCAGGTAAATAACAAAATCAAGAACACAAATTAATGACATAAAAAATCTAATAGAGAGATCAACAGAACCACATTTTTAATGTAGTAATAACATTTAGAAACCTCTGGCAGTTTAATGCAGGAAAAAAAAACCAAGGAGTACACAAACACAATAAACTTAGTAATTATATATTGGACTACAGCATAGGTAGAATGTTCACAATTACCAAGTGGTTACACACTTTAAATGAAAGGCAAATACAGTCCACCCAATGAGAGAAGACAATATGCACTAAAAAAAAAAGGTCCATGATATAGAAACATATAGAAATATAAAATAAAGATAATCTAATAGAGTTAAAAGGTCAGAAGACTTGAACAGACATTTCACAGAACAGGGAGAAGAAGTAGAAAATAAAATTCTCTGAATAGATGCATCCACTTCTAGAAAGTGTATAATAAAATCATATTATTCCACACCCATCAGATAGGCAAAGATTAAATATCTGACAATGCTGTTGATTTGTGTGTAGAATTTTTAGAACTACAACAGACTGATAGTGAAAGTATAAATTATTAGAACCATTTTGGAAAAAATGAAACTTAACATTGTCTAGTAAAGTTTATTGTGCACATATCTTTTGATGTAATAGGTCCATTTGCAGATATAGACCTTAGAGAAACTCTCACATATGTGGCATATATAAGAATGTGCATAGCAGTGATGTTTGAAACAAAACACTAGAGACATTGAAATTTACATTAAGGGCAACATTGATAAATACATTGTACTGTATTCATACAATGGAAAACAACATAGAAGTGAAACTGAAAGACCTGCAGCTATATGTGTCAGTGTGGGTAAATCCCATAAGGTTGAATGAACAAAGTGAGGGGCAGAGAATTCATATAGTGTGATCCTAATTCTACAATTTATATACCTGAAAAATCAGAGTATAATGTTTCAGGATACATATCTACATAGTAAAACTAAAATAAATTATGAACAATATTAAGGACAGATGTTACCTCTGAGAGAGAAGGAGGAAGAGAAGTATGATCAAAGACTATACAAAGGGATTAAAAGATACTCATGATTTGGAATTTTGTTTACTGCATGTTGGGTAAATAGTACTCTTTTTAGACTTTTTAAAAAAAATTATAAGAAAATGTTTCACATATTTCATACTAAAATACAAATAGAGCATCACAAAATGTATTATCTGAAATTGTCCGGAGTGCACTTTAAATTTCTTAATGTTTGGTAGAGGCTATTTACTAGCAAGTCCATATTAAAAGAAGGTTGGGAAACTAAGAGATTATTGTATGAGTTTATTATTGTATGACTTTGATTCATCCACTTTAGCTAATAAGTTCATCTGTCAGGCCGGTTCAATAGATGTGTCTGTAATTACCATGCATGTGCTGTTGTTTCCAAGTTGAAAAGAAAGGTGACTCTGGTTACACTGTTCCACAAAAGTAACTATCTATCTGCTTTTTCCTTTTCATTCTGACCTAAAATGGAAATTTTTTTTGAGATGAATTTTCTTTTAGATTAAGGATAAAATGCTATTGTCACAAAGTCACTGAACCAAAACTGCTAAGGATCCAACCATATAGATGCTAAGTAAAAGCCATATTTATTTGATATGCTCAGGTTTTCTCTGTATTTCAAGGCATTTATAAATACTTGCACTAATAATTACCACCCATTATTAAGAACTGCTTACCCCTTTTTTTTCTCAGTGAGCTGAAATCGTTTTAAAAAGATATTATGCGAGAAAAATATCCCTTAGAAGCTGTTCCCAAAAATTAACTTTAGTGATTCTGAGATCTTTTTGGATACTAAATTGTAACAACAGCTCTAAAAGCATGCCTCTAAATTCCCCCACTAATGTACCTGATATTAAATCAAATGAATCATGATTTCTCTGATATTTATAATATTTTAGGAAGATTAACCTTTAAGTAAAAAAGAATTAGTAATTATTGTTGCTGTTATCTTCTATGAAATAATCATTTTAAGAACTCAAAGATGAATCTTGCCATTTAAAAAATCCTATGCGATTTAATAAAACAATATTTCTAGTATTCCTATTTTTGCTCATGATTTCTAGAAGGTAAAGTAAGTGGCTTTCTTTGGAAAAACTTCAAATATAAAATAAATCCACATTCCAATCTGCTATAAATTCGAAACTAATTTACCAGGAAACAAGAAGTCAAATATTATAATTTAGTAAGGGAAGGAAACTGCGAATGTGAGCAAATTATAAATAGAAGGTATTCATATTCATGAAGCCTGTTGCTTTCTTCTAGTCAGGCTGTTGAAGAATTTCAGATATCTCTTGGGCGGTGTTTTCTCCTTAATGTCCGCAATTTTGTCTCTCATTCCATCTATGTCTCATCATTTCATTCAGTACATCTAGGGACCTAAATATCATGTATACCTTACACATTGTCAATGTATCATGTTGACATTGAAAATCAATTTTGGTGATAGAAATTAGAAAGGTATTTGTCTGCATGGTGGTGAAGGGTAGCAGGACAAGATCGAAAATATTTGTGAGGGACCTTTCTGAGGTAATAGATATGTTCTTTATTTGAGCTGAATGAGAATAAGGCAATTATATTTGTAAATATTCAATGCTACGTATATTTAAGATATGTGTATTTCACCCTCCATAAATTTTGCCTTAATTATTAGCAAAAAAGAAGAAAAGAATATAAACTTACAGAATATCTTGATTCATAATTTACCTTAATATTTAGAATAAAATCCAAATATCTTACCATGGTTTGTGAAATTCTACGTAATCTCATTCCTATAATATCTCTCCATCTTCCTTTCCTGACACTTTTTCCACTGCTACTTTGTTCGCGCCATGTGGTTCTTGCTGTTCTTTTAAACTAAATACCAACCCAGCAGCCGGGAGCAGAGCCTCCTGACAGCGCGCGGCAGTGTCCTGACAGCTGGCGGGCACCACCCCCATGGCACCCCCTACACTCAGAAGTGGAGCGGTCCCAGTCAGAGCGCCACTGGCCTGGGACTCAGATTCCAGGTGGAGGAGGAGGGGATGGAGCCGGGGCTGTAGGAGGAGGAAGAGGTGGACCCCTGAATCCAAGCAGAACTGGGGAAGTTAAATTGATCCGTGGCAAACAGGAAACTGAACTTGAAGACGTGTCAAAAGTTCTGCTTTTTTTTTTTTTTTTTTTTTCTATTTGAAGCTACTGGTGAAACTGGACAAGCTGGGAAGACAATAGGAAGAGGCATGAAAGATTAAGCCCTCCCAGAAGGTGCTGAAGTGAGGCAGGGTTAGCTGGAAGTCCAGAGAGCCCCTTGGGACTTCTAATGGGCCACTAAGGTGCCCCATGACGCCAAGGGGACTATCTCTCTGGCCCAGCAGCGGCCTCTGGAGGATGACCAGCAACAGCTTAACTCGGCCTGGCAGGAAATGCTTCTGCCACCCAGCGAGTCATGGAGGTGGAGCCCACAAAGATCAGTTACCAATGCATAGGGAGATGGCGACCAGATACAATGCAGTCGTTGGCCGCATGCGGCAGCTGGGAAAAAAAAAATCAAGAAGATGCTGGACTATTTCCAAGCCAAGCTAGGCTAAGAAAAGGGCAAGTACAAGAGGGCACTGAGGAAACCAGCAACCTATAAAATCAAAAGCAGCAGCTATAATGGAAAAAAAAATCATTACATATAAACACACACACACACACACAATAAAGTGGCAGCGCACCAGCGCAGTGAGGTCTCACGGCCACGGTATTGGACTAAGGGCAGTGGCGCGGCACCAAAGACTTGTCCTGCTTAACCCCAAGCAAGGGCACGGAGCAGGAAGTGAAGAAATTAATTGAGTAACAAAGTCAAGAACTATTGGAGGCTCAGCAACAGCAATTGCGATGGCTGTAAGAACCAAGCAACAGAGACCTCTCCTAAGGGTCATGCCTCAGAGGACCGGATGTGGCATCTGTCTCTCCACTGCTCAAAAGGCAGAGACTGGAATACGCTGACAAAAATATGGTGACTAGAATTTTCACTTTTAAAATTTATTGCAGGGCGTTCTCACTGTGACTCAAAAGTAAGGATCCCGTCTAGTATCCATGAGGACACGCGGGTTCCATGTTCCATCTCTGGCCTCACTCGGTGGGTGGGGGAAGCTGGTGTTGCCTTGAGCTGTTGTAGGTCACAGAAACAGCTCGGATCCACCGATGCTATGGTTGTGGCATAGGCCTGTGGCTACATCCTATTCCACCCCTAGCCTGGGAACTTCCATTTGCTGGGGGTGCCGGCCCAAATGACAAATATTTATATGTGTGTGTGTGTGTGTGTGTGTGTGTATATATATATACATATTTATGTGTGTGTGTATATATGTATATATTGCAGTTATAGGTGCCAAAAGCTTTATTTTTGCTAGTGTACTTATTTTCATTACCCCTCTTGCCTTGGTCTTTCCTAAATAAACTTAGAGTGACCCTGTAGCTTTGAGTTCTTTTAGCTCTAATTCACCATTTTTATACTAGATCCCTGCTGGTATGGTGGTATGGCATGGGAAAGTAGATAGGTTCTATATAAATGCTTCAATTAAATCTCTGTTTTTAGTGGGGCTATGGAATTGGCCTGTGATGTCCCAAGTGTTTGTTTTTTGTTTTATATTTTGGTGGCCCGAGTCACATGGAGTTCATGGGCTCGGAATCAGATCACAGCTGTAGTTGCATCCTATTCCACAGCTGTGGCAATACATGCACCACAGCGGGAATTACCCAAATGTTTTTGTTTGTTTGGGGTTTTTTTTTTTTTTTTTTTTTTTCTTAATTTTTCGCCACCTGGAAGCATATGGAGTTCCTGGGCCAGGGGACACATCAGAGCCACAGTTGCAACCTAAGCCACAGCAGTGTGGCTACTGTGGCTAACCTAAGCCACAACCTACTGTGTAGGCCAGGGATTGAACCCATGTCCCAGCAGCTCCCAAGACGCTGTGATCCTGTTGTACCACATGGGGAGCTCCATCAAGTGTTTTTTATTATATGAAATATTTTATTTCTTCCATCACCAAGTTTAAGTGAGACAGGAAGGCATTTCTCCCCTGATTCTTGAGACAAGTTTCTAGTAAATTTCCCCATCCACCCAGTAGGTTTTTGATATGGAAATGCTCTGAAGCATTTTACAAGAATCGCTTTTTCTCCCTTCCTTCCAGAGCCTTGAGGAAATCTTCCCGGATCTTCACTGTGAGACTTAAGGCCCACAAAATTGTGGATGCCCTTGTAAAACTGCAGCCACAAGGAGAAGCTTATTCTCACACTATACCTCAATTAGTCTCTAGCATTTCATCCAAACGTCTACCTAAGTGTTCCTCTGAATTTATAGCTATAGCAGCTTTCGCTCCAGGCAAGCAGATCTTTGCCTTAACTTTCTGAATTTACCTGTCACTCCAGGTTTTGGGCTGGCATTTGTTCCGCAAATTCATTTGGATAAGTCCAAGAAATGTAAATTAATTTTAAGCTTTTCAAGCATTTTCTTGTTATAGAACTGAAATAATTAATTCTAAGTTCTTTGCATGTTAGAGCTGAGACCAGAAATTTCCCTCAGGTCTGTCTCGACACCAGATAATGAAGCAATATCATCATCTGTAACTTGCTACCTTTATATTTCACTGCCCCGTATTCATCTATTGCAGACGGTCCAGATTAGAATGATGTCCTTAATTCAATTATTTCATTTCTCCCTTATCTTCCTTCCTCTGGTATATATATTAATGACTTCATCTAGTTTGAGATTTCAATCTCTATTAAACTGAGCAATAGAATTCAATCTATATTATGCTAAAAATTTCAGCACCAATGATTGACTCAATTATTCATACTTAATAAAATATCTATATTTTATTATGAACCTTTTCACTAAAGTATAACATATAATTATAGCTAAGGAGAAACATAAATTTATAAATAGCACAAATTGACTCTATTTAGTGATATTTTAGTACTGCAACAAATAGAGAGCTGATGTCTCCTGTCCATTTTGCTAGTTTTAATTCTCCCATATTAAATTGTGTTCACTATATTATCTCTTTGATTTTTACATTTACTTTTGATGTTTATAAAATCAATCATATTGTAATTTGTCCAATTTAAGTAAAATAAAATTTTTTGAAGAAAGAACACTAATAACCCAGCTGTAAATTCAATGACATGTTTTACCTGATAGAGGCAAACAGCAGGACAGGGGAAATTATATCTGACTGGTTTTTTTAGGCCTTGTGGCAAATATTTGGATACAGATATGGATAGAGGTGGAGTTTCTTTCATTTTATTGATAGCAAAAGGTTACAAACAATTATAATACTTTTAGTCCTAAGGTATATAATTGATGGCATAAAAGTTAACCAAAAAATACATAAGAATGAACTCGGAGTTCCCATGTGGCTCAGCAGTAAGGAAGCTGACTAGTAGCCATGAGGACGTGGGTTCATTCCCTGGCCTTGTTCAGTGGGTTAAGGCTCCAGCATTGCTGTTACCACAGGCTGTGGTGTAGGTCACAGATGCAGCTTGGGTCCAGTGTTGCTGTGGCTGTGGCATAGGCTGGCAGCTCTAGGTCTGATTTGATGCCTAGCCAGGGAACTTCCATATGCCATGGGTGTGGACCTAAAAAGACAAAAACAAAAAAAAAATGAACTTAAAACATAAGAAGAGCAGGTAGCTGCCTCAAATATAAAATTAGAGGCGTACTTCCAAAAAATGCACAAAATCTCTCTGTTCATCCTGTTCAAACTTACTACCACTGATTTTTAGGGATTTAATTGTGAAAAATATATCATTTGACCATGAAATGGCCTCAAAAAAATGAGTATTAAAGTGTTTTTTCCTCTGCAGATTTTTGGAAAATTTGAGAATAAGTTTAATTCTTTAAATGTATGATAGAAATCATTAGTGATGCCATCTAATCCTTGCTTTCTCTTCTTTGGAAGATAATTTCTTACTGCTTTAATGTCTTATTCTTTTTGGGTCTGTTCAGATTTTGTTTTTTTCATAATTCAGCCTTGATAGGTTGTATATTCTAAGGAATTTATCCTCAAATTCTTCTAGATTATCTAATTACTTGTTGCATATTTTTCACTTCTAATTGTCCTTATAGATTTTGTGAATAGTGACACTTAAAATCATTACCAAATTAGCATATTTAGATTACCAGGGATAATCCAGCAAACCTCCCAGGGAAGGAAAAAAAATATTTATGTATAAATTTGGAGGGTGGGAGGAGAAGATGGGATGAATTTAAAATTACCGAATTTCAACAATGTGATCATATTGTCAATTGCATATCTTCATCTTTGACTTTCTAAAATAAGACAGGCTCTTATTTTCAAATGTCTAATGAACATTTTATTCAGATTTTGAAAGCGATTCAAATTTAATATGCTTAGGATTAAAATATCTTCTTTGTGTGTTTCCAAATATAATGCCATCTCTAAAAATCAATTAAATCTGAATAGGAATCTAATTTATCCTACTCTATTTTGCCCCACCTAATTCACAACATATACCTAATTAGTTACTTCTGAAAAGTCTCTTATATTCACCACTTCTTTTCATTCCTCTAAGATTAGCAACATCTTAGTTCAGATTCCTCATATTGTCTCACAATAGGAATAATGTGAAAAGTTTTACCATTTCCATTACCTTCCTACTGTGATTAATAACCAATATCTCAGCTCATATCATCTTTCCAAAACTACTAATGTTTTAACTTCAGGAGAAAGGAAGTTGAACTCAGAAAGAATGAGTTAGATGTAATAAGTACTGATAAAGAAAGAAATCACTAATGTATATGTTAATCTAAGCTAGCACTAACTGCAAAAACCACTATTGTTAATAATAATCAGTTGGTGAATATTTAACCAGAAGGAATTAAACACTACATCAAACATAAGCTGGGAGGGGTAGGATCTGGGATTCTGTTTTTTCTTTAGTTTATAAGAAAGCTATATAAGTATGAAAATATGAAATAAAGAAATTTGCAAAATATTTATATTTAATCATGGATACAATAACATGACAGATCATTAAACCATTCTAAAATCCAACCATATAATTGTTCACAAAAGTTGTCAACAAATATCAAAAATAAATGCTATATTGCCTACATTCTATTACCACAGTGTATTACAATCCAGAATTAGTAGTAGAAATTTAACTAAAATTCTGTGTTTGGAAATTTAAAAAAAAAACTTTTCCTATAACTAATGGATCATAGGTAAATAAAATGGAAGTGCATACATAATTTGAAGTGGATGATGATGGGAAAAAGTACACACAGCTTGTATAATACAGCTAAAGATCTATTTCGCTGATGTGATGAATTACCTCTACACTGTCCCTATTGCTGTTGCTTCATGAAATAGATTTTTACTCTTTTTGTGAATATTCATTCTACTGCTTCCATCAGTTCTATATGACCTTATTTCTCTCTACTTTCCTACATTAAAAAAAATTCTTTTAAAAAGACCTACAAGTTCAGATAAACACAAATATTATAAATTATAGTTTACTCTGTCATCATCTGTGATGGTCTGCATTGTATTAAACCAAGTTTCACATGTTGCAGTACCAACCACCAGTACCTCAGAATGTAACTATATTTGGAAATAAAGTCAATAAAGGTATGATTAAGATAAAATAAGGCCATTAGTGTGGGACCCTAATCCAATATGACTAGAGTACTTAAGAATAGGAAGAGACACCAGGAGTGTGTACAAGAGGAACAACATAGCAAGAAGCTGCAAGAAGGGAGTCATCAGCAAGCCAAGGAGGTAGGCTTCAGAGGAAACCAACCCTGCTGGCAAACTGACCTCCAATTTTAAGCCTCTAGAATCATGAGAAAATAAATTTCTGATATTTTGTCACCTAGTCTATGCTATTTGTTGAGTTACTCAGGACCACCTCATATTTTTTGGTAGTAATTTTGAGTTATCAGCCAACCAAAAGGTACCTTTAATATCACAACTAGTTTCAGCACCATCACAAGAGAGATAAATTTTCATGTATTTTGGGCTGTTTGCTTATCTTTTGTTGAGCAAAAATCAACCTCCGTGTATGATTAATGCACTTTTATCCTTCGGTAATTATGGACTGAGGGAATCAAAATTCATTAAATCTCCAAACCATCCACCCAGAAGTTTTCATTCTTAGAGATTAAAAAAAAATTAACTGGAAGAATAATCCTGATGATTTCTAGAATATGTTTAAATAATTTTATTATGTGTTTGAAAGGATAATTAGAGAAATAATGTCCTAGTATTAGTCTGCATCGCTAGTAAAAACTTTTAGGAACGGGGGCATTAGAAAAAGGGTTTCAGATTGAAGAAGAGATAACCTTAAGTGGACTATTCTCATATATGGCTAAGTCCCCCTGTCAGTCATTGCCCTTCATTGAATGAAGTAATCATGTATATGCCATTTACACAAGGTAGATTTATAAAAAGAGAGCCTTTGCTGTGAATTTTATCAATTAGAAACTTCTTTATAATTCCACTCTATAAAAAATAGTTTATATGCTTAAATAAGGCCCCAAGTCTTCTTGTGAACTGTCACTCACATAAGAAAATTGAACAAATCTGAGCCTTCAAGAGAAAATAGTGATAAAAAGCAATTCACACATAATAATGTATGAATGCAGGCTTTCAGGTCCATTAATTTTTCCTCCATGGGCTAATGAATATAATAAACTAGAGATGAATCTTTTTAAACAAAATGGAATTTCTGTTCACAATAGGAGTAAAAGCAAAATGCTCAATAATGAAAATAAGATTATCCATTTATTGTCACTAGGCTATGGTATTTGAAGTCTAATATATAGAATCTTATATTTAGAAAGGACATTAAAAATTATTTTAGTTGTTCCCAATAAAATGATTGCCTGCATTAGAATTCCTGAGCATTTTTAGAAAATACAGAATTGGCTGTTGTCCCCCACCCCCACTGAATCAAACTTTCTGGGTGCAGGGCCCTTGTATCTGAATTTTAAGCCACCATCACAATTCTGATAGGAATCCAGGTTAAGAACAACTGATTTAGTCCAACTCCCTATACAATTTTAAAATGTCTTCTATAAGACTTTCCTGTGAAAAGACATACAACAAATATTTGAGCCTTTGTAGGCCATACAGTCTCTGTGATGACTGGTCAGCTCTGCCACTGTAATGTGAAAAATACACGGACAATATGTAAATGAATAAGCATAGCTGTGTTCTGTACAAAAACAGACAGAGGGAGGTCAAAAAATGGTGCAGAATCTCTGAAAATTCTCTCCTTCATAAAAGCAATGAAAAAATATACCAAAATGGAATCAACTTTTTTAAAGCTATGGAAATTCACCTAAATCTTGCAGTGATCTGAACAAAGTATATTTGAGGAAAAAAAAAAAAAAAAGCAGAGTCTCAGTAAGAAGAATAAACTTTGTGGGTTTTAAACTTGCCTTATTAGCATTTTTCCCTCCTCTCCAACTCCATAGTGGTTTTGAAAATGAACAGCCAATCTGAGGTGGCACTTGGGGCTTCACAGTCACCAGAGGTGGTGTAATGGAACTGGAGCTGGAGCCTGTTCAAAGACTCATTCCCAGAGAATCGTCAGTATCTGAGCTCTCTGTCAGTTCCCTGGAAGTCCCCCCTTACAACGCTGCTTTTATTTGACCTGACATGGAATTTGCCCAGCATGAAGACTTTTCCCTAGGTACATATGTTGAAGACAAAAAGAGAGAGAAAAATTAGAGGAGAATGATTAACTTTGTAGCTGTCTGAGGTAGATTATCCAAAAAGCTTAAACGGAAAACCTAGGAATGAAGATGTTCAAGAAGCTTTGAAAAGCTCAGAGGCAATCCTGGAAATGTAGATGGTTCATGTGCATAGCTGTGTATATGTCTATGGCTATATACATGTTCAAGAAAGATATGAGAAGGCTTTAATCCCTTACCTCTGGCTAACTTCGAGATTTTATACTAGCAGGAAGTAAAATATAAATTTTGGAAGTATTCAATAAATTGGAATTTTTAATTTTCTGGCTGAGTGTTGAATGTGAGCCTGAACAAACACAAAGAGCTCTGTAGAAAGGATTGGGAGAGTTATTGGTTCCACATAACCACTAAGTTAGTTGAGCAGAAACAGAAACTTAAGTGTTCACACACAACAAAGACTTCATAGAATTAGTTTAGAAAATTAACTAAACAATAGCAAACCAGCAACATCACCAAATCCTGGATCAGGAGGAAAATTACCAAAGTTTCTATGTTATATTACTCAAAAAGTTCAGTTTTCAGCAAAAAAAAAAAAAAATATTGCCATGATGTCAAAACTATATAAATAGGAGCTCCCGTTGTGGCTCAGCAGCTAACAAACATGACTAGTATCCATGAGGATGCAGGTTCGATCCCTGGCCTTGCTCTGTGGGTTAAGGATCCAGCATTGCCATGAGCTGTGGTGGGAGTCACAGATGCGGCTTGGATCCCACATTGCTGTGGCTGTAGCATAGGTTGGCAGCTGTACTTCTGACTTAACCCCTAGATTGGGAACCTCCATATGCTGCAGGTGTGGCCCTAAAAAGACAAAAAAAAAAAAAAAACCTTGATAAATACATAGCAAGAAAGCTATAAACCAATGTCCTTATGCATAGAGATGTAAAAATCATCAAGAAAATACTACCAACCTGAATCTAGCAATATATTAAAAAGATTCTACATTATGACTAAATGGAATTGATCTCAGGAATGCAAAGTTTAATATATGAAAATTGGTCACTATAACACATCATATTAGTTGAAAAAGGAAAAGTTATGATTTAATCAATAGATGAAAAAGAATTTGACAACTCTCTTTCATGATTAAAAAATCAATTAACTAGCTACAGAAAAGAACTGTCTCAAACAGAAAAGGGTACCTATAAGAAATGCATATCTAACACGCTTTTTGCTAAAAGACATTTAACCTTATGATTAGGAATAAAACAAGAATATCTGTTCTTGCCATTGCAGTCTAAACTGTACTGGAGGTTCTATCCAGAGGAATTAGATGAGAAAAAAATAAATGAAAAGCATCCAAACTGGAAAGGAAAAAGTAAAGATATATATGCTACAGAGGACATGGTCTTGTATATAGAAAATCTTAAAGAAACCACACCAAAAAGTATTAGAGTTTATAAATAACTTCAGTAAGACATCAGGTTACAAGATCAATGTACCCAAATCAATTATATTCCTATGGTAGCAATTAACTACCATAAAATTAAACATCCATTTACAATAGTATGAACATCAGTAAAATGCTTAGGAATAAATGTGAACAAAGCTATGTAAAGCTTGTGTAATGAAAACTAAAAAGCATCATTGAAAGAAATTTTGGGTTCTCTATTCTGTTCCACTGGTCTGTATGTCTGTTTTGGTACCAGTACCACACTGGACAACCTCATGTAAATCAATGAAACTAAGAGTTTCCATCATGGCTTAGTGGTTAATGAATCTGACTAAGAAAACAAGGTTGTGGGTTTGATCCCTGAGCGAGGCGCTCAGTGGGTTAAGGATCCGGCATTGCTGTGAGCTATGGTGTAAGTTGCAGACATGGCTTGGATCCTGCATGGCTATAGCTGTGGCATAGGCTGGCAGCAACAGCTCTGATTAGACCCTTAGGCTGGGAACCTGCAAATGCCATAGATGTGGCCCTAGGAAAGACAAAATAAATAAATAAATAAATAAAATAAAATAAAATAAAATAAAATAAAATAAAATAAAATAAACTTTAAATCAATGAAACTGGAATACACCCTCACACCATGCACAAAAATAAACTTGAAATGGCTTAAAGACTTAAATGTAAGAAAAGACACCATAAAACTCCTAGAAGAAATCATAGGCAAAACATTCTCTGACATCAACCATACAAATGTTTTCTTAGGTCAGTCTTCCAAGGCAACAGAAATAAAAACAAAAATAAACAAATGGGACCTAATCAAACTGACAATATTTTGCACAGCAAAGGAAACCACATGCACACACAAAAAAACTGAAAAGACAACAACCTATGGAATAGGAAAAAAAAGTTTAAAACGATGCAACTGACAAGGACTTAATCTCTAAAATATATAGACAATTTATACAACTCAAAAGCAAAAAAACAACCAAATTGAAAAATGGCTGAAAGACCTGAAGGACTTTTCTCCAAAGAAGATATACAGATGGCCACAAGCACATAAAAAATGCTCAACATCCCTATTATTAGAGAAATGCAAATCAAAACTACTGTGAGGTACCACCTCACACCTGTCAGAACAGCCATCATTAACAAGTCAACAAATAGCAAATGCTGGAGAGGGTGTGGCAGAAAGGGAACCCTCGTGCACTGTTGGTGGGAATGTAAATTGGTACGACCACTATGGAAAACAGTATGGAGGTAATGCAGAAAACTCAATATAGTACTAACATATGACCTAGCTATCCCACTCTTGGGCATATATCCAGATAAAACTTTCCTTGAAAAAGATACATGCACCCATATGTTCACTGCAGCACTATATGCAATAGCCAAGACATGGAAACAACCTAAATGTCCAAGGAGAGATGAATGGATTAAGATGTGGTATATATACATAATGGAATACTACTCAGCCATAAAAAGAACAAAATAATGCCATTTGCAGCAACATGGATGGAACTAGAGACTCTCATACTAAGTGAAATCAGAAAGAGAAAGACAAATACCATATGATATCACTTCTATCTGGAATCTAAGAAATGCCACAAATGAACCTTTCCACCGAAAAGAAACTCAAGGACTTGGAGAACAGACTTGTGGTTGCCAAGGGGGAGGGAGTGGGATAGACTGGGAATTTGGGGTTAATAGATGCAAACTATTGCATTTGGAGTGGATACGCAATGAGATCTTGCTGTACAGCACAGGGAACTATATCTCTTAAATAAATGTCAAGGCATCTTGTGTCTGTAGATTGTAACACTTACTATTGTTATAATGGTAATAATGCTCAAAGTGATCTATAGACCCAATATAATCCCTATCAAAATCACAAATATAATTTTTCAGAAGCTAATTTTAAAAGCCATACAAAAATGCAAAATGCTCAGAATAGCAAAGGCAAACTTGAAAAGGCAGAACAAAATTGTGAGCCTTCTGATTTCAAAATTATTATAAAGGTACAGCAATTAAGATTGTTTTACAGGCCTAATGATAGACATAAAGAAAAATGGGAATTAATTGTCTAGAAATTTACTTTTATGGTCAACTGATTTTGGACAAGGTTATTAAGACAATTCCTTGGATAAGGAACAATCTTTTTAGCAATGATGTTGGAACAACTGGATATCCACATGCAAAGGAAACTGAAGCCCTACCTCATACCATATACAAAAAATAAACTAGTTAAAAGAGCTAAATGTAAGAGCTAAATCTTTAAGCTTCTTAAAAGAAAATATAGGTGTAAATACTTGTGACCTTGGCTCAGCCAATAATTTCTTAGATATGACACCTAAAGCACATGCAATCAGAAAAAAAATAGACTTCACTAAAAGTTTTGTGCATCAAATGACATCACAATAGTGAAAAGACAGCCTGTATAAAAAAAAAAAACATTTGCAAGGCATTTATATGATATCATATGAAATCATATATTGTATATATGATGATAATTTAGTTGTTTTTCAGGGCTCTCAAAGTTTTCTTAGCTAGTATTTAGCTTTTTTGAACAATTTATTTCTGTGGGTAAACGAGTTCCTGGGGCTTCCTACTCTGCTATCTTTCTGATGTCACCTTGAATTTCAAGGTTTTAAAATCTATTATGCCTCCTTTTTATGTTCTCAACTAAATATCACTGCCTTAATCAACTATGCTCTAAAACTTAGCAACATCTATGTATTTCCCCATGATTCCTGATAAAACATGTAAGTTTGGCAATTTCTTTGACAGATTTTTTTGAGAGCAGGTAAATCCTTTCATGCCTTCCTTTTAATGAAATCTTTAAATGCTTTTAAATGATGACAAATGTTGAAAGAGCAGAACAGAGCTTTAACAATAAATCTTCTTTCTTATTATCCATCAATAGTGTACCCTCTTCCCCAGACTTCAGTTCATTTTGGACATAACCTGCTTAAAAACTCTTCCCATAGTCTCCTTCAATATGATCACAACACTTAACAAATCTAGGTTCAAAATAAAGCCTTATTTGCAGTTTGAGTGATAGATTTGGGTGCTTTTTTTTTCTTACTTCACATTATTATTCATAATCAGTCATAACTTCATTTATGATAACATTCACCCAGTTTCCTATGATTACTATAACAAAAGCACACAAATCAAATGGCTTAAAACAACAGACATTTGGAGTTCCCGTCGTGGCGCAGTGGTTAACGAATCCGACTAGGAACCATGAGATTACGGGTTCAATCCCTGGCCTTGCTCAGTGGGTTAAGGATCTGGCGTTGCCGTGAGCTGCGGTGTAGGTTGCAGACACGGCTCGGATCTGGCATTGCTGTGGCTCTGGCGTAGGCTCTGATTAGACCCCTAGCCTGGGAACCTCCATATGCTGCAGGAGCGGCCCAAGAAATGGCAAAAAGACAAAAACGAAAAACAAAACAAAACCAACCCCCCCCCAAAAAAACAGACATTTATCCTCTTACTCTTCTGGTGGCTCTAAGTCCGAAATTAAGGTGTCAACAGGGTCATGCCTTGCCTTCTGTGGGTAGCCAGCAATCCTTAGCATCACTTGTCTTTCAACTGTATCACTCTCATTACTGTCTCTGCCTTCATATGGCATTCTCCCTGTATGTTATATCTATGTCTCTGCTCTTCTTTTTAAAATTTTATTGAAGTATATTTAACTCACAAAGTTGCTGTTACTATAGCAAAGTAAATCAATTACATGTATACATATATATGTATATATGTCCATGTGCGCCTCTGTGTGTGTGTGTATATATATATATATATTCCTTTTCAGATTATTTTCCCATATAGATTATCATACAACATTGAGTTAAAAAGCATGAAATAATGCCATCTCCTCTTCTTATAAAGACACCAATCATATTGAATTAGGGCCCAATCTAATGATCTAATCTTCACTTGATTATATCTGCAAAGACCCTATTTCCAAATAACGTCACATTCACAGGTTCTGGAGGTTAGGACTTTAGCATATCTTTTTGTGTTACACAATTCAATTCATAGCATAATCTAAAGTCAGAATTTAAAAATGATTAAATCTAAAATACCTCCCATTTTTCAATTACTTTGATAAGCATCACTGCAGCCATTCTCTCTAAATTGCATCTTCCAGCAGTACAGAGAATTGCTGAAGATGATGAGATATTTTAGTAGAATGAAATTCTAATTAACTTTGTAACTGATTAACTTTGTCAATATTTTTCAGGAAACAGGAAACGGATTTAAGGATTAATGCTGATTTTCACAGGTGGCAACAGATGAGGACCCAGATGCTCACAAATCCTTTCACCCCTCAGCGGAATATGCATTGTTTAGAGTAAAAATATAAGAAAAAATAGGGAAGGCAGGCAATACAACTGACCTCTTAAAACGTTTCTGTTTTTTATCTATTTTGTAGTAGAAATAATAAGAAATAGGAACATGGCCAGAATTAAGGCAATAAAAGTTCATAAGAAAATCATACCTGTTTAATCTGTTCCTGAACAAAACAAGTTCTGTCTATAATGCTTCCACTAACCATAATTCTATGTTAGTTTAGAAATAAAATATATTGTCATATAGAAATAAAATATATTGTCATATATGACATAATATAGTAAAACTCTCTCTTGGCCACATTATACATTAAAATTAAAGCAGTCCCCTTAATATTGTGGAAGATACTTCTTTCAAGGCATTTCTTAGAAATGAAAAGCTGTAATACAAATCTGGACTTTTTCTAGACACAAAATCCCAAACTCAGAGTTCCTGTCGTGGCTCAGTGGTTAGCAAAGCCGACTAGCATCCATGAGGATGCAGGTTCAATCCCTGGCCTCGCTCAGTGGGTTAAGGATCTGGTGTTGCTGTGAACTGTGGTGTAGGTCACAGACGAGGCTCGGATCCTGTGTTGCTGTGGTTGTGGTGCAGGCCAGCAGCTATAACTTTGATTTGACCCATAGCCTGGGAACCTCCATATGCCACGGTGTGGCCCTAAAAGGACAAAAGGACCAAAAAAAAAAAAATCCCAAACTAAATAAAAAGTTTCTGTAGATATTTAGACTATTGTCCTTGCTAACACTAAATGATATGTTTATTAAACTGTTTGTCCATCCCTCATGTTTCCTAGTCGGATTGGAAAATAGAGTTATAATTTAAGGGAGAGACTGTACAAATCCATTCCTGTTTGCCAATGCCTTTAAAATTTTACATAGTAGGTACTCAGTAAGTATTTCTGATAATTAAATAAATTAAAGGATCCTGGAAATAATGGGTATTAACTCCACATTAAGACCTGCACTGTCATATCATTCAATCTTTACAACTGTTTTTCTTTTAATTAAAATTGGAAAATGAATGTGAAACCATTTTAAATTGTAAAGTTCCTACAAATGTGTAAGTTATTAATATAAGTAATGTGTTGATAAATGATATTTTTAAAAAGGAAAGCTTTTTTCTCCCTCTTTGGGTCATTTATTGTTTCCCTCTGAGCCTTTTGATTTTTCCATTAAATTAATTTATTTCTCTGGTTCATATTGTAAGATGGGTTCATAATGTCCTCTATGTGAAATATATGTGTGGCTGAGAGAGAAAAAAACTAATCGTGTCCATATTGCAGTACTTAAAATTTATTGATAAAATTAAGCTTCACCATAGTTGGAATATATTTGTGAGGCATTCACTTTCAAAAATGCTTTATAAAATATGTTCTGTTCAATGTGAGTTAAAAGTAAAGATATTTAAAATATTTAAAATTTAGTAAAATATAAACAAGAACTTTCAGTCCAATTAGGTATTTGAAAAAAAGTATCATGATAGGAATTACTTTGAGAGAGTGAAATAAACATACGATTGCCAGTTAAACATAGTTTCTATTGGATGGGGGTAGCCTCAGGATTCTGATTATAAATGAGGAAAGAAAAATAAGTATGGATAGAAGCAGAGGTAATATGGAACAAATATAGCAGTGAGCTCATCATCTCCCCTCTCCAGCCCTCCTCCCTGGTTCTGCAATAGTCTCCCTCCTGCCTTCCATGCTTCCAAGTCTTGCCCCTTTACAATCCATTCTCTATGATGAAACCAGAATTATCCTTTTATAATATAAATACGATCATATTTATCTTCAGTTTAAAACATTTTAATGACTATCCACTCAAGAAATTAAGTCCAAACTTGTTACCATGGCTTTTAAGATCCACTGTACTCAATGCTTTTCTAATTTTAGTTCTCACCACTTTTCTGCTCACTGCCACCATCACTATCGAACTCTCAAGTTCCAGTCATACAGAATTGATCAGAATTCTTGGGAGTTCCTGTCATGGCTCAGTGGTTAACAAATCTGACTAGGAAACATGAGGTTGTGTGTTTGATTCCCTAGCCTCGCTCAGTGGGTTAAGGATCTGGTGTTGCTGTGAGCTGTGGTGTAGGTCACAGACATGGCTCAGATCCCACGTTGCTGTGGCTCTGGTGTAGGCCGGTGGCTACAGCTCTGATTAGACCCCTAGCCTTGGAACCTCCATATGTGTGGGTGTGGCCCTAAAAAGACAAAAAAAAAAAAAAAAGAATCCTTCACTGCTATTCTCTCTTCAGCTTTGGGCCCTTTTCACATGCTAAGATGTTGATAATAATCTTTTCAAGATCTCTCATGGCACAACTTAGTAACCATTTTCTGTGAGCCCATAGGACTCATCAGACTTGAAAAATCTTAATGACTTTTCAAGGCTCAGTTCAAAAGCTCTGTGAATCCTTCCTTGACTTGTCAGACAGTCTCCTTTTCTTTGCTCCTTTTATACTATGCACATTTCTCAATTATGGCTTTAACTTTATTGCATTTTAGTTCTTTGCCTGCCTGTCTCACTTTCTACTGTGTACAGCATCCTAGCAATGCAATAATGCAACGCTGATGCTCAATAAACATCTGAATGACTAAATGTATCAATAAACCAAGCCATACATAAATAACAACTAAGTATTTAAATAGCCAAGCAAGATATGTTAATTTAAGGGAGCATAAACTACCAAAGTAATTTAAATTGATCTTCAGAGTGGAAAAAAAAAAAAAACAAAGAAAAATAGTATTACTTTTAGTGGCCATAATTTATGGACAAGTTCTGTTATTCAAAGTGCAGTAGATAAAAGCAAACGAATGTTTGTCTCTACAGCACAGATTTTTGAGGATATCTGTGGGTGCACTAATCTACAATAGGTAATTATGGCAATTAATTTTGAGTGGAATTTCAAATGCCAAACTGATTGCACACCTTTAAATAGTAAAATAAATTATTTTTGTTAAATCTGTTACACAAAGGTTTATAATTTTTTTAGTCCATTCAGGGTGCTATAACAGAATACTATGGATTGGGTGGCTTACAAACAGAAGAAATTTATTTCTAACAGTCCTAGAGCCTGGGAAGTACAAGATCATCTCACCAATATATTTGGTGTCTAGTAAGGACCCACTTCTTGGCTTAAGGATGGCTCTCTTTTTGTTTTGCATTCACAGGGCCGAAAGGGCAAGGGAATTTTCTGGATTTATTTATTTAATTTTTTTAATACTCAATTTATCACATCTATAGTTGTATAATGATCATCACAGTCCAATTTCACAGGATTTCCATCCCACAACCCAAGCACATCCGCCACCACCCATCCTCTGGAAACCATAAGTTTTTCTATGTCTGTGAGTCAGCATCTGTTCCGCAAAGTTCAGTCTGTCCTTTTTTCAGATTCCACATATCAGGGAAAGCATGTGATGTTGGTGTCTCATTGTATGGCTGACTTCACTTAGCATGATAATTTCTAGGTCCATCCATGTTGCTAAAAATGCCATTATTTCATTCCTTTTAATGGCTGAGTAATATTCCATTGTGTATATGTACCACTTCTTCTTGATCCACTCCTCTGTCGATGGACATTTAGGTTGTTTCCATGTCTTCGCTATTGTATATAGTGCTGCAATGAACATTGGAGTACATGCGTCTTTGCAAGTCATGGTTTTCTGTGGATAGAGGCCCAGGAGTTGGATTGCTGGATCAAATGGTAGTTCTATTTTTAGTTTTCTGAGGCATCTCCATCCTGTTTTCCACAGTGGTTGTACCAGTTTACATTCCCACCAACAGTGTAGGAGGGTTCCCTTTTCTCCACACCCTGTCCAGCACTTATTGTTTGTAGACTTTTGGATGATGGCCATTCTGGCTGGTGTAAGGTGGTACCTCATTGTGGTTTTGACTGGCATTTCTCTAATAATGAGTGATGGTGAACATCTTTTCGTGTGTTTTTTTGCCATCTGTATGTCTTCTTTGGAGAACTGTCTGTTTAGATCTTCTGCCCATTTTTTGATGGGGTTGTTTGTTTTTTTGGTATGGAGCAGTAGGTGGTATTTATAAATTCTGGATATAAATCCCTTGTCAGTGGATTCACTTGCAAAGATTTTCTCCCATTCTGTGGGTTATCTTTTCATTTTGTTTAGGGTTTCTTTTGCTGTGCAGAAATTTTGAAGTTTGATTAGGTCCCATTTGCTTATTTTTGTTTTTATTGTCAATACTCTAAGAGGTGGATCTGAGAAGATGTTGCTGTCGTTTATGTCAGAGAGTGTTTGGCTTATAAGTTTTCCTCTCAGAGTGTTATAGTATCTGGTCTTATATCTAGGTCTTTCATCCATTTGGAGTTTATTTTTGTGTATGGTGTTAGGGAGTGTTCTAATTTCATCCTTTTCCCTGTGGCTGTCCAGTTTTCCCAGCACCACTTATTGAACTGGCTGTCCTTTCTCCATTGTATATTCTTGCCTCCTTTGTCATAGATGAGTTGGCTGTAGGTGCATGGGTTGAATTCTGGGCTTTCTATCCTGTGCCACTGATTTGCATGTCTGCCTTTGCGCCAGTACCAGGACTTCCAAAACTATGTTGAAGAGTAGTGGCAAGAGTGGACATCCTTGTCTTGTTCCTGATCTCAGTGGGAATTCTTTTAACTTTTCACCATTGAGAATGATGTTCGCTGTGGGTTTGTCATATATGGCCTTTATTACGTTGAGGTAGGTTCCTGCTATGCCCACTTTCTGAAGGTTTTTTATCAGAAATGGGTGTTGGATTTTGTCAAAGGCTTTTTCCGCATCTATTGAGAGGATTATATGGTTTTTATTCTTCAGTTTGTTTATGTGGTGCAAAAGCACAAACACATAGAGACTACACAAAATTCTACTAAACAACCAATGGATCACTGAAGAAATCAAAGAGGAAATTAAAAAACACCTAGCAGCAAATGACAACAAAGAGACAACACTCCAAAACTTATGGGATGCAGCAAAAGCCATTCTAAGAGGAAAGTTCATAGCAATACAAGCCCACCTCAGGAAACAAGAAAAAGCTCAAATAAACAAGCTAACAAGCTAACTTTACATCTAAAGCAGCTCAAGAGAGAAGAACAGACAAAACCTAAAGTTAATAGAAGGAAGGAAATCATAAAGATCAGAGCAGAAATCAATGAAATAGAAATAACGAAAACCATAGAAAAGATCAATGAAACCTAAAGCTGGTTCTTTGAAAAGATCAACAAAATTGATAAACCCTTAGCCAGACTTATCAAGAAAAAAAGAGAGAGGACTCAAATCAATAAAATTAGAAATGAAAAAGAAGTAATAACAGACATCACAGAAATACAAAGGATCATAAGAGACTAATATATGCAATTATACACCAATAAAGTGGAAAACCTAGAAGAAATGGACAAATTCTTAGAAAAGTACAATCTTCCAAGACTAAACCAAGATGAAATAGAAAAGATGAATGGACCAATCACAAGAACTGAAATTGAAACTGTGATTAAAAAACTTCCAAAAAAAAAAGTAATTGTAATGTATACATGTAAGGATAACTTGATCCCCTTGCTGTACAGTGGGAAAATAAAATAAAATAAAATAATGGAAAAAAAAAAACTTCCAACAAAAAAAAAGTCCCCAGGACCAGATGGCTTCACAGGTGAATTCTACCAAACATTTAGAGAAGAGCTAACACTTCTCCTTCTGAAACTATTTCAAAAAATTGCAGAGGAAGGGATACTCCCAAACTCATTCTATGAGGCCACCATCACCCTGATACCAAAACCAGACAAAGATTCCACAAAAAGAGAAAACTACAGGCCAATTTCACTGATGAACATCAATGCAGATATCCTCAACAGAATACTCGCAAACTGCATCCAACAATACATCAAAAGAATTGTACATCATGATCAAATGGGATTTATCCCAGGAATGCAAGGGAGTTTTCTGGATTTAAAAGGCCATTCTTGAAGGCTCCTTCATCATGATGTAATCACCTCCTAAAGGCCCCATCTCCTAATACTATCACAATGGAGGTTAGGATTTTAGCACTCAATTTTTAAAAATTTGCAAAAGATAAAATATTGACTAAAAACTAAGAAAAAGTCAGCTATATAAAAAACATGTAAAATCTGGATATTCGGGGGATATAAAATATTCAGTCAATGGCAAAGATAAGTTTTAATTGTAAAATCAACTGCAATATTAGAGGCAGATTTATAGCAATTGCATCACATCAAGCAATGGTATGCAACTTTGTTTTAGACCAATAACACTCCACTTAAAGTAGAAAATCTAGATAACATGTGAGATATCATCGAATGAAAACTATCAAATGCACTTGTGAGGACAAGATCTCTAACAGAAGGGAAATCAAGAGGGTGAGACTGATTTGGCATCGCTTTTCCCCTCCAAGCATTTGTCCCATTCACATTCAATGACTGAGAGACTATTTTCAGTATCCCAGACAGATCAGGAGGGAAAAACTTTGAGTATGAAAACTGACAATGAGGAAGAACCCTGGTATAAACATCTGAGGCTTTAAGTGGGACCCTGAAGAGTAAAGGTAAACTTGAAATAGACCAGCCCTCAAAGAAACTAAAGCCAGCTTTAAATCAGATAAATCCCTGACTGGAATAAAATAATCTGACTTAGCTTAATTGGATGCCAGAAACAAAATTGTCCCTTGAACATAACAATATCCAGAGCTTCAATAATCCCAACTATTTCATCATACACAATGATCAGCACCCAATAAGGTATGTAAAAAGTACAAAATTGACTTAAAACTAAGCAAAATCAACTAGATAAACAATCATGCCAAATCAGGATACTGTAGTTTTTAACATGTGGACTTTTAAAAAAGCACTGATTAAGAAATTTAGGGGCAAGGTGGAGAATTCAGGAGAGAACTAGGAACTAAAACAAACAATAAAATAGGAATTCTAGAATGAGAAAACATGATTAAAAATATGAACCAATGGATGGCTTTAACAGCATATTAGAGATGAAGAGAGAGGAAAAATTACAGTGTGTGATGATTTAGGAGAAACTATACCGAAGCAAGTGAGAGACAAAATAACAGAAACGAGTCCAAGAAACATAGGAGACATGGGGAAGAATTCCGACATACATGTAACTGGCATCACAAGGAGGGCAATCAGAAAATGGAGCAGAAGCAATAGTAGCAGAGACAATGTCTAAGAATTTTCCAAAATTAAGAGGTAATTACCAACTTACATATTCAGGATATGCTACCCCATGCAGGATAAATGGAAAGAAAACTACATGTAGTTTCATCACAGAAAATCTGCTGAAATCCAAAGATTTTGTCTTAATTGTAAAAGAAGCCAGAGAGAGGGAAAACACATACTACCTTTACATTTTGAGTTGTTTTGCCCCTCTTGAGTGTTTTAAAGGATGACCCACTCTGAGCTCCTTCTGTGGGATCCATATTTGGCTCATATGAGAAACACGTGAAGCACACACCTGTTTATATACAGCCAATCTCTGGAGGTTTGAGCTATTTCTAAGCAGCTCTGTCTTTTGTTCGACTATCCTGCATGTCACATCCAGTTTTTCCACTTTAGATTGTTCAGATATGAATCAGATATGGGCACCTTTATCTTCAAGGTATCTCCTCCAGGGAATACATATTCATCTCCTATAAAACCCCATCATTAGGCTTGGTGGAGGGCATTTACCCCCCATTGGCATGGGACAGGGTAGGAGAGATAGATAAAGGTGAGATCATTTAATCCCTTGTAGGCTATGGTAAGGAATGTGTGTGTCTGTGTTTTCTAGTGCAATTGGAATAAGATTACTTGGGGCAGTAAAAGAGATGGCAAGGCAACCAATTAGGAGACTACTGAAATAGTTCAAACTTGGGACTATTGTGGCTTGGATTTAAATGGTGATAATATAAAAATAAGTAGACATATTGTAGAAATATTTTGATGATTCTCTTCAAGGTGGCCAGGGCTCCATTCCTATCCATTACTCTGACCCATCTGTTGTTTTTCATGTCAATATATTCTAGCATTTCATATTCTGCTTTTATTATATCAAATTCATGATTTCTTCTACCATGTAAGGAAAGATAAAATATTCTTTGAAATATCATAACTGAACTTGCTGTAGAATATATCCGAGTTTCTCTTTAACTTGGTCTGTACTACTGATTTTTTTTAAGTTTCTATATATGATTCTTTTCTCTCTGTTCATCCTTGAAAGTTGCAATATTCATCCATATATGGTATGTGGTATATAGATAACATTCATCAATAGTTTGGCTGTACTTATTTTTCTGCTTCCATGAAACCCTTTCCCAGAGACATGAAGTGCATAGGAGTTGAGTTTCTTCCTATATTCTTGTATTGGCTTTCTGATATCTAGAAGTAAAGTAGTTCCCCAAATGAAAAATATTTGGACATTGTGTTTGCCCCTGGTGCTGTTCACAAATATAGTTTTTTTCTATAGCAGTGAGGTAGTATGGCACTCCCAGCCTCTGTTGAAATTAGGCAACATGTTTTTATTTGTCCAATAAAATAGAGTGTCACTTACAGGAAGAAACTTTAAGAGATATCATGTGATTCACCATTTTCGTATTCCAGTACTCTAATAATAACAGAAGTTCATGCCAAGATGAAGTCTCCATCAACAAGAGTCCTTAAGAAACAACAATGAGCAGAGCCAACTGTGTACCCCCACCAAACTTCCTTGAATTTTAAGCATGTGAGAAAGTTTTATTGTCCTATATTAGGGTTATTAATGCTTTAAAACATAGTTCACCCTCATACAGACATAAGATTAAGTCAACCTCTTACTCTCCTCTGAAACATTTGAGTCTCTAGACATTTGACATTGATAGTGACTGAGAACTCACTTTTTAGGTAGTATTCTCCATTTTTAAGCAGTTAAAATTATTAAACTAGTCTCTTTGTTTTGAATGAAAATTTGCCTTTAACTTCTACTCAAAAGTTAATTTACATACTGGGCTTAATTAATGAACAGACACTTGTCTAAATTTCTTCAATGATATTCTGTAAGTTAGAATTTATAATCTGTCTCAGGAAGTATTTTGTTGAAATTATTTTCTGAAGGAGCCTAAATCCAAAACAACAGAACACATTGAATGTAAATTAAACAGCTCTCTTGAGCAGAAAATGAAATTGGTTCCATGACATGGATTTTAAGGAAGCCCACATAATACAAACAGTGCTGAAAGTGACTGATAAACCTGCAAACTCAATTGATATTCTACCTTGGTGATAACCAGTGAGGAAAATTAGAGTAATATGCATGAACATTATCTCATTGAACTACTTTGATTCTATTATCTAAGCAGAACCAGCAAATATTTTCAAGTAATTAATGACACTTTACTCCAGAAATATCAGTATAGTAGACACTTTTTAAAAAGCACTCCTTTTAATTATTATAGGAAGAGTGCTCTACTTACCATAATCCTATGTTTAAAACTAAATTGGATTGTTTGGATTTCTTCATTATAACAGTGTATTTTACAACTGGTTCAGGGAAATAATTAAGAGCCTACTTGGTACAATTTGAAAATCACTAACAAACTCCATTTCCCCAAACTTGTTTTTCAAGGGCTGTTCACATTTTGGGGCTTAGAGTATTATTTACTAGTTATTTCTGAGCTCTTAAATATCAATACAAATTAGATAAATGAAAAACAAAATAAAAGGAAGAGGAGAAGAACATGGTATTCAATTTTTTTTTCTTTTTAGGGCTGCACCCATGGCATATGGAGGTTCCCAGGCTAGGGGTCTAATCAGAGCTATAGCTGTCAGCCTACACCACAGCCACAGCAACACCGGATCCTTAACCCACTGAGCGAGGCCAGGGATTGAACCTGAAACCTCATGGTTCCTAGTTGAATTCGATTCTGCTGTGCCACAATGGGAACTCCAGGTCTTCATTTTTTTAATGCAAAATACAAAAAATGTATAAATGTCTCCTTAATTCTCTAGAAATCAAATAATGCAATTATAGCAATAAGATCCTATTTTTCATCTATGATATAGGTAATTTTGTTTTTACTAACAATATCTATTATTGATGAGTTTTGGAAATGCACCATCTTACTTTTGATAGTAGTGTAGAGTGCCATTCATTTATTCATTCATTCATTTTATATGGTGATTAACATAAAATAAAACATTTCTAAATAGGTAACATGACTCAATGAAGATTAAGAAACTGTCTCAGACATCTCAGGGACAAATGTCTTGGCTGCTACTACCCCCTAGACAAGAAAATTAGACTTGCTGAAATGTTAGTCATGGATGAGAAAAATCTAGAATGTGTAAAGGAGGAAGGGGTTAATATTAATGATATCCTCAGAATCAATAAAAAACAAGCAGAGCATAGCTTCTTCCAATAAACTTTCTGTATCAAAACTGGTATAGTGATTGTGACCAGCTACCAACTTCAAGACTAATTGGACTTAATGGAGAGCATAATAGTATCAGGCACCTTACATAATCTCAAGATCAACTGTCAATCCAGCCATTCCTATCATGAACAGTTTTGTGTAGGCTTCATCCTATTTCCCACCAACTGCCTCAAGAGGCTTCCACATTTCTCTCCTTTATGACCCTAGGATTTCTGTGATGCTGCAGCATAGGTTACCTCTGAGAGCACTCTCAGCAATTGTATATGTGCTCCCAAAAAGTGTGATGGAGTTACCCAATAGGACAACTCTCAACCACAAGAGGATGAGAATTAATAAGTGCTTTTGATATTTACCCTTCCACAAAAACTTTAGAAATGCATTCTATATGATGCCTCAGAAGTTCCCGAGGGACTGAGCATTAGGCTACCAAGTACTAATTTGCCTTTCTCCTAGATGTCATTCTCCACAAGCCTTCAATCAATCCTGAAAATTCAGATCACTTAAAAAACAACAAAAATAAAACAGTATAAGCACTATAAATCTGAGAGGAAATTATGACTGATAGGACTGACAAATGATTTTCTGTAACTCAATCATAAAAATAAGTACTTTTTGGGATTCTATAAATCTGGGCAAAATAGGAATGGATAACTCCCTAAAATGTTTATTTCTTGCCAATTTTTTTTTCAAATTATTTTCTCCTTTTTTTTTTTTTTTTTTTTTTTTTTGTCTTTTTGCCTTTTTCTAGGGCCGCTCCCATGGCATATGGAGGTTCCCAGGCTAGGGTTCCCAGAGCTGCAGCTGCCAGCCTATGCCAGAGCCACAGCAACGCGGGATCCGAGCCACGTCTGCAACCTACACCACAGCTCACAGCAACGCCGGATCCTTAACCCACTGAGCAAGGCCAGGGTCCAAACCCGCAACCTCATGGTTCCTAGTTGGATTCGTTAACCATTGTGCCACGATGGGAACTCCTTCAAATTATTTTCCATGTGCAACCAATCTTATATATTAAATTATGTTTGCTATTTATTTATTTGGATTTTTGGAAGTTAACATAATCACTAAATTTAAATGGATATTATTTGACCCTATTTTAGTCCTAGGTATATTTTAAAACAATAAACCATTTTCCTTCACAGTGCAGAGGCTGACAGATGCTTACAACAGTAGGGTAATAGGAATGAAGGAAATGAAAATATTGACTTTTTTGTCTTACTTTAATAAAGATGATAGTAATGTGTTTTGAAAATTCAGGGCAAATTATTCCTTATAGCCTTTAGTCATCCTAGTCAAGCAATAGAAAAATAGCACCTTGCTGAGATAGCTTGGGTGTAATCTAAGGGGGGCACCTCTAAGAAGTATTAAGTGCTTATTCATACCACAGTGACTAACTTCCTCTGAGTGATTTCTGAGAATAAGCTGAGTATCCTGAGTACCTTTATTTGACCCGCATATATGTCCTCTTGTCTAAATGGTTAATTGGATGATTCAGTTCATTTGCTTTTCTATTTATCTGACAATTACCATATACACATTATATGGATTACCCTTTTTCAACAAAATGACATTTCACTGTAAGGCAACACTGAACACAATTTATATTCTTTAATGACTGAGAAGGCACCTTTTGATCTAGTTACAGGACCTCAGAGACATCATGGCAAATCTCGATTATCACAGTGATATAAAAGGAATTGATTGACCTAATCTTTTGTGATTTCAAAAAAAAAATCAATTTCTTTGTTTATATCTTATTTTGGTATATTCCTCCAATATGATATATAGAATAATTTATTCATTAATACTTTGAATATAGCAATAATAGTACTTAATCCATTTCAATATCATTAGCTCTTTTTTTTTCCTCGACCACAGAAACTGCCATTATTTAACTCCTGACTATTTTTAAGGAGGAATTTGCAATATTCTGGGAAGTTATTTCTTCTTTTTTCTCAGTTTCAAAGCATTCCAGTTAAAATATAGAAACTAGAGAATTTCCATTAACTAAGCTGATAATGTAGCATAAGTTTAAACCCCATAAATACACAGTTTTATTTAAAGTTGCATCATATAGAACATTAGAAAAAAAATTCAGATACTGAAACAATAAAGTTAACTATTCTTTTAAGAATGTGTTATGTAGTTAAACCTAAATAATCTGTAGAGGAATTGGCCATTTGGGGAGTAGTAAATCTTTATTAATGTAAACAAAGACCTCTGATGCATTTATCTCCCCAGTTGAATTTAATAATTATATAAACTGTCTGGTAGCAATTCCTGACTCCTTTTTGTTAAGAAAAATATAAAACATTTTTGTAGATACTCTAATTGAATTAAACAGGAAAAGTATAAAGTTCAAGCAACAATGAGTTTCCCATTTCCTTGATGTCCCCTAACCAAAGCATCACACATTAGTAAGCCAGAAGCCCAATGTGGGTTACAAATATCCAACATTTATGCTGATCAGCTGATCAGCTTTTGTCTAATAATCAAGCCGTATGTGGAAATGAACCATCATAGAAACATTTTTACTCTATCCCCAGAAATTTGAAACAGACCTGTTAGAAATTTGTTTTAAAAAGTGATTTGTTTTACCTGTGTTTCTATCCCACTAGTCAATATAAACAAAGTCAATTGTGGTTTGTTGAGGCTTTGTAAACTTTTTTAAATTTTAGAGACGTACTTCTAATTTAAGTCATTGATATTTGCTTTCAAATACTATTGATTTTGATTCTTATAGAGACTATTATTTATCTACTCAATATATATTTTCCTTAATAACCGTAGCATTGTTTTAGTTGTGATACAAATATACCCAGTAAAAAATACTTTATTTCCCTAGTTCTTTTACAATTAGGTGTGGTCCTAAGACTTAGTGTACACAGAAGTTAAGGATAAAACTATTTTGAGTGTTTCTAAAAAAGGGGAAAATACATAGCCGCATTTCCCCTGAATACCCTGTTTTCTTTCTTCCTGTCAGGATGGTTAATAGCTGGAGATTCATAATCCATTTTCAGCCAAAAATTATATATTAAGACTCTTACAGGAGAAAGAAAGAAATTGGGAGTTCCTGTCATGGCTCAGCTGTTAATGAACCCAGCTAATATCCATGAGGATACAGGCTCAATCCCTTTCCTTGCTCAGTGGGTTAAGGATCTGGCATTGCTGAGAGCTGTGATGTAGGTTGAAGATGCAGCTCAGATCCTACATTGCTGTGTCTGTGCCATAGGCCAGCAGCTGCAGCTCCAATTCGACCCCTAGTATGGGAATCTCTATATGCCATGGGTGCTGCCCTAAAAAGGCAAAAAGAAGAAGAAGAAGAAGAAAGAAAGAAATTGAATCTCTATGTCCCCACGGTATCTCCGTATCAGTTACATACTGCCTATCTCCAGAATTATTTTAACATGAGAGGGAAATGGCTCCTATCGTGTTTAAGTTTCTCTTATTTTAGGTTTTTCTGTTATAACCAGCTAAAACATGTCTTACCTGATATGATATGATATATTCATGAATTAGGATATTTTTAATAAGAAAAAGTAAATAATATAAATTTAATTGACCTTCACATGCCTCAAAAAATGAAGGCTGAAATCAATCAAACAATAGTCTCACTCAAAAGTTGAGCTCCTGAATATAAAGAACTTGGAAGTGATCACTACTATCCTTACAGTAAATTAAAAAAGCTGAACAAGTTGAAAATAATTTTTTGTTTGACCTGTGAGAGAACCAAGGTTATAGAGTAAACCACCATCCTGAAATACGGAGACACAAGAACATTCAGTGAGTCACAGGTGAGATCTCCTTAAATGGAGCAGAAACCACTAAAGTCATAAATCAGTAGCTGTATATCAATGGAAATTTTGACAAATTGCTGGAGGCTGAATGTGGGCCAATGTGAAAATCAGAAACTCCTAGGGGCCACAGTCTTAGGGATACCCCCACACTTTCAATGGAGTTTACCTCCAGGAACCTTGCTAGGTTTTCAGTGTGAAAAGCTAAGAAAAAAATCTCATGATCTGGCAGGCAGATGGGAAAACTAACCATTCTGAAATATTCACAGGGTATTCTTTAGAAAAGCCGACTTTTCAGGGGAAAAGATTTTACCAGAGCCTTGTCCCAGATCCCTAAGATAATGGAATTATTTTCACTCTAGCCTCCTCTAGTCTTCCCAGATCACCTAAGGGGAAGCTGAGAAAGAAAAAAAAAAAAAAGGAAGTTATACAAGGAAGAAAAAAAAAGCACTTATAAAGGTAACAGACGAAAGCACAGCCCCAGTAAAAGAATGAGATATAAATAGATGATTATATAGGACTCCTCTACCTTCACATTTTGACACCACAGCACCAGTACAAATAACAGTAGATCACAGCTGAAAAGACCTGTAAGCCATATACTTTTATTTTAAGAGGAGTACTTAGGGGATTCCAAAGTTAAGAGTGGTGACAAAAATAAGGGAACTAGAGGAATTTAGAGTCTCTGGCAACTACAGCTATAGTAAATATTTTTAAAAGTCTGACTCCTAGCCAGATTAACATAAATTCTCACACTAGTGGCCTACTTCCCTCAGTTTTTATTATCGAATACTACATATCTAACCTTCAAAATAATATTACATGGAAGGAAGAGACAAAACAAATATTAGATATGACAGGGATTTTGGAATTCTCAGACTAAGCATTTAAAATAACTATGATTAATATTCTAAGGAATCGGAGTTCCCGTCGTGGCGCAGTGGTTAACGAATCCAACTAGGAACCATGAGGTTGCGGGTTCGGTCCCTGCCCTTGCTCAGTGGGTTAATGATCCGGCGTTGCCGTGAGCTGTGGTGTAGGTTGCAGACGTGGCTCGGATCCCACGTTGCTGTGGCTCTGGCGTAGGCCAGTAGCTATAGCTCCGATTAGACCCCTAGCCTGGGAACCTCCATATGCTGCGGGAGCGGCCCAAAGAAATAGCAAAAAAAGACAAAAAAAAAATATTCTAAGGAATCTACTGGAAAAAATACAAAATGTAAAAACAGCTAAGTAATTCAGAAAGACAGAAACTCTAAAACAGAATTTAAAATAAATTCTAGAAATCGAAAACATTGTAACATAAATGAAGAATGCCTTTGATGGGCTCTGAAGTAGTTCAGACATAGTGAGAAGAGAATCGGTTAGCTTAATGATAAGTCAGTGGAAACTTCCCAAACTGAAATGTGAAGAGAAAAAAAATAATGAAAAAATGTAGTGCAGGATATGTAAGAACTGCATGACAATACCAAAAGGAAACTATCAAAGGACAGTATCAAGTATAAGCACATATGGGGTATAAGAAGGAGACAGGTTTGGAACTTTCCAAAATTAATAACAAAAAACAAACTACAGATCCAAAAAATTCAGAGAACACAAACCAGAATAAATTCAAAAGTACTACACATAGGCGTGTCATAATAAAACTGCAATAAAAAGAAAAAAAAACTTAAAAGAAGCCAAATTGTGTGAGGGGGAACCCACCTTGCTTATTTAGGAAAAATAATAAGATTTATAGCAGGCTCCTCATCAGCATAAAAACAAGAAGAAAGTGGAGCAGAATATTTAAAGTATTTAAAAAAAAAGATGGAAGTCTATATCCAATTAAACTATCCTTCAAAAGTGAAAGAGCACCACTACACATCTATTAGAATGACAAAATACCAAAACACTGACCAAACCAAACTCTGGCAAGGATCTGGAGCAATAGGAACTCTCATTTATTGTTAATGAGAATACAAAATTGTGTAGTCACTTCAGAAGATAGTTTGGCAGTTTCTTACAGAACTAAACATATTCTTACCATATGATTCAACAATCACACTCCTTGATACGTACCCAAATGAATTAAAAACATGTCCACATAAAAATATACAAACGGATCTTTATAGCATTTTTATGTATAATTGACAAAACCTGAAAGCAGTAAGACATCCTTCAGTAGATGAATGGATAAATAAGCTCTGTTACATCCAGGCAATGGGATATTATTCAGCACTAAAAAAACTGATCTATAAAACTATGAAAAGACAGAAAGTAACCTTAAGTTCATACTATTAACTGAAAGAAACAAAATCAAAAGGGTTATATACTATATGATTCCAATTATATGTCATGAGAAAGTAAACTGTGGAGAAAGTTAAAAAAAAAAAAAAACAAAAAATAGTGGTTTCCAGGAGTTAGAGAGAAGGGAGTGATGCAAATGCAAAGCACAGTGGATTTTTAGGGCAGTGAAATTATTCTATGTAGTATTATAATGGAAGATACATGTCCTCATATATTTGTCAAAATCTGTAGGGTATACAACATCAAGAATGAATGCTAATGTGCAGCAACAATGGAGAACAGTTTGGAGGTTGGTTAAAAAACTAAAGATAAAGCAGGAGGCATTAACTCTCCCAGACTTCAGGCAATATTACAAAGCTACAGTAATCAAGACAGTGTGGTACTGGTACCAAAACAGACATACAGATGAATGGAACAGAATAGAGAACCCAGAAATAAATCCAGACATCTATGGTCAATTAATCTTCAACAAAGGAGGCAAGAATATAAAGTCAGAAAAAGACAGTCTCTTCAGCAAGTGGTGCTGGGAAAACTGGACAGCTGCATGTAAATCAATGAAACTAGAACACACTCTCACACCATGCACAAAAATAAACTCAGAATGGCTTGGAGTTCCCGTGATGGTGCAGTGGTTAACAAATCCGACTAGGAACCATGAGGTTGTGGGTTGGATCCGTGCCCTTGCTCAATGGGTTAACGATTAGGCATTGCCGTGAGCTGTAGTGTAGGTTGCAGACGCGGCTCGGATCCTGCATTGCTGTGGCTATGGTGTAGGCTGGCAGCTAGCTCGGATTCGACCCCTAGCCTGGGAACCTCCATATGCTGCAGGAGCGGTCCAAGAAATAGCAAAAAGACAAAAAAAAAAAAAAAAAAAAAAAAAAAAAGGCTTAAAGACATAAACATGAGATATGACACTGTAAAACTACTAGAAGAGAACATAGGCAAAACATTCTCTGACATTAACCCTACACATGTTTTCTTAGGTCAGTCTCCCAAGGCAATAGAAATAAAAACAAAAATATACCAATGGGACCTAATCAAACTTACAAGCAAAGAAAACCATTTTTTTAAAAAAACTGAAAGGACAATCTATGGAATGGGAGAAAATACTGGCAAACAATGCAACTGGCAAGGGCTTAATATGCAAAATATACAAACAACTCATAAAATTTAACAACAAAAAAACAAACAACCCAACCAAAAAGTGAGCAGAAAACCTAAATGGACATTTCTCCGAAGAAGACATATGGATGGCTAGCAGGCACATGAAAGTATGCTCAACATCACTAATTTTTAGAGAAATACAAATCAAAACTACAATGAGGTACCATGTCACACCAGTCAGAATGGCCATCATTAATAAATCTACAAATAATAAATGCTAAAGAGGGTGTGGAGAAAACGGAACCCTCCTTCGCTGCTGGTGGGAATGTATATTGGTACAATCACTATGGAAAACAGTATGGAGGCTCCTCAGAAAACTAAATATAGAACTAGCATGTGATCCAGCAATCTCTCTCCTGGGCATTTATCCAGACAAAACTGTAATTCAAAAAGACAGGAAAATCTTTTGCCAATGCATATATTTTTTCCAATTCATATTTACTTTTACTTGGCACTGAAAATAAAGGATTTTTTTTGGTTAATCGAGTTTAGTATAACAAGTCTATTAATAATGCTCTTAAATTCAGCACAGTTACATATTGCTATTTTACAAGTAGTCTTTTGTTCACTCATAGCATGTATTTAAACACTAGTGCTTCTTCTAAAAAAGTATAACCTACTTTGTAATATGGACCTCTGCTACTTCCACAACTTTTTAGGCAGCAGTGTTAAGATTTCTTAAAGCATGGTATTCTGAGTGATCCTTCCATATTGCAGTATCATAGTTCAATTTTACATAATACATATTACATATGAAAAGAATATATGCTCATAAGTGCTTTCAAGATAAAATAGTACTTTCATTAATATATTATTCTAGAATTTCCAAGATACTTTCTATTACCTCTTTTGAACGTCTCAACAAGCCCAGATGTTGATATTGCTATAAATTTTTATATTCACTTTACAAAGGAGGACACTGAAATTTTTAAAAGTTAAATGACTCGCTTATTTAAAAATTTACACCCTTTTATATATATTCACTTCTGTGAAACATTTCAAAATACAGAGAGAGTCAGAAGGTATTGACCACAGTGTTTCAAATAAGGAACTGAATAAATATATTTCCAGTCAAAGGATTATTTTTCAGCAAGTAGTTAATTAAAAATTATATAATGCAAAAATATTTATTCAACATCTATAATATATCATCCATTGAACAAGGCACACATGGACTTTGCTCTTTTGAAAATTACATTCAAGTGAGGACAGTTAGAAATTAAAATTAATATATAAATAAGCAAGAACACATCAGAATATAACAAGGTCTCTGCAAAAAATGAAAGAAAATGGGGTCATGTGATGATATTGAAATGATAATTATAAAAGTGTCTGATACAGAAACAATCATTGTGATTGCTGTTGAGTAACATGCCAAAATAATAATGCTAAAAATATAAGTGGAAATGCATTACAGCATTTAATGCAAACTGTAACAGCTATGTAAAATATAATGCACAGAAAAAGAAGACTGGAAAAAATACTCCAAGATGTTCATACTGTTCATCTTAAGGCATTCTAGTTAGTTATTTTTCCTCTTTATAAAATGAAAATAATTAGATATAACAATTACAGTATGAACATCTTTTCCAGCCTTATTTTTCTGTGCATTATATTTTACTTAGCACTTATGATGAAGCATGATAATGTGAGAAAATAACATTATATTAACAATATTTAAATTTTTTTCTTATTGAGTTTTAGAAATTTTCTGTGTATTCTAGATATTAATTCCTATCCATTACATGGTAGGCATAGTTTTTCCCATTCTGTTGGCTGCCTTATCACTCTTGATTGTTTCCTTTGTTGTGCAGAAGCTTTTTAGTTTAATATAGTCCCATTTGTCTATTTTTGTTTGTGTTATATGTTTATAGTGTCATATCCAAAAATAATTGCCCAATCATCATGAACATTTTAATTTATGTTTTCTTTGAGGATTTTAATTTATTTTTTTTATTTACTTATTTATTTATTTATTTATTTATTTATTTTGTCTTTTTGCTATTTCTTTGGGCTGCTCCTGTGGCATATGGAGGTTCCCAAGCTAGGGGTCGAATCCGAGCTGTAGCCACTGGCCTACGCCAGAGCGAGCCACAGCAACGTGGGATCTGAACCGCGTCTGCAACCTACACCACAGCTCACAGCAACGCCAGATCGTTAACCCACTGAGCAAGGGCAGGGACCGAACCCACAACCTCATGGTTCCTAGTCGGACTCGTTAACCACTGCGCCATGAGGGGAACTCCCACTTTGAGGATTTTTATAGCTTATTTCCTATTTAGGTCTTTAATCCATTTTGAGTTAATTTTTGTATATAGTTTAAGGGTCCAATTTCATTCTTTTGCTTGTAGATATCCCAATTTCCCAATACCATTGTTGAAGAAACTATCATTCCCCATGTTACAGTTCTTGTTGAGGATAAATAAACAATATATGTGAGAGTTATTTCTAGGTTCTCTCTCTGTTTCAATAGTGAATACATCTGTCTAGTCAACATCATACTGCTTTGATTATTGTAGCTTTATAATATGTTTGAAATCAGCAAGTGTGAGGCCTCCAGCTTTGTCTTTTTTCTCAAATTGTTTTGGCTATTCAGGGTCTTGTGAGATTCAATATGAATTTTGGGATTTTTTTATTATTTATCACAAAGTGCCACTGGGATTTTGATAGGGATTGCATTGACTCTGTAGATTGATTTAGGTAGTTTGGACATTTTCATAGTATTAAATATTTCAGTCTGTGAATATGTTATATCTTTTCATTCATTTGTATGTTTAATAATTTCTTTCAACAATCTTTTTTAGTTTCCAGTCCACAAGTCTTTTGCCTCTTTGATTAACTTTATTCCTAATTATTTTATTCTTTTTGATACTATAGTAAATGGAACTATTTTCACAACTTTTTCAGATTGTTCATTGTTAGTTTATGGGAATACAACTGATTTTTGAACATTGACTTTGTATTCTTCAAATTTACCCAATTTATTAATTATAACAGAGTTTTATGGAAATTTCAAGATTTATTTCTACATTTAAGTTTATGTTATCTTTGAACAGAGGTAATTATACTTTCTTTCCAGTTTGGATACCTTTTATTTTCATTACTTACCTAACTGCTCTGGGTAGGACTTCCAGTACTTTGTTAATTAAAAGTGGTAAGAGTGAACATCCTTTCCTTCATCTGATTTTAAAGGAGAAGACTACCACAGACAACTATATGCCAATGAAATGGACAACTTAGAAGAAATGGACAAATTCTTAGAAAGGTAAAACCTTCCAAGACTAAACCAGAAAGAAATAGAAAAGGTGAACAGACCAATCACAAGTATTGAAATTGAAACTGTGATTTAAAAACTCCAAACAAACAAAAGTCCAGGACCAGAAGGCTTCATGGTGAATTCTATCAAACATTTAGAGAAGAGTTAACACCTATCCTTCTGAAACTATTCCCCAAAATTGCAGAGGCAGGAACACTTCCTAATTCATTCTATGAGGCCACCATAATCCTTATACCAAAACCAAACAATGATACCACACACATACACACACACACAAAGAAAATTACAGGCCAGGAGTTCCCATCATGGCTCAGTGGTAACAAACCTGACTAGTATTCATGAGGACGCAGGTTCAATCCCTGGCCTTGTTCAGTGGGTTAAGGATCTGGCTTTGCCATGAGCTGTGGTATAGGTCACAGATGTCACTTGTATCTGGCATGGCTGTGGCATAGGCTGGCCACAGCTCCAATTTGACCTAGCCTGAGAATTTCCATATGCCATGGGTATGGCCCTAAATTAAAGACAAAAAAAGAAAAGAAAAGAAAATTACAGGCCAATATCACTGATGAACATAGACACAAAAGTCCTCAATAAAATACTAGCAAACCAAATCCAACACATTAAAAGGGTTCACACACCATGATCAAGGGGGATTTATCCCAGGGATGCAAGGATTTTTCAATATCCACAAATCAATTAATATGATACACCATATTAACAAACTGAAAAATAAAAAACATACGATTATCTCAATGGATGCAGAAAATGCTTTTGACAAAATTTAACACCCATTGATGATTAAAGCCCTCTATAAAATGGGCATAGAGGGAACATACATCAACATAACAAAGGTCATATAAGACAAACCCACAGCTAATATTATTTTCAATGGTGAAAAGCTGCTAAGATTAGGAACAAGTCAAGTATATCCACTCTCACCACTTTTATTCAACATTGTTTTGGAAGTCCTAGCCATGGCAATCAGAGAAGAAAAAGAAATAAAGGGAATCCAAATTAGAAAGGAAAAAGTAAAACTATCAGTGTTTGCAGATGAAGTGATACTACCCCTAGAAAATCTTAAAAATGCTACCCAAAAACTTTTAGAGCTCATCAATGAATTTGGTAACATTGCAGTATACAAAATTAATACACAGAAATTGATTGTATTTCTATATACTAACAATGAAAGATCAGAGAGAGAAATTGGGAAAACAATCCCAATTACCATTGCATCAAAAAGAATAAAATACCTAGGAACAAAACTGTCTAAACAGAAAAAATACCTGTACTCTGAAAACTATGAGGTGGTAATGAAATAAATCAAAGATGACACAAACAGATTGAAAGATATACTATGTTCTTAGATTGGAAGAATCACTATTGTCAAAATGACTACACTACACAAGGTAATCTATAGATTCAACATAATCCCTATCAAATCACCAATGGTACTTTTCACAGAACTAGAACAAAAATTTTAAAAATCTGTATGGAAACACAAAAGACTCCAAATAAGCAAAGCAATCCTAAGAAAGAAAAATGGAACTGGAGAAATTAGGCTCCCTAACTTCAAGTTATACTCAAAGCTATAGTCATAAAGTACTTTTTAATTAAGGTATGTACATTGTTTTTTAGACATAATGCTATTGCACACTTAAAAGACTACGGTATAGTATAAACATAACTTTTATATTCATTGGGAAACAAAAAAATTATGATTCGCTTTATTGCAATATTCACTTTATTGTGGTGGTCTGAAACCACACTCGCAATATCTGTGAAGTATGTATATACTGTATTTCCAAGGTTTCTCTATCTTCCTCATGTTGTTGGACCACGATTCTAAGCATCTGGTCACTGTGTTTCATTTGACTATCTATTGCAGACAATGTCTTGCGTTGAGCAATAGGAATCTAGCAATTAATATTGAATCTCCTATATCTTCAAGAAACAGATGGTGTTCTGGAGGAGATTAAATGAAATTTCATATGAAATGAAATATGAAATTTCCTTTGTATATGAAATTTCCTTTGGAAGTGTCAAGGAGGGACCAAGTAATTTCAATAATGGGAAAAGGGGAGGGTGGTTTTTGAAACTCTACTCCCTCTTTTTATTAGTTTAGTTTAATCATTCCTGGAGTACAATCCAACATTTACCTACATTTTATACAATAGCAGTTAATATTTACTAATGGCTTAATATATGCCCCATACAGATTAATTATGCAAATAACCCAAACATTTGCAGAAATAACTCTGTCTTTTGACATTTAGATAAATTAGTTTAAGCATGTATTACTCATTCTTTAGAGACTAACACCCTCCCCCAAATTAATGTCCATGTAGGGACTTTTCCACTTCCAATTTTAAGCCCCTGCTTTCACTGACATCTGAATCTTATTCTCTAATATCATACCAGTATTTTTTTCTTCTCTGTACTAAACCATTTACAATAACTATTTACAAAAGTTATGCTTATGTGTAGCATACTTTACTAAAGGTTTGAGGAGGTAGAAGGATTTTACATGGTGAGAATACCAGAACTTAAGTTATTTTGTTCTTAAAAGCCTTTGGCCACCCTAACACTGAACATTTTGAGTAACCACCTTCTCCATAGTTCAGAATTCTGTAATTTCAACTGATTATCTCTCCATTTCTTTATCTTTCATGACCCATAAAATTGAATCACTTCTCAAGCAGAGTTTTGATTTTTTTTTAATTCATCATTATTATTTTTTAAGATGTTCTTATACTAAACTTTATTCACAGAAATTTATTTTATCTTTCACAGGCTGGTATAGTTAATGGGGACATAAAACTCATGTTCTTTTTAATAACAGAAGGCATTGTTTTTAAGATAATATGCTTATTCTTTTTTTTAATAATTTTTTTATTTTCCCACTGTACAGCAAAGGGGTCAGGTTATCCTTAGATGTATACATTACAATTACATTTTTCCCCCACCCTTTGTTCTGTTGCAACATGAGTATCTAGACAAAGTTCTCAATGCTATTCAGCAGGATCTCCTTGTAAATCTATTCTAAGTTGTGTCTGATAAGCCCAAGCTCCCAATCCCTCCCACTCCCTCCCCCTCCCATCAGGCAGCCACAAGTCTCTTCTCCAAGTCCATGATTTTCTTTTCTGAAAGCAGGAGTCGCAACGCTCATATCAGACAAAATAGACTTTAAAACAAAAGACATAAAGAAAGACAAAGAAGGACACTACTTAATGATTAAGGGATCCATCCAAGGAGAGGATGTTACTATCGTCAACATATATGCCCCAAATATAGGAGCATCCAGATACATACATCAAATATTAACAGACATAAAGGGAGATATTGATGAGAATACAATCATAGTAAGAGACCTTAATACCCCCCTCACATCAATGGACAGATCCTCTAGACAGAAAACCAATAAAGCAACAGAGATCCTAAAGGAAACAATAGAAAAGTTAGACTTAATTGATATCTTCAGGACACTACATCCAAAAAAAATCAGAATACACATTCTTCTCAAATGCTCATGGAACATTCTCGAGAATCGACCACATATTGGGACACAAAACTAACCTCAAGAAATTTAGGAGCATAAAAATTATCTCAAGTATCTTCGCTGACCACAATGCCATGAAATTAGTTTTGATTTTTTTAATTGCCATTTTCTAAAACATAATTTTAGGATCTTATCTTCATAGATAAATAAATAGTTAGTCTCTGCTCCTCCCCATTAAACAGTCACATCTTCTTGTGCAATGCCAGCCATGACCCTGAGACACAATGGTGAAAGTCAAAATAAATGAATTTGGCTGTTTCGGGCACCTGGTCACCAGGGCTGCTTTCAACTATGGCAAAGTGAATATTGCCTATGATAACTGCTTCATTGACCTCAACTTCAAAGTTCTGCTGTTCCTGTGTGACTCCACCCATGGCAAGTTCAGTAGCACAGTCCAGTCTAAGATGGGGAAGCCTGTCATCGGTGGAAAGCCCGTCTCCATTTTCCAGCATCCTGCCAACATCAAATAGGGTGCTCCTGCTGCTGAGTATGTTGTAGAGTCCACTGGTGTCTTTACTACCTTGGAGATGGCTGGGGCTCACATGAAGTGTAGAGGCAAAAGGGTAGAACAATCTCTGTCCCTTCTGCTGGTTCCCAATATTTGTGATGAGCACGAACCTTAAGAAGTACAACTCCCTCAGGAAGATCAGCAACACCTCCTGTACTACCATCTGTTTGGCACCCCTGGCCAGTGTCATTGTGGGGGGACTCATGGCCACATTTCATACCATCACTGCCACCCAGAAGACCATGGATATGCCCCCTGGGAAACTGTGCTATGATGGATAAGGGACTACCCAGAACATCATTCTTGCTTCTATGGGCACTAAGAAGTCTAAATAGGAAGTTCACTGGCATGATCTTCCCTATCCCTACTCTTAATGATTTTGATGTTGATCTGAGCTACTGCCTAGAGAAAGCTGCTAAATATGATGGCATTGAGAAGAGTTGAAGCAGTCATTGGAAGCCGCCCTAAAAACCACCCTGGACTACACTGAGGACCAAGTCTTCTCCTGTGGATTTAGCAGTGACCCCCACTCTCCTTCCTTAGTTGCGAAGGCTGGCATTACCATCAACAACTACTTTGTCAAGCTCATTTACTGGTATGACAATGAATTTGGCTATAGTGACAGAGTAGTGGGCTTTATGTCCACATAGACTCTGAGGAATAAGGTCCTCCTGGACCTCCACACCCAGCAAGAGCATGAGAAAGGCCCTCAGCTGCTGGGGAGTCCTTCACCCAACTTGACTCCCAAACATACTGAGAATATCTGAATCTTTCCATTCCAGACCTCCTAACAAAGGGGAGGGTCTTAGTGATCCTTGCCTTGTCATGTACCATCGATAGAAAATACACTGCACCTAGCCTAAATAAATTGCTTTTTCTAAATACAGTTCCTTTCATGAGAGAAATTTTATTAACTGTTCAAGTGATATATTATCACTCTGCTACACACATTTTGTTTTGTTTACTTTTCATGATAACCCAGTGAACTATGCATATTATCTCCATTTTATAGATTAGAAAATACTTAGTAAAGTTACTTGAAGTTGGAAAATTACAGATACAAGAATAGAATCAAAATCTGATTCCAAAGGAATCCTGCACTATTATGATGTGTGTATGCGTGTCTGTTTCTATTTACATATCCCACCCTGCTTGATTAGAAAAATCTCACAACTTGAATCTGCAAAATAAGAAGTCACTATCATTTATTTAAAATAGGAGTGTTATATAGAATTGGAGCCAATAACTATCTTTTTCCATCCCTGGAATTTAGTAAAACATTTGTGTTTGGTTTGGTTTGGTTTGGGTTTCTATTTCTACATACTACTACTTAGAGGAGAGAGAAATCACTTGACAAGTATGCTCACAGAATTCTAATCTATGACTTCTAATTGAAGAGGGGTTATTAACAATTTCAAGGTCTTCTCTAAGCATAGTTTTCTACAAGAAAAAAATTACCAGTAAATTTGAATTCTACTCTTTAGAAGATATATAAAGATGCAATTCTTTGAATAAAGTTTACACATTAAAACCAACCAGAGTTTAAAAATAAGAATCAGTTGCTGCAATTAATATGATTGGATGTTTGAGAAAATTGTGGTTGCCAATACTGATGTACACAGTAGAGAGAGCAATTGAAACTTTATATAGTTTTAATTTAATACAGTGGATAGAGAGAAAAGGTGCCTCTCCTTGCTTTTATAAACATTCAGTAAATGTTTACTACATTGAGCCAAAACTAGAAAGAAAAATATTTTTAGGATACATGTTCATATTCCAAAACTTTCATAAAACATACTTATACACATAGAGAAGAAAGATCAATTTAAAAAAAAAAAGTTAGTAGCTAGTAAAGAAAAATTTGTGTTTAAATGTAATTTTTTTTTGTCTTTTTAGGGCCACATATGCAGCACATGGAAGTTCCCAGGCTAGGGGTAGAATTGGAGCGATAGCTGCCAGCCTGTGCCACAGCCTCGGCAACATGGGATCCAGGCCGCATCTATGACCTACACCACAGCTCATGGCAACACAGAATCCTTAACCCACTGAGCGAAGCCAGCGACCAAACCCTCATCCTCATGTATACCAGTCGGATTCATTAACTACTGAGCCACAACGGGAACTCCTAATATAATTCTGAGTTGAAGCACATTTAAGGCAGGTATTAGTAGGCTGTGGGTATGAAGAATTAAACCATGATACCTCTAAGAACATAAAAAAATTCAGTAAGGCTTCATTTTTCTTGCAGAGTTTCAGAACTGAATATATGAAATTGAGTGGCACTAGTCACAGATGGAAGGAGGTTGCCTTGTTCCCTTTAACTATTAAACTTCAAGGTAGTGTACTATAGTTCAAATTAAGATATATATGATTAACTCCTAAGAATTTTGTTAACATCCTGGTCCTGCTCAATACTATCTGAAATTCTAGAGAGTTAACCTAAGCAGCTGATATCTAAACTTTAGAATATTAATATCAGAGTTTCCTTAATAATGAAAAATACAAATTTTTCTTTTATTTCCTAATTATCATTGGCCTTTATCCTATCATCAATTACTACTATAGGTATTATGTTTTCTATATTTATATTACTCCCAATAAAATACCACTACTTTCCTTTTTACATTCTGGATGGGTAAGTGATGTTGAAGAAAAACATTTGAAACTTTTACTTCTCTAACAGGACCTGAGGGGTTTTTTCCCCCAATTTTATCCGTATAAAAAGAGTAATAGGCTTGTACTATGTCATTTCTTTTTGAGAAGCAAGAGAGGAAGTAATCATTGGGGCAAAAGTAATTTTGGAACAGGGACTAGAGGACATAACACAAAGCCAGTGAAAGGCTCTGGTGAGAGAAAAAAATTACAAGGCCTTCAATCAGCTCAAATTAGAGTTGTAGCAGAGAAGCGATAGAGATAGCCTAGAGGAGGTCAATTAACAATAGTCCTCTTCAGCTGTTATCCAGCTAAGGACATAATTTGGTCCACTTTAAATATATTATACACTTAAAATATAAGAAGTGAGAGATACAAGTTGTAATCAATTTAAGTATTACTTTAAAAAAGGATGTGACCATATTGGGATAAATTTATACAACTGAAATTTCTAGGGTGCTTAATTTTAATAGGTTTAACTGGGTCAATTTCAAAATAAGCATGCCAATGTTTATAAGTACTCATTTCCATGGTAAGATTCATGCCATACTTAATACTTTTCAGTATTTTTTCAGTTTTTTCCAAATTTGTCCATATATTTTAAGTTTTGAATGATAAATCTTAACATATGTGAAAATGTTGAGTATTGGCAGAGACTTGATTTAAATGTTTTTAATTTTTTTTTGAATTTTTTGTCTTTTTAGGGCATATGGATGTTCCAGGCTAGGGGTTGAATTGGAGCTGTAGCCTATGCCACAACCACAGCAATGTGGGGTCCAAGCCACGTCTGTGACCTACACCACAGCTCATGGCAACACCAGATACTTAATGCACTGAGTGAGGCCAGGGATTGAACCTGCATTTTCATGGATGCTAGTCGGGTTCGTTAACAACTGAGCCATGACAGGAACTCATGATTTAAATGTTTTTGAAAGATGTATACATTAATCATTACTTTGTAGAAGTCTGTTAGCAATTTAATGTCTTAAGTGAAGATTTATTTGAAGACAAATTAGCAGTGAGATACCAAGTACAGGGTATTGGACGTGGTCCTCTCTGGGTACAGGCAGAGAGGGAGTGTGTCAATTTTGGAGAATTTAAAAACGATGATTACATTCCTGAAAGTTGTTGCCCTTGTTAATATCACCATGTGCCAGCAAGTCTAAATATTGTCATTGATAAATCTTTCTCCTCAGTGGGATGGACTGCTCCCACTACCCTGCCATTCTCTAACAGTAAGTGCTAAATACATGTGCAAATCTCCAAATACTGTTTATCCATGTGTACTCATTCCTTCATTCTCTGTGTTGATATGGTTGCGAGGGCAGTGCAGAACTCTCTTTAAATATCTATATTAATAAATCTGTATTAAAAATGGAAGAAAATAGAGAAAGAGGGATATATAGATAGATGGATAGATACTAAGTTTAAAATTTTTATTCTGTTGATGTAAAGGTTATATCCAATAATGTACACACATCTTCAGTAAAGAGCTTGATACATTTTTACATATATATGTAAAGCTGTTTATATATAACATGTATGTACATATATATAATCTTCATCTAGATCAAGATAGAGCACATTTTTATCACTTAGAAGTTTCTTTCATGTCCCTCCCTATCAGTACCTTTCCCTCAGAAGAAATCACTATTCTGACTTATATCACTCACCTTATGTTAATTTTGTCTGGTTTATTCACTGTATCAGTTAAATTATACAGTAAAAAATAAAAAGAGAATAAGAAAGAAAGAAAGAAAGAAAGAAAGAAAGAAAGAAAGAAAGAAAGAAAGAAAGAAAGAAAGAAAGAAAGAAAGAAAGAAAGAGAGTTCCCGTCGTGGCGCAGTGGTTAACGAATCCGACTAGGAACCATGAGGTTGCGGGTTGGGCCCCTGCCCTTGCTCAGTGGGTTAACGATCCGGCGTTGCCCTGAGCTGTGGTGTAGGTTGCAGACGCGGCTCGGATCCCGCATTGCTGTGGCTCTGGCGTAGGCCGGTGGCTACAGCTCTGATTCAACCCCTAGCCTGGGAACCTCCATATGCCGCAGGAGCGGCCAAAGAAATAGCAACAACAACAACAACAACAAAACGACAAAAAGAAAAAGAAAAGAAAGAAAGAAAAAGAGAGGAAGAGGGGATGAAGTCCATGATGCTTTTTGTCTGAGTCTTATCTATGTCTATCCCATATGTACCTGGAATCTGGCCCTTCTCCAGATTAGCTGTGAATGAACAAGGCTATCTTTGTGTAATTAGAAACAAAACATCTGTATCAAGGGGCAGAATAAGCAAGCTACAATTCTACTGTTTCTCTTCCTTTAATTTAGTGCAAATAGAAATCCCTTTTCATTAAAATATCTAAAACAACATTTTCTCTTCCATGTTTTATGGAAAACCACATAAACAAATGGTTTAATGGTCAACTAAGCTTAGGAAATATTTCACAATATATTCTCATTTTGGGAAAAAAAATGTGCACACTAAAGTAGGCGTTCATTTAACCTAGTGTTTGCAAATCATTAAAGGCTTTTTTTGCACATCAACGTTAAAAAAAAATCCCATGAAATTAATTTTCTCTAGCTATGGTAGATGTAATTGCTTTATTTTCATTTTATTAAAAAGCCAACTATACATTTGATGGGTGACCTTGCATTCATGAAAATAACTTTCTTTTTTTTTTTTTTTTTTTTTTGTCTTTTTGCCATTTCTTGGGCCGCTCTCACGGCATATGGAGGTTCCCAGGCTAGGGGTTGAATTGGTGAGCTGTAGCCACTGGCCTACGCCAAAGCCACAGAAACTCAGGATCCAAGCCACGTCTGCAACCTACACCACAGCTCATGGCAACACTGGATCCTTAACCCACTGAGCAAGGCCAGGGATCAAACCCGCAACCTCATGGTTCCTGGTCGGATTCATTAACCACTGCGCCACGACGGGAACTCCGAAAATAACTTTCAATACTGTTGGCATTTTAAACACTTCCAAGCCAAATTTAATCCATTTTCATTATTGTAAAGCATACTAGTTACTCATGGGAAGCTTACCTTTAACTAAGATAGACATACATGCGAAAGAAGTGTGTATGTACCAGTGTTCATGTATGTGTCTTTATACAGGGCATTAAATAATATTGTGGATATATCCTCAAGAAAAATACAATAGCAAGTATAGTCATGAATTTCTTTTTATAGCATCCTCAGATAAAAACTGAAAGGAAAACATTAAATTCCAATTCAGAGATGGCAATCTGCCAAAAGGCAGTTGTTGCATTACACATACACTTATTTTACACAATTAGAGAATAAAGTAGTAAATTAATTTTCTAGATAACTACCACTTACGTTTTTAAGCTCAAAAACATTTTCCCCTTTTTATTTAGTCTCCTCTGAAATGAATTTTCTCAGAATTCAACTCTTGTAGCAAATGATATTAAGCATTTTTCTTGACGACTTGAGGCACAAAGTAATTGGCATAACAATGAATATTTCCTGTCTTCTGACCAGATGTGCCTTTTGAGAATATGAGTTTGATGTTTTCATATCAAGTTAACTTTAAATTTTGTGTAATCTTATATTGGTGGGCTTCAGTTTCTCCTAAGAAACTGAGGCCAAGAATGGCTTCCCACCCACACCCCATCCTGCCCCAAGTGCCTGATTCTTTTGCAGATAGTTGTTGGATGTCTGTGAAGGGAATGGAAAATTAAATGGAAGGGAGAGTTGGATAGAATAGTTGTATGGTTTCTTTGTAGTGGTTGAAAGCGTGTACTTGTTATTTATGGGTTCTGATCCTCGCTTCAATACTAACTAATTGTCATCTATAGCAAGTTATCTAACTTGTGAGCCTCAGTTTTCTCCTTTGTAATATAGAATATTCATATTTACCATTGTGGAAATATTAAAGCAGTTACTAAATATGAGATAAAATTACAGGTCAATACAAGCTTGTGTGTGACAGTGAAAGCATACATAAATATTGGGAATCTAGAAGAACAACAAATCAAAAGCCAGATAACACATAAGAGCATGAAGGAATATTTTCTGATCAGAACAGGAGTTCTAAAATATAACCAAAGAGTCATCCCTTTATAAGACAGTATAAAGTCATTAAGCATGCATGTTTTAAAGTCTAGCAGAATGGTTAAAAATCTAAGTTTTGAGACTTACTAAGTTGATTACCGTGGTCAAATTATTTACCATAAATCTTTTTTTAACTCATCTTTAAATGAGATAATATTAAAATAGCTCATAGGTTGTGAGGAATGTATACACACACACATACATACACACACTTTCTCAGTGTCTGGCCGTAAAACTAAGTAAATAGTGCTGAAATGATGATAACAAGGCTGACAACAATGACATAATAATAATAATAATTCGCACTACGATGTAAATAGATATTCTCCAGTGCCGTTTGGTAAACAAATCTGTCTGTACATATTCTATCACTGTAACACTATGCATGATAGGTGATAAATGAACAACCTCATCTTCCTTAATTTTCTCCAATTCTATGCTATATGAAGAGTTTTATCATTATCAAGTTGCATTTGTCAAAATGCCTAATAAACATCACCATCAAAGATTTAGGACAGAAAATGAAAATAAAAGGTCAAACACACTCTGTTTAGCAGATTTGAGTGTTTAGTATTTTCTCCATAGTGCACAACCTTGGCTGTGCATTATAATTACCTGAGGAGACTTTTTAAATGCCCATGCCCAGGCCACACCTGAGTTCAAGTAAATCAGAACTTCTGAGGGTAGGGTCCATGATCAGTAGTTTGTAATCTCCCCCAAATGATTCCAGTATGCAGTCAAGTTTCAGAACCACTGCTCTAGATCAGTGATTTTCAAATCTGGCTCTATATTAGAATCCTGATAACCCTTAAAATACCTCTAAGAGTTTGAACCAATAATATCAGCTACCATTATTGGGGACCAACTATAGGCTAGGAATGGTGCCATAGAGTTTGAATATATTGATTTATTTACATTTAACAATATTACAACATGAATTTACAATACTCCTAATATTCAATACAACTCTATGAGGTAGGTATACTTTTCTCTTTTAGAGACATTAGATTTTATTTGGATCTAAATATTTTATTTGCCTTATCTTCAGAGCCAAGCATAGTACCTACCACAAAAGAGACAAATAATAAATATTTTCTGAATGACTAAGAAAACAGAATTTCACATGAAAATACTTAAAGAATTTAATAAATTTGCCCAAAACTGCAGAGGCAGGATTTGAAAAAACATCCAGCTGATTCAATGACATAAGCTTTCTATACCATGCCACATTGCTTTCCTTGAGCAATATTAATTTTATAGCAAGAAACAGCAGTAATTACATAGGCAATTTTGAGACTTCAAATGAAGTAATTCATCCTTTTGTACCACTTCAAGCCACCTAGAATGGTCTTAAAATCCAAACCAGATTTACATTCACCAATACATGAATGCCCTATGAATTATCCAACTTTAAGAGGTAAAACTGTCAATGTATGCAGATGACATGATGCTAAATATGGAAGACCCTAAGGACTCAACCCAAAAAACTACTTGAACTGATCAACAAATTCAGCAAAGTAGCAGGATATAAGATTAGCATTCATAAATGTCGCATTTCTGTATACTAAAAATGAAATATTACAAAAGGAATACAAAAACACAATACCTTTTAAAATTTCACCCCAAAAAAATCAAATACCTGGAAATACACCTGACCAAGGAGGTAAAGGACCTATATGCCGAGAACTATAAAACTTTAATCAAAGAAATCAAAGAAGATGTAAAAAAATGGAAAGATATTCCATGCTCCTAGATTGGAAAAATTAATATTGTAAAAATGGGTGTACTACCCAAAGCAATGTACAGATTCAATGCAATCCCTATCAAATTACCCATGACATTTTTCACAGAACTAGAACAAACAATCCAAAAATTCATATGGAACCACCAAAGACCCAGTATTGCCAAAACAATCCTGACGAACAAAAACCAAGCAGGAGGCAAGACTCTCCCAGACTTCAGGCACTATTCCACAGCTACAATCATGAAGACAGTGTGGTACCAGTACCAAAACAAACATACAGACCAATGGAACAGAATAGAGAACACAGAAAGAAACCCAAACACCTATGGTCAATTAATCTTGGACAAAAGAGGCAAGAATATAAAATGGGAAAAAGACAGTCTTTTCAGCAAGCATTGCTGGGAAACCAGGACAGCTGCATGTAAATCAATGAAACTAGAACACACCCTCACACCATGCACAAAAATAAACTCAAAATGGCTGAAAGACTTAAATATAAGACAAGACACCATCAAACTCCTGGAGGAGAACATAGGCAAAACATTCTCTGACATCAACCTTACAAATGTTTTCTGAGGTCAGTCTCCCAAAGCAACAGAAATAAAAGCAAAAATTAACCTATGGGACCTAATCAAGCTGACAAGCTTTTGCACAGCAAAGGAAACAAAAAAGAAAACAAAACAATTTACAGAATGGGAGAAAATAGTTTCAAATGATGCAACTTACAAGGGCTTAATCTTTAGTATATACAAGCAACTTATGCAACTCAACATCAAAAAAGCCAACAACCCAATTGAAAAATCGGCAAGAGACCTCAACAGACATTTTTCCAAGGAAGATGTACGGGTGGCCAACAAGCACATGAAAAAAATGCTCAACATCCCTGATTATTAGAGAAATGCAAATCAAAACTACCATGAGATACCACCTCACACCAGTCAGAAGGGCCATCATTAAGAAGTCCACAAATAACAAATGCTGGGGGGGTGTGGAGAAAAGGGAACCCTCCTGCACTGCTGGTGGGAATGTAAGCTGGTACAACCACTATGGAGATCAGTATGGAGGTACCTTAGAAAACTATACCTAGAACTACCATGTGACCCAGCAATCCTACTCTTGGGCATATATCCAGACAAAACTTTCCTTAAAAAAAGACACATGGAACCACATGTTCATTGCAGTACTATTCACAATAGCCAAGACATGGAAACAACCCAAATGTCCATTGACAGATGATTGGATTAGGAAGATGTGGTACATATACACAGTGGAATACTACTCAGCCATAAAAAAGAGCAAAAGAATGCCATTTGCAGCAACATGGATGGAACTAGAGGCTCTCAGACTGAGTGAAGTTAAGTCAGAAAGAGAAAGACAAATACCATATGATATCACATATCTGGAATCTAATATAAGGCACAAATGAAACTTTCCACAGAAAAGAAAATCATGGACTTGCAGAATAGACTTGTGGTTGCCAAGGGGGAGGGGGAAGGGAGTGGGGTGGTTGGGGAGCTTGGGGTTGATACAAACTATTGCCTTTGGAATGGATTAGCAATGAGATCCTGCTGTGTAGCACTGGGAACTATGTCTAGTCCCTTATGACGGAGCATGATAATGTTAGAAAATAGAATGTATACATGTATGTGTAACTGGGTCACCATGCTGTACAGTAGAAAAACAATTGTTTTGGGGAAATAACTATTTAAAAGGATAATAGCAAATAATTAAAAAAATAAAATAAATTAAAATAAAAATAAAAACAAATTTGAGAACACCATAGGATTTCCTCTGTCAAACCTCACCTCCATGAAGCCATCCTAGATGAACACTTGAGAACACTATTTTCTAACTTTTAGATTTCTAAAATAATTATCCCATCTAGGTTTAATTTTTGTTACACATAACATCCTATCTTACATGGTTAAGTTTCAGGGAAACTTATCCTCAGTATATGCAGTAGAATTACGAAGTTTCTAAAGCTGGTAACAATAGCAAATACTATGTGTCAGATATATGTATATATGTGTTATATATAGCTCAGCTTTATAATTACACATAAAACTGTATATTATATATAACATTTAATTATTACTTGATTATATAATACATATAATTATATATACTCATTTACAAATAAAAAGTTATATTGAAATACAGCTATCAAAATATCTCTACATGTTTATAATATAGTAATATACTTGCTTTCTTTTAACACATTGGTAATAAGATTTAGCATCAGGTCTAAAATTATCACAATTTTGAAATAAGATGAGGAAAAATTTATTTTAATATAGTTATAGCAACTTTTGTTTTGACACAATACTGTGTTGTCTATCTCTGTCAAAGTCATTAAATATGGCCAATATTACAGTGGTCTGTTGCCTACTTTAAAAAGGAACAGAAATGTTAACTTTCAGTTAGAGGATAAGAAAAATAGAGATGTCATTTTCTCTATCCCAATTCACATACCGTTTGAATTTAATCAACAAAAATCCAAGATTCATGGACTCCAAAATAAGATCTTCTGGCCCCCAAATATATATTACATATTGAACACAGATATCAAGTAAGAATGTGCTACTTTGTATCTTCCAATATTTATGTATGGAAAATCTACTTAAAAGATGTACTTCACTCTTTATTAGCTTGAAAATATATTTTGGTTGTACTCACATCAATTATTATTGAATATTTGAGTTAAAGTTTAGAGAATTTCATTAACTAGGTTAGGTTATGAAGGCATTTAGAAATATCTTAAAGAGGATTGGCTTGTACCTTGAGCAACTTTTCCAAATCATCTCCTGAACATCTTCAATGTTTAGGAGATTGCAAATGAAAAACAAACAAACAAAAATAGCCAACTTCTCTTTTTAAACATATCATCTATATAACTAAAATTTGACATTCTATAATTTACATTCAGCTCTTCTATGAAATACAAGTTCAGGCTGTCAAAAAAGAAAAATGCAGATTACTTTTTAGTTCAAGATAAGGCACTATGCTGTTAAAAATTTCAAACCTCAACTGCATCAATGAGACCTTAAGTTAGCTGATGACTTGAAATTGGTATCTTGTTAATAAGCATCAACAAAATTTTATGGATTATAAAGTGCTTGCTGAAAAGCCTTGATTTTGCTTTGGATGAGATAATTCATGCATGAAATATCTGTGCTAATGATATGATTTTCAGCTATATTTAATGAGTATATATCTGCTTCTTGCAATAGTTCTATTAGAGGCAGTTAGTGGCATAGATTTAGCTAGATCTTGCAGGTGTTTACACAGTTCCTCTAGTTTAAGAGAGAAATTGTTTTCTTAATATAAAACAGAATTCTTATTAATGTATTTTTGAAAAATGTATTCTTAAATATACTTTTAGTCTCTACTGAAGTTCTAAAACTAAGTAGCTGACTTTTCACTCAGCCTGACAGTAGCTCCCCTAACCTGCTTTCCAGTGTATAGATTTTCTTTTCAATTTTTCTCTCCCACTTGGCATTTTTAAAGGGCAACATGCAAGCCTAGCAGTAAATCATACCAGGCTTTTTATTTTACAACAGCTCCAATTAGTTGAAATAAAATACAACTTTGAAAAGTACAAGGACATAAACAGGTACAACAAGCTATTACCTAAGAGGCAGTAAATTACAACTTCCTTCTGTGGACCATGTCTACCAGCCTCTGACACAATGGGCCTGCCAATATGGTTGCACTTTTATTATTAAACATGCATTCATGTAAAATTTTCCTTATTCAAGGTCTTCTATGGGATTCTCATGTGAGAGGTTAGCTTACTGAAGGAACTTTGGCACAAAAAAGATTAACGAGGTCATTGATAGCATACATTGAAAGCAATGTGGACAGAAAAGGAGGAGTTATTAATATCAGAACAGTATTACTCTCTTCACAGTTCTGCTGAGTTTCCCTTCAACATGATGACTTAGCAAGTTATTTAGCAATACCCTATAAAATTATCTGTTTCTTGCTGCACGCAAAGATCATATCACTTTGAATACTTTGTTATATCTTCATGGGGGTAGTCAATAAAGCCTTAAGAGTATGAGCATTTAGTAGCACCAATTTTATTACATGAAACACACCAAATATGTCAGTCAAACATCATGGTTCTGGGGAATAAAACTTTAATGTTTTGATATATAATATATCTCTGCTGGTATAGTTAAATGTCAATATTTGCTTTTTTATTTTCAAAAACTGAATATTGGTATTTTCATGAAATTTGTTAATAAGTAGCTTTAATTATACAGATACAATTATTCTTCAATTGTTTTAAATTCATAAAATTTAAATAAACAGAAGTTAAGAAATTTTCCAATTCAAATATTATTTAGAATGATCAAAAAATTTGTAAATTTGAAGAAAAAGTTTGTTTGAAAGCAGTTTTGAATTTTTTCTTCATGTAGCTTTTTATCGAGAAATTGACCTACTTTCTCTGCATTATAATTTCATACAAAACAAATATTCATGAAATCATTGGATTAATTTAATGTTCTACAATATTTATATTAATCTTGGATTTGTGAGAAAAATATTTAATGGAAGGTTATTGGTGTACCAAAAGCAAAATTATGAAGCTAGGACATTTCTTAATTATTGTCTTAGTGTATAAAAATAATAATTTAAGTTAAGTAGTAGAGCTAACGGCCAGTACTAGTCCTGTGCCTCTGGAGCCCAGCAATCAGCTGCCTTGGGACCTGAGCCTGGCCACCAGCAGTATAGCACCAGCCCCCAGGCCATTCAGACACTGTGCCAGACCTTGGTCCTGCCTGCCAGCAAGCCTGCAACATACCTAAGAACCCAAAGGCCATTAAGCCAGCTATAATAGGACTGGGCTTACCCACCAGAAAGTCAGAAGCCACTGCCAGAGACAGGGCCTGGAAGCTAGCCTCATCTACCATTGTGCCTGAAGCAGTCAGTTCTGCTAAAACAGAAGGGCACACACAGGGGGAAACCTAGAGCAACACCTAGAGTTCTGTCGACCAGAGAAAAGTGTAGTGCTGGGCCCAGCAGGACATTTATTACATAAGGCTACCTCTCTAAGATTGAGAAATGTAGCCAATCTACCTAATATGTATAAACGACCATAGAGATTTATGAAAAATGATGAGACAGAGGAATCTGTTTCAAATGAAGGAATAAGACAAAATGTCAGAGTAAGACTTTAAAAAGGAGAGGTAAGCAATCTACCCAATAATGAGTTCTAGGTAATGATCATAAAGATGCTCAATGAATTAAGGAGAGGAATAGATGAACACACTGAAAGGTATAACACAGAATTAGAAAGTAATAAAAAACAATGATATGAACAATACAATCATTAAGATTAAAAATACACTAGAAGGAATAAACAGTAGATTCAATGATATAGAGGAATGGATCAGTGAAATGGAAGACAAAGTAGTGGAAATCATCCAAGCTGAGCAGAAAAAAAGGAAAAGAAGTTTTAAATGAAGATATTTTATGAGCTCTCTGAAACAACATCAAACCTACAAATGCTCACATTATAAGGGTCCAAGAATGAGAGGAGAGAAAGGGACAAAGAACTTATTTAAAGAGCTAAGATTGGAAAACTTCCCTAATCTTTGAAAAGAAAGAGACATCCAGATCCAGGAATCACAGAAAGCTTCAAACAAGTTGAATCCAAAGAGGTCCACACCAAGATATATTATAATTAAAATGTCAAAAATTACAGATTAAAAAAAGAATCCGAAAAGCAGTAAAAACAGTTCTAAAAGTGAAGTTTACAGTGATGGAACCTATCTCAGGAAACAAGGAAAAAAATCTCAAACAATCTAAGCTTACACCTAAAGAAACTAGAATAATAAGAATGGAGAAAACCCAATTTGAGTGGAGGGAAAGGAGTCATTATTTCTCAGAGAAGAAATAAATGAAATAGAGCCTCAAAAAGCAATATAAAAGATCAATGAAACAGAGAGCTGGTTCTTTGAAAAGATGGACAAAATTGATAAACTTTTAGACAGATTCATCAAGACAAAAAGGAGAGAAGGCCCAAATAGAGAATATCAGAAATGAAAGAGAATTTGCAAGTAACACCCCAGAAATATAACATATCATAAGAAATTACTATGAACAATTATATAACAATGAATGCACAACTTAGAAGAAATGTGTAAGTTGCTAGAAACAATGTCCCACGAATGAATCAGGAAAAAATAGAAAATAAGCACAGACTAATTACTAGTAATTAAAATAAATCAACTCCCAACAAGTAAAAGTCTCAGACCAGTGGCTTCACAGTGAATTCTACTATACATTTAAGAAGAATTAATACTTATCCTTCTCAAGCTATTTCAAAATATTGCAGAGGAAGGAATGCTTCCGAATTCAATTATTAGGCCAGTATCACCATGTCACCAAAACCAAAGTTACCATAAAAACACTAAATTACAGGGTGATATCATAGATGGACCTATATGTAAATATCATCAATAAAATATTAGCAAACTGAATTCAACAAAACATTAAAAGGATCATAAGCTATAATCAGGGAGAATTTGTCCCAGTGATTCAAGAATGGTTCTATATATCTGAAAATCAATCAATGTAAGATAGCACATAGATAAAAGAACAAAAATCATATGGTAATCTCAAGAGAATGCAGAAAAACTTTTTGACAAAATTCAATATCCATTTGATAAAAACTCTCAACAATAAAAGAGATTTAAAACAATAGAAAAAAATCAACTAAAATAAAGGTGATTCTTTGAAAGGGTAAACAAAATTGACAGACCTCTATCCAGGCTTACCAAAAAGAAAGAGACCACAAATAAACAAAATTAAAAATTAAAAAGGAGAAATATCAGCTGATACTGCAGAAGTACAAAAAAAGAAAACCCATAAAATAATAGTGTGAACAATTATACACCAACAAATTTGACAACCAAGAGAAAATGGACATTTCTAGAAACATACAGCCCACAAAATCTGAATCAAGAAGAAATAGATAATTTTAATATACCAATCACCAAGTGAAATAGAATCTGTAATAATAATAGCAATTGTAATGAAAATTCCTTACCAACAAAAGTCCAGGACCAGATGGCTTCACTGGCAAAATTTTAGCCAACGAAATCCAACAATACACAAGAGATCATACACCATTACCAAGTGGGATTCATCCCAAGTTCATGATGATGGTTCAACATATGCAAATCAATCAATGTCATACAAAGCATTAACAAAAGAAAAGTCAAAAAAACACATGATAATCTCCATAGATGCAGAAAAACATCTGATAAAATTCAATATCCATTCATGATAAAAACACTTACCAAAATGCATATAGAGAGAAAATATTTAACCATAATAAAAGCTATTTATGACAAACCTACAGCCAAATATGCTAAACAGTAAAAAGCTTAACACCTTCCTGCTAAAATTTGGAACAAAACAAGGATGCCCACTCTCATCACTTCTATTTAACATAGTGTTGGAAGTCCTAGTCACAGAACCAGACAAGGAAAATAAATAAAACTTATCCAAATTGGTAGGGAAGAGGCAACATTGTCATTACATGCAGACGGCATGATACTATACATAAAAAATGCATTAAGCTACCAGAATTGATAAATTCAATAAGGTAGCAGGATACAAGATTAACGTACAGAAATTAGTTTTATTTCTTTACAATAAGAAGGAAATATCAGAAAGTGAATGTAAAAATCAATACCTTTTAAAATTGCACCCAAAAAAATATTTAGAATAAACCTGGTTAAGGAGGTGAAAGACTTATATGCTCGGAACTGTAAAACATTAGTAAAGAAAATTAAAGATGATTCAAAGAAATGGAAAAGTATCTCTTGCTCTTGGATTGGAAGAATTAATATTGTTAAAACGGCCATATTACTCAAAACAATCTACAGATTTAATGTGATCCTATAAAATTACTGATGACATTTTTCACAGAACTAGAACAAATATTATTTATATGGAACCATAAAAGATCAAGAATTTCCAAAGCAATCCTGAGGAAAAAGAACAAAGCATAAGGTATAACCCTCCCAGACTTAAGACTATATTACAAAGCTATAGCAATCAAAACAGTGTGGTACTAGCACAAAAATAGACATATGGATCAATGGAGCAGAACAGAGAGTCCAGAAATAAACCTGAATACCTAGAGTCAATTAATATTTGAAAAAGAAGGCAAGAATGTACAGTGGGGAAAAGACAGACACTTGAGTAAGTGGTGCTAAGAAAGTTGGGCAGCTGTATGTAAATCAATGAAACTAGAACATACCTTCACACACTATACACAAAAATAAATGCAAAATGGCTTAAAGACTTAATGTAAGACATGACACCATAAAACTCCTGGAAGAGATCATAGGCAAAACATTCTCTGACATTAATTACAACAATGTTTTCTTGGGTCAGTCTCCCAAGGCAACAGAAATAAAAACAAAAATAAACCAGTGGGATCTAATCAAATGTATAAGTTTTTGCACAGCAAAGAAAACCATAGACAGAATTAAAAAGACAGCCTACAGAACAGGAGAAAGTAATTGTAAATGATGTGACCTATAAGGGCTTAATTTCCAAAAATATAAAAACAGCTTATGCAATTCAACAAAACAAAAAAAACCATCAAAAAATGGGCGGAACATCTAAATAGACATTTCTCCAAAGAAGACACATGTATGGCCGATAGGCACAAGAAAAGATGTTCCACATTGCTAATTAATAGAGAAATGCAAATCAAAACTACAGTGAGGACCATCTCACACCAGTCAGAATAGCCATTATGAAAGAGTCTATTATAACAAATATTGGAAAGCATGTGGAGAAGAAGGAACCCTTCTACTCTGTTAGTGGGAATGTAAGCTGATGCAGTCACTATGAAAGCAGTATGGAGGTTCCTCAAAAAAGAAAAAAAAACAGCTAAAAATAGAATTACCATATGATCCAGCAATCCCACCCCTGGTCATATATCTGGAAAAAACTGTAATTCAAAAAGATACATGTACTCCTATGTTCATAGGAGCACTATTCACAATAGCCAAGACATGGAAACAACATAAATGTCCATATATGGAATAATGGATAAGGACAATGTGGTACATATACACTCAGCCATGAAAAACATGAAATAATGCCATTTGCAGCAACATTGATGCAATTAGAGATTATCATACTAAGTGAAGTAAATCATAAAAAGACAAAAACCCTATGATATCACTTATATGTGGAACCTAAAATATGACACTAATTAGCTTATCTATGAATCAGAAATCAAAAGATATATAGAACTGACTTTTGGTTACCAAGGAGGAGGGGGGTAGGAAGTGATGGACTGGGGGTTTGGTGTTAGAAGATGCAAATAGTTATATAAAGAATGGATAGGAGTTCCCGTCAGGGCTCAGTGGTTAACAAACCCGACTAGGAACCATGAGGTTGTGGGTTCAATCCCTGCCCTCGCTCAGTTGGTTAAGGATCTGGCATTGCCTTGAGCTGTGGTGTAGGTCGCAGATGTGGCTCAGATCTGGCATTGCTGTGGCTCTGGCATAGGCCGGTGGCAACAGCTCCAATTCAACCCCTAGCCTGGGATCCTCCATATGCCATGGGTGCGTGACCCTAGAAAAGACAAAAAGACCAAAAAAAAAAAAAAAAGAATGTATAAAAATGGTACTACTGTATAGCACAGGAGACTATATACAATAGTTTTGTGATAAACCATAATGGAATAGAATATAAAAACATACAGAGATATGTATATATAACTCAGTCACTTTGCTGTACAGCAGAAATTAACACAACACTGTAAATCAACTTCTTCAATTAGAAAAAAAAACTCTCAACAAAGTGGGTGTAGGGGGACCATACATCAACATGATAGAAGTCATAAACAAAAAATCTAAATAAAGCCAAAATCATACTCAACATTGAAGAGCTAAAATATGTCTTCTTGACACTCTCATCAAAAGATATCCACTCTTACCACTTTTCTTTAGCATAGTGTCAGAGGTTCTAGTCAGAGCAATAATAAAAGAAAGATAATTAAAAGCAATGCAAATTGAAAATGAAACAGTAAAACCGTCATTATTTGATGACGACACTATATACAGCTGGTTATACTATATATAGAAAATCCTAGGAGTTCCCTGATGGCTCATGAGGTTAACAACCTAGCATTGTCACTGCTGTGGCTCTAGTTACTGCACAGGCCTGGGAACTTCCACATTCCATGGGCACACACACAAAAACATCCTAAAGACATAACCGAAAACCATTAGAATAAATTCTGTAAGGGATACAAAATTAATATGCAGAAATTACGTTGTTTTATGCACTAAAATGAATTATGAGAAACAGAAATTAAGAAAACCATCCCATTTACAATTACACAAAAAAAATAAAATACCTAGAAAGAAATCTAACCAAGAAGGTAAAAGACTTGTTACGCAGAAAGCTATAAGATACAGATGAAAGAAATTGAAGATGACAGATAAATGGAAAGATATCAGTGCTTATAGAATGGAGGAATTAATATTGTTAATATGAGCATACTACTAAGGACAATCTAGGAATTCAATTCAATCTTTATTAAAATACCCACGGTATTTTTCACAGAATTAGATCAAATAATTTCAAAGTGTGTTTGGAAACACAAAGACACCAAAATGTCAATGCAATCTTGAGAAAGAAGAACAAAGCTAGAGGTATCATGTTCCCTGATCTCAAACTACACTACAAAGCTACATCAATCAAAAAAAATGGTACTGGCACAAAAAAAGACACACAGATCAATGGAAGAGAATAGAGAGCCCAGAAGTAAATCCATGCTTATATGGTCAATTAATCTAAAACAAAGTGGGCAAGAATACACAGTGGGGAAAAGACAGCCTCTTCAATAAATTGTATGAAAACTGGAGAGCCACATGCACAAAAAAAATCAAACTGGACTACTTTCTCACACCATATACAAAAATAAAATAAAAATGGATTAAAGAGTTAAATGTAACATCTAAAAATATAAAATTCTTTTTACAGATAAGAGCTGTAGCCTCTCTTACTGCTGGCATATGACCCCTTGTGGCTGAAGTTGGTATGAGGGCTTGCTGTAGGCTTCCTGATGGAAGGGACTGATGCCTGCCCACTGGTAGGTAGAGCTGATTCCTATCCCTCTTGCGGGTTGGGCATTGTTTCTGGGTGAGATTAGAGGCAGCTGTGTGCCTGGGGGGTCTTTAGTCAGCCTGTTTACTGGGGGAAGGGCTGTGATCCCACCTGGATTGTTGTTTGGCCTGGGACTTCTCAGTGCTGATGGGTAGGGCTAGATGTTCCAAAAATGGCCACCTCCAGAGAAAGGCATGAGGATGAATATTCCCAAGAGCTTTACTTTCAACGTCCTTCCCCCACAACAAGCCACACTCACCCCTGTTTTCCCAGGGGGTCCTCCAAGAACCATAGTCAAGTCTGACCCAGATTCCTGTGAAGACTTTGCTTTGCCCTGGGACCCAGTGCACATGAAAGTCTGTGTGTGCCTTTTAAGACTGGGGTCTCCATTTCCCTCAGTCCAATGGAGCTCCTGCACACAAATCCCACTGGTCTTCAACACCAGATGCTCTGTGGGCTCTTTCTCTCAGTGCCAGATCCCCACACATGGAGGCTTGATGTGGGACTCAGAACTCACACTCTTATATGTGAGTCTCTGTGAACAAGTTACATTCAAGTCTGTGGGGCTTCCCACCTGGGAGATATGGGGTTGCTTATATCACATAATCGCCCCTCTTACCTCTGGATGTGGTATCCTCTTTGTCTTCTGGAGTAGGATATCTTTTTGAAAGTTCCCAGTCCATTTGGTTGAAGATTGCTGAGCAATAGGTTGTAAATTTTGTTTTTTTTAGGAGAGCAGTTGAGATCCAGTCCTTCTATTTGGACATCTTAATCCCATCTCACCACACCAAAGACCTATAAAAATGAAAAGACAGAGAACTGTAATGCAGAGAAGGGAGAAAGAAAAAAACCCTGAAAAACAGCTAAGTGACCAGGAAAAAGACTGTTATGCTGAAGATGATGCAAGACATTGGACATACACTGGAGGCAAAGATGGATAATTTACAGGAAACACTGAGCAAAGAGATACAAGATATAAAACTTAAGCAAAAAAAGATGCAAAATACAATAACTGAAATAAAAAATTCATTAGAAGCAGCCAACAGCAGAATACAAGAGGCAGAAGAACGAATAAGTGAGGTGGAGGACAGATTAGTGGAAATTACGGATGCAGAACAGAAAAGAGAAAAAATATTGAAAACAAATGAAGAAATCAAAGAGGAAATTTAAAAATACCTAGAAGCAAATGACAACAAAGATATGCAAAATGGATTAAAGACCTAGATATAAGACCAGATACTATAAAATTCTTAGAGGAAAACATAGGCCACACACTCTCAGCAACATCTTCTCAGATCCACCTCTTAGAGTAATGACAGTAAAAACAAAAATAAACAAATGGGACATAATCAAACTTAAAAGTTTCTGCACAGCAAAGGAAACCCTAAACAAAACAAAAAGACAACCCACAGAATGGGAGAAAATCTTTGCAAATGAATCAACTGACAAGGGATTAATCTCCAGAATTTATAAACACCTCCTACAGCTCAATACCAAAAAACCAAATGACCCCATCAAAAAATGGGCAGAAGATCTAAACAGACAGTTCTCCAAAGAAGACATACAGATAGCCAAAAAACACATGAAAAGATGTTCAACATCACTCATTATTAGAGAAATGCCAATCAAAACCACTATAAAGGAGTTCCCATCATGGCTCAGTGGCTAACGAATCTGACTAGGAACCATGAGGTTGAGGTTGAGGGTTTGATCCCTGGCCTTGTTCAGTGGCTTAAGGATCTGGCATTGCGGTGAGCTGTGGTGTAGGTCGCAGACAAGGCTCGGATCCACATTGCTGTGGCAGTGGTATAGGCCGGTGGCTACAGCTCCAATTCAACCCCTAGCCTGGGAACCTCCATATGCCATGGAAGCAGCCCAAGAAATGGCAAAAAGACCAAAAAAAAAAAAAAAAAAAAAAAAAAAGAAAGAAAAAACCGCTATGAAGTACCATCTTATACCAGCCAGAGTGGCCATCATCAAAAAGTCTACAAACAATAACTTCTGGAGAGGGTGTGGAGAAAAAGGAACCCTATTACACTGTTGGTGGGTTTGTAAATTGGTGCAGCCACTGTGGAAAACAGGATGGAGATTCCTCTAAACATAGAACTACCATTTGATCCAGCAATCCCATTCCTGGGCATCTATCCACAGAAAACCATGACTTGCAAAGACGCATGTACTCCAATGTTCGTTGCAGCCCTATTTGCAATAGCCAAGACATGGAAACAATCTAAATGTCCATCGACAGAGGAGTGGATCCAGAAGATGTGGTACATATACACAATGGAATATTACTCAGCCATTAAAAGGAATGAAATAATGGCATTTTTAGCAACATGGATGGACCTAGAAATTATCATGCTAAGTGAAGTCAGCCATACAATGAGATACCAACATCAAATGCTATCACTTACATGTGGAATCTGAAAAAAAAGGACAGAATAAACTTCTTTGCAGAACAGATACTGACTCATAGACTTTGAAAAACTTATGGTTTCCAAAGGAGACAGTTTGAGGGCTGGGGGGATGCACTGGGTGTGTGGGATGGAAATCCTATAAAACTGGATTGTGATGATCATTGTACAACTATAAATGTAATAAATTCATTGAGTAATAAAAAAAGAAAATATATATATGTAAAACTTCTAGAAAAAAATATTTGTTACACTCTTTGACAACTATCTTAGCAATATTTTTTGGATAGTTTCTTCAGGCAAAGGAAACAAAAAAAAATAAATAAATGACTAAATAAAACTAAAGAAATTTTATGCAGTATAGGAAATTATGAAAAAATAGAAATAAAAGGCAGTCAACTGAAGAGGAGAAAATATTTGCAACCGATATATCTCATAAGGGTTAATATCCAATATATCAAAAGAATTTGTGCAAGTCACCATCAAAAAAAAAAAAAAACCAAAGAGCTCAATTAAAAAATGGACAGAGGATCTGAATAGACATTTTTCCAAAGAAGACATACAGATGGCCAACAGACACAAGAAATGATGCCCAAAATCACTCATCATCAGGGAAATTCAAATAAAACCACAATGAGATATTACTTCACAGCTGTCAGAATGTCTGTTATCAATGATAAACAAATAATAAGTGTTGGTGAAGATGTGAAGCAGAGGAAATTCTCAAATATTGTTGATGGAATTGTAAACTGGAACACCCACTATGGAAAACACCATGGAGATTCCTCAAAAAATTAAAAATGGAACTGCCCTATGATCTAGCAATTTCACTTCTGAGTATTTACCCAAAGAAAATGAAAACATTAATCTTAGAAGATATACATACTTCAAAGTTTATTGCAGCATCATTATTATTTTCAATAGTCAAGATATGAAAGCAACATGTGTCCATTGATAGACAAAAGGATAAAAAAGGTATGTTGCAATATATGCATATATCTATATATAAAATATTAGTCAGCCATAAAGAATGAAATCTTGCCATCTGTGACAACATAAATTGATCTAGAGGGTATTATACTAAGTAAAACAAGTCAGAGAAAGACAAATATCATATGATCTTACTTATATGTAGAATCTAAAAAAAAAGATAACAAACAAAACAAAAAGAAAAGACTCATGATAGAGAGATCAAATGGTTGGTTGCCACAGGAAAGGAGTTGGAGTAGGTTAAATAAATTAAGGGTGTGAACTGAAGTTTGGCGCTTGCCATCAGCTTCTACATGGATTACATTATGAGTCACTGAAGCTGCTGACCCACAACACCCACTGAACAGGGCTCAGGGTGAACATCAGGAGTAAGGCACTCTGTGCTCTAGGAAAACTGGTAGAACAGGTCTTCAGAGAGTCAGATATTTTTAGGAGAGGATTTTATGTGCTCAACTCTTGTATCTCTTCATATTTAAAAAAAATACTAAAATCCTTCATGGTGAGGTCTGCTCCTTGTGACTCGTAGTAACCTTCAGGAGATCAGCAACAAACTTTTGAAAAATGTATGTATGCAGTGTAAAGTGTTTATATGCTGCATATACCTCCTCCTTACCTTTATCATATCCTGATATTCCACCTTTTCCTCCTTGGGTGGTATTTAAGTCCAGTCTGTAGTTAAGGATAAAGAATGTCACTGTCATCTGTGAATTCTCACCTCCAAGGGTGAGAGCCAGTGAGTCCTACAGGCTGTGAAAACTCAGGATACTGGCCATGATAGTTGAGGTGTATATCAAAGGAATGATTTTAGTGAGCCCAGGCCTCTTTAGCTCCCACTTCCTGCCCTTTGTTGCAAAAAATCATGTATATCCTAGCTTCTCCCTCACTGCCTTGGAATATGGCTTCTCAGGGCTACCTGAGATGCTGTCTCCAGGGCTTAAGTCCTAATTTTGCCCCAAATAAAACTTAACTCTCAACTTTCAGGTTGTGCCTTTTTTTTATGTCTACAAGGGAATTAAGAATTTTAAATCTCCAGTTATATAACGCATAAACCACAAGGATATGACACACTGCATAAGCACTATGGTAATAATATCATAATCATTTTGTATGGGGACATATGGTTACCAGATCTATCATGGAGAACATTTCATAGTGTATACAAGTATCAAATCATGTGCTTTACTTGAAACTAACATATTATACATCAACTATATTTCAATTAAAGCCAGAAGGTTCAGTTCAGAATTATTATGAAGCTTAAAATGACATTTTATTGAAACATAGGGCAGGAAATGTTTACATTCTTATCAGTCATAAATACAGTATTAAAATTGAAAATTAAAAAGAACTAGTAAAAAAAATGATAACTTCACATGCTTTGGGGTTAAAAATGCAGAAATAATTTTATCTATGTGTAGGGAATTAGTTAATGAGCATTTTATAAAATTAATAGCATGTCATTCCCAGAACATTAATCAAATAAGAAAAGGTTCCATGCCTCATACTTGGCATTTCTTTTATTGTTTTCTTATTTCTCAAAATGATACTAAGAAATAGATTCAGAGAGGTTCAGTGATTTGCCCAAGGAAAATAGTAAAGTCAAAACTATAATTCAGGCTTGAGTTCAAGGCTTCTGCTCATAACCTCATAATTACTAAGCTACAGTCTTTACCTTATAATTATCTCTGGAAAATTTAGTATTTTGCAACTGAAATTTTTAAAAAAAGAGAGAGTGAAAAAGCTGGAACTTCCATGTAGCTGAAGAGAATATATAGTTACCAGCTCCCAAAATTTCCTTTCTAAATTACATGAAATAATTTCAGAACTATGAACATTTTACACCAAAATTGTACCTCAGCATTACTTTGAGACAGAGAATACTGAAACTGCAAAGTGGCTTTGAGCAAAAAGAGGGAAAATCAACAATACTTAGCACACAGCCATTCCACACTCTGGCTGCCACACTCTTCCCTGCTACAGGGCTTTGTGAAAAGCAAATACTAAGAAAATCTGTGAGGAGGACTGAGGCTAGCAAAAGGCCCCCTAGGGGTGATTAGGAATGTGAACCAAAAGATTAAAAGACCCCTAAATTTAAATACAGTGGGAAAGTATTCAGGCAAATCAGAGTATGAACTATAGGTAATAAATTTCCAAATAAAAGGATTTAAAGGGCCAGAGGCAATTTAGAAATATATGAATTTAAAGGGAGAGTTTTGAAATCCTTAGAATAAAAGCTAAAAGGGAGGAAGAAGCATTCTACAGCAACTAAAGAAAAAAGGGAAATTTTAATGTCCTGAAAAATACAAGAAAAACTTAAAATCAAATGTTCACAGCATTCACAGCCCCTCCCCTACCATCAAAATAAACAAACAAAAAAGCAGAGAAATAGAACACAACTAAAGAACCTAGACTTTGCTAGGCTGACAATAAAGGGCAATATTAAACTAGGAACCTTGTAATCACTTCAATGCCATAGAAATTAACAAAAATAATATCAATAGAGACATATTTACAAAATCAGGAAATGAAACTTTACTTGTCAACTGAATGAACCAACCTTGAAAAATGCCCTAGAAGCAAAGTAAAACTATGTCTCCACTGTGAAATATTAAATATACTAAAACAAACACTTAAAATAAAGAAAAAAATAAAAATAAACAAAGATGGAACAACACTATTATTCTTTGCTATTTGGAATGCAAAATGGAATGATATAGCCACTTTGAAAGAAAATTTGGCAATTTCTTACAAAGAAAAACATAGTCTTATACGGTCCAGTAATAATGATACTAGGTTTCAAGTCATTCGAAAGTTTATGTCCACACAAAAACCTGCACTTGATTTTATTTTTGGCCATGGCACGTGGGAAATCCTGGCCCAGGAATCCAACACACGCAGCAATAGCAACCCAAGCCACTGAAGTGACAAGGCTGGATTCTAACCTACCGTGCCATGAGGGAACTCCTGCACATGAATTTTTATAGTAGCTTTATTTAAAATCTCTAAAGATCAGAAGCAACCAAGATACCCTTCGATACTTGAACAAATTGTGCTAAGTCTATATAATAGAGTACTATTCAGCAATAAAAACAAATGAGCTATGAAGCTACACAAACACAGATGAATCTTAAGTGCACATTTCTAAGTAAAAGAAGCCAATCTTAAAAAGGCTATTATATTACTCCTTTTGTTCAATATTCTGGAAATGCAAAATTCTAGTGATACTATACTGTCATACTAAACTGTGGTTGTCATGGGCTCAGTGTGGGGAGGGTTGAATATGGAAATCATGGGGGATTTTTTTTAGGGCAGATGAACTATTTAGCATGGTACTTCAATGGTAGATACATGACACTATACATTTTTCAAAACTCATAGAACTTTACAGAAAAATATTAAATTTGGATATATAAATTTGAAAAATCATTTAAGAGGTTGAGAGATCCCAGCATGAAACACAGACTATGAGGGAAAAAAACCTAACTTTACTATATATGTATGAAACAACTTAATTGAAGGGGGTGCAGGGGAAAGTGCTATTCTAGATAACTCAATAAATGAGCCCAGTCAGTAAAACTAAAAACAAAAGAAACTATAATCTAGTTAATAAAGTTGTCTCATGTGGGGTAACAGTTTAACAATTCTGAAACTGCTACCCATGTACAAAGGAAATGAACAATTGAGAAGATGGATAGTAGATGGTAAGATCAGATTTCTTTCTGTTGGCTATAGGCCAACAAGGGGCAAAGGCTAGCAACATCCTTGTGATAGTGGAATGAAGTTGGAGATACCCTTGCAAATTCATTCTTAGCATTAATATAGACCCAGAGACTTACATTTAGAAATATCCATAGGTACGTATAAATGTGTGGGTTGGTATAAAAACATGTTTCCTTGCTCTGTCAACTAAGTGGATTTAGAAACAATGATACTCATATCAGTGAGCACATCTAGCACTCAATAAAAACATTCTGCAGCAAAAGGAAACTGGGCTGTTTAGTTTCTTACAGGGACAGGATAGTGATAGGTATAGAGTAGGCACAGGTAGTTGCAGAAGTCCCAATAAAGGATCATAGATAGAGAGGGAAATCTAGGGGACTTTGGGAGATCACTGTAAGTTAATAAATTGCTCAAAAAAGCCATCAGAACAAAGCAGGCTTGCTTGACAAGTGGAGGCTTGAGAATTGCCTCAGGTCATTGGGTGGGGAATGGGATTAGGCCTGCATTCAGATTCTGACCAAGGAGTTTGAGGACCACCCTTCTGCTGATTTGAATACACACCTTACCAGATACTAAGGAGGAGCCACTTCCTATCCTAATAAATCTATTTCTTACTTATCGCTTTGTCTCTTGCTGAATTCCCTCTGCTCAGCTGCATAAAGAGCTTGAACCTCAGTAAGTCCAGACATCAGGTGAGCGCTAATTTAAAACGTGGGTTCAAGTTCCAAACTGGGTTTTGGACAGGTTCAAGTCCCGGCCTGTGGGTTTGAGTCCCAATCTGGGTTTAGGCAAGGTTTGAGCCCTGGCACGTGGTTTCAAGTCCCAATCTGTCTTCTGGCTAGGTTCAGACCATTAATACTGTCAGTTTCAATAGGACATATGCATTATGACACTGCAACATCTATTAGTGCCAGGAAGCAGAAAGTAAGGAAGTGTTCTCTCACTTTTACCTGCTCTCTCTGGTTCTCTTGCTCACTTTCTCTCTCTCTTTCTCTCTCACACATACACACAAACACACACACATACAGATGTAGGTATGCTAAATGGACATAAGAACCAAATGGAAAAGATCCTAGTAGCTGAATTTGGAATAATTTGAGCAACAAAATTAAGAAAGCATTATCGGATTATAACCCAAAACATAAATATCCATTAGTCCATACCAACATAAATGAATGAATGAATAAATAAATAAATGGAAGAGAGGAGACAAATATCCTGTGCAGAAGAATTCCAAATAATTTATGCATCTATATCACCCTCCTGGGGATAGACCATAATCTGCCTCTCCTGAGTATAGATTGCACATGATGACTTCTTCCCAAAAAGGATCAAAAAGAGTAAACTTCCAGTGGAAAACCATGACAAAAGCTAACTCGACTAGTGGCTGAGGTATACATCAGAGTTTTAAGTGATATTGTAGTATGTACTTCTGATATAATATAATAAGAATGGTATTTTACCTTTATGGCCTTACTCCCAAACACCCATTAACTCTATGATCATAATGAAAACACATCAGATACATCCTAATTGAGGGGCCTTTTGTAGAATCCTTGACCAGTACTCCTCAAAAAAGTCAAGATCATGAAAAAGTAGGAAATTTGGGGAAAGTACCATAATCAAGAGGATCTTAAGGATACATGAAAACTAAATGTAATATAGTCTCCTGGATGTGATCCTGGAATAGAGAAAAAGGCATTATTACCTAGAAACTAAGGAAATCCAAATAAAGTATGAACTTCTTTTAATAATATTTAATCAATATTGCCTCATTAATTGAAGTTAAATCATCACATAGTGAAAAATGTAATAACAGAGTAACCTGGGTATGGAGTGTATAGGAATTCTATACTATTTTCATAATTTTGTTGTAAATCTAAAACTCCTAAAGTACAAGGTTTATTTAAAATAGAATAAGTAAAGGGGAATACATAGTAATTTTAGAGTAAAGAAACACAAAAAATGTTCTTAACCAAATGATCGAGTTTAACATCACTTCATATTACATGTATTCTCTAATATAATGTGATGAAGAGGTAACTTCACCTTTGTGTTATCCCTCCAAAAATTCCTTGTTCTCATCTGATCATGAGGAAAATATTACCCTTCAAGTAAGAAAAAAATATATAATTAAATGCACATGTATCTGTACATGTGTAAAAAATACAGAAAGAACTTTTAAAATACATTTAAGAGATTGGTTACCTAATGGGCTTGAGTGGCAAAAGGTAAAATATGGAAATAAAAGGAGGAAGGCAACAGAGTAGAAAGCATTAAGAGAGTATGACATTCCTGAGTATAATTTTTGTATCTCTCAATATTATAATTATATTAATGTTTCGCATAACCTTCAAATACAAAAAAAGCTAAAACCAATAAGCACGTGAGATGAAAACAAAATGGAAAACAGAACAAAATGGAATATAAACAGTCAAAATAATCTAGCTCTATTAAAAATAAATAAGGTAACAATACTGAAGTGGGTACGAAGAAAAGAACTGATTAATTAACTCTGGAAAATAGTATCTTGACAAGATACTATGAGACTAAAGACCAAAAAATGTCCATGAATGCTAGAATCTAGTTAATAAGACTTTCTCACAAGGGTATGGGTTAGCAATTTAGAAATCACAATGTGTTTATGCAAGAAAATAACAAAATCTTCTCCTTAGAGGTGTTAAATCTAGGGCTGGGACAAAGAAAATTATATTGACCCTTGGCTATCTTCTTACAGTGCCAGGAAGTTAAAAAGTGCTCAAAAAAAAAAAAAAAAAAAGGAGTCTTATCAAAAGGACCCACAGAATTCCTAAAAACCAAAGGTGAAACAAATTGAGCAGGAAAATAAATAATGGTAGTGTTGAATTTTAACTAGTAGAATAAAACACTTATGAATTGATACTAATATAAATAAGATAAATAAGTGGAATAGAGAGACAATTCTTTCTTGCAGAAAATTTTCAATTAACAAATACAGAAGGAAAATACTACCTTTTGCAGACACAATTCATAAATGAATCTAGTGAGAAAAAGTTGAGGATAAACAGGATGTTTGCATAGTCTCAATGTATATCCCCCAGATTTTTGTTAATTAAAAAAGGGAAAATTGTAACTTTACATTGGAGAACCCATCAAAAACTATCTTAACCAAGCAAATAAGACTATTGACACCATCAATCAGTTAATATGATACACTGAATATCATTTCAGTGATATTCTTGGAAAAAAAATGAATAATCTTAATCAATCATGAGAAACCATCAGAAAAACCAGTTAAGAGATTTTCTCCAAAATAACTGATCCCAGTATTGCTTGAAAATGGCAAGGTCATGAAAGAAAAGGAAAAATTGATAAACTATCACATGTTAGAAGAGACAAAGCAGAAACAGAAAATCAATGCAATATGGGATCCTGGGCAGGATCATAGAAGAGAAAAAGTACTTTAGTGGAAAATTTAAGAAATTTGAAGTAAAGCCTATACTTAGTAAATCATTTTGAACCAATGTTAATTTCCTGATTTTGATAATTACACTATGATTATATAACACAACATTAAGGAAAGCTGGGTGAGGGATTATATGGGAACTGTCTCTGTTTTTGCAATTTTTCTGTATGTTTATAAGTTCAGGATAAAAAGTTTGAAAGAAGTTTTCAGGAAAGTATTACCTGAAAGTTTGAACACTTTGAAATAATAGCACTGAGAAATCAATATAGCAATAATTATAGTTGGAGGATGTAATGTACTCTGCTCAGAAAATGATACAGCATACAGACAAATAAAAACAAACATAAAAAATAATTGGTAAATTCTAGTTAATAGAATGTGTATAATGAGCTCTGCATGTATCAGAAAAATAGTTATCCATTTCTGGTAAACATGGAACATTTCCAAATTAGATCATATATCAGGCCACAAAAGAATATTCCATAAATTCCAAAGAATCAATATGGTCTTTGACCATAATGCAGCATAATTAATATAAATACAAAAAGTGTATAAGTCCATATTTGGAGAAAATTAACAACAAATTATCAAAGGACAAATGAATTCTCAAGGACATTTAGAAATATTTAGACTGATTAATAAAAAATATTATATCCCTAAATTTGGGGTAAACAAAAATATGAATGTACTTAGTATAACTGAACTGTACACTTGAAAATGGTTAAGATAGTGAATTTTGCGTTATGTGTATTTTACCACAATAAGAAATTTGGGAGAAATGGAGTTTATGGAAAAATCAGTACATAGACGAAAATTTTTAGCTTCAAATATATGTATTAGGCCAAAACACAAATGAAAATCAGTAAGTATAGCATTCATATGTAAAAGGTGTCACAAATTAATTGCAAAGTAAAGAAATAAGATATAGGCAGAAATCAATCAAAAAAGAATGGAGAAGCTTAGTAAAACTTTTTAAAAAAATATTCTTAATATAAATCAATGTTAAATATTATTAGAACAAAAGAAAAAAAGCCATTCAAACAAAATATAAAACCAAAAATGGTTATAACTATAAATATGAAAACTAAAAATGATAAAATGCAATTATGAACAATTAAACATGAATTTGAAAACTAACATTAAATGCAAATGCCAAAATTGTCACAAGACCCTCTAGCAAGCTTGAAAACAGTACTTCAAATATGAACTGCTGCTCAAAGATCCTCCTCATGGAAAACATTTAACCAAGTGTTTCTACATGTGAATTCTTCCAAAATGCCAAGAATCTAAACCATGCCTTATATAAATTGCTCAGACAACACAGCAAATGTCTACCTCATTTGATAATGCTAGTGAATTTCTGATTTCAAAACAAAAGGAGAGTCATGTAAGAAAAAATTATATAGGTTTATTTCACTTGAGGATACCTATGCAAGAGTCCTATTAAAACATTGGGTTTTGTATTAAAAATATTAGAATCAAAAAGAATTTAATCTAGGAAAACATCAGAAAATATTATCAATATAATTTGAACCACCATTAAACTAAAGGAAAAAACTACAAGTTTATCTTGATGGATGCAAAAAAATCAATTTTAACATTAATTTATGATAATAACTTTTAGCAAATTTGGAATAGAAGAATTTGTCCCTAACTTGATTAAGCATTATATAACAAAATTCTCTAAACTTTTAAAAACTGTGATATAATTTACAAATAACATTATTTTATATTTAGGATACAATACAATGATTTGATATATGTATAGCTTGTGAAATGATCAACAAATGGATATATGATATCTCACTGTGGTTTTGAACATATTTTTATTTGAAGGAAATATTTTTCATTTATTTTAAGATTGGGAAAATTATCCTCATCATCACCACTAGTATTTAATATAGTAGTGAATGTCCTAGACAAAGTTCTAAGAAAAGAAAAAAGGTATGAAATATTTAAAGATTGGGAAGATGGTAGGCAGAAAGCTAAAATGATTCTGAATGAGTTATGCCCTATGTAATCCTCCCCTTTTAAGTGTGGGCAGGACCTGTGAACATAATGGATATCAATCCAGCGACTAGGTTTCCTCTGTGACAAAGATGAAGGGATTCTGAGATGTGATTAAGGTCCCCAATCAGTTGATTTTTAATTAATCAAAGGGGGACTATCCTGAGTGGGCCTAATCAAGTCAAATAATCCGTAAATGAAGAGTCTAGAGGCCAGCACTTTCCTGTTGGCTTTCAAGAATCAGGTTTCCCTGAAGTCTAGAGCAATAGGAAAATTAATTCTGCCAACCCCCCCAAATGAACTAACTAGGAGAAGGACCCTGGGCCTCAGATGAGACCGTAACCCCAATGGACATCTTGAGTTCAGTCTTATGAGGCCTGAAACAGCAAAATCAGTTATGCCATGCTGAGACTTTTAATTCACAAAACTTTGAGATAACAAATGAGTGTTTTCTTGAGCTACTAAATTTGTAATGCAGCAAGTAAAAAAAAAATAGAGGAGAGAGGAGATTAAACTGTCATTATTTATATACAGATACTGTGATCATCTAAAGAGAATCACCCATAAAATTAATATACAAAGTACTAGCAATAAGAAAATCAGTTTGATAAAAGAACAACCTATAAAAATTAATAGCATTTATCTTTATTAGTACTCATGAATTAATAAATATAATTTGAATGTAAGGTATGATTTACATTAGCAATATCATTTTATAAAACAACTAGGAATTAGATTAGGATATATATGGCCTGAAATAATCTAAATAAAGGGAACATGATACCATGCTCTCAGATGAGATGATTCAATATTAAAAATGTCAATTTTAACTAAGTAATCTATAAAGTACAATCCCAATAAAATTGCAATTGTGTTTTAATAATAATAAAATTACTGTAAAATTTATTTGGAAAAATAGAGATTTATAAGTAGCCAAGTCAATTTTGAAATGAGAAATTAAAGAATTCTTGCCTTCTGATATATTAAAACCTACTACAGAATCATTGTAATAAACACAAAGTAGTACTGGTATAATAACACACATTAAAAACTCCAGTTGAGAAGAGACTTGTGGTTGCCAAGGGAGAGGGGGAGGGAGTGGGGTGGATTGGGAGCTTTGGGTTAATGGATGCAAACTATTGCCTTTGGAATGGATTAGCAATGAGATCCTGCTATGCAGCACTGGGCACTATCTAGTCACTTATGATGGAACATGATAATGTGAGAAAATAGAATGTATACATGTATGTGTAACTGGGTCGCCATGCTGTACAATAGAAAAAAAAATTGCATTGGAGAAATAACAATTAAAAAAACCCAAAAAACTCCAATTGAGTGGATTAAAGATATCAAAAATGCATAGATTCACATGTGTCTAAGAAAGTAAATGTCATAATATATGACAAATTAATACCACAATCAAAAGGGAAAAATGAGTAGTTTAGGAGATTATGTAAGGAATATAGATCATTATAAATGGAAAAATAAGCCCATATCTTTTGTATTCTAAAAAATAGACTACAAGGTTATTGAAGATCTACTTGTGAAAACAAAAATGTAAACTTAATCATATTAAATGTAAGAAAATATTTTTATTCTCTAGGTCTGGGGAAAGTCTTACAACATAATTCAAAGGCATATACAATAGAGCTTAATTTATGAATATGAAAATTTGAATCTTTTCAATGAAGGATGCTATGAAAAAAGTTAAGAGATGATAGGAAAATTTCATCAATATATAATGAATAAACTTCATTTATATATTCTATATATTAATTCCTTGTTACTTTTAGGTAACAAAAAATTAATATATAGAATATATAGAATATATGTAAAAAGTATATTCTAAAAATAACAAGGAATTAATATATAGAATATATGTGATTCTCTTAAAATCCAATATAAAGGAATATAAGTAGATAAATATGCAAAGGCTATGAACATTGAGAGGACAAATTCAAAAAAAGGCTAACAACCATACCAATGTTCAACTTTGTTAATAATCAGACAAATGCAAATTAAAACACTGATGTGTCACTTAATACCTATTAGACTAAAAAAATGTAAAAAGCTAGATATATGCAAATATTGGCTGAGCCATGGGAACATAAAATGTTCAATAACTGTTAGTGGGAGAGTACACTAGTGCAGATATTCTAGAAAATGATCTAGCACTATTTAATCATATATGTGTATATATATATATATTCACATACATATACACCCAATAACTCAACAATTACATTTCTGGGTATATAACACAAATGGACTCTTAGATAGGTTTATAAAAGGACTTATAGTGGTATATCCTTTACCATGTTATCTGTGGTGCTAGGGAGTTTGATGCAACTGAATGTCTGCTTTGAGTAAGTTGATATAAAATGGGATGAATGCCAACTATAAGATACAGTACCTCATTTAGAAGTAACAAATTAAATGTACACATAGCTATTAAATGCATAATGCTTAAAGAAAAATGTAAAAAAAGGAAAGATAAAATTAATTTAGGTAAATAAAAATAAGTACAAAACAACACTATTCATTCTGTGAGAACATATCCAAATAATCAAATGGCTGCCTATAAAACAAACAGAAGGAGTTCCCATTGTGGCTCAGTGGTTAATGAATCTGACTGGGAACCACAAGGTTGAGGGTTAGATCCCTGGCCTTGCTCAGTGAGTTAAGGATCCAGCATTGCCTTGAGCTGTGGTGTGGGTCGCAGATGCAGCTTGGATCTGGTGTTTCTGTGGCTCTGGTGTAGGCCTTCAGCTACAGCTCTGATTAGACCCCTAGCCTGGGAACCTCCATATGCCGCAGGTACAGCCCTAGAAAAGACAAAAAAAAAAAAAAAATGGGGAAGTAGAGAGAAAATTGATGTGTAATATAGTGATGCAAGGAAACAAATAAATAACCAAAATAACTCCAAGAAATAGAAAATATAAACAATTATTAAAACTGAAATGAAACTCATTACCCCAGTCAAAAATGATAAGGTTTTCTAGCAGCAGGTCCTTGACAAAACTTTAAGAAGTAATTTGTGGCTTAATCATAAATTATGTATTTCAGAATCATCAATTCCATTCCTGAATATATATTCCTAAATAATGATCACATATGTTAAGATTGCATACATTGCGTTTTGATGGCAGAGTTAGAGGATTCAGGGAGTTCATCATTGCTAGAGTAAAATTATGGTAGAGATAGCCCGTGAAGGACTATGTGCCATGTAGAAGCAATGTACACATAAACATAATCCTGGGTAGAGAATGTAAGAAAGAAAAGGCAATATATAATGAAGTGCAATTTACTTAAACTTTAAATGTACACATTTAAAATTCATATTTTTTAATAATACAAACAAAAGTGTACATTAAATAATAGGAATGATTGACACTAGACACATTAAAAATAAATCCCAAACCACCTGAGCTACATTTTCTAAACCATGGAAATGGAAACAATAGTTGTAATTTAATGTTTTTCATAAAACACAAAAAATAAGAAATTACTTATAGTCTTTGAAATTTTTTTCTTATTTCTCACCTGATTTTTTTTTTTTTATTTAGCCAGTGATAATTAGAATACTTAACTAAGACACACCTGACTTATGGCTATGTGTATTATTTTTTTACAAACACATCCAAGGGGAAAAACTATATTCTTTACCACCCAGTGATATTTATGCAACATGACACAGTTCTCTTGCAGGCACTAGACAAAAGAAAAGAAAACAAGTACGTCTTTGGGCATTTAGGCTGAGGTAAGAGCCCAAACAAATATAAGAGATCAATAAATAATACGTACAGGTTTTTGCTATTCCTGCTTTTTGTCCTGGGGCAGGTGTGAGTAATTTGCTACATTTTGGTACTTGTGAGGAGAAAATATCACTTCTGCTGACCTTTGAAGGCAGTAATCAACTTAGCCCAGCAGCCAGGTAGTTGTACAGGAAATAATGATACAGTCAGGAAAGAATGCTTGCCTGCAACCAATCTCAAATGCTGTCCCACCATCAACCAGGCTTTCTGCTTTATTGGTTTCCTGAAGACATGTCACTCTTAAATCAATCACTCGAGTAAATATCAAAGGCAAGCATTGCATGAGGCAACATAAGTTGAATAGCCTCATTTGTTGTTATGAAAGTATTATATCATCAAAGAGTCTGGTGTTTGGCTTGCAAAAGAAAGAGCACTGCATCCGAAACACTAGAACTGTCATCAAAAACATCCAAAACTCCTGAGAAACAAGCTAGAATGAACAAAGGTAAATACTCCAATTAAGTTATTTTGCCTCAAAATTTCAAAAGCTAAATGCTACTATTGTAGAATATAAGTAATTCAAACAGCAATGTTGAAATGGAGTGCAAAGAACTGTGATTGGAGGTTGTAGGGGCTGTCATCAAGATGAAATTAGCAATTCTTCTTATCAAAAAGGGAGATTCTGAGATTAATCTGACAAAAGTGATAGATGAAAAGCTAACCTCTATTTTGAATACATCATAAACTGTGTAAGAACAAGAAACTGGCAGAGTATCAAGCTACGAATTGTGCTCAAGCAAAATTCATTTCCCTAAACAACCAGATGTGAGAGAAAGTGCAATTAAACTGAATGGAAGTGTAAGAGGAAAACAATTCTATGCTATTCCATAATGTATGCATGTGTCATGGGGTATCATCCTACCACTTACTATTACATGATAGCACAAATTATAGAGCATTGATTAACCATAAAGCCATGTGTGGAGAGCTAAAGAAACAGCATGTTACTAAGCTCCGATCTCTTAGTTCACTCTTTGATACTTCAGCACAGAGTGGATCCAGCACAGTTTCATATTCACCTAAAATGACTGTCTCAATTTACACAATGGATAGGTGAAAAAATTCAGAAGGGAAGGAAATATTGGTCAAAAAATATATAAACAAAATAATGAGAAGATTATATTAAATAACATCTGTGCCTCATCTTTTAGCACTAACTTGTCTAGAATACTGATCCCTGGGTGTTGGCTCTGTCTGAATCCTATGCTTTAACATGTCTCATGATACAAGCTTCCAGATGAAACCTTTAGTACATTTTCCTCACATGAGAGGAGGGACATGAAATGAGAGAACAAAAGAATTTTGATAAGTATGATCACTTTTTATAGGTAAATGATCTAAGGCTAAACCATTAATAGAAAATTCCCAAAAGAGGTCTACATTAACCCTCCCACAGCTATCTATATTAATGTACACCTAAAAAATTTGACACCTAATTTTGTAATGCATGTTGATTTCTTCTCAGACAGTTCTTACTAGTATTATAATTCCAAAGGTTATTTTGAGAATGTATAATCAATAAACATGTCACTGGTGATCCAGAAATAACAGCACATATGTGCCAAGAAGGAATGCTATTTTGCCTTACTCTCCTTGATATTCTCTCACATAGACTATGTAATTCATCCAAGACTGAAAAACTGATTCTGATAAAAGCTCTATTTATCCTCCTGAATGTCTACAAGTATAAGCTAAGTCAGGCAGGGAGCCATGCAGTTTGTGAACTTGATAACATTCTTACCAGAGACCGACTACTGCTCCAAAGCAGGTCTCATACAAAAGATAACCATGAATTTCATCCTTTGGCAGCCAGATCCCATACTGTGAAAGGCCTCAGACATGAGGTAATGATCATGCCTATTTTCTATCCAATCATAGTTTTCTAGTCGAAATAAAATAGAACATGAAGAGTACTCTTCTGCTGAATCAAATTTGCACAGCTCTATTTCCTCTTCATGTTGGAAATAACCTAAGTCCTCATAACAACAGCCCAGAATAATGGATAATAAATTTTGGACACACTATTCTATAGGTACTCATAAATAATAAAATATGAGTCAATGATGTCATACTACAAGTTGCAAAACAAATTAAAAATGCTTATGCTAAGATCATAACTTGATAAAATAATATATTTATTTATGTATGATTTTATTATAATATTTTCTAAAATCTCAAGTGTATAAGAAATATGGCAAATTTAACACAATTATCTCTAGACTTGAACCTATTATAAGACATTAAATTACTTTTTTCCTGTGAAAGATGTGATGAAAATATACTTCTTTAGGAATTTTGAGAGATGTTGCATTGAATTTATAGATTTATTTAGGAAGAATTGGCATCACCTAGTCTGGAACATATATGTGTGGCCTATTATTCAGGCCCCCTTACATGTGTTTATGAAAAGCTACTTTCTCTATGTAGAACCTGCATAAACCTCACTAGGTTTATCTTAAATATATGGAGTCAAGACTCCAGTTGCAAAACAACTTAAGCTAGATTAAGAAAAATGTAGAATTGATTAATTCATGTGAATAAACAAGGGAAAATACAGGAATGGGGGCTGGTCTCTGGGAGGAACTAATGCAGAGTGTCAAACATCCCATTTTTTCTAAATATTGACTGCCTGACACTTTCTCTGTGCCCCTCTCTCAATCCCTCTCTCTCCATTTTCTACCTGAAACAAACAGCTTCTCTATCCATCAGAGAATACCATTTTCGCCTTCTGTTCTATTTTTCATATTGGTATCACCAAACCTGATATCTATTTATGGGATTTGTATGATCTATCTTTTCCAATCTCATTTTATACTTTTTAAAGTGTACCAAATGGAGTTCCCGTCGTGGCGCAGTGGTTAACGAATCCGACTAGGAATCATGAGGTTGCAGGTTTGGTCCCTGCCCTTGCTCAGTGGGTTAATGATCCGGCGTTGCTGTGAGCTGTGGTGTAGGTCACAGACGCGGCTCGGATCCCGCATTGCTGTGGCTCTGGCATAGGCTGGCAGCTATAGCTCCGATTCGACCCCTAGCCTGGGAACCTCCATATGCCATGGGAGCGGCCCAAAGAAATAGCAAAAAGACCAAAAAAAAAAAAAAAGTGTACCAAATATAAACCACGGATATATTATTAAAAGTGAATCTGAGAATAAGTCTTTAAATATTAAGATGGAAAAGCAAGATGGCCAACTAGGAAATGACAGGCCTTTGGTCTCTCATGAAAGCATTAAAAAGAAACCTAGAAATTGTCTAAAATCACTTTATAGAAACTCTTGAAAATAGTCGATGTTCTATAGCAACAACATGAATGCCCAATGAAGAAAAAACATACTTCACTGTATCTTTTCACCTAATGTGGAATCTAAAAACAAAACAAATGAACAAATGTAACAAAACAGAAACAGACTTGTAGACACAGAAAAGAAATGAGTAATTACTAAGGTGGAGGGACAAAATATGTAAATAAAATCAAGAAATACAAATTACTAGATAGATAATAAATTACAAGGGTGCAACATAAAGCATAGGGATATAGTTAATATGTTATAATAACTTGGTATGGAGTGTAATCCGAAAATATCAAATTAGTATATTGCACACCCAAAATTAATTATAAGTCAACTATGCTTAAATTATAAAAAAGGAAAAGCCATATTTAAGATAGTATGAAATTTTATGGCATTTTTACCGGCCCTTGCCTCATGCTATCCCCAGAACAGGGCAATACAGTCAATAGGAAGAAGCAGCCCCATTTCAAATTCCCTCCCTCAAACCAGAGGTATCAGAGAAGTTCTTATTTGCAATGTTCTACCCTGTCTGGCAACTGCCTGAGAGACTGGTCTTTATTTTGCCTAACTCAGAGGTCAGATGGGGAAGAACATCATATTTTGGATCTCAGGTCAGGAAAAGCCACAGAAAGTAGCAGTCATAGCTTATGTAAGATGCAGGGGGACAAAAGATCCCTGATACCTGGAGCAAGAGGTTAAAGGTAGAGGAATGCAATAGAAAATCTAAGACACCAAGGAGAAGCTTGCATGAGACTCCTTGCAAAACTAAGATATTCAAAGAAGTCATGTATACAAAGTAATCAAAAAAGCTATACACAGGACCAGACAAGATGCTTGACCAGAAAATACTTGAAAGGATCTTAAGCCTTTATCCCAGCCTGATCCCAAGTTTCAGAATGTGATCTGCTAACTAGTGAAGGTGTTTTCCAGAATAGAACCAGTCTGCAAAGACTGGGAGAGTTTGCTGATATTTTTCAAATAGGCAATTTGCAACAATGACAAAATCCACAAGGCACATAGATAAACAAGAAAACATAGTACAGTCAGAGGAAGACAGTAACATGGTGGTAGATATCTGTGAAGAAACACAAGCATCAGACATACTAGACAACAGTTATAAAATAATTGTCTTAAATATACTCAAAAAAAACCCCAAAAATGGACAAAGAACTAAAGAAAATCAGACAAAGTATATGTGAACAAAATGAGAATTTCAACAGAGATATAAAAAGGGACTTCCTGTTGTGATGCAGTGGAAACGAATCTGACTAGGAACCATGTGGGTTCAATCCCTGGCCTCTCTCAGTGGGTTAAGGATCTGGCATTGCTGTGAGCTCTGGTGTAGGTTGCAGAAGCTGCTCAGGTCTGGTGTTGCTGTGGCTGTGGTGTAGGCTGGCAGCTATAGCTCCGATTAGACCCTTAACCTGGGAACCTCCATATGCCATGGGTGTGGCCCTAAAATGACAAAAGACAAAAAAAAAAAAAAAGGAACCAAATACATATTCTGGTACAGAAATATATGACAACTGAATTGAAAACTTTTTCCAGTGAGGTTCAAGAGCAGACTCAAACAGGTAGAAGAAAGAATAATGTACTTGAAGACAGGACATTTGAAATGATTGAATCAGAGGAGCAAAAAGAAAAAAAGAGTAAAGAAAAATCAACAAAGTCTAAGGGACTTATGGGACACTATAAAGACCAATATATACATTATGTTATCCTAGGAGAGGAGAGAAACAAATAAGCAGAGATTATTTGAAGAAATAAGTAACAAACATATAAAAATAATTGCAAATCTATGTTGATGAATGCATGTAGATAAATATGAAATTTGTGGCATTGATAGTATAAGGTAGGTGAGGGCAGAGGAGTTGTTTTTATATGTGAATGAAGTTAAGTTAGCATAAATTTAAAATAGATTGATACAACTTTAGGATGTTTTATGTATTCCCTCATAGTAACCACAAAAAAGATATCCACACTATGTTGATAAAAGGGAATCAAAATGTGTCACGCCAAAAAAAAAAAAAATCAGCTAAATACAAAGAAAGGCAGTAAGGCAGGATATGAAAGACAAAGAGTTGTAAGACATACAGAAAATAAATAACAAAGTAGCAAAAGTAAATTCTTCCCATCAGTAATTAGTTTAAACGTCAATGAATTAAAATCCCCAATCAAAAGACATGGATTGACAGAATGGATTTTAAAAAGCATCATTTAACAATATGCTGTATACAAGAGCCTTGCTTTAGATTAATAATGACAAGTAAGTTGAAAGTAACAGGGTGGAAAAACACATTTCTTGCAAATAGTAACCAAAAGAGAGTATGAATGGCTATATTTTTATCAGAAAAGTAGTCAAAAGCTACTACAAGAAACAAAGATGTACATTACATGATGATAAAACTATTACAAGAAACAGATGTACAATATAAGATGATAAAAGGTTAACTCACCAAAATATAAGTTATAATCATATGTGCACTGAACATCAAAGCTCCTAAATATATGATGAATTTGAAGTGATAAATAGAAACCTCTATGATAGTAGACTTTAATACACCACTTTCAATAATACAGGATAGCTAGATAGAAGACATATTATAAAACAGATGACATGAACAACACCACAGACCAATTAGGCACATATATATAATACTTAAAACACTCCACCTTAAAACAGCAGAATAGACATTTTCTCAATGATACATGGATCATTCTCCAGACAAAGCTATGTTAGGCCACAAAAGAAGTCTTCATAAATTTTGAAAATTAAAATAATATACACTATATTTTCTGATCAGAATGGAATGAAAGTTGAAATCAATAGGAGAAATAAAACTAGAAAATACACTAACATGTGGAAATTTAAAAACACTGTTAAACAACCAATATATCAAAGAAGAAATCACAATGAAAATTAGAAAGTATCTTGACAAATATGAAAATGCAACATTCCAAAACTTATGGGGTGTAGGAAAAGCAGTGCCATGAGAGAAATTTATACCATTAAAATTTTATATTTAATCAAAAAAGATTTCAAATCAACAAACTAACCTGACACTTTAAGGAACCAAAAAAGGAATAAATCAAATCCAAAGTTAGCATAAAGAAGGGAATAGTAAATATTAGAAAAGAGATAAGTAAAATAGAGAATACAAAAGCAATTTCTGGATCATATGGAAATTATATGCTTATTGTTTTGAAGAACTTAGCCATGGAGCACTCCTTTTAATATGCTATTGCATTCTGTTTGGTAGTATTTTGTTGAAGAGTTTTGCATTCATAGCTAACATAGGTCTGTAGATTTCTTGTAGTGTCAGTTTATCTCACTCTAGTATCAGGGTAATTTTAGCCTTGTAGAATGTGATAGAGACTGTTCCTTTCTTTTCAATATTTTGAATATTAAATATTTTGACTACCTGAAAGAGTTTGAGAATGATTGGTACCAAAGCTCCTTTAGATTTGATATAACTCAGCAGTGAAGCTACTTGGTCATGGACTTATCATTGTTGGGTGTTTTTTGCTACTGATTAGCTCTCCTTACTAGTTATAAGTTTACTCGCATTTTCTATTTATTATTAAATTTTATATGTTTCATGTTTCTAGAAATTTGTCAAGGTCATCTAAGTTATCCACAGTTTGGCATATAATTGTTCATAACATTTTTATATAATTTTGTATTCTGTAAAATTGGTAGTAATATCCCCCTTCTCATTTCCGGTTTTAGTTATTTATATCTATTTTGCTTAGTCAATCTAGCTAAATTTTTCAATTTTGTCAAACATGTTGAAGAACCAACTCTTGCTCTTGTTGATTTTTTTCTATTGCTTTTGTATTCTCCATTTTTATCTTTCCATAGTGTGTTTTTTTGCTAAATAAAAAGCTAGTATAATAAATGAATGTCTTAGTAATATTAGCATCTTTTCTTCCAAATCTAATTGAATAGTCCATTTGAAGTCCCTATAAAGGTAGTTAAACAATATTTAATCTCGTTAGCATTTTCTCACAAGTTGTAAACAGCTTTCAGGTGCAATGAAGTTATATCTTTGAACACACAATAAAAGAGTAATAATGATAAACATATTTATTTTCTAGTAAAGTATTTATTATATAATCATTGTGCTAATAAAACACTCCCTACAGTTATATTAGCAAAATTAATCTCCATTAATATCAAAAAGATATTTATTCAGTGGTACTACAATTAAAATTTGGGTAACATTATTAAACAACTTGCCTCTATAGCTTGTATAATTTTAAGTAAACTTTGAGTTTGAATATATTGCTATGCATTACAACTTTTTATTCTGAATAAAAAGATAAAAGGACTAAAATTAAACCACCTTATTTAATGTAATAATTATTTTGTAGTAATGATATGCATTTTAATTACCATAAATTTGGAATAAATAATTATAATTACTACTTCAAAATAACTGTTTATTACATAACTCTTTATTAAATATTTAAAAAAAGGAAATCTCATTTATTACCATTTCTTAAAACTGAAACTATATTTTGCAAGTGAACATGAACTTTAATAAATTCATCTTTCACGGGGATCTATTCTACTCATTCACAGCTGGTCCTGTTATTTTTATAAGGATTCTTTTATAATGTTTAAGTATTTTTTCCATGACCCTATTAACCTATTTTCTCTACTCATAATTAAAGCAAAAACACACTCAACATGTCTATTTATGAGAGTTGTACTAAAAATCAAAACAAAAGTTGGAGATACCAATAATAAAAGCATATCACTACTTGCTGCCAAACATATAATGATGATTTAAAAGTTTGTGTTTCTTCATCTCTTTCCTACCCCATCAAATGATGCTATAGTACTTTCTGATCACTGTTTTTATGTGACTAAGAGCCCTTCATTTTGTTACCAAACCTAGGCCCCTTCTCCTGGACGAGTGATCTACATTATCAAGCCATGAAAACTCCCAGGAAATACTCCCTATAAACTCCAAAGACCTTCATAATTAAAACAGTCATTAAAAAGAACTCAATTCAATCATTTTTCAGAAGAGGAAATAGAAATACAGAAAATTAATGGCCAAGATTAGTGGCCTGAACTAAAATCCAGGTTATTTGATACTCAGAGATTCTTTCCATTTAAAAAAAGTTTTATTTCTTTCAAACAAACAAAAAAACTTAGACTTAATATTCTTAAGATGTTCATTTCTCTCCTAACATTAAAATCCTGGGGAAACATTCTCTTCAATATTTTTAAAATAATTTTTATTTTTTTCCATTATAGTTGGTTTACAGGGGTCTGTAAATTTCTACTGTACACCAAAGCAACCCAGTCATATATATATGTGTATGTATATACATTCTTTTTCTCACATTATCCTCCATCATGCTCCACCATAAGTGACTAGATATAGTTCCCTGTGCTATACAGCAGGATCTCATTGCTTATCCACTCCAAATGCAATAGGTTGCATCTATTAACCCCACTCTCAGTCCATCTCACTCCCTCCTCCTTCCACTTGGTAACACAAGCCTGTTCTCTAAGTCAATTGGTTTCTCTTCTGTGGAAAGGTTATTTTGTGCCATATATTAGATTCCAGATAGAAGTGAATATGGTATTTGTCTTTCTCTTTATGACTTACTTCACTCAGTATGAGAGTCTCTAGTTCTCTCCATGTTGCTGCAAATGGCATTATTTTGTTCTTTTTTTTTTTTTGTCTTTTTTTTTTTTTTTTTTTTGCTATTTCTTTGGGCCGCTCCCGCGGCATATGGAGGTTCCCAGGCTAGGGGTCGAATCGGAGCTGTAGCCACCGGCCTACGCCAGAGCCACAGCAACGCGGGATCCGAGCCACGTCTGCAACCTACACCACAGCTCACGGCAACGCCGGATCGTTAACCCACTAAGCAAGGGCAGGGACCGAACCCGCAACCTCATGGTTCCTAGTCGGATTCGTTAACCACTGCGCCACGACGGGAACTCCATATTTTGTTCTTTTTTATGAGCAGTATTTCATTGTGTATATATACACCACATCTTCCTAATCCAATCATCTTTTGGTGGACATTTGGGTTGTTTCCATGACTTGGCTATTGTGAATAGGGCTTCAGTGAACATACAGGTTCATGAATCTTTTTCAAGGAAGTTTTGTCTGGATATATGCCCAGAGTGGGATTACAGGGTCATATGGTAGTACTATATTTAGTTCTCTGAGATACCTTCATACAGTTATCCATAGTGGTTGTGCCAATTTACATTCCCACCAACAATGTAGGAGGGTTCCCTTTTCTCCATACTCTCTCCAGCATTTGTTATTTGTGAACTTATTAATGATGGCTATTCTGACAGGTGTGAGGTGGTCCCGCATGTTCATTTTGATTTGCATTTCTCTAATAATCAGTGATGTTGAGCATTTTCTTATGTGCTTGATGGCCTTCTATATATCTTTTTTGGAGAAATTCTATTCAAGTCTTTTGCCCATTTTTCAACTGGGCTGTTGGTTTTTTTTTTCTGTTGAGTTGTATAATATTTAACATAAAAATATAATTGTAACTAATTTACTTTGTTCAATCAGACTTTACAGTGTCTTACTTTACAGATTTTCTTTCTTTGTATTTTTTTAATTACTCAAATGAATTTATCACATCTGTAGTTGTATAAATATCATAAAAATCAAATTTCACAGGATTTCCATCCCATAACCCAAGCACATCCCCCCACCAACCAAACTCTCTCCTCTGGAGACCATAAGTTTTTCAGTGTCTGTGAGTCAGCATCTGTTCTGCAGAGAAGTTCAGTCTGTCCTTTTTTCAAATTCCACATGTCAGTGAAAGCATTTGATGTTGGTGTCTCATTGTATGCCTGACTTCACTTAGCATGATCATTTCTAGGTCCATTCATGTTGCTAAAAATGCCATTATTTTGTTCCTTTTAATGGCTGAGTAATATTCCATTGTGTATATGTGCCACATCTTTTTGATCCACTCCTCTGTCAATGGACATTTAGGTTGACTCCATATCTCGGCTATTGCAAATATTGCTGCAATGAACATTGGAGTACATGTGTCTTTTCGAGTCATGGTTTTCTCTGGATAGATGCCCAGGACTGGGATTGCTGGATCAAATGGGAATTCTATGTTTAGTTTTCTGAGGAATCTCCATCCTGTTTTCCACAGTGGTTGCACCAATTTAAAATCCCACCAACAGTGTAATAAGGTTCCTTTTCTCCACACCCTCTCCAGCACTTCTTATTTGTAGACTTTTGGATGATGGCCATTCTGGCTGGTGTAAGGTGGTACCTCATAGTGGTTTTGATTTGCATCTCTCTAATAATGAGTGACACTGAACACCTTTTCATGTGTTTCTTGGCCATCTGTATGTCTTCTTTGGAGAACTGTCTGTTTAGATCTTCTGCCCATTTTTTGATGGGGCTGTTTGTTTGTTTGTTTGTTTTTGGTATGGAGCGGTAGGTGGTATTTATAAATTCTGGAGATTAATCCCTTGTCAGTGGATTCATTTGCAAAGATGTTCTCCCATTCTGTGGGTTGTCTTTTCATTTTGTTTAGGGTTTCCTTTGCTGTGCAGAAACTTTTAAGCTTAATTAGGTCCCATTTGCTTTTTTTTGTTTTTATTGTCAATACTCTAAGAGGTGGATCTGAGAAGATGTTGCTGTCGTTTATGTCAGAGAGTGTTTGGCTTATAAGTTTTCCTCTCAGAGTGTTATAGTATCTGATCTTATATCTAGGTCTTTCATCCATTTGGAGTTTATTTTTGTGTATGGTGTTAGGGAGTGTTCTAATTTCATCCTTTTCCCTGTGGCTGTCCAGTTTTCCTAGCACCACTTATTGAACAAGCTGTCCTTTCTCCATTGCATATTCTTGCCTCCTTTGTCATAGATGAGTTGGCTGTAGGTGCATGGGTTGAATTCTGGGCTTTCTATCCGGTTCCACTGATGTATCTTTCTGTCTTTGTGCCAGTACCATACAGTTTTGATGACTGTCGCTTTGTAGTATAGTGTGAAGTCTGGGAGCCTGATTCCTTCAGCTCCATTTTTCTTTTTCAGGATGTCTTTGGCTATTCTGTGTCTTTTGTGCTTCCAAACAAACTTTAAAATATTTTGTTCGAGTTCTATGAAAAATGTCCTTGGTAATTTGATAGGGATTGCATTGATTCTGTATATTGCCTTAGGTAGTATAGTCATTTTGATAAAATTAACTTTTCCAATCCATGAGCATGGTATATCTTTCCATCTATTTGTGTCATCCTTGATTTCTTTCATCAGTGTCTTATAGTTTTCAGAGTACAGGTCTTTTGTCTCTTTAGGTAGGTTTACTCCTAGGTATTTTATTCTTTTGGATGCAATGGTAAATGGGATTGCTTCCCTAATTTCTCTTTCTGCTGTTTCATCGTTAGTGTATATAAATGCTGTTGATTTCTGTGTATTAATTTTGTGTCCTGTGATGTTGCCCAATTCATGGATGAGCTCTAACAGTTTTCTGGTAGAGTCTTTAGGATTCTCTAGGTATAGTATCATGTCATCTGCAAATAGGGATAGTTTCACTTCTTCCTTTCCAATTTGGATTCCTTTTATTTCTTTGACTTCTCTGATTTCCATGGCTAGGACTTCCAAAACTATGTTGAAGAGTAGTGGCAAGAGTGGACATCCTTGTCTTGTTCCTGATCTCAGTGGGAATTCTTTCAGCTTTTCACCATTGAGAATGATGTTCGCTGTGGGTTTGTCATATATGGCCTTTATTACGTTGAGGTAGGTTCCTGCTATGCCCACTTTCTGAAGGGTTTTTATCAGAAATGGGTGTTGGATTTTGTCAAAGGCTTTTTCCGCATCTATTGAGAGGATCATATGGTTTTTATTCTTCAGTTTGTTAATGTGGTGTATAGCACTGATGGATTTGTGGATATTGAAGAACACTTGCATCCCTGGGATGAATCCCACTTGATCATGATGTACAATCCTTTTTATATATTGTTGGATGCAGTTTGCGAGTATTTGTTGAGGATTTTTGCATCAATATTCATCAGTGAAATTGGCCTGTAGTTTTCTTCTTTTGTGGTATCTTTGTTTGGTATCAGGGTGATGGTGGCCTCATAGAATGAGTTTGGGAGTATCCCTTCCTCTGCGATTTTTTGAAATAGTTTCAGAAGGATTGGTGTTAGATCTTCTCTAAATGTTTGGTTGAAATCACCTGTGAAGCCATCTGGTCCTGGGCTTTTGTTTGTTGGAAGTTTTTTAATCACAGTTTCAATTTCAGTTCTTGTGATTGGTGCATTCATCTTTTCTATTTCGTCTTGGTGTAGTCTTGGAAGATTGTACTTTTCTAAGAATTTGTCCATTTCTTCTAGGTTTTCCATTTTATTGGTGTATAGTTGCATGTAGTAGTCTCTTATGATCCTTTGTATTTCTGTGGTGTCCGTTGTTACTTCTCCTTTTTCATTTCTAATTTTATTGATTCGAGTCCTCTCCCCTTTTTTCTTGATAAATCTGGCTAAGGGTTTATCAATTTTGTTGATCTTTTCAAAGAACCAGCTTTTTGTTTCATTGATCTTTTCTATGGTTTTCGTCATTTCTATTTCATTGATTTCTGCTCTGATATTTATGATTTCTTTCCTTCTACTAACTTTAGATCTTGTCTGTTCTTCTCTCTCAAGCTGCTTTAGATGTGAAGTTAGCTTGTTTATTTGAGCTTTTTCTTGTTTCCTGAGGTGGGCTTGTATTGCTATAAACTTTCCTCTTAGAAGGCTTTTGCTGCATCCCATAGGTTTTGGAGTGTTGTGTCTTCATTGTCATTTGATGCTAGGTATTTTTTAATTTCCTCTTTGATTTCTTCAGTGATCCATTGAATGTTTAGTAGCATGTTGTTTAGTCTCCACGTGTTTGTGTTTTTTGCAGTTTTTTTCTTGTTGATTTCCAGTTGTATAGCATTTTGGTTGGAAAAGATGCTTGATATTATTTCAATTTTCTTAAAGTTACCAAGCTTGGATTTGTAGCCCAGGATGTGTGCACTTGAGAAGAATATGTATTCTGTTGCTTTTGGATGGAATGTCCTATAAATATCTGTTAAGTCCATCTGGTTTAATGCATCATTCAGGGCCTGTTTTTCCTTATTGACTTTCTGTCTGGTTGATCTGTCCATTACAGTAAGTGGGGTGTTAAAGTCCCCCACTATTATTGTGTTATTGTCAATTTGTCCTTTTAAGGTTGTTAGCAGTTGCCTTATATATTGTTGTGAACCTATGTTTGTTGTGTAGATATTTAAAATTGTTATATCTTCTTCTTGGATTGTTCCATTGATCATTATGCAATGACCTTCTTGTCCCTTAAAATATTCTTCATTTTAAAGTCTATTTTGTCTGATATGAGTATTGCTACTCCAACTTTCTTTTGATTCCCGTTTGCATGGAATATTTTCTTCTATGCTCTCACTTTCAATTTGTATGTGTCCCTAGAAGCGAAGTGGGTCTCTTGAAGATAGCATATATGTGGATCTTATTTTTGTGTCCAATCAGCCTGTCTATATATTTTGGTTGGGACATTTAGTCCATTAACATTTAAGGTAATTACTGATATGTATGTTTTTATTGTCATTTTATTAACTGCTTCGGATTCATTTTTGTTGCTCTTTTTTCTTTCCTTCTTCTCTTGTTCTTTCCTCTTCTGGTTTGATGACTATCTTTAGTGTTGTATTTGAGTTGATTTTTCTTATTTGTTTGTGTATCAAATGTAGATTTTTGGTTTGCAGTTATTCTGAAGTTTTGATATGAGTCTATATGTATATGGGATTGTTTTAAGTTGTTGTTCTCTTAATTGCAAGTTCATCTCCAGTGTACTGCATTTCTACCCTCCTCTTCTCATGATTTCTGATGTTGGTGGTATAACTGTGCATAGATGATTTCGTATCTTTACTGTATATATACCTTTACTGGTGAGCCTTGTCATTTGTGGTATTTTTGTTTCCTGTTGCTGTCTTTTCTTTTCTGCCTAGAGAAGTTCTTTAAATATTTGTTGTAAGGCTGGTTTAATGTTTCTGAATTCTCTCAGCTTTTGCTTATCTGTGAAAATTTTGATTTCTCCTTCAAATCTGAATGAGAGCCTTGCTGGGTAAAGCAATCTTGGTTGGGGTTTTTTCCTTTCATCACATTAAGTATATCATGCCACTCCCTTCTGGTCTGCAGAGTTTCTGCTGAAAAATCTGCCGATAACTTTATTAGGGTTCCCTTGTATGTTATTTGTTTCTTTTCCCTAGTTGTTTTTTTTTTTTTGCTGTTGAGTTGTATAATATTTTACATACAAATATAATTGTAAGTAATTTACTTTGTCCAATCAGACTTTACAGTGTCTTACTTTACAGATTTTCTATAACACTATTGAAATTCTCTTTCCTTGACCCTATTTTTTCATGTATAACCTCTACTCTAGCCTCAGTTCACTTATCACTTAAGCTATTATGTACACTCTTTTTGAATGGTTTGTTTTCTCAAACTTCATTTTCTCACCCACTATATATATGTCCTGGCTTCTGCAGCCAACATTGTATTACAGTCTTCTACTGAGAATGACAATGATCTGTGTGCCACTTAACCTAATGGATGCTTCTGTGTCTGTATCTTGATCGTATTTAGCTTGGTTTATCTTATTCTTTTAAAGATACTCTTCATCTGGACTTCTCTGACATTACATTCAATGGTTTTATTCCTGTATCTATCTTAGCACTAATTTCTAGTAACCATTATAGGCTTAACTTCTGCTCTTTCTTTAAATGTTTTTGACTATAAAGTGCTGAGCACTTTTTTTCTGCATTCAAGAAATCTATAGTAAATATTTTCCATATACTAAGAACTACTGTAAGGATGGAGGAGAAACAGTAACTGAAACAAATGAAAAAGCCCTGCCTTCAAGGAGCTTATATTCTTACATTCCTCTCTACAAAACACTCTGAGTGATATCCAACTCCATGCCTTTAATACCATATATATATAAATGGTATGTATGTATATGTGTGTGTGTGTGTATATATATATATTTCTATCATAGACATCTGTCGTTGAGAAGGTGTGATTCAAGCTGTGAAGTGCAGGATGAAAAGGAATCCCATGCAGTAAGTCCAGAGGAAAATATTTCAGACAGAGGAAGCAGAATTTACAAAGACCTGAGGCAACAAATAAGCAATGTGCCTATCACACCAAGATGAGGTACGAGAGAAAGGTAAGGATTAGATCATGCAGACCTTTTGAATCACAATAAAGAATTATATTTTTATTCTAAATTTAAAGAACTTTACTGATTTCTTTTTCTATTCTAGTGACAGTATATTGTTTTCATTAGTTATTCTTTATTAAATATTCAGATTTGATTGGATAAGCCCTTTTTCATTAATCTTTTTTTTAAAGTCTATCATAATATGTCCATTCTATCATTACAACTTCATATAATTTTGTCAATTAAAAAATCCATTGAAATTTTTATTGCAATTACAGCCAGTACATAGATTGATTTGATGAGAATGGATATATTGTCTCTACAGAATCATTTTATCTATAAATATGATATTGCACTCTCCATTTACTGAATTATTCAAGTAAGCTGTGAATTTTGAGATATATGTAGGTGCTATAAAATACTTTTGTTTATAAGTATTGTATGGTTATAACATTTATTTCTAGATATGTATGATTTTTAATTTTTTAATTTTCTGATTATTGAATTTTGTAAACTGAGGATCTGTATACATTAAATTTGTATACATGCACTCTAAAATATTTAAGTTATTTTCCCTTGAGTTTTTTCAGTTAAACAACACATGTGCACATAATTCTAGCTTTGTTTCCTCCATTCCAAAAACTATGATTTTACTTTCTTATTTATGTTCTAATGCATTGGTTAATACTTGCAGAATTATGAAAGATAAAGTTTACTTGCAAGAATACTTGCCTTATTCCTTATTTCAATATAATTAGAATTTCAACAGTATATTTATGATGTGGGCTATTTTTTGAAGATACATATTAAAGATACATATTAACATATTTTAGAAGATTTCTATTTCTCATTTTCTAAGACTTTTTTCTCTATCAAGAATAAATGTTGGAGTTCCCATCGTGGTGCAGTGGTTAACGAATCTGACTAAGAACCATGAGGTTGTGGGTTCGATCCCTGCCCTTGCTCAGTGGGTTAACAATCCGGCATTGCCGTGAGCTGTGGTGTAGATTGCAGACGTGGTTCGGATCCCATGTTGCTGTGGCTCTGGCATAGGCCGGTGGCTACAGCTCTGATTAGACCCCTAGCCTGGGAACCTCCATATGCCACAGGAGCGGCCCAAGAAATGGCAAAAAAAAAACAAAAAAAAACAAACAAAAAAGAATAAATGTTGGTTATACAACTACATTTTCTATATGATAGAGATGAGGGTACATCTGTCATTTGCCCTGCTTCTGCTATGATTTTTAGTAATAGATTTTCTTACCTAGAGTTATTATTGAATTCCTGGAATAAACCATATTGGTTATGGTGAATTAATCTTTTACATATAGGTGCTAGATTCCATTATCTAATATTTTATTTAGGATTTTGACATCTATATTTATAATTCATTTTGGTCAGTAGTTTTACTATTGCTAACAATTTGTACATAAGCATGGATGTTAAATTTTATCAATCTTTTCAACATCTATTGAGATGACCATATGTATGGCTCCCAAAACATAGTCACCTTGCTAAACAATCATTTTAAAATCCGGGTTACAGGAAACTATGAGACTTTCTTGGTTCATTATAGGATATGTCATTTACTTTGTGATTAGATTAATTTCCAATAATACGTATTGATGGAGTTTTCTTTCAATTTATTTTGCAAAGAAAACTGTGAGACCGCTCTGTAAACACACATATCTTTCATTTTATATTTTCAAAAATTAAGTTACTCATTATTTCTTCTAACTCCACTGTTTCTATTTCTTCCCCAGGAATACTTATGCTTCTTAGATTATATCTCTGATCTCTCTCTTTTTCCTTTGTAATTATCTTCTTATAGTTTGTCTTTGTCATTTTCCTATATTGTATGACAGAGTGGTTCCTTCTTTTCACTTACACGACTGAAATGATTTTCAACAGTCTTAATTATATTATTTACTCAATTCAATGTGAATGTTAATTCTATTATTACAGTATAGTTCTTGCAATCCTTCCTTTTCTCAGCCATTTTCATTTACATCTGAGCTTTTTTTCTTCTTACAATTTTCTTCACCCTCCTTAAAAAGAACATTCTTCTTTATTGTCTAGTAAAGATGCTAAACATCTTCTGTAGAAATGTCTTCATATTTATTTAGGAGGCCATTTTTAACATATATTTGCTTTCTTTGAAATTATAGGTTTGTGTTTCCACTTTCTTTGTCTATATATTTCCCATAAACCTGAAGTGCTTATGGTTGTGGTTACTTATGTTTTTTCTCTACTTTTCCTTTAATAAAGTAAAGCTTTATCAAGATTGATTTGATAGTCCATAAGACTGCTTTTTACTAATTTGATTAATAGATAATTTTGAAGATCAATTTTGGGGGTAGGATGATGTACAGTTTTCATCTCAAACTCACTTTCAGCAGATATCACTTAGTACAATTCTGATATTCAAAAGTAGAATGGCTTTTCTATTACTTTGCCTAGTTTCCAGACGTACACTAATGATTACTGCTCCCAGGACTCTTCCTCTCTCTGTCCTTCTCATCCTTCCTTGACTTTCCCAACTACAGAACTTTGCTTCTAGCAAGCATATTCCTTTTGTTCTTGCCATGTTATATTTTGGCTATTACTGTTTCTGAATGTTTTTAATGTACAGGAATCACTGTCTCAGCTTTCTGGTTTCTTCCTGTCCTTTTAAAGAAAATGTATTTCATTGAGTGAAACCTAGAGAGGTCACCAGAGAAGATCTGAAGGTTATTGCTTAATCCACTTCCATACACTTTTAGGCAATGGAAATTCCTTCCAGAATTAGCATTAAGTCCGTGTTAGTTATCAGTTGTGGCATGAGATATAATATTTACCTATGTCTACATTTGGTATTTTAGCAGGAATTTGGGAAAGTCTGAGTCAGGAGCTATGCATAAGGCATTGTTTTAAGCTAGATATTCTTTTTTGGCACTTCTATTAATGTCTTATTTTATTGTGTCTGGTTTAATCCACAATTCCTAATGTATAAGAGGTAGACATGGTCTATTTTCTTTTCTTCACACCCCAACTTTATTGAAGAATAGCTGGCAAATATATATGTATATATTTAAAGTGTATAATGTGATGACTTGAAATACCTATACATTCTAGAATGATTATCAAGATCAAGGTAATTAACACCTTCATCATTTCACATGGCTAAGTCATGTGTGTGTGTGTGTGTGTATTTTTTTTTAATTTGCTTTTTGGGGTGGCACCCATGGCATATGGAGGTTCCCAGGTTAGGGGTTGAATTGGAGCTACAGCTACAGATGCACTCCCATGTTGCAGATAATCACAATGGCCAATATATGGAAATACCTAAATGTCCTTCAATATATGAATAAAGAAAATATGGTATGTATACACAATAGAATATTATTTAGACATAAAAAAGGAATTCTTGACAATTGTTATAACATGGATGAGCCTGGAAGGCATGATACTCAGAGAAATTAGCCAGAGAAATACAAATACTGTATGATCTCACACATATGTGGAATTGCCCCCACAAAAAACACTAATTTCATGGTAACAGAGTAGAATGGATGCTGCAAGGTGCTGAGGAAAGGGGGAAGTGGAGAGATACAGGTCAAAGGGAATAAACTTTCAGTTAGAAGATCAATAATTTCTGATGATTTAATGTACAACATGGTGACTATGATTAAAAATATGGTATTGCATACTTAGATTTTGCTGAGTAATGGTCTGCTAAGGCTCAAGACTTCATATGAATCTATTATATTTTCTTATCACTCTCCTCATTACCTCCAGTTTCTACTGTTTTTCCATTTTTTTTTACCAGATATTAGATTCTATAAAGGATTGTTTCAATCAGAGTCCATTAAAATTATTCAAAAAGCAAAGCACTCAGATTTTCTTACTATCTTATAGAGAAGAAAACCATTGGTTCACAAACATTTCTTTGCCTGCAGGTAATTTCCTCATCGCCTATCTCAGGTTTGTATTGGAAAGTTGATGATGTATTAGCTAAAGTTTCCAGCTTTAAGAACAATCTAAATTATTATTTAATGTCTCAGAAGGCATAAAGACAGGCACCAGCAACATCAGGTTACATTTTGTTTCAGAAAAATAATACAGTATTTGGTAACTACTTTAAATTTTAAAATAAAATTTATATTCTTCATGGGATTTATATACAGTAGATCAAGAGATTTATGTTATTGTAGAGCCTTTATCTGTGCTAAACAATATCAAGTAAAACTTGAAGATAATGAATTTCACCTGTGTGTTAATTAGTGCAAATATTCATTTTATTGCTAAAAATGAAATTGAAAGAATGTTGCATTTAGAATTTGTTAAAATATAGGTAGTCATATTAAATTATGAAATGAATATTATTTTCTTTAGAAAATACAAAAATTACAAATTAAGATTAAAATAAATTCCTTAATATAGAGCTATTTAACAAAAATATTAAATTTTGGGGAATTCCCGTCGTGGCGCAGTGGTTAACGAATCCAACTAGGAACCATGAGGTTGCAGGTTCGATCCCTGGCCTCATTCAGTGGGTTAAGGATCCAGAGTTGGCTTGAGCTGTGGTGTAGGCCACAGACATGGCTCAGATCCCATGTTGCTATGGCTCTGGTGTAGGCTGGCGGCTACAGCTCTGATTCGACCCCTAGACTGGGAACTTCCATATGCCGTGGGAGCAGCCCAAGAAATGGCAAAAAGACAAAAAAAATTAAATTTTAAACATCAATTTGAAACTAATACATGGTACCATTTCCAAATACTTTGAACAAGAGAGAATTTCTATTCCATATTCAAACTAACAACTTTAGTTCCCCAAATATAAAAAGACTAAGGTGATACACAGAATGAAAACACCATACACATATTTTACTCCTCTGCAACAAAGCCTCAATATGAATTACAAAGAAAACTATGAAAACTATCCATTCAGGGAGTTCCCATCGTGGTGCAGTGGTTAAAGAATCCGACTAGGAACCATGAGGTTGCGGGTTCGATCCCTGCCCTTGCTCAGTGGGTTAAGGATCCAGCGTTGCCGTGAGCTGTATGTAGGTTGCAGATGTGGCTCAGATCCTGCGTTGCTGTGGCTCTGGCATAGGCTGGTGGCTACAGCTCCGATTCGACCCCTAGCCTGGGAACCTCCACATGCTGTGAGAGCAGCCCAAGAAAATGGCAAAAAGACAAAAAAAAAAAAAAAAAAAAAAATGAACTATCCATTCAAAGACCTGAGGGAAATTAATCTGAAACTAATGGGATAGAAATTAAATTGTGCAATTTCAGGTCTTTTAAACCTTAAGTAATTGTACATTTTAACTTCATAGATGTCATTTTTAATGTAAGACTATATCTGTTAAAAAAATACATAAGGAGAGTGTGGCCTTTCTAACAGACTCGTTGTATACCAATTCAGTTACTCTAATATTAGGTTTCACTATGTGACTTTGCTTAAGTTGGAACAGCTCCCAATAAGTTTTACATCTTACCACCTCCTACTCTGCATTCCTAAAAGCCTATCAAGTGAGAATCCTCAGAAACAAGGGCCATTTTTCCAACTGTGGGGTGGTCGTCTCAGTCTGAAATTTCTGCAAAATGTAAAAGCTTTAAGAAGGTCTCCCTGTGGGATCTGAGAGTATATGGAATTTTACATACAAAACTTTTTAAATCCTTCTTGGACTCCTAGTTAGTTCTATATAACCTTGGTTAGTCCTGCAATCCATTCATTCAGGAAATATACTTCTAACTTGATAGTGTCTGTAATACACTTCTAACTCAAGAGGAGGTTATATTTGGCTAAGACAAACAAAATCACTTTGTTTTAAATTGTTTCCCTAAAGCAGTAGTAATGTAGAAGTACCATAACCATGGTTCTGCAAACCAAAGAGAGACAGCAGAGAACAGTTGAAGAAGATTGCCTTTGGAGACAGGTCTTTACTCAGTTGCTCACTGTGACCTTGGGTGATTTTTATCCACTATCTTAGTGTTAATTTCTTCATCTGTAAGATCAAGGCATCAGTACCTGCCTCAAGGGACATAGGCTTAAATAAGATGGCAAACTTGAAATGGTCTAGGTTATAGTTGGCATTTAATAAACACTAGCTCCTTGCTTAACAGCCACCACAGGGTGAATGGTGGGAGATGATCTCCTGATAGCAATAGGAAGCCTGGAAAGTGCACTATGATTGATAAGATTTTTTTTTTGCGGGGGGAGAGTTGTTTGATTGTTGTCTTTTTAGGGCTGTGCCTGTGGCACATGGAAGTTCCCAAGCTAGGGGTCAAATTGTAGCCACCTCAAGACCAGATCCAAGCTGCATCTATGACCTATGCTGCAGCTTGCAGCAACCCTTCCTTAACCCACTGAAAAAGCTCAGAGATGGAACTACATCTTCACAGACACTATGTCAGGTTCTTAACCCACTGAGTCACAATGAGAATTCCTTACCATGTTTATTCTTTTAGCTTCCTCCAAGATCATGAAAACAATTTATTGGTCATCATTTCTCCTATAGTGATTTTTATGCCAGCCAAAATGAACTCCTTTCAGCTTCTCAAATATTTTATGCTCTTGGGGTCTCAGCCCATGCTCTTTCCTCTTCTTGGAGCACATCATCCAGCTTTTTACTCATCTCTTAGTCCTTACTTTAGTAAGTATACTCCGAGTCCCTAAATTAGGGTTTGATGTCCCTTCTAGTGTTCCCATAGCACATATTTCCTCTATTGTAACATTAATCACTCTGTATTTTAATTGCCTGTTTATTTATCTAGATTTTCTCCTATAATAAAATGCCATGAGTGCCAAGATCCTATCTGTCTTACTCACTGTGGCTAGCACAATGAATCAATGAATAGTAAGTGGCAGTTTTGCACTCGGGGTGTGAAAGCCACCATGTCGTCTACCCAAATTTATCCAGCCAAACTTGTTAAATTGGCAGATGTTTTCTTCCTAATGTCCTCACTATTTTATGAGAAATTCATATGATCCACTCATTCCTATTCCTGCTTTTCCAATTAATCACACACAAGTCAGTAGCATTATGCATTAGGCCTTCTTCTCTCGGGTTTTGGAAAAATATTCATGCTGAAATGAATAGTCTGATTATGACAGTTTGAGGAGAGACCAGATAGAATAATGAAAAGCACATGGATTGGGCGCTAGAAATTCTAAATGTTGGTCTTCCCTTTACAATCAATTAGCCATATCATTTTAATTGTGTTGCCTCTCTGAATCTCAGTTTCTTCATCTGTGATCAACCATATCAGTACTATTTCATAATGCTGTTGAAAGGATCAAGTGACAAATACACGGTTTTATAATGCAAAGGATCTTTGATGAAAGGACTATGTGATCTCGATTTTAGTAAATTTGTGACATGGGGGAAAAAACATTATGCCTTCCGTAGAAAATCCCCACAGCATAAAACAACATTATGTTTTAGAATATACTGAGGTATAGTGAGGTTTGTTCAATTTTTTAACTCATAGCTATTAAATGGAATAATAATCTTCCTCCAATAAGTTTAACATATCACATAAAATATGAATAAAATACATATAGAGAACCACTGTTTCCTTTAAAAATTGAATCTTTTCAAATTCATTAATAAAATATAGCTTGATTTGAAAGCTTAAACATTTAAACTCCAAGTTATTCACAAAATGTACTATATAGTTTTCTAGAATTTTAAATTGATTCACCTAGTTTAATACTATTTTTTAAATATGCTTTATAATTCTGTTGAAAACATACTTTCTATGGAGCTGTCTTTTGCAGACAGGCTTAAAAATCTGATTTTTGCCCCTTTGTCAGAAAGTAGCAAACCCCCATGAGATACTTTTCATCCCACAGACCTTCCACTTTCCTTTTTATAAGATTCCTTGAATCTAACTTCAGCCCCTTAAAATCATCTATACATATTTGATGTGCAGAATTATGAAAACTCTCACCAGTGTCATTAATTTCCATGGGAAAATAGTCATGTTTAATTCCCACCCAGTATCTAACTACCCAACGCAGGAAGAAATTCATATTTCTTAAAGCTGAGCTTTCCTAAATTTAATTTCATGCATCCTTGACACCAGCTCAAATAGCATCTAGATTCTAAATGAGGTTTGAAATATGTACAAAAAAAATTCCACTTTGCTATTTCCTTCCAAAGTACACTGTATCTCTAGCACCCAGATATTTTCAAGGAAGTCAAGCTCAAAAACGTCCTCCAGGCTTTTCTGCCCTTAAAATATGTTACAATAGCCCTTATGGATGAATATATCCACACTCCTTCAAAGGAAGTTTTACTTGTGAAAGGGTCTTCAAAATTTCTTTGGGGAATAAACGGAGTTTTGAATAGAGCTTTTTATTTTCATAGACCCCAAAGATGTGAGAAGAAAAACCACAAATAAAAAGACCCTTGACTCTAAGTACCTCCCAAATTAGACATAACATTTCTTGAAATGTCCATATTACTCACTGCTTTCAGTTAAAATTATGCTCTCTTCTCATGACACTTGTCAACTTACTATCTATTCTCTAGTAGTGGCAGCCTTCTCTGTTCTTTCTACTGTCTTTATATATGTCATTTCCATTGCCTAGAATCCTCTCTGCTACCTGGTATGAGCAAATCCTACAAAATATTCAAGTATTCTTTTCCTTTGTGATGTTCCACAGACCAGGCATGGAAAACCATCAGAATGACAGTTTAGCCTCCTTAAAAGAGTTTAGCATAGTTTAGAAGATAGGACTTGCTGTAACACTTACACCTGACAAGTCTATGCTAGAGGAAGATGTAGAATATAGCATGGCACTGATAAGGTTACTGTAAGATTAGAGGAGACTCAGATATTATGGGGGTGTATGTAAGTATATTGGACGTTATATAGAGACACCATGGGGTAGGCAGCAGAGCACAGGAAAATGAGGCCTTTTACAAGGATGACAAATTGGATAAATTAATAAGGAAAGTGTGATACAAATGTAAATGGAAAGAACTAAGAAAAACAGTTTTGAAGACAAACTTTCTTTCTACATAATTTTCACTTGCTCTCCAGACCAAATTTCTTCTTAAAATACTGGTATTATTGTGTTATAATATCCAGTTTAAAGGAAATTCAGATTGGGACAGTGAAGAAACTGCATAATGAAATAACAATTTGCATAAATGTATTTTTTCTTTATCTTTGGCCAGATTAAGCTGAGGGAAAAAATTTTAAACACAACAAATTATTTCTTTTGAGTTTTGCTGAAGCACTCATTATTTACTAATCTTTTAGTTTTCAAATAGCTGTTTCAATGTTTTGTCAGTGCCTATAGCTCGATGCTTTACCAGGCTAATAAATTTCATGATTTTGGACTCTCCAAAAGTTATTTTGCTTTTAAGGAACCCATTCCATGGAAATAGTAATCAAAGCCAGAGAAGCCTAGATGATGCATGATTCATTCATGATTCTGAAATTAAACTGAGATTTTAAAAATTCTTAGGAATGTCAAGTATCAAATGTCATCTGACTGTACATTTTTAAAAATAAGTTGAAAAGTTTAACTTTTATGGAAAAAGGAATGTAATTCATCACAAATTAGACATATAAGTTGATAACCTTTGTCAGTAGTTTAATAAGAGTAAACATGTTTAATTCTACACATTCAAAATTCACGGCAGTAAAAATCCAAGAAGCCACATACAACATCAAAATCTTAATAAGTGTTAATAAAGAAGCAAGTAATTTACTTGTACATAATGCTTGCCTTAAATTACACATAAAATTTTGGTTAATTTGGTACAAAAGAAATCTCTTCTCTATTGACTTCCCTACTTTCTATAGGGTTAGTTTATTAAACTAAGGTGACCAACTCTGCTGGTTTGCTAGAGATAGATAGGGTTCCTAGGGTATTGGATTTTCAGTGCTAAAACCAGGACCATCCTAGGCAAACCTCATGCCTAAATTTGCCCAATTCCTATGGTTAGGCACCAATTGGATATTTTAATATTATATATATATTATCATTTGATCAACCTCAGAGAATGAAATTCTCATGACATTTTAACTAAAATGTGACTTTAGATATGTCCCCTATCATTATTTTCCAATCTGTATAAAAGACAGTGACTTAATCATTTTTATAACAAACAGGGTTGAATTAGTGCGTCAAGTTGAATAGCATCAGCTTTGAGAAAAAGCAGAGTTTGAAACATGAATCCAGCATTTACTAGCTGCAGGACATTGAGCAAAATAATATAACAACATAAACTTCAGTTTCTACATCTATAAAATGGGATATTACCTTACCTCATAAGATTGGTGCTTGTAAAAGCAAGGTGGTACACAGTAAAGTTTTAAAAATTGTTTCTTTGGAGTTCCCGTCGTGGCGCAGTGGTTAATGAATCCGACTAGGAACCATGAGGTTGCGGGTTCAATCCCTGCCCCTTGCTCAGTGAGTTAACTATCTGGCATTGCCGTGAGCTGTGGTGTAGGTCGCAGATGCAGCTCGGATCCCGCGTTGCTGTGGCTCTGGCGTAGGCCGGCAGCTACAGCTCCGATAAGACCCCTAGCCTGGGAACCTCCATATGCCATGGGAGCGGCCCAAGAAATGGGAAAAAGACCAAAAAAAAAAAAAAAAAAGAAATAAAAATTGTTTCATTATCATTCATTTCATTGGAGGTATCAAAATGGAAATAAAAGTATGTGGTTTCTTCCTTCTCAGCCATTCAGTAATAATTTCAGAAGGCGTAATCCTCTCTGGTGGAGCATATATATATATGCTTTTGCTCAAAGCTCATGTTATTCAACTTATTACTTGAAACCTATTTGTTATAACAATGGTTAACTCACTTTTCCTTATACAGAAGTTTTATATATATATAATTATATATAGAGAAAATTATATATGTAGAATATTATATATATTTATTAAAAATACATAAGATTTTATATATATTTACTATTATTCATGAGGAGACAGGGGAGAGAGTGGAGAGGAAGAGAGAGATTTTAAGGAATTATATCATTGAGTTGTGAAGCTTGGTATTTTCAAAATCCCCTGGATAGGCCAGAAAGCTGAACTCCCAAAGAAGAGTTGCAGTTTGAGTCTAAAATCAATCTGTAGAAGAATTTCCTCTTCTTGGGGGAGGTCAGTCTTTAGTTATTAAAGCCTTCAACTGATTGGATGAGGCCCTACAATATTATGGAGGGAATCTTCTTTATGCAGAGTGTACTGATTTCCATGTTAATTCCATTTTACAAACATTTTCAAAGAAACATCTACAATAATGTTTGGCCAAATATCTGGGTTCAGTGGCTTAGCCAAGTTGACAAATAAAAGTAACCATCACATGGGGAGAAGATACTCCATACTCCCTAGGCTGAATCTAGGGTGTTAGTGGATGTTTTCATTTACTTACATTAGATTTTAGAGGTATTAACATTCTTTGGCTGTATATAAAAATATGAAGTTGATGAAAAATCAAGGTAATCAAGAATTGAAAATACTGGGGAAGTTCCAGAGCCTCAACTGGAGCTCTAGGCAGCTCAGGACTGAGGATGTTTCTTTTAAGGAAGGCAAGTGTTTTTCAAGTAATTGCAGAAAGTAGTAGTTGTATAAGCCCAGTATATTGGCACAACCAGGGTCTATTCAAGAAATCTGGTGGTTAACCAACTAGAACGAGGAATGTAGAAAAATGGGCTTTAATCAAAAGAACATATTAGAACAAACACGTGGTTACTGAAAATACATGATAGAATCCACAATGTAGTAGAAAAGGGCTCATCTGACAAAAGCAAATAGCAAATATAATAAGGACTGGATATATTCTCACAGTAGATCTCAAATTTGTTGCCTCTTTTATAGCCAATCTTAGACCTCATCAGTTCAGATAGCAGTAAGGTATAGCATTGAATCAAGGAAGTTAATAAGGTCAGAAAAAGGGTTATAAGTGCATCAAGATACTCATTATATAGAAAAATATGCACACAAATTTTAAGATAACAAATTGAAATAAGCCAGGAAAAAATAATATGGTAGTTCAAAATGGATAAAAACAGTGTCTTTAAATTATTATTTGCAACATTTTTGGCCACATTTTGAACATTTGACAATTTGAGCTTTCATCTTTCACTAGAACCATCATCATTTATAAGAAAGGTAATGTGCATTAGATCAAGTTATTCTAACCGAGCAAGATGTTAAATGTCATTTCAGGTAATGAGACAAATGAAGAAAATTTGTAATAAGTAGAACAGCTTCCCCGGGACTCATTACACTCAGGGGAATTTTAATCTGCTTTCATGGTAAAGGTTAACAAACATTCAGATAGCTCCTACTTGTATTTGTCACTTAAAAAGCATTCTTCCTACAAAGAGTTCAAGATGGTGGCGTATTTGCTTCATTTCAAAGTGTATAGGGTGCCCTTTGTGGGAATGATTATTTCATCAATATCATTAAAGCAAACGTTTATTGAGCTCTTTATAGCAGTAGGGCAGTGGAGCAAATGTTTGGAACATGGAAAGGCATTAGACACAGTACATTTCCTGCTAGAGGAAGTATCTTTACAACATAGCCTAGAATATATTTTCTTCATAATATATGCTTTAAAGAAAAATGTGGACTTTCCATTTGAATCAGAAGTCTTTGGGCCAGAAAAGATCATATGCTATTCAAAACAACTCAGAGAATTTAAAAGCTAGTTATTTAACACTCCTTAAAATGCCACTGTATTTCAGTAGCAGCAATTTTTTTAAATTTTCTTTTTAGGGCCACATTTGTGGCATATGGAAGTTCCCAGGCTTGGCGTAGAATCAGAGCTGCAGCTGCCAGCCTACACCACAGCCACAGCAACATGGGATCCAAGCTGCATCTGCAACCTGCACAACAGCTCATGGCAACTCTGAATCCCAACCTGCTGAGCAAAGCCAGGGATCGAACCCTCATCCTCATGGATACTAGTCAGGTTTGTTTCCACTGCACTATGATGGGAACTCCCTGCAATTCTTAACTGACAACCACTTAAGGGAAAATATGGGGGCTGTGGTCTGTAGTGCTTTTCAGTATTACTTCTGACACCAAATGGGCAATTCCCCTCACCCGTCTCCCTGTCCCACAGCAACCAATTCTCCACTCTCTGGATATCAACTGAATATCTACCATGGAATTCAATTCTGTTACTAACTATCCAGAGGCAGCACAGAACCCACAGGTTATGGGCATAGTCCCACAGGACTGCCCCAAATTCAGATGCGAGTTCTGAGTCCCAGGTTTCCCCCTGTAATTCTGACCTAACAGCTCTAACTTTGAGAGTCCCCACAGCCCTCTCTCAAGTTAAATAATTTGATAAAATTACTCACAGAACTCAGGAAAGAACTCTACTATTACTAGTTTATAATAAAGGGCATTGGGATACAAATTAACAGCCAGATGAAGGAGTCCAGAAGGGTCCTGAACTCAGTAAGTTCTATTACAACACAGTTGAGGTATGCCACCCTCCAAGTATTTGGTTGTGTTTACTAATCTGGAAGCTCTCTGAATCCCATTTTTGGGGGTTTAATGGAGGTTCTTTCACTGGGGCATGATTGATTAAATCAATTGACAACTGGTGATTAAATTCAACCTGCAACTCCTGTCCCCTCCCACAATGTTCAGGAGTCAGGAATGGGGTGCAAAGCTTTAACCCTCTAATAACCTGGATGGTTATCTGGCAACAAACCCCCATCCTAAAGCTATCTAGGGGCTCACCATGAGTCACCTTTATTAACATAATATCAAGCAATGACCTTTTAAAAACAATTACGCTTAGTTAAATCCTCTATCTTTTCATGTTAGTCAAAATAGTAGGAAAATTAGAAACATAATGGATTAAAAACCTAATTAAGCAGTTATATTATTGTTCACACTGTGTTAAATGACATATTTTCCTAGAATTTCCAAATTGTTATCTGTTATCCTTCTGCATGATTTAATATTGAAATCTAGAATCCAAACATCATTAAGGTCTCTGTAAAAAAGAATGAGAACATTTCAGAAAATTAAAAGAAAGGCCTCACTCTGTTAACAGTAATGATAACTGATGTATAGCTCTTTGAAAGGAAGCTAATATACTCAGTGAGTATGATTCCACTTTGCTGATAATTGATACCTCATTAGTAAGTCAAGCAAATCTCTAATCCTCTTCACAATTACACTATTATATTTGAAGGGAGAAAAGAGTGCAGATATTTTTAATATTTTGCTCTAACATGGTTCCCAGTAGGTTAGTTTTATATACGCTATACTATACTAAAAACTTCATCCCTCTGTCATTTAACATCATAAAAGACATAGATCTTCCAGTCCCAGGAAAAGATGGCATAGATTCACTTTTCCCTGCTCTTCCCCTCTAAATACAACTAAATACTCTGGAAATAATAATTCATCAGACAAACATAAAAGGACCCTAAAATATGGAAAGGAAAAAAGGCAGACTGGCTAGAAACCTCAAGACTTGAGGAATCACATGATAGTGAGTTTCATGGGTTTTCCTTTTTATCTACCACATATGCTAGAGTGGGCTTTGGAGAGGGCCGCAACCTGGAACTTCCAATGGGCATAGAATAAAAACAAAAGAAAGCAAGAAAATTGACTTCTGTGGCCAAAGGACCCAAAACAGGTAGCACAGCTGAGACTGAATAGAGATATCCATCAATACCCTATACTCAGGGCATACACAGCCCAGTGTACCATAGCAGCAGCATCTGTGTTACCTCCATGAAACACCCAGGACAGCACTGGCCAGATCCAAAGAACAACTTCACACTTGGAGGAGCAGCAGACCCAAACAACCACAAGAGCAGCAACAATAGCAATATCTACCATATCCTGAGTCAAGCAGGGAAGCAATGCCTGATTTTCTACAGCAACAACATCAAGGCGGCCCAAAAAGGAGTCCATATAACATAGCACATCCAAATGACTGAGAGCTCATCCACCATAGAACCAGCAACAAGACCCTTTCCCATTCCCAGAGGAATAGAAGGCATATCTTCCACAGTAAGCGTATCATCAGGGCCAGTCATGGACCCATCCACTTGAATCAGTGGCAACCCACTCTGCCAAAGCAGTAAGAACATAGCAGGGTTCCTGTCATACACCTGGGAAAATAGCAATAATTATCCTAAAAAGTGATAGCAATCAAAGCCAACGGTTTGCTGAACCTCACACTGAAGGACACTGGGCAGCACATGTAGGAATTGAGCAGAAGCTGCAGGGGATCCAGAAGTACAAAGCCAATCAGAATAAGATGTAGAGGCTCTTAAAATTATTATTGGAACTGCAACTCACAAAAGTAGACAAGGTCCTACAGGCAAATCCTAAGTAGGATGACAGAGATTTAAATAGGATCAAGAGTCTTCCCGCATTATATATAAAATGTCCAGGATAAAATTGTAAATCACTAGTCATACAAAATAATGAAAAACACAACCTGAATGAGAAAAGATGATCAACTGATACCAATACTGAAATGAAACAGATGCTGACATTGTCTAACAGGGATTTTAAAGCAGGCATTATAAATATGTTTCTATAAATAATTATAAATTCTCTGGAAACAAAAAATAGAAAGTCCAAAGAAATAGAGGTTATAAAAATAATCAATTTGAAATTATAGAACATAAAAGAAAAATTGCTGAATTTATTTAAAAAAAAACTTACTGGACAAGCTTAATAGTAAAGTAGATATGATGGAAGGTAGAATCAGTAAACTGGAGAACAGATAAAATTGACACATTCTGAGCAATAGAAAGAAAATATGGTTTAAAAAATGAACAGAGCTTCAAGGATGTATGAGATAATAAGAAATAACTAGTATTTGTATAAATGGAGTCATAGAAGGAGAAGTGAAAGTATGGACTTGAAATGGATTGAAATACAATTGAAAAATAATGGCTAAAAATTCCCAAAATTTGGCAAAATATTTTAAAGATTCAAAAAACTGAACAAAACACACATAGGATAAGCCCAAAGAAACACATACCAAGAGACATCATAATTAAACTTCTGAAAACTGAAAACAAATAAAACATCTTAAAAACAGCCCCCCAAAATGATATGCTACCCATGAAAGAACACTGATTTAACACTGGCAGCAAATTTCACATCTGAAGCCTCAAAGGTCATGTGGAAGTAGCACAATACTTCCTAAAGGAAAAGAGATGTTTAAGTAAATCATATATCCAACTTTACTCAGAACAGTCAAAACCAGGAAACTACCCAAGTATCTTTCAGTGGGTGAATGGTTAAATAAATTTTGATACATTGACAGGATAAAAAATACCACTGAGCAATAAAAAAGAACTATAATACACACAACTTGGAGGAACATCAAGAGAATTATTCTGAGGAGTTCCTGCTGTAGTGCAGTGGGTTAAGATTCTGACTGCAGTGGCTCAGGTGGCTGAGGATGTTCAGGTTCAATCTGTGGCCCAGTGCAGTGACTAAAGGACCCTGTGTTGCCACAGCTGCAGTGTAGGTTACAGCTGCAGCTTGGATTCGATCCCTGGCCCAGGAACTTCCATATGCTTCAGGTGCAGCCATTTAAAAAAAATTTTAAAGGGAATTATACTGAATGAAGGAAAATCTCAGAATGTATATTATGAGATTTAATTTTATAACACTTGTGAAATAACAATTACAGAGATGAACAGTTTAGTAGTTACAAGGAGTTAAGGATGTAGTATATAGTTATGGAAAGATAGAATAAGGGTATCTTGTGCTGCTAGTAAAATATGTATCTTGATTGTAGTGATTACATGAATCTATTTTATGATAAAATTTCTTACAACTATGTGGATGTGTGCACACACATATTAGTATATGCATAACTGGTGAAATCTGAATAACCTCTGAGAATTGGACCAATGTCAATTTCCTCATTTTGATATTGTACTGTGAACAAAGACTTTGCTGCCATTCCAATTCTATAAAGATCAAGCCATTACCACTGCAGTCACTCACCGACAGTACACCCTGGGGGAAATTCAGGAATTCTGTGCCTTGGATACTGGTCTAGACAGTTAAGATGCTTATTTAAGTTATAATTTCAATAAACGTAAATTCTTATATCTCGTCATGCATAGAAAAGCACTAAAATGAACTTGAGATGTCTGTTTTTGTGATTAACAGTGATCTTTTGATGTTCGACTACATGTTTTTCCTTAGGAAAAAACCCTCATATATATCCTGGTTCCTCCCTTACCTCTCCAAAACAGTTCTTCTAAGTTATCTGAGAGGCTATCTCTTGATCTATAGTCCTCAGTAAGTTCTGCGAATAAAACCTAACTCTCAGGTTTTAGGTTGTGTTTTTTTTTCTTTCAGTTGAGAGTACTATAGCTGTGTATAGATGTTAACATAGGGAAAGGTGAGGGAAAGATGGACAGCAGTTTCCTGTATATTTCTTTGCTATTCACTATGAATTTATAATTAATTTATTATAAAGTTTTTCAAAGGCATAGATGGACACTGTATGTTAAATATGTTTTAAAAATTATTAGAGAAATGCAAATCAAAACTACCATGAGATACCACCTCACACCAGTCAGAATGGCCATCATTAAGAAGTCCACAAATAACAAATGCTGGAGAGGCTGTGGAGAAAAGGGAACCCTTCTATACTCTTGGTGGGAATGTAAGCTGGTACAACCACTATGGAGAACAGTATGGAGGTACCTTAGAAAACTATACACAGAACTACCATGTGACCCAGCAATCCCACTCTTGGGCATATACCCAGACAAAACTTTCCTTAAAAAAGACACATGCAACCACATGTTCACTGAAGCATTATTCACAATAGCCAAGACATGGAAACAAACCAAATGTTCATTGACAGATGATTGGATTAGGAATATGGAATACTACTCAGCCATAACAAAGAACGAAATAATGCCATTTGCAGCAACATGGATGGAACTAGAGGCTCTCATACTGAATGAAGTAAATCATAAAGAGAAAGACAAATATCGTATGATAGCACTTATATCTGGGATCTAATAAATGGTACATATGAACTTTTCCACAACAAAGAAAATCATGGACTTGGAGAATAGACTTGTGGTTGCCAAGGGGGAGAGGGAGGGAGTGGAATGGATGGGGAGCTTGGGGTTAATGGATGCAGACTATTGCCTTTGGAATGGATTAGCAATGAGATCCTGCTGTGTAGCACTGGGAACTATGTCTAGTCACTTATGATGGAGCATGATAATGTGAGAAAAAAGAATGTATACATGTATGTGTGACTGGGTCAACATGCTGTACAACAGAAAAAAAAGAATGTATTGGGGAAATAAATAAAATAAAAGAATAATCAATAACCTAAAAAAATTAAAAAATAAAATATAAAAAGCAAAATTCCAAATTGTCCTCTATGAGTTAGACTCCTCCTAATGCCAATGCATCTATAGAATTTTTATTCACATTTAAAACAAAAGAACAATCCCACTCCTGAATATATATCTGGACAAAACATTCATTGAAAAAGATACATGCACCCCTATTTCAACACAGCACTATTCACAATAGCCAAGACATGGCAACAACCTAAATGTCCATTGACATCCAGATGAATGGATTAAGAAATTGTGGTACATATATACTATGGAATACTCCTCAGCCATAAACAAGAACAAAATAATGCCATTTGCAGCAACATGGATGGAACTAGAGACTCTCATACTGATTAAAGTAAGTCAGAAGGAGAAAGACAAATACCATATGATATCACTTATATCTGGAATCTAAAATATGGCACAGATGAAACTACCTACAAAATAGAAACAGATCATGGACATGGAGAGTAGACTTGTGGTTGCCAGGAGGGAGGGAGTGGGATGAATGGGGAGTTTTGGACTAGTGGATGCAAATGGTAATATTTGGAATAGATGAGCAATGGACTCCTTCTGTAAAGCACAGGGAATCGTATGTGATAGGGTCATTTTACTGTACAACAGAAACTGAAGAAACATTGTAAACCAACTATATTTTAATTAAAAAAATAAATAAAGAAAAAACAAGAGAACATATCTTTATCAACAATTCATGAAGGAAGAAATGGTCCAAGTGTTTGTTGAAGAAGCTTAATCAAAAGTATTGCATCCAACACTCCTTCAACAATGCTTGTTGGAATGTCTTCCTTTACTTTCCACTCTTGGAAAGTTGCCAATTTTAAAGAAATTGCACTTTAAGGTATTTTATGGTAACCTGCTAACAAGGGAAATTTCATAACATCATATCCTGGGGAGAGCAAGTTCTGAGCAACACATCAGGTCTCAAGCACAGAGCAATATTTAGACTGGCAGGAGGTAACAATGCTAAATTCTGAGCGTCCTAAAGGAACTAAGCATGCAGAAATGAGGAGTACCTAACAGAACTGACAAAATAAGGAGAGTAGGAATGGAGTAAAAACTTACTTAGCTTGCAGTTTGGCTAAGGAGTAGTCTTGTGTACTACACAGACTTTTGGGTTTCACGTCCCACGAATAAACTCATATATACAACACAGAGGTTATTCATATCTTTCAAGTATAGGTGTTTAATTAGAGAAGGGCATTAGCAAGAATTTTCTTCAGAAAACACTCATATGCTCAGTGGTGTGCTAGATGGTCCTGGATATAAAGATGTACAGGGCATAATCTTGGCCTTGAAATTTACAGTGAGGCTGGGGACATAAGAAAAGTATACTGAAAAGGGCACCTAATAATATATATTCTCAATATATTTATCTGTTAAACACAGGACATTCTATAATAGCTCAGAAAAACACTATGAACGAGGAAAGTCAAAGACATAAAAAGATAACAGATTTAAGTAAACCATTGACTCATGAGCAGAGTTCAGCTAACCAGGAGGGCTAGGCATTAGGCATTTTAAGCAATAGGAATGTTGAGTGCAAAGATGTGGGAATAAGAATAAGAAGTATCAATTGGTGGAAACTATAAGGAGATATATTTAAACTAAGAACAAAAAATAGCTTTCTTAAACAGTGCTTTCCAAAAATAAAATAAAATTCCTTGAGATTAGTACCTCGACATTGCGTGCATTTATGTTTATGTTAGTTGACCAACTTGTACGGATGTTCCAGGTGATATTTAATGTTCAGATGGTTGTTTAAACTTTTACACCCATCTTGAAACTGAAGCTTTATGGCGATACTATAATTCTTGTTCCCAGATTTCCTATCACACTGTCTTACTTGTCTTATTAACTGGATCACACTGACATAACCACCTGTTTGTGCTACCAATAAGTGTCTATATTAATACTGTCTACATACTATGTTCTACATGCCTTTTTTTTTCTTCTTATGGCTGCATATGGAGCATATGGAAGTTCCCAGGCTAGGGGTCTAATTGGAGCTGCAGCTGAGACCCATACCACAGCCATGGCAACACCAGATCCAAGCCACATCTGCGACCTGTGCCATAGCTTGGGGCAACTCTGGGTCTTTAACCCACTGAGTGAGGCCAGGGATCGAACCCACATCCTTTTGGAGACTATGTTAGGTCCTTAACCTGCTGAGACACAATAGGAACTCTTACCTCCAGATATTCCCTAACTTCAAACTTACTTCTCTAGAAATGACTGGTTTTCCAGGGTTGGACATCCTCATATAAGCTGGAATCCAAGTTTTTATTCAACTTCTTGATTCCTTTCCAAATATATGAAAACAAATTTTATACAAATACCACAAGACTCTTTTTTTTTTAGGCTGAATAACCTTATTATTTCCATTATGCCTTAAGAATCCTTTATCAGCTCATTTTAATTCATCATTTTTCATCTCAACATCTTAACCAGTTTCATGTATGTGGTCTATCCAGAGCTGAGTAGAATTAAATTCTATTAGCCATGTGACTTAAGATTTTATTTTGGGAATTCCCACTGTGGCACAGCAGGAACAAATCTGACTGGTATACATGAGGATGCAGGTTTCATCCCTGATCTTGCTCAGTAGGTCAGGATTCCAGTTTTGCCATGAGCTGTGGTGTAGGTCACAGATACAGCTCAGATCCCGCATTGTTGTTGTTGTGGTATAGGCTGGAAAATGCAACTCCATTTTGACCCCAAACTGGGAACTGCCATATGCCGCAGGTGTGGCCCTAGAAAGCAAAACAAAACAAACAAAAAAAGATTTTATTTTGGTTCCAGGTGAGGTGGGTGAATTGAAATACATGTGGCAGCCTTCCTTTCATATCTTAAATAACTAAAATTATATGAAAGGAAGGCTGCCACATGTATTTCAATTCACCCACTTCAACTGAAACCAAAATAACATCTTTTTGTTTGTTTTGTTTTGCTTTCTAGGGCCACACCTGCGGCATATGGCAGTTTCCAGTTTGGGGAAATAAAATTGGATTGTGATGATCATTATACAACTACAGATGTGATAAATTCATTTGAATAATAAATAAAATTATAGAAGTAGTCTAAAAAATTAAATACTTAAATTTGTTACTGGGTTTCTCAGAAGAAGCAGAGACTATGGCCAATCATAAAATCTGAAAATCCCTTAAAAATAGAAAAGTTAGGAAAGATGAGTTGCTGGGAAAGTAAACTAGTACAACCATTATGAAGCCACTATAGAGGTGCCTCACAAAATTTAAAACAGAATTACCACATGATCCAGCGATCCTATTTCTGGGTATATAGCCAAAAGAAATGAAATCACTATAGCTACCTTGAAGAGACAGTGGCACCCTCATGTTCACTGCAGCATTATTCACAACAGCCAAGACATGAAAAAACATAAGTGTCTCAATGGATGGATGGTTAAAAATGATGTGGTGTGTGTATGTGTATATATACATATATATATCAATATATATATACACACACATATATAATGTTTTATATATATATAATGTTTTATATATATATATATATATATATATATGAATCTTATTCCATTATAAAAAAGAAGGAAACCTTCCCATTTGTGATAACACAGACCTCCTGAGGGCATTGTGCTAAGTGAAATAACACAGAGGAAGGAAGACAAATACTGTACGTTCTCACTTATATACAGAGTCTAAAAAAATCCGAGCTCATAGAAAGAAAGTAGAATGGCAGATGCCAGGGTCTATGAGGTGAAGGAAGTGGGAGATGTTGGTCAAATGGTACAAATTCCAGATGTAAAATGAATAAGTTCTAGGGGTCTTATATATAGTGTGGTGACAATAATTCACAATAATGTATTATACACTTGAAAGTTGTTAAAAGAGTAGAACTTAAATGTTATTAACACACAAAAATGGTAATTATGTGAAGGGATAGAGGTGATAACTAACCTTACTGTGGTAATTACTTTGTAATATATACATATATGAAATCACATTATAAACCTAAACTTACATAAATGTTAATAATATCATAATAAAGTGGGAAAATGTAGAAAAGATGAGATTGAAGATCCTAGTTAAAAATGCCTGTTGGAATATTACTTATTTATTAATAGGAATGAATTATATCCATCTGAGCTAATATTGAAAAGTAGAAAAGTTATACAAAGTTAAAACAATGGGAGGTGCAGAACTATGTACAGTATGATTATATTTGTTGAATTTAGAAAAATATATTCATATATATGCTGGAAAATACTATTTCTTAAAGAAATAACAAATGTTTACCTCTCAAAAGAAGAATTAGTGGGTAGGAGTTATAGCAATGAGACACTTTCACTTCATTTTGTAATTTTTTTGCCTTTTATAAACTTAAACATATGTCTTTTATGTCAAAAGGGGGTAGACTTCTTATTGTCTTATTTGTATTTCCTTAAAATTATAAACAGTTTTTATGGAAAGTGTATTTTTTATTGACCATGTCACATAGTTGAAACAGGGTGAGTCAGAATATTCAGGCCTTTTCTTCCCAGTTCTCCATAAGTATTTGCTGGATGACAGTTAATTAAATGAGTAAAAAGAATGAGAGAAGCAATATGCAAAAGCAATCACTGGGAAAGATTTTCAGATATATTTTTTTCCCTTTAGAACTCTGTGTGTTCATATCACTATATAAAAATTTCCAATAAAGCATAGGAGACTTTGGATCTAGTAAGAGCCCAAAGAACCTGCACAAATTAATACCGGTTAGGAAGCTACTGCCATAGTGCAGGTAATAGATGAAAGTGTATTGGATTAGGCTAAAAACAGAAGAGGTGGGTATACATGAACAGATTGGGGATGCATTTTGGGGAAGTGGATCTAAAATGTCTTGATAAAATGGTTAATAGCAAGGTGGGAATAAAAACTGTGACTGGAATTGATTACACAGATGGGAGAAATTTTATGACTCTATCTACACTAGTGAGAGGATCATGAAGTGGGGAAAGGAGTTGAAAGCAGATAATACCATGCTTTGGCACAAATAAAATGAATGATCACAATGGTAATATAAGAATACTACTTGTCCAAAGAATGATACTTGGTATTAAAGACTTGGGCTTTCTACCATATAACCTTTCTGATGAATTGTTTCTTTGGTTGTTTGCTTGTTTTCTGTTTTTGTAATAGGAATAATAATACCATCTGACTCAGAAGTTTCTTGTGAGGATGAAGTCAGGTAATATACATAAAAAAATCCTTATGAACTCTAAAGAACCATACAAATGTTAGATTTTAATATTAATACTATTTTCTTTTTAATGACTTTTATTTTTTCCTTTATAGCTGGTTTACAGTGTTCTGTCAATTTTATACTGTACAGCAAAGTGACCCAGTCACACACACACACACATACATACATTCTTTTTTTCACATTATCCTCCATCATGTTCCATCACAAGTGACTAGATATAGGTCCTTCCCTGTGCTATATAGCAGGATCTCATTGCTTATCCACACCAAATGTAATAATTTGCATCTATTAACCCCAAGCTCCCAATCCATCCCACTCCCTCCCCTTTCCCCTTGGCAACCACAAGTCTGTTCTCCAAGTCCATGAGTCTCTCTTCTGCAGAAGGGTTCATTTGTGCCATATATTAAATTCCAGATATAAGTGATATAATATGGTATTTAAACAATGAAAATTAACTCCCTCTCTTTTAATGAAAAATCCTTACCAGTAACATTCTATACTGCATATAATCTCCAAACATTAACCATCCTATGTACCTTCTACACTCAACATTATTTTTAAGAGATTTATCCATATCAATAATTATAACTCTGGTTAATCCATTTTAATTGATACATAACACTAATATCTAACCTTTCCTTTATTGAACAACATTTAGAATGTTTTAATTTTTTTTTACAATGCTTCAAAGGTATTCTTATATACATTTTATTGCATAGATACAAGAATTTCTCTAAGATACAGGTCTAGCAACAGGAAATACTGGTTGTAGGAAATAAACATCTTCAGCTTTATAGAATGTTATCAAATGCTTCTTTATAGTGTTTGAAACAATTTATATTCTTTACAACATATGTGAGTTCCTGTTTCTTCAAAATTTTAGAGACATTTAGCATCCTTAAACTTTTTAAATGTTTACTAAAAGGAACTGTGTTTAGAACAATTCTCTTTTTGGATTCAGTTAGCATTTTTATTTTGAATTCTTTATCTGGTACATTTTAAGATTTTGATTTCATTATTTTTCAGGTTTGTTTTTTTTTTTTTTTTTTTGCTCTTTCAATTCAGAGTTACTCTGCATTTTCATTTTACTATATTTCCTCTGCCTTTATGAATTCAAGTCAAAATATTAAGTATTGGGTTTTGAAGGGCTGTTCTAATGTGGGAGTGTTCTTATGCAGACTGCCATGTGCCCAATATCTTTGGTGGTATGGATGGATTTTATGTAGTTTGCCAGTCCCAGGTATATTAGCTGCTATCACATTAGTGCGGATTTAGCTAGAGATGGAGGAGTTAGAGCCTATGCAGGGTGTGAGGTGGGACTTCAACTCTGCTTAGTGTCCATTACCATCCTGTCAGGGGCGGGGTTTTCTCCCAAGTTGCTGGAGCAGAAACCCTGAGTGTTGGGCTTGAGCTAGCTCTGTTTCCTTTAAGTGTTTGTTTCTCCTTCTTCCTACATCAATACCTTTGCCCAGAGGAGGGGTGTAGTGAAGTAAGTGGGGCTTGTATGCTTAGTCAGGGGACCTGGCTCTGGGCTCATACCTTGAGTGAAGGACTTTTAGTCTACCTTAACTCATAGGAGATTTTTCTCTCATTTAAGCCTGCCTTCATCTGAACCTAGAGACTAGCAATTAAGAGCAAGCATGTTCAGCCCTGCACTCTACTCTACATATTTTTGTTATATTCCTGGCCATTAAAGGTATTTATCTTATTTTTTCTTGCTTTCTTTCATTTTTTCTTGGTATATTTCCTTTTTCATTACTATGTTTTTAGAGCAGACAGGAAACATCATAATCGTAAGTGCTAGAGTATCTTTTTAAGACATTTGTCATTAAAGATTTACATTTTTGATACCACAAAGATTATTTTATTATATCTAACCTCTCATCAACCCCTGTCATAGCTGTAGGAAAATACATGAACCACAAAGATCTGCTTAGCATCTTGGTATGTTTCTTCTGTGAGACATCATAAGGGACTAAGGGGAAGGAGGTAGGATCTTGGGGATTGAAAAAAAGACAATCAAAAGGGAGTTTTGGAGGCAGAACAAGATGGTGGAGGAGTAAGAGGTCATGCACACCTTCTCCCACAAACACATCAAAAAACCACATCTACATGTAAAACTACTCACACAGAACATCGACTGAATGCTGGCAGAAGAACTTAAACCTCCAAAAAGGGCAAGAAACTCTTGACATAACTGGGTAGAACAAAAGAAAAAAAAGGGAGAGAAAAGGAAACAGGATGGGACTAGCATTCCTGAGAGGGAGCTAAAGGAACCCACCTCCTAGGAAGCCACCTAATTGACTAAAGATCAGCTGAGTCGGCAGGACCTCAAAGTCCCTAAGAAAAGTGCAGCAGCTGGACTGAGATCAGCAAAGCAGAGTGAGAGCCTCACAGACTATCTGAACCACCGGCCTGGACACCACGGCCTGAGATACTCGGGCAGGGGCTGGGCACTGAGACTTAGGCTTTGGAGGTCAGTCCCGGGAGAGAACTGGGAATGGCATGAGGAGCTAAGGAGCAGTGCGCCATGGGCTAAGGAGGGGAACACCATGGCAGAGGGAACCTGGGAGAAGGTCTGGACCCACAGTAGAGGCAAGGTGCCATTGTTGGGGAGGGGAGAGGAGGAGGGACAGGCTTCCATAGGAAAATCCCTGTGCCAAAGCATGCCCATGCCCGTAGGCTTAGAGGGTGGGGCAGCTCTGCGGAGGCTATGGGCAGCGAGAAGCCTCTTGGTCATTTAGGGGAGATTAGGCACTTCTTGTGCAGGCTACCTGTGGCCAGGCAACTATTGTGTGTGCTAAGGGCATAAGGGGACTAAGTGCCTCATGGTGCCTTTAGCATGATGTACAGGTGGCAGGGACAGACTGCCACGGTCATCTCAGAGGCCAGAGGGAGGCATGTCTTGCCACCACTGGGGGCCTGTGAGTGGGCTTCACCAGCGATCCCAGTCACCTCAGGGATTGCCAAAAAAGAAAAAAAGAGGGCATTGCAACCAAGCACCATAAGCTGTTGCTCTCACTTCCCTGGGAACACACCCACCCTGCAGCTGCCAATGCCAAACACTCTGGGTGACCCCCCAGACACTTGGTCACTGTCCCTTCCCAAGAACCTACAACTAGGAGAAGCTGGTACACCACCTCCTAAGTGGGCTAAGTGGGACAGGGTGCTTCTTGGTGTGGTCTGCAAGCAGCAGGGGCAGACCACAGCAGTTATCCATGATTCCAAAGGTGGGTGTGACCCACTGCCATTGGAGATATCTGAACAAAAATCACTTGCAGCCCCATTCACCTAAAGGGCACCATAGAGGAGGGCATTGTGACCAAACACCACCTGTCAGTGCTCTCACACCCCCAGGAACACACCCACCCTGCTGTTGCCACTGCCAAACGTTCTGGGCAGTACCCACACACTTGATCTCTGTCACTTCCCAGGATCCTGCAACTAGGAGAAGCCTTTACAACACCTCATATGTGGGCTAAGTGAGATGGGTTTCTTCATGCATGGTCTACAGGTGGCGGGGGAAACCACCATAGTTATCACTGACTCTAGAAATGGTCATGGCCTGCTCCCAATAGGGGTCTCTGAACAGACACCACCTGCAGTTCCAATCACCTCAGAGGAGGGCACTGATATCAAACACAAGCTGTTGCTGCTCTCACTCCCCTGGGAGCCCATACACCCTGCTGTTTCTACTGCCAAATGCTCTGGTCACCTTGAAGATCAGCCTAGAGCTTATTACCCTTTCTCAGGGCCCTGCAACTAGGAGTACCCTGTGACACCTTCCTAAAGGTCCTTGCTTCTATTGAGAGCCCAACCACCAAGCACTGACTGCTGGCCCTACCCATTGCCTGCTTCTCCCTGAAAACACACTGAGCATCCTGGGAACAACTGCCTTCTCACACCAAAGAAAGAGACAGCAAATATTCAAACTCCCACACCAAAAATAAATAGTAATCCCCCCCAAAAAAAGTACAAAGGGGTATTCTTGCATAGAAGTAGCCTTACAAGACTATAGTTTGGCTTCCCCAAACTCACAGAAAAAGAAAAACACGAGCAAGATGAAGAAGCACAGAAACAGTTCCCAGTTAAAGGAATGGGGGAGAATTCTCCTAAAGTGGACAACAATGAAACACACCTCTGCAGTCTGACAGAAATTGAGTTCAAAAGGGAGGCAATGCAAATACTGAAGGAATTAAGAGACAATATGAACAGTAATGCAGATTCCTTTAGAAAGAAACTAGGAAATATAAGGAGGAGCCAAGAAAAACTAGAAAATTCATTTGCAGAGGTACAAACTGAGCTTAAGGCAATAAAGAGCAGAGTGAATAATGCAGAGGAACAAATTAGTGACATGGAAGATAAAATAACAGAAATCACCCAATCAGGACAGCAGACAGAAAACCAAATGAAAAAACATGAAAGCAATATAAGAGATCTATGGTATACTATAAAGTGCACCAATTGACATATAATAGGAATTCTAGAAGGAAAAGAAAAAGAACAGGGGATTGAAAATATATTTGAAGAAGTTATGGCCGAAAACTTTCCAAATCTAAAGCATACTGATATCAAGATACAGGAAGCACAGAGGGCCCCAAACAGAACTACACCAAGACATATTATAATAAAAATGGCAACAATTAAAGATAAAGAGAGGATTGTAAAGGCAGAAAGAGAAAAGCAAAGCATTAATTATAAGGGAACCCCCGCATAGGTCTATCAGCTGATTTCTCTATAGAAACACTATAGGCCAGAAGAGAGTGGCAAGATATATTTAAAGTGCTGAAAGGAAAGAAATTGCAACCTAGAATATTCTATCTAGAAAGAATATCATTTAAATTAGAAGGGGAAATAAAGAATTTCTCCAACAAACAAAAGCTAAAAGAGTATAGCTTTTAAACCCATTCTAAAAGAAATACTGAAAGGTCTTCTCTAAATTAAAAAAAAAGAGAGAGAAAGAAAAAAGAGAAAAAGAAGAGTTAGGATGGAGGAAACCCATTCTAAAAGAAATACTGAAAGGTCTTCTCTAAATTAAAAAAAAAATAGAGAGAGAAAGAAAAAAGAGAAAAAGAAGAGTTAGGATGGAGGAAACCACAAATGGAAAGCAATCACTTAAATAAGCCAGTATACAGATCTAAACATGAAGATGTTTAAAAAAAACACATCAAAATCATACAATGTGGGGAAGGAAAGTAAGAAAATATAGATTCTTTTTTATTTTAATGATGTGTCTGAGCCTATATGACTATCAGGCAAAAGCAAGCAGATATAGGAAGGGCTTAATGTGCTTAAAAAACAGGGCAACCACAAATCAAAACCAAACATTACATTCACAAAAACTGAAAAGTACTCAAGCATAAAATAAATGGAAACTATCCAACCCCAAAAAGAAAAGAAGAAAAGAGGAACATAGAATCAACTGGAAAACAAGGTCTAAAACGGCAATAAATACATAGCTATCAAGAATCACCTTAAATGTCAATGGACTAAATGTTCCAATCAAAAGACCCAGAGTGGCAGATTGGATAAAAAAGCAAAAACCCTCAATCTACTGCCTACAAGAGACTCATCTTAGAGCAAAGAACACATATAGATTGAAAGTGAGGGGATGGGAAAAGATATTTCATGCCAATGGACAAGACAGCAAAGCAGGAGTTGCAATACTCATATCAGACAAAATAAACTTTAAAACAAAGCCCAAAAAGAAAGACAAAGAAGGACACTATTTAACGGTTAAAGGATCCATCCAAGAAGAAGATATTACAATTGTCAATATATATGTCCCTAATACAGGATGACCCAGATACCTACAACAAATACTAACAGACATAAAAGAAAAAATGGATGGGAATACAATAAGAGTAGGAGACTTGAACACCCCACTCACAACAATGGACAGATCCTCTAGAGAGAAAATCAATAAGCCAACAGAGATCCTAAAGGACACAATAGAAAAGTTAGACTTAATCGACATTTTAGGACACTACATCCAAAAAAATCAGAATATACATTCTTTTCAAGTGCACATGGAACATTCTCAAGAACTGATCCCATACTGGGGCACAAAGCTAACCTCAACAAATTTAAGAGTATAGAAATTATTTAAAGTATCTTCTCTGATCACAATGGCATGAAACTAGAAATCAACCACAGGAAAAGAAATGAGAAAAAACTTACTACATGGAGACTAAACATCATGCTACTAAAAAACCAATGGGTCAATGAGGAACTCAAGAAGGAAATTTAAAAATGCCTCAAGTCAAATGATAATGAAGACACATCCACTCAAAATCTATGAGATGCTGCAAAAGCAGTGCTCAGAGGAAAATACACAGCAATACAGGCCTTCCTCAAAAAAGAAGAAAAATCTCAAATTGACAACTTCACCCACCACCTAAATGAATTAGAAAAAGAAGAAGAAGAAAAACCTAATGTCAGCAGAGGGAAGGAAATCATAAAGATCAAAGAGGAAATCAATAAAATAGAGATTCAAAAAACAATAGAGAAAATTAATAAAACCAAGAGCTGGTTCTTTGAAAAGGTAAACAAAATTGACAAACCTCTGGCTAGACTCACCAAGAAGAGGAGAGAAAAAACCCAAATAAACAAAATAAGAAATGAAAAAGGAGAAGTCACAACGGATACTGCAGAAATACAAAAAACCGTAAGAGAATACTATATACTTCCTAAGGTTCGGTGTGGCAGGATTAAGGGTGTTTGAACATTGTAGAAAGAGTACAATGCAGTTTGAAGTCATAAGATATAAATAAAAGGATTACAAAGCATTTTGAAGAGTTTCAGCTAAATGTAGTAAGTGGTAGAATTTGCAACACAATTTCGTTAATTCCATAATAGCTCTTAGTATCCTAAGAACAGAAAGTGAGAAGTCAGTGACTCAGATTTGTGGATTGGCATGATGATAATTGTGAAAGGTCAGAAGTCTGGCCAATTCTAGGAACCATGAGAAGATAGCAACTAAAAGATTGATATGTTTCTACAGGTCAGGTAGGAAAGGAAATGATCAGAAAGTGTTCTGATAGATGTGGAAAATACTAAGAGATCAAGGGATAAAAGACTGTAATAAGGATACAAGCAGGAGTAAGACAGGGGGATGAAGTGAGTAATGTAATATTAATATAATCTTAACATCAAAAGAAGTTAACTTTGAAAGTTTTGCTTTAAAAACTTAAAATATCTTGAAATAATTTAAGACTTTCAGAAAGATTGCAGAATAAAAATGTCTTCTTGTACTCTTAACCAGATTTTGAAAATGTTAACATCTTACATAATCAAAGTACAATTATCAAAGTCACACAATTAGTACTGATACGATTCTATTATTTAACCTGAAGATATTACTCTGATATCACCTATTTTCCTCCTGTCTCCTTTCTTGGCCAGGATCCATTCCAGGATCAAGCGCTGCATTAAATAATAACAATGTACAAGTGCCAGAGGATGACTGAAGTGGAAAGGTGGTGAAATCACATTAGAGAAGATCACAGAAATTCAGAATATCATTCATTTATTCATCCCTTTATTTATTCATTTCGTAAATTCTTTTTGAGCCCTTAATACGTGTCAGATACACAATTATATGCTGGGTGTTGGCAAGAGTAGAGAAACTAATGTTATAATTTCTGCCCTCAAAAACTCTCAATCTCAGATACAAGTCCCTTTTAAGATTCTGACCAAAACAAAAACAAACAAAAAAACAAAGACATTAATAGATTTATAATTAACCTTGAAATACCTCCAATTGTTATCAACCATGCCAAAGACTGTCTTGCCAAGTTTTATGCCTTACACTTCCCTTGGCACATTGTTGGAATTTAACAAATATTAGTAAATGATCATGAGCAGCATCAATCCCTAAAGATCGAGATCACATATTCACCGCCAAGCATAAGAAAATAGAAACATGAATCAATTTCATTCTTTGTATGAAATTTCATACAGAGAAATTTTAACATTACATATCACTGAAGGCTGTCATGCTAATAAGTTGCCCAGATCTTTTTGAGGATTGACTGTTTTGAGGATTATTTTGTAGAATGTCGCCACGTTAGGATTTGTCTAGTGTGTTTCTCATGGTTAGACTGGAGTCATGTGTTCTGGGGAGAAAGACCATAGAGACAATTTGCACTTTCATCACAGCCTGTCACAAGTACCATGCTCTCAGCAGGTTAAGAACCTGACTAGTATCCATTGGGATTTGGATTCTATCCCTGGTGTGGCTCAGTGGGCTAAAGATTTGCCATTGCCATGAGCTGAGGTGTAGGTCGCACACGTGGCTCAGATCTGGCCTTGCTGTGGCTATGGTACAGGTCAGGAGCTGCAGCTCCAAATCGACCCCTAGCCTGGGTATCTCCATATGCCTCGGGTGTGACCCTAAAAAGACAAAAAAAAAAAAAAAAGTAACATGTTGTCAACATGACTTTGACTTATCAGTGGTGATATTCCAAATAGATGTCTGTATAACAGCTAATGGAATGTTTCAATGTTTCATTCCTGAAAGTGATTTACTGATGATATTCTATGGCTCCTCACTGCTTGTAGGATAAAACGGTTTGCTCAGCTCAGCATTCAAGTCTTTTTACAACCTAATTCTGACCTTCCAACTTTTATCCTTCATGAAAACCTTCCTCCACTTCAAACACTGATGCACAAGATACCCTGTATGATGTCTCTCCCATTTGCACTGTTCATTCCAAACTCAAAATTGCTTACCTTCTGATTACTTAAAAAGTGTATTCATCCTTTGTTTCCCTCATGTGCTAATTGCTTAATACATGTTTCCTGACTAATCCCCTAGAATGTCCTAATTTTTAACACAGAGTAAACAAACACTCTAATATCACTCTAAGAACACTGACCATTGCCTATCAACAATAAGAAGGCAATTATCAAACAATGCAAATGATGAAGACCCTGGGGATCTTTCCAAGTATTCACATTCATAAGCTATTTTTTTTTCTGCACAGTAAACACTTTCTTACAGAAACTATGAGAATAAATAGGATATACATTTTTCCCTCTGTATCTGTGATTTTTGCACCCATAGAGTCAATCAACTGCAAATTAAAAATATTTGGAAAAAAATTTCAGGAAATTTCCAAAAAGTAAAACTTTAATTTTCTGCATGCCAGCAACTATTTACATAGCTTGTACATTGTATTTACAACTATTTACTTAACATTTACATTGTGTTAGGTATTATAAGTGATCTAGAGATGATTTAAAGTATATGGGAGGATGTGTGTAGGTTATATACAAATACTACGCCATTTAATACAACTTAAACATCTGCATATTTTGCTATCTGTTGGGGGTCTTGGAACCAATCTACTCACAGATACTGAGGGAAGACTATAAATGCCTCATATTGTATAGTGTCCCCAAGAGTTCATTCTTCAGAGTACTATGTAGTATATACTACTATAAATACTAATAGTATTTATTATAAACTACATAGTTCTGGAATATAAAACATTGATAACAAATCTAAAAATGTATAATAATTATTATGCAGTCACCTTCAAAGAAATACCAAAAGTTATATATAAAGATTAGTTCTTCCAAGATTAGAGAAGAATGATGAGACTCAACTGTACAGAAAGATTGAATAAAGTATTAATAAGTGAAAACTCATCAATCAAGATGATGATTTTCCTAATAAGCAAGTTATTTTTTTTTCTTTTGTCTTTTTAGGGCCGCACCCAGGGCACATGGAATTTCCCAGGCTAGGGGTTGAATCAGAGCTACAGCTGCCAGTCTATGCCACAGCAACTCAGGATCCGAGCAGCATCTGTGACCTAAACCACAGCTCACAGCAGTGCCAGATCCTCAACCTACTGAGCAAAGCCAGGGATTTAACCCACATGGATACTGCTCAGGTTTGTTAACCACTGAACCATGATGGGAACTCTTTAATAAGCAAGTTTTGATTACAGTCCACTTTCAAATATCAACCAATGTATATTTTCACGCCACTTTGAATAACTTAGGGTGGAGCCTTACACTATAATATTTTTTGGTCTACTAAGCAATGCAGGGAGAGTGGTGAGTATCTTACAATCTGTGCAACATAATCCCAGAAGGTGGTGGTGGGCTGTTATAAAATATTTGAATACCTGTTTCACCTTAAGGCAACCTCCATGTACATGAATGCAGTATCTAACCCTCTCTACCTCTACTCACATTTTTTAAAGACTCTGGCTACATTGAATACTGAAAAAAAATCATCTCTACATTTCATACCTTTTTCCCTCCACAATCTTCCTTTGTGGTATTTCAACTGTTAGAGTTAAAGCAGACAGACTAGTACAAATAACACCCATGATAATTTTCTCCTGAATATTTTCTATCATTTCCTCATGAAAATCACTGCAATAGAGGCCATCTTGTGCCTTCTCCATGAATGGCAAACACAGAAAAGAATTCTTTGTGAAAAAATTAGTAGTGGAGATTTGGTATTTAAAAACAATATGAGTGGCTATTCAATTATGCATCAGTGTCTTTAAAATCTACATGCAATTTCGGTGTTCTAACTTATTCATAGACTTACCTGAAGAAAAGAGAAGCAAAACAGACAGACTAGCTGAGAATGTTCAATCTTTTTTTTTTTTACCTTTTATTAATTTTTTTCTAGTGTAAGGCATGGTCAATCATTTTGCTATAGATATTTTTGTTAATTTTACCTCTAAATTATTTGGTATATACTTTTTCCAAAGTGACATTTCAAGAATTTACTACATTCTCAACTTCTGACATCATCCATGTTAAAAGAGAAAAGAGGTAACATGGATAACCAAACAAGTATTTGACTGCAAAATGTTTGTTTGTTTGTTTTGCGGTTTTTTTTTTTTTTTTTGCCTCAACTTGAACATAACTGGATCTGCTTCTTTATGGAAGTTTACATTCCTGAAATCAACATAATACCAATTTACATAGAGCTTCCCTATGTCACATGAATGGTAAATTATTAGCAACAGTAAGAGGTGGAGAAGTCTACTTAGTGGTTGCTGCCTCTTTCCCTTTTCTAATTTAGTATGCATCTTCTCTCTCAAACTGTAATTCTTTATCTCACTCTCCCACATTGAACACAATTCCAAGTCTCACTTTTGTTTCCTGCCAACTGCAACAAAGATGTTTTCTCTAATAGCCATAGCCAGGGCCTCTTGATTACCGTCAGAGAATTTGAAAACCAATATATTTTTTTTTTTTTGTCTTTTTAGAGCCTCACCCATGGCATATGGAAGTTTCCAGGCTGGGGGTCCAATTGGAAATGTAGCTGCCAGCCTGTGCCACAGCCACAGCAACACAGGATTCAAGCCATGTCTGTGACCTACACTGTAGCTCATGGCAACACCAGATCCTTAACCCACTGAGCAAGGCCAGGTATCGAACCTGTGTCCTCACAGATGCTAGTCGTATTAGTTTTCCTGAGCCACTACAGGAACTCCAAAACCAACAAAATCCAAAAGAAAGGATTCAACAGTAGAAAAAAAGGCTAATGGAGGGAACATTTTTTTTGCTTTTGGGGGCAGTAGGTGCCGCATATGGAAGTTCCCAGGCTAGCAGGTCGAATGTGAGCTACAGTTGCCAGCTTATGCCACAGCCACAGCAAAAGTAGGATCTGGATCATGTCTGTGACCTACACCATACTCACAGTAATGCCAGATCCTTAACCCACTGAACAAGACCAGGGGTTGAACCCACATCCTTATGGATGCTAGTCAGGTTCTTAACCCACTAAGCCACAATGAGAACTCCTAGAGGGAACATTTTGAAAGAAGAAATTCTACCCAGAAAGCTCTATCTCTTCCGGCTGTACCAGGTGTTGTGCAAAGAAAAAAATATGATTACAATGCTAGACATGCCAAGTACCCAATAAATACTTGTTTATTTTCATTGCATTACAATTACAATGCAAGCACCTGAATGTACAGGTCACCTAGCTTTTTTGAATATCCTAAGCACACAATGATCTGGCTGAGTAAAATATTTGCAGTTTGCTTTTCCTCCACCATGAGAAGATAGCAACGTGTACTGCATTGCAAGATAATATCTCTAGACTTAATTCCAGCCTGTGGTCAGGGGAAATGTCAACCTTGAAGTTAATGAATCCCAAGCACAGCATTAGTTCACTGAAATACAAAGGGAGGCAAATTTAAGGCTTCATTTGAATTCATCAAGGTGAAGAGACTCACCACCTCTATGCTTCATACCATTAAATATCCACTAGGGAATTTAAACTTTGTCAGTTTTTACCACTAACAAATCCTGATCGGGGACTTGCATTAACTTCATGAAGAAAGATACTAGAACAAGTTTTTATTGGCTTTCTCTGATGTTCATGATTATATTTAATATCGCCATGAAAAGAAACCCCACCAAAGACTCCTCATAGCATGTGTCTCTTTACTGTCCTCATAATCAGAAAAATGATTACTTTTCTTTGGGAGAAAGAGACACACAGGTAATAAAGGACTCCTAATACTGAGAGAACAATTTACCTGATGGCCAACTGCTAGATACTACAGCTAATACACTTTGAGCTTCTCCAATATGGGAAGTACTGCTCTCATGTTCGTGAATGAGTGTGCAAAACAATGCCGGTATGGGCAGGCAAGTTCTCATGGTGAGAGGAAGCCTAAGGGTGAGACATGGGACTTTTATGAAGGTTGGCTATTGATAATAAAACTACTATGAACTGTTGGAATGAGAGCATTTAGTCTTACTAGGGGTAGTTTGGAAGGACCACATTTTTAGAAGTTTCTTACACCAATTTAACATCTTACCACAAGTAAAAGGGGTCACTTCTGTTTTATTCAGACTTTCTAGTCAATACACACATTGTACCTCAACAAATATGTCATCTTCTCATCTCCAGTTTTTCCCCTCAAGTTATATACATATAAAAGTATCCTGAGAGATAAGCTGTAGGAGTCATGTTTAGCACAACTGAGATTTTATTACTCACCTAACATCTTATCTGAATTCATTATAATACCACCAAGTGATTATGTTATGTTTTGGTACCCTATTCTGCCTTTCTTGAATTACTTGTTTACTGTGTGCCTGATCATCATCTTAATATTTACGTAGGCTCCACCCATATTGTGAGGATGAAGCTAGAGCTGGGAGTTGGAAACCTAACAGAGAATATGGGGAAAATGGCAAGTTGGTGACTCCTTTACTTAAGGAGGGTAGAATGAGGTGCTTTAGGTCAACCATGTTCTTCAATAGAAATGAGCTACCCTGAAGGATTCATTTGCTTGTGCATAGGAAACGGAGTGTAACTCCACCGTACTTCAGTGATCGTTGGTTACTCATTAGCTCTTTTGGCTTCTGGAAAGGAAATGGAACCAAATTAAAATTGTTCAACCATGGTAGAGAGATAACCGTGTAAACATCCTCATTGCTTTCTAGCTAGGACTTCTCACATAGGCCATTTGATGCCTTGAGGAAGGTAAAAATGAAGGCAGACCCATTCCTTCCCCTACCCTTCCTTTTCTCATCTCCTCTCCATTCAAACAGAGAATATGTTCTTGCAGAGAAATAAGTAGGGTGTTTAAATTGTGTCCCCAGGCTACACAACAAAGAGAAATAGTATAGCTGAAGCAGGTGTAGTGCTAAGGGACGGGTTGTGGAGGAAAGCTATTCAATCCAAGAGCAGTACTCTATGTAGGGAAAGAAAAAAGACGAATAGAAATAGCTTCAGCATAGTAGCCAGTCCCCAAGTTAAAAGCAGACAATACTAAGAAATCAGAACACATAGTATAAAGAACTCTTCTCAGTCACTATGAACTTTGCCAGCCCTTGAATATCTTGTCAAGATAGTTGGGGTACTCAAGATGATTTAAATATATACTTTGTGCGGGAGCACTCGATGCATTGTAGAGGGAGATGGATGAGAGGGAAGAACTGCAGCTGAGCAAAGATTGTGAAAGCGGCCTTTGTACTCTTCTACTTAGCCGTCAAATTTGGAAACAGCCTAGGAGAAAACTAGAAGTCTCCCATTTGTGTTTCTCTAAAAAGGAAATAGGCTAGTTCTGGGAATATTCCTATTGAGGAAAAAAAACCCTGGAGCATCTTAGCTAAACTCATGACATATATATATGCCTATAAATTCCAGTCTATCAGCTCCCTGCTCTTTATCCTCCACCAATATATAAATCTCTAATTCCATAAAATCATATGCAAAGATTATAACACTGTTAAGTGTTGTTTGGCATTGTTGATATAGCCTTATGGAAAGAGTTCCATCATCTTATTTTGTGATATACCAGTATGTAAAATCCCCAAAGTCTGTGCTCTTTGGAAAGAGAAGCAACTACTTCTAATGATATTATTTCTCTAGCAGTACCAAAGTGGATCTAAATAAGACTGCACTCAAATGAGCAGATTTTACCTAGGGTGGCATAGGCATTAAACAACTCTGTGTTTTCTCATAAGCTTTTCCATTAGAGTAGATAATGGGGCACAGATGTTGAAAGGATTTGTTAGTGAACACTGTGGGAGGGGACGGATTTTCTTATACATATCAAGCAAAGGCAGCTGGAAACCAGCCTAGTAACTCTCTAGAAGGCATAATGTTAAGGATTCTGCAACGTTTTGGTTCATTACATAGTCCTAGCTAAGCTAGAAAGGCACAGCGGTATCTGATATTAGAGTGAAGTGAGAGTACAATTTGTGTGTGGGGTTTATGAGAAATATATAATAATTTGGCAGGCACATAATTGATAATGACTTTATAATAATTTCTATATATGACAACTAAATAGATTATAAATAATTAGAAAATTAGGTAGCATTATCATTTGCCATGAACCAGTCAGTCATAGGAAAACTTGTATAGTCCCCTTTCTGCATATTTTTTCTACCTCTGTGACATCCTGCCACCTCTTAAAACCACCTACAGTGTTTATTACTGAACCATTTAATTTAGAATTTATCTTGAGGTAATGGAAAGTGCAGTGGACAGTGAAGCAGGAAATTCTGGTCCAGGCTCTGCCACCAACTAACTGTGGGAAATTTGAGCAAGCACCTAGACCATTCTATTCTGTTTCGTACCATGGAAAATGAGATTAATGGATTAGGGAAATCACTAATATCCCTTCTAGCCCCCAAATCCTATCATTTCCAAATATTGTTTTCAGACTGCTTCTGCACAACAAATAATCTCAGGACTGAAAGAGCTCTTAGTAGTCTAATCCACATACACGCCTAATATTGGAAACATTACAATATGATATTGATGTTAAATGGCTATTCAGCATTTCCAGAAACACTCTAGTTCTCAGAAACTCACTATCTTTTGGGGTGGTTCCTTCCATGAATTTATATTTTAGATTATTACAAAGTTGTTAAAATACATCAAATTTAAGTATTTCTCTTCAACAAAAGACAGTCTGGAAAGTCTTATTGAACAGATAACTGATTGGGAAAAGATAATTAAAGTGCCTAAAATTGAAAATTAATTATATCCAATATGTTAAAACCTATTGAAAAAAGCTGAAGAAGGAAACTAACCTAAACAAAATAAATAAGGAAACTATAGAAATCACAATAGAAACTCAGCCAATTATTCAAATAGGAAATTTACTGATGAAGAAATCCAAATTTTAAATAATTGAAGAGTTTATCTAACCGGCTAATAATCAGAGAAGTAAACATAAAATGGTGAATTCTCAGTTTACAATCATTACCTGACCAAAGTTAGAAGAGTAAATAATCTGCCACCTGTTGGCAGGGTTGTGAGAGTAGATCAGGTCTCTGGATAGCCCAAGGGGAAAATAAAGTCTTACCCATTTTTGAACAGTTGATGAGACTGATTTTTACATTTTTGATGGGTGATTTTTAAAAAGAACAAGAATAAAAATATATGCAATAGAAGCTTTATGTCTTGAAGACTGGCTGGGCCCTAGTCCTATCCACTAGCAGGCCATCAGAAGCTTCAAGACACACTGGACCCTGCAGCCAGCTGTATCAGGGACTGGCAGCTTTCACCAGTGGTCCAACACACACTCTGGATCCCTGGGCTGTGCAACCAGAACCCAGGAATTGGTTCTGCCTGCTAGTGAGCCAGCACTACCCCAGGACTTGGCTTTACCTACCAGTGTAGGGGCACCAGCCCCAGGGTCACCTGGACCCTGACTCTACACAGCAGTGAGCCCATATTAGCCCCAGGCCTCCCTGGGGTTTTGAAGCCAGTTGCGTCATTACCTAGCCCCATCAAACAGCAGCCAGCAGCTTCTGCACAAGGCAGAGCTTGGCAACCAACCAGACTAGGAAGCCAGTGAAGCCACCCATAGAAGTCAGACTGCTACAACAAAATGATCTGCACAGCCCACATAGGAGGCAACTCTAGAGCATATAGCTGTAGTGATGAGAGGTTAATGAGCTGCTGAGACATGAGGAAATCTCCCACAAAGCCACTTCTTCAAGTTCTGGAAATGTAAACAACTTACCAGATACAAAGACAAGAAAAGAGCAAGTTAGGCAAAATAAATGACAGAGGAACATGTCCAATGGAAGGACCAAGATAAAACTCCGGAAGTCTATAAGTAACAAATGCTGGTGAGGGTGTGGAAAAAAGGGAACCCTCCTACACTGTTGGTGAGAATGTAAATTGGTGCACCCATTATGGAGAACGGTATGGACGTTCCTTAAAAAACTATTATAGAACTATTATGATCCTACAATCCCACTCCAGGGCACATATCTGGAGAAAACTGTAATGCAAAAAAATACATGCACCCCCATGTTCATCCCCACACTTTATAATAGCCAAGACATGGAAGCAACCTAAATGTTCACTGACAGATGAATGGATAAAGATATAATACACACATATATAAACACAAACACACAGGTATATCACTCAGCTATAAAAAATAATGAAATAATTCCATTTGCAATAGCATGAATGGACCTAGAGATTACTACACTAAGTGAAGTAAGCCAAACAAAGGCAAATATCAATCCCTATGAAAACATTTTTCATAGTGCTAGAACAAGTAATTTTTAAAAGTTGTATGGAAACACAGGAGACCCTTAAATATCCTAAACAATCTTGAAAAAGAAGAACAAACCTAGAGGAGAGGTATCACACTCACTATCTTCAGACTATACTACAAAGCTACAGTAATCAAAACAATAGGTTATTGGCACAAAAACATAAATATCAATAAATAGAATAGAATAGAATAGAGAGATCAGGAGTTCCCGTTGTGGTGCAGTGGTTAACGAATCCGACTAGGAACTATGAGGTTGCAGGTTCGATCCCTGCCCTTGCTCAGTGGGTTAAGGATCTGGCATTGCCAGGAGCTGTGGTGTAGGTTGCAGACGTGGCTCGGATCCCGTGTTGCTGTGGCTCTGGCGTAGGCCGGTGGCTACAGCTCTGATTCAACCCCTAGCCTGGGAACCTCCATATGCCACGGGAGCGGCTCTAGAAGAGGCAAAAAGACAAAAAAAGAATAGAGAGATCAGATAAAAACCCATGCTTATTCGGTTAATCTAAACAAAGGAGGCATACATATACAACAGAGAAAAGTCTTCAATAAGCAGTGTTGGGAAACTGGACAGCTACATATAAAAGAATGAAATTAGAACATTTTATCATACCATAAATTGCAGCAATATATATTTGGATCTATCTAAAGTAAAGGAAACAAAAGCAAAAATAAACACACGTGATCTGATTAAACTTAAAATCATTTGCACAGAAAAGGAAAGCATCAATAAAATAAAAAGACAACAGATTGGGGGAAAATATTGCAGATGATATGACTGATGGGATGTAATATCCAAAACATATAAACAGCCCATACAACTTAACATCAAAAAGACTAACAACCTGACTGAAACCTGGGAGAAGACCTGAATATTTTTCAAAGAAGATATACAGATGGCCAGCAGGCACATGAAAAGATGCTCAACATTACTAATCATCGGGGAAATGCAAATTAAAAGCAAGATGAGCTATCGCCTCATGCCCTGTCTGAATTGCTATTATCAAACAGTCCACAAATAACAGGTGTCAATGAGGATTTAGAGAAAAGGGAACACTTGAACACTGTTGGCGGGAATATAAATTGACATAGCAATTACAGAAAACAGTATGGAGGTTCCTCAAAAAACTACAATAACTATTACATGATCTAACAATTCTACTTCTTGCTCATCCAAGGAAAACCAAAACACTAATTCAAGAAGATCCATGCACCAAGTGTTTATAGTAGCATTATTTACAATAGCCAAGACATGGAAGTGGCATAAATGTCTATCAATAAATGAATGGATAAAGATTTTATATGTATACACACACATACACAAAATGGTATACAAATCAGCCATGAAAAAAGTAAAATTTTGCCATTTCATTTATGTGGAATCTAAAAAGTAAAACTTACTAGTGAATATAACAAAAATAAATAAATAAACAGACTCAAAGAGAACAAATTAGTGGTCACCAGTGGGAAGAGGGAAGGGGGGGGACAATGCATGGTCAGAATATTAAGAGGTACAAAGTCCTATGTGTAAAATAAATACACAATAGTACATCACCAGAAATACAGCCAATATTTCATTTTAACTATAAGCAGAGTAAAACCTTTAAAAACTGTGAATGACTATGTTGTATACCCAATACTTATTAACTGTACTGGATGTACATCTAATAAAACCAATCTATCATAGTCTCAAGTGATAAATTTCAACAAATGGTAGAGAACTAAAATTTCCCACATTTGGATAATTTCAAATATTATAATAAATCGAATGCACCTCGATTTAAAAAAAAAGACTTATTTGACCCAAAAAACCTAAAATATTTACTATCTGGTCCTTTACAGATCAAGTTTGCTAAACGCCTGAACTCCAGGATCTGTCATGCACTGCTTGCATAAGGAGCCATACTTGAGAGCAATATGGAAATATTCAGTCAAACTAAGTACACAGACACTGTGTAACCCAGGCAGGATAAACACTCTTACAAAAGAACAAAAGAGTATGTGTCCAAAGCTATTATCTTCAAAGTTGTTGAAGGTGACTGGGATACTCATCACTTGGTGTTTGATAAAATGTTTTGGATGTACATTATGGAGATTATGTAGCATTGAAAAAAATGACAAGATAGATATACATGCAGCAAATTAGAACTTAAAAAACTTAAATTAAAATAAAACAGATAATAAGGTCTTTATCTCAATACCGTTTATGGAAACTAAAAATACATAAGAACAAAACAACAACAAAAACACCCCCCCAAACCCTCCTGCACTGTTGGTGGGAATGTAAACTGGTACAGCCACTATGGAGAACAGTTTGGAGATACCTTAGAAATCTATACATAGAACTTCCATATGACCCCACAATCCCACTCTTGGGCATCTATCTGGACAAAACTCTACTTAAAAGAGACACATGCACCCGCATGTTCATTGCAGCACTATTCACAATAGCCAGGACATGGAAACAACCCAAATGTCCATTGACAGATGATTGGATTCGGAAGAGTGGTATATATACACAATGGAATACTACTCAGCCATAAAAAAGAATGACATAATGCCATTTGCAGCAACATGGATGGAGCTAGAGAATCTCATACTGAGTGAAATGAGCCAGAAAGACAAAGACAAATACCATATGATATCACTTATAACTGGAATCTAATATCCAGCACAAATGAACATCTCCTCAGAAAAGAAAATCATGGACTTGGAGAAGAGACTTGTGGCTGCCTGATGGGAGGGGGAGGGAGTGGGAGGGATCGGGAGCTTGGGCTTATCAGACACAACTTAGAATAGATTTACAAGGAGATCCTGCTGAATAGCATTGAGAACTATGTCTATATCCTCATGTTGCAACAGAAGAAAGGGTGGGAGAAAAATGTAATTGTAATGTATACATGTAAGGATAACCTGACCCCCTTGCTGTACAGTGGGAAAATAAAAAAAAACTAAAAAAAAACACCCCCCCAAAAAAGGAAAAACTCCTACATTTTGTAAGTAGGCTTAAACATCAAAAGATTAGAGAAATTACCTGGAGGGATGAGAAATGGAAATAGGTCAAGCCAAACAAATATGGGCCTTGCAAGCAGCAATGGTATTAGTGTGCCATCAATTGAGGAGTATGACTAATTCAACCCTTGACAACAGATGCAGTTAGAAAAAAAAATGTTCTTAAAACAGGATGATTTCTTTTTCTATGTAACTTCTACCTACTCTTTGGTCTCAGTTATATTCTCTATCATACAAAACAAGCACAATCTTTTTTCCACACATGCCAATGACAACTCTCACCCTCTTAGGCCCTCTTTATTCTATATACACTGTTCTATAATCTACATGAATTTTTCTAGTGTGACAACCAGAAATGGACCTAGTATTCATGTATAGGCTAATTCTCATGTAATTGAAAGAAATTATTGATTTCGTTCCAGACACTATACTTTTCTCAAGGAGGTCTAATCTGGAATTAGGAATAGTTTTCATGCACTCTACTCTTCCCTTCCTCGCTTCACACTTAACACCGCACTAGATATATAGCAATGACTTTGCAAACGTGCTTTGCTTAATTGATTGCACACAAACATACAGCTCTCAGTGCATACAACTAAATAATAAATCAGCATAAGCTTAGTTTCTTTTACTAATGTGTCCGGGACTGGACATATAGCTAATAACACCAATCTATAATCTCAAGTGATAAATTTCAATAAATGGTAGAGAACTAAAATCTTCTACAAGTAGTTAGATAAATTCAAAGCTCTAGTCAATTGAACTTTAATGGGGTCATGTGAGTAGTGTGTATGAGATAAAATGAATTTACTTTCTGACGATTTGGGGGTTTGACACAGTGCTGATGAGTGTTATGTCTATATGAAAAATATATTTTGTTGATCCATTTATTTTACTTTTTTGTCATTTTTTTTTTCTTTTTAGGGCCACACCCACGGGATATGGAAGTTCCCAGGCTAGGGGTCAAATCAGAGCTGCAGCTGCCGGCCTAGGTCACAGCCACAGCAATGCCAGATCTAAGCTGCATCTGTGACCTATGCCACAGCTTGTGGCAATGCTGGATCCTTAACTCACTGAGTTAGGCCAGGAGTAAAACCTGCATCTTCATGGGTACTAGAGGAGTTCTTACCCACTGAGACACAACAGGAATTTTTTTTATTCACTTTTTAATTCTTTTTTTTAATTTTAGTTGTAGAAGTAAATGTGTTGTTCAGCTGAGGCCAAATTATCTATAATTTCTCTGATTTATGACTTCCAAATCCATCTGAAATGGTAGACTCAACTATGATTGATATACATAGGATGGAGTCTACATATGGATTAACAAAATTTGAATTAAAAAATCTTAATATTTAAAGCCAATAAAGCATCTGTGCCAAAGAATAATATCTCTGTGGATTATGTCTTTTTGACTATGTGCTTCTAGTGCAGAAGTATAGGAATCTTGAATGAAGGAAATGTGTAACAATCAAAAAAAGAAGATTCAATGCTTTATTGGACTAGTTTAAGGGTACTAATTTTAATACCTCATCAGTATATCCCACAGTAGAAAAATGATTCACATTTTTCCAATCCAAAACACTCTGAAACACAGCAGAAGCTTTCACTGTCTCCCTCCAAAATTGAATGCATTGTTATGAGTCTTAGAATACATTCTTCAGGCTCTGAAGGTGAATGTATCATGGCTTCTTGCTGTATATATGCCTGGAAATCTCCTGTCTTAGAAGCTAAGCACACTTGGATAAGGCTCATTTGCATATCTGCAAGTCAACAGGGACACAAAGAGCTCCCACGATGAAATGAAAAATACCGCAGAAACATTTGTTACTCTCCTAACTTCAACAAGTCCTATGAGCATCTGATAATCCATCTCACTGTCTCATCAATGCCAGTAGGTTTATCACAGCTTCCACAGTTTGATTTTTAGGCAGGCTTAATTGTAAAGTGTTGTTGCAATTAGCTCACTAAAGTGTGTAAGGCAATTTAAGGGGGATTTTTAATTGAAATGTAGTTGATTTACATTGTTATGTTAATATTCAGTTGTACAGCAAATTGTAAGACAAATTGAAGAATTATAATTCATTTTCTAAAGCCTCGGGAAGATAGGAAGTCAGGAAAAGGACTCATGCATTTTTACTCAGATATTCTTTGAGCATAGGTAAAAGTCAAGAAACTGAACTGACATTCACTTCTGATTATAGAATATGATTATATGTTAGTTTATGCAATTTTCATTTCTCTCATGCATAATGCCTGAAGAGGAAGGAAGTAGTTAATTTGGGGAAATTTATCTGTTTTATTTGGGTGTGAATTATAAAACTGGCTACATGCAAAACTGTGATAAGCAAACTTTATTTTTGTCTTTTTAGGGCCACACCTGTGGCATATGGAGGTTCCCAGGCTAGGGGTCGAATTGGAGCTGTAGCTGCTGGTCTCTGTCACAGCCACAGAAATGCCAGATCTGAGCTACATCTGCAACCTATACCATAGTTCACAGCAATGCCAGATCCTTAACCCACTGAGCAAGGTCAGGGATCCAACCTGCATCCTCATGGATACTATTCAGATTCATTTCTGCTGAGCCATGACAGGAACTCTTGATAAGCAAATTTTAAGCTGCAATAGAAATTTGATTCAAATGCCAATAAGCCTAGTATTAGACATTGCAGAATGTTTACTAGGCAAGGACTCATTGGGGAAATCAACTTTTTCTTCCCTGATATACTTATCAAAACTATAGGCCTTTATATTATTTGAGGCGACTCAACATTTAGGGCTTTACAAAATGGCTAGAGAATAGTTTTCTCTGCAACAGTTGCTTGACTACAAATATCTACTTTCCTCTCTTTTTTCTTGCAAAGACTCAATTTATTTGAAGTTTCTACTCCTTCCCCACATGACACAATGGGCTAAGGATCCCATTCTTAGCTGCAGACATAAATGTCGATCAATCTTGGCCAACTGTTGTGGTTCTATTCCCATTGCAGTATTTGGTGTAAGGGTAATACTAAATTGTGGCTTATGAGGCATGAATGAAGATTTGTTGGGGTCTTCTGAAAAATATCCTCTTTCTTCAGAAGACACCAAGTGTGTGGCTCCCTTTCTGATTCTGTACACTGTCATATCTGTATGAAATATATGGAACTTCTGTAGCTGCTCCATATGTGACTGTAAGTGAGACCATCATTAGGATGAAGCTGATAATAAAAGTTCAAAAAAGTAGAGAAACAGAATGACTCAATTGAATGCATATGTTTATCTATGTTCTCATCTGAAACTCCTAAACAGTAATAATATAATAATGATATTCATAGTGCTAATATATCAGTTGCTATTTATGAATCAAGTACCTCATGCCAAACACTGTTCTAAGTATGTTATATGTACAAATTCCTGTGATATAGGTGCAGTGTTACCTCTATTTTTCAACAAGGAAATAAATGAAAAGAAACAGAGATCCAGAAAAGTTAAGTAAATTGCCTATGATCTCTTAATGATAATATGGCATCACAAGGATTCAAACTCACAGAGTTTAGTTCTAGAACCTGTGTGCTTAAACATTATGAGTGTTTTTTTTTTTAAACTTTACATTCATAAGGATGAAGGAAACATGAAAGGAGACAAAACTTAGTAAGAAATATTAATATACTTGGAGTTCCCATCATGGCGCAGTGGTTAACGAATCATGGTTAGGAACCATGAGGTTGCGGGTTTGGTCCCTGGCCTTGCTCAGTGGGTTAAGGATCCGGCATTGCCGTGAGCTGTGGTGTAGGTTGCAGACGTGGCTCGGATCTGGCATTGCTGTGGCTCTGGCGTAAGCTGGCGGCTACAACTCCTATTGGACCCCTAGCCTGGGAATCTCCATATGCAGCAGGAGCGGCCCTAGAAATGTCAAAAAAGACAAAAAAATTATTAATATACTTTTGAAAGATAGAAAACCCTCACCTTTCAAATAGTGATAAGCATATATTGATACAACACAAAACCATGATATAACTTCCTTTGGTAATATATAGCAAAAAATAGTGGAATTATATCAAAGATTTTGTTAGAAGAAATCAGACTTCTAGGGTCCCTAATACAACCCTGAGATTCATTGAACATGTTGTTGCTCAGCTCATAACCTTCCTTGGCATATGAAATCTTGTTACAATTCTGGGTTATTTTTAGTATGATACGTCCCACATCACAGCACCACAATTCATTGTCTACCCTTCAATCCCAGTGACCTTCACCCATATTCTGATTCAGATACTGAAGTCCATAACTATCCCCTGGACTTTATCTTCACTCAAAACTACCACATCTTTGAAAATGTTAACTCTCATTATCCTACTTTCTAACCACATTTTTTAAATCCTTCCAGCAATCACAGTCTCAGAGCACTTATACTCTTTGACTTTATTGATAACACAAGCATCATAACTTTTCTACTTTATGTCATTGTATTAACCTTTGCCTCACTCTCTTGCTTTTACAAAGTAGATCATGCTGTCAATTGCATCTGATTAATAAATTAGTATTTCATCAGTTCTGTCAATTATCTTGCCTTCTTATGCTTCTTCCCCACAGATCAGATCCTAAAAAGGTACAGTTTGAAAAACTCTTAGTCACATAAAGTTGGATCACTACTCTCAAAGAGCTTCAAACATTTAAAGTTAAAAGTCAAACAAGAACATTGGTACTTGCCTCACCTCTATACTGAAGTGGATTAAATGCTTTTCTAGTTCTGCTTTGTAGTCGAGCTCTTGAAAACTTCTGCTTTGCTTTGAAGCTCTATCCTAGTTGATTTTATAGAGATTTCTTTTAGAGTCCTGAGCTGTATGCCTTTAAAATAAGGAGGAACTATTAGTTGGTAACCAGGGCTGTACATGCCAAAGATCAAGTACTTAATAGGTTGTTGCCAGATGTATATGGCATAGATTTCTCATTATCATCCTTTGATTCCTAAAGAAAAGTCATGATACTTTTCTTTCAACTGATTTCTGATTTAACCAATTAGCAAATATAAAAAATAAGTATGGGAAGGAAGTTTTAGAAATATCAGATTAACATAATAGCAGAGAACTGTAAGAAGGTAGTAAAACATAACACTTAACAGCCAAGATCTCAAGTTAGAAAAACCTGATTCAAATCCTATCCTTACTACTTGCTAGCTATGAGACCTTGTCAAATTAAATCAAACTCACTGAACCTCAGTTTTCTTATCTATAAAATCAAAGTTAAAACTGATTATTTGATTGTTCTATTAAATGAGCTGTAGGAGGAGTTCCTGTCGTGGAGCAGCAGAAACAAATCTGACTAGGAACCATGAGGTTGCAGGTTTAATCCCTGGCCTCGCTCAGTGGGTTGAGGACCCAGCATTGCATTGAGCTGTGGTGTAGGTCGCAGACACGGCTTGGACCTGGCGTTGCTGTGGCTCTGGCATAGGCCAGTGGCTACAGCTCTGATTGGACCCCTAGCCTGGGAACCTCCATATGCCGTGGGTGCGGCCCTGAAAAGATTTAAAAAAAAAAATGAGCTACAGGATATAAGCACCCCATTCAGTTCCTAGCACACAGTAAGTGGGCAAAAATATTATCTATTCCCAGAATCATCATTAATATTAATGTAATTACTAGTGTAGTTATTAGAAGTTACAGAAAAGAATCCCTGGCTTTATACTCCCAAATTCTGAAAAGTCCAATATGGTTTTATATAATGATTCTCAATATTAATTAATTTAATATAGTAAAGGTATTTGTTTCTTACTCACGTGTATTTAAAAGAGATCATTAAATAGATCCTTGAAGAAAACTATGAAGTAGGCCCCAAGGAACTTTTAAAAGAGATAGTCAGCAGCTTTACTTTACTCCATTACTGCCTCAAGTTGGGGGTTTGTCTTTCTTGTGATTCATACAGTAGTACGATAGTAATGTATCTACTGAGAGGTTGGTTTACATGTCTCAGTCCATTCTTTTTCAGTTTACTTCTCATCAGTTCCCCCTAAAAGGCCACTGCTGTCAAATAAGGCATCTTGCTCCCTGAGATGAGAAATTAAACCAATAAATAACATTTACCTCAAATTTTGTATAGAAAAAGTACAATACTTCTCTGTCAAATGAAACATCAATCCCCTTATTTTTCAGGAGACAAAGAGCTTAAGCAAACTGTGAGGGTATGTGTAGCAGCAAAAAACTCCAACATTTTCCTTGGAAATGACTCTAAGAAATAATGTGTTGATGTCCTTTTTTTTAACCTCTAACTTTGTAAGGCAACAATATTTCTCATGGTCACCATCCAGCTGGCAGCTGCAGCTCCTATTTAACCCCTAGCCTGGGAACTTCCATATGCTGCATGTACGGACCTAAAAAGCAAAATAAAATAAAATAAAATAAAATAAAAAGCCCTAGCTCTAGATTTCCTGATGTAGTACTGGTAACATAGTGACATTTCAAATAAATACATATTTCACGATTGACTCTTTGGTATAATGTTAGAGATAACAAGAACATTTCTTTTTCTAAATAACTTGTTTAAAAATACTACCTTCTCTTACCTATCATAGATACATGTTCATGTTTCTCTGTGGATGGGGAAACTCTTTAATAAAGACTCTAAAGAAATTTTAAATGACATAGTCTCTAGACTAATGCATAAATGGTAGAGTTATATAATTATATGATACCTGTTGGAATCCAAATCCTTGAGAAAAATGGGAACAAATTAATCATTAAATAGTTGTCTTGCCAAATTCCATTACTCTTTATTTCTAGCTACATAAAACCAAATGAAAGTGTCAGCTCTCAATTTTAATATGATAGTATCTTCTGAAGATGTCACAATTTATATATCCACTTAATTTCTGGTCATGTTAAAATATATAACTCACAGATACACTATGATTTATTCTGTAAAATAAACAACTACCTATTCAAAAGTCACTGATACTCTCTTTGCTCTCTTGAAAACTGGTTTGTCTGTCTGTCTGTCTACGTACCTACCAATTTTAGCTCACTGGAGCTAAGAGAATATAACTCGTTTTTGAATAGAATGGTGCAGCTTTCTAGAATAATTTCAAGGCGAATTTAATAAGAGAAAATACTATTTTGACAGAATGACTTAGACTTGCTAAAGTTATAAGAACCTGTGTAAACATGCTACTCTAGCCTTAGTAACACCATCCAAGGTCTTAAAAAAGACACTCAAATTCTTCCTTATATCTTATTGAGTAGGATGTCTAAGCCTCCTTAAAATGCTGGCCTTAATGGGCAAGTTTTCATGTTTTCACCTTGACTACAAGTGTGTAACTAGCAGGGCCATCTCCTTTTATTTTCTCAACAACAAATTGTAGAGAAAGAATCTTTTAAACAGAAATCTGGCTAGGATTCCACTAGAAAAACAGGGTCCAAAAATGTTATCACTGTTCTTTTCACTACACTTACATTATCCACAGGATTTTACTGATTTCTCTGTTTGATGATACTATTTTGTGGTGTTGTGTGGTAGTTAGGAGGTGGTAGTAGGATAATATGTAGTGATGGTCTCTCTTTCCTCCTTACTATAGCACAGAGGTTCTGAAACTTGGTTAATGTGAGAATCTTCATTTCTAAATCTTTCTAGGTGATTATGATGATTAGTGAGGCCTTAGAAAGAATGGGATAGAGTATTGGATAAGAGCATGGATTTTGAAGTCACATAGATTTGCATTCAAAGTTTGACTATTTCTTAGCAGCTTGTAATCTTAGGCAAGTTACCTAACCACTGTAAACCTCATGACAATACTATTTATCTTGCAGTGTTATTTTTTAATTACTCAATGAATTTTATTACATTTATAGTTGTACAACGATCATCACAACCTAATTTTATAGCATTTATATCCCAAACCCCCAGTGGATCCCCCACCCCTCAACCTGTCTCATTTGGAAACCGTAAGGTTTTCAAAGTCTGTGAGTCAGTATCTGTTCTGCAAAGAAGTTAATTGTGTCTTTTTTTTAGATTCCTCATGTAAGTGATAGCATATGATGTTGGTGTCTGTCTGACTGACTTCACTTAGCATGATAATTTCTATCATGGTCCATCCATGTTGCTACAAATGCTGTTATTTCTTTCCTTTTAATGGCTGAGTAATAATACTCCATTATGTATATGTACCCCATCTTCTTGATCCACTCCTCTGTCCATGGACACTTAGGTTGTTTCCATGTCTTGGCTATTGCAAATAGTGCTGCAGTGAACACTGGAGTACAAGTATATTTCGAGTCATGGTTTTCTCTGGATAGATGCGCAGGAGTGGGATTTCTGGATCAAATGGTAGTTCTATTTTTAGTTTTCTGAGGAATCTCCATACTGTTTTCCACAGTGGTTGCACCAAATTACATTCCCACCAACAGAGTAATAGGGTTTCCTTTTCTCCACACTGCTTATCTTGCAGTGTTATTTGAGAAGGAAATGAACTAATATACACAAATCTACATAGTCTATTATCTAACAATAGTAACCAATCCAGAAATGGAGGCTATTTGTAGATTTAACCAACAAATCCCTTAAAGTACAAAAAAATAACGTGTTAAGTCTTTTGACATACACAGCCCTTGATTATAGTAGTGCTGTCCCTCTGTCTCGTCATCCCCCCCAGCAACACACAAACACTCAATGACTACAAAAATAATTTTTCAGCATGAGTGAAGCTTTATCAATATTCATTTAGAATTTCATCCATGCAGTTCAGTATCGTACATCATATCTTGATGTATGTTATTCTTTTCAAAGGGAAATATTCATTTTCATTATTTCAGAGATGCCACATATCACCAGAGTAACCCATAAAAGAAAAAGATGTCTGGAAATACAATTTCAGTTGAAAATGTGGACCAAGAAGGACTGCAGCAAGGTCCCAAAACATGCCTGGCTCTTAGGGAATCACTATCATAGAGAACGAATATTGGTAATTCACTTTATATTTTCAACAGACTATGTATAACTGAATCACTTTGCTGTACAAAAGAAATTATCACAGCATTGTAAGTCAACTATACTTCAATAAAACTTTTTAAAAAATAAATAAAAAGTCTGATCAGGCTAAAACTGTCAAGCAAGTGACTCCTGTTCTCTACCACCAGGGGCAGAATTCCCAGGATGTCAAGGTCATCAAGAAGGACACTGGATGGAACAATGTTTCACTCACATAGAAAAGAGCCAGAGCAAGATCAGCTTCAATAGTGAGTGTTGGTCTCCCGTGGCCAGTGGGTCTCACCCTGCAGCCAAATGAGGTAGGTGGTTTACACAAAATCCTTTTGTCCTTCAAAGGAAAGACCCTGTCCCTCTCCTCAAGGAACAGATACAACAGTGGGTTTGCCAGGTACCATGTGATACAGGTGCTTAAGGAGAACAAAGAAGTTCAGATCAAGACCAGAACAGGAAACAGGGAAAGATATTCCCAAGATATTTTCAAACGAAGAGATATGCCCAGCATAGGCTTGAGACCTCTTTTATCTCTCTTCAAGGAAATGTTTCAGGCCAAAGGCACAAATTTTCCAATGTGATTAAACAGGTCAAAAGACTAGACACAAGTAATTGTCTTTCCCAACAGGAATGTATCTATTTGTAAATTTCCTATATACACTTATCAAGTATTCAAATGCCTGTTTCCTCTTCTATGATAAAAACTGAAAACTAGGAGTTCCCGTCATGGCGCAGTGGTTAATGAATCCGACTAGGAACCATGAGGTTGCAGGTTCGATCCCTGCCCTTGCTCAGTGGGTTAAGGATCCGCCATTGCCGTGAGCTGTGGTGTAGGTTGCAGACGCGGCTCGGATCCCGCGTTGCTGTGGTTCTGGCATAGGCCGGCAGCTACAGCTCTGATTGGACCCCTAGCCTGAGAACCTCCATATGAAGTGGGATCAGCCCAAGAAATGGCAAAAAGACAAAAAAAAAAAACTGAAAACTGAATCATTGATTAGGCAGGAAGCCTTTAAAAATGTATTATACTTAACTAAAGATTGAGATACTATGACTCTTCTGTGGTTGAAAATTTTTCCATATTTCCTTCATCCTAAACATTTTTGTGCTGGTCTCAAAAAAGAGAAAAGAAGTATCTCTCTTGAAAAAGCTATCCTCTTCTCCAAAGCTCATTATCCCACCTTAATACTATATTCTCTGATAACTTGCATAATCAGTTATCCTATTTTTTTCTCTTCTGTCTTCAATTTTCACTTTCCATGTAAGCTTGTCCTCTACATGTAAGTACTTTCAAGTAGCTTGTCTTTGCCATCCCAACAAAAAGCAACTTCCCTTAACTTTATTTCCCTTTATTTTTCCTCTTCCAGTTTCCCTTCTTTCAAACAAGCATTTTCTCACCAGGCACCCTTCAAAACCATTTACTGGCACCTTGATGCCACTCCAGAAAACAACTCTCTCAAAGATCATTAATTGCCATTATTAATGGTCTTCTGTGATTTCTCCTTGTATTTTTCTCCTCTTAATTTCTGTGGCACTATTATCTTCAGTTTCTCCTTCTAGTTTAAACTTCTAAATCCCTCGATCTCTTTAACTAACTCCCTTTTATTTTACTTCCATTGTTTAAACATCTCTCTAAGTTTTATTATTGCTTGATTCTGTATTCTTCTTGGCCTATATTCTCTTTCTGGTAACATAATCTGCTTCAGTACTTTGTCTATTATCCTAGCACTGGTGACTCCCAAATCTGTGTCTCTGGTCCTGATCTTGCCCTAAAATTCCACAATTTAATTCCAAGTGATTGACTTTGTAGCTCTGCGTGGTTTTTCTACAGGCTAAAACACTGTATCCCGTCCAATCCAGCATCACTTTTCTTTATTCCTTTATCTGCTCCTGAACTGTTTCCCAAATTGGATCATGGCAATAGTGTCATCCTAGTTATTCTAACAAAAGATGCTCAGAATCAACATCAACTCCTCCCTCAGCCATCAAGTATTATTTACTCTATCTCATTTAGTATCCATCTTATAGTCTTTTCTTCAGGTAAAGGAGCTATGTTAATAGAGGCGTGGAGTTGCTATCTACAATATTCTTCTAACTGGAAAGCCATTCTTATTTATCCTTTTCTCTTTCACACAGTCCATCTTTAATCATTAGATGCTACTAATCCTATACCTGAAGAGTTTTCAACTCAATCATTTCCTTTCCATTCTGGCATTATCTTCTCTCATCTATACTACTGCAATATTCTTGTGACACTGCCTCTAAGCTATCTTGTGCTCTGACCCAAAGATATTTTTTGAGCCTCACCTATGATAGGGAAATGGGGGTAATTTCTATAGAAATATGAAACCAACATTTTAATTTATGATATTATATTTATATTTTTTCCACTTTTTGAATCAGTAGATTCAAAGTTTTGAGAGTAGAGCAGCGAGAGCATTAGATAATGAGGTTATTAATTACTTCCTGATTTCAATTTAAGCCCTTTTGTCTGTAGAGTTGAAGTCCACAGTGAGAAAATCAGTCTTAAAAGCCAGAATTTACAGATGGCCAAAAAGCACATGAAAACATGCTCAACATCACTAATTATTAGAGAAATACAAATCAATGAGGTACCACCTCATACCAGTCAGAATGGCCATCATTAATAAGTGCAAAAATAGCAAATGCTGGAGAGAGTATAGAGAAAAGGGAACCCTTCTCCACTGTTGGTGGGAATGTAAATTGGTACAACCACCTAAGAAAACTAAATATAGAACTACCCTATGACCCAGGAATCCCACTCTTGGGCATATATCTGGACAAAACCTCCCTGAAAAAGGCACAGGCACCCATATGTCCACTGAAGCAGTATTCACAGTAGCCAAGACATGGAAACAACCCAAATATCCATTGAGAGATGAATGTATTAGGAAGATGTGGTATATATACACAATAGAATACTACTCAGCCATAAAAAGAATGAAATAATGCCATTTGCAGCAACATGAATGGAACTAGAGACTCTCACACTAAGTGAAGTCAGTCAGAAATAGAAAGACAAATACCATATGATATCACTTATATCTGGAATCAAATATACAGCACCAATGAACCTTTCCACAGAAAAGAAACTCATGGACTTGGAGAACAGACTTGTGGTTGTCAAGGGGGAGGGGGAGGGAGTGGTATGGACTGGGAATTTGTGTTTAATAGATGCAAAGTATTGCCTTTGAAATGGATAAGCAATGAGATCTTGCTGTATAGCACTGAGAACTATATCTAGTCACTTATAATGGGACATGATAATGTGAGAAAAAGAATGTATATAGCTATGTATGACTGGGTCACCTTGCTGTACAGTAGAAAATTGATAGAACACTGTAAACCAGCTATAATGGAAAAAATAAAAATCACTTAAAATTGAAAAAAGAAAATTGACAGAACACTGTAAACTAACAATGGAAAAAATAAAAATCATTTTTAAAAAGAAGCCAGAATTTGTTGAAAAAGAGTTGTTTGTGTATACGTGTTTCCATTTAAGTATTTAATTCTAAAAGCTTCTCTTTAAAAATATCAAGAACAAAGCATATAATTATAAATGACTTTTTTTTTGTCTTTTTGCCTTTTTTTTCTAGGGCTGCTCCCGTGGCATATGGAGGTTCCCAGGCTAGGGGTCGAATCGGAGCTGTTGCCACCGGCCTATACCAGAGCCACAGCAACATGGGATCCAAGCCGCGGCTGCAACCCACACCACAGCTCACGGCAATGCTGGATCCTTAACCCCCTGAGCAAGGCCAGGGATTGAACCAACAACCTCATGGTTCCTAGTCAGATTCGTTAACCCCTGCACCATGATGGGAACTCATTAAATGTCTCATTTTATCACAAGTTATAAAGCAGGGAGGATACAAATTATATTTCCTGTGACTGAAGAAGAAATTTTAAAAATTAAGTAATAGGCAGATAGAAGAGATATTCTCAGGCTATAGGATTCAGGTTAAGATGTTTGTTACTTCATTTCCTGAGAAAACATGTAGTGTACTCATGCCCCAGTACTAGCCACAGGAGGTGGAGAGACATATAAGAAATTCCAGATAGGTTTTAGGGAAGATAAAATCAAAATGGTCTTATTCACTGCTTCCCGTCTGGAACACTGGAAAGAGACCAGATTGTGGCATGCTCTGCCTTAACATAGAACATTCCTAGTAGAGAAAAAATGGAAGCATGACACAGTTAATCAAGGTTTAATAGTTTCCCTCAGCCAGGACTTGACATACAGGAAATCTAGAGCTTCCCACATACCTTAGAGAAGAAATGCAGAACTCCTGAAAAGGTCAAAGGTGTGGGGTCTGAATAGGAGAATGCATAGGGTAGAGACCTCATGAATGGAAATGCTGGCAAGTAACACTTCAGAAAGCACTATCGAAGACTTCCTAGTGATCAGGCACAGTAAAGGAGCATTTTGGTAAGAGGCCAATGAAACCTAAAAGACAGCACAGGGAATTGAAGTTTTTCTCCATGCTATAAGGACACATACACTTTCCTGTGCATCTAGATACCATCCTAAGAAGGAAGAGAAGAAGATACCCTTGAAAGTGAAAATATATACTCTTAAGCAGGCTTCATGTTGAATTGGCTTGATATTTATATAAAAGAGATTGTTCGATAAATTAAAAGAGTTTAGATAGCCTTTAACTAAGTCCATATTTTTTTCTTCTATCAGCAGGTGTGGGGGCATGAGATCAAGATGCATTCAGAAATATAAAATCAAGGCAAGTTCAGCTCTTTGAAAATCTGAGTCATATTGGGTAGATTTTTGCTGTACTCTATGGGCATTCTCTGTAATCTAGCCCCGACTTTTCTTTATACCTTAGAGATAACATTTTCTTTCATGTATTTTTAAGCCCTAGCTAAATTAAATTACTCACCATGAAATTTCACTCCTCCAGTGGCTTTACTCATGCTGTTCATTTAACCTTAAAGCTTAAATGCTATCTCTGCTTTCTTCACCCTTGAAAATATGACTTGCTCTTCAGAGCTCACCTTACTTACCACCTCTTCCACAAAGCCTTCCCAATTGCCCCAGCCCTGGCCCCAGTTGGAGGTAACTGTTCCTTCTTCTACTAGTCTAACCACATTTTGTATTTGATTTAAAATTCTACAAACATGTGGTGAACTAACTGAATCTTCTCTGCTCTAGCATTCTTTGTAATATTTCACTAAATATTGAAGTTTATAAAAGGCTTCAGTGTTACCACTCTTAATATCAGTTATCACAATACAAGGCTATAGCTATTGAAAATGTAGAGGATTTTCCTGACTTGTTATTGGAAGTATTTCACTAAATGAATAGTGCCTTAATAAATAGCTGATTTTTCCCAGCTTCATTGAGGTATAATTGACAAATAAAATTGTAAGATCTAAAGTTATACGACATAATGATTTAATATATGACATTGTGTAAAGGATTCCCCAATAGAGTTAATATCTTTATCCTTGCACATATTTTAAAAATATGATATTTTAAAGTCATTTTCTTCTGTAAATTAGAGATTTTTTTAGAGTTACCTAAATCATTTGTCTTGAGATATTTTGGGGCCTGTTACCAAATCCACTAGATAATTTGAGATAGCATTTAGAGAGAAGAAATAATGTTTTTTATCCTGTCACATGACAGGAAAACTACATTTGAGGGTATGAGAGTTCACTGGAAGACCAGGAACTGTTCAATAGGTCTCCATTCTGTTTCGGCTTAGATTTAATTGCCTAGGCTAAATCAAAAGGTACTGTATTAATTTAAGTGAGCCAATCTCTGAAGAAGCTGAATGTTTCCATAACTGCCACTAGAGGGCTCAGTGGGAGCATTGGTACTGGCTATCCTGGAAAGGTGCTGGGAGACAGCCACAAGCAGTATTCAGGAAGAGAGACTTTGGTGATGCTGACCAGCGTCCTGTAGACTCAATCAATGGATATAGGATATTGGCCATCTGTACATGGAGAAAAGCAACCTCAGAAATGCCAACCATCATTCCAAGAAGACATATGATGATCCTAACATCTTAGGAGTTATCTGACATTGAGAATAGCCAATGGACAGGACATCTGGAGCTCCACAGAGAGGAAAAATACATTAAGGAACATCAATCAGAAGATAAAGTGCTGTTACTAAAGAAAGTCTTTCTACCTGGAGGCCAGAGTGAGTCACCCCATAGGATAAAGGGATCAGTCATCTACCTTGTTTTGTGGATCATGGGGAGGAGGGTATAAAGTGATATTAAAGGCTGTCACTAAATTCTCTTAAAGTTTACAGTTAAGAAATATTAACTACTTTCTTCTCTTGGTTTTGTAGCCAGAACTATTCCTGGCCAGGGTAAATAGAAAGGAGTTTTAGATCACTATTTCGGGAATTCAAGATCAGGTCAATCCAGCTACTGATGTCACTTTAAATTTATACATTGATTTTGTTGCCTTATTCTCAAATCCCTGTGTTTCCCTTCCCATTTCTATTTTCTGTCAATTACCCAAGGAAATCATGCATTTCCTTGCTCAGATCCAACCAGAAACTCATTCTCTGCCACCTCTTCCCTGATATTTTCAACACTGGCTTGACTCTCTTCTTTATTGACTGTTGTTTGTACCTCTGGGATTGTGATCACAATTGCCTGACACCCCCTAAATTTCTTCTAAGTGTCCTAGATCTGCCCTCTTCCTTTCTCTGTAGTGTTCTTTTACCTGACAAATTCTTAGTTATCATTAATAATTTACCAGTTATTTAGTAAACCACCATTAGGTCAAAAGTATAATTATTTACTTTGTGGAGCTATAACCTTATTTAGTAAGAAAGCTTAATCATGTAAATCCTCAAAATTGGGTATGGTATGCTAAAGAAAAAAATATTCATTACACTTGTTAAAGATGGTTAGGCAGGTTTTTATTCAAGGGTGGGACAACTGCAATGGAGTTTTTATAGTAGACGAGAGAAATTGAGATGAACTCCTACTAGGAAAAGTAAGAATGCGTAGCCAAAGAGCAGAGTGGGAGTCAATGGATGGAAAATTAATAAAAGGAAACCTTTGAGGTGGGGGGGTTTTGGTTAAACTGACATGAGAAGATTTTGCTGAAGGCAGGCCAGTATGATAAGATATTGAAGGTGAGAGATGAGGAATTTAATAAAATATAAAGCTTGGGTGATTTTCATTAAATTGACCCAGCAGGACTCTTGCTAATACTGGAATAAATCAGCCAAGGATAGAATTCAAGGGTGAGGCCTTGTCAAAAAGAGGACTCAGAGGAGCCTGACTGGGTTCAAAGGAGAGAGGATTTGGGTGCAGCCAAGCCAGGGAGAGAAATTCTGAACCTTCACCAGATTCTGGATCCACAAAGTTTGCAGCCCAGAAAGAAACTTAACAATAGTTACTGCATTTCTTTCTTAAGACCACCAATCTCTGGAAGCTGCCAGGGCAGAATTACACAAGGATGGCAAAATAGATTTATTTCCTCAGCACAGGTATGTGATATTCGACACACCTATTTCTAAGAGAAATCCTCAAAATTGTTTTTCATTTTTGTATACTTGTGGTTATCATGGTTGATTTCTATCAACTATATCTGGCTTTCTATATCTGTCTCTAACTTTATGAAATCAAAATCATTCTTCTGAAAATCTTAATTAATCTTAGTTGCTCCTTCACATATTTTCGTATTTAAGTAAACCTTGGGCCAAAGATGAAACTCAATTTTTTCTCAGAGAACCACTTAGTAAATATAATGCTGTTAAATTTCCGCTCTCTGAAGTCACATTTTAAAGCTTATAAAATGCAAAACATGTGCTCTTCTCTTCCTTACTCCCACCACCCTACCACCAACAGAATCTCAATAAAGTGATTGAAAATGTAAATTTTGCCAGTTGCTGACTCCCTTAGAGATTAATCCCCATCTGTAAAACTTGTTAAATAAATTTGTGAATTTAACTGATTCCGAACTACCATTCTGGGGAAATAATAAACTGTGCACACATTTATAGAATGTAAGTATTCAATAAACATTTATTGAGGGTTTACATTGTGCCAGACACTTCTCTAAGCAATATGCATACATAGACAAAAGGGGCATTGCCTGGCCTCAAGGAACTCAACTGTTTGGTGGGGGGTGTGGGAGCAGCCAACTAAACAGTTAAAATACCATATAATTAACTCTAAAATCAAACCATTCACCACGGAGAAGTCCTTCTACTTCAATCTTGGGAATAGAGGGTAGTACTGTATAGTTTTAAGAATCCTTTGGTCAAATATATCTGGATTCAAATCTCAGCTTTATCACTTGTCTAACACTGTGTCTTTAGGCATATTTTCCATCACCTGAGCCTCAGTTTTCTTATCTGTGAAATGGGGATAATAACAATTTCCAATTTAGCAATGTATAGGGACTTCCATATATCACAGGTGTGGGAGTAAAAAGAAAAAAAAAGTAGAGATGAAATGGATATGTTACAGTAGACTATACTTTTTGGAAGTTTGTAACCCAAGGGAGGAAGGGATACAATAAAAGGATTGAGATTTTTTTTAATGAGAGGAGCTTTAACATGTATTTATGCTAAAAGAAACCAGAATGCAAAGAGAAAAGTTACAATTACTGAATTATCAACATATGTCAAAAGAGAGGAGGTCCCTGAAAGGGTGGGAAGAACTCAAATCCAGAAAAGAGATAAATGGATTAGCTACAATAAAGTGTTCTCTTTAGGGGAAAATGTGAAGTTTTAAGAATGGGTGTGACTATAGAATGCATAGATTGGGGTGAAAGTTATGAGAGATCCCAAGTTCTGGTTCTAACAATAGAAGAGGTAAGACAAGTAATTATAGCCAACATTTACTGATCTATTATACTTAATGAGTCACATACATTTTCTCTGTGAAGTAGGAGACATGATCACCTTTACAGGAGAAAGGGAAGTGGTAGAGAAAGTAGTTGAGAACAATGATGAGCATGTGAAATAGCTTTGCTGGGAAACAGGAAGAAATTTCTTCCATGTTTTGAGGGCTATTTTGCTAACACCTTTGCCCATTTGCTCTCTAAAAAAATCTGGGGACATATAAACAGAAAGAGGCACTGGCTTTTGTATTAATTATAGACCTCAGGAAAGTCTGTGTAAGTACTAAGTCTTAGATTTCCTTCTCTGTAAAATGAAGAGTTTAGATTTGTTAACCTAATTCTAAGGTTCTTCACAGATCTGACAATCTATGAATTTTGGCTCTATAAACCAGAGACCATTATAAGACAGAAGACTTGATCTTGTTTTGCATCGTTTGTGAGAAACACTAGGGCAGCATCAAACCGGTAGTGAAGAGGAAGGAGCTGGAAACAGATGATAAGGCTCTGTGAGGAAATAGACTTTGGGGTGAGAAGTTTGTTCAAGTTACAACACAAAGGGGCAAAGCAATCTTGGGTTTAACCCATATTAGTGATACCTGGGATTATTTGATATATATAGTGGTTGTGATATGGCAGCAGTGTTTTCAAAGTAGATGTGATATTTACAATCAGGGGGATTTTCACACCATGGTTCTATGTTTACAACATGATACTAGCCTTAAAATGGAAACAGAGAATGCTAAATGTAGCCACTAAAAGGAAGGCGTCAGCAAAAGTGACAATGATTCACTTTAGGATTCTAATTCCAACAAAAGGAATTACAGATCAAATAAAACCAATGCAGCATCCAAAACATACAGATTTCATAAACTTGCTCAGTTAGCAGGTATGGGCTTAGGTTTTCTTAGACAAGCTATACCAGATTTTGAGCTGCAAGACCAATTCCATGCCGCACTTATTAAGAAGATGAAACTCGCAAGGTACAGCCTGTCATAAGGAGGACAGGCTCATCTTTGTATTTCAGAATCTCTATATTTTCCAGTTTCTTTTCAGTTTTATTTGTTCCTATTTCACAAAGCGAACCCCTGATAATTCATACAGATGTATTCACTTTCCATTGTGTGCTTCTACCTCTGCCTGCATAATCACTCATATCATTATTTATAGTTGAAATCATCGCCATCATCTTTTCCATCTCTCTGAAGTCTAACCATATACATCCTTTATTACTCACCATGTAAAGCAACTCCATATATCTACATTTACAGTCATTATTGTCCTCGCCAAATTATTATTAAAAAGAAGATTTCAGTTGAAATTATTATTTATAGTTGGTTCCTTTTTGCTTCTTAGCACCGTGCTGTGTGCTGTGAATAGAGAGGACACCAGCACTTGATGAATTCATATAAACATTTACATACACACTGGGAACAGCCAAGAGAGAAAAAAAGGATTATTTTAAATGACATATAAATTTTGTGGCAATTCTTGTGGATCCTCTTTTTCTTGGACTTTCAAAGCATGTTTTGACAAAGAGGGCTTCCAAGTTGACAACTAGAAGAGAGAACACAGCTGTGGGATAAAAGTACTAAGCAGTTTCCTAAACTGTATATATACATATTTCAATACTTTGCTAGAAAATATGCCTTGGAAAGGCACCAGAGTAAATGTGAATCAAAGGTAAAAGAAGAGTAGAAAACAAAGATTTGAGACAATAAATCATGAGAGTTAAATAATATACTAATTTCATACAGACTAAATTTACTAAATCCTCGTCCTCTTAAGAGGATGCTTTTTCAGTAGCGTTAAAGGAGGAATATGCATATGAAGAATAACCTGAGAAGAACCAATATCTTTAGAGTTCCTGTCACCACCACCAAATTCCATTTGGAACTTTTTGATGTTGATGTGTAGCTGACGTTTTAATTTTGGTGTAAGGCTGTAAAGAAATGAGCCTATATTTAAAAGGAAAATATGAAAAATTAATGTTGCAATGGTTTGTAGATCTGAAATATGACAAATGTCACCACATTCCAGAAAATAACTCTTCTATTATTTGTATTTTTCATCTTCCAAAATGTTATCCAAGGTGGTTAAAGAAGGACCACGAATGGGAGATGGAATGAATCCCCAAGGGGAACATAATCAATAACTCTGAGAGATAATGCTCCATTTAAAATTTATCTCTGATAGGGCTTTATTTCAAAATGATTGTAATTCCATCTAGCTATAACGTTAAATGGAGTGTGAGCAACTTTCCAATTGTGAAACTTCCCCCATCATAACAGAAAGTTAAAACTGGACGTCAGTCACCACTTGCTGAGTGGTCAATTTGGTGTCCAAGACAACATTGATTCAATATGAAATATTATTGCTGCTAAATAGAATATCAGGATACTTTTAGACTCATAATGTTAGAATTGCATTTTGGTGCAGAAATACTGCCAGAAAGCAGAACCATTGGACTTTTCAACTGATTCTTGGTGAAAGAGAAATTAAAAATAAAAGCAAATCCTTATCAGATACCTCTAATATATCAGGCAATCAAAAAAAAAAAAAAAAAACTCCAAGTGGTTTAGAATTTAAAGCAGGATTTAGCATTTCTAGAATAGAGTTATATAAATGGCTGGAATGGATTTGAGGAACAATTTGCAAACTACATGATACCCATGGTAGCCATAGGAACATGTAAAGAAAGATTTTTGCACTGTTGGGTTTCTTTTCATAAAAATGTTTTTAAAAATTATATTAGCACTCATAGTTTTATTATGGTTCCTGGTAAATGAAAATTCTTATCAGTTGATAACAGATAACAGTATTTCCAGATATCAACAGAAATTGTTACATGCTGTTTGGAAAAATATACCATTAGCATGGTGACTTTTCTACTTGCCTAGAGTCTGATCCTTTTCAAATTAGGAGAGTCAGATTCACATGTGAAGTATGTTTATAAAAGCAGACTGTCAGTGAATTTATAATAGTAGACAATCCTTTTCAATTGCTGTAATACTTGTGTCTCTACCAGGGTACCCCTTCCTGTAATTTCGGGAATCCTGGGAAATTAAGTGGTAATTAGAGAGTTACATGGTGAACATGGAATCACAACCAAGGGAAGTGCATATAATGGAGGACTATTTTATATTGGTCTCAACAAAGCCCAGTAGGTCATTCTTGCTCCAATAAAGAATGAATTTTTCTAGTGACTAGAAACTATGTCCTGCAAGTTTAAAATTCAGTCTTTAGACAATGCTAATTTAGTGGCTCTTTGACGCCCCTGTCTGTGCTCTAGTCTAGACCAGTGTTAATCCAACTCTTGACCAGCTATTCTAGGACAACATATCCAGAGGTACATGCATTCTTGCTTTTGGTGAAAAAAAAATCTAAGTGGTAACAAAGAATTAGAACATAACATTAAAACATGACCAAAGAAGAAAATGAAAAACAAATATAAAACTAATAAGAATCCTATAATTTTTTAATTAAATAAGAATAGCAATTGAGCCCCATCACTGAAGTGAGAAAGCACTGAGTTATGCAGAGAAATGAGGCATCCTTCCTAAAACTTTAAAGGATTCCACTGAAGACTCTGCACAATTGCCAAGCATTTCATAAGAGCCATGTAATATTGTAAATTTGATGTACTCTAAGAACTTCTAAGTACACTACTGAATTAAAATTCTTGGTAACACTAGTGCTATGGTAATTCATCCAGATATTCTGTTACTATTGATTTCTAAAAATGTATACTTTTGATATGTATATAAATAAAGCTTATAAAATTGGATGATGTTGTTCTTAAGAACCAGAAAAAAAAAATTTCATTAGGTATCAGTTCTAGGAGCCTCTGGAAGCCAAACGGGGGATTGTTAATCACTTTTTAGAGTAACATTTCTAGGATAATTCTTGCCCTTTTGTATACACAGTCTTTTTCCAGACAGTATATAATAAAGGTGATTAGGTTTCTGTTGCATAATTTATAATCACATTCAAGTTTTGGATTCTTGGAACTGTTCCCAAATTATCTTGATAGGAGTTTGGGGGGCTTCATTGCTTCAACCATGTATGTGATTTATCATCTAGCACATGGATATTCACAGTAACTCCATGTCAGTTTTACTGGGTTGGTTATTATATATTATTGTTTCCAAGCATTAGCAAAGAAATACTACCTTGTTATTACCATCATATGCAACAATAAAATGTATTTGCATTTCATAAATATATTTTAATTTTTGCAAGTTATTTTAAATTTTCTACCCAGGAGCCAGATTAACAAATATTTTCATGTGTTCATAATTCTAGACAAAACAACAAATCTTTAAGTAGCTACCACTGACAACATAAACAGAGCTGCTTATAGGCTGATTAAATATGCATCATGATTATACATAAAATTATTTCAAAAGAAGTGATATCAAATACTATAATGAAAGATAAAAGGGAAATAGTATGCTCTAAAAAATTATAGCTGATTTTTTGTAAGCATGTTTTTTCTATAATCAGAGGTTTTCCTGTTGAATCATGTGTTTCAAACTGGATTACACATAGTCTTAGAGTTCCCTGAGTTGTGCTTGGACATATATGATGCCATAGGACAAACATAGAACATTTTTGTGAAGAATAATTATTTTAACTAACTGGAAATATTTCATATATAGACAAGTATAAATGAGGAGTAGAATGTAAAATGTGCTCTCACATTTCCTTCCTTCCTTCCTTCCTTCCCTCCCTCCCTCTCTTTCTCTCTCTCTGCAGTGTACAGTGGCTTAATATGGGATATCTCAGTTTTTAGACCAGGGATTGAACTGAGCCCGCAAAAGTGAAAGTGCAAGTCCTTAGTGCAAGACCACCAGGGAACTCTCAAATTTTCTAAGATAAAACAGTGGGATTACTGTGTTTTCAGAAGTGTCTTTTGGATATAACCTAGATATCCTGGGTAGATCTCAGGGTCTCTGTTTTTGAATTGTGGGAGGAGAGGTTTGGTAGATAGAGTAGCAATGAATTCTACCACAGTTTCTGAGTCTGGTACTATGTGCAATTACCTGTCACTTTAACACAATACTCAGTTTCCAAGAGGACATGCTGTCTTTATTTTTATTTCACATTTTAAAATCTTTATTAGATAATGTGCTATTTATTTTCATATCTCCTGCAGTATTTGGTTCATGTTTGCACTTCACAGATACTCAGAAAATGTTTGCTGAAACTAAATTATTGTGTTTACTAATAACTCAGCTCATTTTTTTTTTTACAAATAAAAATCTTATTTGTAGGCAAAACTTCCCTGATGCAGGCTAATTCCTGACCTCAGTGTCCTTCACATTGACATCATTCCCATAGCACTGCACTGACTCTGCAGAATTCTCCACAATAATTTACATAATGCACTGTGCTCGTCATCAAACTGAAAAAAACCATATGTTCCAAGGAAGCTGAAACAAGCTTCTAAATAAGGTTTAATACTCGGTACTTTTTCTTTGCTTTATTCTCCATTGTAAGTCTTCCAATATTTATTATATTATTTATCAGAGGTAGAGAACCCTCCTTTACTCCAATGATCTTAAAGAATTTCATTACACATTTTCCACATAACCAAACAAAACACAACAGACCACAAAGGCTGAGCACATAGGAGAGAAACAATTAAATTCTTTACCTGTCTTTTCCCAGCAAAGAGAAAATAGGCATTTGATAAATAATGTGTTTCTGATAATATGCAGAATTATGATAGTCTTTTAATGAAAATTCACCATCAAACTGTCGACATCACTTTAAGTAAACAACATTTACAACCTGGATTTTCAAAAAAGGGAGAAAAATCTTTCAAAGATGGAAAAGGGACTAAAAACAAAGGGAAAATATGGGAAATGCAGTTGGTTCAAATTTAAAATTTTATTTATACCCCACTGGTCTATTTAACTGTCTCAAAGGCACTTTAATAATATATAAAAACTGAACTGATGAACTTTCTCCAACCAAATTGCATTTCTCCAGTGTTTCTTATCTCAGTGAGCTGCATCACTATATGTCTATCCTATAAGAAGAAAATGTAGGAAGCAACCTTGACACCATATACTCCCTCTTCCTCCATAGCTAATATATGACCAATATCCTTTGATTTTACCTCTTAAATATCTTTAAAATCTGTTCACTTTTCTGTTACCACTTCTACTATAAAAGCTTATCTAATTTATTGTCTCCTTTCTGAAATTAGAGCAATTGCCACATAAATACTATCCCTATATACATTCTCTGTACCCCACACCATCAATTTCTTTACAGCAGTCAGAGAAATCTCATTAAAAGTCAAATCTGATCATCACACATGAATACTTCTAATTCAAAAATCTTTCAATAGCCTTAATACATTCAACTAAAATCTAAAAAATCCTTCATGGTCTAGTTCTTAACTACCTTGCCTCCTTCATCTCACCCAGATTCCAGCCAGGTTTCTGCACCCCATTCAAGTTGACCTTTATTTCCTACCAGGTGTTCTTCCTACAACTGTGAACATTCTTACTCTGCACCATCATCATTGATATTTTAGCATAGATGTCTCTTCCTTAAGAAGTTTTCTCTAAACCTCCAGGGTAAATCAGGTCTTCCTATTTTACAGTCTCATTGATGACACTTCCAAAGAGCTATATATATATATATATCCCATCATGGTGTATGACATATGAAATCATCACTAGGCTTTATGATAAGTACCATATCTGCCTTTAAATTTTCATTTTGCTTTGTTTATAACTTACTTTATCATAATGATTTCTCTCTTTTTAAATATTTAAATAAAATTCATTTAGGTGTATTATTAATCCCCCAAACACCATTTTAAGTGTACATTTCAAGAAGTTTCAACAAGTAATACCCATGTAACCAGTAGCAAATCAAATATAGAACATTAAAGACATGTTCTACCATAAAAGCTTCCTTTGCATTCTTTCTAAACTCCAAAGATAACTTGGTATCTACCTTTTACCTTTGTGGATTAGTTTTTTTTTTGTTTGTTTTTCATGATTTATGATTTCTTATAAATTATAAAATAATATCTTGTTTAAGGATACTTTTACTCATTATAATGCTCATATATAAATATATGTATAAACGCACATACACATATAGGTTTTCATGTGTGTCAGTAGCTTGTTCTTTTTTGAGAGTTGTATACTATTTTATGGATATAAGACAATTTGGTGGTGAACATTTGGACTCAGTCCAGTTTTGAGTTTTTATGAATAAAGTTTCTATAACTTTCTTAGAAAAATGTGTGGAAATACATGTTTTTATTCCTCTGGACAAATATCTAGGAATGCAGTGGCCTAGTAACATGATAAATGCATGTTTCTCTTTGTAAGAAATTGCCAGATCACTTTCCAAAGTAATGGTACCATTTTACATACCCATTGCCAGTGTATAAGTCACCAGTGATCCACACCTTCTCCAACTCTTGGCATTGTAAGTCTTTTAATTTGTCATGGTATTTAATGCATTATGGTATCACATTTTGATTTTAACTTGCATTTTCCTGATAACTAATAATTCAGAGTATATTTTCATGTACTTTATAAGCACTTGTTTATCTGCTTTGGAAAAATGTTCAAATTCTCTGCCCATTTTTTGTTTTATCTTTTCATTATTCAGTTGTAAGGGTTCTTTATAAATTCTAAATAAAATTCCCTTGTTAGATATATGCTTTACCACAGTATTTGACTGATCTCATTTTTTAATAAGTATATTTCAAAGAGCAGAAGTTTTAAAATTTGATAAAGACAAATGTGTCCATCATTTTCTATGGTTTATGCTTTTTGCATCCTATATAAAATGTTATGAGAGCTTTTCTTACCCCAAATCACAACAATTTCTCCTATATTTTCTTCTATGAAGTTTATAGTCTCAAATTTGATCTACAGTCTATGATCTAATTTAAGTTATTGAGTGAATATTGAGGAGTGAATTAATCCAGTTCATCCATTTCTTTCAAGAGCTTTCTTTAGATATTTCTTAGGATTACCTAATACCTTTTCAAAAAATCAATTAACCATCTATGTTTGGGATTATTGATTCTTCTGTTCCAATGAACTATCTGTCTATCCTCATGCCGATACCACTTTGTCTCCATATTGTAGCTTTATAGTAAGTCTTTAGTATCTCAATGAATGGCAAGTAAATCCAAATTGTTTCCAAAATTGTTTTTGCTACTCTAGGTTTTTTTGCCACTAATGTGAAGCAGTAGAGCAGCAGCAGAAATAAAAGTGCTTGATTGATTTTTGACTGATTTGTTTGAATCTATAAATCAATTTGAGGACTATTATCGCCTCATCTTTGTTGAGTTTTCTGATTTAATAAACATATTCTTTCATTTATCAATGTTTTGTAATTTTCACTGTGCATGTATTTTTAATATTTTGTTGAATGCATCCCTATTCTATATTTTAAGATCATTATAAGTATATTCTTTAACTTATATTCTCCAATTGTTCATAAGTTTATATAAACAGAATTCCATTTTCATAAATTTTTATCCTGCAACTTCATTAAATTCACTTTTAACATGAGCAGTAAATTAAGGTTTTCTATGTAAATGACTATGACATTCATGAATAAATACAGACTTTTTTCATTCCTTTTCAAAATGTATTCCTTTCATTTCTTCTTTCTTTGATTCGCTGACTAGGAGCTACAGTGAATTGGTAAACAGAAGTGGGAGAAACACACATTATAACCTTATTTCTGAAACTTAGGTTAGGTTCAGTAGTTGACTATTAAGTGTGAAGTTTTAGCTGTAGGTATTTTCAATAGATGTCCTTTATTATTTGGAAGAGGTTCTCTTCCTAGTTCGTTGTTTCTGGTTTGACTGGGTGATAACTATCATTAAATGTTTTTTCTCTTATACCCTACAAATATGGTGAGTTGCACTGACTGATTGATTTTTTTCCCAGCTATTTGGAGGTGTTATTGACATATAACTTATGTAAGATTAAAATCTATACACAATGGTTTGATATACATATATATTGCAAAATTATTACCATGATAAGGCTAGTTAACATTGCCATCCCCTGATGTAGTTAACATTTGCTTTTCATGGTGATAACATTTAAGGTATATTCTCTTAACAACTTTCAAGCATATAGTATTTTTAACTATAGTCGCCATGCTGTACTTTATAACCCCAGAACTTATTTATCTTATAGTTGGATGTTCATACTCTTTGACAAATATATCCCCATTTATTTTGTACTCCCAAGCCCATAATACCTATCATTATATTTTTTGTTTCTGTGATCTTGGCACTTTTAGATTCCACATACAAGCAAGAAAATACAAAATTTGTCTTTCTCTGATTTGTTTATCTTAGAATATTTCCTTAAGTTCCATTCATTTTGTCATAGAGGCAGGATTCCCTTCTTTTTCAAGGCTGAATAATATTCTAGTATGTGTAAATTATGTATATATTTTCTTATGCCGATGATTTTTAAAGGTTAAAACATCTTCCATTTCTGAGAAAAAGTGTACTTGATAAGATACTATTTTTTATTTATTTCCAGATTCAATTTGCTAATTACGTATTAAGAATTTTGTGTCAATAACCATGAGTTATTATCATTTTCTTTGCCTTCAATTTTTTTTTGTCTTGTATCTCCAGCATCTGGACTGGAGATATCTGTCCTGAGAAACCATCAAATACAATTGATTTGAAGGTTAAAGGGATGTTAATTTTTTTTTTTTACTGGTTGAGATTTGGTTGTTGTAGATTTCATAGACTTTGTTCATTTCTTCTAAGTTTTGCATATTACTCCATTATTTCCCATTGAATGGCTGCACAATCCTCATTTTGTTTCTGATAGTATAAACAATTTGGAATATAATTTCCATCTCTGCACTACTTTGCCTCATTCCATACATTTTAAAAATTTTTTTAATAATTTTATTGAGATGGTTAATTTGCAATATTATATTAGTTTTAGGTGTACAACAGTGAATCAATAATTTTATAGATGATACTCCACATAAAGTTACTATAAAATATTGGATATATTCCCTATGCTGTACAATATATCCTTGTAACTTATTTTATATGTAGTAGTTTGTATCACTTAATCACCTACCCCCTCTTGGCCCTCCCCCACTTCCCTCTCTCCACTGTAACAATTCAGTTTCTTTGCTATATCTGTGAGTTTGTTTTGGTTTTGTTATATTCATTCATTGAAAACATTTTTAGATTCCATATAGAAGTGATAACATATAGTATTTGTCTTTCTCTGTTTGACTTATTTCACTAAGAATAATATCCCCCAGGTCTATCCATGCTGTTGCAAATGGCAAAATTCATTCTTTTTTATTATCCTAAATATGTTAATATGCTGTTTTCATTTTTATTCAGTTCTAAGTGTAATTTTAAGACTATTTGAAGCTTCTTTGATCCATGCATTATTTAGGTATATATTGTTTAATTTTCAAGTATTTAATAATTTACTGTTGCCTTTCTGTTCTTGATTTGTAGTTTGATTCATTTTGGTCAGTTAATATACCTTATACGATTTAAATTATTTTATTAGGATTTGCTTCATGCCTTAGGACATGGTCTATTTTGGTGAACATTCTATGGGTACTTTAAAATAATGTGTATTCTTTTGTTGTTGGGTGAATGTTCCATGTATGCCAAGGAGATCTTTTTGATTGACTACTTTATTTAGATCTCTATCCTTGCTGATTTTCTTTCTAGTAATGATATTAGTTTCTGAGAATGAGTTCTTAACTGTAATTTTGGATCAGTGTATATCTCTTTTCAGCTCTATGAGTTTTTGCTTCATGTAAATTGAAGTTGTGTTGTTTGGTTCATACACATGTAGGATCAGTACGTCTTCCTGGCAGACTGATCCTTTTATCATAATGTCAAGTCCCTCTTTGTCTCAGATGAGTTCCTATGCTCTAAAGTTGACTTTATCTGATATTAACATAGATAATCCTGCTTTTTAAAAAATGACTCATGTTTGCATTATATTTTTTTTCTTGCAATCTACCTATGTTGTTGAATTGAAAATGAGCCTTGTGAAGCCTCTAAACTTTAATCATGATGTTTTATCCTCACTTCCAGTATCATTTTTTAATTGGTGGGTTTAGAATTTTTGCATTTAAGGTAATTAGTGATATGTTAAAGTTTAAATCTGTCATTTTATTACTTGTTTCTATGTTTTTCTTTCTCTCTGTCTCTCTCGCCTTCTTGCGAATTACTTGAACATTTTTCGGGATTCTATTTCTTTGGATATATAGTGTTTTGAAAGTATATTGTTGTATAGTTTAGTGGTAGCTCTGGGTATTAACTTACGCATATCTGACTTCCCACGCAGTCTACTGGAGTCAACATTTACCAGTTCTAGGGAAAGAATCTTACTACTGTTTAGGTCCCTTTGCCTTCATTAACTTTAAATATCATTACTTTGCATATTAGATGGCTTTATAAAATTTTTTTAAATTAGTAAATGATTTATATAACTCATAAAGGACAATTTACTGTTTTTACCCATATTTCTGATCTTTCCATTTATCTTCCTTCCTGATGTCCCATGATTCCTTCTTTATCAATTCCTTTCTTTTCAGCCTTTCTGTAAGGGTAGGTCTGCTTCTGACAAATTATTTTCATTTTCCTTTATCTAAAAACATCTTTATTTTACCTTCCTTTCTGAAGGATAGTTTCACTGGATATGGAATTCATGACTAGTCATTTTCTCTGCACTTGAAAAATGTTTGTTTTGGCCACCATGGATTCCGATGAAAATATTGTCATTAGAATTGATATTCCCCTGTAAGTAATATATCTTTTCTCTCTGGTTTATTTTAAGATTTTTCTTTTAGTTTTCAAAAGTTTATTATGTGTCTTGGTGTGGATTGTTTTGGATTTCCCTACTTAGAATAAGTTCAGCCTTCAAATTTGTAAGAGTATGTCTTTTGCAAAATTTGGCAAGTTTTCATCTAGTATTTCTTTGTAGTCCCTTTTTTTTCTCCTCTCCTTCCTGGACTCTGATGATACAATTGGTGGATATTTTAGTATTGTCACACATAGGTTCTTGAGGCTCTGTTAATTTGATTCTGTTTTCTCTATGTTGTTCAAACTGGGTAAATTCTAGTTAACTGTACTGATTCTATCCTTTGTCATCAATATTCTGTGATTGGGCCCATCCTGCAAATATTTTATTTTGTTTACTGTAATGTTCAGTTTTATATTTTCTATTTTATGATTTATATTTATTTGATGATTTTAAATTTTCATTTGTTTATTTCAAGAGAACTTATAATTTCTTGTTGAAGCATTTTTGTTAAGGATGCTTTAAAATCTTTATTGGGTATTTCCAACATCTAATATATTTTGACGTTTACTTCGGTTGATAGTCTTTTCTCATATAAGTTGTGACTTTTCTGACTCTTGGTATGATTAATGTTTTTTATCACATCAGAAATTTTGGCTATTTTGTTCTCTTTTGTTAGGAGACTCAAGATCCTATTTAAAAATACTTTAACAGTCATTCATCCTGCTTAGGTTTTGCATGGAGTTCCTGGCCTTTTCTAATCTGTGACTTCAATGATAATTTTAAGAGGCATTATGGTGCCATTTTTACCTGCTTGGTTCTTGGTTTATTTTTCCCCTGGGGCCTCCCTTGGGGTTATTATTGCTTGAAGAATGATGTCCAGGCTGTGCTGTCTGGTTCTGATAGGCAGGACATCTCCAACCAAAAATAAATTGGCTTCTTATGCCATGCTCCTTGTTGGATTAGGATCCTTTTGACTTGTGTTGTTTACCTACTCAGTGTCTCTTGGTAGGGGAAAGGAGACTCAGTCCCATAGAAATGAACAGACTTCCTGGGCCAGCCGCTAGTTGTAATAGAACATTTTTATCCATGTCTCTAGATACCTTCTCTCTCTCAGTAAGGGAAGAATCTCAGCTATAGGCAGAATATTTCCCAAGCTGAGCCCTTGTTATAGCAGGATCCCTTTTGTCAGTGCCATCCAACCCGTAATGCCCCTTGTAAAAGGCACCTAGGCTACACACTTCTTGTGGGATCCCCCTTGCTGGTGCTTTCCTAGCAAGCTGTATCTCTGGATGGGGAAGGGAGTCTCAGGCCTCGTACGGAAGGAGAGTGTTTTCCTGGTCTCTTAGTGTCAACATGTCTCTCTAGTAATCCACTTTGCTTGTTACCATGCTCACCTGAAGGGATTCTCATTTAATCCAGAGAATAATTGAACCTATTTGAGCTGCACTTTATTTATAGATTGGAGTTTGGAAAATGTTGGTCCTGGGTTGCCTTCTGCTGTGTGGGGTGCAATAAGACCTCTTGTTGGTAAGTTGTCCCTTCAGTTCTGAGGTCCCAAACCAGTTACCTTCCTTTTTGTACCCTTCAGTTTTCTCCTTGTTATTTTTCAATATTTCCATGGTTTATAGTTGTACTATGCCAGGAGGAGCAGGAAGAAGTGGGTTTATGCCATCCGGTTTGAACTGGAAGTCTAGTCAACTTTTAGAACACATGGAATATAGTCATAAAAACCGTTTTAATGTCCTTGTTTATTGATTCTATCATCTTGTCAGTTTTGCTAAATTTCAGCTACTTGTTTTTTTCTTCCATTATGAGTTATATGATCCTGTTGTTCTTTGTATGGCTGGTAATCTTTAACAAGACAACAAACACTGTTAGTTACCTTGTTCAGTGTTATTTTTGTATTCAACATACCCTTGACCTCTATTCTTGGATTTAACAGATAAACTATTTGAAAAGAGATTGATTCATTTGGATCTTTTTAAAAAAAATTTAGGTGGGACCGGAAGAATATTTTGTCCAAAGAGAATTATTTTCCACCGAATAAGTAAGATCTTTTTGAGTACGCTAACCAGTAACCTGTGAATTATGTGTTTTTTCAGTCTGGCTGATTAGAACAGGCACTATTTCCAGCTCTGTGTAAGCACTGAGCCATATTTTTTGTAATCCTCTCAGTTGACTTTTCCCCCAGTCTCTTGCAGTTTCTCACACACATGTAGTGATTAGAGGACACTGAATACTGAAAACTCCAGGGGGGATCCTCCACAAATCTCTAGAGTTTGATTTCTGTGCAGCTCTATCTTCTCCAGTACTATGTTCCACAAATTCTGGCCTTCTTTGTCTTTCAGTATTCTCAATTTTGTGTCAAAAACTGAGGGAGTCTGCTAAAGTTTTCCTGGGTCCTCCCCACTGCCCTGTAGTCTGGACTATTTCTCAAGTCAGTAAGGAAAGGTGCCATATTGTTCTATTTCCTGTCCTCATGGATCACTGTCTTTTGTTGCCTGATAGCTGGTGTCTTAAAAACCACTGTTTCATATATTTTGTAATTTTTGTAATTTCAGACAGGTGAATTAATATGATCCCTCTTACTCAATGTTATCTGGACATAGAGGTCTTTATATTCATTTTTGCAAGATATTTTCAAGTATTTTCCATGGATATAGATTTTCATTGATAAAATTGATAATTTTCTCCTCCCCCCATTAGAATAATGCTCATTTTCCAGGTTGCACAGTTTCAGTAAGAATTGTGCTGACATTCCTATCTTTGTTCTTTGTAGATAATGTCTTTTTTCTCTCTAGCTGCTTTCAAGATTTTTAAAAATTTTATTCAATTTTTAGCAATTTGATTATAGATAAGACTTAATTTCACATAGCAAAACTGAGTAGAGGGTGCGAAGAATTCCCATAGACCATCACCCCCATCCCCCCGACTTCTAAAATGCATAGCCTCTCCCATTGTGAACATTTTCCACCAGAGTGGTACATTTGTTACAACTGATAAACCTGCATGAACATATCATAATCACCCAAAGTCCATGGTTTACATTACATTTGACTCTTGGTGTTGTACCTTTTGAGTTTGGGCAAATGAGTAATGATATGTATGCATCATTATATTATACAGAGTTATTTTCACTGCCCTAAAAATCCTCTATGCCCTGCTATTGATCTTTGTTTCCCTGAAAACCTATGGCAACCACTGTTATTTTTACTTTCCCCATAGTTTTGCCTTTTTCAGAATGTCATATAGTTGGAAACATAGCATGTAGGCTTTTCAGATTGGGTTCTTTCACTTAGTAACAAGAATTTAATCTTGGTATCATTTCCTTTCTATTTATTCTGGTTGAGATTGTTTGAATTATATGCTCTCACAATTTTTCTAATCCCACATGTATTTCCTTCTGCTCATTTCAACTTGTTGCACATTCTCACAAGAAGTGATTTAACTTCTTCCTGCTGTTGGAATCTATTTGGGAGACAACATCTAGCCATAATAGTGTTACATACAGAAAAGCATCAAGTAAAATGTAAAAGCTTAACTTCCCTTGAAACATTCCATAAGATGAAACTACTGTTTGCAAAATGGGGCATAGGTAAAAGAATGTAAATATCATTAATTATATATTTAATGCCAGATATTGTGTCACTTGTATTACAGACATTGTATCATTTACTTATGACAATCTCATGACAATCTTATGAAAAGTATAATTATTCTACATTTCATCAGTGAGAAAACTGATGTTTGCAAGTTGAATAATGCCATGAAATTCATAAGTTTAAGGGCCACATTTTGAATCTAGACCTATCTGATTCCAAAGTCCATGTAATTTTTCTGAATCATACTAATAAATTCCCATCTTCTGAAAGACCATAGACCCTTGAGAAAAATTCTCCCGGACCATATAATATCCTCTCATATCTAAGACTTTCACATTTCCCTATGTGATTGATCTTGTCAAACCTAAAAATTATATTTTTCCAGTGTTTTCATGGAATCAAACTTCAATGGTTTAGAAACATATGTAATCATTTTAAAATATTTCTATTAAATGTCATCTTTTTTCCCCAGACAAGATCAACCACAATACAATGTGTTTGAATAATCCATTCTAGGTATTTGCTAACAAAAATGATGGAAATCCTGGAAAGACAGGCTCTGGCTGCATGTACAGAAATAAATTCCTAACTGTCTTAAAAACAGACTAGTCAAGAATGTGGCTACCTCTGGTAAAATCAGAAAGGAAAGGAACCAGAAGGTAGCCTCTGAGATTGAGTTCAAGGACACACTATTACAACTCTGATACAGGACACAGAAAACCATTGACACTACTGCTGCAGCTGCATCTCAATACCCTGGAGTTTGCAAGTAGTTGCTGGCTGGAATACTGAACCTCGTTATAGCATAAGTTGAAAGTCTGCAAAAGCCTCAACTAGAGCCTTGTGATTGAAGACAAATTTGGCTTCTACTACTTACTATCTCTGTAATCCTTTGCTTCTCTGTGCCCCAGTTTCCTCACCTGCAAATTAGGTGTCATAATACTAGCTCCTAGGATTAACAAGTGTGGTGTAAGTGCCTGACACTAAGCTTTTGATAGCTAAGGGATCTATTTCAAAAGACATCCCTGTTGTGGTAACACATGATCAGCTTAATGAAACAGCTACTGCTAGCAAAACACGAGATATTAAGTTACTCCCACCCATTAAAGGTGCCTCTTTCAGAAAGCCCTGGGTAGCAGAAATAACTGACTGCTGTAATAATCTTCCTTCTTCTATCTCAATTCTTATGCTTATGTTTTAAATTAGCCAAATAAAACATGCATCCTTGGATTCCTAGAGACCTGCTCACTCCCCCACCCTCTCTTTTTCTCTCCCTTTCTTTTCACAGTCTCACTGTATGCCCCTCAGTTGTGCTGTGTATATTCTAGGATCTGAAAGTAATAAGTCTTATTATTCAAATTTCCCTGATGAATTTTGCTGAAGTGCATCCCAAAATTATATAAGAACCACAAAGGCCCAGTTCAGCATCCCAAAATTATAATAAGAACCACATCAACTCCAGTAGTGATATGGGCCTAGGCATGTACTTCAATAATTCTTCACTTGATAGCATCACTATCAATAAGCATCACTATCAATAGCCTGGACCAACACAACAACAAGATATAACACATATAAAAATCTTCATAATAATTAAATCTTACATTTTTCAATTTCTCAATTCTAAGAAGAATTTAAACATTTTTTATAAGTACAGCATATTGATAGAAAGCTCAAGTTTTGAAGTTTTGTATTATCAGATTTGCCTTTTACTAGCTTTATGGTCTTAAGTAAGCCTCTTAACCTTTCTAGGCACTAGTTGCCTTACCTTTAAGAAGTAGCTTATGGGAGTTCCCATCGTGGCGCAGCGGAAATGAATCCAACTAGGAACCATGAGGTTGCGGGCTCGGATCCCCCCCCCACCCCCGGCGCCCCGTTGCTGTGGCTCTGGTGTAGGCTGGCGGCTACAGCTCCGATTCGACCCCTAGCCTGGGAGCTTCCATATGCCGCAGGAGCAGCCCAATAAATAGCAAAAAGACAAAAAAAAAAGAAGTAGCTTATAATAGTACTTGCTTCAGGACTCAGATTAAAAGAACATAATAAATGTTAACGTTTAAAATTATTATTTGAGTCTGTATGAACATTTTGCTTTGGATTTTAAAAACCACAAAGATACTCTCAAATAAATATCTTGAGAGAAAGATCCTGTCATCCCTAAGAATTTGGCTGCAATGTGTAATAGAGATACCTTGTATTAACCATCAAATGTTCTTGCAGTGACAAAGTCTAAAAATATTTTTTTCTACCAAATGTCCTTGAAGTATACATAATAGGAAATGTTTCTACAGGAAAACTCCCAAAAGAATTGATCTGGATTCCCTGCAAATAAAAGTCTGTATCCCAAGACCCCATTTTAAAACATACCTTGTGTAATATCTATCATCTAAAAAATGTTATTAGTCCTACTTCTCAAAGATCAACACTATCATTTAAGCTATTTGAATAGTCTAAATGAAGCAGATGGAAAGAAGCTAAACAATAAGTGATTTTTAATAGGTTTATTTATTTATGTATTTATTTATTTTTGCTTTTTAGGACCGTACTCCCCGCGGCATATGGAGGTTCCCAGGCTAGGGAACACAAAATCAATTCTTTTGTTACTTAGAAATATTTTTTTGATCAGACCTAAACTTCAAAAATTTTACTACTGTACTTTGTTATATCTTTGCCCACCTTCAACAATGCATTTCCCACACTTTTTAAATGATGCCATGCTATTACCATTGACTATAACTTATGTAGATACTATACCCAAAATATTGAGAATAGACTATAAAAGTAGAAAAAAATTCTCTCTTCCATTAAATGGTGTTGTAAATTTCCATCTTGTCTGAAAAGTACCAATAGAAAGTTACAATTCTTTTATGCCCTTTAACAATATGGAGTAATTTACTAGAAATGACTCTTTAGCAATATTACTTTTAAAACTCCTAAGGTAGAATCATTATTTATCCTTCTCTGGACTTTCTTATATATATTCTAAGGTAAGTTCTATTTATGCCTGTATAATATAAAGTATTATATCAGCTCAATTTTCACATCTGTAAAAGATTGGTTAGATTAGTAGATGTATTCAAATTGACCTCTAAGCCTTGATATTACATGACCATTGTATGAATCAGAGTTCTAAGTTGAAAGCAATGGAAACCAATTTAAGTAAAGAAAGATATTACTGAGAAAATGAGTAGTTCTTAGAATCACTTTTTAAATATATATATATTTTGAAGTAACAAGCTTAGAAAATAAACAATGTGGCTGTAATCACAAGAAAGACTACCTTGGAATTTGTGTGCTGAGGACAGCACTGTCACTGCTACTGACCATAAAAACTTTCATTAATGCTGGTACCATTCTTGCTACTGTCTCTGGAACCAGTTGTTGCTATTGTTATCATCACTATTTATTTTCTCATTCTTTATTTCTTTTTGTCACTAGTTTCTGCCTAAATTCCAGGAATATGCATGCATCAGCTTGGCTATGCTTGTCTACCACCAAGATTCATAAGATTAAAAATTCCTTAAACATAGAAAGGAAATATAGGTGCTAGGGAGCCAAAAAACAGCCCATTACAACCATGATCTTTTGAATAAATATGTATTTAGTTTCATGGGCTATTTATGTTCTCCACATTGATGTAGCAAATACAGTTGCCAACACATGACAATGGTAGATTTAAGGAGAATACTTCTTTAAATTAGTAGAATGAATCAAATAGATCCCTAAACGTTCTTTCAAGGGGCAGGACTCTCCTACAGGGAATAGTGTGTTCTACCTCATCACTTCTCATATCAACTTAAGAGAATCAGAGCTACCATTTGACATGTATAAAATAAGTAGATCTTATCTCTAGTTTCTTATCTGAAGTGACATACAACTACTGAATATCATTGTCAGGAATTTACTGTCATGATTTTACTAGGCATTAATTACATCAATAAATTCACTAGATTTCAGTCAGTAGTTACATATGGCCATAGAATCTAATACACACTGTCCACCCCCATCTCATCTAGCAAATGAAAGAATCAACATTGTGTTTGAAAGCCTGTTAGAACACACTGTTATAATACTATCAAAAACTGGAGGGCAAGTTGATTTACTGTGTAGTGTCGATTTCAACTACAGTATAATTTAAAATTTAATAATAAAATTAAAAGGAATGGGAAAATAAATGTCTGTTGTTAAAAAAAAAAAAACTGGAGGGCAAGCAGGAATATAGAGGCAGAAATCAAAGTGTTATGACTTAACCAACATGGCAAAGGGTAGAGGTACCCAGTTATTTGGTGGATAGGCAATTGGCTAGAGCTTGCATTAAATCAATGTATTCTACTGTAACATTTTAACTTTAATGATATATATATATATATATATATATATATATATATATATATATATATATATTTTGTCTTTTTGCCTTTTCTAGGGGCGCTCCTGCAGCGTATGGAGGTTCCCAGGCTAGGGGTCTAATCAGAGCCATAGCCACCAGCCTACGCCAGAGCCACAGTAATGCGGGATCCGAGCCGCATCTGCAACCCACACCAGAGCTCAAGGCAATGCCAGATCCTTAACCTACTGAGCAAGGCCAGGGATCGAACCCTCAACCTTATGGTTCCTGGTCAGATTCATTAACTACTGAGCCACGACGGGAACTCCTAATGATATTTCTTTTAAAGATCTAGTTTCTTAGTTGCTCTAGGGCTTACTTAAGATAATCTTATCAAAATTCATTTCAGATTTATACTAACAATTCCAGTGATACATAGAAATGTTACAACTATATAAATGTTCCTCCTTCCCTTTATGTGTTATTTTACATATTACATTCTATGTTTATTACAAACCCAACAACACATTGCTATAATTAGCTCTTTACATAGTTTTATATCTTTCAAAGTAGCTATATATTTATACAGACTTTATATTAACCATCTTATTTACCATTTCTTAACAATTTTTTGCACTGAATTTAACAATATATAGAAATCCAAAGATGCATTTGAGACATTATTTTGGTCTGTTTGTAGGTTCAAACTACTGACTAAAAATTTCTCTATTGAGGACAAAAAAAAATGAGAAATGTCATACAAACTTAGTGCTTTGTTGTATGAAATTGTTTTTTATTGCTTTGTTGTAAATATTCAGATTTCTCACAATCCTACATTGACCAAACTTAGTGCTAAGAAATCCCCATCTTAAATTTTTGACCTCCTAGTTCTGTAATTCATATACATATTTCTGAGGAACTGAAAACTAAGGTCAAAAAATGAAGGGGTTTTCTATACCTACTCTTCCCTTCAGTTATAGACTCTTGGAAATGTTTAACTTAAGACTTCATGCTTCTATTTTTTGTTCATGTTAGGCTAATATTTCTAGTGAGCTTATGAGTTTTCTTATGAGTAAAGCCCAATAATTAAAACATAATTGGACTCTCCACTATTCAGGAGCTAAAATGTCTTCCAGTTAGTATTCTACATCCTAAAATTTCCCTCTAAATTCAAAAATTGTCAGAATGGATTATGCAAAAATGTGCTCATTTTAGGGTTCTTTCTTTCAATAGGCTGTGTTTACACTTCCAAGTCCTAGCTACAGCACTTCAAAGCAAACATGGGTGAAGTGGCATGCAGATTTTACATAGATCATTGATTCTATTTACTAATATATGTTCCCAAATTTATTTTCACAAACACTATATTGAACAAGAAAGGGGAATATGTCAAAGAATGCATAGTGTATTATTTCATTTATGTGCAGTTCAAGAGGAGGTGAAACTTATTCATGATATATTCACGATATTGAAAGTCAAAATAATAGTTACCCTGACAAGGGGCTATTGAATGAAGGGTCATCAAAGGGAATTCTTCAGTGCTGGTAATATCTTATTTCTTCTGTATGCTAGATTTTTGGGTGTGTTCAGCTTATGACAAGTCACTTGTGATTTTTGCACCTTTTGTCTATATCCTATCTTTTAACAAAACATACAAAACAAATACTCTTTTTAATCTGAAAATATTTTCCTTATGTTGTGATATATAACATTAAATTCTACCTATCAATTATTAAAGAGGAAAATTTCTTCTAAGAAAAGAGCAGATGTGATAGAAATATGTATATTTAAAAGTAAGCCTAGTAGTTGTTTCCTTAAAATTTTTATATGTATATGTAATATATATCTTCCAAAGATTATATATAAGTACACACACCAAAAAACTCCACATCTTTATAAGGATAAAAGAACATGCTGTGATAGAAATATATGTATTTACAAATCAGCCTAGTATTTTTTTTTTCATCAAATTAAAGCAGATCTGAGTGTAAAATAACTAAAATATATTTAAAGCATACTGGAAAAGGATACAAAAAAGAAAATATGTTTACATAATGGCATAACATGCATTTAAAGTAGAAAAATAGTCATTTTTTTGTATCCATAACAGAAGCATCTCACTGACTAGATGTGTGGATGTTTGTACTTTATCTAGGGTGTGTCTGGAGTAGACAGAGAGCTTACCAAAACATTAATAAAGGCCTATTCAGTTCCTTTAGCCAGACATGATATATCAGGTATAAAGGTTATGAAGAAAAATGTAAAATTCATATCAAAAGGCAAAAAAAAATACAGTTTGAAGAGACAAAACAAGCATCAGAAACACACTCATATATGACAGAGATGATGGAAATTATCAGAATGGGAATTTTTTAAAACTTGATGAACAAGGTAAGGTTTCTAAAGGATAAAGCAGATAGCCTAAAAGATCAGATGGCAATGTAAGCAAAGAGATAGAAACTAAGAAAGAATAGAAAAGAAACGTTTGAGATCAAAAACACTAATAGAAATGAAGTTTGATTTGATGGGCCCACTAGTGGATTACATATGGCTAGGAAACGAATATTTGAGTTTGAGGAATATCAAATGAAACTTTCAAAACAGTAAAGCAAAGAGGAAAAAAGAATGGAAAAAAACTCACAACTGAATATCCAAGGACCGAGGGACAACTACAAAAAATAACATATGCACAGTGGGAATACCAGAAGGAGCAAAAATAGAGAAAGGGATAGAAAAAAATATTTCTAGAAATAATGACTGGGAAATTCTCCAAAGTAATGCCAGACACCAAACCACATATACAGGAAGCTCAGAGAACACCAGAAGAAGCTACACATAAGCATACCATGGTCAAGCAGCAGAAAATCGAATATAAAGAAAAAAAATCTTGAAATAAGCCATAGATAAATATCTGTCTTAACTGTAGAGGAGCAAAGATAAGAATTACAATCTACTTCTCCTCAACACTATGCATGCAAGAAGAAGAGTAAACTATTTAACATCTTAAGAGAAAAACCCACCAACCTAGAATCTGTACTCTGCAAAACTGTCCTTCAGAAGTGAAGGAGAAACTAACTTTCTCAAACAAAAATTGTGGTAATTTACTGTCAATAAATCAACTTTGCCAGAAATATTTTAATGGAATATTTTCTTCAGAGAGAAGAAAAATGATTATCAGAAATAAATTCAGGATATCACTACAGATCACATGGACATTAAAGAATATAATAAAGAAATATTAACTACAAGGTCACAAATTTGATAACCTAGATGAAATGGACTAATTCGTTGAAAGACACAATCTGCCAAAATACACACAGGAAGAAATAGTCTGAATGAGCTTATACCTATTAAAGAAATTGAATCAATAATTAATAACCATCCCAAACAGCAAACACCAGGTCTAGATGGGTTCACTGGTAGTTCTACCAAATATTTAAGGAAGAAATTATACCAATTTTCTATAATCATTCTATGAGGCCAGCATTATCCTAATACCAAAACCAGGTAAAGTCGTTACAGGAAAGAAAACCATCAACAAGTATCTTTCATGAACATAGATATATAAATTCAATAAAATATTATCAAATCAAATGTAATGTATAAAAAGAATTATATAGCACAACCTGATCAACTCCTCCCAATACATGTGGAATACTGAGAAGACTAGTTCAACATTTAAAAATCAATTAATGTAATCCATCTTACAAACAGGCTAAAGATGAAAACTCTCATGATAGTATTAACATATGCAGAAAAAGCATTTGACACAACCCAACATATATTCTTGATAAAAACTTCAGCCAACTACAAATGGAACTTTCTCAACATGATAAAAAAAATCTACAAAACAACACCCACAGCTAACAGATATGTTTGTGAAAAACTAGAAGTTTTTTGCTAAGATCAAGAACAAAACAAGAATGTCCCTTCTCTTCATTCATTTTTGATATCACATAGGAAGTTCCAGATAATGAAATAATACAAGAAAATTAAATTAAATGTATGACGATTGGAAAGGAAGAAATAAAATGGTCTTTATATTTATAGTTGAATTTATATCTGATTGATCAGAAGTAACAACGACAAGCCCAGATTGTTATATAAAGTTGTGGAAGTCTGTGAAAATAAACCTTTAATTTGTGGGATCTGACACTAACGTCAGGTAGATAGTGTCATAGTTTAGGACATCAACATGCAAAAAGTTAATCTAGATATAGACCTTATACTCAACAAAAATTAAATCAAGTTATATCACAGATCTAAATGTAAAATGCAGAATTTAAAAATTCCTAGAAGATAAAGTGGGAAACAAACCTAAGCAAACGTGAATATGGTGATGGTCTTTTTTTTTTTTTTTTTTTTTTTTTTTTTTTTGCTTTTTAGGGGCTTCACATGGAAGTTCCCAGGTTAGGAGTCTAATTAGAGCTGCAGCTGCTGGGCTATTCCATAGCCACAGCAACACCAGATCCAAGCCATGTCTGTGACGTATACCACAGCTCATGGCAACTCCAGATCCTTAACCCACTGAGCGGGGCCAGGGATCAACCCACATCCTCATGGATACTAGTAAGGTTCGTTACAGCTGAGCCACAATGGGAACACCAATAATGGCTTTTTAGATACAACATCAAAGGCACAAGCCATGTAAGAATTGACCAGCTGGACTGCATTAAAATCAAAAACATTTATTCTGTGAACTATACTGTCGAGAATGAGAAGACAAGCCAGAGACTGGGAGAAATTATTTCTAAAAGACATCTGAAAAAGGAGTGTTATCCAAAATATACAATAAACTCTAAAGTCAGCAATAAGAAAAAAAACTTGATTAAAACAATGGGCAAAAGTCCTGAAAATATACAGATGACAAAAATGTATGAAGATGCCTAATGTTATATATTATTTAGGAATTGCAAATTAAAACAGTGAGTTACAACTACACAACTATTAGAATGGTCAATATCACAACGACAACAGCAAATGAAAGGAACTTTCATTCAGTGCTGGTGGGAATGCAAAATGGTAGAATCACTTTGGAAGACAGTTTGGCAATTTCTTACACAAGTAAACATATTAACATACAATCCAGAAATCATACTTCTTGGAATTTACACAAGTTATTTGAAACGTGTCCACAAGAAAACCTGCACACAAATGTTCCTAGCAATTTTTTTCATAACTGCCAAAACTTGGAAGCATCAGAGATGTCCTTCAGTAGGTGAATGGATAAATAAACTGAACTCCATCCAAACAATGGAACACTACTCAGTGCTAAAAGGAAATGAGCTATCAAGCCATGAAAAGACATGGGGAAAACAAATGCCCTTTACTAAGTGAATGAAGACAATCTGAAAAAAAGTTATCTACTATATGATTCCAATTATATGAAGTAAAAGAAGACAATCCAAAAAATTAGCTACTATATGATTCCAACTATATGACAGTCTAGAAGAGGCAAAACTATGGAGAGAGTAAAACAATCAGTGGTTGCCAAGAGTTAGGGAGGAGGAAAAGATGAATAGGCAGAGCACAGAGGATATTTAGGGCAGTAAAACTACTATACATGGTATTATAATGGCTGATACATTTAATTACATATTTGTCAGAATCCATAGAATGTACAGAGCAAGACTGAATATAAATTGTAGACTTTGGGTGATAATGATGTGTCAAAGTAGCTTCATCAATTGCAATAAAGGTAATAAATGTCATGTGGGATATTGATAGTGGTGTAACAGGAATATATGGAAACTCTATATGTCACTAAATTTTGCTATGAAGCTAAAACTACTCTAAAAATTAAGTTTATTAATTAAAAAACCACAAAATATATTCACCCTCATAACAAATATAAATGTACACTACAGTATGTTAAGTTCTTCCCAGATGACAGGCTAATCTCCCCATTTAAATGTGCAAAAACTAATCATATCTGCAAAGTGTTTGCCATCTAATATAATATTCACAGAGTCTAATGTTTTTGCGAGCATCTTTGAGGACCATTATTCGGCCTACCATGATAATTTAACAGAATCATTTTCAATAAATCAATTAAAAAATAAGTGCATCCATAGACATTCTAAAAAGATAAGGCAACAGAATTATTGTGATCAGATTTGTGCTTTTTAAAGTGTTTTATTTATGATCTTTTTAAAATAAATGATACATTAACTTTTTTGAAAAGTGTTAGACATTTAAAAAAATGTCTGTTCATTTATTGAACTTACACTGTATATTGATATGATGAGCTAAAGACAAATGATTAAGAAATGTATAGTTACATTTCCTTTTGTATTTGATAAAAATGTATAATTTGCTGAACTGAAAATGTTGGAAAATTAAGATGAATTTTGCATAATTCAAAAAACTACTGAATTGGCCTTGCATGCATTACCACAAAAATGATTTTTTGCTCAAATTTCAAATCTATATGCTTTTCAGAAGATGCATTAAATAGGAACAGGTTCTTAAAAATTATCCAAATCAAATTTAACAGTTATCACAAATACAAATATTATTATGAATAGCTATCACCCAACTACAAAAATGCATTTTTATTTTATATTTTTATTTACATAAAACAATGATTTGTTTGGACTTACTACATTAAATAATTTTAATTTAAATCTTTTTCAACCAGTAATTTTTTGTTGTTGGTCCAGGTAAAAAAATCAACGTTTTTCATTTGAATTGTTGTTAATGTTTTTCAAATTACTTCAATGTACATCAATCTAATTTGTACCTTAAAGCATTCCCATACAGTATGCAAATAAAGTATTGTTACTGTCATTATGTGGAGGTTTTCAATGACTTCTCCAAGCTATAGGGCAATTTATAACAAACTTATGTATGTAAGCCAAGTCTCATTTTTTTTTTTAACTTCAATCAAACTTCTCTATAAAATCTGATTTGGACTAGCCAAGTTTCAGGAAATTGAAAGGTACAAAATTTTCTATATGCTATCTTTATAATAAGGGACCAAACATTTGAACTTTATGGTATGGTATATACTTGAAGATCATCTCACCATCCAAAAAAAAAAAAAAAGTATATCCTATAGAAGTAATCCATACAGAAACTGTTGAAGCCAGAGGGGCAGGTAACTTCTCTAAGGAAGACTGGAAAGAGGTCAAGTCAGGACAGAAACTTAGAAATTGCCCACCTTATTTAACTTTGGTGACATAATATTCTTAAAACTAGATGAAATATGTAGCAGATGTTAGAGCTTCTCTGGTAATTCAGAAATATTAATGGATAATTTCATTTTGTTTGTATTTAAACCTGTCATCTATTTAGTATATATTTCCTTTTCTCATTAAGCTCTGTTTTGTCTTAGGCTGTTGGGTTTTACATAATTTTTTAAGTTGTTTCCATAACATTCTTCTCCTCTGGCTAGTCAATTAAGCACGACTCAAAACAACTGCTATGAAAAGACTTCTGATAGAATTAAGGTTGTTAATAAATTGACCTTAAGTAATTAGCCTAGATTGTCCAGGTGGGCCCAATGGAATCACAGGGGCCCATAAACACAGAACAGGAAATAAGACACAGGTAAGAGATGCCTCAAAAGAGATGAGATAGAAAATCAAAGATATTTCAGCCATAAGTGGGCCTCTCTCCACTGTTGCTGGCACTGATGGGGGCAAAAAGCCAGGGAAACTGAGAACAATTACCAGCCAACAACTAGCAAGGAAATGAAGCTCTTAGTCCCACAAGTGCGTGGAAATGAACTCAGTCATCAACCTTAATGAGCCTAGAGGATTCTCCCCTAGAGCCTCCAGAAAGGAATACAGCATGGCTGACACCCTTATTCCAGCCTTTTGAGTCCCTTAGCAGATGAGTCACCTCTGCTGTTTCTAGATACATTTGTTTTGCTTTAGTTCCTAAAGTTTGTGATACTAGAAAACTAATAGAGCTGGGAATTCTGGAGTGAGGAAGAGAGATATGGTTAGCCCCCTCTCTATTTTCCCATGTTCTTACCTTCTCATCTGCTCCCTCTGACCCCTTCAGGACTAGAATAGTTCTTACTCATTTCATGAAATTTTAATCTAGCATTGGTGTCTGTATTAGTCAGGATTCTGAGAAATAGCACCAGTAGGAGAAATGCAAATATATTTAAGAGAAGATTTATTATTATTATTATTATTATTATTATAGGAATTGACTCACATGGTTATGGAGGTCCGTGATCTGCAGTCTGCAAGCTGGAAAATCAAGAAAGGTGGTGGCATAATCCAATCTGAACCCAAAGTCCTGAGAATTGGGGGTGGGGGTGATGGTGTAAATCATAATATAGGTCCGAAAGCCCAAGAACCAGGAGTAGTATGCTAGGGCGGGAGAGGGGATGTCTCAGCTCAGAGGGAGCAAACATTTCCATCCTCCATCTTTTTGTTCTATTCAGGCCTTCAATTAATTGGATGATGCCCATCCTCACTGGTGAGGGTGATTTTCTTTACTTGGTCTACTGCAAACACCTGAGGTTTTTAAATCCTAAGTAGCATCCAGACCAGTTAAATCAGAAACCCTGCCATCATCAGCATTATTTTTAGTTTTTTTGAAATATATTTGACTTATAATGCTGTGTTAGTTTCAGGTGTACAGCAAAGTGAACCAGTTATGCATATACATATGTCTATTCTTTTTCAGATTCTTTTCCCATATAGGTTATTACAGAGTATTAAGTAGATTTCCCTGTGCTATACAGTAGGTACTTTTTACTCATTCATTCCATCTATAGTAGTGTGTATATATCAATTCTAATTTATTCCTCCCCCTAATTCCCCTTCGGTAACCATAAGTTTAGTTTCAAAAACTTTGAGTCTGTTTTGTAAGTTCTTTTGTATCATTTTTATTAGATTCAACAAATTAGTAATTTCATATATTTGCTTTCTCTGACTTAGTATGATAATCTGTAGATCCATCAATGATGCTGCAAATAGCATTATTTCTATTTTATTGCTGAGTAATATTCCATTGTGTGTAATTTAAAGCACCCCAGTTAATCCAATATGCTGCCAGATTTGAGAACTACTGGCCTAGCACTACTTCCCCTTAGTTAAAAATCAAATGCAAATTCCTCCAGACCCACATGAAATGCAAATTTTTTCCATGAAGCTTGTCTTTCAAAGTCTTATAAGAATGTGGTTTCTAGCATGTCACTACTTACACTTTTCTCTAGGGCATATTTTACTACTTACCACTTAAGACAACACAAATTTATTATCACAGTTTCCATAGGTCTCTAATATTACCACCTGGTCCAAACCACTCTCACCCCTTCCCTAGTTACAATAGTTTCCAAAGTAATTTAACTTTTTTGATTCTCCATCCCTCATCCAACCCAATCTACACTCTAGCTAACAAATTGAATTACCATTTCACCATTTAAATTTGATTATGTTACTCTCCTGCTTTAAAAAAAAAAAACAGCAAAATTCTTCTTTCTTTTACATTGGTCTAAGGTCTCTGCCTGATTCATTTTTCTCTCCTTGTCCACTATTCTATAGCCACACTGGCCTTCTTTTAGCAAAATTATCTGCTCAAGCCTCCACGTTGCATTTTCATTTGAGGTGTTGGGTTTCTCATTCAGGTGACTTCCATAATCACATTCCTTGGGGGTGTAGGACTAAGGTCCCTATTTTCTGGCTGGACATAAACTGGAGATCACTCTCAGCATCTAGAAGTTGCTCCCAGGTCTTCCCCATGTGAACCTGCCATCGTCAAGTAAGCAGCAGTGCCATAAGTTTCCATGTGCTTTGAATCTCTGATGTTCTCTTCAGCTGCTAAGCAGAGAAAACTCTACTTTTAGGGGACTCATGTAATTGGGTTAGTACCACCTGGATAATATCCCTAGTTTACAGTCAGCTTATTAATAACCTTAATTATATCTTCAAAATCTCTTTTACCATGTTATATAATCATGGAAGTAATACCAGGGGGAGTAGCTCATGGGTGCTGTTTTAGAACTCTTCCTACCACAGTTGGTATTTTACTTACTTGTATATTTGTTTTGCATTTGAAAGCTGTTTAAGAGCAAAATCTTTGATGTACAGTAGAAAATTGACAGAACACTGTAAACCAACTATAAGAGAAAAATAAAAATCATTATAAAAAAAGAGCAAAATCGGAGTTCCCGTCGTGGAGCAGTGGTTAACGAATCCGACTAGGAACCATGAGGTTGCGGGTTCGATCCCTGCCCTTGCTCAGTGGGTTAACGATCAGGCGTTGCCGTGATCTGTGGTGTAGGTTGCAGACGCGGCTCGGATCCCGCGTTGCTGTGGCTCTGGCGTAGGCTGGTGGCTATGGCTCCGATTGGACCCCTAGCCTGGGAACCTCCATATGCCGCGGGAGCGGCCCAAGAAATAGCAAAAAGACAAAAATAAAATAAAATAAAATAAAATAAAAAATCTATAAAAAAAGAGCAAAATCAAATCATAAAATTATTTTTCTTTTTCCTACTCTTTCTTCCACAGTCCGCAACTCACTCAGTACATTTCTACAAACATGAAATTTTGGCTGTACACTTGAAACTAATGCCACATTGTAAGTCAACTACACTCCAATAAATTTTACAAAATAAATAAAAAGAAAAATCCTGGCGTACTTCTCATTTTATCAAAGTACATGCAATAATTTGATGTTTTTATAAGGTTATTGGCTATCCATTTTCCCAAATACATACAACACATGACTTACAATATTTGCATTTTACACTTAAAGGACACATGATTTCTCATAGAGTGTTAATTTATTTGCTTTAAATTACTACACTGGCAATATGAGTTTGCAATTTTAAAATCCAGGAACATCAAACTTCTAAAAGGCTCAATGTTTGGGAAGGTGAATGCTTCAGAATAAGGTTACCCTTGTTGCTTCACTTTTCTGTGGGGCAGTATGTTCTGCTTGCTTAGAAATCTGTATATATTTGGGAGTTTTCATGGCACAACATTGCATGTAATGCTATCAACATCTAGTTATTCACAGTGGGGTTTTTTAAACTTTAAATAGTAGTTTCTCATAAGTAGCATGATCTGTCACTTGAACTTGAAAATGAAATCAACCAAGTGGAGGCCTTTTCCTACAGTTGGTTGACTGCTACAAATCTCATCATTGCTCCTGTCTGCCCATGGCATTACTTTGATATTTAGGGTACTTTCATAGGTAAAGTTGTATAAGCCTATTCCTATGCACATTTTGTTTGAACATTTAATTTAAAAACAGAACTGCTATTTGTATAATATATAATATTTAACCTAAGTGCTTTCAGAAAACATACATACCTGGGAGAAAAATTCTCAGCCCATTAGTATAACCCACACATACTTATATTATTAGAAAATGGTTTTGTTCAGTCATAGTGGTTTAAACAAAATTGAAATTAACTAGGTTTGGCTACACTCATGAAATTTGTAATTCCCCAAAATCTAAATACTCTGGAGATCAGTTTTTAAGGGACTGTGAAAAAAAAATTCAAAACCGAGTTTTCCTTTTAGTAATTTTTTTAAAATCCAAATTATTATTCTCTTATAATTTGGCCTCATACTTTATTACCCTTCCTCACCTACCCCCACTCTGAGTGTTACATCTCTGCCTCTCTTCCTTCACCTCTGTTGTATTCAGAGCTCAACTTTTAATCCTGCCTGTTCCCACCCTTCCACCAAAAGAAGAATAACTATTTCTAATTTTAAAAGGTGACATAATGGCAAATATTTTCATTTAAAAAGAGAATAAGGCTGTAGCAAAACATTGCATTGTCAATGAAAATCACAGAAGTATTTATTTCATATTACAAATGTGATTATTTATAGTAACTGCCTAAATCATTCCATCTTACTAGAATTTTTCTGCATTAAATAATGTACTGATAAACAGACCATTAGTAATGGTTTGGAAAGATTTTTCTATAAAGAATTTTAACAGTGGGATCAAGTCTATTGTAACGCAATAGCATTTAAGTGCTTTATAAGCATTTATCTCACTTATTTCCAGGAATCCACTAGGTAGTTACTAAATGAGTATGACCATTTTACAGAATGGAAAACTAGGAATAGGGGAGAGAGTTTGCAATTTGTGAAGGTCACACAGCCATTAACAATAAAACTAAAATTTGAACTAAGCCACCAAACACCAGAGCTAGTACCACTACTGTATACTAACTCCTAATTTTATTAAGAGGTCAAATGCTTGTGAACATGCAAATAACTGTTTCCCCATAGTGAGACACTGAAATATTTTTGTTTACATAAATGTATACCTTGCCTCTGTAGCTTTTTTTAATGTGTTTGTATAGTTTAGTGATAGTTGGAATTAAGGAAAAATAATCCAATAATCACCAGCTAAAATATAACAACCTGGAATCTCACTGACAACATGAATGACAACGTTGCACAACTTTATTGCAAATAAGAGCAATTTCCCCTGATATTAATTTCCTTGAATTTACAATCGATTTCAAAAACAGCTTTCTCAGAAGCTGTATGAAGCAGAGGTATTGCTCTATGAAAATATAATTCCTCTCCCAGTGTGAGCATTTTAGTAATGTGTATGTAGGCTTTAAAGTGTATTTTTTTATTATTTTCAATATTTTTAAAATTATATATAATATATATATTATATATGTATCCATTTCATTTATTCCTGCATTTCCTGACATGTCATATATCCAGGCTCCTGCAGGAAATAGTTTCATCAGGTATCTTCATAATGCCTAAGATTTCCCTAATAATTCTGTACCTTAACCTCATTGCTAATCATAATTACACCTGTGCCCCTGTCACAGGCAGCTTTGAAAGAATCAGAATGTTGAAAGTTAATCAGTTTACAGATGCTCTAAACTCTCTTGTCAGATAAAATTTATACATTACACCAATCAAAAGCAATCTAAATAGTTTATTATAATGTCTAAGCAAAAATAAAGATCTAAGTGAAAAAATCAAACAAATATAAAATGAAATGAAAAGTCTTTCCTAGTGATTATATTAAAGGTTAGTCATTATGTGACTTAAGTTAAAATGGAAAACAACTAGAATATCTTGAAAGTGCTAGGGGGTTAAATGAGATAAACATGAGGGGAATGGGAATGTCTCAAAAATTACAGAAGTCTGGAGATCTAGGAGCCACAGAAGCCTAAAAATATCCAAGTCATTAAATTAAACTTTTTCAACTTTGTTTTCTTGACTTTGCTAACATAAAATGACTGTGCTACTGTATGTATAAATATGTAGAATTATAGAACCAAAAAAAGTTAAATAATGAATCTGCCATTTTAATGGCAGGCATCAACTTGATTTAGTAAATAATAGTGGCAGAATTAAAATAAGGTCCCCTGACACTCAGTTCAATACCTATTTGATGACGCTGTTTCATTTCTAGCATCTCTTATCTCCATCTGCTTCCATCTCTAGCATCAGGCCTTAAGCTTTTTAAATGCATAAAAGTAGCATCTTCAGGAACAGAGTTAACTGCTGCTCTGAAGTTATTGGTTGTAAATTGGGCAACTGAAAGGCATTTTCAGGATGCAATAATGCTGTTCCCACAGTGTTTGACCACAAGAAAGTGATTGAAGGAAGAGAAAGATCCAGGATATATAATTCGGGAGGGCAATCGTTCCATTCATAGCCAAATAAGACTTAACTTTCCAAAAGTAATGATAAAATTCATTGTACTTTTATGGCAAATAAAACCAGAAACTGCTGGAAAAGGCTTTGTATATCACTGAACCCAACAACTCCTTCATTTTAGGGAGATGGAAAGCAGAGTAGAGAGGGGATAAAACTTGTTCTAATTGGTAATAGTGAAAGTCTTGATGTCAAGATTATACTTTCCCATATTCTTCCAAGAAATAATTTTTGCAACCTCAAAATATCAACTAGTATTTTGTTGTTGACATTCCAGAAAGGTTCTCTAAGATGTCAGAATATCCAGGGACAGATTATTTATTTAGCAAAACATCATCAAAGTAGAAATATTTTTAAGTTTGCAGTGATGTGATTAAATCATGCCAACTTACACAAAATTATGAGTCCTGCAACTTCAAATATATGGTTTTACACAAATGCTGATTTCATCTTGTGGTTTAACCTTATTGTAATTTTAATGCTGCTCTTGTATCATTCAGCTATAGACAACTGTGGCATAACAAAAAATATATTTGATCTTTGTCGTAAATTCCTGACACGAAATTACAAAGCTTCCTTGGAATTTCCTGAGGAATAGAAATGTCTTTTCTTTATTCATAGCAAACTTCTTTGGATATAGCTGAGGTTATTCTGAGCTGACCCATTCTGGAGGACTTTTGATTGCTTCAGGATATGGGCTTATTGCTAGATGAATCAACTGTATGATTAGATTTAATCTTTCATCCTCAGCCCCTAACCATCAGGAGGGGAGAGAGACTAGAAAACCCTTGAAACAATGAGGCTCAATGAGTTTCCTGGTTGGTAAACACGTCAGTGTACCCAGAGGGAGGTGCACCCCAACTCCACAGAGACAGAGGTTTCTATGTTAGGAATCCTTTCAAACTTAACCCTATGTACCTGTTTACCTAGCTGTTGATTTGTATCTTCTATACTAAGCTGTTAATTGTAAGCATAGCACTTTCCTGAGTTCTGTGAGTTATTCCAGAAAATTATTGAACTGGAAGGTGGATCGTGAGATCCCCATAAAACTAGCCAAGTCAGACAGAAGTGCAGGTACCTTGGGGACCTGGGACTTTCAGCTGAAGTCTGAAATGGCAGCAGTTCTGTGAAACTGAGCTCTTTAACCTGTGTGGTCTATGCTAAGTCTGTGTAGCTAGTGTCAGAATGGAAGAATCATGCCTTTACCCTTCAGGGTTTGCCCTAAATCTGGGTACTTATTAAGAATTGAACCAAACTGTATGATACTTAGTTGGTGTAAGAGAAATGCTGTTAGAAAACATCAGGAAAGAGTATAGTGCACCCTACATCTGATGGCAATCTTCTTGATTCAAAAGTGAAATGCATCTCTTCTGCTGACATTCCTTTGGAGGGAACTACTTATAAGTAACAGGTTGATGTTGTTCCTAGTTGGGAAGACACATATCAGCAACAACTCTACACTAAAGAAGGAAAGAACAAATCTTTGGTGGAGAGCTAGCTTTTTCTGCTATAATGTCTAATTCAAGAAGCTAGAGAAAGAACAATAGAATAAAATTAAAATCAGTAAAAGAGAGGACAAAGATAAGTACAGGAAATATTTCATAAATCAAACAAAATAGAACAATTAACAAAACAAAGGGCTAATTATTTTAAAAGACAATGCAGAATATTTTTTGAATACTTTCTGAAACTCTGTACATGTAAACATGAAAGAAATTAAAACAACACTTTAAAAGTATACCCAGCAAAAATCCTTCTCTAGGACCAAGCAGATTAGTAGGTGCATTTTACCATATATTTAAATAAGAGAAAGTGTCTATCTTAAATAAAGTTCTTAGTATATAGAAAAGAGAAAAGCATGCAATATCATTTTGTTAGGTCAGTATATTCTTTTTGATAAAAAAATTAGGAATGACAGTAAGAGAAAAAATATTTAAAGCCAAATACATTTATGAGCACAGATACACAAGTATTAAATAAGGTTTTAAATAAGATTTAACTATGTAAGAACATCAGTATACTTTAAAAGTGACTTATAATTTAATTGGATCTCTACTGGGAATTTAAAAATGGTTTTTCATTTAAAAATACATTACTTTTAATGATTATATTAACACGTTAAAGGAGAAAATTATATGGTAATATCAATAGATTCAAAATAATTGATTAAATTCAACATTCTTTCATGATAAAAACTCACCAAACTAGATTAAGGAAATCTTTTAACTTAATAGTGTGTCAATATGTTTCTTACACAAAAATTTTAACTAAAAGTGAAATATTAAAAACAATCCCTTGGAAGTTCACTGCTAATCTAGTGGTTAGACTCAATGCTTTCATCACTGTAGTTCAGGTTCAATCCTGGTCTGGGAACTGAGATCCCACATCAAGTCACTACATGCTATAACCAAAAACAAACAAAAAAAACAAAAAACAAAAAAATAGCCACTTAATTTCAAAGAAGTTTACTATTTTGCTTTTATTCACCAATAAATTGGAGGTACTGTAAAGTCTGATAAGAAAAGAAAAATTCAGAATTAAATTAAAATTACAAGGAACAGAAAGAAGAAAAAGAGCCAGTATTCACTGTCCATTTAATTGTTTATATATCAAATACAGAAGACTTAGAATATAAATGATGACAATTATTAAAAGTATTAAACAATATTCCATAAAATCAGTATAAAAACAAAGAATTGCTCAAATTCAAAACTCTAAAAATATAAATTGTTGGTGAGGATACAGGAGAACAATGGCTCTCACCTATTGCTGGTAGTAATGCAAAATGTTACAGCCATTTTGTAAGATAGTTTGTCAGTTCCTTAAAAAATGAAATATATTTTTGTGATGTAATCCAGCAATAGTGTTTCTTGGAATTTACTCAACTGTGTTGAAAACTTAGGTCCACACAAAAACTCATACATAGAAGTTTAGAGCATATTTATTTATAATCACCCAAAACTAGAAGCAGCGAAAATGTCCTTCAAATAGGAAAATGGATAATCAAATTGTGGTATATCCATTCAATCCAATATTGCACAACAATAAAAAGAAATGAGCCATTAAGCCATTAAAGGACATGGGCGAGTCTCAAATATGTACTGTTAAGTGAAAGTAACCAGTTAAATTTGATTTATATGACGTAGTGGGAAAGGCAACAAACCCATTCTATGAGGCCAGCATTACCCTGATATCAAAAGCAGACAAAGATATTGTACAGAAAAAAAGACATCACAGGCCAGTATCACTGATGAACATAGATTCAAAAATCCTAAACAAAATACTAGCAAAGTAAATCCAACAATACATTGAAAAATTTATACACCATGATCAAATGCAATCTAGCTCAGGGATGCAATAATTATTCAATATCACAAATCAATCACTAACAAATTGAAGAATAAAAACCACAAGATCCTGTCAATTGATATAGAAAATGCTTTTGACAAAAATTCAACATTGATTTATGACAAAACCTCACTAGAAAGTGAGCATAGAGGGAACACACCTCAAAATAATAGAAGCCATATATGATAAACGCACAGCTAACATCATATTCAATGGTGAAAGCATTTCCTCTAAGATCAAGAAAAAAAGGATGTCCACTTTCACTACTTTTATTCAACATAGTATTGGAAGCCCTAGCCGCAGCAATCAGGCAAGAAAAGAGAAAAAAAGAATTCAATGTATAAAGGAAGAAGTAAAATTGTCACTCTTTGCAGAAGACATGATACTGTACATAGAAAATCCTAAAGTCACCAAATGAAAACTACTAGAACTCATTAATGAATTTAGGAACATTGCAGGATACAAAATCATTATATGAAATCTCCCATCTTTTGCATTTCTACACACTAACAACAAATTTTCAGAAAGAGAACTTAAAGAAACAATCCCATTTACCATTGCACCAAAAAGAATAAAATATCTAGGGGTGAATCTACCTAAGGAGGTAAAAGACCTGTATTTAGAAAACTATGAGACATTAATGAAAGAAGTTGAAGATGATACAGCTGGAAAGCTATACTGTGTTTTTATATTGGAAGAATTAATATTCCTAAAGTGACCACACTACCAAAGGCAATGTACAGATACAGGGCAATCCCTATCAAAATACCAATTGTGTTTGTCACAGAACTAGAACAAGTAATTTTCAATTTGTATGGAAACAAAACAAAAAAGACCATTACTAGTCAAAACAATCTTAAGAAAGAACATATCAGGAGGAGAATCATATCCCTCACATAAGACTAACTACAAAGCTATAGTAATCAAAACAGTATAGTACCATCACAAAAATACACATAGCTCAATGGAACAGAGTAGAGAACCCAAAAATAAATCCACACATTTATTGTCAATTAATCTATGACATAGGAGGCAACAATATACAATGGATAAAAGATACTCTCTTTAATAAATTGTGCTGGGAAAAAAAAACTGGACAGCTACATGTAAAAGAATGAAATTAGAAATTCTTCAACTTAATATACAAAAATAAACTCAAAATGGGAGTTTCTGTCATGGCTCAGTGGTTAGCAAATCTAACTGGGAACCATAAGGTTGATGGTTCGATCCCTGGCCTTGCTCAGTGGGTTGGGGATCCGGCGCTGCTGTGAGCTGTGATGTAGGTCACAGACGTGGCTAGGATCCCGTGTCACTGTGGCTCTGGCATAGGCTGGTGGCTACAGCTCCAATTTGACCCCTAGCCTGGGAACCTCCATGTGCCATGGGAGTGGCCCAAGAAAATGGCAAAAAGACAAAAAAAAAAAAAAAAAACCCACAAAATGGATTAAAGACCGAAATTAAGGCTATAAGCCATAAAACTTTTAGAAGAACACATAGGCAAATACTCTTTGATGTAAATTGTAGCAATATATTTTTGGATTTGTCTTGAAAAGTGAAGGAAATAAATTTAAAAGTATACATACACAATGGAATACTATTCAGCCATAAAAAAGAACAAAATAATGCCATTTGCAGCAACGTGGATGGAACTAGAGACTCTCACACTAAGTGAAGTAAGTCAGAAAGAGAAAGAAAAATACCATATGATATCACTTATATCTGGAATCTAATATATGGCACAAATGAACCTTTCCACAGAAAAGAAAATCATGGACTTGGAGAATAGACTTGTGATTGCCAAGGGGGAGGGGGAGGGAGTGGGATGGACTGGGAGCTTGGGGTTAATAGATGCAGACTATTGCCTTTGGAATGGATTAGCAGTGAGATCCTGCTATGTAGCACTGGGAACTATGTCTAGCCACTTATGATGGAGCATGATAATGTGAGAAAAAAGAATGTATACATGTATGTGTAACTGGGTCACCATGCTGTACAATAGAAAAAAAATAACATATTGGGGAAATAAAAAAATTATGAAACAAAAAAAGTTAAAAAATAGATGGAAATAATTAAACTTAAAGCTTTTGAACAGCAAAGAAAACTGTCAACCGAACAAAAATACAACCTACTGAGTGGCAAAATATATTTGCAAATGACATGATATGATAACTAAGGGGTTAATATCCAAAATATATAAACAGCTTGTACAATTAGCATCAAAAAGCCAAGAATCCAATTTAAAAATGGACAGAGGGAGTTCCCGTCGTGGCGCAGTGGTTAACGAATCCGACTAGGAACCATGAGGTTGCGGGTTCGGTCCCTGCCCTTGCTCAGTGGGTTAACGATCCGGCGTTGCCATGAGCTGTGGTGTAGGTTGCAGACGCGGCTCGGATCCAGCGTTGCTGTGGCTCTGGCATAGGCTGGTGGCTACAGCTCCGATTAGACCCCTAGCCTGGGAACCTCCATATGCCGCAGGAGTGGCCCAAGAAATAGCAAAAAGACAAAAAAAAAAAAAAATGGACAGAGGACTTGCATAAATATTTTTACAAAGAGGAAATGCAGATTGCCAGCAGGCACATGAAAAGATCCTCAAATCACTAATCACCAGGGAAATGTAAATCAAAACTATCACTTCACAACTTTCATAAAGGCTATCTTGAAAAATAATACAAAATACAAATATTAGTGAGAATGTAGAGAAAAAGAATCCTCATGTACAGTTTGTGGGGGATATAAATTGGTGTTGCCATTATGGGAAATAGTATGTATGTTTCGCAAAAAATTAAAAATAGAACTACCATGTGACCCAATATTTCCAGTCCTGGGTATATATTCAAATGAAACATAAACATTAATTTGAAAAGCCACGTGCATCCCAATGTTCATAGCAGCTATATTTAAAATTGCCAAGATACGTAAATAACCTGTGTCCATCAATTGATGAATTAATAAAGGAGATGTGGTACAGCAACATGGATGGAACTAGAGATTCTCATACTAAGTGAAGCAAGTCAGAAAGAGAAAGACAAATACTGTATAATATCACTTCTATCTGGAATCTAATATATGACACAAATGAACCTTTGCACGGAAAATAAAAGCATGGACTTGTAGAACAGATTTGTGGTTGCTAAGGAGGAGGGGGAGGGGGTGGGATGGACTGGCAATTTGGGTGTTAATAGACATAAACTATTAAGCGATGAGATACTGCTGTGTAGCACTGGGAACTCTATCTAGTCACTTATGATGGAGCATGATAATGTGAGAAAAAGAATGTATATGTATGTGTGACTGGGTCACCTTGCTATACAGTAGAAAACTGACAGAACACTGTAAACCAGCTATGATGGAAAAAATAAAAATCATTTAAAAATAAAAAAAGATTAAAAAAAGGAGATGTGGCATATATAGTATATCACATATTTGTAGTAGTGGAACACTACTCAGCCATAAAAAATGAGATTTTGCGGAGTTCCCGTTGTGGGTGAGTGGTTAACGAATCCGACTAGGAACGATGAGGTTGCGGGTTCAATCCCTGGCCTTGCTCAGAGGGTTAGGGATCTGGCGTTGTGAGCTGTGGTGTAGGTTGCAGACACGGCTCGGATCCTGCGTTGCTGTGGCTCTGGCGTAGGCCAGTGGTTGCAGCTCTGATTAGACCCCTAGCCTGGGAAACTTCATATGGCGAGGAAAGCGGCCCTAGAAAAGACAAAAAAAAAAAAAAAAAAAAAAAAAAAGAAAGAGATTTTGTCATTTGCAACAACATGGATGGGCTTGCAGGGCACTATACTAAATGAAATGGGTCAGACAGAGAAAAATGAATACTGTATTATATCACTTATATATAGAATCTAAGAATTACAACAAAATAGTAAATACGACAAAAAAGTAGACTCACAGATATAGAGACTAAACTAGAGGTTATCAGTGCAGAGAAGGAAAGAGGTGGGCAATACAGACATAGGGTATTAAGAGTTACAAACTATTATGTATAAAATAAGCTATAAGGATATATTGTACAACACAGGATATATAGTCATCATTTTATAATAACTATAAATGGAGTATAACCTTTAAAAATTGTGAATCACTATATTATAACCTGTAAATTACATAATATTGTAATCAACTATACCTCAATAAAAAGCAATAAAAACAAGGAAGACACGAATTCAGAAGTAAATAAAATGCTTTTTGTTCACATACTTTATTTAAGGGGATATTGTATAATTAAACAGATTACAAAAATATACATATGCAAAAACAACTATTCCCATATATCAATAAACAATCAAAAAAGTACTTTTTTAAAGAAATAATTTATAATAGCAATAAAAAATTAGACTGGAATAAATAGCCTTAAAATCTCCATTTGCTCTGGGTAGACAGTCTAATTGTATGTTTCATAGAAGCAGTATTTGTCTTGTTTCTGATTTTAGGGGGAAGGCTTTCAGCTTTTCACCATTGAGTATTATGTTAACTGTGGTTTTTTTGTGAATGGCCTTTATCATGTTAAGATATGTTCCCTCTACACCCACTTTAATGACAGTTTTTAACATGGATAGATGTTGCATTTTTCAATTGCTTTTTCTGCATCTATTGAGATGATCCTGTGGTTTTTGTCTTTCCTTTTGTTGATGTGGTGTGGCACATTAAATGATTTGCATATGTTGAAACTTACTTGTGACCCTGGAATAAATCCAACTTGATCATAGTGAATGATCATTTTTATGTATTGTTGGATTCAGTTTACTAATATTTTATTGAGGATTTTTGCATCTATGTTCATCAGTGATATTGACCTGTAATTTTCTTTTGTTGTAGTGCCTTTCTCTGGTTTTGTTACCAGGGTAATAATGGCCTCATAGTAGGAATTTGGGAATGTTCTACTCTCTTCAATTCTTTGGAATGCCTGAGAAGGATAAGTTTAGCTCTTCTTTATAATTCCCCTGTGAAGCCATGCTGTCCTGGAGTTTTGTTGGCTGGGTTTTATTTTTTTTAAATTGTGGATTGATTCCGTTTTACTTCTTCTTTTTTTTTATTTTTATTTTTGGGGCTGTCCCCACAGCATATGGAAGTCTAGACTAGGGATTGAATCAAAGCTGCAGCTGCCAGCCTATACCAAAGCCACAGCATTGCAGGATCTGAGCCACATCTGCAGTCTATACCATGGCTCATGGCAATGCCGGAATCTTAACCCACTGATTGAGACCAGGGATCAAACCCACATCCTAATGGATACTACTTGGGTTCTTAACCCACTGAGCCACAATGGGAACTCCCAGTTTTACTTATAATTCTTGGTCTGTTCAACTTCTCTGTTTATTCTTGGCTTAGTCTTTGCAGGCAGCATGTATTGCGAATTTGTCCATTTCTTCTAGGTGTTCCAATTTATTGGCATATAACTGAAGTATTATCTTATGATTTTTGTATCTCTGTGGTATTGGTTATTTCTCCTCTTTCATTTCTTATTTTGCTCATTTGGGCTCTCTCTATTTTCTTCTAAGTCAGCCTTGCCAGAGTTGTCAATTTTGTTTATCTTTCAAAAAAAATAGCTCTTGGTTTCATTGATCTCTTCTATTTTTTATCTCTATTTTATTTATTACCTCTCCGATCTTTATTATTTCATTCCCTCTCCTGACTTTGCACTTTGTTCTTTTTATAATTCTTGTAGGCAGTAGGTTAGGTTGTTTATTTGATATTTTTCTTTTTTCCTGAGTAAGGCATGTATCACTATAAACTTCCTTCTTAGAACTGCTCTTGCTATATCCTATAGATTTTATAAATTTGTGTTTTTATTTGTTTTGAGGTATTTTCTGATTTCATCCCTGATTTCATCATTGACCCATTTTTTTTTAGTACCATGTTGTTTAGGTTCCATGTGTTTGTTATTTTCCCATTTTTCTTTCTGTAGTTGATTTGGAATTTCACATCTAAAGAATGGAAGAAAAATTTGCAAATGATGAGGCCAACAAGGGATTAATATCCAAAATATATAAAGCTCATACAACTCAATATAAAAAAAGCCCACAACCATTACAACCAAAAAATGGGAAGAGACTTGAACAGATATTTTTCAAAAGAAGACAAATGGATGTCTAACAGGCACATGAAAATATGCCCAACACTGCTCATTATTACAAAAATGCAAATCAAAACCACAATATCACCTCATGCTTGTCAAAATGACTATCATCAAAAAGTCTACAAATAACAAATGTTAGAGAAGATATGGAGAAAAAGGGAACCCTCATACACTACTGGTGAAAATGTAAATTGGTGCTCCCACCATAGAAAACAGTGTGGAGACTCCTTACAAAACTAAAAATAGATCTATCATATGATCCAGCAATTCCACTCCTAGGTATATATCCAGAAAAAGTGAAAACACTAATTTAAAAAGATACATGCACCCCAATGTTCATAGTAATATTGTTTACAATAGCCAAGATATGGAAGTAATCCAAATGCCCATCAACGGATGAATGGATAAAGAAGATATGGTGTGGAATATTACTCAGCCAAACAAAGAATGAAATTCTGTCATTTGCAGGAACATGGATAGGCCTAGAGAATATTATGCTTAGTGAAATAAGTCAAAGACAAATACTGTATGATATCACTTATAACTGGATCTGATATATGGCATAAATGAATCTATCTACAGTAAAGAAACAAATTCATGGACATGGAGAACTGACTTGTGGTTGCCAAGGTGGAGGAAGTGGGATGGACTGGGAGTTTGGGGTCAGTAGATGCAAACTATTGCATTTGGAGTGGATAAGTGATGAGATCTTCTTGAATAGCACAGGGAACTATATCTAGTCACTTGTGTTGGAACATGATGGAGGATAATGCGAGAAAAAGAATGAATATATATGTGTGACTGGGTCACTTTTCTGTACAACAGAAATTGACAGAACATTGTAAATCAACTGTTAAAAATTTTTAAAAAAGAAGCAGAGAATAGAATGCTCTGGGATTGGAGAGAGAGGAAACAAGGAGGTGCTGTTCAAAGGGGGTGAAAAGCTTTGTTGTTCAAGATAAATAAGTTCTGGAAATCTATTGTAAATATAGGGTCTATGATTAAAAATATTATATTTTATAGTTAAATATTTGCTAAGAAGATAAATTTTATGTTAAGTGCTCTAACCAGAAAAAGGATAAACAAAATAAAACAAAAGAGGGTAGAAGGGAACTCTTCAAAGTGATCAATAAATTTATGGTATTGACTGAGATAATGGTTTCATGGGTATATAATTATTTCCAAACATATCAGTTGGTATACATTAATTATCTACATCTTTTGTATGTCAATTATACCTCAATAAAGCGATTTTTAAAAGGTCTGCTAATACTACAATTAAAGAAAAAGATTCAATATATTTATGGTGTAGAATGTAAACTTCATTAAAGGACATAACATGATACTTAAATGAGTATAGAAATCCACCATATTCAGGAATAGTAACACTTTACATGCTAATGATGATAATTCTTGCCAAGTCAATAACTTCAATGCAATTTTCATGAAAATCCCAACAGATTTTTAATGGAAGTTCTGGAGCTGATCCTAAAATCTCCCTGAAATTAAAGAATTAAAGAATTAAGGCGATCAAAACAATCTTGAAGAAGAAAAATAGCATGTGGGGACTTGTCCTATCAGTTGTCAAGATTTGTTATAAAACTATAATAATGAAAGTTCTGTGATATTCATATGGGAATGCACTAATAAACAACTAGACAAAGCTTATATAGAAATAGCTTCATATGTATATGGAAAGTTGATGTGTAATGAAGGCAGCATTACATTACAAATAAATGAGGGGAGATTAACTACAAAGTAAAAGGCACTGGGAGAATTATTTAAAACAGGACCTCATCTCTTATTAATCTCACAACTCTCGTTCCATTCCAACTGTTTTGGCTGTCCTGCTGTTTTACAACTTCATTAAGCTACCCCCATATAAAGCCCCATTGCCATCCCAAATTACAAGACTAATTCCATAATTTCCTAAGGTCTTCATTTAAGTTCTCTTGGAGTTCCCTGGTGGCACAGCAGATTAAAGACCCAGCCATTATCACAGCTTGCAGCAGTGGCACAGGTTCGATCCCTGGCCCTGGAACTTCTGTATGGCACAGGCACAAAAAAAAAGTCCTTTTGTCAGTGATGCCTTGTGTCTCTATGACCCCCACCAGAATTTAAGTTCCATATTGTATAGGACTTGGTCTGTTTTGTTCACTGTTCTGTTGTCAGAAAAACAATACACATATAATATATGTTCAGTGTTGCTGAGTGATTGAATTGATGAATGAATGCATGATCATGAAAAAATAAAACCCTAAGACACTATATAAAATTATTTTCAGCGAATTTACATTGTGGCTCAGTGGGTTAAGGACCCTGTGTTTTCTCTGTGAGGATGTGGGTTCGATCCTTGGCCTTTCTCAGTGTGTTAAAGATCTGGCATTGCCACAACCTGCAACTTAGATCCATTGTTGCAATAGCTGTGGCATAGGCTGCAGCTGCAGCTCCAATTCCACCCCTGACCTGGGAACTTATGTATGCTGCAGGAGTGACTGTTAAGAAAAAAAAAGAAAACAGAAAAAAGAAAAAAATCATTTTCAGAATTTATTCAAGGCCTACATTGAGAAAAGCAAAACTTGAAAGCTATTAAAGGAAAATAGAGGAGACTATTAGGAAATTCAAGAACAAATTATTTCTTAAAGAAGACACAAAAAGTATAAAACATACAGTAAAATATCAATAAATGTTACTAAATTAAAATTTAAAATTTCTCTTAAAAGAGCACAAATAAAATGGGAGAAATAGGAAAAAGATATGTATATAGTTGATCAAGTTTTAGTATTTAGAATATATTAACAAATATATAAATAAAAAGATAAACAATTCAAGGAGTTCCCATTGTGGCTCAGCAATAATGAACCCAACTAGTATCCACGAGGGTTCAATCCCTGGCCCCACTCAGTGGGTAAAGGATCCGGTGTTGCCCTGAGCTGTGGTGTACGTCACAGACACAGCTCAGATCTGGCATTGCTGTAGCTGTGGTGTGGGCCAGAGGCTATAGCTCCGAGTGGACCCCTAGTCTGGGAACTTCCATATGCCACAGGTGCAGCCCTAAAAAGACCAAAAAAAAAAAAAAAAAAAGATAAACAATTAGCAAAAGCCCAAGAAGTTCTGAGAATTATTAAGTGGTAGGTTCAATATACACATGAAAAGTTGTTCTATAGAAATGAAGAGATGCAAAAGAAAACAAATGTAAATATAATCTTACACACAACAATTTTCAGTAATGTTTAATTTTATATAATCAGACATGTGGAAAAACTGTAACACTCATACACTGATGATAGGTAAAAGTGTGCATACATTATTACCTATCAATTCCAATACTTTGTATATATATTCTGTTTCCTTACCCATGGGCACAAAGAGATATATGCAAGAATGGTTATTTAGCATTGCATTTATTGCCAAAGAATTAAAAAATAACTTAGAGATAAGTTATACAATAGAGTACTACATAGCAATGAAGATAAATCAACTAGAGCTGTATTTGGCAATAGAGATAAATAAAAATACAAAATTGACGAAAAATAGTTTAAGCTGTGAAATACTAAGAACAGTACCATACCATATGTATAATTTTAAAAGCCTCATAAGCATCTTTATATATAAATATAGATAGCCATTACACACACTCATACACAAGCATGCATAATTTTTGACTACACATATGTGTAGTGAAAGAAAAAATGTCCATAATAATGCAAAACCACAGTAGTGGTTGATATGTGGTTGATTTTTGAAAATGAAGGAGAGAATGGAATTGGAGAGGGATACATAGGATTAAAATCAATCTCTTTGGTTTAGTTTCTTTAAAAAATGAGAGAAAAGATTGATATGGGTGAAATATAGCACAATATTAAGTTTTGACAAATTGTGCGGTGGATGTATGCTTATATACATTGTATTATTTACTATAAGTTTCTGTGTATTTAGAATATCTCATAATAAACAATAAAGTAAACTGATTGTGATGTAATGGAGACCAAACACACCATTTTGTCATTAAAGGAAGCAGAGAATAGAATGAGGAGGAGGGAGAGAGATCAAAAGAAAGTTACTTATTTTGTTATTTTAATCCTGGAGTTAATAGAGCATATTAATGCACTTGAATTGGAAAATCCAGTAGCAAATGAGACGTTGATGATGCAACAGAAAGAGAAGGAATAATTGTAAAGCAAAATTTCCTAGAAGATGTGAGGGAAGAGAATGTACAGCACATTGCAGGGGCTAGCCTTTGGTAGAAGTATGCTTCATTTTCTCTGTGTTATATAGCACACTGTAAAAGAAATATGACTCACTTTTCTTTGCCCCCTAATGTCCAGCATGCTATACTCCTGAAATTGGCTTAGGTTTGCAAAGTTCTGCCCTGTATCATTACAGATGTAATACAGCTTAAAAGTACATTCTCCAAGGTTCTTGTTTGGTTCCCTTCACACCTCTCTGTATCAACCAGAACAAAAGGCTGCAATATTGCAACCTGATTACTGTGCCAAATACTCAATCCAGTTTGATTTTATCTGATGAGAATAATTTCCCACACTGTCTGGAAACACATGGCATAAACTCAACAGCCTGGCACTATGTTTAAATATCCACTGCATGATGTTGTATAACACATTTTTCTCTGCTCAGCCTTGAGAAGAGTGCAAAAGGAGGATCATCAAAAATCAAGTACCATTTAAGTTCTTTTGTATCATTTTTATTAGATTTCACATGTTAGTGATCCCATATAATATTTGTCTTTCTCTGTCTCAAAACAGAAACAAAGATTTCAAAACCAAATTCATGGTTAACAAAGGGGAAATGTTGGGGGAAGGGATAAATTAAGAGGTTGGGATTAACATGTCCCCACTACTATGTATAAAATAGATAAGTGAGAAGGACCACCTGTATAGCACAGGAAAATCTACTCAGTACTGTGTAATTACCTGTATGTGAGAAGAATCTGAAAAGGAATGGATATACGTATATGTATAATTAAATCACTTTGCTGTACACCTGAAACTAACACAACATTGTAACTCCACTAAACTCAAATAAAATTTTTTAAATATGTATTTAATGTGTATATATACAATGTATACATATATATATATATATACATATATATATATATATACAATGGAATATCATCCAGTAAAATAAATGAAGTTCTGATATATGCTATAACCTGGATGAAACTTGAAAATGTTATGCAGGAGTTCCCATTGTGGTGCAGCAGAAACGAATCTGACTAGAAACAAATAAAATTTTTTAAATATGTATTTAATGTGTATATATACAATGTATACATATATGTATATATATACATATATATATATATATACAATGGAATATCATCCAGTAAAATAAATGAAGTTCTGATATATGCTATAACCTGGATGAAACTTGAAAATGTTATGCAGGAGTTCCCATTGTGGTGCAGCAGAAACGAATCTGACTAGAAACAATGAGGTTGTGGGTTCTCTCCCTGGCCTTGTTCGGTGGGTTAAGGATCCGTCGTTGCCATGAGCTGTGGTGTAGGTCGCAGATGCGGCTCAGATCTGGTGTTGCTGTGGTTCTGCATAGGCCGGGGCAACAGCTCAGATTAGACTCCTAGCCTGGGAACCTCCATATGCTACAGGTGTGGCCCTAAAAGGACAAAAGTCAAAAAAAAAAAAAAAGAAAAAAGAAAAAAGAAAATGTTATGCAGAATAAAATAAACCAGACAAAGGACAAATATTGTGTGATTCTAATTACATAAAATATCTGGAAGAGACAAATGGAAAGTAGATTAGAGGTGACCCAGAATTTCTATTTGACTTAACAAAACTGTTTTTTGTTTTTGTTTTCTTTTTTGGCCGCCCCATAGCCTATGGAGTTCCCAGGCTAGGGATCAGATCTGAGCCATACTTGTGACCTATGCTGTAGCTGTGGCAATGCCAGATCTTTAAAACATTGTGCCACAGCAGGGAAATCTGACAAAACTCTTTTGAAAACATATAGTGATGATGGTTGTACAATATAGTGAATGTGATTAATCATACTGAATTATACACTTAGAAATGGTTAAAATGTCAAATTTTATGTTACATATTTAAAAAAAAAACAAGTACCATCTAAAAAATCACTTTCTAAGACAAATACTGTATGATCTCACCCATACGTAAAATCTAAAACAAATAAAAACTCTCATAGAAAAAGAGATCAGATTTGTGGTTACCAGAGGTGGGGGAAGGGGTTGGGGGAATTGGATAAAGGTGGTCAAAAAGTACAAATTTCCAGTTATAAGACAAGTAAGTACTACAGATATAATGTACAGCATGATGACTGTAGTTAACTCTATATGGTATATTTGAAAGTTGTTAAGAGATTAGATCCTAAGAGCTCTCATCACAAAACAAAATAAAAACAAAAAAAATGAAACTTTCTTTTTTGGGGCATCTATAGGAGATAATGGATGTTGACTAAGCTTCACAACATATGTAAATCAAAGCATTCTGCTATACACCTTAAACTTACATGGTGCTGTATGTTAATTTTATCTCAATAAAACTAGGGGGAAGGTCAGTTTCTACTAGAAAGTAAGATGAATATTTGTTTCAGGATATCATCTACTCTTTCATTTGTATCAATTAGAAAGTAAGCTACTACTGCATCCAAATGCTTATGGTGCCATAAGTGTTCACAGAGTCAGGGAATAGGAATCAGTTCACATAGGAAATTTAGGAATCATCTAAAGCTGTTCATTTCCATACGACCCAACCCAGGCCTCCAAAATCTGTAGATAAAAATGAGATTCCATTCACATTTATATGCAAATTACAAAGGATTTGTCAAGCAGGGAACTACTCTTCCTCAAAATATATATCCTCCAATTATTTCTGAAAATCCACAACATGGTTCTCATGGGAGGTTTAAAATGAGCCTGACAGCTTTAGTCACCACTCCTTTCCCTATCCTATTCACTCCAATTTCCATTGATTGACACTTCCATTTATTGGCGTCTAAAGTCAGGAAATAGTATGGCTAAGCAGTTGGGTAGGTAAGCTCTGAAGCCTGCCTATTCCCAGACTGCATAACAAGAGGAAGTAATGCAACCTCTCTATGCCTCAGGTTCCACACCTTTAAATGGGGCTGAGCAGGGAACAGATACCATCTATTTCAGAATAAAAGGCAGAAAATGCATATTGTGTTTTATACACAATAGAAAGTTGTTCTGAGGAGAGAGGAACATTTGTTGTTGTTGGAATGGAAACCAAAGGAATAAAGGGAAATGAGGATGATAGAGAGAATCAGATAAAGAAATATATATAAAATGTCTGATAAATACAATAAAGTACTCAATATATTCTTTTTATTGTTACTATTTGCAAATCCACTATTAGGTAGAGAATGTGTTTTCATTATTTCCAGTTAACAGATCAGAATCATATAAGGTATATATTTACCTGCAACAGTAACTGTTCACTAAATGTTGGCTATTTTTTTATTTATAAGGTTGTTACATGAAGCTGTACATCTGCCATTTCTGATAGTATTCACTCACAGGAATGCCAACATCAATGCCAAGTGTGTTTTTACCTGATGCCACAAATCTTCAACGTGACAGAGTAGTGCAGAGATAGGAAGACACAAAGTGTAGCCTTTTCAAAGTGTGACAAAATTTGATACCTGGGTTAAGAAGTCTCAAGCAGTTCTGACCCTTAAGTAGCAGCTTCTGAAATATGCAAATAGACCTCTTTGGGGACCAGACTAGGAGATGAGTGTTTCTGTCTGTACCATCTGTGCCAAGTCCTTGAAGAATAGCCATACAGAATCCTAGGGAACATTAAGAATTCTTTCTTTGCTTGTTACAGTCTTGTGATTAGCACGGATTTAAGCCCTGTTGGCTTTCAGAGCTAGATGTTGTGGGGATCTATCCTGCAGGTGGAATTCTTAAAAATTAGGGCACTAGATGTTTGATCCAAGCCTTTTGCTCCTCAGAGAAAAGCTGGGAGTTGTGAGTTCCCTCCTAATTGTATGTAGCAGTTCTGAGAGTAGGGTTTATGGCAAGTGTGTTCCAGCCTTTCCTACTCATATCAGTGTGGGTTTATTTTTATTTGCCTGATGTGTAGAGGTTGCTCAGTAAATTCTAGATTTCTTTCAGGAGGGATTATTCTGTATGTAGATATGTATTTGGTATATTTACAAAGGAGGTGAGTTCAAGAGCCTCATATATTGCCACTTGGGTCAGAGCTTATTCTCTTATTTTCTTAACCATCTTCGAACTAAAGTATGAAACATTCCACATGAAATAATACAGGGATTTTCATTTTTCAATAAAACATAAAAATATACTCTTTGCCTACTGCTGCATTATTTTAGCTAATGCTCTGCAAAAACAACAAAAGAAGAAAAATAATGAGGAGGAGGAGAAGACAGAGAAAAAGAAGGGAAGTAGCCCTATACCATATGTCTGTCTCATAAAATGATTTAATTGCCCTTTCACTTAAGCATTTCTGTATACAGCATGAATCACAAATTTTCAAATCTGCTCATTCTCTATGTCAGAAAATCCATTTTTATATTATGATGCTCTAGGGAATGAAATTAATTTCATTGACTAAAATCACCCTTTTAAATTTACAAATGACAAGAGGCAAATTTCATTGAACCTGTTATTTTTTCCTCTGAATGAGAAGATATGCTTTATCTCCAACTTTGCTAATGAGCTACTGGAAAGTGAACACATTTATTCTTATTGAAAGTGGGAAATCAGTCCTTTTCTTCAGCTAATTAACTCCTCTATCTCTAAAATTTTGATGGTTGATTTAGTAAACATGCTGTTGATTTTGTCCAAACACTATTTTTTTAAACTAAATGAACCAATTCCAGTCTGAACATGATGGTATTTGGTTGGAAAAATAACAACAAATACAATAGATTTGTCTGTCCTTATTTTTGGCTAAATGTTTTAGTTAAGGCCTAAATGTGAATGTTAAAGTAGTTACAAATTTTAGGTGCTACATTTGAACATTGGGATTTCATTTCTAAATTTCAAAGAACATCAAAACAATATTCTCACTTTATTTTACAAATGATTGAATTTTTAAAGGAATTAATTGCCTGTAGAGTTGAAAACTGAAATTTGTTATTGTATTGAGTCCTAAGTAAATTGTTCTTAAGTTCTACACATGCTCAGATTTCTTTTTCAATTTCAGCTCCTTTAATATCCTGGATTAAAAATCCATGTAGTTTAAAAAGAAAGTCATATTGAAGTTCATTTTTAATTAATATGCAAATGTCCAAAAACTCTGAAGCCGTAAAAATCTGCTAATAATCAAAGGTTAAAATACATTTGTTTATACATATATTTATGTTTCTTTATATAGTCACATTTTTTCTTCACTCACAAATATTTTCCAAAACCATATACCATATCTATTTGACAAAATATGAGCTCTTTTAAGATTATGAAAAGTTAGCATATAAATTCCAATATTCAAGGTAATTAACACTAGATATTAACACTAGAAATGCCTCTTTTCGTTTTGCAAAGTTCTTACAGAAAGGAGATAATAGCTCAGGGTACAATATTTCATATGAAGTCTGAATTAAATGTACTCTATGGGAAATAAATTCCATGCAAACCTATTCATTCTAGTGTACATTTGACCTTTGAACATATGGGGCTTAGGGGCACTTGTCGAAAATCCAAGTACAACTTTACAGTCAGGCCTCTATATCCACAATTCTGCATCATTGGATTCAGTCAACTACAGATTACTGCAGTACATATTTATTGAAAAAAAATTGCTTATAAGTAGATTCATGCAGATCAAAACCTATGTTGTTGAAGGGTCAACTATAACATTATCTCTACCTTGAGCTGTCAATAATGTAAAGGAATTAAAGTGAAGGAATAATAGCCATCTATATGGACTTTCATTATGATGGATTTGCTATTATCTAGCTGAGTGAACTTGAATAAGGAAGTCTCTCTGATTGTGAGTTTCTCTATCCAACAATGTTTCCGTGATTCCACGAAAATACAGGATAGTTATATCCTGCTTGAAGAAAGCATAACAATATTCAAATTAAAATTATGAAAGATTTAAGTTACAGAGAAGTTGTTTACATAAGGTTTCATGTTATCAAAAAATGTACTGCTAGGTTAAAATTTATTTCTGGTACAGCTCAATGTTTATACATCACTCATACAACATATGAGACGTGATAGAATACAGTGTTTCTAGTTGAGCTTGCTTAGGAAAGGCCAGAGATATTTGAAGCTGAAATAGTAGATGTTTGTCATTATGTCCCCATTATATGTCATAGAACATTAAAGGTTATTAAAAACTTTCAAAGTATCACATACTAGATAACTGATTAAAGGACTTTTAAAAGCATGCACACATCCAAAAAAAAGAAGAGTAAATGTAAACTGTTTAGGAGAAAGAGAAGAGAATTAATACTAAATTGAAAAGGTAAAATATTATTTTCAAGGAGTTCCTATCATGGCGCAGCAGAAACAAATTCGACTAGGAACCATGAGGTTGTGGGTTCGATCCTTGGCCTTGCTCAGTGGGTTAAGGATCTGGCATTGCCATGAGCTGTGGTGTAGGTCGCAGATGCAGCTCGGATCTGGTGTTGCTGTGGTTGTGGTGTAGGCCGGCAGCTACAGCTCCGATTAGACCCCTAGCCTGGGAACCTCCATTTGCTGCAGGTGCGGCCCTAAAAAAGACATATAAAAATAAATAAAATATTATTTTCAATAGAAACAATGTTTTCTCCCTGAGTTCCTCTAGCAAAACTGTTGCATCCAATATATGTGCTGTATTTAAAATTTTACTGTAAGTACTCATAGAATGCCACTATTTAGCATGAAATTTTCTTTTCATATGTAGAAATGGAAATGCAGACTGGCTAATGGCAAAATGGCCACCCAAGAAAGGTCACCCATTTCCACATGTTATGAATAAAAAATTCCTTACATTTTGCTGGTGGTAAGATACAATGGTTCAGTTGCTTTGGAACTGTCCAGCAGTTCCTCAATATGTTAAACACAGAGTTGCCATACGACCCAATAATTACACTTCTACTCCTAAGCATATACCCAAAAGAAATGAAGGTGTCAGCATGAAAACTTGTACATGAATATTCAAAACAGTATTATTGATAATAGGCAAAAGTGAAAAGAATTCAAAAGTCCTTCAATTTGAAAATGGATAAATAAAATTTGGCATATCCAGATAATGGAATATTATTCATGGTTGAACCTTGAAAACGTTATACTAAGTGAAATAATTCAGACATAAAAAAACATAATGTATAATTTAATTTGTATGAAATGTCCAGAAAAGAAAAATCTATAGAAGCAGAAAAAAGACCAATGGGTTTCTGAAGGGGGTAGTGGGTATTAACAGCAAGTGGGTGACAAAAAAATTCTAGAAAGGATTGTATTGATGATTGAACGACTCTGTAAATTAACTCAAAAAATCTTTGAATTGAGCATTTACAACGGCTGAATATTATGGTGGGTAAATTAGACCTAGTAAGAGAATTTTATATATATATATAAATATTTTTTCAAGCATTATTTTTATATTTTAAATGTTTATATTTCAATAGTTTATAAAATACATAGTAATTTTAAACACCTACAAAAATCTTTCACCTTGTGTTCAGTATGCTGCATAAACCAGTTCCATGTTAGAAATGCAAAAACAATATTTTCGGTACTCTACAATATAGTGAGTGTATTACTTGAAACATTAGAGAAATTTGACATTTTTCTTCTTCATAAAATTATGCACAGGATTTTGAAGCCTCAAAACTACTTTCAGAAGTAAACTGAAGGAAATTTGTACTTTCCTATAGATCAGAGAAACAATTTCCTATAAACTTACAAAAGAATTTAGCTCAAACATGAATAATTACTGTCAAAGGCAAATAATCCACACTTGAAAGCTGTTTCTCTAAACAGTTCAAGCCTAGAGATGATATTGACAGTCACAATCTCCAAAGAAAGTCAGTTGCGCAGTGATTCTATTATGAGGGATAATGTTAAATAACTGAGAAAAAATTTCTTAAATGTTATTTCAAGTAATTTTGCCAGACTCAAGTTGATTAGCTAATGAAAGTAATTGTAATAATGAAAGCTCTCAGTCCAATAGATTCCAGAACTTCAGATTAGAAAATCTCTTAAAAAAAACATAAACTACATTATCAAAAAACAAATCCTTACTGACATATATTTCCTGTCAGCAAGAGGCTTAAAACATATTAATGTTAAATATTAAACATATTTCTCTCTCTTCCTATTATCTACAATGCTAAAGACATAGTTTCTTTAAATTGTTTCCAGATAGAATTTTGGAATAACAGTATTTGTATTTCTTTCTGTTGGATAAATTATATTTACATATATACATCACTTAATATAACAGTGTAGTAGTTAGGAGCACTTTGGAATCTAATAGACCATCACTTAATTATTAGCTCTACATCCTTATACAATTAATTTCACCTCTTTGAACTTCAGTTGCCTTATGTATAAAATGGGAATCATAGAACCCTTATGATGGCAGGTGTTAAGTGCAAGGCATATAAATATTAATTGCAAACTGTAGTCATATCTTATACATTACATATAATATTACTTTCAATTATACTGTGAGTTACTTATTACGGACGAGAGTTTCAATCATATATCTATACCCAAACAAATTACTTTCTCTGAGTTCCATTTTACTTATCTAAAATGTCCTCACACTTAAAATGTATGATAATATCTGCTTCACAAAGTTGTTGTGAGAATTACTTGAAATTACATATGCAAAATGCCTAGGATAGGTCCTTCAATAAAGTAAACACATGAATTTTTTTCCCTAGTCTGAATGAGTGAGGTTGTCCCTGAAGAATCTGCAAAATATTGTAATAGCCTAAGGCTAAAGGTTAAAGGCAGCAAATTTCCTTAGAACTTGTGGTCATGGTAGCCAGGAAATTCCTTGAAAAGTTAATACTAAGAAATAACTGGGGGCTTCAGTTGCTTTTTCAGGCTGAGCATTAAGTCATTTTGTGTACATATTCCTACTAGTCTAAAAACTTATTTCCACTTGGGTTCCTTTGGTTATCCTTTTATCTCTTTCCAGCATATTCGTAGATCAAGGTTTTGTGACAATGGCATTTTGGACATATTGAACTGGACAATTCTTTGCCATGGGGGACTGTTCTGTGAGCTGCAGTATGAAGCTAGCAGCACTCCTCCCAAGTGACATGACATTCATACCTAGTCTCTGCCTTTGCCCCAACTCATTTAACAAAAGCCACATTTTTTTTGTCCAAAACATTTTTAATGCCCAACAGATGTATTTGTTTCAAGTTGCCTATTATTTTTCATCTCTTCTAATTATATTCTGTACATTATAATATACATTAGAAAGAGATAACATTCTATTTGAAGTTGATAGTTCAGAGATGACCTCCAAATTTGGCATTTTTAGTTAAATTATCATAGTATTTGAACATACAGCAGTAATTATTTGGGAAAGACATGGTGTAATGTGGCTGACAGGTAAAGCTCATCCCTTTAGCCTCTGTTGATGGCTATAAACAAAATAAAACAAAAGAAAAACAGATCAGCAAAGCTGAAATTTTTATACTTTCAGATATTAAAGTCTATTATAAAGCTAAAATAAGTAAGACAGTATATGCTGGTAAAAATTATACAAAATTAACCAACTGAACAAACTAGAGTCCAGAAACAGTCCCACATTGTTTCTGTACGTGGTTATCTGATTTATGCAAAAATGACACTAGAGTGCAGGGAGCAAAGGAAGACCTTTTTAGAAAATTGTACCAAGTGAATTGGATTTTCATATAAGGAAAAATATCTAGATCCCTATCTCACCCTATACACAAAAATCAATTCCAAATGGACTGAACATCAAATTTAAAATAAATCCATCTTCATTAATTTGCTGAAAGAAAATTCAAAAAACATTCATCATGAAATAAAACTGGTAATTTAGACTCTCTTAAAGTTAAGAATTACTATTTGTCAAAAGTCACCTTATTAAAAACAATGAAAAAACCCTCACATAATAGGAGCAAATATTCACAATACTTATATCCAAGAAAAGACTTATATCCAAAATATTTTAGGATATCAATAAATAAAAAGATAAGCCAAGAAAAAAATCAACACTAGAATAGGAATTTTACAGAAGAAGATGCACGAGTGGCTAAGACACATATAAAAAGGAACTCAACTACATTACTCAATGAAGTACTAACACATCTATTTAAGTTATCTGAACTACAACTCCTCCTCAGCTTCGGTTATTCTAGCTGCTCCTTCTGCTATTGTTTATCTTTGTTATTATCTTCAAAAATCATTTTCATAATTTTGCTTTCCTGTTTCCTCAGGTCAACTCTCCTCCTACTTGATAAGAATTTTCTCAATTTGTCTCATCTACATTTTAAAGTCTTTGTCTTCATCCTGATGCTTTTTTCTCCTGTCTCCAAGAATAAGCCTTCCTTTTGTGTTCAACTGGAATAGGAATTCAAAAATATATGCCAAAAGATTTGATTCTGCTCCCAACTTTCACTTAAAAGCCACTTGACTTTGGGCAAGTCACTTACCCATTCTAACCTCAGTATCTTTGTTCAAAAGACAAGGACATGCGGATACTCAGATCATCATTTGTTTAATGTCCCTCACAGGACTGTTGTGGGAATCACTTCATTCATGCAGCCAATAATTATTTACATTCCAGGCACTGTTATAAATTCTAGGGATATATCACTAAGCAGACTGCTTTCATGGAGCTTACTTTCTAGTGAGCCCTGACATTAAACACATAAAGACACAACTTCAAATATAATTTCAAATGTTTAGGTTTTCTCTAAGTAAAGATAAAGCAGGGTAAGGTGAGAGAATAACCAAGTGTGGTTAGGGAAGGCTTCTCAGTCTAGCTGGTACCTGAGGGAAGTGAGGAATTAAGCCATGACTTAGAGATGAGCATTCCAGGGAAACGCTCAGCAAGTATAACAGCACTGAAGTAGGGGAGGACTTGGTATGTTTGTGGAACAATCAGGAGGTCAATGTTGCTAGAACAGAGCAAGTGAGGATTAACAGGGAAAAATAGAGTAAAGGCAGACATGAAGTAAGTAAGCCAGACCAGCTCCTATAAAAAAGTCTTACAGGAGTTCTCTTGTGACTTGGGGGGTTTAAGGAACCAGTGTTGTCACTACTGTGGCTCAAGTTACTGGTGTGGCATGGTTTTGACTCATCCCTGGCCTTGGAATAGCTAATGCTGCGGGTATGGCCAAAGAAGAAAGAAATAGTCTTATAAAACATGACACATATAAAAATATTACAAGTGCAAATGAGTTTAATTTATACAATTAATCACTATTATTAGAGCTAGTCAATACCAAAATGATTTTATTCGTTCAATTATCAAGATATTCTTTTATATCTTCACTCTTTTACCTCCCTCTCTTTCTTCTCTACTTGGCAGTATGCTCCTATCTTTCACAGTCTAAGAGCAAAATTCTTCCCACTGCTACACATACCTCAAACCGAAATCATACTCCTCTCATTTCTATTACCAACAAATTTTCAAGGTGAAACAGTTGAAATGAACTGTCTATTTCTTCAAATACACCTTTCTTAAATCATTTACAAACTGTTTTCTGCCTCTACTCTTTTGAAAATGTACCTTTGAGAAACAGCTTTGACTTTTCCACCCCTTAGCTGGCACTACAGCCCTTTTCCCTACCTTTATTAGTGTCACTCTGGTCCAAATCCTCATGATCTCTCTTTTAGATTACAACATTATGCTCCTAATAGCTCTTAATTTACCTCAACTAATTTATTTCATGTGTCAAGGATGAATTAATTCTCCTAAAGCACAGCTATGACTTCAGTTATTTTGTATTTTATTCTATTTGTGGCACAAGCATAAAATATAACAAAGAGAAAAACAAACAACAGTATCACCACTTCTAAAAATAATTAATTTAATGATATTTCCTCTATGCCTTAATGATAGAAATATGTAACTTTTCTGTTGCTAATAAAGTAAAAATATAACTGTGTTCTGTTTGGATCAGTTATTTCCTTTTAATAACTTATGAATATTGTTATGTGAGCTCCAAATTATTTAATCTAATGATTGCATAATAGTCCATTGATTTGATGTTTCATTATTTACTGAAATATTTTCCTACTCTTAGATATTTAGGTCACTGAATGACTTTAATTTGCCTATTTAATTAAGAACAAACTCCTTTGCTTGGCATGAGAATTACTTCAAACTATCTTTCCAGCTTTCTCTGAATATACTTGCATACTTTAGCTTTATGTTCCTTCCAAATCATGTCATTTCTTCAGTCATTCTATCATCTCAAAACCTTATTCATGCTATTCCTCTACATAAAATTTCCCTGCCTATCATCTCTTCTTCTTGAAAACCTATCCATACTACCTATTCAATATTAATGGTCTAGTTCAAATATCACCTATTCCATAAAAACTTAGTGATCTTCCTGGCTACATAACATGTCTCTCTCATCTCAACTAGTATTTTCTTTTTTTAAAAAAAAAAAAAACTTTTCCCATGTCAGGTTTTCACCTTGCCTTATATTTTACCAAGTTATATACTTTGTTGCATCTGTAAAATATTGAAAGAAGTTAATTGTCTAGTCATTAATAAGAATAGTCTTACAATATAATGTAACTTATTTTATAAACTCTTTTATAATGCATGACCTTCTATGTACTAGATTAAGTATTTTACAAAGATCAATTCATTTGTTTCTTGTATGAACACCAATAAGTACATGCTTTTACAATCTTTACTGATGAGGAAATGGAGGCCTAGAGAAGTTAAGTAATTTTTCCAATGTAACAAATCTACCAAGTGGCAGAACTGGGATTTAAACCTAAGTAGCCAGAATCTAGAGACCATACTCTTAATGAATTATTCAGCTTCTTGGTATGTAACCTGTATAGGAAACTTTATAAAGAAAATAAAATTAGAACATTTTACAATGATGAATACAACAACATAGAGAATGATTTTCATTTCCTTCCGGGGAGGGTTAACCGGTTGTATATATATTTTTTTAATGTGAACAACTAGAAAATCTGAACAAACACTTTTAAAAGTGTGAAGTCATCAGGAAGTTAGCATCAAAGTGAGCTTGCAGGGCCAAAGTCTGAGAGTCAAAGAAGACACAGAGCTGAAACACATTTCTCTTGAGACATTTGCTGATATTTAAGTAGTAACTAAGAGGCAAGTAAAACTATACCCAGACATGTCTCAGTCAAAACACTGAAAACCAATGACAGAAAAATCTTTACGATGCCCAGAGAAAAATAACACTTTACAATCAGGGAAACAATTCATGAGAAACTATGGTGGGAAGAAAACAATGGAATAACATCTTTAAAGTACTGGGGGAAAAAATCTCTTAACCCAGAATTCTACATATATAATGAAACTATCATTCAATAATTAAGGAGAAATATAGATATTTTAAGATAAAAGAAATCTAAGGCAATTTTTGGCAGACTGGAACTATGAAATATGCTAAAAGAAAATTTTCAAACTGAAGGGAAATTATATGAGAGAAACTCAGTCTTCAAGAATGAATAAAGAACATCAGAAATAAGTATCTAAGTAAATGTAAAAGTCCACAAATCCTTAAAATTTTGAAAATATATATAATAGTTTAAAGCTAAAATATTTCATTGTGATTTATTTGATGTATATAAATGTAATACATATGACAACTATAGAATAAAGAATGGCAGGTGCTAATGGATCTATATGGTTGCAAGATTTCCACCTTCCATGTGAAATGGTGTGGTATTAATTTTAGTGGTATTAACCACTAAAAAATGCAAGCCACGTATAAGAAAATATCCAATAGATAACTTAAAATGAAACTATTCATGCAATCTAAAAGAAAGCAGGAAAGAGAAACAGAGAGACAGAAGAAAAAGGGGACAAACAGATAGCAAATATTGAAATGGTAAACCTATATACCCAAATATAACCTAAATACAACCATATCAATAAGAACATGGAATGACAAATAACTAAATGCTCCAATTAAAAGGCATAAATTATCATAAATAATTCCTAAAAGAGCAAGATTCAACTATATACTATGTACACAAGATGCAACGGAAGATAAAAGAACACAAATGGTAGGTAAAGGGATAGAAATGGTATACCACACATACAGCAAGTAAAAGAAGGCTAGAATGGCTTTATTACTATCAGATACATTAGACTTCAAAATAAAGAGTGTCAATAATGATAAAGAGATTTTGTATTAATCAAAGGGTCAATGCTTCAGGAAAAGATAAGACTCACAAAGAACTTCAAAATACGAGGCAAAAAATGATGGAATTTGAAGAGCAAGTGTGCAATCTACAATTACATTAGAGTGTTAATATAGCTTTCTCAGCAAATAATCAAACAACTAGACTAAACAAAATGGACAACTAAACAAAAGAAAAAATACAAAGTTTAGGTCAGTACTATGTACTAACAACTAATTTGATGTTTATCAGAGTACACATAACAAATAGAGAATACATACCCTAGGCCAAAAATCAACTGCCAATAAATTGAAAGGACTTAAATTATATAGATTATATCCTCAATAAAGAACAGGAATTAAATTAGAAATTAGTAACAATATCTAGGAAAACTACAAATATTTGGAAATTAGTCAACAGGCCTCCAAATGTTCAACAGGTAAAATAATTTTAATGAAATTTAGAAAATACCGGGTATCAAAAGTTATAGGATGATGCTAAAGCAGTTATTAAAAGCTTATTATATTAGCAAATGTAAGATGAAATAAAAATATTTTAAATAAAGAAATGCCAAGGGAAGTTTTCACTAGCAGAGCCTTACTATAAGGAAATATTAATTTTTTTTTTATTTAGAAGGGATACCACCTGATATGCAAATAATTAAATAAGGAAAAGAATGAAGTGCACTGAAATAGATGTATGTGATTGTGTAAAACAATGATAACTTGGAAAATTTTGAATATATGTAGAATTAAATTGTATAAAAGTAGTAACAAAATTGTGGGAGTAGAATAAGTGGAATTAACATGTTCCTCAGTTATTAAAATATCCATTATTTGGTAAAAGTACATATTGATATCAAAATTTAATAGATCATTGAAGTATGCTATTTCTAAAATAAATACTATGAGAATAAAATTGGCTCTATATATACAAACACCTAATACAGAAATATAAAAAGTAGCTTATATAAGAAAAGGCCAGGACAAAAAAAAAGGAACATGGAAATGAAGCATATGGAAAAGAACTAGTAATAATATATTTTAAATATAAGTATATGAGTGTTTATAGTAAATCAAAATGAATTATATTCTGCAATTAGAGTAAAAAAATTATCTAACTGTATAAAAAATATACTTCTTAGAAGAGACAAACTTCAACTATAAGAATACAAAATGAGAGTTTAAAAAGACATCAAAATAGAGGCTATAAACTATAACTGCAAATTTTTACATTTATATATTAATATAAGATTTAAGAAATATCATCAATGATAAAGAAGGATATTTAGTAGTTACAAAAAGACTAGTCCAATAGGAAGATACAATTAATTACACCATAATAACATAGCTTAAAAAAAATAAGATTAAGTTAAAAGAAAAAGAAAATACACATAGTGAGAAGTTTAATAGAACTTTCTTAGTAAGAAATTACACATGCCAAAAACTCAATGATATAGAATATTAAACAAGATTGACAAATATGATCAATTTGATATATGTGGAACATTTCACTTGATAGTTGAAAAAAACACAGTTTTGAAGTACATAGGGAGTATTTACCAAAATCCAACATATACTAGGTTAAAAAGTAAATTTAAATATTTTTTGATTTATTTGAAATATACAGAATTTGTTATCTGACCACAGTATAATTAAGCTAGAAATTAATTTTAAAAATTAATAGAAAATTTCTAAATATTTAAAAATTAGGCAACATACTCCTGAAGAAACAAAGATTACAGAAGAAACCACAATGGAAATTCGAATACATCTTGAATAAATTACAACGGGATTACATAATTTCAAAAACCTGTGGTATGCATCTAATGCTATTTTTATAGAGATATATGTCCTTTAATCCATACATTAATAGATAGGAAACACAGAAAATCACAGATTCATTTCAAGAAGTAAGAAATATACCTGAAAGAAGAAAAAAATTTCAGAAAAAATAAAAAATTCAGCAGATACAGATGAAATTAAGCAAAAAGTTAATGAGGAGAAACCTAGCCAAATGTTGGTTGTCCAAAAAGAATTATGAAATGAAAAGACTGGCAAGAATGAAATAATAAAAGAGAGAGAAAGAGAAATTGAGAGACAGGGAGAGAGAGGAGGCATAAGTAGTCAATACTAAGAAACACAAATGCGGAGTTCCCATCATGGCTCAGGGGAAACGAATCTGAATAGTATCCATGAGGGTGCAAGTTCAATCCCTGGCTCCACTCAGTGCGTTAAGGATCCAGCGTTGCTATGAGTTGTGGTATAGGTGGCAGATGCAGCTCAGATCTAAAGTTCCTGTGGCTGTGGTATAGGCCACCAGCTACAGTTCTGAATTGACCCCTAGCTTGGGAACTTCCAAATGCCACATGTGTGGCCCTAAAAAGAAAAAATAAAATAAAGAATCACAAATAGGATGCTATCGAAGCTGATAATAAACAATAAATATTTGAAGGATATGTATTTTTGTGCATGGTGGGAGGGTATGTTCCAATTTCATTGATTTAAATGTGGCTGTCCAGTTTTCCCAGCACCACTTTCTGAAGAGACTGTCTTTTCCCCGTTTTATATTCTTGCCTCCTTTGTCAAAGATTAATTGACCATAGGTGTCAGGGTTTATTTCTGGGTTCTCTATTCTGTTCCATTGGCCTGTATGTCTGTTTTGGTACTGGTACCACACTGTCTTGATGACTGTGGCTTTGTAATATTGCCTGAAGTCTGGGAGAGTTATGCCTCCTGCTTGATTTTTGTTCCTCAGAATTGCTTTGGCAATTCTGGGTCTTTTATGATTCCATATAAATTTTTTGGATTGTTTGTTCTAGTTCTGTGAAAAATGTCATGGGTAATTTGATAGGGATTGCATTGAATTCGTAGTTCTCTTTGGGTAGTATGGCCATTTTTACAATATTAATTTTTCCAATCCAGGAGCATGGAATATCTTTCCATTTCTTTACATCCTCTTTAATTTCCTTGATTACTATTTTATAGTTCTCAGCATATAAGTCTTTCACCTCGTTAGGTTTATTCTTAGGTATTTAATTTTTGGGGTGTGATTTTAAGAAGTATTTTTATATTCCTTTTCTAATATTTCATTGTTAGTATGCAGAAATGCAACTAATGTTAATCTTCTATCCTGCTATTTTGCTGAATTAGTTAATCAGTTTGAGTAGTTTTTTGTGGGGGCCGTAGGGTTTTCTATATATAGTATCATGTCATCTGCATACAATGCCAATTTTACCTCTTCTCTTCCAATTTGGATCCATTTATTTCTTTTGTTTGTCTGATTGCTGTGGCTAGTCCTTCCAATACAATGTCAAATAAAAGTGGTGAGAGTGGGCATCCTTGTCTTGTTCCAGATTTTAGTGGGAAGGCTTTCAGTTTTGAGTACTATATTTGCTGTGGGTTTGTCGTAAATGGCTTTTATTATGTTAAAGTATGTTCCCTCTATACCCACTTTGGTAAGAGTTTTTATCATGAATGGATGTTGGACATTGTCAAATGCTTTTTCTGCATCTATTGAGATGATCATGTGGTTTTTGTCTTTTCTTTTGTTAACATGGTGTATGACATTAATTGATCTGTTTACGTTGAATTATCCTTATGAAACTGAGATGAATCCTACTTGTTTGTGGTATCTGATCTTTGTTACATGTGGTTGGATTCGGAAGGCTAAAATTTCGTTGAGAATTTTTGCATCTGTATTCATCAAATATATTGGTCTATAATTTTCTTTCTTGGTGGTGTCTTTGGTTTTGGTATTAGTGTGATGGTGGCTTCAGAGAATGTTTCTGGGAGTGTTCCTTCTTCTTCAACTTTTTGGAAAAGTTTAAGAAGGATGGGTATAAGTTCTTCTTTGTATGTATGGTAAATTTGCCTGCAAAGCCATCTGGTCTTGGACTTTTGTTTGTAGGGAGTATTTTTATTACATATTCAATTTCATTTGTAGTGACTGGTCTAATCAGTTGATCTATTTCTTCTTGATTCAGTTTTGACAGGCTTTAAGTCTCTAGAAAGTTGTCCATTTCTTCTAGGTTGTTAAATTTGTTGGAATTTAATTGTTCATAGTATTCTCTTAAGGTTTTTTTATTTCTGCAGTGTCCATTGAGATTTCTCCATTTTCAGTTCTTATTTTATTTATTAGGGTTCTATCTCTCCTCTTCTTGGTGAGTCTGGCCAGAGGTTTGTCAATTTGTTTACCCTTTCAAAGAACAAGCTCTTGATTTTATGGATTATTTTCTATTGGTTTTGAACCTCTATTATATTTTTTTTTTGTCTTTTTGCCATTTCTTGGGCCGCTCCCACGGCATATAGAGGTTCTCAGGCTAGGGGTCAAATCGGAGCTGTAGCCACTGGCCTACGCCAGAGCCACAGCAATGTGGGATCCAAGCCACGTCTGCAACCTACACCCCAGCTCACAGTAACACCGGATCTTTAACCCTCTGAGCAGTGGCAGGGATCAAACTCGCAACCTCATGGTTCCTAGTCTGGTTCGTTAACCACTGCACCACAACAGGAACTCCATGAACCTCTATTATATTGATTTCCTCTCGATCCTTATGATTTCCTTCCTTCTGTTGACTTTATGTTTTGTTTGTTCTTCTTTTTCTAATTCATTTAGGTGGTGGGTTAAGTTGTTGAATTGAGATTTTTCTTCTTTTTTGAGGAGGCCTATATCGCTATGAACTTCCCTCTAAGCACTGCTCTTGCAGGATCCCATAGATTTTGAATAGTTGTGTTTTCATTATCATTTGTCTCCAGGTTTATTTTTTTTTTTTGTCTTTTGTCTTTTTTTTTAGGGCCACACCCACAGGATATGGAGGTTCCCATGCTAGGCGTCCAATTGGAGCTGTAGCTGCAGGCCTACACTACAGCCATAGCAATGCAGGATCCAAGCCGTGTCTGCAGCCTACACCACAGCTCACAGCAATGCCAGATCCTTAACCCACTGAGCAAGGCCAGGGATGGAACCTCTGTCCACATGGATTCTAGTTGGGTTTGTTAACCTCTGAGCCATGACAGGAACTCTAATCTCAAGGTATTTTTTAAATTTCCTTTTTCATTTCCTCATTGATCCATTGGTTTTTTAGTAGCATGTTGTTTAGACTCCACATAGTCAGATTTTTCTAATTTCTTTTCCTGTGGTTGAGTTCTAGATTCATGCCATTGTGGTCAGAGAGGATAACTGAAATAATTTCTATACTCTTAAATTTGTTGAGGTTATTTTTGTGCCCCAGTATGTGGTCAATCCTTGAGAATGTTCCATGTGCACTTGAAAAAAAACGTGTATTCTGATCTTTTTGGATGTAATGTCCTGAAAATGTCAATTAAGTCTAATTTTTCTATTATGTCATTAGGGATCTCTGTTACCTTATTAATTTTCTGTTTAGAGGATCTGTCCATTGATGTAGGTGGGGTGTTACAGTCTCCTACTATTATTGTATTCCCATCAATTTTTCCTTGTATGTCTGTAAGTATTTGCTGTATGTATCTGGGTGCTCCTATATTAGGGGCATATATATTGATGATTGTAATATCCTCTTCTTGAATGGGTTCTTTTATCGTTAAATATTGTCCTTCTTTGTCTTTCTTTATGGCCTTTGTTTTTAAGTCTATAATTAATTATTTGTCTTTTTCTTGCTGCCTTTAGAATCCTCTCTTTAACTTTTGCCATTTTTATTATAATATGTCTTGGTGTGGGCCTGTTTGGGTTTAACTTGTTTTGGGTCTCTGTGCTTCCTATAGCTTGATATCTGTTTCCTTTAGATTTGGAAAGTTTTCAGACATAATTTCTTCAAACATATTTTCAATCCCCTTTTCTTTTTCTGGAATCCCTATTATGTGTAGATTGGCCCACTTTATATTATTCCATTGATCTCTTATACTGCTTTCATGTTTTTTTTAATTTGGTTTTCTATCTGCTGTTCTGAGTGGATGTTTTCTATTATTCTATCTTTCAAGTCACTAATTCATTCCTCTATATCATTCATTCTGCTCTTTAATACCTTTACCTCAGTGTGCATCTCTGCAAGTGAATTTTCTAATTTTTCTTGGCTCCTCCATATATTTTCTAGTTCCTTTCTAAAGTTATCTTCATTACTGTTTATATCCACTCAATTCCTTCATATTCACCCTTAATTTCTTCAGTATTTTCACTATCTCCCTTTTGAGCTAAGTGTCTATTAGATTGCAGAGGTCTGTTTCATTGTTTGCTGCTCCATGTGAATTCTCCCTTTCTTTTAACTGGGAATGATTCCTGAGCTTCTTCATTTTGCTTATATTTTTCTTTTTCTTTGAGTTTAGGGGAACCAATTATTATAGTCTTGGATGGCTATTTCTATGCAAAAGCATCCCTTTGTATTTTGTGGGGCATTAATATTTATTTTTGGCATGGGAGTTTAGACACATACTGTCTTTCTTAAGTGTGAGCAAGCTGTTATTCCCTTGATAGGGTGTTAAGTGTGTTTCCAGGGAGAAGGAGGCAATGGGTAGGGCTAGTAGTCAGTGCCTGGTGGCTGGGCTCTTGACAGTAGGACCTGCAGGAAGCTAGCAAAACTACTTCTAGGTGTTGGGGCCTGGGAAGTGGTAACGAGCCTCAGGCAGATTTAGTTGGTGCCTGGAGCATTTGGAGGTAGCAGTGGGAGGGTGTGTGTATTCCCAGGGGAGTGAGAGCAACAATGGGTGGTGTTTGGTCACAGTATCCTCCTCTGTGGTCCCCTCTGAGGTGATTGGGGTTGCAAGTGGTGCCTGTTCACAGAACCCTGTGGTGGCAGGCCACTCCCACCTCTGGAATCAGAGATAACCCCAGTGGTTTGCCCCCACCAACTGTAGACCATGCAAGAAGCACCCCATTCCACTTGGCCCATGCAGGAGGTGCTGCACAGGCTGCTCCTAGTTGCAGGGCCCTGGGAAGTGACATTGATCAGGTATGTGTGGGTACTGCCCAAAGTGTTTGGCCGTGACAGCAGAAGGGCGAGTGTATTCCCAGAGGGATGAGAGCAACAACAGGTAGTACTTTGTTGCAGTGTCCGCTTCTTTGCTGACCTCTGAGGTGACTGGGGCTGCAGACTGAGTCTGTTCACAGACTCCTAGCAGTGGCAGGCCATGCCCCCCACTGGTTTCTGAGATAACTCCTATGGTTTTTCCCCTCAGCCTACAGATCATGCAGGAGGCACCACATGGCACTTAGGCCCCCACTGCCCTTAACTCAAACAAGAGGTGCCCAGCCACTGGCAACCTGAACTAGAGGTACCCAGTCTCCCCTAGCAAGTGGCCTCTTGCCACCTAGCAAGTGGCCTCTTGCCACCCATAGCCTATGCCAGAGGCAACCCACACTCTGAGAGCCCACACATGTGCAGGGAAAAGAGATTCCTATGGTGGTCCACCCCTCCTCCTCTCACCCTCCTCAACAATGGTGCCTTGCTTCTCCTGGTCCCAGACCTACTGCCAGGTTCTCTTGGCTGTGGTGTTCCACTCCCTAGCCCATGGCACATTGCTTCCTACCTCCTCAGGTTTTTTCCACACAGCCAACCCTAATCCTCTCCCTGGAATTGACCTCCAGATTGAGTCTCCCGAGCCCAGACCTCGCCTGAGCATTTCAGGCTGTGGTGTCTGTGCAGTGGTGCAGATGATCTGTGCAGCTCTAACTTTGCTTTGCCCTCCTCAATCGAGCTGCTGTGCTTTTCTCAGCGACTCTGAGGTACCTCCATCTTTGGCTGATCTCCCCAGTGTATAAGGTGGCTTCCCAGGGTACAGGTTCTTTTTCTTTTTAACAGCTCCCTCTCGGGAGTGCTAGTGCCATCCTGATTCCTTTTCTCTCTCTCTTGTGCTTTCCTTTTGTTTTACCCAGTTATGTAGAGGGTTTTTTGCCGTTTTTGGAGGTTTAATTTCTTCTGCCAGCATTCAGTAGATGTTCTGTGTAAATTGTTCTACATGTACATGTGTTTTTTTTGATGTTTTCATGGGAGAAGGTGAGTGCCACATCTTACTCCTTCACTATCTTGATCCTTCTCCAAGCATCTTTTTAAAATTAAAGTATAGTTGATGTACAGTACTATTTTTCACTATTACAACATAGTAATTTAATACATTTATAGGTCATATTCCATGTAAAGTTATTAGAAAATATTGACTATATTACCTACATTGTACATTGCATCCTTGTAACTTATCTATTTTATACCTATTAGTTCATACCTTTTAATGCCACACATCCATTTTGCCCCTCCCTCCCTCTTCTCCTCTCCATCAACAACCAGTTTGTTCTCTGTATCTCTGAGTTCTGTTTCTGTTTGGTTATAATTGTTAGTTTTATTCTTTAGATTCTACATATAAATGAAAACATACAGTATTTGTCTTTTTCTGACTTATTTTACTAAGCATAATACCCTCCAGATCCAAATAGCAACATTTCATTCCTTTTTATGGCCAAGCGATATTCCATTTTATATTTACACATCTTTATCTGTTCTTCTGTTGCTGGACACATAGATTGTTTCCATATGTTGACTATTGTAAATAATGTTGCTATTAACATCAGGGTACATATATCTTTTGAAATTAGTGTTTTTGTTTTCCTCTGGATAAACACCCAGGAGTAGAATTGCTGGTTCATATGGTAGTTCTGCTTTTACTTCCTTGAGGAACCTACATACTGTTTCCCATAGTGGTTGCACAAATTTACATTCCAAACAACAGTGTACAAGGGTTCCCTTTTCTTACCAGCACTTACTATTTGTTATCTCTTTGATAACAGCCATTCTGACAGGTGTGAGGTGATATCTCATTGTAGTTTTGATTTGCATTTTCCTGATGATTAGTGATGCTGATCATCTTTTCATATGCTTATTAGTCATCTATATGTCTTCTTTAGAAAAATGCCTATTCAAGTATTCTATTTTGAATAAATGTAAATTTGAGTCATTTTCCCATTAACTGTGTTATTTTTTTCTTTGTTGAATTGTAAGGGTTATTTATATATGTTGGATATTAATCCCTTATCAGATATGTAATTAGCAAATATTTTCCCCTTTACATGAGTTGCCTTTCTCTCTGTTGGTAGTGTACTTTGATGTACAAAAATTTTTAATTTTAAGTCCAACTTATCCACTTTTTCCTTTTGCCTGTGCTTTTGGTGTCATAACCAAAATATCATTACTAAATCCAATGTCATGAAACTCCCTCCAACATTTTCTTCTAAGAGTTTTTAAATAGTTTTAGCTCTTACATATAGGTATTTCATCCATTTTGAGTTAATTTTCATATGTTAATTTTCCCAAATTCATTATTTTGCATGTTGCTATACAGTTTTACCAAAAAATTTGCTGGGAACACTGATTTTCACCCAGTGAATGATCTTGGCTCCTTGTCAAAAAATCATTTGACCATAAAAATGAGGGAATATTTTCTTCAAGATAGAGAAATCAGCTGCTAATCTTATTGAGGGTCCTTGTATGTGACAATTATTATCTTATTGCTTTCCAGATTCTCTGTTTTTTTGCCTCTTGACAGTTTTATTGTAATGTCTGATTATAAATCTCTTTCAGTTTATTGTATTTCTTCTGCTTGGAGTTCCTTCATGTTCTTGGATCTGCAGAGCCATGTCTTTTTCAAATTTGGTAAATTTGGAGCAATTGTTTTCTAATTATTTCTCTGCCCTTTACTCTCTTCTCTTTATAGGATTCTTATGTGTCTTAATTTTTTGCTCAATGATTTCCTATGTGCTCATTAAATTCTGTTTACATTTCTTCCTCTTTTGTTCCTCAAACTCAATAATTTTAAATGACCTGTCTTCACGTTTGTTAATTCTCTCATTTTCCTCTTTGATTCTGTTCTTAAATCCCTCTTGTGAATTTTTCAACTCAATTATTTTATTTTTCAGCTCCAGAATTTATTATTTTTTATAATTTGTGTCCTTGTTGAATACTTTCATTTTATTAATATGTTGTTTCTCTTATTTCCTTTAGCATTTTGTCCTTGTTCTCCATTAGCTCTTTGAGCATAATTAAGGCCACTGTTTTAAAGGCTTTGTTTAGTAATTCTAGTGCCTGTTTCTTCAGGTATGGGTTCTAGAAATATATTTTGCTCCTTTGGGTCATGTTTTATAGTTATTTTTATGCCTTATAATTTTTGTTGAAATTTTTTTCATTTGATAAAATAGCTACCTATCCCAGTCTTTGCAAACTGGTGGTGAAGACCTTCACTAATTAGCAGGATGTGTTTCAAAGGCTGGGAGCAACCCAGAGTAAAAACTTAAGGTCTTCTCAGGTCTTTTCTGGTTATGCATACTGCCTAGGAGTGTGTGTGTGTTTGGGGGGGGGGGTGTTCAAATTACCCCTGTATACATGCCTTTAAATGTCTTAATTTCCAAAACACATTCCCTGTTTTCTTCTATTTCTCTTCTGTTACCTTCCCCATAACCTCTTGTCACAGGCATCCACAATTCAGCAGTCCATTTATAGTATTATACACCATAACACTCACCACTGCTTTCTGCTCCTTTTACCAGCCTGAGATCCAAACAGCCATCTTTCCCCATCTGAACTCTAGGTTGCATAAAGCAAAAACTGTTCCCTCAGACAGCCTACAGATAGTTTAGAACATTGCAGTAAGTTCTGCTATGCTCCTACTGGCTCAAGGGAAGAAACAGAGTTAGGCCACTTTCTCCCAAGCATGTCACACTGCACAAAGGACATAGTGGGGCTAGAGTGAGTAAGAGTGCCACAGAATTTCCAACTGCTTTGAATATGCTTTTCTTGATTTAGTGTTTGCTTGGTTCCTATAGAATTGTGACTAGTTTCCAGAGCTCTTACAAAGTTATTTTAATCAATCACTAATTTTTGTTGTTGTTTCCATGGAGTGGGAGGGACAAGAACTTCCTAATTCACCATCTTGCTGACATCGCTTCTGAAACTTTTAGTAAAGAATACCAAACTTACACAAACCTTTCAGAGAATAAAAGGGAAAGAAAGGAGAGAAATGTTTCTAATTTGTTTTAGAAGGCTAGATTATCCTTGACAGCAAGCAAACTAGGAATACAAGGGAATATGCCTAACCTGATATATTTCAACTACAAAAAAAAAAAAAATCTAAAGAAAACAAAGGACATTATACAAACAGTAGATTACTGAAAGATTTAACTCAGATTGCAAATAAAGCAAAAATTCCCACTATATATCTTTTTTTGCCATGGTACTAGATATCCTGGTCACTACAATAGTATAAGAAAATAAACTAAAATTTTAAGTTTTGAAAAGGGAAAATTACCTTTACTCTGAGACCAATTTTTTTATTGTAGAAAATCTAATAGAAACTCATAGATATTTTTAGAATAAATAATGAATACAGCAAGATTGCCAGTATATGTCAGTATGCAGAAATGGAACAGATCCTTTAAATATTTAGAAAACAAAATTTATAAAATATTCCACTTACAATTATTATTAAAAATATAAAATACCTTTGAATAAATTAGAAATAGATATGCAAGACCTTTAGAAGAAAAACTTGCAACTTGACCCCTAGTTTATACCACTTACAAAATATAAAATAATTCAGGTAGATTTAGATATAAATAGTAAAAATAAATCAATAAAACTTACTGATAGTAATATAGGAGAAGGTATTCATGACCTTCACACAAACAATGATGTCTTTAATGTGATACAAGTACTAACTATTAAGGAAAGATGGACAAGTAAGGATACATTAGAATTAGCAACTGCTGTAAATTAAAAGACACCATTAAAACTGTAAAAATGCCAAACACTGAGTGATAAAGTCTTTTTTAACCAACAAAGGTGTATAACCAGAGTATACAAGAACTCCTACAAGTCAATAAGGAAAAGACAAGCAATAAAAATGGGCCAAATGCATACACAGACATTTCACAAAGGATGATATCCAAATAGTCAATAAGCACACAAAAAGATGGTCAGCTTCTTTTGTAATGAGATAACTACAAATTAAAATCATGGTTTCATAACATAGCAGCCCACCAAAATACCAATTATTGTCCAAGAAGTGAGCAAAGCAAAATGTCAAACACTGCCTGTGAGATTGGAAATGGGTACAACCAATTTTTTTTTAATTTTTTAATGATTTTTATTTTTTCCACTATAGTTGATTTACAAAATTATGTTAATTTTTACTACAGAAAATTGACCCAGTCATATATATATATATAATATACATATATATATATGTATATTCTTTTTCTCACATTATCCTCTATCATGTTCCATCACAAGTGACTAGATATAGTTCTCTGTGCTTACAGCAGGATCTCATTGCTTATCTACTCCAAATGCAATAGTTTGCATCTATTAACCCCACACTCCCAGTCCATCCCACTCTGTCCCCCTCCCCCTTGGCAACCACAAGTCTATTCTCCAGGTCCATGAGTTTCTTTTCTGTGGAAAAACTCATTTGTGCTGCATATTAGATTCCAGATATGTGATATCATATGGTATTTGTCTTTCTATTTCTGACTTACTTCACTTAGTATGAGAGTCTCTAGTTCCATCCATGTTGCTGCAAATGGCATTATTTTATACTTTTTTATGGCTAAGTAGTATTCCATTGTGTATATATACCACTTCTTCATAATTCATTTATCTCTCACTGGACATTTAGGTTGTTTCCATGTCTTGGCTATTGTAAATAGTGCTGCAATGAACATATGGGTGTGTGTATCTACAACAAAGAATCCAAAAATTTATACAGAACCATAAAAGAACCAGAATTGCCAGAGCAATTCTGAGGAACAAAAACCAAGAAGGAAGCATAACTCTCACATACTTCAGACAACATTACAAAGCCACAGTCATCAAGACAGTGTGGTATTGGTACCAAAACAGACATACAGACCAATGGAACAGAATAGAGAACCTAGAAAGAAACCCAGACACCTATGATCAATTAATCTTTGACAAAGGAGGCAAGAATATAAAATGGAAAAGATGGTCTCTTCAGCAAGTGGTGCTGGAAAAACTGGACAGCCACATGCAAATCAATGAAACTGGAACATACCCTCACACCATGCACTAAAATAAACTCAAAATGGCTTAAAGACTTAAATATAAGACAAGATACCATAAAACTCCTAGAAGAGAACATAGGCAAAACATTCTCTGACATCAACACTACAAATGTTTTCTCAGGTCAGTCTCCCAAGGCAACATAAATAAAAGCAAAAATCAACCAATGGGGCCTAATCAAACTGACAAGCTTTTGTACAACAAAGGGAAACATTAAAAAAAAGACAACCTATGGAATGGGAGAAAATAGTTTCAAACAACGCAACTGACAAGGGTTTGATTTCTAAAATATACAAACAACTTATAACTCAATAGCAAAAAAACCAACAACCCAATTGAAAAATGGGCCAAAGACCTGAATAGACATTTCTCCAAAGGAGATATACAGATGGCCAGAAAGCATATGAAAAAAATACTCAATATCACTAATTATTACAGAAATGCAAATCAAAACTGCTATGAGGTACCACTCACACCTGTCAGAATGGCCATCATTAACAAGTCAACAAATGGCAAATGCTGGAGAGGGTGTGGAGAAAAGGGAACCCTCCTACACTGTTGGTGGGAATGTAAATTGGTACAACCACTATGGAAAACAGTATGGAGGTACCTCAGAAAACTAAATATGGAATTACCATATGACCCAGCTATTCCACCTTTGGGCATATATCTGGAGAAAATTTTCAATGAAAAAGATACAACCAGAGTTCCTATTGTGGCTCAGTGGAAATGAGTTCGACCATTATCCCCATGAGGATGCTGGTTCGAACCCTGGCCTTGCACAGTGAATCAAGGATTCAGTGTTGCCATGAGCTGTGGTGTAGGTCTCAGATGTGGCTTGGATCCTGCATTGCTGTGGCTGTGGTGTAGGCTGGCAGCTGCATTTCCAATTTGACCCCTTGTCTAGGAACTTCCATATGTTGTGGGTGGGGCCCTAAAAAACAAACCAAAAAGAAAAGATACAACCAATTTTAAACTCAATTTGGTAGTATCTATTAAAACTGAATACAATAGGAATTTCCCATGTGGCACAGTGGGAAAGGATCTGGAATTGCTGCAGCTGTGTTGCAGCTCACAGCTGCAGCCTGGGTTTGAGCCCTGGCTAGTTGACTTCCATATGCTATGTATGCAGCCAACAAAACAAAATAAAACTGAATGGAGTATATCATATAACATAGCTACTCTATTTTTATGTATATACTCTAGAGAATACAGGACAAAAACATGTACAAATTGTTTATGTCCAGGTATAGATTCTTCATTGGTAATGAAGCTTATACAATTTAGGGGACTCTGATCAATAAATAAAATACCACATTATTAAAGATGAAGTACAGAAATAAATATGTAGTTAGAATAATCAAAGATATCACCGTAATTACAGTAGGCTTTGGGATTCAGGTCTCTATATTCTGTAATATCTTTAGCTATCTTACCAGAAATGCTTTTATAGAAAAAGTTTTCAGAGTTCCCATCGTGGTGAAGCAGAAATGAATTCGACTAGGAACCATGAGGCTGCGAGTTGGATCCCTGGCCTTACTCAGTGGGTTAAGGATTTGGCATTGCCATGAGCTGTGGTGTAGTTTGCAGACGTGGTTCAGATCTGGCATTGCTGTGGCTGCGTCGCAGGCTGGCAGCTGTAGCTCTGATTGGACCCTAGACTGGGAACTTCCATATGTCACAGATGCGGCCAAAAAAAAAAAATTTCATAGGATCTTGATTCCCCTCTCCACAGAGACTATTCTCCAAATTATAGTAATCCATAGTCCTCACACAGGCCTTGAAACTTAAGCTTCACTAACATCTCAGTAAATCTGCCTATGATAGTCACAGCATTATTCAAAAAAATCCAAAACTGGAAAAAAAACAGCTATCCATTAATAGCAGAATGCATAAGTTATGACATACCCATACAATGGAGTACTACACAGCAATGAAAATGAACAAATCACTGCTAAATGCAACAACATGAATATAACTCACAGCCTTAATGTTGAGTGATAGAATCTAGACAAAATGAATATATGCTATATGATTTCATTTCTACACAGTTCAAAACCAGACAAAACTTATATATGGCAAAAGAAATGTAGACAGTGGTTTCCTCTGGGAAAGAAGAGGATGTGGAATGTTTGGTAGGTGGTGGAAAGGGATTTTTTGAGATGTTCATAATGATATATATATATATATATAGTTCTGGCTAGGGGTTATGCAGGTGTGCTCAGTTTGTGACAGTCCATCAAACCATAAACTTAGGATTTGTATACTTTTTTCCTTGTATACTACACGTTAATTTTAAAAATCTATTAAAAACAGCAGATGAAGCGAAAATATTGTTAGCTTCTTAATGGGAGAACTGAACAGTCTTAAAGGAGTATTATCAAGCTATGAGAACCTCTACTTATAATACTGATATTCTTACAAAGGAGACTGGAAGAATCTTGAAGAGTGGTCAGAATACCATGTTGCCTAAAGCATCTAAAGGATTCTTGATAAATTCTTGTACTTTTATCATCTTTTATATATGATTCCACCCAAAACTCTACTTGTATTTGAATGCCATATTGTCACATATTAAGATTACACAGTCTTAACATCAACACATGTTTTCTCAGCATGTTTTCTTGGGAAAAATAGACTTTTCTTTTTTATAACATTTGCAATCTGCTACAAGAACAGCGTATTAGAGGAATCTCCTTTAGCCCAGATTTCAGAATGAGAAGGTACGTGGAGTGGATCCACAGCTGACATACAATGCCCTACATACATGAGCAAAAGTAAACTTTTTGAAGTAAGAGGTTTGAATTTGGGGATTTTTAATTTTATATATGTTATGTAAAACAATTCATATTCCTTTTATATGTTTGCATATATATATATATATATATATATATATATATATATATATATATACAAAAGGTAGGGAGACTTTCTATAAACAATGAATTGGTCTTAACCTTGGAATTTGAAGTTCCTGTCGTGGCTCAGCAGAAAAAAATCTGACTAGTATCCATGAGGACACAGGTTTGATCCCTGGCCTCGCTCAGTGGGTTAAACATTTGGCATTGCTGTGAGCTGTGGTATATATAGGTCACAGACTCAGCTCGGATCTGGCATGGCTGTGGTTGTGGTGTATGCCAGCGGCTACAGATCTGATTTGGCCCTAGCCTGGGAACCTCCATATACCATGGGTGTGGCCCTAAAAAGACAAAAAAAAAATCTTGGAATTTAACTAATTTTGACAAGTTAATTTGAATGCATGGAAATTATTATTATCTCTCCAGGCTATAGAGGGTCCCTGAAATCCTATATATCATGTGTCATACAAGTAAGTATTGATGAAAGGAATTGATATTTAAAGCTAGTAAAAACAAATACCAAGCAATTTTTAAAGTCTGTATTTTAGTTTAAAATATTATATATTCAGTCTGATATAAAATTGCATATTTGCTACTAACAATATAATTAAGCTGTTCCTTTTTCAGTCTAAAATATGGAGTCAATGGTTTCATTTCCTTGAAAACATGACTTTGAATGAACAAAAATAAAGTGTAAGAGATTATTATTACTGATCTTCACAGCATCTTTAATCACAGAGCAATCTATAGAGATTTCATTGGCCTCAATTCAAATTTAAGTAATTATATTATTACAATGAAATGTATTTTAAAAGCATTTGAATCACTATATAATAGTCACATTGTGGCTTACTCTAAATGATTTTTAAAAAATAATTAAAAATCTTCATTTTATCAGCCATTGTTTCAAAGTATATGAATATTTAATTAAAAAGGTAAAAATTAAATATTATTACCTAGCTCTTTTCAGCTTTTCTGTTAGTTTTCTGTGTTGATGACTAACCATGGCCCTGGGGGAAATGCATTATTAAAGCTAAAAAATAAAAAAACAAAATTCACCCATTAGCTCAATTATCCCAGCTTCCTAGTCAGGTCAAGAGAGTAGACTTATTACACCCTAGGGAGACATACTTTATATAGGTTTATGTGGTGAAATGCTGCATCATTCTTACATTTCTTAGGAAAGTAGTGCTCTAAACAAAATATACCAGTTCTCTGTGGATCATTTAGAATATTTCTTGGGCTGTGGGCTGTACAAGAAAGTATATTCATGACTTCAAGAAACTAGTGTAGATATTTATAATTGAGTCTTTTACTGGGAACCATTTTGATACAGAATTTGACATATTCTGAGAATAATAGGCCACATCCTTTTGAATCATTCTCTTAAAGAATCATACTTTTTGAGGGAACCAGTTTTCCCAGTATGGACCATTAATACATGGTTTGGCATCCCTTTTACAACTCTTCCAAATGGGCACTCTACCTCTGCATGGGATGTTAACTCATTCCCTAACTGAAAACCTTTAATTGTTCCTTTAGATTGATCTGAAATCTGCCTTCACGTAGTTTTTTCGCCCCACTAAGCCTGATTATATCTACTGCGAAAAACAGAATAACTGTAATCCCTCTTACACATTATACCCTTCTAAATATGTAAAGAACTTCCCAGTTCCTTTATCCTTAATATACTATGGCTTTAAAACCATTCTCAATCTTTGTTTTTTCGAATACATATTGGTTTGCCTTCTCTTCAAAAACAGACCATAGCAATGAAGAGAGTCTTCTACATGTGATCTGACCAAGACAGAGTAGAATGAGTATATGACATTGTTCATTCTTAAGTTTTTATTCTGTGGATTAAGTTTTATACCACATGAGGCTTTCTGACCACCTGTGTCCCTCTGTTGATGCATCCTGAAGTTATATTCCATTAAAATTAGTAAATCTGGATTTTTTTCAGGGTTGCATGTAATTCTGCCTTTTTTTTTTTTTTTTTTAGTTCTATATTGGTCAAGTTGCTTTTGTTCTGTTGTACGACCCCAAGCATGAGATTTTTGTTTTTCTCAGGGAAACATCAACCTCCAAGGTTCCTGATTCCTCAATTTATATATTACTTTTCCTAATATTTCCTGGATATGATTTCCCATTTTCTTCAGCAACTGCTGATACTATTATCTAACCCATTGATAAAGTAATGCTTCATAACAAAATTCCTCTGTGTTCCAGCTCATAGTTCTGGACTGAAAAAATAACCATTAGGTTACCAGTCAGAAAAAAAAAATTGATGAACTTTGTCTAAATCCAGGTCAATAAATAGGGATATAATTTTGTTCTTATCTTTGAAATGATAACATTATTACCTAGCCTACCTTTTCATAAGATTTTTCAGAAGAAAAGGTGGCATTGTTCAAGAAAAGGCTTTAAAGAGGGTTAAATGTTATATATAAATATGTGAGGCATTGTTATTAAAGCTATTTTTAACCTACAATAAGTCATATTGATTGATTTTTCAATGAAGTGACCAGCTGTTTGGCATTATGTAGGGAGATAGTTTATGACAACTTTATACCACATAACACTATTTACAAAAATTTATATGCCCTTCTAAATGAGAGCCTATCATACCCAATAACATAAGTATTAGAGTGGTGAAATAGGATGACAAGAATGATTAATTCTTGCAAAGCAAAAGCAGTATGTTGACAAGGTAATGGGAAATTTGCGTTTTATACTTCATTCATATTTCTAATTTTGAGAATTCTTGTACCTATTCTAAAACCTTTCCTTCATTCATATTTTAAATGCATGACATGTCATCAATTATTCTAATTTGTGATGTGATATTTATTCTAATTACATTTTTGAAGAATCATAAATATGTTAGATTCCTAATTTTAACCCTTTCTTAGTTTCTATTTGTACACTCAGTATCACATAAATGCATTGCACATGTAAGAGGCAGAAAAAGGTAAAAATGTCAAAAGCACTGAGGTGATACTCTTCCAAGTTGAGAATGTTATAAAATGTAAGGGTATAATATAGTTCCATAAGTTATGTGAATGTGTCGTGCGTGTATGTATGTATCTATGTGGATTTCCACTTAAGTGATCATGCCAATGGTTGTTTACAAGGAAAGTAGTTCTTTCTTCATACAAACAGTGCAGAATGATTTAAGGATGAACTGCAGAAAGCAGATAAGCTACGGCTATGTGTGGCATTGAGCAGGGATACTGGCTGCATGAAATGAGAGATGAGCAAAACACAGAGGGATAAGGGAAGCTCAGTAAGAGTGCAGCAAGCACAGCACAAGAGAGAGGCACTTACAGACTTAGAATAGACCAAAGGAGCAGATGGCTATGGTGAGAAAATAACACCAGTGTTTTACTTCTGTCCACTAGAAGGAAAAACCACACAGGAATTCATGGCAGTGCAAGGGACAGGGGAAAAAGGGAAAGGCTTTTATAAAGATTTATTCTTTTATAAAGAATAAGGTAATAACATAATACACTGTTACATAATAAGCATGATAGCAGAATATAATTGATTAAATTTCAAGGGACTCTCTAAAAGCCCCTGTAATACATGTACAAAGCACATATAAAGCACATAAAAAGAAAAGAGAAAAAGGGTGGAAGATGAGAAAATAATAGGACTATGATTTTTACCTAGTTATCCTCCTCTAAAGAACTGATTCCCATAGTGATCTAAGAAAACTCCTACAGGAATATTTACAATGAGTTGAAATAGTAATCTTATCCAATTACTAAATATGTTTATAATTTATCCATGGAATGTTTAAAATATTCTCCATTCCCTTTTAATTTGACATTTAAATTTAAAAGTTTTAATTGGACATTGTATAGAATGAAAATACCTAAATTTATTTTGAACTTATGAACCATCTGGACACTAAACAGACTGTCACTGAAACACCTGTATTTCAGCAGACTCAGAGGAGAGAAGGAGGGTTTACACATGTATCTTCTTATTAGAGAATGATTATAGATCATAAATTTAAGAATATTTGGGGAGTTCCCCTTGTGGCTCAGTGGTAACAAACCCAACTGGTATCCATGAGGATGCGGGTTCCATCCCTGGCCTTGCTCAGTGGGTTAAGGATCCCGTGTTGCTGTGAGCTGTGGTGTGGGTCGCAGATGAGGCTTGGATCCCATGTTGCTGTGGCTGTGGAGTAGGCTGGCAGCTGTAGCTCTGATTCAACCCCTAGCCTGGGAACTTCCATATTCTGTGAGTGCAGTCCTAAAAAATGATAGATATATAGATAAATAAATTAATTAAATAAAAATATTTTCTCTTCTGCCATACCCTTAAATTTTAGTAGTCTTCAGGTATCCATGTGTAGTCTGCACCTCTTCTCAAGCCACTCCCCTTCTGGGTCCCATCTGGAACACTGGACTAACATTGTCAATGATAACACACTTGTACTGGATGCCCCGATGTCCCAATGACACTTAAATCTCAAACGTCTAAACAATTTCACCAAATTCCTCCATGTCTCTGCTAAAGTGTTCCCTTGTGTGTGTTCTGTATTTTACTCAAAAACTTCATGACTCATTCTGTTTCCCATGCTGTAAACTTCAGCGTCACTTTTAACTTTTCTCTTTGCTTTAATATACAATAAATAGGTCACCCTTTTGCAGATTTTATCTTCTAAATATTGCTCAAATTTGTTCCCTCCTCTTATCCCTAGTGTTATCCCATAATTTTGGCCTCCAATATTATTTGCTATTTAATAAATCCTTTATTGTAATCTTTACCTTCAGACTCTTTCTTTCTAATACATTTTTTATAGCGCTGCCAGTGATCTATTTAAAATGTGATTGTACTATTCCCTTGTATGAAGTACTATAATGGAGCCAGATTCCCTAATGTGACATACAAAGGCCTCTTCAGTTTAACTGCTTAATCGTTCAAGCTTTGTCTACTATAATTTTTCTACAGGCATCTCATGCCCTTCAACTATGAAATAACTCAATTCTCATAACTTTAGAATATATAAAATTGCTACTAGAATGGGCAATAATTTATTTATAAATTTCAATTATAAAGGTACTGCAAATAATAAATACACATTTGTAGACTTTTGGTATATATAAATTTATAAATCATTTCGGGAAGAATATTCAGACTCCTCTCTATTGTAGGACTGTTCAGCTGTTTTTCTCATAGATATTTCACATACATCTAAGATATTATTTTTATGGATCCCATTGATTCATAGCTTATAGTTTCCATGCATCTTTTGAGTTTGGGTTCCTAGCCATAGCAGAACTTTTAGTTATCTAAAAATGGATGGCAGGAACAGAGACAATGAAATCTCTCACCACCAGTAAAAAAACTGAATGATTTAGCTGTCCACAGGTGCTCCTTTCTGAACACATTTTGTTTTACCAGTGAGGACCCCTAACATGTTGTTCTTAAAATGGAGGCATTAGCTATGGTGTATGTGAAAATGATTAGGTTCAAGTTGGCTATCTTTCCAATTTAAAGTGAGGACTCTACTCACTGTACATTTACCTCACATGACTCAATGAATCAGAAGCTGGAAATACAAAGTGGAAATCTACCAAATTCATCTTGATTAATTTTCATACAATTATCAATAATTATATTTCATTAAAAACGGAAATTTGGGGCAAGTGCTGAATGTACTACATGCTATCACACTGGACTTATACCAAGACTAATATGTATATGTCATTGTTTTGTGTACTGTGAAAGATAGAAAATAAATGTAAAATTAGGTCTTTACCTTCAAAAAATTATCTCATTAGACAATTGAAATAGATTAATAAGAGACAGAGAGCTACATGAGATTGAATATAAGAAAAATATAAGTTAAGTGGGTTTAATAAAGTAGATTGTAAATTGGAGGGAATACGATAGTTCAGTTGAGAGGCTGGATTATTTAGAGATTTACGTAAGACCTAGAACTTGAATTAATAGGAAAGTAAGGCCTATGTGTAAATGAAAGCAACCAGAAAATAGCAACTGAGGTTATCCAGAATCATTATCATTATATAGCACCCATTTCTATACTTAAGAACAAACTAAGCACATAATGATGAATAAAATGGCATTACTATAATTTGACACTTAGCCTTGCCTTATAGATCAAATAGCACTGGGATTTCTGTCAGGAACATGTATGTCAGCCTACAATGATCTCACTTTCCTCTGCACCTCACTTCCTAAATCTGGCTTTAAGATTCTACTCTTATGTGAACACTGGCATGACCACAAGACCCAATGAAAGATATCAATAAACCACTCAGGAAGTCTAGCAGTGAGTGTACTTAGGCCACACTGTGAGTACCCACTGACTTCCTGTGTCCTTATATCACACATTAGTTAATGTCTAGATTTCATAAATGGAGCTGACAGAACTAGTATCCAAGTTAATCTTTCAAGAAGCATACCAAAAATACATTTATACCTTGCCAAGGGAAAGACACCAAAACTAATTACCTGAGACATGATCCGAATTAACATTATAGAAAAGCACCTCAGAAATTGTTATTGTTATTATTATATTAAATCAATAGGACACTAAGAATAAAGGCAACAACAACAACAAAAAAAAAACCACAAGTGGGACTATATCAAAGCAAAAAGTTTCTCCACAGCAAAAGAAATCATCAATACAATGAAAAGTCAGTCTATCAAATGGGAGAAAATATTCACAAATCACACGTCTGATAAGGTTAATCACATATTGATTAAGAAATATCCAAAATATATAACTCATATAGCTTGATAACAAAAACCTCAAACAATATGCTAAAAATTGGGCAAAGGATCTTAATAGATATGCTTCCACAGAAGATACAGATGGCCAACAGATACATGACAAGGTGATCAACATCACTAATTATCAGGGAAATACAAATCAAAATGAAAATGAGATATCACCTTATACCTGTCAGAATGGTTATTGCCAAAAAGACAACAAACGACAAATGTTGGTGACGATGTGGAGAAAAAGGAACCCTTGTGCATTGTTAGTGGGAAAGTAAATAGTTGCAGCCACTGTGGAAAATAGTATGGAGGCTCCTCAAAAAATTATAAATAGGATACCGTATAATATACCAATTCTGCTTCTGCATATTTATCTGAAGAAAAAAAACCCCACCAATTCAAAAAGATATAATCACCCACATGTTTATTTGTTTATTGCAACATTACTTACAATGGCCTGGATATGGAAACAACTTAAATGTTTATCAATGGATGAATGGATTAAGAAGATGTGATGAGAGGTGATGGGGGGTGGAATATTACTCAGTGATAAAAAAAGAAGGGTATTTGCTATTTGTGATAACATAGGTGGACCTTAAGAGTATTATATTAAGTGAAATAAGTCGGAAAGAGAAAGACAAATAAGTATGATTTCACTTATGTATAGGATCTAAAAGAAAAATTTTAAAACGAGCTCATAGAAACAGAAAACAGATTTGTGGTTGCCAGAGGTACTGGGTGTATGGAGTGGGTGAAATGGGTAAAGGGGATCAAAGTGTACAAACTTCTAGTTTTAATATTAATAAACCATGGGAATGTAAGGTAGAGCATTAGTAGCATTTTCATGATACCATACTGCATATTTGAAAGTTGCTAAGAGAGAAGATCTTACAAATTCTCATTCTAAATATTTTTGTAAGTATATATGGTGATAGATGTTAATTAGATGTATTGTGATCATATTTCAATATATGCAAATATCAAATAATTATGTTGTATACCTGAAATTAACATGTCAATTATACCTCAATTTTTAAAAAGAGAAAAAATAGAGAAAACATTTGACAAAGTTTAGAAGCAGCACTTATATTAACAGCTCCTCCTGATTCTTATTAGATTTTATCAAGTGGCTCCATCAAAAAAAAATAAGATAAAGCTTTTAGATTTAGTGATTTATATAAAATTGAGCTTCAAATTAGTGATAGTTTACCTGTGTCTTGACCTAATAACCACTCATAAATATCTTCTGGTACCAACTGAAGACAAGAATTTTCCACCAATAACGTACACTGTAGGTTTTGAATACCCAGAGTTACCTTTTGTAATTGTTTTATGTTTTAAAATATGTTTTTAATTTCTCTATCAGCTCTCTACTGTATGGATTTCTGCAGCTGTTTCTCTTGGATTCACTAGTCAGATTTCTCTTGGGGTTCAATCATGAATTTCTAAAAATTTGTCTTGCATTTGAAGAAACAAGGTAGCTGCATTCCAAGGGAAACTATTCTGAGTAACAAAAAGTTTATGAAAGAACAATGAAAATGAATAATTTATATGGAAAGGAATATTTTACAGAAAAGTGCACTGAAACTTTAACTCTAACATCTGTACAATAGACTCTTCTTTTGCATTTTCTTAAATAAACACTTGAGCTCAACAGTTTCAAATCATATAGTGCAGAACTCTTAGTTCTTTCATTTATTGTGCTGTGGTGACAGCCTTCAAGTAATTGACAATCATCTGAATTCTGAATTTGAAGGCTGGGAAAAAGTCACTTAACACAGCCTCCTGGTGTCTTAAATAAGATCTATGTGTATGATTTTTTTTTCTGAGAGTGATTTAAAAAAAAAAGCATGACAGCGTATTCTTAAAATGGAAAGCCTTTAACAGCTGTCCAGTTGAAAGGCAAAACAAACCTTATATTTGCAAAATGAAAACAATTATTACAACAAAACAGCACATCTGATAAATTATTAAAATCATGAATTACAATTAAACACTGTTTAGTACATGCTAATTTACCCAGGCCACCCAGAAATTGCATTTGGGTTTCACAGGACATACATATAGGTATCCCTCAAAAAAATTCACCTAGTCCCTTCTTGAAAATGAGTGTAAGTCATATAACAAATGAATGTTTTGCTGCTCACACTGCAGCTCAGAAATCAGCAAAGTCTGAATGACAGGCTAATATAACATGAGACGTGCTTTAGTAAAATGGACTTCTAGCATGGATTTAGTCAAAGTTTCAGTTAAGCCCCTGTGTTTATGGGATATAGAGATCAATTAAAAGAAAATGTCACACTACTTGGAGAACAGACTTGTGGTTGCCAAGGAGGAGGGGGAGGGAGTGGGATGGACTGGGAGCTTGGGGTTAATAGATGCAAACTCTTTCATTTGCAGCAGATTAGCAATGAGATCCTACTATATAGCACAGGGAACTATATCTAGTCACTTGTGATGTAACTTGATGGAGGATAATGTGTGAAAAAGAATGTATATATACATATATATGTGTGTGACTGGGTCACTTTGCTGTACAGTAAAAAATTGACAGAACGCTGTAAACCAACTATAATAAAAAATAAAAATAATTAACATGCTAAAAAAATAAAAGAAAATATCATACTTTTAATGAAAAACTTCCAAAGTTAAAATTTTCCAAATGATTTTTGTGTATATGTACTTTAACAGAAGCCATACTCACACAGAGTCTAGCAATGCACAAGGGAGGTTGTGGTACCTAATTCCTCTTTTCTCTCTGGCCAGGGTTTCAAAATTTCCAAACAACTAGTGAGTCCAGTGCATCACATATATAAGTTTGTTTAATTCATATGTATCTACATACCCTAGCAATATACAATGTGCTTAACACATAGAGTATACCCAATAAAAATACGTTCTGACCATCGGGATTGATCTCTAACCTTTCTGACTTTACCTTGGCAACCTGAAACCCAGATCAAACTCTGAAATACTTGAGGCCAGGGACTGGGTCCTATTCATCTCTGAATATCCACTGCTTTACATGATAAATGATCAAGGAATGGATAGATGGAAGGATGGATACTTTATCTTTGATTCTGGTTTCCATATATTTAAATATCAATTTAGTAACCTGATTTCAAAATTCTAATTATTACTTTAGTTCAATGGTTTGGTTTGAGATTTTGCTTTCTTTTTTATGGCCACATCTGCAGCAGATGGAATTTTCCAGGCCAGGGGTTGAATCAGAGCTCCAGCTGCAGGCTATGCCATAGCCACTGCAACACAGGATCCAAGCTGCATCTGAGAATTGCACTGCAGCTTGTGGCAACACCAGATCCTTAACCCACTAGTGTGGCCAGAGATTGAACCTGCATCCTCACAGAAATATTGGGTCCTTAACCTGCTGAGCCACAATGGGAACTCCAGGTTTGAAATGCTTAATCCCTATTTCTTTCAAAGATCTAATTAGCACAGTTGTAATAACTCTAAGATGGGCCCAAGTCACTTTTCTTAAAATTAGTAAACAAAAAAGAGAACAAAATAAGTTTAAAAAAGAGAGATATAATTGTACTGAGTACAGCAATGTGGTTATCCCAATTCCAAATTAAAATAATTTGAGAATCAACTAACATAGACATGATTATTAATGCATTAGCTTTTTTCAACAGGCAGTGAAGAATTTTTTTCTTCTTTTTTTTTTTAGGGCTGCACCCATAGCATATGGATGTTCCCAGGCTAGGGGTTGGACCTGTAGCCGCCAGCCTACACCACAGCCACAGCATCTCCAGATCCGAGCTGCATCTGCAACCCACATCACAGCTCACGGTAATGCCAGATCCTTAACCCACTGAACGGGGCCAGGGATCAAACCTGCAACCTCATGATACTAGTCAGATTTGTTTCCACTGAGCCACAACGGCAACTCCTCAACAGGCAGTGAAGAATTTTAAACACTGGTAAAAAATAGACTTTTAGTTCATAAAATTTGCTAGATTAGATAAAGGATAATTCAATCTAACTAAAATAACTATTAGACCAAAGTCATTCAGATCAATTGCAAGTAGAGAGTACATTAATTATCAAGGTATGTTTTCCTGATCAGAAAAAAATAATAATAGTCACATTTTTCTGTTAAAAATTACATAACTAGAAATTTTCTTTAATTTAATTTACACAGTTAAATACTAATATGACCATAAATACAACACATACTGCATTTTTACAGTAGCATTTTGATAAAACACTGGAAGTTAGAGTAAGAACATCATAATTTGCCAAAAGAAAGACAGAAAACAAAAGAAAAGTTATAGAGAAAGTCTCAAGCATAGGGTGGGCCATTTGGCAACTTCTTCCACTCACAGAACACATCCTCAACCCAAGTCACCAGTAAGGACAACTAAAAAAATGTTTCTCAGTCAGCATCATATTCAATGGTGAAAAACTGAAAGACTTCCCATGAAAATTTGGAACAAGACAAGGATGCCCACTCTCATCATTTCTATTCAAGACAGTATTGAAGTCCTAGCTATAGGAATCAGACAAGAAAAAGAAATAAAAGTTATCCAAATTGGAAGGGAAGATGTAAAATTGTCATTTTATGCAGATGATATGATACTATATATAGAAAACCCTAAACACTCCATAAAAATCTATTAGAATAATAAATGAATTCAGCAAGGTACTGGGATATAAGATTAAAACACAGCAATCTGTTATATTTCTTTACACTAACAATGAAATAGAAGGGAAAGTAAAAAACAAATCTCATCTAAAATAATGTCAAAAATATAAAATACCTCGAAATAAAACCTAACCAAGGAGGTGAAATATTTACATGCTGAGAACTATAAAACTTTGATAAAGGAAACTGAAGATTATTCAAAGAAATGGAAAGATATCCCATGATCTTAGATTAGAAGAAATAATATTGTTAAAATGGGTATACCACACAAAGTAATTTACATATTTAATGTGATCCCTATCAAATTACCCATGACATTTTTCACAGAACTAGAATAAATAATCCTAAAGTTTATATGGAACCACAGATCCAGAATTGCCAAAGCAATCCTGAAGACAAAGACCAAAGCAGGAGGCATAAACTTCCTAGACATGAGCTAGGAAAGCTATAGTAATCAAGCTACAGTAATCAAGATAATGTGGTATTGGCACAAAAACAGACATACAGATCAATGGAACAGAATAGAGAACCCAGAAATAAACTCATATGCTTACAGTCAATTAATCTTTGACAAAAAGGTTAAGAATATGCAATGGATAAAAGACAGTCTCTTCAGCAAATGGAAAAGCTGGACAGCCGCATGTAAATCAATGAAATTAGAACACTCTCTATCATATACAAAAATAAATGCAAAATTGCCTAAAGGCTTAAATATTGCCTAAAGGCTTAACATGACACAATAAAAGTCCTAGAAGAGAACATGGGGAGAACATTCTCTGACATAAATTGTAGCAATATGTCTTAGATCAGTTTCCCAAGGCAAAATAAATAAAAGCACAAATAAACAAATGGGACCTAATCAAACTTAAAAGCTTTTATTCATAGCAAAGGAAATCATCAACCAAACAAAAAGACAACCTACAAGAAGGAAGAAAATATTTGCAAACAATGACACTGACAAGGGGATAAGGGGTTAATTTACAAAATATACAAATAGCTCATCCAACTCAACACCAAAAAAAAATCTGATCAAAAAATGGGCAGAAGACAAAAATAGGCATTTCTCCAAATAAAACATACAGATTGCCAGAAGGCACATTGAAGGATTTTCAACACTTAATCATTAGACAAATGAAAGTCAAAACCACAATGATATATCACCTGACACTGATCAGAATGGCTACCATCGAAATGTCTACAAATAATGCTGGAGAGCATGTGGAGAAGAAGGAACACTCTGACACTGTTGGTGGGAATGTAAATTGGTGGAACCACTATGGAAAACAGTATGAATTTACTTTAAAAACTAAAAATAGAGCTACCATATGATCTAGCCATCCCACTCCTGGGCATATATCCAGAAAAGATGAAAACTCTAATTGGAAAATATACATATAGCTCAATGTTCACAGCAGCACTATGAAGTGTTGCTATGACATAGAGGCAACCTATGTGTCCATCAACAGATTAATGGATAACAATGTAGTATACATACTCAATAGAATAATACTCATCATAACAAAGAAGGAAATACTGTCATTTACAGCAACATGGATAGACCTATGGAATATCATACTAAGAAAGCCAGTCAAAGATAAATACTGTATGATATAACTTATATGTGGAATCTAAAAAATAATACAAATGAATCTATTTACAAAACAGAAACAGACTCACAGACATAGAAAACAAACTTATGGCTGGCTACCAAATGAGAAGTGGAAGAGGGATAAATTGGGAATTTGAGATTAGCATAGACACACTATATGAAATAAATAAGCAACAGAGATTTACTGCATAAGCCAGGAAAGAAAATTCAATATACTCTAGTAACCTACAGTGGAAAATAATCCTTATCTCTTTTAGTCACGTCCATAGTCCATTAGTCATCAAGTTCTATTCATTTTACTTACTTTGTCCATTTGCTTCTCAGCATCTCCATTGTCATCACCCTTGATCACCTTGTCCAAGCCAATACTATCTCTTGTCAAATCTACTACAATGGCCTCCAAAATGGCCTACTGCTCTCTGCTCTGCTCCCTTTCTATCTATTCTCCACACTTCTGCAAGATACACCTTTTAAAAGCAGAAACCATGTCTTTAATGCCTCCATCCTATCCCAGACCCTGCCATACTTAAAACCTTTGAATGATTTTTCATTGCTCTAACATAATTTTAAACTTTATTAGTACAGCCTCCAGACAATTCTTGAGTTCCTTTGTTCCTACATTTGTAGTATCATCTTTGCACCAAGCTCATCTACATTTTCTCTGTTCCAACCGCAGTAACTTCATGTGTATTTACGTGTGCATTTTCTATGCTTTTATCCCTACAATAAGAACTTTATGACATCTAAATCACTATTCTGTAGCATCTTCCCCACTATTTTTAAGTTAACATCTTAGTATCTTTTGATCTCAAATATAATTTCCTCAGATAAACTCCATCTGACCCCTCAGACCATACCAGTCACCTCAATTTTCTATTCTCATGGCACACATAAATTTTCTTCATAGCTCCTATCAGAGATTTGAATTTACATCTCTACAAGTGTAATAATTTGATTACTCTATATAACTATATTGCAAGTTTCATAAAACCAAAAGCTGTATCAATTTTGCTTGCCATTGTATCCCCAGGTTGTAGCACATTACCTGGCACATGGCTGATGACATAGTGATAAACATCGCTAAATGTTTTATGGGACCATAGACAAGTCACTTAACTTCTCCATGCTGCATCTCCTTCATCTGTAGAATGTAGATGTGGGAAATAACTAGTAAAATTAACTACTAATACATTAAAATATGCAAAGTGCTTATGGAGATGGTGTGATTAAATCGATGCCAGTTAGGGTCAGTGTGATCCTTTTATAATGGTGCTATTAGAAGAGAAGTGACTGCTTTGTGGTCGAGAGAAGGAACTTGCAGTTACTGATCAGCTACTCTGTGCGTGCTCTATGCTTGGCACTTTATATGTGTTAATTTAGTGAATTTTCATAATTTGAAGTTTTCAGAGCCAATATGATTGGGATTATAAAGATAATAACATGTTTCTATCTCTTCTTTCTGCCTCTCTCTCTCAATATTATCTTAGAGAGCAGTGCACTCTAAAATACCACCAAACACTACACTATGTTCTAGTGATTTTAACTAATCAAACTTTATAGTAGTTCTTTCTGCATACAGCTCATATTAATTAGCAGAGGTAATTATGGACCATTGTCAATGTACCATTTTCAGTGTTAAATTTAGCTTTTGTGTAACTCTTCCTTTTGCAGTCATTTTAATTAACGAATTAAGTCCGAAAAAATGCTTTTAAGGTCAGCTAATTCTCTACTCATTTTACAGATGAAGGAGCAAAAACAATGAGATCTCCTTAATGTCATATCTGAGTCACAAACACTTCATTGTAATATATCTTGGGTATATCAACTTTTCTAAGTCCTTCAAGGATATCTTCAGTCAGCTTAGTCATTCAATGTTATGATTGCTATTATCTCAGAAAGCAGATGTAGTAGCCACATGGATAAAGAAACTAAAGTTCAAACTTTGTAGTAAAGCTGTAGAACTTTTACTTCTCTTGGAAGTTGTTCTTGGTAGCTGTAACATTGTGGTAAAACCAACTAGCATGGTTTATATAAAGGAATACACATTCATGTTTCCTCCACGATTTAACAGCATTCACAAACAATACTTATTTCATTATACTGCTAGATTTCTCTAACAATCAAGATTAGAGGAATTGAGTATATATACAATGGGTGACAGGATTATCCATCATTTATATTTGATTTTAAAAATATCCTTATTTTTTTGTTTGTTTTTCTTAGTCTGTGGAGAAACAAATTGAAAAGGGACTTGAGTTGTAAAATTAACATACCTGATTTCTAGCCTATTTCTGACAGCTAAAATGTCCCCCAAATGGTCAAATACAATGTTACCTTGAAGTGTTAATTGAGACGTTTGTGGAATGGAGCACATGAAGAATTACATCATTACTTTGGAAAGGACATTCAGGACCACAACTATTAAACATGCTTTTGTTTCTCTGGCTCCACATTTAGGCCAGAAACATAAACCAATAGACAGTTTCAAATCAGGAAATGGACTTTTCCTTTACACAATGAAAATGGTTCTTTTTTAAGACTATGTACTAGGCAAATGCTACACTTACCTCATTTCTAGTTTTCTGTCATAGTCAAGTACCACAGAAGTTCATAAAGGTGCACTATTGTTAAGAATCAAAGAAACAATGATGGTATTAGTAAAAATTGACTTCAGACACTTTCAGAAGATTTTTCAACCACACATATAAACAAAAGGAAAATTAAGAAATAACTTCAATTTGGCCAAAATAAAAAGTAAATGTACTGGAAGTCATATTCCTTTTGCCAACTTGTTTTGATTAGTTAGGGATTTTGCTTTAGTTTGTTTTTGCTGACTGTTAAGTTGTAAATATTGTGTATTTGGTGGCAGAAATAACACTTAACACTGAGATATAACCACATAACAAAATTTTAAGTGTATATTATATTATTGTTGATTATAGGTACAGGATATCCTAAGAGATAATTCATCTTGCCTTAATGAAACTTTGTGCCCTTTGACCATATATAATGGAATGTTTCTCAACCACAAAAAAGAATGAAAGTCTGCTGTTTTCAGCAATGTTGATGGACATAGAGGATATTATGCTTAGTGAAATGTCAGACAGAGACTGACAAATACTATTTGATATCACTTATATGTAGCAACTAAAAAAATAAAACCTAAATGTAAGGCCAGATACCATAAAACTCCTAGAGGAAAACAGACAGAACACTCATGGACATAAATCACAATGACATTTTCTTTGATCCAGCTCTTAGAATAAAGACAATAAAAACAAAAATTAACCAATGGGACCTAATCAAACTCAAAAGCTTTTTCACAGCAAAGGAAACCATTAAAAAATGAAAAGACAACCCACAGAATGGAAGAAACATTTTGCAAATGATGTAACCAACAAGGGGCTAATCTCCAAAATATACAAACAACTCATACAACTCAACAACAAAAAATTCAAACAACCCAATCTAAAAATGGGCAGAACAACTGAGTAGACATTTCTCCAAAGAAGACATAGATAACCAATAGGCACATGAAAAAGATTCTCAACATCACTAATTATTAGAGAAATGCAAATCAAAACTACAATGAGGTACCACCTCACACCAGTCAGAATGTCCATCATTCACAAATCGACAAATAGCAAATGCTGGAGAGGGTGTGGAGAAAAGGGAACCCTGCTTCACTGTCGGTGGGAGTGTAAATTGGTACAACTGCTATGGAAAACAGAATGGAGGTTCCTCAGAAAACTAAATGTAGAAGTACCATATGATCTAGCAATCCCACTCCTGGGCATATATCCAGACAAAACTATAATTCAGAAAGATACATGCACCCCTATGTTCATTATAGTGCTATTCACAATAGCCAAGACATGGAAACAACCTAAATGTCCATTGACAGATGAATAGATTAAGAAGATGTTGTTCACACATACAAACAAATACTCCTCGGTCATAAAAAAGAAAAAATTAATGCCATTTGCAGCAACATGGATGCAACCAGAGATTCTCATACTAAGTGGAATAAGTCAGAAAGAGAAAGACAAATGCCATATGATATCACTTATATGTTGGAATCTAAAATATGGTACAAATGAACCTATCGACAAAACAGAGACAGACTCATGTACACAGAGATCAAAACTGTGGTTGCCAAGGGGGATTTGGGGATTGGTAGATGCAAAGTATTACATTTAGAATTGATAAGCAGGATGGCATTAAGATGGCAAATAGTAGGACTGGAGCTCAAACTTCTCTCCTAAAAACAACAAAATTTACAACCAAATGCTGAGCAATCTTCAACCAAATGGACTGGAAACTTTCAAAAAGATATCCTACTCCAGAAGACAAAGAGGAGGACACATCAAGAGGTAGGAGGGGCGATTACATGATATAAGCAACCACATACCTCCTGGGTGGAAAACCCCACAGACTGGAAAGTAACTGTATCATACAGACTCACCTACAGGAGTGAGAGTTCTGAGCCCCACATCAAACCCCCATGTGTGAGGATCTGACACTGGGAGAAAGAGCCCCTGGAGCATCTGTGATTGAAGGCAAGTGAGGCTGGTATGCAGGAACTCCATGGGACTGGGGTAAACACAGACCCCATTCTTAAAAGGCACACACAGACTTTCATGTGCACTGGGTCCCAGGGCGAAGCAAAGTCTCCACAGGAATCTGGGTCAAACCTGACTGTGGTTCTTGGAGGACCTCCTGGGGAAGCAGGGGTGAATGGTGGCTTGTTGTGGGGGAAGGACATTGGAAGCAAAGCTCTTGGGAATATTCATTCTCATGCCTTTCTCTGGAGGTGGCCATTTTGGGAAATTCTAGCCCCACCCATCAGTGCTAAGAAGCCCCAGGCCAAACAACAATCCAGATGGGATCACAGCCCTGCTCATCAGTAAACAGGCTACCTAAAGACCCCTCAGGCGTACAGCTGTCTCTAATCTCACCCAGAGACAAAGCCCCACCCACCAGAGGGATAGGAATCAGCTCTACCTACCAGTGGGCAGGCATCAGTCCCTCCCATCAGGAAGCCTACAGCAAGCCCCCATACCAACTTCAGCCACAAGGGGGTCAGACACCAGAAGTAAGAGAGGCTACACGTCTGTTATCTGTAAAAAGATCACCACACTGAAAACCTATAAAAATGAAAAGACAGAGAACAATAACTCAGATGAGGGAAGAAGAAAAAAACCCAGAAAAGCAGCTAAGTGATCAGGAGATTCTCAGCCTCTAGGAAAAAGACTTTAGACTGTTGATGCTGAAGATGATGCAAGACATTGGAAATACACTGGAGGCAGAGATGGATAATTTACAGGAAACACTGAGCAAAGAGATACAAGATATAAAACTGAAACAAGAAGAGATGCAAAATAAAATAACTGAAATAAAAAAAATTCATTAGAAGCAGCCAATAGCAGAATACAGGAGGCAGAAGAATGAATAAGCAAGGTGGAGAACAAATTAGTGAAAATTATAGATGTGGAACAGAAAAGAGGAAAAGAGATTGCAAGCAAATGAAGAGAGTCTCAGAGAACTCTGGGACAACATTAAAGACACCAACATCCATATCATAGGGGTGCCAGAAGGAGAAAAACGAGAGAAAGGGACAGAAAAAATATTTGAAGAGACAATAGCCAAAAACTTCCCTGACATGGGAAAGGGACCACTCACTCAAATCCAGGAAGCACAACAAGTACCATATAAAATAAACCCAAGGAGGAATACACCAAGACACATATTAATCCAACTGACCAAAATTAAAGACAAAGAGAAAATATTGAAAGCAGCTAGGGAAAAGAAGCAAATAACATACAAGGGAACTCCAATAAGGTTATTAGCAGATTTTTCAGCAGAAACTCTGCAGGCCAGAACGGAGTGACACGACATAATTAACATGATGAAAGGAAAAAAAAACCTCCAACCAAGATTACCCAGCAAGGCTCTCATTCAGATTTGAGGGAGAAATCAAAAGCTTCACAGATAAGCAAAAGCTGAGAGAATTCAGCAACACTAAACCAGCTTTACACAAATACTAAAGGAACTTCTCTAGGCAGAAAAGAAAAGGCTGCAACAGGAAACAAAAATTCCACAAATGACAAGGCTCACTGATACAGTAAAGATATGAAATCATCCATGCACAAATATGCCACCAGAATCAGAATTTGTGAGAAGAGGAGGGCACAAATGCAGGCCACTGGAGATGTACTTGCAATTAAGAGACCAACAATTTAAAACAATCTCGTATATATATAGACTCTTATATCAAAACTTCAGAATAACTGCAAACCAAAAATCTACAATTGATACACAAATAAATAAGAAAAAAAAATCAACTCAAATACAACACTAAATACAGTCATCAAACCACAAGAAGAGAGAACAAAAGAAGAAGGGAAGAAAAAAGAGCAACAAAAACAAATCTGAAGCAGTTAATAAAATGGCAATAAAAACCTACATATCAGTAATTACCTTAAATGTTAATGGACTAAACACCCCAACCAAAAGACATAGATTGGCTGAATGGGTACAAAAACAAGACCCACACATATGCTGTCTTCAAGAAACCCACTTCACTTCTAGGAACACATACAAATTGAAAGTGAGAGGATGGAAGAAAATATTCCATGCAAACGGGAATCAAAAGAAAGTTGGAGTAGCAATACTCATATCAGACAAAATAGACTTTAAAATGAAGAATATTTTAAGAGACAAGGAAGGTTGCTACCTAATGATCAAAGGATCAATCCAAGAAAAAGATATAACAATTTTAAATATCTATGCACCCAACCTAGATTCACCACAATGTATAAGGCAACTGCTAACAACCTTAAAAGGCCAAATCAACAATAACACAGTCATAGTGGGGAACTTCAACACCCAACTTACAGCAATGGACAGACCATCCAGACAGAAAATCAATTAGGAAACACAGGCCTTAATGAAGCATTAGATCATATGGACTTAATAGATATTTATAGGACATTCCATCCAAAAGCAACAGAATACACATTCTTCTCAAATGCACATGGAACATTCTCTAAGATTGATCACATCCTGGGCTACAAATCCAACCTCGGTAACTTTAAGAAAATTGAAATCATATCAAGCATCTTTTCTGACCACAATGCTATACAACTAGAAATCAACAACAAGAAAAAAACTGTAAAAACACAAACACATGGAGACTAGAATGGATAAGAAATGAAGTTGTACTGTACAGCACAGGGAACTGCATATAATCTCTTGGGGTAGAAAATATGGGAGATGGTATGAGAAAAAATTTATGTATATATATAACTATATATATAGTAATAACTTTTTTGGAGTATAACCTGTTAAAATACATATAACAAATATATTGTAAATCAACCATACTTCAATAAAACAAAGTTTAATTTTTTTAATTTTTAAAATCTTAAAAAGTGAAAAGAAATAAAAGGCATCCCCTTCTGAAAGAAAGAAGTAAATTTTTCCCTGTTTGTAGAGGGTATGATCTTATAAATAGAAAACCCTAAAGACCATATTTTTTTAAAAATCTGTCAGAACACATCAATGAATTTGTAGGAGGATACAAATCAACATGCAAAAACTGTTGAGCTTCTATATACTAACAACCAATTATCTGAAAAGAAAATTAGGAACACAATCACCTCCTTAAAATTTAGTTCAGTACTTATATACTGAACTCCACTATACATTGATAAAAGAGATTTAAAAGATACAAATGGAAAGATATCCTGTGTTCATGCTTTAGAACATTTAATACTGTTAAAATTTTCATATTACTCCAGTGATCTACAGATTCATTGCCACCCCAACAAATAAAAATCCCAATGGCAGTTTTTACTGAAATTGGAAAAAATTCTAAAATTTATACTGAGCCACAAAAGTTCATGAATAGCCAAATCAATCAAGAAAGAAATAAAAATGATACTGGTATTGACCAATAGGACAGAATAGACAGAAGACCAGAATCAGCTGGTCTTTGGCAACAGTGTCAAGAATACACAAAATAATACAACAAATGGTTTTGGGAGAAAAACTAATATTTATATGCAAAAGAATGAAATTAGGACACTTAATTCATACCATGCAAAAAAAAAATAAACCCAACATAGACTAAACACTTAAACATAAGAACCAAAACTGTAAAACTCCTGGAATAAAACAGGAGAAATAATGACATTGGTCTTGGCATTGATGTCATGATTATGTCAACAAAGCACTGGCAACAAAAACAAACAAGTGGAACTATGTCAAACTATGAATCTTCTGCATGGCAAAGGAAACAATGAAAAAATCAACAGAGTAAAAATTCAGCTTATGAAATTATCAATCCTATAACTGATAGGGGATTGATCTCCAAATTATATAAAGAATTCCTCAAACTCAATAGTAAAAAGGCAAATAACTTTGATTTTAAAATGGGCTAAAGACTTGAATAAACATTTTTTCCCAAAAATAATATAAAAATTGCCTATAGGTTTATGAAAAAATATTCAGCATCACTAACCATAAGGGAAATGAGAAATAGAAACACAAGAGGTATCACCTCACACCAGTTAGAGTGATTATTATCAAAAAGACAAGAGGTAAGTGTTGAGGAGTTTTTGGAGAAAACAGAACCCTTGTACACTTTTGGTGGGAATGTATATTGGTGCAGCCACTATGAAAAAGAGTATGGAAATTTTTTTAAATCAAAAACAGAACTACCACATCATCTAGCAATCCTACCTTAGGGTATTTATCTGAAGAATTAAAATCAGGATTTTAAAGAAATATCTGTACTCCCATGTTTATCGTATCACTATTCACAAAAGCCAAGATATGAAAACCATAGTTGGTATTTTCAGGACTTTTGCTCTATATTAATTAGAAATATTGGATTATAGTTTTCCTTTCTTGTGGTGTCTTTGTCTGGATTTGGTATCTTGGTAATGCTGGCCTTATAAAATGAGTTTGGAAGTATTCCCTCCTCTTCAAATTTTTGGAAGAGTTCAAAGATTGATGTCAATATTTTTAAGGATTTGGTAGAATTCACCCATAAAGCTATCTGGGTAAAGTTGGAAGATAGTAGGTCTCTTATCATATAATGCAGCAGTGGGGAGTAAGGTCTCCAGTGAGAGGGTTCCTAGATCTTCCTATCAGCTTTGATGAGTCTGATTTTGTGTTCTCCCAGGGTACATGCAGGAGCCCTGCAATGAGTCTCATTTATCACAAGTGGAAATTGTCTATGAGTTGTTGATTCAGTGTTTTTATCAGGGTGAAGAAGGGTCCAGGAATTCCTCCTCAGCCATCATGATGATTTAATATATAGGTATGTGTATGTGTGTTTATGCTTTTAATTAAGAGTAATTTGTATTATTACAAATTCATTTGAGACACTTGTAGTTCATTTTAAGACATTTTTAGAAAGACAATGTGAAATTTTCTGATAAGAATTTTCTATGTTAATCTTAGGTTTTATTGAAAAACCATGGGCTTTCCTTCAGAGGAACTGTGAAAAGAAATCAGTCTTTTCTCAACTCTAAATCAACCATATGCCAGTAAATTCATAGTCATAAAGTAGAATTATGAAAACATGCAACCAGCAGGGCTTATAACATGTCATGGCTCTCCATGCCCAAACAATTTTCAGATCTCACAGGGAAATTGCAAGAAAAAGACCTCTGTAAACCAGGTGGAACACCATCCAGGAAGCCTGGCATTGGGACCAGGACCAGGACCAGGGTCTCTCTCTGTCTCCATGGTCCCATTTGGCTATGCAACAGACAGAGACACTGCTAACCAGAAAAATAAAGTAATCCTGGAGATCCCATTGTGGCTCAGTGGTTAATGAACCCAACTAGCATCCGACTAGCATCCATGAGGATGAGGGTTCGATCCCTGACCTCACTCAGTGGGTTAAAGATCCAGCATTGCTATGGGCTGTGTTGTGGGTCGCAGATGTGATTCAGATCCTGAGTTGCTGTGGCTGTGGCGTAGGTCAGCAGTTGTAGATCTGATTTGACCACTAGCCTGGGAACCTCCATATGCTGTGGGTGCGGCCCTGGAAAGACAAAAGACAAAAAAAAAGCAATCCATAATAATTGTTTAGCTTTGAAAACAAAGACCACTTGGCAAGTTAGAATCAAAAGGAAGAACAAAGGTTATGTTATGTTAGGTGATAAAGTTTTACTGCAAGGCTACCAAGAGAGGTAAGGTTGCACAGCTAGTAGTCTCAACAATATAATAGTTGATTTCATAGTCTTGAAATCACATTCTGGATACCACAGCAATCTTAGTCTCCCAAGAAAATCTCTAGAACTTGAAAATGTTGGGAACTCAGTCTCTATCTCTCCTTCTCTTTTGACTTCTACTGGATTTTACCATATGGTTAATATTCAAATCTCTTTAGGAAAGTCTCTTTAGGTCAGTTGGTCACAATCCTATACAGGGTTCCCTAACTGACAGTTTTCTTGCCTTGGTCACTTACATAAATGCTAATTAGTTTCAATCCCTCTTTCAGTCAGATAGGCCCAAAGTGGCAAGGTCTTGTGGTAGTACACACCACTAAGAAAAATTGGTGGCTGTTTTTCTGAAAAAAAATTGTGAGCTTTGATGTTTCAACAACTAAAACAATTTTCTTACATATTTATAATAATGGTGGATAAAGAATATAAAGATTAGATGAAAAGGCATAGCAACTTGCTTTGATCTTCTAAAATCCCCAAAGAATTAAAAGAAATGTCTAACAAGATACTTCCAGAAGTGATTCTTTTCATTTCAGTAGAAAATCATGAGATTTCTTGATAATATGGCCTCTTCTATCTTTGCCTATATTTTATATTTCAAGTTACATGGTTACTAACTGCCCCAAAATGAAAAAAATATATATATCAAAAGAATAGGAATTTTCATTTTTAAAATAAAAATATCATCCTTATTTCTGTCTGTCTTTATTACCTTTCTCTCTTGTTTTTCTAGTTGGTCCTCAAATTGATTCAAACATGTCTAAAAGCCTTTATGCTGCATTGATCTTCCAGAATTGGAATGTTGTTGTTGAATGAATAAACATAATAAAGTGCTTGTTCAGTGCAAGAGCATGTCACACCTTCAATGAGCTAAAACATGCTGCACAATGTAGTGAGGCATCAATAATTACTCCAAGGCACATTCATTCCATTTAAATGACTAAAGTCTAAATATATAAGTAACAGCTAAAACAAAGATTTTCTTGTTTTATGACACATTATTTAATATGAAAACAATGCCAATCCTAAACATACTTTCTACTTTAATCTAAAACACTCCTTCCAATGACCCCATTGGTAAGACACTGATTTGATGTGCTTGACAAGAGAAGAGAAATATGAAAACATTATTTTCAGAACTGAAAAAAGATACAGAGAAGCAGGGTATAAACCTCATGAATTTCATCATTTGAGATAGTGTTTTAAAGCATAAAGTTTTGATAATAACCCAGTAGCTACCATTAATCTCTGGCACTTTAGGGAAATTTAATAATTTTTTTTTTGTCTTTTTGCTATTTCTTGGGCCGCTCCCGCGGCATATGGAGGTTACCAGGCCAACGGTCGAATCGGAGCTGTAGCCACCGGCCTACACCAGAGCCACAGCAACGGGGGGATCCGAGCCGCGTCTGCGATCTACACCACAGCTCACAGCAAGGCAGGATCGTCAACCCACTGAGCAAGGGCAGGGACCTAACCCGCAACCTCATGGTTCCTAGTCGGGTTCGTTAACCACTGCGCCACGACGGGAACTCCTAGGGAAATTTATATGTCAATTCTGTCTCAAAGGAGGAAAAATTAACAAAATTTAAAGCAATAATAAATTAGAGATTGAAAACATTTAAAATGAGCTTTGTTCAGGTTAGGTAAACAACCACTAACATTTATTTTAGCATAATCTTCTACTTTATTGAAAGTCAGTTTACCTGCCTACAAAACTAAAGAGACACACTTCACTTTCCCCACGAAGCCATTACTGATCTGTCCCAGTCAATTCACTTTTTACTGTCTGAATTCTCCCCAATTTTTTTTCATACACTCATGTAACAATTATTACCTAGTAACAGAAATTATCAGCTCCCTAAATTGTATTGTAAGCCCCACTCTGCCCAAGGAAGGACAACATTCTCTTCATCAGTACATTCTTAGCACATAGGACAGTGCCTGATACATAATTCTATTTAATTAAAAATAAATGCTCTAGAACCAATAAGACAGAGTAAGACTCACATTTTCACCTCTACTCCTTTTCCATCTTATGTATCTATGTGTGTGCGTATATCTTTTTTTTCTAGTTTAGTTGTTTTGATGAAAGAGGGGTGGTTTGGCTATATAAGGTAGCTAAAATAAAGGATAATTTTCAGTAGTAGATACACAACAAAGATCACAATCTCATAAAAACACAAGGTAAAAAGTAGACACTTGTATACTTTCATGAGATAGAGTAAAACTTTGCTATATTCTTACCTCTTTCTTTTTTTAGTCTTTTTTAATTTTTTATAATGATTTTTATTTTTTTCCATTATAGCTGATTTACAGTGTTCTGTCAATTTTCTACTGTACAGCATGGTGACCCAGTTACACATACATGTATACATTCTTTTTCTCACATTATCATGCTCCATCATAAGTGACTAGACATAGTTCCCAGTGTTACACAGCAGGATTTCATTGCTAATCCATTCCAAAGGCAATAGTCTGCACCTATTAACCCCAAGCACCGCATCCATCCCACTCCCTCCCCTCCCTCTTGGCAACCACAGTCTGTTCTCCATGTCCATGATTTTCTTTTCTGTGGAAAGGCTTATTTGTGCCATATATTAGATTCCAGACATAAATGCTCTCTGCCTGGAGAGAATTTGCAGGTCATAGCAAAAGGAAGGCAACCCCAAGCAGAGCAAGGGATCTCCCTGGGTTAAGGAGAAAAATACTTGAGTCCAAATATGCAAAGGGGGGTAGAGTTTGCAAGGAATAATAACATTGAAAAGAGAGAGCCTGGGACCTGAGCAGAGTTAGCCATGGGTCTTCAACCCTAGTGCTTATCAGAGCATGGATGTGAAGAAACTACCCCAAACCAAGGAAAGAACCACATGAAAGGATCGTAGTTACAAATTCTTGGAGCTGAAACCAGGCAATATAGAGTTTGTTTTCAAATAACCCAGAGTAGAAAACTCAGTACTTCCTGGGACATTGGGTAGAATAGTCAAAAAGTTATCACCACAGTAGTGGGAAAAATTAGCCCTTATATTAAAAGCTGTTCTGTTTCCATGCAATAAAGTCTGAGAACAAACTTTCAAAAAATCAAACTGTTTTCAACTAAATTAACTGCATCCCAGAAAAAAAGCTTAAAAAGATGGGAATTCAAAAATATCCAGCAGTCAATAAGGTAAAATCACAGCAAGTGGCAAAGAAGCAGGAAAATAGGATCCACCATGAGAAAAAAATCAATTAAGAAAAAACTGAATCTAAAGTGAGACAGATGATAGAATTAGTAAGAAAGGGCATTAAATGAGTTTTTTATAAGTACATTCTACATACTGTAGAGGTAGCAGAAAAATTAAGCATATTAAGTAAGGATATAGAAGATATTTTAAATGACAAATCTGGAAGATATTTTAAAAGTACCCAAATTGGAAATCTAGATATGAAAAACATTATAAATGATTCAAAAATTACACGGAATAAAACAAACAGCAGATATGACACTACAGAAGAAATTATTTGTGAAACTGAAGACATTCAGAAAAATGTTGAAAAATGTGCCCACAATGAAACACAGAGAGAAAAAAAAAGATTAAACAAAAATAAACAGAGCATCAATGAGCTGAGACAAAAGTTCAATTTGCCCAAACATGTGTGTAATTGGATTCTCCAAAGTTGGAGAAGGAAAGGGAATGGGAAAGATATTTGAAGAATTAACAGCTAAATATTTTCCAAATTTAGTAAAAATTCTAAAGGATTAAGATTGGATTAAGATTCTTGTCAAATCTCAGATACCTGAAACATGAAGTAAACTATCAGCAAGGTATGTTGATACCAATTTGTTTAAAAGCAGTGATAAAGAAAATATCTTAAACATAGCCAGAGAACAAAATATATACAATGTATAGAAAAAAAAAAGATAAGAATTATAGCTGGTTTCTTAGTAGAATCAAAAACTCTTTAAAATACTGAAAGAAAAAAAATTCAAACTTAAATTCTATACCTATAAAACACCTTTCAAAAATGAAGGCAAAAGATTTTTTAGACACAAAACAAGGAATCACCAACAGCCCTGCACTATAAAGAATGCTAAAGGAAATCTTTCTGTCAGAAGGAAAATAATAACAGATGGAAATATATATCTACCTGCATCCTAGGATAGTAAGAATTAAATGAAATAAAACATGCAAACTGCTTGGATATTGCCTTGAATATTGGTGGCCTTTAATGAGTATTATCTATACTTATAACAGCAATTATTGTTCAAGGGAATATAAACTATGTACAGAAATTATCTCTTTGGTTACCTAGCCCACTGACTCTATCCATATCTCTCAAGATTTTTACAAATATTTCTTGATGGGCTCTCTTTTTTTTCTGGGTACCCTAAGTTGAAACAATCAATGAATCTACCACTCACCTTGTAAAGCCCAGAGGTCTCTAAAACTCCCCAAATTTCTTATCAAATAATGCTGAATTGTCACCATCCCTATGATACAAAAATACTTTTATTGAGCTCATAAATCCTATTGAAGTATTCATGTTTTCTTTGAATATGAATGTGCCCTGATTCTAAGTTTATAGGTGATCATCATACCTAGTGTTGATAATAAGCATATGATTTTCTATTTATTCACACCTTAGTGTTTGCCAGGTACTTCACATCCAATTCCTCATTCAATCCCCAGCTCAGTCCTGTGGGTAGATAGTATTATTGCACCCACTTTACAAATGAGGAAACTGAGATTTAGAGATGTTAAATAAGTTGGCCTATGGTCACACAATGGAAGATGGAACCCTGGCTCATACCCAAATCTGTGTGGCTTTCAAGTTCAGGTCTTAACTAATTCACCACCACACTGCCTGAGAGAAAAAGTAATGAAGAGACAATGTACCTACGCAGAAAAGCAAATGCAGGTTGGAGAACATATACACACTAGAGAGGGATACAAAAAGGAGCAAGGCCCTTCTCCACAAGCCATAAAAAAAGGAAGTATTGGCTATGTGGATGGAAGATGATAGTGATAACAGTCTAATATCCCTCATTTTCACGTACAGGGAAATAGAAGTTGAAAGAGTGACTGTAAATTGGCCAAGGTTTTAGTAATCCAGCGTAATTTATATAACATGGACAGAGGTATTTTTGCAACTGATTCACGCTTGTTTAAAATCAAATCAATTATTGTAAGAAAGATAAAAAGAGTTTTGTCAATGCAGATGCAAATATTAAAGGAAAATGACATACGGAGGGGAATTTAGTTATTGGAAAACTCTTGAGACCAGAGTTATAAGGGTTTCTTTGAACTACTGGAATGTATAGTATACATATCTTCAAAAGTGGTCACTAGCTTAAGCTAAATGAAAGAATCTCTAATTGATTTCAGGCACCAGAAAAGAATGAAGAAAATATTTAAGGGTTTAGGGCAGTACTGTTCAATAGAAATATGATAAAAATCAAATATGTAATTATAAATTTTCTGCCAATTACATTTTAAAAGTAAATATGAATGGGATAAGATTAAAATGAATGATATATTTTATTTATCCCAATCTATCCAAAGTATTACATTAACATATAATTAATATAAAATATTATTAATGAGCTATTTCGTATTGTTCTTGCACACTAAGTCTTTACACATTGCCTTTTGGGTGCTACATTTAAATGATAAATACACAATATGTACTTAGATTTCACAAAATTTACAGCTGAAAACATAGTTGCACATATGCAAATTTTTTCAAATATAATTAAATGTTTTTCAATAATTGAAACAAATACCTCTCCCAGAAATTCCTTTAAATTAGTATATACATTAATGAAACAATTTCATCTTTTTGGAAGAATTTTATTTTAAACAAAAGCAGATCAGTCTCAAAATATTTCTGTTCATTTTAAGTAAATTCATTAATTCTTGTGTCAATTCAGTATTATTAACATCAAAGTCAAAAGGATATTGCGTTCTTCAAATTTTTCTTGTAAATGTTAAACCTAATTTATACCATATTGATAATTAAAATCTTCACATTAATCCATGTTATAAAAAATGTATAAAATTGTTATATTGATTTACATTATGAAAGTCAGTTTTAGCAGACATTTTCATATTCGTCTAGCGACATACAAATAGACTTTTCCATTCTGTAGAGCTTCAAATTAAATTTGGTCATATGCAATGTGATGTCAGTGAGAAAACAGAAAACTCTCTGTGATTTTATTCTTTGATTAATTAATATTTGAACAATCATTCATTTTTTTTCAAGAGAATCTTAAATTTCATTTAATAGTGTGGTAAATATTTGTAAAACTCTTCCATAACTCAATGAGAATTGCCAAAAAAAACCACCCTAAGATGATTACATTTTTTTTCTCTCCTGTAACAGTTCCCTTAAAAGATGAATTTGAACAACTGTATCTATGTATTTCATAGAGCCTGATTTAGAAAACTGAACACAAATATTGTAATATATTAAACTATGTACCACATAGTTCAGCAAAACAACAAAGAAAATACTAGTCTTTTGTTTTAAGATTGTAATAAAACTGGATTTTTCAGCTAATAGCTAAGCAAATTTGTCATGTTGGAAACTATATTTTTCATAGTTATCTGAAATTTTTCTGCTAAGAATTAAAATATATATGCCACAATTTACTTTTAAACTAATAATGGTCAATATTTTTTCCCAAGTCTGAAAGTCCTTAAATACAAGATATACCTAAAGCATTATTTCTAGAGCATAACTTATATTACATCACTCACATAGAGTTAAAGAAAAGTACTTGTACTTCTCAAATTTTGATTCAATTGGTTAATATGTTTAGAAGGTCTTATATTCTATGAGCATGGGTTTGGTGGCTGAATTAAATATCTTTAACTTTTTGTAATTATCATTTAAAAATTTTTTGCCTGATATGTTTCTAAGAAAATTTACATAACTAAAAAAAAACTGTTTTCCCATTTTCCACCTAAATATGATTTTTATTTTTGTGAAAAAGCAAGTTGCTTTAAAGCTGGCCAAATTTACAAGCTCAAGTTCTATTAAAATCATTTGTTTATGAGTATTGCTGGGAAAACTGAACAGCTACATGTAAAAAAGTGAAATTAGAATATTCTCTTACACCATACACAAAAATAAACTCAGAATGAATCAAAGACATAAATGTAAGGCTAAATACTATAAAAACTCTTAGAGGAAAACATAGGCAGACCACACTTTGACATAAATTGCAGCAATATTTTTTTTGGATCCACCTCCCAGAGTAATGAAAATAAAAGCAAAAATGAACAAATGGGACATAATTAAACTTAAATGCTTTTGCACAGCAAAGGAAACCGTAAAAAGAATGAAAAGACGGCCCACAGAATGAGAAAAAATCTTTGCAAACAAAGCAACTGACAAGGAATTAATCTCCAAAATATACAAACATCTCACACAGCTTTATATCAAGAAAACAGACAATCAAAAAATGATCAGATTGTGATGGAACATGATGGAGGATAATGCGAAAAAAAGAATGTATATGGATATATGGCTGGGTCACTTTGTTGTGCAGCAGAAATTGACAGAATATTGTAAATCAACTATAACATTTTTTGTAAATGTCCAGAAGTTCTAAATAGATATTTCTCCAAAGAAGACAGACAAATGGCAAAAAAAAAAGATGCTCAACATCACTAACTATTATAAAAATGCAAATCAAAACTGCAATGAGATATCACCTCAGACCATTCAGAATGGTCATCATCAAAAAAGTCTACAAACAATAAATGCTGGAGAGGGTATAAAGAGAACCCTCCTACAATGTCGGTGGGAATGTAAATTGGTGTACCCACTATGGAGAACAGTATGGAGGTTCCTTTAAAAACTAAATATAGAACTCTGATATCATCTAGCAATCCCATTCTTGGGCATCTATCCAGAGAAAGCCATAATTCAAAAATATACTTGAGCCCCATGTTCATTGCAGCAATATTTGCAATAACCAAAACATGAAAGCAACCTAACTGGCCATCAACAGAGGACTGGCTAAAGAAGATGTGGTACATATATATGATGAATATTACTTGGCCATACAAAAGAATGAAATAAGGCCATTTGCAACAACATGGTTGGACCTAGAGATTATCATACTAAATTAACTAGTCATATAAAGACACATGTCATATGCGATCACTAATATGCGGGATCTAATTTTAAAATGATACAAAAAAAACTTATTCACAAACAAAAACAGACTCAAAGATTTCAAAACCAAACTTATGGTTACCAAAGGGGAAGCATTGGAGGGAGAGATAAATTGGGAGGTTGGGATTAGCTTATACATACTACTATATAAAATAGATAAGTAACAAAGACCTACTGTATAGCAGAGGGCAATCTACCCAATAGTCAATGGTGGTCTATATGGGAAAAGAATCTCTAAAAGAATGGAGATTTTATATATATACACATATAACTGAATCACTTTGCTATACACCTGAAACTAACACAGCATTTTAAGTCAACTATACTCCAATGAATATTTTTAAGTCATTTGTATACTTTTGCTGGATATTTAATTCTGATTTCAGGTGAATAAATTTATTGATTCTTCCTGACTGTTGAGAAGAAACTTGTTACCAAATTCACTATGTTTTATACTTTGTTAGTTTTTACACTATAAAAGGTCACTCAATATTTTATACTTTATTAGTTTTTACACTATAAAAACATTTTGTTTTTCTTGCAAAAAATTGCAATCACCATCTATTCTGAAATTTTCAACATACTTTCTTCCAGTATCTTTTTCTCTTTACTCTTTTGGTTATACTTTTAGCTTCTGCATTTCCACTCAATTCTGTATCAGGAATATGTATTCATTTTAATTTTCAAATTTATCCATAGATTTTTAAAACTAGAAAATGATTTAATTATATTACACTTAAAATAAGTATTTCAATTTAATAACAAATTATGATTTACATAGGAATCACTGTAAATTATACTGTCTGCATAAAATATGCAAATAAATACACTACAGTCTTATAATGCTTGGAATACATAGTTGGAACAGAACTATTCTCTTGACACTGACTAGATCAATGATGTGATTATGTATGATACTAGAAACGACACACACATATGATATGTACACTTTCATATAAGAATAATCTCTCAGGTATAGCAATGGTAAAAATGAAGTATAGCTCTACCAAAACAGTAACGTTGTATTTAATGGGAAAGATATCTTATGCTGCTTCAGTTTCTTAGATTTAAATTTTAATTAAAATAAAACATAAAAGTTCAGTTCTTTAGTTGCACTAGACACATTTCAAGTGTTTAATATGCACATGTAGCTGATAGTTACCGTACTGGATAGGACAGGTATCAGGTTTGGGACAGTATTCTTTTTGGCTGTACCTGTGGCATACAGAAGTTCTGGGGTTGCTACTGCTGTGGGTTTGATCAAACCCATGTCACAGCAGTGACCTGAGCCCACAGCAGTAGCAACACTGGTCCTTAACCCACTGAGCCACAAGGGAACTCCTGGAACACCCTTCTCAATATTACATAATACGGTTCTCCTACTGTGTATAAAATTTTTCCTGTGAATTTATTCAAATATCTGGTCAATCTAAAGAGGGAAATTTATTATTCTGGACACTGCAGGTAGTCACTGGAACTGCATCTAGTTACCCATATCTACTACCACTATTTTGTATTGTCTGTATGTCAAATAAACCTGAACAACAATTAACCTATGAATTCAATGTCAAGTTTAATAGTAATTTAAAAAACATAATTAGTGGAGTTCCCGTCATGGATCAGTGGAAATGAATCTGACTAGTAACCATGAGGATGCAGGTTCGATCCCTGGCCTTGCTCAGTGGGTTAAGGATCTGATGTTTCCATGAGCTGCAGTGTAGGTCACAGATGTGGCTCAGATCTGGCATTGCTGTGGCTGTAGCATAGGCCGGCAGCTACAGCTCTGATTCGACCCCTTGCCTGGGAACCTCCATATGCCACAGGTGCAGCCCTAAAAAGACACAAAAAAAACATAATTAGTAACAAAAACAATTTATTGTTGAACACCAATCAAAAAAACAGACATTTGTCTCATGCACGATGGAGACTTGCACCTTAGCATGGCCTTTAATAATAAACACTGCCTCCATACCTACCAAGTTCATCTCTAATGCCTAGGTTTGCTTACCTACTCAGACCAATTCTACACACACACACATGCACACGCACACATTTTTTTTCTATTTCCAAATGTTATTTCACACTTTTCACTACCTGGAGTGCCTTTCTTCCTTCTCTCCATCAATTTCTATCTATTATTTCCTTTATTACCTTCTTCCTCTAAGATATCTGTCTTAACCTGCCAATAGTAATCATAATTTGTGGCCCTTTCTATAAATTTGTTCAGGATTTATAATAAAATCAATATACTCATAGAACAGCAAACATAGAGGGAGTTTTTAGAGAAACCTTAGTCCAATGGCTTTAACATTTTTATTAGCCATTGTTTTAGTAAGAGTTCTATAGAGAAACAGAACAGGTTGCATGTATGTGTGTATGTGTGTGTGTGTGTATGCATTGATTTATTATAAGGAATTGCCTCACATGATTATGGAGTCTAGCGAGTTCAAATCTGCAGTGTAAGCCAATGGGCTGAAGACCCAGGAGAGACAATGCAGCAGATGAAATCTGCAGGCAATCTGCTGGAGAATTCCTTCCTGCTGAGGAGGTTGGCCTTTTTATTCCATTCAGGCCTTAAACTGATTAGGTGAGGACTATCCACATTATGGAGGGCAATCTGCTTACTCACAGGTCACTGATTATAATGGTAATTTCAACCCCAAACACCCTGTAATTTGACACATAAAACTAACCATCAGAGCCATAAAAGCTTCTTCAAATAAGATCTTTAATCAATAACATTTTTGTTGTCATTGTCAATACCATCATTATAGCTATTGCTATTAAGAGCTTACTGAGTTCTTTGGCACTATTATACTTGCTTTCGCTTTTTAATCCTCACAAAGACACTGTGGCACAAGTACTGTTATTATCATTCCTTTTTTACAGATGATGACACGGAAGTATAGAGAAGTTATATAGCTTACCAGGGGTTACACAGCTAACAAGTGACAGGACCAGGATTTGAACCCAGAAAATGTGATTTCAGGTTTCTCTATGCTATATTGCCTCTCACAAAGATATGACACGCATAATACATGTTCTAAAAATGGGCATTGAGGTACTTCCAGTAAAAACCTACTGTCGATTGAGTCCAACTTTCTTGAAAAATTATATGTACACTTTTGAATTCTTGTCAGTGTTTCTTTAGCCAAAATTTACTCTGGACTATTTTCTCCATCCTCAAACTCTTGAGGATGGAGAAATCAGGAGAAAAGACATAAATTGCAACCATTTCTAGATAACCGTTTTTTTAAATTAAAAGTTGGTGTCTTGCTTTTCTATAAAAATTAGAAATTGCTGGTTATCCCATATTATAATACTTTAAAAATATACTTTTCATGTGCACTTCATGTAGAGTTGCCACCACAATTAGTTAGGGGGACTCTTACAGAAGGAAGAATATGTCTTTGTTTTTTTCTAGGATTCTCTTATAAAACTTAACAGAATTGTGGATTTTTCGGAAATGAAAACTGAACAAATGTAAACATAAGGTAAGGCTTTGGAACAAAGTAGCTTCTTTTTCGGTAAATGGCAACTGTTAAGCAATTTTCCAGAGGACCTATGAGCAGGGAGAGTTTGATAAAGTAGCTAAGTACCTAGTTTATGAAGCTAGACAGATCCGACATTGAATTCTGCCTTCGCCACATACTAGAGAGTTCACCATTCCTGTGTCTCAGCTTCCTCATCTGTTACAAGGAGACATTGACAGTATACAACTCACTAAGCTGTAGTGAGAATTAAACATGGGAATGCACACATATTTTCAACACAGCGCCTGGCACAAAGTGTTCAAAAATATAAGCAAATTAGGTAGTATTACTTATCCAAACAATTACACAAGAATCCTCACCACGTCTTTGAGATAAGTGTTACTATCATCATCATTTTACAGAAGCAAAAACAGGCAGATAGGTAAAGTGACACAACTAGTTAAGGTACAGAACAGGGATTCAAGCCCATGGTATCAATATCCAGAACTCATGTACTTGGCAATAAATCTATACTGCTTCTCAGGATGCAGATGAATTTCTGTTTCTATAATTCCTCCCACAGGAAATGAGAAGTATCCTCTCTGAAAATGGAAAAAAGTTGTGTTGCTTTTCCATATAAAGGGACTCCAGACTTCAACAAAAGGATAGAGGTTGTATTTAGGGAGAACAGAGGTGTTTTCAGGATCTTAAAAGTCACTGGTGACTAACTACCTGCTCCCTTTTTCAGAAGGCCCTCCTTTTTTGTTGGTCAAAGTGAATGAACTTTCCTTACCTTCTTTCCCTTTCCCAGCAAGTAATTTATACATAGCAGACACAAAACTGTCACTATGTAAATGAACCTTCCCCAGACCTGACATGGGCATTAAAATATTCCTTAAATGTTTTCAGAGACATCAGCTCACTGAAGCAATCATCGTGTTAACAGCAGTTACTTCACCTGATGGGTGTTACAGCTTTCAAATGGGAGGACAAAATTTTTTAGTACTTCAATTATGACCACATTCTTGCCTCAAAATTATTTTGACTTTGTATGGGATACAATTTTGGCATGGGTATACTCATTTTAAAATTTAGCAATTAGCCAAAACAATATTAAAATATCATCAGTGATTCATCAGTGTACAGGCAATTCAAAAGACATTACTTTGTGAAGCCAAATGTCTTCGGCCTTCATCAGCATGACTGAACTTAAAAAATATTGGTATATGTGCAGCCATGGTTCATAGCTGCTACTCTATTTATTTTTGGTTTTTTTTTTTTGGCTTTTTTAGGGCCACACTCATGGCATGTGGAAGTTCCTAGGCTAGGGGTTGAAACAGAGCTCTTGTCGCCAGCCTACACCAAAGCCACAGCAACACTGGATCCAAGCCGTACACCACAACTCACAGCAATGCCGGATCCTTCACTGTCTGAGTGGGACCAGGGATCAAACCTGTGTCCTCATGGATACTAGTTGGGTTCGTTACCACCGAGCCACAACAGGAACTCCTGTTATTCTATTTCCAGAGTGATGTCACCTTGTTAATAGTTGGGACAAAGCATAGACTTCTATTTTGTGCCTGAGTGCAAAAGTCCATTCCCAGCATGGGCATTATCAAACCCTGATCTACAGAGCTCCAGTTACCTTGGGAGCCTTTAGCAATATCTTATGTGACAAGATTGACTGTGCAGGGCTTGCTTCCCATTCTTACCTATGCTTCAACTAGAGTAGCTATTCATTTATTCTTTGATGTATTGGGATTTCTCTCATGAGATTTACTTTAAACTAAAAACTAATATTTTGATAAGACAAACTTTGGAAATGATCCTTGGAAACATAACAAGAAGTGTATGTTGACTATTTTCAGTAAGATTTACTACCTTAGGGGGATAGATCCACAGAGTGAAAAGCAATGTAGTGTAAGTTTGAGGGAGGAAATAATTTGAACCCATACAGGGTTGTTGTCCCATCAGACAAGGAAGCAAGTTGGTCCCAGGCATTTTACACTGATTATCACAATACATATTTGCAACAATCATGGTAATGGTATCATTGTCCCAATTTTATGAGGCAGTAAACTGAGTTTTGGAGAATTTGAGTAAACTGCATAAAACCACATAACTATGATCTGCAGAGAAGGGACTCAAACCATGTCTGTCTGTTTCCAAAGTCATGTTCTGTGAAAGTTACATCAAACTATGTCTGGAACACATACCATTGTCTCAGTATTTTAGAAATGGATGACATCATTGTAGGCCATGTAGTCCAAAGAGGCTCACCAAATACGTCTAGCACACAAGGGTTCATTTCTATGTATCACCTTGGTCATGGTCCACTACAGAGCTTCCAGGGAGTTAAATTACTGAGGTTGCAGATAGGCAGGCCCTTAGGCTGCATTTAGCTCACAAATGTACTTTGGCCTGTACAGAGTTTTAAATATTAGGACATCCTATTAAAGATCCAGGTTTCCAGTTTTCTCTTTAAAAGAGTAGAATATTTGAACACCCTGGGTCAAAACATCAATTGTTACTAAGCAGTAGCAGCTCTATTTATATCAAAAGAGTGTATAGGAGTTCCCGTCGTGGCGCAGTGGTTAACGAATCCGACTAGGAACCATGAGGTTGCGGGTTCGGTCCCTGCCCTTGCTCAGTGGGTCAACGATCCGGCGTTGCCGTGAGCTGTGGTGTAGGTTGCAGACGCGGCTCGGATCCCGCGTTGCTGTGGCTCTGGCGTAGGCCAGTGGCTGCAGCTCCGATTCAACCCCTAGCCTGGGAACCTCCATATGCCGCGGGAGCGGCCCAAGAAATAGCAACAATAACAACAACAACAACAGCAAAAGACAAAAAAGACAAAAAAAAAAAAAAAAAAGAGTGTATATTGTCTAGCTCACCAGAGTACTCACCATTCCCTATTGTTTTCTATTGACTCCTGTATGTATTTATGCTACCTGCCTGACTTCTTTGAAAAATTACATTTGTAATCCCTTGTATAAGAACTAGGAACAGAAGGAGAGATGATCTTCCTACAACTGGCCACTCTGAGATCATCCATGAAGAAAAGATATTAGATGGAGTTTGAATTAAGGAGCATGTTAATAATATGAAGTAAAAATCACAATCTGGAATATACTGTAAAAGAAGTGATGAATTCAATAATTAAGGTGAACAATACCAAGGAGGTAGTATGGGAAGAAACACTCAATAAAGTTGAAAAGAAAATGAAAAAAATCTATTCATACAACATACATTTATGGATCACTTATGTTTCTCAAAGCAACAGGGAGACGGAAACATAAAACATGGTCCCTGCTTTCAAGTTGTTCAGTATAGAGGGGCAAAAAAAGCAAGAAAATGAACAATTTAAACGTAGTGTGGGAGTTCCCATGTGGCTCAATGGGTTAAGGATCTGGCATTGTCACTTCAGTGGCTCAGGTTACTGCTGTGGCACAAGTTTGATCCCTGGCCCGGGAACTTCTACATGCCATGAAGTAGCCAAAATAATAATAATAATAATAATGTGAAAAAAGGAAAGCAATACATTATCAAAATAAGCATAGAACGTTATGACAACAGAAACAGTGTATAAAACTAGGGGTTCAGTAGAAGTTTTCATCAATGAAAACTGAGTCACTAGATAAGGAAAAGATGAGAGAAAAAGAATGGATAATCCAAGTAAAGGAATGACATTTATCAAAATAGAAAATCTGAAACATCATGACTCTTCAGAGAAATGTGTTTTCTCCCTATGAGCAAATGAAGCATTTTGGGGGAAATGCTGAAGATAAGGTTAGAAGATTAGGCATACATTCATACATGTACAGCCTTCAACAGGAAGTTAAAAATATCAATTTAGGCATTGGAAATACAATACAAAACAAGGCAGATGAGAACCCCACCTTCATGAAGCTTACATTCTTAAAGATTGAGTCATATAAACAAACAAAACAAATGATTAACTACATTAGTGCCATGATGGAAGGTTTTTTTTTTTATAAGTGCTATAATAGAAACTAATAAAAAAGCTGGCTTTAGGTTAAGATGATCTAAAATAACCCAATGACTCATAAACTTACATGTCATAATTTTTAATTTAAAAAAAAAGAACTCTAGATTTTGTTCTAAGTACCACAGAGAGCCACAGAAGGGTTTTATGGGGGAGTGGAGTTGTAGTATAATCAGATGTGTATTTTAAAAAGATAAATGTGGCAACAGTGTGAAGGACAGACTGGATGAGGGAAACATTGAAAGTAGACTAGTTAAGAGACTTGCTGGCAGTATAGGTAAGAGAAGTGATGGCTTCAACTACACTATTTTTGGCAGAAATGTAGAGAAGTGAGCAGATAAATAGTTAAGGACTTGCGAAATCACCACTGTGAATGGAGAGGGTATATCAATATCAAGATATAATCCAAAGAAATAGTCAAGTTGGAATGAAGGTCAGGGAAGGTCAATTCAATTCAGAAATCTATAAGGAGAGTAGATCAAGTCATAGATTCCATGAGTTCAGTTGGTTATAGTGAAAATAGTCTTACTACCTAAGTAGTACCAATCCATTTTTGAAACTATGCTGTATCCCATAGGCAGGTAAAAATACATATGGTATTTGTGAAACAGTCTAGGTTGTAACAAAAGATTTATGGAGAAGTTGACACAAACTAATTAATAAGAAACCTTCAAGGATGGGAAAATTCAGGCAACTAGAGATGTGGGAGGCAATGTGAATTAATAGCACAATGAGAAAATAGTGCCGAGATGAAAATGACCAATGTATTTTTATAGGATAGTGACTGCAGCAGAATATTCATGTTGGTACAAGTGGGAAAAAAGGCTTATTCCCAATATTATCTACAAGTACTAAGAAGAAGAATACTAAGTATTCTACTTTCAGAAATTTTTCAGAATTCTCAATTTCCAAAAGCTCTGTATACCAAAACTAATTCAGCCTATTTTAATCCATTTTAAGTCTCTATAAATATATGGAAATAGGTTACTGTTCTTGTAAAAACATAGCTAATTGAGAAATTACTAACAGAATATTACCTAACAAAAACAAGTTCTGCCAGATGCAGTACAAACTGGCTAATATGGTAAATCCTTTAATTATAAATTAATGAACTCAAGAGAGAGTTAAGATTTTAGTAGAGATGAACATTCCAGACAAAATAGCATAAAGTCATCCTGTTGAAACTGTGATGGCGGGTTACTTTTTCTTTCTATCCGCTTAGATTTCATTAAAAAGCACCATGTATAAGAAGAAATTGTATATTAGAAAAAAACTACTTCATTTTTATTACTTTGCCATTCTACATTGACCCTTCTTGTGTGTTTGTAGAGAAATGTACAGATGATTTAAATTTTGGCAATGATTCAGATATTTGAGAATCATCACTAAGATATCTGAATCTCTTTATAACCAAGTCCATAGGCTTCAGACAGAACATGTAAACTTAAAGGGAAAAGAGAAGACAAAACCCTATTGAGTACATAGGGTACTTAATGAAGCCTGGGGTAGCCAAAATATGGGTTGGATTGTGCAAAGCTATTGAAGCCAGAAAATTGGGTAGAGCTGGAGTCTCTGAATCTTCTCTCAGTGCTCTCATCTGAGGTTCGTATTTCTTTAGCACTCTCTTTGATTGTTCTCTCTTCACTTAATCTTATTATTCATACCTGACTTCCCAGAGTATGATGGCATTCCTTCCACCATTATGGCTAGAAGTTGGGTCTACAACTCATATTGGCTAGAAGCTGTGTCTACAACTCATATTGACTAACTCCGAACAAAAAGGATTTGTTTAGTTTAGATGGGGCCTAATTAAGATCAATGTTCTCAGTATCTCTTGTTCTGCATTTCAGATTCCACTTTTGTATACTTAATGTACCTCTATATTTTAGTGATCAGCTTTAAAGATTGATTTGGAATTCAGACAGTGTTCTTAATTAACAAAAGGAGAGCCATTTAGCTACCTGCAAAACAGGCTTGAGTCTTCTTACGTATACTCACTTAGCACAAAATCACTTTTTCCCGAAATGGGAATAATGTTATAAAACATCTTAAAACATCTTGTTTCTGTCTTTTTGAGTGCTAAATGTGCATTTCAAAAAATCTGAAAAGATATTTTTTTCTAGATAAAGATTTAATTAGAAATAAGATGTATTAACATCTTAAACTGTGTTTCATCAGAGCTGGGATAAGCACAGTGGTGCATCCAAAAGAAAACAAATCACCAGTGCCAAAAGCCAAAAATAGCATAAGCAATTATTTATCATCAGGGACAGGTAGGTGTCATAGAAAAAGGAACACTGGAGCATGGTCTTGAAAAATGAGTGTGTTTTCACAAAGCAAACACTGTATGGATTGGAATCCTATGGGAATTCAAAGCAGATGAAATAGCATAAGCAAATACCAAGGGGTATACAAGTTTATTAAAGATTTAAAGAATAGGAATTAATGTAGCAGAACTAGAATATAGGTTACATGAGAAGAAAGCTGGAACAGACTGAATACCAGGAATTAAGTGTGAGCTGGGGCCAAATTGTGGCAGTCTTTAATATCAAAGAAACATTGTTTATATTGCAGACAATAAGGATACCCTAAAAATGTTTAGCCCAAGGGAATTGCATGTTGAGAGCTAAGATTTAGAGAGATTATTCTGGCAGAAATGTGGAGAATGGATTGGGGATGAAAAACAAGGAGAGACTAGGAATCTGAACTAGGGAAGGAATGTGGATGGTAATATGGACCACAAGAGCCTGAAAAATAGAAACAGGACTTTGAGAATAATCTTATATTGGGAGTAACGAAAAGGAATCAAGTAGATGTAACTCCTAGTTTACTAGCTTGATTTCCTTAGTAGGCAGCACCATGTTTTTAAGCAGAAAAATGAATGTAAATAGAAGCAAGTATGGTGTCAGGTTTATGGGGGAAGGAATTTCGCTTGGTACAATTTTGCGACATCCAGCTAGATATACGATTCAGGAAATATGATTAGCTATATAGCATTTAGGAGTGAAGGGTTAAAGGGTAAGTCTATCCACAGTAAAATTGCAGGGAGAGAAGAGAAGAGGGTTGCAAAATTACAGAGGACATAAATGTTTAAACAGGGATTAGAGAAAAAGGAATCAGAGCTAGGGAGAGACTAAAACGAAGCTGGTAGATTGCAGGAGAACCTGGAAAGAGAAGTAGATCTATAGCTAAGAGGAGAGTTCCAGGAAGAAAGGGGTAATGGTCCCTCTTCATATTTTGGGATAAAAGATGTTTGATCAGACCTCACCTTCTTGAATCCTCAACCAGCTGTCTATTGCCACAGTATATGTACAAATTACATACATACACAAAATACCAAGAAAACTCTGGTATATTCAAACTCTTTTTTATTAGCTAACACCTTAATCAATCCCACCCAGTGGTCTACCTGCCCAGTGAGCTAGGCTAAACCTATAAGAGCTGAAAGAACTCTTTCTGGCACTAGGCTCAGGAAGGTATCCAAGGCACATGGATCCCTTGGCATTATCCCTTTGACTCCATATCTTTGTAATTTGACCACCAATAACAAAAAGGGACTTGAGAAAGTGAAGTCATGCAAAGAGCCTTCTCCCCATGGCCACAGTTTTCTGCTCTCTCTCCACTCTGGCCAGTATTTTATTGTAATTAAGTATAACCCAAACCTATCTATAAACTAAGCTAAGGATGTACCTCCATTCTGTTTGTCATATTCAGATATATTCAGCTAAATTGTCCAACATACCTCACCAGAAAGGGGAATTATAAAACATCCATCAGAAAAAAAAGCAACAAACACTACAAGTAAACATTAAAGTGTCTCACACTTGCCATCTCCTTATAGCATGTATCAATTTAAAGTCCTTCCTGTTTTCAAAGGAAATCCCTTGTTCCCAGAGAGAAAAATAAAGTTCCAAAAAGTATATTTATTATCCCTCATTATCACCAGAAAACAAAAACGTATATACTGTTTCATTACAATGCATCTTTCCTCACCTATTTTAATTCTGTTTTTATCGTGAAGTGTTTCAAGCATAAAGTTGAGAGAATACTATACTGTATAACTACTACCTAGCTTAAATAAATCTTAACTATTTTCTATTTCTTCTATATCTTAAAAATCACAGAGTTGCAGCACCTTGAGTGTATCTCCTCAGTTACATTCCCTCCATTTCCCACTTCAATATGGTGGATGATAAATATAATTATTTCTTTAAGTATATGAGCTACATATGCATTTATCTCTCAAATATGTGCTAATATTATACATTTTAATTTACATAAATGGTACATTGCCAGGCATATCATTCTAATATTTTTGTGTTCACTATTATTTCATATGAAATATGTATAATTTCCTTTAAGATTTTGCTTATTATTCCTTATGTATTTAGTAGTTCATATTTTTAACCCCCAAACATATGTTTTTTTAACTATCATATTCTTTTAATCTATTCTTTAACTGCAATGTGTTTAAAGGAAGTTTCCTGAATGATATCAGTTCTTTAAAACGTCTTTAACTTTCCTTCAGGAACTGGCACATTGTAAATTTTGACAAATGTATGTGAGGCTGAAAACTGTATATATTCCACATTTCTTCTCTGAAGGAATTGTGTGTATGTATGTATTTTTTTTTTTTCGTCTTTTTGTCTTTTGTTGTTGTTGTTGCTATTTCTTGGGCCGCTCCCGCGGCATATGGAGGTTCCCAGGCTAGGGGCTGAATCGGAGCTGTAGCCACCGGCCTACGCCAGAGCCACAGCAACGCGGGATCCGAGCCGCGTCTGCAACCTACACCACAGCTCACGGCAACGCCGGATCGTTAACCCACTGAGCAAGCCAGGGATCGAACCTGCAACCTTATGGTTCCTAGTCGGATTCGTTAACCACTGCGCCACGATGGGAACTCCTGTATGTATGTATTGAATGAAGTTTAATTCATTTTTGAGTCTTCTCAATGCTTAGTAATTCTCTGTCTGCTTGATCAGTTTCAGATAGATTTGTGCAAAAGTCTCCCACTGTAATAGTTTTGTCAATTTCTGCTTCTAAGTATGTCAGTTAATACCCCATTTTTTTAAGTTTCATTTATTTCAGTGTATAAAAGCTCATACCAGTTACATCTTCTTTACAGCTTGATCCTCTTATCACGATGTGATGTTCCTTCTTACCCTTATCAATGGTTTAGGCCTTAAATTCTAACAAAGTAAATTTCACTCATCTTTCCCTTCTCCTCTCTCATGAAGCTTTAATCTTACAATTTTTGCTTTAATTTATTTAACCATATTCAATTCTAAATAATATATTATTTAATTTTCTATGTTTTATTGTCAGATAAATAAAATCATGTTCTTTTGTAACTTTTTTTCTTTTTTTTTTTTTTTTTTGCCTTTTCTAGGTCTGCTCTCGCAGCATATGGAGGTTCCCAGGCTAGGGGTCTAATCGGAGCTGTAGCCGCCAGGCTACACCGCAGCCACAACAGTGCAGGATCTGAGCCTTGTCTGCGACCTACACCACAGCTCAAGGCAACTCATGGTTCCTAATCGGATTCGTTAACCACTGAGCCAAGACAGGAACTCCCCTTTTGTAACTTTCTTCTGTCAACATTTATGACTGCGATTCATTCACATTGTTGCTTAGCTTAGTTCATTCATTTTCATTGCTGTATAATAGCCCATTGTATGAAAATACAATGATTTATCTGCTTTACAGTAGATAAACATTTGTATTGTTTCTAGACTGTGGCCATTTAACAAATAATGCAGTTAGCATTTTTATAAACATCTCTTCACATGCATACATTAGAGCTTATATCAGTCACTGGCAAATTATTTCTGTAAAGATTCAGATAGTAAATATTTTAGTAAATATAATATTTACTAATATTTACTAAATATTAGTGAATATTTAGTAAATATTGCTTTTTCTTTGTGGATCACATATATTCTCAGTTACATATACCTCTTTTTCAATTTTTTCCTACAACTCTGTAAACATATTAAATACATTCTTAGTTTTCAGGGCCTTACCAAAAGAGGTGGCAGGATATATTTGTCTATGGCCCATAGTTTACCAACCCCTGCAGAGTAAATAGCCAGGAATGAACTAGCTGTCAAACTTTTATATTTTTGCCAACACAGGGAATGTAAAACAGTATCTCATTGTCATTTTAATTTCATGAGGCTGCAGATTGTTTCATATGTTTATTGGCCTCCTGGGTTCCCTCTTCTATTGAAATGACTATTCAAGAATTTTGCCCATTTTTCAAGTGGATTGCTTTTTCTTAAGTCCCATACTTTAGTGGCACCTGAGTTATACGTATTTCAGTTTGTAGCTTGGTTGCTGAACAGAAACACTTAAACTTAATTTAATCTGATTTACCTAACTTTTCTGTATATTATGAACTTCTTGTCCCTTACATTCTTTTTAAAGTTTTTACAGTATTAACCCAAAATCTTTTCTTTGTGTCTTTTTAGGGCCACACCCACCGCATATGGAGGTTCCCAGGCTAGGGGTTGAATTGGAGCTGTAAGCCACTGGCCTATACCACAGCCACAGCCACACCAGATCCAAACTGCATCTGCAACATACACCACAGCTCACAGAAATGCTGGATCCTTAAACCCACTGAGCGAGGCCAGGGAGTGAACCTTTGTCCTCATGGATACTAGTCAGATTGTTTCCACTGAGCCACAAAGGGAATGCCCCAAAATCTTGAATATACCTGAAATCTATTTTTGGATACAATGTGATATGGGAGTACAAGTTCATATCTTGCTATTGCAAAGTTCCTCCTCACCCTCTTGAACTGGAATGCTGATCCTGCGGTATATTAAGTTCTCATGAAATTAATGCTACAATAACAAAGAGTCCCTAAACGTCAGTAGCTTATACAGTTTATTTCTTGCTCACATTACATATTGACAGCCTGTCAGCATGGGGTCTAATCAGTTTCTTTTTTTTTTTTTTTAATTTCAGAATTCAAACTGAAGGAGCAGTCCTTATTTGGAACATGACATTTTTATTTTTGGCAGAAGGAAAAGAATTTTCAAACCATGCGACAAAATTTCTGTCACTATAGTTATATAGTTGCCAGGGTTTAAGCTTCTCTCTGGTGTAGTGAATGTCTGTTCACATTTATTTTTCCTTTGTCTTTTGAGGGCTGCACCTGTGGCACCGAGACGTTCCCAGGCTAGGGGTCAAATTGGAGCTGCAGCCACAGCAACACTAGATCCAAGCCTTGTCTGCAACCTACACCACAGCTCACGGCAACGCAGGATGCTTAACCCACTGAGTGAGGCCAGGGATCAAACCCACGTCCTCATGGATACTAGTCGGGTTCGTTACCACTGCGCCACCATGGGAATGCCTGTCTGCTCACATTTTGCTGGCTAAAGCAAGTCACAATGACCAAGCCCAACATCAATTGCATGGGTGGGGGGTGTACTCCTCTCAGGAAAGGTACTTCAAGTTACGTGGCAACAAGGGAGCACCTATAGTCCTCTTGTAGAGAGGAGAGTAATTGGGGGAATAATAATACAGCTTACCACAACATATTTGTGACTCCTTTTCTGGGCTATCTACACTAGTCCTCTGATCAGGTTATCTATCCCTGTGCAATACCACACTATCTTAATTGGTACAGTTTCATAATAATTATTGATATGTGCTAAGGTAAGTCACCACACCTTGTTCTTTTCCTTTATGGTGTCTTGGCTTTCCTTGGAGCCTGCTCTTTCAGACGTATTTAAAATTTGCTAGTAATATTAAAATATTTTAAAGATTTTATACTACTAAACATAGTATCTTTTCTTATATATTTCATTGGTTTCTGGTGAATATAAATGCCCTTAATGGATTTTTATGTCCAACAAACTTGCCAACTTGTTGTATGAATTAATTAATTCTGTAAATTAATTCTACAGATTCTTTCCATTTATAGAGAATTAATAAACAGAAAATTCAATTAAATAGAGTTGGGAGACCAGAAGTGGAAACTCTGGCACCCTGCAGCAGAACCATTGCTCAACAGGAAGAAGAAAGACTCCTTTCCTGGCAAGGATTCAGCCAATGAAAAGCCAAGGACTCTTTACTATTGCCTTCCCAATTTCTTTTTCCTTTCAATTAAAGCCTTCTTCTTCACTTGCCATGTGGGGTCTTGCCACTCCCTCTGGGAGCTTACTATTTGGCAGCATCATTCTAGAGTTTCATTAAGTTGTATCTATCTATGAATTTAATTTATCTTGCTCTTTAAAGCTTAATTTTTATTAATTTTTTATTTTTTTGAGGGTCGTAGGTGCAGCATATGGACGTTGCAAGGCTAGGGGTTTTGGTTGAATTGGAGCTGCAGTGCCAGCCTATGCAACAGCCATAGCAGCATGGGATCTGGACCACATCTGCAACCTACACCACAGCTCATGGCAATGCCAGATCTTTAACCCACTGACTGGGGCCAGAGACGGAATCACCATCCTCATGGTTATTAGTCAAGTTCTTAACCCACTGAGCCACAACGGGTACTCCCTAGAGCTTAATTTTGAGTAGCTTTCTTTAATTCCGAAATTGTCTTTCTTAAATTCTGAAAATTATCTTCAAAATCTCTCCAAGTGTTTCTATGCCATTCCCCCTTTTTTCTTATTTTGTAAGTCTTATTAGCGTTATAATGGAAGCTGTGAATCTAATCTATTAACTCATCTTTCGTTATTTTCATATCTTTATGTGCTGCATTCTGAGTAAATTCCTTGGCCCCATAATCAATTACATGAATTCCCTCATCACTATGTTCAGTTTAGAGTTCAGCATGTCTACTGAATTGCTAGTTCACTTAAGTTTTCTTTCCATTTATAAGATTTTTAATAGGATACTTCTATCTTATTATTTTTCTCCTAGTTTTATTGATAAAAATTGACATATGTGTAAGTTCAAAGGGTATAATATAAGCATTTGATATATGCATATTGTGAAATTACAATTATAAGTTTAATTAACATCCATTACATTACATAATTACAAATTTTTATGTATGAGAACTTTTAAAATCTATTCTTTTAGAAACTTTTAATATGCAGTATAGTACTGCTAACTATAATTACCATGCTGTATATTACATCCCCAGAACATCGCTGGGAGTTAGTATCTTTTGAATGTCTTCACCCAACTCTTCCACCTCCCAACCAACCCCTGTCTCTGGCAACCACAAAACTGATCTCTGCTTCTATGAGTTTTCTTTTTCTTCTAGATGCCACACATAAGATAAATCATACAGTATTTATTATCTTCATCTATCTGACTTATTTCACTTACCATAATGCCACCAAGGCCCATCCGTGCTATTGCAAATGGCAGGATTTTTTTTTCTCTTTTATGTATGAATAATATTTATTATTTATCCACTCATGTTATTTATAAATCACATATTATTTATCCATTCATCCACCAATGGACACAAAGGATGTTTCCATGTTTTGGCTGTTGTAAATAATGCTGCAATGAACAAGTGGGTGCAGATATCTCTTTAGGATAGTGATTTTGTTTCCTTCAGTTATATACACAGAAGTGGAATTGCTGGATCATATGGTATCCTATTTTCAATTTTTTGAGGAAACTCCATATTGTTTTCCATAGTGCCTGCACCAATTTACATTCTCACCAACAGTACACAAAGGTTCTCTTTTCTCCACATCCTTGCCAACACTTGTTATCTCTTGTATTTTTTGAGGATAGTCTCTCTAACAGGTGTGAGTGATTTCACACTGTGGTTTTCATTCATATTTTCCTAATGATTAGTAATGGTGGCTACCTGTTCATGTACTTCTTGCCTATTTGACTGTGTTCTTTGGGGGAAAAAGTCTATTCAGGTCCTTTGCACATGTTTAAATTGAATTGTTGGTGGTTTCTTTTTTTTTTTTCCTATTGAGTCCCTTATGTATTTTGGATATTAAGCCCTTATCAGATGTGTCTTTTGTAAATATTTCTCCCATTCCTTAAATGCCTTCTCCTGCCCGGTCATTCTTGTCTCTCTTCTTATGTAAATTACTCTCATCATCTGTCCCTCTCTTCAGTTTCCCTTGCTCTATTCCTGTGCTCACCTTTCATTTTCTGTCTTTTTCCTTGTATTCCTTTGCTTTGTCTATAAACCAAACCAATTAATTCTCTTTTGTCTTCTTCCATTTTCCTCTCCATTCATTGCCTGATTCCATACCATAAAGACTAAATGACTTAAAAATACAAGATTCCTCTCTTAAAAAACAGGTGAGGAATGGAAGAAAATATCTGCAAATCATATATTGATAAAGAACTCTATGCCTCAACAACAACAAAAATCCCATTCAAAAATGGGCAGATATTTTTCCAAAGAAAATGAAGATATAGAAGATATGAAAATGACCAAAGAGCTCATGGAACAATGCTCAGTATCATTAGTCATTATGGACATGCAAGGAGATATTACTTTATGCACATGAGGATGACTGTCACTAAAAAAAGTGATGGATGTTAACTAAATTTATTGTGGTAATACCTGTATACATGTATCAAATAATATGTTGTACACTTTAAACTAATACAATGGTATAAGTAAATTTTATCTTAATAAAACTGGAAACAAATTTTAAAAATAAGTCATGCTTTTAAAAAACCTAAATAATAAGTGTTGGCGAATATGTGGAGAAATTGGAATCTTCATCCATTGCTGATAGGAATGTAAAATTGTGCAGCTGCTATGTAAAAGAGTTGGGTGGTTCTTCCAAAAATTAAATATAAAATTACCATATGATCCATCAATTCTAAGTCATGAGTATATATCCAAAATAATTAAATGAAGGGAATCAAACAAATAATTATACACCAATGTTCTTAGAAGCATTATTCACAAAACCGAAAAGGTGGAAACAACCTGTTTTATCAACAAAAATTAGTGCAAAACTTGTGAGATATATATATATATATTTATCAAAAGATAGATGTAGATAGATATAGATACATACATACACACACACACACACACACACACACACACAATGGGATATTATTCAGCCATAAGGAAAGAAATTTTGACACACGTTACAACATAGGTAAACTTTGAAAGCATTACTATAGGTGAAAAAAGCCAGATACAAAAAGATAAAAATTGTGCGATTCCACTTATATGAAGTATCTAAATAGGCAAATTCATAGAAAACAGAGAGTAGGTTAGATTTTACCAGAAACAAGGGGCAAGGTAGGAGGGGAAGAATACAAATTATTTCTTAACAGGTACAAAATTTCAGTTTGGGAAGACTAAGTTCTGAAAATTGTTAGTGTGATGATTGTATAATATTGTGAATGTACTTAATGCCACTGAGTTGTGTAGTTTCAAATGGTTAAAATCAGAAACTTTATATTATATATAATTTACCACAATAAAAAACTAAAAAAAATAGCCAAAGGCAGAAAAACTTTTATCCCCTTCAAATGTGTCACATTCACATTGTAGATGTATAAACTTGGGCAAACCATTTCACTCTCTGAATTTCACCATTATCATCTTTTAAATGTGGATTGTGCTGCAAGCCCCATAGGGTTGCTTTGAAGTTCAATTGCTATCTAATGTGCCTGAAATGCCTAATAATGTATAGAATGTGCTCAGAGTACATATACCTACATTTTACAATAAGCATGTAATTTAAACTTAGTTCTGCTATTACTAATCAAAGTAATATTGCCTGATATGGCTGTGAAAACAAATCATCTGGGTGAGGGATTTTTGTTATATAATTGCAACTATGTTCTAGTCTGAATAGTTACTTAAATCACCAAGTCTCATGCAGGAAATCAGAATTTCAGGTGATTTGGATGTTGCATAGGCATCTTAAAGTTAAGATGTCCTAAACAAATTAACATATCTCCTAAACATACTCCTTACCCAGATCATCCACATTACTGTAAATAACACCACCATTTGTCCAGTTGCCCAAGTCAGAGATACTTCCATCCTTTTCCTCTTGCTCATCCCACTCATATCCTACTACCAAATTTAGTCTAGTTTACCTACAAAAAAAATCACAACTATGCTTTCTCTTCATTCTCCTTGACACTCTTACCACCTGGACTGCAACAAAACCTTTTTGAATTATTCTCCCTACTTTCTCTCTAGACTCTCTCTTCCATTCTACATAGAATAACCAAAGTAACCGTCATTATATAGAGTGAATTATATAACATTGCTTTAAACTCTTCAATGATTTCTAATTTGTTTTGAATAAAACCCATACTTCTTAATGTGGCTCTTTAAGCCACTGCATGATTTAACTCTTAACTCTAATCCAGCCTCATCCATTGTCCATCTTCTCTTGTTATCACTTAATTTTGCATCAGCCACACTCATCTTCATTCCTTAGATATGCCAAGCCCTTTATTACCTTAGGGCCTTTGCGTACAATGTGTTTCTACCTGAAACATTGTTTTCCATTCTTCAGGCTTCAGTTCAAATGTCACTTCCTCAGGACAAGTTACCACGACCCTGTAATCTAAAATAGGTTCTTGATATTACTCTCATAGTACCTTCACACTGATTTATATTCCTCTTTCTTTCCAGTTTCTTACACCACAATGTAATCTCTGTGAGAACTGGAATCACAACTGTTTTATTTACCACTGTATCTATAGCACTGTCACAGCACCTAGTGAATAGTAGACATTCAATAAATATGTGTTAAATGATTCAATATGTAAACAATAACAACATGGTATATACTAATATCTATATATTTCATAAACACATACAATTATATGTATCTATTACTTACCCATATAATATTTACATAAGCATGACAATACATTCTCATTTCAGTCAGTTGGAAGGTATTGCTCATATGTTGTAATGTTCACATGGGAACAACACAAAAAAATTTTGCGAGGGCTTCGTAGGTGAGCTATCAACGTAAGTGTTCTTGCCCCGCTGGCATGTGAAGCTTGTAAATCATCCAATCAAGGGAGTTATTCCCAATAAGACTCTTAAAATGTTTAATGTTGTGATGGTCTAGTTACACTATATATTAAATTGCTTTTTATTTATTTTTCATTTTTTCAATAGCCAGTACTTTATCTGAGGTGACCACTGACATCCAAATGCACATGCTCAAACACAGAGGTTTGCATTTGTATCCACAGCCTTATTTTATATAAAAAATAGAATTTTCTTTATACTGTAAATTGCATCTCTGTCATTGAATGTATAGAAAGTACAATGGGGACAGATGTCATGATTAGCAGTGGCATTCAGGAAGTTGAAAAGCTGGGGACTGGCATAGATGAGTTTTAGAAGGGATTTATGAGTCACCTATTTTCTGACATTTCTTAATGCTTCACTAACTAAGTGTCTATTGCTGTCCGAATCAAGACTTTCATTATCTCATGCTCTGTAAGCCCTTTACCCTGGTAAAATTGACAACAGAAAGCTACCTAGCCAAGTTAATTAGGTTTTTCATTAACTTTTTAGCCCTGGCATCATTTCACTTTCAATATGATGGAGGGTTTTCAAGTAACAAATTTAAGTAAGGATCATATAAACTTAATTTTGGAGGCTGCAGATATCCTTTGGCTAACCTTCATTAGATTGGGCTGCAATCAGTCAATGAGAAGGAACAGAGTATGATATGTTTTCCAATTGAAAATAGTTTAAAATGTGCTATCAGGGCAATGAGTAGTTAAGTTGGTTTATATAATGTAATTAAAAGGCAACAAACCTGTAGTACTCATTCTTTCATATTAACACTCCTGTGGTTGAAAGCTGTTCACACCAAATCACATCATCTTGATATAATTATCAGCTCACTATGAAAGAAAAGTGTGGCCTAAAGTAAGATAAGGCCATAGAATATTAGTCCAAGAAGAGCTTTTGGGATCACCTAATCAAAGTGTTTTCAAAAGACTCATAATAGAGAAATTTGTTACCCAAACATTGCTTAAAATGGAAGCCATAAGCCTAAAATATATGTTAATGGTAATAAGTATAACAGCTAACACCTGAATAGTGTCAGCTGTATGCCAGGAATTGTTCTAAATTCTGCACCTGTACTAACTCATTTCCTCTTCACAAAAACTCTTTCAATATCCTTATTTTACAGATGAGGAAAAAACACAAGTGTTAATAAAATGATAGTAAATGGTAAAGCTAGGATCAGAAGTTTGGCAGGCTGGCAGTTTGCTTCAGGGACCACTAGCCAAAATTGCCAATCTAGGATAAAGGACAGCTCGTCAAGTTAGGAGGGAAAGAACAGAGTATCTGTTTAGATGCACCCTGTAGGATGTTTCCAAAGCAAAATCTCCCCTACCCCCACCCATCAGATCTGATCTTATGACTAAGTGACAACATTGAACAGAAAAGATCAAAATGTATTGATATTCGCATTATCCAGGACTCCCAGAGGAATAAGGGTTTTACCAATCAGGTTAGTAAGTGACAGGGTAATCAGAGAAGAGTCAGACTTATAGGAAGAAAGTATGCATGAATTAGGGAGGAACTACATTTTTAAGGAGTCATCAGTCAATTGGTTGGATTTGAACCCTACTTAGCACTTGCAAGTGCTGCCAAAAAAAGAGAGTACGTATTTATCACCACATGTCCTAAGGGCCACATATCAACCTAACAGCCATGAATGAGGTATCTGGGATGTCAGTTAAAGAGCTAGGAAACTGCAGAGGAGTGGGAAGACCTTAGGTGGATATCCCTTGGGTGAAAGGGGATTAACATCAAGCAGACATCACAAGCTGGTGGGCCCCTCTCATTAAAGCCCCTCATTCACACTCCTTGTTTTTCCTCCCAAAGAAATAGTGGGTTTCTTTACAGATGATGAGATGCTGGAGTCTAAAATGGTGAAGCTGCTCATTCAAAGTTTACATTCCAGTTAAACCAAAATCCAGAAATATTACTCCAAAATGCGAATTTTGTTATTCTTACCGGTGTTAATTTGAAAATACCTTCTGACAGAAACTCTTTGAGAGTAGGTTGAAAGGGTCACATAGCGGGCAGGTATTATTTTATTTTAATGAGGTTTTTTCCATATCAGTGATTTGCATTCATTTAAATCATGCTTTTTGTTCATATATAATGATGTAAATAACAATATTTAGGTCAATTCTGGTACACCTGAAATTAAACTTCATTTACAAAGGGAAACCATTATTGAATAACTATAGCAATTATCTTTCTTGCTTCTGATTAACCTACCTCATTTACACTGTTATTGGCTTTTTAAAAAATAAAACAAAATTAATTTTAAAAATATGTCACATTAGCAAAAGTACTTTCAGGCAAAAGTCATCTTAGTATTATAGGAGAGATATTTGCTCATTGAAAAATCTTTTCAGAGAGAGAAAGACCTTGATTTCTTCACTGACTGAAAAAATAAGAAACTGATGGGATAATTAGATCACATCTCCCGCTAGAATACCAGGATGAGACCAAAGTTTTAGTGCAATTTTGCAGGTTAGAAATATTGTATCTATCACAGTCATCTTAGAAATACCAGTAAATTTATCATATGCATGTTTTTTTTTTCTGCTTACAGCCACACCCACAGCATATGGAAGTTCCTGGGTTAGGGGTCAAATCAAAGCTGTAGCTGCAGGGCTATGCCACAGCCACAGCAACACCATATCCTGAACACAATGAGCAAGGCCAGAGATCTAAACCCACATCCTCAATCCTCACAGAGACTATGTTGGGTTCTTAACCCACTGAGCTCCAATGGGAAATCCTATATGCATGTTTAACCAAAGTAGAACTTGAACCATAAGCACTTGTGCAAGTGGAGCCATATATATAAATTGCGAGAAATATGCCTATAGAATGAATAAAAACCATATACGTAAAGTTGAAAAATAATTATAAAGCAAACATCTGAGTAACCCAGATGAAGAAATAAAACATTGTCAGTACCCCATAAACTCCTTTTGTTTCTCTTTCCAATCACACTCCCCTGCCCCTCCCCTGGAGGTAATCATTATACTTACTTTTATGATAATCACTCTTTTTTTTATAAGTTTGCTATTTATTGTGCATTCCCAAGCAGCATAGTTTGCTTTTGCCTGGTTTTTAACTTTTATAAATGGAATATTCTCTCTATTTTCTTCTGAACTTGTTTATTTCACTTAATGTCATATTTGTTAAATTTATTCCAATCAGAGAAATGCAAATAGAAACCTCACGCCAGTCAGAATGGCCATCATTAACAAGTCAACAAATAACAAATGCTGCAGAAGGTATGGAGAAAAGGGTACCCTCCTTCACTGTTGGTGGGAATGTAAATTGGTACAACCACTTACCATGGGAAAACAGTACAGAGGTACCTCAGAAAACTAAATATAGTACTACCATATGATCTAGCAATCCCACTCCTGGGCATATATCCAGACAAGACATTCATTCAAAAAGATACATGCATCCCTATGTTTATCACAGCACTATTCACAATAGCCAAGACATGGAAATATCCTAAATCCATCAACAGATGAATGTATTAAGAAGATGAGGTACATATATACAATGGAATACTACTCAGCCATAAAAAGCAAACTAATGCCATTTGTGGCAACATGGATGGAACTAAACATTTTCATACTAAGTGAAGTAAGCCAAATGAAGACAAATACCATGTGATATGACTTATTTTTGGAATCCAAAATATGGCACAGGTGACCTATCTACAAAACAGAAATAGATTATGGCTAAGGAGAGCAGACATGTGGTTCCTTGGGATGGGGGGAAGTGGGATGGACCTGCAATTTGGGGTTTATGGATGCAAACTGCTATATTTGGAATGGATGGACAATGGGGCTCTACTGTACAGCACAGGGAACTGTGTGTGACTGGATCACTTTGCTGCACAACAAATTGAAAAAACATTGTAAATCAACTATAATTGAAAATGTATTCCAATTTTCGCATGTACTGTTAGTTCAATTGTTTTCATTGCTATATAATATTACATGATTTGAACATATCACAGTCATATTAGTCAGCTTTAACAAACAACCCCAGATCTAGGTTCTTTCAGAAAGAAGGTTTTATTTCTCATATTGTATTTTCTTTGCAGTTTGGTTGCCCCTCTACTTTATGTCTTCTTCATTGTAAGACCCATGCTGAAAAAACAGAGCCTGAATACACCACTCCTGGCCTCACTGAAAGGTCAAAAGGGAAGATAGAAGTCTGCACAATGACTCTCTGGCCAGTATCACTTCCACTCACATTTCTTTGGTAAATCACATAGCCAAGACTGACAGAAATATCCATCCATAGGGACAGGCTCAGAAGGGAACCATAGTTATCTTGACTATAATGCCATCCACCAAAACAACCTGTTTATCTTTTTTATTGTGGATGGATTTGGGTTGTTTCCCTTTTGGGGCTATCATGAACAATGTTGCTATAAACTTTCTTGCATATAAAGTTTCTCTAGAATATATAGTTAAGGGTATATTTGCTAAATCACAACATCTGCATCACTTCAAATTTTCTAAATAATGCCAAACCATTTTCCAAAAAGAATATACCACTTTATTCTCCCATGTCATTTTATAAGAGTTCCTATTCCTCCACATCCTTACTAACACTTGATGGTATCTTTATAAGTAATACCATCTCATTTTGGTTTTAAGCTGCACTTCCATGATTACTGATGAGCTTGGGAATATTTTCTTATGTTGTACAGCATTTGTAGCATTTATATATCCCTATTTTTGATACTACATGTATTTTTAACTTTTTTATTTCAAAATAATTTTAGATTTACAGAAAACTTGCAAAAATAGCACAGAGTTTTAATATAACCTTCATATTTTATTCAACACCAAATATGATACTCATTCTATTAGCTGTTGTCACCACAGGTGCTACAGAGGCCCCAGTCTTCATGAAACATAAGATTCATTTGGGCGAGAATAAGGTCGGGCTGTAAGTTGGCAAAGATGATATGGAAATGGTTCTCTCTGCCAGTTTGCAGATAATGATTTGGCAAACTGTGTGGTTGTAGGAAACAGCATTCAACTGCAATTCAAGCAGGAACTCAGGAAGAAAATGAATAAAGCCAGCTATAAATAGCTTCTGACTCCAGCATTAGTTTCATGTACGGAAATTACTTTTTGAAATTTAAATTATATTGCATGGATTTAAGCTCACCCTTTCCGAAATGATCATTCTGATTGGTCCAACAATAGGATGTAAAATATCCCTATCACTCTTTTTTAAATGTAGGACCACCTTAAATTTTCATTTTATAGTGAGCATTTGCCTTATACCAGGTGTTTTTTTTTTACGTGCATCATCTAATTTAATCCACGGTTAATAATTAGAGAGCCAGTATTCTATCCCAGGAAGTTGGTCTTCACTAAGTCCATGCTTAACATCACTCCATGGCAGCACCTCCTAGGAATTCAAATTCATTTATCTCTTCACAGATATTTTGATTCTAAGTAGAGGACACTAGCCCCCAGACCATACTACTTTGTTTAAAGGAATTCTATTCTTAGGTAGGTTTTCAAGAGATAATTAATATTTTGATGTTTTTAAATTTTTAATAAGTATCTTTCATGAGATTCAAAATAAATTTGAGAAGTCTGTATCCCACCCATGCCCCAGTTTACTCATTTCCCCTGCTGCCCCATCCTTCACTTATTCATCTTCGAGGTGTTTCTTTATACTAATATAAGAAAATATCAATACACACTCTCATTTCAGCTCTTTCCTCCAAAAAAAAAAAAGACTGGAATACAATAAACACTACACTGACCCTTTTCTTTTTCATATTATAAGGTATGTTGGTAATCTTTCTGTATCAGTACACAGAGTTTTCATCATTCTTTCTGACAAGCATTCTATGTATACTCCACAATTTATTTTGTATGTACCATAATTTATGTAACCAGTCTTTTTTTGAAGGGCATGAGTTTTTTTTCCATATTTTGCTATTATTACAAATAATGTTCTAAGAGTTATTAAGTGCATGAATGTATAAAGAAACCTAGTATATTCATTTATGAGTGGAATATAGTCTCTGTGATGTTTTGCAGTATAAATCAATCTTAGGATGGATTTGAAAATAGGCAAAACGTGCAAGATCTAAAGTTACACTATCATCCTCTACCTGCCACCATACAGCAGCCATTGCCTCTGAGCCTTGTTCTCAGAAGAGAGTCATCTAATTGTCTCACATAAAAGATGATAAAACAGCACTTGTTTAATGTCTGGAAATGGTAATGCCTTTTTCCAAAGGGATGATTACTAAAAATGTGATCTCAGGCAAGTTGATAATAGGCAGGGAAAGTGATTTGGGATGAGATATGTATTCTTAATTACATCTATCCAAAGCAAACTCCATCTAATTATAGAAGATTGTTCTAATCTTTAGTGATCAAGGTTTGCTTATGTTATAGGAATTCGATTTCAGTTTTTGAAATCCCTTCAACACAAATGTGGTCTGGGTTTTGTCTTTGTAAAACCACAGTATAAATGATACAAACTGTACCCTGAGTAATTATTCTGTTTCAATTTATCAATAAGATTCTATTACCTGAGATTGATAAGGTTTTGGGTTTTTTTTTGTTAGTTTGCATATTTGCTTATTTGTTTGTTTCAGTTGTGGAAGAGAGTTGATGTCATGGAAGGGAAAAAAGCGGGAAAATAAAAGAGTTTGAGGAGTTTATCTCAACAAAATATAATTAACACTCTTCCCCTTCTTCAGGCCCTTTGAGCCTTACCAAACATTTTCATAAGCAGCTAGATATCACAAGCTCAGGATGATGATCCAAGAGAAAGAGCACAATAATGAAGACCATGGTTTTGGGCACCCACTCCCTGGATTCAAAGACCAACTATATCACTATCTGACCTTGAACAAGGCATTCTCTGTGCCCTTGTTTCCTGCTATTTTTTAAATACACCTGGTAACTACCTAATAGGATTGTGTTGGTGAAATGATATGATATATGGAAAGTACTTATCTCAGATTATGAGCTCAATAAATGCTAACCATTTTATTTTATTACATCTTCACTAGACTGTGAAGTCCTTGAAGGAATGCAGGGAATTATAAATTTATATCTGTATTCTCACTTTTTCTGCTGAGTACTGTGTACAAAAAAAGTAACAAATTAATGTCAAATAAATGTATGAATGAATAAGGAAATGAATGGAAAAAAGGCTACCAAATCCTCCTTCAGGTAAATGGAAGTCTTGTTGGTATATGACTCATGAACTAGAACAAGGGAAATGAATATTTAAGTAGAGCTGTCTTAGAAAACACTGTTCCTTTGCTCTTGTTTTGCCAATAAATAGCATACTTTATAACAGCCAGTTTGGGGGAGGGATATATATCCCTCAGGTTGCATTATGAATTTAAATTGTCCTAAATCTAGAGAAGACATTTATCATACCCCTTTAATTATTTTTTTCTGCTGTGAAATACGTACACTGATTCCTGAACCCTAAGGGCTACTCAAGTATACTCAAAAGGAAATGCTCCATTCACTTTAAATCTCAATTATATCCAAGATCCAACTGACAACTTAATCTGCTGTCCCAGGTTCACCCTTCTAGGAACTTCTACCATGTTTCAATAAGGCCCATATATTGTTCTCTTTAGGCATCTTCCCAGCTGCATCTTTGGTTTCTTTGGTAAGTACCACATGATATAGAAATGATCTATGGCTTTACAAAGATGGCCATGACTTCATGTAAGTTTGTTCTTTAAAAATATCTCTATTTATGTAGATATAGATATACAGATGTATATACATATGTATTACTTTATTTTTTGCCTTCATAAAACTCTTAATGTAAATACCTTCACAAATCTAGGAAGAAAAAAAGTACCATTGTCAGATTCTGTGTCAACTCACAATTTCCATTCCAGAAAATACAGTCATTATAGGGATCATACTTAATTGTTACCCTGTCAACTTCTCCCCTCTCCTCCATAGAACCCTGATAATTTAGCTTAGCAACCCTTTTGTATATGTGTCCTGTAACATAAGCCACTTCAAATTAATTTTAGTATCAGGTGGATATAATTCCTAAGTGATCATTAAATAGCTGGAAATACATAAAGTAGAGGTAGATAGACGATAGATAGATAGATTGATAGATAGATAGATAGATAGATAGATATTTAGATAGGCAGAAGACAAAGAAGCAGTTCTTATGACTAACATAGTTATGGAGACAGATGGTTCAATAATTAGTATCTTTAAAAGTAAACAAATGTTATTTGTACATTATTCACCCTTCTATGGAGCTAAATTTAAAAAGTCAAATGTGTTCATTGTTCCCCAGAAATAAAACACCAGAATGGCCTTAATCTTTTCAAATCAAATGTCTGCTTGACTTTTCCACTTGAATGTTTCATAGACATCAAAAATTTAACATCCTTTATATGGAGCTCTTGATTGTTCCTGTCTTCTTCACCCAAGTAAATGGCATCACATTCCTCCAAGCTAGAAACCTGAGAGTTATCATCAATTCTTCCACGGCTCCCACCTCTACATTCAACCTATTAATACAACCTATGATTTTCTCATTAAAATCAATCGTTCTTGAACCAGCAATTTCTCTCCATGTTCACTGACACTGCTCTCATCCACACTACCATCATTTCTCTTTGCCACAGCATCCCTGTCTCCTTGTTTTCAGGTCTTGTGTTTCCTCATATCCATTCTACTCACAGAAACAAAAATTATCAAAATTATAAACCAGGTCACATTATTCTACTGATCTCAACTGTTCAGTGGCTCCCCATTGGACTTATAATAAAAGCCAAGCTCTTTACATAGGCTTAGAATTCTCTGTAGAAGTACCCCTGCCAACTTTCCAATATTATCTCCTTCCCCTTTCCCTTTGCTCACTCTATTTCAGCCAATAAGTGAAATTTTCTCTAGTATGTACACACATATTTATAAACACGCTTATACTTTTTTTCATCCACTTTTAGATATTATCTATCAACTTCCTCTTATAAAAAATGAGAACACAACTCTCTCACACTCCTTTCACTTCTTGTAAGGCACCAAACACTTCTTGACCTCCTGTCTTTTGCAAGTTCTGCTTCTTCTGTTAGGAATGCTCTTTTGGCCACTATTATGTCAGTCTTCACATAGCTAGCTCCTTAATATTTAATCTATTTAAATGTCATGTCCTCAAACAGATATTCTCTAATGACCCAATCTAAAAGCCCAATCTTAGCTCCTAGTCTGTCTCCTTCATCACATTCAACACAATTAGTTATGATTTTATTTGTATAGTCATTTTACTTTTTTGTCTCCTTCACTTAAATGTAGGCTTAATGAAGGGACCATGCACTTCTCATTTTCCATCACATGTTCACCATTTAGTATAGTGCCTGCCACATATTGAAAGTGGTCAAATAGTTTTCCATAAGTGAGAATAACTGAAAGCAATATACCAAAATGTGAAACACCATTCCTTTGCTCCTGTTTTGCCAATAAATATCATACTTTGTGACAGCCAGTTCTGATAAGGATATATAATGCCTCAGGTAGCACTGTGAATTAAAATTGTCCTAACTCTAGAGAAGGCAATTATCATACCACTTTAATTTTAATTATTTTTTTCTGGTATGAAATACATACACTAGTTCCTAAACTCTATGGGCTACTCAAGTATACTTTAAGGGAAATGCTTTGTTCACTTTATTTTTTTGTGTGTGTTAGGGTTGCACTCACGGCACATGGAGGTTCCCAGGCTAGGAGTCAAATTGGAGCTGCAGCCACCGGCCTATGCCACAGCCACAGCAACGTGAGATCTGAGCCGCGTCTGTGACCTACACCACAGCTCACGGCAACACTGGATCTTTAACCCACTGAGCGAGGCTAGAGATTGAACCCACATCCTCATGGATGCTAGTCGAGTTCGCCAATTACTGAGCCACAATGGGAACTCCTCTATTCACCTTAAATCTCAAGTATATAAAGTCTATATAGATTTTTTAACTATTTTTTTATTTTTGATTTGCAATGGGAGATGTCAAAATTAGATGTATAAACATTCCATAAGACTCATGCTAATTCTGACTTAACCTATATTTGTTTTAGTGTATTTCATAATGTTCGTAAAAAGAAAACCAAAAATTTTCCTGAATCTAATCAAATATAATTGGACATAGAGACTAAGCAAGGGTCATGGAAAAATACATAATTCAAAGGATCTAAAATAAAACTTTTATTTTATATGTAAGAATAATACTTCAAAAATTGAAAACTGTATTTATTTAAGGGTCAATTTTTGGAGGTGGATGTGCACACTAAAAAATTAATAAATTCCTGAAGGTATAGGTTTGACTTAACTTATAAGCAACTGTAATTTTCCTAAACAATGAAAAAAAGTCATTTTCTATGAAGAAGAGCAAGCTTATTTTATGCCAGAAAATAAGTTTGCGTTGGGTCCTTAAATGTCAATAACAAAAATATAATAGCACCATCAACATGATCAAGAGGCATTTGTTAACATGACCAGTTGAACATTATGATGTTCTATAAATGAAATTTCTGGCTAATGGTCCATTACTTACCACAACAACTTCCAAGGAGTGCTTGCTTTCTGAAGAAACAGCATGCATGCTTGACATCTTACTGCTTTCTATTCATGAGTCAGATTCTAGAGGTCAGGCAACACTCCCAAGCAGAACTCTTAAGAACCTCCTACTGATTTCAAAGTCACCTTCACACAAAGAAAATTCCATAGAGTATAGGAGAAAGGACCATGCCGAAGAGTCAAAATATAAATCTGTATCTACTAATTATCTCTCTCTATCTATTAATCTAAGAAGCAAAAAAAAGAACTTCACTTTTTTCTATATTTTTACCTAGCTTTTTAAATATTGTGCTTTTAATTAGTGTATTCACATCATTTAAAACTTCCAATAGTTCTATAAGCTTTATAAAACAGTCATCCCCTGTTCCTCTGCTACACATCCCAGATTTCTCTCCCTATAGGAAATGTTAATTTTACCTGTTTCATTTGATATTTACATCTATGATTGAAAATAACACGAGTTTTTTTTTTTATTTTCAGTTTTCTTATACACTCTATCATTTTCCTGCTGTAAAAAACAAAGACATATCACTCTTACACACACGCACACATTCCTCCTTCTCCCATTCTCACCATATATTTGTATAATTATTTTGGGTTAAATCATTATTCAGTGCTTGAAGTATATAACTACTAGGACTACAGAACTAGTGTTAATAGCTGAGAAACACACGATGCTATAGAAAACTTTTTTTTTTCACAATTTTTAATTTTCTCCCCCTTTGCCATGACTTACCACTTGTTTATCTGCTTTTCAGTTTTTAAAATTGTTTTAATATTGTGTCTGCTCTGCTGTTCCCTTTTTCTTATGGATTTATGTCTTTTTATCCTATTAATGGAGTTAAAGAGGAAGCAGAGATTAATGCATATTTACTCTGCCATGTTTAACTGGAAGTTGGCATTGACTTTCTTGATAGATAAAAATAAACTACACAAAATCATTTCATGCCCTTCCACCATTCTCTGTCAATTATTGCCTGAGATCAACTGGTTCTAATATTGGCAAAGTTCTAAGTTAAAAATCCTTTTAAGGGTCAGTTATGTCTACCCTATTCTTGGGTCACAGCCATAACTTAATCTTCATCCACACGAGAGCTCATAATTATGTTCTAGAGTCTATAGCAGGACCAGGAGAAAGATTATCTATAGTAATTCTTACTTCCATCCTGAAAACTAGGAAAAGTTACTCACAAATATTCTTATTTTTAAAAAGTTATAATACCAATTACTAAGTAAATAACATGTTCTTAAACAACAGCCTGAGATTTCTCATGTCTTATTACCATTTTCAAGAGTTCAATTTCCTTGAACATATGGAGTCCTATGATCAGCCTAAGAATATGTCTAATCCTCCAAAGGCCTGATAGATCCTCTTTTTCAGTTTTTTGGGAGCTATGAGTAAGTGCTGAGAGCAATGGCAGCAAGAAAGAAAATGAAGTAATGTTAGTATGCTTAGTGTCAGTGTAGCCTGCATCATATTGTCCTGCTGAGTCAGGAGGGTTATGTAGAAACAATATAGGACTGAACTAGAAGAAATCTGGGGCCCATTTAAAGCTTTGAATTGACACTGGCAATATAGCCTATCTTCTATATACACTAATGTTTTCTGTTGCCCTGCCCAGAAACAAGATGCATAGAGTCATCCAACTAGTATTGTTGACATTGCTGACCGTGAAGATGCTGTGCCTTAGCACTCCACACCCTCCTTAGAGCTTTTTGCTTGCATTTGTTTTCACTGCTTAAGTAATTTTGACACAATTAAAAAGCAATATAATGTTTAATTCTTTTATGCTGAATATACTTCAGCAATGCTTCTCTGTAAATTGGCTATCATATAATTAAAAGACAATAAATGCCTCATCAAATTTTATAAAATGACTTTTGAAAGCAGGTAATTTACATTGTAATTATCTCTCTAGTAATAGTTTGACAATAATCTACATTACTATGAAGGCTCCACAAACACAAAATGTAGGATATGTAAGTGAGATTTAAATTGTATTTACAGATATGTTTAGAATTTTGCTTTGATTGCCCCTTAGCCCTTCATTCAAAGAGCTGTCGAAAGTCAATTTTTACCTTCAAATTCCAAAATTTGATAGCATTGCCTTGGTCCTTATGTTGACATTGATGACCATTTTCAGTATATTTGATGTACAATATTACATAAGTTTCAGTTTACAACACAGTGATTCACAATTTTTATTTATTTATTTATTTTTACTCACTGCATATGGAAGTTCCCAGGCTAGGGGTCAAATCAGAGCTACAGCTGCTGGCCTATACCACAGCCACAGCAACATCAGATCCAAGCAGCATCCATGACCACCACAGCTCATTGCAATGCCAGATCCTTAACCCACTGAGCAAGGCCAGGGATCAAACCTGCAACCTCATGGTTCCTAGTCAGATTCATTGCCTCTACACCATGATGGGAACTCCATGATTCATAATTTTTAAGGTTATGCTCTCTTTACAGTTATTATAAAATATTGGCTATATTCCCTGTGCTGTGTGATATATCCTTGTAGATTATTTATTTTATACATAGCAGTCTGTACCTTTTTATTTCCTATTCCTGTCTTGCCCCTCCCCTTTTTTTCTCCCCACTGATAACCACTAGTATGTTCTCTATATCTATGAATCTGTTCTTTTGTTATATTCACTGGTTTGTTTCATTTTTTAGATTCCACATACAAATGATATCATACAGTATTTGTCTTTGTCAGATTTATTTAACTTAGCATAATACACTCCAAGTCCATCCATGTTACTATAAATAACAGAATTTTATTCTTTTTATTGCTGAGTAATATTCCATTGTATATGCGTGTGTATACATGTATATATGTACACAATGGAATATGTATATATACTGTATCTTCTTTTCTTTATCCATTCATCTATCAGTGAGCACTTAGGTTGCTTCCATATCTTGGCAATTGCAAATAATGCTGCTGTGAAAAGAAGGTATCTCTTCTAATTAGTGTTTTCGTTTTTCTTGGATAATACCTAGGAGTGAAATTGCAGGGTCATATTGTAGTTCTATTTTTATTTTATTTTTTGAGAGCCCTCCATACTGTTTCCCATAGTGGCTACATCAATTTATATTCCCTCCAACAGTATAGGAGGATTCCCTTTTTTCCACATCCTCACCAACATTTTTTTTTCCATTTTTTTTTTAATGATAGCCACTCTGACAGGTGTGAAGTGATATTTCATTTTGGTATTCTTTTGCATTTTTCTGATGATTAGTGATGTTGAGCATCTTTTCATATGCCTGCAGGCCATCTGTATCTTCTTAAGAAAAATGTATCTTCAAGTCTTCTGCCCATTTTTTAATCAGGTTGTTTTTTTATATTGAGTTGTATGAGCTATTTATATATCCTGGACATTATTTCTTGATGCTTTCTCTCCCCCTGTCTTCCCATGATTCTCCACTCTTCTTGTTTTACCCCTATCAATGTGATAACAACTGTTCAGTATGTCTGCACCTCACCATGGGAATCCTCTTTTTCCATATACCTCTTTTTTGTAAATTTCCCTAGTCGTGTCCTTTATTATCACAGCTAAGTTGAAGGCCATGTTACCTCACATATAGAATACTATATTTGTGCCCTATCTGGCTTCCTGCTACCAGTTCCTCCTTATATGTATTCATAAATACATTTCCAAAATATAAACCTGCTCATATCACACCTCATCTCAGAAACCCTTAACAGGCTCTCCAACACATATAATATACAATCCATATTTTTCGGTATTCTATAAAATGATCCATGTAAACAATCTCAGTTTTACCTAATATTGGTCTCTCCTATCAATCCCAGCCACCCAATTCAAGGAGCAGTTACCCAAACATACCAGTAACATACTCTCTTAACTATGTTTTTACTCATAATGTCTTAGTCCATAATGCCTTATTATCTCTCTTCACTCATATATTTCTATCCTTTAAAGATCTTAATCAAAATTAATCCAATCAAAAGGACCTCCAAAATCAAAATTCATCCATCTGTCCTTGTCTCACTCTTCATTATGATGTAATCCAACAGATGAAAATATATGTTTGATTATGTTCACACATTCCAGTAAAGCATAAGCTCCTGAATTCAAAAAATAAATCTAGGTCTTATTTTCTTTCTTTACCCTTAGTTAACACATAATTGTTGTCTTTTCATTAAGAGATATTCAGTTCCAGAAGATCTCCTTGGCACAAAAGTGGAATTGTTACAAATAAAATAAAACAAACCAAAAAAAAGGTCAGGAAAACAACTTTCTGGAAGTTTATACCCAGTAATTATTGCTGTAATTTTCAATCAAATAAAGGCTGTGCAGTACTTTGTTCACATAAAGGAAGCATCTGACAAATGACATTATGTATTTTGTATTTTGAATTGCTTTTTAATCATGGAAATAGATTTTTTAATTTATGCTCCCTTGGTACCTACATACTGGTTGCACTTCTTCCTCTAACACAGGAAAAAAAACAAAATACTGACTCTTGTAAAAGGTCTTAGTTTCTTTAGAGACATGGTGTGTCCAGCTAAACTGATGTGCCACTATTCTAACTTTTAATTTTTTTTATTTTATGATAAGATCCTACAAGACAATGCTGAATAGAGACTGTGAAGGAGAGTGCCCTTCTCTTGCTCCCAACTTAATTAAATTGCTTCAGAAGTTTTACAATGTGCCACTATTCTAAAAACAGTTTCTTGAGATATAACACATGTACCATACCATTCACTCATTTAAAGTGTACAACTTAATATTTTAGTATATTCAATTAGTTGTGCAACTATCAACACAATCATATTTTCATCATCCCCAAAAAGAAACAACATATAGGTTAACAGTCACTACTACTCTGCCCCCAACTCTCACAGCCACAGTCAACCAATGAACTAATTTCTATGTTTTACTGCTCTGGACATTTCATGTAATTGAAATCATAAAATAGATGACAATTTGTGTCTCATTTCTTTCCCTGAGAATAATGCTTACAAGGTTCATCTGTGTTATAACTTGTATTATAACTTCATTATTTTAATGGCCACATAATATTCCATTCTATAAGTATATCACATTTTATTTACCCATTCATTAGTTTATAAAAATTTGTGTTGTTTCTGAATTTTCTTGTTATAAATAATGCTACTATGAACATTTTTGTGTAAATTTTTGCGTGGATATATGTCTTCAGTCATTTTACTTATTTAACTAGGAGTGGAATTGCTAAGTGACAATGTAACTCTGTGTTTAACCTTTTGACAAGCTGACAGACTTTTATCCAGAACACTGTTCCATTTTATATTCCCAGCAGCAGTACACAAGTGTTCCAGTGTGTCTATGTATTTGCTGACCTTTTTTATTATCTGCCTTTTTTTATTATAGCTACCCTAATGGCTATACTATGATATATCCCTGTGGTTTTGATTTGCATTTCTCTAATGACTAGTAATGTTGAACATCTTTTAATGTGCTTCTTGGCAATTTTTACATATTCTTTGGAGAAATGCCTATTGAAAACATTTACCTACTTATTAATTGGGTTATCTGTCTTTTTATTGTTAGGCTATAAAAATTCTCCATATATAGTCTGGATAAAATTTCCTTTTCTAACAAAAGATCAACTGCCTAGCACAGGAACTTTATCCAATATCTTATAGTAACCTACAAAGGAGAAGAACCTGAAAAAGTACATATATAAATATATATACTTGCCATACACCTGAAACTAACACATTATAAATTAACTGTATTTCCATTTTTAAAAAAATGGTTTTTAAAAAGTTTCTTACCTAATACCCATTTTGCAAATATTTTCTCCCATTCAGGCGGTTGTTTTTTCCCAAAAAGCAGAGTGAAACAAGTTTCCTACAATTTTTTTTTAACTTGATGAAGCCCAATTTATTTTTTCTTTTACTCTCAGTGTTGTATTTAAGAAGGCTTTAAGTGAAGGACAAAGATTTGCTAGTATATTTTATTCTAAGGGTTTTGTAATTTTAGCTCATACATTTAGGTTTCTGATCCATTTGGAGTTAATTTTAGTGTGTGGTTTAAAAAAGGAGACCAACTTTACTCTTTTGCATGGAGATATCTAGCACCATTTTTAGAAAAGACTATACTTTCCTCCACTGAGTTGTCTTGGCATCCTTGTCAAAAATCAATTTTCCATAAAGGTATAGGTTTATTTCTGGACTCTTTATTCCATTCATCTATCCTTATGCCAGTACTGCACTGTTTTGACTACTGTAGCTTTGTAGTAAGTTTTGAAATTGAGAGGTAAGAGTCCTCTTCTTAGTTCTTTTTAGAGATTGTTTTATCTATTCTATGTCCCTGGCATTTTCATATAAATCTTAGGAACAAATTACCAAATTATGAAAAAAATAAGCTAGGAGTTTTTAATAAATTATACTGAATCTTTAGATTTGTGAAGTATTGTCATCTTGAAAATATTGTCTGCTCTGTGAACAGGGGACACCTGTCTATTTAATCGGGTTTTTAAATTCTTTTAACAATGCATGTTTTCAAAGTACAAATTTTGCACTTATTCGTTAAGTTTATTCTGCAGTATTTCATTCTGTTTGATATTATTTATGAGGATTTTTTTCTTGATTTCATTTTTTGATTTTTTATGGCTAGTGTATAGAATTCCAATTTGTTTTTATATAGTGATCTTATTCCCTTTAACCCTAGTAAACTCATTATTTCAAGTAGATTTTTATTGCACTCTTTAAAATATTACGTATATGAGTTATGTAATCTATAAGTATAGTTTTACTTCTTATTTTTCTAATCAGAGTGCCTTTTATTTTTGTTTATTGCCTAATTGCTCTGATAAAACCTACACAATATTCAATAGAAATGGTCAGAGCAGACATCCATGTCTTGCTCTGGCTTTCCTGATAGGAATAGGGAAACCAGTGGATCTTTCAATCTTAAGTATGATGTTAGCTGTGGGTTTTCCATAAATGGTCATTATCAATTTATGGAAATTCTCTTCTGGTCAGTGTGAGTATATCAAAAGAACTTGTTAAATTTTGCCAAATGATTCTTTTGTGTGTCTGTTAAAATGATCAAGTAATTGTAGTCCTTTATTCTCTTAATATGTTGTATTGCATTTTAAACCAACCTGTCATATCTTGGATACATTCCATTTGATCATAGTATATAATTATTTTTTGTTTCTGGATTCAGTTTACTAGTATTTTGTTTAGGATTTTTGCATGTGTATTCATTTTTTTTATCTCTATAATTATTTTTATTTTTCCGTTAGAGTTGGTTTACAGTGTTCTGTCAATTTTCTACTGTACAGCAAGGTGACCCAGTCACATATACATGCATACATTCTTTTTTCTCACATATTATGATGCTCCATCATAAGTGACTAGATATAGTTCCCAGTGCTATACAGCAGGATCTCATTGCTTATCCATTCTAAATGTAATAGTTTGCATCTACCAACCCCAAATTCCCAGTCCATCCCACTCCCTCCCCCTCCCCCTCCCCCTCCTCCTTCCCCTTGGCAACCACAAGTCTGTTCTCCATGTCCATGATTTTCTTTTCAGTGGAAAGGTTCATTTGTGCCACATATTAGATTCCAGATATAAGTGAATGTGTATTCATAAATATTCTTCTGTTTTCTTTTCTTGTAATACCCTTTTCTAACTTAGGGGTAAGGGCAATAGAATAGTTTTGAAAGAGTTCTCTTCATTCATTCATTTGATGAAAGATTGTGTTAATTTTTCTTTAAAATTTTGATAGCATTTGCTAATGAAACCACCTTAGCTTGGGCTTTTCTTTGTGGGAAGTTTTCAAAAATATTACTCAATCTTTTTTACTTTTACGGGTATATTCAGATATTCTATTTCTTCTTGAGTCACTTATGATAGCCTGTGTCTTTCTAGATTTTGAGCATTTCATATAGTTTGTCTAATTTATTGGTATACAATTATTCATAATAGTTCCTTATAATGTGGTTTATTTCTGTAAGATCAAGAAATAAAGAGATCATCATTATTAATTTAACAATTTGAGTCTTCTCATCAATTTTGCTGATCTTTTCAAAGAGTCAGTTTTCTTTTTTTTTTTTTTTTTGTCTTTTCTAGAGTCACTCCTGCGGCATATGGAGGTTCCAAGGCTAGGGGTCTAATCGGAGTGGTAGCCACTGGCCACAGCCACAGCCACAGCAACGCCAGATCCAAACTGCGTCTGCAACCTACACAACAGCTCATGGCAACGCCGGATCATCGGCCCACTGAGCAAGGCCAGGGATCGAACCTGCAACCTCATGGTTCCTAGTCGGATTCGTTAACCACTGCGCCACGACGGGAACTCTGAGTCAGTTTTCTATTTTATTGATTATATTATTTTTCTATTCTCTAGTTTATGTCCACCCTGTATTGTTTATTTCATTATGCTTATTTTGGGTTTAGGATGCTCTTCTTTTCCAAGTTCTTTGGAATTTAAAGTTACATCGCTTTTTTTAAGTTATTTATTATAGTTGATTTACTATGTTCTATCGATTTATGCTTTACTGCAAAGTGACCCAGTTACACATATACATACACTCTTTTTCTCATATTATCTTCCATTATGTTCCATCAAAAGTCATTGGATATAATTCCCTGTGCTATACAGCAGGATCTCATTGTTTATCCACTCCAGATGCAATAGTTTGCATCTACTAACCCCAAACTCCCAGTCCATCCCACTCTCTCCCCCTCTCCTTTGGCAACCACGAGTCTGTTCTCCATGTCCATGAGTTCATTTCTTTTCTGTAGATAGGTTCATTTGTGCCCGATTTTAGACTCCACATAGAAGTGATATCATATGGTATTTGTCTTTCTCTTTCTGACTTACTTCACTTAGTATGAGGATCTCTAGTTTCATCCATGTTGCTGCGAATGGCATCATTTTGTTCTTTTCTATGGTTGAGTAGTATTCCATTGTGTATATGTACCACATCTTCTTAATTCATTGATGGACATTTAGGTTGTTTCCATGTCTTGGCTATTGTGAAAATTGCTGCAAACGAGCATAGGTGTATATGTCTCCTTCTGAAGTATCATTTTGTCTGGATATATTACCAGGAGTGAGATTGCTGGATCATATGGTAGTTCTATACTTAGTTTTTTGAGGTACCTCCATACTGTTTTCCATAGTGGTTGTACCAATTGACATTCCCACCAACACTGCAGGAGGGTTCTGTTTTCTCCAGCATTTGCTATTTGTAGACTTATTAATGATAGCCATTCTGATAGGTGTGAGGTGTTACCTCATTGTAGTTTTGATTTATATTTCTCTAATAACTAATGATGTGAGCATTGTTGATTTGAGATTTCTTCTTTATTACTATAGGCATTTTCACTTATAAATTTTCCTTTAAGCATTGCTTTAGCTACATCCCATATGTTTTGGTTCATTTTGTTTTCATTTTCATTTATCAAATTTTTTTCTAAATTTCCTTGTGATTGTTTTTTAAACCCATTGTGATTTTTGTGTGGTTATCATGGGGATTATATGTAATATCTTCAAGTTATAGAAAATCTATTTTAAACTGATACAAACTTAACTTCAATTGCATACAGTGTATCTACCTCTTTACAACCCCACTTCTCCCTACTCTATGTATTGATGTCACTAATTTATATGTTTCTATCTTGTGGATTCATTAATATAGATTTATATTTACTTTCGTACTTTTGTCTTTTAAATTCTCTATAGGAAGAAAAAGTGGAGTTACAAACCAAAATTACAATAAATTTTTATATGTGTCCATGTACAGACCTTTACTATAGAACTTTACATTTTCATATGGCTTCAAGTTATTGTATAGCATTCCTTCATTTCAACTTGAAGTGCTCCCTTTAGCATTTCTTGTAGGGCACATGTAGTGGTACTGAACTCCTTCAGTTATTCTTTATTTTGAAATGTCTTAATATCTCTCTCATGTTGAAAGGAGAGTTTTGCAGGATATGTAATTCTCAGTTGACATTTTCTTATTTTACCACTTTAAATATAATAAAGTGCTTCTGTTACCCAATGTTTCTACTGAGAAATCAGCTTATAATCTTATTGAGAATATCCAGTAAGTGACAACTGTTCTTATATTGCTTTCACAATTCTTTGCTTTGGCTTTAGACAATTTTATTATAATGTGTCTTGCTGTGGGCCTCTTTATGTTTTATTTGGGGTTTGTTAAGCATCTTGGATTTATATATCCATCTATTTCCTAAAATTTGGAACATTTTTGGCCATATATTCTTTAAATAAACTCATTGTTCTTTTCTGTATTCCCCTTCTGGGGTTTCCATCATGCATATACAGGCATATATCATTCTACTGTGCTTCACTTTATTGAGCTTCACATATACTGCATTTTTTACAAATTGAAGGTTTGTGTCAACCCTGCATGAAGCAAGTCTAGTGGTGTCATTTTTCCAACAGTATTATTTTTTAATTAAAGTATATACATTGTTTTTTATAGGAATACAGGATTACACACTTAATAGACTACAGATTAGTGTAAATCTAACTTTTAAGTGCACTAGGAAACAAAAAAGTCATATGACTTCATTTATTGTAACATTTGCTTTGTTGCAGTGGTCTGGAAAAAAATCAATATCTCTAAGGTATGATTATAATGATCCATTTGATGGTATCTCATAAATATCTTAGTCTCTAGTCACTATTCTTTATTCTTTTTTATGTTTTGCTCCTCTGACTTGATAACTTTAAATGAAACTATGATCAAGTTTGTTGATTCTTTCTTCTGCCTAAGTCCCCTATTTGAACCCCTCTAGAGAATTTTTCAATTCAATTACCATATTTTTCAGCCTGAAGTTTCTGTTTAGTTTTTTCATAATTTTTATCCCTTTGATGACATTATTATTTTGTTTCTATATCATTTTCCTGTTTTCCTTTAGTTCTTTGTATTTTCCTTTAGGTTTTTTTAAAATGTATTCAAAACAGCTGTTTTGAAGTCTTCAATGGTAAGTCTAAATCATGTTTTCTTTAGGGTCAGTTTCTGGAGATTAATTTCCTTCCATTGGATTGGCCATATTTCCCTATTTATTTATATGTATCATGATCTTTTGTTTAAAATTGAGCATTTGAAAAGACAGCCTCCTTTCCCAGTCTTTGCAGACTGGCTCTGTGTGTAGGAATATATATATTAATCAGCTTAGCCTGAAGGTTTAAAGTATTCTCATGCGTTTTCGGGCCATGTGTCTTCTCTGTTCATTGGTGTGTGCATTTTTCCAATTCTCCCATGTATAATGCTGCTTTTAAATGATTTAACTTCCCCAAGCATCTCATTTCTGTTTCTGCTTGGGGCCTAAGATGTTATATTATATTCCTCTGTTCCTAATAACTTGCCCACAGGTGTCCACAGGTCTTCAGAGTTCCTGCAATTTTCCTATGCCACAGCACCAACCACTACCTGCTGCAACTTCCAATTTGAGATCCAAATGATAGCACCATCATTCCTGTCTGATCCCAGAGTCAGGTGATTCAGGTACCAGTCTCTTAGGTAGTCTGTAGACAGACCAGAATGTTGAAAATAGGTTTTTCTCTTTTCTTTCTATCCTAAGAGATAGACAACCAGAAATTGAACCACTTCCTTCTGACCATGCCTCATGGGGAAGAAGTGGTACACAGGTAAACAAAAATGCCACAGGACTTCATAATGTTTTACATGTTGTTTTTTCTTGATTGAGTGTTTTCTTGGTTATCACAGATGTTTCACTGGTTTTAAGACTAATAAAGATATCTTAGTCTGTAGTTGTTTCCTTGATGATTCCATGGGGAAACAAAGGCTTGGAGCTTCACAGTTTGACATCTTAGTGACCTTGTTGTCTATGTCTCAGCCTTAAGTTTCTCATGTATAAAACAGGGATAATAATAGTACCTTAGTGTACAGATTTACATCAGGTAGTAATACTTAGTATTTATTATTTACAATATGTTACAGTGCTACTGTATATGCATAATACCATTTACTCTATACTACAACTACTTCAGTTAGGTTCACTTATTATACCTTTTAACTGATGGAGGAAAACTGGGCCTTAGAGATATTGCATAATTGCTCGAGGTGACACAGAGTTTGGAGCCAATATTTGAATCTGGGTTTATCAGACTTTAAAAAATTCGTAATTTTAATCACTCTGTCACTACGAAGCATACTGATGGAACATTAGTTTCCTTCCTTACTCTATTTACTTTCTACCTTAGGGAATGGCCACAAGGTTATCAAAATAATCCACAGTTTTTTTGCAACTGAAATGGTAGACACACACACACACACATACACACACATGAACACATATATGTAATTTGTCTGTTTAATATGTTCTCAATGATGAGAGCTGTCAGAAAATAAGAATGTTTTAGAGAAAGACTATGATTACTTACAGCCAAGCCTAACATGAACTGCCCCAACAAAATCAGAAGCAAAATCAGGTTAAAAAACATGGAAAATACCTTCCAAATAGAGATTTGGGGTCAATAAAAGGGACCACCAGAGAGCCAATCAGATAGTATGCCTGGGAGCCTGTGGTGAGGAAAAAATGCAGTAAGGCTGAAACCGATATTTTTACCTGCCAGGTCTGATGGGGAAGAATGTGAAATGGATCAATTTTAAAGCCACAGAAATCACAATGGCAATTTAGAACATAACGGCCTTTTTACCAATTTTGCTAATTGTTTCACTTTTCAACTAGAGTCTCTTTTTTATTTCTAAATATTTGAACATTCTTGCCTGTAAGAGGCACATCAAAACAATTATTAGAACCAAAATATATATAATGCATTAGCAGTTACTGTTGCTCTTTATTTGCCATGAAGACATCTGATATATGTACACAGAAAAACCATATCATCACTCATATTGCTGAAATTCTTTCATATCAAACCCTCATTATGATGCTATAAAATTTATGACAACTACCCATTTTCAGATGTTCCTTTTGACTTTTCAATTCCATATCAGTAACTTTTTTTTTTTTTACTGATGATACGTGACAGTAGTAGCACTGGCTGTTTCAAATTCTCAGAGGAGAAAATAAAAGATGACTTTATGACCTTTTTGAAACATCAAAAAGATTTAAAATACCTCTCTTCTTTTACTGGTGACAAAGCTCTTAAATTCTTGTTAACCTCAAGGATGATTAAAATCATGTATGTCCATTTTTATTGCTTTCTCAAAATGTGATTTATGGACTTTGAACATTAGAATCAATTCAAGTGTTTTATAAATAGGCCATATCCTAGGCCTATGGAAACAGGTAGTCAAGGGGTGAGTCCACATAGTTTGTATATTAAGAAAGCTCACCCAGATGAATATCATGCACTAAAAGTTTAAAAATTACCACATAAGACCCTTTGAAGAAACCACCATGTGATGTAGAAAAAACATAGTTTTCTTCCTATCCCCATTCTCATAGAAATTAACAATAAGTAGAGTTACTACTTACTGAGTACTTCCTATATGCTAGGCACTATTTTATGATCTCTATATGCATTATCTCAGTCAATCTTGAAAACAACCTTGTTAGTAAGGACTACTATTGTCCTCATGTGAGGAGATTGAGGTGCAAAGGATTCAAGTAAATTTCCCAAAGTTGTAGCATCAGTAAAAGGTAGAAACAGCATTTTAACATAACAGGTTGATTGAGCCCACTCTGTTTACCACAATTTATTTTGCTTACAAATATCCAAATATCTGAAGGAGACATTAAAATTGGAATTTTCAAGAAGTAAAGATGTTCAAGGTTTAAGATATTCAAAGGAAGTATTTAATAAACTGTAACTCTTAGATGATTTATATGGTTTGAAATAGAATCCTTTTCCACAGCTAGTAGTACATAAGATAAGTAGCTTATATATAGTTTGTCTGCATTATCAAAAATACACCTATCTTGGAAAAATTTTAATCAAAATTTTGTTGAGGGTACTGACAATGCAGGAACTGATAGGTACAAATTAAAGCACAGTAGATCCTTCATACGCACAGATTTAAAATTAGTATTTTTGTCTCTTCATAGGCAGGTCCATGGCATATAATAATTTATAATAGAGATCATGAAAAATTATCATAGGTTTTTGAGTATTAAATTATAATGTATATAAAGTATCATTTACTGAGAGACAGGTATGAGGGGGATCACATAGATAGCGAGTAAATTTAACCAACAACCTGGGGTCTATGTCACATTTAGTAGTACTCAAGAATTTGGGGAATTCTAAAGGTCTTATAATCTATCTCTTGTGGCTGAAACAGTTATTTTATAGAGATCATTAAAAGAAAACTTCAATGAAGTATAGTTCAACAAAAGAGCCATTGCTATGTCTATGTTTTCAGTTATATCTTAAACACAGTATAAGAGTTGAACATGTGAAAAGAAAAATGGAGGGCATATCAGGAGATATCACCACCACTGGGAAAACTTTCCAGTAGTCTTAGCTATAATGTGAAGAAAAGAGTTCAGGCCAGGACATGAGAAAAACAAAACAAAACAAAACAAATGAACCATGCATCAGCAGACAGGCTTTCTAAAGATTTCCTGAGCCCATAGCCACCTTGAGACATGCCCCTACACACAGCCCTGCCCACCAGAGGACCAAAACCCAGCTCAAACAACCAGTGGGCAGGCACTTTCCCTTCCCACAATAAAGCCAGCACAAGCCTCTAGACCTTCCTCACCCAAGGGACAAATTTCAGAATCAATAAAAGTATGGTCCCACAGCCTGAATAACTGATCTATCACAAATGAGTACAAATTATGATCCCACAGCCTGTAGCCACGGACATAGGTCAGAAACACCCCTGTAACTAGCTGGTCCCTGGCCCTTGGATGAGAGGGGAATGTACCACTGGCACACACAGTGCATCCCCTACCGAAGGTCACTTTTCCAAGGTCAAGAAATTTAATGAATATACTACATACATAAAAATACAAATAGGAATGTAAACAAAACGAGATGGTAAAGAAACAAGATCAAACCCCACAAGAACATCTAAGTAAAGTGGAGATAGGCAATTTATTCAAGAAAAATTTCATCTGATTGTGCAGATGATACAAGAACTTGGAGAAAGAATGGATACATGGAGCAAGAAGTTACAAGAAGTTTTTAACAAAATGTTAGAAAATATAAAGAATATCCAAACGGACTTGAGGAATACAATAATTAAAATGAAAAGTACACTAAAAGGAATCAATAGCAGAATAAATGAGGCAGAAGAATGGATCAGTGAGCTAGAAGACAGAGTAATGGAAATCAGCTATAAGGAACAAAATAAAGAAAAAACAAAATGAAAAGAAATGAGTATAGTTTAAGGTACCTCTGGCATAATGTCAAACACAACAACATTCACATTATAGGTATCCCAGAATGAGAATAGAAAGAGAAAAAGAGTTTGAGAAAATATTTGAGGAGATAATAGCTGAAAACCTCCTTAACCTGGGAAAGGAAACAGTCGCTTAAGTCCAAGAAGTGCAGAGACTGTCATACAAGGAGAAACTTGCCAAGACACATAGTAATCAAAAAAAAGTTAAAGAGTAAATACTAAGAGCAACAGAGAAAAGCAACAAATAACATAGTAGAAAACTCCCACAAGGCTTTCAGCTGATTTTTCACCAGAAACTGCAGGCCAGAAGGGAGTGGCATAATATATTTAATGTGATGAAAGGAGAAAAAAAAACAAAAACCTAAAACCAAGAATACTCAAACAAGCAAGGCTCTTGTTCAGATTTGACAAAGAAATAAAAAGCTGTAAGCAAAAGCTAAAAGAATTCGGGACCAACAAACAAGTTTTATGACAAATTTTTCTCTTGCAGAAAAGACCATGACTAGAAATAAGAAAATTATGAAATATGAAAGCTCACCAGTGAAGGCCAATATACAGTAAAAGTAGAAAATCATCCACACACACAAATGTGAAATCTAACCAGTAATCATACGAGGAGGAAAGTACAAATGCAGGATATTTAAAATGCATTTGAAATCAGGAGACCAGAAACTTAAAACAGTTCTGTACATATATAGGCTGCTATATCAAAACCTCATGTTAATTGAAAACCAAAAATCTACTATATATATACATATATATGTATGTATGTATAGATAGATAGATAAAGGAAGCCAAACACAACACTAAATATAATCATCAAATCACAATAGAAAAGAACAAAAGAGGAAAGGATAAAAAAGATTTACAAATCCAAATCCAAAACAATCAACAAAATGCTAATAAGAACATACATATCTATAATTACTTTAAATGTAAATGGATTGAATGCACCAAGCAAAAAACAGAAACTGACTGAATGGATATAAAAAGAAGATATATATGCTGTCTATAAGAGACTCAGTTTAAATCTAGAGATATATATACAGACTGAAAGTGAGAGGATGGGAAAAGTATTCCAAGGAAATGGAGATCAAAAGGAAACTGGAAGAACGTACTCATATCAGGGAAAATAGACTTTAAAATAAAGACTGTTACAAGAGACAAAGGACACTACATAATCATCAAGGGATCAGTCTAAGAAGGAGATATAACAATTGTAAATATATATGTGCCCAACATAGCACTTCAATATATAAGGCAAGTGCTAAGAGACATAAAAGGAGACATTGATAGTAACACAATGATAGTGGAGGACTTTTAACACCCCACTTACAGCAATAGGCAGATCATCCAGACGGAAAATCAATAAGGAAACAAAGGCCTTAAATGACACATTAGATCAGATGGATTTAATTGATATTTATTGAGCACACCATCCAAAAGCAGGAGAACACATTTTTTTTCAAGTACACATGGGACATTCTCCAGGGTAGATCATGTGCTGGGCCACCAAGTAAGCCCTGATAAATTTAAGAAAATTAAAATGATATCAAATATCTTTACCAACCACAATGCTCTGAGAGTAAAAATTAAGTGTAAAAAAAAAGAATTGCAAAAAACCCATGGAGGTTAAACAATATGCTACTAAACCACCAGTGGATTACTGAAGAAATCAAAGAATAAGTAAAAAAAAATACCTACAGAAAAATGAAAACAGAAACGTGATGATCCAAAACCTATGGTACAAAGTAAAAGCAGTTCTATGAGGGAAGTTGATAGTGATATAAGCTTACCTTAGGAAAAAATCTCAAATAAATAACATAACCTTAAACCTAAAGCAATAAGAGAAAAGAAGAACAAACAAAACCTAAAGTTAGTAAAAGGAAAAAATGCATAGAGATCAGAGCACAAATAAATGAAATAGATACTTGAAAAAATAGAAAAGATCAATGAAACTAAAAGCAGTTTCTTTTGATGAAGAAAATTGATAAACCTTTATCCAGACTCATCAAGAAAAAAGGAAGAGTGCTTAAATAAACAGTTAGAAATGAAAGAGAAGTTACAACCAACATTACAGAAATACAAAGGACCATAAGAGACTACTACAAATAACTATACGCCAATAAAATGGAAAATCTAGAATATATAGACAAGTTCTGAGAAAGGTACAATGTCCCAAGACTGAAGCAGAAAGAAATAGAAAATATGAATACAAATTACCAGTACTGAAATTGAAACAGCAATTTAAAAATTATCAACAAACAAAAGTCCATGACCAGACAGCTTCAAAGGTGAATTCCATGAAACATTTACCGAACATTTAACACCTATCCTTCTCAAACTATTCCAAAAAATTGCACAGGAAGGAGCACTTCTGAATTCATTTTATGAAGCCACCATCACCCTGATACCAAAACCAGACAAAGAGACTGCCAAAAAATAAAATTACTGGTTATTAACACAGATGAACATGGATGTAAAAATCCTCAAAATACTAGCAGACTGAATCAAGTGGGATGCAAGGATTTTTCAATATCTGTTAATCAATCAGTATAATACATCATATTATGCAATTTGAAGAATAAAAACCATATGATTATCTCGATAGATGCAGTTAAAGCTTTTGATAAAATTACACATACATTTTTGATAAAAAAAAAATCCTCTCCAAGAAGTGGGCATAGAGGGAACATACCTCAACATAATAAAGGCCATATGTGACAAATTCACAGCTAACATCATACTCCATGGTGAAAAGATGAAAACCTTTCCTCTAAGATCAGGAACAAGACAAGGATGACCACTCTCACCACTTTTATTCAACACAGTTTTGTAAGTTCTTATCACAGCAATCAAAGAAGCAAAAGACATAAAAGGAATCTAAATTGGAAAGAAGTGAAATTGTCACTGTTTGCAGATGACATGACACTATATGCAGAAAATTGTGAAGATGCTACCATAAAACTACCAGGGCTCATAAAGGAATTAGGTTAAGTTGCAGGATGTAAAATTAATACACAGAAATCTGTTACATTCCAACACATTAACAATGAAAGAATAGAGAGAGAAATTAAGGAAACAATTTCATTTATCAACACATCAAAAAAATACCTAAAAATAAATTTATGTAAGGAAGCAAAAACCTGTACTCCTAAAATTATAGGATGCTGCTGTTAAAAAACATTGAAGACACACAAACAGATAAAAAGACGTACTGTGTTCTTGAATTGGAAGAAACAAAATTGTCAAAATGATTATACTACCCAAGACAATCTACATAGTCAAAGCAATCCTTATTAAACTACCAATGTTATTTTTCACAGACCTAGAATTTTTTTTAATTTGTATGGAAACACAGAAGAGCCCAATAGCCGAAGAAGTCTTGAGAAAGCAAAATAGAGCTGGAGGAATCATGCTCCCTGACTTCATACTATACTACAAAGCTACAGTTATCAAAAGAGTACGGTACTAGCACAAAAACAGACATATAGATCAGTAGAACATGACAGGAATCACAAAAATAAACTCACCAACCTAAGGTCAATTAATCAATAACAATGAAGGCAAGAATATACAGTGGAGGAAAGACAGTCCCTTCAATAAATGGTTCTGTGAAAACTGGACAGCTACATGTAAAAGAATGAAATTATAGCATTCTCTAACACCAGATACAAAAATAAACTTAAAATGTATTAAAAACTTAAATGTAAAAGTGGATACCATAAAACTCCTAAAGCAAAACATAAGCAGAACACTCTTTGACATAAATCACAGCAATATTTTTTGGATTCTTTTCATAGAATAATAAAAACAAAAATAAAATAAATAAAAACAAAAAGAAACAAATGAGACTTAATTAAACTTAAAAGCTTTAGCACAGCAAAGGAAACCAGAAAGAAAACAAAAATACAACCTACAGAATGGGAGAAAATGTTTGCACAAAATGTACCCAACAAGGGATTAATTTCCAAAATCTACAAACTTCTATAGCTCAATATTAAAAAAAAATAATGTGCAGAGGATCTAAATAGACATTTTTTTTCAAAGAAGACATACAGATAGCAAACAGGCACATAAAAAGATGTTCAACATTACTGATTATTAGAGAAATGCAAATCAAAACTACAATGAGGTATCTTATCACAGGAGTCAGAATGGTTATTATTAAAAAGTCTACAAATAATAAATGCTGAAGAGGGTGTGGAGAATAAAGGACCTTCCTAAACTGTTGGTGGGAATGTAAACTGGTACAGCAACTATCTATCTAGAACAGTATAGAAGTTCCTTAAACTGAAAATAGGAGTTCCCGTCATGGCTCAGTGGTTAACGAATCCGACTAGGAACCATGAGGTTGTGGGTTCATTCCCTGGCCTTTCTCAGTGGGTTAAGGATCCGGCGTTGCCCATGAGCTGTGGTGTATGTCGCAGACATGGCTCGGACCACTCGTTGCTGTGGCTCTGGCATAGGCTGAAGGCTACAGCTCTGATTAGACCCCTAGCCTGGGAACACCCATATGCCACAGGAAGTGGCCCTAGAAAAGGCAAAAAGACAAAAAAAAAAAAAAAAAAAAAAAAAACTGAAAATAGTTACTATACCATCCTGCAATCCCACTTCTGGGCATATATCCAGAGAAAACTATAATTCAAAAACATACATATATCTCAATGTTCATTGCAGCCTTATTTATAATAGCCAAGACATGGAAGCAAACTAAGTGTCCATCAACAGATGAATAAACAAAGAATATATCATTCATATAAGTGTGTGTGTGTATAACATTATTCAGCCATTTGTTGACTTAAAAATGCATAACCTGAAAGTTGAAAGTTGTTTTATTTGGGGCAAAATTAGGACTTAAGCCTGGGAGACAGCATCTTAGGTAGCCCTGAGAAAACCACTTCGAGGAGGCTAGTGGAGAACTAAACTATATAGGGGTTTTCGCAACAAATGGCAGGTAGTAGGAAAAAAAGATTTACTGCTAATTACAGAAAACTAGTTATCTTAAGGAATTAAACACATTTCTATAGGAAGATACAAAGGTCCAGGATCACTGAAACTATTCCTTTGATATGCACCTCAGCTATCTGGGGCCAATATTTTGTGTTTTCACAGCTTGAGTTTCCTCAGGGCTTACTGTTAGGAGTGGCTGCAGTCTGATGACTGCTAGATGGCAGGTATTCCTTGTTTCCTTCCTGAGTTCTCTCATGGCTCAGTCTTGGAGGTGGCTGCATTCGCAGATGACTGTGACATCCTTTGTTTTGTTGACGTAACTACAGATTGGTCAGGGGTATTCCAGATAGTTCTGAAATACCACTCCAAAGAGGCAGGGGGAAATAATATCAGTGTATATGATAAAGGTGAAGGAGGAGGTGCATGAAGACTTGCACACGTTTTACCAAAAGTTTGGTGCTGGCCTTGTGAGGGAGCAGATATTACCATGAAGGAGTTTAGTGCTTTTCTAGATATGAAGAGATATAAGAATTGGACATATAAAATCTTCTCCTAAAAATATCTATTTGAAGACCTGTTGCTCTAGTTTTCCTAAAGCACAGAGTGCCTCACTTCTGGTCTCCACCTTGAGCTCTGCTCAGGAGGTGCTGCAGGTTAGCAGCTGTAGAGGCTCATGACTTAATCCATGCAGAGGCAGGTGGCAAGTGCCATGCTTCAGTTCACACATAAAAAGTAATGAAATAATGCCATTTGCAACAACATGGTTGGAACTAGAGATTATCATACTAAGTGAAGTAAGCCATTCAGAGAAAGACAAATATCATATGATATCCTGTATATGTAGAATCCAAAAAAAAAGGATACAAATGAATTAATTCACAAAATAGAAATATACCTGCAGACATAGAACTCAAACTTATGGTTTACCAAGTGGAAAGGGGAGAGTAAATTAGGATGTTGGAATTAACATACACACACTACTATGTATAAAAAAAACAACAAAGACATACTGTATAGTACAGGGAACTATACTCATTATCTTATAATAATATATAAGGGAAAGAATCTGAAAAAAATGTATATACATGTATAAAGCAATCACTGTGGTATACACCTGAATCTAACATGACAATGTAAACTGACTATACTTAAATTAAAAATAAAAAAACTATCTGTAAAAAAGATGATGAAAGATATCAACACCTTGAGGAAAAGAAAGTTGACATTCTACTATGTATCAGTCCCTATACTGAAATACTAGTCTTATTTAATCTTCATACTGACATTTTGATGTATCTCATTATTTATTTTTACTTTACAGATGATAAAACTGAAAGACAGAAAATTAAGTCACTGGCACAAAGTCATGACAAAATGGTGACAAAACTGGGATTTAAAATACCTATTTTATTATAAATTCCCTGTTTTTTCCTTTGCATTTCCCTCTGTGAAAGTTTAAAGGTGTATCAGCTGTGGCAAACTCCTAGTCTCACTAGGAGTGTTATAAATATACACTATAATTTTAGATAATAGCAAGTTCTGTGAAGAAAATGAAATAGAATGTTGTGATAAAAGAGTGATTGCAGGACAGAAATGAGGGACATAAAATAGAGACAACTTCTCCAAGAAAGTGGTCAGGTAAGGAAAAATCTAGGAGAAAACAAAGATAAATACTCTGAGGAAGGGTAATCTACTGTGTTTGAGGACAAGCAGCAAAATCACTATTTACATAGTCACTGAATAGGGAAGAGAGTGATAAGAGATAAAGATATATTATATCAGGTCCTGTAAACCCTGAAAGGGAATTTGAATTTTATACTGAGATCTGAAGGCACTGGAGGATTTTAAGTATCGAAGTTAATGATTTAATCCACAATAAAAAGTTGAAATGATTTAAACCCCATTAAAATGTTAAAATTCTTTGGAACTTTGTGGGGAAAATAAATAGACTGTAAGAGGACAACTGCGAAATCAGAGAAATCAGAAGACAGTCATAGATGAAACAATCAGAGGACAATCATACAGGTAACAGTGGCCTGGAGTAGGGTGAGTAAATGTGGGTTTGATAAGATATAGTTAGCCTTGGAAAGTATTTTCAAAGTAGAGCTGATAAGAAGTGCTGACAGGGAAAAAAAAAAAAAGCTGTGTTGATGGATTAGATAGAGGAAATGAGATGGAAAGAAAAATTAAAACTCTTAAGCTAAGCATCAGAAAACTTGAGTAAATGCTATTTCCTTTAAGTTGGATGGAGAAGGCAATTTTGGAAATGGTGGGGAGGAAGTGAGGAGATGGAAACAATTTTAAATGTGTTAAGATGCTTATTCAACATTCTAATGAAGATGTCAAGCAAGCAGTTGCATATGAGTCTTGAGTTCAGCCTTTTTCAATATCCTTAAAGATAATTACACCCATCTTCCACATGTACCCTCAAGCCAATGGGCCAGATAAAAGGCAATAAAAGATTTTTAGCCTCACATCCCTTTTGCTACTCTCTGTACCAAAGGGGTAATGAGATACCTCACATATCACCATGAAATTCTTTTACAGCACTATAATTCATGTCTCTGCCTAAGGCATGCCAATGAAGAGGAAGTATGGCTTTCAACATTAATACTATCCAGTACTTGGGTAGGCTATTCCAAAGCCAGCCATTTAAAAAAAAAACTCAATATATCTACTGCCAACAGGTAGCCTCTCAGTTTAACAGACCTTCAGATGTATAAGTATAAATAATAAATGTAGATGTCTTTCACCCTGAAGCCCCACAGCTAAAATGCATTCATGAGGGAATCAGTTTGGGCCTCAGAAGTGGATTTGAATCATGTTTTTTTTTTTTTCCAATATGTATGACACAGGTAACTAATTTAAGCCTTATTTAATAGCACCTATATTAATAGCAGCTATATTTAGGGTTATCATGAAGATAAAATTATGTAATATATGTAAAGCCTTAATATGGTGCTCAGTAAATGTTGATTCTTATTTATTCTCGAGATTAAGTTGAACCAAATGCAACTGCTAATATTTGACATTTTTTACTAACACAATAGCAATTGTAGGTGGTTTTAAAACAGTAAAAATATATCTAGTTCACTTTGCAATGGCAGAAACAAATATCCATTACTCAAATCACACAAAGACTAGACCTTTCCTTGAAATGGAGTTAAGCTTTAGGGTACTAATAATGAAATTACAGAGTATTCCTATCATACACATAAATCTATTTTCTAGTCACAAGTACTTCCTTTGTGGAGAGGAAGCTAAAGTACAAATTGTGAGGAGAGAAGGAAAAAAGCACAGTAGGATCCTAGAAATTAAATATTGTAAATAGTCAGTACCTTTCAATATTACCAATACCAAGTAAGATAGCCAGTCACTTTCTTCTTTTTCTGAAAGAGCTTATCACTTCCTTTTTTCTTTTCTTTTTTAACCACACCCACAGCATATGGAAGTTCTCAGTCCAGAGACTGAATCTGAGCCTAAGCTGCAAACTAGGGGATCAAATATGCGCCTCAGCAGTGACCAAGCTACTGCAGAGACAAGGGCACCCACTGTGCCACAACAGGAACTCCCCAAAGGCATTTTTAAAAATAACTTTGGGCCATATATTAGATTTTAGATATAAGTGATATGAAATGGTATTTGTCTTTCCCTTTCTGACTTACTTCACTCAGGATGAGATTCTCTGGTTCCATCCAGGTGGCTGCAAATGGCATTATGTCATTCGTTTTTATGGCTGAGTAGTATTCCTTTGTGTATATATACACCACACCTTCTTAATCTATCATGTCGATGGACATTTGGGTTGTTTCCATGTCTCAGTTATTGTGAATAGTGCTGCAATGAACATGTGGGTGCATGTGTATTTTTCAAGGAGAGTTTTGTCTGGATATATGCCCAAGAGTGGGATTGCTGGGTCATATCGTAGTTCTATGTATAGCTTTCTTATAGTTTTCTAAGGTACCTCCATACTCTTCTCCATAGTGGTTATACCAGCCTACATACCCACCAACAGTGCAGGAGAGTTCCCTTTTCTCCACACCCCCTCCAGCATTTGTTATTTGTGGACTTACTAATGACGGCCATTCTGACTGGTGTGAGGTGGTATCTCGTGGTAGTTTTGATTGGCATTTCTCTAATAATCAGGGATGTTGAGCATTTTTTCATGTGCTTGTTGACCATCTGTATATCTTCCTTGGAGCAATGTCTATTCAGGTTCGTTGCACATTTTTCAATTGGGTTGTTGGCTTTTTTGCTGTTGACTTGTAGAAGTTGCCTGTATATACTAGAGATTAAGGCCTTGTCAGTTTCATCATTTGAAACTAATTTTTCCCATTCTGTAAGTTGTCTTTTTGGTTTCTTGTTTGTTTCCTTTGCTGTGCAAAAGCTTGTCAGTTTGATTAGGTCCCGTTAGTTTATTTTTGCTCTTATTTCTGTTGCTTTGGGAGACTGACCTGAGAAAATATTCATAAGGTTGCTATCAGAGAATGTTTTGCCTGTGTTCTCCTCCAGGAGTTTGATTGTGTCTTCTCTTATATTTAGGTCTTTCAGACATTTTGAGTTTATTTTGATGCATGGTGTGAGGGTGTGTTCTAGTTTCATTGATTTTCATGCAGCTGTTCAGATTTCCCAGCAATACTTGGGAGAAAAGTATTGAAAAAAGACTGTCTTTTTCCCATTTTATGTTCTTGCCTCCCTTGTCAAAGATTAATTGACCATAGGTTTCTGGGTTTATTTCCAGTTCTCCATTCTGTTCCATATGTCTGTATGTCTGTTTTGGTACCAGTACTACACTGTCTTGATGACTGCGGCCTTGTAGTAGTGCCTGAGGTCTGGGAGAGTTATGCTTCCTGCTTGGTTTTTGTTCCTCAGAATTGCTTTGGCAATTCTGGGTCTTTGGTGGTTCCATATACATTTTTGGATTGTTTGTTCTAGTTCTGTGAAAAATGTCATGGGTAATTTGATAGAGATTGCATTGAATCTGTAGATTGCTTTGGGTAGTATGGCCATTTTTACAATATTATTTTTTCTAACCCAGGAGCATGGAATATCTTTCCATTTCTTTGCATCTTCTTTAATTTCCTTGATTGATGTTTTATAGTTCTCAGCATGTAAGCCTTTCTCCTCCTTAGTCAGGTGTATTCCTAGGTATTTCATTTTGGGGAGTGCAATTTTAAAAGGTATTGTATGTTTGTATTCCTTTTCTAATATTTCATTGTTGGTATACATAAATGTGACTGATTTCTGAATGTTAATCTTATATCCTGATTCTTTGCTGAATTTGTTGATCAGTTCAAGTAGTTTTTGGGTTGAGTCCTTGGTGTTTTCTATATATAGTATCATGTCATCTGCATTCCTTGACAGTTTTACCTCTTCTCTTCCAATTTGGATGCCTTTTATTTGTTTGTCTGATTGCTGTGGCTAGGACATCCAGTACTATGTTGCATAACAGTGGTGAGAGTGGGCATCCTTGTCTTGTTCCATATTTTAGTGGGAAGGCTTTCAGGTTTTCTCCATTGAGTATTATATTTTCTGTGGGTTTGTCATAAATGGCTTTGATTATGTTAAGGTATGTTCCCTCTATACCCACTTTGGTAAGTTTTTATCGTAAATGGATGTTGGATTTTGTCAAGAGCTTTTTCTGCATCTTTTGAGATGATCATGTGGTTTTTGACTTTTCTTTTGTTAATGTGGTGTATGACGATTTATTTGCGTATGTCGAACCATCCTTGTGAACCTCGGATGAATCCCACCTGCTCATGGTGTAAGATCTTTTTTATATGCTGTTGGATTCGGATAGCAAAAATTTTGTTGAGAATTTTTGCGCCCATAGTCATCAAAGATATCGGCCTATAGTTTTCTTTTTTGGTGTTATCTTTGTCTTGTTTTGGAATTAGGGTGATGGTGGCATAATAGAATGTCTTTGGGAGTGTTCCTTCTTCCTCAACCTTTTGAAAGAGTTTAAGGAGGATGGGTATAAGTTCCTCTTTGTATGTTTGGTAGAATTCACCTCTGAAGCCATCTGGTCCTGGACTTTTATTTGTCAGGAGTGATTTTATGACCTCTTCAATTTCATTTCTAGTGATCGGTCTGTTCAGTTGGTCTGTTTCTTCTTGATTCAGTTTTGGCAGGCTGTAAGTCTCTAGAAAGTTGTCCATTTCTTCCAGATTGTCAAATTTGTTGGCATATAGGTGTTCATAGTATTCTTTCATGGTTTTTTGTATTTCTGTAGTATCTATTGTGACTTCTCATTTTTCATTTCTTATTTTGTTTAGACAAATAAGAAACAAAATAAGAAAAGATGTAGAAACAATCTAAATATCCATTGGTGGATGCATGAATAAAGGAAATGTGGTATATACACACAAAGGAATACTATTTAGCCTTAAAAATAAAGAAAACTCTGTCATATACTACAACCTGGATTAAACTTGAAGACATCATGCTAAGTGAAAAAAGCCAACACAAAGGACAAATATCATATGATACTACTTACATGAGCTATCTAAAGTAATCAAATTCATAGAAACAGAAATAAGTTGGTGGTTGCCAGGGGCTGGCAGAGGTGAAAATGAGGAGTTGTTAGTGGATTTCAGCTGCAAGTAAAGAAAGTTCTAGAGATGCTGTACAATAATGTGCATATATGGTTATCAATACTGTGGTACACATTTAAAGTTGTTGTGGGTTTTTAAAAAAATCAATGTTGAAAAGAAAAGTAAAATGTTTTGATACCCAGAGAGGTGAGGAAAAGAGTGAGAGAAAGGAACACTGCTATCAATATTAGCCTTGTAAACCCTTAAATAAAATTTGGGGTTTTTTCCTTAAAAACACATCAAGATATTATCAATAAATTTTATGAGAAATGCTTGTCTTAGCTGCTTCAGAATCCTTCCTAAATCCCATATTTAAGTGTTGCAAAATAATTGATTATGGTAAATAAAGCTCAGATCAATTTTCCAACATGTGGGCTCTGTGTGTATGTTCCTAAGACAGAAGGCTTTAATTTTCTTGGCACTTGTTACTGTTTAGCTGGCCTTTCAGGATAAATGCCAAAGCTGTGTGGACATTTTGTAGGTTCTGATGAAACATAATTAGATAGCAACAGCTTTACAAAATCCTTCTTTATTATACTCACCACAGTGAGCACAGTATAGAATTGTTGCACCCTATAATATACTGCTCATTGTCTCTTCTCAATGAAAGAATTTTTAATCCAGGCACTCTTTAAAAATATACTATATATTCTGGAGATGCAATATGGAAATAAAATGTCCCAAAAATCTAAAGTATATTTGCCAGCCAAGCTCTGAAAGAGAGGTATTACAGGGATAAACTCCCATGTATGCCATGGCTTAAATGGTGATGATTTCTATGTCCTTATATTCTTACAATAGAAAGTCAGGCATAATGCCCAAACAACTGTGAGAATAAAATATTTATTGGTCTCAGTTGAGTCCCCAAGTTCAAAAGAATAGGTTGTTTGGGGGCTGTCTAATAATGTCCTTAAATGATCTTTTCAAAGATGTGTTTGACAATAAATATATTTACTCTCTACCCCAATAAACAGTAATTATCACAAAATTGGTTCTCTGAGACTCTAAGGTCAGGGAACACATAACTCTTGTTAAAATTACATATCTTTGATACCACTTGGAAATAATGTTACTCTATAAACACATAGAAGGAAATAAATTTTGAATAATGTACCCACTGCAAAACCCATATATGTTTGTCTTTGATATGGCAATTTCTGCAATTTTACCCTAGTTCCTAGTTGCCATTCTTCTCAAACACCAAGTCATTTTAGGATGCTTTTTAGCCACTCCAAATTAGCACTCTGTGATTTAACAGTATTGTTCAAAGACCCCCCAGCTGTAGCCCTGTAAACTGCTTCATCCCTATTGACATCGCTTTCCACTTAAAAACTCCTTTTCCTCCTCCTTCTCATTTAAATTCCCATTCCTCTAGGTTTTGATCCCATGTAATAATAAGGAGAAAAAAATCCCACTGTGCTAGTTCATCTAAAAGGTGACTTTTCAGGGTGTGGGGATGTCAAAATAATTTGGAAGGACTTTTGGATGTGACCTGAATTCAAGTTATGCTATATCAGAGAGGCCTGCCACTAGGATGAGCCTTGATAGTAAAATTAAGGATTGATTCATAGCATCTATCAATTTCAGTGTCAATGATTTTAAACTGTCCCAGTTTCAAAGCTCTGGCTTTTACTGGTCCTAAAATAGGTCTAGAACATCACCAAATTAGCAAGACATGAACAGTTCAACCATGATTTAACCTTCACAAAATGCCATTTTAACTAACACTGTAGTCTACTAACCCTGTCTTTTTGCTCTCAGTACCATGCATCTCATCTAGAACATTTTTGGTTTCAAAGGATCCAGAGATACATCAGCAGATTAAGCGATCCCACTTTACTGTTTCAATCATTATGTTTTGCTTTATATCAAATGATAATTCTCTAAACAGAGTCAAAAGCCCAAGGGGAACTAATTTACTTACCTACTAATAATACAGTTTTACTGTGGATGATACTATAGCCACTTTTAATGAGCTCTTGTCTAGTCTCTTAAGCACATCAACCATCATCTATAAAAATTCAGGATTAGAGGAGTTTTCCTAGGTGACAATAGCCTAATAAACACATTCCTTTCTTTACTTCTACCATCTATTCCTTGGCAATAAGGCACGGATAGCAACAGTCTATTTTTTTCCTCCAAAAAAGAGGCTAAACTTCATGATGAGGTAGTTTTAGAGATGTTACTGTTCTAACAAAAAAAAAAGGAATGGTTGAATGCATATATCAACAAATTTATATTTTTGGTAGTAAGGAAGAAATTAGACAAACATAGGAGCTAAAGAGGCAAGCCATTTACTGCTTAGAAATTGTTAGGTATTTTTTGTTGTTTGTGTTTTAAGGCCACAACTGTAGCATATGGGAGTTTTTGAGCTAGGGATGGAATCAAAACTGCAGCTGCCAGCCAATGCCACAGCCACAGCAATGCCAAATCTGAGCCTTGCCTGCAGCTTGCTTGTGGCAATGCCAGACCCTTAACCCACTGAGGCCAGGGAGAAAACTTGCATCCTCAGGGAGACTGTGTCAGGTCCTTAGCTCACTGAGCCACAGTGGGAACCTCAGAAGTTGTTATATGTTGATCTCCTTAATTCTAGAAACCTCCTCAATGCACAAGAGCTTTCTATGATAGCATGCTATATTCTAAGCTTTTATAATGAGAACCATGCTTGTCTTGCTCACCACTATAATTTATGTCCCTATGGAATTACATGATGCCTGGTGTACACTAGGTGTTCAATAAATATTTCTTCAATGGGGAAACTGGGGTATATAATTATTTTCTTGACATACTCATCTCTATTTCTCCTTGTGCCCAAAGATAATGTTTATATTCCCAGAAATCACAAAAGTGTCTGGCACATGCTTAATTTTTGCCTGATCAGTGAACAAAATGATTTTAATCACATATACCTTCTATCTTTTCCAGGCTCAACTCTAACTGGATATCTCTGTCATCCTGAATTCTATTCTGTTTTCATCTTCAGCCTTACATACTAGAGCTTTTTGTGTCTTTGACCTTTAAAGTGATAAATATCTTCAACTAAAATATGTGAGATGGGTTTTTTGTTTGTTTCTTGCCTCATTTTATACAAAATAAAAAACCGTTCTAGTTCTCTGAGGGCCCTAATCCCAGGCTTATGCAAATCTATGACTTTTATAAGGTAATATTATGAATTCATACTTTTGCTACTCCAGGTTATCTTTCAGATAAACTCATTCCCACTTTGTCTATTTTCTGCTTACATATTGTTCTCTATCTTTCTTGAGATGTCTAGGTCACAATTTGCTTTTAATATTTTTCTGGTTGTGCTATGGCTTCTGCTGGATTGGATGGACCTCTGATCCTTGACCTACCTGGTTATGGCACTAGAGAAAATGTTTTTTAGAAAACATCCACAATAACATGCAGTGGTAAACTGTGCTACATTTAACTTATCACCAATTTTTACTTAATTCATATTTTTGCAAAGCAGAATCAGGAAATAAAGGGGTTCTGGATACTTATAAGACATTTTATTTTTTTATTTTTATTTTTTTCCTGTTTCCCTTCATTTATTTATTTTTTTAAATTGTTATTTCCCCAATATAATAGTTTTTCTACTGTACAGCATGGTGACCCAGTTACATGTACATGCATACATTCTTTTTTTTTTTATTTATTCTCTTTTTCCACTGTACAGCATGGGGACCAAGTTACACATACATGTATACATACTTTTTCTTTTTTTTAAAAAAGGTGGGATTCAAAATGTGATTATACACTCAGGCTAAGGGAAAAAAACAAGCATTTTTACCACAAAATTAATTTCATAAGTAAAAATATTATAGAAGATGGGTGAAATTAAATAATTCTTCCATAAGTAGGTTGTTCATTTATTTTCCCATGGGAAATTACAAGAGTCAGTTCAAAAAAACCTGAAAAATTTTCATTTGAAGAAATTTCCCCTGGGGCTAATTTATGTCAAATCATGTGAAATGACCTGTGTTTTTTTTTTAGACAGTCTAATTCTAAAGCTCGTGACATGATTATTTTAGTGGCATTACAATATCCCATAGTTTGTTTTTTTTCTTTTTGCCTTTTCTAGGGCCGATCCTGCAGCATATGGAGGTTCCCAGGCTAGGGCTGGCCTACACCACAGCCACAGCAATGTGGGATCCGAGCCGCATCTGCGACCTACACCACAGCTCACGGCAACGCTGGATCCTTAACCCATTGAGCAAGGCCAGGGATCGAACCCACAACCTCGTGGTTCCTAGTCAGGTTTGTTAACCACTGCGCCACAATGGGAACTCCCCATAGTTTCTATTTTACAAGGTTTTTATCTCTGTATAGTTTAATACAGAACTAGTTTTTTACTTTATAAAAACAGACAGTCTACTATATATTTTATACATCATTCCTGGTGAAAAGATTATTTTAAACTTTATCCATACCTAAAGTGTGATCCAGATTACTAAAGTAAAAATATATGGCCTTTTTGTGTGTGTTTAATAACCATATATGAATTCAAAAGACATAGAGCCTTGATATAGACCATTTACTTAAGCTGCCTTTGGACAGATCAATCCACCAACTTCTTGATTTCTCTGATTAAGAAAATAAAGGAAGCAAAACTGCTAAAATATTTTCCACCTATAGAAAAATTACTCAAAATTTTATATCCTAGAACAAGTTTCTTCTCTGTGTTTCAATCCAGTATATCTAACCATTTCATTTATATCATTCTTAGATGTCTACATGGCACCTCAAAAATAAAAATAATTTCATGATATTCCCTTTTGACCTACCTAACCTAGTCCTATACATGTGTCCCACATAGCCCCAAAGGATATCACTAGCCATTCAGTTTACCACTCTCTCTCCCTTGCTCCATATATCTAGCCCATCATTGAGTCCACTTAAATATCTCTACAGTCCATCAATTCATTTCTATCTCTACCACTCACTACTTCTGGAGACTGTACTTCCTCTTTCTGTTTCCTGATAACCGGTAACTTATTAATTGGTCTAATCCTCATCCATTAGGCTTCCCTTCCAGCCTATTCTACATATTAAGAATGAGGTATTTGAAAGAAAATCTAATGATGTATTTCCTTTACTTAAAAATCTTTAATTCTTTCCTTTAACATTTAGGGTAAAGGCAAAATTCCTTAAAGTGCGTATCAAGACTCCTCATGACAAGGAGTTCCCATTGTGCCTCAGTGGAAATGAACCCAACCAGTGTCCATGAGGACGCAGGTTCAATTGAGCTTCAGTGTAGTTTGCAGACACGTCTCGGATCTGGCATTGCTGTGAGCTAGAGGAATCAGGCTTCCTGACTTCAGACTATACTACAAAGCTATAGTCATCAAAACAGTATGCTACTGACACAAAAACAGAAATATAGATCAGTGGAATAGGATAGAAACCCAGAATTAAATCAAATAGCCAACCAATCTATGACAAAGGAGGCAAGAACATACAGTGGAAGAAATACAGTCTCCTCAATAAGTGGTGCTGGACAAAAGGGACAGCTACATGTAAAAGAATGAAGTTAGAACATTTTCTAACACCTTACACAAAAATAAACTCAAAATGGATTAAAGACCTAAATGTAAGGCCAGATAATCTAAAACGCCTAGAGGAAAACATAGGCAGAACAATCTTTGACATAAACAGCAGTATCTTATTTGATCTACCTCCTAGAATAATGACAATAAAAACAAAAATAAACCAATGAGATCTAATTAAATTCAAAAGCTTTTGCACAGCAAAGGAAACCATTTAAAAAAAAGACAACCCACAGAATGGGAGAAAATTTTTGCAAACAATGCAACCAACATGGGCCTAATCTCCAAAATATACAAACAACTCACACAACTAAACAACAACAGCAAAAAAACCCCAAACAACCCAATTGAAAAATGGGCAGAAGCCCTAAATATACATTTCTCAAAAGAAGGTATATGGATGGACAGTAAGCCCATGAAAAGATGTGCAACATCATTGATTATCAGAGGAAATACAAATCATTTTTATACTTTCAACCTATCATTCCAGACTCTTTTGGCCTTTGGGGATCCTAAATCTGAGATATCCCTCCACATATTTTTTTTTTTTTTTGTCTTTTTGCCTTTTCTAGGGCCGATCCTGCAGCATATGGAGGTTTCCAGGCTAGGGGTCAAATTGGAGCTGTTGCCACTGACCTACGCCAGAGCCACAGCAATGCCAGATCCAAGCCGCGTCTGTGACCTACACCACAGCTCACGGCAATGCCGGATCCTTAACCCACTGAGCAAGGCCAGGGATCAAACCCACAATCTCATGGTTCCTAGTCAGATTCGTTAACCACTGAGCCACGATGGGAACTCCCCTCCACATATTTTATTATGGTGCCATGAATATCCTCGTCCAAATCACTGATAAAAATCTCATGGAGGAGAACCAATAATAGGGTCATCTTAAAAGAAAACTCTCTCTAAGCTTATATCAACACTATAATTAGCTTTCTTTAGATCTAGCATTCAACCAGTTATAGACCCACTTGTTTTATTTTCATCCAGTATCCAGGTAGTCTAGCAAATACTTTGCAATATTACATATGTATATATTTGGCTATGGAATTATGTGTATTATATAGAAACCGATGCGATAGCTTATACTAGTCTATAGTAATTAGTTCCCTTCTTTCAATCAATAATTGCCCTATTATCAACACACTAGTAAAAGAAGGAAAATCTTCACTTTGAACTCCTAAGAATAAAGTAGAAACAATACTATCACCTAAAATTTGGAAAAAGCTTTCTATTATTATTATCATTATTGTCACCATTTGACACACAAACTGACACTTTTTTTTATTATTCCCATTTAACAAATGAATAAACTGAAGCTCTGAATAGGTAGTTGACTTATTCAGAGTCATAATGCTAATAAGTGGAGGAAAATAAAAATAGAACACAAACCATCTGGCTTAGTTTTATCTTTCCAGTATATTAAATGCCTCACCAGACAAGAAAATTTGCAAATAAATAAGATGATGAAAAGTTCAAAAATGACTTAAGACATTAAAAATAAGGTACCTTTTCCACAACTTTTACCAAAGAAGATTGATATATACCCATTAACCTCAAACATTATATTAATAAAACACATCACCAGTTATTTCTGTATACACTGGCATTCTTGAGATAAAAAGAAAAGACTGTTTTTTTAATCTTTCGAAATACTAGGCCTTATGAATATCTTAATCTTGCTTTGGAAATTAAGTTACTGAAATTCCTTTTTAAAAGCAAAAGTCAATATTTAGCACAGAGATAATATATTTTTCAGGTTCAAGTATCAGTATGGCTCCTTTGGATGTGAGTCTTTAATCCACTGATTAACTGAATTTTCCTTTTGAACATTTCTGATATACATATGGAAATGATTTAAGTATCATTTTTCTGGTTGCTGATAAAAACATTTTCACTTCTCACTACTGTTACATGCTAAATTGTATTGATTTTCCAGGTTATGGGCCTCAGTATATAATTCGGGCACCTAGATTATATAATATCAAAAATATGGATAGTTAGAAGAACTCACAGTCATTAATTCACTTAAAATAATTATTCTGTTGGACATAGCATATAAATAACCTTGGTTATGTCTAGATGCCAGTGCCAAATCATACTAGACTTTATATTTCACCAAATCAGGTGATAGCAAAAATATACGTATCACATGGATAAGCTTGCCACTTTGGACTCTGCCTGAATTCTGCAGGGAAGATGGATAGTTAAGTGTTTTGAGTATGCTGAGGTTAATCTGAAATGCAAGGTCAAGAAGAAGGAAACAACTTAACTCTACTTCTATCAAAATCACCACTACAGGCATCTTCACAGACCTTATTTTCTATGCTGACAATCTGTTTCTCTAGTTCTTTGCCCTCCCAGCTTAGGCTTCTTACCTGTCTTAATTTGGGAATGTGCATCTAATATCATTTTTTCCTGCCTAGTACACCTTGATTTCTAACTTCTCTTCTCAATAACCTGATATTTTGGCTTAATTACTGATTATACCTTTGATTTGTGGCTTGATCTTGGTGTTCTTTATCTTGCACTAGATAATGTGATTATGATTACTTTGCCATCGTGGCTTGGCAGAAGAAACTTACTGAGTAGCTGTTGTTTCAGCATGAGCTCCTGAAGCTAACTGATGATTATTAAGTAAAAGGTACATTCAGCCCAGCTTGTTCAGGAAAAGAGCAGAATCTCTTTACAGTTGCAAACTCTAATTTGACAATGGGAAAATACTGTCTGTTGGTGCTCTACTTTATCCCATTTACTTAAACACTTACCATTGCAATATGAGAGAAAAACATTTGAGTTTGCATGTTTTAGTTATATAATTGATTGAAGTCAGCAATAATTGTTAGGCAAATATAGCAAAAGGGAATTGTAGGAATTTTTAATTGAATAATCCTAAAATGGTTAGAGATTCATCCATTTTTTTTGAATATGTATGGACTATAGCTAGAGTGAATTGATAACATTTCAAACTTCCTTCTAGACTTTTGGTTCTATTGTCCTATTTGCTTTGTCAGTAGAAAGAGTCTAGTGTATATAAAGCAGATTGCCAGCACTGTCCATTTTGGTACAACATAAGCATTATGTTTCATTTCTCATTACAAATTGAAGGTGTATAGAAAAACAAAATCAATTAAAAAGCATTCAAGCAGATATCTTTGCTTACAGCAAATAAACAACCTGTATTACAAAGAGCAAAGCATTTTTACCCAAGAGACTCGTGCAATGGAACATAGCCAGAGTAAACTTTGGATTTTTATGGAAAATCATATGAGGCACTCTAACTTCCATATAGATAGGAAAAGTATTATGCCTTTTTGAAATATAGATTTTCTGAGATAAGTATCAGACAAAAATGTCAAATACAACTTACTTCTTATTTTCAACAGGCATCTTGTATTGTTTTAAATCTATTTTCAAAGATAAAACATCTTAGGAATTGCAATTTATATGTCATACGGCTGAAAAGTTCAAGGGTAAGTGACTCTGCCATATTCCTCTCTATTTTTATAATATATCAAATATATGACTCAATAAATTAAACATGTTTGTTGAATAAATATATTATTATCCAGCACATATGAAAAGAAAACCATAATGAAGACATTGCTGAACTACCTTACCCTCACTGCCCTAGGTATCCTGGGGTAATACCATTTGAATATGTTATCACCACAAAGAACTTTTCCTAGTCAGAAGGACACCTTTGTTCAGATGAGAAACTTCTACTTACCTCTCTATATCACCAGTGCAGTTTCCCTGCATTTATAGTTAGATCTAATTTTCTAAGTGTAATCCTCAATGACACTTAAGATATTTCTTTTAGCCACCCACTTGATTCTACTGATTTCCTACTTTTAGTTGTCCTGCTTCACCTCATTCTAACATAGCCACTGCTACACTGCAGGTGTTGAAGCTTACAAAGTTCTGCAGCGACTGAAACTTACAAAGTTTTGTTGGAATAAGCATTGTCTTGATGTCAGGCTATGTTTCAGAAATGCATTCCTAAGATCAAAGCCTGTTTAATTATATTGCAAAGGGATTTTTCTGTCTTAAATTAGTAGGTACTAGTTGCATCATTGCCTCTCCAAACAGGCCTTTACCTTGTCCCCCTTAATACTTCATGTGAACCACAGTCCCTTTGTTGGTTTCTGCTTCTGGATTCTGTATCTATCTATACAACTTTTCTGTTTTTCTCTAGTATACCTGTGCAAACCCTAACACTAACCAGATGGCCACTTTCCTTATCCTTTGGCAATCTCTGCCAATAATCCCCTACTCTATTGTCTTCTATTTATGCTTATTCCTCCACAAACAACAAAGGATGGACAGTTATAAGTAAATTGTGTCAGGACTTCTTTACTCTCACCTGAAAGCAGGGAATTTATCTTTCCAATTCAAAAATCTGTAAGTCTGTGATACCCTCAACCATTCTTTCAGCTCTGTGAAATTTGAAAACGGTCATATTTCTCAGGAAAACTGCAAAAGGAACAACAAAATGAAGGTTACTAGGAGATGTGAATGGCTGCTTTTTCAACTCTCATGCTTCAGAGCTTTTATCATGAGCCTAAAAACCATAAAGACAAAGAGAGCAATAATTGCACATAAAATGAGAGACATAAAAGCCAGGCTGAAGTGTAGCTTCTAGCTCTCTACAACCTTAGTTATGCAACAACACTTGATGTAACTGGGTTTTGTGAGCCAGAAATTAAGACAAATGTCCTGTCAAAGTGTTCGAATATTTGAAATCGTAACTGTCTGAAAATCCAAGTCCATGAGGAATATAAGACAGGTATTATTTTCTCCACCTGTCATATGAGAAAATGGAAGCCTGGAAAGATTTAGTGGAGGAAGCCTAGGAAAACAGACTTCAGGTGATAGAACTCACATGGCCTTTCTATAAGACTAATGTTCTTTCAATTGTTAGTTCATTCTCTGCCTCCTCTTGACAGACCCTTAAAACCACATAGCTAATGAACTTCCAAGTCACATCTCTCCTTCAAATATTCATTAAAATTCCTAAATTAAAATGCATAATTTTAGTATAGAAATAATTAACATTATGTGGGAAAAATCATTACTCTAAAAGTTTCAATCAGCAATAATTGTGCCTCAGATAAACTTCATGAGCTGTGATATTGCCACTGCACAAAGATACAATAAAAGTTGATGCAAAAGAAAAAGTTAATGTAAAAACCACTTGAATCAGTAAAAAATGGTGAATGGACATTTTAATACAGCAATTTATTACTTCTATCACTTTTGTACAACCTTTTATGACCTGAATAAACTCTGTAGCTTCTAACTTTTTAAAAATCTGGCTTGCCTAGTTTCACTTAATAAAATTTCTTGCACCCATGATAAACATCTCTACTAACCTCATTCCAATATTTGAAGAAACACATTCTATGTATAAACTGCACACAATAGTAATATAATCCTTGAAAACTACCTTGTTATCTAGGCAGCAGGGTGAACTGTCACAATATTTTTATTTTATTTTATTTTATTATACATAATGATTTTTTTTTCCCATTATAGCTGGTTTACAGTGTTAGGGAGTGTTTTTGAGTAGAAGCAGTGCTAACCAATCCAACATGTTTAACATGATTGAACTACTAAGAGTTGACAGGGACTCAAATGGTCAACAAACCTTGCTGACGGTGATTAAGACTTTGAGCATATATATGCCTTTTCTGCAGTTTGTCTGTGATGGTCTGGTAGTACAGTCATGCTCAGCCTCCTTTGGGACAATAATAGATATCTCCAAGGCAGCTATGGCTGAAGTCTTGATCATCACCTATGGCAGTAGCACAAGAAAAAGCTGAGTAGGGCACATCTATGAATTATCAGAAACTTATGCTTGTGCTTTTTTTTTTTTTTTTTGTCTTTTATCCTTTTTAGGGCTGCACCTGTGGCATATGGAGGTTCCCAGGCTAGGGGTCTAATCAGAGCTGTAGCCACCGGCCTACGCCAGAGCCACAGCAATGTGGGATCCGAGCTGCGTCTGTGACCTACACCACAGCTCACGGCAACGCCAGATCCTTAACCCACTGAGCAAGGCCAGGGATCGAACCCGCAACCTCATGGTTCCTCATCGGATTCGTTTCCACTGCACCATGATAGGAACTCCATATTGTATGTCCCGTGGTAATCATTATGTCAGTAAAGGAGAAGGAAAATGAATTTAGTTCTTTATACTTTTGCATCATACATCAAATGGCAATGGTTACAAAGACAGGCAAGAATTGAAAAAGACAGACCTCTGAGTTTTATATATATATATATATATATATATATACACACACACACACATATATATAGTATATTTATATGTGTGTATGTGTGTATATATATATAATATAAATCAGAGATTTCAGTTACCACTCATCCAACTATAGACTGAAAAATTTGAGGGAAAAATCAAAACTAGGAATAGCTCTGTAAGGCAATCTTTTCAGGTATTTAATTCTATTTATTAGAATTCTTATTCTAATAATTTTTATTAGACTGTATATATGTGTATACAATATCTATCTATATAGGTACTGAGTTCTACATGCTTCATATACTTCGTGTTATTGAATCTTCACAATAATCCTGTGAAGTAGGTATTATTATTTTCCCATTTTACACATGCAAAAACTGGGAAATAGGTTAAAGGATAAATAACCAAGTCACACAGCTATTATGTTTTAAAGCTGAGATCTGATCTCATACTCTTCTCAATACATCACATTTCAAGGTCAGCTGAGCCTAGAGCAAGTAAATAACAATAGATCAGGTTGAAATAAAAGCATTCGGAAACATCTTTGAATACAAAGTTTTTGTAGATGCTCGGAGGGCCCTTGAAGCTCAATTGATGTTGAGTAGAATACCACTCTGAGTCACTTATAAAGGAATGACTTTGCTTTTCCAGCAAAGACAACTAGTGTGCCCTTTATCTCTCATATAATTTGGCACCTCCAGGAAAACTTCAAAAGTGACACCTTTTTGAAAGAGTTGCAGAGTTCTCACCAGACTCAGTATTCTGCATAGAGCTTTCTAAAATTGCCTTTAGGCTATGAAGCAAGCACAAGTGTGAAGGAGGAAGGAAGAGCTAACAAAATTGTGTTTGCTCATGTAAGAAGGCATAACTGGGTTATATGCTGAATGTACACTTGCCTGTTTACAGAAAATTATCCCCAAGCTTTTGGTGTAAGGCAAAACTTGCCTAGCTACAGCTGGGGCCAAATTTCACCTCAGCCAGTTTTTGTAAATAAAATGTTTTGGAACATAGCCACATCCATTTGATTATGTACGTCTATGGCTGCTTTCATGCTATAACGGAAGAGTTGAATACTTGGGATAGAGAATATAAGTCCTACAAAGTTAAAATGTTTACTACATGGACTTTTATAGAAAAAGATTGCCAATCCCTGGTTTAAGGAACAAAATCTCTCTGCCTCTGGATATCTGTGGGACTGCCTATGAGGCTTTCAGCCTGTAAGTCAGATCTTTTAGGGGTTTCTTCTTGGCTATCAAGTAAGACATGTGCTTTGTATCTGGTTAGGAAACTCTCGATTGTCTTAATTTGCCTAGAGACCTTTGCTAATGGGTCTTTGGCCATATTTTTTAAGGCACTGAAAAAAAACTTTTTTATTTATTTTTCCTCTTATAAATTTTATTTGCACTTTTTTCATTTCTCTTATCTTTATTACTTCAGATGAGAAATAAAAATAGTTCTGCACAGGTTCCTTTAGCTGGCCTCCTCCTTCCACCCTCAAAGAAAAATGAAGTAATGTTGTCATTACATCTCAGTTTAAATGGGAGATGATTTTCCTAAGATTCAGAGAGAAAAGTTGCTTTAACAAATAATTTTTTTAATTTGTTTAAACTATGCATTACCATCCAGATATCTAGCACATTCACTCAAATCCATTGGGCACTTCTTCCTCAAGGAAATTCCACCCTCCCTGGCCTATATATTACCTGTTATTACCTTATAATAGACCAGTACAATACTATCTGCACAGAACGGGTTCAACTTTGTCAGGGCCAAGGCCAACCAAGTCAGAAATAAGAATTAAGAAGTGGTCTATATCTTCTAAATTCTGTGGGAGCACAAGCCCACCATCATCATCATAAAATACAGTGTTTCTTTTCATTCCCCTGCTAAATATATTTCATATAAATACTATATCTGTTCACCTGTTCTGGTTATTTTCAGCAGCCATGGGCAATTGCTTATCATTCAGCACAGTTCTGAGCAATCATTTCAGATGGTTCCCTTTCCTTGTACACTCAAAGCTAGAGTTTTCAATGTTGATAAATTTTAAATTCAGCCAAGTTACCACTCATCTAATTATAGATTTTTTTAAATGAGAGTGAAAATCACACCTAGGAATAGAACTGTAAAGTAACCCCTTTATGTGTTTAATTCTAGAAAAATCACTACATTTTTCTATACTTTTATTAACACTAAATGAAATGAAGTCCAGTGACTAGGAGACTAAAGGAACTTGAAAAAAAATCTGACTTAATTGATCTACTTTATATCAAGGGGGGTGTCAAAAGGCTTCTCTAAATGTTCTTTTATCCCTAAATTGCTTCTCATATCATAAAAAAAATAAAAGGTTAGCTAAGGTTGGTGTCTCTTCTATTTACTTCAAATTCTCTTTGTGATACAGGTGGTCAGGCTTATCAAATTATCTGTCTGTAAAAGATAAAGCTAATTCCCACCCTAACCCCAACCTACAGAAATCCTACTTATTCTCAAGAAATAGTGAACTCACCTTGCCTGTAATGAGCTAAAACACGTCTCTGGAGAAGTCTTATGGATACCAGGAACCAATTGAATCTTGAGACTGAGCTTATCAATAGCTAGATAAATTCCATCCAACAATTGGCCATTTTGAAAACAACCCACTACTAACCAAGTACCAGAATCAATTCAAACAATTACTACCATAGTGAGCAGTTTAATACCATTCACCTTTCCTTTTCCTCCAAACCAGTGTCAGTTAAAAAAATAAAATAAAAAATAAACAAACCAAAAGTGTATTGCTCTTCAGGGAAAAAAATATATTTTCCTGATTTTGAGTCTGAATTGTTAAGCAACTACCAACCTATTCTTCTCAGCTTAGAGCAGAGTGCCATTATTACAACAGCCACCATGTACTTTTTATTTATGGAAACACAACCAATGCCTGGGGTTAAAGTGATGTACAAACCTAACATCTTGTCCTAACACATCAAGAAGAACTGCTTTCAGCCCTTTTCTATCAAAGCAAATGCAAAAATAAACACAAGTTTGAGTATGTTTTCTATTTCTATAGCAACCAAGCAAAACACAGGACATAAGAAAAAAAAATTATAAATGACTTGAGGAAGCAAATCTTAATTCTGAAAATGATTAAAAGAAAACTATAACTACATTTCATCATTTTGTCTATATCTGTTTGTTTAAAATTTTAAATATGCAACACATAAGCCCACTTCAGTGTTCAAGCTAATAAAAGACAAACCAATTTTAAATATTTATACTGAGAATCTTTCTGATGATATTTAAACTATATAACAGTTGTAGCATAGAGAAATTTATAAAGCAGATGAAATTTAACATAACCTTGATGTTTTACTATTAAGGATATGTATCATTACAATCATGAATGAATCATAAGTTTATGGATGCTCATAAATTCTTATACCCTAAATATGTGGTTCTGGCAGGTAAAATAAGGAAGCATTTGAGTTATTTGTGTGTGTGTGTGTGTGTGTGTGTGTGTGTTGAGCTTCAAGTCCCCTTCAAGGAGATTAAACTCAAAGCCTATGTCCAAGACAAGAATTACCAGATCCTTATCATCACCACACCTATCTCATTGTAATGTCCCTTACCCCACCTTGAGAAATCTGACTTACTCCTTCCTACTCCCTACTAGGATTTGTTTGTGGCCCACTCCTCATCCCACCCCTACGAGGGCAATATACACACACACTAGTGTAAGGACAAGGGACTTTCCAGGGAACTTCCCCATAACCTGTCTCCCATGCAAATGATGTATCTTGCCTGAGGCCAATCAGAAGATCAAACATGCCTCATGCAAAAGACCAATCAACACCTGCCCTCATACACTAACAGTGGGCCTATTGTGGGAAGAACCAGGTCTTCACTCTGGTCCACAGCATGGAGATATAAGGGAAACATAATTGTAAAGCAGGGCCAGTCCCTATTCTCAGGGAGCCAGCCTGCTCTGCCTCTGAGAGTGTACTTTCCCTTTAATAAAATTACCATAACACTTCTGCCTTGGAGAACTTGCTTGTGCTTCCAAAGAGTCCAACAGAGCTACAACACTTTTCACTTTAAAGAGCTTGTTTACACTCTCTAATGCATCCACCACTTCAGTTCTTTGCTGCACACAGACAATAACAGAAAAGATACAGCTGTAACATCTGTATGTACATGTGTACAAAGTTGAGAAGCTAGGCCAGGTCAAAAATATAAAGTCTCCATTTTCAAGGAAAAAGTAATTTTGGAGTGTGAAAATATGCAACCTTAAAGAATTAATGATACATGTCTAAGCAGTACACTAGTGATAAATAAATCCATATTGGCTAGGGTAAACTGAATATTGAGACACAGGTAAGATTTGATAGACAGAGAGGCAGAAATTAGTACAAGGAGATCTCTGGGCTCGTGGTTTCCTAAATTTTTGTAAACAATCAAATGGAACTAAAACAAAAGATGTATATGTACTCATTGACAAATATTAAATTAAAAATAAAAGAATAGCAATTTTGTTTCATAAACACACTTCTTTTTTTAAACATCTGCATTTTATTTTATTTTATTTATTTATTTTTTTTTTGTCTTTTTTTGCCTTTTCTAGGGCCGCTCCCGTGGCATATGGAGGTTCTCAGGCTAGGGGTCTAATCGGAGCTGTAACCACTGGCCTACACAGCAACATAGACACACTTCTACTTAGCTACAAGGAAGGAGACTTTGAGGCAAAACAAAGTTGTAATCTTTATTTTTTCTCTTTTTAAGGATGATTAATTCAAGCTCTGACATCCCGATACTTCTTGTAGTGAGAAAATTGCTTCCACCTATATAACAAAAGTCTACCTTAGAGGACACAGCTGGCATTTGTGACTTAATTCTTGAGACATATGATAAGCTGAATTTCATTCAAAATTCATTTTAATGGCAAAGCTCTGACATCAATTTAGAAAGGTGAAAATTTAACACAAATTTTTATTGCATTTAACCATAGTTTTTTTGTTGTTGTTTTTTGTTTTTGTTTTTTTCTTTTTAGGGCTGCACTGTGGCATATGGAGGTTCTCATGCAAGGGGTTAAATCAGAACTGTAGCCACTGGCCTACACCACAGCCACAGCAATGCCAGATCCAAGCCGCGTCTGTGACCTACACCACAGCTCATGACAACAGCAGACCCTTAGCCCACTGAGCGAGGCCAGGGATAAAACTTGCATCCTCATGGACACTAGTCAGATTCTTTTCCGCAGAGCCACGACAGGAACTCCCTTAACCACAGTTTTTGAGCTATGTGAATATTATGAGTAGTTCACTCAGGACACCACACTTTATTTATTCACAATCCAGGAAATGAGTTACAATATACAGGGCTGGGCCTAAGAATAGATCTACCTCTAATATAATCCATACATGGTTTTTATAGATGCCATAGATTTCACAAGTTAGAGAAGCAATACATAATAAATGTAATATGTTTATAAATTTAAGTAAGTTTAAATTTAATAAATCCTTTATTACAATATATTTGACTCATAATGTAGAAAAATCACAACAAGCCATGATTCTTAACAATGTGAAAAATCCAAGTAATCGATGGAATCATAACTTTTAAATTCATCAGAGAGCTGAGAATACAAATTAAATTAAATAATCTTCAGAAAGTGACAAGTACTTCCAAGTAGAAAGAAAAAAAAAAAACATAGCTACTTTTATCTTTAGCATGCAGGAGGAGGCAGGCAGAATCAGACATAGACTAGTAAGGAGAATTCAGCAAGAGTTTAAAATAATTTTAATGATAAAATTCAGGCAGATATGATAGATCAGGATGTCTTGCAAGGAGCAACAAACCAAAGAGTAAACTTGGTGTTTGGGGTTTTTTTTTTTGGCCTTTTTGTCTTTTTAGGGCCATACCTGTGGCATATGGAGATTCCCAGGCTAAGGGTCCAGTTGGAGCTGTAGCCACTGGTCTATGCCACAGCCACAGCAATGCTGGATTTGAGCCACACCTGCGACCTACAACACAGCTCATGGCAACGCCAAATCCTTAACCCACTGATCGCGGCAGGGATCAAACCCACGTCCTCATGGATGCTAGTTGGGTTCACTAACCCCTGAGCCACAACAGGAACTCCCAAAGAGTAAACTTGTAATCATGCCCTACCTACCCACCAACTCTTTGCCATGGCATTCACTAATAGTAAAGAGGATGTAAGCTAAAGGCAGAGGCAAGACCAGATTGCTGAGATAAATTTTTCTGATGCACTCTAGTCTTCATAGTGTGCACTGCATTGGCTGCCTGAAAGTTGATAGATCATCCTGACTGAGATCCCCTATAGTGCTGAGTATAAGAGAGAGGACTGCAAAGCAAAGGGAACTTCCTATTTCCCAAAAGACTGTCAGCAAAGCTAAAAAGCATTAAGAGAACTTGAATCATACCACTACTCAGATTTCTAGCAATTCTGAGGAGAAAAACATAACCCTATCCTGGAATCTAAATAAAACTGAAACAAAGACAAAATAGTTAAAAAAAATCAGATTGAAAAATGGATAAGGTGTTGAATTTAACAAAAAGCACCTCTAAAATAAATATTATGTTAATCTAGTGTGGGAGTTCCTGCTGTGGTCAGTGAGTTAAGGTCCAGTGTTGTCTCAGCAGCCTGGCCTGGCACAATGGGTTAAGATCTGGTGTTGCCACAGCTGTGGCTCAGATTTGATCCCTGGCCCAGGTATTTACACGTGTCATGGATGAGCAAAAAAAAAAAAAAAAAAAAAAAAAAAAAAAAAAAAAAAAAAAGACATAGTGGAAGAGGTAGACAACACACATTAACAGAGGGGGAATTCCATTAGAAAAATGGAAATCGTAAACAAAAAATAAAACAAAATAACAAAATGGGAATATGAACAGTGAAAAGGACCACATCAGAGATGAAAAATAAATTTGATGGACTTAAGAGTAGGCTGATTATAACAGAGGAAATTATTATTAAACTTAAAGAAAGATGAATGAAAATCACCCAAATAGGATCTGTGGGATAATATATGTGCAATTAGAGTTCCAGAAGGAAGTAGAGTATGATGCAGAAGAAATATTTCAAGATAAAGCAGCTAAAACATTTTTAAATTGATAATTATAATAATAAATTAAAATTATATTAAACTACAGAACTAGGAGTTCCTGTCATGGCTCAGTTGTTAGCAAACCCAACTAGCATCCATGAGGACACGGGTTCAACCCCTGGCCTCATTCAGTGGGTTAAGGATCCAGCATTGCCATAAGCTGTGATGTAGGTTGCAGATGCTGCTTGGATCCCTCATTGTTGGGGCTCTGGAGTAGGCTGACAGCTACAGCTCCGATTAGACCCCTAGCCTGAGAACCTCCACATGCCACAGGTGGTGCCCTAAAAAGACAAGAAAAAAGAAGACCAAAGGGAAAAAAAAATACAGAACTAAGAATCTCAGCTGAGCTCAAGAAGGATAAATAAAATGAGGCCACATTTAAAGCACTTCATAGCTAGACTGCTTAAAGACAAAAACAAAAGTTCTTAACAGCCATCAGAATGGGAAAAAAGACAAATTATATTAAAGCTGGAATGACAAGAATCTGGCTGACTTCTTGATACAAATAAACAAGCACAGAACAAAACAGAACAATGTCTTTGTAAAGTCCTGAAGAAAAAAAGAGTGGTCATCCAAGAATTCTATAATCAACAAAAATGTCCTTCACATATGACAGCAAAGTAATTACATCTTATGTAGACAAAAGCTGAGATAATTCCTATCTTTATCAGACATACAATAAAAGCAATCCTAAAAGAAGCTCTTCAGGCTAAATGAAAATTAAACCTGATGAAAAGCCAGATTTGCAGGAAGGAATGTATAACAGCAAAAAGGGTTAACAGTAATAACTATAATTTTGTTTATTAATAATTTATAATAATTACAAAAACATTTAAATTCTGTTATACTGGAGTGTATTATATTTTTGTAAAAAAGCTTATTAAATCAAGATGAAAAAGGAACTATGTATTAGGAGTTTATAAAAATAACATAAATAAATGAAATAAATTAGTAAGATACATGGTTTTGAGGACACAAAAGGAAGGAAAGTATAAATGGAATTATCCCTTTGTAAAGTACCCACCTTTTAATAAAATGGTATAAAATTATTTGGAAGTATCTTGTAATAAGTCCAAGAGAGATACTGTAATCTTTCCATAATAAATATCTATCTATATATATATATATATATAAATAATATCAAATCATAAAATTAAGTAGAGAAGGTAAAGTAATATATTATTTAAACACATGGGAAATCCTAAAGAAGGAAGATAAGAAAAGAAAGAGCAGGTGGATTAAATAAAAATTAGTAACAGTGTAATAGACTGAAACAAATTATTACATTAAGTATAAATTGATTAAATATCATAATTAAAAAGATATTGTGAATCCACTGAAAAAGTAGATCATAACTATAGGGAGTTTACAAAAACACCTTTGAAATATAAAGGTACACAAAGGATGAGAGTAAAAGTGTAGAAAACATCACAAAAAATACTGACCATAAGAGATTAAGTGTACTGGGTGAATATCAAAGTACATTTTGAGAGAAATAACATTGCTAGAGATTAAAAAGGGACATTTTATAATGATAAAACAAATGATCAAGAACACATAAAAATTATAAATATGTATATGCACTTAATACCAAATGGGGCTTCAAAAATATATGAAGTAGATATGCACAAAACTAAAGGGAAAATTAGATGAATCCAAAATCATAAGGATTTCAGCATTCCTTTTTCATAAATTAATATGATGTAATGACATTGAATAACTAACAATAAACAAGATCAAATTAGTATCAAAAGAGCATTAGTACCGATTGTAAAATGTCAATTTTTAACTATCTATAGCATGTTCACTGAAGTATATCATATGATAAAGTATAATTTAATTCTCAATAATTTTAGAAGGAATGAAAGCATAAAGAGTAAGTGGTATGACCACAAACAAATTAGAAATCAACATAAAATATTGTAGCTCAACTCTACTTAAATAAATAAATAAATAAAACTAAAAGATAGGAGTGATGGCAGCAGGAATGGAGCAATAAGGGACCCTAAAAATTCCCTTCTTATAAAAATAAGAAAATCTGCAAAAAAATAAAACCTGTCAAAATCAACATTTTCAATAGCTTAGGAAATTAACAAATGGCTTACAAAAATCCAGGGAGTGTTTATTCAAGAGAATAAGCTAGATTTCAATCCCCATCTTCTCAGCCATGAGGTAGCCATGAAAACCAACACTCCACAATCATGGTGAAAACCAGCAGTCTAGCAGCCAGTGGAGGGGGCAAAATAGGGTAGGATCTCCTCCAAAGTCCAATTCCAAGTTATTTGTCATGATTGGATCTGTCTGGCATTTCACTGAAAAAACCTCACTCACAAGGCTTTTCTTCCAGAGGTCACCCAGTAGATAATAGCCTTTTTCCTGGTAATGCCTATCAAAGACAATCAGTAGTGATTATTTAATTCCAGAACTACCTGAACTGGATATCAGTTCAAGCAAGCAACAAGCTAACAAAAAAAAAAAAAAAAAAAAAAAGCAAGCTAGCGAAGAAAAGATAGGAAATGTGTTCACAAGGGTGCTGAAAAGCTTAAATTCCTAGGAATCTAGATGGCCATGTGCATATGTAAGGGTGCTCAGGAAAGAACTAAGAAGGCACTAAGCTCTCACACATGGCTAACCTTGAGGCTGTCATTTTCTTTGGTGAATTTCTTGAACTAATTCATTAAAGTCTGTATTATTTAAGTATGGCTACTGAAATCTCTGCTTGGTTAGCTTAAACCAGTAATAATTGGACGTATTTCCTAAATTATTTGAATTCAATAATTCTCCCAGTCTTTGCCAAGAAGCTGTGTGTGTGTGTGTGTGTGTGTGTGTGTGTGTGTGTGTGTGTGTGTATGTTAAGGCACACAAATGATCAGGCAGGTACTTACAATTCCACCTTTATCCTTTGCCTTCAGCTGGAAGTCCTAGATTAGGTTACAAGCAGAGTTGGTCTTCTCACTGTCTTTTCACATGGTATTTTCTTCATGTGCATGTGTCCCTGGTGTTTCTCTCTATTCTTTTATAAAGACATTAGACATATTGGCTTAGGGTACCCTCTTAAGGTCTCATTTAATCCTAATGTCTTCAAAAAGTCTATCTCAAAATACATTCACATTTCAAGGTACTAGGGATTAGGGTTTCAATATATGAATTTTGGAAGAGCACAAGTCAGTTAGTCACAGGTGCCAACATATGATTTGAGCTGGCAGAAGAAAGAATCGAGAAGTCTAAAGATATGTAAATTGAGATTTTATAGCATAAAAAACAGGAATAAAAATGAATATAATCTCAGATACTAGTAAGACACCACCAAATGTAGCAATATATACATAAGGGGAGGCTTAGAAACAGAGAGGAGCTAGCAAAGGATAGGAAGAACATTTAGAGAAATAATAGTTGGAAAATATGCACATCCAAAAAGCTCAGTGAACCACAAGTAGGATGAATTCAAAAAGATCTTCACACCAAGTCACATCATAATCAAACTATCAAAATCCAAAGATAAAATCTTCAAAGCAACAGGAGAGAAATGACTTGAATATGAATAACAGAACAAAGTTTGGGAAAATTACAAATGTATGAAATTAAACAACACAAATATAAATAGCCAGTGGGTCAAAGAAGAAATCATAAGGAAAATTATAAAATACTTTGAGATAGAATAAAATAAAAACATAACATACTAAAATTTATAGGATTCAGTAAAAAGGGTTCTAAGAAAATTAAATTAAAAGTTGTAAATATCAAAATAATATATATATATATTTCAAGTCTATAACCTAACATTCTACTTAAGAAACAAAAAAATTAAGAGTACATTGAACTAAAGCAAGAAGGAAGGAAATAGTAAAGATTAGAGAAAAAGGAAATAAGCAATAGAAAAACAACAGGAAAAATCAACAAATCTAAAATTTGGTTATTTGAAAAGATTAGTAAAACTGACAAATTTTTAACTAGAATGACAAATAGAAAAAGAAAGAAGAGCCAAATTATTAAAATCAGAAATGAAAGCAGGAGCATAATTTACTACCAACCTTATGGAAGTAATAAGAATTTTAAGAAAATAAAATGGGTAAATGTATGACAGCAAATTAGTAGCCTAGATGAAACTGACAAATTTCAGAAAATATATAAACTACCAAAACTGATTTTAGAATAAGTAGAAAACTGAATAGACCTCTAACAAGTAAAAAGATTGAACCAGTAATCAAACATTTCCAACAAAGAAAAACCTAGAACTAGATGGTTTCATTGATGAATTCTGCCAAACATTTAAAGAGAATTAATGCCAATACTTGTCAAACTCTACCAAAAAAAAACAGATGAGGAAGGAATTCTTCCTAACCCACAGTATGAAATGAGTATTTCCCTGACACCCAAACCAGAGAAAGACATCAGTTGAAAATACATGCCAAAACTCTTCATAAACATTAAGAAAATACTAGCACACTGAGTCCAGCAATATACTAATAAAATCAAAAACCATGACTAATTGGAACTTATCCTAGGAATGCAATGATAGGTCAACATATGAAAATCAATCAATATAATATACTATTATTGAGAGGACAAGATGGCGGAGGAGTAGGGGGACACGCTCGCCCTCTCCCACAAACACAACAAAAAAAGCACATCTACAGAAGAAATGACTCGCACAGAACAACAACCAATCGCTGGCAGAGGAACCTAAACTCCAATAACGGCAAGAAGTTCGTGACATTATTGGGCAGAACGGGAGAAAAGAGGAGAGTGAGAGAAGGTGAATCCGAGCGGGACGGGCGCTCCCGAAAGGGAACTGCGGAGGAGAAAGGGATCCCGCACCCTGGAAAGTCTCCTACCGGGGGAAAGATCAAACGAACCGGAGGAATCTCCAGATGCAGAGAAGAGTGTAGCAGTAAGTCGGAGTACGGAAAAAAGATCAAGAACCCAACGGACCATCTGAACTACGGGCACAGTCACCAAAAATTGAGACGCCTGGGTGGGGGCTGGGCACCGAATCCTCGGCTCCAGAGGTTAGTCCCCGGGAAAGGGCCGGGGGACGCCTGGGTGGGGGCTGGGCACCGAGACCTCAGCTCTGAAGGTTGGTCCCCGAGAGGGGGCCGGGGGACGCCTGGGTTGGGGCTGGGCACCGAGACCTCGCCTCCGAAGGTTAGTCCCCAAGAAAGGGCCGGGGGACGCCTGGTGGGGGGGGCTGGGCACCGAGACCTCGGCTCCAGAGATTAGTCCCCGGGCTAGGGGGGCGGGGAAGAGCGGAAACTGCTTGGGAGGTCTCTAAACCATTTGACGGGGCAGAGACTGCCTGGGAGACTAGAAAACAAAGCTGTCGCAGAGGAAGGGAGCAATACTCTAGGGGCGGGGAAGTGGAAAGCCGCCGCAGAGGGAACCTGGGAGAAGAGCCTGGTCTGCGCCCGTGCTGGGGAGGGGAGAGAAGAAGGGGTGGGTCCCCATAGAATACCCCCCACGCCACAGCAAGCTTACAGGCCCGCTAGCTAGCAGAAAGCTGTGCTTCCCAGTGCATTCCCTCCCCCCACCCCCGCCACCCCCTATGCTCTCGCCGAACCTGGGGCTGCCTGCCATCCAGGAGGGCTGGCCTCAACAATTGCCTGAAGCCTACCACCGCAGGGGCTCTCCCTGCACAGGCCTGCTTGCCCTTTGGAGGGGCTACACTTCCACAGAGCAGCACCAAACACCACCAGCCCCCTAGAAAAGGCCTGCAGCCCAGAAAAGCTAGAACAAGCCTAGCCAGGCCGTGAATAGATCGACCTAATTCTCCGACGGTTTTTCTGAGACGGGCTCCCCCGGGGAGGAGCCTCTTGAGTCTCCAAGGGCCTTGCTACACGCCCAAGACCCCAGGGGGTGCTAAGACCTAGTGGACCAGCTGCATAGGACTGCCAGCTCCAGGCAGGACCCCCTGCAGCCCAGAAAAGCTGCAACAAGCCTGGCCGAATTGGGAAAAGATCTCAGACGGTCTTTCTGAGTCGGGCTGTCCTGGGGAGGAGCCTCTTGAGTCTCCAAGGGCCCTGCTACCCGCCCAAGACCCCAAGGGGTGCTGAGACCTAGTGGACCAGCTGCATAGGACTGCCAGCTCCAGGCAGGACCCCCTGCAGCCCAGAAAAGCTGCAACAAGCCTGGCCGAATTGGGAAAAGATCTCAGACGGTCTTTCTGAGTCGGGCTGTCCTGGGGAGGAGCCTCTTGAGTCTCCAAGGGCCCTGCTACCCGCCCAAGACCCCAGGGGGTGCTGAGACCTAGTGGACCAGCTGCATAGGACTGCCAGCTCCAGGCAGGACCCCCTGCAGCCCAGAAAAGCTGCAACAAGCCTGGCCGAATCGGGAAAAGATCTCAGACGGTCTTTCTGAGTCGGGCTGCCCTGGGGAGGAGCCTCTTGAGCCTCCAAGGGCCCTGCTACCCGCCCAAGACCCCAAGGGGTGCTGAGACCTAGTGGACCAGCTGCATAGGACTGCCAGCTCCAGGCAGGACCCCCTGCAGCCCAGAAAAGCTGCAACAAGCCTGGCCGACTTGGGAAAAGATCTCAGACGGTCTTTCTGAGTCGGGCTGTCCTGGGGAGGAGCCTCTTGAGCCTCCAAGGGCCCTGCTACCCGCCCAAGACCCCAGGGGGTGCTGAGACCTAGTGGACCAGCTGCATAGGACTGCCAGCTCCAGGCAGGACCCCCTGCAGCCCAGAAAAGCTGCAACAAGCCTGGCGGAATCGGGAAAAGATCTCAGACGGTCTTTCTGAGTCGGGCTGCCCTGGGGAGGAGCCTCTTGAGTCTCCAAGGGCCCTGCTACCCGCCCAAGACCCCAGGGGGTGCTGAGAACCAAGTGAAATCTGCTACCATCGTGGGGTGGACCTCCCAGTCCTGTCTGCCCTCAGGAAGTCCTCCTTTGCTTCAAAGAAACACTGTTAGTCCCATCAACACTCCAGAAAAGCCACACTGCCTCAAAAAAAGATTGACCAACAACGACAGCCCTCAGGAAATATTCCAGGGCAGTGACAAGGCAAACACTACCCGATAACGGAGAGTACAACTCCCTCAGGAGAAAGAAGACAACAAGCAAGATGAAGAAGCTGAGAAACCACCCCCAGTCAAACCAACAGGAGAACTCACCTAAAACAGTCAACAATGAAACTGATCTCTGCAGTCTGACAGACCTGGAGTTCAAAAGAGAAATAGTGAAAATACTGAAGGAATTAAGAGAAGATATGAACAGCAATGCAGATACCCTCAGAAAGGAGCTAGAAAATATAAGGAGGAGCCAAGAAAAACTAGAACATTCATTTGCAGAGATGCAAACTGAACTAGGGGCAGTAAAAACAAGAATGAATAATGCAGAAGAACGAATCAGTGATATGGAAGATAGAATAATGGAAATCACTCAATCTGGTCAACAGACAGAAAACCGAATCAAAAAACTGGAAAGCAATATAAGAGACCTATGGGATAATATAAAACGGGCCAATTTACGCATAATAGGAATTCCAGAAGGAGTAGAAAAAGATAAAGGAATGGAAAATATATTTGAAGAAATTATCGCTGGAAACTTCCCAAATCTAAAGGATACTGGATTCAAGATACAAGAAGCACAGAGGGCCCCAAACAAACTGAACCCAAACAGACCCACACCAAGACACATCATAATAAAAATGGCAAAAGTTAGTGATAAAGAGAGGATCCTCAAGGCAGCAAGAGAAAAACAGAATGTTACCTACAAGGGAACCCCCATAAGAATATCAGCTGATTTCTCTACAGAAACACTACAGGCCAGGAGGGAATGGCAAGAGATATTTAAAGTGCTCAAAGGAAAAAATATGCAACCTAGAATACTTTATCCAGCAAGAATATCATTTAAAATAGAAGGGGAAATAAAAATTTTTCCCAACAAACAAAAACTTAAAGAATACAGCAACACAAAACCCAGGTTAAAGGAAATATTGAAAGGGCTTCTCTAAACCAAAAAGAAAGGAAGGAAAGGGAAGAAAAAAGAAAAGAAAAAAAAAAAAAGAAGAAGAAGAAGAAGAGGAAGAACTAGGACTGAGGAAGATACAATCAGAGAGCAGTCACTCAAATAAGCCAGCATACAGATTTAATCATGAACATGCTTCAAACAAAATAAAATTAAAAAGAAAAAAATAAAAGAGTCATCAAAACCATAAAATGTGGGCAAGGGATGTTAGGAGGTAAATAATCCTTTTTGTTTGTATGTATGTCTCTCTTCTTAATTTTAATATAATAATGAAGTGTTTGAACTTACAGGACCATCAGGCTAAAACACACAATTATGGGAAGGGGTTAGCATACTTAAAAAACAGGGCAACCACAAGCCAAAACCAAATATTGCATTTGCAAAAAATGAAAAAAAAAAAACCACTCAAGCAGATAATAACAGGAGACCATCCAACCAAAAAAAAAAAAAAAAGAAGAATGGAGAACCATAGAATCAACTGGAACACGAGGATCAAATGGCAATAAATAATCATCTATCAATTATCACCTTAAATGTCAATGGACTGAATGCCCCAATCAAAAGACACAGAATGGCTGAGTGGATAAAACGGCAAAAACCTTCAATATGCTGCCTACAAGAAACTCACCTTAGGACAAAAGATACATATAGATTGAAAGTGAAAGGCTGGGGAAAAGTATTTCATGCCAATAGACATGACAGAAAAGCAGGAGTTGCAACGCTCATATCAGACAAAATAGACTTTAAAACAAAAGACATAAAGAAAGACAAAGAAGGACACTATTTAATGATTAAGGGATCCATCCAAGGAGAGGATGTTACTATCATCAACATATATGCCCCAAACATAGGAGCACCCAGATACATACAACAAATATTAACAGACATAAAGGGAGATATTGATGAGAATACAATCATAGTAGGAGACCTAAATACCCCCCTCACATCAATGGACAGATCCTCTAGACAGAAAACCAATAAAGCAACAGAGATCCTAAAGGAAACAATAGAAAAGTTAGACTTAATTGATATCTTCAGGACACTACATCCAAAAAAATCAGAATACACATTCTTCTCAAATGCTCATGGAACATTCTCAAGAATCGACCACATATTGGGACATAAAGCGAATCTCAATAAATTTAGGAGCATAGAAATTATCTCAAGTATCTTCTCTGACCACAATGCCATGAAATTAGAAATCAACCATGGGAAAAGGAAAGAGAAAAAACCTACTCCATGGAGACTAAACAACATGCTACTAAAAAACCAATGGGTCAATGAGGAAATCAAGAAGGAAATTAAAAACTATCTTGAAACAAATGATAATGAAGACACAACCTCTCAAAATCTATGGGATGCTGCGAAAGCAGTGCTCAGAGGGAAATTTATAGCAATCCAGGCCTTTCTCAAAAAAGAAGAAAGATCCCAAATTGACAACTTAACCCTCCACCTAAATGAATTAGAAAAAGAAGAACAAAGAAGTCCTAAAGTCAGCAGAAGGAAGGAAATTGTAAAGATCAAAGAAGAAATCAATAAAATAGAGACTCAAAAAACAATAGAGAAAATTAATAAAACCAAGAGCTGGTTCTTTGAAAAGGTGAACAAAATTGATAAACCCCTGGCCAGACTCACTAAAAAGAGGAGAGAAAGAACCCAAATCACCAAAATTATAAATGAAAAAGGAGAAATCACAACGGATACAGCAGAAATTCAAAAAACCATAAGAGAATACTATGAACAACTATATGGCAATAAGTTTGACAATCTGGAAGAAATGGACAATTTTCTAGAATCTTACAGCCTGCCAAAACTGAATCAAGCAGAAACAGACCAACTGAACAGACCAATCACTAGAAATGAAATTGAAGAGGTCATAAAATCACTCCCTACAAATAAAGGCCCAGGACCAGATGGCTTCACAGGTGAATTCTATCAAACATATAAAGAGGAATTGGTGCCCATCCTCCTTAAACTCTTTCAAAAGGTTGAAGAAGAAGGAATACTCCCAAAGACATTCTATGAGGCCACCATCACCCTCATTCCAAAACCAGGCAGAGATACCACCAAAAAAGAAAACTATCGCCCAATATCATTGATGAATATAGATGCAAAACTTCTCAACAAAATCTTAGCCAACCGAATCCAACAACATACCAAAAAAATTATACACCATGACCAGGTTGGGTTCATCCCAGGTTCACAAGGATGGTTCAACATACGCAAATCAATCAACATCATACACCACATTAACAAGAAAAAAGTCAAAAATCATATGATCATCTCAATAGATGCAGAAAAAGCATTTGACAAAGTTCAACATCCATTCATGATCAAGACCCTCGCCAAAGTGGGTATAGAGGGAACATTCCTGAATATAATCAAAGCCATTTATGATAAACCCACAGCAAATATAATCCTCAATGGGGAAAAACTGAAAGCCTTCTCACTCAAATCTGGAACAAGACAGGGATGCCCACTCTCACCACTGCTCTTCAACATAGTTTTGGAAGTCTTAGCCACAGCAATTAGACAAACAAAAGAAATCAAAGGCATCCATATAGGAAGAGAAGAGATCAAACTGTCACTGTATGCAGATGACATGATTCTATACCTAGAAAACCCTAAGGACTCAACCCCAAAACTCCTTGAACTGATTAATAAATTCAGCAAAGTGGCAGGATATAAGATTAACATTCAGAAGTCAGTTGCATTTCTGTATACCAGCAATGAAGCATTAGAAAAGGAATATAAAAATACGATACCTTTTAAAATTGTACCTCACAAAATCAAATACCTCGGAATACACCTAACCAAAGAGGTAAAGGACCTATATGCCGAGAACTATAAAACCTTAATCAAAGAAATCAAAGAAGATGTAAAAAAATGGAAAGATATTCCATGTTCCTGGATTGGAAAAATCAATATTGTGAAAATGGCCATCCTACCCAAAGCAATCTACAGATTCAATGCAATCCCTATCAAATTACCCATGACATTTTTCACAGAACTAGAACAAACAATCCAAACATTTATATGGAACAACAAAAGACCCAGAATCGCCAAAGCAATCCTGAGAAACAAAAACCAAGCAGGAGGCATAACTCTCCCAGACTTCAAGAAATACTACAAAGCCACAGTCATCAAAACAGTGTGGTACTGGTATCAAAACAGACAGACAGACCAATGGAACAGAATAGAGAATCTGGAAATTAACCCTGACACCTATGGTCAATTAATCTTTGACAAGGGAGGCAAGAACATAAAATGGGAAAAGGAAAGTCTATTCAGCAAGCATTGCTGGGAAACCTGGACAGCTGCATGCAAAGCAATGAAACTAGAACACACCCTCACACCATGCACAAAAATAAACTCCAAATGGCTGAAAGACTTAAATATACGACAGGACACCATCAAACTCCTAGAAGAAAACATAGGCAAAACACTCTCTGACATCAACATCATGAATATTTTCTCAGGTCAGTCTCCCAAAGCAATAGAAATTAGAGCAAAAATAAACCCATGGGACCTCATCAAACTGAAAAGCTTTTGCACAGCAAAGGAAACCCAAAAGAAAACAAAAAGACAACTTACAGAATGGGAGAAAATAGTTTCAAATGATGCAACTGACAAGGGCTTAATCTCTAGAATATACAAGCAACTTATACAACTCAACAGCAAAAAAACCAATCAATCAATGGAAAAATGGGCAAAAGACCTGAATAGACATTTCTCCAAGGAAGATATACAGATGGCCAACAAACACATGAAAAAATGCTCAACATCGCTGATTATAAGAGAAATGCAAATCAAAACTACCATGTGATACCACCTCACACCAGTCAGAATGGCCATCATTCATAAATCCACAAATAACAAGTGCTGGAGGGGCTGTGGAGAAAAGGGAACCCTCCTGCACTGCTGGTGGGAATGTAAACTGGTACAGCCACTATGGAGAACAGTTTGGAGATACCTTAGAAATCTATACATAGAACTTCCATATGACCCTGCAATCCCACTCTTGGGCATCTATCCGGACAAAGCTCTACTTAAAAGAGACACATGCACCCGCATGTTCATTGCAGCACTATTCACAATAGCCAGGACATGGAAACAATCCAAATGTCCATCGACAGAGGATTGGATTCGGAAGATGTGGTATATATACACGATGGAATACTACTCAGCCATAAAAAAGGATGACATCATGCCATTTGCAGCAACATGGATGGAACTAGAGAATCTCATACTGAGTGAAATGAGCCAGAAAGACAAAGACAAATACCATATGACATCACTTATAACTGGAATCTAATATCCAGCACAAATGAACATCTCCTCAGAAAAGAAAATCAATCATGGACTTGGAGAAGAGACTTGTGGTTGCCTGATGGGAGGGGGAGGGAGTGGGAGGGATTGGGAGCTTGGGCTTATCAGTCACAACGTAGAATAGATTTACAAGGAGATCCCGCTGAATAGCATTGAGAACTATGTCTAGATACTCATGTTGCAACAGAAGAAATGGTGGGGGAAAAACTGTAATTGTAATGTATACATGTAAGGATAACCTGACCCCCTTGCTGTACAGTGGGAAAATAAAATTAAAAAAAAAAAATAAAAAAAAAAAAAAAAAAAAAAAAAAATAATATACTATTATTAATGAAACAAAGACAAATTAACATCTCGGTATATGCAGAAAAATTTTTCACAAAAATACCCAACAGTCTTTCATCATAAATATGCTTATCAAGCTAGAAGTAAATGGGAATTTCCTCATCCTAACAAAGGACATCTATGAAAAACCCACAGGTAATGTCATACTTAATGATGAAAGATTGAAAGCATACCCCACAAGATTAGGAAGAATACAAGATGTCTTTTCTGACCACTTTTATTCAACATTCTATTGGAAATTCTTCCCAGGGAAGTTATAAAAGAAAAAATAAATTAAAGGTGTTCAGATTAGATAGAAAGCAATAAAACTACTTCTATTTTCCTATTGCATGATCTATATAAAACTTCTAAACAAGTCACAAAAACATAACAGAAATAAGTTCACCAGAGCCACAGGATATATGATCACCACACAAAGACCAGTTTTATTTCTATATACTAGAAATGAACAGTCTGAAAATGAATTAAGAAAACCATTTCAGGAGTTCTGGTCATGGCTCAGTGGAAAAAAACACGACTAGTATCTGTGAAGTTGCAGATTTGATCCCTAGTCCTGCTTGGTGGGTTAAGGATCTTGTACTATGGTGTGTCACAGACATAACTTAGTTCTAGCATTATTGTGGGTGTGACATAGGCCAGCACCTGCAGCTCCAATTTGACCCCTAGCCTGGGAACTTCCATATGCTGCAAGTGAGGCCCTAAAAAAAAAAAAAAAAAAAAAAAAGAGAGAAAAATTTTAAAAAATGGATCTATGACTTACATAAGAATCAAAACTATAAAAATATTATAAGAAATGATAGATACAAATCTTTGTAACCTTGTATTAAGCAATATTTTCTTAGATATGTTACCAAAAGAAAAAGCAACAAAAGAAAAAAAGAAATTGTACTTCATCAAATGTAAAACCTTTGTGCTTCCAAGGACACTATCTGGAAGTAAATAACAAATGACAGAATAAAAGAAAATATGTGTGAATCATACATCTGATAAGGATCTAGCATTCAGAATATATAAAAACTCTTAACAACTCAATAATAAAAAGGCAATAACCTAATTAATAACTGGGCAAAGGATTTGATTAAATATTTCTCCAAAAAAGATATGCAAATATGCACATGAAAAGATGGTCAATTCATTAGAGGAATGCAAATCAAAATTACAATGAAATACCTATTCATACTCACTAAATGGCTATAATAAAAAAAGAGATAATTATAAGCATTTGTAAGCATGTGAGAAATTAAAACCCTCATATATAGCTAGTGGAAATATAAAATGGTATAGGCACTTTGAAAAAGCTGGTAGTAATTCCTCAATAAGTTACATAAAGAGTTTCCATATTAACAGAAATTCCATCCTAAGTATATCCTCAAGAGAAATGAAAACATGATTGCACAACTGCTTATAGAGGAATGCTTATAGCAGTATTATTTATAATAGAAAAATAGTGAAATTATCCCAAACATCTATCAATAAATCATTGTATAAACAAAATACGGTTTATTCATAAATGGCATATTATTCAGCAACAGAAAGAAATGAAAGAATGATAGATGCTACAAAGTGCATGAATTTTTAAAACATTATGTTAAGTGAAAGAAGCAAGTCACAAAAGGCTCCATATTACATTATTCTATTCATATGAAATGTTCACAATAAGCAAATCTATAGGAACAAAAAGTATGTTATTAGGTGCCAGAATCTAATGGGAGTGGGTAATGAAAAATGAATGTTAATGAATACGGAGTTTCTTTTTGGGGTGTTGAAAATGTCCTGGAGTTAGTATGATGATTGCAAAACTTTGTGAATGCAACAGTTAACTACTGAGTTGTACACTTTAATAGAGTAGATATTAAGGTATGTGCATTATATCTAAACAAAGAAGAAGAGGGGGAGGAGACAAGATGGTAGAGTAGAAAGACGAGCACTCTTCCTTTCATGAAAACAACAAAATCACAACTAACTGCTGAACAACGATTGACAACAAAGACTGGAACCTACCAAAAAAATATTCTACATCAAAAGACAAAGAATAATCCACAACTAAATAGTAAGAGGGGCACTTTCATGATATAATCATTTCCCATACCCACCAGGGGAGTGACCCACAAACTGGAAAATAATTATATAGCAGAAGTTCTCTTAAAGGAGTGAGAGTTCTGAGTTCCATGTCAGGCTGCCCAGCCTGGAAGTCTATCATTGAAAGAAGAAGCCCCTAAAGCTGGACTTGAGTGCAAGAGCTCCACAGGGCTGGGGAAAACAGACTCCACACTTGGAAGGCAAAGAAAAGGTTCCACATGTACTTGGACCATGTGCAAAGCAGCTAACTTTGGGCCAGACCTACTTGCATATCTTGGGGGATCTCCTAGTGAGGTGGAAGTTGGCTGTTGCTCACAGCTTTGTAGAGACAAATGAAAATGAAAACACAATGATCCAAAACCTATGGGACACAGCAAAAGCAGTTCTAAGAGGGAAGTTTATAGCAATACAACCTTACCTCAGAAAGTGAGAAAAATCTCAAATAAACAACCTAACATTACACAAAGCAACTAGAGAAAGAAGAACAAACAAAAGCCAAAGTACTACAAAGAAAAGAATTCCTAAATATCAGAGAAAAATAAATGAAATAGAAACAAGGAAAACAATAGAAAAGATCAGTGAAACTTAAAGCTGGTTCTTTGAAAAGATCAACAAAATTGATAAACCTTTAGCCAGACTCATCAAGAAGAAAAGGGAGTGGGTCCAAAACAATAAAAATAGAAATGAAAAAGAAGTTACAACTGATACAACAGAAATACAAAGGATCATAAAAGTCTACTACAAGCAACAATATGACAATAAAATAGACAACCTAGAGGAAACAGCAAATTGTTAGAAAGGTACAATCTTCCAAGACTGAACCTTGAAGAAATAGAAAATATGAAGAGACCAATCGCAAGTACTGAAATCAAAACTATGTTTCAAAAACTTCCAACAAACTAAGTCCAGGACCAGACAACATCACTGATGAACATAGAGCAAAAATCCTCAAGAGAATACTAGCAAACTGAATCCAACAATACATTAAAAGGATCATACAACATCATTTATTGGGATTTATCCCAGGGATGCAAGGATTTTTCATTATCCACAAAACTATCAGTGTGATACACCACAAGAACAAATTGAAGGAAAAAAATCATATGAGTACCTCAATAGATACTGAAAAAGCTTTTGACGTAATTCAATACCCATTTATGAAAAAAACTCTCCAGAAAGCGGGCATATATGGAAACTACCTCGACATAATAAATCCCATATATGACAAACCCACACTTAACATCATACTCAAGGGTGAAAAACTAAAAGCACTTCCTCTAAGATCAGGAGCAAGACAAGGATGTTCACTTTCATCACTTTTATCAACGTAATTTTGGAAGTCCTTGCCATAGAAATCAGAGGAGAAAAAGAAATAAAAGGAATCCAAATTGGAAAAGAAGAAATAAAACTGTCATTGTTTGCGAATGACATGATACTACACACGAAAAATGTTAAAGATGCTACCAGAGAACTACTACAGATCATCAATGAATTCAGTAAAGTTGCAGGATACAAAATTAATACACAGAAGTCACTGTTATTCCTATACACTAGCAATGAAATGTCAGAGAAATTAAGGAAACAATTTTATTTACAATTGCATCAAAAAAACCAAAATACTTAGGAATAAACTTACCTAAAGAGGCAAAAGACCTGTACTCTTAAAATTATAAGATGCTGACGAAAGAAATCAAAGATGAAACAAATAGATGGAAAGATATCCCACGTTCTTGGATTGGAAGAATCAATATTGTCAAAGTGACTATACTAGACAAGGCAATCTACAGATTCAATGTGATATCTATCAAACTACCAATGGTATTTTTCAAAGAACTAGAACAATTTTTTTTAATTTGTATGGAAACACAGAAGACCCCAATAACCAAAGGAATCCTGAGAAAGAAAAACAGAGCTAGAGGAATCAGGATCCCTGGCTTCAGACCATAAAGCTATAGTTATCAAAGTAGTATGGCACTGGAACAAAAAAATAAATATAAATCAATGGTACAAGAGAGAAAGCCCAGAAATAAACCCACACACCTATGATCAACTAATCTATGACAAAAGAGGCAAAAATATACAGTGGAGAAGAGACAGTATATTCAATAAACGGTTCTGTGAAAACTGGACAGAAACATGTAAAAGAATGAAAATAGAACATCTTCTAACAACATATGCAAAAATAAACTCAAAATAGATTAAATATCCAAATGTAAGACTAGATTCTAGAAACTCTTAAAAGAAAACATAGACAGGAGTTCCTGTTGTGGCTCAGCGGAAATGAATCCGACTAGGAACTGAGAAGTTGCGGGTTCAATCCCTGGACTCGCTCAGTGGGTTAGGGATCTGGCCTTGCTGTAAGCTTTGGTGTAGGCTGGTAGCTGCAGCTCCAATTGGACCCCTAGCCTGGGAACCTCCAAATGCCACGGGAGCAGCCCTAGAAAAGGCAAAAAGACAATAAATAAATAAATAAATAAATAAATAAATAAATAAATAAATAAATAAATAAATGGTACCTAATTAAAATTAAAAGTTTTGCATAGCAAAGGAAAGCATTAAAAATGAGAAGATAATCCACAGAATGGGAGAAAATCTTTGCAAATGAAGAGACTGACAAGGGATTAATTTCCAAAATATACAAACAGCTCCTGCAACTCAATATAAAAAAAAAAAATCAAAAAATGGGCAGAAGATCTAAACAGACATTTCTCCAAAGAAGACATACAAATGGTAAAAATAAATAAATAAAAAGATGCTCAATGTTGCTAATTATTAGAGAAACGCAAATCAAAACTATAATGAGATATCACCACAAGTCAGAATGGCCATCATCAAAAAGTCTACAAACAATAAATACTGGAGAGGGTGTGGAGAAAGGGGAACCCTCTTCTATTGCTGTTGGGAATGTAAATTGGTTCAACCACCACAGCAAAAAGTACGGAGGTTCCTCAAAAAACTAAAAATAGAACTACCTATGATCCAGCAATCCCACTCCTGGGATATATCTGTAGAAAACTATAATTCAAAAATATGCATGCACTCTAATATTCATTACAATATAATTTATAATAGCCAAGACATGGAAACAACTAAAAATCCATTGACTGATGAATGCACAAAGAAGATGTGGTACATATATGCAATGGAATATTACTAAGCCATAAAAATAATTAAATAATGTAATTTGGAGCAACATGGGTGGACCTAGACATCATCATACTAAGTAAAGTAAGCCAGACTGAAAGAAATATCATATGATATCATTTATATGTGGAATATAAAAAAGATTAAATGAATCTATTTACAAAACAGAAACAGACTCACAAACTTTGAAAACAAATTTATGGTTACCAAAGGGGAAAGGCAGAAGAGAGGAATAGATTGAAAGTTTGTTACTGGCATATGCACACTATTGTATATGGAATGGATGGTCTATGGGAACCTGCTGTATAGCACAGGAACACTACTCAAAATTCTGTGATAACCTATATGGGAAAATAATCCTAAAAAGGATGGGTATGTGCACATGTATAACTAAATTACCTTCCTGAATAGCAGAAATAACAGAACAATTCTGCTTTCATAAAATGCAAATGCATTGTATTTGTTTTCATAAAATTTTAAAAAACGGAAACAATTCTGCTTTCATAAAATTTTAAAAAATGGAAAAAGGATGGATATACGTAAAAAATAAAATATAAAAAAGGGAAATAATCAATGTGGTATCTAGAAAACCACTATTTGTAAATTAAGCAACCTAATTTTAACATCCATGGGTCAAAATAGAAATCACAAGAAAACTTAAAATATATTTCAAATTGAATAATAATGAAAAGAGAGGTTATCAAAGTTTGGTAGAAGTCAACAAATGGAACTAGAAGAACTTGGCATCCACATATCAAAAACGAAACTTAAGTAATCCCTTGCCCCATACTATAAAAACTTACTCAAAATGGATCATAGATCTAAAAGTAAAACCTCAAACTATAACTTTCTAGAAAAGAACACAGGTGGGAGTTCCCATTGTGGCGCAGTGGTTAACAAATCCGACTAGGAACCATGAGGTTGCGGGTTCGGTCCCTGGCCTTGCTCAGTGGGTTAACGATCCAGCGTTGCCATGAGCTGTGGTGTAGGTCGCAGACGCGGCTCGGATCCTACGTTGCTGTGGCTTTGGCATAGGCTGGTGGCTACAGCTCCGATTGGACCCCTAGCCTGGGAACCTCCATATGCTGTGGGAGCGGCCCAAGAAATGCCAAAAAGACACACACACACACACACAAAAAAAAGAACACAGGTGGAAATATTTTTGACCTGGGGTTAGGAAAAAAAAATTTTTTATTTACAATGCAAAGGCAAAATACTTAAAAGGAAAAAAATGATAAATTGGACTTCATCAAAGTTTTAAACCTCTGCTCTAAGAAGTAATATATTAAGAGAATAGAAAACAAGCCATATTCAGGGAGAAAATACAATGCATTTGCCATGAATTTACTCTGTTCGGACACCACTTTTTTTTTTTTTTTTTTTTTTTTGGTGGACATTTGAGTTGTTTCCGCCTTTTTTTTTTTTTTTGGCTTTTTAAAAACTCTCTATGAATATTCATGTATATGTTTATATATCTATTTTCTAAACTTTGAGGTATATAACTAAGAGTGGAACTGCTGGGGCACATGATAATTTTATGTTTAAATTTTTGAGGAACTATCAAACTCCTTTCCACAGTGGCTGAGCAATTTTACATTCCCACCAGCAATATGTGATTGGAAGTTTATGTTGTATAAGGCAATTAATAATCTGGTTATCAAATCCTCCTTTAAAAGGAAATTAGCCCCCAAAAAAGTGAAGTTAGCCAAATATTACCCAAGATGATCATTAGAATAGATTACTGTTTGACAGCTTCAGTACAGCCCTCATAAAACATAGCTGCAAAGTCATTAAGCATACATAATACTTTAGGCATACATATTAAGCATACAAAATCAGAGAGATGACAATCACAAAAGCAGCTAGTGGTAGGAAAATGTCCAAACTTCTTGGTATGGCTGGCAACTTACTGCATAACCTAGCCTCAAACTACCTCTTGCCAATCTCTATTTCACAATACACACTACAGACAATTATGATAGATTTCAGTTCCTAGAACATGTTATGCTCTCTCTTGCCTAGAGGTTTTTACATGCATTTTTCTTGCTACCAGAAATACTTTCCTGACTCTTCTTCATTCAACTAGCTTCTTTTTATCCTTTGGGTTTAATCTTAAAGCCAACACCCCAATTGAAAAATGGGCAAAGGACCTGAATAGACATTTCTCCAAAGAAGATATACAGATGGCCAACAAGCACATGAAAAAATGCTCAACATCCCTGATTATTAGAGAAATACAAATCAAAACTACCATGAGATACCACCTCATACTAGTCAGAATGGCCATCATTAAGAAGTCCACAAATAACAAATGCTGGAAGGGGTGTGGAGAAAAGGGAACCCTCCTGCATTGTTGGTGGAAATGTAGGCTGGTATAACCACTATGGAGAATAGTATGGAGGTACCTTAGAAAACTATGCACAGAACTATGATATGACCCAGCAATCCCACTCTTGGGCATATACCCAGACAAAACTTTCCTTAAAAAAGACACATACATCCTCATGTTCATTGCAGCACTATTCACAATAGCCAAGACATGGAAACAACTCAAATGTCCATTGAGAGATGATTGGATTAGGAAGAGGTGGTATATATACACAAAGGAATACTACTCAGCCATAAAAAAGAACAAAATAATGCCATTTGCAGCAACATGGGTGGAACTAGAGACTCTCATACTGAATGAAGTAAGTCAGAAAGGGAAAGACAAATACCAGGAATCTAATGTATGGCACAAAGGAAACTTTCCACACAAAAGAAAATCATGGACTTAAAGATAGACTTGTGGCTGCCAAGGGGGAAGGGGAGAGACTGGGAGAGACTGGGAGCCTGGGGTAAATGATGCAGAATGTTGCCTGTGGAATGGATTAGCAGTGGGATCCTGCTGTGTAGCACTGGGAACTCTGTCTAGTCACTTATGATGGAACACCTAATGTGATAAAAAAGAATGTATACGTGTAAGTGTAACTGGGTCACCATGCTGTACATTAGAAAAAAATACATATATAAATAAATGATAAAAAAAAATCTTAAGGAGTTCCCGTCGTGGTGCAGTGGTTAACAAATCCGACTAGGAACCATGAGGTTGCGGGTTCGGTCCCTGCCCTTGCTCAGTGGGTTAAAGATCTGGCGTTGCCATGAGCTGTGGTGTAGGTCTTAGATGCGGCTTGGATCCCGAGTTGCTGTGGCTCTGGCGTAGGCCGGCAGCTACAGCTCCAATGAGACCCCTAGCCTGGGAACCTCCACATGCCGCAGGAGCGGCCCAAGAAAAGGCAAAAAGACAAAAAAAAAATCTTAAGCATCCCTTCCTCCGGAATATATTTATTTACTCTAGACTAGGTTAGGCCCTTTGGCTGTATGTTTCCATAGCATTCTCTCATTCCCCTAGTATTACATTCATCAAGCATTATTATAATCATGTATTTATTACTTGTCTCCTCCAATAAACTACATGTACCATGAGGTCAGATACTGAAACTCTGTTGTTCCCTTCTTCATTCATAATTCCTAACACAGTGCTTGGCACGTGAAACATACTAAATAAACAAGTGAATGAATGGTAAATTAGATTAACCTCAGAAACAGACCTGTGTCAGCATTATCGTTTATTTACTCAATAAGAACTTCTTATGAATAATAACTGGAAACATATAGTCACTAGTTAATAGCTCAGAGAGTCAGGTGTTTTTTATTAAGCAACATTGTTATATATGGTAAGTAATAGCACTGGTGTTTATTTCCCCTAAGCAGAATCTTTAGTGCCTTGGCACCTAAAGATAAAAGGGCTCTAGAGAAAGGTTCACAAATTGAAAACTGAATTCATTTAATATCTATATTTCCATAAAGTGCTACAAAAGGTGTGTGGAATGATTATTTCAGGTAAACTCACTAAATTTCAGGAGGTACTCTGAAGGCTAATTCTTGACAGATCTCTAAAGGCATTGACCCAAGCCAAGGTCAGAGAAAGGGAAGTAGTTCCTGCAGATTATCTCCCCACATGGGACTACATGTATTCCTAGAAATGTCCATATTAGAAAAAGCCTCTATAGTCCATTTCTTTTTTGATTACAAAATAAAAGTGTTTTTCTGGAGCTTTTTTCTTTTTTAGATCCTCAAATTCAAGATTTATAACTATATGAGTTGGATCAGTGAGATTTGAGAACACTGCTCTCTTCCTATTCATATTAATTCACTTTTATACAACTTTGACAAAAAACTCTGAGAGTTTTCAGTTCAGGCTTTTGGATATAAGAAGGACCTTTGTTGCTTTCCCCTTGAAATAGCATTTTAAGCATTTATAAAAATCTCCCTTGCTGGATTTTGATACAGAAAGAGAATGTAATGTAAAGTGCTTTGGGGAAAAATATAACTGTTATTGCCACTCTTTTCCTGTGTAAAAAAAAATAAATTCCTATCACAGTTGCAGTGTTTATCTACCAATTTCTGAATTTCTATAAATCTGGCTGTAGACATTATAATCTGGGTGACCATGCCTGGAACGTTTGCCGTCTACTTTAGTCCTCCCCTCATACAAAGAAATGTTCTTAGTGCATACTTTTTGATATAATTTTATAGGCACTACTAAAACAGTCCTCAAAATATAACAGCTACATTTTATTAAATTAGAGGTCAATAAAGTAGCCAAAGACCATATGAAGCAATATTGTTACAGACAGACTTCAGATCATATGATTTTAACCCTTTTGAGGTGTTTTACAATGTCAAAGTTATTCTCAGAAGATTGAAGAACAGAATTAAGTTAATGCCTTTGTCATGTCTATGGCCTACCTGGTTAGAACAAAGTGGGTATGAAATTGGGAGAGGCAGCAGTAAGAGAGGATTTATGTAGTGCATGGTTTAGTCAATTAAAAATCTAATTAAAGCAAAATTTGAACAATATGAATTTTCTATACTGAATGTTAATTTTTATTTTTTTATATGCTAGGACTTCTAGATCAAGCACAGACACTAAATTTTTAAGGAAGACACATGGTGCTTTTTTGCTTGCAAAACAATTTTTTTTTTTGTCTTTTGTCTTTTTAGGGTCACACCCACGGCATATGGAGGTTCCCAGGCTAGGGGTCCAATTGGAACTACAGATGCTGGTCTATGCCACAGCCACAGCAACATCAGATCCGAGCCGCATCTGCGACCTATACCACAGCTCACAGCAACAACAGATCCTTAACCCACTGAGCGAGGCCAGGGATCAAATCCACAACCTCATGGTTCCTAGTTGGATTTGTTTCTGCTGTGCCATGACAGGAACGCCACAAGACAATTTTTTAAACTCTAAATGTTCATTGTGATTATCCTTCTTCATCTTTGCCTTCATTAGAGTTAGGGTAAATGTATAAAGCATTACCAGAGTGAATAGTAAGCCACAGGAGAAATAAAGAGAGTGGAGAGTAAAATGAGGGATAAAGAAAGGTGAAAAGACTAAAAAGAGGATGTGAAATCAAGGAAGGAGAGAGGAATTAGTGTAATGAGTAGAGACAAAAAAGGAAATACGCTGGACCCTTGAATTTACACTACCTTTAGGGTTCAGACTGGAAGAGCACATTACAAAGACAGCTGCATGTAAAAGAATTAAATTAGAACCTTCTCTAAAACAATACACAAAAATCAAAATGGATTAAAGACCTAAATGTAAGGCCAGATACTATACAACTTCTAGAGGAAAACATAGGCAGAACACTCTTTGACATAAAGTATAGCAACATCTTGTTTCATCCATCTCCTAGAATAATGACAATAAAAACAAAAATAAACCAATGGGACGTAACTAAATTCAAAAGCTTTCGCATAGCAAAGGGAACCATTAAGTAAAAATCAAAAATACAACCAATAGAATGGGAGAAAGTCTTTACATATGATGCAAATGACAAGCGCCTAATCTCCAAAATATACAAACAGTTCACATAACTCAGCAACAAAAAAAAACAAACAACCCAATCGAAAAATGGGGAAAAGACCTAAACGGACATTTCTCCAAAGACCTAAGATGTCTAGCAGGCACATGAAGAGATGCCTAACATCACTAGTTATTAGAGAAACGCAAATCAAAACTGCAATGAGGTAACATCTCACACCAGTCAGAATGGCCATCATTGACAAGTCAACAAATAACAAATGCTGGAGAGGGTGTGGAGAAAACAGAATCCTCCTACACTGTTGGTGGGAATGTAACTTGGTAGAACCACTAGGGAAAACAGTATGGAGGCACCTCAGAAAACTAAATATAGACCTACCATATAATCCAGCAGTCCCACTCCTGGGTGTATATCCAGACAAAACTTTCATTCATAAAGATACATGGACATGGACCCCTATGTTCATAGAAGCACTATTTACAATTGCCAAGACATGGAAACAACCTAAATGTCCATTGACAGGTGAATGGATTAAGAAAATGTGGTATATATACACAATGGAATACTACTCAGCCATAAAAAGGGACAAAATAATGCCACTTGCAGCAACATGGATGGAACTAGAGATTCTCATACTAAGTGAAGTAAGTCAGAAAGAAATAGACAAATATTATACGATATCAATTCTATCAGAAATCTAATATATGACACAAATTAACCTATCTATAGAAAAGAAATAAACTCATGGACATGGAGAACAGACTTGTGTTTGCCAAGGCGAGGGGGAGGGAGTGGGATGGACTGGGAATTTGGGGTTAATAGATGCAAACTATTGCCTTTGGAATGGATAAGCAATGAGATCGTGCTGTATAGCACAGGGAACTACATCCAATCACTTGTGATGGAACATGATGGAAGAGAATGTGAGAAAAAGAATGTATATATATGTATAACTGGGTCACTTTGCCATGCAGCAGAAACTGACAGAACATTGTAAATCAACTGTAGTATAAAAATATTTAAAAAATAAAAAAATTGGATTATTATCCATAAACCTATTTAACAAGACACATGAAGCTGAAAGCAACAAAAAGCTAAAGGCACTACAGTCAACTCTAAATAAATGGTAACATATTCATAAAACATAATATTATCTATCAGTGAAAATTAATATATTAGTAGTGACTCCCTCTGTGAGAAAATGAGGCAGAGGATAGCAAGAGAGAACACAGGGTATTTCAAATGTTCTGATAACATTCTATGGCTTAAGCTCAGTAATAGGTATCCTGGTGTTCACAGCATTATTTTTTTTTACATGCTTTAAATATTTTAAGTACTCTTTTAAAAGGAAAAGGAGCAGGTAGAAAGGGCAGAGTTTCAAAAGATAGAGAAATAAGAGAGTTTTTACAGAATTCAAGAAAAGTAAAAAATTCAAAGATCTAAAGGTCAATAATGTCAAATAACAGAGACAAGAGCATGAAGTCACAGAAATTAAGAACTGGGAAATCATTTCAGTGGAGTCGTGGCAATGGAAGTCTCATTACAATAGGTCAAAGAATAAATAGGGGGCAACCTACATACTGAACTAATAAGAACTTCCCTTTACAGATATCAACATGCTGGATGAATTATTACAAAATAAGTTTACATACTAAACTCAAAAGAAAGAAAGGGAAATTCCCAGGTGACAGAAACTAAGTTTTAGGATGGTAAGCTATTGTCTTAGCCGTACGGGGAGTCCCAAGACACAGATATCCACCCTAACAGGGAATATTCTATACGCTAACCATAAACTATCATAAAGAAATTAAGGAAACATTCCCATTTACCATTGCATCAAAAATTATAAAATATCAGATTTCCCATCATGGCTCAGTGGTTAACGAATCCGACTAGGAACCATGAGGTTGCAGGTTCGATCCCTAGCCTCGCTCAGTGGGTTAAGGATCTGGCTTTGCCGTGAGCTGTGGTGTAGGTCACAGACACAGCTCGGATCCTGCATTAACTTTAAGAAAAAACACTGAATAAAGCTGGGACAGGAAAAAAAGGAGACTCTACTCATGTACATGGAAGTAACAGGTAATCTGTTTATGAGACTTTGGATTAAGGTTTATGGAATGATTGGAACTGCTGTATAACACAGGGAACTCTATCCAATATTCTGTGATGATATATATGGGAAAAGAATCTGAACCTTTGCAAAATTCAGATCATATGGTCACCAACAATGGGAAAAAAAAACTTTCCAGATATAGCTCACTATTAAAAAATTAAACAAATGTGGAGTTCCCACCATGGCACAATGGGTAAGAAACCAATTGCAGCAGCTCAGTTCTCTGTGGAGGCATGGGTTCAATCCCTAGCCTGGCTCAGTGGTTAAGGGTCCCACATTGCTGTATCTGTGGCATAGTCACAGCTGCAGATAGGATTCGATTCATGATTTACCTGTTTTCTGGATCTATCACAGTGGGCCATTCTTTTCATGTGTTTCTTTTCCTATTTTTTTTTTGGTTGCACCCACAGCATATGGAAATTTCCAGGCCAGAGATAAAATCAAGAAAACATGACAGAATCAAAGGAATACAGTAAACTTCCAATAATAGACTCCAAAGAAATGAAGACACATGAACTGTCTAACAATTCAAAATAATTGTTCTAAAGATGCTCAGAGAGCTACAGGAGAACACAGATGTACAATTTAATAAAATGAGTACAATACAAAAACAAAAAAGTTCAACAAAGAGATAGGAAAAAACAAATTTTGTTACTGAAGCATAACTGAAAATTCAATAGAGAACTATAAAATTATGAATGAGTTAGGAGACATTACAACTGATACTTTGGAAATACAAATAATCATAAGAGACTACCATGAACAATTATGTACCAGAAAGTCGGTCAACCTATAAGAAGTGGAAAAAGTCCTAGAGTCATAAAACATATCAAGACTGAATCATGAAGAAATGGAAAATCTGAACCAAGTAAGAGGATTTAAAAAGTATTCAAAACATCCCACAAAAAAAAGTTCAGACCAGATGGCTTCAATTTTGAAATCTATCAAACATTAAAGAAATAACTTCCAAAAAATTGAAACAGAGGAACCACTCCCAAACACATTTTATAAGGCCAGCATTACCCTGATACTGAAACTACATAAGGATACTACAAGGAAAAAAAAAAAACTATAGGCAAATATCCCTGATGATCATAAGTGTAAAAGTCCTCAAAATATATAAGGACATTAAAAGGATCACACACCATGATGAAGGGAGATTCAAGGATGATTTGATATACACAAAACAATACATGTGATACACCACATTAACAGAATGAAAGAAAAAAATCATATTTCACTAGATGCAGAAAAAGCAACTGAGAAAAATCAATCCTTTCATGATACATTAAAAAAAAAAAAAGAAAAACTCTCGGGGTTCCTGCCATGGCTCAGCAGTAATGAACCTGACTAGTATTCGTGAGAATATGGGCTTTCAATCTCTGGCTTTGCTCAGTGGGTTAAGGATCTGGCATTGCCACAAGCTGTGGTGTGGGGTCGCAGATGTGCCTCAGATCCTGCTTTGTTGTGGCTGTGGCATAGGCCAGCAGGGCAACTGCAGCTCCAATTCATTTCCTAAACTGGGAACTTCCATAGGCTGCAGGTGCAGACTTAAAAAGAAAAGAAAAAAAAAAACTCTCAACAAATTGGGTTTAGAAGGAACATGCATCAACATAATAAAAGACAGGTGACAAACCTACATCTAATATATACAATGATGAAATATTAAAAGCTTTCCCTCTAATTCCAGAAACAATGGTGGCCACCCTCAACAATCCTATTTAACATAGAAGTCCAGGCCAGAAAAATCAGGCATGAAAAAGAGATAAAAATGCATCCAATTCAGAAAGGAAGAAGTAAAATTGTCTGTTTGCTCATGCCATGATCTTGTACATAGAAAATCCGAGCTCCACCAAATAACTGTTAGAACTAACAAATGAATTTAATGTTTTAAGATACAAAATAAATATACAAAAATCAGTTGTATTTATATACACAAACAATAAACTATCTGAAAATGAAATAAAACAATCCCATTTACAATAGCATCAAAACAATAAAAACTTAGAAATAAATATAATCAAGGAGATGAAAGATCTATACACTGAAAACTATAAGACATTGATGAAATAAGTTTAAAAAATGCAAATAAATAAAAGATATCCCACATTCATGGATTAGAAGAGTTAATATTGTTAAAATATCTATCCTACCCAAAGCCATCTGTAGATTCAGTGCAATCTCTATCAAAATTCCAATGCATTTGTCAAAGAAATAGAAAAAAATCCTAAAATTTGTACAGAATCACAAAAGACCTTGCATGATTAGAGCAATCCTGAGAAAGAACAAAGCTGGAGACATAACATTTCCTGATTTTTAAACTACATCACAAAGCTGTAGAAATCAAAACAGTGTGTTATTGGCATAAAAACGGTCAATACAGACCAACAGAACAGAACTGAGAATCCAGAAATAAACTCACACATACATGATTAATATTTGAAAAGAGAGCTAAGAATACTCAATAGGAAATGGATAACCTCATCAACAAAGGATGCTGGGAAAACAGGATAGCCACATAGAAAAGTAAAAATTTACTAGAAATCTTATACCACTCATAAAAATTAACTAGAAATGGATTAAAGACTTAAACATAAGACTGAAAATCATACAACTCCTGTAAGAAAATGGGAAAATCTCCTTGACATTGGTCTTTGAAATGATTTTTTTTAGATATAACACCAAAAGCAAAATTAAAACAAAAATGAACAAGTTGGACTACATCATACTAAAAATCTTCTATAAAGCAAAAGAAACAACCAACAAAATAAAGAGGTAACCTACAGAATGGGAGAAAATATTTATAATTTGTGTATGTAATGAGAGGCTACTATCCAAAGCATATGAAGAACTCATACAACTCAGTAGCAAAATAAAACAAAACAAAACAAAACCCAAATAATTCAACTGAAAATTAGGCAGAAGACTTGAATAGACATTTATCCAAAAGAGACAGGCAAGTAGCCAGCAAGTTCATAAAATGGTGCACAATATCTCTAATATTAGGGCAATGCAAATTAAACTACAATGAGCTATTTCCTCACATCTGTTAGAATGGCTATTATCAAAAAGATGAGATAACAAAGGCAAATCCTGGCAAGGATGTAGAGAAAAGGGAATCCCAGTGCAATGTTGGTGGGAATGTAAATTGGTGCAGCCACTATTGAAAACAGTATGGAGGTTCCTCAGAATATTATAACTACAACTATCATATGATCCAGAAATTCTACTTCTGGATTTACATCCAAAAGAAATAAAATCATTATCTCAAAGAGATATTTGTATGGTCATTGCAGCATTATTCACAATAGCGAAAACATAGAAACACCCTAATTTTCCATTGATAGATTAGTAGATCAAGAATACGTAATGGACCATTACTCATCCCTAACTGAAAGGACATATTGCCATTTGTGACAACATGGATGGACATTAAGGGCATTATGCTAAGTAAAATAAGTCAGATAGAGAAAGATAAATACTCTATGACCTCATTTACATGTGGAATCTACAAACATCAAACTCATAGAAAGAGACAGTAGAATGGTAGTTTCCAGGGACTGAGGAATTGGGGGAAAATGGGGAGATGTTGGTCAAAGATTACAAACTTTCAGTTACACAATGATTAAGTTCTAGGGATCTAAGGAACACTATGGTGACTATAGTTAATAATACTATATTGTATACTTGAAAGTTGCTATAAGAGTAGTCCTTTAATGTACTTGCCGTAACAATAATTTAAAAAATAGTAATTAGGTGAGATGAAGGATATGTTAAGTAACCTTATTTTGATAAACATTTCACAATATACACTTACGTCAAATCATCATTTTGTACACCTTAAACTTAATTCAATGTTATATGCCAACTGTATCTCAACAAAGCTGGGGGAAAAAACAATATACAAAACTATATCTTTGCATGTTTAAAATATTCTATAATAAATACTCATGAGCTATAGAGATTAAAATAGGTTTTAACTTATTATCAACATTATTGATTATTTCTATTTGTTTGGATAGTATATCTGCAAATGGGTCATTTCATTATTAGTGTGCTTTATAATTCACATGTGCATTTCAAATATTCTTATGTTATTTATATATGCTTTATAAATATGTATATATTTGAATTATAGTGCTAATCAAATATTACAAAAATAGTGAGCTAATCATTCAAGTTAATTGTTTAAAAAAACAAACACAAAAAGACAAGTAACAAAAGCTGAAATTAGTGAAAAAGAAAAGCAAAGAAATCATAGAGAGGACCAGTAAAATCAAAATTGCTTCATTGAAAAAAAAAACTATTAACTTAGACAAACCTCTGGGAAAGTTGATCAAGAGTAAAAGAAAGAAGACTAAAATAAACATTTCATTAAAATGAAAAAGAGGGCATATTAGAAGATACACTTAAAAGTTTACAAGTTATATAAGAATAACTTTTACACAAGCTATTAGAACCACACACTTTTTTCCAGGTAAGTCCACCAAACTAGTAGACTTATTTAATATCCCTAATGTTAAACCTATGTAACAAAATGAACTCGATACCCACCTGATGATATTTAATTAAATATGTTAGATGGATGAATGAATAGGTAGATAGATATCAAATGGAATTTATTCCAAAATGTAAGCATGAAAGCATTAGAAAAATCTAATAATATAGTTTGCCATATTAACAGATTAAAAGAACTAAAAAAGTGACCATTTTAACAGATGCAATACAGCAATTGATAAAATTCTACATCCATTCTTGATAAAATAGCTACAAAAATTGGAAATCTGTGGAGACTTTCTAAACTAGCTGAAATGTATATATATATGTGTGTGTGTGTGTGTGTGTGTGTGTATAGTAAACACACTTAATGACATTTGTTCTAATATCAGATATTGAGAGAAGGAACTCTAGAGCCCTGCCATAGAATATGTAAATTGGTACACTGCTTTAAAGATAAATTTGAAAACATCTTGTAAAGCTGAATATGTGAATATCCGATTCTCCAGCAATTGCATTTCTATTTATAACCCCAAGAGAAAATTTTGTACATAGGTACATGAAAAAAAATATACAAGGATATTCATTGCCATACAAATTGCATTAGGAAGAACTGGAAACTCTACCAAAAAAACAAACAACCCCATCAAAAGATGGGCAGAAGATCTAAACAGACAGTTCTCCAAAGAAGATATACAGATGGCCAAAAAACACATGAAAAGATGTTCAACATCACTCATTATTAGAGAAATGCACATCAAAACCACTATGAGGTACCACCTTACACCAGCCAGAATGGCCATCATCCAAAAGTCTACAAACAATAAGTGCTGGACAGGGTGTGGAGAAAAGGGAACCCTCCTACACTGTTGGTGGGAATGTAAACTTGTACAACAACTGTGGAAAACAGGATGGGGATTCCTCAGAAAACTAAACATAGAACTACCATTTGATCCAGCAATCCCACCCCTGGGCATCTATCCAGATAAAACCATGACTCGCAAAGACACATGTACTCCAATGTTCATTGCAGCACTATTTGCAATAGCCAAGATATGGAGTCAACCTAAATGTCCATCGACAGAGGAGTGGATCCAGAAGATGTGGTACATATACACAATGGAATATTACTCAGCCATTAAAAGGAATGAAATAATGGCATTTTTAGCAATATGGATGGACCTAGAAATGATCATGCTAAGTGAAGTCAGCCATACAATGAGACACCAACATCCAATGCTTTCACTGACATGTGGAATCTGACAAAAAGACAGAATGAACATCTTTGCAGAACAGATGCTGACTCATAGACTTCGAAGAACTTATGGTTTCCAGAGGAGACAATTTGGGAGGTGGGGGATGTGCTAGGGTTGTGGGATGTAAATCCTATAAAATTGAATTTGATGATCTTTGTATAACTATAAATGTAATAAACTCATTGAGTAATAAAAAATTAATAAAATAAAATAAAATAATTAAAAATAAAAAAGAACTGGAAACTAACTCAGAAAAGGAATGCTAAATAAAATCTTATTTACTCATATAGTAAATTGAACAGTTAATGAACCATAGATATTTGGATCAACTGAGGAAATCTCAAAAACAAAATTGAGCTGCAAAAGAAATTTGAAAAAATATATATACATATATACAGCATATCTTTAATTTTGAAAGCATTCACAATAATATCATATATATTAATATGGCTAATAAAAAATGAAAAACAAACCAACAAAAACATCATTCAGGAGTTCCCACTGAGGCACAGTGAGTTAAGAATCTGACTGCAGAGGCTCAGGTCACTGCAGAGGAGTGGGTTCAATTCCAGGTCCAGCACAGTGGGTTAAAGGATCTGGCATTGCTGTAGCTGTGGTGTAGTTTGCAGCTGCAGCTCAGATTCAGTCCCTTGATTGAGAACTTCCACATGCCATGAGTGCAGCCCCCAAAAAATTTAAAAATTCAGAGGAAGGGCATACACCAGCCTCAGAGTAAAGAATATATTCAAGGAAAGAAATGGAGCTGATGAGTAGCTTTGCCTGAATCTGCCAAATATGTTATTATCACCTCTAATCTTACCTCTGAAATCCAGATTCTTATATCCACCTGCTTATCCTATGTATCCATTCAGATGTCTAATAGGAATATGAAATATAATAGAACTTTTAATCCCTGTCTCAAGAATTTGTAACTGTTACAGTGGTTCACACCTTACTATTAGGCCACCATTCAGCTATTTGCTCATGCCCAAAACCTTGGAAACATTTTTTACTTGTCTCTTTCTCTCATATTTTACATATATTGCACCACCATCAAATACAATCCACTGTCTTTCTGTGAAATCTATGCTGCATCCAAACATTTTTTACTAACTACAATACTTCCACCCTATTCCGAGTCACCATTATTTCTGGTCTGGACTACAATACTAGCCTCTTTACCATTTTCCCTTTTTCCATTCTTGTTTATCCACCATCCATACAGTAGCCAATATGTTCAATATAAGACATAAATCTGACCACACCACTCCACTGCTAAGCATTTCAAATGCCTTCCAATAACATTTAGAATGAAATGCCAAGATCTTGATGTGGCCCTATGTAATTAAGGCCTTGGATATCTCTCCAAACAAATTTCCAACCATTCCTCTCTTCTCTCTACTTCAACTACTCTGGCCTTCTTCCTGGTTTTTGAACACACTAAGCATATTCCTACCTCAAAATCCACCAATCTAGGTAATGTCCCTACTTGGAAATCCCTCTGTATTTTAAGCATGACTTGATTTTTACTTTATTAAGGCATATTATTTTATTTTCTATTATTTTATCATATTTAATTAATAACTGTTTTAATAAAATAACTAATTCATTCTAATTCAAAATTAAATACTTTTATCTTCAGAACTCCAAATGGAATATTTTAAACACTATATATGTGTGTGTGTGTAAATTTTTACATTTCCACAAAAAAGTAAATTTCAGAAACATAGCCATAAACTGTATTAATTTTTTGTTTTATTCTATTCAATAAGTATATTCTTTGGGCCTACTATGGACCAAGGACTCAGACAGGTGCTGAGTATCAAAATATAGGTAGGATAGAGCCTCTGCCTTGAAGAACAGCACAAAGGATGCATATTAAAAACAAAAGAAGTAGGAGTTCCCGTTGTGGTTCAGTGGTTAAAGAACCCGACTAGTATCCATGAGGACGGGGATTCAATCCCTGGTCTTGCTCCGTGGGTTAAGGATATGGCGTTGCTGCGGCTGTGGTGTAGGCCAGCAGCTATAGCTCTGATTTCACCCCTAGCCTGGGAACCTCCATATGCTGTGGGTGCAGCCTTAAAAAAAAAAAAAAAGATAAAAGACAAAAAAAAAAAAGTAAAGAAAAAATGGTTAATACATTTCTATGAATGAAATACTCAGTTGAGAAATTACCTAACAGCTGTTAAGCCATAATTTTCTTTTCCTCTGTAAAGCTCATTTTCCATGTCTAAATGTTCTGCTTCCTTTTAAAATTACTCAATTACTGAAGACAATAATGTTAATTACATACATCCAGAAAAAATATAATAGATCATTATTTTAAACTAAGAAGTAATTTTTAAGCTGTATCATTTTGAAGCTTATTGAAATAGAATTTTTATTTTTCATTTTCTTTTTTTTTTATTTTCCCACTGTACAGCAAGGGGGTCAGGTTATCCTTACATGTATACATTGCAATAGAATTTTTAAAAACAATATATTTTGTGACATGTGGGAGCTACGTGAAATTCAAATTTCACTGTCCATAAATACTCTTATTGGAATACAGCCACATCCATTTGTTTGCATATTGTCTATAACTGTTTTTCAACTACAATGGCAGAGACCATGTGGCTCAAAATTTGAAACTATTTACTATGTGATCTTTTACAAAGTTTTTTTTTGCCAAAATCTACTCTAAAATATAGGAATGGATTTTGTTGTAAAAGTAATGCTTTCATGTTGTTCTTTGCTTTTATGAAGTTTATAGAGTTTAAAGAGATATTTAAAATAATTTAAATGTGCAAAAGCACTTTCCTATATAGTTTTTCTAATCAGCAACTTCTAGATTTGGAGTTGCTAATCTTGATTTCATTTTCTCCTCCTCCATCCAGTTTTAGTGAGGTATAATTTACACATAAAAACTGTACATATTTTAGGTGTACAGTGTGATGTTTTGATATATGAAATGATCACAACACTCAAACCAATTAATGTGTCTATCACATCATGTAGGTACTATTTTTTGTTGTGGTGGTGGTAAGAACACTTAAGAGTATCTCTCAAACTAAATTTCAAATATACAACACAGTATTATTAACTACAGTCACCATGCTGTACATTAGATCACCAGGACTTATTCATCCTGCATAAATGAAACTTTGTATCCCTTGACCAACATCTCCCAATTTCCTTCTCTCCTCAGCTCCCTACAACCAACATTCAGCTCTCAGCTCTTACGACTATGACTTTTTTTTAGGTGCCACATATGAGATCACGCCTATTTGTCTTTCTGAGTCTGGCTTATTTCACTTAGCATAATGTCCTATTCAGTTTTCTCCATATTGTCACATATTACACATATTTCCTTTATTAAAAATCTGAATAGTGGAGTTCCCACTGTGGTACAGTGGGTTAAGAATCTGACTGTGGTAGCTCATATCACTGCAGAGGCCGGGTTCAATCTCCGCCCAGCATAGAGGGTTTTAAAGCATCTGGCATTGCTGCAGATGTGCCTGGGATTCAATTCCTGGCCCAAGAACTTCCATGTGCCGCAGGTGTGGCCATAAAAAAAAAATCTGAATAGTATTCCATTGTAAACATATACCAATTTTTTTGTTCATTCATTTTTCAATGGACATTTATACTGTTTTCATATCTTAGCTATAATAAGCTATAATAACTATTTCCATGATGTACGTGGGAGTATGGATATCTCTTTGAGATCCCAATACCAATTCATTTGGATAAAAACCTATAAGTGAGATTTTTAGAACATATGGAAGTTGTATTTTTAATATATTGAAGAACCTCCCTACTATTTTCCACAGTGACTATACCAGTTTACATTACCAACAACAATGTACAAGAGTTCCCATTTCTCGGAGTTCCCGTCGTGGCACAGTGGTTAACGAATCCGACTAGGAACCATGAGGTTGCGGGTTCGGTCCCTGCCCTTGCTCAGTGGGTTAGCAATCTGGCGTTGCCTGAGCTGTGGTGTAGGTTGCAGACGCGGCTCGGATCCTGCTTTGCTGTGGCTCTGGCACAGGCTGGCGGCCACAGCTCCGATTAGACCCCTAGCCTGGGAACCTCCATATGCCGTGGGAGTGGCCCAAGAAATAGCAAAAAGACAAAAAAAAAAGAGTTCCCATTTCTCCACATCCTGGCCAACATTTGTTATTGCTTGTCTTTTTGATAATAGTCATTTTAACATTTGTGAGATAATATCTTAGTGTGGTTTTGATTTGTGTTTTCCTAATAATTAGTTGTGATTATTAATTTTTCATATTCCTTTGACATTGGCATTTTTATTTTGTGAAATATCTATTCATTTCCCCTTTCCATCTTTTATATAGGGTTATTTGGTTGTGTTTTTTTTTTCTTTTTCTTTTTTAATTTTTTTCTTTTTAGGGCACACCCACGGCATGTGGATGTTCCGAGGCTAGGGGTCGAATCAGAGCTACAGCTGCTGGCCTACACCACAGTCACAGCAACACCAGATCTGAGCCACATCTGTGAAATACACCACAGCTCATGGCAGATCCTTAACCCACTGAGCAAGGCCTGGAATTGAACCTGCAACCTCATGGTTCCTAGTCAGATTTATTTCCGCTGCACCATGAAGGGAACTCTGGATGTGGGTTTTTTAATTTTTGCTATTGAATTAAGTTCTTTACGTATTTTTGGATATTAACCAAGGATCAGATATCTGTGTTGCAAATATTTTTTCACAATCTGTAATCTGCCTTTTCACTCTGTTGATTATTTCTTTTGCTGTGCACAACCTCTTAGTTTGATACAATCTTACTTTTCTATTTTTTATTTTGTTGAATATGCATTTAAGATTACATTAAAAAATGGCCAGAGGCATATCAAGATGTTTTTGTCTATGTTTTCTTCTAGTAGTTTCATGTTTAAATATTTAATTCAATTTGAGTTGGTGTTTTTGTAAATGGAATAAAATAAAGGTCCGATTTCATTCTTATGCATGTAGATATCTAGTTTTTCCAACATCATTTGCTGAAGAGATCATTCTTTCCCCTTTATGTGTTCTTGGCACCCTTGTCAGAAATCAGTTGACTGTAAGTGTATGGGTTTATTTCTGGACTCTGTATTCTATTCCATTGGTCTTTATGTCTGTTTTATACTGTTACCATATTGTTCCAATTACTATAGCTTTGTAACATTTTGAAATCAGGAAGTACTGGGCAAGGAGGAGACATGATATAGGACCATTAAAGATAGTTATTAAAGTTTTAAACAGTCACATAAGGTAACATTAGGTTAATTAGGATTGAGTATAATAATTACCAAGCTGTGTTGAGAGTCTAGCAGAGATTAGAAATCATAAATCTCCAGAATTTAAGCTAATTTATCTCAAAATGAAGGCTGGAAATTCTAGAAGGCTGAAAGGAAGATATTTGCTAGCAAATATGTTTTAGTATCTAAAAATTCATAAAAGTGACCATAAGGTCAACAAAAATGAAGTAAAACTTTTCTCCTACTGTACTGTTAAAGACAGTACTAGGTATAGGCAGATTAAGACATCATCACTGCTGTGTGAGTTTAGTCACTACAAAAAGTCCTCTGATCTGGAATAGCCCTTCTACGTGGTGCTGCACACCTTCACACTTTTACCAGGAGAAATTCACATCAATGGATTAAGCTATATCTTTCCTAAAAATAGCTTTTCCTGGAAAGCAAAAAGAAAACTTAGTCATCAGTAGAACTCTGAAATGAATTTGTTCATCATATTACTTTATCTTGGTACTGCAGCCTAAAGACTAACTCTGTTATGAGGTAAGTGAGACAGAAAAGGCAACCTTTCCTTTCCTCCTCAGGTTTTCCTACAATCAGGAATGTGGCCATGTTTCAAGAATCTTCAGTTTACATAGATCCCAAAGTAACATCTCTCTGTCAGCCCCTTCTTGTCCTGCCATATAGATTTGCCTTTGCAAAGATAGTTCAGGAATTATAAAATCTTTCATGTAAAGACCACATCTAGGCCCTCACAGTTTAAATATGCATAGTTTCCATGTGAGGGAATTTCTAGAACTTTTCCAGCCACACGAAGGGAAAAGATTTCTTTTTCTTTTTTTTTTTTTTTTTTGTCTTTTTGCTATTTCTTAGGCCACTCCCACGGCATATGGAGGTTCCCATGCTAGGGGTCAAATCGGAGCTGTAGACTCCGGCCTACGCCAGAGCCACAGCAAAGCAGGATCCGAGCCGCGTTTGCAACCTACACCACAGCTCACGGCAACGCCGGATCCTTAACCCACTGAGAAAGGGCAGGGACCGAACCCGCAACCTCATGGTTCCTAGTCGGATTTGTTAACCACTGCGCCACGACGGGAACTCCCTGAAGGGAAAAGATTTCTATATCAGCTAATAGTGCTAAGCTTTATGTAAGAGAAAATCCAAATAACATGCATTAATACAAAAGTTTCTTTTCATCAAGAATACTGGAGATAGCTATCAGGAATTGTTGTGGTAGCTTTACAACATCATCAGGGATCCAGATTTCTGTTATAGTGCTTATTAAATGGCTGCAGGAAGAGTGGCAAAAGATACGTGTCAGTTGGATCTTAGATTTTTCATCAGCAAAACTACAGTTTTACTGGGATCTCTAACCAATAAAAAGCCCATAAATATCTCCTCAACTAGAATTGGGTCATAGCTAGGCATAATTACAAGGGAACCTGGGAATTCAACTGGTTTGAGCCAGAGATTTTACCATCTTGCATTAAGTAGGAGTTCTGTAGATAATAAAGAAAAAAATGGATAATGATGGAGTGATGATGCCTTAATCTGCCTATACCTAGTACTGTATTTAACAATATCAGTTGGTAATTATCAGTATATACCACAAATAATAAGATGGCATTTTAAGAACCAAATAAATAAATAAATAAGGTCTAGAGAATACATTACAAAACTTTAAGGGTGGTTACTTCTGGAATTGAGGGGAATACTTCAGGAAAGGTTTGAAAATTAATATGTTGTTTTAGTTTATTACAGGAATGAATCATATTGAAAAATTTTGTTACACTATAAAAATAAAAGCTTAAGAACTAAAAACAGCAAAACAAAAGCATAGGAAGCTGACCACCTATGCTGATGCACTAGATAATAGTTCTCTCAACTACATTTCAAAGCTTACCACTACACCAAGATCTCTTCTAACTTAAACCAACTGTCATGTCTCCTGTGATGTACAATCTTTGGTCAGCCCCTGCTAGTTTCGAGGGAGTACAGATGTATTTCACACATTCACCACGGCAAAGTTTCTTAACTCCAGTCTATTCCATTCAACTGTTTCTAGGCCAAATTTGACTTCATGTGACTTGCTTTCTACTAAGGAGGTTGATTTATTAGCTATAGAGCAAGAACATACTGAACTACATCATCTTCTACTACTATAGCCTGACCCTTACCGCCATAACTAAACACACACTGTTTTATGACTCCAGAGCTCTTTTTCAACTTATCAGAACATATGATGCAGTATCAAATAAAGGAAAAAAGCATGCAAAGAGAGGAAGCAACTTTTTCTATCACAGAATTTATAAGTGATAAAGCTTCTAGCAGAAGCCAGAAAAACCCAACACAGGGTCCTAACTTTTAGTTTAGTTGGTAATTCTGGCAAAATTTTTTTTTAAGAAAGGTAAACTTTTCTAAAGCACAGTTATGGAACTACCTTTTTCTTAAGGAATAGTACCCATGACTTCTGTGAGTCAGACTTTTAATGTATGCTTTGAACATGGAAAAAGCAAAAAACTAAGAATAGTTTCATTAGTTGTCCTCTTTTTAAAAAATCCCTCATTTTCCCTGAGCAAGAGTCTACATGGAATGCTAGACCTTGGTGACTATCTGGACTATCTGATTTTATTCCACTTCCTATGAAAATATACTCTAGATTTATTATAAAGTCATTATTCCTTACAGGGCTTTTAAATAGCTACAAGGTCAACAGTTTTGACTATGGAAACCCAGCCTGAGAAAATATAGCTAAAAGACTTTGCATTTTAATATAAATAATAGAAGGTTTAAAGGTAAAACACACATACACACATATATATGAGAAATATATATATATCAGGCTACAACATTCACATTTTTGTGAAAGTTTCTATTTGAAGACATTAAGAGGATATTAAGAGAAAAAGTAATTCCTTCAAGAAAAAAAAATATACCATTTTCAACATGCCTAATCTGAAGGGAACTAGAAAGCACTTTTATAATCAATGAACCATTGAGGTTTAAGGACCAGATTTCCCACACATGAAATAAATGATTTTCTATTTGAATTACTTATCAACATGAGGAAAAGCAAGTAAAAACAAACCATTAATATTTATATAATGGAAAATGAAAAATGATTACTAAGCAAAATCTTTTCTCTGGGGGACAAAGGGCAGTCTGCAGGAAACAGAATTCTTATGTACGAATTGAGGCTCAGTCTTGATGCATAAAAAGATACAGTTTTATCAAAATGAGTTTTTCTTCAGTCAAATCACATTATTTCTCCTGGAAACTGCTGTGACAAACACCTTATCTGCAAAAGAAAAATTAACTTTCTTATCTACTTAACTTAGCTTGTGAAAAGGCACAAGGTCAACCCCTGGAAGAAAATCCCATTTGATCCATGTTTCTTCACTTTTGTGTAAAAATTCAACAGAATTAAAAGGATTTGAGGGAAAATATAGACAAGACCACATAAAGAAACCTCTGCATTTAGTTAACTTGAAGAATTTGGTAGCACTTTAGCAAATCTAAAGAGTATATTGCCAGGTTTATTAGGTTGTTTCCAAATACATTTTCTACTTTGCTGCGTCTGCTGACCCACTGAGTGAGTATAGAAATATTATTTATCTAGAAAACAGTCAACACAGCTCAGAGCCTATAGTTAAAGTGGGCCATTGCCTGGAAACTAGGCAGAAAGGAAGGACAAGGATGGGGAGGGGGGTGATTAGGAGAGAAAAGGAACAGAGTTCAAAGAGGGCCCCCATGCTTCATGCCTCCTGGTATTTGTGCCCTTGCACCATTCCCTCCCTTTGAGAGCATTTCTAACCTATGGAATAAAGATGATGGGATGCCACTTCCATGAGTGAGTTAAAAAAGATTGACTTTTATCTTGCCAGCAGACTGATAACTTCTTGGTGTATATACTTTTACGAAGCAAATACCCATATGTCAAGGAACTTAAGACTGACTTTGACCAACACCTTGTGAGAAACTGAGGCCCTCAGTCCAACAACCCTCAAAAAAATAGAATCCTGACAAATGTTACTAAGTGATTCTTTCTCAGGTAAGCCTGGGCCAACACCTTGATTTAAACCTTGTGAGAAACCTCTTTTCACAGAAAAAGAGAAAAAAAATGTCACACAGCAATAGATTACTAACGCAACAAAATTCAATTTTAGGGAAATACTGCAATTGTTACTAAATTTACACTCAGCTTTCCCTACTATTACTGTGGATGAATTCCTAACAAAAGCCAATTTATCCACTCATTCATGATACCCATACTCTCTCACTTACTCAAAGGCATCGATCTAGCAATTCTCCATCTTCCCTCTCCTATATCACTAGTTTTTCACTTTATCAGATAATTTCTATCAACACCTAAATATATTATGTTTAGAAAAAACATAGGCCACCAATTTTGCTTCTAACTATAATGATTTCCTTTCAAATAAAAAAATTTTATTTTTACCATCCTAAAAACGAAAAGTAAAAATCAAGTGAATAATAACATAAAACACTCTCCGGGTCCCATTTGCCACTCTATTCCTACTTTGGCTAATCTATGTTTCAAATTCTTATCTTCCTATACCTTCACAAACCCATTTGGTATGAGTTTAAATGTATCCCCCCCCAAAAAAAAGATGCTGAAGTGTTAACCCCTGGTACCTGTGATAGTGGTATTAATTGGAAATAGTGGGGTTTTTTGCAGATGTAATCGATTTTTACATAAAGTGATAAGGTGTACCCTACTCTAATATGACAGGTATCCTTATAAGACGAGAAGAAACAGAGAAACATGTGCACAGTAGTAAGATGACAGAAGACACAGGGAAAGCATCATGTGAGGACAAAGATAGTGATTGGAGTGATGTGCCTCTAAGTTAAGGAATAACAAGGATTGTCAGCAATCACCAAAAGTTATGAAAGGGGTGGGAAACAGTCTCTCCCTCAGAACTTTCAGGAAGATTGAACTTGCCAACACTTGTATTTGAAACTTCTAGCCTCCAGAACAGTGAGAGGATAAATTTCTATTGTTTTAAGCCACCCAGTTTTAGCAATTTGTTATGGCATCCCTAAGAAATGAATATACCATTCAAACTGGAATTTCACTTAACACCATTCCACTGAAACTGTTCTTGTCAAAGTTATCAATGACCTTATGTTGCTAAATCCAAAAATCATTTCTTACTTGTCATTTTAAACTATCAGCAACATATGAGAGTTCATTACTCATCCCTCCTCAAAACAGTTTCTTTCCTTGGTTTCCAGGCCACCATACTCTTGATTTTTATTCCAATGCACTAGTCATTCCTTTTCTGTTTTCTTTGATGGTTTCTCCTTTACATTGGAGTGCCTCAGGACTTGGTCCTTAGATTTCTTTCTCCTGTATCTTTCACTTAGCTCCTTAGTAACATCATCCAGGCTTATGCTATTCATATGCTGATGATCCTAAAACTTATATTCCTGGCCTCGACATCTTCCCTGGTGATGGTTGCCTATATTTGGATGTCTAATAGTCTTCTACAACTTAACACCAGCAAGCTGACTCAGTCACCATGAAATCAGGTGGAAGGGCAAATGGTAGCACTATATATCATGTGACAACCAATTCTTTCCCACCTCTCCAGAGCCAATTACAACCTGAGTTATGTAATTAATGCTTGGAAGGGCTATTAAAATAGTTATTTCTAGGTAGAAAACCCTGCATTTAGATGATCAAGTTTAAATATAGAGTCCAGACAATGCAACGCAATACTATTTATATTTACAAAATAGTTGCCTATCAAGCTATGTCCAGTCTACTTCTGATGGTCATTGGGGAAGGAAGACCTCCTCTCAGTTCTTCCTCCTTCTTTTCTGCCTTACTCATAATTTGTTGATTTTATTATCTCTCTACACTTTCCTCTAGGGTACAGATCCTCCTCTTCCTCTTCTTCCTACCCTCCCTCTTTTAAGACCTCTGGATGTTCACTATTTGGTAATTAGTTACATCTAGTTCCTCCATTGCTAGAACTGGAGAAGGAGGAGGTCACATGTCACATAATTTCAGGTCCTATGAGTTGTAAACACTGGAGAACAGAAGCAGCCCCCCCATTCAGACTCAGGCAAAAACATCTATAAGCCAACATTTCTCTTGATAATATTAATCACCTCTTGGTGTATGTATCTGTTTTTATGCCAATAGCATGCTATTTATATTACTATAGCTTCGTATATTAATTTCAAATTAGGAAGTGAGATGCTTCCAACTTTGTTCTTCTTTCTCAAGATTCCTTTGACTATTTGAGACTGTTTTATAGTTTCATGTGAATTTTAGAATTGTTTTCTATTACTGTGAAAAATGCCATTGAAAATTTGATGGGGATTGTGTTTAGCTATATACAGCATGAGTTCTATGGCTATTTTAACAATATTATTTATTTTACTCCATAAACACAGGCTATCTTTGTGTCTTCCTCAATTTCTTTCATCAATGTCTTATAGTTTTCAACATACATATTTTTTACCTCCTTGATTAAATTTATTCCTAAGTATTTTTGATACTCTCATAAATGGGATTGTTTTCATGATTTTCTTTTCAGATAGATAATTGCTGGTATAATGAAACATAATTGATTTTTGGTTTTGTATCCTTTAACTTTACTAAATGTATTTACTCATTCTAATGGTTTCTCTGTGTGTAGAGATTTTAGAGTTTCTTTACATAGAGTATCATGTCATCTGCAGACAAATAATACTACTTCTTTTCTGATTTGGATGTCTTTTATTTTTCTTGGCTGATTGCCCTTAATAGTACTTCCAGTATTGTGTTCAAGTAGAAGTGGTGAAAGTGGGCATACTTGCTTTTTACTAGATTTTAGAGGAAACGCTTTCATTTTTTTCCCATTAATTTTGATGTTAGCCATGAACTTTTCATAGATGGCCTTCATTATGTTGAACATTTTTTTTATCATGAATGGATGTTGAGATTTATTAAATGATTTTTCTGCATCTATTGAGATGACGTTATTTTTAATTTTCATTTTTTTAGTGTTGTATATCACATTGATGTGCAAATGTTAAACCAAACTTGCTTCCCAGGGATAAATCCTGCTTGGTCCTAAAGTGTAATATTTTCTTTGTCTCATTGATTTGAGTTTCCTAGTATTTTGTTGAAGATGTTGCATTGATGTTCAGAGATATTGGCCTTTAATTTTTTTTTCTTGCACTACCATTGTCTGACTTTGGTGTTAGGGGAATACTGGTGTCAATGGGAGTTTAAAAGTACCCCCTCTAATTCTGTTTTGTTGTTGTTAAGTTTAAAAAATACTGATATTAATTCTCCTTTGAATGTTTAGTAGAATTCTGCCACAAAGCCATCTGGTCCTGGACTTTTTCTTGGTTGGGAAGTTTTTGATTACTACTTTAATCACCTTATTTGTTATAGGTCTGTTCAGGCTTTCATCTTTCTTTTCTTTTTTCTTAATCTCTTTTCCTTTCTTCTTCCTTATCCTCTTCTTCTCCTCCTTCTTCTTCACTTTTTTCTTTTTGCTTCACCCAAGGCATGGGGAAGTTCCCAAGCCAGGAATCAAACCCATGGCATAGCAGTGACCCAATCCCCCACAGTGACAATGCTGTATCATTAACCCACTGTACCACAAGAGAATTCCTGTATTTCTTCCTGAGTTTTGGTACATTGTGTGTTTCTAGGAATTTATCAATTTATTCTAGTTTATCCAATTTGTTGGCATATAATTATTCATAATAGCCACCTTACAATGCTTTTTATTTCTGAAGCAATCATTATAACATGTCCCTTTTTATTTCTGATTTTATTTACTTAAATTTTCTTAGTTAATCTAGCTAAGAGTTTTTCAATTTTATCTTTTCAAAAAACAACTCAGTTTTGTTGATTTTTTCTATTGTTTTTCTTTTTTTTCTGTCTTGTATTTCTTTTTTTTTAATATTTTATTTTATTTTCCCACTGTACAGCAAGGGGATCAAGTTATCCTTACATGTATACAATTACATTTTTTTCCCTACCCTTTGTTCTGTTGCAACACGAGTATCTAGACATAGTTCTCAATGCTACTCAGCAGGATCTCCTTGTAAATCATTTCTAAGTTGTGTCTGATAACCCCAAGCTCCCGATCCTTCCCACTCCCTCCCTCTCCCATCAGGCAGCCACAAGTCTCTTCTCCAAGTCCATGATTTTCTTTTCTGTGGAGATGTTCATTTCTGCTGGATATTAGGTTCCAGTTATAAGTGATATCGTATGGTATTTGTCTTTGTCTTTCTGGCTCATTTCACTCAGTATGAGATTCTCTAGTTCCATCCATGTTGCTGCAAATGGCATTATGTCATTCTTTTTTATGGCTGAGTAGTATTCCATTGTGTATATATACCACCTCTTCCGAGTCCAATCATCTGTTGATGGACATTTGGGTTGTTTCCATGTCCTGGCTATTGTGAATAGTGCTGCAATGAACATGCGGGTGCATGTTTTTCTTTTTTTAAAGATTTTTCTTTTTAAATTTTTTTTCTCTCCTGACCTTTATTATTCCCTTCCTTCTGCTAAATTTAGATTTAGTGGGGTTTTTTGGTAATTCCTAGAGGTGTAAAGTTAAATTGTTTGAGCTCTTTCTTCTTTTTTAATGTGGGCATTTATCACTATAAAAATCCCCTTTTATTACTGCCTTGGCTACATTCCAAAAGTTTTGGTAAGCTGTGTTTTCATTTTAATTTGTCTTGAGTTTTTTGAAGCTCTCCTTTAATTACCTCTTTGACCCACTTGTTGTTTAATAGTATGTTATTTGGTTCTCAATATTTGTGAATCTTCCTGTTTCATTCCTATACTCAATTTCTAGTTTCATTCAATTGCGGATGGAAAAGATACTTAACGTGATTTCAATATTCTTAGATTTGTTGACTTGTTTTGCTACTTAATATGATCTATCTGGAATATGTTCTATGTGCACTTAAGAAAAATGTGTTTTGCTGTTTGGTAGAAAGTGCTGCATATATCTGTTAGATTCGTGTGGTCTATAGGCTTGTTCAAATCTACTATTTATTGGAATTCCTGTGTGGCTCAGCAAGTTAAGGAGCTGGTGTTGTCACTACAGTGGCTCAGCTTGCTGCTATAACAAGAGTTCAATCCCTGGCCTAGGCACATCTGCATGCCAAAGGTGTGGCCAAAAAACCAACCAACAAACAAAAAAAAACCCAAATCTACCATTTATTGATTTTTCTCCCTGAGTGTACCATCCCTTATTGAAAGTGGGGTAATGAATTCCCCTACTGTTGTATTGCTGTCAATCTATTTTCAGATCTGTCAGTATTTGCTTTGTATAGTTATGTACTCTGATGTTCTACATATATATAGATGTTCTATATATATATATATATATATATATATATATATATATACAGTTGTCATATCTGATGTTCTATATATATATGCAGTTGTTATATCTTCTGTTGAACTCACCCTTTTATTATTTTCTAATGATCTACTCTGTCTCTAGAGAAGTTTTTGACATAAAGTCTACTTTGACCAATATAAATATAGCCATTTCTGCTTTCTTTAGTTACTCTTTGCATGGAATATCTTTTTCTATCCCTTCAATTTCAGCCTATGTGTGCATTTGCATCTAAAATGAGTTCTTTGTATATTACAAAACAGAAACAGACTGAAAGATATAGAAAACAAACTAGTGGATACCAGTGGGGAGAGGGAATGGGGAGAGGCAAGATAGAGGCATGGGATTAAGAGATATAAACTACTTTGTACAAAGTATTTAAGCAACAAGGATATATTGTACAGCACAGAAAAATATAGCCATTGTTTTTAAAATAAATTTAAATGAAGTATAATTTCTAAAAATATTGAATCTTTATATGTACCCCTGAAACTAATATAATATTATAAATCGAATATACTTCAGTTTTTAAAATTAAAATTAAAAATAAATAAAATGAGTTCCTTGTAGACAGTGTACATTTAGATCTTGGTATTTTTTATCTATTTGGCTACTCTACATCTTTTTATTGGGGAGGTTATTACACTTACATTTAACCTAGTTATTGATAGAGAAGAACTTTATTGCCATTTTAAACTCTTTTCTGTCTATTTTGTAGTTCTTTGTCCCTCTTTTTCTCTCTTGCTGTCTTCCTTTTGGTGTGTATTTCTTTTGGGGGGTGATTGATAGATTTTGATTCCTTTCTCTTTTCCTTTTGTTAACTTCTATAAGTATTTTCTTTGTGGTTATCATGAGGCATATATAAAATATCTTACAGCTATTGACATCATAACTTCACTTGCATATAATGTTCTTAGTCATCCTTACAATGATTGCTTATATCTATAACAACAAAGATAAATTTTTGTTTGGGGGCTATCAAGGACATCTTCCCCAAGCCTCTTTATCAAACATCATCACTTGTTGCCACAGCCTGCTTAATGTTCTGTTCCTGAGTTGGGTGGTAGATTATCATCGCCTGCACTATTTTACATGACTACATAACCTCTTTGATAAAACATGTACCTTGTACCTAAATTCCCTTCTCTATGAATATTTCCAGTCCTGGATTCTAGTCTAAACTCTGTCACATGTTGAGTCATTAGATAAAGTGACTCCCCTTCTTTGGTCCAGAGTGTCTTCACCTATAAAATTATTGGACATTAGATGATACCTAAGTTTTGTGGGGTTTTTTTTTTTTTTTGTGTGTGTGTGTGTGTGTGTGTGTGTGTGTGTGCATGCTTTTTAGGGCTGCACTCATAGCATATGGAAATTCCCAGACTAGGGGGCTGGGGTCAAATTGGAGCTGCAGCTGCCTGCCTACACCACAACCACAGCAATGCAATATCCAAGCCACATCTGTGACCTATACCACAGCTCACGGCAATGCTGGATCCTTAACCCACTGAGGGAGGCCAGGGATCAAACCCACATCCTCATGGATACTAGTCGGATTCGTTTCTGCTGCACCACAGTGGGAACTCCCAGATGATATCTAAGATTTTTAACAGCATATATATATGTGTGTGTATATATATATATATATATATAACTAATATATAATATATATATAACATATATATAACTAATATATAATATATATATAACATATATATAACTAATATATAATATATATACTAATATATGTTAATTATACCTGGTTTCACCTTTTCCAAACACCGTGAGGGAGCACCCATCTTCGTCTTTCTTCCTATGTAAATCATTTACCATATATGTATAATTCTCTATATGATTGTTACTGTCAGATATATTTCTATCACTAATTTTGTACATAGTTGATCTTTAAAAAATACATTTTGGAACTGCATGGTTTCACTTACACACAGATATTTTTCAAAATTAAATACTACACTACTACATGGTGCATTGTTGGTTGAATCTGTGGTTGTGGGGGAACCTCATATATGGAGAGTCAGCTATAAATTATACACAGATTAACCCCCACATTTTTCAAGAATCAATGAAATATCTATTATTCTTTGGTTTTCTGCAAATATCATTGACTACGATTATCCAAAATATCAGATAACTACAAGCATTTTTAATGGGTTTTCCAATTGGGTTTATTTGTTATTGAAGTATAGTTGATTTACAATATTGTATTAATTTCTGGTGTACAGCAAAGTGATTCAGTTATATTCTTTATTTTTAAATATTTTTTCCATTATCGTTTTATCTCAGAATATTGAATATAGTTCCCTGTGCTATACAGTAGGACTTGTTTATCCATTCTATATGTAATAGTTTGCATCTGCTAACCCCAAATTCCCAGTCCATCCCTCCCCCACCCCCAACCCCCACCCTGGCAACCATAAATCTGTTCTCTATGTCTGTGATTTTGTTTCTGGGTTTATTTTTTATTGTTCATTTTTCTGAAATTTTACATTCTTAATTTCTAAAATATAAATAATTCATTGAATTTTATTTCACTTTTGCCCTAGGCTATATAATTGGAAGCAATAAATGAAATTTACAAAGATATGCCAAACAGAAGTAAAACATTTACCAGTTAAATATGTGGAATAGTTTGCTTTATGAGGAAGTAAGTTTCTCATCAATGAAAATGTTTAAGCATATACTGAGTGACTACTCAATAGACAGTGATATAAAAGTAATTTGTACATACCATGCGGAGTAATTATCAAGGACTCAGGTACTCTAAGTTTCCTTCAAATGGACATTCTGGGAATATATTTCCTTAGGGTAATATTAAAATTAGGTTACCTTCCATGAAATACACACCAACTATCAGAGAAGAAAGGCTTCTTAGAAGCATCTTAGGTACAGTTGGAGGAAAGAAATATGTGTAAAAATCAAACATAAATGTTGATCATTGATAGTTGATAATTATAGAATGAACATCATAACAATACATTGAGACAGCTTGGTATTTTGTCTTTTGAGTACATTCTGGGAACTATTCACAAAAAGGAAGACTTCCTTGGAATGAGTCACTTGGACATTTAAGTAACTATTTTATTGAATAGAGTCCAAGAGAGATATGTTCTATACAAAAATCTTCTCCATAAGAAATAAGGCTATATTGAGATTCCTTGTATATTCTATTACATTATATGAACAGTATACTTTGTAACTTTCAAAAATTAATAGAATTTATTGTGTACAGCGTGTCATCAATATATGTTGATTAATAATATATTCAGGTGTGTTTTCAATATATACTGATTTTGAAGGTATCATCTAGTTGGTAAAAAAAAAAAGCCAAATTCTTAAAATTAGGCAGATGAGATATATAGATAATATAGATTTTGAGGGAGGGCACCATATGTTTTCATTTTCAGTATTAGTGGTGACGGTGAATTGATCCAAAGATCTAGAGATAGGGAAAATAAGAAAGTCTTCTGAAACATAACTCAGTAAAATTCATTAATATTGTGTGAATAGCTACCTCTGAAAATAAATAAGGACTTATGTGTAAACTGGTGATTCAGAAAAGTTTAGAGACACAAAAAATCCAATCAAGATGACCCAGGAGGCAAGGCAGGAATGTAATTTTAATTAACTTAAATGGAAACATAATCAAGTGAGTTTTATCTTGTTTAGAGGCTTAATGAACTGTGTGGTACTCTTTAAAGAGAGACTAGGTGATCAGAGCTGAAATTACAGAATTGATGAAGCCCAGAGAGTGAGATGTGGACAGTATCTACCCAAATATTTTCCAAGGAAGACTGTCTTATGTGGCACTCTTCTTCATCTAATTCTTCCACATGAAAAAAAATTTTAATCTGATTATATATCTTGACTACAGGGAAAGATTGTCTAGATTTGGAGAAACTAGCATTCTAGCCTTCTTGATATTTTTATTTCTCAAAATAAATAGAAATTTTTTTATATATCTATTTTTTTCAACTTGATTAGTGTTAATCCAAGCTTCCTCCCCTTTTCACCCCCACAAAGGAAATAATAATTCTTCCATGTGCTAAGAGAATCAAATTTCTGATAGCCAAACCCTGGACCATAGTAAATTTATCAAGGTAAATATTAAGTTGGTGAGGTCTTTCCACACTCAGTCAAGACTTCTGTTAGTATATTGTGGTGGGAAGTTAGAACAACTAAATTGATAATTGTGGTTCTTATTTATAGTCATCTCACTGACCTAGAATGCTTTCCAACTATTCTTGAAAATAAGCTTATTTTCATTCTCAATATAGAGAAATGGCATTTTATCAAATGAGTTGATGAATTCAGCCACTGATTCTATTGTCAGGCTTTCTGAAACTTCCTAAGAATTGAGGAAAAGAAACATGATTTAAAAAGCAAAAACAGTGTGTTAATTTTGTATCCTGCAACTTTGCAAAATTCATTGATGAGCTCTAACAGTATTTCTATATACTAACAATGAAAGATCAGAAAGGGAAATTAGGGAAGCAATCCCATTTACCATCACATCCAAAATAATAAAATACCTAGGAGTAAACCTACCTAAAGAGACAAAAGACCTGTACTCTGAAAACTATAAGACACTGATGAAAGAAATCAAAGATGACACAGAGATGGAAAGACATACCATGTGTGTGGATTGGAAGAATAAATATCATCAAAATGACTATACTACCCAAGGCAATCTACAGATTCAATGCAATCCCTAACAAATTACCAAGGACATTTGTCACAGAACTTGAACAAAATACTTTAAAGTTTGTTTGGAAGGACAAAAGACCCAGAATAGCCAATGACATCCTGAAAAAGAAAAATGGAGCTGGAGGAATCAGGCTCCCGGACTTCAGACTCTATTACAAAGCAACAATCATCAAAACTGTATGGTACTGGCACAAAGACAGAAAGATAGATCAGTGGAACTGGATAGAAAGCCCAGAATTAAACCCATTCACCTACTAATCTATGACAAAGGAGTCAAGAATATACAATGGAGAAAAGACAGCCAGTTCAATAAGTGGTGCTGGGAAAACTGGACAGCCACAGGGAAAAGAATGAAATTAGACCACTCCCTAACACCATACACAAAAATAAACTCCAAATGGATGAAAGACCTAGATATAAGACCAGACACTATCAAACGCAGAGGAAAACATAGGCCAAACACTCTCCAACATAAACAACAGCAACATCTTCTTCGAGCCACCTCTTAGAGTAATGACAGTAAAAACAAACAAATGGTACTTAAAAAGTGTCTGCACAGCAAAGGAAACCCTAAACAAAACAAAAAGACAACCCACAGAATGGGAGAAAATCTTTGCAAGTGAATCAGTTGACTAGGGTTTAATCTCCCAAATTTATAAACACCCTCTTCAGCTCCATACCAAAAAAACAAACAACCCCATCAAAAAATGGGCAGAAGATCTAAACAGACAGTTCTCCAAAGAAGACATACAGATGGCCAAGAAACACATGAAAAGATGTTCAACATAACTCATTATTAGAGAAATGGCAGTCAAAACCACTATGAGGTACCACCTCACATCCGCCAGAATGGCCATCATCCAAAAGTCTACAAACAATAAGTGCTAGAGAGAGATTGGAACAAATGGAACCCTCGTACACTGTTGGTGGGATTGTAAATTGGGGCAACCACTGTGGAAAACAGGATAGAGATTCCTCAGAAAACTAAACACAGAACTACCATTTGATCCAGCAATCCCATCCCTGGGCATCTATCCAGATAAAACCATGACTCGCAAAGACACATGTACTCCAATGTTCATTGCAGCACTATTTGCAATAGCCAAGACATGGAAACAACCTAAATGTCCATCGACAGAGGAGTGGATCCAGAAGATGTGGTACATATACACATTGGAATATTACTCAGCCATTAAAAGGAACGAAATACCAGCATTTTTAGCAACATGGATGGACCTAGAAATTATCATGCTAAGTGAAGTCAGCCATACAATGAGACACCAACATCACATGTTTTCACTGACATGTGGAATCTGACAAAAGGACAGAATGAACATCTTTGCAGAACAGATGCTGACTCTCAGGCATTGAAAAACTTATGGTCTCTGGAGGGGTGGGGGATGTGCTAGGGTTGTGGGATGGAAATCCTATAAAATTGGATTGTGATGATCATTGTACAACTATAAATGTATTACATTCAAAAAAGAAATAAAAAAATAAAATAAAATAAATTAAAAAAAAATAGGAATTCCTGTTGTGGCACAATGGAAACAAATTCGACTAGGAACCATGAGGTTGCAGGTTCATTCCCTGGCCTTTCCCAGTGGGTTAAGGATCCAGAATTCCCATGAGCTGTGGTGTAGGTTGTTGATGTGGCACGGATCTAGCATTGCTGTGGCTCTGGTGTAGGCTGGCAGCTGTAGCTCAGATTGGACCCCTAGCCTGGGAACCTCCATATGCCACAGATGCGGCTTTAAAAGGACAAAAAGACAAAAAATAAATAAAAATAAATGAAAAACAAAAACAATAGATCACGGCCAAGGAGAGCAGACTCCTGGTTCCCAGTAGGGAGGTTGGATGGAGTAGAATGGACACAGAGTTTGGGGTTTGGGGATGCAAACTGCTACATTTGGAATGGATGGGCCATGGAGCCCTCCGGTACAACACAGAAAACTGTGTGTTATTGGGTCACTTTGCTGTACAATAGAAACTGAAGAAACACTGTAGATCAACCATACTTTAATACAAAATATAAAGTAAAAAACAAGGTTAGACATTTTGACAAAGGAACTTTTAAGAAGAGGAAATTAATCTATTTTGAAACTTTAAGAATCATTCATATCTAGTTCTTCTATCCCGAGAGCTGGTATTTAATATGAAAGGAAAAACATAGGAAAAATTATTGGCCAGGAAAGAAACTAATAGAATGTTACCCTGTTAGCCTGACAACTAACAAGGCCAAGAAATTCATTGGACATATTTTCTTAGAATGGTACTCTCAAACTGTCAGATCCCCCTAAAAAGGTCCTGACTTACTGATAGCTGAAGTAATAAATACCTTCAGTAAGGACTCTGCTGATGAAAGTGCTATCTTATAGCCTCTCTACTGCAGGTCTTTGCACATGTAACAAAATATCTCACCTATTTGAAACTGAACTCTGCAGCAAAACAGATTGTTCATTACAAAGCTGGAAATTAGAGGATAAAACATGAATTGCTTCATTCAGTGAAAATAGCCCATGCACTAAAATCATGTATTTTACTCAAAGAAAAACTCCGCAGTCCTCTATTCATAGCCCACATCTATACAATTCCAACAACCTTTGTTATATGCTTTACCAATTAGAGTCTACATATTAGCATGAAGGAAGGGATGCTGATCCAGGAAGTCACATTCTGCAAGAAGCAACAGTACCATAGGAAAAGACAGAACAAAGTGGCAGATGTAACCACATCTCCCCACAAAAAGGAAAAAAAAAAGAGCTCTTATCTTAAGCCACTTATTACTGAAGCAAAGATAGAAGCACATTTAATGAAATCCAAAGTGTATCACTACATCTCAGCATAATGCAAGCTAGATGCTAAGTATGATGGGCCTGAGCCATTAACAAAAGTTAGTCTAAATAAAATGGCATATTTACTCTCCTTAAGGAAAAGTAGGTCATGTACTATAAAAATATTTCCTAAAAATATTTTTTAAAAATAATGTTTAAATGAATATACTCAACTATCAAGTATCCAAAATTGATCATATTCAGATAATTTCTAAATGGCTCATATTTCACTGCAAGTGTATTTAAGACTACTGGCAACCCAAGACTTTTGGACAGGAGGCTTTCAATTAAAGTATTATATATCTATCTATACAGCTTCCAGAAGTCAAATGTTCTGCATCAAAGGTTTTCAACTGAGAGTACCTTGGATCTCTTCATAAATAAGATAGTAGGAAGCTTCTGACCTGTTTTCTGTTTTATTTGTCTTCCAAATAAGAGTTTATTTGAAGGAAATGGCCTAATGCATTTTAAAAGTATAATAGAGGTATAAATGATAAAATATAAACTGTACATTTTTATGTATACAATGTGGTTAGTTCTGATATCTACACACCCATCAAACCAATAACACAAGCAAAAGAGTGAGCATTTCTACCACCCCTAACACTCTACTTATAGCACTAATAAACCATCTCTTTTTACCCTCCTCAAGCAACTGCTCACTTTCCATCTGTCACTACAGATTGCATTCTTTGAAATTTTATATAAATGGAATAATAAACTACATACTCTTATTAGTTTTCTGGCTTCTTGCACTTATCAAAATATTATGATATTATTCATATTATGTATGAATAGTACATCACAGTATATATATGGTATGTAATCATATTAAAGTATAAACAGTTTATTCATTTTGTCCATGAGTAGTATTCCACATTGTGACTATAGCAAAATTTTTTTTATTCATTCACCTTTTGAGAGACATTCTGATTGTTTCAAATTTGAGGATATTACAAATAAAGTTCCTGTGAACATTTGTGTACAGTCTATACATAGATATTCTTTCTTTCCTCTTGGGTAAATGCCTACAAGTAGAATGGCTGGATCATGATAGACATATGCTTAAATTTTTAGAAACTGCCAAATGGTTTTCCAAACTGTTTTCCAAAGTGGTTGTGCAATTTTATATTCACACCAGAGCATGTGAAAGTCTCAGTTGAACCACATCCTCAATATTTGATGTGGTCAAACTTTTAAATTTTAGCCATTCTAATAGTCTGTAATGTTATCACATTGTGACTTTGATTTTCATTTGCCTAATAACTGATGATGTTGAAAATATTTTTGTCTATTGGCCAACTGTATATATTATTTGGTAAAGTATCTGTTCAAATATTTTGCCAACCTTTTATTGTGTTGTTTCATTTCTTATTTAGTTTTCTGAGTTGTTTTTAAACAGAGTGCTGAGTGAAGTCTCAGGAGAAGGAGTTACAGGTGAGGAGAATCTTGAGAGATAAAAAAGAATGCCATCATATAGTAATTTTGGGAAAAAAAGACATTGGAGGTTTAATGAGTGAATGAATACCCTTGCAAACCAATGATATGTCAGTATGTGAACATTTGAAAGAATGAGGAGAAATTTAGTGGAACAGACAATAGGGAAATGTTTCTGAAATTGAACATGTGAATCTTCTGGGTACCAAAACAGACAGACAGACCAATGGAACAGAATGGAGAACCCAGAAATAAATCCAGACATCTGTGGTCAATTAATCTTTGACAAAGGAGGCAAGAATATAAAATGGGAAAAAGACAGTCTTTTCAGCAGGTATTACTGGGAAACCTGGACAGCTGCATGCAAATCAATGAAACTAGAACACACCCTCACACCATGCATCAAAATAAACTCAAAATGGCTGAAAGACTTAAATATAAGACAAAACAGCATCAAATTCCTGGAAGAGAACATAGGCAAAACATTCTCCAGCATTGACCTTACAAATATTTTCTCATATCAGTCTCCCAAAGCAACAGAAATAAAAGCAAAAATAAATCAACGGGACCTAATCAAACTGACAAGCTTTTGCACAGCAAAGGAAACAAACAAGAAACCAAAAAGACAACTTACAGAATGGGAGAAAATAGTTTCAAATGATGAAACTGACAAGGGCTTAATCTCTAGTATATACAGGCAACTTTTACAACTCAACAGCAAAAAAACCAACAACCCAATGGAAAAATGTGCAAAGGACCTGAACAGACATTTCTCCAAAGAAGATATACAGATGGCCAACAAGCACATGAAAAAATGCTCAACATCTCTGATTATTAGAGAAATACAAATCAAAACTACTATGAGATACCACCTCACACCAGTCAGAATGGCCATCATTAAGAAGTCCTCAAATAACAAATGCTGGAAGGGGTGTGGAGAAAAGGGAACCCTCCGGCACTGTTGGTGGGAATGTAGGCTGGTATAACCACTATGGAGAACAGTATGGAGGTACCTTAGAAATCTATACATAGAACTATGATATGACCCAGCAATCCCACTCTTGGGCATATATCCAGACAAAACTCTCCTTGAAAAAGACACATGCACCTGCATGTTCATTGCAGCATTATTCACAATAGCCAAGACATGGAAACAACCCTAATATCCATTGGTAGATGATTGGATTAGGAAGATGGAATACTACTCAGCTATAAAAAAGAATGAAATAATGCCATTTGCAGCAACATGGATGGAACTAGAGACTCTCATACTGAATGAAGTAAGTCAGAAAGAGAAAGACAAATATCGTATGATATCACTTGTATCTGGAATCTAATATATGGCACAAAGGAAACTTTCCACACAAAAGAAAATCATGGACTTAAAGAATAGACTTGTGGTTGCCAAGGGGGAAGTGGAGGGAGTGGGAGGGACTAGGAGCCTGGGTAAATAGATGCAGAATGTAGCCTTCAGAATGGATTAGCAGTGGGATCCTGCTGTGTAACACTGGGAACTCTGTCTAGTCACTTATGATGGAACACGTAACGTGATAAAAAAGAATGTATATGTGTAAGTGTAACTGGGTCACCATGCTGTACAGTAGGAAAAATATATATATAAATAAACGATTTTTAAAAGTCCATATTCCTGTGTCCTATTCCAAAACTATAGAAGCAGAGTCTTTAGGAAGGACTTCAGGGATCTCATTGTCAACAGCTTCTCTTGGTGATTCTAATTTGCAACAATAAGAAATACTCACCAGGTTTATTTGCCTTTATTTTCCCATTGTTCTTTCTTTTTAGAATGAATGAATGTAAGGCAGTTATTTAAGCATAGCAAAATCACTTGTGCTTACTAAAGCAATGTCAGACAAAAATTGGCCTTATTCCCAAAATAACAGGGAAATTATAGATGCTGCACCAACCCATTGTAGTATGGTTAGTATTTAGATTCATTTTGGCAGAAAACTTTCTACTCTATTTTTATATTTAGATTAAGCATTATCAAAGTGTTAATCAAAGGTTTTTAATTATTATGGGATAGCATAGTTTTAACAAATATAATTTAAGATTTAAGATATATTGAGGATTACAGTACCTTATTCAAAATAGAACAACATATAGCAGGGGGAAAAAAAAAAACCGTTCAAATAAAGATAACCTCAATAGGTAGTTGTTATACTCCTCAACACCCATTTTACATAATAGGCACACTTCCATATATGTAACATCCATTTTTCTTTTTACTGTGGAATTTGGGCCTTTTGAAAGCAACTTTTAGATATGTTCCATTTAGCTATATTTAATACAAGTGAAAATGTAAGTTTCTATATTTTCTGTAAATTATCTGATCCCTGTATAATATATATGTATATACCTAAATGCCTTTTATAATAAATTTACTTTCATTAAAAATATTTTATTTAAAATACTTTGCATTTCATTCCTTTGATAGAAATATTCGAGAATATCTCAATCAATAGTTATATTCAAAATGTTCATGTTTTTGTTTCTTGGGATAAAACCTCTCCTCCTTACCATGAACCCCGAAGAACCAACATAAGCTTTTAACTTATAGGCTTTTAACTCACTAATAAACTGGCAAATTCTGACTGAGAAAACCAAGAGCACTGCACTCTACTACAGATTACTTCTCACTAGATTTAGGACAAAAGAACAAACGTGACTCAAGAAATCACACTTTTGAATGATGGGCCATTTTTTATTAATTATAGATATTAAGAACCATTAATCAGGAACAATGGATAATCTATGACTTGAAGACAGAAACATGCTTCATATAATTATGGTTAATTTTTTCTTATCATTAAGATGAATGAAGTATCTAAGTAACTGAGTAAAAAAAATTCTCAAGTTTCAGCCTATGGCAATTAACTAATGCTTTATATTTGGCCTTTCCTGGAATCATTTATACATAAAATGTATATTAAAGACCGCTTTATTTTGCACATTGCTTGTAAGGTTCTATTCCTACATTTCAGCACACAGACTACTCTAAGCGACCTTACACTGCATTTACATGATATATTCATGTCTAAGTTCCACAATGGAAGTATACGTGCCATGAAAACTTGAACATATGAAAAATGAACCAACTATTCCCCTCTAGAGTAGCCAGGTAGAAGTTAATTGAAAAGGTGAAATTTAAGCAGAAGAAAGGAAAATGGGAAAGGGGTATTGCAGGTAAAGAGATCAGCGTATGCAAAGGCCCCAGATATATTTTGGAGGTGGCTAGTAATTTTATGTGGGGAAGGAGTGGAGATTAAATTATAGTATGACTACAAAATATTCAGGATGGCAATGTGAAACCATTGAAGACTTTCAAGCAGACTCAATGATAACAATCATATTTGTACTTTACATGGTTCTCATGGCTTCAGGGTAGAGACTGAATTGAAGGGAGGGAGAATGATTTCGCTTTAAAACATTTTAAATATGAAATATTTGCAGGATATCAGGGAGGGATATTTAGTTCACAGGTGGGTACAAGAATTTGGAGCTTCCTATGGATTCCATTGAAGTACATAGGATTAGCTAGAGAAAATATGCATCAAGAAGGAAAAAATGATAAGAATGGTGACTTGGAAAGCAACATTGTTCAAGTATTAAGTAGAGAAAGAGAAACCAGCCAAACTGAACTAATGAGAGAGAGGTAGAAGCAAGAGAGAAGAGGTTGTTTTTTTTTTGTTTGAACAACAAGGCTAAAAGCTGCAGATAAAAAATTACAATGAGGAATTAATAAACAGGATTCTGGATTTGACAGTTTCAGGGAAATGACGAAGATAGAAAGCAGAACGCAATGGGTTAAGAGTGTGAGAAAATGGAAGCGGCCAGTGTAGAGTACTCCAACAAGAAGTCTGGCTGTGAATGCTAGTACCTGGCATATTATAGGCATCCAATAAATCTGCGTAAGGGTGAAAGGAAAGGAGGGAGGAAAGAAGGCACTTAAGAAGATAACCTGATGGATAAATGAGAGAGTTTCCTTAGCCAGGGGATCTTACCAAAAACAGAAATGATCTTACCAGAAGAAAGGTGTATTTTTGTTTGGCCAACCAGAAGATAAAAGAGCATGTCTACCTTTGAAAATTATGAACAGTACACAAAGTTACAAGCAAAGTAGTTGTTCCATGAATAAGCAATTAATCTATTTCTCATTTTAGACCCTAAGAACAAGGGTCTCAGGGCCTTTGCATGCTGCTTCCCCTACCTGGAATGCCATTTCCTCAGAGATGTGTTTTCTAATCATCCAAATGAAGGCATATTCTTCCCATGACACACCCTCTACTATGATCCCAAATGCCTTTCCTTCATGATTCATGCCTCTGTTTGTAAATACACATTTGTTTGTGAGATTGTCAGCTTCTCTAATTTCCCCTGACTACAAATTCTGTGAGAAGATGTGGCAGGCCCATCTCTCCTCATCAAAATGCCCTTAGTGCCAAAAAATAGTGCCTGACAAATAATATGCACTCAATAAATACTTGCAGGAGTTCCCGTTGTAGTGCAGTGGTTAATGAATCCGACTAGGAACCATGAGGTTGTGGGTTCAATCCCTGGCCTTGCTCAGTGGGTTGAGGATCTGGCGTTGCCGTGAGCTGTGGTGAAGGTTGCAGATGCAGCTTGGATCTGGCGTTGCTGTGGCTGTGGCTGTGGCCGGCAGCTACAGCTCTGATTCGACCCCTAGCCTAGGAACATCCATATGCCGCAGGATCGGCCCTAGAAAAGGCAAAAAAAAGACAAATAATAATAATAATAATAATTCTTAAGAAATAAAGATACAGAGAGCACGGAAGCCAGGTGTCTGAGTTCAAATTCTAGGTTCATTTTCTAGATTTGTAAACTTGACAAGTTACTTAAACTTTTTGAGACTCAGTTTCTTCATCTTTGAAATATAGATGTCAATACAGATACCACAATTGTCTAATAGTTGTTCAGAAAATTAATTTAGTTAACATATGTAAAGAATTTAGTGCCTATCACATAATATGTACTCAATAAATATTAGCTGTTTTTACATTGTTATTCTTTTTTTTTTTTTTTTTGGCTTTTTTTCTTTTCTAGGGCCGCTCCTGCGGCATGTGGAGGTTCGCAGGTTACGGGTCCAATCGGAGCTGTTGCCACTGACCTATGCCAGAGCCACAGCAACACCAGATCTGAGCCAAGTATGCGACCTACACCACAGCTCACGGCAACACTGGATCCTCAACCCATTGAGCAAGGCCAGAGATCGAACCTGAAACCTCATGGTTCCTCATCGGATTCGTTTCCACTGAGCCACGAGGGGAACTCTTACATTGTTATTCTTGCTCAATATATACAACCAGCCTTCTTGCAAATTTCAGTATTTTAGATCCATAAAACATATCGCCTAATCCATATAGGAAATCAATCCATATTGGTCACTCTTCCCTATTCAATGTTTTCCCTATTAAAAGGAAATAAACTTTGTGAGACTTTTTACCTCTATTCCCATTCCAATAAAGGAAAATAAAAACATCATAGCTCAGCTTTTGTTCCTTCTTTCCCTACAACTCTCCCAGTCTTCTCCCTCTCACTTAACTTCAAGAACATCCTCCAATAACCTCATCCATTTCTAAAGGGAGAATTCTGCTCCTATGTATCTCCTACAGGCAGTGACAAGATAAGCTGGCAAGTCTCAAGCAAATAAGCTTATAGATGCCACCTACATAGGTTTGTTTAGCTTGCAGCCAGCTCATACTATTTACCTACAACAAAATATCTTTGGTCTTGCCCAGCTGTGTTTAAATCAGCTTAGCTTCCCAAGAGGATACACTTTCAGATAAAAAAGAAACATCATTCCTTCTGGATTATATTCAAAGAAATATCCATCTGCATGTCAGGATAGGTGCAGAATGCCACTGTGACTGAGAGGTGGGCCTAAAGATTCCTTCACCGTGAAAAGCAGGGGGCACAAGGCTAAGCCCTGCTGATTTTGTTGATTAAAATTTTCCTAGGAACAGAAAAACTGTTGCTTTTTGGCACTTTCAAGCTTTATTTTGTTTAGATAAGTAATGATAATACAGAATACGTCATTTTACAATAGAAGTATAAACAAGCTGTTCTGCCTCCATAACCCAGAGGAAACTGTAACCAGGGCATATAGCATAGAATTTTTTTATATTCTAATCCCAAAGCACAAACTTTGGAATCCAAGACATACTCTGAAATAGGAAGGCAATGTACATTGCAGCTGTCTGGATTTCTTACATCAAACAGAGTTTTCTCAGGCAGAGAGACAAATATCATACTTTTTGAAAAATTAATAGCAAAGACCGTATTGGTCTTAGTGTCTGATGAGTTCTCTTCACTTGTATGTGAGCTTAGCAAGTATCTTTACCTCTCTAGTACAGATATAAAACTTTATGAATGTTTTGGGAGGGTCAAATTAGACAAAATATGAAAGTGCTGTGAAAAAGTTTCAGGTCCTCTATTACTGCCTAGTATTTTTACCATATAGATTGAAGCCAAGAAAAGTTTACTTAATTCATAATCTTGAATTAGTATATATGTTGTTAATTTTTTATTGTTTCTTTTAAAAGGTCATGAATGTCAACTTCTGTTGCTAGAAACAAGGCAGATTGAACATCTTGAGAAAAATCCACTAAAACTACAAGAAATTTTGGGAGTTCCCATTATGGCGCAGTGGCTAACGAATCCAACTAGGAACCATGAGGTTGCAGATTCGATCCCTGGCCTTGCTTAGTGGGTTAAGGACCCGGCCTTGCTGTGAGCTGTGGTGAAGTTTGCAGATGCGGCTCGGATCCTGTGTTGCTGTGGGTCTGGTGTAGGCCGGTGGCTACAGCTCTGATTGGAACCCTAGCCTGGGAACCTCCATATGCCGTGGGAGTGGCCCAAGAAATGGCACAAAGATAAAAAAAAAATACAAGAAATTTTGGATAAAATGTAATAAGAAGGATATTAAATTCATAGTTGGTTAAAATAAAAGGTTTAATTCATGTATAAGATCCCAAGAAAGAGAGCACATTTCTGAGCCAGAAAGGAAGGGAAAGAAAGGAATTAGAGGAAGGAGGAGAGGAGAACAGAAAAACAGAAATAGAGAGGCAGAGAGAAAAAGAGAGGGGGGGTGGAAATCAGAAAAAAAGCTAATTATGAGGCTTCAGCTTCTCAGAAGAGATTTACTAATATCAAAAATTAATATATTTGGCTTAATAAAGCAAAGATATGAGAACTCAAATAGATATGAAAAAATACACAAAAATGCAGTCCAGAAAGACAAGAATATGAAACATATTCAAAAATAAGTTTAGAAACATTTAAATAGAATGAGAAGTTCTAATGAGTGTATGATAGGAGTCTTGGAGAAAGAATCCTTGGAATGGGGGAGAGATAAGAGTCAAAGAGGTAATGTCTGATACTTTCAGGTTGAAGAAACACAATGAATCACAAGCAGGATAAATTAAAAGAAGTCTATAATAGTGAAACTGAAGAACACCAAAACAAAATTTTAAAAAATGTTAAAAACAGAGAGTAAAGACAAAATACCCTTAAAAGAATGACTATTAAATTGACAGTAAACTTCTCCAGAATAGTACCAGAAAACATGACAATAACTTCAAAATTCTGAGACAATGTATCAGGTCTCATTCAAAATTCACTTTTCTCAAAAACAAAAATGAGGGAATTTACATAAAATAGATCTTTACTAAAGGGAATTTTATTTTTATTTATTTATTTATTTATATTTTCCCACTGTACAGCAAGGGGGTCAGGTTATCCTTACATGTATACATTACAATTACATTTTTTCCCCCACCCTTTGTTCTGTTGCAACATGAGTATCTAGACAAAGTTCTCAATGCTATTCAGCAGGATCTCCTTGTAAATCTATTCTAAGTTGTGTCTGATAAGCCCAAGATCCTGATCCCTCCCACTCCCTCCCTCTCCCATCAGGCAGCCACAAGTCTCTTCTCCAAGTCCATGATTTTCTTTTCTGAGGAGAGGTTCATTTGTGCTGGATATTAGATTCCAGTTATAAGTGATATCATATGGTATTTGTCTTTGTCTTTCTGGCTCATTTCACTCAGTATGAGAGTCTCTAGTTCCACCCATGTTGCTGCAAATGGCATGATGTCATTCTTTTTTATGGCTGAGTAGTATTCCATTGTGTATATATACCACTCTTCTGAGTCCAATCATCTGTTGATGGACATTTGGGTTGTTTCCATGTCCTGGCTATTGTGAATAGTGCTGCAATGAACATGCGGGTGCATGTGTCTCTTTTAAGTAGAGTTTTGTCCGGATAGATGCCCAAGAGTGGGATTGCGGGGTCATATGGAAGTTCTATGTATAGATTTCTAAGGTATCTCCAAACTGTTCTCCATAGTGGCTGTACCAGTTTACATTCCCACCAACAGTGCAGGAGGGTTCCCTTTTCTCCACAGCCCCTTCAGCACTTGTTATTTGTCGATTTATTAATGATGGCCATTCTGACTGGTGTGAGGTGATATTTCATGGTAGTTTTGATTTGCATTTCTCTTATAATCAACGATGTTCAGCATTTTTTCAGGTGTTTGCTGGCCATCTGTATATCTTCTTTGGAGAACAGTCTATTCAGGTACTAAAGGGAATTTTAAAGGATGTACTACAGAAATAAGAAAGCCTTCTAGAAGGAAGGCTTACAACACAAAAAAAAGAATGATAAGAAAAAAAATAAGGAGATATGCATAAATATAAACAAGTCTTGATTAAAAGTAACAGTGAATTAAAAGGGAAGTGAAAAGAAAAACAAGATAAAACTAAAATACAGGACATTTGTAACATGTAAGATGAAGATAGAATGATCAGAGTCAAAGCATCCTAAATCCTTTGACTGTTCAAGAGAAGTCTAGAAATAGTGACTAACTTTAAATTCTAAGTATGCATCTTAATTTGTTAGTGGTAACTACTAATAATGGAAACAGTACATTTCCTTCTAAACAATTAGAAGGAGCATGAAAAAAAGTTTAAAGGAAATGATAAATTTCTGGCCATCTGATCTGGAGCCTGGAAGCTCTGAAAACAACTAGAAAATCAGAGACAGTGAAGTCTAGAGTAGAGGCATATGAATATATGGGATTCAGCACTAAATGTAAAGGTTTTTTATATTATGCATTAATTCTCAGCAGAATGCATTCACTATGGAAGAGGCACTCAAGAAATGAATAGACAAAATAACTCAGCCAGTTGTTATTAACTAGCCTTTGTCATGGACGACCCTCAAATGGCACAATCAGCACATGAACAGAGTGGCTAGTGTGACAAAGATGGAGGTTATATAGGCCTAAGAGCATGGACTTCCACTTTCCAAGACTTAGTTTAGCTAGTGCTTCCTCTGAACCTCTAACCTGTCAGCAATAGCAACCAATGCTGAGCTCCTGCTATGGTTCTATGCCTCAAGGAGTCAGCTAGTCACTTGGTGGCAAGTCATATACATCAAGTCCCATATGTCTGAGAAAGGTCAGAGGTTTGTCCTCACAGATATATATGTTAATTCCAGGTATGGGTTTGCCTCTCCTGTATTAAGAGCTTCAACCAATGATACCAAACAGGGGCTTAAGAAAGTCTTAATCCGTGAGGATGGAATCCTACACAATATAGCATCCAACATTCCATCAAGGTTTACTTTCAAACAAAGGAGGTGCAGAAATGGCCTCATGGCCATGGTATCCACAGTTGGTATCACACACTGCACCCTCCAGAAACAAATGGCCTCATAGAATATTGGGATAGCCTTTCGAGGGCACAGCTAAAGCCAAACCTCAGATGCAATGCTTTGCAGAGGAGTTCCATCCTCAAAAAAGCAGTGAATGTATTAAATTAGTGATCTCCATGTGGCATTCTATCCCAAAGAAGAAGACTACATGAGTCCAGGAATCAGGAGGTCAAAGCAGAAATAGTCTTCCTACTTTCACTTCCAATGGGGAGGAACTCACATTTTCACAATCCTAGGTTCTGCATAATTAGAGGTCCTGGTCCCAAAGAGGGTAAACTCCTTTCAGTGAATTCTTTTTTTTTTTCTTTTTTGCCATTTCTTGGGCCGCTCCTGCGGCATATGGAGGTTCCCAGGCTAGGGGTCCAGTCGGAGCTGTAGCTGCCAACCTACGCCAGAGCCACAGCAACACAGGTTTCAAGCCACATCTGTGACCTACACCACAGCTCACGGCAACGCCAGATAGTTGACACACTGAGCAAGGGCAAGGACCGAACCTACAACCTCATGGTTCCTAGTTGGATTCGTTAACCACTGCGCCACGACGGGAACTCCAGTGAATTCTTTTTTATTAAATTTTTAAAACAGCTGTACTGAAGTATAATTGCCATGTTTAAAGTGTACAATTTGATAAGTTTTGATATATATATATACAATCATGAAATCATGACTCTAGTCAAGCTAATGAACACATTTACTTCCTTCAACTTTCCTTGCACCTCTTTGTAATCTCCTCTTCCTGCCCCTCCTAACATTCTACAGCAAATAGCCAATGATCTATCTTCTATAACTATAAAATTTCCATTTTCTAGAATTTTATCTAAGTGGAATCATAGCATGTGAGTTCCTCTTTTTTGTTTGACTTTATTCATTTAGCATAGAGATTTATTCATGTTGTTGCACGAATCAGTGGTGAATGTACTACAGTTTATTCATTCATCTGTTGATGAACATTTAGGTTATTTCTAGTTTGTGAAAATTACAAATAAGACTGCTATGAATATTCACATACAAGTAATTGTAAAGACATATGCTTTTATTTCTCTCGTATAAATCATTGTGAGTAGACTGGCTGGATCATGACAGGTGTACATTTAAATTTTAAGAGAGCGGAGAACTGTTTTCCCAAGTGATGGTACAAGATTACATTATCAGAATTCCCACTGTGGCACAATAGGATTGGCAGCATCTCTGCAGAGCTAGGATGCAAGTTCAATCCCCAGCCTGGCCAGTGGGTTGATGATCCCATGTTGCCTCAGCTGTCGTTAAGGGTGCAACTATATCTCAGATGCGATCCCTGGCCCGGGAACTCCATATGCTGCAGAGCAGCAAAATAAAAGAGAGAGAGAGATTACATTCTCATCAGCACTGTACAAAGTTCCAGTTCCTTCACATCCTTGCCAACACTTGTCATGGTGAGTCTTTTGAAGTTTAGGCATTCTAAAAGTATTTGGTGGCATCTCATTGCAGTTTTAATACACATTTCCTTAATAACTAATAATTCTCAGGATTTTTTTCATATGTTTATTTGCTATGCATATATCTTCTTTGGTGAAGCACCTTTTCAAGTCTTCTGCCCATTTTATTATTAGGTTTTAATTTTTTGTTGTTTAATTTTAAGAGTTTGTATATTCTGAATAAAATTTCCTCATCAGATATATGATTTGCAAATATTTTTTCCTAGTCATTCTCTTAACAGTGTCTTGTGAAGACTTATGGGCAAGTTCCTAATTCGATGAGTGCAATTTATCAATTTTTTTTGTTTTTATGGATTTCACTTTTGTTGTATATTATACAGAGGTCAGTAATTATTTTTTCTCTAAGGGACAAGATAAAAAAATATTTTGGGCTTTTCAGACTATTTGGTCTCTTTCACAACTATCCAACTCTTCCTTTGTAGTATAAGAGAAGCCATAGATAAAACATAATTCATAGGCAAGACTATGATCCAATAATTCTTTACTTATAAAAACAGATGGTGAACTGGATAGGGCCTACTGACTGCTGTTTGCCAGTCCTTAATTTAAGAAATCTTTACATTTAAGTCTATGAACCATTTTGAATAAATTTTAATGTGTTATGATGTATAGATTGAAGTTTATTTTTGCATGCAGATACCCAGTTGTTCCAGCACCATTTGCTGAAAAGATTCCTTTTCCCACTGACTGAACTGTCATTGCACTATTGTTAAAAAGCAGTGTTACATACATGTATATCAGTCTATCTGTGAATTCTATTTTGTTCTGTTGATGTATTTGTACATCTTCTTACCAATACACACACTACTTTGATTACTACAGATTTATTATAAGTCTTGAAAATAGGTAATGTTTGTCTTCCAACTTTTGTTCTTTTTTTACAAAAGTTGTTTTGACTACTCTAGGTCCTTGGCATTGTATGAATTTGAGAATCAGTATATTCATTTCTATAGGAAAAATCTGCTCGTATTTTGATAAGCATTGAGTTGACTCTACTGACATCTTAACAATTTGAGCTCTATTAAGAACTCTCAAGAAATGTGCTGCCTAAATCTGCTTCATGGAGCTTAGCTGAACAACAGCCTCAGCTGTGCCTCCTCTGAGTCTACTACCTCATTTCTGTAAAGGCCACATTTCCCAGGCTGCTCCTAGCCAGAATTTAAGCACTACAGGGAAACATTAATAGGCCTTTTATTGCAGGACATAGGTCTTCTCTAATGGGCAACTTTGGATCAAGGAATTCCTACTGACCTAGTCCAAACTTTCTTAGAACAGCACTGCAGTCTGAGACTCTTCTGCTAATATATTTTTTCTCTCCTTTCTTTGCATTCTCCTACAGAGGTCAGATTTGTACTACTGTCTGAAGATGCTCCCTGCCTATAAATTCCTCCCTTTGTCTTTCATAGGCATTTTCCCTAATAAATCTCTTACATGTCTAAACCTGTTTTGGCATCTGCATCTCAAAGAATTTAAACTAACACATGTGATGAAGATTTTTGGTTTTCACTGCTGCTTAGTCAGAGCTAGACAGTGCATTAAAGTGTGGGGAGGCAATGAGCAGCAGAATCATTTTAATCTTAGAAAAGACTAACTTGTCAAATCCTTCAAGTCATATTATATGAAGGTAATGGATTGTTGCATAACAAAGTTTCATCTCAAAATAGTGCCTGGCATCCATTTTTGCTTCTCTTCCTGATACAATTCATGGTTCCTGAAGAAACTCACAAATCCAGCAACTGTACATGTCGGCTGACAAATATTTTGCACTATTAAACAGTTCATATTCTTCCTAAAGTAAGACAGTAGACATCTGTCAATGCATAACATGGGTAAAATATAATATCTGTTCTTTTCTTTGGCTACTAAAGCATGTCAAACTAAAAATTTGTGAAAAATATCATTTTATACAAGTTTTAAATAAGGTTTATTTATCTTTTAAAAATTAAATAAAATATTTAAACTGTACATAATTTTGATTTAAAAGTGTATTCATTTGCTTTTTAATTTTATTGATTTTATTTTATAAAAATAACTTTAAAAACATAAAGACAATTTTATTTTAAACATATTTAAGTTTGTTTTATATAAAATACACTCAAATTTTGAATCTATTTTAATTTTAATTCTTCAAATCAGAACTGCAAATAGAACACAAATTATGTGATCCTAACAACCTAATAGTGACCTTTCTGCAATGAAAGCAAGAAAAATAGAGTTAATGGAAAAATATGTACTAATTTATGAATTATGTATTTATTTTTCAACTCTTACAAACACCATTAATCTGTAAGCAGAAAGTCATATATGTAAATGATAATTCAGTAGTTTGGGGCATTTTACTAATTTTCAGCATATAAAAACTGCAGTTACAATGTTTTTTGTTTGTTTGTTTTTGCTTTTTAGGGGTGCACCCTGAGGCACATGGAAGTTCCCAGGCTAGGGGTCAAACTGGAGCTACAGCTGCTGGCCTACAGCACAGCCACAGCAACGCGGGATCCGAGCTGCGTCTGTGACCTACACCACAGCTCACTGCAACGCTGGATCCTTAACCACTGAGAGAGGCCAGAGATGGAACCTGCATCCTCATGGATACTAGTAGGGCTCCTTACCACTGAGCCACAATGGGAACTTCCAATATTATAATGTTTTGATTTTATCAGTATAAAGGTATAGTCATCAAGGTAGGAGGTAGAATATTATTTTATTTAACCTTTTGTTAGCTCTCTCCACAACATTTCAATATGTATACATATGATACACATGTTTCTGTTGGTATACTTTCCCTGGGCTCTGTAAATTTACGGATATGCCAGGCTTTCAGTCTGAGTGTGAGTATGGAAACATGAAATAAAGATCTTGTCAAGAGATCCTAGAGCTAGGGCCTCCTTTTGATGGAGGGGAGGGAGGGATCAAGTTACCAGGGGCAAAGAGAGCTCAAGGGCCCCCTCTTCACTCATATCTGTGATGGTTTGAGACCAGGACAAAGGTGGATCTGAAAGATTTGCAGCTTTTTTAAAAATGAGGTATAGTTGATGTAAAATATTGTGTGCTATGTGTGTCCAACAGATTTATAAATTTTAAAGGTCGTGCTCCATTTATAGTTATTACAAATCATTGACCATATTCTCTGAGCTGTATAATATATTTTTGGAGCTTATTTATTTTATATATAGTAGTTTGTACCCCTTAAGGCTCTACTCCTATCTTGCCCCTCTACCTTCCCTCTCCCTACTATTAACTACTAGTTTGTTCTCAGAATCTGTGAGTCTGCATCTTTTTTGTTATATCCACTAGTTTGTTTTATTTTTTAGATTCCACATATAAGTAATAGAGTATTTGTCTTTCCATAGCTGATGTATTTCAATCAGCATAATATCCTCCAAGATCATCCATGTAGATGCAAATGGCAACATTTCATTTTTTTTCAGCTGAGCAGTATTCCATTGTGTGTGTGTATACCATAAATACACATATATATGTACCACATCTTCATCCATTCATCTGGATACTTAGATTGCTGAATACTTAGGTCGATCCCATATCTTGGCAACTGTAAATTATGTGGCTGTGAACATTAGGGTGCATGTATTTTTTGAATTGATGTTTTTGTTTTTGTTTCTTCAGATATATACTCAGTAGTGGAATTGCTGGGTCATATGGCAGTTCTATTTTTAGTTATTCGAGAAACCTCCATACTGTTTTCCACAGTGACTGTAGCAATTTACATTCCCACTGACAGTGCACAAGGGTTCCTTTTCTCTACATCCTCAACAACATTTGTTATTTGCATACTTTTTGATGATTGTTATTTGACAGGTGTGAGGCAAATCACTGTGGCTTTAATTTGCATTTCTCTGATGTCAAACAACGTTGAGCATCTTTTCATGTGCCTAGGTTGGCCATCTGTATGTCTTTGGAAAAATGTCTATTTAGGTCTTCTGCCCATTTTTTAATGAGGTTGTTTTGTTGATGTTGAGTTGTATGAGCTCTTTATATATTTTGGACATTAACCCTTATCAGATACAGGATTTGCAAGAACCTTCTCCCTATTCAGTAGGTTATCTTTTCATTTTGTCAGTGGATTCCTTGGCTGTGCAAAAGCTTTTTTAATTTTTTCCTTTTTTAAAAATTATTATTATTAAAGTATAGTTGATTTTCAATGTTCCATCAAGTTCTGCTGTACAACAAAGTGACCCAATCACATACACTTCCCTGTGCTGTACAGTAGGATCCCATTCCCCATCCATTCCAAATATAACAGTTTGCATCCCCAAAACCCCCAAAATGCCCTTCCATTCCACTATCTCCCCTTTCCCCCCAGGGAACCTCAAGTCTGCTTTTATTGTCCATGATCTGTTTCTGTTTTTTTTTTTTATTTGTTTGCCTGTTAACTTTTAAGTTTGATTAGATCCATTTGTTAGGTTTATTTTTTGCTGTTTCCTTTGCCTTAGGAGATGAATCCAAAAACTTGCTACAACATATGCCAAAGAGTGTTTTGCCTATGTTTTCTTCTAGGATTTTTAGAGTTTCCAGTCTTACTTAGGTGTTTAATCCATTTTAGTCTATTTTTTGTATATAGTGTGAGAAAAAGTTCTAATTTTATTCTTTCTCATGTAACTGTCTAGTTTTTCCAGCACTACTTATTGAGGAGACTACCTTTTGTTCATTGTATATTCTTATCTCCTTTGTTGCAGTTAATTGACCATAAATGCATGATTTTCTTTCTGGGGTCTCTCTTCTGTTCCATTGATCTATGTGTCTGTTTTCATGCCAGTAACATGCTGTTTTCATGACTGTAGCTTTGTAATATAGTTTGAAATCAGAAAGCATGATTCCTCTAACTCTGGTCTTCTCTCTCAAGATTGTTGTGGCTATCAGGTTTCTTTGTGTTTCCATACAAATTTTAAGATTATTCAACTCTTTGAAAAATGCCTTTGGTATTTTGATAGGGACTACATTGAATCTATAGATTGCCTTGGGTTGTATAGCCATTTAAAAATATTAAATTAAATTCTTCCACTTCATGAACACAGTATATCTTTCAATCCATTTGTGTTATCTTCAATTTCTTTAGTCAGTGAAATCTGTTGCATTTCTATACACTAAAAAGGAACTATCAGAAAGAGAAATTAAGGGAACAATCCCATTTACCATCATATCTGAAAAGAATAAAATACCTAGGAATAATCCTACCTAAGGAGGTAAAAAACCTTTATTCAGAAAACTATAAGATACACAGCTTTAAAAAAGGCTACAGCCTCAGGCAATGGTCCTAGGTCCTATTTTCTTTTCGTGATAAAGAGAGCTCCACTGGAGCTCCTGATTTCATACTGAATTTAGCACTTCCCTTGCAGGTGTGCAGTGCTTTAGGCTCCTTTATTCCACACAAGGAAAATTTTCAGTGACTCTGCCTCTATCTGTAACTGGAACTTAGTTATGTCTATGGTTTCACCACTAAGTATATGTTTACTCTATTTCTGTTCCACATATTGGTTTATCTTTTTGAACATGACCATGTCTTTCTAATTATTTCATATTGTCATTTTTCTATGTTGGAGAACAGGGAAGATTAAGATATAAATACATCATGCATTATTCCTACTATCTTTTTACTAGAAAGAACAATTTTCATTCTTTTTTTGGGCTAAGTGTGAATAATTTTTATTTTTCTTTCTTGAAAAGCTCTTCTTTGGCTTCTAAGACACCACAACTCTTCATTCTCTTCTCTTTTATTTTTTTGTCTTTTCTTCCTATTCTCCTCCTTGGTATCTCTTCTTCACTTTCCTCCTTTTTTTTTTTTTGTCTTTTTTTGCTATTTCTTTGGGCTGCTCCCTTGGCATATGGAGGTTCCCAGGCTAGGGGTCGAATCGGAGCTGTAGCCCCTGGCCCATGCCAGAGCCACAGCAACGCAGGATCCGAGCCGCATCTGCAACCTACAACACAGCTCACGGCAATGCCGGATCATTAACCCACTGAGCAAGGGCAGGGACCGAACCCACAACCTCATGGTTCCTAGTTGGATTCGTTAACCACTGCGCCATGACGGGAACTCCCACTTTCCTCTTTATTTTTTATTTATTTACTTTTTTTATTACTCAAATGAATTTATCACATCTGTAGTTGTATAATGATCATAACAATCTGATTTCACAGGATTTCCATCCCACAGCCCAGGCACATCCCCCACCCCCCAAACTGTCTCCTCCAGAGACCATAAGTTTTTCAATGCCTGAGAGTCAGCATCTGTTCTGCAAAGATGTTCATTCTGTCTTTTTGTCAGATTCCACATGTCAGTGAAAGCATTGGATGTTGGTGTCTCATTGTATGGCTGACTTCACTTAGCATGATCATTTCTAGGTCCATCCATGTTGCTAAAAATGCCATTATTTCATTCCTTTTAATGGCTGAGTAATATTCCATTGCGTATATGGACCACATCTTCTTGATCCACTCCTCTGTCAATGAACATTTAGGTTGTTTCCATGTCTTGGCTATTGCAAATAGTGCTGCAATGAACATTGGAGTACATGTGTCTTTGCGAGTCATGGTTTTCTCTGGATAGATGCCCAGGAGTGGGATTGCTGGATCAAATGGTAGTTCTGTGTTTAGTTTTCTGGGGAATCTCCATACTGCTTTCCACAGTGGTTGCCCCAATTTACTCCCACCAACAGTGTACTAGGGTTCCTTTTTCTCCACACCCTATCTAGCACTTCTTATTTGTAGACTTTTGGATGATGGCCATTCTGGCTGGTGTAAGGTGGTACCTCATAGTGGTTTCGATCAGCATTTCTCTAATGATGAGTGATGTTGAACATCTTTTCATGTGTTTTTTGGCCATCTGTATGTCTTCTTTGGAGAACTGTCTGTTTAGATCTTCTGCCCATTTTTTGATGGGGTTGTTTGTTTTTTTGGTATGGAGCTGAAGAGGGTGTTTATAAATTTGGGAGATTAAACCCTAGTCAACTGATTCACTTGCAAAGATTTTCTCCCATTCTGGGGGGAATTGAGGCAGAATATTAACTCAGGTAGTCAGTGTAGGAACATGGGCTTTGATACATTCTTTGATGTGGCTCTTGATTAACATTTGTAAATTAAAGGTGGCATAGCAACCCCAACTGCTATAAAGGTTACAGGTATTACCCCATGGATCCATCACACAAGAGTCAAGAAGGCTGCTTCTGCTGCTGACATCGACACCTGGGAGGCTGTACAGCACCTCGAGAATCCCCTCAAGGTCAAGTTCCAGAGACTCTCTTCGCCATCGTCAGAGAGCACTAAGCCCTGTTCTGGCCACCCCTGGAAGCTGGTCAGTCTACGCACAGTAGAAGCTTGAGGAATTCCACGTAAGACTTAACCTGAACTCATGTTCTGATGAGAGATGTTAGCCATTGAAATCACCCTAACCCTTGTACTTGAAGTCGGGAATTGGAAGAGGGCCTAGCTTGCTTATTTGTGTGGCTTATCTTCTGACTTCTGGTACATTGGGAGTCCTCCCCATCACCGGTTGACAAACATAATAAGGGGGCTCTTCACCCTAATAATAGCCTTTATGACCAACAAACAGATCCAGGTTCCCCCATCCATGGAGTTCAATAGTGTCTCAAAAGTCAAAATTGGTATACAAGACTGATTGTTGGGCATGATTGCACGAGAACAACCCCACAGGGGTACAAGACGTTGAGGTCAAGGCTCACCCCACAGCCATAGAGGACCTCATCAAGCTGGAGGGAACACTAGGTGGGTTCACCTACACATTACACACAGAGGTAAATAACACTGCCGTCATCCACACTATGAGCACATTTTTTTAAAACTGTCACTGATCTGCAAAATTGCTATTACATATTAAATGCATTGGCCCAAGTCTACATATATGTGTAAATTATTTAAGATTATAATTTGTCATTATTGTGCTTATCTTTCATTTAGATGGACAAATATTTCAATTGCGTGTATTTTTTAAAATTGTAAATACTCAAATTATAATACTTCTTTTGTAATTATTATCTCAATTTGTACACTATAAATTCAATATATTCTATGTTTATACTGTGGCCATGAGTCTACTCTGAATGTTTCCTTGTCAATATTAAGAATCCTTAGTTTGAAATATCTTTGATGTCTGCATTTCCTTTGAATAGTGACAATAAACTAAAAAAACTATAAATTTCTACCTCCACTGCATATTCAAAGCTATATAATGTAGCTGCATTATTCTCATTCACTATTTTATGACTAATTGAATCTACATGCACAAAAAGTTTTACACAACAGCTGGAGAATTAAAATATTAAACTCCCACAGAGTATTGCTAATTATTTTATTTCTTTTTTTATGACAGATCTCAAGTTGTCAGAATGCAATGGCAACATACATTACAAATAGAAATCACATTACTGTGAATTAAATTTGCACATATTCTTATTGGAGAAAGACGCTGATCATAACTCACCAAAGAATACACTGGAGGCTGAATCATTCTTATTTAATCCTTCCTAATACAAATAATACAGAAATGGTCTTGAAGTTTCAAGAAAGTACTCTCCCTTGCAAGAATTAGCACAAACATGTTAGCTCATGTCCATGTGGTTTCTTCACTGAAAATAAACCATACTACTTAACTAAATCCAATGGTTCCCCTTTCAGATTGTACAATTCTCAACCATATTATCATGTCTACCTTTCAAGGTTTCTTTCTTAGGTTCTGCCCTACTTTTTTTCATAGGTATAATTTTTTTAAAAAGCATCGGATTTAGAATCAAAAATCAAGTATTAGAATCCAAACTATCAATTTTCCTCTGTGTGACTTTGGTCTAGTTACATAATTCTTCTGAGCATGTGTATCATTACAAAACTGTTATGATAATTACATGAGATCACATGTATAAAAGCACCAATCCTAGCACACAGTGACTACACACTAAATGGTGTTTATTCCAAATCTGAATTTATCCACTGATTTTTGGAAGATACCAGGTTCAGTCCTAAGCTCTCTGTTCTTTTTCCTCTAAATTCATCCACTTCTATGTAATAACTCTTGAAAGACGAACTGGCACACATCAGTCTCTTCCATGTTTGCTCCAAGAAGAAGGCCCACCTTAACTAGGGGCCCAATATTTTTACAAAATCAATCAGTATTTGTTGATATTTTGCTTTTAAAATATTTCCAATTGTGTATGTTTGATTGCACCAAGTAAATGATCAACTTTTTTATTTTTTTTTTTGCCTTCAGTTTTTACAGGAGCTGCTATAAACATAATACAATGAATTAGGTACTCCATAGCATGCAACATTTTACATATCCCTTTTAAAATAAATGCTCTAGCATTCTGTCTAGTTGCAGATTTGATTTAACTACTACGACAGCCTCATCAATCAAAGGCAACACAATTATTCTGCTTTTTCACTGGCTTAAACGATATGAAGTAGAATTTTCATGCTATGACTATGCAACAGAAGGGCTAAGTAGACTATAAAGAAGGGTAAGAGTAGAAAGTGAAGCAGTCTAGTGAGGAATTGCTGGTGAACAGTGAATAAGAAAGAAGTCAAATGAGCTGCAGAAGGAAAATGATGTGTGGGAAAATCCTATTCTTACAGTGTTAATAAATAAGTGACAACACTCCATTCTCATTTACCAATCTATCAGCATTTTTCTCATTGAAAACTTATATTTGAACTTTATACACTATAAGGGAATGAGGGGGAACAAGGTGTAAGGAATATGTAATCTAGGGGAAAGAATTCCAGGTAAAGTCAAAGGGAGAAGACTGAAATGTGTGAGGGAGTACAAGCTTATTGAAGTATTTGAAAAAGTTATGGGTGGGATTTTCAAGTTCCTTTATATGGCTTTAAGTTTATTGTTGATCTGAGATTAAGATGGCAGAGTAAGAGGATGTAGTGCTCACCTCCTACCATGAACAGATCAAAAATACATCTATATGTGGAACAATTCTCACTGAAAACTAACTGGAAACTGGTAGAAACACTCCTCTACACACAAGGCTGTAAGATCTACATGCAATTGGGTAAGAAGGCAAGAAGAGCTATAGAGTCAGGACCTGTGCCCCTGGGAGAGGACTCAGAAGAAAAGAGAGAATTCTCAGGAAGAGATCCACCCTGGAAATGAGCATTGAAATCCACAGATTGGGCACCCCAGTCCTGGGGTCCTATACATAGAAGACAAGCCCCCTTGGATGGCTGGAGAACTGCTAGGGCAGATAGAAAGGCTGGAGAATCCTGGACTCCACTCATGAGTGTGTGGGTTCTGGCTGTCCCCTGGCAGGGAAGAGGGAATTCTGCTATAGTTGCTGCCTGTTTTCCTACAACCAACTCAGTCACCAAAAAAATGAAATTCTGGCATTTGCAGTAACATGGATGGACCTAGAGAAGATTATGCTTAGTGAAATGAGTCAGTCAAAGAAAGCCAAATATTGTATGATAGCACTCATATGTGGAATCTGAAAAATAAAGCAAATGAATGTATATAGCAAAATTGAAACAGATTCACAGATACAGAAAACAAACTTGTGGCTAACAAAGGGGAAAGGGAGGGGGAAGGGACAAATTATGGGTATAAGATTAACAGATACAAACTAGTATGTATAAAATAGGTAAGCAACAAGTATATATTGTATAGTGCAGGTAATTATAGCCATTATCTTGTATTAATTTATGATGGAGAATCTGCAAAAATACTGAAACATTCTCCTATACATCTGAAACTAGTATAATATTTAAATCAACTATACCTCAATTAAAAAAAAGTAGTTTTTCAAAGCTGCCCTCAGTGGTTAAAGGGAGCCTACACCCAAGGTTTGATCACACTCTTGTACAGAGACAGACACAACCATAGAGGAAATTACAGGAAACAAATGCGGACAATGAGAAATTTCTTCTCCAATACACCCTTTCTATCTTTTCCACCCGCTGATTTTCGCCTGCCCTTTTTCCTTCCCATTATCTCTTTGACTCTGTAGTTTTCTCTACCACTATATTGACCTGTTTGTGAAAACACTCTTAAAACTATTGTTAAACAGATGGCCCCCAAACACATGAAAAGATGTTCAACATCGCTAATTATTAGAAAAATGCAAATCAAACTACTATGAGGTACCATCCTACACCAGCCAGAATGGCCATAATCAAAAAGTCTACAAACAATAAGTGCTGGACAGGGTGTAGAGAAAAGGGAACCCTCCTACACTGTTGGTGGGAATGTAAACTGGTACAACCACTGTGGAAAACAGTATGGAGATTCCTCAAAAAACTAAAATAGAATTACCTCTTGATAAATCCCACTCCTGGGCATCTATTCAGAGAAAACCAGGACTTGAAAAGACACATATAATCCAATATTCATTGCAGCACTATATATAATAGCCAAGACATGGAAGCGACCTAAAAGTCCATTGACAGAAGAGTGGATAAAGAAGATGAGGTACTTATACACATAGGAATATTACTCAGCCATAAAAAATGAAAAAATGGCATTTGTAGCAACATGGATGGATCTAGAAATTATCATGCTAAGTGAAGTTAGACAGTGAGGCACCAACATATATGTTATCACTTATACATGGAATCTAAAAAAAAGGATACAATGAACTTCTTTGCAGAACAGATAATGACTCACAGACTTTGAAAAACTTATGTTTTCCAAAGGAGACAGGTTAGGGGTGGGAGGGATGGGTTGGGTGTTTGGGATAGAAAAGGTATAAAATTGGGTTGTGATGATCATTGTACAACTATAAATGTAATAAATCACCGAGTTAAAAAAAGAAAAAAAAAACTATTGTTGAACAACAGAATTCAACTGAGTAAATTTTAATGATTTTATTAGATTTACTCAGTAATTCATGAATTGAGCATCATCCAATCTAGGATATAGAAAGGAGCTCCAAGGAGCTGTAGAAAAATGAAAGACCTTTATAGGCAAAAGAGAACAAGAATAAGGAAGGTGTAGTAGGCAAAAATGTGGGTTGATTGTAGTAAGTTTACTTTCCTTTAGGGGATGGCAGTTGTCTATTGGGCAGATTACCTAGCTAGTGCTGATCAGGAGATTTAAGATTTAATTTAATATTCCATTTCTGGGAGCTCCCATTGTGGCTCAGCGGTAACAAACCCAACTAGTATCTATGACAATGGTGGATCAATCCTTGGCCTCGCTCAGTGGGTTAAGAATCCAGCACTGCCATGAGCTGTGGTATAGATCACAGACGCAGCTTTAGATCCCACAGTTTTGTTGTGGCTATGGCATAGGCCAGCAGTTGCAGCTACAATTCAATGCCTAGCTTGGGAACTTCCATATGCTGCAAGTGAGGCCCCAAAACAAACATACCAACCAAATATTACATTTCTGGGAAAGTCAAAACTGCAATTAAGTCTAGGTTTGGTGATGTGGGGCTTAGTATAAGGGACTTCATTTCCGACCTGTTGTCTTATTTTTAACACTGTGAAGAGCAAAAAAGGCAAATACATTGTATTCTGGCTTTTTCCCTTGGCCAAGTTTGAACACCAAATACATCATCAAGTGAGTTATATTGGGTATGAGCTCTCTGAATTCATATCCAACATCCATCCACTCAAAACTCACATAGTTTATCCAGGAAAAGGGTCAATAGGTAGAAGTGGGAATCTATCACACTGATTATAAAAGTCAAATCTAATCAAAGAAAATAGGTTGGATTATCCTGAAACATTGAACACGCATGATATAAATTACATATAGTATGATTAAAGAAATGTAGAATAGAAGCATACTATAAAGATCTTATGTAAATATCCACATTTCCCCCCAAAATACTTCCTTAGTCTACTAGATACAGGACTATTTCAAGGAATATCATTCTCAAAGCCAGTACTACAGTTCTAAAGTATAGTTATAATTTTTTCCTTTGCTTCCCAAGAAGCAACTTCATTAGCTGATAGCAAAAAGCATAGCCTCTAACTCTAACTCAAAAAGATACATACGCTCCAATGTTCATAGCACCACTATTTACAATAGCCAAGACATAGACAACCTAAGTGTCCATCAACAAATGAATGGATAAAGATGATGTGATGTGTATGTGTGTATATATATATGTACTATACACACACACACACACACACACACACACACACACACACACACACACACAATGGAATATTACACAACCATAAAAAAGAATGAAATAAAGCCATTTGCAGCAACACAGATAGACCTGGAGATTATCATATTAAGTGAGGTAAGTCAGATTAACAGATACAAACTGCTATATATAAAATAGATAATCAATAAGGGCCTACTGTATAGCACAGGAAACTATATTCACTATCTTCTAATAACATAACAGAAAATAATATGAAAAAGAATATATATATACATATATATATAACTGAAACACTTTTCTGTACACATGAAACTGTACACCTGTATACATGAAACTAACACAACATTGTAAATCAACTATACTTCCATAAAACATTTCAAGTAAGGCATAACTGAGTGTCTATATCAAAGAAATATTTATTGACCTCATGAAGTTCTCTGTTCCTCAGAAATGTGAGGCCATGTCAATCAGTCAGATTTCACAGATGAGGCAAAAGTGATCCAATAAATGAAAATAATACTATAATATAGAAATATTTAATATTTAATATTTAATTAATATTTAATTTTGTGGTGATATTAACAGAGAATAATTATTATTATTATATAGTTTATCAAAATACTCCAAGGGTAGCAAAGTGAAAATAAATCCATTTTCTCATGCTTAATTTATGTAAAACATCAAATCAAATGAGCCTAAATAATTGAGGTTTCTTACAATTGCAAAGACTTCTAAGAGCAGAGAATACTAGGAAACTTTGAATGGAAAAAACATAAACCTGAGTAAAAATGCTAGCACGTCAAAGAGTTAGTGACATATTACAGTTGTTGAGTACTTACCTGGTTTCAGGCACCATTTGAAGCACTATATACATAATATCTCCTTTAATTATCAAAACAATCTGATGTGGTAGATACTCTTGTAGGTTTATTTTATAGATGGGGAAAATAAAGCACAGAGAGAGACTAAAGAACTTGTTCAAGGTCATACAGTAAGTGATAAAGTCAATCACTGATAGCCTGGATCCAGAGGCCAAGTAGTTAACTGCTGAGTTGTTAAACAAGAAACTAGAGAGCTTAGTATAAAGGAGACTGGTTAGGAGGCCAGAGTCAAAGTGGAAGCTAAGGAGTGCTTGAAATGGTAATAGATGCAGTATGAATTTAAAAGATTTATAGGAGATGTTGCAGAAGAAGAATCAGTAGAAGTTGATAATATATGAAGGATGAGAAAGCATTTAAGTTGATGGAGGTTTCAAGTCTGATTAATTTTGTGGTGATATTAACCAACTAAGAATAAAGCACTGTGGTTGCTTTACAAGGAAAGTTGAGTTCAGTTTTAGATGCATCAAAACAATCTTATGTGGTAGATATTCTTGTATCTTTATTGAGATGTCTTCAGGATATATTGTGCATAAATAAATGCCCAGAATACAAATGAAAATATAGGCCTGAATCCTTAAAATAGTTATTGACACAATTTTTGGAATATATATTTATATAGACAGTTTATCTGGGGACTGATCTTTGAAAGGATCTATAATGAGTAGATAGAAGAATACATTTCAGAGAAAGAAACTTTATCCATGTTTAATAAGAAAGGTAAAAGGATAATCAAGGAGATCACTGTTCTGGAAACCAAGAAAAAGAAATTTTTCCAGCAGGAGGTGTTTAAAAGTGTATAAGCCTTCAAAGGAATTGAGCAGGATGAAAACTGAGTAGATGTTATTGTATTGTTAGGACAGTTTGAAAGACTAATTTCATTAAAGTGGTGAAGGCAGAAGACATATTACAAGTCATTGATAAAGAAATATTAGTGGAGGTAAGAGATAATTATATAACTATTTCAAGACATTCAATCAGGAAGAAAACATAAATGATAAAGCACAGTTTTAGGAAGAAAATGGAGTCAAATAAGGACTTCGTTAAGCCACTGACTCTCTAAGCACAGGTGTAGACAGAGACAAAGGAATCATAGAAGAGATGCATTCAAAACATAAGGTAAAAGAAATAATTTCCTCTCCTAAGAAGAAATGAGGATAAGACTAAGATCATAAGAATATAAAGGCAGAAGATGATAACATTAAGATCAATGTTTTCCAAATGCCAGTGCATGAACTAATTCTACAAAGCATCAGAATCATCCCAGGAGCTTCTTAAAAAGATTGATTCCTGAGCTTAGTTCTCATAGGTTCTAATTCAGTAGGCCTTAGGCCTAAAATCTGTATATTTCAATAGCTACTCAAGTAATATTTGAATATCTATAGAGCCACGGGCCACACTTCTATCAGACCAATGCCTCCTTGTATTAATAAATACTATGTAATACCCTCTTTCTGAAAACTATAAATAATAGAACTCATCTACACACAAAATATCAATGTAATGGTTTAAATAAAACATAAAAGAGAAATACCAGGAAACGGCTTCATAATATGACAATATATAAATATAGTGTATGACATATTTCAATATGTAAATGTTTGGGCATGAATACATATGAAAGACATAATGGAATAGTCAGAGGCTTGTATCTACTTGAAAAGGTTTGAATGTAAGATAAATAAGACAATATTGAACCAAATATTTTCACTACTTTGTATTTATTTGGCATTTCAAAATTAGGGCTATGATTTTCAGGAACATGGAGGGACTTGGAGGTCATTATGCTAAGTGACATAAGTCAGACAGAGAAACACAAATACTGTATGATACCACTTGTATGAATAATCTAAAAAATACTACAAACTAATGACTATTAAAAAAAAAAGAAGCAGACTCAAAGATATAAGAACAAATTAGTGGTTACCAGTGGGGAGAGGGAAGGGGAAGGGGCAATACAGAGATAGGAGATTAAGAACTATTGGGTGTAAGATAGGCTACAAGGATGTATTTTACAAAATGGAGGAATAAAGCTAATATTTTATAATAACCATAAATGGAGTGTAACTTTTAAAAATTGTATAAAAATTTTTAAAATTAAAAAAAGTACTATAGAAATATTTGCATAGAATTACCATGAATGTGACAATATTGTCATGTACATGTCAACTATAATGCAAATTAATACAAGGGTATTGTATTAACAACTCAAATACCACAGGCGGGCACTGGTACTAATAATATGATTTTTGGAAATAGTAAATGACTCTATTCAAAATTCTAAATAAAAAAAAGTAAGACCTTCCCTTGATTTACATAGTAGTTGCATTTCTGGAAAAGTTAGCATATATCAAAACTAGACAAAAATAGCTTGCATTTATATAGAAATGGAGTTATATTTTAGGCCCAGATCATTTTAGGTTTTTCCCTAAATGAATGTCTGAGGGAGGCATTTCAAAGCCATATGTGGAACTACAAAAGACCCTGAATCAGCAATCTTGAGAAAAAGGAACAAAGCTGGAGGTATCACACTCCCTGACTTCAGACTATACTACAAAGCATCAAAACAGTATGGTACTGCCACAAAAACAGAAATATAAATCAATAGAACAGAATAGAAAGCCCAGAAATAAACCCACACACCTATGGTCAACCTAATCTACAACACAGGAGTCAATAATATACAACAGAGAAAAGACAATCTCTTCAATAAGTGGTGCTGGGAAAACTAGAGAACTACATGTAAAAGAACAAAATGAGAACATTTTCTCACACCATATACAAAAATAGACACAAAATGGATTAAAGACCTAAATGTAAGACTTGAAACCATAAAACTCCTAGAAGAAAACATAGGCAGAACACTCTATGTCATAAATTGTACCGATATTTTTTGGTTCTGTCTCCAAAGACAAAGGAAACAAAAGCAAAAATAAACAAATAGGACCTGATTAAACTTAAAAGCTTTTGCACACCAAAAATAAAAACATAAGTAAAACAAAAAATACAGTCTGCTGTGTGGGAGAAAATATTTCCAAATGATATCACTGACAAGGAGTAAATTTGATGGAGCATGATAATGTGTGAAAATAGAATGTATACATGTATATGTAACTGGGTCACCATGCTATACAGTAGAAAAAAATTGTATTGGGGAAATAACTATTACAAAAAATAAAAAATAAGTAAATAATAATAAAAAATAAAATATATAAACTTCATACAACTCAACACTTAAAAAATTACCAACCCAATTAAAAAATGGGCAGAAGACCTGAATAGACATTTTTCCAAAGAAGACATACAGATGACCAATAGGCACATGAAAAAATGCTCAATATCACTAATTGTAAGAGAAATGCAAAGCTAAAGCACAATGAGATGTCACCTCACATCTGTCAAATGGCTATCATCAGAAAGAACACAAATAACAAATGTTGGTGAGGATGTCAAGAAAAGGGTATCATTGTACACTGTTGGTGGAAATGCAAATTGCTGCAACCACTGTGGAAAACAGTATGGAGCTTCCTCAAAAAATAAAAATACAACAACCATATAATCTAGCAATTCCTGGGTATATATCTGAAGAAAATTAAAACACTAATTTGAAAAGATACAAGTACTCCAATGTTCATAGCAGCATTATTTACAATAGACAAGGTATGGAAGCAACATAAGTGTCCATCAACAGATGAATGTGTGTGTGTGTGTGTGTGTGTGTTTGTGTGTGTGTATATATAATAGAATATATATATATAATAGAATTTCCTTTAAAATCCATATATATATATATAATGGATTTTAAAGGAAATTCTATTATTTCAACAACATGGATGGACTTAGAGGGTACTGTGCTTAGTGAGATAAGTCAGATAAAGACAAATAACATATATTATCACTTAGATGTGGAATCTTAAAAAACAAAACAGACAAATGAATATAATAAAACAAACAGACTCACAGAGAAAACAAACTAGTGTCACTGGTAGGGAGAGAAAAGGGAGGAGGACAATATAGGGGTAGAGGATTAAGAGGTAAATAATACTATGTTTTATTTATTAGCACAGTGAATGTATCTAATAATTTTAAATGGAGTATAATCTACAAAAATATTGAATCACTATGTTTTACACATGAGACTAATATAATATTGTAAATTGACTATACTTCAATTTTTAAAGATATGAAAAATTTTAAGAAATAAATCCACATAGGATACAGGGAAACTCTTCCCACTGTGGACTTGTCCCAAGTATTGCAGGGGGCCTAGTAGCCCAGGCCCCCATTCATTAAATGCCAGTACCATCCCCATGCATTGTGACAACCAAAAGAAAATGCTACACCCTCCATTTCTTTTCTTTAATTTATTCCTGCTGCACAGCATGAGGATCAAGTTATTCTTACATGTATACATTTTCCCCCACCCTTTGTTCTGTTGCAACATGAGTATCTAGACATAGTTCTCAATGCTACTCAGCAGGATCTCCTTATAAATCTATTCTAGTTGTGTCTGATAAGCCCAAGCTCCCGATCCCTCTCACTCCCTCCCTCTCCCATCAGGCAGCCACAAGTCTCTTCTCCAAGTCCATGATTTTCTTTTCTGAGGAGATGTTCATTTGTGCTGGATATTAGATTTCAGTTATAAGTGATATCATATGGTATTTGTCTTTGTCTTTCTGGCTCATTTCACTCAGGATGAGATTCTCTAGTTCCATCCATGTTGCTGCAAATGGCATGATGTCCTTCTTTTTTATGGCTGAGTAGTATTCCATTGTGTATATATACCACCTCTTCTGAATCCAATCATCTGTTGATGGACATTTGGGTTGTTTCCATGTCCTGGCTACTGTGAATAGTGCTGCAATGAACATGCGGGTGCATGTGTCTCTTTTAAGTAGAGTTTTGTCCGGATAGACGCCCAAGAGTGGGATTGTGGGGTCATATGGAAGTTCTGTGTATAGATTTCTTTTTTTTTAATATTTTATTTTCCCACTGTACAGCAAGGGGGTCAGGTTATCCTTACATGTATACATTACAATTACATTTTTCCCCCACCCTTTCTTCTGTTGCAACATGAGTATCTAGACATAGTTCTCAATGCTATTCAGCAGGATCTCCTTGTATATCTATTCTAAGTTGTGTCTGATAAGCCCAAGCTCCCGATCCCTCCCACTCCCTCCCCCTCCCATCAGGCAGCCACAAGTCTCTTCTCCAAGTCCATGATTTTCTTTTCTGAGGAGATGTTCATTTGTGCTGGATATTAGATTCCAGTTATAAGTGATATCATATGGTATTTGTCTTGTCTTTCTGGCTCATTTCACTCGGGATGAGATTCTCTACTTCCATCCATGTTTCTGCAAATGGCATGATGTCATTCTTTTTTATGGCTGAGTAGTATTCCATTGTGTATATATACCACCTCTTCCAAATCCAATCATCTGTCAGTGGACATTTGGGTTGTTTCCATGTCCTGGCTATTGTGAATAGTGCTGCAATGAACATGCGGGTGCACGTGGTGTCTCTTTTAAGTAGAGTTTTGTCCGGATAAATGCCCAAGAGTGGGATTGCGGGGTCATATGGAAGTTCTATGTATAGATTTCTAAGGTATCTCCAAACTGTTCTCCATAGTGGCTGTACCAGTTTACATTCCCACCAACAGTGCAGGAGGGTTCCCTTTTCTCCACAGCCCCTCCAGCACTTGTTATTTGTCGATTTATTAATGATGGCCATTCTGACTGGTGTGAGGTGGTATCTCATGGTAGTTTGGATTTGCATTTCTCTTATAATCAGTGATGTTCAGCATTTTTTCAGGTGTTTGCTGGCCATCTGTATGTCTTCCTTGGAGAACAGTCTATTCAGGTCTTTTGCCTATTTTTCCATTGATTGATTGGCTCTTTTGATGTTGGGTTGTATAAGTTGCTTATATATTCTAGAGATTAAGCCCTTGTCGGTTGCATCATTTGAAACTATTTTCTCTCATTCTGAAAGTTGTTTTTGTGTTTTCTTTTTGGTTTCCTTTGCTGTGCAAAAGCTTTTCAGTTTGATTAGGTTCCATTGGTTTATTTTTGCTCTTATTTCTATTGCTTTGGGAGACTGACCTGACAAAATATTCATGAGGTTGATGTCAGAGAGTGCACACCCTCCATTTCCAAAGATATCCCCTAGGGATGGTACTATGCACCTGGATAACAACTTCTCTAAAAGAATATAGCAGAGGCTACAATATTAAGTTCCTTCATGTATGTACGAGATTATAGAAATGTAGGGAATGTACAGATGCTAAGCAATAGGTTTTGTGGAGTATGTGATGAACTAGAGAATATAGACCTTACCTCAAGGGTCTTATTTGTTTGTTTGTTTTGATTCTTTTAATAAAATGATATTTATTTTTTTCCGTTATAGCTGGTTTACAGTGTTCTGTCAATTTTCTACTGTACAGCATGGTGACCCAGTTACACATACATGTATACATTCCTTTTTCTCACATTATCAGGCTCCATCATAAGTGACTAGACATAGTTCCCAGTTTTAGATTAAAAGTATTTTAACTTTAAGGTATTTACATTTTAAAATATGTCCACTTTGTATCAGCAATTGTACTTGCTTTTCTAATGAACAAATTAATGAATTTAACTTGTAATAATAGGATAGTCTTTATGTAGGCTTGTGTCATATTTGCACTTTTACAAAAGTTTCCAAGCATCCACCAGAAATGAACTTTTCAAAATGAGAGTTTGATATTTAGGAAATTGTGACCAGCAATGCTATACTCAAACTAATTAAAATAGGCTAGAATAGAACATATCAGATTGCTTAAAGGTATTATTTTGTTAAGTGTTTATTTCAGGTGTGAGTGCATATATGTTGGACCTGATGTAAACTGTATTTTAATGGGAGTCTTGGTGAAAACAAGCTTCATTTAGGCAAGGATTTGTACGATAGAATCTTTCCCAATAACACTGTAGCCACCCAACATAGTAGTCTTGTTTTTCTTATCTGTTAGGAGCAGACTTTAGAGTCAAAGAGAACAAATTTTGAGTTCCAGTTGTACTACTAAGGCATGTGACTATGGGCAAGTTGCTTCAATTCTCTTAGGTACAGTTTCCTTACCAATAAATTGAAGATAGTAATGCATTATAATATTTTATAAATAAATGAGGTAATATGTGTAAGTTCTTAGTATACTGTTTGACATATAGTAAGAAATAAATGGCAGGTGCTTTTATTACTTTAATAATCACCAACATATAAGGTTTGTCTGATAGACCAGCAAAATACGAGCTATAAATATCATGTATTCAAATACGTGTCAAATGTTTTCTTCCTTTTTTTTTTTTTTTTTTTTTGTCTTTTTGCTATTTCTTTGGGCCGCTCCCGTGGCATATGGAGGTTCCCAGGCTAGGGGTCGAATCGGAGCTGTAGCTGCCAGCCTACGCCACAGCCACAGCAACGCGGGATCCGAGCCTCATCTGCAACCTACACCACAGCTCACGGCAATGCCTGATCGTTAACCCACTGAGCAAGGGCAGGGACCGAACCCGCAACCTCATGGTTCCTAGTCGGATTCGTTAACCACTGCGCCACGACGGGAACTCCTCCTTTTCTAGAGAAATTCTTTGAAATGTCTAAAGCCATCATTTGTATTAATCATCTAGTGTGATGTAACAAATTAAAATTTAGCAGCTTAAAACAGCAAATATTTATTACCTCAAACAATTTCTGAGAATCAGGAATCTAGGATCAGTGTAGTTAGATGGTTCTGGTTCAGTGTTTCCCAAAAAGCAGCAGCTAAACTATGACTTGGAATACAAGCTCTAAAGAGGCTAAAATATCCACTTTACAATCACATTTATGCAACTGTTGGCAGGAAGCCTCAGTTCCTTGCCATGTGGACTTCTTCACAAGCCTGCTTATGACATGGCTTTTCCTAGAGCACATGATCCTGATCTGAGGTAGAGCGAAACAGAGAAAGAGAATACCAAAGATAGAAGCAATAGTTTTGCATAACTTAATCCCTAAAGTGACATAACATCACTTCCACCATAAGCTATTAGTCACAAAATCTAACCCTGGTACAACATGAGAGGAGACTATAAAGTATGTGAAAATCAAGAAATAGGGATTGTCATTGGGAGCCATTTTAAGGCTGGTTATCACAATATTTATTAAATATTCACCCGCTTCAGGTAAAATTTAATGCAAATATGACACTTTTCCAAGCATAAGTAATTATCACTCACTGTCTGAGTTAGCATTAATACAAATTTGAGGAGTCATCAATTTTGTTAATGATGCATCATACCAGCTTGCTTAATATATCATATTTAGCTATCAGGAAAATTTTGCATAGTCTTAGAATATTATCTTACTTTCAAAATATTAAAATTCAATAAATGTATATTAATTATACCTCTGTGTTTTTCACTATATAATATTTGACTATTTCTGTAGAAAAATAATTTCCTCTAGCTATACTTTATTATGGTCTAAGAATAAACATTTGATGGCAGACTTCCCCTTTTTGGGTGTATAATCAGAGAGTTAAGACTTCAAAGGTAAAAATCAATGAGAATTTTTTATTAGCTTAAACATTTTCATAGATGATGAAAGTAGAATATGAAACATCAATATTCTTGTTTTTAATTATAGTTGATTTACAATGATGTGCCAATCTCTGCTATGCAGCAAAGTGACCGAGTCATATATATATACACACATACATACATACACACTTTTTCTAATAATTATCTTCCATCATGGTCTATCTCAAGAGATTGGATATAGTTCCCTGTGCTACATAGTCGGACTTCATTGCTTATCCATTCTAAATGTAATAGTTTGCATCTACCAACCCCAAACTCCCAATCCACCCCTCTCCTTCCCCAATTCCTCTTGGCAACCACAAGTCTGCTCTCTATGTTTTGACTCTGAAACATCAATATTCTTAATGCCAAATATTTGATGAACTATCATGATACATTAAAATAATTACAAAGAATGATTTTAATCATAATATAAAAATGAAGTTCAGATAATTAAAATCAAGTAAGAAAATCAATATACTTTCTTTATAAAACAAACAAAAACCCTTATTTCCAAGATGTCATCTAATTTAAGAAACACTGGTACTTATATTTTAACTTTGACTTTTATTTTAAAGTTTATTTTGTTTGGAATCTTAACCACTGCATATTTCAAATTTGCTCCTGAGCTCATTCACATTTTGTAATCAAATTTATTTTTATCAGGGTTATATTTGATTTATACTAACTCAATTTCTGCTGTATAGCATAGTGACCCAGTAATATTGGGGAAATTGACTTAATACTGTAAATATATATATATATATACTTTTTCTTCATACTATCTTCCATCATGTTGTATCCCAAGAGACTGGATATAGTTTTCTGCACTGTACAGTAGGACCTCATTGCTTATCCATTCTAAATGTAATAGTTTGCATCTACCAATCCCAAACTCCCAGTCCATCCCACTCCCTCCCCCTCCCCTTGGCAATCATAAGTCTGTTCTCTATGTCTGTGAGTCTGTTTCTATTTTATAGATAGGTACATTTGTGCCATATTTTAGATTCCACATATAAGTGATATCATATGGTATTTTTCATTCACTCTCTGATATCACTTATAAGTCAATATCTCTGATGAATATAGACTCAAAAACTCTCAACAAAATTTTGGCCAACTGAATCCAAAAACATATAAGAAAGATCATACACCACGACAAAGTGGGATTCATCCCAGGTTCACAAGGATGGTTCAACATGTGCAAATCAACGTCATATACCACATTAACAAGAAAAAGTCAAAAACCACATGATCATCTCAATAGATGCAGAAAAAGCACTTAACAGAGTCCAACATCCATTCATGATAAAAACTCTTACCAAAGTGGGTAGAGAGGGAACATACCTTAACATAATAAATGTCATTCATTGTAAACTGGTACAGCCACTATGGAGAACAGTTTGGAGATACCTTAGAAATCTATACATAGAACTTCCATATGACCCCGCAATCCCACTCTTGGGCATCTATCTGGACAAAACTCTACTTAAAAGAGACACATGCACCCGCATGTTCATTGCAGCACTATTCACAATAGCCAGGACATGGAAACAACCCAAATGTCCATCAACAGATGATTGGACTCGGAAGAGGTGGTATATATACACAATGGAATACTACTCAGCCATAAAAAAGAAGGACATCATGCCATTTGCAGAAACATGGATGGAAGTAGAGAATCTCATCCTGAGTGAAATGAGCCAGAAAGACAAAGACAAATACCATATGATATCACTTATAACTGGAATCTAATATCCAGCACAAATGAACATCTCCTCAGAAAAGAAAATCATGGACTTGGAGAAGAGACTTGTGGCTGCCTGATGGGAGGGGGAGTGGGAGGGATCAGGAGCTTGGGCTTATCAGACACAACTTAGAATAGATATACAAGGAGATCCTGCTGAATAGCATTGAGAACTATGTTTAGATACTCATGTTGCAACAGAAGAAAGGGTGGGGGAAAAATGTAATTGTAATGTATACATGTAAGGATAACCTGACCCCCTTGCTGTACAGTGGGAAAATAAAAAAAAATGTCATTCATGACAAACCCACAGCAAATACACTACTCAATGAAGAAAAACTGAAAGCCTTCCTGCTAAAATCTGGAACAAGACAAGGATGTCCACTCTTACCACTCTTATTCAACACGGTATTGGAAGCCCTAGACACAGTAATCAGACAAACAAAAGAAATAAAAGGTATCCAAATTGGAAGAGAAGAGTTAAAATTCTCACTGTATGCAGATGACATGATACTATTTATAGGAGACCCTCAGGACTCCACATAAAAACTATTTGAACTGATTAACAAATTCAGCAAAGTAGCAGGATATAGGATTAACATTCAGAAATCGGTTACATTTCTGTATATAAACAATGAAATATTAGAAAAGGAATATTAAAATATAATACCTTTTTAAATAGCATCCCCAAAAATTAAATACCTAGGAATAATCCTGACCATGAGGTGAAAGATTTATATGCTGAGAACTATAAAACATTAATCAAGGAAATTAAAGAGGAGTCAAAGAAATGGAAAGATAATCCATGCTCCTGGGTTGGAAGAATTAATACTGTAAAAATAGCTATAGTACCCAAAGCAATCTACAGATTCAATGCAACCCCTATCAAATAACCCATGGCATTTTTCACAGAACTAGAACAAACAATCCCAAAATTTATATGGAACCATAAAAGACCCAGAATTGCCAAAGCAATCCTGAGGAAAAAAAATCAAAGAGCTATCAATACTCCCATATTCATGGAAGCATTATTCACAAAAGTTAAGACACAGAAACCACCTAAGTGTCTGTGAACAAATGAATGGATAAAGAAAATGTGGTATATATACATAATGGAATAATATTCAGCTTTTATTTATTTTATTAATTAAAAAATATTTGTTTTAAACTTTATCACATTATAGTTGACTTACAAGGTTTAGTTTTAGGTGCAGAGCAAATTGAGTCAGTTATACATATAAATATCAGTTACACATATAAATATATTTATTAGTTTTTCCCACATAATTTATTGAAAACTGTTGAGTATATTTTCCTGTGCTATACAGTAGGTTCTTGTTATTCATCTATTTTATACAGTAGTGTGTATGTGTTATTCCCAACCTTCCAATTCCTCCCTCCCCTCAATGGTTTCACCTATGGTAACCATAAGAGTGGTTTTTAAATCTCTGAGTTTGTTTGTTTTATAAATAATCCCTTTTGGAACCCTCCTACACTGTTGGTGGAAATGTAAATTGGTATAACCACTATGGAAAAAAGTATGGAAGTACATCAGAAAACTAAATATAGAACTACCATATGACTCAGCAATCCCACTCTTGGGCAAATATCTGGACAAAGCTTTCCTTCAAAAAGATACATTCATTGCAGGACTATTCACAATAGCCAAGATATGGAATCAACCTAAATGTCCATTGACAAATGGTTGGATCAAGAAGATGTGGAATACTACTCGGCCATAAAAAAGAACGACATAATGCCATTTGCAGCAACATGGATGGAACTAGAGACTCTCATACTAAGTGAAGTAAGTCAGAAAGAGAAAGAGAAATACCATATGATATCACTTATATCTGGAATCTAGTATACGGCACAAATGAAACTTTCCACAGAAGAGAAATGCATGGATATGGAGAACAGACTTGTAGTTGCCAAGGGGGAGGTGGAGCGAGTGGGATGGACTGGGAATCTGGGATTAATAGATGCAAAATATTGCATTTGGAGTAGATAAGAAATGAGATCCTGCTGTGTAGCACTGGGAACTATATCTAGTCACTTGTGACGGAAAATGATAGAGGATAGTGTGAGAAAAAGAATGCATATATGTGTGACTGGGTCACTTTGCTATACAGTAGAAAACTGATGAAACACTGTCAACCAAGTATAATGGAAAAAATAAAAATCATTTAAAATACATAAATAATCCCTTTTGTACCATTTTCATTAGATTCAACATATAAGTGATATCATATGATATTTGTAAGTCTGACTTACTTCACTCAGTATGATGATCTCCAGCTCCATCGATGTTACTATGAATGGCATTATTTCATTATTTTTATGGCTGAATAATGTTCTATTGTGTGTATACAACACATGTTCTTTAAAAAGAATAAAATTCTGGAGTTCCCGTCATGGCGCAGTGGTTAACGAATCCGACTAGGAACCATGAGGTTGCGGGTTCAGTCTCAGCCCTTGCTCAGTGGGTTAACGATCCGGCGTTGCCGTGAGCTGTGGTGTAGGTTGCAGACGCGGCTCGGATCCTGCGTTGCTGTGGCTCTGGCATAGGCCAGTGGCTACAGCTCCGATTCGACCCCTAGCCTGGGAACCTCCATATGCCACGGGAGCGGCCCAAAGAAATAGCAAAAAGACAAAAAAAATTAAAAAATTAAAAAAAATAAAAAGAATAAAATTCTGCTGCTTGTGACAAGATGGATGAATCTTGAGGGCATTATACTCAGTAGCCTAAGTCAGACAGAGAAAGAGAAACAGTGTATATCTCACTTACATGTGCAATTTTAAAAAAGCCAATCTCATAGAAACAGAAAGTAAATTAGTAGTTTGCCAGGAGCTAGGGGTAGGAGAAATGGGGAAATGTTGATCAAAGAATACAAACTTCCAGTTACAAGATTAATACATTCTGGAAATCTAATGCACAGCATGGTGACTATAATTAACAATATGTATTATATAACTGAAAGTTGTTATGACAGTAGATCTTAAATACTCTAACCAAACACACACACACACACACACACACACACACACACACACACACACACACACACACAAAGGGTAACTATGTGATGTGCCAGTTGTTAACCTTATTGTGGTATATGTATATCATATATATATATATATATAAAACTTATTTTCCATTTTTTTGTCTTTTTAGGGCTGCACCCATGGCATATGGAGATTCCCAGGCTAGGGGTCAAATCAGAGCTGCAGCTGCTGGCCTATGCCATAGCCACAGCAACACGGGATCCAAGCCATGTCTATGACCTACACAACAGCTCACAGCAATGCCAAATCCTTACTCACTGAGCAAGGCCACAGATCGAAACTGTGCCCTCGTGAATGCTAGTCAGATTCATTTCTGTTGAGCCACGATGGGAGGTCCTATGTTGTACATCTTAAACTTAATGTTATACGTCAATTATAACTCCATAAAGCTAGAAAAAATACATTCTGAATGTCAATATGGAAAATAAATAAAAGCAATTTTATTTCTATTAAAAAATTCAAATGAGTTATATTTTTTGCTCTACCAAATAAGCTTGTTTCTATTCCCCAATACATGAATTGGATTTTCCTCTACTCAAAACATTTTTCACCTCATTTATTATATAACCTAGGCCCTTCCAGCTTAGTTCTATTAACCCCCTTAATTTGTCAAAATGAAAAGCAAAATATTTCTGTTTAATTTTTGTTTAAGTTCTTTTGTCAGGAACATAAGCTCTATATACTCGAAAATAGTATTTTAAAGCCATTTGTTAGGAATTATTAATAAAATAATCTAACTAAGGTAAAGACATATCACTGGATGCACATGACACCACCCAAAGTTGTAGTTGGCAAGTGGAGGAAGAGAAGGTAGAAGTACATCTATCCTTTTTCCAATGACAGAGGCAAGTGTTAGTTGGTTAAAAAAACAATAATATTTCCTGAAATGGAAAGATATTCAGTCTTTCTCTGAAGAGCATAGAGACAGATGCTTTAAAAGAGCATGACATTTATATAAAGTAGCAAAAAGATTATTATGAAAGTTCTTAAACAGGAGTATTCAATAAGATTATGAAATAATGTGGCAGTTGTCAGACAAGTCACTGGGAATCCTGATGCTCTATGAATTTTCCGAGTGAACTACCAAGACTATGGTTCTAGTCGAGATATATTCTGCATGATTATTCATCCATTCCATTTATAATTATTGAGTAGCTACTATATGCCTGGAACTCTTGTGCCTATTCAGGATATTTTCATGGACAAAATAAACAAAAATTCCTGTCCTTTATTACTTACATCCTAATAAGCAAGAAGAGGGTTAAAATAATTTGTTCGGTTTTGTTGAGACTATTAAAAATATAATATTTTGAAAGTTAGATGTGGGAGGGGGATAAATATGGCAGAGTATGAAGATTCTATGCTCATGTCCTTCCATAAACACACCAAAATTACAACTAAATATAGAACTCCCTCTGAGATCAACCTAAAAACTAGCAGAACATCTTTTCTACAATTAAGGACCTAAGGAAAAATCCACATCTATGGAAGAAATCAAAGATGACACAAATAGATGGAAAAATATACCATGCTCGTGGATTGGAAGAGTTAATATTATCAAAATGACTATACTACCTAAGGCAATCTACAGATTCAATGCAATCCCTATCATATTACCAAGGACATTTTTCACAGAACTTGAACAAAATACTTTAAAGTTTGTTTGGAAGCACAAAAGACCCAGAATAGCCAAAGACATCCTGAAAAGGAAAAATGGAACTGGAGGAATCAGGCTCCCGGACTTCAGACTCTACTACAAAGCAGCAATCATCAAAACTGTGTGGTACTGGCACAAAGACAGAAACATAGATCAGTGGAACAGGATAGAAAGTCCAGAATTAAACTCACACACCTATAGCCAACTAATCCATGACAAAGGAGGTAAGAATATACAATGGAGAAAGGACAGCTTGTTCAATAAGTGGTGCTGGGAAAACTGGACAGCCACATGGAAAAGAATGAAATTAGAACACTCCCTAACACCATACACAAAAATAAACTCCAAATGGATTAAAGACCTAGATATAATACCAGACACTATAAAACTCCTAGAGGAAAACACAGGCCAAACACTCTCTGACATAAATGACAGCAACATCTTCTCAGATCCACCTCTCAGAGTATTGATGACAAAAACAAAAATAAGCAAATGGGACCTACTCAAACTTCAAAGTTTCTGCACAGCAAAGGAAACCCTAAACAACACGAAAAGACAACCCACAGAATGGGAGAAAATCTTTGCAAGTGAATCAATTGACTAGGGTTTAATCTCCCAAATTTATAAACACCCTCTTCAGCTCCATACCAAAAAAACAAACAACCCCATCAAAAAATGGGCAGAAGATCTAAACAGACAGTTCTCCAAAGAAGACATACAGATGGCCAAAAAACACACGAAAAGATGTTCAACATCACTCATTATTAGAGAGATGCAAATCAAAACCACTATGAGGTACCACCTTACACCAGCCAGAATGGCCATCATCCAAAAGTCTACAAACAATAAGTGCTAGAGAGAGATTGGAACAAATGGAACCCTAGTACACTGTTGGTGGGACTGTAAATTGGTGCAACCACTGTGGAAAGCAGCATGGAGATTCCCCAGAAAACTAAACACAGAACTACCATTTGATCCAGCAATCCCACCCCTGGGCATCTATCCAGAGAAAACCACAACTCGCAAAGACATATGTACTCCAATGTTCATTGCAGCACAGTAGCCAAGACATGGAAACAACCTAAATGTCCATCGACAGAGGAGTGGATCAAGAAGATGTGGTCCATATACACAGTGGAATATGACTCAGCCATAAAAAAGAACAAAATACCGGCATTTTTAGCAACATGGATGGACCTAGAAATTATCATGCTAAGTGAAGTCAGCCATACAATGAGACACCAACATCACATGCTTTCACTGACATGTGGAATCTGACAAAAGGACAGACTGAACTTCTTTGCAGGACAGATGCTGACTCACAGACATTGAAAAACTTATGGTCTCTGGAGGAGACAGTTTGGGGGGTGGGGGGATGTGCCTGGGCTGTGGGATGGAAATCCTGTGAAATCAGATTGTTATGATCATTATACAACTACAGATGTGATAAATTCATTTGAGTAGTAAAAAAGATGGAAAAAAATAAAATAAAGACAGGGGTGGGAATATGTTAAAAAAAAAAAAAAGGAAAAATCCACATCGAGATGAGAAGTAGGAACAAGATACAATATAGTTAGGATCCACACTCATGGCACAGAGACCCACAATTAGGAGAGGGCATCACAAAGACAGAGATCCTCCCTAAGAAGCCAGGGGCTCAAGTCCTCCATCAGGCAATCCAGCCCTGAGATCAGCATTGAGAAGTCATCGTGTGGAATCACAAATAATGGGAGTCACTCCTGTGATTACGTTATCGATCAGTTGACTTTGGAGTTATCCAAAAAGAAGATTATCGAAGTGGTTCTGGCCTGAATAAGTGAGCCCTCAAAGAAATTGAGCCTTTCCCAACATCAGATAGATTCAAAGTGTGAGAGGGCCAATGGAGGGCATCATGTAGCAAGAACCAGAGAGTGGTCTTTGACCAATAGAAAGTAAAAAGGCAAGAGCCTCAGTCATATAGCCACAAAGAAAGTCATTCAGCCATCAACCAGAAAACACTTGAAATCAGTTTTTTCCCTAGTCAAACATCCATGGAAATCATGAAATAATGAATGTGTCTTTAAATTACTAAATTTGTTATAATTTATTATTCAGTAACAGAAAACTAATACAAGGTATTTGTACAAGAATGTTGATGATAACATTCATTAGAGTGAAAGATAAGAAGTAATGTAACGTGCAACATAATTGTCAGATAAATCTAGGTATAGTTGGACTATGAAATGTCTTGATGCCACTAACAGAGTAAGTTTTCTAGGTAATAATATGAAGGTATGTCCTTGGTAGTATGTTATGCAAAAAAAAAGGAAACATTTGAAGAATATATGTATACCACAAACTATCTTTATAATAAAACTCTTTTTCAAAGTATATATCTAACATATACATTTAAATGTGCATAGGAAAAATCTGGAAGAAAATACATCAATCTTGTTATAGTAGTTAACCTTTGAACATGGGACTGTCTCTGTCAAGTGGGATGAAAAGAGTTTTACCTTTTTATTCTCTATGTATTGTTTGAATTTTTCAAGGAACATATTATTTCGTGTTAAAATTAATAAAAATGAACAATCTGTGATAGTAGTAGTAAAATGTATTTTTTCTTTTTCCCAGCTATATTCCTTTATTTTGAGATTTCATTGCTTTGAGGGAAAGTTCACTTTAAAGTATTTTATTTTTAAACACATTTAATGTTTGCAAAGACTTACCATTTTGTTCAAAAGAACTACTCTTTATGTATAATGAATTTGAAAAGTCTGTGCTTGAGATTTCAAATACAGAACCATTATTTTCAGTTTTAGGGAAATCACTAACTGTAGCAAATTAGTATTTGATGGCAGCACACCAAATCACAAGGGCAGCTTTTGAAGAGTAGCATAACCTTATCTTCAACTAAAACTAAAGAGATTTACCTCTAACATGTGAAGCACCTGTGGAGTTAGTGCAATAAAAGGGATTTGTCTAAATGGGCCCAGTAAGTGAGACGAGTTTGAAAAGGGACAGAAGGTTTTAGGTTATAGACAGTGATCAAGGCTAAAACTAAACCAAAGATAAAAACAGAGCCATAGTCAAGCCAGAACCATTTCTGTCCCATATAGTGCCTTTGTGCAAGTATTAAAAGGCTTCTATTCCTCAATAGAACCCTATACCAGACTCCATTTTTCCCCTCTTCCTGGTGCTTCTGTGCGGTTAACAATCTTTACCACTAAATAGGCAGCTTGTGAGTCAGCCTCAGAAAAGCAAAGAAGAGCTGAGGTGTGAGAGCTGGTACATGAAATTTAGATCATCTTAGGCTCTAATAGGGTTACCTATTTCTGATGCGACATTGTGCTAAGCCAGCTTGAACCAAGTACACCTGACAACCTGTATTAGTCAGGGTTGACAAAATTAGCCATCATAGACCTTATCAAAATCTGTACGATAATAACCACAAGGGATAGTTCTGTTTTATTCATACAGAAATGATTATTAAAGCAGAACATATAAACTTGCATGGAAACTAAGGATATACTGACACTTGAAATTTTATAGAAACAAATAGAACCCGTCATAACATTCAAAAAATTCAGCGTGATCAGTTTCGATCACATTTTATTTTATAATATTACTGACACTGCTATGTTCCTAAAGTAAAATTTTCTATTTAACTAATATTAATGCTGTATGTCTGCTGGTCAATGATGAGAAGATGATGAATTAAGTAAAGTTTATCCATTAATCAGACACCTGAATGGCACATTCTTCAAGGTATCCAAATGTCACGTTCGTTTTCTCAAAATTTGTACACAGTCCACATTGCTCTGAATAATTTTTCATCAAACTGCATTGATTAATCAATCATCTAATCAAACACATTCTATGTGTCCAGAAGCATACTGGATATTTTGGGGAATCAAAGGAAGTAGAGAAAGAGAATCCTGTTATAGAGGCACTTGAAAACCAGCTGAGAAGACAAGGCTTACACTCACAAACTATATGAAGAATGTGAAAGTATATATTAAGGTGCTAAATAATAAAGTCTTACTTGTGACAAATACAATAAATGCAAAAAAAAAAAACAAAGAGTAAAGAGGGAGAAGTCATCAGAAAAAGTTTCACCACACAGGATATAGGACTTGAATTGAACCTTAAAAATAGGTTGGATAAGCTTAATTTTTCTGTGCTACAAGCCTTTCTGAAAGCACCAAAATTGCATGAAAAAAAAAGTAACCTAAATATATTTTCCCCATGTAACCTAAATATCAATGCAGGATTTTTAGAGAACACTAAATGTATTTTTGGCCCTCAGATGTTTTGCTGGGGAAAGAGGAGAAGGGGCAAGATCTCAGCTAATGGCACAGAAAGCTTGCTTATCCTTTGTTGAGGGAGATAATCCTAGCTTCCACTTTGCTTGGTCATACAGACTTTAGATCAGTTCTGCTTCTTTGTGACTGAACATTTTAAGTAATTAGAGCATTCAAAATCTCCATTTCCTTATTTAACCAAGTCCATTCTGCCATTTCTTTAATAAAAACCTTTGAAATAATTTGAAAATTCAATACACATTCTCTTCTATCTGTAATAAAAGCTCTTATTCATTGTTTTCTTAAAGAGAAAAATAAGACACAATTTGAAAAGGCTGATCAGGGTATTCCATTCTTCAGTTACTTTAGCAATAATTAATCATCCTGGTTCTCATATCTTAGGACTCTACAGTAGGAGGCATGCTCCCTAATTACCACAGGTAGTTATGCTTAATTATGGAGCAGCTGTATAACTAAAGACATACACATGTACTGAAGATAGAAATCATTTACTGAAATGACTACAAAGGTCAGTGATAAATTTCTGACTTCTTATGGCATCTCACTTTGTCAGCCATGGGTTTCTATATTCAGTTTTCTCTAGTTCTAATGGTAAACGCAATGAAAATATATAAAATAGCTAGCTTGTTCTAGGACTAAACATATACTCATACAGAACATCATGGCTGTAAGATATCTTGGATATCATCCCTCATTTTATAGATGATATAGCCAAAGAGGAGAAAATTAGCTATTGACAGAGTCAAAAATGGAATTCATATCTCCTTCTGTGAGTTAATATAGAATTTTTTTCAATTTTTTTTTGTCTCGTCTTTTTTTTAGGGCTGCACCCATGGCCTATGGAGGTTCCCAGGCTAGGGGTCGAATTGGAGCTGTAGCTGCCGGCCTACACCAGAGCCATAGCAAAACCAGATCCGAGCTGCATCTGTGACTTACACCACGGCTCACAGCAACACTGGATCCTTAACCCACTGAGGAAGGCCAGGGATTGAACCCCGCAGCCTCATGGTTCCTAGATGGATTCGTTTCCGCTGTGCCACAACAGGAACTCCGAATTTTTTTTATTAAAGTATAGTTGACTTACAGTGTTGTCGGTTTCTGCTGCAGAGCATAGTAACCCAGACATACATATATATACATTCTTGTTCTCATACTAACTTCCCTCATATTCTATCCCAAGGGATTGGATGTAGTTCCTTGTGCTGTACACTAGGACCTCATTGCTTATCCATTTTTAAAGAGAGTGGTTAAATTGAGAAGAATAAAATTGTTGACAGGCTAGAAAGCACCACCATAGTTCTCCTACACATGATCACTGATTATAAGCTCTTCAAAACTGTAAAAACCTTGATGCTACCTTAAGGTTTATCTTATGTCAGTGCCAAGACACCATGAAACAGTTCTTGGAATAGGTCCATAGCTGAGCCCTGTAGCATACTCCATAGAAGATAACTACATACTCAGCAGTTTCTGTAAGTCATTTTAAAATATGGTGTGCTGGAGTTTCTGTTGTGGCTCAGTGGTAAAGAACCAGACTGGTATCTATGAAGATGCGGGTTCAATCGCTGGCCCTGCTAAGTGGATGAAGGGATTAAGGACCCAGCATCGCCACGAGTTGCAGTGTAAGTCACAGATGTGGCTAGGATCTGGTGGTGTTATGGCTATGGCTATGGCTGTGGTCAGCAGCTGCAGCTCAGATTTGACCTCTAGCCTGGTAACTTTCATCTGCCATGGGTAAGGCCCTAAAAAGACAAAAAAAATTCTGTGCTTCCTTCCCATTGAAACCCCTACCTCAGGCCTGCATTCACACACTGCTGACACTCTAATACTCTTTTTCTGACCCACATGGTTATTGATTAATCACTGGCATTTACCATATAAATATGAGAAAGAAAGCTCAGCAAGGAAACTTCTAGTAACTAAAAGATCAGTATGGGTTATTGGCACAGAAAAACATTAAAGTGTTGATCAAAAAGTCATATTGAAAACAACTCAGTAATGAAAGACCAAAACTCATGCCTTTTCTCAAGATCCAGCATCAAACACAGTTCTCTCTCTATGTAACATGTTCCCAATAAATATTTTTAGCATGAATAGACTCTAGTGAGCCATGCCTACATGGATGTTGGATTGGAATATACACTTGACTTTTGGAGTTATAATGACTCAAGTGGAAAAGAGTTTGCAAGGAGTAAGGCATAAAGGTAAAATACAATGCAAAATGACAATGAACATTGGTCATTTACGATGTGCTATGTTTAACACAATGCTAAAAAATACCAAACAATAAACAGTAGTCCCCCATTATTCCTAGGGGATACATTCTAAGCCCTCCAGTAAACATCTGAAACTGCAGATATTACTGAACCCTATATATACTATGTTTTTTTCCTCTATGTATACATACCTATGATGAAGTTTAATTTATAAATTAGGCAATTAAGAGAATATCTGAATTGTCAGCATCACTACTCTTATGCTTTGGGGCCATTATTAAGTAAAACAAGGGTTACCTGAACATAAGTACTGGAATGCCACAACGTCAATCTGATAATCAAGATGGCTACTAAGAGACTAATGGGTGGGGGTGGAGAGGGTAACACCAGATTAAGGATAATTCACATTTTAGGTGGAATACAGCAGGAAACACGAAATTTCATCATGCTACTCAGAATGTCATGCAATTTAAAAGTTAAGAATTATTTCTGGAATTTTCCATTTAATATTTTTTGGACTGCAATTGACCACAGGCAACTGAAACTGCAGAAAAAGAAACTACAGATAAGGGAACACTACTGCATACTCAGAAAATCACAATTTTGTAAATAACTATGGTCCCCTACCATGTCAGATGATGAAGAAATCATCAAAGATGTCAAATTGAACTCTGAAAATCCAATTAAGAATGTTGCATGGCTTATTAATGCATGAATAGCAGAAATAGGGAACAGCCTCTTAACAAGTTTCTTTGCTTTCTAAAGAGAGATTTCTTAGATCATATTATTTAATCCACATGTACCTAGAGAGTAATATACAAAATAGAAATGGGAAAGCAGCATTGATAGAGAAAGAGAGAAAGGTGAATGAACAAATGGGGAAACGGAAGAACATGCATAGAAATGTTATGGGCTCTCCAGTGAAGAGTTTCAAATTTGTAAAAAGAGGAAATAATTCATTACAAAATTTCACCCAGGAAAAATATTACGTTTTATTTATATCCTAGGAGCTTCTGTAGTCTCGTGCCCTGCCCAGTGGCCTGACACTTAGCTACCACAGAGTTAATTCGACCTGTGTCTATAGACCTACCTGCATTCCCATTACCTTTTCTCTTATCCCCACATCCATTCACTTCATCTAAAACCAAAGCAGAACAAAACAGAACACTAGAGGCAGCCCAAACTTTGGCCAGAATATTAATATTTTTAAATGATATTCTAATTTTATTTTTTCATGCTGAATTACACATTTTAGGGTTTTAAAAATCTCAAATAAATTGTTAAGTATCTGTCAAAAATAATGAGTTTTGATATTAATTCAATACTGTTTCTTAATGCAAAGATTCAAGTGTGTTAAATCCCTGTCTGAGGGGACTTTCCTAAATAGACTCACAAGAACATTCTAGTATTTTATAATTTACATAAAGAAAACCATTGTGTCCATGACCTTTGAGCAAAAATGCAGAATCAGGCCAACTATTCCTTAATCCTCAATTGCCTTCTACCTCTCCATATACCCAATGAGCCAGAAAACAGGGTGGAAAATCTCACACAAAATGCACAGAAACCTAGTACCTTTGATCCTATGGCACTGCACTGGTTTACCCGTCTATTGGGTTTGGATCAAATTGAGCCATACTGCTAAATGAAAACAACTTGCTTTTAAGGGCTTCCCATGTATCTTCATTTATCCATCTTTTGTTTCTTAATAATGATTTGGAGTCACCATACAGGACTCTTTGCCTTCATATTTCATTCTAAGTGCTTTAAATAGAGGAAATGAAAATAAAATGCTCTCTCAAGAAATATGTTAGAGAAGGGAAGGCTGCAGCCCATGGAAGAACTGAACCAACCCAACCTTTTTGTTTCTTTGTTTCTTTTAGCTATTGGAATCTGGAGAGTAAGCAGACTTGAAATTCCTTGTTGGTTGAAAGGATGTATTCAATGGAGGGGAGTGGATGGAGAAGTAAAGTAGAGAGATTTGAAGATTAATGGATCAAGATTCTGGAAGAGGGATAGGGTGACTGGATGGTGCAGAGAAGATAAGATCAAGAGCGTAGATTAGCCTTGGAAGAGAATCATGTAGAAATGGCTAAAACTATATATAATTTTGAAGGACAGAAGAATCATTGAAGTGCTTCGTCTTCTATGGCACACGAGTTAAAGTAATTTGCATATATTGAGGTGGTAGGGATGGGAGGAGTGGAGGGGCTGAAAAAAATGATATGGTTTGAAACAGCAACAGTGGAGACTGGGAAAGAAAGGTCACCAGTGATCATAAAAGGATTGCCAAACAATACTGACAAATGAATCAAGGTGAGAAAAACACATATTTAATGGTGCCAAATTGTTATACAGTGTAATCATCAAAGCAACTCAACCAAGACTGGAGAATTGAGAAGAGAAGAAAAATAAGTGGATAATTGGACTGATGTAGGTGTGAGAATGTGTAGGGTAGCTGAGGGAAAGACAGAAATCATAAGGATAGGGTGCTTATGTGAGTATCAACAGTAGGTAAAGAAGGATGTGAAACTGAATGTGATTGATCTTTTGGCAGAATACAGAATGGAAAGGATTGGAATTTTCAGTGAGATTTAGGGACTGTTTAGATGTAGAGGTAGAAAAATTGAAGGGTAGTCAGTTTAAAATTGCAGAGTTGGAGTAGAATGGTTAAAATGTATAGACTTCTGAATTGGTCAAGTATTTGTTCACATCATTAGTTTCTTCATCTCCATGTCTGTGTCAATTTGGTGTAAATTTATTTGACTTCTCTAGCCTCAGTTTCCTTATCTGTAAAATAGTGATAATAGTAGTATTTACTCCAAGATTTCTCAGAAAGAATCCATGAGTTATATAAATTGTTTAACACAGTACCTGGTACCTTGTATTATTTTTAAAGTATTATGGTTAAGTTATTACAAAAATTATTTTTTATTGAAGTATAGTTGATTATTTACAATGCTGTGGTAGTTTCTGGTGTACATCAAAGAATATATATATATATTCTTTTTCAGATCCTTTTCCATTATAGGTTATCATAAGATATTGAATATATTTTCCTGTGCTATACAGTAGGACCCTGTCGGTTATCTATTTTATATATAGTGGTGTGTATCTATTAATACCAAGCTCCTAATTTTCCCCCTCCATTATAAAGATTATTGTAAATATTTCCCCCCTCTGTTATAAAGATTATTGTAAATATTGCAAGGACTGGGTGTGACCTATAAATTGTGTTGTTGGAGTGAAGTAAATATAGTGAACAGCAGACTGAGTGAGGTGTTGAGTGAATCATCTGTAGGGTTGCTTAAATTATGTAATTTAGCTCCAAATCATAAAACATCAGTATCCACTATTGACTCAAAAAATAGATGAGTATTATTTTAACATATTCAGAATTTTTGACCTATTGCATAAAAACAGAGGCAATTAAATGAGATACAGAAAACATGACTCTCTAAATCATAAATTTATTTGCCCTTTGAATCAAGCATAAATCCTTTTCAGCTTTTCCTCAAATTGTTTTACTCATATATGCAAACATTATATCAAAATTCCATTATGTGGGCTTATGATTAAAAGCACCTTGAATTTAACTGTTTAGCTGGACTCATATACATTCATCATAGAAGCAGTGTCTAGTTACTTAAAAGCCACATGCTTGCACTTAGTAGAAAAATTGATCTTTTATCTTTCAGAGTAATAATGGCTTTTCAGAAGAGAAAGAATGGATGTAGACAGGAAAAAAGCAGCTCTTAGTGATACAAATTCAGTTAATACTACAACTTTCCTTGACGTAATGAACAGTACATGTTATATGCAGACAGAGCTGATGTAGGTATTCAAATAAAGGAACATCTTCTCTGCTTTATGTTTGACAGGTAGTCATGACAACAAGAATGCGGAATCACTATAAAAGTCCAAAAGATGCACTTCAAACATGCATTTAATCTTTGCTCACATCTACATACACAATGACAAACCATCAACTGACAAATCCTGTCAAGCCAGTTATTTGTCATCACATAAACCATCAGACACAGTATGAAATGAGCCATTTCATTTTTTTCAATTCACAGCCTTCATTTACAACTGAATGCTCCACTGTTATGCATTATTAGTGTATTAAGAGTAGATTTAAATATGTGACTCATGTGATTTTATTGGGTCTCTTTAATATAAGAAAAATAACAATTTCATTTAATATTTGCAGGCTATGAGCCATATTCATATCAAGCATTTGTATTCTATTTACAAGATCCACATACTATTAAACAGGTTTCAAAAAAGAAAAGAGGCTTTTCACATTCTCATCATTACATCTTTGCTCATAGTGTGCCATCTTCATTAAATCCCCCCTCTCATTTTTGCAGATTTAATCCTATTTTTCCTTCAAGTTCTACTTTCAATGCAATCATCTCAATGATCTCCCTACCAAATGGGTATGCATTGCTCTCCCACTGAAGTCCCATGCATGTGCTTCAGCATATTTTATGGCACTTATACTTTCTAGTTAACATGTTATGACACTTTGGAAAGATGCCCTTTTCTCCCTGCTAGATTTTTAAATTTTTTAATAAATGCAACATATTAATAATGTTTTATCTCACAGTGTCTAACTCAGTGCTTTATACATAGCAGGTCCTAGATAATGATTCATCAAAAAGACAATAAAGCACATTTCATTCTATAAGAATGAAACTGTAGGAGTTCCCATTGTGGCTTAGCAGTTTAAGAACCCAACTATTATCCATGAGGATGCAGGTTAGATCCCCGGCCTCACTCAGTGGGTTAAGGATGCAGTACTGCCGCAAGGTGAGGCATAGGTCACAGATGTGGTTCAGATCTAGCGTTGCTGTGGCTATGGCATAACCCTGCAGCTGCAGCCTGATTGACCCCAGCCTGCTTTATGTTTGACAGGTAGTCATATGCCATGGGTATGCCCCTAAAAAGACAAAAAAAAAAAAAAAAAAAAAAAAGAAAGAAAAATGTTTCCGTTTTTCATAAAGTATTCTCCAGATTATTAATTTTTTGATGTTATGATTGGTGTATATTTCAGTTTTTTTTACTAAAACAATTTAAACTGGAAACCTCTCTTTTTCAGTTGTCCTCTAGCCTTTTCATTTGGCAAGCTGCCAAAAGCCTTGCTTAAATTTTCAAGATGAACATCAAAGACGTTTTGTGTGTGGTCAAAATGGAGAAAGCATGAAGCCATATTTCATACATATAGGACCTTGTGTCATAGGTCAGGATATTTGGTTAATCACCTCCTGCCCATCCATAATGCCGCTAAATGAGATGATTCGGCTTAACTGTGGTCAAAGTGACAGAAAAGAGGTAAATAGCTTTATATGCTGTCAATTCAATATTTTATCACTTATAATCACCCAACTATCACTTTGTAATATGTCAACTATGTCAATGGTGAAATAAAATGGCAATGAGCTAATATACTGTACATTTTTTTTCTTTTTATAGCTGCACCCACAGTATATGAAAGTTTCCAGGGCAGGGATTGAATCCGAGCTGCAGCTGTGACCTAAAGTGGGATCCTTTAACCTACTGTGCAGGGCTGGGGCTCAAACTCATGCTCTGCAGTGATTCTTTTGTGTGTGTGTGTGTGTGTGTCTTTTTAGGGATGCGCCCATGGCATATGGAGTTTCCCAGGCCAGGGATCAAATTGGAGCTGTAGCCACTGGCCTACATCACAGTCACAGCAGCACCAGATCCGAGCCATACCTGCAAATTACAGTTCAGCTCACAGCAAGGCTGGATCCTTAATCCACTGAGCAAGGCCAGGGATTGAACCTGCATCCTCATGATTACTAGTAAGATTCATTTCTGCTGAGCCATAACAGGAATATCTGCAGAATAGATTCTTAACCTATTGTACCACAGCAAGAACTCCTAATCCTGTACTTTTATGCTCCATATTTTGTTTACCCTTTTTCCTGTCTGGAGTATATTTACTTCTAAACCATATCCTAATATTTACCTACCGTGTGTCAAATCTCTCTTGTCTATGATGTCCACTCTCATTCTATGAGCCAAAAAAGTTTTCCCCCTTTCAATTCTCATAGATTTTACCTGTATCCTTTCTTTCTGAATTTTTCATTCTTACCTGGTATTAAAGTTATTTCTATGCATATATAATCTGCCCCACAAATGGCTCCTTCAGGGAAGACATGACATGGCTACATATGATTTATTTTGTAGGCCCCAGGCACCTAGTACAATATCTTACATATAGAAACAGCTAAATAGGTATTTGCTCATTGAAAGAATAAATTCTCTGCTTTCAAATAACACATTTTAGGCCAAAAAGCATTTAGCATATCTTTTATTCCATTCATTCATCTACTCATTCATTCATTCAACTAAAATTTATTAAGTACCTATTATATTCTGGGCAATGTTTTAGGAACTCTGAATATGGCAGTAAAGGAAAAAAGTCCTTCCCCTCAAAGATGTTAAATTTTAGTGAAGAGAGATAAAAAGTAAACAATTAACACATAATATGCCAGATTATAATAAATGATGTGAAGAAAAATAAACTACAGTAAAGGGAGAGAGAGGATTTGTAAGATAATACTAAAAATAAATTGGTCAGGTAATGAACCATACCATGGGGACTATAATTAATAATCCTAATTGATATCTTCAGGACACTACATCCAAAAAAATCAGAATACACATTCTTCTCAAATGCTCATGGAACATTCTCAAGAATCGACCACATATTGGGACACAAAGCTAACCTCAATAAATTTAGGAGCGTAGAAATTATCTCAAGTATCATCTCTGACCACAATGCCATGAAATTAGAAATCAACCATGGGAAAAGGAAAGAGAAAAAAACCTACTCCATGGAGACTAAACAACATGCTACTAAAAAACCAATGGGCCAATGAGGAAATCAAGAAGGAAATTAAAAACTACCTTGAAACAAATGATAATGAAGACACAACCTCTCAAAATCTATGGGATGCTGCAAAAGCAGTGCTCAGAGGGAAATTCATAGCAATACAGGCCTTTCTCAAAAAAGAAGAAAGATCCCAAATTGACAACTTAACCTTCAGCCTGAATGAACTAGAAAAAGAAGAACAAAAAAGGCCTAAAGTCATCAGAAGGAAGGAAATTATAAAGATCAAAGAAGACATCAATAAAATAGAGACTCAAAAAACAATAGAGAATATTAATAAAACCAAGAGCTGGTTCTTTGAAAAGGTAAACAAAATTGACAAACCCCTGGACAGACTCACTAAAAAGAGGAGAGAAAGAACCCAAATAAACAAAATTATAAACAGAAAAGGAGACATCACAACGGATACAGCAGAAATACAAAAAACCATAAGAGAATACTATGAACAACTATATGGCAACAAGTTTGACAATCTGGAAGAAATGGACAATTTTCTAGAATCTTACAGCCTGCCAAAACTGAATCAAGAAGAAACAGACCAGCTGAAAAGACTGATCACTAGAAATGAAATTGAAGAGGTCATAAAATCACTCCCTACAAATAAAAGTCCAGGACCAGATGGCTTCACAGGTGAATTTTATCAAACATATAAAGAGGAATTGGGGCCCATCCTCCTTAAACTCTTTCAAAAGGTTGAAGAAGAAGGAATACTCCCAAAGACATTCTATGATGCCACCATCACCCTCATTCCAAAACCAGAGATACCACCAAAAAAGAAAACTATTGCCCAATATCATTGATGAATATATATGCAAAAATTCTCAACAAAATCTTAGCCAACCGAATCCAACAACATATCAAAAAAATTATACACCATGACCAGGTAGGGTTCATCCCAGGTTCACAAGGATAGTTCAACATATGCAAATCAATCAATTTCATATACCACATTAACAAAAAAAAAGTCAAAAATCATATGACCATCTCAATAGATGCAGAAAAAGCATTTGACAAAGTCCAACATCCATTCATGATCAAGACCCTCGCCAAAGTGGGTAGAGAGGGGATGTTCCTGAATATAATCAAAGCCATTTATGATAAACCCACAGAAAATATAATACTCAATGGGGAAAAACTGAAAGCCTTCTCACTCAAATCTGGAACAAGACAGGGATGCCCACTCTCACCACTGCTCTTCAACATAGTTTTGGAAGTCCTAGCCACAGCAATTAGACAAACAAAAGAAATAAAAGGCATCCATATAGGAAGAGAAGAGATCAAACTGTCACTGTATGCAGATGACATGATACTATACATAGAAAACCCTAAGGACTCAACCCAAAAACTCCTTGAACTGATTAATCAATTCAGCAAAGTAGCAGGATATAAGATTAACATTCAGAAGTCAGTTGCATTTCTGTATACCAGCAATTAAATATTAGAAAAGGAATACAAAAATACAATACCTTTTAAAATTGCACCTCACAAAATCAAATACCTCGGAATACACCTGACCAAGGAGGTAAAGGACCTATATGCCGAGAACTATAAAACTTTAATCAAAGAAATCAAAGAAGATGTAAAGAAATGGAAAGATATTCCATGTTCCTGGATTGGAAAAATCAATATTATAAAAATGGCCATCCTACCCAAAGCAATCTACAGATTCAATGCAATCCCTATCAAATTACCCATGACATTTTTCACAGAACTAGAACAAACAATCCAAACATTTATATGGAACCACAAAAGACCCAGAATTGCCAAAGCAATTCTGAGGAACAAAAACCAAGCAGGAGGCATAACTCTCCCAGACCTCAGGCACTACTACAAGGCCGCAGTCATCAAGACAGTGTGGTACTGGTATCAAAACAGACAGACAGACCGATGGAACAGAAGAGAGAACCTGGAAATAAACCCTGACACCTATGGTCAATTAATCTTTGACAAGGGAGGCAAGAACATCAAATGGGAAAAAGAAAGTCTATTCAGCAAGCATTGCTGGGAAACCTGGACAGCTGCATGCAAAGCAATGAAACTAGAACACACCCTCACACCATGCACAAAAATAAACTCCAAATGGCTGAAAGACTTAAATATACGACAGGACACCATTAAACTCCTAGAAGAGAACATAGGCAAAACACTCTCTGACATCAACATCATGAATATTTTCTAAGGTCAGTCTCCCAAAGCAATAGAAATTAGAGCAAAAATAAACCAATGGGACCTAATCAAATTGAAAAGCTTTTGCACAGCAAAGGAAACCAAAAAGAAAACACAAAAACAACTTTCAGAATGAGAGAAAATAGTTTCAAATGATGCAACCGACAAGGGCTTAATCTCTAGAATATATAAACAACTTATACAACCCAACAGCAAAAAGGCCAATCAATCAATGGAAAAATGGGCAAAAGACTTGAATAGACTGTTCTCCAAAGAAGATATACAGATGGCCAGCAAACACATGAAAAAATGTTCAACATCGCTGATTATAAGAGAAATGCAATTCAAAACTACCATGAGATACCACCTCACACCCGTCAGAATGGCCATCATTAATAAATCCACAAATAACAAGTGCTGGAGGGGCTGTGGAGAAAAGGGAACCCTCCTGCACTGTTGGTGGGAATGTAAACTGGTACAGCCACTATGGAGAACAGTTTGGAGATACCTTAGAAATCTATACATAGAACTTCCATATGACCCCGCAATCCCACTCTTGGGCATCTATCCGGACAAAGCTCTACTTAAAAGAGACACATGCACCCGCATGTTCATTGCAGCACTATTCACAATAGCCAGGACATGGAAACAACCCAAATGTCCACTGACAGATGATTGGATTTGGAAGAGGTGGTATATATACACAATGGAATACTACTCAGCCATAAAAGAGAAGGACATCATGCCATTTGCAGCAACATGGATGGAACTAGAGACTCTCATCCTGAGTGAAATGAGCCAGAAAGACAAAGACAAATACCATATGATATCACTTATAACTGGAATCTAATATCCAGCACAAATGAACATCTCCTCAGAAAAGAAAATCATGGACTTGGAGAAGAGACTTGTGGCTGCCTGATGGGAGGGGGAGGGAGTGGGAGGGATCGGGAGCTTGGGCTTATCAGACACAACTTAGAATAGATCTACAAGGAGATCCTGCTGAGTAGCATTGAGAACTATGTCTAGATACTCATGTTGCAACAGAACAAAGGGTGGGGGAAAAAATGTAATTGTAATGTATACATGTAAGGATAACTTGATCCCCTTGCTGTACAGTGGGAAAATAAAAAATAATAATAATAATTTTAAAAAATCCTGTATTGCATATTTGAAAGTTGATAAGAGGGTAGATCTTAAAAGATTTCATTAGAAGAAAAAAAATTGTAACTATGTGTGGTGATATATGTTAATTAGACTTATTGTAGTGATCATTGCACAATAATACAAATATTGAATCATTTCGTTGTACATTTGGAACTAATATAATATTATATGTTATGTCAACGAAAAATAAAATTTTAAAGTACTTATATCTTAATAATATTCCTTAAAAAAATATCAAAATTAGAGGCTTTAATTATAATCAAGCAAGTAAATTTGGATTTTTCAGTTCCAATAAAGCAAAACTTAGATTAAAAAGTTTAAGAGCCTTGGAGTTCCCGTTGTGGCTCAGTGGTTAACGAATCCAACTGGGAACCATGAGGTTTCGGATTCGATCCCTGGCCTTGCTCAGTGGGTTAAGGTTCTGGTGTTGCTGTGGGCTGTGGTGCACGTCGCAGACTCAGCTTGGATCCCGCTTTGTTGTGGCTCTGGCATAGGCCGGTGGCTACAGCTCCGATTAGACCCCTAGCCTGGGAACTTCCATGTGCCGCGTATGCGGCACCAGAAAAGACAAAAAAAAAAAAAAAAAAAGTTTAAGAGCCTTCATTTAATAGCATTCAGAAATATTTGGGGAGTCCCCATCGTGGCTCAGTGGTTAACGAACCCGACTAGCATCCATGGGGATGCAGGTTCGATCCCTGGCCTCGCTCAATGGGTTAAGGCTCTGGCGTTGCGGTGAGCTGTGGTATAGGTCGCAGACCACAGCTTGGATCCGGAGTTGCTGTGACTGTGGCATAGGCTGGTGGACCTCTGGCCTGGGAACCTCCATATGCCATGGGTCCGGCCCTAAAAAGACAAAAAAAGAAAAAAAAGAGAGAGAGAGAAATATTTGGAAAATATATTCCAGTAATAAGGCAATCCAAAATCCAATTATAATATTTGAAATAGTCTCTTGGCGCTTACCATCTCATTAAGAGAAAAAAAACTGATAATAGGTACATTAAAAACTCAACATAACAGCCTACAAACGAATTTCACACTATTTTAATGAGTTGGGGCTAAAGAAAGATGAGGGCCAATTTAAGAAAAGATTTGCTTCTCTGTTGAGAAATACCTTTCCTCCAATGAGTGCAAAAGACTCATTTCAAAATATAGGAACTAGAAAACTTGGAGCCAAGAACAGGAGTCACCTCTAGGGCTTGAATTTATGAAGACCATGTTTATAGTTCCATAGAGAAATATTTTATCAGAAAAAAAAATGGGAAAGGGAAGAGGAATCTGCTTTAATGATAATAATCTATAAATTGATAATTTTCTGTTGGGAAATTTAAAGTCAATGCAATTAAAACATGAGCCTTAATAATGTGAATTGCACAGGTCACTTAGCAAATATTGACAGGCATCGGTGACTCTAATAACAGAGACCTTAATTTAAATTGATAGATGTTTTGGGTGTTTTTATCTAATCTTTGTTAAATCCTGCTTTCATCCTGATTTAATCCTTTAATCAACAGCCTTTAAACTATTATACTTGGCATTCAAAGCTTTTTATAATCCGTTATCACTCTAACTATCCAACTTTAATTATTTCTACCCCTCAGATCCATTATCTTCCCTGACAATTCCACTAACAAGCCAGGGTTATGCCTAGCTCTGTCTTCATTTAGAGTGGTTACCTTAAACAAATCCTACTCATCTTTCAAATTCTAGTTTAAGATTTGCTTTATCTATGAAACTTCCCTTTATTATTGAAGCCCTCATTGGTTTCATTTTTTGAATTCTTATAGCAATTAGGATACAAGGTATAATTCAGGCTTTATGTACCTATTAGCTTATATTGGGATAATGATTTTATGTATATTCATGCAATAAACATTAACTGGATATGCCTCTGAAATACCTTGCATCACACTACGCATTCAAGATAGGAAAGTACATAAGATATGGCCCCTTCCTTAAAGAACCTCATAGTTTACCAGGGGAAGAGGCAGATACACAAAATGTGAGAAGTAATATTAAAGGGTTATAAGCAAAGTTTTATGATGACATAGATAATCAACTAATTTTGCCTTAGGGAAAAATATATGGTTTGACAGAGAAGAGACTAAACATGAGCTGAGCTTTGAATGATAAGTTTTCTGAGTTGGTAAGAAAAGAAAAAGCATTGTAGAGTTTCCACTTACAGATGAGTCTCCTCCACCCCATGCTAAAAATTGCAAAATGTGGTTATTCAGGAAATTTCAAATAGTCCCATGTAACATAGCAATATTTCCTAAAACATGTCCTGTGAGAGAGTTTTATTCTATTTAAGAGGTGCTCTTGGAATTCCCGTCGTGGCGCAGTGGTTAACGAATCGGACTAGGAACCATGAGGTTGCAGGTTCGGTCCCTGCCCTTGCTCAGTGGGTTAAGGATCCGGTGTTGCAGTGAGCTGTGGTGTAGGTTGCAGATGTGGCTCAGATCTGGTGTTGCTGTGGCTCTGGCGTAGGCCTGTGGCTACAGCTCTGATTCAACCCCTAGCCTGGGAACCTCCATATGCCGCGGGAGCGGCCCAAAGAGATAGCAAAAAGATAAAAAAAAAGAAAGAAAAGAAAAAAAAGAGGTATTCTTTAAAAATTGGTTCCATGGTCAAATAAATTGGGAAACAACTGATTAATGTTAAACACACCTCTTCATTATAGTATTTTTCAAAGATTTTAACATACTAAAATATTGCATGCATTTTTAAGAAAAGAATATGATGCACAATACTTCCCAAACATATGACCATGGAAACTTTTTTCCCCAGAGCTAATGGAATTAAGGTTCTATAGAAGTTTCTTTGGAAAAAAATTAGACTATAAAATAATTTGCATTGTGCAGAGGTTGAGGGTGGTGAATGCGGTAAGTTACAGAGACTATGGTCAGATTTTGAAGGATCTTAAATAACTTTTAAAGATATTAGATCTTTTTTCTACAGGCAATAAACATCAAATGCATAATCAGACCTATAAAAGGATACTTCAACTCGTAAAATAAAGGATAGATTCAAGGGAAAAATGTCTTGAACCAAGGTTATCAGCTGAGACGTTACCATGATGGAAAATAAGATGGAGGTCTGCACTAGACTAATAGTAATGACAGAAATGTTGGTATTGCCTCAATCAATGTTGATTTATTTGAAAACTAACAATATGCTGATTGTTACTTTTCTCACACCCCTCTTTCCCAACCATAGGATCTGGCACAATGCAGAGAATGTCAAGTGTCTGGGTGGTTTTATTTTTTATTCAATGTTTATTAAATATCTTCTGAAAAGTAACTGAGTGTGACAACTCTAGGCTCCTGGGGAACACCAAACAGAAAAGAAACTATTCTTTAAATCAAGACTTATAAATATAAGCTTCATTTTTCAGGTGGTTATTCTAAGACTATTGCAGAATCCAGCTTCCGTGCTAGCCCCAATGACCACCACCTCCTAGCATTCACACTTGAAGAGTTTCAGATTATATCAGGATTCATCTGGGAGACCAAAGAACAGCAGAAATTATGGTTATGTCACATCTGAGTTAGGTTTTAAACTTGATCTTGGTCATTTATGCTCTTTCTCTTGGCTCACTCACTCTTAGGGGAAGCCAGCTGGTATGTCCAGAATAGTTCTATAGAGAGACTGGTGAAGAACTGGAGCCATGTGATTAAGCCCGGAAATGGAAATCCATGCAAATAGTGAGCTTAAGAAGCCTAGAATACCTATACTAATATCCAATAAAATACATTTTAAAACAAAATGCATTACCATTACTAGAGATAATATTTCTATAATAATATGTGTCAATTAAATAGGACAAAACAATCGTAAGTATGTGTTCACCCAATAACAAAGATTTAAAATGCATGAACAAAGATGGGAAAATTAAAGGAAAAATGGACAATTTACCAATCACAGTTGGGGATTTTAACTCTTCTCTCAGAAATTGATAGAACAACCAGACAAAAAATCAGCAATAACTTAGATCTTAACAAAATATAATCATTTCAATTTAATTAATATTTATAGAACATAAAAATAGCAAAGTACACATTTCTTTCAAGTACTTATAGTACCTTTTCATACTTATATTCAATTGATATTTGACAAATGTGTTAAGGTAATTTCATGGAAGAAAGATTTCTTTTCAACAAATGATTTTAGAACAACGATATAGCTGTATGGGAAGAAAAGAACCCTGACTCTTATTGCACAGAAAACACAAAAATGAATCATATAGCTAAGTGTTAGAACTAAAACTATTAAACTACAAGAGAAAAATATAGGAGAAAAAAATTGTGATATTAGGTTAGGTAAAAATGTTTTAAAGAGGACACCAAAACACAAAATATAAAAGAAAAAGTAATGAAATGGACTTCATCAAGATTAAGAAAGTTTTCTCTTTGAAAAACATAATTAAGAAAACAAGAAAAATAAACCACAGCCTGGTAGTGTTGCAAAACATGTATCTCACAAAAGGCTCTTGTATCAAGATTATATAAAGAATGCTTACGATTCCACAGAAAAATGCAAAATAACTCAATGTATAAATTGGCAAAGGATTTCAATAGACATTTCTCCAAAGAAGATATACAGATGGCAAATAAGTACATGAAAATGTTAAGCATTATTAGTCATCAGGGAAATGTAAATCAAAACTGCACTGAGATACCACTATGCACCCATGAGGATGTCTATAATCAAAGTCTTAGTCAAAACAAGTGCTGATAAGGATTTGGAGCATTACTGGTGGAATGTAAAATGGTGTATCCACTTTGAAAAATACTCTGGAATATCCTCAAAACCTTAAGCACAGAGTTATCATGTAACCTAGCAAGTCTACTCTTAGGTATTTACCCAAGAGAAAGGTAAATATATATCCACACAAAACATACATGTAAATGTTCATAGTGGTTTTATTTGTAATATTCCAAAACTTGAAGTAACCCAATGCACATCCACATCTGAAAAAAAAATACACTATGGTATATCCATAAATTGGAATATTATTTATCAGTAAAAAGAGTGAACTATTGGTACATATGGTATCATGGGTAAATCTCAGAAACATTATGATAAGTCTGTAGTTCTCAACCAGGAACAATTTTGCCCCCCAAGGAATAATTGGCTATATCTGGAAACATTTTTGATTGTCACAACTGGAGAAGGCAGAGGTAGAACTGGCATCCAGTAGGCAGAGATCAGAAATGTTGCTCAGCACACTAAAAAAGCACGAAATACCCCCCCACACACACACAATAGAAAATTATACAGCACAAAGGTCAATAGTTTCACGGTTGAGAAACCCTGTGTTAAGTGAAAAAAAAAACTCAAAAACAAAATATCACACACTGCATGATTCCATTCATATGAAATTCTAGAAAGGCAAAACTATAATGACATAAAAGAGATAAATAGTTGTCTGGGGCCAGGGGTGGGGGGAAGGGGTCAAATTAAAGGGACATGAAGAAACATTTTAGGGTGATGGGCCATTCTATACATTGTGGTGGTGTTCACACAATTATATAGAATCACCAAATTCGACAAAATGTGAACTTAAAGTTGATCGTAAAAATACTGTATGCATATCAGTAACACTTTAGACATAGAGGTATCACAATGGAGAAAAAGGCATTGAAAGAAAAGGTAAGGGAACTCCAAAGATAAGTTTTTCCAACCTAACCTATGTGTTTGAGAACTGGTTTCAGACTTCATTGACACTTCCCGGTCAGTGAGCTGTTACTCAATAGAACATCACACTAAGGGCACCTTGGTATCTTGAAAAGAAAGTGTCAAATCAGTTTCTTACTAGGTTTTTCAAGGGACAGTTAATAATAAAGAGATTTTACTCTCTACTAGTTTTTTTTAATTCTTTAAAGAATATTCCAATTAACAGAAAATCTGACAATATTATTCCACTAAGTGAGAATTTTTGAGAGAGTTTTCACTATGGCAAGTAAAGTGTTATATCGAGTACTTTTGTGAATTTTTATAACTTTTACTATAGATTATCCTTGATAAATGAATGAAACCTTTCCTGGAACTCCGGAGATGAATTTATTCCTTGAAGTTCTGGGAACATTGGAGCTTTCCTCATAATAGAGACTTACATTTGCTCAATGATCCCCCTCCTCACACACACAAACACACACACAAAAACACCTATCACACTTCCTTAAACAAATGCTGCTTTGACTCTGAGAAGTAAAGAAGGTAAAATTACAGTTGACTAAATCTGAGTAATTCACAAGGGATGAGTTACTTCTCTCCTTCTGGGGTTAAATCAAAACTTTTCCTTCATTTTGAGTCGTATCGAGACAGTTATATAGGAATAGCCCCTTATCTCCACTACTCTGAAAAAAGTTGTTTCTCCCATATGTCTCATTAAAGCCTTGGAAAAAATCACCTTAGAGTAACAAAAATCATTACATTCAGCTCTGTGTAGAAGATTTCTTATGAAGACAGAGAAATACATAGCCAGGTTGCCTTCAGAGTCTCAGGAGGCCCCAAAGTTTTATGTGAATTCAGGCAAGCTTACTACAACTATTAAGAAGTTGAAAAACAAGAAATGCATAAAGCTATTTTCGAGAGATAATGAAATGTTGAAAAACAAGCATTTTTAAAGCTGACTTAGAAAATTACTTAGATTTGCCACATCCATTTAACTGAAAGCCTTTCAATGTTAACAATCTACCCTTGCATATTCCTCAGGAAACTTGAATGACCCCCTATGTCTCATTTCTGTTGGCATGACTCTAAGGGTTTTCATTTGAGGCATCCAAATAACCACTCTGGGATGATGCCACAGCTAAGAGTGCTATCAGATAGTCCAAGACGCCCGGTCTAACAACATGGAGCCTCTCTATGTCTACTTGGCATACAAAGCGTGGCTGCAGGAATCAGAAAAAGAGCTTATAACTAAGATGTGAAAGGGGGCTTGGTTTGGAATAGTAGAAAATAAGAGTTTGTTGGAAGTGGATTAAGAACTATTCAAAAACAGAATACTTTCAAAATATAGTAACTAGGCTTTAAGTGACTATGTTTTATGCACCAAACTTCCTAGCTACCCATAAAGGTATCTTGCCATAGAGAAAGTATAGCTATTGCCTATATCATCATATATAACATAGTTACTAAGCAACACATTTTTTAAAATTCAATTGTTTTTGAATATCATTTTTATAACTTCAGTAGCTCCAAGTACTCAAACTTTGCAAGAGCAAAAATGAATGCAGCCCTGGAACATTCTCCTTTCATGTGATTTCAATTCATTATATGTGCCAGACATGGAAAAGGAGGTCTTTGGAGAATCAAACAACATTTTAGATGTATAGATGAGCCAGTTTAGTTTGTCATCCATATTCTCTACTAACATTCTCTGTCCTGCCCATTGCACAATCCTTCTCCTGAAACACCAAGAATACGTTGCTCTATTGCCTTGCTAGTGGTCCAAACCAAAGCATGAGCAACTCTCTCATTCTGTCATTCATCCATATCATTTCTTTCCCTCTCTTTTCTTCTTCTTCCCTTGTAAGTCTCATTATCCACTAGATTTTCTTCTGTTGGGCCATTATTCTCAACCAGGCAGCATATGTAGAATACGCTGAGCTAATGTTAATAATGTGTACTTCTGGGTTGATGGGCCGGGCAATATGTATTTTAAGACTATGCAAGAACTAATTCTTCTTTATATCCCAGCACATTTCCTTTACTGTCAGAAAATGAGTCCAAAGCACAATTTCCTTTTACAAAAATACTCCAATTCATCCCACCCATTCTCTAATCAGCCAACAAAAACTCAGCATCCTCAAGATATTTCTAAGAGCACAGGAACATATTTGTTGGTACAGAAAGCAAACTTCATCTCCAGATGTGACTAAAGCACCATGAGAGATTGCAATTCTGTCTCTTTAATCTACAATTGGCATAAGCACATTCACTTCCTGTATAACCCTACGGTCTACTCCTCAAACCAAAATGAGGTTGCGGTATACACACACTCAGATAATATTTTTCAGTGAGAAACTAATCTCCTTAATTATACAAAAAATAGCACTTAATGAAAGTAAAATTCAGCTACTTGGGAAAAAATTATAAAGGCAAAACTCAAAACAAGAAGAAAAACCCATTTGGAAATGATATTTTGATATTGAGTCCATTAACTGTTAATTCTCATTTTTGCTTATACCAAACCTGATAAACTTGTAGATATGATACAGAAAGTTGATTGAACATCCATAACATATACACTACTGGGCTAGCTATGGGTTTTGATTTTTTTTAATGTCGAGTAATTATTTCAGTCAATTCTTACCCTTGTCTGGACCATCTATTTTAGCACCTAATCATATGCATCCCATATTTCTATTTAACAGTTAAATGTGGTTTGTTCATTATTGTGCTTATATGTTTATATTATACGGATAAGGCTTAGTTCCTATGAAACCCATAAATCCCTGATGGTGTGTTCAATAAATAATCACTGAGCTGACCTATATTAAATTGATGAGACAATAACAAAGATAATCCCCAATTCATCTCTATTTGGCATTTTTTGATATGTGTTTGTATTTCCATTTCAATAAGGATCTGTCTGGGATATTAGGACTTTGCATAATTTCAGATGGGGTCACACTGAGAAGAAGTGATTTTTAAGAAAATGGAAAGCAGCCCAGTTTTTGCTCATGCTGAGGACTGAAGCAAGGCACCAAGCACAGAATTAGCAGCTTTTGATGATTATAGGCTGAATGACTCACATCTTCCCCCAGGGAATGGAAGAATGAATCACAAGTTTGTTTTAAAGAGCTCTCCCGACCACTGAACATGGATGGAGAAGTGGGGTGGGGGAACAAGAAGGTACAGGGAATAGTGTATGCACCCTGAAAGTTCTCTCCTTTCGAACTCCCCCTGAGCAGCATGCTTAAATAGAAAAATGGGAGAATTAAAATAAATTATGATAATGTCAACAAAGGATAAAAAAACCAGCATGGCTTTGTTCCCTATTCTTATCACTTAGTGGAGAATTTAAAGATTTGCTTCTGATAAGCCTTAATGCAATAAATGAGAGTTAACTCTTTCACTGATCCCATACCCATCCATCACTTGCCACACACAAACAAGCAAATCCTTCCTGAAAAACCATTGCTAGACTAATTTTCATAAAGTACTGCTTTCAGCATGTCATTTCCCTGTAAGGGCATCCATTTGCCTGTAAGATCAAGTCAAAACGAATCAACCTGACATTCCAGGTGTTCCATCAAATTTCTCCACCCTACCTATTCATCCTAACCCCCCACTAATCCCCAACATGATCACTGGCCCCAATTCTATCTAACTGGCCTCCTTAAAGTCACATACCACATTCCTGCCTCTATACCTTCATTCATTCCCCTTCCCTATATCTGAAATGCACCTCATATCTCTCCATCATGCAAAACCCCAAATTTACTTTTTTCAAAGCTCTAAGTTCAAGAAATACCTTCTCCATGACAGCTGCCAGTCTAACCATGGCCCTCAGTGACCATTCCCTTATTTCAAATGCCTATAGCATGATATGTATATCTGTATCAAATGACTTCCATGTACCTTAATATCCTCAGTATATGACTTGCTTCTGTAGTTAGATTCTTCTTTAAAAAGTTTATTGGAGTATAGTTGATTTACAAAGTTGTGTTAATTTCATGCATATAGCAAAGAAAATCAGTTATACATGTACAGATATCCATCCCTTTTCAATTTTTTTCTTATATAAGTTACTATGCAGTACAGAGTAATTAGATTCTGATCAGAGGACAAGGATCTTTTGGTCATTGTCAACATAAATTAACACAGTTCTCAAGATAAATATGTGTTTTAATATTAATCGATAACTAGAAGCCTGTGGTTTTTTATGCCCATTTAGGGTTAATTTGATGCAGGAATGCAGGCTTCTTAAGAATTTTCCTTTCATAGTTACACAGCCATTTTAAAATGTCTAAATCCCTTTACTTAAAATGTCTAAATCCTAATTTTTTCTAAATTGAACTCATTCTCATTTTACTTTCTTTTTTAGGAGAACCTGTTCTTCATGTTCTATTTTTAAAGCTCTGTTTTTCAGTATGGCATGAACAACCATCAGGCTTTAACTATTCTAATTGAGGTACTGTAATTTAACCTTTACACATAGCTGTAGCTCAGTAACCTGGACTGATGAAAGAGGAAAATCTACCTATACCACCATGAGGCCTTAAGGAAAAGATTTTGTTCTTTAGAATTGAGTTTCACAGGGAGAATCACTTTTGTTCCCACATAGATATATGCTCTTCTTGGAGCCTGGAAGATGATTTCATGACCAATACAGATGGATTTTTTTTCCCTTTATGTGTTATTCTTTACTTAGACAGGTAAAGAAGAGTTGCTTCAATTCCTTTTTTTAAAAAAACTATTTTCTAAATCACACTACTTTTTTAAATCTCTTCTGGGTATTTGAGATTCCAATCAGGGGAACAATTATTTTAGATTCTTAAAAACTAAATTCATTCATTGTCTTGTCACTTTTAGACAGAGTACTGCAGGGGGAATTAAAAATCTGCTAGGGCAGTGAGTAGACATGATAGACAGAGACCATGATGGTATGACTTTAAAGGGCAAGAAAACTTTCTAGAAACTCTTAAGTTTAAGTCTGATCTACTTGTCCATGGCAAAATTCTTCTAGCTAATGAATTTTCCTCTCTAGGCATGATCCTATAAAATGTCTCTGAGAGCAAAAACAAATGAGTCATGCACACTATACTTTAGATTGGTTTATCAAATTTTCCTGTTAACTGACAACTCGCTATGCACTGTGGGAGTGGAATTTGTAATGGTGTTTGCTCTTAATTAGTCACTCTAGAAATCTCATAATCAGCTTGGATTAGCTACATTAGTCTTATCTTCCACTTCTCCTAATACACTCACATTATTTGCAATCAAACAAATAATGTATTTTTTTAAAAAAATCATGTGACTATGTCTTTTCCCAGTCTATATCCTCCTACACAGATTCCCTTTTGTACAACCATATATTTTTTCCATGGCCCATCTCATGTGCCACATCCTTCAAGAAATCTTCTCTACATATTTTGCCTGGCAACATGACTCATTAATCTTTTAACTATCATTTTAAATGCTACCTCCTCTATGAAGCATTATCTGACTTTTCCAGGCATCTGTAGACATTTTTTCCCCTAGGCTCCCACATCTTACCTCAAAATATACCCTAGAATATCACATTTTTTCTTTGTTTTCAGACCATTTTTCCCTAAATAATCCAATATTTGTTGAATAGGATTAGCATAAATAGAAGATTAAATAAGATCTGAATTCACTTCCACAGGTATCAAATAGTTATTTCATTGTAAACCATGAAGACTTCTTAACCATAAGCCTGTACTTTCTCAAGGTAAAATAGCAGTTAGCTATGTATGGAAACATCAAAATTTAAAAGGTTGTTATTGTGCTATACTAAAAGTGAGTTCCTAAATATATTTTTCCTGTTTGTCTTTTAAAGTCACTCCAAGTCATGCTTTCCTTACTTTAACTTTCAGAGTTAAACAAAATGTCCAGATAAAGATCAATGATTGTGAGGTTAAACACATTTATTTATTCATTGACTATTTATCAAATATCTACTATGTTCACATATACAATTGTGAAGAAAATGGACATAGTCCGCCCCTGCACTCATGAAACTTATCATCTAGTGGAGGAAAAGATTACAAATTAGAGATAGATAATATCAGTAAATGAAGAGTTTATAAATAAAAGTCATCAGGATAAGAGAATAAAATTTAATGGGAGGGTAAATATGTGGCTATTTTAGATAAAAGGGCATCCTATAGAAGACTGTATTTAAGAAAAATCTAAAGGTAGAGAGTGAGTAATGCCACTACTGGAAAGAAGAGCGGCAGGGTCATCAAGTCCAAAATCCCAGGATATGAGAGTTTTAATCACAAGGAAAAATTTTTCTATTTATTTAATCTTGTTTTTTTATTTCCCCAATATATTATTTTTTCTACTGTACAGCATAGTGACACAGTTACACATACATATATACATTCTTTTTTCTCACATTATCAGGCTCCATCATAAGTGACTAGATAAAGTTCCCAGTGCTACACAGCAGGATCTCATTGCTTATCCATTCCAAATGCAATAGTTTTGATCTATTAACCCCAAATTCCCAGTCTATACCACTCCCTCCCCCTACCCCTTGGCAACCACAAGTCTATTCTCCAAGCCCATGATTTTCTTTCCTGTGGAAAAGTTCATCTGTGCCATATATTAGATTCCAGATATAAGTGATGTCATATGGCATCTGTCTTTCTCTTTCTGACTTACTTCACTCAGGATGAGAGTCTCTAGTTCCATCCATGTTGCTGCAAATGGCATTATGTCATTCTTTTTTATGGCTGAGTAGTATTCCATTGTGTATATATACCACCTCTTCCGAATCCAATCATCTGTCGATGGACATTTGGGTTGTTTCCAAGTCTTGGCTATTGTGAATAGTGCTGCAATGAACATACGGGTGCATGTGTCTTTTTCAAGGAAAGCTTTGTCCGGATATATGCCCAGGAGTGGGATTTCTGGGTCAGATGGTAGTTCTACGCATAGTTTTCTAAGGTATCTCCATACTGTTTTCCATAGTGGTTGCACCAGCTTACATTCCCACCAACAGTGCAGGAGGGTTCCCTTTTCTCCACACCCCCTCCAGCAGTTGTTCTTTGTGGACTTCTTAATGATGGTCATTCTGACTGGTGTGAGGTGGTATCTCATGGTAGTTTTGATTTGCATTTCTCTAATAATCAGGGATGTTGAGCATTTTTCATCTGCTTGTTGACCATCTGTATACCTTCCTTGGAGAAATGTCTATTCGGGTCTTTTGCCCATTTTTCAATTGGGCTGTTGGCTTTTTTGCTGTTGGGTTGTATAAGTTGATTGCATATTTTAGAGATTAATCCCTTGTCAGTTGCATCATTTGATTTCTTTAATTTTCTATCTGTATCAGATGATGGATTTTTACTAAACTGACTGAGTAATCATTTCATGATATATATAACTCAAATTATTATACTGTATACCTTAAACTTATATTGCTATATGTCAATTATATCTCAATAAAACTGGAAGAAAAATTTTTTAAAAATACCAGGATAGAGGAAGAATTTGTGGTAACCTAGCAATGGCAAAGTAGATAGAATGGCTAGAATGAAGTAAGCCTGAGGGAGCCTGGTACAAGATATCCCAGAAGTAGCAGGGATTCAGATCATATATAACTTTTTAGGTCATGGTAAAATCTTTGGACTTTATTCTAGAAATGATAGAAAGTCATTTGAATATTTTTTGAAGAGAAATTATATGATTTAACTTATATATTTTTGGAAACTATCTTAGTCATCTCAAGCTGCCATAGCAATATATCATAGAGTGAGTGGCTTAAACAACACAAATCTATTTCTCACTGGAGATTGGAAATCCAAGATTAAAATGGTAGCAGGGTAGGTGTCTAATGAGAGCACTTTCCTTGGATTTCAGTCCTTTCTTTTTGTGTCTTCAAATGGCCTTTCTTCCATGCATGCATGTGTGTGGGAAGAAGAGAGAGAGGGAGCTCTCTGTTATCTCTTCTTATAAGGGCACTTATCCCATTATATGGGCCCTATCCTCATGACTTCATCTAAGCCTAATTACGTCCAAAAGTCCTCATTCAAATACCATCACATTTTGGGGTTAGGGCTTCAACACATGAATTTTAGGGGAACATAATTCAGTTAATAGCAGAAAGAGTAATCTGAATATTGTGTGGAGAATAGACTCTCAGGGGAGAAAAGTGGAAATAATATAACTAGCCAGAAATTTATTTCAATAATCTAAGTAAAAGATAATAGTGGCCTGGACATAGATAGAAGTCTTGGTAGCAATGAAAGGTAAAGATATTTTAGACACATTTTAAAGGTAGAGCCCATAAGATTTGCTAATAAGCTGTATGTGGATTATGAGAGGAAACTGTCAAGAATGACTCCAAGGGTCTGGTCTGAACAACTAGTGAACATTGGTGTCATTTACTACAATAGGAAATACTGGGAAAAGATAGTTTGGGTTGGAGGGGTGGAATCAGGAACTCAATTTTGAGTGTGTTAGGTGTAAGTTGCCAAGCAGGTAGTGGACTATATCAATCTAGAGCCCACAGAATAGGTCTACAATGAATATATAAATTTAGGAGCCATTAGGGTATAGATGATGATAACTTGGGGTTACCAATGGGGGGTGGGTGAGGGAAAGTGATGGACTAGGAATTTGGTGTTATTAGGTGCATTTAGAATGGATAAGCAATGATGTCCTACTGTATAGCATAGGGAATTATATCCAGTCTCCTGGGATAGAACATGATGAAAGATAATATGAGAAAAAGAATGTGTGTATGTGTGTGTGTGTATACATGTATGACTGGGTCATTTTACTAACAGCAGAAATTGGCACAACACTGTAAACCAACTACACTTTAATTTTAAAAACTTTAAAAAAGAAGATCAAGGGATGATACCACCTATGTAAAAAATGTAGATAAAGAAGAAAATAGAACTAAGGATAAGCCCTGGGGCACTGTACCATTTTAGTGGGATGAGGGTAGAGAAAGAGAATCTAGAAAATAATACAGATGGAACAGCTAGTGAGGTAACAGAAAAAAAAGAGGGAAAAACAGAATAATGTGGTTTACTAAAATCCAGGTGAATAAAGGATATCAACTGTACCAGTAATCATCTGTACCAGTGCTGTGAGAGGTCAAGTAAATTACAGCTGAAAATTTACCATTGGAGTTGAAAACATAAGCCCCATGGCCTTTATTAATAACAGTTGTCAGAATGTAAATGAACTTGATGAGCAGTAGCCACCACTGGAGAGAATTTAAATGGAAAAAGAATAAAATTGCAGGTTAGATAGAAAAGAGAATTTTATCCTGACAATAGTTTATGGAACATTAAACATTAACACTGCAAGGCTGTCTCAAAGCCTTCTCAAGAGATCTTTAAAATATGATAGTTAATGATTTAGGGCTGCTGGTAGGAGAATTACTCAAAGATACTCCTGCAAGGAGGTATGGGCTAGATTGTCTACAGATCATTTTCGGCTTTCAGGAAACTTACTATCCTTTATGCAAACCAATGGTTTTTTACAGAGCTGCCAATTAAGATTCTAGTTCACTTTTACAGATCTCTGTGCATGGAAATGTTCATAAGGTTTAACTCACATTTTTTTAATGGGTAAGTTCAGTGTTAGAAGAAAATAAAAGATTGAGCAGTGGTGTAACAAGGGAAAGAAGAGAACTCTTCTTGTATATCTAAATACTGGGGAGTATATTACTCATAACTGCTTATAATGAGAAGATGCCCAGTGTGAAGTGACTACTTTTGACTCCAACTAATAGTAAATGCATTCACAATTTCTTGGTCCAGGGATGATAATAGATTTAACAAAACATTTTAATGAAAATCAAAAATCTGTTATACTTGATTGAATGTTAGTCAAATTTATTGCTTTGGTCCAGTATTATACAGATAGGGTTAGACACAGACCAGATTTCTTTATTCATATATCAATGATGAAAGAAACATAAGGTCATAAAGTCACAGAATATGTTTATAGTTATATGCCTTCTTACTAAGAGACACAACTCTAGTGAAATGACTCAAATAAAATTTGTTTAAATAAATGTCCATCATTCCTAAAAGATTCGAGAGGTATTTTTGCTGGTGAAATGAATTTCTCTTGACTATAAATTTTCTGTGCTGATCATATTTTTCACCCAAGCCTGAAGTCTGTCCAAAAAATACCCTATTATACATTTGTTTGTGCAAACAAAATAAAACATTATTAAAGAGTCTTACTTAATGTTATACACAAAGATTTTATGTGTGTGACTCTTAGGTTCTGGCTAGATGATTCATCAAATAAGAAATACAAATGACTAACACCTAATAATAGGTGTGGGATATCAGGAACTCTCACTAATTACTAGTGGGAAGGCAAAAATGATACAGCGACTTTGGAGGACACGGTAGTTTTTTTTACAAAACTAAACATAGATGTCACATGATCCAGCAATTTTCTTCCCTAATATTTACCCAAATGAATAAAAAACATGTCTCTATAAAACTTGCATGCATATATTTAAAGTAACTTTATTCATAACTGCAAAAACTTGGAAACAACCAAGTTGTGCTTCACTAGGTGACTGGATAAAAAGTCTTACATCCATACAAAAGAATACTATTCATTGATAAAAAGAAATGAGTTATCAGGGAAATGAGCCATTGACTGGAAGTGGTGAGCAGCCTATCAAAGCAACAGAAGGATGACCTAAAAGGATCAATTCACAAAGGCTGGAAAGAGGGGAGGAGAAGAGATGGCAGTGGAGAAGGACTCACCTCCTCTCAATAAAACAACCAAATCACAGCTAACTACCAAACAATCATCATTAAAAAATACAAACTTATCAAAAAAAGGAGAGAGAGAGATTCTATATCCAAAGCAAAGAAGACATTATAAAGAGAAGGTAGGAAGCACACTTTCATGATATAATTAAGTCCCATACCTGCCAGGTAGGCAACTCACAAAATGGAAAATAATTATATCACGGAGGTCCTCCTACAAAAGTGAGAGTTCAGAGACCCACATCAGGATCCTGAGCCTGAGATCCTGGCCTCAGGAGGAGGAACCCCCAGAGCACTTGGCTTTGAAGTTCAGTGGTGCTTGAGTGAAGGAGCTCCACACACTGGAGAAAATAGTGACTCCACGCTTGGAGGGCATATGCAAGTTTTCATGTGCCCTGGGACCCAGAGCAAAGAAGTGACTCCACATGGGCCAGACATACCTGTAGGTCTTGGAGGGTCTCATTGGGAGGCAAGGGTCAGCTGTGGCTTATTGTGGGGGGAAAGGACACTGGTAGCAAAGAACTCAGGGAATATTCATTGGTGTTAGCTGTCCTGGAGGTCACCATTTTGGCACCAAGACACAGCCCCCCAACAGCCTGTGGACTCCAATGCTGGGATGCCTCAGGCCAAACAACCATCAGGGTGGGAACACAGCCCCTCCCATCAGCAGATTAGCTGCTTAAAGTCTTCCTGAGCACACAGCTGCATCCAAACAAGCACTTTTACATGGCCTTGCCCACCAGAGGGACAAGAGCAAACACCACTCACCAGTGGGCAGGCACCAGTCCCTCCCACCAGGAAGTCTGAACTAGCTTCTGGACCAATCTAATACACCAGGAGACAGGCACCAGAAGCAAGAGGAATTATAGTCCAGCAGCCTGATAAACAGAGAACATAAACACAGAAAGTTAGATAAAATGAGGTGACAGAGAAATATGTTTCAGCTGATGAAACAAGATAAAACCCCAGAACAACAATTAAGTGGAGACAGGCAATCTTCCTGAAAAAGAATTCAGAGTAATGATAGCAAAGATGATCCAAGAACTAGGAAAAAGAATGGAGGCATGGATGGAGAAATTACAAGAAATGTTTAACAAAGAGCTAGAAGATTTAAAGAACAAACAGAAATGAAAAATAAATAACTGAAATGAAAGCACACTAGAAGGAATCAATAATAGAATAACTGAGGCAGAAGAAGTAATAAGTGAGCTGGAAGACAGAGTGGTGGAAATGACTTCCATGGAACAGAATTAAAGAAAAATAATGAAAAGAAATTAAGACAGTCTCAGAGACTTCTGGAGCAACATTAAATGTACCAACATTTGCATCATAGGGGTCGCAGAAGGAGAAGACATAGAGAAAGGGCCTGAGAAAATATTTGAAGAGATTATATCCTAAAACTTCCCTAACATGGGAAAGGAAACACTAAAGTCAAGGAAGAGCAGAAAATCCCATACAGGACAAACCCAAAGAGGAACATTCTGAGGCACATATTAATCAAACTGACAAAAATTAAAGACAAAGAGAAAATATTAAAAGCAACAAGGGAAAAGCAACAAATAACATACAAGGGAATCCCCATAAGGTTTTCAGCTGATTTTTCAGCAGAAATTCTACAGGCCAGAAAGGAGTAGCACAATCTATTTAAAGTGATAAAAGAAAAAAAACCTACACCAAGAGTACTCATTCATATTTAATGGGGAAATAAAAAGCTTTACAGAAAAGCCTTTTGAGAAGTCAGAACCATGAAGCCAAATGCTAAAGGAACTTCTCTAGATTAAAAAGACAAGAGGCCACAACTAGAAACAAGAAGATTATGAAGAGAAAAGCTCAACAATAAATGTCCACTTATAGTAAAAGTAGGAAGTCATCCACATACAAATATGATATCAAAACCAGCAATCATGAGAGGAGTACAAATGCAAGATATTGGGAAAACATTTGAAATTAAGATATCAGCAGCTTTAAAAAATTCTGTACATATATAGACTGCTACAAAACCTTTTGGTAAATGCAAACCAAAAATCTACTATATATACACACACAAAGGAAAAAGGAATCCAAACATAGCAATAAAGATAGTCATCAAATCATAAGAAAAGAGGAAAGTAAGAAAAAAGACCTACAAAAACAAATCCAAAACAATTAACAAAATAGCAATAAGAACATACATATCAATAATTACTTTAAGAGTTACTGTCGTGGCAGTGTGGTTAACAAATCCAATTAGGAACCATGAGGTTGCAGGTTTGATTCCCGGCCTCGCTCAGTGGGTTAAGGATCTGGCATTGCCATGAGCTGTGGTGTAGGCCAGTGGCTATAGCTCTGATTCGACCCCTGTCCTGGGAACCTCCATATGCTGCAGGTGTGGCCCTAGAAAAGACAAAAAAAAAATTACTTTAAATGTAAACAGATTAAATGCCCCAAACAAGACAAATACTGGCTGAATGGATATAAAACAAGACCTATATTTCTGTTATTTACAAGAGACACACTTCAGATCAAGGGACACACACAGACTGAAAATGAGGGAACAGAAAAAGGCATCCCATGCATATGGAAATCAAAAGAAAGCTAGAGCAACAATATTCATATCAGACAAATCAGACTGTAAATAAATACTCTTACAAGAGACAAAGAAGAACACTACATAATGATCAAGGGATCAATCCAAAAAGAAGATAAAACAATTCTAAATATATATGCACAGATCATAGGAACACATCAATATATAAACCAATTGCTAACATCCATAAAAGGAGAAACTGACAGTAACATAATATTAATGCAGAACATTAACACCCCACTTACATCAATGGACAGATCATCAAGACAGAAAATCAATAAGGAAACACAGGTCTTAAATGACACAAGAGAGGAATTCCCACTGTGGCGCAGCAGAAATGAATCTGAGTAGGAACCATGAGGTTGTAGATTCGATCCCTGGCCTCACTCAGTGGGTTAGGAATCCAGCATTGCCAAGAGCTGTGGTGTAGTTCACAGATGTGGCTCGGATCCAGTGTTGCTGTGGCTCTGGCATAGGCCAGCAGCAACAGCTCCGATTACACCCTAGCTTGGGAACCTCTATTTGACGCAGGTGCGGCCCTAAAAAGACAAAAGACAAAAAAAAAAAAAAAAAAAAAAAAAAGACACAATAGAGCAAATGGCCTTAATATTTATAGAATACTCCATCTGAAAGCAGCAGAAAACACTTCCTTCTCAAGCACAAGTGGACCCAGGAGAGATCTCATCATGGGTCACTAACCAAGCCTTGGTAAATTTAAAAAAATTGAAATCACATCAAACATTTTTCCTGACCACAACATGATGAGATTAGAAATCATTTACAAAAAAAAAAAAAAAAAACCCGTAAAAAAAACCACAAACACATTAAGGTTAAACAATATGTTACTAAACAACAACCTAGAAAAAATGGACAATTTTCTAGAGACTTACATCCTGCCAATACAGAACCAAGAAGAATAGATCAACTGAAAAGACCAATCACTAGAAATTAAATTGAATATGTAATAAAAATACACCCTAAAAAATAAAAGTCCAGGACCAGATGGCTTCACAGGTGAATTCTACCAAACATACAAAGAGGAACCTATACCCATTCTCCTTTAAAGTTTCCAAAAGGGTGAAAAAGAAGGAACACTCCCAAAGACATTCTATGAAGCCACAATCACCCGAGTACCAAAACCAGACAAAAATATTACCAAAAAAAGAAAATTATAGGCCAATATCTTTGATGATTATAGACACAAAAATTCACAATAAAATTTTAGCCAACCACATCCAACAACATATAAGAAAGATCATACATCACAACAAAGAGATTCATCCCAGGTTCACAACATATGCAAATCAATCACCATACATTAACAAAAGAAAAGTCAAAAACCACATGATCATCTCAATAGATGCAGAAAAAGTGTTTGACAGAGTCCTCCATTCATGACAAAAACTCTTATCAAAGTGGGTATAGGGGGAACATACCTTAACATAATCAAAGCCATTTATGACAAACCCACAGAAAATATAATACTCAATGGAGAAAACCTGAAAGCCTTCCCACTAAAATATGGAACAAGACAAGGATGCCCACTCTCACCACTGTTATGCAACATAGTATTGGAAGTCCTAGCCACAGCAACCAGACAAACAAAAGAAATAAAAGGCATCCAAATTGGAAGAGGTAAAACTGTCAAGGAATGCAGATGACATGATACTATATATAGAAAACACCAAGGACTCAACCCAAAAACTACTTGAACTGATCAACAAATTCAGCAAAGAATCAGGATATAAGATTAACATTCAGAAATCAGTCACATTTATGTATACCAACAATGAAATATTAGAAAAGGAATACAAACATACAATACCTTTTAAAATTGCACCCCCAAAAATGAAATACCTGGAATACACCTGACCAAGGAGGAGAAAGGCTTACATGCTGAGAACTATAAAACATTAATCAAGGAAATTAAAGAGGATGCAAAGCAATAGAAAGATATTCCATGCTCCTGGATTGGAAAAATTAATATTGCAAAAATGGCCATACTACCCAAAGCAATCTACAGATTCAATGCAATCCCTATCAAATTACTCATGACATTTTTCATAAAACTATAACAAACAATCCAAAAATGTATATGGAACCACAAAAGACCCAGAATTGCCAAAGCAATTCTGAGGAACGAAAACCAAGCAGGAGGCATAACTCTCCCAGACTTCAAGAAATACTACAAAGCCACAGTCATCAAAACAGTGTGGTACTGGTATCAAAACAGACATACAGACCAATGGAACAGAATAGAGAACCCAGAAATAAACCCAGACACCTATGGTCAATTAATCTTCCACAAAGGAGGCAAGAATATAAAATGGGAAAAATACAATCTTTTCAGCAAGTGGTGCTGGGAAAACTGGACAGCTGCATGTAAATCAATGAAACTGGAGCACACCCTCACACCATGCACAAAAATAAACTCAAAATGGCTGAAAGACTTAAGCATAAGACAACACACCATCAAAATCCTAGAAGAGAACATAGGCAATACGTTCTCTGACATCAACTGTATAAATGTTCTCTTAGGTCAGTCTCCCAAAGCAACAGAAATAAAAGCAAAAATAAACCAATGGGACCTAATCAAACTGACAAGCTTTTGCACAGCAAAGGAAACCATAAAAATACAAAAAGACAACTTACAGAATGGGAGAAAATAGTTTCAAATGATGAAACTGACAAGGGATTAATCTCTAAAATATATAAACAACATATACATCTCAACAGCAAAAAAGCCAACAACCCAATGAAAAAAATGGCCAAAAGACCTGAATAGACATTTATCTAAAGAAGATATACATATCACCAACAAGCACATAAAAAATGCTCAACATCACAGATTATTAGAGAAATGCAAATCAAAACTACCATGAGATACCACCTCACACCAGTCAGAATGACCATCATTAAGAAGTCCACAAAGAACAACTGCTGGAGGGGGTGTGGAGAAAAGGGAACCCTCCTGCACTGTTGGTGGGAATGTAAGCTGGTGCAACCACTATGGAGAACAGTATGGAAGTACCTCAGAAAACTATGCATAGAACTACCATATGACCCCACAATCCCACTCTTGGGCATATATCCGGACAAAGCTTTCCTTGAAAAAGACACATGCACCCGTATGTTCATTGCAGCACTATTCACAATAGCCAAGACTTGGAAACAACCCAAATGTCCATCGACAGATGATTGGATTCGGAAGAGGTGGTATATATACACAATGGAATACTACTCAGCCATAAAAAAGAATGACATAATGCCATTTGCAGCAACATGGATGGAACTAGAGACTCTCATCCTGAGTGAAGTAAGTCAGAAAGAGAAAGACAGATGCCATATGACATCACTTATATCTGGAATCTAATATATGGCACAGATGAACTTTTCCACAGGAAAGAAAATCATGGGCTTGGAGAATAGACTTGTGGTTGCCAAGGGGTAGGGGGAGGGAGTGGTATAGACTGGGAATTTGGGGTTAATAGATCAAAACTATTGCATTTGGAATGGATAAGCAATGAGATCCTGCTGTGTAGCACTGGGAACTTTATCTAGTCACTTATGATGGAGCCTGATAATGTGAGAAAAAGAATGTATATATGTATGTGTGACTGAGTCACCTTGCTATACAGTAGAAAATTGAAAGAATACTGTAAACCAGCTATCATGGAAAAAATAAAAATCTTTAAAAAAAACAATATGTTACTAAACAAACCATGGATCACTGAAGAAATAAGGGGAAAAAAAATATAGAGACAAATGAAAACATGACAACCCAAAACCTATGGGATGCAATAAAAGCCCTTGTAAGAAGGAAGTTTATAGCAATACAATTTTACTTTAAGAAATAAGAAAAATCTCCAATAAACAGCCTAACCTTACACATAAAGCAATTACATAACGAACAAATAAAATTGCTAAAAAGATAACTTCCCACAAAGAAAACTCCAGGTTCAATAATGTCACTGATGAATTACTCCAAATATTTAAAGAAGAATTAATACCAATCCTTAACAAAATCTTCCCAAAATAGAAGAGAACACTTTTCCTATCATTCTATAAGATCTTGACTGGGAGTTCCCATTGTGGCTCAGTAATGATACCAACTAGTATCCATGAGGATGCAGGTTTGATCCCTGGCTTCCCTCAGTGGGTTAAGTATCTGGCATTGCCATGAGTTGTGGTGTAGTTTGCAGATGCAGCTCAGAGCCTGCATTGCTGGCTGTGGCATAAGCTGGCAGCAGCAGCTCCAATTAGACCCTAGCCTGGGAACATCAAACGTGCCACAAATGTGGCCCTAAAAAGCAAAAAAACAACAAAAAAAGACCTTGACATAACTAGACAAAATTATGGCAAGAAAAAAAACTACCAATATCTCTTAATATAGACACAAAATGCACAACAAAATATGAGCAAAGAAAACACAACAATACATAAATGGTTCATGTTTTTTATTTCAAATTGCAATTTTCATTGTTGCAATATAGTAAAGCAATTTACCATTGCACATTAAACTTTTATACTAAAACCTTGCTATAATTGCTTATTAGTTCCAGGAGGACTTTTTGTTGTTAATTCTCTGGACTTTTCTATGTAGGGAATCATATCATCTACAAATAAAACAACTTTATTTCTTCCTTCCCAAGCTGTATACATTTTATTTCCTTTTCTTGTCTTCTTGCATTAGAGAAGTCTTCCAGGACAATGTTGTGTAGGAGTGCAAGGCAACAACATTGCCTTGTTCTTGATATTATCAGGAAATCACGTGGTTTCTTATCAAGTATGGTATTATCTGAAGGCTTTTTGTAGATGTTCTTTATCAAATTGAGGAAAATCTTTATTCATAATTTGCTGAGTTTATCATGAATGGATGTTGGATTTTGCAATGCTTTTTCTGTATCTATTGATATTATATGATTTTTCTTCTTTAGTCTGCTGACATGGAGGATTACATTACTTGAATTTCAACTTCTAAACCAGCCTGCATATATGAAATAAATCTCACTTATACATGTTATTTTTTCTTTTTTTATTAAAGTGTAGTTGATTTACAATGTTGTGCCAATTTCTGCTGTACTGCAAAGTTACTCATATATATATATATTCTTTTTTTATATTATTTTCCATTATGGTCTATCCCAAGAGACTGGTATAGTTCCCTGTGGTATACAGTACAACCTAAATGTTTATCCACTCTAAATGTAATAGTTTGCATCTATTAACACCAAACTCCCAGTCCATACCTCTCCCTCTGTCCTACCCCATGGCAATCTCAAGTAGTGTTCTCTGTCTCTGAGTCTGCTTCTCTTTTGCAGATAGATTCATCTGTGCCATATTTTAGATTCCACATATGTGATATCATACGGTATTTGTCTCTGACTTATTTTACTTAGTATTAGAATCTGTAGTTGCATCCATGTTGCTGCAAATGACATTATTTCATCTTTCTTATGGCTGAGTAGTATTCCATTGTATATATGTTCCATATCTTATTAATCTATACATCTGTTGATGGACATTTAGGTTGTTTCCATGTCTTGGCTATTGTGAAAAGTGCTGCTATGAACATAGGGGTGCATGTATCTTTTTGAATTAAGAATTTTGTCTGGATATATTCCTAGGAGTGGGATTGCTGGACCATATGTTATTTCTATGTTTAGTTTTCTGAAGCACCTCCATACTGATGTCCATATTGGTTGTGCCAAATTACATTTCAAATGCTGGACCAGCCTGCACATATGGAATAAATCTCACCTATATATGTTATGCAATTTTTCACACATTGTTGGATTTCATATCCTAATGTTTTGCATTTATGTTTGTAACAGATATTGGTATATAGTTTTCCTTTTCTATAATGACTTTAACTGATTTTGGTACTACTAACCTCACAGAATGAGTTAGGAAGTATCCCTATATTATCTCTAGAAGATATTCTGTTTTATTATTCCTTTTCTTCTGCTTACTTAGATTTAATATGCTCTTCTTTTTTCCAGTAAGGAAGCTTGTGTTATTAATTTTAGGTCTTTTCTCCTTTCCAATATATGCTGTTTAACCTCCAGGATTGGTTTTTTCTAACTACATTTCTGTCATTGATTTCTTGTTCAATTCCATTGTGGTCTGAGAGCATATTTTGTGTGATAAATACTCTTTTAAATTTGTTAAGTTGTGTTTTATGACCCAGAATGTGGTTTATCTTGGTATATGCTCTGTGAGCTTGAGAAGAACATTCATTCTGCTCCTATTGGATGAAGTATTTTATAAATGTCAATTATATCCAGTTGATTTATGGTGTTGTTCAGTTCAGCTATGTCCTTACTGTTTTTCTGCTGGCAGGATCTGTCAATTACTGATAGAGGGGTGTTGAAGTCTCCAGCTGTAATAGTGGATTCATTTATTTCTCCTTACTGCTCTATTTGTTTTTGCCTCACATACGTTGATACTGTGTTGTTAGGTGCATACACATTCAGAATCATTATGTTTTCTTGAATAATTGACCCCATTATCATTATACAATGCCCCTCTTTATCTCTTATACTTTTCCTTACTCTGGAGTCTGTCTGGACATAATACAAATATTAATTTAACTACTCTAGTTTTCTTTTGATTGCTATTAAAATGGTTTATTTTTCTCTATCACTACACTTTTTTCTATCTGTATATTTATATTTAATGGGAAATTTCTTATAAACAACATACATAATTTCTTATAAAGACAAATTTTCATATCTACTCAAGTAGTCTCTGTCTTTTGTGTACTTACATCATTGATGCTTAAAATGTTTACTGACATAGTCAGATTAACATCTTACAATATTTTCTGTTTCTGCATGTTGCCCATATTCTTTCTTTTCTGTCTTCATTTTTTTCTGCCTTATGTAGTTTTAATTGACCATTTTATGATTTTAATTTTTCTCCTTAGTATATTAATTGTACTTCTAGCATTACCATTTGATTCTTTCTTGGAGCTTCCATCTCTCTGCTTACATATCTTTTTGCATCTTTCCACATTTTCCATTAGATCCCTTAGTTAATAATCATAGTTGTTTTAAATTTACTCATCTTATAATTCCAACATTTCTATGATATCTGAGTCTGGGTTATGATGATAGCTCTGTCTCTTCAAATTATATGTTTCTCTCTGTAGCATGCCTTCTAATATTTTGTTGACAGATAAACATAATGTGCTGAGTAAAAGGAACTGCAGTAAAGAGGCTGTTAGTGTGAGGTTTTATGTTTATCTTGCTAGCATTTATACTGTGTTCACTGTTTGCTGTATCTATATATGTCAAAGACTAAAATTTCCTCTGGTTTCCTTGTTTTGGTCTCTTCTGTTGTCTTTGGATTTCCATAGATACTTCTTTTTTTTTTTTTTGTCTTTTTTTTTTGTCTTTTTTTTTTTTTTTTTTTTTTGGCCTTTTCTTGGGCCGCTCCCGCGGAGGTTCCCAGGCTAGGGGTCCAATTGGAGCTGTAGCCACCAGCCTACGCTAGAGCCACAGCAAAACGGGATCCGAGCTGTGTCTGCGACCTACACACAGCTCACGGCAACGCCAGATCCTTAACCCACTGAGCAAGGGCAGGGATCGAACCTGCAACCTCATGGTTCCTAGTCAGATTCGTTAACCACTGTGCCACAACGGGAACTCCCATAGATACTTCTTAATAAGGTCTGATATGTTCAGTTCTTTCCACTGTATTTCTCCTTTATAAGGAGCCCTATTGATATTGAGGTAAGGTGTAGGGAGAGGGAAGGGTTCTACGGTCCTATGATTAGATTTCAGTGTGTTAGTAAACAAATGCCCCTGGGCTTGACCTTCACAAGTGTTTTAGTTTTTACCCCCTTAGGTGAAACAGAAGGCTAGAGGATGCTGGAAATGTATTATCCTTCCCCTAGGTGGAAGAATAGATGGGGCTGAAGCTGGTTATTTATTTCTCTTTCCCCAGATTGGTAAAACCCCAGTAAGAAATCTCCGGAAATAGCTTCCTTGAAGGCAGCTCTTGTTAACAAGAGTAGAATGCTCTGAGTATATTTCAAAATGGCTTAATTTTCCCTCTTCCTACCAGAAGCATGAGGGAATTTTCATGTACTTTTCGCTGTGAGAATCTGGTAAGGCTCCTGGAGGTAAAACTCACAAAATGTGAACCTTCACTCTCTGCCAAGGCTTGTATACCCTGGAGTTTTTAACTATCAATTTTATTCACATTGAGCCTCCAGCAACCAGTCAATTACAATTTATGTTTTCCTGCCCCAGTACTTGCTACAGTTGAGGTTTCCACTCCTGGGCTACTGCTCTAGTAACTGACTCTCCGTATTCACCTATTTCCCTCTCCAATTTTGAGGAGCATCAGTTTGACCTATGATCTCAATTCTCTAATAAATCAAAAAATAGTTATTAATTTTCAGTTTGTTTGGCTTTTTTTTATTGTGAAGATAAGAGTGACGACTTCCAAGCTCCTTACTGAACTAGAAAGTAAAAGTAATAGTTTTTATTGGCTAGGAACTTTAATATTTTATCTTGGTTATCTACTTGTTGGCACAAAGTTGTTCCCCACATTTCCTTATTATTATGCGTTTTATTTCTCTAAGGTCAATAGTGTCTCTTATTTCTGATTTTGATTCTTGTCTCAAAAATTTTTTTGATCAGTTTAGATATAAATTTGTCAATATTGTTTTTTTCCCAAGACCCAACTTTTAGTTACCTTGATTACTCTTTTATTTTTCTATTTACATTAGCTTCTTCCCTAATCTCCATTATTTTCTTCATTCTGCTTGCTTTGGGTTTAGTTTGCTTTCATTTTTCCAGGGTCTTAGATGGAAAGTATGGTTACTGATTTGAGAGCTTTATTGTGTCTTAATATGGGCATTTAAAGTTATAAATTTCCCTGTAATCACAGCTCTATCTGTAACCAATATGTTTTTGTACCTTATGTTTTTATTCTCATTCCTCTCAAAGGAATTGTCTTTGTCATTTTTGACTCATTATTTACAACTGCATTTTTAAATTCTCATGTATTTTTAAATTTCCATTAAAAATATTAAAATAATACAATATGTGTTTGTTAATTACAACGAAATAATATTGAAAATAAAAGAAATTTTGGAATTTGTAAGCCAGAAAGAGAAACAAATTATAAAATTTCTTTTATTTTCAATATTATTTCATTGTAATTAACAAACATATATTGTATTATTTTAATATTTTTAATGCATCGATGCTTATTTTATAGCATAAGTCTATCCTCATCAATCTTCAATTTACACTGCTGTTTGAGGGGTATTCTATAGATGTCTTTTAGATCTAGTTGATTTATAGTGTTATTCATGCCCTCTATTCCTTGTTGATCTTCTGCACAGCTGTTCTATAACTGAAAATGAGGTATTGAAGTCTAAAACTATCATTGGTGAATTGCATATTTCTTTCTTCAATTCTTTTTTTGCTTTTTTTTTTTTTTTTTTTTTTTTTAAGGGCTGCACTCATGGCACACAGAAGTTCCCAGGCTAGGGGTCAAATCAGAGCCACAGCTGCCATCCTACACCACAGCCACAGCCACAGCCACAGCAACACAGGATCCAAGCCACATTTGTGACCTACATCACAGCTGATGGAACCACCAGATCCTTAACCCACTGAGCAAGGCCAGGGATTGAATCCACAACCTCATGGTTCCTAGTTGGATTTGTCTCTGCTGCACCATGATGGGAACTCCTCTTTCTTCAATTCTTTCAGTATTTTCTTCATATATTTTAGGACTCTCTTGTAGGTAAAAATATGTATCTCTGTCTGCTAGTTGTACTATAACAAAATACCACAAACAGAGTGGCTTAAACAACATGAATTTATTTTCTCCATTTCTCCCTTTATCTGTTGATGGCCATTTGGGTTGTTTCTACCTTTTGGCTATTGCAAATAAAGCTGCAATGAACACTGACATACAAATATTTGTTTGGATCCCTGCTTCCAGTACCTTTAGGTATATACCTAGATTGGAACAACTGAGTTATACATTAATCATAAATTTGAATTCTTGAGGAACCCCCAAAATATTTGCCATAGTAACTGCAACATTTTACATTTCCACCAGGAATGTATAAGGATTCCAATTTCCTCACATCTTCAACATGTTAATTTGCTAGGGCTACCATGACAAAATATCATAAACTAGGTTACTTAACAGAAATTTATTTTCCTACAGTTCTGGAGGCTGCAAATCCAAAACATAAGTGTTAGTAGGTTTGATTTCTTATAAGGCCTCTCTCCTTGTCTTGAAGAAGATAACCTTCTCACCATGTCCGCAGCATGGCCTTTTAACAGCACAGGCATCGCTGGTGCCTTTTCCTCTTCTTATAAGGACATCAGTCATATTGGGTTAGAAGCCCAACCTTATGACTTCATTTAATCTTAATTACCACTTTAAAGGCCCTATCTCCAAATATAAACACAATGGGGAATTAGGGCTTCAATATATGAATTGGGGAGGGGGCACAATTCAGTTCATAATACTCTATCCCCTTGATCCTCAAAATTCATGTCCTTGTCACGTGTAAATATACATTCATTCCCCATCCTGACATGTCTGAAAGTCCTAATGCATTCCAAGATCAATTCTAAGCCCAGATCTTTATTTTCTGGTTCCTTTTTCGTTAACAATTACTTCTTCAAATGATCCTTTTCCTCTCATATTTTACTCTAAGAAGTAGGAAAAATCAGGCCATGCCTTAAACACTTAAAAATCTCCTTCACTGAATATCCAAAATCATCACAACTTCCACCTTCCACAAAACCCTAGAACATAATTTGGCCAAGTTCTTTGCCTCTTTATAACTAGGACTGCCTTTCCTCCAGTTCCAACAGCAGGTTCTTCATTTGTCTGCAATCTCATCAGCATCACCTTTAATGTCCATATTCCTACCAACAGTGTCTTCAAAGCAATCTAGCATTTTTCCAGTGTGCATCTCACTCTTCCAGCCTCTACCCATTACCCAGTTCCAAAGTCACGGCACCATTTTTAGGTATTTGTTACAGTAGCACCACGCTTCACAGTACCCAAACTTGTCTTAGTCAGCTAAGATTACCATAAAAATATTACCACAGACTAGGTATGTTAAACTTCAGAAATGTATTATTTCACAGTTCTGGTTCTGCCAGTCTAAGATCAGGCACTTAACAAGATTTTCTCTTGAGGTCTCTTTTCTTGGCTTGCAGATAGACATCTTCTCACTGTGTCTTCACATGGGCTTTTCTTCATGAGTATCTTTGGTGTCTCTTTCTCTTCTAATATGGACACCAATCATATTGGATTAGGACCTAATTCTTATGATTCAGTTAAAATTAATTACCTCTTGAAAACCCTAACTCCAAATCCAGTCATAATGGGAGTTAAAACTTTAACATAGGAATTTAGAGGAGGACACAATTTAGTACATATGTTCACTCTTTTGTTATTCTAAAACGCTCCTCTTTACCTCTAGTAACACATTTTGTTTTAAAATCTTATTAGTATAACCGCTCTAACCCTTTTATGGTTGCATGATGTATCTTTTTCATTGCCTTGCTTGCCAGTCATTTCTATTTTTAAATTCAAAGTGTGCCTTCTATAAACTGCATGTAGTTGGATCGTGTTCCTTTCTTTAATATAAACTGATAATCCCTGACTTTTGATCAGACTGTTTATTCACATTTGATGTTATTATTGATATGGTTCAATTCACATCTGCCATTTTACTTTTTGTTCTCTATATTTCTCATTGCTTTTTTGTTCCTCTTTTTTTTATTGCTCTTTTTTTCATTAGACGAATATATCCTAATATACAAAATATTTAAGGGAATGAATATATTAAATATATATTTTTAGATTTTTTTTAGTTTTAGCTCATGGCTTACAGTATATATACAGCATAAATTATCAGAATCCATTTCATATTTATACTAACTTATTTCCTGTGGGGTATAAAAACACTGTATCTGCATAGCTCTATTTCCTCATATTCTCTTTTAGGTGCTATTATTTGTTTTATATATTACATCTATGTATGTAACAAACAGTGCATTTTATAATGATTAATTAAGATATACATCTCATTTATTTAAACAGTGAAAGAAGAAAGGGGATAAAGTATATATATATTTATAAAACTTGCTATATACATACTTTTTTAACTACTTCTAGGCCTCAATTTCTTAATACAAATTCAAGTTACCATCTGATGTCATTTAAATTCTTTTAATACATTATGCATTTTTTTCTAGAAAGGTTATGTATTTTGCTAAATATATTCTTTGGCATTTTATTGTTTTGATGCTCCATTAAAAGGTAATTTTCCCTTTTCAATTTATTTACAGTTTTTTTACTGTATTATCTAAGTGTATTTTAGTATTATATTCCAATTCTGTGTACAGAAACACCCCTTCTATGATTCCTACCAAAAGAATGTATGTAAATTATTTGGATTTTCTACAGAGAGAATTGTGTTTATAAATGATGACAGGTCTCTGATCTTGAGAAAGATTGTCTTATTCCAAATCTTAAAAAAAATAGTGTATGCTATAAGTTTCATTTTTGATACTCATTATCTGATTAAAAGAATTCCCTTTTATTCTTAGTTTGTTAAGAATTTCTACCGTGAATGGGTAAATAATTTTATGATTTTTTCTACTTGCATTACAGTTTTTCTCCCACATTCTTTTAATGTTGTGAATGACACCAATTCCTTTTCTAATTTTAATCCAACCTTAAATTTCTGGGATAATCCCATGTGTTGAAGATATGTTTTTTGTTTGTTTGTTTATGGCCTCAGCTGCGGCATACGGAAGTTTCCTGGCCAGGGACCAAATCTATGGCACAGCTGCAGCAACACTGGATCTTTTAACCCACTGCCCCAGGCCAGGGATCAAATCTGCACCACTGCAGTGACCCCAGCCACAGTGGTGACAACACTGGATCCTTAACCACTAAGCCACCAAGGAACTCCTTATATTTCTTCTTGAGACTCTATGTTATGTTTTTTCTAGGGCTCTTTCCATGCATCATAGGGTATAAAATTGGCATTAAATTGTCCATTATAAACAGATGAAGTTTTTTATATATCCTTCTGCTTCCCTCACACTGTGCATTTGTACCATGTTTTTTACTTTTTTATCCCTTGCTCACTTTTTTGACAGTGATTTTTCCATTTTATTTTTCTTCCTAAAGAGCTAACTCTTAGCTCTGTTGGACCTATATTTTCTGTGTTTATTTTGTATTTCACTAGTCTCTACTTTTTGTTCTTTCCTTATCATTTCTTTACATTTATTTTTCTATTCTTTTTCTAAATTTTTAATCGATGTTTGTCATTAACTTTCAGCCTTCCTTTCCTTTAACATACACATTTAAGGCTATTATAATTTCCCTCTACTGACTAAATTTTGTTATGTTGCATTTCTTAACTTCCAAATATTTCATTTTGTATTTATCATTTGATTTGTTAAGTATTGAAAAGTGTATCTTCATTTCAAAGTATGTGGGGTTTTTGTAGTTACCATTGATTTGTAGCTTTAACACGTTGTGGTCAGATACTGTTGCCTACATGATAACAATCATTTGAAATTCAAAATTAATCAGTATAGTTATCATCCAAGTGAATAATATAAGAATCTTAGAACACTCTAAGCCTGATCCAATTTTACCAAACCTCTCTTGATGTATATTTTATCATTATCTAGTATTTAGTTTTATCTTATTCCTCAAGACATCATTATCATTATTTTAAATAGTCTGTGTATGTTTATGTTTATCCATGTACTTACAATTTTGTTTCTTCTGAACACCTTCTTGCTTTTAAAATCTTCCATCTTGGGTCACATTTTTTCTGCCTGAAAGATAATTCTGTTGGTTGGAGAACACTAGTTTGCCAGTTGTTTTCAGATCGCTTTGTCTTTGGTGTTCTATGGTTTCAACATAATGTCTCTAAGTATTGATTTTTTTTTAATCTTACTTGGGACTAGTTAAGCTTTTTGAATCCATGCATTGATGTCTTCTAATAGTTTTACAGAATGTCCAACCATTTATATCTCCAAATATTTCTCCTGTTCCACTCTCAATTTCTATGGCTTTTGAATTGCCTATCAAATGTATGTTAGATCTTCTCAATCTATCCTACAAGTCTATTAACCCCTTTCATATTTCCCATTTCTTCATCTCTTTGGCCTGTAGTCTGCATATTTTCTTCAGTTCTTTATTACGGTTCACTAAAACTCTATTGAATCATGTGTAACCAATTGTTAAACACATCCACAAAGTTTTCAATGTGAATATAGTGCATTGCAATGAATTTTGTATGTTTAATTATAATATCCACTTGTTCTTTACTTATATTGTCAATTCTCTCCTTAATTTATTGAAATATAGAAAACAAACTTATTTTATATCCTGAATCTGACAAGTACAATGATAAAGTTTTCTGGCTCTTATTCTATTGTCTTTTGTTCCTACTGGCTCTCACTCATGGTTATATCCTCACTCATGGTTACATCCTCAATACTTCTTTTTTCTTTTCGCTTTTTAGGGCTGTACCCATGGCATATGGAGGTTCCCAGGCCAGGGGTTGAATCAGAGCTGTGCTGGCCTACACCACAGACACAGCAACATGGGATCCTAGCTGAGTCTGCGACCTACACCACAGCTCATGGCAATGCCGGATCCTTAACCCACTGAGCGAGGCCAGGGATCAAACCCGCAACCTTATGGTTCCTAGTCAGATTCGTTTTCACTGAACCACAACGGTAACTCAAGTTTTTTTTTTTTTTTTCTCATTTCCCTTTGATCTCTATCTTTGGGAATTATTTTCAGCTTGGGATAAAGGTGAGTTCACTCAAAAAAAGGATTTGAGTTTGGTTCCGTCAGCCACTTGGAGGAACTGCCAGTCTGGATTTGTTTTAAACTGCTCAGCTTTAGGTTTGCCAGGCTACCTACGTGGTGTGTATTTGGGCTATAAACCTATGTGAAGACTAGCTTGCTATTTCAAAATCTCAAGAGAAGATTATCTCACTTTTCTACCAAGGTTCAAACAGGCAATACAGTTTTTCTTGCAATCTCCTAGATGAGGAACAGATTTATTTCTAGTTAATCCTTAAACTGGAGGTGTGGCTGTTTGGGGCCCAAGATTTGTAGAAGGATCTCCTGTTACAGTCTCCATTTTAGGAGGATTATGGGCTTTGCCTCCTATGTCCTGAGCTCTGCAAGCCTAAAAAACAAATTTTGTTAGACACAGCATATGCTCTTAAAATAAAAGGTGGCTTCAGAGAGCTGCTTAGCCTTTTTGGATCTCTGCCTTTTTTGGCAACGAATAATAATTCCTTATTTTCTTTTCAGCTTATAGATGTATTCAAAAAGATTTATAATGTGTTTTTATTCATTTTGTTTCATTTTTCATGGGAGACTCAGTATAGGCATCTGATCTGCCAGTTTACAAAAATGATAGACATTCTTTCTATGTGGTAGTACTCAATTCTGGAGAGAATACAGTGAGACAGATACTCTCATTTATATATTGGTGTCTGTATAAATTATCTTTCTGGGTAATTTATAAGGGGCCTTATAAATATTCAAATACAGGTTTATATACTAGGGATATATTTAGAAATGCAGAAAAGTGAGTTTCGTTTATGGGTTAAAGCATGATGCACATCCTTGTGATATAACATTATATAGCAATTCCAACTGTATTTTAGAAAATATGTAGGGACACATGAAAATGATAACAATTAGTAAATAAAAATTAGGATATAGGAGTTCCCATTGTGGCTTAGCGGTAAAAAACCCAACTAGTATCCATGAGGACACGGGTTCGATTCCTGGCCTTGCTCAGTGGGTTAAGGATCTGGTGGTGCCGTGAGCTGCAGTGTAGGTTGCAGATGAGGCTTGGATCTGCTATTGCTGTGGCTGTGGCATAGGCAGGTGGCTGCAGCTCCAATTCAACCCCTAGCCTGGGAACTTCCATGTGCCATGGGTGCAGCCCTTTAAAAAAGACCAAAAAAAAAAAAATGAGGCTACAAAATTGTATATAAAGAATTATATTTTGCACAGAAAAAAAGTGTGAGATGAAATAATTACTAGACATTTTGGGGGTGTCATACAAATATGAATGCTTTTAGTTATTACTAATTTTTTCCTGTATTTTCAAAGTACATTTTGCAATAAAATGTTATATCTATAAAAGAAAAAAATAAAGGTGTTCTTTGCTATTTTTCTTTGTTTTTAAAAAGAAGCCTTAGACAATAAAATGGTCTTAAATGTTGGTACTCTGAAAAATTGACCTTCTCTAGTGTTTCAATAACACACTTCATTTTGTCAGTGTTTAATGATTAAGAATGTCCTTTGTGTAAAAGATAGCATTTTAATGAATGATTTGAAAAATTATACCTGATTAAAGGTGATTAAGAAACAGCCTGAAAAATAGTCAGTCTGGTGTTTTCAGACATTTTAACAAGCAGAAAGGATTTACTGCAAAGGAGATCCCATTGATTATGCAAAAGTGCAATCATTAAGAGGTCTGGAAAAAAACAACTTGACCTGAAAAAACTCCTCTAGCAACCAGTAAATTTGGACCAATTCTGCATGCACTTAATATTCTCTTTCTCTTCCTTTCCCTCCCTGTCTCTCCTTTTAACTAAGCTCAAAATCTTGATACAATGATAGCCATATCATGGCCTGAAATATCACTAAATCTTGATGGACCTGTCATATGTGGCACAACTTAGATTTGGGAAGAGTTTAAAATTAGAGCATGCAAAGCTTGTAACTGAAAGTAACAAGAAATATTTAGGTCCAATCTATGAAGAGAATAGGTTTTAGAGTAGGCCACAAGAGCCATGGAAGAAGTGACAAAAGTGGTAGTTTAGTAAAGGAGACCATTTTTAAGTGTCACAACTTTATGTGGGCTCTCTGCCCTCATGCCACTCTGGCACCAAACATATTCTTTTTTACAAATGTAAGAGCCCCATGAAGGGACAGACTCTTTTGTTTACTGCTTTAGCCAGGACTGACGGTAACTATGTAAAACCTACTGGACTTAATGAGTTCTGATTGGTACAAGCCTAGGATGCCCATGTTGTATCAATTGTTAAATATCTTTTATATCAGCCTGAGATTTACCTTTAATGCCTAGTACACTGCCTGGCACATATTTGGTATGTATGTATGTATGGATGGATGGATGGATGGATAGATAGATAGATAGATAGATAGATAGATAGATAGAGGCAGGCAGACATATAAAGTTGAATATTGTGGTTATCCACAAATTCTCCAAATGTCCTTTTCTGTATGTTCCTACTGTCATGGCATAATTCCATGTGTGACTTTCAGTGCCTTGTATCTTCAATACTTTCATACTTCACTCAGCCATTATCAATGCCAACCTCCATCTACATACCGATACTCTATTCCCAGACTAATATATGTAAATGCTAGTTTTATCATATCTCTACCCTGCACAAAACACATCAATACCTCTCTTTCATCTATAAAATAAAATTCAAAAGTTCAAACACTTTAATTTCAAACATTTTAATTTACATCAAAAACTCTCCAGAATCCAACACAAACCTATTTTTTTCAAGTTTAGCTCCTCAAATTCCTTGTATTGTGCTCATAATGTTCTTTCTCATTGGATTATTCTCCCTATATTACCCATCTGCTCAGGTGCTACTTCCTCTATGAAATCTTTCTTGATTATTCCAACCCATTGTAAACCTCATCTTATGAAATCTGATATCATTTGTTTTGTGTATTTTATATAAAGTATAATCTACCTTGCATTTTAAAATATATACATATCTACATATCTTAAAATTATAAATTCTCACAGTATAGGAATCATACCTGTTATTTATTTGCTTCTTTGCCCCAAATCCTAGAATATTTGAAAAAAACAGACAAGAACACCATTTTAGAATAATATTTGAGGCCTTCCCTGGTGGCTTAACAGGTTAAGGACCTGGCATTATAGCTTCTGGGGCTCACGTTCAAGCCCTGGCCCAGGAATTTTTGTATGCCCTGGGTGCTGTCAAAAAAAAAAAAAAAGAAGAAGAATATTTGAAAATGTAGATAAAAACACAGATGCTTGCTGGTTAATTGGCTCACTTGTATCTCACTGTTACTTCCTATCATTTATTCAACAAATACTTTTGAATGTCTATTCTACACCTGACAATGAGAATATAAAAATGACAAGATATAGTCCCTCATTGATAAAGTATAGAATAAATTTCCTATTTGTCTCAGCATATTTTCCATTCCACTTCTCCAGAGGGAGTCACTTAATCTGTTTCTTAAGATCCATGATATAATAATCTGTGTGAATGTAATTGTGTTTAAATATATGTATTTTATTTTGTAAAAAAAAATAAAATTTCATAAAATTAAAAAAAGATATAGTCCCTGATTTCAAGGACTTTACAGCTCAGATTTCTTTTTTTTAATGGTTTGTAAATTTATTGAAAAATATCTAACACCATTAGCAAATAAGAAAATGCAGAAAACCATGTGCTTTTTCTGTGAACATACTGGAATAACTAACATTGAAATTACTGTTAATATCAAGTCCCAACAAGGATTAAGAACATATGAAATTTTTATTATTTTATTTTTTTCTTTTTAGGGCTTCACTTGCAGTATATGGAAGTTTCTGGGCCAGAGTCAAATCAAAGCCACAGCTGCTGGCCTACACAACAGCCATAGCAACACTGAGCCACATCTGTGAACTATACCACAGCTTGCAGCAATGCTAGATCCTCCACCCACTGAACGAGGCCAGCAATCAAATCAGCATTCTCGGATACTAGCTGCGTTCTTAATCCACTGAGTTACAATGGGAACTCATATATTTTTCTGACAGAAGTACAAATTGGCAGCATCACTTTGTAAAGCTTTTTTGCAATGTCTACTAAAGCTAAATCTAGCATCCATTCAATAGAACAAGGGCACGATTTATTATTTACTCAAAATATAAAATATATGTATAAGAACATTACAGACATTGTTTTCCTAATAGCCCAAATCTGGAAACAACTCATCATCATTAAATGTAGAAATTAGGTGTTCCTGTTATGGGGTAGCAGGTTAAGGATGGCCATTTTCTCTGAAACAATGGGGATTTGATCTCCAGCCTGGTGCACTGGGTTAAGAATCCAGCATTGCCACAGCTGTGGCTTAGTTGCAGCTGTGGCTCAGATTTGATCCCTGGCCTAGGAACCTTCACAATGCACAGGTGTAGCCAAAAAAAAGTAGTATGAAATTACTATAATCATACAATGGACAACTACACAGCAATTTTTAAAAATGGTCCATTTAACTCAGACATATATTAAGAGAGAAAAACGGCATGTTGAATAACTTCATTGTTATGAAGTTCAAAAAAAAGACTAATTTATGCTGGTGGAAATAAATATATTGGTTACATTCCATGGAAAATTATCAAAAGGGAAGCTAAAGAGGAAACCATCTGAGATAATGATGAGTTCTTATAAGCTGTTCTCCCTATACATATATGATATGGATCTGAATGTACATTTGTGTAACTATATAAAAACTCTTCAAGTTTACATTTAAATTATGAGTAAATGAACTTCTTTGCAGAACAGATACTTACTCACAAACTTTGAAAAACTTATGTTTTCCAAATGAGACAGGTTGGGGGGTGGGAGTATGGGCTGGTTGTTTGGGATGGGAATGCTATAAAATTTATAGTGTCTGGTCTTATATCTAAGCCTTTAATCCATTTGAGTTTATTTTTGTGTATGGGAGTGTTCTAATTTCATTCTTTTCCATGTGGCTGTCCAGTTTTCCCAGCACCACTTATTGAACAGGCTGTCTTTTCTCCACTGTATATTCCTGCTTCCTTTGTCATAGATTAGTTGACTCTAGGTGTGTGGGTTTAATTCTGGGCTTTCTATCCTGTTCCACTGATCTATACTTCTGTCTTTGTGCCAGTACCATACAGTTTTGATGACTGTAGCTTTGCAGTATAGTCTGAAGTCAGGGAGCCTGATTCCTCCAGCTCCACTTTTCTTTCTCAGGATGGCTTTGGCCATTCTGGGTCTTTTGTGCCTCCAAACAAACTTTAAAATACTTTGCTTTAGTTCTATGTGAAATGTCCTTGGTAATTTGATAGGGATTGCATTGAATCTGCAGATTGCCTTGGGTAGTATAGCCATTTTGATAATATTGATTCTTCCAATCCAAGAGCATGGTATGTCTTTCCATCTATTTGTATCATCTTTGATTTCTTTCATCAGCCTCTTATAGTTTTCAGAGTACAGGTCTTTTGTCTCTTTAGGTGGGTTTATTCCTAAGTATTTTATTCTTTTTGATGCAATGATAAGTGGGATTATTTCCCTAATTTATCTTTCTAATCTCCCATTGTTAGTATGTACAAATGCATTCAATTTCTGTGTATTAATTTTGTATCCCGCAATTTTGCCAAATTCATCAATGAGCTCTAACAATTTTTTGGTAGCATATTTGGGATTTTCTAGGTATAGTATCATGTCATCGGCAAATAGTGATAGATTTACTTTTTCCTTTCCAATTTGGATTCATATTATTTCTTCAACTGCCATGGCTAGGACTTCCAAAACTATGTTGAATAGTAGCAGCGAGAGTGGACATCCTTGTCTTATGCCTGACCTCAGCAGGAATTCTTTCAGCTTTTCACAACTGTGATGTTATCTCTGGGTTTGTCATACATGGCCTTTATTATGTTGAGGTAGGTTCTTTTTATGCCCAGTTTCTGAAGGGTTTTTATCAGAAATGGGTGTTGGATTTTGTCAAAGACTTTTCTGCATCTATGGAGAGGATCATATGGTTTTTATTCTTCAGTTTGTTAATGTGGTGTACCACACTGATTTGCAGATATTGAAGAATCCCTGCATCTGGGATAAATCCCACTTGATCATGATGTACAATCCTTCTAATGTATTGTTGAATTCAGTTTGCTAGTATTTTGTTGAGGATTTTTGCATTAATGTTCATCAATGAAAATGGCCTGTAATTTTCCTTTTTGTGGTATCTTTGTCTGGTTTTGGTATCAGGGTGATGGTGGCCTCATAGAGTTTGGAAATGTTATTTCCTCTGCAATTTTTTGGAATAGTTTCAGAAGGATAGGTATTAGCTCCTCTCCAAATGTTTGATAGAATTCACCTGTGAACCCAACTTGTCCTGGACTTTGGTTTGTTGGAAGTTTTTAAATCACAGTTTCAATTCAGTACTTGTGACTGGTCCTTTCATCTTTTCTATTTCATCTTGGTTTAGTCTTGGGAGATTGTACTATTATAGGAATTTGTCCATTTCTTCTATGTCTTCTGTTTTATTGGCATATAGTTGCATGTAGTAGTTTCTTATGATCCTTTGTATCTCTGTGATGCCCAGTGTAACTTCTTTTTCACTTCTAATTTTATTGATTTGAGTCCTCTTTTTTCCTTGATAAGTCTGGCCAAGGGTTTATCAAATTTTTTTATACAATGATTTTTAATTTTTTCCAATATAGCTGGTTTACAGTGATATGCAAATTTTCTATTGTACAGCATGGTGACCTAGTTACACATACATATATACATTCTTCTTTTCTCACATTACCATGCTCCATCATAAGTAACTCGACATAGTTCTCTGTGCTACACAGCACAACCACTATAGAGAGTAGTATGGAGGTACCTCAGAAAACTATACATAGAACTACCATATGACCCAGCAATCCCACTCTTAGGCATATACCTGGACAAAGCTTTCCTTGAAAAAGACACATGTACCCGCATGTTCATTGCAGCACTATTCACAATAGCCAAGACATGGAAACAACCCAAATGTCCATTGACAGATGATTGGATTAGGAAGATGTGGTGTATATACACACATATATACATATGGAACACTACTCAGCCATAAAAAAGAACAAAATAATGCCATTTGCAGCAACATGGGATGGAACTAGGGTTTATCAATTTTGTTGATCTTTTCAAAAAACCAGCTTTTTGTTTCATTGATCTTTTCTATAGTTTTCTTCATTTCTATTTCAATTATTTCTGCTCTGATCTTTATGATTTCTCTCCTTCTACTAACTTTAGGTCTTGTCTGTTCTTCTCTCTCTAGCTGCTTTAGATGTAAAGTTAGCTTGTTTATTTGAGCTTTTTCTTGTTTCCTGAGGTGGGCTTGTATTGCTATAAACTTTCCTCTTAGAATGGCTTTTGCTGTATCCCATAGGTTTTGGAGTGTTGTATCTTTGTTGTCATTCACTTCTAGGTATTTTTTAATTTCCTCTTTTATTTCTTCAGTGATCCATCGATTGTTTAGTAGCATGTTGTTTTGTCTCCACATGTTTGGTGTGGGGTTTTTTTTTGCAGTTTTTTTCTTGTTTTTGATTTCTAGTTGTGGTCAGAAGAGATGCTTGATATGATTTCAATTTTCTTAAAGTTACCTAGACTTGAATTATTGCCCAAAATGTGATCAATCCTAGACAACATTCCATGTGCACTTGAAAAGAATGTGCTGCTTTTGGAAGGAATGTCCTATAAATATCTATTAAGTCCATCAGATCTATGCTTCATTTAAGGCCTGTATTTCCTTGGTAATTTTCTGTCTGTGATAATCTGTCCTTTGCTATAAGTGGGGTGTTAATATCCCCCACTATTATTGTGCTATTGTCAATTTCTCCTTTTAAAGTTGTTAACAGTTGCCTTATATATTCAGGTGATTCTATGTTGGGTACATATATATTTACAATTGTTATATCTTCTTCTTGGATTGATCCTTCAATCATTATACAATGCCCTTCTTTGTCTCTTATAACATTCTTTATTTTAAGGTCTATTTTGTCTAATATGAGTATTACTACTCCAGCTTCCTTTTGATTCCCATTTGCATGGAATATTTTTTTCCATCCTCTCACTTTCAATTTGTATATATCCCCAGAAGTGAAGTGGGTCTCTTGAATACAGAGTATATATGGATCTTGATTTTGTATCCATTCAACCAGTCTATGTCTTTTGGTTGGGGCATTTAGTCCATTTTCATTTAAAGTAATTATGGATATGTATGTTCTTACTGCCATTTTATTAACTGTTTTGGATTTGTTTTGTTGCTCTTCATATGGTACTCGTTGTGCTTCCTGGATTTGAGTGATTGGTTCCTTTCCCATGTTAGGGAAGTCTCTGGCTATTATCTCTTTGAATATTTTTTCTGTCCCTTTCTCTTGTCCTTCTGGAACCCCTATAATACAGATGTTGTTGAGTTTAATGTTATCCCAGATTTCTCTTAGACTGTCTTCATTTCTTTTCAATATTTTTTCTGTTTTCTCTTCCACATCAGTGATTTCCAATAGTCTGTCCTCCACCTCACTTATTCGTTCTTCTGCCTCCTATATTCTGCTGTTGGTTGCTTCTAATGAATTTTTTATTTGTTATTGTATTTTGTGTTTCTGCTTACTTTAGTTTTAAATCTTGTATTTCTTTGCTCAATGTTTGCTATAAATTATAACTCTGCCTCCAGTTTACTTCCAATGTCTTACATCATCTTCAGCATCATCATTCTAGAGTCTTTTTTCTGGAGTCTGAGAATATCCAGACCACTTAGCTGTTTTTCTGTTTTTTTTTTTTTTTTATTTCTCCCTTTTCTGAGTTTTAGTTCTCTGCCTTTTCATTTGTAATGGTTTTTGGTGTGGTCTCATTTTTGCAGACAAAAGAGTTGTAGCCTCTCTTACTCCTGATGTCTGCCCCCCTTGTGGCTGAAGTTGGTAAGGGGACTTGCTGTAGGCTTCCTGATAGAAGGGACTGGTGCCTGCCCACTGGTAGGTGGGGTTGATTCTTATCCCTCTGGTGGGTTGGGCTTTGTCTCTGGGTGAGATTAGAGGTGGCTGTGTGCCTAGGGGGTCTTTAGGCAGCCTGTTTACTCATGGGTGGGGCTGTTATCCCACCTGTATTATTGTTTGGCTTGGGGCTTCTCAGTGATGATGGGGTGGGACCAGATTTTCCCCAAATGGCCACCTCTAGAGGAACACATGCTGATGAATATTCCTCAGACCTCTGCTCCAAAGTCCTTCCCCCACAATGAGCCACAGTCACCCCCTATTTTCCCAGGAGATCCTCTAAGAACTGCAGTCAGGTCTGACCCACATTCCTATGGAGCCTATGCTTTGCCCTGGGACCCAGTGCACATGAAAGCCTATGTGCGCCTTTCAAGAATGGAGTCTCTGTTTCCCTCAGTCCCAAGGAGCTCCTGCACACAAGCCTTCAATGCCTTCAATGCCAGATGTTCCAGGGGCACTTTCTCCCAATGCCAGATTGCCAGGCTTGGGGACCTGACATGGGGCTCAGAACTCTCACTCCTGTGAGTATCTGTGATACAGTTACTTTCCAGTCAGTGGGCTACCCACCCAGCAGGTATGGTTTGGCTTATAACACATAATCACCCCTCCTACCTCTTGATGTGGCCTCCTCTTTGTCTTCTGGAGTAGGATATCTTTTTGAAAGTTTCCAGTCCATTTGGTTGAAGGTTGTTCAGCATTTGGTTGTAATTTTGTTGTTTTTATGAAAGAAGGTGAGCTCCAGTCCTTCTATTCTGTCATCTTACAGTCCAGATTCCTATCACCAAAGAATACTAAATAATCCACTGATCTTTCAGTGGAAGAAGCCTGAATTATAACTTGTTAACTCAATAACCATGATAGCTGTTTCAAAATTATTTTTTTATCTTAAATCTTTAATTGTTGCATTTTTAAATACATTTGCTATTAAACAGAGGTTAGATGCTAAAACAAGGTAAGTCCCATGTAGAAAATTCTAGGCCAGTGGTTCTCACACCTGACTGCACATGACAATCCCCTGGGGAGCTCTTGAAAGATACATAGTGCTTGTACATCAATATAGATCAATTTTATCAGGATGAAAGGAGGAGGCACATCTGGGCAGATACTTTTTGAGAGTTTCTCAGGTGGTTCTAATGTGCAACAAAACGTGAAAAACACTTGCTCTATGATAGAATAAAATTGTGTTTCTATGTATTAATTACAATTATGTTGAAAGAATAGTAACAAACATATATAATTTACATATTCATATGAAAATGAAAGCATGCCATCATAGCCATTGGTTTAAACAACTAAATTAGGTAACATCTTCAAAGAAAACAATTTCAAAATTCTTACTATTTTTTAAGTAGTGTGGATAAAGAAAGCACCAGCTTTTACAACACATTGGGTATTTTTATTTTGCTAAATTAAATCATGAGGCAAATCTCTCTCCACTCTTGTTTTTAAAATACTGGTTTGGACTCAGAGGATCTAAAAGCAAATATTAAGTTCAGCCATATTACATGAGGCTCATACTAGTCTAGAGCAGTGGTTCTCAAACTCTTTGGGCATCAGAATCATCTAGAAAGCTTGCTTAAACCAGATAGCTTAACCCTAACTCCAGAGTTTCTGATTCAATAGGTCTATGGTAGAGCTCAGTAATTTGCATTTCTGACAGATTCTCAGATGATGCAGATGGTGTTGGTCTAGTGACCACACTTTGAGAATCACTGTTTTATATTGAGAAACAGCTTATAATAAATAATAGACATTTGATCGATACTTGATCAATTTAACTGAGTCTAATGGTGTTTGGGGGGTATAGAACCCACAGTAAATTCCACTATGTATAAGGATAGAGTATATTTTTATTGGTTTACTACTTTTTTAAGGGCTGCACCCATAGCATATGGAAGTTCTCAGAGTATGGGTCGAATCGGAGCTGCAGTTGCCAGCCTACACCACAGCCATGGCGAGGTGAGATCCAAGCTGCGTCTGTGGCCTACACCACATTCCACTGCAACTCCAGATCCTTAATCCACTGAGCGAGGCCATGGATTGAACCCACATCCTCATGGATATTAGTTGGGTTCATTACCACTAAGCCATGACAGGAATTCCCCAGTTTACTATTTTTCAAGGTCTTACACATGAATTGCTATATAAAAATCACCTTAAGTGATTGTTAAAAATGCAGCTTCCTGAGTGCCATTCCAGACCAATCCCATTATAATCTCTCTTGGTATGGCCTGGGAATCAGCATTTTTAATAAAATGCCCAGGCATTTCTTGTGGGCACTAAAGTTTGAGAACCAATGCCTTATTCTCTTCCACTACTGCTTCATTCTGGAATGCCCTTTCTCTCCATCTCTGCAAACATCTTGCTCCCTTCTTTAAAGCCCAGCTCAAATACAGCTCCCTTTCAAGCAATCTCCCTTAATTTCATATTTACCACACACAACAGACAAAATACAGGGAAATGTTGAATGCTCTGGGATAGGGCAGTGAAACAGTTGAAATGGAGGTAAAGGATTGGCTCTGGATTTTGTACACAGAAGTTATATACGAGTTTGTGCACATGAATGGGAAATTACAAGAGTTATAAGGAGGGTAAACTTAAAAATTACTTAACACTGAATCTATTGATATATATAATGAGGTATGGTAGGCATGCCTGGACAGGAGAGAGACAGAGGAGAAAAGAAAAATAGAATGGCTATACATTGGATAACACCAACTGTGTATTAAGGGAAATGGATAATAACATTCACCGAGGGTCCTTTCCTTACTCAAGAGGAAAGCAAAATAGGCAACCACCTTACAGAGTTGGTCTTTAGCCCATTATGGTGAATAAACAACATGGAGGAGTTAGACTGGATAGTTGGCAGTGGCATCCAAGAGGGTTGAATGTTAAGTGTGGAGCTAATAAGTGACAGAGTTAGAAGTTGAACTCGAGAACTTCTTTAAGAACTATGGTAGTTTTCTCTAAGTATGATAAATTACTGATCAGAATTTGCATTTTTTGCAAGCTCTTCAGTTGATTTTGGTAAGGTCTAAAATTTAAAAACTACTGATTCACTATACTGGAAATGCATATGTAATGATTATCTAAACTTGGACAAATCCTATAGCCTCCTCCCATTCAGCCACTAGTAAAAATTATACAAGCTAATGTAATAAATAAAATAGATTATACATATCTGGAAAATTGAAAAGGACCCTAACAGTAGCATTAAGCATTTTCTTTCATTTTCATCCTTAACAGTTTTCATAAGATAATCAGCCAATATATCAAAAAATACTTACTGAATGCTTTTCATATATTTACTACCACAGAATAACAGTGTTCATAATTTGTTGTCTTAAATATCTCTTACAATTAAAGAAAAATTGCTAAGACATTACTTTTCTTTTTTTTCTGTAATGAGATAGAACCACAGATGGGAATTAGAGATCATTTAATACAATCATCTAAATTTAGACACATTGACGTCGAGTGAGATCAACGATTAATTTGTTACAAGTTCCTAAACTACCAAGTGTCACAGCTAGTGACTAGATTTCTGGTCTCCTGTCAGTCTTGTGCTCTTTTTCATACATGTCAAGATTTAGTGAATATTCTAACAGCCCAAGTCTGTGGAAGTACAAAACTCGCTGACTTCAGTGCATTTACTTTTATACATAGTAGGGCTGGGATGGGGGTGGGGCGCCAGAAATCTATATCAATATATATTCTGCCAAGCCTTTACATAAAAGCTAAAAATAGGAAATGCTATAGCAAACTTTTCCATATACTTTTATTATAATATGTGCTCTCTAGGTATAAAATTTATCACCAGGAGTTCCTGTCATGGCGCAGTGGTTAATGAATCCGACTAGGAACCATGAGGTTGCGGGTTCGATCCCTGCCCTTGCTCAGTGGGTTGACGATCCGGCGTTGCCGTGAGCTGTGGTGTAGGTTGCAGACGCGGCTCGGATCCAGCGTTGCTGTGGCTCTGGCATAGGCTGGTGGCTACAGCTCCGATTCGACCCCTAGCCTGGGAACCTCCATATGCCGCGGGAGCAGCCCAAGAAATAGCAAAAAGACAAAAAAAAAAAAAAAAAAAAAATTTATCACCACACCATCAAAAATTGTTTGCTAGATTATCTTTCAAGCTAAGAAAAACAAATCATTAGGTTTAGTAAGTTAGTATACTCTCCAGGTGATATTTATTATTGTCCTTTGACAATTGACTTGTCACACCTGCTTTCTTTTCCATACTATGCACATGGAATTATAAAGAAAAAGGCCTACCAGACGTTCAATTAACCCAGCTGTCACACATCTGTTGCTGTCTCTATAAGTGTAGCAATTTTCTGGTAATTACTCTTCTGATAACAACCAAAAACTTCACACCTCATTTTAATTGTGATAGTCCCTTCTTCCATGGACACTGTCTCAATGACTTTGGTGGGATCCAAAGATTCTACAATGTATCCAACTATTTCTAATCCTCCAAATGAACTTGTAAATAAGTCTGGCATCTACATTGATTTGAAAGCTTACAGATGTGGTCTTAGTGTATTCCACTGAGGTTCAAAATAAGACTGTAGACTAGCTAATAAAGGTCTACTCCAAACACAACTATACACTTGCTGTGACAGTGCAAGTAAATTGTATAACTGCTTTATACCTAAGTTTTCCAGTATGCAATATTTACAGGAAGACTGGACTTAACAAATCTTTTGGAGCATAATTCATGGTTTTTTGTGGTATGAATGTTTGTGTCCCTCCAAAATCCATATGTTGAAAACCTAATGCCCAAGGTGATGGTATTAAGAGAAGGGGTTTAGGGGTGGTGATTAAGCCATGAGAACCAAGCCTCCATGAATGGGATTAACTCCCTTATAAAAGAGGATCCAGGAAGCTAGCTCACCTCGTCCACCATGTGAGGATACAACAGCAAAAATTCTGCAACCTGGAAGAGGGCCCCCACTTGACCATAATGGTACTCTGATCTGGGTCTTCCAGTCTTGAGAACCATGAGAAATAAGTTTCTTGTTTAAAAACTATCCAATCTGTAATATTTCATTATAAGAGCTGGAGCTAAGACAGAGGTATATAAATTTCCTGGAGAATCAACTATGTTGTGGAAGTAGCTTCTTTTGGGAATTTGAAATTTATAAATCTACTAACACAGTCCTGTTTTTCTTTAATAAATTAAATTATAAATATTACCATTTATTTATGTAGCACTTTATATTATTCAAAAGAGTTTCAACCATAGTGCATTAAGTACCTGCTATGTGCCAAACACTGTACTAAGTGGCAGAACTAGAAAAATGGCTAAAACCTAATCCTTTGCTTTCTAAGTCCTTGAGGCAGCCCCGTAAGTAAAATATCTCTTTCCTGCTCAAGTTCTGAGCCACTCGAGTTGTAGCCTACAGTAGTAAGTTGGATACCAAAATATCAGCTTCCTATTTCATAAAACTGGTATTCAAGAATATAATACTTCTAAGGTCAAGTGGATTTCACAATCTGAATCCCGGAATTAATTATAGAGTTAACCATTTAGCAGGATTAAACCTGAAAAAACAGAGCTAGTCCCTGGAGAACAGAGTAGGCTACATGCTCCCTGCAGGCAGCTGTTCCCAGGGAAGCAGGAGACACGAAAGGGCTGTACTGTACATGCTTAATTTCTGCCTCCAAAGTCACCAACCAAATAATTTATTCCTCCTCCATCCCCAGTTAGAATAGAGGCCAGGTGTGTTATATTAATGAATGTCTTCCCACCTGGAAGAAAGCATCAGGCGTGGAGAGGAAACATTCCCCCCACCCCAACACCTGCCCTCCAGGACCTCATCTCATTAATATTCACAGAAACCATGAAAGGTAAATAAGAAGTGATTGTTTTACATGTTTTATGTAACAGGAAGCTGCCAACTAGAAGAGTCACATAGCTAGAATGAAATCCAGAGAATACATTATGGTATGAGTCTGGATATTTTTGCCACCGAAATTAGATCATGGCCTTATCTATACAATGCTACATTTTTTCTTTTGCAAATGAAACATAGTCCCAAAACCATTTGAAATCAAAGATTAGCTATGGTTTTGACAAAAGCATCTATCATCTTGAGTACAGATAGGGTTATTTGCAATTTTGAATCTTCTACCATAAGAGCAGATAAGCTTTAAAAAATTGAATGCCACTAGGGTAAAGTTTTTTTATAGGGTAAGCGGCCAGGTAAAGGTGAGATAAGACAAATGAAAACCAGGAAGTTATCCAATGCTCAAAATGGGAAAGAATGCTTAATTTGATCAACTGGCACTATGTTTCTGTAACAGTTACAAGAGTCACTAATACTTCTTGAGCTTCTGAGAGTTTTAGGTTCTAAGTGCCATTTATGTGTGCTATCATTTAATTTCCACAACAAATATACAAGGAAGTTATATCTTTTTTTCAGATGGGAGAACAGACTATTTGCACATAATCATATACATGGTAGAGTTAGGATTTGAACCCAACTTCTGACTCCAGAGCCCATAATGTTAAGCAATGCATTAAGAACATAAACTCAGTTACTTCTGGATGCAGCACATTCCAGCAGGAGACAATTGCATACATCTAGGACAGCCACCTTTTTTTAAGCTTATAATACAGCTAGATATACATGACACAAACATTTAAAAGGCTAAAAAATGTTGACAGTGCACAAGTCAGCACAAATGAACATATTAACCAGTTCATGAGCTCCAAGAAGAGCTGGAATGAAAAAAAAAAAAAAAAAAAAAAAACATGATGAGAGCAAGGGTTGAGCTGACAAGCATGTGCCAAGAGTTTGAGCTATTTAAAGATGGGATAACCTGCTTAAGCCAAGAGTAAATTCTCATCGTGGGAGGGGCTCCCCACATTGGCTAGATGGGCAAATATTAGGCAGATCGACTTGGGTTGTTTTAAATGACTTCTAAAGTCCCACCAACACTGAGATTCTGTGATTTAGTCAACCTATTTTGAATAGCCACTATGTGCCTAATGCTAGGACAAGCTCCTCTCACAAAGAGAGATAAGACACATCATCATGGAATATACAGTTCAGTGGGGCAGTTAGCACAAACCCAGAAATGTAGAATGAAGTGTAATAAGTGCTCACAGGACATAGGAGCAAAGAAGACCTACACCTATCTCAAACTGGGAAGGGAAAATAAACGATAAATCAGACATTGCTTAGAGGTGAAACATTTGAAGGAAGAGTAAAAATTAGCCAGGTGTTCTAGTTATTCATTGCAACGTAATGAACCATCTCTGAAACATAAAATAATCATTTCATAACTTGGGTATCTACTTAGCAGCTAGGCTGGTTAGCAGGATGCAGGACAGTTTCACTCACATGCCTCGGTACCTTGGAGAAGATGGCTCTAGAGATGGTTCTCAGCTAGAACCCTCCCTTCTCTCCATGAAGTCTCAGGGCTTCTCCATAAGAGACGTCCAGCAGGGTAGGTAGGTTCTTAACAAGGTGGCTCTGGGCACCAAGAACGAGTGCTCTAAGAGATAAAGATGGAGGTTGAAAAGCTTCTTATATCTTAGCCTTGGAAATCAAGCAATATCACTGCCAACGAAATTTATTGGTTACACATGGGTCAGTGTGGTGGGGACACATAAATATGTAAATAATTGGGAGGTGTGGCTTATTTGAGGCCAGCACAGAGTCTAATTACCACACCTAGCTAAGAGGTTTGGGAGATTAAGAGGAGGCAATTTTCAGCTAGAAGGGATATCGTGCATGAAGACAGAGGCTTATAAGAATAAATCCTGAGAAACACCAGGTTGCCGCTATCACCAGCGCAGCAAGCATGAGCTGAGAGAAGACCTGGGCAATACCCCCACTACTTCACCTTCCTGCCATCAGCTCCCACATCCTAGGTGACCTTAAAACCAGAAACGAGTTTCCTTTCAACAGCCTGTCAAAACATAGTAGACTATTACGAAGTTCTGGCGTGCAGAGACATGCTTCAACCTTTTAAGGTTATTAAAAAGACATATTGGAAACTAGCACTGAAGTGGCATCCAGATAAATCCTGAGCATAAAGAATAAGCAGAGAGAAGTTCAAGCAAGTAGGTGAGGCTTATGAGATATTACCAGATGCTAAAAAACAGGATATCTGTGACAAATATGGCAAGGAAGGGTAATATGGTAAAGGTGGAGATGGAAGTCATTTTAACAGTCCAATTCAGTTTGGCTTCACATTCCTTAACCCAGGTGAAGTGTTCAGGGAATTTTTTGGTGGATGGGATCTGTTTTCTTTCAACTTCAAATACCCATTTGAGGCCTTTTGCGGGGGGTGGGGGGGATCCAGAGGGTAGAAGTTGAGGCACAGGGTCTTCTTCTCTACCTTTAGTGGATTTCCACCTTTTGGAGGGGGATATTCATTTGGCATAGGATTAATTTCTTTCAGTTCCCTAAATCATGAGGGTCTCATTTCATTTTCTTCCACTGTTGTTTGGCAGTAGTGGGATGGACAACTTCAAATCTATATCAACTTCTAAAATTGGTAATGCCAGGAGTTCCCATAGTGGCGCAGTGGAAACAAATCCAACCAGGAACCATGAGGTTGCGGGTTTGATCCCTGGCCTCACTCAGTGGGTTAAGGATCCAGCGTTGCCATGAGCTGTGGTGTAGGTTGCAGACACGGCTCTGATCTGGTGTTGCTGTGGCTCTGGCGTGTGGCAGCAGCTGCAGCTCCGATTAGACCCCTAGTCTGGGAACCTCCATATGCCACAAGTGTGGCCCTAAAAAAAAAAAGACAAAAAGATAAAAAAATTGGTAATGGCAGAAAAATCACTCCAAAGAGAATTGTCAAGGATGTTCATTCAAGAAAGAATGGAAGTTGAGGATGACTAGTTAGTTTTTAAGGCTAAATAATAAGCAGCAGCTGCTATGCTTGGTTAACAAGTAATTCAATGCATGCATTTAACAGAAATGTTAACCACAATAAGCTTCATTTGAAGACTGACAGGCACTTTTTTGGGGTTTGGGGGGCACGCTCACATGGCATGTGGAAATTCCTGGGCCTGGGATTGAACAGGTGCCACAACAGCTACCCAAGCCACTTCGGTGACAATGCTGGATTCTTAACTGGCTGCACCACAAGAGAACTCCAGGAAATTTTTTCTAGATGTCAAATGAACTCAACTTTCATTATAGCTGTACCTAAAGTATATATAAACAGCTCATCCAAGCCACTGTGAGTTTATTGTTGGGACCACATAATAGGACAATTTTTTTGTCCTTAAAATTATAGTAAATCTTTGCATGTACTTTGCTTTTCTAATGTAATCTTGAATAGAAAGATTAAATAGATTTAATAGTAAATGACTCTTTCTTATAATAACACTAGTATAGACCTACCTTTCTATTGTGTTTGCAATGTGAGCCAAGTAGTGTCAGCCTGCTGTGAAGTTAATATTGCCAGGATGAATCTTCCACAAAAATAATCTCAATTTTTTTTCAGTATTTTGTCGTGGAAAATATTACTGCATTAATGGTAATGTATTTCTGGTTTAATTAATATAAATTGAATATGTTTTCTAGTGTTCATTAATGCTGGCAACTTAAGTTTTGACAACAATTTTATTGAAGTATAATTGACTTACAATATTATATTAGTTTCATACTTAAAACATAATTATTTGATATTTTATAGATTATATTGCATAGAAATTTATTATAAAATATTGCCTATATACCCTGTGCTGTACATCCTTGTATCTTATTTATTTATTTATTTATTTATTTATTTTTTGTCTTTTGTCTTTTTTGTTGTTGTTTTGTTGTTGTTGTAGTTGTTGCTATTTCTTGGGCCGCTCCCGCGGCATATGGAGGTTCCCAGGCTAGGGGTCGAATCGGAGCTGGAGCCACCGGCCTACGCCAGAGCCACAGCAACGCGGGATCCGAGCCGCGTCTGCAACCTACACCACAGCTCACGGCAACGCCGGATCGTTAACCCACTGAGCAAGGGCAGGGACCGAACCCGCAACCTCATGGTTCCTAGTCGGATTCGTTAACCACTGCGCCACGACGGGAACTCCTTATTTATTTTATACTTAGTAGTTTGTACCTCTTAATCCCCTTCACCTATTTTGCCCCTCCCCCTACCTATCTTCCCCCTCGTAGTCACTAATTTGCTCTCTGTATCTGTGATACTGTTTTGTTATATTAATTTGTTTTATTTTTAGAGTCCACATGTAAGTGAAAACATACAGTATTTGTTTTTCTCTGACTTATTTCACTAAGCATAATACCTTCCAGTTCCATCCATGTTGCAAATAGGAAAATCTCATTTTTTTATAAGGCTAAAGTAATATTCAATTGTGTGTACGTGTGTGTACATATAAAATGTGTGTACATATAAAATCCATTCATTTGTTGATAGACATTTAGAGTGCTTCCAAATCTTAGCTATTGTAAATAATTCAGCTATGAATATTAGGGTGCATATATCTTTTCAAATTAGTGTTTTCATTTTCTTTGGCTATATACCCAGGAGTGGAATTGCTGGATCATATGGTAGTTATATTTTTAGTTTTTCTGAAAGCCCTCCATACTGTTTTCAATAGTGGCTGAACCAATTTATATTCCTATCAACATTGTCCTAGTTTTATTTTTTTCTCTGCATCCTTGCCAACACTTGCTATTTCTTGTCTTTTTGATGATAGCCCTTCTAACAGGTATGAGGTGATACTTCATTGTCATTTTTATTTGCATTTCTGTGATGATTAGTGATGTTGAGCATCTGTTCATGTGCCTGCTGACCATCAGTGTATCTTCTTTGTAAAGAGGTAATTCAGGTCCTCTGCCCACTTTTTAAATCTTTTTTTTTAAATATTGAGGTGTATGAGGGGTTTTTTTTTTTTTTGGATATTAACCCCTTATCAGTCATATCATTTGCAAATATCTTCTCCCATTCAGTGGGTTGCCTTTTCCCTTTTTTGATCATTTCCTTCAATGTGCAAAAGCTTTTAAGTTTGATTAGGTTCTACTTGTTTATTTTTGCTCTTGTTTCCCTTGCCTGAGGGAGACAGATCCAAAAACATATTGCTAAGACTTTTACATAGTAAAAGAGTATACTGCCTGTGTTTTCTTTTAGGAGTTTTATTGTTTCAGGTCTTACATTTAGGCCTTTAATACATTTTGAGTTTATTTTTTAATATGGTGTGAGAAAATGTTCTAATTCCATATACTTACATGTAGCCTCCAGTTTTCTCAACACAATTTACTAAAGAGAATGTATTTTTCCATTGTATTTTCTTGTGTTCACTGCCATAGATTAATTGACCATAGGTGCACGAGTTTATTTCAGGGCTTTCTATTTTGTTTCATTGACCTGAGTGTCTGTTTTGTGACTGTACCATGCTCTTTTGGTGACTGTAGCTTTGTAGTATAGTCTGAAGCTCTGATTCCTCCAGCTTTGTTCTTTTTTTCTCAAGATTGCTTTGGCTATTTGGGGTCTTTTGGTTTTATGCAGACAATTATTTAAATAGGTCATGTTAAGTTTAGGTTTTAAAGAGTTGGTAAACTGGGTCTTTATCATTTGCTTAAAAAGTAAAAGGAATGTGAATGTGTTTGATGTATTTTAAAAAATCCTGAGAAACACTAGATCAGGGAGCAGTACAGTACTCTGGAGCCAGTTATGCTCCAGTACAGATTTTGTATCCTAGAACTAAGCTGTCCAAAAAGGACATTAGTTAAATTAAGAATTCAGTTCCACAGTTTCATGGAAGCCACATTTAAGAGCTCGATAGCCACATGTGGTTAATGGTTACTGTATTGGACAATGCAGATACAGAACATCTTCACCATCACAGAAAATTTTATTGGACAGTAATGTGCTGGAAGCTCCTTTAATTGACCATTATTTAACTAACTTGCCATGTTAACTCTTAATTCCGATTGTAAAACATATCAATCGATGCTCAAGATATACTGAAACTTATGGGTAACCATACATGTCTTCACTCTCCAGTTTAACTGTTTGCTTTTTAAAAGTCAGTTGTGTTTGTTCCCAAACTTGTGTATTCCATTCTACTTAAAATGGAATTATGTAACTTAAATTGTCAATGGATAAAATATGAATGGGAAAATCTTACTTGTATGTGAATAGAGTGCCTTATTGAGAGATTATAAGATATTAGAAATAAGAACATTTAAAATTCTACACTAATCTCATTTCAAGAACTCCACTTTAAGGAACATGAAACTGAAAGCTCTTAGACAATATAATTATGGGTGTGATTTATTAAAGAAAGATGAAGCTGAACTCCAATAAGTAGAACCATTTATCAAATGATTTATAAATAAGCACAAATGCTATCCTAAGTTAATATAAATATATTTAGAGAGACAATCAGACATAGTATGCTTCCTAATGGAAGAAGACAAACTACATATAAAGTAAGTCTGGAAAAAATCAACTTGTAGATCCAATCGAGTCTATAGATTCAATTGCCATTTTATAGAAAACACAGAGGACAAAGGAAGTTCTTAATCTACATCATGTGAATGCAATCATCAAAGGCCAATCTGTGGAAAATTCTACAAGGCAAACAACCTGGTTTCTCCAACACTTTGCAAAGAAAAAGACAGATGATAGGGTAACTGGTAGATTGAAAGAGACTTGAGCAACCAATCATAAGATGTAGATCTTATTTGGATCCTAATTCACATATAGTATATAAAATAAAGTAAGAATAATACATTGTAAATCATTGTGAAGATTCAAGAAAATAATCCAATGTAACATGTTTATCTTGTTTGTAGCAGAGCCCACATTGGGAACCAATAGGAGAATAGAGTATGGAAATTGCAAATAAGAACAATATGGAGAGTAGTTTCGAAGGTCATAGCAATGAATTTGGATTTGCTATATAACATGAATCATAAAGGTTCTAAGAACTTAAGTAAGAAAAATGATGTTTGAGAAAATTAAATTAACTACTGTCTATATCATATGGGCCCAGTGGGAGAGAAATAGTAGAGAAACTGCTTAGTTGTTGCAATTTTTGTACAAAGTCCTACACTTATCTGGTGGCTATAGAAATGGAAAATAGTGGACATCCAGACATTACTGTGAAGAGGTACTAAAGTTACAGATAGGAAGGGGTCCATTTGATTCCTGAATAGACTACTGATTACCTGGAATCATCTTCAAACTACTTACCTCAAATGGCGAGAGACAGAGGATGGCAAGAGACACAGAGGAAAAGAGATGAAAGAAAGGTTAAGGAAACAAAGCAGACATCAGCCTCAGGTTTTTAAGACTGTTTCCTATTTATTCACTCTATTCAGTGCTAATGCTAAAGATATCAGAAGCGTAATGCAGAACTGGACAAATGTGTAAAGTATGAGTTGAAGTTTAATACGACCTGATTGCTTGAGACAGAGGTAAGTTTCAGGAAAACGTCCAATGCAGTTTCCTATTGATGCCTGAACAAATTTTACTTTTGCCACTCTCAGATTGCCTATAACTCCCAGCTGTGAACCAGAAGAAGTAAGGTAGCTAATTGCTCACAAAGGGAACTACACGAAAATCAAAAATTCGAAGCTTTCACTGTTATTTAATAAAATCGTTTTTTTATTTTCAGGTAAGTAGAATTCTTTATAAATGCATAATTTCTTAAGCCAACTTTCTTAGACCAGAGCAGTAAGAAATGCATTTAAGACTCTCATTCCTTCCCAACTGCAATCATCCCCAACGTTATTTTTCACTGTAGAATTAAGTGATACTTTAGCTTTTCTTAGACCATAGAGCCAGTCTTGTAATGTTCAGCTGGGTAGCTTGGAGGTTTCCCTTGGGCTACTTCATCACTGTTTCCCCTGATCAGCTAATTAAAATGAAGCTCAAAAAAGACAAGCTTTCCACATCTGGACTCCCAAGAGAAGACAGTCAGAGATTGGGTGTTCAGTCCCTGCCAACCTTCCTGACTTTAGGTGATTGGAACAGATCACTTACATTTGTACCACCTGTATACCTGTTTTCAACAGAAGGTCTACTAATCTCAAAAGCATCATGGGGTTTGATTTTTCATACTGATTTCTTCAAGTAAAATGATTTCTGGAAGCATTAAGCACTCTTACGTGACATAGAAAAAGATTTAACCACACAATAATAGAAAAACAATGCTTGATTTTGTTGAGAGCACTATAACCTTTAAAATGAGGAACTTGAGTTTACAAAACATCACGTCTAAAATCCACTTCTTTTTGTATTTGATCACTTTCTCAGTGTACATTTACAGCATATTCAAGCGTAAACCAGATCATTAAGACAATGAATCCATTCACAATTCGCAGACTGTCCACATCCATGAAAAAAAAAAATCCCCTTCTGCATCACTCTGAATTCCATAAGGAGGTTTTCTCAGAGGTTGCTTTCTGCCCTCTTTTTTAAAAACAACAACAGCTTATTAATTTAGACCTATTGGAAATTTACTATCACCTCATCGCTTTAGTTTTGCAAATTCTGCCCCCCAAAGTAATATTTTTTATTTTTGTTTTGTTTTTAATAGATTAAATTCACAGCCCTGCTATGCAAACTTCCCAACACCAGATGGCAGTTGTATGCCACAGCCTCCAAGGTTTGAGCTATAATGTATAAACTGAGATGAGATAAAAAGATCATTCTTTTGAAATTTGTTTGAATCAAAAACATAAATGTAAATAATAACTTAATACCAAGTAACATTTTAGAGCATATGTCAAACAACTGAAGTCTAGGATATAGTTTCATTCATCATCTCTCAAAAGTTATTCATCATTTCACAACATATCCTACTCCAACAGCCAACCATATACCAGTGTTTGATTAGAATGCAAATTCTCATATCTGTTATCACCTAAACACTTCTGATTTTTTAATCTTAAATTTAGTCTTATTTTGCACCTTCCCATTCACTTAGGCATGATAGAGCTAGTCTGCCTGGCTATCCCAATTAATTAAAGGAACAGAGACTTTTGGAGTTCCCTTGTGGCTCAATGGGTTAAGAACCTAACTAGTATCCATGAGGATGAGCGTTCCATCCCTGGCCTCATTCAGTGGGTTAAGTATGCAGCGTTGCCTCGAGCTGCAGTAATGGTCAAAGATAAGGCTTGGATCTGGTGTTGCTGTGGCTGTGGGCCAGCAGGGGCAGCTCCAATTCAACCCATCGCCTGGGAACTTCCATATGCTGCAGGTGCAGCATTAAATTAATTAATTAATTAACTAAAATGAAATAGAGGAACAGTGATTCTTCTGGTCTCATCATCTCCCTGCAGCTCTCTGGATCTCACATTTGTTCTCCCTTTCTTCTTCTTTACTTAAGAAACAAATTACTCTCCAAAATTCTTAGTTTCTCTTCACATTTGTCCCTGATTTTTAAAATTAGTTTTATTTTTCTTGTTGAGAAGAATTGACTCTGCTCCATTGCTGGAGCTAACTGAAGCTTGGCAAAAAAAAAAAAAATAGGCAAAAAACCCAATTCAAACATAGCCAAAGGACTTGACCAGATATTTCTCCAAAGAAAATATACCAATGGCCAATAAGAATATGAAAAGATGCTCAACATCATTAGAGAAATGAAAAAAAAAATGTGTCTTTGCTACACCCACAGCATAGTGAAGTTCCCAAGCTAGGGGTTGAATTAGAGCTATGGCTTCTGGCCTATACCACAGCCACCACAGTGCCAGATGCAAGCCCTATCTGCAACCTACACCACAGCTCACAGCAATGCCAGATCCTCAACCCACTGAGCGAGGCCAGGGATCAAACCTGTGTCCTCATGAATACTAGTCAGATTCATTTATGCTGAGCCATGATATGAACTCCAAGAAATGAAAATTAAAACCACAATGAGATACCACTTCACATTCATCAGGATGGCTGTAACTTAAAAAAAAATGGAAAGTAAGCCTTGTCAAGGATGTGGAGAAACTGGAACTCTCATGCATTGCTGCTGGGAATATAAAATCATGCAACAACTGTAGAATATATTTTGGTAGTTTCTCAAAAAGTTAAACACAGAATTACCATATGATCCAGCAATTCCACTCCTAGGTTTATACCCCAAAACATTGAAATCAGGGACTTGATACTTGCACACACATTTTAATAGCAGCATTATTCATGATAGACAATATAATGGAATTTCATTGAGCCATAAAAAAGAATGAAATTCTGATACATGCTACAACATGGATGAATTATGTTAAGTGAAATAAGTCAGACATAAAAGGACAAATAACATATGATTCCATTTATACCAGGTACCTAGAGTAGTCAAATTCATAGAGACACAGAGTAGAATAGTGGTTGTCAGGTGCTGCAGGGAGGGAAAATGAGGAGTTAGTCCTAAATAAAAGTTTCGTTTGGGAAAATGAACAAGTCTAGAAATTAATGATGGTGGTGGTAGCAATGTGAATGTACTGTAGCCCTCTACACGTAAAAATGGTTACAATGGTAAGTTTTATGTTGTGTAGATTTTACCACAATAAAAAATCATTCTATTTAGGGCTAAACCCCAACATAAAAGAAACTTTAAGCCTTAAAAGACTCTCCAATAATTTTGCAAGACTGGTATCTGCATATAAGTGAAAAACCTTTCAGATTTGATGATCATGTGAGAAAAGTGCTGTTTTTACATCAGTAACAAAACATCTGTAAACGCAGGAAATTTGGCATGATATATATTTCCTATAAATAACAACAAAAACACTTTAAAAAAAAACTGCCCATTGGCCACCTGCTGATAATGAAAGCCTAAAGAGAAATTGCCTCAATTCAAAGGACAATATGACATCAAAAAGGAAATTTTGAATAAAGAAAAAACAAGCAGAACTTTACCTAGCTGTATCACAAATCCATTAATTCATAGTGTAAGATAACTTTAACCAGGTTAGGCCAATGATGACACTTAAGTGTCTAGTAAACCATTTCTTCTCATCATTGTAAACAAGAGATAGAATTAACCAATGTAAGAGAACAACCAATTTACAAGGTTTTTTTTTTTTACCACATTTATGATCTGCATGGAAAAGAGTGTTTACTACAACTGATTTCCCCACAGTTGAATTTTGCATAAAGTCCCATAAATTTAGGGTCATTCACTATGTAACATAACTGTTGATCCTGTTTGCTCTTCTCATTAATCTGAAACTTTTGTTTTGCTGTTTCTCCAGCATGATGGGATATCTCTTAGCTCTCTGATAATGGTCTAGCCATTATGGAGGAAACAGTGTGTCCTCTTCTTCAGTCCTAACTTCTCCAGCCCAACTCCCAGGCAAAAGAAGGAACCTAAATTACCTCCACATAATGAATACTGTATTCATATTGCCTACTATTATTTGGACACCTAGTTTATGAGAGCACTGTGCTAGTGCCTTTTCTGTGTTATTTCTAATTCTAAAACCCCTGGGACATGGACACCAGTATCTCAACTTTAGATATTGAGGAACTGAAGCAATAATAGTGATGTGTCTTTGATCAAGGTCACAGACCTATTAAGTGGTACAGCCAGGTTTCCAACAAGTCTTTTAGCACCAAAGCCTGTGTGTGACCTTTCTGATACTGTTCTAACTTCAAAACACTGACTTGCTACAATCAGACAAGGTATATGAGTATTGGTACCACTCCTGAAGGAACAAAGATGCATTCTTTGGAAAGAATGTATAATTTGAGCTTTGCCCTTCAAGTGGCCTCTTTTTTTTTTCCACTGCTGATTTAGTGCAGTGTGACTGTGAAAGCCTTGCAGCTCAAAGGTCCCTCTGCATCCGTAATCTTTAGTTCCCAGGTTAATGTTAGCATGTCTCAGGGGACAGTTTTTTTTTTCCTGATGACCTTGGCAGGAAAAGAGGTTAACCCCCTCATCAACTCAGGCTGTACACAACACCAAAACACGAGAGGGCCTCCATTTTTGCTTCAAATATCTCTTTACATAAATCCTCAGAGCCTAGCCAAGGCAGCTTAGAGCATAAAGCAAATATCTTCTGTGACTGCAGAGAAGAAAAATTTCCAGGAAGTCAGGGATCTCTGAAATTGTCCTCAGCCCTACTGTCAATGAACAAGCAAAGGAATCAAGAACAGATAAGGAACAAGCAGATAAAGGAATTTCCAGTATGGTCTAAAACAAACTAACAGAGAAGAGATAAGATGTTTGCAGGAAAAATAACCTTTGGATGTCTAAAGAGCTAGCCTTTGACAAAATTGTACAGGAAGTTGTCTGTTTTCTCTTTTACTCCCTCCATATTCTCTTCTCTTCCTATATCATTCTACTCCCCCACCCTAAGTAGTCCAAGAGCTGATAAATACTTGTTGAATAAATGCCCTGTCCAAGCCCCTTCCTACCATGGGCCTGCCTCCTCTCTGCTGCCCCCTTAATATATTTCATGTTCCATAGCACCCTCCCCACCCAAGTTAAAACTTGCTACTTCTTTTAATTTATTCTCATTTAAGATCTCTAATTAAACTTACTTGGTTGATTTATCTAGCAAAGATGTTGATGGCTAGTCGTGATTTAATGCATGACTCCTACCAGATTACACACTTGCATTTTGATAGGACTTTCAAAACCTTAGAGCTGTCTTTCCACCTAAGCTATCTCTTCTGCCTCTTCTACTTGCGAAGCTATAAATTCCATCATGGTGTTTTTACAACCTCTCCAATGGCAGCAATGAGAAAGTTTTGACTGTACAAGATAAAGGACTAATGTTCATAAGAGATATGGCACTTGTTTTTAAACATTAATGGAATATTGCTTGTAAGCCTAGTACTCCCTAACTTGAAGGGGCTTACAATATTGTTGGGGAGACCAAATTAACACATATGAAAAGGCAAACAACACAACCAAAATATGATGGTCTTCCCGGACTTGATTATCTGGAACACCTGCTAATTCCAGTGATCTGACACTAGCAGAGGTCGGAGAGATGAGAGAAAGAACCAAAAGCTGTAGCTCGGAGTCTATGGCAACAATAACTAAATGGTGGAGCATAAACAAAGCAGTGACAGGGTCACAAATACATTGTGAAAACAAGGCCATCACCACAGCATGTACACCCATCAGTCTCGATGTGTGCTAGATCGTTTCAGTGGTGAGGGTTCAAGCTCTGGGAAATATACGAATGAAACACTGTTTGGTAAATACCGCCTGAAAACTGTGTTTCATCATTTCCCTGGGAACACATTGAAAATAGAATCGATGGCTTTTTAATTAATTCTGTGTCTAATATCTAGAGAGTAAGTTCAGCAATTGCACAAAACAATTTCCTTAATTTAAAGCTCTAATATCAGGAGTTAGGACTTAAATTTTCAAAAAGCTATTTAAAAACAATACTTAGAACGGTGGTTCTCAATCCAAGACAAATGAGTAGGAGATTGTTGGGGAAAGAGACACTGAAAAAGAGTTATATATTAGATTTTTCTTTATATCTCCAAACTGTGGGCATAGAAAGAACAGCTGCCTGCATCTTCCTAAGTACGGAAATGGTAGTAAAATCATTCTAATGATCTGTTTTCAAATACCTTGAATTTCTGTCTAATTTAGGTTATTTATTTTCAGAGTACTGTCCTCTTTTTGTGCACCTTACAGCACCAAGTATAACGCCATTCACAAGAAGAAAAATTTCAACACGTACTTTCCCATTGATTGCTTTGTTCTGGGAGTGATCCCAACCTCTTAGGAAAAATTCTAGTAGAAACTAAAAAGTTCCTTACTCCAAGCTACATTTCAGAAAACTGTCTCTGAACTGATTTTGCTGCACTAATGTAAACCACAGGTCTCATTAGATGAATATAAGGCATTGATCAGAAAGAGGATGAGGTTGAAATAGGTTTCCCTGGAAGAGCAAAGGGAAGGGAAAAACAAAAAGAAGAGTGGGATAACAAACTCTTTCTGGCCCCATAAACAAACATACAATGTGGCTAGGAAAATGTATAGGATTATACATGTGGCTCATATAGGTGTTTAACTTTGAGTGCCCTTAATATATTACAAAGTTAGTTGTAGAGAACTTTCTCATTAAGACCTTCCTCTGATTCTCCTGTTTAATTGCAAACCTATTTCATACCATCCACCCTAGCACCCTATACCATTTCCCTACTGAATTTTCTTCCATAGCACTTACCAATATATAATTTGTAACACATATATTTTTTTTATTTGGCTTATTATCTGTTTGTCCCACTAGTATATAAGTTCCATGAGGACAAAGGTAATGTCTGTCAAATTAACCATCGTTAAAAGATAATTTCTGGCATTCCGGTTGTGGCTCAGTAGGTTAAGAACCTGACATAGTATCAGTGAGGATGTGGGTTCAATCCTTAGCTTCGCTCAGTGGGTTAAAGATCCAGTGCTGCCATAAGCTGTGATATAGGTCACAGATACAGCTATGATTTGACCCCTTGCCCAGGAACTTCCATATGCCCCAAGTGTATCCATAAAGAGAAAAAAAAATAACTCCCCCCAAATGGTAAAATCATGATTGTCATACGAAAATTAAAAAAAAAAATACGTTAAAGATTTTATTTAACTCACCAATGAGGAAATCGGTGAAGTTTTACAACCGGTTGAAAGTAGAATCCAAACAGAACAGACACATTTATAGATCAGGAATATTGAAGTGAATGTGCAAATAGAGGTGACACTGGTTTTCCTACAGGAGGAAGAAGTATCCCTTAACCTGAGAGAATTAGACTGGTTTGTCTATAGCCAAACATTATTGTCTGCAGATAAAAATTGGTTCACATTGCTAACAGTTATCTCTAATCTATGGAGTTGTAAAACAGCTGCCACGTAAGTAGGATTAGCTAACCCAGAAAATGTGCTATGAACAGTGTTTTCCACTGAAACACAGAATTATACACCACAACAGTGCATAGCAGAGCTCCTGGCACATAGAACACTTTAGAGGGTGGCATGAGGGCCAAGTTTACAAACATGAACCCAATTCTCCAAATTCTCAGAAACCTGTTCATCACTCTTGCATGCCCTCTCTCATGTTATCCTCCCTCCATATGAAATCAGTCACCCAGCCTGTCATTTCCACCATCTGAAAAGACATATTTTCCTATATGAAAAAAATCTGTTTAATATATAAATGTCTTCATGTCTTTTCATGCTTAAAACCTATGCCCTCTTGCAATTGAACACAAGCTGTTTTTGCTCTCACTCCCCTGGGGACTCACACACCCTGCTGCTGCTACTGCCAAATGCTCTGCTCACCTTGTAGATCTGCCTAGAGCTCATTACCACTTCCCAGGGCCCTGCAACTAGGAGTAGCCTGTGCCACCTTCCTGCAGGTCCTTGCTGTGGTTGAGAGCCCAACGATCAGGCACTGACTGCTGGCCCTACCCATTGCCTGCTTCTCCCTGAAAAAACACTGAACATCCTGGGGATAACAGCCTCCTCACACCAAAGAAAGAGAGCAAATATTCAGACTTCCACACCAAAAATAAATAGCAACCCCCCAAAAATACAAAGGGGAAAATTTGCATAGAAGTAGCCTTACAAGACTACAGTTTGGCTTCCCCAAGCTCACAGAAAAAGAAAGACATAAGCAAGATGAAGAAGCTCAGAAACCATTCCCAGGTAAAGCAACAGGAGAATTTACTTAAAGTATTCAACAATGAAACAGACCTCTGCAGTCTGACAGACTTCAAATTCAAAAGGGAGATAATGAAAATACTAAAGGAATTAAGAGAGGATATGAATGGTAATGCAGATTCCTTTAGAAAGGAACTAGAAAACATAAGGAGAAGCCAAGAAAAACTAGAAAATTCATTCTTAGTTTCTGTAAACTGAGCTAAAAGCAATAAAGAGCAGAATGAATAGCGCAGAGGAACAAATTAGTGACGTGGAAGATAAAATAATGGAAATAACCCAATCAGGACAGCAGACAGAAAACCAAATGAAAAAACATCAAAGCAATATAAGAGACCTATGAGATAATATAAAGTGGGCAAATCTACACATAATAAGAATTCCAGAAGGAGAAGAAAAAGAAAAAGTGATTGCAAATATATTTCAAAAAATTTATGGCTGAAAACTTTCCAAATCTAAAGGATAATGATATCAAGACACAGGAAGCACACAGGGCACCAAACAAGTTGAACCCAAACAGGCCCACACCAAGACATATTATTATAAAAATGGCAAAAGTTAAAGAGAGGATTCTAAAGGCAGCAAGAGAAAAACAAAGCTTTAATTATAAGGGAACCCCCATAAGGCTACCAGCTGATTTCTCTACAGAAACTCTACAGGCCAGAAGGGAGTGGCAAGATACATTTAAAGTGCTGAAAGGAAAAAATTTGCAACCTAGAATATTCTATCCAGAAAGAATATCAGTTAAAATAGAAGGGGAAATAAAGAATTTCCCCCCCAAAAAAGCTAAAAGAGCACAGCAATACTAATCCCATTCTAAAAGAAATACTGAAAGAACTTCTTAAATTAAAAAAAAAATAAGAAGAATTAAGATGGAGGCAACAACTAGAAAGCAATCACTTAAATAAGCCAGCATCAGATCTAAACATGAAGATGTAAAAAAAAAAGACATCAAAATCATACAACATGGGGAAGAAAAGTAAGAAAATATAGATTCTTTTTATTTTTAATGATGTGTTTCAGCCTACATGACTATCAGGCTAAAGCAAGCAGATATAGGAAGGAGTTAATGTACTTAAAAAAACAGGACAACCACAAATCAAAACCAAACATTAAAGTCACAAAAACTGAAAAGTACTCAAGCATAAAACAAATGGAAACCATCCAACCAAAAAAAAAGAAAAGAAGAAAATAGAAACAAAGAATCAACTGGAAAAAAAGGTTTGAAATGGCAATAAATACATATCTATCAATAATCACCTTAAATGTAAGTGGACTGAATGCTCTAATCAAAAGACACAGAGTGGCAGATTGGATAAAAAAAAAAGCAAAAACCTTCAATCTGCTGTCTACAAGAGAATCACCTTAGGGCAAAGGACACACATCGAATGAAAGTGAGGCGATGGGAAAAGATATTTCATGCCAATGGACAAGACAGGAAAGCAGGAGTTGCAATACTCATATCAGACAAAATAGACTTTCAAATGAAGGCCATAAAGAAAGACCAAGAAGGACACTATTTAATGGTTAAAGGATCCATTCAAGAGGATATTACATTGCAGCACTATTTTCAATAGCCAAGACACGGAAACAACCTAAATGTCCATCAACAAAGGAGTGGATAAAGAAGATGTGGTACATATACACAATAGAATATTACTCAGCCATTAAAATGAAAGAAATAACAGCAATTGTAGCAACATGGATGGACCTAGAAATTATCATGGTAAGTGAAGTCAGTTAGACAATGAGACACCAACATCAAATGCTATCACTTACATGTGGAATCTAAAAATGAACACAATGAACGCCTTTGCAGAACAGATACTAAATCGCAGACTTTGAAAAACTTATGGTTTCCAAATGAGACATGGTGGGTGGGGGATGCACTGAGGGTTTGGGATGGAAATGCCTTAAAATTTGTTTGTGGAGTTCCCGTCGTGGCACAGTGCTTAAAGAATCCGACTAGGAACCATGAGGTTGCGGGTTCAGTCCCTGCCCTTGCTCAGTGAGTTAACGATCTGGCGTTGGCGTTGCCGTGAGCTGTGGTGTAGGTTGCAGACGCAGCTCAGATCCCGCGTTGCTGTGGCTCTGGCGTAGGCTGGTGGCTACAGCTCTGATTAGACCCCTAGCCTGGGAACCTCCATATGCCGCGGGAGCGGCCCAAAGAAATAGCAAAAAGACAAAAAAATTTGTTTGTGATGATTGCTGTGCACCTATAAATGTAAAAAAATTCGTTCAGTAAAAAAAAAAAAAAAAAAAAGAGGGGCCAATCCCACAAAAAAAAAAAAAAAAAAGAAAAGGACATTACAATCGTCAATATATATATCCCTAATATAGGGGCACCCAGATACCTACAACAAATACTAACAGATATAAAAGGAGAAATTGATGGAAATACAATAAGAGTAGGAGACTTGAACACCCCACTCACATCAATGGACAGATCCTCTAGACAGAAAATCAATAAGGCAACAGAGATCCTAAAGGACACAAGAGAAAAGTTAGATTGAATTGACATTTTTAGGACATTACATCCAAAAAAATCAGAATATACATTCTTCTCAAGTTCACATGGAACATTGTCAAGAATTGATCACATACTGGGGCACAAAGCTACCATCAACAAATTTAAAAGTATAGAAATTATTTCAAGTATCTTCTCTGACCACAAGGGCATGAAACTAGAAATCAACCACAGGAAAAGAAATGAGGAAAAACTGACTACATGGAGACTAAACAACATGCTACTAAAAAACCAAAGGGTCAATGAGGAAATAAAGAAGGAAATTAAAAAATACCTCAAAACAAATGATAATGAAGACACAACCACTCAAAATTTATGAGATGCCACAAAAGCAGTGCTCAGAGGGAAATACACAGCAATACAGGCCTTCCTCAAAAAGGAAGAAAAATCTCAAATTGACAACTTAACCCACCATCTAAATGAATTATAAAAAGTAGAACAAACAAAACTAAAGTCAGTAGAAGGAAGGAAATCATAAAGATGAAAGAGGAAATCAATAAAATAGAGATTCAAAAAACGAGAGAAAAAAATGAATAAAACCAAGAGCGGGTTCTCTGAAAAGGTAAACAAAATGACAAGGCTCTGGCTGAACTCACCAAGAAGAGGAGAGAAAAAACCCAAATAAAACAAAATAAGAAATGAAAAAGGAGAAGTCACAATAGATACTACAGAAATCCAAAAAATGTGAGAGAATACTATCAACAATTGTATGCTAACAAATTTGACAACCTAGAAGAAATGGACAACTTTCTAGAGACTTACAGCCTGTCAAAACTGAATCAAGAAGAAATAGATCAACTGAACAGACCAATCACTAGAAATAAAATTGAATATGTCATAAAAACCATCACTACAAATAAAAGTCCAGGGCCAGATGGCTTCACAAGTGAATTCTACCAAACATACAAAGAGGAACCTATACCCATTCTCCTTAAACGTTTCCAAAATGTTAAAGAAGAAGGAACACTCCCAAAGACATTCTATGATGCCACCATCACCCTAATTCCAAAACAAGACAAAGATAACACCAAAAAAGAAAACTATAGGCCGATATCTTTGATGACTATAGATGTAAAAATTCTGAACAAAATTTTTGCCAACCGAACCCAGCAACATATAAAAAAGATCATACATCACGAACAGGTGGGATTTATCCCAGGTGCACAGGGATGGTTCAACATACACAAATCAATCAATGTCATACACCACATTGACAAAAGAAAAGTCAAAAACCACATGATCATCTCAATAGATGCAGAAAAAGTGTTTGACAGAGTCCTCCATTCATGACAAAAACTCTTATCAAAGTGGGTATACAGGGAATATTCCTTAACATAATCAAAGCCATTTATGACAAACCCACAGAAAATATAATACTCAATGGAGAAAACCTGAAAGCCTTCCCACTAAAATATGGAACAAGACAAGGATGCCCACTCTCACCACTGTTATGCAACATAGTATTGGAAGTCCTAGCCACAGCAACCAGACAAACAAGAGAAATAAAAGGCATCCAAATTGGAAGAGAAGAGGTAAAACTGTCACTGCATGCAGACGACATGATACTATACATAGAAAACCCTAAGGACTCAACCCAAAAACTACTTGAACTGATCAACAAATTCAGCAAATAAGGATATAAGATTAACATTCAGAAATCAGTCACATTTATGTATACCAACAATGAAATATTAGAAAAGGAATACAAACATACAATACCTTTTAAAATTGCACTCCCAAAAATGAAATACCTAGGAATACACCTGACCAAGGAGGAGAAAGGCTTACATGCTGAGAACTATAAAACATTAATCAAGGAAATTAAAGAGGATGCAAAGCAATAGAAAGATATTCCATGCTCCTGGGTTAGAAAAATTAATATTGTAAAAATGGCCATACTACCCAAAGCAATCTATAGATTCAATGCAATCCCTATCAAATTACCTGTGACATTTTTCATAAAACTATAACAAACAATCCAAAAATGTATATGGAACCACAAAAGACCCAGAATTGCCAAAGCAATCCTGAGAAACAAAAACCAAGCAGGAGGCATAACTCTCCCAGACTTCAGGCACTATTACAAAGCCACAGTTATAAAGACAGTGTGGTACTGGTACCAAAACAGACATACAGACCAATAGAACAGAATAGAGAACCCAGAAAAACCCAGACACCTATGGTCAATTAATCTTTAGCAATGGAGGCAAGAACATAAAATGGGAAAAAGACAGTCTTTTCAGCAGGTATTCCTGGAAAACCTGGACAGATACATGCAAATCAATGAAACTAGAATACAACCTCACACCATGCACAAAAATACACTCAAAATGGCTGAAAGACTTAAATATAAGACAAGATACCATCAAAATCCTGGAAGAGAACATAGGCAAAACATTCTCTGACATCAACCTTACAAATGTTTTCTCAGGTCAGTCTCCCAAAGCAACAGAAATAAGAGCAAAAATTAACCTATGGGACCTAAGCAAACTGAAAAGCTTTTGCACAGCAAAGGAAACCATAAAAAATACAAAAAGACAACATACAGAATTGGAGAAAATAGTTTCAAATGATGCAATTGGCAAGGGCTTGATCTCTAAATTATAGAAACAACTTATACAACTCAACAGCTAAAAAGCCATCAACCCAATGAAAAAAAATGGGCAAAAGACCTAAATAGGAAGATATACAGGTGGCCAACAAGTGATATTGAGCATGAAAAAATGCTCAACTTCCCTGATTATCAGAGAAATGCAAATCAAAACTACCATGAGATACCACCTCACACCAGTCAGAATGGCCATCATTAATAAGCCCACAAATAACAAATGCTGGAGAGGGGGTAGAGAAAAGGGAACCCTCCTGCACTGTTGGTGGGAATGTAAGCTGGTACAACCACTATGGAGAACAGTATGGAGGTACCTCAGAAAACTATACATAGAACTACCATATGACCTAGCAATCCCACTCTTGGGCATATATCCAGACAAAACTTTCCTTGAAAAAGACACATGCACCTGCATGTTCATTGCAGCACTATTCACAATAGCCAAGACATGGAAACAACCCAAATGTCTATGGACAGATGATTGGATTAGGAAGATGTGGTATATATACACAATGGAATACTACTCAGCCATAAAAAGAACAAAATAATGCCATTTGCAGCAATATGGATGGAACTAGAGACTCTCATCCTGAGTGACGTTAAGTCAGAAAGAGAAAGATAAATACCACATGATATCATATATCTGTAATCTAATATATGGCACAGATGAACCTTTGACAGGAAAGAAAATCATGGGCTTGGAGAATAGACTTGTGGTTGCCAAGGGGGAGGGGGATGAAGTGGGATGGATGGGGTGCTTGGGATTAATAGATGCAGACTATTGCCTTTGGAATGGATTAGCAATGAGATCCTGCTGTGTAGCACTGAGAACTATGTCTAGTCACTTACGATGGATCGTGGTAATGGGAGAAAAAAGAATGTATACATGTATGTGTAACTAGGTCACCATGCTGTACAGTAAAAATTTGCTAGAACACTGTAAACAAGCTACAATGGAAAAAAATAAAAATCATTATATAAAAAATAAAAACCCATGCCCTCAAAATAAAACCTAAGGCCCTTTACTACTGGGCACCTCTAACAAAGGAGAAGGATGCAAAAAGGCTATGGACAAATCACCAATTTAGCATAGTTGCTGGCACATAACAGATGCTCTGTAACTATTTGATAAATGAATTCATTCACAGTTATTCAAAGCAGATCCTTTGAATAACTCATCTTCCCCCTGAATTTTTTTTAATGTAACTATTATTTATTCTGTAAGTATGCCTTGTTTTACTTTTTCCATTTGGAACTCATACCTCATTTTAAAAAATAAATAATACTTGGATTCTATGGAAAGTTTTATCAAGAATCTAAGGTATAAAAGTATTAAATTTTTTTTTTTTGTCTTTTGTCTTTTTAGGACCACACCCACAGCATATGGAGGTTTCCAGGCTAGGGGTCGAATCAGAGCTGCAGCCGCTGGCCTATGCCACAGCCACAGCAACACGGGATCCGAGCTGCGTCTGCAACCTACAACACAGATCACCACAACACCGAATCCTTAACTCACTGAGCAAGGCCAGGGATCAAACCTGCGTCCTCATGGATTTGTTTCTGCTGAGCCATGGATGTAAGTCAGATTTGTTTTGTTTTGAGACAAGAACTCCAAAACTATTAAAATTATAGTTAATTTATCCATTCTGACAAAGTCTTACCTAATTATGTGCACCACTTACTCAAGGGAGTCTCTAGATAGTACTGACAAAGTTCAGATTGCTGCAATAAAAATTAAAAGCCAACGTAATAGTTCTATAGATGAAGAAACTGTTTCAAAATTAACTGGAGCTGGCTGGAACGGATGGCCTCTCTGCCTTCTATGTTTTATAGAATTTTATTCTTTTTGAAGGGAGGTTGATGTCTAAAGAAACCTTTAGAATCAAAGGCTAAGATTCAGCTTGGCGCTGTGGTTATGTTCTCTCCATGAGCTCATGCTTTTTTGTCAACAACATCTCCTTCTAGTTGCATGTATAAGAGCTCACCAGGGCAAGAAAATGTTAATTCAAAATGTACTTCCCAGATGCCCATACATAAACCATTATAGTGAAAGGCAGTAATTTACACTTAGCAAAATAAAATGTTTAAGAAACTATGGAAAGAACTGTAAGAGGACCCTTTTAAAATGCTGGGAGTGAGAGTAATGCTAACTTTAGAAAAACTATGAAGTAAAATCAAATTTGCTTTGGTATTCCTTCCAGCCTTCCCTTCATTGCCTTATCCCCAAGGAAGCATTTTCTCTGACTTCCCACTAGGTAACCAGGGTCCCTCATGTGGCAGCCATAAAAGGTATGCCCTCCTTGGACATTGTCCTGTCCTTGGTCTTCCGTCTCCCCTTACCTCATCTAAACCAACTTGTTACAGGCCTCTCAGTGTATTTTCATGTTGGCCAATAACTAATATACTAATAAGATGTAACTCACTTATTAAATTATGTACTTCTCTTACCAAGAACAGTTATATTTTACCATTCCTTGAGTCAAAGATGAATAACAAAAGTAAAAGTTCAGACATCATGAACAGAATTCTATTTAGGGAAGGGGGGCTAGAATTCTTCCCAGTATCCTTTAAAAATGCAAGGAATAAAAATTCATTGAAACAGCCTATGATTAACAACTACATCTATACTATATTTGCTATGAATTTATCTTATCATTTGGATTATTCTTTTCAAATTCAAGTGTGTGGGGAAAAATCCTGTTAATGGAAGGTTCAGGTTAGTTAGATACAGGTCAATCAAGGTTTTACTCTAATGGAATTTACATAATGTGGTGACTTTCAGCTGTGAAAAAAATTTTGCTAATCAGTTCAGTTAGTCTTTAATATTGATTTAATGACCTGTTTGAATGGGTCACACTAATTGAACTAAACTATATTGTTTACAAGAGCAGCTGGTAGTGAAAAAATGTGTCCTATGTCCTTCTATCAAAGCAGACAATACAGCTCATTTTACTTTTGGCTTAAAATTGGCTAGCATGAACTTCATTTTGAATGTACCTTAATCTTTCATTTTACTTCATTTTGCATTTGTATGCCCTTTTATATACAGCAAGGTGAACTGATTTCAAGGATAACACTAGCATAATAAATAAAAAAGTAGGTGCCTCATTATCACAGTGGGTAGCACGTCAGTCTCATCATAATAAATAAAAAAAGTGGCAGAGTTAAGCCTTTTTTATCTTGATCACTCCAGAAGTTTAAATTTCTGTGATAGTTCTAGGGAAAAATGGTTCTTTGTGCTAATGTAAAATAATATTTTGGCAGCCATCATACTGAGGATATATACTAAATACTTAAGGTATACTATGGGAATATTTTTTGAATGTGGAGGAAGATGGTACAATTACATCCTTCTAATTGTAGAGGTTTGAATTATGCCAAGATAGCATTTCAAATGTGTTATTTCAGCCCTAATAAAATTAGCTGATGAATTAAAACATTAGAGTATTAAGGTCATAACACTATAGCTTAGTAGTTTGTTTACCTTTTTTTTTTGGCCTTTTAGGGCTGCCCGTGCTGCACATGGAAGTTCCCAGGCTAGGGGTTGAATTGGAGCTGCAGCTGCTGGCATACAGCACAGCCACAGCAACGTGGGATCCGAGCTGCATCTGCGACCTACACCACAGCCCAGGGCAATGCCAGATCCCTCACCCACAGAGCGAGGCCAGGATCAAACCCGCATACTCATGGATATTAGTTGGGTTCGTTCCTGCTGCTCAAAACTGGAACTCCCTAATATCTATTATTTTGCTTAAAATATTTTTCTCCCTCCCAGCCCCATCCGAAAATACCATGAAAATACAGAAGCATATTTTGTATATCAATAAGTAAATATTTATTATCTGCTCACTCTGTAAGTATTACCCATATAAAACATTTCCTGGTTAAAGTACTTGAAATCTATTTAAGGAGTGTAATAAGTACCCATAAACAACAAACCTCAATATAAAACAAAGGCTAATAGGAGATCAGAGAAGGGCAATAGGTTAGGCATCAGAGAAGATATGGGAACCTCAGCTAGAGCTTGAAAGAGCAAATTGTTGATAGTAGAAGAGAGTAAGGGTCATTCCAAAGCAAGAGAAGAGCATAAGCAAAAGAGCTGAGTACAAATTGGCCTGGCATGTCTACAATGGCTGTATTGTCCACAGTGAGAAATACGGATACGTAAGTAATATGTTTTGTCCCAGGCATGAGATAATTTACCCCTTGAGTATAGGAACTGTATCTGTTACATATTTGTTCATACTTTTGAACACCTACTTCAATTAAATATATGCAATAGATTCTCAATCATACCTAGTTGGATACATTAACCTGAAAGGATATGATGGCAGATACCAAAGAAGTCGGCCTAAGAAAAAACATCTGGGATTATGATACAATGAAACAGCAACAGAGCAGAGTTGCCAACTTTGGAAACTTTCCTAATAACTCATAGTAATAGAGAGTTTGTAAATATGTTGCTGATGAGAAGGTACAAGAAGCTGCCTAACATGATTCTACCTACTTTTACCCACATGATTTATCTCTTTGCCCAATTAACCTTCCTAGTCTGGTATTGGTCCTGAGCCCTACACACTCCATATTAGTTCTGAGAGATTTTAATAGGTACGTAGAAATGTGCCACATAATCAAATAAGTTAGGAACCATGGCCTACTCTATCTTGAAGATTTCAATGAACATTTATTCATATATCAAAATGTTCTGAAATTTCCTACAATAATCTGTTTTAAAGTGTACTTTGTTTAATGTGATATTTCTCAACCTTATTTCACTACAGAAATCTTTTTATTTTAATAAAGACTACTTACAAAATAGCATTCTATAGAAGCCTAGCACCCTGGTTTATGAAAATCTTCATTAGGAATACCAAGGGAGTTGCTGGGAAAAATTGACCATTTTCATTTTAAATCTGCAGCTGCCTGTGCTTTGCTGCCATCTCAGATTGTAATTTCAATCAGGATGCATTGTCTGCCTGCTTGTGAAATGATCTAGGAGTCTTCAGGAATAAAACAGTTAAAGCAATTTGTGATAGTTATAAACCTAGTCTTCCCATTTATGTAACAATGGTAGTACAATTCTGGAATTTGGGTTACCAAGAAGTCTTCTAGTTTGGTGTATTTGATTATGGTCCCATGAACATGGGCTCTGAGTGAGTGAAATATAATGTTTATATGTTTCGAAACTCTTGGGTACTAACAAGCAAAACCTGAAAATTGTTTTAAGATCATACTTTGTAATGTCACATGTTTTTGTAGTTTTTAATCACCTTAGTTTCAAATCTTAAGGAATTCTGGCCACTGACTCTCTTTGCTAGAGCTTTGAATGGAATTGTTCAGATTATCTGTGTGGATTAATCTAGGAATTTAATCTTTTTTACAACACTGCAAACATTGGAAAATGCATTTGGCACTTAGTGATGGGCAGCTTATTTGATAATAACGAGTTTAACCTCTAGAAAAAGTCATACCTGGGTCCAAAGTCTGGTTTATCTCAGGTAATACATGAGATTACATGTCAGGTTATTGTTACTACTTACTAGAGAAATTTATTACCAATAAGTTTCAAAAACTGGAATTCTCTTTTAGGGAAGTCTGCATCCAAAGTTCATTGCCTTTTTCCCCACACCTCTGCTTTCCAGAGTACCACTCTGAAAATGATCATGGTCGCTTATGCTAAGAGTAAAACTAATCTCATAAATGAGGACTGTGTAAATGACACAAGTAAGTGTGTATATATATATGTATATGTGTGTGTGTGTGTATATATGTATATATATATATGTGTGTGTGTGTATATATGTGTGTGTGTGTGTATATATATATATATATATATTTAAACTATGAAACAGAGCTAGGGTCATCTATTGGGTCAAAGACTCAGTAACCTAGTTCAATCAGAGTGTGAGCAGGCAGATACATGATACATAACAATAGGGACAACCAAGGAGAAAGTAAAGAAAAAGCAAGTTAAATGTAGGATTTTTTTCTCTGTATTTTCACTCTTTTAAAATGTTGCAGAATTTTCATTTTCTAATACAGGAAAAAATCAAAGTTATTTTTAAAAAGCCGTATAACCTTAAACAAACTTCATAAATTATAGAAAGTGAGTGGAGAAACTTCTCTTCAACCTCAATTCCAGCATGGTACATCTTTTTTTAAAAAAAAATTATTATACTTGATTTACAATGTTCTGTCAATTTCTGATGTATGGCAAGTGACCCAGTTATACATTTACATGCATTATTTTTTTTCACATTATCCTCCATCATGTTCCATCACAAGTGATTATATATAGTTCCCTGTGCTATACTGCAAGATCTCATTGCTTATTCATTCCAAATGCAGCAGTTTGCACCTACTAACCCCCAACTCCCAGTCCATCCTACTCCCTCCCCTTCCCACTTGGCAACCGCAAGTCCGTTCTCCATGTCCATAAGTTTGTTTCTTTTCAATATAGATAGGTTCATTTGTGCTGCATATTAGATTCCAGATATAAGTGATATCATATGGTATTTGTCTTTCTCTTTCTGACTTAATTCACTTAGTATGAGTCTCTAGTTCTATCCATGTTGCTGCAAATTGCATTATTTTGTTCTTTTTATAGCTGACTAGTATTCCATTGTGTGTGTACTACATCATCTTAATCCGTTCATCTGTTGTTGGACATTTAGGTTGGTTCCATTTCTTAGCTATTGTGAATAGTGCTACAATGAACATGGGGTACATATATCTTTTTGAATGGGAGTTTTGTCCAGATATATGCCCAGGAGAGGGATTGCTGGATCATATGGTAGTTCTATATTTAGTTTTCTGAGGTACCTCCATTCTGTTTTCCATAGTGGTTGTACCAATTTATATTCCCACCAACAGTATAGGAGGCTTCCCTTTACTCCTCACTCTCCACATTTGTTATTTGTAGGCTTACTAATGATGGCCATTCTGACTGGTGTGAGGTGGTACCTCATTGCAGTTTTTATTTGCATTTCTCCGATAATTAGTGATGCTGAGAATTTTTTCATGTGCCTATTGGCCATCCATACATCTTCTTTGGAGAAATGTCTAGGTCTTCCTGCCCATTTTTTCTTTTAAGTATTTGGATTATGATGTATCTGACCATGATTTATGTTCATTCTCTTTGGACTTTGCTGAGCTTCTTGAATCTGTAAATTTATACCTTTCACCAATTTGGGGAAGATTTCAGCCAACTCTTTCTCCTCTCCTTTTGAGTCTTCGATGACACCAACATTAACTTTTTTGACACTGATAATAATGCCATTTTTAAATAATTAAAATAATTAGTGGTAATAATGATAATATCACATTTTATCAGCTCTATTAAGATGTTATTAATATATCATATACTTCACCCACTTATACTATAAAATTAAATCTTTAATAAAACTTTTGATATTTTCTCACATAGGCCCTTGAGGATCTTTTTTTTCTTTTCAATTTCTTTTCCCTCTTTTCTTCAGACAGGGTAATTTGTATCAATCCATTTTTAAGTTAACTGATTCTTTTCTCTGCTATCTCCATTCTGCTATTGAGCTTCTCCAGTGAATTATTTCAATTATTGTATTTTTCGGTTCTAAAATTTTATGTATTTATAGCTTGTATTTCTTTGCTGAGAACTTCTCTTTCCATTCGTTTCAAGAATATCCACCATTACTACATGGAACATTAGAAAATATATGTTTTAAAGCCTTTGTCTGATAACTCCAATATCCAGATTATCTCAGGTTTAGCATCTGTTTATTCTATTAACTTAAACAATTTATCTTGGACATTCTGAATATTATATGTTTACTCCAGATCCATTTAAAGTCCTCTGGTAAATGATGAGTTGGTTGTTTGGTTGGGCTGTTGGCTAGCTTAGTAGGTAATCAATTCATTTAGGTTCAAACTGCAAGTTTTAACTTCCCTCTTGTAAGCAATGAGTCTGATATCAGTTCAGTTTTCCAAATCATTGCTACGCTATTTGGGTCTACACCACATATGCACCATTCAGGACTTACTCTGACCTTAGGCAGTAGTTTATATCATATTTCAGTTTTCAAAGCTTTTTCTGTGCTTCTTTGTGTCTGTTCCCTGTATGAAGAACTTGAGTGTAAGCCCAGAACTTATGTCCATTTAAACTCAGAATTAGGGGAACCCCTTCTTCAATACTTTACAGCCTGGGATTTCCCCATAGTCTTTGGCTCCAAGAGGCCTATTTTCCAAATTTCTCTGGGTAGAATAAAGGGACTTCTCCTATAGTTTTAGACCAGTGTGATACTGTGAAGTTCCATGAAACTGGGGACAAAATTAGACTGAAGCAAGAAAAAGACAAATAAAATCATCAGTATTCCCCATACATATTTGGTCCACCAAGGCTACTTTCCTTGGTTCCTCTAGAGAGAAATATGGGAACATTTTTGCCTTGGGGTTTCAGGTGAGTGCCTCATCATTATAGCACTGTAGAACTACAACTAGTGATGATCTTAGGCAGGGCCTGGGGAGAAAAAAAATAAAGAAGAGAAGGCAAGAATTTCCTTTGCATCCTCCAGATCAGGCTATCAGTCTCTTGGATGGAAAGAGGGGGTTACTCAAAGAGTTTTTGTTGTCTAGGCCCACTGCACAATTCTGGCACATTTACCACCCTTGAGTCAAAGTCAATCAAAACAAAATAAACAGTAAACTCATCACTTTACTGGTTGTTCTTCAAGTTTTACTTCTCTCTCCAATCTACCTGCTATTGAATACTCTTCAGAGTCTTCAAAGAGTTACATTTTGTGTTCTCTTCATAGTTTATGGTTAAAATCAATGAGAAGAACAGGCTGTAGCAGGCTTACTCTGTTTAGTCCAGCACTGCAAATCCCCCACAATCTCTTGCTTAAGGAAAAGACAAATGTAGAAAAATCACACATATTAGATGTACTTGACCACCATCTCATGTATCTCCTTCCCAAGGATATAAAAACATCAAATAAAAGAAGGAGAAATTACATAGACAAAAATAAAATATATCAAAATGATCAATATTAATATCAAAGTACAAATCAAAGAAAAGAAGCATTATTTGATAGAAAATATAATTTGTTTTGATTAAAATGTATAATTTACAATGAGGATATAACAGTAATGAACCATTACCAAATAATGAAGTTTTTCTAACACTACATCTACATCTAAGCAAAATCTGTTATAAATTCAAGGAGAAATTGAGAGATACATAATTATAATGAAAGATTGATGTATCATATTACTCAATCTTTGATATAGAAAAGTAGAAACAACACTTAATATTGGAGAAAATTTAATTTATGCATTTGAACTATTAGGCATATATTTAATAAAACATCCTAAAAAGATAATACACATTCTTTTCCAAAGGTCATAAGCATCTCAAAAATTTGATCATAATCTAGACCATGGGATCTATAAACTTTTTCTCTAAAGGTCTCTAGTAAATACTTTAGGCTTCATGAAGTCTTTCAGTCTTTGTCACAAGTATAATTATTGTAATGAAAAAGCAACCATGAATAATACATAAACAAATGGGCATGATTCTATTCCAAAGAAACTTTATTTACAAAAATACATAGTAAGACAGATTTGACCCCTAAGCTGTAGAGTGCTGACATCTAAACTAAACTAATCAGAGGAGCTGGGAGCTCTGAAGATTTCTTCAGTAGGAAGCTGTGAGATAGGTCAAATAACAGAGATGATTTCAAATCAATTACAGATTCAAATATTTCTAGATGTCTTGACAGATGAAGAGTAAAGCAGCCTGATATAAGAAGAGGCAGGGGTATTTTGATCTTGATCAATGAGAAAGGTGAGACTGTAGGAGTTATGACACTATTAGGAAAATTACATTACATCTGAATCTCAATCTAGGAGATTTCACGTGAGTTGAAAAAATGTATTCTACTAATTCTTAAATGAAATGAAAGCTAACTTCAATAAAATTTGCTACGGGCTAAGATTTACCAAAGTGACTATGTTTATAAAGATGGAGACTGAGTTTAATGAAAAACCACAGGATTTAACTGGAAGTTCTCTCACTAATTAGCTGCATCTCCTTAAACAAGCCATTTAGTCTCCTTTGGCCTCAGTTTCTTCAACAGGTAATAAGGGGCTTGTAGTAGATAGATATTTACATGCTCTATAGTTGAAAACTCTATAATTCACTTAAATCTTAGTGTATTATATACTTTAAAATTTATTAACAATACTTGTCAGTGTTAAATGGTCTACTTAGCTGTTTTTATAAATTACTTACCACCTTTAAGGGATAATTAGCTGGAAAAGTGATCTACCCATTCAACAAGTCATCAACCAATTCACTTCAATTATAAATAAAGTAATGAAAATAAAACAAATGGCTTCTTGAGGACCTCTCTTAAAATCACACATCTTAAAAGTAACATTAAATATCACAGAGGATAAAAGCACAGGAGTAAAGAAAGTAAAGAAAAAAAAAATGGGTAACTGAGTACAGTAGGAAATGATAGAAAATATATCAGTGATTATTTCTAGCACTAAAAGTTATCTAGAGAACTATGGAGTCTTTATTACAGATACTGGTTATATTTTTTGAGGACTAAATCTACTATGCATGCAAAAATTAGATGCTGAGTACGTTTTTCCAAACTCACACAAAGTAGCAAAGCAATAATTTGAACTCAAGGTTCTCTAACAGCAAATGTTTTAAAATTACACTGCATTGCTCCTTGAGCCTAAGATTCTTCTCAAAATAATTGCCCCAAGAAATAAAATACTTGCAGATTACCTCTAATGTAACTAACATTACCAGATTCAGTGGTAGATCCAAAAAGAAGTTTATAATCCATTGGGCAAATAATGAAATATTTTGAATAAAAGAATGGCAATTAAAAATTAGTTCATTGGAAAAGGAATACTCCCAAATATATTCTATGAGGCCACCATCACCCTCATTCCAAAACCAGACAAAGACAACACCAAAAAAGAAAACTATCGCCCAATATCATTGATGAATATAGATGAAAAAATTCTCAACAAAATCTTAGCCAACCAAATCCAACAACATACCAAAAAAATTATACACCATGACCAGGTAGGGATCATCCCAGGTTCACAAGGATGGTTCAACATACACAAATCAATCAGCATCATACACCACATTAACAAAAGTCAAAAATCATATGATCATCTCAATAGACGCAGAAAAAGCATTTGAAAAAGTTCAACATCCATTCATGATCAAGACCCTCGCCAAAGTGGGTAGAGAGGGAACATTCCTGAATATAATCAAAGCCATTTATGATAAACCCACAGCAAATATAATCCTCAATGGGGAAAAACTGAAAGCCTTCTCACTCAAATCTGGAACAAGACAGGGATGCCCACTCTCACCACTGCTCTTCAACATAGTTTTGGAAGTCCTAGCCACAGCAATTAGACAAACAAAAGAAATAAAAGGCATCCATACAGGAAGAGAAGAGGTCAAACTGTCACTGTATGCAGACGACATGATACTATACCTAGAAAACTCTAAGGACTCAACCCCAAAACTACTTGAACTGATTAATCAATTCAGCAAAGTAGCAGGATATGAGATTAACATTCAGAAGTCAGTCGCATTTCTGTATACCAGCAATGAAATATTAGAAAAGGAATATGAACATACAATACCTTTTAAAATTGCACCTCAAAAAATCAAATACCTTGGAATACACCTGACCAAGGAGGTAAAGGAATTATATGCTGAGAACTATAAAACTTTAATCAAAGAAATCAAAGAAGATGTAAAGAAATGGAAAGATATTCCATGTTCATGGATTGGAAAAATCAACATTATAAAAATGGCCATACTACCCAAAGCAATTTACAGATTCAATGCAATCCCTATCAAATTACCCATGACGTTTTTCACAGAACTAGAACAAACAATCCAAACATTTATATGGAACCACAAAAGACCCAGAATCGCCAAAGCAATCCTGAGAAACAAAAACCAAGCAGGAGGCATAACTCTCCCAGACTTCAAGAAATACTACAAAGCCACAGTCATCAAAACAGTGTGGTACTGGTACCAAAACAGACAGACAGACCAATGGAACAGAAGAGAGAACCTGGAAATAAACCCTGACACCTATGGTCAATTAATCTTTGACAAGGGAGGCAAGAACATCAAATGGGAAAAAGAAAGTCTATTCAGCAAGCATTGCTGGGAAACCTGGACAGCTGCATGCAAAGCAATGAAACTAGAACACACCCTCACATCATGCACAAAAATAAACTCCAAATGGCTGAAAGACTTAAATATACGACAGGACACCATCAGATTCCTAGAAGAGAACATAGGCAAAACACTCTCTGACATCAACATCATGAATATTTTCTCAGGTCAGTCTCCCAAAGCAATAGAAATAAGAGCAAAAATAAACCCATGGGACCTAATCAAACTGAAAAGCTTTTGCACAGCAAAGGAAACCAAAAAGAAAACACAAAAACAACTTTCAGAATGGGAGAAAATCGTTTCAAATGATGCAACCAACAAGGGCTTAATCTCTAGAATATATAAGCAACTTATACAACCCAACAGCAAAAAAGCCAATCAACCAATGGAAAAATGGGCAATAGACCTGAATAGACTGTTCTCCAAGGAAGATATACAGATGGCCAGCAAACACCTGAAAAAAAATGCTCAACATCACTGATTATAAGAGAAACGCAAATCAAAACTACCATGAGATACCACCTCACACCAGTCAGAATGGCCATCATTAATAAATCCACAAATAACAAGTGCTGGAGGGGCTGTGGAGAAAAGGGAACCCTCCTGCACTGTTGGTGGGAATGTAAACTGGTACAGCCACTATGGAGAACAATTTGGAGATACCTTAGAAACCTATACATAGAACTTCCATATGACCCCGCAATCCCACTCTTGGGCATTTATCCGGACAAAACTCTACTTAAAAGAGACACATGCACCCGCATGTTCATTGCAGCACTAGTCACAATAGCCAGGACATGGAAACAACCCAAATGTCCATCAACAGATGAGTGGATTCGGAAGAGGTGGTATATATACACAATGGAATACTACTCAGCCATAAAAGAGAAGGACATCATGCCATTTGCAGCAACATGGATGGAACTAGAGAATCTCATCCTGAGTGAAATGAGCCAGAAAGACAAAGACAAATACCATATGATATCACTTATAACTGGAATCTAATATACAGCACAAATGAACATCTCCACAGAAAAGAAAATCATGGACTTGGAGAATAGACTTGTGGCTGCCTGACAGGAGAGGGAGGGATCAGGAGCGTAGGGTTATCAGATACAATTTAGAATAGATCTACAAGGAGATCCTGCTGAGTAGCATTGAGAACTATGTCTAGATACTCATATTGCAACAGAACAAAGGGTGGGGGAAAATATCTATATATGTAAGAGTAACTTGATCCCCATGCTATACAGCAGGAAAAAAAAAATTGGTTCTTTGGGAAACATATGAGGATATGAAAATTACTGGACCAGTACCGGATATTTATATTTTAAACTTTTTTTGTGAGCTTTATTGAGGTGTAATCTATATATAATAAAATTCTAAAATGTCAATGACAAATGTATCCAGTCATGTAACCACCACTACCATGATAGTTACACAGAATATTTCCATCATCCCCCAAGTGTTTCCTTTTAGCACTCTGTATTCAATATCCTGCCTGCACCACAGACCCTGCCAATCACTAATCTGTTTTCTGTCACTGTAGTTTTGCCTTTTCTTGAACATCATATAAATTGAACTGTACAGGATGCAGTCATCTGTGTCTGGCTTCTTTCATTTAGGATAATACTTTTGAGAATCATCCATCTTATGTGTATCAGTAGTTTGCTCATTTTTATTCCTGAGTAGTTTTACATTTTATGAATGGACCACAATTTGCTTATCCATTCACCTATTAAGACACTTGGGTTGAACCTAGGTTTTGACCATTGTTAGTAAAACCCTATAAACTTTCAACTACATATCTTCATATAAATAAATTCTTTTAATTTCCCATGCAAAAGTTTACATTATACCTCAGAAGTTAATGTAGGAGGACACCTAAAAGTAGAAGGAGATCCGTAATAGAGAAGTTCCTCCATATGAAGAGAAAAGAATTATAAGAAGGATGTGGTAGTCAACATGCCTTAAATACATGTGCCTTAAAGAGTCATATATCTTAGAGGAGGACAAAAGAGGACAAAAATTGGAACAGTCATTATATGAAACTATTATCAGAACATTGAAACTTGAAGAAAGAATTTCAGTACTGTTGTGGGAATAGAAGCCAGATTTCAAGGAGTATAAAGACACAGTAAAGAATGAAAACTGCAAGTACATTTTAAAAGTATTGGCAGTAGAGTGCGGGAGAGAAATGAAATGGTAGTTTTAAGAGATAATCAATTTCAAGGAAGACTGTGGAAGATTCTAGGGGAAGCTGATCTTCTTTATGAGAAGGGAAGAGAGACTGACATTGCACAGAAGGGATCATTGTTGCAGCAAGGTTCCAGAGGAGTGTGGAAAGGAGAGGAACAAGAGACACCTGCCTTAAAAAAGTGTATCTTACAGGACAAAGACAGAATGTTAGGTTAAATATCAATGGATAGGAGGGTTTCACAATAAAAATCTACTTAGAAGGAAACCAGGGAAGGTCAGATCAAATGACCTCAGTCTAATACAAGCAATTAAGTAACCATATTTAGAGCTAAGACACTAAAGCATGTATAAAGTTTGTCCATCTACCAGAGGAAATGATCCCAAAAAAGGTAGAGAAGGAATGCAAGAACTGTTGAGCAACATGCAAAATCCAGCTAAAGTTCAGTAGCCCATATTTATTGTAAACTTGCGTGTTGTTTTGTGACTTTCCTCAGAAATAAAGGTCTAGGAGAAAAACCAGATGACCAGAATAACAAGACGTTTCTTTCCTGGGTTAAGAATGGGTTTTTCAGGAGTTCCCATGGTGACTCAGCAGAAAAGAATCTGAATAGTATCCATGAGGACACAGGTTCTAACCCTGGCCTCACTCAGTGGGTTAAGGATCTGGCGTTGCCATGAGCTGTAGTGTAGGTCACAGATATGGCTTGGATCTGGCGTTGCTGTAGCTGTGGTGTAGGCCAGAGGTTACAGCTCTGATTGGACTTCTACCCCGTAAACCTCCATATGCCACTGGTGTGGCCCTACAAAACAACAAACAAAAAGAGTGGGTTTTGGAAACTTAACAAAAGATTGAAGAAATGAGGGATTATTTAAGTTAATTATGAGATATGTGAAAAATCACCGTTCCTAACATAAAAAAGGAAGTAAAAAGAAAAAAAAACTAAATAAAAATGTATCAGGAGAGTAAAGAGATGAGATTATTTGTAGGGTGGGAGCAAAAGGAGAAAAGTCTATAGGTATAAAGGAATAAGAATATGGAAGGAAATATTATTGTGGGCAGAGAGTAGTGATAGCTGATCTTTAGAATTCACTTACTAAAGAAATGGTTAAATGGGTTAAATAAAGAACATGTTGGGGAGCAATTTATAGGAAATGGAATTGATACAGATCTTTGTAAAAGACAAACTATTGCAACACACAGTGAAAGAATAAATGTGGTGATAAGCTAAAGATCTATTAAGATAGTTTTATCTTTTCCTGCAGATTGCCTCCAGAAAGACTGAGGCTCTATCACCAGCACCACATCAAATCAAAGAGCAAAGACAAGCAGTTACTGTTCTTTGATTGTGTACTGTTTTTCATTTATCAGTTTTAGTGCATACTGCTGCCATGCTTACCCTTTCAATTGCTACCATGGTCATAAAACTGTTGCTGTATAGTACATTTCAACTATCTGCTGCATCCCCCAAGTGCACACTGGCAAATTTGATAGAAAAGATTTGATTTTGTTAAACTCAAAGACTTGATTTTGGTGACACCCTTATTATAAACAACACCAATATACTCTTGCTGAACATGACAGAAAGAGAAACATGAGGATATAATAATAAAAGCACCTAGTTACAAAATTGGAGGGTACAGGATGCAAGCTTGGAATCAAAGTTGAAAACAAAGCCCAGGTGTATGAATCTAGGCATTATAAGGTCGAACTCAAAACCACATCAGTTGTAATGGATACAACGAAAAGGACATGTGTACACTAAATTACAGTGGTTATCTCTAGAAAGTGAAGCAGAGGGGGAGGAGGAGAAAGATTTTCTCTATACCTCTTTATACTTTTATAACATTTAAGTTTGTAATGCCAAATATTTATAACTTTTGTAAAATTGTTAACACTTAAAAAAGAAAAAGGAAAAAAAGGGGAGTTCCCGTGGTGGCACAGTGGTTAACGAATCCGACTAGGAACCATGAGGTTGCAGGTTCGGTCCCTGCCCTTGCTCAGTGGGTTAACGATCCTGCGTCGCCGTGAGCTGTGGTGTATGTTGCAGACGCGGCTTGGATCCCATGTTGCTGTGGCTCTGTCGTAGGCCAGCAGCTACAGCTCCGATTCAACCCCTAGCCTGTGAACCTCCATATGCCACGGGAGCGGGCCCAAGAAATAGCAAAAAGACAAAAAACAAAAAAAACAAAAAAAAAAGAAAAAGGAAAAAAGGAAGGGAAGAAGAAAGGAAAAAAAGAGATTCACCACCTACCCAAATTTACTAATAAAATGAGAATATCAAGAACTATGTTGCCTCTTTTTTCAATCAGTCAAAAAGTATTTATTGAGTTTGTCTTAGCTGTATGAGTTGGCAATAACTAATATGAGGAATTGAATGAAATGATTCAGATAATGTGTCTGGCAAAGAGAAAGTACTGCCATTATCTTACTTCCATTTTTCTCTATAAAAGCAGAATTAGTCTCAGAACTTGAGACAAGTTAAAACAGTCAAAGATATGGGGATTGGTCAATAAGAAATCAGAACACTGGACAGATCCTGTGTAAATCAGTCAAACTCCATGTTGCCTGGGGGTGTGAACTCCTGAGAAACCTGAAAATACCCAGAGTCCTTGCATCTACTCTGAGTTCATTCCTGTACCAATTAGATTGAGCTGCAAGACTGAAATCTTCATTTCATCCTTAAGAACTTGAATTTTGGAGTAATTTTCTTTCTTTTTCTTTTTTTGGCCATACCCACACATGGAATATGGAAGTTCCCAGGCCCAGCATCAAACCCAATCCACAGCTGTGACATACACCACAGCTGCAATGCCAGATCCTTAACCTGGCCATCACAGGATGAACTCTATGTTTGACATCCAAGTGGATAGTCTAAAATTCAGGGAAAGGTTAGGGCTTAGAGATATAAATTTGAACCAACTGAGATCATGTAGGAAGCCATTGTAGATAAAGAGTTCCAAAGATTGAGCTTTGGGTCATTCCAACAGTTAGATCTTTGGAAGAGGTAAATGATCCAGCAAAGGATAGAGGAGTAGCCAATGGATTAAAAGAAAACCCAAGAGAGTAATAGTATTCTCAAATACCAAGAAAACAGTGTTGAAAGGACTTAGCAAAATTGAAAGTCATTTATCCAAAGTCTCAAGATTGTTTTTACCTATTGACAATACTGTAGCAATCTACTCTGAAGAAATATTTGTATAAGGATTTAGGTACAAAAATATTCATTAGACCATTTACAGTAGTGTAATTATAAATAACAAAAATATAAATGATGCGGAATTAACTTTAAAATGATTAGAATTTCCTCATTCAATGACAAAATAATACGAAAACTAAAATTTAAAAGAATGCTCTTTGAGATGGCATTAAGATGGCAGAATAGAAGAACTGGAGCTCAACTTCTCTCCTAAAAACAACAAAATTCACAACTAAATGCCACACAACCTTCAACCAAATGGACTGGAAACTTTCAAAAAGATATCCTACTCCAGAAGACAAAGAGGAGGACACATCAAGAGGGAGGAGGGGCAATTACATGATATAAGCAACCCCATACCTCCCAGGTGGGAAGCCCCACAGACTGGAAACTAACTGGTTCACAGAGACTCACCTACAGGAGTGAGAGTTCTGAGCCCCACATCAAACTCTCACATGTGGGGATCTGACACTGGGAAAAAGAGCCCCCAGAGCATCTGGCATTGAAAGCCAGTGGGGCTTGTGCACAGGAGCTCCATGGGACTGGGGGAAAAGGAGATCCCATTCTTAAAAGGCGCATACAGACTTCACATACACTGGTCCCAGGGCAAAGCAAAGTCTCCACAGGAATCTGGATCAGACCTGACTGCAGCTCTTGGAGGATCTCCTGGGAAAATAGGGGTGAATGCAGCTTGTTGTGGGGGAAGGACATTGGAAGCAAAGCTCTCAGTAATATTCAGCAGCATGCCTTTATCTGGAGGTGGCAATTTTGGGAAAATCTGGCCCCAACCCATCAGCACTGAGAAGCCACAGGCCAAACAACAATCCAGGTGGGATCACAGCCCCACTCCTCAGTGAACAGACTGCATAAAGAAACCCTAGGCACACAGCCCCCTCTAATCTCACCCAGATATAAAGCCCCACCCACCAGAGGGATAGGAATCAGCTCCACTTACCAGTGGACAGGCATCAGTCCCTCCCATCAGGAAGCCTACAGCAAGCCTACATACCAACTTCAGCCACAAGTGGTACAGACATCAGAAGTAAGAGAGGCTACAACTCTGTTATCTGTAAAAAGGTCACAACACCAAAAATCTATAAAAATGAAAAGACAGAGAACTATAACTCAGATGAGGGAGAAAGAAAAAACTCCAGAAAAGCAGCTAAGTGATCAGGAGGTTCTCAGCCTCCAGGAAAAAGACTTTAGACTGTTGATGCTGAAGAGGATGCAAGACATTGGAAATAAACTGGAAGCAAAGATGGATAACTTACAGGAAACACTGACCAAACAGATACAAGATATAAAACTTAAACAAGAAGAGATGCAAAATACAATAACTGCAATAAAAAATTCACTAGAAGCAGCTAATAGCAGAATACAGGAGGCAGAAGAACAAATATGCGAGGTGGAGGACAGATTAGTGAAAATTATGGATGCAGAACAGAAAAAAAGAAAAAAGACTGAAAACAAATGAAGAGAGTCTCAGAAAACTCTGGGACAACGTTAAACATACCAACATCCATATTATAGGGGTGCCAGAAGGAGAAGAGACAGAGAAGGAGACAGAAAAAATATTCGAAGAGATAATAGCTGTAAACTTCCCTAACTTGGGAAAGGAACCACTCACTCAAATCCATGAAGCACAATGAGTACCATACAAAATAAACCCAAGGAGGAACACCCCAAGACACATATTAATCCAACTGACCAAAATTAAAGAGAGAAAATATTGAAAACAGCTAGGGAAAAGAAACAAATAACATGCAAGAGAACAATGATAAGGTTATTAGCAGATTTTTCAGCAGAAACTCTGCAGGCCAGAATGGAGTGGCATGACATAATTAACATGATGAAAGGAAAAAAACCTCCAACCAAGATTACTTTACCCAGCAAGGCTCTCATTCAGATTTGAAGGAGAAATCAAAAGCTTCACGGATAAGCAAAAGCTAAGAGAAGTCAGCAATACTAAACCAGCTTTACAACAAATACTAAAGGAACTTCTCTAGGCAGAAAAGAAAAGGCTGCAACTGGGAAAAAAAATTCCACAAATCACAAGGCTCACCTGTAAAGGTATATATACAGTAAAGATACAAAATCATCCATGCACAAATATGCCACCAGAATCAGAATTCATGAGAAGAGGAGGGTAAAATGCAGGACACTGGAGATGCACTTGCAATTAAGAGACCAATAACTTAAAACAATCTTGTGTGTGTGTGTATATATATATATATATATATATATATATATATATATACATATATATATATATACTCATATCAAAACTTCAGAATCACTGCAAACCAAAAATCTACAATTGATACACAAACAAATAAGAAAAATCAACTCAAATACAACGCTAAATATAGTCATCAAACAAGAAGAGGAGAGAACAAGAGAAGAAGGGAAGAAAAAAGACCAACAAAAACAAATCCAAAGCAATTAATAAAATGGCAATAAGAACATACATATCAATAATTACATTAAAGATTAATGGACTAAACGCCCCAACCAAAAGACATAGATTGGCTGAATGGAACACAAATAAGACCCATATATATATATATATATATATATATATATATATATATATATACTGCCTTCAAGAGACCCACTTCACTTCTAGGGACACATACAAATTGAAAGTGAAAGGATGGAAGAAAATATTCCATGCAAATGGGAATCAAAAGAAAGCTGGAGTAGCGATACTCATATCAGACAAAATAGACTTGAAAATGAAGAATATTTTAAGAAACAAGGAAGGTTACTACCTAGTGATCAAAGGATCAATCCAAGAAGATATAACAATTTTAAATATCTACGCAACCAACATAGGTTCACCACAATATATAAGGCAACTGCTAAGAATCTTAAAAGGACAAATCGACAATAACACAGTCATAGTGGGGGACTTCAACACCCCACTTACAGCAATGGACAGATCATCCAGACAGAAAATCAATAAGGAAACACAGGCCCCGAATGAAGCATTAGAGCAGATGGACTTAATAGACATTTATAGGACATTCCATCCAAAAGCAACAGAATACATGTTCTTCTCAAGTGCACATGGAACACTCTCTAAGATTGATCACATCCTGGGCTGCAAATCAAACCTCGGTAACTTTAAGAAAATTGAAATGATATCAAGCATCTTTTCTGACCACAATTCTCTATGACTGGAAATCAACAACAAGAATAAAACTGCAAAAAAACACAAACATGTGGAGACTAAACAACATGCTACTAAACATTCAATGGATCACTGAAGAAATCAAAAAGGAAATTAAAAAATACCTAGAAGCAAATGACAACAAAGATAAAACACTCCAAAGCCTATGGGATGCAGCAAAAGCCATTCTAAGTGGAAAGTTTATAGCAATACAAGCCCACCTCAGGAAACAAGAAAAAGCTCAAATAAACAAGCTAAATTTATATCTAAAGCAGTTCAAGAGAGAACAGACAAACCTAAAGTTAGCAGAAGGAAAGAAATCATAAAGATCAGAGCAGAAATCAATGAAATAGAAACAAAGAAAACCATAGGAAAAAATCAATGAAACGAAAAGCTTGTTCTTTGAAAAGATCAACAAAATTGCCAGATTTATCAAGGAAAAAAGAGAGAAGAGTCAAATCAATAAAATTAGAAATGAAAACGGAGAAGTAACAAAGGACATCACAGAAATACAAAGGATCATAAGAGACTACTATATGCAACTATATGCCAATAAAATGGAAAACCTAGAAGAAATGGACAAATTCTTAGAAAAGTGCAATCTTCCAAGACTGCACCAAGATGAAATAGAAAAGATGAATGCACCAATCACAGGACGTGAAATTGAAACTGTGATTAAAAAACTTCCAACAAATAAAAGTCAGATGGCTTCACAGGCGAATTCTATCAAACATTTAGACAAGAGCTTATACCTCTCCTTCTGAAAATATTCCAAAAAACTTCAGAGGAAGGAACACTCCCAAACTCATTCTATGAGGCCACCATCACCCTGATACCAAAACCAGACAAAGATACCACAAAAAAGAATAGTACAGGCCAATTTCACTGATGAACATTGATGTAAAAATCCTCAACAAAATACTAGCAAACTGAATCCAGCAATACATTAAAAGGATTGTACATCATGATCAAGTGGGATTTATCCCAGGGATGCAAGTATTCTTCAATATCCACAAATCAATCAGTGTGATTCACCACATTAACAAACTGAAGGAAAAAAAATACAGATGATCCTCTCAATAGATGCAGAAAAAGCCTTTGACAAAATCCAACACCCATTTCTGATAAAAACCCTCCAGAAAGTTGGCATAGAGGGAACCTACCTCAACATAAGAAAGGCCATATATGACAAACCCACAGCAAACATCATTCTTAATGGTGAAAAGCTGAAAGAATTCCCACTGAGATCAGGAACAAGACAAGGATGTCCGCTCTTGCCACTACTCTTCAACATAGTTTTGGAAGTCCTATCCATGTCAATCAGAGAAGTCAAAGAAATAAAAGGAATTGAAATTGGAAAGGAAGAAGGAAAACTATCACTATTTGCAGATGACATAATACCATACCTAGAGAATCCTAAAGACTCTACCGGAAAACTGATAAAACTCATCCATGAATTGGGCAAAGTCACAGGATACAAAATTAATACACAGAACTCGATGGCATTTCTATATACTAACAATGAAAAATCAGAAAGAGAAATTAAGGAAGCAATCCCATTTACCATCTCATCTAAAAGAATAAAATACTTAGGAGTAAATCTACCTAAAGAGACAAAAGACCTGTACTCTGAAAACTATAAGTCACTGATGAAAGAAATCAAAGATGACACAAATAGATGGAAAGATATAGCATGCTCTTGGATTGGAAGAGTTAATATTATCAAAATGACTATACTACCCAAGGCAATATACAGATTCAATGCAATCCCTATCAAATTACCAAGGACATTTTTCATAGAACTAGAACAAAATATTTAAAAGTTTGTTTGGAAGAACCAAAGACCCAGAATAGCCAAAGACATCCTGAAAAAGAAAAATGGAGCTGGAGGAATCAGGCTCCCAGACTTCAGATTATACTACAAAGCAACAGTCATCAAAACCGTATGGTACTGGCACAAAGACAGAAAGGTACATCAGTGGAACCGGATAGAAAGCCCAGAATTAAACCCATGCACCTACAGCCAACTAATCTATGACAAAGGAAGCAGGAATATACAATGGAGAAAGGACAGCCTGTTCAATAAGTGGTGCTGGGAAAACTGGACAGCAACAGGGAAAAGAATGAAATTAGAACTCTTCCTAGCATCATACACAAAAATAAACTCCAAATGGATTAAAGACCTAGATATAAGACCAGACCCTATAAAACTCTTAGAGGAAAATGTAGGCCAAGCACTCTCCAAAATAAATGACAGCAGCATCTTCTCAGATCCACCTCCTAGGGTAATGACAGTAAAAACAAACATAAACAAATGGGACCTAATTAAATTTCAAAGTTTCTGCACAGCAAAGGAAACCCTCAACAAAACAAAAAGACAACCCACAGAATGGGAGAAAATCTTTGCAAATGAATCAACTGACAAGGGATTAATCTCCAAAATTTATAAACAACTTCTGCAGCTCCATACCAAAAAAAAAACCCATCAAAAAAATGGACAGAAGATCTAAACAGACAGTTCTCCAAAGAAGACATATGGATGGCAAAAAAACACATGAAAAGATGTTCAACATCACTCATTATTAGAGAAATACAAATCAAAACCACTATGAGATACCACCTTACACCGACCAGTACAGCCATCATCCAAAAGTCTACAAACAATAAGTGCTGGACAGGGTGTGGAGAAAAAGGAACCCTAGGACACTGTTGGTGGGACTGTAAATTGGGGCAACCACTGTGGAAAGCAGTATGGAGATGCCTCAGAAAACTAAACATAGAACTACCATTTGATCCAGCAATCCCATTCCTGGGCATCTATCCAGAGAAAACCACGACTCGCAAAGACACATGTACTCCAATGTTCATTGCAGCACTATTTGCAATAGCCAAGACATGGAAACAACCTAAATGTCCATCGACAGAGGAGTGGATCAAGAAGATGTAGTACATACACACAATGGAGTATGACTCAGCCATTAAAAGGAACGAAATAACCATCATTTTTTGCAACATGGATGGACCTAGAAATTATCATGCTAAGTGAAGTCAGCCATACAATGAGACATCAACATCAAATGCTTTCACTGACATGTGGAATCTGAAAAAAGGACAGACTGAACTTCTTTGCAGAACAGATACTGACTCACAGACTTTGAAAAACTTATGGTTTCCAAAGGAGACCGTTCAGGGGGTAGGGAGATGTGCTGGGGTTGTGGGATGGAAATCCTATAAATTTGGATTGTGATGAGCATTGTACAACTACAAATGTAATAAATTCATTGAATAATAAAAAAAGAAAAAATATATAAGCTTAAGTAAAATATAAAATAAAAAAATAAAAGAATGCTTTTATGTATTGCCTTGAAAAGATGCCCAAGATAAAAACAAAATAAAAATACGTCTTGTATTTACATCAAACTAGTATCTATAGCACAATGCCACTTTAGAAGACAAGCTATAATCTATGTGAGTTTATATATGTATAGGAAAAAAATACTAAAGAATTACACCAAATTAGCAGTGGTTTTCTTTGGTTGATTTTTGCTTCTTCAAATTTTCTTTTTTTTTTTTTTTCTTTTTAGGGCCACATTTGCGGCATATGGAGGTTGCTGGCTAGGGGTCTGATCAGAGCTGTAGCCGCCAGCCTATGCCAGAGCCACAGCAATGCATGATCTGTGCCATGTCTGCGACCTACACCACTGCTCACTGCAACGCAGAATCCTTAACCCAGTGAGCAAGGCCAGGGATCAAACCCACATCTTCATGGATCTAGTTGGTTTTGTTAACCGCTGAGCCATGATGAGAACTCCTACTTCCTTAAATTTCCTACATTATCTAAATCTATTTCCATTTTAAGAAAAAAAAATCGTATGCTCTATTTAAACTTCATGAATTGTACTGATATTGAGAAGCCAGCCTTGAATCAACTAACAGTTGGATTTTAGAGTTCCAGTCATGGTGCAGCAGAAGTGAATCCAACTAGGAACCATGAGGTTGTGGGTTCAATCCCTGGCCTCGCTCAGAGGGTTAAGGATCTGGCATTGCCGTGAGCTGTGGTATAGGTTGCAGATGCAGCTCGGATCCCACGTGGCTGTGGCTGTAGCTCCAATTGGACCCCTAGCTTGGGAACCTCCACATGCCATGGGGGACGGCCCTAAAAAACAAACGAACAAACAAAAACTAAAAATTTGGATCTAAATCTATATTTAATACATGTATTATACTCTTTTCCTCTCCACACCCCCACTGGAAAAATTCAAATTACTACAGAGTAAACCATATGAAATTCTGATGTCAATTCTTTTGGCCTATTAAAAGAGCAACATCATGTAGTTCAACTATTATTTGAAGTCTGATCTAATACTATGATTCAGGATCTGGGACACCCTAATCTAATAAGTCATCTCATAAATACTGATTCTTTCTCTCTGCCCACCACCCTTAGAAGTTCCATCCCCATCTTGGAGAGGCAACTGAGGTGTACCAAAAAGAACTCTAGACTGAGTGTCAAATAGACAATTTTTAAAACTTTATTGAGGCCTAATTGAAATAAAACAAACTACACATAATTAAACTGTAAAGTTTTATTAGTTTTTACACATGTATAGAACTAGAAAAATACACCACAATCAACATAAGAAACATTTCAATCACCCTAAAGAGATCACTCATTCACTTTTCCATCCTTCCCTCTACCTCCATTCCCAGGAGACAATTGACTTACTCTGTCACTATAGATTGGTTTTCATTTTTAAGATTTTATGTAAATGGAATGATACAGTATGTACTCTTTGATGTCTAGCTAGCTTTCAATCACTATATTTATTTAAAAATCCATCTGTGTTGTTTTGAGTCTGTACTGAAAAATTTCAAAATTCAGTAGGTTATTGTCCTTTATAGTTGATCATTCATATTAGTATGGACTCAGATATTTATTTTATATTTTGTGTTGTAATACTACTATTTCATTAATTTTGTTGCTCAAATTTTTCCAGCTTTGGTCACTGTGACCTCTTTCAGTTGGGTCCTATGTCCCTTTGATGTAGCCTCACTGTTCAGGGTTTTCTGGTTGGTTTGTTTGCTTCCTTGATTGCATGTTTCTGCTTTCTGGCAGTATGAAATGTTCCAGGCTCATATTGTACATTTCCTTCCCTGGCCCTACAATCAGCCATGATTCTTTTCATTAGAGAATGTTATTAGTAACTAATATATGGGCACTGGATTATACTCATTTTTTGCATATTGTTAAATTTTTGAAAAGACTAATTTTTTTCCATTTAATTGCCTTTGGAACTTTGTCAAAATTCAGTTTTCCAAAAGGAAGGAAATTCTGACACATGCTACAACATGGATGAATCTTAAGGACAGCATGCTAAATGAAATAAAGCATCAACAAAAAAGACAAATATTGTATATTTCCACTTATAAGAGGCATTGAGAATACTCAAAATCCTAAAAACAGAAAATACAGAGGTGCTTTCCAAGACCTGGAATGAGGGAGAAATGGGGAGCTGTTGTTTAGTGGATATAGAGTTTTGGTTTTGTTACGATGATAATGTTCTGGAGATTAGTTGCATGACAATGTGAGTATACTTAACACTACTAAACTGTATACTTAAATATTAAGATGGTAAATTTCATGTCATACATTTTTACCATAATAAAAATATTTTTACAATGCATTAAAATAACAAAAGAAATAAAGTAGACATAACAAAAAAAAACAGTTGTCCATGTTTTTGTGGGTCTATTTCTGAGCTCTCAATTCTGTACCAATAATCTGTGTACCAATTTCTTTCACCAATACAACTACATCTTGGTTACTGTAGCTTTATAGTAAGTCGTGAAATCAGCTAATGTTGAGTCCTCCAACTTTTCTTCCTTTTTCAAATTTGTGTTGGCATTGGCTATTTTAGTTCGTTTGCATTTCCACATACATTTTTTTAAGGCCCACATCCACTGCATAGGCAAGTTCCCAGGAGAGGGGTCAAATAAGAGCTGAAGCTGCTGGCCTATGCCATAGCCACAGCCATGGCAACACCAGATCCGAGCCTTGTCTGTGACCTATACCACAGCTCAGTGCTTCACCCACTGAGCGAGGCCAGGGATCAAACCCATGTCCTCATAGATAATAGTCAGGTTCATTACCACTGAGCCACAACAGGAACTCCCCCACATACATTTGAACCAGCTTCTCTATATCAACAAATATACTGCTATGATTTTTATTGAGTGAATTGAATCTATAGATTTGTTTAGAGAGAACTGAAATGTAACCATACTGGTTTTTTTTTTTTTTTAATCATTGTTTAGTAATTTTCAGAAAACAGACACATATATTTAAACTTATACCTAAGTCTTTCACTTTGGGTGAACATTATATTTGGGATGGATTTTTTAAAATTTTGTTTTCCAATTGCTCATTGTCAGTGTTTGGAAATATAATTGATTTTTGTATATTGACCTTGTATCACACATTGTTGATCTCATTTATTAACTCTAAGATTTTTTTTTTTTTTTGTCTTTTTGTCTTTTGTTGTTGTTGCTATTTCTTGGGCCGCTCCCGCGGCATATGGAAGTTCCCAGGCTAGGGGTTGAATCGGAGCTGTAGCCACCGGCCTACGCCAGAGCCACAGCAACGCAGGATCCAAGCCGCGTCTGCAACCTACACCACAGCTCACGGCAACACCGGATCGTTAACCCACTGAGCAAGGGCAGGGACCGAACCCGCAACCTCATGGTTCCTAGTCGGATTCGTTAACCACTGCGCCACGACGGGAACTCCCTATTAACTCTAAGAATTATTTTTTAGAGTCCTTGGAATTTTCTATTTATAATACCATGACATTTGTGAATAAAGACAGATTTCTTTCTTCTTTTCTGATTTATATGCACTTTATTGCTTTTTTCTTGACTCACTCAGGAAGACCTCAAGTATAAAGTTGAATAAGACAAGTGAAGGTAGATATCTCTTCTTGATTCCCACAATAAGTAAAAAGTATTCAGTCTTTCACCATTAAGTATGTTACCTGAGGGATTTTGTTTCATTTTAGGTGTTTTCTTTTGTAAATTCTCTTTGTCAGATTAGCTTTCCTTGCAATTCCTTGTTTGTTGATCATTTTTTAAATTCTGAATCAATATTTTCCTTTGTCAAATCTTTTTTCCTGCATCTTTTGATATGATTATATATTTTTCTTCTTTAATCTGTTATTGTGGTGGATTAAACTGATTGATTTCCAGTGATGAACTATCCCTCCATTTCTGAGTCCTTTTGGTCCTAATGTGCTATCATTTTCAGATATTATCAACTTTTATTTGCTAATATTTTTTTTCTGGGTTTTGTATCTATATTCATGATTGATCTTGGGCTTCCAGTTTTCTTTAATGTTTTTGCCTGATTTTGATAACAGGGCTATGTTGATCTCTTTTTACTGGAAGAGACTGTATAGATTTAGAAGTATTCCTTCCTTAAACATTTGATACAGGTTTCTCCAGTGGAGCCATCTGGACCTGGCCTTCTTTTTAGTTTATTTAACCATAAAATCAAATTATTTAATAGATATATGACTATCCAGTTACTTATTCCTCTTAAGGAAGATTTGGTAGTTTGTATCTTTCAAAAATGGGTCCAATCTATCTAAGTTTTTGGATGTATATGCAGTATTCCTGTATTATCAGTATTGTCATCAGTATTCCTCAATATTCCTGCATTATCCTTTTATATCTGTAGGTTCTGTAGTGACATCCTCCTTTCATTCCTGATATTGGCAATTTGCATCTTCATTCTTATCTTTTTTAGTGTTATCAGAGATTTACCAATTTTACTGAAATTTTAAAAGATGCATCTTTCGGTTTCATTGATTTTCTCAATTGTTTTTCTGATTTCACTTTCATTATCTTTACTATTTCCTTCCTTCCGTTTTATTTGAATTTAATCTGCTCATCATTACTATTTTCTTCAGGTGGAAGCTTAAACTTTTATTTTGAAAATTTTTTTCGGAGTTCCCGTCGTGGCGCAGTGGTTAACGAATCCGACTAGGAACCATGAAGTTGCGGGTTCAGTCCCTGGCCTTGCTCAGTGGGTTAATGATCCGGCGTCGCCGTGAGCTGTGGTGTAGGTTGCAGACGCGGCTCGGATCCTGCGTTGCTGTGGCTTTGGCGTAGGCTGGTGGCTACAGCTCTGATTCGACCCCTAGCCTGGGAACCTCCATATGCCGCGGGACCGGCCCAAGAAATAGTAACAACAACAAAAAGACAAAAAAAAAAAAGAAAATTTTTTCTTTTCCAAAAGATGCATTTAGTGCTACACACCTCCATCGAAGTACTTCATTAGATGTATCTAACAAAAGTTGCAATTTAAATTTAATTCAAAATATGTTATAAATTCCCTTGGCTCTTCCTATTTTATTCATTGGTTATTTAGTAATGTTTTTCAAATATTTGAGGATTTTCCAAATATCTTATATCTGTTACTAATCTCTAGTTTAATTTCATCATATTCAGCAAATATACTTTGCATAATTTCTTTTCTTCGATGGTATTAAGATTTCTTTTAGACCCAGAACATGTTCCATGTGTGCTTGGTAAGAAGATAAACTCGGGCTGATGCCAGTGTTGTTTAGGTCTTCTATATCCATATTCATCCCCTTTCTAAGATTTCTATCAATTACTAAAATGCCTACTGAAGTCACTATATACAATTGCGGATTTGTCTATTTTCTCTTTCTGTTATATTACTTTTTGTCAGATGTATTTTGAAGATCTGCTGTTAGCTACATATATATTTAGAATTGATGTCTTCCTGGTGAACTGATTCTTTTTTAATTACATAATTCTCTTTTTGTCCCTGGCAATGTACCTTGCTTTGAAGTTCACTTTGTTACTAACACAGCCCCCATAGCATCATTATTAGTATTCTCATGTATATCTTCATTCATAATTTTACTTTTAACTTATATATGTCTTTAAAATTAAAGTACATTTCATATAGACAACATAATTATGTCTTGCTTTTGTTATTCAATTTTCAATTTATGCCTTTTAATTAGTATTTAGATTATCCACATTCAATGCAATTGGCTACATGATTTTATTTAGATATGATGTTATTTGTTTATGCATGTCCCCTCTGTTTTTGTTCTTCTTCTACACTTTTCCTGCTTTCTTTTGAATTAGATGAATAATTCTCCTATTCTTTTTTTTTTTTTTGTCTTTTGTCTTTGTTGTTGTTGTTTTGTTGTTGATGTTGTTGTTGTTGCTATTTCTTGGGCCGCTCCCGCGGCATATGGAGGTTCCCAGGCTAGGGGTTGAATCGGAGCTGTAGCCACCGGCCTACACCAGAGCCACAGCAACGCAGGATCCGAGCCGCGTCTGCAACCTACACCACAGCTCACGGCAACGCCGGATTGTTAACCCACTGAGCAGGGGCAGGGACCGAACCCGCAACCTCATGGTTCCCAGTCGGATTCGTTAACCACTGCGCCACGACGGGAACTCCTAATTTTCCTATTCTATTTCAATTTATATATTAGCTTCTTTGAAAATTTTTTCGAATTATATTTTTAACAATTTCTCTAGGGGTTACGATATGTATAACTAAACTTTCACAATCTAGAGTTAGTATATTATGATGTCAAATAAAATATATTTTATAGCCAAATACATCTCTGTACTTTTTAAGTAATATTTTTCATATATATAATATATATTTACACTGGAAACTCCACAAGACAATATTACACCTTTGATTTCAATAATAATACATATTTGAAAGAATTTAGAACATAGTCTTTTTTTTTATAATGATCATAACAATCTGATTTCACAGGATTTCCATCCCACAGCCCAAGCACATTACCCCACCCCCCAAACCATCTCCTCCGGAGACCATAAATTTTTCAATGTCTGTGAGTCAGCATCCGTTCTGAAAAGAAGTTCAGTCTGTCCTTTTTTCAGATTCCACATGTCAGTGAAAGCACTGGATGTTGGTGTCTCATTGTATGGCTGACTTCACTTAGCATGATAATTTCTAGGTCCATCCATGTTGTTAAAAATGCTGGTATTTCGTTCTTTTTTATGGCTGAGTCATATTCCATTGTGTATATGGACCACATCTTCTTGATCCACTCCTCTATCAATGGACATTTAGGTTGTTTCCATGTCTTGGCTATTGCAAATAGTGCTGCAATGAACGTTGGAGTACATGTGTCTTTGCGAGTTGTGGTTTTCTCTGGATAGATGCCCAGGAGTGGAGAACATAGTCTTTTATATTTATCATCTCTGAAGCTCCTCCTCAATTCCTGAGGATTCTTGCTTTACTGACATAATTTTCCTTTACTTTGAAGAACGTTCCTTAGCATTTTTTTTTTTTTTTTTTTGGCTGCATCCATGGCATATGGAAGTTCCTAGGCTAGGAATCAAATCAGAGCCAGATCTGTGACCTATGCCACAGCTGCAGCAACACTGGATCCTTAAACCACTGCACCAGGCCAGGGATCAAACTGGCACCTCCACAGAGACAAGCTGGATCTTTAACCCGCTGCACCACAGCAGGAACTCCCATCATTAGCATTTCTTGTAGAATATGTATGCTATTGACACATTCTCTTAGTTTTCCTTTTTCTGAGAATGTCTCAAATATTTTGACTATACTATTGTTTAGACTTTGGATCCTGAGACTTCTGGTATTTTGGAGAATGTTGACACTTGTTTTATCAGATAATCACTCTATCTTGCCTTAAATGAGTGGCAGTTCAAATCTTAGTTTAGAATGTGGAATAGTCATATAATGGAATACTTTTCATCCTTAAGAAAGAACAAAATACTCATATAACAGACATAATGTTAAAAAACATTATGATACGTGGAATAAGCAGGATGCAAAAGACCACATACTGTATGATTCCATTCATGTGAAATGCCCAAAAAATGTAAATCTATAGAGACAAAAAGTTGATCAGTATCTATTTGCACTTACAGAGAAATATATACTGCTTTTATCATATAGCAAATATCTTTCCATGCTATTACAGCCTGTGTGAATCACAAAGTTTAATTTTAAGATTTTTAAAGAAATTTTTAGGGAGTACCATTGTGGCAAAGCGGGTTAAAGATCCAGCATTAGAGTTCCTGTCGTGTCTCAGTGGTTAACGAATCTGACTAGGAACCTTGAGGTTGTGGGTTAGATCCCTGGCCTTGCTCAGTGGGTTAAGGATCCGACATTGCAGTGAGCTGTGGTGTAGGTCACAGACTCGGCTCAGATCTGGCATTGCTGTGGTTATGTCATGGGCCGTTGGCTACAGCTCCGATTAGACCCCTAGCCTGGGAACCTCCAAATGCCACAGGTGCAGCCCCAGAAAAGACAAAAAAAAAAAAAAAAGAATCCAGCATTTTCACTGCAGTGGCCCAGGTTGCTGCTGTGGCGTGGCTTTGATCCCTGGCTCAGGAACTTCCATGCACCGTGGGCATGGCCCACCCCAATTTTTTTTTAAATAAATTAGTGTACTGCTAACAAAATAATAAAGCTACTTTGTAGCTTTCCCAGAACAGTTTTTTTAAAACTACAGATCTCAACTTTTTTTTTTTCTTTTTCTTTTTAGGACCATACCCATAGCATATGGAATTTCCCAAGCTAGGGTTGAATTCTGAGCTACAGCTACCAGCCTAGACTATAGCCACAGCACCTTGTGATCTGAGCTATGTCTGCGACCTACACCACAGCTCACAGCAATGCCAGATCCTTGACCCACTGAGCAAGGCCAGGGATCAAAAACCCACATCCTCATGGATACTTGTCAGACTCATTTTTGCTGAGCCATGAAGGCGAGTCCAACCCATTAGTTTTGTTGTTGTTGTTGTTTTTTGTCTTTTTAGGGCCGTATCCATGGCATATGGGGGTTCCTAGGCTGGGGGTTGAATTGGAGCTGCAGCTGCTGGCTACACCACAGTCACAGCAGCATCAGATCCAAGCCGTGTCTGTGACCTACACTCCAGCCCATGGCAATGCTGGATCCTTGAGGCCAGGGATCGAACCCACAACCTCATGGTGTCTAGTCCGATTCGCTTCAACTGCGCCACACGGGAACGCCCCAACCCATCAGTTTTAAACTAGGTAATCAAGACTTACATCTTTAGGACCCTAATGTGTTGTACTTTATGGTGTTTGCATGTAACAGTCATAGTATTAGTTTAATAGTGAAAAACCCTAGATGTTCACTAATGGGAAATTGGTTAAAGTAAGGGACTCCCAGAGCCTGAAACAAACTACATCTGTATTCGATCTACAAAGGAAAATTATTTTGCTAGAAAAAAATCAAAAACACAGATTACAAGATATCATGTAGTAGTATGTAAAATGTGACCCAAATAAATCAAGTGACTGTTCACCAAAATATTATTTCCAAGTGATGAATTTTGAGGTGGCCTTTACTTATTCTTTTCTTTAGCATCCAAGTCTTCTGAAGTGATTTTATTATAAATTGCATTTTTCAAACAGTAAAAAGTTATTTTCCCCTGGGAAATAAACTGAATTCCCACAGAGAATGTTTTAAATTATTCATCCATTAAAAGTAAATGAACTTTAAAAAAAAGTTGATCAGTGGTTTCTATTGGTGAGAACAGAGGTTAACTCTAAATAGAAACAAGTCATCCTAATGAGCTGATGAAAATGATCAAAACAGAACTGTAGTAATGTTTATACAATTCAGTAAATTTTCCCAAAATCATTCAATCATAAACTTAAAACATGAATTTTATAGTATGCAATTTATACCTAAATTTGGTAAAATATTAAATCCTATTTTATTTCTTGAAGAATTTGCTCAGTTTATTTGGATCTGTCTCATGCAGGTATTATTCAGGGTTAATTTGAAACTTGCATGGATGATTCTAATCTCACTTCAGTTCTAAAAGCCTTTGCTCTGTTCATCAGTGTCTATTCTATGCATGAATAGCTCAGGGGTTCAGCTGGAATTTGTACAGAATTAGAGGACTCCTTTTCCAGCTTTCTCCCCTCGCATACTACCCAGCATTGTGGCACTTCTTTTCCTTGTTCCTCTGGGCAGAAAGTTGATGAATTTTTCTATTATTGTTTTAGCCTCCCTCCAACATCACCACACCACTATGTGACTGGGACCCACTCTAGACACAAAGCAGTACAAGGGAAAAATGGGAAATTCACCCCCATAAGGCACTTCTCCAAGTTTTGGCTTCCCCCCATAATATTATTGCTTGGGTTAACTTTTTAGAGTCCTCAAGTAGCACTTTTTGTATTTTTCCATATTTTTCATTTGTAGTCAGCCACGTAGATGGGCTGTAGTTAGCTTGCTACAACTATGAGGGATCTGGTTTTGAATCCCAGTTCTGCCATTCACTAGCTGTATGTCATTGAATAAATTACTTAACTTTTCTTGAGTCTTTTTTATTTTTGTCTATAAACTGAGAGCCATTTTTTTTTTACTCAAAAAATGGCCAAGGGCAGTCCTCCTAAAGATAATACCATTATCATTTGCTACCAGAGAGGATGGACACTCCCTGTCTAAATATATTTATTGTAATTGTTTAGCTATCTTCTCTACTGGAACATAAGTTCTATTAAGTCAGGAACTGGGTTTTCCTCTTTTATAGCTATATCTCCACAATACTTTACACAGAATAGGCATTCCCCATTCACTCAATAAATATAAATACAGCTCCTAAACCTCTAATTCCTGTGCCATTCACCTCCATTTCATTCCACCCACTCACTGCCATTGAAGCCCTCCAGACCTTGCCATCTCCCGGACTGCTCTATATCAGAAAGCCTTAACTCCACTATCCCACTCTCTGGCCTCATTCCTTACCCTTCTACCTTCAGACTCAATATACATACTCATGACTCATAGCAACTTGTTCTTTTTCTCCCAGTCTTTTGATAAAAGGCTTATAGCATCCACCCTTGGAGAAATTTCTCTGGTTGCTTCTATTTCCTTTGGGCTCCATTTGATGAACCATGTGGGTTCAGTGACTCATCTTTGTAGTGTAGTTTTATGTCTGAGAGATACAGAAGGTAATTAGACATACATCAATATAATCCATTTTACATAATTTATCTCTTAGCTTGAAGTCCTATATGCTCGGTATGGTACACAATGTGCCAACTTCTAAAAAATCGTGGTAAGTTATAATCACGTGACAACAAGACATTTCTTCAAAAACTGATTCTCTCTTCAGAAGATCTTTTATACCACAAATATTATCTGTATATTGATTTGTACATTGAAATGATTTCTAGTTTCATGAAAAGCATAATCAAGGAACAATAGAGACTTTTTGCTTTTCTTTTTTTTTTTTTTGTCTTTTGTTGTTGTTGTTGTTGCTATTTCTTGGGCCGCTCCCGCGGCATATGGAGGTTCCCAGGCTAGAGGCTGAATCGGAGCTGTAGCCACCGGCCTACACCAGAGCCACAGCAACGCAGGATCCGAGCCGCATCTGCAACCTACACCACAGCTCATGGCAACGCCGGATCGTTAACCCACTGAGCAAGGGCAGGGACCGAACCCGCAACCTCATGGTTCCTAGTCGGATTCGTTAACCACTGCGCCACGACGGAAACTCCACTTTTTGCTTTTCTAAGAAACTCATGGTAGAAAGAAGATGTTTTTGAATCAGTAATTTTCATTGATTCATTAGAAACAAATGTTTCTTATGAAACTAAACAAATAAATATAGTCTGTCTTTTAATTCTAGTTTGGTGTTTGGAGAATAAACTCCTCATCAGTCTCTTATGGTTCTTTAATATCATTAACCTAGGGCACTGGCAAATTTGCAGGTAATTTATATTACTGCATGTTTTTCTACTTTCATGTTTTAATTAAAATTTTACGTGTTTTTTTTTTAAGTAGCTGAATCTCTGTGCTTAAGACTAGAAATTTTTATGATGACTTTGAATCATGAATTGTAATTGATGATAAATTCCTCTTTGGGGATGCTAGGTCCCTGGGGTATAGGGAGGTGACTGAGAAGGAGAGAACGCATGAGGAAAGATACCTACTTCTGTTTATTGATGAAGCAAATGCTGGCCCTGTTTTACTTATCAATCTATTCCTGAACTAAAAATTCTTTCTTTAGTTTCTCTCATCATCCTTAGCTGCTAGAAAGTACTGAATCTTGTTTATCCTAACCTAGAACCATTGGATTTCTCAGGGAATAGATCACAAATAACACATACCCAAGACAGAAGCTACATATATGTAATATATATTTAGCCTCCCTCAAAAGGAACCAGTTGTGACTACTAAGATATCACATACTCAGAATTCACATCATATACACTCTACCACACTATCAACTTACGCAGAATTATGTGATCTAAAGAAGCATAAAATAATAGAAATGAGAGCAGACAGAGAGAATCTAATCCATATAAAACAAATCCCTCATTTATTTTACATATGGGCAAACCAAGCTCCTGATAGGTTAATTAACATGCCCAAGGTCAAACACAGATGTATCATTCTTTCAAATTGTACACTTATTCTGTGACAATAGAATGTTTTAAAATGTTATATATGTTACACTAACCAATGCCATTTCACTCACCCAATGATGCATTTTCTTTTTCCATCCTCATTTTATAAAATATAAAAAATAATCACAAATATAAGTTCATTGTCAGAACACCTGGTCTGGTATTTTAGATCACAAGCATGAAATTGCTTCCATTTGATGTTTTGCTTTTCAGAGCTGCAAAAATGCAATTTCATTAAATATCATTGATTCATTTTTTTCAGAAAGCATTTGAAACTATGTTCTTGAGGATACAGACCAAAGTTGATATGGGAAGGGTATTACAAAGTTAGAGATGCATTCATTTCTCACTGGCACTGTAGAGCTTTGAAACTAACTACAGGAGGAAACTAAATGCATAGAAAATGACTTAATAACTATGTGAAGCTATATATCCGCAGGTGCAGAGAATTATGCAAACAATTATGTGAGCGCTGAGAAGATGAACCAGAATAATGGTGAGACCTAAGTCAAGTGGGGTTAATTAAGCAATTTCCTGGAAAAGGTGAGTTTTGTGCAAGATTGTGAAAAAAAAATTGAAATGTGTGGCATTGAAGAATAAAGAGCACTCACTCTCTGTGGGGTTATGACAACAGTGAAAGCATGAGACCGAGACGCTGAATAATGTATAGGGGCGGAAAGGAAATTAGTTTGGCTATAACAAAGGGACCAATATTAACTAAACTATAACAAACTGAGAGTGTTGGTGCTCAGGATAAATACAGAAACCAATTCCTGAATGGTAGGATAAAGGATTTACATGGTACCTTCCAAGCACTAGATATCTATCCATTCATTAAATCAATATTTATTGAATACCTATGCACTATATATGTGCTAAGACTAACCTCATGCTAGGCACTATGTTAGGAGCTTTAAACACTGTCGCATTTATCCCTCACAACAATATTATCAGTTTTAATACAGCTCCTGCTTTGTTTATAAAGAAACTGAGCCTCATTGGAAATAAACAACATTCCCAAAGTCACACAACTAGCAAAAGGCAGAGACTCAGACCCAGAACTTCTGTCCTTAGAGCTCCTACTTATAACTAAAGCTATAGGCATTCTTAATAGGATTTTGAGCAAGAGAAGACTATAATGAAAATACTATTAATAAAAGATTATACCAACAGGTATATGAAGGATGAACATTAAGGCAAAGCTCATAATTTTTAAATGGCTCATATGAAATATTAAGCATTAATTTAGACACAATTAATATTAAAGTGCATGTAACTTCCCCATTGAACTTTTTAAAATCATGTATATGAAGATTCTGATGTGAAAGGGGAAATATTAAAACTTAACCACCTGTTTCCTATCCCCAGCTGTGCTGAACAATGAGAACAATACACACAAATTTCATTCTCTTCCCTGACAGGCTAGCATTCAAGGAGGTTTTATTTATGTAATTTTATGTATTTATTTAGTTTGAGTAGGGCATAAAATCCCAAGCAAAGAATTTTTCTTTTTATATATCTATCAAAATTATCTAGAAGTCAAATATCCCTTGTGCAGCTGTTTTATGATAAAAATAAAAACTACCAAAATGAATTGTTCAATTAGTTTCTGCCTCAAAGAAGAGTTAGTAGTCTTGGGTCAAAGAACATTTACTCTTAATATCACAAAGTTACTTCTACTGCCAGCAGTGAGACATCTAAATTAGAAACGTGAAAAAAATACATAAAAATCTATGGTGAACATCACTGCCTGTGACCACTGAAAAGGTACATGTTGAGGGCCCACGATGAGTCAGGCACTGATCTAGGTGCTTTTATTTAATCAGTTTGTTTCTTTCCACATTAGATACCCAAGGTATGTTAGCATTTGTTTAAGATTAAAGAAAAATATACACAAGATAATGTTATTTCTAGAATCTCAAGTACTAGAACAATTCTGCCCCCTTTATTTGAAATGTCATATGAATTGCTGCCAATTTTTCATTATCTGAACTCATTTTGGTATTTTAATAGCCAACTCCCTTTTCCCTGAGAGACTGAGCCACAGTAAATATAAACTGTGACCCTAGGCCTCGCTGTCTCATTTGACAAACGAGCTATGATGGATCTTAGAGATAACTAGTCTAACTCCCTAAGAGTATAGGACAACTGCTAAGAAACTGCTAAAGTCTCTTCACGCTCCAACATTCTCTAACCTACAGAATTTCAGTGGGATTATATTATTTTCTCTTCCTGTGGTCATTCTTCTGGCTAATATATAACCATCTCTATTTACCTTTGTGCTAAAAAGACAGCCTGGAAGAAACTTCAAAAGAAGGAAGCTTGGAGTTATTTCCTTTCAAGAAAATATTCTTAACCCCAAAAGAAGTTGTAACATAGAGAATCAGCAAAGTCAGAAAGAAAATGAGCACCTCTTAGATTAATGTCTAGCCTATTCATAAAGCCAATCCAGGAAGGAAATTCCTAAATTCTCCCGGGTAATCTTCTTGAGAAGCTAACAAATAGTGCCAAATATTTACATTCTTGCTTGAGACTGACTAAACTTTGGCTCCTTGAAAATGTTACCTGTCTTCAATATCCCTATGGTACATCATGCTGTGCCATGTCCATGGTGAGAACTCTTTACACCTATTTTTAGATGTTGATTGAGACTGTTGTTCAGTATAAGTCTCTGGTGACCTGGGAAACCAAAGCTTTTGCAATAGAACTTGAAAAGAGTTTATAGTTTGCATGTGCTGGAGGTGACTGATCTAGTTCATTTTCATTCTTGTCAACATGCAGCTTCTCAAAAATATTCTTAGCTTACAGGATACGACCAAAAGAGTTTAAACAGTCATTTCAAATTCTAGCACAGGCAGAAACACTTTTAAGTTGCTCATTTCCCAAGACCTGGCTAGTTTAGGGAATTAGATTATCAAAGCAAGAAGATCATTGCTTAGTTTTCAAACTTTTCAAGCTAAAATTGAATCTGAAACTTTTAACTTTTCAAAAATCTGACATAAATCTAGAACTTACATATTCTATAAATTCAAAGGTAAATATAAATGTGAAATATAATGTAAATCTCTAAATTCTATATATAAAATAAATATATGCATACTCAATGATATGCAAATTGCATATATATCTATGCTATATATTTATTTACATAGATAATTATAGAACAGGAGTCTCAGATTATTTATTTTTCATACATTTGTCCTTCTAAAATAGTAATAAAACCTCAGTGGTTTGATATTTCTTTTCCCTCTTTCTTCCCACTTGCAAACATTACAGACAATACTACTGATGATAGTAGCAATTTCCAGAAAAAATTGATAAACATTAGAATATTCATTTATATACAATGATTATTCTATATAGCAAGAGCTTAAGAGTTCCTATCATGGCTCAGTGGTTAACGAATCCGACTAGGAACCATGAGGTTGCGGGTTCAATCCCTGGCCTTGCTTAGTGGGTTAACGATCTGGCATTTCTGTGAGCTATGGTGTAGGTCACAGATGCCGCTCGGATCTGGCGTTGCTGTGGCTCTGGCATAGGCCAGCGGCTACAGCTCCGATTGGACCCCTATACTGGGAACATCCATATGCCATATGCCGCGGGTGTGGCCCTAGAAAAGGCAAAAAGACAAAAAAAAAAAAAAAAAAAAAAAAAAACCCAAGAGCTTAAAGGAAGAGTAAAAAGAAAATCTACTGGTCATTGGCCCGGATCTAGTCCACATAGGTCTAGACACTGTTTTAATTGATCCAACATTTAAAAAGCAAGAGATACCACTTTAAAAAAAATCAATATTTCTGACTTATTTTGAAAGATCAAAAGATCTGACAATACCAGTTATGCATTCCAGTGTGACCACAATCAATAGGAACAAAGTAGCTGCTGCTCTTTTCAAATATGGCTATAATTGTTAGTACATCATTCAAACAAGCCATCTCAATTATTTGTTACATGCTTGGCCCCTATACTCATTGAACTTTGCAACCACTGATTGGTCCAACCTTCTCATATAGTAGAGGTTGACTAATTCTAAAGTTAAGTGACTATCCTAAAGTTATTCAAGGGGAGAACATAATGAGATATATATATATATATATATATATATATATATATATATATGCATATATATAGTCTTTACCCTCAAAGAGTTTACAATCTGCTGCAGGAGAATACACACATTCATAATAAAGTACGAAATAGATATCACCATAGTAGAAGCACACAAGTAATGAAGAAAAAGTTACAAGAGATCACATCTTATTGGGCAGGTCAAGAAAGGCTTCACAAAAGAAGTATTATTTCACAAAGCAGAAGGTATCATAAGAAACCAGTTTGTCAGGTTTCTCAGCATAAATTCTAGCCTGACACTCATCAGCATTGTGACTGATGGTGTTACTTAACCTCCCAGGGCCTCGGTCTTCTCATCCGTAAAATGGAGATAATGATAGAATGTATCCAATAGGACTGTTGCAAGAATTAAATAGGAAAATAGAGGTAACAAGCCTTGCACATAATAAGCAACTACCAAAATATTCTTCTTTTTTTATGGAAAAGTAGAATATTTATAGACGGAAACAGAAGAAATGATTCTACTTTGCATAGTGAGCATCCACTTGGAAAAATATAGGGTCTAGTTGAGGAAGAGCAAATACAAAATAGAGTTGAATTATAAATAAAGGTGGCAGCAGGTGCCTCCTCAAAGCCAGGGGAGCTCCCGCCTAGAGACAGCGTAAGGACTAAAGGGAAAGCAAAAGCTGGTTAGTCCATCCAACTGATACAGCACCTTTTATCCTACCACCTCTCTGGCAGACCGGAGCTCCCACCCTCCCCAGCCACACATTGATGTGATAAGCATAATAAAGAGATGTACAAAGGAATAGAGAATATTAGGGAGAGTTAATCAAGTCGAGGAAGTCAAAAATGTCTTTCTTAAAGGAAAATAAGCTAATATTTGAATGATAAGTGTGAGATAACCAGAGAAGATGGGGTGTGTTCCCATCTAAGAAAAGAGTGTGTTCAGAGGCCTTCTAGCAAGAAGGAGCATAGAGACAACAGGAATTAAAGGAAGGCCAGTGCAGTTGGAACACAAAGAGCAAGGAGTAATGACACTGGACAGAGTGAGAATGGCTCAAATCATTCAAAGCTTTGTAGGTCTTGTTAAGACTTTTAAACTTTCCTCAAGAGCAGTGGGAAGGACAATTATGTGTTCACATCTTGTTTTGAAATAGCTGCACTGTGGAAATGCAATTGAACACGACTGAGAATTGAAGTAGTCTAGGTGATAAAGAATAAATTGCACTAGACTAATCGTGGTGGAACTAGAGAAAAAAAGAAAAACTGAGAGATATTAGGAGAAATGGAGAAAGTGAGTGATAGATTGAATGTGGCAAGGAAAAGGAGAAGAAAGCAGAATCAGAGATGATTTTGGCTTGCATACCATAACACATGGTGGCATTTTTGGAAGAGACTATTATGTGGAGAGTTAAATTATATTTTTTTTATTTTTGAACATGGTGAGTTTGAGTGCCTTTAGGATTAAAAGATATATCATGTGTACAAGATTTAAGAGCCTGGAACTAGAGGAATAATTTATGTTAGAAATAAAATGTTGTTATCTGAACAAGGTGGTAATTCAAATGTTCAACATAAATGAGCTCTCCTAAGGAAAGAGTACAGGTTGAGAAAATAATAGGTCCTAACACTGACTAGGTAGTTTAATATGAACCTGTACACAAAAGAAAAAGAAGAAAACCAAAGATGTAGGTGGAAAACCACGAGAGTCTTGTACCATGAACATTAAGACAATAGACTATTTCAATGAGTCAGTGGTTTAAGCTAAGAATGCTTGCAACCAGTTAAAAAAAATGTTGGCATTGTTTTTCTTTTTGCTGTTAAATCATGCAAGCTCATTTCTTTTTCTTTTTCTTTTTCTTTTTTTTTTTTTTTTTTTTTTTTGACTTTTTGCCATTTCTTGGGCCGCTCCCGCGGCATATGTAGGTTCCCAGGCTAGGGGTTGAATTGGAGCTGTAGATGCGGGCCTACACCAGAGCCACAGCAACGCAGGATCTGAGCTGCGTCTGCAACCTACACCACAGTTCACGGCAATGCCAGATCCTTAACCCACTGAGCAAGGCCAGGGATCGAACCCGCAACCTCATGGTTCCTAGTCGGATTCGTTAACCACTGCACCACAATGGCAACTCCAATGCAAGCTCATTTCTAATTGTTGCATCAAGTTCCCTTCTTGTGTCTTGTTGGTTAACATCAATAAAGTTTCAGTTTGAAAACTTTCATTTCTCCTTGATTATGTAAAGAAGAGAATTCTGAGGTATAGGAGAAAAAAGTAGGAACCAAGAGTTTAACCAAAAGGTACTGCAAGTTCCTCCATGCACGCTTGAACATGGATTTCTAAATCCAAGTTTTCTATGAAAACAACAACAACCTTAAGAAGCTGTATTCTTAGGCAACTTGCTGGCAACATTTTCACTTCTATTTCTATAATTGTGATTGCCCTCCTCAAAATGAAGTGAACTGATCAAATGGTTGCATCTTTGAAAAAGTAAAAGCTTTTGTGCACATTACAATAATCACCATTTAATGCTAACACAATTTTTGCAACTGGTTAATATTCTCCCTTCTCCTTTCATGACACACAATGAGATAATGATATAAGTTTAAAATCACCATCTATTTGCAAAGTCAGTCTGATTTCTGGTTATGCCATTGCATTCCAAAAGAAGAAAACAAAGAAACAACAGTATCAGATGGCTCTGGATTTTGCATTTGTTGTTCAATAAATTAACAGTAACAATAATTTTTTAAAAAATAACTCCATGTGCTGCTGACAATCCACATTTCACTCCTCTTGTTTTGTAGTCTATCAATTTTAGCAAATGTAACCATTGGTTCCTCAGATCATACCAGTTACAGGAATTAAGGGCCCAGATTACACTTAGGGCCGTGGTGGGCTCAAATTATTTCCATTCAATTTTTATTCTACTTTCATCTATTATTAATTGAACATCTACTATGTGCCAGGCACTCTTCTAGGTAGTAACAATAAAGCAATGAAACAGGCATTAATCCTTGCCCTATCGGGGCTTATCCTTTGCTTTATTTTGATTTTGTGAGGCTTTCACCAGTACCGCTTGCTAGCTAGTTTACCTCTTTGCTTACATGAGATTTGGAGGGAAAAATGCCTCAAAGATTTTTTTTTCCTTTCCCTTTCCTTTTATTGCTCCTGCTGCCAGGAAATTTATCATGAGTCCCTTAGGGACTGGCAGAAAAGTATTTGTGTGGTTTGGCTCTGTGTATTTATGCATATATATCCTCCTTCCTCTGTCCTTACTCTGTATTTTAGATCAGTATACTTGTCTTTTAATTCCCCACCATGACAAAGTAAATGCCTCTAGCTCCCAAAAGGTTTTTTAAGCAGTTTTAATGGCTTTTTTGTTTTTCGTTTTTGTTTTGGTGGGGAAAAAGCAGACTTCATCTCCCTTTCTTTATTTGAAAGTCACCAACCTATCCATCCCACAATTTTCTTTAGCCTTTTCTAAGCCTGTGGTGGCAGGTCCTCTAGCAGATAAGACTCCTGATAACCTGACTTGACATCCCAACATTCCCCGAATTAATCTTTTACTCCATTATGAAAAAACAAAATAACATTGCTAACAACAAAAACAATGCAGAGCAAGAAAAATTTCCCCCTTTGGAACTCTTCTTGGAGTTCTCAACTCCAAACAGCTATTACATGGTGATAATAGAGAACACAAAAACTAAAAGGCATGATGAGGAGCATGTTTTCTCCTCTCTACCAAGGAGGAAACAGGATTGTGAGAACAAAGTGTATGCACATGTAAAAAAAAATGATATTCCCGAATTGCCCTCAAAAATTATGTAAAGTGACATACCAATAGTGTGTGGATGGCAATATATTAATTTTCTATCTTTACCCAACTTGACTGGCTAAAAATACGTATTTTATTTTGTATTTTTATTATAATGAGATAGAACTTTTTTGTTTCTTGACTTTTGGTATTTCTTGTTTTGTGAATTGTGTGTTACTATTCTTTCCTTTAATTCCTGTTATCATTTCACTCTCCACCCACTGGCAGACACCATAGATGCCTCATTCAGCACTCTACTCACAACACTCTCCACAAGGTCTACCAACAATGTTGTTATTAAAGCTAATGGACCCTTCTCAGTGCTATCTTACACAACCATTTCCTTTTTCTTAAACACTATCTACCCTTAGTGTCCATGGTACCTCACTACCCTGGGTTTCCTATTACCAACCTCTAGGCCATTCCTCTAGGCCATCTTGAGGACTTTTCTCCCCCAGTACATGGCAAAGTTCTATCTCAGAGTTCCACACTAACCTTCTCTTTTCTTCATACAGTACTCACTCTCTCTGGATGACCTCATGACATAGATTACCACCTACATACCAATGATTCCCAGATCTCTGTCTCCACAAGTTCTTTCCCCTGAGCTCCAGACCCATACAAATAATTGCCTTCCAGAAATTTCCATTTGTATGTCCTTTACACACCTACAACTCAACATGTCCGGAACAGTATTCATCATCTTACTCTTCAAAGATGTTCCTACTTCTTTAAACCACCACTCTTGCTATACCCTATCAGTCACCAAGGTCTGTCAATTCTACTTCCTAAATAAATTTTTTTCTCTGCTCCCACTGATGCCTTCCTTATTCATTCCGCCATCATCTTTCCTCTAGGTTACACAAAAATCCTCTTAAACAGACTACGTGCCCACGCCAATCCATTCTCCACACCATAGTTATGTTAGCTAAAGCCCAAACCTTACCGTAATGTGGATCCCTGTCTTAGAACATTTAATGGCTTCCTGAAGAAAAGCAAACTTCTTAATATAGTTTGCAAGGCTTACATGACCTGACTTCTCCTCCTGTGCTTCAAACACACTTAAATGTCTTCATTTCTCACAAATTCCAGGCCTTCACATATATTATTCACTATCACTAGGCTACTCACTGACCCTTTCATCCTCTTCTCATCTTCTCAGTGACCCCATTTATCTATATCTGTCTACATTCTACCATTTTTTCACCTTTAAATTTAGAAGTTATTTCCTCCTAGCTTTCCCTCACTCCCTGAATATTAATTAGGTGCCTGTCCCATATTTTCTGAGCATAGCTTCATCACACTAACTTCTAATGACTCTAATTACTTATCTGCATCTCTCACTAGTTTGCAAGCTCCATGACAACAGGGAGTATATTATTGTTGTTTTGTTGTTACTCCTTTGTAAACATGGTAAGTATCCAATAAATATTAATGTTTGTCCATTTTTCTACTGAAGTGTTCATCTTTTCTCATTGAATTATAAAAACTCTTTATATGGAGGATTTCAACCTGTGTCATTTTGTTGTAAAAATTTTCCTACCAAAGAAACTACTCTTGTGTTTGCTGAACAAATTATTCCCTTTACTAACTCCTTTCCTTTGCATGTGCTGTTCTTTCAGTTATGAGTGTACTGGCTCCCTATGTATCATTTAATACCTACTCAAATGGCATTTCATCCATGAAGGCTTTTCTGACTCCTTAATAGTTCACTCCTTCCTTTGTATTCTCATAGGAACTTAAATGTGTGTCAACTTCAAGAACTTAATGTTTTTATTTCCAGTGTAATTATATTTATGCATGGCTTTATCCTCCATTAAACTGTTAACTTAAAACCAAGGATTTTCTTATTCATTTTTTATTTCCTATGTCTATTGCTATGCCTGAAATATAATAGTATCTTTAAAATATTTTGCTAAAAGCATTAATTTGGGCTCATAAGTGAACAATGTTTAATAATAGAAAATAAGACAAAATATTTTCTCTGAATAATTATAAATTCAGAACTTCAGGAAAAACCTGCCTGACTACTAACATCTCAGTTAATACAAGCCTTAACAATTGTAAACTGGAAAGTCAGTTGGTAACTAAGGATAAGTCAAGGAAAGACCCTAAGTATATATACTGTTTGTTTGTGTATGAAGCGTCCAGATAAAGCTATAAACCCAGGTTTCAGGTTAAGCAAAGATAATCCATATAGCCAATAGCTTTACCCATAGTCCTCAGATACTTCTAGAGTTTACTGCTTTTAACTTCTATGGTTTTGAATGAAAGAACAATAATTGACAGGGATTTATCCTTGGTTACTAAATTGTACAAGGCAAAACATGATATTTAAATTGTTTTGCTAATTACTCCTCAAAGCACTTTCTAGTTGCCCTTTTTAAGAAAGTGTGTTTGCATTTGTTTTGGGTTCTTTTTAGAATCACTTGGAGTTTCTTACATTTTTAATTAGACTTGATATTACTGTTCAAAACCCTGCCATTTCCAGCTGACTTTAGAAACATTTTAGTTATACAACTCTTAAGGAGAAGAGTTTACTTTCCTTTTTGCTCTAAAGATTTTTTTCTGCTTAGTTAAAGCCAAAGAGCATTTGAACTTGGCATTTTTGAACCAGAAAGTAGAGCTAGATAAAACCAGTTATAGTTCAGCGTGTTCAACTGCTTTATATCGCATATGAGAAAAAAAGTTTGAAAAGGATGTTAAGTGTATTGATCAAGGACAAACACCAAGTAGCACAACCAGAGATAGAACCAGATTTTCTGCCTCGCATTTTCCCTTAAATAATAGTGTCTTTTTTGAAGTTCCCATCATGGCGCAGTGTAAACAATCTGACTAGGAACCATGAGGTTGGGGGTTCAATCCCTGGCCTCGCTCTGTGGGTTAAGGATCTAGCATTGCTGTGAGCTGTGGTGTAGGTTGCAGACACATCTATGGCTGTGGTGTAGACCAGCAGCTGTAGCTCTGATTTGACCCCTAGACTGGCAAACCTCCATATGCCACGGGTGTGGCCCTAAAAAGCATAATAATAATAATAATAATAATAATAATAATAGTGTCCTTTTTAAAGTTTGGTTGGGAGAGTTCCCATTGTGGCTCAGCAGTAAGGAAGCTGACTAATATCCATGAGGATGCAGGTTTGATACCCGACCTCACTCAGTGGGTTAAGGATCCAGCATTGCCATGAGCTGTGGTGTAGGTCGCAGATGGGGCTCGGGTCTGGTATCACTGTGGCTGTTGCATAGGCCAGCAGCTGCAGCTCCTATTCCACCCCTCGCCTGGGAACTTCCATATGCTGCAGGTGCTGCCCTAAAAAGCAAAATAAAATAAAAATAAATAAATAAAAGTTTGGTTGGCCATTTAGCCAATGATTCAGTAAGACAGATTCATGCTTCAGCAAATATATATTGATTACTATGTGCTAGATACTATGTGAAGAGCACACATTAATTTTTTTTTAAACTTTGCAACTGCTCTTGTTGTATGCATAGAGGACACAATGCAGAAATAATTGAGACAAGGTCCCTGGCTAAAAGTCTAACAGAGATATAGATATAACTCTTTCCTCCTCAACCCCACCCCTAGCTCTCATTTTCATTAACCTCTCCCTTTATTAACACTGTCTGTTTTTCCCACAGGAGAGGAATGGCTAACCCGACTGATCAGATTCAATGGCTCACTGAGCCATGTTATCCTGCTGGCTGAGGTCCCTCTGCCTGCAAAAGCAGGGAAGAGGCTATGTTTTGTTTCTGCCACAGTCTGCCTCACCCACAGGTAAAAAAGGCAGACTCATCACCACTTCTGGACTCCACTGTGTCAACAGATTCTGCTCTCTTGTCCTGCTCCTCACCAGGGTGGATAGGTTGACCAGACTGGTACTAGGGCCTAGAGACCTTCAATCCAGGGGGCAAGGGAGTAGAAGGCCCATTTCAGCCTCAGGCCTAACCTGTGTCCTCTAACAATTTTCCCTGTACTTCAGAGTTATTGGCCTCTACTCTCCATCCTTTGTGTGCCTATTCAATTGGTTAGAACCCGGGAGGAAAGGCAGTGAATGATGAGCATTCCTTCCCCTCAAGCCAGTCTAGTAGGAAAGATAGAATAGACTGATAACTCAAAAATAATTAACTACACTTACACTTAGTTGCAAAGACAAGTTTGGAATGCTAAAAGGGCATACATAGCAGAGGAGACTTCCTGAGGTAGTGACATTTAACTAGGACCTAAAAGATAATTAGTAGTTTAGATAGACAAAGGGAAGGGGTTGGAGCAGAGCAGTCCAAGAAGAAGGACTAGCATGTGTGAAGGTTCCATGGCATAAAAGAGCAGGATCCATGCCAGGAACTGACAGGAAACCAATGGAGCTAGAGCAGACAGTGTAGAAAAGCCCTGTATCATTCACAATTTTTAAAATAACATTTTATTCTTACTGCTTTTTAGCAATACATAATCTTTAGTTGTACAAATACACTTGCACACACATGAAAGAAAATGGAAAAGTATTATGCTTATAGGGGAGCCCATATGTCAGGAAGTTTTGCTGATTAGATGAGTTAATAACACTCAGTTAAAACAACAGTAACAAATCCAGCTAACTAAAATGCCCTCATTTCCAAACAAGCCAGCCAGCTGAGGTATGAGTGTAAGATCTCTGCCAAATACCCATAGAAGACATATAGATTTCCCTATCACAAAGCTAGACTTACTCAAGGCTCTTTTGGAGCTCCCTGTTTATCCAGCCTCATCTTCAAACATGAGAATCAGTGTCCAACGTATTAACTTTTTTTTTCTTTTTAGGGCCACACCTGCAGCATATGGAAGTTCCCAGGCTAGGGGTTGAATCAGAGCTGCAGCCGCTGGCCTATGCCACAGCTACAGTAACTCAGGATCCGAGCCGTGTCTGTGACATGATCACAGCTCATGTCAAGGCAGTGTCCTTAACCCACTGAGTGAGGCAGGAATCAAACCCACATCCTCATGGATACTAGTCAGGTTCTTAACCCACTGGGCCATGACAGTAACTCCTAATTTATTACTTTCTTAAGATTTGTTTTTGACAGCCATTGAGTTTTCCTCCTTCAGTAAGACAATTAGAAATATCAAAAATAATACATCCTTTTTCTCACTCATTAATCCTTGGAAACAGTGTCAATATGTAATTCTTTTTGCCTAGCAATATGCTCTTCTCAGAAACCTACAAATAGCCTATCAGTTTGACTGCACCAGCCAGCCTTTATCCCTGATGTGTTTGCTGAATTTCCATTTTTATCAGTAGCTCCTGTTTCTTTAGGCACTCCATCATCATCCAGATTTTGTTTATCTGAAACAACCTGCATTATGGTCAAATTTTAAATTAAGCCAATGCTCAGGCATCTATTTATTTATATGCACTGTTTGCCCCACACACCACTTTCTTTCTTTTAAAAGTTTAAATTTCCACTCAAGACTCTCTTAATTTATCTTTAGTGTTCCAGATAGTTGAGAAAGCTGGAGAAAGGGAAAATACGCTTCTTGTTTCATTCCCCACAGCAACAAAGCACAGATTCATAGAATTTATTGCTGCGGGGTACCTTGGTAACTAGACCTTCTCTTCTCATCTAAATCCCAATTCTCCCTCCTACCCCTCAATTCTTGCTCTCAGAAAACCATCTATTTTCTTAAAGTGAAATCCCCCTAAAATGTTCTCCCTGGTCTACTCTTAACATATCATGCTTATTTCTATAGTTATTCTTTCTCTTTTCCTATAAATCTCAAAGGGGTAGGCACCACTTCACTTTTTCTACTGCTCAAACACCTCTGATTTTAATTTTATTTCTTTTCATCTTCCTTTGGTCTTTCATTTTGATGATGATGACAGTGATGAGGAGGATCATAACTAACATTTATTAAACACTTTCTCTGTGCCCAGCATTACCTTGTTTTATCCCTATACCACCCATATGATATAAGCACTATTATAATCCCCATTTACAATATAAACACACAGACTATAATCCTCATAAATATCTGGATTTCAGGTTATTCATACTTTTGTCTTTATATTTTCTGTACTGTTTGGGTTGTTTACAATGAACTATATACAACTTTTAATATAAAACATGACAGATACAATAGAGCTCTTTTTATATATTTAAAGGGAGGTGAATGAAGCCATCAGAGCAGTTTACCTCCAATCTTTGATTCTTTCTCCACTGCAACCACAAGTGTGCCATTATGTCCATCAAAAAATATCTGAGTGATTAAAAGGAACAAACCACTATGTATAAAATATGCTATAGGATATATTTTACACCAGGGAATATGCCTAATATTTTATAACTTTAAATGGAGCATAATCTATTAAAATGTTGAATCACTACATTGCACACCTAAAACTAATATAATATTTTAAATCAACTATACTTCATTTTTTAAAAACACTTGAGTGCTACCATATACAAAGCAGTATAAGGGAAACAAAACAACATAAGCAGCAGCTGAAGACAGTTTGATTCAAAATGAGTGGTGTTCATGCAACCAAAAGTTTATAGGAAAGGGAATTCACTATGACCAGAACATAAGTAGGACTATAGTTCTAGTCTAAGTTAGTCTGAAACCAGTCCTTAAATGTGAGGAGTGCTCAGATGTCAGGAAAGAGAATAATTCTCAGAAAGAAAGGCATGTCCCTATCCTGAGTCCCATGACCTTCTCTAGCCTCTCTCCCCCCATGACACTTCGGTCTCCTGATTGAGAAAACAATACCAAAAACTAACACTGGGGTGTGAACATAATTAGGAGGAGGATGTCTGAGCCCTTGCTTGATTATTTTTCCCATAACTGGCTGTCCACACGGTTTCTAAGTCATGAAACTAAACCTTGTGATATTTCACAGTAAGCAAATTTCCACCTCACTTTCAGACTTGCCTTTATTCAACCTACTATAAGTTCAACTTAAAGCAAAAACTTTGAAGATGCATACGTAAGAATATATAACAGGAGACATATAGTGGCCTATCCTTCAATCTTGTCTCCTCCAAATAAATTGCAAATTATATTTAGCACAACTACAAGCACAGTGCTGGGCACATTAAAGACACTTAATCACTTGTGAGGGTGATCACTCACTTTTGTACTTTAATTACCTTTGTTCCAACACTTCACAATAAATTACTAAATCCCACAAGAGTAGGGTTTCACAAAACTAAGGCAATTTATCTCCGTTAAGATTTAAAGATTAAGAAAATAACATTTAAGCCCTTTTGAGGACCAAAATAAATTTCAAACCGTAAATAAAGCCCAACAAGAAAGTGAGAACCTCACTGTACTGATCCTTTGATATATGTCTCTACAAAATCTAGATCAATTTAATAGATCAGAACATAAAAGTTTATTCTCTTCTTTCATCAAATGTATAAACTCTATGGTGGTAGTTGCCATAGCAAAAGACATCTTAGAAATCTTTAGAGTTAGAAGTTACTTCAGTTCCATCATATCAAAAGACCAAAAGGTGGCTTTCACTCTTTCTTCAGTATTGATTTTCTCTCTCTCATTTTTTTCCCCTCAAAACTGGCACTCTCTTCTACTTTGGAGCATTCATATCTAAAGCGATCTTTCCTGGAATGTCAACATCTGACAATATCTTTTGCATTAGGTAAGTTAATTTCATCTCCTATAATTACAGGAGAGAAGAGTAAAATTTGCTCTTATAAGATCTTTATAAAAATAAAAGGGGGTAAAAATAAAAGGGGGAGTTCCCATTGTGGCTCAGTGGAAATGAATCTGACTATCACCCATGAGGATGCAGGTTCAACCCCTGGCCTTGTTCAGTGGGTTAAGGACCTGGCGTTGCCATGAGCTGTGGTACAGGTCACAGACATGGCTCGGATCCTCCATTGCCATGGCTGTGGTGTAGGCTACAGCTACAGCTCTGATTAGAACCCTAGCCTGGGAACCTCCATATGCCATGGGTATGGCCCTAAAAAGACAAAAAAAATTTAAAGAAAAAATAAAAAGACATACAATTAATCACTATACCAGCTATAAGATTTTCTTTTATCTTTAAACCCTCACCCTCACCCTAGATATATGCGGATATAAAAGGAAAATGGCTCTAGTTTTAACATATTAATTTATTTATTGAAAAATTTGAAGGAAAGATACATCATATATAGGATTCAGATCCTGACATTGCAAAATTATTATTAATTTGGGCAAAGTCATTTTTCCACATTGGCAAACAGAGTGTCATATAATGCTTTTTCCAGGTTGCATAATAGAGTTAATAAGTATAGGAATATATAGTGAAGCTTAAAAGACTCAAGGAAGGGCCTAATCCAAAGAAGATCCATCCATACAGACTGAAATTATCCTTTTTTCATTTGTCACAAGTTTAGGAATAAGGCTTGATGGGATCATAGCAACAGGACAGGTCCAGGGTGGAGTGTGAGGAATAAATACCAGGACAGGGTGTGGATAGCTCCTACTCATTCCGACTGACCTCAAGAGCCAGGAGAGTAAATCTCCTGTGTAAAGCATACCAGCGAGAAGTTCCAGTCAGGTGATACTTGAAACCAAAAAGGTAGAAACACCATAGCCTAGGATGAGTGATTCTTTCAGAACAGACCTCTTGAGCCAGCAAATGATGCGTCTAAGGATCAGGATTTGATGCTTTGTAGGAAGAGACTAGCAGGGACTGGCCACAGCCAGGCAGAACATCAAAGCCTCAGGATAATACAGTTTAGATGTAGAATAGAAAACCAAGACTAGTAAGAATTGGAGTGCCTCGAGACAAAAGCTCAGTTTTGCTGACCAGGGGAGGCCACAATTCAGCTGGTACATCAAATGACAGTGGATATGCTTCTCTAAGCTTCAGTTTTCTGCATCTGAATAGGTGAACGATACCTTTTCCTGTTTCATAGGTGTAAGGGGACTTACCCCATCCAAGGGCAGAAGCAAATAGCTGTGTCTCTACTGGAGTACATGCAGTTACTAAGACAATCGTATAACAGGGAAGCAAGAGGTTGAGGGGAGAGAACATAAGAAAAATAAATTTTCAACGATAATCAAAATGAATGGGGATCCCTAGTATAGCTAATAAGCAGCATCCCTGAGAATTAAAGGCAAGTCCATACCCATATAATTCAGCTGTCCATAATTATGTATTCCTATATATTGATGTCTATATAGCTACCATTTAGTGAGTGCTTACCATGAACTAAGCACTATACCTGAACTACTTATTTAATTTCACCAATATCCTATGAATTAGGTACAGTAGTCATTCTCATTTTAGCCAGTGAGGAAACTAAGGCTAATGTCAGGAAAATTAAAATAAGGGAAAAATAGATCAAACTCACAGTATTAGATAAACTACTACAGAGTAGCATTTGCATTGAGTGTGTATTTGTTCCCTGAAAACTAAATTGATTATGACATAAATTATAAGTTGAATCAAGCTCAAGATGGCACTTGGTAGAATGCCAAATATCAAGTTATTTGACATACCCGTTGGCCATTCAAAGGCAGCAAAGTGCCAAGAACTATCAAAGAATGAATGTAAGGTTGGTAACTTGAGAGGGGTAGCCTGGCTGGCCAGAAAACCAGGCTGGAAGAGAGATCCTGCCTTGAACTATCCCTACAGACAATACAACAAGGTTGGGGCAGCACTGAAACAATGAAAAGGGAAGATGATATGAAGATATTGAGCATTTCCTGTATACCATGCTCTTGCTAGCTTTACATATTATTTTCCCAGTCAATTTACCCAACAATGAAAGAAAATAAATTAAAAATAATTATTCCTGTTTCACTAAAAAATAATTATTCCTGAGATTAGAGAAAGTGGTCCCTATTCCAATGTTACAGAGCTAGCAAATGTCAGAATCAAGACTTGGACTCAGGTCTACAAAACTTTCCTCCAAGAATTGCCATAGGAATTGATGCAAAAGAAGTAAACAGGAAAAAAAAGCAGTCAAGAAACTCTAACACTGAATCCAAGAATAGACATTGCAAGGCTATCATACTGAGATGTACAAAACATGTATAAAACCTGAAACTCATGCCCAAAATATAAGATAATGGTAATAATAAAATAATAGCAGCTAACATTTATTGAATACTTTCTATGTGGCAGGCATTATTCAAAGCATTTTATATGTTTAATTAATTAAATCCTCACCACCACTCTATGACATAGATATTACTGTCTCCATTTTACAACTGAGTAAACAGAGACAGAGAGGTTAAATACTTTATCCAAGGTAGTAAATGGCTGAGCTAGTATGGAATGCTGGAATTCAAGATACAGTTCAAGGAAACTCTCAAAAAGACAATTTGAACTATACAGTTGTAAATTACACTGATGTGACAGAAAAAAAAAATAGAAGTGAATACCCAAATAAACCAGAGAGCTATCCAGGGTGATGGATAACACAAGGAAAGTAGACTCCTTTAAATCCTATTTTGTTCCTGGCTTTCATGTCACAGAGAATTATTTTCAGGCTGAAAAGTGTAAAAAACAACCATTGCTAAGAAATAACTTAAGCCTAAAATGGTTGAAGAGATAGTAAAATGTGCACGCGCTTACATACACACACAAACACAAGTACGAAAAAAATCTAGTATTCTAGTGTTTTAAATGCCTTTTAATCTCCTGGATGTATGAATTAAATCCAAGAATGTATACAGCTGGTCAAGCTATATTCATCATCTTTAAGGAATCACAGAGAAGAGATGAAATCATGGATGAGTGCTATAGATGCACTCCTTTTTCTTTTCCTGTTTTTTTTTTAATATGAGAAGGAAGGTAGATTTTGCAATTAAATATAGGTAAATTGTTTTTGATCCCTAATATTCATTCTCTCTGAATAGCAATTAGACTCTGAATAATGTAAATCAGATCATAAGACCCACTGCTTCCTACAACCTACTTTGCACTTAGAACAGTCTACACTATCATTGCCATCCTGCAGTCCTCATTGCACTTAGAAAAAGATCTACACTCTTTATCACTGCAACTACCATGTTGCCTCCCTCTTCAACTCCATTATTTATTATTGCTCCATTGTTCACTATGCTTCAGCTACACACATCTTCTGTTCATTGAACACTCCAAGATTTTTCCTTCCCCAGAGCCTTTGCACTGCTGTTATCTTTGCCTGGAGGATTCTTCTCTTACATATCTGCAAACAATATCACTGCCAATCGGATCACTGCTAAAATATCATCGTCTAATAGATGGCTTTTCTCACTTATCTAGTGTTACTGCCTTGCACCTACTCCAGTCACTCTTTATCCCATTTCCTTACTTTATTTTCCTCAGAGCATTCACCATTACCTGAAATGATCCTACTTTGTTTATTCCCTGACTCCGTCACTAGTACATAATCTTCATGGGAGCCAAGATCTTGTCTGTCTTGCTCTCTGTTTTAGTCCTAGTGCTTAGAATAGTTCCTGACACAGAGCAGGAGCTAAATAATTATTTGTTGAATGAATGGTTGACTACTTGAGTCCTGGGAAAGTTTCTACAGCAGATTATTAAAATAATTGTTCATGAGCAACTAGAAATGTAAGTGATGGTTTGCTTAGACTAATTTCATTTCATTCTCTGACATGACCAATAGCCTTTAAAATCAAACATGTATATATTGCAGAATATACATATACAAAGGCATTTAACAAGGTCTTTCATGGCAGCCATGCATTGAAAAAAGATAACTATTGGCCTGAAACCATTCAAATAGATTTTTTTAAGGTTGAATGACTTCAGTCAAAGTGTTTTGATGCCACTGTATAACATGAGTTCTTAATTTCTTTGGACCATGAACAGCTTTAAGAATATAGTGAAAGCTATGTAGCTTTGTCACATACACAAAAAAATACATACATGTGCACATTTTGTATAAAATTCATCAGCTCCTATTTATTCATGGATCCCAGGTTAAGAACTGCTGTACTAGAAATTGGGACATTGTAAATCAACTATATTTTAATAAAAAGAAAAAAAAAAGTACTGCCATACTAAAATATTTCCAATGGAAAACTCTGTGGTTTTTTCCTCTAATTTTTCCTTCTTTCTTTCTTTCATCTTTCCTTCTTCCTTTCTTCCTCCCTCCATCCCTTCCTTCCTTCCATCCTTCCTTCCTTTATTTTTCCTTAGCTTAAAATAACAGAAATTTATTCTTTCGCTATTAAAGAACAGAGAAATCTGAAATCATGGTATTGGCAGGATTGGTTCTTTCTGGAGACCTGGCTCTTTCATGGTCAACAACTATATTGATTATTTAGATGAAGAAAGAGAAGGCGGATCTGTCATGTTTGGAGATGGCATAAGATGGTGTATATATATATAATATATATATTATATAATATGATTATAATGTGTTATACAATCATATGATATTATGTATTAATGTATTCTGTGTTAATATATTATATAATTATATAATAGTATGTATTATATAATACATTAGAAAGCATGTCCAAAATTTTAAAAGGAGAACGAAGGACTGGTTGTGATGGATGGCATATAATAGGAAATTTAAATTGAGCTTTAATCAATTGTAAGTTTGATATGGGATAACATTTTGATGTGGCCAGCAAAAGCAGATAATCTGATTTTATGCTGCATTAATAGAACACGGTAAGTGATAGCATGGTCTATGCTGCATGGGTTGCAGCATACTGTGAATATACACAGCATTTTAGTTGCTCCCCTTTAGAAGTATATGGATAGGTATATTCAAAGGCACTTGATAAGGATGGTAAAGAAACATGAAACCAGTTCTTATAGGCAAGCACTGGTGGAAATGAAAATGTTACACTGAGAGTCAAGAAGATTCTGAAGGGGCAGAGACTTTGTCAAACATTAGTTGGTTCCAAATTATCTGAGAGGCCTTAAGGTGATTAGACTTATTCCATATGATGACAAGTCATAAATCTGATACTAAAGGTTATAAAAAGGTATTAATATCAAGAAGCACCATCTAAATAGTAGAAGCAGTGCAAAGATGCAGTGTATTGCCTTAGGCAATAGAGAGGGTCCATCACATCACTGAATCTGGTAGAGATTCATAAAAAGCAGAGGTTCCATAATTAATTGGCGACAATGCTATAGAAGGGACTCAAGCACAAGACAGAAGGTTGGCAACTAGATAACAGTTCCACTTCTTTCTCACTCTAGGAACCAAGCAGGTTAGGTGGTTATGAAGAATAATGCCCCAATGTCATCTATGTCACTGTTACCCATGTTACTGTCACCCCCAACCTATCCAGGAGCAGTGAGAATCTAATAATAATTGGTTTAGAATACTATGGAAACTCATTCTCTTCAAGCCTTTTAAGCTCCTTGTTTTCTTGAGTGTTGGGTTTTTTTTTTTTTTTTTTTACCTAAATACAGTATTTTGTAAATGACCTTTTCTTTTCTTTTTTTTTTTTTTTTTGTCTTTTGTCTTTTTGTTGTTGTTGTTGTTGTTGCTATTTCTTGGGCCGCTCCCGCCGCATATGGAGGTTCCCAGGCTAGGGGTTGAATCGGAGCTGGAGCCACCGGCCTACGCCAGAGCCACAGCAACACGGGATCCGAGCCGCGTCTGCAACCTACACCACAGCTCAGGGCAACGCCGGATCGTTAACCCACTGAGCAAGGGCAGGGACCGAACCCGCAACCTCATGGTTCCTAGTCAGATTTGTTAACCACTGCGCCACGACGGGAACTCCATGACCTTTTCTTTTAAATATATAAAAATGTTCAGATATCTTCATAGAACAAGCAGAAAAACCATGTATGATAATAGGGTGGGGGTGGGGGGAAGCAAAACAATGTCTAGTGTTTTTCCAAAAGACAGGCTGCTGAGAGTTTGATAGGTTTAGGGAAAGAGGGAATGCAAGAATGAATTCAATCCTACCACAAATGCAACAGTTTTGTTAGGTAAAGTTCTGATTACAAATTGCAAAATTGCTTCATGTTTCATATCTATGACAGGATTATTTAAATATGTCACCTTGCAATAGCAAGCAGATCCAATCATCTGTGGACACTGCAGTGGTCTGGTACATTTACTACAATGAGGACAGAATTTGCACAAAAATATTTTCTAAATGTCATCCACCTAATAAACAAGGATGTCAAGCCACACAAGACACCCACAATTTCTGTAAACCAAGAAAATCCCCAGATGGAAAGAAGGAAGGAATGATTAGTCAGGATGCAAATGGAAGAAGGTAAGGAAGAAATGGAGGGAGAATAAAAGATGAACATCTGTTGATTACCTGCTAGTTATATGCTCAGTGATTTCACATATACTATTAACTATTCCCACAAACATGAAGCAGAAATAATCATCCTCACTTTTGAAGGCAAAGCAGCATACCAAAAGTAGTTAAGTAATTTGCCCAAGGTCCACAGTTTAGAAATGATTGAACATGGATCCATCTGTCTGACTCCAAGACCATGATCTTTTCACTACAGCACACAGCCCACTATAATATGTTTAAGAATTTTGTAGATATAGGAGTTCCCATAGTGGCTCAGCAGTTAACGAACCCTAGTATCCATGAGGATACGGGTTCGATCCCTGGCCTTGCTCAGGGGGTTAAGGATCTGGCATTGCCGTGAGCTGTGGACGTAGGTCGCAGACGAGGCTCGGATCCCACATTGCTGTGGCTGTGGTATAGGAGGGTGGCTACAGCTCCAATTGGACTCCTAGCCTGGGAACCTCCATGTGTGTGGGTGTGGCCCTAAAAAGACAAAAAAGAATTTTGTAGGTATAATATTTATTAGCCTTTCCTACTTTCAACCATCTTCAGCACACAAAGCCCTTGCCCTTGCTTGCTTCTCCAGATTCTCCTTTCACTATTCCAACCCTTAGACTCTACAGCCCAGACTGACTGAATACATTATGGGAACCCAGAATATGTCAACTTCAACATACTTGTCTTTATACATTTTGTTCTCTTGGATTTCTTCCTTCACCTACTGCTCAGTTCCTACTTTTCATTCAAGATTAACTCAAGTTTATCCAGCAAAAGATTCTTGTCCATCTCAGATAGACAAATGCTATTCCATAGTACCTTGAGGATATTTATCACGTCCTTTTTAAGATTCTTATTGTTTTTACTATCTCTCTCTCCACACTAGACTGCAGCCTCTCCAAAGCAATAAATTGGGCTTGTTTTCACATCGAATCTCTAGAACAGTGCTTAGAATATAGTAAACACTTATAAATACCAAAAGAATGAACAAACAGTAATAATGACAACAAAATGAAAAAAAAAATGAGGTAGGCAGGTCCAAGTTAGTAACAGGCAGACAGATTGCACATGATCCCAAGTAAAAGATCTCAGATGAACAATTTCAGAATAAATTGGGAAACATTCCATTAAACCAGAAGTTACCATTTTTCCTTTGTTAAAAGAGGTGCCATATCCTCAGACTAGACTTGGATGTCTTCCATGTGGTCCTTCTTTTTTAGTACCAAGGTTGGTTCACTTAATAAGGAGTGCTCAACTTCCTTTAGAGTCAGCATCCCTATCTTCTAGGATCAGAACAACTTAGAAGCAGAGATCATGGTAAATACAGCTTTGGTCCATCTCTCTACTGAGAGAGATGGGTGTAGTTGCTGGTTTTCACTCTAGCAATGAGAAGATATTTGTTCACTTGCCCTAATGCATGTGCCCTCTGCTCCATGGCAGCGTTTGGACTGCCTTGTCTTGCTTCCAACTGTTCTCCTAGCTTCCTTTGCCTCTTGATCCAGAGACAAAAACAGAAAGGACCAAAGAAATAAGTCACATATATCACTTTTCAATTTTGTTGTGTGAAACCCTGTGACTGCCTCATTTCAATCAGAAGGAAATTAGTTCTATGCCCTTTGAAGTGAGCTGTGTCACTTATAATTTGAAAACAATGCAACTGTGAAGAGACAGAGTAGTGCCTAAAAAGGAATGCATGTAAGATGACCTGGGTTCTTTCTAGTCCTAGCTGTACCACTAGCCAACTATGTGACCTTGGACAAGCCACTTAACCTCTTCAGGCTTTGGTTTCTTCATCTGTAAAATTAAGAGATAGGGCTATATGATCCCTAAAGTCCCTCTTTGCTGTAAATTATATCTCAAACACAAAAACATGGATATAAAGTAGTTTAACCATAGTATAGAAACCTACATTTTAGAGAATTACCGACTCACTCTAAGCACAAACCTATAAACCTACTTTCACTGTTCTAGCTCTGTTTTTTCTTGTTGAGTGCATGTTTGATACATGTGATTTAAATTCAAATATGATATTTCCAGCTCACCAAAGGGACACTGATGGAGACTGCAGCCTTGCTACTCTGGTCTAAATGCCTTGGACTGGCTTCTGAAGACCCTGACTTCTTCAGTAGATGCCACTGTGTTAATCCTGTGGGACAAGCCACATCCATCATTCACCTGGCCCCATGCCCACCTCCTAACTCATCTGCCTGGGGTTTTTGTTAACATTGAGAAACTGTGCATTATACAGAGAGGGTAGGCAACTGGAACTAAGGATTTTCACAAGAAAATACTAATGGGTTAAAAGTTTCAGGAGTCAAAGAGTCATAAGTAAGAAATATATAGTTATCAGCAGACAGCATGGGCCAGAAACTAGGTAGATATAGAAATAAAAACCTGGAGATGATATATACCAATGCTTAAGGAAAGAAAATGGAGAGCCAATGTCTGAGCAGGAAAAACAAACAACCAAAAAAATGGAGACCTCTTGTGGTGCAGTGGGTTAAGGATCCAGCATTGTCACTGAGCAGCTTGGGTTGCTGCTGGGGTGCAGGTTTCATCCCCAGCCCAGGAACTTCCACACGCTGAAGGTATAGCAAAAAAAGAGTCTGAGAAAGTAACAAGAACCTGATATGGTCAAATTCCAAATGACAGGATAGCTGGTAAGGCTTTGGGCCAGTAGTTCGGGCCTAAGAGGTCTACCAGAATGAAAAGCATAGGACAAGGTGGACAGGAAATAGACACGAGTCTTTGACCATCAAAGAGGTCTTAATTCTGATTTAAGCAGATACTTGTTGCTAGGAAAAGAATCATTCCAAAGCACATTCAGGAGAGTATATGAGTGAGGCTATCTGACTAGTCTGGGGAGTTAAATTTAACTGGCAGTTAAAGATAGAGACTGACTATCTACCTGGCTCATAGAAGGTTGTGGCATCTGAGCATCAAAAGCCAGTCTCACAATACAATGAGCCTCAGGGAAAAAAGGACAGTATGACTACATTCCCATCTACGTTTCAAGGGGCAATCCCATCAACAAGCAGAAAAGCAAGTACCCCAGTCTCAAAGGCCAGATTCCCCTCAAACTCTTCATAAATTTGATGGGGAAAATTAACCATGGTTGTAGCTTACTAAGGTGAGGTAACTTTGTTAAACATCAGTGAGGAGCTGCCTAGGCAAGATAGGACTGAGCCTAAGAGATAGCAGCAACTTCCAGTCCAAGAATGTCAATCACTTGGAAAATCTGCACCCACTTCTTACATTCAGGTTTATGGTACATATTGCTACCTATTCTCAACACTCCTTCCAGATAAGCCTGGGAATTCTTCTCAACACAGAACTCTTGATAGCCACTATTAATTTGATAGCCACTATTAATTGACAGATCACTGTTTGGCACATTAGATTTAAATGTATTTTCCATCTATATTGCAATTAATTGTTAGAGCAACAATAGCCCAAGATTTCAAGAGGCCTCAGAGAACTTTTTCTTTGTTGACTTTACAACCTCAATCCTCAATGTCACTCTATAGCCCACATATGCTAACCGAGGCCATGGGATTAAAGGCAAAATCATCTTATTCCTGTAACCTGCTGCATAGATTCACAGTGATTGACAAAGCCTACCCAACCATGCTTGTGCCTTGCATTTTGTGGTTAACCCCTCATGACCCGTAACCATGACCTTACGATAATGTAACACAGAGCCGGCACCACTGCCCTGCCGACCCAGGCATAGTGGATAGAGTCTTAGATTTTAATGTTGCAGAATCAGTGCACATATCATTCATAATATTTTCCATTTTTCTAAAGTGATCCAGTTTCCTGGGAAAATTGTTCTTGAAATAGTTATTACCGTCGTAGTAATTCTTCAGGTAAAATGTTCTAGAGATTAGCTGTAAGGGCGCCTTTCCAATTGAATGTATAAATCAGAAGGTTCACCTTACTTGAAAAGATTTCCTCCTATCAAATAAAACTCTTCCTTTGCCTCTTATCTCATGGCCTGATTTATAAGCAATGTACATGGTTTGAAATATACCCCCTTTCTCATTTGAGGACTCTTGAACAAATGAAAACAGCTTATTAAATAGAGCACTGATAGGACAATTTTGCATTATTTTTCTGTAGAAAATCCATTAGTGATAAAGAACTCATGTTTTCTAATATGTTGAAGGCACAAGAAGAACCTATTTTTTCCCACCTTTAATTTAAATGGAGCTTGATAATATATTTTTCAGTTTAAAAGTAAACCAAAAGCAGGCAGTTTCCCACAAAGATATTGAATAATCTCTTTTAATCTAAAAAGAAAAGATTATGAATTTTCACATTCGAAAGCAAGTTGTAAATGATTTTGTTGAGAGCTATTTGCATCTATAAATGTAAGCAGTTTTACTTTAGAGAAAAGAAATTTCTGTTTCAAAGAATCAGAGTTAGTGTTTAATTTTGTTGTTTTGCTTTTAAACAAAGTCCTACTACTTAAATATATCCTGAGTGCTATAAGAATCTCTTCAAAAGTTAATGGCCCTTACAGATTTAAGTCTGTACTAGCTTTAGTAGGATTCAGATGATTTATAAACAAATATATCAAGCATTAACTGAAGCCCATTCAATTATAAAAGTTTTTAGATGCTGTTTTAAATTTCTAGAGTGAATGTAACAACAGTTTAAAAAATAACATCACATCCCTGCAGTGATGTAGCAGGTAAAGGATCTGGCATTGCCACAGCTTGGTCTCAGATTCAGTCTCTGGCCTGGCAGCTTCCATATGCCATGGGTGCACCCAAAAAAGAAAAATATATATATAATCTGACAATCAAGAACTTATGAATTTGTTATAACAACTTTATTCAGGAGTTTACTTCTGGGCTCTCTATTTTGTTCCATTGGTCTATGTGTCTACTTTTATGCCAGTGTTATACTGTTTTGATTACTATAGCTTTATAGTATAGTTTAAAATCAGAAACTATGACACCTCCAGCTTTATTCTTCTTTTTCAGGATGGATCTGACTATTTTGGGTCTCTTGTGGTTCTATACATAATTTACAATTGCTTTTTCTTCCTGTGAAAAATGCCATGGTAATTTTGATAGAAATTGAATTGAATCTAGAGGTGCAGTCAACTAACATTTGACAAGTATTAAATGGGAAAAGGATAATCACATGTAAGAGAATTAAATTGGACCTGTATCTTAAACCTCTCACAAAAATTAATTCAAATCAGATTAAAAATGTAAACATACATCAAACTATAAAACTTCTAGAAGAAAAAAAAGAAGAAAAAGCTCCTTGACTTTAGTAATGATTTTTTTGATATAACACCAAAAGTGCAAGCTATAAAAACAAAAATAAGTGAGACAACATCAAACTAAAAAAACCTTCTGCTGAGCAAAAAATAATCAATAAAATGAATATGTAACCTATAGAATGGGAGAAAATATTTGCAAACCATATATCTGATAAAGAGTTAATAAACAAAAAATATAAGAAACTCATACAATTCAATAACAAAAATCCAATTAAAAATGGGCAGAGGAACTGGGTAGACACTTCTCCAAAGAAGATATACAAATGCCCAACGTGTACATGAAAATATGTTCAATGTCACTAATCATCAGGGAAATTCAAATCACAACCACAATGAGATACTACCTCACACCCATTAAAATGGCTGTCATCAAGAAGATTAAAGATAAGTGTTGGCGAGGATATGGAGAAAAAGAAATCCTTGTGCATTGTTGGGATGAATCTAACTTGATGCAGCTACTGTGGAAAAAAGTATGAAGGTTCCTCCAAAAATTAAAAAGAGAACTACCAGAAATCCTACTTTGGGGTACATATACAAAGAAAATGAAAATAAGATATCAAAAGATATCCACATGCCCATGTTTATTACAGCATTATTCATAATAGCCAAGATTAGGAAACAATCTAAGTGCCTGCCAGTGGATGAATGGATAAAAAAGATACACACACACACACACACACACAATGGAATAGTATTCATCCATGAGAAAGAAGGAAATCACACCACTTGTGATAACTTGGATGAATCTTGAGGGTATTACGCTAAGGAAGATAAGTGGAAAAGAAAAAAAGAAAAACTAGGATCTCACTTGTATGTAAAATTTTAAAAAGCCAAACTCATAGAAACAGAAAGTAGAAAGAAGGTTACCAGGAACTTAAGGTGGGAAAATTGAGGAGATGTTGGTCAAAGGGTACAAACTTGTGGTTAGATGATGAATAAGTTCTGGAGCTCTAATGCACAACATTGTGATTATTGCCAGCAATACTGATTTATAAATTTCAAAGTTGTTAAAGGGCTAGATATTAAGTGCTCTAACCACAAAATGAAGTAATAATCATGTAATATGATGCAGGAAATGGCTAACACTAAGGTGATAATCATATTGCAATTTATAAATGTATCAAATCAACATTTTGTATGCCTTAAACTTACACAATGTTATCTGTCAATTATATCTCAATATAAAAAAAAGATTTCTTTATCTTAAAGCAATTTTAGGTTCATTACAAAACTGAGGGGGAGGTACAAGCAGGTCCTTGCGAGTTCTGTAATAACCTATTTGGGAAAAAGAATATATTATATATATATAATATATATATGTAAATGTATAACTGATTCACTTTTCTGTACACCTGAAACTAATACAACATTGTAAGTCAACTATACTCTAATAAATTTAAAGTTATTCAAAAATAAAAGATAGGAGTTCCCGTCATGGCGCAGTGGTTAACGAATCCGACTAGGAACCATGAGGTTGCGGGTTCAATCCCTGGCCTTGCTCAGTGGGTTAAGGATCTGGCGTTGCCCTGAGCTGTGGTGTAGGTTGCAGATGCGGCTCGGATCCGACGTTGCTGTGGCTCTGGCGTAGGCCGGTGGCTACAGCTCCGATTCGACCCCTAGCCTGGGAACCTCCATATGCCGTGGGAGCGGCCCAAGAAATAGCAACAACAACAACAACAAAAAAGACAAAAGACAAAAAAAATAAAAAAATAAAAAAATAAAAATAAAAGATAAAGATTCCTCATATTCTCCACACCCCCACACATGCATAGCCTCCCACACTATCAACATCTCTCAGAGTGCTACATTTATTATAGTTGATGAACCTATATCAACACATCCTTCCTTATTGGGAGTTCCCTTGCAGCACAGAAAGTTAAGGATCTTGCATTGTCACTGAGGCAGCTTGAGTCACTGCTGTGGCACAGGTTCTATCCCTGGACCAGGAACTTCCATATGCCACAGGCCCAGGCAAAATAATATAAAATAAAACAAAATAAAACACATTCTTATCATTTAAAGCCCATTCTTTACATTAGGGTTCACTCTTGCTGCTATAAAGAAATACCGCTTTCGACAAATGTATAATGACATGTATCTATCATTATGATATCATACCTAATATTTTCACTGCCTTAAAAATCACGTGTCTTCCACCTATTCATCCTGGCTCCCCATCTCTCAACCCCTGGCAACTACTGATCCTTTAACTGTCTCCAAAGTTTTGCCTTTTTCCAGACTGTCACATAATTGGAACTGTATAGTGTGTAGATTTTCAGATTGGTTTTTTTTCACTTAGCAATATGCATTTAAATTTTCTTCGTATCTGATGGAAAGATATTCCATGATCCTGGGTTGGAAAAGATAATATTGTAAAAATGGCAATTCTACCCAAAGCAATCTACAGATTCAATGCAATCCCTATCAAATTACTCATGACATTTTTCACAGAACTAGAACAAACAATCCAAACATTTATACGGAACCACGACAAACCCAGAATTGCCAAAGCAATTCTGAGGAACAAAAACCAAGCAGGAGGCATAACTCTCCCAGACTTCAGGCACTATTACAAAGCCACAGTCATCAAGACAGTGTGGTACTGGTACCAAAACAGACATACAGATCAATGGAACAGAATAGAGAACCCAAAAATAAACCCAGACACCTATGGTCAATTAATCTTTGACAAAGGAGACAAGAATATAAAATGGGGGAAAGACAGTTTCTTCAGCAAATGGTGCTGGGAAACCTGAACAGCTGCATGCAAATCACTGAAACTGGAACATACCCTCACACCATGCATCAAAATAAACTCAAAATGGCTTAAAGATTTAAACATAAGGCAAGATACCATCAAAATCCTAGAAGAGAACATAGGCAAAGCATTCTCTGACATCAACCTTACAAATGTTTTCTCAGGTCAGTCTCCCAAAGCAAGAGAAATAAAAACAAAAATAAACTAATGGGACCTAATCAAACTGAAAAGCTTTTGCACAGCAAAGGAAACCGTGAAAAAATGCCCAAAAAGACAACTTACATAATGAGAGAAAATAGTTTCAAATGATGAAACTGACAAAGGCTTAAGCTCTAAAATATATAAACAACTTATATAACTCAACTGCAAAAAAGCCAATAACCCAATGTAAAAGTGGGCAAAAGACCTGAATAGACATTTCTCCAAGGAAGATATACAGATGGCCAACAAGTACATGAAAAAATGCTCAACATCCCTGATTATTAGAGAAATGCAAATCAAAACTACCATGAGATACCACCTCACACCAGTCAGATTGGCCATGATTAAGAAGTCCACAAGTAACAAATGCTGGAGGGGCTGTGGAGAAAAGGGAACCCTTCTATACTCTTGGTGGGAATGTAAGCTGGTACAACCACTATTGAGAACAGTATGGAGGTATCTTAGAAAACTATACACAGAACTACCATATGACTGAGCCATCCCACTCTTGGGCATATATCCAGACCAAACTTTTCTTGAAAAAGACACATCACCCACATGTTCATTGCAGCACTATTCACAATATCCAAGACATAGAAACAATCTAAATGTCCATCAACAGATGAATGGATTAAGAAGATGTGGTATATATACACAATGGAATACTACTCAGCCATAAAAAAGAACAAAATAATGCCATTTGCAGAGCAACATGGATGGAACTAGAGACTCTCATACTAAGTGAAGTAAGTCAGAAAGACAAAGATAAAAACCATATGATATTGCTTATATCTGGAGTCTAATATATGGCACAAATGAACCTTTCCACAGAAAAGAAAACCATGGACAGGGAGAACAGACGTGATTGCCAAGGGGGAGGAGGTGGGAGTGGGATGGACTTGGAATTTGGGGTTAATAGATGCAAACTATTGCTTTTTGAATGAATAAGCAATGAGATCCTGCTGTATAGCACTGGGAACTATACGTAGTCACTTATGATGAAGCATGATAATATGAGAAAAAATGTATATATGTATGTGTGACTGGATAACTTTGCTCTACAGTAGAAAATTGATAGAATACTGTAAACCAACTATAATGGAAAAAAATTAAAAACATTACAAATAAAAATAATAAAAAATAAAATAAAATAAAATTTCTTCCTATATTTTTATGGTTTGATAGCTCATTTCTTTTTAGCACTGAATAATATTGTCAGTGTCTAGATGTACTAGAGTTTATTTACTCATTCACTTACTAAAGGTCATCTTACTTTTAAGCTTTAGCAATTATGAAGAAAGCTGATAATACCGTCTCTGTGAAGGTTTTTGTAAGGACATAAATTTTCAGAACTTAGGTATTTTTATAATGGAAAATATTTGAAAGATTAGATTATTTAACATTTGTTATATTACATTGCTATTTTGAGTCTATTGAAAAAAATTAAATTTAAAAGTATCATAACTTAGACTTTTCAAAGTTAAATGTCTCAATTAAGTCTTTCTATTCAAAAAATAAAATAGAGCTTAAGTTTTCCAGATTTAGATGTCTAGTAATCTCAGCTCTTCAAAGCAAACAAGAATCTCCAAATAAGAGAAATTATGAAAATAACTAAGAAGTAAAAGGGCATAGTTTATAGGTCTTGTTGTTAATGTTTTCACTTGCCAGAGTAAAGGAGTAAAATTTTACACAATGCACCACACACACAACTTGCCCAGGAAAGAGGAATAGTTGATGGATTAGCCTAGATACCAAAATCCTGTCCCATTATAGCAAAACAGAGAAGAATAGGAAGGGAGGAGAGAGATCAGTGGAAAACAATGGAAAGAAAAGCAGAGGGGAGAGATGATCTATGTTATTAAAAAGAAGAATAGCAGCAAGCAGCAGACCTCTGACATCTGTGATTAGAGACAGCAGATCACAAGGAAGGAGAGTACTAGTACTAGATCACAAGGAAGTACGTACTAGTGGTCTGGGGGCTTAAGGCCAAAGGGAAAGCCAAGCCCTCAACAATAACTGAATCACTGAATTGAGGGGAGAGAGAGAGAAAGGGAGGGACAAAGAAGGAAAGAAAGAAGAGAAAAAGAAAAAAGAAGGAGGGAAGGACAGAAGGAAAGTGAAATCACTTTAGGTACATACAGTATTCCAAACTTTAATAGTTTCCAAAGGTTTAGGCTCCAAAGTAAAAGAATTGACACTTACAAAAACCCTGAATCAATCATATTCAAGAAAATGTCCACAAAAGCAGTTAAGCTTACATTATATTTTAGTAAGATCCCACTATAAATGATCTTTCATAAAAAAATGCTTGAGGGACAGATTTTTGGTTCTCTGAAAAAAATCACAAACTTAAGCAAACTTAATACCCAGATCATGTAAGACAACTAAATAATTATCTTACACAGAAAATCCCCAAACTGTCAAATATACTTTGAAATAATGCTAACAGGTGAATATGGATGGCATTTTGAGAAGTTATTAACTGACACACTAGAGATGGTATAGCATAGTGTTTAAGTGTGAGGGTTCTGGACAGACAGATTGGGTGAAATCCTGGCTCTGCCACTGACTCAGCTCTTCTTTGATGATCTCATACCAAGTAACAGCTTAAGTAAAATTTTTAATTGCTCTGTGCCTCAGTTTTTTCATCTGTCAAATGTAAATAACACATATTATCTATTTCATAGACTGGCTGAAGGAATTAAATGAGATGAGACAGAGAAAGTATTAGCACAGTGCCCAGCAAAGAGTAAACATTCAATAAATGTTAGCAGTTGCTATGTTTCACATCATTTGGGCAGGTGAAATAATCTGTCCACCTTTAGATTCTCCTGATACAAAATTCTACCTGCTACCCACTGCCATCATGCCAATTTTCTTAAACCTAATCTTCTAAGGATTTCCCTGGTAGCCTACAGGTTAAGGATCTGATGTCACTGCTATGGCTCAGGTCATTGCTGCAGCTCGGGTTTGATCTCTGGCCCAGGAACTTCCACATGTTACAGATGTGGCCAAAACAAAAACAAAATCAAACAAAAAAAACCTAACCTGATAAAGAGTTTAATGACATCCTGTTTTATAACAAATAAAGTCCATATTTCTTGTCTTGAAATTTAAGACAGGAGTTCCCATCATGGTGCAGCAGAAACAAATCCGACTAGGAAACATGAGATTGCGGGTCCAATCCCTGGCCCGGCACAGTGGGTTAAGGATCCGGCATTGCCATGAGCTGCAGTGTAGGTCGTAGATACGGCTTGGATCTGGCGTTGCTGTGGCTATGGTGTAGGCCAGCAGCTACAGCTCTGATTAGACCCCCTAGCCTGGGAACCTCCATATGCCGCAGGTGTGGCCCTAAAAAAGCAAAAAAAAAAAAAAAAATTAAAACAAGATTCTCCAACAATTTGACATCTTTCTCCAATAATTAATACTAATATTATATAAGTATTATCATCCCCATTTTATAGATTAGGAAACTAAGGCTTATTCAGTTAATAAAAATACTACCCTAAGAAACAGTTTTACAGCTTTACTTTTGGCTCAACAACCTGTAATAAACTTTGAAGTTAAACATAGGAAGTTAAACATAGCAAGTCAAAGTTCCTATTGTGGCTCAACACACCCAACTAGTATCCACAAGGATGCACGTCTGATCCTTGGCCTTGCTCAGTGGGGTAGGGATCTGGCATTGCTTGAGCTGTGGTGTGGGTCACAGACATGGCTCAGATCCTGCGTTGCTGTAGCCTGCAGCTACAGCTCTGATTCCACCCCTAGACTGGGAACCTCCATATGCTGTGGGTGTGGACCTAAAAAGACAAAAAAAAAAAAAATAGAAAGTCAATTTAGGAGGTCTCTTGTAGCACATTGGTTAAGAATATGGCAATATCACTGCAGTGGCATGGGTTTGGTCCCTGGCCCAGAAACGTCCACAAGCCCTGGCCATAGCCAAAAAGGAGGGAGGGGGGGAGAGAGAGAGAGAGAGAGAGAGAGAGAGAGAAAAAGAGAAAGAGAGAAAGAAAGAGAGGAGTTCCCGTCATGGCGCAGTAGTTAACAAATCCGACTAGGAACCATGAGGTTGCGGGTTCGATCCCAGGCCTTGCTCAGTGGGTTAAGGATCCGGTATTGCCGTAAGCTACGGTGTAGGTCACAGACATGGCTCAGATCCTGCATTGCTGTGGCTCCGGTGTAGGCCATCGGCTACAGCTCCAATTCAATCCCTAGCCTGGGAATCTCCATACGCTGCAGGAGTGGCCCACGAAATGGCAAAAAGACAAAAAAAAAAAAAAAAAGAGAAAGAAACTTAATTTTAGTCCCTAGATACTACTTCTTCCTTTCACTCAACAGTAACTTTCAGTCATGGAGATGAATATGAAATAAAAGATCTAAAGACCCAAGTAATTTTATATTTTCTATCATCTCTGTATTCTTGGTGGGAAGTGGGAAAGGCTTTTCAAATCCTTCATAGCCAAACGCAATGCTTCTATATATTTATTAAGATAAAGGAAGAGGATAAAGATTTGAGGTAAAGAAAGGACAGTGCATGGAGAGGCAGTGAAAAGGGATACCAAATTTTAAAAAGGAAAAGGAAAATGAGGAAGGACAAAGGGATGGGCCAAAGAAGCTTCAATCAGTATTTGATATACATTTTCTTTTTTTCTGAGAAGAAATAGGCAATACAACTATGGACCCATAACATTATCTTTCACAAGAGGGCACCGGTACACAGGAAGACAGACAAGATGAAATGTGAGCAACTGTACCTCAGAGCAACAGAAAGAAGGTAATCTCACTGTGTCGTGCTTGCTATGGAACAATTCTGTTTATGGTCCAGGGCACTTGGAGAGTAAAAATCCTTATTTGTCACTATACTAAGATGAAGACTTTTTTAGCCTCAAATAGAAAATAAAACAAACGAACAAAAAAGCATAAATACTACATATACTACATTGAAAAAAAAAAAGCTAGGTGATTAAATGAATGGTTGATATTTTGGAACAATTTTACAAGACCCTTGCCTTATCTCAAATTTTTATGTTAAGCAAAAGCTTCACAGATACTTAACCAACCCTCTAAAAATTGTACTCACGGCTCAGTCTATTTGAGGTCCTTTCTGAGCAGTTTAACATAAATCAATTCAATAGGCCTGTAAAAAAAAAATATTAGTGGTTGTTTTCTTAACTCTGTTCCTTCCTCAGATTGGAAAACCACTGGAGAGGCCATCAATCAGGTTTGAGGGAGATTCTAAACTGGTAATTAACTCTGGTGGGAAATAAACACCACATCTAAATTGGGAAACTCTCACAAACATAATTCTACAAATGATCCTAACAGAAAGGAGGAAAGGATGTGGTGCCTAAATGAACCAATGCATTCCACAGAGCTTCCTGATAAATTATTTTAGAAGGGTATTTTTTTAAATGGGGAGAAAGTAGTGGCCCCTAGAGAATACTTATATATTTGAAACATAAATAACATTCTACAAAATATAACTTTGCCCCATGAGTACTGTATGATTGCAGATTTGTAATATGTAATATGCATCCAGGGATTCACTAAGCAAAGCAAAGGGCAATGTTTGTCTCATTGGAAATAGAAATAATGAAAAACAATTTATAGCATTTAACAATTTGCATAGTGCTTTCATTCATATCATTTAATTTGATCCACATGAGAAGTCTTAAGGAAGAAATTATTAATTTCTCCATTTTATAGAAGAAAAAATGAGAGGTCAGAAAAAACAACTGACTTGAGTCACAAGGCTAATAGGTGGTAGCCCAGGGACTGGAAGCCATGGCTTCTTTCTCCAAAGTTCATCCTTATTGTTCTTTACTGCCTCCTTTTAAAATGAATGTATGGAAGATGGCAGTGTAGAAGAACTGGAACTCAGCTTCTCTCATGGAAACAAAAAAATTACAACCAACTGCTGAACAACATTTTACAAAATAGACTGGAAATGATTAAAAAAGATATCCTACTCCAAAAGACAAAGAGGAAGCCACACCGAGATGGTAGGAGGGGCAATTACATGATACAAGTAACTCCATACCTGCCAGGTGGGCAGCCCACAGATTGGAAAGTCATTTTATCATTGAGGCTCATCCACGGAAGTAAGAGTTCTGAACCCCACGTCAGGTTCCCATGCCTGGGGATCTGGCACTGGGAGAAGGAGCTCCCAGAGCATTTGGTGTTGAGGGCCAGTGTGGCCTGCACACAGAAGCTCCATGGGACTGGGGGAAATGGAGACTCCACTTGTAAAAGGCATACCCATGCTTTTCTGTCTACTGGGTCCCAGGGCAAAGTAGAGACTCTATAGGAAACTGGATCAGACCTGCCTAATGTTCATGGATGATCTCCTTGGAAAACAGGGGTTGAATGAGGCTCGTTGTGGGGAAAGGACATTAGAGGCAAAGGTCTCAGGAATAATCATCAGTGTGAACTCCTCTAGAGGTAGCCATTTTAGGAAAATCTGGCCCAACCCATCAAGGCTGTGAAGCTGCAGGCCAGCTGATTTTTCAGCAGAAACTATGTAGGCCAGAAGGGAGTGGCACAATATACTTAAAGTGATGAAAGGAAAAACTTCCAACAAAGACTACTCTACCCAGCAAGGCTCTCATTCACATTTGAAGGAGAAATCAAAAGTTTTACAGATAAGAAAAAGCTAATAGAATTCAGCACCCCTAAATCAGCTTTACAACAAATACTAAAGGAATTTCTCTAGGTGGAAAAGAAATGGCCGCAACTAGAAAAAAAAAAATATTACAAATGACAAGACTCACCAGTAAAGGCATAGATACAGTAAAGGTAGGAAATCATCCACACACAAATGCACCACCAAAACTAGAAACTGTGAGAAGAGTGCAAATGCAGGATACTGGAAAAGCATTTGCTATTAAGAGATCAACAACTTAAAATATATAGAGAGACAGAGACAGAGACTTCTACATCAAAACTTCATGATAACTGCAAACCAAAAATCTACAATAGATACACACACAAATAAGAAAAAGCAATCCAAATACAACAATAAAAATTGTCATCAAACCACAAGAGAAGAGAACAAGAGAAAAAGGGAAGAAAAAAGACCAACAAAAACAAATTCAAAACAATTAATAAAGTGGCAATAAGAACATACATATAAATAATTACCTTAAATGTAAATAGACTAAAGGCCCCAACCAAAAGAAATAGATTGGATAAATGGATAAAAAAACAAGACCCGTGTATATGCTGTCTTCAAGACACCCACTTCAGGAGTTCCCATTGTGGCTCAGTGGTTAACGAATGTGACTAGTATCCATGAGGACTCAGGTTTTATCCCTGGCCTTGCTCAGTGTGTTAAGGATCTGGCATCGCCATGAGCTGTGGTGTAGGTAGCAGATGTGACTCAGATCTTGTGTTGCTGTGGCTGTGGTGTAGGCCAGCAGCTACAGTGCTGATTCGACCCCTAGCTTGGGGCTATCCATATGCTAAGGGTGCAGCCCTAAAAAGCAAAAAAGAGCCACTTCAGTTTGAGGGACACCTGCAAATTAAAAGTGAGAGGATGGAAGAAAATATTCCATGCAAACAGAAATAAAAAGAAAGCTGGAGTAACAATACTCATATCAGACAGAATGGACCTTAAATTAAAGAATATTATAAGATACATTATGAGAAGGACATTATGTAATGATCAAAGAATCAATCCAAGAAGAAGACATAACAATTGTAAATATATATGCATCCAACATAGGTTCACCTCAATATATAAGGCAACTGCTAACGACCTTAAAAGGAGAAATTGGCAATAACACAATAATAGTGGGGGACTTTAACACCCCACTTACAGCAATGAACAGATCATCCAGACAGAAAATCAACAAGGAAACAGGCCTTAAATGATGCATTAGACCAGAAGGACTTAATAGATATTTATAGAATATTCCATCCAAAAGCAGAAGAATACACATTCTTCTCAAGTGCCCATGGAACATTCTCTAGGATAGATCACATTCTGGGGCACAAATCAAACCTCAGTAAATTTAAAAAATTTAAATCATATCAAGCATCTTTTCTGACTACACACTGTACACTGGAAATCAACAAGAAAAAAACTGCAGAAAAACCCACAAACACGTGGAGACTAAACATGTTACTAAACAACTAGTGGTTGACTGAGGAAATTAAAAAATACCTAGACACAAATGACAACAAAACACAACAATCTAAAACCTATGGGATGCAGCAAAAGAAGTTCTAAGAGGGAACTGTAGAGCAATACAAGCCTACCCCAGGACAAGAAAAATCTCAAATAAACAACCTAATGTTACACATAAAACAACTAGAGAAAGAACAGAAAAAACACACAAAGGAAGGAAAGAAATCATAAAGATCAAAGCAGAAGTAAAGGAAATAGAAATGATGAAAACCATAGAAAAGGTCAATGAAACTAAAAGCTGGTTCTCTGAAAAGATCAACAAAACTGATAAACCCTTAGCCAGACTTATCAAAAAAAAAAAAAAAAGAAAGAAGTTACAATGGACATAACAGAAATACAAAGGCTCATAAGAGACTACTACAAGCAACTAATAATGTCAATAAAATGGAAAACATAGAAGAAATGGACAAATTCTTAGAAAAGCACAATCTTTCTAAGACAAAACCAAGATGAAATAGAAAAGATGAATGAACCAATCACAAATATTGAAATTGAAACTGTGATTAAAAAACACCCAACAGGAGTTCCCGTTGTGGCGCAGTGGTTAACGAATCCGATTAGGAACCATGAGGTTGCGGGTTCGTCCCTGCCCTTGCTCAGTGGGTTAACGATCCAGCATTGCCGTGAGCTGTGGTGTAGGTTGCAGACGCAGCTCAGATCCTGCGTTGCTGTGGCTCTGGCGTAGGCCGGTGGCTGCAGCTCCGATTCAACCCCTAGCCTGGGAACCTCCATATGCCGCAGGAGCAGCCCAAGAAATAGCAAAAAGACAAAAAAAAAAAAAAAAAAAAAAAACCAACAAACAAAAATCCAGGACCAAATGGCTTCAAAGGTGAATTCTATCAAAAATTTGGAGAAGAGTTAACACCTAATTATTCCACAAAATTGCAGAGGAAGTAAAACTCCTAAACTCATTCTATGAGGCCACCATCACCCTGATACCAAAGCCAGACAAAGATACCACAAAAAAGAAAATTAAAAGCCACTATCACTGATGAACATAAGTGCAAAAATCCTTAACAAAATACTAGCAAACTGAATCAGGAAATACATTAAAAGGATTTTACATCATGATCAACTGGGATTTATCCCACGGATGCAAGGATTTTTCAATATCTGCAAATCATTCAATGTGATACACCACTTTAACAAAGTGAAGAATAAAAACCATATGATCCTCTCCATAGATGCAGGAAAAGCATTTGACAAAATCCAACACCTATTTCTGATAAAAAAAAAAAACCCTCCAGTAAGTGGGCATAGAGGGAACCTACTTCAACATAATAAAGGCCATATACAACAAACCCACAACTAACATCATTCTCAATGGTGAAAAGCTGAAAGAATTTCCACTAAAATCAGGAATAAGACAAGGATGTCTGCTCTCACCACTACTATTCAACAGTTTTAGAAGCCCTAGCCATGGCAATCAGAGAAGAAAAAGAAATAAAAGGAATCCAAATTGGGAGAGAAGAAGTAAAACTATCACTGTCTGCAGATGACATGATACTATACCTAGAAAATCCCAAAGACACTACCAGAAAACTGTTAGTGCTCATCCGTGAATTCGACAAAGTCGCAGGATAAAAATTAATACACAGAACTGACTGAATTTCTATATACTAACAATGAAAGATCAAAAAGAGAAATTAGGGAAACAATCCCACTTACCATTGCATCAAAAGAATAAAATACTTAGGAATAAAACTACCTAAAGAGATTAAAAACCTGTACTCTTGGAGTTCCCGTTGTGGCGCAGTGGTTAACGAATCCGACTAGGAACCATGAGGTTGCGGGTTCGATCCCTGCCCTTGCTCAGTGGGTTAACGATCCAGCGTTGCCGTGAGCTGTGGTGTAGGTCGCAGACGCGGCTCGGATCCCATGTTGTTGTGGCTCTGGCGTAGGCCGGCAGCTACAGCTCCGATTGGACCCCTAGCCTGGGAACATCTCATATGCCACAGGAGCGGCCCAAGAAATGACAGAAAAAAAAAAAAAAAAAAAAGCCTGTACTCTAAAGATTATAAGATACGGATGAAAGAAATCAAAGACGACACAAATAGATAGAAAAATATACAAGCTCTTGGATTGGAAGGATCAATATTGTCAAAATGACTATATTACTCAAGGCAATCTACAGATTAAATGTAATCCCTATCAAATTACCAAGGACATTTTCCACAGAACTAGAACAAAATATTTTAAAGTTTGTTTGGAAGGACAAAAGACCCAGAATAGTCAAAGCCATCCTGAGAAAAAAATGGAACTGGAGGAATCAGGCTCCCTGACTTCAGACTATACTACAAAACTGCAGTCATCAAAACCATATGGTACTGGCACAAAAACAGAAATATAGATCAGTGGAAGAGGATAGAAAGCCCAGAATTAAACCCACGCACCTAGGGTCAACTAATCTATGACAAAGGAGGCAAGAATATACAACGGAGAAAAGACAGTCCCTTCAGTAAGTGGTGCTGGGAAAACTGGACAGCTATATGTACAATAATGGAATTAGAGCACTCCTTAAAACCATGCACAAAAATAAACTAAAAAATGGATTACAGGCCTAAATATAAAACCAGATACTAAAAAACTCTTAGTAGAAAACATAGGCTGAACCCTCTCTGACATAAACCATAGCAATCTCTTCTCAGATCTACCTCCTAGAGTAATGACAATAATAATAATAAAAAAAATGGGACCTAATTAAACTTAAGAGCAGCAAAGGAAACCCTAAATGAAACTAAAAGTCAAAAGGGTATGGAGAAAAGGGAACCCTCTTACACTGTTAGTGGGAATGTAAGTTGGTGTGACCACTATGGAAAACAGTATGGAGGTACCTCAAAAAACTAAAAATAGGGAGTTCCCATTGTGGCTCAGTGGTAATGAATCAGACTAGTATCCATGAGGACGAGGGTTCAATCCCTGGCCTTGCTCAATGTGTTAAAGATCCGGCATTGCTCTGAGCTGTGGTGTAGGTTGCAGACGTGGCTCGGATCTGGCATTGCTATGGCTGTAGCATAGGAGGGCTGCTACAGCTCCGATTAGACCCCTAGCCTGGGAACTTCCATATGCTGTGGGTGTGCCCCTACAAAGACCAAAAAAAAAGACTAAAAATAGAAGTACCATATGATCTAGCAATCCCACTCCTGGACATCTATTCAGAGAAAAACATGACTTGAAAAGATACATGTACCCCAATGTTCATTACAGCACTATATACAATAGCCAAAACATGGAAGCAACCTAAATGTCCAATGACAGAGAAATGGATAAAATAGATGTGGTATATACACATGATGGAATATTACTCAGCCATAAAAAGGAATGAAATAATGACATTTGCAGGAACATGGACCTAGAAATTATCATGCTAAGTGAAGTTAGTCAGATAGTAAGACACAAATGTCATATGCTATCACTAATATGTGGAATCTAAAAAAAAGGATACAATGAACTTCTTTGCAGAACAGAAACTGACTCACAGACTTTGCAAAATTTATGGTTACCAAAAGAGGTTGTGGGGGGAGGTATGGGCTGGGGTTTGGGATGGAAGTGTTGTAAAATTGGGTTGTGATGATGGTTGTACAACTATAAATATAATAAAATTCATTTAAAAACATAACTTGCTTTAAAACATGAATAGGTTGAATCAAATTAGTCTGTCTCAAAAAAATCAGTAACTGATTTCCATTGATTGTTTTCAAGATATTGGGTAAGGAAATCTACTACTACAAAAAGTACTGCTACAGAAATAGTCCTAAAGGTGCAGAAGAGGTATGTCCAAGGTTGTCATGGACACATTGTTGTAAATTTCAACAAAAATGAGACTGTAAATGTCCACCAATAAAGGATTGATTAAATAGTTTTTGGCACATTCATGGTTGATATTTAGTCAGCATACACAAATACAGATAAAATACTTGGTAAAATATTAAAATATATACAGAACAGCTCATTAATAGTTTCTGCCTTAACTCACATACCAAGCAAGTACAGCACTATCGCTATCTTGGTCCTTTCCCCAAGACACCTTGAAGCTCCATACAATCTAACAACTAAAGGTTAATATTTGCATATATGGAGTTCCTAGCGTGGCACGGTGGAAACAAATCTGACTAGGAACCATGAGGTTGCAGGTTTGATCCCTGGTGTCGCTCAGTGGGTTAAGGATCCAGCGTTGCCATGAGCTCTGATACAGGTCACAGGCACGACTTGGATCTGGCATTGCTGTGGCTGTGGTGTAGGCCAGCAGCTACAGCTCCAATTTGACCCCTAGCCTGGGAACCTCCATATGCCATGGATGCCGCCCTAAAAGGACAAAAAAAAAAAAGCCAAAAAATAAAAAATTTGCATAGTTAACATTTGCTTTGGCACCATGCTTTAACACTATGACTGGTGCATATTCTGATTAGTTTTATCCCATGCCCTACCAGGTATTAAATATTTTGTCTATCCCTCTTTCGACCATACATATCACAGAATACTACAGAGCTACTAAAAATGAATAAGGGGAGCTCCAGGTAAGCATGGCAGATTTAACAAACACGTTTATCTTCACTCACTTTTGAAACCTCACTAAAATGACAGCAAAGAATTTTAAAAGTCATAAAACCCAAAAGGACAAAGAGAACATGAGAGGAGATGACAGCAGAAGAGAAATGTCAACACAAGTTTTTTAAGCTGGAAAGCAGATGGACAGGTGGTAACTGACTTAGCAGAGTAGATAATACTGAAACCTAAGCCTGAAACTGGGGAGAAGCCAAAAAACAAAACAAAATAGGGCAATCCATGCTCACAAACTCTTAGAATTTGGAGGCACCAAGGACCTCTAGAGGCAGGGGTGTGGGTAGGACTGAAAACAGAAAGATAGTTTGGCACTTGGTATAAAGACTATATACCCCCTCCTAAGATCACTCATGTACTCCATGGAGAAATTTCTCTTTCACAATACATGCGGAAGACTAGAAGGATTTTATTTTTTCTTGCTGGAAAAGATAGCTAAGAATTGGAGTGAGTTGCCAAGCTGAAAGCGAGGATGAAAAGTCTGCATATTAAATAGGGCAACCTTTAGTCTCCACCCACTCCTTTTGTATATCCCAGAATATGAACAGCCAGACTTTATAACACCTTACATGAAATTGGAATATTCTGCTCTGTAGAAAGTGAATTATCCAATATAAAACACCTGAAACTATTGAAATTTTGGAGAACCCTAGTGAAAAAGCTGAATTGCAGCCTTCTCAACATAAAGGGAAATGTACCACATAACAGTGCCCATTCTTATACAAAGAACTTCTAATCCACTTCTTAGTCTCTTGCTATCATATATAAATGAGCTATAAAGAATAGAACATTAAGGAGAGATAGAAACAGTAGAAAAGAAAAAGTTAGTTTGTAGGAAACAGAGATAATGCAGGGAACAGACAAAAGCTTTAAAAATACTTATCTTTCAGACAGATGAGAATTCAGAGCATTCATTAACAACTGGTATTTTAAAAAGAACATTCAGAGAACAATTAAAATGTTTGGAATTTAAAATAAAACAGGAGTTCCCCTAGCCTGGGAACTTCCATAAGCCATGGGTGTGGCCCTAAAAGGACCAAAAAAAAAAAAAAACATAAACAAAAAACAGGGGTTCCCATTGTGGCTCCGCAGGTTACAATCCCAACTAGTATCCATGAGAATGAGGGTTTGATCGCTGGCCTCACTCAAAGGGTTAATAATCCAGCATTGCCATGAGCTGCAGTGTAGATCGCAGATGTGGCTCAGATCTGCCGTTGCTGTGGCTATGGTGTAGACCAGCAGCTGTAGCTCTGATCGACCCCTAGCCTGGGAACTTCCATATGCTACACCTGTGGCCCTAAAATAAATAAATAAAAATAAAGTAAAACATATAAGTGTAGGAATATAAATTGGAGGAAATATCCTAGAAACTGGAAAAAAAGAAAATGGGGGAAGAGATGATTAGAGGATCAATCTAGAATGTCCAACATATGAAGAATAATATTTACATAAAGAGAAATGAAAAAAAAAATAAATTACCCAAGAAATAGTGCAAGAAAATTTCCTAAAAACGAAAGGATATGAGTTCCCTACTGAAAGTGCCCACCAATTACCTAGTCTAACAAATAAAAATAGGTCACGCGAGGGTGTATGATAGTGAAATTTCAGAATATCATGGAATGAAAGAGGCAATGCTGACTGAACAGCAGCACGGCAATCTGGAAAACAATAAACCAATGCTTTCAAAGGTTTATGGGAAAATTATATGCAAGCTACAACTCTATACCCTGCCAAACTTAAGGATAAAATGAAGGAACTTGCAGGCATGAAAGTTCTTAATGAACATTTTCTCTCTCAAATAGCCTTGCACAGAACATTCTTGGAGGTTGTGTTGAATGAAAATAAAAGAGTAAACCAAAAAAGAGGGAGAAGGTGTGGAAAACAGAATTAAGAAGAATTTTCAGGGCTTTCCTCAAGAAGCTGTAGAACCTGTACAAGACTCCCTCCCACCAGTGGTTCAACAGATAAAAACTATTTTAAAGAGACCCTTTGGTCTGAAAGGTTGAATAGAAGTTACCTGGATTGAAGGGTAAAGCATCAAAAATGCTAGGCAATAAGCAGTTTTTCAAGGAAAGTTTTTCCAAAAAATGTCAAGAAGACATCTAAGGAAGTTGTAAAACGAGGAAGATGCTACAGAATTGTATTTTTACCATTCACATAAAGAATATCCTATCCAATGTAGTCTTGAAAGTTACGCTGGTAGCTGGATGGCAGAGTGGCAACCAGGTAGTCTAATCTTGTACAGAAGTCATAGGTAAAGGCTGACTTTCAGAAAAATGGAGTATCAAGCATTTTATTTCTTTTTTTTTTTTTTTTTTTTTTTTTTTTTTTTTTTTTTTTTGCTTGCACTCAAATGCCTTATGCCAGCATGCTTCTCTTGCCTAGGTAAAACTTACCATTACTTTAAGCATATTTGTCCCCTACTTAAACCAATATTGAATCTTGTAGACCTGCAAATGATCTCTACCAATATCAAATCTTGGACTTGCTAATTCAACTAATTGTCAAAGATCTGCTAAATAAATCTGTACTAAGTTGTTAGAGACAGATAATAGATTGGTAAATTACCTTGTTCAGAGTTATTGACATTTCAACAGACAACCCATAGATTCCAAAGGCAGTCTAATCTCAAATGATCTCTTGAGGAGAACAGTTTTTAAAGTCTCATGACACACACAATTACCTAATCCACCTATGGGCAAAACTACCTGGAAATCTGTGTCTAAGACAATGTCAATGGACTTTTCTGGGACCTGGTTATTCACATATTCATGGTGAGCCATAAATTACCCCCTAAAATAATAAGTAGATCAAAAACGTACAATTGTTTTTCAGATTATCACATGGTTGTTCCAGCCTGGGATGAGGGAAGCCTTGAAATAATTGTAAACATGCTCCAAGAGATGTTAGATGTTAATGAATTTGCCATTAAAATATACCCCAAATTTAAAATCCAATATGTTTAGGATGAAAGCACTGAGATGATCAATTCAAATTAAAGCTGTTTTATATCAAGATGCTATATTGCAATCTGAGACAATAAAAAGTCTGAAAAGAAATACAATGTTATGACCATAAAAGATACAGAGGAATTGTATGCAATCAACTCATTTATATTAGTAACCCAAATCACATTAAAACATGTAGACCAAAGTAATTGGCCACAGAATCATGCCCCAAAATAACACTTGAGTCATATCAGGTCATTCTGAGCAAACATACTGGACAATTCCATAACTTTGAAATCTAAGGAAAGTGATAGGGGACTGAGGGATTTCAGTAAACGCAGCAAGTACATATCTCATGTTTAGAGCTATCAAATTCACATTGTGAACTTTAGCACAAATCTCACTGCAGCTCAGGAGGCATGTTCTAATTCTGATAATAGCATTTACTGAAGTATTCTAAGGACTTGAGCTAAATCATACCTCAGTCAACGTTTAACATCTAAGGGCATAGGGAAGAACATGAAAATCAATACCTTCGGGTAATAAGGTAAGGATATTACTTAAATATTTTGCAATGTATGATGAAGCCAGGAACTCACTTTGGAATGCTGGGGACAGTGGCAAGAGTCCAGTAGTCAATGCCACATTCTCCAAGGGGCAGGAGGCAACGATGCCATAACATTCCACAAATGTCCTTTCACACGGTAAAAATATTTCTGACAGTCACTCTGCCCAAACCTTCCTATTCATAACACTGTCAGCTGGCATGTCACTCAGAGTGACAGGAAAGGAGAGAGGGAAAGATGATTGTAGTGAGGATGGTAGGAGTTAAATCACTGCACAGGGAAGAAGCAAGATGCACCTGAACTGCTCACTGTCACATAGATGGCTGACATTCTCTTGATCCAAAGGGATAAAGGGTGAACATATCTCTCATCTCAGGAAAATCAGTGGCCCCAATATTCAGTGATTGCAATTCAAAGAAAGCCATGAAATTCAGTTGAATTAGAATGTCCAAAAAATGGTAAATCCTTAATGGATCTTGCTAACGGAGTATTTCATCCAGTGATTTTTTTTTTTTTTTTTGCCACGATAGCCTAGCTTCAAATTGAATCTTCCACAGAAATTAAGTATGTTAAACTATTCGAAAAGACCTATTCTGATTGCAGGAGTGGTCTAGAATGTCCCTCGCATTCTCCATAACCACTACAGTTATCTTTAAGGCATCACTAAGGTATCCCAAGACTCTTCACCCTACCCTTGGATAATGACATTACCAAGCCCCAAATTATACTTCCTGAGATCTCCTGTGGTGAGTTAGTATCAACCCAGACTTTTTCCCAAGTATCCTAATTCCCAAGCCTATGCAAAAATCCCAGCAATACATCACCTGCCTCATGTCACATGGCCCTGTTAGTTTCCTCAGATGAGCACTTGGCATTGCTGTTTCTAATTCACTGAGCAGCTTTAACAAATCAGGAAAGTTTTACTATATTGAAATATTTAGGAATATAGATTATACATAAATACAACTGATGTTTATTTCAAAGAAGTGATGACAATATTAGAAACCAACTATATTCCATGTTAAGTATAAGACATTTGCTACAATATTTGTTTTTATATCCCAGCTAAATTGGTTACCTGACCCAAAGCAAACTCTCAAAAAAACAAGGTATTTTTGATTTTGATGACTAGCCTATATGTTGACATTGCATGGCACTTTCAGAAAGTATCCATTATGTACGAACTGAAACACTACATTTTGGGGGTATGTATAAAATAGATGTTTTTTAGTACTTGTCTTCATAAAAAAATTACCAAAAAATATTTGTTGCCATGACTATATAATATTGGTCTCTTAAGACACAGAATTAATTTGACTGATTTTGCCTTTGCCTCTCTTCTCATGTGTTCCTTCTTAATGTCCCATGCTTGGCCTGTGGTCTAGAGTTGCACAGCCTCAGGAATTACTTTTGTCTGGAAATTGACTTTCTCTTCTTGGGATTTATTTTTAGGCAGCCCAAGAGAAATGTGCTGCCCTTCTACACCATATTCTAATTTCATTTTTTGAAACAGCCTTGATTTTCTGCTTTAGGTCTGTTTGGTTTTGAAGCAAGGTGAAAAAATGACATTCACATCCACAGTTGTCTGGAAAGTTTTTGTTAGTTCTATGATCTCCATCCATCCCAGCTCCACTATTTCATTCTGGATAGCTTCTGCTACGTTTACAGGCCAGAAAAGTTGCTTGGTTCTCTTCTCATCTATTCTCCTGATGTCTGGAGAATCATTTACCTTCATTCAGTCAAGATAAGGTTGAATCATTGCAAACAGAGCCTTTGTAAGGAAAATAGAGCAAAATCAGAAATAGAGCAAGAAATAATATCTCAGAGCAAACTTGTTATTCTAATTTAAAGTCTACTTCAGCTTAGTTCGGCTAATGCAATTTAAAAAAAAAAATCTCACTTTCCTTCATCTCACTCTTCCTAGTATAAAATGAGTATGCTAGAATAACCTATTCAGACTTTAATCTGGAGTAGATTTAAGTTGATACCACTGTCAAATGAGCAAGTTCTTTGGTTTCTCTGAAAAGTTAAATTGACAGTAGTCACTCTGACATTTCCTCATTCTAGACTTCCACTTGGCAGATATCCGAATACTCTTGTGACCAACCTCTCTCACTTAGTTCTTGGTATTCTTCAAAGAAAAGTGAATTCATTTTAGGTCTCAAAGACTTCTTCTTCAGTGGCATGTTTTCAATCATTAATCTTTCAGTGACCTCTTCCACAGATCACCTTCTAGATCTCTCTCTGACTACAGTTTTCTGACTCATTTCTCTCATTGTTCACTTCATTTAAGACAGATACAGGAATTCCCATCGTGGCGCAGTGGTTAACGAATCCGACTAGGAACCATGAGGTTGTGGGTTCGGTCCCTGCCCTTGCTCAGTGGGTTAAGGATCTGGCGTTGCCGTGAGCTGTGGTGTAGGTTGCAGATGCGGCTTGGATCCTGCGTTGCTGTGGCTCTGGTGTAGGCCAGGGGCTACAGCTCCAATTCGACCCCTAGCCTGGGAACCTCCATATGCCGTGGGAGCGGCCCAAAGAAATAGCAAAAAGCAAAAAGCAAAAAAAAAAAAAAAAAACAGATACATCAACCACTTGATGCCCTCTCTTAATGTTCTAGTCATGGTAGCTTCTTCAAGTAATCAAAGACTATTTACTTCCTTTTTTTTAAGATAGCACTCCGTGCTCTTTTTGGGAATACCCCCTGAGTTCCATTTGTCCTCATATCATTTGCAGAGTAAAGAGCACTGGCAAGCCCTTGGATCAGTAGATTGTCAGGACATTCCAGATTACCTGTTTTCTCCAAGTCACCAGGGGGTAATATTCCAGAAACTATAAACACATTTTTATGATGGTCAAAATTCTTTCCACACTCATTAAATATAGCAGTTTCTAACAAAGCTAATGTTTCTTCATGACCACATTTTTTATTCTACAGAAATTATAAGAATTCACCTAAGCATTTGTCCATTCAAACTGTTTTCTTAACACACAAATAGCTGTATTGCAAAAAGAAGCTGGTGGAGAAAATCCACAGAGAGTTTGTTAGTGAGGTTAGGGATCCCAGAAATCGCCTCTGAACAGTTTAATCCATCCTTTCTTTGAATAAATTCTAAATAGCTTAATCCAGAGTGAACTGTTTTTTTCAAAAAAAGTATTTATTTACAAATATGATTACCAAAATATAAAAAAGGTTAAATTAGCCTTCAAAATAGAAGCTAATTAGTTTAGAAGTACAACTCTCAGTAGAGTATTACATTTAACATATTTCATACACAGAAATAAGCATGTTGTCACAGTTTACTAGCTTGCGTAATACTATAAAAACATATACACACATTCAATGCAATCCCTATCAAATTACCAAGGACATTTTTCACAGAACTAGAACAAAATATTTTAAAGTTTGTTTGGAACCACAAAAGACCCAGAATAGCCAAAGACATCCTGAAAAAGAAAAATGGAGCTGGAGGAATCAGGCTCCCAGACTTCAGATTATACTACAAAGCAACAGTCATCAAAACCGTATGGTACTGGCACAAAGACAGAAAGGTACATCAGTGGAACCGGATAGAAAGCCCAGAATTAAACCCATTCACCTACAGCCAAACTAATCTATGACAAAGGAAGCAGGAATATACAATGGAGAAAGGACAGCCTGTTCAATAAGTGGTGCTGGGAAAACTGGACAGCCACATGGAAAAGAATGAAATTAGAACATTCCCTAACACCATACACAAAAATAAACTCCAAATGGATGAAAGACCTAGATATAAGACCAGACACTATCAAACTCTTAGAGGAAAACATAGGCCACACACTCTCTGACATAAACAACAGCAACATCTTCTCAGATCCACTTCTTAGAGTATTGACAATAAAAATAAAAATAAGCAAATGGGACCTAATTAAGCTTAAAATTTTCTGTACAGCAAAGGAAACCATAAACAAAATTAAAAGACAACCCACAGAATGGGAGAAAATCTTTGCAAGTGAATCAACTGACAAGGGATTAATCTCCACAATTTATAAACACTTCCTACAGCTCCATACCAAAAAAACAAACAATCCCATCAAAAAATGGACAGAAGATCTAAACAGACAGTTCTCCAAAGAAGACATACAGATGGCCAAGAAACACATGAAAAGATGTTCAACATCACTCATTATTAGAGAAATGCAAATCAAAACCACTCTGAGGTACCACCTCACACCAGCCAGAGTGGCCATCATCCAAAAGTCTACAAACAATAAGTGCTGGACAGGGTGTGGAGAAAAAGGAACCCTAGTACACTGTTGGTGGGATTGTAAATTGGGGCAACCACTGTGGAAAGCAGTATGGAGATGCCTCAGAAAACTAAACATAGAACTACCATTTGATCCAGCAATCCCATTCCTGGGCATCTATCCAGAGAAAACCACGACTCACAAAGACACATGTACTCCAATGTTCATTGCAGCATTATTTGCAATAGCCAAGACATGGAAACAACCTAAATGTCCATCGACAGAGGAGTGGATCCAGAAGATGTGGTACATATACACAATGGAATATGACTCAGCCATAAAAAAGAACAAAATACCAGCATTTTTAGCAACATGGATGGACCTAGAAACTATCATGCTAAGTGAAGTCAGCCATACAATGAGACACCATCATCAAATGTTTTCACTGACATGTGGAATCTGACAAAAGGACAGAATGAACATCTTTGCAGAACAGATGCTGACTCATAGACATTGAAAAACTTATTGTCTCCAGAGGAGACAGTTTGGGGGGGGGTATGCTTGGGCTATGGGATGGAAATCCTGTGAAATCAGATTGTTATGATCATTATACAACTACAGATGTGATAAATTCATTTGAGTAATAAAAAAAAGAAAATTTTTTTAAAAATTAAAAACTAAATAAAAAATATATACACACATTATTTTTAAAGAACCACTATGGCTATAGTATAGGTAAAACAAAACATGATACTTGGAGATCAATTTTGTTTGCTTTTCAAGAGTTAATTTGGTTATTTGGGCATACCTCTCACAAGCCAGAAATTATTAGCCAACTTTTTCCAACATCTGTTCTTTTCTAGCTCTATACATTGTTCACACTAAAGTGAAAATGATCATATAAAAATGTAAATCTGATCATATTGCCCCTCTGATTAAGAGACTTTAATGAGAAAATAGTTTCAAATGATGCAAATGACAAGGGCTTATTCTCTAAAACATACAAACTTATATAATTCAACAGTAAAAAAACCAACAACCCAATTGAAAAATGGGCAAAAGACCTGAATAGACATTTCTCCAAAGAAGATATACAGATGGCCACTAGACACATGAAAAATGATCAACATCACTAATTATTAGAGAAATACAAATCAAAACCATTATGAGGTACCACCTTAACACCTGTCAGAATGGCCATCATTAATAAGTCAACAAATAACAAATGCTGGGGGGGGGGAGAAAAGGGAACACACCTACACTGCTGATGGGAATATAAAATGGTGCAACCACTATGGAAAACAGTATGGCGGTACCTCATAGAACTAAATGTAGAACTACCATATGACCCAGCAATCCCACTCTTGGGCATATATCTGGACAAAACCTTACTTGAAAAAGACACATGCACCTGTATATTTACCGTAGCACTATTCACAATAGCCAAGACATGGAAACAACATAAATGTCCATCAACAGATGAATGGATTAGGAAAAAATGGTATATATACACAGTGGAATACTACTAAACCATAAAAAAGAACAAAATCATGCCATTGGCAGCAACATGGATGAAACTAGACACTCTCATACTAAGTGAAGTCAGTCAGAAAGAGAAAGGCAAATACCATATGATATTATTTATATTTGGAATCTAATATATGGCACAAATTAACCTTTCCACAGAAAAGAAACTCATGGACTTGGAGAACAGATTTGTGGTTGCCAAGGGGGAGGGGGTAGAATGGACTTGGAGTCTGGGGTAAATAGGTGCAAACTATTTCATTTGAAGTGGATAAGCAATGAGGTCCTGCTGTATAGTACAGGGAGTTATATCTAGCCACTTATGATGGGACATGATGGAGGATAATGTGAGAAAAAGAGTATGTGTGTATGTATATATATACACACATGACTGGGTCACTTTGCTGTACAGTAGAAATTGACAGAACAACAAACCAACTATAATGGAAAAAATAAAAATCATTAATAAAAAAATAAAAGAGCCTTTAATGGCTTTCCTTTGCATTTACAATAAAATGTAAGTTGTTAAATACAGCCCTACAAAATCCAATCCCTGCTTAGCAGTCCCAACTCATCTTGTGCTACTGTCCTGCTCACTCTCCAAGCTTCAGCCACACTGGCCTTTTGGTTACTTCAGTATGCTTTACATCTTCAAAGAGTTGTTCTTTCCTCATAGAACACTCTTCCACCCACCTTCTCTATGCCTAGGTCCTTCTCATTCATTAGGTCTCCACTTAAAATTGCCTCCTCGGAGGGAACTTCCGTTATGCTCAAGCTATAAACAACAAAATTAAAGTTACTCTAGCTATTCCTCTCTTTGTGTACTGTTTCTGTCATAGAACATTTTAACATTTTTATTGTATTTTTATTGGGCCATTTAAATGTCTATAGTCTGTCTTCCATAGACTGAAAGCTTCATGAGTGCAGAAAATGTGTCTCCTTTGTTGTAACAATGTAATATCTTCTATAAAACCTGCCAAGTGGTAAGCAATCATAAATATTTCTCCATTAAATAAATAAGCAAAATAATTTGTTGCCAAATGTATAGTTTTCTTTACATAGGGAAAATCAGAAAAAAACTATCCAGCATAAAGACCTGATTCATCTATAGTTATAAACTTGAATGCAACTGCAGAATGTTTTTGAAAGAAACAAACTAATATAATTTTAGATAGCATTGACATCAAATAGTTCTTTATATATTTTTTTTTTGGTCTTTTTTTGTCTTTTTTTTGTTGTTGTTGTTGTTGCTATTTCTTGGGCCGCTCCCGCCGCATATGGAGGTTCCCAGGCTAGGGGTCGAATCGGAGCTGTAGCCACCGGCCTACGCCAGAGCCACAGCAACGCGGGATCCGAGCCGCGTCTGCGACCTACACCACAGCTCACGGCAACGCCAGATCCTTAACCCACTGAGCAAGGGCAGGGACCGAACCCGCAACCTCATGGTTCCTAGTCGGATTCGTTAACCACTGCACTACGGCAGGAACTCCCAGTTCTTTATATTTTTGATTTACAAAAAGAAATATAATACACATCTTTTAAAAATGCTTTCTATTCAATTCAGTGCATACTGGTTGAGAATAATTGTCTTTTCTCATATAGACATAATTTCATATATTAATTTTTTCAAAGGCACATATCTGTTTTATACACATTGTAGATTAAAGCAAAAGATCTGAAATTAGAATCCTTTTGTCTATTTTACTTTTAAAATGAAGCTTGCCAAAAAGTAACTATGCTGCTACATTAACAGATGTGCTAACCAGGCTAACCACCCCAAGGAAATAGAATATTAAAATTACATTTTTAAAGATTGTTTAAATCAGAGGGTAGGTATGTGAAAGACTTCTGTTTTAACTTGAAACCTATAAAAAGAAATCCAGGAGTTCCCGTCGTGGCACAGTGGTTAACGAATCCGACTAGGAACCATGAGGTTGCAGGTTCAGTCCCTGCCCCTGCTCAGTGGGTTAACGATCCTGCGTTGCCGTGAGCTGTGGTGTAGGTTGCAGACGTGGCTCAGATCCTGTGTTGCTGTGGCTCTGGCGTAGGCAGGTGGCTACAGCTCCGATTAGACCCCCAGCCTGGGAACCTCCATATGCCATGGGAGTGGCCCAAGAAATAGCAAAAAAAAAAAAAAAAATCCAGAGGTAATGCTAACCTTCTAAATATTTAAGGCTGTCTGCCAAAATAAGCAATTCAGCCCTCGTTGCATATACATTCACTAAAGAAGAAGAGGGAAGCATTAGAAGAAACCCTTGACCATGAAAATTATACCCACTAACCTTCCCTAGGAGCTTACAGACTGTCAAGGACTCTGACTTTCTGGCAGTGTTCCTTTCATAATAATCCAGGAGACCAGCATGAAAGCAACAGCTGCCACAACACAAATCCTTTTATCACCATGCTAACACAGATACAAAATGGCACATACCTGAACTTGTGGTGAAACATACTACTTTATTTCACTCTTCAGGGGTTCTATAGTCTGTTATGTTTCTTTGCTGTTTTTTTAAAAACCTGTATACCAGTACCATACTGTTTTAGTTATCGTAGTTTTTGAACCAGTTTCTATTATTTGTTAGAGTAAGTCCTCCTCATTAGTCTTTTTCCAAATATACAGTTGACCCTTGAACAAAGAGGGCACTAGGGACACTCATTCTCCCCATAGTTAAAAATTCATGTATAGAGGTTGCGGGTTCGGTCTCTGGCCTTGCTCAGTGGGTTAAGGATCTGGCGTTGCCGTGAGCTGTGGTGTAGGTTGCAGATGCGGCTTGGATCCCGCGTTGCTGTGGCTCTGGTGTAGGCCGGTGGCTACAGCTCCGTTTCGACCCCTAGCCTGGGAACCTCCATATGCCGCGGGAGTGGCCCAAGAAATAGCAAAAAGACAAAAAAAAAAAAAATTCATGTATAATTTATAGTTGACACTCCATATCCAGGGTTCCTCTGTATCCACTGTTTAGCCTCCATGTAGTAAACCAAACTTTGGTCTTATAGTACTGTATAGTACTGTATTTACTATTGAAAAAAATCTGCTTATAAATGGATCTTCATAGTTCAAACCTATCTTGTTCCAGGGTCAACTGTACTTGTTACCCTTGACTATATATTCTTTAGGATGGGATGTAGAGTCACTTCATCAAGACATGAAAATAATCTCTGGGATTTTTATTATAAATTTTGCCAAATCCATGCATTAATTTGAGAGAACTTAACAACTTGAAGATTTCTGAATTTGCATCTATTTTCAAGTGTTTTTTTGGTAAGATGCTGTAGTTTCTATATTTATTGTTGAGATTATACCTAGATGTTTTCTAGTTCTGGTATTTCAGAAAATAGACTCTCCACTGCATTTTATAACATTTACTAAAATGTTTAAGAAAACTGGCAAACTCTTAAACTGTCATTCTAAATATATTTCATTTAGATTCTCTTTGGTTAGGAAATCATCTCATTTGCAGATATTAATCATGTCTCCTGATTTCCAGTAGTGATGTCTCATTTCTATTTCCTGCTTTATTACACTGGCTAGAAAATTAAAAATTTAAATCATAATGGTGATAGTAGTTCTTTTTATCTTGTTTCTGATTTTAATAGGAATGTATTTATGGTGTTTTACCATCACATATGATGTTAGCTGTTGATTTAGGATAGATATTTACTATCCCATTAGGAAAATATATGATATCCTTTGCGAATGGCTATGTCATCCTTCCTATTCTAATCTTCTCCATATTGTTCCAAACTTAGCCCAGGGGCTACAGACTAGAGAACTGCATTATTCTTTAAATAAAACTGTCCTGTCATATGTAAATGTCTTTTAAAACATTTTGAGGGGAAAGGTCAAAGCACGGTTTGAAAGCAGACTGCATTAAACATAGAGTTAGTGAAGGTCTGTGTCAGACGAGGAAATATTAAACCTGAACCATTATGATAAAGAACCTTCTTCTTATGGACATAAGGCATTCATAGAGAAGAAGGGTAAGTCATTTGAATGAGCTTGTATCTTGGTTTCCATAAGGAGTTTTCTCTGATTAGAGGCAAGACATTTAGGAGGAAAATAAACACAAATGGGAGAGAACCAGAAAACCCTTCTTCTGTGAATATTAAAGAAAAGAAGGCAAAGAACTGCCATTGCCCTTCACATCTAATTAGCAGTGCTAAAAATGTGGGTTTTTTCCAGAAAGGATAAAAAAGATAGTTGACAGCTTTTGACACCTGTAGGAAAGAGGGTGAGGCAGAGCTTAAAGATTTGACCATTGTTAGCTTCAGGATTGTTAGTTGGGGTAGTAGCTTAAGAAAACTGCCAGCCCCTGTCAGGAGGCTGTGAAAACACAAAGTGCTGGATCTTTTCAATGCCCGGAAGCAATGTAGCTGAGAATCATGAATGTTTCCTTGAACATGGAAAGAAACACCAAGCTTTATTTAACAGCAGTTTAACTTGGTGAAAAAAGAAGCCACTCTAAGCAGTGGTAGCATTTCTTTTAATTTCATACTTTAGGTTTATACTTACTTGATACAGTGTGTTAAATTTTTGCCTTGCTTTTTTTCCTCCTTGTATACAAGATCTTTATTTTAACCTATCATATTTCCATAACACATTGTGGCATAGACGAGCACTCCCTCACTTTGTATATGAACTATTGTCAATTGTAAAACAAATAAACTTTTTAAAAATATTTAACGTTAAAAGTTTAAGAACATTTATTAGCATTGCCTATACTTTTTACTATTTGAATTATCATCTGAGTATAAATTTTCAATTTAAAAAGCAAGTTAATTTAAAAATACATTGTAAAAATAATACTCATTGTAACAAATTCAAAAGTAGAAAAGTACATACAGTGAAATTTAAAAGTAGCTGCCACACCACCCTACCCCACTACCTCCAGGTAGCCAGTGTTAAGGATTGGCTTAAAGTCTTACTCTTTAAGAAGTTTTCTGATGAATGTGTAAACATACAAACACCAGAAATTTTTTTTTATTTTTAATGTAAGCATATTATATGTGTATTTTGCTTTTTTCTACACATAATTGGTATCTTTCCATATCTACACAATAATTTTAGTAACAGTCATGTTGTAGAAAAAGCAAAGGAATCTAAATTCCTACTTTTTTTCTGTTTTAAGTTAGGTCTATTTGTATCAACTTTGCAATTATACCCAACCTGAAAACCTAATCTAGCACCATTAAGCTGCTGGAACACTTAGCTAAAGTCTTAAAGCAGCGATTCTCAAAATTTAGCATGCATAGGGGTTGTACCACGTAATTATCTTCCCATTCACCCCTGGGAGGAAGATTTGAAGTTTCTTGAGAGCAGGCCTAAAAAACTGAAAGAATAGACTCTATCTTCTGAGGTCTACTATATCTATCAATTACACACAACAAATTGCCTATTAACAATTCACTAACACAATACAGTTGTCCTTGTAAGCAGACTATGGAAAGAATACATAAGCCCTTGACCCAAGGGTAGCTCATACCAGTGGTTCTCAAACTGTAGTAGGCATCAAAAGTGACCTGCTGGGCTCCACACCTAGAGTCTTTGATTCTCAGACTGAAGCCCAAGAATTTGCATATCTAACAAGTTCCCAGATGCTGTTGCTCTTCTTGGCTCCAGGATTTCATTTTGAGAGGCACTGTCTCGAAGGAAGTAACTTCTGTAGTAAGCATCCATTTCCCAGCATATTTTACTTAAGACAAACAGACTTCATTAAAAAGAATTCATCCAAAATCAGAAAAGTAGACCCAAACTAGAATTTCCCTATAAAATGTTCCTTACTCTCCAGCTGTTAAAATCTAACTGCAGTAAGAGATGCTGAAGCCCTCATCTCTATTCACTAGTTCAAAGTACAGCCTTTCTTTTTTTCAGATCTCTTACCTCCAACTTACTTAGGCTCCCCAATTAAGGCTGAACACATTCTATCTAAGAGCAATCACTTTTTTTAAACCTATCATAAACCTAGAGTGGACAATGAGAGCCTAAGAATGGTTAATAGTATATCTTTGTCCAAAGTCAAAGATCCTGGTAAGAAATTGAATCTTTCAAAGGAAGCCTTGCTGCACTCCCAACATTAACCCAGGCTCTTCCTCTACCTTATTGCCCAAGATTCATCTGAGGAAGTGTAACGAAGGGGTAAAGAGTACTGGGTCCCAATCTTTTTCACATTTCTTGCCTGTGTCATCTGACATCTCATCTTTAGTTTTCTCATCTATGAAAGGGATATGGTAGTAACACTTACTTGAAGGATTGTAGGGATTCAATGAGAGAATATAATAAATCATTTAGCCTATTACCTGGAATATAATAAATGTTCAATAAATAGATATCACTACTAATACTGCTACTTCATAGTAAATTATAGGAATAGAGAACTGGGTTCCTGGCTATATCTCTTTCTTTCAATGCAAACATAACTAACAATGTGCCATTAAAATTCTTTTAGCTTGACTGTCATGTGATCAGATATGCATATGCTTGTTGAATGATCTGTGTGATAGCCATATGGAGAATAAACTGTAGGTGCACAAAGATAAAAGTGTGAAACTAGCTAGGAGACAATTGCAATCGTCAAAGTGAGACATGGTGGTGGCTTGGACTATACTGATGGAAATGGAAGGGGATATGAAATTAATATGACAGATATTGGAGATCAAAACAGACTGGGAATGGATTAGATATTACAAAGATGGAAGAATCTATGATAGCACTTAGTTTTCTGCCACAGGCAATGAAGGGGATGGTGATACCATTAACAGAAACCAGAAAGAAGCAAGGACTAGGAGGAGTGGAAATAGAAGCTGAATGATGGAAGTTGAGGACAATCTACCATGGGCCCAAGCATTCTTACAGGGCATTGCCCAGCATGCCAAACTACAACTCCTAATTATTCTCTGACCCTGAGACTTTTCTGTAGCTAGTCACATAAGTCATCAAAGCATGACTGCCCTGCAACTGCTTGCTTCCTAGAGTGAGACATTGGCTTGTTTACTGCTTGCTACAAAAGGTGCTGAGACTTTAGTCCTTGTTCTTCCAGTTGTAGTGAAGCTCACTACATAAATAGCCACTGACTGGGCATACTGAGGTATCACATGGAACTTAGGACAGGGGAATAAGTGTCACCATGCTCCTTCTGCTTGCTGTGCTGTGAGTAATTGTCTTGCCCTGATCCAAGAATCAGAAAAACTTTCCTGTAAAGGGCCAGGTAGTAAATATTTTAGGCTTTACAAGTCATCTATAGTAATTACTCAATTCTATTGCCCCTTGAAAGAAGACACAGACAACATGTAAACAAATGAGTGTGGCTGTGTTATAATAAAACTTTATCATGAACATTGAAAGCTACCTATCTATAATTTTCGTGTGTCATGAAATATTATTCTTTTGAAAATTTTATTTTTGTCTTCTTAGGGCCACATCGGCGGCATACGGAAGTTCCCAGGCTAGGAGTCAAATCAGATCTACAGCTGCCAGCCTATGCCACAGCCACATCAATGCCAGTTCCAAGCCGCATCTGGTACCTACACCACAGCACGCAGCAATGCAAGATCATTAACCCACTGAGCAAGGCCAGGGATCAAACCTGAGTCCTCATGGATCCTACTTAGATTCGTTTCCACTGAGCCATGACAAAAACCCCTCTTTTGAATTTTTTAACCATGTGAAAATGTACAAATATTCTTAACATATGATAACAAGTTATGGGCTGGATTTTACCAGGAGGTGTAGTTTGCCAAACCCTTCCCTGAAAAACTGATTCTAGTTGTTTACTTTTGACACTTATGGACTATAGTAAGCAAATATGTTTGCTTGCTTACTCATCTCTTTTGGAGTTTTGTTATTCCTGGCTATACTTTTTTTTTTTAATGACAAAACCTGTGGCATATGGAAGTTCCCAGGCCAGGAACTGAATCTGAGCCACAACTGCAACCTATACCACAGCTGAGGCAACACCAGATCCTTAAACCACTGTGTTGGGCCAGGGATTGAACACATACCTTCACAGATATCTGAACTGCTTCAATCAGATTCATAACCCACTATACCACAGCAAGAACTCCTTCCTTGCTACTCTTTATGAGATTGAGATTCTTTCTTAACAATGGGATACACTTCTAACATGTTTAGTTTGAGGTACCTGTAGGGGTATAAAACGCACAAGTGGAGATGCTCATCCCTGCCTTTAGGAAAAAAATTATGTATCTATATCTATCTATTACATATATATATTTGAAAAACATTATTCTAATAGTGGTAGTTAAAAAGAATGGCAGTTTTTTCAGGAATAATATGAATAATGAGAAAAGAAGAGATCCCAAGGGTATGAGATCCTGGAAAACAAGTACATGTAGAGCAGTAGTTCTCAAATAAGAGTGATTTTGCCTCCCAGAGATATTTGGAAATGTCTGGAGACATTTCTGGTTGTCACAACTGGAAGTGTTATTGGCGTCTAATGGGTATGGGCTAGGAATGCTGCTAAACATCCTATACTGCATATGATAACCACCCACAAAGAAAAGATTTGGGGCTCAAAATGTCAGTAGTGCTGAGGTTAATGAAGCCTTGATCTAAAGGGAAGGAAGAGAAAAATGAGACAGGAAATAAGACCCAAGGAGCATACCCAGCACCCAGATCATGGATTCTTATATCATTCTTAGTAATCACTAAACAAATTGCTGGGGCAGAAGATATACAAGTGAGCCTGAAGCATCTTCTGGTGCCAGAAGTAAATATTAATGCACACATGTGCACACACACACACATACCTACACACACTGATCAGATATTCCAAAGGGATATGAGCCAAATGAAAGAAATCTCAGTAGCCAAATATGGAACAATTTGGGAAACAGAATAAATACATTGTGTTGGATTTTAACCCAAGAATAAAACACATATCCATGAGTCCATACTGATATAAATGAATGATTAAAGAAAGAAAGAAGAGAAATCTCTCATGCATAAGAATTCCAAATACCCCAGTGGGGACCTGCTTTATAGCACGGAAAACTACCCATTTTCTGTGATAATCTATGTGGGGAAATGAATCTGAAAGAGAATGGATGTGTATACATATATGACTGAATCACCTTGTTGTACAGCAGAAATTATCACAACCTTGTAAATCAACTATACTTTAAGAAAACTTTTATTTATTTTATCAATTAATTTATTTTTGTTGTTATTTCCCTAATACAATTTTTTTTCATCTGTACAGTGTAGTGACCCAGTTACACATACATGTATACATTCTTTTTTAACACATTATCATGCTCCATCATAAGTGATTAGACATAGTTCTCAGTGCTACATAGCAGGATCTCATTGCTAATCCTTTCCAAAACCAAGAGTCTGCAGCTACTAACCCCAAGTTCCAAATCCATCCCACTCCCTCCCCCTCCCCCTAGGCAACCACAAGTCTATTCTCCAAGTCCATGAGTTTCTTTTCTGTAGAAACGTTCATTTGTGCTGTATATTACATTCCAGATATAAGTGATATCATATGGTATTTGTCTTTCTCTTTCTGACTTACTTCACTCAGTATGAGAGTCTCTAGTTCCATCCATGTTGCTGCCAATGGCATTATTTTGTTTCTTTTTTATGGCTGAGTAGTATTCCATTGTGTATATATACCACATCTTCCTAATCCAATCATCTGTCGATAGACATTTGGGTTGTTTCCATCTCTTGGCTATTGTGAATAGTGCTGCAATGAACATGCAGGTGCAAAATTAATTTTTTTTTTTTGTCTTTTTGCTATTTCTTGGGCCACTCTCACAGCATATGGAGGTTCCCAGGCTAGGGGTCCAATCGGAGCTGTAGCCACCAGCCTACACCAGAGCCACAGCAACGCGGGATCCGAGCCAAGTCTGCGACCTACACCACAGCTCACTGCAACACCGGATCCTTAACCCACTGAGCAAGGGCAGGGACCAAACCCGCAACCTCATGGTTCCTAGTCGGATTCGTTAACCACTGCGCCACAACGGGAACTCCCTTTTCTACCCTTTTTTAGTGGTTTCCATAGAATTTCAAATATATATGTACAACTAATCCAAGACCACTTTCAAAGAACACTATACTATATCACAGATCGCATGATACCTTATAATAAGAAAAGAGTCCTTGATGATGGTTGTACAACAATAAATATAATAAAATTCATTGAATTTTTTAAAAAAGAGTCCTAATTCCTCCATTCTATGCCCTATATCATAGCTGTTATTCATTTCATTTATACCTAAGCACACAAAGATATATATATACACACACCCACAAATAATTGGATATGCTATTGCTGTTTTTATTTTGAACTATTGGTAGCTCTCAGATCAATTAAACATATGCAAAATAAAAGTTTTTATTCTACCCTCACTTATTTCTTTTCTTTTTTTTTTTTTTTTTTTTGGTCTTTTTAGGGCTGCACCTGCAGCATATGGAGGTTCCCAGGCTAGGGGTCAAATTGGACCTGTAGCTGCCGACCTACACCACAACCACAGCAATGCCAGATCCGACCCATGTCTGTGACCTACACCACAGCTCACGGCAACACTGGATCCTTAACCCACTGAGCAAGACCAGGGATCAAACCCGCAACCTCATGGATGCTAGTCAGATTCGTTTCCACTGAGCCACTATAGGAACTCCTCTTTCTTTTATAATACTCTTCCTTTCTTTATTTAGATTTGAGTTCCTAACCTATATTATTTTTCTTTTCGCTAAAAAACTTTTTTTAACGTTCCTTGCAAAGCAGGCTAACCGGAAAGAAATTCCCTCAATTTTTGTCTTCTTAAAGTAGTTCTCCATCACTTTTGAAGAATAATTTCACAGGGTACATAATTCTAGGTTGGTATGTTTTTTCTCTCAATTTTTTTGCTTTATAGGGCTGCACCTGAAGCATATGGAAGTTCCCAAGCTAGGGGGTCTAATTGGAGCTATAGCCGCCGGCCTGTGCCACAGTCACAGCAACCCCAGATCTGAGCCATGTCTGTGACCTATACCACAGCTCACACAGTGCTGGATCCTTAACCCACTGAGTGAGGCAAGAAAACAAACCCTCATTTTCATGGATCCTACTCAGTTTCATTACCACTGAGCCAGGACAGGAACTCCCTCTCAACACTTTAAATATTTCACTCTACTCTCTTCTTGCTTGCATGGTTTCTTAGGAGTCAGATGTAATTCTTATCTTTGCTCCTCTATAAATAACATTTTTTTTTCTCCTCTAGCTGCTTTCAAGACTTTATCTTTGATTTTCTGCAATATGAACATAATAAGCCTAGGTGTAAGGGATTTTGTTTTTATTTTATCCTGCTTTATGATCTTTGAGCTTTCTGGATTTTTGGTTTGGTGTCTGTTGTTTACTTGAAGAGTTTCTCAGTTTCATAGGCTTCAATATTTCTTTTGTTCTCTCCTTACATTGGCCTTCTATTCTTGCATGCTGCTTACTTTATCCATCAGCACCTTTAGCATATATTTTTTTTTTTGTCTCTTTAGGGCCACACATGCAGCATATGGAAGTTCCCAGGCTAGGGGTCCAATCAGAGCTGTAACTGCTGGCCTACACCACAGCCACAGCAACTCAGGATCTGAACTGTGTCTGTGACCTACACCATATTTCACAGCAATGCCAGATCCTTAACCCACTGAGTGAGGCCAGGTATTGAACCCTAGTCCTCATGGATACTAGTTGGGTACATTTTTGCTGTGCCACAATGGGCACTCCCGAGCCTTTAGCATATTGATCATAGTTGTTCTAAATTCTCAGTCTGACAGATCCAACATCCCTGCCATATCTGTCTTGTTCTGCTAACTTTTCATTTTCTTTAATAATTGTTGTACATGATGTGCTGAGTAAAAAGAACTGCTGTAAATAGGCCTTCAGTAATGTGGTAGTAAGTTGTGGGGGTACTGAAATTATTCATTGTACAACTAAATGTAATAAATTCATTGAGTAATTAAAAAAATACCTTAAGAAAAAAGTTCCATAACAAAATACATTGGAAAGTTAAAAAAAAAAAAGTTGTGGGGGGACTGAAAATATTCCATAGTCCTATGATTAGATTTCAGATTTTCAATGAGCCTCTGCCTCTGGACTGTGAACTTTACAAGTGCTTCTCTATGTTTTTCACCCTCTTATGTGGCACAAGATGGATCTAAAGGGCTGGAGTTGGTTGGGTACTTCCCTTTTTCCATATAGAAGGCTAGAGGGCTAGAGTTGCGTATTTCCCTTCCCCTGTTTGTTTAGCCTCTGAAAAAAATTCTCCAATATTTTAGGCTCTGGTAAAATACATTCTCTTGAGGTCAGGCCTTATTAAGAAGGAAACATGCTCTTACATTTCCCCTACCCTTGCCAATAGCACCAGGAAATTTTCCTCTGATATTTACTGTTAGAACTAGATCAAGCTCCAGGGTATCAAGACATAGTACTCACAAAAATATAGGGTCCTCCTGATGACTGGGTCTTCCTGGAGTTCTTAATTCTCAGACTTTCCCACACTGAGCATCCAAGAATTCACAATTACAATTCAGATTTTCCTACTTCAGGTTTCTGCTTACAGGTTTCTTCTCTAGTAAGTAGTAATTCTCTATATTAAAATCTGTCTCTCCAATTTTGGGGGTTTCAGATTTTCCTGTAACTTCATTTCTCTGATAGATCTAAGAAAAGTTGCTGATTTTTCACTTTGTTTTATTTTACCTCTTAGGATGTAGTAACAACTTCCACACTTCTTACAGCTGGGCAGGAAACCAGAAGTCTTAGTTATTTAGGGCTGCTATAAACAAAAATACCATAGACTAGATAGTTTAAACAGCAAACATTTATTTCTCATGGTTCTGAAATCTGGGAAGACTAACATTAAGGTGTCTACAGATTCAGTGTCTAGTAAGAACCAACTTCCTAGTTCATAGACAGCCATCTTTTCACTGTGTCCTCACATGGTCAAAGGGCAAAGGATCTCTCTGGAGACTCTCTTATAAGGGCACTAATCCCATTCATGAGAGCTCTTCCCTCATCATTCCCAATGGTAGTACCTCTAATACCATCATATTGAGAACCAAGTTTCAACATTTGAATTTTGAGGCACAAAATATTCAGTCTATAGCACCAGACATCCTGAATTTTTTATAACACTTATAAATAGGCCTTAAATTATATTACAATTTAGAGAGCACATGGCTCTTTTCTCCCACTATTACTGAGAGATCAATAGTTTGGCAAAAGATGTGTCCACATGTGACATCAACATCCACAAGCAAACAACGTCATCACTAATTCCAGCATTCAAGAGAGACAAAAGGAAACATCACTAAAGTAATTATCATCATTAAAAGGAAAAATCCTACAATTCCATAACACACTCAACATTCATCATGTGTAGGTTCTCCAACACTTTCCCCGAAGCAGAGATATTTTCTTTCATTGGGGGTGTTTTTGCATTGTTTTGTTTTCTTATTTTGTTAACAGGAAACATTGCTAAAATTTTTCCACTGCTATACAGGTCATGTCTGAAACATCTGAAACTCAGGGGCCTTTCCCCACTATTGAGCAGCAGAGTGGCAAGATGCCTTTGAAACCTGAAAACCTACTTCTGAATGGCCCATTTGGACTGGTAAAAGACCCAACAAGTTCTTACCTCTAAATGCTTATAGAAACTGTTTTACTTTCAATTCTTTCAAGTTGCTTAGTTTCCATTAAACTTGCCAAGTGAGATGACTGCTTTAGAGGAAGTCTCAGAAAAGAAGTAACACTCCATGCCATGCTACCTTCATCCCCAGAACTGCTTCAGATGCATCACAGCAGACATTTTTTCCCTCAGCCTATGGGAGCATTTCCTTTCGAGCCAGATGCTATGTTATTACTTTGTTGGGAGACACACTATTATCAGCAAGACTGGCCTTACACAGAGATGGGGTAGGCAGATTCGTAGTGTTATTTCAGGGACAACAGGAAAATGTCCTTTGCCAAAAATCTCTCTCCAGTCTGTTCTCTGAGGCTTAAAATCATTTAATGAGGACTTTGCCTTCTCCTGCAGAATTAGAGATAAAGATGATAAATCAGGTACTCTTGGGAAAGAGAACTGAGCTCCCACTGCATTTGGCTCATATCTCGGTAACAGCACTTAACTATGTTGCTTTATAATTCATCTGTTTGCATATCTGTCTACACCCACGAGGTTATAAATTCCTTGAAGGCAGTGAATATGCCTCACTCATCTCTGACTCCTCAGGATTTTTCCCATGTCTGACATAAAGTAAACACTCACTAAAAAATGACAATGGATGAATTAATTAATAAGCAATTTTATATTTACCATTATGTCTAAAAGAAATTGTTTCCTAGGAATAGGGATGGAGGAGAAAACAAAAGCATTATCAGGGCCCCAGAAGAGGTGTAGGGAGCAAATTATGAGTCATGACTATAGAATGCCCACTACTAAAGAGACTGTTATACTTTCCTAATTCAGGGTTGGCTTCAGCCATTTATTTTTCAAGGCACTACTTCGGTACTGTTTGATTTTTTTTTTTTAAGTTAAACCATTGTCTCAATGTTTCATTTCTCAAGAAGCCAGAAACACCTAGCTGAGTTTGCCCCCAAGGATTTAGCTTTGCTGCTCCTTTAGAAAATTAGCTCTCACTGCAGGAAGTGATTTGTGAGCAGTTGGAGAGAAGATTAACATTAAAGTTAAACCCTGTATGAAATGAAAGCTGGTCCAAAGTCCAGATCTGGGTTGGGAAAATTAAAACCCCAGACCGGCTGGTTCGTTTTTATGTTCTGTCTTTAGAACAAGATGAATGCTGTTCGAGTGATCCATCTATAAAACTCAGGTAGGTTCACGATATTTTTAAACAAACTAAAAATAAAAGAAAGAAAGAAAGATCTTTAACCATTAAATCTTCACCTCTTAAAAATTACCAAATAATTCATTAATTTTGCAAGTATTTATTGAACACCTACCATGTATTAGGTTTTGTTCAAGTACTGGATGGACATATAATAGTGAACAAGAACAATAAAGTTGTATACGGCTACAGACCATCTTGCCACTCTTATGATTTCCAATCCATGTGTGAGTTTGATCCCTGCTGAGCCTGGGTGAGAAGGATGAGGTGATAGATGGAATAAGTGCCAGGTATACCTACATCATATATTGATTGTTAATAAAAAGCAATGTTCTATAAAAATACAAGCCACAGAATGGGAGAAAATACTTGCAAATGAAGCAGAAAAAAAAAATCCCTGACATGGGATTAATCTCTAATATATACCAACAATTTATGCCGCTCAATATAAAAAAATAGCTCAATCAAAAAAAAATGGGCAGAAGATCTAAATATACATTTCTCCAAAGAAGACAGACAGGTAGCCAAAAAGCACATGAAGAGATGCTCAACATTGGTAATTATTAGTGAAATGCAAATCAAAACTACAATGAGGTATACTGACTCACAGACTTTGAAAAACTTATGGTTTCCTTAGGAGACAGTTTGGGGGGTGGGGGGATGCGCTGGGGTTGTGGGATGGAAATTCTATAAAATTGGATTGTGGTGATCATTGTACAACTATAAGTGTAATAAATTCATTGAGTAATAAAAAAATAAAATAATAAAATAATTTTAAAAATTTAATTTAAAAAAATTACAGATAAGATGCTTCATGGTTTATATGGTGTTGAGATGTTTTTCTGTTATAGAATTATAGACAGTAGCAGGATTTTGTTTTTACTGTCCTAATGTGGCAAAATACAATGCTTTCCAACTTAAAAAAAAAAACCCTACAATGAGGTTTCACTGCACACCAGTCAGAATGACCATCATCAAAATGTCTACAAACAATAAATGCTGGAGAGGATGTGGGAAAAAAAAGGGAACCCTCCTACACTGTTGGTGTCAATGTAAGCTGATGCAATCACTATGGAGAACAGTATGGAGGTTCCTTAAAAAACTAAATATAGAACTACCATACAATCTAGCAATCCCACTTCTGAGCATATATCAAGAAAATTATAATTCAAAAAGATACATGCACCCCAATGTTCATAGCCGAAGAGTTTACAATTGCCAAGACATGAAAGCAACCTAAATGTTTATCAACAGAGGATTGGACTAAGAATATGTGGTAGATATACACAATGGAATATTACTCAGCCATGAAAAAACAATGAAATAATACCATTTGCAGCAACCTAGATATTATCATACTAAGTGAAATAAGTCAGACAGAGAAAGACAAATATATGAGATCACTAATATGTGGAATCTAACAAAAAAATGATACAAAAGAACTTACAAAAGAGAAACAGACTCAAAGATTTTAAAACCAAATTTATGGTTATCAAAGGGGAAATTTGTGGGGGGTAAATTAGGGGTTAGGATTGACATATACACACTACTATATATAAAATAGGTAACAAGGACATACTGTATAGCACAAGGAAATCTACTCAATACTGTGTAATAACCTATATGGGAAAATAATCTGAAAAGGAACAGATATATGTATATGTATGATGATTTACTTTGCCATACACCTAAAACTAACACAATGTTGTACGTCAGCTATACTCCAATAAAGTTTATTTTTTTAAAAAAGTTCTTAAAATTTTTAAAAATAAGAAAAAAATTAAAAACAGTGTTTTAACCCTGTTCCTTTATCAAAATAGATGTCAAAAATTAGTTGTGTTATTAGGAATCCACCTTGCTCAGGAAGAACATAGAGGTCTTTGAGAAACTTGCAATCCAGGCAGAAGAACCTCTGGCTCTGTGGTAGAGACCTGGATTCTAGTCCTGGTTCTATCATTATCTTCCTTGGAGATATAAAGCAAATCAATTAAACTGTATGCACCCATTTCTTCAAAGCCAAGTAATGGGTGCATGACTGCAATGCTATTTCTATACCCTAAGATGATTTTGATGATAATATTTATATCAATATACAACAATAATAATATTGAACTTTTGGGCAAGCTTATCATGTGCCAGACAAGTGCTAAGCCCTTTGATAAATCGCATTTAATTCTTTAAACTCTATGAGATTACTGTTTCTATTTCCAATAAGTTTACAGGTGTATAACCTGGTCCAGAGAGGCTACATAAGTTGCTAACAATCACACACTAAGTGAGAGATGAGATTCAAGCTCTAATCTGTCTGATTCCAGAGCCTATCTAGATGTGAAAGTCTACATTTGACTAGGCTATTTAATACATTAGATTGGACATAAACACTTTAATATGAACTAATTTATTATAGTCTGAGCTCTGGAACCTGAAGGAAAAATATATATTTGGTATTGTAGACTTATACCTCATCCTTCAACTTACTCTAAGTTATCATTGGAAAATATCTGATCACATAATTCACACTAAGATACTACTGCCTAATAGTTTACTTTTTCATCCTTCTAAGGGTCATTGAATTATAACAGGAGAAGTGAGCCACAGGAATTATGAATAAGATATTTTTATATTGGGAGTTTCTTTCAACACTCCATATATTACAATCATAGGCAATCACTTACTTGGCATATATATATATAACACCAATATTGCAAAGCTTCACTATAATTATTTGTGTAAGCTGGGACAAAGACTACAGATTAGAATCTAGGAGCATGGTTATAGGTCTGCTATTCTAAAGCCATGCCTAATATATTTATATAGGAAACATTTCTTAAGCATCTACAATGTGTGAGGCATTTTTACAAGCAGCATTTCATTTGACGACTTTAGCCACCCTCTGAGATAGATATTACTATGCCCAATTTTGCAGATGCATTAACTGGGAATTAGAAAGGCTATTTAATTTGTCCAAAGCAAAATAACTAACAAACATACAAATCAAAATCAGAAAAACCCTGGTATATGAGGTTGGTTTCCTAACCAACAATAATTTCTCACTCTTTCTCTCCTAATGGATCCCCAGTACTATTCTGGCAGCAATATGTCCAGACCTAGGGGCTGAATCCTAAATGATTTAAGCCAGCAATGGAAATTCTGTTGTCCTTTGCCAGTGACAAGAAAAAAAAAAATTGTCTCGACCTTCTGAAAAAGGCACAGAAGAAGGAGACTCTTCTGGTGCTACTGTTGCTGTTTTGCATCCTGCTTTAGACACCGTGATGTGATGATGTAATACTTGGAGCTACAGCAGCCATTTTTAAAACATGAGGGAAGACTCACTGAGTAAAGCAGAGTGGAAGGATCAAAGTTCCTGAATGACATTGTTAAGAAGCCAGATCAATTCTAGGGCAAACCTCTTGAATGCCTTGTGGTTCAGCTTCTATTAATTAGGCCATCTATTATTTGCAGCCCAAAGCATTTTTAACAATTACTACAGAGTATATGGTAAGAGTCAAATGAATGACATACCAATTAAATGCTAGTTGAGAGCAAGAAAAGGTCCTATAAGGTGAGTTTATCAGGGGGAGGTACCTATAATAGGACAACTCAGAGCTGGGTCTTAAAGGATGGTAGATATTTTTAAAGATAAAGAGGAAGAGAAAAAGTATTTCAAGCCAGGACCACGTTTGCTTATTCACCACCAGAATTCCAACCCCTACCACAGTTCACAGCACAGAGCAGGTGCTCAAAAAATGTTTGTGAAATAATTAATAGGCAAAGACAGAGGGATATGAAAGCATTGAGTGTTTTATACAGATATGAGACAAGGAAAGGAGTATATGAGGTGGGAATGGTAAAAGCTAATGTAAGTTCCACGCAGAGGATGGAGGGTTGAAGCTGTGTCTTGGGAGATTTGCCTCTTCCCTTAACTATCCTTCACCTCCCCAAGCCTACAGTCATAACAAAATCAAACACGAGATTTGACATGGTGACCTACAGTATATCAAGTGTATACTTAATATGGCAAAACAAATTAAAAGCCATGGGTCAGAAGCATTGCCGGTTGGCCTGAGAAATCCAAATGTCACAGACAACATTAAAATCATATGTTCAGCCCCTGGAAAGTGACTAATTCTGCCTCTCAGTCTAGGTCCCATGCCCAAGCCTCCACTTCAACAACTTCTCCCAGAGACAAGAAATGTGCCAGCCTTGAGAAAGGCTCTCTCTCTCTCTGCTATGTGATTGCTGCTCTTCAGACGGCAATTTCTTAGAAATGGAGCTCTGACACCCTTACGAGTATTCTTTTGCAGTTGCCACATCAAGTACTCTCTTCAGACAAAATAATTTACCAGGAGCCATTACTTGCACAAATATTATAATTAGCATATTAAGAATATTTTTTTCTCTAGTGCAGTCAAAAAAGCTAATTTATAATGTAAAATGACATATAGATGTACTATAATAAATATCACCTGGAATGAGATTTATCCAGACTGTGGAAAAGTTAAGATTGAATTGGAATGCCATGAGACAGATATAATCTTCAGAAAGTAAATTTTGTCCCTCACCATTTTCTATTTTTAAATTTATTTTATTTTTTATTTTTTTGTCTTTTTAGGGCCGCACCTGCAGAATATGAAGGTTCCCAGGGAAGCTGCCAGCCTATGCCACAGCCATAGCAAGATGGGATCTGAGCCTGTCTGTAACCTATACCACAGTTCACAGCAACGCTCACAGCAATGCTCACAGCAACGCCAGATCCTTAACCCACTGAGCAAAGCCAGGGATCAAACCCGTATCCTCATGGATACTAGTTGGGTTCATTAACTGCTGAACCAGGACAGGAACTCTATTCCTCACCATTTTCTAATGCCCTACTCTGCTTCCCATCCTATACTGTCCTACTCTATCCTTAGAATCCTAGCTCAGGAAAGAGTCTGAAACTTGCCCATGGCCAGAAGTCAATGACTTACAATAGTAACATTTATTGAGTGACTTTCATGTGTGAGGTAGTATTCTGAGTGCTTTGTACACATTACCTTATTTAATACCCTATGAGATGGGTATAATTATAATCTCACATTCTATAGTTGAGGAAGAGAGGCCAAGAGAGGCAAAGCAACTTAGCCAGTATCAGTAAGTGACAGGGCTTACATTTGAACACAGGCATTCCAACTGGAGACCTCTTAGCACACCTACCATCCTATGATACTTCATGCAGACATTTGTTTTGTTGTGTTTATTTTTTTTATTGTCAGATAAAACCTTACAATAAAGAAATAAAATCCCTTAGGTTGAATTTACAGTATCAGGTGTTGGGAAGGGTAAAATTGACTTGGTATTCTAGTGCCTTTCAGCTCATGTTGAGCGTGCATTAACTAAAATTCCCCAGACTGAGCCCACTATTTCAGTTTTTGTTGAGTGATTTTTTTCAAAAGAGATCATTTGGCTCCTTAAATAAACCACAAAATTTGATTGGTGTTGCTTTGATCCATCTTCTTACACAACTATCTAGTGGGTTTATGTGTTGATTGGGTTTGAGTTTATGGTGATTTAACAGGTAGTCTTCATTACCCTAGTCTCCATGTCCCCCAAGTTAAGAGGATATTAATGAAAGCAAAACACAAATTATTCACTAATTTACTGATCCCCTATAAAATTAGTCCCTACTCAATTATCTCTTCCTGCTTAGTACGAGCCTATGTTGATCATTATGTGGCAGATTTTCTGATATTCTCAGACAATACAATGAAAATCAATTTCAAAGTGAAATTGCAAATCTTTGCAAAACATTTAGATTTCATGCAGTTTATAAAAGTGATGCTAAAAAACTACTCCAATCACCTGCAACATCACTGACAACTGAAGATCTGGTAGTGTAAGATCAGTGAACAAATGAAGAAAATAAATCTAACAGGGATGGAGTTCCCTCATGGTACAGTGGGTTAAGGATCCAGCATTGTCCACAGTAGCTTGGGTATGGGTTGCTGCTGATGCAAGGGTTCAATCCTTAACACAGGCAAGAACTTCCACATGCATCAGGCATGGCAAGAAAAAAACAATCTAACAAGGATAATAATAGGTAGACACATCAAAAGAAAATGATTTGAATATCAAAGGTTTAAGAGCAGTCCTTGGAAAATTTGTCTTTGACTATTTCAGCCTTTTTAGCATTTTGTCCTAAAAACAGTGCAAAACTAAAAGTTTTGCCCAAGTTTTGGTACATTTAGGAGAAAGTAAACTTTATTTTCATATTTTTGTTTCCATATGAAAATTGGAATACACTCTCAGTATACAAGTCATCGTCACTGTCACCATTACTAGTCAAACAGAACAGTCCTTTATTCCACTTAGAAATTTAGCCAAACACATTGCATCTTCTAAGCCATTTTGAGAAAGAGTGGTTCCACTTGGAGGCTTCTTTATTTATTTTAGCTTGCAAATATTCTAGACATTTACAGGTGCCAAATATCTGAGCTCTAAATAAGCAGAGTTGCATTCTACTTCATTTATCTCCCTTTCCAGATGCAAGTACCTGGCATAATACTGAGCACTTAGTCAATGCTTTAAAAAAATAATAATAACTTAACGTGATCCCCCTTTCTTGAAAATTCACAATCAAGAAAATTTAGCCACTTGATTTCCCAAGTTTGAAAAATAAGTCCCAGTGCACTTACAACTGGATATTTTTTCAGCAAAGAACAGCTAGGCTTCTTTCAAAAAACAGTCATACCTAGGACTTTCTGGATGCTATAATTTAAAAGAATGGAATGAGTAATTGAACAATTTAACAGTTTGAGTATGTAAATGATAATACTCTTTAGTTTTCTCAGATAGATTCATCAAGGACCAAAGCATGTAATTTGTTAATTAAGATTATTATTATTATTAACATTATGTAGATACGATCTGAACTAGAAAAGGTTTTAACCTCCTCTCTTTCCAGAACAGTCGTATTTTTATAAATACGTGGTATTTAGATGTACTATTACTAAAGTATAGTATCATTCATAAAGTACAACAAATGCAGTAATGTGTTTTTTAAAATGAAACATGTTTAAATTTATTTTACTGTTCTTTGTTTTTTCTTTTTATGACCACACCTACAGCATACAGAAGTTCCCAAGGTAGGGGTCAAATCGGAGCTGCAACTTTGGGCCTATGACACAGCATTGGCAACAGCAGATCTAAGCCATGTCTGTGAGCTACAGTAGCTCACAGCAATGCCAGATCCTAAAACCACTGAGCAAGGCCAGGGATCAAACCTGCATCCTCTCAGAGACTATGTCGGGTTTTTAACCCACTGAGCAGCAACAGGAACTTCCTATTTTATTATTCTTAATGCAATGCCTGAAAGCACTTTTTTTTTTTATGGCCACATCTGTGGCATATGGAAGTTTCCAGGCTAGGGGTAGAATCAGACCTGCAGCTTCCAGCCTACACCACAGCCACAGCAATGCCAGATCTGAGCCATGTCTGCAACCTACACCACAGATCACACCAACGCCAGATCCTTAACCCACTGAGTGAAGCCAGGGATTGAACCTGCATCATCATGGATACTAGTCAGGTTCTTAACCCACTGAGCCACAACTCAAACTCCTAAAATGACATTTTTTTCATCAGCAGGCTTAGCACAGAGATTCATGATTACCATATTTACTTAAAAATTTCCCATTTCAAGGAGGCATTTTACCCAGAGGATACTGTAAAGAAGATTTATGAAACCACTGTTACCCCTAGAAGTATAACCTTCTCCACAGGTAAGTTTTTAGAAGCATGATCAAGGCAACTAATAAGAATTAAACAATTATTAAGCTATCTTCCTTTTACATTCAGCAGAGTTGTTTATACCCTCTCAACTGCTCTGACCAAACCTTCAATGGCACTTACCCAGGAGAGAAACCAGGCAAAACAATCCATATATTTTTACTCATCACTGGGGAAGAGATATTATGAGGGAAGAGAATTTTACAAGAAAAGGAAATAATGATCAAAATTTTCTTCTACCTTCGATAAACAACTGATGACTCCTTTCATTGAATATATGGAGTCTTCAAGGATGTCAGTGTCTATGCCAGAAAATTTTGTTAAATGTAGCAGTTCTCAAATTTTTTTTTTGGTCTTTCTGTCTTTTCAGGGCTGCACCTGCAGCATATGGAGGTTCCAAGGCTAGGAGTCCAATCGGAGCTGTAGCCACCAGCCCATGTGGGATCTGAGCTGCATCTGCAACCTACATCACAGCACATGGCAACGCCAGATCCTTAACCCACTGAGCAAGGCCAGGGATTGAACCTGCAGGCTCACGGATGCCAGTCAGGTTTGTTAACCACTGAGCCATGATGGGAACTCCAAATTTTCTCATTCTTTAAGAAAAAAGCAAGCAAAACAAAGCAAAACAATTCTTCAAGGAAATGCCAAGTCACACCATCCATGTGCTTTTTCATCCTCTTCAATCCATCTATATATCCACTCATGCAGCCAGCATTGTTTAATGAGCAGCTAACTATTTACCTGCCATTTTAAACTGAGTTTTTGAAATAGTTTAAAGATAAGCTGGTGTCCCCAGAATTTCATGTTATCTGAGTTACTCAAAACCCTTATGTTATCTAGAAAGTTCCTAAATGTATTTCTTTCCCAGTTTCCTAATATCTGATATTTTAGTTCATGTTTTACTTACTCAGAAGACATCCAAAGTAAAAGCTAATTTGAAAAAAAAAAGCATTATATTTGTATCTCTTTTTGGCTTTACTGTAAAAATATAATCCTGAGAGGAATATGTGCTCAGTGTTCCACACGTTGAAGAAAAGGAACATTCATCAAGTTCATTTCCTGCAGAGCAAACCCTCCCACACCATTCAGTCCAGCCACAACATCTGGATAATTGGCCCCAGCCTGGTGGGAGCCCCCCACCACAGGATTTCTGGATCGTTCTTGATTATTAGGCATGCAAACTCTCCTCAATGCTCACCTTGAATGTCTTTTCTGCCTTCTGTCTAATCTACTGTCTGTAGTTTCAGCTGCTCACCAACTACCAAACCATCTGAAGAAATTTAGGATAGGGCTGTTTGAAATAAGTTGTCTTTAATTTAAGAAAAATACAAAAATCCAGAAGTGATATGAACTTTTTTCCCTTACGGTGATGCAGATAATATTTTCTCTCCTTCCTAGGCATTACTCTTAAGGGTTTAGTTAAGTCAACTCTTCCTGTAAAGCATTTTGGGGCTCCAGAATGGAAAAAAAATCCAAAATCCTTCTCCTATTGATATTATAAAAAGGAAAACCCAATGTATATCATTTTTAGATTATCAAAATCATCAGCATCAAAGTTTCCCATCAGCTCAGAGTATTTCTCTTGCTAAATTTAAGAGGAAATTTAAGGTAACTTCCAACACTCATAGAATTATAGGACTAGCATATAAATTCCTTTAGCTCATAGGTCTTATTATAAACAGTACTTTACACAATGTGTGGCAATAGTAGGTTTCAAATAAATATTTATGAATGAATGAATGAAAGACTGACTTTATGTTTATGAAATTCTTTAGGATTCATCTGGTGGAAATGTTATAGCCAAGGCTGATATTCAGCTGCTATACACAGTTATAGACTTAAAAGTTGTCAGAACTTGCAGAGTCACCTTTGACTGCTGGTGTTCATTGTGTTCTGGCTGCTAAATATTTTGAATCTCTCTCTTAGCAACAGAATAATATATCACAGATAATTATAATTTTTTTTACTTCAAACATGTTTTCAGGCGTTACCATCATGGCGCAGCAGAAACAAATCCAACTATGAACCACGAGGTTGCAGGTTCGATCCCTGGCCTCATTCAGTGGGTTAAGGGTTAAGGATCCAGCATTGCCATGGGCTATGGTGCAGGTCACAGATGCAGCTTGGATCTGGTATTGCTGTGGCTGTGGTGTAGGCTGGCAGCTACAGCTCCAATTAGACCCCTAGACTGGGAATCTCCATATGCCAGTATGGCCCTAAAAAGACAAAAGACAAAAATACGTTTTCATAGAATGTTTAAGACCCAGGCCCTTCCTTCTGAGTAACAGTAACCGGATTTAGAGTTTGGAAGTGGTGAGGGATCAAGTGGAGAAGTGAAACCACTGGGGCGGAGGGAAGGGAAGGCTGTGAGAGTGGGGATGAAATTATTGTATTATGCCTGGATATTACACATGGAGAGTAGAATGTAGAGTTATAGTTTTCGAGAGGTGAAAGTGTCAGGGACACAGGAACTCAGAGTTAGATTACTATTTATAGGTCAAGAATAAGGCAGGTCAGATATCTCTTCCAAATCCTGGGTATACACCCAGGAGTGGAATTGCTGAATCAATTGGTAGATCTATTTTTAATTTTTTGAGGAAGCTCCACTTGTTTTCCATAGTGGTTGGGCCAAGATACATTCCCACCAATAGTGTATAAGGGCTCCCTTTTCTCCATAGCCTCTTTTGCATCTGTCATCTCTCATCTTCTTGATCAGAACCATTCTGACAGGTGTGAGGTGATAATCTCATTATAGTTTTGGTTTGGATTTCTCTTAAACTAGTGATATTGGGCATCTTTTCATATGCTTATTGGGCATTTTGATGTCCTTTTTGAAATAAAAATAGCCATTTAGTTCTTCTGCCTATTTTTAATTGGGTTTTTATATGCCTATCAATTGATGAATGGATTAAAAGAAAGAGGTGGTAAATATACACACTGGAATATAATTAACACATTATAAAGGACGATACCTTGCCATTTGTGAAAATATGGATGGACCTTGAGCACATTATGCTAAGTGAGGTAAGTCATACAGAGAAGGACAAATGCTGTATAATATCACATGTAAAATCTAAAAATTCAAACCCTTAAAAAAATGAGTATAATGGTGGTTACCAGGAGATGGGGGATGAGGGGGATAACAGTGATGTTGTTTAAGGGTACAAACTTGCAGACTGGGGACTAAGATGGTGGAGTACAATGACAGGAGCTCACCTTCTCTCATAAAAGCAACAAAATTACAACCAACTGCAGAACAACCTTCAACCAAATAGACTGCAAACTATCAAAAAAGATACCCTACTCCAGAAGACAAAGAGGAGGCCACATCAAGATGGTAGGAGGGGCCATTACATGAAATAAGCAACCCCATAACTGCCAGGTGGACAGCCCACAGACTGGAAAGTAACTGTATCACAGAGACTCACCTATGGGAATGAGAGTTCTGAGCTCCACATCAGGTCCCCATGCCCGGAGATCTGGCATTGGGAGAAGGAGCCTCCGGAGCATCTGACATTGAAGGCCAGTGGGGGTTGTATGCATGAGCTCCATGGGACTGGGAGAAAAGGAGACCACAGTCTTGAAAGGTGCACACAGGATTTCATGTGCACTGGGTCCAAGGGAAAAGCAGAAACTCCTTGGGAATCTGGGTCGGACCTGACTGAAGTTCTTGGAGGATCTCCTAGGAAAACAGGGGTTACTGTGGCTCATTGTGGGGGAAGAACATTGGAGGCAAAGGTCTCTGGAATAATCATCAGTATGTGTTCCTCTTGAGGTGGCCATTTTGGAAAAATCTGAGAAGCACTGAGAAGCCCTAGGCCAAACAATAATCCAGGTGGGATCACAGCCCCACCTGTCAGCAAAAAGGATGCCTAAAGACCCCTCAGGCACACAGTCACCTCTAATCTCACCCAGAGACAACCCCCCCCCCCACCAGAGGGATAAGAATCAGCTCTATCTACTAGTAGGCAGGCACCAGTCCCTCCCATCAGGAAGCCTACAGCAAGCCCCCATACCAACTTCAGCCACAAAGGGGGTGGACAAGAGAGGCTAAGACTCTACTTTCTACAAAAAGGAGACCACAACAAAAATCTATACAAAATGAAAGGGCAAATAACTATAACTCAGAAAGGGAGCAAGAAAAAAAAACACAGAAAAACAGCTAGGTGATCTGGAGATTAACAACCTCCATGAAAAAGACTTTAGACTAATAATGGTGAAGATGATTCAAGGCATTGGAAATAAACTGGAGGCAAAGATTGATGCGTTACAGGAAACATCAGGCAAAGAAATACAAGACTTAAGGATTACGCAGGCAGAGATGCAAAATACAATAGCTGAAACAAAAAATTCATTAGAAGCCACCAACAGGATAATATAGGGAGCAGAAAAATGAATAAGCAAGGTGGAGGACAGACTGGTGGAAATCACTAATGTGGAACAGAAAAGAGAAAAAAGATTAAAAAGAAATGAAGACAGTCTAAGAGAACTCTAGGACAATGTTAAATGCACCAACATCCATACTATAGGGGTGCCAGAAGGAGAAGAGAAAGATAAAGGGCCAGAAAAAAATATTTGAAGAGATAATAGCTGAAAACTTCCCTAACATGGTAAAGGAGTCACTCACTCAAATTCAGAAAGCACAAATACCATATGAAATAAACCCAAAGAGGAACATCCTGAGACATATATTAACCAAACTGACCAAAATTAAAGACAAAGAGAAAATATTGAAATCAGCTAGGGAAAAGAAACAAATAACATACAAAGGAACCCCAATTAGGTAATCAGCTGATTTTTCAGCAGAAACTGTGAAGGCCAGAAGGGAGTGGCACAAAATACTTAAAGTGATGAAAGGATAAAACCTCCAACAAAGATTACTCTACCCAGCAAGGCTCTCATTCAGATTTGAAAGAGAAATCAAAAGCTTTATAGGCAAGCAAAAACTAAGAGAATTTAGCACCACTAAACCAGCTTTACAACAAATACTAAAGGAACTTCTCTAGGTGGAAAGAAGAGGCCACAACTAGAAACAAAAATGAAAAGGCTCACCAGTAAAGGCATACATATAGCAAAGGTAGGAAATCATCCAAACACAAATATGCTACCAAAATCAGAGATCATGAGACAAGGAGGGTACAAATGCAGGACACTGGAGATACACTTGCTGTTAAGAGACCAACAATTTAAAAAAATCTTGTGTGTGTGTGTGTATATATGTATATTCCTATATCAAAACTTTATGGTAACTGCAAACCAAAAATCTACAATAGATAACCACACAAATAAGAAAAAGCAACTTGAATACATTAAAGATAATAATCAAACCACAAGAGAAGAGAACAAGGGAAGTGAAGAAAAAAGACCAACAAAAACAAATGCAAAATAGTTAACAAAATGGAAATGAGAATATACATATCAATAATTACCTTAAATGTAAGTGGCCTAAATGCCCCAACCAAAAGACATAGACTGGCTGAATGGACACAAAAACAAGACCCATGTATATGCTGTCTTCAAGAAACCCACTTTAATTCTAGGGATACCTACAAATTGAAAGTGAGAGGATGGAAGAAAATATTCCATGCAAACAGAAATAAAAAGAAAGCTGGAGTAGCAATACTCATATCAGACAGAATGGACCTTAAAATAAAGAATATTGTAAGAGACATTATGAGAAGGACATTATATAATGATCAAAGGATCAATCCAAGAAGAAGATATAACAATTGTAAATATATATGCACCCAACATAGAATCACCTCAATATATAAGGCAACTGCTAACGACCTTAAAAGGAGAAATTGACAATAACACAATAATAGTGGGGGACTTTAACACCCCACTTACAGCAATAGACAGATCATCCAGACAGAAAATCAACAATGAAACACAGGCCTTAAATGAAGCATTAGACTAGATGGACTTAATAGATATTTATAGGACATTCCATCCAAAAGCAGAAGAATGCATATTCTTCTCAAGTGCACATGGAACATTCTTTAGGATTGATCACCATCTGAGCCACAAATTAAGCCCTTGGTAACTATAAGAAAACTGAAATCGTATCAAGCATCTTTTCCAACCACAACACTATACAACTGGAAATCAACAAGAAAAAAAACTGCAAAAAACATGCTACTAAACAACCAATGGATGACTGAAGAAATCAAAGAGGAAAATAAAAAATAATTGGAATGAAATGACAAAAAAGACACAACAATCCAAAACCTATGCGATTGAGCAAAAGCAATTCCAAGAGGGAAGTTTATAGCAACACAAACCTACCTCAGGAAACAAGAAAAAGCTTAAATACACAACTTAACTTTACATCTAAAGCAACTAGAGAGAGAACAGGCAAGACCTAAAGTTAGCAGAAAGAAAGAAATCATAAACATCAAAGCATAAATAAACGAAATAGAAATGAAGAAAATCACAGAAAAGATCAATGAAACCTAAAGCTGGTTTTTCGAAAAGAGCAACAAAAATGATAAAGCCTTTGCCAGACTCACCAAGAAAAAAAGATAAAAGATTCAAATCAATAAAATGAGAAATGAAAAAGGAGAAGTTACAATAGACATTACAGAAATACAAAGGATTATAAGAGACTACTACAAGCAGCTATATGCAAATAAAATGGACAACCTAGGAGAAATGGACGAATTCTTAGAAAAGTACAATCTTCCAAGACTAAACCAGGAAGAAATAGAAAAGATGAATGGACCAGTCACAAGTACTGAAATTAAAACTGTGATTAAAAATGTCCAACAGAACTTCCCATCATGGCTCAGTGGAATCAAATCTGACTAGCATCCATGAGGATGCAGGTTTGATCCCTGGCCTCACTCAGTGGGTTAAGGATCCGGCATTGCCGTGAGCTGTGGTGTAGGCTGTAGACGCGGCTCAGATCCTCCATTGCTGTGGCTCTGGCTTAGGCTGGCAGCTACAGCTCCGATTGGACCCCTAGCCTGGGAACCTCCATATGCTGCAGGTGTGGCCCTAGAAAAGACAAAAGGACAAATTAATTAATTAATTAATTAAAAAGGACACAATGAACTTCTTCGTAGATCAGATACTGACTAACAGACTTTGAAAAACGTATGGTTTCCAAAGGAGACAGGTTGGGGGTTGCGGGGATGGGCTGGGGGTCTGGGATAGAAATGCTATAAAATTGGGTTGTGATGATCATTTCACAACTATAAATGTAATAAAATTCATTGAATAATTTTTTAAAAAGGTACACATTTGCAATGAGTAGTAAATAAGCCATAGAAATCTAATGCACAGCATGAGTATAGAGAATATTGAACTCTAATTCTATAATGTAATAAATATCACTACAATGGCACTCATTACAGTATATACATACATCGAAGTAACACATTGCATGCTTTCAATTTTACACAGTTATATATCAAATTAATGCAATAAAAAAAGAATAAGGGAGGTCAGAAATACAAGATAAAACTGTCCGCAGGAGTTCCTGTCATGGGCTCAACCGTTAACAAGCCTGACTAGTATCCATGAGGACATGAGTTCAATCCCTGGCCTCCTCGCACAGTGGGTTAAGGATCCAGTGTTGCTGTGAACTGTGATGTAGGCCACAGATGTGTTTCGGATCTTGCATTGCTGTGGCTGTGGCGTCTGCCACCTATACCACAGCTTGAGGCAACGCGGGATCCTGAACCCACTGAGCAAGGCCAGGGATCGAACCTGCATCCTCATGGATGCTAGTCAGATTCGCTTCCATTGAGCCACGACAGGAACTCCATTATTTTCATTTTTTTTCTTTTTTTTTTTAATATAAATGGTGTAAAATTCTCAAAGTACCAAGGAAATGTATTTCCATCCTGAGCTCAGAAATTCAAATCTTAAAATCCTAATCAACAGCTCTCACTACTTACAACCCCAACTTGCACCATCAAATTCAATATTGCTCGATGATTTTTTAAGTAATATTCTGTGGAATCACCTTGTATATGGAGGACACAGTGAAACGTTTGACTAGATTCAATTTGACATTTTTAATGGCCCTGAAAAAGGTTCTAGATGGTGAAACAGCATTGCTAAATGTGTCCTAAATCAAGAGGGCAGTGACAAATACTAATCCTATTCAAAATACGCAGACAGAGAGTTCTGACCAACTGAGTCAACAGAACACAGGTGGTGCCTGCCCCCCAAAATCTACAAGTCATTTCAGTTATACCAACCTTCTTTCTGGTTCTGGAGCATGATATTAACACTTTGCTTACTGACTCAGGTTTATACAGTGCAGATTCTCAAAAAGGATGAACCATTCATGGAGTCTGCCATTCAAAATCTATTTTTAAAATGTCCACATAATCTCACATTACCTACTCTAGGTAAGCATTTATGCTTCAGGGTGACAAGAGTCAGAAGTTATAGCATGGAGTTCCCACTATGGCTCTGTAGAAATGAATCTGACTAGCATCCATGACAATGCAGATTCGATCCCTGGCCTTGCTCAGTGGGTTAAAGATCCAGCATTGCTGTGAGCTGTGGTGTAGGTCACAGACGTAGCTTGGATCCCACATTGCTGTGGCTGTAGTGTAGGCCGGCAGCAGCTACATCTCCGATTCAACCCCTAGCTTGGGAAGTTCTATGTGCCTCAGGTGGGGCCCTAAAAAGACAAAAAAAATGAGAAGAATTTTAGCATATTCAGAGTCGAGAGCAAGACATCTCTGAATACTGCAGTACTCTGTTTCAAATGACTGCTCCCCAAGACTATTGACCCTTCAGGAATAAAATGATAATGAAGTCAATGTGGCTGGAAGCTTCCCCAAATATATGCAGTGTGGCTCCTCCACAGACATGCTCGCACCTGTGACAGTAAGGGGGTGGTATGGAAACGTCTTAGGAATCGAGGAGGAAAACATTCATATCCTTAGAAGTGCTGGTTATTGGAGGTGATGACAGATTTCCTACAGTGTCCTCCAGAAAACTGGAAAGTGATAGGAAGTCCGTGCTATAGATGCCATTTACATATATTTCCTTAGCACCCACTTCCTTCTGCCAAGGATGTGAAGTCATAAGCATGTATAAAAGGAGGGGAAAAAAACAAATAGTTGAAACATGGAAAATATAAAATAATAACTTTTTTATTTTGTTTTGTTTTTGTTTTTGTTTGTTTTGTCTTCTCAGGGCCACACCCGTAGCATATGGAGGTTCCCAGTCCAGGGGTCTAATCAGAGCTATAGCCGCTGGCCTACACCACAGCCACAGCAACGCAGGATCCGAGCCATGTCTGCAACCCACACCACAGCTCAGGGCAACACCCGATCCTTAACCCACTAAGCGAGGCCGGGGATCGAACATGCATCCTCATGGATACTAGCCGGATTCATTTCCACTGCTTCATGACTGGAACTCCAGAAAATAATAATTTAAAAAAAAAAAACAAGGGGAAGATCAGCCACCAGAAAGTTATACCTATATGGTCATATGAAGCTACTAAAAGTGGGATTCAAATTTGGTTTTAAGCTACCTGCCGGCTGAGGTAAAGAAGGAAACTTGGTCAGCTATAAACCTCACAGGATAGGAGTTCACATCGTGGCACAGTGGTTAACGAATCCGACTAGGAACCATGAGGTCGTGGGTTCGATACCTGTCCTTACTCAGTGGGTTAAGGGTCCGGTGTTGCCGTGAGCTGTGGTGTAGGTCGCAGACACAGCTTGGATCCGGCGTTGCTGTGGCTGTGGTAGGCCGGTGTCTACAGCTCCGATTAGACCCCTAGCCTGGGAGTGTCTACAGCTCCGATTAGACCCCTAGCCTGGGAACCTCCATATGCCACGGGTATGGCCCTAGAAAAGGCAAAAAGACAAAACAAAACAAAACCTCACAGGATAAAACTACCTACAGCTTTTGCATCTATGTGCTTGAAAGTTAAAATCGTACCTGAATACAAATAAAATGCGGTAGCATCTGAGCCTTAGGAATTCATACCCAAAGGGTTATAGTAATAGTGTCCATCTGAAATGTACTGAACACAAAGGACACATACATTAAAAAATAATTTAAAATCCATGAAAAATAAGCTTGATAGTTGATGAATGAACTCTCAAAAATCAAAACATCTTGCCTTACAAAAATAAAAAGCAATAAACCTTGAAAATCTCAGTAAAGTTTAGATTTTAAAACCACACAATGAAGTTTTTAAAGAATTACCTTGCTGCCAAAGAGCAGATTGTAAGGGAAAAATCATGAGGAACTGCAAAGAAAAAATTAGCTTTTGTTATAAACTGGCCAATACAAAAGCTACAAGTAAGCCCACAATTGAAGGAAGAACCAATTATGAAATTTGATCCAGACCTAAATGGGTAGGACTCACAGAAATCACTCCAAAGGAAAAAGAAGCAAAAGGAAAGAGATCTTGAGAATGAAATCTAGATGTTAAAAGCCACTGACCTCTTTATTACACTTCCTGAAAAATCCCCTGATGCCACAAAGAAAAGAAAGTCATATTTCTCATGTAGATTCTACAGCTGCAGAAGTAGAAACAGAAAATTCTAAGCAACCCCTTCTAATAAACATCCTCATACTAAGGCGCTCCACCATCCAACACACACACACTTGCTGATTATAAAATAATGTCGGGGTGGGATGAGTGCTGTGTATTTTAGAAGCCTGTGTATTTTGTGTGCTAGAGAAAATGAGGGCCACATGATAGTGCAGTTCTTAGCTGCAGTAGAGTTCAGTTCTGAAATCAGCTCAGCTTCTCCCTATTACAAAAATCTCAAGACTCTAAGGAAAATGGACCAAATGAAGTTGAAACTTTTGGCTCAGATTCAGCCCAGTCGCTCACAGGCAGACATAGAATGAATCCTTCTCTTCTGAAAAGAAAACAATGAAGCAAAAAAGTGAAAGCATACACACACACACACACACACACACACACACACACACACACAAACTTAGCAAAAAAAACTGTTTAACTAAGGCTGATTACATTCAAACCCTGGAATCCACTGGGCTACAAATGTGATAGTTACATTTGCAAGATGTGTGGCTATGAAACAGTAATTTACACATTTGAATTATTGTCATAAAAACACTAAACCATCTCTTTGCTGGATTTAAAATGTTATTGCCTTAGTGCAGAGAGTAAATGAAATAAAATTATGTTCTGACAAGGTAGCTATTGATACCAACGAACATTCTTGGAGCTTGACATGATGGTACACTATTTTTTTTAAAGTGCTGCTTGGTTCTTATTTCCTCCAGCTTCAGCATTTGTAACTGAAATTAAATTATTACAAGTACACAAAATCTCTTAGGAAATAATGTCAGAACTCAAGGAATACATGAAACCCTTAAACAAAGCTAAGAGCAATTGGCCTGCTCCTTAACCTCATAGATGAAATAAGGAATGTTCTGTAGAGCTCTTCTCAGTCTTTCCCTTTCTAATCCCTAGCCCCATCCATCCTCTCTAACAAACACTAAGAACACTTTTAAACCACCTGAAGTGAGATATCTCATGTCTATACTTTTTTTTTTTTTTTTTTTTGCTTTTTAGGGCTGCACCCATGCTATGTGGAAGTTCCCAGGCTAGGGGTGGAACCGGAGTTCTGAGCTGCATCTGCGACCTACACCACAGCAGCTCACAGCAATACCAGATCCCCGACTCACTGAGTGAGGCCAGGGATTGAACCCACATCCTCATGGATACTAGTCAGGTTTGTTTCTGCTGCACTGCAACAGGAACTCCTCATGTCTGCTCTTTTGTATTTCTGAACCTTACCTTTGCCACACGTTTCTTTCCTAAATTACAGTATTTTTATATGACCACCCATCCTCCCTTCCTCCCACTAAGAGCATGTGGTATCTCACTTGTACTCTCTTCCTGCATCTTATTTCTCCATCCATCCTTGTTCCATCATTCACCCCTTCTCCTGGGACATATATAATCTCTCCCTCTGTCTTCTCTCTCCCAAAAAACAAGCTCCATTCCCCTATCACCTCAACATTTTTTTAAAAAAAGGCCATTTGTTTACCCTGGGACTTTCTCAGTTACCATCCTAATCTCCCACCTGTGTTATAACCATCCTCTCAATTGGCATCTCCCATCTTACCATCATCCAATTTACTCTTTACCTTTTGCAATCTGGTTTATCATGAAAACTCCATGGATATTCCTCTTTCTGATGTCCTTTTTTTTTTTTGTTCACTCATTTGATAAGCATGCATTGACCACCTACCATGAGCCAGGCACTATGTGGGGAAATGAATGTAGATGTTGATAAAACTCAATTCTTGCTATCAAAGAGCAATCTAACAAAAATGAATAGAGTTTTCAACCTAATCATCCTGGATTTCTCCACAGAGGTATTGAAAATTCTCGATTATTCCTTCTAAAAGATATCATTCCCCTTGGATTTTGTGGATGTATTTGAATTCTACTTCTATTGGATTTGCTAGCTCCGTCTCTGACTCCATAAATGTGAGTTTTCACCAAAGTTGAGGCCTAAGGTCCTTTTCTGTTTCTACACTTCCTCCCAAGATATTCACTTTCCTCTTTTAGCTTCAGCTCTCACCTCTATACAGCTTTATCCTTAGTCTATTTCTCAACAATTCAATTACTACCCTAAGACACCAACTGTATGTTTAAAACAAACTGCTGGATGGCACTACAGATTATTTTACCAGCACATTAAACTCAATCTGCCAAAAACAGTCCCACATCTTTCCTGATAAACCAGCAGCTCTTTGTTGAGAGTTCCATCTCTTTTCTAATAAAAATCTTTAAAATAATAATAATGGAAAAATATCAGAAAACATTTATTGAGCACTTTCTGTGAGTCAAGCACTATTATAAAATGATATACATTTAACATCATAAATACCTCATAATAACCTGACAGAGTAGATACTGTTCTCATAATTTTACAGAGAAGGAAACTGAGACATTAAAGATTAAATAACTTGCACAAAGCAAGTAACCAAGGGAGGCAGACTACAAACTCAAACATAGGTTAAACTATTAAAGACCAGTAATCCCAACAGTAGGAATTTGGATTTTAAAAAAAGTAATGCTCTGAAATGATTCATTTTCAAACCAGTCCAATTTGCTGAATGCCAAGGACATCATGACCCAGCAGCTGGGGTTACAAGAAGTTAACTTGAGAAAAGAAGGTTATGACAGTTTTCTTTCTTTAATGGGTACTAGTGAGACATTTAGATATCTCATATACTGTACAATATAATTGCCTCTGAGTTCATCCATTCATTCACTTACTACATATTTGTTAACTAGCTCCAGTGAGGCTAAATTAAACTAGGATTTGAAGTCAATTTGCAATTTGCCATGAAAACATGGAGAAACAAACAATTGAGGGGGTGGGAGACTCTTTTATGAACAGGGTGCTTTCGAATTTTCATGACCAATAAATACTTTGGAACGGTAACTCAGGGACTCTGCTTGTACTCTTTAATCATGAGGGCATTAAAGCCTCCCTTTTTATGTCAATACAAGTAGTGACATATGAGCCTAACAAGAAATGTCTTCATATTAGTCCTTTTCATATGGGGAGTAGAAGAAATACATTGAGATTTGTCAAATCTAAATATATATCCCACACCCATTCTGTACTCACAAAATCCCCAAGGGAATGGATCAGAAAGAACAACATATCTTGACTCAGCTAAGGTGCACAATGATGATAATTCATATTTACATTGACGCTCCAAACTTCAAAGTATTCTCACAAACGGATACCATCTCATTTTATAAAAAACACAAACTTTGCTTTCAGCAAAATAATAAGCTCTACTAAGTCTATCTTTACATCTGTGTAGGCTCCTCTAGTTATACCTTCAGACCCTACCCCCACACACTTCTGCCATGTTCTTCTCATTATACATATCCTCCAGATTTTTTTTTTCCTGTCTCTATGGACAGTCACCCAATTCAGAAGAAGAGGTATTTAAGAGAGAACCTATTTCAGTAATTCATTCCTTCAACAAACACTTATCAAATTCCTACTTTGTGCCAGGCACTATGCTAGATGTTGAAAATAAAGTTGTTTTCAGAAACACAGAGTGCCTTCCTTCCTTGGGGCTTGCCGTACCACCAACACAGAACACTACAAATTGGCCAGGAGATAAGTGAACTGGCTCCATTTTATTGGTTCTTATCAGATTTGTCCCTTCCAACTCTGATTTTTGTTTGCTTTTGCTCAGACTTGGAGACACAGTTTCTTGACTTGGGTACCAGAGCATGGTTCATCAGCAACACTAATTTTACCCTAGAACCAGTCTTTGGTATCCTGTATCCTGTCTAAAATATTTGTAGAATCTGCCAATCTGACTCTGCTCTTTCTACCTCTGCAGTAAGAGTTCAACTGCTCTGCAAACCCATTATTGAAACTAAGATAAGATCCCTGCCTCCTTTCTTTGAATTCCTGCTCTTACATCTCTCTTTTATTATATTACCTTCTCATCCATATTGGTCTCATTTTCCCCTTCCATCCTTTTTGCTTCACCTTCTTTGTCCTCTGGCCTACACCCTTAAAAACCCAAGTAAGCTCACAAGTCACTCTATAAAAAAAGCTTGAAAACCCATAACACATTTCTTAATGGACAGTGCATATTTTTTTCAGACTCCATGGATCCCAAGGCTAACATAGCTATGATGGAATCCAGCTTGCCCAACCAAAGAAACCTACTTGAGTCAAGTCATCAAAGTCTCACAAAGCCAATTGATCTTCTCTGGAATGTTCAAATCTTCTTCTGTAATCAGCTAAAAACATCATCATCTGGGTCATCTATTCTTCATGGTCACCATGGTCATTGGGTCAATATCCAAGCTTCCTGCATTGGTAGAAGTAAGGTTTTGGATTCCAGTCTTCTCTAAGAGGTTTCAAAAACCTGCCAAACTTCATGGCATAAGAAGATGCCGGTATTGCCTCTGTGAAAGTTTGGGACCCTAGGGCTCAAACATCTGGAAACAATGTAATGCAGTAGGATGAATACAGGCTGGATGTCAGAAAATCTGTTTTCCTTCCTAGCAATGCCACTGATTGACTTAGAGACTTTGGACAAGTCTTTTGCTACAGGCTTCTAGCAATTCACATGTAGAATGTAGCAGCCATTTGAGTTCATACTATGGTTATTCCTGGCTCATCTTGTCCACAAATCTATTTCCACAGCCTCTGTAACCAACGAGAAAAATTTCTGCTGCCATTTTATTCTATTTGAAAAGCCGCATAATGTATATGGTTTCCTAGACCAATGTGGCTGGGTAGAGCTACAAAAATACGATAAAAAAAAAAAAAACAAAAACAAAAACAAACCAGGATAAAATGCTGGTGCAGGTGCTTCTGTTTTATATGCAGACACAACCAAATTCCAGAATAGTAGAGTTTTCAGTGGTTAGTGTCATGGAAACCACCAGTTGGGAGTCTTATACGAATCACCAGCAAACTGAAAGCACCATTTCTGGTTGAGGAGCTAGAAGTGGAGAGGCCTCTGCACAGACGAGTTTCTTCTTTTAATTGACCCACTCCACTAGCAGGAACCAAACTGCAACTCCCTTAGACATTTAAATGACGCTCATATTTTAGCACTTGAACATCAGCTCAGCTCTGTGAATACCTAAAATGGGGCTAAGTGAAAATTGGATAACATTTGCCTGACATTGTCATTGGCCTTTCTCTAATGTCAAAGATGGATTTGCATAATTATGCAGAAAGCTAGGAAACTGCACACAGCAGGTTTCCTGGCTGGTGTGAGGTTTTAGTCATGCTCCAGCTGTGACTCTCCAGATGAAGAAAATCTCCTTCCAGAAATGAACAGAGAGCACACTTTCTAAGACAGTATACTAACAGCTGCACGACAATTTAACTCGCATACTGATTTCCAAGGTAAAATTAAGATAGGCCTGATAAACAACTGATTGAAGAACCTTTTGCTTGGTATCAAAAGGGCTTCAGAAAGGAGAGGCCAAGCAATGCAACAGTACAAACCTCTTCTCAATTAAAATGTTTTTAAGCTGGCCAGATGCCTGATAGAAGCAAACTTCTGAAGAAGGCCACTGTAACAGGTGTGTGTAATTGTGCAATCCTGTCTTTCCAAGGTCATGGCAGCCATAAAATTTCTCTTTTGAATGTGTCTACAGGGGAAAAATACTGAAGCAGGTGAGGCATCTTTAATTCCCAAATTTTATCCCTTCTATGGGGCTCTTAAGAACTTCAGGTTCTTGTCCCCCAAATGCTTTTTCATGATCCAACCCTGCTCTCACAAAAGGACTCGCAGCCCCTTAGCTTAGAAGATCCCTTCTCTCACACTGTCAGGAGATCATCTTTTTTTTAAATTTTAGTTTCAGTTGTTAATAACACTTCCGGTTTCTATAATCTTGAATAAGACATCAGTACTTGCAATACCTTAATAAGAAAAATTAGAAGAGTTAAAGTCTTAAAGTCCTGGAATGAAGCCCCAGGTAAAAGGGAACCTGGGGAGTTCCCACTGTGGCTCAGCAGTAATGAACCTGACTAGTATCCATGAGGATGTGGGTTCAATCCCTGGCCTCGCTGAGTGGGTTAAGGATCTGGTGTTGCCATGAGCTGTGGCATAAGTCACAGACACAGCTTGGATCCTACGTTGCTGTGGTTGTGGTGTAGATTGGCAGCTGCAGCTCTGATTCGACCACTAACCTATAAACCTCTATATGCTGCAGGTGCAGCCCTAAAAAGCAAATAAATAAATAAATAAACAGGAACCTGCAGATCGTGGTCTGCTAGTGGACAGACATTTCTGAAGGCAGCAGATTCACTTGACACCTGGGAAATCACAGCACTTGGATAAGCAGTAAGATCAGCTTTCCAAAGGAATATTTTCATGCAGACCTACCAATAAGTCAGGCATTGAGATTTCATGGGTTACAAAGTCTTATGTGCTTTTTATATAACATAATCTATGTTTTTCACTACCCCATTGATGAAAAGGATTTCTCCGTGACATCTAGGTTTCACTATGGAGTTGACAATTATCCTGGATTCTTTCATGGGGGAAAGCAAAGGTAACAAGTCCCCCTTTTTCATTCACTTGCACTACTTATTAGCCTCAAAACGTGATGGCTTCTTTGTTTGGTTTCCTTGCTTATCTGGCATATTGAGCAGAATCTGCAGATGTAGTTCTGCTCTGACCGTGTTATCCTAACCTGTGCAGAAAGAACATTTCCCAGACTTCTAATGCCTCAGAGCACACCTTCCAGGTTGTTTCTGGTTTGAACTGGACGTTGCAGCTTGTGCAATTTGCTACAGGGCAGTTTGCCTTGAAACAACCTCCTAAACACAGAGTAGGCAGCTAGATTGGTTCAGAATTTCTGATTTTTTTTAAAGGGCAAGAGGGCAAATGTCTAGTTTCTCTAAGGCAAAAAGGCAAGAGCAGAAACAAAAAGCAATCCATTTATTTAACTTATTATTATTATTATTATTATTAAAACATTGCATTTTTACAAAACTTTACGATTTACAAAGCCCTTTTACAACCATTATCTCATTTGAGATGCATACCAACCCTGTGGGACAGGTATTCATCAATATTAGTCATTTGACAGATGAAGAAATTCAGGCAGAAAAAGGTTAAGTGACTTTTCCAAGGTTGCACTGTGAGTTGGTATGCACAAGAATCAGGGAGTTCCCGTCACTGCTCAGTGGTTAGCGAACCCGACTAGCAACCATGAGGATGCGGGTTCGATCCCTGGCCTCCCTCAGCAGATTAAGGATCTGGCATTGCTGTGAGCTATGGTGTAGGTCGCAGACCAGGCTCAGATCCAACGTTGCTGTGGCTGTGGCTGGCAGCTACAGCTTCGATTGGACCCCTAGCCTGAGAACCTCCATATGTCATGGGTGCAGCCCTAAAAAGACAAAAAAAAAAAAAAAAAAAAAAAAAAAAGACCAAAAAAAGAAGAATCAGTTGCTTTTTGTGCAAGGTAAATGAGGAATAGAGGTATCTGAAGGATTCCCAATTCTATCCCCTATGAGTCATGATTGTGAAGAAAATCTCACAGCAGTGTGTAGCATGCCTCTTTATTTTGACTAGCGTTTTCAGTATGTTAAACGTTGTGCAGAAGCCTCAGATATGCAAGTCGCTGGGTAAACTGGCATGATGCAGATGTGAGCGCTGATGTTCAATAATGAGCTAGTATTGAATGTTCAATAACTTAGCTCAGCATCATGTACCAAATAATCAATGTGCAGTGTGACCTAAATACCACACACACACACACAAAAATCCCTGATGAAGGTGTGACTTCATTTGTATTTCATGATGATTTATTTCCTGCTAAACTTGCTAAATTAAAGTCTACCCCTCAAGCAAGTCAGGGAGTAATTTTCTTAAGGCTTGCTTTTTATTAACCATCAACCAGCCCACCTAACATGTCAAATGGTAGCCTGTTGTTGAATAGACACTGGGAGAGACACATGCCAAAACTCAGATATTCTGTGAGATCTTTGGGGATTAATTTTCAACATCTACAATAGCCATGTTCTACAATCTCTCTGGAGTCTAAGAACAAAACCCAATTAATGAAAGCATGAGAATACCGCCTGCTCCTCTTCCTGCTGGATTTTTTTTTTTTTCGAAAAAGAAAGGGAGGTTCAAGCATATTCTATGAAGGCAGGCTTTCAAAAATAGGAAATGGGAAGTTTGCAGCATTTGTTGCAAACTTCACTTTCCTTAGAGTTGTTTTTAAAGTAACTAGATAGCCTGTATTTTAAAGGCTATTTCTACAAGGAAAAATAAGGTTTCTTTACCAAATTTTATTGTTGAAAAACAGCTACTAAACCTGCTAGCTGAAATGTGTTTATGTGAAAAGCTGCACTTTGAAGAAGGTAATTACTACTTTTCTATGTTTCCATTGCCACTGCTCAATCCTCATTTTCATAGTGTAAAAAGAAAAACAGGTTTAAATAATACAATGCTTATTAGCGTATGAATATGGACCTAATTGTCCCTTTTGACTCTCAGAAGTAATTGGCAATGTCTTCTATGTAAGTGGGTTAAGGAATGTGCTACATATGCAATTATAACTAAAAACTTTCATTTGGAAAATTGCAACCTTATCTTCATTGTCTGTTAGTAGCACAATAGCTGCCTGTCACTCTGCACTTTTCTTAGAAGATTTCTTATAAGAATATGTGCAGAACTGTAAAAACAAGTATACCCGGTGTATTAAATTATAGCAGAGTCAGTCGTGCCCTGTAGCATTCTGTAAAACCTCACACACTCAGGTTGCATCACACAAAGCCAAAAGGATAGTTGAAAAATAAAAGAAAAATGGTTATTAGGCATGAAATGGACCTTGAGATAACCCCCAGTTTTGTTTTGTTTTGGATTCAGTTTCCTTTTCAACTGGACATACCAATTCAGGAAGTGGCATAGCCTGAATGTTCTAGAAGTTTCTCAGAAATCTTTTCAGTGACCTTTCCTAAGACTTAACGAAAAACGTTTCCGCCTAACACTGCAAGTTTCTTTTCCTACCAGCTTAGAAAATGCCTGTCACATTTCAAAACATGTGCTAGAGATTGAAGAGATTTTGGTTAAATTTGCTTGAGGATTATAAACACTCATTTTAAAAACACTAAGCTCATTTTCTATATATGATTGCTCAACTTGTGAAAGTGAAAATTTCCCTCAAATAACCAGATTTCTTTTTGGCTGTATACTGCCAAATATTAATATTTGGCTAATTGCATTTGGTTGATTGGTTGCATTTTTTATACAGAATGACTAATCACATTGTAATTTCATAGACCCCCATGTATATGAATTTCAAAATATCTTTGCTATGCACAATTTAAATCCCGTGAAACCACCTTTCAGTATATTTGTTTTATGTTATACTGACATCTATGGACTCCATAATAGAAATTCAGCTTTTTAGAAAAATTCTGTTACTACTTACAAGCAACTTAAAATGTGACTCAACCATGTAGAATATGGTCTCCAAATGCACTGTGAGTAAGCCACTGGTTGGTCTTTGAACCTCATCACTCAGATCAAAATCATCACAAACTCTTCTACCTGTTTACAATAAAAAACTTAAGGGAGAGGCACTGAGTCTCCCTTAGTAAAGAATTAGCAACTCCTCTTTAATTAAGAGAGATCCTTATGGAGTTCCCATCATGGCTCAGTGGTTAACGAATCCGACTAGGAACCATGAGGTTGCAGGTTCGATCCCTGGCCTTGCTCAGTGGATTAAGGATCCAGCACTGTGTGAGCTGTGATGTAGGTTGCAGATGTGGCTCGGATCTGGTGTTGCTGTGGCTGTGGCGTAGGCCAGCGGCTACAGCTCCAATTTGACCCTAGCCTGGGAACCTCCATATGCCGCGGGTGCGGCCCTAAAAAGCCAAAAAAAAAAAAAAAAAAAAAAAAGAGAGATCAGAGATCCTTATTAGTGAGACAATAAGGGGGATGCTGTCAGTGTAAATACATTTGTTTATCATAATCTTCAATAATATTCATCATTGTAATTAGTAACACTGCACTAAATATCAGGAACACAACAATGGATAAATAGACACCGACCCTGACCTCAAGGAACTCACTGCCTTAATGGAGGAGGCAGAGAAATAAAACAGGCAATTTACAATAGAGTATGATAAGTACTATGATAGGATGAATTTTTCAGGATGGCTAAATGCTATAACAAACCTCAAGATATCAGTGGCTTAACTTAGTAAAGTTTTTTTTGGAGGTTCATTCAAATCAAAGTCCAATGTGGTCAGGAGGAGGCAGAGGGCCCTCTAACTACAACCAGTCATTCAGGGACCCAGACTCCTTCAATCTTACAATACCATTATCTTCAACACATGGTCTCTAAGATCACCATGGAGGAAAAAAAAAAAAAGAGTGTGGAGAAAACACATCCACTCTTACCTGCTTGTGCCCAGAAGAAATATATCACTTCTGCCAAAATTGCATATGTGAGAACCAGTCGGGTCTAAGTGACTCCACTTAGACAAAGGAAGACTGGGAAAGATCTTTCACCTGTGTTCCTAAGAGTTCCCCCAAGGGAGAACCTTAAGAGAACCAAGGGAGTCCCTAAGAGAACCCCCCAAGGAGTTCCCGTCGTGGCTCAGTGGTTAACAAATCGGACTAGGAACCATGAGGTTTCAGGTTCAATCCCTGGCCTCGGTCAGTGGGTTAAGGATCTGGCATTGCTGTGAGCTGTGGTGTAGGTCACAGACGCGGCTCAGATCCCGAGTTGCTGTGGCTCTGGTGCAGGCCGTCGGCTACAGCTCCGATTGGACCCCTAGCCTGGGAACTTCCATATGCTGCGTGTGCAGCCCTGGAAAAGACAAAAAAAAGGACCAAAAAAAAGAAAAGAAAAGAAAAGTAAACAAGCTTAGTGTCAAACATTGATAAGTAGATGTATCTAGTGGCAACTTAATAACTTGTTAGCCAAAGGTAAATAGTGATACTGAGATGAAGCCAAGAAACTAAAAAAAAAAAAAAAAGTCCTCTGAAATGTAATTTCTTTTTTCTTTCTTTTTTTTTTTTTTTTCAGTGCCACACCTGCAGCATATGGAGGTTCCCAGGCTAGGGGTTGAATCAGAGCTATAGCTGCTGCCAATCATAGCCACAGACACAGCAATGCAGGACCCAAGCCACGTCTGCAACCTACACCACAGCTCATGGCAACACCAGATCCTTAACCCACTGAGCAAGGCCAGGGATCAAACCTGCGTTCTCACGGATGCTAGTCAGATTCGTTAGGCCATGACGGGAACTACTGAAATGTAATTTCTATTTTCTTGTTAGAATTATCAAGAACTATAGAAAATTAGAAAAAAAAGAAGAGAAAGTCAGCCAGTAACTAGCTAACTAATAATTAGGTAACTGGAATAACTGGAGTAAGCCAAGAGGCTCAACTCTAAATTCTCATTTATTGCTGAAATAACTACTGATAACTAAATGTAACTAGTACTGATTAGATAACTAGAGTAATGAGAATAAACCAAGAAGCTAAAAAACTCATTCCTTTTCAATTTAATAATTTATTTCTTAGAACAGTGAGAACTTTAGAAAACTAGAGACAAATAGAGAAATCATATAATTAACTAGTAGAAAGCTAATAGCCACATACTACAGACAACTAGAACAGCTGGAATGAGCCAAAGGGATTAGAAATACACATTGTACTCAATTCTAATGTCTCATTTCTCATTTGAACAACCATGTGTTACTAGATATAACTAGGATAACTAGGTAAATAGTTAACTAGAGTTAACGAGAATAACTAGAGGACACGAAAAACCTAAAAATTATTTTTCTCAATTTTAACTTCTTATTTTCTTGTTTCAAATATTATCCACCTCTGAATTTCTTCATTATTGTAATATTTTCCCTATTAGGATGCCCCATCGTTTCACAGTATTTGCTCCTACTTCATACTACCCTGATGTTGAAGAGCAATTTCATGACTAGATGGCTACTTCCAAAACATCTGCTCCATTACCTGTGGAATCTGCTGGATTGCTGCACAGTAGTAGTGGGCCACAAAGAGTCAGGTATGGAGTGGGGTCCTGTTTACACAACAGGAGAAGGAGTTGTTGGAACAGAGTATATATGAGGTATGAAGAGAGCCAGGCAACCAGACAGGCAATGCGAGTTATGGGAAAGCACATCTGCAAATGACATAATCTCAAAGTCACTTGAAGAGAAAAAGAAAATTATTGGTTCATATAACTGGGAAATGTTAGGTAGATCTGGAATATCTGGACCACTCAAATGATGTCATCAGGAATATCTCTGCCCTTCTTTTGTCTTTGCATCCCTTTGTTGGCCTCATTTTCTTCTAATGAGGTAGGGTTTTCCTTATGGCAGAGATGATAACTGCTTGTAGTTTCCTTTCTACATCTAGATTTATGAACTAAAAAGGGAGACCACTTTTCTCTAGCTCAAGAATGAAAACCTCAAGGATGACCTCGAATTAGCTAAGCTCAGTCATGTGCTTGACCTAGAACAATCGGTATAGTTAGAGAAATGGAGTTTTGTTTGGAAGAGCCTGGATCAGAGGCCAACCTTTTGGCCAATGAGATAGAGCAGCTCTCTCACAAGAATTACATGGTTGGAGAGGAGGAGGAGCAGTTCCTTGAAGGAAGTAGGGGTGTCAGAAATACCAGGATATAACCACTACAGGGTCCAAGAACTTATAATTCAATTTTCTGAGCAAGAGTCCAGATTCGGACTTCTACTCAGATGCTCTCCAGGAATTTGACACAGATTGGAACTGTTTGTGCTAGGATATTGCTTACCAAAAAAAATTTGGGCTGTTAGATTCTTTGTCAGGTAGTCATGTCTAATGAACACCGCAGTAGGCATGGTTGGAAGTGGAAGATACAAGGTGAAAATTACATTTAGTGTAGAATGGAGTATTCTTGATAGATATGTAATCAGTAAGATATGTAATTGTATAAGAAGTCCAGTGAGGGTAATAAGGCAACTCTACTACCTATTTTATTATAAAAGGTATAGAAATGAAGTCATTGCTCAAAGATCTGGGGGAAATGTACAGAAAAGAAGTGTAATGTAATGAGTAAGGTGTCAAAAAGATGAACCTCCCAGATTCAGGAGATGAATTTGGTTCACAATCGGACAGTTGATAGTCAAGGAAAGATAGGGAGCAGGACATTTCCTAAGGATGCATATATTTGTGGATGTTTTTGAGAGAATCCAGTTTGAAAAATATAAATAGCATTAGAGCTCCAAAATTGTGACACATCCATGATCAAGCTCAGAATTATGAAGGACCATGAACAAAATGGTGTTGGATATATTCATTTATATAATGCATGTAAAGTACTTTGTACAATGAGCCCATATTAAGTATTTAGTCAATTGTTTTATTATTATTATTGTATGCATGGCATAATGCCGGGTATTTTATATACATTATGTGACAATAACCCCATTTAGATAGGTATTGCTTCTTTTTTAAAAAAAAAAGTTTGCTATGATAACACATATATTCATTTTCAGAGTTGGAATTTAAGGCTAGTTTATCTAACTTCAAGGTTCGTGTTCTTACCATTATGCACAGATGTCCCATGGAATGCTGGTGATATCCCATGAACTCTGAAAATAGGCAATATATGGTATATTTTTTATTCTTAGAGCATGGTATGGAACTTGATAGTTACTCCTTATAGGATGACAAACCTGATATTGAATTGACATTTCTGGATTTTTTTTTTCTTTTTAGGGCCACACCCTCAGCATATGGAAGTTCCCAGGCTAGGGGTCAAATCTGAGCTACAGCTGCCGGCCTACGCCACAGTCACAGCAACACAGGATCCGAGCTGCATCTGCAACCCACACCACAGCTCACGACAATGCTGGATCCTTAATCCACTGAGCAAGGCCAGGGATCAAACCAGCATCCTCATGGATCCTAATCGGGTTTGTTAACCGCTGAGCCAGGAAGGGAACTCCCTCTGGAGTTTTGTATAGAATTGATGGCTGTCCTCAGGGCTGTCCAGAATGAGGTGTTCTATTCACTCAAGCAAGTCCTTGATGTGATTAGAGTACATCACATTTCTGGTAAAGGAGACTAATAATCCCACATTGTTCTAGTCCATAATGAAATGTAGTGTTCATAAATCTGTGAGAGACTTCATGGCTGTTACACAGAGTAAAGTGAACTCTTGTATTCACATTGACTGTATTCAGTGGGAAGGTGGTTTTATTCTCATCTTCCTTCCACATTAATATCAATATGTACGTCTTTCAGAGACCTACCTAAGAAAAAAAATGTGGCCTAGGCAGTCATGGAGTCTTGAAGCCTCAGTAATAGTTATGGAACTGGAGCAGGAAGTAGAAAGTGGTAGGCTGGCTCTGTGTAAGAAGTTTAAAGAGCTGGAACTTATGAATTTGAAAAATTTAGTTAAATCTTTTGGAAGAAATCATCACCTGAAGCATTTTGGAGATAGTCTAATCACACTTGACGTTGAGGACATCTCCTTGGCTTTTTACTTATTAAACCCAGTTCTGAACCCTGTATATCTAGGATACTGCCCAAGGGCAGGCTTTGTCAGTTCCTGGATGGTTGACATAGCCTAGCAGAGATGCTACCTACTTACTGTGCTTCTGGTCTCTATAGAATATTAGGGTCGCACCATATATATATTGATGTTTCTAAGGAGAAAAGAAAAAAGGCATAGTGGACAAAATGTTTGGAAAATAATGGCTTAAATGTTTAAAAGGTATATTATTTATTATAGGACCTGCCAGAGGTCTTAATAAACTCATATGTGCTATGACTCTTTAGGAGAAGCATCTAGTATGAACTATTTTCCAAATTTATTTGACTAGGGTTTTGTTTGTTTTTGATAACTACATATCAACTTTTTTTTTTTCAGGGCCGAACCCACAGCATATGGAAGTTCCCAGGCTAGGGGTCAAATCTGAGCTGCATCTGCCAGCCTATGCCACAGCACCTAAGGATCCGAGCCGCATCTGCTAACTACACCACAGCTCACAACAATGCTGGATCCTTAACCCACTGAGCAAGGCCAAGGATCAAACCCGCATCCTCATGGATGCTAGTTGGATTCGTTACCTGCTGAACCAACACAGAACTCCCCATATCAACATTTTAGAGAAAACTACTATGTTACCATGAAACACAATTAAAAGAATGCTAGTCTAGGCTAATGTAGCAATAGGTATGACACATATTAATTGGTACCTATACTGGAGGACCAAGACACTGTCGGAAGTTTCTGGCAACCAACCTAAAAGTTCTTAAGTCAGCATGGAGAAAGCTTGATAAGAACATCAAACCCACCAGGGAGCATGTCTGACAAGTCTTTCAAGCTCAGGAGCCAGTGTATCTGAGAAGAGTCCTAGGAACTCCAGGCCCACTTGGTTTAATAACCTCCCCCTGCCTTTCTCTGCCCTGTTCAGTGTTCAAGGCTGGGCTTCCTTGGCTCCCAGAGTATAGTCTAGTGCTCTTAGTGGCATGGAAGCTCTTTTCTACATTCTAGTCTTTATGGCATTAATCCTGACTGCTTACCTATTTCTTTTCAGACCCCTTTCCCTGGGGACTATAGCTGATGAAATAATAAAGTATGATGAGTAAATGAAATCACATGTCTTAAGAGGCAAATTAAATTACATATGTAAAGCACTCAACACAGTGTCATATGGCATACCCTCAGCAAATGTTAGTTCCCAAACGGGCATTGAAAATCTCCTTAACAAAATCTACCATTTCACGCTTTTACTTTTCATTTTGCATATTTTGATATTACTTAGAATTTTTTGAACTCCAAACATGAATTTTTCTTCTTTTAAAATTAAAATAACTAAATAAACCAGTTATAAAAGGACAAATAGTCTATGATTCCACTTATATGAGGTTCCTAGAGGAGTCAAATTCATAGAGACAGAAAGTAGAATGGTGGTTGGAAGGGGAGGGGGAGAGAGAGAGGGAATGAGGAATTAATGTTTAATGGGTAAGGAGTTAATGGGAACATGAAAAATTTCTGGAAATCAATGGTGTTGACAGTTGCACAACCATGTAAATGTACTTAATGTTGCTGAACTGTATACTTAAAAATGGTTAAGATGGCAAAGTTTGTGTTAGGTGCATTTTGCCACAGTTTACATATACACACTGCTATATATATAAAATAGGTAACAAAGACCTACTGTACAGCACAGGGTAAACTATTTAATACTATGTGATAATCTCTATGGAAAAAGAATCTGAAAAGGAATGGATATATGTATATGTAAAACTGATTTACTTTGCTATACACTTGAAATGAATGCAACTTTTAAGTCAACAATACTCCAATAAAATTTATTTTTAAAAATTTTAGCTAAAATTTAAAATAATGAAAATAATTAAATGGGAGTTCCTGTCGTGGCTCAGAGGTTAATGAACCCAACTAGTATCCACGAGGATGCGGGTTTGATCCCTGGCTTCGCTCAGTGGGTTAAGGATCCAGCCGTTGCCATAAGCTGTGGTGTAGGTCGCAGACGCAACTCAGATCCAATGTTGCTGGTGGCTGTGGCGAAGGCCAGCAGCAACAGCTCTGATTAGACCCCTAGCCTGGGAACCTCCATATGTTGCGGGTGCGACTCTAAAATGACAAAAATAAAAATAAATAAAATAATGAAATGAAAATGTTCTTCTCCCTTCCTCTTTTCCTTTTTTTTTTTTTTTTTTCCTTCTTCTTTTTAGAGCCACTCTTGCAGCATACAAGGTTCCCAGGCTAGGAGGGGTCAAATCAGAGCTACAGCTGCCGGCCTACGCCACAGCCACAGCCATGACAGATTCGAGCTGCATCCTCGACCTACACCACAGCTCACAGCAACACTGGATCCTTAACCCACTGAGCGAGGCCAGGGATGGAACCTGCAACCTCATGGTTCCTAATCGGATTCATTTCCACTGCTCCGGGACACGAACTCCCCTCTTGTCCTTAAAAGATCTCTGTCTCGGAGTTCCCGTCTTGGCGCAGTGGTTAACGAATCCGACTAGGAACCATGAGGTTGCGGATTCGGTCCTTGCCCTTGCTCAGTGGGTTAATGATCCGGCGTTGCCCTGAGCTGTGGTGTAGGTTGCAGACGCGGCTCGGATCCCGCGTTGCTGTGGCTCTGGCATAGGCCGGTGGCTACAGCTCTGATTCGACCCCTAGCCTGGGAACCTCCATATGCCGAGGGAGCAGCCCAAGAAATAGCAAAAAGACAAAAAAAAAAAAAAAAAAAAAAAAAGATCTCTGTCTCCCTTTATCTCCCATTCAGTCTATTTTCCATAGGGTCACTAAAAAGGTGAATTTGGGAACATTAACACTCTCCATTAACCACTACAGGATAAGATGCAGTTTTCAGTCTGCTACGCAAGGCTCTTCACCTAAATCCCCTGCCCCGTCCTATCTCCTAACACTGCCCTATTTCACTTCTGGTCAAACCATACCAAGTTGCTCTACTTTTCCAAAGACGTGGTATTTCAAGACTTCTTGTCTCTGCCTAAAATACCTTCTCAGAGTCCCTTATCTTCCTGACAAACATCTCATCCTTCAAGACAAGGCTTAGTGTCTGCCCTGTGGAGCCTTCTTTGACAATCTCCCTGCCCCTCAGGCCAAGCAGAACACTGCCTCTTTTGTACCACAGCTCTACCTAGTATAGTCCTATATCGCTGCAGGTAGCATGCTGCATTGCAATGGTTTGTTTATATGTCTATGTCCCTTGCTAGAGTGAGGGGACCTCCGGGGCTCATTTGTATTTGTTTCCCCAGGGATTAGAATGAACTGGAATGCTACAGAGGAATGGATGAATGCATTATTGAGTGAGTGAATGATAATAGAGAAGGGGAGGCACAGAGCTGTTCGTTTTTATCCCTGTTTCCACCACTATTATCAACAAAAGTCCTGAAAAATTTCTTAAAGAGACTATTTTGTCAGGGCAGCAGATGGTCCAATATCGATGGTGGAAAAGAAAAAGAGGAGTGCCTCGATTGCCTAAAGTCTCTGCCTTCCTTCTTTAAAAAAAATTATTATAATTGATTTACAATGTTCCGTCAATTTCTGCTGTACAGCAAAGTGACCCAATTATATATACATATATATATATACTTAGATAAATGCAAATCAAAAATATAATGACCCTAAAAAGACCAAAAAAAACAAAACAAAAAAAAACAAAACTACAATGACGTACCATCTCCCACCAGTCAGAACTACTATCATCAATAAGTCTACAAAAAACAATTGCTGGAGACGGTGTGGAGAAAAGGGAGCCCTCCTACACTGTTGGTGGGAATGTAAACTGGCACAACCACTATGGAGAACAGTATGGAGGTTCCTCAGAAAACGAAATATAGAGCTACCATACGATCTAGCAATCCCACTCCTGGGCATATATCCAGACAAAATTACAATTCAAAAAGATACATGCAACCCTATGTTCACTGCAGTGCTTTTCATAATAGCCAGGATATGGAAACAACCTAAATGACAGAGGAATGGATTAAGAAGATGTGGTACATATATATACAATCTGCCTTACTTCTTCTTTCCTGCCACTAAAGACATCACATCAGTCTTGGAGCCAGGAGTTCCCTTTCACTAGTCCTGATGGATAAAGAATTCAGAGGTGGGATAGGGAGCAGCACTAGAGGGGAGTCACTGGAGAAAAGGGAAATTTATTCTGGTCTTCTCATGTTGGAATGGAACTTTCCTTTCATAGAAATGCTATTATAGATGATGTACACACTACTTTCTTTCAAGCACATTATGGGTTAAAGAGCCTCCGGTGGACTGGTTTGGGAATATGCCCATAATTTATAACACTATTTATATGGGAAAATTGTTTTCTGAGTTCAGAAAAACAAACCTTTGGAACTTGGGGACTTCCTGAATTCTTTTTGGAAGTACAGTGAGTGTATCAATGGGAATCTAGAGATATATGAAAATGAAGACTTTTAATCAGAGGAAAAGTGATCACGGTTATATTTAACTGGAACATTACAGGCATTATGATTAGATTATACCAATCCTATTCCATAGTTCTCAAAGTATCCATTATTGCAATTAGTATTGTATTGCAATTGAAATAAAGTTGAAAAATGCAAGTTTTCATTTTAATCCAGTCGCATAAAGGTCTACCATCCAACATAACCTATGAGTGTCATGCACAATGCCTGCTTCGGGACACAAGCAATCCTGTAAAAATGACGTACCCTCTCTCGAGCACTTTTATAGCAAAATGTCAGACCATGACCATGACTCACTGACTTACAGTTTGTCATCAGGGAAAAATATTCCCTGAAATAAAACAGTCTTCTATAGGGACCTTCTGTGTGTAAACAGATGCATTTGAAAGCCCATATGACCTAAATGGTTATTTCTGGCCATTCCCCTTCCCACATCCACATGTTTGTGATATATTACTACACAGTTGAAGGCTGCAAGGCAATATGCATGATTTGAGAGGAAACAGTTCATTTACTGACACTACACAGAAAAGTTGAAGAAAGAGGCTTTCTTCTTTAAAAAAAAAAATAGAAGCAGGAATCTAAAACTGCTTTTAAAAATCTCCATTTTCCTGTTAGAAAAAACAATCATGGACATCTGTCAAATACTAATGACAGGCTGTCAATCACACCCCAACCCCACCCCTCCCTGTTTTCAAGAGCTTGTCTTCTTATTGTAAAACTAGCTTTTAACTATTTCCAAAGCAACAGAATTATATTGCTGCTATGTGTGACTGAAATGTGTGACAGGTTGTTTGGATTGTAATTCCAAGGCCCCAGTTATGACCCTACCAGCGAACACACTCTCCTCATTCAATAGAGCCTTGTGTCTACATAATGTTAAACAAATGGTAGGGCACTAAACAAATAATGAGCTGATTCAGTAACCTGTGGAGCGTCTCAGGTCATGCCTACACTGTAGGCTGGCAACTTGAAATTATTCTGAGAGGCACAGTCAAGCCTGCCCCACAGCAACACCGAGAAGTTGAAGCATTGTCTGGGCCACCCTCCCACATCTTGTCTTGATACACTGTCCTGAACACATAGAACACATTCATTCATTGCATACTTAAATGAGTGAATCTTAAGGAGAAGCTCTTATCATTCTGAAGTGGACTAAAAGTCTCCCATGCAATATTTTCTTAAATATTCTCCCTAGGGACGTCTTAGGCTAAAGCAAATTAAGGGGATGGCTGTGGTTGTCTAGTGACTCATTGCACAGCTGGATTGAAAGTAAGTGGTATATTTAAGGGTGGGGCCTGTGGAAGGTAGAAGATGTAGGCAATGGGTTGAAGTGTTCAGGAAAAGTAACTGAATATACGGGGCTTGAGCCCTGCTTTTTAAGAGGTAAACCTCTTTATCCATGAATTTATCTTTTCATCCTTCTAATCTCAAAATGTGTACCCAATCATTGTTCAAGCTCAATCTTCTTGCCTTTCCTGGGATCATTTCAAACAGTTACTCTCACATGTGGTATGGATAGCTCTACTAATACAGCCAGCAATACAGCATGTCTACACAACTGGATTATAATCTACCTGAAGAGCAGGACCTTGACTTGTACTTCTCAGGATAACTCTGGAATGCTGGGCGTCTCTTGTCTTCCTGCTCCAGTTAGATGTTTTAACTTGCTCTTCTTTGTTTACTTACAGGCACAGGAACTTCTGACTCGTAAAAACAATAAAAACATGATTTTGCCTTCCCTAATCTTGTATCAACAAACTGCTTCTCTTCTTACTTTATTATTTTCCCTAGGTGACATCGTCAATCTCAGGATTTCAACTATCACCTATGAAGATGGTTTCCAGCTCCAATTTTGCCTCAGAATCCCAGTCCTACCTCTCTAAAGAGACTGATAACTTTGCCATCTCATATTTGGCCTAGGAACAAAATCCCCTTCCTCCTCCCATACAGACTTCTCCTGCCTGATTTCTGCTAATGGAGCATGCGTCTCTAATTACTCTATTAAGTTCAGTTTATTTCAACACACATTAACTGGGTGCTTACCACAAAGAAGATATTGAGCCCAGAAATCGTGCTGACATCTTTAAAACTTCCCTCTCATTCTCTGTCTTCAGTCTATCTCAAAGCTCAGAAGCTCAGTAAATTCTTCCTTTGAAATGCTGCCCATATCAAACTTTCCTCTCTATTCTCTTTGTCGTCCCCTCTGGCAGTCCCAGAACTCAGGATCTTAAACTTGCATTATAATAGCCTCCTAGCTGGTCTCCAGGCTCCGATCTCTCCTTCCTCCATTGCAGTGCTTCTCAAACTTTGCTGCATATCAAGAGCACCTGGAGATCTTTTCCAACTCCTAAGGCCCAGGCCATAGCCCATACCATCAAATCAGAATCTCGGAGTTAGGAATGAGGCCGCAGTACTTTGTAAAGCCCCCAGCTGATTTTAATGTACATCCAAGGTTACGAACCAATGCTTATTCCAGTCTAATCTCTACTGTCAGGACTTCTACAAGCTCTGCTCTCATTATGTAACTTAACTGGCTCAAAACCTTTAATAAGCCTCTGCTGACCAACTTCAAAGCTCCTTAAAATCTGACTCAATTCTATCTCAAGAAACCTAGGCCCTCCCACCTCCATGACTACAGGCTGGAATGCCTTTCTTCTGCCTATCTAAATCTTATTCATCCTTCAAGATCCGGTTCAGCCAAGAGGCTTTCCCTAAGGAATTCAGACCGCAGTGATTAGCTACCCTCGGGGCACCTGTAGCACTTTGGCCTATCGAGTCATTACCTAAGCAATGCCTTGTATTATTGCAGTAATATTTTGTTTCCCTGTCTCATTTTCCTAATGACATTCTAAGTCCTGAGGACATAGTCTATATTGACCATATCTCCCCACTGTACTCAGGTCAGTGCTATGAATACTGTAGACATTCAATAAATGGGTTGATTGGTTTACATCCATCCCATCATAAAGGATGTTCCATTGTGTTGTAGTATAAAATTAAGCAGTATATTTTCTCTCTACTCTTGTCAGTAGACGACAGAAAACAGGAGAGCATAACTTTCAGGTGGGAGTACTTGTCTTGAAAACCTCCTGAATATAGCTAAAACATGTAGATATACTATATATATAATAAACCCAAGGGACGCCATTAACAATTCAACATTTCCTGTTCGTGTGGGAATGTTAATTCCATTTATCAAACAAGGACAGAAACATTGTTCCTTTCGACTGATCCTCCCTTTTTGGCTCCTCAGGGCCCAAGGCTGTAATCACTAGCAGCCAGAGTAGGGAGAAAAACCTCCCACTGACCTTCTGACCACTGAATCAGAAAGTCAGGCTGATAATAGTTAAAGATGTCTGTTTCAGAAATGTCGAAATGGGCCATTTGTAACTGGAGGTAGTTGTAGCGTAACGTATAAAAAGCACTAGAACTGGAGTCAGAGAAACTGGCATCAAATACTAGCTCTGTTGCATAATTGTCCTAATTTTTTTTTCTTTTTAGGGCCACACCCACGGCATATGGAGGTTCCCAGGCTAGGGGTCTAATCACAGCTATAGCTGCCGGGCTATGCCAGAGCCACAGCAACGCCAGATCCCAGCTGCATCTGCAACCTATACCACAGCTCATGGCAATGTGGAATCCTTAACCCAATGAGTGAGGCCAGGGATCGAACCCTCATCCTCATGGATCCTAGTCGGGTTCGTTTCTGCTGAGCCACGATGGGAACTCCCTTTTAGCCTCATTTCATCTGGACTATTTCCACAGATGTTCTTTATCTTTTATGACATTGGAGGCTCCATAAATTTTAAAATTTAAATAGGTTCTTTCACAAAATATAGTAGTTAAAAACATAGGCTCTGAAGCCAGACTGGCTGAAATGGAGTCCCAGCTCTGCCAACAATTAGCTGTGCCATCTTAAGCAAGTTACTTAATGTTTCTGTGTCTCAGATTCCTCATATGAAAAATAAGGTTGATAATGATACCGTATAAGGTTGTTGTGAGGATTAAATGAGTTGATACATATATAACACTTAGAGTAGCACCTAACACATGGTAAGGGGTTGATAATATTAGAAACACTAATATTTCTATAATTCCAATATCAAATCAAATGTACAAAAAATTACTGAGCACCTACCTCTTAAAAGCAAGGTATTTTACTAGAGCCAAGCCATATTTACTTCATCGGTTAAAGAACCATAAAACATTGCACTTCAAAAGGCTTTAAAGATCATTGGTTTTTCATTTTTCTTTACATCACAGACTCTTGAGAATCCGGTAAATCCTTTGGAACTGCCTTCCCACCCCCCACAGCAAGAAAACAGCAACACTGTGGCTCTCTAAAAGATATGTTCATGTCCTAATCTCCAGAACCTGTGAATGTGACCTTATTTTGCAAAAGAGTCTTTGTAAATATAAATAAATTCAGGATTTTGGCATGAGGAAATTATCCTGGATTATCCAGGTAGGCCCTAAATCCAATGACCAGTGTCCTTATGAGAAGCACACATAGGAGACAGAAGAGGAAGAAACAATGTGCAGATAGAGGCAGAGATGTGGCCAAAAGTCACAGAATGCAGGCAGTCACCAGAAGCTGGAAGAGCCAAGGAACGGAATCTCCCTTAGAGCCTTTGGAGGAAGCATGGCCTTGCAGACCCCTTGATTTTGGATTTCTGGCTTCTAGAAGTGTGAGAGAATAATCTGCTGCTGTTTTCAGTCACCAAGGTTGTGATCATTTGTTACATCAACCACAGGAAACTAATAGAAACACACATATTCACTCAGTCTTGTAGATTTCAGATAGTCTGTGAAGCCCAGATTGAGAATCCCTGCTCTTACCCTACTTTCTCATTTACGGATCGGTAACCAGGGACTCAGGTAGACCCCAAAGGTAGGTAGTGAACCAGGAGGAGGGAGGGCTGATTATGGCAACACAAAGGCCCTGATACAGGATGGGATATGGAAGAACCTACAGCAACACAGCTGTGCTAGGTGGCCTAGCAAATCAAGGGTAGGACTGGAACTTTTTCTGTGCACTTTAGCAGCATCTCAGTACTTCTTCAAGAAGCCCTCCTTTCCCCACCCCAAGATTTGCCAACTAGAGAAAATATGCACATTGTCACACTGAAAGAATTTGAAGAAAGAGCACTTTAAAAATAAAGGAAAAGAAGCAAGCCTAAAACGATGGGGATGAGTATACCATTTGTCCAAGTAAAGTAAGATGTTAAATATGTGGCTTTTCAAAAAAGATCGTACATCCTTTTGTAGTTCATAAGTATGACGATTGGGTGTTCATGCGCCTGCGTGATCTGTGCCTCCCTCAAACCTTGTTACGACATCGGCACATTACCTATCTGACGTGGAAAAAATAAAGATTGTACATATATTTTCTCTTAAAAAAACGTTTGGGAAAGTGAGAGCTTGACTGTGGTAGAGATCAAGCCTGAAGGGATGTTCATACAAAGACTGCTCTTCAAACCTAATAACCAGGAAATGCAATCAGGGACTTGGGTTATTTTGGGCTCTGTTGTGGCTTGAATTGTGTCCCCAAAAAGAAATGTTGAGGAGTTCCCGCCACGGCACAGTGGGTTAAGAATCTGACTGAAGTGGCTTGGGTCTCTGCAGAGGCGTGGGTTCCATCCCCAGCCTGGCTCAGTGGATTAATGGATTCCCCACAGCTGAGGCTTGGATTCAGTCCCTGGCCCAGGAACTTCCATATGCCAGGGTCGCAGTCATTGGAAAAAATAAAAAATAAAGAAGATATGTTGAAATCCAAATTCACATACTTTTGAATGTGACTTTAGAAAGAAGGTCTTCGCAACGTTCCCATTGTGGCGCAGTGAAAACGAACGCGACTAGGAACCATGAGGTTGTGGGTTGGATCCCTGGCCTTCCTCAGTGGGTTAAAGACCCAGCATTTCTGTGAGCCGTGGTGTAGGTCGAAGACGTGGCTCGAATCCTGAGTTGCTGTGGCTGCGGCGTACATATGGAGGCTGGCGGGGCTGTAGCTCCAATTCACCCCCTAGCCTGGGAACCTCCATATGCTGCAGCTGTGGGCCTTAAAAGCAAAACAAACAAACAAACAAAAAAAAAACAAACAAATAGGGTCTTTGCAGATATAATCAAGTTAATGCTTTTATTTTGTTTCGTTTTTTCTTTTTAGGGCCGTACCTGTGGCATATGAAAGTTCCCAGGCTAGGGGGCGAATTGGGGAGCTACAGCTGCCGCCTACACCACAACCACAGCAAAACCAGATCTGAGCCGTGTCTGTGACCTACACCACAGCTCATGGCAACACCAGATCCTTAACCCACTGAGCGAGGCCAGGGATCAAACCTGTGTCCTCATGGATCCTAGTCAGGTTCATTACCCCTGAGCCACAACAGGAACTCCTGTGAATTATGTGTTTTGTTTTGTTTTCTTGTCCAGGGATAATCAAGTTAAAATGAAGTCATTAGGGTGTGCCCTCATCCAATATGACCGATATATATATATATATATATATATATATATATATTTTTTTTTTTGCTTTTTAGGGCCACACCCAGGGCATATGTAAATTCCCAGGCTAGGGGTCAAATCAGAGTTGCAGCTGCGGGTCTACACCACAGCCACAGCAACGCCAGATCTGAGCCGTGTCTATGACCTACACCACAGCTCACAGCAACTCTGGATCCTTAACCCACTGAGTGAGGCCAGGGATCGAACCCACAACCTCATGGTTCCTAGTCAGATTCATTTCCTCTGCACCACAACGGGAACTCCCAACATGACTGGTATTTTTTATAAGAAAAGAAGATTCAGAGAGAGGAAAATACTGTGTGGAGACACAATGAAACACAGAAGAAAGACGACCATGTACAGACAGACGCAGGGCTTGGAGCTGTGCTGCCAGAAGTGAAGGAATGCCAAAAGCTGGAAAAGGGAAGAAAATGATCCTCTCCTAGAAGCTTCAGCGGGAATGTGGCCCTGTCAACAACTTCATTTTGGACTTCTGGCCTTCAGAACTGTGAGAGAATAAGTTTCTATTCTTTTAGGTCACCCAAGTGGTGGCACTTGGTTATGGTAGCTCTAGGAAATGAAAACACACCCTTATTTTGGGGTCCATGAGACATTTACTGAGTCTACTGTGTGCCAGGCACTATGCTAGGCACCAGGGACCTACAAACATAAGATGGGTCCTATTCTTCCTTTAAAGCAGACTTCAGTCTTCTGTGATGGATTAGGACATTTCCAGGGCCCTGCAGATGCCTTTCCCTACCCTAGGACCTGGCAAACACATATTTTTGGTCTTATCTGCTCATACATGTAGAGTATGTAGGTGCCCTAAAGACTAGATTTCTTGGAGTTCCCATTGTGGCTTAGTGGTAATGAACCCAACTAGTATCCATGAAGATGAGGGCTGAATCCCTGGCTCCACTCAGTGGGTTAAGAATCCAGTGTTGACATGAGCTGTGGTGTTTGTCACAGATGTGGCTTGGTTCTGGTGTTGCTGTGGCTATGGTATAGGTCGGCAGCTACAGCTCTGATTAGACCCCTAGCCTGGGAACTTCCATTTGCAGGTGTGGCCTTGAACCCCCTCCAACCTGAAAAAAGACTAGATTTCTCTTGGCATCTGGGGCAGGGGTTGTTTGTTTGTTTTTTGTCTTTTTGGGGGCACACCAATGGCATATGGAAGTTCCTGGGCAAAGGGTTGAATCCGAGCTGCAGCTGCAGGCCACAGCCACAGAAACTCCAGCTCTGAGTCACCTCTGTGCCCTACACCACTGCTCATGGTAATGCTGGATCCTTAATCCACTGAGCAGGGCCAGGGATCGAACCTGCATCCTCATGAATACTAGTTGGATTCTAAACCAGCTGAACCACAACAAGAACTCCGCTCCTGGCATTTCTGACTATTTCATTTATCCAAGGACACAGACACTCATAGAGCTCTCTTTCCTTTCCTGCCCATATCTTTCCAGATGAATCCCTATTCTCAATGCTCTATCTCGTGCTCTCAAATGAGGAGCTCCTCACACATTTTATGAGACGCCATACAGGGACCACACTGTGGCACTGTTTCATCCCCAAAATTTAATCAAATACACAGTTCACTTAATATCACATCATGAGGCCTTCTCCTCAGGGTTTACGGTGTATGTGGGGGAGAGGAGGTGCAAATCTAAAGCCAATTAAATATCATACACAGTAATAGAGCTCAGGCCAGACCTTGCTGCCACCACGGAAAGCCTTTGGCAAATTAATGACATAAGCAGTATTTGCCTTTACTTCACTCCGATATTCATAGTTAGAGAACCCATTTTTCCTTTCTTCCTTTTTTTTTTTTTTTTTTTTTTTTTTTTTTAGGGCCACAAGGCATATGGAGGTTCCCAGGCTAGGGGTCTAATCAGAGCTGTTGCTGCCGGCCTACACCACAGCCACAACAACGCCAGATCCAAGCCATGTCTACGACCTACACCGCAGCTCACAGCAATGCCAGATCCTTATCATCTGAGCGAGGCCAGGGATTGAACCCACAACCTCATGGTTCCTAGTCAGATTTGTTTCCACTGTGCCATAATGGAAAGTCCCCAGAGAACCCATTTTTTCTGTCTTGCTCCACCTTCTCCCCTCTGCCTACCCCCAGCAAGGTGTCCTTACTTGTGTCCTTGTCACGTACTTGTTTTGGCTGTAGTAATTTTGCCCACTAAGGTACGAACTGATAACCAGGTGTCAGTTTGAGGTATGACTTGCACAGAGAAGTATTTTATTTTGAAAGAGGGGCTATCATAGGGATCAAAAAGTCCTCAAGATCAAAAGGAATATAACTCTCATGATGGACTGACAGCCAGTGGATGAATCCTTTGGGGCAGGGATTCTGTCACCTCTCATATTCATTTTGGGCTCTTTTCCTGAGCACACCAGGGATTTTCCTTCACTCACTCGGCTCACTGTATTCTTCACAACAACCATATGAAATAGGTATTGACATCTCAATTTTAAAGAAAAGGAAACCAAGGGAGAGAGAATTGATTTCCCACAGTCAGACAGCAGGAATGTGTACAAGTTAGAACTAGCTCCCAGCATTTCTCCGACTTCCAGATCAATACACTTTCTCTTATAACACACTGACTTATTAAACATGTTATAGGAGTTCCCTAGTGGCCTATTGGGTTAAGACTCCAGCATTGCCGCCACTGTAGCTCAGGTCACTGCTGGGGCATGGGTTCCATCCCTGGCCTGAGAATTTCCACATGCCGAGTGTGTGCCCCCCCCAAAAAAAGCAAAAACAAAAAACATAATAAACATGTTATACATTGGAAGAATGCCTCCAGTATGTTCAAGACGCTACCTTAAGCCTTATAGGATGATGCAGAAATAAGTAGAACTTGTCCATGCCCTCTAGGAACTTAAAATCAATTTCCTTCAAATCATATCATGTAGTGTTCCTCAAGGCCAGTCCTGCATAACTCAAATATTTCATGGATTGTCTTATGCAGGTCTAAGTAACTCTCATTCCAGAGAGTTACTCAGGGGTGGGAGGAAAGCAGAAGGAGAAGGTGTTTGATGATGCTTTTTATTCAGATGCTTTCTTGTGACCAAAAATCAGAATGTCTTCTTCCTTCTATAAGCATTGTGTATTTCTGCCTGGTTTACCTTCAGCATCCTGCTAACTTCCTGCCTCCCAAGAAGTCACCTGGCTCTCCTGACTAGGCTGCACACTATTGTAATAGGAATTCCTAGATTGCTAAGGCTTGCCCTCTCCAGTCATGGGCAGTTGCTATGGAACCCTCAGTATGACTTTTTCTATGCATATAGCATCCCTTAATACTCCACATACCAGTATTTCCCTCATATTTTCAATCCTCTGTCACTATTATGATTTCCCTGCTCTGGACCCATCAAACCTACTCTCCAGAGGGGTCAAGTATTGAATCTTTACATATCATTGTGAATATGTTCAAATTAAATTATTTTTTTTTTGTCTTTTTGTCTTTTTTGTCTTTTTGTTGTTGTTGTTGTTGCTATCTCTTGGGCCGCTTCCGCCGCATATGGAGGTTCCCAGGCTAGGGGTTGAATCGGAGCTGTAGCCACCGGCCTACGCCAGAGCCACAGCAACGCGGGATCCGAGCCGCATCTGCAACCTACACCACAGCTCACGGCAACGCCGGATCGTTAACCCACTGAGCAAGGGCAGGGACCGAACCCGCGACCTCATGGTTCCTAGTCGGATTCGTTAACCACTGCGCCACGACGGGAACTCCCAAATTCAATTATTGATCCATTCCAGCAACAAGTAATTTGAAGGAGGTACTATACGGAGACAGCATTTTTTTTTTTTTTTTTGTCTTTTTGCCATTTCTTGGGCCGCTCCCGCGGCATATGGAGGTTCCCAGGCTAGGGGTTGAATCGGAGCTGTAGCCACCGGCCTATGCCAGAGCCACAGCAACGCGGGATCCGAGCCGCGTCTGCAACCTACACCACAGCTCAGGGCAACGCCGGATCGTTAACCCACTGAGCAAGGGCAGGGACCGAACCCGCAACCTCATGGTTCCTAGTCGGATTCGTTAACCACTGCACCACGATGGGAACTCCCAGGAGACAGCATTGATAGAAAAAAATTCATGGACATTTTCTTTCAAGGAACTCATTTCCTAGTGGGAAAGATAGTCCATGACAGTATAGTAAAATGTCATTACTTTACATATTCAAAGTATGACCAGAGTACCATAGAGGCCACAGAGGTACATCTAACCCAAACTGGGAGAATTGAGGGTAAGGATTTCTGGAGAGAGAAGGAGAGGGGATGTTTGTAGGCCTCATGTGATTGTGACTTGGGTAATTAGGCAATACGGCAGATGGTGGTGTCATTCATGGCGATGGGTAATACAGGAGGAGGCAGACAGGAGTTATGGGTAGGGATGGAGGCAGATTATATGTTTGATGTTTGGCTTTGTACTTGTTAATTTTAAGATGCCTGTGAAACATTCAGGGAATTTCAGCAGGCAGTTTGATACCTGGACTTTTTTTTTTTTTTTGGCCACACCTGCAGTGTGTGGAAGTTCCCAGGCGAGGAATTGAATCTGCGCTACAGCAGCAACCTTAGCTGATACAGTGACAAGGCCAGATCCTTAACCTGCTGCACCACAGGAGAGCTCCTGATATGTGGATCTTATAAGAGATATGACAGGTGGTATTGATTTTAGAGTTGACATGTCCCTTTGCTATTCTGTGAGATCATGAAAAGTCCTTGCTTCAGAATTCTCGACAGCAGATGGAAGGGACATTGTTTTTTTTCGTTTTTTTTGTTTGTTTGTTTGTTTGTTTTTTGTCTTTATGCCGTTTCTTGGGCCGCTCCTGCGGCATATGGAGGTTCCCAGGCTAAGGGTCTAATCAGAGCTGTAGCTGCCAGCCTACCCCAGAGCCACAGCAACGCAGGATCCGAGCCGCGTCTGCGACCTACACCACAGCTCACGGCAATGCCAGATCGTTAACCCACTGAGCAAGGGCAGGGATCGAACCTGCAACCTCATGGTTCCTAGTCGGATTCGTTAACCACTGCGCCACAACGGGAACTCCTGAAATACTTTTTATGATCCTGGCCACCAGCTGGCCTTGTGCCTGTGCACTCCCCCTCCCCCACCCAGCACAGTCTAGCTGCTCTTGACCCAGGATAGCTGGATAGGTATATGGACTTGGTGGAAAAATATGATGTATGTAGTAGTTAATGTATTCTTCAGGAGGTGGTAAATTACTCAAGAAAGTCAAACTTGGTACTCGTCATTCTTGGTCCCTCCCTAAACAGCACTTATGCCTCAAGGAGAATTGGACAGAATGAACAAAAGGTTGTATGCACCTGATTTTGGCCTTATTTTCTCTTAATGCCTTGTAAAGTCTTCCTGACCTCCAGTTTATAGACCCTGTAAGCATTCTGTACCACGACCAGGTTACTTTTCATTAAACACCACTTTCATCGCTCTCCCAAACCTCTGAAAGAACCAGTTCCAATTGTTCTGGTTGTCATTCAAGTTCCTAAAAATCTGGTCCTGCCTCACATATCTCAACTGAAGTTTTCCTAGACTCTACACAAACTGTCAACTCACTTGTACTGAAAACAGAGCTTTTCAGATTGTAAACTCTTGCTAATGCAAAAGTTAAAGGGTTATTCCATGAGCTTGAAACACCTTCTACTAACTTCTCTACCTACAGTCATTCATGGAATCTTCATTGAACTCATACTGTGTATCTTCTTTACCAAAGTTCATACAGATATCTCCCTTCCTTTCACTACTATATAGCAAGCATAGTTATAGCAATCACATATTCCAGATAAAATGACAGTTTGACAAATATATGTGTTATGGGACAATCAGGAGAAATTCCTTTTTTTTTTTTTTTTTTGCTTTTTAGGGCTGCACCCATGGCATATGGAGGTTCCCAGGCTAGGGGTTGAATCTTGGGCCGTAGCCGCTGGCCTACACCAGAGCCACAACAACACTAGATCCGAGCCGCATCTTCGACCTACACCACAGCTCATGGCAATGCTGGATCCTTAACCCACTGAGCAAGGCCGAGGATCGAACCTGCATCCTCCTGGATATTAGTCAGATTCGTTTCCACTAAGCCCCAGCAGGAATACCAGGAGAAATTACTTAAAATTGAGGATATTCACTCATCTGAATTGTATCAGAGAACTCCTTACATATTTATTTGAGTATTTTGTCTTTCTAGCTACAAAGGAGTTTTTAAAGGCAGAGTCCAAGTTTAGACTTCTCTGTTACCCAACATGGCACCAATCACATGCTGGGTATCTAATAATTGTTCAGGAAGTATTTATGTTTGGACTAGCTGCTGATGGTCTGAGTTCAGTAAGATTCTTTAGGTGTGGCCCACCCTCGGTAACCAGGAAGGTAGTGCACAAGGAAAACCAGTAAGAGTAAGGTTAAATTCGGCAGAAAATACATTTAACGGAGGAGATTAGCCCTTCTGCTGAGTAAGCTGAGCCCCAGTAAACTGATCCTGTCTTCTTCCAAAGAGCAATGGAAATAAATCACCTTGTGGGTGAAACAGAGTTAGTCTCCATTTGCAGGGGGATTTTAAATGTCTCCATGGTTTAGTCCTCCACAAAAATCTCCCCATATTTAACATCTGCTCTGTCTTCAAATTACCTTGGGCCTTTTTCTAAGGCTCTGTGAAAATGAGCAAAGGAGCTCTCACTTTCCGAAGTGTCCACCAAAGCCAAAGGAATATTAATTAGAGGCAGGAGGGGAGGAAACAGGGAGCTGGTCTCACCAAAGGAAGTTAGTTTATTCCCTGGGAAAGAAATGAAATGTGTGTTCAGGAGGTAGAACAGAAACCTTTTAAACTCTTCACGGCTAGACAAGAAATTGAAAGGAAGAGATAGATGAGATGGTAAAATGCGGCAATAAATAAGTCAGAAATTTCCTGTAACCTTGGATGAGAGGATGGTAGGGTCGAAACAGCTTCAGACTGTTTTTGGATATTGAGGAAAAACTCTTAAGAGTCAACGAAGTTTTTGTAAAGGGCTAGCTAGTAAATATTTTACCTTTTCTAGCTACAGATCTATAGTCTTGGTCTCATATTCTCCTTTGTTTAACGACTCCTTTAAAAAAATTTTTTATTATAGTTGATTTACAATGTTCTGTCGATCTTTTAACAACCCTTTAAAAATGTTTTTAGGAGTTCCCGCTGTGGCGCAGTGGGTTAATGTTCTGGCTTGTCTCTGCAGGGGAGTGGGTTCAATCCCTGGCCTGATGCAATGGGTTAAGGATCTGGTGTTGCCACAGCTGAGAATTTGATCCCTGGCCTGGGAACTTCCATAGGCCATGAGTGCCGCCGAAAAAAGAAAAAATAAATGTTTTTAAAAGATGCTGGCAGCAGTCTGATCGCCCTTGCTTTAGAAGGTGGTGTGTGTATACATTTCAATTCCATTTCAACTCCAAGAATACTTAGGCTGAAGAGGATTTTGAATGAGGGAAAGCCTAAATCCAAGGCTAACTGACCAGGGATCCTCAACCTGCAAATAGGGCAATGCAATCAGCATGAAGAACTACCTGGAGTAGAGGGTCAGATTTGAGTGAATCGAACGGTCAGTGCAAAAGCTATTCAAAGTGGAAAAAAAAATTGGTGAGTGTGATTTGAGCAGGACCCTGAGCATCTGGACAAATTAAATCTGGGGAATTCCCCCAGGAGCTTCCAGAGCAGACCCAACAGCAGTCTGGAAGCTGGGGTCAAGGAGAGGCAAACACGCAGGGTGTTTTTTGACCACAAAGGCAGTGGAAGTCCCAGGCTTTGTAATTACCAAGCAGCTGAGCCTGCACTTTGGGAATAAGTCAAATCTCTGCAAAATGTAACTTACCTGCCTGGGATCGGCCTAAAATACCTTATGGGGTAGACCCTGATGGATGTAAAGCAATTATGCCTGAAAAATTGGAGGCCAGGGACCCTGGGAGTTCTGGGGCAAGAGAGGAAGAGGTTAGAAATGTTCCTTCCCCCCCTTCCCCCAACAGCATCGGCTTCTCACTGGAGAGGACAAAGCAGGCCTGAAGGCAGAAAATACAGAGTATCTAAAGAACACCTGACAAGTAGGCTTTTGAGAAACCCAGGGAGAGCCTCCCCTCAGATGCTGACTGAAAAGACCTGAGGGCAACAAGTCTTAAGCTGAGATCAACTTGTCAGGAAGATAGGAAGGACAATGCTTCCCCACCCAGCTGTAGCCTGGGGCTAGAGCATTTAAGACTAAATAAATGCTTGGTGCCTAATTGGGAGGAGGAAGGGTTAGTGTGGGTTAGTGTGGGTGGTAACCACATTAACCACAGGTGTCCTGAAAATAACCATATATTTCAGTTTCCAAGGTTGTTTTCAGCACTGTTGTTTGATCTGAAGCTCAGTGTGGTCCTAAACCATGATAGAGATTATTCTCTCAGTTTTTACAGATGAGGAAAGTGAGGCTCAATGAGCTGCTTGCCTAAATTCTCCCACCTTGTAAATAGCAGCACCGCACTTAAATCTCTCAAGAGTTCATATGCAATGCTACTTGGACACCACTGCCAGGGTGACAAAACACCCAGGTGGGAAATAGCTGGCCGAGAAATACATCCACTGGGAGAGATGACCACCTGCTTGGGAGCTGGAGAGAGTGAGATAGAAATGAGCAGTTAGAAGGTAAGGATGGTACAGCTGTGAAAACAAAACAAAACTTCAGGCTCTCTAAAGGCTGGGGATTGTAAAGGCTTTTGCATTGAAATAGTTTTGAATCCAGAGTCTGTGTTCCAAGGAAACAGGGAGCAGAGTTTTTATAATATTGAGAGTATCCTGGGAAAGCCACCAAGATGGGGTTGGGATGGTTTTGGTGGGGGTTTACCTGGGGCAGAAGGGTACACCAGAGCAATGCCTCTGCCTGCTTGGTTCATCAGAGATGCTGAGAAAAATAAACACAAAGTAAGATGGGGAATTGAAAAGGATTATACATGACTCATTTACACAAAAACCTGTGTCATGAAATATGTTCCCTTCACCCAACAACTATTTCTTGGATACCCACTTTGGGCCAGATACAGCATGTGCTAGGTGTGGGGGCTACAGCAGTGAATAAGACATGACCTCGGGGGAACCTAAAGTCTAGCTGGAAATCCAGAGAATAAATAGCTACAAGACAATGTGGTAAGTAACCTGATAGAGAGAGGAACTGGGATGAGAACTGGAGCCTAGGGAAACAGCGGGCAGGGGGTGGGGGTGAGAGTGGGGGCCTAGGGATGACTGGACGGCTGACTGGCGTTCAGTCGCGACACCCTGTGACTCAAGGCCTGCCCGATTCCCTAGGGAGGGGAGCGGTAACTGAAATGCTGGAAACGCGATAATACGTGAAACAAGACACCTCGTGAAATGCACTACATACATTGTGAAACATAAATCATGGCTCTATTGTTCTGTAATGTGGTAAGAATTGCGATTTTTTGTTATCAAGCTGGAAACCGTGAGTCGTGAAAAACTATGAGCAGCCTTCCCTTCTTTGCCACCTCTGACGCTAAGCTTCTAGAAGGGGGGCTATGGGACTACTAGAGAGATTGGACATCGAACCTTTCTTAAACCTTTGGTTGGTCAATGTCGCCAGGGGAGGAGCATGACAGGAGTGGTTGTAGGGGAATGTCATGATCCCAGATTTATGCTCTTTGATCTCCTGGAGATAAGGAAGGAGGAAAGTTTATCCAAATGGAGGTTAAACCTATGGCTGAGGGCCAACCTGGGTTAAAGTTGGTCACAGATGGAACTGCTACTAAATAGTAGGAAAAAAATATTGCCACTTAGGATGGAAAAACTCGTACAAGTCACCTGTTATTACAAATTGCAAGAATCTCAAGTACTAGTTCAAGCCATCTATTATCTCCTATGTAGAAATTACCTGGCTTCACCTGAGTTTTCCTCCTTGTTTCTTTTTAACAACCCTTTGTACAGAAATTCACGTTTGCATAGAAATTAGCTGGCTTCATCGATGTTTGTTGCTTTACTAAAAATATAATAATAATAACAGTAATAATAATAATTAATACTACTACTATTTATATTGAAAACCTACCACGTTCCTAGACTGGACAGCACTGTGAATCCTCACAGATCTTTAAACATCTACTCACCATTCCTGCATCCCTCCAAAATGTAGGCTCTGCAAAGGCAAGGATTTTGCCTGTTTTATTCACCAGTGCATTGCCAGCACTTAGACCAGTGTTGAACACATAGTGGATACTCAATACATAAGTGTTCAACCAAAAATTATACTTCAGACTTGAGAGTTTAAGCCATTTATCCACAGTTCCATAACCAAGTGAATGTGGGCATCTTGACCCAGTTTGGTCTGAATGCAAAAATTACCTTGTTTCTTCCACTATACTAGGCTGCCTTTTGGTAAAACTCTTACTGGTTTACAGTTCTGATGGGGAGATGGGGGAAGCGACACCATCCATAAAGTCATCTGGAACCATCTTGTTGCCATCAAAGGCCTTAAGCCAGCCAGTCACACTCTAATGAATCTATTCCCTAGCGCTCATGCCTGCACTGTCATTCCTCTGATCTCACAGCACTCATTTGCTAGCCACCAAATAAACATACCACCTTCTGCTTAAAGAGTTCACACCCCCATTTCCTCACCATACTTCAAAACTCCCCGTTATACAGCAAGATCAAGGAACTGGGAGGCAGAAGGATGTGGAGGACACTTCTGATGTAGCTTCCCATTCCAGCATGTGAAAAACTTGTCAGCATCTGACAACTGTCAGCAGTCAAAAGTTGCAAGGAACCCTAAAGATCATCTAGTTCAAAGTGCTCACCTAGTGCAGGAAAAACTCTAAAATAAACTACTAACTCAGGGCAGCCCATGGGTATCCCCAAGGAAGTAGGCAAGAGGGTGCCAGGCCATACACAGAGCTACAGGATAAGCCTGAAGCATCTTCCTTGACCAATGAGTTTCTAGATTGGAAGACAAAATTCAATAACTTACCTATTGAGGGAGTTCCCATTGTGGCTCAGTGGGTTAAGAACCTGACTAGTATCCATGAGGATGCAGGTTCAATCCCTGGCCTCACACAGTGAATTAAGGATCCCATGTTGCCACAAGCTGTGGTGTAGGTCACAGATGCTTGGATCTGGCCCTGCTGTGGCTGTGGCATAGGCCGGCAGCTACAGCTCCAATTCGACCCCTAGTCTGGGAACTTCCATATGCTGCTGCTGTGGCCATAAAAAGAAAAAAAATAAAATAAATATCTTACCTATTGAATAATTAAATATTATCTGTATACTAAAACCACTTCTGATATAGTTTATCACCTAGACTACAAAATTCACATGGAGGTTTAAAGATAAATAGGAGGAGTTCCCATTGTGGCTCAGTGGGTTAAGAACCTGACACAGGGCCCATGAGGATACAGGTTTGATCCCTGGCCTCGCTCAGTGAGTTAAGGATCTGGTACTGCCTTGGAGTTCCCGTCGTGGCGCAGTGGTTAACGAATCCGACTAGGAACCATGAGGTTGCGGGTTCGGTCCCTGCCCTTGCTCAGCGGGTTAACGATCCGGCATTGCCGTGAGCTGTGGTGTAGGTTGCAGATGCGGCTCGGATCCCGCGTTGCTGTGGCTCTGGCTCTGAGTAGACCCCTAGCCTGGGAATCTCCATATGCCGCGGAAGCAGCCCAAGAAATAGCGGGAAAAAAAAAAGAAGAAAAAAAAAGAAAAAGGATCTGGTACTGCCAAAAACTGAGGCATAGTTTCCAGATGCAGCTTGGATCTGGCCTTGCTGTGGCTGTGGCATAGGCCAGCAGCTACAGCTCTGACTAGATCCCTCGCCTGAGAACTTCCATATGCCGCAGGTGTGGCCATAAAAGGACAAAATTAAATAAATACAAACTTTTTTTAATAGATAGATAGGAGACTAGGATAGAGGGTATTGCTTAGGGTATAGTCCCCTGAAGAAGTGGCACTGAAGTTGATGCCTGAGAAATGAAACCGAGTTAGGGACTTGAAGAGTGGGAAGAGAGTGGAGTGAAGGGAGGTTTGTGTCCTTGGCAGAAAGAATAGTGTGGGCAAGGGTTCTAAGACAGGGAAGAGTGTGGGATTCAGGGAACTGAAAGCCTGAGTGTCCAAGACCTACTCTGTGCAAGGAGAATATTCTATTATCACAGGATCACCTGCAGCATCTCCTAGGCATCCCTCTTTTTGCTCATATCCTGCCAAAACACTGTGCAAATTGTGGTGGTGGGTGGAAGGAGGTTCAATGGCCTGGAACTGAGATGTCTACAGCTACTCTAGCACCACCCCAAATTCCTCAGCCCAAACCAGGAAGCCAGGAACACAGAGCTGTCAGTGCTTAAGGATTTTCAACACTCTTGCTAAAACTATTCACTAGTTTAGATTAGGACTACTTGGTTTTAAAGTAAACCCTAGTTGGCCCATTGCACAAAATACTACAAATAACAACATCAGCTAATATTTTCATATGGCTGTCATTTTATCCTTACTCTCCCCCAGAGAAATAGGTGCTGGTTTTTTACTCTTAGTTTACAAATGAGGGAACAGACTCCAAAGGTAGCCAAAGTCATATAGCTAGTGAGTGACAGAACAAAGACTGACACTTCGGTCCTTTTGGTGCTAAAGCCCACGTGCTGAGTACCACACTGCCCTGCTGAGGAGGTTAGTAGGGAAGAGTGATCAATCCCTGTGGGCCACTAAGAGAACCCACTGTCCTAGCCCCTGGAATTCCCTAAGAAGATGGAAGGGAGGGCATAATGAAATAAACTGTGTTAAGTCATAGCAAAAAGCCATGCATCATGGGAGTTCCTGTTGTGGCTCTTTGGGTGAAAAACCTAACATAGTATCCATTATCCATGAGGATGTGGGTTCAATCCCTGGCCTTGCTCAATGGGTTAAGGATCTGGCGTTGCCACAGGCTGCGGCATAGGCTGCAGATGTAGCTCCGATCTGGCATTGCTGTGGCTGTGGCGTAGGCTGGCAGCTGAAGCTTTGATTGGACCCCAGCCCAGGAATTTCCATGTGCTATAGATGTGGCCCTAAAAAGAAAGAAAAAAAAAAAGCCGACCATCATGATAAGGCCGCTAAATATATTATTTCATTTAATCTTCACAGCAAGCCCCTCATGGCAGAGTAATTACACTTTACAGATGAGGGAGCTGTGGCCCAGCGTGGTTAAGTAATTTACCTCATTGGGAAGTATTTGAGCTGTGACTGAAACCCAGGCTTGAGTGACTCCAAAAGTCTACACCCTTTCCATCAGAACAAATCAAAGATGGCTTAATATGTAACCCTTCCCAGGTTACATATTTGCACTTTAACAGGGGTCTTTCCTGTGTGAATCTCACAGGACCGTGGCGAACGAGGTAAGAAGGCTAATTGGGGGCTGCAAGGTGAGCCTGCCTTAAATCACACCGGAATGGCATTGACCTACCCGTTCCGTGTAGGTCCTGCAGTGGGGCAGCGTGCCAGAGAAGAGAAGTCTTCACTCGGGTCACAGCCTTCTCCAACTGGGATAAGAGTTCTCAGACACTCTGGCAACTACAGAAACAGAGACAGCACCAAATCAATCAAGAGTTTATTTGCAAAGTGTAATGTCAGAGGATGAACTTCCTTTAAATCCTGCTAACTCTGTACAGTTAAAGAGCTCACTGGCTCGGGAATGTGATTTCCGTCGGACATGTTTTCAGTAATTTATTTTTTATCGTCGACTAAATTGTCCTCTTTCTCCCATCCCAGCCCCTCTTAGAGCATAGACTTTGATGTGTGTTCCTCGGTCTCCCTACCTCCCTCTTGCACCAGCTAACCTAGGACTTTGCAAACAAACCCTACTGAGAAGTATGGACAGTCTGGGCCTCTCCAGAAACTCAAGCTGCCGAAGGAGATACGATATTTAGTTAAGCTGAAGAGAAGCCCTGCATAAATCATAAAGAGGCAAACCCAGGTTACTCAAACAGGACCCTAGGAGGTGCTTGGGGAATAGACTGGCAGGCAGCTTTGTTTTTCCACAGCCGATTTACTTCCAAAACGCTGGGGCCCACAAGTACCCCAGGAGTAACTTGGCTCCCAAATGCTGGAGCAGGTCTCGGCCTTGGAGCACTGTTCTGGTGTTGTTTCCTGAATTCCCACATTGCTGTTTTCCACACATGGATCAGGCTTCAAACTTCCTGTGTCTGGAGTGTGTGTGTGTGTGTGTGTGTGTGTGTGTGTGTGTTTATGTGCCTGGGAAGGGTGGAAGGGGGGGACCCAAAAGGAAGAGAATTTAACTCAATGCTTGTATTGCATATGTATCCCTTTGATCCTTTCCTCTTCAGATAAAGCTGCTATTTTCTAATCAGCGGGCCTCTGTGCAAGGGCTAGTGGTGGATAAATAGGAGGCTGACTTGAAGAGGGGCCCTGGAGAAGGCTGATTTTCAGTGTTTGTTGAATATACTGGTAGGGTGTTTTTTCTGGAGTTGGGGGGAAGAGGGAGAGTTATGGGGAGCCATAAATCCTGAGGATTTCCCCCCCCCTCCCCGTGCATGCACTTGCCTCTACTTTTGTTTCTAAATACATTTAAATGATGGAGTTGTTCACCAGGCAATTAGAGGAAAATGTGCTCATTTCACACTCCCAGTTGACTTGTTGGGTCGGAGGAGAAAGTCATTCAATACAAAGCACTATGAGTTTGCGGTCTTTTCTTCTAAAAGAACTTAGCCAGGGATGGAGGAATAGACTAGAAGCCATGTTCTCCTTCCTACTTTTCCTAGACATTGGGAAAAATATGGTGTGAAAAGGGCAGACTTTTTAAAAATTAAAATGTTTATTAGTTGCCAAAATTAAAAACCAGGAGGTTTTACACCAAAACATTTGACTTTTAGTTTCTCTTGAAAATGCAGAAATTCTGGCCACATTGGGCCAGCATTTCCCATGGTGTTGACTAAGCTGCCCATTTAAAGGGGGCCCTGGGAGTTCCCGTCGTGGCACAGTGGTTAACAAATCCGACTAGGAACCATGAGGTTGCGGGTTCGGTCCCTGCCCTTGCTCAGTGGGTTAAAGATCGGTGTTGCCATGAGCTGTGGTGCAGGTCGCAGACGCAGCTCGGATCCTGCGTTGCTGTGGCTCTGGCGTAGGCCCGCAGCTACAGCTCCGATTGGACCCCTATCCTGGGAACCTCCATGTGCTGCGGGAGCGGCCTAAGAAATGGCAAAAAGACAAATAAATAAATAAATAAATAAATAAATAAAAAATAAAGGGGTCCTGCCTTCTTCTTGGCAGCCTCCATCACTGGTCTTGTATCCTGACACTGAGCCAGAGGGTTGTTGTCTTAATTTTTTTTTATTTTGGTAAAATATACATAATATACAATTTACCGTTTTAACCATTTGTAAGTTAAATGCAGTGGCATTAAATACCTTAAAATGTTGTCCAACCATCACCACTATCTTGTTTCAGAATTTCTTCATCATCCCAAACAGAAACTGTGTTCATTAAATAATAACTCCCCATTCCTCCCTCTCCTCAGGCCCCGATAACCACCCTGCTACTTTCAGCGTCTGTCAACATGCCTGTTCTAGGTACCTCAGATAAGCAGAATCACACAATATTTGCCCTTTTGTGTCTGACTTCTTTCACCGAGCATAATATTTTTCAGGGGGGACATTGATTTTTAATTGCATACTAAGGGAGGAGTTGCATTTTATTGAAAAAAAGTCAAATAGGACAGGCAGTTTGCCATGGAGATTCTTGATTTCTAAACTTAAAATGATTACATCCATTATAGACATATGGAGGTTCTTAATGTACTGAGGCAACCCAGTGTCTTTACATAGGTGTTTTACAGTCAGTGGCTAATTCTCCTGGTGTCCCCCAGAGGCGTCTCTATATTTTACAGTCAGGATATGAAGTCGCAGGGATGCTCTGGGGATTAGTTAAATGTGTGTGGCATACTTTGCTGTATAAACTCACTCTCTAGAACTAGTTTTTGCTCCCTGCTCTCAACTTCCACAGCTTTTACTGTCAATCCCATTCATTTAGCACTTAGCATATGCTTGTTAGTTGTCTTTTTCTGGATATACCCTTGAAGGCAGGAGCCAAGTCTCATCCCTCTTTGTTTTTTCAGTCTTGTCCATAATAGCAGCTCCATCAATGTTTGTTGATGTTGGCCCCCCTCCCCCTTCCTTTTAAGTGGAGCTGGCAAAGCAGTGCTTTACATTCAAGCTCTGGTTAAACAAACTGAAGGGTTTTCAGGGTAAAAACAGAAGGAAGTCTTGTGTGGCAGGAGAAAAGGGAACACCTAAGACGCTTAGAAGATCTGGGCAAAGACGAGGTAGCAAAAAACCTGTTGTTAGTCACAGGCTAAGAAAGTGACTCACAGGGGGCCTGGTCCACCATTAAATTCAGGGCCATCCTCTGCTGTGCCACAGCAAAATTCAAAATTGGAGATCGGCAATGCCCAAGGCAGGATTTGAGGAGGGAGGGGAAACATTAAAGGAATTAAGTGTTTTAAGGGTTTCCATTGTATGAAGGCCCGGTAGCTGTGGGGGAGTCAAGTTTGGAAAAGTCTCTGGAGGACAACTTCATGGCTGGGGGAAGGCATTCTGCAAACAAAGGCACCGGGCCTTTGCTACTAGGATTTGTTTCCCAGCCTCTACTGTAAGGGCAAAAGATGGGAAGTGGCCTCAATCACCTCTCAATAGGGGAGTGAGCAAAAGAATTTGGGCACATCTAGACAACATCACAGTGGACTCTCATGAGAAAGAATGAGGTAAAGGAAGTTATCCTGAGATGGAAGGATATTTAAGAGACATTCCTGAGTAAAGAAATGCAAAGTGTGTGTGTGTAAATAATATATTTTGAAGGAGTTCCCTTCTGGCATAGCGGGTTAAGGATCCTGCCCTGTCGCTGCTGTGGCTCAGGTTGCTTCCGAGGCACAGGTTTGATCCCTGGCCTGGGGACTTCGACATGCTTCGATTGCAGCCAAAAAAAAAAAAAAATGTTTTGAAGATTACAGGCAAGCAAGGAGAGAGGGGGAGAAAGGGATTATAAGAACAGAGTGGTCTAGAGGAACTATTTATGGTCCTACTTTCAGTACTGTTTTCATTTTACCACCTGCATATTTTACTTTTCCCCCTTTAATAGCATTGTTAATTTTAGCAAATGTTTCATTGCTATTCTGATCAATAGCAGTGTGCACAGCATAGACCTACCCTCTCCAGCTCTGCTGTTCCCCCCTCCAAACAGGTCTGGAATAATCTCTTTTTACTTCACAAATCAGTTATCTCCACGTTTTTAACACTCAAAAATATGACGTTCCCCACGAAAAATCACCCAGATAATTTCACCTCACACATAAACTTAATCATACCAAGAATCCATTTTTGCCCATGCTCTTGATTCTGAATCTTTCAACTCTGCACACTGAGACTACACCATTACTTTTCCCCCACTCTGTTCTATTCTGGGATCCTGTTCATGGTGAGATGGTATTTCCTTTGAACACACTTTCTCTTGCATACATTGGTCCATGGCCCCTCGGAAGCCTCACGTTAGGCAGGCTTGAACTGGGTGTCACTTTCTCACTGGCATGAATTCATTAAAATAGCTCTCCATTGTCAGAGCCTTACATTTAGACTTGCTTCCTGCTTGTAGTGTTTTCTAGGAAATATGGATCTGTAGAGAATGGTGGTTTCCATGGTAAATGTTCCTTCATATTTGTTTTCTCAGGTTCTCTTTGGAGATACACAGTATGATTTCCTCTTTCAGGACCAGTACCACAATAGAGTTAGGTTGTGGTGCCACTACAGAACGGTTTTAAAAAGAAATCTCATCTACCCTAGTTAGAAAAGGAGTAATTTATTATTCTAACCTCAGGGAGCCGTCATATCCTTTCCCAAACCTGTAGGAAAAGAATTGACTTTTTAAAATAAACCTACACACCTTGGCTATGAAAGCTTAAAACAGATGAGCAGAATATTTGATTCCCAAACACTTGTAAAAATCTCCACCAGGTGACAAACACAAGTAGGAACCCATACACGTGCGGAGCGCTTTGTGGTTTACGGAGTTTTCACACACAATTCATTTTATTTTCATATACCAGTGCCATTAAGTTAATAGGACACATCTTATAGCCTTTTATTTACAGATGGGAAAATTAAGGCTCATAGAAATTAAGGGACTTAAAGTCACACAACTAGCTGATAAGTGCTTGAGTTCGAAGTGAGTTTTTCCCTTAGTTCCAAATTCCAGGTTATTCAATTTCTTTGTGGTTTCGTTTCCTGGTTGTAAAATGGTTGATTTTCAGTGTCCTGAGCGGCTGTTCTCAACCCTGTGTTCTTTAAGCAATACCAATTTTTCGCAGCCTGGAAATGTGAACGCCACATTGACACTTCTCGTACTTTTTTTCCTCCTCTTGGGCTAAAGAATTAGGGAGGAAGAAAAGTTACCTATTCCCAGAGGGCCGAGCAGTGCCACAAAGGTGTACTAGAGCCGGCCAACACTCTATCGCACTCTCTTAGGAGACTGAGAGACCAAGCGTCTCATCTTTCTTTCCGCAGCAATAGCTGGGGAAGAACCGAGAGCTAGACAATAGCCGCTTGTTTAGTTTTATTAATTTTGAGGGCGGGTGGGACAAAAGGATCGGATCGACGACGCAAGTGACCAATCGCAAGCGAACCCTAGGCCAGGAGTCGCCAACCGGGAACTGCCAAAGAATGGTGGGTGGGACTTACTCCTCCGGGCCGGCTCCGCCCAAGCCGGCCCTTCCTGCCCGCCCAAGAGGCGGAGGCTCCGCAGAGCCCCGCCCCCGCCACCCTAGCGGCCAGCGCGGCCAGCCGCGGGAGCGGGGCGGGGACGTAGGGTGGCGCGGGGGAGGAAGGGGGTGGCTGGGGGAGCGGAGGAAGAAAGGAGGGTGTCTCGCATAGTTGCGACCTGGGTGGGGGCCTGCTGGTCATAGGAAGCAAGAGGGGAAGGAAAACGGAGGAGCGCTGCTCCTTCCTGCATTATTTTAAGCAAGCTTTGCCTGAAGCTGCTTTTCAGCGTTTCTATTATTTGTTTTTCTTCCTCCCGCTGTGGGGCGGGGAGCTGCACTGGTTCTCCCACGCGACTCCGCTGCGCAGTTGCCGTACACTATTATTGGAGTCTTTGCAAAACCCTTTCCTTCCTCCCAGTCAGTCCTTGTGTAGACTCTCAGGGGTACTGTAACCGAGTCGAGCCGGGTTAGTGGAAGGACCAGAGAGTGCAACCCCGGCTTTCGCCTAGCGGCCGACCCTGGCGTTCAATTGTTTGAAACTTCCCCGCCCCCTGGCTCCGCCTCTCCCCCCCCCAACCCCGTCCAAGCTACTCCCTTCCTTCTTTCCCCGCCCTCTACTCCGCCCCACTCCCTAGTCCACCTCCCCTTCCCCCCCCCTCTCCTGGGCGGTCCTTGCCGCTCACCGCAAGAAGAAAAGCCACCCATTCGTCCCCCTCCCCTACCTCCAATCCTTTGCCCAGGAGCTGCCTTGATCGCAGTCACGCCCCTTCCTTCCGAGGAGATTTCTGGCTGCCCAAGCTGGTAGACCCCCTGATTTATTCCTCCATCTCCGCTCCCTTTCGCCTCATCTTCTCTTAGTTCTCACCGCCTCCTCCACCCCCACCTCCAGTCTGTCTCGCCTCCGACCATCCGCTGCTCCACCCTCCGGCCCGGTATCCTGCTTGTCCACTGCCACCAAGGAGAGCCCGGACCGAGCAGCGAGGAGGGGAGCAGCCGGGAGTTGGGGCTTCCCTCCTGCCCATCCCTGGCCTCCGGCCTGGGACGGAAGCCTCTTGAGCGAGCAGAGTCGTCACCTTGTCTTCGTTGCTTACAGGGGTAGGAGACGCGTGGTTACTTTTCGCGGGGATCTGGGGCAGGAATCCATGGTGGCATGAACTTGATCGTAACCTCAGCATGAGTGAGTCAATCTAGATGCGTGTGGGGATGCCTGTGTGTTCTACTTTCTTTGCAGCTGGCCGCGAGTTTTCCTGGATGTGCAGCAAGTTAAATAGGTTAAAGAGTGTGCGCTCCTTTCCAGTCCCACAAAGATGCTAACGGGTACCACCACTCGATGGTACTTTTACTCTCTTGCTTCCTGGGGTCCTTGTAGGTCTCTAGGTAATTAAGCACAAAAGGAATTAAAGACCAGAGGGAACTTGAGGTCTAGTAGGATTTAACTCATCAGGAATGTCCAGGCTTATCTCAGATTGTTAGATGCTTACTCCTAAATGCTTGGGGTTGAGCTGGCGGCTCACACTCCCCTCCCTGGGGGCTGTGAATTCTTGAAGTTAGTCTGAAGTGATCTACAATGCTACACTCTTTTAGGTATATATATATATGTGTTTGTGTGTGTGTGTGTGTGTGTGTGTGTGTGTGTGTGTGTGGTGAGGAGGGGGTTGCCACTACAGATGTTAGTAACTAGTTTTATTGGATCTTGCAGGTGCTTGAGGGTCCCAAGCCTGGGTCACTATATGATGGTTCTTCAACAGCAAGATGGGCTTATCAGTGTATGAAAATGAAAAGAAGGCAAAAAGTGAGAGGGAAAGTGACAGTCTTTTATAGACTGAGCTTTCCCTGGTAAATTGCCGCTAATAATAATATAATAATAATTTGCAGCAAGGGACTAAATACAATTAAATGAGAGAGGGAAGGGACAGTTTGTGAGAAACAGCATTCCAATCTCTAGCATGCATTTTGGAAAGAATTTTCTGACACCTTGGAGTGTCTAATTTAGTTTTCCTTCCTCCTCCCTCTCCTCCCCCACCCCCATAAAGAGTGGAAGTTGGGAGGCAAATTAAAACTTTTAAAAATATAACCCTCTTCTCCCATTCAGAAAGGAAGATAATTAGTCACCATAATCTTCAATAATGGAGGGCTCAGGGTATTTAAGTCTCCTTGAACTAGGCTTTGTGAAAAGTCCTTTCTCAGGACAGCCTTTGTGAAGCTTTCTCAGTTAGACCTTTCAGCACCCTCATTTAGTAGCTAAGAATAGTTTGAAATACCATTTTGGAAGTGGGATAAATCTTTACCCATCTCCCATCTACCTCCTATTGAGTAAGCATGGCAAACTCATAAGAATGGTGGTGCTTGAAGACCTATTACCAAGAGGTCCTCAACGCATTGCTTATTTGGGAACATATTATTTACTTATATTTTTACCTAATTTCGTTGGTTGATTTTAATGGGGGAAAAGAAAGCAGGAAGGAGTGAAGGAATGCTACAGGGTGACAATTTTAAAGGCTATCATATTTCAGATCGGCTGGGAAGGAAAAGTTGGCCTGACCAAACTAGATTTTATAACTGGCCTGGGACATTTTAATAGCCAGGTGGTTGTAGAGTAGTTGCATCTATTTACAGATGATAACTCAGGTTCCAGCTATTCTGTATGGGTTTATCCGGTGTCATTTGCAGACACTTTCTGGCACTACCTCATACCTCATTTTAAGATACTTCTTTCTTTGGAAAAGTCTGTGGCTCCGTAAAATTGAAAGTGCTTTTTCTTACTTCATAGACAAGATACGAAGTAAACCTCTGACCATACTTATATAGAGAGTAACTTTTACGTGAGAAATTGCGGCTCTGTTTACCTATTTAAAAGATTTTCGAAGGGAATTTTAAAGTTCACATTCAATACTCTTTTGGACTTGGAAATTGAAATCTCATTTCCGGTTTATGAAATAGGATTTATAGACTAATGAACCCTCCCCAAGCATTTTGTGTGGTTGCTTTTTCTGAAGTTTTGTAAAGAACGAATCAGTCTCTTTCTAGAATGCCTTAAGAACAGTCTATTCAGAAAGCAGAGGGATGGATGCTATGACCTTGAGGTCCCATTGAGTGCCAGAATTCTAAGTGGGTACATCTGCTTCTGTGCCTCTCCTAAGAGCCCTCTCCCAGGGCCCGCGCCTTCTTTAAAAGGGTGTCTTTGTAATTAAGCAGCCTCTCTCCCCCATCCCCCTTTCTTCCTTTGATCCAGCTTTTTAAGGCCTTTTTTCCATTTGGAGACAAGAGGAGTTTCTCACACTCTCCTACTCCCCTCTTAAGATTTCTTTTCTTCCCCCCTCCAAAAAAAAGTGCCCCGAAGTTCTCAGGATGGTTAGAAATTGTTTTGTTCTATTGGGGTGGGGGTGTTACCAATGAAGAGGTGTTGAGGATATATTCCCTCTTGAGAAATGTTTGTGACCAGGTAGCCTCCTCCATGGAGACTGAGCGTTTGGAATGCATGAGAACAGTCTATTCTTAGGGACTGTCTGGAAGAAATTGTCCTTTGCACCCATTAAGCCCAGCTTAAACCCACTGAAAGGAGTGGAGAGAGGTGTGTGTGGTCGTGGCTGAGCCTTTTAGGATGGTAAATGGGTAAATGTTCCCAAATCTCCTATTACATCACCTCTTTCCCCCATGGATTCAGTGGGTTTGGAGATCTGCTTGACAAGTTAATTAGCTTGGGACTAAACCAATTTGTTTTGAATTGTTCTCCATTGATTTCCTGTCCCCAGGAATTTTTGTTGGTGGTTTACTATGACGTGTTGTCTTTAGTCTTGCTTACTTCTTCGTTCCTTGCTGCCTTTTGTGGACTTTGGTCAAAAATTTAGGGTCCCACCCCCAAGTCAAAGGTTAGAATTTGGTCCCAGGAACTAAAGGGGCATTAAATAAGCTGCCCATACCGCATTACTCTCCTCCATGGTGGGCTTCTGACCCCTTTTAACACAGAGAAAGAAGGGAAGTCTCCCCTTCCACACACAACACACAAAATCTGAACTAGAAACAAAAAGAAAAAAGGAAAATAGGAGGTCATTTGCTTTATAAAAGAATCCACTATAGTTTTCTTTGAAAGAACTAGCTTTCCTAGTTAGTGCCTTTGAACTATGGTATGACTTGGTATGTAAAAATTCTGGGACTGCTCAGAAACATATTTATTGCATAAAGGAAGGCATTAGAATTTTGTTGTAATGATTATTGCCTGAATTGAGTGAGACCATTATTTGGCCTCTGAAATCTTTTTGTTACATGGCATGGAGTTAATTGTCTAAATCATTCTGGCTTGTAATAATGCTGGCCACATTTAGTCCCAGCCTACATCCCCTTTTAGAAGAGAGCTAGTATGACTTTCTGGAACTATATCAGACTTTTTGGATTTTGATAAATCTAAGGGTGGGACTCTATCCCAGAGAAGTAAAGGATGTAAATTCCAGTTATCATACTTGAATAACCCAAGGATCCAGAACAATTTTTCAGATATTCTGTTCATGTATCTAGCAAGGCTGTTGAAAATAACAGCAACTCATGCATTTTAAATCAAAGAATCCACAGCAAACTTTCCTAGTGAGTCTACTGGTGAGAGGGACATGGCTCTGGGCCCAACTCTAACTCAGTTTACCAGCCTTTGCAAGTTTCCTCCTCTGTAAATTGTGTGGGATTGGACAGGGTGATTTCGAGAACCAGTTTTCAAAAGTTTATGGTTCTCTTCTTAGGTCTCAGTTTCTGGTGTGAAAGTGAATGATTCCTACTGGAATGAGGTGCAACAGTTGTTAGAAATACAATCATGCACTCACCTGGATGTAAAAAAAAACAAAACCCAAACAAACCCAGTAAGGATATATCAATATATCAATCTAAGTGCATTGTGTTTTCTATTTTAACAACATATCAAATTAAAAAGCTAAGACCCTGGCCCAAACTTCATCAAGAATCCCATTCTCCTAACAGATCACCTGCTTTCATTTTTCCTAGTTCTTTTCAAGTCCTTGTTTTTGCACTTACATGGATTTTACAGAGTGCTGGTCACAGAAACGTATGATGTTCCTTTTAAATCAGACACAAGGGCCCACCATGGACTTAGCTTTGTAAACCTATGCGAAGGAATGAAGTCAGAACCTGACTGAGAATGTAGGAGCAATCACATATGTTTGTTCCTCCAGTGCCAGGAGAAACTAACAGATTTAATAAGTAATCCCTAAACCATTTCTTTAATTTAGAGGTGTTTTGTATCTAGCAAGCCTGTTAATTCTTCGCCCTTAACCTCCTGTTACTCTTCCCCCATTTTTGTAAGCAAAAAGAAAAGTAGCGTTCACTGTTTACTTTGTCTAAATCATTAGCGATGATTCTTAGATCACTGTATCATGAGATCTCAAGAGAGTACAAATTTGAGTAAGACTATGAAATCTACTGAATGAGAAAGGAAAAGCAGGGAAGCGCATATTTTTTTATAGCTTTGAAAGTAGTAGGTTTAAATTAGAATAAATAATAGCAAGGAAACTAAGGGCCTTAGATAATTAAATGAAAGACATGTAGGTATAGCAGGGTAACCCACACATAACGGGTTCTTCATTTTTGCTTCACCATGTAGAGTGAAAGTTCATATATATGGTCCTTTAACTTTCCTTTGATAATGAAGATATAACATACATATGATCTTTAATTTTGGATGGACTCATTCCTGAAAACCAGTGGCTCTTCATCCATTAGATTAAATTTCATTAACCAGAATTATGGGTTTATAGTACTTAGAAAGTACCGAGTTAATACAGGTACATTGTTTATGTGTTCATGGGGAAAATGCAGAAGGATATATTTGCTAATATCTCCTAATGGGATTTTTGAAAATCTGCTTTTTTTAAAAAAAAAAAAAAAAGACTCCATAGACTTTACCGGACATGTGTTAAGTCACTTTTACTATTGCCTCAACTCCATGAAGTATCATTAGACTGTGTGACTTGAAGCCAGCCTCTGGGTTTCTCTGCCCAACCCTTTTTCTGACTTGCCATGTGACCAAGGGTAAATGAATTAGCTGCTCTACGCTTCAGTTACCCTTCTGGGAAGTAAGGATATTAATATTTCACAGAGGTGTTTAGGTATGCTTCATATCGGGCACATGTTTCGAGGTCATTGGATGGAAGGTGTCTGCATGATGGCAGAGCAGGCTTATTATAGGGTCCTGAGCAGGTGTTCACTTTTAATGAGCTTTGCTCTCTTATAACATACAGTGCCCTTTGGTGCCTCATTCCCTTGCTGACTATAATTGATTGTCCCAATACTTGTATTATTGACCCTTTTAGCTTTTATTAAAAAAATTAAACATTTTCATCCTATATGGTAAGTTGAAGTTCTAATAAGAGGACTCTAGCATCTGCTGGGGTGATGAAAAATAACTTCAAAAAGAGACATTAGTTGGAATGTGCCATAGAGATCAGTGAGTTCTTCAAAGCCCTTCCGAAAAAAAGGAGTAAAGAAAATTTCTGCATGTATCTGTCTCTGTGTGTGTGTGTTTTAAGGGAGAAAGTTTTGAGTAATATTTGCTTGTGACACATACTGATGATAGCCAGTAACTGAAACCCAGCCATCGTAGTGTTTTATACACAGCTGGTTTTTATTAATGATGGAATATTTATGCTTGCTGTATAATTCGTGGCTCATTTCCATGCGTATGTCAGAACTTAAATACCCCCCAAAGCAACATTAAGATAACATTAAATATAAATGTGGCCAAGCTAGAAAGGGTGGAGGGGGAGGGTCCTCTTTATTCTCTTTGCTGTTGCTTCGGATCACAATAACTGCCCCTCAGCTTTAGGCATTGATGCTGATCTGTTTTTTTTCCCCTTTATATATCCCCTAGCAAACTTTACATTTTGATCCTTTTGATATGGACAAATGATCTCCCCCTCCTTCATAATGCAGATGAAACTGATGTATGTGTTTTTTAAGAGCATATTTTCCCTGCACATGCTTCTCATTATCCCAGAGGCCTGGACTCAATCAGTAAAGGAGCAGAGAAACCACATAATTGAAAGGAGAATGACGGTGGTGCATACTTGGAATATTTGTGGGAAGGAGATTGCTGACATCAGAAAATGTAGTGGCCTGAGTGTTAACAGCATTGAAGAGAAATAGGCTTTCTGTGTTTCTATGCATTGAGAATTATTTTTAAGGGGATAAAAATATGGGCCAGGTTTGACATCCTTTTATGAAGTTGCCCTGGAAACTTTCATGAAGGTTGTTATAGAATGGTTCAATTAAAACCTTCCCCATTAGGAAGCTAATTAGTACATCACTTACTCATTTTGGTTGTTTTCAAGGGGCATGGATTTGCATTGAATTAATGACATTCTTTTCTATGTGATAGCAAACTAAGATAAAAATCACAGATGGGGAAAATTATTTAGATTACCTATTTTGAAGAAACCTAATTTCCTCGTTATTACATTTAGGTTTTCCATTCAGATTTTTCTCTCACTCTCTATATATACAGTGATTGCATTTTAGTTTAGTAAGCTGGTTTTACTTTCTGGATCATGGGCTGTAAACCAAAGCTTATTAATTTGAGTCTCCCATATGAACTGGAGAAATATGATAAATGACAATAAACCATTTTATTAAGGTAACATTTGGGTATTTTTTTTCTCCTACAATTAGTTTCTCTTTGCTGTGTGAGTGTGTGTATGTGGGGGGGGGGGGAAATTGCTTTTTTTTTTTTTAAAGCAAACAAATTTTGGAGCTAAGAAAATTTTGATGACCCCCTCCCTCCTTTACCCCTTAGAACTCAAGCTTTCAGTTAGGCTTCCATTAGGACAATGTGGTGACTTTTCCCACGTGGTACTTTCTGGAACTAGGCTAAGGGGTTCTTCTTTGGCAGCCTGGAGGAGAATGGTTGTGATGGGAACCGGAGTGCAGGATTTCTAGCACTTTCTACCAGTGTACTCCATCTTATTTAGGGGAATGAATACTTGCTCCTGAGGGGTCAAGGCCATTTACAATAGAATAAGTGCTCTGTAGCTAAAAATGTAATGAGTCTGCTGTGGTCCTCCTTTCCCCATAACTAGTAGGAGACAGTCATCCTGTACACATATTCTCTGGGGCTATACCCATGGCATGTGCCTGCACTAGTTCTGGAGAGTAAGTGGAGAAGTTGGCTGGGTTTTCCGATTTGTAGTTTGACTGATTTCACCCTAGCCCTTCCTGAGAAGATAGGGTCTAGATTGAGTTTTGCCGTGGCAACTCAGTCAAGACCAGTTCCTGGAGCTTGCAAGTCAGAGGGAGGAGGAGCCGCTGCCTTTGGGGAGTGACTCAGGCCCTTTGGTATGAAGATATGAAATGCTGGCTTCTGTCCATGCACCTGCTGGATGCCACACCTGCAGTCAGCACCTGAGCCCCACTCAGGCACAAAAACCAGACTGAAGACCAATGGGGCTCCCTTCAAAAGGGATACCACAAAACAGGGAGTTCCCAGTTATGTTAGTGGAGCACCACTGTGAGTTACTACTTTGAGCCATTCCACTGTTGGTATGGGGAAACACCTTAGATATTTTCTTATAGGTGCTGCGCACTGGCTTGCTCAAGAGACTGTTGGAGTCCTGAGGGAATCTGCCTTCCTAATTAATTTCTCCTGTGAACTGTCCTCTTCATAATTGGAGAGTCAGTTCTGTAGAAGTTTGTGTCTTGTAATCCAGCACAGTGCGGGAACTCACAAGACTTGGGTTCTGATCCTGGCCGCACTGGTGAGCCAGAGTGAAACCTTGGTCAAATTAATTATCATTAGCTATCTGTCCTGGACTTAAGCTTCCCAGTTGTAAAATGGAATTAATCACACCAGCCTTTATTTCCTCACAGAGCTGCAGAGAAGGACAAATAAGACAACAGAAGTGAAAGAGCTTTTGTCTCCTTAGAAGAAAGGCTGAGAAACTTAAGGTAAGAGTATTATTGTTACTGTTAGTCTATTATCTTGCATTCCTTTTCTTCTCTTTCTGTTTCCTCTAGCAAAGTCTTTGGAAAGTAATTTCCTCAAAATGCATTTATCCAGCATATTTTATGTACCAGTTAATGTTTTAGGTGTTCGGAAGGATACAAGAGGAAAATCATGTGCCCAGCCCATGCCCTCTCAGATCTTTCAGTCTAGCAACTTCCATTTCTGGCTCAACCTATTACAGTGGTTTCTTCCTGGGTACTTAAAAGCATAAAAGACAAGAATTAGCTTTCTTTTTTCTCTCTGCATTGCAACCAGGGGCTTCTGTCCCTGGAGCAGTGTACCACAAGGTCTAGATTGAAGGTATATGAGGGAAAAGCCATGCAGGAAATAAAGGAATTGCTCTCTCACGCCCACATTTGCAAAGTACCTGACCTTTGAATTATCACTTTTTTCAGGGGTCTGTCCTTACTTTCATCCTTAGTTCTGTTCTGTCCCTACTCCTATATGATCTGGCCCGCTCTCTGACCTTAGCTCTTATCCATTGGTTAATAACTCCCAAAGATATAGCTCAACCTACATTTGACTCTTCTCTTTCCAACCTTCCCAGCATTGGTTATCAGATTCCATGTCTCCTACTCAATTCATGGGGTTTTTGTTCCCCTCTGGGAAGCTTTGGTCAAGTGGCCCAGAGTTTTTGCAGAGTCCTCTGCATTGCCAGAGCATTCTTCTCATACCTCTGGTTTCCTATTGGATTGGGTGCCCTCAGCTTGACTGGAAGCACCTTGAGGACTGGACTCTTTTATTTCCCGTTTTTTTTCCACCCTAGGGCCTGTGCAGTGCCTGGCTATAGTAAGTGCTGAATAAACATATGTGGAAAATATGGTGCGATAAGTATTGTCTTAGAGATGTATACAAAGTCCAGTTGGAAAACAGAGAAGAGAGAGTAAATTTTCTCTGTTGAGCAGGGTTGGGGTCAGGGGGAAGGTGGAGAAGGGTCAGGGAAAAATCTTCAAGGAGAAGGTGGAGAGCAGAACAGCCCTCTTCTGAGAGTTCTGACTAAACAGCTCAGGAAAGAAATGCTTGTTGTGTCTGCTCTTGCTAAGCCAGGGGCATCTCTGGCCGTTTGCCTCCCCGGCCTCAGGACTGGATGACTTTTACAGTCGGATCTGCAAATAAACCACTGTCTATAACACACTGACCATTTAAGACAGGTGCCACTTAGTCATATAATATTAAGCAAGGCTGACCTTAAATGTGCCTCCTTAACTGTGGTTGAAAATAGAGGTACATACACAGGCTCATTTGGTCATATATGCTTAATTCTATATAGCCAGCTACCCTTGGAAACTTATTGAAGATTGGTTCTAAAAATGAGGAAATTTAATTCTCAGAATGTAGCAGATTAGGTCACTAGAACTGAATGTCTTCGAGCTGACTGTTGGATCTTTCCAAGGGCAAAAATGAAACATGATATAAGCCATTACAGGCCATGAACCTGTTCTCACCCACCTGATGCTTTTACTAATTAGCTTCTTGGCCGGGTGGCAATTTGGGGCAAGTGCATGCAAGCTGGATTCACAGGGGAGCCCACATTCCACTCTGCCATTTCACAAGCCACTAGGATACTACACTGCTTCTCTTGGCTTCTTTCCCTCCCAGGAGTCCTGCTCGGCCCTGGTGGAAAAATGGGAGCAAGAGAACTTTTCATTAAATGAAGGAGAGATTTCATGGGGCTTTGGTGTTTTGTTAGTTTTCTTTCTTTTTAAAGTGGGTTGTCTGAAAACATTCATGTTCCTTGACCCATTAATTTCACTTCTGGGATTCTATCATTAGGAAATAATCCAAAATATTGAAAGAAAAAGGCTAAATCACAAAGATGTTTTTGTAACATTATTTAGACTAGCAGAAAATTGAAAGCAATTTAAATGTCTCAATAATTGGAGAATGGGTTAGTGAATCTTGATACACTCATTTCATGGACTATTACACAGCCATTGCAGTGTTTGCTAGGAACTCTATGCCACAACATGGACAAAGTGCTTATGATTAAGTGAAATGTAGGATCCAAAATGATATGTACCTTAATATTTCATTGCTTTGTAAATACACAAAAACACATCGAAAGAAAGCTAGAGGAAATATTCTATAATGCTTACAGTGCTTGGGTTGAGGTACTGGGGTTATGAGTGTTTTTTTTTTCTCTCTTTGTTATAAAGATTTGCATGTTGTGCTTATATTACTATAAAATAAAGTAAAAATAAAAGTGGGTAGTATGTCACTGAAGACAGGAGGTTGGTAAAGTGGGCAGCTTCTAGGTATATCCTTCAATTCTTCTCTGTTTACACTCAATCTGATTACATGGACAGCTTCTACTTTTTCTGAGGCAAGAAGAAATGGGAGGTGATAGTGTGATCTCTTCTTCCCTTGGAATGGAATGTGTGTAGAGGGAGATGGGGCTGGTGGCAATAGGATTCTCCTTCTTACTCAGTATTTCACTGCTCATGTACACTTTAGGGTGATTCACCTGTCGCCTATGAACAGGTTCAAGTTGAGTGAGTACAGAAGAGTAGAACTGCCATGAAATTGACCATGTGTTTGAGTTGCCATCTGAGAAACAAATAACTGACACTGATCCTAAGATTTGGAAATGCCAAGGACTTAACTGTGGTTCTTAAAATGATTTTCCAGCCTAACCTAGATAAAAGTAGAGATAGGAGCAAAGAGGTGGGGCCAACTCAAAGCTTGTTGTTGAGCTGGGGCTAGACTTAAATAAGGGCAAGTGCCAAGTGGTATGATGTTGACAAGACCTAGAGCGGGGGCCTGGAAACGTTGGTCAGTTAAGGTTCCTACTGCTAGCCAACCTTCCTGCATTTTGTGGCCTAAAGAGGAGAGATTTTGCAAGGTCCTTCTCCATACTCCTCTTATGTCTTTGAATTTTCCCTCCCGCCATTAACGATTTATTTCCAGTGGAATTGGAAAACTGGTGGTAGCATTAAGCCAGGTTTATAATCTCTTAAAACCACAGTCAATTCAATTTAATAAATGTTTATTAAGCATCTTCTATGTACAAGTTAATATGCTAGATAATATACTGTAGTGGAAGTGTTCTTACCCTGGGAGTAATAAAACCTGCCTTCTGGAGTTCCCATGGTGGCTCAGCAGTAACGAACCTGACTGTTATCCACGAGGGTGTGGGTTCGATCTCTGGCCTCGCTCAATGGGTTAAGGATTCAGCATTGTTGTGAGCTGTGGTGTAGGTTGCAATTGCGGCTCGGATCTGGTGTTGCTGTGGCTATGGTGTAGGCCAGCAGCTGCAGCTCTGATTGACCCCTAGCCTGGGAACTTCCATATGCCACGGGGTGTGGCCCTAAAAAGCCAAACAAACACTCCTCCCCCCCCACCTTCTGGTCCTGGCTTCCACCACTTTTAAGTTCTGGCATCTTCATTTATAGAAAGAGAGGGTTGGACCACTAGATGGTCTCCCAAGAGTCTTTCTGGTTCTGGCCTTTACTTTTCTAAGGACACCTGCATGGAAGACTGAGTTACTAATAAAGGGTTTGAAAGAAAGAAAGAAAAAAAAAACTTCATAAAATTGCTGTACTCTTCTAGAGAAAGACCACTTTGAAATAAGATTAATAACTAACTTTTATTGAGCCTTTAGTATATGCACCAGACTCTGTGTTCAGCACTTTACATAGATTACTTCCCTTAGTCTTTACAACCACACTATGAGGTATAAGCACCATTAGCCCTATTTTGCAGGTGATGAAATGGAGACTTGGGGGCATCAAAAGACATCTGTGAGGTCAGTTAGCAAGCTATAGATCCAGGATTTGAACTTGGGCAGTGTGACATGAGATTCAGGCTCTTAACCATGGTATTTATTGTGCCTGCTCATTATCCATTGAAAGTTTAAGGATAACCTGCAAAGGGACCATGTTTCTTACTTCCCCAAAGAAGCAAATTAGTATCCTGCATTGCAAGACACTTAGGAAAGGTATTCTCTAGGACACTTCAGGCCACAATACAGACCAACGTGAGGGGGCGTGAGAGAATTCAGTAGGCCTTTTTGCATCTCCTTGTATGGGAGGTTTGTGTGTGTGTGTGTGTGTGTGTGTGTGTGTGTGTTTTGTCTGTTTTATGCACAAATACATGCCTATAGATATAGGGAAAACATTGAACTGGCTTCATTCCATTACCTGGAAGTAAAATGATATGAAACATGTTGACCAAGATTTAGCAGAGGAACAGGTTTCCTAGACTTAGAGTCTTCATCCTGGTTGGTAGAGTGAGGGAGGAGCTGAATAGAAGGAGGAAGTAGAAGGGATAGAAAGAAGACCTTATAGGCATATTTCAAAATTTATTTGAAGGGTGGGAATTTGGTCTGCTCTGGCCACCTTTGTAATGTTGGTTTTTTGAGACTTAACTTGGGAAACGTCTGGGCTCTCAACTAATGTGTTTCGTTTGAGCTCATCTTCTCAGGTATACTGGGAGAGGCCAGGGACTGCAGATGGAGTGAGGATTTGGCCTTGCTGCCCTGTGGTCCTTACAATAGAGTCAGATGTATAGATTCTAATTGCATTTTTAAAGAGAGAACCACGGATATCCTTTCTTCCCCTATCAAATATCCTCAGGGACAGTCTGTTTGTCCAGGAGAAACAAGGTTATTTTATTGATTGAGGATGATGTCAGACCCCTGGCAGTGGCGTGATTAAAGCTGTGGGCAGATTAAAGGTTGCAGAGTTCGTACTATTTTAGTTCTTGCACATGAGACAAGGAATCTTTTCCTTTCTCTAATAAATAAATGGAGTAGTGTTCTCCTTCTTATGTGACTCTTAACATGTAGATGAACATAAGTTCTTTAAGGAAATCAGTAAACTGGAGAGGAATCAGCAAAGGTTTTTTTTTTTTTTTTTCTTCTAAGACTGATTTCTTTTCCTCTTTTAAACAGAAACAAAAAAGGCCAGGGGGCGGGGTGGTGGGGAGGGACAATCTGTGTCCGGTTGACATAAAGTGATTTGGGTTTTGAAAAGGATATGGAGGAGAGGGGACAACATTAAAGGAAAAGAGTAAGACTTTGGATAAGTAAAGTTTTCTTGGTAAGGAGCTGGGTGTCAAGAGCAAGCCAGTCAAAATCAGCATGAAGAATCTAAATAGTACTGGAAAAGAATTGTATGGTGGTTTCTCACCAGGGGCTCAAGTTTAAAAGCTTTGGGCTGTTTTCTGTGTGTTTAAATTGGAAAAAAAAAAAAGACAACTGTTTTGTTCAAAATTGGACAATGGAAGCACGGCGGTTATTTACCATAGCTCTGTAACAGCCCAGCTTTGATTCCAATTAGAAGTTGTTCCTCTTTTTTGAAATGAGGGGGAGACACCCTAAAATAATTACCTTGTATATTGGAGATGATTTTGCTTTTGATTGTGATTACATGTTGGACCAAAGCAAGATGGAAAGACAAATTTCCGTGTTTGTTCACTCTCTATCTGTTCACTTTATTTTTGGCAACATTGCAAGGAAATAATGTTAAATTAATCACTGTGTGGTTTTGTGGATTCTTTTTTTTTAAACTCTGATGTTTTGGACATGCTCCCAAAATACAGAGACGCTTGTGTGCTTCCTTTGCATTGCCTTGCTCCTCAAATGGCGTCCCTGGTGCAGATTAAAGGCTTTCCTTTAAGCGTTATGAGTGAGTCATAGCTGAGCCAGGACAAAAAAAAAAAAGAATGTAGATCATGTGCCTCTCACCTAAACACAAACCCCTCAGTTTTATAACCATTTTGTGTGGACCTTCAGGGCTTTTCTGTGGGTCAAAGCGGTAATTAGAAATGAGGACTATCTCGAATCCCTATCTGGTGGGCGTTTGCATCTCGTCTTCTATAATGTGAGTCTACTAGTTTCCTAGTTGGCAGAGAGGCTGAGGCAGTGGAAGTGCTGAGCAAGAGTTGCTGCTGTGTGTGCAGAGAGACAGTCAGCCTTGCTACCCCAGTAAGAATGGATGGCCGGTCGAACAGATGGTAAGCTCTGTGAGGACAGGAATGTAGGTTGTGTGTCTTTGGTGGCCCTCATTTTTTCCAGCATGAGGCTGGCAAATGTCTGGAGTAGCCAGGATTTGAGAAATACCTTGATGATTTGGTTGAAAAGAAGTTTGGGTTTTCTTTGGCCCAGCTGAGCCTGTAGCGGTTAAATCCTGAGCCTCACCGAATGTTCTTTTTTTGACCAAAAACCCACCTTCTGATGACTGCCTTCTCTTCTGGGATGTGCGCCAGTGAGCCTCCCCCACCTGCCCTATTACTGATATATAGCAGTTGAAAGGTCACACCCTAAAGGTGACAGTGGTTATGGCTTTTGTCATCACCTGCCATTCCAACTCAGCATGGAAGCAGCGACTCTTGAGGACTGTGAGGCTCGAACAGAACCATCTTTTCCAGTCTCAGACCCAAATGTTTCCATCCCCTGGAGACTGGCCGACGCCCTGAAATTAGCTGCTGCAGAGTGAGGTTTCTTTTTGTCCTTTTGGAAACAGATTCTGCCACTTACATCCAAGGCAAGCACCTGGGAGGAGAAGTCATCCCTTTAAGGACTGGTTTGGTTAACTGTTGGCCATTGATGGCAACATAGAAACGTTTTTATTTCTCCCTCCCTCCCCCTCCTGACCATTTCAGAGTGACCAGTGGTTGGACTCTTGGCGGCGCTAACCCTGAACCTGAGTGTTAGGGGAGAGGGAATCTGCGTTGCGGTTTCTGGAGCTGCTCATAAGCAAGAATTCCCTATCCTGATCAAGGCTTTAAGCCTAAAAGAAAGCAGAAATAGGTATGGACCATCGGTGTGTGTGGGTCGGTGTGTGTGTGTAAGCCTGTGTGTGTGTGCAGGGTGGGGCGGGTGTGGAGTGGGAGGGGGTGGTATGCCCTTCAGAGTCGGGGGCAGCTCAATGTCTCAATCCCTCTGCTTTGCAGGAGGGGTTTCTAAGTGGGTTTGTTTTAACCGCACATGCTCCCGTTTATTTATTTATTTTTCTTTTCCTTTTTTGAGAGAGAGGAGAAGTCGTTTAGTAGTCATCTTTCCAGTTTCAGGAACCAAAAGAGATTTTTATGTTCTATTTGTCAGCCTAACAGAAAATCCCAATCTGACAGTTTAAATACAAGAGTCCCAGAGGGCCACTGAGAGGGAGGGAAAGGGAACCTAAGGGCAGGTTGCTCTGCCTTTTGGTGTACATTTCCCCAAAGAATATAATGAAGGGGATTTAAAAAGGCCTTTGGAAGGTTAACTGTGGGGTCATGCTGCTCCATAGAACAATTGGAAACCAGGTAGCAGTAATCATGCAAAAGGAAAGGAGGTGACCTTTCTCCATCTACTACACACATCTTCGGGTCACTCCCTGCAAGATTAAAGGAAAGGGGGTCATGTTTCCAGAGAGACTGGAGATGAGTTCATTATCAGAAGAAAGCAGGGCCTGGGAGCCAGGATTCCAAAGTTCTCATCGAGGAACCGGAGGCTGGTTAGGTTGACCTGACTGTGACTTTCTCTGTAACATCATGTCCATTCTCCAATACTACTTAAGATCCTTGGAGGGAAAGTTTTACTATTGAATATTAGTAGTGAATTGCAGTACTGAACACAGCAGAGATTCTGTCCAAAGATCTTATGAGCCTCTAATGAGTTTGTGTATACTCTCCTGTGCAAAGAGAGAGAGGAGAGAGGTCACCTACTACTGATTTTCAGGTGGGAAAACAGAAGAAAAGAAAAGAGGACTCAATTGTCTAGGTTAACCTGTAAACCCATAGCATGATTAGAATTTGAATCTCAAGTTGTCTTACTACTGATAGGTGTTTCACTCAACTCATATCATTTCCCTAGAATTAGGTGGAGTGGGGCAGAAATATGGGAACCATACCCTTTCCAGAAGGATGTCCTTTCTATTTTTCAATATCTAAATGCTATCAGAGGCACATGTCAAATGAAAGAGGGCTTCCCCTTTAAGCTCGTCCTACCCAACAGCAACAGTCACCACAGCAGCAGCAACAACAACAAATTCTCAATGACCATTCCTGGATGGCTGAAAGAGAAACTTTGTCAATAACAGTTGTCCCAAGCCCTTCTCTTGTTAAGCCAAGGAGCATCCAAAGTGGACAATACTAAAAGGATTTTTTAAAAAAGAGCTATATTTCAGAGTTTTATGAGATCAGAGAAAATGATTTGCATCAAGCAGAGATCATTTCTATCTGGTGAAGCCAAGCTCTCTTCACTTTTTACTTATTTTAGTTATGATTTGGCTTTATGTAGCTCCCTCTACATTCTGAACTGCATTATAGATCCTGCCTATGGGGTGATTTCTCCTATGGTCCTGCCCCTACTGCCTCAACCATAAGAGTTGGATTTTTCATTTCATTAGAATACAGAGAGATGAACTTTGTGAGGAGGGACCTAGGAGAATTGCCCTCTCCGATCACCCTACTTGAACACTTCAGGTTTCCCCAGTGCTTTTAGGAGTTAAGTCGAGATTGAATATTTAACCCATGCTAAAAGTAAAAGAGGAAATAGAGGGCTCTTATGCCTCCAAGTTCCTCATCATGTCAATGCTAGAGCCAGAAGTCGCCAACAATTGACCTATTAATTGTAGATTCAATTCTCTACTTTGTTTCTACAGTGGAATCCACACCCCCCCATACCCATTTTCTTCCCCTTTAGAGGAATGATTTATCCATCAACTGGGTGTTAAGCTTCCTGTTTCCCCTTCCCAGGTCAAGGGCAGCCCAGGTGCCCAATTTCTCTCTCTCTTCACAAGGCACCACCAGCAATAGAGATGAGAAATTCTGAAGAACAGCCAAGTGGAGGAACCACGGTTTTGCAGCGTCTGCTACAAGAGCAGCTTCGCTATGGCAATCCTAATGAAAACCGCAACTTGCTTGCCATACACCAGCAAGCCACAGGGAACGGACCTCCTTTCCCCAGTGGCAGTGGGAACCCAGGCCCTCAGAATGATGTGTTGAGCCCCCAAGACCACCACCAACAACTCGTGGCTCATGCTGCTCGACAAGAACCCCAGGGGCAGGAAATCCAGTCAGAAAATATCATCATGGAGAAGCAGCTTTCCCCTCGAATGCAGAATAATGAAGAACTCCCGACCTATGAAGAAGCCAAGGTCCAGTCCCAGTACTTTCGGGGCCAGCAGCATGCCAGCGTTGGAGCTGCCTTCTACGTCACCGGAGTGACCAACCAGAAGATGAGGACTGAGGGCCGCCCATCAGTTCAGCGACTTAATCCTGGAAAGATGCACCAGGATGAAGGACTCCGAGACCTTAAGCAGGGACACGTTCGCTCCCTGAGTGAACGGCTCATGCAGATGTCACTGGCCACCAGTGGAGTTAAGACCCATCCACCTGTCACCAGCGCTCCCCTCTCCCCACCACAACCCAATGACCTCTACAAGAATCCCACAAGTTCCAGTGAATTCTACAAGGCCCAGGGGCCACCTCCCAGCCAGCATAGCCTGAAGGGCATGGAACACCGAGGCCCCCCACCAGAGTATCCCTTCAAGGGCATGCCACCCCAATCTGTAGTGTGCAAGCCCCAAGAGCCAGGGCACTTCTATAGTGAGCATCGTCTGAACCAGCCAGGGAGAACAGAGGGGCAACTGATGAGGTATCAGCATCCCCCTGAATATGGAGCAGCCAGGTAAGAGAGTTCCCTTTCTGTCATTTCCTGACCTCATCCCCAACCAGCTTATGCTGTGTGTTGGGAATCTGGAGGGAAGGAATGGGCAGGTGTTTGGTGTAATAAACTCTGCGATGCATGGCTGGCCCCTAGCTTGATAAATTTCCTGCCAACCTGAATCTCTAGCCTCCTCAGTCCTTATTAGTCCAGTATTAACATTCCTTTGACTTTATAGGTTGAGCGTGGCCCCAGCTGCCTAGTGGCAGGACAGGAGCACAAGTCTTGATTTCAGCAGCTTTTTGCTGTCTGGTCTTCTAGGATCTTCAAGGAAGAGGCAGTGTTCCTCTTTTTGTGCATTATTTAGGCCTTCTTTGAAAGGAAGTAAATGATCTTAATGCACTTTAGTCTGGAACATCCCATCCCTTTCATCTCTTCTCCTCCACAAAACTGTCTTCACGAATTTTTGTGAACAAATCTTCCTGCAGAATTAGTGTGATTCTCTCAGACACTAAACAAACATTCAGATATCATTGTTGGGAGAACTGCATACGTGCAGGTTCAGAATGTTACTAGCCTTGTACTTCCTTGCAGGTCATGAAGTCTAGACTGCTTCATCTTTCTTCCATCAAGAGTGTGTTAGTTGCTGGTGATACTTTTAAACACCTAAGTTAAATTTGCCTCATACCGTACAGAAGTTTTGGTCAGAAGCTAAAATGCAGAAGAAAAAAATATTTGTATGACTTCTATCAACTTCAGTAGGACTCTTTTTTTATATTCATTAATCCCTAAATATGCTTCTGGATTATTCAGGGGCCCATTAACTCATGGCCGTATCAACCAGACCTTATGATTCCATGATTGTGTTCATTGTTCTTATTGTTAGGACTAGTGCCATGTCTACAACCAGGAGTATTTCAGCATATGGGACAGAGGGGACGTTTCAACCTTGGGCAAAAATGATGGCCGTTCTGTGTGGTATTCCTAATTACCATGGTTAATCATGGGTGGCTTTTTTCCATTGACAGCCCCGATGGATCTCCTTGATGTCTGACTTTTTGCCTCCTGTTCCCTTCTCACTCATTTCGGAAAGAGCCTCTTGGCTTGTAGTATAGTGGGTGACTCAGTAGAGAAAGAAGGCAGTCAGGGGGGTGGAGTAGGGTGAAGGTAAGAGAATGCACCTGGCATTTCCTGGTATTTCTTTTTTTTTCCCCACCTCCCGGTTTTTTTAGCCAGAGGCAATTCACTTTGGACTCCACCCCTAACTTTACCAGTTTAGGATTTTTTTTCCTTAACCCAAGTTGATTTCCTAACCTTTTTCAACCTTCTCTGTGCAGCTTTCAAAGGGCAGGAGCTTAACTTCTGATAAGTGGCTTGGAACAGGAAATGGGGTAACGGACAGGGCCCTTCCGGTTTAAATGAGCAAGAAGTCAATTCCCATCTGCCCACTGAAACGGAAGACCCAGGCAGGGTGTTGGTCCATTGGACTGCTTAGCTTAGTGGAAACCCATCCAAGCCAGCAAAATGTCAATGAAGCTGGGGGGTGGTGGTTTTGCTCTTCTCATGAGCATAGAAGAGTCTCTGGGGCTCCCTCCTGTATGTGGATAGGGTGTACCCACTTATGGCCTTATGGGAGGGGAGTATGTTGGCTGGGGTATGGAACAGGATCCAAGCCCCGCCCAGCCCATGTCCCGCCCTCCCAGGAAAGCTATTTTCAGAACTCATTCACCAGTATTGTTTGTGATCTGAAATGACTCCCACAGTGTTTGAAGCTAGTTGGAAAAGCCCTTTGATCTGCCTAAATAAATACTAAGGAGCCCAAAGAGGGATTTTTTTTTTCTTCCCATACTCATTAAACCACCAGAGAAATTTAGCTGCCTATATTTGACAGGAAGATATGTGTATTTTCTCCTCCCTCCTAGGTTATCTGTGGATTGCTCTTCCTCTCCCCAAAAGCAGCAGAGCCGTGCTGATTACCCTCTCTTGAGCGGCACTTAAATACACAGGTTTGCTCTCAGAGTTGATTTTTTTTTTCTTCTGTGGGAGAGGAGTACGTTCAATGAATAATCAAACTGAAAACAATCCTAATCAGAAGATGCTCTTGGTGAATTTTGGGTTGGCAGCAGACAAACCGGCAATAAAATTTTTTGTAGAGCCTGGGGTGAGGGTGTGGCACCTATTGACAAATTACTGGCGAAGGGAGGTTGTTGAATTGCTTTCCAGAAGTGAACCACTTTTAGGTGGTGGCTCCATTTTTCCTCCTTTATTTCCTTTAACCAACTGGCTAGACAGTGTGTACCTTTCCAGGTAACTGTAGCCAGAACTAAACAATTAGAAGACGAAATCCTTAGTTCTTAATCCATAAATTGCAGATCAGGATGCAGAGTAAGCTCTTTGAACAAATTGTCGTTCAAAAAGCCTTTGTTGGCCTTTGGAGGTGCCGTGAAATGCTAGAGATTTGCTGTTCAATTGAACAAAATGTTACAAACAATCTTTTTTTATTACTTCATCTTCCCTATGCCCTCCTCCCTACTTAAAAAGTAAATATCCTGAATGCCCAGAACTCCAGATGGGAAATAAGGCCAGAGCCATCTGAAGAATCAAACATTTTCTGAATCTCTGTCTTTCTAAGTGCCAAGCCTTTTCTGCATCCGGGGTTTATATATTTATCAACTGCTTTTAAAAATTAAATCCTCTCTGTTTGTAAAGCAGCCACCTCCTTTCAGTTGTTGAAATCGTGCCCAGATCTGAGGTTTCTTGAAATCCTTGTTTAGTGGAATCTAAGGGTGACCTAACTCTGTAGTTCAGAGCAGAGCTGGTTGTGCAAGAGAAAAAATCAGGAATTTGCAACCCTCTCCAGGATTCAGAGATTGACCATCACAGAGCCTGGGAAAGGCACAGTTCCTGTGGGGAGAATAAATTGGGTTCCTGGCTGTTGGCACCTGTTCTGGTGAGAGTGTGCGTGTGTGGGCTTGCACACGTGTAGGCCAGGAGTGTACAGTGTGCGTTGGGGGGGTTGGGAGGGGCAGTGTGTGTCTGGGAGTGGGGGGGGGGCTCTGGCTAGTGAGGGGTCAGTGTGGAAGTTGCTGGGTCAGCTCAGTGGATCTGCTTTTGCTTTCCTCTAGCGTCTCAAAGCTGTCTCTGGGAAGGATTCCCCCCACCCCCGCCCCCAGCCCCACTTTGGGGAGATGCTGATTTTGGTCATTGGCCTCTGCCCTGCGGAGCAATAGGGGCCTGGGCAGTCTTAGGAAGGAGAAGGATGAAGGGAGGGAAGAAGGGCCAGGGAGGCAGGTCGGGGCTTCCATGGGATCATGTGATTCTATTGTCTACAGGCAGGTTGAGGTTCCTGGTTAATGTGTCAGTGGGGAGAGATTCCTGCTCCTGGGCAGCACCTGGGGAGTGTGCCATGCACCCAGCTGCCACCTTTGTCATTACTATTACTGCTATTGCTTTTCTTGCTTTGTTTTTTTTAAAAAGTTATTAGAGTATCGTTGACTTACAATGTTGTGTCAGTTTCCTTTATTAGTGTTTAATCTGGAGTGTAGCTTTGCTTCCTCTGACATTCTCCCAGCTCTCTCCCTCTCCTGTCATCCTTCCTCCGTCCCCTCCTCTCAAAGGGAAATTCACACGAGTGTTAATATGGTCCTGCTTTTTTTGCGGTGGGCGGATGCTGGAGTCCAGATGGAGTTCGTTGGCTGGAGAGCTCTCTCTCCTTTTGCGACTGCCCAAGCCTTGCTTCATGTTTGCAAACCTGCCAGGGACGGACTGCCTCGGTTTTCCCAACATCACGGTGCACTGAAATCTGCTTCCTTTTCCAACCCCGGGAAACCTGAGGGCCAGCTGCCTTTTCTCCACTTATCTGTAGGCAGAGCCCAGAGTCATGGCCAGGGCCACTGCCATCCTGGGCTTATGTGACTCTGGAGACCTCCTTCCAGGGACCTTGTGGTTTTTCCCTTTGCTGAGGCCCCTGGGAGGCCATCTGCTGCCCAGGGCCTGGAGGGGCCTTGCTGTCTCTAGGCAGGAGGGAGGCCGGTGGCCAGTCTATAAGAGAGAGAGAGAGGTCTGGGTGGCTGACTGGACCCAGGGGAGCTGCGGGAAGGAAGCCCAGTGCAGCACTGGGCATTCAGTCTTAAAAAGGGAACACCTCCCAGGCTTTGGGTTTCCAAATCTTGGCAATGAGGATGAAGGTTAACACAGTCATTTTCCCCTTAAAATTTGATAACTGGATTGGAGAACATGAAATTTTAAGCCCCTCTTTTCTGCCTAAGATATCCGAAAGCCCCAATAAATCTCAGGACATTATACCTGAACTCTAGGAGTTTTTTATATATATATGTACACACACACACACATATATAATATATGAATTAATATATAATATATATTATCTATAGAAATATATGTATTATCTATAGGAATTTATATATTCCTATATCTGTTTTTTTATATATTCTTGTTTTTTTTAATTATTAAAATATAGTTGACTTACAATGTTGTGTCAGTTTCCTTTATTAGTGTTTAATCAGGAGTATATTCTAATATACATATATATGTATATTATATATGTATATATGTATTATATATGTATATATGTATATTATATATGTATATATATGTATTATATATGTATATATGTGTATTATATATATTCTAATATATATTCTAATATACATATATGTATATTATATATGTATATATATGTATATACATGTATTATATATATATATTATATATATACATATATATATGTATATTAGAATAGCTCTTACTTGAAGTGGAAGGAGAACACATAGTCCATTTTACCTCTGAGGAAACTGAAGATCCACAGTAGGCAAAATGGAAAAAGACTCTTCCCCAAATAAGTTGATAAATAGATCCCAGGCTTTTGAGTGCTTTGAGCTCTTGGAAATAAAGGTTATGTATGGTAGCAGCTTTCCAGTTGTAATCCTGAAAACTATGTCAGTTCTTCAGTCCATACAGAGTTTGCCCTCTTCAATATTCAGGAATTATTTCTAGTGACGTATGTATGAAATTAAAAGACTGGGTACGCCAGAGGCATGGATAGGACCGAGGGACAAACTATGGCTTGGGCAGGTTTGAGGGCTCTGGTGAATGTCTGGGTTATTGGGTATCTGTGAGCATGTGTTTGCAATGACTTTGCAGCTGGAAAAAGCGCTCATAACGAGGATCTCTTACAGATAAATGAAGAATACTGAAAACCAAAGTATGTGTGGGAGGGATGTGCTTTAGCATCTGGAATGCCAGTTAAAAGTTAATTGCTCCTGGTGATTTCTCCCAGTTTCACCACAAATTTTATGCAATTTAGTGCAAAGATTAAGTGGCTATCCCCTAAGTAAAATCACTTAACAGGGTCAACCATTCTCATTGGGAGGTAGATAAGAGCTCTGTTATTCCTGTGGAGCTCAAAAATGAGAAGAGCCCAGGATTTTTGTAATTCATTCGTGGCCTCAGGAACAAAATAGGCTCATGCAGATGAAGTAACTTGAGCAAGGTTACACAGCTAGTAAGCAGTAGGAAAGGTCTCCAAACTCTGCTGGGATCCAAATCCTATGCTCTTAGCCATCTGTCTTCCCTGGATTGAGAAATATCAACTGTAGGACAAGCATCCACAGGATGTGGGAGCATATGAGGTTAGCTGGGCATGGGCTGGGGGTGAACATGTTTTTTTGTTTTCAGTGTATACTGACAGATATTTTTCCTGGCCGTGGTGATGGTGGAAGTGATCCATGTGCATACTTTGATTGCTCCCCTTAATGGCTAATAGTTCAGTATTAGGTACAGAAATGGGAAAGACACATTAAACCATGTACCAAAATCCTCTTTCTGGAACTTTCTATAAGCAATAGGCTGGGAATCAATGGACCCAATGCATTACGTTAGTGGATTGGGAATTAGGTTCTACCCGGGTTCTATCACTAATTCATTCTGTAATATTTGGCAGATCACTTTTCTTTTCTGGACCTCAGTTTCCCCCTCTGTCCACTGACAGAGTTGGACAAGAAGATTTCTTTCAGGCCTTTCTGGTCCTTATATTTTGTGATTCAGTACATTACAACTAGTATGATAGGGTTGCCTGTAATCCTCTCCAAGCCTTGGAATCATTGCTACTAAAAGGCATATTCAATAATTAATAACTGTAATCCAACAATGATTATTTGGTGTTTCTAGTGTAATAAGTATCTGTATCTCCTCAGGTAATTATTTGTGACTCAATGAATTTTCCAAGAGTGTTGCAGATAGCAAGATGAAGGGTGGTTTTGACACCAGTTTGCTGTTTTCCTTCTGGGCAAGTAGAACAGACTTTCTAAATGTGACCCTTTTCTGTGTGCTGGACCACATAGAGAATGCCAGAAAGGGGTTAGTTTAAAATCATGAGGTGACAGTTACCTTGTCAAAGACTACTGCTTTAATGCATATACCTAGTAACGAGTGGACAAGGAAGCAACCCTTCGATTTTTGCAAAGCAACCTTTGAGGTTCTGTGGTTCTGCTCTCCATGGGATTACACCCCTGTCTGTCAGGTATTCGCAGAAGACCAGGCCTGGAAGAGACTGTAGAGGTCTTGGCAGAGACCCCGTATCCTGACCCTGCCTGCTCCTCATTTCGCAGGTGTCCTGCGGGCACTGGGGTGCCTTTTCTTGTGCCCCTCCCCCCAACCCAGTGCCTCCATAGGGAGCTTAACCTGCCTGTGCCCTCCATGTTTTCCAGGCCAGCGCAGGACATCTCATTGCCGTTGTCAGCCAGGAACTCTCAGCCTCACAGCCCTACTTCTTCCCTCACGTCTGGGGGTTCCTTGCCCTTGCTGCAGTCTCCACCCTCCACTAGATTGTCTCCTGCCCAACACCCCTTGGTCCCAAACCAAGGAGACCACTCAGCTCACCTGCCTAGGACGCAGCAGCATTTCCTTCCTAACCAGGCTCACCAGGGGGATCATTACCGTCTCACCCAGCCTGGCCTGAATCCACAGCAGCCACAGCAGCCGCCGCACCATCACCACCATCACCAGCAGCAGCAGCAGCAGCCGCCACCGCCGCAGCAGCAGCAGCCGGGAGAGGCCTATTCAGCTATGCCTCGGGCTCAGCAGTCGTCTGCTTCGTATCAGCCAATGCCAGCCGACCCTTTTGCCATTGTTTCTAGAGCCCAGCAGATGGTTGAGATTCTCTCAGATGAGAATCGAAACTTGCGGCAGGAGCTAGAAGGATGCTACGAGAAGGTGGCAAGACTGCAGAAGGTGAGGCCCTCTTATGGGGATATTAGAATCTCCTCGAAGTCTTATTTGTTTAATATTGGTGTAAAAGTCTCCACTTGTGCATCCCTGCATGACCTGTGGGTGGGGCTTTAGGAGTCACATCTGAGGTTAAAGATGGAGCAAGCTTTGGAAAAGCCTCCTGCCTGTCTTTCTAGGAGAAGTCACACTTCACACACACCATAGCCTTCAAGAAAGATTAATTGAGTGTTGCAGAATTCTAAAAGGCAGAGCAACTCCTTCATGAGGTCAGAGACACTGATGAGGTCTGTGTAGGGGAAGGACCTGCCAACATGAAGACTTTTTCTCTTGGTTATATTTTCCCCAATATTGCATGTGAATCTTAACTATAAATCCATAGCTCCCAGAAAAATCTCAACACCGAAGTGAGATCCTGCCCTTCCTGGTTCTGGAAAGGGCTGTGAGTACTTTTCCAAGTGGCAGTTCTCACAGTAACCCTTTTTCCGCTCCCTTTCCTTTTCCCCTTTCTTGCCTTGGTCCTTCCCTGAAGCTCAGATTCTACATCTGCATTTTCTCTGGTCTGTGTAGGAGGCAGGAGGGGCTTAGCACCACAGCTGGGTAACAGGTGACAGCTGAAGGCTGAGGAATTAGCAAACGGAGTGTATGTCCCAAGTTCACATTCTTCCCTGGGCTCTTCCAGTCTCCTCTTCAGTTGGGACTTTAGCTCATGAGTTCCCTAAGCTAGGAACCTTAGCTCCTGGCCTCTGCTGGCTGTCGGTGAATAGGGTTATGCCTTTGGCAGCCTCTTGGCCACTGTCGGCATTGTGGAGCTCGTGGTTTGATCTCCTGACAATGCATACTGTTCAGGGTGGTGAGGGAGAAGGTGGAGGAGGAGAGGAAGGTGGCCTGGCATTGTTCAGCAACTCTGTCCTTAGGAGACGCCCAGGAGTGGAAATTTCAGGGGCCTGAATGAAGCTGACAGTTTGTAAGCACCAGATCTGGGTCCTAAAGGAGAGCAGGGCTCACCACCAGCTAAGTAATTGTATGTAGCGAAAGGTACTTCCCTTACCCAGTGTTCCCAAGTCTGAGTAGGGATTGTCGGATGAGAAATATTTCTTCCTGGATTTGCCCACAATTTAAAATTTTCTTCCTCCTCTTGTTTACCTATACCCTCACCACATTGGTACACTATATTAATCATACTCGAACACTAGAAGCAGACCAGCCCTGCTTGGCTGATTAGGTTTAATAGTCGACACCACTCCCTCAACTCTATTCATGGTGGCCCTGGCCCCATGTCTGATGCAGCAACCGAAGGATGAACCAGATCTTCTATAGGTTCTCTTTGCCAGAGGATGTGAACTCTTTTCTTTCTTTGTTTCTTTCTTTCTTTGTTTCTTTTTCTTTGTTTCTTTCTTTGTTTCTTTCTTTCTTTCTTTCTTTCTCTCTCTCTCTCTTTCTCTCTCTCTCTCTTTCTCTCTTTCTCTCTCTCTTTCTTCCTTTCTTTCCTACAGCATGCAAGAGCTTGATGTGGGATCCCAGTTCCCAGACCAGGGATTGAACCCAGGCCACAGCAGTGAAAGTGCCAAGTCCTAACCGCTAGACCACCAGGGTACTCCTGTGAATTTTTTTTGAGGGGGAGGGTGGGTGGTAGAGAAGTGGAGCAGAATAGGATTTGGGTTGTTGTTTTGTTCTCCAGTATAGGGAAAGATGCCTCAACCAAGTGTAATTGGGAGAGCTTGAGTGTTGGGAGAAGTGAAGGCTGACCTAATGTGGCAGTGAATTAGAGGCACAGGTGGGGTAGAAGAGGACAAGGAACGTGAGGAGAATAAGGTAGATATCATCTGGTGCTAGAAAAAATAAAAAGGTTCAAGGCCCATGAGGAGAGTAAGTAGAATAAGCTTGGAAACTCACCACCATCCTCCCTCTCCCCTGTCCCCACCACCACAGCTCAAACCTATGGATATGTCCTTCTGTGACTTCCTTTCCTGGAAGGTCCTACTGATGGATGTACAGCTTGCCCTTTTGGAGGGGACAATATCTGCAGAGGGGGTAGGGAAAGGATTGGTACAATGTCTTAAAATAGTATTTGTTGACTCTGAACAACTTGAGTCAAGAGACAGTCTTCCACGAGGATGTGGAGGACAGAGAATCCTTGTACACGGTTGGAAGGAATGTAAATTGGTGTAGCCAATGTAAAAAACAGTATGGAGGCTTCTCAAAAAAGTAAAAATAGAACCTATATGACCCAGCAGTCCTATTCCTGGATACACATCCAAAAAAAAAAAAAACAAACCAACCCTAATTTGCAAAGATACATGCACCTCAGTGTTCACAGAAGCATTATTTACAATTGCCAAGATATGGAAGCAATGTAAATGTCCATTAATAGATGATGAATGGATAAAGAAGATGTGGTGTGGGGGTGTGTGTATAAACATGGAATATACTCACCCATGAAAAAGAATGAAATTATGCCGTTTGCAACAACATGGATGGACTTTGAGGGCATTATGCTAAGTGAAATAAGTCAGACAGAGAAAGACAAATACTATATTATATCACTTATATGTGGAATATAAAAAAATACAACAAATTAGTGAATATAACAGCAGGGAGTTCCTGTCATGGCTCAGCGGAAACAAATCTGACTAGTATCCATGAGGACGTGGATTCGATCCCTGGCCTTGCTCAGTGGATTAAGGATCTGGCATTGCTGTGAGCTGTGGTGCAGGTTGCAGGTGCGGCTACGTTGCTGTGGTTGTGGTGTAGGCCTGAGGCTACAGCCCCAATTTGACCCCTAGCCCAAGAACATCCATATGCTGTGGGTGCAGCCCTAAAAAGACAAAAAAAAAAAAAAAGCAGTAGACTCACAGATCTAGAGAACAAACTAGTGGTTACCAGTGGGGAGAGGGAAGGGGGTAGGAGACAATATAGGGATAGAGGAGTAAGAGATACAAACTATTAGGTATAAAATAAGCTACAAGGATATATTGTACAACACAGGGAATATAGCTGATATTTTATAATATAAATGGAGTATAACCTTTAAAATTATGAATCACTATATTGTACACCTGTAACTTATATACTATTGTAAATCAACTATACTTCAATAAAAACAAAAGAGGAGGGGACTGCTTTCCAGGTGTGGCAGTCTGTGAGCACTGGAAAGCCTTGCGCTTTAAAGGCTGCCCAGAGCAGACCTACGGTAAGCCTATGCTTTCAAATGGAAATGTTTATTTTCTCTACCCAGCACTTGGATTTCATGCAAAAGCTTTATCAAGCTCAGGCCTTGCAGATCTTGTCTCTAAATGCCATTCACCAGTTTTCACCTTCTGTGCTGCTATCTTGGTGCCATCTGCAAGGAGAAAAACACTCTCAAGTCTGCTCTTTTTTATGCTGTAAACCTCATTTGTTTGCAGGCAGTCCTGCCTCAGGCATAAGTTTGGAGCTGGGACAGGTGGAATCTGACTTGTTTGGTAACCCCACCTTTCCCCCAGTTCTCCCACTGGGGGCCTGATATTTCTCCCCATTAAGGTCTCAGAACTTTGTCAGGGAGGATAGTGGAAAACTGAGAAGGAATGCAGAATGGTTGAAGGCATCAAATTTAATTTGAAGATTGATTAATAGGCCATGGAGTTTACTTGTCTTATACAAATGATATGCAAATATCTCTGTGGTTGTGATAGGTGCAATGAAGCTGGACTGGTTACAGAGTGACTCTGGCGTCTAATTTCTTATTTTCTTCCTGATTTAGGCTGATTCAGGGCAGGACTCTTTCTCTTTGAGGTTTTGTGTGTGTGTGTGTGTGTGTGTGTGCGCGCTTGCTTCCATTTTACAAGATTTGCTGGGGTGTCATCAAACACAACTCTGATCGTGAATTTCTATTAAAAAATCTGTTCTGGTTTCCCACTAACTGTGGGATAAAGTCTAAATGCCTGGCATTAAGGCCCTTTTATGATCTGACTCCAATCAATCTTTGCAGCCGATCGTACCAGCTTCCCTCTGTGTACCCCACAGTGTCCAGCCAAACGAGACTACTGGTCATTCTGGGAATGCATTCACTCACTCAGAATAGAATACCCTTCCCCTCACCTCTGCTCATTGAAATCTGACACAGTGTTCAGGATCCAACTCTAATGCCACCCTCTCCATGAAGTTCTTCTCTCCCTTCACCCCCAAGCAGGAATAACCTCTTCCTCCTTCATAACACCACTCCTATTTTTTTTAATGATGTATCTTTCTCTATATTCTTTCACTTGATTCGATTGAGAGCTTCTTGAGGGCAGTTATAATGTTCTCATTCATATGTACATACCCCAGATTTGCTCTAAAGAATGCTCGTAAATATTTGGCTTTTTGGTAATTGTTAAATCAGCTGAACTAACCACATGAGACTGAGACTTAGGATTTTGAGAGTTCACCTCTGCTACTGACTTGCTGTAGGAAAAGGCAATTGAACTCTTCTTTCTGCTAAGATGGAGAGAGGTACCTTTGCTCAGGCCAATATCACTGTGAATTGGAGTACCCATGTGAAAGCCTTTTGAATGCTCTGGAATAGTGTTGTCTACATACTGCATACAGTATTAATATTTTCAAAGTTAAGACAATTCTTATTCAGAAAGTGAAAATCATTTCTAATTATACTCATGAAATGTATCCTCTCCTATCACCTTATCTGAAGGCAGAAGCTTGTATTTGTTTTTAACCTGAGGAAATCTCATGACCCAGTGGGTTAATGACTGAGCCCAAGGTTGAACTTAGAAATTCTTCCAGGAAACTTTTCTCATCTGACTGTGTTGTGCTTGCCTCCTGGCCATCTCTAAAGCCCTGGGAGAAGTTGTCATTAAGGATTTGCATGTATGGTTTCAGATCATCTTCCATGTCAACTTCCTGCCATCATCACTATCTTTCATTCTTGTTGTTTAGGTGGAGACAGAGATCCAGCGTGTCTCGGAGGCATATGAGAATCTTGTGAAGTCCTCCTCTAAACGAGAGGCCCTGGAGAAAGCCATGAGGAACAAGCTTGAGGGCGAGATTCGGAGGATGCATGACTTCAACAGGGATCTGAGAGGTGAGGGGGCTACTTCTGAAGCAGGGGCTCCTAGGTCTTGTCCAGACCCCTAGGATGGTCAGCAAATTTCAGGGCACAGACCAGGCTAGGCCTTTGCGACTACAGCACTGTCTGGTCCTAACCTTGCTTAATCAAAGTGAAACGAGCTGATGTGTCATCAGACAGTATCTCTCCCGGGTTTCCTGGACTCACTTGGCCTGCTCCCCAGTCTGTGCTACCTCTCTTCCTTTCCAGGTTTAAAGATTCTATCATAACTTTGATGCTCTTTTTTTCTGGGGAATGAAAGATATCATGTATTCAGGGCTGGATTCCTTCAGTAGAATTGGAAATGTGCACTTAGGTGTTGTCAGTGAGGAGTGAAAGTGTTAAGCTACTCACCTCCTCCTCCTCCACTATGGGCTAGTGTTGTTTTGAGATCCATATTTGCAAACCTAGGTCTGTGGCACCCATTCCTGTGAAACTAGAAGAGACAGGCTTGTTTTGCCCAAGATCAATATTTACTGAGGCCAAAGAGCACGTGCTTGGAAGTTTGTACTTAGGACCCTGTTAATTGTCTTAATTCCACAGAGCGTCTGGAGACTGCCAACAAGCAGCTTGCAGAGAAGGAATATGAGGGGTCAGAAGATACCAGAAAAACCATCTCTCAGCTCTTTGCAAAAAGTAAGTCTGAAAGCTTCAGCAGCAGGTATTAGTGTGTGGGTGGGAGTGAGGTGTACGAAAAGGTCACACCGTTCTATTTAGCCTTCTAGAACAGCCAGGGCAGAGTGAATGTCATCTAAGGATTCTTTTTCCTGTTCAAGCATGAAGTTGGGAGATTGTGTTCTTTTCTTCCTGGCCAAGATGGCTGTTTGCCACATAGCATGTAGTCACATCAACATAACTCCTTCCAGGAGTTCCCATTGTGGCTCAGTGGGTTAAGAACCCAACTAGTATCCAGGAGGATACGGGTTCAAGCCCTGGCCTTGCTCAGTGGGTTAAGGTTCCGGTGTTGCTGCAAGCTGGGGCGTAGGTCACAGACATGGCTCAGATCCTGCGTTGCTGTGGCTCTGGCATGGGCCAGCGGCTACAGCTCCGATTGGACCCCTAGCCTGGGAACATCCATGTGCTGCAAGTGCAGCACTAAAAGGGAAAGGAAAAAAAAAAACCTCCTTCTGCAGTAAAACAGAGAAGCCCCTTGTTTTTGTTTGTTTTTTGTTTTATGTGTAGGTCGCAGACGTGACATATGGACGTTCCCATGCTATGGGTTGAATCGGAGCTACAACTGCCGGCCTGTGCCACAGCAACAGCAACGTGGGATCCCAGCCTCCTGGATACTAGTTGGATTCGTTTCCACTGCCCCCACATGGTCCTTCCTTAACGATGAAGTCTCCGTGTGTTGGTTCTGGAAGACGTGGGATTAACATGCATAATTGATGACTAGTGCTGGGAATAACTAACCTGCCCTTGGGGCTCCCTCATCCACTCTGTACTGTGTCATATCATTACGTGTTGGGGGATTGCAAGGGTAGCTAGAGAGATACTGCTGTTACAGCCCAACCTAGTGACTCTGATTGTGGAGTTGGAGGGGTTGGGGGAGGGCAGAGCTATGTCCTCCTCCTAATAGTGTTTCCTTTGTCTGGAAATACTCCTAGGACCGTGACAATGAATTAATCCTCCTCTTTATCGGGTCTTTAATGGACTCCACCCAGCGAGACAATGCCTCATTCTTCCAATTGCCACAATAAAACCAGCAATAAAAGCTCCACAGTGGATGGAGTCCATAGGGAGAATGAGATGGGGGAAACAGATGATCTTCCCTTACTTCTGCAGATGCCCAGAGCTGGTGTCCCCTAGCCCCCAGCCTCTGGTTATGCAGTTGCCAGCTGGAGTAGTGCTTGGTGGGGACTTGTCAGGCCCCATCCTCACTGGGCCGCCACATGACCCTTTCAAGCCATTCCATGCAGCTTCCAGTCAGCTTTTACAAGTTTGTTTGATCTTCACTTACAATATCTTCCTGAGTTGCTCTGTTGTGCTCTGGCTTCAGAACTGGGGCTTTTTTTTTTTTTTTTTCCTTCCTCGTTTCCCTGAGCCTCCTGTTTCTTTGTCAGTATTTCTTAGAGGAAGGAATGCAGTTTTTCTGGTGTCATCAGTGCTTCATGTAAATTGCTGTGAAGTTGCTTTCGTGGTGGCATGGTTACCCTGGAAGCCACTTTGGTGAGAGGGTGGCAGCCCCCCAGTATAGTACAAAACAAAACAAACAGAAAATGTATGGATTCTTGGCCCTGGAGCTGCTACTTCACACTTCTCCCCCTCCCTGTGTGGAGATGGTATTCAGGTGTCCTAGGAGCTCCACTGCTGGTTTATAAAATGTGGTTATTAACTGTATTAAACTGTATTAACAGCAGGGTGAAAAATTGTCAGATGGTTCTAGAAGAGGAAACTGGACCCCATCTAGTAGGCAGAGAAGAGGGCATGACTTGCGTGGTTCCTTAATTTCTTTGGCCTTCAGGCATCAACAGGGTGCCACATGGTGGGAAGTATGTTGCGAGCCAAGAAAGCCCTCTTGAAAAGGTCCCCTAGACAGGGCAGACCAGCCCAATTGTACGAGAAGGAGGTCTGGAACAGTAGAAAGAGCTAGAACAAGCCGGCCTTAAGTGTGGACTCCACCCCTTACTCACCAACTGGGGAACCCAGTACAAGTTACTCAAGCCCTTGGAGGCTCCATTGTGTCATATGCACAATGGAAGAGAGAATAATGAAATACCCACCTTATGTACAATATTCAGTAGGCAGTAAGTATTCAACAAATGTTTATGTCTTTCCAAGGCACATCTGAATAGATACATAAAATCAGAGTGGGAAGGTGAGGCTGCCTTATTAAAGGCTCTCCTACCGACTTAAGTATCACCGTCTTGAGAGGAAGGGCATTCTACCTCCCAATGAGAATCAAAACTGCTTGTTTGAGTTTCTGACATGACGTCTGTCCTAGTTAAAAAAGGAGCGACCTAGAAAGGCCGGGGGCGGGGGGAATAACTTCCTATGTCATGGTCACCTGTAGCTACGCTGTGATCCTGGATTGACCTGTTAGAAGACCACGTTAGTGAGTAAAGGGTGGGATTTGTGGTTTTATACATTCTATGACATACCACTTTTAGATCAATTTAATACACTGTCATGAGGAAACAGTGGGAAAATTTGTAGTGGCTCTATTGCTCATTGACCGATACAAGACCGAAGAAATAAAATAGAAGAGACAAGCTTACCTATTCTTCTGACATAAGTGTGTGTGTATTCTTTATATTATGCTTTGCACAACACTTTTTACATCTACTTGTGTGTGGGGGGGGATATACTCTACTTTGTGTTATACTTTCCACAACACATGTTACATCTACTTCCTCATTGCTTCTGCACAACCACCATTGTTAAGTGACCTCTGAATTTACACAGCGAGTTAGTGGTAGAGCCAGTGATAAAGTCCAGATCTTGGTGTCCTGGTTCTTGTCACTGTGTGTTAGAACACTGGAATATCTAGTAATGGGTATGATTGTCAGTTTTGCTCAGGTGAGGCTTAAAACCAGCCCTGGAACGGCAGTATTGATATTTCCTGTCTTGATAGATAAGGAGAGTCAGCGGGAGAAGGAGAAACTGGAAGCAGAGCTGGCCACTGCCCGTTCTACCAACGAGGACCAAAGGCGACACATTGAAATCCGAGACCAGGCCCTGAGCAACGCCCAGGCCAAGGTGGTAAAGCTGGAGGAAGAGGTATGTGTAGTTTTCTAAGTAAAAGATCTGGGAAACCAAGGGTACTGGGGGCTCCCCATTGAGGTGAACTGGCAGCTGTATCATCCTCAATAGGAAGGTGCCATCTCCTACTTCTAGTTATAGCTGTGCTGATATGAGTGGACTTTGATTCCTTTTCTTTTCAAGTTTCTTCCTTTTGCTCCAGAAGAGAAGATCACCAAGGTCAAGGAGTAAATTTCATTTGTTCATTCATATAATAAGCTATATCTTGCAGTTCCCGTTGTGGCTCAGTGGGTTAAGATCCCGACATAGTGTCTGTGAGGATGTGGCCTCACTCAATGGGTTAAGGATCCAGCGTTGCTGCAATCTGTGGCGTAGATGGCAGATGTGGCTCAGATCCAGCGTTGCTGTGATAGGGCATAGACTGGCAACTGCAGCTCTGATTTGACCCCCCTAGCCCGAGAACTTCCATATGCCACAGGTGCAGCCCTAAAAAGAAAAAAAAAAAACTATCTATCTATCTATCTATATTCCTGCTCTTACAGGACTTTATAGCTTTATTTCAGAAGAGCTAGAACATGACTCCAGATATTTTAAAGTACTCCAAGGATCTTGAAATCAGAATGGTCCTTGTCTCTGCATGTTCAGTGAGAAATTGGTCCTCTCAGGCAAAAAAAAAAATGAATCTTGATGGCTATACTCTTTTGGTTGTATTTATTTTGCAGACTTATTGAATAGAAGCAGTCTTGGGGGACTTGGGACAGGATGGGGTCCAGGGACAATTTACAGTTTATGGCAGGCCAAGAACTGTGCCTCAGCTCTTCCTGGCTAGCTTCTGGAATATAGATTGTGGTAGGGTAAAGGTCTTCGTCATTTGCGAGCAAGGATAGGGCCTTTCTTTAACAAATCCAAGGGCCTCCTGAACTACTAAGCATCTGATTAATATGTATCTGTTTAGTCTCAATGTAGATGTTACTTGGTTGCAACACTAAACAGTATTCATGTGAAACAGAGAGAACTTTGCTTCTGGCCTGTCATTAATCTTGGATGTCAGTTGTCATTGTATTGGAGTATTACTAGTTCTTAGATGTTTTGTACTTAAGGCAAAGGGTGTGTTCCAACAAAAAATGATGCTAAAGTGTAACTTGGTAAAGAAAAATTCACATCTTACTGACTTCTTAATTGTAAAACTTGGATTGTTTTAAGAGAAAAAGCAGCCTCTATTATAACAGGCTGAAATCTTTATAAACTTCAGATTTTTAAAAAGTGTTTAGGGACCAAGACTTAAGCATTCTGGCTATTGTATATGAGGTATCTTTCCTACTTTCATTCATTGCCTGCTTCCTCTACCTCAGTAAGAATATTCCAGGTCCCAGGAGTTCCTGTCATGGCTCAGCGGAAATGAACCTGACTGGTATCCTTGAGGATGCGGGTTCCATCCCTGGCCTTGCTCAGTGGGTTAAGGATCCAGCGTGTCCATGAGCTGTAATGTAGGTCACAGACATGGCTTGGATCCCAAGTTGCTGTGGCTGTGGTGTAGGCTGGCAGTGTAGCTCTGATGCAATCTCTAGCCTGGGAGCTTCCATATGCTGTACCTGTGGCCCTAAAAACAAACAACAAAAAAGAATATTCTAGATCCTAGAGATCTCCTGACTTACACGTATCCTTTGGTTTCTTTTGTGGGTGTTAAAAATGCATGTTGAAGCTGTATTATGGGTCCATACCTTCCTGTTCCTTTAATCCAAAGTGTTTAATTGTTAAACTTCAGGTTGTATAGAATCAGGCTCCATCGGTTGTCTTGATCAGAAATAACTGTCAAGTGGTTTTATTGAAAATGAGGGATACTTGTACATGCCTGGTGAGAGGTCTCAGGATCTTAGCACATCCTGTAGCCTTTCGCCACACCTCCTAAATTCCCTTCCTGTCCTTTTTGGCTAGGAAATCATAGAGTCAATTATAGGACTGGGATAAGACTATTCTTTTAGAGAAGGGAAAACTGAGAGACCCTCTGAAAAGTAGCTTGCTGGTGGTCACATGACAGGTTTTGGGCAGAGCCAGGAATAAAACTGGAATCTCATGACTCTTCAATCCCTAGACCCTGCTGCCTGTCTCCCCATCTGAGTCATCCTTTGGTTCTACTCCCAAAAAGAAAATGTGGGCGCTTGTTCAGATTTAGTAACCTCTGCATCTTTTAATTTGGAAAAGAAGATGCTTTACCCATTGGGCCCCTCTTTTTCAACAGACTGTGTGAAGCTTGTCCAGACTGCTTTGAGATTGGGGTATGTATATATACAGCCCCACTGCCCCTCCAGGACCCGAGCCCATCCAGTTGGACATAAATGGAGACAATGACTTTGCAACCATCTTGGTTTGCAGTGTCTGAGGGCTGAATGGTAACTAGTTGTTAATCATGGAAATAATATACATGTATGGAGAGGATGTGAATCTGTAGTTCCCACTGGGCAGCCCTCACTAAAACAGTTGCCTGAAATATACTTCTGGCTTCAGACTTCTGAGGCTTTTCTGGGCATTTATTCCAGAGATTTTTAGTCATTTTTCCAAGGCCTGGCTCCAAAATATGTAGATTTACAATTTAAAGAAGCAGCTCTAAATATTGAGCTAGGATTGCACGATGGCATCTAGTTAGTGGCCAGATATCTCACATGAGCTTGTCAATTACTGTTCATTTTTTTTACTACTCATCTAATGTGTTCTTTTGCATGGAGTCTCCTTGTTGGGAAATTGAGTTGCTGTTGCTAAAGGAGGTGGACCATTTAATGGGGAGAGCAAGCTGGGAACCTTCTACCCTGAGGACTCGCAGGGGCACACCATGTGATGTCTTCCAGATTCTCAAGCCCAATCACCTCTAGCACATACAGGGGCTTGAAACCACACCTTGGGGAAAATCCACTGATTTCTATTTTCCTTCTTGTTTTATCAGCCTATCAGAGCTGAGTTTGCTCCTGGGTGGTGTTCGTCCTATCTTCTCTATAATGTTCAAAGGAAAACATTCCTTTCCCTTATCCTAAAGTACAGGAGTTGATAACTGAAATTTTGCTCTTTTTTTTTTTTCCTGTGACTCAACCCCTCTTAGGTCTCATTTTTCCTGGGGTAAAATTTTTAAGTATGGAATATTAGGGAGGTAATTAAGGTGAGTAGGTAGCTCTGGGACTAATCTAGCAAGGAGTGTTCATTAGGATGCCCTCACAAAACAAGTGAACATTTCTAAATCGAGAGCAGTATTCATGCATAGAAAATATATCCCTCTGTGAGCTGGAGATGGCTCAAGTAAGGTCACGTTTGAAGGCAGAGAGGTAGGTCAGATACCTGCCTATGTCTCGTAGAAACAATTTAATTATGGCTTACATATGGCATCATGAATTTTCCTTAGAGGTTCTTCCAGGGAAGACCTTGCTTGTCTGCTGGGCAAATACGAATTAGGAAAACTCTCCTAAATTAAACCTCTTTTCTAGAGAGCATTTTCTTAGGTCACTTAAGTTTAACTCTTTTGCATTGCATCAAGATCATCAAATTGAGGAGTTCCCGTCATGGCGCAGTGGTTAACGAATCCGACTAGGAACCATGAGGTTGCGGGTTCGGTCCCTGCCCTTGCTCAGTGGGTGAAGGATCCGGCGTTGCCGTGAGCTGTGGTGTAGGTTGCAGACGAGGCTCGGATCCCACGTTGCTGTGGCTCTGGCGTAGGCCGGTGGCTACAGCTCCAATTCGACCCCTAGCCTGGGAACCTCCATATGCTGCGGGAGCGGCCCAAGAAATAGCAACAACAACAACAAAAAGACAAAAAAAAAAAATCATCAAATTGATACATATATTGAATCATTATGTTGTCCACCTGAAACTAATGCAATAAGTCAATAATATCTCAATAATTTAAGAAAAAATGTGGCCAGGGAGCAATTATGACTATGGTAATGATCTGAAGGCCCCTGCATGTATTCATGTCTTTCTCTTTATAACATCCTTATTTAGATACTTTTCCTGAAATCCATTCCATCTTTCTAAGCCTATTCAGTCTCTTGCCCATGATGCTTTCCATTCACTGTGCTCCATACAGAAATGGTGCCTCAGGCTTACAGAGAACTTTTCTCCTGCAATCGCAACTTCCTTCCCCTTCCAAGTTCAGCAGAGATTCTCTCACAGACCCTGCTCCACTGGCATCGAAGGGGTATGGGATCTTGCCAGGAAGGGGATAGCACTCTTAAAGAATAGACCTGGTTTTTTTTTTGGAGGGGGGGTGATTCACTGTGATCCAGGTCTTGCCACCAATCTGCAGCTTATGTAGCAGGCAGCCAGCCGAGGTAAATGGTGCCTTTCCATCCCTGCCTTTATCTTTCGGGACACGGAGGTCCTATTGAAGTGGAGGCTCATTAAACGCCAAGTCAAAAGAACTCTGTGTCCTACAGCAACCATGGTATTCTCCCATTCAAAGAGACCTCCCTCTGCCCCCCACTAATTTGACCTCACTGGAGAGTTTCGACAGATGCCTGGCATATCCACTCACAAGGTTCAAGGCAGCCCAGGCTTCTGGCTGGCTGCTGTCTTCTGATGATCCAGAGCTGAGCCACTGCTTGGGTAATTGTTTCAGGGATGGTGGGAAAAAGGCTCTGGCAAGATCAAAGAGAGAAGATGCTGCGGGTGGGCTGCTTACAGAGCAGAGTGCACAGGAAGGGATAGAGCGGAATGTGGGAGGGCTGGCAGAAAGAGCCAGTGAGCCTTGTTCTTTGGCTTTAGTCTAGATTGACAGCCACAGAGATGGGGGGGGAGGGGGAAGGCCCAAGTGTTAACCTTTTCTCAACTGCAATGTCTGGTGGTGATTTACACATGGCAGTGAAAACTCTTAGTGGTGGCACATTTTTCCAGAGCCCTTTGGCCACTCCACTCAACTCTCCAAAACTGTTTAACTTCATTTCTATCATTGCTTTTCATGGCTGACACTGTCTCTTATTTCTAGATCTCTTGCCACTCATTTGGTTTGTCTTTTGGTTTTAGAGAGACGTAATTTTCTGCTGTCACGCCTGTCCACACAGCACGATAACTAGTCTCCTTCTTTCCCAATATTAGAGGAGGGTTTTTTAGGCATAGATATTTCTATGTCTAATATAAAACAGTCCTCAAACAGTAGGATTTTGTTGGTATAGGTTAAACTCATACAGTGGTTATGATGGATTATAAATGTGATGTAATATCTGAGGGTATGAATTATGTGTGCATTGAGAGTATTGGTGATAGCAATTCAGATAAAATACATATCTACCCAGGAATCTTCCAAAGTATTCTGCTGATGTGTCATTGACTTATTTGAAGGGCATTACATCTAAGGATGATATTTCCCATATTTATGGCAGCATATTTTCTTTGAAGTAGGTATATTTCTTTGAAGTAGGTATATTGCTCCACTCGATATAGGAAATTATGCCCCCACCTCCAATAGAGGTGGGGGCCACCTCTCACAACTTGATTTTCTCAGTTTTATCTATGATTCCGGCTTTTGAAATTCCAAAAATGAAAGCCTTGGGTAGTGTTCTTTAGTTTCCTTAACAGAATGAACTTCATTCCCTTGGTAGCAAGTTTCTAGAGGTGGTTTTTTTACTCTTCAATTCTTTTAATATCCACCAGTGGACCACAGCTTCTTGGCAGTGGACTCAGGCAACTTGCTAATACCAGGGTAGTGTTACCAAATTGCTTCAGACGGAGCTCTTACTTGGAGCCGTGGGCTCCTGGGTAAGGCTAACTCAAATACAATCAAATGAAAATCACCAAAGGCTTATGGAACAACATATAACTTAGATGTATGAAGGAGAGGAACAAAGAAAGTACACTTCAGTTGTGACATTTGTGGCAATATGAGTGTTTGGAGTTCTGGGCAGTAGAAGGGAAGATAAAAAAAAAACAGATATAATGAAGGATGCCCTCTGTGATATTGGACTTAGTCCTGTATTATTAATCTCCATGTCCTTTAGCCACTGGAATGTGTGTATATATGGTGTTCATCTGGCTAATAATAATAGTCCACCCCCTCTACCTACCCGTAATTATATTTTGATGATTTATTAAGACTTTATTTTTTTAGGGCAGTTTTACATTTCCCCCAAATTGAGGGAAAGGTAGAGAAGCTTCCCATATACTTCCTGCCACCACATAGGCACAGCCTCGTCTATCACCAACATTCCCCCCCCCCGAGTGGTAAATTTATTACAACTGATGAGCCTTCATTGATACATCATAACCACCCAAAGTCCATTCTTTACATTAGCGTTCACTCTTGTAGTGTACATTCTTTAGGTTTGGTGAATGTATATAATTACAATACAATAATGGATACAAATGGATCCATTATTATGGTATCACACAGAATATTGTCACCATCGTAAAAATCCTCTATGTTCTGCCTGTTCATCCCTACCCCATATCTTTTTTAACCTTTTGAAAATATTTCCAAATACTTAATATATCCCCATTATGAACATTGAAAATTTCAATAGATTAGGAAATCAAAAGTGCGGAGTTCCCATCATGGCTCAGCGGAAACAAATCCGACTAGGAACCATGAGGTTGCATGTTCAATCCCTGGCCTCACTCAGTGGGTTAAGGATCCAGCATTGCCGTGAGCTGTGGTGTAGGTCGCAGATGTGGCTCAGATCTGACATTGCTGTGGCTCTGGCATAGACTGGCGGCTACAGCTCCGATTAGACCCCTAGCCTGGGAACCTCCATATGCCGTGGGTGCGGCCCTATAAAGACAAAAAAAAAAAAAGAAAGAAAGAAAGAAAGAAAGAAAGAAAAAAGTGCAGACAGATAGTACAGTTAGCAATCAATCTAGAAGAAAACCCAGATCTCTTAAGTCCAAAATATCCCACAATATGCTTTGTCCACCAGTGAATAAGTGGAGAAGGTTAGTGGTTAAATCACTTCCTTACAGATGGCTGAGACAAATGGGTAGCTTTAGGGGCCCTAGAAGTAATTTTGTATATAGCCATCCTTTAAAAAGTAAATTTGAAAGACATCTGCAGTTGTTGGAAGGAGGGAAGAGATGCCATCACGTGGTATTCATTTTCAGGGATCAGATTTTCCTGAGTCAGAAGGGGGTTAAGAGATCTGCCAAATGCTTGGGAATGGGTTCAAATTATTGCAGAAGTGCAATGGAAAAACATGATTGATTGAGCTCAAGAGTATTTGCCCTATTCTTCAATAGGTTGCCTTCCTGCTGTTCTTCCTCCCAATTTTATGTTTCCCCTTTAAAATCTTATCTCTTAATAAGAATGATTTGAAACCCTTATCTTGACTTGCCAAGCAAAGTAAATATATTTATGAATGTGTTTATTGTTTTTACATTTCAATGTTATAGCTAAGCTATGCTCTGCTCACTTTTGTTCCCGTATTTGACAGTTATTTAATATTAACTGGTAACTAAGAGTGTAGTGAAGAATGAACTAGAACTTAGGAGAAAGATGAAGGAAAATAGAAGGGCTCTACCCTTAAGCGGCTTATGGGATACTGCCCTCCATTGGGGCAGGGGCTTTGTCTTACTTCCCATGGATTCACTGCTGTTCTCAGATAGTGAATAGGGCCTGGCATGTGATAAGCATTCAGTAAATATGTGTTGAATGAATGACTGAAGCCTCACATGAACAAAATCTTATAAAATGCCTGCTAATAGAGTGCACATAAGAGGCTCTAGGGAAAAGCAGCAATCAAGGTCAGGTAAGATTATTCTAGGAAGAACTCCTGGTGAGTTTAGTAATATGGTGAGGAAGGATGAAGAAATGAACAGACTAATATGAAGGTTGACCATTTACATAGTAGGCCTGGTAGAATTATAAGGCAGTAGGAGCCTAGAACATTGATAATGGCATTTTAATAGACATATCGAGGTTGGACAGGGGACAGTGAGACAGTTGATTGGGGGTGAATTGAAAAACACCAAGTGGTTTAAAATATGGATGAGAAAGAATAGCTCTGGCCGAAAGAAGTGAGAGAGGGAGGTATAAAGTTAGCTTGGGTATATAGTTGAATGGATGTGCTAACACTAGATTGTTTTTGTCCTTAAATAAGGCAGTGAGTGCCAAAATGTACTCCTTGAGGAAGTCTGTTGCAGCAACTGTATGCCTGATGGGACTGATTTTGCCTGTGTGTGAGCGTGCGCGCGTGTGCACGCGCTCTATTCATCTGTGCCTATGAGCTTCTGTGTAGCTGGGAGAGGGCAACTGAAAGTAAGGAGCTCTATTAGATTATTATACTAATTTACTTGTGAAATAAGGACTTAAACTATATAGGCTATAGAAATATAAGGAAATGAAAGGCTATGAGAATTGTTAGAATTAAAAAATAGTGAGCATTGGGGTTTGTGTTGTGGCTCAGTGGTTAACGAATCCCACTAGGAATCATGAGGTTGCGGGTTCAATCCCTGGCCTTGCTCAGTGGGTTAATGATCCGGTGTTGCCGTGAGTTGTGGTGTAGGTCGCAGACGCGGCTTGGATCCCACATTGCTGTGGCTGTGGTGTAGGCCAGAGGCTACAGCTTCGATTAGATCCCTAGCCTGGGAACCTCCATTTGCCGCGGGTGCAGCCCTAAAAAAGAAAAAAGACACACACACCAAAAAAAAAAATAGAGTTTAGATAGGGTTATCAAAGGAAAGAGGGAAGAAAGAATAATTCCAAGATTTGGAGACTGGAAAAACAGGATCAATGATTTATAATGACTAAACTATTGAAAGGATATCATTTTGGAGAAAGATGAAAGTAGTCTGGGGAACATTGTGTCAGAGTGAGAAATCTTGCCCTCCGCTAGAGGTCTGTGACTAAAGAGAGCATAATAACATGAAAATCTGAATATAAACAATTGTCAGAATTGTGGCATGAAGGAAATCTCCAGTAGTGCTGAAGTATAGATCAGGATTTCTCGACCACAGTGCCTGTGACATTTGGGGCCAGATAATTCTTTGGTGGTGGTGTTGGAAGAAACTCTCCTGTGCACTGCTGGGTGCTGAGCAGTATCCTTGGCTTCTATTCACAAGATGCCTGTAGCAACCTACCCTCAGATGTAACAACCAAAAGTGTCCCCACACATTGCAAAATGTTCCCTGGGGGTAAAATCACTCCCAGTTAAGAACCATCAGTATAGAGATAAAAGAATAAACTACCATAGATTGGACCTTTGGGGTACAGCAGGAGGTGGGGATGAAATTGGAGGTGGGTCTGAAAGATCAGGACAGAGTTCCCATCATGGCTCAGCAGTAATGAAGCTGGCTAGTATCCATGGGGACACAGGTTTGATCCCCGGTCTCACTCAGTGGGTTAAGAATCTGGTATTGCCATGAGCTGTGGTGTAGGTTGCAGACACAGGTTGTATCCCGAGTTGCCGTGGCTGTGGCGTAGACCAGCAGCTCTAGCTCTGATTTGACCCCTAGCCTGGGCACTTAGGTATACCATGGGTATGGCCTTAAAAACAAAATAAATAAACAAACAAATAAATAAATAAATAAATAAAAGATCAGCACAGAAAGTAGGGATGATTTAAGGAACCATGTTAGGAGAATATAGAATTGGGGAAAGCAAGGGAAGAGGGGCTTTGACAGGTTTTGAAAGTTGTCATTGGGGAAGAAAACTTGAATGGATAGAATGATTTCCCCATTCATTGAATATTCAGAGGGACTTTGGTTTAAATGATGATTGACTGGCTTTTTGTAGGGGTCTGTGGACACTGGTCTCTAGACCTGAGCCACTACCTTGGCTTTAGAAACTTTTCAAGTGAACTTTCACTTCCTTGAACACTGAAGACAGAAAAATAAATCATCTAGGATCCTATGGAGAAGACACACATTATTTGTTCTGTCTTGTTACAGGTACATACACACAAACTAAGGCAGGACTTTTGTTTTTACCTCCAAGAATGTGCCTATACAGAATTGAGAATTCTGGGAAGGTCAGCGCCCACAACCCTTGTGCCATTCAAGGGTCAACTGAATATTCATATATATACTCAAAGATACAACAATCTTTTTTTTTTTGAAATGAAATTTTATGTAGAACCCTCAGTATAAAACACATAAAAGAGGAGCCATTTGATACAATTCACCCATCATCATGGCTTCTGAAGCACTCCTTAGAACACTAGGACTCTGGAACAAATCCCAGGACTGGGGCCTTATCTATAAAGGACAAGATGATAAATATTTTGTTTGTGGACCCTACAGTTTCTTTTGCAACTGCAACTGCTCGACTCTGCCATTATAGCAGGAAGGCAGCCCTAGCCAATATGTAAATGAATGGGCATGGCTGCCGACCATTTCGGTTTGCTGGTACCCCAAACGCCCCTCATTTTTTACAAGTGAAGACTCTGAGACTCTGAACAGGGAAACAAATTGCCATTAACAGCAGAGGTAGGACTGGAACCTAAGTCTCCTGACTGCCACCCTGTTCCTTTACCTTTCAATTTGCTGTCAGAAATTTCTGATGTGAGTGTGTGTGTATGTGTGTGTGTGTATATGTGGTGAGGAATGAACTCTGCCTAAGTGTCTTGAAACAGTACCTTTGACCATAGGTAAAGTATTTCTCATAAAGTCGAGGTGCCCTCCAAATTGGGTAATTTTGAGAGAATATGGTGTCCTTGGAGCTACTCAGTACCCACTTCTAATTATATCTCCAATGAATGGCCTTGCCCTATAAAGATATCTGAAACTCTGTTGCAGGGAGGGTTTGCCTGGTGTTACATGTCTCCCTGGGGCAAATGGCTGTGTTTTTAATGTCTTAATTGATGTGATAATTAGTTAGTGAGATAATGAGAACCATGTCAAGGCTATCTGGAGTGAATGTTCATAGTTGAGAGGACTAGAGCATGTGTGATTTGGCATGAACTTTTTCTTTAAAAAAGAAAAACAGCTCTTGAGTAGTTTTTATACCAGATCCTCTTACTAAATAAGCGCTTCACTTGTTATCTCATTTGATCCTTCTAGAGGTATATCACATTCTCATCATCTCCATGTTATTGATGAATGAGTAAATGGAAGTTCAGGGAGATTAAGTAGCTTGCCTCAGGTTGCATACCTAGTGAGTGAGTGAGCCAAGATTTGGACTTGGGTAGCCTGAGGCCAGAGTTCATGACCTTAACCATTTTACTATATAGTCTCTCTCTTTACCTACAAGGAACCACTGAGTTTCTTTTTTTTTCTTTTTCTTTTTTTTTGCTCTTGCTTTTTAGGCCGCATCTGCAGCATATGGAAGCTCCCAGACTAGGGGTGGAATCAGAGGTGCAGCTGCCGGTCTATGGCACAGCCACAGCAATGCCAGATCCGAGCTGTGTCTGTGACCTGCACCTCAGCTCATGGCAATGCCGGATCCTTTAACCCACTCAACAGGGCCAGGGATCGAACCCATGTCCTCATGGGTACTAGTTGGGTTTGTTACCGCTGAGCCACAATGGGGAACTCTACCACTGACATTTCTGATGGCATCAGACAGTGAAGTTGCGGACCCAGGATGTCCTAATTACTGATCTAACATTTGAGAGGCTTAGCACAGGATATAAGTTTATAGAGGAGAGGCAGAAAAGAAAAGGGGTTTTACCATGATGAAAGTAAAGGTGAAGCATATAAAGTCCAGTACAGTAGAGGAGTTTATAAACCATATAGACCTTTGTTCCTTTCTATGTATAGATGAGATCTAGAAAACATAAAATATGTAACTTAGAGGATAGCTGATTTTGTTGATTGCATCTTTCTATGGTCCTGCACTGATAAAAGCCAACACTTGTCCTTTCTTATCCTAAATTATCTAGGGATTAAGCACATACTAGGTGATCCTGATATGGGTGAGCTGCACTCTTCTTTTCAAAAAAATTTTTTAAAATTTATTTTCCTTTTTTTTTTTTTTTTTAAAGGGCTGCACCTGTGGCATATGGAGGTTCCCAGGCTAGGGGTCCAGTCGGAGCTACAGCTGCTGGCCTATGCCACAGCCACAGCAATGCAGGATCCAAGCTGTGTCTGACTTACACCACAGCTCACAGCAACATCAGATCCTTAACCCACTGAGCGAGGCCAGGGATCAAACCTGCAAACCCATGGTTCCTAGTTGGATTTGTTTCCGCTGTGCTATGATGGGAACTCCACGCTTTCTTCTTTTAAAGGAAATAGAAGAATTATGCCAACAATAGTGGTCCTGGGTACCTTGTGGAAAATCATCCCAGTAGCAAAGCATGATGGGCTTCTTCTTGGTCTGCTTTGTGAAAGTTGTCAGCCTTCCACCAACTCAGAAAACTCTCTGTGACTTTATTGCTTTTCACTTCCAGAGGCCTGCCTCAGTGATTTCTGCTAGGGATGCTTTAACTAAGACCTGGAGGGTTCCTTTCACAAGAAAGTCTGGGCATGGAGAAATCCACCTGACCCTAGGCTGCTTATTTTTCAGTTCTCTGAGCTTACATTGCAGTACTTTACCATCAAGGCAAGAACTGCATGCTATCTAACTTTAATTGCTTTTAGGTATAACTGCTGTAAGCCTCTGTAATTATAGTTAACATTCTCTGCATTAACATCGCACTGCTCCCCTAGGGTTTTCAGAGCAATTCACAAATAAATGCATTCAATTTTAAATAGCTCATAAGGATTATAGAACCCAAAAGGTGAAGGATAGAGGATATTTCCTGCTCTCCAATTATTCAAAGCTTAGCAAATAGGAAGGCAAAGGCATCCATGGCCTAAAGGTCTTGATTGCCCTAGTCAGCATTATTACAGATAGTTACATATCCCAGGAAGGAAAGGTTTAAGCTTATTGAGAGAAAACGAGTGGCAATTCTTGCTTGTTTTATTTCCTAGGAAAATGTCTAAATGGATAGAAGCATTTAGACTCATAACTTGCCTCAACTGGTTTACAAGGCTAGATTGAACTAGGCCTTGGAATGAAAGGAAATGTCAAGAAGTATAACACACATTTTTAAAGTTTTCCTAGTCACTTAGGCAAAGCAAAACACATGTCTGGTAGGAAAATAGCAGTTTTCTTCCACCTAGAGGAAGTTCAGCAAATTCTAATTTGGAGAGAAAGCAGTTAAAGACAAAGAGAGTTTCCCCATCAGAACACACCATTACTATCTGACGGGACTTTCTAGATAGCCATGATTTGGACACATTACCATGAAAGAGTTACCTGGTTTCTGCAATGAGGGAGCCAGGTTGGTCCTGGGTCCTCGACCCCAGCTTAATGGATGTGGGCAATGAAGGTAATGTAGGTAACCTCTTACATTGCAGCTATCTACCTAGGTATCTCAAGGGTTTGAGAATTTGTTGAAATGGTAGAATTGAGCTGAATTCTTGAATTTCCTCTTGACCATGTTATCAACAAGATTCTCAAATTTAAATCCTAATAGTGAAAGTATCCCTAGCTTCAGCTTCCATGAAAATGATAATAACAGATGTGACCAGCTTGGAAGAATTACTGCTTTAGAAAGAGTCCATGAGTTGATTTTATTAGCAAGAGGGGCGTCCCAGCAAGTGTTATGAGTAGCATCATCTGCTCATAACTATCAAGTTGGGAAAGCTGAATTTTCCATTTCTTCTTAGGTGTGGAGGGTATGTATGCCTTCTGTAAAAACTCTTAATTCCTCCTCATTCCTTCATTCCACTGCAGTCAGTGGTTTACTGTGATGGGATTTGCCTCGTAAGTTAGAAGAGTACAAACAACTCAAATTCTTAGTCCCAACCTGCTTTTCTCTTTGCTTTTGGCTATGGTTCATAGGTTTGCAAAGAGGAAGAGTCATATTTGCTCTCATTTAGACTTAGATTTGATTCATCAGTTTGCGTCTTAAATATCTTTAAAGTTTAAATGAAAGTTGAGAGATAACGGTCCACTGTTATACCCTCAGGCTCCTGAGTGGGGTAGAAATCGCAGAAGACCTGTTTCTTTTAATAAAGAACTAGTGAGGCAGTGCTGATCAATGAGGAGACTAAAGACATTTGAACCATTGCATGGCAGCTTCGCTTTTGAGGAGCAGAAACGTTCCAGGAGAGCAGTGATTATATTGCATAATCACCAGGACCGTAGAGTTCAAAAAGACAATTCTGGCCTCCTTGTAACTTCAGTAGCTGACTACCCTTTTTCTCTCTCTTGGAGAGGAGACAGCTATATAAAGAGCAGTAGGCTGGGAGTTCCCATTATGGCACAGTGGAAACAAATCTGACTAATATCCATGAGGATACGGGTTCCATCTCTGGCCTCACTCAGTGGGTCAGGGATCAGGCATTGCCATGAGCTGTGGTGTAGGGTGCAGATGCGGCTTAGATCTGAAGTTGCTATGGTGTAGGCTGGCAGCTGCAGCTCCGATTCAACCCCCTAGCCTGGGAACCTCCATATGTCATAGGTCTAGCCTTAACAAAAGAAAAAAAAAAAAAAAAAAGAGGAGTAGGTTGCCTTTCCATTCCAAATTAAACTCTTTTCTCTGGAGAGAGCCCCTCTTTTATTTTTTCAGCATTCCTCTACTATCATGACCAAAATAAGATATGCATTCTCTCAGAGTATTCCAGTTCAGAGTGAAGAAGAGCAGAGGTGAGGACATCCACATCCGTAAATGGGAATCTTAAGAGCTTGCCATCTAAGACAGATACTACTGATAGAAACAGACCTGGGAGGAGTTCCCGTCGTGGTGCAGTGGTTAATGAATCCGACTAGGAACCATGAGGTTGTGGGTTCGCTCCCTGGCCTTGCTCAGTGGGTTAAGGATCCGGCATTGCCGTGAGCTGTGGTGTAGGTGGCAGACTCGGCTCAGATCCCAAGTTGCTGTGGCTCTGGCGTAGGCCAGTGGCTACAGCTCCGATTTGACCCCTAGCCTGGGAACCTCCATATGCCGTGGGAAGTGGCCCTAGAAAACGGGGGGAAAAAAAAAAAGAAAAGAAAGAAAGAAAAGAAACAGACCAGGGGCAGACACAAAGATGGGGAAGGAGGGAGAGGTGGAAAAGGAGCTCCTAATCCCTACTCTTTGCGACTTTCTCTATATGATAAATATAAGGAAGCCTGCTACTCATCATGAAGGACCTTCTTGCCATTCATTCTTTTCTGGAGCTGGACACGAAGAGATCTAAACCCAAGACTGGATTTGGGGGCTGTATAACTGACCCTGTTGTTCCCTTTCCTTCCCCCTTGGAACTCTCCAAACCTGGATTTGCAGCTGAAAAAGAAGCAAGTGTATGTAGATAAAGTGGAAAAGATGCAGCAGGCTCTTGTACAGCTGCAGGCAGCATGTGAGAAACGTGAGCAGCTGGAGCACCGTCTCCGGACACGACTGGAGAGAGAACTGGAATCCCTTCGAATCCAGCAGGTAGGGGGAACTTAAAATTGCTCCCGATTGCTACTTTCTCAGATGGTGTCTGACAAGAAAACCAGAAGCACACACTTGCTCATCTTTAGGTTATTGGCCCCAACTGATCTTACTCCATAGTGCATCCCAATTATAAACACAAAGTCTGCTTCCTTAGCTTCCTATGGCAGCAAAATCCTTAATGCCTCTTACCTTGCTCTTGGGGTTTTCATAGGAACCCCAGAAAGAGTAGACCCTATAAGAAGTGAGGATGCTCTAAAACAGACTCCTGGACATTTTAGGATAGAAAATAGTCTTTAGAATCATTTGGCCATATACCTCCTCTTTTAGATGAGAGAAAGTCAAGACCCAGGAAAGGTTGCATGACTCATTTAAGGTCACACAACAGGTTTAGGGGCAATGTTGAAACCAACTCCTAGATTTTTCATTTCCGTTTCTATGCTAAACCATGCTGGCAGGCAGGGATAGTGATTTTGAAATCACTGACCCACTTTCTAGGCAGCATGACACTTTGATATGGTAGGCCCCTTTCATGGTCAAGGGAGTCCCATACGCAAGCCCAAGATAGAAAGTCTTGTGGCCTTAGGAGGACATCTGAATTCCCCTTGCCCTTGAATCAGAATCCAAACTGCAAGGGCTTGGGCAGTAATTCTTCACAAGACTGAGGGATCTTCAAGTGGAACTTGGCCACCACAATTCTTCTCTCACTAACCTGAGGGGTCCCGGCATCTCTTCCGACAGCGCCAGGGCAACTCTCAGCCCACCAACGTTTCAGAATACAATGCCGCTGCCCTGATGGAGCTGCTTCGTGAGAAGGAGGAGAGGATCCTGGCCCTGGAAGCTGATATGACTAAGTGGGAGCAGAAGTATTTGGAGGAGAACGTGATGAGACATTTTGCTCTGGATGCTGCAGCGACTGTAGCTGCCCAGAGGTGAGTAGCTGACCAGGTAGAGTCACTGCTTGAAGGGCATGGGTGGTGAGGACAACAGAAAAGTGACTGATTAATAGTTTTTTTCCAGCATTTTCTCTGCCGTAATGTTCTAGTTCTTGTTTCTCAGTTTCTTCTTAAGTGTGTAGTTGGGTTTTTGTTTGTTTCTTTGTTTTCCTCTGGTTATGGAGTGCCTGAACGACTGTGGGGTCAGAGGGTCAGGGATCTGAAAATTAAAGTGACTTCGGAACTTCCTGGAGTCATAGTTGGGCTTTCCTCAAGAGCCAGAAGAATTGCGAATGGGATCGACCAAACATTTGCACACTTCCTTCCCCAGAGCCACAGGTTCTTTCAGCCACATGTGTAGGTTTGTTTAGCCCCAGGACTGGCATGAAAGTTTCTCCAGAGAAATGCCACTCAGCAAGTAAATGTCACTCAGGAGTGGCTACTGCTATTTGATAGCTCTGGCTTGTCCAAGGTATGCCAAAGGCTGTGCTGAACACGAATCCATCCCTGCCCTTTGAGCAGGTCTATATTTGAAGCCCACATTCTCTGCCTTCATGAGTTGATCACATGGAAGCAGTCACATTCCCTTTGGTAAGGGAGAAAAAGTGGCAGGAGGCTTTTTAGGGTTCTGCCTTTTATGTGTTCCCCCTTTCATGTCATAAACATTTATTAGCGGTCTGTGGAGGACACAGTGCTCTTATCCAGTTTGTCTGTCTCGCTGCTGTTTATAATCATCATCTGGGAAAGAAGGAAACAACAAAAACTCAATTCAGGAGTTCCCATCATGGCACAGCAGAAACGAATCCAACTAGGAACCATGAGTCCGTGGGTTCGATCCCTGGCCTAGCTCAGTGGGTTAAGGATCCAGCATTGCCATGGGCTGTGGTGTAGGTCGCAGATGCAGCTCAGATCACGTGTTGCTGTGGCTCTGGCATAGGCTGGCAGCTGTAGCTCCGATTGGACCCCTAGCCTGGGAACCTCCGTATGCCACGGGTGCGGCTCTAAAAAAAAGCAAAAAAAAAAAAAAAAAAAAAAAACACCCACTCATTTCAAATCAGGATATGATGTGGATGCTTGGAGATACAAACAGAGCCATGGTCTGGAGTTGAGTGTCTAAGGCAGGCTGTAACATGTTGTACCCAGAGAGGTCTCTATCCAGAAAGTTACTAAAAACCATGGTGTTTGTTTTTAACATTCTCCTCAACACGGTGAGCTGGCAGGGTCTGGAAGCGCTTGCCAGACTTTGGGGCTGGGATATGTGTGTGGAAGGGGTGGTGGAGACATTTATTTTTGAGTCCTTCTCATGCCAAATCAGGGGGAGGTCAGTGCTTGAGAGTTGGACTAGTGGTTCGTAAGCCCACTCCCTATTCCCCAGGAAGGCATCTTGTATTTCTCTAACATGCTCTGTCTGTTTCCAGATACCACCTATAAACCTTAAATAGATTGAAATTGCTTGTGCCTTGATTTTGAGGTCTTCATGGGCTTTAGCTTAGGTGTCTTTTTCTTTTTTTCTGAGAACGCTGTGTTCAGGACATGGTAACATAGTAACACAGTGCACAGAAGCCCCAGCTCTGCTAGAAGATGGTGGAGAAGTTGTAGGCAGATTAGAAGCAGAATGAAGTGTAATTTTAGCTGCTGCCTCCCAAGAAAACATCTGTGCCCCAGTGCTTGTTCAGAGGTTACTCAGGAAGCCCTAATGCTAAAAAGGAGATGGAGGGCAATTTTGTCATCTTTGGGCAGAAACTTAGAAAGATAATAGATCCTGAAGGTGTGCAGTGTGAGAAAATGTTGGAAATCCAGGGTCTTGGTACAGGGAAGTTCACTGCTGAAACTGACTCCAGAAAAGACTCTAGGTCAAAATGCAGAAAAGCTAGGAGGTTGTCACCAGGCAGGGGGGTGGGAGGTGGGGTGTATGAACAATCTACCCTTTTCCTTCCTCCTTGGAGGGTTTTGACTATTGAGGGGACCCTTTTAGATGGATTTCTTTCCAGAATCCCTTGGCTCCCATAAAATAGATTTAATTTAAATTGAATTCCTTTAAATCACCAGGTAGAAAGTTTCCATGTAACCACTGTTTTCTGTAAAATATTCATGCTTATCATTTAATATGATAAAAAGCAGCCAGTTCCCACCTAGTAGGAACACTTTGTAATAGTTCCCCGGACCGACATTCTGTATCTGGACTGTGTACCTTTTGCATGCCTATTAATCCAACCCACAGGAGAGACTGAGAGATTGTATTCGAATTCCTGTAAAATAAAAGAATTGGATGAGGCGATTCCTCCAGATTCTTCTATTTGTAAGATTAAACTATTTTTCCACAGAGATGGATTTCCTTCTCCTTCCTTTCTCTCTTGATGGAATTTCAAATTTGGAAATTAACATTCAGAAAACCTTATTTCAAAACCTGTAGGCTCTTCTGCCTTTCCTTCTCTTGGCATTGCTTTTTGGTCCAGTGATTCACTTTCCTCCTCCCAACCCTAAATGCATTGACCAAGGTTCTGCTCTTTGCCCTTTTCTGTAGTATAAGCTTTATATTCTATTTTCTTCCAAAATAAGTTTTAAGCACCAAGGATCTTTGCTGCAGATGGAAAATCCTCAACATATATTTGAGTAATGAAGGAAGAAAAAAAAAAGAAGGAAAAAGGAAGAAGTAAAAGAAGGAGGGAAAAGATTTCTAACTCAATAACTTAAATCCCTAAGTCTAGCACACATTTTAACAGCCTGTCTTCCTGCTACTATCCCAAACTTAATTTATTCCTAATGCAATAGCTCATAGGCAGATAATAGATTGCACAATTAGGAAATGTTGCTTGAGTTGTATCATTGGCAGTTGAAGGATTTTTTTCAATTGAAGTATCATTCACCTACTTAAAAACCCCCTCTTTCAAGTGTATGATTTGACGAATGTCAGTAATTGTATACAATAATGTCGCCACCACCACAATCAAGGGGTAACTCCATCCCTTCCTCCCATGCCTGGCCCCAGACAACATCTGGTTTTTGTCATGGTAATTTTGCCTTTTCTAGAACATCATATAAAAAGAGCTGTATAATACATACTCTTTTTGTTTGATTTCTTTTCCTCAGCGTGATGATTTTGAGCTTCCTCTAAGTTAATGTGTACATCAATAGTCTATACCCTTTTAATTACTGAATAGTGTTCCATAGCATGGATGTACCACAGTTTATGCATTCACTTGATGATGGATAGTTGGATTGTTTCCAGTGCTTGGCCATTGTGAATAATACGGATTTTTAATATAAGAAGAGACATCTGTCTTTTCTGAGGGAAGAAGGCATAGGTAATCTGTTTATACCCATTTCAGCGCTCTCATTCTATGAAACACTTCTTGTTAAAGGGAAAGCTGTCAATTCAAGAATCTCATGTAGTTTACCATATAAGGCACTCTTCTAAGCACTTTACAATTATTGCTTGTCTTCACAATAATTTTTTGAGATAAGAACTAGTACCCATTCTACAGATGAGGAAACTGAGGCACAGACAGGTTAAATAATTCACACAGCTACTAAGAGCAGAAGAACCTGGACTTAAATATATATTTTTGACACCTTAACCATGATACTCTGCTGCCTCCCAGATAGGATGATTTCAAAGATGGTAAAATAGGGATTATTACCTGTTTAAGAGGTAGTAATTGAGTATTATGTAGTTGCTTTTAATCACAATAACATGGCCTATATTATAACTTCCTGTTATTGAGCTCCTTGAGATTCCTCTCTAGATGCTTAACGTAGATGAGGGAAGTTACTACCAAGCAGGAGTTCATCTTAGTAGAACGATTTGGCAATGCGCATTATTTTTAGTTTCAGTTCACAAATGGTGATTTATTTCTGATTAGCAGCAAAAAGCTAAAAAGATAACACAGCTGATCGACCATGTAACTTCTTACTTTGTACTTACTGAATCAGGTTATTACCTTTCTCTGGATGTGCAAATGCTTCATTTTTATTTAGGAAAAGAAAATCTGGGAGAAAAGGAAGTAAAGAAAAGCAGAAGGTAGAAGCCGGTCACATACGTTACATGTGTCTGCCTAGTCTTTCGCTGCAGGGGTCTTTCTCAGGTTCTGTTCTCAATTTTCTTCTCATCCTATCCTCTGTCTTAGTTATCTTGTTCTCTCCTATAGCCTCAAATAGTATCTCTGACATCTCTGAAGTTAAAGTTAGAATTTTCAACAACTTGTTGGCTACTGTCATATGGCTATTCATAAAACACTTTAGCAGTTCCTGTGGTGGCGCACTGGAAACGAATCTGGCTAGTATCCATGAGGATGTGGGTTCAATCCCTGGCCTCACTCAGTGGGTCGAGGATCCGGCGTTGCTGTGGCTGTGGTGTAGGCTGGCAGCAACAGCTCTGATTGGACCCCTAGCCTGGGAACTTCCATATGCTGCGGGTGCAGCCCTAAAAAGCAAAAAAAAACCCAAAACGCTTTAACTCCACTGTAGCTAAAGTCAAAACCTATTATAGAGTTCCGCCCACCCCCCCAAAAAAAGTTTTCCCTGGTTTCCTATCACAGAAAAGGAGCAGTAGGAATTAGAAACAACAAAGTCCTCATTCATTCTTCCCTCTCCCTAACACCCACATTTAAATAGTCTCCAAGTTCTAGCAATTCTACCTCCTGTAGCCTGTTTCCATTTCCCTTGCCACTTCACCAGACCCTGTTTTCGATATCTCTTGTCAGGCTTATAAACTTTCTGAGTGTTCTGCCTGGTTCCCGCATATGGTTCCTCTAATCCCTCCATCACATTTTAACAGAGATAATACGATCTTCCTAAAACACAGCTTGGATCATTTCATTCCCCCTTGAAAAGCTCTAATAATCTTCAGTGTCTGCTGGAATAAAGTCCAAACTCATGTCTGTAATAGTTAATTATCTACTTTCTTTTTCTCCTCTTGCAAGTTCTCTGCAATCGGGGGCTAGTCTTATCCATTGTCCATCCACTCTCCTGCCTCCCAGGAACTTCAAACGCTGTGCTCCACTCGTGGTCTAATTCACATGTTAAGTAAACAAAGGGGTGCTACTGATAGGAAAAGATGGCCTTGAAGTTTAAAAGGCGGCTAGATGTTTTAATTAGGAGGTCATGGGTGACATTCTAGAAAGCAGTGTAAGTAATGTGACAGGGATAACTTTGTCACACAGAGGAAGACAAGGGAAGATGACAAGAGGGATAGTTGCCAGAAATTGTTTCCTTAAGAATTTGAGGAGGAGGAGTTCCCGTCGTGGCGCAGTGGTTAACGAATCCGACTAAGAACCATGAGGTTGCGGGTTCGATCCCTGCCCTTGCTCAGTGGGTTAAGGATCCGGCGTTGCCATGAGCTGTGGTGTAGGTTGCAGACGCGGCTCGGATCCCGCGTTGCTGTGGCTCTGGCGTAGGCTGGCAGCTACAGCTCCGATTGGACCCCTAGCCTGGGAACCTCCATATGCCGCAGGAGCGGCCCAAGAAATAGCAAAAAAAAAAAAAAAAAAAGAATTTGAGGAGGAGTTCCTGTTGTGGCTCAGTGGTAATGAACCCGGCTAGTAGCCATGGGGCTGTGGGTTCAATTCCTGGCCCTGCTCAGTGTGTTAAGGATCCAGCATTGTCATGTGGTAGAGGCCAGCAGCTGAAGCTCCGATTTGACCCCTAGCCTAGGAACCTCCATATACCATGAGTGTGGTACTAAATTTAAAAAAAAAAAAAATGAAAAAGAAAGGAAAAAAAAAAAAGAATTTGAGGACTTCTCATTGTGGCTCAGCAGGTTAAGAACCTGACTAGTATCCATGAGGACTCAGGCTCTATCCCTGGCCTCACTCAGTGGGTTAACCCAGCATTGCTACAAGCTGTAGTATAGGTCACAGATGCAGCTCAGATCTAGTCTTGCCATGGCTGTGGTGTAGCTTGGCAACTGCAGCTCTGATTCAACCCCTAGCCTGGGAACTTCCATATGCCACAAGTACAGCCCTAAAAAAAAAAAAAAAAAAAAAAAAAAAAGACATAGGACAGTAATTTCAGGGATATACGGTTTGGGGGTCTGTAGGTTACAATTTCAAGTCCATCATCTCCCCACAGATGTGCTTAAGGATAGTCTCTGAGTATTGGAAGTTAGCAGGTCAAGTTACTCCTACAAATGCTGTCCTTTCTTGCTTTTGCTTAAGTCTTCTAGAAGAAGATTGATGTTGAAGGCTGTCCTGGCAGCTCTGGAGGAATTCACTAAGTGCCCCACATTTTCAGGCTCCATTCCTGAGGAGTTCACAGTGTCCATATCAATTAGCTGGCAGAGCTCTGTGTCCCCAAAATGGTCTTTTATGCAATGAAAGTGGCAGTAAGCCAGCACTGGCTCCCCCAGTGACAAACCGTACGCTCAAGTCCCCAGTGTCCACAGACACTGTGCACTTTTAAAAAGAGGCCTGGCTCTGAAGTCTCTACCATCACATTGGAACTGTGCACTGCAGGAATTGCCTCCAGGTCATTCCAAGGGCTGGGATTCACTTGGTTCATACTCTTTTGTTTGTTATTCTCCTTCTGCCTACACTTTTCTCTCAATAACAGATAACTTTGTCGAGTGTTTCTGCTTTGCCTGGCCCTGTATGTTTTACATGCACACTTTTATTTTATCCTCCCCCAAATCCCATGAGATAAAATTATTATCTCAGTTTTGCAAACAAGGAGACTGTGGCTTAGAGCAGTTAACCTAATTCCTGGGCTCATAGAATTTGGTAGTGGCAGAGTACTGAGGAAAGAGGAACTTGGCCCTGCTGTGATCTAAAGTCAGGGTCTGTGCTCTCAACACTACACAATATGCTGCTGCATCTTGATTACTTTGGAGCACAGGGGCCGTTCCTAGTAGGACTATAATCGAGTGAGCTGTACTAGAAAGAGGGTAGAATTCCCAGATGCTAAAATATTTGAATTTAGCAAATGATGAAAGCCACTGTGGTCCCATACCGTTTTGGTCTCCACTTATTTCACCATTCAAATAAATTGTTTCTGCCTTGCATGTAAAGTGCAAGCATTTGGAAGAACAGTAGTTTTGCAGAAGCACACCCAAATTCCCTACCTTTAATGCCGACGTTTTGCCTCTTCATCCCCCTGCCCCTTCATTGCCCTATGTACTGATTACAGTCTCTAAGCTAACAGAGTATAGCCAGCTGCTAGCAGAAAAGATGCCTGGAGTTGTCCTGCAGATCCTTGTTCTCAGAGGAAATATTACGCCACAGTGCTGGTTCATTGTTTTCTCAGCTTATTGTCTGGTTTTCTTTCAGACCCATATAATTACATCAATATTATCCCTGATCCCTTTTTCTTTCCCTCCAAGGTACTCAAATAAGATCCAGTTTTCTTCATTCTTTTCCCTCTTTTCTCTATTACTCGTTCCAAATGAACTAAAGAAAGATGCATGGCATCACTTATCAAGAGGATTTAGGATTCCCATTATTATTATTATTATTATTATTTTTGTCTTTTTGCCATTTCTTGGGCGGCTCCCACCGCATATGGATGTTCCCAGGCTAGGGGTCCAATCGGAGCTGCAGCCACCGGCCTACACCACAGCCACAGCAACGCAGGATCCCAGCCATGTCTGTGACCTACATCACAGCTCAGGGCAACGCCAGATCCTCAACCCACTGAGCAAGGGCAGGGATCAAACCCGCAACCTCATGGTTCCTAGTCGGATTCGTTAACCACTGTGCCACAACAGGCACTCCGGGTTCCCATATGTTTTTGACTTGTGCTGCTTAAACACCAGCCTTGCCCATGCGTTAGACCCTCTCCCTTCCTCTGCTTGCTTCTCTTCGCTTCCCTCCCCACCACCGCCTGTGCACATGCACAAACACACACATACTTTCAATTAATTACTCTTTGAATTAATGGCCTGAGATACTTTCAGATGGAACAAGATGGTCCCTCATGCAGTTGAGACTTTGGCAAAAGAATAGTCACCTGGGGAGACTCGTTGATTTGGCACTAGAGTGTATAAGATGTAGCTTAGATAGGAATCAAGTGGCACTGACTCAAAGGCCCTGCTCCTCACTCAGCTCCCCCTGCCCTACCTGAACTTCGCTGTTGACATATCTAGAGTTTGTTTCTGGCACTTAGGTGGCATTACTGTTACTAAATGTAGCAGTCGCTATTGAGTACCATCTCTACTTCCTTCAGCATCTAGCCTTTTCCCCTTCGTGACTGTTATGAGAATAAAGTGGGAGTATCTCATATGTAATATAAATAATAATATGAAGTAGAAATATAAATGTCTTCCTATTGCCTGGTCATGATCTAAAGACTTGAAGGGACGGTATGCCAGAAGATTTGGGGAGGGTGTCCGAAGTTTGATTTCAATGCAAGGCTTTCCAGCAGTACCTTTGACTTAGGAGGGAGATAGGATTCATCGATTTTGTTGCCCTCCTGTCATCATCACTGCCTTTTTCTTGCCCAGGGACACAACAGTCATCAGCCACTCTCCTAACACCAGCTATGACACAGCTCTAGAAGCTCGAATCCAGAAGGAGGAAGAAGAAATCTTGATGGCCAATAAGCGTTGCCTTGACATGGAGGGCAGGTAAAATGTTGATCTAGACCCTGAAAGATCTGAGAAGTTGGTATGGAGACCAGATAGGCCGGTAGGGAAGGGCAGAGCATCTTCCTTCACAGGGACACCTGATAATGTAGCCTCCCCCAACCTCTGCACCCTTGCCAGCATTTTACTTAGGATTTGAGATGCAGTCTCCTTTACCTCGCTCATTCCCACTAACTGTGGAATGCCAAGTAACATTGCTTTTCCCATGGGCCTCAGTAATTGTATTCTATCCAGCATCTGAATTGTTGGCATTTGCGCTCTGGGGTATTCTTTCTAGCATTGCACCTCAACTCTGTGCTATAGCAGAGTGCTCAGTAAAAGAACATCCACTCAAACTGGGAGCCAGGGCATCTGATGTGATGTCTCTTAGGAACTCATTATCATTTACTTATTAGCCAAGTTGCAGCCCATTCTTAGAAGTTCTCATCTTCTCATGGACTCATCATTTCCATTGACTTAGATTCTTCGCTATGGTCCCACTACATCAGTTTACTTTCTCACACACAGCCTTTCTTTCACTGATGCACTGCTTGGATGGCCTAAAGTTTAAGCGACTCTTGGATCCTCCACTGTGCCCATTTGGGTGTATAAAAGGCATTAGAAATTGTTGCACCCTGTCTCAGGTCTTGCAACTCAAAAGTAACGAAATAAAAAAATAAAAAAATAAAATACAAGAAAAGTAAAAAATAAAATAAAATGAACTACAAAGATATGTTATACAAAAAAAAAAAAAAAAAGGCTCAACAAGACCATCCTTCAGTCAAAAAGATAATGGGAGCTCAAATCCATGCAAGTAGTGAGCCCAGAACCTGGAGGTAGCCACAGGGTTTTATATGTTCTTTGCTTTTGGCTCTTAGGATCAAGACCCTCCATGCCCAGATTATTGAGAAGGATGCCATGATCAAAGTACTCCAGCAGCGTTCCCGGAAGGAGCCGAGTAAGACAGAGCAGCTGTCATCCATGCGGCCAGCAAAGTCTCTGATGTCCATTTCCAATGCTGGATCAGGCTTGCTCTCCCACTCTTCCACCTTGACCGGCACCCCCATCATGGAGGAGAAGCGGGATGACAAGAGCTGGAAGGGGAGCTTAGGTAATGATAGTAAATAAGGAAGATCAAAGTGACACGTTTAAGGAACCTTGACTAAAGATGCTTGCCCATGTGGCAGTGAAAAGGAGCGATGGTCCTAACTCTAGAGAGGAAGATATAACAGGTTGGGTATTTGACACCCCCCCACCCCGAGAGGTTGGCTGCATATTTAGCAGCCCTTCCACACTGTAAAGTCTCCCTGAGAGAATATTGGTTGAATCCAAGGCCTTAGAAGATAAAAATCCTGAGTTATATTTGTGTGGGAAGGAAGATAACTTCAGTTTCCTCTTAAAAATTCTCATCTTTGGCTTTTGCCATGCAGGACCTTTTGTCTTTGTTCAAAGCCCATGTGGCCTTTGTGTCATTCAAAATTTCAGTATTCCAGCCTTTTCTGGGTTCTTTCTGCCCATAAGATAGGAGGACGCGGAGTTCTAGTTAAGCTCAATGAAGCTGGGTAGCAGGTTTGTTACCAGAATGTTCTGAGATGAGAACAGAATGTACTCTTTCACTTCATTCCTGTCCATTCCTTCCCCTGTAATCAAAACCCCAGAAGTTTTGTGGATACCATGAAGCACATTTTTAGAGCCTGAGAAAACAAGCTATCTACATTTTCACTGTAGCTCTTTTTCCTGCTCTTAATACCCTTTTCGGTCCTCTGACACTTACCGTGTCCTTTGGTTAAAGTAGGTGTTTAGGTCACCATGGTCATGATTAGAACTTTAGATCACGCAATTATTATCACACTCATCTGCAACCACAGGCTTCTTGCCCTGATCCCTTCCAGCTGTCTGGTAATGGATGGTGTCGGTTAGAAGTGGAACTGAGTAGAAGCATTCTGACAGCTCGTTGGAAATCAATCACCATTGGAAAAATAAATCAAAACAGATACGCAGGACGTTTAAAGGTTTAATACGTTGTGGTGGGAGGTTGGAGAATGAAAACCAGAAGGGATCTGCCAAGTCCTGAAAGAAGCTTTTAGCCATGGTGGGAGGTGCCTGGCGGACTGATTCCTGGGTTCCCCGGAGGCAAAAGTAAAGAATTTGGAACCATTCATATTTATCGTGAACCTCCCGAGAGGAAGAAGAGGTAATCAGATGTCTGTATTGGAATAGCCTATAGTGTCCTAACCTCCTTCCTTCCTTCCTTGGTAGGTATCCTCCTGGGTGGAGACTACCGTGCCGAGTCTGTACCTTCCACGCCTTCGCCTGTGCCGCCTTCCACTCCCCTGCTCTCAGCTCACTCCAAGACTGGCAGCCGGGACTGCAGCACCCAAACGGAACGGGGAACGGAACCCAACAAAACCGCAGCTGTCGCTCCAATCTCTGTTCCTGCTCCAGTTGCTGCTGCCGCCACTGCTGCTGCCATCACTGCCGCCACTGCCACCAACACTGCCACCGCTGCCACCAACACCACCACCATGGTAGCTGCTGCTCCAGTGGCTGTGGCTGCCGCTGCTCCAACTGCTGCCACCCCATCTCCAGCAACTGCTGCTGCTGCTCTTGCCGCTGCTGTTTCTCCAGCTGCTGCTGCTCCGATTCCAGCTGCTGCCTCTGCTGTTGCTGCTGCTGTTGTTGCTCCTGCTGCTGCTGCTGTTCAGGTTGCTCCAGCTGCTCCGGCTCCGGTTCTAGCTCCAGCTCCAACTCCGGTTCCGGCTCCAGCAACGGCTCAGGTTTCTGCTCCGGCTCAGACTCAGGCACCAGCTCCGGCTCCGGCTGCGGCTGCTCCTCCAGCTCCAGCTTCAACTCCAGCTTTGGCTCAGGCTGAGGCTCCTGCAAGTCCAGCTCCCGGTTCTGGACCACGTCGTTCGCCTGTACCAAGTTTGAGCTGCAATCCAGATAAAACAGGTAATAATTCTCTCCATCTGGTAGCTGTGGGCTTTGCCCTCAATTACAGATGTGTGTGTTGGCCGCTGCTCTTTAGGCTCAGTTGGTCATTTAGTTGGGCCTTCTCAAGTTCTAAAGCGGATTAATCAGAAGAGATAAGGGCAGAGAGTCTGTAAATGACTTCTCCAGGATAGGAACGGGCTGAGTCAAGGCCATTCTCTCAGTAGTAAATGCTCAGGTGAACAAGAAGCAGGGGGTGGGTAGCAGGCAGATCTCACTTTGCCATTGGCTTGATGTGAGCTCTAAAGCCATTTCTGCAATTTGAGTTTTCACCTAAGTGTTTTCTAACCCCTTATTTCCATTTAGATGGCCCTGTTTTCCACTGCAATACTCTGGAAAGAAAAGCTCCCATTCAGATCCTGGGACAAGAGCCTGATGCAGAGATGGTGGAATATCTCATCTAAACGGCCTAATCCAGAGCTGCAGTGTATCAGCAAGAATGTTTTTAATCATTTTTCCCTTTTGTTTGTTCTTCTTTTGAGGGTCAGGACAAGGGTTGGGGGGGAATGTTTTTTTTTAATGGGACTTTTTATTGAAACAACATAGTACTTAGGTAATACCATACGAACTCCAGTCTGTTCTGGTACACTTAGAGAGTACCTCGGAAGCCAGATCAATCAGAATGTGCTCTAGAGTCTCTTGTTCGGATTTCTCCAAATACTGGGACTGTTTCTAGCTGGGTAGACATCAATGTTTTCAATGTGCTGAAATTTGTTGAGCATTTCCATATTCCAGATCATTCTTTGATTCGAAGAGCACAGCATGTTCAGAAGACAGTGTGTAACATGTAGTTCGGAAGTGGGAAGCCAGAAAGAATGTGGGTGTGTGCTGTTTTGTATAGTAACCATATAGGCAGCATCCAGAGAGAGCTCTCGCCTCGGGCTCACGAAAAGGAATAGCTTTAGGAGCTCCATAAACTGGAGAAAAGGTAGGGAGTATTGGGGTATGGAAGGGTGCTGGAGCTAATTTTCCCTCCCAATTTCCCAGCTACCCTGGGCCAGGAGAGTGTGTTTTTCTTTATTTCAGCGGTGCTTTGGAAGTGGATTCTTTTGGTTCCCTCATGGAGGTTCATACATTCATATATATACTCTGGAGTAATTTATGCATTGGGATAATTAATATATTGCTTTCAGATGCTAGGAGAGTAAATTAGCTGAGTGATACACAACTTCTTCTCTCTTAGGGAGTTAGACCATCAGAGGCCTTGATGGAGAGTTGCATGAGGTGCTGTATGCAGACTGGTGTGGTCTGTGTGTAGCCAGGAGCACAGCTTACTTGCCTTTCCCGAGACCAATCTGCTTAGTGTTTATTTTTTCTCCAGCACAGATTCACTGGTTGTGTCACCCGTCTCAAATTGCCAGTCATTTGCCAGATGAGGAAGCATTTCTGTTGACGGGTTGAATGCTTTGCATTTCTGGTGACTACTTTGAAATAACTCATGTTGTCTTTCCCAAATTCTTCAAAAGCATAGTTGACTATCACCTCCAAGGGAAGAGCATCAGAAGCCCAAAGTACTATGCTGCGGTCAGGGGAGGGGGGCTGCAGCAGTATCCTCAGCTACCTCTTCTCACTGCCAGTGACTCCATCTGGGAATACCTTTGGAGAGCAGCAGGAAATGCGCATGTGGGCAGGGACCAAGGAGGCCAGGGCCCCAAGCCTTAGGGCTGCCTCTAGGGACACAGAAGGGCTGCCTGTTGCCACAGGTCTCTGCCCTGTGTCACCTCTCTGCCCTTCCTTAAGGTGACAAATCCACAGATAATGTCATTAAGATAAGTTTTCAGGGGTATGGGGGGGTGAGGGGAGTTGGGGGGGTGTTAGGTGAGGGTGGGGGGTAGAGGTTTGGGGATGTGTTAGTTAGAAACCAGATTAATAGGATCTTAGGCCTGATATATGACGTTGTGAGGCATAGTGGCTGGAAGGAACTTTAGCAATATAGCCCGACTCCCTCATTTTAGTAATGAGGAATCTGAGACCCAGAGAGGTTGAATGACTTTTTCCAGATCACACAGCACAGCGTTCCGCTCTGCCAGTTACCATGCTTATTTTGGGAAACCCTTATATACAAAAAGCCCTATGTTAAGAAAAGACAGCGACATGGCCCAGGGCACATGCATTTTGGAAAATGCCCCTGGCTTGCATAGTTTGTCCAGGGTTTTGAATTCCTATCTGCCTCTCCTGCAGTGCCTTTTGCAAGGTTTTCCCTTTCCTGATCCTTATTTCAACACTGAGTCACATGAACCATCCCCCTAAGAAATCAGTCTTACTTCTTCTCTTGCTATGGGATTGGCTGTCCTGGATCATCTTACACAGTTCCTCTGTGAGTATAGGAATGGCATATGTAACAGTATTTTAATGTTGTTCCTAAAAAAGAATTATTTTGTATGTGGTAGGGGAGAGACAGGAGGGAGGGTGATAGGATTTTTCAGCCAGCCCTGACATTTCTGCTAATGAAGTGATCATCCTACACATTAGTCCTCAGTCATCAAGTGAATATCAAATAGAAATTAAAAGTACATACAGATGTGATAAATTCATTTGAGTAATAAAAAAAAGTTTAAAAGTACATTGGTGTTAATACTCATACTACCCTTCACTCATAGGGAAAGAAACGCTCAAATAATAGAAGCAACAAGTAGCAAATCCAGGACTGCTACTTTCTATCCAAATAAATTTTTAAAAATAAACTAAAACCTTTCATCGACTCCTTTCATGGTTATAACACACAGCCGTAATTTTTGCTAGCTCTAGGAGGCATCATTTTAATCACAATCTGTAAGGTGACAAATGTCATACATTCCACACCGTGTGGCAGCCATCTCTTTAGACTCATATTTTGGGAAAAGGAAGAAGTTCTTGGTCAAGTACTATTTTGAACTTTCTACAGCTTCTCTTTCCCTTCACATCAGAGGGAGTCCTTTTAGGCTCAATTTTTGATCCCAGGTAATTTGCTAAAATAATATGGTACATCTCAGAGATGGAAGAAGTCCATGTCAGTGTATTATGTTTACGAGGACGACAGATTCAGCCTTTTCAGAAAATCTCTAATAGATGTCATTTAAAAAATTCAGGTTTATGGGGGAAATCTTGAGTTAGCCACCTTTTCATGATTGTGTGGATGTAACATTTGGGGGAATCTTTCTGGACTCCCACCTATCTATGCATTTTACTGGCACCTCAGGACAGGAGGGTGAACTTGTCTTAACTCGTACTGCCTGGTGGTCTCTGGGGACCTTCTAAGTCAGTTGAACACCATTGTCCCATGTACAGAAAACCTTCATTAGAACAAACTTTACTTGATATAAAATTCCTATTAACAATTTTTTATTAAATAAAACTAGCTTGAGCTTTCTTTTAAGGTCATGTATCTTGATTGTTGTTTTAATGAAGGATTTGTTTTCAATGCTGCTTTTGAGCTTCAGGATGACAGGATAGTAGGAACCTGAAATACTGCCGTCATCTGCCATAGGAAACACACCAAGAGACCTGTCATGCTCTCTTTTTCTTGTTACACAGTTGAGTGGAGACAGCAGTTGGAAAATGAACAGACTGATTGTGCAGACTACTTTTTATGAAGAGCCTAATCACTCATAATGCGGCAGCTTAAAGTGTATACGTATGCACTAACTTTTATAAATTATATTCTCATGTCTGTTAGCCATACAATCTCCTGTTATCTCTATTGCTCATTCACATATGGAATGTGTTACTTAAAATGTGTGCATTCTTACTGAACATGTTTTCAAAGGAAGACATCAGCTACGGGCTAATTGCCACCAATGTCAGCCCGCCATGATCCTTAGAAATCTATCTTCCATGTACCATCCATCATCAGTTGGACAAGTGTTGGGAGTTTGTTTATCTTTTTCTGGTAGCAACGATGGTTTACATGGAGCCATCAAACCTCCTTCTGGCCTCCCTTGTGATTGATGGCATGTTTGTAAAATGGATAGCTGGGGTTGGTAGAAGGCTAGGCAGGAATCACCTTTGGGTTAAAGTGTATGTGGCCCCATAATGATTGAGACCCCCCCATTCTGTAATCAACTGAGCTAGTTCCAATAAAGTTAAGCAGGTTTGAATCCACTTTGTGCCTATCTTTTCACTGACAATAAAGTTAGCTATTTTAAAATGCAGTACTGTGTGGAAAATGCTTTGGTGTTTACCCAACGGAGGCTTTATTTGCGCTGTATCAGTGATTACTTTCAATTTAGTATGTGGTGAAATTGCCTTTCAAGGGCAGCATGTGGCAGAATTTGCATTTGCTTAAAGTATGGAATGTGATTATAAAGTATTAAGATAACACCACCGTGGGCCGCATGGTCTAATCGGTTCCTTTATATATTCAGGCAGCATATATTAAAAGCTTTGCATCTTTTTATCTCCTGGTTCCAAGGGATAAAACGATGGCCACCCAAAGCAGAGAATTCATCCTTTGGTTAGGATTTTGGAAGGCTTCTTGATGTTCCTTTTGTACCCTTGTTCTTATGCCAATTCATCAGTTTTGGTTGAAGGAGCTTGTTATTAAAAGCAAATCAAAACCACAAACAAGTTGGCTCTTTTCACTGAAAATGTTAAAGCTGCCTTTACACTGCCCTCTCTGTGCCTCCTGTTTACCACTGAGTCCCAGTCTGACCCGGGAGGATAAGATCCCCACAGGCTTTGAAATGACACTTTCACAGTGAAATTGGGCTTGATGGGTGTTGCAAAAGAGATGGGAAGGGGGTATAGAATGCATTCAATTCTAAATTCGATTTTTTTTTTAAGCTGTGCTACGTTCCCTCCATATTTATGATGAGTGCTTTGATAACTATATGCGTGAAAGCCCAGTCCTCTTTTTCAGGGCAAAGGAGATAGTATTAACTTCACCTTTTTACAAAACTTTGTGGAGCATTCCTTTCAGGAATATACTGTGCCTAGTTCTTAATGAGCAGTCATTTGTGGAGAGAAAAAGCAAGTGTCCCTTTAAAAGTGACTAAGGTCACATTGTAGGAAAATTTCTATATGTTATGCAGTATTATAATCAATCTTATTATCTCTATGGTACTGCGCCTCCCATCCTGTGGGCCACCCCTACCATGATTAGTGATCTACTCAGTCTGTATGAGTTACACATTGCAGGAAAAAAAAAAAAAAAACACCCCCTGCTTCTCACCTTCGCCTCCATCTTATCCTGCGGAAAGGTTTTTACTGGAGGAGAAAAATGTATAAGTGATTTGGTCTTAGAATCGTTTCTACATTGCTTGGAGGTCACCCTGATAGTTGGAGCGAAGTCCCCTGAATGACAGGACTTAGTTTCCAAAAAGAAATATGTTCTCTACAACTTTAAAATTGCATACCACATCCAAGTACCTCACTCCTCAGATGCCCAAACTGGCCAAGCCCAGGCTATTTATTTTGGCTCCCACTCTTTTTCATTTGTCTGTTGCCTCTACCCTTAGCTTTAGGCACAGGGGAATTGTTGAATGACTACATATTAGATGTTTCCCTTGTGTATGAGGCCCCAAAGTTCCAAAAAATACAGTCCCTAATTGTAGTTTCTTAGAGAAAACCGCACATGCACATACACATATTTACAATCCACTGTGATACGTGAAATGGAAGAAGTTCAAACAGGATACGGAAATGGTGCAAAGAAGGGAGTGATTTCGGGAATGGAACAGAGAGTTGGATGCGTGTGGGAAGAACCACATTGAGCTTTGAAGGCTGTACAGGTATTAACCTGGTGTACTAGGAGATGGGGACAAAATGCCAGGCAAGAGAAAGAGCTTGTGCGAAGGAAATCTCACTTGGTCAGACCTGCAACAGAATGAAAACTATGTTTCCAAGATCAAAGTCTCTAGAGAACTACTCTGAATTTTAACGACTTCTTAATGGCAACTTAAAAACTCAATAGGACATTCTGGTCCAGAAGTTGAAAGAACATGGAGTTCTAGGTCCAAATGTGCCGCAAAACAGATGTTTACCTTTGTACAGATCTCTTAACGGGATCAGAGACGTTTATCAGTAAAATAGGGATAAATACTTATCCCCGCAGACCTCTTGGAGAGAGGATAAGAGTGCTTCACAAAGTGAGAATATAAAAAGATGCTGGTCAAAATGATAGGCTGAATCTATAAAGATGAAATGGTTTACTTAACTTTCCATCAAAGAAAAATTCAAACTTGCACAAATACAGAACACTCTAAGGCACTTCTGTGTGTCCATGACCGGGCTGTACCAGTTACCAACACACACCAAATCTTGCCTCATTTATCACCACCACCCATCCACCCTATGTTATTTTGAAGCACATCCCAGACATAATAGCATTTCATCCCAGAATACTTTTGTATGCATAAAGATGACATTTTTATTAATGAAAAATGTGAAGGCTACTCCAGGAACGAAAATGAACAACCCACCAACACAACAAAATGATATCATCTTTGTGCTTCATCGCTTACAAAACGTCTTGGTTTGATACCAGTTCTCCTGCCCTAAATTAAAACTTAATCTCAAAAATGGAGAGGTTCATTCTCCCACAATTCACATATCAAAGGGGAAGATATGTTCTCTAAAGAAACTCCAATGAAGTTTCCAAGCTATCATTCCTCCTCTAAGCCATATAAAAAGCTCCAGCTCCTTAAAAGTCCTTGTCATCCAACTATTCCTTGTTTACTCTTATCTACCAATTTGGTCACTCTCCTAAGCACACTAATGATTTGGCTCCCTGGGTCACAGTTTTCCTCTCCAGGTTCAAAGACACGGTTACCATCTTGGCCTATCAGCTTCATTGCCCTCTCCAGCCCCACATACCTCCATGTTCGTTTCCCTGGCTGACCCGAACCTTGGCATCGTGCAGAACTCTTCCACCGTGGAGATCACATGCCCCAGAAGCCCACTCTGACCACAGTCTCCCATCCTCCTGGTTCTCCTACTCCCACTTTATATATCTTCCCTTTGACTTCCCAGAGCCCTCAAAGTCCTTTGATGCCCCTATTTCCTCAACTTTTAGCCCTGACCTACCTGATCTGAACCTCACACTCAAATCACCTGAACATTCAGATCATTCATACCCTTAAAACCACAATCACTCATCACAAGCCAGCAACTCATGAGTCATGCTTGACACCCCCTTCTTCCTCGTAGATGATGTCCAATCTATCACTGATCCTAACAAAATAAATCACAAAATCCATTCAATAGTCTCCAATTCTACCACCAACAACCTATTTTAGGCTCTCATTATCTTTCACCTAGACTATTTCAATAGTATTAACTGATCTGCCATGCCCACTCTTTTCCTTTTTTTATATCTATTTAGCAACAAATATTTATATTTATTCAGCAACAAATATAATTCATATCATGTCATTCCCCTGCTTAAAATCTTTCAAAAATTCCCACTGCAAAGTGAATGAGGACTTCCCATTGTGGCTCAGCGGCAACAACCTGACTAATATCTATGAGGACAAGGGTTCAATCCCTGGCTTCGCTCAGTCGGTTAAGGATCCAGTGTTGCTGTGAGCTGTGGTATAGGTCGAAGACATGGCTCAGATCGTCATTGTTGTGGCTATGATGTAAGCTCACAGCTATAGCTCCAATTCAACCCCTAGCCTGAGAACTTCCACACGCCTCAAGTGCAGCTCTGAAAAGAAAAAAAGAAAAAGTGAATGAGACCACAAGAGTTAAACAACTAACCCCACATTTGGGGGGATTTGCTGGATTTGAAACTAAAACCCAAATATCTTGAACTCTTGCTCCAATAGGGTCATTTATCGTGCCTTATTCTGAGTATCTTCTTTTTCTTAGGCTCACAGCACACCACTGCAATGGCATCATTATTCTCTCTGATATTAACCTAGAAGAATACCTCTTGAAGTCTTTTCCAAACCATCTGTATCAGAATCTCCTCAGCCAGGTGTTTATTCAATGCACACTCCCTGGCTTTGCCTCCAGGGAAATAATCCTGTAGTTCTAGGATAAGACCCAGGAATTTGCAATTTAACAAGCTTCCCAGGAGACTTTGATGTAGTTTGTCCTGAGACTACATACTTTGAAAAACTCTGGCCGAGGATTTCCTGGCATTTATCTTACTTCCCTCCCCCTCTTCAGTTCCTCTGCTACATAAAAGATTCTCAACTGCACACAGTTAAATGATTAAGTCCAGTTTGAACATTAGCTATCACCACACACCCTTACTTCAATAGGCAGCCATTTTCTCTGTGTTGTTCACTCTTAGTATCTATCAGTAGGTACCTAGTCTCCTCAGATATAATTCTTAAGTGGTTGAATTTAGTGCTCTGAGGAAACAAGACATATTGGTTACCTTTGTTATTGGTTTACATGGTTTATAGTCTTTAAGACAACCACAACCATATTTATGATCTTGGTCAGCTCATTTAGCTCCAATAATATGAGACCACTGGATTATAATTTCCAATGTCCCTTTCGAGTCTTATATTCCTTGATTCCATGGGACTAAATACGACCTCTCAGGTCATAGATTTTTTTGCATGGATCAAAAATTGGCCATGTGGCACAGATAAAAGCTTTTAAAATCTGAATATATTGAAAATATTCCAAAGGCCTAAAATCTATTTATCAAACTTCAATTTTTTTTTCTGCCAGTTCTGCCCACACTTGGCATTTTATTCTCCCATCTTGGCAATACATATTTCATTCTCCTTCTATACATGCCATCTTCCAAAAAGGCACATCTACAAGAATAAATTTCCCAGAAAAATCAAAGATCAAAACATAGAGAAGGTAGGATAGTTTAAATTTCTTTCAAGCTATGAGTCTATGGTAATTCGCATTTATTCAGTTGTAGGGGGCTGAGTGGCACAAACAAGGGAAGGTAAAAGGGAAATAATCAAGGCCAAGAGAATGATGCCATTCGCTGAGCTACGATGAAACCCATGGGACTAACTAGAGCTAGGAGAGAAAAAGGAAAAGACATTTTTTTGTAACTTGCCAGTTGTTAAAAACTAGTTGTGCAACAAGAACATAACATATGTATTCTTCCCAACAACAAAAGTTTAAGAGATCCAAATTTTTTTAACATGTCTTTTTAAAACTCTTTTCTTTTTTCACACCCAGGGGCAAATCCACATCTTGTGCATTTTGAAATTTAGACAATTTGGAAAACCCTCTTTATGAAAAAGGATTTTTTAAATTATAAATACACAACCAGAGGGTAAAGTACTTATTTAGAATGAGAAATCAGAACTAATCACAAAATTTCTAAAGCTGACAAACCTCACATATATAACAATAAAAAAGAAAAACAACAGAATATTTTTTGTTAATTAATTGCCCAGCACACCCCTATAATACATTTTTCCTACACTCTTGGCTTCATGTTTTTGTTGGCTTCTTCATATGACAATGGTTTTGTAATATCATTTCCTATCCTAGCTAGAGAATCGGAAGATAATGTAGTCTTCCCCCAGCATGGTTAATCTAAATGTATTTTTTTGTTGTTTTTTTAGAGCTGCATGTGCGGCATATGGAAGTTCCCAGGCTAGGGGTTGAATCAGAGGAGCTACAGCTGCCAGTCTATACCACAGACACAGCAACACCAGATCCGAGCCACATCTGTGACCGACACCACAGCTCACGGCAACACTGGATCCTTAACCCACTGAATGAGGCCAGGAATCGAACGCACATCCTCATGGATACTAGTTGGGTTCTTAACCCGCTGAGCCACAACAAGAATTCCTCAAAATGTATTGTTATTATGGAAAACTAAAGCATGCAATTTCATGAATACTTGAAGTAGAAACGGTGCTTGTAGAATTGATGCAGGTTTGTGCTCTCTACACATAAGAATTCTGGTAAATTATATTTTAGGCAACCCCTATCACAGAATAAAAGTACTATGCCTAGTTGTATATACTGTATTATTGAGTATATTTCTAAGAGAAGAAAACTTTCTCTGTTTTTAGACATTCATGAAAATGAATACCCGCATACCATTTTGCACATCAGGGGACTGAAGAAAATTTCTACAGATTTGTTTCTGGATCCATACATTCCAAACCTTATGTCAGTACCCACATACTTTCAGGGCCGAGTACCATAAGACACATTCATAGAGTGATAAAACTTCTGGCTTTGCACCTGTGTATTACCATGCTGGATAATTCAGCACAGTGAGCAGTGGAGGTATTTCTGGAAGTCATTCCTTTACCAGGGTGGTTTAGCAATGATTTATCTACACGTAGGACTGACTGCAAACCACATAAATATATCACTGAACACAAACTAAATATATCTCCCACCAAACTTCCCCTTTGCTAGATCTCCAACATGAGAGAAAGTGTTAGGGACGGAAATGAGAGTGGGATGAGATTAGCAGTTATACTAGTCAGGGTTCTCCAGAAAAACAAAACAAGAGAGGGGAGGGATGGAGTTCCTGTAGTGCACAGCAGAAACAAATCCAACCAATAACCATGAGGATGCCAGTTCTATCCCTGGCCTCGCTCATTGGGTCCAGGATCCCGGGTTGCTATGGTTGTGGTGTAGGTCGTGGACACAGCTGGGATCTGGCATTGCTGTGGCTGTGGCACAGGCCTGCAGCTGCAGTTCCCATTTGACCCCTAGCCTGGGAACTTCCCCTTGCCAAGGGTGTGGCCCTAAACAAAAATAAAAACAAAAACAAGGCAAAAAAGAGAGAGAGAGAGAGAGATGTGAGGGAGAGAGTAAGAGGGAGATATTTGGAAGCTATCCCATTTGAAATGTTGAGACAGAACTGCTTTTACTCCGGGAAACCTCAGTCATTGCTTTTAAAGCTTTCAACTGATTGGATGGGTATACAAATATTATGAAGGGCAATCTGCTTTACACAAAGTCTACTGATTTAAATGTTAATGTCCTCTAAAAAAATCTTCATAGCAACATGTAGACTGATGTTTCACCAAACAACTGGGCACCATAGCATAGACAAGTTGGCACATAAATTTAATCATTATAGCAATATTAAGCAATTTTACCCAATAGGTTAAGCTCTCTTATTTTTGAAAATATCATAGGAACACCCCAGCATGTGAACCCATTGCTAGGAACTCTCCTAGGGCATCCCTATGCAATTCATATCCCACACCCAACCCATCAATAAATCCCATGACTTCCATCTTCAAAATATACCCAGAATCTGACCATGTCTACTGAACGTGCTAGTTTCACCTTCTGCTGTAGCACCATCTCTTCCAGAATTTGTTCATCTTTGCTTTGTGTTCTTCACTCAGAGAGCTGGTTAGCTCATTATTTTTTATTTTTATGCAGGAATTTTGGGAAACAATTTTCCTCTACTCAATGGCACAATCGTGTATGGCGTTTTATTTCTGTTGCACTTTTCTACCTTTTAAAAGACAGTACGCTTTTATCAATACTATGTCAGTTCCTTTTTATTATCCATGCTTGAGTGATTTGGATTATCCCATCTCAGCTATTTCTAGGAGATTCCAGTGATGGAAAATGAGCTGGGGTAGCCTTTCATGTCTCACTACCCAAAAATTCTATCCCTGGCAGGCAAAGAGATGATATGCCTCCTCTGTGAGGTTCTTTGTCTAGTCCTATTTTGTCAGCTTCTCTGAGCCAAATCTAGTCTAGGAGAACATCGGCCCCTGCTGTCCTCATCCCAGTCCTTGGACCTATTGTTGCAAACCAGGGAATTAGCTTTTATACCTCAGGAAGTACCACTCACCTTCAGGAAGTATTTTTTTGTTGAAGCTTCTTAAGATCTGTTGTGTTTTTTCTACACTCTCAGGGCTTCTTCCCTTCCCATGCCTTCTTCCCATTCCTCCCCTATCGCAAATACTTTTGGCAGCTGCAATTTGGAGTCTGGTGATTATATCTGTCTTAGTAGATAAGTGGAGCTTGGAGGGTTTTTTTCCACTCTCCTTTTTGCTCTTGCGTGATTTCCAGGAAGTGAAAGGGAAAGTGCTGACTTATACAGACATACCGATACTGTAAATGACCCTGTTTTTATTCCTTATTACATCTTCAGAGCCTAGAATAGTGCCTGATATCAAGTAGGTGCTCAGTAATTTTTTTGATAAATGAATGAATGAATTAAACTGTATTCTTGATTCCTGTATCTGAGCTGCTGTGGTTGCTGAAGAAAGATAAGGAAATTGGTGCCACTGCACACTCAGAGACTCCAATTCCAGCTGAGAACTTCTGTCTTTGCCCCTGGCCAGTTTCCTGTTCCCCTCAGAAAGTATTCCACACATAGCACTCTTCCCAAACAATATGCAATCGCCGACCGCCTTCTTCACAGATCACCTCACCCCCCACTTCAGTGTGAAAGGGTTTTCAATTGGGAACCTGAGGTTATTAAAAAATATATAACATTACATATAGGGATGTATGGTGCAACATGATAATTAACATTGTAGTACATTATATATAAAAGTTGTTAAGAGAGTAAATTCTAAGAGTTTTTATCACAAGGAAAATCTTTTTTTTTTTTTTTGGTCATCTTTTTGCCTTTTCTAGGGCCACTCCCAAGGCATATGGAGGTTCCCAGGCTAGGGGTCCAATCGGAGCTGTAGCCACCGGCCTACGCCAGAGCCACAGCAATGCGGGATCTGAGCTGCGTCTGCAACCTACACCACAGCTCAGGGCAATGCTGGATCGTTAACCCACTGAGCAAGGGCAGGGATCGAACCCGCAACCTCATGGTTCCTAGTCAGATTTGTTAACCACTGCGTCACGACGGGAACTCCGGGAAAACCTTTTTTTCTTTTAATTTTGTATCGATAGTGATGATGAATGTCACTAAATTTCTTGTGGTAACCATTATCACGAGGTATATAAATCAAATAATTTTGCAGCACAAACTTATCAAGACCTCTATGTCACTTATATCTTAGGAAAACTGGAAGAAAATAAGACAATATATAACAATAGATAGGGTACTGCTATTGTCCACTCAGAAAGCACTTCAGCTTTTTTTTTTTTCTTTCTTTCTTTTTTTTTTTTTCCTTTTAGGGCCACACCCATGGCATATGGAGATTCCCAGGCTAGGGGTCTAATCAGAGTTATAGCTGCTGGCCTATGCCACAGCCATGGCAACAGCAGATCTGAGCCGCATCTACGACCTACACCACAGCTCATGGCAACGCTGGATCCTTAACCCACTGAGTGAGGCCAGGGATCGAACCCACAACCACATGGTTCCTAGTCGGATTCATTCCCACTGCACCACGACGGGGACTCCAAAAGCACTTCAGCTTTAACAGCTGATGTCACCATGTTGGTGTCAACCAGCTCAAAATCAGCCTCAGGAATAATTTCAAATTCCAGCTCTCTCCAGTAGCAAACTTATCTACAGCTCCCCTCAACTCGTCATTTTCCTTCAGTCTCTGAAGATAAGGCATCCCTCTTGCAGATCAAGATCAACCCCACCATCTACCTTTCCTCTGGACTTCACCCTTATCTCCTCGAGCACTTTGTTCCACCCATGAAATCTCTTCTTTCCCTTATCTGCAAGCTCTCTTCTCCTCAGTTCCTCCTTCCCCTCTAATTAAAGTGCTCGGGCTGCAGGTTCACCTCTTGCCTCACAAACTAGGGCATAGGTGGGGAAGAAGCCAAGTTTCGGAAACCAATAGAACAAGGAAAGTGTCTGAAGGCAGAGCCTCCATGATTGGAGTTTGGAGTGGAGGAGAAAGAGGCCAGCCACTTGGCTGTTTCCTACCTCAAGCCTCAGTTGCTCTGGAAACTGGGGTGGGGCTGAGTCCTTGGGATAGATCCCTGGGCCCAGCTGGTGGAGGGCGGGGAGCCAGGGCAGAGGCAGAGACGGGGAAGCATAGGAGGGGGTGGCTGATGATAACAGTTGCTTTCAAATATTTGAAGCGTTGTCAGGTGTAAAGGAGAATTTGTATTATGTGGCTCCAGGGCTAGGGCTAAGAGAAAGGAGTGGAAGCAAAGGGGATACAAGATGAGGAAGAGCTTTCTATCAGGACTATCTGGAAAACAAAATGAAATCAGCTGCTTACAGGAAAATTAGATCTTCATTAGAGCAGTACAGTCTGGAGCCAAACGATCACTAACAGTCATTCATCAAACTGCATTATTTACTTATGTATTTAATTTTTTTCTTTTTATGACCACACCTGCAGCATATGGAAGTTCCCAGGCTAGGGGTCTAATTGGAGCTGCAGCTGCTGGCCTAAGCCACAGCCCCAGGAACATGGGATCTGAGCTGCATCTGCCACTTATACCACAGCTTGAGGCAACGCAGGATCCTTAACCCACTGACTGAGGCCAGAGATTGAACCTGCCTTCTCACAGAGACTATGTCAGGTTCTTAACCCTCTGAGCCATGACAGGAATGCCCTATTTAACTTTTAAAATTTGTATGTATGTTTGTATGTATTATTGGCCACACCCATGGCATGTGGGAGCTCCCAGGCCAGGGACTGATCAAACCTGAACCACAGTTGTAGCCTGCGCCACAGGTGAGGCGAACAACAGATCTTCAACCTGCTGTGCCTCGCAGGAACTTCCTTGAATTATTTATTTATTCACGAGGTTCCTTTAGGGTGAGGACATATATGATTTATTTTTGTATTCTTAGCATTAGGCCCAGTGCCTGGTTCAATGCCTGTTTATAGAATAGGTGCTTGGTTTTAGTTGTTCATGATAACAACAATGGTAAATTCTCAGTGAATGTTTCACAAAATGAACACATTAAAATAAGCATCATGAGGAGTTCCTGTCATGGCTCAGTGGTTAGCAAACCCACATAGCATCCTTGAGGACACGGGTTCAATTCCTGGCCTCACTCAGTGGGTTAAGGATCCAGCGTAGCCGTGAGCTGTGGTGTAGTTCGCAAATGCAACTTGGATCCCACATTGCTATGGCTATGGTGTAGGCTGGCAGTTGTAGCTCCTCTGATTCGACCCCGAGCCTGGCAACTTCCATATGCCAAGGGGATGTCCATAGAAAGCAAAAAAAAAAAAAAAAAAAGAAAGAAAGAAAGAAAAAGCGTAATGAGAATGAGAAAAGTGACCTTTCCTAAAATGATGTTCTGGTGCTTGTCATAGAGATGAAATGAAATAATATATGTAAGAGTACTTTGCAAACTGTAAAGCGCTGTATCAACATATAAGTATTTCCAGTGAGTTCATCCTCTTGCCCCAGCCCTATGCGAGGCCTTTTTTTAAAAGTTTTATTGAAGTATAATTAATTTGCAAGGCTGTAATAATTTTTTCTGCTGTACAACAAAGTGACCCAGTCAAACAGGTACACATATCCATTCTTTCTCAGATTCTAAAAAAATAAAAGACTATGCTGCTAAGCCTTATGGGCAATTTGATAACATACAAACCTAGGTTTCTTTCTTTCTTTCTTTTTTTTTTTTCTTTTTTCTTTTCAGGGCCGCACTTGCAGCATATGGAGGTTCCCAATCTTGGGGTCTAATCGGAGCTGTTGCCACTGGCCTACGCCAGAGCCACAGCAACGTTGGGATTTGAGCCTTGTCTGCAACCTACACCACAGCTCACAGCAACGCTGGATCCTTAACCACTGAATGAGGCCAGGGATCGAACCCACAACCTCAAGGTTCCTAGTCAGATTCATTTCCACTGTGCCACGGCGGGAACTCCAAACCTAGGTTTCTGATTTTGAGAAATTCACAATTCAAAGAGACCAAAGAAATGTATATATGAAGCAAAAGGAAAGAACTTGAGTGCTACATTATGTGGTGATGTCCATATAATAGCACTTCTAGTGTCCAGGAGGCCTGCATGGCCCTGTTCATTTATGAATGACTAGTGGCATTCCTTAAGACTGCAGTATTGATTCCAACAGTCACCTAGTTTGTGACCTTGGGAATTGTTATAACTCATTTGTATTTGTTTCCTCATCTGTCAAGTGGGAGTAATAACTCCTGACTTATTTTGATCAAGCAGGGTAACATACTAGAATGTATTTTGTCAAAGTAAACCACACTCTACAATTGCAATTATGATCACCATTATGCAAGCATTTCATGTCTCTGCTCCTGTGATACACAGCTAATGTTCATTTTTCTTACTTGTCATGGTGATAATTGGTACCCAATTTATCCAAGTTTCCCTTCTCCTTGGAGGGAGGATAATTGAGGCTTCGATAGTGTAAATGTACTGGCTGGGGTACCTGTTGAAACAGTGGTTAAAGCAGACACTCCCAGCCTATTGGGGAGGGCAATAGGGTGGGTGTGGAGGTGGAGGGTAGGGTTTGGGGAGTGCAGCCTGACTGTCTTCTGGGCAGTTGAGTTTGCGCTCTTTCCCTTGTCTGATATGTGCTTCTCTTTCCTGGTTGAGCCTTTCCAGAAAGTGCTTGCAGGCTGGCTGAGGTGTCTGTTTTCAGTTTTTCTACACTGCCTTCTTGCTATGGACTGAATTGTGTCCCCTTCACCCCCAAATTCCTATGTTAAAACCCGTTAAAACCCTAATCTCCAATATGACTAGATTTGGAGATAGGGCTTTTAGGAAGTAATTAAAGTTGAATGAGGTCATAAGAATGGGATCCTAATCTGATAAAATCTGTGGCTTTATAGAAAGAGGAAGAGACAGTGAAATGTCTCTTCCCATGGGCAGGCACTGAGGAAAGGCCTTGTGAGCACACGGTGAGAAGGGGGCGCGGCCTGCAAGCCAGGAAGAGAGGTCTCACCCGAAACTAAACCCTGCTGAACTTTGCTCTTGGACGTCCCAGCCTCCAGAGCTGTGAGAAAATAAATTTCTGTTGTTTAAGCCTTCAGTCTCTTGTGTTTGTTATGGCACCCCATGCTGACCGAGACAGCCAACACATCTCAGGCACATATGCCCATGTGCACACAGCAGCCACGGAGGAAAGGGGTATGAATCAAGAGGAAATTCCACCTGATCCAAGGGGGCCCCTAAACATGGGGAGCAGCGGTATGTGAGTGAGTGGTGCCTGCATCCCCAGACAACTGTTTTCCAGCAGGGGGTCATTTGTGTTTTAAGCTAAAGCCACACTGCCACTGAGTACATCACTGAATCCTGTGGTAAGGCTGACTGAACCATGAGAGGCTGAGCTGTTGATGCAAGGAACAGTCTGTTTCCTTTTTTAGTGGTCAAATTCTGTAGAGGCCTTCTGTCGCAGATGGGATTATTTCTGCACCTTCTTTGGCTCTGCTTCTCCCCCCCACCCACCCGCCCCGTTTCTCAAGACCTAGAAACATTAAAAATTGAAGTCAAGTTGGAAACGAAACTATTTTTCTTTGTTCTTTCATTTTTAAAGAAAACAAAATTGCTGTTTCTGATTCTGTTCTCCATTTATCAGATCTGTTTCTTTCCAGGCATCCAAAGGAACAGTGGCTCCTTTAGACTCTATCACTTTAGCAGTCAATGCATCAAGATGGAATGAAAAACCACAGGCTTGGGGACTGCTTCCTGCACAGGCTTCACCAAGTTTGCCCACCCAGCCGCCCAGGAAAACATTTGGTTTCCAGATGCTATGTATGACAGGGCCCTTGTTCTCTCTCACAGTCCATGTGACCTGAGCTATGGCTGCTTCTGGGATATGGTCAGAGCTACTGGTTCTTAGTTTTCCAGTAAGTTGGCAAAGGTTAAGACAATAGGACAGGTGAGTGATAGAGGCTTGGGAGGATTCAGTGACATCTACTGGTCAAATGACTAAGGCACTGCTTTAGTCCTTGGGGCAGATTTCTAAAAGTGCAAGGTCCTGGACCTCTGTTCCCAGAAGATATGATTGAATGGGTCTGTTATGGGACGTGGGTATCTGCATATTTAATAAATGCCCAAATTATTCTCATGCAGTCAAGACCGAAAACCCTCGCCTTTAAAAGGCCTCCAAAATTAAGAGGTGGACATTAGCAGAAAAGCCAACCTCAGCTTTCCTCAGCTAGATCAGTTGCAGACCCTCAGGCTGCCATGGTTTGAAAAAAAGGCAGCTATTTCATGCTGATGCTTGATTTGTAAGGCAAAATGAATTATCTCTCATGTTTGCTTTCAGATGAAGGACTATGAGGTAGCATGTTGAGCTAAATGAAATGGAATACGCTATTTGCATATTGCTATTTATGTGCCATTAATTAAATATTTAATAAGACCCCAGAGTGGGCAGGAAGGAATTTTCCATTCTACTATTTGGACAGAAAAATTGGTCCTACCTGCTGATATTATAATTGCCCCAGAACGTCAACCCAATTTTTCATACTTTTGTTTGTTTATTTATTCATGTTTTGCTTCAGATCCATTCATTCATTTATTCATTCATTCTTTAGACCATGTTCCAGAGACTATGCTGGCTTTGGGGATACAATAAAGAATTCAAATTTATGCCTTTAAGGACACAAATCTTTTTTTAAAGCAGCAGCTCCATAAAATTAAAAAAAAAAAGAATTTCTGCTGTGGCACAGTGAGTTAAGAATCTGACTGCGGCTCAGCACAGTAGGTTAAAGGGTCTGGCGTTACAGCTGCAGCTCGGATTCAATCCCTGGCCTGGGAGCTCTCATGTGTTTTGACCCTAATTTTTTTTTTTTTTTAGGGCCGCACTAGCAGCATATGGAAGTTCCCAGGTTAGGAGTCTCATCAGAGCTACAGCTGCTGGCCTACACCAGAGCCACAGCAACACTATAGCTGCATCTGTGACTTATACCACAGCTTGAGGCAACGCAGGATCCTTAACCCACTGAACAAGGCCAGGGATTGAACCCTCAACCTCATGGTTCCTAGTCGGATTTGTTTCTGCTGCACCACGATGGGAACTCCTTAAAATTTTTAAAAAAATAATAAAGAATAAAAAGCACTATCCGGCTGACAAAATGTTACCCAAAGTTGCCTATAGAGTAGACATACACAGGGGTAGAAAAGGCAAGTGACTCAAGGAAATACATTTGTTATCGTAACTCAACAGTTATGTAGGCACTGTTGTAAAAATTTTACCTCTATTTCCTCATTTCATCCTCAAAATAACTCTAAGAAATAGATTCTGTTATTATCCCATTTTATAGATGAAGAAACTGAGGCACAAAAAGATTAAGTAACTCGCCTAAGGTAACTTAGTTTTCAAGAGGCAGAGCTAGAAGACAAAGTCCTTTTCTTTTTTCTTTTTGTCTTTTTTTTAGGGCCGCACTCACAGCATATGGAAGATCCCAGACTATGGGTTGAATCAGAGCTACAGATGCTGGCCTACGCCACAGCCACAGCAACGCCAGATCCGAGCCGTGTCTGCCATCTACACCACAGCTCATGGCAACAACAGATCCTTAACCTACTGAGCGAGGCCAGGGATAAATTCTGCATCCTCATGGATACTAGTAGGGTTTGTTACCACTGAGCCATGACAAGAACTCCCAAAGTCCTTTTCTTATCCACTTTTCTATATTCCCTTCCCTTTGATATCTGAAATCTCCACCATTAGAGAGTCACTGTTTTTATTCACTGTAACAATCAACAAAGGTAGTATTTATTAAAAACAATATATATATCAAGTTCTGTGCTACACGTTAACATATGTCATTAATCTCATTTAACCTTTACAATAACTATCTTCATTTTACAAAGAAGAAACTGAGCATCAGAGAGGTTAATTTACTTGCTCAGGGTCACATGGCTAGTAAGTGATAAAGCTTTGATTTGAAATAAGTTCTGTCTGAAGAGCCTATATTCTTAACTGCTGTACCATGCTGCCTTCCCCAAAGTGGTGACATAATGAAGGCAATGGGACACAAGTTATGGTTAAGAGCACACACTCTGGATCCAGAATGCCTGGGTTTAAATCTCTACCACCTACGAGCAATTGTGACTGTGACTTAGACCCATAGTATTTTCATCTAGAAAACGAGGTCATTAATAGTACCTATCTCATAGTGCTGTTGTAAAGATGACCTGTGTTCATATAAGAAAACGCTTAGAAGAATGCCTGTCACGTGATAAGCACTACATAAGTATTGGCCATCTCTAGTATTATTCTTTGACAGGAAGTAGCCATCAGCCATCTGGATATGAATATCTATCAGATGTTAGCTAGCTTGTCACCTGGCAAAGCTATGACAGGCTGCTCATGGAATTTGTAGAGGGGGAGGATGTGGAGAAGAGCATTTTAAGGAAAGGCACGGAGGTCAGAAACGGCATGATGTGTTTGGAGTTGAGGAATGCAGGGTGCTCAAGACAACTAGGGCAGGATATATTTGAAAAAGAGAGTCCAAAGCAGAAGTCACATCATGCAGAATCTGACATGTCACACACAGGGATTTAGACTTGACTTTACAGAGTTATAGGTTTTGGCAGCAGCCTGGTGGATCGATTGTTTGTATAGATTGTTCCTATAGTTGTTTTTTTCCTTTTTTTTCAGTGAATAACAGTGAATGCCTGAAATAGGGCAAATAATAGCAATGAGGATGGTGAGGAGGGGTGGATTTCAGAGATAATTAGGAGGTGGCATTCACAAGACTTAGTGAGTGATACCCAGGTTTCTGGCCTGGGTGTCTTAGGGAATAGGGGTGCCATGCACTGAGAGTACATAGGAAGAGAAGAAGGTTTGAGGGAAGGGAGTAAAGATAATTGATTCAGTTTGGGACATGGTGAATTTGAGGTGCATTTGAGGTACCCAAGCTAAGATGACCAGAAGACACAAGAATATATGGGTCTGAAGCTTAGGAGAGAAATCTAGACTGGAGAGAAAGATTTTGGACTCCTCAGTCTGCAAGGTTGTATCTAAGGCCACAGGAGTGGTTGGGATTGCATAGGAAGAGTACATAGAATGGGAACAGAAAAGGGGTAAGGAACAAATTTGGGGGTCACAGCAGCATGTAAAGGGTGGGCACAGGAAGAAGGGTGAGTAAGGGAGCCTGGGACAAAACAGATTGAGAGGAAAGAAGGGAACCAAGAGAGAAGGTTTCTGTTGGGAATTAGGGTGAAATTTTGCTTATATTTACATGATATTTGTCTCTAGTACCTGGAAATGTTGAAATTCTTGGCTGCCAATCAGCCCTTTCCCCTCCTGAGATTCCCCAGGGAAAGATTTCAAAGAAGAGTAGCCAAATGGGGGACAAAACAGTTCTTTAACAGAATAGCTGAAAATCCAATGTGTGGCTCTCTAGGAAAGTTGGGTTGAAGTACATAGCTTAGGTCAGAGACTTCTGATCCCTTCTAGAAACTATCCCTCTCTGTGTAGAATCTGGATGGTGTAAAAACAACAGAGCCAAGGGGAGATTCTGTGACCCCTTTATCCACCCAAGTGCCTGAAAGAGTGGTTGCAGAAGAGAGAGAACCCCAGTTTAAGGGGAGAGAGCAAAGAGGAGCCAGGCCAAGAAATAGTAAAATAGGCCAGAGAAGGAGGGGAAAATGTGGAGACTTCCACAAAGAAAGTGGTCACCAGTGTGTAAGGCCACCGAGAGAAGTCATATAGATAAGACAGCAGAGGGATGTGCTGGACTTCTCATTTTCACTTCTGGTCTTCACCCCCAAGCCTGCTGGTATCTGCAGTGGAACAGGTTTTTTTTTTTTAATGCTTTTTTGTGTGGCATATGGAAGTTCGCAGGCTAGGGGGTGAATCAGAGCTACAGCTGCTGACCTACACCACAGCCACAGCAACGTGGGATCTGAGCCACATCTGTGACCTACACCACAGCTCATGGCAATGCCAGATCCCCAACCCACTGAGCAAAGCCAGGGATCGAGCCCACATCCTCATGAATACTAGTCGGTTTCATTTCCTTTGTGCTATGATGAGAACTCCAGAACAGGCTATCTTAATGAGCTTGTTTCTCCTTTGCCTACACCCATGGTTTGTAAAGATGGTGGAATGTGGGGCTGACTTTCAACGTGAACTAGCTCCTTGCATGTTAGAAGCCCTAGAAGGAGGAGTTGTAAACTGGTAGCTGACAGATACGATGTATTTGACTCAAGCACTGTTTACAAACGTAACGTACTCAGAAAGGTTTACATAAAACAACCTAGTTTTTCTGTCTTCTCTTGAAAAAGCAGAAGCTTTGGCCAAGCTGAGCCTGTACCATGAATGATTGCAAGCATGGTTGTCACTTTTAGATAGACATGTGCTCTTTCTTCTCTGTTGCTTTAAGTCCAGGCTACTTCAATCATTTACCTCAGTGGCCCAGCACTTGCCAAGTAAAGAATTTTGGGAGAACACTAGCACTGAATAGGCAGGAAAGCATTAGAGCAGGACTTGGCAAATTTTTCTGTAAAAGGACGGACAGTAAATATTTTAGGCTTTGTGGGCCATGCAGTCTCTGTATCAACTACTCAACACTGCCACTGTAGTGCAAAAGCAGCCATGTCAACTAATGGGCATGGCTGTGTTCCAATCCAAATTTTTAAAAAATAATTTTGTAATTTCTTTTGGCTGCACCCGTGGCATGCTGAAGTTTCCTGGCCAGGTATTGAATCCATGCCACAGCAGCGACCTGAGTAGCTGCGGTGACAATGATGGATTTTTAACCCATTGTGCCACAAGGGAACTTCCCAATACAAATTTATAAATGGACCTTAGAATTGGAATGTCATATAATTTTCATGGTTATGAAATATTATTCTTTTGATTTTTTTTTTTTTTTTTTTTTTTGCTTTTTAGGGCCCTAATTGTGGCATTTTGAAGTTCCCAAGCTGGGGTCCAATTGGAGCTACAGCTGCTGACCTACACCACAGCAACATCAATGCCAGATCTGAGCTGTGTCTGTGACCTGCACCACAACTCACGACATTGCCAGATCCTTAACCCACTGGGCGGAGCCAGGGATCAAACCCAAATCCTCATGGATACTAGTTGGGTGCATAACCTGCTGAGCCACAACAGAAACTCCCTGTGTTTTTTTAAACATTAGAAAATGTTTAAAAAAAATCTTAGCTTATAGGTCACACAAAGACAGGCTGCTTGAGCAGATTTGACTGATAGGCTGTAGGTTGTCAGTTCTTGGCCTAAAGAATCAATATGTTTAACATGGTACATGGCATGTAGATCAGAGGCCCCCTTCCCACAGTTAGAACATATAATCCAGGAATACCAGCTAGGAAAATACTGTTATGGCTAGAAGAAAGGCAAGACTGGCTTGGGGACACAATTTTGGATGACTAGAGGTGGGATATTACTCAGACCTGGCTTTATAAACAGCCTCCACTCTCCATGAAGTCAAGAGCAAAAAATAAAGGCAGGGCAAGGCAAAAATAACCCAGAAAAAGACATCCATCTGAAACCAATCAGGCAGAAGAAAGTTGATGCCAGACAATGACCTAAATCAGGCAGCCTCTCTTGCTAACCTCTTTGGCTTTCATCCTTGTGATAAATGGCACGACTATTCCCCAGGTCTTTAGGGGCCTTCAAGTGGGCAAGCATCTGAAAGAGAGAGATACCAGCTGATCCTCATGAAAAATATACCAAGAATGAAAAAGCTGTTAAAGTGATTAAGTACCCAATCTGACTAATTGGAACTAGCATGAGCCCAAAGGATAGTTATGTATGGAGCCAGGGATGGGGAGAAAAAGGCTTTCTGAGAAAGGCATGATTCAACCAGGGCTGGAGTTTATAAATGGCTGCATGACAGAGCACAACTTATGGCTAGCAATGCATCCTGGGAAACTTGGGATAATTCACTAGGGTACCAGGTGGAGGGAAGTACGAGCAAGTACCGAAAGATGTCCCCTCATTTCCATGTGGAGATGGAAATGAAAATCCTTCCTGCTTTAGATTGAATATGTGTGTCCCCACCACCAATCATAATTCATATGTTGAAATCCCAACCCCCAATGTGATGGTATTAGGAAGTAAAGCTCTCCGGAAGTGCTGAGGTCATGAGAGTAGAGCACTCGTGAATAGGGTTAGTGCCTTTTAAAAGAAGCCTCTGAGAGATTTCTCATCCCTTCCACCATGTGAAGACAGAGAGAAGGCACTGGCTATTGAACCAGAAAGTACGACTTCACCAGACACTGAAACTGTTGGCACCTTATCTTGTACTTCCCAGACTCCAGAACTGTGAGAAATAAATTGCTGTTGTTTAAATCCACCCAGTCTATGGTATTTTGGGATAGCAGCCCAAATATACTAAGATCCTTTCCTTCTAGCTAACTTAAGAAAAATCTTTGTTCTAATTATCAAAACAATACAAGCTCATTGTAGAAATACAGTAAGCATAGTACAGAAAAGTGTTACAAAAACAGACAAACATTATTATTCTTCCACCTAGATGCAGCCACTGTTCATGCTTTCGTCCAGTTTTAATCTGGTGCCTTTAAAATACCTCTAGATCATTGAGAATTATATTTATAACTTTTAGCTTGCTTCCCCCACCTTCATCCTAAAATTTTCTCTATGTTATTTTGCAAATGTGCATTTTGCAAAATTCAGCAGAGTTGAACATTTAGATATTATCAGATTTTGCTATTGTGAATACTATCCCAACTGATATTGTTATTCATAAATATTTACATTTAAAATTATTTCCTAAGGAAAAATATAGCTAGGAGGGGCAATCCACGGTCAAATGGCATGGTGTTTTTAAGCTCTTGCTACATGTTTTTCTTTTTAGGGCCATACCTGCAACATATGGAAGTTCTCAGGCTAGGGAAGTTCTCAGAGCTGCAGCTGCCAACCTACACCACAGCCACAGCACTGCAGGATCCAAGCCGTGTCTGCAACCTGCCTACACCACAGCTCATGGCAATGCTGGGTCCTTAACCCACTGAGCGAGGCCAGGGATTGAACTCACATCCTCATGGATACCAGTTGGGCTTGTAACCTGCTGAGCCACAATAGGAGCTCCCTCTTGCTACATATTTTTGTCTGATTTTTAAGATCTATATGAGGATCTTCATGAGGGTTTTCATTATCTTCATATTTTTCATTACTTTTTTATTAATTTTACTCATTTAACAAACATTTACTAGCATTTACTATATGCCAAGCTCTGAGGTGGATAACAAAGAATTCAAAGAGGCAAACTCTATTTGGAGCTTATGATTTATCCAAAAAGACAAGATCCAAACACATAAAAGATTACCAAATTACATTGGTAAGAATTTCCCCTACAGATAGAATTGCAAAAGTCCACCAAGAAATATGAAGAAGGATAGCCCCTGCAACTTTGTAATAGCAAAACAAAATGAAATACCCACACACAACTAACCAAAATCCCAAACCTGGATATTACCAATATCCACCATAAGGGATTCAGTAAGTAAATACTGGTGCAGCCATACATTAGAATGTTGGGGATAATGAAAATAATAAGTTAGATCTGTATGGGCTGACATTAAAAAAAATCCCTAATATGACTTCCCGCTGTGGAGCAGTGCTTAAGAATCTAACTCCTGCTGCTCCAGTCGCTGTGGAGGTGCGGGTTCGACCCCCAGCTTGGTGTGGTGGGTTAAAGGATCCAGTGTTGCAGCAGCTGTGGTGTACGCTGGTTGCAGCTCTGGCACAGATTCAATCCCTGGCCTGGAACATCCATATGCCACAAGTGTGGCCATAAAAAAAAAAAATTAAAAATCCTTAATATAGGTTATTTAGGAGAATAGGAAGCAAGAATCGAACATTATGTATATAATACCCTGTGGGCGGGGGGGAGGTGGGGAGGAGAATATGAATGTAAAGACAAGCCCTTGTCTGCTTTTTCTTAATCCTAAAAGCTCGAAAACAGCATTTTTCCCCCCAGTACTTGGCACAAATTCTTTGGGGAAAAACCTGATATTAACTGACATGTGGCTGTTTGCAATTTTCATTTATCTTCAAAGAGTGTGAATGTTCAAACACTGTGCTCCTTAAATTTTAATGTGTTTGATTAATACAGAACATGTCTAATCTAAGTCTTTGCTGTCCCAAATCTCACTGTGGGAATGACATGCTAAATGTCACAGGCACTATTTCACCATGTCAAAATCTTAAAAATTTTGAATTCCAACATATTTCTGGCCTTAAGGATTTAGGATAAAGGATTATGGTCTTTATTATAGATACACATATGTATGTTGGTGTGTGTGTATATGTATATATATATATATTTTTTTTTGTCTTTTTTTAGGGCCACACCCATGGCATATGGAGGGTCCCAGGCTAGGGGTCTAATTGGAGCTGTTGCTACCAGCCTACACCACAGCCACAGCAATGGCAGATCTGAGCCATGTCTGCAACCTATACCACAGCTCACGGCAACATTGGATCCTTAATCCACTGAGTGAGGCCAGGGATCGATCCCGCAACCTCATGGTTCCTAGTCGGATTCATTTCTGCTGCACCACGACGGGTACTCCTATATATATATATTTTTTCTTTACAGACAACATCACGTAATATTTTGTATTGATCTTTGGAAAAGAGACTAGGGATGTTTGGGGGGAATTTTGCTTCTCATTTGGTACCTTTCCATAGTTTGAATTTTCTGACTTTTCTATGTATATTACATAAAAATTTCAACAGAGTTAGGAGGGAGATTATAGCTCATTCTTGTTTCTTATTTGTATCTCTCCATATTTAAAATCAATAGGCACAGGGAACTCTATCCAATCTCTTGGGATAGAACATAAGGGAAGATAATGTGAGAAAAAGAATGTATGTAGATATATGACTGGGTCACTTTGCTGTACTTCAGAAATTGGCACAACATTTTAAATCAGCTATATTTTAATTAAAAATAATATGAAAGTCATGAAATTTTAAAAAGAAAGTGTATTTAAAACTATACAGGAGTTCCTGTCGTGGCACAGTGGTTAACGAATCCGACTAGGAACCATGAGGTTGCAGGTTCGGTCCCTGCCCTTGCTCAGTGGGTTAATGATCCTGCGTTGCCGTGAGCTGTGGTAGGTTGCAGACGCGGCTCGGATCCTGCGTTGCTGTGGCTCTGGCGTAGGCCAGTGGCTACAGCACCGATTCGACCCCTAGCCTGGGAACCTCCATATGCCGCGGGAGCGGCCCAAAGAAATAGCAAAAAGACAAAAATAAATAAATAAATAAAACTATACAAATAAAGGTAGATAAGATAACAGTCTATGATAAGAATTAAGAAGTGGACTTCCTGTTGTGGCTCAGTGGAAGTGAATCTGACTAGGAACCATAAGGTTGAGGGTTCGATCCCTGGGCTCACTCAGTGGGTTAAGGATCTGGCGATGCCGTGAGCTGTGGTGTAGGTTGCAGATGCAGCTTAGATTTGATGTTGCTGTGGTGTAGGCTGGCAGCTGTAGCTCTGATTGGACCCCTAGCCTGGGAACCTCCATATGTGGCAGGTGCAGCCTTAAAAAGAAAAAAAAAAAGAAGAAGAAGAAGAAGGTCATCCCAGGAGCCACATACATTCAGAAGCGTGAGTAATCTCTAAAACCTAAGAGAGTTATGGAGAACCTTCATGGGGGCATTGGAGCTTAATTTAGACTTTTCAGGTTTTGGTTGGTAGAGCTGATAAGTAGTTCAATTGGGGAAAGCAGTCTACATAAAGGCAAGAAAGTAAGATTGAGTTCCTATAATCTAGAAATTTGGGAGACAGTAAAGTGAGGGCTACCACCTACCCAGAAGTTTCAAAGGACGGAAGAGTGAAAGGTGGCTTAATTTCCCACTTGGACCCTGAGCGTTCTTCCAAACTGGAGGAGGGTGTAAAGTTACAATCTGTCTCCTACTGTCAGCCATCCCCAACCCACCATTTACTTCCCTTTCCCACTCCTTTCACAGGCCTTTCATTAAATAGACTTTTTTTGTTTCCTTTTTTAGGGCTACACTTGTGGCATATGGAAGTTCCTAGGTTAGGGGTCGAATTGGAGCTGCAGCAGCCAGCCTATGCCACAGCCACATAGTGGGACCTAAGCCATGTCTGCAACCTACACCACAGCTCATGGCAATGGAGGATCCTTAACCCACTGAGCAAGGCCAGGGATCTAAACCACATCCTCCTGGTTCCTAGTTGGGTTCATTATTGCTGGGCCACAATAGCACATTCAATAATAGACTTAAAAAAAATTCTCAAAATGCTAGCTGATACTCTAGAAACAGTTACCACTGACATTTCTATGCATATTTAAAGATACGCATGGAATCATTTTGGGGAGAGAAAAGCCTTTGGAAATCAGCTAACCCTCTCCCCGCTGCCCATATACTAGGAAGGGACTATAATTTCATGAGAGGTGAAGCATCTTGCTAAGTCACATTGCGCACTGATGCAGAGTTTCACATAAAACCCACTCTTCCACCTTACAGATCAGTTTTAGCCTACTCTTCTTTCCTTTGTGTTTACTGGTGGTACATTCATTTCCCAGACTAGCCTGCAATCTGCTAAGACTCCAGCATGTTATTTACATCCAGAAAAGGTGAAACAAGCGTAGAAACTATGGCATCAGTGGTCACTAAAGAAGCATCATACTTGTGTAGATCTGAGTACTAGTGGAGTTACCATGGTAACATCTGGGCATGCATTTCAGACTCAAGGGAGAAGGTAAAATTCTCACATACTGCCCAGCCTCTCATTCTTGTCAAGATGGGATTTGACACTCCAAGAGAATGGGTCTCTAACTGTCAAGTGTTGGGTGGGAGTAGGGAGGAAGGGGTAAGAGTGATAAGAAAGTGGACATTCTCTTTTCTTCCTGTTTGCTATATCCTCATTTTTGAAGATGAAGGAAAGGAAGGACGGAAGAAAAGAAGGAAGGGAGGGAGGGGCAGTGGGAGAAGCTTTTTTTTTCCCTTGCAATTTTGCTTGCAGTATAAAACATTGTGCTACCATTAACCCTTCCCTGCCTGGAAAGAAACTTCTGGCTGTAGCTCCTTCCTTAGAAATCCAATTCTCCTTACTCCTTTCTCCTGATCCCACCAACAGTCTGACATGACTGAGAAATTCACAAGCTTTTGTAGCAAAAATAAATATTATTTTTCTTAAGGCCTCTCCTCTCCTAGGGGCAAAACCCAAGAATTACAATCAGCAGGGAAGCAAGAAATTTAAATGAAACAAGAATAGGGGTTTGGTAAGGTTCTGGCGTGGATTTGAATTGCTTTGGGATCCTAAGGTAGGGAATGAATCCACTTTAGCTCCAATATCACAAGGCTTACTCTCCTGATATAGCCTACATAACCTTGCTACATCTTAGTGGGGATGCTGAGAGAGATTTTGTCCTTGAAAACTGAGGGCCATGGAGCCCATGGGCTGCATCTTCGGCATACGCAAGTTCCCAGGCTAGGGGTCAAATCGGAGCTACAGATGCTGGCCTACACCACAGCCACAGCAATGCCAGATCCAAGCCACATCTGCAACCTACACCACAGCTACGGCAATGCCGGATCCTTAACCCACTGAGTGAGGCCAGGGATTGAGCCTGAGTTCTCACAGACACTAATTGGGTTCTTAACCTGCTGAGCCACGATGGGAACTCCTCCTTGATTTTTTAAACTTGGATTTCTCCTTCCTCTTCTCCTTTACCTCTGTAAATTCTTTTTTTTCTTTTTGTCTTTTTGTCTTTTGTTGTTGTTGTTGTTGTTGCTAGTAAATTCTAATATGTGATCCAAAATCAGAATTTTGTCTCCTCCACAGAGTATTCATTTATTACCCCAGCCCATGACAGTTACGCCTTACACAAAGCTCAAATTTTACATCACATAATTTTTTTAAATGTTATAATGGTTTTTATTTTTTCCATTATAGCTGATTTGCAGTGTTCAGTCAATTTTCTGTAAAGCAAGGTGACCCAGTTACACATACATGTATACATTCTTTTTTTCTCACATTATCATGCTCCATCCTAAGTGACTAGACATAGTTCCCAGTGCTATACAGCAGGATCCCATTGCTTATCCATTCCAAAGGCAATAGTTTACATCTATTAACCCCAAGCTCCCAATCCATCCCACTCCCTCCCCCTCGGCAACCACAAATCTGTTCTCCATGTCCATGATTTTCTTTTCTGTATATCCCATAATTATTTAATCTCTCTGTGCCTTGATGGGGTAGTTGAAGAAAACAGCAGCATCTACCTCTTAGGTCTATAGTGAGCATTAAAGGAAATAATGCATGTAAAGTGTTTCGTGCGGGGCCAAAAACATAGCACGTGCTCAGTAAGTCATATCTGCTATTAACACGGTGGGGCACTGCCTAGTCCCAAGTCATGGCCATCACACATTGCTCTATATATGATATATGACATTGAAAGCAGCAGCTAAGGTATGAATATACACAAGAATTATTTGCTCTCAGAATAGGTAAAGAATAATAGTTAACATTTGGTGCGTCCTAACTGTGGGCCTGGCAATGTTCTAAGTGCTTTTTTTTCTTTTTCTTTTTTCAGCTGCATGCTTGGCATATGGAAGTTCCCAGGCTAGAGACTGAATATCAGCTGAAACCGTCCCATAAGCTGACTTATGCCAATGCTAGATCCTTAACCCACTGCACCGGGCCAGGGGTTGAACCCTAACCACCACAGAGACAATGCCTGATCCTTAACCGGCTGTGCCACAGTGCAAACTCCCAAGTGCTTTACCTATATTAACTCGTTGAATCCTTCTAACAACAAGAGTTCAGGACTATACTTACTATTTCCATAGTAACTTTACTTTCCACTGATGAGGAAGAAGCCCAGAGAAGTTGGGTAACTGGCAGCAGACCACAGCATTCTGCCAGCAAGCAATAGCAGAGCTGGATATAAATCTAGACAGTGTGGCTGCAAAGCCTGAATTCCTAACCACTATGCTCTCCCCTTGCAGATCGGAAGCTGAAAGCTTAGGGAAGGCTCTCAGGGAGCAAGCCGGCCATTTCGAAAAGTGAAGGGGATTTAGCTGGAAAATGTCCAGACGCTTACGAAAACGCAGGCTTTGGGGCGGCCCCTGTCTGCAGCGAGTGAGCGAGCGAGCGAGCTTTGCATGTGCACTGGGTGTACTGATGCTCTCCTGGCTGCCTGTCCCAGAGTACAATTTCAGCTGCCCTCAGGAAGCCCAGCCCGAGCGTCTGTGGCCATCGTGACTCACTGTGACGATGGGGATGGGAGGTAGGGAAAGGGAGAGTGGCTGTCCAAGGCTGTGGGTCCTGGCAAACCCTGGGACAGTGGCAGTGAAGCTCAAAGGGAGCAATCTGCCAATTGCTGCCTGGCCACTGCAGGATACAAGCAGCTTTCAGAAACTCAACTTCATAAATCCAACCTCACAGTCTTATCTCTTACTTCTTACTGGGCTCCTTCTTGACCACAATCCTTTTGTTTATCTGGAAGGAATTTCAAGTGTTACACAAAGCTGAGAGGGAACATAAATACTTGGTTTCGATGACATAGTGCTCAGAGGGGATTGAAAAGCTTCTCAGAGCCAGGGCTGGGTGGGGGCTTTTGGAGAAAGGGAAGCTGTCACAGCTCCCAGACCTTGAACCACAGGAGCTGGGTGGTTAGAAATCCTGGCCCCTCTCAAAATTCACAACTCTGTGGTCAGCTTTCATTACTCGCTTTCCTTCAAGCTATTCTCGAATCTCTGGTGACTTCACAAATACTTGGGATATTAGGTTCTACTAAGGAACAGCTATGCATCTACAGGTCCTACCAGGAAGACACATTAGTTTTTAGTCACAGGGGATATTAGGCAGACACTTGTCCCTAAAATTGTGGCCACCAGCATACCTGTCCTCTTACTGTTGGCATTTAATGTCTTTGAGTCTTCGAGGTTTTTCTCCATCTTCAGGAATGGCCATCTAAAAACTGGAAGGGCATCTGAAGCGTATCTGTCCAAACCAAGCTAACCTCTATTAACCTGAGACTACCCTTTCCAGGTAGCATATAAATTAACCTGAGGTTTATGGCATCTCTGAATTCCCTGAAATCTTTTTTGTTGTTGTTGTTTTAGGGCCTCACCCATAGCATATGGAGGTTCCCAGACTAGGGGTCGAATTGGAGCTAAGCCACTGGTCTACACCACAGCCACAGCAACACCAGATACTTAACCTAATGTGTGAGGCCCAGGATCAAACTTGCGTCCTCATGGATGCTAATCAGATTTGTTTCCATTGAGCCACCATGGGAACTCCTCCCTGAAATCTTATGCAAAGTTGCACATGCCTATGTGAATTTTTTTCCCCTTACAAAGGTCTTATCAGGCCTGAGCACAGTCAGTTGGGTTAATACTTGGGAGTCAGTGTGGCACAATGGAAGGCAGAGGCTTGAGAGTCAGAAAGACAGGGCTTTGAATTCTGGTTCTACCACTTACTGGCTGTATGATTTCTTTTCCTTTTTTTTTTCCCCCGCTTTTTAGGGCTGTACCCACGGCATATGGAAGCTCTCAGGCTAGGGGTTGAATTGGAGATACAGCTGACAGCCTCCACCACAGCTACAGCAACTCAGGATCCAAGCTGCATCTGCGACTACACCACAGCTCACAGCAATGCCAGATCCTTAACCCACCGAGCGAGGCCAGGGATCAAACCTGCATCCTCATGGATCCTAGTCGGGTTTGTTAACCGCTGAGTCATGAAGGAAACTCCTGGCTGTACGATCTTGAACAATGTGCATAATGACACCGAGCATTATCTATCCCTAACATGGGGGAAACAAAAGTGACTAATGTGAGTTGCTATTGTGAGGATCCAATGAAATAAGGCAGGTCAAGAGCAGAATGTAAATCTGGCACAAAATAGGTGCTCAATAAATATCCATTCATTTATTCAACAAATATTTATTGAATGCCTACTCTGTGCCATTTGCTCTTGTATATTCCAGAACTACAGCAGTGAACAAAAATCCCCATTCTTGGAATGTTTATGTTAAAATGTCAAATAAGTAAAATAGGTAAAACTATGACAAGGGCCATGAAGGAAGCAAGCAATAGGGGCCGAGAAGGAGAACACTGGGGCGGCTATGGGGAGGAGACTCATTTTAAGTAGGATGTCATGCTTCGGCCATGCTGACATTTAAGCTAAGATCCAAAGAATGGGAATGAGATGAGCATGAAAAGGGAAGGATGATGGATGTACTAGTATTGTAATACATCACCACAAACTTAGTGAACGGAAACAACATTGATTAATTGTTTCACAGTTTCCTTGAGTCTAGTCTAGGCACATTGTGGCTCAGTTAGGTTCTCTGCCCAGGGTTTTCCAAGGCCAAAATCAAGTGTAGGCTTCACTGCATTCCTTAGTGGAGACTCTGGAGAAGAATCCACTTCCCAGCTCATTTCCTTTTCGTGTTTTCCATACAGCCCCCTCCATCTTCAAGTCACTAAGTGTGACTTACTGAGTCCTCCTCCTGCTTCCAATCTGACTTCCTTTTTTGCATCTGTCTGCTTTTAAGGGCTTACATGATCACACTAGGCCTACTTGGATAATTAATCCAGGATAATCTTTCAATCCTTTTTTTTTTTTTTCCTTTTAGGGCCACACTTGCATATGGAAGTTCCCAGGCTAGGGGTCAAATCGGAGCTACAGCTGCTGGCCACAGCCACAGCCATGCCAGTTCTAAGCCTTGTCTGTGACCTACCGTACAGCTCACAGCAACACTGGATCCAGCTTGGATCCAACTGGAATCCAGCTTGGCATATTTGAGCAACTAAAAAAGCAAGTGTAGCTGGAACATTGTGAGCAAGGAGGACAGTGGAGCAAGATGATGGTGGAGACATAGGCAGGGGCTAGCTGGCAGAGCCTGTGGGCCATGGTTAGGACTCTATTTTAGTCTAAGGGCAATGAGAAGCCATCAAAGAAGTTAAAGCTGGGGAGTTCCTCTTGTGGCTCAGCAGTAATGAACCTGACTAGTATCCATGAGGATGAGAATTCCATCCCTAGCCTTGCTCAGTGGTTAAGGATCCAACATTGATGCAAGCTGTGGCATTGGTTGCAGATGTGGCTTGGTTCTGGTGTTGCTGTGGCTGTGGCATAGGCCAGCAGTAGCAGCTCTGATTCGACCCCTAGCCTGAGAACTTCCATATGCCATGGGTGTGGCCTTAAAAAAAACCCAAAAAAGAATAAAAATTAAATCTGGGAAATGACATGACGTGGTTGACATTATAGAAAGATCATTCTTGCTACTTCGTGGAGAATGAATTGGAAGGGAGCAAACATGAAAGGGAGAAAATCATCATGCAGAATAAAGATAATGATTCCAATCCTTAATTCTAGAGCTTCTAAGCCTGTGCCACAACACTGAAAATCACAGAGCTCTTTGTGGAATATCACAAAGTCTTCATCTCTAAATCATAAAATATCTACAAATATAATTCCATGACAACTCAGATGCTAACTTTTATATTCTAGTATAGGCGCATGGGAGCAGACACCAAGGATGTCAGCAAACTATGAAAACACATTCTATCCATTAAATTATTGCTCTTTCTTAAAACTTTGGAGAAAAGACTATCATTTCTTATAGCAGAATACCCTGATTTTGTCCATAGTTTGAAAAACACTGCTAAGAGTAGAGCAATGTATTGGGGTCTAGATATTGCAGGTTAGACTGAGAACCAAGGCTATTCCTCTGTCCTTTCTGTGTCCCCCGATCCTCTTTGTTAGGATTTTTAGCTAGCTGTTTGAAATGCATTATTACATGGGGAAGAAATGTGAGGTTCAAAGGTTACACATAGGAAAAGGCTGGGTTCATAGTCCAGCTTAAGTCATCAGTGGCAAGCAAGATCCCTTCAGCCAGATTCCTAGGTGGGTTCTTTGGTTCCAGGTTGAAACTGTTCAGGATCTACCTGGCAGCATGATCAGACAGGCCCCTGTGGCTTTCCATCCTGGAGCTCTTTGTGCACAAAGCCCCCAGCTTCACGCATTTTCCCTCCCGGGCTTCTCTCCTGCTCTCTGGCTTGTAAGAATTTTTTGAACTCTGCTCTCTGCAGGCACTCAGACTTCTTTCTCCGACTTTCTCATGCTGTCTGTCCATTGACACACCTCTCATGGAGTCCTTCAAATGCCTCATTTTTCTAAATAGCCCTTATGTTTCCTTTCATCATTTCTCGGTCCCCTCCTCCCAGCATCACACATCTGGGGCTCTGAAGGCCCTTGTCCATTCCTGCCCCTCACATCCACTTTGTTCGGCTCATCCCTGCTCTGAACATCCATTTGCATGTCTAAAGTCCCATTAACATTATGATTATGCCTTCCCCATTCATCCTGGGGTTTTCTCAACATCACATACATTGAGAAGAAGGAAAGAGTTTCTATAGGAGCCAGGATGCAGGTGTCAGAATTGTGAGTGAGGCCTTAAAGGTGGCCCTGTTGGATTCCTGAGAGCCTGGGCTGAAGTAGCTAGGAGTGGGCTGAAGAGGCGCTGGAATGTCCACTTAAGGATTTGTGGGAGATTTTAGGATCTGAGAAACAAAAGCAATATTGTCATCCCTTTTGGACAAGTCTACCCAGCTTCAAATGAAACAGGGCCTGTGTACTGTCACATCTTTCTATCTATTTGGAGCACTGGGGGCTTCTTTGGTGATGGCGGGGGAGGGGGTGAGGGGAGAGCACAAGAGAGCGTGAGAGAGCCGGAGAGGGCACTGGGGCGAGAGAGAGATTGATAAAAGAAAACCCCTTTTCAGTATTTTGAGAAAGCGTTTGAAAAAGTGTGGAGGGTACAAGCTAGGCTGGTTCTGGCGATTGCTCTGAATGAGACAAGACATTTCTGCGAAATATATGGCTCAGGTGGCAGCTCTTTCTTGCACCAAACTTTGAGACTGATGCCGAACATTTATTAGATGCCTATTCCTATGTGCGAGGCCCTGAGCCAAGGCTTTGACTTGGCTTTACCCATTTATCCTCATGGTAACATTAGGAGATGGAAGTTATTATTACACTTACGTGACATGAGAGAAAACTGAGGCAGAGAGAGAGGAAGCAACTAGTTCATGGATACATATCTGGTCAGGGGCAGAAGCAAAATTCAAGCCTGGCATCTGGCCAACTTGGGGGCCCATACTTGAAATAACTCCACTATACCGGCATCATTGGCCAGTCTGGGAACCATTGTAGAAGTCCCTTCTCATTCAGTTCTGAATTTCTCTCTCCTCCTCTGCTCCCATCCCTAGGACTTCCAGCACCTTCTGAGAGCCCCAAAGCACAGGGGATGGGAAAGACTTGAAACAGAAGAAGTCAGCTCAAGGCAGAGAAACACCCTTTGGTATCTGTACTCAGGGAAGCACTGACAACAAAAGAAATCACAAGCTATCTTTATGTGAGCCAAAGGCTCATTTTTGTATTTTTTCACAGAGGAAATTAAAAATCTGTACACCCTTCCATGTCTGCTCCAGGTCAAGCATCTGCTGGATGTGTTAAAGCCCAAGACTCCATCTGGATTTCTTCAACTCCTTGTCCTTCACCCTGCCTGCCTCCCTTTGCCTCCGCTCTGCCTTCTGCCTCTCTGTACCTTTATCTGTTTCTGTCTCCCACTTCTCTCACTCCCTTTTCATATGTGCTTGCTAAGGCGTAGCCAGAAAAGAGTTATATTTTTTACTCTCCAGGGTGATTTCCTGGCTGGTCACATTCTCCTCTACTGAGCCTCTGATCGTCATGTTCTCTCAGCAGCCACCCAGACATGTGTTTAAAATTTAGGAAGCGAAGGGGGGCCCATTTTGTTTAGTATGGACAAAGCTGAAAATGAAGCTCTTCATTGAAAACTGTTGTGAAGTGCCAATTAAAAATAGTGGTGTCACTGTTAAAATACTCAGAATATTTTATCTGTCTTTAATATTACAAGGTGGAGTCAAGAATGCGGCCTATGGAACCAATTCTAGAACTTTCTATTGGTACTACTCTCTCTCTTTTCATCTATGACTCTGTGAGGTGACTAGGCAAGTATGATTGACCCCATAAACCTACAAGTAAACGACTTGCCTGCTGTCCTACTGCTAGAGAGAGAGGCAAATATAGAAGCAGATAGAAACTCAGGGATCTCAACCTTTACTTTCCACTGTTCCATACCTAGTGGACATGTTTCTTCCTCCATGCACTCTGGATTTTAGGAGGGTGCAGTTAGAGGCAGCCCATGGATGGCACTCTTGAGTTACAGAAGACAAATAATAAAGGCACTAACATTTTATGGAAGTTTCCTGTGCTTTACATGCAGTTTTTCAATTCCTGCAAAACTGGATGAAATAAGTACTACTACTTTTCCATTTTACAGATGAGAAAACTGGATTACAGAGAGATTGAGAATGGAGGTACTTAGCAAAAGTACTCCTTGATTAGCTCAGGCTGACATTCCTGAGTCCAGAGTGCCTGATGGGAGCTGTGACTTGCTCTAGTTATAACTTCAGAATTATCCCTCTCTCTCAATTCCCATTTTACAGGCAGAAGAACCCCAGTCCTCATCTTCCAAAATCAGATAATAAAATTATATTCAGATTGAACATTTCCTCCAGGCAAACTGTGGGAACGATGAACTTTAAAATTCAGTAACAATACCAACAATCTTACCTTATACAATCTAGGTGTTAAAAGCTCTGGAGTCAGTACGGCTGGGTTCAAATCCCTCCAATTAGTGTCTGTTTACCATAACAAGTCAATTTCTTTATCATCCAGTTTTCCCATCTATAAAATGGAACAACAAGAATAGTAATCACCAAGTTTTGTGGTGATTAAATGAGAAAATGCACATAAAGCACAGGCAAGCTTCTAGAAAATGTTAGGGCTAGTGTTATTATACCTTTCAACGTATTTTCTCCTATTACTTCTCTTGAAAATCTCACTAGCCATTCTGGGAGGCAGAAGCTGGGACAGAGAGCGAAATGACTTACTCAGGACCACTCAGGCTCCTGTACACCCTCCTGACAGGCTGGTGTTGGCTCTGGAGGCAACAAAAGCCCCACCTCTGGGCTCCGGCTCCCAACTGCCTGCCTATGTTTTAAAGGACTCCATTGAAAACATATGTGCTGTGTTCATCAACCCCCACTCCCACCCCTTTTTTCTTTTTTTTCCTTCAGGGAAGAGAAATGAAACCAGATGCTATAAGACCGGGGGAAAATCCCAGGAAAGTCTTGTTTTCAGTTAATTTTTGTATATTTCACTGGCACAGTTTAGGCCTTCCTCTTCATCCCCTTTGCCCTTCCATTGCCTTCATCTGCACTTAAGATGGCCCAGGCAAAGTGCAGGTTAAAGGCAGTGGGGGTGGGGAGGTCTCCCCTGGGTTTCCAGGTCTGGACTGGGATAGATTCTGTGTCCTTGGAGAGCGGCTTCCTTTTCTGTGAGGCTTGGAAATATCTCCTCTCTTGGGCTTCGCACAGTCTCGGGTTCCTTCTTTCAGATTCGCTGGGTCTCCTTTAGGGGCCAGGAACTGCCCCACCCCCGCCTGGCCCTGCCCTGGTCCCCTCTCCCCCTCCCACAAACACTCGCTTCCTTTTAGCAGCTGCAGCTGCTGGGTCAGCCCCGGGGCCCAAACCCCTCCCCACAGCCCTGTCCCCCAGGTAAAAATAAATAAAATGTCAGTGAGCTGATTGCTTTTTGGATTGCACCTCACCTCGTTCTTCCTGTTTTGAGCTTTCTGGTTTCTTAGTGGGAACTACAAACCTTGCCTTGACTCTGGTGTGGGTGTGAGTTCCTTCTTCTTGGCTCGAGTCCCATTCTTCCCCCCATCCCTCCTTTCTGACTTGACTCTTATCTTTCTAATTGAGATTTCTCACCAGCAAAGGGTTTCCATCTTCTCCAAAATTAGTAAGTGTCTGGAAAGGACAGTGGAACTAAGTTTTCTATTATCCAGCAATTGCAGCTGAGAAATGGAAACTTCTAATTTATCTTTTTACCCAAGACTCACTATGCGACCATGAGCCATTCTCAGTGACAGTGCCATTTGGCTGGGGGAAGGGGATATTAGTCACTCTTGAGTTACCCCAAATAAGCTTACAGAAAGTGTGGTTGCTTGCTCTACAAATACACCTTCAAGACAGATCCTTCAAGCTTTACCAACTCCACCAAGCCCCTTCACATAAATAGATAATGTAAACAAAACAGTAAAACAAAACAAAAAAACCCCACCAAACATAAGGGGGGAGCTTCCCCGCACAGAAATTCTGGAGCTACAGCTGGCCATCCCCTTAATATGCTACTCTCTTTTTCAAGACCGCAAAGCAATAGCAACACTTAACATCTTTGGAATGGACTTCGATGTTTGTAGACTTTAGCTGGTGTATATAGGTCCCAGATTGTGGCCTGGATATATCAATTCAGAATCACAGCCTCTGTGGTGCATTTGCAGTTCTGTTTGTAATCATTATGAAATTATACTCAAGAAAACTGTTAACAAACATTGATTGAAATCTTTCTGTGGTGTAGAACCTGATTCTATTCACCTGAAGTGTACTCTGGCCTCAGGTGGATCTGGAAGGCATTAAAGGCATTGAGGGAGTTCCCCGTTGTGGCGCAGTGGTTAACAAATCCGACTAGGAACCATGAGGTTGTGGGCTCGATCCCTGCCCTTGCTCAGTGGGTTAAGGATCCGGCGTTGCCGTGAGCTGTGGTGTAGGTTGCAACACGGCTCGGATTTGGCGTTGCTGTGGCTCTGGCGTAGGCTGGTGACTACAGCTCCGATTAGACCCCTAGCCTGGGAACCTCCATATGCCGCGGGAGCGGCCCAAAGAAATAGCAAAAAGACAAAAAAAAAAAAAAAGGCATTGAGGTAAAGTGCTGGTTGCCTCAGCAGAGTTGAGATCCTGACACTTCTATACCTCTTTTTTTTTCTTTTTAGGGCTGCACCCCTGGCATATGGAAGTTCTCAGGCTAGGGGTTGAATTGGAGCTGCAGCTGCCAGCCTACACCACAGCCATAGCAATTCAGGATCCTTTACCCACTGGGAAAGGCTGGGGATCAAACCTGTGTCCTCATGGATACTAGTGGGGTTCATTACTGCTGAGCCACAATGAGAACTACCAAGTCTCATTTTTATCTATTTTATTTATATTTTTTAGAGCCACACTTGCGGCATATGGAGATTCCCAGGCCTAGGGGTCTAATCGGAGCTAAAGCTGCCAGCCTACACCACAGCCACAGCAACTCAGGATCTGAGCTAAGTCTGCAACCTACACCACAGCTCATGGCAACGCTGGATCCTTAACCCACTGAACGAGGCCAGGGATCGAACCTGCATCCCCATGGATGCCACTCAGGTTTACCTCTGCTGAGTCATGAAGGGAACTCCCTGGAGTCTCATTTTTAGATGAAGGCAGGAGTAGTTCCTGCCTTAAAGGAATTCACATTTAGGAATGAGAAAAGTGTGCACAGATGTATAATGATTAAGAACACGGCCCTGATGCCAGGTCACATGAATTCACCCAGATCTTCAATGAGCCAGCCACGTGAACTTGGGCCAGTCATTTCCTCCCCTGAATCATGGCATCCTCATTTAGGATATGGAGGCAATAGATGTATCATCTCAGGAGGACAGGGGAACAAGTTCATACCTGTAAAGTACCTGGCATAAACCGAGAGCTCAACTTATATCAGCTACTATTTATTCAGTGCTTACTATGTGCCACACTCTGTGGTATGTGCTTTCCATGCATTGTGTCCTTTACTTCTTACTACTATTCTATAAGGTAGAAACTATTATCATCCCCTGATTTTCCAGATGAGGAAATTGAGGCTAAGAGAGTTAAGAGAATGGTTGTAATTGAGTGTAGAAGTTGCTGTAATAGACAGGTACAATAGATATACAAAGATGTATAGGGTCTATAGTATACTACCTAGTCCCTCCTGGGAAATTTGGGAAGGCATCACAGTGGAGAACTTATAAGCTGGGCTCTGAAGGACAAACAAGGATTTGTCATGAGGGGCAGAGAGGGAGTTCCCACTGTGGCTCAGCGGAAATGAATCTGACTAGTATCCATGAGGACACAGGTTCGATCCCTGGCCTCACTCAGTGGGTTAAGGATCCGGTGTTGCTGTGGCTGCGGTGTAGGCGAGTGGCTACAGCTCCAATTCTACCCCTAGCCTAGGAACCTCCATATGCCGTGGGTCTGGCCCTGAAAAAAGAAAAAAAAAAAGATGGGAAGAGATTGTGCAAAGGCCAGTGCATGGTCATTGAGCACAGCTGAACTGCTGATGTGGACAAGGTGGGTATTGGCATGAAATAGGCCTGAAGGTTGATGGAGACCCCTTTGTATCTGTCACACTGAGGAGTTTGGACTTTATCCTCTAGAGAATCATCAAAGAAGTGGAAAGGCTGCATACAGGGAGGGAGTTCAAGCTAGTGATATTGAGGATCTGTACTAACATAGTAGTGCGAATAGAGAGGTAAGTCCAATTGCAATGTAGCCCCTGCTCTTACTTCAAGGACCTCGCAATACTGTGCACAAGACAGTCTCCAAATCAAAGGCAAACCAACAGTTCCAATTCAACATGGTGTGTGCAGTGGGAGAGCGATGCACACAGGGCACTGGAGAAGTAAAGAGAAAGAACATTGTTTGGGGGTGGTGGGGGGAGGTCAGGAAAGGCTACTCATAAAAGGAACCTCTGGAATTAAGTCTTGAAGGGTGGAGAGAATTATCCAAGCAAAGAAAAGATAGGAAATAGGGTTGTCACTCCAGTCATAGGAATAACAGGAGCAAAGGGACAGAGATACATGTGAGAGCATGGAATGTGGGGGGATCCACCAGTATTTCAGTCTAGATGGAGCAGAAAGTGCATCAAGGGTGAGGCATAGGAGTGGAAGGAAATGGAAATGGGGTTAGGGCGAAAGGCAGAGGCTAAGTTTAGGGGACACTTTTTGTTATGCCAAGGAGTTTGGACTTAACCTAGTAGGTGAAGGGGAGTCATTGAAGTAACTTAATTAAGGGGCTACCAGTTGTACCGATGCACTATTAGACTAGTAGTAATGTTGGGGGTGGGATTGGAGGAGGTGAAATAAAAGAGGCAAGACCAGAAGTAGGAAAACCTGGTAGGAAATTATGGCAAGAGTTCATACGAGAGATGATGACTGACTCAATCAAAGTGAGGCGTGATAGTGAAGAGGGAGTGATTGGGGGAATTAAAAGTGGCAGGACTTGGTGACTGATTTGACAGGGTGGTTGATGGAAAAGGAGTTAAGGAGGACTCTCGGGTTTTGGGCCTTAACGACGACTGAATTTTGGTTAAATCAACCGAGAAAAAAGAATGGAGAACAGAATCTGGAAGAAAAATGAGGAGTTTAGTTTTGGGCATCTTGAGTTCCAGATGGCTGTGGGGTATCCAAGAGGAGAGGACTACTGGAAATTTTTTTATATGTGAGTCTAGAGCTCCAGAGAAATGTCAAGGGGGGAGATTTAGGTTTGGAAAGCACCAGAATACGGACCATGGTTTAAAAAAGTCATTGGAGGGGATGAGGTCACCTAGAGAAAAGATGTACATTGAGAATAAAGGAGGGCCCCAAATAAAATCTTTTTGGAGTCTCCATAGTCAATGGGCAGACAGAGGAGAGTGTTCAGGAAAAGTTGGTTTTTGTCCTGGATTATACATTTTAGGAATTGTGGGATTGAATGAGAAACCCCAACATAGGAGCCCCAATGTTTCCTTCTTGGAATTTTTTTTTTTTTTTTTAGGGATGCACCTGTGGCATATGGAAATTCCCAGGCTAGGAGTCGAGTCACAGCTGCCAGACTAAGCCACAGCCACAGCAACACCGGATCTGAGCTGCATCTGCAACCTACACCACAGCTCACAGCAACATCAGACCCTTAACCCACTGAAGGCCAGGGATCGAACCAGCATCCTCACAGGCACATTGGTTTTGAACCCACTGAGCTACAATGGGAACTCCACCTGCTTGGAATTTCCTAAAACTCTTTTGTGGCATATATGATAGAGGATTTTAACAAATTTTAGGGCTGCATATTTTTAAACTTCTTTTTTTTTTTTTTTTTTTTTTTGAAGAGTGACAGATTTTTTATTTTTTATTTTATTTATTTATTTATTTATTTTTGTCTTTTCTAGGGCCACTCCCATGGCATGTGGAGGTTCCCAGGCTAGGGGTCTAATTAGAGCTGTAGCCACTGGCCTAAACTTCTAATATAGTAACTTTTTCTGAATATTGCAAATTGCTTTGCAACAATGTTCATTACAAAGTTTCCTGAGTTAACTACAAGACTTTTTTCCATTTTTTTTAGGGCCACAGGTGTCGTATATGGATGTTCCCAGGCTAGGGGTCCAATCTAAGCTGCATCTGTCAGCCTACACCACAGCCACAGCAATGCCAGATCCGAGCTGCGTCTTTGACCTACACCACAGATTGTGGGAACTCAGGATCCTTAACCCACTGAGCAAGGCCAGGGATCAAACCCTCATCCTCATGGGTTCGTTTCTGCTGAGCCACAACTGTAACTCCCTAAAAGACCCTAAAGCAGAAAGGTTGTAGTGATTTTGTGTCATTAACCTAAGATGGTTCAAAGTATCACATCCTTTTGACCCAGCGGGAGTTATTTCCTCTTCATTTTCACCTCAGTAAAGCAGCAAGTACAAAGCAAGCACAGCACTTAGGAGCAGAGCAGGTAGCGAATACAATTCAAGCAGCACTAACTTCACTATTTTTACCTGAATATGCACACGCTATCCTGTAACCACACACACACACACACACATGCAGGTAAGTTACATCTTTCTGAAACGGTCATGTCTCAATTTCAATCTTGTCGTCCAGGTTTTTTGTTTTATATATATATATGTTTGCACCAAAGGGCAAATTAGAAAAAAAAAAAGTCTATGTAGATTCCAGGGGCTGTTGCCCTTTAGATTATTACAGCATGTTAAAAGCTGATCACAGTTGATGTACAGCAGCTTGCCTGAGTCTCTGCAACATGCCTCAAATGCAAAAATCCTTGGTGATGGACGATTGTGGGTAAAAACATACATGCATCGGATTTCTTCTCTGATAGCTTCCAGACCCCATTTTAGTGGGTTTGGCTCTCAAGGCAAACTCCATTCCACAGCACAGGAGTAGCACTCAGTCATTCCCCCACACTTGGCCTCCATTCAGCAGGCGGGGCGACTAGCCGCTTACATCCTCTCCCTCCTCAGGGAGAAGGGGAGTTAGAGATCTCCTTGGTGAGTACTGAGTTGCCATCTGTGCCTAGGGTTTTATGGGGGGTGGAAACAAACCACTCTGCTTTCTGTTAACTTAATTGTGATAAATCTCTGAAGAGACTCTCTGGTTGGATGACCTCAGAGAGAGAGAGAGAGAGAGGAGTGAAGAGATACAGAGAGATGAAGAAAAAGAAAACAGAGGAGAAGGAGGAGGATGGAGGAGAAAGAGAAAGGGAGGAAAGAGGATGCATTGCCTTTGCCGCGCACCACTTTCCCGTGTGTGCTTTGTACTTGGAATGGTTAATACCCACGTGCGTCCTACATCCCACAAAGCTATTTCCTTCCCAATGACTAGTAGTAACAATCCAACCCAAAAGTGACCCCTGATTTATTCATGAGGAAAGGATAGAGTTGTTTCTTTCCTTCCTACCCGGGTTTTTTTTTTTTTTTTTTTTTTTTTTTTTGCTTTTTAGGGCCTCACTTGTGGCATATGGAGGGTCCCGGGCAAGAGGTGAATCGGAGATACAGCTGCTGGCCTGCGCCACAGCCACAGCCATGCCGGACCCTTGACCCACTGAGCAAGGCCAGGAATCGAACCCACAACCTCATGGTTCCTAGTCAGATTCATTTCCGCTGTGCCACGACGGGAACGCCATACCTGTATTTTAAGTACAGTGTTTTGTTTTGTTTTTTTAAACCATTCTAGTCAATGTTCCAGTATCTTACCCCTCCCTACAAATGACTGCTATTTGCTGCTCCACAAGTAAGCTGTGCTCTCATCCAAGGCAGAGCCTTCATGGACCAGCTGAGGATCATTGACCCTTACCTTAGCCAGGCTGTAGCTACCACACAGAACACATCAGCCTTCATCACCACCGAGTCTCTTGCTCTTGCCAATTTCTTGACGTCTATCTCCAGGAGAGGAAGGTGAGTGATATGTTTTTCAGCTTTTGGCACAAAAAGAAAAGGTAAAGTAAAAAAAGAGAGAGAGAGAGAGGAACAGGAGAAGAGAAAAAGAAAAGAAAAACAAAGGAAAGGAAAAAAATACAACTCCTGCAACAGTTGTCCAGAGGCTCCCCTCCTAGCTCACGTGGCTTTCCCTGCTTCTCTGCTCAGGAAGTCATTAAACAAGTGGTGTTTTTTGAACCACAGCCTTTAAATTCCCTACTGTGGGGTCAGAAAAGTACATGATAGGATGGAAAGAGGACAGGTGGTAAAATCAGGTAACTCTTGGTTCTTCTTCAAGGACCTGGCAGTGTCTGACCTACGGTGCCAAAGCACCCTTTCTTAAGAAGTTTGTATCCAAGTATCCCGTAGCATTGCCAAAACTCTTGGGCTGAATATAGTTTTCTATCATCATCATTATAGTTTTCTACCCATTATTATCAGATGCCAGTAATATCTCAGCGGGAACCCACATTTCTCAAAGGTCTTTGGCTATGAGGGAAACATTCCAACTGAGGCAAAGTATGTTGCTTTACACGCATTTGTCCACATACGACGGGATAAACAATCCGAACCTAACAAAAGGGATACAAGAAAAGGTCTCTACTCCCTCTTCTATAGCAAACCTCAGTCGCTCATCCAAAAGTAACTGCAGAACCACTGCTAAGTATTCATTGTCTCATAGGTAAACTTTGGTGGAGAGGAGGTTGGTCCTGGTTGCTCCTGGTTTGCACAGAGTGCTGAGGTAGAGGGTCCTCGGTAGTTTAGGGTGGGAGGCATCAGGCCTTGGGCTCTCAGGGGGTTAATAGCTCTGAAAACAGGTGAGATGAGAGGATGGGAAACATCGCCTGCTTTATAGTCTTGCCTCCTTGAGGGCGTGACTCAGATCAAGGAATGGAAATGTCCAATCAAAGGAAAAGCTGAGGTCCAGTAAAGGATGGGCTTTGTCCAAGGTCACACACACACACACACACACACACACACACACACACACACACACTCAGAACCCTTTAGAAGCAGAGCTGGAATGTTAGCCCCTAGGCCTTCAGCTTCCCAGATTGGTGATCCTAATTCCCTAGCACCTCCACCGGTGGAACAAATCAGGCTACAGTCGATCTCTGTTTCTGGCATCTTCCACTGCTACTCTATTTCCTGTGCCTGGACTGCGAGCCTTACAGATCTCTTGGGTCCTTCAAAGAGAGGCTTTTTCTCTCCTTTTTTTTTTTTTTTTTTTTTTAAAGTGGAGCCATGACAGCGTTTGGGGGACTAGAGAGGCAGTTTTAAAACCTTAAACTGATCTGAAACACCTGAGATGATTGCTAAACACATCAAAATTTCCCAGCTGTTACTGAGTCTCAGTGAACTCTCTTTTGAGAAAGGTATATCACTCCATGGATATTTTTGTGTTTACGTAAAGATTTTCCTTTTAATGCAGCCTCAAATCTGGATGGCAAACCCTGTCTTCTTTTTTTTTTCTTACTATAGTGCTTATGTTTGACTTTAACATTCATACACATTTCCTGGCAAAAATGAATATTATAGAAGAACATTAGGAACAAACAATATAAATCAACAGATGTTCTCAAAACCTTTTGCCAACTGTCAAAGAAATACCCCTTCTCGACACAAGAGGGAGCTTTTAGCTAAAATGAAAATAAAGGCCGTTTCATGAAGCTTCTACCAGCTTTGTTTTTCTTTCAGTAAGACATTTGAATTTGTTATCTTTGAAAACACATTAGTTGACTGATCATGGATTCATATGATGATAAAGCTGACAGGCTTCTGAACCATTATGACCTCTTTTGAACAGTTGGTATTGTTGCCTCTTCTTCCTCTTCCTCCTCCTCTTCTTTTTTTTTTTTTTTTTCTTTTTAGGACAGTGCCTATGGCATATGCAGGTTCCCAGGCTAGGGGTCCAATCAGAGCTGCAGCTGTCGGCCTATGCCACAGTCACACCAGATGCAAGCCGCATCTGCGACCTACACCACAGCTCAGGGCAATGCCGGATCTTTAACCCACTGAGCAAGGCCAAGGATCGAACCCGAGTCCTCATGGGTACTATTTGGGTTCATTATCACTGAGACACAGAGGGAACTCTGCCTATTCTTTTCCTCAAAGATTCTCCTTCCTTGGTTCCTGAGACACAACTCTGTCCCCAGTTCTGCTCATAACTTGGCTATTTCTTTGTCTCTCTTCTACTCTTCAGTGAGGGTGCTTTCTTTATCCCCCAGCCCTCTTGGCTTCTTATTCTGAAACATAGGCCCACTTTCCTTGACCGACCTCATCCATTCCTATGGATTCAATTCCCATTATGTGCTGATGAATAAGTCACCATGCATATCTCCCGCTATGAGGTCTATGCTGAGGTCCAGATCTGCCTATTCACTTACTTACTGTACAAGCTCAAGAGCACAAAAGCTGCCAGAGGAAGATCAGTAGGCCTGACTCAAGGAGTAGTACATTTGAAGACTATGGAACAGCTTGGTTAGGGGGTCTCTGAGTTTTCAGGATAGACAGGGGATCACCTTGGATGACCATATAAACTGTGATATGTTTGAAACAGAAGAAACAACAAAACAATAGCATCAACAAAATGCCTCTAAATACTAGAGCATAAGAAAAAGTATCACTTAAAGCTGGGTTGTCCACTACAGCAGTCACTAGTCACAGATGGCTGTTGAGCCCCTGAATGGTGGCTGGTTTGAACTGAGATCCAGAGTATATGTGATATACATAGCAGATTTATAAGAATGCAAAGTAGCTCATTAATTTTTTATATTGATTCTAGAACGGCTCCTGGATCCTGTGACATATTTAATAAATGTTAGCTTCTACTATTACTGGACAATCAATTCTGGTCATCCCAAATTTCTTGATGTCACCAAAACCAACCAGGCACTTTGATGCCTCTCTACCTCTGTGAATGCTGTTTCACCTCCCTGGAATCCCTTAAGTTCTTCACATATTAAGCTCTTACATTTTGAGACCTGGCTTAAATGTCACCCACTATTTGAAGGCTTCCTCATTACCAGGAGTCATTTTCTCCTCTGTGGTACATATTGCTGTCATTGCACAAATTGTAGTAAGTTACATTTGTAGTGTAATTTATGTGTGCGTTTCCTCCATTAGACTCCTAAACTCAACAGAGATAGGGACTTATTTGCTTTCTCTCGGCTCCTCCAGAGTCTAGCACATTTTCTACATAATAGACATTCAATAAATGTTTCTGAAACTGAAAATTGAATTAGCTAATCAAACCATCTGTCTTTACAGATAAAGAAACTGAGGCTCAAGGAAGCGATGGGACTTTTTGGATGAAATTACACTTTGGATCCCAGTGAACTGGGAGACCTTTCCTTTTGCCCCTGAAAAGAAGCAAGATAGTATGAGAAAAAGAATCTATCTATCTATCTATGTATATGTATACACACACACATATACATGACTGGTTTACTATGCTGTACAGCAGAAATTGACACACCATTGTAAATCAACTATAGTCTAATAAAATAAAATTTGAAAAAAAAGAAAAAAGAGAATAGGCAAAAGTGACCTCAGAATACAAGTGCAGCAAGAATAACTTAGATTAACCCAGATCCTTCAGTTTCTCTACCTTGTAAGAAAATATCATGAGAGATGCTGAATTAAACATATAACATCTTTCAAAACTGCCACTAGTTTCTGACCTCAGGATGTTGGTTAAGAATTTCATTTTTATTTATCCCTCTTTAGATGGCTGGTCAGCAGGATCTGCAAGTGATTGAAGAGTGTAGGGTCCAATATTGATGTGCTGAAAGTCAAATGGCCTAGATGCTAATCCTCATTCTGCTGCTAATGCCTAGGTTAAGTTACTTAAACTTTCAGCAAATATTTTTCACATCCATCACAATGAGGGTATTGGATCAGATGCTCTCTAAAGTCTAAAAACTCCCCTGTGATTGTGACAGGATACTTCATAGACAATGAGACTCTTATTTTTAGAGCTTCCTAGAGAAAGCAGACATTTTCTTTTGTAATGTATTTAGTTTTCTTAAGTTTCTGGGGTCAGCACATGATTATAGAAATACTTCAGATTGGAATACTGTGTGTAGATTACAAATTACTTTCACATGCAGCATTTCAGTTTGTAAAACCTCTGTGAGGAAAATAGGCTGGTCGTTACACCAATTCCACAGATAATCATCCTGCTGCTGCTCATGGTAAGAGCTAATAGTTTATTGAGTGGGCTATGTGTTGTTCTTAGAACTCTGCATATACTACCATATTAAGTTTTGCTACATGAGGATTCTAAAGCTCCATAAAATTAAGTGACCAAAGTCGGTAATGACAGAATCAGGACTTGAATCCAAATTGACTTTAAATTCTATATTTCATACCAATTTCTCATCTTCCTGCATTATACAGGTCCACTTGTTTTTTTTACACCATTAAAATAAATGAGTAAAGATCATTTTTATGAGAGCCCTTCACAATTAGAAGCTACTGCTCTTTCTCCTTTTAACTTTCTCTTTTCTTCTGAATGAATTACACTTCTGGTCACGGAGCTGGAACTGGCTCACATGATTTCTTGAGAGCAAATTCTGTGCACCTCTACCTGACTCCCCATTCAGTGACATCACACTGGTGGCTTAATGTCGCAGTTGGAGATCTTTACACCATGAAAATATGTAGATGCTACAAATAGATACCACTTTTCCCCCTGGAGAGCCTGTTGTTAGAAGTTGCCAGTGCAGGTCTTGTTCTGGATGAAAAACACATGTCTCAACCTTGTTCTGGGTGGGTTCCATTGGGTAAAGTGATCATTTATATTTGAATAAACATAGCAGTGTAGACCATAGCATCTTTCTTAGTCTGGAAAAAGAGAGGAGTTGTTCTTCCTTTGAGATACCTTTGCTCTACTTCCAGGCATACCTAGACTTGAAGAGAGCTGATAGAGCCAAGTGCCAATTTACTGCCCTGAATTATTACTCTTCTCCTCTCTATTGAATTTCCAAAACTGCCAAGGTGGAGGCTCTGGGCCATTATGGAACTGGCAAAGATATTTAGATAACCTGCTTTAAGAAACTTAAATTGGTTAGAATGTCACAGCCAGTGGATGATAGTACTTGGGTTTCTTGATGACCAGTTCCTAACTCTTATCTCTCATTACTGTCATTATATAAGGCATGATTTTCTACCATATGCAGTGATTTTCAGTCAGTGATATATGAACAAAACTTATATTTTTATAAATAATCACTCTGAGGCTGTTGACTTGATGTTAAAACTGTTCAGTCATCAGAGTCTCTGCATGTCCAGCTGTTGTACATGCTCACATTTAAGGATAAATCTGTTGGAGTTGGCATCATCTCTGTAATCCTTTTGAGGGCAGGGATGATGAGAGTTCTGATCTAAGAGCATACAGCACTGACCACATAAGTACCTTATGAAGTCCAGCTGAATAAGTTATGGTCATTTTTGAGAACTGGACTTCACATTCCACCTCCAAATTAGTCTAGACCTACTCCGGGGAAACCCAAAGCCCTGGACCCACAAGGTAGCCTCAGTTCCAAAATTTCTGTCTGGCTCTAAGTCCTTACACCAGGAGATGTGCCCTACTTTTTTTCATGTGTGTCTTTTTAGAGCCTCACCTGTAGCATATAGAGGCTGCCAGGCTAGGGTTTGAATTGGAGCTGTAGCCACTGGCCTATGCCACAGCCACAGCAATGTCAGATCTGAGCCACATCTGTGACCTACACCACAGCTCACAGCAATGCCAGATCCTTAACCCACTGAGCAAGGTCAGGGATCAAACCTGTGTCCTCATGGATGCAGATTCGTTTCCACTGAGACATGATGGGAACTCCTGTGCCCTACATTTTGGTTCATGAAAAAAGCATCACTGCATACCCTAGAAATGGGACTATTTTGCTAAAAGAGGAGTAAACAATTCAACATTATGTATTCATTTCATTATTTGCGGGAGCTATGGTAAAACCAGAGGAAAGTTGTTTGATCTCAGGTCTCTTCTCAACAGCCCCCTCTGAGGAGCTGTGTCTATGGACAGTTTCTCAGGACCTGAATGTCTGGGCGCATGTGTGTCCTGTGGAGAGGGCCACATGTTGCACACAGCAGAGGCAGCATCCATGAGGCCCCTCACTCCAAACCCCACCCTCTATTGCCATTGCTATAGCCCTTGAGCAGGTTTCCCTCAGAGCCTTCTCTGGCCCCAGGACTCTGAGGAAGAGATGAAACAACTTAGCCTCTGGAACTCAGAGAAGCCTGAGCTGGAGTGTCTGTGAAGACTAGTTGAGGAAAATATCAGGGGCTGGCTCAGAATGTAATTGATTGAAAGAGAACTGAGCAGAATCCCCCTCTCTGTGAATTTCTGCAAGGGCAGGGGCATGAAGACAGAACATTCAGGAAGAAACAAACAATGGGGTGGAAGGTCAGATGTGTTTAGGTGAAGAATAGCTGAACTAAATCCCCTCCCCTGAGTGTTTCTCTGAAGGTGGAGGAATGAGGGCAGAACTTTCTGGAAAAGAGCTATGTGATAAAAGGCAGAGCCTGTCAGAGACTGTTTCCTGATAGGGAGACTGGTTATCAAATATGGTCATAACTCTTAAGGTTCTAAATAGACAGTGGCCCAGCTCCTTTTTCTTTTCTTTTCTTTTTTCTTTTTTTTTTTTTTTTTTGGTCTTTTTGTCTTTTTAGGGCCACACCCACGGCTTATGGAGTTCCCAGGCCAGGGGTCCAATTGGAGCTGTAGCCACTGGCCTGCACCACAACCATAGCAACATGGGATCCAAGCCGAGACTTCGACCTACACCACAGCTCGTGGGAACATGGGATCCTTAACCCACTGAGCAAGGCCAGGGATCGAACCTGCATCCTCATGGATGCTATTTGAGTTCACTAACTGCTGAGTCACTACAGGAACTTCACAGCTCCTTTTTATGTGGATTTTCTTTCCTATATCAAAGCTGGCATTCTTTGGGGCTTTCTGATTGTAAGCTACACGATGGGACCATCTTCTTTGTACTATCTTGCTCTCCTTTTGCGTGACCTTTCTCTCTTTTTATATTTTACTTTTTATTTAAAAAAAATTTTTAATAGTTATTTCCCCAATGCAATTTTTTTTTATTTTACTGTACAGCATGGTGAACCAATTACACAAACATGTACACATTCTATTTTCACACATTATCATGCTCCATCATAAGTGGCTAGACATAGTTCCCAGTGCTACACACAGTGCTACTTTATATTTTAAAATATGGACTCTGTACATCCAATCCCAAGGCTAGAATGTGTCAGCCTAGATACTTCTTAAACCAGATAATCAAGTAATTTAGAGATGGCAAGTCCAAGTATCTTGTATTCTTACAGGGTGGAGAGGTGAAATAGAGTGCTAAATAGAGTAGAAGAGTAAGAATGGTACAAAGGAGTTCCCATTGTGGCTCAGTGGGTTAAGGAACTAACATTGTCTCCATGAGGGTATGGGTTCAATCCCTGGCCTCATTCAGTGGGTTAAGGACCTGGTGTTGCTGTATGCTGTGTCATAGGCCACAGTGGCAACTCTGATTCAACCCCTTGCCCAGGAACTTCCATATGCCACAGGTGAGGCCATAAAAAGAAAAGAAAAAAAATGGTGCAAGAAAATAGCAAGGCTAGAGGTTGAAACTGAACAAAGAAATAGACAAAACCTCAAAGCCCCGGGTAGGTGCTTATTTGAAGGAGGGGAAAAACCATCACTACCAAAATCAATCCAAATGATGTTGGATTCTGTATGAATTACAGGCATGCTTCATTTTATTGCACTTCAGCAGATGTTGCATTTTTCAGAATTGAATGTTTGTGTCAACTCTGCATCAAACAGGTCTATAGGCACCATTTTCCCAACAGCATTGCTCATTTTGTGCCTCTATATCAGACTTTGGTAATTCTCAAACTTTATTTCAAACTTTTTCCTGTTTATTATACTTGTTATGCTTATCTGTGATCAGTGATCTTTGATGTTACTCTTGTCATTGTTTTGGGGCACCATGAACCATGCTCATACAAAATGGCAAATCTAATTGATGAATATTATATATATTCTGACTGCTCCATTAATTGGTCATTCCTGCATCTCTCTCCCTCTCCTTGGACCTCCCTATTACTTGAGGCTCTAGATAAGTCTGAGACACAACAATATTGAAAGCCAGTTAACAACCCTGCAACGACCTCTGTGTATTCAAGTGAAAGTAAGAGTTGCACATCTATCATTTTACATCGAAAGCTGAAAAATGATTAAGCTTAATGAGCAAGGCATGTCAAAAACCAAGCTATGCCAAAAGCTAAGCCTCTTGTGCCAAACAGCCAAGTCATGAATGCAAAGAACAGTTCTTGAAGGAAATTAAAAGGGCTATTATAGTGAACACATGAATGATAAGAAAGTGAAACAGACTTATTGCTGATACAGAGAAAGCTTTGGTGATCTGAATAGAGGATCAAACCAGCCACAACATTCCCTTAAGCTAAAGCCTAATCCAGAGCAAGGTCCTAACTCTTTTCAATTCTATGAAGGCTGAGAGAGATAGGGAAGGTAGCAGAGGTTGGTTTATGAAGCTTAGGGAAAGAAGACATCTCCACAGTATGAAAGTGCACGGTAAAATAGCAAGTGTTTATATAAAAACGGTGGCAGTTATCCAGAAGACCTAGATAAGATAATTCATGGAGGTAGCTATGCTAAAGAACAGGTTTTTTAATATAGATTAAACATTCTTCTATTGGAAGAAGTTGCCATCTAGAATTTTCATGGCTAGAGAGGAGAAGTGAACGCCTGGATTCAAAGCTTCAAAGATAGGCTAACTCTCTTATTAGGGGCTAATGCAGCTGGTGATCTTAAGGTGAAGCCAATGCTCATTTACTATTCAAAAAATTTTAGGGCTCTTCAAAATTATACTAAATCCACTCTGCCTGTGTTTTATAAATGAGAGAGCAAAGCCTGGACAACAGCAATCGGTTTATAGCATCGTTTATTGAACATTTTGAGCCCACCGTTGAGACTTCCTGCTCAGAAAAAAAGATGCCTTTCAAAATAGTATTGCTTATTGACAATACATCTGGTCACCTAAGAGCTCTCACAGAGATGTTCAATGAGATTAATGTTGTTTTCATGCCTGGTAACACAGGATTCTACTGCTCATGGATCAAGGAGTCATTTCAACTTTCAAGTCTTATTATTTAAGAAATCTATTTTATAAGGCTATTGCTGCCATAGATCATGATTCTTCTGATGGATCTGGGCAAAGTAAATTGAAAAACCTTCTGGAAAGAGTTCACCCTTCTAGATGCCATGAGGAACATTCATGATTCAAGGAAAGAGGTCAAAACATCAACATTAATAGGAGTTTGTGTAAAGTTGATTCCAACACACACAGATGACTTGCAGGGGTTCAGGACTTCAGTTTAGGAAAGAACTTCAGATGTGGTGGAAACAGCAAGAGAACTAGAATTAAAGTTGGAGCCTGAAGATGTGATTGATTGGCTACAGTCTCATGATAAAACTTAAATGGATGAGGAGCTGCTTCTTATGGATGAGCAACAGAAGTGGTTCCTTGAGATAGAATCTACTCATTGAAGATGATGTGAAGATTTTTGGAATAATAATAAAGGATTTATAATATTACCTAAACTTGGTTGATAAAGCAGCAGCAGCATTACAAAATATTGACTATTTTTAAATCTTTTATTACTCAATGAATTTATTACATTTATAGTTGTACAATGATCATCACAATCCAATTTTATAGGATTTCCATCCCACAATATTGACTAATTTTGAAAGAAGTTCTACTGTGGGTAAAGTACTATCAAACAGCATTGCATGCTTCAGAGAAATCATTCATGAAGGGAATCAATTAATGCAGCAAACTTCATCGTCTTTCTCTTTTTCTTTTTGTGGATTAAAATATTTTATTCACATGTATCAGAATTTTGTTTAGTTTATTTACAATATTATCTTAGTATCAAGTGTATAACATAGTAATTCAATATTTTTACACATTATATTCCATTGAAAGTTATTATAATTCCTATAATTCCCTGTGCTATATAATATATCCTTGTTGCTTATCTATTTTCTACATAGTAGTTTGTATCGCTTAATCCCATACACCTGGTTTGGGGTTAACACCAGTAACCACTAGCTTGTTCTCTATATCTGTGAGTCTGTTTCTGTTTTGTTACATACATGCATTTATTGTATTTTTTAGATTCTACATAAAAGTGATAATAGAGTATTAGTCATTCTCTGTCTAACATTTTGCTAACCAGAATACTCTCTGTGTATCCATGTTGTTGGAAATGGCAGAATGTCATGCTTTTTATGGCTAATAGTCCACAGTGTATATATACCACATCTTTTTATCCATTCATCTGTTGATGGACACTTAAATTGCTTCCATGCCTTGGCTAGTGTACACAGTACTGCTATGCACATTGGGATGCATTTATCTTTTCAAATTAGAATTTTTTCCAGATATATGCCTGAGAGTAGAATGTCTGATCATGTGGTAGTTCTATTTTTAAGTTTTTGAGGAACCTTCATACTATTTTCCATAGTGGTTGTACCTACTTACATTACCACCTATGGTGTGTAAGTGTTCCTTTTTCTCCACATCTTTGCCAACATTTGTTATTTCCTATATTTTTTTCGTAGATAGCCATTCTGAAACCCATATCTCATTGTGGGTTTGGATTGTATTTCTTTAATGATTAGCAATGTTGAACATCTTTTTTTTTTTACTTTTTAGGACCACACCCATGGCATATGGAGGTTCCCAGGCTAGGGGCCAATGGAGCCGTAGCTGCTGGGCTATGCCACAGCCACAGCAACATGAGATCCGAGCCGCGTCTGTGACCCACACCGCAGCTCACGGCAATGCCAGATCTTTAACCCACTGAGTGAGGCCAGGAATTGAACCTGTGTCCTCACGGATACTAGTCAGTTTTGTTAACTGCTGAGCCACAATGGGAACTCCAAGGTTGAACATCTTTTGATGTGCCTGTTAGCAATTTGTATGTCTTCTTTGGAAAAATGTCTACTTAGCTTTTCTGTCCATTTTTTATTGAGTTGTTTAGTTTTTTGTGATATTGAGTTGTATGAGATATTTATATATTTTGGATATTAACCCTTTGTGGTCATATTGTTTGAAAATATTTTCTCCCACTCTGTAGGTTGTCTTTTCATTTTTGTTGATGGTTTCCTTTGCAGTACAAAATTTTTAAGTTTGACTAGGTCTCATTTGTTTATTTTTGCTTTATTTCTTTTGCCTTGGGATACAGGTCCTGCCCCCCCACTGCAATTTTGCTATGATTTATGTCAAAAGTGTTCTGCTTATATTTCAGGTTTTATATTTAGGTCTTTAATTCATTATAAGTTCATTTTATTTTTTATATTTAATATTTTTGTTTATAAAAGTGATATATGTTGAGTTTATTTTTTATTATTTTTTTTAAATCTTTGCTTTTTATGGCTATACCCGTGGCATATGGAGGTTCCCAGGCTAGGGGTCAAATTGGAGCTATAGCTCTCAGCATATACCACAGCCACATCAATGAGTGTTCTGAGCCACGTCTGTGACCTACACCACAGCTCACAGCAATGCTGGATCCTTAACCCATTAAGCAAGGCCAGGTATTGAACCCACAACCTCATGGTTCCTAGTCAGATTCATTTCTGCTACACCACAATGGGAGTTTAGTTTTGTATGTATGTAAGGCAATGTTCTAATCTTATTTTGTATGTGTAGCTGTCCAGTTTTCCAAGTACTACTTGTTGAAGACACTGTCTTTTTTCCATTGTATATTCTTGCCTCCTTTGTCATAGATTAATTGATCATAGGTACATGGATTTATTTCTGGGCTTTCTATCCTGTTCTATTAATCTGTGTCTGTTTTTTGTGTGTGTGTGCCAATACAATACTATTTTGATTACTGTAGCTTTGTAGTATACTCTGAAGTCAGGGAGTGTGATACTTCCAGGTTTGTTATTTTTTTTCTTAAGATTGCTTTGGCTATTTGGGGTCAATGTTAGAATTGTTTGTTCTAGTTCTGTGAAAAGTATAATGGGTATTTTGATAGGGATGGCTTTATTTTTTATTTTTCATTGAAGTATAATTGATTTACAATATTGTGTTAGCTTCTGGTGTATAGCAAAGTGATTCATATCATTTTTCACATTCTTTTCCATTGTGGTTTATTACAAGATATTAAATATAGTTCCCTGTGCTGTACAGTATAACCTTGTTGTTTATCCATTCTATATATAACAGTTTGCATCTGCTAACTGTAAACCCCCAATCCACTCTTCCAAAAGTCCATTCCACCCCCCTGGCAAGCACAATTCTCTTCCTTATGTCTGTGAGTCTGTTTCTGTTTTGTAGATAGGTTCATTTGTGCCATATTTTAGATTCTATATACAAGTGTTATTACATGGTATTTGTCTTTCTCCTTCACTTAGTGTGATGATCTCTAGGTCCATCCTTGTTGCTCCAAATGGCATTATTTCATTCTTTTTTATGGCTGAGTAATATTCCAGTGTGTGTGTGTGTGTGTGTGTTTGTGTGTGTGTGTGTGTGAGTGAGTGAGTGTGTGTGTACCACATTTTCTTTATCCATTCATCTTTTGATAGAGACTGCTTTAAATGTGTAAATTGCTTTGGGTACTATGGGCATTTTAAGAATATTAACTCTCTAACCAAAAAACATGGGATATCTGTTCATTTCTTTGTATCTTCTTCAAATTCCTTCATCAATATTTAAAAATTTTCGGAGTATAGATCTTTTGCTTCCTTGATTAAGTTTATTCCTAAGTATTTTATTCTTTTTGTTTGATTTTAATGTCTTATTTTAAGAAATGGCCACAGCCACCCCAACCTTCAGAGACAACCACCCTGATCAGTCAGCAACCATAAACATCCAGGCAAGACCCTCTACCAGAAAAAAGATTTTGACTCACTGAAGGCTCAGATGATGGTTAGTATTTCTTAGCAGTAAAGTATTTTTAATTAAGGTATGCACATTTTTTGACATAATGCTACTACACACTTAATAAACTGCAGTAAAGTATAAACATAACTTTTATTTGTATTGGGAAACCAAAAAAATTGTGTGACTAACTTTATTACAATATTTGCTTTGTTGTGGTGGTCTGGAACCAAACCCACAATATCTCCAAGGTAGGCCTGTATTCATGGGTTTTAATTCATAAAAGCAATCCCTTCTCTGAAGAGGGAGAAGAAAAAAGCTGTTCCCTAAATTACACAAAGTCATGTTTGTTTTAGGCTAGAATTTGTGTTGTTTAATCCTGATAAGTAAATGCTTATTTGAAAAAGGAGAACAAATGCTAATACCAAAATTAATTCCAGTGGTAAAAGATCATGGGCAAGTTAGTCATGGGGCTTGATCAATATAAGTGAATTCTAATTTAAAGGAAGAGAGCAAAAAGTATCACCTCAAATGAATTGCAGTAACATTTGTTTCTAGACTAGTTATTAATGTTGTCTGATCCATATAAGTAAATGCTTTCTGAAGAACAAGGAGAGGCAAATAGATGGCCAGATAAGCTGTATTATATACTACTTGCTTATCAAAAAGACTATGTGGATGTGACTGGCATTGGAATTTTGTCTCAAAGTGCAACTTTGGTGAAGAAAAATAGCTAGGAGTATGATAGAATCTCTTAGTATGAGGAAAATACCAGAGTATGGTAATAGCAAGCTGTAATAGAAGTGGTGGAAGTCTTCTGTCAGAGTTGGCAGGAAGCTAGAATTCTGACAGTAAGTTATCCTGGGTTGCAGTGCAAAAGAAAAAGGACATCTAAAGTGGGCAGGAAACTTCAGCTACAGTGGTAGTGGACAAAAAAAAAAAAATCTGTCAGTGGATAGGAAATTCTAACTACAATAGAAAGCAAATCTGCTTTCTTAGTGGAAAGGAAAGCCAGGGAATCCCAATTATGGATGAGCAGCTAGAAATCTTACAGTGGAAATAAACATGGGCAACTAATATAGGGGAAAGAATTCCAGGTAGGCTGGAATAATTGATCAGATCTTCATGTGAGTAGAAATATGTGCAGATAGTGGCCAGCTGACCAAAATCTGCAAGGTCAGCAATATAGAGGCAGAGACCTTGAAGACTGGACCACTGGACTTTTCTGAGAAGCGCCAGTGAGCAGCAAAACCCTCCACCCCATTCCCAGTTAAGAGCAGAAACAGAAGGATCAGAATCTGAACTGATAGCTGAAGGCTTTCTCCAGATGGGTAAGACATCAAAAAGGAAGTTGAATTTATTACAATAATTTTAGTGAGCATTTGGAGGAGGTTAGGGGTTGCATTTTATTTTTCTAAGTGAGATGGCAGTTGAAACATATTAAAGAAGGGCATTCAGAGTGAGGTCAATCTAGGGACATGCTCTGGACTTTTCTCATGGTGGTAGGAGGGTGGGTTTGAAACACTTTTAATGTCAGTTAGTGGTTTATAAGCATTTTCAATCCATAGATTTTTTTTTCCTGCTAGGAAACATTTTTGCTTTCAGAACTTTTTTAGAAATGACAATGCTAATTATAATTTGAATGTAAACATTACTGTTTCCAGAGATTAAGTTGAGGTTAAAAATCTGGCCTTGAAATTTATCTGAAAAAGAATTCTGGCTTGCTTCTCCCCCCACCCACATTTCTTAGGTGTGTATTTCATTATATAGCAAGTCAATGCTTTTCTAGGTCTTTTTTTTTTTGTCTTTTTACCTTTTCTAGGGCCACTCCCACGGCATATGGAGGTCCCCAGGCTAGGGGTCTAATCAAAGCTATGGCAGCCAGCCTACACCAGAGCCACAGCAATGTGGGATCCGAGACACGTCTGCAAACTACACCACAGCTCACGGCAACGCCAGATCCTTAACCCACTGATCAAGGCCAGGGATCAAACCTTAAACCACAAGGTTCCTAGTCAGATTCATTAACCACTGATCCACGATGGGAACTCCAATGCTTTTCTAGGTCTTTACAGAACAGTATCTCAAGTCTCCAAAACTGTGCTAGAAAGACAATCTCAGAAATAGAAGCTCCTTGGAATACCAGTGACTATATATTTAGCTAAAACTTTTATATTTAAAAGTTTTTCTTAAAGTGCTAATGTATCTTAACCTTATTTCTCTTAAAGCAGTTTTCAACTACAGTTAACTGATTGCGAAGAGCTTTTAAGTTTTATTGTCTAACTCCATAGAAAGATAATACTGTTCAAAATCAATTTGTTAAAAACTTAGAGATATAAAGCTACATGAAAATTTTGGTGTCACTCATCTTCTGAGGAAAAGGGCTCAAAGTTTTAAGTGATTTAATTTAAAGCGAAGCTGGGGCTAGCCCAAATCTTCTCCCAGGTAATTTGGTCTCCCGTTAACCATATGATTGTACTTTGAAGTACAACCATAGCATTGTGAACTTAAAGTTTAGTAAGATATTATAAAAATTCCAGACACAGCTGTTGATTTTTTTTTTAGCTTTGGTCTTCTGTAGGCATTTCTGTTAACTGGTAGGATTTGTATTTGTGCACACTCTTCTTTTTTTAACTTTGTCTTTTTAGGGCTGCACCTGCAGCATGTGGAAGTTCCCAGGCTAAGGGTGGAATCGGAGCTACAGCTGCTGGCCTACACCACAGCCACAGCAGTGTGGATCCGAGCTGCATCTGTGACCTACACCACAGTTCACGGCAACACCAGATCCCCGACCTACTGAGCCACAGTCAGGGATCAAACCCGCATCCTCATGGATACTAGTTGGATTTGTTTCCATGGTACCACAACGGGAACTCCCTGTGCACACTGTTTTCTTAAACAGTTCTCTGTTGCTTATTTGTTGTAAGCATGAGACAACTCCACTTACAACAGAAATAATGTAAATGATGAGACTTCTAATAGACAAGGCAGGAGGCTGTGTGTTGTGGCGTCCTTCCCCCTTTCCCTATCCCTCCTCTCCTTTTCCCTTTCTCTCCTTCCTTCCATCACTCCCGTCCTCCTTCTTCCCCCCGTCCTTTCTTCTTTCTTTCCTTTATTTCTCTATTTCTTCTCTTTCTCTCTCTCTCTCTTTCCCTTCCTCCCTCCCTCCCTTTCTCCCTCCTTCCCTCCCTCCCTTCCTTCTTCTTTTTCTTTTTTTCTTTTTCTCTTCTCATCTCCCTTGCTCCCTCTCCTCCTCATCCTGCTGCTGCTTTTTCTTCTTCACTTTTTTTGCTGCAGGATTCTGGATAAAGCCTGAGTTTTTCTTTATCTCCTAAGCAACTAGACCATTCTAGACGTGCCCTGCTATGTAAAATTGTGTGTATTTGAGCTGGCTATTAATATTTCAATGCTGTAACATGAAAATGTAATCTATATGAAGCAATATACAGTGTATTTTTTTATGGCTGCACCAATGGCATTTGGAAGTTTACTGGCCAGGGATTGAATCTGAGCAACTAGGGCAACACTGGATCTTTAACCTGCTGTACCTGGTTAGGGATCAAACCTGTGCCTCCATAGCAACCCAAGCCACTGCAGTCAGGTTCTTAACCCACTGTGCCACAGCAGGAACTCCTCTAGTATATTTTTAAAATTAGTTTTTTAGTATAAAATCTAACAGACACAAGAAGCTCCATAAAGCTAATGTATAGGTCACCTAGTTCTTAGGAAGCCAACAACCTTATAACCACCACTTAGGTTAAAAAAATAGAATTTTGCCATCTGCTTACCCTCATCATAACCCCTTTCCTCTTCTCAAAAGTAATCAGTCCTGACTGTTATAGCAATTCCTTCCTTACTTTCTTTATAGGGTTATCATCTAAAAGTTCATTTCTAAGCACTAGTTTAGCAATCCTTCCCCCTCCCCCATAAGTCTCTTAATCTAGAGACTAACCTTTTTTTTGTAATTTATTTGTTGAATAAATGGTGTCATTTGTCTCCAAAGTTTCCCGCAGTCTTGATTTCACTCGATGACATCCTCTGTTACAGTTTAATATGTTTGTCAGTCCTGAATTTCCTGTAGGTTAGTAGTTGGTTCTATAGGCTGGATCAGATCTGGGTTTATTTATTTATTTTCTCTTGGCTTCTTAGGTGGCGATGTGTTCTATTTGAAGGTACACAATGTTTGGTTGCCTCTCTTTTCTATCATTTTAGTTGCCGCTAAGGATCAATGCCATCAGTCTTTAGACTGATATTTCTGGATATTTTGGTTGTTAGAAACTCATTCTCTAATATAAGGAGAGAGTTGTGGGAACAATATTCCCTTAATTCTCACATGTTGATAAATGAGTTTGTAGCCTTTTTATTTGAAAGCCAGGCTAGGTATACAATCTTCTTCTCACTTTTCCTTTCCTTGAGAATATTAAATATGCCATTCCATTTCTTGCTAGCATAATGATTTGTTATCAAAGTCTGACAATAATCTGGCTTTCTCTTCCTTATGAGCACTTTTGTCCTTTTTACTGACTTTTTTCTCCTTAAACTCCAGTAATTTTACTAGAATATGTCTCTGTTGTTTTGGTTTGGTCAATTTCCTTTTTTAATATGCAGTTTTAAGTCCTATTTAAGATACATTTTCATGAATTATACTTTTTTTGCAATTGTTCTGTTTCTTTCCTTTGATTTCTTTGTGGATTGAGAGCCTATGGAAAGTGAAATAATTTGAACAGCTGCTTGAGGTGTATCAACACAGGGATGGACAAATAAAGAATTGCCAATCAGTATTTAGGCTAAACTCAGATTAAATGGCATACATTTGTAGTGGAGCCAACTTTGTTTGCAGAACAGCAGATATGAACAAAACAGATGTTTGGGTATGGTGACAAGGCAGATAGCACGGAAGGGTAAGGGACTGATGGATTCTAGAATGCTCCTTGAAGTATAGCTGAAATAATTACCAACATATTAAATTGCACGAATAGGTGAAAATACATGCAGGTATTTCTGGAAGAGTTTCAATTTATTACTATTTTATTTTATTCATTTTTCTTTTTAGGGCTGCACACATGGCATAAGGAAGTTCCCAGTCTAGGGGTCGAATAGGAGCTGTCGATGTTGGCCTCTGCCACAGCCACAGCAATGAGGGATCCAAGCTGAGTATATGACCTACACCATGGCTCATGGCAACACCAGATTCTTGACCCACTGAGTGAGGCCAGGGATTGAATCTGCATCCTCATGGATACTAGTAGGATTTGTTTCTGCTACACCACAAAGGGAACTCCCATCAATCAACTTTAGAATCTCACATGGTTTTATTACTTCCAGCTGCCCACTCTTGTTCTTTCTATTACTACAAAGTCAATTCTTCTTTCTTGATCTCCTCCCTTGTAATTGTCCAGTCTGTATCCATTTCTTGCTTGCCTTGACCAAGATGGTGAAATGGAGTTGGAATACACTGTGGGGAACCGAATAGCATCCTAAAAGTGAGCTTCCTGACTAATTTGCCCAGCTTGCAACTATCTCCCTCTAAAGAATCTCAACCTATTTCTGTCCTTATCTATTTTTAAGATGTATTTTGCTGCTACTTTCCACAGATAGCTCCAGGTTGCTGATGCTTTCACAAGTAACACCAATACCTAAATTCTTTGTTGGACAAAGGCAACATTGCATATGCTGAATCCCTCATTGTGACAGTGCTGCAGATGCCTGCACTTAGAGTACTGACCCTGTGCCAGAGATAGTGCATCATATTGTGGCCCAAGCTGTTGGCACGCATGCTGCTGATTCTTTGGTTTCCAATGTTCTACGGAGATTTACTTGCTTTCTGCACCCCCTTGCTGAAGGATTCGGACTGAAGTCTATGAAGCCTGACCTAAAATACAATCTAATGTTCACCATGCTGTAATCATAGTCTTCCTCTTCTCATCCTCAAATACTAATTTATTTCCATTGAATCATATCTGTTCATCTTGCCATATGATTCTTTCCCTGAAGAACCCTTAAGATCTTAGCATAATATGTTTCCAGCCTCACCAAGTTATCCCGATAATGCTCACATTGTACCTGGAGCCCCTGCTACATTCTTCCCTTCTCCATTAACCCCAGTAAAAATTTTTCTTTTGCTTTTGCTTTTTAGGGCCATACCTGCGTCATATGGAGGTTCTCAGGCTAGGGGCTGAGTCAGAGCTATAGCTGCTAGCCAATGCCACAGCCACAGCAACACAGAATCCAAGCTGCATCTGCGACCATAGCTTATCTGGCAATGGTTGGATTGGATCCTTAACCCACTGAGCAAGGCCAGGGATCGAACCTGCGTCCTCATGGATACAGACTGGTTAACTGCTGAGCCACAATGGGAACTCAAAAATTTTTTCTATCTTTATTAAGAGCCTACCCCCACCCAACAATCAGCCTGAGTAATTGACACAACTTCCAATGAAAGCTTACAAATACTAAGGCATGGAGAAGAGAGAAAAGTGGAGCCATCTAGTCTTGTCTGTTAGTTCACACAAGTTGCCATAGCCCTGTTGTTGCTGTCACTGTCTGATAACTCATGAGGCCCAGCAGGAAGCTGCTGTTCACTGCTTGCTTGGGATATGGTAATCTTTCTCTTGGAACATGGGTATATTTTATGGGCTTTCTTAAGGCCCTATCTTGAACACACTTTCCATAGCCATTTCCTTTGTGAAGTCGTGAGACCTCACTGTCCACACTGCTAAGAATCAGGATGCTGGCTTTTATTTTGTGATCCACATACTTCTTGCTTTCAATTTTCCCCATCTCTTAGCTCGGGGAACTATCCAGACTGTGGGGAAAACCCCAGTCGCCCCATCATTCACAACTCCTATGATTTAATTTAGTTCAATGTACTTCTCCCATCTAACTCAGCTGAAGTGGTGGAGGGTAGGGTGAGGTTCACAGGAGTATTTATTTATTTATTTTTCAGGGCCCCACCTGTAACCATATGGAAGTTCCCATGCCAGGGGTTGAATCAGAGCTGCAGCTGCCAGCCTATGCCACAGTCATAGCAACGCAGGATCCAAGCCACATCTGCAAGCTATACCACAGCTCATGGCAACACCAGATCCTTTAACCCACTGAACAAGACCAGGGATTAAACCTGCATCCACATGGATACTAGTATAGTCCTTAACCCGCTGAGCCACAAAGGGAACTCCTCACAGGAACATTTAAAATCTCTGTTAGAAAGCCTTGGAGTGAGTGTCTAGCAGCTGCTTGATGCTCTTGTAAGAATTTATATATGTGGAGAGGTAGTTCACTCTTACTATCTTTAGATTTGGGATTTCTAACTGAAAATGTGACAAAAAGTCCCATTTATAAATCTGTAAATCTTCACTAGTAAATGTCAGTCTTCACCTTAAGTATAACGAAAGTGCATGTACTTGCCTCTTACCTGTGGTTTTAGGAAGAGTCCTCTTTCAAGGCTGGAAAGGACTCTCTCTAGCATCCTGAAATACAGGCGTGCTTACAGTGATCTGGGATGGATACCACTGTGGGACTATCCCAAGAGGAGTTCTGGTCAGTGATGATGAGAAAAATAAAATAAGGTAGGGAGTTCCCATTGTGGCTCAGTGGAAACAAATCTGACTAGCATCCATGAGGATGCGGGTTTGATCCCTGGCCTAGCTCAGTGGGTTAAGGATCCAGAATTGCCCTGAGCTGTGGTGTAGGTTGCAGACATGGCTCAGATCTGGCGTGGCTGTGGCTATGGCTGTGGTGTAGGCCGACAGCTATAGCTCTGATTCGACCCCTAGCCTGGGAACCTCCATATGCCATGGGTGTGGCCCTAAAATGATTAATTAATTAATTAAGGAAGCATTTAGTTATTGTACAATAGCACAAAAAAAAAAGCTATGTGCTTAAATTGCTCTTATTGATGTAGTCACTAATTAGTGTAAGTAAGTCCATTGTTAACATAGAATTCCAGGGGAGAAAACAAGTTTTGTGGCTCAGGGATAAAAACACCTTGATATCGTGCTAGGGATAGGTAAGGAACAGCAGAAAATGGGCACTGTGGAGAATACAGGCAGTAGAGTGCTTTGTAAATAGCAGGTTAGTGCAGTGGGCTACCTTGCTCATTAGGGGACTGTGTTACTAGATAGAGACCATGCTCTGTTCGACTTTGGGATACTATGAAGCACAAAGTTTGTAGAAAACATGGGAATTAAAAGACTTGAGATATGTGCAACAGACCTTATTGGTAAGATCCAATGACTGGGGTGTATGTGTGTATGTGGTGATAGTGAAATTTTTTTCAAATTTTGTAAGAAGACAGAAATGCCTATAAAAAAACACTCAAGAAAGAAGAGACTGTGAAGAGGTCTATTTTCTCAAATGCAAGGCGACCATCTTATTGATTGATTGATTGATTGGTAAACCTTTCTTTTCTCTAGCCTTACCTGAGGTTGCGTGGTAACCCAGGGCGGAGACTCCCTGATCAATGTCTAGCTGTGCTGCAATCTTTTCATGATGGTGCTCTGCAGCCCTTGGGCTCAGCTGACTGATTCTGCTTTGGACAACCTCCTCAATTTTTAGAGCATAGCTGGTGGAAGTCAACCTCATTTGCTTTTATAGTGAGAATGCTGGGGTTTAGAGGTGCTAAGTGTCATGGGCTAAGGGCTGTTGTGTGGCCATTGTGGGGGTTGATTAAGCCTGGGCCCATGTCTAGATGACCTTATTGCCTGGAGATGCAAGCTGCTTTTTACTGCTGGCAAGCTGAGGAAGGTCAAAGAGAGACTCAGTAAGACTGGAGCTTTGAATCGGCATCATTTTGTTTTGCCATGTTTCCAACATATACCTTTGATTTTTAGAACATTAGAGCAGAAAAAAATATCTTAAAGACCTTAGAATTCCATGTTCTTTAAACTATCAGTCACCATCCTTACTGGACTGTAAAGTCAGTTTCATAGGTCACAATGAGCAACATTTTTTATTTTATTTTTTTGTCTTTTTGCCATTTCTTGCGCTGCTCCCGTGGCATATGGAGGTTCCCATTGCTAGGGGTCGAACCAGAGCTGTAACCACCGGCCTACGCCAGAGTCACAGCAACGTGGGATCCAAGCCACGTCTGCAACCTACACCACAGCTCATGGCAACACCGGACCCTTAACCCACTGAGCAAGGCCAGGGATCGAACCCGCAACCTCATGGTTCCTTGTTGGATTCATTAACCACTGAGCCACGACGGGAACTCCGCAATATTTTTTTAAATAGTAAATAAAACAGAAACTATCACAGGAGTTCCCATTGTGGTGTAGTGGAAATGAATCCGACTAATATCCATGATGATATGGGTTTGATCTGTGGCCTTGCTCAGTGGGTTGAGGATCCAGTGTTGCTGTGAGCGGTGGTGTAGGTTGCAGATGAAGCTCGGATCTGACACGGCTGTGGCTGTGGCGTAGGCAGGCAGCTGTAGCTCCAATGTGACTCCTAGCCTGGGAACTTCCATGTGCCACAGGTATGGCCCTAAAAAGAAAAACAGAATCTATCAGTCTCTTTCCCCACAAATAGTTGTGGGTCCTGGTCTACAAAAAGATGGTTTTGACTTCTAGACAATAAATCTGGTCTCCTTGTAAAAGGTATTTCTTATGTAGATCATACTCAGCAAAATTTAAAAGTCCCTTCTCTTCTCTAGATTTTCCACTTTAGTGATGAGGAAACTGGGTGGGACTTGCCCAAGGTCATGCAGTTAATCATATTATACCAACTAAGTTTGCAGAGTATTCAGCCAGCAGAAGATAAGCTCTAAAATGACTTAATAGATACAGATATGAGCTTTATCTACAAGACAGTATTCTTCATTAAAGATAGGGATTCTTTTTTTTTTTTTTGTCTTTTTGCCTTTTCTAGGGTGGCTTCCCATAGCATATGGAAGTTCTCAGGCTAGGGGTCTAATCAGAGCTGTAGCCCCCGGCCTATGCCAGAGCCATAGCAACGTGGGATATGATCCGAGTCTGCAACCTACACCACAGCTCACGGCAATGCCGGATCTATAACCCACTGAGCAAGGCCAGGGATCGAACCCACAACCTTATGGTTCCTAGTCAGATTCGTTAACCACTGCGCCACGATGGGAACTCCAAAGATAGGGATTCTTGCTTTTCACTATAAAAAGAAGGAAAAACAAGCTACTATAAGGAAGCTTCCCTTTCGTTGATAACTTCATGAGAGTGATAATTCATTTAGTTATCTGAGATAGTGATTATTTTTTGCTCTTGAAGCGGGGTATTCATAATTCAGAAGCCCAAAGTTTGAAAGCTTCTATCTTCCACCTTGGAAACACCATGAGATACTTTTGTGGGCAAATGGAATTTTGTTGTTTTATTCCTTCTATATAGAATTGGTGGATCACACACATTTGACTTGAGAAGCTGAGCAAACACAGTCTGACTCTAGTGTATAATATAGAGTATATTATGGTGAATAGTGTGTAATAGTGTAGCAAAGGAAATATCTTGTCATTGAAAGAAGTCACAAAATCAAGCTGAGTTAATTCAGACTCAGCACCAGAGAGAGAGAGCATTTGTGCAAGGCAGACAGGCTTTTAAAAGGAAAAATGTAGGTCACTGGCCTAGTAAGAGCAGAGCCTGGTCATTGACAGCCTGACCTTCAGTGTGTTCGTCATTTTTCCTCACAATCAGAATCCCTTTGTTCTCCACACAGGCATGGAACAGATGGGGTCTCCTAGCATGAGGTGTAATTATTCTGTCCCATCCTGTGGCTCAGGTGTGTTTTCTGTCTGAAGACCATCATTTTCTATACTTGTTGGAGAGCAGTCCCATTCTTGTTCCTTGACCAGACTCTGCCAGATCCATGGGCCTCCTTTGTCAGAGAGGTGGGGCTTCCAAGTGCCCAAGGGGCACATTCCCAGCAATGATGGCCTTGGCTGCTCTTCCTGAGTGAAACAGTCCTCTAATGTATCTATGTTTGTGCCAGACAGGTATGGAAGTCCTGCTGCCTCCTGAGTGATAATTCTTTTTTTTTTTTTTTGTCTTTTGTCTTTTTGTCTGTTGTTGTTGTTGTTGCTGTTGTTGCTATTTCTTGGGCCGCTCCCGCGGCATATGGAGGTTCCCAGGCTAGGGGTTGAATCGGAGCTGTAGCCACCGGCCTACGCCAGAGCCACAGCAACGCGGGATCCGAGCCGCGTCTGCGACCTACACCACAGCTCACGGCAACGCCGGATCGTTAACCCACTGAGCAAGGGCAGGGACCGAACCCGCGACCTCATGGTTCCTAGTCGGATTCGTTAACCACTGCGCCACGACGGGAACTCCCTGAGTGATAATTCTTTCCTGTGGGAATTGACCTCCTTGACAGATGCATTCCTTTATTTATTTATTTTTTTTAATTAATTAATTAATTTTGTCTTTTTGCCTTTTCTAGGGCCACACCCACAGCATATGGAAGTTCCCAGGCTAGAGATCTAATTGGAGCTGTAGCCACCGGCCTACGCCACAGCCACAGCAGCATGGGATCCGAGCCTCATCTGTGATCTACACCACAGCTCACAGCAACGCTGGATTCCTAACCTACTGAGCAAGGCCAGGGATCAAACCGACAACCTCATGGTTCCTAGTCGGATTCGTTAACCACTGCGCCATGATGGGAACTCCAGACAGATGCATTCCTGTATCAAACTCTACCACACTCTTGGGACTACATGTCTAGAGGTCAGCGACCACTCACATTCTATGTTGCTCTTCAGGTGAGACTATGCTTCTTTAAGACTGGTATGGAAGTATCGCTGCCTTATGGATGATAACTCCTTCCTGCCTAGGTATTCATCTCAGATCTGGTCCTAGGAAGGCTCTAATTTGCTCATCTTTGATGGATAATCACTATGGATTTGGGCAATGGGAAGAGGAACAGGAATGCAATGGGAAAGGTTCAGAGAGGCTCCAGGTTCCGTCTCAGTTCAGAGTCTTCTGAATACTTGGCCTTGACCATTAGCACATATGCTGCACCTAGAGGAAGAACCTGGGTCTTCCTACTTGAATGGTGCCCAGAAGTCTCCTTTGAGCCCCTGGGGGTGTTCTGCAGGCCTTTCTCCAGAGGCTGAAGAAGCTATCTAGAGGGTCAGCTGGACCCCAGGGCTGCAGGGCACTGTCATGAAAAGATTGTAGCACAGGGGACATTGGCCAGGGTGTCTTCACCCTGGGTGACCATATGATTTTAGGTGCAGCTAGAGAAAAGGATAGTCCATCAAGAAAAATAAATCTGGTAAATTAATTTAAAACCTGCTTTGACATACCACATGCAGCCTCCCAATCATATATAGTGGTGGTGTGGTTCATTTCCTAGGGATTTATGGTTGTCATTTGTTCCTATGGGCAGATACTAGAAACAAAATACAAATTAACAGAAGGAGGTTATTGTAGATTTTGGTAACTCATAGATGAAAGGAAAAAATAAGTGAATATTTAACCCGAAGGACAAGTGGAACAAGGGTTCAATAGAGTAAGCCAAGACACTGGAACAAGGCTGCAGAATGCATATGCCTCAGTGAAGAAACATATAAAACTTCTAAATATGCATGATTACAATGTTTGGTTTAATTAAATAAAAGATATTATTCTCTGTTAAACAAAAGGAATTCTTTCCATGTATCACAAAAAGAGGAAAATAAAAACAAACTTCCACATGGATCACTCCCAACCACATATGGTGCCTTGTCAGTAATATCTAGGTAGTTCCCTGAAGATTCATGTTTTTTTTTTTCCACTTAAGGTAAGATCTTATTAATTAGGTAGCCCAAGACTGTGAAGGCTGTAGAAGAGTCAATTGTCTTAACCAAGGGGTTAATAGGACAAATAAAGGAAAAGAAGTCTCTGACTTCAGGATCCACAGGGGATCAACCACCTTGTCTGATCCAGTGACATATACTTCTGTACAAATTGAAGAAACAAACAAGCAATAAATAACTGTGAAAACTAAATAACAGGCTAATGTTGTCAAAAATGGCAAAGGACATTTGAAAATTCTCTCCTCCATAAAAGCAATGAGAAAATAGGTAAAAATGCGTTAGAATCAACTTTTCAGAGATCTGGAAATTAACAAAGGCTTATGGCAATTTTGGAAATGTTTATTCAATAAAAAATGACTCAGTCTTGATTAGAACAGTGAGTTTGTGGTGTTTTAACATCTCTTATTTACATTGCATTCTTTCCAGCTATGTAGTAGTCTTGAAAACCAATAGTTCATAATCACAATAAAAACCAACATGATGGCATCACTGGAGGGATCAGGACAGTTTTAGAGCTGCTTCAAAGCCTCACTCCCAAAGAACTGCTGTTATTTGACTGATTCTGGAATGCCCCTACTTGGAAAGAGGTACTCAGAGCTCACATAGTGCTAAAAGCCTTTTTCTTAGGGGTATTTATCCAAATTATTTACAGCATTGTTTAATTTCAGGATTGCCTTAAATGGTGGATAATAGTTAGAACAAAAAGAAATAGACTAACCAAAAACTTAAAATGAAAAACTGGAGAATGAAATGTCCAAATTCATTGACTTTAAAATGCTCTCATGTATTCCTGGGAGTCCAGATGGCCACACACCTGCTCAGGCTGTGTGCAGCTCATCAAAGATCTGAGAAAGACCTAAGTACTAAAAAAGGTAACTATTTAAGTAGATATAACATATAATTAAATGCATTTTTAAAATGATTTTTTCTATATGGTTTAAAAGGCAAATTCATAAGTCAATAATTATAAATTGTGTTAGTGGGCAGTCAAAGTATAACTGAATTTATATGGCAATAATAGCATAAAGAAGGAGTGAATAGAGGTATCTAGGAGAAAAGTTTTATAAAATACTAAAATTAAGTTTATATTAATCTGAACTAATCTTACATATCAGTAATCACATTAAATATAAATGGATTATACCCTTTCATTGGAAGAAATTGGCAAGATGAATTAAAAAACACAATGCAATGAATGCTGTCTATTAGAGACACATTTTACATTAAAAGATACAAATAAGTTGAAAGTAAACTGTTTTTTAAAATAGTAGATACAAATAGTAACCAAAAGAGAGCTAAAGTGACTGTGTAGTAATATCAGACAAAATAGACTAAGACAAAAATGTTTACTAGAGAAAAAGAAGTACATTTCATAATGATAAAAGGGCCAGTCCATCAAAAGATGTAACAATTATAAACATTTATGCCATACAAAAGAGCAAAAATACATAAAGCAATATTCTCAAAATTGAAAGGAGAAATAGAAAAATGAACAGTAGCTGTAGGAGATATGCTATTTTCAAAAATAGATAAAACAATGGGACAGATGGTGAACAAGAAAGTAGAATACTTGAATAATACTATAAAACAACTATACCTAACACTATACCTGACCACTTAACACATATTCTTTTGAGGAATTCATGAGGATTCATGGAACACTCTCCAGGATAAAGCATATATTAGGCTATAATACAAATCCTTATAAATTTAGAAAGACTGAAATCATACAGATTATGTACTCTGACCACAGTGGAATGCAATTAGAAATCAATAACAAGAAAATGGACAATTTATAAATATGTAGAAATTAAACTTCTAAAAACCCAAAAGGTCAAAGAGGAAATCGTAACAGAAATTAGAAAATACTTTGAGATAAATGAAAATTAAAATATTAATAAAATTAAAGAACAAGAAAGATTTCAAATCATAACCAAACTTTCCACCTTATAAAACTAGAAAAAGAAGAGAGAATAAATCCAAAGTAAGCAAAACAAAGAGATAATAAAGATTAGAGTGAAAGTAATGGAATAGAGAATAGAGAAACAAGAGAGAAAATAAACAAAACCATTTTTTTTCTTCAAAAAGGTTAATGTCTACAAATAACATATACTGGAGAAGATGTGGAGAAAAGGGAAGACTCCTACACTGTTGATGGGAATGTAAATTGGTACAACCACTTTAAATTGGAAACAGTATGGAGGTTCCTCAGAAAACCAAATATAGAACTACCATATGATCCAGCAATCCCACTTTGGGCATATATCCAGAAAAAACTTTCATTCAAAATGATACATGTGGAGTTCCTGTCATGGCACAGTGGAAACGAATCTAACTAGGAACCATGAGGTTGTGGGCTCGATCCCTGGCCTCACTCAGTGGGTTAAGGATCTGGCGTTGCCATGAGCTGTGGTGTATTTTGCAGACACAGCTTGGATCTGGTGTTGCTGTGGCTGTGGTGTAGGCGGGCGGCTACAGCTCCGATTAGACCCCTAGCCTGGGAACTTACTTATGCCGCAAATGTGGCACTAAAAAGAAAAAAAATTTTTTTTGAAAAGAAAAAAACACAAAATGATACATGCACCCCTATGTTCATTGAAGCACTATTCACAGTAACCAAGACAACAACCTAAATGTCTATTGACAGATGACTGGATTAAGAAGATGTGGTACATATACACAGTGGAATACTACTCAGCCATAAAAAGAACAAAATAATGCCATTTGCAACAACATGGATGGAACTAGAGTCTCTCATACTAAGTGAGGTAAGTCAGAAAGAGAAAGACAAATACCATATGATATCAGTTATATGTGGAATCTAAAATCGGGCACAGATGGACCCATCTACAGAACAGAAATGAACCCATGGACCTGGAGAACAGACTTGTGGTTGCTGAGGGGGAGGGGGAGGGAGTGGGGTGGACTGGGAGTTTGGAGTTAGTAGATGAAAACTATTGAATTTGGAATGGATAAGTAATAAGGTTCTACTGTATAGCATAGGGAACTACATCTAAACTTGTGATGGAAGATAATATGAGAAAAAATGTGTATATATATATATATATATGTATATATATATATGTGTATATATATATATATGTATATATATAACTGGGTCACTTTGGTGTACAGCAGAAATTGTCAGAACATGGTAAATCAACTGTAATAAAAATATTTAAAATATTAATAAAATTAATAAAACTTTATTTTGACCAAAGAAAAGGAAAAAGACTTAAATTAGTAAATTTGAAATTAAATGAATTAAACAGAGAACATTATTAACATCCTTACAGAAAGAAAACTGTTTATAATATCATACTGTGAACAATCGAATGCCAGCAAATTAGATTACCTAATGAAAAGGAAAAATACTTAGTAAGACACAAACTGACAAGACTGACTCAAGAAGAAATAGAAAATGAGAATGAAATTATAAAAAGCCAAAAAAAATGAAATTAGTAATAAAAAGGAAAGCCTAAGACAGATTAGTTTCCCTGGTTAATTTTCCCACAGATTTGTTTCCCTGGTTAATTTTCAAACATTTAAAGGAATTAGTAATATTTGTTCAAAAAAAAAACTCTAAAAAATTCAGAGTAAAGAAAACCTTCCAACTCATTCTATTGGGCTAGTATCATGCTAAAACTAAAACTAGACTGAAATATAGAACAAGAAGAGAAATATAAAAATGAATAACCTTTATGAAGATAGGCCCCAAATTCTAACCAAAATACAAGCAAACTGAATACAGGAACATACTAAAAAAAAACTATACACCAGATGTGTTTACCCCAAGAATGCAAGATTGATCTGGCATATAAAAATCAATTAATATAATACTCAATATTTATAGAATAAGAAGAGGAAAAACACTCAGTCGTCTTAATAGATAAAGAAAAAGCATTCAATGAAATCCAATATCTATTCTTTTTTCTTTTTTTATTATTATTTTTTAATTATTATTTCCCTAATACAATTTTTTTCTACTGTACAGCATGGTGACCCAGTTGCACAGACATGTACACATTCTATTTTCTCACATTATCATGCTCCATCATAAGTGACCAGACATTGTTCCCAGTGCTATACAGCAGGATCTCATTGCATCTATTAACCCCAGGCTGCCCATTCACCCCATTCCCTCCAACATTTATTCTTTTTTTTTTCATTTTTTAAAATTACTCAAATGAATTTATCACATCTGTAGTTGTATAATGATCATAACAATCAGATTTCCATCCCACAGCCCAAGCAGATCCCTCCACCCCCCAAACTGTCTCCTCCAGAGACCATAAGTTTTTCAATGTCTATGAGTGAGTATCCATTCTGCAAAGTTCAGTCTGTCCTTTTTTCAGATTCCACATGCCAGTGAAAACATTTGATGTTGGTGTCTCATTGTATGGCTGACTTCACTTAGCATGATAGTTTCTAGGTCCATCCATGTTGCTAAAAATGCTGGTATTTCGTTCTTTTTGATGGCTGAGTAATATTCCATTGTGTATATGTACCACCTCTTCTGGATCCACTCCCCTGTCGATGGACATTTAGGTTGTTTCCATGTCTTGGCTATTGCAAGTAGTGCTGCAATGAACATTGGAGTACATGTGTCTTTGCGAGTCGTGGTTTTCTCTGGATAGATGCCCAGGAGTGGGATTGCTGGATCAAATGGTAGTTCTATGTGTAGTTTTCTGAGGCATCTCCATACTGCTTTCCACAGTGGTTGCCCCAATTTACAGTCCCACCAACAGTGTACTATGGTTCCTTTTCTCCACACCCTGTCCAGCACTTATTGTTTGTAGACTTTTGGATGATGGCCATTCTGGCTGGTGATGATGCCATTCTGGAATCATGGTTTTGATTTGCATTTCTCTAATAATGAGTGACGCTGAACATCTTTTCATGTGTTTCTTGGCCATCTGTATGTCTTCTTTGGAGAATTGTCTGTTTAGATCTTCTGCCCATTTTTGGATGGGGTTGTTTGTTTTTTTTGGTATGGAGCTGCAGAAGTTGTTTATAACTTTTGGAAATTAATGACTTGTCAGTCGATTCACTTGCAAAGATTTTCTCTCATTCTGTGGGTTGTCCTTTTGTGTTGTTTAGGGTTTCCTTTGCTGTGCAGAAACTTTGAAGTTTGAGTAGGTCCCATTTGTTTATTTTTCTTTTTATTGTCAATACTCTGATAGGTGGATCTGCAACATTTATTCTTAATAAAAAAAAATACTCAAGGAAGTAGGGGTAGAAGGAAACTTCTTCAACTTGATAAAGCACATAAACAAAAACTCACAGCTGATACCACACTCAGTGGTAAAAGACAGCAACTTTCCTCTAACATCAGGAGGAAGACAAGAATGTCTGCTCTCACCATCCACTATTCTTCGTTATACTGCAGATTCTTGTCAGGACCATTATGCAACAAAAAGAAATAAAAGAAAAAGAATGTATACATGTATGTGTAACTGGGCCACCATGCTGTACAGTAGAAAAGTGATAGAACAGTGTAAACCAGCTATAGTGGAAAAAATAAAAATCATTATATATATATATAAAAAGACATCCATATTGGAAAAGTAGAAGTAAAACAATTCCTAATTTCTATATATATACATGTCTGTATATAGAAAATCCTAAAGAATTCACATAAAAATCCTTTAGAATTGAGCAACGTTGCAGGATACAAGATCAAGACACAAAAATCGATTTTATTTCTATGCGCTCATAATGACAATCTAAAATTATATTAAAGAATTAAAGAAACAATTTCATTTAAAATATCATTAAAATTATAAAATACTTTTTTTTTTGGTCTTTTTGCCATTTCTTGGGCCGCTTCCACGGCATATGGAGGTTCCAAGGCTAGGGGTTGAATCAGAGCTGTAGCCGCTGGCCTACACCACAGCCACAGCAACTCGGGATCCAAGCTGCATCTGCAACCTACACCACAGCTCACGGCAACGCCGGACCCTTAACCCACTGAGCAAGGCCAGGGATCAAGCCTGCGGCTTCATGGATACTAGTCAGATTCTTTTCCACTGAGCCACGACAGGAACTCCTGGTTAACTGACTTTTGACAAGGGTACTGATGCCATCCAATGGGGAAAAAAGACTAGTATTTTTAAGATATGGTGCTGGGACAACTGGATATATACATGCAAAATAAAGAATTTGGACCCCTGCTTCACCTCACATCATATAAAAAAATTAACTAAAATATTAACTCAAGTTAGATCAAAGACATAAATGTAAGAGGTAAAACTGTAGAAACAGACTCACAGTCACAGAAAACAATAGTATGGTCACCAAAGAGGAGAGAGGAAGAACAAATTAGGGGTACTGAATTAACAGATATAAACGACTATACACGATATGAATAAGCAACAAGGATTTGCTATATAGCATAGGTAACTATACCCAATATCTTGTAATAACCTGTAATGGAATATAATCTTCAAAAGTACCAAATCATTGTGCTGTATACCTGAAAATAACAAAGTAATGTAAATCAACTATGCTTCAATTTTTAAAAATGGAAAAAAATACTCTTATAAGAAAATAGAGTTGTCAGTCATCATGACCTTAAATTAGACAATGGTTTCTTTGATATAACACCAAAAGTAAAAGTGGCAAAAGAAAAAAAACAGATGAGTGGAACTTCATAAAAATTATAAACCTTTTGCTTCAAACTACATCATCAAGAAAATGAGAAGACAGTGGACAAAATAGGGGAAAATATTTACAAATCATGTGTTTAAGGGTACAGTGTCCGGAAAATGAAGAATACTTATAGCTCAATAAGAAAAAGACAAATAATCCAATTAAAAAACAGGCAAAATACATGAATAGACATTCCTGCACAAAAGATGTAGTAATGGCCAGTAAGTGTATAAAAAATTCTCAACATCATTATCTATTCAGGAAATGCAAAGCAAAACCAACATGAAATACCACTTCACATCTACTAGGAAGGTTATGATAAAAAATTTGGAAATTACAAGTATTTGTGAGGATGTGAAGGAGGTAAAATCTTTATACCTTGCTGTTGGAATATAAAATGATTAGCTGTTATATATACAAAACATTTTGGCAGTTCCTCAAAATGTTAAACATAGAGTTACCATATGAGCTGGCAATTTCACTCCTAAGTATATATTCAAGACAAACGAAAACATATGTCCATACGAAAGCTTGTGCATGAATGTTCATAGCAGCATTATTCATAATAGCCTAAGAGTGGAAGGAATCCAAATGTCTATCAACCAATATATGGATGCAACAAAATATGGTATACCCATACACTGGAATATTATTCAGCCATAAAAAGGAATGAGTTTCTAAGACAAGCTAAAATATGGATAAACTTCGAAAATATTGTAAGTGATGGAAGCCAGATACAAAGGCCACATATTATATTTCATTTATATGAAATGTCTGGAAGGTAAATCCACAGAGAGAAAGTAGATTGGTGGTAGCCTGGGGCTTGGACAGGGCAGAGAGGAATGTATGTTAATGAGTAAAAGATTTCTTTTTGCATAGATTAAAATGCTGTGAAGTTAAATAGTGGTGATTTTGGCACAAAATTGTGACCATACTAAAAAGTGTTGAATTATACACTTTAAAAGGATGAATTTGACAGTATGTGTATTATAACTCAAAAAGATTTAGACAAGCAACAAAAGATATCACATAGAGCTGTGATATCCAATACAGAAGCCACTAGTGACATATAACTAATAAGCACTTGAAATATGTCTGGTCTGAATTGTGATATGCTCTGAGTGCAGACTACATACAAAATTTTATACTAGGTAAACTATCTCATTAATAAATTTTAATATTTGATTACATATCAAAACATTTGTATTGCTATAAATATATTGTTAAAAATAAGTTAATTTTTAAATGTAAGATGCTAGAAAATTTAAACTCACATGTGTGGCTTACATTTTTATTCACATTGTATTTTTATAGAAGAATTCTTCATTAGAAAGGTAATACATGAAACCCACTATGATTTTCTTTGGTACCCAGGTAGCTAACACTGGACCTTATATTTCAAGTGGTCTGCGGAAGGAGGCCTGTGGGATCATAGGTAATATTGATTCCTGTGGTGGTAGGTGGGGTACAAGGAAAGGTGAGAATGGGAAAAATGCTGATTTCTAATTCTAAAGGAGAATGGCCTGGGAATGTAAGATGGCTGTTCATTGGTTTATTGGCTAGAATCAAATTCCGGAAGCAAGATTACTAGGGCTATAACATTTATGGCTGAATAATACATGGTGCTCAGTGAGGAAACCTCAACAATTCACATACACAGACCATGCTTACACTACCTAACTGTGACATATTATGCTTTTTGAAAGGAACCAATCCCCTCCTTTCATTGAAATAAGGGAAAATGAATGAAAACATGGGTTACCATGATGAATTTTTTCAGCCATTTATACCTCCATGCAATTGACTTAGAAAGTTTGCTGAGGAAATATTTTTATTTCCTCTATGGTCAGTATCTCATAAATAGGAAGCCTAGGGATGTAAAGGCTGTCCAGAGGAGGTGGCCTGACCCAGGAACTTCCACATACCATGGGTGAGGAGGAAACAAAAAAGGAAGGGGCTGCCATAGGGCACCATCCCAGTCATTTATACCTCCTAAGAGAAAGTCACCTCTGCTTGACACATAGGGCCAATCTATCTTTATGTTGTAGAACATATCTTTAAAGAGACAAGCTAGGAAAAAAAAATCAAATCTTTTATTTAAAAATAACCAAAAAGGAGTTCCCATTGTGGCTCCAGCGGGTTATGGACCTGACTAGTACCCATGAGGATGCAGGTTTGATCCCTGGCCTCACTCAGTGGGTTAAGACTTTGCCGTGAGCTATGGTATAGTGTGCAGACATGGCTCAGACCTGGTGTCACTGTGGCTGTGTTGTAGGCCTGCAGTTGCAGCTCCAATTCAATCCCTAGCCTGGGAACTTCCATATGCCATGGGTACAGCACTAAAAAGATGAAAACAAACAAACAAAAAACCTCATAAAAAATGGGATAAGGAGGAGTTCCCGTCGTGGCTCAGTGGTTAACGAATCCAACTAGGAACCATGAAGTTGTGGGTTCAATCCCTGGCCTTGCTCAGTGGGTTAAGGATCTGGCATTGCCGTGAGCTATGGTGTAGGTTGCAGACGCGGCTCAGATCCCGAGTCGCTGTGGCTCTGGCGTAGGCCAGCGGCTACATCTTTGATTAGACCCCTAGCCTGGGAACCTCCATGTGCTGTGGGAGCGGCCCTAGAAAAGACAAAAAGACAAAAAAAAAGTTGTAAAAAAATGGGATCAGGGGAGATTATGATATTCAAAGTTTTAAGTCATTTATGCCTGCATTTTAATGAATTTGTGTTTCATGGAGACAAGTTTTTATTTTTTAAATGTTTTTGGGAAAGGCTAGAAATAAAAGTCTGGTGTTGAGAAGAGAAACAGTAAGATGGTCTCAAGGTAGAGGAAGGTCAGCTTTGCCAGACCAAAGAGGACAGCATGTGTTGCTGTTTTCTGATTACACAAAATGGGAGTTCCCATAATGGCTCAGTGGTTAATGAATCCGATTAGGAACCGTGAGGTTGCAGGTTCGATTCCTGGTCTTGCTCAGTGGGTTAAGGATCCGGCCTTGCCGTGAGCTGTGGTGTAGGTCGCAGGTGTGGCTTGGATCTGGCGTTTCTGTGGCTATGATGTAGGCTGGTGGCTATAGCTCCGATTCGACCCCTAGCCTGGGAACCTCCATATGCTGCAGGTGCAGCCGTAGAAAAGACAAAAAGACAAAAAAAAATATTACACAGAATGGAGATACCAGTGGGGATGTTTCTAAAGAGGCAATAAGGAAATAATGAAAAAAAGCAATGAATTCTCCCTCGCACAATGCACATATCCTACATACAAGAAAAAACACCCCAAGGAGCTCTCATGTATGTCTTTTCAGTCTTGTATACTTACATGCCTGTGAGAGACCTACACATTTCTTATGGACACATTGAGTGTGTGTGTTTCTTTTGGAACAAGGCTGGGAGTAGGATCTAAGCCGACAATGAGAGAAAGGAAGAATGACAGGAATCTGTTGGCTAGAGGGTCACTCTGGGGACACTCTTGGAACAGCAAATCATTGTTAATTACAGAACTTTGAGACATTGGACAGGGAGTCTGCAAGCTTACATGATGATCCACCAAGCTTTTACTTTGGCTGACTGAAGGCTTAGGGGTTCTTGTCTAAATAGGAGAAAACATGCACAAATTTCAAAAAGTGAAGACAACTAAGAAGTATCCCTTTCATGGATAATTCTTGAGAACCACCATACTTTTGTGGATTTGTCAGGGACCACTGATTCCTGAGGCAGTGGGTGGAGTGCAAGAATGAATAATGGATTATTAGCAATAAAAAAATGAAATTTTGCCATTTGCAACAACATGGGTAGACCTAGAGGCTATTATGCTTAGTGAAGCAAGTCAAATAGATAAAGGCAAATACTATATATTATCACTTATATGTAGGATGTAAAAAAAAATAAAGCAAACTAATGAATATAACAAAACAGAAAAGGACTCAGAGATACGGAGAACAAACCAGTGGGGAAGGGGAAGGGGGCAGGGGCAAGACAGAGTAGAGGATTAAGAGATATAATGTATATCTATGTATGCATAAAATAAATAAACTACAAGGATATATTGTACAGCACAGGGAATACAGCCAACAATGTATAATAACTCTAAGTGGAGTATAACATTTAAAAATTGTGAATCACCATGCTGTATATTGACAGCATTGCACATCAACTGTATCTCAGTAAAAAAAGTAAAAAACAAAATAAAGATAACAGAATAGGTAGACATTGATGAGGGAGACTCTTTTAGGACAAATTATTTCACCCTGACCAACCACATGACTGAGGTCCTGATGTTGAAATAGAAATTTAAAAAATTATAACACTCAAAAAATATAGTAACTATTAGTATCCCTTCATGAGGTAACACCTGAAAGCGACCATTCCTTTTTGTGGCACCAGGACACTAGAAAAAGATTTTATGGCTTCATTGGATAATAAAGGGAGAATGCTGATTTTTGTGGTGGTACAAGAAAGAAGTTTGCCAAAATTCTGGCTTCCGATCCTTAAAACAACCCAAAAGGCAGAGAATTCCTGGAAAGGCAAACTCCTTGTTTAGAGGTTCCATTGAGTAGACCTGAAGTTAGGGTTCAAGAGGGAGAAGAACTGACAGATTAAAACATTTGGGACTTCAGGAGTTCCCGTCGTGGCGCAGTGGTTAACGAATCCGACTAGGAACCATGAGGTTGCGGGTTCGGTCCCTGCCCTTGCTCAGTGGGTTAACGATCCGGTGTTGCCGTGAGCTGTGGTGTAGGTTGCAGACGCGGCTCGGATCCCGCATTGCTGTGGCTCTGGCGTAGGCCAGTGGCTACAGCTCCGATTAGACCCCTAGCCTGGGAACCTCCACATGCCTCGGGTGCGGCCCAAGAAATAGCAACAACAACAACAACAACAAAAAAAGACAAAAGACAAAAAAAAAAAAAAAAAAAAAAAACAAACATTTGGGACTTCAGAGTATACAGTCATCCATGAGGAAATATCTCCAATGCGTGCTGCACACTTGGTCTGGCTAGCCACATGGCACTGTTATGTTTTAAAGATAAGAAATCCATCCCTTTGCCAGAAAGCGAAAGAATGGAGACAGAGGACTCTACCATATTGACCCCCCACCCAGGTTGTTCATAATTTAAATTGTAAATCCCAAGAGTGCCATGTCTGCCCCAAGGAGAGAACCTTGGCCTGACCCAGGAGTACAGTGTGCTATTATGTAAAGGTTAAAGGATAGGTAGACACTGGTGAGAAAGTCTTTTAAGTTTTTAGGACCCACAGGGGTTCATCTTGGCTGATGAACAAAAGATATTTTTAAAATAAAAGAAACATTTTCAAAACTAAAAAAAATAATAGCAACAAATATCAATTGCAGGGAACACACATGAAGGTCACAATTTCTTTGTGTGATGCCAGGACCTATAAGAGAAAACTTTATGGCTTAAATGTCTTACATGGTGTGGCCTAAGGAGTCTCTCAGGAATATTGATTCCTGTGAGTATGTGGGAGGGGAGGGGGTAGATGAAATAAATTAGCAAAGAAGCTGGGAAAATTCAAGAAGCAGAAGACCTCCTGGGAAGGCCAACCCCCTGTTAGAGGGCCCATTGGCTCGATTCAAGGAAAAGATAAGCAGAAGGCCCAGAATAGGCAGTCATCAGTGAGGAAGTTTCTTAAACTTTCTGATCTGTCTTGAATGTTTGCTTTAGCAAAGGTAAAGTGGTCATCTATTACTAAAAGATAATAATAGCTTCCTTTCACTAAAAAAGGAAAATAAAATTAATTGAGCAAAAAACAAAACAAAACAAAATACACACAAACACTACACACACTAAAAACTCACTAAAATGGGAGCTTCCACATTGAAACCTACCAAAGATGTTTTTGTTTCCAGTGATGTGTTTTGTGTATTTGTTTGTCTCTTGTGGCAAGGCTTTTGTTTGTTTTCAGTGATACAATGTATCTATTGAGGTCCTTCTTTTTTTCCCCGAAGAAGAATATTGGAAAACATTCCCTACCCCTGTGCCAAAGAAGAAAACAAAATAAATGACAGAAAAAAAAGCTAGGGGAAAAACCGGGAACTTATACACAAGTGGTTCAGTAAACTTTACAGTTTCTATATACTCTACATTTTTATATTTTGATATATATGGAAAGGTCAATTTTAATAGAAATTACTTTGAGTAAGAAAAAGAGCACCTGGAGATTGGGTATGTGGGAATCCCACAAAGGGAAAATTGAGTTATATGCATCAAATATCAGTTCCTTTTTTAGGAAACATGAAGAAAAGCTGATGCAAGCCTCAATGAAAGGTACAGTCAATCTGTGAGTCAGAAATTTGATTGTCATCTCCTATTCTGGGCTAAAATGGAAGCTCTGAAGAGGCAGCTGTTGCTTTGTATAACAACCCACATTTTAATGATTTCTAGCCAAGCTCGGACCAGATGACCTTCAGGACAATTGACCCATTAATCAGCAGGATGCCTCATGATTATTTGATGTCATTCAGCTCTCTATTTTCACATAAAACTCTATTATTAGCTCTATTTCTATCAAAGAGCCACAGGCACAAAGCCAGATATGGTCAACCTGAATATTTGCATTTATAGGAAGATATTGTTCTGCAAAGGATAGAAGTCAGTGAGAACTGTAGCTGGCTGTGGTATGAGGGATAAAAGTGGAAGTGTATATCACCGTTCTGATACCCTGATAGCTGCAGGAACTAATTTTTCTGCACTGTCCTGGCTTGTAAGTGGTCTTCCTTATAAGCAGTGCTCTCAGAGATTACTTTGAAGGGTTATACTCCATAGAGGGGCCCAGGAGTAGCCTTGGAAGCCAAACACTCAGATATGGGCAACAAGGTTCACCTTGAAAGCAGAGTCTTACATTAGTTCAGAGGACCTAGGTTTCAGAGACGTTGATTATAGATCAAGCAAGAATTCTCATTTTATACTTTGATTTTCCGTCACAGAAAAGACTTCAAAGAACTGTATCAGCCTTGACCACAGCCAACTCTGGATTTTAAGATCACAGAGCACTCTTGGCAAAAGATGAGATGACGGAGGCTCAAAGCATTGAGAGTCTTTGTACTCTGTTCTATTTCAGTAGTAAGCAATATCAGACACCCTTATAAAAAGAACTTGGGTTGTTGAAACACCATCTCATTGATCAGAGGTGGTGACATAGTAGCAGAGGGAGGTTTTAGATAAATGACCTCATGAATGTACGGCCAGCCTCTCAGATAATCTATAAGAACTTCTTCTCTGAGGGGGGCTAGCCAGACCCCTAGATGACTCTAGAACTTGCTCTTTAGTCTGATAATTTCTGGGAAAGATAAAATATCTTAGTAATGCACACCTAACTTCTAGAAGGAACTCAAGTCTGCCTCTCTCATGCTGCAAAAGGATTCCTGAAGGGAAACAATGCAATGTGAGGGACTGAAAATAAGGGTTCTGAGGCAAATGGTAAGCAAAAGAGAGCAGGGATGGCTATACTAATATTAGATAAAATAGACTAAGTCAAAAGCTGTTACAAGATCAGAATAAAGTCATTTAACTTAAACATAAATAAAAAACCCAAAAAACAAAAGCTGTTACAAGAGGCAAAGGATATTGTGTAATGATGAATGGGTAATTCATCAAGAAGGTAAAAATAATTATAAATATTTACACACCAACCTCAGAGCTTCTAAATACATGAAGTAAATTTTGACAGAATTTAAGATAAAAATAGATAAAAGCACAATAATAGTAGATTTGAATACCCACTTTCAGTAATACATAGAGCAATCAGACAGAAGATGAATAAGGAAATAGAGGACTTGAACACCACCATAGACCCATGAAATATAATAGACATATATAGAGCACTTCATCTTACAATGGCAGAATATATTTTCTTCGCAAATACACATGGAAAAACAAGTCTTAACATTTAAAAAGATTTAAATCATACAAAGTATCTTTCCAAATCACAATGGAATGAAAATAGAAATCAACAGCAGAATGAAAACTGGAAAATCCACAAACATTTAGAAATTAAACAACACATTCTTAAACAACAGATAGGTCAAACAAGAAGTCACAAGGGAAATTACAAAATACCTTGAAACAAATAAAATAAAAACACAACATATCAAAACTTTTATGATGCAGTGAAAGCAGTAATGAGAGAAGTTTATAGCTGTAAATGTGTACATAGAAAAGAAAGATCTCAAATCAACACTCTAACTTTACATATCAAGAAATTAGAAAAAGAACTGAAGTTCCCATCGTGGCTCCATGGTTAACGAATCTGACTAGGAACCATGAGGTTGCAGGTTCAATCCCTGGCCTCGTTCAGTGGGTTAAGGATCCGGCATTGCCGTGAGCTGTGGTGTAGGTCGCAGACGTGGCTCGGATCCTGTGTTGCTGTGGCTGTGGAGTAGGCCAGCAGCTACATCTCTGATTAGACCCCTAGCCTGGGAACCTCCATATGCTATGGGTGTGGCCCTAGAAAAAGACAAAAAAAAAAAAAAAAAAAAAAAAAAAAAGAAAAAGAAGAACTAAATGCAAAGCCAGCAGAAGGAAGAATGTAACAAAAACTAGAGCAGAGACAAATAAAACAGAAAATTAAAAAATAATAGAAAAAAATCAATGAAATGAAGATTGCTTTTTTATTTTTATTTTATTTTATTTTGTCTTTTTGTCTTTTTAGGGTCACGCCTGTGGCATGTGGAGGTTCCCAGGCTAGGGGTCTAATCAGAGCTGTAGCTGTCGGCCTACACCACAGCCACAGCAACTCCAGATCCGAGCCGCGTCTACGACCTACACCACAGCTCATGGCAATGCTGGATCCTTAACCCACTGAGCGAGGCCAGGGATTGAACCTGCAACCTCGTGGTTCCTAGTCAGATTCGTTTCCACTGCGCCGTGACAAGAACTCCAGAATTCTTGTTTTTTTAAGATCAACAAATTGACAAACCTTTAGCTAGCTTAATTTAGAAAGAAGATTCAACTAACTAAAATCAGAAATGAGAAAGGAGACAGTATAAATGATGGTAGAAAAAAATTTTAAATGTTTATAAAAAACTGTGAACAATTATGTACCAAAAAATTGGATAAGCTAGAAAAAATGGATAGATTACTAGAGACACACAACCTACCAAGACTGAATCATGAAGAAGCAGCAACTCAGAACTGACTGATAAGTTAGAATATGGAATCTGTAATCAAAAACCTCCTAACCAAAAACCCAAGACCAGACAGCTTCACTGCATATTTCTACCAAATATTTAAAGAGTTAATACCAATCTTCCTGAAATGCTTCTGAAAAGCTGAAGAGGAGCAAACACTGCTAAACTCACTCTATGAGGACAGCATTACCTTGGTATAAAGGTCAGATAAGGCAATACATTGCTAGAGACTGAATGTATCTCCCCCAAGTCTTATGTTAAAGCCTAACTCACAATATGATGGTATTTGGAGGTGGAGGCTTTGGGAGTTGATTAGGTCACAAGGGTGGAAAGCTTACAACTGGGATATATGCCTTTATGTGAGAGATCTTAAAGAACTTCCTTGCCCTTTCTGCCATGTAAGGACACAGTGAGAAGATGGCCACCTATGAACCAGGAAGAAGATCCTCACCAAAGACTAAATCTAATGGCACTTTGATCTTGGACTTCCCAGCCTCCAGAACTGTGAGGAATAAATTTCTGTTGTTTAAGCCACCCAGTCTAAGGTATTTTGTTATAGTAGCCTTAACAGACTAAGACATACATACAGTGGAATATTATTCAACCTTAAGTGGGAAGGAAATCCTGTCACATGATACAACACAAATGAACCTTGAAGACAGCATGCTCAGTGAAATGATCCAGTCACAAAAATAGACACATTGTAGAAATACACTTATATGATGTATCTAAACTAGGTCAAATTTATAGAAACAGAAAGTAGAGTGATGATTAATAGGGACCCTGGGGAAGAGAAAGGAAGTTTTTATTTAATTGGTATAGAATTTCAGTTTTGCAAAATGAAAGTTTGGGAGATCTTTTGCACAACAATGTGAAAATACTTAACACTTTTAAGCAGTACACTTAAAATAGTTAAGATAAATAGATTTTTATTTATGTGGTTTTACCATAATTTTCTAAAAAAACTTTAAAAAGTCAAGGGCTCTAAGATCTGACTGACTGAAAGTGGACATAAACTTCAGCATTTTTACGAGCTGAGTGATCTAGGATAAGTTTGTTACAGCTATATTGCAGTACTTCCAATTATAAAAAAGGATAACATAGTACCTCTTACACAAGGTTCTATTAAATGAGATACTCTATGGAAAAGGACTTAACACAGTGTTTACTAGATAGTAAGAACTTAGTTTTTGTTAACAATGATTGCTTAGTATTTCTAAACAATGATTGCTAGGTAAAGACACCTTTAAGCTACAGTTCTAGAGTAAAGGTTTTATGTGGTGAGCGAAACAAAGCCTGAACTCTGATGACCAAAAACTCTTCGTCTTTTTTCTCACAAACCTTAGGTGGGTTAGAGAAGCAGCATCATGAAGGTATACAGATAGGACATTTCTGATATTCTGCCTGTCTCCTCTAAGACATCCACTATACTTCTGGTTGACCAAAACATTGTCTCTTTATCCCACTAAATTAACCAGAGAAAGAATAAAAGGTGTTAGGAACATACCCCTAACTTCTAGAAGGATCTCCACAAAGAGGAGCACCCCTGGGGGTCAGAGGAGACAGGGTAGTAGGACGTGGAAGCTTAAGAGCAAGTTTAGATTGATAGAACTTGGCTACTCCTTCTGATCTGTGAAATCTTAGGCAAGGTTTTGACTCAGCTATGTCTCACTTTCCTCACTTGTCAAACTGGGAATACAAATGTATAAAAGTCTTACTAGATGGTTGTGTGGATCTAATGAGATACACCTATGTAAACTTACTGAGCATAATGACTGGCATAGAATAAGCATTTAAGAAAATGTAGTTGTTAATGTTAGCCAAGCTGACCCTTGGGCTACTGTTCTAGACAGTAGAACTTTTGATGTTATATAGTTGGAACCATTAAACTCCATGTCCTTATAATGAGCATATTTTTAAGATTTTTATTTTTTCCATTATAGTTGGTTTACAGTATTCTGTCAATTGCTACTGTATAGCAAAGTGACCCAGCAAAGTGACCCAGTCATACACACACACACACACACACACACACACACACACACACACACACACACACACATTTTTTACTTACATTATCCTCCATCATATTCCATCATAAGTGACTGGATATAGTTGCCAGTGCTATATAGCAGGATCTCACTCCTTATCTATTCCAGATGAAATAGTTTCCATCTATTAACCTCAGACTCCAAGTCCATCCCATCCCACTACCTCCCCCTCCCCCTTGGCAACCACAAGTCTGTTCTCCAAGTCCATGAGTTTCTTTGCTGTGGAAAGGTTCATTTGTGCCCTATATTAGATTCCAGATATAAGTGATATCATATGGTATTTGATTTTCTCTTTCTGACTTACTTCACTAAGTGTGAGAGTCTCTAGTGCCATCCATGTTGCTGCAAATGGCATTATTTTAGAAAAGGCATATTGTATCCCCTCTCCATTGCTTCCTTGATGGGATTCATGTCCCTGGAGTGTTTAGTGGGGTTGGGAGGAAGCTTCCGTCCTGGATAGGACTAGGGAGGGTAATTGGACTACCTCTGCTCTAGATACAAGTAAAAGTATTCTTTTCCCTGAAAGTGTTAGAAGTTTCTCTGATCTTTTAGTTTAGAGGCCTTGAGCTTAGCACAGAGGCCAAGGATGGTACTCAGCATGCATTTAGCATTAAAAGCCTTAGAGGGAGCCTTAGGAGGATGATATCTGTTGGTAATTCCATCTCTGCCCCTTCTATCACTTTCCCTCTCTACTCTCCTATAACATTAGCCTGATTTTTTTGTGATTGTGGCTTTATTGAGATATAATTCACATACCATTCAATCCAGCCATTTAAAATGTTTTTCAGTATAACCACAGAATTGTGAAACTTTCACCATTATCTAGTTGTGGATTATTTTCTTCATTCCTAAAATAAACACTGTACTCACTGAGCCATCACTCCTTCACCCATCCCTCCAGCCCCTAGCAAACACTATCTTTCTGTCTCTGCCTATTCTGGACATTTCATATAAATGAAATCGTTTGATATACGATCTTTTGTATCTAGTTTATTTTATTTGGTCTTATGTTTGTTTTCAAGGTTCAGCCATGTGTTAGAATTTCATTCCTTTTATACATGATTAATTGTCCATTGTATGGCTATACCACATTTGTTTATCTCCTTATCAACTGATGGATACTTGAGTTGTTTAAAACTTTTGATAATTATGAAAAGTGCTGCTGTGAATATTCATGCACAATTTTTAACACCTGTTATTATTATTATTTTTTGGTGGGGGCATATAGGTAGAAATAGAGTTGCTAGGTTATATGGTAACTCTATTTTTAATTTTTTGAGGAATACCAAGCTGTTTTCCACAGCAGCTGGATGACTTTACATTCACAGAAGATTATTGGCCACACACATATCTTCTTTGGAGAAATATTTACTCAAGTCCTTTGCCCATTTTAACATTGGGTTGCTTTCTTTTTTTGTTATTGAGTTGTAAGTGTTCTTTATATATTCTGGAAACTAGTCCATTATCAGATATAGGATTTGCAAACATTTCCTTCCATTCCTTGAGTTGTCTTCCTACTATCTTGATGGTATCCTTTGATGCACAAAAGCTTTTAATTCTGACAAAGGCCAGTTTATCTATTTTTTTTAAAATTTTGTTACTTGTGTTTTTGGTGTTATATCTAAAACACATTGCATAATCCAAGGTTATAAAGATTTAGTTGAAGTATTCTTCTATGAATTTTATGTTTTTAGCTCTCATATTTAGATATTTAATCCGTTTGGGGTTCATTTTTGTATATGGTGTGAGGTAGGAGTTCAGCTTCTTTCTTTTGCCTGTGGCCCTCCAGTTGTCCTTAATCTGCTTTTAGTACCTTAAACACTCTGAGCATTTTAATGACTTAAAGTCTGTTCATTTTCTATGTCCACTGCATCTGTCTTTCCTCTGAGGCAGTCTCTTACCTTGGCTCTTTTCATGCCTGGCTCCTTCTTTTAGTTCTCATGTCAAATATCCCCTCAGAGCCTCTCTCAGCTACTTCATCTAAATTGTCCTACTCCACCCCAACACTCTATCTTATGACCAAATTTTATCTTTGTTTTAGACCTTATCACTCTGCTTCATTAATTGTTCACCTGTTTTGTTTTTTTAATTTCTTCCCCAGTAGAATGAGACCTTGGTGAGAGCAAGGGTCTTTTTATCTGATACAATTTATTATTGTATTTCCAATGCCTGATACCCGACAGCTGGTCAACAATTTGTTGTAGAATGAATAGAGTGGTCTCATCAGTAGTATAATACTGACAATAATGTACCTCAAGCCATTGTGGTACTTAATAAAAGATCTGTTCCCATTGTATATGAGTTTGGTTTTTAATTTTCTAAACTCTTTCCCTAGGTAGGAAAATTAAGTTCTGGGAAGGGTATAAGTCACTCCCCAAGGTCAAACACAGAGTCTTTGATTTGTGGAGTGATTCCCACAGCATTAATTTAGCTTGTGGTATCCCACAAGAGTAAAGGAGAAAGGCACAGGAGACTGTTCAAGGCCAAATCCAAGGTGCTTGAACTTGCTTTCAGCCTCCCTGACATTCCTTGAAATTTCTAAATTCAAGGGGAAAAAAAAAAAAAAAGGTGGTACCAGAGTTGATGGCTTTTTGCCAAGCACAGCAAACATCAGCTACAAAATGGCCCCTTAAAACTCATTAAAAATGAAAGAGACTTGTTAAACAAGCTGGAGATGCTATTGTATTTCTGAGGGAGATTGGTTTCTCACAGCTCATCCCTGGTTACCTCTGGACAATGGTTGGTCGATAAAGCACTTAACACTGAAGGGTTTTTCACCACTCTGTCCGCCTCAACCTCCATATCCGCACATCCTTCCTGAGCCAGTTCTTCCTGAGCCAGCTCTTGTTATTGAGAGGTTGTGGTATGTGGGAAACAGGACGGTGAGAGGAGGACTAAGCAGTTTATGTCTCCTTCACAGGTCCTTGTCTCTTTACCTGTCCTTTAAATGTGCATGTTTATTAGGGTTATTCATGACCTTGGCTCTCATGTTTGACAAACACCTTGATCTTGTAATCTGCTCTTAGGACTTGTGTTTTCCACACTGGAACTTTCAGTCAAGAACTTCCCTCTGAGCGCCAGACTCATGTATCTATTTATTTACTATGAAGTAGGATGTTCCAGAGATGCTTCTAACCTAATAGCCAAGCTGAGCTCAATGACTGCTCTTCACTGTCCATCACCAAAGGGGTGTAGGGAGGTCATACTGCAATCTGCCTTTGTTATTATTTTAGTGAAGGCTATCTCCATGTACCCAGTTTCTCAAAGCAGAAATGTAGGGTTCATGCCATAATTAATTCATTTTCCTCAATACTCCTTTTGGCCCCTCCCCTCTGTTCCCATGCAACCTATCTTCTGTCTCCAAGTCCTTTTCTGAATACATCACCTAAGAGCTCTGCTGCTTTGGTAAAGTCATTTAACTCTTCTAATCCCCAGTTTTCTGCCCTCAGAGCAGATACATAATGTCTACTTCATAAGGCTGTTGCAAGGATCAACTGTATTACTCAAATATAAGCGTTAGTTGCTAAGTAAAAGGCAAGTCCTGCTTGCAAAGATTAGGCAATGTTTGCCCCACATTCCCAACAAATATCCATGCTGGCAGTCTTGTGGGCAGGTCTTCTAGATGGAAGGCATTTTAGAATCACAGATGTGCCTATGATGCCTCCAGAAAGCAGAAGTACAGTCCAGGAAGAGATTGAACAAAGTTTTTTTTGGCTGCCAATTGTATTTTACTGACAGCTGACAAGAAAACATTGTATACACTGCAGGGTAACTAGGCCAATGCCCAAATATGCCCTGGGCTGGTCTCACTCCAGCACCCAAATACACACCCAGAGAGCAAGGCTGAAATTCCTAGAGCAGGGCCTTTCTTATTGTGTGGTCCTTCCTTCCTGCAGCTGTTGCTTCATGGGATTTCATGGGCAAGTAGTCTGGCTCATAGTACTGTCTCTATTGGCTAGCCACTAGCCCTATCAGATTTCCCCTGTGGAATAGGCTGTCATGTATTTCCTGAGTACTACATCTCATTTCCTAAGCATTTTTTTTTTTTTTTGGTAATCCTGTAACCCTCACTTTTCCTCCAGCCTCTTAAGCCAGCACTGAAATGGCTGGAGGCACACTCACCCTTTCAGCTCTTTTAGTGTCCTTTGGTACTGTGGTTGCCCAGGTCTTTTGGAATGGCTTGGCTGGCTCCACCATTCAGCAAGCCAGGAAAGTATAATAATACTGTATAACCAAATGGATGCCCAGAAACCAATCTTTGTGGGTGGGGTTCCCAAATTGGCAAAGCTCTGTGACTTGCTTTGGGAATCAGAGGCAGCAGGGATAATAAGGATTTCTTGGTTCCGGAATGCTGTTTCTCTTATTTCACTGAAACTCTTATAACCCAGTTAGATTAGCCTATGGGAAGTGAATCATGGTAGTTTAGAAATCAGTTATGCTATCAGAGGCTACTCACCCGTATGATTTGGTTGACTGTGAAGACAAGGGTGTTAGTGCTAGAAAGGCTTCAAGAGACACTGATGCCTTTGAGATAAGAGAGGTGAGATGCAGAAGAATGACAGCAGAAATACTGCTGAGAGACTTGAGAGGAGACAGTTGTTCTTTCAACTACGTAGACCAATATTTAGGACACTGCCTTAGGAATAGAAGTCTAGTTAAACTTTGATTAACCGGAACATGAGAGAAAGGACCTTCCCGGTCCTAGGCACATCAATTTCATAATTAGTCAGCATTGGGATACCTTGATGGCATGGGCCAAAAGGGAAACGATAAGTGAAGTTTGGTGGTTATAAATGCAAGATGATCACTAAGAGAAGATGAAAGCTTTGGGGAAGACCTGAGACCTGGGAATGCTAATATTACAAAGAAGACAGTTTTCAAATATAAATCAGATAATTCTTTAAACAAGGCCATGTCTTCCCATTGCTCTAAGCTGGCCAGACCAGGAAGCCTGGTCAAAGGTCAAAGACTGGTGAGGAAAATGACTTAAACTAGGTCAATGTAGCCTAAGTGATAGAGTAGTAAACCTCAGGCCTAAGTGGTTACCCTCAGTTTACTACTAACAAATCTGTGAACAATAGCACTTTGGAAGCCCTGAGATAAAAATATGAGTTGGTGGCCACTGTTTCCTTGTATCTGCTCCTATTTTCATAGAGGTACATGTGAAGTTGTGTGATCTTAGAGGCCTGAAGACTGGAGACCGGCTACGGCAGCAGCCTATGGTTTATTACTCCATTTTGTCACAGTTGCCTATGTTTGCAGTCTATTTGTGTGTGTGTGTGTGTGTATCACACTGAGCTCATGGGAGGCCTGCCATAGCCTGTCATTGTAGACCTGCCCTCTGCTTATCTCTCAAACCTTACCTGGTACCACTCCTGCTTGGGTCACCATGCTCCAGCCCCACTGGCCTTCTGTTCCTTAACATGCTGATCCCACCCCCTCCTCAGAGCCTTTGAATTTACAATCTTTACCCAACTTCTTCCACTTCTTCTTTTGCTTCTCACCCTTCAGCTTTTTAGCTCCAAGCCACATCAGAGAAGTTTTCCCCAATTCCTCTATTTAGGGTAAGTCTTCCTCTCATTACTCTATTGATATCACTATTTTTTTTTCTTTGCTTTTTAGGGCCGCACCTGTGGCATATGGAAGTTCCTAGGTTAGGGGTCGAATCAGAGCTGCAGCTGCCAGCCTGTGCTACAGCCGCAGCAACACAGGATCTGAGCTGCATCTCTCACCGACAGCATAGCTTACAGCAATGCTGGATCCCTCACCCACTGAGCAAGGTTAGCGATCAAACCTTCATCCTCATGGATACTAGTTGGATGCATTTCTTCTGTGCCTTAACGGGAACTCCCGATATCACTATCTTTTAAACAACTCAGGATTCATCGCTATCTATTATAATCATGTTTGTTTGCTTATTTACTCTTTTGAATCTCTTTGAGTAGAATAGAAACATCAAAAGGGCAAAGATCTTCTTAATTCATGTTTCTAGCACCTGACACATAGCCTGGCACATGTTGGCAATTAGCAAGTAATTGTTGACAGGTTGCCTTTCTCCAAAAGGGAAACAATCAGCATGGGTGATGGATTCTCCCCACCTAGTACATAGGAGTTTGTTTTTTTGTTTTTTTGTTTTTTTGTTTTTTGTTTTTTTGCTTTTTAGGGCTGCACTTGTGGCATATGGAAGATCCCAAGCTAGGGCTCAAATTGGAGCTGCCCCTGCCAGCCTACGCCACAGTCATGGCAACATGGGATCTGGACTACATCTGTGACCTACATCACAGCTCATGGCAACGCTAGATCCTTAACCCACTAAGTGAGGCCAGGGATCAAACCTGCATCCTCATGGATACTAGTCAGATTCGTTTCTGCTGCACCACAATGGGAACTCCCACACAGGACTTTTAAAAGAGATTCATTTAACATGTTGACAGAAAATTTTGCTGTATTTTTCTCTTTTTAAAAGTTTATTTCAAAAAAGTGGGCTTATAAGGAGATACTCAGTGGTTAATGTAATGCAGTTTAGTTTAATTTACCCTGTACAATGTGGACTACAAATATGGTACTTTATTTAAGTTTTTTTTTTAAAGAGATTACCATCTGGTTTATTTATATTTTTTATTTTTTTGGTTTATTTTTATCTGTTAAAAATATAATAAAGATCCTCTCTCAAAAGTTGTTAAAGCAGGCAGCAGATCCATGAACAATTTCTCTTTGATCTGCTTCTGAATAATACACATGGTGTACTCTAAAGCCTTCAAGTTGATGCAGCGAAAGCTTTTGGAAATGTTTCAGTGCCAGCTAACATAGTGTATAGTGAGTGGCGAAAAGTCCATGTGCAACCCATAAACAACTATGATACCTATTGTATTTTGGTTAATGTGTATAGGTTATAAATCTACACAAACCAAGATTGAAGTAAGTCCTTGAATGTGACTTCCGGAAGTGTGCCGGAACTGGCTTATACCAGCTCATGAGAGTAGACTGTGTATATATCTTCTCAACTCTATTTTCATTTATTTTAGGTTGAAAGCTTGAAATTTGCCATGGTGGGAATATTTAGATCATGGGAATCAGCAAATGCCACGAATCAGAGCTCTCTTGCTTCCCTGCCACCCAAAGCCAGTTATTAAATATTTACCTGTACACCACATCGCTGGTGACACTATAAGGCTGTCCTCTGAGGTGAATAAGGAAACTCAACAAAAGGATTGTCAGTTATAATTTTTAAACAAAAAAGAAATATATTTCATCTCTAGATTTTTAGTCCAGAAGTGAAACTAGTAAAAGCAAGATATACTTTCCATATTCAGCCGTCACTAGCGACAGGTCATGGAGTCTATGTGGTTTTAAATTTGTAAGCACATAATGTAAATTCTCCAAAGTTCAAGGGCGATGGAGATAAATGGTCCCCTCCTGTAAGACTAGAATAGAACATAGAGCCATAGTAATAAGAAAGTTTATTTTTCGAAAAAACCCCAAGTAGACTCCAAAGAAGAAGCAGCTCTGACAAAAGAGGAAAAAATAATTTATATACTAATAAGTGTGGGGTTTGTTTTGGGGGTGATGAAAATGTTCTGGAATTAGATAGTTGTGATGGATCGCACAATGTCGTGAATACACTGAAAAAAAACATATTCTATACTTCAAAAGGATGAATCTCATGATATGTGCCTTATCTATCAATAAAATTATCATTAAAACAAAACCCCCAAACTTACGGTATATTGGTGAACCACCTAAACACAGGTTCAAAGGATAGTTAACAGAAATACATTTTCACAAGCTTACTGAATATTTGGCTAATACTAATCTCTAGTGCATTGTTAACATCAGAGATTCTAAAGAATTGGCGAGGGTTGACTGGCACCTTAACAAAGCTGAAAGCAAGCAGCTCTTCTCTTTCACTTTCCCTCCCTCCCTTTTTAAGCCCTTTCTCATAACAACATAATATCTCTACTGTAATCTATTGGTGTGGGTCTAAACCAGTGGTCAGCATATTTTTTTGGTAAATAGCCAGATTGTAAATATTTTAAGCTTTGTAGACCATAACATCTTTGTCACAACTGCTCAACTCTGCACTTGTAGCATGAAAACAGCTATAGATGATACATAAATGAATAAGTTGTGGCTGTGTGCCAATAACTACAGAAACAGGCAGCCTATTGGACTTGGTGCATAGCACAGACTCTGGCTTGCTGACCCTTTGTCTAGGCTGCAAAATGTTGTGGGAGTGTTGATTTTGCTGGGGAAATTCTATTGTAGAAAGCCTGTTTTGCAAACTAGGACTAGGGGGTGGGGATATGTATCAGAATGACCTGTCACCACATCTCATCTTTGCAGGATCTCTTATTCCAGACTGATCAAAGGCAGAATTTAGGTATTCCCTGGGTCCCTGGCCAATACCCATTTCAGCATTATTAAAAATATTATATATCATCCTATCCCCTAAATAAATAACAAGAAGTGTTTCTTTCTTGATCTTTCCCGTATGCTCTTATGGAAGCAGAGCTGAAGAGCATTTCTAGGTGAAAACATATCAAGAGGCACAAGATGCAAGCAATTTTTTTTCCCCTGAGACAACCATCAACTGTTAAATTAAGAAAAGGAAACAATGGGAGTTCCTACTGTGATAAAGAGATTAAGGATCCGGCATCATCTCCATGGTAGCGTAGGCTGAATCCCAGGCCCGGTGCAGTGGGTTCAGGATCCAGCTGCAGCTGTGGTGTAAGTTACAGCTGTAACTTGGGTTCAGTTCCTGGCTTGGTAACTCCCATTTGCTGTGGGTGTGGCCAAAATTAATTAATTAAAAAAAGAACAGAAAACAAAATTTTATCCAATACATTTGACCATTATTTAGCATACATTTAAGTTTCCATAATATTCCCCTTAAGGGAACTGGAAGCACAGGGAAAAGAGAAAAAGAGGTCAGTAAAAATGAGCTCTTCTTAGAGTTGCAATTAGTTATCAGTTACCCAAATGTCAGGTGTAGCCACTAAGCAAAAGGCACTATCAGTTTATAGAGTAGAATCACTATCTTTCTGATGTCAAAATGTTCAGGCCTATCTCACACACAACTATTGTGTGTCTGTTAATATTGACTTGTCTTTAATGAGAGAGGGTCTAGCATTTCTCTTTAGACAGCCCTTTATCTGAAGCAGTAGTTCTTAAGGGGACACTAACTGGGAGATTATAAAACTTACCTCAGGAGCTTACACTGCTAAAAGTCTGACATTCCACCTAAGGGGGTCATCTTTCTCCCTTCCCCCAGAAAGTGCCTTAGTAAGCCATTATTACAGATGGGAATGTGATTTATCAGTTTGTTGGGGCAGAAAAAAAATGGTTAGAAACTGCTGATGGAAAGTAGCAAAATAGACAAATGCATGCATGCATGAATATAAGGCTGTATCACTGAGAAGACAGGATGCCCGCTTGTATGCACAGCAGGCAGGAAAAACCCTAGCAACTTCAGTAAATAATCAGGGTATAATGAATGTGCTAAACCGCTAGTTCATTTCCTCTCATATTTTGAATTATTGCCACAAAATGCAAGATAATAGGCCTGTAACCTTCATAGCATTCTGAGAAGGCAAGTGAGCCATTACAGAAGAGAAGATGCTTTGGCTCAGTCTGGTATGCGCCATCAAGTTAAGCTAGTTACTGTTCCTTCTTTTTTTAATTACTCAGTGAATTTTATTACATTTATGGTTGTACAATGATCATCACGACCCAGTTTTATAGCATTTCCATCCCAAAATGTTCCTTCTTATAACTCATCTTCTTCAGCAAAGTTCCCTGTTCACAAGGCAACTTTCAGATGAAATGAGACACCTAGGCTAAAAACTAATACAAGGTAGAAGGTAACAAGTTTCCCAAAGTAAATATGGTCCACCAGGGACGTTACAGGTGGAAGAGACGACATCAGGTTGGAACAGAGTGTCAGGCCAAGCTCCGTTAATCTCCAGACTTCTCAGCTCTTTTCTCAAACACAAAAGCAGTTATTAGTGCTTGAGGATATTAGACACTTCCAGTAGTACTGTTATTTGAGAGACAGTACTGTTATTTTTAAATTTTATTTTTTATTTATTTTTGTTTTTGTCATTAGGTTTTTAAATTGTTTAAATTTATTATTATTATTATTAAAATTTTTTTTTGTCTTTTTAGGGCCATACCTACGGCATATGGATGTTCCCAGTCTAGGGGTTGAATTGGAGCTGTAGCCACCAGCCTACACCACAACGCAGGATCCGAGCTGTGTCTGCAACCTACACCACAGCTCATGGAAATGCCAGATCCTTAACCCACTGAGTAAGGCCTGGGATTGAACCTGTGTCCTCATGGTTGCTAGTCGGGTTTGTTACCTCTGAGCCACAATGGGAACTTCCTCATTAGGTTTTTTGTTTTTTGTTTGTTTTTTTTTACTAACATGCTGTTTTTATTGCTCTTTTTTTATTATTTTTTAATAGTTATTTCCCCAATACATTTTTTTCTACTGTACAGCATGGTGACTCAGTTACACACACATGTATACATTCTGTTTTTGCACATTATCATGCTCCATCATAAGTGACTAGACATAGTTCCCAAAGGTTTTTTAAAAGTATAGTTGATTTACAATGTTTCTTCAATTTCTGTTGTACAGCAAAGTGACCCAGTCACACACAGTTCCCTGCGCTGTATATTGCCCATCCATTCCAAATGTACTGATATGTTTTTAAAAAGGTATTATTTATCCTTTTCAAAGTGTGATTTTAAGATTCTTAAATGTAAATTTGTCACATCTTGGAGCCATAGACGGCTCTATGAGAGCATCTTCCCCATCACACAGTGGAAATCCGTTTGGAGAAAAGGGGTTTATTCTGTCTTACTCTCTTTAGGCCTGTGTCTTCTGAGTCATTTCCAGCCACATAGGTCTGCGTCCTAATATCCATGGTGAGATTCTTTAGGGCTTTGGAGTTAGAGCCTCTCCATTCCTCAGCAGGCATTTGGGCAGCAGGTGAGGAAGTGAGAGGGATAGGCAGTTCAAGTGTGGGCACGCACACGCGTTCGTGCACACACACACACACTCTCTCTCTCCTTCTCTCTCTCTCACATTCACACACAGCTGACTTGGCAGCCATGAGGTTGGTGGTGCGGGGTTCAGAGCCTGCTAAGCCACTTCAAGTGCCTGCATGTCTGAGACTGACTTTGAAGCCTCCAGCGTGTTTGGAGTTAATTCCCATTAGGTTGGACTCCGCCCCTCTCTCCCAAAGGTAAAGCAAGATTTTCAGGCATCACTGCAAAGAGCAGCTGGGATTCCCATCCTCTTCTGCAAGCTGTGAGGAGAAGTTGTTTCTCAGATCTGAGTCCGAAGAGAGGGAACAAGTCAATCAGCCTTCGTGGTCAGAAGGTAAATTTGCAACTTGGGCCAAATGCAGTTGAAACAGCTGGATAAGTAACTGTTTGCTCTCCCTTTGCTCAGGCCCGCTTCTCCCCTTCCTTTCTCAGCCTTCCCTTCCTTTCATCTCACAGCTCAGAGAAGCTGTTTTCTTCCCAAAGGCAGCCTGGTGCGTTTTTTTTTTTTTTTTTTTTAACTTCCTCAAATCTGTTGTTTGCACAGAGGCTAAGAGGAATCAGGGCTGGATTCCTATTTCATATTGACATGGTGTGAAGACCTAAGGGTTAAATGCTAGCTGGTTTCCCCAGGGGAGTTGGTAATTTGAGGAGAGGAAGTCAGTGTCTCTGGGAGTGGAGGGAGGGATTTTATTCTGACCTGTCTATAGAAATAAAAGTGGATTGGATTTGCTGATAACGCTGGGCTGAGCTCTCAGACTTGCCTAAATTGGGGTTATGGTACTGAAATAGGATGATGGGGTTAAACGGAAATGCAGAGTGAGCTGGGCTGGAAATAAAAGCTTGCATTTGCTCAGTAAATATTTGAGTTCCTACTGTGTGCCAAGCATGATGATTTCCAGAAAAACCTGAAGTAGTTTAACTCAAAATCCATTCTTGAAAGGGAACACTGGGTCAAATGATTCTGTTTTGTGGTTGGAAACAGAAAGCGGAAAGAAGTCTATGAGCGAGGAGAAATCACTGAGAGACTGGTTAGGAAAGAAAGAGGGGAGTGGGATGATATTCTTTTTCTTTTTTTCCACTTTTTAAAAAAGTTTTATTGAAGTCTAGTTGATTTACAAGGTTGTGATCATTTCTGCTGGACAACAAAGGGATCAGTTATATACGTACACACATCCTTTCTCTTTCAGATTCTTTTCCCACATGGATTATCGCAGAATGTATTTCTTGGGTGACTTCGAGTCTTCTCTATTACTTATGAGAGGATGAACTCTTCTCTCTGGTCAGTGGGAGAATTAACACCTAGCCTGCTATTAGTATACGACAGATGTTTCTTCACTTGAACTTTATGTTCCATCATTTCTGTTTAATAGATGAAAATTCAGAGATTTTTAAGCGATCCTCTCAAGTTCACATTACCTGTAAGGGGCAGACCGCAGGACCCTATCCCAGATCTGGATTCCAAAATTTGAACTCTCGTCCATTATAACAGTATTTCTCAATCATTAGTTTCCATCCAGGTCAATTGAGCATGTAAAAAAAATGCAAATCCCCTAACTTCTAATTCAGTGAGTCCTAAAATTATGTCATAGTCTGCATTTTTGACAAGCATTGAAGGTGGTTCTGATGCAGAGGGGTTAGGGACCCCATCTTGAGAAATAGTCCTAATATGCCAGGCTGCCTCTTGTGTCTGCCCAAGTGGTTGGAGAAGCATTCAGCCCACTTCTTCCTACACTGGCTGGATTTACTGAATGGAGAATGTTGGCTATGGTGGCATTTTATTTGCTTTGGAGGCCATGAGTAGAGGGACTACTGGGCAACAATAGCAGGGCTGGGGCTATGAACCCAAGGGGATGGGGAAGTGCTTTACCAGTTAGTCTATTGTTGATGGGACCTAACTGTGTTGCCAGAGCAGACTGGTGGGAGCAGTTCCTAAGTGGTGGAGGGTGTAATATAGGACTCCCAGCCGACCAATCGGTCACTAAAAATAGTGACACCTGTCCAGCCAGAATAAGAACTGGGATGAATATCTCTACTTGAGAGCCCTCTTTCCAAAGAAGAAGACAGATGGGGAGCTCAGTGAGCAGTATTTATTTTACAAAGAAGGGAGAATCTCATGAAATTTAGGAGAATCATTCCAACTCCCACCTTTCAAACCTCAGACTTGAGAGAAAGGGAATAGCACAGGACTTAACACAGATGTTCTTTTTTCTGGGCTCTCTCTGTCTCTGCATGGCCAACTTGATTAGTTAGAACTGATCTTCTAGGTCGATGATGACTCAGCTGGTCCTCCTCCTTCACTTACTTCCTGGCTTCCTGCCTCCTCATGCCTTACCTGCTCGTGGACATCTTCACCTCAGGATAGAGAGATGCAAAGAAAGAAAGAAAGAAAGAAACCCAACACAGCTAGGTTTGCTAGTCTTTCTACCCTAGACTGAAAAATAAAAAAGTATGAAAGGAGGGAGAACACTTAGAAAGATGATCAGTAAGCAAGCTGAGGATTCAAACGACAAGACTTAAGCTGAAAGTGAGGTCTTCTTAAGCATAGGGTAGAATGGTGGTTGTCAGGGCTGGAAGAGGGGGAAATGAGGAGTTGTTTCTCAGTAGATAGAAAGTCTCAGTTTTGCCAGATAAATTCTAGAGCTCTTGTGTATACCTATGTGCCTATAGTTAACAATATGGTGTTGGACACTTTAACATACATTACCAAGATAGAGCTCATGTTAAGTGTTTTTAAAACACACAGAAACCCACGAATCAATATGAGGAACTTTTTGAAGGTTATGAATATGTCTAGTACCTTGACTGTGATGATGGTATAACAGATGCAGGCATATGTTCAAACTCATTGAGATGTATACATTAAATATGTGTGAGTTTTCATATATCAATGATAACTCAATAAAGCTTACAGAAATTGAGTTTTTTTTTTTTTTTTTTTTTTTTTTTTTTTTTTTTTTTTTTTTTTTGCTTTTTAGGGCTGCACTCGCAGCATATGGAGCTTCCCAGGCTAGGGGTAGAGTCGAAACAGTAGCTGCTGGCCTACACCACAGCCACAGCAATGCCAGATCTGAGCTGCGTCTGCAACCTATACCACAGCTCACGGCAACACTGGATCCTTAACCCACTGAGCAAGGCCAGGGATCGAACCTGCATCCTCATAGGTGCTAGTCAGATTCGTTTCTGCTGAGCCACAAGGGGAATTCCATGAAAGAGAGGTCTTCTTTAAGTCACCAAGATACAAATGGTAGACAAAGCCCTGGGGGTAACTAAATCATGAGATGATTTCGAGCAGAGGAGAGCCTGGAGCAATTCCCATAGTAGAGATACATAGAGGAAGAGAAACTTCTGGGGGACTCAGGTGGCAGAAAAGAAGGAGAGAAATGCTGGGAAAGTGGTTGTAGATTTTCAGGCTGTGTCTGAAGCAGAAAGATTGAGAATGGTCAGGCTTTGTATATACCCATCTTGACATAAGGGAAGACATTTCTCTGGACTCTACCTGCTGGAACCATATGTCTGTGCATAGTGCTTATTTTCTAATGATGTCTCAACAGCAAGTATAATGTATTTATCACAGGGTTGGCAGGTAGTCTGTGCACACTGCCCCGGAGTGTGAGGAGAAAGGCCTGTTCATATTCCTTTGCCAACAAAACCACTCCTCAAAAACCTGTCCCAAACCAGGAGTGTTGTAGTCCCACTTTCCTCAGCAGCTGCAAGTTAGAATCTCCATTTCTGGCCGCTTCCCATTCTGGTCATTAACTCACTGGTTTCTTTGCTTGGCCCCTGTTAGCCTTGGGAAGGCAGCATTGTCCTGAACTCAGAAGTGGTGTGACAAGCTCAAGTGGGGACAAAAGGATTTGAACCTTTTTTTCTTTCTGTGGGGACTGGGGAGGAGGTATGGTATTGGAAGAATTTGGTTTGTTTTTCTCCCCCAAAACATAAAAGAGCAATGTTTGCAGTTTCAGTAAGTGAAACTAAGGGCCCACAGAGGAGTATGTGCACATGGGAGTGAAAAGGTGAGAACAAATGATTATAGGATTGGCAATGAGACACCACAGGCAGAGGCAGAGTGCTCATTTGGGGAGAGAAATTCTAAATGTAAGGTCCCAGCAATCTGCGTTCATCTGAGTTGATGAAGAGTTCTCCTCTGGAGGACAGTGGCCAAGCTGTTCTCATTTCCTCTGAGAGAATTGGAGAATTGGTCTTAAGTTGCAGCAGAAAAAGGTTTAAAAGGAGTCATAACACACAAGGTATTGACAGGGAGAGCTGTCAAGCTACTGGGAAAAATTGTAGGGACCACTCCTCTAGTTATTTATTTACTTATTTAATTGAAGTATAGTTGATTTACAATGTTATGTTGATTTCTGCTGCATAGCAAAGTGATTCAGTTATACATATCTATACTTTCTTTTTAAAAATTCTTCTCCATTACAGTTTCTCATAGGATATTGAATTCTCGAGAGTTCTTTGTTTTTTTTTTTTAATTTTTATTTTTTGGTCTTTTTCTCTTTTTTAGGGCTGCACCCATGGCATATGGAGGTTCCCAGGCTAGGGGTCGAATCAGAGCTATAGCTGCCAGCCTACACTACAGCCACAGCAATGCAGGATCTGAGCTGCGTCTGCAACCTACGCCACAGCTCAGGGCAACACTGGATCCTTAACCCACTGAGCAAGGCCAGGGATTGAACCCTCAACTTCATGGTTCCTGGTTGGATTCATTTCCACTGCGCCATGATGGGAACTCCTCGAGAGTTCTTTAAAAGCAGTATAGATAACTGTTGGACATGTAAGACTTATGTGGGTTTCTTGCATCTTATAAGCTGAAATGATGTCTACCCGTGGAACTGTGTTAGAATGACAATTGTATTTTTACCACTAGTCTTTAGTAAAAACAGGAAATTTAGAACAGACGTCATGCCTCCACCCTGGTCATTACAGCTTTCTAGCCACACTTAGTGCAACTCATACAACCACTCTTGGAAATAGGCTTGTGACCCATTTAAGAGCTGGAGCAACTAAGGGATGAGGGGCCATGGGACAGCTGAAGAGAGAGGGTCAGTAGGAATCCTATTAATGCCTGGTTCCTGGACCACTTAGCAGGAGCACCGGGGTGAGTACTTGGTTTCCTAAATCTAGTGTGGCTGTGTGGCTAGACATTCCAGGACAGGGAAATAAAGCTGTTGCTACATAAAATATAAAAGAGGGATAGAGATAGAATGAGGTATAGCATTATGTGCTACTTCTTTTTTTTGGCCACTCCCACGGCATGTGGAAGTTCCTGAGCCAGGGACTGAACCCTCACCACAGCAGTGACAATGCTGGATCCTTAACTCACCCAGGGAACTCCTGTGTGCAACTTTTATTTATGTGAATGTAAAGAGAATTGGATAGCTCCTGGGAATGAACTTGGATGGCTTTGGAGGTCTGTCAGGAAGGGAGGTTAGTCCACTGCAGGTGATGTAGTAGCTATAAAAGCATTTTCTTGAATGCACTTCCCTGTGTAGTACATGTGAACATGTAGCGATGTGCATGTAGACTCCACATGGCCCATTGCTTCCCTACCCAGCCACAGGAGAAGCTGGGCTGGAGCTTATGCTGTGCACAGAAAATATTGAGCAAGCAAGATCTCCTTCTTGACTGCATGAGGTCAAGCCTATGATTCAGAAAGGTTTACATTCAAAATATAAAAATGGCATCTCTCCATTATTTAATTTCATGATCACTTTTTTTGGGTCTTTTTTGGGGGCGGGTGTATGCATCTGAGGCATATGGGAGTTCCCAGGCTAGGGGCTGAATCAGAGCTGCAGCTGCCAGCCTACACCACAGCCACAGAAATGATGGATCCAGCCATGTCTGTGACCTACAACCACAGCTTATGGCTATGCCAGATCCTTAACCCACTGAGCAGGACCAGGGATAGAACTCATGTCCTCACGCCTACTAGTCAGATTTGCTACCATTGAGCCACAATGGATACTGCAAATTTCATAATCACTTTTAACTTTATATTTTTTGAGTCCTAGAGAGAGAACATTAGAAAATTACCTGTGGCGCTGATTCTCAACCTGCTGCCCATGGACGGTGCTGACTCACCACACTTCTAGCCCTAAATAGAGTGTCTAACTCAGCCAAGTTTGAGACTTTCCTAGTTTTATTCCTGACAGTCCTGCATCCCTCAGTCCCAAATGAACCAGCATGGTTGGACATCCTAGTCCTAAATGAAATAAGGACAATGGGTTCTTCCTGAAATTGAAAGTATTTAATTTAAATTCTGAAAGCTGGAATTCCCTTTGTGGCTCAGTGGAAATGAATCTGACTAGCATCCATGAGAATGCAGGTTCGATCCCTGGCCGCGCTCAGTAGGTTAAGAATTTGGCATTGTTGTGAGCTGTGGTGTAGGTAGCAGACGCAGCTTGGATTTGGTGTTGCTGTGGCTCTGGTGGCTACAGCTCCAATTGCCCCTAGCCTGGGAACCTCCATTGCTGCAGGGTGTGGCCCAAAAAGATAAAAGACCAAAAAAAAAAAAAATTCTGAAGGCCAATGGGTTTTTGTAAAGCTAAAAATATTTTACTTTCAACTGAACTTCATGATTATGCCTTCTTACATCTTGGCTTCAAAATGCCATTTTTTAAAAATAAAATAATGTTAACAGTAATTTGTAGTCTTGTAGGGTTTTTTTTTAAACAGCTTGATTTGTCACAGATGATGATAACCTTATATCACAATTCTCCTCTTATTTTAGTATCGTCTGGGTACCACTCACTGATAGAGTCCATTTCTCTGCTTAAGTTCTCTTCCTTTCTACTGGCTGTCATACAGGGACTTTGGATCTCAAGGTGATGACATTCATGGGGGGAGGGGGAAGATGAGGTTAGTTCTGACTACAAATGTGAGACAGCTAGTACCCTTTTCTTGCTAGATAAATGCTGCTTAGAGAACGTGGCCTTCCTCCTTCCTGCCCTGTCCTTCCCCTCTAAATCTTTTGCCATCCTTAAATAGTTTTTGAAATCCTGGATGGGAAACCATGGAGGTTTTTCATTGGAATACTTTTGGGGTGATGAGGAAGAATATGGGGGAAGGTTGCAGGTGGAGGAAAAGTGAGATATGATGGCTCTGCCATTGAATCACGGTGTAACCTTGGGCAAGTCACTCAGCTTTCTGACCCTCTACTCGCTCATTTGTAAATTGGGGGCCCTATCTTTCCTACCAGCTTAATATGATTGTTGGGCAGAGCACACAAAATAACAGACTTGGGAGGGAATATAATGGTGCAGCCAGCAGCTGTTTATCAGCTTGTGTCCTCTCATCCTTTGGCCTGGGTTTCTTCACCAGGAAGTGAGTTCGTAAAACAGGGCTGCTTGCATGTTCCATAATCTTACATGCTCTAATAGAGCAAGCAGAGGCATTACCTCATTGTGGCCAAGTGTACCTGCTTTTGAACAGGAATTACTCAAAACTTGTTCTACTTCTCCTGTTGGCTTTCAATCCCTCATCACATCTTTCTTCCATTCTTTCCCCCCCCCCCCCCCCCCCCCGCCCCGGCTCTCAGGCACGAAGCCTCATTCCCTGGGGCCCGGCTCAGGGCACTTTCTTCCCAAGCCCTAACATTCCAAAGTAAGCACCTGCAATTTATGATCTCTGCTCCCTTCCTGCACAAAACATATAGCACACAATACATATGTTTCAGGAGGGGAATTGCGGTGGAGGGGAAAAAAAGCATTATGCTAAGAATCAAATAACTGGGCTCTGGTCCGGCCAGTGTAGTTCACTAGTTTTTACTCTTGGGTGAATCATTTCCTCTCCATATTCCCATCAGTAAAGTGATAGGGGAGGGGGAGTTAACACTGTGTAGTACAAAAATATTGGCCTAGGAATCTGCAGGTTGGATTTCTTATTCCAGCGTGGCTCCTTGCTAACTGGACTTGGGGAAAATCATTTCTCCCTTTACAGGGCTGTTCTCCCCCATGTGTAAAACAAGAAGATTAAATTAGGTGATTCATTAAGGTCCCTGGAAATCGGATGCTTCTATAAAATGGGTTTCATTACACAAACATGAATTGTGGTGCCTACTCTGTGCCAAGCATTGTTTGAGGATGGTTGTGACAGAGCTCCTGGCTGGGCAAGGTCCCTGAGACCCTGAGTACAATTTTTGCTTTCTCCTGACAGTGTCCCAAACTGACAATGTGGTGACCCCAAATGGCCTGTTTGAGCACTTTCCACTGCCTTGCCTTCCCGACCCCTGAACCCCTCTCCCACCACCTGTAACTTTAAGCCATGGTGATGAATCATGGAGAAGTTTCTGAAACAAACTCCACCAGCTGCTTGCTGGAGAAGTTCACAGTGCTGTCAGCAAGCTGCAGTGTGGTCTCTGGCTGCCCTAATTGAGAAACAGGCCAGAAAGCCATGGCAGATTAATGGAGTTGGGAGGGAAGTGGTTGGTTTTTGACAGAGGGGTCTGTGAAAGCCATTTGTGAGCTGGGCTCAGGAGATTAGATCTAAAAAGACTTACAGTGTCCTGAATCTGAGATGACTTGTTCTAAAAGGCACCTTGAGAGGCCCTTTTAGCTATAGATATCTGTTCCTGCTTCCAGGAAGGGGGTACCCAATCCATTTCAGAGGTATGAAAAGCTTTCTTGACTATATTCAGCAAAGGACCATGCAGCTTTTCTCAGTAGACAGCCTAGTATTAACCCTCACTGGTTGGAAAGGTGCTCCCCATTTTGATTTTGGGGAAAAAGTAAACAGTGCTCACTCAGTGATAAGCATAGTGTATGAGACTAGAGGCCTCTTGTATTGTGTTGTGTTGTGTTGTATTGTATTGTATTGTATTGTGTTGTATTGTATTGTATTGTATTGTGTTGTATCGTATTTGTCTTTTTAGGGTCGCTCCCATGGCATATGGAAGTTCCCAAGCGAGGGGTCAAATTGGAGCTGCAGCTGCCAGCCTCAGCCATAGCCCCAACAACACCAGATCTGAGCCTCATCTGCGACCTACACTACAGCTCTTGGCAATGCCAGGTCCTTAACCCCCTGAGCAAGGCCGGGGATCGAACCCACATCCTCATAGATACTACTTGGGTTCATTATCACTGATCCACAACAAGAACTTCAAGAGGCCGCTTATTTTATTTGCTCATTACAACCTAGCTCATGTAGTACTGTGAATGCCCACATTAATGCTCTCTTGGACATCCTACCAAGGTCAAAGGGGCACATCCTATAACTCCGTGGTGAGCTCCATTTTCCTCTTCTCCCTTGTAGTAGTGACAGGCCCTGTGAGTTGTCTTCCTTCTTCCGTCACTCTCTGAAAACAACGTAGTTCCTGGCCCTCTTGAGGTATTGCTTCTTTCCAGGACTTCAGGTCTTCAAGGCCATTCCACCAGAAGTTGGGAGGCTGCTCTCCGGAGCATCTTGGTTTTATTCAGGCTTCCCTTCTGCTAGTCGTTCCAGGCTGGATGTCAAGAACTAAAAGATGTTTGATTGAGCTGTCTTTGCATGGGCAGAACAGGCACTAATTCGGTTCTGTGGTTCTTCCATTGCAGCCTAAAGACCATAGACCTCTGAATCAGGCAGAAGGAAGGGAAGACGGGAAAAGTTCAAGAAAGCAGAATCCCATTGGGACCCAAGTGGTCCTTGAGACAATGATCTTGTTCAGAAGCAAGGGCCAAGCAGCATATGACTGAGCCCCAGGACCGGCCAGCCACATGAAAAATAGGCCAGGGAAGCCTACATGATAACTTTCTGCGTCTGGTGCTGTGACCCAACTCATCTCCCCATCCCTGCAGAGAAACCTGGGACCATGAGGAGCAGCCTGACTCTGCTGGGGACCCTTTGGGCCTTCCTGTCCCTTGTTACTGCTGTGGCCAGTTCTACCAGTTACTTCCTGCCTTACTGGCTCTTTGGATCCCAGCTGGGGAAGCCAGTGTCATTCAGCACATTCCGGAGGTGCAACTACCCTGTGAGGGGAGAGGGGCAGAGTCTGATCATGGTGGAAGAGTGTGGGCGCTATGCCAGCTTCAGTGCCATCCCAAGCCTGGCCTGGCAGATGTGCACAGTGGTGACAGGAGCCGGATGTGCCCTGCTGCTCCTCGTGGCACTGGCTGCTGTCCTGGGCTGCTGCATGGAGGAGCTCATCTCCAGAATGATGGGACGTTGCATGGGAGCTGCACAGTTCGTGGGAGGTAAGACTGTGTTGCTGGGATTGGGGGCAGGGGTAGTGAGCTTTGAGGGGGCAGGGGAGCTTTGAGGGGGCAGGGGTAGTGAGACTGTTGCCTTATGGGGACATCCACTCTCAGTTTCTCCCCTTTGTCCAACTCTAAGGCTATGAATGGGGACTCCTTTGAAATAAACAGTCTAGGACTCCCCAACGTGCAATTTACATAAGGTTTCATTCACAACAGGATTGTCTAGTAGGTGGAGCTGAGATCTGCTTTTTAGCCTTCATTCTCATCACCTTCTTCTGCCCGCAGGCTGCCCATTTAAGAGTATTAGGTCTGCCTTCCAGGGGTGGCAACCTACAGTCTAGTATTACTGCTCCAAAACAAATTTCATCTCTAAAAGCCCTGATCTCTGGTAATTATCTCAGAGGACAGTGATCTGATAAATGCATGCACAGGTGCTAATTACTAACAAGAGTTTAATGTACAGTCCTCACCAACACCCCCCCCCAAAAAAAAAACCATGTCTCAAATAGTGAAGTGCTAGGTGACTGTAGGTGACTGCTCATTTGGCCTACATCTAAGGCTAGCCCTGTCTGGTAGCAATTAACAGTGTATCCAGGTTTCTTGTGGCCCTGACACCCTATTTATCTTTTTCCTCATTCTGGCTCCCTCTAAATTTAGTGCAGGAGACCTGGGATGCTAGTAGTGTGTGGATAGGCTAGGAAAGAGCAAAATGCAAAAATGGCAGACTGTAGGAAGGCAATGGAAGCAGTTTAATTTGAACTGAGAAGAAAAAGCCAGTTTTGACTGAAAGACAAATACATATGTAAGTGTGTGAGCTAGTTTTTTACACCTGGATGGGGCATTGGAAAAAAGTGCTGGTAGAACCTATTGCTGGTTTGTTGTTGTTGCCCATGAAGTTTTAGAATGATTCCTCATTATGACTGTCATCTCCATTAGCAGCACAGTGTGAGTGACTAGAGCCAGGAAACTTAGATCCCACTTCTGGCTCTTTCACTAAGTTGCCCTGTGGCTGTAAGCAAGTGACAGTGACCTCTCTGTGTTCACTTCCCTTCTTTCCTTGAATTTGTTCACTGGTAAGACAGCCCAGATCATAATTTTCTTTCTTCTCTCCCATGAGTGCATTCAGGTAACCTTGAGGGTGAGATAGTAGTGATGGGCTAAGACAGTGCTTCTCAATGATTTTGCATGCACCTCCCCCCACCCCAGGGACATTTGGCAATTTGGGACATTTTTGGCTATCACAAGTTGGGGAAGGTGCTATTGACATCCAGTGGGTAAAGGCAAGGGCTGTTGCTAAATATCTCACAATGCATAAGAACAAGACAGCTGCCCACTCCCCAAGACATATAAGTATCTGGCGGCAAGTATCAGTAATGCCAAAGTTGAAAAACCCCAAGCTAAGCTATCATGGTTTCCTGGCCTTTTTATAAAAAGCACCAGATTCTCTTTGTTGTACCAGTTAAGCTGATATTTTCTGTATCCCTCTTTCCTCAGACTCATTTTTTAATTGTAAAAAAATTAAATTTGAATATTCTAGCCTCCTTTATTTGCCCTCTTTAACTATTAACAATTTTCTGTCCACATTGGAAAGTCATTGGATTAATTGCTTTCTTCCCTTTGAAAAGCATGGGACAGAACCAGTTAACTAAGGCTGGTCTAAGCCAATCAATTTATTTCCCTTTGGGGACTCCAGAGATATCACAAATAAACTATAAGCAGACTGACCTTTCACTTGCATTCTTGAGCATGTCATGGCTAGCTCAGCACTTCTTTTTATAAATTTTTTTTATTACTCAATGAATTTATTACACTTATAGTTGTACAATGATCGTCACAATCCAGTTTTATAGGATTTCCATCCCACAACCCCAGCACATACCCCCACCCCGCGAACTGTCTCCTTTGGAAACCATAAATTTTTCAAAGTCTGTGTAGCTCGGCACGTCTATGGGCACATTATGTCAGGAAGTGACACTTAGTTGGAGGGAGAAAATGGTCTTCCTTGAAACTCATATTTATAGCCCCAGGGCCCAGCTCAGTGCCTGGCACAAAGCAGTTATTCAGTTACAGAATAAAGAAGGAACGTATGGATGGCTAAGGCAACAGCTAGTGTATTTTAGGATAAGTTGGTCATGTGAAAGCTGGGTTCAATCACATCCTTTTCTTTTTTCCCAGGCCTCCATTCAAAGGTTTTATCACCCTGAATTTTCTTCCCTTCTGACTTGAGAGTGGTAACTTCGTCTCACTTACTTTTCTTTTTTTTTTAAGTTTTATTGAAGTATACTTAATTTAAAAGGCTGTGATAATTTCTGTTGTACAACAAAGTGACCCACTCATACATATACACATATCCATTGCTTTTCAAGAGTTTCCAGCAGAGAGTGAGAAGGGGCTAACTAGTAGGATTTAGAAGGCGCATAGCTACAGCCTCCATCAGACTTGAAGCACTGACAGTAGCTCCTACTCCTACCTTGCACCCTTTGACTGAGATTTGTATAAAGCCGTTATGATTCTCCATATCATACATTTTGCTTGATGTCACCTTCTAGGTCCAGAAACTCAAAGGAAATTATTTTGGGGAGAAGAGGGTAGATGATGGAGATTTAGACACTCAAAGACTGAATGTGGAAGAATTTTAGTTGAGTGTAGGTGTCATAAGGCAGTAGAAGCATCAGTATCATTTTCATCTCACATGATTCTGCCATTCTATGTTTCCCACTGACTCTTGCTCATAGGAAAATAGTCACGGTGTTTACTTAGATGAGGGTCTTTAATGTTCAAGGATAGGAGTTCCCACTGTGGTGCAGCAGATTAAGGATCCAGCATTATCCCTGCAGCAGCCACTCCTGAGACTTGGGTTTGATCCTGGCCTATCACAGTGGATAAAGGATCTGGCGTTGTCACAGCCATGGCATAAGTCAAAGCTGTGGTTCGGATTTGATCCCTGGCCTCAGGAACTTCCATATGCCATGGATGTGGCCAAAAAAAAAAAAAAAAAAAAAAAGAGTTCAAGAATAAAATGCCATTTGACAGTAGTCAGAGAAAGTTTCAAGACCCAAGATGTGCTACAAGGTTTATCTCTGGGCAAGGAAATGATTTTGGACAGGTCACTAAGTTTCCAAAGCCTCCCATCCATAACACCAGCCAACTAAGAGTCATTCCCACCTCCTTTTTTGAAACTGGTGCCTGTCAAGTTTACATCAGACGTGAAGGAATGGTGAAGACTGCTTGAGTGTATATTTTGTAGAAGCCCCTGGGCACACAACAATTGTCCAAGGTTCTTCAGAGATTTTGGGATCTGACCCCTCAAAGACGGGCTCTGCTAGTGGCAGGAAGCCAAGCCTGAACAGCATTTTGAGCTCCATGGATTTAAAAAAAAAAAAAAAAAAAAAAAAAAAAAAAAAAAAAAAAAACAAGAGAACGAGCCGTGGGGGTGAAGTTTAAGCTTGTTGTTCAGTTGAGAGAAATTGATTTTGTTGCTCCAGGCTTGGCTGCTTCTCTGCAGCTGCTGCATTAACCAAAATACATCGGGGGTGGGGAGTGGGGAGCCAATTTGTTTCAGGTCTGGTTGCTCTCTGCCAGACCCCAAACCACTGAAGAGATGGAGTATCCATTAAGAACTACTCCCTCCCCGTGCCTGATTTTTGTTCCCTAGTTTGGCAGCTGCCCACAGAGATGAGCGGTGGGAAGTGGGAGAGACAGGAAGAAATAAAGAGCTGCTGGCCTGAGTCATACTCAGCAAGGTGACCTGATGGGGCCCCTGGGTCCCATTTGCTCCACCTGCAGCTGATCCAGCTGGACAAGTGTAGAGTCCAGAGAGCCTTCCACTGGGACCTTCATGCCCTGCTCCAACCGGTGAAGGAAACATCTGGCCAGGAGATTATTTCGACCCCGGGGATGCTGAGGTTTCCAACCAGCTGGCCCCGGGTCCCTGAGAACAAGGTCATTATTTACATTCCCCTGTGCATACATATGCAAGATGCTTTTGAATTATCCTCTACCTTCAGTGAGAGCTAACCCAAGAAGAAATAGGTGAGAAGTAAATGTAAGGAACTCTTGGCAAGAAAAACTGTAAGATCTTGGATCAGGTTACTCGGGGGAGGCCAAGAATCTTTCTAGAGCAGAGAATGTAGCAGAATCAACTAGAGTGCTTTAAAAATGTGGACTCCCCAACTCTCCAGTCCTCTCTTCCGTACTGATACACACAGCAACAGGTGGAAGGCTGCATGTTTTGAAAAATTTCCCCAATGACTCTGATGTATGTGCTGTGTTCCCTTTCCCCAACCCAAGTGAGAACACCACCCTGGATGGTTTTTTTTTTTTAGGGCCACACCTATGGCATATGGACGTTCCCAGGCTAGGAGTTAAAATGGAGCTGCAGCTGCTGTCCTCTGCCACAGCAATACCAGATCTGAGGCCCATCTGTGAACATCACTGCAGCTCGCAGCAACGCTGGATTCCTAAGCTACTGAGCAGGGATCGAGCCTGCATCCTCACGGATACTAATCAGGTTCTTAACCTGCTGAGCCACAATGGGAACTTTCTTTTTTTAAAAAAAGTTTTATTGACATATAAAAATTTACAATTTTGTGATAATTTCTACTAGCAAAGTGATTCAGTTATATATATATATTTACACATCCATTCTTTTTCAGATTTTTTCCCATATAGATTATCACAGAATATTGGGTAGAGTTCTCTGTACTACACAGCAGGTCCCCATGGGCCAGTCATTCAATATGCCACAGTATGCATATGCCAATCCCAAATCCCCAGTCCATCCCTCCTCCTCCCTTAGTTAAGGAGATAGAATTCAATATACCCAGACAGGCACTAATGTTTTCCTCCGTGTAAGGTCCTGATGCTACATGCTTCAAGCTGAACGAATTTTGCCATTGGAGACAGATCATGAGAACTTGATTCAAGGAAAAGGTGCTGTTTTCTAAGAACCATTATCTTCTCTGGAAACCATGCATTTCCTGGAAAGTTTTCCAGAGTTTCAGCAGGCACCATTTAATTTTTCCCTAACATGCTGAACAAGGATTATAAAAGTAGCTTTCTGTTTGGGAAATGGTACTTAAAGAAGTTTACCTACTAGCAAAGACTCATGTAGCAAATTTATTTATTTTTTGTTTTTAAATTATTTTTAATATGATGATTTTTATTTTTTCCATTATAGCTGGTTTACAGTGTTCTGTCAATTTTCTACTATACAGCGTGGTGACCCAGTTATACATACATGCATACATTCTTTTTTCTCACATTATCGTGCTCTATTGTAAGTGACTAGACATAGTTCCCAGTGCTACACAGCAGGATCTCATTGCTAATACATTCCAAAGGCAATAGTCTGCATCTATTAACCCCAAGCACCCCATCTATCCCACTCCCTCCCCTCCCCCTTGGCAACGACGAGTCTATTCTCCGAGTACATGACTTTCTTTTCTGAGGAAAGGTTCATTTGTGCCATACATTAGATTCCAGATAGAAGTGATATCATATGGTATTTGTCGTTCTCTTTCTAACTTTCATGTAGCAATTTAGAGCAGAGAATAAGGTCCAGGGCTTCTGACCCTCAGCCCTGGGCTTTATACACTGGTGTTATTGATTTTTTTTTCCCCTTTGGAGAAGAGATACTATCACAATTTTTTTTTTCCAGAGTGGTTCATGAAGCACTTGTATGAGAATTTCCTGGGGTACTTGTTAAATGCAGATTCCTTAGTGCTGTGCTAAGCCTACTTAATCAGAATTGATGCTTGGCACTCTGCATTTTAATACAGCCTCTCAGGCTGATTTATTGTCGAAAGTATAGTATGAAATATTTCAGATACATGCATACACAGTTTAAGAAATAGAATATTACCAATGTGGTTGAGTCTCCTTCATATCCTTGTCGCCACAGCAGAGGTAACTATTCTCTTGGATTTGTTATTTATCATTGCCCAGCAGGATTCCAGTACACACTAACATTTGAGAACCTCTGCTCAGTTTTCTTCATAATTTTTTTTCTGGAATTTCTTTTTCCTCTATCTCTGCCTGTAAATATCTATCTCTGAAAGGCCAGGTCAAATGTATCCTCTCTGGGAAGCCTCCCCTGATCTACTTTAAACATTTCTAGCAGAAGTGAACTGTCTTATAACTTTGAGAGAGAATATGCAGTCAAATGAATGAGAGAGTTGAGTGAGGGAGTTCCCTGGGAAAGGAAAGCTGGGATATAGCTGGAGGACAGACATAAATTTTCCACTATGTTTGAGTTGAAGTTGCTACAAAAGCAATAAATTGAGCAAATTAATAGCAAATTAACCCACATGAGACTTCTGCTCAGGGTAGTCAATTCAAACCACCAAACAGCCATATTTGGACAAATATTTGGGAATGGGGTGTGAAGTGCATCAAAACGGCTGCCTGCTCAACAGTTGTACTTGTGAATGGGAGGAGTGGTGGGTAAAGGGAGTTGATAACACCCAGGTGAGGAGGTTTTCCCTGCCCAGAGACAAAGATTAGGCATCTAGCTAATTGAGCATGTGTGGTTGGGAGAGGAGGCTACATAGCTGTTGGGATATGGGGAAGTAGTAATTTTGAAAGCAGGGGAAGATTGAGGGCAGCTGGGGTGTAGCTGCTGGGAGTGTTGTGAGGTCTGTCTGAGATTGTGCGCCCGAAGGTTTGTGTTGGTGTTGAGTTGCCACAGCGGCTGAAGCTGAGTAAAGTGTCCAATTACAGGCCTCTGCTTGGTCAGGGCAGCGGATGAAAACTATAGCAACCATGTTTGGGGAGCACATTTGGTACTTTTTGTGATAGGGGATTCTTGTGGAAGGAGCAGTTGAAAAAGGGAAGCAAGATGGCAACTCACTGGTTACCTGCACATGTGCAGTGGGGGAGTAAGGATGGTAAGACACTGTAAAGAGCCTTCCCTTTCTAGAAGCAAGTGAGAATAGGAACGTACCCAGTTGAGCATATGCAGTTGGGACAGACTTCTCTAAGGGGCATATGTGGCTGGAGGAGTACTAAAACCTGTAGTTAGGAATGACATGTAGCGAAGTAGGGGCCAGGGCTATAGCTCACACATGACAAGGCTGGCATTTAAACTAGTTTCCTCTGCCGCTAGAGCTCCTGCTTTTACTATTTTTAGTGATTTTTTTCTTATGTCTATGTAGCAGGACCAGATGCATCAGCATCACTAGAGTGTTTTTTAAATGCATATTCCTGGGATACAGTTACTGAGTCAAATACCTATGGGTGAAGCTCAATAATCTACATTTTTAATAAGCCTGCAGTCTTCCAGGAGGTGGCAGGGCCTGTCACTGGAAAATGACTTCTATGTTCCTATTTGAAGCACATTTTCACATACCCAAATTGATTGGAACTGTTGGGGACAAATATAATTGAGGATAAATTACTCAGTGACTTCATTAAAAAAAATGTCTCCCAGGATGTCTTTCCCCATCTGTGAGCAAATGTAATTGAATCCTCTGTCAGTTACAAGTCCAATGTCTCCGTGACGTATATTCACAACGTGCTGTGTTCACTGGTCTAAAAGGCAGGAGGTAGGATGGGGGATGGGAAGGGTGTTAGGGCAGGTTGGGCAGAGAGTGGAGCCATGGGCGCTGGGGCAGAAAGCATACCTGGCAGGGATTCCTGGTCTCTGGACTGGTGCCTGTGAAAAATTGCAAGATAACAACTCCAACCAGGCAGCTTTTAAATCAAGACCTTTTCAGCTTTTGACTTTCCATCTGTTTATTATGAGGATAAAAAGGTGAGGGAGAAATTAGCATGGAGACTATAAGTGGAAAGTGAGAGAGGAGCCAGAGCGAGAGGTTGCTATTTACTACTACTACGAAAGCTTTGTTGAGCACTTTCTATGTGCTGGGCACTTTATGAGTGTTACTTCTTGAAACAGCCCTGTAAGATACTATTATTCCCATTTTAAAGATGAGGTAACTGAGGCACACGAAGATTACTTGCCTAAAGTCACACAGTCTCTAGGTAGCAGAGCTGGAATTTGAACTTAAGTGTTGACTGACTACACAACCTAGTCCGTCTCTCTCTCTCTGTCCCTCTTTGTCTTTCCCTAGCTTCACTGAAATATAGTTGACATATGACATTGTGTAAGTGAAAGGTGTACAACATGATGATTTGATACACATGTATACTGTGAAGTGATTATCACAATCAGGTTAGATAACACATTCTTCATGTCACATAATTATTTTGTGGTGGGAACATTTAAAATCTACTCTCTTAGCAACATGCAAGTAGATAATACACTGTTCTCTTAAGCCATCATGTTGTGCTGTCTATCCAGCTCTAATACCAATAACATTCCTAGTGCCTGCTAGAGATATTGTTATCAAGAGGTGGTCATTTCTGGACACCTGTATCTAGAAGGACAGAACTTCTAAGGAACTCTCTAATTAATGAGAAAAAGCATTGCCAGCAATTAGCTATGTGATATTGGGTAAATTGCTTTCCCTCTCTGGGTTTCAACACCCACATCTGTAATGGGGAGGGATTGGAATAGGTAATCTCCAAGGGCTTTCCTTTTCTAAAATTCTGTGGCTGGGAGTTTCCATCATGGCTCAGCAGTAATGAACCCAGCTAGTATCTATGAGGATGCGGGTTTGATCCCTGGCCTTGCTCAGTGGGTTAAGGATCAGGCATTGCTGTGAGCTGTGGTATAGGCCTGTGGCCCATAGCCTGGGAACTTCCATGTGCCACAGGTGCGACCATTTAAAAAAAAAACAAAAACTATGGCTGTATCAGGTGTCTAGAATGATCTCCTACCCCTAGGATGATCCCCTAGCTTCTGGAGATCCCTTCAGAAGCCTTTCCCTTTGGGTAGTGGGTAGGCAGAGCATACTCTGAAACAGGTGCATTTATTTAGCAATTATTATGCATCAGGTGCCAAGGGTGTATAGTTGAGGATAAATATGGCCCCACCCTTCAAAGAACACGCACTCTAGTTAGAGACGCAGACAACAAACAGTTGTTGAAGGATATATATCACAGAATATTTTTGTTTTTTGTCTTTTTAGGGCCATACTCACAGGATATGGAAGTTCCTAGGCTAGTGATCAATTCAGAGCTGTAGCTGCCGGTCTACACCACAGCCAAAGAAAGCAATGCCAGATAAAAGTTGTGTCTGCAACCTACACCACAGCTCATGGCAGCGCTGAATCCTTAACCCATTGAGCAAGGCCAGAGATCGAACCTGCGTCCTCATGGATACTAGTCAGGTTCGTTAACCACTGAGCCACAATGGGAACTCCATCACAGAATATTTTAATCACAAAAGTAAGCACAGTGTGCTACTGGAACAGTGGGAAAGAATATGAAACTTAGCCTGGGGTGGGCATTGGGATTGGTGAAGAAAGGTTTCCTGGAGGAGGTAATTAATTGATTTGAACTCCTTGGTGTAGTAAGGTTTAAGGAGCAGGGGGATTGAAGAAGCTGGAAGGAGCCTCCTGATATGTTAAGAAAGGCTCTTGGCCAGCACAGGCTCCTGCTTGAGAAATCAGAGTTCATGCTAGTCCCAGGGATCTGAATGTGGAGGTTGGAAAACAGAACTTCTTTAATAAACTCGTGTTCTTTTCTTCCTCATCTGTGTGGGAAAGCTCACTTTTTATTAACTCTTCTCTCAGAAGGTAGACACTGAAAGCAGGAAAAGGCTTAGGTTTCCTTTCCAACTTTATCCTTAACCCATTGCGTATTCCCTGGGCTCGCAAGCAAACTCTGGCTCATATCTCCTCATATTGTAGGGTTTCAGTTTATCAGTGGTTAAAAAATAGAAGTGTTGTCCAATTGTCACTGGATAAATTCCAGAGCCTAGAAAAGTCTTTTGAGTGACCAGTTTCATTTCCTTGAAGACTATGAGAAAGATAACAGTGTCTTCTAATTTTAAGCATTCCACTGGAGGGAATTTCTAAACTTAACTGGTCATTCTTTTAGTTTCTAAACTCTGTCAGAAAGTTCTGTTTTTCTGTTTAAACTCTTCTTGATATTTCCCTTAGGTCCTTGTCTTTTTCTCTGGCCTCACTGAGTATTGAGAACAGCTGGTTGCCATGTTGCAGATAAGCGTAGGGAGTGCTTTGAGAGCTTCCAAAAGCCTTCCGCAGAAAGCAAAGTGGGCTTATTAGCTTCTCAGAATGTATATGGAATCTTCCTCAGTGAGAAAAGAGAAGTTAAGGTGAGGCCAACAGTCCCTGGAGCATCCTGCATTTCACTGGCTGAAACAGAGCTCCAGAAGCTCTATATATGCCAGCCAGTCATCATTAATGAGACACCCTCCTTGTGGGGGCTCTGTGTTGTGTGTTAGGTTCTACATCCACACATGTGGCTGGTGAGTATCCCATGACCTTTGGTATCACACTCGAATATAGAATTCTTGTACTTAGGCTTTCTTGGAGTAAGTAACAGACTTACTCGAGTTTTCCCAATGAAAAGGGGGTTTCTTATAAGAAAAGTGGAACTGGAAAGCCATTGGGAAGGATTGGATTCTCTAGCTCTTTCATGAGAAGTATGGATTTTTCTCTCATGGTGGATCTGCTTCCTGCCACTGTGTTCTCTACCTCTACCAATCAGTGTGCTCAGGTTATGCAGAATTGATGTCCATTCATAATTTTGGGATGAACTTGGCTTCAACTTGACTTAGACTTGATTTTACCTCCTGGTGTTTTTCCCTAACTTCTGCTCCATCTGGTAATAGCTCAGCATCTCTACATTTCCTGATTAAAATTTCCAGAGACAAGAATTTGGCCCAGCTATTCTCTTCAGAGCACAATACAATGTCACCCATTCCTGGCCAATGAATTTTGTTTTTATGTCAGATACCAATGCTTAGTACAATCCATGGTCACCAAAGGCACAGGAGCAGTCATAGGTTATAAAACATAAACTTAGGCAGTAAGCAAAAGCTGTGGATGAGGCAGTTGTCCTTAAACAGCAGTGTCAGCAAGCTGAGCCAGATTTGTATCTCTGGTCAGAAAAGTAAGGTTATCACTAAGATCACACAGAGTCTCCCTGTGGTAACTAAATGACCTAAATGAGATGGAGATGAAGGCAAGGGGCACAGTGGAAGGTATTAGAAGCCAAAGAAAGTTGGAATGCTTAGCATGAAGTTGGAATGATTTCTCAGAAGAAGGAAATGTTTCTGGAAGAGGTAAATGTGATGCCTCACTCTCTGGGAGAAGCCTACATAATGTGTATACTTTCTGTAGATCACAGTCTGGCAGCTGACTTGAAGTTGCAGAAATCATGACCTACCTTCAACTAGGAGGGACTGACTTAACTCTTAGAAAAAGCTGAATTGTAGGAAGGAGTATCAGTCTCTACCTTTACCCTCTGTAAATCATACCAAGATAGAAGAGGAGTCTGGCTGAAGAGGTCATTGTCAAAAACCTTTTGGCTGTGAAAAGTACATTAGCCTGTCCAAGTTCCCAATACTGTCCTTTCTTTATGAGTCGTCCCTTCTACAACATACTGCAACTCACCACCTCCAGCATGGCAAAGGAATCCTGTTGAGCTGGTAGTGTTACGGATATTTAGAGTGAAAGGGAAAAGGTAAACTCTGAGAGGAAGAGGCAGAATTTGAGCTGAGCTAATCCAGAGGGAATGTTGGGGTGACAGAAAACTTGTTATATTTTTTTTTCTACCTGTGTGTATGCTTTTTTTTTTTTTCCAGGATTGCTGATAAGCTCAGGCTGTGCATTATACCCCTTAGGATGGAATAGCCCGGAGATAATGCAAACATGTGGGAATGTCTCCAATCAATTTCAGTTAGGTAAGGTGGCCTGGGCAGGATGGCAGTGATGGTTCATTGGGAATCTGTTTTTTCAAAGTGCTCTTGGAGAGACTGGTACTTGCTAGTGGTGCTTGCCTGAGTCTGCCACTATATTAGCTTGTGGGAAATGGTGGCTTGGTCAGACTCAAGTGGCCTTGCTAATTTACAAGGGTGGAACATAAATTCTACTTCTTTTAAAAAATTTTTTATTGGAGTTCCCATTGTAGTGCAGCGGAAACGAATCTGACTAGGAACCCTGAGGTTGCGGGTTCGATCCCTGGCCTTGCTCAGCAGGTCAAGGGTCCAGCATTGCCATGAGCTGTGGTATAGGTTACAGATGCGGCTCGGATCCTGCATTGCTGTGGCTGCAGGTGTGGCCCTGAAAAAAAAAAGACAAAAAAATTTTTATTGTAGGTGATTTACAATGTTATGTCAATTTCTGCTGTATAGCAAAGTTACCCAGTGGTACATATATATACATTATTTTTTCTCACATTATCCTCCATCATGTTCTACCACAAGTGATTGGATATAGTTCCCCTTGCTATACAGCAGGATCTCATTGCTTATCCACTCCAAATGCAATAGTTTGCATCTACCAATTCCAAACTCCCAGTTCATCCCACTCCCTGCCCCTCTCCACAGTCTGTTCTCTAAGTCCATAAGTTTGTTTCTTTTCTGTAGATAGGTTCATTTGTGCTGTATATTATAGTCCAGATATACGTGATAGCATATGGTATTTGTCTTTCTCTTTCTGACTTCCTTCACTTAGTATAAGAGTCTCTAGCGCCATCCATGTTGTTGCAAATGGCATTATTTTGTTCTTTGTTATGGCTGAGTAGTATTCCACTGTGTATATGTACCATATCTTCTTAATCCATTCATCTGTCGATGGACATTTAGGTTGTTTCAATATCTTGGCTATGATGAATAGTGCTACAATGAATATAGGGGTGCATGTCTCTTTTTCACTGAAAGTTTTGTCTGGATATATGCCCAGGGGTGGGATTGCTGGATCATATGGTAGCTCTATACTTATTTTTCTGAGGAACCTCCATACTGTTCTCCATAGTGGGGTACCAATTTGCGTTCTACTTTATGTCTCTCCACATCATTTATGCACTTTTACCCAGAGTCATGTGACTGATTTGGGGCAACCCTATCTATAAAGGGATTCCAAATTCTTAGAGACTACTGGTCTGTCATCCTCTGAATACATCTTACCCCCATTAGTATTTCCTTCTAGGCACTGTTTTCCAAATGCAAATCAACAGTATCTCTTCTCACTCTCCACTGAGGATATAACAAGAGGTAAATTGTTTTACATCATGCATTAGAAACTTTGGTTAAACATCAGGAATTGTTATGGGCATTTTCACACTGTTACTGATATGTTAATGACAAAAGGTATTAAATATTAAAATGGCTGACAGGAGTAGCTATGGACTCTCCTAGGGCTGCCAACTTCACTGAGAATGGCGTAAGTTCACTACTGTGAATTGGGACTGTGTTAGACTCTAACTGGAAGATTTCAAACTATTTTTCCAACCTACCATGATGCGAGAGAGTAGGAGGGGAAATGTCTGGGTTTCCTTGAGTATTCTCGATTGGAGGAGAGGATTTTGTAACAATGAGACCACACATTCCCTATAGCTTATGCTCTAATATTTTGCTTTTCTTTCTGTTGCTTGAGACGGTTCTTTGGGTTTCACTTAACCCGCTTTCGGAGGAAAGAGTTTTTTTCCTGTACAACATAGCATAAGGGAAGGGCTACATAGAATATATGATGCATGTAGACCCCAGCCTGTCCAGTGTTCCTGGCTCAGGGCTGGGTTGACTAGCAAATATAATACTTCCACCATAGATGAAAGGATGAGTAAATACCTTGGGGGTAGGTGCTGAAGAAAAAAGAAGCATGCTGCTGATGCTGCCAGCCAAGGTAGAAAAGGCTGAAGATTTAACTCATTTCTCCCATTGGTTGTTAGTCCTATAATTCTACTTTTTAAAAATAACAGCTTTATTGATAAATAAATGGGCAAATTTTAAGGTATGTGAATTATTTATTTATTTATTTATCTTTGCTTTTTAGGACTGCACCCGCGGCATAGGGAGATTCCCAGGCTAGGGGGTCCAATCGGAGCTACAGCTGCTGGCCTACACCACAGCCACAGTGACGCAGGATCCGAGCTGTGTCTGCAACCTACACCAAAGCTCACGGCAACGCCAGATCCTTAACCCACTGAGTGAGGCCAGGGATTGAACCCACAACCTCATGGTTCCTAGTTGGATTTGTTTCCACTGCACCATGATGGGAACTCCAAAATTTGACCTTTTAAAGTGTATAATTAGTGAGTTTTAGTATATTCACAAGGTTGTGCCCTCATCACCACTACTCGATTCCAGAATCTTTCCATACCCCCCAAAAAGAAACCCCTTCCCCATTAGCATCCACTCTTCATTACACCCTGAACCCAGCCCCTGGCAACCACTCTTAATTTAGATTTGCCTACTGGACATTTCAGATAAACAGAATCATATAATATGCAACTTTTTGTGTCCGGCTCCTTTTACTTAGCATAATGTTTTTGAAGTTCATCCATGTTGTAGCTTGCACCAGTACTTCTGCTTTTCATGGCTGAATAGTATTCCACTATATAGATGTAACACATTTTATTTATCCAATTATTGTTTGATGAATACTTGGGTTTTTCCACTTTGGGGCTATTATGAATAATCCTGCTATAGAAATTTGTGTACATACTTTCGTATGGATTTTTTTTTTATTTCTCTTGGGTAGCAGGATGATAGGTGTAGAATTGCTGGGTCAAATGCTGACTCTATATTTAAGCCTTCTGGGGAAATTCAAGGCTATTTTCCAAAGTGACTGCCTCATTTTGCATTTCCACTAGCAATGTACAAGTGTTCCAATTTTCTAAAAACCTTACCAACATTTATTTTACATTTTAAAAATTATAGCCATTCTAATGTGTGTGAAATAGTATCTCATTGTGACTAATTTGCATTTTCCAGATGACTGATGATGTTGAGCATCTTTTCATTTATTTATTGGCTATTTCTATATCTTTGAGAAATGTCTATTCAAATCTTTTGCTGGTTTTTAACTGGGTCCTTTTTTGTTGATTTGTAAGAGTTCTTTATGTATTCTGGACAAAAGACTCCTTTCAGATTTATGATTTACAGGTACTATTTCTCATTCTGTAGGTTGTATTTTAACTTTCTTGATGACATCCTTTGAAATACAAAAGTATCTAATTTTGATGAAGTCCACATTTATCTAATTTTTCTCTTGTTGCTTGTGCTAAGAATACAGTATTGCCAAATCCAAGGTCATGAAGACTGTTTTATATATTCTGGGTCCCTTGCATTTCCGTGTGAATTTCCTTGTCAATTTCTGCAGAACAGCTGAGATTTTGATCAAGGTTGTGTTGACTCTATAGCTGAGTTTGGGAAGTATCGCTATTTGAGCAATATTAAGATTTCCAGGAGTTCCCGTCGTGGCGCAGTGGTTAACGAATCCGACTAGGAACCATGAGGTTGCGGGTTCGGTCCCTGCCCTTGCTCAGTGGGTTAAGGATCTGGCCTTGCTGTGAGCTGTGGTGTAGGTTGCAGACACGGCTCGGATCCCGCGTTGCTGTGGCTCTGGCGTAGGCCGGTGGCTACAGCTCCGATTGGACCCCTAGCCTGGGAACCTCCATATGCCACGGGAGTGGCCCAAAAAATAGCAAAAAGACAAAAAAAAAAAAAAGATTTCCAACCCATGAACACAAGATGATGGTCCAGCGAGTTAGGTTATCTTTAATTTTTTAAATGATATTTTGTCATTTTCAATATATAAGTCTTAAATTTGTTTGGTAACATATATTCCTAGGTATTTTATTCTTTCTGATGATGTTATACATACAAATGTTTCCTTAATTTTATTTTTGGATTACTCATTGTTAGTGTATAGAAATACAAATAATTTTTCTGTATTTACCTCGTATCCTGCAACCTTGCTGAGCTCCTTTACTAATTCTGATGATTTTTTTAGTAGATTACTTAGGATTTATTACATATGAGATCACGTCATCTGAGAGAGTTTTACATCTTCCTTTCCAATCTTTTCCTTGTATAGTTTCCCTGTATAAAACCTCCAGGGCAGTGTTGAATAGAACTTGTAAGTGAATATCCTTGTCATATCCCTGATCTTAAGGGTAAAGCTTCCAGTTTTTGACCAATAAATATTGATGTTGGCTAGTTTTTTTTTTCATAGATGGCTTTTATTAGGTTGATAAATTCCCTTCTATATATTCCTAGTATAAGTGTATTCATCGTGAAAAGTACTAGATTTTGTCAAATGCTTTTTTTCACACCTAGTGAGTATTTTATTGATTGATTTTCATATGTTAAACCAACCTTGAATTTCTGGTATAAATAATAGTTGGTCATGGTGTGTAATCCATTATATATGTTGCTGGATTTGTTTTGCTAGTATTGTGTAAAGGATTTTTACATCATATTTACTAGGAATATTAGTTTGGAGATTTCTTCCTTGTGATGTATTGGTTGGATTTGGGTATTAGCAACTTATTCTAATAGAAGGACTTGCCACTTTGATTAATATAAAATGCCAAAATGTAAAATTAGAGATGTGATTTACATGTCATTTGGCAGTTTTCTGCACCAATTACCACCACCAAGGACCTAGTTCCCAAATGGGCAATTTTGTATGTGGTCGCCTCTCCCAAGTTGATAGCCTTCAATTCTGTTTACCACAGGACAGTTCCTTTTCTCTTCTTTCTTTTACTCAGTTTTTAAAAATTATTGTTTCTCTCTCCATTGCATTTCTCTCCTTTACTTACCCTCTGCCCAGCACTGTACATTTGCCTAAGGGCTGTAGCTCCACTCTCCTTAGTGTACCTGACACTGTATTGTTCTGTGACACTGAAGGGATGAAAGGATTGCAGAATCCTGCCTGAGTCAAGCCCTCCCAGTTCTTTTTTTGAATTGCATTGCATTCTTCCAATTGTGTTAGGTGTCTCTCATTCTCCTGAGGCCCACATCTCCTGCCCATATTTTCCAATTACATGCCTCTATATTAGCAACTTCTGGTTAATACTGAAAAAAAATGAGACAACCTGTGTTATTCCTAACCCACCATTTCTAGTCAGATCCCCAAACATACATGACAATGAAAACTCTATTAACCGTTGTTCTTTTGCAACACAGAGGTGCCAGGAGCAGCAGTAAAACATGTAATAGTATTAAAAGGAAATCTTTCACAATGTGATGTGAATTCCAAGCTTGTGGATACTAATATTTGGGAATGCCAGTGCTAGAAGTACAGCCTTTCTCCTTAGACCTTTCTTTAACACTCTGGAGATTCTGGCAGTATGGGAGCATCCTTGCACACATTATATATTGTATGGATAGATGAGTGAAATAGCAGAAAAGTACCTTGAGTGTCCAGTGTACAGGCTTGTTGTTCTTTTTTACTTGATAGGCAGCATGTATACTGAAATATCATAGGCTTTGGAGTCAAAGGTCTCAGCTGGTATACAGGCTTTGCCATCTGTGTAGTATGGAGTAAAGTTGTTTGATATCTGTGTCTCAGTTTCCTTCTCTATAAAATAGTGAATACCAATAATACTTGCTCTATTGCTGTTCTTACAGTGAATAATAAAAAGGTATATTGAGGTACCTAATACAGTGTTTAATGGTTTTCTTTACAAGATAGCAGAGTAGAATGTGCTGGAGGGCAGATGGTCAAATGATGACATTCATTACTTTGATTCTGGTGTAGCCTCTATACTCCACTATGTGCTCTGCATCTTGGGAAGGGAGAGCCAAGAAAGACATGGACCCTACCTGAGGAACAAAGCTTCTGACATTGCCTAGCTTAAGAGAGAGAGATAAAGGGATGAAGGGGGCAGGGGCCGTGGCGGGGGACAATAGAAGCAGGCATTACCAGTTGGCCAGGGTGATCTTAGAGTAAATGACTAGATTTCTCACTCTGATTTTTTTTTTGTCTTTTTTGTCCTTTTAGGGCCACACCCACGGCATATGGAGGTTCCCAGACTAGGGGTCTAATCAGAGCTGTTGCTTCTGGCCTACGTCACAGCCACATCAACACTAGATCCAAGCCACGTCTGCGACCTACACCACAGGACACAACAATGCTGGATCCTTAACCCACTGAGCGAGGCCAGGGATTGAAACCGCAACCGCATGGTTCCCAGTCGGATTCGTTTCCACTGGGCCACGAAGGGAACTCCCTCACTCTGACATTTTTTTTTTTTCCACTGTACAGCAAGGGGGTCAAGTTATCCTTACATGTATACATTACAATTACAGTTTTTCCCCCACCCTTTCTTCTGTTGCAACATGAGTATCTAGACATAGTTCTCAATGCTATTCAGCGGGATCTCCTTGTAAATCTATTCTAGGTTGTGTCTGATAAGCCCAAGCTCCCGATCCCTCCCACTCCCTCCCCCTCCCATCAGGCAACCACAAGTCTCTTCTCCAAGTCCATGATTTTCTTTTCTGAGGAGATGTTCATTTGTGCTGGATATTAGATTCCAGTTATAAGTGATATCATATGGTATTTGCCTTTGTCTTTCTGGCTCATTTCACTCAGGATGAGATTCTCTAGTTCCATCCATGTTGCTGCAAATGGCATTGTGTCATCCTTTTTATGGCTGAGTAGTATTCCATTGTGTAGATATACCACCTCTTCCGAATCCAATCATCTGTCAATGGACATTTGGGTTGTTTCCATGTCCTGGCTATTGTGACTAGTGCTGCAATGAACATGCGGGTGCATGTGTCTCTTTTAAGTAGAGCTTTGTCTGGATAGATGCCCAAGAGTGGGATTGCAGGGTCATATGGAAGTTCTATGTATAGGTTTCTAAGGTATCTCCAAACTGTTCTCCATAGTGGCTGTACCAGTTTACATTCCCACCAACAGTGCAGGAGGGTTCCCTTTTCTCCACAGCCCCTCCAGCACTTGTTATTTGTGGATTTATTAATGATGGCCATTCTAACTGGTGTGAGGTGGTACCTCATGGTAGTTTTGATTTGCATTTCTCTTATAATCAGTGATGTTGAGCATTTTTTCATGTGTTTGTTGGCCATCTGTGTATCTTCTTTGGAGAAATGTCTATTCAGGTCTTTTGCCCATTTTTCCATTGATTGATTGGTTTTTTTGCTGTTGAGTTGTATAAGTTGCTTATATATTCTAGAGATTAAGCCCTTGTCGGTTGCATCATTTGAAACTATTTTCTCCCATTCTGTAAGTTGTCTTTTTGTTTTCTTTTGGGTTTCCTTTGCTGTGCAAAAGCTTGTCAGTTTGATGAGGTCCCATGGGTTTATTTTTGCTCTAGTTTCTATTGCTTTGGGAGACTGCCCTGAGAAAATATTCATGATGTTGATGTCAGAGAGTGTTTTGCCTATGTTTTCTTCTAGGAGTTTGATGGTGTCCTGTCGTATATTTAAGTCTTTCAGCCATTTTGAGTTTATTTTTGTGCATGGTGTGAGGGTGTGTTCTAGTTTCATTGCTTTGCATGCAGCTGTCCAGGTTTCCCAGCAATGCTTGCTGAATAGACTTTCTTTTTCCCATTTGATGTTCTTGCCTCCCTTGTCAAAGATTAATGGACCATAGGTGTCAGGGTTTATTTCCGGATTCTCTATTCTGTTCCATTGATCTGTCTGTCTGTTTTGATACCAGTACCACACTGTTTTGATGACTGTGGCTTTGTAGTATTTCTTGAAGTCTGGGAGAGTGATGCCTCCTGCTTGGTTTTTGTTTCTCAGGATTGCTTTGGCGATTCTGGGTCTTTTGTTGTTCCATATAAATGTTTGGATTGTTTGTTCTAGTTCTGTGAAAAATGTCATGGGTAATTTGATAGGGATTGCATTGAATCTGTAGATTGCTTTGGGTAGTATGGCCATTTTTACAATATTGATTTTTCCAATCCAGGAACATGGAATATCTTTCCATTTCTTTCCATCTTCTTTGATTTCTTTGATTAAAGTTTTATAGTTCTCGGCATATGGGTCCTTTACCTCTTTGGTCAGGTGTATTCCAAGGTATTTGATTTTGTGAGGTACAATTTTAAAAGGTATCGTATTTTTGTATTCCTTTTCTAATGTTTCATTGCTGGTATACAGAAATGCAACTGACTTCTGAATGTTAATCTTATATCCTGCCACTTTGCTGAATTTATTCATCAGTTCAAGGAGTTTTGGGGTTGAGTCCTTAGGGTTTTCTATGTATAGTATCATGTCATCTACATACAGTGACAGTTTGATCTCTTCTCTTCCTATATGGATGCCTTTTATTTCTTTTGTTTGTCTAATTGCTGTGGCTAGGACTTCCAAAACTATGTTGAAGAGCAGTGGTGAGAGTGGGCATCCCTGTCTTGTTCCAGATTTGAGGGAGAAGGCTTTCAGTTTTTCCCCATTGAGGATTATATTTGCTGTGGGTTTATCATAAATGGCTTTGATTATATTCAGGAATGTTCCCTCTCTACCCACTTTGGCGAGGGTCTTGATCATGAATGGATGTTGGACTTTGTCAAATGCTTTTTCTGCGTCTATTGAGATGATCATATGATTTTTGACTTTTCTTTTGTTAATGTGGTGTATGATGCTGATTGATTTGCGTATGTTGAACCATCCTTGTGAAACTGGGATGAACCCAACCTGGTCATGGTGTATAATTTTTTTGGTATGTTGTTGGATTCGGTTGGCTAAGATTTTGTTGAGAATTTTTGCATCTATATTCATTAATGATATTGGGCGATAGTTTTCTTTTTTGGTGGTATCTCTGTCTGGTTTTGGAATGAGGGTGAAGGTGGCCTCATAGAATGTCTTTGGGAGTATTCCTTCTTCTTCAACCTTTTGAAAGAGTTTAAGGAGGATGGGCACCAATTCCTCTTTATATGTTTGATAGACTTCACCTCTGAAGCCATCTGGTCCTGGACTTTTATTTGTAGGGAGTGATTTTATGACCTCTTCAATTTCATTTCTAGTGATCGGTCTGTTCAGTTGGTCTGTTTCTGCTTGATTCAGTTTTGGCAGGCTGTAAGATTCTAGAAAATTGTCCATTTCTTCCAGATTGTCAAACTTGTTGCCATACAGTTGTTCATAGTATTCTCTTATGGTTTTTTGTATTTCTGCTGTATCTGTTGTGATTTCTCCTTTTTCATTTATAATTTTGTTTATTTGGGTTCTTTCTCTCCTCTTTTTAGTGAGTCTGTCCAGGGGTTTGTCAATTTTTTTCACCTTTTCAAAGAACCAGCTCTTGGTTTTATTAATTTTCTCTATTGTTTTTTGAGTCTCTATTTTATTGATTTCTTCTTTGATCTTTATCATTTCCTTCCTTCTGCTGACTTTAGGACTTTTTTGTTCTTCTTTTTCTAATTCGTTTAGGTAGAGGGTTAAGTTGTCAATTTGGGATCTTTCTTCTTTTTTGAGAAAGGCCTGTATTGCTATAAATTTCCCTCTGAGCACTGCTTTCGCAGCATCCCATAGATTTTGAGAGGTTGTGTCTTCATTATCATTTGTTTCAAGGTAGTTTTTAATTTCCTTCTTGATTTCCTCATTGACCCATTGGTTTTTTAGTAGCATGTTGTTTAGTCTCCATGGAGTAGGTTTTTTCTCTTTGCTTTTCCCATGGTTGATTTCTAATTTCATGGCATTGTGGTCAGAGAAGATACTTGAGATAATTTCTACGCTCCTAAATTTATTGAGGTTAGCTTTGTGTCCCAATATGTGGTCGATTCTTGAGAATGTTCCATGAGCATTTGAGAAGAATGTGTATTCTGATTTTTTTGGATGTAGTGTCCTGAAGATATCAATTAAGTCTAACTTTTCTATTGTTTCCTTTAGAATCTCTGTTGCTTTATTAGTTTTCTGTCTAGAGGATCTGTCCATTGATGTGAGGGGGTCACTCTGACATTTTGAATGGCCTCCTGCAACCTCCATTGTGAAGATGTTACACTCATAGCTTCAAGTTCTCTTTCCCTAGGCTTCCCATTCAAGTTACCCTAAACTATCTCCACAGTTATGGCTTTTAGTCCTAATATGAATTATCACAGATATAACTTGTACTAAAGCAGCAATCTTGATATCTGTGGTGCAGTGGGTTAATGATCCAGCTTGTCTCTTTGGAGGTGCTGGTTTGACCCCTGGCCTGGCACAGTGGGTTCAGGATCTAGCATTGCTGCAGCTGTGGTGTAGATCACAGATGTGGCTCGGATTTGATCCCTGGCCCAGGAACTTCCATATGCCATGGGGGTGGCCGAAAAGTAAAAAAGATAGTCATATATGCTTTGATACTCTTCCCATAGAAAGGCCAAGTCGATCTCTACCTTCTATCCCCTGAATCTGGGCTGGCCTACCTAGAACTGCTTTAACTGATACAGTATGGCAGAAGTAACGTCAAAGTCGTCCTAGGTCTACCTCTAAAGGAGTTGTAGTTTCCATATTGATTTCTTGGAGTTCTGAGCCATCATATAATTTTTTATATTATATGACTACTCTGCTAAAGACTACATGGAAAGTCCTGGAAATACTTGGGTACAGAGAGAGGCTCATCTGAGTCAAAACTTCTAGCCAATACTGCCAAGGCACCAGACATGTGAATGAAGCAGTCCTGGACCCTCCAATACTAGCCATCTGAATACCACTGAATGACCCTTCTTGATGCCAATTGCAGAAGTATTGCTCAGCTGAGCTCTGATAAAATTGTGACTTGCCAAGTATATGAGATATAACAGCATGGCCATATTTTAAGCTACTGTGTTCTGGAAGTGGTTAGTTATACAATAATGTGTAAGCAGACAGATACCAAATCGTATGCATACAAATTTAAAATTATTTTTAATCAAAAGTAATTTACATATGTGACAAAATGAAACAGTACATAAAGGTTTAAAATGCAAAGTTGGTCTTTTTCCTGACCCTGATACAATTCCTCAGAGACCATTACATTCCTTTTGTAGCTCTCCAGAATTTTTTTCTGTTTTTAAATGATTTTTATTTTGTTCATTATAGTTGGTTTACAGTGTTCTGTCAATTTTCTACTGTAGAGCAAAGTGACCCAGTCACACATACATATGTACGTTCTTTTTCTCACATCATCCTCCATCATGCTCCATCATAAGTGACTAGATATAGTTCCCAGTGCTAGACAGCAGGATCTCATTGCTTATCCATTCCAAAGGCAATAGTTTGCATCTATTAACCCCAGATTCCCAGTCCATCCCACTCCCTCCCCCTCTCCCTCCCCCTTGGCAACCACAAATCTGTTCTCCAAGACCATGAGTTTCTTTTCTGTGGAAAGATTTATTTGTGCCATATATTAGATTCCAGATTTAAGTGATATCATATGGTATTTGTCTTTATCTTTCTGACTTACTTCACTTAGTATGAGAGTCTCTAGTGCCATCCATGTTGTTGCAAATGGCATTATTTTGTTCTTTTTTATGGCTGAGTAGTATTCCACTGTGTATATGTACCACATCTTCTTAATCCATTCATCTGTCAATGGACATTTAGGTTGTTTCTATGTCTTGGCTATTGTGAATAGTGCTGCAGTGAACATGCAGTTGCATGTATATTTTTCAAGGAAATTTTTGCCCAGATTTATGCCCAAGAGTTGGATTGCTGAGTCATAGTTCTATGTTTAGTTTTCTGATGTACCTCCATACTGTTTTCCATAGTGGTTGTACTAATTTACATTCCCACCAACAGTGGAGGAGGGTTCTCTTTTCTCCACACCCTCTCCAGCATTTGTTATTTGTGGATTTATTAATGACGGCCATTCTGACTGGTGTGAGGTGGTACCTCATTGTAGTTTTTTGAGTTGTATTTCTCTAATAGTGATGTTGAGTATTTTTTCACGTGCTTGTTGGCCATCTCAGAATTTTCAATAAATGTAAGAATGTATGTTTCTCTGCATATCTTCAGTTTGTCCAACCAAGAACATATTATGTATCTATCTAACCATCTAGCTATCTATACTATTCTGCACTTGGTGTTTTTCACTTACCAGTATCTCTTGGAGAGCTATCAATATTTACAGATCTCCACTCTACATTTTAGACATACCCTAAATTTTTCCTATAGAATAGCATAAATTCCATGAGGGCAGGGATTTTTTTCTGTGTGACTATGTAACTTGCCCAAAGTCATTCAGCTGGTAGAGTGGCAGAGCTGTAATTTGAATTCTAGAAGTCTGGTCTAGGTAATACCATCCAGTAGAAATTTCTGCAGTGATGGAAATGTTCTGTGTCTTGCTGTTTCATGTGTTAGCCACAAGACATTGGTTATTGTTGAGTAGTTGAAATGTTAGGTGTGTGAGACTGAATTTTTAATTTTATTAATTCAAATTTTATTTAAGAAATATTTAATTTTAGTATTTTATTTAATTTTATTAATCAATTTTATTTTATTAATTTAAATGAAATAGCCACAATGTGACTAGTGACCACCACTTTGGACAGCAGGACTTGAGGGTCTGGTACACTCCTCTATAGAAAAGAAAGAGCCTACTAAGGAGACTCAGAAGGAGGAGCTGGAGAAAATCAAGTGTGTGGTGTCAAGCCAAGAGAAAGGGAATGTGTCAAAGAAAAGGGCATAGTGTTTAATGCTGCTGCAAGTTGCTATGTGAGGATAGAGAAGTAGCTATTGGAGTCACCTAGACAAAGGTGACCTAGATGAGCAGTTTTGGAGTTATAGCTATTAGAGGTATTTTGAGATGAGGAAAATGAAAACAGCATATGTAGATAGTTCTTTCAAAAAACTTTGCTTTGAAGGAGAGCAGAGAAGCTGTGCAGTAGCTGCAGGAGAATGTGAGATGAAGAGAGGGTTTTACTAAGATGGCCAGATCATTCAATGATGATATTAATGATTCTATAGTGGAGACAGATTGATACAGAATGGCAAGATCCTTGACAAAATGAAGATGCAAAGAGCAGGACCCTTGAATAGAGATTTCAGTTGATTTCAACTGATTTCCTTATACATGTATTCCAGCTTTTCTGTGATTTTCAAAATCTTCTTAGATCTACAAAACTATTAGGGCACTCCTTCACATACAACGGCCTCTAAGCACTGGACATACAAATAAGCCCCATGGAAAATTTAGAGAACCTAAATACTTCTAATGGTACATAGGTATTTTCAAGCAAGCTTTTAAGACCATTGTGTTATCAGCAGCACGTAATTCTAAGGTAGGGTTTTTATGTATCTGCTATCAATGGTTTGCATTTGCAACATGTTCTCATGCCTATGATCTAATCTTCTCCTCAAAAGTGCATGCATAGCAGATGGCAGTACACCCATTTTATAATTAGGAAACCCTGAGATATGGAGAGGTGATTTGTGTAGGTCAAATAGCAAGTTAAGAACTTTGAGTGGAGCCTGTCTTCTAATTCACTGTCTTGGGTGTGCTACAATGACTTTCCTTTTTGTTGGTGACAGTGTATCTTGAGTCTTTGAAATTTTTTTCCCCTAAGATACACATTAGCTCTATTGTTTTCAGAAGCAAACATCTGAAACACCATGGGAAGTACCCAGTATTGCATCCTGTCTCCACCCTGCTCCCACCACCTGTGCTCAGCCTGAGTTCACTGTCAATAGTTTAGTATAATCAGAGTACAAATAAATAAGACAGTGGCAGGACTTGATGGGATTCTCAATAGTTCTCAATTGAATGGATAAACATGGGAAATTTTTAAATGCCTCTAGGTTTGATTTGCACTAATAAAGTCATTTAAATTGTCCTGCAGACTTGATCATAGAAGCAAGATATAAAGATATATATAAAAATTTTTGTGTTCCACTTTCTAAGATCATATACAATCTACCTAGGGCCTCATTCTGGTCTTCTGGGATATCTACTCCTTATGTACTTTTTCTTTGTTTTAGGAGTTAACCTTTTTTTAAAAATTTTATTGAAGTATAGTTGATTTACAATGTTGTGTTAATTTCTTCTATACAGCAAAGTGATTCAGTTATACATATATATGTATATGAATACACACTCTTTTTCATATTTTCTTATTTTATCTTGAAATTATTTTTAAAACTCAGTGAATTTTATTATATTTATAGTTGTACAACCATCATCACAACACAGTTTTACAACATTTCCATCCAAAACCCCTCATATTCTTTTCCACTGTGATTTATCACAGGATACTGAATATAGTTCCCTGTGCTATACAGTAGGACCATGTTTCTATATTTAATAGTTTTTTAAAATTTTTATTATAGTTGATTTGCAATGTTCTGTCAATTTCTGCTGTACAGCAAAATGACCCAGTATATATAAATGTACATTATTTTTCTCATATCATCATCCATCATATTCCATCACAAGTGATTTGAAATAGTGCCTGTGCTATACAGCAGGATCTCATTGCTTATCCACTCCAAATGCAATAGTTTGCATCTACTAATCCAGAGCTCCCAGTCCATCCCACTCCCTCCCTCCTCCCCCTTGGCAACCACAAATCTGTGTACTCCATATGTACTTCTTATCTCTTCTTGAGAGAAAGAGATCATGTTGGGGGTAGTCATATAAATGATAAATGATCTGGCAGGTGGTAGGTGGAAAAGGCACAGATTTGAAAACAAAAACTTACAGTTGCAAAAGGAATCTCAATCTCCTTGCCCTCCAAAAATTTGAACTCTTTCTTTCTAAGACTCCTCTTTCTAGGATCTCCTCTCATATCTCTCAGTCCATTTTCCAGGTCTTCTGTTGTCCCATTCCTACCCTCATGCCTGCTCTACTCCCCTAAATCACTTACCTGGCCCTCTCTCAACAGAATCATTGGTTGAGTTTAGGGGATTGAGTCCCTTTATTCTTTTTCTTCATTTAAAGAAGAAATTAACTTGTCTGGAACTGCAAAAGAGCAAAATAACTAAAGCAATCTTGAGAAAAAAGAACAAAGCTAGAGGCGTCACACTTCCTGATTTCAAACTATATTACAAAGTTATAGCAGGCAAAACAGTATAGTATTGGCATAAAAAGAGACACATAGATCAATGGAAGCGAATACAAAGCTTAGAAATAAACCCACATGAATATGGTCAGTTAAACTATAACAGAGGAATAAAGAATATATAACAAGAAAAGGACAGCCTCTTCAATAGTGTTATTGGGAAAACTGGATGGCCACAAGGAAAAGAACGAAAGTAGACCATTACCTTACACTATACATAAAAATTAATTCAAAATGGATTAAAGACTTGAACTTAAGACTTGAAACATAAAACTCCTAGCACAAAACATGGGAAGTAAGCTCCCTGACATGGGTCTTGGCACTGATTTTTTTTTTTGGATTTGACCCCAAAAACAAAAGTAGCAAAAGCAAAAATAAACAAGTGGAACTACATCAAACTAAACATCTTCTGCATAGCAAAGAAAACCATCAACAAAATTAAAAGGCAATATACCAAATGGAAGAAAATATATGTAAATCATATGTCTGATAAGATGCTAAAATCCAAAATATATAAATAATTAATATGTCAATAAAAAAATCTGATTAGAAAATGGTCGGAGTTCCTGTTGTGGCTCACAGGGTTAAGAATCTGACTAGTATCCTTGGGGATGCAGGTTAGACCCCTGGTCTCGCTCAGTGGGTTAAGGATCCAGCATTACCTCAAGCTGCAGCATAGGTCACAGATGTGGCTCAGATCTGGCATTGCTGTGGCTCTGGCATGGGCCAGCAGCTGCAGCTCTGGTTCAACCCCTAGCCTGGGAACTTCCTATGCTGCAGGGGTGGCCCAAGAAAGAAGGAAAGAAAGAAAGAAACAAACAAACAAACAAAGGAGAAAGTCAAAGGAACTGAATAGACATTTTTTCCCCAAAAAAGACATACTGATTTCCAACAAATACATGAACAGGTACTCAGCATCACTAATCATCAAAGTGCAAATCAAAACCACAATGAAATATCACCTCACACCTGTTAGAATGTATATTATCAAAAATATAAGAAATAACAAGTGTTGGCAGGATGCGGAGAGAAGGTAACACTTGTTCACTATTGGTAGGAGTGTAAATTGGTATAACCACTATGGAAAACAGTATGGAGTTTCCTCAAAAACTTAAAAATAGAACTTCCATATGATCTAGCAATTCCACTTCTGGGTATTTATCCAAAGGAAACAAAAGCAATTACTCAAAAAGATATATGCCTGTTCATTGCAGAATTATTTACAACAGCCATAGAAGCTATTTACATGTCTATAAACAGATGAATGGATAAAGAAAATATGGTATATATACAATGGAATATTACTCAGCCATGGAAAAAAAGAAAATCTTGCCATTTGCAACAATATGGATAGACCTTGAGGACATTGTGCTAAGTTTCAAGTAAGACAAAGACAAATACTTTATAATCTGAAAAAAAAACAACAACAAAGGAAAACAAACTCAGAGATACAGAGAACAGGTTGGTGGTTGCCAGAGGCAGGGAGTGGGGATTGAGCAAAATGGGTAAAGGATGTCAAAAAGTACAAATTTCTGGCTGTAAGATATATAAGTCCTGGGAATGTAATGTATAGCATGGTGATTATTTTTAATGATACTGTATTATGTATTTGAAAGTTATTAAAAGAGTATATCTTAAAAGTTCTCATCATAAGAAAAACATGTATAATTATGTGTGGGATGGATTTTTTTTTATTTTTATTTTTTTTTGGTCTTTTTGCCTTTTCTAGGGCCACTCCCATGGCATATGGAGGTTCCCAGGCTAGGGGTCCAATTGGAACTGTAGCCACCAGCCTATGCCAGAGCTGCAGCAACGCTGGATCCAAGCCAAGTGTGCAACCTCCACCACAGCTCATGGTAATGCAAGATCCTTAATCCCCTGAGCAAGGACAGGGATCGAACCGCATCCTCATGGATGCTGATAGGATTCGCTAATCCCTGAGCCGCGACGGGAACTCCTGGATGTTAACTAGATTTACTGTGGTGATCATTTCACAATATATACATATAGTGAAACATTACGTCGTACATCTGAAACTAAAATAATATATTTAAATTATATCTAAATAAAAATAAGAAATTAATCAAATATTTTAAACAGATTAAAAAACCTAATCATGAGCTTGAACTGAAACCTACAATAGGAGGTACCTTGCTGATCAATCAGTGGACTCACTAAAGCTACTGAAACCCGATAAGCACAGGTGACTTTCTTAAGCCACCACAACCAGGGATTTGGGACTAGTTTGCTGTCACATGCACTGAGATATTGCTCAATGGCAATCCAGTATTTACTGAATGAATTACCTATTAAATAAGAAGGGGAAAGTCAGACAAAGGCTCCTATAGCAACAGCCAAGTGCAAATTTCCCCACACAAAGTAAATGAAAGATTTAAGCTGAGAAAGGTATTTCGATGGTTGTTAATTGAACTCTAGTCATCAAATATAGATTTCGTGCACTTGATCCCACACGAATGAATCCATCTCAGTTCAACATTAAATAGATGCATTTAACTTCACCTTCTAGTTATTCTACACCAAGCCTCTAATTGGTGTCATCAACAGTGGGAGCCAGGGAAGAACCTACGTGAGTATTGCCTAGTGGTGAGAGGGAGCTTTATCATACCTACATCTTTAGCTCTGTGACCTTGGCAAGTTTTTCAGCATTTGGGAACTTATTGCTACCTCCTGGGGTTCTGGGATTATGAGGACTAAATGACATTATACATGCAAAACACCTAGTACTGTGTTTGGTATGTAGCAACCAATCAAAAGTTGTCTGGTATCATCATAGTCATCATTATAATGATACCAATTGTTGAAATAAAAAGGTCTCCAACACTTGAATTTTCAGAAAAAGCACCTATTACCACAAGGAGCCACTTGTGTATAGCTTGATGGATCTATATCACACAGGTTAATTCAAATGTGAGCCCCACCACTTACTAGCTGTGCATTTTTGGGCACACTCCTCAACCTCTCTGTATTTCCTTCCATTAATGGGAATGGATAAAAATATTTTTCTCCCTAAGGTTATTGAGAAGATTAAATGAAGTAAAACATACATACAAAACATTTAGCTCACTTGGTTGCATAAAATATAACTTGCTGTTAGTAGGTAAAGATCCAATTCTTAAGAGCTTCTTTGGAGAGGATGCCCCAGGCTTGGCTTCTGGGGGCAGGGGTGGGACACACTCAATTTGACAAAGGCCCACAACAGAGGCTACCTAATGACCTTGTGTGTGCTCCCTGTGTTTCCTGTCTCAGAAGCACATTTCCTTTTTTCTCCCATCATTTCCTCTCATTCTTGCCAGTTCAAAGCCTTTTACGGTGACTCTGGGTTTGGCCTTTATGGGTTCAGTTTACAGGCATTTCCTGTTACCTTTCCTCTCTGTCAGTTTCCTTCTCATATTATGGACAGCATTTTCTTGTGCTCACCAGAGCACAATGAGGCAGCTTAATGCATCCTCATGTCCACAGAGGGGCAGCAGAGTGTGGTAGAAACCACCCTCTCCTGGGTATCACAGCAACTAGGTTTTAATTTTCCTAAGCCTGCTTGGGCACATCCCTGTCCCACTCAGCTTTGGTTCCCCGGTTTTTACATGGAGAGCATTGGACTAGACTGATGAACAACCAGAGGCCCCAGATACCTCCCTGGCTCCCTGTCGTGACCTGCCTACCTTTGTGGTGAGATCTTTGATCTAATTTCGTATTTATTTTGTTCTTAAAAAACCAGGGTAGTGAAGAGATAAACCAGCCTACTTAAGCAGCCCTCCTGGAGGAGAGGAGACTGGGGGCCAGGGATTGGCCAAGGGGGGATTGCAGAAAGCAACTCATTCATTCTAAGCGTTTGCTTAGAATGCCCTGGGCAGCCAGTCCTTCTGGAAAACTTATGGCTCAGGTGTTGCTTAAAGCTTCTCAGTTGCCCTCCTGGCCCATGCAGAAAGGAGTCTCCACCCAGAGGAGAAGCTGTGCTAAGCTGGAGGAGGCAGGAGGGAGTCGGTGGGTGAGAGAGCAGCTTAATTCAATTATATATCCCTGGTGACTGGCACACTCTTGGTGCTCTCTAAATGTCTTGTGGAGTGGAATGAACAACTTGTAGGGTGGCTCTGTTACCATTTTACTCTGTGACCAATAGCCAAGTCATTTCCTTTCATCTTTAGTGTTTTTTTAAATTGATATACACTTGACATACAACATTGTATAAATATAAGCTGTACATGTTAGTTTGATACATATATTGTAATATAATTGCCTCTGTAGTGATCAACATCTGTATTACATTACATAATTATAATTTTTATATACTTTTAGTGGTTGGAATAATTATGCTCTAGCATCTTAGCAAGTTTGGTGATTATAATACAGTATTGTTGTCTATATTCTCTGTACTGTGCATTAGATCTCTAGAGCTTAGTTAATATTTGTTGCAAGTTGGTATCCTTAAACAGCATCTATCCTATTCTCTCATCCTCCTCAACTCCTGGTAACCACCACTTTAGTCTTTGTTTTTTATAAGTTTGGTTTTTTTAGATTCTACATATAGATTTTTTTCCCCCTTTTTAGGGCCACACCTGTGGCATATGAAAGTTCCCAGGCTAATGATCGAATTGAAGTTACAGCTGCCAGCCTATGCCACAGCCACAGCAACGCGGGATCTGGGCCTCCTCTTTAACCTACACCACAGCTTATGGCAATGCTGCATCCTTAACCCATGAGCGAGTCCAGAGGTCGAACCTACATCCTCATGGATATTAGTCAGGTTTCTTACCGCTGTGCCATGATAGGAATTCCTCTACATACTAAAGTGAGGATGATTTTTATCTACCCTCAGAAGTTGTTTTGGCTACGGAATGACAAAATTTATGTGAATGTGCTTTAAGAAAACAATGCCCCACAAGTGTAAAAAATGAGAAAGCTGATCTGTTAACTTCCTCCTCCATCTACTTTCAGGAGCTGATATATAGTGCTAGTTTTCTCACTGACCGACTTCTATTAAAAATAGAGAAAAACTTTAAGTAATGAAACTCGATACATGACATGGAGTGCTAAGCCATTTTCATTTTGAGTAGAAAAAATGATGGGGCTTATAAATATTTCCGTCTTTCTTGAAATTGCCCATAGGAGAAGAGGTATTTACTGCTAAAGTAGTTGATTCCTAAGGTGACTTCCAGCCCGGTGACTCAAGAGGGAGACAAGGCTCTAAGAGCACGTCTTCAGCATAATGTGGCCTTATTTTCCCCTCCCAGTGTCCTGCAGAGTCTAGTAGATTCACTGACTAAAACAGGAGGGCAGAATCGTGAACCGGTTGTCTGTACATCAGACCACCACACGATGGCAGTAAAGTCAGGCAGATTCATTCTGTTCTATGCTTTTTTCCTGGCCCTGCCTCTGGTCCTCAGGTCAAAGAATGTGATTCACCTTTAATTTCTTTGCTTCTGTTTCCTCCACTCGATTTTCTTCTATAAACCTCAGCATTAGCTTTCTTTGTTCTCCTCACCTTTAGTGAGTGTTTGTGTTTCCCTGTCTATTCTGGAATTATACTATGTCCTAAGTCTTTGTTTTAAAACCAGAAATTTTTTTTTTTTTTTTTTGTCTTTTTAGTGCCACACCTGTGGAGGTTCCAAGGCCAGGGGTCGAATTGGAGCTGTTGCCACCAGCGTACGCCACAGCCACAGCAACACGGGATCTGAGCTAGGTCTGTGATCTACACCACAGCTCACAGCAATGCCAGATCCTTAAGCCACTGAGCAAGGCCAGGGATCAAACCCACGTCCTCATGGATACTAGTCAGGTTCTTTACTGCTGAGCCACAACAGGAACTCCCAGAAATCATTTTTTAATTGGGGGTGTTAATACAGCGGCAATGATTTCGCAGAGCTCTCATGAGGATAAAATGAAATGATATATCTAAAACATTTATTACAGGGTCTGCACTCAATAAATGGTCGTGATAACTGCTATTATTGTTATAATTTTTAAGGTTAGACTTCCCCAGAAGGTGTTTTTTTTTTAAATAAAATGAAATGTGTTTCAAAGGCAGGAACTGGAAAGAAAACCAGAGACAACTCCTGCACATCCTATGAGCAATTTTCTAGCAAAGTTAGTGTTATGAGGGTGAAAATATATGTCTGTCTGTTGTGTCATGTGACTTTTTCAAACTGTCTTCACCAAGCCCTACCCAGGTGAGTTGGGAGGAACTGGACACAAACATAGCTTTCATGTGAAAGCCACTAGCACTGTGTGGAGCACATTGTAGATTCTCAATAAATGTTGATTCCCTTCTACTTTTCATGTAAAAGCTAGACCAGTTTGGGCTAATGCTATGGTCTAGTTCAGGTGGTTTCCCACTGAGTTGTGCGTCAAAATTATTTGGGCCCTCTTTCCAGAGGTAATGATTCTGTAGATATGGGGTAGGACCTAGGATTCTTATTGTCAAGTTCTCCCCAAACATTTTTGGGAACTGGTAGACTAGCTGAAAAGTGTTTACCTGAGAGAAAAAGGAGCTGAGAAGTATTGATCATTCTAGGTGCTGTGCTAAGTGCTTTATTTGTATCATCTCATTTGACTGTCACAGGTGCTCTGAGGTAGGTGGTATCACTTCCATTTTACCCATGGGGGACCTGAAACTCAGAAATGTTAAATCACTTGCCTAGAGCTTTGGTTTATAAATGACAGGGCATGGCTTTAAATGCAGTTCCCTGTAACCCTCATCCCCAGGCCCTTCTCCTTGTATGTACCACATGACTTAACAGAGCACACATGTGCGTGGTCAGGTATCTATCGTCTAAGTGGGAACCTTGGTTAAACACTTCATCTGGATGCTCATTTGATTCCTCTATAATAGTATTCCTGCCTCTGGCTGGGACATGATGAATGCATAACACAAATGAAAGATTAAATGAGATAATGGATGGAAAAATTGCCTTGTGAATTGTAAAGTGCTATATGCATATTTTACTATTTGTGGCATTGATCGTTGCTCAGGGAGCTTGGGCCCTAGGAAAGTCTCTATGGTGTACATCTATTGAGCAATGGAGCATAGATGCAAACAGCTGATGCTCAAAGTTGGCCTTGCTGGTATGGGGTGAAGTCAATGGCTGGAATGAGGGTGTACTCACTCCTGAGTTCTGAGGTTGGTCAGCTCGCTGGGTCTGGCCTTTTAGCACTCATAAATATTTGAAAATTATGTCAAAAATATATTATAGTCACTCAAGAAGGATATTCTGGATGCTTACTATATACACAGTACTGAATTGAACACTATTATATAATTAATAGATTATAAGAATAGAGCCTTTAAGGAGCTTGCAGTTTATTTGAGGAGACATGATAATATACATTAAGCAAGGGACATCTAAGAAATAAACCATAGTAATGTCAATCCCAAACCATGATGATGGTAATCATAAGGCATAAATGCTCCTAGCAAAGGCATATGATGAGAACTCTATAATCTATCTCCTTTCCCTTAGTATCACTATCATCTGGACTACAGAAAATAGCCCCTAACTCTCTCTCTCTCCCCCCTATTCCTTAAAATACTGCACACTACCACCTTCATCTGTCTCCCATTTTGTGGCCAAAGTGATATTTCAGAAATGCAAATCTGATGTCTTTCTCTTTCTTTCTTTCTTTTTTTTTTTTTTTTTTGTAATTTTTTTGTCTTTTTTTTTTTTGCCATTTCTTGGGCCGCTCCCGCAGCATATGGAGGTTCCCAGGCTAGGGGTCCAATCGGAGCTGTAGCCACTGGCCTACACCAGAGCCACAGCTACGCAGGATCCGAGCTGCGTCTGCAACCTACACCACAGCTCACGGCAACGCCAGATCCTTAACCCGCTGAGCAAGGCCAGGGATCGAACCTGCAACCTCATGGTTCTGGGATTCGTTAACCACTGCGCCACAACGGGAACTCCCCTCTCTTTATCAATGATTCCCCATTGTGCTCAGGATAAACTCCAGATTCCTTAGCATGGTCTATAGGGACCTTGGTCATTACTTCCATCATCGCTCAAGCTTGTCTTGCCCAGCCCCTCTGAAAATACCTTTGATAGAAATACCCTTCTCAACTTCCTCACCTTCCTAACTTTCTACTTTCTCTTGAAAACTCCCCCTGCCCTTAAACTGGATTTAATGCCCCTCATGTGTATCCTTCTATCACTTATATCATAACACTTGTCATACTAATGGTCTTTTTACTCATTCCACATCTCTCTATGGCACCCTTTCACTCTTCTGATTTTTTGATCTTACGTGAGAATAAAATGTTTAAAGAGCTTAACACAGTGCCTGGTACATGGGTGCATTTGACCAATATTTGCTATTTCTATTCCAGTTACATATTTACTTAGCTGAGAAAGTTAAAGTAGATACAAGAAGAGGTCTATTGAGCAGACGTTAAAGGACAAGGGCCAAATTTTTTGAGGCCAAGTGTCCTAGAGAGCTCATGCTGAGTCAAATAGGTCTGATACTTGCTTAGCTGTTTTTTTTTTTTTTTTAACCTATCTCTTTGTGGCGAGTACCAGTCTTAGTCTGTCTGGTCTGCTATGAGAGAGACCAAAGACTGATGGCTTATAAACAATAGAATGTTCTTCTCACACTTGTGAGGCTGGGCAATCCAAGATCAGTGTGCCAGCAGATTCAATGTCTAGTGAGGAAATGCTTCCTAATTTCATTCATGACCCTCTTCTTGCTATGGCCTCACATGGCAGAAGGGGGCAAAGGAGCCTTCTGGGACTCTAAGGGCTCTAATCCCATTAATTAAGGCTCTGGCCTCATGACCTAATCACCTCCCAAAGGCTCCACCTCCAAATACCATCACACTGGGCATTAGCATTTAACATATGAATTGGGGGGGGGCAGGGACAGAGACATTTAGTCTATAGCAGTTCCCAGAGCTCTTCTGAGAAGCTGCTCCAAGTGTAGTTGATGGACTGTTCAAAGGACAGAGTGACGTGGAGGTTTTTTCAGGGGCAGCCTGGTGGGGGGGGTGGGGTCAATCTTGGGAAAGACCCAGTAGCATAGTTTAAACTGGCCTGAGACATACTTTTTCTCCCTCACCCCCAATGGAATAAAAATATGAACAAAGTAGTTAAAACTCAGGCTAGCTGTGTAAGAAATGATATAAATAGGAAAGACAGGCTGACAAAGCATGAGGATAGGTCAGAAGCAAATGCTCAGTCGTGGCTGAGAAGACTTCAATAGAAGGACTCAATTTGTTTAGTAGAAGTTTGTATACGAGAGAGAAAAAAAATCAACCAAATTAGGGCATCTCTGTCACCATGAGAATCTGGCTCTTTACTGAGTGCTACCCTGTCTTTCCAGCAGGTGCCCCGGTCTTTTAGAGCATTGGGATGGACCAAGAGAGAATTGGCAACTCAGACTCTCTTACCTCCATAACAGACCTGACTGAGGCTAGTAGTGGCTACTAGCAATAACACAGTTACCTGAACTCCTGAAATTTTCAGATACTTTTTTATTTGTTGGTTTGGTTTGATTTAGTTGTTGTTGTTTTTGGCCTCTTCTCTGACAGGGAAGCCTGATAGGCCCCTGGAATCTTCAGTAGGTTCTGGGCCTCCCATCTGAGCTCTACTAACACTCACACCCAGCCCACTCACCTAGTCTCATGGCTTAGACTATCTTTTTACTGGGGCTGTGGAGAGTGTGGTGGGGGGAAGAGTATTTGGCAATTGCTTTGGAATTCATTGACTTTGCTTTATCTTTGACAATTATTCATCTGTGCTGAATCTAGCAGAGAAGGTTCTCTGCTCATTTGCCTTGGTCTTGGCTGCATTGAAAATGTATTTTATGCTGCTACCTATAGAGACCCTAAAGTCAGCAGTATCTCTCTGAACAGATGGGACCACAAGCCTCTTCCAAAACCCTGTTGTCTTCTTAGCACTAAATTCAGGTCCTCGTAGCAAAAATATGTTGAGTAAACAGATACTAATCTGCCCTCTACCTCACTGTCCTGCCCTCCACTCCCACATCAACCACACACACCAAATAGCAACCGGGGAGGTGGGTTGCAGCCCTGGTTTCATAAGACTAGATGATCCTGCAGTGATGGGAGAAGCACCTGGTTTTCCTGAGCTGGGTCTGCTTTGGAAAAAATAAGAGCCTCACTAGGAAGAGGTCTGCTAAACATCTCAATCTCTCCACTCCAGAGTCCCTGTGCATCATGAGTGTTCTCAAGAGTTCTAATCTTCTCCTAATGTTATCTAAACAAGCTCCCCCTGCCTTTCTTCCCATGCTCTTCCCCCTACTGCATTGATCCTCCTTTAGCCTCTTTGTTTCCTTTATCTCTCTATAGTCCTCCCCACCCACTCCATAGAATTCCAAAGGAAACTTGGAGTCTCTCTGTAGCTGAGGGTCTTGCCCTCAGGGCAAGTGCAAGAAGCCTGAGTTAATATGATTATGGCTGTGAAGGCCCTCCAGGTGGCCCCCAGAGAGATATCTCTACATATCTGTCCAGTCCTGCTCTGGGTGGTGAGGTTGAGGGCAATATGCTGGTTCCTGTTGCGGGTCTTCTTCCATCCTTGCAGTCAGTCACTCCTCCCCTTATTTTGCCTATCTAAGGCTAGAACCGAGTCTCAAATTCTCTGGTTATTGGAATATATTAAACAAAATACCCAGGTGTTAATATTGTTCTCTTTGTAGTCTAGTGTACCACCTCCCAACAGCCTATCTCCACGAGTTCCTAGAATTTGAATCTCATATTTGTGTAGGAATTCAGTCCCCTCCCTACACCCTTGAGGAGTTTACATTCTTAAAACATCTTTATTCCTTCTTGCCCAACCCCAAGGCTTGCCTCCATCAGCCTCTCCCCTACCACACTAATATTCAGGGCATCTTACCACTGATCCCAAAGTTATAAGCAAATCTTTTTCTGGAATATTATCTCTTGGAACCTGACTTTTGTCAATGCTTTCATCAAATTGAAACTTTGTGTATCTGAAAATTCCATTACATTTCATCTAGCCCTAGTCAGTTTCAAGGTGTTAATGGTGGCTATGTGCTTGCTATATCCTTGCTTCTCTGTCTTCTCCTCCAACCTTTCAGGATCTAGAATTCTATCAGATGATTCTCTAAAAGAGAAGACTTGAGAAACCTAAAAGACAGACTTAGCTCACTCTCATTTTTTAAATTAAGACTTTGGTAAACATTTTAAGGTTCACAGCAAAAATGTAGGGAAGGTATATAGATTTTTCCATATACCACCTATCCCCACACATGCATAGCTTCCCCCATTATCAACATCCCCCACCAGAGGGGTGGATTTGTTACAACTGATGAACACACACTGACACATCATAACCACCTGAAGTCCATAGTTTACTTTAGAGTTTATTCTTGGTGTTGTACATTCTATAGCTTTGGACAAAAGACAGACTTATCTCACTCAAATATATAATGACATGCATCCATCATTATAGTACTGTACAGAGTATTTTTTCCTTTTTTGTGATTTTTGTTTATTTTTTATTAAAGAATAGTTGATTTACAGTGTTGTGCCAGTTTCTCCTGTATAGCATAGTGACCCAGCTGTACATATATATATATATGTATGTTCTTTTTCTCATACTATCTTCCATCATGTTCTAACCCAAGAGATTGGATAAAGTTCCCTGTGCTATACAGTAGGGCCTCATGGCTTATCCATTCTAAATGTAATAGTCTGCATCTACCAACCCCAAACTCCCTATCCATCTCACTCCCTCACCTCTTCCCCATCGAAACCATAAGTCTGTTCTCTATGTCTGTGAGTCTGTTTCTGTTTTATATATAGGTTCATTTGTGCCGTATTTTAGATTCCACATATAAGTGTTATTGTATGGTATTTGTCTTTCTCTTTCTGACTTACTTCACTTAGTATGAGAATCTCTAGTTTCATCCATGTTCCTGTAAATGCCATTATTTTTTCTTTTTTATGGCAGAGTATTTTCACTGCTCTAACAATCCTCTGTGCTCTGCCTGTTCATTCCCCACCCCACACTCCTAACTCATGGTGACCACTGATCCTTTTACTGCCTCCATGGTTTTTCCTTTTCCAGAATGTCATATAGTTGAAACTGTATAGTATGTGGACTTTTCAGAATGGTTTATTTTACTTAGTAATATGCATTTGGAGTTCCTCCATGTCTTTTCATGGCTTGATAGCTTATTTTTCAGCACTGCATAATATTCCACTGTCTGGATGTACCACAGTTTATTTATCCATTTACCTAATGAAGGACATCTTGGTTGCTTCCAAGTTTTGGCAATGATGAATAAAGTTGCTGTAAATATATGTGTGCAGGTCTTTGTGTGGGCACTAAGTTTTCAACTCCTTTGGATAAATACAAAATAGCATGATTCCTGAATCATATGCTAAGAGCATGTTTAGTTTTCTAAGAAACAAACTTTCTTCCAAAGTGGCCACACTCTCTTTTTATGCCTTTTATTTCTTCCTCCAATGAAGACTCTTTTTTTGGATTACTTCTCTGGTATTTTTGGCTTCTAAGCTGGAACTATGACCATGCCTCCCTGCAAAGAAATATTCTGTCAGACTCTTTCCTACTCTGATTCCCAACTCTGACCCTCACACCAGTGTTGGGCCCCACCAAGAACATCAGCTTGTTGCTAACTGTTCCCAGTAGCTCACCACAAACCATTGACATCTGGCAAGACACCTCATCCCAGAAGGGCACAGGACTGGGAGGGGGTCAATTTAAGTAGCAGGCAGTGACAGTTTGTTCTCTAAACAGCAGAAATATAGTAACATAACTTAATGCTGAATCAAAGGAAACAGAGTCAAACTCCAAAACAATTTGATTTGCAACTTGGAATAAAAGCAACATGTCTTGATTTAAATGTCAGGCCCACTGCTGAGTGATGATTTAATAACTTTTATGAGGGATCTTGTCACAGCAAATTCAACACTGGAATAGAATGACTCACAGATAGGGTGTTAGAAATGATACAGAAGAGCATAAAAAGGAACAGGCTTATCTCAGGGCTTATCCAGAAGCTTTGCTTAAAGCTAATTTGCAGTTAGGACCTCTTCTCTACCCCCATCCTGCCACCTAATCTTTCTCTTCACAAATACCTTTGCATATATGTAGACATAGTGCCCAGGGGTAATGTCAGCTCACTGAAGTATTTTCTGAAGACACAGGCCCTGGAACAATTCTAGCATGGAGCCTCAGAATCAGTGCATTCAATCTGAAAGACAAGGTATCAGTGAGCCTGGCTATTTATGAAGGAGATCACAAAAACTTCTCTGATCCTATCGTTCTATTTTACCCAGGTATTTCATTGTTTTCTTTCATTTTAGGAGTGAGAGAGCTTAAATCCAGTGGGGTTAAGAGATTTCTTTAAAAACTCTAGTTTTTTGACTCCCAAACAATCAATAAATCCTTCTCAATACCTCATGAGTTCTCTGTCCTTGACCTTCCCCAGCTTCCCTGGGTTAGCACACTAGAATGCTCAAGACTGACCATGCCCTAGTTCCAACCAGCTTCCCAGGTCAATGAGGAACCATGCACAGCTATTCTTAAGAGAGAATAATCCATTCTGTTGGGGATAATCTTTCAGTAATCAAGATTAATTTGATGGTTTCTCAACCTTGAAAATACTGACTTTTTGGCCAGATAATTTTTTGTTGTTGTGGGAGGCTGCTTTATGCATTGTTGGATGTATAATAGCATCCCTGACCTCTGGTTAACCAGTCTCTGTCTATAGCATAAAACTATCTCCAGTCCCTTTCACACAGAATTTTTAGGTTAAACGTCCCAGACCGTACCTCTAACTCACTGGTTTTTAATGGAAAGTAATCCACCTCACCACTTCTACCCCAAGGGATATTTGGCAATACCTGTTGTTATTTTTAGTTTCCGCAGTTCAGTGTGTTTATGGGAGCGGGGGTATGTTTCAGACACCAAGTAGATTGAGGCCAGGGTACTACAATGCACAAACAATCCTCCCCACAAACCACTGCCCTCATTATAGCAAATAATTTGGGGGCCCAAAATGTCAATTATACCCAGGTTGAGAAGCTATGCTCTATCATATCATCCTCTGATCAGAAATTTTCCTTTGTTTCCTACTCCTTGTTGGAAACATGACAAATTTCATAGTCCTTCCTGATCTAGATTCAGATTATTATTTGCCATATACAGCTTCTTTTCTGAAACAACTGAATGTAATGCTGTTTCTGAAACATGTGGTCTACTTTCTCACTTATGTAACTTTGCTTACAGCAGCCACTCCCACCGCCTAGAAGGCCCACTTTCCACTACTAAAGTCTAGTTGAAATGTTATCTTCTTTATAAAACCCTACCTGAGCCTGAATTCTCCCAGCCACAAATAATTCTTTCCCTGGATGTTAATGTAATGCTTTAATCATATGTCTCTTAAAGCATTTATCACATTCATAGTAGAATGTAAAATTTGAATTGGAAGGTACTTAGACATCTCTCCAGTAAAATTCCCTTCACTTTAAGAAAAGGAAATTGAGATCCAGAAAGGTGAAGTGATTAGTTGAAAATATCATGCTTTCTCATAAAACTTGAAACATAGTAATTTGTATCCTTGACTCCACTCTCCTGGCATGGTTGAAATGAATGACCATGGACTTGTGACTATGACATTCAAATCTTAACTCTGATACTCATAAATTGGTAAAGTAATTTACCTTTCTGAGACTCAGTTTCTTTAGCTGTAAATGTAACTAATCACGGCTGTTGTGAGAATCAAATGAAATGGTGTATTCAAAATGTCTGGCATGTAGTAGGTATTTGATAAATATTTCTCAGATGAATAGAAGGATCAACTTTACTTCAAGGAATAGGATTTAGGGATTGGTTATGGTCCACGGGACTTCACTAAAAGGTGATTGGAGGTAATGTAGGGTAGCTAATTGCCACTGCTCCCTACTTTTGCATCCTTCCATAGAAAACATGAGTTCTTCTGTAGGCCATCAGATCTGTGTCCAAGCTTTCTGTGGAGTAGATAAGTAATGACAGCAGCTCTCAACTTGGAAATATAGTTCTTAAAAGGTTTCTCCTTTTTACCCTTTTGCAATGCTAGTAATGTAACCTCTCTGTTCCCTCAAGCAGGTAGGTAACAGGTAGGTTTGTGGAGAGAGGATTGAATAAAAGCTATATTTCCTCTATTTCTCTTTTGTTTCCTGTGTAGCAGCAGCCTTGGGCTTAGATGCTGTTCAGTAACCTCATAGGTGTCTGCACTGGGGTGGCAAAGGAGGCATTTTGGTGTTGGCTCCTAGCCCAATGATACCTGGTTCCGACTTGACTTAAATAAAGTTTATTAAGGCCTTTCCAGCTAACTCTTCACTCCAGAGCTGCCCACCCTGGCAGCTTTCTTCCTGCTTAAGGCTTTGGGGGTAATGGTATGCTGTATATTTATTCCTTTCAGTTACAGAAACAAGTCTTTTCCTACTCCCAGTGTGCATGTATCTAATAGAAAAAAAGCCCTGCTACTCCAATGGGGGGGGGGGGTGACATAACAGGCAACTGAAAAAATAGAATGAGACTTCTGATGCCTTGTCTAGACTAGATTGAGAGTAAGTCAGAGAGGAGCAAGCTTCCTGACAGCAGGCCCACCCCAGGGCTGGCTCCTGTCTACTCTGCCATGTAAGCACAGGAGATTTTGGTTGGCAGGGCTAGGAGAGAAGTTCAAGTGAATCTCTTGCAAATTGATTTAGGAGCCCCCTCTTTGGGGCCTACAGGTTATAGGTCCTGTAAGAGGAAACTGACTTTCAGGAGGATGAGAAAAACAGTAGAGAGCAGAGAACCAGATTGAAAGTAAAGAGACTTGATCTGGATCCCTGCCTCTATCTCTGCCTCTGAGAGCATTCCTGGAGCTGTTGACTGAGCCTCACATTCTTGTCTGTGAAATGGGTGTAGTAGAGCCTGTATGTAGCCTTCCTCCCAAGAATGGCAAAAGTTGAAGGTTTGCCTATCTCTAGAGTTTTCACTAGAAAACCCAAAACATTGTATAAAACCTCCTGTTTTTACTGAATGAGTGAATGAGTGAGTGAATGAATGAATGAATGAGTGTCTAAGGGTAGGTGTGACAAGGTTGTAGGAGGGATCCAGATCTATTGGCTATTTGCCTCAATATGGCATTCTTCAGTTTACTCTTCCTAGAGTTCAACCATTATTGCTCATGTTGAGGTTACTTTGTAGATAGTTAGATTCCTTTCTTTAAGAAGACTTCTTTTTCAAATTCAGCCCCTACTCTGATGATGACATTGTTTTGATAGTTATTATGGTCTGGCTATCACCACGATTTTGGGTGGGGCTGTGGGAATTCAGGAAATCATATGACTGTATAAGTCTACTGGTAAAGTACCATCTTCTCTGAAGAACTGATTTGAAACTTGCCATGGGAGGGTATAAGGGATATATTCATCGATTCAAGTACAGAAAGAAAGGTGCACAGTACTAATGAGGGCCTCTGATGACGGAATTTGGCTTTAGGGAGGTCTGGAGAAAATTCATTAAGGAACGAATGATTGAGTTGAGCTCTGAAAAGTGATTAAACATTGACTAGGCAAAGGGAGTGGTGGGAAGTGTATGTATACATGTGCACATGCAGTAAGCATTTTAGGCAAAGGGAACAGAATGCGCATGACCTTATAGCACATTCCAGAAACAGACAGACTATGGATGGTTTTAAATTTTAATTCAAAATGAAAGTCATGGATCTGGGTGTTTAAAATACAAGTATGGCTATCTTTGAAGTATTGTTAGGCTAAATCATACTGAGCACCCACTGTTGACAGAGCATTGGAAGCATTATCAAGAAAGAAACAAATACATTTACACTGTTGAGCCAACAGTCTGGAAGGGGATAAAGGACAGACAAAAAATACATATATGAAAATCTTCCTTCCAGCATTTTGCCTAACAAGTACACCCATGTAAAGGGTATATACATGAATTCCTGGTGGCCTACTTGGTTGAGGTGACTTGAGCCCACTGAGTTATTCAGGGAAGGCTTCCTGGAGGTTCTGAGTCCTAAAGAATGTTCTGAGGAAGATATGAATTGGTGAATAAGAGGAAAGAAACTTTGTGGCATGGAGAGGCAATGTGTGTGATAACCTGGTGGTAGAAAGACTATTTCTGAGGTAGAAAATTTGGGATAAATTATCTTGATCCTAATGGAAAAGAAAAGAAGCCTATCTTGGGGTTAAATCAGACTCTTTATATAACATGCCATCCAGACAATTATAAGAAGGAAAATTAAGGTTCACTGTGAACCATGTGAAAAAAAAGACTGGTTATTGACAAGTAAATTGTCATGGGGGGAGATCAACCAAGACGGTGGAGTGAGAGGACATGAGGCTCATTTCCCCCTACATAAACACCAAGAGTACATCTATATTTGGAACAATTCTTACTTAAAACTATTGGGAAACTGGCAGAAGGATTCCTGTACAACTAAGGCTGTATGAATGATATCTGTGTAGGGGTAGAAGGAAGAAAAGTGATCGAGTCAAGACCTATGCCTCTGGGAAGGGATTCAGAGGAAAAAGGAGAATGCAAAGCTCTCCTGACATGAGAAGTGAGTGGTGAGAGCCAAATATTGGGTTCCCTAGTCCTGGGGCACTACATATAGGAGACAAAACACCTTGGCTGGTTGGAGAACCCTTGGAACTAACAAGAGGGCTGTGGGAAGGCTGGACTCCACTCGTGAGGAACATGTGTTCATGCATGCATGCGTGCCTGCTTTCTAGGCAGAGAAGAGAGAGATCTGCTCTAATGGCTGTTGAGCTTCCCACGACTGCCTTGTAGAGCCACAACCTGAGCCAAGCAAACACTGCAGCCCCACTCACTCCAAGTAACAGTGCAGCACTGTATGTGGGACAGCCATGACTGAGGAGAAGACTCAACCATGGGAGGCAGGGGTGACCCAGGACCCTGGGTGGAGTAGCAGTAGCTATGGTCGGTGCTTATTCAAGCAATGCATCAGAACAGCCCAGAACTCTGCCAGTGACCACTCCACCATAGCTCACCCTCCAATACACACTGAGATTCCACACAGCCCTTTTCTGCCCTGTGGTGTGGGTAAGCTCCACCTCAGGGCAGGGGTGCAGAGGCTGGGGTAGTGATCAGCTATAAGGAACAAAGGGGACTTACATATCAGGCTGTGTCTGAGCAGAGAAACATTTGTGGGTAGTTTATCAGAGACAACTCAGATCTCTATCTGCTGCTGACATGAGCAGAGAGCCTGCATGGGGCCCCCTTGCTTCAGCATTCCCCACCTCTGGGGCAAGGGTCCTGAAATGGGGAGAGGGTAAAACGCAAATAAAGGCAACAGAGCCAGCTTGGGCTTGAACTTATGGAGCTTCTGCTCTAGCAACAAGTGATCAGATCCCTTGTCTGTTAGGATGGTGATGGACACTGAGCAGAGGGGAAGTCTTCTTCATACCAGCTCCAGCTGTAGCCCCTCAATATCCATCCCCACCCACTAGCAAGTGATAGCTGTCAGCACACCTTGAGGAAAAACATGACTTGTATCCACATCAAATCCAGCTCTCCCAACAAAGGTATTGTGCACACGCAGTCTGTATAGGGACATTCCCACATAAAAATACCACTTCAAGACTGCAGTAGATAACTATTTCGCCTAAACACATAGTGGCATAGAGAGTTAAGCAAAATGATGATGGAGCATGATAATGTGAGAAAAAAGAATGTATACATGTATGTGTAACTCAGTCATCTTGCTGTAACAGTAGAAAATTGACAGAACACTGTAAACCAGCTGTAATGGAAAAAATAAAAATCATTATAAAATAAAAAAAGAAAGTTAAGCAAAATGAAAATGCAGAAGAACTGCTGTCAATTGAAAGAGCAAGAGAAAACCCCCAACAAAAATAATGAAATAGAAATAAACAGTTTACCAGATAAAGAAATTAAAAGCATTGGTAATAAAAATGTTAACTGAATTAGGGAAAAAAATACTGCATCGTGAAAATTTTAGAAAGAAACTATAAAATATAAGAGAACCAATCAGGAGTTTCTGTTGTGGCTCAGCAGATTAAGGACCAGACATTGCCTCTGTAAGGATGCAGGTTTGATCCTCATTCAGTGGGCTAAAGATCTGGCATTCCTGCAAGCTGTGGCAGAGGTCTCAACTGCAGTTCCAATTCGACCCCTGGCCCAGGAACTTCCATATGTAGCTGCAGCCAGCCATAAAAAGAGGGGAAAAAAAGACAATGGAACCAATCAGAAATGAAGAATTCAATAGCTCAAATAAAAACATACCTAGAAGGAATCAATACCTAAGTGATACAGAAGAATGCATAAGTGATCTGGAAGGTTAAATAATGGAAATCACCCAAGCAGAACAGCAAAAAGAAAAATAAATTAAAAACATTTAAATCAGCTTAAGAGAGTTCTAGGATAACATTTAGCATACCAACATTCACATTATAGGAGTCCCAGAAAGAGATAAGAGAGAGAAGGGCATCAAAAATGTATCTGAGGAAATTATGGCTAAAAACTTCTCAATCTGAAGAAGGAAACAGAAATTCAAGTACAGGAAGCACGGATGATTCCAAACAGGGTGAACATCCCAAACCCACATGAAGACATACATTAAAGTGGCAAAAGTGGGCGTACCCATTGCGGCTCAGCAGGTTAAGAACCTGACTAGTATTCATGAGGATGCAGGCTCAATCCCTGGCCTTGCTCAGTGGGTTAAGGATCCAGCATTTCCACAAGCTGCAGCATAGGTTGCAGATATGGCTCAGATCTGGCATTACTGTGGCTGCAGTGTAGGCCAGTGGCTGCAGATCCAATTTGACCCCTAGCCTGAGAAGTTCCATATGCTATGGCTGTGTCCCCCTCAAAAAAATACAAAAAATGGCAGAAGTGAAAATTAAAGAGAGAATGCTAAAGGCAGAAAGAAAAAAAAATCAGAGTCATACACAAGGGAATCCCCGTAAGGATATCCCCAAAGTTTTTTTATTTGTTTGCAGAAACTTAGCAAGAAAGAATGAAGTAGCATGATATATTCAAAGTGCTAAAAAGGAAAAACCTGCAATCTAGGATATCCTACCCACAAGATTATCACTTAGAATAGAAGGAGGGATAAAGAACTCAGACAAGCAAAAACTAAAAGTTCATTAAAACTAAACTTACCTGAAAATAAATGTTAAGGGGAATTCTCCAAGTGGAAGAGAAGTTTGAATCTATAGGAAAGGGAAAACTCTCACCAGGAAAGGATCAGCAACTTAAATAAGCCAGTATGAAGATAAAAAAAATATAAAAAGCAACTATAACTACAAGAAATAGTTAAATGATAAACATGAGGATGTAAAATATATCAAAACCCCAGAATGTAGGGGAAGGGAGTAAACAATGTATATCTTTTAAAATGTGTTTGAATTTAAATGACTACTAATTTAAAACAAGTAGATATCATTATAGGTCAATATATATGAACCCCATGATAACCACAAATCAAAAACCTACAATAGATACACAAAAACCAAAAAAAAAAAAAAAAAAAAAAAGGAACTCAAGGCTCAAGCATACTACAAAAGAAAATCATTAAACCACAATGAGAAAAACAAAAATAAATGATGAAAGAATAACTACAAGCAACAACAACAACAATAACAACAAAAAAGACCAAAAAAAAAAAGAATAACTACAAAAACAACTGGAAAATGAGGAATAAAATAGCAACAAGTACATACTTATAGTAATTACCTTAAATATCGATGAACTAAGTGCTCTGATCAAAAGAGATATGGTGGCTGATTGCATTAAAAAAAAAAACAAGACCCTTCAGTATGTTTCCTACAAGAGATTCATTTCAGGGAAAGACACAGACTGAAAGGGAAGATAAAAAATGACATTTCATGCCAATGAAAATGATAAGAAAGCAGGGGTTGCAAAACACCTCTCAGACAAAACACTTTAAAACAAGGCTATAATGAGCACAAAGAAGGGCATTAAATATTGTTGAAAGGCACTATAAGAAGTGGACATTATGCTCATTAACATATATACACCAAATACAGGAGTGCCTAAATTTATTAAGCAAATACTAGCAGACATTAATGGAAAAGTTGACAATACAATGATATTAGAAGACTTTAACACCCCTCTGACATCAATGGACATATCATCTAGACAGATCATCCAGTCCACCAGTCTTGTGGTCTTGTCTGTAATAATCATAAGCACAAGGATGAAAATCAATAAGGCAGCAGAGATCCTAAATAACATAATAGACCAGTTTGACTTAATTTATATGTATAGAACACTACATCCAAAAACAGTAGAATATACATTCTTTTTAAGTGCATATGGAATGTTCTCCAGGATAGGTCACATACTATATCACAAAAAAGCTCCAACAAATTTAAGGGATTATAAATTATATCAAGCATCTTTTTTTTTTTTTTTTTGGTCTTTTTGTATTTTAGGGCCGCAGCTGTGGCACACGGAGGTTCCAAGGCTAGGGGTCCAATTGGAACTATAGCTGCCAGCCTACGCCACAGCCACAGCAATGCTGGATCTGAGCTACATCTGTGACCTACACCATAGCTCATGGCAATGCCAGGTCCTTAACCTGCTGAGTGAGGCCAGGGATCAAACCTGCATCCTCATGGACGCTAGTCAGGTTAGCTAACCACTGAGCCATGACAGGAACTCCTACATCAAGCATCTTTTCTGACCATAATGGTATAATACTCAAAATCAGCTATAGAAATAAAAATAGGAACAGAATGAACATGTTGAGTTAGAACAGCATGCTACTAAAAAACAAAAGGTCAATGAAGAAATCAAATAGGAAAATTGAAAAAAAATGAAAATGGAAACTCAGCACTCCAAAATCTATGAGCAAAAGCAGTTCTAAAATGGAAGATGATAGCAACACAGGCTTTCCTCAGGAAAAAAGAAAATCTCAAATAAAAATCTAATCAACCACCTAAAGGAATTAGAAAAAGAAGATCAAAGAATGGCCAAAGTTAGCAGAAAGAAAGAAATAATAAATCTGAGAGGAAATAAATAAAAGAGATATTTAAAAAATAAAAAAGATCAATGAAACCAAGATGTGTTTTTTTTTAAAGATAAACAAAATGGATAAACTTTTACCCAGGCTCACCAAGAAGAAAAGAGAGAGTCCTCAAATAAGAAAAATAAGAAACAAAAGGGAGAAATGACAACTGATACCACAGAGATACAAAAAATAATGAGAATACTAATGATTACATGCCAACAAATTAGATAGCCTAAGAAGAAAGAGCAACATACAATTTTCCATTACTGAATCAAGAAGCAGCAGATAATTTGAATACAATGACCACCAGTAGTAAAATTGAATTTGTAATAAAAATTTTTAAAAAACCTTCTCTGCAAACAAAAGCCCAGGATCAGATGACCTCACATGGGAATTCTACCAAACATAAAGAAAAGCTGATACATAGCATTCTGGAGTGTTCAAAAAAAAAAAAACTGAAGAGTAGGGAAGACTCCCAGATTCATTATATGAGGCCACCATTACTATGATACCAAAAGCAGACAAAGATACTACAAAAAAACCTGAAAACTGAAGGCAAATATCTTTGATGAATATAGATGCAAAAGTCCCCAACAAAATATTATCAAACCAAATGTATGAGCAATATATGGGAAGGATCATACATTGTGATCAAGTGGGGTTTATTCTAGGGATGCAAGGATGAAAATCAATCAATGTGATAAAGAAGTTGATAAAAGGAAGGATAAAAATTACATTATGATCTCAATAGATTCAGAAAAAAATTTGACAAAATTCAATATCCATTCATGATAAAAAATAAACCTCATCAAAATGGGTATAGAGGGAACATATCTCAACATAATAAAGACCATTTAGGCAAACCCACACTAACATAATATTTAGCAGTAAAAACCTGAAATCCTTTCTTCTAAATTTAGGAACAAGACAAGGATGCCTGCTCTTGCCACTTCAATTTAACAGAGTATTGGAAATCCTAGCCACAGCAATGAGACAAAAGAAATAAAAAGCATCCAAATTGGAATGAAGTTAAACTATTATTATTTACAAATGGCATCATACTATATGTAAAAAACCCTAACGTCTCCATAAAAAAAAACTATTAGAACTAGTAAGTGAATTCAATATATTTTCAGGATATCAGATTAATGTACAGAAATCTATTGCTTTTCTATAGATTGTTAATGAACTATCCAAAAAGTTTAAAAATCTATGTTAACATTGCATCAAAAGAACAAAATATTTAGGAATAAATTTAACCAAAGAGGTGAAAGACCTATACTCTGAAAACTATAAAACATTGATGAAGTGATATGAAGAAATGGAAAGCTATCTCATGTTCTTGGATTGGAAGAATTAATATTGCAAAACTGGAATGCTACCCAAAGCAATCTACCAATTTAATGCAATTCCTATTAAAATACCTATGGCGTTTTTCACTAAGTTAGAAAAAATTATCCTAAAATCCACATGAAACCACAAAAGACTCCAAAGATTGCCAAATAAATCTTGCAAAAAAATAAAAAAAAACTTGAAGGTATAACCCTCCCAGATTTCAAACTATACTACAAAGCTGTAGTAATTAAAACAGTACTATAAATCTACAGTAATCAGAACAGCATGGTATTGGCAAAAAAACAAACAAAAAATCCCCAAACAAATACCCCCCCCCAAAAAAAAAAACAGACACATAGAATATATTGCACAGAATATATTGCACAGAAATAAACCTACACCCTTATGGTCAATCAGTCCATGACAAAGAAGGCAAGAATATACAATGGGGAAAAGATAATTTCTTCAATAAGTGATGCTGGAAAACCTGGACAGCTACATGTAAAACAATGATTTCCTCCACCGTATAACAAAAATAAGCACAAAATTGGTTAAAGATCTAAATATAAGACCTGAAACCATAAAACTCCTAGGAGAGAACATAGGCACAACACTCTTTGACATAAATTGTAGCAACAGTTTTTTTTTTTTGTATCTTCCTCCCAAGGCAAAAGATATAAAAGCAAAAAATAAACAAATGGGACCTAACTGAACTTTAAAACTTTTGCACAGCAAAACAACAACAACAACAACAACAACAACAAACAAAAAACAAGAAGCAAACTATTGACAAAAGACAACCTGTTGAATGGAAGAAAATATTCACAAATGATATGATCTATCATATCTATCATATCTATCATATCTATCTATAAGTGGTTAATATCCAAAATATGCAAATAGTTCATACAAGTCAATATCAAAAACACAAACAACCCAATCAAAGTTGCACAGAGGGTATGAATAGGCTTTTTTACCAAAGAAGATATACAGATGGCCAACGGGAACATAAAAAGATGCCCAGCATCGTTAATTGTCAGAGAAATTCAAATGAACAATGAGACATAACCTCACACCTGTCAGAATCAAAAAGTCTGCAAATAACAAATGTTGGAAAGGATATGAAAGAAAGGGAACCTTCATACACTGCTGGTGGGAATGTAAATTGCTATAGCCACTATGGAAAACAGCATGGAGAGACCTCAAAAATGAAAAATAGAAGTACTATGTGATGCAGGAATTCTATCCCTGGGTATATATGTGAAAATATATATCTGTGAGATAGGTAAAGGTCACTGCCCAGCTTTTTCCTCAGAAGTCATTTGCAGTTTTCTATCATTGAGCATCTGCTTAAATTTCTGCAGTCCTTTTTGCTTAAGCACTTAATTTTAGCATTTGTTATTCTGATCCCTTGTAATATAGTAGCTCTTTTTCTTTTTGGGGGCATTGACTTTTTCTGATGGATCTCTGAAAAAACTCAAATACTTCAGATGAGGTCGGGCGTGTTCAGGGTGCTATGACCATAGATAGAAAAAACTCAAATATTTCAAAGGAAAGAAACTACCTCTGGTAGAATGAATGATAAATGGCGCAGTAGATGTTTTTGGTCAGGTGACCTTTCCCATTATCCTTCAAACTGAAACTAGCCCTTAGAAACTTGGCTTTGATTCCAATGCATATTTCCTTCCTGGAAGTTGAAAAATTAGGTTAGGATAGAGACATGTAGTAAGGAGCAAGAAATTTGATTTTGCCTGCAAATTTCCTTATGTTGTAGAACATAGTTCTTTTAAAACAGTCCATGCACTGTATTATATAAATGTGGTTAATAATGTGGCACTTCATGAGTTCCCTTTGTGGTGCAGCGGAAATGAACCCAGCTAGTATCCATGAGGATGCAGATTCGATCCCTGGCCCTTCTCAGTGGGGTAAGGACCTAGTGTTGCTATGAGTTGCGGTGTAGGTCACAGATGCAGCTTGGATCTGGCTTTGCTGTGGCTGAAGGCCAGAAGCTTTGATCCCTAGCCTGGGAACTTCCATAGGCCACGGGTGCATTCCTAAAACAGCAATAATAATAATAATGTGGTGCTATAGAGTCAAGCTGAGCCAGGGTTTATATCCTGACTCTACCATTTTCTATCTGTGTGATTTTTCACAATTAACTTAACCTGTGCCTTGGTTGCTTCATCTTGTATAAAGCAGGGATCATAAGTGTACCAATCTTGTATAGTTACTGCAATGATCAATGAGATATGTGTCTAAGGAGCTAACCTTTGTTCTTGACACTTGATCGAGTTGTTCTTGTCATCATTGTCATTAGCATCATCACCACCACCACCACCACCACCACCACCCACACCATCCCCAGGCTCCTACTTTAACAGAATAAAATTTTATAATCTTTTGCTAAAGCTAATACCAGCTATCAGCAAAGGAGGAAAGGAGAAAAGAGTAAGCCTGGTTGCATCCTGTTTCTTACTCTCAGTTTAACCCTAACATCTCAAAGAGAATATAAGAGAAGGTAATCTAACTCTCTGTCGCTGTTTCCATAGGTACCTGTAGGCTTGGCTGGGCCTATTACTGTGCTGGAGGTGGAGCAGCTGCAGCCATGTTGATCTGCACCTGGCTCTCTTGCTTTGCTGGAAGGAACCCCAAGCCTGTCATGTTGGTGGAGAGCATCATGAGGAACACCAATTCTTATGCCATGGAGCTTGACCACTGCCTCAAACCTTGAGCTTTGGCAGAAGATTGGAGAGAGTGGGGAAGAGGAGAGAAGGGAGCCTTGAAAAGAGCTACCAAGACTAAGCCAGTTGCTAATCACTTGACAGTAGTATAACCCAGAGTTTGTATGCTTTTCAACTCACCAGTCATTCATTTTCACTTTCCCTTAGGCCAGTGGGTCAGTGACTCTTTACAAAATTCATTAAGAACAATGATACTCTCAAATGTTAACCTAGCTGGTGGACTACCCAAGCCCCAACCTCATCCTTCATACAAAATAAGAAAAAAAGATCCTCAACTGAAAGGTAACTGTACAATCAAGGAGTTCTTCACTTGCCCCAAAGCTCAAAGGATGGGTAAAAACACTTGTATAGGGAGGGGCTAGGAAATGGACAAGGCTGGTTCCTACCACTCCATTCCTTTGGCCCTTCCATGATGTTTATTGCCATCTCTAAACATCTGTGGAGTGCCATTGCCTAAATTTTTGTGACTTTCTCAGGACCATACCTCAATTCTTCCTGTTTTTTTTCCCTGCTTCTCTTCCTTTCCAGTTGTGAGGAACTTGTGGGGAGGGCAACTCCTAGTGGGGAAAACACTAATCAGGGATGCTTACATAAAGCCTAAGATCTCTTCCTTACTAAATGCTTTAGAATATTCATAAGAGTTCATTTTGTGTTCTGGCTGGGTGACTGGCTTCAAAATAGTGGCAAGTATTCCCTAGTCCCTTATTGATACCAAAAAATAGTGTTCATCAAGGGTTCTGAGCAGAGACTAGAATATGTTGTGCACTCAATAAACGCAAATTCAAGATGATGATGAAAAAGATGTTTCTGCTGGCTCCTTATTGAAATTTCTATTAGAGTTTATTTTTACTGACAAGGAAATCCACAGTGGCCTTTTGCCCCTATAGTAATTCCTAGCACAATACGTTTCTCTGCCAGTTTCAAACACTACTCATCAAGTGCTTTCCCTTCCATCTGGGGTGAGTTAGACATAAAAGAACACAGTCCTGATGTCACCTAGGGCTGACATATTTTTAGGCATGGCCTCCATCCCATCTGTGCTCAAGGCTGACGGATGGTGTAGAAGAACTTGGTGTCTCTCAGGGACAGAATTTGTCTCCCCTCTCCTCCCTAATTAATTCCAGGCTAGCTCTATTCTTCTATAACTATAGCTTTAGGGACTAAGGAGGGCCTGTGACTCAAAAGGCCAGCTCATCTGTTTCTATTATTAATCACTCCAGAGTGGTTTGGGTATAGCCCAGTACAGCCCTACCTGGAAGGAGAAAAATGGCAAAAAAACTTCTCTCATTAATTATATGCCAACCCAAGAAGGGTTAGGGTCCATATATCAGTCTTATGTAGGTAAGCAAATTCAAGCATATACTCCATTCATGAGCTCATTGATTCACTTAGTCACTCACCCAGGACACACTATTTTGAGTATCCTCCTGTATGCTGTATTCTATGCTAAGCACTGGGAAAAGAAGGGATAAAGATACAGTTTCTCACTCTAAAAGTGAAAAGGTATTGACAGACATGTAGTTAAATAATTGCCAGTGTGTTAAGCACTACTAAGTGAATGCGGGGTAAAGGATCACATAGAGGGACTATTAAACCAACTTGGGGTGGAGGGGTTCATGGGAAATATTTTTAGAAAAGATGATGCTGAAGTCTGAGAGATGAATAGGGGGTGTTAGTCAGCAAAGGCTAAGTGTGTACTAGACAAGGGAACGTGGAAAGCAGGGCATGGAGACATGAAAAAAAACAAGGTACCATCACAAGATGAAGCTAAAAAGGGAAATAAGAATGGGATCTTCTACACCAGGATAAGGAGTTCGGATTTTATCCTAAAGGAGGGCCATGGAAAGGGAAGTGACATGAACATATTTGTATTTTCAAAGATCAGCTTGACTAATGTGAGGAAAATGAAAGATAATAGAGAGAGACTATAGATATTTCAATGATCTAGGTATGAGAAGATCAAGTTCTGAACTAAGGGGCTGACTGTGGGGCTGGAGCAGATGGATGGATTTGAAAGAAGATATTTAGAACATTTTGTTACATACCATAATTAAAATATCTTGTTAATTTTATAATGAGTAAATGTTGAAATAATAATATTTTGGATATATTGGGTTAAATAGAGCATATTAAAATTTTTAAAAAGATAAGTAGGAAGTAGCTCCCACAGCACTTGGTGTCTAATGGATATGTGCAAGTAAGGAGAAGTGAAAATTTTGGGATGATCACTCTGGGATGTGGGCTATCACCAAATAGGGAATAGGAATAGCAGATAGTAAGGAACCGATGATTGAATTCATGTCAAGTATTATTTCCCCATGGAACTGGATTAAGTGTTTAAGGTAAGGCAAGTTGAACATACCTCATTGGGAGGGAAGCAATGTAATTAGGTTTGCAGTAGCCCCTTTCCCCGAGAAAGATGACTTAGAACAAGCAAAGTAAAAATAGAACAGGCTTACATTTCATTTTTATTGCGTAGACACAATAATGCAAACAATTTAGGAGCTCGGTGTATGGAGCATATGTCAAACTTGAGAAAAGGCAGATCAGTCTCTATTTTTATTCATTCATTCATTCATTTTTTTTTTTTTGTTCTACGCTCCAGCCAGGGATCAAACCATCACATCGACCCAAGTCACAGCAATGACAATGCCAGATCCTTTAATCACTAGGCCACTGGACAACTCCTAAGTTGGTCTCTTTAGAAAAGGTAGTCAGATCAGGTTATCTTTCTTCTCAGGCTAGGAAACTTTCTGGAATTCTCTGGGATGGAATTTGTGAAAGTGATATAAGTGTTTATGTCATGGTATTGGCAGGAAATGGATGGCAGACTCAAGGAACTTAGCTAGATGGGATTAATGAAGGGACTATGGTGGTGTGGGTAGAATTCAGGGAATATACAGTGATGGTGAGGCATACAGAGACTATGAGTGGTGGGGAGCTATTATCTTCCCCAAAGACTGAAGGAGCAAGGGGAAGAAATCATGTTACTGGAACCCAGCAAGAACTGCAATGGTGCAACAGGGGCTGCCTAATAGGAGCTGTGTCTTTAGGTATCACACAGTGAACTCTACTTAAATGCATTGCAGATGGGAGGGAGACAGGCACATAAAATCTTTATCTTCCTCTTTTCCCACCCTTTGATCTCCTACCAGTGGCCATAAACCAGACCCCAGCAAGAGGCTAGCTGGCAAAAAAAGACTGTCGCCAGTTCCTTGGGTCAGCCTCCTTTGGCACAGGGTATAACAGAGAAAGGCAGAGAATGGACCTTGGGGGTGTGAGTGGCAAGTGGAAAAAAACAGCTCAGTGAGTTTTCTTATCTCCTGATGCTCTCATTCCCTTACACATTGCTTCCCAGGAAGTCAATGCTTTGCTGCCCTCTGTGGCCCAGATACCTTTAACACACTGTACTGTACTCACACCCTAGAGAGGAGACTGAGCAGCAAGGGGTTAATTCAAAAGAACCATTTGAAACGACTGTCACCTTGTATAAGGTATGAGTTAGTGGGAATGTTTTCTTTCCTTTACCAAGGAAAGGGGATAGGATTTAAAAGGGATTTTTTTCCTGTGAAGAAACCAGGCCCGCAGGGGCTTATATTCAAAGAGGGATCCAGCTCCTTGTTCAATTTGAATTTAAATTCCTCCCTGCCTATGTCTGGTTTCTTTCCTGCCAAGCCTTGTTTTTGCGTAGATGTCTGACTACTCTGTCCCCCACCCCCACCCCACCATGGCCTAGAGCAGACTCTTGGAAGCTAAGCCTGCCTGCCCTGGCTGCTGTTAAGCAGGGAGGAAGATGAGCCCGGGGGTCTGGGTCAGGCTCAGGGTTCAGGTGAAGGCTTGGAGGAGCGAAGTGAGGAGCTCAGGGACAGAGTGTTTTGCCCTACGCCTCGCTGGCTGGCATTCTCCCTGCCTGTGCACACAGATGAATGCCTAACCATGGGTCCTTTCTGACCCTTGGAACCACTAAGATCTTGTGTGTAGAGAGGGGTAAGAGGTGGGAGGATGTTCACATGGGCGAGCTCAAAACCAACAGAATATTTCTTGGGTCTACTTAGTAGGACATTCCTTTAGGAAAGAATGTAAGATGGAAGCAGCTGCCCAATTGACATGCCTCTATGTCTGTAGAGAGATGATTTCTCCACCTTGGGTGGCCCTTGGTATATCACAGATGTCAAGTCACTCAGGTCTGTCTTAAGTGATGCCTTCTCCATAAGGTCACCCTGCATTATCCCTCCTCCCAGGGCAGTGGCTGTCTCCACTGACTTCCAGATGCTGGTGACTTCCAGGCAGAGTTCCTGTAGGCAGAAACATGTGCTGTGAACCAAAATGGATGGGCTCTGGCCTCTGGGAAAGGGAGCTCTGGCTTCTGCAAGAGTAGGTGCTGATACGAGATTAGGGTTGGATGAGAAGCCCTGGGAGGATGAGGGGATGAGGAAGATGCTGGCAGGCAGAGGCTCTACAAACTGTCCAACAAGTTGCACTAAGAGGGAGGTCTGGCCTCTTCAAAGTGTGATAAGGACACTTCCTTCAAGTGGACATTCATTCTTGGTGGAAATACTAATGTGGAGAAGCTTCAGGATTGTATTCAGTCCCAAGGCAGCTTGATGGTGAGAAAAGATGGAAATTGAAAGAAAACCAGTATTGAATGCCTCTTGTAAAAGATGGAAGGCAACACACTTGGTGGCTTGGGGAGAAAGGGGTGCTATTTCTAGAGCTCGTGATCAATCTCCAACCAGACCTAGTAAAGCTTTTTCAGCAGATAGAAGGCAGGACCCTTACAAGAAGTGCTCTCTGCCCTGTGTCCTTGGTTTAGAAGCATTTTCTGAGCTGGATGGGGGCTGAAGTTGAAGGGTATGTATTACTGGCCTCACTTTCAGATAGAGAGAGAAGTACTTTTGGCTTCAATTTTCATTTCATCTACTTATGAGATTAGACCCTCCCAGTGTTGATCTCTTCTCTAAATGCATCGAACCCCCACTGAGTCCTCAAAGCTAACAGCAAACAAAGAGTTGCTATGTGTGCACACAAATGATTTAGCTTTTCATTATACAGAGCTATTGATATGCCAGGAGGCAGAAGTAGGGGGAGACAAAATGCTTGGTTTTGACTGCAGCACTGTCTCCTGCTTCTTCCTCCCTGTCCAGAAAAGAAGATCCAGAGAACAGTCCTTGGGTGAGGAGGGCATCAAGGCCAACTGGCATCCATGAGGGCAGCCCGAGATGTCAGCTCCCTTTCCTGTAGTGCCCCTACTTCCAGAAGAGGTAGTGGCAACTACAGAGAGGAAACAAAGCGGGTAGAAAGAGAAAGGGGAATAAAGAGGGATGGATGACAAGGTCAATATGGGAATCATTCCAGAGACACACTGCCTCCTCCCATGTGGCCTATTAGAATCTCATTTGGGAGAACTTTGCATTTTTTTCTGAGATATCTCTTTGTATAATCTGAGCTGAAATACTGCCCCCCCCTCCCCAGCCCCATGCCAGACAACAAGGTAAAGTGAAGACAGTTCAGGTTTTGGAGTCAGATAGATTGAGGTTTGAATCCCAATCCCAAACAGTTCTGAGCTGAATGTAACACCAGATCCTTAACCCACTGAGCAAGGCCAGGGATCGAACCTGCGTCCTCACGGATACTAGTCAGGTTCGTTAACGCTGAGCTGCAACAGAAACTCCTAGAAAACTTTCTAAGACAGCATCTCCTATCTGCTGTTAGCCTCCATACTCTGCAGGAGCTATAGAAGGCATTTATTATCCGATGGCCCCATACTTTTCAGTTTGCGCTGATTACCCTAACACAGTAATTTTGAATCCTGGATACCATTAGAATGCTCTGAGAAGTATTTAAAAAATTTTATGCTTATATCCTACCCCAGTCCCACTGAGTCAGAATCTCTGGGGGCCCCTGGACCGTAGTATCCCATCTTATTTAAAAAATTTTATGCTTATATCCTACCCCAGTCCCACCGAGTCAGAATCTCTGGGGGCCCCTGGACCGTAGTATCCCATCTTCATTTTTTTTTTTTGTCTTTTTGCTATTTCTTGGGCCATTCCTGTGGCATATGGAGGTTCCCAGGCTAGGGGTCCAATCGGAGCTGTAGCCACCAGCCTACACCAGAGCCACAGCAACGCGGGATCCGAGCCGCGTCTGCGACCTACACCACAGCTCACGTCAACGCCGGATCGTTAACCCACTGAGCAAGGGCAGGGACGGAACCCGCAACCTCATGGTTCCTAGTCGGATTCGTTAACCACTGCGCCACGATGGGAACTCCCCATCTTCATTTTTGATATAATCTGCTGACCTCCTCGTCATCTCTGCATTTATTGAAGACTTCAGGACCTGGGTCACTTTCTTTTCTCTATTCCTATTTCTGTCATCATTTTAGCACCTTTAACATCCACAAGAACCACTCTGCCACCTTCTTGACCTCTAAATTCTTTGACTTCCTTAACATCCAATGATATTTTTCTTCCATCCAAGCTCTGCTGCTCCCAGTCTTGGTATTGGCAATAAATGTGCCATCACCAAAATCCAGATTTCAAGCCTCCCATTCCTGGCCTTCACTTCTTATCCTTTCAGCTCGTGTTCTTTAATGTCCCTACTCCATTAGCTCTTTGATTCCATCCTAATTACCTAATCTAGAGCCCATTGTTCATCAATGTAGTCACCTCGAATAAATGTTCCCATCTTTTGCCCCCTCCTCACTTGTAATATATTTGACAAAATCTTAATCTTGCCTGGTTCCAACCAATGACAAAGAAAAACAATAACTGTTCTTGCCTTTTCTTTATCTATACCCACTCCATTGACGAGTTCATCCAATCTCATGGCTTTAAATACTATCTATATCCTTGCTACACAAAATGTGGGCTATAATCCAAAAGCATGGCAGTACATTAGAGATTTAGAATCTTGGGTCCCACCCCAGACCTACTGAATCTGCAGTTTAGCAAGATCCCCAGGTGATTCATATTCATTAAAATTTGAAAAGCATTGATCTATGCCAGTGGATCGCAGCTCTAATTGCAAATTGGAATCAGCTGGAGACTTAAAACTCTGCTAATACCTAGATCTACTTTCAGGGTCTCCTGAAGCTTGTGTTGGCCTGCTAATAGGCAGGGCCAGGGCCCAACTGGTCTGAGAGGGTCTGGCCTACTGGTAAGCAAGTTGGGTGCCCAGGCTGCAGGATTGAGGTTTTCCTACACCTGGTATTTGCTCTCTGGTGGATGAGGCTGGTCCAAAGGCTAGAGCAGCCTTCCTGGAGGGCAGGGCCAGTGCCAAGGGGAGTCTGGGGCTAGTGCCTGCTGACTGGTGGGTGGAGCTGGATCCTGGGCCCTCTGGTGGGCAGGACCACGTCCAGAGGCAGCTGTGGGCTCAGGGGTCCTTAAGGCAACTTGTCTGCTGCTGGGTGGGGCAGTGTCCCTGCCCAATTAGTTGGTTGGCCTGAGGCATCCCAGCACTGGCGCCTATGGGCTGTTGGTCCTGGAAGAGGTGGGCCCTGGGCTAATAAGCTAGAGGGAGGAGCCTCAGTATCCCTATGGTAGAAGGCACTCCCAATAATGACTGCTCCCAGTGTCTATGTGCCCAGGATGAGCTGCAGTTACCTCCTGCCTCTCCGGGAAGCTCTCCAAGACCAGCAGGTAAGTCTGACCCAGGCTCCTATCAAATTACTGATTTTGCCCTGGGTCCCAGAGTCTGTGAAATTTTTGTGTGCACCCTTTAAGAGTAAAGTCACTATTTCCCCCAGTATAATGCCACATTTCTGTCTCAGCTTCCTTGCCCCTGTCCCCAAATGTAAAGCCCTTTTTGGCTAAACTCTATATACTTCATCTCTCTTTTCTAGGTCAGACATGCTCTCATTATTTATACAAAATTCTGACCCAGTAGCATTCCAGAATCCTGAACCAAACTCTAAACTCTTTGGACTACAACTTGGGGAAAAGGACTTTTTCATTGTTATACAAGCTTTCCTCCTTTCTCTGACACTATACTTCCCAACAAATCTCTAAGCTCTTTCACAGTTCTGCTTTCTTAGCCAGGACCGGCACATCTCCACAACATACTTTTAGGCTGGAGTCAGCAGTAGTGTAGAACATTAACTCATTAACAGCAAAATTGCCTTTCCTTACTTTAGACTCTTGCCAGACTAAGATTGTTTTCAATTAGCAAATATGAAGAGAGATTTTTTCTTTTTTCTTTTTGCACAGCAATTATTTTTACAGGGTAGTAGGGAACTCAAAAGAATCCATGTAAATATACATGGTATATGTATGTATGATAGGTAATAAAGCATAACCCAGAGGGTGTAGATATCTATGAGGGTCATTCTCAGTAATATTATTGTTTCCTGGTCGCTTTTAGAAAGAAAAAGGCTAGAGTCCTATATACATTAAATTCCAAGGACTATTAGCGTTTGCATGACTGGTCTACTACCATTCAAACATAACCATTTTTCGGGAGTTCCCACTGTGGCTCAGCAGTAATGAACCCAACTAGTATCCATGAGGATGTGGGTTTGAACCCTGGACTCTCTCAGTGGGTTAAGGATTGCTTTGAGCTGTGGTGTAGGTTGAAGACAAGGCTCGGATCTGCCACTGCTGTGCCTGTGGCATAGTCTGGCAGCTGCAGCTCTGATTCGACCCCTAGCCTGGGAACTTCCATATGCCATGGGAGTGGCCCTAAAAAGACAAAATTCTGCAAACTTAATCATTTTTCTTTTCCATCTCTACTGGGTTCTGAAAAATACCACACATATCTTTACTTGTGTAAGTCACAGCAATGTGTGGGCAGTAGCCCTCTAGCCAAACTGATTCCCTGCTATACCCCCTGTTGTACCATAACTGTAACATATCCTGCTTTCAGGTCTTCACTTGCAATCTTCTCTTTGAGTTTGTATCAGACTATCAAATGTGACAATAGCCAGAAACCCATTTTCGTTTTTTTTTTTTTTTTTTTGTCTTTTTTTAGGGCCGCACCAGTGGCATGTGGAGGTTCCCAGGCTAGGGGTCTAATCAGAGCTGTAGCCATTGGCCTACACCACAGCCACAGCAATGCGGATCCAAGACGCATCTGTGACCTACACCACAGCTCACGGCAATGCCAGCTCCTTAACTGACATCCTCATGAATACTAGTTGGGTTTGTTAACCACTGTGGTACAACGGGAACTCCACCATTTCATTTCTAAATGATAGATCATGAGCATTTAGCTGAACTAAAGTGCTTTAAAAATCAGCAACACAAAGAGATTTGGGGTTTGGGGGAGCTCATGAAATATAAATGGCCACCACGCACTGCAACACACCGTTGAGCGCTCTTGTAAAACCAATGACAACAACAATGAAACAATCTTTTCTTCTGGCCAACCTTAAGGGAGAATGTGTTCTCAAGGTAGTGTTCTACCACAACTGTAAATTCACTCCTTTGTGGTTTAAACTCAAGGACTATGCTAGTATCCGAAATGATGGGAACAGTAGGATCTGTTATATTTCTAGAATCATGACAGAAAAAGGAGGAGGTGTTGGAGAAAATTCTGACTATTGCTAGATCCTGGAAGTGTATTGATTTATGGACTCAGGTTTGTAAACCTGTGAATAATGAAGAGGAGGGGAAAAGAGTATAAGTGGGTACACACACATATACGTGTTTCTTTTTATTACTTGTTGTAGGAATCATTCTAAAAATACATCCAGTTTGAACCTCCTAATATAACAAGCTATCATTCCTGGGATTAAATTGTTATATAGCACAGCTGACCTTTAGATGGGGCGATTAGCCCGCTGGGCTTAATCTACTCACACAAGCCCATATAAGCAGAAAACTTTTTCCAGCTGGGGCAGACAGAAAAGGCAGAAGGGGAAGCTGGAGAGATTTGAGGCAGGAGAAGGATGTGAAATGCTGTTGCCAGCTTGAATATGAAGGGGGCCACCTAAGAAAACATGCAGGAGGCCTCTGGGAGCCCAGTGGCCCCTGGCTGACAGTCAGCACGGAGATAGGGACCAAGGTCTTATAATTGCAAAGGATTAATTCTGCCACAACCCACACAAGCTTGGAAGAGAGCTCCGGGCTTCCAGATGAGAATGCAGCTCAGCTGACAACTTGTAATACCCTGAGCAGAAATTCCTGTCACACCACGCTGCACTTCTGACCTACGGAACTGTGAACTAATAAATGGGTATTATTTTAAGCCACAAGGTTTATGGTAATTTGTTAGGCAGCAATAAAAACTAATATACTACTGAATTAATTTTGTCCCGTGATCATGGAGCTCTTGAAGGTGTGGATCATGTCATCTTTATGTAAAACTCCCACTGTAACCTAATGTGAAGTAGAGTAAGTACTCCAAAACTGTGAACTGGTAACAAATCAGCTCCCTGGGCCAGGTGCAGTTGCTCAGTGTGCCTACTGAACTTTGAGTGTCATTGAGTTGCTTCTCTGGTTCACTGTTACTCTTCAGCAAAAGGCTCGAAAACAAGGTCCAGCCAGCCAAGGCGTTTAGCTTAGGTTCTCTCTTCCCCTACAACCCAAAGGAAGGGTCCCTCAGGCACACACGAGTTTTTAATAGCAATGTTGTGTGGTCTTAAATAAGCCAGGCTGGGCTCCCTCTGGGATAGTGGAGATGATATGGGATAAAAATAAACCACCAGGCACTTTGCTGCCCTCATTCTTGGGTTGATGAGGAACCAGGTGATGAAGTTACAGTTTTAACATAATCATGAGAATGGAAAAGGGCTCACTCCTCTTTCAGTTCTCATTAGGGTCTTGGTCCAGACAAAGGCTATATTTACAAATGCTTTGCAAAATATAGTCTCTTTTCTGTTCTTGGCAGCAGGGCAGCTGGGCAGAATGGCACTGTAATGTTGGCTTGGCTTTCCCTTCCACTTCCATTCCTTTCTTGTCTTCCTCCTTCCATCCTTTCCCTGCCTCCTACTCTTAATTTCATTTTTTTGCTATTGAGCTGTTTTGTTGGAAGAGTGAGAGCTCCAGAGCAGCAACAGCAGGAAAAAAAAAACAAAAAAAAAACAAAAAAAACCTTCAGCCTCTCAGAGTGAGATAAATGCCCTTTATTCTTATTTGAGTTTCTCACTGCCTAGAGTGTAAGGGTAGAAAATAGAACTGTCTAACAGAAGCAGAGAGCAAGACCTTTTCCATGGTGTTTGGAAAAGATTAAAAAAGGGAGCAGAAATAAGGATGTGGTGACCCTGTTCCTGTCCCTCGGTAGTCACTCAGTCAACATTTCTGGATGGCTCTGACATTTACTGTCATTTCATGTCATGTCATTAAATGGGGCATGATGTGGTTTTAGTACATGTGCCCCCTGTGTGCTCAGGCATTAGCTACCTGTTCTTGGGCTCCAAAAGAAACATGAGATTTCCCTGTTCTTTTGGAGTTCCCATCGTGGCTCAGCAGAAACGAATCTGACTAACATCCATGAGGACGCAGGTTTGATCCCTGGCCTTGCTCAGTGGGTTAAGGATCCAACATTGCCATGAGCTGTGGTGTGGGTCGCAGATGTGGCTGGGAGGTGGCAGGCACCTGCAGTTCCAATTCGACCCCTAGCCTGGGAACCTCTGTATGTTGCGGGTGCGGCCCTAAAAAGACACGCACACAAAAACAAAGGAAAAGAAACAGGAGATTTGAGCTATGCCTTTAAGGAACTAACAGGTTTTCTGGGGGAACATAGAACTCATATATGAAAAATACATGTGAAAGACAGACGCCACAGGCCAGGCAGAAGAACTGGGGACAGGATGTTTTGGGGCTGGAGAAGAGTGGAAGAGATGTGATTTGTGGAAGCAGCAGTGATGGTTCTTGCGGAGGAAGGACTTTGTGGCATGGGGTTGGGAAGAAATGTTGAAAAGTATCTTCATAGATGCAGGGTGACTGGGGATAAACATGCTTTGTACCCAGTTGTCACAGAGTTTTCATGTTGTTATGGAGTGAACTGTGTCTGCTCCCAATTCATATGTTGAAGCCCTAACTCCCAGTGTGTCTCTGTCTGGAACTAGAGACTTTAGCAAGCTAGAGCTCCAGTGGCACAATGGGTTAGCGTGCAGTACTTATATAGAGACTTTAGAGAGATAACTAAGGATAAATAAGGTCATGGGGTGGGGCCCTAATCAAATAGGACTAGTGTCCTTATAAAAAAGAGGAAGAGACACCAAGAAGCATGTACAAAAGAATAGGCCATGTGAGAACAGAGTGAGAAAGTGTCCATCTGCAAGCCAAAGGGAAGGGCCTCAGGAAAAAATCAATCTTGCTGATACCTTAATCTTGACTTCTAGACTCCATAAAAATGAGAAAATCAATTTCTATTGTTTAAGCCACCCAAGCTGTGGTATTTTGTTGTGGTAGCCTGAGCTGATGAATATGCATGTGAAGGAAGATTATTTTCAAGCCCTGATTCTCAGTGCTGGATGACAGTTGCTCTAAGTCATTTATTCTCATGGTCAAAGTGGGTTAAAGTGGGTTAACAGTGATGGGTATGTACACTTGAGGATACAGGCAGATTCTGGCATGACTCTCCGCTAGGTGGCCTTTTGTAGGTCATGTTACTTATCTGGGCCATTTTCGTCTCTTCAGTGAATTAGGAAATTAATAAGGGTAAGTTGCTATAATTGAATGGATATAAAATTCAAGGTGAGGATCATAACAACTTTGGTATTTTTTTTTTTATTTTCCCACTGTACAGCAAGGGGATCAAGTTATCCTTACAAGTATACATTTTTTTCCCCACCCTTTGTTCTGCTGCAACATGAGTATCTAGACAAAGTTCTCAATGCTATTCAGCAGGATCTCCTTGTAAATCTATGCTAAGTTGTGTCTGATAAGCCCAAGCTCCCGATCCCTCCCACTCCCTCCCCCTCCCATCAGGCAGCCACAAGTCTTTTCTCCAAGTCCATGATTTTCTTTTCTGAGGAGATGTTCATTTGTGCTGGATATTAGATTCCAGTTATAAGTGATATCATATGGTATTTGTCTTTGTCTTTCTGGCTTGGTATGTTTTTCATGATATTCATGCTCTACTGCTTTGTTCCCTCCTCTTAGAATCCCTGGTTTTGATATCACATGTCACTGAAGGTCAATAAGACCTGCAGTCTTACATACCCACACATCCCTAATTCTTGTTATTGATAAGTCTTCTACTCCTAAAAGGACCTGTATCTTCTGGCTTTTGGCTGGTAGAATCAAGTACTTAATCCATCCTATGGTACTACCATTAGGTGCTAAGGTGACAGGAAAATGCCTTTTCTGTGGTGAAAGTTGAGGGAAACCATGAGAATAGTGAGTCAGGACCTTGGGAACTCTCAGCTCTCAGATTGTTTGGTAAGTGGGATTCAGATTAGGAATCACCAATGCTTTCACCTCCTGCTTTATGCTCACTCTTAGAAAAGGTGCTCTCAGCTCTGGAAGAAGTGGTATGGAGTAGTGTGACTTCTCCTGGTCAGAGATGAACCCCCATCTTTAGCAACCTTGGCTTCTCACTAACCAGACACAGCTGTAGTTGTCATTCAGACCCCCTAAACACCAGTCTATTTGTAAAGACCAGGGCCCTGGGTACCAGAAGTTTGAGCTTCTTGTTCTCTTCTGCCATGAGCCTAATTATCTCTCCCACCCTGTTGGAACCTCCACTACTCAAACACACACACCTCCCATTTGGCCTGGGGAGGTCTAAAATCTCCTGAAGCCTGTACTAGAAATCCTGAGTACAGCTGAGTAAGTGGCAGAATGATTGAACATCTTTTCCTTCAGCTTAGATGAGCCTCTAACCTGGGAAGGAGATTTATTTCTGTTGTCAATGTTATTTCAGGACTCAGGAACTAGTCGTCTACCTGGCTCTTCAGCCAATCATAGGCAGTGGTAAAGAGGAGGCTGGGAAGCGACAAAGTCCACTGGGGATACTGCAGGTTATTTTGAGCTTATATTATTCTTAGCCAGCAGCCTGGGGCGTTGGTGTCTGCACATGATTCAGTTTTGCCTGGTGGTGGTGGCAGCAGGACACTTTGCTTCAGGTGCCTGGCATGCAGTATTACAGGAATGAATTATAGGAAAAACAGTTTCCTGATGCCAACTCAGTCTCCCAGTAGACCTTGAGGGTCAGGAGGAAGATTTCATGTAGACATCCTGCAATGTGAGCAGACGCAGAAATGCCAGTGCCCACAGGGGAGCCTGATGCTTTAAACAGAAAATAACTAGCTTGGCACCATAAGATGTCTGGCCTGATTCTGAGATGCAAGAAGCTAAGGCCCCCATCATTCTGATGTGGCAAGAATGGCAAGGAACCGGGCAGTGGGAGAAGGGCTGGTGAAATGCACTAGGGAAAGAATACACTACTCTTTTTGTGTTTCTCCCTCTGAGAGAACAGAGATGGACAGCCATCATCTATGCCTTCTTAGTACCTCAAACACTAGGTGATAAGTTAATCTGGTTCCCAGAAAGTCCTTCCCCATTGGCTCTATATTTCCAAATTCTTGGTGTGTATAATTCCTTAAAAATTCCAACCCTTTTCCAGTTGCACATAGGAATGCTTAGCACAGTGCTGGCCATATTGGCATTCATTCAATAAGTGTTAAATTAATGGATGGTCTATATCAGTAGGTTTTGTACTTAAAAAAATGGAACCTTTTTTTTCAAATATGATCTTAGTTTGAAACTCAATACATAGAATGGATAAAAGGAGAACCTCACTATGATACTGGCACTGGTGGGAGGGAGGCAGAGCTATGCTTCTGTCTTCCCTTCACTATTTACTATAGGAAAGAGTTAAGAATGCTAAGATTCCTGCAGCAAGGATTCATTAAGTATCTATGGCTTGCCCAGCCTCATACATATTCTGGAAGATCTAAAAAGAATAGGAAGTTTTATAATGGGTAGGGCAGATTTTAAGATGGATAATAAAGATATACATGAAAGGAGTTCCCATCGTGGCGCAGTGGTTAACGAATCCGACTAGAAACCATGAGGTTGCGGGTTCGATCCCTGGCCTTGCTCAGTGGGTTAAGGATCCTACGTTGCGTGAGCTGTGGTGTAGGTTGCAGACATGGCTTGGATCTGGCGTTGCTGTGGCTCTGGCGCAGGCCGGTGGCTGCGGCTCCAATTAGACCCCTAGCCTAGGAATCTCCATATGCCGCGGGAGTGGCCCTAGAAAAGGCAAAAAGACCAAAAAAAAAAAAAAAAAAAAGATATACATGAAAGATATATGAGAGAACTAGAGAACCATAAGGAAGGAAAATATCACAAGGGACTATATTTTACAGAAAAGGTTGGCTTTAACCTAGACCTTGAAGGAAATGCAAGATTTCAGTTTATTCAAAGAAAGGAAAGTGTTCCAGATTGAAGCTACAGATTGAAGGCATAGAAGTGGGAATGAGTATAGCAGTGACCCAAGGATGGAGGAAAGGGGCTGGTGGTGGAGCAGTGTGACTAGATAAGCAGAACAAGTCTGTGTGTGTGTGTGTGTGTGTTTTGGGGGGGTGGTTATCTGGTGAGAGGGGTAGGATTTACTAGACCATAAGGTGGAGTCAGATGATGGTGGTCTTGAAAAGCTGCCAGCGGAATTCAGGAGGTGGTAGGTTCTTGGGAAGCCACTAGAGGTTTTTAAGTATGCGAATAGCCTAGGGAGAAATTTCTCTAATAGTGACCTAGAGAACACATTCATGGAAGAAATGAGAGTCCATAAGTTCATATAAAAAGTTACCGCATCAACCCAGGTCAGAAGCATGTTTCTCTTCTTTTCTACCTGTGACTTAGTCTCTGAGCTGGGTTGGACCAACTGATTTAGGAAATGACTGTGCTCCATTGCAGGCTGTATGGCCTGCTAAACTGTTAGCAATTTTTAAAGCAAACAATATCCTTATTCTACAGTAACACCAGTCATCTGACTTTTCAGCTTGTTCAGTGTGTTTCTGATAAAGAGAAGAGCTCAGGGAAGTCACCTTCTAATGGTACTGTCATTGAGTACTGTCTTGAATGAACACGAGTCGTCTGCTTTGAAGAATTAACTTAATGTCACATCATGTTTGGTGGCACTCAGATTGCACATGCAGTAAGGATTTGTTTTAAAGTTTCTGAAGAAAATTACACTACAATTGGGTTACAAGGATCCTGGGAGCATTTACTAGAGTTACATGTTCTAGATAATAAATCTAAGCAGTGAGCTGGATTTGCCTTGAGGAGTGTGATAAAATCTGGCATTACTGCATTTATTCCATTTTGCCTCTCCAGGTAGACTATGCCAATTTTCAACATGACCATGACTCAGATACCCCCATGAGGAGTTCAATTTTATGAGTCCCCTCTATTGGGTACTAGGATAAAGAAGTGGGAGTGGTAGCAAGTAAAAAAGTCACAAGGCTTAGGCAAAGGAAGTTCATGGAGAAGAACATATTAGGATAAGCAAATATGACCAGATAATAACTCTCCCTGGAACTTGGAAATGTGATGACTATTATTATTATGAGTGAATATGACTTTATGAGAGAAACAAGAAAGAATAAAGAAACATACTGAATAGGAGAAGATATTTGAAAATCATATTTGATGAGGGGTTAATATCCAAAATATATAAAGAACTTGTACAAATCAACATCAACAAAAACCAACCAATTGAAAAATGGACTGAGAACTTGAATAAACATTTTTCCAAAGAGGATAAGTAGATAGCCAATAGGCACATGAAAAGATACTCAATATCACTAATTAATTATCATGGAAATGCAAATCAAAACCACAATGAGATATCACCTCACCCCTGTCAAAATGGTTATTATCAAAAAGAAAAGGAATAAAAAATGTTGGAGAGGTTGTGGGAAAAGGGGAAACTTGTGCACTGTTGGTGGGAATGTAAATTGCTCAAGCCACTGTGGAAAACAGTATGGATATTTCTCAAAAAATTAAGAATATAACTACCACATGACCCAGATATTCTACTTCTGGGTATTTACACAAAGAACACAAAAACAATAATTTGAAAAAATATGTAGCCTATGCTCATTACAGCATTATTCACAATAGCCAGTGTATGGAAACAACATAAGTGTCCAATGATGTATGAATGAATAAAGATGTGGTGTAATATACATAATGAAATACTACTCAGTTATAAAAAAATGAATTCCTGCCATTTTTGACAACATGGATGGATCTTGAAGGTATTATGCTAAGTGAAATGAGTCAGATGGAGAATGACAAATACTGTATGATTTCACTCATGTGGAATCTAAAACAAAAGGAATGAACAAATAAAACAAAAATTCATAGAGAAGAGATTAGTGTTTACCAGAGAAGAAGGGGGTTGGGGGTAAGAGAAATTGAGGTAGTGGGTCAACAATATGGTGATAGATGGTAACTAGACTTGTGGTGGTGATCACTTAGTAGTGTATACAGATGTCAAATTATAATGCTGTTACCTGCAACTTATATAGTTAAAAAAAGAAGTGGAAGAAACCAAGTATAGGAGGTTAGGGCCGGTCCATGTGCCATTTATTGAGAGGTGTTTAATGATAAACTTAAAATTGCTAATTCTACAGATTCAATGAATTTTTATAAGTGAACCATTATAGGGACTAAAGAATCACCAGTAAATAGAAATGCCTGTCCTCATGAAGTTTATATTCTAGTGTGGGACAGGAGCAGGTAAGAAACAAAATAAACAGACTCTTTTCCTAAGTGAGTTCATCCAGCTCCTTTGTTTTATTTACCATCTGTATTCTGACTTCTAAATTTACATATCTAGCCCTGCTCTCTCCTTGGGACTCCAGATTCATTTAGCAGATTGCCAATTCAATGTCTCCCTTTAGGTCTTCTGGGCCTCTCAAGTAGAACATGACCTAAATAGAACTCTTCTTGATACTTTCTCCGCAAATCTGTTACTCCAACAGCATACTCCATCTCAATAAATGGCCTCACAATTCTTACAATTGCTCAGACCAAGACCTAAGAATCTTTTTTTTTTTTTTTTTTTTTTTTTGCCATTCCTGGGCCAGGGATTAGGTCTGAGCCACAGTTGTGACCTATGCTGCAGCCTGGAAACACCAGATCCTTAACCCACTGTGCAAGGTCAGTGATCGAACCTGCATCCCAGCGCTCCAGAGATGCCACTGATACCTCTGTGCCACAGTGGGAACTCCTTGAGTCATTCTTGATTGCTGTATTTTCATCACCCTCCAATCCGTTGGCAAATTTCTAAGTCCTACCATGAAAATCCATGCTGAATCTGACCATCTCTCATCACTTCCATGATTATTGCCCAAAGCTAAGCTGTTATTTTCTATCACTAGAATAACTGCAAGTGACTACTAAGTAGTCACTCTGTGTCCACTTTTATCTTCACCTAATTAATTTTCCACACAATAGTCAAAATGATCCTGCATACTAATATTTACATCAGATCACTCTGGCACCTAAAAACTAATGACTTCTCATGAACCTAAAGTAAATAAAAATTCTTTTTCAAGACCACCAACAAAATCTGATACAAAGTCTGGTACCCTAGTCGCCTTTCTTTTTTTAAATATTGAAGTATAGTTGATTTACAATATTGTGAATTATAGTTGATTTATAATACAGGTCTATAGCAATAAATAAATATTTCAGATTATTTCCTATTATAGGTTGTTATAAGATATTGGATGTAGTAATTATTTGATGCTTATCTATTTTCTGTATAGTAGTTTGTATCTGTTAATCTCATATTCCTAATTTATCCCTCCCCCCATTCCCTTTCCCCTTTGGTAATCATAAGTTTGTTTTCTATGTCAGGGTCTGTTTCTGTTTTGTATATAGATTAATTTGTATTATTTTTTAGATTACACATATAAGTGATATAATATTTGTCTTTTTCTGTGTGACTGACTTCACACATACTGTTCTCTAGATTCATCCATGTTGCTATAAATGGCAATATTTCATTTTTATGACTAATATTCCATTGTATAATATATACCGCATCTTTTTTTTTTCTTTTTACAACTGTACCTACAGCATATGGAAGTTCCCAGGCCAGAGGATGAATCAGAACTGCAGCTGTGGCCTATGCCATAGCCATGGCAATATTCAGTATTTAACCCACTCACTGAGTTGAGGCCAGGGATCAAACCTGCATCCTCACAGACACAACATTGGGTCCTTAACCCACTGAGCCACAACAAGAACTCCATGTCTTCTTAATCCAATTGTCTATTGATAGATATTTAGGTTCCTTCAAGACACGATGCTTCCATGTCTTGGCTGTTGTAAATACTGCTGCTATGAACATCTGGGTATGTGCATCTTTTCAAGTAGATTTTTCATCTTTTCTGGATATATGCTCAGGAGTGGTATATCTGAATCATATGGTATCTCAATTTTTAGTTTTTTTTTGAAGGAAACCCTTGACTGTTTTCCACAGTGACTACACCAATTGACATTCCTACCAACAGTATAAGATGGTCTCTTTTTCTCCATACCCTCTCCAGTGTTTATTATTTGCAGACCTTTTGATGATGGCCATTCTGACTGGTGTGAGATGATACCTCATTGTGGTTATGATTTGCATTTCTCCAGTAATTAGTGATGTTGAACATGTTTTCATGTGCCTACTGGCCATCTCTATGTCTTCTTTGGAGAAATGTCTATTTAGGTCATCTGTACATATTTTTATTGGGTTGGGTTTATTTTTGATATTTTTATGAGCTGTTTGTATATTTTGGATATTAACCCCTTGTCAGATGCATTGTTTGCAAATGTTTTCTTCCATTCCATATGTTGTCTTTTTGCTTTGTTGATGATGAAAAACTAAGTTTGGTTAGGTCCCAATTGTTTATATTTGCTTTTATTTCTTTTGCCTTGGGACACTGATGTAAGAAAATACTGCTATGATTTACATCCCAAAATTTTTGCCTGTGTTCTTTTCTAAGAGTTTTATGGTATCATGTCTTATATTTCAGGCTTTAAACCAATTTGAGTTTATTTTTATATTTGGTGTGAGGGAATGTTCTAATTTCATGATTTACATGTAGCTGTCCAATATACTACTTGCCGATGAGACTGTCTTTTCTTCACTGTATATTCTTGCCTCATTTGCTGTAGATTGACTAGGTGTGTAGGTTTTTTTCCCTGGGTTCTCTATTCTGTTCCATTTGATCTATATGTCTATATCTGTGCCAACAACATGCAATTCCTATTACTATAGCTTTGTTGTATAGTTTGAAATCTGGGAGGGGGATACTTCCAGGTTTGTTCTTTTCTTTCAAGATTGCTTTGGCAATTCTTGGTCTTTTGTAGTTCCATATGAGTTTTGGATTATTTGTTTTGGTTCTAATTACAATGTAATGGGTATTTTAATAGGGATGACATTAACTCTATAGATTTCTTTGGGTAATATGACCATTTTAACAATATTCATTATTCCAATCCAAGAGTATGAGCTTTTTTCATTTCTTTGAGTCAGCTTCAGTTTTCTTTATCTGTTTTTTATAGGTTTAAGCATATAGGCCTTTCACTTCCTTGGTTAAGTTTATTCCTAGGTATTTTTTGTTTCACTTTTTTCTTTTTTTGGCTGCACCCACAGCACATGGAGTTTCCCAGGCCAGGGGCCAATTTCAAGCCACAGCTACAACTTACACCACAGCTGCAGCAATGCCAGATGCTTAGCCCACTGGCCTGGAACAGGGACCAAACTTACACTGCCACAGAGACAACACCAGGTCCTTAACCTGATGCACAGTGAGAACTTCTTGACTCAACTTTAAATGGGATGTTTTTTACTTTAACTTTCTGATATTTTAAAAATTATTTTATTGAAGTATAGTTGATATACCATATTGTATTAGTTTCAGGTGTACAACATAGTAATTTTTTTCATTTTTAAAAATTTTATTGTAGTTGATTTACAATGTTGTGATAATTTCTTCTGTACAGCAAAGTGATTCAGCTATACATATACACACAGCTATTCTTTTTCAGATTCTTTCCCCATATATTATCACACAATTTTGGTTGGAGTTTCCGTGATATTTCATTGCTAGTGTAAATAAATGCAACAGATTTTTTTATATTAACCTTGTATCATGCCATCTTGCTGAATTCATTTATTCTAATAATTTTTCTGTGGAGATTTTAGGGTTCTCTATATGGAGTCATCTGCAAATTGTGGCAGTTTAATGTCTTCTCTTCCAATTTGGATACCTTTCTTTTTCTTGTATGATTGCTGTGGCTAGGACTTCCAGTACTGTGTTGAATAGAAGTGATGGGAGTGGGCATCCTTGTCTTGTTCCTGAAAGGCTTTCAGCTTTTCACCATTGAGTATTATTTTGGCTATGGGTTTGTTGTAAATGGATTTTATTATGTTGAAATATATTCCTTCTATAGCCACTTTGGTGAGAGTTTTTTTTATCATAAATGGATATTGAATTTTGTCAAATGCTTTTTCTACATATTTTGAGATGACCCTGTGGTTTGTCTTTATTTTGTTAATGTGGTGTATCACATCTATTTGATTTCTTTGTATTGAAATATACTCATGACCCTGGAATAAATCCAACTTGATCGTGGTGTATCATTCTTTTTATATATTGTTGAATTTGGTTTGCTAATTTTTGTTGAGGGTTTTTGTGTCTATATTCATCAAAGATATTGGCTTGTAATTTATTTTTGTAGTGTCTTTTTTCTGGTGTAGATATCAAGGTGATGGTGGCTTTATAGAGTTAACTTGGCAGTGTTCTCTCCTCTTAAATCTTTTAGAATATTTTGAGAAGGATAGGTATAAGTTCTGTTTTGTGTGTTAGGTAAAATTCCCTAGTGAATCTGTCTGGTCCTGGACTTTTGTTTGTAGGGAGTCTTTTTTTTTTTTTTTTAATTTGTATTTATTTATTTATTTATTTATTTATTTGGTCTTTTTTTTGTCTTTGTTGTTGTTGTTGTTGCTATTTCTTGGGCCGCTCCCGCGGCATATGGAGGTTCCCAGGCTAGGGGTTGAATCGGAGCTGTAGCCACCGGCCTACGCCAGAGCCACAGCAACGCGGGATCCGAGCCGCGTCTGCAACCTACACCACAGTTCACGGCAACGCCGGATCGTTAACCCACTGAGCAAGGGCGGGGACCGAACCCGCAACCTCATGGTTCCTAGTCGGATTCGTTAACCACTGCGCCACGACGGGAACTCCGGGAGTCTTTTTTTAATTACAGATTTTATTTGACTTTTGATGACTGATCTGCTAAAATTACCTATTTATTCTTGACTCAATTTTGGCAGGATGTATGTTTCTAGAAACTTGTCTGTTTCTTCTAGGTCACCCAATTTGTTGGCATATAAATGTTCATAGTATTCTCTTGTGATTTATTTTTGTATTTCTGTGATATCAGTTATTTTCTTTCCTCTTTCATTTCTTATTTATTTGGGTCCTCTCTTTTTTCTTAGCCTGGCTGGAGGTTTGTCTATTTGTTTATTTTTTCAAAAAAATAAATATTGGTTTCATTGATCTTTCTATTGCTTTCTGATCTCTGTTTTATTTATTTCCTCTATGATCTTTATTATTTCTTTCCTTCTGCTGAGTTTATGGGGTTTTTTTAATTTAAAAAATTTTTTTATTTTTATTTTTTCAATATCACTGATAACTGGAATCGAACATACAGTACAAATGAACCTTTCCACAGAAAAGAAAATCATGGATTTGGAGAACAGACTTGTGGTTTGCCTAGGGGGAGGGGAGGTAGTGGGATGGATTGGGAGCTTGGGGTTAATGGATGCACACTATTGCTTTTGGAGTGGATTAGCAATGAGATCCTGTTGTTAAGCATTGAGAACTATGTCTAGTCACTTACGGCAGAGCATGACAATGAGAGAAAAAAGAATGTAAGCATGTATGTGTAACTGGGTCACTATACTGTACAGTAGGAAAAAAAATTGACTTCATGTTTTGTTTGTCCTTCTTGATTCCTTTTGGTGATAGGTTAGGTTGTTTGAGATTTAAACTTTTTTTGTGAAAGGTCTGTATTGCTATGAACTTCCCTCTTAGAAATGTTTTTGATGCATCCCATAGATTTTATAAGGTTGTATGTCTTTGCCATTTGTCTTAAGGTATTTTCTGATTTCTTCTTTGATTTTGTCGTTTCCCATTGCTTTCTTCATAGGATATTGATTAGTCTCCATGTGTTCTTTTCCTGTTTTTATTTCTGTGTTTGATTTCTAGTTTCATACTGTTGTTGTTAGAAAAGATGCTTGAAATAATCTACCCTCTTAAATTTGTTGGGGCTTGTTTTGTGACACAGTATATGGTCTATCCTAGAGAACATTCCATGTACACTTGAAAAGAATGTGTAGGAGTTCCCGTCGTGGCGCAGTGGTTAACGAATCCGACTAGGAACCATGAGGTTGCGGGTTCGGTCCCTGCCCTTGCTCAGTGGGTTAATGATCCAGCGTTGCCGTGAGCTGTGGTGTAGGTTGCAGACACGGCTCGGATCCCGCGTTGCTGTGGCTCTGGCGTAGGCTGGTGGCTACAGCTCCAATTCGACCCCTAGCCTGGGAACCTCCATATGCCGCGGGAGCGGCCCAAGAAATAGCAACAACAACAACAACAAAAGACAAAAAAAAAAAAAAAAAAGAAAGAAAAGAATGTGTAATCTGTTTTTTGTTGTTTTTTGGATATAGTGTCCTGCAGATGTAAATTAAATACAACTGGTCTGTTGTGTCATTTAGGACCTCTATTGCTTTATTGATTTTCTGTTTGGAGGATCTGTCCATTGCTATCAGTAAGGTGTTAAAATCTCCTACTATTTTTTTATTCCTGTCAGTTTCCTCCTTTATGTCCATTAATATTTGTTTTATATATTTAGATGCTCTTATGTTAGGTGTGTATGTTAACAAATGTAATATCCTTTTCTTGTATTGATCCCCCTTTTGTTATATAATGTCTTTTGTCTTTTATATGGACTTTATTTTAAAGTCCACTTGGTCTGATATGACTGTTTCTATCCCTGCTTTCTTGTAATTTCCACTTGCATGAAATATATTTTTCCAAACCCTCACTTTCAATCTCTGTGTGTCTTTGACCCTCAAGTGAGCTCTTGTAAGGCAGCATATTACAGGTTCTTGTTTGTTTTTTTTTTTAAATCACATCTGCTTGTGTAATTTGATCAGAGCATTTAGTCCATTGATGTTTAAAGTAGTTTTTGATAGGAATGTATTAGGATAGTATTTTGGGTAGATTTTCTTTGTTCCTTTCTTCTTTTTGTTTTTCCTTTTGTGGTTTGATGATTTTCTTTTGTAGCAAGCTGAGTTCCTTTCTTTTTGGTTTTCGTGAATCTATTGTGTCTTTTTGGTTTTTGGTTACCATGGAGTTCAAGTATGTTGATCCATAAGTATATCTATTTCCTTTAAACTGTTAGTCACTGAAATTCAAACATATTTAAAAGATTTTTAACGCTTCCCTCTCCTACATTTTGTGATTTTAATGTCCTATTTTACAACTTCATTCTTAATTGTTTTACTGTTTATTTTAGCTATAATAGCTTTTACAATTTTTAATTGTTTTTTAGTTTACGTACTGGCTTATTTAAGTGGCCTTCAATCCTTTTACTTATTTGCCTTTCCTATTGTGATTTTCCCTTTCCTATAGATTGTTGCTACCTTTCTATTTAAAGAGGACCCTTTATTGTTTCTTTAAGGGTGTGTTTAGTATTTATGAGTTCTTTTAGTTTTTGTCTAAGAAATTCTTTCTCCTTGTATTCTAAATGATAATCTTGCTGGGTAGAATATCATAGGTTGCATGTTTTTCCCTTTCAGGAATTTGATTATGCCACTCCCTTCTGGCCTGCAAAGTTTCTATAGAGGAATCAGCTGATAGCCTTTGGAGGGTTTTCTTGCAACTGACTCCACTTTTCTCTTGCATTCCTTAGAATCCTCTGTTTTAATTTTAACTTTTGCCATTTTAATTATGAAAGGTCTTCATGTGTGTCAGTTTGAATTCATCTTGTTTGGGACCCTCTGTGCTTCTTATACATGGATTATTTCCTTCTTTAGTTTTGTGATATTTTCAGCCATAATTTATTCAAATGCCACTTATTTGTTCTTGTATGTTATCTAGTATACTATTCATTTCTTCTAGATTGGTTTTTATCTCAGCAATTGAGTTGTCTAATTTTGATTAGGTCATCTTTTATCGTTTCCTTTCCTTCTTAGAGTGATCTGCATTTCTTTTTATAACTTTCTTAATTCCTTTCATATTTTTATTACCTCCTTTTTGAATTTGGATTCTAGTATACTGGTGAGGCCTGTTTTATTATTTGTTCTTTCGGGGGGTGGGGTTCTTCTGTTCTTTTAATTAGGAGTAGTTCTGCTTTTTTATTTTACTTAACTCTCCCTTACTTAACTCTCCCTGTCTCTGAATTTAGAAGAAATGGTTATCTACTGTGGTCTTAAAAGGGTATTTTTATGTGCGAGCATCTCTGTGTAGACTGTGTGAATCCAGTATTTTTGGTGCAAGGGCTGGTTTTGGTGTGGGTCCCAGCTTTGGTGTGGGTGCCAGCTTTGTCTTTCTTCAGAGTGTTCTGTCTGTATCCTCTTGTTAGGGGTTATGTTTGGTGTTGCAGTGTCCGGAGCCTGTGCTAGATGTTGGGTGGGGCCTCCTCTTTGCTTTGTGGCTGTCACAGGCCTGTCAGGGGCAGGGTCTGCTCCTCAGTTGTTGGAGTAAAATCTCTGAAGGTCATATTTTATCAGTCCCCATTACCCTCAAGTGCATGCTTTTCCCCAAAAGAGTTGACTGCTGAAGCAAGTGAAGCCTATGTGGTCACAGCAAAACTATTCACCACCCAAGAAGGCATCCATACTTCTACCAAGAAACAGCCCAAAGTCATATATCTTTCTCTGTCATTCATCCAAGACCTAGTGCGAGGTTGTGGTGTGGAGTGGGCTGATGTTGATGGATGGAGTACTGGCCTTAGGTATCAAGGTGTTTGTGCTGCTGCCTGGGACTTGGATGGCCTCTAGGCAGACTTCTCACAAGATTTGTCTGCCCCATATCCAGCTCCAAGCTGCAGTATAGGGTGAGCAGAGCCAAAGCTTTCCTGCCAAAAAATGAACCAGTATGTACTCTTCCCCAGGGGCTGTCTGCCTGGATGTATGTTTCTGTGGCACCACCAATGCATATGCCAAAATCCGCTACAACTAGACCTGTCCTTGCCATGCACTGGTTGACAGTGAACTGCATAGCCAGATCCACCTCCACCATGTGCAGGCTGACAAAAAGGGTTTTCTGGTTCTGCCCAGACCAAACTCCAGGTCCTCCATGCTGTTTCCATATAGCTAGATTAGTCCTCTTCTAGGGCCTGTCTGCCCAAGATTCAGTATTTAGCAGCTCTGCATATGTGTAGCCCTGCCTGGTGTGTACTTTGGACTGGGAGGTGTGGGGAGGTGGTAGCCAGTGCTGGGCTCTGTTTCCTGATTTTTAGCAAGCCAGCATGTGTACACTCCTCTTGAGTAGATGCTAAGCTTTTCTAGCCCCTCTGTCTGTTCCAGCATATTTCTTGGGAGTCAAGAGGGCTCCCCAGTGTGTGGGTCAGCCCATGTGGACTTTTTGCCCTTTGTATGTATGTTCCAGAGTTGCTGGTCCCATCAGGATGATTTTTTCCCCCATCCTACTTGGTTACATGGAGATCATTCATGCAGCTTTGATTGTATATGAATTCTTCTGTCAGTTTCTAGTTGATTTTCTATAAGAATTGTTCCATATGTAGATGTATTTTTGATGTGTTTTTGGGAAGAGGTAAGCTCCACATCCTCCTACTCCTCCATTTTGATTCCCCTCTCATTCTACTCCACACTGGTCTCCTTTCTATTGAATGAATTAACCAAGCCCTTTCCCTCCTGCCCTTTGACATTTCTCTTCCCTCTGTCTGCTGTACTCTTTCTCCAGCTTTTCACATGGCTTGTTCCTTTCTATCTTTCCAGCTGACCACCTCAGAGTGAATTTCCCTGATAATTTAAAATAAACCCAACTCTATTTTTCTCTGTCATGGCACCTGATTTGTTTCCTTCATCATACTTACCACATGTGTGAGTATATGTGCGTGTATGTATTGTTTGTGTTTCTGTCTCACCCATCAGGCTAAAAACTTCATAAATGTAAGGGTAATAGCCATCTAGTGTCCAGCTCAATAACAATGCTTTGAATAAACAAGTAGTTAGAGAAGGATTTGGGGACATAGGCATCATGAAGTTCTGAAAAAACTAAAGCTATGAATGTTCTGGGCTGTAGATCTTTACAATAAGAACTGTCAGGGTTAGGTGCAAACTTTTAGGGATAGAGTCAGAGCCAGAGATTATCATGGCCAGGGTGCATGATGTGGAGGTCAGAAGAGTAGTTGTATCTATACAAGTTCAATAAGAATATACTGACAAACAAATACTAACAAATTAAAGGGCAGCATGAAGGTAGCGCTCTGATAACCTATGCCCAGGGAATGCAAAATTTTGTTTCATCAGAAGTAGAATATTACTTAGAAGAAATAAATACTTTGGCATCAGACAGACATGGGATTGAACACTAGCTCGACCATTTATAAACTGGGTGAGTTTGGGCAATTTATTTAGTGTATCTAAGCATAATTTTTCTCATCTATAAAATGGATATGATAGGACAACTATTGCATAGAGTTATTGTAAGAACTAATGAGTTGAAAATGTAGAACAGAACCTAGCACATAATACAAACTAGCAATGAACAAAAATAAGAAAAAGAAGAAATGAGCTCTCATTATATAATCCTCAAATTCTCTATCATTGCTTTGGCCTGGGATCTCAGGAAGGTGATCATGATTACCTCGGCATAATTGCGTGGGTAACAATCTCAAGGTCATGATCATAGTTCCATGACCATACCAAAAACCAGTCAATTAATCAGGAAAAAATAGAATCATTCAAGCTAATTATATATTCCAGACCCCAGACCAACAATGGCTTACTAGTTTAGCAATTCCATGCTACCTGTATCCATGTAGGTCACTATAGACTAACTCCTCCTTGTAATTTGAGGTGGAGGTGTATTGATGTAGCATGGAGTCACAGATGGCCAGGAAACCAGGAAAGACTTCAATATGGCTTCCTTCAAAGAATGCTATAAATACAATATAATACAAGAGAAGTCACTTAGCTCCTGAATGAGGGCATAAATTCTGAGAAGTAATCATACCTGTAGTTGTACTTTTTTAATTACTTAATTTTATTACATTTATAGGTGTACAACAATCATCACAATCAAATTTTACAGCATAATTGTTCTTGATGCACAAAATAGAAGCAGTGGTAAATTATCAATCCTAAAATTAGAAAGGAATATTTTCTATGAATATTTGTAGTTCATTATTGACTTTTGAGGCTCATTATACAAGAGCTAAAATATGGAATTTTATGATTACTTTGTATAATTATGTATAGATGGAGAAAACCAAACTCCCTTTAAAGTCAGTGGGAGATATGCATAAAGAATGAGAGCTAAAATTGGCCCCTATGTATTTTTCAATTTTTCTGGATGTAGAATTCATATTTTAAAATGACAAAAGACTCATCTTGTTTTCAACTTGAGTATAAAGCACAATAACAATAATTTATTTACATAGTTATGTTCTTCTGGGAGCTCACAGCATTTTGCAGCTGTTCCCTTATTTTCGTAAAGGAAGGGGTAAGGTTTTAATCTCTGCTTTTTTCCAGCTATGGAAATTGAGTCACAGAGTGGCCAAGTCATTTAATAGTGATAGCACAATAGGTTGTTGATACTTTTAAATTGAGATTAACAATAATGCCTTTCCCATCTCATATTGTTGCTACAAGGGCATGCATAGGCTCTTTCTTGAGTGATTTCAAACCATCTTTACCTTCGACCTCCTACCACAGCCACTCCTGCATTATTTCCTCAAAGACTTCCAATCTGGCACTTCTATGTTGGACCCACTGCTGCTGTTTATTGCTCCCTACTCTGTGATTTTGAGGACATCCTAAGATTGAATGTTCTTGGGACCACCCTTGACCAATAGAAGCTAGAGCTTTTAGAAAAAAGTTTTCCACATTTTCCCCTGGGCTGGTTATTCTGAGATGCAATCTGTTAGTTTCCTCAGCTTCCCAACTATCCACAGAGATACCCAAGTCAAGAACGTATTGTCTTTCTCTCTTTTCTTGTTTCACTTCCCCACCTCTCTCTATCCTTCGAATTGCTTCTCTAATATCCCACCTGCACAAAAGCCTTTCCCTCAGTCTCTGCTTTCAGTGTAACTGTGGCCAGAGTGACATGAAATGGTAATATATATGAGAGAACTTGAAAACACCAAGATGCTGTGTAATATAATTATTACTATGACTTTTATAATGGTAGTAATATTTGTACCAATTATAACCATTATAACTAATTTTCAATTTGAAGCTATTGAAGTATTGAAGCAAAAATTGTCAGATCTTTGTTAAACCCTGGAATCACTGTAAATCAGCAGTATATCTTTGTCTAGAGGAACACAAATACTTCCCAAGGGATATTCAGGCAAAAAAGGAACAGAGTCAATTTTCAACATCATCCTAACTTCCATATAAATAATTCCTAAAATTGATCTGCCTAAGAATGTCCCTGAAGTTAAGGTGTCCTACCAGTTTTCTTTCTCACCTGTCCTTTCAAATTTGTCCTTCTACTACACACAAAAAAAGCAGAACATTCATCTGGAATCTTAACAATGATATAACTCATCCTCTGACTATTGTTTAAAAACAATAGCAACACCTTCCTGAGAAATAGTTCTGTGAGAGACAAGCAAAGAGAGAACTGGTATGAAGTAACTTTTGTGGGCTTCTTACTTCTTGATGGTACTATAGCTTTTCTTCTATGTGCTGTTAATTTCTACATATAGATTAAAAAATGCCATCATAAAAGCACATCTACCTACATCATACCTACATCATAAAAGAACATCTACCTATGTGCAAGAATAGGCCAAATGTTTCTAAAATACTTTCTAGAATGTGATGCCCAGAATTTTAGGAAACCAGATTCATTTAATTAGGGAAAAAATCTTTCTCCTCAGCTTATATGTTTTTCTAATTATGTCAAATACTTATAAGCAATCCTTTTCAACAAATTTAAATTACTAATCTATCTATATGTAAAATTCTCAAGTGTCTTTCTACCTAAATTTTTAAGGTACGTCTAGCAGATTTAGGGTACAAAACTAAAATACATCATAGAAAATGTGTATGTGTTTGTAGCCCAAAAGACAAATCTTAAAATACACAACTTCCAGTTTTTAAATTTATTTTTGACTTCTTATTTTGAAATAATGTTAGGTATTCCTTTTGTAATTAACTCCTATCTTGAGAGAGATACTTTGAGACTATGTGAATGTCCACAACCTCCTTAAACTTTTGCCCACTATTTTTAGCATCTATTGGTAGATGCTGTCTACCACAGTTAATATAGTGGCGTTTTAATGCTGATTTTTCTATTTCCCATGTTCCTTCTACATATATTACCTGAAATTCTTTTGTAAGGTATAGCTATCCCTTTTCCACTTATTTATTCATTTATTTATTAAATTCTGTATTATATCAATATGGGCTTATGGATATTTCTTATATTCGGTAGGATATAATCCTGTCCTATTATTTATTTTGTTTCTCAAATTGTTCCAGCTTGGGCTATTGGGATTTCCAGCAACTGGGAAAGAAATCCCTTTGCATATTAGATGGTTTTAATTATTTACTTTCAGCAAAATTAAAGGACTGGTCAAATTATCAGTTGCTTGATCATTAAAAGTAATGTTGATGATGGAACACTGTGAAACTTTTTAGTTTTTTTTACTTTACAATTTTTATTCAATTTTAAAGGTTACTTTTTTTCCCTTTTTTATTACTCAAATGAATTTATCACATCTGTAGTTGTATAATGATCATAACAATCTGATTTTCAGTTATTACAAAATATTGGCTATATTCCCTGTGTTCTACAACACATCCTTGAGCCTATCTTACACCCAATAGTTTGTACCTGCACTCCTTCACCCATATATTGCCCCTTCTCCTGCCCCCCCCCATGGTAACCACTAGTTGAACATGGTCAAAATTTTTACACACAATACAGAAGACTTTCAAACAATTAAGTGACATTGTAATAAGAAAACTTTCATTCCCATATGCCTATCATGTGGCCCTGCAGTTCCAGTCTTCAGTATTTATTCAAGAGAAATGAGCACATATGTTTATCCAAAGACTTGTGGCAAATGTTCATAGCTGTTCTATTCAGGACTCAAATGTGGAAACAATCCAAATATCCATGAATAATAGAATAGATAATGAAATTGTCATCTGTTCATAAGATAGAATACAATACTTTTTTTAAATTACAAAATGCTGATAGACCACAAAACATTGATGAATGCCAAAAACATTCTATTAAGTGAAAGAAGTCACACATTATACACTGATTCCATTTATATGAAATTCAAGAACATGTTGAATTCAATTTAGAGTGATATAATAAGAGCCATCTTAAGGGTAGTATTGTTTGGGAAAGGGCACAAGGGGAACTTCCTGTGTGCTGTGAATGTCTTATGTCTTGATCAGGGTGGGGGTTACATGAGTGCACACATTTGTCACAACTCATCTGAGGATCTATCCATTTTTTGGTATGTAAATTATGCCTCAAAAATAACAGAATGTATAAAATATCAACTGCAAAAACAAGAAAGTGGGTAAAAGATATAGGCAAGTTACCCAAAAGCAGTTGTATGTCATCAAAATGCCTATGAAAAAAAATCTACTAGTAATCAGATATGCAGAATAAAACACAAAACTACACACTACTTTTAACCCCAAACTGGTAACTTTGTTAGGAGGATAATGGAGGAATGCAAAGAAACTAACTCCCTGTCTCTCTCTTGGTGAGACTTATTACAATATCCCAAATAATACTTAAGGTAATAAGTACTTATTTGTACTTGGGATGAGCACTGTAATAAGTAATAATGGAATAGATAATGAAATTGTTTTGACCTAAGCATTAAGAGCTGTGATTGGGTCACAATTCTTGAATCCATCTACAACAAAAGACAGTGTGAGTTTTCTAAATCCAAACTTTTATTGGGCCTTTGACAGTGGGGTGGCTTCCATGTGTAGATTATACAGCTTTCCTGAAGATACCTGTACTGCCTTGGAGAGTAGGAAGACTACATGTGGACACCCAAGCCTTTTTGATAAAAGCTGGGTGGTGCAAGGTATAGCAGAAAGCCGAATTGGTTGGCCCCTAGGCTGCTAAATTTTGTTTGCTTAAAAATAGTGTACTGGTTTTAATTGAGGACAACACCTAAAGATTCAAGAATTTGGGAGTTCCCGTGGTGGCTCAATGGTTAACAAATCCAACTAGGAACCATAAGGTTGTGGGTTCGATCCCTGGCCTTGCTCAGTGGGTTAAGGATCCAGCATTGCCGTGAGCTGTGGTGTAGGTCGCAGATGTGGCTCAGATCTGGTGTTGCTGTGGCTCTGGCATACAGCTCCAATTGGACCCTTAGCCTGGGAACCTCCATATGCCGCAGGAGTGGCCCTAGAAAAGACAAAAAAAAAATATTCAAGAATTTCACAGGAAAATCATTCACATCTATCTAGATCATCTGGAGCTGTACAGCAGGAGACCCCACCCCCCTGCCCTGCACCTCCACTCCCAGTCAATGTGTTCTTCAGTTTGCCATAGTCCTCATAGCTTCCTTTTGTGCTCTGACACGGAGGCTCAGTAGCAGGTTTTCTGATGTCAGGCCTGTATTACTTGTTTATGTTACTCATCTTGTCCGTATACTTAATGGAATCTGTTACCTGATGTAAAGTACCATGGAAAAAGGACAACAGACTCTATTAAGGACTACCATTTACTAATAATATACATGAATGAATGGATGAATGGATGAATGAGAGAGAGAAGAATAAAAAAATAAAGTCCTCAGATGGACAGCTTTGCTTATTCTTCTCTTTAGTACCTTGAGTTTACCAATGTCTTCCTATACAACTTTACATAGAACAAATATGCAGAACTATATTTAGAAAATTTAACAAGCTGAAAGAGGTCCCTTTCCAATTCATTGTTATTCTTTGGTATCAGGGAATGGGAATATATTGTGACTTGGGGTTTTGGATAAGGTTTTCATGTAACATAGGGGAACTGTGGATGCCCATGACAGGGGAGGCGTGAATGCAATCTTTTTTAGATGAGATTGGGCTCATTCAGGGTGGTATGGCCATTGAGTGTTTTTTTTTTTGTTGTTGTTGTTTTTTTTTTTTTTTTTTTTTTTTTGTATTTTCTAGGGCCGCACCTGAGGCATATGGAGGTTTCCCAGGCTAGGGATTGAATCGGAGCTGTAGCCGCCGGCCTACACCACAGCCACAGCAACGCCGGATCCGAGCCGCGTCTGCAACCTACACCACAGCTCATGGCAACACCATATCCTTAACCCACTGAGCGAGGCCAGGGATCAAACCTGAAACCTCATGGTTCCTAGTGGAATTCGTAACCACTGCGCCATGACGGGAACTCCGGCCATAGAGTGTTTTTTAAAACGTCCATGGATTTTACTCTTGGGACTCACTGTCAAAGGATTTCATGCCTTTCTTGACCCAGTTAAAGATTGCTCACCTCCTCTGTCAGTAGTATGGCTGAGCTACCTCCCTTCTTAAAAGTGGAGCAGAGGTTCATTAGTTCAGTGCCCCTAAGGTACACAGATGGCCTGTTAAAGCCAAAATAGCTAGCCCCATCCCCAGAGCTTATATTCAGTAAGTCTGGGGTGGAGTCCAAGAATTTATATTTCTAACAAGTTCCCAAGCCATGCTGATGCAGCTGGTCAGGGAACCACACTTTGAGAATCCCTGGTGAAATCCTTCACCTCTGGTGAAGAGAGAGAACTCCTGGAACTCTGTATTAATGATTTATGCTCAGGAGGATTAGACATAAATGATAACCCAATAGATTTAATTGCATGTTCTTGATCCATGCTTCCTGTTACTAATTACTCTGATATTTTTTCTGTGACTAGTTCAGGAATTGAAAGTATTTAATTATGGCCTTTTTTTGGAGATATAAAAGTAATCAGTGGAGAACTGACTCAGTTGAACTTGAGATCTAAATCCTTCATTTCTCCCTGGGGTATCACTCCAGTAGGCAGCCATAAACACTCTTTGCCCTGTTGTTTTGTGGTTTTGTTGTTGAAACTTGTTGTTCTCATGATAGATCAGGAAGTACTGGGCTTGCATGGCATTGAAAGAGACCCCTGTTAAATAGCGAAATCAGGCATGCTCTAAAACTAGAATAGGCACACTGGGAATGTGACAAAAGGGATACTTTCTCTCCTTGAGAATTTAAAGGTAGGCTCTTCATGTTCCAAGCCTCTCCTCTAAGGCATGCTGTCTATCTCTGTCTCCTATCATTACTGCAGCCAACCATTCCAAAGGAACATATTGCTCTGTGTGTGTTCATGCAGAATCTGTATGGAATTTTAATTTACATAAATGTTGTTCTGAATTCCACTCAACTGTAATATTTTATGATTCATCTATGTTGACAGGTACACCTCTAACTTTATCAGGCTTCAAAATCATCAGGGGAAGTTGTTAAAATAGAGATTGCTGGGTTCTGCTACAAGAGATTCTTGTTCAGAAGGTTTTAGGTGATGCTTAGGAATCTGCATTTAAATGAATTTATTGGGGTATAATTTATAATACCGTGAAATCCACCTGTTTTATATATTGAATTTAAGGATTTTTAGTACATTTGTAGAGTTATATAATCATTGCACACAATCCAGTTAGAAATGTGCATTTTAAGAAGCTCCCCAGGGGCTTTTGATGCAGCAGGTCCTCTGAGTGAACTTTCAACATGGTAGAGATTAAGAATGGGTTTTCTGAGATTCCAACAGCTCTGTCACTTCCTGCTAGACCTTTTTCATGGCCCACCCTCTCTCATGCCCTTACCTGCCTCACTCCTCATGGCCCTTCATGCTTTCTTTTTATGTGACATGAGCTGTAGTCATGGCTCCCATTTTCATTTATCCTTGCTCCTGCCCCTCTCACACAAGCCAATATTTCCCTGTTTTTTGATCCCATCAAATGCCTATGCTAGCACAGGTAGCTGCCTACTCTCCCATTCCCATGGATCTTAGACCTCACTTTAAAAAATATTCTTTAAAAATAGGTAAATATCATATGGGTTTCATGTCGTAATAAGGCAGATTGATCAGCTACTAAAAAAAATTGTGTGGCTTAGCTGGTGAAGAAGATGTTTGTTCATGTAAGGTAAATAAGACTGACCCAAAGGAAGCCTTGACCAGAATCATTGCTGAGCATAGAGGCCAGCCATGGGTCCCGATCAGTACCCAACTGCTCTCAGGGATAAGAGAGCAGTAGGGTCAATAATTAGGATCTTGCAACTTCATAGGTAAAATGATACTTGTCAAGAGGGAAGAAACAGTACCTCAAGTTCTCCCTGGAGCCTGAATAGGAAACAAAACCCAAACATCACTTCTTTTGGCATTGAAATATATACGAAACATTACTCAGAGATATGTCATGCTCTGGGTCTATATGCAGAACCCAAATTCTACATGGCTATAAAATGTCAACCTAATAAACTATTGAAAATTATCTAGAGTTTTTCACTCAAGTAAAAATATTTATTGAGCAAGTATGATGCCCCAGGCACATTAGTTTCTGGGTCATTGGTGCACATAATTAAATTCACCAGTGAAGATGCAACAACAACAAAAATGCAGATATTCTGACCTTGGCCTTGAAGCTCTGATTCAGTAGGTTTGAGGTGAGACTGTAGGCATTGCTGAGGAGGAACAGTGTTGAAAATCATGACTATTGTGTTTTTTCAATGTCAAAACAGAAATGCTCATTGCTATTCACAGCTAATAAATACTAAGCTCACATTTGCTTAATAACCTAGGATGTCAATTTTTATACCTCTTTCTCTAAGATCCCTGTGATGGCATGACCACCAATTTTACTTCCTAGAAGTAGTTGCTGTATGATTAGAATTCAGTATTCTGACAAATATGAGGCCTCAGAGGCTCCCTGTAGGTTACATTGTTTTTTATTAAATTTTTTTTTTGGTTCTGTTGTTTGGGTTGTTGTGGCTACTCTGGTGCAATATCTCAATACAAAATTAAGAGCACCAGTATTTTTCAAAAAGATGATACAGATGCATTGTATGGTAGGCAGAATTCTGAGATGTCTCCTGTTATGAATGGAATTATGTTTCTCTAAAATTCATATGTTGAAGTTCCTCAACATACTGAGAATAAAACAATATTTGGAGATAAGTCCTTAAAGTGGTGATTAGATTAAAAATCATGACATTAGAGGGGGCCCTAATCCCATATGACTGGTGTCCTTATTAGAAGGGGAAGAAACACCAGGGATGGGTGCACACAGATTAAAGTCTATGTGAAAAGAAACCAAGAGGTCAGCCATGTGCACGCCAAGGAGAGAGGTCTCAGAGGACACTAAACCTGATGAAATCTTAATCTTCAATTTATAGCCTCCAGAACTGTGAGAAAATAAAATTTATGCTGTTTGAGACACCCATCTATGGTATTTTGTTATGCCAGCCCTAGAAAACTAATATAGCTCTCAATATTTCTATCCCCAGGTATAAAATACCTCCCAAATTATTCAGTCAAACAGAAATCTAGATATCACCATGATTTTGCAGATAAAATTAAAATCCTAAATCAGTTATCTTTAAGAAAGATTATTGGAGTTCCTTGGTGGCCTAGAAGTTAAGGATCTGGTTTTGTCACGGCTGTGGCTTGGGTCACTGTTGTGATGCAGGTTCAAGCTCTGGCCTGAAAACTTCTGCATGCCATGGGCATGGTAAAAAAAAAAATATATATATATATATGTTATTCTCGGTGAGCCTAACCTAATCAAGCGACCCCCTTAAAATGGACTGGGGTCTTCCTGGAAAAAGATAATTCAAGAGGAATTCAGCATGAGGGAGGTTCTCTGTTGCTGGAGCAGGTTATGTGGCCAGGAATGTGGGTGGCCTATAGCAGTTAAGAGCAGCCTCCAACTGACAGTCAGCAAGCAAATGGGAACCCCAGTCCTACAACCAGAAGAAATAAAATTCTGGCACAATCACACAAATTTGGAAGAGGACTGTGAGCTCCAGATGAGAAAGTAACCCAGCTAACACCTCGATTTTGCTTTTGGGAGACCTTGAGTAGAGAACTCAATCATAATATGCCTGGACTTTTGATCTACAGAAATGTGGGCTAATAAATGGATATTATTTTAAGCTTCTCAGTGTGTAATAACTTGTTATGCAGCAATAGAAAATAATTTTTTTTTAGAAAACAGTGTTTCTGAAACTCAATTATTTATCAGAATCTGCCTGGAAGGTGATATTTTTGGGCTCCACTCCAAAGAGTTTGATACAGTATGCCTGGCATGGGTCCCAGAAATCAGCCTATTCACCTGATACCTGGTTTTAACTTGCTTTCATTGGAGACGTGGGCTTGCTTGAGAGGACATTTTGAATTGTCACTTGCTATAGAGGTAGGTGGCCAAATGAGACAATGGGCAACATGAGTGTGAGTCCAGAGGCAGTGGCTTTAGCAAGAGTTAGCATGAAAGTTGGTCCTGAATCCAAGGTCTCTTACTTTACGTTTTACCAAAAGTCTACTTGGCTAAGTCAATGAACCAGCATTCCAACTCTGTCATCCAAGCTTTGACTGCCCTTTATTAGAGCTACCATGATAATAAGGCATGGTTCTATTAATTCTACACTTTCTCATCATTTTAACCTACAGATGATTTTCCCACTCTTTTCAGCTTTGTATGAACATTGTGTCTAGCTCAGGAATCAAAGGGCTAAGAATTGCAAGACACAGCTGGCCCTACTAACTTTATGCTAATTATTGGACCCATTAGAATCAAACACGTGTCTTAAGTATAATGGGGAAACAATGCAGTACAATTGGGAAAAGTACAGGTGTAGAAAACAGGAATCTCATTTCTGCCATTTATTATCTTCAGGAAAAAGAAACATGTTTGGCCTCAGTGTTCTCATCTTGTAAAAGGATCTAGTAGTACCCACTGTACCCACCTTATGAAATTCTTTTCAGTATCAATAGAGATAATCGGGAGTTCCCATTGTGGCTCAGCAATAGCGAAGCCAACTAGTATCCACAAGGATGCAGGTTCAATCCTTGGCCCCACTCAGTGGATTAAAGATCCGGCATTGCTGTGAGCTGTGGTGTAGGTCACAGACGCAACTGAGATCTGGCATTGCTGTGGCTGTGGTGTAGGCAGGCAGCAGCAGCAGCTCTGATTTGACCCCTAGCCTGGGAACCTCCATATGCTGCAGGTTCAACCCTAAAAATAAAAAAATTTAGAGATAATGGATGACAAAATCTACTGAAAATTATGAGCTATAAAATGCAAGGTATTTATCTTTAATGTAATGGACTTGATAGAATGACCATATAATTTATTCTCTAAATCAGGATAAATTTTGAAGTGAAACAATGAAGTTATTACTCTAAAACAGGCATAAAATGGTACTCTCATAGGCAGGTCCGGAATGTAAGCACTCTTACATTGACTTTTATTGCATTCCATCTATCCTTCCTACCTCTTCACTTGGCTCTTCTCCGTCACCTTCATTCTAAACCGCTCTGCTTTATCTTCTAGTGCAGGCATCCTGATTAGGGAGAGCAAGAAAATATATGTGTACAATTGTGTGTGTGTTCTTTGAAATATCTGACCTAGAAAAAAGTTGGGCCATGAATAAACATGTTGCTATTACCACCTAAAGATTCCCATATAAATAGCTGCAATGCTCAGCTTCATCTGATGATTGATTACTCAAATGGGCTCTTTGTTTCCTCCTCTCTAATACTACAGGGTTTTTTTGGGTTTTTTTGGGGGGGCGGGGTTGCCTCATACATGTTGATAAGTATAGTGCAAAGCACAACCACCAGGGCTGGTCTGGCCATCTTCCTCAGCTGAGCAACCAGAGATGATTGCCTGGGGCACATCTTGGTGGGTACTCAGTGGAGAAGCTGAGAAGTGGCCCGTTTTGATTCTTGCACAGAATAAGCAGGTGGCTGGATTTGCTCAGGTTCTTGACTTATAGGGTAAACTTGTCCTTTGCTTGATGGGGTTTATCTCAAAATTTCTGTACAGAACACAGGAAGGAGCTCACTTCTTGTTTGGAGATTGAAAAAGCTAACTTTCAAATAGGTGAGAAACGATAAAGCCAAAGGACAAGTAAGTAGCTGATGGAGTTTCTCCACTCTCCATTTTTCCTCATAATAGGAGCCATATACAGAAAGGCTTAGTGAGCATAATGAGGAAAATGTATTGGTAAAAGTTAAATAAGCTTTACAGCATCATTAATTTGATACATATTTAATGGTGAACAGTTATTATGCCACATATATATGGCCATTCACAGAAGTAAACACAAACATAATTGGAATTGCTTTTAGACAGTGAAACAAGTATTTCTGAGGTCAGCTATGGACATCTGTCTCTTATTTTCCTTTTTTAAAAAAGCCCAGACCATTTTGGTTTGGGTCCCATATTATGGCATTCCTAGGCTAGTATAACAACCACTTAGCTAGTCTACTTGACTCAGTTGTCCCCACCTTCCATGGTACCTAAATCCTAATGCACTTTTACTCAAAGACTGTGAATAGCTTCCCTTTGTCTTCTAAAACCTGACCCAAACTGATTTTTTTTCTGCCTGATCTCTTGTTATACCCCTATTGACACCCTTTCCTCTAGCCATACAGACAGATCATTATCTCACTAGCATATTTTTATTTTATACCAAATTTTGCATAGTGTATTTGTGCCTCCACCTTGAATGCCAAAGCACAGATACAAAACCCTACCTATAAAGTAGAAAGAATTCAGGAGATAGTAGGTCTGGACATTAGTTGTAGCACCGCCATTAACTTACTACATGACTGTAAGCAAGACAATTCATTTCTCTGTGCTTCATTCATCTTTATAGATCTCTAAGTTTCTTTCCAATTTGAAAATTTAGAGAAAGAAAGAAAAGAAATTAGAGACAAGAGAGAAAAGAAAGTAAGAAAAGAAAATCATTGGGTAAAAAAATATCCTACCTGTTTTCAAGGTCTAATTCAAGTACCATCCCAACCCAAAACTCATGACTTACAATGGGCTCTCCTGGTTCTGAGCTTCCATAGTGCTTCCTTGTCCTCATGATTTCAAGATGCCTGCTTTAGTTCTAGTCCCACCTACCCTGTCAAAGGAAGGAGAGATTAGTCTTTGTTTCAGTATTTCCAGTAAGTCCTGATATTTGTTCTGATTGTACCAACCACTGAATCAGTAATTGTGGTCATGGGAACGTGAAACACCGCTTGACTTTAGACCTGGTCACATATTTCATCCTCTAAGGCTAGTGTGAGCTAAAGCTGGGAAGGGAAATATCAGGACCATTGCCAGAAGAAGGGCAAATGAACCTTAGAGAAGTAAATCTCTACAATATTGTCACATTATATTTGTTCCACACTGCATTGTATAGTGGTTACTTATGTGTGTGGCTTATAATCTCATTTATTCACTGAATACATATTTTTGAGCCACTATTATATTCCAGGGATAGCACTGTTCATCAACAAGACTCTGTGCCTACCCTCATAATATTTACATTATGGTGGAGAAAACAAGAGAATAAATAAAACAGTTGTCATTGTAACAAGTTTTCTGAAGAAAACAAACACGATGCTGAGAAAAAGAATAAAGGGGAGAATTCCTTTAGGTAGAATGTTCAGAGATGGTCTTTCTGAACTGATGATAATGAAGAGGAGTCATGTAGGGAAAGATTGGAGTTAATGACTTTCCAGGCAAAAGAAAGAGAAAATACAAAGGCACAATAAAAAGAATAAACTTGTGTGCTGAGTGCATGGAAAGAAGATGGTAGTGTCTGGTGTACAATGAGAAGAGTAGTCCAAAATGAGTTGGGAAAAGAGGCCAGGTAATGCAAAGCCTTAGTGACCATGGGAAGTCCACTTGTCTACATACCTCTTGAAGGCAAGATGCTGTCTCCTTTTTGATGAGATTAACAGTAATTTTTTTTTTGTTAAAGTACAGTTGATTTACAATGTTCTGTCAATTTCTGCTGTACAGCAAAGTGACCCAGTCATACATAAATATACATTCTTTTTCTCATATCATCTTCCACCATGTTCTATCCCAAGTGATAGGATAGTGTTCCCTGTGCTGTACAATAAAACCTCATTGTTTATCCATTGTAAATGTAATAGTTTACAGCTACTAACTCCAAACTCCCAGTCCATCCCACTCCTTCCCCCTCCCCCTTGGTATTTCTGTAACTCACAGCTCCCACCCCACCTTTTTCTAAGTTTTTGGTATGTATAAGTGCTTCTTAAATGTTTACTGCAAAATGCAGTGAATATTGTCTGGGATTTTTTTCTGTGTTGTGTGGTTTGAAGTAGAGATGTTTATTTCTTATTATCCTCAAACAAGAAAGGCTTCCAGTCATTTATCTTGGCTACTGTCTAGAAAGAAGCTACTTTCCAGTCTACTCCTCTATCATGACCTTGGTTCTTTCAAAGATCTCTCCAGTGAAGATACTCAGTTTTGTAGCTAAAACCAGCCTCTGTACACTGGCACCACTTAAGTCTTAGAGACAGAGTTTTGGGTGAAGCAGGAAGAACAGATTTATAACTTTTCCAGGAAAAGGAGGGTATGGCAGGCTAACACCCTCAAAACTGTGTCCTCCCTTGAGAGGGGATAGCAAGGGGTTTTATAGATTTAACTCAGAAAAAAACAGGGATATTGATAAGGGTTAGGGTGCCTTCATCCTTCTCCCTCCATAGATCATTTTAAAGTCATCAAGGCTGGAGTCAGGTGGTCCAGTGACAGTTTCTGGTAGTCTTTGGGGTTATTGCACCTTGACCTTCTCTCTGTAGTGAAGGTTGCTCATAAAAGGAAGGGGGTTTTAGGGAATGTTTCAAAGGAAAACACCAGGTGTGATATAACTCTAACTAGAAAGTCATCATTAGTAAAATAGGGCAATTAAGCAAGGAAGAAATCATTTGTGAAAAGCCAGTTAGAGTAAATTTGTGGGCCAAGGCAGGACATAACATCATGGAGACTGTTTTAACCAGTTTAGCTGTAACACTATTTCCTGTTAACTCTTGAGTCAGCCTTTTGACACCTAGAGTAGGCCTGAGAGGCTAAAGGAAAATCTTTTATTTCCAAACAAGACTGAGGAACTTGTACAGGGTTCAGTTTCTTGGGGATTCTCTTTTGCTCTTGGTCTGAGGGTAAGATTTTAATTATAAAAGTCTTTGATAAAGGCAAAGTATCTTTGGCCTTTTGGTGTTAAGAAGTAGCCAGGGATACAATCAGATAAGAAATAATGTGATAATTTTTAAAATATCAGGGGAAGAATTTAAGTCAGAACATAAACTAGTGAGTAGGTTAGGGGACCTTGGGAAAACATGCTTGAGCAAATTCCCATTAGCTGGAATAACAAGGGTGGCATAAGTCTCTTTGTGCCTGTCCCTGTGAAAAGTGCACTAAATGCAGGTAAGATTCCAGAAATTATTCAGAAAAGGTAAAATTGTTCTCTCCTCAGGGAAGTTCAGCTCTGGTTAGGACACTTGGAAACAGTCATGGCAGCATGGCTCTTAGTTGGTGCCTAGGTGGAATTAGGAAATTGAATTCCATAATTTCTCAGGTACAACCTAACTCATGTTGTCTTCTATAACACTGTAGCTTTAACCGTCTTTTGCGTCACTGGCTAGGGGTATTTTCTAGTTCTTGTTTGGTGAAAAACACTGGATTTCCCCTTAGCCTGGAAATTAGATGCTGACACATTTCTCCATGTTGTCATTTACATAGGTCATTTCAAAAAGAAGCTCTTGTTTTAAAATTCAGGAGTCTCCCCAATTTACAAAGACCTTCACCTGAATTGCAATCTGTTACCTAAGCTCCCAAATTAGGAATTCAAAAATGTGGTATTTGTAGTTTGCAGGTCTGGGGGTATGTAGGTGTGAGGGAAAGGAGAAAGCTGGTATGAGGGAGTTCATAGAAGAAGGGTTTCTATCCTCTAGCCCCTACTATCACCTACATGTTCCTGAGAACATGGTGGTAGAGGTTCCTTCTGAATATTTCCTCTAATCATCAAATATTCATTGAGTGCCTACTATGGGGTATTCATCTGTAAAGACAGAGGGATTATCGGTAGAGGGAAACATTTTATCTACTGAGAGAGAAAAATATTGATGTCAAGCTCTTATTGTAGCTAAATAAAAAAATGACACCCAATTGGATTCTAGTTGAAAGGTTCCTGTTTGTGAAGTATGTTTGAAAAAGCATACTCTCAGCAGGTCAGTCTGGAGCTACTGTGAACCATATTTACCATGCATTCACCCAGCTAGATGTGGGGAATACACTGGAATGTTTCAGAAGGATTGCCAGTATAAATGGGCTTCCATACCAAACTTGACTCTAAAGGATTTTACCAAATGTGCATGTAATCATGGATTGATAGTTACTAAAGACCCAGATGAAGCCAGGAGGATAAAGCTCTATCCAAAGCTCTGGAAATAGAGTTCTCCCAAGGTTTGCAGTGTATCTGAGTGGTGACTGTAGTAAAAATGGACATGACCCTACCCAGCCACAGGATGGTGGCTGCTGAGCTATATTATCTTGTTCATTCATCCCACATTCATTGATCACCTGTTATATGCCAAGCACTGGGCTAGGTACTACAGATGCAGAGATGAATAAGACATGCTACCTTTGCAGACCTTGGATGCAAATTCTCCCAGATGCACTTGGGATAAATGGACACTTAAACACATCAGTGCAATGTAATACATCAAAGGTTCATAGTACGGTGGCAATAGGAATGGGGAAAAGTCATAAAGAAGAGATGTAAGGAAAACTGACAACATATGGTGGCAATTTGGCTCTGTGAGGAAAGAAAGGAGTCCAGTTTTGTTTTATTCACCACAGTACTTCTATCATTTTTTTAGGAATGGTGTTGGACTCTTCTGTAATTCATAATTCATAATTCATTCATTTGTCCATCTGTCCTGTTCTGTGCCAAACACTATGAAAGGTATGAACGAGTTAAGGATAAATAAAAAACAGTCTCTGCCTTTGAAGAATTCACAATATAATAAGAAAGAAAAACTAGTGAACAGATATTTAGACAGATTATTGAGGCAGTACTGTGGATAACAGACTACAGGAAGACCTTTGGAGATGATTGCAACAAATGAAATATGCTAATATCCTAAACTGAGGCAGTAACATTAAGAATGAGTGTAAGGGAAAGTTAAACAAGATACTTATATAATTGATGCAATGTTGCACATGATTGGAGTGAGGTTAGGGGATGATGAGAAGGGAAAATAAAAATCGAGGTTGAATGAACTCTAGGTTTCTAGCTTGGGTGAGGATACTGTCATTAATATAGAGAGAAAATTCAAAAGGAAAAACATATCTGGGGCAAGAGTTAGGAGAGAATATCAAGATAATTACAGAGCTGTTGAGTTTGATGTTTCTGTGGAATGGCTAGGCACAGATGTCCACCAAGCTTTTAGATATTTGATTCTTATTTTAAGAGAAATACATCTGAGATAGGGATAAAGATATAGGAATCTTTAGCCTACTTGTAATAGTTGAAGTTGTTGGAGTGAATGAGATCACTCAAGAAGATTATGTAGCCGGAGAAGAAAACCTGAGGAAATGGCAATACATAAATGCTGAGGGAAAGGGAGACACAGTAGAGGACACTAAGAAAATCTCCATATTCAATTCGCAAGATGTGGTATATGTACACGATGGAATACTACTCATCCATAAAAAAGAATGACATAATGCCATTTGCAGCAACATGGATGGAACTAGAGAATCTCATACTGAGTGAAATGAGCCAGAAAGACAAAGACAAATACCATATGATATCACTTATAACTGGAATCTAATATCCAGCACAAATGAACATCTCCTCAGAAAAGAAAATCATGGACTTGGAGAAAAGACTTGTGGTTGCCTGATGGGAGGGGGAGGGAGTGGGAGGGATCGGGAGCTTGGGCTTATCAGACACAACCTAGAATAGATATACAAGGAGATCCTGCTGAATAGCATTGAGAACTTTGTCTAGATACTCATGTTGCAACAGAAGAAAGGGTGGGGGAAAAATGTAATTGTAATGTATACATGTAAGGATAACCTGACCCCCTTGCTGTACAGTGGGAAAATAAAAAAAAAAAATCTCTATATTCAATACTCTTCTCAAAATGCTCTTTCACTCTGGAAAAACATAGGGTAGTAGCTAGTGGGAACCAGCGATTCTCTTAAAAAACCTGGGAATTCCACACTGCTATTAATGTATAATTAGTTCATGTCTCTGTGTATACTCTAGTACTTCAGTCCTACTTCATAGGTCTACCATTGATTGACTGATTCCCAGTATGTATGAATATTGTGGGGGGACTCCATTTCTGAGAATTGTTCTGATTGAAGGGTATTTTTTTTTTTTTCTGCCACAAAAGTTAGTTTCCTCCAGAAAATAAATCCTGAAAGTGAGATGATGAGAAGAGAAAACTATGACTGTAGTGGAAGAGGGATGGGGGTGGGTGAAAGGTGGGAGCCATCTGGATGTCTGAAAAAAAAAAAAATTCAATCATCCAAAGTCTGGATTACATAGGTTTTAGTTGCAAAACCTCTAGTGAACATGTAAACAATCAGACGTGATATAATCATTTCATGCATTAACATCCTCTCTCTGAATAATTGGTATCTCTTTAGCACACTTGGGCCTTACCCAAGTCAAATTTTTCTATTGGAATTTCAGAAGAATGTCATTGTGTTCAGATCCCGTTCTTCGTCAGAAGGTACTGTTGATGGAGATAAATCACTTGAGTGTAATTGTTTTAACTTATCAAGGTATAATGTGTACACAGTAAAATGCACAATCCTTAAGTGTCAGTTCAATGGGTTTTGACAATTGTATGTACCAAGGTCAGAGCAAGTTTATCACCTGCTCCCATTTCCCCTAGGTATCTTTGTGCAGGGCTTCCAGGACTATCCTCCACTGATTAGCTTCCCACTGATTCAAGTCTTTGTCTCAATTCTCCAAAATGGAGAGGTCAGGTTGTGCCTGCTCCTTGACCCATCCTCTCCTGGTCTACATGCCTGGATTACCTAATCTTGATGGGCTCAGTGGTGAGTCTTGTCCCACTGCAGCCTCTTCATTCTGCCCACAGCAACCAGAATGGTTTTTTAAGAAATTATATATGTGTCTTGTCTAATACTTCCATCATCATGCTTCTGTATAAAATAGATAACCCCTCCTTTTTCTCTTTCACAGCACCCTGGCTCTTTTCTTCATAGCATTTAACACCACCTATAATTATATTGTTTATCTTCGTATCTCTAACACCTAGCACAGTGGCTATCACACGGGAGTCTTTAAATAATTATTTGTTGACTGAACACATTAATTCAATAATTATTTCATTAACAAGTTGATCTGGATACGTCAACTCTTGCTCTCCTCCTATCCTGTATCAACCCTGCAGTCCGAGTAGTCTTTGAAAAATGTATAGTTTATCCTATTATTTTTCCTGTCAAAAACGCTTCAATGGTTTTATGGTTGAACAAACTTCAGAAACATTAATTAATGTTCTTGCTTTAGTCAGGATAGACTGTTGCTCTGTGGTAATAAATTAACCCTGAACTGTCAATGGTGACCTCTTTATTGATTAGTATGCATTTCCGGTGTAGATGTGGGAAAAGAGAAGGGGGCCTGTGTCACACCACGCAGTCATTCAGGGAGCCAGGAGGCTGGAGGTATCATCTTATAGTTGAACCATCTACAATACAAATTCATTATATTCAGTCATTTCATCTGTTTGTTCTCACAGATTGTTTCTCTACTACTAGCCTTTAGTAACCCTGAGAGAACTAAGCCCTAAAGCAATGGTTGAATACAGAATCCATTAACTTCTCTGCATCTATAATAGTATTTGTTATGCATCATTTTTGGGAGAATCAAAAAAATAGACCAATCTTTTTTCTGTGATCTGTGGTTCAGATGAGGAACATTGGTTAAGAAAAGCTGCAAGTTGAGGAGCATTCCTGGCACATAATATGTGGTGGATCTATGTTTTTGCCTTTTTAATTTAAAGGCACCTGTAAATGTTAGCTCTAGAAGAGATCTCGTAGCTCATCTAATCTAACAGTTCTTAACCATGGATATGCAACAGAATCACTTGAAGAAATTCTTAAAAAGTTAGATAGATGATTGGATTCGGAAGATGTGGTATATATACACAATGGAATACTACTCAGCCATAAAAAAGGATGACATAATGCCATTTGCAGCAACATGGATGGAACTAGAGAATCTCATACTGAGTGAAATGAGCCAGAAAGACAAAGGCAAATACCATATGATATCACTTATAACTGGAATCTAATATCCAGCACAAATGAACATCTCCTCAGAAAAGAAAATCATGGACTTGGAGAAGAGACTTGTGGCTGCCTGATGGGAGGGGGAGGGAGTGGGAGGGATCGGGAGCTTGGGCTTATCAGACACAACCTAGAATAGATTTACAAGGAGATCCTGCTGAATAGCATTGAGAACTATGTCTAGATACTCATGTCTCAACAGAAGAAAGGGTGGGGGAAAAAACTGTAACTGCAATGTATACATCTAAGGATAACCTGACCCCCTTTCTGTACAGTGGGAAAATAAAAAAAAAATATGTAATCAGTATAGAACAAAAAGGTAATACTCATAACAGGAACAATTTATTAAATCTAAAGTATTAGAACTTAAAAAAAAAAGTTAGATTCTTAAACTCTGTTTCTGGAGATTCTGATTTCATACATGGGAGTGGAAAAGGAAATGTGTATTTTTTAAAATTTAAAAAATTTTTTTATTACAGTAGAGTTGATCTACAATGTTCCTTCAATTTGGAAATGTGTATTTTTAAACAACACCCTCAGGTGATTTTGATGCAGCCATTTAATTAATGTTTTGGCTGAAGGGCAGACATTTAAGTATCACATTTCATTTTCACATCCTGGTAGCCTTTGTCCCTTAAATGCAGAACACAATCAGAGGAAGAAGTCAGTTAGTTAGCTGTGTTTTTTTTCCTTAATGTGCACTCTTTCCCTTTTGTCTTAAAAACAATTCCTACTGGGATTAAATTGAGTCATAACGAGGTTTGGTCTTCAGCTCTAATATTCTGGGAGATTTTACATTTAAATCAGAGTTTTACTTCCAAGTAAAGACAAGTGACAGGGAAATTGCTTTTAGGAATTAAACCATCCTTTCAAAAAGATGGGAGTAAAAGCAAGGATAAAGTTGCTGTGCTAGAAAACACTGTATTATGATTGTTTTCAATCTCAGATGGACCAAGAGTCCTGGAAAACTTACACAGAGGCCCTTCAGAAGTCTACTAAGACAACTTCTGCCTGCACTGGTCTCTGTAATCTGACAAAATCAGCTGTAAAGTTCTAGGGTTTTGAGACTACATTCTTTGGCCTAACACTGGTCTCTTATTTATGGTTACGTCTTTCAAAACACATCAAGTTCAGGACCTTAGCTGTGCTCTGAAGCTTCCTGAGCTATTTGGCTGAATAATGGAGCATAACCTATAATTGTTTAGGGGCTGCACACAGGGCTTAGAAAGCATGCTGGGGTAGATATCTGCCAGCTCAGTGGAGAGTTTAAGTGTTTGGCTCACTTTCCCAAACTTCATTCCACTCCATTTCACCAGTAGTTAGGGGAGAAGGTCTTTTCCTTGTTATTGGAAATCAAACATGAATTTCTAACACAGTTGCAATGTGCAATTGCTTCCACCAGTCCCAGAGTACCACAGTTAAGATAAGTTCTACATGTGTTTGTTGCAATCTTTTTCCTTCATGGTTTTTAGGACTGAAGACATATGTGTTCTTATAGTACGTTTATAAAGCACATTGTCTACAGTTCATAGACCAACATTTCCCACACTATATTCTGATGCACACTAGTTCCTCAAGATGCTCTGAGAAAAGTGGGTTCCATCATAAAATAAAATTGGTTAGGCTACATATTTTAAAACTTATCTTGCCTATTTACTTTGCATAGAATTTTACTTAAGGCTCTGAGAAGTCCTACAGTTATTAAACCTATTTAACTTTGTTAAACCCATCATATCCTTATCATATAATCATGGCATCTTTTCTTTAAAGAATATCTTATGATACACTGCCGATCACCATTTGCAAAATGCTTTCAAAGACTGAGACAGGAGTTCCCGTCGTGGCTCAATGGTTAACGAATTCGACAAGGACCCATGAGGTTGAGGGTTTGATCCCTGGCCTTGCTCAGTGGGTTAAGGATCTGGCGTTGTCATGAACTGTGGTATAGGTTGCAGACGAGCCTCGGATCCTGCGTTGCTGTGGCTCTGGCATAGGCCGGCGGCTATAGCTCCGATTAGACCCTTAGCCTGGGAACCTCCATATGCATCGGTTCAGGAACTTCTGGATGTCACCCAATGCAACACCAAACCTTCATTTAGGGCTTATTTTTATTGTATACATGTTTAACTATTTCTGCCATTCCTTAGGTCAGTAAGGAAAAGCAAACTTTTTATTATTGAAAGTGCCAGTATAGTTGTACAGGAATGAACACTGACATTTTTGTAAAACTTTCCTTTCAAGTTATTGCTAAAACAGCATGGAATTTTATTTTATTTTATTTGCTTTGCTTTGCTCTGTCTTTTGTCTTTTTAGGGCTGCACCCATGACGTGTGGAGATTTGTAGGCTAGGGGTCTAATTGGAGCTGTTGCTTCAGGCCTATACCACAGCCACAGCAATGCTGGATCCAAGCCGTGTCTGTGACCTACACCACAGCTCATGGCAACGTCAGATCTTTAACCCACTGAGCAAGGCCAGGGATCGAACCCTCAATCTCATGGTTCCTAGTCGGATTCGTTTCCGCTGAGCCATGACAGGAACTCCCTGGAATTATTTAATTTAACTTATTTATTTATTTATCTGTCTATTGTCTTTTTTTGAGAGTCGCACCTGTGGCACATGGAGGTTCCCAGGCTAGGGATCTAACTGGAGCTGTTGCTGCAGGCCTACAACACAGCCACAGCAACACCAGATCCCAGCTGCCTCTGTGACTTACACCATAGCTAATGGCAACTCTGGATCCTTAACCCACTGAGCAAGGCCAGGGATCAAACCCTCAACCTCATGGTTCCTAGTCAGATTCATTTCCACTGCACCACGATGGGAACTCCAGGAATAATTTTAAGGTAGTGGACTAGGAATCCAAAGAACTAACTTCTCTACCAACTCTGCCACTAACTAGCTATGTGCCATTATACCAGTTGATTAACTTTCCTATGTATTACTTTTTTCATCCATGCAGTTGGAATAACAATGCTTGTCTTAACCACCTCATAGAGTTGTGGTGAGGATCAAACAACCAAACATATTGGATAATTATTTCCTGGCATTGTGGAAGGACACAAATGACAGTGGGGGCAAGGCTACTAAGATGAGATGTAGGACCAAGAGAGAACTATCATTGTTATCGGGATCTGTGCTGATGTGTGTAAAGTACAAAGACATTGTTGCTCGAGAGAGACTTGAAGTCAAAAACAAGGATGCAGAAATGAATCATTTCAAGCTCAAGTTTTGAAAATCCCTTTCACCCTCCCCCTCTTTTGATCAGAATATCAGGACTGAGGGTAGCTAGAGCACGGGTAATAGAAGCATATGGATGATATCTTAGCTCTGATTTTCATCCTGTCTCACATCACCGCACAACACTTGTCGCAAAAAACAATGAAGCAGGCTCAACGACTATTTGTAGGTGACCCTTCTGCTCACCTTCCTCCTCAGGTTAATATTCCCCTTTCACCTTCCAGATGATTTCCTCTTCCCCTATCCCACCTAAGTCATCATTGTTCAAAGGGAGACTTGAAAAGGAGGTCACAGCAGAGAGTTCTGTCCCACCAGGCCTCTGGTAAAGATGTCTGGGGTGAATGGACCATGAGAGTGACCGAGGGTGTCAGTTCTTTTGGGCATCTGGCCTCTGGCCCTTAGTTAAAACTTCCTTCTCTGAGTCCTTGATTCTGCTGCTATTATGTGTCTTTGATAATAACAGGACAAGGGGCTTTTCTAGGATACTGTTTCTCAAATATTTCCTTCCCCTGCTGCCATGTGGTAATCAACACTATGATCTAATGTTTGCTGCCACTTTTATTATCAAAATGTTATAGTGACCATTTCCTCTTTTCCCTTTTGGAGCATGAGCTCAGAGGCTCCTTTTCCTGTTGTATTAGCTATCCATTGCTGCATGACAAATTATCCCAAATGTTAGCAGCTTACAGCATCACACATTTATTACCTCATAGAATCTGTAGGTCAGGAATATGTGAATGGCCTAACTTGGTTTTCTGGCTCAGAGTCTCTTAAAAGTCAGCAAACAAGGTGATGACCAAAGCCAAAGTCACCTCCAGGTTCTACTGGGACGAGATGTACTTCCAAGTTTACTCAGTGGTTGTAGGCAGGATTCAGCCCCTTGAGAGCTATTGGACTGAGGGCCTCAGTTCACCACTAGCTATTGCCCAGAGGATTCTCTCTCTTCCTTGCCACATGGGCCTCTCCATAGACCAGCTCATAATATGGAAGCTGACTTCATCAATGTGAGCAAGTGAAAGACAGGGAAGGAGATGGAGTGTGTAAACACGATGGAAGCTACTTTTATGACCTAATCTCAGAAGTAACATACCCTATTTTCTGTCATTTTCTATTAATTAGAAACAAATCACTAGACCCAGCCCACAAACTAGGGGACTGCACTATACAAAGGAAGGGAATTCTACAGGAGTATGAATACTGGAAGGTATCTCATTGGAGAGAGGTGGGGAATCTTACAAGGCTGCCTACCACAAGTGTCCTTGTGTATTAAGTATATGGAAAATTCTGGGATGTGGGCTCCTCTTCCTAGAACATCCCAATCCAGGGTAGTTTCTACTCATTGTCACTAATACTTCTAGTTTTTTCAACCAGCAATTTCCTCTTTAGGTCAATAATACAACAGTTCAATTCATCCCATCCCCAGATGTCCTAGGTCCTTAAATCTAGCAAGATTTTTTATCCTTCTCTCCACAACTTTTATTTTCCAGACTTCAATTCCCTCGCAGGATTTTTTATCCCCACTTTTGATCAGTTTCTCTCTGAGAATGTCCTAGTCCCTTTACTTTTCTTGCCACCTTTTAGTACTTCATCCCTGTATACCCTCTGCCTGTTCTTTGAAATAAGCCAGATTTCTGTTATTATTGTTTAACAATCAAAGAACATTGGATCTAAAGTTTCCTTCGTAACTTCTAATCCTTTTTTCTTTACTAAAGAGAAAACACCATCCATCAGTCATCTCGCTGAGGAGTTTTATGTCATTCATTCCAATTTCCTGTAATAGAGGTAGATACACTTTCTATTCTTTAATCATAACAGACTTTCTGTTCCACCAGGCAGTGAAAAACAGTCTCCAAAGGGAAACAAGCCCATTTGGCATGAGATAAGCTTAGCTTTGTCTTTAATGGAGCCAAATGAAATCTGTTTCTACAGGAGAGGGACCGTCTCCAGCTTTCTGCAGGATTGGTTTTCTATTCCTCATAAAGCAGGCAATCAACTAATATTTGTTAAGTATCTATAATGGGCCCAACACTATACTAGGTGCTTAGAGTATCCAGAGGAGAAACATAAGACTTGGGGATTGCCATAAACAACCTGATGTCTGTGGTTCCCCTCAGGTAGGTCTCATTTGCATTGAGATCAGACACATGACATGAATTTCAACAATATTGTGGAGACCTGTGGAACTGTGCCTTAGCATGGATGGAATGTCATAGGCAGAGGGAAAAAGGAGGGGAAAATAGCTTGAAAATATATGTGGAACTTAGCAAGGGGTGAGATGATATTTTCCTTTTCATTGTGGTTATCTTCAAGAATGGCTTTCCATTTAAAAAAATCTTCTCACTGGTAGGCCCCAGGAAAAGCTTGAGTTTTCTTGTGATTCTTACTGGGCAAGATCACTTTCAGCTCATATGCTGGCCAAACTGCAGTTTTCCCATTTTTCTGCTCTTTTACTTCTGTTTCCTCTAGTCTACAACTGCTTTTGTCTGCTTTGGGATTAACTGCTGATACTTGGTCCAGATTGAAGGTTGTCCTATAATTTCTTTTCTGTTGTTCATTGGTATATATTCCACTGGTACTTTTGTTTTTATAATTATTTATATAGTACTTACTGTAAACCAGGCCTTGTGCTAAGTGCTATAAGTAAATAACAGAGATGAACAAGACATAGCCCCTACCCCCAGGAGTTCATAGTCCAGTGGAATATGGGGACAGCTAAGAGACAACCAATGACTCTCAATCAAGGCAAACTGTTATACTTGGAATGGATGGGCAATAGGGTCCTACTCCACAGCACAGGGAACTGCGTGTGACTGGGTCACTTTGCTGTACAACAGAAATCGAAGAAACATTGTAAAGCAACTATACTTTAATAAAAAAATTAAAAAGAAAAAATCCAAATAAATTCAGGCTGAATGTACGTGCGCGCGCGTGTGCGCACACACACACACACACACACACACACACAAGACAAATTGGCCAGTGCCTTTGGGAATGCTAAAGCATAATACTATGAGGAATATGACTTCTGATTTCCTCAGTTGGGCATAAGGTTTTTCTTTTACCCTCTTCATTTTGTATACCTCAATTATGCCACTGGTTTTGAAATATAAGGCGTGTGTGTGTATGTGTGTGTATTTTCCCTGGATGGCTATTGTGTGGTGTCTGTTGTCTCCTACCAGCAGCTGATTCATCTCTGTAATGGCTGGAATGCCATTTCATAATAAGCTGAAGCTACGCATTCTAGTTTATTCTCAGTCAAAGGGCTTTGATGGTGCTGGGGGCCGGGGAGTGGGAGGAAGCTAAGACAAAGCTGTTTTTCATGGCCAGGGAGCATCCCTTTGACACTCCACTCGGGCTTTGTGGGAAGAAATAGCAAAGAACCTGAGTTGTTGGCACCAGTGTTCAGTCAGGCCTTGCCATGAAAAGGCATTCCTTTCATCTTTGCAGAACTGAGGAGAATTCATCTCATCAGAATAAGTAGTTTCTTAATCCATCCGAAAGTAGACTCTTCTGTGCTGACATTTGGGTCATAATGAAAATGTGATAAGATAGTAGACAGGAGGTAGAGTCTGGCTGTGCTGGGAAGATAACAGCCCCATGCCATGGCTGCTGTGTGGTTCTGGAAAACAAGACCTGTCAATACAGCACACATTTGACATGACGGAAGGAGGGGGTACTTTCAGAGTATATTCCTTTCAGGAAAACTGACATGGCTCTCTACCCAGTCTCCTCAAACTAGTGAGCGTCATTGTACATTAGTGCTTCCTAAGACCTTGGCAATAGCCATGATGAAAGGAAATAGCCACAAGGGTGTAGGAATTATAAAGTTGCTCTCCATCTGTACAAACAGAAGGAGGAGCCTATAGGGCAGGGCTGGGAAAAGACCAGCTGCGTTGTAGTGAAGAAACCCATTATCTGCTGAATCAAGGTAGAGATAAACAAGAGACAACAGGCACATTTATAATGCCCTGCCTTTCTGTTCTGTCTGCAATTTGAAACTCTGTGAAAATGGCTCCAAATAATGAGGGTGAGGGGGATTAGAATAAGCCACAGCAAAATATGCCATTTTGGCATAAAGATTACTTTGAGCAAGGGGCAGTTAAGAAGCAGCAAACACAGGAAGAGCTCTTTGCCCTCCCCCATTTGCCTAAAATAAGGACATAAAGTGTCCCTTTATGAAGGAGTATTTACTCCCCTCTTCCATACTAAGAGAACAGCTCTTATCACCAGAGATAGAAAGTCAGCATGGAGATGGGTCTGCAGAAAAAAAATGACTAAAATATCCCTTATCTTCCATTAGTTTCTTCCATGAACATACCTTCCCATAATTTCCCATGCCCAGAAGCCCAAGTCCTTTTCCTTTGTCTTTTTACTTCACAATTTGCAGGCCCCAGGTACAGAATCTAAAAGAGTAGAAGAAAAGGGCAGGAAATGCTATTGGATATACATTAGATGCTTTTTAAAAAAGTCATTCGGAGTTCCCATTGTGGTTTGGCAGAAACAAATCTGACTTGTATCCATGGGGATGTGGGTTCGATCCCTGGCCTTGGTCAGTGGGTCAGAGATCCAGCATTGCCGTGAGCTGTGGTGTAGGTCGTAGATATGTCTCAGATCTCTTGTTGCTGTGGCTGTGGTGTAGGCTGGGAGCTGTAGCTCTGATTCCACCCCTAGCTTGGGAATTTCCATAGGCAGAAGGTGTGGCCCTAGCAAAGCAAAAGATAAAAATAAAAAAAAAATTTAAAAAGTCATTCACCTCTGACTTCCCATATATTGCAAACATTTGCTCTAGGAAAAAAATCAGAACTTGGGGCCAATTTAAAGAGTTCTGGTTGGTGGAGTTCCCGTCGTGGCTCAGTGGTTAACAAATCTGACTAGGAACCATGAGGTTGCAGGTTCAGTCCCTGGCCTCGCTCAGCAGGTTAAGGATCTGGCGTTGTTGTGAGCTATGGTGTAGGTTGCAGACACGGCTCGGATCCCGTGTTGCTGTGGCTCTGGCGTAGGCCAGCAGCTACAGGTCTGATTTGACCCCTAGCCTGGGAACCTCCATATGCTGTGGGTGCAGCCCTTAAAAAAAAAAAAAAAGGACAAAAAAGACAAAAAAATAGGGTACATTGGAATTAAGTGCAATCTGCCACACAAAATACAGGATGCCCAGTTAAATTCAAATTTCAGATAAACAAGTAACTTTTAGTATAAACACATTGTTTGCAATATATGGGACATATTTGTAGTAAAAAATGATTTGTTGTTTAACTGAACTTCAAATTTAAGTGAACTTTTTGCATTTTTATTTTCTAGATCTGGTGATCTAACTTGGAGACTTTGTTAAAATGTAGATTTCTGAATCCAACTCCCAGAATTCTAAGTTGACATGTCTGTGGTAGAGAATTTTTTTTTTTTTTTTTTTGCTTTTTAGGGCCACACTCAAGGCATACAGAAGTTCCCAGGCTAGGGGTCGAATCGGAGCTGCAGCTTCCGGCCTACACCACAGCCACAGCAATGTGGGATCCGAGCCTCATCTGCAACCTACAGCACAGCTCACAGCAATGTCAGATCCCTGACCCACTGAGCAAGGCCAGGGACCGAACCTGCATCTCTCATGGATACTAGTCAGATTTGTTTCCATTGTGCCACAACAGGAACTCCCTGGGGTAGAGAATTTTTAAGAGGTACATTGAGAAAGGTGGCTAAAGGATAGGCTTTGTGAAATCCTAGCCGATACTACAGATCTGTTTTGCAGTCCCTGTTCCCTGGTAGTTCTGGATCCTGGAGTCTTTTCCCAGGACCTAGTTCTATATTTCAGTTCTGTATGCTCCAATTCCAGATAGCACAAGTGCCCATCATTTTTATGTCTATGCAAGGAAGTAAATCATTACAGAAACATTTCTTAAGGTACATGGCTCCAAGGAGAAGAGAGGAATGGTGAGAGTGATTCAAAATACTCTTTTTTTGTCTTTTGTCCTTTTTTTTTTTTTTTTTTTTTTAGGGCTGTGCCCACGGCATATGGAGGTTCCCAGGCTAGGGGTCTAATCAGAGCTGTTGCTGCCAGCCTACGCCAGAGCCACAGCAATGCTAGATCCAAATCTTGTCTGTGACCTACACCACAGCTCACAGCAATGCCGGATCCTTAACCCACTTAGTGAGGCCAGGGATCAAACCTGCAACCTCATGGTTCCTAGTTGGATTCATTTCCGCTGCGCCATGATGAGAACTCCCCTCAAAATACTCTTAATGTCAAATAATAATTATAAAAACAGTAACAACCATATATATCATTTATATAGCACCTACTATGTGCCAGACACTGTTTTAAGTGCTTTTACATATGTTAATTTCTTTAATCCCCAAAACAATCCAATAAGTACTATAATTATCCCCATTTTCAGAAGAAGAAACTGAAATACAGTGATGTTAAGTGATACACCCAAGATCACACAGCAAATAAGTGGCAGAAACAGGCAGATTGAGCTATTTGCAGTCACCTTAGATACAATCCTTGGAGGGAAGGGTCTAATGATGGCCCTGAAGAAAATTGTAAAGTCGGCAGTGTGTTTTCCTTACCACCCCCGCACCTCTCCACCATCTTGCCATCATTTTTTCTATATCCTCCAGTTTCCTCTTTGTGTCAAAAAACCTAACTCAGCTCTCCATTTTCCCCAAACCTCACTCAAATAACCCAGCACATAGTTTTTTAACAAGGCCCTTTTTGCTTTGAAAACTATTGCAATAAAAACTGCCTTCCTGAGCAAGAGATCTGAAGGTGGGGGAGAGGGAGTGACAGAAAGATACAGAGAGAAAGAGGGAGGGATGTGTCTGTGTTCAGGGCAGGGTGAGAGGTAGTACCCAAGTAAAACTTTCCAGGTAAATTCAGACAGCTTTAAGGAAAACTGATGATCAGCTATTACTGTCAGAGTGAAGTATATCTGACTGTTCTTGTAAGGAATAAACAGGATGCTTGTTCCCCTTAAAAAGGCAGACATAAATGTGCCTATTGACTGTAGAATCAAGCCGTGGTGCTATTAAATTGAACTGTATGCATCTTTTCTCTGGTTCCTGGAAACAGCCCCTGACTCAGAGAAAAACCTCCCCTGTTAGCTGCAGATCTCGGAATGGAATACTTCCTGTGTCCTAATTAATACCTCAGTTCTGCTGAGTATAATTGGCCTAGAATCTAGTGTTGTGCTCAGTGTCTCTTGGGCTGGTTGCACAATAAGGATTCAACCAAAGCTACAGAAGAATTGTCAGCAACAAGCTGAGAGCCTAGGAAATGAAGCTATTCATGAAAGGCAGGAGAGCAGTAGAGTACTTTTGGAAGAGACAGAAAAATTAATTTGGTGAAGCTAGGCAGGATTTTTTTGTCTCTTTCCATAAGAAAGAGTGTTAGAAAAGATTCATTCATGTATTCATCTACTTATTCAGCCATTCATTCAACAAATATTTAATATGGGTCTGCTCTGTGTCAAGCGCTATTTAAGGAACTACTGATACAAACACGAAAAGGAAAAATGTCTAGCTTTTATGGGGGCTTACATTCTAGTGAAGAAAGATCTAGTACTCCATCCTGTGGTTTGGAGCCAGTAAAATGGATCAAGACTATGGCCTATTGATCCATTGGGGTCACCACAAGCAATGAGCCTAGGGTCATTAGCAGCTGCAAGTCAAAACTAGGATGCTGAGCCAACTCTCACTATTTGGATGTCCTTCTCCTTCATTGCTTCTGGATCAAAATCTGCTTGTCCCTCAAGGTCTCCTTCTATTTGACTGCCTCTATAAAGCCTTCTGTAATGACAGCAGCCCACAATGAAGTCTCCCTCCCCTGCTTTCCAAGTCTGTGCTCTTGAACTTGATCACGCAAGGTCTCATTTCCTAGACATTATTTTTTTAATGGCCACACCTGCAGCATACGGACATTCCTAGGCGAGGGATCAAATCCCAGCCACAGCTGCTACCTACACCACAGCTGCAGCAATGCCAGATACCTAACCCACTACACTGGACCAGGCATCGAATCCATGCCTCCACAGTGACATGAGCCACTGCAGTAGCATTCTTAACCCACTGTGCCATAGCAGAAAATCCCCTAGCCATTTTTCCTGTCTGTTCTTACCTTGCTGGTGGTAGGGATAGGTTGAGGGGGTTGCACCTGATAAAAGAAAGACTGAATCTGATTATTCTCTACAGGGGTCCAGGTTCTGCAATATCTTCCTCTGTTAACTCCCCTGCAGATGCTAGCCCTATCCCAAGGATCAAATATGAGAGTGCAACAGTACTAAGGGAGTCATGAAGGCAATTCGCTTTTCCAAAGGACCCAGAAATTCCCTTTCCAATCTTGTTTCCTTTATGTCCAAATGGGAAATGCCAATCTACGCTGTCCTGGGAGCTGGAGTATATAGGAGTGGAAGCGATGCATATCAGTCAGGGTTCTTAGTTGTAAAGAAATAAAATCTAAACCTGACTAGTTTTGGCAGAAAACAAATTGAGGCTTGTTAGAAGCTTATACAATCTCTGAGAATGCCAGAGAACCAACTTGGAGGTGAGGGAGTCAAAAATAACACTCAAAAATCACAAGGCAAAAGTGGAGATGCCAGTGACATTGCTGCTGGGCACAAATACCACAGCTTGAGCTGTGAGAAAGCAAGAGGCTAGAGCCTGACACAAGGGAGGTGACCTGATGCTATCACTGAGGCCTCAGTGTTGCTAGGAGCTGGTCAGCCACTCACAGCTAGGTCTTGGTGTTCTCCTGTTAGACATAAGCAATTTCACAGAACTGTAGCATCAGGCAGGGTCACCCTGTGGTGGTGATGGATTAAGACACAGATTTAAACACTACCCAAATTACAAAAATGACCAGACATCCCCCAACCCTGGCCAATAGGAATTACTGTTGATTCTTTATCAACTGTAGCTTTAGCTTTGGGTTGGCAGTCCTTCCCCCTAGGTAAGATTTATTAAGATACCCAATCATGGAATTACCACTGGTTGCTAATACTATCCAATCCAGAACACAACACCTCTTCCTCAACCCCTCCCCACCAAATCACCTAACACAAATCCAAATCCTAAGTCCTAATACCCCAAAGGGTATGCATTTTACCCTTGCAGCAATGAGTGATAAACCCAACTTGTTAAACTGCAAGATGTGTTCCTAGTGGTCTTTATCTGGAGGACATTGACAACTGCCAATATCATTTACTGCGGGTAAAAGACACTACCCCTAGACCCTTTGAAACTTCTGGCTCTAAAAATTAAATGGAGCTGCCCCTGCCTTGGCCTGAATGCATCCCATATAATATCTGTTCCTCTGCATCACTAGTGTCCAATTCCTGGTCTGAGTAGGTACACGTCACTGAAAGAGCATAGGTCACATGCCTATACTCAAGCACTAAGGGGCCTTGGAAAGCAAATGTCTGGTTTCTTTGAGGAGTCTGGGACTTCTCAGGTCAGGACTTTCCAAACTGTAGGAAGCATGTTCAAAAGTGCTGACCAGTTGTAGCAGACACTGTAAATTTTCCATCTAGAACCCCAGGGATAACTTTTGGTGGTCTGCTTTGCACATCCCTCAGCTGCTGTGGGTGCTGCTGTTAAAAGTTCACATTTTTAATCTCTTTACGACTGCCATTGGGCAATTGAAATCACTTCATCTAGGAGTTATGGCTGTCTCTCAAGGCCGACCATAGCCAATGAATGATTGAGGTGATAGTACAAAGCCCCATCACTTTTGTCACAAGGTAGAATGGACTCTTTTAGAGCCATTTATATATACCCAGATGTACCTATGGGATCAGGGTAATGCTAGATCTCTGCCTGGCTTCTTCCCCTTCCTCGCTAGTTTCCCTCACAATTTATTTTTTCTTTTTGGCTGTGCCTGCAGCATGCGGAAGTTCCCAGACCAAGGATTGAACCTGCACCACAGAAGTGACAATGCTGGTTCCTTAACCTATTGCACCACAAGGGAACTCTGCCCCCACAAATTTTTCCTGAAAAACATTCTCTTAAAAAATTACTTGCACAGGAACCCCTTCTGAGGAACCAATCCTAAGATAATGTCTAATGTCCACAATTTTGTCCAACCAATATCAACCTATATCCTTTTTCATATAAAATCTTCACAATCACAAAGGCCTCCATATAATAGAGTGCAACTATTCCTGATATAAATAAAAATGTGTAAAAGAGTGGTATTTCAAATTCTGATTGGTTATTATACCCAGAACTCCATCCAGGGTCTTTGGGTGATGTGCATTTGTCATCTGGTTCCCTCACGATTCTATCTTGATATTCTATAAACTGGAGACTGTGTAAAGTGAACCACTGTATATAAAATAGTAGAATGGGGAGAGGAAATGAAATATGAAACAGCAAGGAAGAAACTATGGATAGATATTACGGTCTTCTTTCTGAAATTTTCTTGTGCTACTCAGTCTATATTTCTTTTTCCCTTTAATCAGCATCTAAGCTGATAAAGGTTCTTTACCTCAGGCATGACCTAAAACCTTCATTCCTGAGGTATCATGGCTTTTGGTGGTCCTGCCTGTATGTGGTTGTCCAGGTCTTCTCTTCTAGCTTTATCATTGGGATGGTAGCAGAAGGAAGTGACTTGAAGGATCTTCTGTGTCCCAAATATGGTCCTCCCCACCTTTACTCTACAGTGGCAACCCTATGTCACCATCTAGCTCTGAAAGTCCCATCTTGGGTATTGTTCTGGTAGCATCAACTACCCAAAATAGCCAGATTGCTGGCTCCTCTTCTAAGTAACAGACTTGCTGTTGTGTGTCTGTACAGAAGAAGCATGTCTTGTCTATGGCCATATCACTCTGAATGCACCTGATCTCAGAAGAAGAATAAATTCCTCGAGTACTGAAACCTCTAAACCAGCTGAACCATACAATTTTGTGTGCAGGTTAGTAGAAGTCATAGCGGGGAGAGCCACTCCTGCTTCCACCACTTGGTTCCTAGATTACAGGCTCTAACAGAAACAGCACTGTCTATTGGCCACTGATTCAGAACACATGCCATATCCTATAAGATAACATCTCCAGTTTGTGTATCTTGAGCCCCAGAGACCCTGTAATTGAGTGTTTAATAGACCATTGCACTGCTCTGGCACAATAACTGCTCCTGGATTATGATGTCTGTGGTAAGATCAGTGAGTCTTGTGAGTATTGGTCCATCACCTTCATTCTTGCTCTGTAAAATGGGTTTCTTGTGAGGGATACAATGACGGTGAAAAGGACATTCATTCACTCTATGCGTGGCAGTGCTGGCAGAAGCATTGCTGGCTAGAAAAGCAAATCCATGTCAAAGTATTATTTCCAGAAAGGACAAATGGCTTTCTCTTCCATAATGGAGGGCATCCAAAGTTACTGACCTGCTACCAGGTCTCTCAGCAGAATGGGGCCCAAGTGGGGGCTTAACACGGGCCTCCACTGTCGGCAATTTGGGGACCCAGCAGATACAGTAGCCAAATCAGCCTTGGTGAGGGGGAACCATGTGAATGATGCCAGGCATAACCTCTCTCTCTGCTGTCATAAAGCTCACCACTTGAGGTGTGAGCTCATTAAGTATGCACTTAGGGGATGGGGAAAAGAGGCTGACTGACATCCATGATTGAGACGTGTTCACTTGATTACTGATTTTCTAGAGTTGGTGGCACTTTGGTAAACAATCATATAGGACATAAATACTCTCATGAAGTGGAACCAATATTGGTCCTGTAAAGTTGAGATGATGTCAAGGGGTCAGGTAGCACAAAACAGTAAAGGAGCAACCTCCAAGTCAATCTTAAAATATGGTTCTGATATCTATACTCAACCCCCTGAAAATGGTTGAGTGGTGATTAAGGTCTGACACCTGATGGAGGACATCAGAGTTCTGAAGAGAGGCACGCTCTGAGAGGAGTTTCATTAACAAGAGAAATAGAAGGAGCTTAGGACCTAGAATCTGAAATCCTGAATCAGACTTTCAGCTCTGTTTCTTAAGCTATATGACCATGGGAAACACTTTGCCTCTCTTGGATTAAACTTCCTTGTCTATAAAACAGAGCTAATAATAGTTTCTTTGACAACTTCTTGGAATTTTCAGGTCTAAAGTGAGATAATGCATTTGGAAGCACCTAATAAACTATGACGTGCTATACAAATACAAAGTGAATTTTCGCCATAAAGGAAGGATTTCCATGAATTCTGCTTAACTTGGAGGAGAAAGAAAAAGGGCCAGGCCAGATACTATGACTTCTGTGGAGCATGGGTCAGGCTGATAATGATCCATAATTGCTATTCTGATTGGCCCCTAACTCCAATAAGCCTGTAGAGTTGGCAGAGGTACCATAATCTGGAAGAGTCCATCTGAGAGAAGTCTTTTTTTCTTTTTCATGCTTTTTAGGGCTGCACTCGCAGCATATGGAGGTTTCCAGGCTAGGAGTTGAATTGGAGCTACAGCTGCCTTCCTATGCCACAGCCACAGCAACAAGGTATCCAAGCTGCATCTGCAACCTACACCACAGCTCACAGCGATGCTGAATCCTAAACCCACTGAGCAAGGCCAGGGATTGAACCTGCATCTGCATAGATACTAGTCAGATTCTTTTCTGCTGAGCCATGACAGAAACTGCCTGAGAGAAGTCTTGAAGTCTATTTCCAGCTTTGTTTTTTGACTCTATCTCAGTAAACAGAGAAACCAACATGCATGCACATGTTTTAGATTATTAACTGCTCTGGTGAGTGGCTGTGAAAACCATGGGAACAGATAATGAGGAAGCTACAGAGTTTTTATTGGTTTGAGAGCCAAAGTAATTCCTTTTTTTTTTTAATGTGATCTTCTGAAACAAACCCCCTTCCTTCCTGCTTGAATCTTGGAATTTTTCTCCTGAGTACAGAATGAGAAGGGTAAATGATGAGTCGGCTTCCCTGGATTCAGTAGATGATCAATTTAGATAATCCACAAAATTAGTCCACTTTGAGGCTGTGTGTGTGCATGTATGTGTATGCTTGTAAGTAAGCCACACTCTGTGCACCCTCCCCCAAACAAAAACACACTGCTATACCCTTGTAGTATAACTCCAATTGTTAGATGAGAAAGCAGAAGACTCCAGGGAACAGTAGAAATAAATGATCCTTTAAAAGAAGGGAAGCTTGATTGGAGCTGCATAGACTATGGATGGGCGTGAGGAACAAAAATACCTTTGGCTAAGACTCTAGGGTTTGCTATTATGCTGGAGTTATAGGTGATTTTTCTAATTATGCAATGCTGCATTCTACACAACTACAAAATGTGAGGGGAAAACACTTGTTTTGGCACTTTATTGAGTGCTTCTGACATGCCTTTCTCAAGGTCTTGGCTCCCCAGCAGCTTACAGTGGGAGCAGCAGGTGACACTGTCACACATCTCAGATAACAAGGGGCAAAGCTGTAGGGGATATGGAGCCAAAGCCCTCTATGTTCCTAATATCAGCATCAGCTTTCTGATTCTTCGCTCCTTCTTTCCAAAAGAAAGGTCACATATTTATCAAGTGGAAGAGCCAGGATTCACACACAGGCTGTCTAGTTCCAGAACCTGAATTTAGATGATGACAGAGTCTCTGTTTGCTGGGATTGGTGACACTGTGGATTGGCAGCCTCCTTCATTTTGTAAATCTTTACCCAGGCTTAGTAAAAAGACTACAGTTTATTTTCCTGAAATAGACCACCCTCTATCATACTACCCCCCCCACCAATTCCTTCCCATCCCCTATACCTGAATCCTGAAGTGTTTCCATCACTTTTTAAACTTCTCTTGAAATTACATTTAAGAGAACCAGAAACATGGACATCCAGCTAAGGGTCAGTGGAGTCCAGACCTGCAGATTTTGTGTGCAGAAGATTGAATTCTCATTACATTCTTTCTGCTTCTGTGCCCTGCACACTGGAGAATCATGAAGCACAGGTCTGTGAAGCAAGCCAAAGAGCTCCTGGGGATTTGGTCATTAATTGTCAGGGCTGGAAGCTTTAATATCGCTCTCTGTAGAGCAATGAGGATGATGAGACACCAAGTTATTTTATTTTTTATGCATGTATTTTTTATTTTTAGCTTTAAAAAAATTATTGGAATTTGGTTGACTTACAATATTGTTTTAGTTTCATGTGTACAGTAAAGCCAATTTATATATATGTGTGTGTGTGTGTATATATATATATATATATTCTAAGATTCTTTCCCCATATAGGCTGTCACAGAGTATTGAGTTAATTTCCCCATGCTATACAGTAGGTTCTTGTTACTTATCAATTTTTTATATAGTAGTATAATATGCAAATCCCAACCTTCCAATTTATCCCTTCCCCCAACATTTCCCCTTCAGTAACATTTCCCCTTCAGTTTGTGCTCAAAGTCTGTGAGTCTGATTCTGTTTTGTGAATAAGTTTTTTTGTATGATTTAAAATTAAATTCCAGGAGTTCCCGTCGTGGCTCAACGGTTAATGAATCTGACTAGCATCCATGAGGACACAGGTTCGATCCCTGGCCTAGCTCAGTGGGTTAAGGACTTGGCGTTGCTGTGAGCTGTGGTGTAGGTCACAGATGCGGCTCAGATCCTGTGTTGCTGTGGCTGTGGCATAGGCCGGCAGCTATAGCTCCAAATTGACCCCTAGCCTGGGAACCTCCATATGCTGCAGGTGCGGCCCTAAAAAGCAAAATAAATAAATAAATAAAATAAAATTAGATTCCAGGTATTAGTGATCTCATATTTGTTTTTATCTGACATATTTCACTTAGTGTGGTAATCTCTCAGTGCATTCGTGTTGCTGCAAATGGCGTTATTTCGTTCTTTTTAATGGCTAATATTCCATTGTATATATGTACCACAACTTCTTTATACATTCATCTGTAGATGAAGATTTAGGGTGCTTCCATGTCTTGGCTATTATAAATAGTGATGCAAGGAATATTAGGGTGCATGTATCTTTTTGAATTATGGTTTTCTCCCAACATATGCCTAAGAGTGGGACTGCTGGATCATATGGTAGTTCCATATTTAGTTTTTTTAAGGAAACTCCATACTGTTCTCCATAGGGGTTGCACCAATTTACATTCCCACCAACAGCGTAGGAGGCTTTCCTTTTCTCCAATCAGCTTCAGCAGTTATTGTTTGTAGACTTTTTATGATGGCCATTCTGAATGGTATAAGGTGATACTTCATTATAGTTTTGATTTACATGTCTCTAATAATTAGTGGTATTGAGCATATTTTCATGTGTCTTTTGGCCATCTGTCTGTCGTCTTTGGAGAAATGTCTATATCTTCTGACCATTTTTTGATTGCTTTTTTTTGTATATATAAAGCTATATATGAGGCTTGTATATTTGGGAGATCAATCCCTTGTCTATTGCTTTGTTTGCAAAGATTTTCTCCCATTCTATAGGTTGTATTTTTTTAAGGTTTCCTTTGCTGTGTAAATCTTTTAATTAGGTTCCATTTGCTTATTTTTATTTTCATTATCCTAGGAGGTGGATCCAAAGAGATATTGCTGCGATTATGTCAAAGAATGTTTCACCTGTATTTTCCTCTAAGAGTTTTATAGTATCCAACCTTACCTTTAGGTCTTTAATCCTTTTTGAGTTTATTTATGTGTGTGGTGTTTGAGAATGTTCAAATTTCATTCTTTTACATGTAGCTGTCCAGTTTTCGCAGCACCACTTATTGAAGAGACTATCTTTTCTCCACTGAATGTTCTTGTCTCCTAGATTAATTGACCATATGTGCATGAGTTTGTTTCTGAGCTTTCTATCCTGTTCCACCTATCTGTATTTCTGTTTTTGTGTGAATACCATATTGTTTTGATGACTGTAGCTTCGTAGTACAGTCTGAAGTCAGGGAGCCTGATTTCTCCAGCTCCACATTTCTTTCTCAAGTTTGCTTTGGCTATTCAGGGTCTTTTTTGTTTCCATACAAATTTAATTTTTTTTATTCTAGTTCTGTGAAAAATACAATTGGCAATTTTAGGATTGCACTAATCTGTAGATTGCCTTGGTTGTTTAGTCATTTTGACAATGGTGATTCTTTCAATCCAAGAGCATGGTATTTCTTTCCAACTATTTGTGTCATCTTTGATTTCTTTCATCAGCATCTTACAGTTTTCAGAATACAGGTCGTTTGTCTCTTTAGGTAGGTTTATTCCTAGGTATTTTATTCTCTTCAATATGATGGTAAATGGAATTATTTCATTAATTTATCTTTCTAATATTTCATTGTTAGTGTATAGGAAAAGAAGATACTTCTGTGTATTAATTTTGTATCCTGCAAATTCATTAATGAGCTCTAGTAATTTTCTTAGAAGACCTTTAGGATTTTCTATGCATAGCATCATGTCATCTGAAAATGGTGAAGTTTATTTATTTTCCCATTTGCATTACTTTTATTTCTTTTTCTTCTCTGATTTCCATGCCCAGGACTTCTAAAACCATGTTGAATAAAAGTGGTGAGAGTGGCCATCCTTGTCTTTTGCCTGATCTTAGTGGAAATTCTTTCAGTTTTTCACCATTGAGACTGATGTTAGCTGTGGGTTTGTCATATATGGCTTTTATTATGTTGAGGTAGGTTCCCTTTATGCCCACTTTCTGGAGAGTTTTTAGCATGAATCAGTATTGAATTTTGTCAAAAGCTTTTTTTGCATCTATTGACATGATCACATGGTTTTTATTCTTTAGTTTGTTAATGTGTTGTATCACATTGATTTGTGTATATTGAAGAAGTCATCCATCCCTGGGATAAATCTAACTTGATCATGATGTATGATCTTTTTAATATATAGTTGGATTTGATTTGCTAATATTTTGTTGAGGATTTTTGTGTCTATATTCACCAACAATGTTAGTCTGTAATTTTCTTTTTTTGTGGTATCTTTGTCTGGTTTTGGTATCAGGATGATGGTGGCCTCATAGAATGAGCATGGGAATATTCCTCCCTCTGCACTTTTTGGGAAAAGTTTTATAAGGATGGGGGGTGGGTGTTTGCTCTTCTTTCAATGTTCAATAGAATTTGCCGGTGACACTATCTGGTCCTGGACTTTTGTTTGTTGAAAGTTTTTAAATCAGTTTTTCAATTTCAATACTTGTAATTGATCTATATATATTTTTTGTTTCTTCCTGCTTCAGTCTTGGAAGGTTGTATCTTTCTAAGAATATGTCTATTTCTTCTAGATTGTCCATTTTATTGGCATATTGTTGCTTGTAGTAGTCTCTTATGATCCTTTGTATTTCTGTGATGTCAGTTGTAATTTCTTCCTTTTCATTTCTAATTTTATTGATTTGAGCCTTCTCCTTTTTTTTCTCAAAGAGTCTTACTAACAGTCTATCAATTTTGTTGACCTTTTCAAAGAACCAGCTTTTAGTTTCCTTGATCTTTTCTATTGTTTTCTTCATCTCTATTTATTTCTGCTCTGATCTTTATAATTTCTGTCCTTCTACTCACTTTGGGTTTTGTTCTTTCTTTAGTTACTTTAGGTATAAGGTTAGGGTGTTTATTTGTGATTTTTCTTGTTTACTGAGGTGAGATTTTATTGCTATAAAGTTCCCTCTTAGAACTGCTTTTGCTGCATCCCATAGGTTTTGGATTATTGTATCTTTGTTGTCATTTGTCTCTAGGTATTTTTTTATTTCAGAACAAAGAGAGGCAAATAATAATATTTAATCTCAATAATACCACCTAGTATTTCATGGAGCACTAAACATGTGGCAGATATTTTCTAAGTACTTAAAAATATTAACACCTTTTTTATGGCCACATCCATGGCATATGGAAGTTCTTGGGCCAGGGATTGAATCCAAACCACAACTGTGACCTATGTCACAGCTGTGGCAGTGCCAGATCCTTTTAACCCATTGTGTCAGACCAGGGATCAAACCTGTGCCTCTGGAGAAATGCAAGCCACTGTAGTCAGGTTCTTAACCCACTGCACCACAGTGGGAACTCCCAGTATTAATGCTTCTAATCTCCCCAATGATTATATTGAGTTTGTACCAGCTTTACCTCAGTTTTAAAGATAAGGAAACTGAGGTACAGAGCAGTTGGGGAGCTTTCTCTTAGTCATAGAAAGTGAGTGAAAGCATTTGTATTTCAACCCAAGTGGTGTGGAACCATTGTTACCTAGTGCTCTATTCTGCCACCATTTTAGTGAATTCGTTGGAGTAGCCTTCATAAATGGTGTGGGACTATCTTCTGGCTCTAACGTCTACACTATAACAAGGCTCAAAGGATGGTGTAGGTTTGGAAGATCATGGAATATATTGCAGTTTTAAAATTACGCAATTATATTAATTATAATTAGCTCTCTTTTCATTGAGCACCTATTTGACAGTTTTCTTTTGCAATGAAATGGATCATTTGCATGATCAAAATCATATGGATATAGTGTGATATAATAAGAGGAACATGGGCTTTGGAGTCAGACAAACCTGGGACTGAGGCCTGCATCAGTCTGTACTAGCTCTGTGACTGTGGCTTAGCTTCTTAACCTCTCTGAAATAAATACAACATCACATTGCTTTTAACCAGCTCTCATTCATGGCACACTTCATAGGGGCTGTGAGCTTTTCCTTCATTACCTCATTTAATCCTCATGGCAACCCCATGAACTAGGAATTACTATCCTCATTTTACAGATGAAGAAGCAGTCCTATGTCAAATTATTAAGTAGTAAATATTCCAGTCCTGGGTTGTGATATGCTCCGCAACTGAAACTAATGCTGACTAGGCTATGATTTTAGCTAGATGGCCCAAGTTAAAACTCATTTTAAATGTGCAGAACATTGAAAAAAATATTCTTAGTTGGCCCCCAATACTTTGCCATTTATTGCAATTTTACACAAATTAAGAGATCAAGAACATTATTTTTATTAAAGGTTCTAAGTATTTAATATTAAATAAACTTATCATTTATTAATTGATAAGAATAAACAGGCAATAAGGGAAGAAGTGTAGTAAAAAGTGACCAGCTCTGCCAGATATTAAAACATGTATTACAAGGCGACAAGAGTTAAAACGTGGTATGTTAAGAGAATAAGCAAATCAATGGTAACAAAAATACGTAGCACTCAAATAGGTCCTTGTATAAAAATTACTAGATATATGATCAAAGAGGCATACTATAGATATTCAACAACTGTTTACTGAGTGAATGAAGCATTGCCAATTAGTGAGGAATGAAACGCTTATATGAAAACTTCCTTTTATGTGCTAAGCATCTTTGCACATATCGCCCATAAATTTTACAACAGCCCTGTGAAGTAGATGTCATTTTCATTGTGTGGATTGATAAACAGAAGCCAAGAGAGATCAAGAGGGTAGGCCAAATTCACACAGCCCATGAGTGACAAACCAGGACATGGACCCAAATTTATCCAACCCCACAGCCCATTTTTATCCTATTATATCACACTGTTTTGATATGATTGCAACTATACACAAAATCCACTGCACAGCAAAAGCAAGCTTTAGGGAGGGCCATAGCAAATAGTAATAGTGCTTGTGTAAGGGAGATTGCCTTATGGACTTTAATTTTGGCCTTTTTTCTATTATCTGTGTATATAATTAAAAACCCCTGTTGTATACAAAATAATAATGAGAGGGTGGGTAGAGAGGGTGGGAGGGAGCTATGGGAGGGATAGAGGGAGAGGGATAGAGGGAAAGAGAGAGAGGGAGAAAGGTAGAAAGGCTAAAAGCAAGGTGACAGAATGTTTTCCATACACATAAGGAAATTGCTCAAGGACTAGAGCCATACTTCATTAACCTAATAAGTTAACCTCGATTGTTGGAATCTCAACCTTAGGATAACAGAGCTTGAATTATGCTTAATTTTTGCAGAAAGAAATCTAGTGGGTTGTTAAGGGAGCCTAACCTCACTTGCCTGGGCCAGTTTGCCCTCTGCCTAGGCTAGAGTCTCAGGATTTTTCTTAGAGGCTGAAAGATGATGATGTCTACCACAGCTAGTAGCAGGGGCATCTGGGAGTTAGTGAAGCTATATTTTTCAATTATACTATCAAAAACAAATTTAATACTGCCCCTTGGCCATAATTCCTCAGAAGGGATACTGAAATATAGTTTATCCTATACACACACTTTAAAAAAAAAACAGCCCAACATTCAAATAGCCTCATTGTTCATGGTGGAAAAGTAGTCTAGTTGAAATGGCTGGTAATTTTCAGTATAAAGACTAATAGTGGGATGGATGGGGAGTTTGGGTTGGTGGATTCAAACTGTAACATTTGGAATAGATGGGCAATGGGCTCCTACTCTAGAGCACAGGGAAGTGCTTGTGATTGGATCACTTTGCTGTACAACAAAAATTGAAGAAACATTGTAAATCAACTATACTTTAAAAAAAGGGCTAAAACTTTCTTCAAAGTAAGTCATCTTAATATCATCATTAGTAACAGCAGCATCAATGTTTATTAAGTAGGTATTATGTGCCAGGACTTGTACTAATTGATTTACATGTTATTCAAGCCTTACAATAAATCTTATAAACTAGGTACTGTTATTATCATCCTCATTGTATAAAGGTGGAAATTGAAAGACTAAGGAACTTGCCAAGGGTTCACGACCTCTTCGTTAGCGTAGCAAAATTCCTACTTCTACCTTGAACACTGATAAAGGTTATTACCTAACTGCATCTGAATTAAACTTAGAAGAAGGATTTCCCTCCTCTTCACAGGTCTAAACCTATAGTATTGCATTTTGTCTGCAAAGAAATGTAGCGAAAGGCACAAGGATTTAAGATTTATGCTATGGAGTATTAGCTGGTCCTTCTTGTCTGATCCATGTCTGAATTGATAATACCTGCACACTTCCTGCCTGACTCTTGGAGAGATTTTTTCACAGATGGTTCTCTGCATATATCATGGTCTGTTGCATCTGTTGAAAAGATGAACCATCAATCATGATCGCTGCCCTTGAGATGCCTACCATCTAGACAAATGGTAATGTTGTGTATGGGTAGCATAACTGCCTGCATGGTTAAAAAATGTGAAAACGGCACACAGATGTAATCCTAAATCCTTTGCAGCAAAGAAAGAACAGTTTGTAAATGTTGAAAGCTTTGGGAGAATGAGTGTGAAAGGGGTTTATCTGCTTGGAAAGTACACAAGATTTTGCACTAACTTTTTTTTTTTTTTTTTTTTTTGTCTTTTTTTTTTGCTATTTCTTTGGGCCGCTCCCGTGGCACATGGAGGTTCCCAGGCTAGGGGTCTAATCGGAGCTGTAGCCACTGGCCCACGCCAGAGCCACAGCAACGCAGGATCCGAGCCGCGTCTGCAACCTACACCACAGCTCACGGCAACGCCAGATCGTTAACCCACTGAGCAAGGGCAGGGACCTAACCCGCAACCTCATGGTTCCTAGTCGGATTCGTTAACCACTGCGCCACGACGGGAACTCCTGCACTAACTTTTGACTGCATGCAGGAGCAATTTGAAAGGATGGAGTGAACATGGTGCATAAAATATGAGAGAAAATCTTGATATTGGGAATGTTGAGAGAAGGCTTGAAAGAAGAAATGGAAAGCCTGAATATGGGAGTATTCAGGGGAGAAAACTTATAGCTCTGAATTTGCTGGGTAAGCAAGAACCTGTGTTGATGTAAGAGAGAAGGCAGATAGAAAGAGAGAAAGAGTTAAAGTTCTCTTACTCAGGCTGGGAGGTAAATATGGATGTTGGATGTTTTAGAGTACAAGGAAATTTATGTGGCTCTCTGGACTGAACTGATCAGCTCTATTATTGCTTCTGAATTCTTCTTGCAGGTAAAGGCCAACTTCTTATACTGAAAATAACAAGCATTTATTGTCTACTTTTCATGTGCCATAATCTGGCTAAGCCCTTACATGTTTTATCTCATGTCATCCTCAAAACCACTCCACAAAGAACAATCCCTAACAGATGGGATCTTTAAAGCCTGTGGAGATTAAGTGACAAGTCCAAGTTCACACAGATTGTAAGTGGCTGAGCTCAGGGCTGTTTAACTCCAAAGCACACATGCTTTCCCAGAATCTCCATCTTGGGCAGTATACCAATCTTTCCATCCTTTGTAATATGGAACAGGGATCAAGAAACTACTATGGCTGGCAGGCTGACTAGTAGCTCTTTGATAAGTCTTCTTGGAAAGGACATATATAATCATTTATATTTCCACCTGCCTCTATTCAAACCCATTCATAATCCGAAGTAATAGTGTCATTCGCCTCTCTCCACTATTAAGCTTCTTACTAGGCTGATTCATAGGAAATAATACTGATTGATTTTTGCCCATCATTTCTCTTGGTGGATGAAGATCTGTGCAATAAATCAGTCAACACACAGAAAATAGGAATAAGGAGGGAGATAAGGAGGTCTTCTAGCTATCAAGGTTCTGCTAGGAAGTTAACACATGAATTTATCCCTTTAGCTACAGGAAAATATTAACATAGATCTAGAAAATTTAGGGTATCACTTCATTCCAGGTAACTTTAATAACATGGGATAAGACAATCGATTTTTCTTCTAAGAAACAAGGGGTTTTTAAATTTTATTTTTATTTTTTTATGATTTTTATTTTTCCATTATAGTTAGTTTACAGTGTTCTGTCAATTTCTGCTGTACAGCAAAGTGACCCAGTAACACACACACACACACACACACATACATGTATACACATTATTTTTCTCATATTATCCTCCATCATGCTCCATCATAAGTGACCAGATATAGTTCCCAGTGCTATACAGAAGGATCTCATTGCTTATCCATTCTAAAGGCAATAGTCTGCATCTATTAACCCCAGACTCCCAGTCTATCCCACTCCCTCCCCCTCAGCAACCACAAGTCTTTTCTCCAAGTCCATGAGTTTCTTTGCTGTGGAAAGGTTCATTTGTGCCCTATATTAGATTCTAGATATAAGTGATATCATATGGTTTTTTAATAAATATTTTTATAGGAATCTTTACTACAGTCAGAATTCCTAGGATTTCACATGCCTCAGATCCCTTATATGTTGTTTAATTGTGATGAAAACATAACATAAAATTAACCATCTTAACCATGTTAAGTGTACATTTCTGTAGTGTTAAGAATATTCACATTGTTGTGCATCAGATCTTCAGAATTTTTCATCTTGCAAAACTGAAATTCTATATGCACTAAACAATAATTCCCTATTTCCTCCTCACCCAGCTCCTAGTAATCGTCATTCTACTTTATGTCTCTATATATTTGACTAGTTAAGATACTTCCTATAAGTGGAACCATACAGTTTTTGTCTTTTTGTGACTGGTTTATGTCAGTTAGCATAATATATATTTATTATTATTATAATTATTATTTTGTCTTTTCTTTCTAGGGCTGCACCCACAGCATATGGAGGTTCCCAGGCTAGGGGTCGAATCGGAGCTACAGCTGCCGGCCTACACCACAGCCACAGCAACGCAGGATCTGAGCCACATCTGCAACATTCACCACAGCTCACAGCAACGTCAGATCCTTAACCCCCTGAGCGAGGACAGGGATCGTACCTGTGACCTTATGGTTCCTAGTCAGATTCATTTCCGCTGCGCCATGACAGGAACTCCTTATCATTATTTTTAAGCATAATATTTTCAAGGTCCATTTGGATCCTGTTTAAAAATCTCTTGAAGGCCCTCCCTGCATAAGTGGGCATCTGGACTTTTTTTTCATTGTACTTAAATACACATAAAATTTAACATAATGTACAATCACCACTACTATCTACTTCATCACCCCAGAATAAAACCCCATGCCCATTAAGCAGTCAGTCTCCATTCCTCCCTCATTCCAACTCCTGACAACCACTACTCAGCTTTCTGTCTCTATGGATTTAACGACACAGCATATTTTGTAGAAACAGAATCATATAATATGTGGCCTCTGAGGTGTGGCTTCTTTCACTTAGCATATTGTTTCCAAGTTTTAGCCATATTGTAGCATGTGTCAAAATTTCCTCTTTTTACAGCTAATTCCACTGTATGTATACATCACATTTTATTATCAGTTGATGGATGTTTGTGTTGTTTCCACCCTTTGGCTATTGTAAATAGTATTGTGAACATTTGTGTACAAGTTTGAACACCTTTTTTCAGTTCTTCATGGTATATATCTGACAGTGATGACATTTTATTAAGGAGTATTTTTCCTGAATGTCTTGCCTGGAAGCTGCATAGCTTTCTACATCCTTTCACTTTCAGGACAGTTACTACTATGTCCCCAATGGGATATTTTGGCACATGCTATTAAGAAGGTAATACGGGAGTTCCCGTCGTGGCGCAGTGGTTAACGAATCCGACTAGGAACCATGAGGTCGCGGGTTCGGTCCCTGCCCTTGCTCAGTGGGTTAAGGATCTGGTGGTGCCATGAGCTGTGGTGTAGGTCGCAGACGCGGCTCGGATCCCGCGTTGCTGTGGCTCTGGCGTAGGCCGGTGGCTACAGCTCCGATTCAACCCCTAGCCTGGGAACCTCCATATGCCGCGGGAGCGGCCCAAGAAATAGCAACAACAACAACAACAGACAAAAAGACAAAAGACAAAAAAAAAAAAAAAGAGAAGGTAATACTACAAGCCAATTTAGAGCAATACCAAAACAATGGTAATTAATACCCACCACCTTGTAAATACTATTCTAGTCTTACCAATGCCATGAATCCTCCTCCCATAGTACCAACATACACCCCACACATTCTTATCTCTAAGCATACTGTATCATATTTTTACTTAAATATATCATATGTAGATGCCTAGATTCTCAAACTAGAAGCCAATCACTTACTTCCATGGACAGAACCAATTCTCATCTCTCTTATGTCTTCAGATGCACATAGACTAGTTAGTATCTTGCTCAAAATATTGGGTATGAACATGAGTTTTTATCCCAATTTCATGACTCACCAGCTGTGTGACCCTGAACAAGTTTTTGCCTAACTCATCTGGGTCTTGGTTTTCTCTTTCATAAACTGAGGATAATAGTAGCATCTATATCATTGGGGTTTAGTGAGGACAAATGACTTAATGCATATGCTAAGTCCTTTAGAATAATGCCTGGGACATGGTAAGTGCTCAGAAAATATTAGGTATTATTACTAGTAGTAGTAATATTTAGGGCCAGGTAGAACTGGGTTCAAATCTCAGCTCTGTCAATGATTAAAACTGTGTATGGCTCCCACTTGCGTGCTCTGTTTTTGCATGCTTGTTGTTTACAGTACCCACATCTACACACGGATGCGGGCTTCTGTGTTATGTCTCTGTGACAGAGACGGGTTAATTTTTACCACAAACTATCATCTGTATTCTCTCCTTTGGGGCCCTATAAGACTGCATTGAAGTTAGGTAGGGCCGTGTGACTGAATTCTGGCCAATGGAATGTGGATGGAAGGGGTGCGCGTGATTTCCAGATTTGGCCCATAAAACCTCCCTTGAAGTCTTTCTCACATTCTTCTCCCTTCATCTCCTATCCATTCAGGTGTAAAATTCATTTCCAAGCTAGGAACTAAAAAAAAAAGATCCATCTAAGCAGGGCTAGGATGATCATTAAACAGGTGAGGTACCTAGGGCTCACACTTTAGGGAGGTACTCACTCCCAGCATTGTGTAAGTGCAAGGTCAGCACCTAAGAGTGATACTTCCCTAAACTTGGCACCCTAGGTGCCTCCCTTGCCTCACCTTAATCTTGATCCTGCATCCTAGTGTCCCTAGCAGTGATGTCACTCTATATTCTAACCCACTTCCTAATGCTGATTCTAAGTTGGGCACTTTCTTGAAAACTAATTTAGCCATTAATTCACTGTTACCAGAAGCAAGTTAATTGACTTCTCTGGGCCTCAATTTCCTCTTCTAAAAAAAGATGAGTCCCTGGCATATAGTGCACAATAAGTGTTGTAATTGATACTATTATTATTCTCAAAATTGCTGAGGAAAATGAGTGAATTCCTTTGCTAAGATATTCAATAATTTCCTGCTCCCACGACTGCGTCCCTCCAGTTCTTCTGGTCATCTCTTGGCATCCGTGTGTGCTAGGACACATATGCCCAAGGATTCCTTAAATAGGAGAGCTATGGCAACAAGCCCAAAGAAACTTCATTTGGAAACCCAAGTGATTTTCAGAACTAACCCTTATTTGCTAAGCAGACAAAAGGAGCCCACATGTACTCCCTCTCCACCAGCTGCTTTCCTTTGCTGAGCTGGCTGACCTTTCCTGACCTCTTCATAAATATGGTCTGCCATGATTTCTTTGGGGAATTCATTTACCCTTTGCTTTGGCTCACTGGCTGTCTCTATCTCAGGGACATCTGTTAAATGGCCACATTTGGTCCTGGAATGGACTCCAGAGCCAACATTGTGGGGCTGGTGATGAAGCAAACTTAGGGAGCTCTACCAGTTTAGCACTTTCCACCCACAACATGGCCCCAACACACACCCCTACATACAATGCTTTGTGTGCCTATCGCCAAAATATGCCTCCCTGAGGACTCCAGTAGAGGGACTTCCTAGACTGTTCTAACCCTCCTACCTCATTTAGTAGTCTAAGGGATTGGGCTCCCATTCATTTTAGGTTTGAGTGAGAGAAACTGGGGACTGGGAGGAGGAAAGGAAATGTAGAGGAGAGAGATGATCTGCAACTAAAAAGTAATGTTAATTACGAGAGAAAAAAAAAAAGACAAGAGTGGGAAGGGAAGGGAAAAGTAGAAACACTGTGATGCCAGAGGATGTGAAACCCCAGGTAGAAAGGCATGGGGTACACTACAGTGGATGAAAACAGAAATAGAAAAGGAAAAAGGAAAGAAAAAGCAAGGGAAAAATAGGAAAGCAAAACTTCAGGACACAAGAGGTAGGTAAAACATAAATAGAGATGTGAGAAGAAAAAACTTGGAGAAGTATTAGAGGGAGAATGAGAAGGTGACAACCCAGGAGCCACTGGGGGTGGTATGGGGAGTGGTGTCAGGGCTTGTGCCTCAAAGAGCTCTGGCAAGGCCAGGTAGTGCCAGAGGAGAAAGGCCAACCCTGCTGTGGCAAGCCTTAGGGAAGCCCAGTAGATTGTGGACCCGCTCTAAGTGGCATAGCTAAGGCTATACTGACCCACCTGGGACCATTTCTGGAGTGTTCTCGGATATCTTAGAGGCCCCATCACAAGCTCGCTGCAGCTTTACCTTACTTGCTGTCACTTATGGGTACTGGTTCAATTGAGGAAATAGGAAAAGTAACTGCCCTTGGCCAATGTCCTTTGCTTCAGAGTCCTAGATATTGGCTCTGCTCTCAGGACAATAATGAATGAAAGAAGGGAACTATGAAGGAAGTTAATAGGCATCAGAGAAGTCTGTTTCTGTTTTGTATATAGATTCATTTGTATTATTTTTTAGACTCCACATATAAGTGTCATCATATTTGTCTTTCTATGACTTAACTCAGTATGATATTCTCTGGGTCCATCCATATTGCTGCAAATGGCAATATTTTATTCTTTTTTATGGCTGAATAATATCCCTTTGTGTGTGTGTTCGTGTGTTTGTGAGTATGATACATCTTCTTAAGACAATCATCTGTTGATGGCCACTTGAGTTGTTACAGTATCTTGGCTATCGTAAATAGTGCTGCTATGAACATTGGGGTGCATATGTCTTTTTGAATTAGAGTTTTTATTTTTTCTGGATATATGCCCACGAGTGGGATAGCTGGATTGCATGGTAGCTCTATTTTTAGTTTTTAAAGGAACCTCCATAGTTTTTAAGGGAACTGTTTTACACAGTGGCTGCATCAATTTACATTCCCCCCAACAGTGTAGAAGGATTCCTTTTTCTCCACACCCTCTCCAGTATTTATTATTTGCAGACTTTTTGATGATGGCCATTCTGACCAATGTGGTGTGATAGCTATTGCAGTTTGACTTGCATTTCTCTAATAATTAGTGATGTTGAACATCTTTTTATGTGCCTGTTGGCCATTCGAATGTCTTCTTTGGTAAAATGTCTATTTAGGTTTTCTGCCTATTTTGGGGGGATTGTTTTTTATGTTGAGTTGTATGAGCTGTTTGTGTATTTTGGATATTAATCCCTAGTCAGCCACATTCTTTTCAAATATTTTTTTTCCATTCCATAGTTTGTCTTTTCATTTTGTTAATAGTTTCCTTTTCTGTGCAAAAGCTTTTAAGTTTGATTAGGCCCCATTTGTTTATTATTACTTTTATTTCTTTTGCCTTAGGAGACTGGTCTAAGAAAATATTGCTATGATTTATGTCTGAGAATGTTTTACTTATGCTCTCTTCTAGGTAACATAGATTATGGTGTCATGTCTTATAGCTGTCTTGTATTCTGTGTTTATTGTTTCTATGATTTTCATTTTCATAGAAAGAGTGAGAGAGAGAACAAGCATGGGCATGCGTGAGCTGTGTGACCTAAGGCAAGTTTTTCAATATCTTTAGGATCCGGTTTCCTCTTCCATAAAGTGATAGTAATAATAATACCTAAATCAGAAGGTTGTTGTGAGAAATCAGTGTCTCAATGCATAGAGAGCACCTAGAAAAGCACTTGGCATATGATTACGGGTGGTGGTGGTAGCAGCAGCAGCAGCAATAACCTGCTGTTGCTTAGACTGCCTTTTTCTTCCTTTGCTAGCTCATGTGCAACCTCCTCCAGGAATACTAACTCTATTTTCCTCAGTTGAAACCAGTTATTTTCTTCACATTCTCATGGTACCTATTCACACATTCATTCTGGCCCATGTTCTGTGCTAGTACCATCAATAAGTCTTTCCCCCCTTAAAGCATTGATTCTAATATTATCAGCACATTAAAATCGTCTGGGATCTTTTTTAAAGAGTCCTAATCTAACCCCTATGCCAGAGCAATTGAATGAGAATTTCCAGAGGTGAGACTCGGATAGCAGCATTTTTTTAAAGCTCTCCAGATGATTCCACCCTGTAGCCAAGGTTAAGTCCCATGACTTAGGGCAGGAGTTGGCAAACTGTGGCCCAAAGGTCAAATCCACATCACTGCCTGTTTCTGTAAATAAAGTTGTATTGGTCTATTTGTTCATGTATTATCTATAGCTAGTTTCGTACTACAATAGGAGAATTGAGTAGTTGCAACAGAGACAACATGGCCCTCAAGGCCCTCAAAGCCTAAATCAGTTAATGTCTGGATCATTGCAGAAAAAGTTTATTGATCCCTGCCTTAGAAAATTATCTCACTAGTATAGGGACTATGTCTTATTCATCTCTACTTTGTCTACCTATGCCTAGCAAAGTGCCTTGCCTATAGTTGCTTAATAAGTAGTTGTCCAAGCAACGGAGAGAAATAAGGGGGCAGGTCCTGCCTGCCAATTCAAGCCTGAACTTTATTTTTCTGGTAGCGTTGACATCTGCCTGTGCAGTCATCCCTCAGTATCAGCAGGGGATTGGTTCCAGGAGCCCCTGCATATATCAGAACCAAAGACACTCAAGGGCCATATCTGGTGCTCCACCTCCATGGTTCCACATTTACAGATTTCAACATGATGTAGTACTGGACATATTTATTGAAGAAAATCCACATATAAGTTTATCTGTGCATTTCAAACCTCTGTTGTTCAAAGGTCAACTGTATTTTGAAGTAGGCGAATTCCAGTCTCCTTTGTTGGTTTGGAGAAGATGACTGGAGAAAGCACTAGGAACAGGAAGTTAGGGAAGCTCACTTGCCTTGCTCTTTGCATGGATTCTCAGAGCATGGTGCTGGCTTCCTCGCCACTGCCATCCAGCCTCCTTCAGTTTTAGGATCTCTAATTGGCTTCAATCTCTCCCAAGTCCCTCCAGTTTGAGAAACACTTGAATTGGCTGACTTTTGGAGATCTCTTACAGATATGCCTTGTGGGCTGTCCTGTGGTTTAATTATGTCACAGTGGTGAAAAGTTGAGGCTTCAGAGTCAGGGTATAAAAAAAAGCCAGGTATGAATCTCGGCTGTGGAACACTGATCTCACTGCCTACTGGTTCTGAGCTTCTGTTTCTGCAACTGTAAAATGGGCATAGTTGTATATACCTCAAAGGGTTTTTAGAGTAATTGAGTTAATGCCTGTAAAACACTAAGTATATCACTGGGCAAATAAGCACTCAGTTAAAGGTAGCTATTTCCATTTCCATCACTGAACAGAGGTCTCATAGATCCTGCCATGTTCTAAGCCCTTTATAGGCAAGGGCCATATATTAGCCAGTTTTGCATTCCTGCCATGCCTTGTACATAGTAGGCTCTCAGTGTGCATCAATTGTTTGAGTTGTATTCTAACTATCACCCCCAAATAAAGCTTATGGCAATGATGTCAAGCTCATCCCTACCTCACACTCTCCACTGCCTGCATCCCTAGGCATCTGTGTATTAATCAAGGCCATATATCAAAAATAGGCACTGACTTATGTGGTAATTTGACCAGCCTTGGGCCATCAAAATTAATTTATCTATATTCTCCAAATGAACAGTAACTTTATTAAAATTCCCACCTATAAAAAATACACAGCACGTTATTTTTCCCTGATGAAAGGAACTGCCATTAGGGTGGTATTTTCAAAATACTTGTCTCAACAAGTCCTAATTTTTAACATAGTGTTGAGATTCAAAACTTGAGGATGTGTAAAAGGCCAGACTCTCAGTATTTGACAGGAAAGAAATAAATTAAAAAGCCTTTTAAAGCTGGCAACCATTTTTCCTGCTTCGATGCCGAATTGAGCTCAGGGACTGCTATGTTAGCCTGGGAATAATGTACTGTGTTTGGGAAATGTAATTATTTGTATTAATAAAATGCCACTGAACAGAGTCTCCTAAGCCAGCATGTCTGGACTTGGCCACTTCCACTGATTTATTTAACACTGTCCTCAGGAGGATAAATGGGCTAGACACCTCAGCCTGTGAGAGATTGCTGTGGGGCAGTGTCAAAACCCTGTCAGTTCAACAGCAAAACACATAAGATCTTGGGTCCTCATTAAAGGTCAGGCCTCTGGGTACTCAAGGCCAACAGCAAAACCCATGGAGGAAGAGGGGAGTTGACTTTTCCTACTCTGCCTCCTCTTTCTGCACCCTTTTTTGTCTGACTACCACCCCAATCCTGCATCGGGTGGTACATTTCTTGACACTCAGTCTAAATTAATGGCAACTCTTAATGGGGGCCCTTCCCAGGGGGGATTTGCATTTATATAGCGGTCACTGGATTCAAAATAAAAGAATGACAGGCTAGTAGTAAATAAACCTAAAGAGGTGCATGCCAAGACGCATCTTAGTCAAACTTTTGGAAACTAAAGACAGAAAAAAAATATTGAAAGAAATAAGAGGGAAATAATATCTTGCCTAGAGTGGAAAAACATAATTCAAATTACAGTGGATTTTTCATCAGAAACCATGGGGGACAGAAGGAAGTGGTGCAAGATTGTTAGAGTGTCAAAAGAAAGAATTGTCAACCATAAAGCCCACATCCAGAAAAAATAGCCCTTAGGAATTAAGGGACAATCAAGATATTCTTTTTTTTCTCTATGAGTGAGTTATTTTATTCATTTATTTTGGTTTTGAATTTTTAATTTTTCAAAAAAATTATTCTATTGAAGCATAGTCAATTTACAATGTTGTATTAGTTTCTGGTGTACATAAAAGTGAGTTATACATATATACATACATGTGTTCTTTTTCATATTATTTTATGATTTACTATAGGATTTTTTTAAAAAAATCTTTAAACTTTTAAAATAATTCGATGGATTTTAATATATTTATAGTTGTACAACCATCATCACAACCTAATTTTAGAACATTTCCATTCGAAACACCCAGTCCATCCCTCCCCCTGACCTGTCCCCTTTGGTAACCATAAGTTTTTCCAAGTCTGTTTCTGTTCTGAAAATAAGTTCATTTGTATCCTTTTTTTAAGATCCCACATATAAGTGATATCATATGATGTTTGTCCCTCTCTGACTAAATTCACTTAGTATGATAATTTCTAGGTCCATCCATGTTGCTGCAAATGCCATTATTTCATTATTACTCAACCATTAAAAAATAAAATTAAAAAAGAATGAAGTGATTTATTACAGGATATTGAATATAGTTCCCTGTGCTGTAAAGTAGGACCTTGTTGTTTATCTATTGTATATGTAATAGTTTGCATCTGTTAACCTCAAACCCCCAATCCATCCCTTCACCATCGCCCCCACCCCCAGGCAACCACAAGTCTGTTCTTTATGTCTGTGAGTCTGTTTCTGTTTTGTAGATAAGTTCATTTGTGTCTACCATATTTTAGATTCTGCATGTAGGTGATATCATATGGTATTTTTCTCTGACTTACTTCACTCAGTATGATAATCTCTAGGTCCATCCATGTTGCTGCAAATGGCATTATTTCATTCTTTTTTATGGCTGAGTCTGTGTGTGTATGTATACATATATATATATACACACATACATACACACTCATATATATACATACCACAGCTTATTTATCCGTTCATCTGTGGATGGACATTTAGGTTGTTTCCATGTCTTGACTATTGTAAATAGTGCTGCTATGAACATAGGGATGCATGTATTTTTTCGAATTATAGCTTTGTCCATATATACGCTCAGGAGTGGGATCATAGGATCATATGGCCACCAATCAAGACATTCTTCGATGAGGCAAACTAAGAACACTCATTGCCAGCAGACGTACCTTAAAAGATGGCTAAAAAAATTCTTGGAGGAGAAAGGAGATGATAAAAGACTCTTAGGCCACCGAGAAGAAAAAGTTCACAGCGCTTTCAACAGTAAAAAATGCCCTTGAGGATGACAGGGAGACAAGACAAAGCTGGCAAAAGTTTAAAAATTGGTGAATCTAGTTAAAGGGTTGTAGTAGTTTGAATGGACACCCCCCAAAAATATGTCCAAGTCCTAACTCCTAATACCTGTGAATGTTACCTTATTTTGAAAATAGTCTTCACAGATATAGTTAGGTCAAGGATCTCAAGATGATAATCATACTGGATTTAGCGTAGGCCCTAAACCCAATGATCAGTATCCTTATAAAGAGAGAAGACATGGGGGTACAAAGTATAATGCCCTATAAAGATGGAGGCAGACATTGGAGTTACCTCAAGCTAAGGAAGAATCACCAGGAGCCACTTGAAAGAATCTTCATAGAGGGTTCTCGGCCTAGCTGACACCTTGACTTCAGATTTTTAGCTTTTATTTTATTTTATTTTATTTTTTTTGTCTTTTTATCATTTTCTTGGGCTGCTCTCGCGGCATATGGAGTTCCCAGGCTAGGGGTCGAATCAGAGCTGTAGCCACCGGCCTGCACCAGAGCCACAGCAACGTGGGATCCGAGCCGCGTCTGCAACCTACACCACAGCTCACGGCAACGCCGGATCATTAACCCACTGAGCAAGGGCAGGGATCGAACCCGCAACCTTATGGTTCCTAGTCGGATTCGTTAACCACTGCGCCACGACAGGAACTCCAGATTTTTAGCTTTTAAAACTATGAGAGAATAAACTTGTGTTGTTTCAAGCCACCAAGTTTGTGATAATTTTTTGTAGCAGGCCCAGATAGTACGCATTTTGATAAAGGACCACCAATGAAGTATATGTAGACTACCAAAAACATCCTATGAAAGCCACTACAAAGTCCTAAGGTTTCATCATATAGATGAGACTAATTTAAGGCAAGAAACAAGAACTAGGGATAAATGAGTCTTTTGAAAGGAGACATATAAACAGTGAGATGCCTCAAGGGCTGGTTTGATTTAATGTTTTTAATATGTTTTAGATCAGGGGTCAGGAAACTTTCTGTAAAGGAACAGATAGTTAATATTTTTAGCTGCATGGGCCATGCATATCCTAGCATTAAAGTACCCATGGACAACATATAAATGAGTGGGTATGCCTAAGTTCTAATAAAATTTTATTTTTAAAAACAGGCAGTAGACTGGATTTGGCACACAGGTGGTAGTATGTTGAATTTGATTGTAGATGGATAGTAATGTACTATGTAGGAGTATGGGCTCTGCTGTTAGAGAAGTCTCTAGATTTGAGTCTTGCCGTTTACTTACTAGCTCTGTGTTCATGCATATTTTACTTAATTACTCTAAGCCTCAATTTCCTCATCTGCCTAATTAGGGATAATAATAATAATAATAATCTAATAACAGATGTCTAAGAGCATTGTTGTACAAGTTAAGAGAAAAGGCACATAAAGGACAATGCCTGACATATAGTATGTGGTCAGTACATGGTAGCTATTGTTATTATTAAAGCCAATGGGGAAAAACTACAGGAAAAACTTGTGGGAGAGGAAGATGAGCTTCAGTGTTGTTTTAAGGATATCCATTTATTAAAATATTCCAACTACATTTTTAGGGTAGAGGGATTTGGGTCATCAATTCCAACTCAGGAAAGAGAATAGTGACCTTCAGGGAAGGGTCTTTAATGACTCTTTCCTCAAGATACCAATGAATCCCCAAAAGGCCAAACATTACTGGATATATTTTTTTAAAAGTTTTAGTAACAAAAATGTTATTTTGTTCAAATTTATTGTGTCCACACCTGGAATTCTGGGTAAGTTGGGAATAATTATTTTTCACTAAAGACAGTGGCGATGGAGAAAGTTTGGAAAGGGTGTGCTGAAGAGATTACTGGCCTAGATGGGTGAGGGCTCGCATACAAGATTAAGACTTTCAGCCTGGAATGTTAATCTGAGAAGGAGAGGTAGGGTGGTGGTCAAGAACATGGTCTTTTTCTGTCAGAGAGACAGACCAGGAGATGAATGCTGGCTCCATAACTTATTAGCTTGAGTCCGTGGACAAATCACTTAAACCATATGAGTTTACTTATTTTTATCTAGTAATGCTATTGTGAGAATTATGCACATAAATCAGTCCTCCTTGGTACACAGTAAGCCCACAGTGACTATTATTATTATTGGCAGCCTCTAAAATCATGCGTGATGTGATCAGCATCAAGACAGACTATTTCATGTCCTATAACAATTGAATGGGGAGGGGGATGCCTTTAAATTATACATAGGTGAAGCTAATGTAAATAAGCAGCAGTTTGATTTAAGTGGAAGCTAGTAAGCCAGTGGTCTTCACTGTCCCCATGGAGTGTTACAGACTGAAAACATGGTTAATAAAAGACACATACACGATTGACTCATCATGGGTCACTAAGGAGCATGACGTTTGATAGCTGTTGCTAACCTCATGGTTAATGTAAAAGAGAACAGGGCTATTTTCCCACAAATGCCCCTTAGATTCAGACTGTTGGACTGGAAATTCCCTGAGGTTGATTTGGTGAGGATGGTACTCAAATTTAAATGGCTAACTAACTGGCTGTCAGAATTAATCACAAACTATTGTTTTAATCTTTATATTGCTATGGCAATGGCAGGTAACAACCATCAGAACTTCAAAGTCCTTGCTGTCACTTGGCATTGTGCAAACTCTGTAAACATCATTGAGCTATTATTCAAAAAGACTCAATAGCTTGAAATGACAAGCTAGAGAAATATGAAGGCTTTCTGATAGCCAAAAACTTTGTTAGAATCCTAAATCAATAAACAAGAGCCTACCCAGTCAGATCAAGCAGACACAGTGTATTTAGATTTGTCAAGGAATTTTCTACAACTGCTAGAAATACAAATGGAGTATCAAAGTCCTGGAAGGCACTGATTTGCTATGTGTTTCTTTTATAGACTGCTGTCTATGACATGTATTTCAACATGGCTATGTGGACACCAGTTCTGGGCTAAGTGGCTTGAGAGGTGTTTGTGGGTTCATTTAGGCTGATCAGGAGGGGTGTGACTTAGAGTGTTTCCCTCTTCTATCAGAGATCAAGCAGCTCTGGCATTACCAAGATAATGGTTTCAAATCCTAGCCCTGCCACTTAGCAGCTGTGTGAGCTGTGTGAATTTAGGGTAGGTAAGTTAACTGCTCCAAACCTTCATTTTATGATCTTTAAATTGAATTAATAAAATTTGTCTGAGAAATGTGTGGTAAGCATTAAATGACAGACATGGATATTCTATTCCTTAGCAATGTAAAATTAAATGAGTATCATTAACAAAGCACTGAGCATAGTTCCTAGCATAGAGTAACATATTAGTTCCCTTTCTCTAGATGCACACAAAGCCAGATTTTATGCCTAAAGGGATGAGTCTTCTATACATAGGGAAAACTGAAATTCAACATGGTATTTCATTGTAAAAGTAAATGGGGTTGGTGGAATACAATCACAATTGGCTTATCACTGATCTGGATATAAAAGAGAACCAGTGCCATGTAAAGTATGTACTAGAAATCAATGAACAGGAAGCAGCTTCAAATATGCTGCAGACTCAAACCAATACCAGAAAGTAATACCAATAATTTAGTGCATGAATGCTCAAAGTTATAGGTGCAGTCAATGACTGGAAAGTAGTCTGGATATCAGATTGTTCTACTGATTCTGCTAAATGGTGTAACTCACTTCCAGGACTTTGGTTTGTAAAATGTGGGCAATGACTCTTCATTGTAAAATGAAGGTGACATTGAAGATCTATGACACTATATTCCCTTGAATGTTTTTCCATTTTCCTGGCCAAGTGAGACCTGAAGCTTCTTCATAGGGAGGCAATAAATCATGTCCACCAGTGTAGAAGGCTCCACAGATATAACACAAGCTTCCAGAGCTCTCCCAAGGGGCATGAAGTGTTAGATTTTGCAAAGATGCTGGCATACCTTAAATGATCTAATTTGTTTCAGAGATGACTATTATAGTCATAGGTAAGATGGTGCTGGGGGGAAAAGATCTTTTTTTGGATCCAAAAAAAAGGCTGATATTTGTTTTAACCATCATAGAGGCAACGGTGGTAACAATATGGGTCTCATGTGTTGCCATCTAGACAGAATGGAGGTGGTGAGAATCAGATCATACACTCCTTTTTCTAAAGGTGCCTATCAGGGGCTCATATCTACCATCACGTGTTATGTCTTCATCCATAGCAGTATATTCTTTTTTTTTTTTTTGGTCTTTTTGTCTTTTGGGCTGCACCCATGGCACATGGAGGTTCCCAGGCTAGGGGTCCAAATGGAGCTGTAGCCACTGGCCTACGCCAGAGCCACAGCAATGCAGGATCCGAGCTGTGTCTGCGACCTACACCACAGCTCATGGCAACACCGGATCCTTAACCCACTGAGCGAAGCCAGGGATCAAATCTCCGTTCTCATGGATGCTAGTCAGGTTCATTAACCACGGAGCCACGATGGGAACTCCATGGCAGTATATTCTGATGGTTAGACTGAACTATGCAGTGTTGTAAGAAGCAATTACTTACGCCAGGTACCATGGTGCTGGGTGTGAGTGAAAGCGCAGGGAGTGAAAACCCATGGGGATTTAGAAATGTTATGATGGTTGTAGACAAATAAGAGAGAGAAAGAGGGATAGTGTTGAGGCAAGTCTCCCACGGAGGACAATCTTTAATGGTCTCACTGTGGTTCATGCTATGATGCTGACTTTGCATGGTGAGAATCTTGTTTCCAGTGTACTCAGAAATGATCAGGAGCTAGAGGAGTGAGGCTATTAAAACCACAAAAATTTATGTATAAGCCAAACACCAATTGATTTATTTATAACGATAATTAACTGCCAAGTAGGCTAGGACACTTCATGTCAGCTGGTTAGCAAATTTTCTCCCCATAACAAAGTTTATATGGGAAAATAATTAAAACAGATTACCTCTTAGAGCATAGAGTAAGAGCAAGGGGAGTTAGGTGGCAATCTTAATGGCCAATAACACAAATTTGGGTTTTGGCCTGGTGCCTCCACCCCACCGCAGCTAAACCGGCTGAATTGTCTGATGGTCAACATACCCTTTCTGACTCTAGAGATATTACTGACACTCTATGGTTCTTTAACTGCACCCCCTTTTTAGAGTACATGAACACCATTCCTTCTTCAAACTTATAAAATGATTAGATTGTCTCTTATTTGGCGGCATCAATCATGCAGCAGATCTGGCCGCCAAAACCACAATGTTGATTGGACCCAGGGATTCTCCAAGCTTTTGAAATAGCAGGCTACATCATTGAGTAAGGTACATCTCATTTGTTCTCTGTAGATTTTAATTCATTTCACTCTCAGAGAAATTCACCAAGATAGAAGTTCTGGGGACTCATCCAGGTAACTCTCTTTATGCTAAGTAATTAACTCATCCTAATTGAAGTGGATGATGTCACTATAACAAAATTTTGAAGTGGTAAACAAAGTGGTTGCTAGCCAGTAGGCAGTAAAGTATTATCCCAGCATCCTATTCATATGCTCGATCTGGCTTTTGGATTGTATCACACAGAGCACAAGAGGTCCTTCATTGAGAATTTATCAACAAGAGGCTTCTAGAAGAGGTGAGCTGAAGTTCATAGCTCAGGATTAATTATCTGTCCTGAGAGGCTACGAAATCTGAAGATTTCTTGAGGAAGAAGGTAATGTTGCTGCAGAGGTAACATTCTCTGGGTAAAATAAAGTGCCATATCTTTACACGTAAAAGGTACATATACATAGAGTACACAATGATAGGAGTCCCCTTCATGGCTCAGCAGTTAACAAACCCAACTAGGATCCATGACGATGTGGGTTTGATACCTCGACTCGCTCAGTGGGTTAAGGATCCAGTGTTTCCATGAGCTGTCCATAGGCCAGCAGCTGTAGCTCCTATTCGACCCCTAGCCTGGGAACTTCCATATGCCATGGGCAAAAAAAAAAAAAAAAAAAAAAAAAAGTGGTCCTAAGATAAAGACATGCTGGTGATTAAGCCAACTGCTCCTGTCAACATTCCAGGACCATACTGGGGTCAGTAAGGAAGTGACTGGGGGCCACTGGGTTAGTCCTTTATTACAGAATTGGTGCTGCTAGATCAGGATACCTGCAAGTAATACCAAAGTCACTTGAAGTTCAAACAGAGCTACCAGTTAGAGGATCTTATACAAACCCAGTACACTAGTGGGAATTTCTTGTTACAACTCGAATATGTGCATTCAGGTCTCCTTGTTATGAGAGCATATAGATTAAGGTGGATATGTAGCAAGCTGTTGATAAAGGAGACTCCTTGTGAATAAAATAAAAAATTGGCATAGTGGCAAGTTAGGCATTGATGGGTGAAAAGATCTGTTAGTGCTACAGGATGAGCCTAGTAAATAAGGTCCTAGCTGAGTTTAGGTACTATCAAAGTTAGCATAATTCTCCAGGAATAAGGCCAAACTACAGAGGCACTTCATGTTCTGAAGGGCTTTGATGGCTGCTAGGACATATGGAATTACTTATTTTACTTTAGGAGATCCATTATGGGGACATTTATCAACACCAAGAAGCAGGGAGCAAAGAACTGGTAATTACCAGAAAACATTACCAATTACCACTGAATATCCTTAATGTTTTAGGGATTTGTACCTTTTCAGCATAGCACTACTTTTGTTCAGAAAGTAGTCTGTCAGTAATTGCTCTTCAAGATTCTCAAACAAATGAGGGTCCCCAGACATGATTTATAAAGGTAGAGCTTGAAGTTCCTGTCATGGCTCAGTGGAAATGAATCTGACTAGCATCCATGAGGACGCAGATTCCACCCCTGGCCTCGTTCAGTGGGTTAAGGATCCAGCATTGTCGTGAGCTGTGGTGGAGGTCGCAGACGTGGCTCAGATCTGGTGTTGCTGTGACTGTGGCATAGACCAGCAGCTACAGCTGCAATTGGGCCCCTAGCCTGGGAACCTCCATATGCCGCAGGTGCAGCCCTAAAAAAAAAGAGTGGGGTGGGGTGGGGCTTAACGTCAATGGGCAGTGATCCTAGATGGTGACTATGCTAAAGTCACTAGAGTCAGAAACTACTGAAGCGCCTGATTCTCAGTCTTCAGAGGAGATTTATTTAGCCAGGTCCCCTGTCTAAGGCAGCAAGGACATTCTTAAGACACATTAATTATGCTGAGATATACTCCCCAACTTTCCCTAAATACTTGTCAGAGGTCATTATCCTAGAGCATTTTTACTTGGCCATAAGACTTGATAGAACATGAAGTAGGTTGTTGGAGAAAAGGGTAGTAAGTGAGGGCTTGGCTAAAAACCTGTACCTGCTTAAAGGGCTAACTCTCAAAGATGTGGACCAAAAGTTACAAGCCAAGTGCTCAAAAGGCCATACCATCTAGTGTGTCAATAGCCAAGAGATCCAAGCAGACGTCTTCAGATGATAACAAAATATGCAGCTGTATGAAAAGATGGCAGAGCTGTGTTTCCATGAAGGTTGGTGTGTATTAAGCTGGACTCTAGTTAATAGGTGGGACAGGATTCATCCTCTGGTCTGAAAATATTGGTAGGATATGGAAACACAATTGGGACTTCAGCCAAGAGTCCTAAACCAACAGGGAATTAGGAGACAGGCCAACTAGAATGAGTGAAAGTCTTGGGCCCAAATATAGGCACAGAAGACCTGGGCCAACAAAGTCAACCCAGGTATCTATCACCCACTGGTGGCAACGGAGATCCCAAAGTATTGCCAGAGTGGTTTCCATTGGGTGAGACTGGGCAGAGTTTTGCCTTCAGGCTTTCAGTGCTCTTGGAAAATTAGTCCCAACTGCAGAAAGTTCCTGAGGACTGTTTTCATCATTGTTGGATCAGGTTTGGTGATGGGTCACCAAAATGATCAAGATCTGGTTGTTTAAATTCTCAGAAGCATGTGAGTTCATGACTATAAAATGGTATCATAGTTCCCCATCTGTATTTTAAATGTTAATGCAGGATATAAATCAGTAAGGTGGAGGTGACATCCCTGGGCTCCTCTTACTGTTGAGATGAGTTATTTGTCCTTGTTGGGGCTCGAGAACGTTTGGCAAGGCAATCTTTTGTGAAATGACCAGACTGGCTGCAGTAGAGGCAAGAGTGTGTTTCTTGCTGGCGAGCTCGTTTGGCTGGAGTGAGAGGTGGCTGGCCTCCTCGCAGCTGTACAGGGTCTTCCTTAGGTGGTGGACCTGTGGTGCTGGAGAGAGTTTGGTGGTGGATCAGGGAAGCCAACACTGGGATCTGGGCCTCTGACTGTAGGAGCTCTGGCCTGTTACTACGTTTCTTGTCCACCTGAATACATTGAGTGATAAGGTCTGGGAGGTTGTCCATCATATCTGTGCCACTTACTTCAGCGTGAATGGGATCAGCAAATCCCTCTTGGAAGTGACAACTCTGATTGGTTTCATTATATCTCAGATTCTGAGCAAGGAGCTGGAAAGTTGTAGTATCCTGCTGGGAGAATTTGTCCCCTTTGTCAACCTTAGTCACCAGGGACTTCATTTCCTGTTTTGTGAGCTCACCAAATGACTGCTGGAACTCAAGAACAAAGTTCTCATGTTGCTTCAACAGAGCACTCTGGTCAGGCCCAGATATGACCCCACAGCTTTCCATCTGCTGAGATAGGTGGTCAAAAATGAACTTGACATGAGCATTATCTTCAGGATTGGGGATCTTCAAAGTTGTCAGGTAGGTAGTCATCTGAGCAAGAAACTCTGAGATATTGGTGGGGTCACCATGAAATTGGGAAAGATGCTCAAGTGAGCAGGGTACAGGCATCATTGGTGGGGTTAGGGCAGACATGACTTGGCCCCTTAGAGCAGGGTTCTCCTCAGTCACATGCTGCATTTGTGGCTGCAGAATCAGATTCTCTGCCTGAAGGGAAGAATGCTCTACCTGTAAGGTAGGTGGTGAGTCTATATAATTCTCCATTGGATCTTCTGGAATCAAGTTGGACTAAGCAGAATTGAGTACCAGTACCAGAGACCAACAGGCAGACAGTAGTTTAGCTCTATGATCAGAGATGCAGTGTCATGAGCAAGTAGCCAAAGGTGTTGGCTATAAAGAAGTCACAAGGGTATGCTGAGAACCAAGTGAAAGAAATGCAAAAAACTGCTGTCCACTACTCAATGTTGCCTCTTCTTCATGGAGAGAGCCAGTGTTCTGCACAGTCAGAAAAAATAAATTACCTTAGGACATACAGAAGATATGGGATGTGGAATTAAGATAAATAAAAAAAATACAGTATATTTCTCTCCCTGCTCCCCTTCTTGGTAATATAGGGACAATTTGCCTTCAGACAAAGCCTTTGGTTCTAAAGTATCTTTATCAGAGAATCAAAGAATTTTACCATCCGAAGTGATCTTAAAAATCACCTAAGCCAAATTTATAATTTCACAGATAAGCAAAGACCCAGATAAATAAAAATATTTGCCCAAGGTCACATAACTAGTTAATATAAGAGCTGGCATGTTCATCAGAACTGCTGTCTGAAACAGCACCTCTTCCAGGACTACATATGTGTTCATTTGCTTACATTACTTCGGCATGATGATGGTTCTTGGCCCTTGCTACTCAAAACCAACAGCTTTAGCATCACCAGCCAGGTTGTTGGAAATGGATATTCTCAGACCTACTGAATCAGTATTCCACTTTACAAGATTCTCCAGGTAATTGCATACTGAAGTTTGAGAAGTGCTGTTCTAGAGAGTACTTAGCCAAAATTGGAATACTCACAAGTTGGACTTGACCCTCAGTGCTCCAATCATAGCCTGCAGTGCTGTGGGGATCCAATTACTGTGGTGGTAGTTAGTCTATTTTTTTTCTAGCTTTCTAGTCCATGTCTGAGGTCATATTTGGTTGTCGTGGAGATGATTAAGACATCACAAGCAAGATGAAGAGATGAGGATCTAGCAAACAAGAACAGAATATTTTTAAAAGTATAAAGATCAAAACATTCAGCAGTCTTCTTGGCATTGATAAACAAGGATAAGGCAACCAGAAAAAGTTGAAAAAAAAAAAAACCAAACATAATGTGTATTGGTTGAACTATTCTGCAATGTAATTCTCTCATTGTTCTTTCCTTGTGCAATATAACATGTAAATGCATTTAAACTGACCAACAGTGGGCAAAAAAAAAAAAATGCGTATCATTGAATGCATGATTTTATTCCTTAGATTTTATTTGATGGTACTTCCTCTGTAGACCTATGGAAGATATTATTAGAAGAATGAAATAGTATAAGATTAGGGGCTAGAAACTTACCCAAGCATTATCAGTTGGATGACTTCGAATAACTCATTTTCTTCTCAATTTCCTCTTTTATCTAATGAGGGTGACTATTTTATCTACTTCAAAGGGTTCTTGTGAGTACCAACAAGACAATAGATAGGTACTCTGAGTGACAACAACAAATGAGAGACTTGCTTCTAAAATTGTTTGGGTGCAGCTGAACAATGCCAATGATGAGGCTCTACCCTTATCACATAACACTAAAGTAGGGAGGTACTGTCACACCACCATTCATTCTTCCTTTCCACATATCACCCATCTAGTCTCCTATTTACCTTTTGGACATCTTTCACTTTCCAGGTACCCATCCATGAATTTATTCCTGCCAACCCAGCTAGGTGTCAACTGATAGCTAAGATGTTAATTAATTATTGAGGACTAATGAATGGCCTTTCTCAAGGCATTCATTTTTTCCCTCAAACTTTAATGTGTATAAGAATTAGTTTGGTCCCAGCCTCCAGAAGTTCTGATTCAGTAAATCTGGAGTGGATGCCAGGAAGCTATATACATTTTCAAGCTGGCCAATAGATTTCTGATGCTCGTGGCCTTTGTGAGAAATGCCGTCCATACAAACAGCATGGAATAAAGCCATATTAGTAGCATCTCAGAGAAGTAGGGATGGCGAAAGAACATATGTGGAGGTTGGCCTTTAAATGACATAGGAGAGGTAGTAGCCTGTTCTAGCTCCATAAAGAGCCCACACTGTCCTTCACAACTGTTCGTCTCTCCCAGGTAGTAGAGTACAAGAGTTTAGCATGTAGGTTAGACTGACCTAGGTCCAAATCTTGGCTTGGCCAAAAGTACTGTCACTCTGGCCGAGTTATTTAACCTCTCTGGGAATCAGTCCAAAACTTTCAAATGGAAATTATTTTAATATGCCTCATGGTGTCACAAGGATTGAGATGAAAAGAGATTAGCATAGCTTCATGTGGATGATAAATGCTCCATAAATGTTAGCTATCATTATTCTAGGTCCACAGTCTGTTATCTATGTTTTAGAATTTAAATTATTTTCAGATTTTAGAAAGGTAACACAGAGTATGTACTGTTTTATTACATAATACTCCCAGTAGTGTCTGGGAAGGCATCCCATAATTAAGCCATTAACATTTCTGCAGGAAAAAATGTCTGAATATTCATACCAAAAGAGATAAAGACCAAGTTCATGTCAGTTCAGGTCAGGTTTTGCTGCCAAGTGAGTTTTGGCAGCAAATTAATGAAAAAAAGTTTCTGTTATTCAGAGCTTTTTGATTTCAGAATTAAAGATAAGGGATTATGGACATCTACCAAACTTTTTTGGGGGGTGCAATTATAACTTTTCCTTCTCTGTACCTCCTTTCTGCCCTTTTACTCTACTCCCAGAAGTTCCAGTATATCTGTATAGATCTCCTGTTTCTTTACAGAATTATGTATTCAAGGTGGCAGATCATTTAATTTTTCTAATTAGGTAGCACTGGTGAAACACTTGCTAAAATTATAAACATTAACCCAAATGTAAGTCATACAATGACACTGTAGTCAATGGCAATTGCTTAATCCCACAAGGAAAATCTACCTTGCCTTATCATTTTAGAAATTGCTCTCTTTTCAGAGGTCAATAGCTTTCTATTGGATTGTCCCAGCAGATCCTGGGGCAGAGCTGCCAGTCTAGAGGATTTCCAGACCACAGTCTTGGGGAGATGAAGCAGAGACAGAGCTTGTGCCTCAAATGCATAGGCTTGAGGGATAGGACTAGTGAGCTTAGACCAGATCTGACACAAAATGACATATGCTTAATGTTTTTCTTTATCCCTCTGAGTTTCAACTACAAAAACAACAGAAATAGGTTCAGTAAACTACTGCAGGCCATTTTATATTTGTGTTCCATTTGGCTCAAAGCCATGGTTAAGAGTTTCCCAAAATGTAAAACTACTCCACTCTGGAGCACCCTAAATTCCCATCTGGAGAAGAGTCTGCAGTACCCTGCTGCTTATAAGAGAGTTTTGTGACTTTACACTGCCTTATTTTTAAGGTATTCTACATAACCCATTGGAGGAGAAGCTTTGACCTAGGGTCACGCAACTATCTAGAGCAGTTGCATTCTTGCTCTTGAGCTCCAGATCTTCCAAGGGATACTGTGGCCACAGAAGCTGAACTGAAACATAACTCTCATTTGGTGACAACAGGGGCACACTGTTTAGACTTTGAAGATTTGGGTGTGACGCTAGCTCTGCCACTGTCTATACTGACAGCCTTGGGAAAGTCACTTCCTCTCTCAGGGTCAGTTCTTGTGTCTGTATAATGAAGGGATTGGGGGGATTGGGTTTCTCAAAGTTTATTAAGAAATTCTAATTTAGGAGTGTTAGCAGGAGACCTAGGAATCTGAATTTTTATAGGCCCCTCTAATGATTCTGTGGTAAGAGATCTTGAGATTCTACCTTGGGAATATTGGGAGGCTGCCCCCCTCCCCCTTCAAAAAATCCTACATTTGTCAGAGGTCATCAAATTTATGGATACATCAGAATCCCAAAGAATTTTAACACACAGATTCTTGGGCCTCACCCCTACACAGTGTGATTCAGTGGAACTGGGATGAGACCAGATAATCTGCATTTTAATTAAGCTCTGTAGATGATGCTGATGCAGAAATTTCCCAACAACACTTAAAAAAAAAAAAAACCTCTATGCTGAATAGTTTCAAAAGGCCCTTTTAGTTTTGGCACAATCCACATTTTTAAAAGAAAAGATTTGACTCCAAAAGTGGTCCCTGGAGTGTGTGATATGGGGATTGCTTGAGACTGCATGGTTACCTCTAAACTGTGGTCTAGTGCAGACCTGATTCAGGCATGTGACATGGAGCTGGCTTGGAGGCAAGAGGGAGGGTAGCAATGGAGTTGACCCTGCTCTCAGGACTGTGTGGTTCCTGAAGGGACTTATGCGCTGCTCTGCCCTACCCTGCCTATGAGTGAGGTGGAAAAGCCATCCTTGTAGCCCCATATCAGAACTAGAGCAACCCAGCTGGGATCAATTTGGCCATTGCTATAACTAAGACCTCATACTTTCCTTTAAGCTTCAACCTGCCCTCTGGCTCAGCTGGACCCATGTCCTAGCTGCTTATGAAGTTCAGTGCATCATGAACACTCTCTATGAATATTCCCTGTCAGTTTCCAAGTTTTGCTTTCTAATGTGCATCACTCTATGAAGGAGTCACCCTTGCTCCATAAGCCTTCCTGTTCCATGGGCCTATTTAACATTCCTCCTTAGGTCGTGTTTCCCAGTCTCCTCCTCCACCTACCTTCTCCCCTTTGCCTACTGTCTCTGCCGGCAGCCACATCACACATCTGAATGATTCTGCTCAGTCACCAGCCAGAATCATGGCTGATATCATCCCATCAATACACAGCACATTTGCACTATTCTTTTCTCTGAGTCCAACAAATAAGAAAGCCTTGAAGGAATGGAGTGAGTTTTTCCAGGCGGGCAAGGATCTGGACGCTGGATGGAAGGCAAAGTGATCTGCCATCAGGTAGACATCATATCATTAGGGTTGAACGTACAGCATTACATGGAGTTAAGGAAATACCCCCAAAAGACAGACTCTGTTGCTTCTTTGCTGTACTTAGCAATTTGATCCAGGCCCTGAGGGGTAACAACATTATATGGGTGGTGAAAGGAAAGCAAGACTTCTGGTAAGTCATTGACCAAGATACAGCAGGCCTCGTTTACCAATTTGAGGATTTAGCTTGGTTCCTCTGGCCATTCCCAATGCCACCATCATTTCAAACCGTATATGCTGTTTCAAGTAAACAATTAGAGGAAGAATGGAAAAATACTGATCTGCAGATCTCAAATAGTCGTAAAATTAGCCCTTTAAATTTGAAGTGAAAGGTCTTCTTCTGCATTCATGCTCCCTGCTGCCTCTTTCATCTTTAATTCATTAAGTGCAATTCACTTAGTGCTGAATACCACTTGCAACTGATGAGCTTACAGAACTTAGCCCACTTAAATTTTTTTTTTTTTTTTTTTTGCTTTGCCAGGTCCCTGTGTTGTGTGAGCAACCTGAAGCCCTGCTCAAGGTAGAGAAAACTTAATATAAGCAACTCAGTACATATCATGTTTTTCTATTATATGAAGTCTTCTAAAACCACAGATTAAAGAAAAGTTCCAGCCATGAGCTGTGGTGTAGGTTGCAGATGCGGCTCGGATCTCGCATTGCTGTGGCTCTGGCATAGGCTGGTGGCTACAGCTCCAATTAGACCCCTAGACTGGGAACCTCCATATGCCACGGGAACAGCCCTAGAAAAGACAAAAAAAAAAAAAAAAAAAAAGAAAAGTTCCAAATTTAGAGATGAAGAATTTAGGGCTCAGGAAGTGGGAAATTATTCAGGTTATGTTATGACTCTCTTTGCTAAGTTTGAATCCCAAACCCTTTCCAGTTAGCCTTTCTTTCCTCTCCCAGCCTTGACTATGACTGAATAAGCAATGCAGGGATTGCAGAGTATGGTGAAGAAGCAAACTTTTAATGTCATTCAATAATTGGTAACATCCCACACATATGCAGAGCATTTTATTTGATCTACATCTTCTCTTACTGTCTCATTTATCATTTTGATAAATGAAGTAGGGAAAGCATGTATTCAACACCCCCACCAACAGATAAAGAAAGAGTTGTCTAAGGACATACAACTATTCAGTATTAGATCTGGGACTAAAATCCTCAAAATTTTGCCCCTAACGTTATGTCCTGAAAGTAGTTTGAAACTGGAAAAATCATGGGTTTGAGAGTTAGACAGAATTTTGATTAAATCCCAATCTGAGGAGTTCCTGTCATGGCTCAGTGGTTAACAAATCTGACTAGGAACCATGAGGTTGCGGGTTTGATCCCTGGCCTTGCTCAGTGGGTCGAGGATCCGGCGTTGCCGTGAGCTGTGGTGTAGGACACAGACGCAGCTTGGATCCCGAGTTGCTGTGGCTGTGGAATAGGCCAGCAGCTACAGCTCTGATTAGAACCCTAGCGTGGGAACCTCCATATACCACAGTGCAGCCCTAAAAAAAAAAAAAAATCCCAATCTGAATTCAAAACCAAAGCTGTGAAGCCTTGGGCAAGTTACCTCTCTGAGCATTAGTTTTCACCTCTGTAAAATCTGTATTGCAAAGTAGCTGTGATGAGATACTATATGCAAAGTTTCTGGCATCCAGCAGACATCAATGCTAGAAGCCACTGATAGCGTCATATTTTCTGCAGACACTGGAAGGTGATTCTTGGTTTGGAACAAGTGGCTTAAACTGAGCCACTGAGTACAACCTGTCTTAGTTTCTCCTTTGCAACATTCTTATCACTTATAATTATTACATGCCTGTTTTCCCTACTAGACCATGAACCAATCAAGAGTCACCCAATTTTATTTCTGTATCCCTAGAGCCTAGCATACTTCTTTACACATAGAGGTGTTCAATAATTCTTTGTTGAATTTATAATGTCTGCCCATGGCAGACATAGTTAGAATTAGATAGTAGCAAAGGTGGTCTTACTGTTTCCCATTCCCTATTTATCTTTTTTGTTATTCTTCCCTGAAGTGAGTGAAAAAACTCTGGCCTTGCTCCTGTGTATATCAGCATGTTTTGGCATTGCAGATGCCTGAGTTAACCAGATAGAAATATAAACAAAGAATTGTGGCAGTAAGACTAATGGTCATGAGTCGGATGTCCTAGAACTGGACTTATGGTGATCTTAACCAGAGCAGGGAACACCCTCGAAGACCCCTAAGAATGCACTATGTTTGGAAGAATGGGCCATTTAGTTTGTGGATACTCTCCTCTTAGAAGAGTTTCAAATATGCCCAAGCTTATATATGTGTATGTGTGTGTGGATGTATATATACACATACATACCAGATTTCGGAAGCAAATGAGTGCAAAATAATCCCAACAGGAATTGTTTAAAGATATGGTATTTTCAACCTCCCTTAAGTGAAGACAGAAGAATTACTTACCTCTCACATGTTGTGCCTTGAGCTTCAGAATTGAAGTGATTCTGGAGGAGAGGGGACGGGAAAAGACCAAATGGGAAAGGGTGGGATTCTCTAGAATCTCAAGTTGCAGTAGCAAACTTAGTTCTGTATTAGTGCTGGAGTGCTCCATTTTCACTGGCTGGAATTCTCCAACACCCTGACACTGAGACAGATACTAGATATGAGGTGGAAGAACTTTTTCTTCTGCCAGTTGAGATCTGAGTAAACTCAGGTAAGTTAATATCTTTGAGTTTTTTTTTTTTTTTTTTGGATTTTTAGGGCTGCACCTATGGTGTATAGAAGTTCCCAGGCTAGAGGTGGAATCAGAGCTGTAGCTGCCAGCCTACACCACAGCCACAGCAATGTGGGATCCAAGCTGCATCTGTGACCTACACCACAGCTCATGTCAATGTTATATCTTTAACCCACTGAGCGAGGCTGGGGATCAAACCTGCATCCTCATGGATGCTAGTCAGGTTCATTACTGCTGAGCCACAATGGGAACTCCTTGAGCTTCATTTTTTTAATTCATAAAAACAGAGCTACTAATATCCACCACAGAGGGTTATTCGTTTATTCATGTACTAAATCTTGGCTGAATGTCCTTTATATGTCAGGCACTGGGAATTGGAAAATAGTAGTAAGCCCTTATGGAACACAGGAATTCTAGAATTAATGAATTAATGAAGTAATGTATGCAAACTGCTTGTTTTAGTATCTGACTCATAACGATCACTTAATCCATGAAAGCTATTATTTTAATAACTAAGACATAAGGATAATGTGGTTAAGATCCCAGGTCTGAAGTCAGATCTGGGTCGTAGTTCTATCAGTATATTAGCTCCACATATTAGTCATGAGAACTTGGGCACTTAAAAAAAAAATTAAATACCTCAATATCCTTCCCTATAAAATAACTAATAATGATCATGACTGTTTAATGAGCTTGGGAAGATTAATTAAGAATGAATGTATAATTCCAAGAAAGTCTTTTCCCTCTAAGGGCTAATGACTCAGGACTGACAGAGGTTTAGTTGGGTCAAAACTAAAAGAACTTTCAAAAGAAGAAGCCACAGTAAGTTGGTAGGAAGGGCACTTTCATGATATAATCAAATACCATACCTACCAGGTGGGTGACCCACAAACTGGAAAATAATTATATCACAGAGGTTCTCCCACAGGAATGAGAGTTCTGAGCCCAATGTCAGGCTCCTAAGCCTGAGATCCTGGCATCAAGAGGATGAGCCTCCAAAACATTTGGCCTTGAAGGCCAGGGGGGCTTGAGTGCAAGAGCTCCACAGGACTGGGGAAAGAGACCCCACTCTTGGAGGAAACACAAAGTTGCACATGCACTTGGACCCAGGGCAAAGCAGAGACTCCATAGGATCCTGGGCTAGACCTATCTCTGTGTCTTGGTGGTCTACCTTGAGAAGTTGTATCTCACTGTGGGGGCAAGGACACTGGTGACAGAGGCTCCAGGTAATAATCATCAGTGAGAGCTCTTCTGGAAATCGCCGTTTTGTTACTGAGAACTGGCCCCATCCAACAGCTTGCAGGGTCTAGTGCTGGGATGCCTCATGCCAAACAACCAACAGGGTGGGAACAGAGCCCCATCTATCAGCAGACAGTCTGCCAAAAGGAATTCTAAGCCCAGAGATACCTCTAAACACACCCCCTGATATGGCCCTGCCCACCAGGAGGAGACCCAGCTCCACCCATCAGTAGGCAGGCACCAGTCCCTCTCACTAGAAAACCTGTACAAGCTGCTGGACCAACCTCACCCACCAGGGAGCAAAAACTATAAGCAAGAGGAACTACAATCCTAATGTCTGCAGAACAGAAACCAAAACACAGAAAGCAAGACAAAGTGAGATGCAAAGAAATATGTTCCATTGTAGGAACAAGAATTCAGAGTAATGATAGTAAGGATGTTCCAAGATCTCTGAAAAAGAATGGAGACACAGACTGATATAAGAATTGTTTAACAAAGAACAAGAAGATTTAAAGAACAAACAGAGATGAACAATACAATAGCTGAAATGAAAAGTAAACGAGAAGGAATCAATCTCAAGGACAGATTATATGCTGGGCCACAAAGAAAGTCTCAGTAGGGAGTTCCCGTCATGGCGCAGTGGTTAACGAATCCGACTAGGAACCATGAGGTTGCGGGTTCGGTCCCTGCCCTTGCTCAGTGGGTTAACGATCCGGCGTTGCCGTGAGCTGTGGTGTAGGTTGCAGACGCGGCTCGGATCCCGTGTTGCTGTGGCTCTGGCGTAGGCCGGCGGCTACAGCTCCGATTCAGCCCCTAGCCTGGGAACCTCCATATGCCGTGGGAGCGGCCCAAGAAATGGCAACAACAACAACAAAAGACAAAAGACAAAAAAAAAAAAAAGAAAGTCTCAGTAAACATAAGAAAATTGAAATCATATCAAACATCATTTCTGACTACTATGAGATTAGAAATCAACTATAAGAAAAAAACGTAAAAAGCACAAACACATGGAGGCGAAATAATATTATACTAAACAACCAATAGATTACTGAAGAAATCAAAGAGGAAATCAAAAAATCCCTAGAGTGAAATGAAAACAAAAACATCAAGAAAAAAGAACATGTATATGTAACTGGGTCACCATGTCATATGGTAGAAAATTGAAAGAACACTGCAAACCAGCTATAATGGAAAAAAATAAAAATCATTATATATATAAAAAATTTAATAAAAAAACATTGGGATGCAAAAACATCCTTTGAGATGCAGCAAAAGCAGTTCTAAGAAGGAATTTTATAGCAATACAATCTTACCTCAGAAAACAAGAAAAATATCAAAAAAAACAACATAACCTTACAGCTAAAGCAACTATAGAAAGAAGAAAAAAAAAAAAAAAACAAACCCCAAAGTAAGTAGAAGGAAAGAAAACAAAGATCAGAGCAGAAATAAATAAAATAGAGACAAAGGAAAACAATAGAGAAGATCAATGAAACTACAAGCTGGTTCTTTGAAAAGGTCAACAAAGTTGATAAACCTTTAGCAAGACTTATCAAGAAAAAAAGGGAGAGGGCTCAAATCGATAAAATTTGAAATGAAAAAAGAAAAGTTACATCTGTCATCACAGAAATACAAAGGATCATAAGAGACTACTATAGGTAACTATATGTCAATAAAATGGGCAACCTGGAAGAAAAGGATAAATTCTTAGAAAGGTAAAACCTTCCAAAAGTGCACCAGGAAGAAATAGAAAATATAAATAGACTAATTATAAGTACTAAAATTGAAACTCTGATTTTAAAAATTCCAACAAACAAATGTCCAGGACCAGATGGCTTTATGGGTGAATGTTATCAAATACTTAGAGTTAACACCCATCCTTCTATAACAATTGGAAAAAAAAATGCAGAGGTAGGAATACTCTCATGCTATGAGGCCACCATCACCCTGATACCAAAGACACCACAAAAAAATTACAGACTAATATCACTGATGAACATAGATGCAAAAATTCTCATCACACTACTAGCAAACTGAATCCATTAATACATTAAAAGGATCATACACCATGATCAAGTAGGATTTACCTCAGTGATGCAAGGATTCTTCAATAAGTGGAAATCAATGTGATAGACCATATAAACAAACTGAAGGATAAAAACCACATGATCACATCAAGAGATGCAGAAAAAAGCTTTTGACAAAATTCAACACCCATTCATGATAAAAACTCTCCAGAAAGCAGAGAGGGAAACTGCCTCATCATAATAAAAGGCATATATGACAAACCCACAAATAACATCATACTCAGTGGTGAAAAGGTGAAAGCATTTCTGCTAAGATTAGAATGACAAGGATTTCCACTCTCATCACCTTTATTCAACATAGTTTTGGAAGTTCTAGCCATGGAAATCAGATAAGAAAAAGAAATAAAAGGAACTCAAATTGGAAAAAAAAAAGAAGTAAAATGTCTCTCTTTGCAGATGACATGATACTATTGCTAGAAAATCCTAAAGTTATTACTAGAAAACTATTAGATCTCATCAATGAATTCAGTAAAGTGGTAGGATACACTAGCAATGAAAGATCAGAAAGAGAAATTAAGGAAAAAAATCCCATTTAACATTACATCAGAAATAATAAAATACCTAGGAATAAACTTAATTAAGGAGGGAAAAGGCTTTACTTTGAAATCTATAACATTTTGATGAAAGAAATCACAGATGACAAAAACAGATGGAATGATACACTATGGTCTTAGATTGGAATAATCAATATTGTCAGAAATGACTATACTATCAAAGGTAAGCTACAGATTCAGTGTATTCTCTATTAAATTACCAATGGCATTTTTCACAGACTAGAACAAAAATTTTAAATTTGTATAGGAGTTCCCATCATAGCTCAATAGTAATGAAACTCTGACTAGTATCCATGAGGATGAAGGTTTGATCCCTGGCCTCACTCAGTAGGTTAAGGATCCAGTGTTGCCATGAGCTGTGGCATACGTCACAGACATCGCTCAGATCTGGCATTGCTGTGGCTGTGGTATAGGCCAGCAGATACAGTTCTGATTTGACTCCTAGCCTAGGAGTTTGCATATGCTCTGGGTGCAGCCCTAAAAAGACAAAAAAAAAAAAGTGGTATCAAAATACAAAAGACCCCAAAATAGCCAATGCAATCCTGAGAAAGAAAAACAGAGCTGGAGTTATCAGGATCCCTGACTTCAGACTATATTCGAAAACTACAGTAATCAAAAGAGTATGGTATTGGCACAGAAACCGAAATATAGATCATTGGAACAGGATAGAAAGCCCAGAAATAAACCCACACATATATGGTCAACCAATCTTTGACAAGGGAGGCAAGAATATACAATGGAGAAAAGATAGTCTCTTCAGTAAGTGGTGCTGGGAAAAATGACAGCTACATATAAAAGAATGAAATTAGAACACCCTCTAACACCATACACAAAAATAAACTCCAAATGGATTAAAGACCTAAATATAAAACCAGATACTATAAAACTTGTAGAGGAAAACATGGGCAGAACACTCTTTGACATGACGTACATTGCAGCAGTATCTTTTTGGATTCACCTCCTAGAGTAATAACAATAAAAAACAAAAATAAACAAGTGGCACCTATTTAAAATTAAAAGCTTCTGCACAACAAAGGAACTCATAAAAAAACACAAAAATACAGCCCACAGAATGGGGGGAAATCTTTACAAATGACAACACCAACAAAGGATTAATCTCTAAAATATACAAATAGCTCCTGCAGCTCAATAACAAAAAAACAAACAACCCAATCAAACACTAGGCAGAAAATCTAAATAGATATTTCTCCAAAGACAGACAGGCAGCCAAACAGCACATGAAAAAATGCTCAGCATCACTGATGATTAGAGAAATGCAAATCAAAACTACAATGAGGAATCACTTCACACCATTCAGAATGGCCATCATCAAAAAGTCTACAGTCTGACTAGGAACCATGAGGTTGTGGGTTCAATCCCTGACCTTGCTCAGTGGGTTAAGGATCTGGCGTTGCAATGAGCTGTGGTATAGGTCGCAGACATGGCTTGGATCCTGTGTTGCTGTGGCTGCAGCTGCAGTGTAGGCCGGTGGCTACAGCTCCGATTAAACCCCTAGCCTGGGAACCTCTATATGCCGTGGGTGCAGCCCTAAAAAAGACACACACACACACAAAAAGAGTCTACAAACAATAAATGCCAGAGAGGGTACAGATAAAAGGGAACCTTCCTACACTGTTGGTGGGAATGTAAATCGGTACAGCCACTATGGAGAACAGTATGGAGGTTCCTCAAATAACTAAAAATATAACTACCATATAATGCAGCAATCCACTCCTGGGCATATACAGGAGAAAACCATAATTTGAAAAGATACATGCATCCCAGCATTTATTACAGCACTATTTACAATAGCCAAGACATGGAAGCAACCTAAATGTCCATTGACAGAGGAATGGATAAAGAAGACATGGTAAATATACACAATGGAATACTACTCAGCCATAAAAAAGACCAAAATAATGCCATTCGCAGCAACATGGATGGACCTAGAGATTACCATATTAAGTCAGACTAAGAAAGACAAATACCATATGATATCACTTATATGTGGAACTTAAAACAACAATGATACAAATGAACTTATTTACACAACATAAACTCATGGACTTCAAATACAAACTTAGCATGAAAGGGAAAAGCTGGGGGGTAGGGAAAATTAGGAGATTGGATTAATATATACATACTACTATATATAAAATAGATAACCAACACAAGGACCTACTACATAGCACAGGGAACTCAGTATTCTGTAATAACCTATATGCAGAAAGAATCTGAAAAAGAATGGATATATATATGTGTGAATATATATATATTCATATATATATATATCTGAATCACATTACTGTACACCTGAAACTAACATTACATTGTAAATAAACTAAACTCCTATATAAAATAAAAATTAAAAAAACTAAGTGAAAAGTAAATGGAAGAACTACTGTTAGAAGGGCCGATAACTATGATGACATTCTAAGTACAAATAAGGCAAGGAAATGGAAGTACCTTATAGATGACAAGCAAAACAGCTCCCTTCTTCATATCCATCACAGGTAAGAAAATTCTGTCATTGTCTTTATGGCCTTTGCTTATAACAGACTAAAAATCCCCTTTTGCAAAGCCCTCCTCTCTTGAGCCTCAGATTTCAGTAAGGTCAGGTCTACCTTTCCATCATTTCTCATTGTATCATAATTCCTATAAGAGCTCTTTCCATCTACTTGTGTATCTATGTTCTTGGTGACATCTGTATTGAGGATCCTGCTGCCATTGGCACCTAGAATTCCCAAAGAGTAATTGGGGATGCAAAGGGATGAACAGTAATATGATTCTGCAGAAAGCCGGCCTCTGACTTTTAAATAATCCGAAAGTATATGGGGGTTACACTTCATACACAATAAATAATAATCTCTAGTGGTAGAATTTCAGGCAAAGCAACAGCCAGTAAGATATCTGGGCTAGAATTTCTTACCTGATACCACTCACATTAAACATAACACCTAAATCATCATCTATCTAGTCTACCTACTGGCTAATAATGTAGCCCTTGAAGGAAGGCAAAGAGAAAGAAAGCAGAGCTTCCAAATGTGATTTTTCAAAGCAGGGCAACAAATGAGGACTAACAAACTCCTCCTCAGCTTGGTTTTCACATCCACATAGACCTGACTATCAGAAATTGTCCATCTGCCAACTCTTTTTTTGTATCCAACACCCTCTAGCACTGATATGGTACTGTATGTTTTTTAGAATACTGCTTACATCGACTGTCAGCTATTTTTTACATATACCCATCAGGATGATGTATCTTTTATTCATCTTCACACTTTTAAGTGTCTGTCAGACTGTCAAGTTTTCCTGTCTTCTATAAGAATGTGTCATCATAAAGGAAACTGGTTGTGACCTGCCATCAGGGCTCAGGGATTCAGTCTGCAAGAAGACCCTGAAGAGCATTGCCAGAGTAAAATGTTCCCAAGCCACATGATCTCCTACTTCATAAAAAATAAACCAAAAAAGAAATAGGATGTAACTGTATCAAAGCAATATTAATTTAGATCTGGAAAGGAACTTGTATACATGAGTGAACAAAATATGGAAACAGCATCCTCAGAGATGGCTAAAGCACCAGCCAGGAAATGGATTTGGTTGACCTGTAGTGACTGCAGTGCACTGGCCTCAAGTGTATTTGTCACAAATAGTGGCAGATGTATTGAGAACGCTTGTTTTTTTTTTCCTCTTCCTTCCACCCTTTTTTCTACCCAGATGGCTTTTAATCATTCTCATATGCAAATATTGTTTATAACTGTATTGGTCTATTGGAAGTTTCCAGCATATGGCTAGTGTCGCCTTGAAACATGAAGTCCCCTGTTCTGGGTCATTTCAGGAAGATTAATTGAGACCCAGAGAGCAAGAATGATTGACTCTCAGTGATTCTAGAAGAAATGAGAGGCACTCTTAACTCTATCACTTCCAACCCCAAACCCCAAAGAGGACTGAAAGCCCAAATATCAACAGTGGTGGAAACAATCATTTTGATTAACTCAGTCAAGTTTAGCCATCATTGCAGAGGATAAAGGAATGCTGAAAAGTGAGGCCATTAACCTCACTATGGACATAGTGTTTTGGCAGAAAGACTGCACTTCAGATCCTGATACTCCTTACCTTTGATTTGCTGATGTAGGTAGGGGTTGAATAAATTTAAAGTCCTCATGACCCTACCAGTTTTGGCACAAAAACCAGTGTGAGTTGAGGCCTACTGCTAAAGTCTATAAGGAGATGGAGCTATGAGGAACTGGAAAAAGCTGACAGGTTTACTGCCCTGGTTCTGGGCTGTATATGGACATTGGCTCCCTCAGAATTCATCCATTTAAAGTTTAGTAGCTTCCATGATCTCCCAAGCAACTGAACTCTGCTCCTTTCTGTACCTATACTTTAACACTCCCTCTCACAGTTTGTACCACTTAAAGGGTGAGTGGTGTGAAACACAAGTTCTCTGTTCTGTTAACTGGACGGCTCCTCTGGCTTCATCAGCAGATTAGTTAGGAAGGAACTTTTGCTCAAAGTTCCGAGTAGTTAGTAATGACAACCATTTAATGAGGAGTTAAAAAATCTATTTATTGAACTCCTGGGAATTCTCTAGCATCCAGAGTAATAACCCAAAGTCAGCCTGTGTTCGTAAAGATGAGTAGAAGCTCTATCAAGCCAAAAATCTTCCTTGAAAAATGAAAAAAACCCCAGGTATTCAATTGCTGCAGACCCAGGCCTTTTTGTACCAGCTTACACAATATGCACTGAACCCGCCCTCAACAATAATGTTAAAAGAAACCAAACATCTAATATATATGGTTTCCAAAGAAAGGTAGCACATAACCGCCACCACCACAACTACCTCTTGCAGAGTATTTGTTTGAGGCTGGACACTCCATACCCCTTACATCATTAACTTCTCTTTTTTCTTTCTTTTTTTCTTTTTTTTTTTTTTTTTTTTTTTGATGGCCACACCTGCAGCATATGGAAGTTCTCAGGCCAGGGATTGAACCTGCATCTCTGCATAATCCGAGCCACTGCAATTAGATTCTTAACCCACTGCACCACAGCAGGAACTCTGGTAATTTCATTTAACCAGGAACATAAGCTAATAAAGCACTCTTAGCCTCATTTTACTGATGAAGAAACTGAACCTGAAAGAGTAGGTGACTTGCCCAAGACCCCACAGTGAATAAGGGGTAGAGCCAAGATGCAAACACAAGTCTGCTTGACACAAAGCCTATATTATTAACTAATTATGCTGAACTGCCTGGTAGAGATGACCTGGTAACAAGTATGTATGCTTGAGTTGAGTGAAGCATCAATTTCTTAATTGGTGGAAATACTTGAGTTCCTAAATTGTTACCTCTACGTCCCTCCATCCATTGTCTACCATTCCATTGTTTCCTAGTAATTTCCCCAGGGCAAAGATGTAGAAAACTGCTATGGCGGAGATAAGAAAGTAGGCAGAAGCCATAGTGTAACATAAATTTGGAGGATATTTTGTGGAATTTATTCATCTCCATGTGTTATAATTAATATGAGAAAGAAACTGATTGTTCCTGTTTTATAGATGGCAAATCCAAAGGATAGAGTATCCACTATGGGGCTCAAATACCCTCAACAAGCAGTCCAATGTTTCTTATTTACGAGGCTACTCTGTGACTGCCATTGGGGCTCCTGTGTGTTCCCTTCTCCTAAGTGGTGAAAAAATGGCCCGTGCAGAAGAATTAATGTCTGTGGCCTGTTTTGTACCTAGCACCCTAAAGGGACAGACTGAAAGTTATGCTGAACAACAGAGCTTAAGTTGTACTTCTTGCATCTGGGGTGCTAGAGAAGCCAGTGGAAATTTACTCTGGAAGTTCCACGATGAAAAATTCTTTATCCTTTCACAAGTGGAGGAAAAGTGATTTATCAGGGACTGCCAAAGAATTATCTGGTTGTTCCACATCTCTCATTGATTTCTATAAATGTACATATAGAACAGAACAACAAATCATATTTGCTTTCAGAAACACTGTTCTGTGTTCATGAGGAGGCTGGTAATTTTATGAGACCTATTGATTTTTCTTAAAATAACATGATTTACTTTTGAACACCCATGCTCACAGCTGAGGAGATGAGAGCCTGGCACTTTCAATTATCAGGAAAAATTTTTTTTCCATTGTGCGGTGGAGATTAAGGTTTTTTCAAATATCCTATTCTATCCCACCTTCATATTTCCTCATCAAACATCCCTAGCAAATCAACTTTGATACAGAGGAAATAAAGCAAAGTTCATTTAGAAGAAGGTGTTTATAATAAAATAACGTAAAAAATTTGAACATGATCATCTGATAGCTATCCTCCATAAAGAGGTAAAAGAAAGTATGTATGTTTGGATTTAATAAATAATTGAATTATCAAATTTTTAAGGCAAAAAGTCTTAAAAAGAAAATTTTAAACTCTTTGTTTATGTTTTGTCAATAATTCTCAAGATAAAATCCCTTGGCTCATTTTGGATTCTTTCTAGCCTCCTCCTCACACTGAGTTTTCCTTCAGCCTCCTCTCTGGCACCTCCTGAACCTTCTGCTTCCTTCCACCTCCATTACTCCTACCAAAAATTAGCTAGAATCCAAGGGAAGACAATTACCAAAGATGTGTCATGAGGGCATGGGGTTTTGTTAGCAATCAGCTCTTTCAAAATTGCTTCCTTTACAAAATATATTTTCCTGAAATGAAAAAATGCTCACAAAAGAATGTAATCCTATTTCATAAAACTCTTAAGGAGATAAAAGTAACAAGACAAAAGTTGTACCATAAATTACAATCACACAGAGTCTCCAAGCACATGTGACTGTTTCCTGAGAAAAAAGCAAATGGATACCTAGCTGATATTCAATCTGAATATATTTTGAAGAAGAACTCAAATATGTGCAAGGGATTATGAATATATTGGGATGCTTAGGAGTGGTGGTGGTGGGTGAGTATTGGTGTGGCTTTACCTAGGGATTCACTAAGATGATGCAGGAGATTCATGATGGATCTGGAAGGCCCAGAAGACAATAATTCTGTACCTAAAATTCTTAGCTTTACTTCTGGTTTCTAGTTTAGTATATAAAGAGCTTAGAACAACAACAAAAAAGCTGAATAAACAATAACTCTTCTTAGGTCTGACAAAGAAGTAAGGTCACATGGCAAACAACTGCCCCTTGAATTGGAGAGCTACATGTGGAATTAAGAGAATTATAATTTACCAGAGCAGAAACTCCAAGTAGAAACCTCCATGGGAACCAGTGCTGGGAAGAAAAACCTTAGCTATAATGAATGACAAATTTCTGGAGGCTCAATGTGGACAACTCAGTGGGGCCCAATGATAGGGGCAATAACTTTTTTTTAAGTTTTACTTCCAGGAGTTCAACTGGGTTTTTATAGTGAATATTAGAGAGAGAAAAAAAAATCCTTCATACTTCCAGGAAGAGGGAACCATTATGAAATATGTCAGAACATTCCATTCTTCTTAATAAGGCCTACCCTCAGGAGAAACTGTTTTACCAGAGCCTAACCTGTTGGAGTTTTCTCAGAGCTTATCCAGCCAGGAGGATTGAAACAACCAATGCCAACTCCCTCTAGTCTTCCACATGGGGGAAGGAAAATACGCAACTCTAGCTCCCTCTCACCACACCAATACTCACCCATCACCAACACTACTAAGCATCCAAAAAACAAAACTGAGAAGCACTGGTGAATTTCACAATCCAGAAACATAGGTTTTCAAAAGACTGAAACCTAACCATAGGACTATGGAATTCTCCCTCTCTCCCCACAGTTCACCACTATATTACTAAAAGCCTATTCACTGCAGTTCTTTTTACACAGCACATTATATCTGCCCTTCAACAAAAAAACTCAAGGCATGCTAAAAAGGCAAAAAACATAATTTGTATGTCTTTTTTGGTGAAATGTCTATTTAGGTCTTCTGCCCATTTTTTGATTGGGTTTGCTTTTTTGTTGTTGTTTGTATATTTTGGAGATTAAACCTTTGTTGGTTGCAAAGATTTTCTCTCATGCTATGGGTTGTCTTTTTATTTTATTAATGGTTTCCTTTGCTGTGCAGAAGCTTTTGAGTTTAATTAGATCCCATTGGTTTATTTGTGTCTTTATTGTCATTATTCTAGGAGGTGGATCAGACAAGATGTTGCTGTGATTTATGTCAAAGAGCATTCTGCCTATGTTTTCCTCTAGGAGTTGTATAGTATCTGGCCTTACTTTTAGGTCTTTAATCCGTTTTGAGTTTATTTTTGTGTCTGGTGTTAGAGAATATTCTAATTTCATTCTCTTACATGCAGTTGTCCAGTTTTCCCAGCACAACTTACTGAAGAGACTATCTTTCCTCCACTGTATGTTCTTGCCTCCTTTGCCATAGATTGACCATAGGTGTTTGAGTTTATTTCTGGGCTTTCTATCCTGTTCCACTGATTTACATTTCTGTTTTTGTGCCAGTACCATATTGTTTTGATGACTGTAGCTTTGTAATAAGAGTCTGAAGTTAGGGAGCCTGATTCCTCGAGTTCCATTTTTCTTTTCAATATAGCTTTAGCTATTCAGGGTCTTTCGTTTTTCATACAAATTTTAAAATATTTTTTTCTAGTCCTGTAAAGAATGTCCTTGGTAATTTTATAGGGATTACATTGAATCTGTAGATTGACTTGGGTAATACAGTCATTTTGACAATATTGATCCTTCCAATCCAAGAGCTTGGTATATCTTTCTATCTGTGTTATCTTTGATTTCTTTTTTTTTTTTTTTGGTCTTTTTGCTATTTCTTGGGCCGCTCTCGTGGCACATGGAGGTTCCCAGGCTAGGGGTCAAATTGGAGCTGTAGCCACTGGCCTATGCCAGAGCCACAGCAATGCAGGATCCGAGCCGTGTCCGCAACCCACACCACAGCTCACGGCAACGCCGGATCCTTAACCCACTGAGCAAGGGCAGGGACCGAACCCACAACCTCATGGTTCCTAGTCGGATTCGTCAACCACTGCGCCATGACAGGAACTCCTATCTTTGATTTCTTTCATCAGTATCTTATAATTTTTAGAGTACAGGTCTTTAATCTCCTTAGGTAGGTTTATTTCTAGTTATTTTATTCTTTTTGATGCAATGGTCAATGGGATGGTTTCCCTAATTTCTCTTTCTGATCTTTCATTGTTAGTGTATAGAAATGCAGTCGACTTTTTGTGTATTAATTTTGTATCCTGTGACTTTACCAAATTCATTGATGAGCTCTAACAGTTTTCTGGTAGTGTCTTTAGGATTTCTAGGTATAGCATCATGTCATTTGCAAACAGTGAGTTTTACTTCTTTTCCAATTTGGATTCCTTTTAATTGTTTTTCTTCTCTGATTGCCATGGCTAGGACTTCCAAAGCTATGTTGAATAACATTGGTGAGAGTTGACATTCTTGTCTTATTCCTGTTCTTAGCAGAAATGCTTTCAGTTTTTCACCATTGAGAATGACATTAGCTGTAGGTTTGTCATAAACAGCCTTTATTATGTTGAGATAGTTCCCCTCTATGCCTGCTCCCTGAAGAGTTTTTATCAAGAATGGGTGTTGAATTTTGTCAGAAGTTTTTCTCCATTTGTTCGGATGATCATATGGTTTTTATTTTTCAGTTTGTTGATGTGGTGTATCACACTGATAGATTTGCAGATATTGGAGAATCCTTGCATCCCTGGATTGATCAATCCTACTTGATCATGGTGTATGTTCTTTTTAATATATATTTTGATGTGGTTTGCCAATATTTTGTTAAGGATTTTTTCATCTATGTTTATCAGTGATATTCGCCTGTAATTTTCTTTTTGTGTGGTATATTTGTCTGGTTTTGGCATCAGGGTGATGGTGGGTTCACACAATGAGCTTAGGAGTGTTCCTTCCTCTGCAGTTTTTTGGAAGAGTTTCAGAAGAAGAGGTGTTAATTCTTCTCTAAATGTTTGATAGGATTCAGCTGCGAAGCCATCAAGTTCTGGACTTTTGTTTTTTGGAAGTTTGTAAATCCAATTTTCAGTTTCAGTGCTTGTGATTGGTCTATTCATATTTTCTATTTCCTCCTGGTTCAATCTTGGAAAGTTGTACCTTTGTAAGAATCTGTCCATTTCTTCTAGGTTGTCCATTTTATTGACATACAGTTGCTCATAGTAGTCTCTTATGATCCTTTGTATTCCTGTGGTGTCAGTTGTAAATTCTTCTTTTTCATTTCTAATTTTATTGATTTCAACCCTCTCCCTTTTTTTTCTTGATGAGTCTGGCTGAAGGTTTACCAATTTTGTTGATCTTTTCAAGAACCAACTTTTGGTTTCATTGATCTTCTCCATTGTCTTTGTCTCTATGTTATTAATTTCTGCTCTAGTCTTTATAATTTGTCTGTTCTTACTTCACTAGATGCTTAAGGTTTAAGGTTAGGTTGTTTATTTGAGGTTTTTTCTTCTTTCCTGAGATAAGATTGTATTGCTATAAACTTCCCTCTCAGAACTGGTTTTGCTGTGTCCCATAGGTTTTAGATTGTTGTATCTTCATTGTCATTTGTCTCTAAGTACCTTTTGATTTTCTCTTTTATGTCTTCAATGATCCATTGGTTTAGTATATATTGTAAGCTTCCAGGAGTTTGTGGGGTTTGCTGTTTTTTTTTTTTTTCTTGTAGTTGATTTCTAGTCTGATAGCATTGTGGCCAGAGAAAATGCTTGAAGTAATTTCAATTTTTTAAAATTTATCAAGGATTGATGTGTGGCCCAAGATGTGATCTATCCTGGAGAATGTTCTATGTGCACTTGAGAAGAAAGTATATTCTGCTGCTTTGGGGTGAAAAGTTCTATAGAAATCAGTTAAGTGTATTTTGTCTAGTGTATCGTTTAAGGCCTGTGTTTCCTTATTGATTTGCTTCTTGGATGATCTGTCCATTGCTGTAAGTGGGGTGTTAAAGTCCCCCACTATTATTCTGTTACTGTTGATTTCCCCTTTTATGGCTGTTAATAGTTGCCTTGTATATTGCAGTGCTCCTATGTTGGGTGCATATATATTTACAATTGTTATATCTTCTTGGATTTACCCTTTAGTCATTATGCCATGTTCTTCTTTGTCTCTTGTGACTTTATTTTAAAATATATTTTGTCTGATATGAGTATCACTACTCCTGTTTTTCTATAATTTCCATTTGCATGTCATATTTTCTTCTGTCCCTTCACTTTAAGTCTGTATGTGTCCTTAGATCTGAAGTGGGTCTCTTGTAAACAGTATATATATGGGTCTTGTTTTTGTATTCATTCAGCCAGTCTATGTCTTTTAGTTGGATCATTTAATCCATATACATTCAACATAATTATGGATAAATATGTACTTATTGTCATTTTCTTTTTTGGATTGTTATTTTGGGTCTTTTTTTTTCCCTTCCCTTCTTTTATTGTCTTCTCATGTGATTTGCTAACTATCTTTCATGTTGTGTTTGGCTTGCCTTTTCTTTTTTATGTCTGTTCATTTTGTGTGTGTGTGTCCACTATAGTTATTTGATTTGTTATTCCCATTACATTTTGATATAGCCATCTATATGTGTTCAGAATTGTTTTTGCTTGCTGGACTCTTAATTTCAAATTAATTTTCAATGTTCTGAATTTGATCTCTCCTCTTCTCATTCTTAATATCATATTTATCATCCTGTGGGTTTTAACAAATGTATAATGACATGTACCCACCTTTAGAGTATCATAAATAATGGTTTTACCACGCTAAAAATACACTGAACTCTGCTTATCATCTTTCCCTTCCCCAGCCCCTAACAATCACTAATCTCTTTACTGTCTTCATAGTTTTGTCTTTTCCTTATGGTTGGAGTCATACAATATGTAGCCTTTTCAGAATAGCTTTTTTCATTTAGTAATATGCATTTGTTTCATCCATATCTTTGGCTTGATGGCTCATTTCTTTTTAGTACTGAATGATAGTCCATTGTCTGAGTGTATCACAGCTTATTTATCTATTCACCTACTGAATACATCTTGGTTGCTTTTAAGTTTTGGCAGTTATTTTGGATAATAGTGCATCAGATTTGTGTTTTTCAGATTGTTTTCCCAGTCTAGGCTTGTATTCTCATTCTTTTAACATTGTCATTCACAGTAGCCAAGAAATGGAAACAACCCAATTGTCCATTGACAAATGAATGGGTAAAGATGATGTGGTATGTATATATATAATATATATATATATAATATATATAATACAATGGAATATTATTCAGCCATAAAAGGACAACATAATGCCAATTGCAGCAACATGGAGAGAAGTAGACGTTCTTATGCTAAGTGAAGTAAGTCAGAAAAAGAAAGATAAATACCATATGATATCACTTCCATTTGGAGTCTAAAATATGACATGGATGATCTATCTACAAAACAAACAGATCAAGAACATAGAGGGCAGATTTAGGGGGACAGATGGGGAGTTTGCGGTTGGTAGATTCAGTCTTTTACATTTGGAATGGATAGGTGATGGGGTCCTGCTGTACAGCACAGGGAACTGTGTCTAGTCTCTTGGGTTAGAACATGATGGAAAATGAAAAAAATGTGTGTAGGTGGCTGGGTCACGTTGCTGTACAGCTGAAATTAAAGAAACATTGTAAATATACTACACGTTAATAAACAATTAAAAAATATATAGAATGTATAATACCTGATGCAAAGTATGGACTTTGGGTGATAATGATGTATCAATGTATGTTCATCAATTTTAATGATATAAATACCAAATATGCCAGTCTGGTTTAGATGTTGTGTGTTGGGGGAGATAGAATATGGGAAATCTTTTTATGTTTCATTTAATTTTGCTGAGAACCTAAAGCTGCTCTAAAAATAGTTTATTAATTAAAATTCAGTTAAAAAAATTCTCAGCTTTATTATTTTGGCTACTTGCCCCATACAGGGGGAAGAAAAGAAAACCAAGGCCATTGAAAAGCCCTTTCCAAGGCAGGCATGATGACATTAATGCTTTTAGTCTGCTGCTCATATCAGGCTGATTTATTAAATTGTTACCCTGCTTGCTTCAGATTGGGTACAACCCTAGCAAAGCTGTGCACATGGAAGATCCATGTCCTGGGCATTGACCCAAAAGGGTCATTAACCACAACCCCTAGGTGTAGAAGTTGCCAAAAGATTTTTCAACCTCCTCTGTGTGGTAATCAACCTTTGTGTTTACAATGAGTGTTTTGCAGTGCCTGTTAACTTTTCTGTAACTCAAAGTCCAGAAGATTGAAAGGAGCTAGACCAAAGAGAACTTTTAATGGAAATAAAATCAAGCTCTCCAAAGATATTAACAAAGTTCATGTATCAGCTGCCTTGTAAATAATATATTAAAGATTTTTCATCAACACCCTCTATAGCATGTCCCAGGATTACTATAACTATCTTTGAGCTAATTTATGTATTTTAATTTATATTAAATCTAGAAGTATCAAGTCCCAACTGGCAAGAGCTCTCCTTTTGGATTTACATGGCTGATTCTCACTAATCCATGAGGGGACTTTGCAAAATCATCCTAGAGATTGTGTGCATGAACTAAAGACAGCTTTCACCAATGGGTACTGAGCATCCAGATTTAGAAAAGAAACCTGGGCAGAGAGAGAAAAGATAGGAAAGTCTAAGCCAAGTATGTAAAGGCCTGGTTCTGAGTTTGAGGACATTAGGTAAGGGGAGTATTAGATAAGCTTAGCCTGAGAGCCCGAGCAGGATCTCAATTAATGAATGTACTAGTTTGAATCAAAGAGAGATCTGAATCCAGAGAAGATAAGCCATGTACTGTATTTTTAAAACTTTGTATTCCTTCATTCATAGAAAGATAATTTTAAAAAGCATGTAAAGAAGCCTGTGATATCCCTGTGGAGCCCTTGGAAACTGAATATTACAGTTTGAAAACCAGTGGACTGGATGAAAAAGGCACTTTTGGAAGGTGGTGTTGACTAGTAGATTCTAAGAAATTCTGCTTCCTTTCAAATATTGACCACTAGTTTGAGCTAAGGACTTGGGCCAGTTAGTAATTTGCTTTGCTTTCATAAGTCTCTCCTTTACATCTTTTGACCAAGTCATGACCAAGCCAGAAACAGGGCTGTGTCAAGCATTTGCAATTTTTGAATAAGCATGAACCCATGCAAAAAGATCACATTAATAAGGCAATTTTACAGGAGAAGAGTCAAGCCACTCAGACTATTAGGATGGGTTGAAAACAGATCCTTTTTTTTTTTTTTTTATTTTCCCACTGTACAGCAAGGGGGTCAGGTTATCCTTACATGTATACATTACAATTAGTTTTCCCTCCACCCTTTCTTCTGTTGCAACATGAGTATCTAGACAAAGTTCTCAATGCTATTCAGCAGGATCTCCTTGTAAATCTATTCTAAATTGTGTCTGATAAGCCCAAGCTCCCAATCCCTCCCACTCCCTCCCCCTCCCATCAGGCAGCCACAAGTCTCTTCTCCAAGTCCATGATTTTCTTTTCTGAGGAGATGTTCATTTGTGCTGGATATTAGATTCCAGTTATAAGTGATATCATATGGTATTTGTCTTTGTCTTTCTGGCTCATTTCACTCAGGATGAGATTCTCTAGTTCCATCCATGTTGCTGCAAATGGCATTATGTCATCCTTTTTATGGCTGAGTAGTATTCCATTGTGTATATATACCACCTCTTCCGAATCCAATCATCTGTCGATGGACATTTGGATTGTTTCCATGTCCTGGCTATTGTGACTAGTGCTGCAATGAACATGCGGGTGCATGTGTCTCTTTTAAGTAGTTTTGTCCGGATAGATGCCCAAGAGTGGGATTGCTGGGTCATATGGAAGTTCTATGTATAGGTTTCTAAGGTATCTCCAAACTGTTCTCCATAGTGGCTGTACCAGTTTACATTCCCACCAGCAGTGCAGGAGGGTTCCCTTTTCTCCACAGCCCCTCCAGCACTTGTTATTTGTGGATTTATTAATGATGGCCATTCTGACTGGTGTGAGGTGATATCTCATGGTAGTTTTGATTTGCATTTCTCTTATAATCAGGGATGTTGAGCATTTTTTCATGTGTTTGTTGGCCATCTGTATATCTTCTTTGGAGAAATGTCTATTCAGGTCTTTTGCCCATTTTTCCATTGATTGATTGGTTTTTTTGCTGTTGGGTTGTATAAGTTGCTTATATATTCTAGAGATTAAGCCCTTGGCAGTTGCATCATTTGAAACTATTTTCACCCATTCTGTAAGTTGTCTTTTTTTTTCTTTTTGGTTTCCTTTGCTGTGCAAAAGCTTTTCATCTTGATGAGGTCCCATGGGTTTATTTTTGCTCTTATTTCTATTGCTTTGGGAGACTGATCTGAGAAAGTATTCATGATGTTGATGTCAGAGAGTGTTCTGCCTATGTTTTCTTCTAGGAGTTTGATGGTGTCCTGTCATAAATCTAAGTCTTTCAGCCATTTGGAGTTTATTTTTGTGCATGGTGTGAGGGTGTGTTCTAGTTTCATTGCTTTGCATGCAGCTGTCCAGGTTTCCCAGCAATGCTTGCTGAATAGACTTTCTTTTTCCCATTTTATGTTCTTGCCTCCCTTGTCAAAGATTAATTGACCATAGGTGTCAGGGTTTATTTCTGGGTTCTCTATTCTGTTCCATTGGTCTGTCTGTCTGTTTTGGTACCAGTACCACACTGTTTTGATGACTGTGGCTTTGTAGTATTTCTTGAAGTCTGGGAGAGTTATGCCTCCTGCTTGGTTTTTGTTTCTCAGGATTGCTTTGGCGATTCTGGGTCTTTTGTGGTTCCATATAAATGTTTGGATTGTTTGTTCTAGTTCTGTGAAAAATGTCATGGGTAATTGGATAGGGATTGCATTGAATCTGTAGATTGCTTTGGGTAGTATGGCCATTTTTACAATATTGATTTTCCCAATCCAGGAACATGGAATATCTTTCCATTTCTTTACATCTTCTTTGATTTCTTTGATTAAAGTTTTATAGTTCTCGGCATATAGGTCCTTTACCTCCTTGGTCAGGTGTATTCCGAGGTATTTGATTTTGTGAGGTGCAATTTTAAAAGGTATCGTATTTTTGTATTCCTTTTCTAATGTTTCATTGCTGGTATACAGAAATGCGACTGACTTCTGAATGTTAATCTTATATCCTGCTACTTTGCTGAATTGATTAATCAGTTCAAGGAGTTTTGGGGTTGAGTCCTTAGGGTTTTCTATGTATAGTATCATGTCATCTGCATACAGTGACAGTTTGATCTCTTCTCTTCCTATATGGATGCCTTTGATTTCTTTTGTTTGTCTAATTGCTGTGGCTAAGACTTCCAAAACTATGTTGAAGAGCAGTGGTGAGAGTGGGCATCCCTGTCTTGTTCCAGATTTGAGTGAGAAGGCTTTCAGTTTTTCCCCATTGAGGATTATATTTGCTGTGGGTTTATCATAAATGGCTTTGATTATATTCAGGAATGTTCCCTGTATACCCACTTTGGCGATCATGAATGGATGTTGGACTTTGTCTAATGCTTTTTCTGCGTCTATTGAGATGATCATATGATTTTTGACTTTTCTTTTGTTAATGTGGTGTATGATGCTGATTGATTTGTGTATGTTGAACCATCCTTGTGAACCTGGGATGAACCCAACCTGGTCATGGTGTATAATTTTTTTGGTATGTTGTTGGATTCGGTTGGCTAAGATTTTGTTGAGAATTTTTGCATCTATATTCATCAATGATATTGGGCATAGTTGAAAACAGATCCTTTAAGAAAGAGTTCTGGGTAATTACCTTAAAACGGCCCCTTTACCTCTAGGTAAAGATCTCACTGCAACGAGCCTACAAGTTTGTGCTCTATGAATCCCATACTGAACAACTCTAGTTTACTTTGCATATTGTGTTTTTTAATTTCTTATTTGGGCTTTTTAAAAAGTATTATTCTTATTATAGGGACCTGTGTTTTCTATAACGTTCTCTTCAGTTTCACACAAAGACCTAACCCCTCTCTGTGTATCATGATCATATGGAAAAAATACTTCCAGAGTGTAAAGCTGTTCCTTTGGATCCAATATGTCATTAAAACTGGATTAGTTTTTGTTAGCCAAGATATCATTCATTATTCTGGTTATTGTATTGTGTGTTGGCTAAGGTTTTTCTCTTCAAAAAATGTTTTCTAGATATGAGGCCAGAAAGAATCTTCCTAATCAGGTCTGTCTAGTTCCTCTCTTGCAGGTTTTGTTGACTCAGTCTTTTTGATAAAGAGACTTCTTCAAGCAGTTCCTAGCTATTTTCATTTGCGCAAATAAGTGTACTTAATCCTCAACTATTTAATCTATAAAATGGGAGTAATGACCATACCTCTTCCACAGGATTGTTGAAGGGATTAAATAAGAGAGTGTACGGAAAGCAGTTAGAATTATCTTTATTTTTAGTAGTTGTTCTATACATGTTAATTTTTGCTATTCCATTTCCTGGGAATAATTTTACCCTAATTAGTTTATACGACAGCTAAACACCTAAGTTCTATTTCTATTTAGGTTTTCTATATTGAAAGAAAGCATGTAGAAGAGCACTTCATAAATAAGAAAGCATTATAAAAATTCTACCAGTAATAACATTTTGGTATTATCAGTGCATTTGATAAAATTGGTTATGAGATCTATGTATTTAATGTTTTGCTGGGTCTAAAACTGCTTATTTATTGTATGTATTAACTTCTTTACATAGTTCCCTCAATTAAGTGAAATTCAGTCACTACTTACCAAGAGTTCCCAATGCTTTCCTCTTCCCACTGGTAACCACTAGTTCTCTGTGTTTGTGATTCTGCTTCTTTTTTGTTTTATTGGTTTGTTGTAATTTTTAGGTTCTACATATAAATGAAATGATACAGTATTTGTCTTTCTCTGTCTGACTGACTTATCTCACTTAGCATAATGACCTCCAAGTCTACCCATGTTGCTGCAAATGGCAAAATTTCATTCTTTTTTATGGCTAAATAGTATATATATATCTTCTTTATCCATTCATCTGTTGATGATGGACATTTAGGTTGCTTCTTATGTTGCCAATTGTAAATAATTCTCCTATGAACATATGGTGCGTGTATCTTTAATAATAACTACTTTTAATTTTAGCACATCCTATGTGCCGGAAAATGTGCCACATACTTTATGTAATCTCATTTTCTCCTCCTAAGGGCTGCTTAAGATCAGTATTGTTTTCATCCCATTTTATAATTAGCTGAGAATATAAGTGGCAGAGCCAGGATATTAGTCAGGTCTGTTTGATGCCATAGCCCATGCCCTTAACCACTCTGCAACACTACCTAACATACATTTTTCCCCTTTTGGCAGGACACCTCTCCCCTCCTGTCATGTTCCATGAATACTCCCACCTTATTCACTCTCTCCCAGCTCCCTCCTTTGACTCTTTAATATGAAAATATCTCTTTATTGGCATAACAAAATGAGTTAGAAGGAGTTGCTGGTGATTACTTCCCTACTCCACCAATTTCAACTGGAGGAAAATGTTGGGGAACATTAGAGATCAGCTTGTCCCTTAGGCCTTAGTACTCCCAGACCCTACCTGAGCTGAATGTGCTTGCCCTTGATTCATCAAGGTGACCTACCAACTGCTTCACTGGCAAAATGCTCCTGCTTATCCTACATCCACTGGATGACGTAACTGAAGTTATCTGGATAGCCCTGTATATAAGGGGAGATATAATAGTGTTGATCAATTTCTAAACCTTTCTTAGGATTTTATGGAAATTCATAAAGAACATCAGAAGATAAAATATCACAGCCACCTACCAGCTCTCCTAATGACAGCTTAGCTCTTCCCAGAGAAGAAATTTCCCATTTCTGAGTGTGAATGTAATTTTCTCTGCTTTGGAGCCCTACCCTGTAATCTAGGGAAGCTGACATTTTCCATTCTGTAATAGGGTGAAGACACTGGTTTGATGATTTTCTTTTGCCAGAAGCTCTTTTTCTTTCACAGCATATGGTAGCCTGGGCTACATCTGTTCTGAATGCCGAGAGCTTCACCATCCTCTGGAGAGTCTTTACAAAGACAATGGGTCTAGAACTATAAAACCATCCCCAAGCTCCTCCCATTATAAGAATCTCAATACTCTTAGACTTTCTCTGTGAATATACTTGTCACTTGATCGGGGTCACTGATTTATATACTTGAATAAACATACCTTATATGTAATTTTGTACCATTCCAAGTAGCTTTATGCTTCCTTTCTTTGTTGGTCTAAAAGATAAGCAGGGCAAATACCATTGTCCTTCAATATATGATGAAACTAAAGCATAGAAACATTTATAATTCTTTAAAGAATTCCAATTTGGAGTGGAGGCACAATCAGAATTCAGGTCTTCCTACTCTCAGCATTGTGGAAATTCTGTTACATCATATTGCCTGAAAAAGTCACAAACACCTCCCTAGACATTGCAGTATTAGTACGATTTTTTTTTTTTCTGTATTACTTAAGAGCCTCTGAAGCTCCTAGAGTTCTGGCTAATGTCCTATAGCCACCTAGAATCAACTGGATATTTGGAGAGGCCACAGGAAGAGCTGCTCCAGGGTTCAGGGTACTGGCTGGATACACAACGTAAGAGTTATTATTAGGTTAAGTGTTGTTAGGTTTCTTCTGTAGCCAACGATACCTTTATCCATTGCTTGCCATGTACCAGACAGAGTGCTATGTACTTTACAGGGATTACCTCATCTACTCCTCCTAAGAACCCCATGAGGTAGGTAGTAATTTTAATCCTTATTTTTCCATGCTCTTAATCATTAGAGCCTGCTGACACCCCAATATTACAATATTAGAGACTTCCTAAGACTTCGGTGACAAAGACTAGTATTGAGAAATTGATTCATTTGTGTTTTCCTCCTTAACTTTCGTCTGATTTCTATTTTTTAAACAGCTTTATTGATATCTAAGTCATACCATATTATTCAGCCATTTAGAGTATACAATTCAATGTTGCTGTTTTAATATATTCACAAAGTTGTCCCACTATCAATTTTAGAATACTTCCATCACCTCCAAAATAAATGATCTCTCAATTTGGGTGGTTTTATTTCATTATTATTATTATTAGCCATGCCTTTAGTATGTGGGAAGTTCTTAGGCCAAGGATCAAACCCATGCCGCAGCAGCAACCCAAGGGGCTGCACTGACAATGCAGCATCTGAAGCAACTGAGCCAAACGGGAACTCGATATTTTATTTTATTATTTTATTTTCTTTTTATTGAAGAGTTGGATGTGGCCTCATTCCAAATCTTACTCTGGACAAAGATCTAGAGCAGGGGTTTTAAACTCAAAAGCTTCAGGAACCAAGCAGACAACATAAAAAAGTGACCCAGCACCAACACTGGAGGCAGGACCTTGGTAAATCAGAAGGAGCCTGCCTTCTAAAAGGGAGCAGCTGCATCTGAGCCATGATGATGTGAACTCAACTGCGTTTCAAATATAAGCCAGAAATACAGAATTTTATATAAAATTCTCTGATTTTTTTTTTGCACAATAGCAACTGAAATTAAAAAAAAAAAAAAAAAAAAGGAGTTCCTGTCATGGCTCAGTGGTTAACAAATACAACTAGGAACCATGAGGTTGTGGGTTCAATCCCTGGCCTTGCTCAGTGGGTTAAGGATCCAGTGTTGCCATGAGCTGTGGTGTAGGTTGCAGACGCGGCTCAGATCCTGCGTTGCTGTGGTTCTGGTGTAGGCCGGCGGCTACAGCTCTGATTAGACCCCTAGCCTGGGAACCTCCATATGCTGCGGGAGCGGCCCTAGAAAAGGCACAATGACAAAAAACAAAAACAAAAACAAAACTAGGGAGTTCTCATCGTGATGCAGCAGAAACAAATCCATCTAGTATATATGAGGATGTGGGTTTGATCCCTGGCCTCGCTCAGTGGGTCGGGGATCTGACATTGGCCTTGAGCTGTGGTGTATGTCACGGACGTGGCTCAGATCTGGTGTTGCTGTGGTTGTGGTGTAGGCTGGCAGCTGTAGCTCCGATTTTGACCTCTGACCCTTCCATATGCCGCAAGTGTGGCCCTAAAAAAGAAAAAAAAAAAAAAAGCCCCAGAAAGCAAAAAACAAAACTATATAGGAAAAACAGTATCTGTGGGCCAGATTCAAATCCTGGGTTACTGGTGTGTGACCTCTGCATGTGAGAAACAAGGATATTCTCTAGTTTTGGTTTTCTTGACACCAACCTCTCCTACTGCGTACTGATGTATCAAACTGGAATTAGAGTTCTCTGGCCTTAGGGCTTTTACTTGGGTATGGCTTTGCCCTGTTGTAAGGATATGGACTCGATAGCTTCTTGGAGTGCCATAAAAATAACCCTTCCTTTATAAGAGTCCTTTGTAGATCTGTGCTCAACTCTCTGAAAAGAGACATACATGGTATATCCCTTGTGATTTTCAAGAGAGACTCCAAGAGATTTATCATTTTGGGGATCCTAAAGTGATGCCCAGACTCCAGATGTGCCTAGGAATGATTCTGAAGCAAAGTGCTTGTAGCTCCTGCAGCCTCTGATTGTGTCCCTAGCATCAGGACAATGTAATTTGTTACAGATATATGACCTCTCCTTGTGGATTGCACCATCAACCAGGTGCTATTGCCTGCCTTTCACCATCAGGGTTAATTCTAGGGGATGCACTTATGTAAATACCTGTCTTAAAGGTTGTGTTAAGAATTGGAAATAATGTGAGCCTAATTCCTAGGATAGTTTGTGGCCTTTGACAGGTAATCATTACAAAACACAAGTACCTGATTATGTTCCTGTCAAGGTTTGAGAGGAAACAGGGATTTCTGATGAGAGGAGAAAAAATGGCAGCTCTTGGACAGCCTGCACTGACAATAGGAGAAATGCAAAGTTTCTGAGATGCTGATGCCCATGCGAAGAAATAAGTACACAGGTATGGTTCTGCCTCAACCTGGGCCTCACCTGGCCCCTATATCCCTTTTTCCTAGTGCACACAAGAACACATGGCTCCAAATAGAAAACTAGCTAGTTTTATGGATGTTTATGTTTCTAAGCCCACCAGGTGGAAAGAATATTAGCCTGGCACTGAACTCAGCCCAGCCATTACATCCATCCTCCTAGCAAGTCTTATACAAATGCTATTCCTGCAGGTACATACCCCACAGGCATCAGCTCTGCAGTAATAAAAACTGTAATTTTAAACAATAACATGGTACCTTCTTATCCACTATGTTCAATGCTGAATTGATTGAAATAAGATAGGTAGAAAGGTGCTATGGGTTAATTTTTGTCCCCCCCAAGAGAAGAGTTGAAGTCCTAAGCCTTGGTACCTATGAACAAAATCTTATTTGGAAATAGGATCTTTGCAAATGTAATAAATTTAAAATGAGGTCATACTGGAGTATGGTGGGCCTTTAATCCACTATGACTGGTGTCCTTGTAAGAAAAGGAGAAAAGACACAAAGAGACATGCACAGATGGAAGACAGTCATGTGACTGTGAAACCAAGGACCACTGGTAACAACCAGAAGCTAGGGGAGAGGGCTTGGCACTGCCAACACCTTGACTTTGGATTTCCAGCCTCCAGGACTGTTAAAGAGTAAATTTCTACTGTTTTAAGGCATGTAGTTTGTGTTACCTTGTTACAACAGTCCTAGGAATCTAATACAGGAAGTACTGGGAACCATGCCCTTGAAAATCAGACAAATCAGTGATCAAATTCTGACTCTGCCATTTTCTAACTGTGGGTTTGGGCAGAATAATTTAACAAAACCTCTGTTTACTCACCAATAAAAAAGAATAATGCAACCTCATAGGGTTATTATGAAAATTAAATGAAATATTTAAAGTTGAAAGGGCATATCACTTAAGAGTAATTGTTTTCCATCATTATAAATACACATTTCTGGGAGCCCCATTGTGGCTCAGTGGGTTATGAACTCAACTAGTATCCATAAGGATGCAAGTTTGATCCCTGGCCTCGCTCAGTGGGTTAAGGATCCCGTGTTGCTGTGACTGTGGTGTAGGCCAGCAACTGCAGCTCTGATTTGACCCCTAGCCTGGGAACTTCTATATGCCACAGGTACAGCACTAAAAAGCTGTATACACACACACACACACATATTTCTGGAAATCAATTTGGTATAAAAGTACATAAAAGTTTCACATGTGAATACCCTACAATCCACTAATTTCTAAGGTATATACACCATAGTCATTTCTAATGTATATACCTACTCCTAAGTATAATATATCCAACAGAAATGTATACATTAAAGTGTTCATAGAAGCAACACTCATGACCAAATAAATAAATAAATAAATAAAGTCACATGCCATTAACAGTAAAGCAAATAAGTGAATTGTGGTATATTCATGCAATTAAATACTATATAGCAAATAAAAATCAAAAGCTCTATATCTATAAATATTACAAATATTTGAATGAAGGAAGTCCCCAGAATAACTACGTAAGCTATGATTCCAAACATATATAAAAATTTTAAATCTGGCAAAACAGCACTATAGATTGTTAGAAGTCTTGATAGTGCTTACTGTTGGGAGGAACTAGTGATTAAATGAGGTACAAGGGGGATTCCGAGGTGCTGGTAACATTCAGTTTCTAGATATGGTAGTTGGTTATATATGTGTGTTCACTTTGTGTTCAATTATGATTGACCCACGTAATAGATTAGGTGATCAAGAGTTTTATATCCAGTCCTTCAACAGGGAATTTTTACTTTTTAAAAACAACTATCATAGGCTGTTAGTTAGATAGGTGTAAACTCTTACTTTGTGCCTCCGTTTTTGTTTTTAATTTTAAGGAAAGTAAGTTGCCTAAGAAACGTGTCTCCCCAGGTCAACTTGTATTCAAATCAAAACTAGAAGAAAATTAAAGTGGAATGAATTAGGATTGGGCTACATACTATTTAGACTTGAAAAAAAGTAGAATATTCAGTCATCTAGGAGACAGCAATCATCCTAGCTTGCATAGAATAATCAGTAAATAGTGCTAGAATAAATGGCTAGCCATTTGGAAAAGAAATGCAAGTAGATCACTATTTTACTTCTTACACCAGAATAAAGTCCAGATAGACCAAAGAGGCTAAATATAAAAGCAGTAGAAGAGAACATGGAGGAATTTTAAAAAATAGTTTTGGGAGTTGTAGCTCAGCAGGTTAAGACCCCAACTAGTATCCATGAGGATGTGGGTTCAATCCCTGGCCTTGCCCTAGGTTGCAGACGCAGCTTGGATCTGGCATTGCTGTGGCTGTAGTACAGGCTGGCAGCTGCAGCTCCAATTCAGCCCTTGGCCCCAGAACTTCCATATGACACAGACATGGCCCTAAAAAGAAAAAAAAGAGTTTTGGAATGTAGAAGACCTCTCTAAGAAAGACTCTTTAAGGCAAAATAGTGATAAATTTGACTATAAATCATTTAAAATTTCTTCATGGAAAAATTAATACTATGAGAAAAATCCATAGACAAAGTAAAATCTGAGGGGAAAAAAGTTTTGAAAATATGGTGAAGGACAGATTATCTTAATAGATAAAGAGCTTTTACAAATCCAAAGAAAATACTACCCCCCAATTTCTAAAAATGGGAACAAGAAATGAGTGAGAAATTTACAGAAAAGTACAAATGACACATGAAGAAAAGCTAAACTTATATAGAATTTTATCATAGGCCATGTATGTTCTAAGTGATTTATACATTTGAGTCTCACAGCAACACTATAAAGTAGGAACTGACATGATTCTCCCAGCCAAGGAAATTGAGAACAGAGGTTAAGTGACCTGCCTAAGGTCATACAGTTGATAAATAATACTGCTGGAGCTTGAACTTATATTTCATTGTATATGACTTTTAACTGTTTGATTTTTTTTGCCATGTATATGCACATATCATTTTTCAATTAAAAATAATGCCAATAACAAAAATTATATGGATTATTCAATATGAGCTAATGATTGTGTCCAGATTCAGATTTAACTAATATATATTAGGACATACTATGAATGAGGTTTAATTCTAAGCACTATCATAAACATCTCTTCTATGAGCTGACGGAGTAAACTGGAAATGCAGAGACTCGATAAAGTATTTTTTTTCTGTCTTTTGTTCAACAACTATAGGAGAAAGCCTACACTTAACTTTCTTATTTGCTATTACATTGCAGAAGAGTAGGTGATATAGTTCTTTGTTGTTGATACAACTCCCTATTACATTATTTTTTCTTAATAAATTATAACATCTACCATTTATTAACTTCCTACTATGTGTCAAATACTGCAATTTATGATTCCTCTTTAATACCAATGACTTTATAAGGTGGACACTCTCATAACCTTTACTTGTAGAAGAGAAATCTAAGCCTCAGAGAAATTAAGTAATTTATTCAAGGTCACGGCCCAAGTACTTCTGTTTATAAACCCCTGTTAATAACTACTATATGATTTTACCTTCCTAATTTTAGGGAAAAGGAAATGACAGGTGCCATTTAATGGGAGTTTACTATCTTTGAATAGTACTAAACACTTTACATGAATTATTGCATTTAAGGTTCAAAATAACCCCATGAGGTAGCATAACAACTATTGTTATTCCTTTTTAGAGATGATAAACTAACTGAAGCAGAGGAGGTAAGTGAAATGTCTTAAGTTATTCAGCTAATAACTTAAATAGTCAGAGTTTGAGCAGGGTTATATGTATGGCTTAATAGCATGTATTATTTAGTCCTAATCATACAGCCTGATATAGTGGCTGAGTGAATTTAAAAAATAAATAAAAACAAAAAAACAGGACCAAACTATGCTTCCTACAAGGGACTCAATTCAGCTTCAAGAACACACACAGACTCAAAATAAAGGGATAGAAAAAAGGTATTCTACACAAATGGAAACTAAAAAAGAACAAGGGCAGCTATATTTACATCAGACAAAATAGAATTAAGTCCAAAACTTTAACAAGAGAAAAAGAAGGTCATTATATAATGATAAAGGGGTAAATTCACCAAGAAGGCATAACAATTATAAATATATATGCAACCAACATTGGAGAGGCTAAATATAATATGCAAATAATATCAGATCTGCAGGAACAAATAGACAATAATACAATAATAGTAGGGTATTTAAAAACCCATCTTTCAACAATAGGAATATCATATAAACAGAAAATCATTAAGAAAACACTGGATCTAAACATATTTAAACCAAATAGATCCAACAAAGGTATAGAGAACATTCCATCCAAAAGTAGCAGAATGCACATTCTTCTCCAAGAGTGCCTCTGAAACAGTCTCCAAGATAGATCATATGTTTGGTTACAAAACAAATCTTGGTAAACTTAAAAAGACTGAAATTATACTAAGTATCTTTTCAACTACAGTGTTATGAAACTAGAAATCAGTAACAGGAAGAAAACTTGAAAATTCACAATTACATGGAAATTAACACGCTCCTTAACAACCAAGAAATCAAAAAAGAAATCAAAAGATAAAGTTTTAAAATATATTGCAACAAATAAAAATGGAAGTACAACAAACTAAAACTTATGGGTTAAAGAAAAAACAGTGCTAAGGAGGAAGTTTAAGTGATAAACACCTATACTGAAAAAAAAAGATCCCAAACAAATAACCTAATTTTAAGCCTCAAGGAACCAAGAAAAATATAAGCCCAAAGTTAGGAGAAAGAAAGAGATAACTAACATCAGGCAGAAATAAATGAAATAGATAATAGAAAAACAATAGAAAATATCAATAAAACTAATACTTAGTTTTTTGAGAAGATAAAATTGAAAAGCCTTTAGCTAGACTTATCAATAAAAAAGAAGACTCAAATATTAAAAATTGTGAATGAAAAAGACATTACAACTGATAACCATAGAAATGCAAAGGATCATGAAAGATTACTATGAACAAATATATGCCAACAAATTAAGCAGTTTACAAGAAAGGGATATTCCTAGAAATATAAAACTTATGAAGTATGAATCATGAAGAAATAGAAAATCTGAACAAACCAATAACAAGGAGATTAAATCAGTAATCAAAAACCTCCCAACAAACATGTGGATCAAATGCTTCACAAGCAAATTCTATCAATCATTTAAAGAATTAATGTCAAATCTTTTGAAATTCTTCCAAAAAATTGATGTAGGGAAAATACTCTCAAATCTATTTTATGAGTTCAGCATTACCCTTATCGTTAATGATAAGGTTATTAAAAGAAAATAAAACTACAGGCCAATATCTGTAATAAATATAGATGCAAAAAATTATGAACAAGATGCCCACGAACCATATTTAACAGCACATTAAAAGGATCATGCACTATGATCGAGTGGAATTTACCCCTAGGATGCAAGGATGGATCAACCTATGCAAATCAATTAATGTGATACACCACATTAATGGAATAAAAGACAAAAATCATATGATCATCTCAATAGATGCTGAATAGGCATTTGATAAAATTCAGCATGCTTTCATGATAAAACTCGCAACAAATTTGATAAAGAAGGAACACATCTCGACATGATAAAGGCCATATATGACAATCCATGGCCGAAACCATACTCAAAAATAAAAGGTTGAAAGATTTTCCTCTAAAATAGGTAATAAGACAAGGGTGCTGCACTCACTTAATCCCATAAAGCACAGTAGTGGAAGCCCTAGCCACAGCAACTAGGCAAGTAAATAAATAAAAGGCATCCAAGTCAGAAAAGAGGAAATAAAATGATCTGTTTGCTGATAACATGATTTTGTATATAAAATGTCCTAAATAGTCCACTAAAAAAAAAAAAAAACAGTTAGACCTAATTAGCAAATTCAGTAAGGTTTCAGGATATAACAGCAATATACAAAATCGGTTGCATTTGTATACACTAATAATGAACTATTTAAAGAAAAAGCAATCCCATTTTACCATAGCATCAAAAATAATAAAATGCTTAGGAATAAATTTAACAAAAGAAATGAAACATCTATACATCAAAACCATAGACATTCATAAAAGAAAGGAGACACAAATGAAGTGAAAAGTGTGTTCACTAATCAGAAGAGCTGATATTGTTAAAATGTTCATCTTACCCAGAGCTATGTATAGGTTCAATATAATCAATATCAGAACTCCAGTAGTATTTTTCACAGAAGTGCAAAAAAAAAAAAAATCCTAAAGTTTATATAACCACAAGACCCTGAACAACTAAAGCAATCCCAACAAAGAACAAAGCTGAAGCCATCAAACTTCTCTGATTTCAAATTATATTACAAAGCTATAGTAATCAATACAGTGTATTACTAGCATAAAAACAGACATATAGACTAATGGAACAGAATCAAAATACACAAATTAACACATGCAGATGTGGTCAACTAACATTCAATGAGGGAGCCAAGAACATACAATGGGGAAGAGACAGTCTCTTTAATAAATGGTGTTGGGAAAAACTGGATATTTGCATACAAAATAATTAAATTGGACTCCATTTTATACCACTCATAAAACTCTACTTAAAATGGATGAAGGACTTAAATATAAGACCTGATATCATACAACTCCAAAAAGAAAACACAGGGAAAAATTCCTTTATAGGAGTTCCCTTCATGGATCAGGGGTTAATGAATCCGACTAGGAATCATGAGGTTGCGGGTTCGATCCCTGGCCTTGCCCAGTGGGTTAAGGATCTGGCTTTGCCATGAGCTGTGGTGTAGGTCGCAGACATGGCTCGGATCCTGCGTTGCTGTGGTTGTGGCATAGGCTGGCAGCTACAGCTCTGATTAGACCCCTAGCCTGCGAGCCTCCTTATACCACAGGAGTGGCCCTAGAAAAGGCAAAAAGACAAAAAAAATTCTTTTATATTAGTCCTGGCAGTGAATTTTTGGATATGACATCAAAAGCACAAGGAACAAAAGCAAAAATCAACAAGTGGGACTATATCAAACTAAAAAGTTTCTGCACAGCAAAAGAAACAAAGCAATGAAAAGGCAAATTAAGGAATGGAAGAAAATATTTGCAATTCCTATAACTGATAAGTGGTTAATACAAAAATAGAAAATCATACAGCTCAATAGCAAAACAAAAAATAATCAAATTTTAAAATGTACAAAGGATCTGAATAGATTTTTTTTTCCCAATGAAGATATTCAAATGGCCAACAGTTAACATGAAAAGGTGCTCCACATCACTAATCATCTGGGAAAGGTAAATCAAAATCACCTCACACTTGTTAGAATGGGTATTATCAAAAAGACAAGAGCTAAAAAGTGCTGGAAAGGATATGGAGAAAAGGGAACTTTGGTAGGAATGTAGATGATACAGTCACTTTGAAAAACAGTATGGAGGTTCTTCAAAAAATTAAAAATAGAACTATCATATTGATCCAGCAATCACACTTCTGAGTATATATACAAAGAAGATGAAATTACCATCTTTAAGCAACATCTGCACTCCCATGTTCATTACAGCATTAATCACAATTGTCTAAGACATGAAATCGACCTAGGGAGTTCTCTTGTGGTGCAGTGGGTTGGGGATCTGGCATTGTCACTGTAGCGGCTCTGGCAGCTGCTGTGGCACCGGTTCGATCCCCAGCCTGGGAATTTCCATATGCTGTGGCTGCAGTCAACAACAACAACAAAATAAAAGAAAGAAAATAATCTAAGTGTTCACTGGCAGATGAATGGATTTTTAAAAATGTGGTATATATACGCAATGAAATAATCTTCAGCCAGAAAACAGAAGGAAATTTCTGCCATTTACAACATGAACGGACCTTCAGGGCATTATGCTAAGAGAACTAAGTCAGAGAAAGGCAAATACTGTATGATCTCACTTATATGTGAAACTTAAAAACATAAAATTCATAGAAACAGAGACAAGACTGGTAGTCATCAGGGGCTGAGGGTGGGTATGGGGATATGTTGGTCAAAGCATACACACTTCCAAGTTCCTGGGATCTAATATAAAGCATGGTAACTATAATTAACAATACTGTATGTATACTTGAAAGTTGCTATGAGAGTAGACCTTAAATGTTCTCCCCATAACAATAATAAAATGGTAATTAAGAGGTAAAGAATGTGTTAACTAATTTTATTTTGCTAAGCATTTACAATATATGCATGTATCCAATCATCACATCATATACCTTAAACTTACACAATATTATTACATCTCAGTAAGTTGGAGAAAAATCATACAGTCTATATTGTTCAAGAAGAGGCCATTTCAAACCAAACAGTATTTTCAACATCAAGATCTTTCTCAGCCCTATGCTTTGGACCTATAGGGAACAGAAGAGAAGGATAAAATATGGACCTGTAATGTGGCAGGATCATCTCTCCACAACAAGGCAACATTAAACAGTGTGAACTGTATGTTTGACAGGACTGCAGGGAAGACAGGTAAGTGAGACCTGGAGTGATCACCAGTAGCTTTATAGAAGAGGTTACTTTCAAGTAGGAATGGAATTTGGTAGGTGGAAGAGAAAGGGAAAATAAAGCATTATGAATGGTAAGAACAAAGGCTGAAACGCAGGATTGGAAGAGGGTTTATGGCTGACATCCTCCCTAAACTGGGGGAATTATTTTCATCAATCCACAAAAGAGATTCTAGAAAGGCACAAGCTCACCCCAGCATTTTGCCCCTAGCCAAAGAGTGATGCAATCTATTCTTATCCTAGAGCAGTGGAGCAGAGAATTGTGTGAAAGGAATTTTTTGAAGAGAATGAGAAAGCTGGATCACATTCTAGCCCTGTCTAAGTCAGTTTGTCTTGTGGTGGATTCCTGGTGCATCCGGTAAACCCGCCTCTGATCTAATTACTGTAACCCAATCCAAAGCCATCGTGTGTGGAGTTCTGGATTATTCACTTCTTCAAGCATATACAAATATATGACCCCTCCCCTTTACTGCTATTCACATTAACACTTGAGTGAACTAGAAGGTTGATGTTCATATCAAGTGATATAGATAAAAGTATTTCATAAACCATAATGCCACATAGGAAGTGTACTGTTAATAAGTGACAAGGCTCCAAAAATGTTTGGATGTAAATCTTCATACTCTCGGAGCTTTTAGTGGGAAAAAAAGTCATGCTGGCTATCTCTTGAAAACGTAATGAAAGTAAAGTGATATTAGATAAAATGTTGGTGTGCTGACACAAAGGCAAACAGTAACAGCTCACATATGCATGGTATTTTTGCTGTTTTTTCAAAGCACCTTCTCATTCATTATCTCACTTGATCCACAAAACAACCTTATGAGCTAAGGAGGTATTAACCTCTGAAAGTATCACTTTCTTCTCTTTAAAAATGGTGATTAGCAACTCGCCTGAAGGAACACATTGTATGCGTAGCAGTCACAGATCTAAAACTTGGGAATCTAGACTCCTAAATCCAGCATATTGAATTAGAATTTCTGGGAGTTTTGCACTAACTTTCTGTTACTGATATAACAAATTATTACAACCCAGACTTAACACAAATTTATTATCCTACAGTTCTGGAGGTCAGAGGTGTGAAATGAGTCTCCATGGGCTAAAAACAAGGTGTCAGCAGGGCTATGTTCCTTCTGGAGGCTCTAGGGGAGAATCTGGTTCCTTGCCTTTTCCAGTTTAGGGAGGCTGCCTGCATTCCTGAGCTTATGGCCCCTTCCTCCATCACCAAAGCCAGTTCATAATTCTCATCTCTGATTCTGTCATCACATCTTCTTCTCTGATTCTGAGTCTCTTGCCTCCTTCTTTTACTTAAAAAGACCTTTGTTATGGCCCACCTGGATAATCTCCATCTCAAAGTTTTAACTTAATCATACCTGCAAAGCCCCTTTTGCCATATAAGGTAACACATTTACAAATTCTGCTGATTAGGATGTGGCCATCTTTGGGAGGGGGTGTATTATTCTGCCTACCACAGGTAAGTCCCAAGAATCTGCATTTTAAAATTCTCCAGGTTATTCTAATGTAGGAAAACAACAGTAGACCAGTGGTCTTTGAACTTCATGGATTGGTAAGTGTCCATATCTGAAAACAAATTTAGTACTAATTATATATAGATATAGAAAATATAGATACAATCTCTATCATATAAATAATCCATCTATCTACCTATCTATCTACAGAGAGAGAAGTGAAAAAGGATGAGCTAAAAAAATCAACAGAAGTTGTTTTAAAACTTTCTTTCCATATCCCAACTTATTATTTTATGTAGTCCTTGGGTTGGCCTTGACTTCGGAGAACGGTACTATAGACCAGGGTCAGAAAAATTTTGTGGAGTTCCCGTCATGGCGCAGCGGTTAACAAATCCGACTAGGAACCATAAGGTTACGGGTTCGATCCCTGGCCTTGCTCAGTGGGTTAGGGATCCGGCGTTGCTGTGAGCTGTGGTGTAGGTTGCAGACGTGGCTCGGATCCAGTGTTGCTGTGGCCCTGGCGTAGGCTGGCGGCTACAGCTCCTATTAGACCCCTAGCCTGGGAACCTCCATATGCTGGGAGAGAGAAAAAAAGAAAAAGAAAACTTTTTGTGTGAAGAGCTATATTTTATTATATATAGTCTTTATTACAAATACTTCGGTCTGCCATTGTACCGTAAAAGTAAATGAATGGGTACGGCTGCCATAAAAAAAACTTTATTTACAAAAATAAGCAGTAGGCTGGTTTTGCCTGCAGATCATAGTTTGCCATAGGCTATTAGCTATGCTATTCTTCTGTGTCTATACTTTTTTGCCCAGAGAATTCATTTCTATTATGACGCTTTACTATAGCGGGGGATGGAGTTACAGGGTGGGGACATAGTTTCCCAAGGCCATATCCACAAACATGACTATGAGTCTTAGGAAGTGGCAATTGAGACTTGGAATTGTAGTCCAACCCCTGATCTGAGCCCTCTGCCCATCCACCTTGTTTCCCCTTCCTGACATATCTCTTCCTGCTACAGCCTCTCCCAGAGGTTTGAATGCAAAGCCAGACATACCTAAAAGCTGGCTTAACTCTAGGAGTTATTTCTTGAGTTTGCGCTGAGGAAAAATAATGCTTTTCCATCCAAAGCTACTTATTGTTTCCTGTAGGTACACATGTAATTACAGAAGACAAGAGTCATCAGAGATGAAAGGACTGATCGAGTGTATAGTCACCATCTTTAGAACTTAGGAAAGCATTTCGTATTAGTGAGAATTAGTGAGAAGCTGTTCTCTCATTTTTAATTGAAGGCTTTGTTTGGAATGGCTTCACACCGAAGCAGGAGAAATTTAGTGCAGGCTTTGATACTGAGCAGGTACAATAGTAGCCTCTCTGGTGAGATTGGATCCTTTATGTTACTTTGGCCTGTTGGGATCCAGAGACTCTTGCCTTCAGAGTGGAATATAATCAAATCTCAGAGTCAAAGAAATTTTAGAATTCATCAAGATACTTTCTTCCCTGTTAGAGAGATCCCTTTGTCATCAGCCTTAATAGAAGTCTTTCATTATCTCTTGTAATGAAAGACTAAATATTTCGTTGAATAGCCCATACCACTCTTCTTGGAAGATTTCTTTTTGCTTACATTGAGCCAAAATATGCCTCCTATAACTTCCCTACTCTCTGCCTGTTGGCCCTGGTTGTTTCTCATGGAGCCTTTTCTTCAAGGTTAAAAAACCAAAAGTCTTTAAAAGATATATTCTCTCTTTCTTATTTTATTTCCTCCAGTGTAAAGATTCTATTTCTTCAGTCATTCCCAATCTGAAATGGTTTCCAGTGCTTTTCCAACCCTGGCTGTGTCCACATTTGTTATGTATTTGGTATGTTTTATTACAGATGAAATCAAATTACCAATAGGTGAATTTTTTTTTTTTTTTTTTTGCTTTTCAGGGCCATACCTGCGGTATATGGAGGTTTCCAGGCTAGGGGTCCAGTGAGAGATACAGCTGCCAAACTACCCACAGCCACAGCAACATCAGATCTAAGCCACGTCTGCAACCTACACCACAGCTCACAGCAACACCAGATCCTTAACCTGCTGAGCGAGGCCAGGGATTGAACCTGCAACCTCATGGTTCCTAGTCGGATTTGTTTCTGTTGTGCCACCATGGGAACTCCAATAGGTGATACTTTATGAATGTTACTATGTATCAGATATAGTGCTAAGCCGTATATATGCATTATTTGATTTAATCTTCTAGTCTTTCCATAAGAGAGGTGCTATTATTATCTAACTTTATACACGAAGAAAATGAGGCACGGAAGAAACGTGAATTACCTAAGGTCACACAGCTGGTAAATGTTAGAGCTTGGATGTGAACCAAGTTTGATTCCAAAGCCCATGCTCCACATTATTAATCTACATATACTGCAGTCAACAAGGAGTTTTACTCAGCTATGTACCATAGTTAGCCATATTAAGCTTGGAGGCAACTTAATACACAAAAAACAATGAAAGAAATCCAGAACTTTGTTCTACTGAACACTTTGCAAGCCAGTTCTTCCCCATCCTTTACTTGAGTAAATTATTTTGATGTAATTGTTCAACTTTATACTTGTCCTTGTTAAGCTTCATTTTATTAGTTCTGAACAATAAGTTTCACCTCTTATATTAGCACATTAGCTATTCCTTCTTTGTCACTTCCAGATTTGCCAAAATTTCTCAATGTCATCAAAGACATTTCTTAAAAATATTGGCAACAACAGGGCCCAGTAGATCTACAGTGGAAATGGCATGGAGCAGACATCAGGAGTGTTTGATTTTAGGACAGCACTTACCAGTTGGGGCCCATGTCCTCACAATTTAAACTCTCTGTGCCTGGTTTTGATTTTTCAAACAGTGGTAATATTCTTGGTCCTATTTATTTAATAGAATAATTGAGAGTATTAGATAAGAATGTATGTGATGATGTACTGTAAAGGATAAACAGCCATACAAATTAAAAGTGTGTGTTGTTGGGGGTGGGGGGGGGTTGAACGGAGGAGACTGTGATATTATCACATGCTTCTTGGCTGTTGCAAACAAAAATTTCACTCTCCTTTTAAATTTGGTAAAAGAACAACAGCAGTACAACTGTGATGAAAAATGGTAACTGACATTCACCCTCAATACTATAGGAAGTCAAGTGGGGGGGGTGCAGTAAACTGAAGAATCAATGCCCTACATAAAGAATCAACCAGCAATAGAAGGCATGATAATAAATGGCAATTACTTTTGGTCTCAGTGCCAGGGAGGCAAGGAGAAGAGGGAATGATAGGAGTGGTAAAATGGAAAGCCTGGCCTATAAGAGGGTGTCACTCTTTCACCCCTCTGGATGATCCTTAGTGGAAATAATGGCCTCTTGGTTCCTGATATTATGATTCTTTTAGAGAATCTGGAAATTTGGATATTTGTGTGAGATCCCTTGATTTTCAAATGCTGGTCAGCAAATTCAGTTGAACAAAAACCAATTTCTGAAAAGGAAAAATGTAAACTAAACACTGTGCTGGTCAAATAGAAATAATTATAAGCTGGATTGACCCTTGGGCTATTTGTGACCTCTGAATCAAGTTACATTTAACACATTTTTGGTTTTTACCCATCAAAAGAGATGGAACAAACAAACAAATAAGAGCCGGGGGGTGGGAGGTGGGGAAAGTAAGCATTGGTTTAGGAGGTGAGAAGAGAAAATATTTCTCAGAATCTAAGAATAGACAGAGCATCAAGGAAAATACCTATATCAGAAGTAGTATATCCAAGAAAGTAGTCGCAAATACATCAAGCATCACCCCTGAATGGTGCTTGAGAGATTGTATAGTTCGACCTCTTAATTTAACAGATGGCACACCTAAAACATATAGGTTAAGTGGGTTGCTTAAAGTCAAACAGCCAGTTAGTGCTATTTAGTCTCATGTTTCTCAGTGCAGTCCTCTTTCTACTAAACCATGCTTTCTCTGGAGGGTCAGTTCAGTGAACCTGTTAATAAACCAACCTTGGGAAAATAAATGTCTCCCAGAAATTCTACTGACATGTCTTTGCTTGTTTATATCCATGTAGATGGCTATGAAATACATGAATTTTTTTGTCTTATTGGGGCTGCACCTGCAGCATATGGAGGTTGCCAGACCATGAGTCGAATTGGAGCTATAGCCACTGGCCTACACTACAGCCATAGCAACATGAGATCTGAGCCGCGTCTGTGACTTACGCCACAGCTCATGGCAACGCCAGATCCCTAACCCACTGATTGAGGCCAGGGATCAAACCTGCATCCTAATAGATGCTAGTCAGATTTGTTTCCTCTGAGCCACGACAGAAACTCCCCAAAATACGTGATTTTGACTGAAACTTTGTGGCTCCCGTGCAAAAGAGACAGCTATATGGATTGTAGTGTATTTAATAAAGACAACTTGGAGGGGCAAGTAAATGAAAAAAAAAATCTACAAGACCAAAATTCTGAGCATTCAATTTTGGCAGAGAAAAGGATGATGGTTATAAACGGGGGAGGGGATGCATTTATTCCAAACCTATCTATATAAAACCAAAACTGAGTTGCTTCTACTTCACTACTTCAGAAGCTCCAGAATGAGTTCTGAGTTGAACAGGGCAAAGTGTGATTTCAAAAATCTTAAAATACTGTTCATGTCGCATACTGAGTTACTCAAAACAAATTCAAGACGTTTGCTTCTGTGAAATGCTTTCACAGCTCCCTGCTTCCTCTCCTTTATTTAGCACACTTTCATTTCCAAGAAAGCTTGCTGACAAAATTTTTTTTATCCACTCTTCCTTAAAGCTATCTCATTCTTCAGATCCTGACCATTATCTGATTGCTTATCCTAGAGGTACAATGATATAGTGATATCATGCCTCTCTCTTTTTTTGTTGTTGCTAATATTGGATACTTATTCTTTTTTTGGCCACACCCATGGCATATAGAATTTTCCAGGGACAGGGATTGAACCCGTGCCACAGCAGCAACTGGAACCACTGAAGTGACAGTGCAGGATCCTTAACCTGCAGTACCACCTGGGAACTCCTGGATATTTATTCTTAAGCCATCAAGGTCTAGAGTTTTGAGCTTTTCTCTCCCTCTCTGTCACAATGATTCACTCACAGATTTCCCAACAAAGAGCTGCCAAGTTCACTAAAGAATGGATGATGTGATGCAAGCATAGCTCCTGCCATCAAGACAGATCTGCATTCCAAAATCTCAGCGCAAACTCACTAATCAAGAACTTGCTTTTGAAAACTTAGAAATGGACAGTGGTCAGAAGGCATATACAAATGTCAGCATTTCATGAATAAACATGAATACAAACTATCTTAGGATAGTTTTCCACACACTGTTATACATACAGAACTTTTACACACACACGCACACACACACACATACAATGAAAATTCGGACAGGAGATAAGATAAACCTCAGTTGAATAACTTAATCAATCACTTCTTGATAAATACCATATGTTTGGAAGAAACCATACCAAGAGAAGAAGCTATGGTTTCTGTTTCTGAAGACCTTAAATTCTATATGAGGAGGCAAAAGATTACCGGGCATGAAATAATCAGATATTTAGCAATTAGACTATGAGGTATACTGAGGAAGTACAAAAGGAGCTTATAAGGTGAAGAGATCAGTGTGTTCTGAAGCAGTAGGCAAAGGCTTCATGGAGAAAGAGAGGCTTGACCTGGGCCTTGAGGGATAGTTAGGACTTAAATGGGTGGAAAAGAGGATACATTAAGCTAGGAGAACAGTAGGCATAGCAACAGGAACAGGAGGATGGAATATAGAGAAGAGATCATCCAGAATGAGGCTGAGAGTTCCATGTAGGTGAGTAGCAGGACATAAGAGTGCATAAAAAAGAATAAGTACCTCCAAAATCAGGCAGAAGATTATACTTAATGTCTCAGGCAAAAGAGTTATTGCAAGTTCTTACATAAAGTTACGAGTTCATAAGAGTATTTAAGGTATAGTACTTTTGGCTGCAGTGTCCAGCAGGGTTAGATGGAAGAAAGCAAGCTTCTTAGGAGGCTATGGTATTAATGAAGCTGGGAAGTGAAGGAAATTAGCTTTCAGAAAAGGAGGATAATGGAAATTTAACAGTTTTGAACAGAATTACCTAGAATAAAAGAATATTAAAACTAGAAAAAAATACTTTAGAAATCATCTAATCAAGTTTCTTCAGTTTATACATGGGAAAATTAAAGCTAAGAAAGTATAAGTGATTTCTCTAAGGTTACCTAGTCAGGTAGTGGTAAAGTATAGACTAGAATCCAGGCCCTTTGACATCTTAACAGGTGCACTTTATAAAACACCAAGCTTCTGAATTTTAAGTGAGAGCAAGATTTATAAGTGGTATTCCCTCTGGATAGCAGCAAGTATGATACAGACATTCAAGTAAATAAAACTTACGATGTTATCAGAAGAAATCCTACATGAACCCACAATGACAGATGAGTTCTGAGAGGGAGAATGTAAAGACAAGAACAGAGATATTCAAATTAAGGTGTGGGAGTTCCCATTGTGGCTCAGCGGGTTAAGAATTTGGCTAGTATCAATGAGGATACAGGTTTGATCTCTGGCCTCACTCAGTGGGTTAAGGGTCCGGTGTTGCTGTGAGCTGTGGTTTAGGTAACAGATATGGCTTGGATCTGGCATTGTTGTGGCTGTAGCATAGGCTCACAGCTGTAGCTCTGATTCAGCCCCTAGCCTGGGAACTTCCACATGCGTGGGTGCAGGCCTAAAAAGAAAAGAAAAAAAATTAAGGGGTGAGTGGAATGAGAGTGTGTACATGGGAGGGTAATCAAGAGGAAGTCGTGTCATAGGAGCCAAGATAAAGCAGATTTTTAAAAATAAAGAATAGGAAACTTTCACTTTAGGAAATGAAATAAAAGGGACTGAATTTACTCTTCTGACTGAAACAACTAAAGATATGTACAAAACATATGAAATAATCCTCAAGATATTAGACATCAGGGAATTAAATGCAGTGATCCCTGAGAGATGGAGGACAAACATGGGGAGCTCTATGATCACTCCAGTTTATTGCCTTTGTAGTATTTCCAAGTTCAATACAAGGAGAAAGAACCTAGTCAAAGTTTGAGTTTCCTTGATTTGAACAAAACTAGGGATCTGGGGATATCAAGGCAGCTTGGGTTTGCAGGATAGAGTAAAAAAGAAGAGACCTACACACAAAGAGAACCATGCAGATCTACAGATAGTCTCCTCAAGTATTCAGCTAAGTACTGATCAACATATGTGTGTGCTAAACCATCTGAAATAATTAGACATAAGAGTGCTCAGTTCTCAAACAGGCTGAGAATAGTGTCTGCTGCCACTAGTCAGAATGCAAAAAACTCAAGATTCACAGATCATTGAGTAGAATACACAGAAAAGTCTTAACTCAATAATGGAAATAATTAACCCTGGACCAAGCACTGCTGCAATCTCAACCACCAAATCAAAAACAAATCCAAAGGGATTATTCTGTTTCCAAAGTACATGTCCCAGAACAAAGCTCAGGAATATTTATAGGAATATAAAATTATCTAGTACCCCACAAAGTAAAATTCACAATGTTTGTCATCCAAATAAAAATTGCCAGGCATGCAAAGCAGAAGGTAAGTATAATTATTAAGAAGGGGAAGATTAATTAACAAAAATCAACACAGAAAGAATAGAAAATAGATGGAGGAATTAGTGGACAAGGATATTTAAAATGAACATAATTACATTTAATATGTTCAAAAATTAGGTGAAACATGTCAGAAAAATGGAATATAAGAAAGAACAAAATAAAGTTCTAGATATGAAAACTACACTAAGATTTTTAAAAACACGCTGGGTCAATGGAGGAGTAGACCTTACAAAAGAAGAATAAACTTGAATACATAGCAATAGAAATGATCAAACACACAACACAAATATAAAAAAAATACTGTGATAAAATAGAACACTAGAGAGAGCTATGGGACATCAACAACTGGTTTGATATAAGTATAATTGGGGTTCCTAAAGGAGAAGAGAAAGGGAATACACAGAAAATATATTTGAAGAAATCCTGGCCAATGTTTTTCAATGTTTGAAGAAAACCATAAGCCCACAGATCTAAGAAGCTCAAGCACTCTTAAATACAATAAATATGTAGATAATTCATATAGAGTTAACCTTCTTGAAACAAGTGATAAAAAAATCTTACAAGAAAAAAAAAAAGGACACATGACCTACAGAGGATCAAAGATAAGAACGACAGGAGACAGCTCCTCAAAACAAAAAGAACACAGTAGAGAAATATCTTTTTAGTATTAGAAGGAAAAAACTATCCACAGCAAATATAATACTCAATGGGGAAAAACTGAAAGCCTTCTCACTCAAATCTGGAACAAGACAGGGATGCCCACTCTCACCACTGCTCTTCAACATAGTTTTGGAAGTCCTAGCCACAGCAATTAGACAAACAAAAGAAATAAAAGGCATCCATATAGGAAGAGAAGAGATCAAACTGTCACTGTATGCAGACGACATGATACTATACATAGAAAACCCTAAGGACTCAACCCCAAAACTCCTTGAACTGATGAAGAAATTCAGCAAAGTAGCAGGCTATAAGATTAACATTCAGAAGTCAGTCGCATTTTTGTATACCAGCAATGAAATATTAGAAAAGGAATACAAAAATACGATACCTTTTAAAATTGCACCTCACAAAATCAAATACCTGGGAATACACCTGACCAAGGAGGTAAAGGACCTATATGCCGAGAACTATAAAACTTTAATCAAAGAAATCAAAGAAGATGTAAAGAAATGGAAAGATATTCCATGTTCCTGGATTGGGAAAATCAATATTGTAAAAATGGCCATACTACCCAAAGCAATCTACAGATTCAATGCAATCCCTATCCAATTACCCATGACATTTTTCACAGAACTAGAACAAACAATCCAAACATTTATATGGAACAACAAAAGACCCAGAATCGCCAAAGCAATCCTGAGAAACAAAAACCAAGCAGGAGGCATAACTCTCCCAGACTTCAAGAAATACTACAAAGCCACAGTCATCAAAACAGTGTGGTACTGGTATCAAAACAGACAGACAGACCAATGGAACAGAAGAGAGAACCCGGAAATAAACCCTGACACCTATGGTCAATTAATCTTTGACAAGGGAGGCAAGAACATCAAATGGGAAAAGGAAAGTCTATTCAGCAAGCATGGCTGGGAAACCTGGACAGCTGCATGCAAAGCAATGAAACTAGAACACACCCTCACACCATGCACAAAAATAAACTCAAAATGGCTGAAAGACTTAGATTTATGACAGGACACCATCAAATTCCTAGAAGAAAACATAGGCAGAACACTCTCTGACATCAACATCATGAATATTTTCTCAGGGCAGTCTCCCAAAGCAATAGAAACTAGAGCAAAAATAAACCCATGGGACCTCATCAAACTGAAAAGCTTTTGCACAGCAAAGGAAACCAAAAAGAAAACAAAAAGACAACTTTCAGAATGGGAGAAAATAGTTTCAAATGATACAACCGACAAGGGCTTAATCTCTAGAATATATAAACAACTTATACAACCCAACAGCAAAAAAGCCAATCAATCAATGGAAAAATGGGCAAAAGACCTGAATAGACTGTTCTCCAAAGAAGATATACAGATGGCCAACAAACACATGAAAAAATGCTCAACATCGCTGATTATAAGAGAAATGCAAATCAAAACTACCATGAGATACCACCTCACACCAGTCAGAATGGCCATCATTAATAAATCCACAAATAACAAGTGCTGGAGGGGCTGTGGAGCAAAGGGAACCCTCCTGCACTGTTGGTGGGAATGTAAACTGGTATAGCCACTATGGAGAACAGTTTGGAGATACCTTAGAAACCTATACATAGAACTTCCATATGACCCAGCAATCCCACTCTTAGGCATCTATCCAGACAAAGCTCTACTTAAAAGAGACCCATGCACCCGCATGTTCATTGCAGCACTAGTCACAATAGTCAGGACATGAAAACAACCCAAATGTCCATCGACAGATGATTGGATTCGGAAGAGGTGGTATATATACACAATGGAATACTACTCAGCCATAAAAAAGAATGACATAATGCCATTTGCAGCAACATGGATGGAACTAGAGAATCTCATCCTGAGTGAAATGAGCCAGAAAGACAAAGACAAATACCATATGATATCACATATAACTGGAATCTAATATCCAGCACAAATGAACATCTCCTCAGAAAAGAAAATCATGGACTCGGAGAAAAGACTTGGCGGCTGCTTGATGGGAGGGGGAGGGAGTGGGTGGGATCGGGAGCTTGGGCTTATCAGACACAACTTAGAATAGATATACAAGGAGATCCTGCTGAATAGCATTGAGAACTTTGTCTAGATACTCATGTTGCAACAGAACAAAGGGTGGGGGGAAAAATGTAATTGTATTGTATACATGTAAGGATAACCTGACCCCCTTGCTGTACAGTGGGAAAATAAAAATATTAAAATAAAATAAAATAAAAAAAGAAGGAAAAAACTGTCAAACTAGAATATTCAATAAGATTTCACCTTACATCTATCAGAATGGCTATCATCAAAAAGACCACAAATAATAAATATTAGCCAGGATGTGGAAAAAAGGCAACTCTAGTATGCTGTTGGTAGGAATGTAAACTGGTGCAGCCACTATGGAAAACGGTATGGAGGTTCCTAAAAAAATCTAAAACTAGAACTACCATATGACCCAAAATTTCTACTACTGAGTATATAGCCAAAGAAAATAAAAAGACTAATTTGAAAGGATAAATGTACCTCCATGTTCATATCAGCCTTATGTACAACAGCAAAGATGGAAGCAACCTAACTGTCCATCAACAAATGAATAAAGATGATATATGTATATCATATACCATAAATACACACATACAAAATGGAATATTAGTCATAAAAAATAATGAAATCATGCCATTTACAACACGGATGGACCTAGAGGGTATTATTCTTACTGAAAATATGTAAGACAGAGAAAGATAAGCATTGTCATCACTTATATATGGAACCTAAAAAATAAAATAAACAAATGAATATAATAACACAGAATAGACTCACAGGTATAGAGAACAAACTAGAGGTTAGCTGTGGGAAGAAGGATGGGGGAGGGGCAAGATAGGAGTAGGGGATTAAGAAGTACAAACTACTGTGCATAAAATAAATACTTAGTAGTTTGGGATTAATATACACACACTACTATATATAAAAATAGATAACCAACAAAGGCCTATGTATAGCAAAGCGAACTGTGCTTAATATTTTATAATAACCTGTAATGGAAAGGAATTTTTAAAAATAGATATATATGTATATATAATTGAATCATATGTATCTACAGCTGAAACTAATACAACATTGTAAATCTACTATACTTCAAGAAAAAATAAAATAAGCTGCAAGGGTGTATTGCAGAGCACAGGGAATATAGCCAATATTTTATAACTTTAAATGGAATATAATCTATAAAATATTGAATCATTATCTTGTACACCTGAAACTAATACAATATTGTAAATGAACTATACTTTTAAAAAAGACTGTGGGGTATTGTTAGAGGTTTAGACACAGAGATTAAATGAACACAATAGAGCATCTAGAAATATATGGTCGATCAATTTTTGACAAAATTTCAAAGGCAATTTAATGGAGAATAGATGGTTTTTGCAACAAATATTACTGAAACCACTGAATTCAAATCCTACAAAGTATGATTGCAAAAATATATATAATACACTTTTACAAATACTTTGAACCTTATAATCAACCCAAATAGATCTTAGGCCTAAATGTAAATCCTAAGCTATGAAAAAATTCTAAAAGTAAACAGACGATAAAATCCTTGGGATCATGTGTTGACAAAGATTTCTTTTTTTTTTTGTCCTTTTGCCTTTTCTAGGGCCACTCCCAAGGCATATGGGAGTTCCCAGGCTAGGAGTCTAATAGGAGCTGTAGCCGCTGGCCTACACCACAGCCACAGCAATGTGGGATCCAAGCTGCATCTTCGACCTACACCACAGCTCACGGCAACGCAAGATCCTTAACCCACTGAGCAAGGCCAGGGATCGAACCCACAACCTCATAGTTCCTAGTCGTATTCGTTAACCACTGAGCCATGACGGGAACTCCAGATTTCTTAAATATAACACCAAGTGCATGATTCTAAACAAGTGTTTAAACAATAAATTACACTTCATCAAAAATAAAATGTCTGCTCTGTGAAAGTCACCTTAAGAAATAAAGAGTTCTCCTGTGACACAGAGAGTTAAGGATCTGGCATTGTCACTGCAGCATGCAGCATGTATCGCTGCTGTGCCATGGATCCAACCCCCGGCCTGGGAACTTCCACATAGTGGGTTCCCCCCCGCCCCCCCAAAAAAAGAAAAGATGACATAGAGAAAAAAATCTGTAAATGCCTATCTGCATATCTGACAAAGCATTTTTGTTTCTAGAATAAAGAATTACCAAAACTCAGTAATAAGAAAATAAACAACACATAATACCAAATAAAAAACTGGTAAAATATTTGAACAGATACTTCACCAAATAAGATATATGAATGGTTGGAGTTCCTGTTGTAGCCCAGCAGTTAGCGAACCTGACTAGCATCCATAAGGATGCAGGTTCGATCCCTGACCTCACTCAGTGGGTTAAGGATCCAGTGTTGCTGTGAGCTGTGGTGTAGGTCGCAGACACGACTAGGATCCCGCTTTGCTATGGCTCTGGCATAGGCCGGTGGCTACATTTCCAATTGAAACCCTAGCCTGGGAACCTCCACATACTGCTAGTGTGGCCCTAAAAGACAAAAGGACCAAAATATATATATATATATATATATATATATATATATATATATATATATGAATGGCAGCTAAGCACATGAATAGACAATCATGTCATTAGGTCTGTAATGAGATACTACTATATCTTTAGAATGGCTAAAATAAAAAATACCAAAAATACCACTGCTGACAAAGATGCAGAACAACTAGAACTCTCGTCAGAACACTGATGGTTGGAATGCAAACTGTTTCAGTCACACTGGGTATTTCTTATAAAGTTTAGCATGCCTCTATCATAGGTCACAGCAATCTTAGATTATGGTAGAGTAATGAGACGTTCTAATAGATTAACTGGGTATCAAACATATTTTTCCCCACCTTCATTGTGTAACAGAAAGTCTGTCTCCTCCTCATGATCCAGGGTAAATTATCCTTGTCAAGATGGTGACTCCTTTCCTTGCCTACTTATTTATTAGAAGAAAAAGCCTGACAAACCTGAAGGGTACAGGGACTTTTGCTGTGTCCCGTAGTGGAAACAGTCCCTCTCTGAAAGCTAGGACCTCTAAACTTGCAGAGCCCAGATTTGTAGGGATAGGAAGTATACGTTTTCCAAATAGTAAGCAGAGGGACGCCATACTTTTTCCCTTGTTTCCCAGATACATATAATCTACCTAAGGACACAACATCATATAGTGTCCATTGATTTAAGGTGCACACTATATCATGAACAATGAGACTCCATTCTCATAGGCTCTCATCTTCAATCTGATGCTTTAGTTTCACTTTTTAAAAGTTGTCCTATTGCTCTATCATGCCAGCAACTTCTGGGTAATGTGGAGGTGATAGGACTAGCAGATTCCATGGTTGTGTGCCTGCTGCTGTACCTCCTTTGCTGTAAAGTATGTTTCTTGGTCTGATACAATGCCATGTGGGATCACATGTCATTGGATCAAATATTCAGTAACGCTCAGATAGTGGTAATGCCTGAGACTCTGACACAGAGTGTGTGTCAGTTTGGGTCAATATGAATGACTGCCCTTCCAAGGTGTATAGAGTCTCATGTAATCAAATTGCAACAAAGAGGTTGGCTGGTCTCTTTGAGGGATGGTGCTATTTGGAGATTTAGCTTCAGTCTCTGTTGCTGACAGGTTGGACTTTTGGCAGGGGCAGCAGTCTCTGTTGCTGACAGGTTGGAATTTTGGCAGGGGCAGGAGCAATACCAGCTTCGGTGAGTGGGACTTCATTCTATTTGGCACATACATAGCTTCCATCTCTGCCACCTTGGATATTCTATTTGTTTCCATTATGCCAACACTGGAGTTGTCAGTGACAGAGGCTAGGCAATGCAGACTGGCCAAATAATTCTATATACTTAGTTGTTAGTGCCTCTTCCATGGCAGATGATTCTCATGGGTTTTAAAGCATGTTTTGAAATTTTTCTCACCTGGTACCTACTCCTATAGGTTTATCCACACTTCCCTACGTCTATCATGCCTCGACCCTCTTGTCCTTGACATTTCCATCTTTCACTATCATAAGTTCTTAAATAATCTCAACTTAGGCAAATTCTTTTTTCATACAAAGTAAGTGGTCATTTGGTCTACCATCCAAAAATCTGCCCATTAAGCGAATTGGCCCTCAAATCTCTCTTTCAGATAGAGTGGGTGACTCTTGTGTGTTTAGGATTAGTGTCTTTCCAAGTGAGGCTGTAGTACACTAGAAGTCCATATTTGGCTTTGCACCTACATACTGAAATGATCAATTTGTGAACCAAGCTTGGTCTTTTTCCTTGTTTATCAGGCAGTCATAAAGGATACTACTACCACTGTTAGCACCACTATCACCAATGTGGCTGTCAGTGTGAGCTGAGGGAAAGGTGCAGATACAACAGTGATGGATGACATGGATATTTGGTCCATCTACTCATGTAGCTTACTTGTACCATTTGGCCCAGCTTACAATCAATCCCAGATGTATTACTTCATCTTACAATAAATTGCTGCCACGTTCATTATTATAACCCAGTCCAGAATCTCTTAGAGCCCAGCTCATGATGGACAGTCACTTGATGTTCCATGGTGAGACACTCTACTATGGTTCAACAGAATGTCACAGACTGATTTTCAAATGGCATGTAATTTTCCAGTGAAAGTGGTGTGGTTTTTCTCCAGAAGACATTGATATATACTGTGATTCTCCTATTGAAATTTGTGATAAACTCCACATAGCACATTTTCCCATCCCTGATACCTTGAATACCATAAAGTTTGTTGACTCATATGACCGAAGCAACAGGGCTACTTGTTTTATTTTTTATTTTTTAATTTTTTTTTGTCTTTTTGCCTTTTCTAGGGCCACACCTGCGGCACATGGGGGTTCCCAGGCTAGGGGTCTAATCTGAGCTGTAGCTGCCGGCCTATGCCACAGCAATGCAGGATCCGAGCCACGTCTGTGACCTACACCACAGCTCATGGCAATGCTGGATCCTTAACCCACTGAGCAAGGCCAGGGATGGAACCCGCAACCTCATGTTCCTAGGCGGATTCATTAACCACAACAGGGTTACTTGTATGGTCTTTTCCTGCTCAGGGTTCTACTCAAATATACTGAAGCAGTATTCTAAAATGTGGGATATATTAACTGTAGAATCTCTACCAGGTATTGTCTCTCTTCTTAGTGACAAGAAATATGATGAAATAAGTTATTCTTTATTTTGAAGGGGTTACCATGGCATACTGTAGACCACTCTCAAATCTTTAATAATGTAATAGGCCTCTGAATCTTTCATAGGTTTTATATTCATTTCTTTATTTTTATCTTTAGGGCCACATCCATGGCATATAGAAGTTCCCAGGCTAGGGGTTGAATCAGAGCTACAGCTGCTGGCCTACACCACAGCAACAATGGATCCAAGCCACGTCTGGAACCTACACCACAGTCCACAGCAATGCCGGATCCTTAACCCACTGAGTAAGGCCAGGGATCAAACCTGCATCCTCATGGATACTAGTCAGGTTCATTTCCACTGAGCTAAAATGAGAACTCCTGAATATTTTGTAGGTTTTATATCCTACTTTCTGGTGCTCATGTTGCTTACTACGGCCTTCAAATTACCTGCCACTTATTTTTCATCTTTGTTGATTCACACGACATCATTGACATAGTGTACCAATGTGATGCTATGTAGAATGTTCAGAAAATTCAGAATTCTTGGAATTATATTAAAGAGAATGGGTGAATTAATAGTACTGGTAGAAATAATATAAATGTAAGCTGTTATTTGCCCTAAGTAAATGCGAACTGCTTCTGATCCTCTTTCTTGATAGGGATGAAAAAGAATTCATTCACAAGATCAGTTACTACGTATCAAGTACCTAAGGCCTTATTAATCAGCTCTAGCAAAGATGCAAATTCTGGTGCAGCAGCTGCTATTGAGGCTTATTATTTGCTTGAACCCACTGCCACCCAGGAGTAAATGTCTGATTTTTCTAAAAACCAAATGGAGATATGATAGGGACCATTACCCTTAAGGTCTTTAAGGAGAGCACTAATCAATGCCATTTCACTTGGGTTGTAATTTTTTTTTAATCACTATCTTGGCCTGGAGTTTGGTGGAAGGGAGTTTTAGAGGCTTCCACTGGGCCTTCCCCTATTATGATAATTCTTGTCCTACAGGCCAGAGAACTAGAACAGGTTCCCGACAACCACCAAGTATATACATTCCAATCAGACATGTGAGTACTTGTGAAATAACTGCTGGCTTGAACTGTGGATCCTTTGTAAATTGATCTTGAGTTAAAACTCCATTTATCACCTGGCTCCCATATTTCCCCACTCAGATAAGGGGTGTTCAGTGATGGTTCCAATTCTTAAATATTAATGTTGACTCACACCCAAAAGCTATTGAAATATTTGGGTATTCTCCTTTCCCCAGTATACTGTTATGTGAGCAAATTACCTTACGTATTTTTTAGGGCAAATATTTCTTAGAATCAAAAAGGACTCAAAACTTTAACAATAAAAGAAATGATTAATTGGCCTAATTCATATTAGGAAAATATAATATTATATGCATCAAAAATGAACATTAAACTAATCAGCAATAAAAAGGAACAAACTACTGATACAACATCAGTGAATCTCAAAAACATTGTGTTGAGGGGAAAAAAGAAAACAAAATGTACTAAACAGTTCTTTTGGTAAAAAAACTCTATAAAAGATAAATCCAATGTATAGTGACTGGAAGTAGACAAATGATTGACTGGAATTAGGGGTAGGAGATGGGAGTAGAATGGCAAGAGGGAGAATATAACTTTTTAGAGTGATAGAAATGTTCTCTACCTTGATTGTGGTGATGTTTCCATTTGTCAGACTTACTGAACAATACATTTAAAACATGTACATTTGATTATATGTATTTTTTGTCTGTGCCCATGGCATGCAGAAGTTCCTAGGCCAGGGATTGAACCCGTGCCACAGCAGCAACTTGAGCCACAGCGCTGAAAACACCAGACCCTTAACCCACTAGGCCATCAGGGAACTCCTATTGTATGTATTATGTTATATTTGTTTATGTATATTATATTTCAGAAAATTTGTTTTTTAAAAAGGCACTATTAAGAGAGCAAAGAAGAAGCCCCAAAGTAAGAGACAATGTCTGAAACATATATGACTATAAGAGCTCATTTCCATGATGTATAAAACAGTCCCACAAATCAAAAAGGGCAAAAGAAATAAAATAGTTCAAATAAAAATACGCTCAACAGATAAATTCAATTAAACCACAATGAGTTACCATGATATGCCTTAAGAATGCCCAGAACAACAAGAATAAATGGTGATATCAGGTTTTGGCTAAAACTCCCATACACTGCTGATGGGATTCTAAATTGATAAAACACTTTGAAAGACTGGCAGTGTGTACTAAAGTTGAACATATACATGCATGACTCAACAATTCTATTTCTAGGTATATACCCAATAGAAGGTGTACACGAATACATCAAAGATATGTGTAGGAATGTTCATAGTAGCATTATTGGAGAATTCCACTTATGCTTGGAATGTAGAAAGCCACAAGACAAAGTTGCTCCCACCCTGACAGTGCAGAGAAGATGGATAATCTACAAAATAATGGTTTTGAGCCTGCCAGAGAGCTGAGGTATCAAAGCCACCAAATAAATATTCCAAAATGTGACAAGTGTCTCTAAGGGGAGATGCGACACAGAATTTTTCCACCTTTTGCAGAGCACAAGAGAAAAAATGGCCACCATACAAAAAGATGAAATCAGCTAGGATTTTATCAAATCCATGGGTTTTTTTGCTGTTATTTTTTGAATTTATTTTTTATTTCATATTAGAATATAGTTGATTTATAATGTTGTATGAATTTCAGGGGTACAGCAAAGTGATTCAGTTATACATATACCAATTCTTTTTGAGATTTTTTTTTCCCATGTAGGTTCCTAAAGGCAAGTATGGACAACAATCAGTTTGGACACAAGAAGAACTCACACTGACTGACAAGCTCACATCTATGGTAGTCTCCAGGTGTTTCTAAAGAAGACTAGAGTCAAGGCAGGGGATTGAAAAAGTCCCCCCATTCCACCCCTTGGTGGTGCAGTATGTGATTAGCTGCTGCTTGGCAGGTAGGCAAGATGCCCAGTTACTCCCCAGCATCCATGTTTCCTACAAAATGAAGGTCAAGATGTTGGTAGAAGGACAACAAACCCTTAAAGCTCAAGCAAAAATCCGTTGATTCTAGGACAGTAGAAGAAGAAATCCCTGTCTGTCTCTAGGGGAGGAGTAGAGAATCGTCTTACTCTCATAACATAAGAGTAGTAGCACTGTTTTTAATAGCTCCAAACTAGAAACAGTAGAAATGTTGACTGTCCTTCAACAGTTGAAACAATGAATACATTTTGTTGTATTCATTTAATAGAATATTATATAGCAATGTAAATAAATGGATACTGCCACACTAAATGACACAGATAAATATTTCAAATATAATGTTGAATAAAAGAAACCAGGCAAAATAGAATACATGCTATATAATTCAACTTAAAAAGTTTTGTTTTTTTTTTAAAGACAAATCTATGTTGTTAGAAGTAGGAAGAGTGGTTACCTATATGGAAAAAGAATGAGATCGTGATTGGCTTTCTGTACTGCTGAAAATGTTTTTAATTTTTGACTGGTTACACGGGTCTATTCACATTATGGTAACTTACAAAGATGTACATTTACTGTTGCACACTTTTCTGTATATATTTTATGAATCAACAAAAGCAATTTATTTATAAAAATAAAAACATTAGCATATATGTAACTCCTTCACTTAAAGGCACCTTATCTATGGAATTAGACCAAAGTAGAGAATAAAAAACTCATAAAATTTGAAAGAGTACATGTTTTTTCCCATAGGCTGTGAATTAAGAACTAAATATTTAATGTTAAATTTCAATTTCTAACACAGATGGTTTCAAAGTGCCTTTAAATGGTGTGACAGATGAATAGAGAGATGGATATTTGAGAATTATTATACATAGATAGGTCAAAAATTTTGTTTCATGGTTGAAAACAATTTGACAGAAATAGAACATATCTGAGATGAAGAAATTAACCCTAATGAAATGAACCTGATATTCTAAAGTTCGAGTCATTACATACTAGATTGTACATTTGGGGAACATTTTGTCCTACTTCTATATATAAGTAGATCTTATGCTTTTAAGACTTCAGTTTAATGTACTTTGTGGAAATTAACAGCAAGAAGAAGATAGGTTTTGGCTAATAGTAAATGCAGAACTTACAAATGGTATTTCTTACCAAGGCTCTCTGTTTACACTACTCTCACTGGACCCTCTGTCCAGAATATTGCAATCTTTAACAAAAGTCAGAGGATGGAACAGATCATAGTAATGGGAGATGGATGAGGGGTATGCCTTTCTTTTGTAGAGCAGAAGAATGACTTTGAAAGAAGAGGTACAAAAGGAGAACGAGCATGCCGCTCCAACTATACATCTATTTTAGGAAAAAGCACTTATGAGAATTAAGAATTTAGCAACTGATTTTATTAAAGTTGTATGTGTGTGTGTGTCACCTAGGAAGTCCTCATGTACCCCTAAGGGTATATACATCCCAGTATGAAAATTGTTATCTTAGACAGTATGTATACCCCGGTACCAAGAGCCTTGATGTGTGAATGACACTGTCACCAGAGCCATAGAACTTATAAATCAAGTTTGATTCACTCTGATTACAATGTGAAATATACCCAAATGGTTTCAAGGGAATAAGGACCAATGCTGGATGCAGTCCTGTCTGAGAGACAGAGCAGGGAACATGGTGACCTTTCAGTAACACCTCACCCCAGTATTTGCTGCCTCTCATTTTCTTGCTCCTCCTTTATAAGTCAATGTTTCCATCTCTATATCTGCACCCCAAGAGGAATTAAGATGAGTCCCCTCAAAGGAAGAGAAGTGTCCTTTGAAATGATGATAAATACTGAACATCGTTGGGAGTGGAGTTCCTACCTAAATTAACACCTACCAAATGAACTTTTCAGCCATAAACAATAAGCTGAAGATGCGTGGAGCAAGGCAAATGCTTGATTTTCTCAGAATTCAGGGACAATAGTGCCTTCCCTTCCTTTGCAAAAAGCAAACTGACAGGTGGCAGCTTGCATTTCAAACTGCTTTTCAAAATATTTGCATATGAATTATACAGAGGAAAAAAGTCTCCTCACCCTGGTAAGAATGGATTCTTATTCAGCTACGATTAATAATCATTATATTAGCCTGGAGGAAATGTTAAATATTTATAACCAAATAACCTCTTAAAGGTTCAAACATCACATGGAAGATTTAGCTATTGTTTCTGTGAGAGGAACGCACGATGGGACATAGTATAGAGAGCTAAGGTTCTAACGTTCCAAGTCTCTTTGTGGAAGCTGCCACGGGCAGGATGGCTGCTGTAATATTCACTCAACAAAAAGTAAGCAGAGTTACCCTAGGGTCAAATGACCAAAGGTTCATTAATGCTTGATCTTGATTCTTTTGTCTGTCTATACACCCTTCCTTGATAATCTCATCAAGTCTCATGGCTTTCATATCTTCATCTTACACATCTCTCCAAACTCCATGATATAACTAAGTGCCTTCTTGACATCTTTACTTAAATGTTTAATACATATCTCAAACTCACTAGCCCCAAATGGAATCTCAGAGTTCCCATTGTGGATCCAAGCTTAAGAACCTGACATAGTGTCTGTGAAGATGCGGGTTTGATCCCTAGCCTTGCTCAGTGAGTTAAGAATACAACATTGCCTCAAGCTGTGGTGTAAATGGCAGATGCGTCTCGGATCCGGTGTTGCTGTGCCTGTGGTGTAGGCTGGCAGCTGCAGTTCTGATTCCACCCCTAGCCTGCGAACTTCCATATGCTGCAGGTGGGGCCTTAAAAGAAAAAAAAAAAAAGGAATCTCAACTTATGCACAGTGTCCCTCATTGTAGTTGCTGGAAACTCCATACTTCCTATTGCTCAGGCTCAAAACCTTGGAGTCATCCTGGTGTCCCCTCTTCTCTTACAGCTACATCCAACCTGTCAGGAAGCCCTGTTGGTTCTACCTTCAAAATATATCCAGAATCTACCCATTCCTTACCTTGCTGGTTTTGACCACTATCATTACTTGCCTCTGATCACTGTAATAGACCCCTAGGTGGCCTTTTAGCTTCTAGATAAAAGTATTAAAGCCTAAGCCACTGTCTTAGTCTATTTGGGCTTCTGTGACAAAAGTACCATAGATTAGGTGGCTTATAAACAACAGAAATGTATTTCTCACAGTTCTGGACTCTAGGAAGTCCAAAATAAAGGTTCCAGCAAATCCAGTGTCTTGTGAGGGGCTACTTCCTGGTTCATAGAGGCTGACTTTTCACTGCATCTTCACATGGTGAAAGGGGTTGGGGAGCCTTCTGGGAGTCTTTTATAAGGTCACTAATTCCATTCATGAGGGCTGCACCCTCATGATCTAAGCACCTTCCAAAGGCTCCACTTCCTAACATCACATGGAGGATTAGGTTTCTATATATGAATTTTTTTCTTTTTTTGGAGGAAGGAGACACATATTCAGTCTATAGCAGTCAGATTTGAAAACAGCTAGGCACCTTGAACAGTGTTGCCACATGGTGGTGACTTGCTAAGTATCTACTAATAAAAGGTAGATTTGTCTTTCTCTTTTGTCCCTTTCAAGGAACTGAGAGGTTCCTCTTTGCCACCCAAAATGTAGACACTTTATTCACTCAACAAGCATTTCCCTCTCTCTCTTTCTCTCTTTTTTTAGGGCCACACCTGTGGCATATAGAAGTTATCAGGCTAGGGGTCAAATTGGAGTTGCAGCTGCCAACCTACACCAGAGCCACAACAACCCCAGATCTGAGCCACGTCTGTGACTGATACTGCAGCTTATGCAACTCTGGATCCTTAACTCACTGAGCGAGGCCAGGGACCATATCCACAACCTCACAAAGACAACATCAGGTCTTTAACCTGCTGAACCATGATGGGAACTCCATATATATCTATTTTTTGATGCTTACTATATGCTGTGAAGGCCTGAAATAAGGATCCTACTGCCTAGATGACTGTGGAACACTCTGAGTGAGAGCTCCATAACCTTACAGATGGCCTGAGTTTTATTCACTTTCCATGAGAAAGTCCTTAAGAGTGGGAGGCACATCTTCGGGAAGGGTGTTTCTTAATACAGAATGGAAAGGAGCACCTGCTATTAAAATTTAAGCTATACCCCAAAGCCAAAAGCTAATAAAATACCTTGGCTTGGAATAGACACTCTGAGGGGCTCTGTCTGTGACCCCATACACAGTGCTAAAGTATACACACAGGGCTTCTGATGTCAAGGGTAATTCCAGGAGATATGCAGCTCAGGCAGGAGCTACCACAGCCCTATCATTTCTTTCCTGTTCCTTTGCCCTACAGTGTAAATAGGCACATCACATTTTAGAAAAAGAACACAGACAGGAGACACTCTAGGTCTCTGGAATACCAGAATAAGTTTTCAGATACCCTCTAAGTGCCACCTGTACATATACTATAAATACCTGCAGCACGTGAATCACCCCAATACTCTTGAAAATTGGCTTAGGTTACTGCAATCACACACACAAAAGTTTGTTATTATCAGTCATATAATTCTAGTAATGCCTCATGTACCCATCTGTTCCATAGAAGAGAGTCTTCTAGGTCACTAAAGGTGATCCCTTAAAGTGTCAAAGTATACATAACCACTCTAACTTGTAAACTCATAGGCTTTGGCTAGACCTCTGAGGTTATTTAATCCAAATCCTTTATATTCACTAGCTTAGGGTTTTGCCATCTTGGCACTACTGGCATTTTTGGCCAAATAATTCTTAGTTGAAAGGAAAGGGCCCTCTGTGCACTGTAGGATCTTTAGCAGCATCTCTAGACTTTACCGACTCAATGCCAGTACACCTCTCCCCACCGAAAGTGACAGCTGAAATGTCTCCAGACATTGCCAAATGTATCCCGGGTGAGGGATAAACTCTCCCCAATTGAGAACCAACAATCTAGTCTAAATTCCTCCTTTTAAAAATGAGGAAGCTGAATTTGACTTCAAAGCTAGTAGGTAGCTATGTAGGGACTACTACAGAAAATGGCACTGCCACCATCTACCTGTTGCCCATGCGAAAAATTTGGATATTATCCTTGACTCTCTCTCTCACAATGCCCTACCAATACCATTTCTAAGTCTCCTTCAAATCTATCTTCTCTCCATTGATATGGGCACCATCTTAGACCAGGCTTCCGTTTTCTTTCACCCGGATCATTAAAGCAGCCCCCTCCCCCAATCGTATTACCCATTTCTGGTTTGCTCCCTCCAATCTAATATCCACACTATAGCCAGAGTAAACATTTAAAATTTTTTTTACTTAATGCACATTACTCAGTAACTTAAAACTCTTCCGTGGCTTCCCATTGTCTTTGTGAAAAGGGTCAAACATCCTCACTTATTATCTGGTACTTGCCCATATTTCCCTTCCCACTAAACCACTAGTATTTCCACAAACATGTCATAGTCTCTTTCATTTTCAGTCTACCATATATGATGTTGCCTCTGCACAGAACTATTCATCTCTACTTCTTTTTGGTTTGGCTAACTTCTTAACTTAAATTCATATCCTCCAGCAAACTTTCTCCTGAGGTTAAGTGTACCTCCCTGTGGTCTCTTAGCACCTTGTTAATGCCCTTCTCACCCTGCATATTCATCACCTGTTCCCCTGTCAGTCTCCCCACTAGAATGTAATCTTCAAGGTGGCATTGGCTATGTCTTGTTCACCCTTCTAACCCCGGTTCCTGGTACATGGCAGAGTGCTTAATTCATACTTCATGAATGAATCAATGGAAGAAATGATATTTTTCAATTTCAGTGTTTTTTTATTACAACATGCTAGCTTCCTTAAAAATCACACACAAATAGAGGTCTATGCTTATTTAAAGTGAGAAGATACCTAACATAATTTGTTCTTTTTTCCTTCCTGATGACTTAGTGACATCATTCAGCACAGTATGGTGCTTTCATGTAATGATGCCTTTAGGGACTGTGAAGACAGGTATCACTATTCTCCTTGGCATTCCAAGGTCCTCAACAATTGAAGTTTTCCGTTCTTGGCTCTTTTTTAGTTATCAGTTTCCACTCGTGTGTCATTTCTTACAGCTGTCAGCCTGACTGACACTAAAAAACCTAGCAATAGGAATGTGGGAGTCCTATGCTCTGTTCCCTTTCTATTTTGCTGCTTCTAATCTACTGTAGACAGAGAAAGAAAATGTCCAATTCTGCTAGAACTGTATACAGAGTGAAACTATATTGGCATCGGGTGAGAATGAAGGATTTTTCTTCCTGTATAGAGAATATGAGTGTTAGGGCATGTGGCAGGTGTTTTGACAATCAGTCACCCTTTGTACATCTTCCTTGCTTCTTCACTGTGATGTAGGCAGGACAAGTGGCCTGACGGGCAACTGTCTAATCATCTCCATTCCCCTCAGAGCTGGGAGCGCATACCCTATTTGTTGGAGGCAGAATAGGTTTCCTAGGATTCCATTTCAGGGCTGGCCAAAGCTTCCTTTGACCAGACTTCCAGCCTTGCCATTGGATACTTCAGACCCTCAACCAAGGAAGAAAGACTTATTTTTATTCTGCCCCTATCAAGTAGATATGGAAAAAAATTATCAGTACTATTTGTGAATGTTGCAAATTCAAACAGATTTGAAATTTGCACAAATTTATGGAGTATAGATACAAAAAAAAAAGGAGGGTTGCCTTCAAAAGAATGATTTGGCAGGCAGGAGCGCATGAAGAATGTGTGTCAGACAGCTTGGGAAGGCAGCCTGGCATATTGATGAAATAAGCCACTGAATAAACAGATACTTAACTCTGGAGAGCAGAACGGTTGTCCGGATGGAGAAGCTTAATTACTTGAGTGCACATCCCACTGTAAACTCCAGGATCACACCTCATCTTCTCCCCAGAGGCAGCCACCTGCCAATACATGTACCCGAGTGTGTGATCTGCGTTCCATGTCAGGTCTCTAGATCATGATGATGATGGTGGTGGTAATTATTACCTTAACTTTTCTGAACATTTTACTGTTCAGAATACTGCCCTACCCATTATTTCTTTTTCAAGAGGAAACCAAGACCCAGCAGAAATAAGTGACTTACTCAAGATCCCACAGCCAGGGCAGAGCAGAGCTGAACCAAGACTCATGTCTGCTGATGCTCATCGCTTTCTATTCAATTACATCACCTCAATGGTTATAACTTATTTAAATAAGATTATTTAATGGCCAAATGAAAGAAGCCTTTCTGGCTCCTCCAGAAAGTTGAAAATGCCTGTGGGTTACTTCCAGTCACAGCTGAGGGTGGAATCTAAGTTTCCAGGAAGATATCAGAAGCAAAGGAAAGAAGGAGGGTCTTTACTTCAGTAGGCGCCCTGCATCAGAGGAGACAGAAGCATCTTTTTCTTTTTTTTTTTTTTTGGTATTTCTTGGGCCGCTGCTGCGGCATATGGAGGTTCCCAGGCTAGGAGTCGAATCGGAGCTATAGCCACCGGCCTACGCCAGAGCCACAGCAACGTGGGATCCAAGCCACGTCTGCAACCTACACCACAGCTCACGGCAACGCCTGATCGTCAACCCACGGAGCAAGGGCAGGGACCAAACCCGCAACCTCATGGTTCCTAGTCGGATTCATCAACCACTGCGCCACGACAGGAACTCCCCCAGAAGCATCTTGAACAACAAGAGAAGCTTAACCAGGAGTTACAGACTAGAATCAGAAGAATCTTCTGGCTAGAATAAGCAGGGAAGAAGGACCTTAACTTGAGTTTAAAGATAGTCAAAATTGAGAGGAAAGAGTGAGTCCTTTTCCCACGCTGGAGGAAGCTGGGCCTATTGCCTATCCAGTTGTAGTCTGTACCTTCCTAATAGCCTTACACTTAGGCAGGTAGTCAGGCATGTCAGAGAGAGCATAGTGGTGAAAGGTAGATCTAGGCCAAAAATTATGGGCATTCAAGTCAAAAGGGACATCAGAGGTCAAATTGCCTTATTTGTGGGTCAAACAGATCACTGATATCAATATTAAGTCTTTCTACCTTGAGTCGGGTGACCTTCCCAGGGAGTCAATAAACATTTCATATTAATTTGAACAGTTATCAAAAAGCATTTCAGGGAGTTCCCGTCGAGGCGCAGTGGTTAACGAATCCGACTAGGAACCATGAGGTTGTGGGTTCGGTCCCTGCCCTTGTTCCGTGGGTTAACGATCCGGCGTTGCCGTGAGCTGTGGTGTAGGTTGCAGACGCGGCTTGGATCCCGCGTTGCTGTGGCTCTGGTGTAGGCCGGTGGCTACAGCTCCGATTTGACCCCTAGCCTGGGAACCTCCCTGTGCCGCGGGAGCGGCCCAAAGAAATAGCAAAAAAGACAAAAAAAAAAAAAAAAAAGCATTTCACATTGGTGGTTTGAAGACCTTAAGCCATCCTGGCTAAACCCCTACATAACTGTCTTCTAACTGACAGAAATAAGTTGGGAGGGTCCAACGCCAGTATATTGGCCTGGGAAGGCTGATATGAAATGAATGACTTCCTACCAGTCTTAAAATAAAGCATAAATCAGTTAACGTGGCTCTTTCATGATCTGACCCCAGCCTATTTCTTCAACCTAATTGCTTATCTCCCTCCACCTGCACTCTGTGTTCCAATAATACTACTAGTCTCAGTTCTTTGAAATACAAACCTCTCTTGGGAGTTCCCACTGTGGTTCAGCGGAAATGAATCTGAGTAGCACCCATGAGGATATAGGTTTGCCCTGGCCTCACTTAGTGGGTTAAAGATCCAGCATTGCTGTGAGCTGTGGTGTAGGTCACAGATGTGGCTCGGATCTGGCGTTGCTGTGGCTGTGGCATAGGCCAGTGACCACAGCTCTGATTCAACCCCCTAGCCTGGGAACCTCCATATGGCCCCAGTGTGGCCCTAAAGACAAAAAAGAAAAAAATACAAACCTCTCTTTTGTTTTTGGACTTGTGTGTGTGTGTGCTTGTTTTTCTACCTGGAAGTCTCTTCCCACCTCCACCATGTCCCTTGGCATACAGCTACTGATCCTTCAGGCATCAACTTAAAAGCATTTTCCTCTGAGAAGCTTTCCATGACTAGAAACCCAAGACTAGATTCTGCGCCTCCTCCATGTTCCTTTACACAATGACCTACCCACCACCTTATATTCCATACATGGATTGTAATTCCAGGTAACCTTTATCAGATTGGAACCTCCATGAGGCTCTCTGTCACTGATATATACCTAGCACAGGGCATGACATACAGCAAAATATGTAATAATTTTTTAGCTGAACTAATATCAACAATAATTTAGTCTCAGAAAATGTGTCATGTCCTAAAGCATTCATGGCAGTGGGATACTAGTCCATGCCAGTTAATCATCTAGACTTTATCTAAGCCAGTTCGTTCTCTTTTCCCTACCTGCTGGGTGTTTTATTATTTATATTTCTTTTTTTTTTTACTATTTCACTATTTTATTTTATTTATTTATTTTTGTCTTTTTGCCATTTCTTGGGCCGCTCCCGCAGCATATGGAGGTTCCCAGGCTAGGGGTCGAATCGGAGCTGCAGCCACAGGCCTATGCCAGAGCCACAGCAACGGGGATCCAAGCCGCGTCTGCAACCTACACCACAGCTCAGGGCAACGCTGGATCCTTAACCCATTGAGCAAGGCCAGGGATCGAACCTACAACCTCATGGTTCCTAGTCAGATTTGTTAACCACTGAGCCACGACAGGAACTCCTATTATTTATATTTCTTTTTCATGCTCTTGCCTCTCTATTTATATCACTTTCTATTCTTTACTGCTTCCCAACCTCTGGTCCCAGAGCTGTCTATTGATGCCACTGTTGTTCCTCCTGCCTTCCCCCACAATGACCCATGCTCTGAGATGGATCTTTACCCCTTGTACTCACACCACCATTGGCTCTCATCAAAAAAAGATCTATCTTCTGTCCCCAGATCTCAGACAGATTTATATCCAGATATTACACTGAAATGCAGTTCAAAGTTATAAAGCCATGACAAAGATGCTGATGTCCACCCCAACAACTGTTCTAAGTTTTAGGATTTCTAAAGTGATTATATATAAAGTGTCCACTTCTGAAGCCCCAATGCCATATTCCAGAGAAATAAATCTGTGATATTGGAATTTTGGTTGGGCCTCATGTTTGTGAATGGATGCTGGTGGGAGTGGTGGGTGTGTTGAAGAGGGGGTGCCATCCAAACTACGCAAAGACCGAAGCAATGGTCAACATGGTCTCACTGTGATTACAGTTTGGGGCTGGGAAAACCATGAAAGAGAAAATCCAAGGCAACCACATTTACTTCTTTGGGAGGAGCTTAGAACCGCTGCTAAAATTAGCTTTACAACTATTGGGTAAAGTGCATTTCCATTACCCATGTTCTTCCTGTTCCATTCAACTCAACAAGTTTTAGTGAGTGCCTGCTGGCACGCAATGTCCATGGTACTGAGGGAGTTAATCTAGTATTTCTAAAACAACAAATATTCGTAGTTCTTTAATGGCTAACTGAAGCAAAGCCCCTCAGTAGTCAGAAATGATTTTGCTCCCATCTCTCCTCAAGTACCTCCTCCCAAAATATCCCTCATCAGTGCCTCTGGCTCTCCATCTAGCTGCGTATCTCACTGTGGTCATCTCCTGAATGTCCTGCTTATGGGTCAGTCCTCGAACTGCTGAACAGTTTGTGTTTAATATGGAGAGTGCGTCATATTTATGTCAATGGTGCTGAAGGTTAATGGTGCTTCAGATAATGAGCTTTACTTTAAAAAAATACAGTAGCAAAAAAACAGGGGCATTTGAAATGAAAGGGCATTTCACAAAGAGCAAATGAACAGGGAGCAGGTATCTATTTTTGCAGTTAAATTGTGATTCAACTTCTATCTTTTGTTTATCTTCTGAATGATTATACTTAGGATGCAAATATCAGACGTTTGCTCCTGATTGGTCCTCCTCTGGCATAAGTGTGAGTATAGGGCTTCCTGCAACTGGAAGGTCAACTGGAAAACTGCTGTGGACACCTGGAGTTGACACCATAAGAAGCAGGGAGTTTATCTCACAGGTGACCCCACCATGTCCCAATTCATTCCCCTCTTGCCCTTGATTTAAAAGCGGTTGTCTTCTTGGGACTAATTTCAATGCATATAGCACCTTACCCTGGAGACCCTCCAAGTATTTAATAGGAAGAAATAATGATGTATTTCTTGGTTTCCCCTGCAGATAGGAAGGGTCACAGAATTTTGCAAAGCTGGTTCATTTCCAAGTCATGCTGGCATCAACTGGGCCTTTGCTGCCAATATGCAAGCCTTTCATTGTTTGCATTGACTTCTAAGTGTTCCCATCACAAAGTCTGGTCCAGTGGTGATCTCTCCTGAGATCTCAGAACTCACATCTCCCCCACCGTCACCCTTTCCCAAATAGACAACACTTCTCCTTCCTTGGGGAGAGAAAAATGGGAACTGAGGTTTGAGATAAAAGAAGGGAGGAATGATGGATGGCAGAGTATGCTTTGTGCTCTTGTCACGCCGCTTTGGGAGAGATACAGCTCAGGACTTGGGAAGATATGTCTGCGTGTTTGAGACAAGAGATTTGAGATGTAATAGGATGGCTGACCACCCTGATTTGCCTGAGACAAAGTTGTTTCCATGGACATGAACTTCCAGTGCTAAAGCCAGGATAGTCCCAGGAAAACCAGGATGTTTGGTTATCCTCTTAGATGTGGGTAAGAGGCTGAGAGAGCCTATTGTGGAGGGTACTATAAAAGCAACCTGGTCTTCCTGGACCCTTAGGCTATGTGTATTATAGTAAAGCTTATCCAAACCTTTCCTTAGCAGAAGCTTCCCTTGTCCCTCTCTGTGATCTCATTTCTTACCACCCTCCCCTTTGCTCATTCTGCTGCAACCACACCGACCTTCTTTCTGTTTCTCACACACCTCAAACTTAGCCCCTTCTGGGGACATCCTCTCTGCCTGAAAACAATCTTTCTCCAGATCTCCACATGGCTCATTCCTTCTCATCTTTCAGGCTTTGACTCAATTTTCACATCATCACTAAAAATTGCTCTCTACTCTGCCCAGGCTCTTGTAGGTTATCCCCTTTTATCTTCTTCTTAATGTTTAGCACTTCTGCATATAAGGTTGTTAATCGGTTCATTTATCTATTGTATGTCTCCACCACTAAATGAAGGCTCTATGATGGCAGGAACCATGGCCTTTCTTGTTCACTTTTCTATCACCATCATCCAGAAGAGCATCGAGAGCTCAATGTCTATCTCCTGAGTGAATGAACGAATCCAAGTGTTCGTGTATTGCAAGAACCACATCTCCAGTGGGGACATTACAGAAGTAAGATAGCATAGCTCTTACTGCATGGTCATGTATGAGTAAATTCTTGGAGGGACAGTTACACAAAGGGGGTCTGAATACATATGCATCTTCCAAACAGTCTCTGAATCTTTGATAGTAGGTATGGAGGATAAAAAAAAGAAGTCTATAGTTATTTGGGAGTGGCATATATTATTAGCAGATGATGGCTGTCAAAGCTAGAAAACAGAGAAAGAAAGAGAATTTAGCTTCCTTGGAGTGAAATGTTTCGGCGAAAAAGCTATAGCTTCTATTAGAATTAGTAGTTTCCATGAAGGAATGTAAATTTATCAGAATTAAAGATAGAACCCCCTGATACCAGAAATTTCAATTAACCAAAATGAGAATATAATTAAAGGAGAGAGAGCTCAAGAGAGGGAAATCAGGGATTCGATGGGAGTCTGAAGCACATGCATGAGGCCAAAACTCTCACCATGGAAGATATTCCATGAGGCTCCCCACATTTAGCAGAGGATCCTCTCCCCTGGATGGAGAAGGTAGAGCATAAAGGTTGGATTACAAGGTGGGGGAAGGAGGAAGCCAGTCATTGTGAAGTTGCTTAGAGAAAACTCTTGGAGTTGCCTCTAAAGAGGGCGCTATCCAATTGGAATAATAACACAGCCCAGAATATTCAGTAAAAAGAATATAAAGCAAAGTATAAAGTTGAAACCAACAAGTAAACTGTAAAACTTAGCCATCCCCATGGGTAAGATGGGAGCGGGGGACAGTAAGAGAGAAAGAAGCAGGGAATGGCTAAAAATAGAGACCCCAGAGATGAGAAGAGGAACGGGGAGACTGTTAATGGATCTTCTAAAGCTATAAACTGAACTGGTTGCTAATTGCGTGTGTGTGTGTGTGTGTGTGTGTGTGTGTGTGTGTGTGTGTGTGTGTACCAGGTCTTATTTTTTTCCAACTGAAACAGCAACTTTATCTGGGGGAAAAATTTTTGTCCCTAGAAAAAGACATAGCTATGCAATTGGGAAATAAGCTCTCAGGCAAATTTTGGAGTGAGTTTTTATCTCAAATTATATACGTGTATGTGTTTAAGTGTTGGTTAAGTGTCAGGAATATTTTCTGCCTTTTTTATGTGCTCAATAATTCAAAGTTAATTTGATTTAAAACAACTAAAGGTTTTCTTTCTCTCTCTTTTTTGTTTCTCCTCTGGAATACAGAAAGTACTCTGCCTCCCGAGGCCATAAATAACTCCAGGGACATTGGAATAAGACATACTATTATGAATTGGGTTTCGTAACTATCTTAAATGACTCATCATGCCTATCAGATTTAATGAAATGCTTCTTCTCCATTTTTTTTTATAAGCATAGAGTAGGAAAAATGCCACCAAATTACCAAGAGAGGAATGGAATGAGGAAACTCACTTACCATAATATTCTTGTGAATAAAAGACCAAAGACAAGTGTTGAAAGGAATTTAGGGAAGTCAGAGATATATATATATATATATATATATATATATATATATATATATATATAGTAATATAGTGTGAGGATGGAGGAAGGAAGACAAAAAGTTCAAAGACCTGTCAAATGAATATTTAAAAAAAAAGAGTCAAAGTAAAAACTTAAAATCGGGTATTTTATGCTCTGAAAGGTTTCTTCTTAGAACTATTCTGATCTAGGTCCTTTAGTAAAAACAAAACAAAACAAAAAAACCCCACAAAAACAATGGTTGACTGGAGTCTGTGTTGCTGTAGGGTTTCTAAAGTTTCTTCTTTGTGTTCCACAATCTTATACTTTAAACCCAAAAGAACATGCCTTTTGTGTGAATCCTTATACTGTGGATTTGGGTCTTGATACTGGGTCTATAAATGAAATTTAGCACTAGAAACCTGAGGCAGAGAAGAATACCGGGTCTGAAACTTAAGAACACCTTGTGTTAACAACCCACAACTGGATTAAAATGGGCATGGAAGTGGATAGGTTGAAGTCAGTATTGAACAAATTAAAAAAATAAAGATATTTCATAACAGAACTATATTTGCAAAAGGATTAACGGTGAGTAAGGAATGGGAAATATGAAAGAAGAGGGAATGAAATTTAGAGAGTGAGGTTTAGACAGAAGAGGCTTAATGTATACAACTGAAGTGAAAAAGGGCTAAAACGGGATACTTACATAACAAATATTTCTCTCTCTTGAAATTGCTATTATGATTATTCTGCATTAAGTGTGCGTAAGAGCCTCTGGGCTTTTTCATGTTCCTGTAAGAACTTCACTCTGATTTAGTAAATTACTGCTCCCATTTGAAAAATTGTAGCTTTCAAACTGTGCCTTAGTTCTGGTCAAGGCGAGCACACATTGCCTGCATCAGGAAACTATGCAATGTTATAGCATGTAGCAAAGTAGCTCCAGAGAACCCAAAAACATGCTTCATTATAGAGACTGGATTTCAAAGCCTGTCACACTGGCCAGCCAGTGTTAGTCAAGAGAGAACTGTCAGAAGACTTCCTTATTCTTCTTTAGTCCCAATCAATTGGAAGATGAAAGAAAAGGAGTATAAAAGCCATTAAGAACAGAAAATAGAGATTACCACCCTACTTCCCCCTCCCCGCCACTTCCTAACTGTAGATCCTTGAGCTAAGGAGAGGGAGAACACAGGAAATTTAAATTTTATTTTACATTGGCTAGATTTTTATTAACTAAACAACTCTTAATGTTCAAAATGAAGTTGTCCATATAGCTGAAAGTGCCTGAAAAGCTATATTATATACTCTTCCCAGGGGTCGTTGTGGGGCAAGAAAAGGAGTCTCAATAGCGTAATTTAAGATAATAAGGAGTAAAGAAATAAAGCTATTTCCTGTTCAGACTTCTTCAAGTCCTGGTAATTGTTAATTAATAAGCTGCTTATAGAATTGAATTATCTTCATAGAAAAATAAGTTATTTCTAATATTTAACCAAAAGGTATATTTTTTTTAGGTTTGAGATATTATAGACCTACTAGTTTCATTAGCTAAAGATAGGCATTTGTTTCATCTCCAGTTGCCATATTCCATTCTTCCAGCAGTGATGCACTGATTGCCCTTTGATGAATTCACTCCTACCTGACTTTCAGTTAATATAGCTTAGATAGTGTTGATTCTACCCCTAAAACCAGAGGTGGGCACTGATTGGTCTAAACAAATGAGTAAATCTAATCCTTTTGGCCAAAGTGATTCATTTAAAGATGAGTACTTAATTCATGACAATTATGGAGAATGAATAGGACTAGCACAGAAACTACTGGAAGAAATTCTGTCTTCCCACTATGTAGTACAAGGAGAGTGAGAAGTCTGCAATTGTAGCAGTCATTTTGCTACCGTGAGGCAGGAGAGGTTAGAACTGCCAAATATCTGCCAAGTAGAATATGAGGATGAATCCAGTACTATAGAAATCAGAGTAGAAAACTGTAAGGACTCTGTCAGTGACATTGCTTGAGCTATTCAATTAAACTTTGTTTACCTCTGGAATTTTAAGTTATATGAGTCCCCTACACATATTCCCTTTATTATGTAAATTACTTAGAGTTGAGATTTGGCCATTTAAAACATTAAGAGTTCTAATGGATACATTAATTTTGTCTTCATTTCTACAAAATAGGCCAGATGGCTTTGACCATGTTATATGTGCCATGTATGAGTGATCAGCTGATTATTCAGAGATGTATCCTAGAACTGGATGCAAGTGAGTTTGGATGAGTCTATGGAAACCCATTTCTGTAACTACAAAGAAAAATTTAAAACACAAGGCCTTTGTTCAAGACATATGAATGCTATTGATAGTATAACCAAAAATCTAATTACTTTCTATTATTTTGGAGCCCTGGACATAAGGATCAGTTCATGTTTAAATGCATGTCTAAGAGTCTTCCTGGTGATTGCTGTCTAAGCATCTGAAGTTAAGTTGTATGTCAGTGTTTGAAAGGTCCTTAGTAAGCTTGTCTAGTACAATCACTTTAATTTGTACATGGGTAAACTGAAGTCCAGAGAGAAAATGATTATCCCACAGAGTTAACAGCTAAACACCACACCCTGATTATATCAGTCTTGTTACATCAACTTAAACCTCAGTGTTATTTCTATAGCCACATATAAGCTCCTTGCATATATAAATTGTTTACTAGGAAATTTGCCATCCATGCAACATACTTGACATTTTAACCTATGTGCTGCCCTTGAAGCTAGGTGGCTACTGATTTGAGCAGAGTACAGATGAGGTTAGGTTTCAATCCTATATGTGCCAATGAGGTAGGCATCAGTTATTTTTACTTGCCCAACATCTTTATTTTTTTCTGACTAAAGTGTCTATCTCTTTCTTTTGACTTAATAACCCCTCTCAAGTCCAGAAATGGTCAAATGACATGGGATTAGCCAATAAATGACAATATCCTACTCAGTATTCTGTGATAATCTATGTGGGAAAAGAATCAGAGAGAATGGATATGTGTACATCTATGACAGGGCCACTTTGTTGTACAGCAGAAATGATTACAACCTTGTAAATTAACTACACTTCAATAAAAACTTTAAAATGAGGAAAACATCCTCCTGGCCACAGTGATTGGCTTAGAAGTGAGTGGATATTCAAACTAGTTGAGTTAGAAAGGTTTGGGACATTTGCAGAAATTATTCGAGATGAGGAGCTTATTGTTTTGTTTGGTTTTGCTGAAGTTATGCTAGTAGAATGTAAATTTAGAGATGCTGAAGCTCTTCTTTATCACTTTGTTGGGAATAGCTTTCAGCACAAGGATAGTAGAGCTGAGAGATGAAGAGATTTCTAAAGATGTCATTTGAATTCTCTGCTCTAGTCAGAAAACTAGGAAAAACTTTTAGATATGTAACCTTATGGATCCCCCTTTCTTGATTAAACTAGTTTGAACTGTGCTTTCTGTGACCAAAAAGCCCTGAATAATGCAGACATTATTATTATTATTATTATCTTTCTCACATCCACAGATGGCACATATAGTAAATATGGGGTCACCTAGCCAAAGCCTCCTTCTTTGAAACTGTCTTAGTCCCTGGTAAAAGGTCAAGTTTTAGGACTGGGGTGAACACCTGACCCAGGAGTTATCAATTCATAAGTGATACTGAGACAATCATTTGGACACAGTGACTGAATTAGCTAAGGTCATCTTGAGTTGGGCCAGAGTTGCTGCAATGTAAAACAAAGTACCTTACAAGCCATAGTTATAGGAAAACGCAGAAGCCATGAATCAATAGAGAAAGCTAATCTGTTAAGAGAAAACAGCAGAATAGAACAATTATATACAAAGAGGAGACCATTTAGCACAAAGAAAAAAAAAAAGGAAGATAGAGCATCCTGATGATTTTCCACAAATGACATGATGTTTCCTTCAAGCCACTCCTTCCAGAACCTAGCCCCACATGTACCCTTCTAATAAAATGTCCCTTTGTGATTTAAACTAGCCTGAGTGGGCTTCTATTCTACACAACCAACTGCCCCCCCCCTTTTGCCTTTTTGTCCTTTTAGGGCTGCATATGGAGGTTCCCAGGCTAGGGGTCAAATCAAAGCTGTACCTGCCAGCCTACACCAGAGCCACAGCAACGCCACGCCAGATCCTTAACCCACTAAGCAAGGCCAGGGATCGAACCCGCAAACTCATGGTTCCTAATCGGATTTGTTTCTGCTGCGCCACGATGGGAACTCCAACCAACTGGCCCTTTCAACCACAGATCCCAACACTCTGCCAAAGGATGAGGGAAAGTTCACTATAGACATACCTGGACTAGAGGAATTATAGCTATAAGCAGAAGTCGATGGTTTGGTCTGAAGCATGAATTTTGAACATAAAGAAGACCGTCTGCTAGTCCTCAATTCCCTGCCTCTCAATTTAAAACCTAAAATCTGTGGACTGGCTTCCTTGTGCGTGGAGTTAGGGAAGATCTCCCCCACAAGTGTTTATAACAATGTTTAAATTATCATCTCAATGACTCTCTGTGTACACATCAATGAACACTCTGCATATCAATAAATGAACTCTGTGTGTATTCAGAAGTCTACTGTGGTAACAGCACCATTGAGATCCAGTTCTCATTTGATGGGCACATTCCCAGCCAGTTTTAAAAGGCTTAGGGGATTATGTTGGAGATTTAAGAGAGAATAGATGATTCTCTTTGTCCTGCATGAGGTAAATTTAAACAATCTGAAAATGAATGCCCTAATACGTGGTATTACTCTGGTCTTGTTCTATTCTCAGCTGTACAGAATATAAGCAGACCAAAATGCTCTGGGAAGAGAAAAATACCCAGAGATACCTGGCAGGATGGGATGAAGTCTTTGGCAAAGCAGGCAGTCACCTTCTATGGAATTCAGGTTCCCTAACTCATTCAAGGTCATCCTCCAGTCTGCCCCGCAAGCAACTACCATACTGGGGTAGAATAATTCCACCCAAGTGCAGAAAAAACCTAAATATAATGGGGTTCTGGCCACATCTTGCCCACTGTCTCTTTTAAATTATTTTCTCAAGTGAGAGGTTGTTTGGTAATAATGAGAGGGTTTAGTGTTAAAAAACAAAATTCAACTGAGTACATTTTAAAGTTGTTATTGGTTTTATTCAATTATTCATGAATTGGGAAGTATCCCATCTAGCAGACAGAAAGGACCTCCAAAGAGCTGTGCAAAATGAAAGACTTTTACAGGCAGAAGGGGACAGGACAAGGGAGTTACACTAGCAAAGAGCTGATTATTTGTGGCAAGGTCACCTTGGTTTAGGGGACAGCAGGGATCTATTAGGTAGATTTCCTTGCTAGCACTTACTAGGTAATTCCAGATTGACTGGTTTAAGATCCATTCCATTCCTAGGGGAGGCTGAAGCCGTAATTGAGTTAGGTATTAAGTCTCAGTTGGTGATGTGGGACTTAGCACAAGTGACTCCATTTTGGGCCTGTTGTCTCTCTATTTTTTTAAATTATTTTATTTATGTATTTGGTTTTTTTTGGCTGTGCCTGAGCATGCACAAGTTCCCAGGCCAGGGATGGAACCCAAGCTGTAGCAGTAACCTGAGCCACAGCAGTGACAACTCTGAGTCCTTAATAGCTAGATCACCAAAGAACCCCCTGTTGTCTCTTTGAATCTTGGTGTATACAGGATTCCCCAGAAGCTCAGAGCTCAGTTCTTAGAGAAATAGCAAGGATCTTAAAAGGGCAAGGATCTGAAAAGGGTGACTTGGGTTGGCATAAAAGAAAGATCTTTTTCTTTGACTTGAGAACTTCATCAATTTCTTCTCTCTCTTTCTCTGTCCCTAACTCAAAATGAGAGAAAATGAGAGAGAGAGAGAGAGAAGGAGAGAAAGTATAGATATCCTATATACTGGTGATATTATTTTCTAGCCTGTAAATTTAATCATTTGGGTGCAGAGTTGTCTTTCCCTCTTCACCACTCCTTCCTCCCTCCTTTCCTTTTGTTGTCTCCCTCCTTTGAGCATCTCTTCCTTTGCTTTGAGGAGGATGCTTTTTCTTGTATCATTAAAATGAGCTTGTTTTCACTAAAAATGCCTACTTTAGCAAGGTTATGTAAGGAATTAATAATAATTCAAAGTGCTTTTAAAACAACTTAGAAGCAGAGAAGGCGGAAGTGAATATTTCCCCCTCATTTTCAGAAAAATAAAACCCAACTTGATTTCCTCTTGTGAAGTCTTAGTTGTTTCCTCCTAGCTGAAGAAAAGGAACAAACTGGTTCTCAGAGACACAATAGCAAAAGCCGTAGCACCAAGGAACATTTACATGAAATCATGCATGTGACGCGTTAGCACAGTTCCTGGCACATTGCGAGGACTTGTTGATGTAAAAGTAATCAGTTGATCTGAGAAAGGAATGGAAAATTTTCCTTTTGCCAAATTTGAGGATTATAACCTGGAAGAGCATCTCAGAAAACTCTGATAACTGCTCTGCCCATTAGAAGTCAAGACACAAATATAAGTTTTCTGAGACAGAGAGCTATACATTAAATGACATACTCTTGACAGTTTACACAATCCATATTTCACCATCATTGTAGCCCCTTACAAGATCAAGAAGGAATATTATCTTTTAAGAAGTTGTCCTGTTGGTGCTAGGAGGATGTTGTTCTTTATGCTTGAGCAGGTATTTCTGCCAATGGGGGAGTTTTGGTCACTGCATAATGCAGGTACACAATGCACAATGTGGGGAGAGAGGAGGCTAAAGAGCAGAAAAAAATTATATTTAATTTTTCTTATCTTGCTCTAAAATATGAATTTTATTTCACAGGACTCAGTAAGTGTTCATTATTTGTATTATTGTTATTATTAATATTATTGCTAGTCTGAAGTGTTCAAATCATAATTCTGGACAAGATACCCTTGAAAACTCGTCAGCTCAAAGAGGCTGTAGTACAGAATCTCAGGCCCTCTTAACTAGTTAAAGTGCTTTCTCATTTATTATCTCACTTCTGTTCTGACACAAGTTTGGATTTGTAACCGGAAGTTTAAAACAAAAGAAAGTTTTCTAGCTAGAACAGTTACCAAAGTAAAATGCTATTGTAGTCTAGTCATCAATTACCAGTGCAGAAAGAAAATGCAGAGAAATGGAGGTTTCCCTCTTTAAAAGCACTAAACAGCTTCATTTGCAATGTTGAAAGAGACACAAGGATTTTCACTTTTACTAGTGAATAAAGACAACTCTAATTACCAAACAAAAACTGAATAATAAGCAAATATAGAAACCAACTTTATAAGGCCCTATTTCTATTTTAATAAACACTCACATGGCACTAATCACATGTCAGGCATATAAACATTTTACAAATATTAATCCATTTATCTTCAAAACCACTCACTAGGTTAGGAACCATTATGTGGCCATTGCCATTTTACTGGTGAGAAACTCAAGGCAAAACCACAAAGCCACCAGGTAGTGAAGTCTGGATTCAAACCTAAGCAACTTGGCTCCAGTATAAGCTCCAGACCTTAATGCTATGCTGCCTCCCCCATGGGATTGCATCCTCTTGAGAGGCTAGGGGCCAGCACTTTCTCAAGTAACTCCCCTCTCAGTGCCACCTTCTCAGCATCTGTAGACTTCTAGAAAGAAACCTTCAGGTAGCAAACAATGTATTCTCTAGTCTATTACCCTATCTAGGAGATTAAACTCCTGGCCCAAGAGAGGCATGGAACAATTCCACAGTTGCCCAGGGTGCTGCAAAGGTAGTAGGCAGTACCATAGAAACAACTCTAAGGCACTTCTTCTGTCCCTCTAACTAACGATTTTTTTTTGTGTGTGTGTGTCTTTTTGGGGCCGCACCTGCAGCATATGGAGGTTTCCAGGCTAGGGGTTGAATCAGAGCTATAGCTGCCAACCTACACCACGGCCACAGCAATACAGATCTGAGCCGTGTCTGTGACCTACACAACAACTCATGGCAATGCCAGATCCTTAGCCCACTGAGCGAGGCCAGGGATCGAACCTGCAACCTCATGGTTCCTAGTTGGATTCGTTTCCACTGTGCCACAATGGGAACTCCATAAATTTTTTTTAAGTCACTTGTCTTCTCTTCCCTGGACATCTACTCCACGAGACACCAAGCCTGTCCTTGATTACCCAATTACTTTCTTTGTTTGAATTAAACAAAAGAAAATAAAGAGCTCTTTATTTTTAAAGACTTCAAGCTCCATTTTTAACAGGGTAGGACAGCTCATTATGTATCCTAAAGCAGAAAGAGGGCATCCCTATGAAGTCAGAGAGCAGCTAGAGTGATGTCAGACACACAGAACCAATAAAGTCACACATCTTCTCTAGAGAAGCAATACTCCAAGTTGATATTAGAACCCATTATACATCCTTTGCAGTTCATTGTATGTAAATGTTTAAACTGAATGTAATTTCTTGAAAAAATTAGTGTAGTATTTAAGCACATGGACTCTGGAGCCTGGCTTCCTGTGTTCAAATCTAATGCCTTCAATTAATCAATGTTGCTCAGCTGTTACCTTGAGCCAGTCACCCAACCACCTTATGCCTCGGTCTCCTCATTTCTAAAAATGGGGATAATAATAGTACTTACTAATAGGATTGTTGTGAGGATTAAACAAGTAAATACATTTAAAGTTGTTATAAAAGTGTCTGGCAGTAATAAGCATTATACGTATTAGATATTAATAATGATAGCATTGAAAAATAACACAGGGAGTTCTTATCTGCCCTTCTATTCCCAAACTCTCCACCATATTATTTATTCAGGACACTAACTATACTTCTAATTGCCTTTAACCACTTGATCCTTGGTTTCTGTCCTTGATGAAACAGGAAAAAAAATGCAAAAGCTCACACAGTCAGATTTTGGCACATGCGCAGACAGGATTTTGCCATATGGGACTTTAAGACACAGTCTCTAGGAACAGAGTACATTCAAATTCTGGGTCTGCCTGAAGAGTGGAAAAATACCACTTTCTAATGGCAACACTCCAGTCATGGTAGGTTTACTTTACTATCAAGAAAGAGAAAGTTAGATGGTCTGTTCTTTTTCTGTGTCTTTTTGGTTGCCTGTTTCTTTGTTGATTTTTGCTTTTTGACTTGTGGAAAAAAGAGAAAAAGAGACTAAAGAAAAGCAGAGACTACCTTACCGATCTGGAACACTAAAACCACCGTCTAAAGTCATCCCTTTAAGTAATTTTAACAATCAAAGCGTGATGATTATTTTACTCATCAAGGACCAAGGGAAAGAAGTTCTAAAGAAATTGATCAGGAGTCAACCTAACAAAATCCTAGCACCTGAACTAATTGTAGAACCATGTCCAATCAGAAATAGAGAATTTTAATAAAAACATAAGACCTGGACTTGAAAAAAGGTTAATCTCAACCAGTTAGAGACATACCAAAGTGTTCCTAGGTATCAGTTATTTACACCTGCTCTGTAAGACTGTATTTAGAATGCAAGTAAATTACATATTCATGAAAAAGTAAAGGTCTCAAAACATTTCCTGGTTCCTATCTGTATATCATACAAAATATTTGGTTTATAATTTAGTTCATGAGACCATATGAATCAAGGAGCATGCTGTAAAATTTCCCCCAACTACAGAGGAATAGTTAGGGGAGAAAAGAATCTTAATAAACTCAAAAGTATAAAATCATGATAAATATTATAGCCACAGTTTGCATTTGAGGAAATGGTTTGGAGGTTGGCTAAGGAGCTGTCCAATAGTCTCACAACTGGTTATCAGCAAAGCTAAGAGTTAGATCAGCCCTGTGACCCCACCACTCCATTTGGTTGAAAACATCTCAATGGAGGTCAGATTCTATGGCTTTTTATTTGTTAGGTAATAAGCCACTCAGTTACATAGCACAGAATTTTACTTTCATTCCTGCCTAAATAGTCCAATTTGCCCTAGATATAATTTCCAGTCAAAGGAATAGAAGGTCTCAGAGTTTCCATTCTGCATCTAACCTCAGCTAGAAATTTGCATAGGATTGTGTCTTAACTGTATCTAGGTCTATCAGGACTTTGTGGTCTGCTTTTCTCCAAGCTCAGACCTTGGAACAATTAGGGAATGGGTGAAGTTTGACTTCCACACTCTTTTTGTACAACTTCTCTAATCCCTGTCTAGTCAAACCTTTCTTATATTTTCAAGGTTCAGTTCAAGTTGTATCTTCCAGGTGAAGGGTTCCTTGACCATTCTGGAAAGAAGTAGTCTTTCACCCCTACCGGTGCCTACAGCATACAGTATCTTTGCCAACCTTTTAACATTTACCATATACCTTGATGATGGTGGTTGTGGTAGTGGCTAAAACGTGTTGAGTGCTTCTTTGTACTAAAATCTTTTCATGAATTTGCTCACTCCTAAATGACACCCTATGATATAGGTTCTAGTTATCTGTGTTTGAAGATAAAAAGAAACAGGCTCAGAATTTTAAGGTAACTTGCATATGGTCACACAGCTAGTAAATGGCAGAGCCACAATTCAAACAAGTTTTCTCCCCCTGCCTCCAGCTTCCAGGCTTTTGATCGCTTTCTCAAAGTGCAGTCCAAAGACAACAGGCATCAAAATAACCTAAACACAGGTTGCTAGGTTCTACCTTAAATCTTCTGAGGGATCATTTCTGAGAAGGAAGTCTGGGAACCTGAATGTTTTCTAGCCCCCTGGAGGTTCAGATGCCCAATGAAATTTGTGAGAACTACTGCACTAAAAACCCTACTGGTAGCAAATCCCTTGAGTTTATACAGGTTTTCATGCTCACCAAGCTCCTTAATATCCATTATTTTTTACCAGCTATTTCCTATATGTGGCCCCTAATATGGGTTTATGTCTTGTGTCTCCTGACTGTAGTTTAAAAGACATGGTTTCACTCTGCATGATCTGCTCACTGCATATCAGTATTTTGTACCCATTCATAGTTTTCAGTAAGCCTGCTCTTCCACTGTGATTGCCAAATGGTCCCTGCTGCTTCACAGAAGTTATCAATCTATGTTTCATACTAAAAGGGGTATTTTCACCCCCTGAATCCCTCCACAGTAACCAGGAAGAGTGGTTCAAATTTCAAGCACTCTTATGTCATGCCCATTCCACTAAAAAGAGGGCATCACAATGGTGTGACCTTTCTGTCTTCACAGGAAAAAGGGCATTTGAGTCCATTGCTAAGATTTCCTTTCATTTCCTGGATGACCTTCCCACATCATTGGCTCCTTGCTGCCATCTCCCAGGGAGAAATGTGCTTATAGAAAAAGATGACGATAGTAGTGGCCTGATATATGCTGGGCCACCCAAGGAATACCCTGTGAGATTACAGATAGGAGGACTATGCCTTTGGCCACAGTGATCCAACATTGAAATGATAGCTAGTTTGAACTCTTTTGTTAGAAAATTTTGTTTAAAATATTTTTTCAAGTACAAAAATTTAAAATAGGGAGTATTGTGTCTCAGTGGGTTAAGAACTTGACATATCAGAGTTTCCATTGCAGCTCAATGGAAACAAATCTGACTAGCATCTATGAGGATTCAGGTTCAATCCCTGGCCTTGATCAGTGATCCAACATTGCCATGAGCTGTGGCACAGGTCACAGATGCGGCTCAGATCTGGCATTGCTGTGGCTGTGGCATAGGCCAGTGGCTACAGCTCCAATTCAACCCCTAGCCTGGGAACCTCTGTATGCCATGGGTGCTGCCCTTAAAAGACAAAAAAAAAAACAAAAAAACAAAACTTGACATAGTATCTGTAAGGATGCAGGTTCGATCCTTGGACTTGCTCAATGGGTTAAAAATCCGGCATTGCTGCAAGCTGCAGTGTAGGTCATAGATGTGGCTTGGATCTGGTGTTGCTGTGACTGTGATGTAGGCCTATGGGTGCAGTTCCAATTTGAACTGTGGCCAGGGAACTTTCATATGCCACAGATGCAGCCGTAGAAAGAAAAAAGAATTCTCATTATCAATTACTTGAAAATAGAGAAAAAAAACCAGAAATATGTAATGGTTATTCTTTCAAATAAAACGAGTGTCAACATTTTTATTTACAGTCTTTCAGTCTTTTTTATGCAAGTGTGTGTGTGTGTGTGTGTGAGAGAGAGAGAGAGAGAGAGAGCGAGAGAGACATGAATTTTTTTACAAAATGGAATGATGCTATATACAAGGTTTTACATTGTGGCTTTCATAATATCAAGAATATATTATGAACATTTTTCCTATTTCATCAAATATCCTTAATATAAAATATGTTGGAAAACTTTATAAAGCAGTTAAATTATCATCTTGCTTTTCAAAAAAGTCTAATGACTTCCATGCCTAGGTCAAGGATTGTTGAAAAATAACACAAAGAAGAATTAGGACTAGGGGGTCAAGTTGGACTTCTGGGCCTGTGGCTAACAGTCTGACTAGAGGCCCACTGGGGACTAGGTCCACACATCAAAGTAAATCCTAAGGATGGAAGCTGGGAATAGTATCCAGGGGATCAGAAGAAACAGAAAGAGCATGTGCAAAGTTCCAAATTACAGTATGTGGGTTGACAGGGATGATCAGAGAGATTCAGATTAGTTGGAGGGCCAGCATAGATAAGAGTCAGTCAGAGATGCCCAAAAGGCTAAATATAAGCAGGAGAGCAGCATAGGGCCCGAGTGTACAAAGATAGGTCTGGGTTGGGGATTCAAGAAAGAGATGAACAAAGAGTTGAGGGACAGAGAGGAACTGAGCAGAGGAACTCAGGAGCTGGGTCGGAAGCAGATCAACACAAGAGTGTAACAACCAGGCCTTGGAGAGGGGCCATCTGTCTGGATAGTAGCAGTCTTGGTGAGGGCAAATAAGAGTGTAGTAAGAACTCAACACAGTCCAGGGTGTCCTTAGAGCTGTAACACTGACTGACATAGAAGCTCAACTTGTTGATTGAGGGTGAGAGGATTCTGGTAATCACCAGGACCATCAGCAGTCATTAATCAGCAATGGACAGAAGAGAAGGGTAGGAGGCTGGGCTGAGAATTCAAGATACTTTTGCATGGTTACTTAAAAATTACAAAAATGGAAATTTCAATTTTTGTGATCAAAAAGTCATCAAAGAGTGCTTTTGTACAGTTCAAGTCATATAAATCCTTGGTATAAGAGGTGGGTGTTGGGGGGAGGGGAGATGGGGTTGGTGGAGTGGTGGAATGTGGATTAATTGAGTTTGGTTGTGTAGATGACAACGAAGGGTGGTTCTACCGTTGAAAATTAAAAAAAAAAAAAACTTTCAAGGCTGGCATATAGTAGATGCTCAGTAAATATTAGTTTAATTAATTTAAAAACTGTTAAGGCCAGCACTGGGCTAGTCACAGTGGAACATACAAAAGAACATGTGCCACCGTCCTCTAAAAGAGGTTTTTTTTGGGGGGGGAGGGGAGAAAAACGAAACAGAGGGGAAAAGATTCTCATTTTCCTAGTACTTAGGATTAGATTGCCATAGTCAGTAAGCCAGTAGGAGTTCAAGGAAGGAAAACTATACATCAGTACTGGCTAGAGGAGCTAAAAAAGTTTCCAGGTAGAAGGAAAAATTAAAAATAGAAAGGAAAAAAAAAAAAAAAAAAAAAAAAAAGGGAGTTCCCGTCGTGGCGCAGTGGTTAACGAATCCGACTAGGAACCATGAGGTTGTGAGTTCGGTCCCTGCCCTTGCTCACTGGGTTAACGATCCGGCGTTGCCATGAGCTGTGGTATAGGTTGCAGACGTGGCTCGGATCCCGCATTGCTGTGGCTCTGGTGTAGGCCGGTGGCTACAGCTCCGATTCGATCCCTAGCCTGGGAACCTCCATATGCCTCAGGAGCGGTCCAAGAAATAGCAAAAAGACAAAAAAAAAAAAAAAAAAAAAAAAAAAGTGAAAGGATATGGTACAAAACATAAGAAACAAGGTACCTCTCATCACCAAGTTTCCTACCATTTGTGACCACACTTTCCAAACTAGTACTCCTCAGCCTAGATTACAATGACAATCAGTTCATCCATCCCAAAGAGTGTTCTATATATAATACACTAGTCCTGAGACGCTTCATTTTAAAAGATTCTCATGGTCAAGTGGGAAGTACTACAATTTCTTCTTGGAGATTCACAATACATGTGAGCATAATAAATTCTCTGAAGAGCCCTGCAACAAAGAAACCAGTTCTGGACTTCCCATCGTGGCTCAGGGGAAATGAACCTGTATTCATGATGCAGGTTTGATCCCTGGCCTTGCTGAGTGGGTTAAGGATCCAGCATTGCCCTGAGCTGTGGTATAGGTCGCAGATGCAGCTTGGATCTGGTGTTGCTGTGGGTATGGTGTAGGCTGGTGACTATTGTTCTGATTTGACTCCTAGCCTGGGAACCTCCATATGTCAAGGGTTCGGCCCTAAAAAGACAAAAAAAAAAAAAAAAGATCAGTTCTAACTTTGTTGAAGTCAGTATTTCTTAAAGCAGTTTGGTTACGGAAACTTTTGTTTCAATAAATGCTTGTGAACATTCTATGGTGCAGTGTGCCACAGAAAGTAACACTTTAACATCTTAATCAAAATATTTAAAAACAAGGGATGATAACAAAACAGGGTAAGGGTATTAAGAGTTATGCACCAATTGCTGTCATTAAAGAGGGGAAGGGAGAAGAAATGGGCACCAAGCATTTTATTTTATCTGGCCACACCCACATCTGCAGCATTCAGAAGTTCCCAGCCCAGGGATTGAACCCATGCCACAGCAGTGACAACCAGATTCTTAACCACCAGGCCAGCAAGGAACTCCCACATTTAAAAGATGGTTTATCTACGGATGATTTGGAAGACACTATTCTAAGCCACTACTCATTTCTAATCCCTTTAGCCCTAGCTAAGATGCATGACATTTGAGTTTGTTAGGTCAGATGAACAAATAACCATTACAGCTGCAGGCTGAAAATAGGCAGACATGAAAGTACATTTTTTTTTTTATTGGACCTGCTGATGTTAAAGTTTTCGCTCTCTCTTTCTGGTAACTGTGCTTTTTTTGTGGGATTAGTTCTGAGTGTGTATGAGTCCTGGTTATTAAGGATTGGGGTATGTCATTGGTCTTAGAAAAGAAAGAAATTCTTGGAGTTCCTGCTGTGGCACAATGGGATCCGGGGCATCTCTGGAGAACTGGGATACAGGTTGGCTCCCTAGCCTGGGATAGTGGGTTAAGGATCCAGCATTGCTATAGCTGCAGCTCAGATTCCATCCTTGGCCCGGGCAGCCAAAAAACAAAAGAGAAACATTTCTATTTTTCATTTTTTTTTGTCTTTTTTTTGGGCAATCTACTTGCGTTATCTCATAGAATTCTATTTGTTTTTGTTTTTTGTCTTGTCTTTGGGCCCCACCCACGGCATATGGAGGTCCCCAGCTAGGTGTCAAATCAGAGCTGTACCTGCCTGCCTACGCCACAGCCACAGCAACACCAGATCCAAGCCGCGTCTGCAACCTACACCAAGCTCACAGCAACGACGGATCCCTAACCCACGGAGTGAGGCCAGGGATTGAATCTGTGTCTTCACGGATGCTAGTCAGATTAGTTTCTGCTGAGCCATGATGTGAACTCCAAAAAAACAGACATTTCTGTAGTTTCTCTTGCTTCCTAGAAGGGTATCTTTGACTGTAGCAGATGAGGAAATCATGTTCAGAGATGGGGAATGTTCTGGAGGAATTCTTTCCCTGGAGATGTGTACATAGAAGTTAGTAGTCATTTGACATGATTGTCAAGAGGTAGAGATGGGTCTTTATGACTTATAAGGGCTCTTCCAAACCTAATTAACAGTGTAGGATTAGGTAGATGGTTTTTAAATTCTCTTTGTACTAAGAATCTTCTATGGAGTTTTTTTGAAAATGCCAATGGCTAGGCTTCACTCTTCACTAAAATCACAATCTGTGGACAAGGGCTCTGGGCGTCTTATTGTTTAAAGGCCCCAAAATGATGCTAAAATGCACCTAGGATGAGAACAGCTGGATTAGATGTTTCTAAGCCTTCATTAAAAGTTGCTGATTCTGGAGTTCCTGTCGTGGCGCAGCAGAAATGAATCTGACTAGGAACCATGAGGTTGCAGGTCCAATCCCTGGTCTTGCTCAGTGGGTTAAGGATCCAGCATTTCTGTGGCTGTGGGTCAGCAGCTGTAGCTCCAATTAGACCCCTAGCTTGGGAATCCCCATATGTCATGGGTGCAGCCCTAAAAAGCAAAAAAAAAAAAAAAAAAAAAAAAAAAGTTGCTGATTCTAGTAGGGTAGATCTTATGATTCCATTATTCTTTGCTGAATTTACATTCAATAGAGTAGGTGTCTGCCGATGTGGGAGGATTAGAGGGGTACAGGGAAGGTAGATTTATCCCTCTTGAGTCTCCAGATTCCCTTCTGGCTAACCAGTGTGCTAGAAAATTTTCCTATTAGAGATGTGTTCTTTTATATTAGGCCTCCAGAGTCCCCTCTTAAAATGCAAATACCCTCTGGAGAAGGAGTACATTAAAGCTATTATTAGTCACTGGCATCATGTCATTTAATGGATCAGCTTGTCACCTAACAAGGCCAGGAGGGAGTAGGGAGGGTACAGGAAGAGAAACATTACTTACTCAGAGATTGTGCCAAAAAGTGTATCAAAGGTTTACTGTCTTCCTTCCTTGTACTCCTCCATTGCTCTCCCTTTTCAGTTTAAAGATTACTCATCTGACCCTCTACATTTGCAGCCTGTGATTTTTTTGCAGTCTAGTCATTTTATCCATTTTGTCCCTGTTGATGATAGCATATTTGGTATCTTATAAGGAACTGGTATAAGGGAGCTATTTTTTAAATGTTAACAATTCCTTCCAGTCTTCTCTTCCTATAAACATTGCAGTCAGAATAGCAAATAATGCTGGTTGGGCCCATACAGGCCACCAAATTACCCAATTAGCAAGATGATTGTTATCAGCCAATTTTCTGAAATCAGCCTGGTGAATTTAAGCCAAAACAAAAAGCATTGCAATTTCATCCTCCAGCCCCACTCACAAAAGGACCAGCAATTTGAGAGACTTGACCAAACTGATCAGAAAAATGTCGACACTTTTGTCAAACTTTTGCTTGACCACTAACTAAAGCACTGGGTAGGGATTTGATATTTTAACTTCTCCATGGGCAGTTTTAGGTTTCCAGGGGCTATAGGCTGGATAGAGGTGATAAATAAACTCCTTTTATTGCCAGAGTCTACTGTGTCACCCCATTCTCCTACCCCTATCAGCTACTTGGCTGTCATTGGAAAACTGCATGTTTTTTGGGGCACACAATTACAACGCAATGACAGTATCTCATTCTGCTCTCTAAATACCTCCATCTGCCCACATCCAGTATTTAAAAAATTCAGTGTGTTCTTGATTTCAATTCATATAACACAATGCTCAATTAGTACCATTTAAAAGGCTCTTATTTGCTCCTTTACTAATATCCTAAAGGTTTTTTGTCCCCCTCAATATTGCATTACTATTCCCCTGAGTCTGTTTCAAAGGTGCTTTAGCTTCTCAGCTCTTTTATCCACCTTCTCTAGCTAATTTTTGGTACTTGATAATCACTCAACATATTGATTCATTTGGTTTGTAGTTATCTCTTCATAATTTTCACTGGATTCATAATACAGTTTAGTAAAAATTTTAGTTAAACTGCTGATATGGCATCTGTTTAAGTGATTGAGTTATTGGTTGCTTTGGTTGCTTTTATTCATTCAATCCCTTTAGTATGTGTGTAGGTACATGTTCTCTGAAGGTTAGGACTATGTTCATGGACAGAAAGCAAAAGGGAGAAGCAATCTGGATAATACAGGTAAAAATATTTTATCCATAATTATTTGGCTCTTTCAGACTGCTAAAGATTGATTTTTACCTAAATAATCTGGACAACTATACCTATTTAATAATTTTCATATGTGTATATATATATATATATATGAAAACACACACACACACACAATTTTTGATTCTTACTATTACAAACCTAGCCCAAGCTAAGGGCCTGAAATACTGCAAGTTTCATTTAACCAGTCTCTTTACCTGTAGTTCAGAGATGGGCAAACTATGGCCCACAGGCCAAATCCATCCTGCCGTGTCTGTAAATAGTTTTATTCACACACAGCCACACTTATTTGTTTACATATTAACTAATGCTGATTTCTGACTACAATGGTAGAGTTGAATAGCTGCAACAGAGACCATATGATCTGAAATATACACTTCCTGGCTGTTCAGAAAACACATTTGCTGGCCCCTGCTTTCTTCCTTATTGATCCTATACATCACTGTCACATTCTTTTTTCTAAGATACCAATTTCATCATGTCACTCTCTTGCCCACAAATCTTGAATGCACAATTGATATTCAGCTTATATGCACTGTTGAGGCCTTAACTCTTCTCATTGTTAGGGTCCATACCATGCTGATTGTTAAATATTTTGAAAATCACCTTTGCTTAAATGGTTCTTATTTTGATGATATGCAATCAAGCTCCTTAGCCTAGAATTCAAGGCCCGTTTCAATTTTCTTTCTTAAGTGTGCCCTGTATGAATATTTTTTTTTTATCTAGAACATACCTGATTCATCCTTATTTGTCTTTTCCTTTAAATTACCCCCTTCATTAGATTGCCCTAAACCTGCCTTTCTCTGTTTATAAATATGAAGATTATTTGTCCACATTTACCTGAGACAATTCCAGTTTACATGTATTGTCCAGGTATAACATTTAAAGGTTGAGAGTAAAGGCTTTTACTCTCAAACTGTTCTGGTTTGCACAACAAATTATATAGTTACCCTAGCTATAAAATTATACTGTTTCTTCAAGGATGACTTCAAACACTATTGCTCCCATGAAGCCTTTGATGTCTTCAACCCATGAGCTCTTTCCCTCTTTCAAGATCTCTTAGTATCTAGAACACTCATGTGTTACTTACAGTTTGGAGTCTTATACTAGATATAGTTTTACTTTTGTAATATTTACCCTCAATTCTAATATAAGCTTTTAAGATAAGAGCCATGCCATTTTTTTTGTCCTATTACACACATATTTATGGAATGCTTTCTATGTATCCACAGGTGGGAACTTCTTCTAGGGAAATGTGGGGATTGAATCCCATTTACGCATTTGACAGGCATTTGTTGAGCAGTCTACTCTGTTCCTATCACTGGGGCTGTATAGATAAACCAGCCCTGCCCCAAAGAGTCAGGAAGATAAGGTAAATACACAACCCCACAGCTGATGGGAAAGTCAGTGATAAGCCATGTGGTACAGCAGAAAATCTCACTGCTTATTTCCAGAGGAGGCAAATCAGAGAGAGCTTCCTGGAGGAAGGGACAGCTGGGCACTGATTCAGATTTTTTGTGCACCCCCCCCACCTCCACCAGCATTTTATCCCTTTGCCTCATCGTGGTTGTTCAGCCACCTGGTGGTTATGTTATATATTTTGGACCTGTTCAGCTCCTAGACTGTCTCTCATATATATAAACTGGTTTATATTTATGTGTTGATTTATAGAAAATTATCTATAATCATGACATGGGAAATACCTTGGAAGAAAAAGCTAAGGTTCTTGTTCTTTTATTGTTATTTCCCCCAACACAATTTTTTCCCCACTGTACAGCATGGGGACCCAGTTACACATACATGTATACGTAATTTTTTCTCCCATTGTCATGCTGTTGTAAGTATCTAGACATAAAATGATAATAGTATAGACAATCCTATTAGCCCTTCCTTGACATTACCAGAATCACTCTATTGACAAATCTTTAATTTTAAAATGATGTTGAGGCTTACTCATTCAGCTATAGTGGCTGGACAGTTTTCATCCTCAGAGGAATACTATATAAAGGACATTAACAATGAGAACTGAGGGATTGAGGTTTCTATTCTTGGCTCCATCACAGTAACTTAAACCCTTCAGGTCTCAGTTTTCTCATTTGCCAAATAAATAAGATTGGACTAGATGACTTCTAAGAGCTAACATTCTATTATATTCAAAAAATTAATTAATAAAATTAACATGATTTTTACAATGTGAATTAGGATAAGCTAAATAATATATTTCATAGAACATCTGAATTCATCTTCAGTTATCACCATAAATTGACTTTATGTTAGCCATGTTTAGTTTAATTACTTCAAATTGTGTTCCTGAGACAGAGAAAATTTCATTTAGAGTGTATGTAGCTGTGGTATAATAAAACACATATGCTCTGATAATGAACTGATGTGCTTAATTAATTAGAAGAAGGAGATTCTGTAAACAGGGGAAACTGAATATGTAGAACCTTACCCCTCAGTTCCTAACTACAAGCTATTTGCTTCTTCTGAGCAAAATAGGTACTGTATGGGTATTGAGCAAAATGAGTACCATGGGTAGCTGGGTATTAACAAGAACTTGTTAGGTTCTAGTGAGAAAACTCCATACAGGACTTTCTCTCTCCCCTGAATATGGTATAAGTGTATGAAGACCAGCATCATGGATCCTTGAGGTGATCACTGTAACCTGCTTGATCTTGACTTTTGCAGAGCTATGAATCCTTGTGGAGAGAGTTGATACTGGTCTTACATGAGATTGGCAGGTCACCCTGCCTCCTAAAAATCCAAGAAGAAACTGAAGAAATGATCCAAATCCTTTCTGAGTCTAAGAGAATATGAGAAAGATAAGAGAGCAAAGAGAAATCTTCCAAGTGCTTCTGTAGGCACTTGTGTATTCTCTACCTACTTCTCTATTCCTGACGTACAGGGGTAGAGAGCATTTCGCATTCACGGGGCAGGACTACTGACACATAGGACGTGCTGCCTACAAGAATCCCCAAAAAATGACAGTGGAAAGTAACAACCTCATCTCAGGGTACCCAGCAGCTAGAGAGAGGAAGATCAAGCGGAACAAAGCTGAATATATGCTCAGTGAAATAGAGTTGCTGGAAGGGACAGATGAAAACTTAAATAAAAAATAAGAGCACTGAAGGATGTTTAAGTGCAGTACAGAAAACATTTTCTGGAATAAAAAGAATAATTTTCCATCTATCCAGTTCTATAAATAGACTGCAATAGAAGATGGTCCCTATTAAGAGATGAACTGGTATACATACATTAGGATAGATAGCCTGGGAATGTTAACAATGTTTAATAAAGAGTCAATAGAAATTGACATAACATTGTAAATCAACTATAATAAAACATTTTTTTACAAAGACTCAACCTAAAAGGGACAGGCTCTTAGAGAAATTCTGTAAGTGTAGAGCAAGGGCTGGCAAACTACAGCCCACACATTAAATCTGACCTTCCACCTATTTTTGTATGGCCTGTGAGCTAAGAATGTTTTTCACATTCTTAAATTTTGGAAGAATATCAAAAGAAGAATATTTTATGACATATGAAAATTATAGGAATTAAGTTTTAGTATCCATAAATAAGGTTTAATTGGAACAGAGCCATACCCATTCGTTTATGTATTATATCTGATTTACATGAAAAGCAGAGCTAGAGAGCTGCAATAAAGACAACAAGGCCTTCCAAGACTAACAGGTTTGCTATCTTGCCGTTTACAGAAAGTTTGCCAATGCCTGGTCTAGCGGAGTGCTATCGAATAGAACTTCTTCTGATGATAGAAATGTTTCATATATGTGCTGTTCCATATAGTAGACACTAGCCACACGTGGCTATTGAGCACTTCATATATGGCTAGAACAGCTGAGTTACTGAATTTTTATTTGATTTACTATTATGTTAAATTTAAATAGTTAGATGCAGCTGGTGGCTAGTGGCTACTATATTGCACAACACAAGTTTAGAACAAAAATCACTAAATAATTTAAGCAAAATCTAGGCATTACGGTGGTAGGGGTAGTAGAGATAAAATGAAAAAGCAGAACTGGTAATCAGGATATCAAAGTGGATGTAAGGTTTAATGAATAAAACAGAATAAGAGGGACATTAAAGTAATGCTAAAAATCACATGTATATACAAAACTACATAAAACAAAAACTATTATAAATAAAAGGAAAACTTTATAAAATAAAATTATAGTTGGAGATCATATATACTTTTTTTAGAGTGATCTAGTAAACAAAAAAATAATATAGAGGAATAGAAGAAAAGAATCAAACTTGATGGACCAACTATATATAGGAACCTACATTCCTCAAACAGAGGAAATACATTCTTTGTTCTGTCCATGGAACATTAACAAAATTAATCAGGTACATGGCCACAAGGAAAACCATAAAACAATGAAAAAAGTATTTTGCTGGTTGAATCTTTGGACATAATCCAAAAATATTAGAGATAAAAAAATGGATATAAAAATCTTAATGACTTTGAAACTAAATTAAGAAACATTCCTAGATAACCCTTGGATCAAAGATGACATAAAAGGAAATTATAAAATATCTAGAAGTCATGAAAAGGAGAACACTTAATACTAAATTCTATAAGACATTTAAAACTGTAGTCAGAGAAAAATATGTAGCATTAAATAGCTTCATAAAGAAGATAAAGAAATTTGCTTATGTTTATGGCAACGTTACCTACAATAGCCAAGATATGGAAACAACATAAGTGCCAACCAACAAATGAATGGATAAAGAAGATGTAAATTTTATATATACACATACTTACAATGGTATATTATTTAGCCGTGAGAAAGAAAGAAATCCTATCATTTGTGACAACATAGATGGACCCTGAGGGTGTTATGCTAAGTGAAATAAACCAGATAGAGAAAGAAAAATACTGCATTGTATCACTTAGATGTAGAATCTTAAAAAAAAAAAAAGTCAAACTCATAGAAACAGAGTAGAAAAGTGGTTGCCAGGGACAAAGGTAGGGACAACTCAATAATAAAAAGACAACAGAATTAAAAATGGTCAAAGGATTTGAATAGATATTTATCCAGAGAAGATATAGAAACGGCCAAAAAACACATGAAAAGATGCTAAACATCATTTGTCAAATCAAAATCACAATGAGATACCTACCACTTCACCAGCACTAGGTACGCTTGTTAAAAAGACAGACAATAACAAGTGTTGACAAAGATGTAAAGAAACTGGAACCCTTATAAAACACTGCTGGTGGGTAGTAATATATGCCCCGCTGCTTTTGAAAATAGTTTTGCAATTCTTTTTTTAAAAATTAAAAAAAAGATTTAGCTACACCCATGGCATGCGGAAGTTCCGGGGCCAGGGATTAAACCTGTGCCACAGCTATAAGCAGAGCCACAGCAGTTTCAATGCCAGATCCTTAACCTGTTGAGCCACCAGAGAATTAGCAGTTTTGCAATTCTTTGAAACATTACCACATGACCCAACAATTCTACTTCTAGGTATATGCTCAAGAGAATTGAAAACATTTGCAGAAAAATTGTATATTAACAAAATCTATGCAATGGAATACTAATTCAGCCATAAAAAGGAGTGAAGTACTGATATAGGCTATAATATCGATGAAGTTTGAAAATATTTTATAAATACAGTTAATAAGGATTTTATGATACACAGATTATATCTTACTAAAACATTAATAATAACAATAATACAATCAAAATTTTGTGAGAAATCTAGCATCTTACAGGTTATAATCTAGAGACTACATGAGAAATCTGGAAAGCTAAAATCTTTAGAGCGAAAGATCATTTAAAATTAAAAAACTTTTATGTAGTAAAATATAAACAAAAATACCATAAACTAAAATGTGTAACTGATGAAAGACATAAGATCACTATCCATAAACAGAATTCTTTTAAATTGGAAGAAAAATGACATATAACTCAATAGAAAAATGGGCAAAATAATGAATGATCACCTCATAGAAGAGTAAGGACAAAAAAAAGTTTACCACTAGTCAGGGAAATGCAAAATAAAGTGCAAATGAGGTAATACTTTAAATCCATCATATGGGAGGTCAATGATACAATAATAATATAGTATTGCTGCTGGAAATGTGAAGTGTTACAAATATTTTGGAAAGCAATCTGGAAACATCTATTGAAATACAACATTAGTTTACTCCTTAACTCAGCAGTCCCATTCCTTATAGCATATTCCGCTGTAATAAAAGCATATGTAAAAGCATGTTTAGTGCAGCATTATTCATACTGATGAAACAAAAACAAATCAGAGGAGTTCCCATTGTGGCTAAGTGGGTTAAGAGGCTGACTAGTATCCATGAGGATGTGGGTTTGATCACTGGCCTCACTCAGTGCATTAAGGATCCAGTGTTGCCACAAGCTGCAGCATAGGTCACAGATGTGTCTCAGATCCTATATTGCTATGGCTGTGGCATAGGCTGGCACCTGCAGCACCAATGCAACCCCTAGCCTGGGAACATCTATATGCCACAGGTGAGGGCCTAAAAAGAAAATAAATAAATAAACCAACCAAAACCAAAACCCAATTAAAATAACAACAGAAAAAAAATTAAAGAATGCCCCCTAATATAGGGCAGGCTAAATAAGTTATCACATATCCATTCCATAGAAAATTATAGGGAAATTAAAACTAATGCTATCCCAGATGACTAGGAGAGTGTTCCAAAAAGTATCCTTGATTTAGAAAGGTAAGATGCAAAGAAGTGTGTACAATATCATCCCATTAAATAATGACTAAGTCCTATATGTGTGTGTGTATATGTATGAGCACGAGAAAATATGAAATGATATATCCTAAGGGTAACATGAGTTACCTGATGGAAAGGAAAAAAGAAGAAAAGGCAAAGCTAAGCAAAAAGGGAAAAATACACTTGCAGGTTTTGATCACATCTACATAAAATTAGATATTGCATTTATATGCATAACATAAAATTAGATAAAGACATTCACAAATCAAAAGTTAATTTTGAGAATCAAATTGGGCAATAAGAAAATCTTTGTTTTCAATATTTGTCAGTAAAAATATAACTAAAATGTTGAAATATACCCTTCTGTCTTAGCAAGCATTCAGTGTGTGAGGGGTATAGCCGCAGATGCTGGTTAAAAGTTTGGGTGCTATAATCAGTCTCCCTGGGTTGAAAATCAAGCACTGCTACTCTTGTGCTATGTGATCATAATTAAGTTACTTGTCCTTTCTGTGCCTAACCTATAAAACAAAGAAGATGAAAATACTCACCTCATATAATTGTTTTGAGGAGTGAGTCAGATATCACATATAAATTGCTAAGAAAATAGTGCCAAACTTGTAGTGAGCCCTCAATACATCAGCTATCATTATCTGTAGAGTCTTATTTTCTGATATTTGATAGGAGAACTAGATTAAGAGACTAGGAATCAGGAGACTTGACTGCTACCTTGGACAAATCACCTATTCACCACAGCTGGCTTAAGGGTCAACTGAGAAAGCTGATGTGAATGTGCTTTGCTTTGTGAATGGAAAAGATCATAAAAATTTAAAAAGTTCTACAAGACTAGAAGACTCCAGTAGTAGGAAATGGGAATACATATATAATCACTCTAAAAAACCTCCTACAACAAAAAACTGAAAACAGCTTAATTTGAGTGAAGTCATTAGTGAAAATGTTATGTCCTTTTTTTTACTTTGATGTATGACATTGAAATTGGTTGAGGAAGAATGATTTTGATTAGGTGGGATTATAAGCACATTAAGAAGCTTCATATAGAACTCACCTAGCAAATTTAGACTTATTAGTCACTGTAAATGCCACAAAGCTATTAGATGGAAAAAGCTACCCTTTCAAGATCTTTTGATTTCAGATTACTAGGCAGTCCCTTGGAATCTTGCATATGCCCATAAAATTAAGGGTTGGAAGAAATATTATAGTCTAAGCTGAGGAAAAAACATCATTGGATTAAATAGTTATTGATAACTTAATGACACATTTTCTGATTGTGGCTGGGAGTCTTTATTCATTTAAATAATTTTTTAAAGTTCAATTTTATTGAAGCATATGCTTAGCAAGGGAGTGTATAGGAAAGAGGATGTGTGGGATTTAGACTCAAAAGACCTGGGGTCACTCCCAATTCTGACTTATTACCTACATGTTTGACTTCAAGCAACTTACTAATGTCTCATCCTATGAGTTTCCTCATCCCCAAATGGGCCTAATAGTATCTTCTAGAATTAGTGGAGAATTAAATGAGGCATATATATATAGGTAGTTAGCCCAATACCTTTCTCTTTGTAGGCATTCAGTAAATATTAGTTTCCTTTAATATTTTAAGATAAATGCTATAATGGAGGCAAGAGGTTGAGAAGAAAGAGATAAGGGCAAAGGACACTAATCATATTTATTTGTTTCATTATACAAAACATATATATTTGTTGCATTTATTTGTTTCATTATTATGGAAGCTTCTAGTCCATAACCCCAGAAAATACCATCCAGCAAATGGTAATCCTGCTACATAGAGAGAGAAAAAAATAGCTCCTTGAAACTAGGTCTTAACGGACACAAAACTTTGAACCTGGACAATGAGGTGGATTTTTGTTTTGATAGCAGCCTCAGTCTTCTTCTAGTGTTTACCATATCTATTAACCATTATCTTTCCTGGGCTGCACTCATGCCATTTACTACCCACCATCTTTTAGAAACAATGGTAAACTCTCTACTATGCAATTAAGTATTTGCAGTAAGTATTTGGGGATGTTTAAGACAAGTACTTGTGAGAAGATTGGATTTTCATTTGATACTAGTTCAGGAGATGGGTAGGAAAACTGGAATTTAAGACAACTGTGTTAATGTGAGCTTGATGGCATAAACTGAAGCTTACATTTAATAAGTTTATTAGCTATAGAGTCAAAAAGATAATTACCTTGAACATTAATTCCATTTATAATCTAACAACTTTTGGTGGCTTCTACTCTAATCACCTATTTCTTTTTCTCTACCTTCATCATTTAATCACTCCTGCTCTTTATCTTTCTAAGATACCATCTTGTTCCCCCAGAAAGAGGACTCCTTAATGTTTTCTCTAAAGTTTTGCTGTAAAACCTATCTATTGCCATGGAGAATATTCTACACGTGAAGGAAAGGGCACGGTGTATAGCTACATCAGTATGTCCATTACCCTGTCTATGCTATTGAAATTTTGAATGTTCTTTCAATTGAAGAGGAAGAAAAGTAAAAGAAAAAGCAAGTGAGAGAGGGAAGAAGGAAATCCATTATCTGACCGAACAGTAGGTACTTGATCATGTATGAAGAAGGCAGAGGACCAGAATTTACGAAGTGTAGGACCTTCACTATTCTTCACTATTTATGGGGCCAGAAGAGGCATTCAAATATTAGGTATCCTTACAGATGTGATAAATTTATTTGAGTAATAAAAAAAATATTAGGTATCCTTAAAATAAACTTTTAGACTGTGAAGATTGGATCTGGCTGCAAAACTTGACTTTTAGATCTTCGCCCTCACAACAAAAGCCCTACACATAGGTCCCGGATGTGCCTAGCTCAGTCAGTCCAAGCCTGCAGTAGCTCTTTCCTGAGCTCCCATGTAGGAAATTTCATTGTTGGTCCACAGTGCTGACCTTCGGAAGAACCAAGAAGTCTAGAATCTTCTCTCCCTCTCCTCTCATTTTTTGCTCTTTGGATGATTATAAGTATATTAAGTTCATTCAGTTCCCTATTTATAGGTTGTTATGAAATTTGGCTGTCACTAATCAATAACCCAGGGCTTGAAAGTTTCTGAAAGAGAAGTATCTTTTGTAGATATTAAAAGGTGAGCTTTTTATAACAAGTAATTAAGGTAACATTGTCTGAAATGAGTGGGGGGGGGAATGTTGAGATCCCATCATCTATAATGAGTACACCATGTAATTCAAGTGTCTTACTTAGAAAAGCTGGTAAATGAGAAGCCATATAAAGAATAAGTAGAAACTAGAGAATAGGTATTTCAGTAAGGAAAAAATAGCTCTTAACAAAAGTGATTTGACATTATTATTACTAATATTATATAACAACCCAATCATACATATTTTTGTTTCACTCATCAAAATGATGATGGCATAATGAACATAGGTACATGTAATCTCCTTCAACCGTGAAAATTATTTGTTCATTCATTCAACAAATACTGAACACCTACTCTGTGCCAGGGATTGTGCTAGATGGCTGGAAGTACATGTTAAACAAAATAGAAACTGTACAAATCTGATGATGATAAATGTGAAGAAAAACAAAGACAGATAGGAGATAGGAAGTGACAGGGACTTCTATGCTGGATCAGGTGCTCTTTCAGAGAGAGGAAGAGCAAGTTCTGAGACTCTGAGATACAGGATTGAGAAAGACTGTGCTAGGTTCTGGTATACATGGCAGAAAGCAACCTGGGGGACAGGGGCAAAGTGAAACTCAAGTCCAAAGTTGCTTGTAGAAGCATTGGTGGTAGTGTTTTGCTTGCCATACACAGGTGCTCAATAAAAATTTGTAAGGTAAGTGCTGCTTGCAATTACAAAGAGCACCAATGGTTAGCTGATTCAGGTACAAGAGTTTTGCCCTTTTGCAACTTATGTCCTTGTTGAAGTATTATTCACAAATAAAGCTGTGGAGTTCCTGTCGGAGCTCAGTGGTTGGTGAACCCGACTAGCATCCATGAGGATGTCTGTTTGATTCCTGGCCTCATTCAGTGGGTTAAGGATCCGGTGTCGCTGTGAGCTGTGGTGTAGGCTGCAGACTTGCCTCAGATCCAGCATTGCTGTGGCTGTGGTGTAGGCCAGTGGCTGCAGCTCCGATTCCACCCCTAGCCTGAGAATCTCCATGCGCCACTGGTGTAGCCCTAAAAGATAAAAAGGCAAACAAACAAACAAATAAAGCTGTTAGAAATTATTTAAGACCATGAAAATAGAATAAAACTTCAGAAAGAGCACAAGCTTAGGAGTCAGATGAATCTGAGTTTGAGAATCAACTGTCCTACTTAGCAGCCATGTGATCTTTACCAAGTTATTTAACCTCTGTGCCTGAGCCTCCTCATCTATGTGATGGATATGAAAATGATTTTCTCAGTTATAGGCATTTTTTCTTTTTCATATTCTTTTTCATTGTAGATTATTACAAGATATTGAATATAGTTCCCTGTGCTATACAGAAGGTCCTTGTTTATCTATTTTACATATAGTAGTGTGGATCTGTTCATGCCAAACTTCTAATTTAGCCCTCTCCCCCAAACCTGTCATCTCCTTTGATAACTGCTAAGTTTGCTGTATACCTGAAACTAACATAACACTGTAAATCAACTATACTTCATTTTTTTAAATGGCTATAAAAAATTATTTTCTCAGGTATTTGTGAAGATGAGAATAGATGGCATATGGGAAACGCTGAGCCACCTGTCTGACATCTGACACATACTTAATAAATAGTAGCTCCTCCCCATTCCTTACATATGCCTGCTGCTTTAAAACTAGATAAACAAATTTACCTGACACCACCACATTTGATTCATACAACAGTCCTGGGGGCAGGATTACAGTGAGTGTCATAGACTGTGAACACAACATATTCTCAGAAAGGGAGAGCCCATGGTCAAGTTAACTGGATGAAGGCTGATTTGTCTTCTCTGCAGTCATTCAACATCAAGAAAGCAACAGTTTGCTTGGTTTATGTCCTGTGTACCAGGCAAGGAATCTACATCCATCTTTTTTGGAAAGGGATAAGAGGGGTATTAATGAAGTCATTGATAATGACCTTTCTGGAATTTTTAAGAGATTTTTGACTATGCCACACCAACTAGGCTGAGCCATTAGAACTTGCTGATATTTAACTGGTTTTTACCCACGAGAAGTACAATTTCACATGGTTCAACCTAATACTTCATTACTGTGTTTTAAGAGCCTATTAAGTTTTTTTGGTTTATTTTCCTTCCTAAAGGATCAATCAGAGAAAGCTTGGAAATTACTTGTTCCTTCTCACCCCCTCGCAAAATAGGGGCACAAATAGCATTTATTTTGTGCCAGGAATGATGAGTACCGTGTGATTGTTGGACTATAATGTCATATTATTAGCCCCCTTTGCATTTCATATTTACAGCAGCATGTGGCTGAGCTCAAGCCTGTCTTTTCATCTTCCCCTTGTTCTGATTGAGGGCAGCCAAGTTTGATAGGTCTGCAATTTGGGCAAATGCTGTGCAGGAGACTAAAGAACAGCAGGAACAAATTGGTGTCTTTCTGTTCACATACTAGCGAGAGAGTGTAAAGGAGCAGTTTACTTCCCTGGTTGGGAGAAGTGGGAGGGAAAGAGGTGGACTGTTAGTAGAGAGCAAATTGCCACTACACAGAAAAATGAACTGAATGGATTTTTTTTTTTTTTTAGTTGAGGGAGCATTTAATTCCAAAGGGGTAATGTAAGGTTTGATGGTTCAAGATGACATCATCTGAATCACAAAATGTTAGACCTTGAAGGGGGTCTGTGAGATTATCTAGTAAAATTTTCCTTTATAAAGGAGCAAATGGAGATCCAGAGAAGGAAAGCAACTTTCCCAAGATAGCGCAACTGGTAACTTACCCCCCTAAAGGATAGTTGCCTAACCCAGGGAGCAGATCCAGGTGTGTGAGGGGAACTTGAAACAAAAGGATTAACTTGATCCTTCTTGATTTTTGGTGTGGCAACTTTATGATGGGTCGGTCATTTAATACAAACCTGAATCATTCATAATTGGAAACATGCAAATTAGAATAATCACTGGACTATCACTACACACCATTCAGGCTGACAAAAACCAGAAATTTGGATGCTGCTAAGGGTTGGATAGAATGAGGAAAAAGAAGAACAAACTCTCCTCCGCTGCTGGTGGGAGTCAAAGCTGGTGCAGCCATTCGGGAGCACGATCTAGCACAAGTTAGTCTAAAGAAGAAAATGCATGTTCTATGGGCCAGCAGTTCTCTTCTTGGTATATACACCAAATACGTTTTCATATGGGTCCATATGGGGACATGTACAAAGATCTTCCCTGCATCTCTGCCCAGGGAGGTAGGGAGTAGGCACGTATCTGAGTGTCCATCTCTGGGAAAGCAGACAGGTAAAATGTGGTGGATACACACATTGGAGTGCAATGCCTCAGTGAGTAGGGTCAGGTTAGATGTACACAAAGAGTACAGATGGCTCTTACACAATGCTGAGAAATAAAAATGTAAGAACTGAAAGAAGATTTATAATCAATCCTCTTTGCATAAATTAAAATGCATGCACATAAACAATACACTCTGGAATACTTCAAATCAAGAGACACCCCAAAACACAGGAGCCCGGTTGCCTATGTTGGGGGAAGGAGATAGGAAGGGGAGTAGGAGGCTAAAGGGGAATAAAAGTACAGTGAAATAAATAAAGAGATAAGAGTGCCAGATTCACATAACATTTTAAAAGAAATAGTAGATTTCAAATAAATGTTCTATGTAAGACTGGCCTTGGACTCTGTCCCCAGTCTTGTAGCATGTGGTGGGGGCTGGGGGGCAGTTGCTGGTTCTGCCCTTAGGGTACTTTGGTGGAAGAATCTGAGAGGCCCTGAACCGCTCAGGGTAACTAACCATGGGCTTCATTTATGGGTCAAACTGCTCCACCTTGGCTCCTTTGCTAAGAACCTTCTCTTCAGCACTCTCTGAAGAGATATCTAAGTCAAAGAAGCCTGCTGGACCTACTTTGTACTTTTTGCAACTCCTACTCAATTGGTTCCTGAAGGAAGAGCTCTCTGCCTTGATCGCTTCTGCTCCCACCCCTGCCCCAACTTTTGGAGCTTTCTCACCTCAGCAGAAGGAAGGCTTCTTTTGCTTTCCTGCTGGCTTCTCCCAGGAGGGTTTGTTGTAAAGGGCTGCTGCTCCATATTTACTTTCCAGGCAACAGGCAAACATTTATTATAGCCAATGAGAGTCCACGATTATTTTACAACTTCCACGTTTCACAATAAAAAGAAATGTTCTTAAAGCTGCAGTGCCCAGAATCTTGGGGGCATGGAATGAAGAGTCTGCAGGAAGGTACAAGGAAAATAGAAGAAACAAGGAGTCCTCTCCTTCAAGATCACCCTAAGGAGCTTGGTCAGAAATGGAGTATGCATGGAATAGGAGAAAAACTTGGGAAGGCCTGAAAATTTGTAGGGGAGTGTGAGAAAAACTGGGCTGGTGAAACAGGTTTCTCAGTAATAATGTCTTATGTCTATAAAGAGCACATTGATGAGGAAAACAAAAGAACAATTTGTGAGGCGCCACTGAAAGAGCAGAGGTGGAAGTAATATAAAGGTTTAAACTAAGTATTATTTAAGTGTTTTCATATTTAAAATCTGTCCAGTTGCCAAAACTCATAAAATTTAAAGCTCATAAAATTTCCCACATACATGGCCTATCAATTTCTCACTAACACAATAATCTCCAAAGTCCTTAATATACCCTTCACCTACATCACCTTCCTCATCACTACTTTGTCCCTTCTATCCACTTCATAGGTGTCAGCATCTCTGTTGTTCCCCAGTCTTTATCCTAACCTCCAACAAAACAGTAGCGGGAGATGATTCAACCATAACCAAAAAGTCCCTATTACTAGGACTCCACGTGGTGTTAAGGATTTGTCTGTAACTTCAGGAAAATTAGCACTGGGAACTGTTTGATCAGTTTTATTTTCTCTATTTCGAAACTTCCCAGTGAGGTGTTGGAAAGTGGGTTTTAGCACCAGTAAGACCTGGATTCAAGGCTCTACCATGGAGTAACAATTTATCTAATCTCTTCAAATCACAGTTTTTTTTACACTAGCCAGTGTTTGCATTCGTATGACTGGAGAATTGAATGCAGTCTGTAAAATGATGATGAATTTCTTTCTCACAGAATTGTTATCAGATAAGCAATATGTAGATAAGCTACTCGTATAATGTGAGCTTTACTTACAGTGCTTGGTGTGTGGAAGGCATTCAAAATTTGCCCACTTTCCTTTGGATGTCTTTTTCTAAATTCCATGCTGAGGGAGTGTGGCACAGCGGATTAAGGATCCCGTATTGTCTCTGCAGCAGCCGGGCTCACTGCTGAGGCAGGGGCTTGCTCCCAACCCACTGCAGTGGGTTAAGGATCCGGCATTGCGGCAGATGTGGCTTGGATTCGACCCCTGGCCCAGGAACTTCCATGTGCCACAGATGTGGCTAAAAATAAATAAATAAATAAATAAATAAATTCCTTGTAAGAATATTCACCTAGTCAGCCTCTCTGCCTTTTCTGTTTGGTATTCTCAAATTTCCCATTGGCATTCATCTTTTGGCGGGGGCGGGAGAATGACAACAAAGACAAATTCAGCAGAGTGTTTGTTCCTGAAATGGCAGCAGGGTCACACAGGGACTTCAAATGTATTGTTAATGTTTAACTTCTCACACTAGGTGGTGGATACACAAATGATTGTTACTGCGGCATCCATCTTTATGACTTTGTCATTCAGATGACCTTTGCTAGTTTCTATGTATCTTAATCAATCTCCTCTTCCTCCAGTTCTTGCCAGACTTATGCCATCTGCACGCTCTGTGACTAGGTTTGGCCTTTATATCACCATACCTATTTTCAGTCTACTCCTCTGAAACTAGATATGCATTTCTATTGGGGGAGGCTTTGAGAGAAAGAGAAAGTGGGGGTGATGGGATGGAGTAGGAGAGTTACACAGGTAGTTGTAGAAATCCTGATAAGGGACCAAAGATAAAGAGGGAAAGCTAGGGGACTTTGGGGAATCGCTGTAAGTTAATAATTGCCCAAGAGGGCCATCAGACCTAGGGAGGCTTGCTGGACTAGTGGAGGTGCGAGATACGCCTCAGGGCATTGAGTGGGGGATGGGGTGAGGCCTGCATTCAGGTTCAGACCAAGGGCAGGAATTTAAGGAACACCCTTCTGCTGACTTGACTAAGCACCAGGACAGTCCTAGTCTGACCTTATAGGGTCATATACTCTCTTACCTGATACCAAGGAGGAGCTACTACTAAAGCGGAAAAGGCTGTCTTTTCCCGCCCCTATTTCCCTTGAGTTATAAAACTGGAGCCCACCTAATCCTTAGGGCAGAGCCTCCTTGTCTGCCCGCTTGCATCTCTTGCAAGTGTCTTATTTTAATACATTTATCTCTTGCCTATCACTTTGTCTCTTGCTGAATTCCTTCTGTACTGAGGTACAAAGAACCTGAACCACAGTAAGTCCAGACACCGGGTAAGTGATTCTAATTTAAAAACCGTGGGTTCAAGACCCAATCTGGGTTTAGGCTGGGTTTGAGTCCTGGCATGTGGGTTCAAGTTCCAGCTTGGTTCTGGCCGGGTTCAAGTCATAAGTGCTGCCAGTATCAGGGCTGTGGTAGAGGAACTATATGGACAACTTTTCTTTATTCCTCTTGTCACTTTGGAGTCATACAGCTCTGGGATCAAGCCCCACCTCATGGCTTATAAAGTAAGTGACATTAGGCAACACACTTCATTTCCATAAGTCTCAGTTTTCTCATTTGCAGAATGGAGACAACTGCTACCTCACAGGCTCAATGTGTATGGTGAGAAGCACCAAGTTAGAGGTTTCTGAACTTTTCACCACTCAAAGCCCATCTTATGATCTTCCCCAATCACAACTGGGTTTTTGAGATTTTATTTTTTACTAAAATATATACAACTGTTCTTTTCTAAAAAACAGAAATAGCCACTAATCAGAAGAGACCCAAAGGTTGGTGTTACATCTGTGAATTGCTAAAGCCCTCTCCCAATGAAGTACTTTTTAGTCTAAGGAACCATATCTTAAGTAGTAAGTGTAAAATTTCAATTGAGTTTAACTGTTCCAAATCTTTTTTTAAATTTTTTTTTCATTTTTTTTTCTTTTTAGGGCCTCCCCTCAGCATATGGAGGTTCCCAGGTTAGGGGTCAAATCTGAGCAGTAGCCACTGGCCTATGCCACAGCTACAGCAACTCCAGATCTGAGCCACATCTGTGACCTACACCATAGCTCATGGCAACGCCAGATCCTTAACCCATTGAGCGAGGCCAGGGATCGAAACTGAGTCCTCACAGATGCTAGTCAGATTTGTTTCTGCTGAGCCACAACAGGAACTCCCAATTGCTCCAAATCTAGAAGCCAATAAATAAGTGTTTGCAATCTACCGTCCAATCTACACACACCCCCTCACCCATCCCACATGAATTCACACTCCCTGGAAGTGTCAGGATATTAAGCACATCTTCTTAGTTCCTGCTCTCCCTCTCTTAAAGTTCTGGAGGCCAGGGATCAACCCTGAGCCATAGCAGTGAAGAAGCCGAGCACTTAACCTACCAGGGAACTCCAATAGCTCTCCTTTTTGATGTAGATACTAGGTAAGTGCAACTACAAAATTAAGAGCTGGTCTAGGAAAGAGGGGTGGGGAGGAAAGATATGTCTCCTTGGGCTCCATTTGTAAGAAAAGTTTAGGGAGAGAGAGCCAAAGAGAAATGGGACCTGAAGGCAGCTGTGGTGTGTGAAAAATATTGAGAGTAGAGGAAATGGCAAAGGGGATTCTGAAGAACTCTTTCTCTTCCTTATGAATGTATTTTGTCTTTGGCACTTTAGAAAGAGCTTGCTATAAAGATTTTAACTGCACTTGGATTAGTTTGGATGTGGGTCTTGTTTTCCTTTGATTGTAACACTGTCACAGATGGAACAATGACACAACTGGGCTTTATTCAAATGAAACAGCAAGACCTCAAAACAAGTCAAATTGTTTTCTAAACCTAGTGCTTCATTCCTTAAGGGAAAGGAAATAGCCTTTAACTGGGAAATCTTTCCAAAGTTCTCCCAGGAGTCCTGAGGTATTTTCTCCAAAATATATTAACTTCTTTAATAGCTGGAAGTCAAGCTCTGCTCCTTATTTGGCAGAATCTGTATCATTTCCAATCTGAATCTCAGATTTTTAATGACAAGCTGTCATTTATTGAATACTTACTCTGTTAGCACTTTACAGATACCATCTCATTTAGTTCTTATAATAACTCTCTTACATGGAATTACTGTTCCTTTTTTTATAGATAAAGAAACAGATCAAGACAGATGAAGTGACTTTTCCAAAGTCACCCCGCAGAACCATAATTCAAACCCAAATCTATCCAATGCCATGACCTGTGCTTTCAATGACAACACTATGCTGTCTGGAAAGAGGCTAATGGGTTACGTATCCCAAGAATATAAACATTTTATTTTATTTTATTGTCTTTTAGGGCCACACCCATGGCATATGGAGGTTCCCAGGCTAGGGATCAAATCAGAGCTATAGCTGTCAGCCTACACCACAGCCACAGCAACATGGGATCCAAGCTGCATCTGTGACCTACACTACAGCTCACGGCAATGCCAGATACTTAACCCACTGAGCGAGGCCAGGGATTGAACCTGAGTCCTCATGGATGCTAGTCAGATTCATTTCCATTGAGTCACAATGGGGAACTCCCTAAACATTTTAATTACATACCTAAGGAATGGCTCTGTTAGCAGCAGAGATATTTTTGAGTAGGGGACTATTTGTAGTAGAAACCTTGGGCAAGTCTTTTCTTCTCTGAGCCTAAGTTTCCTCAACTCTAAAATCAGAATACTGGAGTTCCCATCATGGCACAGCGGAAATGAACCTGACTAGCCTCCATGAGGATGCTCAGATCTGGCATGGCTGTGGCGCAGGCCAGCAGCCGTAGTTCTGATTGGACCCCTAGCCTGGGAACCTCCATATGCCAAGGTGTTGAGGCCCTAAAAAAAAAAAGCAAAATAAATAAATAAAATTAGAATACATAAGATTGTTTCTAAGCTTAAATACGGAAAGAAGTAGAACACTACAAGTGCTCATCAAATGGTGGCTGTCGTTGCTCTTGTCAATATTACCCCCAAGATAATGAATGGATTTTTATGAAAGAAATAATTCACTCAAGTGAACTTAAGTAGCCTTGGTTGTGGACAGGATACCATATGGCTAGCATCAATTAAAGTTAGTGAATGAAATTAACAAGAAATTGTGGCTTAGCTTGAGAAAGTCAAACTCTCTGAGGTGAGCATAAGGCCTAGGGGCACGGGGCTACCTCAGGGAAAGTGTCTGTGAACATAGAGAAAAAGGGTAAAGGGATGGAAAAAAAGTCAATGTGAAAACTAGGCAGATCAAGGAAGTAGCATGAATTAGGAGGCAGGCCAGAGCATGTACAAGGAAGATTTTTAAAGCAGAGTTCAAGAAATCCTAAAACACACTAATGGCTGGAGGATACCATTTAAGTTCCATTTAATTCTGACTTACAGGGTGTAAAGGAAGGAATGTGGACTCATTGGCTATTGCTTTCTGAATCTGAGGCCGGGATGGGGGTGAAGAAAAAAGTCTGTGACCTTGGCCATGTGCACTCTATACAGAGTTTAAATAAAAGAGTATTGCGTCAGGAATATTTTCCAATACCATCTCATTCTCAGCCCCAGAAACCTAACTTGTTGGGATTGTTTCCCCTAGGATTCTTCTGAGGACGATCTTAGAAGCACAGCTGATGGCCTATGAAATTATCAAGGAATTAGATTGGAAAGAGGTCCCCAGAAGGCCAGTCCGCTCCCTAACAACCTGAAACTGGGGAAGAAAATGATCGAGAGCCCCAGCTTCTCAGCTCTTCCCCTGCTCTCTCAGTGCTCTCCTGTTCTCAGCCTTATCACATCCACTTCTACTCACAGTCACCAAAATTTCCTCTGAGATATTTCATTCACATCCAGGTATGATCTACTCCTAAGAGTTTCACAGGGCTTAAGGCTTCTTCAGGGTACAACTCCAAGTGGAACCATTCATACTGATGCAGCTTATGCAACCTTGACAGTTCTTAAACTTCACCTCAAGCACCCCTAGACAGAGGAGAAGGAAATAATATCCCACAGGACATCACAGGTATAGCCAAAAGTGATTTGTTGCAAGACTGGAATTATTTTGCTGTCTCCTGGTTATTGTCAAACAAAAGAAAAAGACATCAATTTTACAGTCAAGTCTACCAGATATTGCTATGGACTAAACTGTGACTCCCAATTCATAAGTTGAAGCCCTAACTCCCAATGTGGTGGTATTTGGACAATGGGTTGGATAAGTTCATGAGGGTGGGGCCCTCATGATGGGATTAGTGTCCTTTTAAGAGAGCTTGCTTCCCATCTCTGCCATGTGAGGACACAGAGAGAAGGTGGCCATCTGTGAGCCTGGAAGAGTCCTCAATGGGGAGCCAAACTGGCCAGCACATTGATCTTGGACTTCTCAGCTTCCATAGATGTAAGAAAGAAAGTTCTGTTGCTTAAGCCACTTGGTCTATGGTATTTCATTATGGCAGACCAAGTTCAACAATATAGAAACTAATGCTTGCTTCAATAAACACTGGTTTAAATAATCTAAAGTTATTTAGCTTCCTTTTCCTCAAATCTTGGAGTAAAAATTGACACGCCAGGAAGATGTGCCTATTTAGCCTATTGCTTTGAGTGGCCCCTGCTTCTGAGGCCAACCTGAGTAGCACAGGCAGGGAAGGCTCTCATGCCCAAACTTTGCATCCTCTGGGAGTGTTTGCATTTCAACAGGAAGTAACGTCCTTATTTGAAAGGTACTGAGAAATAGAAGGAAGTTTTATTTTTGGTTTATTAGAATCATCCTAACCTGGATTTCCCATCATGGCTCAGTGGAAACGAATCTGACTAGTATCCATGAGGATGCAGGTTAGATCCCTGGCCTCGCTCAGTGGGTTAAGGATCTAGCATTGCCATGAGCTGTGGTGTAGGTCGCAGATGTGGCTCAGATTTGGCATTGCTGTGGCTGTGGCACAGGCTGGTGGCTACAGCTCTGATTCAACCGCTTGCCTAGGAACCTCATATGCCACAGGTGTGGCTCTGAAAGGACAAAGAAAAAAGTAATTATCCTAAACCCCTGCTTTTCCATACTATGTAAAGTGACTTACTCCATCTAGAGTTTGGGCCATATTGGCTCTATGTTGTCCCTGATAAGAACAGCATAGGCTAGCATACTGAATGATTGTCCAGGACAAGCAATCAATACACAATAGCTGCCCAAATCCACCTAGACAGCCATCATTTATTAAACCTCTGCCATCTGCTGAACAATAGGCCAGGTACTGAAAATATGGGCAGAATTCTAACAAAGTCTTAAATGCAGAAATCTGACTAGGAAGGTGTGTCTGGTATCTAGGAGAAAAAGATGCTCTTTTTCCCCTAAGCCCAAACTATCCTTAAATTTCCTACTTACTAGCCCTTTTGCCATATGGAGAACTGAAATTGCTACTTGATGCTAAGTACTGAGAAAAAGTTAGAGCCCTTCCCAAAACAGGTCATTCTTCACAGCACCAAGTTCTGTATATTGTTAGCCATGTATTTTCCTTTAATATTTGCATTCGTTAGGGTATTAGGATGATTGAGCCCAGAAATAAGAAGATCATTTTCTTTAAAAGCTACTAAGTCTCATCCCGGCTTTGGCTCAGAGTGGCAGGTGATTTACTTCACTGTATTTGCTTGATGCCTAAAGTATCACACTCATCTTCTCCTAGTTGAATAGAAAATCTGAGGCTCGTTAGAGGCCTCTAACTCGGCTTATTCCATTCTAGTTCTGGTGCTTTAGCAAAAAACACCCAGAAAATGGTGTGATTTTTAAGTCGAAATTATATTTTAGAAGCCCCCACATATCTCAGGCACTCTTAAAACCTACTTTTGCTTGTAGCTATTAGCACTAGGGAAGACCTTCCAATTGGAGCAGAGACTGTGTGATCCCTTGCAAGTCCCTTAAGTCAGTTGAGCTTCAGTTTTCTCATCTATCAAATGGGCTCAATAAAAATGGTGCTGCCCAACTTGCAAGGATAACATGACAGCAAATGAGTCCATCCTGTGAGCGAGTGGTGACGAGGAAGAAGAGAAGCCAGTAAGATAATGGTGAGGGCAGATGCCAGGCCATTCTTGCTGAGAGAGAAAAAAATATTAAAGAGCAAAAGAAAGAATATCAGGGCAAGATTAAGAAAATTTAGCAGGACTCAAAGTTTGAATTAACCAAGCTAGGCACAGTGAGCATCATATGTGAAGGTAAACTCTGGAGGCAACTAGGAAAATGTGCTAAATTTGTATGAGATGAGTAGAAGGAAGGAATGGAGAAAAGATGAGAGAGGGTCTTTTTTTTATTAAAGTATAGTGGATTTACAGTGTTGTGCCAATTTCTGCTGTACAGCATAGTGACCCAGTCATACACACACACACACACACACACACACACACACACATTCTTTTTCTCATACTATATTCCATCACGTTCTAGCCCAAGAGATAATACATAGTTTCCTGTACTATACAGTAGGACCTTGTTGTTTATCCATTCTAAATGTAATAGTTTGCATCCACGAACCCCAAACGCCTAATCCATCCCACTCCCTCCCCCTTGGCAACCGCAAGCCTGTTCTCTATGTCTGTCTGTTTCTGTTTTGCATATAGGTTCATTTTCACCATATTTTAGATTCCACATACAAGTAATCTCATATAGTATTTGTCTTTCACTTTCTGATTTACTTCACTTATTATGATAATCTATAGTTGCATCCATGTTGCTGCAAATGGCATTCTTTAATTCTATTGTATGGCCGGGTAGTATTCCACTGTGTATATGTACCACATCTTAATCTGTTCATCTGTTGATGGACATTTAGGTTGTTTCCACGTCTTGGCTATTGTGAATAGGGCTGCAATGCACATAGGGGCATCATGTATTTCTTGAATTATAGTTCTGTCCAGATACTTTTTAAAAAACCTGAAGAATCTTATCATGTGTACCTTGTATAGGAAAGTAACATCCAACCATAAGTGATCGCTATGGTTATTTGACTGCCACATGGGGATCCTGGTTATTGACATAGTGTTTGTGAGGTAATATAGACTACTAGAGAAGGACACGAGCATAAGTTTTGGTATTAGAAAGACCTGGGTATGAGTCCTTCTCCACCATTTGCTGATTGGTTGACCTTGGACAAGTTAACCACTCTGAACTTGAGTGACTTCCACTGTCAAATGGACACAATAAGAGTGCCTGCCCATAGGACCATAAGAATTAAATGGGATGCTGCTTGTAAATGGTGGCAACAGAGCCCTACACATAAAAAATGATCAATAAATGTTAGCAACTGCTATTGTTATATTTTTCAGTGATAGAAGTAGGATTTTAAATGGAGGAATTAGGATGGAAAGATCTGGAGCACTGGAAACTACTGAGGATGGCAGGTTGATGGGCTGAGTGTCAGCATGAAGGGACAGAGAGGGACAAGGGTCCTGAAAGGAGGATAGGAAGTGCCTCATCTTCCAGGGTTTAGCTCTTGGCCAGTCATGCGTACAGGCAGCACAGGAATAAGCTTCCTGATGTGGCCATAGCAGAAGCCCTTCCCCTTTGCTCCCACCAGCCTCCCAGAGAATAGAATTTTCAAAAGGTGGCAGAGCGTGACAAAAGCTGTGCGGGGGACCCTGGTCTCTGCTGCATCCGATGCTTCTACATACAACCAGCACATGACAGAGAACGTCTGCCAAGCCCATGGCTCACTCAGCCTGGGCAAGGGGCTCTGTTTCCTTCCTTCCATCCCTCCCCTCTCCATAACTGATTCCTTTCCAGAGCACCTATTTTATCCAATTAAAAGAGAAGCATGCTCATCAAGAGCTCTGGAGTCAGCCTGACTAGGTTTGAAAGCTGACTCCTCCAGTCACCAATGTGACCTTGGGCAGGTCAGGGAAATTCTCCAAGCCTTGACTGTCTTACTTGTAAAATGGGGATAATTCGAACTGACCTTCCTTCTAGGACTATTGTGAGGCTTAGTGAGATGCTGCTCATTAAGTTCTCCTGGAGCCCTGCCTGTATCTGGATTCTAGATAAGTGATCGCTATGGTTATTTGACTGCCACATGTTGTTCTCTTGTGATTATGGTATCTCCCGTGCCAGGTAAGTATCACACGTTGTCCTCTTGACCAGCATACCAAGGCTTACTCCCAGGATGTAAATGGCATCAGAACAAATGTGCTTTAATTTCGAATACTGATTATGTAGAGAAATGCTGGTGTTTGGGGAGGGGGGCCAAGGTATGGAAATGGACACACAAATGCCTACTCACAATCAGCTGCCACCAACAAACGTCAGTCCCCACCTCCCTACAAGTGACATTTGGCAAGGGGTTTTTAAGAAGGTTTTGAGGGCAAATATCTCCTCTGCAGCTCCCACCTCACCTCACTCCAAGCCACCTCAACTAAGAGCAGCAATCCCATCAGACAAATCACAGAATTTCAGATCAGGAAGGGGAGAGCCACTCCAGGTCATCTAAGGAACCCTCCTCTGAGGCCCAGAGAGGCCAAGTGGCTTGCTCAAGGTCCCATGGCAAATCCACGGCTGAGCTGGCAGTAGACACCAAACCTCCTAATTCTTGTGCAGCCTCCCAAGGGAGGCAGCACATGACAAACTCTGAAAATTGCACAATGTCCCTCTGAGAGTACAGCACTGGCTGTACAACGGCATATATTATACAGGGAAGAACAATTGTGCTTCTCCTCTCCCTGCTGAGCTGTGTTTGGCAAGTTGTTGGTACTGAAAAAGGTGTAGCTGTAATTCACTATGGTGACCCCCCATCCCCCTCCAGGAACAGGCCGTGTGTTCAGCCATTTGCTTGCATGTAGATTACTTATGTTATCAGGAATCTGCATATTCACCCAGCCCAGATCTCAGAGCTCCTGACAGCTCCTGAGGGGCAGAAGCGGAGTATTTTTCTTTCACCTTTTGACACAGCCCGGGGCATTGTTTCAATGCAAAGGGGACTGTTGAAATGCTTTCAGTGATGGGCAAATCTCTTCATGATATGTCAATAAATGTGAATGGGAAGAAAGGAGAGATAGGGAAGGAGAGATGAAAGAGTGGCGGTGGGAGGAGAGAAGCACAAAGTAAGAGGGGCAGGACAGAGGAGGAGGACGATGGTGGGGTCAGGAAGTTTATTAGTATTGTACCTCCTTCTACAATATGTAAAAGTGTCTCTCAAAACATGTCCTGTGGCATAGTGTTTGGTGGGCTGCCACACAGAAAAGATTTCTGTGAGCCAGAAAAATAAGTGTGGGAAAATTCTGGTATGCAGAGTAATCAAGTTTCTTTACTATAGGACTATTTGGAGTCTTTTATACGGTGACTTCATCCCTAGGAGATACTGAGTCTAAGAAGTGTTCCCCCGACTTCTTAGACTAGAAAACATGACCTTGAGCTTTTGACCAGGAACACGCCATTTTAAAACATTTTTTTTTTTGGTCATGCCCACTACATGTGAAAGTTCCCAGGCCAGGGATCAAATCTACACCACGGCAGTGACCTGAGCCACAGTAGTGAATATGCTGGATCCTTAACCACTGCGCCTCAGGAGAATTCCTTTTTTTCTTTTTTTTCTTTTTTGTTTTTTTTCTGAAAACATGACAAAAATTTATTATAATTGATTGACAATGTTCTGTCAATTTCTGCTGTACAGTAAAGTGACCCAGTTATTCAGATATATATACGTTCTTTTTCTCGTATTATCTTCCATCATGTTCCATCACAAGTGACTGGATATAGTTCCCTGTGCTATACAACAGGACCTCATTGCTTATCCAATCCAAATTCAATAGTTGAAAACATTTTTAATCAGGAGTTCCCTGGTGGTCTAATGGTTAAGGATCTGGTGTTGTCACTGCTGTGGCTTGGGGTAACATTTTTAATTGGTAATAAAATTAGACTTCCATTCTATAACTATCCATTTGGGCACTTATCAATACCTGCCCAAACAACTATGTGCCTTTGCAATACCCTAGGGGACAACACGCTTAGCACACACACACACACACACACCGCAGGCAGTAGCTTGGTGCCTTGGAAAAGGTCATCTAGGCCACCTTTTCATGTGAAGTTTCCTTTCTCGATGCGAATATGCTTGGCTCTGAGGATCACTATCTTCCTGGCTTGGCCTCAATGTCACAAAAAAATGTGACTGGGTTGGACATTTTATCCGTAGGCAGCCTTCCTTGGACATCAGCCGGAGCAAAGTCAAAAAGTTTCTCGTCTTTTACCTTGAGGTCTAGGGCCCAACCCCAACCACATGACCACATGACTCAAATACAGAAGAGCAAGAGAGCAACATTAGCTTCTGCAAAGATTGGAAATATAATGCTGGGGTCAATAGTTGGTAGAAGTTAGTAGGTGGCAATTTTTAGTTCACAAGCACTAGATAGTGGGTGGAAGTAATGTCATAGCAGTGGTTCTATTAAAATATAAAATATTAGGCACCACTGCATATTAAAATATAAAATATTACTGAGACCATGTTATATAGTGAATTATCATAATGTAGAACCCTATATTCCATTATTTTGAATGGGAAAATAATAATATTTTCCTAGTTCAACCAAAAGCTCCAAATTTTCCTAATTATTGCTAAAACTCTCTCAAACAACTACATACATCAATCTACAAAGTATTTATTAATAATATAAACCACTGAACATGTCAATATCTAATTATTTAACACAAAGCAACTCATCAATAGGTATTCTATGTTTGGTGTACAATAATTCACAAGCTCAGAAACAAATTATATTTCCTTCCTAAACTGCAGCGAACATATACTGTAATATAAATAAATAAGGAAATAATAAGTTAGAGAGTCTCAAGATGTGGTCCACATGGACCTTGGTTGATAGTGCCCCCAGGCACTTGTAATAAGAAAATACTAGGACTCATGAAAAGCTAAACTCTTAGGGAAAGTGTGAGGGAGATGATAGTGATGATATTCAATGATTTTAATTGGTTGGAACTCAAGATGCTATCCTATCCAGAGAAGGGTACATTCTATGTCTCTGGATGGGACTCCCATGCAACTCAAATGCTTTCATCTGAGAACTTTCAATTTGAATAATGACTTGGGATAAACATTTTTTTGGCCCTGCCTGCAGCATGTGGAAGTTCCTAGGCCAATGAATGAATCCGCACTACAGTAGTGACTCCATCCACAGCAGTGACAAATGCCAGATCCTTAACCTCTAGGCCACCACGTAACTCCAGGGATAAGCATTTCTAAGTGGTTATAGTGGATATCTAGATAGTGAGACTTGGGACGGTGAGGGATACCTGTATAGCAGTACTGGCAGTTCGCATTCACTGAAAACTTTACATTAGAGCAAGGTCCCCATTTGCCTCATTCACTGATGTATTCCCAGTGCCTAAGCACAAAGCTCAGCACATCATTAGTGCTCAATAAACATTTGTTCAGTGAATGAACTGAGCATACACTGAGCACCAGGCACTAAGCAATCTACCTGTGTTATCTCATAGAATTCTTTTTTTTTTTTCTTGGCTTTTTAGGGCCGCCCCCATGGCATATGTATATTCCCAGGCTAGGGGGTCAAATCGGAGCTGTAGCCGCTGGCCTACGCCACAGCTATAGCCATGCCAGATCAGAGGTGCACCTCTGATCTACACCACAGCTCATGTCCTTAACCCACTGAGTGAGGCCAGAGATCGAACCTGTGTCCTCATGGATACTAGTCAGATTCGTTTCCTCTGACCCATGACAGGAACTCCTCTCAGAATTCTAATACTGACATCCTTATGCGGTAGGTAGTGTCATTACTCCCATTTTTTAGATGAGGAAACTGAGCCCTAGAATTCAAGAGGAACTTAAGCAACATGACACAGTGCATGTGTCAGAGCCAGAAACTTGTACCTCTGACTTCCTGGGCCCAAGGTCAATGTTTTTTAACCACTATCCCATATATGATTTTGTTCTCTCACTTAGAAATTCAGATACCTGTTTGGGTTCTATAGGCTATAGAATCTTCCGACACCTGATATCAGAGACCTTGGGAAAAAGACAGCTACTTCTAAGAATTATGAATCACCTGTACATTATTTCATTACTACTATTAAGTCAAATTTTTAAATACTGTGACATATATTGTTTCCTTTGTTAGAATTAATAATAATTACAGCTACCATATGTTAGGTCTTTACTATGTGCCATTCAGCACTGTGCTATGTAGTACTATATCTGTTATTTCCTTAATCTTTACAGTAACCTGATGAGGTAGGTACTATTATAATTCCCATTTTATAGACAAGGAAACCAGGGGTTGAAAAAGTAACTTCCCTACACAAATACCCAGTAAATTACAGAGCTGAAATTTGAACTCACATGTGTCAGATTATAAAACAAAAGATCTTAGTCACTTACCACACCTCTTTGGTGACCAGTAGACAAATCAGCTGATTTGACAAAACAGCAGACCTTACTGCTACTGCCTTATTAACTATTGTCAGGGCCTGAAAGACTCTAACCATCCTCCTTTTGGCCTTTGAAAATCCTACTGTTCTTCCAGTTTCCACTGGGAAGCCTTCCCTGAATGCTATTCTTCAAGGATCGATTCCTCTGCTTGGTCCTCCTCAGCACTCCATATGTGAGCCTCAAAGACTCGTCAATTCGCACATCTCCACACTGTGTAGCTGTCTTCCCTGCTTTTGCTGGTTGGACTGGGAGCTCACATAGTGCAAGATCCAGGTTCATTGTGAAGAAGAACAGAATATATCACCTGAAACGTGCCTCTTTGGCTTGAACTGATTATATTTAGGAAAGAGCAGGCACAGGAAAAGCTTTGAAAATGAAGTAGAAGTTACCCTTTCTAGGAGACATTTATATATTTTAAATAAAGTATAGTTGACTTACCATGTCGTGTTAGTTTTAGGCATATAGCACAGCAATTTGGAGACACACACTCTCATATACATATATATATATATATATATGTTTTTTTTTCAGAATCTTTCACCTTATAGGTTATTGCAAAATATCAAGTAGTTTCCTGTGCTATACAGTAGGTCCTTATTGTTTATTTTATATGTAGTAGTGTGTATGTTAATTCCAAACTCATAATTTACCCGTCCCCCCTTTCCCTTTGGTAACCACAAGTTTGTTTCTGTCTGTGAGTCTCTCTCTGTTTTAGAAATAAGTTCATTTGTATCATTTTTCCAGATTCCACATATAAGTGATATCATATGATATTTGTCTTTGTCTGACTTCTTTCACTTAGTATGATAATTTCTAAGTCCATCCATGTTGCTACAAATGCTATTATTTCATTCTTTTTTATGGTTGAGTAATATTCCATTGTATATGTCATTTATAAAGGATATCTCCCTCTCTGCACCAGGAAGAGGAGGATGACCAAATCTCTAGAAATTCTTATCCATAAAGAAGGCAATGACAGCTGGAGACACTATTTAAAGAGATGGTTTAGGCCATTTTGGAGAGTTTCTCAGTTTTTCCTGGGTTTCTCCCATATATACAGGAAGTATACATGTTATTAAACTGTGGTTTGTTTTTCTATTAATATCTTTTGTTACAGGAGGGATCTCAGCCAAGAACCTAGAAGGTCCTTGGAGGCCCTGCCTGGCTGGACGCTCAGTATGAGAAGTGGGCTGCTGATGACGATATGTGCAGCTCTGCATCTGCATCCCACCCCATCTGCAACACATCTGCAACACATCTTCCCAGAACAGTAGAGGGAAAATTTTTCTTCCTCCTACAGCTGGTTCTGGCTGCCTATTTCCTCACTATAAGTAGGGTGCCATGAGCATAGTAGGGACAGGAGAGTGCGGCTTCCATACCACAGAGTGCATGTGAATTCATTTTAAAATAATTAACCTTTACTGCATTATTTCTCTTATTACTAACACAATATACATTTACTTTGGAGAACGTAGAAAATATACATAAGCAAGATGGATAGAAAGACTTAAAACTCTATTAATTCAACCACCTAGAGAGAACCTTTGTTAACAGTTTAACCGTTTGGTGCACATCCTTTCATACTTGTTTCATGCATGCCTGCTCCTTTTTTTTTTTTTTTTAACCCATCAGGACTCAACTACTTAAACGAATTTGTAAACTGTTTTTCCTGTTAAAAAAAAATCAAACTATGTCTAGATACTCATGTTGCAACAGAAGAAAGGGTGGGGGAAAAAACTGTAACTGCAATGTATACATCTAAGGATAACCTGACCCCCTTGCTGTACAGTGGGAAAAAAAAAATCATAGGGAACACTTTGCTATAGCTTTGACTGTACTTTTATATCATTTTTATTTTTTTAATTTTTTAATGATTTTTAATTTTTCCATCATAGCTAGTTTACAGTGTTCTGTCAATTTTCTACTGTACGGCAAGGTGACCCAGTCGCACATACCTATATACATTCTTTTTCTCACATTATCATGCTCCATCATAAGTGACTAGATATAGTTCCCAGTGCTAGACAGCAGGATCTCATTGCTTATCATTCAAAAGGCAATAGTTTTCCTCTATTAACCCCAGTTTCCCAGTCCATCCCACTCCCTTTCCCTCCCCCTTGGCAACCACAAGCCTGTTCTCCAAGTCCATGAGTTTCTTTTCTGTAGAAAAGTTCATTTGTGCCCTATACTAGATTCCAGATATAATTGATATCATATGGTATTTGTCTTTCTCTTTCTGACTTACTTCACTTAGTATGAGAGTCTCTACTTTCATCCATGTTGCTGCGAATGGCATTATTTTGTTCTTTTTATGGCTGAGTAGTATTCCATTGTATATATGTACACCACATCTTCTTAATCCATTCATCTGTCAATGGACATTCAGGTTGTTTCCATGTCTTGACTATTGTGAATAGTGTTGCAATGACCATGTGGGTGCATGTGTCTTTTTCAAGGAAAGTTTTGTCTGGATATATGCCCAAGAATGGGATTGCTGGCTCACAGACTATACCATAATATAGCACACACCAGAGCTGATTTAATAAAGTCCTTAATATGAAAATTTAAATTGTTTCAAATTCTTTGCTTTTCAGATACACCTGAAGCAACCTAAATACTATCACTAGAGGAGCAATTAAAGTATGGTACAACTATTCAATGTAATATTATGCAGCTGTTTTAAAGCTTGATGTGGAATGCTAAGTGATAATATGGAGTGATTACCAAGATATGTTATTAAGTGAAAAGAGAAAAGTGCAAAATTATACTTTTAAAATGGCCTGTATATATTATAGATAGCTAACTTTATGTGCAAAGATTTTCCTCAAAGGATATACAGATGGAAAAAATATAAAATTTGCTCAACATCAGTAATCATCAGAGAAATGCAAAGCAAAACCATTACGACGTATCGCTTCACACTTATCAGAATGGCTATTATCAAAAAGATCACAATTAATGAATATTGGCGAGGATGTGGAGAAAAGGGAACCCCTGTACACTGTTGGTGGGAATGTAAATTGGTGCAAGCACTATGGAAAAAAGTATGGAGCTTCCTCAAAAAAACTAAAAATAGAACTACCATGGAGTTCCCGTCGTGGCTCAGTGGTTAAAGAATCCAGCTAGGAACCATGAAGTTGTGGGTTCAATCCCTGGCCTTGTTCAGTGGGTTAAGGATCCGGCGTTGCCATGAGCTGTGGTGTAGGTCGCGGACGCATCTCGTATCCCTAGTTGCTGTGGCTCAGGTGTAGGCCGGTGGCTACAGCTCTGATTAGACCCCTAGCCTGGGAATCTCCATATGCCAAAGGAGTGGCCCTAGAAAAGGCAAAAAAAGGACAAAAAAAAAATAGAACTACCATATGATCGAGCAATTCCAGTCCCAGTTGCATATTCAAAGAAAATGAAAATATAAAAGCTCGAAAAGATATATGCACCTAAATGTTCATAGCTGCATTAATTACAATAGCTAAGATGTGGAAGCAACCTAAGTGCCCACTGACAGAGGAATGGATAAAAAAGATACGGTACACATATACAATGGAACATTACTCAGCCATAGAAAAGAATGACTTTTTGCCATTTTGCAACAACGTAGGTAGAACTGGAGGGTATCATGTTTAGGGAAAGATGTCAGAGAATAGTATCACTGTACACTATCACTTGTATGTGGAATCTAAAAAATAAAACAAACAAAAATATATAGCATAACAGAAACAGACTCACAGATATAGAGAACAAACTAGTGGTTACCAGTGGGGAGAGGGAAGGGAGAGGGGCAAGATGGGGGGGTAGGGAATTAAGAGATACAAACTACTACATATAAAATCAATAAGGTACAAAGATATATGGTACAGCACAGGGAATAACCTTAAATGGAGTATAATCTATAAAAATTTTGAATTAGTATGTTGTACACCTGCAAGTAATTAATAGTGTAAATCAACTATACCTCAATTAAAAAATACAAAACTATCAGCAATGGTTTTACCTGGGGAGGTGTGGGACTAGAAGTGGGCAGGAAGAGCTTTTCTTTTTATTTTATATCCTTCAAAAGGACTATATATTTTTTCTTGGGTGATGCATATCCATATACAGAGTACGTGATGAAAAACTGACTCAATAAGTATTTATATATGTTGATGATGGATGATTTTTTCAGTGTGCTGGGAAAGGGAAAGGCAGGGACAAGTTATATTGGCACTGAGTGCCTGAGGAGTTTACTGGAGGACACACCATCAGGAAGAGTCAACATGTCCCATGGGAAGGCCGAGGAGGTCCTCTACCCTACTGCAGTAGCTGAAGCAGCTTCCACAAAGCCATGCATTACTGCACACACCAGAGCCCAAGGGAAAGTGAGGCTTCCAATTCCTGCTCTGAAGCAGTACTTTCTCAGCTGTGTTGCCTGAAGCCCTCAGAGTCCGCTGAGAGGGATGCCAAGATTCCAGGGCCTCACTGCCGTTTCACTTAAAGCAGATTGATTTTTGAAAACAATTTAAATAGTAGTAAAATACACATGTTCTAAAATGTATTTACCATCTTAAACATTTTAACGCATGCAGTTCAATGGTTTTAAGAAAGCAGATTCAGGAGTTCCCGTCATGGCGCAGTGGTTAACAAATCCGACTAGGAACCATGAGGTTGCGGGTTCGGTCCCTGCCCTTGCTCAGTGGGTTAACGATCCGGTGTTGCCGTGAGCTGTGGTGTAGGTCGCAGACCCGGCTCGGATCCCGCGTTGCTGTGGCTCTGGTGTAGGCCGGTGGTTACAGCTCCGATTGGACCCCTAGCCTGGGAATCTCCATATGCCGCAGGAGCGGCCCAAGAAATAGCAAAAAGACAAAAAAAAAAAAAAAAAAGAAAGCAGATTCACTTTTAACCTGATTCACATATGGTGGCTCCATGGTTAAAAGACATTGGATAATGAATGCTCTAAGCATAGTACTTCTTGATTTTTCCAGGACACAGCATAGGTGAAAAACGACAATGTTTATACGGCACGTCAAAGTGGAATGACAAGTTTACTCATGGCTAGAGGCAAAACCTGACCACGGACTCTGGCTACTTCATCATCTACCAGACGACCTGGAAGGATCAAGAGTTCAGTACAACTGTAAGTCACTCAGGGCACATAAGTGCATCTCGACTTACCAGTTAGCGTCACGCAAAGGACTGAGAGAACCAACTCACCAAATTCAGAATGAAATTTAAAGGCCAGTGTTGAATGGCCTTTGCCAAGAGCAGCCTGCCAAGAGGAAAAGGACACAAAGGGTCTTGGGAACTAACTGGCTCCAAGATAGCTGAGCCCATTTACATGACTCAGTCAGAATAGAGTGCCAGGGGCATCAGTCAATTTTACAGAGCATTGGTTAACCTAGCAAGTCAGCTCAAATAAAGGTCAAAGAGCTTCCTCTCTCACTGGTTCCATGCACCTGAGCAAAAGTGAAAGGTCACCTTGCTTCTGGGATCTAGCACAGAAATGTGTCCACAAAGAACCTCAATCTCCCAGAAGAGAGTTCTACACTTAGTCACTGGGGCCACAATGGCTGGACTCATCCAAGTCAGGCCAAGTCTGGGGTCAGGAACACTAAACCAACCATTAAGCAGAGGAGAAATTATTAAGATCCAGACCATACATCCTTCTGTCTCAACAACGGCTAAAGCTCCTGGGATCTAAAGAATATAGGGAGACGCTGCAGAAAGAAAACCCAAGACTAGGAATCTAAGGCCTGTGTTTTGGCAGTAGAAATTCATAGCTATACCCACAGTTTCTCTTTTCATAATAACTAACATTTATGAGCATTTACTATACGCTACACAGTTTATGTGATTTATTTCATTTGATCCTCACACAGAGGTTTAAATCAGTTAATCCATATAAAGAAGTGATGACAATGTTTAGCATATAATAGGCACTCAATACATCTGAAATCTAAATCTAAAACAAGTGCTCTGAGGTGGATATATTATCTGTGCTTAATGTTTAGGACAACTCACACCCAGAGAGATAAGATAACTTGCCTAAGGTCAAGTCAAAAGTAAATGGCAAATCTAGGATGCAGACATTCTCATTCTAAACTACTACACTATGTTATCCCACCTACTCAACCAGCCAACCACCAACCAACCAACCTGTTTCTAGATACCTACTCAATCTCAGGTACTCTGGATAAAGACTTAGGCCCAGGCCTAATCCTAAAGAAATCCTAAGTTAATATAGCTGTTCTCATCCAGGTCTCCATTGTGAGGAGAGCCAGTTACACCTAGAGCTTCCCTGATAGGAGTAGCCCAGAACCCACAGCCTATCTTTTCTATATCATCCAGGTTGAGTAGGCCCATGAGGAATCTAGGGTAAATGAACATATGTGTCACAATTTTTAAAGTTGGTATTCACTGGCTAATCATTGCATAGCACAGTGAACTCTACCCATTAGTCTGTAGTCTGTGATAGTCTATATGGGAAAAGAATCTGAAAGAGAAAGGATGTGTGTACATATATAACTGATCCCTTTGGTGTACAGCAGAAATGATCAAAACCTTATAAATCAACTCGACTTCAATAAAACTTTAAAACAATGAAGAAATAAGTTGGTATCCACTATCTTGTGGGGAGACAGACCTAAAACCCAGGAATTGCAATATGACCTCCATACCATGCTGGAAGTACACACAGGAGGGAAGCATTAATTCCACTTAGGGCTGAGAAAAGATAGAAAGTGGGGATAGATAGCATGGAGAGCATTACCTTCTCTTCTAGAATCTTACAGTAGGTGAGATAGAGCTCACTGGAACACAGAAAAAGGCAGTCAGCCATGGAAAGGGGACATAATTGGTCTTCCCATTTCTCTTAACTCTTATCTTTTAGACCTAAGAAAAACAACTTAGGGAGAAAAAAGGCCAAGAGAGAGATGGCAATGAAAAGGGATTCTCAAGAGAGAAAAACAGAACAGAAGGAAAATAAGAGACAGAGGCAGGATACCCTGAAATCATACTGAGAGTTGGTGAAAGGGGGGTTCTGGGAGGAGGTCACAGTATCTCTATGACTTTGGAGGAGGAAGTGAAGGGCAGAGGGTAGTAAAGCTAAAGGGGACATATTGATTCTGCCATAACTCCTAAGATGCACCCAGGAATTCTAGAATGGAACCACTGTTTGGGTTGAGTCTCAAAAGATCCGTAGGAATTAGCCAGGTAAAGTGGGGTGGGGGAAGGGGACAATAGCATGAACTAAGACACTAAGACCACCCAGGGAATAATGGGGTTGGTGAAGTTCAGGTCTTTTGTGTGGCCAGAGTTCTAGGGTTCATGCAGAAGTGATAAAAGATAAATCTGGCTAGAGAAGAAGGCCCAAGGACAAGAGATAAAGGGTCTTATGTACCTTACAGTTGACCCTGGCTTCTCTGGAGGGAAACCACGGTTGATCCTTCTACCTTTCTGTAGTGTGGTAAAGGACACGCAAAGTGATGGTCGGAGTTCATTTCAGCATAGAGGACTATATTCCAGCTATATATTCAGTAGTTCCACCGCATAAAATACAACTGATTATTGTCACTTATCTGATTTTGGAAGTGGGACATTTGTGTACAATCTTGATGTACTTCAATATAAAAACATGCTATACACTTTGCACGGTAATTCCAATGGAGAAAAAGAAATGCAAACTTAATGAGCTGTACTCAGAGTGTTGAATGAAGTTGGCATTATAGATGATGAGGGCAGAAATAGAAATAGACCGCTTGAGCGCACTTCTTTTCTGGGATCCCTCCCATTAGCTACAGCTAAAAATGATTGGTCATAACATCCCAGAAGCTTAAGGTACTGAATTTGGCTGTGAGGCTTAGAGTAAACAGAAGAGCAACAGGAGAAGGGAAGACGGCCCTGGTATGTGCCATTCGCATAGCCCATGTGTGGATTGTTCCTGCAGCCCCCTGATTTGCATTGGCAAGCAGGATCCTGCAGTGAGAACTAGTGATGCACTTGGTTTGGCTCTTTGGGTTTATTTTGTTTTGTTTTTGGTTTGGTTTGGTTTTGGCCATGCCTATGGCATGAGGAAATTCCCGAGCCAGGGATCAAACCTGTGCCACGGCAATGACAACACTGAATCCTTAACTGCTAAGCCACCAGAGAACTCCAGTTTTGCCCTTTGTGGATGAAGGCTTACTGGAATCACTTGAGCGCAACAAGTGAAGAGAAGCGAAGCAGCAGAATTTCTTCATTTAAAGAGGGCATGAAGAAAGGAAGTTTGTGCAAAATACCAAAAAGCACATTGTCCTGGAAGCCAGGGAGAAAGGGAGATGGAGAAGACAATATCAAATGGAGAGCAGAAGGTCTCAGAGTCAGGGACTATGAGAAGTTAGATGAAAGTACACATCAAGTCTTGCCTGGAGAGGTTTAATTCAAAGTCTCTTTGAGACCAAAAACTATTTTTGATGCACTTAGAAGTAATAAAAAGTCATATTCACAAAGCAAGTAGCTCTTATGTTCTTTCCATAAAACCTTCTAAAGTGAAGCATAAAAACATACTGAAACTCATGGACATACTATGATTCTAAAACTCTTAACTTTAGGGGGCAACCCTTGGAAAGTTAAATTATAAAAAAGCATATTTATAGCAATATCTAATTACAGTAGACAAACCAAGGCCTGCTCAGAGATTGGTCTTTCCTGTCCTTGGGCTGGTACACTGATGGGTATATTACAATGTATACAGAGCAGTAAAAGAGGCCATCTATTATTCAGTAGTCAGATTAGGTATTGAGCTTGCTAATTGCTAATGAAATGAACTTCCTAGGATGTCAGCCATGTAAAAAACACCAGAGATGTTACAAAGAACAGGCTGTCTTCCCCAAAGACTAAGGCTGAATCCAAGTACTGGGGTTAAAAGTTGTGTGAGGAGTTCCTGTCATGGCGCAGCAGAATCAAATCCAACTAGGAACCATGAGGTTGCAGGTTTGATCCCTGGCCTCACTCAGTGGGTTAAGGATCCAGCGTTGCCATGAGTTGTGGTATAGGTCGCAGACGTGGCTCGAATCCTGCATTGCTGTGGCTGTGGGGTAGGCCGGCAACAACAGCTCCAATTCAACCCCTAGCCTGGGAACCTCCATATGCCGCAGGTGCAGCCCTAAAAAGACAAAAAAAAAAAAAAAAAAGAAAAGTGGTGTGAGATGTCAAACAGTGTAGCAGATACAGAGAAGTTCTGAGGGACAAATAGTTATTATTTGCGAGCAGACCTAAGACGCACTACCTTCATTGACCAAAGTTCTGCCTGTGTTGTCGGTCCCAAGGCTGCTTAGGCTTACCAACTCAGTGATTAGTGTAAGATTTACCTAGACCAGAATTTGTAAGATCAGTGTATATCCCGTAATTATCTACAAAATATGAGCATACAAGTATTTCTCTGGAGAGAATAAAAATAGCTTTCATCTGATTTTCAAAGTGCTCAAAGACCCCCAGAAAAGAATAATCACTTCTAGAAAAGTTTGATTTCTAAGAAACAGTCTCCATAAGTTTTCCTGAGTATCAGCACTTGCTATTTTATACCTGCCAATCAGTTCGAGACACTAGCCAATCAAGTAACATGTCTGCAAACCTACTTTAGAATATGAAAACCCTCCAAACTGCTCAAACTGGTAGAGTTAGGGAATTGGGCCAAGTCTCAATTTTGTTTGCTGTCTAATATTCTGGACAACCACCAACTTCACTGTGGGTACTATGTCCATGTCCCCGAACTGGGAGACTATTTTGTAAACAGTGTAACTTTAGCAACAGTTTAGTGAACATGAAATATTATATTGTATATATACATATGTAGTATATATACATATATAATACAATAGCTATTATATTTTTAGCTAAAATTAATCTTAACCAAGAACCATCTCAACTCCCTTTTTTCTGTCCCAAGATTGACATAATTCCACCTGACACCCTGCTGTTCAGGTGAATGCATGGAAACTATTATCCACTTATTGATTATCAAAGTTATCAACAGATAATCTTCAAGTAATGTCAGCAGAAACATCATAGCATTCCAAAAATCTCACTGGAAGTATATGATTCATTTAAAAAACTGAACGGATTATAGATACTGTGTTCTACATAGAGTTGGCAGCTAAAGGGCAAGAATAACTCAAAAGCAAAGAATGGGGGAAGATGTGTCTATAATATGGGATGCAGGCTTTCAGGATTGGGTATATGTCTATAGATGGGGCACTTAATAGAGGCCCTCCCTGACTCAGCCAGCCACAGCTCAGCCATCTTGCCTACACGGAAAATAATGACCGTTCCCGGTATTACCTTTGAGTTACAGAGAACGAGTCATAAGAAGAAAAAAATCAAAGAGTGGCTGGAGATCCAGAGAGGCTTGTCCTTTGATTCTCTACAGGCTGCCTGTTTTGCCATTAGCAATTCTGAGGATGGAAGCTTTCAAAGCACAGTAGGAAGGGCAAAGGTGCCCTCTTTACCCAGTAGATATGTTCTTGGGAAGTGAGGTGTAATTTGAAGACTGAAAGTTGGTCAAGGAACACTTGGTTTCATAAAAAGAACGTTTCAATTTTCTAGTATGGCCCTTACTAAAAAACATACACACACACACGGAGGCAAACACATATATAACATAACATATATTTATGTATTTTTCTTTATTTAGGCCAGTTCATGGTCACATTAAAAAAAAAATCCTGAGGTGCAATAAGGTTTTGAGTTTAGCAAGCCAGCATTTTCTAAAATTTTCAGTTCCTGGAGTTTTTGTTGTTGTTGTTGTTATTTAATTGATTTTGTAAACTAGATCCTACATTAAATGCCTATTTAAAGAAAACCTCAGGGCAGCGAATCCTCTTTTGACAATTGTAATGCTAAAAACTCCAATTTCATGGTACTGCATAGTCGGCTTTTTTTGGGGGGGGGCTGCCTATTTTTGTTTATTTCTTTTAAGACCACCTCCTTGCAATTTCCAGAGAGAAAATACAAAACAAGAAACAGACTTGGTTCCAAGTACATAAACAGTGTGATGGAATTGAAAGCATTACTGACAACATTGTTACAGAGGAATGTCAGCTTACTCCAGGGTACTTCAGTATTCCTGACGAATAAAAGGGATTTCTCTTTCCCTCCTACCGGGACATTGGGGGGGGGGGGGGCAGGAGTCACTGTTCCTGCTCTTTGACGTGTTTTCTATGTAGTAGATACAGAGCCTGGAAATCATGCTGACAGTTGGAGTAGGCCATTCCCAATCCCATTCCAGAACCCAAGGCCAGTGGCCACATTCGTCTTTTAAAGAAGGAAGTGAGAAAACAGGTCCTAATCCCAAACCAGTACCTATCTTCACGACCTCATCTTCCAAGCACCGGTCCCACTTCCTACTGGTCCCACTTCCTACTGAGATCTGAATCCGACATGTTCCCCACCTGCAGCTCCAGCTTTCTGGTAGGTCGGGTGCCGTGCTCAGATGTATATTCAGCTTTTAGCTTATCAGGTGCTCTTGGGAATTGAAGCACAAGGGTACTCAGCGTGGGGAACAGGATTCAGAGGCCCTTGCTTTGCTAGTCATCTCTAGTAGCACTGTCAGTTCTCCTAATTTGGGGAGAGGGGGTTACAGGGAGATACCTAACCACAGTTAGTTCATTTTAAGTAGCAAAGAACAGGGAAAAAAAAGAAAAGGACAAATAAAGGTCTTCTATCTTCTATCTCCTTTCTTGGCCAAGAAAATAATTCCGGTCTGGGCTCCCGGCTGGCTCCCAGCTCTGGAGGGGGGACATGGGGGTGGCGGTGAGAGCATCAGAAGTGGCAAACCTATTTGGATGTTTTCAGAGGCTTGAACCAAGGCAAAAGACATGGAGAATATAGAAAATGCACATTCACTCCAGAGGTTATTGACAAGATTAATTGCCTCATAACTGCTTTAATAAAATGACTTCAAGCATATTGCAACTATAATTATCCATAAAATCCTAATGAATTCAATTTCTCCAGAAATCACCATGCTGCAACTAGTGAGTGTAGGAGAAGTAGGGGGAGGAGGCAATTCAGCTCTTAGGGAGGGAAAGAGATGGGGAGATAGTTGATGGGACTAGATGGTATCTAATTAGGTCAAGTACACAGGGGCGAATGGTGTTTATTCTGGCTTTTGCCTTGTGATGTTTCATACTGATCTATGGATCCCATTTTTAGATGCCCATGTTTCTGTCGCAAACAATCTCAAGTAGCACCCTTTCCCTTTCCTCTCACCACCCCATCACTGTGTGCATGTGTGCACGTGCTCACACATGTGGATATGTACACACAGATCTATATTCATGAAATACTCATCCGGGTCAAACTGGTCCTGGTCAAACTGACAGGTAGGAAATGCTGGTCTGTGCTGGGCTCCACATTTTCTGCATCCTGCTAACTATTTGGGTAACTTATCCCACCCCCGGGGCCTTCATGCTGCCTTTGGGCTACACGGGGCTCTTTTCTAATCCCCTTCTCCACGCAAGGACCTGGTGGACTTGGTCCTGCCTCTCTTTTTCTTACACAAAATGTCTCTATCTTGGATCCTGCTCCCACAAAACTGTGCTGTCCCCTAGCTGTCTTACTGTACATGTAATGACAAAGGGATGCAGTTTAGACTAGAAGCCAGAACAACCCTATACCATTGAATGACCATGTACTTTAGGGGGCAAAGCACTTGATGTCTCTAAACCTCGGTTTCTCTTAATCTCAGTCTCTTTCTCTGAAACAAACAAACAAAAAGCTCAGTTATGAAACTTGCACTATCCACTTCAGAAGAGGATACAATGAGATGTAGGAAAAAAAAAAGAGACATTTACAGAATCTCTTAACTATTTCCATAGCTACTATATCATTTATTTCCTAAAACAACAACTCTATGCTAAATATCAAATTCTTATACTCACATTATAAACAAAGAAATTGAGAATTAGCAAATGTCAGCTCACCAGAGTTCCCGTCATGGCACAGCAGAAATGAATCCAACTAGTAACCATGAGGTTGCAGGTTTGATCCCTAGCCTTGCTCAGTGGGTTAAGGATCCGGTGTTGCCATGAGCTGTGCTGTAGGTCACAGACACAGCTCGGATCCTACGTTGCTATGGCTGTGGTGTAGGCTGGAAGCTACAGCTCTGATTAGACCCTTAGCTTGGGAACCTCCATATGCCATGGGTGTGGCCCTAAAAAGCAACAAACAAACAAAAACACAGGCAAAAAAACAAGAAAATGTCAGCTCTATGCCCAATGTTATCCAGCTACCACGTGACAGCAGTGGTGTATAGGTCCACAGGCCCCATTAGTGCTCCTTCTACTACACAGGACTGATCTGTACAAAGGGAAATGGGTGATATTCAGGAAAAGTATTAATGCAGCTGTCCTTATCTTATTACTGTGTTATCAGCTTGTATCATGATTCCTTAAGATGACCTTCTTCGGTTGGGACAGTCTTATTGGGCATCACCTCTCTGCATGCCATGCCTTGGCTCATTTTTCTGTGTGAAAATTTTATTTTATTTTATTTTATTGCTTTTTAGGGCCACACCTGCGGCATATGGAAGTTCCTAGGCCAAGGGTCTGATCAGAACTTCAGCTGCCAGCAGCCACAGCAACCCAGCAGCCAAGCTGCATCTGTGACCTACCCCACAGCTCATGGCAACACTGGATCCTTACCCCACTAAGCATGGCCAGGGATCAAACCCACATTCTCATGGATACTAGTTGTATTCATTACCACTATGCCACAACGGGAACTCCTCTATGTGAAAATTTTAAATCATCAGATTCTGCCTCTTTCATGAAGCTGTCCCTCATTATTTCACCCTGATTCAACAGCTTCCTTCTTTGAAGAGTGACAAACCTTCACATCTCTACCAAGAAATACAGCCCTTGTTTAGGAATAGTCTCAAGTCATTCTGTAGTTACTCATTACAATTAATAATAGCTACCAGTTTTTTAGTCTTGATTGTCTCCCAAGACAATAATTTCAAAAGTCAAAGTTTTTGTGGAGTCTACAACTCCACAATATTACTTTGACCTACTTCCCGCTCTCTAGCCTACTGCTCCTTGACATATACACATAGGCCATATATGGTCTTATGGTCTTTGTGTTGTCTGCATGTTCATGCTTACTTCCTTCACAGCATTGTGATTAAGCCTACAGCCACTAGGATCAGGCTGTTTGATTTCACAAGTCAGCTCTCACTTACCAGCTATGTACCGTGGGTAAGCTACCTATTCTCTCGGCCCCTCAAGCTTTCTCATTTATAAAATAGGGATAATAATATTATCTAACTGACCTACCTCATAGAATTCTGGTAAAGATTAAAGGAATGTGTGTGCTCCCCCCACCCCATCCCACATAAACACACACGCACATATTGCCTTGGAATCCACACTGAACACATACACACAGAGAACTTAGAATTGTATAATCACAGAGTAAGTGTTCAGCAAATAATAGCCATCCTTTTTTTGCCTGCTCACTATGTGCTAGGCTTGTAACAACGTACATTATCTTATTTAATACGCACAATGACACTGCGACATACACTGTTATTAGCCCCATTTCACAGGTGAGTAAAATAAGACTCAGGAAGGTTCAAACATGTTTCCAAAATCATGTAAAACAAAGTGATAGATCCAGGATTCAAATCCAGACTGATCTTGCTCCAAGTCAATGTTCTTTCCATTAAACAGTGCTTATTCAAGTTTTATTATTATTATTATATATGCCTTGCCTTCCCAATAGGACTATGAACATCCAAGGGCAGCATCTGCATCTTATAATATTTATAGATAGATCCCCTTGTCTCTCCACTGTAATCCCCAATTTTTGTTTGCCATGAAGTTGGCTTTTAATAAACATTCACTGACTTGGAAAACATTTTTTGAGACAAGTCCAGAAACTATAATCCCTCAGCCACAGTGTATTGCTTCTCTTTGTGTAGAATTCATGAAAAGTGTTTCCTGCCTAGGACTTATCATTACCTACCAAACCAGTCTGTAAGTTTCTTATACCTCTCTCCCTTTGCACTTATCAGGCTGGATAATCCCTACTTCACGAGATGAAATGAGGGGATGCTAGAGACTTGAAGGCTTTTGCACATTCAGGTTGAAGTTCCATTTATTCATTCAGCAAATCATATGGAGCACCAACTATGTGCCAGCTTCCTTTCTAGGTACCAGGGCTACAGACAAAACTGTCCAGACCAGAAATATTCACTAACATGAGAATCATCTTACCTGTGGAAGGATAATGCTTCCCACCCCTTTGAAGTTAGGGCATGGCCATTTGTTTTGTTTTGTTTTCTTTTCTTTTTAGGGCCACTCTTGCAGCATATGGAGGTTCCCAGGCTAGGGGTCAAATTAGAGCTACATCTGCTGGCCACAGCCATGGGGGATCCAATCTGTGTCTGTGACCTACACCACAGCTTACCACAATACCAGATCCTTAACCCACTGAGCAAGGCCAGGGATCGAACCCACATCCTCATGGATATTAGTTGGATTCCTTTCTGCTGCATCACAACAGGAACTCCCAGGGCCTGCCATTTGACTTGTTTAGGTCAATGTAATGAAACACATGTCACTTCTGGGCCATAGCTTTGACAATGCATGCTTGGTTACCTGCAATTTTCCCTCTATAGCAATGAGCAATAGTACTACAGATGGTGACTATTCCATTAGTCTGGGTACCAGAATAAAGATGACAAGAGCCCCAACCAATCCATAAGGGGAATGAAAAATAAACTTCTGTCAATTCAAGCCACTGTCATTTTTCAGGTTATTTCTTACTGCAGAGTCATCTAGGATACCATGATTGATACAGAGTAAAAGGAAGAAAATAAAGAAAACAGCATCCCAGTTTCCTTTGCAGCAGTTGCAATGGATTGACTAATAGCTGTCTAATTGACAAATGCTGTTTAGAAGGATGAATATGAACATAGCTGAGGGGGGAAAATGCTATAAATCGGTCATGGCTATGGCAGTATCCTCACCAAAGCAGTCAGCACCTTCCTTATAGAGTGTTAATGAAAATAAACACCAGTACAATGAAACTGTATACATATATCTGCATGGAGCTGGTAAACATATAAACCAGGAGAGCTAAGCTTTAACACTTTTCTCACTAGCGATATGGTAAATAATTTCTTAGCTTGTATTATTTCTTTTGGTTGTTTTCTATAAAAGTGGACTTCTAACGTTCTCCCTTGTAAACTGTTCACAGTACATTCTCTAAGGTAAGCATCTTTGGTTTGTACAAGTCATCACAATTCCATAATGGGCTGCAGTGGCCATGAGAATGAGTCTTACATACCCCTTAACTATAATGAGCATATCTGACCAAGGGCTCCAGCTGCTGCACTCTGAAATCCATCACAGCATTTTCTCCTAAATCACACTCCCTGCAGGTGACTCCCAACTAAATACAGCAGAGAAATGAAGGAAGCCCCAGGCCTGGAAGACAAGGGCTTTTCTGATGGTGGACTCCCCCTTGGGCCTCATCAAACCTTCTTTAGACTGCTCCAAAGTCTAGGACACATCACTGGACTTTCCTTCCCTCTCTCCTTCACTCATGGGCCGACCACTTAAATTGTGGTCTGACAGCTCTCTGAGCCTTTACTGGCTCTCCATTTTCTTTTACAGGTGTCTCCACTAATAAAATCTGTGAACATTAAATTCCATCTTGGTATCTCTTTTTCAGAGGACCTTGATAACCATATGGTCCAATTTGTTGATATCCCTTAAGATGTCACACTTGGAGCCTAGACCTGAAATCAGGAAATCATATTTGCTTATACCACACCTATCCGTCGAATGGAATGTCTTTACTAGTATACCGACCCCTTGAGAGAAGGGAATGCGAATTGATGTTGAGTGCACAATGCCCAGCCCAGTGCTTCGTACAGAGTAGGTAGTCAATGTACTTTTGTCAAATCAATAAGTCAATGAATGCACCATAGTGCTTGTCAATTCTACTTCTCAAAATCCTATAATTCTCAAAGGGGATTTAGAGACCATTCAGTCCATGTGGAAACAAATCTCTTTTATATCCAGTACTTGGAAGTCTCTTGTTTGCTGAATATAGAAAATGAGATGCTATTACTCTTAGGCTCATTCCAGGATTTAAAAATATCTTGGTCAAGATGTCTTTTTCTCATGTCTAATCTCATTCTTTGTCAGTGCCCTAAATCACTTGTATAAGATGGTCAGCATTCTCTTTATAATAACTTTTTATGTTCATATTCATTCACTCAGTTATGCTTTCATCAAATATTGAGTACATTGTACAAATCAAATACTGGGCTAGGCACTAGAGATACAAAGAGAAGTAAGATTTGGTACCATGCTGTACAGTAGAAAAAAAAACTGTATTGGGAAAATAATTTAAAAATTAAAAAATAAAAATAAAAAAAACCCCAAAAACAAATTAAGGGTATATCTGCACTGGAATTTTCCTGGCATATCTTTCTGCACTTGTAGAAAAAGTACCTGGCCTATATCACATAGGGAAGTTCGTATTTAAGATTTTAAGTCTGGGAAAGATCCAGATCCCAGTTAAAAAAAAAAAAAAGATTTGGTACCAGCACTGTCCTCAGCTTTCAGCCTAGGGAGATAAACATTAAATAAATAATCAAATGAATAAATATGTACCCACATCTCATGATAAGGACCATGAAGGAAAATAATAAGGAACTGTGGGAGCATGAATCAGGGTTAACATAATTTAGGTTGAGGGAGGAGCCAGACAAGGTTATTCCATGTAGTGATATTTAATCTCGGATGCTATTTCGTCAATTCATTTCCTTGAGAAATAATCTGTATTAAAATACCTATTTTATTTCATCTCACATGCCTCTCTTTCCGCCAGAAATGCTCTTCTGACAGTTATTCTCCAGTCTTTACCCAAGGAGAAGAAATAGACTCTAGCAATGGATTATAGGTAGGGGTGATGTAAAAAAAACAAGAGTGAAGAATGACTCGTAGGTTTCTGGATTGCAGACTAGCTGGTGGTGGTGTCATTCCTTTAGATATATAAATCCATTGGCTTTACCTACAAAACACATAGTGCATCTAAACACATCATAGTATGGCCATCACTATCACTCGAGTCCACCTATCATCTTCTCTCCCTTGGACTTCGCAATAGCATCCTGACAAGTCGCTCCGCCTCTACTTGTGTCCCCTGTGGTCTACTCTAATCACAACAACCAGAGAGCTTTCTAATATCTAAATCAAATTATACTACTTCTCTCTGAAAAACCTTATAATGGCTTTTTTTTCCCACACTTGGAACAAAAATCAAATTCTCCTTATCATGGCCTACAAGCAGATAAATGACCTGGCTCCTGGCTATTTCTCTGACCTCATTTCCTAAAACTTTTTTTTTCCACTTACTACTCTCCAGCCATTATGCTTTTCCTTAAACACATCAAGCAGATTCCCACCTCAGGGCGTTTGCGCTTCTGTTGCCACTATGTGAAATGTTCCCCCCAGATATTTGAACGACATATTACTTATTTTCTGTTCAGGCTTTCCTTAATTACTGTCTTCTCAGACAAAGCTTCTTTAACCTGCTTAGTCTAGGAGTTCCCATTGTGGCACAGTGGAAAGGAATCCAACTAGTAACAATGAGGTTGTGGGTTCGATCCCTGGCCTTGCTCAGTGGGTTAAGGATCCATCATTGCCGTGAGCTGTGGTATAGGCACAGATATGGCTTGGACCTGCATTGCTGTGGCTATGGCATAGGCTGGCAGCTGCAGCTCTGATTCTACCCCTAGCCTGAGAACTTCCATATGCAGTGGATGAGGCCCTAAAAAGACAAAACACACACACAAAATCTGCTTAGTCTACTATGCTTCAGTATATGTATATATATATATATACTGAATATGTGTATATATATATATATATATATATTCAGTATATACATATATTCAGTATTCTATATAAGTATACCCAATAAGTATACCCAGTATATATATATATGTATATATATATATATACTGAATATGTGTATATATATATATATATTCAGTATATACATATATTCAGTATTCTATATAAGTATACCCAATATTTATTATTAACTTATTTGGTTTTTATTATTACCCTCTACCAATAAATGTAAACTCTGGAAGTCAGAAACCTATTTACTGCTCTATCTCTAGTACCTAAACTTGCATTTGCTACCTACTAGGTAGGAGTAGTGGTAGGAGAAGACAGTGAGTTTCATCTGGATGTTAGTTTGGAGATGAATTGGGGATATCCAAGCTGGGATGTCCAGTAGGCAGTTAGTTACACAGTGGACTTTGGAGATCAGATCAAGTTGGAGAGAGATATTTGAGGGATGTAAGCATAGAGATGGTATTTAAAGCCATGAGACTGGATGAGGATGAGAAAAACTGGAAAGGGGTATAGAGTGAAAAGAGGAGAGGACCCAGGAATGGGCCATGGCAATCAACAATAGTAAAGGCCAGTATGATAAACATAATTCTTCCTTATTTTTTTTTCCTTCAGCCTCTCTCAATTATCCCTTGTCTTTTAAATTTCCAACAGGTTTATCCTGATTTCACAAGATGCTGGGTTAAAAAGAGGCTAATACTCCTACTTATACAAAATAAAATCCTCTCTCAGGAGTATTTTTCTGGCTCTTCTAAGGGATGAGCCATATTTAGGAAGGATCTATCCACTGAAAATATGTTTATTATGATTCATGATCTAGAGTTTCTTAAGAAATCTATTGACAACTGTTACTAAAATCGCATTAATATTAAAACTCAGGCATATGTTACTATAACTACTAGATCATCCTTGGCTTTCATTTAGTTCACTTGCTGTGCTTGTCCCTGCTTCCTTTTAACGACAGCACAGTTAAAACACTTTAGGAGAAGCTGAACCAATTCTCATTCTTCAGTGCAGGAACCCAGCTGGAGGCCAGTCCAAAGACACAAGCTCCCCAAAATGGATTTTCGGATTTGATAAGCAAATACATTCTGATCACCTTGCAAGCACACTGAGACATTGTTTTTTAGAGGAATTGGAGCATCAATATTGGTCATTTAGCTTGTTTGGCTTAGATTGCAGGAGAAATGAAAAGTCAGGAGTCTTCAACTCTGTTGGATGCTTTGAGAAAATGTCCTTTAAATTATTCAGGGTCCATTTGTCTCCATCTAAGAGTGTACAAAGTGTCAGACTAATTTTCAACAGTTAAGAATTAAGGTTCTGGAGTGGCTCTGTGATCAGAGTGGGCAACTGAAACATGTTAAATTGATGATGCCTGGGACAATATGCCTCCTTTGTGTCAGAGGCACAATGAGCTGTCAGGAATTAAGCAGTGTGAGGAATCATGAGGCCTGGATGCCAGGTGCTTGTGAGTCATGCCCTACAGGAAAGAAGGAAGGGGGCACCTTCTCATTAAATGATGATTACAGCCTGACCCAGACAAAGATTCTTTTGGGCCACACAGAACCACCCAAGGCCATGGAATTGTACTTCAGCTTTTCATAGTTTAAAGAACCTGGCCCTGGCCCATTGACCCCTAATTTAGTATGCGCGGAGGACAGAAGGTTTTTAGAATGGTTATAACCACCTGAGGTTTTGGAATGAGAAGGCTTAGAGAGAATGCAAAAACAATATTCTCTTGCCTTTGGGTTCTGCTTTTTCATGACCCATAGTATGTTGCAGTTGATAAAACCAAGACTCAGAGAGGACTAAGGAACTCACCCATAGTCATACAACCACAACCAGCAAGTGAAAAAACCTGGAATTTGAATCCAAGTAATATTTTTCACATATATCACCTAGGCACTTTTCAAATTTAAAAATAATTTTTTTTGAAGACAAACACTTCTTCCAAAATTTTACCCAAAAGCCATATACATATGTATATATATACAGAGAGAGAGAGAGACAGAGACAGAGACAGAGAGAGATGATCTCATTAAAAGTGAAGGGTGTCTGGAGCTCTATGAACTAGGCCTCAAAATCCTGCCCCTAACCCCCACAGCAGCCACCTTTTGAATCCAGAGATATCACTATGAACCTAGGAGTTTCAAATATATAGAAAACAAAACAAAACCAAATGTGGAATTGTTTCATTTGAGGATTTGTTCACCGTCTTAAGGTATGTACTAGTCTGATAGAGTATTAAGATTAGAAATGATGGCCAAGTTCTATGGCTTTCACAAGGCAGGATGATGAAAGAGTTGTCAGAGCAGGGTTGGCATAACAAGAAAAGAAATTGCATTCCAGGACAAAAATCCAGTAGGAGAAAGGCACAGAGAAGGCACATACTCACAAAACAACTTATTAATTAGATGTAAAGCAAAGGAAACATGTTATTTACTCAATTTGGAGACAGTTGTGGTCTGGAGGGGCCTACCACTGAGTAGAGCCTATGTAATCTAAAAGGGCAGTAGGCTTGCTCTAGGAGCTTTGTGTCTTGTTAACAGTTATATTCTTACCTATGCAAGAAGCTTCTGATCTGCTGGGAATACTACATCCCTGAGGGTGAGTTTAAGTCTCCTCTGTAGGATGAAGGTTCCATTCCAACTCAAAATGGGCTATCTGCTGATATTCTTTTTCTTTTTTTAATTTTTATGGCCACACCTGCACATATGGAAGTTCCTGGGCTAAGTGTTGAAGTGGAGCTGCAGCTGCAGGTCTATGCCACAACCTCAGCAACCAGCAACACAAAATCTGAACCGTATCCATGACCTATGCTGCAACTGGCGGCAACACCGGATCCTTAACTCACTGAGCGAGGCCAGGGATAAAACCCACATCCTCATGGATACTAGTCAGGTTCTTAACCCACCAAGTCACAATGGGAACTCTCCCATGGGTATTCTTTGTTTCCCCTTCATCAGTCTTTTTCTCTAAGAGTTCTAAATCCCTCTGACATAGAGATCAGGGTTCTAGAAGACAGAATCATTAACCCACTGCATGATAGTAGACATAAATTCTCTTACTATATCCATTTGACAATCGATGTCCAAAAAAGGTGAAAGACTTGTTCAATGTAACAACAAACACTAGAATTAAAATCTCAGTGAAAGAATAGATACTTGAATTAAAATCTCCTTATTCTTAAGTACTCATTACCTAAGGAAACACTGCCTCAAAACAATTTCCATTTTGTTCATACATGGTAAAAATATACTTAAGCATTTTAGAAGCCAAAATAGGTTATATGAAAATCCTTTATACACTGTTCTTTTGAATGAAGTCCATGAGCCAGAATCTTTTATCAAAGTATGAATTTCAACCTGAACCAAGTACTTAATTTTCCAAACTCTAGTATAGTTTCCTGAGCCATGACCCAAACAAAATGATTATTTATTTCTTTTCATTTTTTTATAAAAGTAACACATGCGCTTATTATAATAAGTCAAATAATTCTACAAAGTTTGTTAGGGCAAACAACAGTCCCTATTCCTCTTCCCTCACTCCATTTTTCCTTCCCATTAGGAAACTACTTCAAATATTTTCATTGATTCTTTTGCTGCATATCTCAATACCTCTCAATTTCCATGCTTGTAGTGTCGGTTCATGAATTTTCCATTTTAGGTGTATCTATTGATATGCCTGTTTGGAAGATGAAGATTTGGTACTCTTTCCTACCAACATCAGCATTCCCCAGATTTCCAAATTCCCAATATAATTATATTCAGTTTAGATCAGTGTTTACATTATTATAACAATATAGTAATAATTTACTATTTTTATTTCTAGAACCCGGAATTAATAATTGCATGGTTTTTCTAAGTTAAAAATATTTTTTTCCTCAGGTTTTTGAAAGCACGGCTCTAATTATCTTCTGGTTTCCTATTTTACTGTTAGAAAGTCCAAAATCATTCTTGATATTTTGTTACTGATTTTACCGCATCCCCCAAACTTGTAGAATCTTCTCTCTGTCCCTAGTAGTCTGAAATTTCATAATAATATGCCTTGCTGTGGCTCATTTTCATTGTCGGTGCTGAGCACTAATTGGGCCCTTTACATATAGAAATTCATAGACTTCAGTATAGATTTTTTTTCTTATATTATTTCATTGATGATTCCTTATTGCACATATTCTCTACTTGTCACACCTCTTTCTGCATTTTCTGTTATTTAGATGTTGGGCCTTCTTTATTGGGCCATTAATTGTCTTAACTTTTCTTTCTTATTTTCTACCTTCTGTCTTTTTACTCTCTGTGGGATTTCCATACTTTATCTTCCATCCCTTTCACTCATTTTTTTTCATTTTTGCTATTATGTTTCTAATCATTAATTTTCAAAGTTGTCTGTGTGTGTGTATGTGTATGTTTGCTCTGAATCATTTTTATATCATCATCCTGCTTTCATTTAATTAATTCAATACAAACTGTAACTCTCTGATAATACCTACAGTAGTATTTTCTGAGGAGATTTTATTCCCCCTGTATAGTCTATGTTCCTTCCATGTTGTCTTTAACTATTTCTTTGTTGCGATCTCAATCTTTCAAGTTAAAGTCTTTCATTAAATTTTTGTAATGTTGGCTCTCTGCTCATTTATTGGAAGACTAAAGGATACAAGTGAACATATTTTCATAAAAGAAACAGACTCAGACTTTGAAAAACTTATGGTTACCAAAGGCGACAGGTGTGTGGGGAAGGATGGCTAGGGGTTTGGGACTGGCATATTCACACTGAGGTATATGGACTGATTGGCCAATGGGGACCTGCTGTATAATACAGAGGATTCTACCAAATATTCTGTGATAATCTATGTGGGAAAAGAATCTGAAAAAGAATGAATGTGTGTACATACATAACTGAATCCCTTTGTTTTACAGCAGATAATATCATTACATTGTAAATCAACTATACATCAATAAAACTTTAAAAAAATGGAAAAAAAGGAAAATTCTGAGAATGGAATTGTTTACTGGGAGCTTCACTATAGGCAGTATGGTCATATATTATGGTATTACTAGGATACTCCCAGGTTATTATGCCTGTTGCCTCAGCATAACCATTAATAAAGCCTCCTTGACAAGAATATACAATGAATAAAAGGCAGGCTCTTCAGCAAATGGTATCAGAAAAGCTGGAGAGGAGTTCCCGTCGTGGCGCAGTGGTTAGCGAATCCGACTAGGAACCATGAGGTTGCAGGTTCGGTCCCTGCCTTTGCTCAGTGGGTTAACGATCCGGCGTTGCCATGAGCTGTGGTGTAGGTTGCAGACACGGCTCGGATCCCGCGTTGCTGTGGCTCTGGTGTAGGCCGGTGGCTACAGCTCCTATTCAACCCCTAGCCTGGGAACCTCCATATGCCGCGGGAGTGGCCCAAGAAATAGCAACAACAACAACAACAACAACAACAACAACAACAAAAAAAAGACAAAAGACAAAAAAAAAAAAAGAAAAGAAAAAAAAGAAAAGCTGGAGAGCCACATGTAAAAATCAATACAGTTAGAACACTCCCTCATATCACATACAAAAACAAGATCAAAATGGCTTAAAGACTTAAATATGACATGACAGCATAAAACTCATAGAAGAGAACATAGGCAAAACATTCTCTGACAAAACTTGTATCAATGTTTTCTTAGGTCAGTCTCCCAAGGCAAATAAATAAAAGCAAAAATAAACAAATTAGACCTAATCAAAGTTACAAGCTTTTGCATAGCAAAGGAAATCATCAACAAAATGAAAAGACAACCTACAGACTAGGATAAAATATTTGCAAATGATGCAACTTACAAGAGCTTAATTACCAAAATATAAGAACAGCTCATACAATGAAACACAATAAAAAAAAAATAATCCAATCCAAAAAATGAGCAGAAGACTGAAACAGACATTTATCCAAAGAAGATATACAGATAGTGAACAGGCATATGAAAAGATTCTCAACATTGCTAATTATTAGAGAAATGCAAATCAAAACTACAATGAGGTACCACCTTATACCAGCCAGAATGGCCATCATCAAAAAGTCTGCAAACAATAAATGCTGGAGAGGGTACAGAGAAAATGGAATCCTCCTACACTGTTCGTAGGAATGTAATAGGTACAACCACTACGGAAAATAGTATGGAGATTCCTGAGGAAACTAAATATAGAACTACCATATGATTCAGCAATCCCACTCCTGGGCATATATACAGATAGAACTATAACTTAAAAAGATACATACACCCTTATGTTCATAACGGCACTATTCACAATAGCCAAGACATGGAAACAACCTTCCATCTACAGATGAATGGCTTAAGAAGATGTGTTACATATATAAAATGGAATACTACTCAGCCATAAAAAAGAATGAAATAATGCCATTTGAGGCAACATGGATGGACCACTTAGGATTAGCATATTAAGTGGAGTAAGAAAGATAAAGACAAATACTCTATATAAATTATATGTGGAATCTAAAATGGGGCACAAATGAACCTATCTGCAAAACAGAAACAGACTCACAGACATAGAGAACAGACTTGTAGTTGCCAAGGGGGAGGCAGATGGGAGGGGCAAAGGGAGGGATGGATTGGGAGTCTGGTATTAGCATATGCAAAGTATTATATAGAGAATGGATAAATAATAAGGTCATGCTGTATAGCATAGAAAACTATATTCAATATCATATAATAAGCCATGATGGAAATGAATATTAAAAAGAAAGTATGGGAGTTCCCGTAGTGGCTCAGTGGTTAATGAATCTGACTAGGAACCATGAGGTTGCAGGTTCGATCCCTGGCCTTGTTCAGTGGGTTAAGGATCCAGCGTTGCTGTGAGCTGTGGTGTAGGCCGGAGGCTACAGCTCTGATTAGACCCCTAGCCTGGGAACCTCCATATGCCGCAGAAGCGGCCCTAGAAATGCCAAAAAGACAAAAAAAAAAAAAAAAAGGTATGATATATATATATATATATATATAAAACTGAATCACTTTACTATATACCAGAAACTAAAACATTGTAAATCAACCATACTTCAATAAAAAAATATTAAAAAAATAAAGCCTCTTCTTACTCTGAAAAATATTCTATTTTGTATTATAAAATATTTGGTCATCCTAAACACAGGGTGGTCTGCCTGGGTCATTTGCTAGGAAACTAGATGTCAGTATCTTTAAATTTTTCCTCTTTGGCTAGTCAAATTTCCCAGGGAATCTTCTTTTATTTTCCTGCCTAGAGGTGAAGGTCTGCCTGCCAACATTTGACAAACTGCCAAAATAAAATGTTGAAAAAATTAAAAACATGACTCTCATACAAACCTAGGGTCAAGCAGATTCAAAGAACATTTTGAGGAACCAGGCATTACTTACAGCATTTAAAGAAGGAATTTCAGAATAGGATTGCTAGGTTAGATATGCAACTGGTTAACATCCAACAAGGCAATAAAAACCATAATTTTGAAGCTATCTTTTCTTCTGGACAAAAATTATTTATACCTCTTCTGGGTAAAATCTGCAAGTTAACATATAACTTCACAGGGTCTGAGCCCTTAATATAAATAGCAAAGTCAAATATAGGTATACTATGTCCCTAGATAATTAAAACATCATTAGGTGGGCTTGTTAAACTATGTTCCACACAACATCAAAAGAACATGCTGTGTGCTTTTACCCTTATTTCCAACTTTTGGATAATTTTTCTGAACAGACATAGAGGGAGGAAAAGCCTGGGGTTTCAGCATTCAGGATTCATTTCACATAATCCCATGTTACTTAGGATATTCAAGCTGTCAGCTGTTCATGGTATCCCACAGTCCAGAGACCAAATGTTTTACCATCTCTAGAGAAAAATATCTCTAGTTTTCTGCTGAGGGAGACGAGGGGCACTGACCTAGGAATGTGGAGTTGAGGGAATGGGTCTACGGATTCGTCTCTTAAACAGCTTTCTATCAATCCTTCTTTAAATAGTTTCTACTTTTTGCCCAGTTCCAGAGGTATGTGGTGCCTCCAACTGTCATCCTTGTGATGACTCTGCAGAGTAAACCGAGTTGACTCTCAGATTTCTGCATTGCCAATCTGGAATTCATATTTCTAAGATTTGCTAATTCAGTTAACCTTAATCCACTTATTTTCCAAAATATGATTGTCTTCCTTCTATTTCTCTGTGAGCTTTATGCCTCTAAAAAAATAATTCTTTTATTATAATTTAGAGGCATTTCAGGAGGTTTGATAAACTCTCCAATGTCAGTATCTTTGGGTCTTTCTTCCTAAACGGGTAATATTTCCCAGTGAATATGATTCTAATCTCCTGTCTGCAGGCTAAAGCTCTGACTGCTAACATTCTAAGAATTGAGTAGGGAAAGAAGGCAGGTGGTTTCTGACTTCAGTATGCATAATTCACTCAGTTCCCCTGGTTTTGCTACAGCACCCTCACCCTTGCCCTTGTCTAAGTTACACCAGAAGCTCTCACTGGGCCCAAGAAATGGAACGAAATTAAATGTATGTGTTCAATCCACCAGTAGCTTGACACCCAAAGTCTGTTTATTTATTTCCTTTTTATTGAAAACTATAGGGATGATTATAAATAAGAAAATTCAAGTGCTCTAATTGTTGACTTAGGACAAAACCAAATGACTATATTGTGACCTGAACATTTTATTAATTTCCTCGCCGCAAAATATGCAAAACTAAGGCTGTGTTAAGTATGTATACAAACCATAGTATAGTGCCTAGAACTCAATGAGTGTCAACTATTTGCGAGTGGTACCTGAAAATAACTAGTCTAATAAGCAAATTTTAGTGAACTGATTTAGCTGTACCATCAGTGCCATGTCTTGTGTATTAAGACATCCATCTATTTTCCTTTGCTTTTCACAGAACATCTTAACTTAATAAATTATTAACTTAATAAATTATTAACTTATCAAGTGTCTTAATTCAGTCTGTGAGCCCTTCTGCTCTGTGACCTCTAGGATAGCCTGCCTACTAGTATCCTTGGAGATGACCATTGCATCGAGGTAATCTTCCACTCTGAGAGGTTCTGAGGTCAAATTAATTTGTAAGTGTTGGATAAGACCAAGTTAAAAGATTTCATTACTTCAAAAGTATCTAGAGCTTTTAATAGATTAGTGTGGAGTATGGCTTTCTAAGGAGGAGTTATACTATGCTCTATTTCCGAAACTTTTTGACAAGGTAACCCTTTTTTTTTTAATTCCCCCAGGAGCATTTCATGAAACTAATGTTCCACAGACCATACTTTGGAAAAGGTTTCATTAAGAAAATAGGTACTGCCATCTTGGTGCCTTTTCAACATCAATCTCTTGTTCATATTTCCTTTCACTTCTGCCCCTGAACAAAACGATTGGATTTGCTGACACATTTTAGCAAAGAATATGGTCGAGGCTGTCAAAAGGTTGACTGGTTTGAATAAATGTCCTCTTCCTCTAAATTGAAAGCCAAATGTAGGGGAAAGAAAATCCATGGAGACTAATGAATGAAGACCTCAGAGACCTTCAGAAAGATGGCCAGAAAAAGCAAAAGCGGCTGGTGAGTCGGGCTCAAAAATGAACTACTGAGGCTCCCAATATCTCCCCAGAGGGAATAACAACCAAATGAACTGAGTGCTTACTCTCTTTTTTTTTTTTTCCAAACTTCGATCATTTCATTTCTCCTTCCAACAATCCTGTGAGTGTGGTATTAGTTTTCTCCTTATTTTACCAGTGTTATGGATGCACAGAAAACTCAAGTAATGTACACAAACTCACATGGTTAGCAAATTTCAAAGCTTGCATTTGAACCCCAATTTGGATGCCTCTATGGGTGGTCCTTTTAAACACCACGTTGAATTCTCTCACTGAAGAATCTATTCAAAGAGTCTATCCTGACAATTCCAGGGCAAGGACCACAATTCACTTTAAGGCTAGTCCAAGGCTGGTCTAACTGGCTCACTCCCATTTTTAACCACAACACATCTTTCTCTGGGGGAAGCCCCAGAACTTTACTCAGCTCTGTGGCTGGTTCCCATATGTGAATTTGGTGACTTTATAATTTTTCCTACCTAGCTCTCAGACAGTGATTACATTGGGAAAAAAAAAAAAAACAGAAAAACAAGGTCAAACCAACATGTTAGTAGCAAATAATGGCCCAATGAAGCAGTATAAAGTGATGCATAACATGCAGATGCTGATGCCAAAATACTCAGGTTTGAATCCTGGCTCTGTGATTTATCAGCTGTTTGATTTTCATAAATTCCTTAATTTCTCTATGCCTCAGTTTTCTCATCTATGGAATGGGAATAAACATAGGCTTTCTCACAAGATTGTTGTAAAGATTAAATGAGTTAATATATGTGAAGTACTTAGGGTCTGGCTCATGATACATGCTGTATTAGTTTTAGTTATGATTGTTATTCCACTCTTGGTGCTATTATAATTTGTTTATGAGAAAGTTACAGAGCTAAAGAAATGAATCTCAAAAAGTAGAAGTTCAGATTGCAAGTACTCTAAAAGAAAGCAGAAAAACAGAAATTATAAGTAAAGACCATGTGGAAAGGGAAACCCTAAGAACTGCCAAGTGGCTAAGACTCTAGAATCTTTCCTTCCTGTTTGTGCCCCTTGCCCCTTGAGTCCTACTCTGCAGCCGTGGATGTGACTGACTTATGAGATTTTCCCAATTCTACCCGCCTCCGCTCTTTTGCATTCTTAACCTTGTTCCCTGTTTGATTCTTAATATCGTATTCATTTGGCATAATTGGCTTTTTTCTCAGTCAGGAGGTTGGCTCTTCACTTTACAACTACTCCGTATTGGCTTTTTGCCCTCTGAAGTAAAAGTTTGCGCTATTGCTATTTTAAAATACTGCCCGAGTTGTCTAATTAAGCACCACAAATCTGAAGTGTACAGAGCGTGGACTCAGAGCAGACCACTTACTTCTAAAGGGGATGTAACTTTCTACAGAAAATAGCAAGGAATCCCCCTCTAGCCTTGCAAATTCAATGAACCTCATGTCAAATTTGCCTTCCCTTCCAGACCAGTTGCTCTCCTTTCCCACTGGCCCCTGGTATAGCACATCTGAAATGCTCCTGCAAAAAGCAAGCCTTGCTATGGGGCAGTGATTAAGAGGCTTAGAGGGCTTTAGAGTCAGATAGACCTAGGTTTGAGTTATGTGCTAGCAGTGTAGCCTTACACCCATTATGAACTAGAATTCATCTGAGCCTCAATTTCCTTTTCTGTGAAATGGGGATAATAATATCTACCTCCTCATAGGGCATCTGAGGATTAAATGAGATAAAGCATGTAAAACCTCTAGCATAGTGCTTGGCACATAATTACTATTATGCTAACATTTATTAAGGTGTGCTCTGTGGAACTTCTAGCACATTTTACATGTATTTACTTATTTAGCACTCCTAATTCTATGCCATAGTTATTATTATCCTCATTTTGCAGATGAGACTATTTGGGCATGGAAAGTTTAAGTTACTTGCACAAGGTCACAGAGCAGAAATATTGTTCAAGTCGAGGCAGCTTAGCTCCAAAAGTCACGCTCTTATCTTGACCACCTTAATCTTCCACCTTCCATGCTCTATGCACTCAAAACTCTCAGCACCACTTTCAACAAACGATGGCACTGAGTGAATGCTACATGCCAGAGACTCTGGTGCTGAAAGCTTTGCATGCATGGTGTTAAAAGTGCTAAACTCCTTGAGGTACAAAGGTTTGTTTCCATTCTCTTGATGAAGAAACTGGGGCTCAGAGAGGTGAAAAAACTTACTTAAAGTGACCCAGGCAGGAAGTGACAGAATCAGATTCCAATCCCAGATCAATGTGACTTTAAAAACTTGTGCTCAAAGAAAAAAAAAAAAAAAAACTTGTGCTCCTTGGCACTCACCTTCCTGAAATCCCTTTTCTCATGTGATAGAAGGAAAAGTGTTCCTGTTTTTAAGGTTATTATACAGTTTGTTGTAACCAGATGGTGATTGTCCATAGATGTTGAAAATGGTTTCATTAAATGGAAGGATTCTTTTGTCATGAGATTTCACCAGGGTATAGAAATGCCAGAATGGCACACTCGGGTCTGGGGAGTGTCATACCTAATGCCTTCAATTGCGAATATTAATTTTAGGCTCTAAATGGCTACATGGATCCTGGAAGACAAAAGTCCATAATACCTTATGCTTACTTGTTTCAGCTTAAAGAGGAGACTTTTCAAAGACTATATGGTGTGTGAAATAGACATGTCATACCGATTAAGTGACCAAAGAAGGAATTGACCCATTCTTCTACTCAAAAGTCCTATAGAATTCAAATCAATACATTCAGGTTGACATTCAAGAGCCTTCACACTAACAGCCCAACTAACCTCCCCAAGGTGAAACCTAGATTCCAATCAAACCTTTCTATTTACTGCCACCAAGTGCACCTTTGCAATTCCTGCATCCAGATCTGCGCCTATTGCTTTCCCCTGGTCCACAGCCGTCCTTCCAGGCCCAGCTTAACATCAATGGCCCAGATGAACCCCAACTCATGATGACCCCTTTGCTTCTAAATTTACAACTCAAGAGTCAATTTCTATTGTGTTAGACACGATCATTCATTCAGGGCCAGTGTACTAAAAGAACTATTTAACTCATGAATTTTTGAATTTCTTGACTTCTTTCAAGAACATTTCTGCATCACCGTGATTTGTAAATTGTTTTATGATTGAAAATCTTGCCCCCTCCCAAATATCATAGACTTCTCTATGATATGTCATAGACATATGTGGGCAGGAAACACCTGTGTCTTCAATTCTTTTTTAATTTTTTTGGCTGCACCCACAGCACACAAAAATTCTGAGGTTAGGGATCAAACCTGCGCCACAGCAGTGACCCGAGCCACTGCAGTGACAGTGCTTGATCCTTAACCCACTGCATCACAAGACAACTCCTCAATTCTTTTTTTTTTTAAATGCTCATAGCTTCTACCTTAATTCTAGGTACACAAGAGGTTTTTACCAAATGCTTAATAAGTGAGAGAAGCAGAGTAGTGTTATGTGCAAACATCTAAAAAGCACAGTCAAAAGCAATTAATTGTATAGATGAGTAGTCACAGAACAAAGTAAATTAAGCATTTGGCTTGGGGCAATTTGGTCTATACCAATTCCTGCCAAACCTTCAAACTGTTCAAACTTTCAAGGATTTGTTTTCTTATCTTGCTCCTTTCAAAAGATTGATCTCAAAACAGCTCAGGCTTCTGATAATTTTTTAGTCATTTTTAATCTCATGCTCTGTCTTCGATATGAATCACTCAATGCTCCCACTTTATCTCTAAATGCCCTGTTTGTTCTTAATCCCATCAGAGAATATCAAGTTAGTTCCCATTGTGCAGTTCTTATCTCTTTTCTGCAAACCCTAACTGATATGGACTGTGGTTGTTCCAGTCTGGGTTTGGCTCTTTCCAGGACCAAATCCTTCACAGCAGTTCCACAGCTTAAAGTGGGTGCCTCATTGATTCTTGACTGTACTTTACCCCTGAGGAACTCTAAGCACTGATAGGCACAGCTAGCCTCTGCATCAGTTAGCTCCATGTTACTGAAGGGTCTTTTTTAAAAGCTCAATGCCCTTCAAATGCTCCTGCTTTACAGCCTGAGATACAGCAAAGATGTAGCATTTCACATTACTCACTTTTCTAGGTTAAGGCTCCAGAGAGCCCCATTCCCTTTGGATATGGCCTCTTGCCTCCAAGCAGAACTCCTTTTCCCTTCCAGGCACCAAACATCATCTTGCCATCTCCTAATTGCCAATCCATTTCCCCTTCAATGAATGGCATAGACCTGTCTGCTAGCTGTCTGGATAAGAAGCAAAGACAGGAAAAAAAAATGTAGTAATAGCCTATTTCAGTTACAGCAATTGGAACCATTGCCCAAACTCTAATTCTTGCCAGACTCTCTTCTTCCTATCCAAATTCACGTGTTCTATGTCTTCTTCCCTAGGAATCCTGCTGGATATTGTCATAAAAATTATCTGTGCAAAGGCACTAATGATTAAAATTATCTTAAAGTACTAGTTCCTGATTATTTTTTGTTTTATGGCTGCACCTGCAGCATATGGAAATTCCCAGACCAGAATTAAATTTGAGCTGCATATGCAACCTACACCACAGAAGTGGCAATTCCAGATCCTTTAACCCACTGAACTGGGCCAGGGATAAGACCCGTGCCTCTACAGTTATCTGAGCAGATTCTTAACCCATTGCATCAAAGCAGGAAGTCCACTCCTACTTACATTAATCAAAATGGTTATTTTTGGAGTTCCTGTCCAGGCTCAGCAGAAACGAATCTGACTAGTATCATGAGGACTCAGGTTCAATCCCTGGCTTTGCTCAGTGGTTTAAGGATCTGGAGTTGCCATGAGCTGTGGTATAGGTCGCAGATGTGGCTCGGATCTGGTGTTGCTGTGGCTGTGGCATAGGCCTGTGGCTACAGCTCCAATTTGACCCCTAGCCTGGGAATCTCCATATGCCTCTGGTGCAGCTGTTAAAAAAAAATAAATAAAATAAAAGACAAAAAGGTCATTTTTTTCCCCAATAAAATTGAAAAAAAAGAACTCCAGATATGTAACTACCCTTTTAAACTAGTAAATCGTTTATAATTTTGCAGTGTTGGAGAAGGTTTGGTTCATCATTGGTAATTTAAAAAAAAATCATTCAAACCAGTCATGGCACCTTAGCAGATTCCAAAGTGCCTAGCAAACAGTTTGATTCTTTCACCTTCCAACTGGTAGATGTGATCCCAATGGATATGCTTACATTTTCTCATCTTAAAGGTGCACTTTCCCAACAAAGTTCTTCCAGAGTGTCAGAAAAAGGGGACTCAACTAGAGCAAAAGAGGGAAGAGAGTGGGTCCTCTTTAAGGATGATGCCAGTAATTTGATTTGAATGATGTTATAAATGATCCCACCTAGCATTCTAATTATCTTTCTCCATAATTAATCCTGCTCATGCCACAAAGCTAAGAACAATTATGTTTTTCCCTGGAGGAACACCATGCTTCAAGATTACTGCAATATGTGGCTAGAAGCGAATTGGATGATAAGAGGAAGAGAAAAGTGAGCTCTGGAGTTCAAATGATTATAAATGATGCTTAAATGATTGGTTCAGTGCACTTGGTTTGAAAATAAATTGTCTTGCAGCTTGGAATTAAAGTAAGGCAACTAAGTGAAAAATCACAGGAGCAAATTTTATGTCTATATCTAGAAGACAGTCTCTCAAGGCAAAGATACTAGGGGTGAAACCCTGATCCTAAAATTTTTATTGAGCTTGGTTGAATCTGTTTTTTCAATTGAAAAAGAGGCATAAATATACCTACCCTATAGAGTTATCAAGTATCAGTGAGTATTAAATTGTACAATGGATATAACAAGTCTGGTACATAGGGGAGGTATTTAATAAGTATCAATTATCCTCCTTTTTCCCTGATATGAAGTGTGTGTTTGGAGCAAAAGACTTGGAAACTTGGGCCATTAGAGCAAGGGGAAATTGAGAGTTCATCTTGTTTAAATACATCATTTTTACAGATGAGAAAACAGAAATTCAGAAAATTTTAGTGTGTTTTATTGGGTTGTATTAAAAATTAGGAATGGGGTTACAAATTTCTACCTTCATATTCTAAGAGGAAGTCTATAATCTATTCTATATTCCCATTTGCAATCCAGATCAGGAACATGGAAAAGAGGTACTCTTCACCAATCTTTTCTTAGATTTTCTACTTAAGCCAGATTTATAGCTTAAATGGATAATTATCCATCTGTAGCCCACAACTTCCATAGCTATTTGCTGGGTGAATTTCCTAAATAGCTCTCAGAATTACTTAGGGCAGGGTTATAGTCAAGTGGATACAATGAGGTGTCAGAATTCCAGAAACAAGAAATGGAACTGACAGAACCTGAAACTCTGCCTTCAAGTAGCAGAAGGTAGTGAGAGAAAGATGTCTGAGGTTTGGAGCTTAAATGACTGGGAAAATGATGATGCTACTAACAGACATTTGGAAGTCAAGAACAGGAGTGTATTCATAGAGGAGACAGAGAAGATGAATTCATTTTTGAACATGTTGTTTTCGAGGGGGCCAATGGAACATTCAAGCAGTAATGACTGGGAGGTAGAGTTATAGCTAGTCTTTTTGGAGCTTTTGTGGGACTATTTAACAAGGTGATCTCCCAAGGTAGACAGTTCTGAGTACAAGACTTGGTCAGTGCACAGTTAGGACCATCATGGGAAAAAAAGCACCTATTTATTCAGTCTAATGCAGCCTGGTACAGGACTTGGTAAGCAGAGCACCAGTGAGATTATGACCCCCACTTCCTCTAGAACCATTTGCAATTGTTCTGCCAGTAGCCAGCTAAAGATGTGGGTCTGGAGGTCAGGGGAAATATCTGGGCTGGATATAGAGATTTGGGAGTCCTGACTTTATAGGTTAGAGTTAAAACTGCTCAAAGAGAGTATATAAAAAGAGAAATATGAATGGCCTTATGGGCTTGGGTGTTTGAAAGTTTCAGAAGATTATTTATAATTCACTAATTGTTTTGGTTTTCTCATTCATGGACAGAACAATCCACGTAGATACATGGGGAAAATCCTTCCAGGCAGAAATAACAACAAGGAACAAGACTAGTAAGCAAGAATATGACTGGCATTTTCTAGAAAGATCCAGAATACTATGTGGCTAGAGCAAAGTACATTAAAGGGGAGAGTGGTTGGAGACAAGAGTATGTAAGGGATGGGAATCACTGCTATATTAGGGTATTACGGGCCATTGTAAGAACTTTGCTTTTCCTTTAAGTGAAAATGGGAACCATTGGAGGACTTTGAATGAAGGAGTGACATGATTTGACTTAGGTTTCAAAAGGTTCACTTGTAATTCTGTGTGAAAAATAAAATGTAGGGGTATAGCAGAAGCAGGGAATCTAGTTGGAGGAGGTTTCTGTAATGATCCAGACTTGAAATCATGTTGCCTGGACCAGAATGGTAATGGAAATGGTGAGAAGTGGTTGAACTCTGAATATATTTTGAAAGTAATGACAACAGGGTCTCCTCTAGTATTGGATGTAGAGGTAGAACAAGAGAGTGATGGAATTCAAGGATGGAGTTGACATTGACTGAGGTGGGGAAAGACTATGGAAGAAACAGATTTGGACGTGAAGATCAGGAATTCTGTTTTGGAAGTCTGAGTTTTCAAGTTAGAGAAGAGGTATGGGCTGGGGATATCAACTTGGGGATCGTCAATTTATACCTGGTATTTAAAGCCATGAACCTGGATGAGATTGCCAAGAAAGTGAGTAGAGATAGAAAACCTAGTTACAACAGAGATTAGAGAAAACCGAGAGGAAGAACAATCAGTAAAGGAGACTGAGAAGGAGCAGCCAGTGAGATAGGAGGAGAACTAGAGAGTGCCAAGTCCTGGAAGTCAAGTAAAGAAAGTATTTCAAGGAACTAGAGAAAGAAGAATAAACAAAAAAACCAAAGTTAGTAGGAGGAAAGAAATCATAAAGATCAGATCATAAATAAACGAAATAGAGACTTAAAAATACAAAAAAAAATCAATGAAACAAAAAGCTGGTTCTTCAAAAAGATAACAAAAAATAAGCAAAATTGATAAATATTTAGCCAAACTCATCAAGAAAAAAAGGGAGAGGGCCCAAATCAGTAAAATCAGAAATGAAAAAGAAGTTATAATTGACACCACAGAAATACAAAGGATAAGAGACTACTATGAGTAACTACATGCCAATAACATGGAAAACTTAGAAGAAATGGACAAATTCTAATACATGTACAATCTTCCAAGACTGAACCAAAAAGAAATAGAAAATATGAACAGACCAATCACAAGTACTGAAATTGAATCAGTAATTTAAAAACTCCCAATAAACAATAGTCCAGGATCAGATGGCTTCATAGGTGAATTCTACCAAACATTTAGAGAAGAGTTAACACTTACTTACTCTTTTGAAACTATCCTGAAAAATTGCAGAGGAAGAACTGCAGAGGAACACTTCCAAATTCATTCTTTGAGACCACCATCACCCTGATAGCAAAACCAGACAAAGAGGGGAGTTCCTGTTGTGGCTCAGAAATAACAAACCCATCTAGGATCCATGAGGATATGGGTTTGATCCCTGGCCTCAGGTGAGTTAAGGATCCGGTGTTGCAGTGAACTGTGGTGTAGGCTGGCAGCTATAGCTCCGATTTGACCCTTAGCCTGGGAACTTCCATATGCTGCAGGTGTGGCCCTAAAAAGCCAAAAAAAAAAAAAAAAAAAAAAGACAAAGATACAACAAAAAATATTATAGGCCAGTATCACTGATGAACATAGATGCAAAAATCTTCAGCAAAATACAAGAAAACCAAATCCAACAATACATTAAAAGGATCATACACCATGATCCCTTTATCCCAGGGATGCAAGGATTTTTCAATATCTGCAAATCAATTACTGTGATATACAACACTAACAAGTTGAAGATTAAAAACCATATGATCATCTCGATAGATACTTTTTGATTCAATTCAATATCTGTTTATGATAAAAACATTCAGAAAGTAGGCATAGAGGGAACATATCTCAATGTAACAAATGGTGAGAAGTTGAAAGCATTTCTTCTAAGATCAGAGACAAGACAAGGACGCCCACTCTTGTCACTTATATTCAACATAGTATTCAAAATCCTAGCCACAGCAGTCAGACAAGAAAAATAAATAAAAAGAATCCAAATTTGAAAGAAGTAAAACTGTCAGCGTTTACAGATGATATGGTACCATACATACAAAATCCTAAAAGCACCACCAGACTACTAGAGTTCATCAAAGAATTCAGTAAATTTGTAGGATACAAAATTAATATACAGAAATCTCTTGCATTTCTATATACTAAAATGAACCATCAGAAAGAGAAATTAAGGAAACAATTTCATTTACCATCACATCAAAAAGAAAAAAATACCTAGAAATAAAACCACCTAAGGAAGTAAAAGACCTGTACTCTGAAAACTATAGGACACTGATGAAAGAAATTAGCAATTAAAAAAGCTAATATCGGAGTTCCCGTCGTGGCGCAGTGGTTAACGAATCCGAATAGGAACCATGAGGTTGCGGGTTCGGTCCCTGCCCTCGCTCAGTGGGTTAACGATCTGGCGTTGCCGTGGGCTGTGGTGTAGGTCGCAGACCCGGCTCAGATCCCGCGTTGCTGTGGCTCTGGCGTAGGCCGGTGGCTACAGCTCCGATTCAACCCCTAGCCTGGGAACCTCCATATGCCGTGGGAGCGGCCCAAGAAATAGCAACAACAACAACAAAAAGACAAAAGACAAAAAAAAAAAAGCTAATATCTAAAATAATTCCTTTTTTGGGGGGGGGGTACTTCTTTTTAGGGCCACACCTGCAGCATAGAGAAGTTCCCAGGCTAGTGGTTAAATTGAACTGTAGCTGCCAGCCTACACCACAACCACAGCAACATGGGATCCAAGCCATGTCTGCAACCTACACCACAACTCACAGCAATGCCTTATGCTTAACCCACTGAGTGAGGCCAGAGATTGAACCCTCATCGTCATGGATCCTCGTTGGGTTCATTACCACTGAGCCACGATGGGAACTCCCTAAAACAATTAGTGAGATGGAATAACAGAGCTATAGGAATCACATTCCCAGACTTCAGCCTATGCTACAAAACTACAATAATGAAAACAGTATGGTACTGGCACAAAACAGACACATAGATCAATGGAACAGAATAAAGAGCCTGGAGAGCCCAAAAATAAATTCATGTACTTATGGCCAATTCATCTATGACAAAGGAGGCAATAATATGTAATGGAGAAAAGAAAGTTTCTTCAATAAGTGGTGCTGGGAAATCCAGACAGCTACATGTAAAAGAATGAAATTAGAATATTTTCCAACATTATACACAAAAATAAACTCAAAGCGGATAAAAGACCTAAATGTAAGGCTGCAAATCATAAAATTCTTCTAGGAAAACACAGGCAGAACACTTGTTGACATACACCGTAGCAATATTTTCTTAGATAAGTCTCCCAAGGCAAAATAAATAAAAGCAAACTACTATAATCAAAAGGGACTTGATAAAACTTAAAAAAGTTTTACACAGTGGAGAAAACAATTGGCAAAACATAAAGACAACCTACTGAGTGGGAGAAAATATTTGCAAGTGATATGACCCATCAGGGGCTAATATCTAAAATATATAAACATTGCATACAAATTAATATCAAAAAGAAAACCTGATTTAAAAATGGGCAGAGGATATGAATTGACATTTTTCCAAAGAGGACATTCAGATGGCCAATAAGCACATGAAAAGATACTCAACATTACTAATTATTAGGGAAATGCAAATCAAAACCAAAATGAGATCTCACATCACATTAGTCAAAATAGCTATTATAAAGAACACAAATAACAAATGTTGGTGGGGATGTGGTGAAAAGGGAACACTTGTACACTATTGGTGGGAATGTAAATTGGTGCAGCCACTGTGGAAAACAGTATGGAGCTTCCTCAAAAACCTAAAAATAGAACCATCACATAACCCAGCAATTCTACTCCTGGGTACATATCAAATAAACATTAATTCAAAAAGACACATGTACTGCAATGTTCATAGCAGCATTACTTAAAAATTTATGAGAAAATGGGAGCAACATAAATGTCCACCAACAAATGAGTGAATAAAGAAGATGTGGTGCGCGCGTGCACACACACACACACACACATACGCACACGCACAATGGAATATTACTACTCAGCCACAAAAAGAATGAAATGCTGCCATTTGAAATAGCATGCATGGACTTGGAGAGTATTATGCTAAGTGAGCTAAGTCGGACAAAGACAAATACTTTATAATAGAACTCATATGTGGAGTCTAAAAAATACAACAAACAAATGTATATAGCAAAACAGAAACAGACTCACAGATGTAGAGAACTAGTGGTTAAGAGTGGGAAAGGGAAGTGGGGGCAAAATAGGGGTAGGAGAGTAAGAGGTATAAACTATTAGGTATAAAATAAGCTATAAGGATATATTATACAACACAAGGAATATAGCCAATACTTTATGATAACCTTTAAAAATCATGAATCACTATCTTGTACACTTATAACATATAATACTGTATATTACCTATACTTCAATAAAAATACATACATTAAAAAATAAATACATCAACTATGCTTCAATTAAAAAAATAAAGCATTTCAGGAAGTATGTTTATTGTATTAATTGCTGCTGATATGTCCAGCAAGGTAAGGAATAAGAACTATCATTTATCTAACAAAGTAGAGGATTGGTGACTTTTACAAATAACAATTTTGGTGGAGTGATGGAGGCAAAAGCCTGTTTGGAGTGAGCTCTAAAGAGAATCTGGGACATTGAAAAACAGCAATTTTTTGAGGAGTTTTGCTAAATAGGTGAGCTGAGAAATGAGGCCATAGATATAGAAGCAGGTGGAGTCCAGAGGAGGTTTTTTTTTTTTTCCTTTTTAAGATTTGAGCAGTAACAGTATGTCTATACAGTAGTAGGAATGAACCAGTAGAGAGTGAAAGCAACTAATGCAAAAGATCAAGGGGAGAAGTGCTGGAGCAATAGCCTTGAGGCACTTAGAGGTGTTGGGATGTAGTGCAGAAATGGAGGAGTTGGTCTTAGGGGCAGCGATGGTTCTCCAATATTAACAGAGAAAAGAAAGAATATGGGCATATTCACAGGTAGGTAGGTCATTGTGGGAGTCTCGGAGTTCTCTTCTGACTGCTTCATGAAGGTCAGCTGTTGTGAGGGCGCTTGAGGAAAGAAACAAACACCGGAGATTTGAGGAAGAAGGAAAAACATAAACAGTGAGAGAGCGAATGAAGCAAGGAAATGTTTAAGAGTGGCAGTTAGCACCAAGGGCTCAGCTGAGATGAACAGTTGTGAATATGAAGTGGAATCTTAACACAAAGCTTCATCTGTATTCCAGCCAGCTCTCTAGCCTGCATCCTTCTTCCTTTCTCCTTAATCTCTCAAGAGAGGGGCCTGGATTGTATCCTCAAATCCGAACCATTTCCCTTTCTGCCTCTTAAATTAATCTCTTCCGAATAGCTCAAGCTGAAGTAGAAGCAGCAGGTATGAAGTGGGAAGTTCGATTTTGGAGAGGATGAATTTGCGGCACCCATAGGACATCCAAGTGGTTTCCGCTCTAGAGCTTGGGTCAGAGCCCTGGGCTTGCAGGTGCAGATTTGGGAAGTTGTACTCAAGGACAAGAGAATGGATGATGTCATGCAAGGGAAGAAGGAGGATAAAGGAAGGGGAGAGGGTTCAGAGTAGAGCTGTGGGGCCCGACCACATTTCGAGAGCAGGCAGGGGCAAGGGGAGGAAGATTTACTAGGGAAGTGAACAGAGGACAAGCTTCCTGCCTTTCACCTGAATGCTGTTAGCCAGGCAATGTTTGAAGAAACACAAGTAGAACCCCACCATATTTCATCTGTTTCTCATCCTGCCATGAGCTGGTAGCTGCCTCACTACTTTGCAAATTCTCCTCTCCGTGAGGATTTCAAGGACAGAGGGTTCCACATGCAGTACCAGCTTGCATCACAGATGTTGGTTAAAGAGGAGAAAAACAAATTAAAGGCCCCATATGTCCAGGTTACAGAGGGACTCTCCCTTCTTGTCTTCTTCTGAGTCAAGGTCTGGTCCTGGGAATTAATATCCCTTTACATATGTGGGCTTTTCACTTTGCAAAGAGCTTTCATGATTGTCATCCAAACTGGATCCTTAGAGAATCTCCGTGAAGCAGGCAGAGCAAAACTTATGATGGACCTCCAATCCACAGGTAAGGATGCCAAGTAAGCAGGGCGATTGGCATGGGGTCATCTGGCTGGATGGAGGCAGGGCTGCATCCAGGATGCTGTTCCTCGGCCACCTGGCCAGGTGCTCTGACCCCAGTAGCATGCCATCAAAAGGGCTGCTACTGGGCGGTTCCAGATGCTACTCTTTGGTCTTGAGAACCTGTGAGCAGTGGCTAGAGGAATTTCCTCAGCAATTGTTGGAAGCTAGGACCTCAGAAACTGAGCCCAGACTAAGGGGTTATTTAGGGCCTGCTGTGCGCCCATCAGGGAGCATCTGGTAGCCTCAAACTGGGGTCCAGCAGAGCCCCTATTCTCAAAGAAATGACAATCCAAATGCAGAGACTAAGCTTAGACACCAAGTCCAAAGGCAATCCCAAAGGCTTCCCTTTCTTCCACTAATCAGTCTGTTACCAGGGACCGTGATGCAGAGACCTCTTTTCTCCTGCCTCAGCCCAGGGGCTGATGTGTAGTGAGGGCTAAGGATGAAGAATGGGAAGATGGGGGAAGAAAGGAAAAACTAGAGCTCCCGCTAGAGGTCAAGCACAGTGTAGAGTATATACGTTATATATATGTCATCTAATATATATGTTGTCTATACTATATATTCATATACACACACAAACACATGCATACATAATCACTTTCCATGGATTAACTCATCTATTTAACTGGCTCTCATCCATGTAAAGAGCATAAAACAGTATCTGGCACTTAGGAAATATTGGATAAATGTTACCTCTTCTTCCTCTTCCTCATTATTATCTTCAGGCATATTTCAAAGTTTTAGGACCTGTAGTGTGTATAGAGCTGTTTATAGAGGAAGATAGGAAGGCTCCAAGCATGAATATGACCTACCTCAATAACCAAGTTGGGACCTGGAGCTAAAGAAATAGCTAAGCTTTGCTTGGTGATAGTGCATCACTCTATCCACTAGCTTAATATCCTAAACTGTTAGTGTTGCTGAATTTCCAAATACATAGTAGTTGTAATAGTAGTAGTTATTATTTTCCCCCATACTTTCGCCTGGACATGACCCCATAGTTTTAGCCAGACACCTGATAGTCACAAATCTTACTCTACCACCTCACCCATCACCATCTCCAGGTGCTCGGGCTTCTTGCGTCATTGAGAAAATCAAGGCCATCAGGGGAGACTTTACTATCCAGCAACCACCCGCACTGCTGACTCCTTTCTTCTAGTTCCAAAGAGTGAGCTGTCACTCTTCCTGCCTGAGGCCAACCCATCCACTCGGTTCTTCTGGCTTCCTCTTCTTAGAGACATTGCTGTTTAAGGCATCCCTTCCCTCTCTTTATCCTCAACCTCACTTTCTCCTGCTGATTCTTTTTCCAAAGCATAGGAACATGCTCAAGGGTCTCCCACACTAAACAAAATTTAAAACACTCCTTAATTGTTAAGGATCTGGTGTTGTTATTGTCCTGGCTCTCATTAGAGTTGTGGCAGAGGGTCTATCTCCCCAGCCCAGGAACTTCGACATGCCGTGGGGCACGGGAAAAAAAAAAAAAAATACTCCTTAACTTGCAATCCCTTCCAGCTGACATTTTCTTATTCTCCTTTCCTTCCCAGCTAAGTTCTTTGAAAGGACAGCCTACACCTACCATTTCAAAATATCTCTGATCTGTCATTAATACCTTCCTGCAAATGGTCTTCATTTCTCATAATTCCACCAAAAGTGCTCTCCCTAAAGGCACCAATGCTTAGTAATTCCAAATTCAATGGATACACTTATATCATTTTCTTAAATGGATCTCTCTGTTCTCTTTGATGTTATTGCCTACTCATTAAACTTCTCTTTTTTTGACTTCTTTGAAATTCTATCCCCATTTCTCTCCTTTTCTGGTCTCCTAATCTGGAATCTCTTTCTCCATCCAAACCTCAAATATTGTTGCACTCCAAGTTTTCACTTTACACCTCCCTGGGTTGTCATCTCTGAACCCAAGGCCTCAGAGCCCTATGCTTCTCTCTACCACTGCATCAGCCCCATTTTCCTTTTCATCTGCAGTCTTCTTGAAAGCAGAATCCATGCCCTGTTCATTCTTGTATCCTCAGTGCTTTGCACAGCACCTGATATGTTATGGACATTCCATTCATATTTATTTCATAAATGAATTAAAGGTAAGGTTTGACCTTAGTTGTACCTTATCAAATTGTAAGTCTCCAGGGATCAGTTGCCAGGGTTACAATTTATACCTTCGATCAGGTAACCATTCAATATTCTGGATGAGGTTATATAAGCCCATAAGCCTGTCCATGCCCCAAAGCAGAGTTGCTTATCTAAAAGTAGATGTTCCTGGGGTTCTTTGTGCTTCTAAGACCCAAATCTGAAAAAGCTTTCTCATACTGTGCTTAGATTCAGTACAATGTAAGATTATGTATATGGATAGCCGAATTGAGCTGAGAAAGATAGGAGAGGCCTTATGTATATATGCTTATTTCCTTCAAGCTTGCGGAGAGTCATTTGGCTGGATATATAAAGCTAGGGACACTGATGACAGGATTTAAGAAGGATAGTGATTGTGTTAATTTGGCTATTAGTGTATTCAAGTTTGACATTAAGGAAATTTGCCTTTATTTATTTATTTTTTTAATTTTTTTAATTTTTTTTCTCTTTTTGCCATTTCTTGGGCCGCTCCTGCGGCATATGGAGGTTCCCAGGCTAGGGGTCTAATCGGAGCTGTAGCCACCGGCCTACGCCAGAGCCACAGCAATGCGGGATCCGAGCCGCGTCTGCAACCTACACCACAGCTCACGGCAACACCGGATCATTAACCCACTGAGCAAGGGCAGGGACCGAACCCGCAACCTCATGGTTCCTAGTCAGATTCATTAACCACTGCGCCACGACGGGAACTCCGAAATTTGCCTTTAGAAGACCAAACTTTCCCTTTCAGAACCCCTATCAACACCCTGTGGTAACACTTTCCCAGTATTTAATGTTAGGGTTAGGGTTAGGGTTAGGGTTTTCTCCAAAAAGACATTAAGATATTCCCCTTCTCCAGACATTCAAGGCCTTCCTCATATTAAAAGTTAGCCAGTCAACACCAAGCTTTTCCTTTTGAATTAATTGCACATTATTGCAATCTTTTTTTCCTGGGGCTGATTTCTCAATTGCAGAATAAAAGGCCTCTATGATCCAACAGAAAAGGATTCCAAAGGGCACTGGGCCCTGCTTGGAACCCCAAGATCACAAAACATGTACCAGTCTTAAAAGCTATACTTGCTTTCAAGACCCAGATCTGTTTCCTTTAAGGGGCTTCTATGAATTTAAATGTGATCCAAATGAAAATACCAACAGGAATTTTTTTGAGTTAGATATGAAGATATTAAGTTTATGTGAAAAAAAAAACAGGTAAGAATAACCAGAAAAGTATTGAAAAAATAATATAGGAATTCCTGTTGTGACACAGTGAGTTAAGAATCCAAGGAGTTCCCGTTATGGCTCAGTGGTTAACGAATCCGACTAGGAGCCATGAGGTTGAGGGTTCGATCCCTGGCCTTGCTCAGTGGGTTAAGGATCCGGTATTGCCATGAGCTGTGGTGTAGGTTGCAGACGCAATTCGGATCCTATGTTGCTGTGGCTGTGGTGTAGGCCAGCAGCTATAGCTCCGATTAGACCCCTGGCCTGGGAACCTCCATGTGCCACAGGAGTGGCCCTAGAAAAGACAAAAATACAAAAAAAAAAAAAAAAGAAAGAAAAAACCAACGTTAATGTCCGTGAGGATGAGTGTTTGATCCCTGGCTTCCCTCAGTGGGTTAAGGATCCGGCATTGCCACAAACTACAGCGCAGGCTGCAGATGCATCTGGGATCTGGCAACTTCTATGTGCCACAGGGGCGGCCATAAAAAGAAAATATATATATTTCAGCAACAATCCAGGCCTGGCTAAATAGGAAAACAAACTCGGCAATGTAACAGAACGAAGTGTCCAGAAAGAGCACCTATACACCTAGGAGTTTTACACTGTATAGATTGTACTTAAAACCTATCAGCAAATGAATTATTCAATAACTGGTGTTTTTATTTTTTGTCTTTTGTCTTTTTGGGGCCGCACCCACAGCATGTGGAGGTTCCCAGACTAGGGGTCTAATCAGAGCTGTAGCTGCCGGCCTACACCACAACTACAGCAATGCCAGATCTGAGCTGCATCTGCAACCTACACCACAGCTCATGGTAATGCCAGATCCTTAACCCACTGAGCAAGGCCTGGGATCAAACCCGCAACCTCATAGTTCCTAGTCAGATTCGTTTCCACTGCGCCATGTGGGAACTCCATAACTGGTGTTATTGAATCAATAACTGATTGATAACTCATGTTGTCAATTGTTATTAAATTGGCTTTCCCTAACATTTCAGATAGTTAAATATTTAAATATAAAAAAATAATTAATAAATGAAAATATGCAGAGTATTTATAAAATAATCTAATATTGAGGAAGGCCTTTCTAAGGAATATGCAAAAACTAGGAGTCATGCAGGAAAAGACATATTTGAATACAGAAAAATCTTAAATTTCTGATAGCAAAAAAACTATCCTAAACATCAAAAGAAAAATGAGATCACATTTACGACATAAGGCAAAAACCTAATTCCATTCATATATAAAGAGTTCTAAGCAGTCTGTCAGAAAACACAAATAACTCCATTAAAAATGGACAAATAACACAGACATGCAGTTCACAGAAATAGTTTCAAGTGGCTTTAAAAGATATGAATGCTTAACTTCACCCGTAATTAAATGTGTAGCATACCTTAGTTTTCAGAGCAGTTTTAGGATCACAGCAAAATCAAGGGTACAGAAAGTTCCCATATACTCCCTTCCTCCCCATACCTAGAGCCTCCCCTACTGCTGACATCCTCCATCAGAGGAACACATTTGTTATAGTCAATGAGACTACACTGGGGCCTCAATAATCACTCAAAATCCATAGTTTACATCAGGGGTCAATCCTCCTGTTGTACAATCTGTGAGCTTGTTAAAATGTATAATAACATGTATCCATCATTATAGTATCATAGAAGGTATTTTCACTGCCTTAAAAAGCCTCTCTGCTCCCCTGTACATCCTTCCTCCCCATACTTCCCCCCTCCCCCCCCACCAACCCCTGGTACCCACTGATCTTTTTACTGTCTCCAAAGCTTGGCTTTTTTCATTATACATTATGCCTTTGCATCATACAGATGTTTAAAGACATGTACCCACCATTGCAATTAAACACATTTTTAAGTGAAAATATTTTTAACTATCAAAAGAGACGACTATGAAGAGCTTCATGCTAATAAAATTAAACTTGGGAAAATTCCCTTCAAACCGACCCATAGACAGAAAACCTGACAAGCCCTACCTTTGTTGTTTAAAACTTGAATAAATTGTTAAAAATCCACCCCTTCAACCAAATTTCACAAAAACAAACTTTCAAAGAACATATAATCTCTCATTTACATAAACATTCCAGAAAAACTATTCAATTTTCTAATGAGCCTAGTTTAGCTTTGACATCAAAAGCAGAGGAGAATGAAAATGAACAATTATAAGCCAAACTGAATTATGAACATAGACACATAAACATAATAAACAAACTACATAAAATATTACAAAACAATCCATCCATGTATTATATCATGACCAAGTGTGGTACATCTGAAGACTACAAGAATGGTTTAGCATTCAAGAAAAAAAGGTATTTAATGCCTTTTAATGTTAAAATATCAAACAGAAAAATAATTTGATGTGATGAAGGAAAAGCTTTGGATAAAAATCAACACCCATTCGGCATAAAAACTCTCAGAAAATTGAAAATAAAAATTAATTTCCTCCAAGGCAAAAGGATGGAGATGAAAAGATCAGTGGTTGCCAGTGGGGGGTGGGGTGGGGATGAATAGGCAGAGCACAGAGCATTTTAAAGGCAGTGAAAATGCTCTGTATGATACTATAATGATAGATATATGTCACTATGCATTTGTCCAAACCCATAGAATGTGCAACATCAAGAGTGAATCCTCAAGTCAACTACAGACTTTGGGTGATTATGCCATGTCAATGTAAGCCCATCCTTCATAACAAAATGTACCATTTTGATGACTAACATTGATAATGGGAGGGGCTATACATGTGTGGGGGCAGGGGGTATATCTCTGTATCTTCCTCTCAATTTTGCTTTTAAATTTAAAACTGCTCTAGAAAAATAAAGTCTTTAAAAAAAGTTAATTTGGGAGTTCCCGTCGTGGCGCAGTGGTTAACGAATCCGACTAGGAACCATGAGGTTGCGGGTTCGGTCCCTGCCCTTGCTCAGTGGGTTAATGATCCGGCGTTGCCGTGAGCTGTGGTGTAGGTTGCAGACGCGGCTCGGATCCCGCGTTGCTGTGGCTCTAGCGTAGGCCGGTGGCTACAGCTCCGATTCAACCCCTAGCCTGGGAACCTCCATATGCTGCGGGAGCGGCCCAAGAAATAGCAACAACAACAACAACAACAACAACAACAACAAAAAAACAAAAACAAAAAAAAGTTAATTTGCTCAGCTTGATAAAGGTTAACTATTGGAAAATGTGTAACAACTATAATTGGTGATACCTTTGAAATAGTTGCCTTAAAAAGAATGCCTGCTACCACTGTTTTAATGTAATATTATCTTGGGAGACCTGGCCAGTACAACTATGCAAGGGAAAAAAACCCAATATGTCAGTATAGGGAAATGAAAAATAAATCTGGCATTATCTGGAGATAATATGATTGTCTACACAGAAAACTCAAGAAAAAGCTACAAGATTTTAAAACTAAATTATTGCTGGGTATACAATTAATGTACAAAGATTATGCTTTTATATATCAGCAATAAATAATTGGAAAGTAAAATAACAAGTGTAGATACTATTTACAATAGAAAAAGAGTATCATAAGAATTAATAAATCTGCCAACAGAAGTGTAAGACTTTTATGGCAAAAATGATAAAATATTATTAAAAGCATAACAAATACATAAGTAGATGGAGAACTGTCAGTGTTCCTGTGCGATATTCCTGGATGGCAAAATCAATACCTCAAAGATTATAAGTTCCTCCAAGTTAATCTATAAATCCAAAACATATTTCCAACAAAATTTTTCTTTCCAAGGCTTGTCCTAAAAATTTGCATTAAAGAATAAAAGTCCAAGAACAGTCAGGATAATACTTAATGATGATGATGATGATAATTGGAGGATTTACCTGATCAAGATTTATTATAAATTAGGGTTTTGTGCAGTAGTCTCCCTTTCTCTGTGGGACATATGTTCCAAAGCCCTCAGTGAATGCAGGAAAGTGCAGAAAATACCAAACTCTATGTACAGTGTTTTTTCCTATACATACATTAAAGTTTATTTATAAATTAGGAATTGCAAGAGATTAACAATAACAACATAATAAAATAGAACAATTATACCAAAAAAAGCTATATTTTTTTTGCTTTTCAGGGCCGCAGCTGTGTCTATGACCTACAACATGGGATCAGAGCCACTTCTGCAACCTACACCACAGCTCACATTAACGCCAGATCCCTGACCCACGGAGCGAGGCCAGGGATCGAACCCACATCCTCATAGTTACTAGTTGGATTAGTTTCCACTGAGCCACAATGGCAACTCCAAAAAAAAAAGCTATAATTTTTAAAGTGTAGTGTTGGTATAAGGATAGACTAATCAAATGTAACAAAAAAACCCAGAAACAGATTCACTTTACATATCTGGCTTTCTCTGTGAATAGATTCTACTATAAATCAATTAAGACAAAAATGGGATAAACTATTCAATAAATTTTATTGGGCAATTAGCTATCTATATGGAAAAAAGACAAAATAGATTCCGACTTCACCCTGCTGATTTAAATATGAAAAGCAAAACTTTAAAACTTTCACAAGGAAACAGGGGATAAGAGCTTTGATAGTAGGGTAGAGAAAATGTTTTAAATAAAACACACTGAAGGCACAGATTATAAATGAATAATTTGATGAATCTGACTACATTAAGATTGTATTATAAAAATTGGAGTTCCTGTCGTGGTGCAGTGGTTAACAAATCCGACCAAGAACCATGAGGTTGCGGGTTCGATCCCTGGCCTTGCTCAGTGGGTTAAGGATCCGGCGTTGCTGTGAGTTGTGGTGTAGGTTACAGACGCGGCTCAGATCCCACATTGCTGTGGCTCTGGCGTAGGCTGGCAGCTACAGCTCCGATTAGACCCCTAGCCTGGGAACCTCCACATGCCATGGGTGTGGCCCTAGAAAAGGGAGGGGAAAAAAAAAAGATTGTATTATAAAAATTGTGTTATAAATTTCTATATGACTAAAAAACACCATAAACCAAATGAAGCAGCTAAGTACAGATTGAGAAAAGATGTTTGTGATGCATATAGCCAACAAAGTTTTTTTTAATGCAATATATATCCTATAAATTAATGAAGAAAGAGAAGGCAAACTACCCAACAGAAAAATGATTAAAAGCTATGTACAGGTGCTTCATAGAAGAAACCTAGATGGTTAATAAACATAGACAAACATACTTGAGCTCACTAATACTCAGGCAGTTGCAAGTTAGGATCATGAAGGGCCATTTTGTACCCATCAGAATAGCAAAAAGGAATAAATTTAACTAACGTTGAGAGAGGTGGCACTAGAGTGAGCTAAGTGAAGCACTCTCTCCTCAGGCATAAAATGTAAGGGAGCACCAAAATCTCATCAGTCAAGATAAACACAATTTTGATGCAATAGTCTCACAACTCAAAATTTATGCCTCCCCCAAAATCATGATAAACAAAGAATCAAACTTTCAAGCAAAGACAGAATCTCACCGTGTGCCCACATGACTCATCTTATTTGCCTTAACTCTATCCCTGGTCTGTGGATCAAAGGACTGGTGCGGATTTGGGGAAATTGGATCTTTTATGCATTTCTGGTAAAAATATAAAAATTTGTACAACTAATTTGGAGAGTCATTTAATAATACTGAAGATGCCATATCTTAAACCACAATAATTCCAGTCCTGAGATTCTGTCCTAAAGAAACTCTCACACTAGAGCACGAGTATATAAGAGTGTGCGTTGCAGCAGTCTTATAGCAAAAAAGGAGACAATCATTGACAAAGATTCTGTTCTTGACCAAACTCTATCCAGGCTCCTCTGAGCGCTTTCTTGACTAGACCTCAACCTTGGTCTGTAAACACCTGAAGAAAACATTAACATTGTTTCTAACAGCTCAAAGCCACATCCCTACTAGTATCCATGAGGACAAGGGTTCCACCACTGGCCTCACTCAGCAGATTAAGGATTGGGCGCTGCTGTGAGCTGTGGTGTAGGTAGCAGATGCAGCTTGGATCCTGCATGGCTGTGGCTGTGGCTGTGGATGGAAGCTGCAGCTCCAATTCAACCCCTAGCCTGGGAACTTCCATATGCCACAGGTGCAGCCCCAAAAAAGAGCCAAAAAAAAAAAAAAAGAGAGAGAAGCACCTGCATGAGGAAACTCAAGTCTGCCATAAGGTCGAGCCAGTTTGTTCCAGCCAACATCTGAGGATAGGGCCCCTGTCTCTCAGTCTCTGCGGAAGGATAGGAACTGAACTTCAAATAAGGGCCAGTTAGCAAATCCAGATAGGTTTCACGTGGACCAAGATCTTTTTCCCACTTTTTGTAGTTTTTCACTTTCCTGACTCTATTCACATCCCTGCATTCTCTCATTCTTCCTTTGAATCTCTCACTCACCTCTGTACAAATAGAAGTTGAGTTCAGTTCATGCTGTGATATTATATTAATAAAGTCTGCCTTTACCACTTTAATTTGTGACCAGCTTTGTTAATCTTGGACATCTTCTGTCTCAGAGGAGGGGAATGGATAATTAAACTGTGGTTTCTTTGTATAATGAAATACTACATAATAGCTAAAATGAATGAACTAGATCTACATCTATCTACATAAATCTCAAACATAATTTTGAATAAATAAAAATTGTATAAAACTCAAAAATAATTTTGAACTAAAAAAGCAAGTTGTAAAAAGACAAAAAGATGGCTCAGAGTATTCTGACTAAAGACTGGTCAAGGAGAGAATCTTTGTCAAGAGGTAGGTTGTAATAGATAATCTCTATGGTTCTTTCCAAATCTATGGTCATTGAAATGTAATATATTAGAGCCAAGACCTGCATCATACATCTATGAATACTTCAAGAGAAAGGGAGCCTAGGATAAAATGAGCTCTACCTTTGTGCATCACCCACAGGCCCCTGATACCAGCCCATTTGGCCTTTTTGGTTTTGGTATATTAAATTCCAAGTAGAATCTAGGAAGCAAAGCATAAAGATGGCTTTGATTTCTAGAGTGTTCCTGGATGGCCTCCCACCATGAAATTCTTAGGGAACAGCCCCATGCATTTTTAATTGCATCTGCTTCTTTCTATTTATATGGCCAAGGCATGTCAGCGACTTGAAAGAGAGACTGGAAATGAGCTCAAGGGAATGGTGAAAGCAACTTGCAATAGACTCATCTCTTCCCCAAGAGCCATTTCTTTGACATCAATCAGAGAAGGTACCAAAGGCCCTTCCTATGACAAACAGCACAGAAGCACCCAGCTAGGATGATGTGCTCACCTAGCACAGGGACCTGTGTTTTGCACCTTAGGAGACAGGAGCCGAATCAGCAGCAGAAAAGAGAGAAAGGCTTCCCATCGAAAGCCTCAGAATGGCTCAAGACCTTTTCTTATCTATTGCTCCACACCAGCCATAGAGTAATTTCACCAGTGGAGTCAATCATTTAAGCTGAAGCATTAACTCCAGAAGCTTATATTTAAAATAAGGCATGGGAAGGGTACCCTGTTGGCCTTCAAGAACCAGCTGTATGACTTTGGTTGAGGTAAATTCCATCCCTGGGCTCCAGGATCACCAAGGTAAAAATGAGGGGTTTAGTTCAAGTCCCTGATTTTCTATATTTCTGATTTTCTATATTTCTATATTTCTTCAGCTCAGAATGGTACTCATTATCAGCTAGTAAGTGCTACCTAATCAGCGAGGTTCAGAATAGACGAATTGTGATAAGAGGAACAGGGAGAGGGAAATGTACAAGGCAGGAGGCACTGCCTGGGGCCAAGTCTGGTAGGAGCAACAGAGCCAGAGGGAAAGTTAGGATACCCACAGTTGTTGGAGCACAGAGTATACTAAATGACAAAATGTCTTCATAAATTTTCAGTGCTCAGGCCCAGTTCTCCATTTTCACTCACAGACCCATGCATACACACATTCTCTCTCATAGTCCCTCTTTCTCTCACATACACTCTGTCTCTCCAAAGACAGTAGGTCACAATAGATTCTACCTTTTATTTCAATAAGCAACCTGGCATTGGAGGTTATAAAACATCACTTCCCAAGTTCATGTTATCATAGCAGTACTTGTTAAGAGATTGAGTTTAGAGGAAAAAAAATGAGCTCATAGCTTAGGGTAAGGGTTTTTCTAATTGCTTCGTTTTACTTAATAATGTGACTTCTAATAAGACAACAGAAACCACTGGGGCCAGGTAAGAAGGTATGAAGCAGTTGACTTTAAACTCAGTTTATTTTAGGTCAATTTCATTGCACCTGGAGATGCTGTTTATTTATCTTTTCCAACAAAGAGGGCAGCAGCTGATAGTATGGGATAAGTTCCACTGAAATCACCTCCCAGAGCTTAGATGGCAGAGAGCTCAGAGATTGTTCTTTCTCTCTGGGTGCCCTTTGGTTTAAATTCACTTTCCATGCTTTGGTGTATCTCAGTTTCATAAGGTTCAAAGACACCTTTTTTTATTTTAAAATGCTTACAACTTCACCAAGTCCTTTGAAATTGAAGTGCACCTATTTTTCTCTTAGGCATCAGGACAATTTTTTTTTAAATAAAGCTGTATATCTGCTTTAAATTGAAAAGCTATTTCATCCTGGCTTATCATCACCAGGTATTTGAGGATAGGGACTAGGAGTTATTACTGTAAATCTTTTATAAGTGGAGTGCCAGCCTGCAAGGTCAATATGGAATCATTTCTAATCCTTTATCTTCAATTCTTTTTTTTTTTTTTTTGTCTTTTTGCTATTTCTTGGGCCGCTCCTGCGGCATATGGAGGTTCCCAGGCTAGGGGTCTAATCGGCGCTGTTGCCACTGGCCTACGCCAGAGCCACAGCAACGCGGGATCCGAGCCGCGTCTGCAACCTACACCTCAGCTCAGGGCAACGCCGGATCATTAACCCACTGAGCAAGGGCAGGGACCGAACCCGCAACCTCATGGTTCCTAGTTGGATTCGTTAACCACGACAGGAACTCCTATCTTCAATTCTAATACATACACCCCCCCACACATTATATATTGTCTAAGTGTGAGAAATAGTCAAAACTAATCTGATATATAACTTGAGTGTATCAAGACTTTATTTACTCTAAACACTATGAACATTGAAAAATCCCCTTAGTAATCCAGTTTTCAAATGGCCTAATATGCAGTGTTATGTTTTGTAGGATTTGAATAGGGCTCACGCAACAAACAACATTTTTCATCTTTCTACAGATGGCCACTGGAGGAAGGAAGAAGAGGAGGACGAAAGGAAAGTAAGGAATGAACAGAGAGGGGAGGAGGCAAGAACAGAAAAGACAGTAAGAGTTTGATGTTGATCAAAGCACCAAGAAACAAAGATCTAATACACTGGCTTTTTTAAAGAAAATAATACAATCTTTTGTACTTTAACAGTAATTAAAAATTGAAAAGAATTTAATTTCTATTTAAAGTTTATCAGTGAACAAAGTTTAGAACACTTCTAAAACATTTCCTTTTTCTTATTTTAAGGAGCATCTGTAGCTTAAAGTAGTCTTTTTAAGGATTAAATGGGTTGTTATATGTAAAGCACTTAAAACAGTGTCAAGTACTTATAGTAAATACATAAAACATGTAGCTACTATCATCATCATCATCATCATAGTCAACATTACAGCCATCATTATCTTGGCAAAAATGTAAGGACAGAGATCTTGCATGGAAAACCATTCCTCTCTCTCTTTCTGTATTTTTTTAAATATATCCACAAAATACTTTAAATGTCATGTTTATGTTCCCAACTTCATACATAAATGGGATCATCTCCTAAAATCTGGCCTACGGGCTAAATCAAATTATGCTACACATCTGATTTTGCCCCTCTGAGGGCTGAATGCTCCCCACGCCTTAAAACAACCAGACATTTTGAAGAGCAATTATAGTTTTCATCTGTGATTTTTGTTTTGCCACATAGATATAACAGTGTTTCTGGTTAGTCTTCTTTCTCCTAAGAAATTCACCATACAGAGGGCAAATTATCAATTATTATAATAATCAAATAACTCCAATGAAGACTTCATTGGCATGTGGAACTACTCTAGACACTGTACACACAATACGGCAATGCAATCTCTGCCCTGTGAGCACTTAGAGAAGTGGCATGCCCAGACATAAGTGATATACAGTCTGGGTCTTCTTGTTGGCCAGTCTGTTGGCCAGTCAATTCAGTCAGAAGAGCTGATTATAATCCTTCAGAGTTAAAGCTATAGACAACACTGAATGAATCAACAACCACGCAACTTTGTTGCCAATCTCATTTTTAAGTCTATACATGGGTCTTTGTGATTATATGGAAGAAGATGGTTGTGAGTTTAAGCAGAAGAGAATTATTTCTTCTTCCTACAAGAACAGTGAAAGGACATTCCTCTGTTATCCCCAAAAGGGTCACTTGTGGGAAAATTGGACTCATTATATGTGAAGCCAGGGGCGAGCAATGGGAATTCTGGTATTCTATTAATGTTAACAGAACCAATAGTGTGTGTGTGTGTGTGGGGTGGGTGTGGGTGTGTGGAGAGAGAGAGAGAGAGACTGATTGACTGACTGGCTGACTGACTGATTATAAGAAATTTGTTCATACCATTATGGAAGCTGAGAAATCTAGGGCTGGGAAAGCCAGGTGTGAAGACAGGAGGACCAACGTTTAGCTTGATGACAAATGAGGCAGAAAGTATTCTTTCTTACTTAAACAACCTACATTGGGAAGGACAGTCTGCTTTACTCAGTTTCCCAGTTCAAATGTTCTTCTCATCCAAAACACCTTCATAGACAATCAGAAACAATGGGCACCCCAGGGGCTAGTCAAGTTGACACAAAAATTATTTGTCACTGGATCGAAGGATTGATCAAGATGGCCAGATGAAAGAGTAAACTGCTCACATGCTCACATACTCACCTCCATTCCCATCTCATCAAATATTTATTTACTGGCATCAGTATAACTCAAGGTTTGCCAGCTATCAGCATTTTCTGTTTCCCCCAGCAGGTTTCCGTAAAAAGATTATTCAAGGTTAAGAGGGTGAAAAGCCTGTTTCCTTAACCCACTCCTCACCTCACTCTGACTGGCTGCATTGAAAGCTACTGAATATCCCAACTTCATTTCTCTTCCTAGCCACTTGATAATGCTGGGTTCTTATTAAGTCCTGAAAGACAGATAGCATTTCAGCCTAGAAGGGATGCTCCCAGGACTTTAAAAATAAGCCTGTGCCAGCAATAGGCTATCAGGCAGGATAAAGTGAGACTGCCTTTATCTCATTTTCCAGTACCATTCTATTGCTTCCTTTACAGCTAACCTAGGTTCTTATTTATGACTCCATCTCTGATGTTAACTCTACATAGCTGAAAATACACTCCTGACCTGCAAGTGATAGCTTTGAAGAGCAGATAAAATAAAGTACCCAATAAGCACTCATTGGTGGTTGGCCTTTAAACTCTCTGCTTGATTTGGATCTGGCTTTGACTACACCATAATCCATTGTTAACTCGGCATCACCCTCCATACTGAAAGAATTGACTACCATGGGATGGTTATCCCTCTACAGCAGAGAAGCTTTATGGAAATATATTGCAGACCCTGGTTCCACCTTTTCTCCTTTTTCCCTTTCCAAATGCCAGGATTTCTTCTCCAAAAAGCCTGGCTCCTCTAGGAGCTCTAAGAATGCTAGGATGTATGAGACACTGTGTTCAAAATAGGCACTCTCCTAACAGATGGTACAGAATGGTGAGTTGAAGGGAGAATGCCATTGTTAGGCAACATTTCAAACAACAAAAATAAGTTGTGGGGGCTTGGGGAGGAAATTGTGTTTTGGTTCAAAGCAGCAAATTACCTGGATGGCTTACAGTATCTGACAATCTAAGAATATCAAATCATCCACTGAAAATCTGGCTACCTAAGCTGCTTTTCCCAACTGCACATTATTTGCTCAACAAATTTTCTGCTCGCAAGTCTCTGAGGAAATTTCGAAATGCTCTTTTCACCACTAAAGAAAAATAGATGTATTTTTAAAGTGACTACGGAAAGGATCTACAGAATGAAATACCAAATCTCCCTGAAACTTGCAAGTTTCTCTTGGAAATACAGTTATCTGCATCAAACAATGTCTTCTACTCATATTGATTAAGCATGATAACCTAGATAAATCACTGCCAACTATAGAATAAAGCAAATATATACTCTTTCATCTAAAATCCCAAAGGTTTAAAGACGCTTAACCCTTTGTAATAAATATGACAAAGAATATTGGCCAAATCTGTTTCCATGCAATGGAATTGGTCACAAATGAAAGATGTGAGAGGCCCAGTTCTTCAAGACCTTCTTTCACGGCTGGAGGGAACTGGTTTGTCCTGTTCTCTAGGGCACCAAATCAAGTCAAGGCCAACAGAGTCCTAAAGTGTTACTGTTATGGTCAAACCATAATAATCACTGGTCATCAAGCAGATTCCAAGTTGTCTTCTGATACAGAACCACCTTATCTTCGACAGTGAAATGGCAGTGGACATGGGCTTTGGCATCAGACCTGGGTTTAAATTCTGGTTTGGCCATTTACTAGCTCTGGGACACTGAGCAAATTATTTAACCTTTTTGAATTTCATGTCTCTCATATAAAAGATAATATTTATCTTCAAAGGATTGTTTTGAAGAGCAAAGAAAATAAATCACTCAATGAGCCTGGAACACTGTTATGTGTCCAACAACTGATAACTTAAAAAATGAGGGGGCATGCTACAACATGGATGAAACTTGAAAACATAATGTTAAATGAAAGAAGCCAATAACAAAGGATCATATGTTATATGATTACATTTGTGTGAAATTACCAAAATAGGCAAATCTATAGAGACAAAAACTCAGTTGGTAGTTACCTAGGGCTAGTGATGGGAAGGAGGGAAATAGGAAATGACTATTAATGGGTACAGGTTTCTTTTTGAGGTGATGAAAATCTCAGTCTTTTAAATGCTATACTTAGACAATTTATATTTAAAGTAATCATTCATACGTAGGGCTTATGTCTTCTATTGTATTATTCATTTTCTATTTGTTTGTTCTATTTCTCATCCCTCTTTTCCCATTCCAGGCCTTTTTGGGGTCACTTGAACATTTATCAGAATTCCATTTTGATTTATACCTAATGTATTTGAATTTTCTAATTTATAACATATTTGTGTAGGTTTTTTAGTGGTTGTTCTAACATTACAGTATATATGCTGAATATATCAGAGTCTACTTGTACCAGTGCTTTGCCATTTTAACTGAAGTGCAGAAACTTTATATACATTAAGTCCCTTTATTCTCCCCACTTATCATTTTAATATTAAAATATTAATATCTGAGGTATCTTCTTTACATATGTTGAGCACAACGATCAGATAATATTATAAACTTTGCTTCAACCATCGAACAATTAAAAACCTGATGATGAGATATGTCTATTATATTTACCCCTATTTTAACCCATTTCTTGTTTTATTCCTTTCTAGAGTTCCAATCTTCTTTTATTATCATTTTATTTCTGTTTAGAAAACTTCCTTTAGCCATTCTTTAACAGTAGGTATGCTGGATATGTGTATACGTACAACTGTGCCACTTTGCTGTATACCTGAAACTAATAAAACTTTGTTAAGTCAACTACACTCCAATTAAATTTATGTTTTAAAAAAAAGAATAGGAATGCTTGTAACAAATTCTTAGTTTTTCTTACTTTGAGACTGTTTTACTTTCCCTTTTATTCCAGAAGGGTATTTTTGCTGCTTATAGAATTTGGTGTTGACAGTTTCTTCAGTGCAACTTCCTTCTGGCTTCCATGGCTTCAGATGCTGAATCTGCTGACATTGGTCCACTACAGGTAATTTGCTGTTTCTTTCCAGACCTCTTTCAAGATGTTTTTCTGGTCTTCACTTGTCAGAATTCTGATTATCATGAAAATGGAATGGGTTTCTTTGGGTTTATCCTGTTTGTGATTCACTTAGCTTCTTAAATCTATAGATTTATGTCTTTTGCCAAATTTGTGAAGTTTTTAGCCACTATGTCTTCAAATATTTATTCAGTCCTCACTATTTTTCCCATTTCCAGAACTCTGAAATCACAAATGTTTAATCTTTTGTTATTGTTTGTTGTCCCTAAAGCTCTACTTATTATTTTGTCAGCCTGCCTTCTCTTTATTGTTCAGATTAGATAATTTCCATTGATCTGCCTTCAAGTTCACTGATTCTTTCCTCTGTCATCTGTAATCTACTATTGAGCCTGTGAAGGAAGTTTTTATTTTTAATTTCAGTTATTATATTTTTCAGTTCTATTATATTCCTTTGATTCTTTATATTTTTCTATTTCTTTACTGAGATATTTAATTTTTTATTTGTTTTAAAAGTGTTATTGCTCAACCAGGCATTTTTATGATTGCAGACTTTGAAAAACTTATGGTTACCAAAGGGGACAGGTTTGGGGGGAGGGAGGGATGAACTGGGGGTTTGGGATTGGCATATGTACACAGAGGTATATGGAATGATTGGCCAAAGAAAACCTTCTCTATAGCACAGAGAACTCTACCCAATACTCTGTGATAAATTATGTGGAGAAAGAATGTGAAAGGGAATGGATGTATGTACATGCATAACTGAATCTCTGTTGTACAGCAGAAATTATCACAACCCTGTAAATCAACTACACCTCAATAAAACTTAAAAAAAAAAACAAGAAAAGTGGGCAAAAGATGTGAACACAATTCTCAGAATAAAACCTGCAAATGTCTCTAAAACATATGAAAAAATGCTCAACCTTGCTCACAGCATGAAAAATGAAAATTAAAACTATACCGAGTAGTTAAATGATAAATAAATGAACCCTTGGAATGTAGTATACAGCATTGGGATGATATTTAATAATACTATTTTGTACATTTGAAATCTGCTAAGAGAGTAGACCTTTAATATTCTCATCACAAGAAAAAAATTGTAACTTTGTGAGGCTATGGATGTTAACTAGAAATATTGTGGCAATTGTTTTGCAATATGTACAAACTGTTGTGTGCTGAAACCAATATAATGTTATGTGTCAGTTACGTTTCACGTTTCATTATTTAGTGTAAAAATTTTAACGTCAGATAAATTCAAAATCTGAGTCATCTCATTGTTGAGGTCTGTTACATTTTCTTATTCAGGTTTCGGTTTTCCTGATTCTTGGGATAACAAGTCATTTTCTTTTTTTTTTTTTTTTTTTTTTTTTTTAAATTTTATTTTTTTATTTTCCCACTGTACAGCAAGGGGGTCAGGTTATCCTTACATGTATACATTACAATTACAGTTTTTCCCCCACCATTTCTTCTGTTGCAACATGAGTATCTAGACATAGTTCTCAATGCTATTCAGCGGGATCTCCTTGTAAATCTATTCTAGGTTGTGACTGATAAGCCCAAGCTCCCGATCCCTCCCACTCCCTCCCCCTCCCATCAGGCAACCACAAGTCTCTTCTCCAAGTCCATGATTTTCTTTTCTGAGGAGATGTTCATTTGTGCTGGATATTAGATTCCAGTTATAAGTGATATCATATGGTATTTGTCTTTGTCTTTCTGGCTCATTTCACTCAGTATGAGATTCTCTAGTTCCATCCATGTTGCTGCAAATGGCATGATGTCATCCTTTTTTATGGCTGAGTAGTATTCCATCGTGTATATATACCACATCTTCCGAATCCAATCCTCTGTCGATGGACATTTGGATTGTTTCCATGTCCTGGCTATTGTGAATAGTGCTGCAATGAACATGCGGGTGCATGTGTCTCTTTTAAGTAGAGCTTTGTCCGGATAGATGCCCAGGAGTGGGATTGCAGGGTCATATGGAAGGTCTATGTATAGATTTCTAAGGTATCTCCAAACTGTTCTCCATAGTGGCTGTACCAGTTTACATTCCCACCAACAGTGCAGGAGGGTTCCCTTTTCTCCACAGCCCCTCCAGCACTTGTTATTTGTGGATTTATTAATGATAGCCATTCTGACTGGTGTGAGGTGGTATCTCATGGTAGTTTTGATTTGCATTTCTCTTATAATCAGCGATGTGGAGCATTTTTTCATGTGTTTGTTGGCCATCTGTATATCTTCCTTGGAGAAATGTCTATTCAGGTCTTTTGCCCATTTTTCCATTGATTGATTGGTTTTTTTGCTGTTGAGTTGTATAAGTTGCTTATATATTCTAGAGATTAAGCCCTTGTCAGTTGCATCATTTGAAACTATTTTCTCCCATTCTGTAAGTTGTCTTTTTGTTTTCTTTTGGGTTTCCTTTGCTGTGCAAAAGCTTTTCAGTTTGATGAGGTCCCATGGGTTTATTTTTGCTCTAATTTCTATTGCTTTGGGAGACGGACCTGAGAAAATAGTCATGATGTTGATGTCAGAGAGTGTTTTGCCTATGTTTTCTTCTAGGAGTTTGATGGTGTCCTGTCGTATATTTAAGTCTTTCAGCCATTTGGAGTTTATTTTTGTGCATGGTGTGAGGGTGTGTTCTAGTTTCATTGCTTTGCATGCAGCTGTCCAGGTTTCCCAGCAATGCTTGCTGAATAGACTTTCTTTTTCCCATTTTATGTTCTTGCCTCCCTTGTCAAAGATTAATTGACCATAGGTGTCAGGGTTAATTTCCGGATTCTCTATTCTGTTCCATTGGTCTGTCTGTCTGTTTTGATACCAGTACCACACTGTTTTGATGACTGTGGCTTTGTAGTATTTCTTGAAGTCTGGGAGAGTTATGCCTCCTGCTTGGTTTTTGTTTCTCAGGATTGCTTTGGCGATTCTGGGTCTTTTGTTGTTCCATATAAATGTTTGGATTGTTTGTTCTAGTTCTGTGAAAAATGTCATGGGTAATTTGATAGGGATTGCATTGAATCTGTAGATTGCTTTGGGTAGGATGGCCATTTTCACAATATTGATTTTTCCAATCCAGGAACATGGAATATCTTTCCATTTCTTTACATCTTCTTTGGTTTCTTTGATTAAGGTTTTATAGTTCTCGGCATATAGGTCCTTTACCTCTTTGGTCAGGTGTATTCCGAGGTATTTGATTTTGTGTGGTACAATTTTAAAAGGTATCGTATTTTTGTATTCCTTTTCTAATGTTTCATTGCTGGTATACAGAAATGCAACTGACTTCTGAATGTTAATCTTATATCCTGCCACTTTGCTGAATTTATTAATCAGTTCAAGGAGTTTTGGGGTTGAGTCCTTAGGGTTTTCTAGGTATAGAATCATGTCATCTGCATACAGTGACAGTTTGATCTCTTCTCTTCCTATATGGATGCCTTTGATTTCTTTTGTTTGTCTAATTGCTGTGGCTAAGACTTCCAAAACGATGTTGAAGAGCAGTGGTGAGAGTGGGCATCCCTGTCTTGTTCCAGATTTGAGTGAGAAGGCTTTCAGTTTTTCCCCATTGAGGATTATATTTGCTGTGGGTTTATCATAAATGGCTTTGATTATATTCAGGAATGTTCCCTCTATACCCACTTTGGCGAGGGTCTTGATCATGAATGGATGTTGAACTTTGTCAAATGCTTTTTCTGCATCTATTGAGATGATCATATGATTTTTGACTTTTTTTTTGTTAATGTGGTGTATGATGTTGATTGATTTGCGTATGTTGAACCATCCTTGTGAACCTGGGATGAACCCAACCTGGTCATGGTGTATAATTTTTTTGATATGTTGTTGGATTCGGTTGGCTAAGATTTTGTTGAGAATTTTTGCATCTATATTCATCAATGATATTGGGCGATAGTTTTCTTTTTTGGTGGTATCTCTGCCTGGTTTTGGAATGAGGGTGATGGTGGCCTCATAGAATGTCTTTGGGAGTATTCCTTCTTCTTCAACCTTTTGAAAGAGTTTAAGGAGGATGGGCACCAATTCCTCTTTATATGTTTGATAGAATTCACCTGTGAAGCCATCTGGTCCTGGACTTTTATTTGTAGGGAGTGATTTTATGACCTCTTCAATTTCATTTCTAGTGATCGGTCTGTTCAGTTGGTCTGTTTCTGCTTGATTCAGTTTTGGCAGGCTGTAAGATTCTAGAAAATTGTCCATTTCTTCCAGATTGTCAAACTTATTGCCATATAGTTGTTCATAGTATTCTCTTATGGTTTTTTGTATTTCTGCTGTATCCGTTGTGATTTCTCCTTTTTCATTTATAATTTTGGTGATTTGGGTTCTTTCTCTCCTCTTTTTAGTGAGTCTGGCCAGGGGTTTATCAATTTTGTTCACCTTTTCAAAGAACCAGCTCTTGGTTTTATTAATTTTCTCTATGGTTTTTTGAGTCTCTATTTTATTGATTTCTTCTTTGATCTTTATAATTTCCTTCCTTCTGCTGACTTTAGGACTTTTTGTTCTTCTTTTTCTAATTCGTTTAGGTGGAAGGTTAAGTTGTCAATTTGGGATCTTTCTTCTTTTTTGAGAAAGGCCTGTATTGCTATAAATTTCCCTCTGAGCACTGCTTTCGCAGCATCCCATAGATTTTGAGAGGTTGTGTCTTCATTATCATTTGTTTCAAGGTAGTTTTTAATTTCCTTCTTGATTTCCTCATTGACCCATTGGTTTTTTAGTAGCATGTTGTTTAGTCTCCATGGAGTAGGTTTTTTCTCTTTGCTTTTCCCATGGTTGATTTCTAATTTCATGGCATTGTGGTCAGAGAAGATACTTGAGATAATTTCTATGCTCCTAAATTTATTGAGATTCGCTTTGTGTCCCAATATGTGGTCGATTCTTGAGAATGTTCCATGAGCATTTGAGAAGAATGTGTATTCTGCTTTTTTTGGATGTAGTGTCCTGAAGATATCAATTAAGTCTAACTTTTCTATTGTTTCCTTTAGGATCTCTGTTGCTTTATTGGTTTTCTGTCTGGAGGATCTGTCCATTGATGTGAGGGGGGTATTTAGGTCTCCTACTATGATTGTATTCTCATCAATATCTCCCTTTATGTCTGTTAATATTTGTTGTATGTATCTGGGTGCTCCTATGTTTGGGGCATATATGTTGATGATAGTAACATCCTCTCCTTGGATGGATCCCTTAATCATTAAATAGTGTCCTTCTTTGTCTTTCTTTATGTCTTTTGTTTTAAAGTCTATTTTGTCTGATATGAGCGTTGCAACTCCTGCTTTTCTGTCATGTCTATTGGCATGAAATACTTTTCCCCAGCCTTTCACTTTCAATCTATAGGTATCTTTTGTCCTAAGGTGAGTTTCTTGTAGGCAGCATATTGAAGGTTTTTGCCTTTTTATCCACTCAGCCACTCTGTGTCTTTTGATTGGGGCATTCAGTCCATTGACATTTAAGGTGATAATTGATAGATGATTATTTATTGCCATTTGATCCTCGTGTTCCAGTTGATTCTATGGTTCTCCATTCTTCTTTTTTTTTTTTTTTTTTTTTTTTTGGTTGGATGGTCTCCTGTTATTATCAGCTTGAGTGTATTTTTTTTTTTCATTTTTTGCAAATGCATTATTTGGTTTTGGCTTGTGGTTGCCCTGTTTTTTAAGTATGCTAACTCCTTCCCATAATTGTGTGTTTTAGCCTGATGGTCCTGTAAGTTCAAACACTTCATTATTATATTAAAATTAAGAAGAGAGACATACATACAAACAAAAAGGATTATTTACCTCCTAACATCCCTTGCCCACATTTTATGGTTTTGATGACTCTTTTATTTTTTTCTTTTTAATTTTATTTTGTTTGAAGCATGTTCATGATTAAATCTGTATGCTGGCTTATTTGAGTGACTGCTCTCTGATTACGGTTTCCTCAGTCCTAGTTCTTCCTCTTCTTCTTCTTCTTTTTTTTTTTTTTTCTTTTCTTTTTTCTTCCCTTTCCTTCCTTTCTTTTTGGTTTAGAGAAGCCCTTTCAATATTTCCTTGAACCTGGGTTTTGTGTTGCTGTATTCTTTAAGTTTTTGTTTGTTGGGAAAAATTTTTATTTCCCCTTCTATTTTAAATGATATTCTTGCTGGATAAAGTATTCTAGGTTGCATATTTTTTCCTTTTAGCACTTTAAATATCTCTTGCCATTCCCTCCTGGCCTGTAGTGTTTCTGTAGAGAAATCAGCTGATATTCTTATGGGGGTTCCCTTGTAGGTAACATTCTGTTTTTCTCTTGCTGCCTTTAGGATCCTCTCTTTATCACTAACTTTTGCCATTTTTATTATGATGTGTCTTGGTGTGGGTCTGTTTGGGTTCAGTTTGTTTGGGGCCCTCTGTGCTTCTTGTATCTTGAACCCAGTATCCTTTAGATTTGGGAAGTTTCCAGCGATAATTTCTTCAAATATATTTTCCATTCCCTTATCTTTTTCTACTCCTTCTGGAATTCCTATTATGCGTAGATTGGCCCGCTTTATATTATCCCATAGGTCTCTTATATTGCTTTCCAGTTTTTTGATTCGGTTTTCTGTCTGTTGACCAGATTGAGTGATTTCCATTATTCTATCTTCCACATCACTGATTCGTTCTTCTGAATTATTCATTCTGGTTTTTACTGCCCCTAGTTCAGTTTGCATCTCTGCAAATGAATGTTCTAGTTTTTCTTGGCTCCTCCTTATATTTTCTAGCTCCTTTCTGAGGGTATCTGCATTACTGTTCATATCTTCTCTTAATTCCTTCAGTATTTTCAGTATTTCTCTTTTGAATTCTAGGTCTGTCAGACTGCCGAGATCTGTTTCATTGTTGACTGTTTTAGGTGAGTTCTCCTGTTGGTTTGACTGGGGGTGGTTTCTCAGCTTCTTCATCTTGCTTGTTGTCTTCTTTCTCCTGAGGGAGTTGTACTCTCCGTTATCGGGTAGTGTTTGCCTTGTCACTGCCGTGGAATATTTCCTGAGGGCTGTCGTTGTTGGTCAATCTTTTTTGAGGCAGTGTGGCTTTTCTGGAGTGTTGATGGAACTAACAGTGTTTCTTTGAAGCAAAGGAGGACTTCCTGAGGGCAGACAGGACTGGGAGGTCCACCCCACGATGGTAGCAGATTTCACTTGGTTCTCAGCACCCCCTGGGGTCTTGGGCAGGTAGCAGGGCCCTTGGAGACTCAAGAGGCTCCTCCCCAGGGCAGCCCGACTCAGAAAGACCGTCTGAGATCTTTTCCCGACTCGGCCAGGCTTGTTGCAGCTTTTCTGGGCTGCAGGGGGTCCTGCCTGGAGCTGGCAGTCCTATGCAGCTGGTCCACTAGGTCTCAGCACCCCTTGGGGTCTTGGGCGGGTAGCAGGGCCCTTGGAGACTCAAGAGGCTCCTCCCCAGGGCAGCCCGACTCAGAAAGACCGTCTGAGATCTTTTCCCAAGTCGGCCAGGCTTGTTGCAGCTTTTCTGGGCTGCAGGGGGTCCTGCCTGGAGCTGGCAGTCCTATGCAGCTGGTCCACTAGGTCTCAGCACCCCTTGGGGTCTTGGGCGGGTAGCAGGGCCCTTGGAGACTCAAGAGGCTCCTCCCCAGGGCAGCCCGACTCAGAAAGACCGTCTGAGATCTTTTCCCAAGTCGGCCAGGCTTGTTGCAGCTTTTCTGGGCTGCAGGGGGTCCTGCCTGGAGCTGGCAGTCCTATGCAGCTGGTCCACTAGGTCTCAGCACCCCTTGGGGTCTTGGGCGGGTAGCAGGGCCCTTGGAGACTCAAGAGGCTCCTCCCCAGGGCAGCCCGACTCAGAAAGACCGTCTGAGATCTTTTCCCAAGTCGGCCAGGCTTGTTGCAGCTTTTCTGGGCTGCAGGGGGTCCTGCCTGGAGCTGGCAGTCCTATGCAGCTGGTCCACTAGGTCTCAGCACCCCTTGGGGTCTTGGGCGGGTAGCAGGGCCCTTGGAGACTCAAGAGGCTCCTCCCCAGGGCAGCCCGACTCAGAAAGACCGTCGGAGATCTTTTCCTAAGTCGGCCAGGCTTGTTGCAGCTTTTCTGGGCTGCAGGGGGTCCTGCCTGGAGCTGGCAGTCCTATGCAGCTGGTCCACTAGGTCTTAGCACCCCCTGGGGTCTTGGGCGGGTAGCAAGGCCCTTGGAGACCCAAGAGGCTCCTCCCCGGGGGAGCCCGTCTCAGAAAAACCGTCGGAGAATTAGGTCGATCTATTCACGGCCTGGCTAGGCTTGTTCTAGCTTTTCTGGGCTGCAGGCCTTTTCTAGGGGGCTGGTGGTGTTTGGTGCTGCTCTGTGGAAGTGTAGCCCCTCCAAAGGGCAAGCAGGCCTGTGCAGGGAGAGCCCCTGCGGTGGTAGGCTTCAGGCAATTGTTGAGGCCAGCCCTCCTGGATGGCAGGCAGCCCCAGGTTCCGCGAGAGCGTAGGGGGTGGCGGGGGTGGGGGGAGGGAATGCACTGGGAAGCACAGCTTTCTGCTAGCTAGCGGGCCTGTAAGCTTGCTGTGGCGTGGGGGGTATTCTATGGGGACCCACCCCTTCTTCTCTCCCCTCCCCATCTCGGGCGCAGACCAGGCTCTTCTCCCAGGTTCCCTCTGAGGCGGCTTTCCACTTCCCCGCCCCTAGAGTATTGCTCCCTTCCTCTGCGACAGCTTTGTTTTCTAGTCTCCCAGGCAGTCTCTGCCCGTCAAATGGTTTAGAGACCTCCCAAGCAGTTTCCGCTCTTCCCCGCCCCCCTAGCCCGGGGACTAATCTCTGGAGCCGAGGTCTCGGTGCCCAGCCCCCACCCAGGCGTCCCCCGGCCCTTTCTTGGGGACTAACCTTTGGAGGCGAGGTCTCGGTGCCCAGCCCCCACCCAGGCGTCCCCCGGCCCCCTCTCGGGGACCAACCTTCAGAGGCGAGGTCTCGGTGCCCAGCCCCCACCCAGGCGTCCCCCGGCCCTTTCCCGGGGACTAACCTCTGGAGCCGAGGATTCGGTGCCCAGCCCCCACCCAGGCGTCTCAATTTTTGGTGACTGTGCCCGTAGTTCAGATGGTCCGTTGGGTTCTTGATCCGTTTTTCCGTACTCCGACTTACTGCTACACTCTTCTCTGCATCTGGGGATTCCTCCGGTTCATTTGATCTTTCGCCCGGTAGGAGACTTTCCAGGGTGCAGGATCTCTTTCTCCTCCGCAGTTCCCTTTCGGGAGCGCCCGTCCCGCTCGGATTCACCTTCTCTCACTCTCCTCTTTTCTCCCGTTCTGCCCAATAATGTCACGAATTTCTTGCCGTTATTGGAGTTTAGGTTCCTCTGCCAGCGATTGGTTGTTGTTCTGTGCGAGTCATTTCTTCTGTAGATGTGCTTTTTTTGTTGTGTTTGTGGGAGAGGGCGAGCGTGTCCCCCTACTCCTCCGCCATCTTGTCCTCTCCTCATCAACAAGTCATTTTCAATTGTATTCTCAAAATTTGGGGCATCATGTTATGAGTCTCTGGATCCTACTTAACTTTTTTTTACAGCAGGCAGTCACTATGTTTAATCATAATGTGCAGCATGGGTGGAAGTGGACGTTCAGCTTCTGCCTTGGCCTGTTAATACCACCTCAGCAAAAATGGAGGATAAATCACACTGCCCCATTGCAGATGGTAGGGTGGAAGTCCAGTTCCCTTCTTCATGTCACTGATACCCTCTCAGTGAATATGGGGCACTAACTCACACTGAAAGCAGAATGTTCATTTGCCCTGCTGTATGCTCTGCCCTTTAGTCTCATTGCTGCTGAGTGGGGATGGAAACTCAGTTCCCTGCTGGTCTCCCTTTTGGGCCCTGCTCACATGGGAGTGGGGGGGGGTCAGTGCCCACCCTAGTGCCTACCCTACTATCCCCACCTTTCTCTTCTTCATCCTACCTTGTTGATGTTGTGCAGTGGAAGTCTACCTCCTCACTGGGCCCCACTAATACTCAGAGCAAGGACTCTAAGTATCAGAGCTTCTGTCAAGGCAGGGGGTGGATGGAACATCAGACCCTACTGCTCAAAACTTCCAACACCACCCCAGGGAGGGAATCAGAATATCACCTACTTCCATAGAGCAGGAGGTAATAGGGTGAAGAAGTAAGAGAGTGGAAGTTCAGCTCCCTACTCAGCCTATCAACACCACCTGGGTGAGGTACTCAAGAGTACTACCTTCTGTTTTCAATAGGTAGAGACAGTATGGAAGATCAGCTTCCCAGTGGGGGGATTGGCGTACAGTCACCTATTTCTGGAGGGTGAGATAGAAATGATACAGTTTTTCCATTGGTGTTTAGTTGCAGTAGGGCAGGTATTGCCAAAAGAGTTTCTTATTGTTAGGTCACTCTTTTCACTCTGCTTTGCCTAGGAGTAACAGGCTTTTATTGGAGCTTTTTTGGCTATACTTATTGATTCTAGGTTGGAGGCTAGTAGAGTATCCTGTCTGGGAATAAATGGGAGGTAAAAAAGAAAGCCCAGCAGAATTACTGCTGTGTTGTTCCTCAAATCCAGAGGTCTCTAAGGCAGTCTGGGTTCTCATTTCAGCTTTTTAAATACTTCTTGTTTGTTTGATGTGTTAAAACCATGTTTTTTTATCTGTAAGAGGGAGAACATGGGAGGAATGAGCCTTCTTCGTCTTGTCTGCAAAAAGAAAGACATTCCAGTGCTCTTTCTAATAGCAGTAAGAGTGAATTAAGGAAGAAAATAGAAGGAAATAAGACAAAATACTAATGGTTAATTATAGGACCAAGGTGGGGGATATGGGTGTTATTTTTCTTTGCACTTTTTGCATTTTCAATATGCCTCAATGGAAGGCAAATGCACATTTACTTTATTGTAGGAGCCATGTTAGGGAAATAGGAATTTCTCTGAAGTGGTCATTATGTAGTCTGTAGTGGACCACCTTCCTAACTCTAGAAAAGCATGACATACACCTCTAATAGATCATGGCTTTTAGCCTTTCTCATGGCCCAAGCTCACTGAGACCAACTCAGCATCATGTGACTTTCAGAACAAACTGCTCCACATTCATTCAAATAATGTTAAGTGCCTCCCTTTATGCTAAGTGCTGAGCATATACTGGTGACTAAGACACAGCAAGTGTTTAGTAATATATTACACAGGAGCTATAATAGAAATAGATTATATACCTCTATAGAAATATATAACACTGTTATAGCAATGCTCAGACTAATTTTCCCTTAGATTTTTATAAGATATAATAATTGAGTTTTAAAGACTTGGAATGAGGAAAAATCTGTTTTCCTTCCCTTACCTTGTACTTAAACTAGTATAATGTAGAAGCTAATCTCTAGATAATTTGCCAGTTAGCAAACAGTAGCCATCCATCCCGCTGCTGGCTACAATTATTCCCCTGTGAACTTGCCCTTTGGATGCCCTTTGGAAGACAAGGGAGATAAAGTTGAAGGTCACTACCTTGATCATCATGGAATTTCCAGGGCAAAAGTTTAACCCTGTGAATTATATGAGTTGAATATTTATGTGCTAAAGTATTCTATGCCCATAGTCTGTGCTACTTCCTCAATGAACCACACGAGTGTTCCTTCCCTGATTCTAATGTGATTTTTATGAGCAAGGTTGCCCTCTTTGATGTTCCTGAAATAAAACCATCTTGGCAGCTGACCTCACACTACAGAATTTTAGTCCCGATCAAGAGAAGGGGATACTGTCCTGAAATCTGGGATTATTATCTAGAGACTGCTTAATTCTGAGCCTCTTTGGTTCCCTTCTGGAGGATCTAGGGGAGAATCTCTTTCCTGATTCTTCCACCTTCTAGGGGATGCCCACTTCTTTTGGATCATTATCCTCTTCCATTTCAAAGCCAGCAATGTCATCACTCCAACCTCTGCTTCTGTCATTATATCGCCTTCTTCTGCCTTTGATCCTCTCTCTCTCTCTCTGCTGAGCCTGTGGCATGTGGAAGTTCCCAGGCCAAGGATCAAACCCACCACAGCAGTGACCTGGGCCACTGTAGTGACAACAGTGGATCTTTAAGTGCTCCATGACAAGGAAACTCCTGGCTCTCCCTTCAAAGAACACTTGTAATGATATTGGCCCAACCCAGATAATCCAGGATAATCTCTCCATTTCAAGATCCTTAATTTATTCACATGTGTACATCCCCTTTTGTCATGCAGGGTAACATATTTAAGGATTCCAGGGATTAAGATGTGAATATCTTTGGCTGGGGTGGGGCATTCATTCTGATTTGCTTTTTTATCCATCTCATGGTCTGGATGAGATGGATAAAGTACTAACCCTGGTATTGACCTTGGTTTGAGCCTGGACAGTGTGAATTTCTCTATCTTGTGTTTATTCTAAAAGGATAATATATATAAGCATGTACCTGGGAGAGAAGGAGCAGGCAGTATACTATAAAGAGGGGGAAGGAAGGATATTTAATCCTCACAGTAAACTTATAAGGTAGATACTATTATCCACATTTTACAAATGAGGAAATAATCTCATGGAGGTATCTCACCTATTTAGATCACACAGGGAGTGGCAAACCATAGTTGAGAGAATGCCATTGTGACACTGGTTTCCCTGAACCAATTCATCGAAATTGGGCAAAAATAGGTGAACTTCTAGGTTCATTCAAACCATTCTCTTCCCTTCCATGGCACTTGGGCCAGCTTTGCAGTCTAAGCTATTTCACACTTTCTTCTCTTCTCTTCATCTCCTTACCACGCCGCCTCCAAAGCAATAGCTTTCTCCATTGCCAAAAACATTTGGTACAGCCTGGGATGCGTGACTCTATATGAGTACTATTTCCACAAACATTTATAGCTCTAAAATGGATCATTTCCTCAGTCTTACTCATGAGTAGACTCTCAGGAGCTGAGATTTCCCAATGTGCTCCTGCTCATATTTCCCAGATTTAAACAGCCAAGGACAGAGTGGGAGCAAGTCGGAATTCTCACCTTGGGAATGGCTCCTTCCTTGATACATTAAGAAAGCTGGTCTGTTGACCTTCTGGGAAGGGTGCCAGGCCCAACTTTTCAGTGAGACCTTGGCTAGAGCTGATAGAATCCTGAATTGGCTTGGCATTTTTATTGGATACAACTAATATTTATACCTTTGCTAAAGTCACAACTAAAAAGGTATTGCCCACTAATTTGAGAAGAAATATTTTAGAGCTCTGGGATTCAATTCTACAACAGGCTGTATGGCCAAACCCTGTCCTCACAAAAGACACAGTCAAGTGCACAATATGCATTTAAGGCAGACAACAGTCCTGACAGTGAAGCCAATTACAGGGGTTGCTTTGAGTCAACAGCAGTTGGGAAGAACTAAGTCACTCTGGGAACTTAGCAGAGGTATCCTCGAACTTCAGACCTAGATACTGAAATCCACTTTCCTTTATTGAGTAGGCTGCAGGCTCAGGTTTGACTCACATTTGACATGTAGTTATATCACTTGTTGCTAAGAAGACTATATTCTGGCCTAGGGTAGCTATTTGTCATCTGTCCTGGGCCGAGTCCACTGACAGAACTTGGCTGAGGAGGGGCAAGTGGTTGTTTTTAAAGAAGCCCAAACTGAACATATATTCATTCCAGTTTGGTACCATCTGTGGCAAATAATTCTATAAGCTGATCTTGATAATATTCCTCAGTTTTGCTGCCAGAAACAACTTGGAGTAGAAAAGGGGAAGGGAAGGTAACTGGATCCTGAAAACAGGCAAGTCTGAATTATAAGCTCCAAAAGTAGAAGCCCTGAACACATCTAAGAAGCCAAGCTTACCCTCCCATTTGGTAGTACCAACCGAACTCAAGGCCAGGGTGAATATAACTAGTCACCAGACCAGAATCATAAAACTCTACTGAGTACTACCCCCTTTTTTGCTCCATTAAGCATAAAGTTATCATAATGAAATTGTTTGAGAGAGAGAAGTCAAGGTATCCAAGCTTTTGTTTTACTGGGGGGAGTGATGTTGATTCTAGCTGCCTGATGTAGAGATTCAAAATTAGATTTTCTGAAAGTACAAAAAGGAGCCCATCAACCTGGCTTCTCTCCAGCAAATCATTCGCTCTGGCAATTGTGGAGGAAAAGGAGGAGTGAGTACAGGTGAGTGGGTGGGTGGGATTCAAGGATGACTCATGGCTTGTAGCCCTTGCCCCAAGTACAGCCTGTGGAAATCACAAACCCTGGCAAGTTGACCACTAGTTCTGGAACTGACCTTAACCATGGAGATAGCACTCCTATATTTAGATCAAAACCCCAGGGGCTCCCAGTCCCTAGAACATGTGGTGACACTGAAGTGGAGGATCCCAGGAAAACCAACTGCTACATGAACCCAGGTTAGGTTTTCAGAGTTACTGGTTTCTCTTTTCCATGGCTATGTCCTACTTGTACAGGGCTGTTGACCTAACAGAAAGAACAAAGGAATAAGTATATATAACACGACACCGTGGCCCTTAAGTTCTGAAAGATAAAGAATTTATTGGTTAACAAACTAACCACTTACTATTTGTTGCAGAAAGTTTTTGTCTTGCCAAATAGTGCCAAAACAATGAGGGCCATGGAATTGGTACTTGTTACGTGTCTACTATGTGACAGGGTACTGTGTTGGCTGCTTTACCTATGGTGTCTTACTTAATCCTCACCACCTATCTGTGAGGAGAGCATTTTTTGTGTTTTAGGTGGGGAAAAAACACTACCGCTCAGAAAGATTAGGTGAATTGCTCAAAGTCATGCAGCAAAGTTTTAAATGACTCCAAAGTCAAAATCAATGAATCACTATGACTATTGAGAAAAATGCACCCGCATGTTCATTGCAGCACTATTCACAATAGCCAGGACATGGAAACAATCCAAATGTCCATCGACAGAGGATTGGATTCGGAAGATGTGGTATATATACACGATGGAATACTACTCAGCCATTAAAAAGGATGACATCATGCCATTTGCAGCAACATGGATGGAACTAGAGAATCTCATACTGAGTGAAATGAGCCAGAAAGACAAAGACAAATACCATATGACATCACTTATAACTGGAATCTAATATCCAGCACAAATGAACATCTCCTCAGAAAAGAAAATCAATCATGGACTTGGAGAAGAGACTTGTGGTTGCCTGATGGGAGGGGGAGGGAGTGGGAGGGATCGGGAGCTTGGGCTTATCAGTCACAACGTAGAATAGATTTACAAGGAGATCCCGCTGAATAGCATTGAGAACTATGTCTAGATACTCATGTTGCAACAGAAGAAATGGTGGGGGGAAAAACTGTAATTGTAATGTATACATGTAAGGATAACCTGACCCCCTTGCTGTACAGTGGGAAAATAAAATAAAATTTAATATAAAAAAAAAAAAAAAAAAAAAAAAAAAAAATGTGGCTTTGGGCCCTTTAGAATGGTACTCTAACCAACTCAGGTAAGAAGCTTGAAATAAATTTATCAAGCACAAAAAAAAAAAAAAAAAAAAAAAAAAAAAAAAAAAAAAAATATTCCGATAAATAAAATCAAAGTTCTAGAGTGACAACAGAGAGATTTTGGAGGTCCAGCAACAGTCTTTTTGCTGCTATTCCTTCTGTAAGAAACAGCTGACTCCCTATGAAGCTTCTAAGAGCTCAGTCATGCCCAGACTGAGAGTCAAAGATCCTCTCTGCCTCAAAGGCTATATAGTAGAGCTCAGCTCCAAAATCAGTTGACTCTGGGCAACAGCCTTGTGTTTCAGCTTCTTCTGAGCTCTCTCCAGCATGACAAAGCCATAGCCCAAAAGACATGTTCAACTCAGTTATAAGCACAGAATAAATCCACTAACCAATTTGAAGGAGATGGACGTTGTGGGCTGTTTTCTTGAGTTTCCTTTTGCCACATGTTCTGCTATGCTTACTGTGACTTTTCTGTAAACTGACACTCTGTTGGCAGGTACATGGTTGGTGAGTGACTGAGATGACCAGTGAGAGGAAGGAGTAAAACCTGTACTCCCCTCCCTGCCCACCAAGATGCATGAATGTTTTTTGAATCAAAATGGGTGATTCAATCCTACTTCACTATTACTATTTCTTGGTCCCAAAGAAGCTGAGGATTATATGACTGGCTGAGCATCCTTCCTACTGCCTTATGAGTAGCAGTGGTGATGGCTGTAATAACACCCACAACTCCCTCTCCTGGGAATCAGGTCCAAAATAAGGTAAGGATTTTAGCCCTTAGCTCAGTTCCTCTCAGGGAGTAGGGAAAGTGGGGATGAGTGTGGGGGGCTAAGCCATTGGGAAGGGTCTTAGTCTATTAAAATCTGTAACCTGGATGGAAAGGCAAGAAAATCCCAGCTAATGACTCAAGAAACAAAGGAAAGGAGGAATTTTCTGTCAAATTCAGGAAGGCCCACTCCATTGTCCTCTGCTTTAACCAAATGAGCAAGTTGAAAAACTAAAGAGTCAATAGTAAGTGGCTGGAAATCACCTTGAGCCTGTGCTGAGATTATTCAGCATGAGATCCCAGGGATACACCTGTAGAATAAGAGTTGAATTTCATTTCTAAATATGTCTAAAGGCAACTGGTAGGTTCATTTGGATCAGTTAATCACCAAAAATCAAACAAATTCAGGTGGTACCTACATGATGCAAAAACAAATAAAAACGAGTCTAATTACTCAAAAAAATTTAATAGAAATGAAGACATTTGAAGTCTTTGCTGTCTATTATTTTCTTTTATCCTCACAATATCCCTGTAAGATAGACAGAAGAGTAACTCAAATTGGATTTTTTGATGGAAAAACTGAGGCTCAAGGAGATCTAACTTGCACACTATCACCCAGGGAGATGATGGTAGGGCTCAGACTAGGACCCAAATTTCCTGACTTCTGTGAAGATACTGGACGTGACCCTTTGCTGGGTGCATTTGTGCTACTACCTGCCTTAGCTGGCATTTCTGGGCTTAATCTCCTATTCCTGAATCTAAGTTACCTATTTTCTGCTCCTTGTAATATTGCTGGTATTCCATTTGCTCCACCTGAATTACAACACCCGCCAATTCCAAGTTGATCTCCTGGGCTTCTAGTTCTAGTTTTCCCTGTCTTGTTGCCACTGATATGTCTTCTTGACCTGTTTACCCCCATGTAGTCATTAGAGATTGCTTTCGAGGAGGCAATGGAACATAAAAGTTAAGTGCATGTGCTTTTATTTTTAAAATTTATTTATTTTATTATTATTATTATTATTATTTTTGCTTTTCAGGGCCACACCTGCAGCATGTGGAGGTTCCCAGGCTAGGAGTCAAATCGGAGCTGTAGCCACCGGCCTGTACCAGAGCCACAGCAACGTCAAATCCAAGCCACATCTGTAACCTACACCACAGGTCATGGCAACACCAGATCCTTAACCCACTGAATGAGGCCAGGGATCGATCCTGCAACCTCATGGTTACTAGTTAGATTTGTTTCCGCTGTGCCACAATGGGAACTCCCTGCATGTGCTTGTAAGGCTGACTACCAAGGCTTAAATCTTGGCTCTACCACTAATTCCCCAAGACCTCAGGCAAGTCACATAACCCCTCTCAGTCTCCTCATCTGTAAAATGGGAATAATAACAATACTTAAAGGCTTTTCGTACGTATCACTTGAGATAAGGCAAAGATCTTAACACAGTAATATACATGATACAGAATAAAAGCTTTGACTCTTGAATCAGAGAAAATTAGGTTTAAGTTTTATTTCTGCCACTTGTGACCATGAACAAGTTGCTTAACCTTTCTGTGAGATCGGTTTGCTCATCTGTAAAATGGGAATAATAATAGTATCTATCTACATAGAGTAACTGGGAGGATTTAAGAGAAAATACATCTAAAACATCGAGTTCATATTCGGTCCTCAGTAAACGGAAATTATTGTAATTACTTATATTTTCAGCCTCACTATCTGGCATGGTGCCTGATACATAATAGACACTCAGTAAATATTTATGGAGTGGAAATGAACAGCAACAGGAGGGACAAAACAAGCAAACCCTTGAGAGACTGAATGAGAGTGGACAAGATAACGAGTTGAGCTGAATGAGGATTAATGATGCTGAATCCTGGTGGAGGTACTTTTTCCCCGAGAGGAGACCTTTTTTGGCATAAATGTCAAGCTTCACTCATGTCATAGAGGGTTTGGGTGTCTGGTATTTTGTCTTTATTAAGAAGTCAATGAGGGAAGACTGGGTGTGGTTTCTTGGTTTTAGTAAATTGATCTGAAATTTTCTTCTGAGATAGCTCCCGACTAATCAGATCTTGTAGAGACAAAATGACAATTACATGGAGGAAAAAACCCATGTCCCTCACAGACTTCACTGTGTTACAACTAAAATGAAAATAGTTCCTTTGAACTTGTGGGTCAGAAGTCAAACCACAGCCAATCGTGATCCTGGGCACTTGTCCTCACCAGCTACCACTCTCCTCCACTAGGCCTCTTTCAAGAAAGGTGGTGTGGGATCTCCTGTCGTGGCGCAGTGGTTAACGAATCCGACTAGGAACCATGAGGTTGCGGGTTCGGTCCCTGCCCTTGCTCAGTGGGTTAAGGATCCGGCGTTGCCGTGAGCTGTGGTGTAGGTTGCAGACGAGGCTCGGATCCCGCGTTGCTGTGGCTCTGGTGTAGGCCGGTGGCTACAGCTCCAATTCGACCCCTAGCCTGGGAACCTCCATATGCCACGGGAGCGACCCAAGAAATAGCAAAAAAAAAAAAAAAAAAAAAAAAGAAAGGTGGTGTGGACAGACTTCCCTCAGCGTTATTCAAATCCTTATTTCCGACTCAGTGAGATCCCCCAGGATCCCTGCATCCACAGGTAGGGAGAGTGAGCAGTGAAAAAGGCTGTGGAAATGCATCTCTGCCACCCTCCAGTCCCAGAGCTGTCAGCAAGTGCACACAAGTATGTCTAACTGTTGTCATAGCATTATCTGCTGTTTCTCAGCGCGGGCCAACAGCAAGTGAAGTCACTCGCTGCTTGGCAATTCAGGGAGCTACTCTAAGCCTGGGACAGAGAATCAGCCTGAGGCAAGACGGCAAAATCTGGCAAGTTTGTCTCCTGAGCCACAGAACTCCCATGTCTGAGTGGCCAAGTTGAATTTCGAAATGACTCCAATATTCTCCCTCCTCTCACCAAACTATTAACCCCTCTCACATTAACCCCTCTGTTAACCCCTGCCCAGTTCTGATAGCAAATCAGCCCATCCTGGTCACAAATTAATTAATTTATTTATTTATTATTTTGTCTTTTCAGGGCCACACCTGCGGCATATAGAAGTTCCCAGGCTAGGGGTCGAATTGAAGCTGCAGCTGCCGGCCTGTACCACAGTCACAGCAACACTGGATCTGAGCCACATCTGTAACCTATACCACAGCTTGTGGCAAACGCCTGGTCCTTAACCCACTAGGCGAGGCCAGGGATCAAACCCATACCCTCATGGATACTAGTTGGGTTCTTAACCCACTGAGCCACAATGGAAGTCCACTGCCCACACACTTGTCTGACTCTCACTCAGCATTACTGAATGACCAAGCTGAGAAACTGATTTCTACATAGGTATCAAGAGTAATAGTGGCCCCACTCATGACTATCACGCTTTGAAAGCAGCCTTCAATGATGCCTTTAGTTTAAAGAAGAGCATTTCAGAAAGTCTTCAGACAGTACAGAGTTTTGTAGCATTGGACATTCTCCAGCCCCCCAGCCTGGCGGCAATCATCTTATAGGATCCAGGACTAGACTTGTGAACTCCAGACATATCTGTTCTCTCCTGCCTGTAGGCCAAGACTGAGTTGATAGATTGGTATTGCCTGTTTCTTTGACAACCACTTCATCACTTCATCAGCCCGGTGAGCCTGGCTGCCACTCAAGCAGACTGCAGTGCATGGAGAGTGAGTTTTGATGCACTGGTACAATAGCATGTGGGCCTCATCTCAACCCAGCTCTATCCCTCCTGACTTACTCATAACCCTGAAAGTGAGACGGGAGGGGACAAGTGGATATCAGCAAGCCAGTCATTTACAGCTTAGGAGAGTACAGATGACTAAGGACATAGCTCCCGTATGGGTTGGCAGCCCTGACCAAAAGCTCAGGGTGAGGCTGAGAGTCACTACAGACAATTTCAAATGCTGCTCTTTTTGCCCGGTGAGTCAGTCGGGGATTGATATTGCCAGTTGATAAAGAGAAAGCTACAGTGTAGGCTGTGCCTTTGATATCAAATAATTGAAGAAGCAAAGTCAGGAGTAGCATTTGCTGGTATAGGGCAAATGCATGAATAATAATAGTCACAATTTATAAGAGCTCCCCATGAATTATTACCAATATTTACAATGATCCTGCATCATTGTACATCATTTTTTCCCATTTTACATCTATGGAAACTGAGGCTTAGAGAAGTGAGTAAAATTGACTTTTTTTTTTTTTTGGAAGTTCCCAGGCCAAGGATTGAAAACCTGTGCCACAGAAGTGACCTGAGCCACTGCAATGACAATGCCAGATCCTTAACTTGCTGCACCACAAGAGAACTCCTTGCTTTGATTTTTTTGAGGAGGGGGGTGGTGAGAGGTGACTAATACTGGAGCTAGGGTTTGAGTACATGTATGTCTGGCTCCACAGCGCTCTTGTCCTTATGGTCCATCGCTACTCTGTTTAATCAGAGTGGATCTGCTGAAAGAGCATGCTTCTACTAAAGACGTCTCTCCATTACCCATCCCATAGCAATGGAGGGAACACATCTGTTGGGAGTGCGGAAATTATACAGGAAAGGCTTAAGGAAGAGGATGCAGCTGAGCTTGGCCATGAGGATGGGTGGGATTTTCAGAGACAGAGCTGGAGGGAAAGAATATTCCTGTAAACTGGTTATGCTGTGCACAAAGGCATAGAAAATGGATGGATTAAAGGCATGGATATTGGAGTGAGAAAGAGCTGGGTTTAAATAAGCTCTGCCATGTACTAGCTCCATTTAATACCCTTCACCTTCCTATGTTACTGCCAACTTCCTACTTACACCCTCTCTCACATTCACCCATCCAATGTGCAGGTGCCAGCTTGCACTGGCTTGTAAGAACCAATCGTGCACATCTTCCCAACTCAGAGTTCAGTGACCTCACATATCTATCTGGAAATACATCATGGTGGGAATATTTACACCATGGAAATTGGCAAATGCTATAAATCAGATTTTTTTTTCTTTTAGAGAGATGGTTGCTAAACATTAACCAGCACACCACTGCATAAACTCTCTAGGGGTGGAGCCAGGGTATCTGCATTTTTTTCAAAAGTTCCACATTAATTCTGCAGCCTGGCCATTCACAAAGCTCCTTGGGGTAATGCATCTCCAACTTAGGTATGTATCAGAATCACTGAAGCAGGGGGCTTGCTATTATGTGTGCTAATGTGTGCTATTACAGGATTTCCTTCCTAAAATTCTAATTCAGTGGGTCACGAATGAAGCTCAGGAATCCATACTTTTACAAGATCTCCCACTCCCCACGATTCTGTTGGAGGAGAGGTGATCGAGAGTATTTTGTTTCATGTCAAGTTTACAGGCACTGCATGCAATAGAGAAAGAGCAAAATGCAAGCTCTCAGCCTGTGCCAGTCACAGACATCTGAGAAATGAAGAGAATAGCCCAAATTTCTCACCAGGTTTTCTTTCTTTCTTTCTTTTTTTTTTTTTTTTTTTTTTAACCATTGAGAAAGCAATTGATTAAGCAGCTGGATAGAAAACTATCATCATAATGAAGGTGGCAAAAAAAGCTCAAGAACAAAATGCACAAAGTAAAAGAGAGCTTACCACTTAGGCACAGGTATTTCTCTCAACCATCTCTGCCCCCAAATCATGCACTATGTACATACATTCTCTATCCGAGAAAATTTACCGGAAAACAAGAGTTTAGGAGAGACCAAATCTCATCTTGGAAAAGAGATGAGACTTGGAGGTTAGAAAGGAGAAGAACGCCAAAAAGGCAGAGAGAGATAGTAGGTAAGCAGGCAGGTTCTGGAATCAAACTCCCTGGGTTTTAAATCTCTGCCCCGCCACCAATTCATGGTGTGACCTCAAGTTATTTACTAATTCTTTGCCACACATTGGTTATCTGTCGAATAAGGCTACTGTTAGCCTTCTGGGATTTTCATGAAGATGACATGAATTGATATTTATAAAGTGCTTAGAACACTGCCTGGCACATAAGACACACGGTATGTATCTTAAACAAACCAATGGCCAGTCAGAAAGGAACACATTCCTGAGGACTATGAGCCAGACATTGTTTTCCTGGCTGAAGCAGAATCTGCCCACCCGTTTAATGAAAATACAATGGGTGAGAAGTGCAACGTTGATCCCCTCCACTAAACTCTCACCTGCCTGGGGATGGAAACCACTGGGATTGTTTTACACAAGCAGTGTGAGAGCTTGCGTGGTGTTGAGGAGACCTATGAGTGAGTGAGAAACACAAACATCTCTGCTGTGGATGGCTAAACTATTTCTTTTTCTAAAAGAATCTGGAAGATATGTAGTTATTTTCATTATTCATCATATTAAAAAATACAGTTCTCCAAACTCATTTGGCATTACCTAAAACACAAAGTTGCATGATTTCACTTTGTGGGTCATGAGTCTACTGGCATAACTATTATTATTATTATTTTTAGGGCCATGGGTGTGGCATATGGAAGTTCCCAGGCTAAGGAACTAGGGGTCGAATCGAAACTGCAGCTGCAGGTCACAGCCACAGCCACAGCCTCAGCAATGCAAGATCAAAGGCATGTCTGTGACCCATATTGCAGCTCACGCAACGCCAGATCCTTAACCCACTAAGCGAGGCCAGGGATCGAACGCACATCCTCATGGTTCCTAGTAGGGTGCATTACCACTGAGCCACTGAATGTGATTCTTAGACTGTTTGTCCCTGACTGCCCACCAGTCCCAGTCTATCCCTATTCCAGCTGTAACAAGAGAGACCAGTTCTGGACTCCACAATTTCTGCACATGTGGAGAATCAGTTGAGGGCCAAGGAGAGCAGATAGCTCATCAACAGATATTCAAAACTGAGACCTAAAAGAAAAATAAAGGAAAAGGAACAATCTCACTGGGGAAGACCAAAGAGTGATTTGATTGTGGTTTCTAGGAACTGTAAGGCATTGCTACATGAATAGATAGTATTATAAATCTGCATTAGAGAAAAATGAGCAATAAGTTACGCAGACAGTAACTTAGATCATATGTAAAGAACCTCCTGAGGGAAAAGGGTAATGGACTCTGCTGTGGATTGTTGGGTAGGACGGAGAAGGGCTGAAGGACCTCGCTCAGTTTTTAGCTGGGTCTGTTGGAACAGTCCCAACACAGTGCCTCCTGGAAGAAGGAAAATGAACTCAATGTTCTCTCAAGATCTCTTCCTATGAGTATAATAACTAGAAATGTCTATGGGAATATCCTGAAGGTAGCACAGATGTTCCTAGGGCCATGAAGCTGCAGAACTGGGGGCTACGGCCTCCTTATTGACACAGATGACGCAGAAGATGCTGTCTCACAGGGGAGGCAAAGAAAGCAAGCACCTTAGCCCAGCCCCAGCTTATCCCTTTGTCTTTTAACTATCTGTCTCATTTAAGAGAGTCAGGTCCAAGTTAGATTAGATTACAGCGAGGAAATAGGATTCTTTTAAGTAGATAATATAAAACATGTCTAAGGAAACTCAATGATAATTGCATTATCTCTGGCACGCTGTCAGGGAATTATCTGTATTGTATTAGGTGGTAGAAGGATGCCAAAAAGCTATTTAAAATGCAAACTCAGTTGTGCTAGTCAATCAGTCATTGGTTACAAATGAATTAAAAGTTGGAAGATTTTATATTCATAATTCCAGTCGCCCTCCTTTACCAACAGTGACGAGAGCTGAATACAATTAACAAGTGACAGTTTGAACAGGAAGAAAAAAAATTCTTGTGCCGATAATCTCATCTCCTGACCCTTCTTCCTCTTTCTCCCACCCTGTTCAGGCTGTTTGCAAAATGTCAGCCAAAGGAGCAGTGTTCAGCATCCCGTGCATGCTTCAGTCACTGCTGAGAATTGTCAATAATTCTGTTTTCATGACACATTAACACTTGTATCATAATATGTTCAGTCTGGACTAAATGAGGGTGAAAACATTGGTAATGATTTCCCTCCCCCAATCCTCACTTCTTTTACTGGTGACTAGCTGGAAAGCCCAAGACAGTTGTCGGCAGCACACCAGGGCCAGGGGACCTTCTTGTCAATTACATGGCATCAGCCCCATTCAGCATTCCTTTGACTGGATTCTAATGAATGACAGGAACATCTTGACTATTAAAGATGAGACAAAACAAAAACAAAAACACTGGCTGTGGCTATTAAAGCTGGTCCTATTTCTGCAGTCCGAGCTGACCTCCCAGACTTTAGAATGTATTTTTCATCCCCAGTTGTAAGAGAACCCACTGTAAATGGCTGGGGTGGGAGGAGAGATGAGGAATTTTTGGAGAGATGGTAAAAATAATATTTTTTTTGTCTCCAAGACAACACAGGGAGAGTATTGTCTTCCCATCATTTTTTTTTTTCTGGTCATGACTACAGATCTCATAGGTCTGATGAGCCTCCACATCTTCAAGAAAAAGAATATTAAGTCCTTGACTCTTTAGGATACTATACAGTTGCCACAGTGATATCTTAGAACTCACCCTCCATTCTGGGAAATGAGCTCTTTCCTTTAACATTTATCTTGTAAAGAGTAAGTGAATGAGGAACACAGAATGAACACAAGCTCAAGATGTTTTATTGTTTTCCACTCATTGTTTCTGTTGTGTGGAACACAATGGAAGCAAGAAGAGCAAGTCTCTATTTTCAACAAAAGCTCAGAATTTCACAGGAAATGACCATCTAAACAATAAAAGCAATTGACCAACCCCAGAGGAGTCCCATTCAGCCCAAGAGATGCCATAACAAGAAAGTTAAAACTTTGTTTGTGATAGTCCACCGCTCCTTCCTTTGGTAATGCCCCAAATCTCCTTTGCACAACAACTTCCCACTCACAGTTCATGTGGCTGACTTCACAGAAAAGCAGATGACCTGGTCCTGGCCTATAAGAGTGAACCTCAAGATATTAACTGAAATTATTGGAAAAGAGCATTTTCCTGCTAGGACTGCTAAACTAGGAGGATGTAAGTCTAGAGCTGTCAGCATGCATCTTGGCTGAGAATAACATCAACCTAGAGAAAAGGAGAAACAAGAGATAGAAACAGATGCCTCATGACCCAGCTACAATACTTGGATGCAGGCAGGCCTTTCTGGACTGTTTAGTTACTTGAGTCAATTTTTCTTCCCAAACCACTTTTAGTTATTTTTTTTAATCTCACACACAACTGAAAAAAGGCCTAATTCATATACAATCAAACATTGACATCTGTTATTTGGGGAGCACCTTGGAGTCCTTGGGAATCCAATTAATTGAGTGATTAGTGGCTTTACTGTTGAGTGTCACTATTCCCTCAATTGTGCCATTGTATGAACTTGACTAGAGTCCTTTTTTAAAAAAAATTATACAGCAAGCCCACAAGAACAAATATCTGTTGAAGATCCTGCTGTGGCTCAGCATTAACAAACACAACTAGTATCCATGAGGATGCAGGTTTGATCCCTGGCCGGGCTCAGTGGGTTAAGGATCTGGCATTGGAATGAGCTGTAGTGTAGGTCACAGATGCGGCTCAGATCCTGCATTGCTGTGGCTATGGTGTAGGCCAGCAGCTACAGCTCCAATTCGACCCCTAGCCTGGGAACCTCCATATGCCGTGGTGGGCCCTAAAAAGACAAAAAAGAAAAAAAAAAAAGAACAAAGTGTCTTTCTACTCAGTAAATACAATCTAGACTAGAAAAACAACTTGACCTTATTCTTAGTCTAAGAAGTCACTATTTTATAGGATTATTTAAAAATCCGATTATGTTCTATGAAAGGGGGGGCAGAGTCTCTTTGAAGAGAAATACTGGTGTCAAGAGCCAGGTTATAAATCTGCTATGAGAAGTTCTTAATGAGTAAACATAACTGATTATATAGAGAGGGAATTACTGATTTGACACTGCAGGTGGAGGTAGGAATAGGAATATTGGAGTAATTTAGATTTAAGGAAGTGGGGAAACAACCAGAGAGGGAGAAGGTAGGGTAAAGGCTAAGGAACAGGGAGTTCCCGTCGTGGTGCAGTGGTTAGCGAATCCGACTAGGAACCATGAGGTTGCGGGTTCGGTCCCTGGCCTTGCTCAGTGGGTTAATGATCCGGCGTTGCCGTGAGCTGTGGTGTAGGTTGCAGAAGCAGCTCGGATCCTGCGTTGCTGTGGCTCTGGTGTAGGCTGGCGGCTACAGCTCCGATTCGACCCCTAGCCTGGGAACCTCCATATGCCGCGAGAGCGACCCAAAGAAATAGCAAAAAGACAAAAAAAAAAAAAAAAAAAAAGGCTAAGGAACAGAGGGAGTGAAGGTGTGGAGGAATAAGGACTTTTTTCTTCCTAAGCAATCCTTAGGATAAGTTACCAATAGTCTAACCAGAGCATAAGGGCAGAGATCATATACCATATTACACAAAAATTTGCATATGATCTGTTGTGATTCACTAATATTTCAAGGCAAAAATATACACTCAGGATGATATATGATCATTAATAATGATGGCTATAAATATATTTTTAATAGTCTTGTCAATAATTTTGATTTCTTCTGCTTTTGGAAAACTGTTTTTCTAAACTAACTAGATCACTGCTGTTTTTACCTGATAATTCAATAGCTGATGAATAGCTCATACCACAAAATAGGACAGGTGCCAACTCTGCCATCTTATTGTTGTTCATTTGTGCTTATATGATAAGTATGATCGTCAATCCATGGTTGCTTTGAAGAAATATTTATTAAGCCACATATTCATTTTGTGAGAGTTTATTTAATTAAAATCAGATAATATGACTCATAAATTCACTGATTTGGAATACATAAACTGCAACGTATTGCCTGTTCTGAAGGCAGGTAAAGTTTCTAGTTGTGAAATTCTTACCCTTCCCTCAGGATACCTTGTAAATGTTACATGGCATGAGAGCCTCTAACACAGATTAAATAAGGGTACAAATGTCAATCTGAATCTCAAATATAAGTACACTCTATTTCCTTTCAAATATTGAAATTTAAGATAACACCGGTAGTTAAAAATTTTCTTCCAACATGCCATTTTGGAGACCACCATGCTAGAACCCTCTTAACACAAAACAAAGACACACATCATCATAAAAGGCCTAGGTCATGTTTCATTTATTATCCACTGGATGGGTCTTATGCAGTATCAGAAGCTACCCTCCCTGCATCTTAGGGCCAAAATCACCCTTTAGTCTTTGTGACTCCCAAGATAAATTTGAAAAAGCAGACTGATTTTCTTTTCTTATTTGTTGATAAAGAACTTAAAATGCAAATGCTAGTAGAAGCTAATTAAATTTCAGACACTCTCAACCATTGTCAACCCTGACCATGGCAATTTCCAAGCGTTCGGGTCTTCATACCATAGCTGACAGCCAAGCAGCACTAATGTCTAAACAAGTAGTAGCTACTTAAATTGCAGGTAGACTATCTAATCAAAAACCAATAGCCCTGAGGACTTTTTATTACAAACCAAGAACTAGAAAGTGCTAATCATACCACACCCAGAGTTGGGTAGGAGAGTGTGCTGAGGTCTTAAATGGCTTAAATTACTTGATCTTCATCTGAAGGGTGCTGAATTGGGTGCAGAGGGAATACCAGTTGCCAGAAGAAAACTGGGAAAAGAGTAAAGGACGGTGAAAAACTGGGCAAGAAGTAAAGAACAACAACATTTCCAGAGAGATACCCTATGCAGTGAGGCCCTCAGGCAGCTTGATCATGGATTGGCTCTTAGGCTTCACAATGTGGTCCTGGGACAACTACCTCCTTCTTTGCCCAGAGGGAGAAATAAGAAATGGAGCTTGTCTTTGGTACCAGCTAGCAACACATAGCCTGTTTAGTTGGCACCTTGGTAGATGCCTGATGCAGACAAGCATTACAGAGAGAGGGAAACTGAGACACTGAGAGGTTAGTTCATCTCAGCCAAGAAAGAGACACAGAGTCAGAGATTGTATCCCTTGCTCACATAGAGTTTGTTGTTCAGTTTTATCCCTACTTTGTTAAGTATCATTGATGAACTCCTGGGCAAATTATATCATTGGTAATACTGGGTTTTAGAACCCACCCACCCCCATATCCTTTTAGTTTCTCTTGCCCTTTTTTTCATATTCTTGATTCCTCCTACATTTAACCAGATGTTGTTTTCAAAAAGCTAGTTTGGGTTGGCTGTCAATGAACTCTCAATAAGAACTGTTGATTAATTGATGAATTGTCTAGTAGTGGCTTACAGTATTCCTTTTCACAGAGATTTTTTTTCCAGTTTTGCAAGGCATTCCTAAAGATTAGAAAGTCTCCCATAGACAAGGAAACTAAATCTTAAATGAAATTTCAGATGCCATGATAGAGAATGAAGGAAATATTTAAGGTAGGGGACTCAACAATTTTTAATCATACCACCTAGATTCCTTTAAGGCCAACTCTGTGTTAAGCAGAGAAATTAGATATTTATTGTGTTTATAGTATTGGCAGGAAAGAATGTGGGCAGAAAATAATACTGGCATGGTCTTTTCCCTTCAGCCAACATTTGGTTGGTTGTTATGTGCATTATCACATTTAATACTCAAAACAATCATATGTGGCCTGTGCTGTTATGACCTCCCCCACTAATAGATGAGTAAATTAAAATGTGATGAGGTTAAGGAATTAGATGAAAGCATATAGATAGTAAAGGGCAGAGCTGACATTGAATCCCAGGTGGTCTCTAGAGTTGGTATTCTTAAAACTACATTCTACTGACTATTGAGAATTAGAAATGAAAAAGAGTAAATGTTGTTTTGGGGTTTTTTTCGGTCTTTTTTTTTTTTTGTCCTTTTTTTAGGGCCACACCTGCAGCATATGGAGGTTCTCAGGCTAGGGGTCTAATCAGAGCTGTAGCCCCCGGCCTACCCCACAGCCACAGCCACACCAGATCTGAGCCACATCTGCAACCTACACCACAGCTCACGGCAACGCCGGATCCTTAACCCACTGAGCAAGGCCAGGGATTGAATCCGTAACCTCATGGTTCCTAGTTGGATTCGTTTCCGCTGCGCCACGGTAGGAATTCCAAAGAGTCGATGTTGTTGACATCAAGCAACTTATCATGGAAAAGGCAGGGTCCTTCTTGGGTCTGTGAAGTAATATGGTCACTATATCCATGGACCGAGGGCATCCTATATCTTCCTAAGAACATTCAGGACATTGCCTATATTGCCTCTGTGTCAGACCCCAGAGGACAGGAGGGATCTGCAGTGTTAGTGCACGCAATGCCCAGCTTCCCTGGGATCACAAGCCATGAGAATTTTGTATCAATTCTCCTCTCTCACCCTATCTCGTTCTCTAATCTCCTTTCACCTGTGGTAGCATTGACCCGTGCTGACCTCTGGCCAAAGAATGTCAATTTTTTTAATGCTTTGCAAAAAATCGATTGATTTTTTTTGCTCATAAAGTTCTGCAAGATCCACGTTGTCAAGAATGGATCATTAACTCTTCACAAATCTAGTGAAAGTCTGCTAGATTAAATTCCTCATTAAGGCGTTCCCATCGTGGCTCAGTGGTTAACACACCCGACGAGTAACATGAGGTCGTGGGTTTGCTCCCTGCCCTTGCTCAGTGGGTTAAGGATCTGGCGGTGCCATGAGCTGTGGTGTAGGTTGCAGACGCGGCTCGGATCCCGTGTTGCTGTGGCTCTGGTGTAGGCCGGTGGCTACAGCTCCGATTAGATCCCTAGCCTGGGAACCTCCATGTGCTGTGGGAGCAGCCCTAAAAAAGGCAAAAAGACCAAAAACAAAAAACAAAAAACAAAAAAAAGAAAGAAAAAACTTCTCATTAAGTATGCAGAGGCCAAAGACTGGAATAAGCAAAAAGATGCCCTCGATTTATGGGTAGATGTTAATGGCTGTTCCATTGCCACTTGGGGGCATGGACCAATTTCTCATCCTACAGATGCTAGAGAGGATTTCATATTCCCTTTGTACTAAAATAAACATACTTGAAAAATTCTGTCCCAAAGCCCTCTAAGCCAATCATACTTCCCATCTTTACAAGTCCATTAAAAATAGAGGCCATCTGTCATTTTAGCAAAGCTCTTCATGGAGAAGCAAAAGTAGGGGAAATGGAGAATACAGACCTCAAATTTAACTCAGACTTTTCAGACAGGTTTCATATAAGCTCTACAACCAGAACTTATAGACCAAATAAGTAATGGGCTAAGGCAGGCAAAATATTCCTCCGATGCCCAGGTACTAACACTAAAAACTGTTCCTTTAGCGATAGATTCATTATTGGGGGTTTAAGGTTATAGTTATTTATACGGTGATTATAAAGCCATGATGTTCTAAAGCATTCATGGAAATGACTCTTGATGCTTAACTGCAGTGTTTAATATGGTGGAATATTTGATTTTGGTAAGTGCAAAAAAGCCTTCTATTCCAAACTTTCACTCAGCTCACCAATCTCCTTTACAATGTCCCTGACAGATAGGGCTCTAAGAGATGACTGGAAACTCTCGATTTTCCAAAGCAGCCCTCTTTGAGTACTTTAAATTGAGTCCAGATTGACTTCCCTAGAACCTCTACTCTTTAGCTTTAGAGCTGTCCCCTAGACCCTCAATCTGGAATTAAAGCAAATAACACTCATTCTCCCTAGCCCCCGACACAAAGGAAAACAAGGTTGACAGACGTGATTTTTATGTGTCGGCAACTAATTTAAAAGCCTCCAAAACTACTCAGTGGAGAGAAATTGGAAGCTTTATACATCACTGGTAGGGGTGTAAAATGGTACAGCCACTGTGGAAAACTGCAGGGCAATTCCTCAAATAATTTGGCATAGAATTACCATATGAGCCAGCAATTTCACCTCTGAGTGTACACCCAAAAGAATCTAATAGACAAAATGTGGAAACAACCAAAATGTCCATCAACAGATGAGTGGATAAACAAAATATGATATATCCATACAATGGAATATTAATCAGCCTTAAAAAAAAAAAAAAAGGAAATTCTGGAGCTCCTGTCGGGCTCAGTGATTAATGAACCCGACTAGCATCCATGAGGATGCAGGTTCAATCCCTGGCCTCACTCATTGGGTTAAGCTTTTGGCGTTGCTGTGAGCTGTGATGTAGGTCATAGACACAGCTCAGATCTGGTGTTGTGGCTGTGGTGTACGCCAGCAGTTACAGCTCTGATTGGACTCCTAGCCTGGGAACCTCCAAATGCCACCAGTGAGGCCCTAAAAAGACAAAAAAACAAAAAAAAAAATAGGAAAGAAATTCTAACACATGCTACACCATAGATGAACTTTGAAAACATCAAGCTAATGAACTATACCAGACGCAACAAAAGGACAAATATTTTATTCTATCACTTATATGAGATACCTAGAGTAATCAAATTTATAGATACAGAAAGCAGAATGGTGGTTACCAGGGGCTGTAGGGAGCGGGGAATGAGGGATTATATTTTTTTTGTCTTTTTTTTTTTTTTTAACCACACAGGTGGAACATGGAGGTTCCCAGGCTAGGGGTGGAACCAGAGCTATAGCTGCAGGCCTACACCACAGCCACAGCAATGCTGGATCCTTAACCCACTGAGCAAGGCCAGGGATGGAACCAATATCCTCATGGATACTATTCGTGTTCGTCAACCGCTGAGCCACGATGGGAACTCTATTTTTTTTTTTCCTTTTTTTGACTGCACCCACAGCATATGGAAGTCCCCAGGCTAGGGATCAAATCAGAGCTGCAGTTGCCAGCCTACACCACAGCCACAGCAACTCCAGATCCAAGCCACATCTGCAACCTACACTACAACTTATGACAACATTGGATTCTTAATCTACTGAGCCAGGCCAGGGATCAAACCCATGTCCTCACAGAGACAATATTGGATCCTTAGGGTCCTTAACCTAATGAGCCATAATGGGAACTCCAGGGAATTATTTCTTTAATGGGTACAGAGTTTCAGTTTTCAAAGACGAGAAATTTCTAGAGATGAATGGCGGTAATGGTTGCCCAACAATGTGAATATCCTAATGTTACTAAAGTGTAAACTTAATAAATGTTTAAAATGGTAAACTTTATCTTATGTATGTTTTACCACTTTAAAAAAATGGTGAAATCTGGACAAAATATGGAGCTTAATTAGTAGTAAAAAAAAAATTCTCAGTGATATAAATAAAACATGCTTACATCGCCAAGAAATGGACTCAAGTGTTTTAACTGTGGTCTGTCCAGCACCAAGGAAAATAGACTTTATCACCTCCCTTGATCTAGATCCAAGATTTTAATAAGCACAGACTTATACTAATCACATGACACTTTCTTAATGTTTACACCATGGCTCAGTGGTTAACGAAACTAACTAGTATCCATGAGAATGCGGGTTCAATCCCTGGCCTCGCTTAGTAGGTTAAGGATCTGGCATTGCCGTGAACTGTGGTGTAGGTCACAGATGTGGCTCAGATCCTGTGTTGTTGTGGCTGTGGAGTAGGCTGGCAGCTACGGCTCCAATTAGACCCCTAGCTTGGGAACCTCCATATGCCATGAGTGCAGCCCTAAAAAGAAAAAAGACAAAAAAAAAATGCTTACACTATGAAAGGAATTGCTCCAAGCACCATTCATTTACCAACTCATTTAATCCTCCCTACAATCCTGTGAAGTAATTGCTATTAGTCTTACTTTACCAAGGAAAAACCTGAATCATGTCAACAGCATTATGTGGATTCTAAACCATTTAATACATAGTAAGATTGCAGTCCACTACAAATTTCCAGATTTTTTTTTCCTTTCCATGTAGTTCTGCCCAGTCAGTTCTCTCCCGTTGCCATGATTATTTTGTCTTCTATTTTACTGGCTATTCCTTCCAATTTGGAATAAAGACATAGCAGTGAGCTGATCAAGTTTTCCTAAAGAACAAACATACTCACACAGCTAATACATCCCTTCTGGGGTCATTTGGCACCTAAAGCCAACATTGGGGGTAGGATGGGGTTAGCCCATTTAAACCAACATTGTAAGCCAGTTTAGTCATTCATACATCACTGTAATTAAATGCAGCAGCTCCTATGCAAATAGGTTTCAGTAGGGAGAGATAATTTTAGTTGAACTTGGAAAGGAAAACACTCACTGATCAAATGAGGGACGCTGAAAGGTGAGTAGGGAAAACACTGAACACTGAGTATCTCACTAGTTATTCTGCCTCAGACCTGCCCCCACCCCCACAGACCTTTGCCAATATGTTTGCAGTTCAACTTTGCCACTAGCAACCCTCAGAACCTCAGCTGAGTCCTCTCCAAGTGCTAGCTTATCAGATTATGGAGACAGTGCTCAAACACCAGCTTGGGTGTCTGGAAAGAAGACCAAAACAGCAAGAGATCAGGAAATTACTTTAGGAAAAGAATGGCCAAAGGACCTGGGATGTTAGTTTAGAGAAGGTTTAGTGTCATTAGGCCTTGTTGATCATAGAATAGCAGTAGCAATGGTTGTACTCAATGCCAATAATTGACCTAAGCATTATCTATGCATTACTTCTTTTTTTTTAGGGCTGCATGTGTGGCATATGGAAGTTCCCAGACTGGGGGTCGAATCAGAGCTGCAACTGTCAGCCTATGCCACAGCCACAGCCATGCAGGATCTGAGCTGCAGCTGCAACCTACACCACAGCTCATGGCAACGCCAGGTCCTTAACCCACTGAGCAAGGCCAGGGATCAAACCCGCATCCTCGTGGATACCAGTTGGGTTTGTTACTGCTGAGCCACAAGGGGAACTCCTACATTATCTCTTCTAATTTTCACCAAAACCCTATAAAAAAGGAATTATTGTTATCCCTAGTTGAAAAGTGAGATCATTTTAGATTAAGAGAAGGTAAGTTTTCACAGTGAGTAGGTGGTAGACTTTATCACAATACCTCATTAACTTCATGATATACTTCCCTTTACCCCATCACCAAATTTTGTTTCTTCCACAGTAATTCTTACAGTTAGTATTTTTGTTGTTGTTGTTCGTTCCCTAGCTAGACAATAAACTTGAAATGGACAAGAACCGTATTTAGTATTCTTCCACATTATATCCCCACTGGGGAGCATGGTGCCTGCCTATTACTTAGCACTCAACAAACAGTTATGGCAGGGACGGAAGCAAAGAAGGAGGAAACTAAAACCCAGGTAGATTTAACTCCAGAGCCTGTGCTCTTAAATTCTAAATTACACTGCTGAATTGTTGTAGGCTGCCAGCACCACATTTTGGCCAATACTCTGGTTGAGTCATCTGCAAAGTTTACAGCAAACCCAGATCCATGTGCTGTACCAAAGCAGCCAAATCAACAGCAGGCACAGCTCCTAAGACAGTCTATTAAATGCTGTCTTACTCTGCTTGCCACTCTCATGGTCCAATTCCAGGCAGCACTGTTCTAACTGGGATACACATTCTAACAAAGCACCCTGCCACGTCGGGCTGACCTGGGTCATGGTTTGCACGAACAGGTCCACAATTTTCTTGAGAAGCGAATATACCCATGCACTTTTCCTGTATTGCAGTAGCCTCGGTACAAGAATCATCTACTTCACCCTCTGTCCCCCTGTTTTAATTAGTCCTCTTTCTAAGTTCCTCCGTGGCTTTGCTATGAAAAACCGTTAAAATTAAAAGAACGTTTTCCTGATTAAATCCCCTCCCTGCACTTCCAAACCTTCGGTTGTCTATTTATGACTGTGAGCTTCATTTTACCAAGTTCTATTTCTAGGCCACTAATATCATCTCATGCAGAGAGAAAGATGTATTCAGCATTCCACGTGGTGTCATTTTCTGAAAGGGGTGAAGTCTCGTCTCCAATGCCTTCCTATTTTTTTCTTGTTTTAACAGAGTTTTAGAATACATAAACCAACTGTTTTGAAGAAATAACTCCCTTATGCCCTTATCATTCCTATTACCGGATTCTAATGGTAAAAAGTGAATGCATATCCGGTGATATAGTGAAGACAGTTCTCAAGGAAAAATAACTCTCCTCTGGGAAAACTTGCTGTTCCTTAGGACTTGGTGAAATCCAAGATAAAATGTAAAAAAAAAAAAAATGTTTTTCTCAAGTTCTCACAGGAGCTGAAAAAAAAATCTAAGACCTCCTTGTTTTCCTCCTGGACTCACCTGAAAATAACTGAGATGTCAGCAAATGCAAATCAACTGTCTAGGCGACTGGTTTGTGTGGCTCTCTTTGTGGAATCCCGACTGGTTTAGGCCTCAGTTGAATCTGGGAAGAGAGGATACAGTGATTTTAGATCTGTAGGAAAGCAGTCAACATGAATTTTTGACGGGATATATTGAAAATGCAGGAATGTACAAGAAACTAAAATATGATCTCTGTAGCTATCTTCAATGTTCTTGTTATCGCGGAACTAACGCATACAGAATCTGTCATAACTGCATGTTTGTAACACAGTCTAAGTTATATTCTGTAGCTTAGACATAATACAAGCAATAGTTAAATAAGCACTTAATATACGTCAGGCACTTTGCCTTGCGTTTTCCTGTATTCAATTATTCAATCTCCAGAACAACTATACAACACAGGTACTATTACCATTCTCATTTTATACATGGGGAAGCTGAGGCACAGAGAAGTAAATAACCTGCCCTATGATGACAGAGCTCCTAATTGACAGAGCTGAGATTACAACACAGGTCTGTCTTTCACTCCTTTAGCCACTATCCTATAGTGCCTCTTCGATAAGACAAAGAGTAAAGGTTTAAGAGGGCTTGGTGGAAAAAAAATAGCATGAAATGATCATGATGGAGCTGTTTGTACAGTAAAAAATTAAATAAAAGTAAAAACAGGAGTTCCCATTGTGGCTCAGCAGAAATGAATCTGACTAGTATCCATTAGGACTCAGGTTTGATCCCTGGCCTCGCTCAGTGGGTTAACAATCCAGCATTGCCGTGAGCTGTGGTGTAGGCCACAGACACAGCTTGGATCTGGCGATGCTGTGGCTGTGGCATAGGCCAGAGACTATTGCTCCAATTTGACCCCAGCCTGGGAATCTCTATATGCCATATGTGTGGCCCTAAAAAGACAAAAATAAATAAATAAACAAACAAACAACTCTAAGAATCTACTTATTCTAAGCCAATTTGGAAAGAAAACTGAAAATTATCCTAACATCTAGGAAAAGGCCTTTGAAAAAAGTAAAGCAGTTAACAAAATAAGAACTTGCAGGACAGGCAAGTCCAGAGAGAAGCAGTTGGGGCTCAGGTAATGGGGAGTAACTGCTAACGAGTGTGGGGTTTCTTTTCAGGGAGATGAAAATGTTCTGGAATTAGACAGTGGTGATGATTGCACAACTCTGTGAATATACTAAGTTCACTGACCTGTATGCTTTAAAAGGGCAAATTTTATGGTGTGTGAACAATATCTCAATAAAGCTGTTATTTAAAAAAAAAACAAGTTAGATTAGAATGCAGTCAGAAGGTTTAAGAGCATGATGGAAAAAAGTTACTTCAGAAATAGACATTTTAAAAGGCTGGAATTTCAAGGTCATTTGTGATCTACTTCTCTGGAGACAGCAGAGGCCCTATTCCCAACCTTGCCAGGATCCCTAGGCTACTTGCCACATTACAGTGCCTCCTTCTGGGCATGTGTGTATGGTGGTAGGAGTGGTTGGGGAAAGGGTACACAATACATTGAATCGTCTTTCTTTAGGTGTATTTTGGTAAATGGGTTGATCCTATTTCTAACCCAGTCCTGTTGGGTTTGAACAGGGTTGGGTTAGAGAGTTGATTGGTATACCAATCTGAAAGGTTATGTTTTCATCACTAGGAACCAAAGAAAAGTGTCCTGTGAACTGCTAACAGAAGGATTTGGGACCTAGATAAATCACAATACAGTCCTCCTTCTGTCATATCAAATTGGGGCTTGGCTACATATCATACATGGAAGGTTCTCGAAAGAGGCTAAAAAAATAGCTCTTTCTCCCCAGAACTTGCAGAGGCAGTTGGACTATGCTCCTTAGGTCAGTTTCTGGCCTAAAATAGGATAGAGCATCTACGGTTGTGTCTTCTTTGGTTGTGTCTCCACATACACACCTGGCGTCTCTGATCATTTAACCTGGTTTTAAGCAGCTTAAAAGGTTTCCTTGTCTAGTAAGACAGATATTGAAACTGACTTTTTCCCTTAATTAAAATGACAGCTTAATTGGGCCATATGTCGATGATAGCTATATTGACTTTCTTAGTCTCTCCTAATGGCTCTTGCTATTGGATATCATCCTAGTTCCTGGAAATAATCTTAGTGAAGAGTGTAACAATCTTACTTTTTGAATCAATCGTCAAAAGAATAGATAAACTCTTGCCAAGTCACCAATTAGTCACTTAGTCACAGAACTACTCACTCTTATAGGACATGGTCCTGCAGGTGGAACAGTATTTGGGTTTGATTAATCATGATGAGGACTCTCAAATCAAGCATGTCTCCTGAACTGGCCACTCCCATGAGGTCCTATTTCCCAACACTATAGAAGTCGTAATTTGTAACAGCACCAATGATTTATAAAGAAACAAGAGAAACATGAACATCTTCTCTACTCAAAAAAACTCAGTGACCTTCTCAGCTGAACTCCTCTTCAACTAATAGCAGTTTAGAAACACCCATTCATCTCAAGGGTAATTTCCTCTGGCATTGCACTAGGTGCTTTGATTTAATCTTTGACTTTGGTGCCACAAGTCCCTGTTCTTAGAAAACTAACAATGCCCTGGGCTAATATCTGTTTAAACAGGACATATTCTTAGGCCATGAACTTAATGGGGTCAATGTATGTAGGGCTTTTGATTTCCATAACTACTTCTAAATATACTTAGCATATCTACATAAGCTAGAGGAGTAGGGCTAACTCTTGGAATCCTGCATTGCATTCTATCAAGTTTCTAAATCAATGGTTCAATCCCTGTTTTAGAGCCCCAGGATTCCTTGGTGGGTAATAGGGGCCTCTAGAGAAGCTTCAAGAGGCAAGACTGACAGGCTCAGTATCCCAAATTATCCCCTGCTTAACTAAGCAATTCCATTTTTTTTTCTTTTTAGGGCTGCCCCTGCAGCCTATGAAGGTTCCCAGGCTAGGGGTCAAATCAGAGCCACATCAACATGGAATCTGAGCCGCATCCGCAACCTACAACACAGCTCATGGCAATGCCGGATCCTTAACCCACTAAGCTGGGCCAGGGTCCAAACATACATTCTCATGAATGCCAGTCAGATTTGTTTCTGCTGAGCCACAACAGGAACTCCAAGAAATTCCATTTTTATCTGTTTGATTTATTGGGGTTCCACAGAAGATTTCATTTGAAAAAAGTGATGTCACTGGAAAATTAATATATATATGTATTAATTTTATAAGCCATTACTGCAATCGATCCTGATATGATTGACTGTGAACATGAATGTAGTCTTCGAGTAGTGAAATTGGAATTCAAGAAAAGCTTCTTGTTCAAAACTAAGTGGTTAAGTTCACCATTCATTATAACACATTCATTTTTGAAGCAAATTTCAGCCTAAGGCACAAAGTACTTTCAGATAGTCATAAGTACAAAGATAAAAAATAAAACAGGGTAAGGGGATAGCAGAATGGTAGATGAAGGAACTGTATTAGATAGGATGAGGGTCAGGGAAGACCTCCAGGAAGTGACTTTTAGGATATGGTGATTTGGAGAGAAAAATGATTCAGCTGGAACTTAGTGAATCAGTGCATTATATGTAGAAATATGTCTCAAGTTGATATCAGAGAGGTAGTTCAAGTTGAGATCAGAGAGGTAGTTCATGCAGCTACAAAAAGTTTAAGCATGGGTCGACTAACATTTGCAAAAGATTAGTCCTGAGGGTGGTTGTGCAAGAGGGCAAGAAACAAATAGGGAAAAGCGTTAAAGAATCTATTATAGTAGTTCAGCTGAATGATTATGGTGACTAACTAGATTGCTAACTGGGTAGAATAAGAAATATATATATTTCCTAAATTAGAAATGGAACCTGATGATATGTCGAAATTGCTACAATCTCATGATAAGACTTCAATAGATGAGGAGTTGCCTGAGATGGAATCTACATATATATATATATATGTACCTTTCAGAGGTAAAGTTTAGAGCATGTGATGATGAACTGGAAGTGAGTTATCAGAGAAAAGGAGAAATTAAGGATGATTCTTGTGTTTTTAGGGTTAGACATTTTGGTGAATTGCAACACCATTAAGTGAGATGAAAAATACTATGTAATCAAAAGATAGGTTTGACCAGGGCAGAGGAGGGGTCTAGGGGAAAGAATCAATTGAATTATGTTTTGAGCGTATTATGCTTGCTCTCTATATATTGGACACCCAAGAGATACCAAGAAGCCAATTGAAGATACGTGTCTGAACTATGAGGGAGTTATAAGTTTGGGAGTCATCAACACAGGGACTATATAAAAGCCATAAAACTAAATGAGATAACCTACTTAATGAATATAGGAAAGAGAGGGTAGGACACAATTAAATGATGAAGAACCCCGAATTTTAGAAGACAGAGAAAGGGGAGCCATCCAAGCAACAGAAAAAGCACTCTGTTAGGTAGGAGAAAAACCAGGAGAGTGTGGTGTCATGAGAGTCATGACGAAAGAGGGTTTCTAAAAGGAAGGTGTGCTTACCTGTGTCAAAAGGGATAGAGTAAGATAAAGACAGAGAAGTAATGGTGCAATTTCAGGCTTTGGCCCATGAATAGAAAGAATTGAAGAGGAGCAAGTCATTGCAGTTTTCCCTCTTTATCCAAAATACTGTCACTTGGGCTAGCTGTCTACTTTGTAGAGGTATAAGAACAGCTGTGAGCCGTGATAGCATAAAAGAACTAGAGAGGAAGTTATCAAGAGAAACCACTGTAAACAAACATTTTCTTCCCAATTGTTGCTTAAACTGTTGCTGGGAATGTGATCTGGTCCAGTAAAATTTAATAGATCAAGTATTTGATTTGGCGGAAGGGGGATGGGGTGAGTAAAGGCAATAACATGACCATAGATGTGCCTAGAGAAAGATACACTTTCTCTACTACCCCAGGAGAATACCAAGAGTCAATAAAGAGCGATTGAAACCATGCACAGGGAAACTGTCAACATTCACCCTGTGCAAACAACATTGAAATCATTTCAGCAGAAAGATGCATAGGTAATTGAAAACCACTCTCTATATTTAAGAAGATATCCTACAAGTCCCAGTCACATGCAACATAAAAGTGCAAGGTGACACAGCAAGTGCTGATATAGAAGCTACAGCAAGTTACTAGAAAATCTAGCTAAGGAAATGTATAAAGATGTCTACACCAAACAACAGGTTATCAATATAGACGAAGCAGCCTAATATTGGAGAAGGATGCCATCTAAGACTTTCATAGCTAGAGAGAAGAAGTCAATGCCTGGCTTCCAATTTTCAAAGGACAGGCTAATGCAGCCGGGGACTTAAAAGTTGAGAAGTCAATAGTTATTTACCATGCTGAAAATCCTAGGGTGCTTAAAAAATATGCTAAATCTACTCTGCCTGTGCTGTAAAATTGGAACAACAAAGCCTGGATGACAGTATATCTGTTTATAATATGGTTTATCAAATATTTTAAGCCCACTGTTGGGAACTGCTGCTCAGAAAGATTCTTTTCAAAATACTGATGCTTATTGACAATGCCCCTGGTCACCCAAGAGTTTTTCATGGAGGTGTACAATGAGATTAATGTTGTTTTCATTCCTGCTAACACAACATCCACTCTGCAACCCACGGATCAAGGAGTCATTTCGACTTTCAAGTTTTATTATTCGAGAACTGCATTTCACATGGCTATAGCTGCCATAGATAGTTATTCCTCTGACAGATCTGGGCAAAATAAATTGAAACTTTCTGAAAAGGATTCAGCATTCTAGATGCCATTAAGAACTTTGGTGATTCATGGAAAGAGGTCAAAATGTCAACATCAACAGGAGTTTGGAAGAAGCTGATTCCAACCCTCATGAATGACTTTGAGGGATTCAAGACTTCTGTGGAGGAAGTCACCATAGATGTGGTGGAAATAACAAATGAATTCAAATTAGAAATGGAACCTGATGATATGTTGAAATTGCTGCAATATCATGATAAAACTTCAATAGATGAGGAGTTGCCTGAGATGGAATCTAATTCTGGAGAAGGTGCTGAGAAGACAACTGAAATGACAGTAAAGGGTTTAGATTATTACTTAAACTTGTTGATAAAGCCGCAGCAGTGTTTGAGAGGACTGACTCTAATTTTGAAAGAAGTTTTATGTGGGTAAAATGCTATCAAACAGCATTGCACGACACAGAGAAATTCTTCATGAAAAGAAGTCAAGCAATGTGGCCAAATTCATTGCTGTCCTGTTTTAAGAAATTGCCACAGCCAACCCAATCGTTAGCAACTACCACCCCGATCAGTTAGCAGGCAAGACACTCCACCAGCAAAAAGACTCTTGAAGGCTCAGAAGATGGCTAGCATTTTTAGCAATAAATTATTTTAAAATTAAGGTATGTACATTGTTTTTTTAGACAATGTTATTGCACACACAATGGACTATAGTGTAAACATAACTTTTCTATGCACTGGGAAACCACAAAGTTATTTGACTTGCTTTATTTTGATATTTGCTCAATTGTGGTGATCTAGAATCAAACCTGCAGTATCTCTAAGATATGTCCATATTCAGCATCATTAACAGTAAGAGAGAAGCAAATTAAAACCACAATGTATATTACTACACATATATTAGAAATGCTAAAATGAAGTGGCGTTCTCATTGTGGTGCAGCAGTAACCAGTCTGACTACTATCTGTGAGGATGCGGGTTCAATCGCTGGCCTTGCTCAGTGGGTTAAGGATCCAGTGATCCTGTGAGCTGTGGTGTAGGTCACAGATGTAGCTCAGATCTGGCATTGCTGTGGCTGTGGTGTAGGCTGGCGGCAGCAGCTCCAATTTGACCCCTAGCCTGGGAACTTCCATACACCACAGGTGCAGCCATAAAAAGAAAAAAAAAAGTGACAACACCAAATACTGGAGAGTATGCAGAGGAATCAGATCATTCATATATTGTCACTAGGAATTTAAATGGTATAGCCACTCTGGAAAAAAGTTTGTCAATTTCTTATAAAACTAAACATGCGACTATCATATGACACAGCAGTTGCACACTTGAGCATTTATTCCAGAGCACTAATACTTCATGTGTACACAAAAACATGTACACAGTTATCAATAGCAGCTTTATTTGCAGTTGCCAAAAACTGAATTCAACCCAGAGGTGCTTGAACAGTAAATGATTAAATGATTAAAATACATCATATTACATCCACACCATGGAAAGCTACTCAGTGGTCAAAAGGAACAAACCATTACTAGGAGCAATGACTTGGATGAGTTCTGGGAAATGATTCTGAGTGGGGAAAAAAAGCCAATCACAAAAGGTTAGCATACTGTATGATTCCATTTCTCTAACTTTTAAAAATGACAAAATCACAGAAATGAAGAATAGATTTGTGGAGTTCCCGTCGTGGCGCAGTGGTTAACGAATCCAACTAGGAACCATGGGATTGCGGGTTCGATCCCTGCCCTTGCTCAGTGGGTTGACGATCCAGTGTTGCCGTGAGCTGTGGTGTAGGTTGCAGACGCACCTCGGATCCTGTGTTGCTATGGCTCTGGCGTGGGCTGATGGCTACAGCTCCGATTAGACCCCTAGCCTGGGAACCTCCATATGCCGCTGGAACGGCCCAAGAAATGCCAAAAAGACAAAAAAAAAAAAAAAAAAAGAATATATTTGTGATTGCCCGTGATTAAGGATAGGTTTGGGGGATGCTGTAAGGAGGTGAGTTTGGTTATAAAAGGGCAACAGAGTAACCCTTGTGGTTACTGAAATGTTCTGTATCTTGGCTGCAGTTGTGGTAACACAAATCTGCTCAGGTGATAACATATAAGTAAGCACACACAGACACACACACACAACAATTAAAATTGGGGAGATCTGAATGCAATAATAGGGTTGTATCAATATTAATTTCCAGGTGTGGTATCTTCTGTAGTTATACAAAATGTCATCACTCGAAGAACCTAGGTAAAGCATACTTAGGATATCTCTGTGTTATTTCATACAACTGTAGGTAACAAAACTACCTTAAAATAAAATGTTTTAAAAGTCAGTGCACATTTTAAAAAGCAAATAGATAATGCAAAATCAATGTCTTAAAATAAATGCATTTCTCACACAGAAGGAGGCTCTCCCGCAGCCTCTTGTTTCAACCTAATTTGATTTTTTTCAGAGGCTCTTTTTCTCTGTATTACTCAACTGTGTTCCTGATGCGTTAGGTGCTTTTCAGTCTCCTCTCCTTTCTGTGTATTCCTTGTATTTCTCTGGTCCTTGACATGTTTCAAGTGCACCATAACTGCTGATGAAAGGCACTTATTCTCTTAAAGATGCTTTGGGGATGCAGGTGAGTGGAGAATTCCTTTTGAGGAATCTAAGACTGTATACAAGTGATTTATACAATAAAGTAAAAATAGTACAATGGTGTAACAAGGAGGGGGTGAGACTCAAATAATAATAATTGAAGTGAGCCCTCCTCATTATGCCTTTCCCTTCCCTTGCTTTGTGCACTCTCTCTATTCCACCACCCTTGATTCTCCATGCTGGTCCTGACAAATGCAGAAGGTTACCTTTAAGTTGGGCAGTTTGTTGGGGGATTAGACATCAGGCTTTCAAAGGGAGCATGTGTTCCAACCACCAGAGACAAACAGAATGACTGCAGACTCATAAATGGTGTTCCTACTCCACTTCCGGTTTGTTGGCTTCTGACTCAGAATCACCCCCATACCCCAACTTGAGTCCTCAAATTAGTCCCACTCAGGTCTGGATGCAGTTAAGAACTGAGTCCAATATCCGAGCTTGCCCTTCCCTCTAATTCCTAATTCATTAACTGGATTCTGAGGTCTATCTTTTGACTTCTGCCCTTTCTGACTCCTTTGTATTTTGGTACCAGCAGCTCATGTTGGCTTAACTCATCGCATAGTTAAAGAGTTGAATGCCCAGTCCCTGGAGTTTGATTGCTGATGTTTGAATTATTAACTCCCCGCCTTGAATAGCAAATACACTCGTCTAGTTTTAAGTTTCACCTGTAAAATAGGTATAACAACTGTTCTTACTTCTAGGTTGTGGTGAGGATTCAATGAGTTATGTAAAACACTTAGAATAGTGGCTGGCACATAGTAAACTAAACAATACATAGAAAGTCATTACTAAGGTGTCTGCCACTAGTAAATGCTCCATATATTTTTAACTATTAAAACTATTACTATACTACTCATCTTATAAGAAAGGAAATTTTTTTAAAAATCTGAGGAAAGATGATCTGAAGTAGAACTTTTCTATGCAATGTGATTAGCAGCACCTTTTAGGAAATACATAGCATTTATTTTTAAATGAACAAATTTGGGGTATAAAATTTGATGAGCCTAAGGGCTCTTCTGGGAAGTTAGATTCATCCAAATGGCCTTATGAGAAATGACCTACACAGTAGTCAGTCTCCTGAGAAGCCTAACAATTTTAACTAGATATTCCTTTCTCAATTCTGACCTAATGATGTTATTTACTACTTTTTCATGCTGTAAAAAGTCTCCAAGAAATAGAAATGCAGAAAGGGGAGCTAAAAGTAGCCTCCCCTATCCACCATTCCATCCATTCTCCCTCAAGGAGCTGAAAGGAAGACAAGATGTACACATAGCTGGTCTCTTAGCACTCTATTAAGCACTTAGATGCACCTGTCTGCTTCTTTGATTTTATCTCATACCCACACTGCCCTTAGCTCACTAAACTCCCCCATGAACAGTTTTCTTTCCTTTACACAGTAAAGCTCTTTGCTGTCTCAGGGCCTTTGTATCTATTTTTCCTTCTGCTGGTCATGTTTTACCCACTTCTGCCCCTCACTGCTCCCACCTAGATTCAACACAGAGCCCTACCTAGACCTTTAGCTTTGAGGTTATACCTAGTTATACACTCCATGGTACTCCACAGTTATCCATAGTAACACTGCACAGCTTTAATCATCTGCTTTACCTCTGACACAAATGCTTATATATCCTGAGGACCTTGTTACATAGTCAGTATTCCAAAAATGTTGGGGAGTTCCTGCTGTGGTGAAATGGGATCGGTAGCATCTGCAGTGCCAGGATGCAGGTTCAATCCCCAGCCCAGCACAGTGGCCTGGCATAGGTCGCAACTGCAGCCCAGATCTGATCGCTAGCCTGGGAATTCCATATGCCACAGGGTGGCCAAAAATGGAAAAAAAAAAAAACATGTTGGTTGGATGGATGGTTGGATAGATGGAAGAATGGAAGGAGAAATGGATGAATGAATGAATGGATAAGTTCGTGGATGAATGGATATCATAGATAGGTTACATAAAAAAATGTAAACATTCATAGAACTACTGAATAATAGAGCACAAAAGAACCTGAATGACCTTTTAGTGCAATCCTCATCTTCCATAAATCTAGACACTCAGCCCAGACAAAAAGGATCATGGCCGGATTAAGATCTCTAGTTAGTGGCCAGAATCTAGGTCTCTCAAATCCAAGTTATTCATTTACTCATACAATGTGTGGAAAGTCATTACTAATGTGTCTGCCACGAGTAAATACTCCATAAATTTTTAACTATTACAACTACTACTATTCTACTCTTATAAGAAAGGGAATTTTTTAAAAATCTGAGGAAAGATGATCTGAAGTAGAACTTTTCTGTGCAATGTGATTTGTGTAACTGGGTCACCTTGCTGTACAGTAGAAAATTGACAGAATACGGTAAACCAGCTATAATGGAAAAAACAAAAATCATTATAAATGGAAAAATTGTTAATTCTTAATTAATTAACAATTAAAAATAGTTCAACAATGATCTATTGAGAGCCAGTATATGGTAGACACAAACGTAGGCTCCAGAGATACATTAGTAAACAAATCAGACAAAAATTCCTACCATCTTGGAGGTTATATATTAGCTGGGAGAGAGAGAGACAATAAATAAGGTTAGTAAGTAAATTATGTGTTAGTAGCATATTCATATCTGTTCCTGAGATACACACCAAGCTTATTCTTGATTCATTTGCTATTATTTAAGATTTTTTAAAAGAAAGCATAACCAAGGTTCTTTCCTTCTGCCCCATTTATCCACATTTACAAACATATGTATATTTTTTGTCCTTTGTCTTTTTAAGGCCACACCCTTGGCATATGGAGGTTCCCAGGCTAGGGATCGAAATGGAGCTACAGCTGGCAGCCTACACCAGAGCCACAGCAACGCCAGTTCCAAGCTGCATCTGTGATCTATACCACAGCTCACAGCAATGCTGGATCCTTAACCCTCTGAGCGAGGCCAGGGATCGAACCTGCATCCTCATGGATACTAGTCGGGTTCATTAACCACTGAGCCATGATGGGAACTCCACAAATATTTTCTTCAGAGCATGTTCCCCTCCCTGTGGGCCATCACAACTCTAGATCTCTTTAGTACTCCATTTTCTGACAAGCCACAATTTTTTTTTTTTTGGCTGAGTCCTAATCCCCCACCAGATACTCAACATCAGACCCTCAGATAACGTCCTCTCCTCTGAAATTCTCCTCTTCTGCTTCTCTGTACCATGGAAGAGCAGTCAGGGGTTAGCTATTTGTGAGGCTGTGGAGAGAAATCATAAAAGTGACATTTACAGAAACTAATTTGGGACTTCTGCTTCTAGGAATATGTGGCAGACATACTTCTCCCTATTTTTCCCACTAAGGACAACTAAAGTCCTGAAAATTACATAAAAAACAAACAGAAGGAGTTCCCATCATGGTGCAGTGGTTAACAAATCCAACTAGGAACCATGAGTTTGTGGGTTCGAACCCAGGCCTTTCTCAGTGGTTAAGTATCCGGTTTTGTGGTGAGCTGTGGTGTAGGTCACAGTCGCGGCTCAGATCCCACGTTGCTGTGGCTCTGGTGTAGGCCGGTGGCCACAGCTCCAATTAGACCCCTAGCCTGGGAACCTCCATATGCCACAGAAGCAGCCCTAGAAAAGGCACAAACAAACAAAAAACAGAAGAAGATCCTGAAGGATCAAGAGCAAAAAGCACACCAGCTAGGGACTTCAGGACCCAGGAAACAATGCGGAGGTGAGGTTCCTGTGCTTTTGTTTTGCATCTCATAACTTGGACTTGTAGCTGAAGAAGCTGATAACCTAGTCACGTCAATAGGTATAGACAAAAAGGCCTCAGCAAAAGCCTGTCCTCTCTAGCCAGAGGATTAGTAAACAAGAAGCCTAACAAGAGAGAAAACTTTAAAACAATACTGAAATACAATACTGCAAGCCTGCTGTACTCTACCCATATACCACAGGGGAAAAAAATGCAGCCCTGTCCCCATCAGTAAAACCAGAGTGGACAGCTTTGAATTCCATACTCACAAAGTTGTAATGAGGCAGCCTAACCTCCATGCTAGGCTAGGGCTAGATAAGGTCAAGCAAGAAGATTTTGTCACTGTATGACCAAGAACGAGCTTACCCTTCTACAATGTCAGTGGAAGCCAGGCAGGGAACCTGGATTTCCACTTCCCCCAGTATTAATAGGGACCCAGCCCTGCTCCCACTCCAACTAAAAACTGCAGAAAACACATTCATTCCAAGTATCCATGTACACAGACCACATCCTGAGTTATAAAACAAACCTCAATAAGGATAAAACAATTGAAATCACACATAGTGTATTCTCAGATCACAAGGTGAGAAATCAGTAACAGAAGGATAAAAGGTAAATACCTAAGCATCTTGGTAAAAAAAGAATAACAAATTTATAAATAATCCATAGCTGAAAGAACATGTCCCAAAGAAAAAAATTTAAAAATACGTGAAAATGAATTAAAAAGAAAAAAAAATTGTAGGACACAGCTAAAGCTATGCTGGGATAAAATTTTATAGCAATAATGGAAACATAAGAAAAGAGGAAAGCCTCAGAGTTCGCTTTGTGGCTTAGTAGTTAATGAACATGACTAGGATCTATGAGGATGTGGGTTCGATCCCTGGCCTCGCTCAGTGGGTTAAGGATTTGGTGTTGCCATGAGCTGTGGTGTAGGTAGCACATGTGGCTTAGATCTCATGTTACTGTGGGTGCAGCGCTAAAATAGGAAAAAAAAAAAAAAAAGGAAAGCCTCAAAGCAATAATATAAGCAATCACCTCAAAAGCTGAAAAAATAAAAGAGCAAAATAAATCCCAAGTAAGTAGAAGGAATGACATCATAAAAATAAGAACAGAGATCAATAAAATTAAAAACAGAGAAACAATAGATAAAAATCGATAAAACAAAGAACTAATTCTTTGGAGAAAAATAATCAGTGAAATTGACCACCTAAAAACCTGAGGAGGAAAAAGAGAGAGACATCACAAATTACCACAGCAGATGAAAACAAGGTTTATCACTATAGACAGTGCAGATATTACCAGGATAACAAGGGAATGCTATGAAAAACTATAGATATGTAAATTTGAGAACTTAGGTGAAATGCACCAGTTCCTCAAAAAATAAAATCTACTATAATTTAATCAATATGAAATAGATAATATGGACACATACAGACCTATTAAAGAGAATGAATTTGTAATTTTAAAAGTGCCAAAAAAGAAACCTTCAAGCCCAGATGGAGAATTTTCCCCATTTAAAGAATTTACACCAATTTTTTACACACTCTCTCCCAGGAAATACAAGAGGAAATAATACTTCTCAATTCATTTTATGAAGTTAGTATTAACCTGATACCAAACCCAAAGACAGCACAAAAAAGAGAATATTTCATACCAATATTCCTCATGAACATAGACACAATAATCCTTCACAACATATTAGCAATTGGAATTCAGCAATACATGAATTATAAATGATGACTCAGTAGGGTTTATTCCAGGGATTCAAAACTGATTCAATATTCAAAAATCATTCAATATAATCCACAACATTAGCAGGATAATGAAATCAGATAATCATATCAATGATTCAGAAAAGGCATTTGAAAAAATTCAACACTTGTTCACAACAAAAATCTCTCAGAAAAATAGGAATAGAAAGGAACTCCCTCAATTTGAAAAAGGGAATCTATAAAACACTTACAGTTAAAGTATAACAGTGAAAGACTGAAAGTTTTATTTCCAAGACTGAGAACAAGCCAAGGATTTATGCTCACACTAACTTTTAAAACATTTTTTAATTGAAATATAGTTAATATACAATGTTGTATTAGTTTTATATGTGATTCAGGCATATGTGTGTGTGTGTCACATATACTTTTTTTCTTTTTCAGATTCTTTTCCATTTTAGATTATTACAAGATATTGAATATGGTTCCCTGTGCTATACATTAGGTCATTAGGTCCTTGTTTATTATCTATAAAGTATATAGTAATGTATATGTTAATCCCAAACTCCTAATTTATTTCTCTCTCATCCCTGCTATCACCTTTGGTATCCATAAGTTTGTTTTCTATGTCTGAGCGTCTATTTCTGTTTTGTAAATAAGTTCATTTGTACCATTTTTCTAGATTCCATATGTATGGACCTAGAAATTATCATATTAAGTGAAGTAAGTCAGACAAAACAAATATCATATGATATCACTTACATATGCTCACACTACTTCTTTTATTCAACACAGTTCTAGAAGTTCTAGCCAGTGCAAAATAGCCAAAAAAAGTAAATAAAAGGCATACAAATGGCTAAGAAAGAAATACAACTGTCCTTACTTACAAATGACAAGACTGTCCATGTAGAAAATCCCAAGGAACCTTCAAAATCTATAAAGGATTGTCTAGCACTAGTAAGTGAGTTCAGCAAGACTGCAGGATATGGGATAAGTGTTTCTTTATACTGGAGATGAAATGCAGATGATAAATTAAAAATTTGTGCCATTTCCATCGTTGCTCAGTGGATTAAGAAACTGACTAGTATCCATGAGGATGTGGGTTCAATCCCTGGCCTCACTCAGTGTGTTAAGGATCCGGCATTGCCACAAGATGAAGCATAGTTCACAGATGAGGCTGAGATCTGGTGTTGCTGTGGTTGTGGCATAGGCCAGCAGCTGCACTACTGATTTGATCACTAGCCTGGGAACTTCCATATGCCACAGGTGCAGCCCTAAAAAGAAAAATATAAAAAGTTTTACAAAATAAAAGCACAATTTATGCAAAATATGAATTACTTAGGTTTAATCTAACAAACCATGTGCAAGACTTCTATGTTGAAAATTATATAACTGATGAAGGAAGTCCAACAACATCAAAATAAGTAGAGAGATATATACCACATTTATGGATTGGAAGAACAATAGCTTGGCTTAGTAAAAAGATAGCAGTTCTTCCCAATTTGACATAGGGGTTTAATATCTATCAAACTCTTAACAAAGCGTCAGCAAGACATCTTATAGATATGGACAGATTATTCAAAATTTTTATGGACAGGCAAAGGAACTAGAGTAGCTAAAGCAATTTTAAAAATCAAAAGCAAAGTTATAAGAATCAGAGAAAAGTGGTAGTAATTGGTCTATCTGATATCAATAATTACTACATAGCTTTAATAAAGACATCATTGTATTAGCAGAGAGTTACACATAAATCAATGGAACATAATAATGAATCCAGAAATAGACCCCAAATATGCCCAAATGTTTTTTTTTTTTTTTTTTACAAAAAGCAGAAGAATTCAGTGGAGGAAAAATAGCTTTTGCAGCAAATGGTGGTGGAAAAATGATAGGCAAAAAACAACTTGACTTAAATCTTATACACAGCTTACATCAAAAAAAAAAAGAAAGAAAATCACAAAAATGGATCACTGATTTCAATATAAAATCTAAAATGATATAGAAAAAAAAGAAACTTCAGGATTTCAGAGTAGGCAGAAAGTTATTAGACTTAATAATAAAAGCATAAAAGGAAATATCTTAATATGAACCCATCAAAATTAAAACTTCTGCTCTGTTAAAGACTGTTAAGAGAATGAAAAGACAAGCTACACATGGAGATAAAATACTTGAAACATACATATCTGATAAAGGACTAGTATCTAGAATATATAAAGAAACCCCAAAATTCAATAGTAAAAAGTAAAGAAACAAGACAATTAGAACATGGACAAATGATATGAAGACATACTTCACCGAAGAAGATATACAGATGGCAATTAAGCTTATAAAGCAATCAATCATAAATTTATGTCGATGAGGACATAAATGTTTAAAGATGTAATTTGTGACGGTACCAGCATGACAGAGGGGGGAACAAAGCTATGGAGAAACAAAAATTTGTATACTATTGAAATTAACTTGGTATTAATCTGAAATAGATTGTTACCACTAAAGTGTTAATGGTTGTTCCCAAGTCGACCACTAAGAAAATAACACAAAAATATGCAGCAATAGAAATGACAAAGAATGAAAACGGTACATGAGACAATATCTACTAAACACAAAGAAGTCAGTATTGGAGGAAGTGAAGAATAAAAAACACATAATATACATAGAAAACAAAGAGCAAAATATCAGACATAAATCTACTGTATCAATAATTACATTAAATATAAATCAAGCCAGAACCATCTAATTGGTGATGGATAGCCTATTTAAAAAATGTTGCTGGGACTGCCAGACATCCACATAAAAAGAAAGATACGATTTATAAAAATTAACTCAAAGTGGGTCAATGCCTAAATATAAGAGCTAAAACCACAAAATAATTAGAAGAAAATGTAGGTATAAATATTTGTGATCTTGCATAGCTATGGTTTCTTAGATATGACATCAAAGCATAAGTAATCAAAGAAAAAATAAACTGTACTTCATAAAAATTTAACTTTTGTGTTTCAGATAACACTATAAAGAAAGTTTAAAAAAATGGAAAGAATGGGAGAAGATATTTGCAAATCATGTACCTTAATAAAGGCCTGCCATCTAGAATACATAAAGTACACACATTATGTACTTTAAGTTTACACACATTAAAAAGAGAACTTAATTTAAAAAATGGGCAAAGGATTTGAATAGATATTTCCTCTAATAATATAAACAAATGGCTATACATAAAAATATGCTCAACGTTATTAGTCATTACAGAAATGCAAATCAAACCGCAATGAGATGCCACTGCAAAAATCACCAGGCACACTATAATCTAAAAGATGGACAATAACAAATCTTGGTGAGGATGTAGAAAAATTAGAACCCTCGTACATTATTGGGAGGGGAATGTAAAATGTTGCAACCATTATGGAAAACAGTTGTTGCTCACAAAATTAAACATGAAATTATCATGAGACTCATCAACTTCACTCCTAAGTAAATACCGAAAAGAAGTAAACATAGGTATTCAAACACATGCAGGTACATGAATGTTCATAGTGGGACTAATCACAATAGCCAAGAGATAAAAACAACCCAAATATCCATCAAATAATGGACAGATAAACAAAATGTGGAGTATTACTTAACCATGAAAATAAATGAACTAGTGATGCATGCCACTACATGGATGAACTTTGAAAATGTTATGCTAAATGAAAGAAGTCAGACACAAAAGGCACATATTGTATGATTCCATTTACATGAAACATTAAAAATAGATTAACTCATAAAAGGACTAGGGGCTAAGATCAAGATGGTAGAGTAGGAGGACATGGAGCTCACCTTCCCCCCAAACATATTAAAAATACATCTACATGTGGAGTAAAGCTCATGGACAACTAACTGGAAACTGGCCAAAGAACTCCTATACAACCAAAATTGCAAGGAAGATCTCCATGTAACAAGGTATGATGGGGAAAAAAAAAAGGTTTGGGTCAAGATTTGCATCTCTGGAAGGGATCTGTAAGAAAGAGAATGTCTCCATGGGTAGACCCTTGCGCTGGGGAGTAAACAAGTTGAAACAATCTGGGAATCCTAGTCCAGGGGTCCTGTGCAGAAGAAACAAGCCCTCCTGCCTTCTGGGAAATCTATTAGATGCATAACAGGGATAGAGAACCTAGACTCTTCTTGCAAGGAGTATGCATGTGCTGGCTTGCCAACAATCAGGGTTGAGGGAGCCATACACTGGGGGTTACCCACGTGGCAAACACCCTGGCCCTGTTCACACCACACCACAGCCTGGCATGAGACCTGGACCAATATAGCTCTAGGAAGACTCAGTTTAGTGATGCAGACAAATCAGTGTATCCAGAGTTTGATCCAGGTAGAGCTGTGACAGCCCCTGTCAGTGAACATAGAGGGTTTTAGAGCCACAGTGGCCATTGTCAGCATTCACATGGGGCAGGGATACAAGAACACACCTTGGCTAAGCGCTGAATCTCAAGCAGTTAGGCACTAGGAGAGGATTCAATCTAGCCACTGCAGACATAATACAGAGGGCCTGAGGCATTATCTGAGTTGGGCTACAAGAGCCCATGGTCAGTTAGCACATAGGGCAGCAGTTAGGGCAACTGTGGCCACCGTCAGCATTCTCAGGAGTAAGCAGCAGGACATATCCCAGCAAGAACACCCCAGTTATGCCCACATCACACCACAGCTTAGCATAGATCTGGGGCAGACAGGTCTCGGAAGAAGCCTTCCTCAGAGGCAACCCAGGTTCCAAGCAGCATCACAGCCAGCCCAATTCCTGTAGCCACAAAACACTGACCCTCAGCCCCAGCATACTCCACACCACAGCTTTTCACTGGATATGGGATGAAAATAACAGGGAAAGGGATGTAACCTTGGACTGATTCTGAGAGGAACCTAGGCAGGTAGCCTGTAACTACACAGACCTTCAATGTATGAGCAATCACCCCCTTTGGGGCAGGGCATACATTCAAGAGGCTCAGAGCCTGATTAAATCCAACCCTCAGGGATTTTACTCCAGTAACTGGGGAGAAAACTCTGCCCTGACAGGGCCATGACATGCATGGAAAGGAAGACTTGCCTCACACACTACACAGGCTTTAAATCCCCTAACATCAATCACACCCCCTATCAAGGGGCTAATGGCCAGCACACCCTGAGGAAAGGCATGGCAGGTGTCAATACCAAAACCAGCTCCACACCAAAAGCACAGGACACACACAGTCTACAAAGGGATCCGCCAACATAAAAACACACTTCTAAGACCACAGTAGATAACTGTTCCTCCTAAATTCATAGAGATGGAGAAAGTTAAGTGAACTGAAAAGAAGACCTATTCTCAGTTAAAGTACAAGAGAAATCTCCTGAAAGAACAAATAATGAAACAGAGCTTACCAGTGTACTAGAACCTGAGTTCAAAAAGGTGGTAATAAAAATGCCAACTAAATTAAGAAAGATTATCCATAGAAATGCATATAACTGTAACAAGGAACTAGAAACTATAAAGATGAAGCAACCAAAATTGATGATTCAAATGCTGACATAAAAACAAACCTAGAAGCAATGAATAGCTAACTAAATGACGCAGAATGAATAAGTGATCCAGAAGACAGAATAACAGAAATGACTCAATCATAACAGCAGATAGAAAAATGAAAAAAAAAAAACAATTAGGAGTTCTCATTGTGGCTCAGCAGGTTAAGAACCTGACTAGCATCCATGAGGATGTGGGATCAATCCCTGGCCTCACTCAGTGAGTTAAGGATCTGGTATTTCCGAGAGCTGTGGCGTAGATCACAGACATGGCTTGGACCTGGCGTTGCTGTGGCTGTAGTGTAGGCTGGTAGCTGTAGCTCTGATTCATCCCCTAGCCCAGGAACTTCTATGTACCATAGGTATGGCCCTAAAAAGAAAAAAATTAAAGCAACATAATTATGGCATAATAGAAAAAGTGCTAAGCTATCCATAATAGGGGTCCATAAGAAGAAGAGAGAGAAGGGGATCAAAACTATATTTGAAAAAATCATGGCAGAAAACTCCCTAATTCTAAAGAATAAAACAGATATACAGGTGCAGGAATCACAATGGCTCCCAAACAAGATGGACCAAAACAGAACCACAAGAAGATATAGGATAATTAAATGGAAAAAGTTAAAGAGAGCATTCTAAAGGCAGCAAGAGAAAAACAGAGTCAGTTACAAGTGAACCTCTATACAGATATCAGCTCATTTATCTGCAGAAACTTGGTAGGCTTAACATGAGTGGCATGATAAATTCAAAGCCCTGAAAGGGAAAAACTTAAAAGCTAGGATACCCTTCCTGGCAAGATTATCATTTAGAATAGAAGGCGAGATTAAAGAATTTCTCAGACAAGCAAAAAATAAAAGAATTCAGCAATACTAAACCTACTTTAAAATAAATATTGACAGATCTTCTCTAGATTAAAAAAAGAAACAAGAATCTACAGGAAAGAATTTCAGATGCAGCTTGGATCCCAATTTGCTGTGCCTGTGGCATAGGCTGGCAGCTGTAGCTCCAATTTGATCCCTAGCCTGGGAACCTCCCTATGCTGCAGGTATGGCCCTAAAAAGACCAAAAAAAAAGTGCTTTATAAAAATAAATTAATTAATTAAAATAAAATCATGTTAGTAAAATACCTAGGAATAGACTTAACCAAGGAAGTGAAAGACCTGTATGCTGATAACTATAGAACATTGATAAAGGAGGTGTTTCCTGGTGGCCTAGTAGTTAAGGATTCAGCATGGTCACTGCTGTGGGTCATGTTCAATCCCTAGCCTGGGAACTTCTGTATGCTGTGATCATGGCCAAAAAAAAAAAAAAAAAAAGATGATTGAAAGAAATAGAAAGAAGATACCCTGCATTCTTAGACTGGAAGAATTAATATTGTTAAAATGCCCATACTACCCAAAGCAATCTACAGATTTAATGCAATCCCTATCAAATTACCTAAGACATTTTTCAAAGAACTATACCAAATAATTCTAAAATTTATATGGAACCACAAAAAAAAAAAAAAACCAGAATTTCTAGAGCAATCCTGAGGCGGGTGGTGGGAGGTAGAAAAAGACCTCAGACTGTACTACAAAGCTACAGTAATCAAAACAGCATGGTACTGGCACAAAAATAGACACACAGATAAATGGAACAGATTAGAATCCAGAAATAAACTCCACACATCTATGGTCAGTTAATCTATGTCACAGGAAGCTAAAATATACAACGGAGAAAAGCCAGTCTCTTAAGCAAATGGTATTGGGAAACTGGGCAGCTACACATAAATCAATGTAATTATAACACTCCCTTCATATCACATACAAAAATAAACTTAAAACTGTTTAAAAACCTAAATATAAAACATGATACCATAAAAACTCCTAGAAGAAAATATAGGCAAAACAGTCTCTGACTTAAATGGTAGCAATATTTTCTTAGATCAGTCTCCCAAGGCGAAAGAAGTAAAAGCAAAAATAAACAAATGGAACCTAATCAAACTTTAAAGCTTTCACAGCAAAGGACATCATCAACAAAATGAAAAGACAACCTACAGAATGGGACAAAATATTTATAAAGGATGCCAACGACAAGGGGTTAATATCCGAAAAATACAAACAACTCCGACAACTCAAAATCAAAAAAACAACCCCATCAAAAAATTGGTAGCAGACCTAAATAGACTTCTAAATCTTCCAAAGAAGACATACAGATGGTCAATAGGCACCTGAAAAGAGCCTCAAAATAGCTAAGTATTAGAAAAATGCATATCAAAGCTGTAATGTAGTTATCGTCTCACACTGGTCAGAATGGCTATCATCAAAAAGAACACAAATAATAAATGCTGGAGAGCATATGCAGAAAAGGGAATCTTCATACATTGTTGGTTGGAATGTAAATTGGTATAGCCACTGTGAAAAATAGTTCCTTAAGAAACTGAAAATAGAGCTTCCATATAACCCAGCAATTTCACTCCTAGTTATATATCCAGAACAAATAAAAACTCTAATTCAAAAAGATACAAAAATGCTAACGTTTACAGTAGCACTATTTATAACAGGCAAGACATAGGAACAACCCAAGTGCCCATCAACAGATGACTAGTTTAGGATGTGAGACACACACACACACACACACACACACACACACACACACACACACAAAATGAAGTATTACTCAGTCATAAAAGAGGATGAAATACTGTCAATGGCAGCAACATGGATGGACTTAGGGAATCTCGTACTTAATGAAGTAAGTCAGACAAAGACAAATACTATATGTTATCATTTATATGTGGAATCTAAAAAATAATACAAATGAGTCTATATACAAAGCAGAAAATAGAAACAGACATAGAAAACAAACTTATGGTTAGCAAAGGGAAGAGGGAAGGGGGAGGGACAAATTAGGAATATGTGACTAACAAATATAAACTACTATGTATAAAATGGATAAGCAGCAAGAATTAATTGTATAGCACAGGGACCTATATTTAATACCCTGTAATAACCTATAGTGGAATCTAATCAGAAAAAAATAACTAAATCACTATGCTGTACATCTGAAACTAACACAATATTGTAAATCAACCATCCTTCAATAATTTTTTTTAGAAAGCAGATTATAGGTTGCTAGGGCCTGGTGGTAGAGGAGAATGGGAAATGACTGCATAAATGGGTATGAGATTTATTTGGGGGTTAATGAATATATTGCGGAGTTAGATAATTGTGATGGTTGCACAACATTTTGAATGTACAGAAAGGCACTGAGGTGTACACCTTATAATGGTGAAATTTGTTGAATGTGTGTGAATTGTGAATTACATGTGAATTAGAAAAGAATCCAAATTCCTTTATTTAGTGGCTTTATGATCTTTGACAAATTATTTAAATTCCTTCTGTGTCTAGTTTGTTTCCACAAGCATAAAATAGTAGTAGATACCTCATAGGGTTGTTTTTAGGAATACATGAGAATGAAAATAATATAATTCTCTTAAAATAGCACCTGATTTATAGTGGTCATCCAATGTGCTAATTGATAAGGACTATTGTCATTGTCATTATAATAATTATTGTTTGCTAATGGAATAAATTATACCTTCTCAAGTTTAAGATGTTGTGCAGTTGGCCTATGTTGATGAGTATTTCCTCTCTTCTTTTTGTCCCTGAAGGGTATGTTTCTAACTTTCTAATGCTCTGAATTTCCTTATGTATGGATGTTTCTGCTCACCAACAATCCGCTTCCTCATTTTTCTTCCACTGTTTGATTGGTAAGATGAGTGCCATTTTGAGTTCTTATTAATTTGTGTGCAATATTTGAGAAGACACTCATGAAACTAAACAATATCTTCAGTACCAAAATCTTTGGAACACTCAGCACCTCCTGAGACTTTCAGTGCAATGAGAGAGAGGTGGCTCTATGCCACAAGATGCCAAAAATCATTCAAAAATCACTTCAACAGGAGTTCCTGTTGTGGCGCAGTAGAAACAAATCCGACTAGGAACCATGAGATTGCGGGTTCAATCCTTGCCTTGCTCAGTGGGTTAAGGATTCGGAGTTGCCATGAGCTGTGGTGTAGGTCACAGACGCACCTCAGATCTGGCATTGCTGTGGCTGTGGTGTAGGTCGGCGGCAACAGCACCGATTGGACCCCTAGCCTGGGAACCTCCACATGCCACAGATGTGGCCCTAAAAAGACAAAAGACAAAATAATCACTTCATCAGATTACTGAGAATAGTATGTCTGAATTGGAGGTGAAGGTCTCATTTGAAAGTTAACTCCTCCTACTGGTCTTTCAAAAAAATGACTATGCCTTTTTTTCTTTGTTGACAAGAGAAAAGAGCCGAATTGGAAGGGGAGCCTGAAAATCTTAAACAGTGGTGGAGAAAGGAAGATTAACTTGATAAAATGCAGCCAAAGAGTTGCACTTTGATTTGTGCTTAAGATACCATGATGCTTAATCCCATGGTGGCAGTGTGCATAAAATCAATGTTTCTAAAATTCTTTCAAGCAAAACGGGTCGAGGTTTTTCTCTATGAATCCCTAGAATTCCAGGAGAGCCACAGATTTTAGGAATTGAGAGAGAAAGGCGAGAGAACGGAAGGCAAGAAAGGGGTTCCTAGTAGCCATATAATTTACCAGTTTTTAAAGTTAATGAAGAATTTAGATGTGCTGAATCCAAGTCCATTGCTCGTTCCACACATTCATATACCTTCTCATGTGAATATGTCAGCGATCAAGCCTATTTTGTTGGGAAAGAAGTATTAGGAAAGGACACATGCAATCTTCTAATAGAACAAGCCAACATGCGGCACTTGGAGATTAAGTGGAGGTTACATGGAGGCAGAAACAGCAATCCGTAGGGCATAAAGGCCACGCTTCACTTATTTTTTTGCAATTTTTCTACTCACTAGTTCATCTTCATGTACTCTCCCTACCTTCCAAGACACCCCTCTTTCTTGCCCAATTGAAGGTCTAGGCATTATATTTTGCTTACCCTGCTCCAGGTGGTCTTACGGGCACATTCTTAGAGCATGGGGGGAAGGGATTTTCCTACTTTGGTGGAAGGTGAGTTGTAACCCTCTAGTTTAGGAGTGTGGCCTGAAAATTGATGCATGGACATTATAGCCATAGTGCTAAGTTACCCATCATCAATGACCATGTCAAAGGGACTAACCACATGCAGAAAGTTGACCTCAAAAAGGCAAAAGAGGTCCTCCCATAAGACACAGTTAGTTCATTTCCAATACCTCTGGCAATGCTTCTAAATGATTCTCAGACTTATTAGACCCAGGAAGAGAGAAAAGCACTGATAGCATATCTAATTATGGATCTTGATAAGAAAAGACAGAGAAATGAGTTGTAAAGTCTTAATAACATTCATGAATTTCCCACGTGAAGGGAAAAATAAGGAGGGGCTCCTGTGGCATATAATCTATGAGAATGAGTCTCCAATGAGACTTTACCAACTCTTAGCTCTAAAAGAAAAAAAAAACAGGAAATCAGGCTGTTAGGAAGTTTATTTCCTGAGGCATTTTTATAAGGATTAGGATTAGACAATGTCCTTTGGGGAGCTGGGCCTGTTTGATAGATCTTTTGCTAAGTGAAAAGATTGAACTGGCCTTTCCATTGAATCAAGATGAAATTAAAATGGGAAATGTGGTTTCAAATTGACCCAACCCAGAGTTTCTGTTATGGCTCAGCGGTAAGGAACCCCACTAGCAACCATGAGGATGCAGATACAATCCATGGCCTCACTCAGTGGCTTAAGTATCCAGCATTGCCATGAGCTGTGGGGTAGGTCGCAGATGCGGCTTAGATCCTGCATCGCCGTGGATATGACGTAGGTCGCTGGCTGCAGCTCCAATTCGACCCCTAGCCTGGGAAATTCCCGGAAATTCCACATGCTGCAGGTATGGCCCTTAAAAAATAAAAGTCACCCAACGCCCCAAACTTGCAAGGGATCTGTGTTGCTCTAAATATGGTCAACTGAAGAAAAAAAAGTTTAATCAACAAACATTCACAAAGAACCCACTGTATGCCAAGTACCTTTAAGCATTTCACAAGCATACGAAAGAAATATAGAATGGTTAATCTCTTCAGGAGCTTACATACTAGCTGTAAAAAATCAAGCGTAAATACATAGTAAAAAGAATCAAAAAGGGGCAACTGACACAGAGGCCAGGCACGTGGGCTCTATTCCTGGCTCTAACATTAATTTACCATGTGGCCATGGGTGAGTCCTTTCTGCTCTATGGGCCTCAGTCTTCACACCTGCAAGCTGAAGAGGCTGGACTATATCCTCAAATGCCTTTCTAAGTAGACATTTAATTAAAAATAACAAGTGAGTATATGAAAGTGGGGAGAAAATAACTCAACACCCCATGCTAACAAGGGTTTAGATTTCTGAAAATGAGTTTCTCTTCTATTCCAAAGGCATGAAGTATCTTCTCAGAGCTTTGGAGTCACTGTTAGCTAAAGTCTATAAATGTCCAAGGCCAGGGCTGGAAAACATTTTACTGATCCTTAAGGATCAGTAAATGCATTCGGGAAAATTGGTGACTCATTCTAAGATCTCCACAGGGAAAGAGTAGAGGGCAACTCCAAAGTCATCTTCCAAGTTTCCAGACTCTCCTTTCTCATCATTTGCTATCCAAGTGTAGGAGGATTGGACAGAGATTTCTATCGGGGCCATTACTTTGGCAGAGATCCCAGTATCTGCCTGAGAATGAAGGCAGTTATTTGGTGATTAGGAATGAAGCTGGTAAATTGGTATCCTTTGTAATATTGCTGAGGGGACAATGCCAACTTCAAGATCAAAAGGCCATGGGTAGAATAGAGAGGGGGAGAAGACAATGGAATGGAAAATGGAGATGATCTATTATAGATGTTTCTTGTAACATCATAATACTTGCTGGTGGATTGTTTTGCAAGTGTTATGGTTTCTCCAAATTGTTTTCTGTCTTTCTATCATTCAACAAATATTTCATGAGTTCCTACCATATATCAGCCACTATGCTTGCAGTAAAACACAATGGTACACAAAAACATACATGTTCTTTCCTCTCACGGTGCTTGCAATCTTGAGAATAACACTAATCAAAGAACCACACTAACAAGTATAAGAGCTAATGTCTGTTAAGTGCTTGTAATATACCAGGCACTTCACGGTGGCTTTGTATTCTGTCAAATTAGTTATAATCTAGAGTTATCCTTCCCAAAATTACTTTTCTGTATGGTTCCAATTTAGGGTTGGCCCTAAGAAGAATTTTCACATGATTTCTGAAAGGTGAAAGTGAAGACATTTCCAACACTCTTGAGGTCTTTGTGGGGCCAGGCACTGTTTCAGTTCGTGATCATGGTTGCTAATCTACCAGCCCATCTCATTGGCATGGATTGGGAAGGAGACTTGCAGCTCCCCTAGCTCCTGTAGGATGTCTTCCTTCAGCTCTTCTGAATTCTGGGCCAGGTACATGTGCAGCTCCATGGTGAAGAGAACCAGCTTCTCCTGCAGGTCACTCACATCACCAAGGCTGGAAGTGATGAAAGATAGGCCCAAGTTCTAGACTGTCCTTGTGGGATCAACTATGTCCCTCTTAGGTTCCCATTTGTCTTTGTTCTCCCACTTCCCCTGTTGACTTTGGGCTCAACGTCAAATGCTGAAATGAGCTTTATGGAAACTAACCAGCTCTCATAATTCTGTCAGGTCTAATCCTTATAATAAAATCCCTTATTCTCTGTCAGTTCTAGTGGTTCGGCCACTCTGATTGAACCTTTATTGAGACTGAGATGGGTACCATTGTTCTATTTTAAAGATGAGGATACTGAAGCATGAAGAGAATGAGCATCTTTCTCAAAGTTAAACAGTTAACACATGGGGGGAGCCAAGTTTTGAACCCAAGCAGTTTGACTGAAGAGTGTGTATGTGATTAACCACAATGCTATTTGCCTCTCAAACCTCAGTTCGAAATTCTGCACGCTGAGCTAAATAAGTACTGTGATAAAAAGAACACGAGTTGATAACAGCACATAACAAAGGAGCCTGAATGAGACTATATATCTCTCTGTTTACTTATCAATCTTAGCTATACATATATTTAACAAAATAGCTGATACAGAAGGAAAGGCCTAACCTGACTAATTTTGGGCAAAGGTGAAGAAAAGGCAGGAGCATTTTCCTTCTCCTAACACTACCATTGTGATACAGTGACTGTTCCACAACAGAGAAACCAGCCTGCTAGGAGCACAACCATGCAGAAGATGTATACAGTGTTGAACTAGTGTATAAAGTGCACTAGATCAAGAATCAGGAAAATTGCCTTATGATCCCAGCTCTACCAACTGATTTGTTGTATAACTCTGTGCAGGTGACTTCCCTGCTCTGAGGCTCAGTTTCCCCTTTCGAAGAAAGATGGTAAGGGTTGGACTTTAGAATCTCTAAGATTCCTTCTAGTTCTAAGATTTGAAAACCATTAGCCAATGAAATTAAGAGTCTGTCCAAGTTTTCAGCACAGTTAAGAAAGCACTTGGGTAATAAGCTTGGGATTCCTGGCTAGCTATTTTGCAGGCTGTTAATTGAAAACAAGGTACTTAACATTTATAGTTTTACTGGAGCTCCTGAAGAGAAAGAAGGGATGGTTGGATCAGTTTATCCAGTCATAAACCAGTCTAACAGTCACTGGCTATAGGCTATAAGCCATTTTTCTCCCCAAGATCTCAAATGAATTCTTGTACTGCAATAAAAAAGACGAACACATTCATTCTGGTGAGGTGATCTCTTGATCCAAAAAGTCTCCAGGGAAACTTTTATCAAATAGCTGAATGTGAACGCAAAGCATGATTCAAGAAAACCACATGACCTTCTGCCCAGAGAATGATGAATACTTTCTGCCTTGGCCAGGAAGGAAAACATGAACTAGAATTGATTTGCTCTCTTCTCTTGGGAGAAAGTGGGAGTGAGGGCATTAGAGATTCTATTTTCAAGAGTCTGGATTCAAATCTTTGTATTTTCTTGACATGTGGGAGTTAAGAGAGATAAAATACTTGTCCTGTTCAATCATGTTTGTTGTTCTGCAATTTGAAACGAATACACTTTTTTTCTGATTAAATTTTAAAATGATAATGTTTTAAAGTAAATGAGTAGTTCAAATACCATGACTAAGATTATAATTTAAGCAGTCATGTCTTAAATGAAGAAAGATTAACAGCTACACATTTAATATTATATTTTGAGGCATCTGAATCAGAAAACGGAACTGAACTGAAAAACTGGAAGTGGGGGCTGGGGAAAATCTTCTTCATCTTTAAAGAGAATGAGGTGATTTAAAGAGATTGCGCTTAGATCCATGAATACCAAGGTCCTGAAATTATGTGGATGCAACAAGATCACAGTGTTTTGACCTATATGTCCATAAGGCACATTAACTAGTTTTTTAAGTAAGAGAAATGAACTGACCTCATTTAATTAGCATGGAGTGGTTTTTAAGGAAAAAAAAGTAGTTTCATTAACTGCTTATAAATGGCCCTTTTTCAAAAGATACAAATCCACAGTGAGAATTTATGTTTGGAGAAAGACTATCTCCTATTACAGGAAGCCATTTTTTTTTTATCATTTTGCTTCTAGTTTCTCCTTTTGTTGTGGAATTTGTTCAATTCATTCACTCATACACTCAAATATTTACTAAGCATAGATTTGACATCAAGTACTATGTCAGGTATTGTCATATTTCTTGGGCTTTTAAGAACTAATTAGATGTTAAGCCTCCAGGGCTGAGATTTCAAGCCCAATGTTAAGATTTTCCACTTTGCTTTGGAATTTCCTCCCTTTCTGGTTTTATTCCAACCCACCCCTTTAATCCAAGTTGTAGGCTATCAGGAAAGTGAAAAGTGGGTGTGGCATGCAAGATAGCATAAGTGTAAACCACAGTTGGCAAATAAAGGAATGTTTCCAAAGGTTAAGACATTTTAATGACTCTACCCCACCCTCAATCAGAGGTAAGATATGGCCCTGTTCTTTAAACTCCTTTAGAATTCTGATCAATACTTCTGGACTGATGTCTGCCACATCCAACAAGGGATAAACCAAAGTAGAGAACAAATACTTCTGCCAGAGCACGAGCATTTGTCTCTAGCAACGTCTTATTCACTAGCGCTGGCTTGCTGCTACATTGGATTTTTCACCTTCTGAAAATCCACCCAATTCTGGGACCGCACTCCCACCTTTCATCGTCACTATTGCCTTGTCTTGACTTCTTTAAAAAATTTCATAGCACTTACTATCTCCTAACATACCATATATTTGTTTAAAATCTGTATAAGCTATAAGAAAACAGTGAATTTTGTCTATTTGTTTGCTCAGCACCTAGAATAGCAGTTGGTTCAATAGTTGAACACTCCAAAAAATGTACTTAAGTAACTAACAAATGAGTGATACTCGCCTGTTCCTTTTGCCTTAGTTGACTCTTTGGGCCTCAATCTCCATGACTCAGGTCTTCCAAATCAGCCTCAGTTTCTTGTTCCTAGGGCATGAATCCTTTACCTGCCCTTCCTGACACATAGAGGGTGAACTGGACCTACATTTAACCCAGAAGAAAATAGCCAAATCGAAGCATTTTGGCATATAAAAGGGCCCAACCACAAAACTATTCATTTATTCATTTTTCCTTAAAGCAAGTTTTTATGTTACTGTATATGTGAGTACTTAAAATAGTTTTGACCAAAACATATGAAGCAGAAACGTTACTACCCACCACAGCTCCCCTGCAGGTCCTCATACTTCATTCAGGCTCTGTTTAGCTTTATTTGACTTACACTCCTCCAAGGCAATATTTGCATTTTAATAGGGAACACTTTAAAGCCCTTGGCCTAGCTCACAGGAGTGAAGAACTCTGGGCCAGGAATTAGGGGGCCAGAGAAACTGGGGACCTTCTTAACCTCCTGTCAAGTCACTCTATCTGGCCACCTCTTCTACCAGCACATTGGACAGGCAATCCTTGAAAAAGAATTTAGAAAACGTTGAATACTGGGAATCTGTTCTCCAAAGAGGAATCAATTCAACCAACTGCTGTTTTTCTTTGCTAACTAACTGTTATAGCTTATGTCCTCAAGGCCAAGAACCCAAAAGGATTTTTTTTTCCCATTGACAGTTCAAGAGAGTCGTCACCATCTCTTTGTTCTCACTGTGTGTTAAAAATCTATTTTGGAAGAAGTATGTAGCCAGAGGAAGGAAATAGGATAGAATTGCATTCCCATCTACTCCAGAAGCATCCTTGGTATATCATTCCAGGAAAGTAATGTGGGGGTTGTGGTTGGGTTCAGGGGAGCGGCACTTGCCTATCACAGATGAGACTGTCACAACACCTAGCAATGAAGTAGGAGGGTGAGGGTAAGAGATCACTTAAGCAGGCAGTTTAAAACAATAAAAGTAAACTATGTATTTTGGAATAATTTTCAATTCGTAGAACAGTTGCAGACATAGTACAGCATATTCGCATATACTCTTCCCTCAGCTTCCCCTAATGTCAACATCTTGTATAACCACAGTACCTTTATCAAAAGTAAGAAATTAACATTGGTGTATTCCTATTCCCTAAACTACTAGATTTCATCAGTTTTTCCATGCGTGTCCTTTTACCGTTTCAGGGTCCAGCCTAGGATTCCACATTTCACGGAACAGATGGTTTTTTTGGTACAATGTGAGAAGATCTAATCAGGAGGCCAAGCCTAGCCCAAGCTCATTATGGGAAAACTGCTCACACGGGGCTTTCTTTTTCTGACTGCAATTCCTGGTCAGCCTGCATCGCACGGTACAGTCAAGGGGAGCTTGGCTAAACAGCAAAATCAAAAAAGATGTTGCAAGGGGAAGGGCATCTTTCAGATAATGGAAAAGCATGAAGGAAAAGAAAACAACGTCAGGTGCCAAGTAGAGATTAGGCGGACAAAAAGAAATTTGATGGACATTTTCCCAGAGACTCCCAAGTCACTAATCAGAGCTTCTGAAAATGCAGCAAGGAGAAGAAACCACCAAAGAAATCAGCAGGACTCCATAATGAACAGATTGGCAGGGGTCTGCTCAGGAGTAAAAGGCATTATGTTTAGGCATTCGGCTGACACACTGAATAAATTCCCTGCTTCTGACTCTATTAAGAATGGCAAAACTGGGAGATCCCGTTGAAGCTCAGCGGAAATGAATCTGACTAGTGTCCATGAGACGCAGGTTCAATCCCTGGCCTCGCTCAGTGGGTTAAGGATCCAGCATTGCAAGGAGCTGTGGTGTAGGTCACAGATGTGTCTCAGATCCCACGTGGCTGTGGCATAGGCCAGCGGTTATGGCTACCGCTCCATTTTGACCCCTGGCTTGGGAACCTCCATATGCTGTGGGTGTGGCCCTAAAAAGACAAAAAAAAAAAAGGCAAAACTGTGTGATCAAGTAGCCATGGCAGGGTTACTAAATCAAAGTGGGTCGAACACACAGAATGTTCCAGACATTGCAAACTATAGCTCTGCAGGCCAAATCTGCTGCCTGCTTTTTGTAAATAAAGTTTTATCAGAACGTTTAGCTACTTCTCTTTGTTTAAGTATGGTCTGTGTTTGCTTTTTGCACTGCAAAGACAGAGTTGATTAGCTAAAACAGAGATTCTTTGGCCCACAAAGCCTAAAATAATTACTAGCTGGCTCTACATAGAAAAGAAAGAGTGGTCTAGATTTAATCAGCAGATAGAGAAATCAGAGCCTGGATGGTCTCTACCAAGTAGAAGCTGTAGCCATACAGCGGTATGTATTGTACATATTGTTTGTAGCTGTAGCTATTAGCCATAATGTACAACCTATATCAGAAGCCTAGTGCATGGTCAAGGGCATATTCAGCAATGAGTGAGGCTTCCAAGGATGTTCTGGGAACATCAGACTGCTGAGCCTGGCTTTTACTCCAGGCCCCAGCTGCTGGACACTCTAATTAAGTATAGATCACAACCACAGAAAGGCCGGAACATCATGGTTGTATGAAGGGGGACTCGCTCCTGCCAATGCTCTGAGTGATCTTGAGAAACAGCAATAAAGGAAACTCTTTTTTTTATTATTATTTTTAGGGCCACACCGGCAGCATATGGAAGTTTCCAGTCTAGGGGTCAAATCCAAGCTGCGGCTGCCAGCCACAGCCACAGCCACAGCCATGCCAGATCTGAGCCGCATCTGTGACCTACCACAGCTTGCAGCAGTGCCAGATCCTTAATCCACTGAGTGAGGCCAGGGATCAAACCTGCATCCTCACAGACACTATGTCGGGTTCTTAACCCACTGAACCACACTGGGAACTCCAGTAAGGGAAACGCTTGAGTAGAATCTATTTAAATATTTTAATGGTTTCCTTTGACAAAGTTGTATCTTCAGGATGACTTTACAACATCAGGTTGCCATCAGAGAAGAGAATATTTTTATCACTTAAGTCTTTATTGAATACTTGCTGCAAGACCCTGTGAAATTACAAAGAAGAGTTATCCTCTTATGATTCTAGTGAGGAAGAAAAGGCATACACAAACCACCTATAACAAAAGTACAATAGAGATAGAATCAAAATGTCTAAATGCCCTCATTTAGTCCCAATCTCTTCTCACTTCTAGGACTGCTCTGTAGCCCCTTTCCCTGTATCGTTCTTTCACCCTTTTCTATTGTGCCCTCTGGGACCAGCCCTTCAAGACAAGCAAACTCTCCAACATGCCCAACTTCTTCACAGAACATCTCTTACTTTAGCTGAAATCTGACTCTACTGCAAGCCTCCTGCTTCCCCTCAAGCTCGCTGAATCATCAGGATGCTCATTCCTCTACACCTCAGAAATCCTACAACCCTAATTGCTTTTATTGTCTTTCATTTTCAAGATGAGCAAACTGAAGCCAAGTTACTTGCCCGAGGTCACACAGCCGGTAAGTGGCAGAGCTGGGATCAGAACCCAGGTTGAAATGATTGGAGGGAATTCTCATTGTGGCTCAGGGGTAAGGAATCTGACTAGCATCCATGAGGATGCAGATTCCATCCCTGGCCTCACTTAGGGGGTCGGGGATCCAGCATTGCTATGGCTGTGGTATAGGCTGGCAGCTGGCAGCTCTGATTAGCCCTCTAGCCTGGGAACTTCCATATGCCACATGTGTGGCCCTAAAAAAGAAAGAAATGATTGGAGCACCATACCCTTTAGCAAGACACCAGGCAGTCTTTCAGATTCTCTTTAATCCTCCTTCAGTGCTTGTTGTTAAAAGTGAAGCAATGGAAAAACCATAGACTTTTAAAAATTACTTCTGGAGCAGGTGCTTTCCTCGAGTCCCTGGTGTCTTGCCTGATGTTTCTGCAGGGGCAGCGGGAATTTCACAGGCTCAATTTATGTTCCCGCAACCTGTTACCCACCTACTCTTCTTTCTTGGAGCTAAAGCATTGTCACCAGGAATCTAATTATAGTCTGTAGGCCAATTCCTATCTGACAGAACATTTGCCAGAAGCCATGAGGATGTTGGAACCAGGAGAGGTCAAAGAGATATAATCAAGAGAACTGTGCCAGGAGAGGTAGGGAGAATGGAGTTAACTAGCAGTGCTTCCTAAGCAGTCTGCCCCAGCGCTCTGGTGTGCTGCAAATGAGGTATAGGTCTGTTTGTGCACTGATGACATATTTCCCCTCAGTCTCAGGATCCCAATGCTAGCTGCTTCTGGGAGTTCCAAGTCTCATCTTTTTACACCGGGATTTCACAGTGCGGGGGTTTGGAAAGCAATGACTACAAAGATGACCAAAATCGACATTCTTGGGCCACTGCCGAGGCATATGGAGGTTCCCAGGCTAGGGGTCTAATCGGAGCCATGGCCATTGGCCTACGCCAGAGCCACAGCAACGCGGGATCCGAGCTGCGTCTGCAACCTACACCACAGCTCACGGCAATGCCGGATCCTTAACCCACTAAGCAGGGCCAGGGATCAAACCCGCAACCTCATGGTTCCTAGTCGGATTCGTTAACCACTGTGCCTTAAACCCAGTGCTATGATGTCAGAGAGATGCGGTGCCTTTCAGAGGGCTTGGGACAGTTGGTTATGAGAGGAAGTGTGGGAGAGAAGCAAAGGCCTCCCACAGTGAGGGGCACTCAGGGCATTCAAGGTAAACGGGTACCTGGCCTTTAGGAACAATTCCAACTCTCTCCATAAATCTTTTGCTTAGCATGCAAGATAGATGCACATGCAGAAATGGGCCTATGGACAGAATAGGTGAACCTTTTTGCAATATCTGTGTCACTCAGCATAGCCCTGATTAGATATGGACTGGTATCTTGGGGAGTCCCCAAATATAAATGAAGTCATAGAGAAATGGATATATACACTTATATGTGGAATCTAAAATGTGATACAAATGAACTTATTTACAAAACATAAATAGACTCACAGACATAGAAAACAAATGTATGGCTACCAAAGGAGAAGTGGGAGGAGGGCTAAATTAGGAGTTTGGGATTAGCAGATACGAACCACTATATATGAAATAAATAAACCAAAAAGGTCTACTATATAGCACAAAGACTTATGTTCATTATCTCATATTAAAACATAATGGAAAAGAAAAAAAAGAAGAAATAGGTATGTAGACAAAGGGAAACAGTCTTGGAAGGCTATACACCAAAATGTTGATAGTGGGGTTTTTTTTTTTTCATTCCTTTAGTCCTTTCTGTATATTCTTATTTATTTTAATACTGTGTATACATTTTTCATGCAAGAAAAAAATAAGAGCAATAAAGCTATTGGTAGAAAAATGCCACCACAACAAATAAAACATGACCTTGGATACACCCAAGCTTGGCTTAAACTCAGTTCCCCCCTAAAACAAGGATAATAGCAGTGTGTTACAAGTTGTTACAATGATCAAAAGGAAAAGTAGCAGACATGTAACAGGAACTCAGTATTTAAAAAAAAAAAAAAAAAAAAAAAAAAAGCCCGAAAGGAGGGTGTCAGTGATATAAATATGAGGTAAATTCTTCAAAACCACAATCAACAGAAGCCTTTGAATTCAGGGTCAGCCTGCTTAGTTGTTGTGCCTCTAGAGGTCAGGAAAAAGCAACAGATGAAGCAAGTTAAGTAGAAAGAGAAACCTTATTCCCAAAGAGGAAACTTACCCAAACTCTAACACACTTTACTCTTCACTCTGATCTTGCTTTAACTCCTCTATTTTCCCTTTCCCTGGTGATATGAAAGATGGAGTGAAGTTAATAAAGGGTACCTAAGCATGTCACTGGATGAAGATTCATCTTGTTAGATGGAAATCTAACACACAGATGGAAATCTGCTCTTTGTGTCACTGACCATAATGATCTGAGACTTTTTTTTTTTTTTCTCTTTAGGGCTGTACTTGCAGCATATGGAAGTTTGCAGGGCAGGAGTGGAATTGGAGCTGCAGCTGCTGACCTATGCCACAGCCACAGCAATGCCGGATCTGAATCCATCTGCAACCTACACTGCAGCTAGTGGCAACACCAGATACTTAACCCACTGAGTGAGGCCAGGAGTCAAACACGCATCCTCGCGGACACTAACCCCCTAAGCCACGAGAACTCCATGAAACTTTCTAAATGGACACAGGATTTGCCTCAAGCCAATCTGTGAATTCATAGTCTGTGGTATATGCATATATTTGCTCTAAGGAAGCTTTTGTTTCATCTCAGGTACACACATCTACCTTTATTTATTTATTTATTTATTTATTTTGTCTTTTTGCCATTTCTTGGGCCGTTGCAGCGGCATATGGAGGTTCCCAGGCCAGGGGTCGAATCGGAGCTGTAGCTGCTGGCCTACGCCAGAGCCACAGCAACGCAAGATCCGAGCCGCCTCTGCAACCTACACCACAGCTCATGGCAATGCCAGATCGTTAACCCACTGAGCAAGGGCAGGGATCGAACCTGCAACCTCACAGTTCCTAGTCGGATTCGTTAACCACTGAGCCACGACGGGAACTCCTTTCTACCTCTAAATAGAAGAACTCAAGTAAGAGAATAGAGTAGGGAATGCCTGCCAAGCCTAAAGCTGAAGATGGGCAGCTGTAGCAGAAGGGGTATGGACTCAGAAATTTGTCCTAAGCCAAAAAATCATATTCAAAATTATTTATATAATACTGTGCATCAGGCCCTGTTCTTAATACTTCACACACAAGAACTCATTGCATCTTTACACAACCTCATGAGGTAGGTAATTTTATTATCTCATTTTACAGATAAAGAAACTGAAGCTCGGACTCGCTCAGGTAATCCAGCTCTAAGTGGTAGAACCAGCCCAACCCCCAGGTCTATGCTTGCAAACACAGTCCCAGGTTGTCACTCTAGGAAACAAAGTACTTGCAAGCACAGGCTGCAATTCACCTGAGGAAAAGAGAAACCCCCTAGATATTCCTCCTCAGTTTATCCAGGCAGTTTTTCTTTTCTGACATCCATTTTTATCCCTACTTACTCAGCCCCTCTAGCCTATGGTCATTGTCACCCACACTTACTAATGCTTGAGATCTTCAAAGAGGCACTTCAGCAGGACACTGTCTTTAGCAGGTCCCGAAGACTAAATCCCTTACCTCTTCACTGCCTTTTTTTTTTTTTTTTTTTTTTTTTTGTCTTTTTCTTGAGCCGCTCCTGAGGCATATGGAAGTCCCCAGGCTAGAGGTCTAATTGGAGCTGTAACCAATGGCCCATGCCAGAGCCACAGCAATGCAGGGTCCACGCCGTGTCTGCGACCTACACCACAGCTCACGGCAACACCGGATCCTTAACCCACTGAGTGAGGCCAGGGATCGAACCTACAACTTCATGGTTTCTGGTCGGATTCATTAACCACTGTGCCACGACAGGAGCTCCACCTCTTCCCTGCCTTTTCACTCATCTGAGCTCACTGGATCTCGTCTGCTTGGAAGCTGCCAATGGATAAAATATGATCGTCTACTGCATACTTACTACACTTACTACTCTCCCTCCTGCCAATTCAGCTCATTCAAGAACATGGTCTTTTACAGGAAATGAAAAAGAGACTCAAAGAATTAAATGCCCAAAGAATCTACTGCAACCTATTTTCATATTCCCAATTAGTGGACCCTGCAGTCACACTGGCACATGGAATGTTTTCGTTGGACAAAGCCTCTGAAAGTCATTGCTGAATAATATGGATCTGTAAGCCATTGCTAATCAGCACTTTTGTCAAGAACAGCATATTAATTTCTCTTTAGAGCTTTTAAGAAAGGGCTGATCCTTTGGATGAAGGCAATTTCAACAAGTCAATTATTCCTTAGATTGCAAGTATGCTTAATCTCCTTCTTCCTGAAGAGTGCTGTATTTTTCTATATTAACTGATTTTAATGAACATATGTTCTATTTCTAAAGAACATACTCTCCAATAATGGCATTTGAGTGGAAAGCAAAGCACTACAATACTGGCCAGGATGGAGCTCTTAGGAGGTCCCTAATAATATACCTGTAGGACCCGGCCATCTTGGGGCTGGAAGGGCAGCTAAAGGCCTAGAGAGGAAATAGTTATAGTGACAGCTCATTAGTAGTCCTCTCTGAAAGGCCTTTCTTGTCTGTTACCTGACTGATAGAGGAGTGACATGAACACAAAGCCAAAGTAATGAAACAGAAAACAGAGTTAATAAATATTAAAGATGAAAGAGACTAGATTTAAGCCAATGAGCTTTGTCTGCAGGGAATAAGATTTCATACTGGTCTTGGCCCAGGAGGAGATAATTCAAGTTGATTGGACTCAATCAATCCAGTTCACCAAGGATTTGGTGAAGACCTGCTATATGCCTAGATTTGTGCTCAGAGCCAGGGCAGGAGGGAAGAGTGGAGGTGGATCTGGTGGGAGGATTAAAAAATAAGAAGACATAAGAAGCCCTTCCCTCCAATGGATGGACCACTTAGTTGGGGAGACAAGACACGTTGACAGGAGTCTTCATTCCATCTGTAAGCAAGTGTTGGATAAGATGGCACAGGGGCCATATTTTCTCAAGATTAAGAGTGTATATTTCTTTTGGCATTTTCATGGTTCTGAAGATGAAAGCTATCCTACAGTTGCTGTGTACATTTCATATAGTGCTTCACTGTTTTGGTTTCTTTTCTGAGAAGCTGGTTTTAAAAAATCAGTGGTGCATCTTAGACTGATGGAAATATGCTCAATGGGCTCTGACTGTCTGAAATGGGAACAGTCTCTGTGATCCCAGTGTGTAGGATGGTCACTATCCATGAGGCAATATCTGATCAGGGAACTGAACGATGAGGGCAATGGAATTAGAAAGGCAGAGAGAAGGCCCTCCTGATGTGGGTGATGGAAAGGAACAGAGAAACACTATGAACAATCCCAGGTACAGTAATGAATGTGACCAGGAAATAGAGGAGCCTGGCTCAAGCTAAAGTTGTTTGCAAGACTAATAGAAGATTAGACAGGAGAAATAGGTAGTCTTACACTTTGGGGGAAGCCTACAGTATGAGGTGTCCTATACCCCAGGAATCATGGTCAGGAAATAATGACCAGATCTTCCTGATTGAGGAAGACACCCTGAGGTGAGTCACAAAGGTGAGCTTTTGAGGGGCAGCTGTAAGGAAACAAAGAAGAAGCAAGGAAATGGGCTGGAAACCACGTTGAGGAGTTCTACACCAATAAGAAAGGGCAGGCTAGAAGCTGATCACAGAGGTTCTTGAATTTGGATAGGTAAAGATAATGAGACTTGGTTACCCCTAGACAATAGACAGATTCTTGCATTTGGATGAAGATAATGAAACTCAGTCTCCCCTGAGCCACAGACACAGCCAGCAGCACTGCTACAGTGACATGTTCTCTCCATGCCCTATTGAGTCATCTATGAGCAGTCAAAGGCTGGCCAATGTGACGGGAAGCCCAAGAGAAAGAGGACTTGCCAATTATCCCATTCCCCCATGATTTTAACAACTGACCAGAGCAGAGAGATTGGACTTACCCAATACTTTATTCCAGGGAAGATGTCTTATCCTCAGCTAAAAGCTCAGCAGCCACTGGGAGCTTCAGCGGGATGGTTATAGAAGGAAGGGCAGTTAAAGTGAAACTACCATTTTCAAGAAGCACATTCATTAGAGAACAGAGCTGGACATCAGGTGCTGGGATGCCCACAGGGAGGGTCTACCATGTCCCCTTTGCCCCGTCACCTGCCACAAGAAGCATCATGAGATCAGCTTTGTGCAGTTGCTTGGCATCAGTGGAAATCGCACAGGCTTTGGGGCTAAACTGCCTACATTGAGTCCCAGCTCCACCACTTGCTAATTGGCTCACATGGACAACCTACTTCCCCTCCTGTGGACCTGATATTCCTTGATTACAAAATTAGCCCAATTTTACTGATGAGGTATATCTGAGGTTTCAAAAGGATGTATGTCATTGGTTTTGTCCTTCAACAAATGATCTCCCTCTTTGATTATAAAGGAGAAGACTAGTTGCCACATTCCCAAAGGGTCATGCAATTCTTGCTAGCCTTAAGGTAACAGATCAAAACCTGAGAATGGGAAAGACTTGCAGACACCCACCCTACTCCCCTGTTTTCAAAAGGAACTACCATTTAATTAATCTACTATCTGCTAGGTATTTTGCAGACTTCATCTCATTCAAAGCTTCGAGCAACCTTATGAAAGTAGGTACTATTCATCTCCATTTTACAGTTGAAGAAATGGAGGCTCAGAGAAGTTATGCATCTTTTCCAAGATCACACAGTTAGTAACTGGATGGATCCAACTCCAAAGTTCATGCACACACATTCCATTCCACATGTGACCACCCTTTGAAGCAAAACTCTATGGAATGAAAATAAAAGAAATGTAGGCCTCAAGGGCTCCAAGGTAGAAGTACTGGGAGGCACTTCGGGAAGCAAGAAGGATACTGTCCAGTACAGCTATAGTAAGGGCCGTCCTTGACCTTCAGCACACAGAGACACACATGCCACACCTTGAAGAACTCTAGCCCAAGCAATAATACATGAGAACCTCATGTCAACCCTCTAAGTACAGTAATACAAGATAGCTATTACTGTTCCCATTTTATTTTTTTATTTTTTTTTATTTTTTGTATTTTTGCTATTTCTTAGGCCGCTCCCGTGGCATATGGAGGTTCCCAGGCTAGGGGTCTAATCGGAGCTGTAGCCGCCAGCCAACACCAGAGCCACAGCAACGCGGGACCTGAGCCGCGTCTGCAACCTACTCCACAGCTCATGGCAACGCCGGATCCTTAACCCACCGAGCAAGGGCAGGGGCCGAACCCGCAACCCCATGGTTCCTAGTCGGATTCGTTAACCACTGTGCCACGACGGGAACTCCTGTTCCCATTTTAGAGTTAAGAACAGTGACTCTCAGGAGAGTTAAGTAATTTGCCCAAGGTCACAAAGCTAGGAGCTTCACAGAGCTAACATGCAGATGCAGGATTGCTGGCTGGATTGTACATACTTACATTCTTTCTACAATCCCATGCAGTTCCCCACACGGTATGGATGCTCAACAAATAAACAATGACATCTACCGCCTGGCTTCCAACCAAGAGTAGAACTCAGTGAAAATACGCTCCATGCGTCTCAAAGTACCAGAATATAAAGAACAGATAAATGAAGACAAGTGCAAAGTGTGTGCCAGGTGCTTAGTATTCATCATTTAGCATCAGCAGCAGGCGTCAACGTTGAGGCAATTCTATTTTCAGACGCTGCTAAATAAATTCATCTCCTTTCCCTGGTATGACAATAATAGTAATAAATTCTCCTGACTTTTCAAGATGAGACTTTATTGCCTTAGGATCCTCCAGAGCAGAAAACACTGAGCGATATTGGAGAAAACAAATCAGCAGTAGGAATTCCTGAATAAACAATATTTAGGGGAGGTCTGTCTACTTTAGATAGCAAAGGAGATGAAATGAGCCCACGAATTTCTGAAATGGGGTCAATGACAATTAACTGTAATAAAAGGTTTCCCAGTGGCTTAGTCCTAAAGTCAATTTTTGCCCTGAAGTTCACCCTCTCCCATATAATTTTATCTGAAGAACTATTTCAGTTTGATCAGGGCAGGGCAGGTCTGCTAGGAAATATAGCTTAGTAGAAAATACCATGGGCGGGAGGTTCTAAACCAAATTCTATCACTAATGATGTCAGGCATCATTTCCCATTTGCTTAATGGGAAAATGTGCAGAGCTAATATCTTCTCAACTGGAAAAGGATATCTCAGTTTTTGTTAGTTTTATAACCAACCACACAAACACTGCTCCTCCAACATCCCTACGAGAAACCAATCTACCAATGAGAAAAGGGAGTTTTTCTAGATGTTAGGAGAAAATGTGTCACCTTGGGGGCTAGTCTTTTACTCACAAAGATTTTCTTCAGTCAGTACTGAGTCAAAATGCAACAAATGTTTCATGCGGTTTTACTGTTGTTTTTTGTTATTATTATTGTTAAATCAGATGAATTTGGTTAACCATGGACCACATACTGACACTCCTCATGATACAACGGTCTAAAGTTCCTTTCCCAAACTCTCTTTTGTAAACAGATGTAATTATGTTTAATTAGGAGAAATATAAATTATGTCTAAAAATCCATCCTGTTGAAGCTGATAAAAGTTGCTGGTTATGGGAGTTCCTATTGTGGTGCAGTGGAAACAAGTCTGACTAGGATCCATGAGGATGCGGGTTTGATCACTGGCCTCACTCAGTGGGTTAAGGTTCTGGTGTTGCCATGAGCTATGGTGCAGTTTGCAGATGCAGCTCAGATCCTGCATTGCTGTGGCTGTAGTGTAGGCCGGCAGCTGCAGCTCCGATTCGACCCCCGGCCTGGGAACTTCCATATGCCTCAGGTGTGGCCCTAAAAGCAAAAACAAAAAAAAATGTGCTGGTTATAAGGGCATAACTCTAGCAAGTCATAGTTTGCATGTGGAGAAAAGGTCGTATTGATCAGAAAGGCAAGGCGACATTAGAATAAATTTTCTTCCCCTCAAAATAAAAAATAAGAGCAACCTAGCAGATTAGTCCTGGCGAGCGCAATGCATGATGGTATGCTGAGCCTCACCAACTAGGCTCTTCCTCACTTTGCCTTCTTCCAGCCATAAGGAGAGAAATGAAAGGTGAAATGTACAGTGAATACATTCAACAAGCTACATAATGATTCCTTAGGCTGAAGTACTCTGGTTGGCAACTGCAAAGCTCTAAAATGGTTTTTGAAACTCAGCTGTTTTAAGTTCCCAGCACTTATGTTCCAACAATCCTTCATGTGAATTCACTTGAAAATAGGACTCAGGATAGCTTCTAAATCTAGTCAAGGTCTGGGGAAAATTTCAGGGTAAACTGTAACTAATTATGGTTAAGGATTAAAGAGAAAGGTGCCATTTTTTACCTACATGGTTATTTCCTTCAAAGCTTGCTCTGAAAAAAAAAATCCACTCTTTTGCTTTATGTTTGGTTATTGTAAGACCCACAGGTACAGATAAGACACAAAGATATTGTAGAAGAAATCTACAACAGTAGCTGTAATTGGACCTCAGAGAACACACGACTGTTGTTCAAAGACTTTAGACCAATGATTCAAGATATATATTAACTAGCTAATGTCTGAGTATCTGAGTTTCAGGGTCAGTTTTAGAGAGATGGATAACTTTTTAATATTAAAATTTTCAAGCTTTAGATGACAACAGAACTGTCACCCTCAAATTTGTATTTAACTCTCTAAAACATAAAAATCAACTGAAATGATTAAAGGGTTGTATTGTAAACTATTCACAAAATTTTAAATGATTAACAGTGAGGAGCTTGTCTTCTGCTTATTTTGTTTTGCCCAGTAGTGACTAACATGATGCTGAGCTCATAGTAGATATCAATTATAGATATCTATTATGTATTAGTAAGTGATACTATTAGTACTATAGTGATACTATCTTACTATAGTACGTACCATAGTGATACTATCACTATTAGTAAGTGATACTAATAGTATCACTACTATTAGTAAGTGATTGGATGCAGTAGAGGGAAGTGTCAGATTTGCTGCTTGGCTGACACCTGTCTTCTCCTTAAGACCTTTCTCTCTCCATGAAAACTATTAGGTGGACATTAAGAGGAGACCAGGAATTTGCAATTGAGAGTAGAGAGGCGTCAGGGATGAGGCATGGCAAGTGAATCAAGAATGTGAATTTTAGTTTCTGTTGGGACTTACATAAGGCAAATCAGAGAGTGGAGGGTTATCTTTGGCTCTTGGGTTCAGTCAAACACTGGGCATATCTCACTGCCACCTCAAACTCATGGTATGAAGTCACCAAAACCTTCTGCCACCACACAAAATCACCTTTTCTTAGGTGTCTCTGGCATTGTACTCCATTATCCTGGTTCTCTTGGCTCAAAATGATGGTGACCAAAATCAGGATACTTGAGAATGAAAGGAGAGCTATTAAAAATTATGCCAGTATAACTGATTTAAACCAGAACAGCTGGTCACCCGTGTCTGACACACATGAGTCTTTCTTGTCCTTATCCAGTTAGTAAATCGTGTCACTTTTTTTCTTCCACAGTTGTTAGAACTATTACCTGTCTCTAGGCCAATCCAACCCTAACTCATTGTGCCATCCTGATATTCCATAAGACACTGTTTTAGGATGTTATTTCTCTATGAAAGTCATCACGGTATAACACATTTACTGCCAGGAACATCAAGTCTACATGCCTCTGCATGGTTTTCAATAGCCTTCACTATTTTGCTCCTCTTTATTTTCCCAACCATGCTGCCTGCCACTCTACACATAGGTAACTACCATTCTCATTCTTGAAGAACTTCCCAGTGCCTGAATACACCAGACTTTCTCCTTTCCATTCTTCTCACGATAATCTCTGCAGAGCACCCCTTTCCCCCACAATCAATCTACTCTTTCCCACAACTCCAATCCCCCATGACCTCTGTCCTATTTTCCTAGAAAAGGAAGGTAAAATAGGTTGCATCTTGCACCTCAACACTAATTAGTTTTGATTGACTAGAGATCTGTGTTGAGAAGGATTCTGCATCTTAGCCCAGGCTTAATGGGAATGAATGAAGTGTCAGTCTACTGATAGCTAGTGATGGGCGTAAGAGAATAGCGTGGAGACACACAAGCCACATATACAACCTCTCTGTCCTAGAGTCTTTCTACTATTTCATGTGGATTGGTCTTATCTCTATTAGACCATAAATTTCTACAGTCTAGCGCTGTTTTGGAACCTAGGGGAAGGTCAGAAAGTACTTGGTGATGAAAAGTTCCCCATAATAAATGACTACCATTTCAATTTGACATCTCTTTCAGAGAAAAGTCTTTGGGGGATATAATGTTGCTGTTGTTAATGCTATTGTTGCCGAAAACAAGTTTCAAAGTCAGGCAGTTCTGGTTTCAAGCCAGGGAGCTGCTTGGCCCCTTGGTAGCCATGTGCCCTGAGCAAGTGACTCAACTTTTCTATGTGCCTGATTTTCTTTTTTTTTTTGTCTTTTTAGGGCCGCACCAGCAGCATATGGAGGTTTCCCAGGCTAGGGGGTCTAATCGGAGTGGTAGCTGCCAGCCTACACCACAGCCACAGCAACGCCAGATCAGAGCTGCGTCTGCAACCTATACCACAGCTCACGGCAACGCCGGATCCTTAACCCACTGAGCAAGACTAGGGATCGAACCCACAACCTCATGGTTCCTAGTCAGATTCGTTTCCGCTGCGCCACAACGGGAACTCCTGTGCCTAACTTTCTTCACCTGTAAAATGAGAATAGTACTCATATTCACTTTGCACAGTATGTTTGTGTGTGTGTGTGTGTGTGTGTGTGAGGTTTTAAAGATAAAATATATACACTTAGCACAGTTCCTGGCACAGAGTAGGTGCTCAACAAATTCAAGTGGCTGTGGTTCCAGCATGTGTTTTTGAGCTGCAGCCTGTCCATTTCTAATTTTAATGGCAGGCATAGTTCTATATTCTCTGCCCTCCAGGTGTCTCTCCCTTCATGCTGTTCTCTGCCGTCCCAACCCCCAAGAAATAACAGAAATAAAAATCACATTCACCCTGAAGGGTGAGGGGCTTCACGTGTTTACTCTCCCAGAGCTTTTCGCATTTTGTAGGGGGGATGACAGAGAAAGGAGGGTGTTTTTCCCTAAGGAATGAATCCCTGGTGTTGACTTGTTAAGAACTGACATGCTGAACAATAAAGGAGATTTTTGAGCTGGGGATAGGGACCACATGTTCTCTACTTAAGCAACAGCAAGGACAGCACAACTGCAAGATCTTACAGTTTATCAAGCTCCTTTACATACACACACTGTTGAGGCACTTATAAGGGGCAGATCCCCCTGTACTGAAATTTCTTCAAGTGAACACGCCTTCTTAGTCACTCCTACTTATTAGTTCCCTTCTCCCTCCACACAGTTAACATTGCAAACTTTTGTCTCTTTCCCCAAATTCCTTAGCATGGCATTTGAAGCCCTATGTAACCCATTCCTTAACCTAACTCTCAGAGCTCTCCCTCATCCTCACCTTCTCCAAACGTGCATCACAAAAGACCCCTGGGCTCCTGCAACATATTCTGAAAAGTCATGCTTTTCTCTCTCTTTACTCCGTAAATCAGTAACCAAGTTGTCTGGTTGAAGCATCAGCCTTCTTCTAAGCCCTCCCTTAAATTCCCTGCCTCCATGCCCCACCCCTTCCGAAGCTGAAAGCATTTACATAGTGCTTGCCACCTAGGAAGCCCAGAAGTGTGACTTTCTCTCCCATTCCAGTTCCCATAGCACTTTAACTACAGCACTTCTCGCACTGAGTTATAAGGAATTGTGGACCTCTATGCTTTGGGAGGCAGACTGACGTCATTCATCTCTACGTATCCAGCACCAAGCACACTGACTGCTGCAGAGACAAATGCTTGTGGAATGAATGAATGAGATGATTATGTGACACTCCCAATGTAAACCATTAAGCTGTTGGCAGAGCAAGGTTTAGAATCTCGGTCTATCCCAATGGACTGGGACTTCCTCAAAGGCACAAACCCTTGCCCATAGCCAAGGAGAGGCACACACTAAGTGCTTAACGTAGGTTTTAATAAAAAGGTCAGTTTCACAAATACCAATTAGCACTTACGGATTTATAAGCCTCTGCTCCAAATCTGTCCCACACACTGCCCGAAGATATGGACCTTCTGCCTGGGGGACAGGAGACAAAACCACATGTAGGTTTAAGAGAGAGGACAGTACAGGAAAGACTATGGTAAATCAACAGAGTATGTGGTCAGGCTTTAAGATACATGAGAAGGAAACCAATATATACATAAAAGCTGAGATGGGAAGGCTCCATGGAAGTGATTATCTGGACTCCGGAGGACAGGATGTGTTTACATGGGTGCATGAGAGGGGAGGAGTTCCCGTTGTGGTACACTTGGGTTAAGAACCTGATGTTGCTGCAGCTATGGTGTAGGGTGCAGCTGTGGTTCAGATTCTGTCCCTGGTTCAAGAACTTCCATAGGCCATAAGTGTAGCCAAAAGGAAAAAAAAAAAAAAAAAAAGGAAGAGCAGAGCAGATGTAGAGAAGAGTGGTATCACCGATTGCTACGGAGAATGGCACATGTGGGATCACTGAGGAGACCAGTCTGAACAAAGTGTATTTCGAGAGAGACAAGGGCACGGAGCTGTGTGGAAGCAGATTACAAAGGGTCTCAGATGCCAAGACGGGGAGTCTGGATGTGTCTAGAGACAATGGAGAGTCATGAGAGGTTTGTGTGCTGAGGAACAAAGTGATAAAATTAATGCAGTGATAAAACGTTTGCCTTACCTTGCCCAGTCAATTATTAAATAGCTTGCGTAAAACTGAGCTTCTGGATTTATTTGAATCCAAGCACATTGGCATCAAGAGAGGTATTTCCTCTCTGGATGGTCTTTGGAACTGGGGATCAGTAACAACATGACAGTCTTTGGAAAGTTGGGCGTCATAGCTAAGATCAGCCACTGAACTTTACAGTGATGCTCTGGGACTTGCTTTTGTGCTTCTACTTTCATGCTCCCAAATATATCTATTCTGTCTCTGGGCTCCACTTCTGACTTACGATGATGCTGAAATAACAAATGAGCAAAACATTCTATTCCTGCTGATAACTAAAAGTGCCCATGATGCTTGTAGTGAAGCCACTTCATAACTTTGCTTTAAAATAAGGTCATGGAGTTCCCATTGTGGCTCAGTGGTTAACGAATCCAACTAGGAACCATGAGGTTGCGGGTTCAATCCCTGCCCTTGCTCAGTGGGTTAAGGATCCGGCGTTGCCATGAGCTGTGGTATAGGTTGCAGACGCGGCTCGGATCCCGAGTTGCTGTGGCTCTGGTGTAGGCGGGTGGCTACAGCTCCGATTAGACCCCTAGCCTGGGAACCTCCATATGCCACGGGAGCGGCCCTAGAAATGGCAAAAAGACAAAAAATAATGATGATAATAAATAAATAAAATAATGTCATTAGAAGATGTTACAGATCGATGTGACAAAAATACTAATAGAAACATGAGCAGAGGACAGAAAAAGGCCAATTCACAGAAAAAGAAATGCAAGTGGCCAAGAAGCATATGGTAAAATAAAAATCTCAATAGTAATCAAATAATGGAAATTAAAGAAAAATGAAATAGTAATTATTTTCTAACAAACTGCTAGAGATTTAATAGATAATACCAGTGTGACAAGCATTCCAGAAATAGACTTTCTCTTAAATGATGGTTGGAATGTATATTTGTGCATACTTTCTGAAAGCCAGCTAGACTATACATTTTAAAAGCCTTCAAAAAAACATTCTCTTTGACCCAATGCCTTCATTTCTAGGAAATGATCTCCAGGAAAATTAGGTAATGACATAAAGATTTAGGCATAAAGAGATTATTTACATTATTTATAACAGTAAAAACAACTGCAAATAAGGAGTTTCTGCTGTGGCACAGTGGGTTATAAATCTGACTGCAATGGTTTGAGTCACTGTGGAGGTGTGGTTCAGTCCCTGGTCTGGGGAATTTCTATATGCCATGGGTGCAGCCACCGAAATTAAAAAATAATAACTACAAACAACCTCTATACCTAACAATCAAAGAGTGGTTAAAGTATATCTTAGTACATCCATAACATATACCTATGCAGCCATTGAAAATGTTGTAGAGGACACAAATGCTGGAGAGGGTGTGGAGAAAAGGGACCCCTCCTATGCTGTTGGTGGGAATGTAAATTGGTACAACTACTATGGAAAACAGTATGGAGGTTCCTCAAAAAACAAAATGTAGAACTATCATATGATCTAGCAACCCCACTCTAGGGCATATATCTAGACAGAACTATAATTCAAAAAAATACATGCACCCCTATGTTCATTGCAGCACTATTCACAATAGCCAAGACAAGGAAACAATCTAAATGTCCATCGACAGATGAGTGGATCCAGAAGATGTGGTGTATATACGCAATGGAATACAACTTAGCCATTAAAAAAAGAACAAGATAATACAGCAACATGGATGCAACTAGAGATTCTCATATTAAGTGAAGTAAGTCAGAAAGAAAAACACAAATACCTTATGGTATTACTTATTTGTGGAATCTAAAATATGGCACAAACGAACATATCCACAGAACAGAAACAGGCTCACGGACATGGAGAACAGACTTGTGGTTGCCAAGGGAGAGGGGAGAGAGTGGGATGGACTGGGAGTTTGGGGTTAGTAGATGCAAACTATTCCATTTAGAATGGATATGCAATGAGGTCCTACTGTACAGCACAGGAGACTAGATCTAATCTCTCGGGATAGAACATGGTGGAAGATAATATAAGAAAGGAAATGTGTGTGTGTGTGTGTATATATATACATATATGCACATATATATGCATATGACTGGGCCACTCTGCTGTACAGCAGAAATTGGCACATTTGATGTAAATCAACTATATAAATTAGCACAGATGATGTAAATCAACCATATAAATTTTTTTTGAAAATGTTGTAGAAGAATATATAATGACGTGGAAAGGTGGTGATCATATATCATTAAATGGGAAAACATATAATACGATCATGTTTTGTAAAAAAAGTTCCAGTTCTATATTTATGGACGTTTATGCATGTGTATATATGCATAAATGTGTACACACACATATACAATGACTGATTCTCATATAAATATGAGAGAGAAGACCAAAAACGATATGCACCAACATGTCAGTAGGTAGCTCTCATTGGTGGAACTGTATTTTTTTTTTTCTAACCTTCTTTTTCCTTGTCTATTTTACATTTTATATAAGAAACATTAATTTTATATTTTAAAAGAATTATTTTAAATAATCACATTATGTGCCTATTAAGTATTTATAAAAAATGATTTATTCTTTAAAAGATATCCGTTTGTTTAGAATTTCTGGTCTAGGCTGAGACTGCCATGAAGCCTTGTTTTATCAAAAGCAGGCAGGCAGTCTCCATTCAGCTTTGGAGGCTGGAGCCAAATGATATTCAAATTGCCCTTCAAGGCTGCTGCCCAGGAAGCAGTGGGTCAGGACAGGTAGGGCCGGGCCAGTGAGATAAAGGCAAGAGATGTCACAGGAGCGGTAGGGTCACAGAGAGGCTAGGGCAGGGTCCATGGCTGTCATTGGGATCTCACAGATCCAGAGGGAACAGGCTTAAAGGCAAGACTTCAGCAGGGGAGCCTGGCAAAGGTCAGTTTTTACAGCGCCAGAATAAGTTGAAGTGCAGAGGTAGGAGCAGGGTCTGAATTTTATAGGAGGACCAGGGCCAAAGTAGCAAATCAGTCAAAAAGGAGTGATTGAAGAGCAGGGACGAGTCAGAGAACAGGGACAGCAGCTCAGGAAGCAACCTGGGAGGTGCGTGAGTATTGAGACTTTCTATGCTGCATTTGAGCAGCCCTCCTTGCATCCACAGAAAAAGATGGCCAGACGTGCTCTGCTTGTGTAAGGGCTGCGGCCCTCACTGCATATGCATGTAAGGTCATCGCTGCCTAAGCAAATACTTGGCACCTGTCTACCATCAGAACAGCTAAGGTACTGATCAAACAGAAGGTGGAGAGGGAAAATGAAAGAAGAGCAGAACAGCTGAAAAGCCTAGGGTGGCGTGCGGGAGAGTGTAGGTTTTCCCAAAAATCATAGGTCTTAGGCGGCTGCTGTATAACTTTTCCCTTTCTTTCACTATCTGCCTTACGAGAAATATCCCCATGTCACAGAACATCAGAGCAAGAACTACAGAGAACTACACTTGGTCATCATTTAGCCCAACCTCCTTTGATTTTAAATGAGGAAATTCAGGCCCAGAAAAAGAAAGGGATATGCTTTAGGCTTCACCTTAAAAACAAAACAAAACAGGGAGTTCCACTGTGGCTCAGCAGAAACGAATCTGATTAGTATTCAGGAGGACACGAGTTTGATCCCTGGCCTCACTCAGTGGGTTAAGGATTCAGCTCAGTGGGTTAGGGATCCAGCATTGCTGTGGCTGGTTTGTAGGCCGGCAGCTGCAGCTCCAATTAGACCCCTAGCCTGGGAATTTCCATATACCATGTGTGCGGCCCTCAAAAGAAAAACACAACAAAAACAAACCACAAAACAGGGAGAAAATAATCAAGGTCATTCAATAGCTCCATGTTCTGCACGCAGAGTTAAAAGATATTTTTCGGTATTTTCAGTGAGAAATTGAGGTCAGTATATTAAGCTAATAGTCTGGGATATCTTTTTTGTTATTAATTACTGCATAGAGAAAAGTACACAAGACAATATAACAGAGAGCCGTATACCCATCACCCAGTTTTGACAAATTTCAATACCCTGGCAGCTTTGCTCTGGATCTTTTTAAGAAACACAACTTTACAAAGACAGTTGAAATTGTTTGTATCCTTCCCCAATCTCACTTCACTCCTCTGTGACCCAATAAGTGGTGACAATGCTCTTAAATTGGTATGAGCATGCAAAAGATTTCTTTGTACTTTTCTCCTTCCTATGTGTTTGTACCATATATGGTATCATTATATGTTCTAAACATTTTTGTAAATGGTCTCACATAGTACACATCATCCTATGTAAACTTATTGTTTTCACTATGCATGTTTTGTGACATTTGATATATGCAGGTTTACTTCATTACATTTATCCTTTCTTCTGTGGAAAGAAATTTAGGTGGCCTCTCATTTCACGCTTTTTTTTTTTTTTTTTTTTTTTGTCTTTTTAGGGCCACACCCATGGCATATGGAGGTTCCCAGGCTAGGGGTTGAATCGGAGTTATAGCTGCCAGTCGACGCCACAGCCATAGCAACATAGGTTCCGAGCCACGGCTACAAGCTACACCACAGCTCACAGCAATGCCGGATCCTTAACCCATGAGCGAGACCAGGGATGGAACATGTGTCCTCGTGGATACTAGTCAGATTTGCTTCCGCTGAGCCACAACAGGCCTCCTCACTCTTTTTTTTAATTTTATTTTTTTTTTACAGCCACACCTGCAGCATATGGCAGCTCCCAGGTGAGGGGTCAATTTGGAGGTGCAGCTGCAGGCCTACACCACAGCCACAGCAACACCAGATCCAAGCTGCATCTGTGACCCACACCAATGCTGGATCCTTGACCTACTGAGCAAGGCCAAGGATAGAACCTGCATCTTCACAGAGACAACGTCAGGTTCTTAACCCACTAAGCCACAGCAAGAACGCCTCATATTTCACTCTTACAAACAAAGCTGCCATAAATACTCTTGTAAATATCCCCTTGTGTACACATATGATGGCTTCTCTAGTGTACATACATAAAAGTAGAATGATGAGTGTTGGGATTTGCGGAGATGCCAAGAAATAGCATCTCTCTTCCTCATACAGGTTATCAATTGAGAAGCTTGGCTTCTTAAAATGAATTTTAAAAAAAAGCCAAGCTTCTCAATTGATAACCTGGAATTCTGTGAATTGCCTGTTATACTTTTATAACTTTCCTAATTGGGCTGTGGGTCTCTTCCTTATGTATGTGTATATGTTGCTAATATATTCTGGATTGTTTGCCAGCTGAATGCATTACAAGCATCTTATTCTCAGCACTGTCTTGATGCACATATTTCATTTTAATGCATTTTTCAATAGTTTCCTTTATGGTTTGTTCTTCTGATGTCATATTTTTGAAATCCTCCCCTGCTCTGAGGTTATATATCCACCTATACGGAAACTAGAATTTTGCCATTTAAATTTTTATATGATGGCAAGTCTTCTGGTTATAAAAATAGTATATCCATGTCCTTAAGAATTATTTTTATTTCCTTCATTAAAGTTTTTATAATCTTATAGTTTCTGAAACTTTTATGAGTGGATTTTTCCCACCATATTTTTTCTAAATTTAACTGCTGTTGTGGAAGCATGCCCCCAATTTTTAATATAATTATCTTATTTCTAGATAATTTGCTGAACTCTCTTATTAGTAATAATAATTTACCTATAAACTATATTGTTCCTTTTATTACTAGGTAGTATCATTTTTTTATCACCATGAATGCTATTTGGCTTAAGTTCTACTTTTGTCCGATATTAATTTTTCCACACCAGCTTTTCTTTTCCTAATATTTGCCTCATTCATTTTTCTTTCTCTATTTTCATTCTCTGTGTTTTTGTTTTAGATGTGTCTCATAATGTAGATTCACTTGTATTTTGTTATGTTTAATTCAACCTGATGGGTCCTATCTTAGAAAAAGTTTAATTTCTATCAATTATGATTTCTTTTCACCTAATCCTGCCTTTTTTTTAAATTTTACTAAACTTTTTAATTCAGCTTTTTTTTTTTCCATTCCTATTTTTTGTTGAGTTGACAAAGTTTCCTTTATTCCATTTTCCCCCTGCTGGCTGGAAATTATAAGTCTTGTTTATTTTTTTGGTATCTTTAAAATTTTTAATGATTTTTATTTTTTCCATTATAGTTGGTTTACGGTGTTTTGTCAATTTTCTACTGTACAGCAAGCTATTTTTAAATTTTTAACCAGCATTAACTATATAGACTTCTCTAACAAAGTCTGAAGTTATCCAGGACCTCTATCTTCCTCTCAAACAAGGCAAAGATCTTACCATACTCGGTAACATTGAATATCTACATACCAAGGAATTCAATTGCTGGATCATGTGGTAAGAGTATGTTTAGTTTTGCAAGAAATCACCCAATTGTCTACCAAAGTGGCTATACCATTTTGCATGCCCACAAGTAGTAAATGAGAATTCCTGTTGCTCCACATCCTCACCAGCATTTTGTGTTGTCAGTATTCTGGATTTTGGTCATTCTAATCAGTTAGTAGTGATATTTCATTGATTTGTTTTTGGTTTTATTGTTGTTATTGTCATTGGGGGGGGAGGGTTGCCCACACCCATGGCATATGGAAATTATGGGCCAAGGATCAAATCCTTGCCACAGCAATGACCTTTAACCCATTAGGCCACCAGGGAACTCCGGGTGTTTTAGTTGAATATTTTACATAATTCCATTCCGTCTCCTTCCTTAACATATCAATTACAGTTCTTTTTCTTTTTCAGTGTTTACTCTAGAGTCTGCAATATACAGTTGTAACTAATCCAAATCCATTTCTAAATAACTCTGAATTACTTCACTGTCAATGTGAATACTTTATAATAACAAAGTAATACTAATTTCTCCCTCGCTTCCCTTGTATTATAGCTGTCATTCACTTCATCTATATAGATGCACACAAGCATATATACATATATGCAGATATACTCATAAGCATATGTAATCACATACTTTGTTGCTTTTATTATTCTGAAATATGGAGTTGCCATTGTGGCTCAGAGGAAACGAGTCCAACTAGTATCCATAAGGATGTGTGTTCAATTCCTGGCCTCACTCATTGGATCGGGGATCCAGAATTGCCATGAGCTGTGGTGTACGTTGCAGATATTGCTCAGATCCTGAGTTGCTATGGCTGTGGCTGTGCCCAGCGCCTACAGCTCTGATTCAACCCCTAGCCTGGGAACTTCAATATGCCATGAGTGCAGTCCTAAAAAAAAAAAAAAAAAAAAAAAAGACAAAAGAAAAAAAAATTTTAGATTAAGAATGAAAAAACTAAAAAGATTTTTATTTTACTTTCACTTACAGCTTCTTCAGTATTTTTCCTTTCCTTACGTAGATCTGAGTTTTGACCTACACTATTTTCTTCTTTCTAAAGAAATTCTTTTAACATTTCTTGCAAGGTAATGCTACTGGCTCCAAATTCCCCCAATTTTTGGATTCAGAGATAATATTTTTTCTTTACTTTCGAAGGATAATTTTGCAGACTACAGAATTCTAAGTTATTGGGTTTTTTTCTCCAACAGTTTAAATATTTCACTCCACTCATGCTTGTATGGTTTGTGTAGTTTTTAGAAAGATGTTTTATAAGTGGTAAATTCTCTTAGTCTTTTTACACCATAAAAAATATCTTCATTTGTCCCTCACTCATGAATGGTAGTTTATCTGGTTATAGACCTACACCACAGCTCACAGCAATGACGGATTCTCAACCCACTGAGTGAGGCCAGGGATGGAACCTGCATCCTCATGGATACTAGTCAGGCTTGTTTCCGCTGAGCCACAACAGGAACCCTATATTTGAGACTTTTAAACAAACATTTTAATATCATTTTCTGTTTACTGTTATTTTCATTTGTTCTGCATTCAATTTATTTTCTGATCTTTATTGGTTACCTTCTTTACACTTATTTTTCCTTGGTAGTTTGTAGGCTCAACTTGAATGAGACCAACATTTCTCTTTCATCAATTCACTCTGTCTAGTACATTTTCAGTTGCCCCTGTTCACCAGAAAACCCACCTTCACCCTATAGTTCAGAACCATGCAAACCCCCATCCTGATATGATTGATATTGGTGATACTGTAGATCTAACTGTTGAGCTAACTATGGCTTTCACTCAAGTCCTAAATGCTAAGATGTATCTGCTTCCTCCCATTTCCTTGATATACAGCTTTACACAAGTCATAAACTCTAGCTGTTTTCAACCCTCTTTCCATGCAGAAAATTCTAACCTCCATCCCCAGTGCAGAAAAGACTATTCCAGTCCCTGATTCTGAGTAACAAGCATAGTTCTAGTTCTTCATCCTCCAGTGGTGCACTTTTAGTCTCTGCTACTCAAAAATAGTTGAACACCCACCCATCTCTGCCTACATCTAAATCAGGAGTGCAATATACATGATACTAACCATGTTTTCAGTATTTTTGAGTTTCTGTCCATTTTCTCATCCATGAAGATGTTTATCTTATTTTGAGTATAGCTGTGTATTCTACATTTCCTATGTGTGTGTGTATGTATATATATATATACATTTTAATGGCCGTACTCACAGCATATGCAATTTCCTGGGCTAGGGACTGAATCTGAGCCACAGATGAAACATATTCCACAGGTACAGCAATGTCAAATACTTTAAACCCAGTGCACTAGGCCAGGGATCGAACCCGCACCCCCACAGCAACCTGAGCCACTGCAGTAGGCTTCTTAACCCACTGTGCCACAGTGGGAACCCCTCCATCTATATTTTATTTATCATTGCTATGTGTTAGGTAAGGAAGGATTCTCCAAGCATGAACTAACCATGCCATTTTAATTGAAAGACTCTTGAAGTGTCTTTCATTTACTTTTATTTATGTTACTTGATTTTTTTTTAATAATTTAGCTCTTTGACTTGCAAGTCACAGGTGATATATGCAATGACTCAAAGGAAAAAAATTCTCTTGGAGGGTTTTCAGCGAGGGTGACGTTGCTCTCTACATTCAGGAAAAACTAAACAAATTGAAAAGAAAGCCTCACAACAAGGAAGCTTAGGGAGTTCCCATCATGGCGCAGTGATTAATGAATCCAACTAGGAACCATGAGGTTGCGGGTTCGGTCCCTGCCCTTGCTCAGTGGGTTAAGGATCCAGTGTTGTGGTGAGCTGTGGCATAGGTTGCAGATGCGGCTCAGATCCCGCATTGCTGTGCCTCTGGCATAGGCTGGCAGCTACAGCTCCGATTGGATCCCTAGCCTGGGAATCTCCATATGCCGCGGGAGCAGCCCAAGAAATGGCAAAAAAAAAAAAAAAAAAGGAAGCTTAAACCACTGAGAAATTATTTCAGAATAGGCTTTAAAGGAGGACAATAGCCAAATTTTTTAAACTGAAATACAATAGCCAACCCAATGACCAAAAGCCACTAAATCCTGTACGTAAAATGAGATGCTGAAATGAGGAAATTTGGAATAAAACTCCCAGAGCCATCCAGAATAAATCAGAAGATGCATTTTGCTGAAGTCTGAACTTAAAACTATAGATATATTAACCAAATATTCATAACAGGATTAGTCATTATGGTCCCTAGGGGAATGATGTCAGTAAGAATGTGGAGTAAGGACCTCCGGAAAACTACTCCTCCATAAAACCAGTGAGAACAATGGCAAAAAATGGCAAAATCAACTTTTTGAGAGCTCTGGAAATTAATCACAGGCTTACCACAACTTGACCAACATTTATTCAACAAAAAATGGTTGAATCTTGGAAAGAACAGTGAGCCTTGTGCTGTTTCACTTGCCCTGTTTCAAACCCCCACCTCCCAGCTCCACAGTAACCTTAAAAACCAACAGCCCCACAATCATGGTGAAAACCAGCAGCCTACTAGCCATTCTTCAAGGCAGAATGGTTTTGAAGCTACCCAAAACTACTATTTGCAAAACTGTCATTATTTAACCTGTCTTGCAGTTCCATTAAAACTGCAGTTCAGGAGTTCCCATCATGGTTCAGTGGTAACAAGCCCAACTAGTATCCATGAAAACGCTAGTTCAATCCCTGGCCTTGCTCAGTAAGTTAAGGATCTGGCATTGCTGTGAGCTCTGGTGTAGGCCGCAGATGTGACCTGGATCCGGTACTGCTGTGGCTCTGGCTGTGGCTCTGGCCAGGAGCTACAGCTCCAATTCGACCCCTAGCCTGGGAACTTCCATATGCCACAGGTGCAACTCTAACAAGCAGGAAAAAAAAAAACTCAGACATTTCTCAGTCTGAACAGGCTTTTCCTTGGAGATCTGAAAATGATCAGTGACAACTGTTTAACATCTTATCTGCCTAAGACAGCAATAAAACTTGGAGCAAATAAGAAGATAACCAAAAAACTCACAAGGAAACACTAGAGAATAGGATGTACATAGTGGGGTTTACAAAGATCCAATATATTTCTAGGGATCTAAAAAGTCATGCAAATGGGTAGAACTGTGCACTTGCCCAGGAAATACTTAGGAAGACTCTACTCACTCACCTCTAGATGACCTTGAGGCTCTGAATTTTCAAACAGGAGGTAAAGGGTAAGGCAGAGTTATAAACTTTTGGAGGGAAGAAAGCATGCCCCAACAATGACACAGAGACCTTCTGCAAAGGCTGAAAGACTTTTTGGTTCAAATCATTTAAGGAAATCTTTGTCCAATAATTAGCTGACCACTAAAATAACCAAGCAGAGACTTCAGTGACAATCATAACAAATAATACAGACTTTACACAGTTAATCCAGGAAAATCATTAAATAAGCAAACAAAAACAAATGGCAACAATAAACCCTGGGCAGTGGGAATCTGATAGCCAAATCTGACATATTATTTTGAATGTCCAGTTTTCAACAAAAATTTACAATACATGAAAAGAAATGAGAAATTATAACCAATCCATAGGAAAAGAAATAATTACTAAAAACTACCACTGAGGAAGCCAGGTGTTAGATTTACTAGACAATGATTTTAAATCCGCTATTTTAAATATTTTTAAAAAAATAAAGAAAACTATGTCTAGAGGACTAAAGGAAATTATGAGAATGATGTCCCATCAAAGAGAAAACAGCAATAAAGACCTAGAAATTATAAAAATAACCAAATAGAAATTCTGGAATTTAAAAGTACAATATTTTAAATGAGACATTCACTAGAAGGATTCAACATCAGATATGAGAAGGCAGAAAGAATCAGCTAGGCAGATCAGTTGAGATTATCCAGTCTGAGGAACAGACAGAGAAGAAAGAAAAGTGAACAGAGCCTCAGAGACCTGTGGACATCATTAAATATTCCAAAATATACCTAATAGGAGTTCTAGGAGAGGAGAGAAAGAAAAGGGGGCAGAAAAAAATATTTGAAGAAGTAATGGCTAAAACTTTGCTAATTTGATGAAAAAAACCTTCATCTACACAAACAAAAAGCTCAATGAATTGTAGGTAGGATAAACTTAAAGAGATCCATAGACACTGTTAATATTAAATAAAAAAATGGAGATCAAACTTGAAAGTTCCCAGAATAGACAAAACCATTTAAGCAAAACTTAACTTGGGCCACTTGTCATAAACACCTCTGATAATCATACAAGGAAGTTAAGTATCTTCCTAAAAATGGTATAAGATTATCACTTTTAATCAGTCTCTTACCATCTGGAAACCTCCACTGGAATAACCAATCATTACAAAGGTGAAAAAAGCTGTCATGGAAAAAAAAATCATTATATTTAAAAAAAAAAAAAAAAAACCTGTCACTTTCACTTTATAAGCCATACCGTAACATCTGCCCCTGACCTTAATATCAGTCTTTGAATTTGAAAGCTCCCAGTTTGTAAACTGTTCCTATGCACAATAAACACTAAATACTACTTATTGATTAGTTTTAATTTTGATATTTATGGATTTGTTACAACACATCATAATCTGTTAGAAAGTAAAAAAAAAATCCTGAAAGTATGGTACCTAATTATCTCTTTTTCTAAAATGTATGCTTTATGACTATCTATGTCACCCTATATTCAAGCAGTCAAAAATACCCATTAGGGCTTCATTTTTATGGAAATAAATACTTATATGGGAAATTATACAATTTTTCTGTTATTATATTAGTTTATAAAAAGCCTGATTGTTTGGATCTAGGATCCATAATCAAAATACTTTCAGGCAAATTATCTCAGAGGAAAAAAATCCTTGATTATTAAATAAATCAACATATAAAAACCATTGCAGAAATATATCAACAATCAACTTTCATTTATTCGGTTTGATTGGAGAAATGGCATATTTCTTAATTGATCAATCTGGTCAACTAAAAGTTGTCAGCCCTTTTTACTTTACATAAATTTCTATTTTTCCAATAATCAGGATATAATAACACAAAAAAGAGAAAATCTACTCTAGTAAGAACAACCATTTTTTCTTCAGTGATTGAACCTTGTTTACAGCTTTAATGTCTCCATGGAGAATAAGATTTCTCATCACCCAGTGCTACAGATATAACTGGTCTTAGAAACTTGGGCTGAATATGCATTATGTCCTAACTAGCCCTTGTATGTTGCTTTAAAAAGAAAATCAATTTGTTATGTTGGTTTGCTTACTCTTTCTCATCAAAGCAGTGGGCAGAAAATGGCAAAGAAATCTGTTTATTTGACATTTTCTATGGTCTGGACTTCAGATACATAAACAATTTTTGTACCTGACTGTAAATTAAGTACTCTGGAAGCTACTGAATGCTTTTGGAAGACCGGCACAATGTTTGCTAGGCTTTTTCATAGGATCTTTAAGGATCTCTAAAGATATGAATAAGTTAATCCATTCCTAAGGTATCTTTCTTAAAGCCAGTAAGACTTGGATGTAACAGAAGAATCTGCCTTAAAAAATAAAAATCATTTAAAAAAGAGCCTCTCCCTCAAACAGTTTGAAAGGACTATGAATTTTATTGAAGATAAATACGACAAAGAACCAAAGTCTTGTTTTCATTGACTCTAACTCTCCAGTGGAGCTAGGAGTAGTATAAACCTGTTGGGAAAAGATTTCAGAAAGTTTATAGGACATGGAAGCCGGCAGAGGCTACTTCTTCCAATCTCCTTTACCAAGCCTGCCACCAAAGTGGGTTAATCTACAGAGCAAGAGTTTTCTTCCCTATATGACTGTGTGGCTGTGCAGGAAAGGAGATTAAAGTCAAGGTGCTACCAGGGCAGTAAGTCATTCACTCAACAAACATGTCATAGAAAGCTATCATGGACCAGGCATTGTACTAGGCCCTGGGGATACAACAGTGAACATAAAAAGACACAGTTCCCACTCTCACAGTTGTCACAGTCAGGTGAGGAATAATTTTTCTTCCTCAAGTTCCCAATTATACAAACTCCCATTAAGAGTTCCTAAATGGGCGTGCCCATTGTGGCCCAGCAGTAACAAACCCACTAGTATCCATGAAGATGCTGGTTTGATCCCTGGACTCATTCAGTGGGTGAAGGATCCGGCGTTGCCATGAGCTGTAGTATAGGTCTCAGATGCAGCTCAGATTCCGCGTTGCTGTGGCTGTGGCTGTGGCTGTGGCATAGGCTGGTAGCTACAGCTCTGATTCAACCCCTAGCCTGGCAACTTCCATATGCCTCAGATGTGGCCCCCCCCAAAAAAAAACCACGCAAATATCCTAAATGCCTTTCAAAGTCAGCACCCCAACTTCATGTTAGCTATCAATCAGTAAAACTTGAAGCCAAGGAGTTCCTGTCGTGGCTCAGCAGAAATGAATCCGACTAGGAACCATAAGTTTGCGGGTTCGATCCCTGGCCTCACCCAGTGGGTTATGGATCCAGTGTTGCCGTTGCCATGCACTGTGGTGTAGGTGGCAGATGCGGCTCGAATCCTCCATTGCTACAGCTCTGATTCGACCCCTCGCCTGGGAACATCCATGAAAACTTGAAGCCAAGAATGAAGTGATTTTTTTTTTTCAGCATGTTCCAAATTGCAGAACATTGGGCAAAATTTAGAAAACACTACCCCTACCCACGCCCCATTTATGACCCCAAAGACCACAGTACTCAATCCTACAAAGGTGTTAGGGGCAACTGCAGTCTTTTCTGTTGTGTTTGTTCTTCTTAGGCCCAGTCTGAAGATACCATTCTCATTCTGACTAAAGAGCAAAGTGCTGCTCTAAGCCAGATGCTATAACCGCATCCCCTTGTTTCTGACTAGGCCTTGGAAGCCTAGCAGTCTGACAGGAAGAACAACGCCCTCCCAGATGGTGTTTTGTTTTAGGGATTTAGTCAAATGCTCAACAAGCACATTAAAAATTGTGTTGACCCACGGGGTCTACTTCCTCTCCTTTGTTTCCCGCCAGCAGTTTTCCATTTGTAAACCTGCGTGGAGGTTAAGATGGAGATTTTGTGATTAGAGGAGCTATGGGGTCCGGGCTTGGAACAGAATTGCTGCAAAATAGTTTGATTAGTCATTGCTCTGAATGGATTAAAGCAGCATGAACACCTGCCTTGCCGGGGGAGACAAAAGGTGAGACGGTAGAAATGAATTAAACCCATTGTGCTTCCAGCGGACCGTAGAGGGCATACTGAACACTATCAAGTCCCCTTCTTCCTCCTCCCAGCGGCTGATAACTGGAAATAGTGAAAAGACATTTAGCATTGGCATGAAATCATCAGACTTCGAACTAACTTCAGTGCTGGAGAAGTAGCGTTAAGTGGCTTCATTACTGATATTTCTCTATATAATGTCAAAGTGATAAAGGCGAATTTTGGTGATGGGCCAAGATAAACTGAACAGACAGTCCACATCAGGTTGCGGGGTGGGGTTGGAGAGAGTGGTGAAGAAGAAAGGAAAACATGCATCTCCAAATAATTACCACTTGTCAGTCTCCAACTCTATAAGTGCTTCATAATTGCCTTTGGCGCAGCCCTGAGCTTTTTCCATTGAATATTTGCTGAGAGGCTTAAAAATCATGCACATAAAAAAAGGAAGCTTCCAGACAAAGAAAAATATCCCCAATGGGACAAACCTCTGTGAGGCCACGCACTGACAACACCATTCACAGCCAGCCTGGGGCTGTCTCGTGTGCTTAAACCTGGTTGAAAATGACATTCTTCCTCTTGGAAGAACTAAACATGAAAGGCGATGTGGACCCCTTAATGCACCCCGACTGCTCCTCTTCCTCCTGACTTGATGTCAGACAATGTGGCCGGAACCCTTTCCCATGGGAGGGTGAGAATGCAGAGGGATACCCACAAGTCCCTGCGTGATGTCCCTCTGAATCCCTTGTGTAAACCAGATGTTCAGCACTGAGAGAAGCAGAAACAAAGAGTGCTTTTCAGAGTCCAGCGGAGATGGGTAGGTGGGAAAATAACCTCAATTAATGCTATCAGAGTAATGGTTCTCGATTATTTCCTCTCACAATCCTCCGTGTCCCACATTTGCCTTTATTAAAGCAAAAGCTGTGCTTGATCTCTTAGCACAGAGTTATTTAACCTGAATTCCACGTTTCCCTAGAGCATCCAGGGGTGGTTATTAGGGGGCCCATAGGCCTATGGAAATAGGCAAAAATTCACATTTGTGTGGCTGTAGAACTTTGGGAAAAGATATTTCATAGCTTTTATCAGATTCTCATGGGATCTTTTACTCTAAAAAGGCTAACCATCACTGTTTCGGAGGCTGCCACTACTAAACAGGTGTGTGTCTTCCCTCTTGGATTTCAACAGATTCAAAGGGAAGAGGGAGGTGAAAGGAAAGTGGCTCTGTCTGTGCAGGTGGCAGGGAGCGGGGCGCGGTTGGGGGGCAACTCATGTCAGTCAGGACCAACTGGTCAGAAGAGCTAAAAGGAGGTCCAGTGACTTGGTCTCTGCCCATGTCCTTTAATCTCTTCAAAAATGATACCCACCTTTTCCATTCCATCTGCTCCTTCAACAAGGGAAGAAACCCCAAAGTCCAATTTGAAAAATGCTACCTGATTAATTAATAAATCTATTCAAGAACTTTATCCTTACCCCCAAGTTTTTGTTTTTTTTTTCCTCGAACCAAGATACTATCCACACTTGGAATTCTTCCCATCTCATAATCATTATATTCTTCTTCATGTACCAAAGTGGAATTTCCATTTCTAAGAAAAGCTACCCATCTACATTCTGACAGCTTCTAAAATGTGGATGACTTGGTGCTGGCCTAACATCCTCCTAGCTTCCCAGGCAGTGCACAGTCCCTTGGCTTCACAGAGACAGTAGAATGGTCCTGTTAAGTTTTAGAGATAGGATTTTCTTAAAGGATCGCCATCATTTCTTTCAAGCAGATAAATAAAAACCAAGTTCCTAGCAATGGACCGTAAGGTTTACATGATTGCATCCACCTGCCCCAACCACTCCACCATCAACCTCACTGCTTTTCTGACCTCATTTGCTGCCATCCTCCCCCCTCTCTCATGCTGCTCCAGCCACACTGGCCTCCTCAAAGTTCCTCAAACACACAAGTACACCCCAGCCTAATATCCTGTGTACTGGTTGTTCCTTCTACCTAGAAAGGATCTTCAACTAGAAACTGCCAGAACTGGCTCCTTCGCTTTCTTCAGGTCTCTGCTCCAGTATCACCTTACTTAACGAACCCCTCGCTTCATCTTTCTCTTTCCCCTTTATTCTGTTTTTGTTTTGTTTTGTTTGGCTGCACCCAGGGCATGCAGAAGTTCCCAGGCCAGGGATCGAATCCAGACTGCAGAAGTAACTAGAGCCACAGTTGTGACAATGCTGGATCCTGAACATGCTGACCCACCAGGGAACTCCCCACTTTACTGTTTTCCTTTTCTTAGTGCATCTCGCCATGTAACGTGTATTTATTTTCTCTCCCCATTAGACTGGAACCTCCATGAAGGCAAGAACTCCATCTACCTTGTTGCCTATACCTTATCCCAGCATCTAGCACAATGCCTAGCACACAGTAGGAACTCGATAAATATTTGTTGAGTGAACAATGAGCAGAGAATGATGAGCAGAGAGCTGAGTATCAAAGCTCCCATATTAAGTTTCTCATTGGCAATTTAAGTAAAAAAAAAAATCTATATTAACCATGTACTTCATTTCTATTCCAAAATCAGGTGAGACCTTGAAGTATAAATTTCACTGCCAAGCACTTCAATCTAAATTAAAATGCCCATTATTCTTTGTCAAAGCTCCCTGCCCTTTTCTTTCACAGCACTTTTCAACATGGGTAATGATCATGTATTTATTTTTTAAAAGATGTTTAACATCTGCCCCCTGCCATTAGAATAAAGGCCGATGAGGGGCCGGGCACCTGGTCTGTCTTGTTCGCTTCTTGTATTGCTAGCACCCAAGTGCACTGATGGGGACCCAGTAGACTCTTAAAACATGAGTTGAATGAGTAAACAAGCAAATGAGAAGACCTTTATGGAGGTTCAATCCTCTTTTGTCTTAGCTACACTATCCCAGTGCCAATGCAAGGGATGCAGTTTGAAAAATGGTTAACTCCCTCAAAACCACTGTTTGAGGATTTGAAGTAGAAGTGGGGACATAGAGGAAAGTGAACCCCCAGATAACACGGATATTTTACTTTTCATTTTTGACATTGTGCAGTCACTATTCATACTATGTCTCACCAGAGAGTTTGGACAAAGGAGGAAAGTGAGAGAAGGAAGCTTTCTCCGATTTGGTTTGGTACAGGAGAAGAAGAGATAAGTACCATCTAAAATTGCTTTTCTAGGAGTTCCGTCGTGGCACAGTGGTTAACGAATCCGACTAGGAACCATGAGGTTGCGTGTTCAGTCCCTGCCCTTGCTCAGTGGGTTAACGATCTGGCATTGCCGTGAGCTGTGGTGTAGGTTGCAGATGCGGCTCGGATCCTGCGTTGCTGTGGCTCTGGCGTAGGCCGGTGGCTACAGCTCCGATTCGACCCCTAGCCTGGGAACCTCCATATGCCGCAGGAGCGGCCCAAGAAATAGCAACAACGACAACAAAAAACAAACAAAAAAAAATAGTAATAAAATAAAATTGCTGTTCTAGTCTCCAAATCTTTGAAAGAAGCAGACATGTAGTATTATAGTCTCACATTTGTTTTGGATTTGATAATTTCGCTGAATGACTTGGCTCTTCAAATCACTCAAGGCTCATTGAAACTTTATTTTCATATACAGAGCAGATGCATGAGAACAAGCATAAAACTTGCTCTGTTTTCCTGAGTTTCCTTTGGCGCCATCATCAAACAAAACCTAAGAGAGTTAGCCACCATTCAGCATTTTTACCTATATGAATTATTTCATTTACTGCTCACTACTCTGGGAGATGGGTACTATTAATATCATCCTTTTCCACATGAGTAAACTATGACCTAGAGCAAAGCAATGGCATTTCCCAGGTTACACAGCTGGTTGGTACCTAACAAAGGGTTTTAAGCTTGATTTTTAGCTTCAAGTCCAGTGCTCCTTCCATTCCATCCTTCTGTTTCCATATTTTGACCCAAGGAAAGCTTGGTTGTCCAGGGTGACAAACTTGTCCTGGTTTTCCTAGGTCTCTCCTGGTTTTGGCATTCAAAGTCCCATGTCCTAGGAACCCTCTCCGTCCCAGGTAAACCAGGATGGCTCATCACCCTAGTATCACACAGACCTTATCTTCTTCCAATTCACCCTTCTTTCTTTGCTGTAGTATGCACACTTCAACCGAAATTTAAGATCATCAAATTTGACATTTGTTCTATCCCTGTGCTCTTATTTGTCATATGTTCCCCCTTGCATATAGAGAACAAAGACTTAGAGAAAACAGGTCTATGTACTTTTTGGTTCATGCCTAATACAGCATTCAGTATAAATAGGCACTTTGAAAAGTCCAGTTAATTGGAGTTCCCTGATGGCTTAGTGGTTGAGGATTCGGCATAGTTACTGCTGCGGCACAGGTTCGATCCCTGCCCCAGGAACTTCCGCATGCTATGAGTGCGGCCAAAAAAAAAAAAAAAAAAAAAAGTCTAATTAATAATTCGTGACAGGCAGTGTGATTCATGTTTAGGAAGGAGAAATAAAGACCAGATTCAACTGCTCTCTGGTTACAGGCAAGAGCCTTTTCCTCTTCTGGAACTCAATTTCCTCTCCCTGAAAATAGGCATAATAATCCCTGCCCTGCCCATCCCATTATGATGAAATGAGATAATATGTGGACATAACCTGAATAGGGCTAAGGATTATTAGCAACATTGTATTAGAAAAGCTGGAGGCAAAAGATGAGGCTAGTATCATGGCAGTGTGTGGTGAAACAGCCTGATTCATGTGAGCTGTTTTTGTACTTGGCACTGCGCTGGGAGGCAAACAGTGGATCATTAAAGCAGTGGAAATCAACAGATTAACTCTGCCACAATCACATCACCCGGCCTTAGTTTTTCCCTCATTATGGCCACCGATGGCTAAGAACAATGCCCTCTCTCTCATCCTTCTTAGAACCTATTTACTTATTTGCTAAATTGGCCAAATGTGTTCCCTGCCTCTGGGTTCAATTAGCCATAGGCAGGATGTGACATTCTGCCATTAGTACCTAGACCACTTCTTGGATGACAGGAAACTTAGAAATAGCCCTGTGCTCATATTTCTAGATATTCCAAATAAATGTAATTTAAGAAAACGGACAATATGAAAGCCTTGAACCTTGGAGAGCATGTGATCCCTGATTTCCTCATCCACAGAGAACACAATATATGTAACAAATTTCCCAGATCTCTCAGACACCCGGTTGTTTACACTAAGGAACCTGGTGATGAGTGTAAAGCAAAAGCCTAAGATTAAATCTGAGAGAGAAAAAAAAAAAAAAAACATGATGAAAAAGAGACATACCAAGGAAGAGGCATTTGCAGTTTAGCATTTCGCCATGCATTTGGGCCTTTTTCCAGAGCCAGAGTGAGACCCAAGATGAGGCTGTTGTCACGGTGACCATGACAGCTGAGCTGAGGCAATGCCTTGAGGTCAGTGAGACCTCCCCACATGCTGCAGCCAGGAAAACCAGATAACAGAAAAATTGTTAAATCAGTTGGGGTTTTGATACATATCTACCCTTCTTTTTAAAGCTCTGCAGCTACATCCTCAAGCAGTGACCGTTTCAGATGGACTGACAGGCCAGGAGCCTCCTCTCAAAACAACTATCTTTTCTTTTTACCACCTTCTTTGCTGCTGATGATAGCACAAGCTCATGTGCTCAACGCACGGTGAGGCCGAACCAAAACATCAGAGTTTGGAGCACAGAAAGGTTCATTGCAGGGCCAGGCAAGGAGATGGGGGGCCTATGCCCCCCAAAAAGCCTGAACTCCCCAAACCAAAATCGTAAAGTGTTTTGTTTTGTTTTGTTTCTTTTTAGGGCTGCAGCCATAGCACGGGAAGTTCCCAGGCTAGAGGTCGAATTGGAGCTACAGTTGCTGGCCTATGCCACAGCCACAGGCACGCCAGATCCTAAACCCAATGAGCAAGGCCAGACATCAAACCCACATCCCCATGGATACTGGTTGGGTTCTTAACCCACTGAGACACAACAGGAACTCCATAAAGCATTTTTTTTTTCTTTTTAAGGCCACATCTGCAGCATATGGAGGCTCCCAGGCTAGGGGTCGAATCGGAGCTGTAGCTGCCGGCCTACACCAGAGCCACAGCAACATGGGATCTGAGCCATGTCTTCGACCTACACCACTTCTCATGGCAACGCCAGATCCTTAACCCACTGAGCAAGGCCAAGGATTGAACTTGCATCCTCATGAAGGCTAGTCAGATTTCTTTCCACTGAGCCAGGACAAGAACTCTCATAAAGCATTTTTAAAAGCCAGGTGAGGAAGGGTGGTCGCAGGGTAAGTCTTCAGCTTGTGCACAGTTCTCTGATTGGGTGATGGTGAGGTAACAGGGCGGAGTCACAGGTTCACAGGATCAGTCCTTAGGCTCTAGGAGCCTGAGAACTATGTGGTCACGGTCATCAAGTAGTCAGCATCTTCCGTTTGCCAGGGGAGGGGGATTTTCACACTTGTAAAACAGCTCAGAAGTGCATCAGATACTCTCATCTAGGTCCTTCCAAGAGGTGCTAAAGCAGAGGATATGGGGGAAGGCCCTGCCCAGGGAAGGCCCATAGGGTCTTGTTCTGTTACAAAGACAGTGGGTAAAATGGGCAATAACCTCCCAAACTGATATCCTGCCCCCACGTTTGCCCCCTCACAGAAGTCTAGTCCTCCCACAGTCACCAGAGGGATCCTTCTAAATTCTCCGTAGCTGCCCATCTCATACTGAGGAAAAGGCAAAACACGAAGGGTCTCACCATCCGCCCTCCCACTGCCCTGTTACCTCTTAGGCCTCATTTCCTGCTACTGTGCTTCTTGGTCCCTAGACTCCTGCCACTCGGGCCCCTTTGCTACTCTGTGTACACATCAGCCATTCCCCTCCTTGAGGGCCTTTGTACTGGTCCTGTACCCTCTGCCTAGAATGCCCTTCCCCAGACAGTAGTGTTCTTTCAGCCCTTTACACAATGTCACCTTCTCAGTGATCCTTTCCCTGGTTTCTCAGTCTAGAACTGAAACTCTGTCACTAGGATACCATTGATACTTAGCACTTTTCTTCCTGCTTCTTAGCACTATTTAATACACGGTGACACACTTTACTTATATTTTTTATTGTCTATCTCCCTCAAAAAGATTGAAAACTCTATGAAGGGGAAGCTTTCATCTGTCTTACATCCCTAGCCCCTAGAAAAGCACCTCACTCCTAGCAGGCACTTATTAAATATCTGTTAAAGAATTAATAAGTGAGTGAGTGTGAATGAAAAAGGTTAATCTTTTCGGGTAAATATTATAGGGTAATCATCGGTTGAGGGTTTTTTTTTTCTTTTTAGTTCCAGAAGGGAAAAAAAAAAAAAGACTGGATGGCTTAAACAATGAAAATACCTATGTCTCCATTTGCAGACAGATGCAGGAGATACTGATATACTTAAGGGCAGGGAGACTGCCTTGCCTTCATGCTTTCATGCCCTTGTAACCGAGCAGGGCCCTGTGGGGGTCCTGGGCACAAAAGCCTTTGTGTGTCCCCCATTTCTTGTTCTTAGGAAATAGGCCTCCTTCAGCCTCCACGGCCTTCCCTGAGTTCCTAGGGGCAGGTTCAGACAGTTGCTGATCAGGGAAGGAAAGGGATGCAAACACACGGAGGAACAGTCAAGAAACCAAAGTACAGCTTTGGGGCAGGATCTCTGTTCCCTCTCAAGGGATACACATCATGATATAGCCATCTTATACCCCTAAGAGAAAAGTTATATTCCTTATGTCCTTTTAGAAATGAGTACATTAAAACTCAACAGCTTAGGAGTTCCCGTCATGGCTCAGTGGAAACGAATCTGCCTAGCATTCATGAGAATGCAAGTTCGATCCTTGGCCTTGCTCAGTGGGTTAAGGATCTGGCGTTGCCGTGAGCTGTGGTGTAGGTTGCAGATGCAGCTCAAATCTGCCATTTCTGTGGCTCTGCCATAGGCTGGCAGCTACAGCTCCGATTGGACCCTTAGCCTGGGAACCTCCCCATATGCTGCAGGTGCGGCCCTTGAAAGACAAAAAATAAACAAATAAAAATAAAAAATTTAAAAAAATTAAAATAAAGTGAGCAGCTTCGAGTCCTTCCTTGTCCTTCCCCCTGGCTTCATTGTACCCTAAACCCAAGTACCCATAAGGTAAAGATTAGGCACCCTGAGCATAATTGCCTGTGGGTTTAAGATTATTAGCACACATAATGGTTTTCAGGAACTTTCCTAGTTTGTTCTAATCTCTGATCACTATGCCCTTTTCACAAGTACTGTTATTCTAGGCAATAACCCAGAAGACCACCGTCAGGATCATGCCAAGATCTCCTGACTCCACCTTTGATGACTAAGATTCTCCCCGCCCCCCAAAAAAGAAGAATGCATGTCTGCCCCAGTCCTGATTCCTAGCTGAAAACCTGTTAGTCTCCTTTCTACTATAAAACTCCCCACAGTTCTTCCCAATGGAGGGCACAGCCTTTAAGGCATTAGCCTGCTGAGGTCTCCTTTGCCTGGCAGAGCAATAAAAGATATCTTTTCTTCCTTCACCCAAAACTCTGTCTCCGAGTGTCTATTCAACACCAGTAGACAGAGGCTGAGTGTCGACAACAGCCTCAGAGGTGCCATCATCCTCCAGTCGCTACCTGAGGTGCTTAGCAGAGAAGACATATCAACAGGATGAGATTCAAGGACAATTTCCGGCACAGGTAAAGCTAGTTTAATTTTTTAAGCTACTGTATATTGAGAATGTCCTCTGTGCCAGACTCTTTATCTAACCACCTAAAATCTTCACACAAACTTATCAAAGTTCACATCATTATCCATTTTTTAGAGAAGAGGAAGCTGAGAGAAATTGAGCAATTTGCCAGAAGTCACATGACCTGAAATATACAGAACTGGTTCTAAGACCCAGGTCAATAGCACTCAGAGACTGTTATGTAGGCACTGCCAAAGTTGAGGGGAAGGAAGACACCCTCATCCCCAGTTTTCCTTCTGACAGGTCAGAACCCTCAGACTTGGAGTTACTTGGCATTTGCAGTGAGTATTTTCCAATTCCTGGTTACAAAAGGCCTCTGCACAGATAGGAATGAAATCACTGCCCTGTCCCATCCCCTGCAGCACATCACAACAAATATCAGTCTTTTCCCTTGCAGGCCGTATTGACCGTATTTGCCTGTATTTCTCTGACTACATTTCATTTCCATTAGCAGACCTAGAGCTAGAAGCCCCAAACCAGAACTGGGCACTGTGTCACAGAGCAGTCTGATCACATTGGGAGAAGTGGAACATGTGACATCCTCCTGGTTTCTGGCATGCTAACAGGCTCTAAAGAATTCCAAGCCTCTATCACTGGACAGAGCAAGTTCCCAAAGGCAAAACTTTCCCCAGAACCCTGGATGAGCAGGAGGCACCAGGCTCTTCTGCCAAACAATTTTTTTCCCTTTCTTAGGGCCCTCCACTTCCCCCAAAGGAGAGGCTTTTATTCATTCAATGTACATTGGATGAGCAGAGGGGCCAGGCCCTGTGCTAGGTGCCAAAGACAGGAAGGTGATTCCATCTAGTAGGGGAGAGAGAGATGTGATCAGATGACAAATGACCACCTGATGTGGCAAAGTCTATACTGGGGGGTAGGAAAGGGGTGTGGGAAACACAGAGGGAGGAGGAAGACTGAATTTTACTGGAGGATGTAGAGAAAGGTTTTCCTAAAGAGATAACAAAGAACCACTTGATTAGTTCTTTTTAAACCAACCACTTACGGAACAACACGTTTTTTCAAGGTATGATGCCAGGACTTAGCCATCCAGATCTTTACTTCACGATGGAGGCAGTGAGGTTTCATCATGGCCAGTTCACTGAAGTGCAAGGGGTCATGACTTCATCCCACATGTACTGATGGCTCCATGGTATATGGGCCAGAGCCACAGAAGACATTTCCTAACAGTGACCACAAGACTTGTAATGCCAGCCCTTGGTCACAAGGGGGACAGGTCAGAATCTGAATTCTGGAGTTTTAAAAGCCAAAGGACATAGAGACTCCATCCACTTAAGTGGTTTGTAAAACCACAGGGTGTAGAGTGGGGGGGGCTATATCCAAGCTTGAAACAATGCAACTCGTTTTCATATATTCAGTGTCTGCTTTTCTTTGAGATGAGGGTCCTATTACTGAAAAGCATTTAAACTGATCCACTCACTTTACAGACAAAGGAAACTGAGCTTCAAAGAAGGAAAAGAGGAGTTCCCATTGTGGCTCTGCAGGTTAAGAACCTGACACAGTGTCCATGAGGATGCGGATTCGATCCCTGGGCTCCCTCAGGGGGTTAAGGATCTGGCATTGCCACAAGCTGCCATGTAGGTCACAGATGCAGCTGGGATCTGGCATTGCTGTGACGGTGGCTTAGGCCTACAGCTGCAGCTCCAATTTGAGCCCTAGCCCAGGAAATTCCCTATGTCGTGGGTGTAGCCATAAAAGAAGAAGGAAAATAATTTACCTCATATGACACTGAGCATAGGATTTAACTTCTATGAGCCTCAGTTCCTCCATCCGTGACATGGGAATGATAATAGGTTATACCTATGTGTTGCTTTGAGGATTGAGATAACACATTCAAATAATTAGGCCAATACCCGAAACATACTAGATATTGGAAAAATACTGATTACTACTATTATAATGAGGATAATGATGCAGCCAGTTCTAGTTCTTTCTTCCTTTTTTTTTTTTTTTTTTAAGGGCCGCATGGGTGGCATATGGAAGTTCCCAGGCTAGGAGCTGCAGCCAGCAACCTCAGCTCCCAGCATGCCGAATCCTTAACCCACTGAGCAAGGCAGGAATCAAACCTCCATCCTCATGGTACTAGTCGGGTTTGTTACCGCTGAGCCACAGAAACCGCCCCCCACCCCCAGTTCCAGTTACTTCTTAAAACTGAAATATCGCCCTTCGCAACACAGCGTTCTGTTCTCTACATCATGCTGGCTCAGGACAGGCACTGGCCAGTGTGACCTGACAAAGCTGACCACTCCTCCCTCCTGGATTCACTTATTCTCATTTGGGTTTCTGCAAAAGGTGCTCACCCATTGGGTTTGCCCTCCTACCTCACTAGCTACTCCCTCCTCACGTCCTTGACCTTGAGCCTTTAGATTTGCCTCAGTGCTCAAGCTTTAAATATCTTCTTTTCTCTCATCTACACTCATTCCCTAGGGCACCTTATTCCCTCTGTATGTTAATGACTCACAAATGTCCAGCTCATTCTCTCCCCCCTGGGCTCCAAGACCTGAAACCCACCCAGTATTTCCATTTCAATACAGATATCTCAAAATAATTATTTCCCAAATAGAATTCTTGATTTTCCTCCCAGATTTGCTCCTCCCCCCACTCTTTCCCATTTCAAAGAATGCCCCCAACCTCCTCCCAGCTGTTCAAACCAAAAAACCCAGGTACCTTCTCTCTTTGCCTCCCATGCCATTATCTAATCCACCAGCACATCCTGTTGGCTATGCCTCTCAAATTCATGAGATTTCACAAATTCACCTACTTCTCAACCCTGCATTGCTAAAACCTCAGGCTAAACTCCCATTATCTTTGGCCTACATTACCTCAAAGGCCTCCAATCTCATCTCCCTGCATTCACTTTTGCCACCTTCTAGACAGTTCTCCATGCAGGAGCCAGAGTGATCATTTTAAAATCATTATTCAGATGATGTGATTCCTGTGCTTAAAATTTCCTGTGATAACTTCTCATTGGACATCCCCAGGTCAAGCAGCATAGCCCTGCCCTCATTCCCAGTACATTTTTCCATCCCACTATCCCACATCTTTCCTTCATAGCACTTAAAGCCATTTGAAATTGTAGGTGCATATATGTAACATTTTTATTTCTTTGCATTTTTATTTATTTATTTATTTATTTATTTTTTGTCTTTTGTCTTTTTTTGTCTTTTGTTGTTGTTGTTGTTGCTATTTCTTGGGCCGCTCCCGCAGCATATGGTGGTTCCCAGGCTAGGGGTTGAATCGGAGCTGTAGCCACCGGCCTACGCCAGAGCCACAGCAACGCAGGATCCGAGCCGCGTCTGCAACCTACACCACAGCTCACGGCAACGCCGGATCCTTAACCCACTGAGCAAGGGCAGGGATCGAACCCGCAACCTCATGGTTCCTAGTCGGATTCGTTAACCACTGCGTCTTTGCATTTTTAAATGTCTTAAACATACACACACTAGCTCATGCAATGTCATGAGGCAGGAACTTTGTCTGTTGCTCTATCCCCAACACTGAAAAGAGCGCCTGTCACAGCAGGCCCCCAGCAAATATTTGTTGACTACATGAATGAAAACAGAAATCTGAGACTCGTCTTGACTGGGTCCCAACATCCCCTGCCTGTCTCTGTGAAATCCCCCTCCCAAAGGAAGTCCAGATTCTAGAAAAGACCATAGGGAGTCTGAGAAGAAACTACTTTTCACCCACACATCGAGCCTGACAGGTAAATTAAGCATCAATAGAAACTCTCTGATAGTCTTATTTTCATGGCAAAACTGCAATTTTTCCAGTCCACAATATTTTAATGAGAAAGGATCCGTCATGATCAAAAGCATTGTTCCTAACTAAGGTCATGATGAATGTACAATAATTAAGATATTTCAACTAGTGTCACTTGCTCAACACATTCCAATTAAGGAGGATGCTATAAATAAAGAGGTTAGAAACACCAGCTATTGCAAACATTCTATAAGAGAAGTGCTCTTGCACCGAACCCTTCAAGATAAGAGTTCTGATGATGAATGGCTTACTGCTACAGAAACGTACTGACTCGTAGAACCATAGACACAGGGACAGAGGGGGAGAGCATACTGATGTGCAAAGGCATTCCAAGCCAGCATCAGGACCCTGGACAACAGTCAAAGTTGGGGGGTTAAAATCAGGATTGACCTTGGATAACATTGTACAATAAGAGAAGTGGGCCAACAGAGGAAGTAGTGAGTGCAAGGGGTTTTCACTATCTCCACTCACTTCAGCTACATGGGAGACAAAGTGGAGGAATAGAAGGGAATTTGGTCTGTAGCTTATAGTGCAGGGGTGGAAGGTTGGGGTGGTCGGGAAAGCTCTGAAACCAAGCAGGACCCTGTGGGCTCCTGGGCGCACAAGTCTTTCTGCGTCCCCGATTTCTTGTTTTTAGGGAATGAACTTCAGCCTTCATGACCTTCCCTGAGTTCCAAAGGGCAGGTTCAAACAGTTGCTAACTGGGGAAGGGAGGGGATGCAGAGACGAGAGAAACAATCAAGAAACAGTAGTGCAGGGGGTTCCTCATTGTGGCTCAGTGGAAATGAACCTGCCTAGTATCCATGAGGATATGAGTTCCTTCCCTGGCCTCACTCAGTGGGTTAAGGATATGGCGTTGCCATGAGCTGTGGTGTAGGTCCCAGATGTGGCTCAGATCCCGCATCACTGTGGCTGTTGTGTAGCTCCAGCTCCGATTAGACCCCTAGCCTGGGGACTTTCAACTTTCATATGCCACGGGTGTGGCCCTAAAAAAAGGGGGGGGATAAAACCAATAATGCAACTTTGGGGGCAGGGTCCTGGTTCCTCCTCAAGGAATACACATAACAGTAGCTTTTGAGTTCTTCTACAGAACCAAACCCCCAACAAATGGAAGATGTTGATGAATCATTCTTTATTCTGGAAAGAAGACCACCAGCCCACTGAACACCAGCTTTGAAAACAATGTCATCTTCTGTCTACCCTGATCCTTATCTGCAGCCCTATTTTTCACTCCAAAAATTATAAAACCACCTCCCAATCTCTCCTAAGGGGGGGGCACAGTCTTTGAGGTATGAGCCTGCTGTGACACTCCTTTGCCTGGCAAAGCAATAAAGCTATTTTTTCTCCTTCGCCCCAAACTCTGTCTCCGTGTTTCTATTCGGCACCGGTGAGCAGAGGCTGAGTTCCGGCAACAGCGCCAACACTGAATTCATGTTAGAATAACCTGTGAATCTTGACATGCCTAGGCGTCACTCCCAGTGATTCTGAATTAATTAATCTGGAGGAATTTCCAGGCACTAATATGTTGTTTAAGCTTCCCAGGTGATTCCAATGTGCAGGCAATTTTGAAAACCATTTTTAGGTGATCCAAATCTTAGGAAGGCTGCCTTTTTTTTCTTTTTTTAAATTCAGTGGTTCTCAAAGTGTGATTACTGGACCTAAAGCAACAGTATCCCCTAGGAACCTGTTAGAAATGCAAATTATGGGGCTCCACCTCGGATATATGGAAATCAGAAATTCGGGGGGTTGGGCACAGTGGTTTAACAAGCCATCCAAGTGACATATAAAGGAACTGAATATACCCCCTCTGAGTTTAATAGAGTTAAACAGCTGGAGCTACAAGAAGCAACCAGGTGTACTTTATATCCAAAATGAACTGAAGCACTAATGCTGGAACTTTTTGTAGACTCTCCTCTCACCTCAAGAGAAGATGTTAGTGAAGTTAAACAAGAACACTGAACCAAAGTGCAAATATAAGATTAAATCCAAGGTTAGAAGATTCTATATCTAGAAACATTTAAGGATTAACAATAAAGATACTGTTTATACTTAAGAGTCTTTCCTTTAAATAACATTAGTTCTGTAGAAGCACTTTTAAAACATTATTAATGTGCCTCTGGGAAGCTTGTTAAAAATGCATATTCCTGGCCCTACACCCAGAGATTCTGATTTAGTAAGTATGGATTGAGGCTCATAAGTTCATGTTTTGGAGTTCCTGTTGTGGCACAGCAGTGGAAACCAATCCAACTAGGAAACATGAGGTTGCGGGTTCGATTCCTGGCCTTGCTCAGTGGGTTAAGGATCCAGCGTTGCCATATGTGGTGTAGGTCACAGACATGGCTTGGATCTGGTGTTGCTGTGGCTGTGGCATAGGATGGCAGCTGTAGCTCCTATTCAACCCTTAGCCTGAGAACCTCCATATGCCACAGGTATGGCCCTAAAAAGACCAAAAAAAAAAAAAAAAAAGGGAAAGAAAAATAAACAAATTCGCCTTTTGTTTTGGTTTTGTTTTTTTGTTTGGCTGTGCCCCAAGCATGTAGAAGTTCCCAGGCCAGAGTCAAACTCACACCATGGCAGTGACCCAAGCCATGCTGGATCCTTAACTTGTGCACTACAGGGGAACTTCTTAAATTTACAACTTCAATAAGCTTTTTAAGTAATTCTGTAGCTGACAGGAGACAATAGCCTCTTGAGTGCTGAATCCATAAAACAGAATCAGAGAGTAAGAACAATAATGGCAAAAGCAAGACCCATAAAGTAGACATGTGGAAGCTGAAACTGCAGCTTGTTTTATATGTTCTACTTAATTCTTGTTTGGGACCTATTTATTTTAAATCTATAAACAAATTGCCCAAGTTTCTCAGAATAATTTTGGGGTATCTCTAAATACAAAATTTGGCATGTAAAGTCATAGAGAGTTCACAAATATCATCATTTATATGTGGATCTTTAAAAAATGATACAAATGACTTCCATATGACCCCGCAATCCCACTCTTGGGCATCTATCCGGACAAAACTCTATTTACAAGAGACACATGCACCCACATGTTCATTGCAGCACTATTCACAATAGCCAGGACATGGAAACAACCCAAATGTCCATCAACAGAGGATTGGATGAGGAAGCTGTGGTATATATACACAATGGAATACTACTCAGCCATAAAAAAGAATGACATAATGCCATTTGCAGCAACATGGATGGAACTAGAGATTCTCATCCTGAGTGAAATGAGCCAGAAAGACAAAGACAAATACCATATGATATCACTTATAACTGGAATCTAATATCCAGCACAAATGAACATCTCCTCAGAAAAGAAAATCATGGACTTGGAAAATAGACTTGTGGGTGCCTGATGGGAGAGGGAGGGAGTGGGAGGGATCAGGAGCTTGGGCCTATCAGACACAATTTAGAATAGATTTACAAGGAGATCCTGCTGAGTAGCACTGAGAACTATGTCTAGATACTCATGTTGCAACAGAACAAAGGGTGGGGGAAAAAAATGTATACATGTAAGGATAACTTGATCCCCATGCTGTACAATGGGAAAAAAAATAAATTACAAAAATGATACAAATGAACTTACTTATGAAACACAAACACAGACATAGAGAACAGACTTGTGATCGCCGAAGGAGAAGGTGGGGAGGGAAAAATGAGTTCGGGATTTACATGCGCACACTACTATATCTAAACAGGTAACTAACAAGGACCTCCTGTGTAGCACAGGGAACTGTATTCAATACTTCCAATAACCAATAATGGAAAAGAATATGAAAAATGTATATATTATATATATAAGTATATATAAACATATATTTTATATATATATATATATATATCACTGTCGTGTACCTGATCTAACACATTGTGAATAAACTACATTCAATAAAATTTTTTAAGTCAAAAAAGACCCAAACTTGAAATCTTTTTTAAAAAAGAAAATAAAAAGCACCAAAATAGTGCACATACGAGTAACTATAAAAGAATTTTCTCCTACTCTTTTAATACTTTAAAAGAGAATTAATAGCTTAAACCAAAAAAAATAACAATTTATTGTGAAATTTGTTACATGTGTAATAAAAGTAAGATGAATGACAACAATAGCACAAAGGCTTGGAGGAGAGAAATGGAAGTAAACTGTTTAAGGCTCATACTACACAGCAAGTAGTAAATTACCACTTGAAAATAGACTGTGGATAAAGATATAGTCTATAAACCCCAAAGAAACTAACAAAATGATAAAACAAATGTTCAAATTAATAAGCCAATTAGAGATTAAATTAAATTTTAAAATTTCAAGTAATTCAAAAGAAAGGCAAAAAAAAAGACAAGGGAACAAAGTATACAGTTGATAAATGAAAAACAAATAGTAAGAGGAGCAGTTTAAAACTAACCATATCAATCATCACATTAAATGTAGATGTCTAAACATCCCAATTAAAAGGCAGAGATTGTCAGATCGCCTATTGTAACAAGACCTAACTGTATACTGTCTTCAAAAAACATTCTTCAAATTAAAAAAAATAAAATAAATAAGCTAAAAGTAAAATTATAGGAAAAGACACACCTTGTTAGCGAGAGTCAAAGTTGGAGTGGTTGTATTTTATCAGACAAATCAAAAAAGTAAAACCATGTGATCATCCTAATGCAAAAAAAAAAAAAAAAGAAAAAGAAAAAGAAAAAGGGAGTTCCCATTGTGGCCCAGTGGAAATGAATCCGACCATGAAGTTGCATGTTCAATCCCTGGCCTTGCTCAGTGGGTTAAGGATCTGGGTGTTGCTATGAGCTGTGGTGTAGGTCGCCGACGGATCTGGCATTGCTATTGTGGCTGTGGCGTAGGCCAGAAGCTGTAGTTCTGATTCTGCCCCTAGCCTGGGAACCACCATATGCCACGGGTGTGGCCCTAAAAAGCAAAAATAAATAAATAAATATATAAAATAATTACAAAATTTCAACATCTATTACTGAGGAAAAGTCTCAACAAGTTCAGAATAAAAGGTAAACTTCCCCAACTCCTCAACCTGATAAGGACATCATTGTAAAACTTACAACTAACCTATTTAATGGTGAAGACTGATGCTTTTCCCCTGAGATCAGGAATAAGAAAAGCATATTCACATTCATATTATTATTTTAAACAATATTCTGGAGGTTTTATTAACTACAATTACAAAGGGAAATGCAATAAAATTTATCAAAATTGGAAAGATACAAAACGATCTTTTGTGAATGACATGATTATCTACGTAGAAATTTCAACCGAATCTATAAAAAACTAGAACCAATGCATGGGCTTAGTAAGTTTACAAATAAAATAAAGTAATGACTGTCCTTTTATAGATTAATAATGAACACTCAGAAATTGAAATAGGAGTTCCCGTCGTGGTGCAGCGGTTAACGAATCTGACTAGGAACCATGAGGTTGCGGTTTCGATCCCTGCCCTTGCTCAGTGGGTTAAGGATCCGGCATTGCCATGAGCTGTGGTGTAGGTTGCAGACGCAGCTCGGATACCACGTTGCTGTGGCTCTGGCGTAGGCTGGCAGCTACAGCTCCGATTCGACTCCTAGCCTGGGAACCTCCATATGCTGCGGGAGTGGCCCAAGAAATGGCAAAAAAAAAAAAAAAAAAAAAGAAAGAAAAGAAAAAGAAATTGAAATAATAGAAATACCACTTGCAAAAGCATCGAAACATATAAAACATTTAGGGATAAATCTGACAATATATTTGTAAGGGTTTTACACTGAAAACTGCATAACACCACTGAGAGAAAAACAAAGAAGACCTAAATAAATAGAAATTTATACCATGTAGATGAGTTAGAAGATTCAATATTTAGATGTTGATTCTCCCTCAGTTGATCTATAGAACATATGCAATCATAATCAAAACCCCCGTATGAGACTGGAGGTATAGAGAAGGAATTTACTACAAAGAAAAAATACTCTGCCTCGACTGTTCTGTATCATACACCACATGGATACCTAACAATGCATTTGTCAAACTTCATACAACTGTATACCACAAAGGAATTTTACCACATGCAAATTTTTTAAAATGCATTATTCTGCAGACACACATTCCCTAGCTCTGTTTGCTCAGAGGAACTAGAAGCAAGGAAACTTAGCAATGAGCACATCTAGAGCCCATGTATTCATTTCCAATATTCTCTAAAAAAACCAGGGTTCCTTGGAGAAGTGTTTGATTTTAGGGCTGGAACAGGGAAAACACCAGGTACCTGGATCATTTTACAGTGCTAAAAAAGTAAAGAAATGATTAGGGGATAGGATAATGGGATAGGGGAATGTCAAAAGGAAACAGGAGCTGACAAGAGCGAGCTTCCAATGGCCAAAATTTGGACAATTTGGGCAACACGTTAAGGAATGATAATGTTGGATTATAATCCAGAGAATAAAATAAATATCTATGAGATAAATAAATGACTGAATAGAAGTATCAGCTCTCCCTTACTGAATAATTTAAATTAATAAATGCAGAAGAGATGGGGGAAATAGAAAGTAACTATTATAAACATCACAGTAACACTTTCTGCAGACAAAATCCACTGGTAAATGTTAAAATTAGTGGGTAACTCTTTAAGGAGAAACAGTATATTTGCATATCCTCCGAGTATGTTTGCCAAACTATTTCTTAGTTACTGTGTTGTTTTTAACACATACCCACAGGTTTTTGATACTCCTCCCTTCTGGAGATGGAAGGCGCTTAGTTCTTATTCCCTTGAGTATTGGCTGAACTTAATGGCTTTCTTTTAGTGAACAAAGTATGGAAACTGAAAAAAAAAGCACTTTTCAGTGAAGAAATCTATCAGACATTACCTTACCCAAGTGACCAAAGTTAGCATTACCAATGGTAAGTCATTTTGATATCAAGCAACCCTTGATACTGTGTGATGAGAAAAGCACTTCACCTCTGTGGTATTCTTTCCCTCAATCTATTACCTTGGTCTGATAATGAGAAAATATACAAATCCAAATTGAGGGGTATTCAACAAAATACTTAGAGAAGCACTCTTCAAAAGTATGAAGCCCATAAGAGAATTTTTTGGAATGAAAAGTAAATGCAACGTGACATCCTGGTTTGGATTCTGAAACAATAAGTAGACATTAGTAGAAAATAGGATAAATCCAAGTAAAGTCTTTAGTTAATAGTATTGTAGTCATGTTAATTTCTTAGTTTTGACCATTGTATAATGGTTATGTAAGTTATTAACATTAGGAGAACCTGGGAAAAGTATAAATGGATAGATTATGAGCTATTTTTGCAACACTTTTTACTAAGGTTAGAAGTATTTTATAACAGAAAATTCTTGCAATACTTATTGCAGACAGAGCTGTTTCTAAAGTTAACTTACAAATGAAAATAACCTAGAACAACAAAAGAATTTTGGAAAAAAAAAAGAACAAAATTGGAGGACAAACACTGTGTAACTAAGAATTTTTATAAAATAATCAAGATGATGTGGTATCATAAAAATGCAATAGGTCAATGGGGCCAAATAGAGAACCAAGAAATAGACACACATGTATGTTCAATTGATATTTGACAAAATTTCAAGAGGAATTCAATAGAGAAATGATATTGTTTTCAGTAAATGGTGCTCAAATAAACGGATGTCTATTTGCCAAAAAAAGGAATATCAATCTTTATTCTACACCATATACAAAAATTAACTCAAAATGAATCATAGAATTAAATGTAAAAATACTTAAAAAAACTTTTAGAAAAAAATATGTAGGAAAATATTTTTGTGACCATGGATTAGGCAAAGATTTCTTGGATATAATACCAGTACACACAAAAAAAGGTGATAAATTGGATTTCATCCAAATTCTAATTCCCCTTCTTTAAAAGATACTGGTAAGGGAATAAAAAGAGAAGATATAGAATGGCAGAAAATCACTGTACAGCATATTTGATAAATAATCCTCAAAACTCAATAATAAGGGAAACATTAACTCAATGTTTTGAATGGACAAAAAAATTGAACAGCATTTCAACAAAGAAAATATACAAATGACCAATAGGCACATGAAACGATGCTCGACATTATTAATCACTAGAGAAGTCCAGTTTAAAATCGTAAGATACAATTACACATATATTAGAATGTTTAAAATTAAAAAGGTTGACTGTATTAAGTGTTGGTGAGGATATCAAACACCTGGAACTCAATGTGCTGGAAATTTAGTGTTAAGACCACTTTTGAAGATACTTTGGTAATTTCTTAAAATGTTAAAAAGTTAAATGTACAACTATGATATGATTCAACCATTTTACTCCAAGGTATTTATCCAAGAGAAATGAAAGCATGTGTCCATACAAAAACTTGTATATAAATTCCCATAACAACTTTATTTGTAATGGTTAAGTAGTGGAAATGGCTCAAGTGTCCATCCACATATAAATGGATCCATACAATGGAATGTTGCTCATAAATAAAAAGCAGTACATTGATGATACACACAATACACCATTTAGACGTATCTCAAAATAATGATATTGAGTTAATGAATCCAGACCCCTCCTCAAAAAAAGAGTATATATTGTATAATTTCATTTATATAAAATTTAGGATATAATGTATATGGATCAAAAGCCATTTTCAGGAGCTGGGGTGGCATTCCAAAGGGACCCAATGAAACTTTGGGTCATGATGGAGAGAGATGTTCACTATCTTTATAGCAGGTGTGATTTCACGGATGTAGACACGGGAAAACATTAAATTGTACGCTTTTAATATGTACAGTTTATTTTATGCCACTTATACCTCCACAAACCTGTTTTTTTTTTTTTAAGTACCATGGGAGTTCAGAGTAGATACATTCAAGATGGATCACAGTAGTAGGACAGGGAGCCCTGACTTTATCATCCAGTGGGTGTAATAATGATCTGTATTGGTGAGATAGCCCTGTCTCTGATATGTACTTTCTTTGAAATGATGGGAGCATGAAAAATCTCAAATTATATGTCCAACTCTAAAAGAAATTAGTTCCATTGAATCTAAGATTTGGAAGTGTCCTAAAGGTCCAGTAGTTTTTAAACATTGCCCCACAGGACTTTGTAGTTCCTCTGAGTGCTCCACAGTGTGTATGAGGTGGGTGGTGCTGTCCAGGTTGAGAAGACATAGGAGGAAGTGTTGGTTCTTCCATTCTGCTTCAATTACAGTGGCTCCACTCTTATCTGCTATATACTGAATTTCAGAGTAATTTGAAAAAGTAAAAGCATTCCATAACTAAACAGAAAAAAAGGAAAATCCCAGGTCTAGCTCAGTCTGCTATGAGACTAATTTTTCACTACATCCATTTATGACAGCTATTATAGTGTAGCTAAAACAGAGAGATTGGGAAGCCCTGCTTACTAATCTAATTACTTCAGCTCTAACACGGAATAGGAAGAAAGGAGTTATTCAACAAGAGAACAGAATGGGAAAGTTGGATGACCTAATTTTTCGTGAAGCATGCCTTTCTTTAAAATCACATAGGAGTTCCAGTCATGGCGCAGTGGTTAACGAATCCGACTGGGAACCATGAGGTTGCGGGTTTGATCCCTGGTCTCGCTCCATGGGTTAAGGATCCAGTGTTGCCATGAGCTGTGGTATAGGTTGCAGATGTGGCTCGGATCCTGAGTTGCTGTGGCTGTGGCGCAGGCCTGTGGCTACAATTCTGACTAGACCCCTAGCCTGAGAATCTCCATATGCCACAGGAAGCGGCCCTAGAAAAGGCAAAAAAAAGACAATAAATAAATAAATAAATAATATAATATAGATCAATAATAGTGATGAAAGCAAACATTTATTGAGCACTTACCATATGCCAGGAACTGGACTCATCACTTTACATGTATTAACTCATTAAATTTTCACAGCCAAGCTATGGGATAAGAGCTATTTATCATCCTCACTTGTCAGACGTGGAAACTGGGGCAAAGAGAGGTTAAGGGTTTGCCCAAGGGCACAAAGCTAGTAAGTTGTGAAGTCCATATTAAAACCCACATATGCTTGACTCCAGAGCATATGCTCTTGATTACTACATGCTGTTGCTCTCTAGATCAATCATTTTCAATCTATACGCTATGGAAGTGTTTCTTAGATGTGTTGGTGGAGTGGAGGGAGGCTGAAAAGGTGGGAGGGAGTCTGGCTTCTTATCATCACTACCCTCACTCTTTTAATCACAGCAACTCTGCTTTTATTTGTTTATATATCCACACTATGTATGTGATTTCAACAGGAAAAGTTTTCACTGCTAAAAAAACCTAAAAGGCTTGAAAAGTTCTGATAATAGTAGAATCCCTTCATATTACAGATGTAAATACTGAGGATACAAAGGGAATATGCTCTACCTTCAGTAACAAAAATACAGTAAGTTTTGGCCCTAGAAAAAAAGGCAAAAAAAAAAAAATACAGTAAGTTGGTGGCAGGTCCTGACTCTCTCTAGTACTCTTTCCTATATGCCACTATTTCACCATCAGACCCAAATAGGTCTCATCAAAGTTTTAGTGTCATACACAAGTTTTGTAAAATCAAAATTGAAAGTAAGCAATGTCTAGAGAGAAGACCCTATTCTGAAATTCAGAGGGAGCTATCCTCCTCCAGGAAGTAACAGCCATCTCCAACAGTCAAATATTCAAGACAAGATATTTTTCTTTGACCACCAGTGGGCATTGGAGTGTACAAAAAAATTCAGTGCTATTACGGAACTTAGCATCTTTCTTAGGTGCACATCAGGTAGGAGGCTAGGAAGGAATTTAAGTTTAAGCTCTTTGCATTACACTTTTCATAGGGAATATGCTTTAAAATGGAAGAGAAGACAACCACAGGCAACTCTGCATTTCAAAAGGACTTATCTAAATTCTGTCAGAGCCAGGGTGCTAGGCAATCCTCAGAACTTTAAAGGGTTTATGAAACTCTTCAATTGTTATGTAATATTTATATGTATGTGCATATATCTGGAGAGTGAGTCTAGCCGTCTTCAGAATCTCAAAGGAGCTCGAAACCCCTAAAAGGTTAGGAAACTCTGATTTGGAACAAGGTTTTGTGACTGAATTGGGCATTAAGCCCTTTGTCAGATCAGAGGGAGGTAAGCTGTCTGCTACGTCTAAAGGCTCTAATATAAGTGAAAACTGAGGCTAGGGCTTTATTTTTCTGCCTGCTTATCTACCAGCTTATCTCATAGATAGCATGAGGAAAGGTAATGAAGAGAAAAAAATTAGGTATATTGGGCTGTGTGATCTGATATATGATGCCAAATAACCCACTGAGTGTAAGCTTTTGCCTTTTAACCTGTTTGAATATCATACAGGTAGCCTGATACAGCGGAAATAGTATTGGTTCTAGAGATAAACAGACCTGGATTCAAATCCAGGTTCTTCCACTCTGGGGCAAGTTATTTAACTTCTTCAAGCTTTTCTTACCTCATTTATACAATGGGAATAATAGGAGCTACTTTATAATACTGTTGTATAGTTTAAATGGTATAAGGTAAGGTATCTGGTAACTGGAAAGGGCATAATAAATAGTAGAAATTCTTGTTCGGATTTACTATTACCATCATAAACATTCTTCCTACTACTGTTTTTTTAAAATTCCCTCTAATTATTTTCCTGTCCTGTTATATCTTTTACTTTTCTGATTGTCCCCTTCCTTCTCTCTCGTCCCCCTCTTTGTCAATTTCTTCCTATTTTTTTCTCTCTTTAATCTCCCTTTTTATCTCACTCTATGTCTGTCTTCACTGCTATCCACCTGTCAGAAAGCTGGGAAACATGAACCAACTTGAAAAACTACTAAGATATGAATAGTCAATGGAAAACAAAAGGCATTTATTAAGTCGAATTTCAAAACATACCAGATCTCATTATTGAGTTACTGTGTCTTCACCTGAAATCTCACTAAATATGCAATTACCTCTAAATGAACCTTAGCCTTTTAAATAGCTCGATCTCAGCCCAAAATCAATGTCAGATTTCCTGTTGTACTCAGAGCTACAAAAAAAGTCCCTGGGTGCCATGGAGATTTGAAGTTCTCCCCCAAAGTCTTGAGCTTTTACTTAAATGAAAAGCCAAATATCCAAGCAATATTTACCCAAGGACTTGTCTGCTACATTAATTAACCAAAATACGAAATAAACCTTCCAACCAACAATGCAATAGAGACAAATGGTCAACTAATTTTATTTTTTGTTCCTTTTTTTGGGGGGCGGGGGCACACCCATGGCATATGAAAGTTCCCAGACTAGGGGCAGGATGGGAGCTATAGCTGCTGACCTACGCCGTGGCCACAGCCACAGCAATGCAGAATCTAAGCCGCATCTGCAACCTACACCACAGCTCATGGCAATGCCAGACCCTCTAACCCACTGAGCGGGACTGGAAATGGAACCCACATCCTCATGGATACTCGTTGGATTCATTACTGCCAAACCATGACATGAACTCGTGGTTGACTAATTTTAAATTTTCCTTTAGGAGTTCCCGTTGTGGCTCAGTGGTAACAAACCAACAAATATCCTTAAGGATACTCCTTAAAAAAAAAAAATTTCCTTTATAGCAGAAATTAAAAAAATTTTATGTATACCTTGGCTATCTTAAATAAACATACATTTATTTTCTAATATTTTGATGTAGGATCAAAGCCTACATTATAATTTTTTCTCTTATAAAACTTACCTGTGGAAGTCCCCATCATGGCTCAGCGGAAACGAATCTAACTAGCATCCATGAGGACACAGGTTTGATCCCTGGCCTTGCTCAGTGGATTAAGGATCTGGCATTGTCCTGAGCTGTGGTATAGGTTGCAGACATGGCTCAGATCTGGCATGGCTGTGGCTGTGGCATAGGCCAGCAGCTATAGCTCCTATTGGACCCCTAGCCTGGGAACCTCCATATGCTGCAGGTGTGGCCCTAAAAAGACAAAAATAAATAAATAAAAAATAAAAATAAATAAATAAAATTTACCCATAAGTATTACAAATGATTTTTAGCTTCAGTTCCATTAAAATAGAGTAAGTACCAATAGCAAATTAAAAAGCACATTAAGTAAAGAATCCTTCCAGACTTTATGATTTAATTCCCAATCATTTATACTTGTCATAACCCCATTTGGGTTGACAGAAACATTTCTAGTGACATGGCTTTACTGAGTTTTTCCAAATCACTTCAGTATTCTTAACTTTTATTATTAAATGTATCATACGAACATTATATGTAATGTATATGTATGATAGATATAAAGGATGAACATTAAATGAGCATCCAGTTTAAGAAATATATCTTTACAAATAACTTTGAAAGCAAGAACTGTGAAATGTCTGAGATTTTACCCTACTTGCAAGCTGACAAGTTGGCCTGCCATAGTTTTCTGGATGCTGACAAAAATCAATCTAGTTATCTATCTTTATGCCAATACCACACTGTTTTGATCACTATAACATTCTAACAAGACTTGAAAATCAGCTAGTGCAAGTCCTCCAATTTTGTTCTTTTTTGAACTTGTTTTGGCTAATCTTGGTTCTTTATATTTCCATCTTAATTTGAGAAATGGTTTGTTAATTTCCAAAAAAAAGCATACCAGTATTTTGATTGGGATTGCCGTGAATCTGTAGATAAATGTGTGGACAGAAGGGATCAACATAGTAAGTAGTAGGACACTGAGTTCAACTCCCCCCAAGAACACATCAAAAATATATCCATACGTGGTGCAAGTCTACTGAGAGCAAACTGGAAAACTGTCAGAAACAACTCTTACACAACCAAAGATGTAAAGAAAGATACACATAGAGTTAGGTAGGAAGGGAAGAGAACCGATAAAACCAGGACCTGTGCTCACAGGCAGAGACACAGAAGACAAGGAGGGTTACATAAGCTTCGAGATCCTCCCTGGGGAGTAAGCATTTCACCACATACTGGGTACCTCAGCCCTGGGTTTTGACCCTGGGAAGATAAGTCCTCTTGGTTGATTTAAAAGCCAGTGGGATGTACAGGATAATTGAAAGAAATCTAGACTCCATCTGTGAAGATTGCACACATGCTTACTAATTCTTGGGAACAAGGAGGGGGAGGCATATAAAAACTGCTCAGGCCTCTGGCCAGTTGACCACGACAATCTTAGAACATGGCCCAACCCTTGCCCAGTGCCCAATTCAGCACCTCAAGCTGCGAAGAAGCTCCACATATAGAAAAGATTGCCACTGCAGAGGAAAATGTGTGCTTGGGGCTGGGAGACAGAGTCAGTTCTGACCCACTATGGCATCCCAAAAGGGGTGAAGGCAGCTGTTAATAGTGTTCATGGAGGTGACAGATGGGGTATAGTCTGGAACTCTGCCTGCTGTGCTGGGATCACCCACCCCAACCCATGCCCCAGCCTATGCCAGGTGGCTACTCTGGCCCTCTCTTGCTCCAGTGCTGCTCCCTTCTGGGGTAAAGATGCTGTTGCTAGGAGAGTAGAGGTGATAGACTACACTTAGAGGAAATGGAGCAAGCTCAAACAGAATCTCAGGGATTTTTCTCCAGCATCTTGAGACCCAAATTCATCCAATAGGGCAGAGACAGCCACTAAGCATAGTAGAAACCCCAGCTCACACCTGGCTCTGGCAATGTTTCTGGCCCCTACATCTCCAGACCCACCACTAACCAAGATAACAGAGGTCAGCACACGCCTGGGAAAATGCAAACCATGCTCACTTCAGATCCAGCTCTCCCACTGAAGACAATGGACACATGTAGACTGGAGGGAGATGCTCTCACACAAGGACATCCCTTCAAAACTGGGATAGGTAACCATTTCACCTGATGTGATCATGGAAGAGAAAGTTAAGCATAATGAGAAGACAAAGGAATTTGTTCCAAACTAAAGAACAAGAAAAAAAACCTTGCCAAAAACAACTAATGGAACAGAGATAAATAATTTACAAAATAATGAGTTCAGAGCATTAGAAATGAGAATGATAACTGAACTTGGGAAAAGAATAGGTGAGCACAGTGAAAATTTTAACAATTAAATTTAACAAATTTAATTTTAAATGATATAAAAAAGAACAGGTCAGAGCTGAAGAACACAATAGCTGAACTAAAAAACAAACTAGTAAGAATTAACAGCAGGATAGATGATACAGAAGAATGCATTAAGTGACCTGGAAGATAGATAGACTAACAGAAATAACCCAATCACAAGAACAAAAAGAACAACCAAATTTTTTTCTTTTAAATGATAATAGTTTAAGGGACTTTGGAGACAACATTAAGCATACTAACATTTGCATTATAGAAGTCCTAGAATGAGAAGAGAGAGATAAAGAGGCAGAAAGTGAGCTTGATGAAATTAAGGCTGAAAACATCCTGAACCTAAAGAAGGAAAGAAATACCCAGGTATAGGAATCACAGAGTCCCAAAGATGAACCCAAAGAGATCTAGATATATCACAATTAAAATAGCAAAAGGTAAAGGTAAAGAGAGAAATCTAATGGAAGCAAAAAAAAAAAAAAATCAAAAAACAAAAAATACAATGAAGACTCAGATACAAGGGAACTCCAATAAAGCTATCAGCTGAATTTTTTGCAGAAACTTTGCAAACAAGAAGGGAGTGGCATTATATATTTAAAATTCTGAATGTGGAAAAGCTATAACCTAGAATGTTTTACATAGCAAGATTATAATTTAAAATAGGAGAGAGAAGAATTTATCAGACAGGCCAAAATTAAAACCTATCTGAAAAGAAATAGTGAAAGATAGTCTCTAAATATTAAAAAAGCACAAATCTATAGGAAAGGGAAAATCATAACAGGAAAGGCAAATAGATAAAAGGATTGTGCCATGATCATATAGTGGTTAGTACTCTGCATTGTGGAAAAATCAATATAGTTAAAATGGCCATATTACCCAAAGCAATCTACAGATTTAATGTGATCCTTATCAAACTTCCTATGCCACTTTTCATGGACCTAGAGCAAATAATCCTAAAATTTACATGGAACCACAAAAGATCCAGAGTTGACAAAGAAATCCTGATGCAAAAGAACAAAGCTGAATGTCTAACTCTTCTACACTTCAGAAAATACTACGAAGATATACAAATCAAAATGGCATCCTATTGGTACAAGAACATATAGATCAATAGAAGAGAACTGAGAGTCCATAAATAATTTTGCACCTGTAGTCAACTACTCTTCATCAAATAAAGTAACACTATATAACTGAGAAAAGTTAATCTCTTTAGCAAGTGATACTGGGAAAGTTGGACAGCCACATGTAAATCAATGAAATTAGAATACCCCCTCAAACTATATACAAAAATAAACTCAAAATGGCTTAAAGAATTAAACATAAGCCATGACACCATAAAACCAGAAGAGAATATACACAAATATTCTTGGACATATATCATGGCAATGTTTTCTTAGGTAAGTCTTTGAAAGCAAAAAAATAAAAGCAAAAAGAAACGAATGGGACCTAATCAAACTTACAAGCTTTTGCACAGCAGAAGAAACCATAAATAAAATGAAAAGACAACCTATGGAATGGGAGAAAATATTTGCAGACAATGTGACAAACAAGAGCTTTATTTCAAAAATATGCAAATCACTCATACAACTAAAAAAACAAACAAAAACAAAAAACAACCCAATGAAAAAATGGGTAGAAGACCTAAGTAGAAATTTCCCTGAGACAAACAGACAGATGGCCAAAAATCACATGAAAAGATGTTTGCCCTAATTATTAGAGAAATGAAAATCAAAGCTACAAGGAGGTATCACTTCACACCATTCAAGATGGTCATCATCAAAAAGTCTATAAATAATAAATGCTGGAGAGGGCTTGGAGGAAAGGGAAGCCTCCTACACTGTTGGTAAGAATGTAAATTGGTGCAGCCACTACTGAAAACAGTATGGAGGTTTTTACAAAACTAAAAATAGAGTTACCATGTGATCCAGCAATTGATGTATTCAATATATTGATCCAATATATTATTGGATATATACCAATAATCTTTGGTATATATCCAGAGAACACCATAATTTGTAAAGATACATGCACTATCATAGCAGCAGTATTTACAATAGCCAAAACATGAAAGCAACCTAAGTGTCCATCAACAGATGAATGAATAAAGAAGATGGGATACACACACACACACACAATGGAATATTGCTCAGCCATAAAAAAAGAATGAATTTTTTCCATTTGCAGCAACATGGATGGACCTAGAGATTATCATACTAAGTAAGTAACAAAGACAAATATCATATGATATCATTTATATGTGGAATCTACAAAAATGATACAAATGAACTTGTTTACAAAACAGAAATAGACTCACAGGCATAAAAAACCTTATGATTATCAAAGGGGAAGGGTGAGGGAATGATAAATTATAATTATAGTTGTAATACAGTATTAATCTATTTATAAAATAAACAAAAAGTCTTTACTGTATAGCACAGGAAACTATATTACATTTCTTGTAATAACCTATAATAGAAAAGAATTATATCACTTTGTTGTATACCAGAAACTAACATAATTGTAAATCAACCATACTTCAGTAAAAACAAAACAAACAAAAAAGAATACCTTGGCATAAACTTAACCAAGGAAATAAAAGACATATACTCTAAAAATTGTAAGACATTAATGAAGTAAATTGAAGATGATACAAAAAAATGGAAAGACAACCCCTGTTCACAGATCGGAAGAATTAATACTAATAAAATATCCACATTACTCTAAGCAACCTACAGACTAAATGCAATCCCTGTCAGAATACCCATGTCGATTTTCAAAGAACTAAAACAAATAATCCTAAATTTTGTACAGAACCACCACAGACCAAGAATAGCCAAAGCAATCCTCAGAGGGGAAAAAAAAACTGGAGGTATCAGGCTCCCTGGCTTCAGACTACACTATAAAGCCATAGTAATCCAAACAGTATGGTACCAGTACAAAAACAGACACATAGATAATAAACAAAAGCCCGGAAATAAACCCACGTTATGTGTGGTCAATTATACTAGAGCAAAGGAGTCAAGAATATACTATGAGGAAAAGGCAGTCTCTTCAAAAGTGGTGCTGGGAAAACAAGACAGCTACATGTTAAAGAACGAAATTAGAACATTTTCTTATACCATATACAAAAATAAAATAAAATTTATTAAAGACCGAAATGTAAGTCCAGAAAACATAAAGCTCCTAGAAGATAACATAGACAGAACACTTGACATACATTTTAGCAAGTCTATCTCCTAAGGCAAAGGAAAGAAAAAAATCCCTTTGCATAGGAGAGGAAATCATCATCCAAACAAAACAAACACAAAAAACAGCTCACTGAATGGGAAAATATATTCACAAATGATATAATCGATAAGGTGTTAACATCCGAAATATAGATATAGCTCATACAACTCAATAACGAAAAATCAAACATCTCAATTTTTAAAGTGGATGGAAGACCTGAACAGACCTTTTTCCAAAAAACATATACCAATGGCCAACAGACACATGAAAAGATGCTCTGCATCACTAATCATCAGGGAAATGCAAATCAAAACCACAATGAGATATCACCTCATACCAGTCAAAATGGCTATCATCAAAAAGACTACAAATAAATACTGGCAAGGATGTGGAGAAATTAGATGCCTTGTATTTTGCTGGTGGGAATGTAAATTGGTATGGCTATTATGGAAAATACTATGGAGTGTTCTCAAAAAACTAAAAATAGAACTACCACATGATCCAGCAATTCTACACTTGGGTACACATCTGGAAAAATGAAAACACCAATTTGAAAAGATATATGCATCCCAGTGTTCATAGCAGCATTATTTACAGCAGTCAAAACAGGGAAGCAACCTAAGTGTCCAGCAAGAGACAAATGGATTTAAAAATATAAAAGGTATACACACAAATGAATATTACTCAGCCGTAAAAAAGAATGAAGTTAATCAGATAAAGACACATACTGTATGTTATTACTTATTTGTGGAGTCTGAAAAATAAGCAAATGAATGACAAAACAGAAACAAACTGATAAGTAGAGTGAATAAAGTAGTGGTTACCTGTGGGAGAAGAAAGGAGGGAGGGACAAGTAGGAATAGGGATTTAAGATATACAAACTATTATGTATAAAATAAGCTACAAGGATATATACAGCACAAGGAATATAGCCAATATTTCATAATAACTTTATATGGAGTATCATCTGTAAAATTATTGAATCACTATGTTGTATACCTAAAACTAATACAATACTGTTTTGTTTTGTTTTTTTTCCTGCTTTTTAGGGCCGTACTCACAGTATATGGAGGTTCCCAGGCTAGGGGTCTAATTGGAGCCACAGCAACGTCAGATCCAATACACGTTTGCAACCTACGCCACAGCTCACAGCAATACCGGATCCTTAATCCACTGAGCGAGGCCAGGGATTGAACCTGCAATCTCGTTGTTCCTAGTCAGATTTGTTTTCCACTGTGCCACGACAGGAGCTCCTAATACAATATCGCAAATCAACTATGATTCAATAAAAATTGTGGATAATTAATGTCTTAATATCAAATCTTCCTTCTGATTCATGAGATTAATATATCTCTAAGTATTCAGGTCTCCTTTAAATTTTCTCAGTGATGCTTTCTAGATTTCATTGTATAGATCTGGCACATTTTTGACAGATTAATCCCTAAGTGTTTAACATATATTCATAGCACTGTTAATGGCATTGTTTTTTCATTGTAATTTCGGACTGTTTTTAAAATATAAAAATAACAACTGATTCTTTATGTTGATATTCTATCCTGAATATCTGCTAAATCCAATTATTACTTTTAGTAGCTTTTTGGTAGATTCCATCAGATCTTCTACATAGAAGATCATATAGTCTTAAAATAATGACAGTTCTAGTTTTAGTTTTTCTTTTTCTACCTGGATTCCTCATAATGGTGGACAGAGCTGTCAGTCTACTGTTGAATATGAGTGGTAAATAATGGCATACTTATATTTTTCATGCTCTCAGGGCAAGAACATTGATTCTTTCACCTTTACATATGACAGTAACTGTAATTATTTTTGCTCGTATGTTGTGTCAGGCTAAGAAAATTTCCTTCTATTCCTTGATTGCTGAGAATTTTTATCAGGAATGGACAGTGGAATTTTTCAAATGCTTGACCTGTGTCAATTATTCATAATATGGTTGTTTTAGTATCTCTTAATATGGTGAATTACATTCATAGACATAATGTTAAGTTAGTCTTTAATTTGTTTTGTCATGATTTATTATCATTTTTTAAAACCTCTTAGAGACAATTCACTAAAATTTTGTTCAGAAGTTCTTGTATATATTTTCATGAAGAATATCTCTCTATAGTTTTTTTGTGATGTCTTTGCCTGGTTTTGGTATCAGAGTAATGCCATCCTTAGAATGAACTGGGAAGCATTTCTTCCTCTTCAGTTTCCTGTAAGAGATTATTTAGGACTGGTTTTATTTCTTCAATAAATATTTGGTAAAAACCGGTGAAACCAATTGACCAATTTTCTTTGTAGGAACATTTTAACTAAAAATTCTATTTTTTTAAATATGTATAGTGTTAACCGTTATACTTATTTTTGAGTAAGTTTCGGTAGTTTATCAAGTAATTTATCTACTACATCTAAGTCGATGAACTTATTTGTGTAAGTTGTACTAATATTCCAGTGTTATTTTAATATCTGCAGAAACTCATAGTGTTGCTGCCTATCTCATTTCTGATATTGTTAATGTCTCCTTTTTATTTTCTTCACCAATCTGGTTAGAATTTTATCACATTTTAAAAATATTTTCAAATAACTACATTTTGGTTTCATTGATTTCTCTATTGTTTTCCATTTTCTCCACTGATTTCTGCTCTGATATTTATTACTTTGTTTCTTCTGCTTACTTTGGATTTCGTTAGCTTTTTTTCTACTTTTCTTAAGACAGAATCTGAGGTCATTGATTTGAGATCCTTCTTCTTTTCTAATTTTGGCATTTAATGTTATAAACTTTCCTCTAAGTACTGCTTTAGGCCCATCCTACAAATTGTGATACTTTGTGTTTTCCTTTTCACTAAATTCAAAACAGTTTCAAATTTCCTTTAATTTCTTCTTTGGGACATAGATCACTTGAAAATGTATTTTGTTTCCAAACAATTGGAGACTTTCTCAGTATTATTCTGTTATTGATTACTAATATAATTCCATTGCAGTCAGATTACAAGCATTGTATGACTTGACTTTTATTTCAATGTAGAGAGAACTTTCATGGCCCAGAACATACTCTACCTTGGTAAATGTTCAATGCCTACTTGAGAAGGATATGTATTCTGATCTTCTTAGATGGAATAGTCTATAAAGGTCAATTAGGACAAGTTGTTGATAGTGTTCAAGTCTTCTACATGTTTATAATTGTTCTATATACATGTCCTATCAAATATAGAGAGAGGAATGTTGAATTGCTGAATATAATCCTGGATTGATTTATTTATCCTTGCAGTTTATCAATATTTGCACCATCTAATTTGAAGCTCTGTGTCTTAATCCATTTCGGCAGCTATAACAAAAATACCACAGATTGGGCAACTGAACAAATATTCATTTCCCACAGTTCCGTAGGCTGTGAAGTTCAAGATCAAATTCTTAGCAGATTAAGTATCTGTCACTTTCTGGGTCTAAGACAGTCAACTTCTTGTCGTGTCCTCACATGATAGAAGAGAGTGAGAGAGCTCTCTGGGTCTCTCTTTTTTTTTTTTTTTTTTTTTGTCTTTTTACTATTTCTTCGGCCGCTCTCACGGCATATGGAGGTTCCCAGTCTAGGGGTCTAATTGGAGCCGTAGCCACCGGCCTACACCAGAGCCACAGCAACGCGGGATCCGAGCCGCATCTGCAACCTACACCACAGCTCAGGGCAACACCGGATCGTTAACCCACTGAGCAAGGGCAGGGACTGAACCCGCAACCTTATGGTTCCTAGTCGGATTCATTAACCACTGCGCTACGACGGGAACTCCTGGGTCTCTCTTAAAAAGGCATTAATTCCATTCATAAGGGCTCCACCCCTGACATAATCACCTCCTAAAGGCCCCAACTCTGTATACCATCATCTTTGAGGTTAGAGTTACAAAATAAGAATGGGGGGAGGGCAAAAATATTCAATCAATGACACTCTCTCATTTGGTATATAAACATTTAGGTTTATATTCCCCTGATGAGTTGACACCATTATCTTCATAAAATTACTTTCCCGATAATAAAATTTGCTCTAAAATCTACTTGAATGTTATTAATACAGCCAGTCTTTTCTTTTGAGTAGTGTTAACGCAGTATTTGGGTTTTTTACACTCTTGAAAATATGTGTGTCTTTATATTAAGGTAGGCTTTTTGGAGGCAGTATATATTTGGGTCTTGCTTTTTTATCCAAGCTGATGATCTCTCCCTTTTAATTGTGATGTTGAGATAATTTACATTTAATGTGATATTGTACATTAGAGGATTCCAAGTTCGTATTTTTTGTGTTTTTTCAGTACTTCAAGGATTTTGTTCTACTGTCTGAATTTTTTCTGATGAGAACATTTTGTCATCCTTTCTTTGTTCTCTGTAAATGTCTCTTTTTTAAAATTTTTTATTACTCAATGAATTTTATTACATTTATAGTTGTACACGAACATCACAACCAAATTTTATAGCATTTCCATCCCAAACCTCAATGTTTTTTTCTATTCCTACATTTCAGATGTTCTCTTTATCATATCACTGGTTAAAATAATTAATTATAATATGCTTTCGAGTATTACTTATTATTGCATAAAAAATTATCTCCCAAACTCAGGAGCTAAATAAAATATCATTTTTATGTTTTTATGCCCGAACTGGCAGCATATGGCAATGCCCAGCCCAGGGACTGAATCCAAACCACAGCTGTGAGCTATACTGCTGCTATGGCAATGTCAGATCCTTTTGCCCACTGTGCCAGGCCAGGGATCAAACCTGAGTCTCCACAGCAACCTGAGCTGCTGCAGTTGAATTATTAACCCACTGTGCCTCAGCAGGAAATCTAAGACATCATTTATTATCTCATGCTTTCTGTGCACCAGGAATTTGGATGTGGCTTGCCTCAATCTGTGTCTAAGAGTCTCCCACCAAACTATAATCAAGCTGTTGGCTGGGCCACAATCATCTCAAGGTTCAGGTGGGCTAAGTTCTGATTCCAAGACCACTTAGTAATTCTTGGCAGGATTCATGTCTTTGTGGGTTTTTAGGCTGAGGACTTCAGTTCCTTGTCACATGGGTATCTCTAGACGGCAGTTCACAGCATTGCAGCTGGATTCATCAATGTGAGCAAGAGAATGCCAGCAAGATGTAAATCATGGTCATTTCTAACTAAATGTAAGAAAAGACACCCTGCCTGTTAGGTACCACCTTAAATAACATTCAATTCTTGAAGATATTTGTCCAACCAGGTGATAAATTTCAACTGCAAATGTGTATGAGGGCCAGCTTGTGCTAACAATTTCTTAGGGACTAGTCCTCTTATCCTTATATTTTGTTCAGTGCCAGGCCAACTCTAATGCACTTCTTCTGAGTGGGTGCAATTGATGGGATTTACTTCTGACTGACCCTAAGTCAAGAGTATAGTCCTTTGGAGTCCCCATCATGGCTCAACAGGTTAAGAACCTGACACGGTGTCTATGAAGATGTGGGTTCAATCCCTGGCCTCAATCAGTGGGTTAAGGATCTGGCATTACTGCAAGCTGCAACATGGGTCACAGATGTGGCTCGGATCCCTACGTTGCTGTGGCTATGGCATAGGCCAGCAGCTGCAGCTCCAATTCGACCCCTAACCTGGGAACTTCTATACACTACAGGTGCAGCCTTAAAAACAACAGCAACAAACAGAATGGTCTTTTGAGGTTTACTTCTACAGAAGTTTCCTAGTAGTCTTAGGACTACTTAGGCAGGCCCTGGATAGTAACTTCTGTCTCACCTGCTACCTTGAGAATGGCCCTGATCTGGACAAATTCCTAAGGGATATAAAGTGGCTTTGGGGAGCTCAGCTTCTACCTCAACCTTTCCCACAATCATCTTAGGTTTTGGCCTGTAATTTGTTAATATCTAGAAATCTCTTGCTTGCCTTGAAGAAAATTTAAAATACTGTTTTATTCATAATTGTTAATTCTTTGAATGGGGGGGGTTGTTTCAAATAAATTAACCCTTCCAATTCCCAGATATAAAAGTGTCATATAATAATACACAGGCATATAATCTGAGAAAAGTGACACAAAGTCATAACATCTTAGAAAAAAATTATAGTTTGTTTCTTCCATTTAAATCCTTATAATTTCCGTTTCTTTATCTCATCTATGTCTTCTGGTTTAGTTATTCTATAAACTGAATAGAAATGGTGTTCACAGGGATGCTTTTGAAATTTCAACCTTAAATACGATGTTTGCATTGGGGGCTATTTTAGGCCTCCTTTATCAAATTAATTTCCTTCTAGGCCTGATTTGCTAAGTGTTTAATTTTTTAAAAAAATCTTATTTTTTTTGTCTTTTTGTCTTTTTAGGGCTGCACCTATGGCATATGGAGGTTCCCAGGGCAGGGGTCTAATCAGAGCTATAGCTGCCAGCCTATGCCACAGCCACGCCAGATCCGAGGCGCGTCTGCAATCTACACCACAGCTCATGACAACACCAGATCCTTAACCCACTGAGCAAGGCCAGGGATCGAACCCACAACCTCATGATTCCTAGTTGGATTCACTTCTACTGCACCACGACGGGAACTCCTGAGTGTATTTTTATCATGAATATATGTCAAATTTTTATCAAATGCTTTTCATATATCTACTGAGTTGATATGTTAATGTGGTGAATTATATTGGTAGATTTTCTAATCTATTATTACACAAGAATTCTCACAGAGGAAGCTAAAGTTTATTTTCATAGCATCTCTGAAATAAACTCTGGTATGTCTGAAATAAATCCATCTGGATCTTAATGAATTATATTATTACATATTTCTAGAATCAACTTTAAAACATTTTCACTAAAATGTTTTATCTATATTCATGAGTGAATCTGACATATTATTTGCCTTCCACATACTGTCCTTCTCTAGTTTGGTATCATAGTTATATATTCACCAGATAAAATGATTTAGGGGTTGTTTCCTCTTTTTCTCTCCCCTAAAATACTTTGCGTAAGATGGTAAAACTATCTGGGTCTGGTGTTTTCCTCATTGGGAGATTTTCAACTAGCGAGTAAGTTCCTTGAATATATGATAGTTAAGACATTTCTTTTGTTTTACTGAGTCACCTTAAGTAATTTATTTATTTCTCAAAAAATCTATTCATTTCATCTAATTCTTCAGCAGTATTAACACCAAGTACTTTATAATATTCTTATTAATCTGTTATAGCTCTATCTCTATTTGAGTCCCTTGCTTCATTCCTAATATTGTTCAGTCAACTTGGTTTTCACAGAAACAATGTATTTATTTTTGTAGTCATGTTCTATTGGTAGTCATAATATTCAAATTAAATTATGGCATTACAATAGCAAGTTCAATTGGCCTAAACAGATTTGAAAACAAATACAACCCTATCTTGACTCTTCTACCTCTCAACTTGTGGCAGCAAGAGTATTCTGACTTAATAGATAGGAGTCCATTAGCTGCAAGCATTCAATGAGTCCCAGGTATCACCAACAGCTTTTACCAAGAGACTGGAAAGTGCATATGCAATTGTTAGTATCAATATCAAATTCTCTATATGTAGGATTAAAAGAGTTACATTTCAATTTGCTGGGAAGTGTTTTTTACTGTGCCCCTGTGCTCAGGCACATAGTATTTTTTGTGTGTTCTCCGGTAACGCTCTAGGTTTTATGTACATATGGGTAAAATCTTGACCTATGTAATAGAGTCTTTTCTACCTAAAAATAATTCATTTTACCTACATAAAACTTCCTTGCAAATATCCTATCTTGATGGCTGTGGACATTTCAAAAGAAGACCACAATTTTGTTTTTGGATCAGCCCATAAGTTAGGGACTGAAAATTGCCATCCTAAAACTCAAGTTAGCTACAACATGGAATTTCTATAAACATAATTCAACAAAACCCACTTAATAAGTAGTAAGGGGAAATGCTATGAAAATATCGTATAGGAGTTCCCGTCGTGGCGCAGTGGTTAACGAATCCGACTAGGAACCATGAGGTTGCGGGTTCGGTCCCTGCCCTTGCTCAGTGGGTTAATGATCCGGCGTTGCCGTGAGCTGTGGTGTAGGTTGCAGACGCGGCTCGGATCCCGCGTCGCTGTGGCTCTGGTGTAGGCCAGTGGCTACAGCTCCGATTGGACCCCTAGCCTGGGAACCTCCATATGCCGCAGGAGCGGCCCAAGAAATGGCAAAAAGACAAAAAAAAAAAATATCGTATATAAACTCATTCTTTTTATATATTTTCATTTTATAGTCACTCCTATGGCATATGAAGTTCCTGGGCTAGGGGTTGAATTGGAGCTGCAGCTACAGGCCTATGCCACAATCATGCCAACACCATATCTGAGCCACATCTGTGACCTACACGGCAGCTTGCAGATCCTTAACCCACTGAGTGAGGCCAGGGATCCAATCTGCATTCTCACAGACACTATGTTGGGTCTTTAACCAACTGAGCCATGACAGGAACTCCAATTTATTATTTTTAAAGAGGTATAAACTATGTCAGAGGCTGGCCAATAACATGTGTGACATAAGAAGAAATATATATTTGGTCTTTTCCCCCTGTTTCTAACATAGAGCTCCTGAAACTTGTAATTTTCTGACTGAAGAAAATGATATGATCATCTTACAAATAGCTCCTAAATCCCTTGGAATTTCCTGGGTGATGGGAACATTTTTTGTTCTAATGAGGAGATTCTTCATGAGTTCCCAAATAGTTTCAGGATGGGGACTGGTCACCAGAAAGACTATGCCATGATTAGAAACTTGGAACTTTCAGGTCTATCCTCATCCTCTTGGAAGGGGAGAGGGAGTGGAGATTTGAGTTCAAAATTGATCATACCTACATGATGAAGCCTCCATAAAAATCCATCAATTATGGAGTTTGGAGAGCTTCCAGGTTAGTGAACATCCTCATGCCGGGAATATGGTGAACTCTTCTGGAGACAGAAGCTCCCATACTCAAGACCCTTCTAGACCTTGACCTACATACTTCTTAATCTGGCTGGCCATCTATATCCTTTATGATGAATCAGTAAATGTAAATAAATTTTCCTGAGTTTTGTGAACGATCCCAGCAAATTATGAAATCTGAGGATGACTGTATGGGAACCCCCAACTTTGTAGCCAAGTCAAACAGAAGTATGGGTACCAGAGGGGCCAATGGCATCTCTAGGGAGAGCATTCTTATGGAACTGAACTTTTAAACATATGAAGTCTGACACTAACTCTGGGTAATTAGAATTGATTAATTTAATTCAGAATTGAGTTAAATTGTATAACATCCACTTAGTGTCCAGAGAGCTGGAAAATTGGTTTATGTCAGAGAAAAAGCCATATATTTGCGGCCAGTGGTATTGTGAGTAAATAAACACTTTAACATGAAAGGCAGCAAGTATTTTAATGTTCAACAGATGAACATTATTACAGATTAGAGCTGGTAATGCCATTCTTTGTGTTTAAAGATGACACAAGAGACCACAGATTTTATCATCTGGGCTCTCAAGCTCTCTCCTCAATACTTTCCCTTGGTTGGCGTGTTCCCATTCCAAGCAGTAGATATTTTACTTTATTTATTTTTTTATTTTAGGGCCACACCTGTGGCATATGGAGTTTCCCAGGCTAGGGGTGGAATTGGAGCTGCAGCCACCGGCCTACACCACAATCACAGCCAACACGGGATTTGAGCCATGTCTGCAACCTACACCACAGCTCATGGCAACACCAGATCCTTAACTCACTGAGCGAGGCCAAGGATCAAACCTGTGTCCTCATGGATACTAGTCAGATTCATTTCCACTGAGCCACCAAGGGGACTCCCCAAACAATAGATATTTTAAACTTGCACAACCCTCTCCAGGCCTTTTACCCTATCATGTCAGACTCAGCCGAATGCCTTGTGTCTTTATCAGAGGAATAAAAGGTACCATTAAGTGTGAACTCAACAGAATTTCCTGCCTTAATACTCTAATTAATTTAAAATAATGGCACCTATCTTTTTCTCCTCTCATATTTTAGAGGTCGACATTTCCCCACTCCAACTCAAGGTTAACTGTTCTTAGAAGAAGCTAAGGCCAACTACTTCACATATCTCACTTCCATTATCATTCACTGGGATTATGAAAATGACCTCCACCTCTACACTTCCATGCATTCCCTTCCACATCCACTAAGTTTCATCAATAGTCCCTTCTCTCTCCTGTGCCTCTGACCTTGACCTCTCCTCCACATTCTTCCTCTCAGTCTACAAACATGTTTTACTATTTAAAAAAAAAAAACCCTCCTCCAGAGTTCCCATTGTGGCTCAGAGCATTAAGAATGCAACTAGTATCCACGAGGATTCAGGTTGGATCCGCTAGGGAATTTCCATATGCCTCAGGTGTGGCCCTAAAAGAAAAACAAAAACACTCCTCAACTATGCCTATTCACTTTTATCTCTCTATCCTGCTTTGACTACCAAATTTGTTGAAGGAATAGTCTATTCACATTTTATTTCCTCATCTCCCATTCATTCCTTTAATAAAATAAATTGATAGTTTTCTGATTTTATCAAACATCAGGAATTAAGTTCCCTATAAAAATTATAAAATAGATTAAAAAAAGAAAAATATGTTTTTAAAATACCCATAATATCACCACCCACAGATAAACATTTTTGGTACCTTAATGTATACATTTTTCCACTGCATCTTCCTATCCACAGATATATGTATATTTGTTGTCAGAGCCAGCCTCCAAGATTGTCCCCAATGATTCCCACCTCCTGGTGTTCACAGCCTTGTGTAGTTCCTTCCCACACGAACAGAGCTGGTCTGTGTGACAAATATCAGACGACAGAAGTGATGGTATGACATTTCTGAGATTAGGTTCAGAAGACTGTGGCTTCCTTCTTGGTTTCTGTCTCTACTCTCATCTGAATCACTTGCTCTAGGAGAGGCCAGCTGTCATGTCATGAGGACACTCGGGCAGCCAATTGCCTTGCTCCTATGATAAAGAGAAGAAGCCTCTGGCCAACTCCCTGGAGGAACTGAGGTGTGCCAAGAAGCATGTGAATGAGTTCTTCAACCCCTGTCTAGCCTTGATAAGACTTCATCCCTGGCCAACAGCTTGTCAACAAATACACAAGGGACCTTGACTCAAAACCATCCAGGTAAGCTACCCCCAGGTTCCTGACTCTCAAAAACTGTATAACAAATATCTGTTGTTTGAAACTGCTAGATTTTTGTGTAGTTTGTTACATAGCAATAGATAATATAATAGTGTTCTGGAATGAGCGTCTCTCAGGAATATACATTGACCCTTGAACAATTGTGAGTTTGAACTGTGTAGGTCCACTTATATCTAGACATTTCTTTCTCTCTCTTTTTATTTTTGGCTGTGCCCAAGGTATACAGAAGTTCCCAGGTCAGGGAATGAACCAGCGCCACAGCAGTGACAACACCAGATCCTTAACCCACTAGGCCACCAGGGAACTCCTGGACATTTTTCAATAGTAAGTACTACAGTACTACACAGTCTAAGATTGGTTGAATCCACAGATGCAGAGGAACCATAGATACCAAGAGCCAATTATAAATTATTCAGGGCTTAACCTCTGTGTTGTTCAAGGGTTGATTGCATTTCTATATATGACAAGACTACAGCTAACATTATATTGAATGGTGAAAAGCAGAAAGCTTTTTGTATAGGATCTGAAAGAAGACAAAGATGCCTACTTTCACCACTCTTATTCAACATAGTATTGGAAGTCCTAGCTAGAGCGAGTAGGTAATAAAAAGAACTAAAATGCATCCAAATAAGAAAATAAAGAAGTTATCTCAGTATAGAGTGACATCATTTTCTATATAGAAAACCTAAAGACTCCATCAAAAAACTGTTAGAACTAATAAATGAATTTGATAAAGTTGTAGGTGGAGAAAAAGGAACCCTAGTACACTGTTGGTGGGTTTGTAAATTGGTGCAACTACTGTGGAAAGCAGTATGGAGATTCCTCAGAAAACTAAACATAGAACTACCATTTGATCCAGCAATCCCACTCCTGGGCATCTATCCAGAGAAAACCATGACTTGCAAAGACACATGTACTCCAATGTTCATTGCAGCACTATTTACAATAGCCAAGACATGGAAACAACCTAAATGTCCATCGACGGAGGAGTGGATCCAGAAGAGGTGGTACATATACACAATGGAATATTACTCAGCCATCAAAAAGAACAAAATACCAGCATTTTTAGCAACATGGATGGACCTAAAAACTATCATGCTAAGTGAAGTCAGCCATACAATGAGACACCAACATCCAATGCTTTCACTGACATGTGGAATCTGAAAAAAGGACAGACTGAACTTCTTTGCAGAACAGATGCTGACTCACAGACATTGAAAAACTTATGGTCTCCGGAGAAGACAGTTTGGGGGGTGGGGGGATCTGCTTGGGCTGTGAGATGGAAATCCTGTGAAATCAGATTGTTATTATGATCATTATACAACTACTGATGTGATAAATTCATTCGAGTAATAAAAAAAAATGAAAAAAATAAAGTTGTAGGTTACAAAATCAGTATACAAAAATTAGTTGTGTTTCTAACAATGAACTATCTAAAAATATGTTAAGAAAATAATTCTGGGAGTTCCCGTCATGGCGCAGTGGTTAACGAATCCGACTAGGAACCATGAGGTCGCGGGTTCGGTCCTTGCCCTTGCTCAGTGGGTTAACGATCCGGCGTTGCCGTGAGCTGTGGTGTAGGTTGCAGACGCGGCTCGGATCCTGCGTTGCTGTGGCTCTGGCGTAGGCCAGTGGCTACAGCTCCGATTCAACCCCTAGCCTGGGAACCTCCATATGCCGCGGAAGTGGCCCAAGAAATAGCAACAACAACAACAACAAACAACAACAACAAAAAAAAAGACAAAAAAAAAAAAAGAAAATAATTCTATTTATAACAGCATAAAAATATTAAAATATTCATGTATAAATTTAATCAAATAAGTGAAAGAGCTATACATGAAAACTAAGATAGTGATGCAAAAGTTGCAGAAGGTAAAAATAAAGGGAAAGATATTCAGTGTTCATGGATAGAAAGAATTAACATTGTGAAAATATCCATACTACCCTAACATATATACAGATTCAACACAATCCCTATCAAAATTTCAATGCCATTTTTCACACACACAAAAAACTGATTCTTATAGAATCACAAAAATCCTGGAACAGCCAAAGAAATCTTGAGAAAGAAGCATAAAGTGGGAAGTACCACACTTCCTGATTTCAAACTATATTACAAAGTTATAATAAGCAAAATAGTATGGCACTGACATAAAAACAGACACATACCAATGGTACAGAATAGAGACTCCAGAAATAAACTGAGATATATATGATCAATTAATCTGTGACAAGGCTGCCAAGAACACACAATGGGGAAAGTATAGTTTCCTCAATAAAAAGTACTGAGAAAACTAAATATCCACATGTAGAGGAATGAAATGTGACCTTATCTTATACCATACACAAAAATTAACTTGACATGTATTAAAGAGATAAATTTAAGACCTGAAACCATAAAATCCCTATAAGAAAGAAAAATTAGAGAAAATCTTTTTGCTATTGTTCTTGACAGTTATATTTTGGATACGGCACAAAAGCATAGGCAACAAAAGAAAAAATCAATAAGCAGAACTACATCAAACTAAAAAGTTTCTGTACAGTAAAGGAAACAATAAACAGAATGAAATGGCAGCCTGCAGAATGGGAGAAAGCATTTGCAAATCTTATATCTAATAATGGTTAATATCCAAAATATATAAGGAACTTATACAATAGCAAAAAAAAAAAAGTAACCTGACTATAAAATGGGCAAATAACCTGAATAGACAATTTTCCAAAGAAGACATACAAATACCAACAGATACATAAAATGGTACTCAACATCACTAATTGTCAGGGAAATGCAATCAAAGTTGCAATGGAATGTGACCTCACACTTGTTAGGATGACTACCATCAAAATATAAGCAATAAATGTTGGCAAGGGTGTGGAGAAAAGAACCCTTGTATATTACTGATAAGAATGTAAATTTGTACAATCATGGAAAAGAGTATGGAGTTTCCTTTAAAATTTAAGAATAGAACTAAGATATGATCCCGCAATCCCACTTCTGGATATATATCCAAAGATGAAATCACTGTCTTTAGAGATAACTGACTCCCTTGTTCATTGTAGCATTATGCACAATAGCCATGATATGGAAGTAACCTAAATATCTGTCAATGGATTAATTAACAAAGAAAATGCAACCTGTGTATACAAAATGTAGTATTATTCAGTCCTAAACAAAGAAGGAAACCCTTGTATTTGGAAAAACATGGTTGAGTCAACATTATACTAAGTAAAATAAGCCAGACACAGAAAGACAAATACTGTAGGTCTCACTTATATATGGAATTTTAAAAAGTCAAACTCATAAAACCGGGAATAGAATGCTGATTTTCAAGGACTCTGGAGAGGGGTTGGGGAAGGGTTAATGTTGGTCAAAAGATACAAACTTTCAATTATAAGATGAATAAGTTCTAGGTATCTAATGTACATCATAGCAAGTATGGTTAATAATACAGTACTCTTGAAATTTGCTAAGAGCAAATCTTAATTTGTTCTCCCCCCCCAACAAAAATGTAACTGTGAAATGATGGATATGTTAATTAACTTGATCATGGTTGCTCATTTTACAATGTAGACATATATTAAATCATCACATCATACACATTAAAATAATCATGTTGTACAACCTAAATATATATCATTTTTATGTGCTGATCATACCTCAGAAAAGATGGGGACTTTTTTTTTTTTTGTCTTTTGTTGTTGTTGTTGTTGTTGCTATTTCTTGGGCCGCTCCCGCGGCATATGGAGGTTCCCAGGCTAGGGGTTGAATCGGAGCTGTGGCCACCGGCCTACGCCAGAGCCGCAGCAACGCGGGATCCGAGCCGCGTCTGCAACCTACACCACAGCTCACGGCAACGCCGGATCGTTAACCCACTGAGCAAGGGCGGGGACCGAACCCGCAACCTCATGGTTCCTAGTCAGATTCGTTAACCACTGCGCCACGACGGGAACTCCCGGGGACATTTTTTTAAAGAACATATTTCCATGTCCATACTGTAAGCCCTACATTATTATTCTCTGTAACTGTGCTATATTGTATTTTAAAGATAAACTATAATTTGCCTACTTACTTCTCTACTATTATACACTTAGGTTGTTTCCAAATTACAGGCAATATTATGATCAGAATTGATGTACCTATACATTAAACATTGTAAACTTACAGCATTATTTCCTTGGAATAAATTACTAGAAGTAGAATTTCTAATTTAAAGCCTATAAATATTTAAAAAATTTTAAAATACAGAGTCAAATTGCCTTCCACAAGTCTTTTCTTCGATGGTTGAAAGAACTCACCTATGGAACTCTGTGTGGTATTATTTCTGTTTTTTTGTTTATTTTGTTTTGTTGTCTGATTTGTGGTGGAAAAATTGATAGTCACTTGATATTTTCCATTGTTATTAATTTTCTACTCTTCCTGGGTTGATTTTTGTAATTTCTCCCAGAATTTTAAATACATAATTCTCTCTCATTCCCTCCCTATCTCTTTCAACCTCCTCGTCCTCTTCTCTTCCTCTCCCTCCTTCCTTCCCTCCCACTCCTTCTTTCTCTTCCTTCCCTCTCTCTCTTTCAACCCACTATGTCTATACCATGTCGAAGAAAAATGTAATTGTACTGATTTAGACCACAGGTTCTGAAATTTCTCTATCTAGATTTTAATACCTTGGGCAAATTACTAAAACCCTCAGTATTTTCATTTGTAGAACAGCACCTACTTCAGTATCTTCACTAGGTGTTGTATGGATGAAATTAGTTAAAGGGTGCAAAAGTGTAAAACAGTACAGTCACTATAATCTACTTAGCTCTCAAATTTTAAGCCTTTCTGCATATTATTTTCCTAGGGTTGCCATAACAAACTATCACAAACTCACTCGGTGGCTTAAAACAATTGAAAGGTATTCTCTCATGGTTTTGAAAGCCAGATTCTAAAATCAAGATATCTCCAGGGTGCTTGTCTCTCCAAAGTTTCTAAGGGGAGACTCCTTCCTTGCCTCTTCTTCTAGCTTCTGGAAGCTCCTGGTACTCCTTGGCCTTGTGTGAGCATTGCTCCATCTTCACATGCATGGCCTGCCTTTCTCTGTTTTTCTGTGTGCTTCCCAGTCACTGTGTGGGGCAGTGTGTGTGCATTCACCAGTCGCTGAATTTAAGATGAACACAAATCCAGTGTAACTTCATCTTTATTACATCTGAAAAGATCCTGTATCCACTAAGGTCACATTTTGATGTTCTGGATGGACATGAATTGGGGGGGGGTGGCATTCTTCAACCTATTACATGACATTTCTAAAGTTGTGCTTTCTTTTTCCTTACTCTTTTTTTCCTCTTATATTTTTGATTATTCTTGCCAAGGAGTCATCATGTGTCATTTCAAAATCTGGTTCTTAGATTTACTTATCAGCTTTCCTGGGTCCCTGTTTTATGTCTTGTTTCTTCTTTCAGTTGTAATTATAAATTACTCATGCTTTTGTAATTTACTTTTATTTTCCTTTTCTGCTTCATGATTTATTTTTATTATTTCTTATTTAACAAAAAATTATGTGGACTTTCCTTTGAATAAAGTGTTAAGTGTGTTCTGTAAGTTGTTAGCTATATTACATTCATCATTATTATATAAATAATATGTAATGGAAGTTTTGATTTGATCTAAAAATTATTACAGTAAGTTTTTTGCATTTTTTAATAATGGTTTTTATTTTTTTCCCATTATAGCTGGTTTACATTGTTCTGTCATTTTTCTACTGCACAGCAAGGTGACCCAGTCACACATACATATATACATTCTTTTTTCTCACATTATCATGCTCCATCATAAGTGACTAGATACAGTTCCAGTGCTAGACAGCAGGATCTCATTGCTTATCCATTGCAAAGGCAATACTTTGCATTAACCCCAAATTCCCAGACCATCCCACTCCCTCCCTCTCCCCCTTGGCAACCACAAGTCTGTTCTCCATGTGCATGAGTTTCTTTTCTGTGGAAAGGTTCATTTGTGCCATATATTAGATTCCAGATATAAGTGATATCATATGGTATTTGTCTTTCTCTTTCTGACTTACTTCACTCAGTATGAGTCTCTAGTTCCATGCATGTTCCTGCAAATGGCATTATTTTGTTCTTTTTTATGGCTGAATAGTATTCCATTGTGTATGTATAACACATCTTCTTAATCCATTCATCTGTCAATGGACATTTAGGTTGTTTCCATTTCTTGACTATTGTGAATAGTGCTGAAATGAACATACAGCTGCATGTGTCTTTTTCAAAGAAAGTTTTGTCCAGATATATGCCCAAGAGTGGTATTGCTGGGTCATATGGTAGTTCAATGTATAGTTTTCTAAGGTAGCTCCATACTGTTTTCCACAGTGGTTGTACCAGTTTACATTCCCACCAACCATGCAGGAAGGTTCCCTTTTCTCCACAGCCTCTCCAGCATTTGTTCTTTGTGGACTTATTAATGATGGCCATTCTGACTAGTGTGAGGTGGTATCTCATGGTAGTTTTGATTTGCATTTCTCTAATAATCAGGGATGTTGTGCATTTTTTCATGTGCTTGTTGGCCATCTGTATATCTTCCTTGGAGAAATGTCTATTCGGGTCTTTTGCCCATTTTTCCATTTGCTTGTTGGCTTTTTTGCTGTTGAGTTGTATAAATTGTTTATTTTAGAGATTAAGCCCTTGTCAGTTGCATCATTTGAAACTATTTTCTCCCATTCTGTAAGCTGTCTTTTTGTTTTCTTTTTGGTTTCCTTTGCTGTGCAAAAGCTTGTCAGTTTGATTAGGTCCCATTGGTTTATTTTTGCTTTTATTTCTGTTGCCTTGGGAGACTGACCTGAGAAAACATTTGTTAAGTTGATGTCAGAGAATGTTTTGCTTATGTTCTTTTCTAGGAGTTGGATGGTGTTGTCTGACATTTAAGCCTTTCAGCCATTTTGAGTTTATTTTTGTGCATGGTGTGAGGGTGTGTTCCAGTTTCATTGATTTACATGCGGCTGTCCAGTTTTCCCAGCACCACATGCTGAAAAGACTGTCTTTTCCCCATTTTATATTCTTGCCTCCTTTGTCAAAGATTAATTGACCATAGGTGTCTGGGTTTCAGTAAGTTTTTTTTAATACTCTATTATTTTGATTTTATTTGTTTACCTTTGGTTTTTAATATCTAAGTAGATTGAGTTCTGATCAGAATATGAAATTATGGACTAAACTATTCTCGCTTTTTGTAATAAAGATGTTTTCTTGTGGTCTTAAAAATGAAAATATTTTTTGTAAATGTTTCATGAGCATGTAGTAAAAATATGTGCTCTGTATTGGGCACAAAGGTATAGATACAAATATATGTCAATCTTACTGATTATATCATTTAATTTGTTGGTTCTCTTTCCTTTCTGTCTCTTTGACCTGTCAAAGACTAAGAAGGTTACAATACAGAGGCTACTACTTGCCAACTCAATATCCATTTCTTCCTTTCTACTTGGTAGCAGAGGTCTACCTGACTTTTAGCTGGGCAAATTGCCACTCAAAATAGAAGAACACATTTTCTAGCCTCCCTCACAATAGCCGTTTAAGTTCTGGCTACTGTCATATATGTGATATAAGTGTGTGTTTTTGGGGGGGAAGCTCCTCTTCTTCTCCCATCTTCCTATATAGAATGTAGATACGACAGCTGGAGTTTAAGGAGCCATTTTTGGAGTTCCCGTTGTGGCTCAGGGGTAATGAAGCCAACTAGTATCATGAGGACGCAGGTGTGATACCTGGCCTCACTCAGTGGGTTAAAGGATCTGGGATTGCTGTGAGCTGTGGTGTAGGTTAGGAATGTGGCTCAGATCTCGCGTTGCTGTGGCTATGGCATAAGCTGGCCACTCCAGCTCCAATTCAGCCCCTAGCTTGGGAACTCCCATATGCTACAAGTGTGGACCTCCCCCCCCAAAAAAAAAGAAGCCATTTGGGACTATAAGGCAATACACAAATGATGAGAGAATAGTAACATATAAGCCCTGGAATAACTACATTCTACATCCAGACTTCTTTTCTAGAAAGAATAAATAAGCCTCTACTGGGTGTAAGCCCTTGCTATTCTAAGTTTTACCTTGCATGCAGCCAAAACTAATTCTATCTAATACAGATATGTTAATGCCTCCCACTAGGATTACAATTTTGTCAATTTCTCCTTGTAATAGTCTTTGTTTTGTAAACTGCCATGCTGCATTACTTGGTGTATAAAAGTTCATGACTCATATGTTTATTGTAAATTATCATTTTTGTCAATAAAGAACATGTTCTTTTTCCCTAATTTATACTGTATGCCTTGCTTTTTATTTTAATTCATATGATATTAATTTTACTCTTTTTTTTGTTCTTTGACAATTTCTTTGTTCATAACTTTTCTCATTTAAACTTCAGAACTTATTTTGACTCCCTTCACGACACTAAAACCACTCGTTAGGGTCCCTTTATTGCCAAATTCCTGTGGTCTGTTTTTATATAATTTATCTTTTTGTTATTTTTGAATTTTTTAAAATTTTAGTTACTGCACAGTATTATATAAGTTATAGGTGTACAATATAGTGATTCAAAAATGTTAAAGGTCATACCCCATTTATACTTATTATAAAATATTGGCTATGTTCTGTGTCTTGTACAATATGTCCTCAGTTTTTTTCTGCAATTTGTTTTTTTAATTTTTTAAAATTATAGTTGATTGAATATCTCATGCCAATTTCTGCTGTACAGTAAAGTGACCCAGCTTGTGGCTTATTCTGTACATAGCAGTTTGTATCTCTTAATCCTCTACCCCTATCTTGCCCCCCATCTTCCCTCTCCCCAACTGGTAGCCACTAGTTTGTCATCTGAAAGACTGCTCTTTTTATCTTATTTTATTTTTGTCTTTTTAGGGCCACGCTTCTGGCATATGGAAGTTCCCAGGGTAGGAGTCGAATCAGAGCTGCAGCTGCCAGCCTACACCACAGCCACAGCAATGCAGGATCCAAGCCATGTCTGAGATCTACACCGCAGCTCACAATGCCAGATCCTTAACTCACTGAGCAAGGCCAGGGATTGAACCCACATCTTCCTAGTTACTAGTCAGGATCGTTACCACTGAACCACAACAGGAACTCCTGCTTCTTTTTGTTATATTCACTCCTTTGTTGTATTTTTTAGATTCTCTGTGGCCTATTTTCAATCTTTACCATACATTATCTTTTTGGAAAATTTCACTTTTGTTTTTCAGGATACTGTTTTCTTCTGATTTTCTTCCTGAACCTCAGAGCCATATTTCTGACTACCTTGCTGAATGTCCCACAGTCATATCAAAACTGAATTAATCTTTTTTCCCCTTAAGCCTGCTTCCTTCAGTATACCTCATTTTGGTGAATATCTACACAACCTTAATATGATCCTTTATTCTTCTTTCTGCCTCGCTGTGTTTTTCCAATTAGTTACCAAATACTGTCAGTCTTACTTCAAAAATCTCTCTTCAATCCTTTCTATCATAGACACTGCTTTAGTTCAGATATACATTGTCTCTTGACTGGACTATTTCCACACCTTCCTAGCTCCACACCCCTCTAGTCTCCCCCTCACCCCCCATAAAGCTACCAATTTCATTCTCTGAAAAATAAAACAAACATATTTGAACATATATTCACTTTGCTTTTAAAAATCTCTATTGATTCTCCACTGCCAACTCTTTACTACAGTGTAAAACTCCCTTGGCAATCTGACACACTCCCTCTTCTACTTACTTCGTCTCCTGCCACACCTTCTCCATATGCTTTCTATCCTCTAGCTATAGTAGAGTTCTCACACCACTAGAAGAAAGGTTTTTAGTAAATCCTTTTATGGATCCATATCTTGGCACATGTTTTTCTCTCTGCATGAAATATCTTCTCTTCTTCTTCTCCAGCACACTCATTCATCCTTCAAGTCCCAATTAAAACATTACCTCTTCCATGAAGTCTTCTCTGAGTCCAACGGAAAGAGCTAGATCTAGCTCTTTCTCCTCTAGATCCCCATATTGCCCACACCACTGATACAAAACTAATGCTGTGATTATGTTTTACAGTGCCTGTTTCCCTTCTACAGATCTTGAACTCTTGAAACCAGAAACTGTCCTATTCAGATTAAGGATATAGCACAGTGTATGGCTCAAAAAAGGGACCAATAGTCAGGGCCAGATTGAAGAGAAGGTTCCCAGTCCTCCAAATACCTACCCACTCCCAGCTCACTAACTCCAAAATTCCACCTTTATACCTTTGACTTCTGGTGCTTACCATTGTTAAATGTGTCTTTGGGAAAGGCTGTAGGTACTCAATCACTTTATCAGATCTTTTTTGAAGAATATATTTTGATAGAAGGGGTATTTAAAAAGTGTATTTTCAATACTAGGCACTTATTGGGGAAATGGGGGGGAAAAACATGCAGAAACCATCCGTCCTCTTACCTCCTTACTCAATATTCCTTCTTTGCTATGCACTGCAAGGTTCTCATGCTATGGGGCTGAGCTGTAGTTTCCAAATGGGAAAATAGATATTGGGAATAGTTACACCACATTGTTTAATGTGACTCTAAAAGTGCTGATAAAGCTCCTGCCAGGTCACTTTGTTTATAGTAAGTCTAATGTCACTCATTCCTGATACAGCCTTTGAGGATACTGCTGATATATGTCCTGTCCATCTCCATCTCAATAAACTGGGCTTCAGGAGGTATGCTTTTGTTGCTGATGACCTGGCTGAATCTGAGAACCTCACTACTGATGTACTCAGCATAGCCGTGCTAAGAATATGTCACAGATGAAAGGAATAAAACCCTTCAGGCTGACAAATTCGATGTCTATATTTGGTTGAGATCTTATTTCTGAATATAATCAGAGATGGGCACCCAGACTTCTGTAAAGAAGGATACTACTTCTGTAAAGGAGTTCCCATTGTGGCTCAGTGGTAATGAACCCAACTGGTATACATGGGGACGTGGGTTCAATCCCTGGCCTTGCTCAGTGGGTTAAGGATCTGGCGTTGCCGTGAGCTGTGGTGTAGGTTGCAGACATGGCTCATATCCCGAGTTGCTGTGACACAGGCCTGTGGCTACAGCTCCAACTGGACCCCTACCTAGGAACCTCCATGTGCTGTGGGTGTGGCTCTAAAAAGACCAAAAAAATGACACTTCCTAGCAATTACTATGGACCAGGTACTGTTCTAAATATTCTTTAGCTATTATTTGATCTTCTTAACCTATGAGGTAGGTACTACTATCATACCCATTTCACAGATAAAAATGGAGGCATAGAGGTTAAGTAACTTCACAGTTGTCACTCTGTGTTGGAATCTGAATTCAAGCTCAGACAGTCTGGTTCCTGATTCTGCACAACCCCTGCTACTTTAAAGCTCACAGTTTAGCTAAATAGACTTCTAACCATATTATCATACAAAAACTTCCTAGTCACAAGGAATCCATGACTATGTCATTAACTCCACTTGTCACTTTTTATCCTCAGCAGCATCAAGTAATAGTAATGTTGATTAACACCTCTTGAAATATTTATCCCTTGGCTACCACTCTCAACTGTTTCAAATATCGCATTGTTCTTATTCTCCTCCTTTTTCTCTAGTACTTACTGTCTTTGATGGCCTTTATTTCACTTTCTGATGTATAAATTTTGGAGGACTCCACAGCTCAGCCCTCTCCCCCTTCTATTTACACTCTCTCCCTACGTGAGATCATTCAATCACATTTTTAAATACCATCTAAATGCTGACAACTTCCAAATCTTGTCACGAACCTTGAGCTCTCTTTTGATCTCCAGATTTATATGACCAATTCTAACATGTCCCCTTAGATGTCTCACAGCATCTTCTACTCCTGCTATCCTACAGGAACTCATATTCTTCCCCTCAAATATGCATAATCTTTACTTTCCCCATTTCAGTAAACTTGTTACTGAAATTCACCACAGGTTCAAGCCAGAAACCTAGAAGTTATCTTCGACACATCTCTCTTTCTCATCAACCAGATAATCAATCCATCACTAACTCTTATTAATTATATTTCTTAACTACTTCATCATCCTATCCTCTTTTCTACATCCTGCCTGTGGCTATCTTATTCTAGGCCACCATTACTTCTTTCCTATATTATTTCAATACCATCCTAGCTCATGTGCCTACTTCTAGACTTCCTCCCATCTAACCCATTCTCCAGAGACACAGTGATCCTTCTAACATAGATTGCTGGTCATGCAACTTCCATTCTTCAATGGCTTCTCGTTTTTCACAGGATGAAATTCAAACTCCCTAGCATGGCAAGTCTTTACACGATTTCATGTAATTGCATAAAGTAGTCCCTGACTATACTCGCCACTCTCTCCTTGCAATCTATATGACAGTTGCTTTTATTTTCTTTCACTTCTTAGAATATATCATGCTTTTGCCTAGGAGTCTTCACATACTATTAGCTTTTTCCTAAATTTTGCCCTCAAAATCTCCCAAATTCAAGTGACAAGGAGAAACTGCCAAAAGACTTCAGTGATTTTATGGAAGTGGGGGACTAAGGGAGAGAGAAGAAGCCAAGACAACCTTAAGTATAGGGGACTGGGATAATAAAAATTCTGATTATATTTTCCTTATTAAAACAAAATGGGGAGTTCCTGTTGTGGCTCAGTGGTTAACAAATCCGACTAGGAACCATGAGTTTGCGGGTTCGATCCCTGGCCTTGCTCGGTGGGTTGAGGAGCCGGCATTGCCATGAGCTGTGGTGTAGGTCGCAGATGCAGCTCAGATCCCACGTTGCTGTGGCTGTGGTGTAGGCTGGCAGCTACAGCTCCAGTTAGACCCCTAGCCTGGAAACCTCCATATGCCGAGGGAGCGGCCCTATAAAAGGCAAAATGACAAAAAAAAAAAAAAAAAAAAAAAAAAGGGAGTTCCTGCTGTGGCACAGTGGTTTAAGAACCTGACTGCAGCAACTTGGGTCATTGTGGAGGCAAGTGTTCAATCCCTGGCCTGGCACAGGGGGTTAAAGGATCTGGTGTTGTCATAGTTGCAGCTCAGATTCAATCCCTAGCTATGCCACAGGTGTGGCCATAAAAAAAAATCTTGGATTTTCTGGGAAGAGGTAGTCAACTTCAGAACTACTGAATTTGAACTGATAGTTGAATATTTAAGTGGATAGGTATGGGAGTGAGAAGTAGGGACCAGTGAGGCTCATTTGTATGCCTATGAGAAAAGATGAAAATGTTGCCATAGAGGGAGATAAGACTGTTCTAATTCACTGCTATTGCACAAGTGTATGAAGAACAGATTTATAGTTTTCCCATACTGGCCCTTTACCAGGGAGAATCACAAAACTGAAGGGGGCATCAGTCAAACACAAAAGAAGGTAGAAATTGAGAAATTGGGGGGAAAAAAAAAGATATGATACATAGGAAAAGAAGAGGAACATGGCAGAAATAAGTTCTTATAAGTAATTGTTTTAAATGCAAATGATTAAAATTTCTAATTAAAGAGAGTTTGGCAAAATAGATTTAACAAAAAGCCTGATACAAGGATATGCTGTCTACAACAGACTCACTTTAGACTCAAATATACAAACAGGTTGAATGTAAAAGGACAGGAAAGATATTTGATGCAAATAGCTACCAAAAGAGAGCTGGGATGAATAAAATAATACCAGACAAAAAAGACCTTAAGCCAAAAATTGTTATAAGGGAAAAAGAAGGATATTATATACTGAGAAAAGGGCTAATTTGTCAAGAAGATATAATAATATAAACATATATACCCTAAACAACAGAGACCCAAAATATAAGATCAAAAATTGAAGGGAGAAATAAATAGTTCTATAATAATAGTTGGAGGCTTCGATATCCCATTTTCAATAATCGCTAGAACAATGAGACAGAAAAAGTTAATGAAATGGAGAGTTTGAATAACACTATAAGCCAACTAGATATAACCGATATATATAGAACACTCCACCATGAAACAGTAGAATAAACATTTTTCTCAAGAACACACAGAACCTTCTTCAAAACAGACCATAGTTTAGACCACAAAACAATTCTCAGTAAATTTTAAAATATTAAAATCATACAAAGTAGCTTCACCAATCACAATGGAGAGGAGCTAGTAATAGATATCAGTAACAGAAGGGAAACAGGAAATTTGGTAAACAGAAACTAAACAGCAAATTCTTAAACAATAAGTCTCAAAGAAGAAATCATAAGAGAAAATTCTAAAATATTTTGAGAAAAATGAACATGCAACATACCAAAACACCTATGTTAAAAAAAAGAACTCAGATCAACAACCTAACTTTGTATTTTGAAGAACTATAAATAGTACTAAACCCAAATCTAGCAAGAGGAAAGAAATAATAAAGATTAGAAAAGAGATAAATCAGAGAATAGAAAAATAATAGAGGAAATCAACCAAAAAAAGTTATCTGTTTGAAAAGATCAACCAACAAAGTTACCAACATTTACACTGATTAAGAAAAAAAAATGAAAACTCAAATTACTAAAATCAGAAATGAAAGTGGGGATATCACTATCAACCTCACAGAAATAAAAATGTTTAAAAGAATAAATAAACAGTTATATACCAAGAAATTAGAAAACTGAGATGAAACAGAAAAATTCCTAGAACATATAAACTATTAAAACTGACTCAAGAAGAAGTAGAAATTTTGAACATATCTATAAAAAGTAAAGGGATTGAATCAGTAATCAAAAAGGTCTCACAAACGAACTCTCTATCAGTTGACTTACTGGTGAAATCTATGAACATTTAAAGAAGAATGAAAACCTATCCTTGTTATAGTCTTCCAAAAAACTGAAGAGGAAAGAATATTTCCTAATGCATTTTATGAAGCCAGTATTACTCTGATACCAAAGCCAGATTAAGACATTATAAAGAAGACAAAGCTACAGATCAGTATCCTTTTTGAATACAGATGCAAAAATCCTCAGCAATATATTCAACAAACTGAATCCAGTAGGATATTAAAGGAACATACACCGTGACTAAGTAGAATTTATCCTAGGAATGTTAGGTTGGTTCAAGAAAATTAATCAACATAATACATCAAATTAACAGAATGAAGGAAAAACTATGTGATTACCTCTATTAGTGAAGAAAAAGATCATTGGATAAATCACAACACTTTCATGATAAAAACTCTCAACAAACTAGGAATAGCAAGGAATTTCATCAACCTGAGAAAGTACACTTATGAAATATCCACAGATAACATTATACTCAATTGTGAAAAGCTAAAAGCTTTCCTCCTAAGATCAGAAACAAGAAAAAGATGCCATTTTTTTCACTCTTCAACATTGGAATAAAAGTTCTAGCCAGAGAAATTAGGCAAGAAAAACAAATAAAAAGCATCCATAATTGATAAGGAAGAAGTAAAACTATCTCTATTTGCAGATAACATGATCTTATATACAGAAAAATTCTAAAGAATACACAAAACAACTATTAGGGCCAGCTGATAAATTTAACAAGTTGTAGATTGTTCAAGATCAACATGCAAAAAACATTTGCATTTCTATACATTAGGCATGAGTAATTCAAAAATAATAATTTTCAATAATGTCAAAAAGATTAAAATACTTAGGAGTAAATTTAACCAAGGAGGTATAAGTCTTATACAATGAAAACTATAAAACACCACTGCAGGAAATTTAAAAAAATCTAAATGAAAAGAAAGACATTATGTGTCATAGTTCGGAAGATAATATTAAGATGGAAATACTCCCCAAAGTGATTTAGGAATTCAATATCATCACTATCAAAATCCTAACAGCCTTTTTTAAGAAATGGAAATGCTGGCCTTTTTTGAATAAATAGAAATGCAAATTTACATGGAATCAGGGGACCACGAATGGCCAAATCAATCTTGAAAAAGAAGAACAATGTTGGAGGCCTCACACTTTCCTATTCCACAACTTAATACAAAGCTACAGTAATCAAGAGTGTGGTACTGGTACATAGGCAAATTATACCAATGGGACAGAATCGAGTATCCAGAAATAAACACATACATCTATGGTAAATTGATTTTTGACAATGTGCTAAGAATAGTCTCTTCAAGTAGTGGTTCTTACTACATATCCACATGCAAAACAGTGAATTTGCACCCCGATCTTACATAGTAAATAAAAAAGAATAACACAAAATGAATCAAAGATCTAAACATATGAGCTAAAAGCATAAACTGTCTAGAAGAAAACATAGGGGCAATATTTACGACCTTGAATTATGTGAAGGTTTCTTAAATATGACACCAAAAGCACAAGTAACAACAACAGAAGATAAATTGGATTCCCTCAAAATTAAAACCTTTTGTGCATCAGAGGATAGTAACAAGAAAGTAAAAAAGACAATCTACAGAATAACATTTTCAAATCACATATTTGATAAGGGTCTATTATCCAGAATATATAAAGAAACCTTACAAGTCACCAAATAACATAAAATTGACTCAATTTAAAAATGGGCAAAGGACTTAAATAGACATTTCTCCAAAAAACATATACACTGGCCAACAAGCACATGAAAAGATGTTCAACATCACTAATCATTAGGGAAATTCAAATCAAAATCCAAATAATCATATCCACTAGGATGGTTGCAATGCAAAAAAAAAAAAAGAAAGAAAAGAAAAGAAAATAATAAGTGTTGGCAATGATGTGGAGAAATTACAATCATTGTATGCTATTGGTGGGAATGTAAAATGGTGCAGCCACTGTAGAAAACAGTTTGGTGGTTCCTCACAATTAAACATATAATTACTGTATGCCCTAGCAATTCCACTCCTAAGGATATACCCAAAATAACTGAAGACAGGTATTCAAATACTTGCACACAATAGTTTGGAGCAGCATTATTCGTAATAGCCAAAAGTTGGAAAAAGCTAAATGTCCATTACTTGATGATTGGATAAAACAAAGTTGGTTTTGATGGACTGAATTTTCTATTCGCCAAAATTCATCCTCAGTGTGATGGTATTTGGAGGTAGAGCCTTTGGGAGATGATTAGGTTTAGATAAGGTCATGAGAGTAGAGCCTCCACCAAGAGATTAATGTCTTCTAAGAAGAAACCAGAGAGCTCTCTCCCTCTCCCTCCCTCCCTCTTCTCTCTCCCTCCCTCCCTTCCTCCTCTCTCTCCCTCCCCTCTTCCACTGCCCTCTGTTTGCCACCTGACGACACAGCAAGAAGGCAGCCATCTCCAAACCAGGAAGAGGGTTCTCACCACACATAGAATCTGCTGGTATCTTGACTTAAAAGTCCTAACCTCGACACTATGACAAATAAACAATTATCGTTTAAGCCAGACAGTCTATGGTATTCTATTATAACAGCCTGAACTAAGATGGTAATGTATCCAAAAAAATGGAGTATTATTCAGTCATAAAAGGTGTCATGTACCTGTATATGCTAGACTATGGATAAACCTTGAAAACATTGTGCTAAGTGAATAAGCCAGACACAAAAGGTTACATATTGTATGATTCCATTTATATGAAATATCTAGAATACCTGAATCCATAGAAATAGAAAGCAAATTAGGTATTGTCAGTGGCTAGAGGAAGGAGGAATGGGGGAATGTCTGATTAATGGGTACAGGGTTTCCTTTTGGGGTGACGATAATGCTCTGGAACTAGATTAAGATAGAGGTTACACAACCTATGAATGCACTAAAGGCCACTGAATTATACAGTTTCAGATGGTTAATTTTATGTTAGTGTCACCTCAATACAAAAAGAGGCAGAAAGGGAGAAGAAAGGAAATTACCAATTGTTGATCTAATAGGCTCTGGACTGAGCTTATGTATTATCCAATTAAATCTACTACAACTCTGCATCATTATTCCCATGTTACAGATGCACAAACCGAGATCTCCTAACTTAATTTCCACAACCAATAATATATGGAGCTGGAATTCAAACCCACGCCTGTCTGACTCCAAAGCCTATGCTCTCTAGCACAAAACCCACTCTTCAAGAACTTTCCATAGCTAGTCCCTCATTACTCTGTCCATAAGGACCTGTGTCATTGATCAAGAATAAAGCACAGCTTGCTAGATACTCCTTTGCATCACTAAAACCTCCAGAAAAAAAATACTCAAAATAAAATTTTATTTTTGTACTAAGCCCTCCCTGAAATTAAAAAAAAAAAAAAAAAAAAAGGCCATTCTTGAAAAGACAGGCAAAACAGCCTCCATAGATTTATAAAGCCTAACCTGCAACTAGGGATGATTTCAAGGGACTCAGGAAATCTTTATCCTATAGAAATATCTATCCCTTCATGCTTTAACTGTCTTTACTAAGGAGACAGTACCCTTGACTCACAACTGGAAAAAAGGCTGAAGACAGAGCTACTCATGGGAGAGGGAGCACTCTGGTATTTTGATCAGGGTAGATCTTATTCCATGAGACAGATTTTAATAAACTGAGGAGGGAGTAGACAGAATACAGACTAAAGCTTCTCTTTCTGAGGCCACACAGAGTCTGTCACAAAGTAGCAAGCCTTGTCTCTGCTGCTAATTATCACGGAACCTCAGGCAAGGCCCTTCTCACTGGCCCAAAGTTCTCCAGAGTGTTCAAGGATTCTGAAATCCCACTGAATCAATTTGCCCAGGGCCAACTCCATTTGTATTCCTATTAGTGGTAAGTACAACAAAGTCCTTAGCTAATCCATGATGTGCAACTCTGTTTACACTTCCTTTATTAAGATTAATCACTATTTAAGGCTTCATGCCTTGATTACAGAGATCTTGTTGTGATATAAGAATTTAAACATGCTTTTGAAATGTGAAACATGTTTGCAATTATAGCCACTCATGGTTCCAATTCAGACAAAACTCTTATTTAAATAAATAATTAGCCTTGGCAAGAGAAGCCTAAGTTGCAAATATACAAAGATTGAATGTACGAATTGTTGGTCGCTGAATTGGTCTTCATAGGTGGCATGCTGCTATGTATATATGAGCATGGTATTGGGTTAGGAGTTATTCAAACTAAGTCACACTGACCTAAGTCTGGCTCACTGGAAACTTATTTTCTAAGTAAGAACTTGGCTGTTTACAAACAGTTATTCCATGCTTCTTCCTGCATTTTCCTTTGCTGAATTCCTGGTCAGGGTCCCACAACTCACATTAGTGTTATTTGACTTCCTAAGGCAGAGATACTGCTGAGGGTTAAAATCCACAATTTTCAACACTCTACAGTATTTTCCAAATCATCCCTTCTTTCATCCCATTCCCTTCTTTCATCCCATTGTTGAGTATTTTTCTGAAGTGCTGGCGAACAGAAGTCCCTTCCTTTGTACAGTTAATGAAAAATGTTGCCTGCCATATTAGCAAACAAAGGATGCTTATCAAGCCATCAGCCACTAGCACAGCCCCAGTGGTGAACTCTGAGGGAACTCAGGATGGAAACAAATGGGCTGCCCTCTGCCTAGCCCTCAGCTACTGCAGCCACCCCCAACAGTGCACCCTGAGGGGACCCAGGTTGTGAAAGAACAGGAGATTGGCCCTAGATAGCTAAGGTGCTTATCAAAGGAATGACGTCTAGGAGCCCAGACTCTTGGATCTTCCCAGACAGCCGAAAGTGCTAAACTAAGTTGAGGTATCTGGTTTACTTTAATTAACAGTAAACTTTTGATGTTCTGACTACTTGGTCTTTGTTTCCTATATAATCTGGCTCCTCCTTGACTTCTTTGGAGGAGTCCCTCAGAGCTACCTGAGAAGCTGCCTCCTGGGCTTGAGTTCTCAGAAAGCCCATCAATTAAAACATAATTCTCAACTTTCAGGTTGTGCCTTTATTATTATTATTATTAATTATTCCTTTTGTCTTTTCAGGGCCACACCCATAGCATATGGAGGTTCCCAGGCTAGAGGTCTAATTGGAGCTGTAGCCACCGGCCTACACCAGAGTCACAGCAACGTAGGATCCTTAACCCACTCAGCGAGGCCACGGATCGAACATGCAACTTCATGGCTCCTAGTTGGATTCGTTTCCGCTGCACCACGATGGGAACTCCAGATTGTGTTTTTTTTTTCCTGGTCGACGGTAAATAAAAACCTGCCTTCAAACGGTTCGATTTGTTCAAGGGTTTGTGATGTTGTGGGATCATTTCCATGGTGGATACATTGTTTGGGCATAAAGGCCTTACATGGGGAAATCGCAGAAAAAAATTCAACATTTAGCCACGGTAATTAGCAAGACAAAGAGCAACACTGTAAATCAATCAACTACACTTCAATGAAATTTTTACAAATGAAAAAAAGAGCAGTCTCCTTAAGGCAGAACCGTAAAGAATAAGTCACTATTTGGGGACCAAAGGGAAGTAAAAGAGGTAGAAAGCCAGGGGGGATTCAGTCCAAATGCTGGTTTTCTATGAAAATCTGCAAACCTCCCTTTCGGGGGATGAAAAAGGTAATAGTTTCTGAGTGTATCGAAGGCTGGGATTAAGGTTTTCAGATCTTTGCTATACTCAACACCCTACTCATAGTGGGTGCCCCACAAAAGTTAGTTGGTGATGGGGAGGTGGCAATGATTATGAAAATGAAATCGAGCACTTATCAAAATGTATGAATATGTGAGGACTCCTTTTCATGTCACCTCCTCACAAAATATTCGATATTTTCCAAGATTTTGTTCCATACAAGATCTGGACGAGCTCATTGGGGGTAAAATTAAGATGAAATCCTGTCTTTGAAATGTGACACTACCTTAAATGGCAGTGGTTCTCAATGAGGAGGGTGATTTTGCACTGTAAGCGACATTTGACAGTGTTGAGAGGCATTTTCGATTGTCACAAGATGGGGTGACACTGAGCAGGACCCTGTGGGGCCCACCAGGGTACAAATCCTTTCCTTATTGGTTTTCTGATTGGTAAGAAAAAGGCTTCAGCCTCCTGACCTTCTCTGAGTAACAAAGGGCTGGTTCAAACAGTTGCTAATTAGGGAAGGAAATGTAGAAACAAAGGAGGAGCAATCTAGAAATAACAGCAGCAATTAAAGCAGGGTCCTGGTTCTTCCCCAAAAGATGTACATAATAACATCTTTGAGTCCTTCAGGGGGATCTGAGGCCCCCAGGCAGGCGGAGGATGGTGACTCCAGGCTGAGCACCCAATTCCCCAAGCATCAGTCCTCTTACCTCACCACCAGCCAATCAATCAGAAGAAAGGCACATGGCTTGCAGCCCTCACCTCCAAATTCTGCCTATAAAACTTCTCTCCCAAAACCACTGGGGAGTTGGAGGTTTTTGAGCATGAGCCACCCATTTGTTCTCCTTGCTTAGCCCGGAAATAAACCTTTCTCTGCTTCAAACTCAGACATTTCAGTTTGGCCTTATTGTGAATCAGGCATACAAACTTGCGTTTGGTAAGAGGAGGCTGTTGTTGGCATCTAGTGAATAGAGGCCAGTGATGCTATTAAACATCCTACAATGCACAGGACAGCCCCTTACAAGAGAGTCATCTGTCCCAAAATGTCCATAGTGCCCAGAGGCTGAGAACCCTTGCCTAATGGGGAAAAGAAAATGCCTTTACTCTCAGGGTTGCTCAAATCAGTTCTTTTTTTGCCTATTACACTCAACTCCGATCCATACATCCCACTTACTACTCTAGTTAAGGCTGTAAGAAGAGAAGGGGAAAGAAAGGGCCCCTGAATATTTCAGTCTCAACCATTTTGAACGTCATATCTAGATGGTGTTTGGATAGGCCAGGCCATGTGAGTAAAGCCTGCCTAGAAACCAGATAGATCTGGACTTAAATTATCCATAGTCACTTCCATTTTTGGCTTTGAATCACTTCTGCAGATGTGGCCTCTGGTTGCAATCTGTCCTGGGAGAGTTCAAACAAACATACACTCAGCCACCAAAGAGAGAAAACCTGAATATTTGGATAGCCACAGAAAAGATGAATCCCCTAGCCCCCAAGGCTGACCAAAAACCCAGGCAATCTTAGGATGCCATCCATGTCAGTTGCTTAATGGCACTAGGAGATCCACCATAGTAGGTTTGTCCTGGAATTCATTTAATAATGCCTGACACTTGCATGGTGCATTTAACTTTGGAAAGGGTTTTCCATTGTGTATCCTTGATCTCTTGGACAAGTTAATAGGGTAGGGCAGGAACAGGTAGAAAAAAAAAAAAGGTATTCATCCACAATCCACTAGGAAAGCACCTGAATTCAAAAATACCTAAAATCAGAATTCCCATTGTGGCTCAGCAGTAATGAACCGAATTAGCATCCATTAGGATAGGGGTTCAATCCCTGGCCTCACCCAGTGGGTTAAAGGATCCAGCATGCCATGAGCTGTGGCATAGGTTGCAGACGTGGCTTGGATCTGGCGTTGCTGTGGCTATGGCTCCAATTCCATCCCTAGCCTGAAAACTTCCATATGCTGTGGGTACAGCCTTAAAAAGGCAGGGGAAAAAAAAGCCACCTAAAACCACCCTGTGTTAAAGTCCACTGTACTGCATATGTAGGACCTTTGAAGGAGACAGCATACAAGAATAGGGCTTTCCTTCCTTCTTCCTGGGCACTGCTCCTGAATGCATCCTAGGCTTGACGTAGAAGCCTCAACTGACCTATAGTTTGGTCAGAGAAAGGTTGATGCCCTGAAGTCTTGTCCAGAGCCACTTTTCATGCTAAAGAAGGGACCAGCTTAATCACAACATAGACCTCTTTTGTTTGGGAGGCTGTACATCCCAGGGGGCTGGCCACAGCAAAACTGGCTTGAATGGGGAAAAGGGAGCAAGGCTCCAGAATCAAGTAATTCTTTTTTAGTCTACATCTTTGGCCAATCTTTAGAAACACTTCTTGAACTTGTTTAAAGAGTATGGAAGGGGAAGATCCCCACCCTCACCCCCAACCCCAACACACAGGCAAAACAAACTCATCATCCCCCAAAGCAATACTTTTCTCCAATGCTTTGCTCCCAAACAAAAGCTTAATACTCTCCAGAATATTGGGACACCTCGTGGCTAAGGGAACCGAATGGAGGACGAGAGAAAAACTTGTCGTCTTGATTGGTACCCGGAGAGACTTTCTCAGGGTAGCTTACAGGAGTTGCTAGGGCTCCCACTAAACATAACAATGGCAGGTTTACCAGCACAGCAATGGGAACACTCAGCCATTTAGGCAAGGCAGAGGGTTCATTCTGGAGCTCGATTCAAGCTAGCAGTGTGCACTTAGGGAGTTGGGGCAACAGCAGGAAGCACAGCAGAGCTTTCTCTGAATTCTGGGCTGTTCTGAGAATGGGCAGGGAAAAGGGTTTCCGGTACCTGCGGGGGAGGGGGGGGGCAGAAATCCAGAGCCTCAAACCTGCGTTTCTGGGGAAAGGTAGCAAGGGAGGTAAAAGACAAAGATACAGCTTTAGGGCTGTGGAGCCGGGTCAGGAGATGCTGCCAGCTAGCGGACCTCAGCGCCTGCAGGTTGCAGGTAAAAGTCTCAGGCTCGTGGTGGGGGTGGGGCCATTTAGTCCGTTCCTGGCGGGTCCAGAGGGTCGGGTGAGAGTAGGGGAAGTGCCTCGCTGGACCCGAAGGTGCAAAGATCAAAGAGTAGCCGAAGTGTCCATAACACTGATCCCGCCCACCCCTCCAAACACAGAGACAGCACTGCCACCACTAAGCAACTTATTCCATCAGCCTACAATACCACTCTCCATCCCCAGTCCCCTTCGGTCCAGGTTAGATCTTGAAGACCGACCTCTAAGGGAGAGGGGGGTCAAGGATGGGAGAATTGGACTGCACTCGAGGGCTGCCTGCACTCGGTTACAGTGGTCAGGGATTGACGACCGCCAAGTCAGCCCGTGGGGGCTCTGAGGTCCTGAGGTTGGTCCTGCCATCCGGCTACCGCCGGCCGCCTGCCTGCGCTTTCGCAGGCTCAACTTCCCTTCCCCTGGGATGACGAGCGGCTGCCTGCGCAGCCTCGCCGCCACCACACAGTCAGCTCAGAGCCCGGGGCTGAGAGGGGTGGGTGGTGGTCAGAGTCCAAAGCAGGGGCACTCAGCACAAGGGGCAAAGAGAGATTCTGCAAACCGGGCGCTCCAAGCTGCGCCGGTCCCCTCTACCCGAAACCACGCTCAGCGCCACCACCCCAGTCTCTACCACCACCCAGGGGAGGGGGAGGTCCCGGGAGAGCAAACGAACCAAAGAGAAAATTCCGTACCGAGGGGAGAGAGATGAGACGGTGGGACAGGGCAGCAGGGGCTGACTTGGGGTTTCGGCTGCGGCTTCCTTCCACCCCTGGCCACCGAGCTGCAGAGAAGGCAAGAGCTGCTGCCCCTTCGGGCTGCCCCAGCCTCCCTCTCCCCCCCACTCCCTCCCTCTCCCCCGCCCCGCCCCACCCGCCCCTGCCAGGAGCTCGGGGAGTGTGAGGCACCGGCGCTGGGCTGGGGGAGGTGAGAGGTGCTTTCACCAACCACGGCAGCGGTCTCTTCCCCACCACACACACACACACACACACACACACACACACACACTCACACGCCACAACCGCGACGGGTTCTCCCAGCTCGCAGCCACCCAAAGGAGAGGAGAAAGAGAAAAGGCGCAGAGGAAAGCCGGGAACAGATAGAAGGGAAAAGGAAGAGCTCAGGGTTGGACATTTTTGGAACTAGGGGTGGGGAGGAGAAAGGGAACGTGCCTCCTTGATTTTCCCCTCCCCACCCCTCTTTGCTTTTCTCTCCCGGTGGTTGTATAGCATTTTCCAGAAGCGGCAGCAGAAGGGGACGGAAACCTCCAGTCTAGAAAGATTTGGAGGGGTGGCCGGGGCTCCCGCCAGCCACCACCTAGCAGCTGCAGCTTGAGTGTGCGATTGTGCGTGGAAGAGTGCGAATGCGGGTCTGGTCTGCTCTCCTCCTGGGTCTTCTCTCTCCCGCACACTCCCGTGTCAGTTGTCAGCCAGCTCTGTCGCTTTCCCCGCGTCAGTTTCTTCCCTTGCTTGCATTGTGTGGCAGGCTGCGCGAAGGGGGTGCGTGCGTTTTGAAGGGGCCCAGGTTGGGTCAGGGCCAGGAGAAGCAAGTGAGCCCAAGGCAGGGGCAGCCAGCGGAGCGGGCAGAGCAAAGAGTTTCGGGGGGCGCTGACCGAGGCGAAAGGTGAGGAGAGCCGGCCAGCCCCGGGGAAGTTTGGGAATAACCGGGAGGCGAAGGGAGAAGCAAAGGTAGGAGCTGGCACTAGCGCTTCTTGCCACACCCCGCCCCTTTCCCCCGTGCTCTGCCGCCCACCAGCCAGGCAGCCTCGAGGCCCCGGCCGGGCTGTCCCAGGCAGCTGCTGTTAGCGCGCCCGCCCGGGGGAGAACCAGTGAGGCGACCGCACCGCTCTCCTTGGCTCGCGGAGGCCAGACGACGCCGATCCGAACAAACCACTTGGCCTGGGGTAAGTGGACCGGCAGCCCGGAGCCCTATGCTTTGCTGCCGGAGTGCTGCCAAGGGGCAGGGAGGTGCGGACTGAGCGAAGGTGTTGGGATGCTGAGGGCTGGGAGGCGCTGGCTGGCTGTGGGCTAGGGTGGTGGGGAGCAGAGGGAAGCCAGCAACAGATTGTTTCTGGACACTGGGAGAGAGATGTGGTGGGACTCTAGAGGTGTTAAGACAAGGTGGCTCTTGGCAATGACCAAAAACATCTTTTTTTTTTTTTTTTTTTTTTTCCACTCGGGATGTTCTAAACCAGAGCTTTGCCCTACCCCTGGACAGTGATCTGAGATCTGCAATCCAGACCGGCCTGGAAGATGGGCATGGAATAAGGACACTGGCCCTTTTGCCAAAAGCCACTTTAAGATGCCGAGAGAGCCAGGGGTGAGCTCAGGAGGGCTTAGGCACCAGAGCCCCCATTCACTTTCTTTCTGTTTTGTATCCTTCAAAGTTAGGAAATGGCCAGATTCATTTCCCTGGCTTTCTTAAAGGAACTAGGAAATACAAATGGGGAGAATCAGTCAGATCTCAGCTCCAAAGTAGACATCCCTTCTCTCCCAAAACACACACACTGACTTGGACACAGTCATGATCGTACTGCTCCCCCCGCCCCCCACTGGCACACACACAGAGTACTGAGCTGTATTCACAAATCCTGATCTTTCTCTATGGTCTCTAAGAATTAAACTGGGAGAAGGGCTTTTTCCCCTTTGCCAACCTGGGGTCTTCCGACCATAGTTGGGTATGTGGCAATGGCTACCAAGGTTGTTACTCCCTCATGAAAAGCCTGGACCTGGGAAACCAGTCTGGAAAATAGGATCTCTGAACTTTACCTGAGTTTATTGCATGCGTAGAAGAGACACAGACTAATCAATAATGCTCCCTTTAGAGATTGTACATGTCAGCCCTGGCTTCAAATGAGAAATATTTACTACACTGACGTAGCACCCAGACCCACTTGTCTGTTGCTATATATCTTTCTGGCATTTAGCAAAAATGGCAAGTTTATATATCAGCATTCTTAATTCTCTATTGTCGGTCTCAGGCATTTGTTTTTCCTTTTAGTGTTCTACAGATGCTGGTGTTTGGTTATATCATGTCTTATTATAGAATCTTAAAAAGCTGAGATAAATAATGTCAAATGGTATCTTTTACCCAGTCTTTAATAGCTCCTTATTCTAAATCAAAGGGCATGGAAATACATTCACAATAGTACCAAGTTGGTTTCAAAGCAAATGTTTATCCTTTTGGAAACCCACAGGGTCAGTCTCTATTTGCAAGGTTGAGACTGAAAGAAAAACTGAATGCCACTCGAAATCTGTGTCATTGTCCCTGGAAGATGCTGCTTTTGTGAAGTTTTGTGACCAATAGATAGATACACAGATAGTGTGTATGTGCATGTGTGTGTGTGTGTGTGTGTGTGTGTGTTTGTAACGCTGCTTTCATAAAGTTGTAATATATATGGTGTGTGTGTATTTTTTTTTTCAAGGACTCAGATAAACCCCATACAATCTGGGCTCTGTGCTGTAGCCAGGGGCGGGGGAGGGGGGGACATTTGAATTTGTACTTCCAAAGCACCCAGGCTCTTCTCTGAAACTTTCTATTTATTATTATGTTACCGGAATACAATGAATTACCTCTCTCCAACTCAGCAAATGAGAGAAACAGATTTTGCATTAAGTGGAACTGTTTATGTTACATCAGGCAATTTGTTCTAATGTTCACTGCTGAGAGACAGAACAGAACAAGGATTACTCAAGTACCATCTGAAAAGGTGCCCATTCTGTTGCTTTTTGAGGCAATCATAAGCAAATATCTTCTTAGGTTAAAATTACACTTTCCCATAAATAGCAAATAGCAGGTTTTAGACAGGTAGGAAAGAACCAGCAGCTTCATACTAGGGAAGAACTGAAAGTGTCAACTGGGATGAAGCCTAATGTATAGGTCTTCGCTTTTTTCTTGATGTGAGTATCTGGCTGCCACAGTGGGTCCTAATCCATGGTTCCTCAGGGGACAAGGAGGTGGGCAGGGACCCAGAACCCATGCACTTCACTGAGCTGACACAAGTTCACCTGTCTTTCATGTATGTTCCAACATAGAGACCTGGACATTTCTACCAGTTATAAGAGCTATCGTCCTATGATTCCATTCTTTCTAGAATTAATAACCAAAACCTGACCGGCACACAGAACAACAGTGCTTAAAGAAGGCCAGGCTAGAAAATTAGAGATGCAATGGAGAAGAAGAGGAAAAGAATAGGGCGAGAACCCAAAGATGTTTTGAAACACGGAAAGAAGTCTGTCCAGGTGTTTGCTTTCTTTCCCTTTGGCTTGGGGATAGAATGAGTCCAGGAAATTGATTAAGAAGTGAAGCACCTTAAAATTCCCTGTGATTTGCCTTGGAAACACTGTGTTAACAGTGAGAGAATTCCTTAGAACCGGAGAATGGGGAGTGGTAGAGTACATTTTCACTTTTGCCATCTCATTGCACTCCCCAGCATATTAAATTCCAATTGACAAGCCATTCAGGTGCTTAATTATCAAATGGATATTTCAAATATGTCATGCTATTTGCCCTCCAGCTGCTTCCAAATATTCTAGTGTGTCTTTTGCCATAGCTCCATCCCTGAAAGAGAGGGACTAAAGCATTTCTGCCTGCTTTACTTCTGCCAAAGATTCTCCTTTTTAGCCAAGTACACAAAGCCATTTAGAAGCGTCCTGTGAGTTAGTGGGGAAGAGGAGGGGTAGGATCTTTCTCCCCAGAGTGCCTCATGCCTCAAGCATGTCACCAGCCCCATGTCACAAGCCTGATCTGGCCTGGTTAGTTTCTAGGTTTTCAGGGTGGGGATATGGCAAAGTTTTCTGCTTACAGAGAAATGATGCCTCATTCTAGGCAGAAGTTGTAATTAATTAACTCCAGACCAGGGCTACACTGGGACTAGCCACAAAGTCCTGTCATTAGTAGCTGAGGTTTCCCTAGTGTTATCCTTTCTAAAATCACATAGCTTTCCTTCTGTTGATGGGTCTCTCAAACTCTTTGTCCAGTGAGACCAACCAGTCCATCCCAATAGCAAGGAATGAGTTCTGAGTGACTCAGCTGTGGTCTCATAAACAAACATGTACACCATACTGAACTGAGCAAGAACAGATGATTTTTTTTAAAAAGCTGGTGGAGCGAAGCAAAAATTGCAGTTCACTAGGTCAGGGAGCTTTGCCAAGTACCCTAGGTTTGATTGCCCATCACTCACTGTGGAGTTGATGCTGGTAACCCATGCAATTGCCCCAGCCTCTTGCCTTAGCAAAGGCAAAGAAAGAGCTGATGGTAGCAAACAAGCAGTGTTCTTGGCAGGGTCCAATCCCCTCATTTCTCCTATAAAGAAATTGAGGCCCAGAGAGTAGAAATGACTTCCCCAAGTCATCTAACCAGCTAGTGATAGAACCAAAACCAGAACCCAGGAGTGCCTGCTAGTGTTGAATACATTTCCTAAAGCTCTCTGGAGATCTTTCCAAGAGATGAAGAGGAAACAAAAGCCAAGTTTATCAAGATCACAGCCCTCTACTTCCATCCCATATGTATATGTTTATTTATTTGTTTTTTTTTAAGAGCCACACCCAAGGCATATAGAAGTTCCGAGGCTAGGAGTCGAATCAGAGCTGTAGCCACCAGCCTCTGCCACAACCACAGTAACACCAGATCTGAGCTTCGTCTGTGACCTCTACCACACACAGCTCACGGCAACGCCGGATCCTTAACCCACTGAGCGAGGCCAGGGATTGAACCTGTGTCCTCACGGATACTAGTCAGATTAGTTTTCTCTGAGCCATGATGGGAACTCCTCTATGTTTATATATATATTATTTATTGCCATACCTTTGCAACTTGCCTTCTCACCCACCACCTTTCCCTAACACACACACACACACACACACACACACACACACACACACACACTCTCTCTCTCTCTCTCTCTCTCTCTCTCTCTCTTCTATCTTGCTAGCTAAGGAAACATGGCATATGCCTACAGCCAATATGTTCAGGTGGAGGGCAGAATTAAACATGACAAAGATTTACCTGCTCACAATTACCTGCTTATCTACTTGATTTGGCTCACACCATCAACAGCAAGGCATCTAAAAAACTCACTCTCTGCTGCCCCCAATTAGTTTTGAGGAGTGAAAGCTGGTGCAATCCAGTAACTATGGTTCAGGCTTCATATACTCAGAATCGGTACCCATAAGTGTGCATGCATACACAGACACATACACACACACACATTCTTCCTGAAAAATTAAAACAAAGGAAGTAGAAAAGACAAGGCAGATGGTTTTTATAGTAGACTATGAGAAGGAAGGTTGGTCTTCAGGGAAGGCATTGTTTCCTGCCTCCATTCTTTAGCCCTGATGCCTGGTTTCCATTAATCCCAGTTTTTTTTTTAGGATTTGAGAAAATATGCCAGTGCAGACATGTCTACTCCAGCCAATGAGGATGATATGAATAACTTCCACATTAGAGAAGGAATATCACAAGGTTAGGAAAGAGAGGCTAGGATGGAGTGAGTTAAGGCCTTGCTAGTTCAGGTACAGTCCCCTCACCATCCCCTGGGAGCTGTTCATAAATACCGAATGTTAGACCCTTCCTTAGACCTACTGAATTAGAGACTGGTCTTGGAGTTCCCATCATGGCGCAGTGGAAATGAATCTGCCTAAGAACCATGAGGTTGTGGGTTCAATCCCTGGCCTCACTCAGTGGGTTAAGGATTTGGCGTTGCTGTGAGGTATGGTGTAGGTTGCAGACACAACTCAGATCCTGCATTGCTGTGGCTGTGGCATGGGCTGACTGCTGTAGCTCCTATTGGACCCCTAGCCTGGGAACCTCCATATGCCGTGGGTGCAGCCCTAAAAAGCAAAAAGAAAGAAACTGAACTTTAAGAATATCCCCCAGAGATTTTTTTTTTCACATGCTAAAATTTGAGAGGCATTGGCTAGAGCTTATCCCTAAAGCATTGGAAAGTCATTTGAAGATAAACAGTTACCTATTGGCCATTAGGGACAATTCATGCAGCTTCTAATTTTACAAAATAAAAATATAAACTTTCTCCAGGTCCACTTCTCTCTGTATTCAGTATGAACACCTTACGTATGAGCAAAAGAGTTGACTAAAAGGAGCAGTAACTGTTTACACGGGTTTGAGGACTCATATAGCCTGAATTCAAATTCTGGTCCTGCCCACAAATAAATAGCTGTGAACTTGTACCAGGCACTTTGTCCCTGGGCCTCAGATTCCCTCAGATCAGTATAAAGGGATTGGTAGCAATACCCACTGACATCGAGTTGCTATGAAGACCAAATGAAACACTATAAAATAGTGGCATATTGTGATCAATCAATATGTTGAAGATATTACAATTAATAAAATTTGGCCAATAATTTCAGTTTCCTAGAAAACTAGCCACTGAAGGTGACGTCTTGAGACACCTAGCATCTACTTCTCTCTCTTTTTTCTTTTTTTTTTTTGAGGGCCACACCCACAGCATATGGAGGGTCCCAGGTTAGGGGTTGAATTGGAGCTGTAGCTGCCAGCCAACACCACAGCCATATCAACGCCGGATCCAAGCCACATCTGCGACCTACACCACAGCTCACGGCAATGCTGGATCCTTAACCCACTGAGCAAGGCCAGGGATCGAACCCAAGTCCTCATGGATATTAGTTGGGTTTGTTAACCACTGAGCCGTGACGAGAATTCCACCTTGATTTCTAATTGGTGCAAATCACATTGGGTTTTCCACAGATAGAACACTGGGAAAGACACATAAAGTAAAATGTATTTAAACAGAATCGAGACCCCCAGACAAAAAGTATTCAGCAAGAATTACAAGAGTCCCTGGTGAAATCACATCACAGAATAAGACTCAAGTCAGAAGCAGCCTTATCCTACATGGCACATCTCAAAATTAACAAGTTAGAAGTTAGTAGGCTCCTTTTGCATTTTTGCACATCATTCAGTGGATAAACACATGCACACATGCATGCGTGCATGCACGCACACACACACATCCTTTAATGGAGCAACTGTGAAAAAAATTTAGGTTCAAATAGCTTTCTCAGAGAAGAACTAAGTATTAGATTTCTGGCCTGATGAAAATCTATAAAATGGGTGAATAATAACCGACACTTCATAGGATAGATGTGAGATGATTTGGGTAAAAGAAATGATGCAGGTAAAGGCATAGCAGAGAAACTCAATAAAATTTTTTAATCTGGGACTACAAAAGGGACAAAAGTATTATATATAATCTTTAGCTAAGCTACCATATTTTTCCCCCAAAAGTAATTACTTGGTGTTAAATAATACTTTACCTTATCAATAGATCTTACAAAGATCAGCTCAACAACAACAGTTCACACTTAGAGGGGGCTTAGTTATGTGCCAGGCGATTTACACCAAGCATCTCATTTAAATACTCACAACAACTCCATGAAAAGGTACATTATCAGCTTTGTTTTGCAGATGAAAACTAAAGCTCAAAGGAATTAATTAACTTGGTCCCTTTATAATTGGATGACTTAGGTAAACACTATACCTATCCCTACTTTACAGGCAAAAAAAATTGAGCAACCCCTACCTCTTCCCGCCCCATGGTGCTCTCTACCTGCTTAACTTTCTCACCTACAAAATATGATAGGTGATATAAACTCTAAGCATTCTGTAAGTTCCAATAAATTTTAGAAATTCCAATAAAATCACTATGCACTTGATTCTATAAAAATTTAATGGCTGGTCAGCTGGACTGCAGACACAGAGACAGACATCACAACTTCTGGGCCCCAGTCCTTTGGTGTGAGACCTCCAGCTTCTCTTGGAACTGAGGTTGCTCAACATCTAGTGACATTCAGGAGGATCAGATTAGTATGGCATCATTAATAGGTCATTAATTTCTAAGATTTCTGTGATCACCCTAAATGAACAATAGCAATTGCTTTCAATTCCTGAAAAAATATTTTCTTAGTTCTCTCTGGTGGCCATAACAACCCCAAATTTAACTGTTTAAAACAACACAATTTATTATGTTATCATCCTATAGGTCAGAAGTCTGATAGGGAATCACTGGGCTAATAGCAAGGTGTCAGAAGGACTGCATTCTCTTCTGGAGGGTCTATGGGAGAATCTATTCCCCTGCCCATTCAGGTTGTTGGCATAATTCACTTCCTTGTGGTTGTAGGACTCAAGTCCTAATTTCTTTGGTGGCTGTCAATTGAAAGCCATTCTTAGCTTCTAGAGGCCCCCACATTCCTTGGTCTGCGGCCCCATTTCTCCAAATTCAAAGCCAATCTGTGCAGGTTGAATCCTCACAATCTGAATCTCTCCTCTCTTCTTTCTTTGCATCTCTATTCTGCCTCGCTCTTCTGCTTTTTAGAGCCCATGTGATCACATTGGGCTTACCTGGATCATCCAGGGTAATCTCCCTATTTTAAGGTCATCCAATTAGCAACGTGAATTCCATCTGAAAAATCCCTTTTGCTTCATAACCTAACACATACATATGTTCTGGGGATGTGCTGATATATTTATAGGGCCATTATCTTGCCTACTATAATCTTCTATGTGTTGAGTGCTGCAAATATATGATCTTAAGTAATCTTCATTATAGTCTCTAAAGGATAGGTATTATTATTCCCATTTAGCATATGAAGGAACAAGATCAGGCAAGTTAAGTGGTATGCCTGATGTCATACAGCTAGTAAATTGTGACGGCAGAATGGGAACATGGGTGTCTACTCCTCTGAACCTTGCATTTTCCCCTTAATTTCTATTGCTTTCTCATTGTCAGAAAGCTCTTGGTTGTTTTCGTTGGTCTTGCTTGCTGGGTTTTTTTTGTTTGTTCATTTTATTTTGTGTTTTCTCTTTTTTCTTTAAATTTTTGAATAGGTAATTTATACCCATTGTTCAAAAATCAAAAAAAAAAAAAAAAAAAAAGAAGAAGAAGAAAAGAAAGAAAGAAAGAAAAAGGAATTCCCATCATGGCCCAGTAGAAATAAATCTGACTGGTATCCATGAGGATGCACGTTCAATCCCCAGCCTCATTCAGTAGGTTAAGGATCTGGCGTTGCTGTGAGCTGTGGTGTAGGTCGCAGATGCAGCTCAGATCCTGCGTTGCTGTAGCTGTGGTGTACGCCAGCAACCACAGCTCTGATTTGACCCCTAGTCTGGGAACTTCCATATGCCTCCGGTATGGCCTTCAAAAGACAAAAATAAAAAAATAAAAATATATAAAAGGGTATTCAGTGAAAAGCCTTGTTTCCACTGTTTCCCATCTACTTGGTTGCCACCCCCCCATTTTATTTTTTTGCCTCTAGAATTTCTGAATGAAAAAACAAGAAACTGTGAATTGATGTCCAGAAAGATTTTTACATCATAACAAAAATCTCTCAAGCTACAGTTCAAATCCATTTTGTCCTCTTGCTGCATTCCCAGTACAATACACCTTTGTAAGAACTAACACCTGTGTTAAGGGACAAATCTTTGGGCCAGTTATCCAAACAATTGGTGACCACATCCACTTTCTAAAATGGCCTTTGGTCTCACAGTGCTCACCTGAATACTCTGTACATCTCATAACTCTAATACCTCCATACTGTCATATATCCCACTAATTTTATGTGAACATTACAGAATCCTTGAATTCCAGGAAGCACAAACACAAGAGGGGAGGGAGAGAAGGAGAAAAATGTCCACAGTGTACACTGGGGAAAAGACACTAGAAATTCATGAAATGGTTATTATTATCCCATATGGTAACAAGGTGATTACGTTTTAGTATAAATAAGCCTAAGATCTCATTTATAAATAATCTTTTTAAATTGACACAGCTTTCCATCAAATTTGCAAAAGAATGTGAAACTCTTACATAATTGTAAACACTGAAATAGACTCCCATATAATTAGGTAGCATGTAATATATTAACAGGCACAGAAAACAAGATGACAAGCTTGATTTCAACAAAGAATTGAGTAACACTGATAACAAAATCAATACACCAGAGTTGATTATTTCTGTTATCCCTGCTACGGACATTGTAACTGAAGAAGTGCTTTTTCCCAGCATATCAGTTGCATGCTATATATACTTGCCTTCTAGTAGCACAAAACAGAACATCTTATCATCCTTTTTAGTTAGTTTGTTTCCATCCTTTAATTCAGTGTTTTTCAAAATGGGGCAATGACTCATTAAAGTATTGTGAAATCAATTTAGTAGTTCATCACTACTAATTTTTAATGAAATAGAAAAATGTCAATCACATGTAGTGAGAATAAACACTATTTCATGAAAATTGTTCAGTCAAGTATGTGTGTGTCCATGGGTGAGAGTGTGTGGTGAATGTTTGCGTGTGTGTGCAGGTATACATGATTGTATGTATATTGGGTCCAATGTAATTGTTTTGCTGTGGGTCATTGTTAAAAATTGCTAAATCTTGATTTGAATAACTGGAACTGACTAGATGTTTGAAATAACCTTTATAATTAAATGCATATCTGCCTAAACACAAAAACCTCAATCTTCCTGAACTATTAGGAAATTCCATGCTCTCCTTTGGCATTGTGGTACCTAATCTATGCCAATGCCCAGAAAGCAGCAAGGACCCAAAGGAAAACTGAAAAATCCAATAAAAATGGGAATGCTTTGTCTCTGTGATGTAAGAACATCTGGAGATTTAAGACATCTGGATTTGGAACTGGGCTTCCCTGTTGTCACCCCCGTTGCCATTTCTTGGATAGAGTGGCTGAGGGGCACTGGTCAGTGCTGAACATAGCCTGGAAGTCTGCTGCTCACATGAAATATACTACCCTCAAGAGCCACCAGAGAACTTTGTGCTGTAGACTGTGCTTTTACTTTCACACAGTGGTCATCCCCAGAAACTTTTCCTAGATCAGTCGTGTTTAGTTTAATAAATACCGAGCAATAAGAAAGATTGATAGCAAGTATGTTTGCGGATACATCAAGGAAAGAGCTGATGAAGTGGGGATGTATAAGTAAAGGTTTTTCTAGGATTGCGGAAAAGAGGATTTTTACATTTGTTGAATGCCAAGGAAGAGACAAATGAGAGGACCAATGGGAAGGAAAGAAAGAGGAGAGTCTTACATAGTAATTAAACAATCTAATCCTCCAAGTGTTAACTAAGCCCCTATGTATCAATCACTTGACAGATACTCACTGAGGGTAGACTAGGTAGAAGGCACTGTGGGGTACAAACATGCATGCCCACCCTTTCTCTCTAGGAGCTCACAGCATGATCAGTGAGTCGGGGGAAGTGGAATTGTGGTATGGCAAAGTAGGGCACTGTGGCTTAATCCACTCCTGGGAATACATGCAGGTACATCTAAGAGAAAGAATTGGGAAATTAGGTTGTGGTAAGATTACAGAGGGTTAGGATGTGGCTAGATGTAATTTAATGGATGAAAGGGAGATAGCAGTGGATTTTGAGATAAGAAGTGAAATGATAACAGTGTTTGGGGATGGTTATTCTGGAAATGGTATGCGGGAAAGATTGATGGAGGAGCAAGCGATGGCAGGCATTACCAGTTAGAAAGTGATTATAAAAATCTAGGCACGAGGAATAAGTGGCACTATGGTTAAGTACGGAATCTCGGTCCAAACCCATTTGGTGTGAATCTAGCTCTGCCACACTGAGCCTTAGTTTTCTCACCTATGAAAAAAGGACACTAAGTATACCTACCTCATGGGAATCCTATGAGAATGAAATGAGTTACTATATATAAAGCAACTTAGCCCAGGACCTGGCCATAGCAAGCACTCAATCCATGTTAACAGTTATAGTTAACCATTATTGTTACTGTAGCCGTTATTGTACAGTTATTGTTGTTGTTACCGTAGAAGTGGGCCTGGAAAGAATGAGAAGTGAAAGACACCATAAAGGAACCGGCGGTTCATTATGGTGAATCATTGGATATATGTGATGAAGGTAGTCAAAGGCAATGGCAAGTTTTATCCAGGTAACAGAGAATGATGATGCCATGAGGAAATGTGAAGGTGAGATGAGATGGTTAGAGGATAAGCTAAGATTTTGATACAGAATTAAGTTTGAAGTAAGGCATCCTTGTGAAAATGCCCATGAAGAATTTTAGATGTGGGACTAGAGGGCAAAAAGAGAGGTTAGGGAATGAGATGAAAATCTGGGAAGTCATAAATATACATATACAAAATTTTGCCTCTAAAACATAGATTTAAAATCTCTAAGGAAGAAAGTCAGAAGAGGCAGAAAAGCAAAGTAGAACCTTGTGGCCCATGTTTATGGGAGAGAGAGGAGGCCAGAGAAAGAGTGATGGAAGGCAAAAGGAGAACTGTGCAGAGCACCACATTCTATGCTCTGTGAATTTAAGATGCTTATAATCTAGGTGAAACAATATGACTTTTGAGACTTGTGAAATAGGAGTTCCTGTCAGGGCTCAGTGGAAATGAATCTGACTAGCATCCATGAGGACACAGGTTCGATCCCTGGCCTCGCTCAGTGGGTTAAGGATCTGGTGTTGCCGTGAACTGTGGTGTAGGTCACAGACGAGGTTCGGATCCGGCATTGTTGTGGCTGTTGCGGAGGCCGGCAGCCACAGCTGCGATTCAACCCCTAGCCTGGGAACCTCCATATGTCATGGGTGTGGCCCTAAAAGACAAAAGACCAAAAAAAATAACATGTGAATATGTAATAATGATGTTCAATTTAAAAATGTAAGCTCTTGGTTCCAAAATATGCGTTACTTTGTTGACTAGAGAGGTCAAGAAGGTTTCAGGTATGTTTTAGCCCTTGGATGATGGATGATATTTGGAGATATATGGGAGGTGCATTTTAAATGCGAGGAATCAGGTGATCAAAGGTGAGGAGTTAGAAATGGGCACATCAAGTTTAAGGGAGGGAGAGGAGATAAATAAATCTGACAGGAGTGAGGGGGAGATTAGGAAAGGGAAGAAAGGAATTTTTTTTTCACATCAACCACATAGTTAATCTGTAGTCCCAAGTGAGGAGGGATTTAAAATGTTCAGTCTCATCTTCATTTTAAAGCTGGATGTTTCATGTCACTTTTTCTAACATTAAACTGGACTTCCAGTTTTCTCAGTTAAATGAGTGAACAGTGTTGCTGTTAAGAATAAGGAATGATGGAGGGAAAAGAGCACATTAGGGTGAGGGATATGGGGGTGGGAGAGAGATGATGAGTTAGGTTTGAGACAGGTTGAGGTCAAGGTGCTTGTGGACACCCAAGTACAGATGTTAAACAGACTCAAAATAGAAGTCCGGGCTGGAGGTGTAGATTAGGAAACCAACATCCCGTAATAGTAGCACAATAACAACAATGATGATGACAACTATTTTATTAAATATCTACCACATTAAAGGCATGGTTGCGAAAGTTTTCCACATAATAAATCACTTAACCTTCACCATAACCCCATGAGGTCACACCAGTAGTAGCTATTGGAGGCAGGATTTAAACCCAGGCAGGTAAGACTTTCCAAAGCCCATGCTCTGAGCTACTACATTGACGGCAGGTATTGGTTGTGAAAGTAGAATCAATTACTCTAGCAGAGTAGCATAAACAAATAAGTTAACTACTGATCCTTGGAAATGCCAACACTTGACAGGTTAGGTGGGAGAAAGGAAGCTTCCAAAAGAGGCTAAGAGATCATACAGGCAGAAGGAAAACTGAAAGTGAGTGTTGCCTTCAAGATGATTGTGGGAGAAAGAAAGGGGGTGTGCATTATCACCGCTCAGAGCTGCAGCCATTGGATTTTACAGTTTGAGGAGCCCTGAATATTGTAATGGCTAGAGCAGAGGTCAGCAAACCACAACCATGGGCCATATCTGACCTACCACCTGTTTTTGTATGGATTGCAAGCTAACGATGGCCTCCACTTTTCTAAATTCCTGGGAAAAAGTCAAAAGAAGAAGGTTATTTCATGACATGTGAAGATTATACGAAACTCAATTTCTGCGTCCATAAATAAAATTTTATTGGAATGTAGTCACTCTCATTCACTTATCTATCTTCTGGGGCTGCTTTCAGACCACAATGGCAAAGCTGAGCAATCGCACCAGAGACTGCATGGCACACAAAGCCAAAATCCTTTACTCTCTAGGCCTTTACAGAACAACTTTGTGGGCCCCTGTATTAGAGTATGGCCTCTAATGTCAACATACCTCCATTTAAATCCCAGCTCTACCACTCCCTTGGCCATGTGACCTTGAACAAACTCTAGCCCCCATCGTCTGTAAAATGGAGATTATAATAGTATTTACCTCAGAAAATGCTTGAGTTCATATTAAGAATTTAATAAATGTTAGCCTCTGTTAATGTTCTGACATGGTGGAAAGGCATCATGGAGACAGGAGCCAAACTGCAATAGGTGGCAAAAAGGACTGGAGGAGTTCCCGTCATGGCGCAGGGGAAATGAATCCGCCTAGAAACCATGAGGTTGCGGATTCGATCCCTGGCCTCGCTCAGTGGGTTAAGGACCCAGCGTTGCCTTGAGCTGTGCTGTAGGTCACAGACATGCCTTGGATCCCGCCTTGCTGTGATTGTGGCTGTGGCTGTGGCATAGGCCGGCAGCTATAGCTCTGATTCAACCCCTGGCCTGGGATCCTCCATATGCTGCAGGTGCCGCCCTAAAAAGACAAAAAAAAAAAAAAAAGGGGGGGGGGTCTGGAGATGACAACAACGAAACAAATGGAAACTATGCTTTTGAGTATTTTCACAGTAGAGTTGAGAATAGGAAAGGAAGTAGCTTGAGGGGACAGCTTTTTTATTTTTGATAGACAAGTACATTCAAGGGCTGAGAGCGGGGGGATTGAATAAAGATTAAGCATCTGAGAGAGAAGAAATGAAATGACACCCTAAGGAGGCAGGAGGTGGAGAAGCAAGAGCAGAGGTTGAGAGATAAGCCTTAGAAATGAGTAGGAATAAAGCTGGACACAAATATATGATTTGCCATGGATTGGAGGTCACATCTCAAAGAGCCTTTCTTCTCTGAAGTAGGAGACAAGCTCTTCTGATGTGGGGCAGGGGCACAGGATGTATCCTTGTCTGTGAGACTTTGAAAAGAAAGGAGACCCAGGAGATTCAAAAGTGAGGTGTGTATGGAGTGGCCCTGGGAGCTTGGCAGAGCTTGGAAACTTAGAACCTGGTGGCACCACCCATGCTCCGTCATGTAACTTTCCCTAAAGGTACTCGAAAGCCTGGGAGAAGAAATCAAGAAAAGGGAGGGTTGAGTTGAGTCAGGACTTGCAGACGGGTTGAAAGACTTGGAAATTTGACGTGGCCACTGGCAACCACTTGATGTCATACCAGCCTGTCCTTGGAACCACTATCTTGTCAGCAGGCCCTGCAGCTTGCTCCTCTTTATCCCACCTGGTGTGGTACATCGAATTTGCATGTTAGCACAGCCTCTCCAGACATTTCTAGATTTCCTCCCCTGAAATCTCTTTGCAGCATGATAACAGACGGATGGGATAACTGAGCAGAAGCGTAAACTGTGACTTTATGGAGAAAGAATGACACCACTAAAGAGCTGGGGCTAGTGCTAGAGATGCTTGCTTACCTATCAAGATGCCATGAGCCCAGCAATAGCATCCCTTTTAATTTGTGATAGGCTGGATGCAAGCTTTATGGTGTCCTGGCAGAGACCCAAATAAAATGCTACAACAGATAACTATGTTAGGTTTGCTTCCCTCAAGACTTCAGATGTAAAGTGACCGGGCTAGCAGGCCAACTCCTATCTGGACAAATGAAAGACAGGGCAGGGGGAGGGGCAGGGGATATGGGTCCCTAGTGGCCTGAGGAGGCCAGACATGCAGGGAACAAATTATTTGTCTAGGAGCTGAGGTGTCAAAAAAAAAAATGGAACAACACATGCTCCCAAGCAGGTGCCCCCTTAAGCCGCCTTGAGACGTGCAGCTCAGCCGACCCTACAACAGGGTGAGATTCTGCACCACACTACCTTCAGAGAGTTTGAGTCTCCTGCTGGAGAAAGTGGGTCTCCTAGAGGCGTTTTCCCAGCCTGCCCTGCCCTTCTGGCCCGGGGCCCAGACAAGTATGTCTTCCCCTTAGAGGCTGCCAGGCACAGTAGTGGTTCTGATCAAATGATGGAAAGGGCCCATTTGCCTTCCGATGGCAGCATGCTCTTCCAAGGCACTTTCTCATCTAGCCTTTTAAGGAGACCACTGCAGTGTCAACAGCACTACCCCAGGAGCAAGAAGTCCTAGATGTCGGCACTAGCTCTGCTACTTACCGGAAGTGGGACCTTAAGAAAGACACTTAACCACTCTGAGCCTCGGCTTTTCGCATTTGTAAAATGAGAATAAAAATAGTACTGTTCTAACAGAGTTGTTGTAAGGATTAAATAACAGTGCTTTGCACAGAGCCTGGCTTCTGATAAGCATTCATTATCTGCCTTCTTTCTCCTTCTTCTCCTTCTCCTCCTCCCCCTTCATCACTATCATCCTCATCATCGCCATCCCATCCCGTCCCCTTTTGACTTGTAAAGATCTTGAAGTGTGACTTCCAACAAAATCAAGCCTGACTCTTGGCTCTTCGACTCACTAGTCATTAGGCCTTGGGCAAGTCCCATACCTCCCTGAGCCTGCTTCCTCAATCTCAGTTTAAAGCAGACTTGCTGATCAAACAAGATACCGTGTGTGAAAAGTATAGAGTACTATCCAGAGGCTCATTTTACACTTGAAAAAGTGTTGCCTGCTTTTTGCCGACAGGAAAAGAGACCTGAGAGGTGAAGGTATTTACCCAATGAAGCAACAGCAAACCAGGGGTGAGAACCCAGGACCCTCTCTCTACTCCCAGCCCAGGGCTCTTCCCACTTACATTCTCAGTGAGCAGTTGGTCTTCCTGGAGTAGAGGGTCCCATCTGGTCCCAGCAGTGGAGACTCTGCTGATGTGTGCACCTCCCGGCTGCTCACCAGAAAGGCAGTGGCCCTGACAGAGCCCCTTCAGGCAGATGTCAGAAGCGAGAACCTGACACCCTTCTCCCAGCTCCTATAGCGACTGAGTGGTATTCGAAAACAGAGGGCTCTAACTCTCTTTACACTCGAAACACGTTCCACTCTCCATTACCAGCTGGCCTTGACATATGAACCTCAATCAGGTGAACACTGTTCCTTCAAGCCTCAGTCCTTATTCAAAAGATGAGATCCTCAGGGCCTGCATATGAAGCCCGCTACCAAGGATCAGGCATCAGCTCAATACTAGGAATCAGATTCTTCAGTTCTTTGACTCTCCGAGAGGGGAATGAAGGGAGGTTTAAAGTAAAGGATGCTGGGAGTTCCCATTGTGGCTCAGAGGATACTAGTATCCCTGAGGATGCGGGTTCGATCCCTGGCCTCGCTCAGTCGGTTAAGGATCCAGTGTTGCCGTGAGCTGTGGTGTAGGTCAAAGACATAGCTCCGATCTGGTATTGCTGTGGCTGTGGTGTAGGCTGGCAGCTGCGGTTCCCATTTGACCCCTAGCCTGGGAACTTCCATGTGCCGCAGGTGCAGCCCTAAAAAAGCAAAATAAGATAAAAATTACTTTAAAAAATTTTAAAAAATAAAGTAGAGGATACTGCTCAGGCCTCCTGGATAGCTAGAGGACACTGGAAACAGCAGGAAGACATCAACAGTGAGGGGCACAAAAAGGGTAAGCTGATGAAGCAGCTCCTCTGTACCCTTTCTGGGCATGGAGCGACAGGGAGGACTGAGAAGACATCCCTGGAAGGTTAAAAAGAGCGTGGACTTGAATGCAAAGGTCAGGGTTCCCATACTACGAGCAAATTTCCTAACCTCTCTAAGTCTCAGTGTTTTCACTTGTAAAATGGGATGATAATACCATCTACCCCACCAGATTGTTTTATGAGTATGAAGGAAAAGTGTGTATGTGAACATGCTTATAAATCTCTGACCAGATATGAGGGATTATTAGGACTCCAGCAACTAAAGGTACCCAGTGAACATCCCCAGGGAGGCTCAGGGCACAGTGACCTTGACAGCTCACAACCAGGTGAGATGCACCCAACATTCCTCCCAACCCCTGTGCTGTTCCACCCCCCTCCCCACCCTCCAGCCATACCTGTAGCATATGGAAGTTTCTGGGCCAGGGATCAAATTAGTGCTGCAAGTGCAGGACAACACTGCAGCCACAGCAATGCCAGATCTAAGCTGAGTCTGCAACCTGAGTCGCAGCCCATAACAACACCAGATCCTTAACCCACTGAGCGAGGCCAGGGATCAAACCTGCATTCTCAGGCATACAATGTTGGGTTCTTAACCCCTCTGCTATTAAGTGGAGCATATCATGCATCCACCATGCTTCATCTCTCAGTCCATCTCCCTCCCCATCTCTGGCAAAAGGGAAGAGTTTACCAGCTCTCCCTGGGGCCAGAAGTAGGTCTTTAAGAGCTCTGATCACAGAGCAGAGGAGGTGGGCAATGGGTGAAGGGCAAGGTGCTTGAGTTGAGATTGCATGTCTTTCCCCCCAGCAGCCACAAGCTCCAGACAGATGTAACACCACTTACAAGTTGAGGAGGCAGAAACAACTAGGATGACCTCTCAGGGACATGGTTTTGGAGTCGTTAAAGCCGTGACATAATTGGCCTGCCAAATCCAAGAGCAGACACACACACACACACACGCACACATTCCAGCAATATGGCAAAATGGTTGTCTCAGGAAACAAATAAAGCAATATGTAAATACTTACTGAAGCTATTTGCTATTTTTTTCTCTCTCTCCCTTCCCCATCCCTGACGCTACTGGGATCAGAGACCCCACAAAGGCAGCAGCCAGAGGAAGAGAGGTGACAAGGGAAGGAAGAGCTGGGGCTAAGGACCCCATCTGGCCAGAGGTTGTTGAGGGCCCTGCAAAAATGTCTACCTGCAAGTCCCAAGGGGCCCCACAGTCTTCTCTGTGAGGAGAACAGGCAAGAATGGGCTAAGATCAACTCCCAGTGAGGGATAGAAGAGAGGTAAGGCTGGTGATAGGACAGAGAAGTACCGAGGCCCATTTGTCAGGGTCCCATGACTCAGCCCCAGCCACACAGAGATGATGGGCCCTGAGCAAGGCTCAGCTTCTGGTGTGTGAGGTCGGGAAGTAGAGAGCATGGCAGAATGCTGGGATCTGCCGTGAACCCTGTGGGGGCATTCCTAACATAGCTTCCCCTTTCTCTTCCCAAATAAGTCCTGCACCTAAAGTGACAGGAATGGGGAATTCTATTAAACAGAGGGCTAATCAGAGTTGATAAGGAAGGAACAAGGCCAGACACATTATCCCTCAAACCAAGCAACTCAAGCTTCTTTGTACTCTCTACTAGATGTTCTTTATTTTATTAAACACTTGCTATACACCAGATACGAAGTGTTCTACAAATACTACTTCATATAATCTTCATAACAGCCCAATAATTTAAAGACGAGACTAATCCCCCTTTTACAGATGAAGAAGGCAGGGCTTAGGAACATTAGATAAATTGCCCAAAGTAATGGTGAAATCAGGATTGGAATCCAGATCAGCCAATTCCAGAAAAGGAGACCATGCTCTAAACCTCCATTATGCTTCCTGACAGCTGAGATTCAAACTGTACACCTGTTTTATTTTATTGGAATTCTACAGTTATTTGTGGGCACCATGAGGGCCAGGCTTTGCTGGGGCACTGTCAAATTCCCAGGGCCGAACATAGGGGCTGAATGCTTAAATAAAGTTACTTGGGAAATACAGGTTCAATGAGTATTGGCTGAAAACAAACTAAGCACCAAATACCATGCAAATGTTTAGGATGGGGGAGAGGTGGACAAGACTTATCTCCTTAACCCCCCAAGCTGCTTCTATTTGTGCAAAACAAATAATTGCAATACCTTGAGATAGGAGCTATTTTCAGTAAGTGGACAGGATTATAGACAGCTCTTGGACCAGGGAAGCACAGAAGCAGGAGTGTTTGGTTCTGCCTGGAGAAGTCGGGAGAGCTACCAAGAGGGATGGTGACATTTGAGCTGTGACTTGAAGGAGAAATAGGAATCATGAGCAGAGAACAGGCATCAGGTGGAAGCATCCCAGGCAAAGAGAAAAGCATGAGAAAGTCAGAAGTATGTTGGGAACAGGTCGTCTGGTGTGGCTGGAGGCTAGGATATGTGAGTGGGAGTAGCAGAAGATACCTTTGGATAACTAGGTAGGGGCCTACCCATCAGTTCAAACTTGTAGCCAAAAGTAAAACCATCAGCAAACTGTTAAGTAGGGGAAATACATGATCAGATTTACATCATGGAAATCTCATCATCACTCAGTGAAGGCAGGTAGATCACACAATAGGAGGTCACAATAATCCAACAGAGTGATGGCGACACCCCAGACCCAGACAACAGCTATAGGAAAAGAAAGAAAGGAATGAAGGTGAGAGACGTTTTAGAGGCTGTATTGATACAGCTTGGTGATGAGGCGTGAGAAAGTGATGGAAAAGGGGGATTCAAGGATGACTCCCACTTTCCTGGCCTGGGAAACTGGAGCGATGCTGTTGCCAAAGACAAATACAACTTATGCATGGTATGGAGTTCTCTTGTAGCATAGCATTGTCACTGCCGCAGCTTGGGTCACTGCCGTGGCGCAGGTTTGATTCCTGGCCTGGAAATTTCCATATGCCACAAGTGCGGCCAAAAAAAAAAAAAAATACACGTGGTAGATTAAGATGGGAGTGATGATGAATTTGGTGTTAGATCTGCTAAGTGTGAGGTCTATGTAGAGGGATTACATACCAATGGTGAGGCCCAGTGGGCACTTTGACACATACATTCCAGAGAGGGAGGTACAAGGAGATTAGATTTGTTGTTCATTGCTATACAGATTAGTCATTGAAACTATGTGAGTGTGATAGATTTTTTTTTTTGGTCTTTTTTAGGGGCTCACCCTCAACACATGGAAGTTCCCAGGCTAGGGGCTGAATCAGAGCTGTAGCCACCAGCTTATACCACAGCAACACAGGATCCGAGCCGTGTCTTGCGACCTACACCACAGCTCACGGCAAAGCTGGATCCTTAACCCACTGAGCAAGGCCAGGGATCAAACACGGATCCTTGTCGGGTTCATTACCACTGAGCCACAACAGGAACTGCTTACTGATCTTTTTTTAAAATGACACAGACCCTGACTTCATCCATCCCATGTTGCAAGGGAACTCTATAGGTCTTCAAATAAAGAGATGGCTTGCCTTTTAATGACCCCATTACCTATACTTTTCAGTAAGGGAATTGCTCCATGCAATATTTTTAGATGCTTAAGGAAAACCAATTACTGACATGAACAAGGCAGAGGGTTGGCTCCCATTCTGTGAGGACTGAACCAGAGACCCTGGGCGCTCCCTTCCCATTTCCAAAGCTAGCTGTCTGAGGTACATGGGCTGCCACAATGGGCAGCAGCTCCATGGTCTCTACATCACCCAAGGGACTTCATCTTTCTTCCAGTTGTCCCCTGCTCCTGATGAGTCATTGACTAGAGGCTCAGAGCAAATCCCAGCAATAGCCTTTCTCTTCAGAGGAAAATAAAGAAGAAGGAAAAGAAAGGGCATTGAGGCTCAATTGCTTGGTGACTTTGAGTGAGTAATTTATCCTCTCTGTTGCTTGGGAAATAATGATATTTAGCTGATCTACCTCACAAGAAAGCTTTCAGAATCAAATGAACTAAGGAGTACAAAAATGGCTTTTAAAATATATTGTTAAGTGAAATATATCATAATTTCAAGCACTAAGATCATTGGACTCTACTTTCTAATCTATCATTGTTCCAATTGAAAGTGTTATTTTACTCTGCCTCCATTTCCTTTCCTACATATGAAAGATGTGACCATAGAACTTTGTTATGTTGGAGTGTTGGTGTGTTTGGGGAGGGGTGGGGAGTATGCTGGCTTGTAGACAAATTTTTATAAATTTTAAATTTAAAATTTTTATAAATGCCTTTGGCATAAGTAAGCACTTAAAATGCAAAGTATATTTTTATATACTACCTGACATTATTCTTTTAATCTTTCATATATCTTTCTCCAGCATCTCTTCTGCTTCAAAGAATTCATTCAAGCATACATTACTGAACCCAAACCCCTGTAAGGAAAGGGGGAAAGAATCTTCCTGGGCCTTCGTGCCTGCTCTACAGGCAGAAGGGCTTCTTTATTTAAACTAATAAAATTAAAATCAAGGCATCATTAGTTTTCTAGGGCTGGTGCCCTCCATTGCATAAAAAAGCAGCAAGCATCAATCCCTGAGATGCTTGTAGTTCTCAAAAGCCAGAAATGAGCATGAAGACATGTGCTAATATCTAGCAGACGGTGCTGCACAGGTGAGGAAGGAGGAAGACGTGCCAGTGAATAAGAGCTATTCAGCCTCTAAGTGGATTGCCCATAAAAGGTAAGCCTGTATAGAACCAGCAGGCTTGCGTTCTGAGTGAAAGAGCAAGAGAGGTGAATCAGGACACAGTGGAATTAATCCATCCTAATTTGGGTGGGTCCTGCCTACAGTCTAGAGTGCAGACATGCCAGTCAAGAATCTCTAGATCTCTTGAAGCTTCAGAGTCCCAGGATATAACAAGATGAAATGGACATAAACGGCTGAGGTTTGTCCTTTTGCAAACTAGCCTAAGATATTAGCAAACAACTTCTAAGCAGGGAAAATATTTCTGGTAGTGCCAGCACCATGCTTCAGTCTCATGGACCAACAGCCTGAGTCATCTGATCTTCCACCTTTCCCTGACCCCATATAATGAAATCAAGTCACTAAGTCCTATTCATTTATCTTCTATGTGTTGCTACTGCACACCTTACTGCATCTTCCCACTGCTATTACTGCTCTTATCACTGCTTATCCACACCATCACAGTAGCCTCCTGGCTGGTCCAGCTGCCTCTAGTCTCTAGTCTCTCTCCTTCAATCCATCCTGCACACTCTCACCAGATTTATCCTCCCTTGACATTATCCTTTGTGCAAAGCCTCCAGTGGCTCCCCACTACCTATAGGATAAAGCTCAAATGCTTTCACAATGCAGCTCAGGTCTTCCATTGGCTCTAGCCATGTTTTTAGTGTTCTCTCCTTCCATAAGCCCTTTGCTCTAGAAAAACTGCTACCTGCACATCCTATGCTTCTCCACGTCTACCTGTACCATGTATTCAATCAAGAATATAGTTCCTGGAGTTCCCCTTGTGGCTCAGTGGAAGCATATCTGACTAGCATCCATGAGGATACAGGTTTGATCCTTGCCCTTGCTCAGTGGGTTAGGGATCTGGCGTTGCCATGAGCTGTGGTGTAGCTTGCAGACATGGCTCAGATCTGGCGTTGCTGTGGCTGTGGCATAGGCCAGCAGCTACAGCTCGAAATTGACTCCTAGCCTGGGAACCTCCAAATACAGCAGGTGCAGCCCTAAAGAGACAAAAGACAAAAAAGAGAGAGAGAGCGAAAGACAGTATAGTTCCTGCTCTAAACTACCTCTCTGAATAATCACCCATCCTTCGTGACCTAGCTCAAATTCTATCTTACCCAACAAATATATATTGTATGTCCAGTATATTTGAGATATATCAAAGCTTTTGTCAGCCTTCCTTCCTTTGATGATTGCTCCCTCCTTTCATAGGGTAGTGTCTAAATGTCACAACCGCACTTCTAGGTGATTCCCTTGGTTATCATTAGCTATAGTTTTCTGTCGATACATGTTCTCTTCCCAAGTAGACTAAGCTCCTTGAGAGTAAGGATTGGTTCTATATTTCTCTTTTCCAACCCTCACTCCACACCCTGCAGACACATTGCCTTGCATATGATAGGAAGGCAATAAATATTTTTTCAATTATTTTTATAACCACATATTTACAATCAGAAATCTTATTGCTGTGGGAGAGAGTTACTGTCAGGCAGCATCGAAGTAGTCGATGCTTTTAAATGAAGCAGGACACGAGTAAAATAAGTTGGTTATCTCAGGGACAATACAATTGAATTCCAAGTCTAGAAGAAAAATAAATCTTGCTGATTAAATGGAATGGCCTAGAGATATGAAGAATGCCCCTATCAGACAAGAGAAAGATGACTATAACTTGTAAAGGAAAATCAAACCATTATATCATTGGAATAAACGGTTCCTGGTTTTCGTGAGGAGAACTCATTCAAAATTCCCAGTAACTTCCACTTAGGTGTTCGTTTTAGGCTTCCTCACAGATTGCAGATTAGTGTAAAGAAAGAGTAAAGAGGAGTTCCCGTCATGGCTCAGTGGAAAGGAATCCGAATAGGAACCATGAGGTTGAGGGTTCAATTCCTGGCCTCACTTAGTGGGTTAAGGATCCAGCATTGCTGTGAGCTGTGGTGTTGGTCGCAGATGCTGCTTGGATCTGGCGTTGCTGTGGCTGTGGTGTAGCCCGGCGGCTACAGCTCCCATTAGACCCCTAGCCTGGGAACCTCCACATGCTGTGGGTATGGCCCAAAAAAGACAAAAGACAAAAAAAAAAAAAAAAAAGAGAGAAAAAAGAAAAGGAAAGCAAAGAGGTGAGCTGGCACTGGAAAAGCCTTCTTTTGGACTTTGGCCTTAACTCTCTCTTTCCCTCCCTCCCCCACTATTTTCTCCCGCCTGGGTTCCCAGCCACTAGAGCCCCTATGCATATACACATGCATCACACATACACACACACCCCACACTCAGGTTCTGAATATTAGAGCGTTGGTGTGTGTGCATGCAAGGGGGCGGGGAGAGGAAAGGGGGCAGGGCGTGGGGAGAGGGAAGGGGGAGAGAGAGAGTGCACTAGCCATTCATTAGCTGCCTTGGTAAAGGCTTCTCTTCCCTAGCCTCCATGCAAGACTCAGATCAAGTTGGTGAGCGTGGGATCACAGTCCTAACACCAAACCGAATGCCAGAGACTCCCAGGAGCTTGCTTCCTAAAGTGCTCTGCCTTTCTCAGCTCCTCTTGGCTTCAGCTCTGATTTCAGGCTCCACATTCATCTCAGCTCTGAAGACTAACCTGATCCTCAGGTTCGCCCCCTCAGCACTCCTCCACAGACATGCTTGTGCATTCACTCTTGCTCTCACCTTGAGCCTGGCCCCTCAATGAAATAAGCCTACATTATTATCCACGGACTATCCCTAAGTATTCCCTCGGGGCTTATATGCCACCAGGAATCTGACAGAGTTGAGTTCTGGTGTTCAGTAGGAGAGGAAGATACCTTCTGTCAACTCTCTTGTTTTTCTACCTGCCCTGTAGCCTTCAGCACAGATTTGATCAAAATTGAACTTGGCCATAGTACTTGAAATTGCCTGGTACAGGCCAAAAACCCGGTGGGTGCTTAATTAATAAACAGGTGTAGAGCAGCTTTGACAGCTTACAGGCTAAATCAGACACAAACCAGAATAGAGCCTACCCAGGAAGTGTTTTCCTCACCAATGGAAGGAAGTTTCTAAAGTTAGAAACAGAACGTTAAGGTCTGGGAGATGGTCAATATTTCAAGAGTCCAGGGGAAACTAAGATTAAGTCATCAGGCATTTTCATCTGACTCTACAAAATAAGAAAATCAACAAGACAGGGTTTATCTTCCCCACTTCACGAGGGAACCATAGAGGCATGAGTTTAAAGAGACAGCAAATTGCAGCTAACAAACTCACTCTTTCTTGGGAAGACTTTCACAATAGGCCCTGCCAGTGATTCCCAACCATTTTTTCTTACCCCTACACCTTTCACACAAACAACATCCTCCAATCAGTAACACATCTCACTGCACAGAGTAATTTCCCAGGGGAAGTTCTGGTATGTTCACAGGCTTCCCCAGTGGAGAACCACTGAACTATATCCTAGTGTGATCCATTTACCTAAACCCAGGAATCAGAAAGCTCCAAGATCTTTGACATGGGGCCTCAGATAAGGGTCTTTATTGCAAATGTATTCATATCCAAGCAATTTATTATGCCAACTATATTACACTGATAGACACTCCCTCAGTGTATCAACATTGGAAAATGTTAGCTCTTAAATCCTTGCTTGAATTTGTGAGAGTAATACCTTTTATTCCTCTTTGCTTCAAATTCTGAACAGTTGTGTATGGCTCTGGGTGGACACCCCTCCCTATACAGTATAATTTCATCACTCTAAAGTAGTTTGGCAAGGGCTGTAAATTTAAATATCTTCGCAGCCAGAGGCAGATAGCATAAACGTGTGGAATGGTTGGATACAAGACAACGGGGGAGTAGTGAGAACTGCAGAGATCGGGAGAGGATGCGCTCAACCAAAGGACTTAAATTCAAAAATTTTCAAAACCACATCCTGGCCAAACAGAGGTTTCTAAGTTTTGGAATCACATTTTTGGTACCTCGTTTTTTGCCTCTTGTTAGAACTAGAAGGGAACTGGAATGGGCGTGATGAGCCCTTAATGTCTTTCAAATAGAATACTTGCTCATATTGCACTTAACATTGCAAATCATCCAGAATGCCTTAAGAAGAATCAGATTCTAAATGAGCTTCAGTAAACATCAATTTTTTTCACCCCTTAATACCACTCCTTTTATTCTGCCTTCCAGAATAAAATTTCTGCCTGGTTCTCCTTTGACGGAAACATCTCCATAACCTTTCTTTCATTCACCATCAACATTGTCACTCGCTCTTCTCTGTAAGAACTACTCTGGCCTTTGGCAGAGTATTGAGCTGGTGCCCTAGCTTGGCCCTGTTCTGAGATGGACACAGGTGAAAACTTTGAAAAACATATTTTATGCAGAGTTTCTGAGGGTAGGGATGGGTTGTGGAGTTTCTGAGTTAGCAGAAAAATCACTGGCTTGGTTGTTGGGCTCTCTTTTTCTAACCTTCTTAAACTTTCATCCCTTAAAGTGCAGCATGAGGTAACTCAGAAGCTCCCAATAGCTACCTTGTCCACTGAATGCATAGACTGAACCAGCAGTCTTGAAATGGGTTCTACATCATTGATTTCAATAGTTCTAGAAATGGAGCTGCATCATGTGGCAGAGACTGTAGCGACTAAAATAATAGTACCCAATGAGAAGCTGTTCTGCCTGTGGCAGCTGCAGAGATGCTTTAGACGCAAAGTTTCTTAGAGGGCAGAGATCATTCCAGGTGTTGTGCCGCAAGTGGTATCAAATGCATTTTAGTAATGCTAAATAACCACCCAGAAAGGCAAAATGGGTCTGCGAGATGATGGAGTCCATGAGTAGTAATGCAAGGTGTTGTTGGTGAGTTGGGGTTCTCATTTCACCATGGTTAGAATTCCTCAAATAGTGGTAATTCAGTGTTGCTGCAATCTGAACCCAACGTGGGTTTTGAGCAAGGAAGTAACAGGATGGAGAGAGTTTGATTATGATTATTTTGGTTATCCTACCCCTTGTGTTTGAGAGGCAAGATGTGTACTCATAGGCTGTGGTGTCAGACTCTCTGGGTTCTAATCCCAGCTTTAAGGCTATCTGTGAAGCTTTGGGCAATGTGCTTAATTTCTCTGTGTCCAGTTGCTTTATCTATAAAATGGGGATGGTAATAATAACATCTCCCCTCTAGTGTTGCTGTGGGGATCGAATAGGAAGCATATAGAACATGTGATGAATACTCAAATAGATTAGCTATTATTAAATATGATTTCCTCTTAAAAACTATTAAGAATTGAAATAAATGCTGAATATTTAAAGTTTTAAAGAGATCTTTGAAGTCATGGCTGCTCTCGAGATCTTAGTTGACTCATCTATAAAATTGGGTTGTGAGACTACATCATAGATTTTTCAAGCATTTTTTTGGTAGCACACATTTTATTCAAAATCAGTTGATGCTTCTTTTTACCTAAATCTTGGTATAAGAGAATGATATCCTACCTATGCCTTAGATCCTCTCAGTCCCCAAGACTCCAAGTGGTCTTTTCCATGAGACCCGAATTGTGCAAAGGCTCCTGCCCCCAGCTCATCTGCTCACACCAGCTGCTCGAGGATGGCAGAGATCATTCTTTAGCAATAAAAGCTGCAGCAGGCATCTGAGGGCAATGCGTTATTTATCAGCGGTTGCATTTTGTTCCCTATCCAACCTAACACTAGTCAAGGGAATTGCCCAGACCAGCTAGTAGGTAAAAGGACTCAGATTACTGTGTTGGCTTGCTGTCCATCCTGGACCGTTACTGTGCTGAATGGCAGAGTAAGACTGCTCTAACAAGTCCAGCCTAGGAGATCATCTCCAAGCTGGGAGAGGAAAATCCAATATTGTTCCCTCTCCACTGAGTGGAAGCTCTGGAAAAGTCACTTCACCTTTCTGAACCTGAAGAAAATAGTTAGCAATCACTGTCCCTCCTTCTCTCACAAAGACACTGCAAGGAGGGCAGAAACAAGATGAGCCAGGGGCTAGAGAAATGGCAAGCAGGGACTGCCATTAGGCAATGGCCTCTCTCCACCACTGTCTTTTTTTTTTTTTTTTTTTTTTTTTTTGTATTTTTCTAGGGCCGCTCCCACAGTATATGGAGGTTCCCAGGCTAGGTGTCCAAATGGAGCTGTAGCTGCTAGCCTATGCCAGAGCCACAGCAACACGGGATCCGAGCCGAGTCTGCAACCTACACCACAGCTCACGGCAATGCCGGATCCTTAACTCACTGAGCAAGGCCAGGGATTGAACCCGCAACCACATAGTTCCTAGTCAGATTCGTTAACCACCGAGCCACAATGGGAACTCCCACTGCCATCTTTCAAGCAAAGTGTTTCTCCAGTTTTGGACCACTGGTCACTTGTAAAAGTGCTTGTTAAAATACTGGGTTTGCAGGCGCTACCCAAACCCAGTGGATCTCAATCTGTGGTTGTGGAGCCCAGGAATTTGAATTTTTAATAAGCTCCCCCAAGTGATTCATTTGTCCATTAAGAAACTTGCTTAACAACCACTGGTCTAATCAATAACTAGCTCCCTGAATCCAACTTGAAAGGCTGGTTAGCTATTTGGGGGGTTTCAATTACGGACAAGTTAGTTATGAACTAGAAATGGGCATTGATTGTGGCTAGAGAGAATTGAATTTCTGCAAGGTGGTTAGGCAGATAGGAATGTGGAACCAATAAAAACTATGAAACTCTTATCACATATTTCTGTTTTTAAAATAAGGTGACTAGGTTTGGTAGTTAAGGGAAAATCTTGAACTACATGAAGCCTGAACTACCTGAAGGGAGAAAATATTCTAGTTTTGTTCTGTACCTTTCTTGAGCTCCTTGAACCCAAATGAACTTATTTTACTACCAAGGAAACTGAGGCTTAGAGAGTGGAAGTCTTTTGTCCAAAACTGCATAGCTAGTTAATTGGTAATAAGTCTCTATTAAATCAGGCATTGATGGGAAGACCAATCGTCTTTGGTTTGTTTGCCTATCTGCCCACATTTTCCTCGCTTCCTCCAATTTTGAAAAGAAAACACCATTTCTCCCACTATATTTTTGCCTTCCAAGTAGGATTTATTGCTCGTCAGCTAAAGCAGAAACTCTTCTGATGGTTTGGGCTGAGCATCTAAAAGGGGATCTAATGATACTTTGTGACTAAGTGAAAAGACTCTAAAACCACTGTTCACAAATCTTTAGTGGCTCTGATCAAGCCTTCAAATTGTTGAAACTAGACCTTTGGTTTCACAGTTAGCTAACGGAGCAGCCATGAAAGAAAAGATTTTGAATGATTTACAAGATTTATGAGTAAATACGGTAGTCAGTTAAGCATATAGTTAGAAGAAGGATAATGAAACAACTGTAGTTGCTACCCTGGTTGGCTGTAAATGCTGCCTGTACTGCAACCCCACTTTAGAGATGCCTGCTAGACACTGGCAAGAGGAATACAGTGCAGTTAATGGTAAAAATGGCCCCTCTCTAGAAACAGAGTTAGAATGAACATATGCCTTCAACCCTCTCAGGAGAATGAGTCAAAACCAGCCAGTAAAATGTAGCTGCAGAGGCTGCCTGGCAGAAAATTTTCATACATTGATAAGCAGCAATCTGCATTGAACATAGGGTGCTATGATTGGAAAGGAACTTATAGATCATCTAGTTCAACTCCATTCATTTTATTACTGATGAAACTGGGGCTCTGAGTAGGAAAGTGATTCAACCAGGGTGACACAGTTAAGACTATCAGTCATAAACATTCCCTAAATCAAACTCAGTTATGGGAAGGCAAGTTTTGTGAGACATCAGAATTATAGACCAGTTTTTAAAATACATTGTTCTTAAGAATTCTACACAGTTTATAGAATAAGTAAGTTAACATAGTATTATGTAGGCTAGTGGTTCATAACTTTGGTCATCAGAATCACTTGGGAAGGCTTCTGAAGTGAATCTGTCACTATTTATTTTCATGCAGGGCTGCTGTATACAGTTGTGTAGGTTCTGTACTGCACAAGTGCTTACCGATGAGGGTGAATGGGGGCTCAACTTGAGATAGTGCATAGACTTACTGAGCTATGGACCCTGGTGTGGGGCTGCATCTGCTTGGAGTAAGGTGTATGTTTTCCTAAAATTTATACAAGTTTATATTTAACTTATACGGATATATAATATTTAAATATCAATATTACATACATATTAATATAGTATATTTAAATATATTCTGTATTTATATTATAATTATATATTATAGACTTAGATTTTTATATATTATATTTATGTATTAATTGCTATTTATTTCATTTATATGGACATACATATTATTTAATTTATATGGATTAGTATCGGCCCATCTCCATGGATCCTGTCTCTCGTAGGTATCAATACATTGCTACTCCTCACCCCTCCTCTATACCCCAATATTCTTCGAACCCTCTCTCAAACCTAAAATAGGCTCAATTTGGTGATTGCCTCTTCTGTGTCTCTGGGCAGAAAAAGCCCTTTTAGTGGGTAGCACCCTTTCCCCTTCTTCTTCACTGCAAATATGTAGTTGCTTAATACAGTGGTTTACAAGTTATATTAATAATTAAATGTACTATTGGACTAATGCATTAAATATATTAGAAAACAAATACAAAATAGAAATCTGAACGTGTGCAAATAAATGAAATTAACCATGTTTTAAAATAATTTATAAATACACACCAAAATCTTTTTGCTTTCACTAAAAAAAAGTAATAATAAAATCATATCTTTAGAGAGAGTAATGTGATTTAATGAACTTTCTTTGTTAAATTTAGTGTAATTCTTCCTTCTACAGCAATCTGAAGTTCTAATTCTAGGTTCAATAGTTTCAATTCTTGGCATTAATGGCTGTCATAACCCCCCAAAAAGGTATTTCACAAAGACTTTTGGCAATTTTTTTTTTTGCCCACTTCTTATCAGTTCATTAGATTGTTACTGTTTTGATTTGGTGATGTCACTGACAACAACTTTATTCTAGGAGAAGGACCTTCTAGGAGCAGAATGGCATTGGTTGTGCCATTTTCTTTTCTTTTCTTTTTTTTTTGTGTGTCTTTTTGCCATTTCTTTGGGCCACTCCTGTGGCATATGGAGGTTCCCAGGCTAGGGGTCGAATCAGAGCTGTAGCCACCGGCCTACGCCAGAGCCACGGCAACACGGGATCCTAGCCGCGTCTGCAACCTACACCACAGCTCACGGCAACGCCGGATCCTTAACCCACTGAGCAAGGGCAGGGACTGAACCCGCAACCTCATGGTTCCTAGTCAGATTCACTAACCACTGCGCCACCACGGGAACTCCAGTTGTGCCATTTTCTTATTGTTCTCTTGTGTATACAGTAGGTTTCTCCTCAATACCTGTTTTGTTTGCAGGAAAAAAATGTTTAGCTATTTGCTCTTTTAGTATTAGGTTAATTATAACTAGACAGCATGATCTGTAATTCCACATAAGCAGGTACACGCAAACTCCAGTATGTTCCAATAATGCAAAGAATAAATGAAGGATTGAGGATGACATCATCAACCTCTTCTTGTTCAGTAACTTCCACCCTGCCCTTCGGATCCTTCCCTTATTATTCCTGATCTGTGACTAGCTCAATTCCTCCCATTCCCTTCTGGAATCTAGTCCTACGGTCTCTTCATATCCTATCTCACAGTAACCACAAGAGAGGTAACAGCAGTTGGCAGGGAGATGTGGACCAGGGAGAGCTTCTCAGGGGAAGCTACATATGAACTAGGCCTTGAATAATGGGCAGAATTTCCAAGGAGATGGAGAGAAAAGTCATTCCAGGAAGAGGTGGCAATATGAGAACTGTCAAAAAGAGTGGTGGTTGTGCACGTAGACTTTGGAAACAAGCAAGTTTCTGGGTTTCGATCCCTAATTCTGGCCATGATCTTCACTTGGCTCACAGGTCACCACTGACTCCCTCTGCTCACCTGTCTCCTAGCCACCCCCTGAATCAGAATCTTTGGAGATGCCACCTGAGCACATGCATTTTTCAAGCTAGGTTTGGGAGTCACCAAAGTAAAATATAGCCATGACCAGGGTATATGGTATTTTTACCCACATCTTGTCATTCCCTATTGCAGTATCGCATAGTGGCTCCCTACTGCCTACTGAGTTAAATCCATGCACCTTAGCCAGCCTCTAGCACTTTCACCTCATCTTGGTGTGCTGTTATTTTTTGAGCTTGTCAACTGGAACACATCCACCATTATCAATATTCAACATGACATTCCTCTCCCTTGATGATTCATCCCCCATCACTCACTTCAAGGCCCAGCTCAATACACTGCCTCCAGGAGGTATTCCCCATAGTCTTCCCCACCCTGCTTACTTTATAGTTCCCCATCACCTCAAGCTGTTGGCAGGTTTTTGCACCACAGTCAAACCTCACCTATTTTTGATCAGCTGAGCATTCCAATGACATAGAGTATTACCAAATGGCAGCCAGGCCAGGTCTGCTTTATTAAGGTTTGTGTAAAATTGTAGCTAATAAAACAATGGGATACATGTAAGCTAATATAATCCATGTGAACTGACAGGTTACTTAAAAACAGTTTTATTAAGTACATTAGGTACTCTCATATATGGAAAGACACATACCTCACGCCATGTCCCCTCCCCTGCCCTCTCCCTTTTCCAGTGCCAGGGAAAGTTCTCCCCATTTTCCTCCACTTAGTCACACCAGAAAATTCTCTCTCTCTCTCTCTCTCTCTCTCTCTCTCTCTCTCTCACACACACACACACACACACACACACACACACATTTTTTCTACCCCTTCCTATATCTCCCCTCTAGGCCAGCTCTTGGTCTGTTATACCAGAAGAAAAAAAAAAAACTCTCTACCACTTACTCTTATACCTCTAACTAGTCATTTTTCTAATAACTTTAAATAATGGGATCAGGGGATGGTGCTATTGATACACGAGCATCAGAAGTGGTGCCATTAACCTCTCAAGCCCTTTAACAGTGTTTTTATTAAGTGCCCACCATGGACCAAGTACTGTGATAACTGCTAAACATACAGAATTTCATTTAATCCTCACCACGTCCCCTGCTATTACCATTTTATAGATGAGGAAGTTGAAACTCAAAGAATCTAAGGCATACACACTATAAAGAAGCAGACTTATCTGACCTCAGAGTCCTTCCCTTATGACTGCACCAGTCTGGGAAGGTCCCTTCAGACTCCCCAAGTCTTCACCAATCTCCTCTTTGATCCCTGAACTAAATTTGTTTTTACTTCAGGACTAGCCTTCAAAATATATCAAACAAAATATCATCTCCATTCACTGTCTTTCAAAGAATAAAATGTATGATTGGGTCACTACACTGTAGGGCACAAAATGACACAACACTGCAAATCTACTGTGATAAAAAATAAAATATTGGTTAAAAATTAGTCATAAAGAATTTATGTGTTCTGAAGCTATATGATCTCTATGTTAGATTACTCCGTGATACAATTTGCTTCCCACAATATCTAAATAAAACTATGTATAAACCCACAGAAGAAGAATAAAATGGCATTCCAGCCTACAATATTTTTCATTACTAATAGGTGCTATTTCAAACATATCCTGGGTTAAATTGTCTTTTATGATCTGGCTTTAGAAGGAAGGTACCATATATGCCTTCTTTCTACAGAAAAATACAAACCAAGTTTCTGAAGTTAATTTAAATGCCAGCCTCTGGAATTTGAACCAGTAAAGGATTTGTACCTTTGTAAAGTTGCCCATTCTGTTTCCCCAGCTAGACTGCTTTCTCCTTGAGTACACTACGGTTAATGTCACCATTAGCTGACAAGATTTCTTCATATTGCCTAGAATTTCCATTTGATTCCTCCCCTGACTCTGTTGCTGCAACCCCACTCCTCAGCCCAGTGGGTGAGGGGAGCCACCGCCATACTAAAAGAAAATTATTTAGATCTATCCATAAAAGTTTCCCTGACACATAAAGAAAGACAAGAACCAACTGAATAGAGATCCCAGAAATAAACCTTCATATATATGCTCAAATGATTTTTGACAAGGCTGTCAAGACCATTCATTGTGCAGAGGACAGTCTTGCAACAAGTGGTGCTGGGAAAACTCGATACCTACATATTAAAAAATGAAATTGAAACCTTGCCTTATTCTCTATATAGAAATTAACTCAAAATGGATCAGAGAGGAGTTCCCATCATGGCTCAGCAGAAATGAATCTGACTAGTATCTATGAGGACTCAGGTTCGATTCCTGGCCTTGCTGAGGGTGTTAAGGATCTGTCGTTGCCATTAGCTGTGGTGTAGGTCACAGATGTGGCTCGGATCTGGCATTGCTGTGGCTGTAGTATAGGCCAGCAGCTGTAACTCCAGTTTGACCCCTAGCCTGGGAAACTCCATATGCCATGGGTATGGCCTTAAAAAGACAAAAAAAAAAAAATCAAAGATCTAAACATGTAAGAGTTAAAACTATAAAAGTCTTAAAAGAAAATATGGAAAACTTCACGACATTGGATTTGGCAATGATTTCTTGGATATGACACCAAGAACACAGTCATCAAAAGTAAAAAGATGTGTATATACATATATGTACAACTCAAATACTTTGTTGTACAGCAGAAATTATCACAACATTGTAAATCAACTATATTTCAATACAACTTTTAAAAATGAAAAATGATAAACACGTAATTATCAAAATTGAAAACTTCTATACATCTAAAAGACATCATCAACAGTGAAAATGCAACCTACAGAATGGGAGAAAATATTTGTAAGTCATATATCTGGTAAAGGATTAATACACAGAATAAATATAGAACTCTTATAACTCAATGACAAAAACAAGCAAACCTATTAAAAACTGGGCAAAGAACTTGAATAGACATTTCACCAAAGATAAACCAATGATGAACAAGTACATGAAAAGATGCTTAACATCACTGATTACTAGAGAAATGTTAATCAAAAGCACCATGAGTTACCATCACATACCCACTAGGATGGCTGTTATCAAGTAAATAAAGATATATGTATAAAGCAAGTATGGGAAAGATGTGGAGAAAATGGAATCTTTGTGCAATGTTTATGGGAATGTAAAGTGGTACAGCCATTATGGAAAACAATATATAGGTTCCTCAAAAAAAATTAAATATAAAATAGAATTACCATATGAACCAGCAATTCCACTTCTGGGTATAAACCCAAAAGAATTGAAAGCAGGGTATGGAAAAGAAATTTGTTTATCCATGTTTATAGCAACATTGCTCATAAGAGTCAAAAGGTAGAAACAACCCAAATGCCCACCAACAGATAAATGTGATATACATACATAACGGAATATTATTCAGCCTTAAAAAGGAAGGAAATAATGACACACACCACAACATGGCAGAACCTTGAGGACATTATGCTAAGTGAAATGAGCCATACACAAAAAAGATAATGGTATGATTCCAGTTACCTGACCACTAGAATGGTCAAATTCACGGAGACAGAAAGTAAAATGGTTTCCAGGGGTTGGGGGAGGGCAAAAATGAGGAGTTGTTTAGTGGGTATAGAGTGTAATTTTGCAAAATGAAAATAATTCTTTTCAATTCAAGGTGAATGTACTTAACACTAATAAACTATACACCTAAAAATGGTTAATGTGGAAATTTTTATGTTACATCTATTTTACCACAATTAAAAAAAAAATAGTTCCCAGGCAAAACTGGCTCCCAGATCAAATGGAACAGTGCAAAAGCATACTTTCTCATGAGGGTTCAGTTTCTGTGTCTATTTCTATCAATTTTGGAGCAGATGAACACTGCTATGGAAAGTATCTCTAATCCATGCTCCCATATTACTGAGGCAGAAGGTGGAGGGGAAAAGCAGTGTATGTTGAGCTGATAGGACTCTCTATCAGGCAGGGGCTCAGCAAGAAACAGAATTCACCCCAGATATTTAAAGACATTCTAATCGAATAGACAAAAGGATGGTGAGGGACCCAGACTAGCAACACCCGGACTCCACTGTCACCTCTAGCAGTGAGGTAATAAGAGGAGGAAATAGTGAGGGAGCTACCTGGCAGAAGCTGGAGTCATGGCACCAAGTAAAATGGCACCAAAGTAGAGAAGAGGCAGAGAAGGGATATCCTGAGCTCTATGTCTTCCCACCCTTCAGTATTCTGCGGGAGTCTCCTATTGGATAATCCCGACTAGAAACTAGCCAACAAAGGACCTCGACTATGCTATTCTGCAGGCACAGAGCAGGACGGAGAACAGATAGGAGGTGTTTGTGTTGGGCTGGCATAGAGAATAAGCAGCACACTTCGGTTCTGTACTTAGGCCTGCTACTAACTATGGGATTTTAGGCAGGTTGGTTAACTTATTCTGATTTCTGACCCACTTAGGAATTTGTATATAGTAACCCCTGTCCTGTTCCCTGACAGGGGCTCTATGAGACTCAAATAAAATAACAAGTGACAAACTCCTTTTTACCCTACAAAGTGCTGTTAAACATGGAAAAATAATGTTCCTTCCACTCTTTCTATAACCCTTTTCTCCTTATCTCTTCTATAACCCAGGAATACCAGAAAACAACACTGCATACTAGGAAAAACTAAACGGGTAGGCAGTAGGTGGGACATGCTGGTCTCAAGCAAGTGACTTTTTCTTTTCCTCTCAGAGCCTCAGTTTTCCCATGTTTAAATATCTGAACTAGATGTTCTTGTCTGTGCCCCTTTCAATTCCAGAGATTTTTCAGTAAGATGTACAAATACACACATATGGCCCTTCTTTTCCCTCTGCTTCAAGTCACACACATATATTTGCTCAGACACAGTTATTTGTTTTTGCCTTCATCAAATAAATACTGCCATCTATGAGAGTGGGAACCACGGCATTAGTTATTTGTCTTACATCATATCATAATGGGAGACCAGCCATCCCTGGGATAATTACCTAAGGCAATAGTGCCCTGTATGTATTCATCCAGAATGTTAATAATTGTTACAAGGGGCAGGGGAGTCAAATCTATCTGGAAAATGCTGTGATAAACAAAGGCACCTTTACTGCAGGACTTCTCATAGCCTTTAATGGTCTAACATTTGTTGTGAATTTCAGAGTACTCTGAAATACATGTGGTATTCTCCTTTGTTTCCTTTTGTTAAGTTTATTTGACTAGAACACCCCCTCCATTGTGTCCACAGCACTTCAAGTTCTTTGGAATGACTGGAATGATCGGAATTGCTAAGCCAAGTCATGCATCCAGACAGCCTCCCTATACATTCATACTTCAGCTGCAAATGTGCTACATTCACAAGTCATAAAAATATATTTTAGCCCATAACATATGCTTCCTCCTCTTCCCCCTCTCCTCTACCCCTTCTTGCTCTGGTGAACCCTGCAGTTGGCTGTGTTTCCAGATGGATTTTGGTGGAGCACACGGACGGGGTGCAGTAAAAGGCATGATTTTTTTTTTTTTTTTTTTTTTTTGCTTTTTCAAGATTCCTTGTGTTTTATTCTTTTTTTTTTTTTTTTAACTTTGTTGAAGTATAGTTGACTTAGAATATTATGTTAGTTCTGGGTGTACAACATAGTGATTTGCTATTTTTATAGATTACACACCATACAGGCAAAGGCATAATTTCTAACCCAAATAAGAAAAAAAGGCACTCCAGAATGACATTAATACAAGGCGGTCCCTTGGTACTTGGCATTTTGAGGGAAAGATGAAATGTGGCTGCTGCATGTGCACTAATAATAACAATTCACATTCGAAGAGCCGTTTACAGTTGCAAAAAGCTTTCACGTGCACCATGACATTTTACACACGGAAAACAGCAAGATTATGTGTATCTTCCAAGGTTACTCAGCAGCGCCAGAACTCAAAAGCAGGTCGAGACATTTCAAATCAAGTGCTTCTTTTAATGCACCAAGGCTGGAGGCAGAAAGAGTCCCTCAACTTAGTAATGACCCTAACTCATCAGGCACTTGGTGCTAAGCATTCCACTGCCAGGACAGGAGGCAGGGGTGAGGGTACCCTCTTGCCTCTGGTTAATCTCCAAGGATGGAAGCAGAGTGTCTTTAAAAGAGACTTCCTTTTATTGCAAAATAAATTATGGTCATTACAGAAAGGTCAGAAACTGCAAATTAGCAAAAAGAAGAAGATATCAAAATACCAATAACTACCTATCCAAAAGAGAACTGCTGTTGATACTTTGGTGTATAATGTTCCAGACCCCCTTTTCTATGCATGTTAGGTGGGTTTTTTTGTTTGTTTGTTTTGGTTGCACCTGTGGCATATGAACGTTCCCGGGCCAGGGACTAAATCTGAGCCACAGCTTCGACCTACAGCACAGCTGTGGCAATGCCAGATCTTTAACCCACTGTGCCCAGCTAGGGATCAATCCTGTGCCTCCACAGAGACAGCACTGAATCCTTAACCTGCTGAGCCACAGTGGGAACTCTGCATAATAGATTCTATGATGCCTTTTCTTTCATATGCTAGTGTTTCCAGAATTGGTCCATGTCTTCCAATAGATGTTCACAGTTGATGTGGGAGTGCTTCCCTCGCAGATATGGTTAGGGCTGTCATATAGATGATGTGCCTTAAAATCATGGCATTTTAGCATCAATGAGAAATGTTTCCAAAAATTATGCCAATGTGCTGTTTTGAAACCTGCTTTTATCATCCCCCATATTTCTTGGCATCATTTTATGTCAATAGATATATTTCTACCATATATTTAGTGGATTCCAAACAGTCCACTAACTGGATATACCTTATTTTTTTAAGCCAAATACCCATGGCTGACCATTTAATTTGCTTACAACTTTTCTTAACTACAAACAGCAGTGGGCAACAGATACTGAGGAACTGAGGTCCTACCAGGTGCCAGACAGAGTGCTAGGTGCTAGAGATAGAGCAATGAACAAAATAGATATGGACCCAACCCTCCGGGGGTTGATAGTATGTATAGTAGGGACAACAAGCATTAAGCCAGTAAAAACATAACTATTTATAGGAATCTATAAAATATCAAGTACTATGAAGGGAAAGAAAAATCTTTCTTTGGATTAGGCCAAACATGGAACACTTCTCTAAGGAAGGAGCAATCCAGCTGAGATCTGAAGGATAAGAAGGACAATAGCCAGGGAGCAGAAGGCTGCACCAAAGTAGACTCTCACAAGTATGAAATAGCCACTCTCTTGCTTGTATGGAGTAGTCTCTCAATCTGCTGGGGAGAGGGGGTTCATTATGTTTTTTTAATTAGCATTTAAAAATTATTTCTAAGGTTGAACATTTATTTTTACTTCAGACCATTTCCTCTCTACCAGAAGAGTTAATCAGTAGCTCTGTGTTCTCAGCTGTGACCAGCCACACATAACCACAGCATCAACCTAGGGCAGTGGTTCTCAAAGTACGGGACCTCCAGAAACTTTAGAGTACACCAGTGTCACCCGGGAACTTGTTAGAAATGTAAATTCTCAAGCCCCACCCAAGACCAACCAGTTCAGAAACTCTGGGGCTGGGACCCCACTATCTGTGTTTTGAACAAACCCTCCACCTGACTCTGATGTATGATTAAGTTTACAAACCACTTGCAAGGGGATAATCAACAGATATTTGCGAATGGATATAGATCGTCTGACCAATCACTCCAGAGAATATGGGCCTCAGTTGCAGGAAAAAAAACAAAAACAAACAAAAAAAACCACACACACACTTGAGAGGAGAGTTCATTCATCCATTTATCTAACAAATATTCTTTTTTATTGCCTACTATGTACCAGACACCATACTAGGTATGGAAAATGTCAGGTATGGAAAATGTCAGTAAAGAAGACAAGGGTCCCTGCCCTCACAAAGCTAATTGTCTAGTGGAGCAATTCCTTGTCAAAGTGGATTAGATAACCAAGGAAAGACCTAGCATGCACTTTTTTTTGACTCTTGAAAGTTATGGAAAAATGGAGCAAAGATAAATACATTCTGGTGAGGATAGGGAAGATAAAAGTGGAAAAAGAAGTGGAGACAGTTGGTCCATGCAACCTGGTCCTGCAGAAACTCCTTTACAGTGCACTCTACAACAGAGGTAAATTCCAGATGGGAGAGATGTCAAGGTTTTACACGGTTCTCATTATCCACATTATTTCTCTAAATTGCATGCATCTTTTCCCCTTACTAGGCAGTATAGCCACGACTTCCTTGGATTCCTGAAGTGTGTCTAAGGATTTGCAGTTCTATGTTAATGTGATACATAAAATAGAGTCACCTTGACTTGCATTCATCTGGCTTATGTAAGCTCTAACCTTTTACTGCAGTGCAACAGAAACGCCAGATCCATTTTGTCTAGGCACATAAACATTCTGATTCTAAATAATATATGGGGGGCCCTGGTGACTGTGAGAGCCTGATCACCTGCAGGGATTCAGGAGAGAATTAAGCTACTGATCCAAGCCCCAGCCTGGAGGCAAACACTGGGCTCTGGCTCAGCTCCTCTTCCCGGGAGTACTGCTCATTGCAGTAAGGGCTTTGCAAAGAGCTCCCCAACTTTTCCTGCCACTGTCTAGAAACCCATGAAACCATCCCAAGAAGGGATCTGATGAGCTCATTAGCCCACCAAGTCCCACAGCCTTTAAACAAACTCTTTTAAAAGCCTCTTTTCTCATCTAGAAGAAGTAAATCAAAAAAGAGAGGGAACGAGTTAGGCTACTAACAGATTTCTCTCCCCCAGAGCAGGATTTCTCAACCTCATCACACTCTTGATGTTTTAGGCCAGATAGGCGTTGTGGGGCCATCCCCACATTTAAAGATGTTCAGCAGTATCCCTGGTCTCTACCCACTAGATGCCAGCAGCTTCCCCTACAGAAATTGTGATAACCCAAAATATATTGAGATATCACCAATATTCCCCGGGGGTGGGGTGGGGTCAGGGGGTTGCAAAACCACCTCCAATTGAGAACCACTGTCCCAGAAATAAGGGCAGTTAGAGATCCTGGGCATCAACCCTTAGGAAACCATACAGACTATATTTTCTAAGCCTAATGGATCAAAACAGTCTAAATACAGAAGACATGCCTCCAGGGTTCACATCAATAATTTGGACAGTTAACTCCCCCCTACTTAGATTTTCTCAGTTGCCTCCATTGACTTTAAACAATCCAACATCATTGGAGCAATATTTTCACTCACTAAAGATGAATTTCCAAGGGCTAACAATTAAGAGCCCCAAAGTCAAATTATCATGGCTCTTCCTTACAAATGTATGGCACTTCATATTTTCCACATCTGTCACTTTGACTTCAGATCAACATTTGTTGGTTATTTTCTCTGCACCAGGAGTTTTTCATCTTCATATTGCCTGTATTAGTTTACTGTGGTTGCTATAACAAATTACCACCTACTTGGTGGTTGAGAACAACAGAAATTTATTCTCTCACAGTTTTGGAGACCAGAAGCCTGAAATCAACATCATTGGGCAGAAACCCAATGCTCCCACCTGAGGGTTTTAGGAAAGAATCTTTTATTCCTCATCTCTCCCAGCTTTTGGTGGCCGACAGAGTCCCTTGACCTACAATCACATAACTCCAGTCTCTGCCTCTGTGGTCATATTACCTCTTCTTTTTCAGTGTGTTACTGTCTCCCTCTTTCTTTTATAAGGATACTATGATCACCTTTAGGGCCGACCAGGTAATTCACTATAATTTCCCCATTTAAAAATCCTTAATGTGATTACATCTGGAAGCCATTTTTTTTCTTTTGCCATATAAGGTAACATTCACAGGTTCCAGAGATTAGGATAATGGATTTTTTGGGAGGGGGTGCTATTATCTGCCTACCACATCACTCTTGTGATATAGGTCAAGACTATTATTTCCATTTTATAGATGAGGAAATACTGGCATAAGGAAGTTAAATCACTTGTAAGAAGTTGCATAGCGAGAGACTGGCAGAGGTAGGGCAAGAATCCAAGGCTCTTAACTCTCTTTTCAATTAACTATAGCCCAGAGGATAGAGACCTATTTCTTCTTCCTCCAGAAAACATAGTGAAAAGCACTGTATAATCATGTGGGATTAGGAGGTGGAGTTGCTAGGCAGGGAGGATTCTGGAAAAATCTATCATTCTGAGGAGTTTGGAGGTAGGGGAACACATAGAATATCCCAAAATATTGGACTAGCACTAGGGAAACAAAAGGAGACTTAACAAAAGGAAGCAAACTGTAGCCTTTTATTATTCATTGAGCCCATGACAACATTGTTTCACCTGCTATTCATCATCTCAGGCAGCACTGAGCAGGCATGTGCTATATGCAACTTTACAAAACTTTTTCACCCAAGAGTCTCCAGTTGGATTCTCACAGTGCCTCTGTATGGAAGTTTAGTCATTATCATCATTTCATTTTATAGATGAGGAAACTGAGGGGTTTTTCTCAAGCTGGATAAAATCTAGGCCTTCTTCCTCTTATAATTGTCTCTTCAAATATTACCTCATTTAATAACTACATATCCAGATGTCTCATAAATTTATGACCCATAGTTACTGAGATGCCAATATAGATGCCAAATGTCACTTGACATGTTTAGTTATGTACTTCAACCCTCAAGAGCCTCAAATACCCTTCAGGCACTTTTCATGTAATTCAGATACTTGAACAACAGGTGGCAGTAGGTCCCTTGAGTGAGTGGTTTGAATGATCAAATTTGAACTGCTGGTGTGTTTACTTTAGACAGTAACACAAATTATGGATTCTCTGGACTTTACATTTTAGAAAGAATATTACACTTTGAGGGGGGTGCTATTATCAGTCTACCTAATATGTTAGTCTATATCATTTTAAGTAATATATTCAGATATGCTTAAGATCAGGCACACAAAATCATTTAAAGAAAATGAAATATATATATATATATATATGCATACACATACATATGCACACACATATATATGTGTGTGTATATATATATATATAAAGCTTGGTATCTTTCAAAATAACCCGTTATCAACTACAGCTCGGTCTGATTCTCAGACATAATTAGAACTCTCCATTCTACTTCACTCTAAATCTTTGTTTTTAAATTAAATTTCCTTCCCGACTAGTACATGGCTTTAGGATTTCTCTTTGCCTTGCCAATAAAAGTGACATGGGCTCTTTTTCTCAGGTGGCAAAAAGTTTTTTTCTTCCCCAGTTTCTAAGATGTCAGGGAAAGGACTTTTCAAGTGAGAAAAGAGTAGTCAAGATTGCTTTTCCTTTTAAGTTTCTTATCTCTATCTTTTCTGCTTCTTCCCAGCAGAAAATAAAACAGCCACAGTGTGTTATTACTGAAAGCACAGAGCTTCATAGCTTTTCTTGCTATAAGAATGAGGTAAATTTTCATTCTACTCCTATACTTAGTCTGTTAGGGCTGCTGTAACAAAATACCATAAATGGGTGGCTTATAAACAACAAACATGTGTTTTTCACAGTTCTGTAGGCTGGGAAGTCCAAGATCAAGACATCAGCAGATTCAGTGTCTGGTAAAAACCCACTTCCTGGTTCATAGCCATCTAACACAACATCCACACACATTAGGCTGTACCCTCACATGGCAGAAGGTGCCAGGGAGCTCTCTGGGGTCTCTTTTTTAAGAACACTGATCCCATTCAAGAGGGCTTCAGTGTCATGACTTACTGACCTCCCAAACTCCCCACCTCCTAATACTGTCACATTGGGCATTAGATTTCAATATTTAGGGAGGGGACATGAATATTCAGTATATGGAAGACAGCAACATCCTTCCTCCTAACAGATATTTCCAATGATTACTAACTGATGGTTCAGTGGAACTTAAAATTTACATGTGATGAGTTTCCTTAGCAAATCCCTAAATATCTACCACATTCACATAGTACCTTTTCTCCAAGCTAAATGATAGAAACTCAAGCTCACACCAAAACAGCAAATCCCAAAACTCACACATTTAAGTATTTTTTATAAAGACATATTCAATGGTTGCATCACAGACACACTAGTACACTGTAGTTAACAAGGTCCAGGTTGTCACCAACCTTATTAAAGATGAGACTTTCTAGACTTTTCACTCTACTGGGAACTGTGGGCACTCAGGAGAAATATAAGGCATGGTCTCTGTCTCAAAAAATTTACAATTCAGTTGAGATTCCTAAATGAAGTGTATCTATAATATAATATATCCATAGGTACCTATTCAAAAAAGTGATTGCAGATAGTACGAAGTACAGTCGACCATGGTAGACAGGGAGGTTTCATATGGAGAATTTAAAGAATGGATGAGTGTTTGTACAAGAAACAAGAATAGTTCAGGTGGGAGGAATAGGGCTCACAAAGGCAGAGAGGTGAGAACCTGGTAGGACTGCAGATCAGAATAGGAACTTGCCTGGATGGAGTAGAAATTAGGATGGGGCGATACAGCCAAGTTATATTATGTCTGGTCTTAAAAACAGAGTTTGGAAAATATGCTTGGCTCACAATACTTTCTGCTGTCGCAATATACAGGCTGGTTCTTGCAGTAAGAATGAAGGCTTACATCAGAGAAGGTCTGCAGTTAGGATTCGTTATAGAGGAGAAGCCAAGTGTGGGAAACTGAAGGTCTATCCATGAGAAGAAGAGAAAGGGGAAGAACCATGACCTTGAGGAGGTAGGCCAAGGAGACAGAACAAAAAGCCATCAGCACTAACAGCAGCCCAAAAAGAGTTTGAGAAGGATGGTGGGTTCTGTTTGGTATGGTTAGTCTTGGAGGGTGATAGAAACATACACAGAAAAGACAATTGAACATGCGGTCTCAGGTGGGGAAGAAAGATAAAGGAAAGGTATTCTTGCCTCTTGGAGCAACTAAGCACAGCCTATCAGTAACTTCGGAATACCCAGGTCCAATGTGGCATCTTCTATTTTTCCTCCAAATGTTCAATGGCATTTATCTTCCCTCCCCATGGAACATGCACTTAGTGGCTATCACCTCATTTGAGAAACTTGATCGCGACACTGTCATTTCATGGGCACCAGTAAGAAAACTTACACCAAAGTCCTTGGAGAAGACAGTTTTAAGATAAGATATGCACTTGTCATATCTTCAGTGAGCATCTGTCAGCTTTATCATAAGCTGCACATAAAAAATTATCTTCCAATCCTTAACACTCTGGTTTTGTCATGCTGCTTCTCCTGAGTGGATAGAGACATGCAAATTAAGCCTAGTTTATTTGATTGCATTTGAGTAATCACCCCACTGTCCATAAAGTCACAGGTCAAACAAAAAAATATTTCCCAAATTGTCCAACTTGTCTAAGACCACTGAGAATGAGAGAAAGAGCCGAGCCATGAAATATTTTCTCACTATAAGGAGAGCCATGTTCATAAAACATGTTGATTTCTTTCCCACTATAGAACTATATGCAATATAACCTGTAAAAAATAGATCAGAGATCCCTGTCATTTTCAAGGCAGTGTTCCAGAAACCAGCAAACAAAACCTCAGCCAGATATCTTAAATCCTCTTAACCAAGCAGTTGGTTACACATGAAAAATTAAAGAAACAGCATCTTCAAGGTCACCAAATAGGCTGCTCTGCCCTTTATCCCAAGGATTGTAGGTAGGAAGAATATAGTGGTTTTTAAGAGTATAGACTTCATAGTCTGACTGCCAGGGTTCAAATCCCAGGTCTACAATTTAATACCTCTGCGAGGGCCTCACTGGACACAGCACAGTCATGTCAGCTGTCTGAACTTCAGTCTTATACTGTAGAGATAATACTTAGTTCATAAAGAGGATTAAATGAATCAACATATTTAAAAACACATATCATGGTATCTGACACATTGTAAGTATTCAGTAGATGACATAATTATTTCTGTTTCTTTCCAGCAATATGGTTTTTTATCATCAGTTGCATGAGTATTAGTAGGTAACTTAATTCTAAGGCTTATAATCATCAAGAAATTTTATTTATACAGAATCCATTCATTTATACTCTTGTATCAAATGCTGCAGATGCTATCATGCCCATATCCCTTTACTCTTACCACTTCATAGCCCCAACTCCCCCCTGCCAGCATCTATATTTCTTTCACTGAGGATTTTCTCTGGACACTGAAGCCCATTTTGCCAACCTGTATGTCAGGTTTGATGTGCTGAGGTATAAACAGTCCTTAACCAAAGACTGACAGAGTTGGTGTCGCCTTACCCCTCAAGATGGGTTAACTGGAGTTCCCGTCATGGTTCAGCAGAAACGAATCTGACTAGTATCCATGAGGACTCAGGTTTGATCCCTGGCCTTGCTCAGTGGGTTAAGGATCTGGTGTTGCTGTGGCTGTGGTGTAGGCCGGCAGCTACAGCTCTGATTTGACCCCTAACCTGGGAACTTCATATGCTGCAGGTGCGGCCCTAAAAAGACAAAAAAGATGGGTTAACCCTGAAGGTGTCTGACATAGCCTCCCAGATTTTCCCTCAAGGCTGAAGCTCCAGTCACCCTATAGCACTTTACAGTAGCTAGTTTGATAATGCTGCCTTTAACTCTTGCTTTCTACCCTTTCCTTGTTGCACTATTCCATTCTTCTCTCAACAAACTACCTCTACCTGGATTTTCCTTTAGCTAAGAAATCCCAAACTAAGATCTTCTCATGAACCTGTGAAATAGCTAAGGGTAGACATCATAATTTTGCAATAAGTAAACCAAGTTATGGGTCATGTAGGTATTGAATGGAAGAGCTAGGCCTGGAACTCAAGTCTTTTATTATCATATATTTTTTTCTCTTACCAGATTGTATATCATAGCTTTTTCCAGTTGTGTACAAACAGACCAGAAATGTCAGTAATTCCCCATTATCCTCCTCCTCATAGGTTATCAGTTGATCTCCCATATTTATGTCTGGACAAGGCAAGAAGGGGTCACATTCCAACTGACTGATATCATTGAACTTTTCCATGTGTGACATGCATATTTATCAGTTTGTTCTTTAACTGTGTGATCTTAACTTAGCCATCTACCTAATGAAAATGGAATTATCTGTCAGAGTCCAGAAATGGATTGCTCTAGTTCAGAGTCTAGCTAATAAAGAAGTTCTGAATTAGCTTAAACTGAATAACATTTAGCACACTGGTTAAACTGAATACAAATTAAGCTTCCTTTCATGATTTGGTAGGAAACTGGGGAACCAAAGGGCCTCAGGGTCATGTGTGTACATACCAACACATATCAATTCTCATTACATTGGAAGACATACAAGAGATGCTGATGGCTCCTCAGTTGATGCACTATTGCATCAGTAAGGTTTTATCTATGTGATGTGCCATCTTTTCTGGGCTACCTTTATGTTCTGTATCTCCTACTCAAAAGGGAAGTACCCTATAACCCTGGATACCATAACAGAGGCTAGTTCAACTGATCATCTGCTAGTTAGACTGATCATCTGTAGAATACAAGAAGGTTCTGTATATCGGGGTTTCTTATTTGAAGATCCTCCTCAATTAATGGGCATCTGGTCCCCCATGAAGGACTGTAATTAGGGGAAGCAGTGTATGAGCAGAAATATCACTGAAAAACTTGCCTGTGCTTGCTTTCCCTCCAAGACACTCAATACTCAGGTGAATGCCAAGGTCACATTGGGCTATTTTTATTTTTCATAAAAAATGATTTGGGTCTAGAGGTTGGGATAAAATAAATCACTGATTGAATTAAGTGGCAGACACAGGACTTGCTAACATCTGAATGCTCCTTACCAAATGTGATTCAGCACAGATCTGCTGTTTTCATTGTCCCTGTTTTTTCCAGTGGATTTTAGGCTCTGCATGACAGTAATAGAGGTGCCCTGCAGCTTCAAGATAGATAAAAGAACTGAACAAGCCCCTTGGCTTTGTCAAAAGGATCTGCACATGTCTTTTTCACTACAAACATAAATGAAAACTCCTATCATGGTTATTCCTTAAGAGAATAATAAAAGGAGTATTCTTCATCCAAGCTTGCAAAGAGGATTTGCTGAGTTAGAAATCATCTCTATTGCAATGTTCAAACTTAGGGATGAGATCAAACCAGAAGTTTCTCTTCTCATGCTAAAGGAAAAATAAACAATCAAAGGGGCTCTGTCCTGATCCTTGCTGTCTACGTTAACTCCTCCATCTGCAGGACCTATAGGTGAAAGCCTTCAGAGTCCTGGGCATTAGGTATAAGGTGCTCACGAGATCGGAAAATGAGGTTGCAGGGATGAGGTACAAATAAGCAAATGATATGCTTTAATTATGGACCTCAGATATGGCTTTAATATATTCCTCTGAAAGGTACAATAATAGCGGTATCATTTTAGAACAGTAGCATGCAACAGGAAGCACACTGTCAACTACCTCCTGGCTTTGTGGTAACTTGAATGTTACTGCAAAAAGTGACCCTTCACCTTTCAACCTCAGCAACATTACTTGCCTATAACATAGCTAAGGATTAGAAACAAAGCAAAGAGAATATCTGAGCAACATATCCATGTATTTAATGCATGTGCTTTCCTCAAGGTGAGCCTAGATAGGACCTGATTCAGAATCTATACACTTGTATTTTACACTTAATTCTATTGGAATTTGGATATCTCCAATCCTATCAAAGATTAGGAACATTGTGTCAAATGCTCGATAGTGGATGTTCAAACAAAGAGCATCCTTAGAGCAAGAGGAGAGAGAGAAAAACACTAGGAAAAAGCTGACAAAATAACTCTATAGTCTGGGAACAGTTAGTGTTGGAGCAGATATTCTTATAGACTGTAATAGGCCCTGAGGGCATCACTGGATACAGCACAGTGGAAGATGAAAATCATAGCATGGACCCTGAGTCATCGAGAAAAGATGAAATTATGTTCAATATATTCTACTTAAGGAGGCAAGGAAGTGTGCGTGCGATACATGATAGAAAATGTCTTATCCAAACTGATTAAATTAAAAATGATTGAAATGCAAAGAGGTAAATTTGAACTCTAGAAAATTATGATTATCCAGAAAGATTCCTTTTTTTAAAAGTGCCTCATGTGTTGTTGTGGTTTCACTCTACATCATTCTGACCTCATATTTTACAGCCTTGGTCACCTCTTGATGGCAGAAAATTATTTTGCATCTTATACTTTTTTTGCAGTGGAAAAATACATGTTTCCAGTTATGCCAAGTTTTTCAATTCTTGGAAGAAAGGGGGATCTTTATTTTTAATTGAATATTTTGTATCCTTCTAAGGGGTCATAAAGTGTCCTCATTCTTATATTAGCAGTGAATTTCCAGTAAAAAATCTGGTGCAAATACAGAGCCCTCCCCCCAAAGTAAAAGAAAATTACCCACAATGTACCTTTTCAGTAGACTGTTCATCCAATTAGATTATGAAGCAATTAGTGTGATTTCTCATCTGTATACCCAGTACTTTGTCTCCATTTTACCCGCAGCAACTGAAGCTTTGACAATTTATCTGATAGGTCCACAACCTACATTTTCTGAAAATGCCAAAGAAACAGAAGCTACTTATGTTTACAAGGTGTAGTTCAGATTTTGGAAAAGGGTAAGAATAATGACCCTGGAGCAGAGGAAGGGAGAATTGAGATGAAGAGTAAATTGTATGGTTTGGTTCTAAGAGCTACTTTAAAGACTCAAAAAGTACCTCTAAGGGAGGGCAATGCTGCACGAAAGATTTGCCGGGGGGGGGGGGGGGTTGAAGATAAGGTCAAGATGGCAAAAGAAAATTGGCATGAGTTTCCCAATAAGTAAAATGGTCAGTTTCCAGAGGAAGTAGCCAGTGCAAGCCAGGTACAGCAAATCTGATTAACTTTATTGCTTATCCTTTTGTGGTAGAGGTGCGGAGGGGAATTAGAGAAGCAACGGGAGTAGCCATTGAGTGGATCTGGGCCTTTAATGTTAAGGAGTCCAGACTAGGAAAGGCAGGTGAACTCAAACAGTGATAAGTATGGACTGAGAGAAGAGCACTGATAAGGTAAACCTAGATATCAGAGGTATTACCTAGCATGATGAGAATCTTTTCATGGTGGGAATTTTTTCATCAACATTCAAATGCCCATGGGTATCCACTAGGCCTAAGTCTGAGCAAAGACTCCTATGTGGGGAAGACCTATGGAGACCAGGGTTCTTTTAAGGGTCTCTGGAGAAAAGTGTCTATGTTGGGCAGAAGTCACAGCCTTCTAAGCCAAGCTTCCAGAACAAACCCCGATTCCAGTGGCCCAGTTAGAACTTGGTTGGTAAGAGTGACATCAGCAAAATGTCAGGGTAAGCAGATCCAAACTCCTATCTCAGAAACATTGAAAGTATTCTAAGCTGTCTAGGGGCCCTCTGAAGTGACTGGTGCAAGGCACTTGTCCCTGTTTCACCTAACTTGGAAATTATGCAGGGTAGTAAAATGGCGAATTTTGCTCAAAAACATTGTAAAGCAAATGAAAAACCTGTATCCACTTGAAGCAAAGGATTGTGGTTGTACCAATAAATTGCCTAAAGCTTGAAAGGATATTTGGGGAGAGAGAGTTGTTGTTGTTGTTTTTTTAAACTACAATATTCAAAAGCACCCATATATACTGGGGAATTTAGAAAGTAATACACTTTTCCAGGGCAGGACACATGTTCAGAAAATACCTAAGAAGACCCCAAGCTTTTACCCTAAGCTTTTACCTCTAGCTGATCTCTGAGCTCAGTGTAAGTAGGAAGTGAAGGCTAAGCAGATTTATAAATACTCTAGCTAAATTTTGAAGGAGTTTTCCCCAATATCGAACCAATCTGAAAAGACTGGGAAAGGTGGATTTTGGCTTTCTAAAATATTGGAGTGTGCATGTGTGTTCTGGAGTTTAAGGAAATCCCTGTCAAAATATTGATCGAACACTAGCTAAAGAAACAGAGACTTCACTGAACACACATGGCAAGGAATACAGTCTTTGCAAAGGTAGATTGGAAAAGTCATTAAACAAATGGACAACTGTAGCCTTCCACAATCAAAAATATCGAATCTTGGAGAAGGGGAATAATTTGATTTCCAGAGATACATAATATTGAAATATTCTATATCTGATTTTTAACAAAAAGTCACAAGGCATACAAAGATAAACAGGGAAGTATGGCCCATTCACAGGAGAAATGAAATAGACAGTAACCACCTCTGAGGGAGTTCATTTTTAAGAGATAAATTCATAGTTGTAAACTCCTACATTAAAAAAAGACAACAATCTCAAATCCGTAACATGACTTTATGCCTTAAAGAACAAAAAAAAAAAAAAAAAATTAAAGCAAAATAAATGCATATCTGACAGAGAAAAGGAAATAATGATTAGAGATAAATAGAAAAATAAGAACCCAAAAGTTGGTTCTTTGAAAGAGATCAACAATATTGACAAATCTTTTGGTACCTTCTCAGAAAAAAATGAGAGAAAATACAAAGAACTAAAATCAGAAATGAAAATGGGGACATTACTTACAATCTTACAGAAATAACAAAGATTATTAGAGAATGCCGTGAACAACTATGCACAGCAAATTAGATGACACATGTGAAATAGACGACTTAATAAAAACCTTACAAATTACCAAAACTGACTGGAGAAGGAACAGAAATTCTGAACAACAAATACATTGAATTTTTAATAAAACAAAATAAGAGAAAACATCTCAGCCAAGTAGAATTCAAGACCTGATGGTTTCACTGGTGAATTCTACCAAACATTTAGAGAGTTATTAACACTAATTCAAGCTTCCTTGAAAAAAGAAAAAAAAAGGAAAAGTCTCCCTAACTCATTGTATGAAGCTAGCATTACTCTGATAAAGACATCACAAGAAAACTAGAGAACAATATATCTTATGAATATACATGCAAAAATCCTCAACAAAATACTAGCAAATTGAATACAACACCATATGAAAAGGATTATATATCATGACCAGATGGGATTTATCCCAGAAATGCAAGAATGGTTCAATTAAAATAAAAACTATCGATGCAAAACATGACATTAAAAGAAGGAAGAAAAACATCATCTCAATTTATGCAGAAAAAGCTAATAAGAAATTCAGCAAGATTTCAGGATGCATAATCAATATACAAAAATTGGTTGTGTTTCTATATACCAGCAATGAAAATCCAAAAAGGAAATTATTAAAATAATTCCATTTACCATAGTGGTCAAAAGAGTAAAATATCCAGGAATAAATTTACCTAGGGAGGCAAAAGATGTACTGAAATCTTTTTTTTAAAAATGCTGAAAGCTAAGTCAGAGAAAGACAAACATCATATGATTTCACTTATAAGTGGAATCTAATAAAAATGATACAAAAGAATGTACTTATAAAACAGAAACAGAAACAAACTCAGAGAGATTGAAATAAAACTTTTGGTTACCATAGGGGAAACCATGGGGGAAGATGAGTATAATACAAATATACACTACTGCACATAAAATAGAGAATTAGGAATTCCCCTTGTAGTTCAGTGGAAATGAATCCAACTAGTATCCATGAGGATGTGGGTTCCATCCTTGGCCTTGCTCAGTGGGTTAAGGATCCACCATTGCCATGAGCTGTGGTATAGGTCTCAGATGCATCTTGGATCTTGCATTGCTGTGGCTGTGGCATAGGCTGACAGTTGCAGCTCTGATTCAATGCCTAGCCTGGGAATTTCAATATACTGCAGGTGTGGCCCTAAAAAAAAAAAAAATTAACAAAGACCTACTGTATAGCACAGGGAAATCTACTCAATAGTCTATAATAACCTGTATGGGAAAAGGGAATGAAGTATTTTGCCATACAACAACATTGTTAAGTCAACCATACTCCAATAATACAACAATGTAAGTTAAGTATAATGCAATAAATTAAAAAAAAATAATAATAAAATGCTGAAAGAAATGAAAGGACCTGGATTTAAGAAGAAAATTACTTTTTTGTATAACATAGTAATAAAGAGTAAGGATTCTGGAGCCAGACTACTTGGGTTCAGATCCATCTGACATCATTGACATAATTGTTATTGGGGTCCAGTAACCTCCTTAAGTGTGAAATAAGTTGAGATAAAAGAAATAGAACCTTCTTTATGGTATTGTGAGGACTGAATGAGTAAATGCATTTAAAGCATATAGAATATTGGCTTGAGAACAATGGGTTTGAAGAGGAATGTGATATGTTTTCTATCTTTGCAAGCTACCTGTAACTCATCAATAAAGTATAAAACAGTGCAAGTTAAATGCTCTAATGGACAAAGGAGAGTGTAGATAGATGGGAATAAGTAGCGTGAGCATCGAGGGTTCTTTTCAATAAATGAAGAAATAGAGACTTAAAAATAATTAAAAGAAACCCCAATAAATGGAAAGACATTCTATACATTCTGTGTTCATGGATTACAAGATATAATATTAAGATGTCTATACTGCCTTAAAGGTATATGCAAATTCAATGCAGTATCTATCAAAATTCCAACAGCCTTTTTTAAAAACAGAAATGGAAAAGCCATTTCTCAAATTCATAGGTATTTCTCAAATTCATAGGTGAGGGGTCCCGAATAGCAAAAACCATCTTGAAAAGGAAAAACAAAAGCTAGAGGACTCACACATCCTGAATTCAATACTTAACTACAAAGCTACAGTAATTAATACAGTATGTTAGTGGCATAATAACTAACATATAAATCAATGGAATAGGATTAGAATCCATAGGAGACCATATAGACTTCAAAATCAAGATGGAAGAATAGTAGAATTGTGGGCTCACCTCCTGTCATGAACACATGAAAATTACAACTACATATAGAATAGTTGTATAGTAGTAGTAGTTGAAATAGACCCGTGTGCTAGTAGGATGGCTTTTCTAAAACCAAGGCTGTAAAGAAAGATCAACATGGAGCCTGGTAGGAAGGGAAGAGAAGCAAACTGGTCAGAGTCCACACCCCTACTGGGGGACCCAGAAGAGGAAGGGATTATCACAGACTCAAGGATCCTCCCTGGGGAGTGAGAGGTTCAAATTAGGCACTCTAGTCCTGAGGTCCAACACTGGCAAGACAAGACCCTTTATCTGGTTTGAAAACCACTGGAGCTTACTGGAGGGTTTTAAGAAACTGAAACCTACACTCTTGAGTACATGCACAACTTGCTTACTGCCAGTCACAGCACAAAACCAGCAAATTAAAAATGCCTGAGGTTCTGGTCAGCTTGCCAGGACTGCTCAGCACACCAACAGTCTGCACCAGATGCATGCTCTTGCCCCTCTTGCTCTGGCACTTCTCCCCACGAGGGAGGAGGCTGTTGTTTCCAATGGGAGTGTGCACACTTGGAGGAAAGAGACCTGGCTAGGATCCTAGCCCTGCCTCTGACCAGGGTGAAGGAAGCCATTGCCAGCATGTGCATCAGTGCATACTTGGACAGAGTGAAACTAGCTCCAGGGCGAAGACCACCACTTCCAGAGCACAAGACCCTGCACATACTCAGAAGGAATCAAAACTAGCTCAATAGCAGGGCACCAACCCCTCTAATCTATCATCTAAAGGAATTAGGAGAAGAAAAAATAGGAAAAGAAAAAAAAGTTCAAAGTTAGCAAGAAGAAAATAAATATAAGTAGAGACCAAAAAATATTAAAGATCAATGAAACCAAGAGCTGGGTTTTTGAAAAGATAAACAAAATTGATGAGTCTTTAACCATGCTCATTAAGAGGAACAAGAGAGGGGAGTTCCCGTCGTGGCTCAGTGGTTAATGAATCTGACTGGGAACCATGAAGTGGCAGGTTCAATTCCTGGCCTCGCTCAGTGGTTTAAGGATCCGGCATTGCTGTGAGCTGTGGTGTAGTTCTCAGACACAGCTCAGATCCTGCATTGCTGTGGCTCTAGCATAGGCCAGCAGCTACAGCCCCAATTAGACCCCTAGCCTGGGAACCTCCATATGCTGCAGAAGCTGCCCTAGAAAAGGCAAAAATACAAAAAACAACAACAAGAGAGGACCCTGATAATAGAGATGAAAGAAGAGGAGTAAACCGGCCACTTCAGAGATGCAAAAAATCATATGACACTACTAGGAATAGTTATATGCCAAGAAACTGAACAATCTAGAAAAAAATGGATAAATTCCTAGAAACATATAACCTTCCATGACTGAATCACGGAGAAATCTGAACAGATCAATCACTAGTAGTGAAATTTAACCAGTAATCAAAAAACTCCCATTGGAGAAAATTCTAGGATTGACTGTCTTCACAGGGGAATTCTACCAAAAATACAAAGAAGGGTTAATACCTATCCTCCTCAAACTGTTCAAAAAATTGAAGAGGAGGGAACACTCCCAAATTCATTCTGTAATGCCACCATTATCCCGATACCAAAACCAGACAAAAACACTACAAAATAAATAAATAAATAACAAGCCAATATCTTTGGTGATTATAGCTGTAAAAATCCTGAACAAAATATTAGTAAACCATATTCAACAATATATAAAAAGGATCATACACCATGATTAAGTGGGACTTATTCCAGGGATGCAAGGATGGTTCAATATCCACAAATCAGTGTGATGACACCATGTAAACAAACAAATAAAAGTCACATGATTATATCAATAGATGCAGGAAAAGTACTTGAGAAAAATCACCACCTATTCATAATAAAAACTTTCAACGAAGGGAGTGTAGAGAAAACATATCAACATAAGAAAGACCATTTATGACAAAGCACAGTTAACATCATAGTGATGAAAAATTGAACATTTTCCTCTAAAATCAGGAACAAGACAAGGATGTACACTCTCGCCATTTCTATCTCACATGGTATTAGAATTCCTAGTTGTAGCAATCAGACAAGAAAAAAAAGGCATCCAAGTTGGAAGGAAGAAACAAAACCGTCACTATTTGCAGATGACATGATACTATATAAACTACATAAAATCTCCACCAAAAACCAGTAGAATAAATGGATTCAGTAAAATTGCAGGATACAAGGTTACCCAGAAATCTGTTGCTTTTCTATACACTAATAATAAACTATCATCAAGAGAAAGCAAGAAAACAATCCCATTTGTACTTCCATCAAAATATATATATATATAATACATAGGAATAAACTCAACCAAGGAGGCGAAAGACCAATTCCCCCAAGACATTGTTGATGGGAGTTCCCATCATGGTTCAGTGGAAACGAATCTGACTAGGAACCACGAGGTTGCAGTTTCAATCCCTGGCCTCGCTCTCAGTGGGTTACGAATCCGGCATTGCCGTGAGCTGTGGTGTAGATTGCAGATGCAGCTTGGATCTGGCATTGCTGCGGCTCTGGCATAGGCTGGTAGCTGTAGCTCCAATTAGACCCCTAGCCTGGGAACCTCCAAATGCTGCGGGTGCAGCCCTAAAAAGACAAAAGACAAAAGAAAAAAAAAAAGACGTTGTTGAAGGAAATGGAAGATGATACATATAAATGGAAGGATATTCATGGGTTGAAAGAATTAATACTGTTAAAAATATCTATACTACCCAAAGCAATCTACAAATGTAATGCCACCTCTATTGAAACACCCATTACATTTTTTCCAGAACTAAAAGAAACAATCCTAAAATTTACATAGCCAAAGAAGAATGAGAATAGTCAAAGCAATTTTGAGAAAAAACTGAACAAACTGGAGATATCATGCTCCCTGACTTCAGGCAATAATACAAGGCTACAGTAGTCAAAACTGTGGTACTGGCACAAAAACAGACACACAGATCAAGAAACAAAAGAGACCCCAGAAGTAAATCCCCTAACATATGATCAATTAACCTATGACAAAGGATGCAAAAATATACAATGAGGAAAAGACAGTCTCTTCAATATATGGTGTTGAGAAAACTGGAAAGCCACATGTAAAAGAATGCAATGAGAACATTTTCTCACACTATACACAGAAATAAACTCATAATGAATTAAAGACCTAAATATAAGACTGGAAAGTATAAAATTCCTTGAAGAAAACATAGGCAGTACATTTTTAACGTAAGTCTTATCAATATTTTTGCATCTATTTCCTAAGGCAAGGGAAACAAAAGCAAAAATAAACAAATGGAACCTAATTCGACTTTAAAACTTTGCACAGTGAAGGAAACCATCAACAAGAGAAAAGATAAACTTTCTGTATAGCACAGGGAACTATATTTGATATCCTGTGAGAAACCATAATGGAAAAGAACATGAAAAAGAAGGTATATATGTATAACAATCATTTTGCTATACAACAAATTAACACATTGTAAATCAACTATATTTCAATAAAATTTAAAAGAATTTAAAGTAGATAAATAAAAAACAACCTGAATGAACAAGAGAAGGTATTTCCAAATGATATAGCTGATGAGTTAATGTGCAAAATATATAAAGAACTTCTGCAGCACAATATCAAATAAATCTGGATTAAAAAAATGAACAAAAGATATGAATAGACATTTTTCCAAAGAAGACATACAGCTAGCCAAAAGGCACATGAAAAGATGCACAACATCACTAATCATCAGTGAAAGGCACATCAAAAGCAGAATGAGATATCACCTTACACCTTTCAGAATGGCTATTATCACAAAAGACAATAAATATAATAAATATTGGCAAGGATGTGGAGAAAAGGGAACCTTAGGTCACTGTTAATATGACTGTAAATCGGTACAGCCAACATTATGCTAAGTGAAAGAAGACAGACAAAAATAAGGTCACATATTGTATGATATGCAGAAGACATAAATCCATTGAGATAGAATGCAAATTGGTATTTGTCAAGGGCTGGGATGGAGTTGGGGGAGTGTGAAAGAAGAGAAATTGCTTCATGGATTAGGGGTTTTACTCAGTAGTGAAGGAAGTATTTTAGAACTATATAGAGGTATTAGTTGCCCAATATTGTGAACGTTAAATGCCCTGGAACTGCTCGCTTTAAAATGGTTAATTTTATGTTAAGTGAATTTTATCACAAAAATTGTTTTTAAAAACTTTCTTAGTACTTAGTACATGTTTTAAATGTTAATCTTCATAAGTGGTTTACCCCTATTAACATAATGAAGAATATACAAGATTCAGCAAGCTGAAAACAAAATTAGCCCATTAGCAGGTGCAAGAATTGGAAACAGAATTTTGGAGGAAATGCTCAAAGTTAAGATGACAATTAAAAAAAAAACCCACCCAACAGTTGCTTGTCCTTGATTTTACTAGAGGCAGGAGGGGGATATTCATCCAAGGCAAGGACAAGAAGAAACAGGAAATAATCCTTCAAGTCCATGTCTCAGGGAGCTGTACTTTCTTCACTTTTTCTTTCTGGAAAAGATGGTAGATTGTGTTCCTTCTACTGTAGGGAAAACTTTGGAGAAGGGGAGCCAGGATTGAGAGATACTTGAACAAGACTGAGATTTCTCAGCTTGTCTAGACACTTGTAGACAGAAAGAACTGTGTTTTAAAGGAACATTGAGTATTATAGTAGAATACACCTCGGATTTTAGAGTAAAATAGACCTGAGTTCAAATCTCAGTTCTGCCCCTTAATGGCCATGTTCCCTCTTTATTTGTTTAGCCATTTCAAACCTCAGTTTCTCCTTCTCTTAAATGTGAATATATAACTCTGAAAGACTGTTGTGAAGATTAAGTGAGACAGATGCAAAATACCAAGCACATGCCTGGCACATGGTAAATACCTAATGCTAGTTATTTTTCCTCAGTCAAATTACAGATTCCTTTTCCCTCCCACTTCACTTCCCCTCAAAAAAAAAAAAGTAATTAGATTTGGCTAGTGAAGAAGGATAATAAACCAAAACTTCAATTACAAAAGACATCAAAACAATTTTATTAGGTGATGAAGGTGAGAATTCAAAGCAGTGCCTTTTCACCTAGTAAAACATCCTACATGAGGAGGGATAAAAGTAGATTCCTCAAGGAGAGATCAGCAGAATGACAGAAAGAGGATGCTGGACAGTTTCATCCCATGAGCAAAGGGAAGCTCAGCTAATGGGTGAATGACAATGAAATCATTTGAACAAAAAGAGTAATAGTTTTCTCATCCTCCGTAGGAGGCTCCAGGACTCAGAATACTATGACTAGCAAGAATGTGGGTATAGATCCATACAGGTGTTGGTTTAACTCTTAGATTTCCCACTCATTAGCTCTGGACCTCGGGCAAGTCACTTTCCCTCTCTGAGGCTTGGAGTTTTTATTTATAATGAATAATACTTACCCTGTAGGGCTGTTATATGTATTACACAAGATAATGCAGGTAAAGTGCTTAACATAATGCTGAGCACATAGTCAACAACCCATAAATGTTCATCCCCTCTTTCAAAAAAAAAAAAAAAATTGGATGTGCCTGCAACAGTGGAAGTTCCTGGGCCAGGCCCTGAACCCATGCCAAAGTGGTGGCTCAAGCCACAGAAGTCACAACACCAGGTCTTTAATCACTAGGCAAACAGAGAATTCTCCCTGTTTCCTCTTATTACATAACTTCTAACTGATTTTACAAGAGGCTTTCTTTTAAAGAGGAGGCTGTCGTGAGAATGAATCATTATTTCTATCTTTTTTTTTTCATTCAAATTATCATTTAAGGGTTCCCTACATTAGGTTATGTAAGTAACTATCAATCTGGCTCAATTTAAAAACTAAGAAGCAAGAAGCTTTTGTCAGTGGAAAATACAACAAATTAAAATGTTAAAAGCACTTAGTTCATCCCTAGCTTTTCCATTAACTAGCACACCATCTTTCTGGGCCTGTTTCCATGTAGTGAATGAGGAGTGTGAACTCAAGTATTACTTCCAGTTTCAAATGTACATGAACCTAATCACTAAAGTTTAAGGACAAGTCATGACCTTTGCTAGTAAGAAGAATCATGGACATGTGGCTATTTGAGAGACTTCAGGAGGTCAACTGATGTATTTAATGTTAGAGTGACATAAGCCCAGCACCTAGGATGGAGATCACATAAGCTTCCTTGTTGGCCTTTTGTAAGGTTTATTCTCTCTGAAAGTAAGCCTTTGTAATTTACATGAACAGAATAGACAGAGTATGCAAATAACATGGGTATATAATAGTCACTATGTTAATGTAATAAATCAACCTATATTCAGAAGTATGATGATGAATTCTTTGGTATGGAATATTTTTAAGTAATCATAGAAGGGGACCTAAAAAAGAGAATTTTGTTATGTGGTCTGAAATATCAACATAGTCTACTTTCAGGGCTGAGGGCACTTTCTCCTATTTTCAAAGCTACTTGGTGAAACTTTGACCCCTGTGCTTTGAAAGATGAAACATAACAGGACTTACAAAACTTCACAGACATTAGGCATGTGTGCACATGTGCACAAACACACACACACCTCTTCTCCTAAAGCAGAAAATGTCCATAGAGCTCTCAAACTATTAACAGTTAGATGCGATTCCAAGGAGACTTGAATCATCTTTACCTAGTAAACCAAGCAAATCTGCTATTACTACCATGGGTAGACATTCTGGGAGGCCAAAACTTAGGCAAGTTTACTTAATGGGAAAATTCGAAGTCTCAAGGTAAAGGACAGAATGTGGTAACGTGTTGCCTCCCTCTCCCAGGTCCAGGAAATAGGCAAAAACTTCCTCAGACTATTGAACAGAAAATGAAATGCCTCCAGGGGAGCTCATCCTCCTCCTTGGCCCACATACCTTGTCTCCACAGGCAATAAGAAATTTAGAAATCCAATGTCATTTATGACCACTTCCCTTAAGACACTTACAATCCAGGCAAGGTGCCACACATAGACATAGAATCATAGACTATAGAGGATGGCAAGTGTCTTTAGAGATCATCCAGCCCAGTTGTTTTCATACTCTTTCATAGCGCTTTCAGAGTTCCACATAAGGACCTCAAACTGACATTAAGAAGGGGCCTAGGGAGATTTTTGGCACTCAGAAGGCTCTTGATCCGCAGCTTTTTTTTTTTTTCTTAAGAAACTCCCTTTTTTGTCTCAATTTTATGTATTGGGGTTCTACAGATTTTGTTGGTGGTAGAAGGGGTTCCATAACTAAAGAAGGACTGAAAACCACAGCTCAGATTCAAATTTTTCACTTCAAAAATGAAGAAATGAAGGTCCAGATACATCTAGTAAGCCATATAAAGTTTTGCTGCAAATATTTAGCCCAGTCGTGAGTGTTGAAGAGAGGAAAATATTATTGCCTTGTGATATTTCTGCTGCTGCCAAATGCCAAATAAGTGCTGGAGGCAAATGATATGGGTGTTCTTTGATGGATAGGGGCTGCTTCCTGGGGGATGTTGGACTTAAACTGGATTATGGCTGGTGAAGAGGGTTCCAAGAGTTGGAAAGAGTAGTGTGTCCTGTCAGAAGTACAGACTGAGTCAGGGTACAGGGGCATTGATGCAATCAAGAATGCTTTTCCAGCCATTCCTTGTGGACTTATCACTCCTGCTCACAAACTTTTCGATTCTCATTATGATCACATCTTTTCTTACTGACCCTTTCATAATGATATCAATACTGGAGGATTCTAGGACTCAGCTTTGTTATGAGCCCTAATAAACTTCAATTTCAAAAACTGGCATGATAAAGTAATTCTTGCTTTTATTTACAATAGCAAGTTTGGAATTAAAATGTCAGTTCTTATCCCATATGTTGAAATACTGTAATGTATAGGCCTTTGTGATTATGTGTGGCTTGACTTTTTTCATAATATCTGGATACCCATTTCCTGTACATAATTCTGTTGAATTGTCATGACCACCAAAACCATCCTTCCTGGAAGACATTGTATCTCTATTGCTATTTAAAAGACACAAAAGAAAGCAAGACATTCATGTTTCCTTTGGTATAATTAGCATCAGAGAAGGTTATAATAAATTGCTCTTGGTTAAAAGTAAAAAAAAAAAATGGTGGGAGTTGATATTACTGCTCATTAACAATGATGGAGTTGACTTTTTATAGCATAACCATGGCATACGATGTGAGCATTCATTCCAACAACCTATGATATAGGTATAAGGTGAGTATTCATTATAATAGTTTCTCTCACTATAAAATGGGAGTAATGCAGGGCAGATGACTTATTGAAAGTCATGCCACAAATCATTGAGTCAGGATTAGAACTCTGGTCTCTTAATTCTTAACAATGCTTCCTTTCTCCAAAGTCACTGCAATTTGAAGTATTTTATCAAGTATAATAACATTACTTGAAACTTTCCTCCATCTTTTCTTTTGCCCTTCTTGGATCAGCCAATTTGAAAGGGCAAATATATTAAGAGTTCTCCAGAAAAACAAAAACAGTAAGATAACAGCATGTCTGTGGGCACACACACATGAATAGGGAAGAAAGACTGAGATTGATTATAAGGAATTGGCTCACAAAATTATGGAGGCTGACAAATCTCAAGATCTACAGGGTGAGTCAGCAAGCTGGAAATCTAGGAGAGCCAATGGTGTAATTCCGGTCCAAATCCAAAGGCCTAAGAACCAGAAGAGCCAATGATAGAAATTCTAGTCCAAAACCTGGACAATCTTGCGACACAAGAAAAGCCAATGTTTTAGCTTAAGTCTACAGGTAGGTCAAGACTTATATTCAGCTCAAGTAGTTGAGCAGGAAGGGTTTTCTCTTATTCAGGGGAGGATCAGCCTTTTTATTCTATTCAAGCTTTCAACAGATTGGATGAGGGGGTCACTCATGTTAGGGAGGGCAATCTGCTTTACTCAGTCTACCAATTCAAATGTTAGTCTCATTCAAAAATACCCTCATAGACATATTCAGAATAATATTGAATTATTATTCAATTATCTGCGGTACCCATGGCCCAGGAAAGTTGACACAAAATTAACCAGGAGTTCCCATCATGACTCAGTGGAAACGAATCTGACTAGCATCCATGAAGACACAGGTTTGATCCCTGGCCTCACTCAGTGGGTTAGGATCCAGCATTGCCACGAGCTGTGGTGTAGGTCTCAGACGTCGCTTAGATTTGGTGTTTCTGTGGCTATGGTGTAGGCCGGTGGCTACAGCTCTGATTCGACCCTTAGCTTGGGAACATCCATATGCCATGGGCATGGCCCTTAAAAGACAAAAAAAAAAAAAAAATTAACCACCACAAGTCAGGAGAAATAGGATTTGATGAATCATTAGTTCTCTCTCTTTCTGCTCAGAGATGGACCGGGATCTCCAAGAAATTTTATTGGAGATATATTTTATTGGAGAAAATTTATGTCCAAGGTTTATTTTGAAGATTTCTAGACTGAATGAAGCTCTCAAGATGAGAATTGCTATGGAAGAAATTTCTAGGGATTGAAGAAACTACATCCCTAAATAAGGGAAAGATGTAAAATTACTAGTTAGAACTGCCCTCTTTCCTTTTGCAAATTGTTTTTGATTTGTACTGGTCCTACCTTGCATTTTCCCCTCTGTTGGAGCTTAGGCAGGGTCTGGAGCATCAAAGGATATCAGGCAAATGAGTCATGACCTACAGAAAAACATGGAACTATAGCTGTAGATAAAGGGACACATCAAGAAAATAGTCCAGTTCCAGGGAATTCATGGAAACTGAAGCTCAGAATAAAATAACAGATAAGAGCCAGGCAAGTGATCAATAGAAGACTCTAGAAGCTACATGGCAAGGCAGGTCCAAGGAAAGAGTCAGAATAGCAGAGGCTGACACAAGGATCCAGAGAAAAGGAGAAAACCAGACAACCTGTCTCTGAAAGGAAGCCTCTGAGACTTTTTTTTTTTTCTTTTTGCTATTTCTTGGGCCGCTCCTCGCAGCATGTGGAGATTCCCAAGCTAGGGGTCAAATCGGAGCTGTAGCCACCAGCCTACACCAGAGCCACAGCAACTCGGGATCCGAGCCGCATCTGCAACCCACACCACAGCTCACGGCAATGCCGGATCGTCAACCCACTGAGCAAGGGCAGGGACCGAACCTGCAACCTCATGGTTCCTAGTCGGATTCGTTAACCACTGCGCCAAGACGGGAACTCCCTCTGAGACTTTTTGACAGGACCCTAGAACCTGCTCACCAGGCCAATCTGGCCATTCTAGTAGTACATGGCTGCATGGCACAAAATCAGGATCTTTGGCAGAGAAAGATTTGCCAAGGACTGTGAAAAACCCACCAGAGGCTGAAGTTTGGAAACAGATTTCAGTGGCAGGAAGGAAAATTGCAAAGACAATACCAAGAAGAATGGAGCCAGTAAAGAATTTTAAAGTCAAGTCCTCTTTGTAACCAATCTTTCTCAACCCCCAAGGATGGGTCTAATAGAGGGCTTCACTGTATTGGAATCAGAGTACACAAATGTTATACAATAAAAAGGTATAAAATGGTAGTCTTACTGTTGGTAAATTTCATAGTTCATGTTGCTCCAGTGACATATTACATACAGTAAATTCCATGGAAATTAACATTTTTTTTCTTTTCCTGAAAATTTGAACCAATTTTAGAAGGCCCTACCAATCTAATTTTCTTTTTGTAATTTGGGGAATAAGGTAAGCTCTTTCTCTCATCCCAGGGCCTTGGCTAGATTCCGCACTTGCCTCCATTACAATTACAATACAAAACAATATATAAGTATTGGTTATAATGTCCTATCTTGGATGATGAATGAGAGTCCTTATTCATTCAACACATGTATTGAGTTCCTACTATGTGCCAGGTATTTTTCTAGGCACTAGAAATACGGTAGTGGGAAAACTACACAAAAGTCCCCTCTCTCATAAAGCTTGTGTTCCTAATATGTTATTTGGAGGGCCTGGTAACTAGGACTTTTGATCTTTCCTCATACATACATGAAGAATCATCTTCTCACTGTAACCAGAAGCTCTTTCTTCCCTGCCTGTACTGTAATGGTTTAATGGAGTATCCGAGTCCTAGAAAAGCATTTCTATTTTCCATCAAATATGACAGAGGATTGGGATAAATGGAAATCTGAGTGTGGTTTAGAACATTTTGTTCTTACAGTATAAATACGATATCTTCCCTAATTCCTTGGATTTCTATCTACTCCAAAATGTATACCTAAGTTCTACTCATCAAGCTTCTGGGCCTCTTGAAGCTAGACCCCTTAGGTCCATCATTCAGAATCTACAAACATTTATTGAATACCCATTAAGTTCCAGGCATGCTCACATAATTATTTCACTTATTTCTCAAACAACCCTGTAGGAAATACAGAATAGGTATCCCAACCTTCCTGGATTTCTTTTTTCCCAGCAAGATGTGTCAATGACTTATGGAAAGTCAATAATTAATAAGTAGTTCTTTAAAATACAAAAATCATTCTTTTGACTCTATGGCCCTTGTCCCCTGTTATGCTTATGGGGGACTATTTTACTTTATTAATCATCTTATGTGCATGAAACAGTCACAAACACAGCATATACAGTAGCCTTAGTCCTTGGAGCAGGTATATTCAATCATATTGACTGTTCGATAGCTCTTATTCTCTTTATATTCTATATTGCATGGAGACACCAAGAGTGGACAGGAGGATAGTAGTAGTAGTGAAGGATTCATTTACTAGAATGTAACTGAGGGTCTGCACTTCTGTCCCTATTCAGTTTGGAATTAGGAAATCTGAGGTCTGGGCAGTTTCACAATACAGATTGATACGAAAACAAAAGAGCAGTCTCACATATCTGGATGATGGTGAAATTTGTGAATATTCTCCTTTACCATTGCTTGGTGGAAAAAAAAAAAAACCTTCAGTTCTGACTTGGCTATAAGGAGTTAATTAGATAGACGCACCTGTACCGATCATCTGGAGGCTTTTCATTGTTGTTTTCTGTTTCCTCCTTGTTTTTTGTTACCTGCCTATCCCATTTACTGTGTGGGCTGGTACACTGGACACCATTTAATATTTCAAATCCAAAGGGTTTCCTGGACCACCAAATCAGTTCTCAATTTTATACAGGGATGGGGCAAAGAGGAGAATCAAGGAAAGAGAGAAGTGACAGATAATTCCCCACAGACCGCTAGAATCAATAGTTTGTTTCTATCCCAACTCCTGCCAGTCCTTTCCTTAAATCTTCAAACAAAAAGAAAATAAACTGATTTTTCTGCCACTTCTTTGTATCCTCTTGTGACCTTGTGGAGGTGGTGGTAATAAGAAGGATAAAGACCCCAAAGGCAAGCAGCAAATGGAAGTCATCAAGCAAGTGGCCCGAAGCATCAGGCAACTAGATAAACATCCCCAGAAGAGTTGAGAATTGACTGCTATTAGAAGTGGGAAAAGTCAGCTGCAGTCAGGTTATTGATTGTCTTGAAGTAGAAAAATTATCCTTAGTGCCTGAACCCCTGGAAACATGAACAATGAGAAGAAAATATTTTCAATAAATAACCTAGGTTGATTTGACAGAGATCTGAATCAGGCTCCAGCCCAAATCCGAAGGTAAGAAATAAAAGAGGCAGCTATAACTTTAAATCCAGTCACTGAGAAAGGCACCAGAGACTCCATTTTTATTTTTTTCTGCCTCTACAAAAATAATACTTGCTCATCTCATCACATTGATAATGTACCGTCAGCACTGGAGAAACAAACTCTATGTGTGCATTTTTTAAAGTTTGGGTCTGAGAACATCACTCAGGTAATGGTCCTTTGAGATCCCGGGCTGTTACATTCCCTTCTGTGTTCCTCACCTCGACAGAGGACTTTGAGGCTCCAAGGTTACTTCCAACCAAAGCAATCAAGATTCTGGCCCTCAATGGCCCAGACCCTCTAAATCCCTCCTCTTAAAAATCTCTTCTCAATTAATGCCATCACTGTACTTTGAAATAGTTACTTCTTTGCCTAAGTTGCTCATCTCTTAAACAATTGATTTAAAGAAAAATCACAGAATTCAGCACAATTCATAATGTAACAACTGGTACATTCAGTGTTAGGTGTGAATGAGAGGAAGACTTCATTGTTATGTACAAAACCAACTTATTTTTTAAAACCCAAAGAATAAAAATGTTTTTAGGCTACAGAATACAAGTAGCCATGGGAAAAGTGAGAAAGTTAGTTTGAACGAGAGGTTTTAATCTTAACAGATTTCAAATGTTCCATCTGCCAGCCCTCCCGAGAGTCAACGGATTCTACAGAGGGAACATGAGGTAGCTGCAGGAACCACTCCCAGAAGGCATCCCCTCTCTGGGCCTCTGAATCCTCAACTCCAAAACAGAAGGGTGATTTTATATCTTTTTTAACTCACCTTCCAAGGCCAACATTTCCTTATTTCTGAGTCCCTTCCACAGGTCCTGTGGCCACTTCTTAAATAGCCCTCCAGCTCTAAAGATATTAGCTCCTTCTATATAGACTCAGAGGTTCTACTCATAATTTCATTATCACGGAAACAATGGAGGACCTTCGCTGAGGTTTTTGTGGCAGGCAGAATTCTAAGAGGGGGCTCCCAAGCTGCCCAGGCACTGGTTTATACACACCTTCTCCCAATTACTCAATAAAACGCTAATCTAGGTACCACTATGAAGTTAATTGCAGATGCAGTTAAGGACCCTAATCAGCTGACCTTAAGATAGGATGATTTTACCTGTGTGATGCTAACTTAACTGCATGAGCCCTTTAAAAGCATCCAGTATTTGGAGTGGATAAGTAACGAGATCCTGCTGTGTAGCACAGGGAACTATATCTAATCACTTGTGATAGAACCTAATGGAGGATAATGTGAGAAAAAGAATATATATACATGTATAACTGGGTGCTGTACAGCAGAAATTGACAGAACATTGTGAATCAACTATAATAAAATTTTTTTAAGTGAGAGCAAAAAATAAAAAAAGCAGGGAGTGTTCTCTGGCTGATGAGAAATCAGAGAGATATGCTCCAGCTGGTTTGGAAGAACATAAACATTCATCTTGTGAACTGCCTTTGTGGGCCACGTGGCGAGAACTGTGGGTAGCTTCTAGGAACTGGGAGCAGTCCCCAGCCAACAACAACTAGAAGAAAACCAAATCCTTCCAACAACCTGAATGAAATACGAAGAGGCCCTGGGCCCAGATGAGAAATGCAGCCCTGAGCGAAACGCCTTGATTTCAGTGCAGTCAGACCCTGAGCAGAGAATCCAGGCTTTTGACTCCACCCCCATACACACACAAAAAAAATGGGACTTGGTGGAGTTCCTGTTGTGGCTCAGTGGTTAAAAACCCAACCAGTAACTATGAGGATGTGGGTTCAATTACTGGCCTCGCTTAGTGGGTCAAGGATCTGGTATGGCTGTGGCATAGGCTAGCAGCTCTGATTCAACCCCTAACCCAAGAACTTCCATATGCCACAGGAGTGGCCCTAAAAAAAAAAAAAAGTGACATGATAAATTTATGTTGTTTTAAGCCATTAAGTTTATAGTAATTTTTAATACAGCAATACAACACAAATAAAGTCCTTTTAGCCACATAGTCTTGGCTTCTGTTGACCTCTCTACTTAGTTTTTTGCTTTAATTTTTCTTAGCTTGTGAATTATTTCCTCTTCTTCACATTACTTCTCTGAACAGACATGAGGATTTACAGATAATAAATCTGTAAGTGGAACAACATTACATCACTTAGTCACAGCTACAACTTCCTGTCATTAGTGAAATTAAAGACATGAAATCCAGTAATGTGAATTAAATACCCAGTCACCCAGAGGAATGGAAATATAAATCCAAGACGATTCCATGTACCCTCTAGCCAAGGCTCCAGGGTTCAATGCAAATCCAGATACAAGATCAATTCCTTCATTTTATTTAGAAACATTTAGGGAGAAATACTTTATGGCAGGCGGAGAGGATACCATGGGGGTACCAGCAAAACAGACACGCTATCTGCCCCCACAGACATGACATTTGTCATCTTAAATTTTCTAGTCTGCACCTTTAGAAAAGCAAATGAAAAAACAGATGAAATTAATGTTTTATTTCACCCCATGTATCCAAAATATGATTTCAAAATGTAATCAATGTATAGAATTATGAATGATTTGTATTTTACTCTTGAAACATATTTCAGACTAGCCACATTTCAGATGCTCAGTAAGCACAAGTGGCTCATGGCTGTTGTACTGGACAGCATGTCTGCTTGATACTGTGATGTACTCTGGTAATTTATAAGGCTGTGGAAACACGAAGGCAAGGAGTTGAACTTAGCTTGGGGAAGGGGGGAAAACAAAGAAGGCTTAATAGTGTTAACCAGGACTTCCCATTGTGGTTCAGCGGAAACGAATCTGATGAGCACCCAACAGGTTTGATCCCTGGCCTCGCTCAGAGGGTTAAGGATCCAATGTTGCTGTGAGCTGTGGTGAAGGCTGGCAGCTACAGCTCCAATTTGACCCCTAGCCTGGGAACTTCCATATGCTGTGGATGTAGCCCTAAAAATAAATAAATAAATAACAATGTTAACCAGGCGCGTGGTGGTTAAAAGGGTATTCCAGGATTAGGGAATAGCATGAGCAAAGAACCGGCAGTGAGAGAAGGATGAGTATACCCACAAGGCCAGAGAGAGGAAAGGGGACTGTTCCCAGAGAACTTCAGGTACTTCAGACTCACTGCTGGAGTATGGACGGGGAAGGAAGAAGAAAGGCCCCATGCCCTTTCCCTGCCCATGGAATTAGGCTCACTGCCTACTGACCCACTCTGGCCGCTCTGCCTCTTCCTACCTAGAGTCACTCATAAGCACATCCTGCCCCGCCCTTTCTCTGCTTGGAAACCTTGCTCTCTCAACCCCTTTCCCCCAAATCTCACACTTTAGAGTCTGTTAAATGGAATAATTTGGCCACAGTATTAATGACAATCCCCCAAGGAAAAGGCTATCCCGAGGGGCCAGAATAGGTATTTGACAGTTCCCCAGGCATTTAGGCTATGTTGCCAGCCACTGTGAGCTTCTCTGCTTGCCCCAGAAGTCTCTCTTTTCTTCCATGAAATAACGATAGCTACAGCTGACATGTATTAAGTCCTTATGCTGTGCCAAGCTGCGTGCTTTACATGAATTATTTCTGTATTCTCTTTTAACAACCCTCTATATGAAGCTCTTTTTGTTATCCTTTGCTTATGGGCAAGAACGGAGGCTTAAGTGTGGTGATTTGTTCAAGATAATATAGCTAATGGAGTGTTGAGTTGGGATTGAAATCCAAGGGTCTGAATTTGGATGGTCAGCAAGCTGTAGGACATCTTCACCTCCCTCTCCACACAGAGAGACACGCGTGCACCTGCACACACAGCCAGAGCTTAGCCCTGAGTCAAACATGGTTAGGACCAAGCTCTTAAGAAGATGAGCTGGTGGTTCTTCTGAGGGAAGGGACCTGAGAGGATAGAGAGCATCCTGTTGCTCATGGTACTGGGATGTGGGGCCAGGAAGAAAAAAGGTATCAGGACTGACCTAGCAACCCTGACTTCTGAGTACCCCTAACTAGGCCAGCATTTATGCCAGCTCATCCCTGTCCCAGGCTGTACAAGACGAAAATTAGTAAGAAAGACTAAATAGCTAATAAAGTTATTGTCAGGACACACACACACACACACACACACACACACACACACTTCAAGCTCCTGGAGGAGCTTCCCTGCCAGGTATAATGCAATTGGTGTCTCAGGTCTGCTGGACTAATTTATCACCTCTGCTCTTGTCTTTGATCCAGGAGAGAAGAGGGAATGGATGGTGAATGTGGGAGCGAGCGGGCATTGCCAGTCATTCTGAGCCAACAGAATGACTAACCAATTCCCTCCCAACTTCATCATCCCCCTCTGGCTACCCCTGCCCCCACCTCTGTGGCGAATAACTCAGCTTGCAAGCACCAGGCAGTGTTAGCTAAAACTGTGACGTACAAAAACGGCCCCAAACACTCTTCATTCTGGTCTGCTGCCCTGGATTAGGAATGGCTTATGGTTTGTTTTGCTCTGCTTTCCCAGTGCCTGTGATCTCTAATTTGCCCTTGCACTTCAGCAATGAACCTGTTTCTCTTTAAATGGTAGAAGACAGTCCTAACCATGGCAGGTGGAGATGAAGGCAAAGATACCCAAGCCCTACAGGGATGGAATCAAGATAAACAACCTAATGATTTAACTCTTTCCTCAGCTGCTGGCTGCCTCCAATTACCCAGAAGAACATTTGCTTAGTTGCCTTAATGTAATCCATTTGTCTTTCGCTTGTCTTTGCAAATGGACACTTGGTAACTTTGATACTGCTCTCCCCAGCACAGCTGTGTGAGTGCACACACCCTTACTGTGCTGGAAAATCATCATGGAGATTGAGGGTAAAAAAAAATAATCACACATCACAACTGTCTTAGAGGGGATTCTAGTTGAAGGGAGCGGGGTCCCTACCCAGAACAGCAGTGGTTTGCAAAGTGATGGCCCTGATCCGGCAGCATCTACACCAACTGGGAACTTAAAAATCCAGTTGCTTGGGCCCCACTCCAGTGCTACAGAATGAAACTGGGAGTGAGGACAGACCTCTGTGCAATTCAGGTGATTCTGATGCTTCCTCGTGTTTCAGAATCACTGCTTCACTGAATCGCTTCTGAAGTAAAGCCTATAGTTAAAAAGGCAAGAAGACAGAGTAAAGGAACAAGTGGCTTTGGTTTTAACAGAGGTTCTCAGCCTTGGATGCACATTAGAATCATCTGGAGAGCTCTAAAAACATCGATGCCTGAGCCCTTCCTGCAGCAGTTCGAGCTCAGATAGAATGACACAGAGCCCAGGCAATACAATGTTTTAAATGCTACCCAGGAGTTTCCATTGCGGTGCAGCAGAAACAAATCTGACTAGATTCCATGAGGATACAGGTTCGATCCCTGGCCTTGCTTAACGGGTCAGGGATCCCGCGTTGCTGTGAACTGTGGTGTCAACTGCAGACGCGGCTGTGGCGTAGGCCAGCCGCTGTAGCCCCAATTTGACCCCTAGCCTGGGAACTTCCATATGCCGCAGATGCAGCCCTAAAAAGCAAAAAGAAAAGAAAGGTTACCCAGGTGATTCTAATGTGTAAACAGGGATGAGAACCACCACTTTAAGAAGTATATGGTTGGATGTCATCTGGAGGGTTTCTCCCTTTTCAGTTATCTCCTGGGAAATGTCCTGGTTTGGAGCTGGGGAATGCCAGGACGGCTCATGTGTAGTGGGGAGGTATTACCAGTTTGTAGGCAAGGAAGCTAATGCCCACTGAGTGCTGCTGTGTGCCAGGCACTACGCTAGGCGCTAGAAACACATAGCCCTGAGAGGGTGAGTTTCCTGGAAGTAACCACTGGAGAGAATGAAGATAAAGAGATGATTAGTTCACAGGACCAAACAAAAGGTGCTTATCATAATCCTTCAAGGAATAAATGAACCGAAGAAGTGGGAGGAGTCAAGCGTAGATTTGGATTGGGTTAGCCACATCCCAGCTTAGATGCAGAGGCTAAATGAACTCATAGTCCTTCCAAATTTCTTCTAGCCTGAAATCTAGCAAATTTCTTCAGATATGATTTAGAAGCTGTTTCCACACATTCAGAATGATGGAGAAAACCGAGGGACCATGTCCAAAACCACTCTCACCTAAAACTTTGAGATGATTCAGGCAACCTTAGGGAGGAATGAAGTCAAGTATTATCATACCTCTCTCATAGACTAGAACAGTGATTCTCAGTCTGTGGTCCCTAAAACCTGTTAAAAATGTAATTCTCAGGCCTCTACCCCAGTCCTACTGAAGCAGAAACTCTGAAGGTGGAGCCCTACAGTTTGTTTTATCATGCTCTCCAGGTGTCTAATGAGTTCATTCAGCTGATCATGAAAGGAAGAGTTGATTTTCCCTTTTTTTTCACATCAGTAAGTATTCACCGAGGAGCCTGCCTATTCAGCCCTGGATCACACACACCCTTCTCAGAACTGCACTGGAAAATGCTGAGGTGCAGGGCTGCATAAGAGCTGGCAGTGTGGCTGGGAGGAAACGCTGGAGATTAGTCCCCTCAACTCTGACATGGGCTTGCAGCTGACACCACAGGTGCTCAATCAATATTTATCTGGGTCAGAGTCCCCATCATGGCGCAGTGGAGGCAGGTCCGACTAGGAACCATGAGGTTGCAGGTTCGATCCCTGGCCTTGCTCAGTGGGTTAAAGATCTGGCATTGCCATGAGCTGTGGTGTAGGTCAAAGACTTGGCTCGGATCTGGCGTTGCTGTGGCTGTGGCGTAGGCCAGGAGCTACATCTCTGATTTGACCCCTGGCATGGGAACCTCCATATGCCACAAGTGTGGCCCTAAAAAAACCAAAAAGACAAAAAAAAATATTTATCTGTACCTGGCAGCCCAAGGAGACTGGTGTTAAAGGAGGCAGGGTATTATTATGTAGGGAGCAGAACGCAGATATATTTGAGTTTGGGTCCCAGCTCTGCCTTGAAACTAGCCTCTTGACCTGGAGCAAAGAATTTCCCACTTCAGCCTCAGTTTTCCCAGCTCCGAAATGGAGGAGAGGGGTTCTGATGATAAGCTCTCCAAGGGCTCTGTTGACATCTCAATTATTTTGTTTAAAGATCTGCCCTTCGATACTGAGAGGGTTTAGTGACTGAGATAGTTGCTATAAAGATATGGCCATATAAACAAAATCTTCTACCAATGAACCTATCCACAAAGCAGAAACAGTCTCCCAGACATAGAGAACAGACTTATGGTTGCCGAGGGGGAGGAGGAGGGGGAGGAAGAGGGATGGACTGGGAGTTTGGGATTAGTAGGTGCAAACTATTACATTTAGAATGGATAAGCCATAAGGTCCTGCCATGCAACACAGGGAACTCTATCCAGTCTCTAGGGAGAGACCATGATGGAAGAAAGTATGAGAAAAAGAATGTATATATATGTATGACTGGGTCACTATGCTGGACAGCAGGAATTGGCACAACACTGGAAATCAACTATCCTTCAACTATCCTTTAATCAAAACAAAAATGAAACCTTCTGGAGCCTCTATATCCTGATCAATTTCCAGTACCCAGTAAATGACTACGTCTACTTAGTACTACTAATACTACCACTGCTACTAGAGAAGGTGGTTTACTCATTAATGTGTGGCAAGCAACCTCCCAATTAAACATTGTCCTGATTCATGGAGAGCTTTTCATGGTCTGAACAGTACACAGTGGTCTCTCTTTGTGGCAGGAAGCTGTTGGGAGTAGCTGGGAGACATTAGACACTAGTGATTGGGGTAAACTGCTGTGCTCATTCAGACTCCAGGGCTGGGTAAACCTCTCAATGGCCCATAAGCATTAGAAGGTGAAAAATATAACAAAGGGTCAGAAAAACAGATCATCGGTCAGGAAGGAAAATAGTGGAAAGAGCTAAGGCAGTGGGAAGAGGCAGGCCCTGGATGCAAATCCCTGCTTCAAGCTGTGTGAACTTAGGCCATTTAACATCTCTGAGCCATAGACTCATCCATGAAAAGGAGATAAGAACACTTACTTCATAAGGTCGTTCTCTGGATTAAATAGATTAAATACGACAGGTGTCCCATTTAGAACCCAGCACAATCTTAAGTGCTCAATCCACGAGACGGGATATTATTATCCTGAATTATCTTTGCATGGGAAAGTCAAGGGAATTGTGAGAACCTGGCTGCCTGCAACTTAACAACAACAACAACAAAAAAAAAAAAAAAAAAAAAAAAAAGCGAAAGAGGGTTTGACAAGTACCCGCTATATACAGACCTCTGCATAAGGGACTGTGAGGCATAGCCAAGAAATGACAGGCAGAATCACACAAAATTGCAACATCACCAATAAACTCACCCAACTTCTCCGATTCAACCTAATATGTGAGCCCGTGCCTTATTTCATGAACCGTCTGATACTGTGGAGAAACAATTGATTTGCACAGGAAAACAATAGCGATTCCCCCAATGTTTAACCAACTGCTAAATTGGATACAGCAAAATGTGCGGGGCAGGGAAGCAGAGTCGGTGGCCCTGGACGGAGCCAATGAGCACTCTTTCTTTGGCTGAGTGACCTCCTGAGATCCCCACAACTTACTGAATTGTTTTTTCAAAATGCCATCCACCTGATGCCCCTCCCGTCCTTCCTGCCAGCTCATGGATGGCTGCGTGGAGGAGCTCCCCTCTTCCAGGCAGAGGAGCTCAGCACAGCCAAAATGAGAATGACGCGGGTAACCAACTGGGCTCCTTGAGATGCCAGGAGCCTCCGATGGACGGGAACAGGCTGTTTCCCAGAGCCCATCTCAGCGGAGAAGAGGCAGCAGCAACAGCTGGCTCTTTCCAAGTCACAGTCTTCATGATGCCTTTTCATTAAAGAAATACACGCGTATCCTTGAGTGGTGGCTGGGTTTCACCCCCCGCCCTCGATTAGATACATTCTGACTTGTTCAGACACCAGGTCCCTTGGTCCTGGAAGCCACAAAATAAGCAAAGGGGCTGCAAAATCTAAGCAAAAATTGGAGTCGCTTTCCCAGTTAGAGGTTTCCCGAAGGCAGCTGCATCTCAGCTGAGGATAGAATCAAACTCCTCGTTTTCCCCAGATTTCTCCTTAGAGCCTTCTCAAATTGGGGAGGGTGGCCCATCCCTGCTGTAGAGGACTAAGACCCCTCCATTTTCAGCCTGGATACTCCCCATGCTCTCCCCGGAGGGAAGTGGGTGGCTGCTGGGCTCGCCCTCTCCCAGGCAGGAAGTTTGGCTGCCAGAAATCTCTGGCTCCATGTTTATTTCACAAACATTTATGTAACACCCATGTACCAGGTGCTCTTCTAGGTCCTACCTACATGGAAATTCATCTATTATTCCCAGGACAACCCTGTGCAATATGTATAGTTAGGAAACCCATTTTATAGATGGGGAACCTGAGGCACAGAGGGGATGATATAATCCACCCAAGGTCACAGAGCTGGTGAGTAAGAGAGCTGAGACTTAACCAGGCAGTCTGGCTCCTGAACCTATTCTCTGGACTACAAGATCATGCCTCTCGAAGTAAGGCCTTTCTAAGGGGTAAACTGAGGGCAGAGGGAAGGCCAGAGGTCTTACGCAGAGGCACAGCCACTTGTACTAGGGCTTGAATTGGGGGGCCCTAAAGATGTCTGCTCTCAAACGTCTCGCCCTTGCCCTGCTGAGTCAGAGTTCATACTCTGCTCCCTCTTCTGAGGCATCCAAGGCCCTTCCTGAGTTGTGAATCAAACTTGGGCAGGGGTAATACAATCATCATGGGTCACGAACACCCAGGCGACGCGCATTATCATAGTCAAAGCAGAGTCCCGAGAGTTTGACTTCCTGAACAGGCAAGTTGTGAAGATGAGGAAGGGAGTTTAGGAAATGTCAATGGCCAACAGAGTTGCCCAGGAGAGACAGGCCTGAGGATGACCATGAGGAGGATCCCTAAGTAGCTGGGGATTTCATGCAAAAATACTGGGTACCCGGGGAACAAAGCTGCACCAGGGCAAATAAGACTACATTGAAGACAGCTGTTACCCCCTCCCTGGTTTGGCCCCCGGATCCAACCCCCAAAACTGACCCCCAAGTCAAGCCTGAGGGGCAGCAGCCAGGTCCTCTTCTGCAAGAGCAGAGACTCCTACATTAATGACTGAGGCCCCTGGAGAGTGGTTGTCCAAACTCAATGTTGCCCCGATCGTACCTATCACGCCTGTCAGCGAGGTCTGTCCCCAGCTCACCCACCTTGTGGCATCACTTGAGAGAACCAGGTGACAGCGAAGCATCCAGATCAGAAGGAACGAGAAAGCCCTTTAATGGTCTGAATGAGCCAGGGTTATTGAGTCATAACCTTGACTGACTGTGGCAGTCCCAGGCAGATCCCCTGGGATGGCTTACAACTCAGACTCAGCTTGTGGTGGCTACACAGCCCACACACCCTAACCACTCAGCTTCTATCATTAGGATTATGATGAATCACCCCTTGATCAAACATCTGATATGCACCAGACACTGTTATAAGTGCTTGACATGTACTTTTTTTTTTTTTTGTCTTTATAGGGCCACACCTGCAGCATATGGAAATTCCCAGGCTAGGGGTCAAATGGGAGCTATAGCAGCCGGTCTGTGCCACAGCCACAGTAATACCAGATCCAAGCCACATCTGTGACCTATACCACAGCTCATGGCAATGCCTCATCCTTAGCCCACTGAGCAAGGCCAGGGATCAAATCCGTGTCCTCATGGATGCTCGTCAGGTTCATTACCACTGAGCCACGACGGGAACTCCTGTTTGACATGAATTAACTCATTTAATCTTCACAGTAACTTTTCTAAGTAGTTATTATTATGAATAAGAAAACTGAGGCTCCAAGAAGTTAAGTGGTTAAAAGTCACACCAAGTCATTACTAAGTCACTACTAAGTGGCAAATGGGGGACTTTCGGTCTATCTCCAAAGCTACCTTGTCTGTTTCTAAAATACAATGGGGTCCATGCAAAAGGATGCAACTTCTGTGTGAGTCTCCATCAGTCTTTTCTCTCTCATTTGGAAGGATGTATAAAGGATTCTGAATTCTTTGCAAGGCCAAGGATCCAGCAGGTTGAGCATCAGGAATGAGGTGGGCCACTGCCACTCACATCATCCATCAAGGCACCCATCTCCCCAGTTATGTCCAACCCAGGCCATTTTCACTAGAGTAACTCATATATGGATGTGCGCTTGGTGGGTTTCACCTTGGATGGAGTAGAGAGCCTACTTCTTTGTAGGGTGCCACTTGCTGGACGCTTCATGAGACGAGAGATAGCTAAGGAATGAACAGTGGGACATGGAGTGGCTATTTGATGAAATTTTTATCCCCTTAGGTCTCCCCACCACCCAGACAGTTAGGCTATGTTGAGTGGGCACCTCTATTCTGGTTCTTTAATATGGAGCTTCCCAAGCACTGATTGACAAGTAGACCTGCCAAGGTACACTGCGGTTGAAAACCTCTCTCATTTCTGTGGGTCTGAACTGTCCCTGTGTCAGAGTGACATGGTTGGAAAGCAAGGCTACATGCTATGGACCCATTCAAAGGCTTCCATCTTGGACCAGGGTCACCTAGAGGGCTCTGTGTCCTAAGGGGGCAGATTAGGGGGAACAGGGCCAAGGAAGTGCTGAGAATATAGGGGATGCTGTACAGCAGGGTCAGGAATCTGTTACCAGATCTCATTTCCTTGTACCTGGAATGAACTCCGGGGTACACACAGATTGTTAAGCCTGGAAGGAGGGGCAAGTTATTGCTCTGTACCTTCTAACTCAGGGAGGAACTCCCTTTCTAGTCCCAAGAAAGCAAACAGGAGGAAAGTTTACTTTGCCCACCCCTAGCTCCCAGGAACAAACTAAATCTCTCTCAGGAGGGAAGTAGGACATAGCTTTATGGCTAAGCAAGAAACCAAGTCCCTTACAGTACAGCCTCTAATGTCAATTAAGAACATTCATACTCATCTAAACACCAAGCACTCAGGTGGAACTGTGTAAGTTTCCAAAGAAAGTTTACCAATTTCTCCCTCAAATTCGGTCCCCTTGCTGATCCTTCCATTCAGTCATCCAGACCCAATGTCAGAGTTGTCACCGAACACAGGAGGTGAGAGAGGGACATTCATGAAATCATGTTGCTTCTCCTTCCCAATGAGGCTTGTACCCATCCTTTTCTTTCTAGCCCCACCACTGCCACCCTAGTCCCTTACTTTATCCCAACCCCCATCCCTGCCACTCACTACCTTCTTGACTATCTTCCTGTCTCCCGGGCTGGCCTCATGCATGCTACCTGTGCACTTTCACAGGGGGTCACACTTGGTTTAACATTCTGCTGTCACCATCTTGAAAGTTATAATATTTTTTGAACCAAGAACCCTGCATTTTCACTGTACGGTGGGCCCGCAAATTATGAAGTCAGTCCAGCCTGTCTCTCCCCATCTAGACAAGTCTTAAATATAATATTTATTGCCAGAGCTTTTTTGCTAATATCAATAATAGTTCCCTAATGGCTCTCCAGTGCCTCTAGACTCAGATTCCAACTCCTCAGCCTGGCTTTACCATTAACTAACTATAGCAGAATGGTTAACAGCTCACATTTTGGAGTCAGGAAGACCTGACTTAGGGTCCTAGTTCTGTATTTACTGGGTGTGTGACTTCTTTGAGCAAATGTCTTAACCTCTCTGAATCTCAGTATCCTCATCTGTAAAGAGGGAATATCAACAGTGCTTGTCTCATAAGGTTGGTGTAAGAATTAAATGAGATAATAGAAACAAATCTTCAAGTACAGTGCTTGGCCCCTAATAAACTCTCAATTAGTACTAGCCACTAATATTGGCATTTGGTGTAATTATCACAGAACTGAGGGGTTCTAGAAGCCCCCATGCCTTTGTTCCAGTCTAGTCAGTCACATCGCTGGCTGGATTTCAGGGATCTCATGTGATCTGCCATGTTCTTCTTCCCTCTGATGTATGCACCTCAACTACCCTCCTCAGGTGGTAGATCATCATAATTTGCATGCTGCTGAGCTTCTGCTTCTCCCTCTGCCAGTGTGGGAACCACCTGATGGGCCAGCAGAGGCCAACATGGAGGGGAAGCAGCCCACTTGCCAGGGAAGCCTCCTGGAAACTGGTATTGAGGCTTTGAACACCCACTCCTTCCAGCAGTGAGGATAGTTTCCAGCAGTGCCCCTCCCTCTTCCTTCCCATTCTCTTGTGGATGTGCTTTATCCTCCTCTTAGAATGGCTCCTCAACCCTGGATGTGCTTGAGAATCACCTATGGAGCTTCTGCAATATACTGACATTGGGCCACCCTCAAGACCAATTGAATCATTGAAACTGCAGGTCTGGGAGAGGGGCCCGGGCATTGGTCATGTTGACAAGTTCCCCAGGTGATTCAAATGTGAAGCCCGTGCTGAGAACCACTGCACTGGATGAGAAGAGGAGCCTCTTAACCAATCTCCTGGGTCCCACGCCTTTTTCCTCCTTGAACACCTCAATATCACCTCCTGATTGAAATACAAAGTCTAAGAGCCCCCCAGTATGACCCCTAGTCCATTTCCTGCCACCCCAAGTCATGCATCCAGCCATATCCAGTTCTTTAGTCAACAGAGGCACCACCTAGATTAATCCCATTGAAATTTTGAAATTTTGTTCACCGTGTTTCTTTGACCTAGAATGCCTCCCCTTCCTTACCTAAAGCAGTGGTTCTCAAATGCAAGGGTTTATTACATCACAAATTGAGGGCTCCACCCCAGTGCTACTGATTCAGTAGGTGCACAGTGGGCCTAAGGTTTGAATGGCTAACAAGTTCCCAAGTGATGCTGATGCTGCTGGTTTCTCAAGACTGCATGTTGAGAAACATTGGCCTAGAAAAATCTTATCTTTTAGGCCTGGCCGGCTCAAATGCTGCCTTTACTACAAAGCCTTCCCTTACTCTGTCTTCGAAGTGAAAGCCAGCATATCTGCTCTGCACTCCCATGGTGTTTTATCTCTGCCTTTGTTGATTATACTAGGTTGCACTTCTGTGTCCCCCAGTAGACTATAAAGCCACTGAAGATGGGTTTCTATTGCAGTCATGTGGGTTTCCCCTGCAATGCTTAGTGCTGCATTTCATACTGAAAGAGCCCAGTAAATATGACTTGAATGAAGCTATTTACTCTAACATGTAAAGGAAGCCTGGATGTGTGGGCAGCTTCTGCAAACCGAATTTGAGTCACATAGGATAGCACCATTCTTCTTTGAATGCATAGTATAAGTCCCAAATGCTTCAGCTTTAACTTAGGACTCAGGAGCGGCATCTCTCTCCTTAAATTTCCTAAAGGCCTCTTTCAAATGGACTGTGTGGTTCTAGGTAGAAATGACACTCACAGGATCTGACCTTGGCAAACATTAAGGGAATGGGTTTGTCTTTAGCATCTTTCCACTTCTCTTCAGGGTCTTCTGATTCCCACCCTCTTATCCCAAAAGCACAGGTTTTTCACACTGATCATTAGCTCTTCAAAGCACTCCACAGCAAAGGTTTTTGTGTCCAGCCAGACTTTTCTGCCCTCCTCACATGCCCTTTGGTCTCTGTACTCTGCTAAGATGCTTCATTGATAATGTGACATCCAGATATAACATGGAGATTAAGGGCATGGCTCTGGGGTCAAACAGGTCTTATGGGCTCCTGGATCCACCATTTATCTGGGAAAGTCACTAAAGTTCTCCGATGCTATGTTTTGTTCTCATCTTTAATATAGGGATATCGGATTTATTACAAAGAATAAAATAATGTATGTAAATCATATACCAAACACCTGGCATATATTAAGTACTCAATAAAATAGTTGCTATTACGAACGCATTAAAACTTTGCTATTACTATCTGGTGATATTCTTGCACAGCAAAGGAAACCATAAAACAAAAAGACAACCTACAGAACAGGAGAAAATATTTTCAAATGATGAGATACACAAGAAATTAATCTCCAAATAACCACTCATATAGCTCAATATCAGAAAAACAACCCAATAAAAAATAAGAAAAAGATCTAAATAGACATTTCTCCAAAAAAAGACATACAGATGGCCCAAAAGCACATGAAAAGATGCTAATTATTAGACAAATGCAAATCAAAACCACAATGAGATAGAATGATCAGAATGGCCATCATCAAAAATCTACAAACAATAAATGCTGAGAGGGTATGGAGAAAAGGGAACCCTCCTACACTGTTGGTGGGAATGTAAATTGGTACAACCACTATGGAAAACAGTATGGAGGCTCCTCAGAAAACTAAATTTAGAACTACCATATGATCCAGCAATCTCACTCCTAAGCATACATCCATGCAAAACTACAATTTGAAAAGATAGAAGCACTGTATGTTCATAACAGTACTATTTACAATAGCCCAGACATGGAAACAACCTCAAATTGACAGATGAATGGATTAAGAAGATGTGGTACATAAACACAATGGAATACCACTCAGCCATAAAAAAGAATGACATAATGCCATTTGCATCAACATGGATGCAACTAGAGATTCTCATATTAAATGAAGTAAGTCAGAAAAGACAAATACCATATGACATCACCCATATGTGGAATCTAAAATATGGCACAAATGAACTACTGATCTACCAAAAAGAAACAGACTCACAGACATGGAGAACAGACTTGTAATTGCCAACGGGGAGGGAGGAGGGAGTGGGATGGACTGGGAGTTTGGGGTTAGTAGATGTAAACTATTACATTTACGATGGATAAACTATGAGGTCTTACTCTATAGCACAGGGAACTGTATCCAATCACTTGGAATAGAGCATGATGGAAGATAGCAGGAGTAAGGGAATATATTTTTATGTATGACTGGTTCACTTTGTTGTACAGCAGAAACTGGCACAACAATGTAAATCAACTATCCTCTAAAACTTTTTTTCAAAAGAAAATTTTGTATAGTAATACATAATGACATGGAAGGATGACCATCATATATCATTAAATGGGAAAACATAATCTGATCATGCTTTGTAAAATAAGTTCTAATTCTGTGCTTATGGATGTATATGCATGTGTACATATTTTCATATTTATATGAGTCAATCATTATATATGTATAATATGTATATATGTATATGTATGAGAGTCAATCATATATGTATAATATGTATATATGTATAATATGTATATATGTATATATAATGATTGATTCTCATATAAATATGAAAAGAGAGAGAAGACCAAAAAGATATGCACCAACATGTCAGTAGTTACCTCTCACTGGTGAAACTGCAAGTATTTCTTTTATTACCTTCTTTTTGCTTGTCTGTATTCTATATTAAAAAAAAAAAAGTGGTGAGATCTTGCCCAATTTTCCACTCTACCACCCACCCCAGGCAGCCTTTGCATTCTATCAACAACCTTATCAGGGAGGGTCTCTGGAGAAACCCTTCATTTTTTTGCACTGCAGCAGGAATAATCTTTTTTTTTTCTTCTTTGAAGGGACTGACTTTCTCCTCTTTAATTCTAAGAGTATATCTGAATCAGATCTTCATGATCTACCTTCAGTATTGTGACAGTGATACTTCTGGGCTCCCTTTGCTTTTTCAAAAGAATAGACTTGATTTTTTTTTTTTTTGGTCTTTTATCATTTTAGGGACACACCTGCAGCATTTGGAGGTTCCTAGGCTAGGGGTCGAATCAGAGCTGTAGCCCCTGACCTATGCCACAGCCACAGCAATGCGGGATCCGAGCCATGTCTGCAGCCTATACCACAGCTCACAGCAATGCTGGCTCCTTAGCCCACTGAGCAAGTCCAGGGATCAAACCTGCATCCTCATGGATACTAGTCGGGTTTGTTAACCACTGAGCCAGAAGGGCAAGTCTTAGACTTGATTTTTTCGAGCAGTTTTAGGTTCACAGAAAAACTTAGTGGAGAATACACAGATTTCCCATATATCCCCACCCATGGACAGCCCCCACCCCATTAACAACATCCTCCACCAGAGTGGTATATTTGTTACAGTTGATGAGCCTACAGTGACACATCATAACCACCCGAAGTCCATAGCTTATATTAGGGTTTACTCTTGGTATTGTATAAATCTGGGCAAATGTATAATAACATGTATCTTCCATTATATTATCATACAGAGTAGTTTCACTGCCAACAAATCTCTATGTTCTATTGATTCATCTCTCCCTCCCCACTAACCTCTGGCAATCACTGACCTTTTTACTGTCTCTAAAGTTTTGTCTTTCCCAGAATGTTATATAGTTGGAATTACACAGTATGTAGCCTTTTCAGATTGACTTCTTTCACTTAGTAATATGCATTTACAGAGTGATCTTTTCACAATATGAATTGGAACGCTTTCATTTTTTCCTCTACTTAAACTGTTTCCCACTGTTTCCTCCTTGCATGTGGGACAAAACCTTAAATCCTTAAATGATCGAGAAGGCCTTGCATTCAGTGGTTCTAAACTAGGGGAAGGATGTCTGGAAATTTAGGGAATTAGGGGTTGTCATAAATACCAAGGGGATAGTTTGGCATTTAGTAGGCAGAGACTGGTGAAGCTAACCTTCCTGCAACCTTGCATATGCAAACTAGCACCTCCCACCCCCATGTAGAATTGTCCTGCCCCAAAGCTGATGGCACCTCCATTGAGAAACACTCCCCTGGAAAATCTGCAGCTTCCTTTCCCACCACTTCCTTAACACCTGGACTCCAGCCACCCTGGCTTTGTTTCTAGTCCTCCACAGCTCCTTGGGCCTGCTATTCTTTCTATTGGAATACATTTTTTTTCTGGATCATTCACTTAACTCCTAATGACCCTTCAAATCTCAGTAGAAGCACTATATCCTCAAGGGGGACCTCATTTAACTCCCTGTTATAGCGTACATTTCCTTAGAACTGTGTTTCTTTCCTTTAGAATATTTATCTCAGTTTATAATTATATATTGATGTAATGATTTGATTAATGTCCACCTCACCATGAGATCAGAAGCTCTAAGAAAGCAGGTGTCACATCTGGTTTTGCTCATCTTGTATACCCAGCACCTGGCCCAGTGCTTGCTTGACTAGTAGTAGGCACTCACACACTCTCTGAAATGAATACCCGAGTAATTAGTTCTTAGTCTTACTCACATCCTAAGGGAGAGGGACCAGCAGTCAACATCCTCTGCTTTCAGAGATCTTAAAACAATGGACTACCACTGAACTGGTTGGGGTAGGAGGAGGAACCAGAAATAGTAGAAAGGTCCTTCTCTTTCATTATTCTGCTTATGAGAATGGAATCACAATGGTTATGTTTCCAATTTCTTCTTGCTTCCAAATGCTACACATGGACATTCTGATTGCTTGCCAGCTCCCAAACCTAATAATATTAAAACAAATTAAGGAGTGTTTAAAGCATGTTGTCTATTCACCTTTTTGAAGTTTTCAAGAGGTGAAGAGTACTTGCTCCATTTGGGGAATTTTTGTTTTGTCTTGTTTTTCTGTTTTTAGAGCCACACCTGCAGCATATGGAAGTTCCCAGGCTAGGGGTCGAATCAGAGCTACAGCTGCTGGCCTACAGCACAGCCACAGCCACAGCCATGTGGGATCGGAGCCATGTCTGTAACCTACACCACAACTCACGGCAACACTGGATCCCTGACCCACTGAGCGAGGCCAGGGATCGAACCCGTGTCCTCATGGATACTAGTCTATTGGGGGAAATTTTGAAAAAAAAAAAACACCCTGTAAAGAGTCTAAGAGTCTTGAAACATGGTACTATAAGTAGTGGAGGCACTTACACTCAACTCTTTAGTGAGCTTGGCATCAAAACTCAAAATAGGCAGTCTCAAATCTAAGTGATTTGGTTTAGTTTGTTTACCTTTTATTCATTTGTTTATTTTTTTGGCCGTGTCTGTGGTGTATGGAAATGCCCAGGACAGGGATTAGACCTGAACCACACCAGTGACCCAACCCACAGTAGTAGCGATGTCGGAGCCTTAACCTCTAGGCCACCAGGGAACTCAGGTTGTTTGTCTTTTTAATTCTATAGGCAATCAGAAAGAAAGAGCAGGGGGTCTGTACAGGTGTACAATGGGAAAGAAGTTGCTGAAAAGTGCAGAAACACACTTTATAGGTGCTGGGCCAAAGGAATAGTGTTGACAATCAGTGGAGGAAGTGGTGACACAAGGCACAGAGGGTCTCACCATGACAGTCTTGCTGGGTGCAAGGGAAGCTGCATCTGCATGCTGGCATCACTACTGGGATGTCTACTCTAAGGCATTTCCTGGACATCTAGGAAGCAGCATTCAGTTGAGGTCGGGTTTAGAAAACAGTTGGCTCTACTTGCTTTCCCCATCTTTGTCCTTAAGACTGAGTTTTGGGCATCGCCTTGTCCCTCCCCTGTAGTAGTTACAATTTGGGTCAAAAGCAAAGAAGCTGATAGAGTTCCCACTGTGGTGCAGCAGGTTAAGAACCCAACTGCAGCAGCTCAGGTTGCTGTGGAGGCACGAGTTCCATCCCTGGCCCAAGCAGCAGTGTAAAGGAGCCAGTGTTGCACATACAGCTGTGGCTCATGTAGAATCCCTGTCCTGGGAACTTCCATATGCTGCAAGTGCAGCCAAAAAAAAAAAAAAAAAAAAGCAAAGAAGGTGAAGCCTCTGCCCTGTATCTTTCACTCTGCCAGCTTAGTGCTGCTCCCTGACTATTAGCCACTGTGTGCAAAACCCCGAAAAGCAGTTTAGAGCGTTTGGTGGACTTATGCTTTATAAAAGTAAAGAGCTTCCCCTCCCCTCCCCCCAAACCCACTGTGACTCATCTGAATATATGGTTTAACACTGATGGGACACCAGAGTCTTTCTAATTTTAAAATCTCCTCCCCTCTAGACCATAAATTCACAGCCCCAAGCAAAGATCTGTGAAACAAACATTTTATTTGTAGCTGCAATAAACTTAAACAATCCAAAGCTTCAATAAACTCGTCAATAGCTTTTAGGTGTTTTTTAAATTTTCCTACCACTTGTCCACTATAAAGTTCTTTTACAAGTTAGAACATAATCAATAGGAAGAGTTGTCATTAATTGTTCTTTTCCAAGGTTTCATCCCAAAAGGAAAAAGTCAGAATAGAGAAGACATTCCTATTTATTTTTTAATGATTTTTATTTTTTCAATTATAGTTGGTTTACAGTGTTCTGTTGATTTCTACTGTTACAGCAAAGTGACTCAGTCACACATTCATATACACTTTCTTTTTCTCATGTTATCCTCCATCATGCTCCATCATAAGTGACTAAATATAGTTCCCAGTTCTGGACAGCAGGATCTCATTGCTTATCCATTCCAAAGGCAATAGTCTGTATCTATTAACCCCAAGCTCCCAATCCATCCCACTCCCTCCCCCTTGGCAACCACATGTCTATTCTCCAAGTCCATGATTTTCTTTTCTGTAGAAAGTTTCCTTTGTGCCATATATTAGATTCCAGATATAAGTGATATCATATGGTATTTGTCTTTTTCTTTCTGATTTACTTCACTTAGTATGAGAGTCTCTAGTTCCATCCATGTTGCTGCAAATAGTATTATTTTGTTCTTTTCATGGCTGATTAGTATTCTGTTGTGTATATATACCACATCTTAATCCATTCATCTGGCAATGGACATTGAAGTCATTTCCATGCCTTGGCTATTGTGAATAGTGCTTCAATGAACATACAGGCACATGCATATTTTTCAAGGTAAGTTTGGTCCAGATATATGCCCAAGAGTGAGATTGCTGGGTCATATCGTAGTTCTATATTGAGTTTTCTGAGGAACCTCCATACTGTTTTCCATAGTAGTTATACCAATTTACATTCCCCTCAGCAGTGTAGGAGGGTTCCTTTTTCTCCACACCCTCTCTAGTATGTATTATTTGTAGACCTTTTGATGATGGCCATTCTGACTGGTGTGAGGTGGTATCTCATAGTAGTTTTGATTTGCATTTCTCTAATAATCAGAGAAGACATTCTTATTTAAAAAGATAATTCTTGGGAGTTTTTCTTGTGGCTTAGCGAGTTAAGAACCTGACTAGTAACCATGAGGATGTGGGTTCAATCCCTGGCTTCACTCAGTGGGTTACAGATCTGGGGTTGCTGTGAGCTATGGTGTAGGTCACAGATGCAGCTCGGATCTGGCGTGGCTATGGCTGTGGTGTAGGCCAACAGCTGTAGCTCCAATTCAACCCCTAGCCTGGGAACTTCCATGTGCCATGGGTTTGGCCCTAAAAAGAAAAAAAAGATAATTCTTGCTCTATGTAAAAAATACATAAGACAAAGTTATATAAAAGTGTCCTTTTCCCTTCCCTTGCTCCTATCCTCCTTTGACCAAAAAAAATATATATATTTTTTTTTCCAGAAAACACGGTTAACAGTGTGAGCCTTTTGAAAGATGTTATTTTATAAAAATTATAGAACAGCCTCTTCAGAATGATTTTTAAATGCAGCCAAAGGGAGTTGACCCTCCATTCTTATATGGCCTCATCCTGGCAAGACTTTAACCAGACCCGTAGCATGGAGGAGTGATGCCACAATAGGACCACTGATCCTCCAAATTTTCATCCCCATAATAAAAATGTCAGATGATGAGAGATGCTACAGAGAAAACTAAATCCACGTGAGGTGGTTAGGGCCTGCTAGGGATTGGGATGCTGTTTTATAGAGGATGGTCAGAAAGGGCCTCTCTAGGGGCAGTATTTAAGCAGAGAGTTGAAGGAAGTGAGGAAGTGAACCAAGGGCATATCTAGGAAGAGCATTCCTGGCAGAAGGAATAGCAAGTACCAGGATGCTGAGGAGTATGTTCCCGGTGTGTTAGAGAAATTTGATTCTGTTCCAATGCAGCTGGAATACAACAAACAAAGGGGGAAGTAGTAGATGAGAACAGAGGGGTAGGTAAGAGAAGATCAGGTAAAAATGTTGCCCTTTGCTGGGAATGAGTGGGAGTTATGGGACAGTTTTGCATAGAGGAGCAGCAGGATCTTACTTAGGTTTTAAAAAGATCACGTTTATTGCCCTTTGAAGAAAAGATTCTGGGCAGGGAATAAGGAGGCAGGTTTTCAGGGGTAGGGGGAAGAAACAGTGAGGCCACTTAGAATGCTGTATGATCATTCAGGTGAAAGGAGATGGAGGATATTGACCAGGTGGTAGCAGAGAAGGCAGGGAAAACTGGTCAGATTGTAGATTTTTTTGGGGGGAGGGGGGTTGTTCTTTTTAGTGCCACACTCTTGGCATATGGAAGTTCCCAGCCTAGGGGTCGAATTGGAGCTGCAGCTGCCAGCCTACACCACAGCCACGGCAACAGGGATCTGGGCTGCCTCTGTGACCTACACCACAGCTCACAGCAACACTGGATCCTTAACCCACTAAGCAAGGCCAGGGATCAAACCCACATCCTCGTGGATACCAGTCAGGTTCGTTTCCACCGAGCCACAACAGGATCTCCTGTAGATATGTTCTGAAAGTAGAACTTTTGGATTGACTGTGAGGTATGAAAAAAGAACTGAATTAAAGATTCATTCATTTATTCAACAAATATCTACTGAGCATCTTCTATGTACCAGGTGCTGTTCTGTGTGCTTGAGACATGGCCATGAACAAAGCAAAGAAAAATCCCAACCTTCATAGAGGTGATTTTCTAGTGGATACGAATAGCTAACATTTATGAAGCATTTTCTATGTTCTAAGCTCTTCGCATTCTTAACTATATTGAATCCTCACCACAAAACAATAAGGTATGTGTGAATGGACTTTATCTCCATTCTGCAGATGAGGAAACTAAGTCCCAGAGAAGATAATTAGGTTCTCTGAAGTCTCACAGCTGATCCGTAGCAAAGCTGTGTTTCAAACTCAAGAAGTTCTGCTCAAGAGTCTGAGTTCCAACCACTCCACTCCACAGCCTTTCTATCAGGCCAGTATTTCCACGCTGAGAGTCAAAGCTGGACCACTTGGATACAAACCAGGAATCCTAACTGCGAGATGACTCAAAAGTTTTTGGCCTGAAAAACCAAGATCGCTCTTTCCATTTACTTGATTTTGAACATGGATTCGTAACCTGGTGCTATCAACTGAATTATGTTTCCTCCCCCCTAAATTCATATATTGAAGCCCTAACCTCCAATGTGGTGATATTTGAAGACAAGGCCTTTGGGAGGTGATTAGTATTAGGTGAGGTCATGAAGGACCAGTGTCCTTATAGGAGAAGATACTGGAGAGCTTGCTTCCTCTCTCCATCATCTGAGGACCCAGTGAGAAAGTGGCTGCCTAGAAACCAAGGAGAGAGTCCCCACCGAGAACTGAATCAACCATCACCTTCATCTTAGACTTCCAGCCTCTAGAAATGTGAGAGAATAAATGTCTGTTGTTTAAGCCACCCGGTCTGTGGAATTTTGTTATGGCAGCCCACGCTGACTAATACACCTGGGCACAGCAAGATTTGAGGCAATGAGTACTCTCAACAAATGTCCTGTATTGTCTGACACAAAATATCATGTCGTAGCACCATGTAAGTGTTAGCTCTAATTACCCACTAGAATGGTTAAACGGAATTCAAAAGGGCAGAAATCATCTGGACTGCTGAGAAGCTGACACACTGCCAGCCAAATCAGGAGGGTTTGGGTTAGTGAAACCACCCAGGATTCTTCTGCGGCAATCTCCCATCAATAGGGTAGAAAGACATGTGGGCGAGCAAAAGTGAAAAGGAACCCTGAGATTTGGAGACAGAATGGTAGAACTTGCTCACATTTTTGTTGAATGCTTATGTATTGCAGGCTCGGTGCCAAGTGCTAAAAATGCATTACTTTACCTTCACAACAACCCCCATAGTATCTCCATGCAGGAAACAGTTTATAAAGGCTCAATGACACTCAGGCTCTCCCAGCTAAGTGGTTAGGGTGGGACTCAAACTCCCATCTGTTTGACTGCAAAGCTCACACTGTTCCTCAGTAAGGTGAACTCTTCTATCCTCCCCAGCAAGCCCTGCCCAGATCTTCCACTCACTAATAATTGCATTGGGTCTACTACTTAAAGCAGAACTTCTTCTTCTTCTTCTTCTTTTTTTTTTTTTTTTTTTTTTAAGAGCCACACTCGTGGCATATGGAAGTTTTCAGGCTAGGGCTTGAATCAGAGCTGCAGCCTATACCACAGCCACAGCAATGCGGGATCTGAGACACATCTGTGACCTACACCACAGATCACAGCAACGCCAGATTCTTAACCCACTGAGCAAGGCCAGGGATCAAACCCGTGTCCTCATGGTTTGTTATCAGTGAGTCACAATGGGAACTCCTACAGCAAGACTTGGTTTTATATTTCTCTGAATGCTTTGGTACGATCTCATTCAAATTCATACTGCATCTCTCCCATTCATTTTGTCAGCTCACTGAAGTCGAGGGGCTCTGATTTGCTTACCTTTTTACTTCCCAGCACTTTCAGTTAGGTGTGTCTGCCCACGAGTTAGTATCTAATAAAGGTAGCTGATTGATTAACTGCAAACAGTAAACTACTTTAGGAATCTGCTGGTGATTTTGTATACTCTTACCCAAGACAAGCTAGTACCTTTACAGGTAAAATAATAGTTGCCATTTCTTTAAGGCTTACAGTGCTCAATACTGTACTGTTTTCCATGAATTATCTCATTTAATCCTAAAAGTATGAATTAAGTGCTTTCATTACAATCTGTATTTTTCAGATGGGAAACCAAGACTCAAAAAGGTTTAAAAAAAACCTCCCCATTAGTTCGAATGGTAGCACAGTGGTAACGGACCCAACTAATATCCATGAGGATGAGGGTTCGATCCCTGGCCTCGCTCAGTGGGTTAAGGATCTAGCATTTCCATAAGCTGTGGTGTAGATTGCAGACATGGCTTGGATCCCACTTTGCTGTGGCTGTGGCATAGGCTTGTGGCTACAGCTCCGATTCAACCCCTAGCCTGGGGAACTTCCATGTGCCATGAGTGTGGTGCTTAAAAAAAACCCAAAACCTCCCCAAAGTCACTTAGCTAGTAAATGACAAAATAGCAGGTCTCTCCAACTCTGAAGCCAGTTTTATTAATCATAGGGGTTAAGGTAGAAATTATACCCTATGAGAATTTGTCTCAATGTAATTTTTTTAATTTATATATTCAAATTATTTTAACAGCTTTATTGAAGTATAATTGAAATAAAATAAACTCTGCATATTTAAACCTGATTAGTTTTGACATTAACACAATCAAGATAATGAAGATATCCATCGCCTCCTAAATATTCCATGCCTTTCTGTAAACCCTCATTCCAACTTCTATCTGACTCCCTCACCATCCCCAAGCACAACTTATTTTTTGAATGCTCAAGGCAGTAATTTAGGAAAGGTTCTGTTTACCCCATGATCATACTATCACCATCCCTAATATACTGGGTTCATTTGATTAGTTCTACAATTTGCTGATCTGTGACTTAGGATTCTCAATGCTCAACTTCAACTCAGGCTGACATCCAGGATAACTATACTAAGAAGAGTGGTGATAAATTCTCTGTGTTAGAAAGCGAATCTAAGAAATCAGCTGAGCTGACTTATTTCTTCTTTTCTAGACACAAAGGATGCAGATGATTCATCAGATAGACCGAAACCTTAGGTATTCTTTGGGCTTCTGTGTATTAGGAAAAATAAGTTTGGCATTTATAAGCTTTTGAAAAATCTATAATGTATCCAGTAGAGAAATTCTCAGGCAATGACAAAGGTATCAGAACCAGTCAGCAGCTAAATTCATTTTTTAATAAAACCTACCCAACCTATTTATTTGATGCATGGATCTAGAAATGATAGATTGCCACCAAGTTCTTAGAAAATGATGCATAGGAGCCCTAAAGGGCTTTTCTTTATCAAATTGATTTATCTATAAACTTTGCTCCTTTGCTCATGTGTGTCCTCCACTCACACATTAACCTAACATTTTCACTCTAAATGGAGAGAGAAAACTGGGAGTAATAAAGGATCGTGTGAACATCTGGGCCCTAAGAGACCACTGCCCTTGGCCACTATCTCCCATCCTTCCAACTCCTAGCCCTGTTTGTAAAATGAGATGATGAGGAAAGAAGATTCAATTGTTTGAATGGTGGGATAATTCAAAACAATGTAACATAAGGGTTAAGCTATATGGTACAGCTAACATGCCCTAAGAGTACAGAGAAAAGCGGTCACTGTGCACTGACATGGTCAGGAAATGTTTTTTTTTTTATTAGAGTATAGTTGATTTACAGTCTTGTGTCAATTTCTGCTGTACAGCAAAGTGACCCAGTCACACACACATACACATTCTTTTTCTCATAATATTCTCCATCATGTTTTATCCCAAGAGATCAGATATAGTTCTGGGTGCTATACAGTAGGAAGGAAAGGCTTTTTGAAGGAGTAACTGGGCATAGGCCCAGAGAAGAAGGAAGTTTTCCAAATGCATCTAGTCACTAGGATGACTGCTGGGTTTGGAGCACGAATGAGTGCAGCAAATTCAGTGCATATAGAGAGAAAGAGAGTACCCCCAGTGTTCAGGGTTGAAGATATCTAAAGGCCCTGTATTGTTGACCTAAAAGAGATAGAGACACAAGAAAGGAAAGAGAGAAAAAAATAGACAGCTGCTGGGGGTGAGAAAGTAGTTGCCAATTAGTTCTTCTGTCTTCTTATCATAATAAGTGACAATCAGATGTCTGGGTCTTTTAATTTCAGACAAGCCCTTGCCTAGTCATCAAAGATGAAGAAAAATTCTGCTTCAAGCAGCTTCTATTAGCAGCAACAGATCGTGCAAAAGAAAAAGTAAGCAAGGAAAGGAAATTTGGAAGGGAAAACCTTTTCCTTTGATTTTCTTGTCAAAAGACTGAAGTATTCCATGGTAGGAAATATCCAAGACAACTTGACCTCTCTAGAGCAGGCCATCTGGTAGACAAGCACTTCTGATTCTCAACTCCTACATTAAAGGCAAGACATAGTTTATGCCAGAGTCCAGAAAGCAGTGAATCATTTGAGAAATCTGAGTTCATCTTCAGTTGTTTTCACTCAGTGTAGGAATAGATCTTAAAGGTGGTTTGCTCTGATCTCCCAGGGGAAAATTTAGCCAAAGTGGGATTCTGGAGACCATACTGTCTTAGGGCCATTTTAACATAAACCATTTATCCCAGAGAGACGAGTTAAAGCCCCATCCCAAGAAAATTTTTAGTGTTGTGACCTTCCAACAGGTCACTAAATTCTTCTTTTTGTCTTAGAGCCATAGGATTTTAGACCTCAAATAGACCTGACAGACTAGCAGGTCTAACCCTCTACATTTAAAAAAGGAATATTTTTATTTCAAAAAATTATTTAGCAAATATAAACAATTAGAAATTAAAATTAAAAAAAGATCCCAACTTTGCAGATAAAGCTGATGACCTCTCAGTCTGGGACACTTCCCTGTGCCCTTCCTTTCCCCACAGAGGTATAAGAACTAGTATTAGTTTGCTGATTTCCCTTTCAGACCATGTTTGATACCTCTACATACATAAGAACACATAGTATTCTTGTCATGTGTTTTAATTTGTTTAAAAGGTGTCGTACAGTATGCATCTGGCTTTCTTCATTCAGCATTGTTTTGAGAGCCACATCATTCCACTGAACTGCAGTTCAGTATTCCATTGTGTGAAGGTACCTCATTTTCCTTATTTCCCTCTTAATGGACATTTACAAGTCTTTATAGAAAGAGAACTGAAGTTACAGGATTGGCCCAAGGTATGTTTTTACACAAGTGGAACCAGAATCCACATCTTAGGTGAAAGGTAGATGAAGTTTCTCAACAGTTGGGTTGTCCAGGTTCACTGATGAAAGTCTTAGTTTGGATGTTTTATTGCTGTGCATTCAAGTTAACTAATGTTTTCTTCTTCATCATCTAATCTCTTCTTCATTTATCTCTTACAGTGTAGTACTCACCTAAGATACTGTACTTTTCATCTCTAGAAGTTCAGTTTGTGTCTTTTCTATATCTTCAATGTCTATACTCAACTCGTATCTTTAAATAGCTTTATTGAGGATTTCCCTTGTGGCTCAGTGGGTTAAGGATCCGGCGCTGTCACTGCTATGGCTCTGGTTAGAGCTGTGGCGCATGTTCGATCCCTGGCCTGAGAACGTCCACATGCCGCAGGTGTGGCCAAAATTAAAAAAAGAGAGAGAAATAAAATAAAATAGCTTTCTTGAGATATAATTCATATCTGTTATACATACAAATCACCAACATAAAGTACCCAATTCACTTTTTTAATATAGTCACGAAAATGTGCAGCCATCACTACAGTAAATCTTAGAACATCTTCTTCACTTCGAAAAACAAACACATACAATTAAGCTACCGTTTGTCAAGTCCTGCATCTCTCTCAGCCCTAAGTAATTATTAGTCCACTTTCTGGCTGTATAGATTTGCCTCTTCTGAACATTTCATAAAGATGGCACCATATATTATGTGGTATTTTTGACTGATTTCTTTCACTTGGAATAACGTTTTCAAGGTTCACCCATGTTGTTGTATGTATCAGTACTTCATTCCTTTTATGGCCAAATAATATTTTATAGTGTGGATATAACCATATTTTGTTTATCCACTCACTAGTTGATGGACATGGACGTGGTATCCACATTTCAGCTATGATGAATAATACTGCTATGAACATTTGTGTACAAGTTTTTGTGTGAACATATGTTTTCATTTCTCTTGAGTATACACCTAGGAGTAAAATATCTGGATCATATGGTAACTCTATTTTTAACCATTTGAGGAACTGTCAGAGGGTTTTCCAAAGTGGCTGCTCCATTTTACATTCCCAACAGTAGTGTATGAAGGTTCTGATTTTTCCACATCCTCATCAACACTTGTTATTATCTTACTTTCTGATTATAGCCATCATAGGGTGGGAAGTAGTAGTATCTCGTTGTTGTTGGGTTTTTTTTTTTTTTTTTCGTCCACACCTGTGGCACGTGGAAGTCCCCAACCATGGATTGAACCCGTGCCACAGCAGTAATCAGAACCACAGCAGTGATAATACTGGATCCTTAACCCACTGAGCCACTAGGCCACTCCTCTTGTTGTTGTTTTGATTTGCACTTCCTGATGACCAATGATGTTGAGCATCTATTCATGTGTTTATTGGCCATTTGTATATCCTCTTTGGAGAAATGTCTATTTAAATCTCTTGCCCATTTTTTTTCTTTTTATAGCTGCACCTGCAGCATATGGAAGTTCCAAGGCCAGGGGTTGAATCGAAGCTGCAGCTGGGGCCCACGCCAGCCATGGCAACACCAGATCTGAGCTGCATCTGTGACCTACACCACAGCTTATGGCAATACCCGATCCTTAACCCAATGAGCAAGGCCAGGTATCAAACCTGCATCCTCACAGAGCTAACATTGGGTCCTTAACCTGCTGAGTCACAACAGGAACTTTGTTTTTGTGAATTTTTTAAATGGGTTATTTGTCTTTTTTTATTGGTGAGTTTTAAGTTCTATATATTCTAGATACAAATCCTTTTTTAGATAATGATTTGCAAGTATTTTCTCCCATTTTAAGGGTTATCTTTTCACTTTCTTAATAGTAGCCTTTGAAGTATAGACGTTCTCAACTTTGACAAAGTCTAAATTTATCTATTTTTCCTGCTGTCACCTGTTCAGCAATCCTTTACCAAAAAGATGTGGATTAGTAGCAACTTAATTTCAATAGTAATTCAAACTTTTTTCCAATATACTTCTATTCCATCCACTCTCCTTTTGGCTATTATTGTCAAACAAATTACATATGTATATGTTACCAGCCCATGAACACATTTTTTTAAATTATTGATTTAAGAACTTCTGTTTTAAATCAAAAAGAAGAAAAAGGGTGATGGTGGCCTCACAGAATGAGTTTGGGAGTGTCCCTTCCTCTGCAATTTTTTGGAATAGTTTCAGAAGGATAGGTGTTAATTCTTCCCTAAAAACAGAACTACCATTTGATCCAGCAATCCCACTCCTGGGCATCTATCCAGAGAAAACCATGACTCAAAAAGACACATGTACTCCAATGTTGATTGCAGCACTATATACAATAGCCAAGACATGGAAACAACCTAAATGTCCATCAACAGAGGAGTGGATCAATAAGATGTGGTACATACACACAATGGAATATTACTCAGCCATTAAAATGAACGAAATAATGGCATTTTTAGCAACAGGGATGGACCTAGGAAATTATCATGCTAAGTGAAGGTAGTCAGACAATGAGACACCAACATCAAATGCTTTCACTGACATGTGGAATCTGAAAAAAGGACACAATGAACTTCTTTGCAGAACAGATAGTGACTCACAGACTTTGAAAAACTTATGGCTTCCAAAGGAGAGAGGTTGAGGGGTAGGGGGATGCACTGGGGGTGTGGAATGGAAATACTATAAAACTGGATTGTGGTGATCATTGTACAACTATAAATGTAATAAATTCATTAATTTAAAAAAAAAGAAAACAGTTACAACCAACATATATTTATGCTATATTTTAAATTTATCTATATAGTTCCTTTACTGGTGGCCTTGATTTTTTGATAAGCATTCTACTTACTATCTAGTATCCTTTTATTTCAGCCTGAAAGAATCCCTTTATTATTTCTTGTAGGGCAATTCTAATCAGTCTTTGTTCATCTGGCAATGTCTTCATATCTCCTTCATTTTTGAAGGACATTTTTGCTGGATATAGAATTCTTTGCTGCCCGTCTTTTTCATCCAGCACCTTGATCATATCTCCCACTACCTCGTGGCCTCAACTATTTCTGATGAAAATTCAGTTGTTAATCCTATTGCGGAAACTTTATGTAATGGATTACTTCTCTCTTGCAGCTTTCAAGATTCTCTCTCTCTCTCTCTCTCTCTCGATGCTTTGACTATGGTGTGTCTAGGTTCTTTGAATTTATTCTGTGTGAATTTTGTTGAGCTACTTGGATGTGTAGATAATATTTTCCCATAAATTTGGGGAAATTTTTGGTCATTATTTTAAAATATTCCTTCTGCCCCTTTCTCTCTTTAAGACTATGATTATGTATATATTGGTACACTTGATGTTGTCCCACAAGTGGCTGAGGTTCTGTTCACTTTTCCACATTAAAAAAATATATTTTTTTTTCTGTTCTTCATACTGGATGATTTCAATTGACCTGTCTTCAAGTTCACTGATTCTTGTTTTGACAGCTCAAAAGTTAAGCCCCTCTAGTGGACTTTTCATTTTAGTTATTGTACTTTTCAACTTCAAAATTTCCTATGTGTTTTTTTAAATAATTTCTCTTTAGTGATATTCACTGTTTGATAAGATGGTATTCTCATATTTTAATTCTTTAGACATGGTTTCCTTTAGTTTATTTAACATATTTATAATTGCCAAATTAAGTCTTTGTTTAGGAGTCCAGTTATGAGGCTTCTTTGGGGACATTTTCTATTGACTACTTTTTTTTCCTGTATATGGCCATACTGTCCTGTTCCTGTGTGTGTCTAGAAATTGTTGAAAACAGGGCATTTCAAATAATATTTTGTGGCAACTGTGAAAATTATATTATTCCCCTATCCAGTGTTTGATGCTGTTTTTGTTTGTTGTTGTTTTTGTTGCTGCTGTTTGTTTAGTGAATTTCCTGGACTAATTCTGCAAAGTCTGTATTTTATGTTATGTGTGGCCACTGAAATCTATGCTCAGTTAGCTTAGTGGTCAGTTAATAATTAGAAGTTTTGGACTTCCCATGTGGCTCGCAGCATAACTACTCAGCATTGCTTCTACAGTGGCCGTGGCTCAACCCCTGGCTCAGGAACTTCCATATGCCGCAGGTGCAGCCACTTGTTTAAAAAAAATAAAAAATAAAATAAATAATTAGAAGTTTCATTAAATGCTTTGAACTACTAATTCTCCCATCTTTTGCCAAGGGTCTGTGCGTGTTGGAGCAAGTCTTCAGTGCTATGAGAGGCAGTTAACAATTAAGCTTTAACCTTTACTTTCTGATTGTTCAGATCCTCAAGGTCAATTTTTATGTGAGATACTACGCTTCTCTCTTTTTTAGGAATACGCACAGCACTGAATGTGTGCATTGCCTTTTAGATTCCGAGGAAATTTTCAGAGATCTTCAGAGCCTACTATGGACATCTCACTCTCCATATTTTCCTTTTGAGTTTTTGGTCAGCCTTTTGTTGCCCTAACTACCTCAGGGAACTATAGTGTTAAACAATTGCAGCTGATTTTTTTTTAACAGCCTGGGTATAGGGCTTTACTCAGTGAAAGTGCTGAAGTAAGGTCAGATAAAGACAAACCCTGAGAATGGAGCTTTCCCAGAGATTTTCCAGACAGACCAAACAGTGACAATTCTCTGAGAATGGGCATTTGGTGAGTTCCAAACCCATTATGTCATCTGTAATGGCTACTAGGCTGCTGACTTTTAGCTGCTGTGATTCTGAGGTTGCAGGTTTTCAAGGCTATTGTAAATCTGGATAGTAGGCAGTGAAACTAGAGCAAGTAAAATGCTCTGTGTTCCTATCAAGATTTAGTTGTTTTTCTGGAATAAATGCTCCTAAAATTCATCATAATGCAAGGCTTTGATTAATTTCCAGAGCTTTGAAAATGTCACTTTTAACATTGTTTTGCCTGTGTTATCACTGATTTTATGGAGGATCATATTTTCAGAAGTTCTTACATCATCATGCCAGAAGTACTTCTCCCATGCTAGGTATTTTCATATTCTTATAAATTTCTTCAGCTTTTATAGGGACATAGGTAGGTTACTCAGAAATAGAATGACTCTTTCCAGTCTTGCTTTTTAAATTTGTTATGTAGTAACAGAGATTTATTTAGTCTAGGGTTAATTATTTCTCACTACCAAGGCAAGACCTTTCTCCCCAGTGCCCCATAATATATGAAGATTTCCATTCTGGCTAGTAGCAATAGGATCTATTCCCCTTTCTGTGTCAGTAATAGGTAAAGCTCCATCAACCTTTTGGGTGCTTCTTTCTCCAGCCTTGAATTCTCCCTCTCCCTCTCCCTCTCTCTCAGTGTTCTTAATACCTATGGGGGACCCTATGCAGATACTTGGAGTTCTCTTTCTCTATGGAACACTCTCTCTGGAACTCTCTCTCTCTGGAACACTCTCTCTCTCTTGCTCCCTCTCAGGAACTACCCCTGATTTATAGGGTTTTACCAATTTATGTGGTAATGCAAATACTGTTAGTATGGTCAATTTTAAGATACTCACATGTGTGGTATTTCCACCATAGAGATAAAATAGATATAAACATCCTCAAGAGTAGAGATTATAGTAAAATATATTAAAATAATTAGGAAGTTGGTGAGTTTTAAGTATCATTTTTTGTTTTTTTTTTTTTTTTGCTTTATAGGGCCTCATGTGCAACATATGGAAGTTGCCAGGCTAGGGGGTCGAATCAAAGCTGCAGCTGCCAGCCTATACCACAGCCACAGCAACACAGGATCCAAGCCATGTCTGTGACCTACACCACAGCTCGTGGCAATGCCAGATACTTAACCCACGGAGCGAGGCCAGGGATGAAACCCACATCCTCATGGATACTCGTCGGGTTCGTTACTGCTGAGCCGCAATGGGAACTCCCAGTATTACTTTGTTTTAAACATAACTTATTTAACTGTAAGTTGATAGAACTTAACTTTTAATAATAACTGTATTTAAAAACCAGCGTTAAAATCCTGAAAATTTAACATCAGCTCTAGTGAGATAGAATGAGCCATCTGCAGCATACTACTGCCTCTGTCTCTGGAGATTAGAATTACTGTGAAAGCATCACTATAAAGCAAGATGCAAGGAGAATTCATCTACCTAGGGACAGTTATGCAAACTCCCTGCTCACCAACAGTGTTAGGGCACCCTAACAAACACATAAAGCAAGGATTTGACTACCCTTTTCTTTTCAAGAACAAAAATAGCTATCCTCAAAATTACACCATTAAACATTCATTAGTATGTACCTTGAGGTCTTTTCAATTTCTAAGAATCTCCTTTTAAAATGGCAAGGTATTTCCTGTTAGTGGTAATACTTTAAGCCTTTTAGTCAGTCAACACCTTTATGGATGTCAGGCAACTAAGTGAGAAAAAGGCCCACTGTCATTGGCCCATAGGCTCTAACTGCTTGGCACAGGTAGTAGGTGTAGATATGGTAGGAAAATAAAAAAGGGAAAGTACAATACACTCCCTCAAAACTGCCTTTTTCAGTTTTTCAGAAGGTCAGCTCCAGTGCATATGGGGCTGCATTTTTAAATACTAAGACACTAGGTAGTGACTTCAATCTTGGACTGACTACCAACTTGCAGGGAAAACTATATGAGTGACTGACCATTCTGTATTGCCCATTACCTCAAGAACATTCTTATACTGAGGAAAAAATTAGAAGAAAATGACAACAAAACCATCCATAAACGTCTAAGGTTTAAAATATCTTTACAAAACAAAATACTCTTATAATAGTAGCCATGCCATAATATATAAAAAGCTGGGAATGTTCAGCAGTTCATGAAAGCGGAGAAAGGGAATACTATAATTAGAAACCAGAGAAAATTGAGAAAGAAGAATTTGCTATCAAAAACCAGGTTTGGGAGTTTCCGTCGTGGCGCAGTGGTTAACGAATCCGACTAGGAACCATGAGGTTGCGGGTTCGATCCCTGCCCTTGCTCAGTGGGTTAAGGATCCAGCATTGCCGTGAGCTGTGGTGTAGGTTGCAGACGTGGCTCGGATCCCGCGTTGCTGTGGCTCTGGCGTAGGCCGGTGGCTAAGCTCCGATTCGACCCCTAGCCTGGGAACCTCCATATGCCGCGGGAGCGGCCCAAGAAATAGCAACAACAACAACAACAACAACAACAACAAAAAAAAAACCAGGTTTGTCATGAAATTATCATTTTTTATTTGGGTTTAAGATAATATTTTTGCTCAGGATTAAAAGATGAAATTATAAATGATTGATTAAAATAGCCCATTAATGAGTACGTAGAATGTATGTAATCTTTTTAACACTTTGAGGAAGGAAAGTACTGACAGTGAGCAATCGATCAAGATGAAAGTGTAAGAAGATGTAGAGCTCATCTCCCCCCATGAACACATCAAAAATACATCTACATGTAGAACAGTTCTCACTGAAAACTAACTGGAAACTGGCAGAAACACTCCAGTACAAACAAGCCTGTAGTATCCGCAGGTAACTGGGTAGGAAGGGAAGAAGAGTGATAGAGTCAGGACCTGTGCCCTGGGAGAGGACTCAGAAGAAAAGGGAGAATTTGCAGGAGAATATCCACCCTAGAAATGAGCATTGAAATCCACAGATTGGGCATCCCAGTCCTGGGGTCCTGCGCTGGGGAGATGAGCCCCTTAAGCTAGTCGGAGGACCACGGGGACTAAGAGAAGGGCTGTAGGACAGTTGGATTCTGCTCATGAGAAATGCGAACACTGATTTGCCCAAGGCAAAGCAGAGAGGGTGAAGAGGGGATTGCTCTGGTGACTGCTAGGTTTCCCACAACTGCTTTAGCACACACCCCAGCCTAAGCCAAGTTAACACTACAGCTCTGCTTACTCCATACCACAGCGTGACACTGGATTGAGGGCTGCCACAACTGGTGAGAAAACTAGGTCACAGACATAGGGAAGACCCATTCCCCAGGTGGAACATGGGGGGGTATGGTAGCAGCCATTATGGAACTTACTCAAGGGGCACTTCAGAAGCAGCCTGGAATGCTAATGGTGGCCCTCCATTACAGCTCACTCTTTGATATTCACAAAGAGTCCACACAGGCCCCACTTGCCCTGCAGCATAGCTCAACAACAGGGCAGGGGCAGCAAAGCCTGAGGGCAGTGATCAGCTATGAAGAACAAAGGGGATTTGTACCCAAGGCTGCATCTGAACAGAACAAGGGGAAAAAGCAGGGATCCTTGCATAGATGGTACACCAGAGACAGCTCAGATCTCTGTCTACAGCCAGCATGAGCTGAGTACCCACACGGGTACCCCATGTTTCAGGACTTCTCCTTCTAGGGCAAAGATCCCAGTGCTGGGAGAAGGGAAAACGTATAATTAAAGGGAACAGAGATAGCTTGGGCCTTACCCTCAGGGCTTCTGTTCCAACAACTTGATATCAGACCCTGCCCCTGCCTTCAATATAGCAGTGACAACCACTGAACAGAGGGTAATCCTGCCTCACATCCAGCTCCAGCTCTGGCCCCTCCATCTCTAGTCTTCAATCTACCAAGGTGATAGCTACCAGCAAACCCTGAGGAAAGATGTAACTTGCATTTGCATCAAATCCAGCACTCCCACCAAAGGCATTAGGCACATGGAGTCTGAATAGGGGCACTTGCACATAAGAACACCCCTTTGGGACCATAATAGGTAACTGTTTTACCTAAATTCATAGGGCAGAGAAAGTTAAGCAAAATAAAAAGACTGTAGAACTGTTCCTTATTGAAAGAGCAAGAGAAAAAAAAAACCCCAAGAAATAAATAATGAAACAATTTACCTGAAAACGAATTCAAAGCACTGGTAATATGAATGTTAACTGAGTTAGGAAAAAGAATATATGAATACAGAATTTTACCAAGGAACTATAAAATATAAAATTAGAAGGAATGAATAGCAAGCTAAGTAATACAGAAGAATGCATCAGTGATCTGGAAGAAAGAATGATGGAAATCACCCAAACAGAACAGCAAAAAAAAAAAAAAAAAAAAAAAAAAAAAAATTTAAAAAACGAAAACAGTTTAAGAGATTTCTAGGGGAAAATCAAGTGTCCTGACATTCACATTATCAGTGTCCCAAAGGAGAAGAGAGAAGGGGATCAAGATGACTCAAACAGACCCACACCAAGACATATTATAATTAAAATGGCAAAATTAAAGATGGAGGGTTCTAAAGGCAGCAAGAGGAAAAGAGAGTCATATACAAGGGAACACCCAAAAGGCTATCAGCTGATTTTTGTGTCGAAGCTTTGCAGGCCAGAAGGGAGTAACATGGTATATTTAAAGTGTTGAAAGGGAAAAACCTGCAACATAGGAATCTCTACGCAGAATGATTATATTTTAGAATTGAGAGATAAAGAACTGCTCATATATAAGCAAAAACTAAGAGCGTATCAGTATTAATCTACCCTGAAAGAAATGTTAGAGTCTTTACTACATGAAACAGGAAAGGCTATAATAAGAAGTAAGATTCTATAGGAAAGGAAAAATCCCTTCATAAAGACAAATATAAAGGCTGAGAATGAACAACTTAAATATGGTAGTATGGAGAAAGAACAAAGCAGGAGGCATAACCCTTCCAGACTTAAGGCAATACTACAAAGCTATGGTAATTAAAGCAGTATGGTTTTGGCACAAAAGCAGACATATAGATCAACAGAATAGAATAGAGAGCCCAGAAATAAACCTACACACCTATGGTTAATTAATCTTTAACAAAAGAGGCAAGAATATACAATGGGGAAAAGACAGGCTCTTCAGCAAGGGGTGTTGGGAAAGCTGGACAACCACATGCAAATTAATGAGGTTTGAACACACCCTCACACCATATATAAAAATAAATTGGGAGTTCCCGTCGTGGCGCAGTGGTTAACGAATCCGACTAGGAACCATGAGGTTGCGGGTTCGGTCCCTGCCCTTGCTCAGTGGGTTAACGATCCGGCGTTGCCGTGAGCTGTGGTGTAGGTCGCAGACGCGGCTCGGATCCCGCGTTGCTGTGGCTCTGGCGTAGGCCGGTGGCTACAGCTCCGATTCAACCCCTAGCCTGGGAACCTCCATATGCCGCGGGAGCGGCCCAAGAAATAGCAACAACAACAACAAAAAAGACAAAAGACAAAAAGACAAAAATAAATAAATAAATAAATAAATAAATAAATTGAAAATGTCCCAAAGGGAGTTCCCATCATGGCTCAGCAGAAACAAATCTGACTAGTATCCATGAGGTCACAGGTTCAATCCCTGGCCTTGCTCAGTGGGTTAAGGATCCAGCATTGCTAAGAGATGTGGTGTAGGTCGCAGACGCGGCTCAAATCTGGCATTGCTGTGGCTATGGTGTAGGCCAGCGACTACAGCTCTGATTTGACCCCTAGCCTGGGAACCTCCATATGCCACAGGTGTGGCCCTAAAAAGACAAAAAAAAAATGGCCCAAAGATTTGAATATAAGACATGACATAATATAACTCCTAGAAGAGAACATAGGCAAAACATTCTCTAACAAAAGTCATACCAATGTTTTCTTAGGTCAGTCTCCTAAGGAAAAGAAATGAAAGCAAAATTAAACAAATGAGACCTAATCAAAGTTACAAGTTTTTGAAAAGCAAAGGAAACCATCAACAAAACAAAAAGACAACCTACAGACTGGGAAGTTGCAAATGATGCAACTGACAAGGGCTTAATTTCCCAAATATACAAACAGCTCATAAAAACAACCCAATCAACAACAAACAACCCTAAATAGACATTTCTCCAAAGACATACAGACGACCAACTGGCACATGAAAGGATGCCCAACATTGCTAATTACTGGAGAAATGCAAAACAAAACTACAATGAGGTACCATCTCACACTGGTCAGAATGAGCATCATTAAAATGTCTACAAATAACAAATGTTGGAGGGGGTAAAGAAAAAAGGGAACCCTCCTACACTGTTGGTAGGAATGTAAATTGGTACGGCCACCTGTAAAACAGTATGGAGGTTCCTCAAAAAGACTAAAAATAGAACGAAGGTATGATCCAGCAGTTCTTCCACCGCTGGTTATATAGCCAAAGAAAACAAAAACATTAATTTGAAAAGATATATAGTACTCCAATGTTCATAGCAGTACTATTTACAATAGCCAAGATATGGAAGCAGTCCAGGTGCCTATCAATCTATGAATGGATAAAGAATATGTGGTATATAAACAATAGAAGTGGTATATATACAATGGAATATTATTCAACCATAAAATATAATGAAATTATGCCATTTGTAGCACCATGAATGGACCTAGAGAATATAATGCTTAGTAAAATAAGTTAAAGACAAATACCATAGGATATCACTTATATTACAGGATCTAAAAAATAAAACAAACAAACATATATAGCAAAACAAAACAGACTTACAGATATAGAAAACAAACTACAGGTTTCCATCAGAGAGGCGCAAAATAGTAGTGTGGGATTAAGAGATACACTGCTATGTATAAATTAAATAAATATCCAAGATCCAGCACAGGGAATTATAGCCACTATTTTGTAAGAATAACCTTTTTTTGTGTGTCTTTTTAGGGACACACTCACAGCATATGGAAGTTCCCAGGCTAGAGGTCAAATCGGAGCTGTTGCTTCCAGCCTACACCAAGCCACATCAATGCCAGATCTGAGCTGCGTCTGTGACCTACACCACAGCTCACAGCAATACCAGATCCTTAACCCACTGAGCAAGGCTAGGGATCGAACCCATGTCCTCATGGATACTAGTCAGATTCATTACCACTGAACCACAATGGGAATTCCTATAATAATAACTTTAATGGCGTATATCTTCTTATCAGGTCCCCATCTTCATGACCTCTTTTAACTTTAATTCCTTCCTCACTCCAAATACAGTTGCCTTTGGGGGTTAGGGCTTCAACATATGAATGTGGAGGGACATAATTCAGTCCATAGCAATGAGGAAGGTTTCTGTCACTTAAAAGTATTATAAGCATGGTCCACCTTGATAAAGGGCCCAAGGGCAGAATCTTCTCTGGAGCCCAGGTGAAACATGGTGGCTCTGTTTTCAAATACGATGTGAAGTACAGCCCTGGGAAGGCTGCAGAGGTAAAATTCACATGAAGCTTTTGCTTTAATTAGTGTATTTCATAGAGTATTCCTTTACTTCTCCATTTTACACTGAATGGACCAAAAAGTGGAAGAAGCATGGAACATGGAGTCAGAAGACTTGGGTTATAATCCAGACTTTGCCTTAGGTCTTGGAGCAAATTATTAATTTCTGTGAAGCTGGAAAATATTCATCTACTTAAAAACATAAATAATAACAGCTCTGTGAGATAGGCAAGCGTAAGTGAAAGAATTGAATGAGATGATGTATGTAAAAGAACTTTGTAATCATAAAGCCCTAGATAGATGTCAGGAACCATTAAACTAAAGGGAGAACTTAAAAGCCTTCTGACTGAGAGACACATTTCATCGGGGAGAGACAATGGCCAAGAGGGACCTTTTTCATCAGGGTCCTATTAGAGGAAATTTAAGGATAAATAACAGTCCCACACTGCACATTAAGTTGTAAATATAACTTACAGAACTGCTTACTCTAAGAAGTAGCACAGGATGAATAGTTATATAAATAACATTGAAAAAGTGTTCTGATCAACTGATATCCATCACACTATGGTTCCACAAATCACAGATATTCCTTAGTTTGCACCAAGGTGTTCTGCTGCCAAAATCAATCTGTGGCCGTCATTTATTGAGCAGAAACAATTCAATTCGTGGGGAGAAGTTTCTCCATTTCAGGTTTTGCAGTCACAAATTCTTCTTCAATCCTTTAGTGACTACTGGCAGACAGAAAAAAAATGAACCTGTAGCAAAAGAACACCTAGGAAAAGACTATCAGGTGTCACCAATGGCTTGCTTTTTACCATTCGTGGTCTGCACTTTAAACTGCTAGTCAAAATTCCCTGTAGTCAAATGATGATATGAAACACTCAGTCCCACCTATAAGAGGCACTTTCCCACTAGGGAAAATAGTGGGGGAAAGGGCAGGAGATGCAAGACATGGCAATTGTAACCAGAGGCAGTCTTGGAGGCAGAAAATTCTGAAGAGAGGCCAAAATTTGCAGCCAAAAAAGAACACAGTTCACATTATCATTTAATCGAGAGAGCAAGGTGTGGATAGGATGGGTAGCTAAGAGAAAGCATGAGAGAACAGGGCTTGAGTTAAATCAGGAGATGAAAGATTTACTGACCTGAGCTTTTGCATGTGTTAGCATGCCCCTCTATTCACATGGTGCTCAGAGCTTATTGAGATAATGGATGCACGTGATTAAAGACATTAGATTGAATTTATAGCAATATTTTATAGGGTTCATAAAGAGTCTTCTGACTTCCAAGTGATCTGTTATCCAGATCTGAGGAGCACTAAGGTGAAGCTGTAGATGACAGAGTCCTAGGGGATCATTTATAGGCAATAGAGATACTCTGGCAATAGTCTAAATTATTGGAAGGAGAACAATGGAGGAAAACCCTCTTCTAACAATATATTCCTCAGAGTCTCCATTAGAAGAAAGATCTTGGGCTGGTTCCCCTTATGATGGAAATCACGAGGATTCATTAAGATAGCTCTGAGCAGTATGACTGCTCTTTCTGGGAATCAGCACTCAAGAGGCTGTGGGCATAGACATCAGAAAATAAGAGCAGGAGTTCCCGTTGTGGCTCAGTGGTTAAAGAATCCGACTAGGAACCATGTGGTTGCGGGTTCGGTCCCTGCCCTTGCTCAGTGGGTTGACGATCCGGCGTTGCCGTGAGCTGTGGTATAGGTTGCAGACGCGGCTCGGATCCCACATTGCTGTGGCTCTGGTGTAGGCCGGCGGCTACAGCTCCGATTCGACCCCTAGCCTGGGAACCTCCATATGCCGCGGGAGCGGCCCGAAGAAATAGCAAACAAAAGACAAGGGGAAAAAAAAGAAAAAAGAAAGAAAATAAGAGTAACCTCATCTTTGTGTCCTACTCTATTCTACCTTAGGCATTCTGACATATAATGTTGGACTGACCCCAGTGTCAAAGGGAGAGGTGATTCAATTGGGATTATCTAGTTTATTGAATCTATAAAAATAGCCCAAGCCAGTAACTTTCTCAGACTCCATTTCTTTGAGCCTGAGTCATCCTCCCGTCCTAACTTTATGGGGTAAAAGCATGGCTAACTGATAAATATGTCCCTGATTTGATGCTATATCTACCCCAGTGGTACCTAAGTATCATAAATGTTGCTAATACTATGTAATCATTTATTGTTTTAATACATAGTTGATTTTAGGGCTGGCATTGATTTTAGCAGTCATCTTTATTTTGTCATCCTCATTTCACAGAACGGGAAACAGACACAAAGAAGAAGTAATGTGACTTGTTCAAGTTCATACTTCACATTAGTGGAAGAGCTGAGATTAGACTCCGTCCAGGTCTCCTAATTCCCAGAACACTATTCTTTAAACTGCACCATTGTACACATAGAGGTATGTACATTATTTCCAGGTAAGTCCCCTGACAGATTTTATCTTTTATTTTAAATTGTACTGCAGTAGCATTTGAAGTCCTAGTCTTATATGTTGGGACAGGCAGGGAAGTAGAGAATTAGCCAATTTTGCAGGAAGCAGATCCTGTACAAAAGTAAAATCATCTCAGTAACAAGGGTGACCTGGTTTTAGCCATCCCAATATGCAGAAGGAGAAAGTTACAAAACAGTCACACTACAGGAGATTGCATTATAAGGGAATACTCAGCAGAATGTCTTGAGTGCATTTAAGCATTTAAGATCATTACTTGGTAGAACCTCTGGGACAGAGAAACAAAGTTAAAATGTTAACAGTCAGGAGTTCCTGTCGTGGCTCAGTGGTTAACAAACCTGACTAGTATCCATGAGGATGCAGGTTAGATCCCTGGCCTTGCCCAGTGGGATAAGGATCCACCATTGCTGTGAGCTGTGGCAGAGGTTGCAGACTCAGCCTGGATCCCAAGTTTCTGTGGTTGTGGTGTAGGCCAGCAGCCACAGCTCCAATTCAACCCCTAGCCTAGGAAACTCCATATGCCATGGGTGCAGCCCTAAAAAGACAAAAAGACAAAAAAAGAAAAAGCTAAGAGCCAGTGCCAGATGAAGACCAAGAATGCAAAATAAGTATCTTTGAGATAAAATGGAAATCATGAAGAAATAGAATCTGATAGGACCTCAGTTCACCGTGAAAATACCATGCCCCTAGTAACCAGCCTAGTGAAGAGCATTCCTCAATCACATGGATAACATCTCTACCATTTTTCTAGTAAATTGGGCTTAAATTTAGATATTATCTCAAGGTTCTTCCTATACCTTATCTCCTATCGTTTACCCATTACTGAGTCTTGTTTTTCTTCCTTTAAAATAACTCTAAAATTCTTCTCTTCTCCATTTGACTGCCAGCACTCTACATGGGACACCATTATTTTAAGGGAAATAGTCCTATTCTCTTCTACTCTAGTTTATCATTTGTATAGCCATAGGTGTCATCTTATAATATACATCTATGCATTCTTGATCACATCCTGTTTAAGAATCTAGAGTGGCTCTCCAATGCCTATAAGATCAAGTTCTAGCCTCTCAACCATATGTTCAATAGCCTCCAACAAATAGGTCCAGTTTACCTACTCCTGCATACTTCCTTTTTTTCCCAAACACTGCGATACCCAAGATAGTGCCAATGCCCACCCTTGGCTTCTAACGTCACCCCATGTATAGGAGAGATACTCTTCCAACTCCCACATCTGCCTACCTAAGCCCCACCTAGCCTTTAAGATCCAGCTCAGGTTCTACCTCTTCTATATACCTTTCTTAATCATCTCACAATAATTCCAGCTAATCTTGATCTTTGCAATTTTAATTAGTGCCAGCGATACTCAAAGCACTGATCTCCTCACTTCCTTAGAAATGGAAAAAATGAACAAGTAAAATTTGAACCCATTTAATAATGTCCTGCTCTGAAACAGAGAGATGGACAAATGTGCATATAGCCTTTGATGTCTGTTACTATGAAGAATGCCAAACCATCACTTGAAGGACTCCTCAAACTTTCCTCCTCCCAAGATGAAAGTAACATCTGTTGGAACATACACAGTATACTTCATTCATGACACATTTCCCATTTGTTACAATATGTATAAATTTTAGAATATGTAAGAGGTAAAGGACTTTGGATCATCAATTATACATTATACATGAGAAAATCCAGGTCCTTTTCTGTTTCCTGAGCTTTCTAGTATTTTCTTACCCTTTAGAAAGCCACTGCTGATAAATTAATAAAACAATTGTAGAAAGAAGTTCAACAATATGTATCTTTAAAAATGCTCCTAAAAGGGGGCGGGGGGGGAGTTCCCATTGTGGTGCAGCAGAAACAGATCTGACTAGGAACCATGAGGTTGCGGGTTTGATCCCTGTACTCACTCAGTGGGTTAAGGATCCAGCGTTGCCATGAGCTGTGGTGTAGGTCACACACATGGCTTGGATCTGGCATTGCTGTGGCTTTGGCATAGGCCAGCAGCTATAGCTCCATTTAGACCCCTACCCTGAGAACTTCCATATGCCGCAGGTGTGGCCCTAAAAAGACCCAAAAAAATGCTCCTGTTTTTTGTCCCAATAATTTGACTTCTGAGAAGCTGAGCAAGTAACCCTTGAATATATACAAAACTACTTATGTACAAAAATATCTATCACGGCTTTATTTATAACAGTGGAGATAAACTGAAGAAAGCCTAAATATCCCCAAACTTGGAGACTAGTTAAGCACATTATGGTATACCTGATCTGACCCAGTGAAATATTATGTAGCCATTGAACATGATATTTTAGCATATGATTGCATGAAATATACTTTCTCAGTTTCACCTAGCAGAGCCATTTCCCTACAAGGTAAATTGGTGCTGGAAAGAACAAGAGATTTAAAAAGTGTTATTACAGATAATGATATATGGGAAATTCTTACAAAATATTAACTGAAGAAAACTAGATAGAACATGTAGTATAAAAGATGAACTCATTTAAAATGCATAAGGGGGGAGTTCCCGTCGTGGCGCAGTGGTTAACGAATCCGACTAGGAACCATGAGGTTGCGGGTTCGGTCCCTGCCCTTGCTCAGTGGGTTAACGATCCGGCGTTGCCGTGAGCTGTGGTGTAGGTTGCAGACGCGGCTCGGATCCCGCGTTGCTGTGGCTCTGATGTAGACCGGTGGCTACAGCTCCGATTCAACCCCTAGCCTGGGAACCTCCATATGCCGCGGGAGCGGCCCAAGAAATAGCAACAACAACAATAACAAAAAAAAAAAAAAAAAAAAAAAAAAAAAAAGACAAAAAAAATGCATAAGGGGGAAAACTGGATTTTTTTTTCTTTTTTTAAGCCACATCGTTTGATTTTTTTTGTGAGAATTCATGACTTGCTAGTTTAAGGAAACTTTTTGCAATTTTTGTTTTAAAATAGGAGTTCCCATCATGGCTCAGCGGAAACGAATCCAACAAGGAACCATGAGGTCGCAGGTTCGATCCCTGGCCTCACTCAGTGGGTTAAGGATCTGGTGTTGCCATGAGCTGTGGTGTAGGTCACAGACATGGCTCAGATGTGGTGTTGCTGTGGCTGTGGTGTAGGCTGGCAGCTGTAGCTCTGATTCAACCCCTAGCCTGGGAACCTCCCTGTGCCGTGGATGTGGCCCTAAAAAAAGACAATAAAATAAAATAAAATAAAATAAAATAAAATAAAATAAAATAAAATAAAATAAAATAATTGCAGACACATATAAAAGTTGAAAGAATAGTACAAAGAACTCCTGTGTACTATTCACCCAGATTCCCTAATTGTCAGCATAAAAAAAACTTAAAGTCCCTCTGCCTCATTTAAGGAGGGTTTGGTCAATAAGCTCCTATATGAACCTTGTCACTTTAAATGCCAAAGTGAAGGGGTAACAGAGAGGGGAAAGACATTCATCTTGCATAGCCTGTGGGATCTGGGATGAAAGCCAAACCCAAGACTAATAATCAGATGCAAGACTTAACCAATTACACTGCGTATTCTTTGCTGTAACCAGTGTCATCCTATTCTGCCTTTCCCTTGACTACTTCAAGGAACATCATGCAGACAATGTGATAATGAGTGTCGAGCAACAGATTTAAACTCCCCCATGCAGCTGAGTGACTTGAGGGAGACAAATATATATTTTTTCACTCATGTCTTCACTCTCGAGAAAATGAAAAGCATTGATTTAATCCAGCTGCCAGCGGTTCCACATAACTTGCCTGGACTTCAAAGAGAAATGAAGAAGAGTTGAAGACCTTACAAAAATAAAAACACCATGTTTCCATAGCTATGAAAATGCATTATGCAAATGAAAATACCCATATTTTAACATAGATACTGTATATTTCTATCCTGAATTTGAAAGAATTCTCCATATTACAAACATTTTGGAGGTGGTAGAGACATTTGGGTCATCCAGCACTGTCCAATAGAACTTTCTGTAATGATGAAAATGTTCTATCATCTGTGCTGTCCAATACGGTAGCCCTGAGTCACCTGTGGTAATTAAGTGCTTGACATGTGCTTGATGCAACTGCAGAACTGAACTTTTATTTTATTCCATTTGAATTCATTTAAATTTAAAGAGCCAAATGTGGCTAGCATCTACTGTACTGGACAGTGAAGATCTAGACACTTTATCACTCCATGTAGTTCCCTTCATCTCTCTGCACTCTTCCTGATAATCACATCCACTCCTAACCGCTCCAGTTACCACTTAAAATGATGATACTCAATTTTGGTTGCATGTTATATTCACCTGAGGAGATATTTTTAAATGTCAGTGTGTGCATGTGGGGATGGGGAGTTACTGTGACCCAAGGATGAGTGGTTTTTAAAAGCTCCTCAAGTGATTCTAATGTACAGCCGGGACTGAGAACCTTCGGTCAATATGCTGAAAACTCCCAATTCTGTATCACTGGGTTTCAATGCTGTGCTCCACCTGCTGACTGGAACTCTCCTTCCTAATGTCTGGAAAAAAATTAAAACCTCAAACACCAACATATCAAAATGAGATATCATTATCTCCATGGCCCTTACCCAAATCCTTCAATCTATAATAATAATTTGACTTACTTCTGCCACTTTGCTATTTGTTTTCTATATGTCATATTATTTTGTTCCTCAATTCCTTCATTATGGCCCTCTTTTGTGTTTTTTTCTCTTGGTGGTGTATTTTTTGATTAACTTCTCATTTCTTATTGTATATATGTTTTTAGTTATTTTCTTAGTGCTTACCCTGGGGATTACAATTAACATCCACTGTTCTAGCAAGCTAACTCAAATTAATAATAACTTACTTTAATAGTATAAAAAATCATTTTCCTATGCAACTCCATCCCTCTCCCTCTATGTTGTCATAGATTATAACCCTATATATTGTGTGTCCATTAGCAAAGAATTATAATTTTTGTTCTATGCATTCGTATTCAAAATCATATAGAAAAAAAACTTGCAAACCAAAATACAATAACAGTGGCTTTTATTATTAACTCTGTAGTTATCTTTACCTGTGTTCTTTATTTCTTCATATGACTCTGAATTACTATCTAGCCTGAAGGACTCCCTTTAGGATTTCTTGTAGGGCAGGTTTACTGCCAATGAACTCCCTCAGCTTTTGTTTGTCTGGGAATGTCTTGAGTTCGCCTTAATTTTTAAAGGGTAGTTCGCAGGATATCAAACTTGGATTGAGAGTTTTTTTTTTTTTTTTCTTTCAGCACTTTAAATATATCACCCCATTGCCTTCTAGCCTCTCTGGTTTCTGAAGAGAAATTGGCTGTTAATTTTTATTGAGGATTCCTTGTCTCTGACAAGTTACTTCTCTCTCTGCTTTTCAGATTCCCTCTTTCTCTGTCTTTTGATAGTTTCATTATAAAGTGTCTCAGTGTGGAATATCTTTGAGTCTAGCTTTCTTAGAGTTTGTTGACTTTCTTGGATATGTAGATTCATGTATCTCCTCAAATTTTGGAAGTATTTGGCCATTAATTCCGCAAATACACTTTCTGCCGCTTTTTCTTTCTTCTTTCCTTCTGGGATCCCCATTATGCATCTGTTGGTACACTTGATAGTGTCTCACGTACCTCTGATGTACTCTTCATATCATGTCATTCTTTTTTATTTTCTCTCCCTCAGTCTAGATAATTTCAATTAATACATCTTCAGTTTCACTAATACTTTCTTCTACCTTCTCAAATCTGCTTTTTAGCATTTGGCAAACACTGTTGGGAAGGCTGATCCAACTCGGAGAATATTCTTCTTTTTCATGCAGCAATTCAATGCCTATGTATTGACCGGGTAAAACATGCAATCACAATTCTTTGAGCACAAAATCCATATATCCCCCTCTCCCAGCACCAGCAAGCCACACTAAGAATATGAGCCACTGTCCCCATGGCTATCAACAAGCTAAGGAGTGGGACATGGTAAGGAGTTCAGTAAAAATGCTACAAAACCCTCGTACCAAAATTTAGTAGCTTCTTTCTTTGTTAAGCACTACTGTGATTATTGTAAGAGTTTATTAGATTCCAGAGTTCAGAAAAGGTTGATTTGAACTGATGGGTTTGCTAGGTTAATTGTTACATTAGTGAAGAAATGGGTTTTTGAAGTTCCCTACTCTGCCAATTTTTGCAGTGTCCTTTATTACTTAATCAAAGTTCTTGTGGAATTTTTTTACACATTTATCCTTTCATTTAACTTTTTTTCCTGGGCTCATATAAAATCCAAATTGGATACTTTTTGTAATTTATGTCATAATATGGGAAGAAATTATATTTTTATTAGGTTGACTCTATTCAGCAACAGAGTATTTCTCTGTTCTCTTTGGTCTTATTTTTATCCCCTTCAATAACTTCTTTTACATGGATCTTGTTCCTTTCTAAGTAAATTCATTTCTGGATATTTTAAGATGTTATCACTATTGCACATTGAATGTTTCCTTTTAAATTTTGGACCGATGATTATTATTACTGACATACACTTTTAAAACTATTGGTATTTATATATTTTTCTTGCATTCTATCACCTTATTGAAGTCTCTTGTTAACTCTAACAGATTTTTGTGAAGTTTCTTGGGTGTTCTATTATACAATTATATTATCTGCATATAAAGGTAATTTTGTCTCCCCTGTTAAATACTTATAATATTTTCACATTCTCTCTTATTACATTAGTTGGAACCTTAAAATTGAACAATAGTGCTGATAATGGCATTCCTGTCTTATTCTTGATTTTAATGGCAATGGGTCCACTTTTTCACAATTTATTATGATATTTACTATTGATTTGAGTAAACAGTATTTTATGTAGAGATAGTTTACTTCTGTTCCAGTTTTCTTGGTTTTTTTTTTTAATAAATAGCTGCTGAGTTATACCTGTTTTTTCATCTATTGATACAATCATGTTTTCTATTCTTTAAGTGGTTGACTTATTTACTAATTGTATTGAAAATTTTCCTCATGTTGAACCCCGCTTGCACTTTTTGGATAAGTTTCACTTGGTCATAATTTATTATTCTTCAAATTCACTTCTGGTTTTTATTTGATAATATTTTATTTAGAATTTTTAGAATTATTTTCATGGTCAAAATTTGTCTGTGGTTTTCATTTTGGAGTATCATTATCCAGCATTGGAATCAAGATTATGCTAGCTAGCTCTGTAGAATTATTTGAAACATGTTCTTCTTTTTTTCTATATTCTGAAAATAGTTTAGCATCAAGATAATGACCTGCATTTTTAAAGTTCTCTATATGTGAAACTACTTGAACTGAACGATTTTTAATGGGTAGGTTTTTCTAACTTTTTTAATTTCCTCTATGATTGTTAATCTCTTCAGGTTTTCTATTTGTTTGTGGTTTAATTTTTGTAATTTTCCAGAAAATGCTATCACTTAGGATGTCTTCAGCTTCTTGTAACTGAAAAGCAAGCCTTAAAATAAGCTAACAAAAAGAGAGTTTTCATCTCACACAACTAGAAGTCTAGAAATTGATCGGTTCCAGATTGGTTCATTCAATTGGCCAAAGACATAAAGGTAGCAATGTATGCCCTCCTCAACTTGGAGGCTACATCTTTTAGGTTGGCTCTCTACATAGTCCCAAGATGGCTACCGAAGTCTTTTTGTTACATGCAAATGACAACATTCAAAGGCAAAAAGGAAAAATATTTCTTTTTTTACATCACTTTTTAAGAACAAAGAAACTTTTCCCAGAATCCATCTAGCACATCTCATTGGGAAGAAGTGAATCAAATCCCCAAGTCTAGGCCACTCACTGCCCAAAGAAATGGAATTGCCAATATTGACTTAGACTAATTTGGACTCTTTCTTTGAAGTGAAGGAGGGGCTTCCTGCCTAGGCACTTGGCTGCAAGGAGAGGAGGAGGTTAAACATACGAGAAAAGCAGAGCTCTACTGACAGCATTCCCCTAACTCTCTCCCTACCACTACTTCATGTAGTAATTTAATACATACCTATTGAGAGCCTACTATGTGCCAGGCTCTGAATATAGAGTAGTAAATATGATGGATAAGGTTCTTGCTATTACGGAGTTTACATTTTGTTTGAGAGAGCTAAATGTTAAAATAATAAATAAAAATATGAGCATTTCAAATAGAGATAAGTTCCTCAAGAAAATCAAGTATGGATAATGAGATAGAAGGTGACATGAAGGGGCTTGCTCCATCAGAAAATGTGTTCTTGGGAGGCTTTCTGAAGAGATGACATTTGATCTGAAATCTACATAGTAAGAAGGAAACTGAAGGTCTAGTAGAAGAGGACTGTAGGCAATGAACCACATATGCAAAGACCCCGAGATGGTCATGTGCTCGAGAGATTTGGAGAATAGAAAGAAAGCCAAAGTTCTCTTAAAATACTATTGTGTTTTATATACCCACACCTGAGCACACCTGCTGTGTCCCTCATCTAGAATGGCCATCCCTACATTGCTATCTAGCAAACTCTCACCAGCTCTCTAAGACATAGCTTAAATATTACTTTCTCTTCAAGTACCTCCCCAAGTAGGATTGAATACTTCCTCTTTTGTGTCCCTACTATATATTAGACGCTGTATCAAACTGTAGTACATTTAATCTACTTTCATTTTTCTCTCTCCCTTTGGACTTAGAAATATTTAAAGGCAAGGGCTATGTCATTTATATATGTATATTTGTATTCCCTACTGCCAAGTGTTCTGGGCATGACAAATACTAGGTGCATAACAAATACTGAATTGAAACACTGAGTTTTTGCTGTTGTTGTTGTTACTTTTTAGGGCTACACCCACAGCACATGGAGGTTCCCAGGGTAGGGGTTGAATCAGAACTACAACTGCCGGCCTATGCCACAGCCACAGCAACACCAGATCAGAGCTGCATCTGCAACCTACACCACAGCTCATGGCAACACTGGATCCTTAAACCACTGAGCGAGGTCAGGGATCGAACCCTCAACCTCATGGTTCCTCCTCGGATTCGTTTCTGCTGTGCCGTGATGGGAACTCCTGAAACAATGAATATCAACTATTCCTAGCCCTAGTAAAACATTGTGAAGCATACAAAAGAATCTACATTCATTGAAGTAGTTCAGAATGTAGTCTCTAGAGTCAGAAGCTTGGCTCTTATCCCACTCCCAGCACATACTAGCTGTGTGAACTTAAGCAAATTACTCAACTCTCTGTGCCTCAGGCTCCTTATTTCTGAGGTGGGAAATTATAATGATAACTACCTGAAAGTGAGGAATAATTTAAATAATATATGTGAAATGTTTAGCATGCATAGTATCTGGCATAAGTGCTTAATGTTAATTTATTATTGTTTATAAATTAATGAAATTATTGGACATGATTTACACTCATGAAAAGCATAGTACTACAAATACACTACTCACACAGGGTTCTCTAAAGTGTCACCTGAAACAAGATGTTATTGTGTCTTGACCTCAGCCAAGCATTGCTAAATGAGAAATGAAGAAAAAGGTAGCTGCAGTGTAATAGATGCTGGCCTGGCCATTCTAGAGAACTGTGTTCATTTCTGAGCAACATACCTTAAGAAAAACAAAGTATAGTATAACTAGAAGCAGACCACTAACATGCTCATAATTCTAGAGAAGGAGAGACTCCTTGGGGTAGAGACAGACATGAGTGCTGAAGTCAAACACGTGAAGGATTTCCATGCAAGGAAAGAAGAGCTTTGCTCGATACTGCTCTAGAGAGCAAAGCTAGTGCCATGGAAGAGAAGTTGTAGGCAGGTGATTCCAGATGAATGTAGAGAAGCATTTGTCGCCTGTCAGCCATCACCATGAAGGTGAGAAGATGGTGAGCATCTCATCAGTGAAGGTGCTCATTAACTGAACAGTCACTTAACAAGGATATTGTCGAGGGGGCTTTTGCGCTAGGCAAGGAAGGGATTGTTCTAGATGACCCTTGAGGTCACTTGTGGGAGGTTCAAGATCTGGATTTTTTTCTGGGAAAGATTAGCATTTCTGCATTAAAATTAGGAAGTTCACACATGCACACACACAGGCTTTCCCTGACCAGCCCACTCCTGTGCCTACATACATGAAATTTCCGCTGTAGTCACTCATCAGATTTGGCATTTAAGGTCCCCGTTCAAATGTAATTTCTTCCTAGATGAGGTCTGGCTTTAACACTCAGGTGTTATCATCAGCTTCTATCCCAGTGTCTGGTACATATTCATTGAATATATTTATTTTCCACCATTCATACTCAAGTTCATCAAATTAAACCTACTTTCCTTAAAGGCTCTGAAGAGACGGACAAGTAGATAAGTTTGGATAAGAGGAAGCGGTCACAAGGGTTTCACCATTCAAGCTCAATCTTCATGGCACAGAAAGAAAGCCACGCATAGATACCATGTCCTTCCAAAGGCAGTATTCTTTTTTTTTTTTTTTTTTTTTTTTTGAGTTAGGTGGAAAGCCAGGCTTTCTTCCTCACAGACAAAGTCCTGAGCTGGGCAATGATCTGGGCTGGGATTTGGCGAGACCATTTTGCATCCTGGCCTTCTGCCCAGCCCATTGATTTAGCTCTTTAAATCACATCATTTAAACCCACAAATGTCATAGATCCCATTAGACAAACTCCTTTTTTTGCAAATGCAATATTTGGTTTTGGCTTGTGGTTGCCCTGTTTTTTAAGTATGCTAACCCCTTCCCATAATTGTGTGTTTTAGCCTGATGGTCCTGTAAGTTCAAACACTTCATTATTATATTAAAATTAAGAAGAGAGACATACATACAAACAAAAAGGATTATTTACCTCCTAACATCCCTTGCCCACATTTTATGGTTTTGATGACTCTTTTATTTTTTTCTTTTTAATTTTATTTTGTTTGAAGCATGTTCATGATTAAATCTGTATGCTGGCTTATTTGAGTGACTGCTCTCTGATTGTATCTTCCTCAGTCCTAGTTCTTCCTCTTCTTCTTCTTCTTCTTTTTTTTTTTTTTCTTTTCTTTTTTCTTCCCTTTCCTTCCTTTCTTTTTGGTTTAGAGAAGCCCTTTCAATATTTCCTTTAACCTGGGTTTTGTGTTGCTGTATTCTTTAAGTTTTTGTTTGTTGGGAAAAATTTTTATTTCCCCTTCTATTTTAAATGATATTCTTGCTGGATAAAGTATTCTAGGTTGCATATTTTTTCCTTTGAGCACTTTAAATATCTCTTGCCATTCCCTCCTGGCCTGTAGTGTTTCTGTAGAGAAATCAGCTGATATTCTTATGGGGGTTCCCTTGTAGGTAACATTCTGTTTTTCTCTTGCTGCCTTTAGGATCCTCTCTTTATCACTAACTTTTGCCATTTTTATTATGATGTGTCTTGGTGTGGGTCTGTTTGGGTTCAGTTTGTTTGGGGCCCTCTGTGCTTCTTGTATCTTGAATCCAGTATCCTTTAGATTTGGGAAGTTTCCAGCGATAATTTCTTCAAATATATTTTCCATTCCTTTATCTTTTTCTACTCCTTCTGGAATTCCTATTATGCGTAGATTGGCCCGTTTTATATTATCCCATAGGTCTCTTATATTGCTTTCCAGTTTTTTGATTCGGTTTTCTGTCTGTTGACCAGATTGAGTGATTTCCATTATTCTATCTTCCATATCACTGATTCGTTCTTCTGCATTATTCATTCTGGTTTTTACTGCCCCTAGTTCAGTTTGCATCTCTGCAAATGAATGTTCTAGTTTTTCTTGGCTCCTCCTTATATTTTCTAGCTCCTTTCTGAGGGTATCTGCATTGCTGTTCATATCTTCTCTTAATTCCTTCAGTATTTTCACTATTTCTCTTTTGAACTCCAGGTCTGTCAGACTGCAGAGATCAGTTTCATTGTTGACTGTTTTAGGTGAGTTCTCCTGTTGGTTTGACTGGGGGTGGTTTCTCAGCTTCTTCATCTTGCTTGTTGTCTTCTTTCTCCTGAGGGAGTTGTACTCTCCGTTATCGGGTAGTGTTTGCCTTGTCACTGCCCTGGAATATTTCCTGAGGGCTGTCGTTGTTGGTCAATCTTTTTTTGAGGCAGTGTGGCTTTTCTGGAGTGTTGATGGGGCTAACAGTGTTTCTTTGAAGCAAAGGAGGACTTCCTGAGGGCAGACAGGACTGGGAGGTCCACCCCACGATGGTAGCAGATTTCACTTGGTTCTCAGCACCCCCTGGGATCTTGGGCGGGTAGCAGGGCCCTTGGAGACTCAAGAGGTTCCTCCCCAGGGCAGCCCGACTCAGAAAGACCGTCTGAGATCTTTTCCCGATTCGGCCAGGCTTGTTGCAGCTTTTCTGGGCTGCAGGGGGTCCTGCCTGGAGCTGGCAGTCCTATGCAGCTGGTCCACTAGGTCTCAGCACCCCTTGGGGTCTTGGGCGGGGGCAGGGCCTTTGGAGACTCAAGAGGCTCCTCCCCAGAACAGCCCGACTCAGAAAGACCGTCTGAGATCTTTTCCCGATTCGGCCAGGCTTGTTGCAGCTTTTCTGGGCTGCAGGGGGTCCTGCCTGGAGCTGGCAGTCCTATGCAGCTGGTCCACTGGGTCTCAGCACCCCCTGGGGTCTTGGGCGGGTAGCAGGGCCCTTGGAGGCTCAAGAGGCTCCTCCCCAGGACAGCCCGACTCAGAAAGACCGTCTGAGATCTTTTCCCAAGTCGGCCAGGCTTGTTGCAGCTTTTCTGGGCTGCAGGGGGTCCTGCCTGGAGCTGGCAGTCCTATGCAGCTGGTCCACTAGGTCTCAGCACCCCTTGGGGTCTTGGGCGGGTAGCAGGGCCCTTGGAGACTCAAGAGGCTCCTCCCCAGGGCAGCCCGATTCAGAAAGACCGTTTGAGATCTTTTCCCGATTCGGCCAGGCTTGTTGCAGCTTTTCTGGGCGCAGGGGGTCCTGCCTGGAGCTGGCAGTCCTATGCAGCTGGTCCACTAGGTCTCAGCACCCCCTGGGGTCTTGGGCGGGTAGCAGGGCCCTTGGAGGCTCAAGAGGCTCCTCCCCAGGACAGCCCGACTCAGAAAGACCGTCTGAGATCTTTTCCCGATTCGGCCAGGCTTGTTGCAGCTTTTCTGGGCTGCAGGGGGTCCTGCCTGGAGCTGGCAGTCCTATGCAGCTGGTCCACTAGGTCTCAGCACCCCTTGGGGTCTTGGGCGGGTAGCAGGGCCCTTGGAGACTCAAGAGGCTCCTCCCCAGGACAGCCCGACTCAGAAAGACCGTCTGAGATCTTTTCCCAAGTCGGCCAGGCTTGTTGCAGCTTTTCTGGGCTGCAGGGGGTCCTGCCTGGAGCTGGCAGTCCTATGCAGCTGGTCCACTAGGTCTTAGCACCCCCTGGGGTCTTGGGCGTGTAGCAAGGCCCTTGGAGACTCAAGAGGCTCCTCCCCGGGGGAGCCCGTCTCAGAAAAACCTTTGGAGAATTAGGTCGATCTATTCACGGCCTGGCTAGGCTTGTTCTAGCTTTTCTGGGCTGCAGGCCTTTTCTAGGGGGCTGGTGGTGTTTGGTGCTGCTCTGTGGAAGTGTAGCCCCTCCAAAGGGCAAGCAGGCCTGTGCAGGGAGAGCCCCTGCGGTGGTAGGCTTCAGGCAATTGTTGAGGCCAGCCCTCCTGGATGGCAGGCAGCCCCAGGTTCCGCGAGAGCGTAGGGAGTGGCGGGGGTGGGGGGAGGGAATGCACTGGGAAGCACAGCTTTCTGCTAGCTAGCGGGCCTGTAAGCTTGCTGTGGCGTGGGGGGTATTCTATGGGGACCCACCCCTTCTTCTCTCCGCTCCCCAGCACGGGCGCAGACCAGGCTCTTCTCCCAGGTTCCCTCTGAGGCGGCTTTCCACTTCCCCGCCCCTAGAGTATTGCTCCCTTCCTCTGCCGACAGCTTTGTTTTCTAGTCTCCCAGGCAGTCTCTGCCCCGTCAAATGGTTTAGAGACCTCCCAAGCAGTTTCCGCTCTTCCCCGCCCCCCTAGCCCGGGGACTAATCTCTGGAGCCGAGGTCTCGGTACCCAGCCCCCCCCCCCCCAGGCGTCCCCCGGCCCTTTCTTGGGGACTAACCTTCGGAGGCGAGGTCTCGGTGCCCAGCCCCAACCCAGGCGTCCCCCGGCCCCCTCTCGGGGACCAACCTTCAGAGCTGAGGTCTCGGTGCCCAGCCCCCACCCAGGCGTCCCCCGGCCCTTTCCCGGGGACTAACCTCTGGAGCCGAGGATTCGGTGCCCAGCCCCCACCCAGGCGTCTCAATTTTTGGTGACTGTGCCCGTAGTTCAGATGGTCCGTTGGGTTCTTGATCGTTTTTCCGTACTCCGACTTACTGCTACACTCTTCTCTGCATCTGGAGATTCCTCCGGTTCGTTTGATCTTTCCCCCGGTAGGAGACTTTCCAGGGTGCGGGATCCCTTTCTCCTCCGCAGTTCCCTTTCGGGAGCGCCCGTCCCGCTCGGATTCACCTTCTCTCACTCTCCTCTTTTCTCCCGTTCTGCCCAATAATGTCACGAACTTCTTGCCGTTATTGGAGTTTAGGTTCCTCTGCCAGCAATTGGTTGTTGTTCTGTGTGAGTCATTTCTTCTGTAGATGTGCTTTTTTTGTTGTGTTTGTGGGAGAGGGCGAGCGTGTCCCCCTACTCCTCCGCCATCTTGTCCTCTCCTGCCCATTAGACAAACTCCTCTGGCTAGTAGCACAGATAAAAAAAGGGGGGAACATGATAAACCCCCTGAGGCAGCCTGATAGACCATTCCTAATCTTTCATGCTTGGGGAACTACACTGGGAGTGGGGTTTACTCGTAAAATGGCATGAAGTGCTGGTTGGTTTCATTTCATACAGTTAAGAATACACCTCAAGGCAAGTGCACCATGATGAGAAAGCCAACCTCATCTCCTGGCTTAGGTTAATGGCAGATGAGTGCAATCTGCCAAGTATAATGAGTGCCAAGTATAACGGTAAAGGGTGATGAAAAGGAAACTTCCCAATAATCCATCCTCAGAGATGCCAGAAATTCCATCGTTAGTTACTAATTCCCCAAATAATGGCAGACTAGGACTAAGAGTAAGCATATGGAGAAAGGTTTGGGTCTCAGCACTTGGAGTGAGACTGAGGCTAAAACCGTGAAGGTCAGATGGTGCCAGCTGTGGGGACTGGCTGAGAGCAGGGCACTAGGCAAGTCAGTAGGCATCTAAATAAGCCTACACACAAGCAAACAATATAGGGAACCCATTTTTTTTTTTTTGTCTTTTGTCTTTTTCGTTGTTGTTGTTGTTGCTGCTATTTCTTGGGCCGCTCCCGCGGCATATGGAGATTCCCAGGCTAGGGGTTGAATCGGAGCTGTAGCCACCGGCCTACGCCAGAGCCACAGCAACGCGGGATCCGAGCCGCGTCTGCAACCTACACCACAGCTCACGGCAACGCCGGATCGTTAACCCACTGAGCAAGGGCAGGGACTGAACCCGCAACCTCATGGTTCCTAGTCGGATTCGTTAACCACTGCGCCACGACGGGAACTCCGGGAACCCATTTTACATCAGCCTCTGTGTGTAGTGTAGAGCCAGGCATGGATCCAGAAAAGAGATTTCCAAGGCTGACAGCAGGCCTCTCCTTTCCCCTCCATCATATCTTCCATGTCCTTCTAAACATACATCTCTTTACTCCCCAGGCCACAGCAACTTTCCTAAACAGGAAATTCACATTAAGGTGTTCCTGGCTGTTGGCCACATGATTTGTTATTCTTTCCAGGGGTAGTTTTAGAGATGTAGGGCCTTAAAGCAAAGGAGTGACTCTCTACGAGTACAATCTCAGGCAAACCTCTGGAGGAGATATTTTCTCCTTCACGGCAGAAAACCACGAGGCTTCTCATGACACAGCCCACTGGGAACACACTAGACCAGATTAATTTCAATGCAAGACAAGTAACGCTAGACTCTGAGTTGACGCCATCTATATCATTCAATTACACTTCTTTCAAGTCTCAAATTTACCGTGATTTTACTGTCCCCTCTCTTTGCTGCTATAACCCAGATATCTGGCCCATAGTGAGAATTCAATGAATGGTACTGCTTTTTGCTTTCATTATTATTACTCTTAGAAGCTGTAGTAGTATTAGGGCCACGCCAGTACCTGGCGGAGTGCCTGGGACATATTAATTATCCAAAACTATAATAATCATTTTATTGCACTGGCTCCTGGCATAATGCCTGGCACACAATAAGGCACTGATTGAGCTAGTTCCCTTTGTTCTCATCTTTCCCTGAGCTACATTTCTCATCTGTCTCTCCTTTCGCAGCTGCGCCTTGCTAAAGTGGGCACAAACCTCCTTGTAGCAATAATGCTTAACCCAGCACCATCAGTGACACCATCTGAAAAGACATCTAGCCTTTTCTTCCAGGGTAGCCCCTTAAATGGCACACGGAAAGCAAATATTTAAGATCACTTTTTTCAATGGGGAAACTGAGGTTTTGAGCTATTGCCTTGTAATTTTAGTTTGCCTCTAATTCCCATATCCTATTATAGTCTTAAAATATGTCTCCCACCATTGTCTCCCCACGAAGCCCTGACCAATCTCACCACCTTTGCTCTTGCACTGGGAGGGACCTGAACTACCCTCACGTTTTCACACTAAATTCATCCTCCAAGGACTGATGAAGAGCTACCTTCTCCATGAAACCTTCTTTGAGACTTTCAACCTCACAGAGCCCTTCCTGAAATCCCAAAGCATCAAATCAGTCTCACATAAATTAGCACTTCATTCTGTGACGGTGCCAACCTCCTCAGCTAGATCATATTGGCTCATTAAGCATCCATTTGTTGAGCACCCATCAGCTCCAGACCCTGTGTAAGTGCTGGGAAGGCAGGAATCAAGGTACTCCTGCCCCAACAGCAGGAAGGCAAACATGCAGTGGAGCAACATTGGAAAATGTGATCTAAATGCCAGTGGGGAAGTCAGAGGGAGATTGGCTAACTTGCTTAAGGTACTGGGGGGAAGGCTTCACAGCAAAGGGGACCTAGGAGCAAGAGGCTGAAGCAGAGAGAAGAGTTTGTTAAGTGGAGCAAGTGGGATGAAGCCATGTGCAAATGCATGGTTGTGAAAGGGCAATTCAGAGAATCTGGCCCAGTACGGCTAGAACTTGGGGGTGAGATGGAGAGAGATGAGAAAATATCATGGAAGCTTTACTCATTTCATTCATCAAATACATACCAAGCAGCCAGGGTGTGCCAGGAACTTGGCTGGGTTCAAGTGCTAGAAAAACAGGACAGATGTAATCCTTTGAGCTTCACGACAAATTAGACAGAACCGATGATCACCCAGGAAGACAAAGTGATATGTAACTAGATTTTTTTTTTCTTTTTCGGCCATACCCGAGGCATATGGAAGTTCCTGAGCCAGGGACCAAACCTGAGCCATATCTACAACCTACCCCACAGCTGTGGCAGTGCCAGATCCTTCTTAACCCACTGTTTTGGGCCAAGGATCAAACTGGTGCCTCCACACAGACTAGCCAGATCATTAACCCACTGCACCACAGCAGGAACTCCATAACTAGAAATTCTGATGAACATTAGAAAGGAAGAGAAAAGGATACAATGGAGAGATGAATATGAAGGAACTACTTTATAGAGGGTGGTTAGTGAGGGCTTCTCTGTAGAGGTGACATTTTGTTGAGGCTTGAAAGATGAAAAGAGCTGGAGAAGAATGTTCCAGGTGATCAAACGTCTTAAGATGGGTGAAAGCTTGGCACATTGGAAGAAATCAAAAGAAGCTCCACATGGCTAAAGAATACTGGATGAGGGTGAGAGAGGCTTAAGATGACATAAGTCAAGTAGACACAGGCCCAAATCTAGTAGCTCTCAGAAAGGAGGGTTGATTTTTATCAGAAGAGCAGCAGGAAAGTAACCAAAGAGAGAGAGAGATAAGATCAGATTTGTGTGGCACCGGCTAACTTGGGGGTGGCGTGGAAGACAATCTGGAAGGGGACAGGATGGAGTCAAGATGAGTCGTTATAAGGGTGTGGAATAGTGCAGGTGAAAGGTAATGAAGGCAGGGACCTTTCCTTCTGTTCCAGATGTGACAAGCATAGGGCTAGGCACACGGAAGGCTTCCATTGCATTTGTATTGATTAATTAAATAAATGTAAACTGAATTGGGCCGTTGAGTCTCTTTGCAGGAAATCACACTGTCTCTTCTTCTCTCCCCCCTTTTTTTCTTTATAATGGAGACAGGGAGGCAGGGAGGGCTGCTACAATTAGTATTATTAAAGTCGTTTGCTGTTTAGTAACAAATACTTCCTCTAAATGCCGCTTTGCTTTAGTCACCGCTGAGTTACTTGAAAGAAGCAGCAGTGTCTCTCAAGACAGCCAAGCAGCCCTCAGCTCTCCTGAGATTTGGATGCAGAGAGAAATTTGTCATTTGGGCCTGTTCAGGGCACGAGGCAGCACTAACCTTCAAATACTAACTTCCCAGAAGATCACGAGCACATGAATTGCAAATACCACTTGGTGTAATATATGCTCCTCACTCTGCCAGAGCAGAGATGTAATTACCTGGAAGAGTAAGGCAAATGTTTGTGGAAGCCACATGTCTTCATCATCTCTTACATCCAGGAGATGAGACAAGAGGCCCTTTATCACATTTCCATTTCTTTTTGCTGGCAAAACAGTTCGATAATGAAAGACACTTCAATGGGTTCATCCCAACTCAGCCTCCAGAGGGTCCTGGAGGTCCCAGGGATGATAGGGAATGGGGAAGCAGTCACCTAATGGGTCTGAGCCTCATCCTCTTCCCCTAGGAGGATAACCATTCCTATGGCATAGGGCTACTACTGGGGCTCCATGAGGAATGTGTATGAATTTAATCTGTAAACTACAACACAAAAGCTCTGTACTGTGATTCATCCTCTGCCATGAAAGGCAGAGGCTGTCTTTTATTCTTGGCCTTGCAGAGAAAGTTAAACATACTGTAGGAACTCAACAATAAGTTTTGCTTTGAAATCACTTCTATTAATATCCGGCTTTAGATGTGGTGCATGTAAAACAGACCATTCACGTCTCAGGACTGAATCAAGAGGATTCTCGGATCTGTCAGCTCCACAGTTTGGGGATGGTGGAGGAAAAAGTTGTGAGTGGGTGGAGGTACATGGCTGTAGTCTGGAGGAGTCAATACCCCTGCCCCAGTGTTCAGCAGGAAGAAGAGGGTTCCCGTTAGCACTGAAGCAGGATTTCAATCCAGAACCTGCATGTGGGGCAGCAGCAAATGAAATCCTACAAATTAGCACAGACCCCGGGTCCAAAGGAAATTGGCCAAAGATGAGTTCCAGCTTTGTATCATCAATCAGAAGTATTAACCGTGAATATTTTCAGGCGATAGAAGGGAAGAGTGAAACTAACTGGTGCCATGTCTCTGGAGGTTTTTGCTCTTTGCCAGTTGCTTTGATCAGTCATTATCTCATGTAATACTCACAATAGTATTATGAAGTAGGAATTCATCTTCAGCACAGTGCCTGTTATCCAGTAAGCACTCACTAAACCATGACTCCATTAATGTTCCTAATATTGAGAAGCTTAATAACTGAAGTACCGTGAGCTTGAGTAACTTGTCTAAGGTCACAGAGCTCATAAAGCCAGGATTTGAACCCAGGTCTTTCTGACCCCAAAGCCTGGGCTTTTTCCGCTCTACCCCTTTGCAAGAGGAGAAAGACTGTGGCTTGAAGATAGCTTAGGATTCTCCAAGTCCGTAACAAGGCTGCCCCATAACTGGCCACTTGAGACCTTCTGGTATCTAAGAATATCCTTGGTCTTCCTCTCTCTTCATTCAGGTTTCTAAACTGCTATGAACCATGGCCCAACTGTACTACAAAAAGGTCAACTACTCACCATACAGAGACCGCATCCCCCTGCAAATTGTGAGGGCTGAGACGGAGCTCTCTGCAGAGGAAAAGGCCTTCCTCAATGCTGTGGAAAAGGGGGACTACGCCACCGTGAAGCAGGCCCTCCAGGAGGCCGAGATCTATTACAATGTCAACATCAACTGCATGGATCCACTGGGCCGGAGCGCCCTGCTCATCGCCATTGAGAATGAGAACTTGGAGATCATGGAGCTACTGCTGAACCACAGCGTGTATGTGGGGGATGCACTGCTCTACGCCATCCGCAAGGAAGTTGTGGGCGCTGTGGAGCTTCTGCTCAGTTACAGGAGGCCCAGTGGAGAGAAGCAGGTGAGAAGTCCCTACAGCCAGGGGAGCAGCCAGGGACAACAGAGCACTGGGGTCAGGAGCCTTGAAACTAAGCAAGCTTAGGGAGGCTGGAGTTGCAAAGCCCTGTCACGGCAACCCTCTGCTCTCAAAAGTAGCATTGGTGATCTCGGGGGTATCCTCCAGCTACCCTGCTTGGCCTGCAGTGTTTTACTCATTTGCTTTTCCTTATTAGGATTTGCTTAGAGAAATTCAATATTTAACCTCAAAGTGTGCTCTCCATTTCCAGAATGTTCAAGCTCCTTCGACCCTCCTTACCCCACCCCCCACTCTATATCTTCATTTCCTTCCTCTACTCAAGGGTTACATTCTAGAGAAGGAGAAACCTAACACAGAGCTGAGCTTTCTCCTTTTCACCCACTCCCTCCTGAAGGACTGGAGGGCCAAGGTGCAGATGCAGATGGAAACAGGGCCTTACATATCGCTCCAGTTCTGCTCATGCGACTGCCTTCTAACCCTAGATATTGGGGAGTTTGGCCTCTGTGATTCTCCTATCCTCCAAGGCACCTAGGTTTAATATTCTGGAACCATCTTTGAGTTCTTCCTCTCCCTTGTCTCCACGTTCGATCCCCAAGCGCTGTGAGTTCTTCCTTCCCAAAATCTTTTAAATAGAGTCTTTGTTCTCTAGCCTAGCTCCCACCACTGGGCCTCTAGTTCTCATCATTGCTCCCCTAGACGAGTGCTTCTCAAACTATGGTTCCTAGATCTGCAGCATTAGCATCACCAGGGGGATTTGTCAGAAAATGCAGATGCAGAAGTCTCAGGCCTCACCAAAGACCGACTGATCAGACAGTCTGCGGGTGGACCCCGCAGGCTGTATCTTAGCAAGCCCTCCAGGGGATTCTGATGCCCACTCAGGTTTGAGAATCCCTGTCCTGGGTCAACGTGAAAACATCTGTCTGGACTCCCCACCTCTAGTTTCTTTCTTTCTCTCAAGCCATCCTGAACGGTGGCACTGGCTTGTTCTTCCCCACATAGCATAACAATCCTGTCATTCCTGTCCCTCCTCTCGGTGACTCCAGTGTCTCCTCATTAGAAGAGAAACCAGACCATGAAGCCTAACACTCAACAGCCTTTGCTGATGGTCTTTTCTAGACCTGTCTCCCCCTAGTCCATTCTAAACCCCTCAAGTCAGACAGGCCTCTTCACTCTCTCTCTTCCTTTGTAGCATAGTAGGGGCAGGTAATAGAAACAAACAAACAAAAATTACAGAGTCATCCAACACAGAATACCACAATATATTAAAAAGTAGAAATAGTACAAATCAAAACCAATATTGCAAAGTGCTTAGAAAATACCGATAAGGAAAACACTCAACATGCAAACCTTATGGGACGTGACCAAAGCTGGGTTTAAAGGGAATTCACGGCTTTAATACTTGCCTAGTTAAACAAAAAGGAATGAAAATAAGTTAACTGATAACTCGCACACTAGGAATTGGAATTGATAGAGCAGAAAGGAAGATACTTGATTAAAGGTTTCTTGGGCAAAGGGCCTGAATCAGCATTTAACACAGTGCCAAGAGAGAAGGGACCTTATCTCTTTTTCGCTGCTATCTCCCAGCACTGGGAAAGTGGCTGCAATGTCACAGCCGCTCAATAAATATTTGTTTTCTGAATGAACAGTATGCATTCATTCAAATGTGCAAAGCATCGTACATGATTTAACCCTCCCAGCTGCTGGGTTAGGCAGATACTATCATTACTGCCCCCATTCTACCCATGGACAAATTGAGTCACAGGATGGTTAAGTCAGTTGTTGGAGATCACAGTAAATAATCAGAGCCAGGATTCAAACCCCAGCAGCCCAGCTCCTAAATCCACCCTCTGAACCACAGGGCTATACTGCTCCCTTGGCAGGCTGAGTTAGGTCTTAGAAGTCCCAGCACAGGGGCGTTCTGAGACAGGGTAGGTCAATGGAGGACAGAGGGGCCCTGGAAAGGGCAGGCCTATAGGATGGGGATACAGAGCAAAGCAGAGCGGTGTGAGCATGTTCCCTAACTAGTCACCACCCCCATCATGATTGATTTATTCTGGGGCCCTTTTCCCTAGAGCCCTGCTAAGGATCTGAGTGATTCGATGTGCTAATGTCGGCTAAGGCTTACACAGCTACTCTGCTCCGTGATGATCCTGCCCATCTCTGGGATTATGCAGCCATTGGCTCTACCTTTCAGTTGACACCAATGGCACACTACCATGTACTGTTGGTCAGCCTTGCTTGTGTAAATGTCTAATCTCTGTAACTAGATTGTTTCTTAAATGTGAGGCATAATCTAATGGCCACCTGTTTCTGTGCCTTCCCCATGAGCACCTAACCCTGTGCCTCATATATAATGGGTGATAGAGAAATGCATGCCAATGAACATGAAGGAGTTAAGGGTATTCCCCAGAAAAGCACATGGCTGGCCGATGGAACAAGACACCTTGGACTTTTATATTCAATCCCATTTAGCTTCATAACTGATTTGAAAGAGGGGAGAGCACCAAAGGGTTTCCAAAGAGGGGCCGAGCAACAGCAGCCCTACCTGAGCTTTGAAAGTAGGACAAGCCCTTATTTGGTGGCCCCATCTTTCCCCATGGCTCTGTCAAACCCTGAGGCAAAAGACACCAGGTAAACTCCCTCTGACGTACAATCTGTGGCAGGACCTCCCCTGGACAAAAGCAGTGTTTAATTCACAGGAATGTGGCACTAACGGTGGAATGCCAGGCAAATAGAACCCGGGTGAAGCTATCTGGGACCGGCTGTCTGTATCAAGATCCTTGATCCTGTCATGAAGACACATGGTCAATATAAGACCTCCTTGGTCCACACTCAAATATAATATCACATGTACAAAGACACAAAGCCATCAGCTCCATCACCAAGTCTCTTTAGCAGCCTTCTCTTCGCTTTCTCCTTTCTCTTCCAACCCCCACCACCTGCCACTACTAAATTTCATTTTCTTCCCCTGATCTGACAATTGTGGTGATAAGTCACCTATCAGTAACTATAACAACAGGCTGCTACAGTGCTGGAGCTCTGCCTTTCTGGGAGAGAGAAACAGGATTTGTTTACCTGGGAGCAGTCAGGGATATGAGCAAACACAGGACTCCTGAAGGACCCTGGGTCCCAGAGCTGGGCAAGCTACTCACAGGAAGGCACTCTTCCCACACGTAGACTCCAGACACCTGTCTTTTTTCATGGAGGCCCTCCCCCATCTCGCCAAAGGATTGGGCACAGCTGGCCTCTATAAATCTTGAATGGATAAAATAGTCCCTGCCATGGCTTTACTGAGTAGGGAGTTTGGCTTCAGACTGGCAGCAAGACCCCCTCTGCTCCACCCTCACCCTAGCCCACCATGCTCTTCTCCCTCTACTAGCCTGTTAAGACCACTCTCAGAAAAAGACTGGAGGCTGGGCGCAAATGGCTGACACTGGCCCCAAGGGTCAGCATTCACTTGGAGACCTGCATTTTTAATAGGGACCAAATCAGAGTAAAAATGGTGATGCTCTATCAGATAGTATTTACTACACCAGACAAGTAGACCATGTGTGTGTGTGTGCGCACGTGCACACACACGCGCATGCATGCATGCATATGTGTGCATGTGTGGTTATTCTGTTGTCTTCTTGCATGTGTGTTATTCTGTGGTCTTCTTGCTACTAACCACTGCAGCCTATTTCCTTAGGGATAGATTTTGGTGACCTTGGGGATTTGTGGTTCCTCAGGGTAAACACTCTTAAATGATTCTCAGAATTCAAAATTTTTGGACTACAGGAGGTTTAATATCAACCTATTTCTTATCCATCAAACCTACTCCCTTGGGCCCATGGATTCTTGGGACCACTAGAGGAGCAAGGTCAGCAGGGAGAGCAAATCCAGCTACCATGCAGAGAGGAGTCTTACATCTGTCTAGGGTCAAAACCGGCTCAAAGATCAAGCTTTCTGCACATGGAGAACTTGTCCAAATGCAGATTTCTGACCCTCGCTGCATAGCTACAGAATCACAGTCTTGGGCCTTGGGCCTGGAATCAGCATTCTAATAAACCTACCTCCACCCATTTCTAGGTAAGAGGTCTCTGGGCCTCTCTTTATTGGTTTCCTAGGGCTTCCATAACAAATTAACACAAACTGGGTGGCTTAAAATAAAAGGAATGTATTCTCTCATGGTTCAAAAAGCTAGATGTCCAAAATGCAGGTTTTGGAAGGCCTGGTTCCTTCTGGAAGCTCTAAGAGAGGATCTGTTCCATGCCTTGGCTTGTAGCTGTGACACTCCAATCGCTGCCTCTGTCATTACATGGAGTTCACCTCTGTGTCTTTCTTCTGTGTGGCTCTGTCCACATCTGTATATCTCCTCTCTCTTATAAAAACACCAGTCATTTGATAGAGGGCCCACCCTAATCCAGGATTACCTTATTTTAACTTGATTACATCTGCAAAGACCCTTTTTCCAAATAAGGTCACATTCACAGGTACTGGGTCTTAAGACTTGAACATATCTTTTGAGGGGATACATTCAACCTACTGTACTCTCTATGGGAAATACTAGTCTAGGCAAGTGGTTTTGAAACAATTTCAGTATCAGAGCCTTTCATTAAATGAAATCCTGCCCAGAATTAAGACAAACAGATCCAAGCGGAGCTGCCCAAGTTTAAGTGCAGGTCAGGTCCCAACGCTCCATTTGTTCACACACACATACACACTCACACACATGCACACACACCTCCTTGGCCCTGAGAAGCAAGTATAACTGTAAAACCACTGGTCTAGAAAACAGAATGACAGCCTAATTCAGAGTTTGAGGTACTGGCCAGCTTGTAGCTAACTGGGCAACCTTGGTCTTTTACACACGTCCAGTTATAGAATCACCCTATAGCCCGATTTCCTCATCCATAAAATGAAGCTAACAATACCCACCCTTACCTAATATAGGGACCTTATTTCTTCACATATAAGATAAAGATATGTTAAAGTCTTGCAAAAATGTAATATTAGACAGAAGTGAATGACGATTATTTTCCGCTTCACGCCATTGATTTGACTTAGCCTGTTATAATGTGTAGAGGGACCAGCTGGCAAGTGGCACTCACCATGAGGCACCGCCAGGACAGTGAAAGAGGCTGGTGAGTGAGCTGGCCCAGTTCACAGATTACCTCCTTCTGCCTGGCCTTGATGACAATGGGCTCCCTTCTGGTGCCAGGCAGGCAGCATGACCTCAAAGTCATCCCTCCTCATTCACAGGACTCTAAGGATTTGAGCAACAGGGAGGTAGAGCTGCTGGCCTCGGCATCAACAGCCCACCCAAGTAATTTTCTTTCTTGGTCACTTGCGTCAATGCAGGCAGGCGGAAAGAGGCTAAGCCAACCTTCTCCCCATGGCCCGCCCCTCTGGGTTCTGCCATAATTACTCATTTGTCTGTGGCAGATGGCTCCAAATTAAAATTGGTCTCACAGATGAGCTAGCAAGATTAAGTCTCAACAACACTGATAAGTGTTTGTGTTGAGATTGTAGAAAATCAGCAACAAGGAACTCCATTTACCTCTTCCCTATCTGACCGCTGGTCTCAGGGAGAGTTCGTGCAGTGTAGAGGGGGACACTGGAGACCTAGGAAAAGGTGGCTGATGCACAGACAAGGGCCCAATGGGTCTATCCATCTCAAACACTCACTATGAGAGCAGAAAGTAAAGGAGAGAAAGGCAAAAGTCACCCTGCTACTTATAGGCAGTCTGGAGTCGTAGAAAGAACAGAGGCTTTAGAGTCTTAGTAGTTTTAGTAGATGGGCTTCCTTGGACAAGTCATTTAATCTCTCTCCAAACTTCAGTTTCTTCATCTGTAACTGGGAGCAATAACAGAGCCTACTTCATAGAGTTATAGTAAAAATTAAATGAAATAATCCATGTATATTACTTAGAACACATGTGAATACTCAATACATGGGAGCTAATACTACACCTGCTCCTACTAGTTGGAGCCATGCCAATTATCTCCAGTGGGCTAATCTCATTTATAAATATGTATTAAGCATCTACTAGCACATAGGAGCTAAAAGTTCAGATTGCATGATCTTGGGAAAGCTGTTCACCCTGACTGAGCCTTCATTTCCTTATCTGTATAATAGGGTTAATGCTACCTACATCATAAGTTATTATGAGATTTAAATATGGATCATTTTTAACATCTGACACAATGTGTGGCACCTAGCATTCAATGATGATATTCATCATTAGAATTCATACAAAATATTTTAACTCTTTCTTAACCGAATTGCCTGGTATAACAGTAGGTATTTATCTCTATAATAATCTGAGTAACAGCTTTAAATCTATGATTCTCATTCCAAAGTCAAAGTTCTGGGCCAAAAACATGGGCTGTGTCAATCAAGTCCACAAAATAATTCAGCTACGTCATTGGAAGAAAAGGTCAGAATGACTGCCTGGCATCATATTAGCCAAACTGTTGAAGTAAATTCTCTCCTCTCATGTATCGGTGCTGACTTTCAGTAGACACGGCCTACCTCACTCACAGAGCAGAATCACAAACTTTAGAGATCCTTGGTCTGAAATGACACTTTCAGCTTCACCTAGCTGGGCCCAAACCGGCACAAAGGCTTCCTGTCTCCCAGGCCACTATTTCTACTACCCACTCCCAACTCTGCCTCCAAGGAATCATCAGAAGCAGTAACATTGACAACACAGCTGAAAATAAACAAAGCAGCTACAAGTGGTGTCTATCTAAAACAACGCATTCATGACAAAATTCCAGCAAATGATTCGTTCTCTTTAGTTCTATTCAATTTTCTAAGTGTTTATGAGTACTAATCATATGCTTCATGATAAAATCAAAAGATACAATGAGTGCCCTCGAGAAATTTATAGTGTCATGGGGAGAGCAGACAAGCACATGCTGTCCAACCAAGTCCCCCCCTCTCAGTGGGCCTGGCCTTCTGTGTTCCAAGGGACACAAAAGACTTAAGATGGTGATGTTGGCCTTTCAGAAAGAAAACTGTAATTATTTAAACTTGGTCTCAAACCGACCAAGGGAGCAGCTGCATGATACTTCATATGGATGAGATTATGAAATAATCTCAGAAGCAAGTCACTAAATAAAACTACATGAGGTTTTTAAGCCATGACTGACACCTTACCCCCTCCCCCTTTCAGGGTTACCACCATCTCAGAGCTTCCTTTCTGTAGGCTCATGTTCATGGTTGTATATAGCCTTAACCCACATACACATATCCAGTTAGCCGGTTTCCTGCTCCCCTCTCTCCCTGAGCAGGTGTGTCTCATCCATATATAATAGCACCCCCTCCTTCATCTCACATGCACAGTTATCTAGAGGACAGCCATCTTGATCTCCTTTTCACCCCAGGCTGCTCATTGTTAGTGGTGTTTTTCAACTTTGAGTTCTTGTCACCAACTCAGTTCAAGTGTGAAATACCAGTGCAAAACTCAGCCCCCTCCTTCCATCGCTCCTCCCAGCTGTCCTATTCTAGAACACCCACCACTACCTTGGACTGGTTCCTTTCCAGATGCCAACCACAAACATGGGATGGAAATTGAACACTGCAAGGGAATGCATGTTACATTATCCAGAGGGTGTGATGCGAGCAATATAGAAGGCCTACTCTGGATACGAGTAGACAAAGAGGTTTCAAGGGAGGAACATTTCAGAAAAGAAATAGGTTCTGAGCTGGAAAGGAAGAAAGAAGGGGATGGCACACTTGACAGAAGGAAGTGAACGAGCAATGACACAGGTACTGGGAATGGTGGCAGCCTGTTCGCAGTGGGAGTTGGAGTAAAGGGTTGGTGATGAAAGCAGTGTCTCGGACTCTTGTGACCCTCATGAGGTTAACCTCACAGAGGAAGGCCCCAGATAACTCACTCAGATTCAGGACACTGGGCCAGGTGGGCCCTGAGTCTTATCAAAAACCGTAGGTCTTGAGTGCCTTCCCTCTTCATCCTCTGATCCTAGTTGTAGTAAAAAGAATGGGTCTAGGGCCACTGGCTGAGCTGCTCCCTAGTTAGGATCTTGGTGAACCATCTCCACTATATCAGCTGGTTGTTGCTGGTCCTCCAATTGGAAGTTAGGGCAGGGAGGACTGAAGTGGGATTAAGAAAGAAGCTGGACCCACTGATCAGCCAGGGGTCTTTTGGACAGGGCTGCCCCTCAGCAAATATTTGTGAGGAACTAGCCACACTGACCTTTGACTCTCTCTCCTTTTATCTATCTTCTTCCCCAAACGACACTCTCTCCTTCCTCTCTTCCAACCCCTCCCCATCCTTACCGGGCCAATGTCTGTGTCCCATTTTATTCACATGGATTGACAGTTCTCTTGGTTACCATGATATCATGCCTAACTGATACCTCCTCCCTCTCTGGCTACTGTCTCTTAGTCTCTTTTACAAAATCCTTATCTTTTTCTCCCTTCAATATCGATGCTGTCCAGAGTTCTGTTACTTTCTCTTTGTAGCCCAATATCTATCATGAGATCCATAATTTATCGTCCAAATTTCAGAATACGTGTTAAATGTACCTCAAACATTTAAATTCCATATGTCAAATAATAAAAAATAAAATAAACAGAACACTGTAAACCAGCTATAATGGAAAAAAATAAAAATCATTAAAAAAAACACTAATTTAGCACATACTATGTGCCAGGCACCATTCTAAGTACATAACATACATTACCTTATATGATGCTCACAACCATCCTGCAACGCATGATAGTACTATTATCCATTCTTATAAATGGGGACGTCAAAGCACAAAGAGGTTAAATGACTTTCCCAAGCTCATATGGCTAGTAAGAGGAAAAACTGGGACTCAAACCCAGGCAGTCTGGCAGCAGCATCTGGGTTCTTAGTCCCTGTGCCAGCCTCATGTTGCCCTACGGCCTCGTTTGTACCCTTTCTCAGTGATGGCACCGTTACCCTCCCATTTATCCTTTCAATTATTGAGGTTTATACCTTTGCAGATGTCTTCATCTTCACTGTCTCTTTCAGCCACCCACACCTAGCTGTTTACCAAGTCCCTTTGAATAACTTACTTGAAGAGGAGGCAAATATAAACAATGAGTCAAAATATGGAGTTCCTGTGGTGGTGCAGTGGTTAACGAATCCAGCTAGGAACCATGAGGTTGCGGGTTCGATCCCTGGCCTTGCTCAGTGGGTTGAGGATCCGGCATTGCTGTGAGCTGTGGTTGTAGGTTGCAGATGCGGCTCGGATCTGGTGTTGCTGTGGCTCTAGGATAGGTCGGTGGCTACAGCTCTGATTGGACCCCTAGCCTGGGAACCCCCATGTGCTGTGGAAAGCGGCCCTAGAAAAGGCAAAAAGACAATATATATATATATATATGCTGTGAGAGATAAGAAAGTGCTGTATATGCGGGAGCATCTGTAGCTGGTAATGTCACCCAAATGACCAGAGTTGGTCCTTATTTCCTATAAAGTTCAAAATACAGGCACAGAGTTGACAGTTTGAGGAAAGAGGGCTGGCTGAGGATCCTTCAGACTATGCAGAATTGTCACTAATACATCCAGACCTAGGTTTGGAGGGATAGTGAATCCGACAGACAAGACAGGACAGGGGAAGTGATTTCTTATCTCAGCAGAAAGTCTCTGGTGTCAGGAGATCCATCTTAGTGAGGATCGCCCTGATTCAAGGACCTGCTGATAAATGCACATGTTGTTACACCTGGCAGGATTCAGTGACACCAATACAACAGCTAGTCTCTATTCTAAGAAGTATGTCAGCCCTCTAAAGTTCTTGGTAGAGGGAAGGTAATCAGCACATGATTATCAGGAGCTGGAATGAGGGAAATCTTCCTGGTTCACCTTGCTGTTAAGTAGATTGCTATTGCCTGTCCATTAGTAAAGGAGGCTGTGAGTCAGAAAAGAAAAAGGCATTGAAAGAACCTTCCAAAGGAAGTCAAATTAGAGAAGGAAAAGAAGCTGGTCCCATGACAAATCTCCGGCAAGTCTACCATCTTTGCCTCCTCCCCCAAGGAAAGTGGGGTGACAGCCCCCTTTGAACACTGGAGAGTGTCATTTCTAAATCCCCCTCTGCTCTTCAAGGGCAACCTGGAGTGATTTGATATCTGTAACCACCATTAGCTCCATTATCCATATCAGAATAGTGGATAGAACTTTGGAGCTTACAATGACCTCTAGAGATCCTTCCATCCAGCCTGTTGTCATACAACAGGCAGATTGTTGTCTGCCCACCTTTCAGTGGTCCTGCCTGGGAGAGGCTTCCATCTCCGCTGCAACAGCCAGTGTTTAAGATGGTTTGGGCTTTGTCTACCCAAATAACATGGATATTTGTCATGTTGACGTTCTTAACTCAAACTGAGGAATGAAATTATTCAAGTATCAGGGTCTTAGGTCACCACCAACCTTCTCCACAGACATTTTATTTTGGAGTTTTGTTTATAAAGGTAATACTAGAAGAATTAAAATAGTATAGGAGTTCCTGTTGTGGCTCAGCAGATTATGAACCTGACTAATATCCATGAGGATATGGATTCGATCCCTGGCTTCACACAGTGGGTTAAGGACCCAGCGTTGCTGTGAGCTCTGGCATAGGTCACAGCCGCAGCTTGGATCTGGCATTGCTGTGGCTGTGATATAGACTGGAAGCTGCAGCTCTGATTCAACCCCTAGGCTGGGAACTTCCATGTGCTGCAGGTGTTGCCCTAAAAAAAAAAAAAAAAAAAAACAAACAAACAAACAAAAAAAAACAAAAACACTATAAAAGCATGGGAATGAAAACATCCCATTTCCCACTTTCAAAAGTCATGACTATGAACAATCTAAGTGTGTCCTCCTAGGTATTTTCTATGCATACACACACTGAGACTTCTTTTCACAAATGTTTTGCAACTTGTTTCTTTTTCCTTAACCAGACACTGCAGATATCTTTCCATGTGAGAATATTTATCTTTATAGTATTCATTTTAATGACAATATTATATCACACAAACGTGCCTTATTTATTTAACCAGCCCTCTGTTAACAAACATTTAAATTATTTCAAGAATATTTAGGTCTTGGGTTTTGCTTTTCTATTTTTTTTTTTTTGTCTTTTCATCTTTTCTAGGGCCACTCCCACGGCATATGGAGGTTCCCAGGCTAGGGGTCTAATCGGAGCCAGAGCTGCCGGCCTACACCAAAGCCATAGCAACGTGGGATCCGAGCCTCATCTGCGACCTACACCAGAGCTCACAGCAACGGCAGATCCTTAACCCACTGAGCGAGGCCAGGGATTGAACCTGCAACCTCATGGTTCCTAGTCAGATTCGTTAACCACTGAGCCACGACGGGAACTCTAGGTTTTGCTTTTCTAAACAATGCTGTGATGAATATCCTTGTATATGTGTCTTTTAACACTTGTGTAATTACATCTGTTAACTAATTACCTAGTAATGAGATTATGGAACCACAGGGCATGTGCATTATTTAATTTTGAATTTCTACATTTGAATTTCTTTTATTATAAGCATTCACATCTTTTTCATATGTAAGACATTTGTTTTATTCTCTTATGAATCAACTGTTAATTTTAAACCACTTTCCTACAAGAGTCTTCATTTTTTTCTGTTTTATCTAAATTGTTCATATATTAAGGTCATTAGCACTGTATTCATTCTCAAAAATGTTCACCCTGGAGTTCCCATTGTGTCTCAGCAGTAACAAACCTGACTAGTATTCATGAGGATGCAGGTTTGATCCCTGTGGCTTTTCTCAGTGGGTTAAGGATCTGGCATTGCCATGAGCTGTGGTGTAGGTTGCAGATGTGGCTTGGATCCCACATTGCTGTGGCTGTGGCATAGGCCTACAGCTGCAGCTCCAATTCGACCCCTGGCCCGGGAACTTCCATATGCCACAGGTGTGGCCCTAAAAAGCAAAAAAACAAGTTCACTCTGATTTATTTTAAAAAGATGATTTACCCTGAGTTTTACAGCAAGTCTGGAGCAAAAAGCAAAGCTAATTTGTTTCCTAAATCTTTTAACTTTCCTTTGCTTAAGAGTATAGGGTTGTTTTTAGTGATGCTCAAAATGTCGTCATATCTCTGATGCAACAGAGCCTGGAGAAAAGCGTATCCATGCTTCATCATTCTAAGTTTCCAGTTTAGTGCTTAAGTATCTTCTTCCAAAGGAAAGAAGGAAAATCTATATGGCTGTTTTGGCTAGAGTTTGGCAGGTTGAAGGCACAGGAGAAAACCAGACGGGCCTACACTTTAAGTGTTAGAGAAACAGAAAGAAGACAGAAACAGGAAGAAGGGCTGGTTTTTAGCAGAGGAATGAGTTCTAACACCAAGGCAATGGCAGAAATCCATGTACTCCATTCTTTGCCCTGGCTTTGTTGGCAGCAGAGTTGTTTCTTCAGAAAATATGGCAAGTATCAAATTAGATGGGAAAACATTTTCCTAGATTTCTTTAGGAGGGAGGGAACATATAAGAGGGACGAAATGTGACATGACAAGTCTGTATAAACTCTCTGATCTAAGCTCCCCAGATCGTCTACACTGATCTGATACATAGGATATTTTCCAAACTCTTACTTTATCTGATGCCAAGCTGTCATAATCATTGAGATGGAGAATGTGTTCAGGACACAGAGAGTAGACCAATATCAGTGTCAAGTAGGATGATCAGGCAGCCCTGATTGATGGGCCAGAAAGATTCTTGATAATGTGGAGGCTTTTAGTGCTTTCGTGTGCAGCAGTCAATAAAATGTCACTTAGCCTTAGAAGAGAGCAACGTTAACAAGCTAAGAGGAGAAGCCGTCTCTAGATGGCTTCCAACAACCTCAATGGTCTGTTACTCGGGTTATTTTTTCCTACTTCGATTTGAGGAGGGCTCATAATTTGAGGAATTCGCAAAAAGGATAAATTAAGCTTTCCTGTGTTGGAGGTATGTAAGCTTCAATCATAGACTCATAATGTCTAAAATGAATAGAAACATACAATGTCTAACATAAATATAAATATATAAATACAAAGAATAGAGGGAATCATGAGATATCCCTGACAAGAGGCTTCAAACCTTGAATCATTCCAGGCCACCCTACAATTGGACCACTTCTCACCACCAAAACCCACTCACCCTACTCAAAGCCACCCTTACCTCTTACCTTGATGATTGTAGCAGCTCGCTAACTATTCTCCCTGCTCGCCCTCTCAGCCCCACATAATCTAGTCTTTTCCCAGCAGCCTGAGTCACCCTTTTAAAACATAGTCAGAACATGTCTCTCTGCTCAAAGCCCTCCAAAGCCTTTTCCAGTGCCTACCAGGCCTCCTGCTCTTTGTTCTCACCTCCTTGTACTTTCCCCTCACTCACTTGCTCCAGCCAGGAGTCATCTAGCCTCAGTGTCTTTGCCTGCAGTGTTCCTCATCTGAGTAGCTGCATGGCTCACTCCCTTCCTTCCTTTAGATATCTGCTCCAATGCTGCCTTATCTGGCAGGTTTTCTTTTTCAAGAGAAAAACAGTGCCTCCCTCCCCCATTGCTCCCTACCCCTTGCCCTGTTTAAGATTCTTCATCGCACTTTGCACCACCTGACACATATGTTTATTGCCTATGTCACCTCTCTAGAGACTTTCCCTAGTTTGTTCACTTTTGAATCCTCAGAATAGCTTTTGGAACATGGCAGGTACCCCATGCTTTTTGAGACATAATTGACTTATAACAGTGTATTAGTTTCAGGTGCACAAGATACTTGTATATATTGTGAAATGATCACCACAGTTAGTCAATATCCATCACCACACATAGTTACAATTGTGTTTTTTCTTGTGATGAAAACTTTTAAGATCTACTCTCTTAACAGCTTTCAAGTGTTCAATACAATATTACTAACTAAATAATCCCAAGGCTATACATTCACATCCCAAGAACTTATTTATTTTATACCTGAAAGTTTGTACCCTTTGACTCCCTTCACTTATTTCCCTTACCCCCCTTCCCCTACCTTTGGCAACTACCATTCTATTCTCTGTATTATGAGTTTGGGTTTATTTTTTTCCCCAGATTCTAATAAGTGAGATCATGTGGTACTTGCAGTTTTCTGACTTATTTCACTTAGCATAATGCCCTCGAGGTCCAGCCATGTTGTCACACATAAATGGTGTTTTGAATAAGTACAGTTCATAGAATGTCAGACCTGGAAAGAGCATCTAGTTCATCTCCTCCCCCATGTTATAGATGGTGACAGTGAGACTCACAGAGAAGGTGATTTTCTCAGGCTCAATGGAGTGACTTTTATAGCCGGGCCAACTTCTGACTTTCAGTTGTCACTTCCACTACATTAAAATTAAGTTCTTCTGTCTTGAAAGCCAGTCAGAATGAATTCTATGACATCCTATAATCACCCATTCTGAACTGCATTCCTTGAATCTAACCTAAATCTTACATCTTATAGGCTAAATAATTTCCTCTACTTCAACTCTTAGTAGAGATGAAAGACATTCCAAAGATAAGCAAACCCTCTTTCAACCAAATGTTTTTTGTTTTAAGGAGCTAATATTTGCTGTAAACAAAAGCCAAGGCAGATTTCTGATCCAAGGTGCCCCAAAAGATTTACTTCAACCCCATGAAGCAAGAGTCTTTTGTTAGATGGCAGGGATTTAGAGACCCCAGGTAGGAAGGCCACATGAGTGTCTAAGTGACAATATTTTTGTCTCCCGATTAAACTCTAGTAAAAGCAGGAGAGCATTAAAATATTTCCTGCAAAAACAAAACACATTTGTATCTAAAAAGCCAACCTGTTTAGTTTGTAACCAACAGTCCGTGGTTGTTATTATGCAATCATACTTCACAGCTTTTGCTAGCCAAATAGACTTTACTCAGACTACTGGGGAGGTACACAGTGGTGAGCCCTGGCTTGGTGTTGGTGTCATTATTTTCCTGCCTTCTTTTTTGGGAACCTGATTTCTTTCTTCCAGTGTTAAAGTCTCCATCATTTTAATCAGAGGCTGCTATGATTTCTAAATTAGCTGGTTCCAATTTATAAACCAAGAAGCCAAACAAGGTGGGCTTGCACATTTTGCTGTCGGTGCTAAGCTTTTCTGGGTATTGCTTGTCTGATTAGAATGGATAATATTCTCCAGATCCTGGAATTTAAATTGGGGGAAAATGCCATAGATCTTATTGGGTCGGGAGGGAACTACTCAAATAACCTAAACTATCTTTAACTAGAAAGCGTCCTTTGGTTATAAACACTGCTTTTTTTTCATTTAAATTACTTATTAGGATTACTTGAATCAATTACTTGAGTTAATAAATTCAAGTAAACAGTAATAAACAATACATTATTCATTAATTATTAAAATTAGTAAATGTATGTTAATAAATTAATAAACATTAATTAATTAATTAACAGTTCAGGTGGTAGTATCATGTCCATGCCCCTTGGTCTTCAGGATGGGAGAACCCAACCCCCAGCCAGATATAAGAGTATGATCTAATAAGAACACTAAACTAGGAGTTCCCATCATGGCACAGCAGAAACGAATCTGATGAGGAACCATGAGGTTACAGGTTCGATCCCTGGCCTCGCTCAGTGGGTTAAGGATCCGGCATTGCCGTGAGCTGTGGTGCAGGTGGCAGACATGGCTTGGATCTGACGTTGCTGTAGCTGTGGCGTAGGCCAGCAGCTGTAGCTCCGATTGGACCCCTAGACTGGGGACCACCGTATGCTGCAGGTGCGGCCCTAAAAAGCAAATTAAAAAAAAAAAAAAAAACAAAACACTGAACTAGCATTCTCAATCCTGACTGCTTCTTTAGAACCAGATTGAAAGACCCTTGAGCCTCGCATCCATAAGTTGGTCAGATAAGTGAGGAGCCCCCTTGTACCTAGATGGAATGAACTGTAAGATAGGAAAGCATTTTTTTTTTGAACAGATGAAGTGACTTCATTAGGAAAATAAACAGTATCACAAAGGATTTAAGATTTAGCATTGACATCATTCTTCTTGCCAAAGGTGGGTACAATGTTGATGAAGCAACAGTTGTACTACATCTGCCACTTGATCGAGCCCATCATCATCTCTTCCTCCTCTCATTACCCCTCTTTTTCATACTTTTTGGCCACTTTGAGAGTCTGACATCTCACTTTCCCAGTGCAAGTCAGGGTACAATGGACTTTACCTTCAAGTATGTGGCCAGCTTGAGTAATCAAGAGTAATCAAGGTCTCTACTCCACACTGGCCAAGGGGAGCCTCCAGAGATGTGCTTGCCTGGAGCACCACTTGATTTTCTGGAGCCATGCCCTCCAGTGAGGCTTCATGAGCCTCGATCTGGGCAACTTCTGTCTCCTGGCCATTCAGCTCTAGGATGTGCAGCTCCTAGACACTGCTCATTGGCTACTGAATTAACTGCAGCCTCCAAAGATGGAGTCAAGAAATAGGAATGAGTGCATCTTCATAGCCTGCTGGTTGCCACATCACTACTTAGAAAAGCATTTCTTTCTCTCTTTCTCTCTCTTTTTTTTTTTTTGCCACATCCATGGCATGTGGAAGTTACCAGGCCAGAGATGGAATCCATGCCACAATAGTAACCCAAGCCACAGTAGTGACAACACCAGACTCTTAACTGCTAGGCTACTGGGGGACCCATTAAATAGGTATAGGGCCTGACACATAATTCGCTTAGTAGAGAGGCAAGAATACAAAGCTCCAGTATTTGTAAAAACCACAGGAAGTTCACTAATAACCACACAGGTGGTGATGCCATTGATGTATCCCTAGAATTAAACCTCTGGAGTTCTGGCGGATATCTGCTTGGCTGTGGTCCACTTAATCATAGAATCATCAGGATTAAATGAAATGTAGTGGCAATCTAGTCTATTCTGCTGTCACTGCAACCAATCCAAGTGTATTGACCTCTAGCCTCTGAAAGAGTTCAACACCTCCATGTTATTTTGATGGAACAGAACCTTAGCAAGGTATGAAAGAAGTCCCCAAACAATTCTGTGTAAGTTTCAGTTGCCCCAGATTCTCAAATGTGTGTCTTGGGCCTCCAGGGAGTCTCGAGTTTATGAATAAATGGTATTATGAGACCACAGATGAAGAAGAGTTTGCTGGAAGCTAAGCTTCCTCCTTGCATGCCCTCATGACCTTTGCTGCTCTTTTCCGATAGTAGACAAATAATTCCATATCTATGGAGCCCTCTAAGAGCTGGGTGCTGTTCCCTCCACCTGTAGAAATTGGGGGTAGAATAACCAAGCATCTGGAAGCCTCAATAACTACCACTCCTGCAACTTTTCATCACTCGTTGAGATTCTTATCCTGTCTTGATTGAATATGAAAGAGAAAATTAAGCAGTAGTGAATTTCATTTGGAACTCTGTCCCTTCCGAGGCCTCCCTTCCATTAGCCCTGGCCTGTATTTCTGAAAAGGTGCTGCAGAATGAAAGACTTCATTGAAGCTATATAGTGTCTGGTTACATGTGCTTTTCAGAGAGAGGGAAATGTTTTGCAAGTGATTAAAAGGTCATTCTTACATTGCAAATATCTTTACCTTTCCAAGTTGCAGATTTGGGGCATGTTTGACTTCAGGGAAATAAGGACAAGACAGCTGATGTTTTCCCAAATCTGCAATGATCAGCACCTAGCTTACCATTCTCTAGAGAAGACAGCAGCCCACACTCAGCCTGGGAGCATAGTGGGAGAAAGAGAGGCAAGAATCAGTAGCAGTAGGATTAGAAACCCAAAGCAGCTCTCCCTTCTCCCACCTCCAAGCAAAGGCAACCAAGTTCCTGCTCCTTTCCTTTAACACTTGGTTTGTTCTGCCAGGAACAAAAGGCATTCGACTTGAGAAGGCACTCTTTTCAATGCAGCTGCCAGTTCAGAGCAATACAATGAAAACTAAGGTCTGAAAGAGGAAAACATTATGGTGGGGGGAGGCATTTTTTCTTAATTTTTTTTCTCTCAAAATGTAATAGAGGAAAAACATCTGAGTAAATGCACTACATTATATTAGTCAACTTCATTTGTCAAAGACTGTTTGGAAAAAAACTTGCTGGCAGTGGACAATGTCAACATGATAGGCATAAGTTCAATCACAAAATGATTTAAGCTACTTTTCCCATCTATCAGAAGTTACTTATTTTTTAAAATATGACCCATTTATTATTATGACCCCTTACTCTAATCCTGGCCACTGAATACCAAAAAATCAACTGCTCATCATGATGTATTCTGTCATGGTACCTGTTGTTCTGCTAAAGAATAGAGTCCTGCTGAGATGTCGTGCTAATTTTTTTTTTTGCCTGAATTCTTATGATTTTTATTTTTTCCATTATACTTGGTTTACAGTGTTCTGTCCATTTCTACTGTACAGCAAAAGTGACCCAGTCATACACACACACAGACACACACACACATATATATATATAATTTTTCTCACACATATATATATATAATTTTTCTCACATTATCTTCAATCATGTTCCATCACAAGTGACTAGACATAGTTCCTGTGCTATACAGCAGGACCTCATTGCTTATCCATTGCAAAGGCAATAGTTTGCATCTATTAACCCCAGACTCCCAGTCCATCCCACTCCCTCCCTCTCCCCCTTGGTAACCACAAGTCTGTTCTCCAAGTCCATGAGTTTCTTTTCTGTGGAAAGGTTCATTTGTGCCACATATTAGATTCCAGACATATGTGATATCATATGGTATTTGGCTTTCTCTTTATCTGTGCTAATTGAACTTAAGCTTTTTAACACTGTTCAGGCTCAAGCTTCTTTTCTCAAAAGCTTCGCAACACTAGCCAAGCCTCGCTACAGAGTGAGGGGCTCCTTGTTGCATGGGTGTTTCTGAGAGAAGCCACTCAGAAATTCTGGAGAGTACAAGAAGAAAGAACCTAAATACAAAATTGCCCCAAGGTGGCTACAGCAGTACTAGCCAATAAAACATGTTTCCTGGAGTTCCCACTTGGTGTAGTGGATTTAGGATTTAGCATTGTCTCTGCAGTAGCTTGGGTTGCTGCTGAGGTGTGGGTTCCATCCCCAGCCCCACTCAGTGGGTTAAGGATCCAATGCTGCCACAGCTGTGGTTTGGATTCCATCCCTGCCCCAGGAACTTCCACATGCCATGGGTGTGGCCAAAAAAACCCCCATGTTTCCTGCCATGAATGAACATTGTAGGTTTGTCTCCTGTTTGCCTAGAACATCCATAACTCAGGGAGTTTCCATTCTGATGATAAACAAGGGACCGAGCTGTGTTATTTCCGTGAGAGGCCTTTGCCTTGACTCCTTTTCAGTGGGGCTGAAGATAAGAGAGTAATAGCACCATGCTATGGAAAGGTCATCTCCATAATGACCTACCCAGTTCCCTACCACTGTAGCCCTTCACTACCACGACACCTGGATGAAGACCCTTCATTCCAATGGGGTGACTCTCTAGTACAAGCTCTGGGATTAATCTTGTTCCTAGTCATGGGAACTGTTAGAATTGGAGTCCAGCAGCTCAACACCTCAGTATCCAATCAGCCAAGCTGCTGGTTCCCTCTGAATCTGGTATTTTGGTGGCTATGCCTGAGTCCTTGCCTTGTTGCCATGTCACCAAGCCTCTACTTTACATTCTACTTTAATGGTTCTAAATTGCTGGCAATTTTGTCCAGGGGGACCATTTGGCAATGTCTAGAGATATTTTTGGCTGTTATACTTCTGGAAGGGGTACTCCTTATATTAAGCAGGTAGAGACCAGAAATAATGATAAACATCGTACAGTGAACAGGACAGTCCCCCACAACAAAAAACCATGTGGGCTAAAATGTCAAGAGTACCATGGTTGAGCTACCCTGGTCTCATTCCAGCAACTGATTTCCTGTCTTATATTCTGCCCAGTAGCCCCATTCAATTTGCCAGACCTCTACCAACCACCTGCTTGTATACACCTCTGTATACATCCCCACTTTCCAGATACTGTGTTCCACCCACATATTGAGAAACTTCTCTCTTATCCACTGAGTTGCTTCTGATGCCAGAAAACTACCTGACCACCTTGCTGTGCAGAAACTTTTAAGTTATTAAGTCCCATTTGTTTATTTTTGTTTTTATTGTCATTACTCTAAGAGGTGGATCTGAGAAGATGTTTCTGTTGTTTATGTCAAAGAGTGGCCTATGTTTTCCTCTAAGAGTTTTATAGTATCTGGTCTTAGATCTAGGTCTTTTATCCATTTTGAATTTATTTTTGTGTATGGTGTTAGGAAGTGTTTTTTGTTTTTTGTTTTTTTGTTTTTTTTTTTTTACTTTTCTAGGGCCGCACCCACAGCATATGGAGGTTCCCAGGCTAGGGGTCTAATCGGAGCTGTAGACACTGGCCTACACTAGAGCCACAGCGACACGGGATCTGAGCTGTTGTCAGTCTGCAACCTACACTACAGCTCACAGCAAGGCTGGATCCTTAACCCACTGAGGAAGGCCAGGGATCAAGCCCGCAACCTCGTGATTCCTAGGCGGATTCGTTAACCACTGAGCCATAACGGGAACTCCAGAAGTGTTCTAATTTCATTCTTTTACATGTGGCTGTCCAGTTTTCCCAGCACCACTTATTGAACAGGCTGTCTTTTCTCCATTGTATATTCTTGCCTCCTTTGTCATAGATTAGTTGACTGTAGATGTGTGGTTTAATTCTGGGCTTTCTATCCTGTTTCACTGATATATATTTCTGTCTTTGTGCCAGTACCATACAGTTTTAATGACTGTTGCTTTGTAGTATAGTCTGAAGTCAGGGAGCCTGATTCCTCCAGCTCCATTTTTCTTTTTCAGGATGTCTTTGGCTATTCTGGGTCTTTGGTGCTTCAAAACAAACTAAAATATTTTGTTCGAGTTCTGTGAAAAATGTCCTTGGTAATTTGATAGGGATTGCATTGAATCTGTAGATTGCCTTGGGTAGTATAGTCATTTTGATAATATTGACTCTTCTAATCCAGGAGCATGGAATCTGTCCTAGTTGGCCACTGGACTGGTGGGTGTGTGTCACAACCTTCAGGTAGCTTTGGATAAAAGCCAAGCCTAAGACTGGCATGACTAATTCCAGCTAGTTCTACCTCTCCTTGCTCCAATATGTCCACTGCCAAACAAGCCTCATACTCTAGAGCAGGGTTTCCCAACTGGGGCAGTTTTGCCCCCAAAGGACACTTGGAAGTGTCCAAAGATACTTTTGGTTGTGAAAACTCAGAGAAGGGAAAGCTGAGACTGGTATCTAGTGGATAGAGATGAGGGGTGCTGCTAAACATCCTACAATGCACAGGACAGCTCTCCCACGACCACACACATACAACAAAGAATTATCTGGATCTGAATGTTGAGAAACTCTGCCCTGGAGAGATTCTTAAACAATCTCAGACAGGGAAGCATCTATTCTGCTCTTACAAGCCTCCAAACACAGAGGGTCTCTAACCTCCCTGAAGAATTCAGTGCAAGGTTTACAATTACTGCCCAGTTTACTTCCTTCAAACTACCTGGAAGGAAATTGTTTCTTTCCATATTAGGGACAGAGTTTTCCAAAACAACAATTCTTCAATCTGGGGGGAAAAAATGTAAAGAAGAGAAATCTCTAAGATGATGGAGGCTATACAGAAGGAGAACTAGCTCTAGTTCACCAATTGTTAGGATACCAGAAGGAAGAGAGCCTCTGAACCTGCCAGTTTTAGTATGAGTGATAGATTATGATTTCCACAGAGTCTAAAATCATCACACAGCCACCTCATTATCCCAAAAGGTGATACAGTATAAAGAGTAAAGGCATTCTCAGATGGGATTGAATTTGAATATGTTTGCAGCTTCTGAAATCATAACGGACTATTTAGAGGCACCAGAAATAGTAGGGTCATACTTCTTTAAAATTGAAAGCATGGAAGAATTCATGCTCTCCCACAGCACCTTCTCCTATGCCTCAAAGACAGAAATCTCAGCTATAAGGCCATGGGTCTGAGCCAGTCATTGGGCTAGAGCTTATATTTTAGTTCTCCTGAATTTCTCCATACTGCAGTTTAGGTGCATTTTCTCATGTGTTGTCTTCAGGAGAAAAGTTGAAAATCCACTATGTTCATTCCAGAACGCCAAACTGGAAGATCCAGATCTTAAGCCAATTTTTCCTCTCCTAATTCTGAGCTTGGGAAACTCTAAATAGCCTACATAATGGTCCCCTACTTTTCACTGCACTTGGCCTAACTTCACACCAACTGCCTCTATGTAGCAGCCATCAGCAGGGCTAGATACACAAAATTCAACCTTGCTTTATCCCTATCTAGAGATGTGGAAAACGGAAGATAGTTGATGACCTTATAATGTGTCCTTTGCTAAAAAGATCAAGGATAGTCATGTAAAAAAAAAAATTAACTTCCTCCGTCCTCGGGGACTATGCCCACATTTTAAATAGCTACTGAGCAGTTGTATTCTACTTCTGGAAGCCAGTGCCACCTGTCTGATTTGCCTTGGGTGTGGATAACTGAGAGAAGCAGGAAGCTGGGGCTCAATAATCATTTCATGAATGTGACACAATTTCCTCTCCCAAGCCTTACCCCCTCCCCAATCATATAACCCTTTAGTCTGATGTCTATGAACTAAGCACTTTAACATGAAACATCATTTGGCATGTGCATGGAACATGAAAAGAAAATCATGATCGGCAAAGGGAATACTCTTGACATTATTTAACATGAATTCTGCTTCCTGATTTCTGGTTTGCTTTTCGTTATTCCTTTTTAAAAGATCTCTTACCTACCACTAGCTGACTTTGGGTCATTTTCTTTGTTCAGGCTTATCCCACGCAGCTTTTGAGAATAATGGAGAGAATTACCCTTTTATAACTTTCCTTTACACCCTGAGAACCAACTGAGCTTAATTTTTATCACTCAAACTCTTCTAGACCTAAACCAGGACTCTTGGTAATACCTAACAATTTTCAGTTTATGGCAATGAATATACATTTCAATTGCTTGGCTATGAACTACTTAAAACAAAATAGGGTGTTTTGCATGAAACACCCTCTTTTTGTTCACTCTGACTTTGTTTTGCTAGCAAATATGATCCTATTAAGATCATTACCCACTGGAAAAATTATACAATAATAAACCTTTCTGTAATCCTATGATATATTTGATGTCAATCTCGTTACCCTGGCTCTCACATGGTCCTGTGCCCTAGTTGGATCACCAAGGTTTCTGCATCTGCGTTCTCAGACCTTTCCAGAAATCTTTTTTTTCCATTTTTATTTTCTTTTTAAATTTTTTATTTTGATTTTTATTTCTTCCATTATAGTTGATTTACAATGTTCTGTCAATTTCTACTGTACAGCAAAGTGATCCAGTCATATATATACATTCTTTTTCTCACATTATCCTCCATCATGTTCCATCACAAGTGACTAGATATCATGCCCTGTGCTATACAGCAGGATCTCATTGCTTATCCACTCCAAATGTAATAGTTTGCATCTATTAACCCAAAACTCCCAGTCCATCCTGCCTTTTCCAGAAATCTTTATCAAACTCTCACTAGTCACATGATAAGCAATGACATGGAAAACTCTAAATCAGCTTGGTCACATCCTCTTTCCAGTAAAGCAATCTATAATAGAAATTTAACTTAAAAATTACATGATGACCTATAAAAAAAAATGAATCAAGAACAATGGCTTTCCTAAACAGCTATATTTTTCAAGCTTCACCAGAGGTCTACATGCAAAGTTAACTACACTCCCACTAGCACATTGGGGCTCCATTCCACCGTGCAGACACAATGACCAAAACTTCACCTTTGACATTTTCCCCATTTCCATAATAACCCATATCCTCTGGTTTACTTGATTTTCAACTCACTGCATCATTTTCAGAATTTCCTGGGAAACATAACAACAAACAATGTCTTCACAGAGGGCTGGCTCCTTAAAAGCCATCCATGATGTATTTATTCCCTTCCTATCTGGGTTTCTTTTACCTCTTCCATTTTTTCTATTATCCATTCAAATGCTCACCTTACTTTTAAAGTTGACAGCCCTGCCATTCATTATAACCAATATTTTGCAAAAGAAAATGCACATAACGGTTCATTTAATTCTTTGTGAAAGTCTAGATTTGAGAAAAATGCTTTTCTAGGTTTCCTACAACTAGAACTCTGAAATGATAAACTCTCACAACTTACAGAGTTAGCCATGTGTTATTTTCTCATAGACTTAGTGCCTGTCTTTTGAAAAATTAAGAGCCTCCATCTCATAAGAAATCAAGAATAACTGTGTGGGCTCCCAAACCTGAGAAATACTATATAATATTTATCTGAGTTTAAGGTAGAACATTAGTTGATGAGGTTAATATGCAATAAAACTGCAACTTGATATCTCTGCATATTCAATGTTGGGACTGTAGATTTGTTTATTGATGTGTTATTCAAATGATTGGCCTTTTGCTGGTGAGTGGGTAAAGGAGTATAGTGGCTAACAGTACAGGCTTTGCAGCCAAACTGCCTGGGTTCAAGTTCTGGCCACCCTACTTCCTAGCTAGCGACCTTGATCAAGGCACTTAGCTTCTCTATGGGTGAATTTCCTTGGGTGCAAAATGAGGATGATCATTGTGTATGCCTATAGCATACAGCCATGGTGAGGACTACATGAAATACTCCAGCATGGTGCCTAGCATATGGAAAATGCTCAAGAACCAGTAGCCATTAGTATTATATTTATCCCTGCTAATCAGGCTAATGCTAGGCATTGTTGCATATATCATTTATTTTTACATATAAATTTTGATTGTTTCTACAACATCAGGTAGGCTCTGTGACATTGTCCCTAAATAAGTTTTGTCCATTTTAGTCTTCCAATATAAATTACATACACTTTGTCCTTGAAATCAGCTCAGATGATCCAGCAAATTCCAATTATAATGGTTTTGTTTTTACCGGAGCCTGGGAAGCAAATTATTTCCCATCTGACACCAATGGCTGCTCCAAAGTAGCTCATATATCACCACTACTAGCTAACTGACCTTGTAGGTATGGCAGAGTGGGCAGCTGGTAATGTGACGTGATTAGATGCTAGTGTTCTTCATTTCTAAGTAATACAGAGAAATGAAATACATTTCCAACAGTCCCTTGCACTGCTGAAAAAGATTGAACATTGATTTTTATCTGGCACGTTAGGGTGGGGAGGAGGAGATGAAGCAGGTGGAAAAGAGGTATTGCAATTTCACTAAATCCTGGCACAAGATGGGAGATTCATTTCCAACACGATGTCATCAGGCCAGCTGTGTGAGGAAGTGCCAATCTGAGAGGTTCAGCCTATGACCAGACGGCATTGTTGGTTTGAATGAGGTGGCGCCTGATAAGTGTCTGCCCATTAATTACAAATGGGGGGTTTAATTTCAGAAGCCTGTGATAAACTCCAACAAGGGTGCCTGCCTAAAGCTGGTAACAACAGGCTTCAGAAAAATTCCAATTAGCAGATTGTGTCCAGTGATGAGGTTAATGGAAATGAATGTATCGTTTGGACCCCTTGAGAACAATAATCCTGCAAAAGCCCTAGCCAGCCCTGAAAATGGGGAACGTGGAGCATCATTTGTTCCCTGTTGTGTCCTCTCGCAATGGAATTTAGCTGAAAATACGAAGAAGCTGACTTTAGCTCACTCTGTTCACTATACTGCAGGTGTTTCATTTGATGAGCTTTGAGCCGAGTGAGTCTGTCCCTTGCTCATTAATCCAGAAGGATCCTAGAATATAATGCCAGCTTTTCAACAGGGAGACCTAGGGCAGACCCAGGAGCAAACTCATTAGGGCCTGAATGCAAAGCCCTAGGGAGAGGCAGGCAATGTAACTTCTTTAGTGGCTATGCCCTAAGCCCACATTATTGCAAATTTAAAAATTCAATCAAGTCAGTTCATGCCCCAGGTTTCTTTAGAAGTACAGTTGTAGATAATATGAACCAAATCTAATTTCTTGGTATGTTGATTTCCCCCCCCCCCACCTTTTTTACCTTTTAAAAAATGTGATTTTTAATGGAAAGCTCAAGATCACTCAGTATAATTTTGGAGTTCAAAGCGAAAGCAAAACTCAATAAGAAAAGAATAAAATTCAGTTTTCTACCTGACCTCAATCTGAACACAAAATGGCTATTAAAGGGTAATTTAAAAAATAAAAGACATTAAATCATGACCGTCATACAAATTTAAAGTTAACACAAGTGGACACATTTTCCAAGATTTTATTTAATGCATTAATTAGTGAGGAAACTAGGAGGCCAGAAGTCTGCAAACTCTGGCCTGCAAGCCAAATCAAGTCTGTCACCTGTTTTTGTGAATAATTTTTATGGCATACAGCCACACCCATTCATTTGAATTCATTGCCTTTGGCTGCTTTCTTGCTACAGGAGCAGCGTTGTAAGGTCCACAAAGTCTAATGTATTTACCATCTGGCCTTTTACTGAAAAAGTTTGCTAATCCCTGATACAGGCCATCAGGAATGTTGAAAGAAGTTTACAAATAGATGCGAAGAAATTTGCATATAGATGCACAAATCAATTGTGTTTCACAGGGCAAGAAATATTTTCATTACAATTTGCAGAGTTGTAAATTAACTCAAAGACAAAGGCACAAATAATTCAGAAAATATAGGCTATTAGGCTGGTTATATGAACAGAAACTCAAGATAGGGATTCAGGAAGAAATCTTTTTTTAGGAGTGAATGAAGGTACAGGTAGGGAAGAAGCTGGGATTCAGAAACAGAACAAGGAGAGTGTCTGAATGCAGAGTCTCAGAGATCAGAATTTGGAATAGAGGAGGTGGAGGCCAGCTACTTGGGTGCTTCCTACCTCAAGCCTCAGTTGCTCTGGAAACTGGGGCGGGGCTGAGTCCTTGGGGTAGATCAAAGGGCCCAGCTAGGGGGGAACCAAGGTGGGCAGAGGCTGACCCCATACCCTCTCTCGGTTGCAACTACTATTATAGGCTGAAGATTTTCACACCTACATTTTATAGCCCTGACCTTTTTCCTTCAACATTCATGCTAGAGTTACACAATCTCCTGCTACTGTCTCAATAGGTACTTCAAACTCAACATGTCCAAAATTGAACTTTCTTTAAACCCTAAACCTGCTCTTCCTCCTGTATTCACTATCTTTCTTTTAAATTTTTTAAAGTTTTATTAAAGTATCATTGATTTACAATGCTGTGATGATTTCTGTTGTACAACAAAGTGATTCAGTTATATACACATATCCATTCTTTTTCAGATTCTTTTCCCATATAGATTATCACAGAATATTGGGTAGAGTTTCCTGTTGCTATACAGCAGGTCACTGTTGGCCAGTCATTCCATGTACCTCAGTGTGCCAGACCCAAACCCCCAGTCCATCCCTCCCCCTGACACCTGCTCCTTTGGTAACCAAAAGTTTTCCAAAGTCTGCGAGTCTGTTTCTGTTCTGCAAATAAGCTCATTTGTATCCTTTTTTGAGATTCCACATATAAGTGATATTATATGATGTTTGTCTTTTACATCTGACTAACTTCACTTAATGTGATAATCTCTAGGTCTATCCATGTTACTGCAAATGGCAGTATTTCATGCTTTTTTATGGCTGAGTAATAGTCCATTGTATATATGTACCACATCTTCTTTATCCACCCCTCTGTTGATGGACATTTAGGTTTCTTCCACATCTTGGCTATTGTAAATAGTGCTGGAATGAATATTGGGGTGCATGTATCTTCTCAAATTATGGTTTTCTCCAGATAGATGCTCAGAGTAGGATTGCTAGATCATATGGTCTTAATTAGTGACACCACCTTTCAGTCAGGCATTGCAATACAGAAACCCGACAACCTTGATTTCTTTTCCCTTTGGTACTAACTGACATAGCCCATGAATGTCTGAAATCTACTCTTTTCTATCTCTAGAATCATTGTCTAGTTTAAGATTTTGCCTTAATTTCACCTGGACTATTGATATCTTTTATCCATCTTATCTTTCTGAAACTCATACAATGGTATGCTAGAGCTGGCTTACACCAGCTGGCAAGAAATGGTTGTGTGCATCTCTTCCCAACTCTGTGTTCCATGATGTCATATTGGCAGCTTGAAACTGGCAACAGTGGGCATATTTACACCACAGAAATTGGCAAAAATTACAAATCAAGAATTTTTTTTTAATGGAAAGCTACTTGTTAAACACTTATCAGCACATTTACCACTGCCAATTCTCCACACTTTGGCCAAATTGATCTTTATCAAACACTTGTTCAACCATGCCATTCTCCTGATTAAAACTTTTCAGGGGCTCCCCATGGCCAATAGATAACATCAAGTTCCTTTTCATGGCATACAAGGCTTTTTATTATCTGGCCACTGCTTAAAATGTCCAGCTTCCTCTCCCATTCCTTCTTAGTCTCACAACTTCTTTGCTAGCTCAAAGGTCACAGACTGGCTCATTCAAGCCTAAATTGCCTTATATATGTATTTTGTTTGGCCTGTACACTAACTTTTTGGAATCAACATGTAAGATTTTAAGAAATCCTACTCCCGAATCCATATTTCTGACTTCTTTTGAAAAATTACAACACTGAGCCCTCCTTCATGCATATAATAACAATTTTACAACAAAAATGAGCTGAGCAGGAGATGACCCCCTTTGAGAGTTTATGTGCTCAGCAGCTCACCAGTTCCTACCATTCACTCATCCAAATTATGCACATGCACCCGCACTTAGCTTTTATTTCTGTTACCTGTTATCTGTTTGGCTCCTGTTATAGACCATATCACAAAGTCCTAATTATCATCAGAAACTGCTGACCCTCATTATAGAGTCTTTTTTTTTTTTTTGGCCACATCTGCAGCATGCAGAAGTTCCTAGGCCAGGGTCGAACCCCCACCACAACTGTAACCAGAGCCACAGTAGTGATAACACCAGATCCTTAACCTGATGAGCCACAAGTAAGCTCCCAGTATCTCTCTTTCTTTACTATGGCTGTCCTGATGATAGTCCAGACAGTCTAGGAAGGGAAGAACAACAGGATGAGGAGAGGAAAAAACAGAGGGGGGAAGAAGAGTAGAAATCTGTAGCCTTTGGGTCAGGGTCTCCATTTTGAAGCAACAGAATGGTGGAAATGACAAACAGGGACTGTCCTCGGTTCTTGTGACTTCAGGGTACTCCCTAGAGAGCCCATCTGCTAACCTTCCTGGGAGTCTTAGAATGTCTACCTTCTCAAGTAGACATGGAAAGTAAGACCCAAGAACACCAGCTCACATTGACTCTAACTGTGGGATCCAGGTTTGTAAACAGGAATCAATTTCTTTAATTTGAGAATAGGAAACAGTTCCTTTTTGTTGAGCACCTTCTGTGTGTCTAGCACTGTGCTAGATGCTGCGAGGAAAAGACAGCTGTGCCTTCAAAGAGCTCAAAACCTTATTAAGGAAGCAAGAGACACACAAGTGAAATAATTAGAGAATAATATAAGATCTTGAGTGCAACCCAGTGCCCACAACATCTGGCTGGTCAGTAAGGAATGAGATGAAGTTAAGAGGAGGGGCTATGGAAGAGGTCAGGGCATACTATGGCCCTTCACTGGTAGAGAAATGGGGACAGACTATTCCATACAGGGGATCCCACAGGGATATATATCTGAAGAGCAATGAATGAGGTGGGTGTGGCAACCAGTGAAGGGTAAGGCTGATAGGAAAAGACAAGGCAATCTGGGTTGGGGCGGGGGGACATGGTTGGTCACTGAAGATCAGCTTCTTTTGAAAAGATGTACTCTCTAATGTCATGTCCCCAGAAAGCCAAAAGGAGAATCCCAGGCTCCTTGTTGAGCACCAAGTCAAAGAGAGCAGAACTTGATGGCAGAGACAGCAACTTTTCAGCTCCATGACTCAAGTGGGGCTCAGCAAGAGTCACATGTACATCATGTATCTTGGAGAGGCCTGTCAGCATTGATGTAGAGGGCAAGAAAGAAGAAAGAAAAAGAGCAAGAAAAGGAGAAAGAAAGAGCAAAGAAGTGGGAAGAGAGAGTAGACAGGAAAAGCACTGTGGTGGCGAGCAGACATGCACCTCCAGTCTAACCCAGGGAACCCTGTGCAGCAAGCCATCCTCCCTCCAGTCCTCACCTCCTACCTCTAGATCATGACAGAGATTGAGAAGTGCCCATGCCCACCAAGAGGGGGCAGACCCCCAGTTCAGGGCTGCTTTATTCCCAAGCAGACTGTGACACATTGCTCACTTGCCATCTCTCCCAACTCTAGGCTTTATGCCCGTTGTTGTGTTTATGTTCATTACCAGGCCCACTCAGACCTACTTCTTCCTTAGCCTGCAGGCTTATGTTAATTTCTGAGATTATTCTTTCCTGTGTCCAATTTACTTTATGAGCCAGTTGCTCACTTCCTGCTGTCTTCTTTGTAGCTGCTCCCTCTAAATGTTTAACAATGTTTACTCGCTGCTCCATCCAAGCAATTGATGACCAACGTACAGCTGGCTCTCAACTATTCAGAGGCTAGTGCAAGCACCCCGTGAAGGAAACAGATTTCTTGCCAACCCCTCCACCTTATTCTCCCCCACCTTGCTCCCAATCCTTGGTTTTTAGTCACTCCCCTGTTTGGGAACTCTTCACCCAAGGTGGGATGGAGGCAAAGATGATGAAAACTGTAACGCATCCTTTTGTCAGTTTTCCAGCAACTGTGGGTTTTCAAAACAATTTTTTTAAGAGTAAAAAGAACCTAGAAGTTGGAGTTCCCATCGTGGCTCAGTGGTTAACGTATCCGACTAGGAACCATGAAGTTGCGGGTTCGATCCCTGGCCTTGCTCAGTGGGTTAAGGATCCGGCGTTGCCGTGAGCTGTGGTGTAGGTGCAGACGTGGCTCGGATCCCACGTTGCTGTGGCTCTGGTGTAGGCCGGTGGCTACAGCTCTGATTGGACCCCTGGCCTGGGAACCTCCATATGCCATGAGAGTGGCCCAAGAAATGGCAAAAAAAGACAAAAAAAAAAAAAAAAAAGGAACCTAGCAGTTAAAACAATACTTGTCTATTCTATGAGAATCTCTATTATTCATGTTCTGTTCTCCCTAGTTAAAATGAGTATTTGGAACTTTTAAAAAATGTATTAAGGAGTTCCCATCATGGCTCAGAGGAAACGAATCCAACTAGCATCCATGAGGATGCAGGTTTGATCCCTGATCTCGCTCAGTGGGTTAAGGATCCGGCCTTGCTGTGAGCTGTGGTGCAGGTCACAGACACGGCACAGCTCAGACCCCATGTTGCTGTGACTGTTGCATGGGCCAGCAGCTGCAGCTCTGATTTGACCCATAGCCTGGGAACCTCCATATGCCATGGGTGTGGCCCCCCAAAAAAAGACAAATAAAATAAAACAATATTAAAAATGTATTAAGTTCAATATTTCAGGGAGCTCCCTGGTGGTCTAGTGGTTAGGACTCAATGCTTTCACCGAGGCAGCTAGAGTTCAATCCCTGGCCTAGGAACTGAGATCCCACATCAGGCCACTGCATGCAGTGGCCAAAAAAAGATCAATATTTCACAATCTCCTGGAATCCTCTGCGTGCTTTGTATCCTCAGCCCCACCCTCCGTGAAGCGTCCTCATACTATTCCAGTCCTCATTGTCTAGCTCCAGATTCTATCACACTGAGACTCTTCTGTCGGGTGTAGTGTGGGACTCAGTATTCCTCTTAGACTAAGAACAGACTAGGTCCCCAAAGACACATTTTAAAGTCAAAAGATTTTTTTTTAATTCATTGATCAGATTCTGCATGCTGCTCACCCAGAAGTATTATGTTCCTGAACTGGCAGAGAACCTCATATATTTCACCTACAGCTGCTATTTACACCAAGCACCCTATTATGAACATACCAATTTGGTCAAAGATCTTTTTGCTATTGGTAACCCCTCCCTAAAACCTAGAGGTCCTCAGTGACCAAGTAATTCTTCCTGACAATATCAGATTCTCTCTACCTTGCTGGGGTCTATAGGAAGTTGGAGGAACACTGTCTGGTCTTGGTCTTTGGTCCCCTGAAGTTACAAAGTCATTGTAACTATATGGGGGTGTCTTCAGTCCTCAGGCCTTGATTCAGTGGCATGTTCTTTAAGATTACTGGTTATCTTTAGCCTCTCAAACAAATATTTTTGCAGTCTCTACAGCTCATTTGGAACTGAACACATACTACTGTGTACTCTTACTTACCAATTAATGCAAGTTTGATCGACCTAACCAAGCTCCGGAGGGTCAGAAAAAGAGTCCTTTACTTCTCTGTACTCCCTCCTTGTGCCTCAGACAGAATTGGCCATGTTTTGTTTGTGTTATTTAAGAGCCAAGTGCTAGAGTTGTATTGTCTGAGTTTGAATCTTGGCTCTGCAGCTAAAGCTGAGTCACTTTGGGTATGGTCTTTAACCTCTATGTGCCTCAACTGCTTAATTTGGGGAGAATATTTACATCACAAGGTCGCTATGGGGATTAAATGAGTAAATACATGTAAAGTGCTATATGCCTGGCATACAGTAAGCATTTCACAAGTAGCTATTATGATAAGGAAGTGAACTGACAAAAAATTGATGACTCCAGTTCCTGAATCATTAACATCTGATGGGCCCTATGCTCCCTCTCTTTCTGAGCCTTAATCCTGCCATTTTATGTTTGGTTCTTCATTTTCTTATACCTAGGTCCCCACTCTGATGATGGACACCCAGTTCTCGGAGTTCACACCAGATATTACTCCCATCATGCTGGCTGCCCACACCAACAACTACGAAATCATAAAATTGCTCGTCCAGAAACGGGTCACCATCCCACGGCCCCACCAGATCCGCTGCAACTGTGTGGAGTGTGTGTCCAGTTCAGAGGTAGACAGCTTGCGCCACTCCCGCTCCCGGCTGAACATCTATAAAGCTCTGGCAAGCCCCTCCCTCATTGCCTTATCAAGCGAAGACCCCATCCTAACCGCCTTCCGCCTGGGCTGGGAGCTCAAGGAGCTGAGCAAGGTGGAAAATGAGTTCAAGGCTGAGTATGAGGAGCTCTCTCAGCAGTGCAAGCTCTTTGCTAAAGACCTGCTGGACCAGGCTCGGAGTTCCCGGGAACTGGAGATCATCCTCAACCATCGAGATGACCACAGCGAGGAACTTGACCCTCAAAAGTACCATGACCTGGCCAAGCTGAAGGTGGCAATCAAATACCACCAGAAAGAGGTAAGCTGAGCCCTTCTCTGATTTCGGGAAGCTTAAGCTCTCCAGAGTCCAGAGTGGCAGGGCAAGAGTCAGCATTTTCCTGCCACTTAGGCCTCCACCAAACAAATATCTAGACAGGCTTCAAAACCAGTCAGGGTAACCGCGAAGGGGATAAAATATGACAAAAGAGCAGCATGGAGATTGAAAGGGCTGTGTTAGGGGAGGTAGTAAATGGACAGACCCACCCCGCCGAGTCTCCTTATCCTGTTTTTGCAACTACTTGGTCTTTAAGATAACAGTGTGACAAGGGGTAAAGAGTTCGGTGGTTTTCCTTACCTTGCTCAAAGGCAGTTTTATTCCTCAGAGCTATTAATGGAGATCACCTTCAAAGACTCTTTATTACCTTGAAGAGATGTGACATTTGAGACCACTGGATAGTTGTATCTGTCAATACAAATAACTATCAAATAACTTCAGCAACTAGAGGTTATTTTTTTTTCTTTTTAGGGTTTTTTGGTTGGTGGTGGTGGTGGTGATGGTTGGTTGGTTGGTTGGTTGGTGAGCTAAGGGTTATATAGTCAGAAGAAAAACAAGTTTTAAATATGGCCTGGAGGAGTAGAGTCCTTGAAAAAATGAGAAGTATTTCCTAGAGGAAATGGTTAAATACACCTAGTTTATTAAGATATGACTGTCAAAAAAAGAACACAATAGTCAGCTTCGACATGAGATACAAATCTAGTTGGATAATAGTGGGTTAATAATGTGCAGAGTTGCATAACCCCCTTGGGAACCTATCCCACTTAAATAGAATATAATTCACTATTTTTTGAAAGGATACTTTTTCTTTTTTTTCTCATTACCATTCCTGTAGAACTGAGGAATCTCCTCTAAATAATTTAACTCGGTTAAAGAAAAAGCTCAAAAGAATGAAACAAAAACTGATTCCAACTATAAGTTTGAATCAGTTGAATGGAGAAAAAATAAGGAAACTCTATAATCTCTTAGAAACCAGATATAAAACTATTGGATAATATTCACATAGACCTTCAGGTATTTTCATATAGATGTTTTTCAGATATTCCTAAAAAGTCCTGATTTCATGTATTCCTTCCCATTGTCAGATATAGCAACCAAAGCTTTGAAAACCGTTTCATTTTATTTGTTCCTCATTACCATTAAAGGCAGGCAGAAAACTTACTATCATTTTAGATATAAGAAAGGACTATATTTCAGAGATTTGTTCAGGATTATCTATCTGACAAAGCCAGAAGAATTTCAGATTCCTGGTACAATAATTTCTCTGAGTATACTCTAACTTCTGTTGAGTGGAGTTCTTTTGTGCTGGTTTGGTAGCCTCCAATTCACCAGGTAATTTAGCATGACCACAGGTTCTTTGATTTGTGAATGGAAGTTTATTAGTTAAAGTTTGCTCAACACATAACAATAAAATGGCGTAAATCAATAGCTAATAAGGACTACAATCAATTATAATCTAATAACTGGCAGTAATATTTACACATAAGAATGCAACTGTGTAGTCACAACTTCCTACACGTTTAGCCAAAGCACACAGGAAAGAAGAATTAGATGCTTCCTAATTCATTGCAATCTACCAGTCTATCTCCCAAAGTTTTCACACCTTAAAGTTTATCTTAGAATGGTGAGTCTCTCCGCTGCCCGCCCCCCCCTTGCCATACTTTGGTGTTGTTCTCAGGAAAACCTAGAAAAGGGATAGTTTGGACAAAAATCCTGCCAGAGGAGACAGGAAGGATTCCAATCAGAGGTATCCTATCATTGGACTGCCAAGTTAGTTAATCCATCTCCCATTTCTAATTGGGCTTCTAAATTCATGACTTGTGTCAATTGCTAACCAATTATTTCTATCAATATTAACAACTTAGTGTTGGCTAATACGCATATGACAAAAACAAGGCTTGGTTCATAAATGTGCTTAGGAACTAACTCTATACCATGGCTTTCCACTATAAATAGCTGCATAACTCTTGACGACTTGCTACTTTTCTTCTCTCTCCTGAAAATACCTTCTCTACTAGCTCTTATTCCTAAGTATTTTCTTACTTCCTACACTTATTTCTTACCACTATTAACTTTATTTCTAATTCTGTTCCATAGAGCAACATACTTAATACAACAATCCATTGCTTGGATTAGGGTTACATCTTTAACAATTCATAAATGTGTGTAATCACACAATCAAAGCCAACAGGGCACTGTATCTTATTTAATCCCGAGGTGCCATTATAGTCCAATCTTTCCAGGTGACCCATCTAGCCAAGAGGCCAGACAGTTCCACATATTACAAAGTTGTAACATCTTCCTGTTTGACACCTGAGGACCACATTGACCCTTATTTGTTCTGTAGGCTGGCTCAAGCTTTATCTCGTTTCAGTGTCTGGAGTAATCTCATAGATTTCTCTTGGTTGAGTAAATATGGTTGATTATGTTCTCTCATTACTGGTAACAGTTTAAACAATCTCACACTAATCTGTTGTGGAATTGTTATAGAGTCCATATTCCTTAAGTATCTGTTATATTTGAAAAGCACCAGATCTGTCAACTTACCATTAAATTGCTCACCAAGTATAATCTGTAGCAGATTGATTGTTTCTCCTTGGATATGTTTCTTGATCTTGCCCTAGTATTTATGCTTTGAGTTGTATTTTGACATAAAATTATAGCCCAATTTTCTAAAGTCCAAATCTCTAGTGGAGAGTATATATCTTCCATGACTATTTCTAAATCTTTAATTAAAGCATAGATTCTATCTTTTAACTTTTATCCAGTTCCTCTTTTTATTTTGCTTGGTTGCTACATAAATAGATTTCCTCATTTCAGTTTAATCACTAATTTTCCTTATAAAACTGCTCCTATTGGAATGGCAGGATAAATGGTTCCCTCTTACTTTCCCACCGCTCTATTTAGGTTAATTTGACATAGTTCCTTTGCACTGCATATACATGTATTTGTCTTTTTAGGGCCACACCCGAACCATATGGAAGTTCCCAGGCTAGGGGTTGAATTGGAGCTACAGATGCTGGCCTACACCATCACCACAGTAATGCCACATCTGTGACCTACAACCACAGCTCACAGCAACTCCAGATCCTTAACTCACTGAGTGAGGCCAGGGATCAAACCCACATCCTCATGAATACTAGTCAGGTTGGTTACCGCTGAGCCATGACAGGAACTCCCTGCACTGCATATATTATTTACCACTTTGGACACAGTGCATATATAGCTGCGCCTACCCTGGGCAAGTAAAGCTCAGTTTGTCCAGTTAGTGCAGCAGCAAAGTCCCTCAATCTGCTGCTGTCTGGTCTGGATTGTAAGTATCCACAATAGTTGCTCCCAATGTAACTTCTCTTTCTCCTCTATGTGCCTTTGTTCAGCCCTCTAAGTTTCCTGGATCCTCATCTACTCTGTCAATCTTTCTACATAGCAATCTATTGTGAAACTTTCTCATACAAATATCTTTCAGTAGCTCCATAAGCCCTTCTGATTTTCAAAAGGGTCTCTTAAAAAATACAACAAACTAATGAATAAAAACAGACTCACAGTTATAGAGAACAAACTATTGGTTACCAGTGGGGAGAAGGAAGAGGGCAGGGGCAAGATAGGGGTAGAGGGGTAAAAAGTACAAACTATTAGGTATAAAATAAGCTTCTAAGCAATTTGGATATATATAATATCTTGGGATAGAACATGATGGAAGATAATATGAGAAAACGAATGTATATATATATATATATATATGCATATATATGCATATACATAACTGGGTCACTTTTCTGTGCAGCAAAAATTGAGAGAACGTTGTAAATCAACTATAATAAACAATTTTTAAAATAAGCTTCCAGGATATACTGTGCAACACGGGGTATATAGCTAATATTTTGTAATAACTTTGAATGGTGTATAACCTTTAAATATTGTGAATCACTGTATTGTATACCTGTAATTTATATAATATTTTACATCACAATACTTCAATTTTTAAAAAAAATTTTAAGAGTCTTCATAACTTTTCTTGATACAGCAGTATCTTTTTTATATTTTGGGGTTTTTTGTTTGTTTGTTTTTAGGGCCGCCCCTGCAGCATATGGAGGTTCCCAGGCCAGGGGTCTAATTGGACCTGTAGCCATCAGCCCACGCCAGAGCCACAGCAACGCGGGATCTGAGCCATGTCTGCAATCTACACCACAGCTCAGGGCAACGCCAGATCCTTAACCCACTGAGTGAGGCCAGGGATCAAACCACAACCTCATGGTTCCTAGTCGGATTCGTTAACCACTGAGCCACAACGGGAACTCCTGATTATCAATTCTATATATAGTAGTTTGTATCTGCTAATCCCAAACTCCTGATTTACACCCCCCCTTTCCCCTTTGGGAACCATAAGTTTGTTTTCTATGTCTGTGAGTCCGTTTCTGTTTCATAAATAAGTTCACTTGTATCATATTTTAGACTCCACTTATGATATCATATGATATTTGTCTTTCTCTTTCTGATTTATTTAACTTAGTGTGATAATCTCTAGGTCCATCCATGTTGCTGCAAATGGCATTATTTCATTCTTTTTTCATGGCTGAGTAATAGTCCATTGTATATATGTACCACATCTTTATCCATTCACCTTTCAATGGACATTTAGGTTGCTTCAATGTTTTTGGCTATTAGCAGTCTCTTTATCAAATTTGTTAAATAAACTTATCCTGAAAATCAGTGGCAAAAGTGATTTATGCTTCTCCTGCTACTGCTCATCCAAATAAGACCTGGTTATATAGTTTGTAACTTTCCCCATTTACCTTTAATGCTAGCTAATTATTAGTGTATGCAGAGCTTACTTAGTATTAGATGCAGCATCTGGCATATTGGTTAGATCTGATGCCATCTGTATTAAAAGGCTTTTTAATCCCTTTGACTATAATATGCTTTGGGAGTCTATGAATTGGTATAATCTGGTTTCTGCCAGTGTAGATTGACTTCTACATGTCATTTCTGCACAATTTTCATTTACTACATTGTCTAATGGTATACTTTTATGTCTTTACCTAGTTGTTGCCCATGTTGTAAGATGAAAAGGCCATTCTCTAGGAAGAAGGACGATAGTGTCCATGGGCTTGTCTGAAGGGTAGCTATTCTTCCAAATGGAAGTGAGGATACTGTATGACATGTAATTAGTATGACCAGTGAATTTCTTGAACAGGTATTTGGTCCCTCTCTGTTTTGATACAGGGGTCCTCCAACTATTGCATTTTACCCCTCTGGCAGCTGTAGAATTATTGTGGTTATAACCAGCCCACATTTTGTTTAAACTCATTATTGCTCCCATTTATAAGGAGTTAGGATTTCTATATCAAGGTTGAAGTAGTTTCCCTTAGAATAAACCTATTAGTTATTCTTTATAAATGTAGTTAATACCCAAAAAGGTGTACTTTATCCAATTTTACTTGTGGATTATAATCTCTGAGCCTATGCCATGACTTTCCACAGGTGAATAGTCCTTGTTAGGGCTTTGTCTAGCTCTTCTAGTATTCATACTTCTCTCTTGTTATTTGCTGTAACTTGCCATTTCCACTTGGAGAACAATATTGCAGAGTAGCTATGGTGTGTATCTGTATTTGAGGGAACAGTCCTGCACTGGAACTTCTTGGCCTCAGCTTTTTCAAAGGTTTCTGCCTTTTAAGAGTTATCTGTAAACCTTTCTACAACTGTATTATTTGGTAGATGCTGCTTTTTCAGAATTATTTCCCCTAGTCTGCTATAGCATACTTTGGATGACACATTCTGTCTGAAAGGCCTAGTAAGTAGTTATATCTTTTCAAGCAAAAATGCCCCCAATATTGTCCTATTAATGTGAATGTATTCACTATAATGCCACCCCGAGGGATACTCCCCTTTTAGTTTCCATTCATTGTAAAACAGTGAACTCGGGTCCCAAGATGTGAGAGAGTTCATCAGGTCTTCACTCCATTGTGAGGCAAGGAGTTTCTTTTCTTTGCTATTGTTTGCTCCTATTATCAGGAATCCTAGCAGAAGAACAAGTACAGGTAAAGAAATAACCATATAGCTAAAGTCAGAGCTTTTCAAATAAATACAAAGAAGAAAAGAGACCAGCCTCTGCCAGAGTAAGTCAAATATTACTTGTTCTATAAGAGATTAGTAATGAAACTATGCAGAACTAGGAGAAACACTCTTATTACCAACATTCAGAAAAATCAGAATACATTTGAAACAGAGAAATGATCAGTTCTCACACGCTGGTGGGGGCAAATAAGGTCTTACCCACTTCTTAAGTCATCGTTTATACCAGAGAGTACATTTTCATGTAACTCATCTATGTCTAACACAGCTTGATCTATATCAAAGATTAATTCTTCATCTTCCCTTGGTGTAAGTATTGATTCTAAGTCTGAGAGATCAGCGAGGTCCGGTAGTGAAGCTTCCTCAGGAGATGCATCTGTTTCTCTCTGTTCAGCTCTATCATCTTGCTCTACATAAGGAACTTGTTCTTGTGAAATCAGCTATAAAAGCTCTTCAGCTATTCTTATTAACTGGGCTACACAATCAACAAGTCTACCAACTAGTATGGGGATTGACACAGACTCCATCCCTCTCTGCTTTACTCAGTAGATAAAATATTACTAAAAGCTATAGCAAATGGGCTTTTTGTGACAATGGATCCTGAGGGGTTGGCAATGGTTATGTGGTTGGTTTGGTTGAGAAATGAGGCCACTGATATGGTTATGATGATGATCAAGTACAGAATGAAGCCAGTAATCCCATCATACTTTTTGATACCTTTAGTGAACCTCCCACAAAAGTTACATATCATACTCTTATTTGTATTGGTGGTGAACTGCTATGATAATGACCATCAGACAGACTGTCATAGCCAAGAGAAAACAGCAAAGCAGATCTAATAATAGAAAAGAGAAATATAAAGTTAGCATCCTTGAGTCTTTGTCCATCCTATAGGTTTTGGCTATAGGAGAAGGCAACATTCTTTGTTTAAAAATCTAGAGAATGGCCCAATATAATCTACCTACCACATTTGTCAGGTTTGCACCCACCCTGTTCCCCTTAAAAATGAGTTTGTTGAGGATGCAAACTTTTAGTAATTTGACATATCTCATATTGCTGACTCATTTGTTTGATTCATAGCTTTTTTTTTCACTCTTTCTCCTCTGCTTACCTAGAATATTCACGTCCACATGCCCTAAGGTTTCATATGCCCAACCTGCAACCTTAAATTGAACTGACAAGGGAACTAAGTTGAGACTTAGAATTTCCAAGACTGCAGAGTCTGTATTGGTTAGGGGGTGGGGAGGTGTCAGATTGTCTTCGCTCTTGTTCTAAATAGATTATTCTGCCTTTCCATTCCGATGAGCTGGTACATGTCCTACATGAATTGTTAAATTCCTCTCGTTGATTTCTTCTTATATCTCCCTTCACCAGATTGTTTTTCCTGCAATAGCCCAGTCGATAATCTTCCATTTATTAGAACATATATCTCCAGTCCACAGCTGATCAGTATAGCTATGTACTTTTGGCCAGTTGCTTTCTTGGGCATATATACACATTAAATTCTTAGCTACCAGTCCTACATATCAATCCAGTCTCCTCTCATCAGCCTTAGTCAAGATTTTCCTAGTGGAGAGTGTTAGGAAGTAAGCATCCATCTCACTCTTTTAGGATACTGCCTGTCTTTGCCTTGCTTTGCTTTGCTTCCAGCAGTTCTGATCAGAGTGGGGCCCAGAAAGCCACAGGCTTTACCTCAGCTATTTGTACTCGTTAGACCTTTATTGGAATGCAGCAAAATCATCAGCCAGATGATCTGTGATTTTTCACATGGAGCTTGCTGGTCTCCACAGGGCGTGGTTTGACCCACTTAGTTATACACTGTCTTTACTTAGCATAAGTCCTGTCAGAACCACACGTTTTTGTGTGTGTCCAAAATCCTGTCAGTAGACAAAGAGTTTGCCCTGGTGATAAAGTCATAACCATCATAACCAGGAGGCATGATTTTGGTTGGAGGCAACTTTCCATCTGAAATATGGGAGTATGGGTACTAGACGCATCACAGTTTATTTTATTAACTCACAGGATCTCTGCTTTTTGATAAGAGAAAAAGCAGTCTCGTGGAAGGAGCAAGCAGAATTCTCACACATTGTTTGTAAGAGTATAAAATGACACAACCTCTTTGACAACATCTGGCATTTTCTTATAAAACTAGGCAAGCACCTATCTAGTCCCAGCAATTCCACTTGGAGGTATTTACCCAAGAGAAACAAAAGTTCACAAAAAGACTTTTACAAGAGTGGTTATAGCCACTGTATGCATAATAGCCAAAAAAAAAAAAAGAAAAAAAAATGGAAGGAGCCCAGGTGTCAATCAAAAAAAAAGAAGGGATAAATAAGCTGTGATATATTCATATAAAAGTGATGCTAATCAGCAATAATAAGAAAGCCACTACCGACAGGGATACCAATGTGGATAGATATCAAAAACATTATACCTAATGAAAGAAGCCAGACATAAAAGAATACCTATTGTAAGATTCCATTCATATGCCATTCTAGAAAATGCAAAATGACCTGCGGTGGAAAAATCAAAATAGCAGTTGCGTCCAGGGGAGTGGAAACTGACTAGAAGAAGCTAAGAGAACTTTTTGAGGTGATGGTAATAATCATGTTTTAGAGTTTTGGGTTACACAAGATTATGAGTTCATCAAAACTCATTGAATGGTATTTTTCAGTATTTGTGCATCCCACTGTATGTACATTTTATTCCTCCCAACAGAATAACCAAGCATAATCCCCAGCTTCAAAAGCTTTCTATCAGATGAGATGATATGCTCATAAATATCCTAGTAGATGTCCACATTTATTGAAGACATATTATACTTTGGGTACTTTTATTTGTATGTTTAAACCTCTCAATAACCCTGTGAAGTTACAGATGGAAAAACTGAAGAACAGAGAAATCAAGTAACTTGCCCACAGTCACATGGTAAGTAAAGATACAGAGCTGGAAGTCAGCCCAGGTCTGATTCCTAAAGTATTGTGCCAGAGGGCACAAATTCAGGTGTCAGATGAGCAAACTTTGCCTCATTCAGGCCAGAGCTAACATCTCATTCTAAGCAGGAATAAAACTGAGAATGTTAATCTCATTTCCCATCCCTGGAGACTGGCTGAATTCCAATTTAACTCTCAGTCCTAAAGCAGAGGGATGGAAAGAGCCAGATGAGTCCCCTCAACAGTCCCCATCATCTGTGACGGGAGTGTTGTGTCCATTTGACCTGCCCTTCCACTAACCTACTGAATTGGCCTACTCATAAACTTCTCACCTGTAATATATCCAAGATGGATGAGAGGGTCAAGGTTATGCCTATCAAACGTTTTCTGGGCTTTCACTTTCAAATAAGATGTCATTGCTCCTGTCACAACTAAAATGCAACGAAAAAAATTGATAAACTGCAAAATCGATAGGTTTAAAGATATCCACAAACTATGGAAACAAGGACAAAATGAACTAAAATTTCAGAGCATCCTTCCTAAGTGAGCTGATACTTAAGGTCTTTTTTTCTTCACGGAGACGAGCTGATTCCGGGCACAAGTTGAAGATGAGGTTTGGTACTAAGGCAAAGGGATTCTACCGAGGAAAATGAGCAGCCTACATAAAGTTTGAGGCTAGCATCATGTATTGGAAATTTGAGAAGCCTGAAATGCAGGGCTAATTTTCCTCACCTCAAGTTAGTTGAGTTTTAGGCTGACGCCTGAGCAAGGAAGTCTGAGCGCAGTTTCCCATATCTCGCGATACTTTGGAGACACAGTCTCACTCGAGGGAGGGAGATTGCCACAAATATACTACTGGTCTACCCCGCAGTTACCTCAATTTTGAAGTTGAGAGGGCGTGTGGAGGCTAATGAGTTAATAAGCACAAAACCATCCTCAAAGGGCACTTTAGACCAAGTGCTTCTAAATCATATATAAAGTGCTGAATATAGCCAAAACATCTTAAAGAACAAAATTGGAAGACATAGAATACCAGATATCAAGGGTAGATGTACAGCTACGGTTATATGACAGCACGGTACTTGCACAAAAAAATAAATCAATCAGTGGAACCATGACCCTTACCTCACACTGGATATAATAACAATAATAATTATTATTTTATTTTATTTTATTTATTTATTTTTTGTCTTTTTGCCATTTCTTGGGCCGCTCCCGCGTCCTATGGAGGTTTCCAGGCTAGGGGTCGAATCGGAGCTATAGCTGCCAGCCTACGCCAGAGCCACAGCAACACGGGATCCGAGCCGCGTCTGCAACCTACACCACAGCTCACGGCAATGCTGGATCCTTAACCCACTGAGCCAGGCCAGGGATCGAACCCGCAACCTCATGGTTCCTAGTTGGATTCATTAACCACTGCGCCACGACGGGAACTCCCAATAATAGTAATAATTTTAAATGGACCATAGGCGTAAATATGAAAGGTAAAATAGTAAATCTTCCAGATCAAACCATTGGCAAATATCTTTATGACCTTCAGTAGTCAAAGATTTCTTATTCAACACAAAAGCATTAACAATGAAAGAAGACTGATCAATTAGATTTCATTAAAATTAAGAACCTGCATTTATCCAATGACACCTTAGGAGGGTGAAAAGACCAACCACAGACTTGGAGAAAACATTCATAATATAACAAAAGACTTGCATGGAGTATGTACACATATTTTAAATTCCTTCAAATCAATAAGAAAATATAGACAATCCAATTTTTTAAAATAGAACAAAGAATTAAATGGCATTTCACAGATGAGAACTTCCAAATGACCTACAATCATATGAGTAGATTTTCATCATTATTGTTCATCAGGAAAATGCAAATTAAAACTACAATGAGATACACAAAACCCCACCAATATAGCTAAAATTGAAAAAACTGACAATACCCAAGCATGGAGAAGAACAGGAAGAAACTAGGACTCTCATGTATTGTTGATGAAAGTGTTAACTGGTACAATTACCTTGGAACTGTTAGGTAGTATCTACTAAAATTGAACAAACCTCTGCTGAACGACCTTGTCATTCTATTCCTAGGTATATAAAAGCTTACAAAGATCCACAAAAATACATGTACATGAATGTTGAAAGAAACCAGATGCCTAAAAGTATGTAGCATATAATTCCATTTATATGAAATTTAAGAACGGGCAAACAAATGTAGCACAAAAGTGAATGCAGTGGTCCCTCAGAGTAGGGGGTTATTGACTGGAAGAAATGTGAGGAAGCTTTCTGGGATACTGAAAACGTTCTGCCTGGATAGGATTCCGTATGTTTTTTTAAGCATTCAGCTGTACCTTTAAAATTGATGTGCTTCACCGTACGTATGCTATATCTCAAAAAACTGTTTTATTTTTTAATTTGGATTTCCTTCCTGTAGAACCAGCAAGGACAGTGATGACAGTCTTGCCAGGGTTCAGCGAGCTAGCCACCACAGCCAGTGGAAATGGAATGAAGTCTGAAAATACAGAGAAGGGTCCCTTGGCCTACTTCATGGCAAGGCTAAGTAAAACAAGAGACCCTTATGGCTAGATGGAGTTGTAAATTGCAAGAAGATGAGATGACCCCTGTCATAAGAGTAGTGCAGAAAGATAGCTGGGGCAGAGGCCACACTCTCCGTCTGATAGCTAGAATCTTTAACACCATATATTTGCATTCGTCACACTCTTAAAACATTTTTGGCAACACAACTAATCAAAAGCCACCATGTTTCTTTTAGCCTATAGTCCTACCCTGCTATTTAGTGATGCTCGTAGTTGGCAAACTGGCAATAAGTGTCTAATAGCGGGATGGAAAAGGAGGAAAGGATTCCAAACCCTCTGGGTCCATGTTTAGAGCTGATATGTTTCTCTGCATCAGGCAAGGTTGGAAATTAGTTCCTATCCAAAGGGAACAGAGGCAGTTCTGTGATAGAGGTTAAAATATGCCTTTGGTGAGTATAGGTGCCAGTTTCCTATTTACAAACAGTAAATTTTTTTAAAAAATAATGCTCCCCTTTCTAATGTTACAGTACATTTGCAGACATGCATTCAACTTAGAGATTAAAGAAAAAATTCCCAGACACCACTTCCCATTGCCCTCTCCACCTCTGAGGAAAACATCAAGAGGTCTTTGTCCCCAAAGGGCAAATTTTATCATTTTGACATAGCAAGAGATCTGCGGGGCAGGGTGTGTGTGGGGGGGGGGGAGCTTTAATGAACAAAGCAAGAGGATCTGCCCTTTAAACTCTTTTATTTAAAAAAAAATTAAAAAGCTACAAACCTTTGGGTTAAAAAGAAAAAAAAAAACTGTGGAATGAGCCATTTGCCTGTTATAGGATCTGACATTTAAAATCCTCATGAACCATCTTTAATTTATCAAGAAGAAAAGGAAAGAATTGTGTGGCTGAGGAGCTAAACATGGCCCCTTCTTGAAAATATGAAAAATTCACAACAGAAACTGAAAAAATGGAGGGTAGGAAATGTCCTTATGGTCAATTAAACTAAATTCTACTGAATTCCTTTCCTCCTCCTCCAAATTTGCTCACTGCTGCAAAGAGAATCACAGATTCTTGCTTACCCTTCAGGAAAACAACTTAGTCACTGGAGAAAAACAATCACTTTTGAAAATATACCTTTTGGTTATTTTCCTAGACAGACAAAGAGTTTCTCAAAACACTATTCAAACATGAGGACAGTGACCCCATCTTGACTTGGTGGGACTCTGCACAAGCTTGTCCCTGAATCTTGGCTGTTGTAAGAAGCCCGCAGGCCCCCAGAGAGCCTGCAAAGAGCTGTCATACTTCTAGAAAGATTCTTGGCTTTTAAATATTACCACTGCAGAGGATGAGGTCTAAAAAAAAGGGGAAATACATATAGAAGTTGGAGGTAATAGGAAAAAGAATTCTATTCCCAAGTCTTCCCTCAACTTTCTTTTTGTAAAAAAAATAATTTAATGAATTTTATTTTATAGTCGTACAACCATCATCACAAGCTAATTTTAGAACATTTCCTGGAGTTCCTGTCATGGCGCAGCAGAAATGAATCCAACTATGAACCATGAGGTTGTGGGTTCTATCCCTGGCCTCACTCAGTGGGTTAAGGATCCAACGTTGCTATGGCTGTGGTGTAGGCCAGCAGCTGTAGCTCCGATTAGATCCCTAGCCTGGGAACCTCCATATACCGCAGGTGCACCCCTGAAAAGACAGAAGAAAAAAAAAGAACATTTCCATACCCAACCCCCATTCCCACCCCATCTGTCCCCTTTGGTGACCATAAGTTTTCCAAAGTCTACGAGTCTGTTTCTGTCCTGCACATAAATTCATAAGCTCATTTGTATCCTTTTTTGTAGATTCCACATATAAATGATATCATGTTTGTCTCTCTCTAACGTCACTTAGTATGATAGTTTTACCGTGGAATACTACTCAGCCACCAAAAAAGAATGAAATAATGGCATTTGCAGCAACATTGATGGACCTAGAAATTCCCTCAGCTTTCTGAAAGGGGAAGAAAAGAAAATTGTTTTTGTTTGTGTATTTTCTTTGAGAGAGTAAAAACGATGTAATAGTAGGATCTATATCAAACAGGTCTATATTTGAATTTTGATTTTTTCACTTACTAACTGGAAGGTTGTTAAACTACTTCAGTTTCCCCATCTGCAAAATGTAGATAATAACAGTTGTGAGAAATGGCATGCATTAGCACATGCAACAAGTTTAGAATAGTGTCTGGTATATAGTAAGCTAATGTAATCATTTGGAGAACTTCTAGGATCCAGGAAATAGTATTAATGCATTCTCAGCACTGACTAGTGATCCCTGGAAGGTAAGGGGGAAGACAGCTGCAGGCATTACAAAAGCTGGACGAAAGTACCGGTGATACAATTCATCTCATAGTTAGAACCAACATGACTTTGAACTTGGACAAAGATGTGAGGAGTAGGACTGTCTTGTGGCCCTAGTTCGCGCATAACTTTTTTGGAAGACCTAAGACCAGTCACGTAGGGAATCCTCAAGGATTAGTGGATCTTCCTGGCCAAATTCAGTCTCTTGTTTAAAGCATCTGTGGCTCTGAGCTTGGCAGCTGCCCATTGGTAATTCTTTCAACACCTTGCAAGCTGTGGGAAGAAGACTGTCCACTTGGTATTATGGCAATGATTATTTTAGAGCATTACCTAGAGATTCCTTGGAAATATCTACAGTGGATTCTTGAACAACATGGAGTTAACCCACTTATAATTTATAGGGTGCCCTCCATATCCATGGTTCCTCCACATATGTGGATTCAACTAACCACAGACCATGTAGACTATATACAAGTAGACTGCACAGTTCAAAAGCACCTTGTTCAAGGGTCAGCTCTACCTGGCAGAGTCATTGAGGTGAGATAATGAAGCCTATTACCCTGTGCCTAGAATGACTTCACCTGGGGAGTTCCCTGGTGGTCTTGTGGTTATGAATTATTGTGGCTATTGAATCTGCTGTGGCCCAGATTCAATCCCTGGTCTGGGAACTGAGATCCCACATCAAGCCGCTGTAAGCCATGGTCGAAAAAAAAAAAAAATAGAATGACTTCACCTGAACCAGCCTAGATTCTCAGATCTTCCTATGTGAATCATTTGGGTAAGAAAGGGATCATCATACAAATATCTTTGTATACTTTTCATCCCTTACCATCCTAGCCCAGATTTAGTACTGAGCTTTGAGCATACCTTTCAGAAATTTGACAAGATCAAGACAAAGCACAGTAGTGCTTTAGTACCACTACTAAAGCCTCCTGCTCCTGTGGCAAATGCCAGCTTTCCAGGAGAGACCCGGTTCATTTATTTTACTACCTAGAAAGAAGATCAGAAGTCGCAGAGTGCTTCCTTCTCCCTGCAGATGTACTTACTGCTTATACACCAAAGGAAAACTGCTTCTATTTTAATGGTCTCAAAAGAAGATTCCATGCCCTCCCTTGGTAACTCATTCCAGGGTTTTATAGTTTCCTCCTTCTACTGATTATATCCTCAAGTACATTCACGTGCATTAACCTCTTTAATCCTGTAACAATTGTGCACCCCAAGGATTATTCCTATTTTACAACTGAAGACCCAAAAGGATAAGTGACATGCTGAGAGTACACACACCTGGTTAGTAGCAGAGCAAGAGTAAGACGCTGCTTCTTTGGTCTCTCGGCCCTCTATGCTGCCCCTTACACTGGGCTCTGCCCAGTGATGTTCAGGGAAAGCTCCAAATCACCAGCAGAATAAGCAGCAGCGTTAAGATGTCAATGAGAACATGACATAGCTATGGTGTGTGTCTTACCAAGTGGCTCATAGGCCACCAGTTACCTTGAGGAGAACCATTCCATCATCTTCATCCCTATAAATTATTGGTCTCAGCATCCACCTATAGCTAGAACATCCTAGTAAAAAGGAAAGATAGCCAAACCATGAATGAACATTAAAGTCACCCTAAGACCATAGGCTGACCTATGAAAACTAAAAAATAGGACAAGAGTCTTTAGTCTCCTGTTGTCTAACGTCTCCATTTTTGGACCTCTGAGATAAATATCATTGGAATAAATTGGAGGAAGTGAGAGAGAACAAAATCTTTCCTACGATCCTATAAAGAAAAATCCATGAATGTTTGTTTCCTTTCCCTCTAAACACTTCATTCCTTTACCTCTCAAGGTTGATAAAGGGGCTAAAGGTTAGCATTTTCAGCATGTGGGTAAACAGCGAATGCCATCACCTGCATGCTTGGCACCCAGAAAAGCACACCAGGGCCAGAGCCCTCCCAATACCATACCAGCACGCAGCTCAAGCAAAAGACTAGAAGGAGTTGTCCTGATAGGATTCCTTTAGGGATTTCCTTTTTGACATTAGCAGGAGGCAGGGGAGTCTGGGGGCAGCTTTGTTCAACAAGAACCAAGTCTCATCTCTTGTGACTGATATTACCAGGTAACATATTTGTGCTCTAAAACACACTTTTTAAAAATTTATTTTTATTAGAGTATAGTTGGTTTGCAGTGTTGTGTCAATTTCTGCTGTACAGCATAGTGATACATATACACATTCTTTTTCTCATACTATCCTCCATCACGATCTATCCCAAGATTGGATATAGTTCCCTGTGCTGTACAGTAGGACCTCATTGCTTCACAATGTAATAGTTTGCATCTACCAAACTCCCAGTCCATCCCACTTTGTCCCCCAACTCCCTTGGCAAGCACAATTTTTTTTTTCACACTTTGCCACTAAGTGGTGGCCTGGCAAGCACAATTCTGTTCTCTATGTCCATGAGTCTGTTTCTGCTAAAACACACTTTTAGTTAAATGTAATTGCCACTCTACCTAATTACCCTCGTCAAAGTCGCCAGTGGCTTCCCCCACCTACTAAATTCACTGGTCAATGCCCAGACCTCATCTTACTTGTCCTATAAGCAGCATCTGACAAGATCAATCACTCTCTCAGTCCTCTTCTTCTTCATCTATAGTCACTTCCTTGGTGATCTCATATAGGCTGCAAATAACATCTATGTACTGATGAATCCCAAATTTATTTAGCTAACTCAGACCTTTCCACAGAAGCCCTCATTTGCATGTCTGAGCGCCTTCACATTGATTTCTGATACCCGAAACTCAATATATCCAAAACTTGATCCCCCCAAAACCTACTCCACCTACAGCCTTCTCCCCTCAACTCTGAGGTAGATAGCAACCCTTTTCTTCTATCCACTCAGGCTAAAAAATCTTGAGTTTCTCTTTGACTCCTCCCCACAATCTATCAGGATATCCTATTGGCTTTGCCTCCAAAATATCCAAAATCTAGGAGCTCCCATGCAGCTCAGAAGGTTAAGGATCCAGAGTTGTCACTGCAGCAGCTCAGGTTGCTGCTGTGGTGCGAGTTCATTCCCTGGCCCGGGAACTTTCATATGCACCAGGTGCAGCTAGAAATATCCAAAACCTAATAACTTGTCCTTGTGAACCACCAACATCTACCTCTCACCTGGATTATTTCAACAGCCTCCAAACAGGATCCCCTTTGCCTCACTCCAGCCTGTTCTCAACCTATCAGCCAGCGTGATCCCTTTGGACCATAAGTCAGATCATGTCACTCTTTCAATGGCCCTGCATTGCCTTCAGTGTACAACCTAGAGCCTAATAATGGCCCACAAAGCCCCCATGATATAATCTACAACTTCATCTTGTACTTCTCTCCCCCTCATTGTCCCAGCCACTCTGGCCTCTTTGTCATGCCCCAGACTCACCAGGTACATTTCCTCTGTAGGTGCTTTGCACTGGCTATTCCTTCTGCCTGGAATATTCTTTACTCAGACATCTGAATGACTAAATCCCTCATCTCCTTCAAACCTTTTCAGTGTCTCTTTTTCTTTTCTTTCTTTCTTTCTTTCTTTTTTTTTTTTTTTGTCTTTTTGTCTTTTTCTAGGGCTGTACCCACGGCATATGGAGGTTCCCAGGCTAGGGGTCTAATCGGAGCCATAGCCGCCCACCTACGACCTACACCACAGCTCACAGCAATGCCGGATCCTTAACCCACTGAGCAAGGCCAAGGATTGAACCTGCAACCTCATGGTTTCTAGTCGGATTTGTTATCCACTACGCCACAACGGGAACTCCCAATGTCACCTTTTCAATGAGAGCTACATTTTACCCTTTTAAAGGTTGAACCTGCCCCTTCCAACCTGACACACCTAGGTCTTCCTTATTCTGCTCTACTTTTCCAATTTTCTTAGAACTTATCACCATCTATACATATTATATAGTTTATTTGTTGATCATGACTGTGATTTATTTTATGGCTCCCCACTCTAGAAGGTAAGCTGCACCAAGACAGTGATCTCTTTTTCGTTCAAGTGTAAGAACAGTGTCTGTCGTGTAGTAGGTGCTCAATAAATATGTGTTGAATGACTAGCAGGACTAGTAACTCCTCACATTTTCTATAGTGCTTTATACTTCCCTGTTTTCACATTGTATCTCATCCGATCTTCGCAATTACCACATAACGTGGGCAGGGCAAACCCAGAGCTTGTCTCCATTTTACACTTTTAGGAAAATCGACATCTAGAGAAACAAAAATATCTACCCCAAGTCACGCGGCTGGAATGTGGTACAACCAGGAACCTAGGTCTGTGTGTTCTTCCCAGAGCCTCCCACATTATACCGCAAAGTCCGCAGTCCTTGCGGAAAGGCCTTCCACATTTTTTTGGTTAGGACAGAGACACGCCCTGCTTATGCCATTAACCCAGTGCCTTGAAGCTGAATGTGTTGCAGCCGCTCGTGTGAATACAAACACGTGAAGTTATCTAAAGACCCGAGATTATGTGGGGAATGTGAATGTCAGAGAAAATGATTCCATTCCCAAATGGTGCTCTCTCCAAGAAAGCAAGCAACATTTGACTATACCAGCTGCTCAGTGGAATAAATCATTTGTTTCTTGCTAACCAGCTCTGCCTTCCTCTTGCATTACACATTAAACCAAACAGTTCTCCAGAGCAACGGGGTGGGGGGTACTTGCAGTCTAAGAAGGCATCTGCTATAGAAATCTGCTAGTGGCCTCTTCCACTGCACCACCATCTAAGCTGCTGACTGCCCATGCTGCAAGCTCCCCCGGGCTGCCACTGTCACACAAGAAGAGTGGAGGCTGTCCCTTTAAATGCACCGCCGAGAGGAAGCTGGTGTTTACTTGGCAGGAGAGGAACAGGATACTTCATGCTTGGCATACTGCTACCATTGGCATCCAATCCAGAAGCTGCTACATTCTGCAGGGGTGGCAACTATTTTGTCCTCAGGATAACATAGTGGAAGATATAGCTATATTTACGTACAGGCTTTTTAGCAGAGATGCCTGTCACCCCTGGTAAGCTCACAGGAGGCAACAGAAATGGCACAGCCAGGAAAAGGCAAGCCAAGTCCTCAGTGCCTTCTGGCAGCTGAATACACAGTACCAGAGAGGGAGGCCTGGTCCCCAGAATGCCATTATGACAGGGACGTATGTATCCTCTAACCCTCCCAAGTGGCCTTTCCTTTGATCACAGCTAATAAAGAGGTTGAGGTTTGACCCTACTGCCAAGTCAGCTTTGCTGCCTGGCTCAGAAAAACATACCCTAATATTGGGAACAGCAAGCATCCGTGTATAAACCTCGGGCTGAAAACAGAAGCATCCCATACTACATGGACCCCAGCATCACTGAAACATGAAGACATGCAACAGCCTCAGTCACACAGCCACGTACTGACACATTTGACACTGGGGAAATAGGAAGGATGGAGGAAAGAGATGATTTTTAGGGGGAAAAATGTGAGATTTGAAGGCAGAGAAACCCGGGTCCAAGTCTAAAATGTTCTTACCTTGGGCAGGTCACTTAAGCTGTGACTCGCTTTCCTGATCTGCAAACAGGATAACGAGAGCATCTTAAGCAAGTATTGCTTTTCTGATTTACACAGTGTTTAATTATAGGAAGATGACTGTTGAGTTTAAAAAATAAGAGCGCTTACGACTTCAAACACAGATGCAAACTCTCCCTCTGACACGAACTATATATACGTCATCAAGGAAGGCACTTATTCTCTCAAAATCTGAGTTTATTCATCTACATATTGGGGATGCTGATGGCACCTATCTCAAATGGTAGGTGTGTATAATAATCAAAGGAAATAAGGTTGACATGGTGTTTTATAAACTATAAACTCCAAGGCAAAGAAAAGTTTTCTTTAAAAGTGACCAACCAATATGGTTTGCCAAGGGCCAAGGGATTTTCCAGTTCCCAGCGCTTTCAGCACTAAATTTGGCAAGTCTTGGGCAAACTAGAACGAGTTGGCTACCCTAGTCTCAATTAGTCCTTAACAAAGTCAAGGGCCTGAATAGGTCTTAACTGGGAAGACTAAGCCTTAACTAGACTTGGACCCTAGCTTAGTCTGAACTATACTCTGACTAGGCATTCTCTAGGCTTAAGCTCTGGTTAAGCCTTAACTATACTCTGACTAGGACCTAACTAAGTTTAGCCATTATGGGACTTAGCTGGGCTTTAAAAAGACTTTTAAAAATCTCAATCTTGCGAGTTCCCGTCATGGCGCAGCGGAAACGAATCCTAGGAACCATGAGGTTGCGGGTTCAATCCCTGGCCTTGCTCAGTGGGTTAAGGATCTGGCATTGCCGTGAGCTGTGGTGTAGGTCACAGACGTGGCTCGGGTCTGGCATTGCTGTGGCTGTCGTGTAGGCCAGCAGCTGTAGCTCCAATTTGACCCCTAGCCTGGGAACCTACATACGCCATGGGTGCAGCCCTAAAAAGATAAAAGACAAAACAAAATAAAATAAAATGCTTAGGTCTTGGATTCTGAATAAACATAAGCTAGGTTAGGGCCATAGCCTCTAACATACTCTGAGGTGATTTTAACCATGCTGGATAGTTTAACTGGGCTTAGGGTCTGGCTATACCCTAATAAGACTCTGGCTAAGCCTTAACTATGCTCTGACTAGGCTTTAATAAGCTTAGGCTCTGGATTCTACCTCAGCTAGTTCCTGACTAAAATGTAAGTAGATTTAGGTCCTATCTGGGTTCTTTCTTTCTTTCTTTTTTTTGGGGGGGGGCATACCCACAGCATAATGAAGTTCCCAAGCTAGGGGTTGAATAGGAGCTACAGCTGCAGGCCACAGTCATAGAAATGCAAGATCTGAGCCATGTCTGTGACTTACACCACAGCTCATGGTAATGCTGGATCCTTAACCCACCCAGCAGGGCCAGGGATCAAACTTGTGTCTTCATGAATACTAGTTAGTTTTGTTACCACTGAGCCACAACGGGAACTCCCCTAACTGGGTTCTGACTAAACATAAACTAGGCTTAGGCCATGACTAGGCATTAACTGAGTTCTAACATTTATCTAGGCTGAGTTTCTACCTTGACCTTAACTGGGCTTTGATTACATTTTAACTAAGCTTAGGCCCTGGTTATATCTTAACTAAGCTCTGACTAGGACTAAACTTTGTTTATCCTCTTCTTAGGACATCACTAGACTATAACTGGGACTTAAGTAGGCTTAGGCCCTATCTAGGGCCTGACATGTCCTAAACTAGGCTATGGCATTGGCTATATTTTACAACTCTGATGAGGGCTTAACCAAGTTAACTAGCTTTTAACTAGGCTTAGGTCATGGCTACACCTTAATAAGGTTCTAACAGGTCTTAACTATGCTTAGGCTCTAGCTAGACCTAACTATGTTCTCACCAGTATTTAATTACACCTCAACTAGACTCTGACTAGACCTTAACATGTTTCAGCCCTGGGTAGGCCTTAACTGGGTTATCTAGACTTTAACTGGGCAAGTAGGCCATAAGTAGGCTGTGTCCCTGGCTGCATCTTAACTGGGCTTACTAGTCCTTAGCTAGGTTGATTTAAGTCTTAACTAGGCTTTGAACCTGACTACACTCTGGTTAGGTCTAACTAGACCAATGGTATGGCTAGACCTTCACTGGGCTTAACCCCAGCTAGGCCTTATCTCACCTGAGGTCCTGGAGAGACCCTGGCCTTGTTGAGGCCTTGGCTAAATCTCAGTTACTCTTTACTATGAGTAAGCTCAATCACATACTCCCTTTTGGCCTTTACCTCCTTTAGTCTGCATCTGCCATTACCTCAGTTTTCCTGTAGTTTCAGGCTGCCCTCTGAGTCATAAAAAGGAAATTGACATGACCCCACCATACCCTCACTACAACAGGAAATAGACTACTTCTAGCTTCATTGCAGCCAGATGTATTTATAGTGTAACACAGGAAGCAACCACTGAATTGAGACTGGCCCCTGCCCCAAGAAACCAGGGGATACTCTTTTAGGTAACACTCCACCAGGAAGTACATTTCCTTTTCACCCAGTCAAGATGGTCTATATAACTACTGCCAGGAAACCTACATCTTGCAACAAGCTTTTAACAGATAGAGAAAAGTATTCCCAAGTCCAGGAGCTGTTTCTACAGCTTTTGCCTATAGTGTGCAATTGGCAGTTAAGAAAAGAGATAGCTGACACACTATCAGTAAAAGGACTGTAAGCTTCACAAGGCCGAACTCTGAGCATTTGTAGACCCTGTGAACTCTCCACAGTCGGCTTATCAAGCCTAATGTGAAGAAGCGGCCGGTTTGATGTATGCTGGCTTAGACTATTAAAGGATACTGAAGTCCTTAGCTGACAACTTAAGAACAAGATGATGAATGCAGCTCAGAGCATGAACCATGAATTCCTGTCTAATGGTTTCATCAATACCCTAGCGATGAGAGACCGGTAATTGGTTCCAAAACCCTGCTATGTTATTTGGTTTGGGAGTATATATTTATATAATTCAATTTTTAGTAAAATACAGTTGATTCTTTCTTTGTTGGGAGGTCACTTCAGCTCAACTAATCATTCTTGTCATCCTTATCAAGTTCTAAGTTAAACTTAAATATGCCTGTGTAGTTCTATAAACCCCTTCAGTACAGGGTGACTCAGTATCAGCCCTGGATGAACTACCTAAAATGTGTAGGTATTATCCAGGGCAAAGTGAGTAAGTAGCCCTGCTCAGGGAATAGTGCCTCAACAAAGCCAGTTCCTGTAGGATATAACCACTCCTTACATCAGTGGGTCAATGGGACTAATCATGGCACCAGGATCAGGGAGTTTATGCATTCATTCATTCATCTCACAAATTTTACTTATCATCTACTATGTACCAGATATGGTCCCAGGTACTGGGAGTGTGATGGTAAGCACAAATAAGCACAGCCCTTGCCCTCAGGGAGTTTTCATTCCACAAACAAATTCAAGAGAGGGTCTGCACAGTTATGAATTGAAGCCTGGATGACAACAATCTGTACCCTGTGGATATCACAGGGCAAAGTCAAATATGATGGGCAAAGCTCAAAATGACAGAAGAGCTTAGGAATGATGGGGAAAGAACTAGGCAGAATGCCATGAGGTCAGAAAAATAGAAGCAACAAGTGAGTTATTATCCTCACTTTATAAATATGGAAACAGAGTTGCTGCAGATCATCTGGCTAGTAAGTGGCAAGGATTCTAACCCAGAACTGACTGACCCAGAACCCACATGCTTTCCAGCATGACCACACTACAGGACTGATTTCTGGACCTAAAAGACTCAGGAAACAAAGCAAAGAGCTCCAAGGATCTTCGGATTCCTTTACTGAAACCACTCATCATCAGCTCAGTCCTTATTCCTCAGTTCTGCCCGATTTTCAACAATGGGGTGGACATACAGTTTTGACGGCAAGGGAGGCATGAAAATCTAGTGACAGGCCTCCAGGAGTGTGGCATGGGCAATGGCTGAAAAGACAGAGATGGTTACCACTGCATAAAACCTTTGCGTTATGACCACTTTTGTGGGAAAACAAACAAATAAAAAGGGCTACTCCATGAAGATTCTTTTATAGTACATGATTGAGAGAAGGTTTATGACTTATCCAATGTAACAAAATACTCTGAGGATTTACAGTCATCCCTGGGATGGTAAGGAATGCTAATGCTTAATAGTCAGCAGTTTGCCAACAAAACAGTGAATTCTTGCATGCAAATACACAGTCTATATCAAGCAAAAGTAAAATTTAGTCTCTTGCAAGCAAGAAATTAGCTCCATCCCTCTGATTAGTCACCTTGATCCGATGATGGGAGGGGGTTGATTGTACAGAGGTAAATAGGGGAAGTCCAGTTGAAAAGAGCAAACCAGCCTGCTTTCAAGGCCAAGGAACTCCCAAGGCTATTCAGGACTGCCAACCATCACTCAGTTAAACCTTAGAAAATGCCAACTGGTTCTACCTATCATCTCAAACTCCTCCCCACAGTGTCTCAGAAGCAAGTTGGTAATGCTATATTGTTGTGACTGCTAGATTCTCTAGCCCAGTTCCCTGGTCAGAGTGAGAATATTCTTTGGTCTCTTCAATCTCCCTGGAAGAGCCCATAGGGATGCAATGTACTTGTCACTCAAAGCCTTCTGGCAGGCCAAGTACAGCTAATGACGTCCGGTGTCCATTGGGAAAGAAAATGGCTCCATCGTTTGATTCGTCAGTGCCACAGAATTCAGAAATTCAGTATCACACAATTCATGACAGACTGCCTTTTCTAGTTCTTCAATTACTTGCCAGAATGAGAGGGGTCTTATGTTCTGAACTAGAAAGAATGTGGTAGGTAGAAAAAACATGCACAGTATAAGACAGAAAATGTATTTTCTAGCTTCTCTTTCTGCTCCTTGCCCCTACCATCACCACTACCACCACCACCACCACCACACCATCCTAGGCAAGTCATCTGTACTTTCTGGTCCTCAATTCTTCCTTCTATGAAATGGAATAGATGGCCCACTTGAAAAAAATAGAGGGAAAGTGGACAAGATGAACAAATCATAGCAGCAGAATGGATTGGAGTGCAAGCTTTGGAGTTATACAGATCAGGGTTTGAATCACAGCTCTGTCACCTTGTAGCTATAAGCCCTTGGCATGTGACTTTACCCTGCTGAGCCTCACATTTCCTTCTCTGTGAAAAGAGGGTGGATACTAATAATACCTATGTCACAGGGCTGTTGTAGGGCCCCAAACCAAGAATACTTGGAAAATTAGTTCAATTAATAAGCATGCCCCCTGTGCAACCTCACTCCTCTTATTGGCATCACTTTTGGGGTGTCTAAACAGTATTTATCAGACACTTGATTAAAATGCACTGACTGGTTTGTTAGACCTGCTCATAGAGCAGCAGAGAGATTCAGAGGTTGCTACCAAGGAAACTAAGAAGCCTGGAACATGGTGGTAGAACAGGGCAAGATAGTAGAGTTTTTCTTTATCCTCACCTCCAGTCAATTCAACCTGTATCTATTAATTTCCTTTTAACCATAACAAAGAAGTATCTTCCTGGAACCATTGTGATGGTACATAAAAGTGTCAGAGACTTTTGGGGCTTAACCTTAAAGAACAAGGGCCAAGGACTCTTGGGTTCTCTGCTCTGCTTGGGCACCAAACTCTCCTGTACTTTTATTTTATACATTCCTTCTTTCTTGGATTTCCCCAACCTCGGGCCAATCTCTGAGGAAGCTAAAGGCAGTTACAATACAATATTTGAAAGATACATTGAAAAGAAAAAGTATTATTAACTATGAGTTGCACTTGCAAACAACTTAATCAAGGCTTCCCTTAACAGTTGCAGAAGCATTACAAACCACTGGTGTAATTAGATCTCTCTCCAGTTTTGCTTTGCTATTCAGGATCATGAGGCAAGTATGTTGGCACTGTTTCTACACTGTGTTTAAGTTCAAGTACTGAGCCATTCATTCAGTCCAGGGAAGAAACAGAGAAAAGAATGAGTTTAAGGGTCTCAGAACTGAAAGCAAATAACCAAGGAAGGTTATCAAGGAAGGTTATTCTGGAGGCTGTGAACTGGACCCCAGTGTTTCTCAATGGGAGATGGCTTTGGATTTCTCCTGTGGAAATATAAGGGAAATAAATAAGCTAGGCCCACCTCACCTAGAGCCGGGGGTTTCAACTGAGTCAGTTTCTCCTCTCCACCCCTCAAGGACGTTTGGTACTATCTGGAAATTCTTTTGGTCGTCACAACTATGGGAGGCGGGGAGAGAGGTGCCACTGGTAATTCGTAGGTATAAGCCAGGAAACTACTAATCATCCTGCAATGCACAGGATGATCTTCTAGAATAGACTTACCCAGCCCAAAATGTATGAAATGTCTGTCGAGATTGAGAAAACCTGATCTAGAGAATTTTTTTTTTTGACCTTGCCCTTGGCATGTGGAAGTTCCCAGCCTAGGGATCAAACCTGCGCCACAGCAGTGATAATGCCAGATCCTTCACTGCTAGGCCACGAGGGAACACCTTAGAGAATCTTTCTATCCTGCCCATCGTAACAGCTAGAGAATATTCTTGAAAGCCTTTCTTGTGGGCAATGTGGGAGATACAACCATGGTGTCTGCCTTAAGGAAGCTTAGAGTCCAATAGGGAAACCAACCAAGCACAATGAAGCTACCAGACAACAGCTGTTTTCTTTCCTACATAGTATGGTCTAGCCCCTGGGTGCTACAGCGACTTTGAGGCAGAAAACAGAAGGCATGCCAATCGTTCAGGAAAACTTAAGAAGAGTTGACTCTTGAGTTGGTGTTTGATGGGGAAAATGACTCTTTCCCTTCCCCTCACTGTGAGGAGAAAGACGAATCTCTGCTCACTGTCCAGACTTCCTTTCTTCCCATTCTGTTTAACCAGCGTCTTGCAATCTGATTTCTGCACTCTGCAGACTCTAGGAGTCCACAGAAAATGTCCCCTTGTAGGTGATCAGTGACATGTGAATCACTAATCACCTGTCCTCAATATTAATCTCCCTGAACCCTTTTTTAAAATTCTCTTTCTCTCAGAGTTACCATCATGGCTCAGTGGAAATGAATCTGAATAGCAGGTTTGATCCCTGCTCTCGCTCAGTGGGTCAAGGATCCAGTGTTGCCGTGAGCTGTGGTGTAGGTCACAGATGTGGCTCAGATCCCATGTTGCTGTGGCTGCAATGTAGGCTGGCAGCTACAGCTCCCATTCAACCCCTAGCCTGGGAACCTCCATATGCCATGGGAGCGGCCCTAGAAAAGACCAAAAAAAAAATTCTCTTTCTCCTTGGCTTTTATGAAAATATCATCTGTTCTGGTTCCCTTTATATCTCTTGGGGCTCAGACTTTCTTTCTACAGCCACCATATATAGGTAAGAGGGCCTCAAACTCCAGCTTGCTGTCTTTTTCTCACTTGCTTTTTCCTCTTAGTTAATTATTTTATTCATTCATTTATTTCCATCAGTGTGTGTACATATATCTATATCTGTATATATGAATACACACGCATATACACACACAAATGCCACAAGGGATTTGAGGTAGTTATATCATGTTATGTAGTCTCCTTTAATTCTCAAACCCACTCCTATGGTTTTACCCATCATCTCTCTATAGGCAACTCTCCAAACTACACTTCTGACTTTGATGTCCTTTCTATACACTACTGCTATGTATCCAACCACCTGCCGGACAATGTCTGCAGACTCCTCAAATCCAACATATCCTAAATTTAGAGAAACCAACTCATCCTGGTTTGCCCAGGACTTTCCCAGCGTTAGCACTGAAATCAACACGTCCTGAGAATTCCCTCAACAGCAGACAAATGAGGACATATCTGAAATGAATTCGCTGCTGTCTGTCACAAACCCAGTCTTCCTCCTGATCTCCTGATTCCCCTCGACCATTTAATAGCAGAGATATCCGCAACTCCTCTTTACCTTCCACTCCTTCATTAAATTGATTACCAAATATTGTCAATTTAACCTCCAAAATATCTCCATTACCATCACCTCCTTTCAACTCTCACTGCTCTAATTCCAGCCGTCATCACCTCTCACCTGGAAAGTGACAATAGACTCCTAATCAGTCCCCTGCCTCTACTCTGTCACTCTACTCTCATCTTCCATACAGCCAAGGCTGATCATTCTGAAACACAAATCTGATCATGCATACATAATCATCTCATCAACACAGGGGTCTTTCAGCCTGAACCCCAAGAACAGTATTAAACCTACCAATATTCAATATTCAAGCATGATGGCCACACAGGATAATACCTAAGAAATGGTGCCTTGACTAACTAAAATGCACCAGTTAACAATATGAGCTGTAAGTGAAAAGCAAAACAAAACATCACCAACCACCATACTTTTGAGAGGCCAGGAATTTTGAGTCCTCCCACTACAGTTTGCCATCGTCTCACTTTTTCAGAGGAGTATATGATCACCACAGTTAAGGTAAGTCAGGATTGCCAAGGAACTTGAGGTAGACTATTTACGGCCTTGATATTCATCCGAAATAGAATCAACTGCAAGTCACAATCTGCAGAAACTAAGATAGTTTGAGAGAGAACACACTTGCTCCCTCAGGCAAGTTAATTTGTCTTAACTTGTTGGTGGCCCAACTCTCAAATCACCCCAATGCAAAAGCCATAGGCTTTCCATCCAGGCTAGCGAGAAAAGGGAGAATTTGCTTGAGTGATGTTTATATCTGTGACAGGAAATATGGATCCCATTTGAATAATGGTGGGTGGCGGGGGAACCAAATTTAGATTATGAGAGGTAAAAACTGCCAGGTGAAGGAGAAGCCAAAGGTCTTCCGCAGGTGGGAAGAGAGCTCGTCCCTCCCTTCCTCAGCAAAACCTAACTGTCCTCTATTGCCTCTTTGACACTGGCAAGTGATAAATTGTTTATGATAGAATTCACCTTGGGAGTGAAAAGCTGACTTTCAAAAAGGCATTAGAAAAAGATGGCAGGGAGTTCCCATTGTGGCACAGCAGAAACAATCCAACTAGTATCCATGAGGATGCAGGTTCGATCCCTGGCCCTGCTCAGTGGGTCGGGGATCCAGTGTTGCCGTGAGCTGTGGTGTAGGTCACAGATGTGGCTTGGATCCCATGTTGCCGTGGCTGTGATGTAGGCCAGCAGCTGTAGCTCCGGTTCAACTCCTAGCCTGGGATCTTCCATATGCCACGTGTGAGACCCTAAAAAGACAGAAGAAAGGAAGGAAGGAAGGAAGGAAGGAAGGAAGGAAGAAGGAAGGAAGGAAGGAAGAAGGAAGGAAGGAAGGAAGGAAGGAAGGAAGGAAGGAAGGAAGGAAGAAGGAAGGAAGGAAGGAAGGAAGGAAGGAAAGAAAGAAAGAAAGAAAGAAAGAAAGAAAGAAAGAGAAAGAAAGGCATACCTCTAATATAGGAATTTCCACCACATTGTAGGTAAATTCTTCTTCCTTCTAGGTAAGTAAGAGATGTAGCCGCCCCACAGAAGAAGGCTCCCCCAGCTAGGATCCTGCCTGTCTTATTTTTTGGCCACATTAGTTTTCCTAGTTTCTCTGTCACTTAAGAGCACATTGAAACATTGAAACATTTCCTGTATCTCCCAAAGACCTTGCTTCTGAAATTCATAATCCCTTCTCCATCAGGGACCTACCTAGTCAGAAACACACACATACACACCACGAAAAAATATATATATCCCTTCATTGTTTAACAGCAGCAACACCCAACTTCTCATCCTGGGAGATAGAAGCCATGATCCCTGCCCTACAGGAATTTAGAGTCTAATTAGGGAGAGCAATAGGCACAATTGAGAATCAGGAAGTATCGCGTATCTCACATAGTGACTTTTTTCTATGGTTGCTATAGGAACGTGGAGAATGGGGAGGTCAGCACACACTGACATCTTTAAGAAAACTTCAGAAAATAAAGGGGCGTGAGGGGACAATTTAGGGTGACAAAAATGAACTCATTAAACTACGGTCCTTCATCTGTACACTTACAATAGCTGCTTTTTTACTGTAAATTATACCTCAATAAAGTTGGTTTTTCAAGTGCAAAAAAGAGACGTTTTCAAAATTTTTCAAAGAATGGAATCAGTTCATTCAGGTGTAACAAAGGGAGAGGGATTTTGAGGATACAAGGGAAAAAAACCCCACAGAATTGGGGGCATTTTCTCTCTCTCTCTCTCACACACACACACAGAATTGGGGGCATTTTTCTCTCTCTCTCTCTCTCTCTCACACACACACACACACACACACACACACACACACACACACCCCTACCTTACTTTGGTCATATAACATGGTTCCAGCTTATTTAGGCTTAAAGCATTAAACAGCTTGTTCTAGAGTAAATCCTCTGCTGTCAACTTGCCTCTAGGCCAAAACCACTATGTTCACTGTCTTGCTGATCCCCATACCTCTAGCTCCAGCCCTAAGCTTCAGTCCTTTCTTCAGCACCTCACAGTCCTAGAAAATTAGAAGACAAATATGACTATTTGGTATTTAAGCGAACACTATGTGCCAGGCACAGAGCTGCTTTCTGTCTATCTGTAGGCATTAATACTCCAAATAATAATCCAGCTACCATTTTTTAAGAGTATGCTATGTGCAAGGCATCCAGACATTGTGCTGAGAACTTTCTGTGTGTAGTATCTCATTTAACCCTCACAGTAATCCTAGGAGATAGACAATATTATTATTCCCCTTTGTCAAATGACAAAGTTGAGAATGTTAAGGACTTGTCCAAGGGCACACTGTTAATAAATGTCCAAGCTCTAACTCCAAAGTCTACATACCAGAGACTGTGTTGCATAGTGGTTGGAGCCACACGTCAGCAACCTTTTTCTGTAATGGGCCAGATAGCAAATATTGTACCCGTCTTTTTTTTTTTTAATTATTATTTTTTAGGGCCGCACTGGCAGCATATGGAGTTTCCCAGGCTAGGAGTCAAATCGGAGCTGCAGCTGCTGGCCTAAGCCATAGCAACAGCAACGCCAGATCCAAGCCATGTCTGCGACCTACACCACAGCTCACAGCAATGCTGGATCCTTAACCTACTGATGAGCAAGGCCAGGGATCGAACCCGGGTCCTCATGGGTACTAGTCAGATTTGTTCCTGCTGAGCCACGATGGGAATTCTAGATAGCAAATATTTTAGGCATCATATGCCATAGGTCTCTGCTGTAATTACTCAACTCCAGAATGTGAAAAAAAAAAATGAATGTGGCTATATTCCCATAAAATTCTATTTACGCAAACAGATAACAGGCTGCATTTGGCCCCCAGGCCATAGTTTGACAACCTCTGAGTCCGAGCATCAGTGCTGTTCACAGACAGACCTAGGTTCAAGAGACGAAGGACAAAGCTTTTAGTCTCTCTGTATCTCAGTTTCTTTTTTTTTTTTTTTTTTTTTTAATTTTATTTTCCCACTGTACAGCAAGGGGGTCAGGTTATCCTTACATGTATACATTACAATTACAGTTTTTCCCCCACCATTTCTTCTGTTGCAACATGAGTATCTAGACATAGTTCTCAATGCTACTCAGCAGGATCTCCTTGTAAATCTATTCTACGTTGTGACTGATAAGCCCAAGCTCCCGACCCCTCCCACTCCCTCCCCCTCCCATCAGGCAACCACAAGTCTCTTCTCCAAGTCCATGATTGATTTTCTTTTCTGAGGAGATGTTCATTTGTGCTGGAGAATAGTAATACCTCCCTCATAGAGCCAACATGAGGAATAAGGACTAAAGGAATGAATAAACACAAAGTACCTGGCACATAGTAGATTTCTTGGTAGGTTTTTTGTTTGTTTGTTTGTTTGTTTGTTTTTAGGCCCACACCCATGGCTTATGGAAGTTCCCAGGCTAGGGGTCAAATCTGAGCTGCAGCTGCTGGCTTACACCACAGCTCATGGCAACGTCAGATTCTTAACCCACCAAGCCAGGCCAGGGATCGAACCCACATCCTCATGGATGCTATATCGGTTTCGGAACCTGCTGAGCCACAACGGGAACTCCCAGTAAATTATTATTAAAAGCCCACCACGGCACTGACTTCTAGAAGGAAGGAGAAAGGAAATGGGTTAGAATTGGTACCCCCTCTTTAAACTCAAGCCATCAGGCTCCAATAGTCTTGACATTCAGCAGCAATAATCATCCCCTAAGGATGCCAGCTACTTTTATTTCCCCTTCAGCTATACAAACCTTGTTCTTTTGTGAGTGGATATTCCTGTTCTAGTCATTAGTGAGAGAGTCTCCTGGTTTCAAGGGAGGGCAGGAATATGATTTTGTCATTATTTGTTAGGAGGTTCCTTCAGGAATGAGATTCTGGCTACTGGAGTCAAGTCTGTGTACACGTACCTGGCAGAGGGCCTGGCGCAGAGAAGATGCTCAGTAAATGCTGCGGGGTTGATTCATCTGGTTTCGGAGTGGTCCTGCCTAGAAGAAGGAAAGGGACTTCTTAAAAGGCCTCAGAGCACTTCTTTGTGTGCTCTTGGAGAGAGGGGGTGGGGATGGGTGGGATGAACATCCTCTTCCTCGGCTACATTAAGCACCATTCCTGAATCATCACCCAATGAAAGCCACACAGAGCAAGTTTTTTGGTTGTTGTTGTTATTTTGGGTTTTGGGGTTTTTCGGGTTTTTTTTGTTTTGTTTTGTTTTGTTTTGTTTTTGTTTTTGTTTTTTTTTTTTTTTTTTTGGTGTTTTGGGTTTTTTTGCCTTGAGCCAAAACCATACTCATGGAATCGCCCACCTTGGCTTTAAAGAACCCCCTGAGGCATCTTAGCTTGTCCGCCAGCCCTGAAAAAGCCATCCTTCTTGCAATCCTGACTTGCCAGTCTTTCTCAATGAAAATTTCTTTTCCTTATCTACCAAGTTGTCTCTCTTTCTATAAAATGTGTCACGCATAATAATCCAGTTTTTCATTCTGGAATTTGTTAAGAGTTATTTATAGGATCTGACTATACAATGAGAACTGTCCTGACTCCAATTGGATGTGCTTCTCCAATGCACTCTTCCTCCCCACCTCCCCATCACTAACCCTGCTACCACTGCCATCAGTCTCCTTTCCAGGATTCCAAGTCTGCAAGTAGCACGACAGAACACACCCTTAGAACATTCAGAGGAACTGATCCTGGAGGCAGTGCTGATGTGTGCAAACTGCCTAAGCAACGACTGTGTCAGGTCACATGTATAGTCACTTTAAGACTATCCATCCAAAAAGCAACAATTCTCCATCTTATAATAATAACAGTAGCCATAATGTTGAAGATAGCTCACATTTCTTGAATGCTTCCTCATCTAATTCTCACAACAACCCATGATGAAAAATGACCATGATATTTGTTTTCTTGTTGCCAGACACTGAATTAACTCTCTTATTGTTCAAAATGACCCTGTGACATGGATTACTATTATAATCTCATTTTTCAAATGGGAAAACTGAGGGCCAGAGAGATTAAGTAATTTGCCCAAGATCTTCCAGCCAGGAAGTGGTGGACCTAGAATTTGAACCATAGGCCTGTCTGTCTGACTATGAAGACTATGCTATTACTCAATCTTATTAGAAATATCTTTGTGTATATAGCCTACATCCTACCATTAAGCTAACAAAGATGTATGAGTGCCATCTTCTATTTGTTTGGTGCCAAGAACTTTTCAAAGCACTTTTCCACTCATCATTCATTTGATTATCAGGGCAGCCCTATGAAGCAGGCAGGATGGGTGGTGGGACCACCATTACACAGATAAAGACCCAAACACAAAGACTTGTCCCAAGTCCCACCACAAATCAGAGGCCAAACCAGTTATAGTTCACTATGTGTGTTTTCAAAATGTGCACTTTATTATATCTAGGGGTTAATTTTCCTCCACCTCCTTTATGCTGATTTCATGCTGAAGATTTGAAAGGAAGTGGGCAGCCCATAGCATGTCATGAACCCTCCAGGCAAGCCTGCTTATAAATGTGAAAACTACTTGGGCATACTTGACTCGGTCTCCCATTCACCCTAATCTTTCAGCATCTGTTATATCTAAACACATCTTGTGACCTGAAAAAAAAAAAAAAAGAGGGACCTTGGTCCTTAAGAACTAGATGTACATATCTCACCATTCATCTCTCCATTGTTTTATTTTATTTATTGAACAATGCCAGGTCCACAATTCCAAAGTCTGACAAGTTCTAAAAACTAAAAGAAAAAAAAAAGTTTATAAATTTCCTATTAAAACTCATATGGTGGAAAAACCTGAGATGAACTGATATAAGGCAATTTATGGTCTTTATCACATTGAGTTTAAGCATTCATGGGTCTCAATACCAAAATATTAATGTGTTTGATTATAGTAATGTTGGCAGATAAAATACAGTTTATCTGTATTTAAATGTAACATCCAGTTACATTTAAACTTCAGATAAACAATGAATAATGTCCTAAAGGGACATATTTATACTAAAACATTATTGTTTATCTGAAATTCCAGTGTAACTGAATGTCTTGTATTTTTAGCGGATAAATTTAGCAACCATAATTTTGGGTGCTTCCTCAAACTCCACTGGGATTGTTACCTAATATATGGCACAGAAAGCATGTTACTGTTCTAAAATCTGATAAATTTAGAATTCCAAAACACATCTGACCTCAAGGTTTGGGAATAGACAGTGTGGATCTGTGGCGTCTTCCTGGCACTGGGCTTGGCACTACCAGGGCACTCAGCTCTCAAAGGCTCATGCTATCAGAATTGGTTTCCCCTTTGGCTCTCAGTTATACTCTCTACAACCCCAACCCCTCTCTGTTCCATGTGTCATTAGTTTATCAATAGTTTATTTCGGAGTTCCCATAGTGGCTCAGCAGTTAACAAACCCCAACTAGCATCCATGAGGACGAGGCTTTGATCCCTGGCCTCGCTCAGTGGGTTAAAGGATCTGGTGGTGCCTCAAGCTGTAGTGTAGGTTGCAGACGCGGTTTGGATCCAGTGTTGCTGTGGTTCTGGTGTAGGCCAGTGGCTACAGCTCGGACTGGACCCCTAGCCCGGGAACCTCTATATGCCATGGGTGTGGTCCTAAAAGACAAAAGACAAAAAAAAAAATTTATTGCTCTCTGCTTTGATATTTTATTCCTCAACACATTTCCCCTTCCAGCCTCTTGATTGAAACAAGTAGGATCACAACTCCCAGCTGACCTAACTACACCCTGTCTGACTTCTTTGGTTTTAGTGGGTTTCTAGGCTCTCCTCTTCAATTGCCCCGACATGCTAGGTCACTCGCTCCCTCTCTGGTGAGTTTTCCAATGCAGGCTCCCCTTCTAGAACTTCCCTCTCTGGAGTAGGAAGTGAGTTCCCATCACCCTCTGCTGCCATCTCATGGCTGGAATAAGCCATTACATTGGACTGCATTCCACAGCTGTAGATGCTTTTCCAAGGCCATTACCTCTAACACAGGAGAATTATAGCATCTGCCAGGAAACCTCATTTAGCTAATTCTGACGGCTGTGTATACTTGCAAATGGAAAATTACATATTTTTAAAATATGTGTTCCAAAGCAGAGTTTTCAGCATCTCGCTTCACTTTCCTCCATTTAGTTCAAATTAGTGAAACTTAGCTCTAGTTTGAAATTAGAGGTATGACTGCCAGTTGACTTATTCTGAGTCTGCACATGTGTTGCCATTGCTTTGGATAGCCCAGGTCGGGAACCAAGGTGGCCAGCTAAGCACAACGATGGCCAACTGGGTCCCAAACGTCTCAGTACTCCCTGGGTTAGCACGCCTCCCCCCCCCCCTTTTTTTTTTTCAGAAAAATGCAGATAAATATCAAGTTTGGTAGACAGACACTAACTACATGTAAAATGTAGTCACTACTTCCCACGCAGAGCATCACAGAATATTGGTTGTGGTTGAATGTGCGTATATGTATAAATGAATCACTTTATCGGCAGAAATTATCACAACATTGTAAATCAACTGTACTTTGATAAAACTTTAAAAAATGAAAAAAAAATGTAGGGGCTACTTCCCATCATAATCTGAGTCTACAGTGCTTGCCAAAACCTATTTCTTCATCTCAAATTTCTACTGCAGTGATAAAAAGCAGAACCACTGAATGAAAGTAGCTCCCGCAATGGTGAGTGAAGGGAGGGGTTTTGAAGCGTATCTCCCTCTTTGGGAAATCTTGCATTGCCACCCATTTCCTTTTTGAGCATTTTTCTCCTCCTCAGAACCCAGCTTGATTAGCAAGTACAAAACAAACCAACAAAACTCATTCTCTCTCCAGTCATTTAATGCTGGCTGGCTTTTTAAATACACTTTTATACACAACTAGCCAATTTTCTGAAGAACCGACATCTGATGCAATCGAAGTGGGGTCTATTCCATTGTGCAACCATTCACTGAGGGAGCAGAAGAAGGTTCTTGAAGATCTGTAGACATTTTCAAACTACCAAGATAGGCCCTTTATCTCAGATCCTGCCTTAGCCAGGAAATGATTTTTCTTCCCAAGCCGCCCTCGGGTGGGGCTGGGGGTGGGGCAGCCACCCATTCTCACCTTTCAGATTTTCTTTTCCTCCAAAGGAACTAAAGGAAGACGTGTTTGCAGCCGTAAATCCCCCAGCTTGAAGTCAGCTCATCTCTTTTAGGAAACACAAAGAAAACTCACTGTCCATAACTTCCGAGAACAGGCCCGTGCTGCCTCACCAAGCTCTGAATGTTCGCATGTCAAGGTGACCTTCCTTCCAGTCTCATCTCTTGCACTTTTGTACGCACCCAACAATTTCACATCATCTGAAAATAACCAGTTAGGTGACTCAGTGTGGGACTGACTTCTCTGATCTCAATCTAACTGTTTTCGTACTGACAGCCTCCATAGCAGCAAACAGGGTACAAGGTGGGAGTTAAGAAAAACTTTGCTCCTCTGACCTTTGCTATTCCGAATGGAGCCACTAAAAGCTCACTGCTACTGGCTTTTTGCTCTGCCTCATAGCCTGGCTTACTTCTCAAGAGCTCACCCACCCCCATCCCCCATCCTCTTCTCCTGCCGGGGAACTTTCCCTCATTTTCCATTACCTCCTCAGTGTGGGGACTCAATAACCAGAGTTATAGCCTGTCCCTAGCACACTACTCTTTTGTTTGTTTGGTTTGGGGTTTTTTTGCCATTTCTTGGGCTGCTCCTGTGGCATATGGAGGTTCCCAGACTAGGGGTGAAATCGGAGCTGTAGCCGCCGGCCTACTCCACAGCCACAGCAATGCGGGATCCAAGCCGAGTCTGCGACCTACACCACAGCTCACGGCAATGCCGGATCCTTAACCCACTGAGCAAGGCCAGGGATCGAACCCACAACCTCATGGTTCCTAGTCGGATTCGTTAACCACTGAGCCATGATGGGAACTCCCCTAGCACACTACTCTTAAATGAGCACTAACTACAGTGCTTGACACACAGTACATACTCAGGTGTACATTGCTGTTGTTATTATGACTATCTAACCTAACTGACCCTCAGTTTTCTCCTTTTAAAATGGGTATATATACCATACCAACCCCCCAGTGTAGTCATACTTCTAAAAGTATGTGAAACAGGGAGTTCCCGTTGTGGTGCAGCAGAAATGAATTCTACTAATATCCATGAGGACTCAGGTTCGAAGCCTGGCCTTGCTCAGTAGGTTGGGGATGTGGCATTGCCGTGAGCTGTGGTGCAGGTCACAGATGAGGCTCAGATCTTGCATTGCTGTGGCTGTGGAATAGGCCAGCAGATGTAGCTCCGATTCGACCCCTAGCCTGGGAACTTCCATTTGCCTCAGCCCTAAAAAGAAACAAAAAAAAAAATGACGTGAAACACAGAAAGTTCTGTGTACAACCCATCTCTGACTGTTATAACTACTACTAGAAAAATGCCTTGAGAGAACACAGAATATGAGGTGAAAAGAGAAACGTGTGCATGTGTGTGTTTGGGGATATTGGGGGGGGTGCTTTTGGGGCTATTTTGGGGGAAAAGAGTTCTGACTGGGTAATGCATTCGGAATGCCTACGGGGCAGTCGAATATTTAGGTCTGAGGTTTAGCAGGGAGGCAGAGAGGAAATTTTCTCATTTTAACAAATACAGTAAATGCCTGCAAAGCCCCCTGAGATGTGAAATGTTATACAACACACACAATTGTTCCTCCCCTTCAGAAGCTTACCCTTGTAAGAAGGTCGAGTCAAAGGGTCTTCGGACAAGTGTAGCAGGAGGGAAGCTCTAAGCAGTACCATAAGGAAGAAGCAAAGGGAACTGGGCCCGAGGAGGAGGGATTTCCTCTGGCTGGGGCAATCAAGGAAGGCTTCCAAAAACAAGCAAGGTTCTCTGATTGAATAATTCTCTGCAGCCTTTCCTTATGACTCTAAGTGCCTGCTGATTTGTCCCATCTCTGAATGCCCTAAGTTCCTACATTGCGATGCCTCATGACAAAGTAGTGAGCTTTTCCAAATGCTGAATGGATCCAATCTGAATGGCTAGATCTCAATCTGATCTTTCTTTTTTTATAAAATGGTGCTAACAGGAGATCGAAGTGGCATGTGTTTTGTTTTTTTTTCCCCCCATGTGCTTACTTGGCAAAATGATCTCCTGATATGGAAGGGCCTTCACTGGTCTGTTGAGAGCCAACCATCTGGGAACCTAACACTTTTACCATCTGTACCACTTGCACGGGCATCTGAACACAAACACTATGGTCCTGTTACTTGTTTCACGTGAGTTTGGCTGGCCTCTCAGTGAGATCCCGCAGGTGGAATTGCTGGCAGTTTCTTTTGTCAGGGCCCTCTCCCCAAGCCTGTCACACAGAACTGGGCACAGCACGTGCACAGAGACACTTGTTGAAATGCCTGAACTGAATCACATGGACCTTGCACGCCCTTGGCAATGAGCAAGTCAAATTCTGTTCTGAGGCTTTGCAACAGAGGAGTATTTATTCAAGAAAAGCAGCTGAATTTCAGTAAGAACAGCTAGTTTTGTAGTAATTTAAGTTGCCCTATTCAAATCTTCCTTTACCCAGCTCCACAGAAACCTTGAAAACAGTCTTGAAACGCCAGTAACTGTGAAAAGGAGCAGTTCGGCACCCACTGAAGGCGAAAAAGACTGAGTGTGGGGTGCCCTGAAATGACCCATTCCCAGAGAATTGAGATTTCTGCGACCTGTCTGGCAACCCTCTAGAAAAGCTCCATTTATGGGGCTTGTCTTTGTGTGATCTGACTCCGGACCAAAAGATCTTTCCCTGGGGGCGGGGCACTTGTTGAAAAAAAATCAGCAGCAATTGTTTAACATCAAGGCTACCTTGAGGTAGTGGATAACAGTTGAGACAAACAATAGGCTTAACAAAAAGCAATCTGCTTCTAGCCATTAAAAAATTATATGCTGCGAATTTCTAACTGAAGTGTAAGAGTGGTTCAACATAACAAAATCAATGTAATATATTACATTAACAGAGGGAAGAAAAAAAACACATGATCATCTCAATTAACAAGAAAAAGTATTTGACAAAATCCAACACCCTTTTTTAATCATAAGAAAACACTCAGAAAACTCATAGTAGAAATTCCTCAACCTGAAGGAGGTTGAAAAACTCATAGATAATACCACAACTTAATGAAAAATGACTGAGAGCTTTCCCCCTAAAATCAGGAACAAGACAAGGATGTGCAGTCTCACCACTTGTATTCATTATTGTACTGGAGATTCTAGCCGTGTCAATTAGGTAAGAAAAAGAAGTAAAGAGCAACTAGTTTGGAAAGGCAGAAGTAAAACCTTATTTATTCACTGATGACATGGTCTTCTATATAGAAAATCATAAGGAGTCAACAAAAAAGCTATTAGGGCTAATAAATGAGTTTAGCCATATTAGAGGATACAACGTTTATATACAAAAGCATTTTTTTTAAAGACTAGAAATGAACAACCCAAAAATAAAACTAAGAAAATAATTCCATTTACAACAGCATCAAAAAGAATATACTAAGGAGTAAACTTATTAAAAGAAGTATAAGACTTGTACACTTAAAACTACAGAGCACTGTTGAAAGAAACTAAAGATCTCAACAAATGGAAAGACGTTTCAAGTTCATGAATTGGAAGATTTAATTTTATTAAGATGACAAAACTTCCCAAATCCCCAAATAGTTCTATAGGTTCAAACCACTCCCTATTAAAAAAAACCCAGGTTCTTTTTTTTTTTTTTTTTGCATAATTTGACGAGATCATAAAATCCACATGTAATGCAATGGAGACAGAATAGTGAAAACAACTTTGAAAAAGAACAGAGAATTTATTTTTTTTGAAAATTTAATTAGAATATATTGTATAGAGTTGAAAACAGAAAGTTGTAAACATTAAAATGGGTGAGGGAGAGAGACAATCCAGCCCTAAATTTTCTTATTTGATGGCTACAGTCATTCTAGTAATCTGGCATTTTTCTTCACACTCAAGGTTACTTGTTTACTTTTAGTAACATGGTGTGAAATGACTAAATGATTAATTCCAAGTTAAATAACCATCATCTTAGTGGCAAATTATCTGCCCACCACTTACTAAAATCATTGTTTACTTATACTTTATTAGTATTCGACAAGTCATATTTTTCTTTATATTAACAAACATATAAAATATTTTGTAGCACTACAATGGACACTTAATATATGAAGATCTGAAGGTATGATGACTCTTTATAGTTACTACTCTGGACAGGAGACGTGTCTGAATTATTGCAGAAAGAACAGAGAATTTAAAAACTTACTAAAATTTCAAAACTTACTACAGAGTGACTGTAATCAAGACAGTATGGCACTGGCATAAGGATATACTTATTGATAAATGGAATAGACTTAAGAATCTAAAAATAAACCCTTATATTTATGGTTAGTTGATTTTCAACAAGGGTACCAAAACAATTTAATGGAGAAACAGTAGTCTTTTCAAAAAATGGTGCTGAGACAAGTGAATGTCCTTATGCAAATAAATGCAGTTGGACCCCTCCCTCACACAATATGCAAAAACTTAAAGTGAATCAAAGACCTATGTATAAGAGCTAAAGCTATCAAACTCAGAGATGGACATATAGGTGTAAATCTTTGTGACCTTGGATAGAGTGATGGTTTCTTAGATACGGCAGCAACAGCACAAGCAACAACAACAACAAATATAAAATGGACTCCATCGAAATTAAAAACGACTACTCTAGGCTCTGTACAATTTGGCCTTTAGTGCAATCAAGCACACAACACATCCATACTGCTCTTTTTCCTGCAATCCTTCTTTCTGAGGCATCCTTGAATGCAACTAGAGATCGACTGTCAGTTGGAACTTCAATATGCAAGCAGGAATTAGGACTGCGCTTTCAAAGCTCACAGGTGTTTTAGGATTAGATATTACATGGTAGCTTAAGACAAGTTTGTTTTATAATATTCTAATTGCAGTTTGTTCTGCCAGAGCCCACACTACCCTATACTACTCTTGTCAGATCTAAAAATAGAAAATAAAAATCTGTCCAACTTTAAAATGATCATCTTCAGCCAAATTTAAAACCAGAGCAGAGGCATTGAAAATTAAGGTTGGATGGTCACATCCACTATTAAAAGACGCTTCATATCTGCATTTTTGCTTTAGGGGAGAGTGATTTTTGGGGTCAGAGTTCTTGGGGAGATGCAAGGGGAAGTCCTAGGAGATCATAAAGACTATGGTGAAGTGGTCTGAATATCTGGTTCTGGCAGCAGCAGGAGGCAATACTGTAGAACAGCGAACTACAACCTGCTGCTTCTTTTTGTGAATAAAGTTTTACTGGCACACAGCTACACCCATTCATTGGCGTACTACCTATCGCTGAGTTGAGTTATTGCAAAAGGGACGATATAGTTTGCGAAGTCCCAAATATTTACCATTTGGCCCATTACAGAAAAGGTTTGCTGACCCCCGCTGTGTCACATCAGTGATTCAGTCTGCATATCTCCATTTAGATGTCCCACAGACAAATCTAACCCAGCAGTTATAAAAAATGCATTCATCTCCATAAAATTGTTCAGCTTCAGTGTTCCCACTCTTAGTTAATGGCACCCCAAAGAGAAACCTCCCTCCCTTTTACCTTCTTCACCCTATATATTACTTCACTTCCCATTCATCGCTACATTGTGCCAATTCCACCTCCTCACTGTTTTGAATCTGAGCACATCACTTCATTTCCACTCCCATTACCTTAGGCTGAGTCATGATCATTTTGTTCAAGATTGATAACAGCTTTCTAACTGATCTTCCTGCCTCTAATTTTGCCCACCTTCTTCCCCCAATCCATTTTCTACTCAATAACTAGAAGGATCCTTCTAATATCTCAATCTGATTCTGGCACATGGATAATAATACGATTTAATGAGAGTAAGTTCTCTCCCTTACCATGTGCTAGACATAGTTAAGTGCTTCATGTGTCGTAACTGATCTTAATCATCACATGAATCATATGTGATAGATGCGGTTGCTAACGCCATTCTTTTGATGAAGAGTTTGAAGAGCAGAGAGAACCAATGCAATCTAGCTCAAATGTCTATGGCCTTAACTATCTACTGCTCTACACACACACACACACACACACACACCCCCACACCCCTATCATTTGTGGCTTCCCACTGCTCTTAAAGTGGGTCATACTAGTCATAATGGCCAAAGACTACATTTTGATCTTCTGTAACCCTGCCTAACTCCCCAGCCATTCCCAGACTGGCAGCTCAAGCTGCAGCCATTCCAGACTACTCTAGCTCCCATACCAGTCATGCTCTGTTTCACCTCCATACCTTTAGTCGAGTTATCCCCTCTGCTTTGGCTGTCTCCTCCCTTCCCCTCTCCTTCCCTACACCTAACCAGTTTCTACACATCTTTTAATGCTCCACCCAAGTATCACCTCCTCCGAGAAGCCTTTGCTGAGCAGTCCAGTTTTGCCCTTCCTTTGGTCTCCCATTATGCCTTATTTTCCTATCTATTTCCATGCCTTTACTACTTTATAACTGCCTTTTTATATAGCTGTCTCCCTCAGTAGGCCATGTTTTCCGAGTGCTTTTTCCTATTGCACCCAAATATTTTGTTTTACCCTTCTACTTTTCCGTACTTTTTTCAAGGACTTTTTCATCCCAGCCTTTGGCTTAGGTTATAATGCCAAAAAGAGTAGAAAGGGACCGTGCAGGCTTTTGTCATTTTGTGTGAATGTGTGAAAAGGAAATGTGAGGACAAAAGGAGGATCATGAACATCTTTGGAGAAAATGAGCTCACACGATAAAAAGACTTTCAAGCTTCTTTTTTATCATTTTATAAGAGTAAACTGCTTTAGGGTAGGCTAGACCCCAAAATGGATAATGGCTCAAACACAATAGAATTATTTTAGTCATGTAACTGTCCAAGATGGGTCTTCTTGGTCAGCAAGACAGTTCTCCTCCACATGCTCCTTGAAGGACAGAGAGTGATAGAAGCTCCTTAGTCCATCCTGAGTTACCACAGCCAGTCAGCAAGAAGGGGAAAGAATATGGAGGAGCACACATCCAGGACTTATATAGGCCAGACCTAGAGGCGCCATTCATCATTTCTCATCACGTTCCATTGTTGAGAACTTGGTCATGTCGTCAAGCCTCACTGCAAGGGAGACTGGGACATGGAGTCCAGCCATGCGCTCGAAAAAGAGAAGAATGGTTTTGGTGGGAAGCTAGTGACCTTCACAGATACAATGCCACTAAAACTGACTTAGTTTGCCTTGGGTGTTAAGTAAATGATGGAAGAATTTTATTCTCTTGTACTAGTAAGCTCCATGGTGCAGCTCTGTTTAACTCTTCCCACAGGAAGCTGGAGTAATCAAATAGAGGCGATATTTAAAATCATTGCTGACAGTTGAGCTCCCTATTGAGTTGCTTACCAGGAAGTAGCAGCTGGAAAGTGATTTGCAAATGCTGGCGATCTCTTAACTATTAATTACTGACACTTTGTAGATTGCCTTTAAGTAAAATCCCAGCTGAGTTAGATACTGTCTTATGATATTGGCCCCCAAATAGGTTTTCCTCCCTTTTTTTTGTTTTTTAGGACCACACCCGTGGTATATGGAGGTTCCCAGGCTAGGGGTCAAATTGGCGCCGTAGCTGCTGGCCTACGCCACAGCCACAGCAATGCTGGATCCGAGCCACATCTGTGACCTACACCACAGCTCACAGCAAAGATGGATCCCTAACCCACTGAGCGAGGCCAGGGATTGAACCTGCATCACCATGGATGCTAGTCAGATTCGTTTCAGCTGAGCCACGATGGGAACTCCTAGATTTTCCTCCTTTGCATGGCTAGACGAGAGAGGGAGTTAAAGAGATGACAGAGTAGCTAGCTCTTTGCTAGCCAACCAAGAGGTGCTCAGAACCAAAAGGGGAAAAAAGAAACAATCCAAAAGGAAGTCATTTCCACTGCAAACCATAGCCACAGGCATGAGTTTATTTGCTGCCCGTTTGTGTTTGCCCAAAGTACACATTGGTCAATGACCTTATGTAAGCTAGGGGAATGAGTAAAAGTAAATCGATTTGAAAGGAAATGTCCCCACAGTTCTCTGCTATAAGACATGCACGTTCCTAGGAGAACTTTGTAAAACAGCTGCCCAGGCTCTACTCCCCAGGAAGACTCATTTAGTCAGTCTGTGGTGTGACTTGGGAATTGGGATTTTTTTTTTTTTTCATGTTCCCTGGATGATCGTGATGCAGAGCCAGGTTTGGGGAAGCATCTCTCTAACACAATGGGAGAGGGAATGGGGAGGCATGCCAAGGCTCAAACCAGAGCCATTCTATTTAATGTCTGAAACTAATAATAAACCCTAAGGAAGAGGTGGTCTCCTAGCTTGACATGTAGAGCTCTTGCTGGGCTTAGACCCGCTCATGGGGACCTAGAAATCAGGCCTCCTCTAGGGATTGGCCACGCAGCCGGCTGTAAACTAGGAGAGCTATTATGAATGGAGACTTCCTCCTAGACATCCCAGATGATGCTTAACTTGTTCTCTTCTTTTCCCAGTTTGTGGCCCAGCCCAATTGCCAACAGTTGCTTGCCACTCTCTGGTACGACGGCTTCCCTGGATGGCGGCGGAAACACTGGGTAGTCAAGCTTCTGACCTGCATGACCATTGGGTTCCTGTTTCCCATGCTGTCTATCGCTTATCTGATCTCACCCAGGAGCAACCTTGGGCTGTTCATCAAGAAACCCTTTATCAAGTTTATCTGCCACACAGCATCATACCTGACCTTCCTCTTCATGCTTCTCCTGGCTTCTCAGCACATCGTCAGGACAGACCTCCATGTACAGGGGCCTCCCCCAACTGTTGTGGAATGGATGATATTGCCTTGGGTTCTTGGTGAGTCAAAGGGAGCAGGAGCTATGGCCAACTGCCTTCTGGCCCTGTCTAAAGAAACTACTTCTATAGGCAGTTGGGCTAGCCATGAACTAGGGCACCTTCCCTCTGTGCAGTGGGAGAGTCCTTTGTTGGGAGTCTCAGAGATACGTTTCCTTCATCCCTAGGCCCTGGTCACTCAGTATCACAGTCTTCACGGTGAGATCGGCAATGTATCCAGGGCTCGTTTCTACCAACCTAACATCATCCAGGACAAGGAAACTGTCTGGCAGTTGGTTTAGAAGGAAAGCCAAGTGTCAGTCAGGACAGGTTTCAGGCAAGCTCTCAGGGCAAGTGCTGATCAGTCTATTCACAGCCATCTTTACCATAACTGCGGTTTTCTCATGGCTGCTCTGCACAATCCCAGTACTTATTCAGGGTCCACATCCTATTGGGAAACTGATTTCACAACCAGGAGGGGAACCTGGAAAGTTCACACAATTCATGGTAAAAGCAGTCTTATCAGAAGTCTTCCAGGTATAATTAGATGGCATTGCACTCCCAGTGCATTGCCATCCTCCAAGTCCTTGCTACTCAAACTGTGGTCCCCAAACCAGCAATGTCAGCATCACCTGGGAACTTGTTAGCCACGCAGGATCTCAAGTCTCACCCTAGGTCAATGGAATCAGAATCTGCATTTTAACATGATCCCCAGGTGACTCACATATATTTTAAGGTCTGAAACGCCCTGCCTTAGACCACAGCCACACCTTTTACTGCTTTCCACATTCTAAGGCCAAAGAAACATCTAGGTCATCAGGCCAAATTTCGTGAAACTCACACACAATAAGAGAAGATAGAAGAAAAGAGGATAAATTTTTCTGGGCCCCATTGCCCAGCTTCAGCCCCAACATAATTTGGATCATGGCCAGCTCGTTCACCTCAAAACTCATTGAGAAGTTTTCCCTCTAGCACATAGTGGAAACTAAGGACTATGGGATAATGGTGACCTAATTAATTTATGAATGAAATTACCCCCACTCTAAAATGAAAAGAGGGTAGAATAGGGCGCCCTAAATTGCAAGAACATTTCAGTACTATAGGAACAATGTAAAAGTGAGTAGTGTCTAGAAAAATATAACATATGGGCATCATTAGGTAAAACCTATTAGGTTTGGCAAGTTTAAGGCAAGGAGGTGAGGGATCAAGGAAAGAAGAAAGTTACTACTATTCTAGGGGCTCCACTGACCCCCAATTCAGTCATAGATTTCCTCTTTCTTCATTTGGGGGGCTTCTACTATGATGATTCTTCTGACCTGTGAAGAAATAAACCTTTTGCCTCCATTCTTCAGGTTTCATTTGGGGGGAGATTAAGGAAATGTGGGATGGTGGATTTACTGAATACATCCATGATTGGTGGAACCTGATGGATTTTGCAATGAACTCACTCTACCTGGCAACTATTTCCTTGAAGATTGTGGCCTATGTCAAGGTAACTTGGAATGTTTGTCATTTAAAAAAAAAAATGATGATTTTGGTTACCTTAAACTTTAGTACTGGGAGCATAAAGAATTTAAGGGAAAAGTGCTCATGACAGTCCAATCCATGTGGGAAAGTACCATATAAAGAGATATTCTTTCAATGATTTGGAAGCTGTGTCCACCTAAACCAAAGAAAGTGGAGAATGGAGCAATTAGCTAATGAATCCTTAGCTTCTTAAACTCTGAGAGTAAAAGGTTCTTCAGCCACCAACCCATCCAGTCAGTGTTTAAATCCTCTCTACAACATGCTCACCAAGAAGATGGCCCACTGATGCTTGCATAAGGGCAGAGACAGGAAATTCACTGAATTTCCAAATGCCTCTCTCAACTCTTGTCACTTCATTAAAAAGCGCTAGTTTGCTTTTTCTAATATTTTTCTCCCCGTGACACATCCATTAGTAATTCTTCCTCCCTGTGAGGTCAAACAGAACAAGGCTGTTCCTTCTCCATAAAGTGCTTCGGATGAGAAGTCATCTCTCCTTAACCCGCTGAGTTTTCTCTCCTCAAAGCTAAATATTCACACTTCCCTCAAGTGTTCTTCATATGACAGGTAGCAAGACCCTAGAAACTTCACTGCAGGAGACATAGATTTTTTTTTTTTTAGCTCTCTGCTGTATCTTTTTAAAAAAATTTTTATTAGAATGTAGTTGACTTACAAAGTTGTGTTAATTTCAGGTATACAGCAAAGTAAATCAGTTTTACATATACATATATCCATTCCTTTTCAGATTTTTTTCCCATATAGGTTACCACACAGTACTGAGTACATTTCCCTGTGCTATACAGTAGGTCCCCATTACCTGTCTATTCTATATTTTTAATTGTCTTTGCCTCCCACATCACTTCCACCACGAGGGCAATCATTCGACCTGTTATGAATCCAGCTTTTTCAGTATCACCCAACCTACATCGTTCTAACAATCCAGATAACACACACACACACACACACACACACACAGTATACAACCTTGATGCTTTCAGCCTGCACAATGTACAGCCTGAATTATCCTGAAAAGTAGCTTCATGGCCAACACCTCACATTGGGTAGTCACAGGCTCTTCGTTCAGATTTGCTGCCATTAGATAATGGAATGGTTGTGCTCCTTCTACCCTGAATTGAACTCCTCCAGCATGAGGAAAAGCTGACAATTCTGTCTCCAAGATTGTCTAGTCAGTCATGCTTTTTGGCACTAAATCCCACAGTAAGGAGTTTTAGAATGGGAATATGGCTGTCCCCCAAATTGCCAACAACTTAGTTTATTTTTATATCCCTAATATGCATATTGCATAAATTTTAAGACTGTGGTATCTAGTTATGTGGAGCATGAATATTGAATGCAGTCATGAAACATTTTTGAAAGAAGCTTAAGAGTATGCTTATACTTGTGGTGATCGTTTAACACATACTTACAACTTCCTTACAAGAAAAAGCTGGTAAAGGAAAATGTTTGAATCTCAAGTTAATGTGCTTGGATGAAATCCATGTCATTCTGGCACTGCCTTGACTAAGTAACACTGCCTGCCTAAAAAAAAAAAAATCTTCCTTTGGAAGTGGTATTTATACGCTGAAAGGACAATAAATTACGGATCTAGACATTGGTGGATTCTACTTAGGAAAGTTTAGAATAAATGCTCAAAAGGATTAACCCTTGGAGATGTGAAATGTGTTAACAGATACCCATTAGTTAATCACATAACCTATCCAACTTCACTGGCAAGGCTTCCAAGACACTTCCCCACCAGAGAGTTTATGGATAAATCAGCTCTACCAAGCTGCGTAAATGCCCCTCAACTAACAAACACTTAACTCAGAAAAAGACATTTGCCAAGAAGTTGGAATCCTTCTTTAAAAAGGAGAATTTACAAAGCAAGACATGCTGCATGCAGACTGGATTTGAAATGAGAAATGGTAAATGGACAGTCTGTTCCACTTGTCCACAGAGGTACACCAGTTTGAAATGAACTTCTTCAAGTAGCCAAGCCAACCTCTAGAGGTAAAGACACAGGGCTGGTGCCCAAATTCTTTGAAAAAATTTAGATCACCATTGTACTGAGGCAGGGCAGAAGCACCATGGCATAAACCAGCCTTAAGAAAATCCTTTATCAGAGTAAAAAACTAGTCATATATATATATATATATATATATATATATATATTCCACTTCACATGGCCAACAAGAGGAAGCACAAGCCACACGCCAAAGTACTCAAAAGGAACAAACACATAAGATCAGCCCTTGATGCCCCCAAGATAACCCTATAAATGAAGAATAATTGTCCTTTTGTCTTCTCGATTTATCCTACCACCACTTTCAACCATATGTACAGACTAAATCTGAACTTTTTTTTTTTTTTTTGTCTTTTTGTCTTTTGTTGTTGTTGTTGTTGTTGCTATTTCTTGGGCTGCTCCCACGGCATATGGAGGTTCCCAGGCTAGGGGTCCAATCGGAGCTGTAGCCGCCGGCCTACGCCAGAGCCACAGCAACACGGGATCCGAGCCGTGTCTGCAACCTACACCACAGCTCACGGCAACGCCGGATCGTTAACCCACTGAGCAAGGGCAGGGACCGAACCCGCAACCTCATGGTTCCTAGTCGGATTCGTTAACCACTGCGCCATGACGGGAACTCCTAAATCTGAACTTTTATACCCACTGAGTTGTGATCCTTTCTTCAGCCAGAACTTGGATGAAGACACAACTCCCACCATCTTTATTACTACTGAATATTGACATTTAGCCAACCCTCCTCAGAGTGTGCTTTTCATTCAATGGAGTGTAATTCACACCCCCTTTGAAAGGTACAGAGGCCAATTTTCAAGCTGTGTTCCATAAGAAAAATCACCTGCTTACCAATATCACTAACTGAAGAGTCAAGAAACCTAAATTTAATCCCTGCTCTGATATCTATGAGCTGCAAAAGCATTTGACAAAGTTCAACATCCATTCATGATCAAAACTCTTACCAAAGTGGGTATAGAGGAAACATACCTTAACATAATAAAGCCATTTATGACAAATCCACAGCCAATATAGTACTCAACGGAGAAAAGCTGAAAGCCTTTCCACTAAAATCAGGAACAAGATAAGGATGCCCCTTCTCACCACTGTTATTCAACATAGTACTGGATGTCCTAGCCACAGCAATCAGACAAACAAAAGAAATAAAAGGCATCCAAACAGGAAGAGAAGAGGTAAAACTGTCACTGTATGCAGATGACATGATACTATATATAGAAAACCCTAAGGACTCAACCCCAAAACTACTTGAACTGATCAACAAATTCAGCAAAGGAGCAGGATATAAGATTCACCTTCAGAAACCAGTCGCATTTCTACATACTAACAATGAAATATTAGAAAAGGAATATAAAAACACAATACCTTTTAAAATTGCACCTCCAAAAATCAAATACCTGGGAATACACCTGACCAAGGAAGTAAAAGACTTAAATGCTGAGAATTATAAAACATTAATCAAGGAACTAAAAGAAGATGTAAAGAAATGGAAAGATACTCCATGCTCCTGGGTTGGAAAAATTAATATTGTAAAAATGGCCATACCTCCCAAAGCAATCTACAGATTCAATGCAATCCCTATCAAATTACCCATGACATTTTTCACAGAAGTAGAGCAAATAATCCGAAAATTTATATGGAACCACAAAAGACCCAGAATTGCCAAAGCAATTCTGAGGAACAAAAGCCAAGCAGGAAGCATAACTCTCCCAGACTTCAGGAACCACATCTTGAAGTTAAAACTTATGCAGAGTTTCAATATATTAAGGAGCTCAAAGGAATGAATTTAGATTGAGAAATGAATCTTCCAAGCCTCCTCTTTGGTTTCCACAGAGGCCACCAAATGCTTCCATTGAACCCTCATGCTTTAAGAAATACAATTTGTGGAGTTCCCGTCATTGCTCAGCAGAAACGAATCCGACTAGTATCCATGAGGATGCAGATTCGATCCCTGGCCTCACTTAGTGGGTTAAGGATCCAGCATTGTTGTGAGCTGTGGTGTAGGTCACAGATGTGGTTTGGATCCCGTGTTGCTGTGGCTGTGACGTAGGCAGGCAGCTAGAGCTCCGATTAGACCCCTAGCCTGGGAACCTCCATATGCCGCGGGTACAGCCCTAAAAAGACAAAAAAAAAAAAAAAGAAAAATACAATTTGTAAAGCACTTGTATTCAATCGGGGGTCAGCAAACGATGATCTGCAGGTCAAACTTGGGCCGCTGCCATATCCATTTGTTTACAAATTGCCTGTTAGTTAGAAGGAAAGCCCACGTAGCCCACAAAGCCAAAAATATATACTATCTGGCCCTTGACAGAAAAAGTTTGCTGCCCTCTATGCTAAATCAGCTCCAAATTTACTCCCTGCTATCATGTTCTACAATATCTTTCTCCAAAAAAGGATTTGCAAAGCATAGATTTTCCAGGAGACTCATCTTTCACATGTTTGACTATAAATCCAGACTCACCACTCCACAGGCATCCGACTTCCCTGTGGTTACAGTTGTGCCTGTGGAGAGAGAAAACCCTAAATTATCAGCTATGCCTGTTCCAGTTGATAATTCCTAGTTCCAAAATATAGGTCTGTTTTGTTATCAGCAAAGAATCTCCATCTTTCACATAGACCTCAAAACCTGTAAAGGCCTTTCTAACATATGTGCTGTGATAGCAACTATTATATAAGTAGCATTTAATAGAAATAGTGCTAGACTGTTTAGAGATCTGAGTTTTAGTCCCAACTCTGCCACCAACTTGCTGTGTGACCTTAAGCAATTCACTCTGCCTCTCTGGATTTCAGTTCCTCCCCTTGAAAATAGGCATAACACTGCCCACACCTCACAACGATGCAGCAAATGTTTTCTTTGGCAAGGAAAATGGAGAGATACAAGATTTGGCCAAGAGTGTATAAAACCAATTGGCCACCTCAAGCCTATTGGAAACAGAAGCACAATTGTGGCAAGTTTTCTCCAAACTCTTCTGACAGTGAGGAATATTGGATACACATAAATGATTTGAACAACACCAGTTTCCTCAGTTGTTGGAAGTGAAGCACATTTTAGAAATGCTAACAAAGTATTTTGGCGTCCGATGCAACATTTTCTCGGGAAAGTTGTTTACGTTTAGTCCTGAGAATTGTGATATTTAGATGAGAACTCAAGGCAATATGCTTCAGATTGAATTCCAGGCAAAAATCTACTTCTGTCTTGGGGAAGGTAAAAAGCAATTTCTTGTATTTCCATAACATCTCCCCTTATGGAATACACAGACTTTCACATATGGGTACATAATCACAAACACGTGCAGTGGATCTAAGTATAATCTTCATTCTAGATGAAGTTGAGAGATAGAGGTAGTTTTAAGAGACAAAGCCTAAATTGGAGCTCAGGTCTCACAACGAAGCCATTTTTCCACAAGGCATCCACCAATATTCCCAGAGCCGAAAGTCTGAGAAAGACTGAGACATGGGCAGCCAACCCAAGAAATACTAGCTCTTCCCCTTCTTCAACCCCAGGGTCCTTCATTTGTGCTAGAGGGTCAATCCAACTTGTCAGAATGTCAAAGAAACAATAAAATCCATCCATACACCACTCTGTGAGCAGTACTAAATCCACTACCTGGGACAGTCGACATGCCATTTGCAATATTATGGAAGAAAAGAGGGTCGGCGGAAAACTCTAAGTAATGACCCTTTAAAGATGCTCTGTCAGCCCCAAACTGCAGTTGGCAGGGCAGTCAAGATGAACACTGCGCACTGGGGAGGCTGAACCCATCCCTTGCCCTTCATTACCTACATGTTGTTCACGGTGCTCAGAACAAAACGGAGGACTGGGCAGTAAATCTGATGTGAAATCTCATTAGGAGGCAGGGTAAGTTGGCCCTACTCCTTTGGACATACCAGTGGCTCTTTTCCAGTGACGCTCCCCAACAATCTGGTCAACTCACGGTGTGAAAATATCTGTTGATAAACCACAGGTGGTTGCTCCAGATGATGGCTCTGAAATTCATTTTCTATGTATATGTGCTGTGTGTATATTTGGATGGGAGTAGGAGGAAGAGAGTTATTAGCATCATGTATTGATTGGGTGGGGGAAAAAGACAAAAGAGCGCCAGTCACAGGGCCCTGTGGTAGCAGTGAATGCTTGATGCTTACTTTGGTGGCTTTGAGGGGGGAGGGGTACAGAAGAGAGGAAAGGAGGGGAAGTTTTGCAAATGCTCACTGTGCCTCTCATCTTGTTCACTTGTTTCTTTCAGTATAATGGTTCTCGTCCAAGGGAAGAATGGGAAATGTGGCACCCGACTCTGATTGCGGAAGCGCTCTTTGCCATATCCAACATTTTAAGTTCGCTGCGCCTCATATCCCTGTTCACAGCCAACTCCCACTTAGGGCCTCTGCAGATCTCTCTGGGACGCATGTTGCTTGATATCCTCAAATTCCTCTTTATCTACTGCCTGGTACTGCTGGCTTTTGCTAACGGATTGAACCAGCTTTACTTTTATTATGAGACCAGAGCTATCGATGAGCCAAACAACTGCAAGGGGATCCGCTGCGAGAAGCAGAACAATGCCTTCTCCACGTAAGACTTCCCCTCTCCTCTGCCTTTTGTCTGCTTTCTCCTTCTTGGCCCTATTTTCAGTCCATGGCTTCATCACTACCCCCTTGACACTGCATGCAGGGCTCACTTATGGATCATCCCGAAGGGGCTGAAGTGGAGGAAGATTCTTCCCTCACTGCAGGGGACTAGGACAGGAAGTAGACGTAGGTGAGGGAGGAAAGAGACAAACACCATAGGCTCCCAGGAACTCATCTAAAGAGTTCATTCTGAACTGTTCTGGCAGCATCCCATATTGCCAGGAATTCGTGGCAAGGGGGTAAATAGTTCCTCACTCAAAAAAAAGCATCACTAGCCAAGGAAATGAAACAGCAATACTATACCTCTCCACAAGTGATCACGAGAGCTAACGCAACTATGCTGAATTAAGAAAGAAAAGAAGAGGGAGTTCCCTTATGGCACAGTGAGTTAAGCATCTCAGGTTGCTGCTATGGCATGGGTTTGATCCCTGGCCTGGGAACTTCCACATGCCAAGAGTGCGGCCAAAAAAAAAGGGTGCAAAATTATCTTAATGTACCTTGTGATATGGTGATTTATAATAAGACATATGTATTTGCTCTTAGTTCCCATTTCTGGCACAGAGCTCCTAAAAGTCTTGGAACTTCATAAGTGATGAGAATAGTAAAGGTGTCCTTTGTTAATGAGGTGACTTTTAGGCCTTGCCTAAGGATGGGGGTGATATGCCCCATGTGATTAGAGGGTTGAAATTTTCAGGGGAAGAGAAAGGGACTGGACGTTAAGTTCAATCACCAGTGGCCAATGATTTAATTGACTGTGACTATGTGATGAACTCTCCATAAAAACCCAAAAGGGCAGGATTCAGAGACCTTCCAGGTTGGTGAACATGTAGATTTGAGGAGAGTGGGTGATCAGAGAGGGTGTGGAAGCTCTGGAGACCCCACCCCACATAACCTTGCCCTATGCATCTTCTATCTGACTGTTCCTGATTTATATCCTTCTATAATAAACCAATACTCTAGCCATTTAAATGTTTCTCTGAGTTTTGTGAAGCACTCTAGCAAATTAATCAAAGCCAAGGAGAAGGTCATGGGAACCTCCAATCTATAGTTAGCTGCTCAGAAGCACAGGTGACCAGCTGAATGTATAATTAGGGTCAGGGAGTGGGGGAGGGGGAAGCAGCCTTGTAGGACTGAGCTTTTAATCCTTGGAATCCGATGTTGTCACCGCGTAGTGTCAGAACTGAAGGGGTAGGACACCCAACTGGTATCGGAGAATTGGTGGCGTAGGAGAAAAATAGCTCCCTATACCCACAGGTTGGAATTGATTTAAGAACCCCTTACATGGTGTCAGAGAAATGGGATTTGCTAGGACAGCCCTGGATCATGATAGCATATGGTTTGGGAAGAGAAAAAATAAAAAAGGGGGAATGACGAACCTTTGATCCTTGGCTGGCTATCTAGTAACCCACGGTATGAAACTGCAGTTGCATTGCCACTGATAGGTAAAAGTTACCAATGGAATTAATAACAGTAGTAAACCCAACTCCCAAGGAGTCATTAGTTATATAAGGAAATGCAAAATAATAAGAATCATGAGAAGCATATAATCCCTAGGTTATTGTCATCTATAAGAGCTAAAATTAAAGAAAGTGCTGAATTAGGCCTTGATGCTAGGCCAAGCTCAGATTTGGGTGGGTCTGAGCTTGGGCTTCTGGCCACAGAACACCCTCTCCCCCACCCCCAATTTGAGGTAAAAATTGTGCAGAGACAACAGATAGTACCTCTAAGATCTCTGGTTACCAAGAAGTGAGTTAGCATGGGAAGAGGGTAGAACTAAGAAACTCCTGAAAGCAGGGAGTATAGTGTGAAGGAGTTGTTTCCATTTGTGGATGAATATTATCAGCTTCCTGAAGAACCTTTACCAAAATGGATCATGAGAGTGACTAATGTAGGAGCTGTGTCTTTGGCTTTGGTGGAAGACCATGTTTGGGTTGATGCAGGACCTAGAGCTCACCACTGAACCATCACAGATGGCTATATGTGGTCCAGACACAAAGCAGGTTATTCCCAAGGGAACAGCCAGCCTGGTGGGCTGGATAAACGCCACTGTGAGGTCTGTTTACCCTGAAAAGAGAGGCTGTCTGTCTCCCCTGATGAATGCCAAGTAGAGCACCCCAGATGAATCAGCTGATGCTTGATGTGAGCCATGTGGGACTGGCTTTGTGATGACTAAGATATTCACCCACTGAATATACTGGTTACCTAGCTCATGGTAAATGCTGTGGCTAAGGGGGGCCCCTTTTACATGGGCACCCCATATAACCTCACTGCTGAAAAACCAAGGGAAAGTTCTGGAAGCCTTATCCAATTTGCTGTCTCAGCTTTCCCTCAGGGGTCTTACATATGATGATAAAAAAAATTAGGTTAGTCAATGAGGAAATGGGGAGAGCCAAAAAGGTAGAAAATTTTAACCAGTTATTAAGAAGTAAGATGAATAAAGCAAATATTGATAGAAGTTAAATAAAGAGGAAACAGAGGGGAAAGTCACAGGACTCGTCTCAGCAGGGTGGAAATATTTAGATGGTTATTAAGAAACAGAATAAATAAGATGGACATTGATGGCATTAAAACAAAGGTTTTAATATAGTGCTACCAAAGGTTGGGTGGGACAAAGGGACCTTGTTCTGATCTCCCAACATTAAAGGGCAGCAAACAAGTCCACTCTATTTATCCCAATTTGGAGAGATTTAAAAAGCCAGAAGGCAGCGATTACAAGGAGTCTAGGAAGTGCTTGTGGGAGTTCCCATTGTGGCTCAGTGATAAAGAACCTGACCAGCATCCATGAGAACATGTCTTGAACCCTGGGTTCGTTCAGTGGCTTAAGGATCCGGTGTTGCCATGAGCTGTGGTGTAGGTCGCAGATGTGATCTGGCATTGCTGTGGCTGTGGTATAGGCTGGCAGCTACAGCTCTGATTTGACCCTTAGCCTGGGAACTTCCCTATATCATGGGTGTGGCCCTTAAAAAAAAGACAAAAAGAAAGTGCTTGTGGCAGTGTTTAGTCAAGTTAAAGACTGATAAAATGGCCAGGGTCCCTTGGCTTAATCCCTGGATGGGGACACAAAGCTTTTTGCACAAAAGTGGGTAAAATGGTCAGAAGGTGGAAAAGGAAGTCTCCTGTCTATATCAAGGAGTTCCATGAAACATGGTACCAAAACCCATTGGTCAAGCCCTGACTCAGGCTACAAGGAGTTTGAAAGAACATAAGAATGTGAGGGTTGGAGTCCCCATTGTGGCTCAGCGGGTTACAAACCCAACTAATATCCATGAAGTTGCGGGTTCGATCCCTGGCTTTGCTCAGTGGGTTAAGGATCTGGTGTTGCTGTGAGCTGTGGTGTAGGTCACAGATGCAGCTCTGATCCAGTGTTGCTGTAGCTGTGGTATAGGCCGGCAGCTGCAGCTCCAATTCAATCCCTAGCCTGGGAACTTCCATATATGGCACATGTGGCCCTAAAAAGAAAAAAAAAAAAAGGCAAGGATTGATAGGATCATGAAAACTTGGAATGCTTGAGCAGGCTTTAGGTAGAGAAGTTGTGTCTTGGAATTCCTGCTGTGGTGCAGTGGGTTAAGTAATTCAACTGCAGCAGGTCTGGTCTCTGTGGAGACTCGAGTTCAATCCCTGGCCCAGTGCAATGGATTGAAGGATCCAGCACTGCCACAGCCGTGGCTCAGATTCAATCCATGTCCCAGGAATTTCCATATGCCATAGGTGCAGACATAAAAAATAGAAAGAATTAAACTAACAGAGTTCCCATCATGGCTCAGCAGAAACAAGTCTGCCTAGTATACATGAGGATGCAGGTTTGATCCTTGACCTTGGTCAGTGGGTTGGGGATCTGGTGTTGCCGTGAGCTGTGGTATAGGTCACAGCTGTGGTTCACATCTGGGGTTGCTGTGGCTGTGGCGGAGGCCATTGACTACAGCTCCAATTCAACCCCTAGCCTGGGAACCTCCATATGCTGCAGGTGTGGCCCTAAAAAAATAAATAAATAAACTAACACATTTGAAAAGAATTTTAAAAAAGAAGTTGTGCCTTTTTTACCTGAACAGTTTTTGACAATGGATATTCGGTCTTTCTGGAGAATACTTCTTGTACCTAGTATTATAAAACTAAAACCTGTTAATGAAGTCCTAGCAGTAACGACAGGTAGGAACATTAAGAGTTGATGGAATTAGGAGTTCCCATCGTGGTGCGGTGGAAATAATCTGATTAGGAACCATGAGGTTGCTGATTCAATCTGTGGCCTTGCCCAGTGGGTTAAGGATCCAGCGTTGCCGTGAGCTGTGATATATGTCATAGATGTGGCTTGGATCCCTTATGGCTGTGGTGTAGGCCCCTGGCTTCAGCTCCATTTGGACCCCTAGCCTGGGAACCTCCATATGCTGCTGGTGTGGCCCTAAAAAGACGAAAAACAAAACAAACAAACAAAAAAGAGTTGATGGAATTAGGGTAAAAGTTGGTAGGGGAATTGGTCGGTTTAAGCAGGCTTCTCTATTTTACCTGATTGTATCGTGGGACTGGGACACTGTGTATGTTTCCCCCACCTGGCACTGGAAAACCGAAGGCATATCAAGCTGCCCTTTCAAGCAACGTTCATTGGACGTGCTAACTGGGAACCAGTAAGACTGCCTGAGCCCACCCAGTGAGGAATAGAAGCTGGAATGCTAGCAGGGACACGTTCTCTGTGCCGTAGCCCTGCGTGGAGTGGAGAGTGGGGCTTATGGCAAAAGCCTGTGAGCACCTCCCAGTGTTGACTGCACCCCTTTCACAGACATAAGCTGGAGAGGGGCTAAGCTAAAAGTCAGATTAGCGTCAGCTCAACTTCTGGCATTAATTTAAGATTTCAGGTGGGCCACCAGTCACCCAGCAGTGATTGGCAATGTCTCTATTCCCACTTAGGACACAGGAGATGGGTCCTGACCCTCTGCCCATGAGTCCACTATGGCTGGACATGGGGAACCCCTGTGCCTTTTCTTCTTAAACTCAACACCTACTTCTCTAGGACCTTCAAGCCTCCAGAGTGGCTTTTATTTTCTGATTGATCACTGCTAGGGGAAGCAGACAAGACACAGAAAATATGCAGATGTCAGAAAAGCATGTTGGGTTCCAGAAGGGGTCCTGAGCTCACCCCAGACTCAGGGTCCTATACCTTGTCCATCTCCAGCCCCAGTTCTCGAGAGTGTCCATTATCCAGTAATCACAGCGATGATCCAAGGTCATGACAGAGTCCTAGTCATTAAATTAAGACACAATTTCCCCCTTAACTTTAATAAACTAAGGCAGTTCTGTGGACTCAGACTTCCTAGAAACGTGTTAAATAACAGAGTCCAGGGAAAGAAAGGAGGTTTCTGCTTGACCGCAAGTAGCACCACCAATAGAGAGGGGAAAAAACAATGCTAGGTAGCCTACCCTTATTGGATGCTTCTAGCAGCATGTCCTAAAATGGATTAAAAATAACCACAGTCCAAGGGGATATGAAGAGACATGAAAACAAGGTCTCTAATCAAGTGAGTTTGGGAAATGCTAGGACGGATTTAAGACTTCTTCACTGCAGGGCTTTTCAGAGGCTTTCCATTGTGAGTCTATAATAAAGGGAGAGGTTTTCCGAAATGTATTGGTCAGGATGATGTTCCAGTGAACAAAGTCTGGAACATGTTGGCTCACCCCATCGCCCGCTTTGCAACACCCACCCTCCACACCACCATCCTCCCTGCCTCTCCTCCCAGAACTCGGGGCAAAATCTTAGATGCAGAAACCAGACTTACATGAGAGGGGGAAAAGGAGCCAGAAAGGGTTAACAAGGAGATAGCGCTGCTTAGGTTAAGCCAACCAGGAGCATACGACAGCAACGGGTCACCTTGTTAGTTAGTGCCTCTTAACTAGGAACTGCTTCCTTTCCTGCATTACTCAAGGGACAGAACGCACATCAGCCTGTTTCCAATACAAAGAGCAATTCTGTAGTAGCTTGAGCAGCAGGAGACTGTATTTGTTCCCATCAAAGCATTTGACAGAATTGAACACCTGAATGCAAGGTGCCTTTCAGGACACCAGGTCCCTGCCAATTACCCTTTCCTGTGACTTCTGCTGAGGAAGTTTAGGAAATGCCTCCTTGTAAGTTTGCAGTGATTATTAACACCCCTGTTGCCAACTGACATTTTGCTCCCATCACTTGCCCAGCAGGGACAATTGACAAGAATGGGCACCTGTCGTCCATAAAATTCTATCTTGGGGTGTCAGGCTTGAAGAAGCATTGTCATGCTGGGGCCAATTCAGCGGTAATGTTACTGCAACTTCCCTTCTAGGTGTTGTTTTTTTTCCTCCATAGAGATCTGACTCAGAACTATGTTTTCCTTTAAACGCTTCAACTCGGGCATTTATAATACCTGCTAAAATACACGCAACTAGAGCGTCAGAAAGACTCTGTTTTTAGAGAAGGGGAGAAGGGAGCTTGTTAACAGACCTGACGTAAACTATAGCATCTGCTTGTTGTCACCCTTTTCCTTTGATGCTCCAGAAATGTCATTGCTATTCTTCAACTTAGAAAAAGAATTTTTTTTCCTGGGCACACAATTCAAGGGGACCTTGTTGTCCTTGCTAACAACCACATGACAGTATTCTTGGTGGTCTGGGTTCAGTATTCCAATCCTGGGAGAACCTGGCCTTCATCCACTGTCAAGAGCAACTGAAAAGTCATCCTTTTTGGTTTTTTTCTTTCCAATGGCTGCACCAGCAACATATGGAAGCTCCCAGGCTAGGGATTGACGCCAAGCTGCAGCTGCAACCACTGCAGCTGTGGCAAGGCCAGATCTTTTAACCCACTGCACCAGGCCAGGAATTGAACCCACACCTCTGCAACAACCCCAGCTGCTGCAGTCAGATCCTTTACCCACTGCACCAGGCTGGGAATTGAACCCACACCTCCGCAGAGACCCAAGTTGCTGTAGTCAGGTTCTTAACCCATTGTGCCACAGCGGGAACTCCTAGAAAGGCTTCCTTCTGAGGGCCCAGGACTTGTGAGAGAAACATGGTAGAACTGGCAAGATGCTCACTGGCAGGTTCTGCTTCTCCTTCAGAGGTCTTGACCTTCAAGTCCAGCTGCCTCCTGAACACCCCTGGCTGTGCCACATGCCTCTCAAACACAATGTCCACAACTATACTCCTCATGTCTCTATCCCCACCCCAAACCTATCTCCCTTTTAATTCCTCCATGAAATGATAGGAGGCAGACTCCTAGGAGTCATCTGGAACTCCCACCCTGTCTCTCAAGCAACACATCCTGTCTCTCACTCAGCACTGTCAGTTCTTCTTCCTAAATATCTCATCCATTCATCTTCTGTGTACACACGCAGGTGCATGCACTCACACAGATGCTCACACCTGTGTGCGCTTGTGCCACTGTCTCAGTTCAGGCCCAAATCATCTCTCCCCAAAACTGCTGTGCACTCACCTAGCCTCCCTACCTCCAGTCTTGTCTCCCCTCAAAACAATTTCCCACTTGGTAAATACCTCTCTTGTCTTGAAGACCATGGGTCTCATGCCTGCCTGGCATCTGGATCTTCTCCAACGTAAAATTCACTTCTTTCCTGGAGGGCACAGGGCCTGAGAATCTGGATGCCACCTCTCCAGGCTCCCTCTCTTCCATAGTTAACATCTTGCTCTTCCCAGTGATGGAAGAGCCTCTCAGCCCTCTAGGCCTATGTACATCCCATGCCACTCCCTCTGCCTGGGCCACCCATCCCCAACTGGCCAGCCTGGACAACTCTTACCCAGGCTTCAAGCATCTGCCAAAGCCTTACCTGCTCTATTGGGCCTTTTCTTACCCACTCATACCCCACTCTCAGTTACAGGCTCCTTCTGCTTCCCATGGCATTCTAAGTGCATCTCCATTACAGTAGGTGACCTAAACTAATAAAGGTAATAGTAATAATAATAATAATGTAATAGATCATCTTATTTTAGTCACTTGCTGTCTCTCTCTCTCACCCCGCAGACCGAGACCCCACTATACTAGAAAGCCTTGCTCCTACCACAGAGGAGCCTAAGACAGAAAGAGCTTCAACATGCCTAGTGAACAATTAAGGGAAGTCAAACAAGAGCCGGGCAGAGGGGACAGGACAGAAGTGGAAGCTAAAGGTTGGGAGCTTTCCAATCAGAGTTAGAAGCTTGGCAAAAGCAGGCTGAAATGAGAAAACACAGGTCCAGGGACATGCAAAATGGGTAGAGAGCACCAAAGAGATGGTCATGTCTTTGCTCCACGGCACATGTCTTTGCTCCTTTATTGGCACATCTTGTGAAGGACAGGATGATGGCTCTGCTTTCTCCTAAGAAGCCTTTCTTTTCTGGAGGAGTGAACATCCTCCAGTTCTTCACTGGTCAGAATGAAGTCTAGACGGGCAAACCTTCCTCATACTGCTTCTACTTTTGAAAGATGAATGCCTCATCCCAAAGATGAGACTTAACAGCAAGTATTGTAAGGACTATAGTTCCCATCTCTATTCTCCTGAGCCCCTTGTAGCTTTACAATCTCTATGGATGGCTCCCAACATACACAAATCCCCCCCCCCCTTAACCAGCTGGTGGGGATTTGTCTTCCAAACAGTTAATATCAAGCCTTCTTGAATCTTGGTATCTTCACTTTGTGCTCCTTCTTGAGCTAGCAAGTGCCATATGTTTGTTGACTGTCTGCTAAATAAAAAAAAAAAAAAAAAAATGGACTGAGGAGTTCCCGTCATGGCTCAGAGGAAACAAATCTGACTAGTATCCATGAGGATGCAGGTTCCATCCCTGGCCTCACTCACTGGGTTAAGGATCCGGCGTTGCTGTGAGCTGTGGTGTAGGTCGCAGACACGGCCCGGATCCCATGTTGCTGTGGCTGTGGCGTGGGCTAGCAGCTACAGCTCTGATTCAACCCCTAGCCTGGAAACCCCCATATGCCTCGGGGGCTGCCCTAAAAAGCCGAAAAAAAAAAAAGAACTGAATGTTTTCTCTAAAGTCATCTCCTTTAAAATCAAAATAACATGCCTTTGACATTAGGATTCTGGGGTTTGGACATCAAGATTTTTTTCATCCCTGTACCCCTAGGTAGTGGCCCTCTTCCTGTGAATTCAACTGAGTCTAAAAGCCACAGAGCTTCCTACAGATATCTTTCCAGCATGCACTTATCTAGCCCTAATGTCAGCCCCTCATTTTACTTAGGCACGCCCTGCAATAAACCTGCAATTCTCCTAATGCCCAGACCACATTGTGGCATTTGGTGCCCTGTGTTGAAGGCATTCTCACTATCAGCCACCAAAGTTTGGGGGCATATTTTTTCCTTTTCTTATCTCTTGTACAATTATGCCCATAGGGTCTCCTTGACTAGAATATCACCACAGTTGAGTGCAGATTTTAAATGCCTAGACTTTAGCTTTTAAGAAATTTGTGTATCCGCCATTGTAATGGCTAGTAAACTCTACACTCAAGCATGATTTTTTTTAAATGTTTTAATTTTTTTTTTCTTTTTAGGGCCGCACCCATGGCATACGGAAGTTCCCAGGCTAAGGGTCAAATTGGAGCTGTAGCTGCCAGCCTACACCACAGCCACAGCAACTCGGGATCCCACCTGCATCTGCAAACTATGCCACAGCTCAAGGCAATGCTGGATCCTTAACCCACTGAGCAAAGCCTGTGATCAAACCCACATCCTCATGGATACTGCTCGGGTTTGTAACCTTCTGAGCCACAATAGGAACTTCTCAAGCATTATTTTTCATTGTCATGGGGCTGGGTGTGAAGGAGTAGAACATCATCCATTCTGGCAAAGCAGCCAATGAAGTAAGTCCCTGCCAGCATATTGATGACATACTTGACCTGGCGTGTCGGCTTTGTTGTCTGTCATGCAATCAACAAACCCTTAATGAGTGCTCTCTATATTCAAGGACATTACTTCCAGAGACTCTGATTCTTCATTGTCATTCCTATTTGCTGCAGCTGCTTTCTATTTTTCTGAACCCTATATTCCCTAGCTTTTGTTATCCAGCTGCTGGGTTAGCTGCTTGAACCATTGCTAGTGCCTTGCCTGCCTTGAGTCCAAGTGGACACTGCCAGGTTCTAGATAGGCCTTCCTAGCAGAACCAGCCTCCTGAACCCCATAGCTCTCCCACTTCTGACACTCTGCCTGGCTCCATGAGGCCTTGTATGGCCTGGTCCGACGTGTGAGCCTCCAGGAAATTCAGATCCTGTGATAGGTCTGACTTGCCATATTCTGGTTCTTGTTTTCTGGCCCCTAAAGTCCAGACTCTCATCTTACTGTTGATTCTCAAATGCTTCACCATCTGGCACTTACTTTCATCAAACAAAAAACAGACTTCTTCTTCCTTGGCTAGTTCTCAAGTAATGTGATGCTGAAAGGATAGTAGAAGCTATCCACAATGATTAGAGAAGAGCCATTTAACAGGCTGAAAACAGCCATGTGCCTGTTTCCCAGCCAGCCCCAAAGGAGGCCCCCTAAGAATCAGGGCAATGCAGACCTCGATCTTCATCCACATAAACTAACCCCCACTGCGCAGCCTACTGAATGTGCAATTGTCAAAAGGATTGGAATCTTGTAGACCTTAATCCACTAGTAATAGTAACAGTGATATGTCTTCATTTTTCAACAAATATTATTGAGTGCCTATTATATGCTGGGTACATAGTAGCTGTGTGTGTCTCTTCATTCATAGAGCTTACATTCTAGTGGGGATGAACAGAAAATAAACATTCAAATAAAAAAATTACCTAATAATATAATTTTAGGGAGTTTTAAAAGCTACCAAAAACTTAAGACAACAGGATAGAAAATAACTGCTGGAGCTCCTTTAGGTAGAGTGACCCAGGGGAGCCTGAGGAAGTGACATTTGAGCTGAGACCTCAGTGATAATGAGACACCATGCAAAGATGGGAGGGAAGACCACTTTAAAGACAGAGGAAACCTTTAAACCATTTCCCGTACATACCCGCAAAATGAACCCAAGAACCGATCCTTAAGCCTCTCAAAATACAAGACCAAAATAGATGAGATCATCAGTCTACCTGCCTTTGGGATGCAAATCGGGCAGCCTCCTTATTGATTAAGCAGATCACCTCACGTTTTGCTCTTTTCCTGCTCTTCGTAGAGAATTAACTAACCTACTCTTTGATCTCTTTCAGGCTCTTTGAAACCCTTCAGTCACTCTTCTGGTCCGTATTCGGCCTTTTAAATCTCTACGTCACCAATGTGAAGGCCAGACATGAGTTCACGGAGTTTGTGGGAGCGACCATGTTTGGGACATACAATGTCATCTCCCTGGTAGTGCTGCTAAACATGCTGATCGCCATGATGAACAACTCCTACCAGCTTATTGCCGTGAGTAGCTTTGCTTTACAAGGGTGTTTACCTTGGTTTCATGAGCACTCACAGTGGTCTGGAGGCCATTGGAAACCCAACAAAACAGTGCATCTGCCTTGGTTATTTTTCATTAGCTTTTCCAGTTGAATCATTTCTTTCCAAGGCCAACTCAGTTTGGACTCTTAGTCCACTGAACCTTGGTAATCTAGAAGATGTCATAGTTAGTAAGACTTTCTGGTTACCTGTCAAAATTATATCTAAATCTGTGTTGCCTTAGTAAGACGAGCCCAGGAGGTATGAGCAGCTTGGCTACAACATGTCACCTCACTAATCTCTAGGGTTGATTGAACTGATCCATCCTCGCTGCAGACATCTCCCTCCCAAAACTGAGCCATCCATTGCCAAGGGCTTTCAGAGAGTGGCTATTTTTTTTTTAATCAACAATATATGAGTAACTGCAGTCCGCTGTGAGATGCTCTTAAGTAGAGTCTATTGCTGAATCTTTTTTGACCACTATGTTGTCATTTGGATCAGTAGCATTTATTGCTCTAAACTAGAAATGGTGAAGGTATAAGATACGGGATCAGTTCAAGCCCTGTCCTGGTTTCTGATGTCAAAATAAATAGCTAACCTTAGCTTATTTTCTTATGATCTACCTCTCATTTCTAGAAACAAAATAAATATTAGCAAAGGAATTCTGGCTGAGGTCCTATTTAGTTGAATATCAGTAAACTTGGATGTTTAGTTGTGTGTATATATATATATCTATAGACAGATAGATAGAGACCACATCTTCTTTATCCATCCATCCACTGATATACACTTAGGTTTTTCCATATCTTGGCTATTGTGAATAGTGCTGCAGTGAACATGTGGGTGCAGATATCTCTTCAAGATACTGATTTCACTTCCTTCAGATAAACACCAGAAGTACAATTTCTGGCTCATATGGTAATCCTACTTTTAATTTTTGAGGACCCTCCATGCTGTTTTCCATAATGGCTGCACCAGTTTACATTCCCACCAACAGAACAATAGGGTCTCCTTTCCTCTACTCCCCCCCACCACTTGTTATCATTTATTTTTGGATGAGAGCCATTCTAACAGGTATGAGGTGATATTGTGGGTTTGGTTTATATTTCCCTGATGATGAGTGATGTTGAGCACATTTTCATGTATCTATTGCCCTTGTATGATCTTTAATATCCCTGTCTGCTCTGATATCCTTTGAGTCTGAGTGTCTGTAGAGGAACCATATAGGCTTTCAAGGTCCCTTCCTAGCTTAAAATTCTGTCCATATGTTGCTTTTGAAATGTAATATAGTTCAATCTCAGTCTCTCTCCCTCTCCCACCCACCTCCCGCCCCCCACCCCGGCTCCTTCTCTCTCTCTCTCTTCCCTCAAACCCACCTAGCCCAAAACTCTGAAACCATCTATGCTAACTCCTAGCCTGTCTCTATAAGGGGGAAGACATAGAATCTCAGTGGTTTATTTTTCCACCAGTATACCTATTATCCAAAGCACCTACCCCTACCAAAGATGGCAGTATTCACACTGAGGTATTTGTCATTTTCTCCCTGGATGTCTTGCAACTGATTGTTCCAAATGGCAGTGGAAAGGGAGATATTTTCCTGTCACCTAATGTAGGGCTGTGGTGTCTCCCACTGAGCTCAGTGACATTTTGCTAGGAAGGACAGAAATCTTCAACTCCAGCTCTCTTGTCACCACCTGCTGGTTGTAAGCTGTGCTTTAATGCCACCTACTGCTGCACTTGAGAGAAAGCTGGAGAGTGGGGTTTGCAGGAAGATGGCCTCAAGAGGGTCTGTACTATCTCATGCATCTAGAGTCATGGCCAACCATTCTGAATAGTACCTGCTGCTTTGGGATCCTCTGTTAACATGTCTTTAGCATTTGGAACTGGCTCCAGTGGGATCCTGATATGGGGGAGCCTGAGTCCAAATATATCTGGTTCTTTTTGCATAGCAAAGACCAAGTAGATTTGAATCCACTTGCAGCATCTCCACTTGAGTAGTGAATGCAGTTTTAAGACACATATGGGAGAAAGATTACAGGAAGGGAAGCCACTGAAGACAAACCTCTCCTACCTCAAAAAATATTGCAGGCTAACTCGGTCTAAGTAGAAATTCAGTTGTTGACATGCTTCATTGTGAATGTGTTCAGTGTATCTTCTAGGACAGGGCTCAAGAACACCAAGTAATGCCATCCCATGAAGGGGATGTTCTCAATGTTCTGTGCAAGATGCAGGCTACTGGTGAAGTGCATATATGGCTCTGTGGCAGTTCATGTTTCTGCATCAGAGGAGGTTCCACTGCAGTAGTGAATAGTCAGCCTCAAGATATGGGGAAGTAGGGGTCACCCCAGGCCTGCACTCTGTGGTCCCACTCAACATCAACAGGTGAAGCTGGTCATACTATATATCGTTATTAGCGTCGTTTGCAATTAGCTGTGATATATTCTTCCCATTTATCCTTAGTCTCCCTCAAGCTACTTATTTTCCTCTGTGGCACTTCTTTCAACACATCTACCTGGTCATGGCTATTCTTGATGTGCATGCTCCCAGTTCCACCAACTGAAGCTGCCCTTGATAGCATTTTCATCAAATGCACCCATATAAAAATATTAGGTGGGAGAAACAGACCAGTCCCACAAATGTCATTTAACTTAGACCCTATCCCTGCCCCAACTCACCCACAAGGGGCATCTCTGTTGCCTGAGATGGGTCCTCAAAAAACTTGAGGCTCATGACAATCTGTGATAGAGCTTCACTCAGCAAGTTAATAAGAACCCTCAGTTTCTTTGGCTGCTCTGAAGAGCCCATGCCAATGCTGAGAGCAAGTAAACAGCGCTTGCCTCACCGAGCCCCATCTGCTGGATGGCTTGGGAAGAGGCCGCATGCATAGGGCTGGTTGTCTCCCTTGGGGTGGCAGCATTTGCAGGCTCAGATGATAGATGGGCTCTCCCACCACATAAGACAGCCAGACAGTGAAAACATTCATCAGAAGAAACCTGGCGCCGCAAAAACAGCGGGCAAGGCTGGAAGGGGGCCACACTGCGCAAGTGCCAAGGAAGGCAGGCAGTCTCCCCACCTTCCCCCAGTCATCTGGGACCAACCTCAGACTCTCCAAGCTCAGAGAAGAGCTCATACACTACACCGTGATCTGTAACCCTCTCACCAAGCAGATAACCAACTTCTATGCACAGATGTGGCACCCAGTGGCTAAAATATTAAAATATTTCCATACCAACAGCCACTCCAGCTGTTTCCTCTGGGACCTCCAGGCCACCCCACAATCCAGCAAGTAAAGGGTGACAGCCCAAGCAGCCAGTATTCTTCACACGCCTGCTCAAGTGCTATTGTTGGCACATGTTCTGATTGGTCAGCTTCTCAAAGGGTCTGAATATTATTGTGGTAGGCACAATGCTCAAATGCTCCCCCAGGATTTCCCACCATAATCATTCAGACTGTGAATATGATGTGATAGCCCACTTTTTTTTTTTTTTTTTTTAGTCTTTTTAGGGCCACACCTGCAGCATATGGAAATTCTCAGGCTAGGGGTCAAATCGGAGCTGTAGCCACCAGCCTACGCCACAGACACACCAGATCTGAGCCACATCTGGAACCTACACCACAGCTCACAAACCCACTGGGCGAAGCCAGGGATTGAACCCACACCCTCATGGATACTAGTCGGGTTCGTTGCTGCTGAGCCACAACAGGAACTCCCAGCACACTTGTGATTATGTTCCATTACATGGCAAAGGGATTCTGCAGATGTAATTAAGGTTAATGCAGAGGGAGATTATCCAGGTAGGCCTAATCTAATCACATGAGTCTTCTAAAAGCGGAGTTTTCACCAGCTGGTAGCAAAAGAGGATGTCAGAGATTTGAAGCACATGGTGGATTTGATATGTCATTGCTGGCGTGAAGATGGGGTGAGCCATGAGGTAAAACATATGGGTGGCCTCCTACCAGTTCCAGTGCCTATAGATTTCATTTAGATAGGAGATATGGACACTTCATCCACAGAACTGTGTTCTGTGCTCATCTCTTAGTACCCAAGAACTCTTTCTTAGGAAAACAAAATAGGGAGTTCCCACTGTGGCACAGCAGGGTAAAGAGCCAGTGATGCCGAAGCTGTGGCAAAGGTCACAGCTGCAGCTCGGATTCGATCCCTGGTCTGGGAACTTCCATATGTCTCAGGTGCAGCCTCCCCCCTCCCCCCAAAAAAACCAAACAAAAAAATAGAATAAAGCATAAACCCTGCTCCTGCCAACTAAGGCATCTACGGGATCAAAGAACTCTTCAGTTCAAGTTGTAGAAACTATGACATTGGAGCAAAGCCATTTCAAATTTTAATAACTGTCTCTTTCCTTTGGGATGGCCTCAAGCAATCTAGACCCTGGTTTTTCTCATTGCAATTTAGACTTTTCCCTGTTGCCAAACCGTTGTCTGGGATCTGATCAGAAATTGCTACATTTCACTAACAAGAAAACATTCAGCTGAGGACATTTTAATAGTGCTCTCCACCCACCCAACCTGGGTGATGTGGAACCTATGAACACCTGCTGATAATCCCGTTTTAGTCAACAATCTACATTTTCTGGTAGGTTCTGAAAAATCCTCCGCAAAGGCTAGGTGCTATCAATGATATAAAGGTAGACACAGTAGATGCCTTTCAGGGAGCTTAAAATCTAGAGGGTAGAGCTCCCGTCATGGCGCAGTGGAAACCAATGAGGTTGTGGGTTCGATCCCTGGCCCTGCTCAGTGGATTAAGGATCCAGCGTTGCCATGAGCTGTGGTATAGGCTGAAGACATGGCTCCAAACTGGCATTGCTGTAGCTCTGGCATAGGGCAGTAGCTGTAGCTCCAATTAGACCCCTAGCCTGGGAACCTCCATATGCCTCGGGTGCAGCCCTCAAAAAGACAAAAAAAAAGACAAAAAAAAAATCTAGAGGGAAAAGTCTGACTTGAGTAAAATAACAATAGTGCTACTACCATGAGTATCTGATAGCAGTGATTATGGGGAGCACGGGCTCAGGACTAGTTTGAAACCTGGGCTGCCACTTAGTGTAGTCGGGGCAACTTAACCTCTTTGGCCTCATTTGACTTCTCTGTAAAATGGGGGTGAATAATTAGGCTTTTCATCTGCTGCTTACTCTCAGATCCATTCCCTGTTCATTTCCTGCTCTGTTCTGTATCAAGGAACTACATTCCCCTGCAGTCCCTTGACATTTGCCTCCGGGTGAGTTTGACCAACCGGAAGGTGTAGGAAGAAGAGAGGAACTAGTCTATTTCTTCTCCATCCCCAATCTCACTTCTTGTGGCACTTCCAGCAGCAGCTGTGTTTCACATGGGGTTCATTTCCATCTACCACCAGGCATCCCCTCCCTCCTCCGCCCCAGCTTCTGCAGGGTAGCCCCATCTTGGCTCTAGCTCCCACCAGACAGCCCCAGTTCCTGCATTCTGGTGACACCACTCACCTCTTCTGGTTGCCCCTTCAACTCTGCAGATAAGAAGGGCTTCCTGTAATCGCTGATCACTGAGTTGCCTCATTGCGCCGTTTGATAGCTCAGGTCTTCCATCACCTGTGAGTAATCTCTGTGTTAAATCTCCCATGTTTCAAAGGCTTAAAGTGATTTCTGGAGTGCCCATTGTGGCTCAGTGGTAACAAACCTGGCTAGTATCCATGAGGACACAGGCTTGATCCCCAGCCTCACTCAGTAGGTTAAGGATCCAGCATTGCCATGAGCTGTGGTGTAGGTCGCAAACGTGGCTCAGATCCCGATTGCTGTGGCTGTGGTGTAGGCCGGCAACTACAGCTCCGATTCGACCTCTAACCTGGGAACTTCCATATGCTGCATGTGTGGCCCTAAAAAGACAAAAAAAAAACAAATGTGATTCCTGTTTTTCTGGCTACCCCCTAGCCAGTACCTATCTGACTGGGTTGTTGCAAAGTTGATTTAGGAAGTACAAATTGAGCTGAGCCTCAGAGGTCAAATCTAGAAAGACAGAAAAGTGAGGGTGGCTCTCTGATCTCATTTCTGGCAGGGAAATAGTTTGCACACCAGCAAGGATTGCCCCGGTGTTTACTGGGGGCAGTAAGAGTGTAGGAGCTGGCTTCACTCCTTTCTGCTTCCTATTCTTTGATTCCCCACTAAAACATCTTCGAATGGGAAGGAAGTCTTCCTTATGCCAACTGGGAATATGTCCCAGCAAGGGGGAGAAGCATGCAGACAAGCTGGATGACAAAGTTTAGAGCCTGCCTTTAGAAGAATAATTTTAAAAGATGATGTCTGCTTCTGTCGCTTGCCACAGCCCCATTCTGAGCCCTCATGCTGCTGTCTACCTGGCTTGGCAGCCCAGGTTAACTGCCTTACCTTACCTGGACAAGCCCCTGGCCTCCACCTCTGGTCCCAAGCTGAGGTCTTTCTCAGTTTCCAAAGGCTTGGAGAAATCAGTAGTAAGAATACAGTGACTATCTGGCATGGAGACAAGCCTTTATTAAATCCCAGGTACTTTCTAGCTAGTATCATTATAACTATCAATAATAACCACCATTTATTGAGCACTTATAATGTGCCAGACACTCTACAAATCACATTTCATGTATATTTTCTCATCAAGTCCTTACAACAGCTACCTGAGGTAGATACTATTATCAATTCAGTTTTATAGGTGAGGAAACTGCAGCAGAGAGATCAAAGTAATTGACTGGCCCAAGGGCACTGGCAGATCTGTCTGACTCAAAGTAATAACGAAACCATAGTTCTTCCTTTCCTGCCAGTATCCCAACCCCCCAGGCCCTGGGGCACACCCTCCACCCCACCCCCACCCAACCTCAAACTCCCCCCAGCTTCACCCTTCCTGGGTGACTCACTGACCATCCCCTGGGTTCTAACCAGAGGGGGATCTATCTCTCTCTCTCTCTCTCTTTTTTTTTTTTAGGGGCGCACCTGCAGCACATGGAGGTTCCCAGGCTAGGGGTTGAATCGGAGCTGCAGCTGCTGGCCTATGCCACAGCCACAGCCATGTGGGATCCAAGCCGCATCTGCGACCTACACCACAGCTCATAGCAACGTGGGTTCCTTAACCCACTGAGCAAGGCTAGGGATCAAACCCACATCCTCATGGATCCTAGTCGGGTTTGTTAACCGCTGAGCCACGAAGGGAACTCCAGAGGGATCTTCTAAGGAGTCTTTTCCTTGGTTCTGGAGACTGACTTATTCTGTTTCTCTAAGCTATTTCCTGTCCCCACCCACCCCCAACCTTCCAACACACACACACACACACACACACACACTAGCTCCCCTTTTTCCTTTTCCTTTTTTTTTGCCACCAGACTTTAAACGTCCGGTTTCTTCTTCATTCTGCCCCTAATACTCCCAGCCTCCCCAAACGAGCAATCAGACAACCCACCTGAAATCCTCACACCCACGGAGGGTAAAAAATGTTCAGAGCTACCAAGCTTATTTGCATGACAAGAACTCCTCCTCGTTCAACCTACACATCCTGCCTTGGGACCTCTCAGCCCCGTTCCTTCCCAAACAGCTCCTGGATGTTTGAAGGCCTCTCCTAAAATTAAATCCTCACCAGCAAAGGGACCAACTATCCACCCTCCAGCTTCAGGGGAGGAAAGGGGAGCATGCTCCGCAAATACTGCAGGGGGCGCCAAAAGCTGGCTTTTCAGACGTCCTGTCCTGCCTGGGCCCGGCTCTCCCCCTGGTGGTCTACCACAGAAACGGATTCCTCGGTCTTCAGGCATCAATGCTCACTCATGGTTTTATCAGCAAGCTGTCAGAGAGCCCGCTTCTGCTGGGGATGCGAGCGCTTTGCCTCAAAATGCTGAGGGTTATACGTTAGCAGGTGTCTGCCGAGCAGTAGCCTCTGTTTCTAACAGCAGCAGCCGCCTTTGATTGCTGGCTGCTGCCTGGTAATGATTTTGGTGACTGACAAAGATACAAGCAGAAATGGGAAGAAGACAAATGAAGGGAAGTGCTAAAGGGCAACCAGACAGGGCAGATGCCTGGGCTGCTTCTCTGCATCCCAGATTCACCTGTCCTGGATGCTCATCAGGGACATCAGCTGTTGTCATGGAGACTCTATCCATGGAGACTCAACTCTGTGAGTGAGGGGAAGAGCCCAATGCTCAAAGATACCTCTGCCCTCTGATGTCATTTACTCTTCCATCCTTTCTCTTAACAACAAATATCTCTTGGATGGATAAATGAATTTAACACATGTTTATTGAGAGACTACTATGTACTATGCTATGTTCTTGGCCCTGGGGATATAGTAGGTGAGAGGTGAGCAAACAAGATATGCTCCCTGTTTTTGTAGGGTCTACCATTAAGGAACTACAGTTTCAAGTTCACTATTTGCATTTCATTTCTTTCCTTTAAGACAGCCCTTTACCTTTTTCAGGTCATGGGTTGCTTTGATAATCTGGTGAAGCAAACATGCATACAATTTAGCATAAAACCTCAGAGGACTCATAGACTTCCTCCCACTGTCCTGCTGAAACCCCTCACCTTAAAGCCTTGTCTCCAGCTATAATGCAAATATGTTTTAAGCTGCTAGTAGGTTACTTATGACTCAGTGTAAATGAGTTCAATCTCTTGCTGAGACCAGGTTTGCATGTAGAGCCAAGTGAGTGAGGGGAATGTACCTGTAGAAGACTGGGGAGAGGACACCAATAAGAGAAAGACATTGGAGGCACTGAAGGAAAATGTCACCATCATCACAGTTTTGCAGATGGGGTCTGTGGCAACAGTCCCCAAGCCAAAGGTGCCTTCAGCCACTACATAAAATAACTACTACTGATGAACAATTTGGAGCCAAACTGAGGCTCAAGAAGAGCTGTTCTCCATAGAAGACCTGGCCTTCCTATAGATTGGTCTCTGAATGTTCTCTTCATAGGCTATAAATAATGGATGGATAAGTCAAATGCCAATGACCCAAAGGGCATGGTTGAGAAATGTGTTATTCCTTGGCTTGCCTTTGGGGTCACCAGATCCCTGGGTTGTAGCCCAGGCTCAGTGTGAGAGACAGCCTGGGCCAGGAGGTGGCCTTAACTACAATACAGAAGGCAAAACACCCTGAAGGAGCATCAGTGGTTACAAGCTACTGCAATACTCTGCTTTTTATTTGGGACCTGACAGCAAAGTTACATTAGCCATTAGCTGTCAAGGTAAATCTGTTTTTGTCTAAAAGAGAAAAATAGAGGAGATCTAAGAGTAAATATGGGGGTGGGTTACTGTATTTCTTTCTTTTTTATTCTCCTTTCTTCCATCATAGGATTTTGCCTTTTTTTTTTTCTGTCCCTTTCCCAATGTCCCCCTGTGTGTTCAAAGTACCTGGGCCTATAAAATTGTGAACTAACCAAAAGACTTGATAAAAAAAATATATTTATCTCAAAGCTGCTCCGAATAAATGCATCATATCAGGAATTACTCAGAGTGAAAAGAAAGTATGATAAGCTTTCTCATTCATTGGAAAATCAGCACCAGTTATTAAAGAAGGCTTGGATGACTGGAATTAGAATCTGCTCACTGACCCCATCAAAGTTTCCATTGACCTAGTCCTCAAGAATTCTGGAGATACAGAGAATTTTCCATCATTGGATGAATCCTCTAGGAGGTTAATGCCACAGGATTTTTCTCTTGAAAAACCAGTATAGAGACTTAGACTAAAATCCCTCCGTCCTGAACCAGGGTCTGCTGTCTGACACACAGTAGGCTCTCACTTAATATCTATTGAATAAATGAACAAATGAATGAATTTTAATGAATATGACTTTCCAGACTATTTTAAAGTGTGACAACACAGCAAGGGGGTTGACATTTTTTCTCTAAAGGGGCAGACAGTGAGTATTTTAGGCTTTGTGGACTTTAAGAGCTCTGTCACTACTATACAGTTCTGTTCTTACAATGCAGAAGAAGCCATAGAAAATACAAAAGCAAGTGGGCATGCCTCTGTGCCAATAAAACTTTATTTTTGGGCCCCTGAATATGGAAATTCATATAATTTTTGTCTTAAAGAATATTAATCTAATTTTTTATCTTTTTCAACCATTTAAAATTGAACCACCATGCCTCATTCATGGGCTATACAAAACCAAGTGGCAATAATATGTCAAAATATGTCTCTTTTCTACCTTTGGAGACTGAAGCTCCATGAATACAGGAGCACTACTCTAGGTTTTCTTTACATTCCCCAGATGTCTAGTAAAACGTGATACTCAACACATTCTTTTTCACTGATTGATGGGGAGAAGCTGGAGACACTCTCATCTATAGCTTGTCAACCATGTTTTAAAAAAGGCATAGGGAGTTCCCATTATGAGATGGTGGAAATGAATCTGACTAGTATCCATGAGGATGCGGGTTCGATCTCTGGCCTCGCTCAGTGGGTTAAGGATCTGGCATTGCTGTGAGCTGTGGCATAGGCCGGCAGCTGTAGCTCCATTTCAACTCCTAGCCTGGCAACTTCCATATGCCACAGGTGCATCCCTAAAAAAACGCAAAAAAAAAAATGCATAATGTGGATTTATATCCATGCAAGTGTTTAGTGTTTGGAGATGAATATACTGTGTAGCAATGGGTAGGAGCATCATCTAAGTAAAAGGAAATCTGCCTAGATGATGGATTTCATAATTACCATTAATACATACTTTATATTTTATAAAGCACTTTTGAATATATTGTCTTATTTGATCCTCACAATAACTCTGTGAGTGTAGGTACTACTATCTGCATGTTACAGATGAGGAAACAGTTTTCCAAAGATTGAGACTTGCCCAGGGTTACTTGGCAAGCTTGCTCATTCATTCATTCATTCTTCCTACAAGGACTTGAGCATCTGCTTTGTATAAGGAATTAGGTCAAGGTGAACTCAGTGATTCCCCAGGAGGTGATATTCGAAAGCAATCTAAAAAACTGAAGTAAGAGTTCCCGTCATGGCTCAGTGGTTAACGAATCCAACTAGGAACCATGAGGTTGCAGGTTCGATCCTTGGCCTTCCTCAGTGGGTTAAGGATCTGGCGTTGCCATGAGCTGTGGCGTAGCTTGCAGACGCAGCTTGGATCCTGTGTTGCTGTAGCTCTGGCACATGCCAGCGGCTACAGCTCCGATTAGATCCCTAGCCTAGGAACCTCCATATGCTGGGGGAGTGGCCCTTAAAAAAAAAAAAAGACAAAAAATAATAAAATAAAATAAATAAAAATAAAAAGCTGAAGCATGTCCTGGGAGATTAAAAGGAAGCTCTGGATAAGTGAGGCAGGAAGTTAGATGGCACATGCTAAGACAATCTGAGTCATGAAACTGGTAATAATCCCACATGGGGACAGACCTGTAGCCTTTCCCACAACCAGGTACTTCTTCCCAGGTTCAGAAATGGAAGCCCTGATAAGTAAGTGAGCTTAGGCTCACTTATTCCTGAAAACTGCAGGGTGAGCTCAGCGACCCCTACTCTCACTGCCATCTGATTGCCTCCTGAAGGAAAAGTGTCCTCAGTCCCCAAATGAAAGGTGGAGGCAGAAGAGTCTGTGCTTGCTTGGCTGAAGGGCTCAGTTTACATTTCTGGAGCCCCCCAGAAAAAGCGACAAGCAGTTCAGTGGGCTTCAGGTCTTCCACATCTGCTGTGAATGGTGCTCCCAGAGCTGTGCAGTGTGTGACCTGTATCATTTCAGGCAAGAGCCCTGCAAAGGTCACTTCTGCAGCAGAGAACGTTGAAGGAAACAAGCAGGAGAGAAATCCAGGCAGACAGAAGCCTGGCCAAGTGTATATAGAGGAATCTGTTTATCAAAATCTCAGAACCCTGATCAGGCTTTGTTTGTGCACCTTTTTTTTTTTTTCCGCTGTACAGCATGGGGACCAAGTTACACATACATGTATACATTCTTTTTCCTCCCATTGTTGTGTAAGTATCTAGACATAGTTCTCAATGCTACACAGCAGGATCTCATTGTAAATCCATTCCAAGAGCAAGAGTTTGCATCTGATAACCCCAAGCTCCCAATCCCTCCCACTCCCTCCCTCCCCCCCCCCCCCCCGGGCAGCCACAAGTCTATTCTCCAAGTTCATGATTTTCTTTTTTTTTAATTTTTTTATTATTTATTTATTTTATTTATTTATTTTTTGTTTGTGCACCTTTTGCAGGTGCCTTTCTGGACATGTAAGAGGGAATATTGGCTTGTTGTGAAATCCCCACTCAGCTCACTTCCCAAAAAGACAGTGTACCTTAGCGCTTAAAAGCTACAGTTCTAGAGTTAACTCAATCCACCAGTTGAACTCAACTCACCAACTGAATTGCAGGCTACCAGTTTCCAGCTATGAGTCCTTAGACAACTGTCTTCACTCTGGTGAGGCTTACTTATTAATGGAATTATTAATTATTAATGGAAATAGTAATAGAACCTACCTCAGCAGGCTGTCATAACGATTAGACAAGATATGCTTGAAATATGATACATAACATTACCGATTCTCCCTTCGCTTCCATACCTGTCTTTGGATATTCAATTCCTTTCTCCTACAAAAATCTATGATACACCTGCTCTTCGCCAGGCTTTAGGACTGGGCTCTGGGACTGCAGTAGTAAAGAAGACAGAGTCCCCAACACCAGTGGACTTCCTTCCAGTGGGGAGCCTAAAAATAAGCAAAGAGGGGGAATCCATCAGGGTAGTTTGTGGCATGAGAGAACAGTATGGGGTGCTGTGAGATGGAGTCACGAAGGAGCCTGCTCTAAATTGGTTGCTCAGGGAAGGTCTCTTTGAAGAGGCGATATTTGAGCTGAGAACTGAGAGCTGAGAATAAGCCAGCTCTCTTGACCACCTAGGAAAAAAAATAACAGTTGTAATACACAAGGAAAAAAAATGTCCCCCAACTCCTCATTTTGCCTTCGGTCATTCTAGCGAAGCTCTTGCAGGAGTGAAGCTTTGAGTTGCAATTTAACGGGAGATGGCAGAGAGGGCACAAGGAGCCTTTGTTCAGTGGGTACTGGTGAGCCCAGACCAAGGCTCAGGAGGCCTGGCAGGGGAGCGAGAGGCAGACACTGGGGTTTGGATGAGGACAGGAGGTCAGGCTCCCTGAGGCTCCTGATGGGGCATGGCATGTGGCAGGATGCCAAAGAGAGCTTGAGATTTCCAAGCATGATCCCACTGGATCTCATGAAGGATGCTTCTGTATGAGTACTAGCCCCATAGGTAGTAAGAAAAGCCTACGAGTAGAAGCAAGGGTCAGAAGATACGGGTTCTAGAGCCACTTTACCATTAACTAGATGTCTGACCCTCAAGAAGTAATTTCTCTCCAGAGTTCTGTTGCCACATCTATGCAAGATAATAATCGGTGTCCTGACAACTCCCCAGGGTGGGTGTGAGAATCATCTAAGAGAAAGTGCATTAAAGCGCTTGAAAAAGCATAAAGCTCTAGATCAATATAAAGTACTAACTGTCTGATGTCCTATTTTCCCAGGGGCAAGCTAAGAGGTTCAACAGTTGGCATTTCATTTTCTGGTCCATTATGTTTGAAACTGGCCAGAAAGCACTTATGTAGAGAAGACGGGAGCTCCAGAAAGTATTAGAGAGTCCCCGCCCCATCATGGCCAGCACTCTGTGACAGGATGTAAGGAGCACAATTCTTCCATGTAAGCTCCCTGTGCTTAAGAGTTTATTTCCTTTGAGAAGTACTGAGACATCACAGGAGTATTTCTTAGCAGTGATAGGGTGGAAGTCTGGAGAAAGAAACACGGTTTATTTCCAAGTCTGAACTATAATATACATATTTTATCTTTTTTTTTTCTTTTTAGGGCCGCACCTGCAGCATATGGAGGTGCCCAGGCTAAGGGTCGAATTGGAGCTGTAGCTGCTGGCCTATGCCACAGCCACAGCAACGCCAGATCTGAGCCACGTGTGCAACCAATACCACAGCTCAGGCAATGCCAGATCCTTAACCCACTGAGCAAGGCCAGGAATTGAACCTGCAACCTCATGGTTCCTAGTCAGATTTGTTTCCGCTGCACCACGATGGGAACTCCAATGATATACATGTTTTATGTTACCCAGAATCTTCTACAGTGCTGTTCTTTCTGACCTTACATAGGCTAGGGCATCCTGCTCCCAACTTCTCTCTTCATCCTATTTCTAAATCAAAAGTAACCCATAATGTGGGAGTTCCCTCTGTGGTGCAGCAGGATTGATGGCTTCTCTGAATCAATGGAATGCAGATTCAATCTCTGGCCCAGAACAGGAGGCTAGGGATTGAGTATTACCACAGCTGCGGTGTAGTTCACAACTACAGTTCGGATCTGATCCCTGGCCCTGGAACTCCATATGCCACGGGGATGGGCAAAAGAGAAAAAAAAAGGGCAAGGGGTGGGGGGAGTTACCCATACTGAGTTCCACTCCACTGATGCTCCACCTTCCTCATAAAACACTGGAGAGTGCTGGTGTCTACTGGGAGAGAACCACAATTTTAACTTTATAGCATCCAATTTCCCTGAGGTTATTTTTTTTCCTTCCCTTCACCTCCCCACCCCACCTTCGGGTAAGACAGGGAGACAAGAAGAGGAGCAAAACTGAAGGTGTCCAGATGACAGCAGAGGAGGTGGTGGGGTACCGAAGAAGCACCGTGACCCTGCTGATTGATTTCATGAGAGATTATGAATTTAAAACTGCCCAAATTCCACTCTGACTCTCAGAAAGTAGATGATTTATTTGAAGGTAACAGAGTGGGTCAGAGGCGGAGCGTGGGGCTGGGAATCCTGGGGACCCAGTGCCCTCACTGATTTGTTTGCCACTCTTCTGCCACATCCTTTGGAATTGGAGAAGGAAAGACAGTTAAGCTCCATTGTTGATGACCTGTGTTGTTTCTATGAGTGCATTTGTGTTCCATGTACTAAATGGTCTCTAAATAAAACCCAGTCTGCCTGTGAGGACCTCACAGGACCATTTTAGAAGATGGGAGGCAGATCCCTCTTTGACTCAGGGACCTACAGCACTGAATCAATTTGCACCTGTCTTTTGTTGCACCACTTTTATTGTCCTCAGTGCAAGACAGCCTGCTGCCTTCTCATTAGAAAGACAACATACACAGCCCTCGAGGCTGTTATACTAAGTCAGGGAAAGACAAATACTGAATGATTGCACTTATATGTGGAGTCTAATAAAAACCTCACAGTTCCTATTGTGGTGCAACAGAAGCAAATCTGTATCCATGAGGATGCCGGTTCGATCCCTGGCCTCCCTCAGTGGGTGGGGGATCCGGCGTTGCCATGAGCTGTGGTGTAGGTCACAGACAGCTGGGATTTGGCATTGCCATGGCTGTGGCATAAGCCGGAAGCTGCAGCTTCAATTTGACCCCTAGCCTGGGAACGTCCATATGTCACAGGTGTGGCCCTAAAAAGCAATCAATCAATCAATCAGTAAAATAAAAATAAACTCATAGAAAAAGAGATCTGATTTGTGGTTACCAGAGGCAAGGGGTTGTGGGGGTGGGGGAATTGGATGAAGGTGATCAAAAGGTACAAACTTTCAATTATAAGATAAATAAGTCCTGGAGATGGATTGGCAGTCTGGGGTTAGTAGATGCAAACTATTGCCTTTGGAATGGATAAGCAATGAGATCCTGCTGTACAGCACAGGGAATTATATCGAATCACTTGTGATGGAACATGATGGTGGGTAATGTGAAAAAAAGAATGTGTATATTTGTATAACTGGGTCACTTTGCTGTACAGCAGAAATCAACAGAACACTGTAAATCAACTACAATAATAAGAAAAGAACATGACGACCATAGTTAACACCCCTGTATGGTATGTTTGAGAACTGCTAAGAGAGTAGATTCTAAAAAATTCTCATCACAAGGACAAAAAATATTTTTCTTTTTTGATATCTATATGAGTCGATGGATGTTAACTAAACTTACCATAGTAACCACAGTGTATGTGAGGCATTACGCCGTACACCTTAAATTTATGCAGTGCCATATGTCAATTATATCTCACTTATACTGAATGAAAAAAAAATAATAAATTCTGCAGAGACAGTTAAATAAACATGATCAGCACCCCCTCCCAAACAAAGACCAGAGAGTGCCAAGCCTGAATAACTATCACATATCCTTTTTCTCCCTGTCCCCACTACTTTCTGCCCATTCACTTGAAAGATCTTCTCTTTGGCTGTATTGTGCACACATTAGGAAAACCTGAGGAAACTATCAGCTACTAATTCTGCCCTTGTTCCTTCTCCCCACCCCCACCCCATCTTCTCTCCATAGTAGCTCAATAAGCAGTTTTTTCCATATTGCTGGGGGGCCTGGTAACACTATCTTTGGGGGTGCACCAGTTATACCTACTACCCTGCTTCCATTCCATCAAGAGAGGGATAGAAGGGAGTGGCCAGGGGAAGACAAGACAGGTATAAAGGAGGAAGGGCTCCTGTTCTGCTGCTTTGGCCTGCTGAATACATCTGGACCAGCAGGAACAACCCCAGAAGTAGTGCTTCTGAAAGGATGGTTGACAACCACCTGTGTCAAAATCACCCAAAGAAGCTTGTTAAAGAATGTAGATTCTCAAGCCCCCCATCACCCCCAGCATCAGTTTTTGCAGTTCTGAAGGAAGACACAGGCATCTGCATTTTGGCAAGACTCCCGCCCCCAGGCAAGTCTAAGAGCCCTGGAAGTTTGAGAGCTGCTGATGGAAACAAATCTTTAGTTCATTCAACTTCAATGGCCGTGCTCAACCATTCTACTCTTGCTGACTTTTCATACTGCTGCCTCTTTCTGGAAAGATTTTTTTTCCCCTCCATCTCTGCTTGGAGAAATCCTGCCAATCTCTCAAGGCCCAGTTCAAATACAACCTCTTCGGTCTTGCCTTCCCTGTTTTCTGGTCCCCATCTGCAAACAGCTGTGATTGCTCTTGAAAGAAAAAGACAGGGCACTGGTTGGTATCAGTAACAGAATGTGAGGGGGGTTGAAAGCCTGAGGATGGGAGCGCTGGAGGCCTGTGGTCTGAGCTTTGCCAGGGTGCAGCGGGGAGGGGGGAGCTTAGCACCTGAATTTGTGCAGTGGAGCTGAGGTTGTTACAAGGGCTGGAAACATGGTAACCAGTAAAAAATAAAAAGTAACACTCACCAAATTCTTGCGAGGTCAGAGCTGCAGTTTCAACCACCTAGAAACATAATTCAGGGAGGGATTCGTGGCTGTTTTATGACTAGGGCTGGGGGTGGGGGAGGGGCACACATAATGGCTGCTCTCAGGACAACTCCAAGTGTTCAGTAGGAAGGAGGACCTGTTTGTAACCCACTGAGGGGGCTCTTGCCATCTGGGGATATTGGGGGGTATCAGTACTGGGGTTCAAGGGAGTGTTGGGGGCAATGGATGGGCAGGGAGCTGAGGCTGGAGGGAGGGATCTCATTTTGGCCTTGATGTTTGACAGCTGAATTTCTGTACGTGGATTGAAATTACTACAAGGGCTTTAAACTAGATAAACCACGATCAAAGTCATTCCCAGCAGGCCTCCAGAATGATGAAAACAGGAAATTCTAACCACCTAGCGACCATGGGGAGGAGAGAGGCAGGTTGCTGACTATTTAGCGGCAGGGAATCGGCTCCCCTCTAGACCACTGCCCATGTGAACCAAGTTTAGGAGGTGAGGGCCTGGGGGAGGGGGATGGTAATACTCACTGAGGGCAATTTGTCTACTTCAGGGCCTCCAAGAAGTTGTGGGAGGCCTGGACTATTTCCATATTTTGAAGATTCCTCTGTATTTTTTAAATGAATGAAAACAAAAATGGAGTTATAAAACTAATGATATATTTTAAGTGCTTACATCTTTTTTAAATTGCGCTGAGGCAAAAACCACCATGCAGTATATAACATCTGGTGAGATCCAGAAATTTGCATTTTTTTTGGCCCCACCCATGGCATGTAGAAGTTCCCAGGCCAGGGATCGAACCCCTGCCACAGCAGCAACCCAAGCACTGCAGTGACAATGGTAGATCCTTTACCTCCTGTGCCACAAGGGAACTCCAGAAATCAATATTTTTAACAAAATGATTGATTCTGATGCACACCGACATCTGAGAAGCATGCCTTGAAATCTGCCAGAAGAAAGTAGTCCAAAGTGAGGTAGACTTCCATTGAGATGCCAGGGAAACGAACTCAGCATGGAGTGGGTATGTCATGGCAATTTGTACTGCTTGCCCAGAGCTAGCCTTATGTCCAAATGCAGTAAGCAGCTACTAGTTAATGGGAAGATATCCTCCTCCTCAATCTATGCCTCCAACCAGCCTGCCATCGGCTTTTCTCCTTATAGGTTATGATTAGCTCTGCTCTGCTGCATCTGCGCCTGTCACTCTCCCTTTGCATTATGTTAGAAAGCTTTCCAATTTTTGAGGGCAAGATGGTTGTTGGCAGGAGGTCTGAGAAAGTGCATAAGAATTTATCAAAAACTGGTAAGAAACTGGTCTTGGTTGCAAGAAAAATAACCCCAAGCTCAGATTTGTTGAGAAATGTGAAATTGAACAGACATGTTCATTTGACCCAGCTATGGCCATGTGTTCAGAATCTAAGCAAGTCAACAACATCTGAGGGTATGTACTACAGTCACAGTACATTACACTGGCACTGTGAAAGGAGCTAAATAGAAGCCCTTGCCTTCTCTACAGGATCTGACAAAAGGCATTGCAGGGCATAGACATGTGTCTGGCTATGTGTCATTAAGGTCACATTATGGTAGCACCAAAGTCCTGAAACTTTTAGAAATTTGGAAGAAAAAGGACCACAGCATACGACTATGTGTGTTCTGTCTCATACAAAAGCACCCAGCCAGGTGCTGATCTTAGAGAATGTTCAAAAATCGTGGTTGGGTAGCGAGGGTAGGGCAAAGTATGGAAAAAGCTATCATCACTGAACACTGAAAATTTTAAAAAGCTGGTGTCTGACTTATCTATCATCCTCCATGAGAATGAATGAAAATCTCCTGGGCATTGTACATTTAGGGAAGTTTTAGATAAATTGGACTACAAAAACCACAGTCATAATCTTGCAATTCACAGTAGATTGAGGGTTGAAAATGATTTCTACATGCCAGATTATAATGTTGTCCATGTTTTTCTCAGCTAAAATCCCAACACTTTGCATCTAGCCAGCACTCAGTATATACTGGTTGAATGAATGAATGTCTGAATGAATAACTACTTTACTCATCACTTTACAGCTCACATTGTTTAACCAATCCTATCAGGTGGGCTATTATTTCCCAATCTTCAGGATTCGAGTTCTAACTCTCTATTCTAATTGTCTTCTGTGTGGCATTCCCCCCACCATTAGCGGACATCTCTCTATACCCAGCATCTAGCAGATACCTAGAATATGTTATTTGTTCAACATAAGAATTAAAAAATGAATGGTGGGAATGTAAACTGGTACAGCTATTATGGAAAACAGTAAGGAGTTTCCTTAAAAAAAAAACAAAAACTAAAAATAGGAGTTCCTGTCATGGTGCAGTGGAAACGAATCCAACTAGGAACCACGAAGTGGTGGGTTTGATCCTTGGCCCCTCTCAGTGGGTTAAGGATCTGGCGTTGCCATGAGCTATGGTGTAGTTCGCAGATGTGGCTGGTATCCTGTGTTGCTGTGGCTGTGGTGTAGGCCAGCGGTTGAAGCTCTGGTTCGACCCTTGGCCTGGGAACCTCCATATGCCGTGGGTGTGGCCCTAAAAAGACAAAAGACAATAAAAAAAAAAACTAAAAATAGACTTACCATATCCAGAAATCCTACTCCTGGGCATATATCTGGAAAAGAAGAAAACTCTAATTAGCAAAGATACATGCACACCCAATGTTCTTAGCACTATTTATAACATCCAAGACAAGGAAGAAACCTAAGTGTCCATCAACATATATTCAAAAATATATATACACACACACACATATACACACAATGGAATATTACTCAGCTATAAAAAGTAATGAAATAATGCCATTTGCAGCAACATGGATGGTCCTAGAAATTATCATACTAAGTAAAGTAAGTCAGACAGACCAATACTACATATGTATTATCACTTATATGTGGAACCTAAAAAATAGTACAAATGAACTTATTTACAAAACAGAAACAAACTCACAGACATAAAAAACAAACTTATGCTTACCAAAGGGGTAAGGGGCGAGGAATAAATTGGGATTTTGAGATTAACAGACATATACTACTGTATATAAAATAGATAAAACAACAAAGATTTGCTGTATAGCACAGGGAACTATATTCAATATCTTGTAATAAACTATAATGAAAAGAATCAAAAAAGAATATAGATCTAAATCACTTTGCTGTACGCCTGAAACTAACATAGTATTGTAAATCAACTATACTTCAATAAAAGTAAAAATAAAACATTTTTTAAAAATGGATAGGTAGACAATGAACTAACATATGACAAATGAGTGGAAACATACTATTGAGCAGATAATTTGCAGTAACTTCTCTGCTAAATTTTTACATAGTTAAGTCCCAATCCAAGGTCACCTGAGCACAAGGAGGATGAAATGGTATTAACTGGGGCCTTCGAGCTGTTTTCAAATTATATTCTCACCTGATTGGGCTAGATGCAATGAGTGGTCACCAGAAAGCATCTTAAGCTTAAAAAAATATGCCTACACTTTATAACTTGGCCTATTGCATGTTTCTATTATTTGTCAAAATTATTAGAAGTTTAGAAAACTACTTTTCAAAGGACATAATTGCTTGTTGCTTAAAGCACACACAAACAAACAAAAAGCTAAACTCACACAGTTATTTTTAAAATATACAGTTAAGACCATTTCTAGAAACCAGGACTTCCAGCCCAGTTTTTTAGAAAATAGCCAAATATGCATAGGAGCTCTATCATTGTTCTCCCTTTTTCATACTTTACCCAGAGATGACAATCACAGAATCTAGAGCTCTTGTGTTTAAAAATGTGACTCCATTTTAAGAAATAATTTTTTTTGTCTTTTTCTAGGGCCACATATGCAGCATATGGAGGTTCCCAGGCTAGGGGTTGAATCAGAGCTGTAGCCACCAGTCTACACCAGAGGCACAGCAACGCAGCATCCGAGCCACGTCTGCAGCCTACACCACAGCTCACGGCAACGCCAGATCCTTAACCCACTGAGCAAGGCCAGGGATCGAACCCGCCACCTCATGGTTCCTAGTCAGATTCGTTAACCACTGAGCCACGACGGGAACTCTAAGAAATAATTACTGAATACCTTCTTCATCTTAAGAACTTCATCTTAAGAGCTAGATGAAAGACTGGCTCTTCTGGGCCATCAAAGGGTAAAATGACAATTCAAGGTTTTCTTTCTGGTATTATAAGCTCAGAAATGTAGAAGGCATAAACAGTCCTATTGCTCTAACTGTATACCAGGCAGTAGCCTAGGCATTCTACATTGACTTCAGCATGGTAGAGATTTTCCTCTGTTTTAATAGTTGAGGAAACCATGACTCTGAGATTTGGATTGACTGCTCCGAGGTCACACATCTAATAAGTAGCAAAGCAGTATTTCAAACCCTGTTTTGTTTGACTGCATAACCCCTGCTCTTTCCACACTGGTAGGCTGCACCTCACTATTTCACATTGCCCTTGCCAATGTGAGGTGATTTCTGAAATACGGTAAATAACGACATTGAAAACAAACTATCCAATTACTCATTTAAATGTATCCCATTGGGATACATTCCATAGTGGTTTGTTACTCATAACCATGTATTTAAATAGTAAGTGGCTAAATTCTTCTTTAAGGGCAGAGAGTTTACATCATTCCTTTCTCTCCTTGAACTCTTATTTCCATTCCACACCCCCACAGGATTTTTATCCTAACATTATACATTTTTTGTGTTTTAAAGTCCTTTTACATTATTGATCATATTATCATATTTCTTCACAACAAAAGTATAAACTGAATTTTACTTTTTAATTTTCTGTGGCCAGGAGGTAATAAATATTGAAATGTTTCTTCTGAATATAGTTATTATTCAATTATTAGCAGTATAAAACTGCTGAAAAGAACACAAATATAATACAAATTTTGATAAATAACAATTGGACATTAAAAACATTTTTATTGTAAATGCAATTCTTAAAGATGTGAAAGGAGCTTTTTCTTCCAAGTTGTTATTATATCCACAGAATACTGAGTAATATTCAGGAACAAGATCTCACAGCAATTATATATTTAGTTTCCATTTTTATGAAAGTGCTAAAAAACCTTTCTAATATCAGTAAGCATGGGAATGAATAGAGTTTCATTATGCCATTGTCACTCAATTTTCTTGAACTCTGAGTTAGTGCCAAAAAGTCATACGACGATTTTTCACAAAATTTCATCTGAAAACCACATGACTTAGAAAAGGACTTTTACCCAAAATTACAGTCATTAAGTTTCTTGATTTCTGGAAAGTAATACTGTGGTAGGAAGTTTCTAAGATGGCCTCCACTACCTATTGTTTGAGTCCTTATGCAGTCTTTCCCCTTGAGTGTGGGCTGGACCTTGGGACTCTCTTCTAATGAACAGATTGTAGCAAAAGTGATGTCACTTCAGAGACTGGGTTATAAAAAGGCTTTTTTCTCTTGCGCCCTCTGAGGGAAGGCTGATGCCATTTTATGAGCTTTCTGATGGAGAAGCCCACTCTGGAAAGAACTGTAAGTGCTCCCTAGCCAATAGCCAGCGAGGGACTAAGATCCTCAGTCCAACAGCCCACAAGGAACTAAATTCTGTCAACAATCATAAAACCATGTGGGTGAGCTTGGGAGGGGATGCTCCTTCAGTTTAGGCTTCATATAAGAACCTACTTCTGGCCAAAAACTGCATTATACCATTGTAAGAGATCTGGACCCAGAGGCACACAATTTGCCACACCCAGATTCCTGACACACAGAAAGTGTAAGATAATAAATATTTGCTGTTTTCAGGTGCTAAAGGTAAGGATAAAACCAAAAAGGCTTTACTAAGACTTGTCAAATAACTATTAAATATACTAGTTACTGTTTTACTTAGAGGCACTTTGTTTAACCCAACATACTAAATGAAGACCATGAAATGGAAAATATAAATTGTATTAATTATAATACATCTTAACCAACAGCATATTCTTTACAAAATGCTTTTTCTCATCACATGTTTTAAATATAATTTTACCAAAATTTTGGAGCTTCAGATTTAGCAATTCATAAAAAATATCTATCATATAGCCTAAATGGCAAAGCCACTTCCAAATTGACTTGCTGAATCATATTTCTTTTGTCTCAGAAAGGATGGTTTCATTTTTCAATTCAGTAAGTATGACAATACGTATCCCTATGATGATCATTTCACTTGTAAATTCTAATTCTAGGATGGACAGATTAAAAGATAGATGATGGATAGATGATAGCTATAGCATGCAGGCTTGCTATGAGTTTGTCATATGAATTAATAAAGTGGGTTCAATGTTTCTTTTAGTGCTATCTTTTTGCTTTACTTTCACAGAATTCTTTCTGAGTGATTTTTTTTTATAACCATTTGGCAATGGAGAGGTGAGGTTGTTAAAATTGTCTCAAATTATAAATTATCTCAAAACCCCAACATCAGCCAAAACACCCAGTTTCTAATGCCAAGCTTCACCCTTAATTCTTAAATAGGCAAAATATATGAATCAACATTTCTCCAAATAAGGTATACAAGTGTCTGATGAGTACATGATAACATGCTCAAGGTCATCCGGCATTAAGGAAATATAAACAAAAAGCAGAATGGGATACCACTTCACGGCCACTAGAATGGGTGTAATAAAAAAAAACATGGACCGTGACAAGTTTTTGGTGAGGATATGGAGAAATCAGAACTCTTATGCATTGCTGATGGGAATGTAAAGTGGTGCAGCCACTTTAAAAAACAGGATGGCAATTTCTCATAAAGTTAAACTTGGAATTTCTATATAACTGAGAAATTCCACTCCTAGGTATGTCTGCAAGAGAATTAAAGATATATGTCACACAAAAATATTCATAGACGTATTATTCATAACAGCAGAGTGGAAACAACCCAAATGACCATCAACGGATGAATAAACAAGATATATGTCCATCAATGAAATATAATTCACCCATAGGAAAGAGTCAAGTATTGATAGATGCTACAACGTGGATGAACCATGGAAACAGGCTAAGTGGAAGAAGCTACACACAAAGAACCAATATTATATAATTCATTTATATGAAATGTTCAAAATAGACAAATCCATAGAAATAAAAGTAGATTCATAACCATAAAATTCATTTTTAGGAGTTCCTGTCGTGGCTCAGTGGTTAATGAACCCAACTAGGATCTATGAGGATATGGATTCGATCCCTGGCCTCCCTCAGTGGGTTAAGGATCCGGCGTTGCTGTGAGCTGTGGTGTAGGTTGCAGATGTGGCTTGGATCCCGAATTGCTGCGGCTGTGGCATAGGCCAGCAGCTGTAGCTCCAATTCCACCCCTAGCCTGGGAACCTCCATATGCCTCAAGTGCAGCCCTAAAAAGCAAAAGAAAAAAAAATCATTTTTAAAGTTGTACAATTCATGCTGTTTAAGGGTACAGACTTGTAATTAGTAGTAAGTCTTAGAGACTAGAAACAATACTATTGTATTATAATCATCAAAAATTTTAAGAGTAGATCTTAATTATTCCAACCACTAAAAAAGAATAATTATGTGATGCAATAGAGCTAATTATCACTACAATGGCAGTCATATCACAATACATAAATGTAGCAAATCAACAATGCTGCAAATCTTAATATTATATGTCAAATACATTTACATTTTTTAAAAGATTGGAATAGCAAAAGCAGATTGTAAAAATGAAAAAAACTACATAAATTTGGCTACATGAAAACAAAATATATGTAATTGCCATAGAAATAAATTATATCACAATACAGTTATCAAAATCTAAGAAAAAAACATGATAATATATATGCTTCTTTATTAACTCATGAAATAACAAAATCTAACAGTGGTCCTAACAAGTACCTTAAATTCAATCTAGAGCTTTGTTTCCCTTTTGAATCTATTGCTCACTTAACCTAAAGCCATTTAGTCCCTCCTAGAGGACACAGAGTTATCCTTGATTTATCCGTTATCAGCTCGCTGGTTAGCAGCTGTTGAGAAACAGGCAGTAGGTTTCTCAGAAATCAACACAATCCTCTACTTCAGTGGTTCCTAAGCATTTAGAGAAGGAAAGACTCCTTTGAGAATATGATGAAAGCTCAGAAAAATGCAAAACACCCAATATTTTACATATAATTTTAATAGATTCATTGACTCCATTAACTTCATTCATAGAATCAGGTTTAAAAATCCCTATTCTCTTGATACCATTTTTTACTTCAATCTGCTAATCCTTTAAAATCATAGCTAAGCACTGCTACCTTGGAGAGCAAAATGAAAGCCTTCACGAAATATCTGAAAAGTCAAGGAGCAAACTCTAGGATTCATTAACAGTCTGAATGTTCACTCAAAAACCACCCTAATACACTATAAGGTATAGCTCTCCTTTTTAAGATCTCATTTGCTAATAAAGAAAGATTTTTATTTTCTCTCTTACACTATACACTTTTGACAGCAGAGACTATATTGTTTTCATATCCCAGAACACATTTTTCTCTGGAGTATCTGTAACAATGTTTCTAGAAAAAATGTTGGCTTTGCAGATACATTCAATTTCTTTTTGTTGAGACACTAAAACCTAATAACTGATTTAAGTTATTTCCTTTTTTATTAACTGCCAAGAAATTTTGGGCCAAATTTAGTGACCAGTAACATTTACTACTTCTAACTCCTAAAAATATTCTCTCTTCTTCTATACTTAACTGTGCTAGTTCCCTATTGCTACTATAGCAAATTACCACAAACTTGCTGCCTTGAAACAACACAAATTTATTATTTTACAGTTTTGGAGGTCAGAAGTCTGAAATATGGGTCTCAGTGGGCTAGAATCAAGGTTTCAGCCCTCTTTTCTGGAAGCACTAGTGGAGAGGCCACTTTCTTGCCTCTTTCAGCATCTGGAGGTTGTCTTGGTTCATGGCCCCTTTCCATCTTCAAAGCCATGAATGGCCAGTTGAGTCTTTCTCACATTTATGTCACTCTGACCCTGACTCTCCTTTCTCCCTCTTTCAATTATAAGTACCCTTGTGCTTACATTAGGCCCACCTATATAATCCAGGATAATTTCACATCAATATCAGCTAATTAAAAACCTATAATTCCACATGCAACCTTAATTCCCCCTTCACATGTAACACAACATATTAACAATGCTCATAGATTAGGATGAAGACATCTTTAGAGGCTACCCTTGCCTACCACACTGACCATCTTATTTGGCATTGCTTTAAGTTAAAAGCTTGTGGATATAAGTCACAAGTTAACATGGCCTCTGAAACAAAGCTCTCACCACCACATACATATGGTAGGGCCAAGGACATTTAAAAATATTTTTGAAAGTAAATTACAAATATCATGACATTCATTCCAAATATTGTCATATATATTCAACTACATTATCACAATACCATATCTCACTCAAGAAATTTAACATTAATACACTATAATTACTAATTTGGAGTCCATGTTTAAATTTCCCTTATTGTCTCAAACACATAATTTATTGACGATAAACTGCAAGAACATTGAAAACGTGTCACTATGCACACATAGAGCCACTAGCAAAGAATGAGATATTTACTGATTCAAGGCATTTAATGAAATCTTTGTGCAGTCATTATCTGACTGTCAGGCTAACTGAACAGAGACTTCGATGGGTGCACATGACAGAGAGTACAGGTTTTACAAAGAATACAGATTTTAAAGAATTAGTCAAGGAACATCACTAAACAAATACAAAAAATCAAACCCTGGAAGAAGGGGATCAGATTTCCAGAGTAATCATATTACATTGTTTAAAATATCTAGTTTCAGCAAAAAATCACAACACACACACACAAGGCAAGTATGGAAAAAAAAGTCTGTGCAAAGGAAAAAAAGATGTCATAAAAACTGTGCCCTAGATGTTGACTTTACCAAAGATGAAACCAGCTATTTTAAATATCTTCAAAGAACTAAAGGAAACTAAAGAGGAAAGTATTAGAGGAAAGTATAAGAATAACGTCTCACCAAATATAGAATATTAATAAAGTGATAGAAATTATAAAAAAGATTGAATTTATGGATTTGAAAAGTGCTATAACAAATGAAAAATTCATAAAAGACCTCAATAGTAGATTTGAGCTGACAAAAAAAGAAATTGGAAAACTCGAAGATAATTCAATTATCATTTTCTAGTCTGAGGATCATAAAGAAAAACAGGATGAAGAAAAATGAACAGAGCTTCAGAGACCCATGAGACACCATTAAATAGCCAAAATGCTCATAATGGGAGTCTCAGGAAAAAAGAAGAAAAAAGAGCAGAAAGAATATTTGAAGAAATAGTGAATAAAGACCTCTCAAAATAGTCTACACATCCAAAAGCTCAAATATTTCCTAGTAGGATAACACCCCCAAAAATCCACCTCATAGTTAAACTGTCAAAGATAAAGAAAAAATCTTGAAATAAGGAAAATAAGAAGATAACTGGTTTCCCATAAGGAACAATGAGCACTAGAAGTCAGTCTGATGACATATACAAAATATTCAAAGCAATACACTGCCAACCAAGAATTCTGTATCCAGCAAAAATATCCTTAAATGAGGAGGAAATGAAGACATTCCCAAGAACACAAAGACTGACAGAATTAATGGCCAGAAGACCTGTCCTACAAGAAATGCTAAAAAAAAAGAGTCCTTCAGGATGAAATGAAAGGACAACAACAGCAAGAACAACAACAAAAATAAAACCCATGCAAAGATATAAAGAGCACCAGAAAGGGTATAGGTAAATATAAAAGACAATACAAATTTACCGGGGAGGAATTTTTTCCCAACATAAAAATAGCTGCAAAATTCAATAATTATACAACTGTGTTGATGGGTTTATAATATATAAATGTATAATCTATAAAGGAATAGTTTGTATTTCAGTAATAGCACAAAGGAGGAGAGAAGAAATGAAGCTGTATTGTACCAAAGTTTTTACATATGATTGAAATTGGGTTGCTATTAATCCAAAATAGATTGTATTAAATTAAGATGTTAATTGTAATCCCTGGGGTAAACACAAAGAAAATAATTTTTAATATAGTAAAAGAAACAAGGGAATTAAAAGATATGTTAGAAAATATCCATGTAAAACAAAAGAAATCAAAAATAAAGGAATAGAGAAAAAAAGACATGTAACATAGATAATGGCTAAATGGTAGATATAAATCATACTTTTTAAGTAGTTACTTTAAATGTAAATACACATTTAACTAGGTTACACAAGGCAGAGACTGCCAGGCTGTATAATAAACACACATGATCCAAATATATGCTGTCTACAAGAGACAAACTTTATAAAGAGACAAGTAGATAAGTAAAAGAGTGGGAAAAGATATATGATGCAAACAGAACCAAAAGAGAGCTAAGTGCCTATACTAATTATCAGACAAAAATAATTTAAGACAAAATGTGTTACTAGAGAAAACAAAGGACATTTTATAACAGTGAATTTGTGAATCCACAATGAAGATTTAACAGTTATAAACATATTTCCGATCCTGCTGTGTAGCACTGGGAACTATATCTAGTCACTTAGGATGGAGCATGATAATGTGAGAAAATAGAATGTATACATGTATGTGTAACTGGGTCACCATGCCGTACAGTAGAAAATTGACAGAACACTGTAATTCAGCTATAATGGAAAAAAATAAAAATCATTATATTAAAAATGAATAAATAAACATATTTCCATCTAACTACAGAGCCAAAAAATACATGAAGCAAAAATCAACAGAACTGAAGGGAGAAATAGAAATTAAACAATAACAAGTTGGAGAATTTATTACCTCACTTTCAGTAACAGGCAGAACAAGACAGATGACCAAAAAGGAAATAGAATACTTGAACAAGGGTATAAACCAACTAGATCTAATGGACATCTATCTATAGAACACATCGCACAACAATAGCAGAATATATGTTCTTCTGAACTGCACATGGAATATTCTCCAAAAGAGATTATATATTAGTCCATAAAATAAGCTTCACTAAATCTCTTGAAGGATTAAAATAATAAAAAGTATGTTCTGTAAACATACTTGGAATATAATAGAATCAGAAATCAATAACAGAATAAAATTTTGGAAATTCACACAAAATGGATAGTAGAGAAGATACTGCAAAATAACCACTGATTCAAAGAAGAAATTACCAAGGAAATTAGAAAATACTTTGAGACGAATGAAAGGAAGAATAAAATATATACCAAATTTTCTCAAAAAGAAATTTATAACTGTAAATACTTATATTAAAAAGAAAGATTTCAGATTAATAACCTGAATTACCACCTTAATGAAACTAGAAAAAGAACAGCAAACTAAGCCCAAAGCAAGAAAAAAAGAAAAATACTAGTAGATTGTTTATTAATAAAATATTTAGATTTCCATTTTTATAAGTTATTATTCATTTTGAGTTAATTGTTGTATGTGGTATGAAGTAAGGATCAAGGTTTTTTTTTTTTGTAGAAGTCCAACTATTCCAAGACAATTTGTTGAAAAGATTATCCTTTCCAAGTTGAATTGCCTTGACACCTTTCTTGAAAGTCAGTTTCATATATGCATGTAATTATGCATATGCATGCATTTATTTTTGGACTTTCTTGTTTTGTTCCATTGATCTTCATGCCAATTTGTTCTTTTTCAAAATTAACCATTTTATATTTTTGTATTTATATATAAATTTGAGAAGCAGTTTGTCAGTTTCTTCAAAAATGTTAACTGAGATTTGACTGAAATTGTAACAAATCTATAAATCAATTTGGAGTTGATATCCTAACTACAGTTAGTTTTCCAATTCATGAATATGAAAGACATTTATTTGTCTTCTTTAATTTATCTCAGTAATCTTCATAGTTTTCAGTGTAATTAACATATATATTTTTGTCATATTCCTAAGTATTTTATATTTTATTTATTTATTTTTTTTTGTCTTTTTGCTATTTCTTTGGGCCGCTCCCGCGGCATATGGAGGTTCCCAGGCTAGGGGTCAAATCGGAGCTGTAGCCACTGGCCTACACCAGAGCCACAGCAACGCGGGATCCGAGCCGCGTCTGCAACCTACACCACAGCTCACGGCAACGCCGGATCCTTAACCCACTGAGCAAGGGCAGGGACCGAACCCGCAACCTCATGGTTCCTAGTCGGATTCGTTAACCACTGCGCCACGACAGGAACTCCCCAGTATTTTATACTTTAAATGACACTTTTTAAAATTTTTATTTCCTCATTGTTCATTGCTACTGTATAGACATACAACTGATTTGTATCTGGTTCTGTTTGACAGATCTTTTTCTCCTCATTACATGTCATATTTTCCCACTTTTTGGCATTTTTCATACATTTTTATTGGATGCAAGACATTGTGAATTTTACCTTGCTGAGTGCTGGATATTTTGTATGGTTATAAATTTCCTTGAGCTTTATTCTGAAAATAGTTTGATCCCATTGAGGCTTGCTTTTAATCTTTGTTAAGCAGGACCCAAAACACTTTTAGTCTAGGGCAGTTCTGTACAATGAAAATTTTATGCAAGTCACAAATATGTGCCACATATGTTACATTTTCTAGTAGTCACATTAAAATATAGTGAAAAGAAATTGGTAAAATCAAATTTAGTTATATATAAATATATTACATATGTAATGTATTATATTGGTACCCCAAAACAAGAAAAAACAGTTCAGAAAATTAAAAACTATAGACCAATACTATGGAAATCCTCAACAAAGTATTAGCTTATTGAAACCAGTAATGTATGAAAAAAACACACTATAACCAAATGGGACTTATTCCAGAAATGCAAAGTAATCTATCATATGAATAGTCTAAACAAGAAAAAACCCATGATCATATCATTGATGCAGAAAAAGTATTTGACAAACTTCAACATGCATTTTTGATTAAAAAAAAAATGTCTTGGCGGAGTTCCCGTCGTGACGCAGTGGTTAATGAATCCAACTAGGAACCATAAGGTTGAGGGTTTGACCCCTGGCTTTGCTCAGTGGGTTAAGGATCCAGCGTTGCCATGAGCTGTGGTGTAGGTCGCAGACATGGCTTGGATCCCTCGTTGCTGTGGCTCTGGCGTAGGCCAGTGGCTACAGCTCTGATTAGACCCCTAGCCTGGGAATCTCCATATGCTGTGAGAGTGGCCCTAGAAAAGGCAAAAAGCCAAAAATAAATAAATAAATAAATAAATAAATAAATGTATGTCTTGGCAAACTTGAATTAGAATGTAACATCCACAACTTAAACCATAAAACCTACAGCTAACTCAGTAGTGAAAGACTGAATATTTTCTAACATCAATAACAAAGTATACCTGCTTTCAGTACTTCTATTCCAGATTGTATTGGAGATCCTAGACAGTGCAATAAGGAAGGAAAAACATTAAAGACATAGAGATTGGAAAGGAAGAAATGAAACTATCTTATGAATCTGTATAAAGAAAATTCTAAAGAATCTATTTAAAAACTTAGAATAAAAAATGAATTTCAGAAGGCCATATGCTAGCAATAAGCAATTGAAAACTGAAATTTTAAAAGACAGTACCATTGTAAATTGTTGCAAAGAAAATTAAGTACTTAGGTATAAGCTTTAAAAAAAAACATGTATAGGACTTATACACTGAAAACTACAAAACATGGATGTAAGAAATGACATACTGTGTTTGTGGATTGGAGGACTCGGAATAAATATACTTTCACTTAGCATAAGGTTTTCAAGCTTCCTCCATGTTGTAGCATGTGTCAATATTTCATTCCTTTCTAAGACTGGACAATATAATAACATACCACATTTTGTTTATCCATTTATCAGTTGATGAATATTTGGATTTTTTTCCCACTCCTTGTCTATTATGAATAATGCTGCTGAACATTTGTGTACAAGTTTTTAGGTAGAATATGTTTTCATTTCTCTTGGGTATTTAGCTAGGAGTGAAATTGCTGGGTCATGTGGTAACTTTATGTTTAATTATTTGAGAAACTGATGTACTATTTTCCAAAGTAGCTGTACAATTTCACACTCCTGCCAGCAGTGTGTGAGGGTGCGATTTCTCCAGATCATCGTCTTCACTGGTTATTATTTGTCTTATTTTAAATTATAACTATCCTAGTGGGTATAAAGTGGTATCTCATTTTGGTTTTGATTTGAATATCCCTGATGACCAGTGAGGTTGGGCATCTCATCATGTGCTTGTTTGTTGTTACTTCTTCTTTCGGGAAATTTCTATTCAAGTGCTTTGCCCATTTTTAAATTGGTTATTTGTATTTTTATCGTTGAATTGTAATTGTTCTTTATATAGTCTGGGTACAAGTCCCATATCAGACATATGATATTTAATTACTTTCTCCCATTCTGTGGGTGGTCTTTTCATTTACTTTATGGTGTTCTTTGAGGAACAAAGTTTTCAACTTTAAGTCCAATTTACTTTTTATTCTTTTGTTGCTTGGCTTTTGGTGTTATCTCTAAGAAACCATTGTTTTATCCAAGGTCATGAAGATTTACTCCTAAATTTTCTTCTTTGAGTTTTATAGTTTTTAATCTATTAAATTTAGTTCTGTGATTCATTTTGAGTTGAATTTTGTATGTGGTGTGAGGTAGGAGTCCAACTTCATTCTTTTTTTAATTTTTTAAAGTTTTATTGAATAGTTTATTTACAAGCTTGTGATAATCCTGCTGTACAACAAAGTGATTCAGTTATATATATACATACATACAGCACTCTATCCAACGTCATTCTTTTGATTGTGGATAGCCAGTAGTCCTAGCATTCCCAACTGATTGCCAAAGGTGCAAAAGCAATTTAGTAGAACAACAGCTTTTTTAGTAACCGGTAAATGGTCATCCACAGGTGAAATAAATACAGACCCTCAATGTAAATTTCACCTCTTGAGCAAAAATGAAGCAAAGTGGATCACAGAGCTAAATGCAAATCTTACAAGTATAAAATTTGCAGAGGAAAACATAAGAGAAAGTCTTCATGACCTTGGGTTAGATAGAGTTCCTAGGCATAATACCAAGCGCATAACCCATTAAAAATTTGATAAATTTGACTTCATTGAAATTAAAACACTTCCCTCTATGAAAGATATCATTAAGTAAATGAAAAGATAACACACAATCTGAGAGAACACATTTGCAAGTTACATTCCTGAAAAAGAGCTAGTATCCAGAATATATTTTCAAAACTATCTAAATCCACCTATAAGCAAGCAATCAGCCAGATAAAAATGGGCAAAAGATCTGAACAGACACTTCACCACAGAGGATATCTAGATAGTAAATAAGTATATGAAGAGGCCCAACTTCATTAGCAATTTGGAAAAATGCAAATTAAAACCATAATGAGATACCACCATTTAATCTGTTGGAATAGCTAAACTCTAAAAACTTAAATGCTAAGGAGGATACAGAACAAGTGGTGAGAATGAAAGATGATATGGTCAGTGTGGAAAATAGTTTGGCAGTTTATTATAAAGTTAAATACACACCTGCCTCATGATCCAGCAATATCACTCCTAAATATTTAAGCAGCTTTATTCATAATTACTAGAAACTGGAAACAACTGCAATGTTCTCAAAGGGTGAATGAATAAACAACTATGGTATATCCATACAACATAAAACTATTCAGCAATAAAATGGAATGGGTTATTGATGGATACAAAAAATCTCAAAGATGTTAATGCTGAGTAAAATAAGCCAGTCTCAAAAGATTATCTACTGGAGTTTCTTTCATGGCTCAGCAGTAAACGAATGCAACTAGGATCCATGAAGATGCAAGTTTGATCCCTGGCCTCACTCAGTGGATTAAGGATCTGGCATTTCCGGCACTGCTGTTTAGTGAGCTGTGGTGTAGGTCGCAAACATGGCTTGGATCCCACATTGCTGTGGCTGTGGCTGTGGCCGGCAGCTACAGCTCCTATTTGACCCCTAGCCTGGGAACTTCCATATGCCACAGGTGCAGCCCTAAAAGCAAAAAATTTAAAAAAAAAAGATTATCTACGGTATGTTTTCATTTATAAGACATTTTGGAAAAGGTAAACTAAAGGAACGAAAAATGGAGAAGTGGTTGCCAGGGGTTAGGGTTGGGGAGAGTTTGATTATAAAGGGGCGACACTAGGGGATTTGGGGCTTGTTGGAACTGTTGTGTATCCTGGTTGTGGCAGTGGTTACATCAGTCCATCCAGGTCTGTGTGTCTTGATTATGATGGTGCTTAAACAGGTCTATACACTCATCAAAATTTTACTCTGTGTGAATCATACCTCAATAATACTGATTTGTTTAAAAAATATAAATTTCTCCACAGAAATACTTCTCCTTAAAAAATAACTACTATTGACAGTTTAGTATGTACCTGTCTATAACATGTAAGCATGTAACATAAATATTTTTTCAGTTGTACAAAGGGGATCATTTCACACAACATATATTGTTCTTTATGTTTCTTTTTTCACTTAAAAGTCTTAAAAATATATGGACAAATGCTTATATACAAAATGTATTTCTAACTATAAAGTGATAATAGACCTGTATTTTTAATAGTTTGGTTATAAACCGTTTTGTGGATGTGACATCATTTACTTAACCAGCCTCACACTGCACACTGTCGGATATTTAGGTTGTTGCCAGTTGTTTTGCTGTCAAGCTGCAGTGCTATAGTGAACAGCCCTGCATACATATCTTTTTGCAAGTATATTAAGATAAATTTCTTTTCTTTTTTTTTTTAGGGTCGCACCTGCGGCATATGGAGGTTCCCAGGCTAGGGGTTGAATCAAAGATAAATTTCTTTTAAATTTTTTTATTAAAGCATAGTCGATGTACAATGTTCTGTCAAGTTCTAATGCACAGCAAAGTGGCCCAGTCATACATACATATATATATATATATATATATTCCTTTTCTCATATTATCTTCCATCACATTCTACCACAAGTGATTGGATATAGTTCCCTGTGCTATACAGCAGGACCTCCTTGCTTATCCATTCTAAATGTAATGGATTTATTACTGCAATCCCAAACTCCCAGTCCATCCCACTCCCTCCCCTTCCCCCTTGGCAACCATAAGTCTGTTCTCTATGTCTGTGAGTCTGTTTCTGTTTTGTAGATAGGTCCATTTGTGTCATATTTATTTTTTTATTTTTATTTTTTTTGTCTTTTTACCATTTCTTGGGCCGCTCCCGCGGCATATGGAGGTTCCCAGGCTAGGGGTCTAATTGGAGCTGTAGCCACTTGCCTACGCCAGAGCCACAGCAACATGGGATCCGAGCTGCGTCTGCAACCTACACCACAGCTCACGGCAATGCCAGATCCCTAACCCACTGAGCAAGGGCAGGGACCGAACCCGCAACCTCATGGTTCCTAGTCAGATTTGTTAACCACTGCGCCACAACAGGAACTCCTGTGTCATATTTTAGATTCCACATATAAGTGATACCATATGGTAGTTGTCTTTTTCTTTCTGATTTACTTCACTTAGTATGAGAGTTTCTAGTTGCGCCCATGATTCTGCAAATGGCATTATTTTGTTCTTTTTAATGGCTGAGTAGTATTCCATTATGTATATGTACATCTTCTTAATCCAGTCATCTGTCAATGGACATTTAGGTTGTTTCTATGTCTTGGCTATTGTAAATTGTGCTGTGATGAACATAGGGGTACATGTATCTTTTTTTTAATGTTTTTATTAGAGTTGATGTACAGTGTTCAGTTACTGCTATACAGCAAAGTGGCCCTGTTATACATATATATATATACTTTTTTTCTCATAATATCTTCCATCATGTTCCATCAAAGGTAATTGGATACAGTTCCCTGTGCTATACAGCAGGACACCATTGCTTATCCACTCCAAATGCAATAGTTTACATATACCAATCCCAAACTCCCTGTCCATCCCACTCCCTCCCCCTCCCCCTTGGCAACCACAAGTCTGTTTTCCATGTCCATGAGTTTGCTTCTGTTCTGTAGAAAGGTTCATTTGTGCCATATTTTAGATTCCACATATGAGTGACACCATATGGTAGTTGTCTTTCTGATTTACTTCACTTAGTATGAGAATCTCTAGTTTCATCCATGTTGCTGCAAATTGCATTATTTTGTTCTTTTTTATGGCTGAGTAGTATTCCATTGTGTATATATACACCACATCTTCCTAATCCAATCATCTGTCAATGGACATTTGGGTTGTTTCCATGTCTTGGCTATTGTGAATAGTGCTGTGATGAACATGGGGGTGCATTTATCTTTTTGAATGAATATATTGTCCAGATATATGCCCAGGAGTGGGATTGCTGGATCATATGGTAATTCTATATTTAGTTTTCTGAGGAACCTCCATACTGTTTTCCATAGTGGTTGTACCAATTTACATTCCCACCAACAGTGTAGGAGGGTTCCTTTTTCTCTACCCTCTCCAGCATTTGTTATTTGTAAACTTATTAATGATAGCCATTCTGACTGGTATGAGGTGGTACCTCATAGTTTCGATTTGCATTTCTCTAATAATTAGTGATATTTAGCACTTTTTCACATGCCTGCTGGCCATTCATGTCTTCTTTGGAGAAATGTCTATTTAGGTCTTCTGCCCATTTTTCAATTGAGTTATTTGGTTTTTTTGCTCTTGAGTTGTATGAGTTGTTCGTATGTTTTGGAGATTAAGCCCTTGTTGGTTTCATCTTTTGAAACTATTTTCTCCCATTCTCTAGGTTGTATTTTCATTTTTTTATGGCTTCCTTTGCTATGCAAAAGCTTGTAAGTTCGATTAGGTCCCATTGGTTTATTTTTGTTTCTAAAGAAAAATTTCTAATTGTATGATTACTGGGTCGTAAGGTAAGTGTAATTTGAATTTTTATAGCTACTGACAGATTGCCCTCTATAGAAACAAGCAGAAGTTTTAGAATGAGTCATGGGTGCATTCTGCATTTTCCCATCCCAAATCCTTGAACTTCTCTCTTTCATAGGATCATGCCGATATTGAGTGGAAATTTGCAAGGACAAAGCTCTGGATGAGTTACTTTGACGAAGGTGGCACCTTGCCACCTCCTTTCAACATCATCCCCAGCCCCAAGTCATTTCTATACCTTGGTAACTGGTTCAACAATACCTTCTGCCCCAAAAGAGACCCTGATGGTAGACGGAGAAGGCACAACTTGAGAAGCTTCACAGTAAGACTTTTAAAAATTGTTTCCTTTTTAAAAAAAATTTTTTTTTGTCTTTCCAGGCCCGCACCTCCGGCGTATGGAGGTTCCCAGGCTAGGGGTCTAATCAGAGCTGTAGCCGCCGGCCTATGCCAGAGCCACAGCAACGTGGGATCCGAGCTGTGTCTGTGATCTACACCACAGCTCACAGCAATGCCGGATCCTTAACCCCCTGAGCAAGGCCAGGGATCAAACCCGCAACCTCATGGTTCCTAGTCAGATTCATTTCTGCTGCACCATGATGGGAATTCCATGTTTCTTTTTAAACACAACTGTTTTCTCCTTTCTCTCTTTTGTGACATTCCCTTTCTTAAACATTATAATACTACTCCAACCTACAGATGCTTTGGGGGTTCGTCAGGCAGCAGCTCCTATGTCGTGTTCCAGTCCTAATATTTAGAAATATATTCAAATATGTGGGCTGCTGGGAGACTGCTGATGTAACCTCTGTCCATTTTCAATTACAGGAACGCCATGCTGACAGCCTGATACAGAATCAACATTACCAGGTAAAGCTTCTTCATAGGGACTAAGCACAATCAATAGTTTTTGGTCAGTTGTGTGACCTTGGACAAGTCACTTACCTTCACTTAGCCTGTTTCTTCATCTGTAAAATAAGGATGATAAAACTTAAAGTATAGATGTGAGCAATGAGTGGTGAGTGTTTATGTATGACTGTTGTGTGTCCTGGCACAGTGTCTGACATATTGCACTATGTGGTCACTATCATTATCGCCGTTACTAACACAAAGCATGGTGACCCCGTGAATACCATTCCCAGGAGGCTAAGTAAAAAGATGCCATCCGTGTAAAGGAGAAGTATAGATTGACTCGAAGAAAACGTATCTTGATTACATAACTAGTGGACATGGAAATAAGCAGACTTTGTTACACTGAAGAATGACTTTCTCAACTTTATACAAGAAAAACTCATTTTGCTAGGAGGGTCAGAGTTTAATCCAGCCTGAAAGGAGAGGATATTAACTGTGACCATTCAAGCATTATTCTGTTCTCGATATTCTATGAATGTAAATTCACATTCATGTTAATGCTTAGGTGGAAAATTTTCCTTTCAGGGGAATTTGATTTTACTATCCCACTCTGCCACCAAATTGGGCCACATAATAAGTCTTCATGTAGCCAATGGTCTTACCTGGGGAGTTTTGTAGAAAATGGCTGGATTCTGTGAGGATTTTCCATGGCAGATAGTCTAAGCACGTTTTATTTTCAGTGTATGTTTCTTATTTTACTGAGAGCCCATAAAGGAAACTGAATGCTTCTTTATGTTTGTGTTTAAATTCCAGGAAGTTATCAGGAATTTAGTCAAAAGATATGTGGCAGCTATGATAAGAAATTCCAAAACAAATGAAGGACTAACAGAAGAAAATTTTAAGGTAATTTAGTCATAAAGTGGTTAAATTTCTCATTTCACATTTCTTAAGCATCATTTAATCTTCACAGGGTTTGAGGTTTCTGGTGGTGGAATTTCAACTGTCTATAATACAGTAAAACCAGCTACAACTCGTATTCTTTTTCTTAGAATAGTCTGTCATCCAGTAGGTCGAGAGATTTTACCAATTATCAGTCATACAACAATAAGCTTTATGAATAATAAAAATATGCATTCTTTTAATGTTCTGGGTTTTTCTCAGTTTTGGAATTGAATGCTTTAAATGATGTGGCAAGGATGTGTGATAAGAGGAAAGATAGCAAAGGGAAGATGCCTGGAGATGAACAGCCTTCTATAATTAGAGATGCAAGACAAAAAAAATCTACTGTTAAATCTCAGATTTATGAAATACTACCATTACACATTTTTGGTTGTCACACTGAGATGTGTGTGCTATTGGCATCTAGTGGGCAGAGACCAATGTTGTTGCTAAAAATCCTACAATCCACAGGACAATCCCCCACAACAAAAAATGACCCAGCTCAACATGTCAATTGGTTGAGAAACCCTATCCTAGCGCACATATGTATTTTCTAAGGAATATAAGAAGGCTCTTATCTTAACCTACAGACATAACTTACCTATTGAGGGCTTGCTATGTGCCAAGCATTCTGCTAGGTGCTGGGGCACAGTCATGAGCAAGATATCACCAGCACCTACTCCCTCATGGAGTGACACACAGTAATAATAAAGGGTGACGAATGACTGAGTATTCTAATAGGATCAACACAAGGTGCTGTGAGACATAGAGATGGGGGTGCCAGGGAGATACTCAACTGGGACTTGGGGATTTGGGGCAGGCTTTCCAGAGGAAGCAATGTTTAAGCTGAGGTTTGAAGGAGGAGCCAGATAAAGGAGATCTAGGGAGAAGAATTCCAGACAGAGAGAATAGCACATGCAAAGGCCCAGAGGCAAGAGAGGGAATGTCCATACAAGTGGAGAGTAACAAGAGTCTGGGAAAAGAGTAGAAAGAAATGAAATGGGAGAGATCGACGTGGACCAGGCCTTGAAAAACCTTATAATCTGTGGTATGACATTTTTCCTTTTTCCTAAAGTGGGTGGCAAGTTACTAAAAGGTGTTAAGCAAGGGAACAACATGATCAGATTTAAGCTTTTCAAAGATGGCTTTTAAAAGAGCAATCTAGTATCTAGGCAGTCAGTTAGAAGGCATTTCATAAGGACTAGAATAAACAGGGTCCCCTGTCCCAAAACACCATCTCATCACCTGACTAATTTTATTCCTGAGAGTCCTAAAAGCTTTTTCCTCTTTAGTAGCACTTTGATATGCACGTGCCTATGACAGCCCATACCCTAATCTAATACAGTAATTGCTAGGGAACACTTTAGTCTGTTGGCATGCTCCTGATAGCAAGTTTCTGAAACTCACTTGACCAGTCGCACACTTTCCCCAATGGCTAGCCCTGCCCACAGAATTTAATGTTTTCCTTGTGCTGGAATAATGTGAGAGTGTTCTGGTAGTTTGTGTACTTTGTGATTTGCTATGAGGCAAAACCTGGAACATTTCAAAGGATACCTAGTGTGCCAATTTTGAACTAAAGACCAAGCTTTTTAACATAATGTCTTCTCCCCTGCCTCAGGAATTGAAACAGGACATCTCCAGCTTTCGATATGAAGTGCTTGACCTCTTGGGAAATAGGAAGCACCCAAGGAGAAGCTTTTCCACTAGCAGCACTGAACTCTCTCAGAGGGATGATACCAATGATGGCAGTGGTGGGGCCCGGGCCAAATCCAAGAGTGTCTCTTTCAATTTAGGCTGCAAGAAAAAAGCCTGCCACGGGCCACCTCTCATCAGGACCACACCAAGAGTCAGTGGTGCCCAAGGGAAGTCAAAAGCAGAGTCATCAAGCAAACGCTCCTTCATGGGTCCCTCTCTCAAGAAACTGGGTCTCCTATTCTCCAAGTTTAACGGTCATATGTCTGAACCCAGTTCAGAGCCAATGTACACAATTTCTGATGGAATCGTTCAGCAGCACTATATGTGGCAGGACGTCAGATATTCTCAGATGGAGAAAGGGAAAGCAGAGGCCTGTTCTCAAAGTGAAATTAACCTCAGTGAGGTAGAATTAGGTGAAGCCAGGGGCGCTGCTCAGAGCAGTGAATGCCCTCTAGCCTGTTCCAGCTCTCTTCACTGCGCATCCAGTATTTGCTCCTCAAATTCTAAACTTTTAGACTCCTCAGAGGACGTATTTGAAACTTGGGGAGAGGCTTGTGACTTACTCATGCACAAATGGGGTGATGGACAGGAAGAACAAGTTACAACTCGGCTCTAAGTCAAGCCGTTATCACCCATTCTGGAACTCAGAAAATTTCTAATTTTGTTCCTCTCAGAGGTGACATAGAATATGGTTCCCTCACTGCCCCCCACTAGAAAGGAGAGTGAAACTCCTATTATTTGCATTGTCTTTTATAGCCACATTCTTCAGTTTTTTGTTCTTCTTATTACTATTATTTGCCTTTTTATACCTATAAACACTAAGTCCATTTCACAACCAACTGACGGGGTGTTTGCCCCTAAACAGCAGAGGTGCAGTCGGGTGCTTAACCCTTTGGCTTTGCTTTTCTTACCCTTGCTTCCTTGAAGCTCCAGGTGCCACTTTGCTACTGTTGCTGCCGCATAGATTCCTGACCTTCCTCAGGATCTCACACCATTTCCCCACAGAGCTGAGGGATGTGCTCAGCAGTCCCCACCAGCTATCAGATAAGGCAAACTAACCTGCCTATCTTTGTTGCCCTTCAATGCTCCACGCCGCCCATCCTGGTTCAATGAACAGCATCAAAGGGAGATTGAATAGACTCCAAGGAATTGTCAGCTTGTGGTTTCTAGGTATAACTGGCCTTTGTGTTGTTTTTGTTTTTAAACACTACAACTTCTCCTTAACGTGGGGGCTGTTGAATTTGTTTCTTAAAGATTTGTTAGTTTCCTAACGTGTGCCAGTGAACACTTACCCCGTAGTATATGTCATATCTAGTAGGTTAGTGGATTCCTTTCCTATGTTTGTGTATTTCAGTTAGCTTACTGCATTTTAAAATTTGATAGCATCCAGATTAGTATGTAGGATGTATACTGTTTTTTAAAAACTTCTACTGCACTCTAACCAATAGTCACTACATCTCATACACTGGCAAGAAAAAATAATTAGCTGGTATATTTATAGGGTCCTATTTACTGTTGATAGTTTTAATCATTGTTGCTATCAAAGGCATTTCTAAGATAAAAGCCTGGATTTGAAAATTTTTTTTATCAGACAAATGACATCTTGTTGAGGTGTCAGAATCTGAAAACTTCATCTTCATTGTAATCAACTGCTTTCTGATAAAACAACAACAAAACAATTTTAGGTCTAGATAATCTGATTCAAGTTGCAGTATTAATGTTCATTGGGGACAGTGGAATTGCATGTGTAAACTTATGTTAAATATATAACGTAACAACCCTAGTGAATTCATGGAACTACAAACATGATCCAGATTATACTGTCTTCAAAGAAAACTGCATTTATACATCCAAACAAATTATTTTCCACAGCTTAGGAATACCTCATCAGAATACATAGGTTAAAGTTAAAAAATGAAGCCCATGATGCATATGGTCATCATATTAGACCTGTTAACCATTGAGAGATTACCTGCTAATCAAGGTGGTTTTTTACCAATATTAGCACAAAGGTATCCCCAACATACACCCTAACATATGACCTGAAAGAGCCCGAGGTCTGGGTCTGGATGACTAAATTAATGTATAGCTCAAAAAGTAAGAGATATAATTAGTTGTTACCCTGTTCTTAGAAATGTCAACAGCAATAGGAAACCAGCTACATTCATATGGATACTTTCTGGAAAAATTAAGTGAAATGAAGCATTTTCAAACAATGCATATATAATATGCCTCCAAAATAGTTTTTGACAATGTAGTTTGTTATTTGAATTGATTCCCATTCCAGCCCTAGCTTTAGTGACTGACAAAATACTCTACATGAAGGACACACACTGGGGATGAGGGAGCAACAAGAGAAGGTGATGAAGAACAAAGGTCAGATCCAGGGGAAAGTGATCAAGAGGACAAGCTACATCAAGATTCTTTTGTTTTTTCGGGTTTTTTTTTTTTTTTTTTTGGTCTTTTTGCTATTTCTTGGGCCGCTCCCACGGCATATGGAGGTTCCCAGGCTAGGGGTCGAATCGGAGCTGTAGCCACCGGCCTATGCCAGAGCCACAGCAACACGGGAACCGAGCCGCTTCTGCAACCTGCACCGCACGCAGCTCACGGCAATGCCGGATCGTTAACCCACTGAGCAAGGCCAGGGATCGAACCCGCAACCTCATGGTTCCTAGTCGGATTCGTTAACCACTGCGCCACGCCGGGAACTCCTCAAGATTCTTTTGGAAACAGATGATCACAAAGTAATTCCTTGGTCATACCTAAAGTGATCATTTACTCAAATCCAACTTCTCTCCTGCTTTGCTAAGTGGGACTATCATAGAATGGCCCTAACATCAATTACAAGTTACTTTCCAGAAGGAAGGTTTCTAAAGTTGCAGATTCAACTTTCCCAATTGTCAAGCTCACTTTAAGTAATAAATAGCACCTGGGCTACATTCATTTGCTGGCACCAAAAAACTAATACATGGCCACATTTCATCAAAAGAAAAAGATGTCTTTCTCACAGATGCATGTACTTGTGATGACCTAGGTCTAATTGTTCTGGCAGTTACTTTATCAATTTATCAGAAAACAAGAGTAGCCAGACATAGAGCCATGCTCCAAAATACAGTCTTCTCTCAGTTATGTTCTAAGGAGAGAATATGTATAAATCATAGTAGCCAACCCCTACTATTTAAAGAAACCAGAGTCATATTTCATGGGAAGTATATTCCTTTTTAAATCTTCTCAGGGTCATTGCCTTTATCACTTGGGCTTAAGACTTCACTAGTTGTGCTGAGGCCCAGCTATGTTAGGGACTGAGCCAGTTAGCTGTTAAAGCTAGCCAGCTATTGCCCTAACCTCCATGATGGTGACACCAACATTTTTATTACCTTTAACTCTAGCAGAAAGTAGGAAGGGAAAAAGATTTGTGTTCACCTCTTTGGCCTCTGGATCAGCTACTACCGAGAAAAGATATTTCAAATCAAATGTTTAAGTATGCCCAGAGAAGGCAGAAGCCAACTTGAGAGTAAATTTATAAACATAAAAGTTAGAGCTAAAAGAGAACCTTAGTGAATGAGCATCTACTCAATTCTAACCTCTTATTTTACAAACAGAAAAAAAAAAAAAAAAGAGGCCCGGAAAAGGATAATGACTTGCTCAAGGTCACAGAGCCAGTCAATAAACCCAAATCTTCTAGATTACAGAAACAAGACATTCATCATTAAGCATATGTTATACACAGGAGATGTGGAAATGGATTGGCCATTATAGGTAACTTTCTGTTCATTTGTCCAAAATGGTGTGAACTCCACAGATGTCAGACTGACATGTTTAAATGTAAAGGTATAATTATAAATAGTACAAGAATCATTTACTTTTTGTCTAAGCATCTCTACCATGGTTCACCTCCACCAGGGTGACTTCCTTATCACTTCTGGACACCTGTATGTGTTTGACTCCATCATAATTACATTAAAGTTCCTCTGATAATTGGTAAGGGTGAAATATTACAAATAAAATATCTGAATTATATTAGAAAATGGCCATTATTGAAGTAGGACCTCCAACTCTAGCTTTAAATCCAGTGGAGTACAAAGAAAACATTCCAAATTCAAAATCACCATTATTGAAAGACGCCAAATTTTATAGATGTAAATCTCCAAGTTATATTTCTGTCCACTTACATGGGAATATGGGAAATTTTCTGGTTCTTTCTGCCTCTCATTGACATTTTTCATACCTCTCTGACATAATCTAGGGTATTTTAGCTAAGTCCAAAACCTCCAAACATTTGCCCACAATTTGATTAAAGATTTTAAAAAATGGGAAAAGAATCTGAAAAATAACAAAATAAAAACATAAAAAACCTTACGGCCTCTACTTTTTTCAATGACTTGCAAATTTCATTGAAAAATATGAGTTCATACCTTAGCAAGAAAATATGACCATTTGACATTCCTATTGCCTTTTAGGTGAGACTCAAATGGTGTTTTAACTAACAGTTTAAGTGGCCCAGACCTTGGTTTGTTAAATCATCAGGTAAAAAGACGTGAAGTTAGGCAGACATTCTTTCCTGTTTATAAAAGTACACAAGAAAAATTGATCATATTATTTTGGTAATTTAATTTTCAAAACAGTGTTAATAAACAGATTGCTTGTAGAGACAGAGCCAATGTAAGTCGACATAATTGTTTGGATCATTTAAATAACCTCTTTATATGTACTTGTCAGCTCCCTCCAACCCCAAACACTGCAGCTTTGACTTAAATCTATGGGTATTTTAGACTGTTTCTTTGGCTTGCTTTATCTAGATAATTGTTCCAAATATCCACTTTGTTGGTGTAGAACTAGCCATTGGGAACCAAGTAACCCAATTCAGTGTGAGCATTACTTTAGTCTAGGGAAATGCTACTTCTACTGTATTTCCAATGACCTTTTCCATCACTTTTTCCAACAGATGTGGGGTTTGGCTTGCATTGTTTGGAGGGGAATGTTTGTAAAAGTGAAAACCTTGTCTGTGCACACGCACATATGTGTAATGCAACTTAGTAGCATTTGATTGCTCTGGCCTGGCCCTCATCCCTTTTGGTAATTACTAAATCATTTTGAAGGGAGGGGGAACAGGAATAACTTCAATGGAAAGAAACTTCCTGAGATATAGTAAGGAATTGCTGAAATGAACTGCTAAGGCAGCATCTGCTGTTGTACAACTGTTAATATTGAGAGCTCTCAGGATTTGGGGTTTCTGGGTTGAAGGAAAGATAAAGCCTGTAGGTCAGAAGAAAGAACCTAACTGTAAAAATAAGAATATATGTCTTTAGTGAATTAAGTAAGTCTGCATAGTTCAGAATTAGGGCACACTTGAGACATAACTATTCATATATTGATATGTGGCCTAGGTTCTCCATCCATATGCTGCATGGTAGTCCAGAGAAGGAGGTGCTGATAGGCAGTTTTGAGAGTTTTACTTTAAGAAACAAAGGAGTTAATTGCTGGAATGATACAGGCAGCTGGCCAGGGTGCTCTAGCATTTTTAAGCTCAGTGTTTGTTTTATTCCCACTCTAGAGTGGATTTGTATCTTATACTTGTCAGTTTATTGGATCTGAGTTGTGGTCTTTTTCTAAAGATAGACCACTGGTGTTTGTGGTATTTGAGAGACATGTACATATTAAGAATTGCTGATGTTTAAATATAAAATTAAGTGGAATGGCCTTATGCCAAAAGCTTATTAATGTGAAAGTTTCAAAAGCTCTGTAGAAACATCCTGTTACTACACAAATGAAAGGCAATTTCTACAGTAAAATAAAAGTGTGATTTTTGATCACCATAATTGACTTTCATAAATCCATAACTATAACACATCTGCCCTAACTCTCAAAAAGAAAAGCTTTCTTTACAACTCCAAATGACTTGATAGAACCAAAAAAGACTAAATGAAGAAGGGCCTGCAATGTGAATGCCATTTTCAGTAATGTGCAGAGAATTATGCCCTTTGGCTTTCTTTACGTCTGAGCAGGTTACAGGGTAATCTAACATCCCAGGAGATGCACTTCACCACATGCCCACACACATACTAATAAGATATCACTCTTGTGCTTTTTATTTTAGCCTAAGGTAGCCAACGCATCTGCAAGTATAGTTAAGCTGGGCTTGGCCATTTTGTCCTTTTCACAAAGTTCAATATATCCCACAATACTCATTGAGACCCATTGCCTTCCAACCTAGAAACCCTCTCGACAGTTCTCCAGTCTAATACAATCTTTAAAACTGAATCTTGGATGACAAGAAAAAAAAAGAGTAAAACAGGGCTAAATTACATTGTCAAACTTTTTAGCTAACCAAAGTGAGGTGGAATTCCCTGATTTTAAAAAAATGTAGTTTATGTTTTAAAACACTAACATCATCATTTTCTCACTCAACGAAATCCAGAAGTGTAACAGTATATGAAAAATAGCTCTGAACAAACTAAATCATTTTTCAAAGGTTGAGTTATATATAGGTTGAATTTCAGATCATAGCATATTCTTACCTTGTGATCACTGTATTCCTAAATTCAACATATCGGACTCATAATAAGGTTACATTTTAAATTATGCAGTATCACTTTTATAAATCTGCACATATTACAATTACTGGAAGGATTGCTTTCTCCAAATTTTATCTAAGAAATAAAACGAATTTGCCAAAACTCTATAGAAAAGAAAAACAAAAGGTAAAAGTGAGAGAGAGTAGTATGGAAGAGAGCTAGATTCTTTTTCCGGTGTTATACTTTGGCCTCATAAATACACATAATACACAATGTAACTTCTGAATATCCTCAATGGTAGAAAATAATAATCCTATAAGATTAAATTCTTAGAACAGTCAAAACTAACTTTGGATCCATCTTTGGTAAAAGGTTGGGCGATCAAGCTGAGTTCTATTCTTTGATACTTTGATAGACACAAGTATAAAATAACAAGACAGTTTCTTGTAGGCTTTATAAAGTGGCCTGAAGCTGCTCCTTGGAATCTAGTTCTTTCCTTATCAACTTTGAGAAATAATTTGTGTACAATTACCTGCATCCATTTAAATTGATGAGTGGAGTTCCCATCATGGCTCAGTGGTAATGAACCTGACTAGTATCCATGAGGATGCGGGTTCAATCCCTGGCCTCGCTCAGGGGATTAAGGATCTGGTGTTGCCATGAGCTGTGGTGTAGGTCGCAGATGCAGCTTAGATCGAGCGTTGCTGTGGCTGTGGTGTAGTCTGGGAACTTCCACAGGCCACAGGTGTGGCCCTAAAAAGAAAAAAAAAGTTTACAATTTAGTGAGTTTTCACAGTTGTATACACCCCTAGAGCCATTATCAAAATCAAGATACAAAAATTTCCATCCCTCCCAAGAGAGGCCTTTTTCCTCTTTGCAGTCTGGAAATCTAGTTTAAAACATGCTTGAAACAGTGGTAGCCTTACTAGAATAAGTTTATGTCCTCCCAAGGAAGAAACATTAAAGAACACTGTATTTAGATATAGAAACTCCAGTGATTTGTGAACAACCATAATGACTTAACTCTTGAAATATTTGTGTCTCAACAGTAAAACAGACACACACACAAAACAGTAAAACACATTCCAACTTCCAATGGCTTATGTTGTAAATAAACTCAGAATTGGCTTCCCAAACCTTATTTGATCCACAAGAAATGACATTTTATAAAGCAGAGGCTCTGACAACTAGGCTATTAGGAAGAAAGGACAGTAGGGAAAAGCCCCAGCATTCCCAGAAAATTGAGGGGAGGATTTTGGACTCAGAATGAGCTCTGGTAAGAGAAGTAGGAGGTGGCTCTAATGGGAGGATGGCAGCAGCTGGATGAATTTTCAAGTCATTTGAAAATCACATGTTCACATTATGTATTTCCTGTGTAAGATCTAATCACATTATTTAAAGTACAGATGCATCTATTTGTGGTCACATCCTGTAGGACTTACTTTTACAGCATATATTAAGGATCGCTTTGACTAACCAAAGCAATGTAGCGTATAGTCTGATAAGTAGTGATAACTGCTTAGTATACTTGGGCAGGAGAAGCAGTCAGAATTCTAGAGTCTAAGAGGATCCACTGGAACCAATGGCACTGAATGGAATTTTGTGTGAGCTCATGAGGAAGCCTCTAAACTCTAGGGGTTAACACGTTAATTAGTCTGCAGTTTTTTTAATGTTAAAGGTAACCCAATTTGTTAACTTATTAACTTGAAAATTTTAACTGTTCAAATTACTCCTCTAACATAGTAAAGGTAAACCCATATGTTCTTTTATTTTAAATATAAAAACAAAGACCTTCTCAAGGACATCTCAATTCAGATAAACATCTTTCTCAAGTGAAATCATTTTAATTTGTCTATTTCTTATCATACAGAACACATACCAGCCATAGGGTTCAAGAAAGTATCACTATTAAACTCTTCATAGGATTCTATTTCAAGATTTCTCAAAAACGAGTTGAAATATAGGATGAGGAGTTTCTTCCTATTCAAAACAATGAATGTAGCTTGGAGCCGACATTTGGTAGAAGATAAAGAATACTTTTAGAAAACACAGGAAGTGTTTAATTCACTTCCTTAGCCTAGTTGGAGGCCCCAATCACACATCACCATCCAGAAAACATATGCATCAAACTTAAGGTTAAAATTGTATCTCCTGAGCTTAATCACGAAAAGGGAAAATTCCAAATGTGTTTGTGTACATGGCATTTTGGCTTTGCGGACTATTTCATGAGCTAAAAACTTCCTTGAGTAACTATTACTTTTATTTAAATATTTTCTGTAAGAAGTGCAAAGTTACTGTCATCCTTAAACATTAAAAAGAACCTTGTACAATAAAATGATTTTGTGTATTTTTAGCTTCAGTATAAACAAAAATAAAGCATTTACTTTTGTCTCCCAAAATGTATGGCTGCTCAAATTTAAGGTGTTTTGTTCCTTCCTTTTCCAACATAATCATTTATAGCCACCTATTATTAATAAACATCTATGAACAATGACGGATTTTACGCTACAATTTAACCCGCAGATACACTTAAGGGAGACCTCCACAGTCTAATATATTTTGAAATATAGATGGTTGAGAACATTAATATCATTATATTTCCCATTAAACAAGACTATATTAAATATTCAGAAAATTGGATAAGTATTCATAAAGAAACTTTGAGATGATGACATGAAGGGACTAATACAGCTACTCACACATATGCACTGACAAACCTTATGGGCCTTATCCTGAAAACTTCTGAGTATCCAAAATATGATACATGTCGTACAGAGCAGTTTGAATCTGTGGGTCAGTGGGAAGACACGTAAGTTGAGGTTAAACTGGTCATTAAATTCATGTAATATGAGTGCATTTGGGTAATATTTTTTCAGGTATTGGTTGATGTTTCTTTTAAAATTTTTTGTAGTCATGAATTTTTCAGCAACTGGTTTTCCCCTTAATTCAGATTTTTGAAGTCTTGTCTTTCATTTTACTAATTAGCATTAACTTTTAGAGCACTGGTTAGCATACCAGAACAGTTTTACTTTCAGCCAAATAACTCACTTGCAAGTGTTGGCCTAATTATTTTAGGTGTGATTGGGTACATAACATTTACATATTGGTTAAATAAGACAACTAAAAAGGCAGTAATATACTTGAAAAAGATGTGCAACCAGCATAAGCAAATAACTCTGACAAATCAATAATAAATACACAACCTGAACAACTAGCAAATAAGCACATGAAATGGTATTCAACATAATCAGGGAAATGCAAATTAAAACCACAATGATAGCACTTACCACCAAACCCACCAAGACGGCTAAAATCAAAGACTGACACCACCAAATGTTAACAGGATGAAAAGCAACTGGAACTCTCATACATTGCTGATGGGAGTATAAAATGATATAGCTACTTTGGAAAAATGTCCTGTATTTTCATAGTCAATATATACCTAACATATGACCCAGGAGGAATGAAAACAAATGCTCACAAAAAGACTTCGATAGAAATGTTCATAGCAGCTTTATTCATATCTAAAAAACTAAAAATAGCCCAGGTGTCCATCAACAGGAGAATGGACAAAACAATGGCAGATTCATACAAAGGAAATGCTACTCAGCAATAAAAAGAACAATTGACACACATCACATGGTGTAAAAAAGCCTTACGCAAAGGAGCATGTACTCTGATTCATTTAAATAGTTTGAAAATGATGGGGGAAAATCAGAAGAAACAGTGGTTGCCTAGGGGATGGGCTTGGGGAAGCAGAGATTGACTGGGAAGGAATATGAGGGGATTTTATGGAGTGATGACAGTGTTATCTTAATAAAGCCTGGAGTTTCAGATGTGTGACTTGCCAAAATTCATTGCATCGAACACTAAAGATTTGTGCACTTCATCACATGTAAACTTTACCTTAAAAAGAAAAGCACCTTAAAAAAAAAACTTTAACAAATACTGAACTCTAGTCAACAGTATGTATGCTGCAATGCCTTGGGTAAAGTTTAAGTTTGCAATTTTATTTGTAATCATCAAAAAAATAGGATTTATAGATGGATATGTGAAAAGATAAGTATAGTAAAATGTTAACTATAGAATTTAGGTGGTGGATATACAGATGTTCTTTGCACAATTATTTCAATTTCTTTATGGCTGCACCTGCAGCATATGGAGGTTCCTCGGGCTAGGGGTCAAAACCAGAGCTGAGTATGTTTTGTAGGTTAGATAACAGTATTTTTTTTTCTTTTTTGGCTGCACCCACGACATATGGAAGTTCCTGAGACAGGGACTGAATCCAAGTCGCAGCTGTGACCTATGCCACAACTGTGGCAACACAGGATCCTTTAACCCACTGTGCCGGGCCAAGGATCAAACCCACGCCTCTGCAGTGACCTGAGCCACTAGTCAGATTCTTAACCTATTGTGCCACAGTGTGAACCCCAATTTCAACCTTTATGTTTAAACTTTTTCATAATAAAATGTTGGGAAAAAATAAGCAGTGAGTGAAAGAAAATAACTATGTTAACAAAAACCAAATCTATACTATGCTTCAAAACAACTAGGAGGAAGAAAACTTCTTGTGGTTGAAGCTATTTCGGCAGACCTAAAAGAATGAAAAGAAAAATAAAGTTCGACTGCTGAAGCAAGCAAAACAACTGAATATAAAAGAGGGAGTTCCTGTCATGGTACAGTGGTTAACGAATCCGACTAGGAACCAGAAGGTTTCAGGTTTGATCCCTGGCCTTGCTCAGTGGGTTAAGGATCTGGCGTTGCCGTGAGCTGTGGTGTAGGTCGCAGACGCGGCTCGGATCCCGCGTTGCTGTGGCTCTGGCGTAGGCCGGTGGCTACAGCTCCGATTCAACCCCTAGCCTGGGAACCTCCATATGCCGCAAGAGCGGCCCAAGAGATGGTAAAAAAAAGACTCTTCATCCAGGAGTTCCCTGATGGCCTAGTGGTTAAGTATCTGGCACTGTCACTGCTATGGCTCAGGTCACTGCAGTCATGTGAGCCAGATCCCTGGCCCAGGAACTTCCGTATGCTGCAGACCAAAAAAAAAAAAAAAAAAAAACCAAAAAGAGTATTTTTTTGTAGGGCTGTACATGTTGTAGAACTTTGATTTCTTTTAATTCTGGTAAGAACACTTACCCTGAGACCACTGTCTTAACAGATTTTTAACTGTAAAATACAGTATTGTTATCTATAGGCACAATGTTGTATAGCAGATCTCTGGAATTTCTCTTGCATAACTGAAATTTATCAAGACAAAAAAGTGTTACTTTGATCTGGTTAATACACCAGCAAGGGAATAAAAGAGGTTTTTGTTGTTGTTCTTTTAGTTTAGTTTTGTTTTTTAGGGCTGCACCCGCAGCATACGGAAGTTCCCAGGCTAGGGGTTGAATCAGAGCTGCAGCTGCCAGCATATGCCACAGCCATGGCAATGTGGGATCCAAGCTGCATCTGCAACCTACAACACAGCTCATAGGTATGCTGGATCCTTAACCCACTGAGTGAGGCCAGGGATCGAACCCGAGTCCTCATGGATATTATTCGGGTTCTGATGAGCCACAATGGGAACTCTAAGTTTTTTTTTTTTTAAGTCAAGAACTTTACGGGAGCTCCCTCAGATTTAAAAATTGCCCCAAACGGGAGTTCCAATCATGGCTCAGCAGAAATTATTCTGACTAGGATCCATGAGGATGTGGGTTCCATCCTGGCCTCGCTTAGTGGGTTAACAATCTGGTGTTGCTGTGAGCTGTGTGGTAGGTCACAGACGTGGCCTGGATCCAGTGTTGCTATGGCTGTGGCATAGGCTGGCAGCTGCAGCTCTGATTCAACCCCTAGCCTTGGAACTTCCATATTCTGCAGGTTTGGCCCTAAAAAGCAATAAATAAATAAGTGAAAAAAAATTTTTAAATAAATAAAACAAATCAAGATCAAGAACTTTAGAGCTCTAGGAGTTCCCGTCGTGGCGCAGTGGTTAACGAATCCGACTAGGAACCATGAGGTTGCGGGTTCGGTCCCTGCCCTTGCTCAGTGGGTTAAGGATCTGGCGTTGCCGTGAGCTGTGGTGTAGGTTGCAGACGCGGCTCGGATCCCGCGTTGCTGTGGCTCTGGCGTAGGCCGGTGGCTACAGCTCCGATTCAACCCCTAGCCTGGGAATCTCCATATGCCGCGGGAGCGGCCCAAAGAAATAGCAACAACAACAAAAGACAAAAAAAAAAAAAAAAAAAAGAACTTTAGAGCTCTAGTACTAGGGTAGAATATTTTTTCTACAATTTTGTAAATGATTTGAAAAATCTCTACCACATAGTTTATGAAAAATCATAAGATCTGCAAGAAAATATTTGCTGATTAAGTGGACTGATAACCTATATAACACCAATAAATGAATGTTATTATTAATGTTCAGTGAAAATAGATCTTCGTATTTTATTCATTACCTGGCCTGAATTCATAAGAATTAATTCAGTTTAACCTCAGTTCTATGGAGTCACTCCCCAACCCTCTCACAAAAGGTTTAGCCACTGGCCTGAGTCACTTAACAGGAAAAAAAAATAGCTCTTCAACACTAAAGGATTTCCTGGTTTCTAGGCTCCCCTCTGGCAGCTGTAGGAGAAAAGTGAACTCAAAACTGTTATTATTAGGAAAACAGTGAAGCAGTAAAACCTGAAGTGGTTCACTCGCCTCGAATAGTTTCAACTACAAATAAACATCATGGTTTAATATAGTTTTGCATGTAGCAAGTGAATATTCTTGAAATTCCATTGCCTATACTATATGCTTTCTCCAACCTCTAGATAGCTTACTTAACAAAGGTACCTATGAACTTTATGCGAAAGCATCTCTAAAATCTTGTTTCAGAGCTCCCGCTGTGGCACAAAAGGATCGCTGGTGTTTCTGGAGTGCTGGGACACAGGTTCAGTCCCTGGCCTGTCACAGTGGGTTAAAGATCCCATGCTGTCATAGCTGCCACAGCACATGTCACAACTGCAACTTGGATCTATCTGATCCCTGGCCCAGGAACTCCATATGCTGCTGGGTGGCCATAAAAGAAAAAATAAATAAATATTAAATAAAATGTTTCTTTTCACCATTCAAGGAAAAATGTTTAATATCCTGAACTCTTACTAATTTTATAAACACTCTCTCCAGACAGCCCCCAAGGTGATTTTTAACTATTATGAAAAATTTCAAACACAAAAGTAGAGGGAATAGCACAATCAACTCAAACTTCAACAGTTATTATTTAACAGTTATGAACCAGCAGCTAATCTGTCATCTATAAACCCCAGAGCATTTTTAGGTTATGCCCAAATTTATCACTCTAAAGCAGTTCCAGTCACGCAGTAGTTAGTTACCTAAACTCAGGTCCATCCTTTCTTGAAGCTACACCTCCCCACACATCTCTGAAATTCTTTTTCATAAAACTGAGGCAGGGGAGAAGTGTTCTAAACCAAGTTGCTTCAACTGAAATTTAACATTCTAGATAAAACAAGGAAACAAGAGGTTGCTTTTTGCTGTATTAGTTCTCCTGAATTCTTATTATAATTATAAATGGCTTTAAAGAGGTTTCATACAAAATGGACTAAATTTGTCCCAGATTTTAAAAAGTCTAGACTAAGCTCATGCACCACCCTCCGCCAGAGAACTATTTCATTTTTCATGGAGATTTATGTCTGAATTAAGTTCTGAATGTGTGGTGTTCACATAAAAAAAATCATGATTTGTTTGTTTATAGTTTTATTTCCAAAGCTAATTAAAAGGTTACACCTTGATGAGAGGCTCTAAGGAAATGAAAGATGTTTTAAATTCCTAAGTCTTGAATTTCAACAGTAAAACAGATTCAATATTTTCATCTGCTCTTAATCAAGAGCAACCAAAATTAGTTTTGAGAATACACAGCATAAAAATGAATTCTAAATGTTTTTCCTCACTATGGAAATGATCCAATTTTCTATCTTTGGTATAACCAGATTTATCTTAGGAAGGGGGTGAAAGTAAAGGGTCCAGGACAAACCACAGTGCCTTTATAGCCTTCTTCCCCCAATAATTCTAAATGGATGAAATTTGGGTATAGCAGCAGAGGAAAGACAAGATGTCCTTTTTAACATCAACAGCAGCTAAAGAAGTGACATTACTATATTCACACTATAGGTTGATTAAACACAGTTTTTTTGTTTTTTACCAGAAAGACCACTTCCCTTTTACCTGGAAGCTGCCTTCAAAAACCACTGCAGACTTCTGCAGCAGTAGAGGTTACTGTCACCTTTCCAACTCCGAAAGTAGGAGGGTCAGGGCACACTCCTTGATTATTTCTTAGAGAAGTCTGATTGTAAAACATAAATAAATGGACTATACTTGTATGATTTAAACAGACCATATGTACTACTGATTTCACCACTGGTAATAATCAGGTTGATTTTGGGCTTTTAAGTCAATTACAAGCATCTCATTAAACTGCACTAATTAGTAATGGAAATCAAAGCAAAGCAGCAACCCATAAGTTTAAAATATAAAGACATCAACTGGAAGTCTAACACAAATGTGCTTATCTCAAAAACCATAGTTTCCAGACCCATGTTCTCAAGATAGACTACAACCTTCTAAAACACTGCTTAGAAGCTAATTAGCAAACCACTGACAGTTGAAGATACAGGACAATCACCTGCTGTGAGTTATGTATATTTCAGAAATGCTGGCATATTCGAAACATGTTGGAGAGGGGTTGTTCCATGTTTCAAGCTTGACTAAAATAAACCTTTACAAAGCAATTTGTAGGCTGCACAAATTAAAAACCCAGGAGGTTAGCAGAGAAAAAGCTAAAACATGAATACATAGAGTTAGGTTCTTATATAGATCAGTGTACTGTTGTCCATCTTTCTTTTTTTTTTTTTTTGTCTTTTTGTCTTTTGTTGTTGTTGTTGCTATTTCTTGGGCCGCTCCCGCGGCATATGGAGGTTCCCAGGCTAGGGGTTGAATCGGAGCTGTAGCCACCGGCCTACGCCAGAGCCACAGCAACGCGGGATCCGAGCCGCGTCTGCAACCTACACCACAGCTCACGGCAACGCCGGATCGTTAACCCACTGAGCAAGGGCAGGGACCGAACCCGCAACCTCATGGTTCCTAGTCGGATTCGTTAACCACTGCGCCACGACGGGAACTCCCCATCTTTCTTTACTAAGGTTGCCAGATGTCAACCTGTAGAGCAAGGACTTCTTAAGATTAAGGATGCAAAACCAAAACACTACCAGTAACATGTCTACTATGAAGCAGAAACCTTAACTACTACACTGATTTGTAACTCATGATTATCAATCATCTTGAGAACAGTATATTGAACATAAGACAGCTTCTTTGCAATGGATTCCACTCTAGTTCTTTCAACTGTTCAAGCACCTTGAGCCCTAGGTCTGAAACGGTTGTTTTTACCTGGGATATAGCTGAAGGTGGGAAAGAACAGAATGAGTCACAAGCATTTTTAAAGGAGGCAATATAAATAGGTTTTGTGACAACCAGAGAACACTTTTAAAATAGCTGTTTGTGGGTGAGAGCAAAGCATTCATGAATTACCCTCAGAGGATAACTAATGAATACAGAAAACCTTGTGGGTTTTGGGCAGATACCCAAAGAGAGAGAAGAGAGACGCTGACTGATAAAATATGTCTCACAGAAAGCTGAAGACAAGGCCAGCCTGGAGAGATACAAAATAAATCTAAACAAAAATTTAGAGATTCAACAACTGTTACAAGCATAGGACAATGAGAAAGTAAGTCTAGATTAAAATTCCACAAGGGAGTTAATAGATTTTTAAAAAAGAACAGAAGACAACTTAAAAGGAGCATTCTCAAAGGAAAAGAGCTAGATATGGTAGTATGTGCTGCAATGTCTTAAGATTAAATAACATTTCAACCGAGCCCCCACCACCAGTTCATGCTATAGATTCACATTTTGTGCAACCAAAATACCAGGGAGAAAACATATTGGAATAATCAAATGTCTGGTACCCTTTGCTGCCATGAAAAAGCAAAAAAGAAGGAAATCTCACTCATTTTAGCAATTTTAAATGCTAATTTTTATTTACTGCTAACTGTGCAAAGGACATCAATTCAATACTGTGCAGTAAAACAGTTACAGAAATCCAATATTAAACAATAGCATATGGGATAAATCTAAAGCAGAGCACCATGTGCCTTCGAAACTGATTAATATCATAGAACACAACTCAGTTCAGACAATTCTTAAGAAGCCTGAAGAGCTCTCGCATTTAATACTAAGTTTGTTACCCAGAAGCAAATGCTCTTGATTTTGTTGTTTTATTTTCTAGAAACAAGTAGAAGTTTTTTTCCAGTTTTGCACGGCTTAATATGCTATGTGACATCTGAACCAAGGAAATAGCTCGTATGATTTATTCCTTTTATCAATTGGTACCATCAGCTAATATAAAGTTGACAAGCTGGCTGACAGGAAAATAGCTGAATACAATGAAAAATGCTCAAATATGGGGCTAGTTGTACATCCATCTCAATTTCCTTATTCACAACCCAAAGTAATATTTAAAGTACTATTTTAAACCAAAAGATAAAATAATCTTAAAGACAGATACAATAGTAACCACTCTAATCATCCTAAATCACTTAAACACTAACATAAAACACTTTTTAAAAACCAAAACATCAAGGAAAATGGCAGTGCAAGAATACTTTGTACTGCTGAATCTCACATATTCTGAGGTACATAATGAGAAGCTGAGGGAGATGAAGCAACATAGCCAAGTGGCCCAGGAGTCATAGCACCATGAATTTGAGGAGAACCACCATATGCTGCACCAACTGGATGCCAGGGGGCAACATAGGGATAATCTGGTACAACAGGAAGGCAGGAATCAAAACCTGGCAAAGGTGGCTGCCCATAGGGATCTGACATTACTGGATAATAGACTGCTCCATGAGGGACAGAGGCAGGGTCAGCATTTGGAAAAGGACCTGAAACAAAGAGAGCATACAGAATACTTCATATACAAAGGTCCACTAAATGTCAATATAAATGGCTATTGACAGGTAAAAATGAAATTTAGCATTAACTATAAAAAAGATCATAGAAATTGCAGCAGAGCACTTTAGATATGAACATCAGTGACTAAAACAGGCTACTAAAAGATAGTAAGAAAATTTCCTAATTAAAAAATTACGTATGTGTGTACAATGTGTCACATGTGTCCTACCTAGAGAAAGCCATCTTTCTGGGATGATTTAGGTACCAAAACACTAAATACATAAAGATTTTGGAATGGACAAGCCATGAGATCCTGCTGTATAGCACTGGGAACTATATCTAGTCACTTATGATGGAGCATGATGGAGGATGAGAAAAAGAATGTATATGTGTATGTGTGACTAGGTCTTTTTGCTATACTGTAGAAAATTGACAGAACACTGTAGACCAGCTATAATGGAAAAATAAAAGTCATTAAAAAATAAATACATTAAGAAATATTCCCTAGAGTAATTCTAGTCGATTAAGTTCTTATAAGAGTTGGTCACAATTAAGTTTACAAATAGTTTTCCAGTATAACACCCACCATCCAAATAAACATTTTATATTACTTTAGCAACTAAAAACTCAAGTGTTTTAACAGTCTAGTCTATACTTTTTTACAGTCTAGTTTTTACAGTCTAGTCTATACTAAGTTCTGAAGAGCATCCCAAAGACCAAACATTTTAAGTGTGATCTTTTGAATGTCATTAAGATCCTAGCATCATTTTAATTTTACAGCACTTTTGCTACCGTGAATCAATTTCAGTGGAAATAGATTCTGCTGTGACCTTAATTATAGTGACTATATAAATTTTTTTAAAAGGAGTCTTTGATTACTTGGGATAACTTACGATGAGTTCATTTTGTGAAATTAAGACTGCCACTGTCTCATTTTACTACAATTAAAAATAGCTCTATAAAAGGTACATGAAACAAAAATGTAATTAAGGTTGATGCTTTAATTTTTATTACCATGGGCCACCACATGATGGGTAAGATTCTACAGTGCTAATATTACAAAACTACTAATATGCTTTAAGAAAATCAAGGAGAAAAAGGAAATTCATTCTTCACATGCACCAGGCATAGTATACTAATACATATGAAGTCTCATCTAGTTCTTAACAACAATCCTGACAAGTCATAAAACACACTATTTCCCATTTTACAGAAAAATCAACCTTGGGGAGGTTAAGTGACTTAGCTGAAATCACAACCATCAAGTAGTAGTTGCTACTTCCTGTGGATCTGTTTTAAGAACAGTCCAAAGATCCTATCTAAACCTTCGAAATGCCTCAAAATTGTGAGACCAGTGGCACTGTTTCACACTTGCATAACCTCTAATGTATGGCTTAATAGAAGACAGCTGGATTCTCATATCTGCTTCTGTATTTTGTCTATTATGATATGTTGTTTTAGTTGAAATATGTAAAGAAAATCTGGCCTCATACAGATGTGTAGCTGGAAAAGAGAGGTCTTAATAACTAGCCTTTTCAGATAATTGTAGATATCCTTTGATGCTACACCATTAACTAGGTAAGTGGTAATTTCTTAAAGGTCATTAGTAAGGTGGACTTTTATACTTTGTTAACATTAAAATCCATTATTTTACCTTGCATTCTGATTAGATCTTTACAAAATCACGCACTAGTAAGAGTATACACTGGTAACTGGGAAAATATTATTTCACTAAGTTATACAGATCTCCCAAATGTTGACACATTTCATTACACAATGTAAAAAACCACATTCATTAATACCCCCCCTACCATCTATCTTATTAGAAGAGTTAATTAAGTATTCGGAAGCTGTCAAGTTCATGGTGGCAGATAAAAATTAGATTTGGGGGGGAGTTCTCTTTTGGCACAGTGGGTTAAGGATCCAGGATTGTCACTGTGGTGGCTTAGGTTGATGCTGTGGATACAGTTCAACTCCTGGCCTGTGAACATCCACATGCCAAGAGTGGTTGAGGATAAATTTTTTTTTAATTTTTAAAAAACTAGAATTTTGGGGGAGTTCCCGTCATGGCGCAGTGGTTAACGAATCCGACTAGGAACCATGAGGTTGCGGGTTCGGTCCCTGCCCTTGCTCAGTGGGTTAACGATCCGGCGTTGCCGTGAGCTGTGGTGTAGGTTGCAGACGCGGCTCGGATCCCGCGTTGCTGTGGCTCTGGCGTAGGCCGGTGGCTACAGCTCCGATTCAACCCCTAGCCTGGGAACCTCCATATGCCGCGGGAGCGGCCCAAGAAATAGCAACAACGACAACAACAACAATAACAACAACAACAACAACAAAAAAAAAAAACTAGAATTTTGGAAAACCTGTATTTGAAAGCTGGAATTTTTATCTTTGACAAAAAGAACTATCAGTTGCTATTCCTCAAGTAATAGGCTTACACTGTTCATTTGAAAAAACGTTTGCCGTATCGCCAAGTCTGAATAACCATGGTTTGTCTATCATTCCTTCAAGTAAAAACAGTGTTCCAAAAGTCAGCTAGTTAAGCTTGAAACTCAAGCTCACAAATCTTTTTCTTTAAAGTTATTCATCCTACTTCAGTATGCAGAGTACTTTATGAATACTTCCTATTTTGCCATATAGAATATTAAGTACAATTTTTCAAAGATAAAAATTTAGTAAAATAAGAACATCTTTGATCAAACAAAAAAAAAATAAAACTGGCATGTTTGTATCATGAGCATGTGGCAATGATGAAGATACTAATTATTAGCACAGTTTGGTGCCCCTACTTTGATATGTGCTTAGATGCCAGCAATTCTACCCACTACTGATTTGTGTACCCTTAATGCAAATGTAACACAGCGGAAGAGATAAAAATCTGTGTACTATGAATTCTTTTACCCTCATGGATCCCTTGAAAGGGTCTCAGAGACCCCAAGAGGTCCAAGTACCATGCTTTAAGAAATGCTGGTCTAGTATATGGACCTTATGATACATGTGAAGGCTATTATTAAATTACACACAATAAAATTCAACTGTCTTTCTGGCAGAGAATCTCATTACATACTCACAATTTGCTGATACTTCTGCTTGTGTGCCATCTTGTCTCCCCACCTCACTGTATAATGGAGGAATGGTTTGATCTACCAGAGGATGTGGCTCAGTATAGACTGGATAATTCTCTACATGAAGCTGCTGCTGCTGCATCTGTGGCACATAGACCATGGAGTGCCAGTAGCTGTGATGATAACACTTGGGCAAAAAAAGGGAAAAAACAAACACTTTACTGTTCCTTTTCTTAAGTAGTACTATTCTTCACTGAAAAAAAAAAAAAGTTGGGCCATGATTTTCAAGTGGGATAACGATGACTTTTGAACTAAATGATATGACATTTAGAATATCCATTCTCTGTAACAACTTCAAGATCTTTCACAGCCTCTGTATCTCATATTTGGACCTAGGAATTCTTTTAGGACAGCATCCCAAGGAAATCATAGACATACACAATGATCTGTATACAAAGATGTCTATTATTGCATTATTTTTAAAGGTGAAAAACATTTAACAACCTAGATATTCAACAATAGGAAGCTAGATGAATGAATTAGGATACATCCATAATGGTATATAATACAGGCAATAAGAAAAACACGCTGTTAAATATTTAAGGAAAAATGTTCATATTGTTAAAGTTTACAAAATTACATGGCACAGTCCATATTTTATAAAATAAATAAGCTATAAGGAAATATATCAAAATATAGTGGTTATATAGGTGACTTTGGTTTTCTTTATACATTAGTATTTTCCACATGTACAATAATGAATGCTATTACTTTTAAAATCAGAAAGTATTAAAATACCAAATCTACATTTCCTTGTATTCCTGATATAAAATGCATAACACGGGAAATATAGCCAATATTTTATAATAACCATAAATGAGGTATAACTTTTAAATATTGTAAATCAGTATACTGTACACCTGTAACGGGATATAATATTGTACAACTATAATTAAATTTCTAAGAAAACAAAAAACAATCCAAAATACTAAAAATAAATAAAATGCCTCGGCCTTGTTTCTGTAGGTGACTTTAATAAACAAACATAACTGAAGGGGCATAACTGAACTTTATTTTTTTAATTCTTGAAACTGCATTTGGGAAACATAGTCTTAAAGAACAAAAACTCAATTACTTTTCAATTATAAATGTGCAACAGTTGAGGAAGACAGTTTTCTGGAAATGTAATGCCCAAGGTTTTAGGGAAACCAGTGTCTTGGAAAATATGAACTTATCTGAGTATTGTCTAAGGAGACTACCTGGTTCACTATCATCTGCCAACTCTTAAGACGCATCATTCCTTTTCAGAAAATATGCCATCTTGTTATATCAGAAGTGCATTTCAAAGGGAAAATGATCCCGGAAAGGATAAAGTAAAAGAGGTTTTACCCGAAATCAGAGACACCTTTCAGTGATATTAAGATATCTGTTGGAAGTTCCTGTTGCGGCTCAGCAGTAACGAGCCTGACTAGTATCCATGAGGATGTGGGTTCTATCTCTGGCCTCGCTCAGTGGGTTAAGCCATGAACTGCAGTGTAGGTCACAGACCCAGCTTGGATCCCCCATTGCTGTGGCTGTGGAATAGGCTGGCGGCTATAGCTCTGATTTGACCCCTAGCCTGGGAACCTCCATATGCCACATGTGCAGCTCTAAAAAAAAAAAAAAAAAAAAAGATGTTTGTCAATACTCCCCCTTCTACAACTCAGGGAAGTGGTGAAAAACAGTTTTTGGCAAATATCTATGAACACATGAGTGCTTTAAAAATAATACAGTTCTTTAAATGTCTCTGAATTAGTCTGATTACTTTACACATAAAATGCAGAAATAGTCACAAAAATGTTTTATGTAAACAGGATATATAATCCATTTGTTATTTTGAGAGACAAAGACATACTGAAGGGTTGGCATATGATGTTAAATATGGAGGTCCATATATGATAAAGTTATACTGTGTAGAACTCCCACTCATGACAACTTAATGACGATTTTATAAGAGAAGCTGAAGCACTGGGAGGCTAATGAGGAAAACTATCCTGTGTTACCTTCAGAGATATCTTATAAAAATAGAAATAAACCTTTTAGGCCCCTGTTTTTGGGTTTTAAAGTTCAAGAGTCTGATTATCAAAACAGCTTACATTTTTAAGATAGAGTTTGGCAAAGCAATTTTAACAGGACTCTTACCTGCAATCCCAGATTGAAATAATACTGCAAAACTTTTGTATCTAAAAATAAAATTTAAATTTTAGTGACTAGATGACATAAGCAATTAAAACTTACCACTTAGAAGCTTTTCTCTTTGAGAATTAAGGTAGATAAAACAAATGTAGTCTCCCCATATCAATACTACCTTCAATTCTACCTTACTGTAAACGACCATTTACCTACTACTATAGCTAACATCATTCTCGGACCCAAGATTTAATCACTAAATACATATTTTACTTCTAGATGTTACAGGAATGCTACTCTGCCAATATTTACAGAGAATCTAGTTAAGGCATTTTCTTGCTTGTGTAAGACTACAAATCTACTACATAAACAATCTTACTGGAGTTCAGTTAATGAGGCTAATATATAGTACAAACTAAGGCTCTACAAATGACAAGATTAATGATGCTTAATAAAATAACTAGCATCATTTGAAATAATGTTGTTTTTATTTAACATGATTTATGTACCACCACTAGAAAAGAGGCAATGAGCAATGTAACACGAAATAAGTTATATCCTACGGTGACAAAATTTCTCCAGACATAGAAATCAACATATCTTACAAATGAACAAAAACTATATGTATGAGAGAAGAGGGAAGAGTCTTAGCATTCCACTTATATCTCTAAATGTATTTTTACTAAATGACCTGGAATCCAGGTATATTCTCACAAATAAGATTAATAATAATTTGAGTTCCACTAACAAATGAACTCTCAGAAAACCCCTCTTTTTAAAGTTGGAGACTCTCAATCCATACAAAGGTATTTACTGCCAATTTAAAAGAATCAGCTTGTATTTTGACTATAATGTGGGAGTAAAATATAAAGCCTAATGTTCAAGCTAAAGAATATGAAAAGATAATAGTAGGAAGTACATCCACAAATGTCATGGAATCCCAACCCTTGGTATATACATACATCCAAACAAAACTTGTACACAAACAATACATAGCAGTATTATTCATAATAGCAAAAATGTGGAAATAATCCAAATGTCCATCGACTAATAGATAATAAAATATGGTATATCTATACAATGGAATATTATTCAGCCAAAAACAAAAAGAATGAAATACTGATACAGGTTACAGCATGGATGAACTCTGAAACACTATGCTAAGTGAAAGAGGCCAGCCTATAAAAGACCACATATTGCATGATTCCATCTACATGAAATGTTCAGAAACAGGCAAATCTATAGAGCAGAATAGTGGCTGCCAGGGCCATCTAGGGTGAATAAGGAGTAACTCCTAATGGACACAGGGTTTCTTTTTGGGGTGATAAAAATGTTCTGAAATTAAGATAGTGGTGATGGTTGTGCAAATTGATGAATATACTAAAAAGTACTGAATTATACAGTTTACATGGGTGACTTGTATGGTATGTGAATTGTATCTCAAGCTGTTTTTTCAAAAAATGACAGGTAAGGACTATAAGAACTCAGGTACATCTTTGAAATGTAACTGAGGATGAGATCATTTTCATGATCGGATTTAAATAGGAAGTTAGATGTAACAATAGGGGGGAGAGAATTTGAGTAGAATCACCATGTTATCAAAGGCTTAGAAGTAGAAAACAGGCAGAGAGTTCTTATGAAAGTAGGAGGTAAGGTACAACTTTGGAAAAATGACCAGTAGTTTCTTATAAAACTAAACACATACCGCTCTATTATCCATCAATTCCACTACTAGGTATTTGCCCAAAGGAAATGAAAACATGTGTTCATGAAGACGTTTACAAGAGTACTCATAGCAGCCTTATTCATAACAGACCCAAACTAGAGATAGGCCAGGTGCCCCCCAACAGGAGAATGGACAAACCATGTAATACCTGTACAATGAAATACTACTCAAGTAATAAAAGCAAATAGATTACTGATATATGCAGCAACATGGATAAATCTCGAAAACATTACATTGAGTTTAAGAAGGCTTACATTACATATACATGAATTTCTAAAACAGGTGAAAAATAAGGCAGAAAAAATCAGAATAGTGGTTGTCTCTACGGGGAAGTAGAGATGGGGTGGGAAAAGACTGGGAAGTGGGGTGAAGGACCTTTGTGGGATAATGGTAATTGTCCCTTGATAGGGATTTGGGTTATACAGGTGCATGTAATCACTTGTCAAAACCCAGCAAGTGAACATTTCAGATTTGTCCATTTCATTATACATTACCTTCACAGTAAAAGAAAAAAACAAATACCAAACTCTAGTTAATGATATGTACGCTGAAGTTTTTTTTATAGGAAAGAATGATGATGTCTACAATATACTTTGAAATGCATCAAAAAGATGGATTAACTGATGGACAGAGAGATAGATGGAGAAATATGTGATAATGCAAGTATAGTTAGATGTTGATAGAATTAGGTGGTATATATATGAATATTCATTTCAAAATTCAAATTTAATTTATGTGTAAATATTTTCATAATAAAATGCTGGAAAATGCAAAATCAGCATTATGTGCCAAGAAGATCTTAGGCAGGGGTAGGTAGGTAAGGGGAGAAGAGTAAAGGGATCAGAGTTTAGATACTGGGTAAATTAGGTAGAAATGATACATTATTAACAAAATAGAAAATCATGGAGAAGAGTCAATGTTTTACATGGCCTAAAGAGAGAAAAGAAGGGAGGGGAGATAAAGATGAGGAATTCCACTACAGGCAAACTGAATCAGAAATGAAAGTACGAAAGCCAAGTGAAAATGTCTAGCAAGTAGGTGGAGGTCAAGGCCAGACTGACTTAGGAATAATGTACATAAAAGTTAATAATCAAGTTTTAAGGAAGGGAAAAAGAACAGAATGGAGTTGAAGATCTTGGTGACTACCTAACGGGCTGAAAAAGGACAAACTAGAGAAGCAGCTAGAAAAATCAAGGGAAGGAGTTGCTGTCGTGGCTCTGCAGAAATGAATCTGAGTAACATCCATGAGCAACCAGGTTTGATTTCTGGCCTGGCTCAGTGAGTTAAGGATCCGGCGTTGCCGTGAGCTGTGGTATAGGTCAAAGATGTGGCTTGGATCTGGCATCGCTGTGGCTGTGGCACAGGCCGGCGGCTACAGCTCCGATTTGACTCCTAGCCTAGGAACCTCCATATGCCGTGAGTGCAGCCCTAAAAAGACAAAAGGCAAAAAAAAAAAAAAAAAATAGTTGAGAGCAAGATATCCAGTTGAGAATCCTCTTCAGATAGACATGTAGCTACCTTAAACAGGCTGCATGAGTCAGCTTGATCATCCACTGCTTGACTATGCAGAAGATATTCTCAGCTTTCAGAGGCTCCTCTCCTTAGTCACTTGCCTAGCCTTATGCTCTCAATTCAATTTCCATTTGGTCCTCCACCCTATTTGCACTGATCAAGCACAGAGAGATATGCTCTAAAATTAAACAGAGAAGCTCAGGCCTAAATAACCCTCACCCAAGCTCAAAATCTACTTACCTTGAGGCAGATCACTGCCACTTGGATCACACGAATAAGGTGGAGGTGGGGGTGGTAAGTTTGAAGCCTCTCCCACCTCAAGAGGAGGAGGAGGTGGTGGTGGAGGAGGTGGAGGTGGTGGAGGTGGTGGTAGAGAGGCAGCAGCAGCAGGAACAGGAGCAGATAGGTATGGATAGGATGGTGAAGCAATCACTAAAAAAAGAAACAAAATAAAGTAGCAATGCACAACTGTAACACCTTATAAGCAGTAGCTCATCTTCTATTCATTTGTGTTGCTAATATGGTTAAGCAACTCTTAAGTTTCATGGTTTGACATAAAGACAAAAGCATAGAAGGTAAATTGCCCATATTCTCTTAGACATGCCAGTAGAAAACTAGAAATCCATCACAGCTTATTTTGAGTTAAGGAAATGACTTGACATTAAAAGTAAAAAAAAAAAAAAAAAAAAAACTTGGAATCTGTAGAGCTTTGACTATCAAGATTTTTGAACATCTCTAACAGGTACATAAATAAATACCATTAAAGTAAAATGTTTACTTAGCTTAACACAAAGTTAAGGATGTTTTCAGCCATCTGCCAAATCACAAGATGTAGAAGCTAATAAGATAAACTAAATTGCACAGACTACAGATTTAAGCAATCCTCAAAGGTTCCTACTTGAAAATATTAGAGGAATACAGAGAACTCTAAATCATGACAATTTCTATGGACCTACAGAATCTAAAACAGATAGGCTGGATAATCTAAACTATCTTAGTCCTTTAACTTTTTGGAACTGTTACTATAGTTTAAAAATAATCCTCATTTAGGAGTTGCCCAGTTTTTGACATAAGAAATTCAAATACGATTATGTTTAAATATCAGTATGTTCCTCTATTATGATAAACGATGTTGTTCCAACTTGGTGAAAATAATTTATCTCCATGTATACATACTATATTAAATAAATTTGCTAAAATTTTTAAAGATTAATGATACAACTTTTCAAGTTTAATTGTACATTTTAGCTGACTTAGAAAGTACTACATTTTATCATTTTGTTAGCTGAATTGTAATTTTAACCCTGAGAAGTATAGAAAGTTTAAGTATCATTGTTTAATAAAGGTTTAAATCAGAGTTTTAGAACACTGAGTTTAGTACAGGTAGAGTGCACACAAGCTAAACTTGTTATTGTGGTAATTTAGCACCAGATTTTGTTTTTTGTTTGTTTTTTGGTGAAGCTGTGGAACGTGAAAATTCTAGGGCCAGGGATCAAATTTGCACCAAAGCAGTGACAATGTCAGATCCTTAACCCAGAGCTACCAGGGAACTCCCTAAAAAGAGGAATTTAAGGCTTCATATTAGAAGTAATCCACATTGCTTTCATTCACCAACATAAATACTAATAATACATTTATCTATACCTTATATCTAGCTACAGGCTAACAGTAATAGGAGATCTAAGTCTTAGGATGATTTAAAACTTGATAAACAACTCTTTTGTGGTGATGAAAACTGTTCTCCCTTGATTTTGGTGGTGGTTACACGATGCTATACATTGTTAAAATTCATAGAATAGGGAATCAAAAAATGAATTATACTGTATCTAAAGTAAACAGTAAATTTTTAAAATTTGCTCAAATAACTTGAGTTTTGGAGTCCTGTCATACATGTAGAAACCTCCACTTTTACTGTTTTAGAAAAAGAATTTAACTTAGAATATCTCCAAATGCTATAAAGACTTTACGGATTTGTTTTCTATAAAATAATGGTTTCAACAAAGCCCCTTCTTATTCCTTATAAACTAGTACTCAAATCACACCATTTTTATAAAAGCAACTGGAATAAGTTCAATAAGTTAAAGATAGTAGCATATGGTTATGATTGCAAGGTAAAAACTAACTACTACACATAGAGGTAGCTAAATATGTTCTTATGGGCCTGAGAGAATCAAGGGCAGAATATGGAGGTTACTTTGTCTGAAATCACCTTTTAAAATGTATATTGCAATAAGCTCCATAAGAAAAAGCTTTCAAAACTGCCATTTTCTCTAAAGATATATGAACATTTAATTCACAGATTTAACAGGGCTCTATAGACTTAACAAGTATAGTTCAAGGGATGGACCCAGAACAATGGAAGCAAACTTTTCTAAAATATGAATGGAAACTAATGAAATGCAGTGAAAAAGCTTATTTACCTGTCCATGTAGCTATAGTCTGCTTCAGGACATTTCAGAAGAGAACATGAATATACACAGGAAGACCTGGCTTCTCTAGAGATCAAAGGTCAGGGTCAGGACTAAAGTGCAGTGAGGTGCAAAATTTAAAGGGCCACCATATTAAAGGGAAAAAAATCCACGATAAAATATCCAAACTCTAAAAGACAGGATCCAAGCCTGCACTTATATAACCTCAAGAGTGAGTGCCCTACTCACCCCACACTAAGCCTGGGCCACAGTTCCTGTCTTTTAAAAATAATCTTGATACCTTACTTATCATGGAATTTTTTTGGCTTAATCTTGTTTTTTAAAAAATAGTGCATTAAAGTATTATTTATCTTGATAACTGTGGGTTATTTCTTTTTGACACTCTCAAATTCTGCATTCAGAGCAATTGAGTCATTAGTTCTGGTCCTGGCAAAAGCCTTGGAAAGAGTTACCAAAAACTCAGTTAACAAGATTTAATGCCTCTAAGAACATGCCATAATAGAAGCAATCATGGCATCTAGTTACCTAGCAGATAGGAAGTGACTTAAGGAGTATGGGATGGGACTGTCAGACAGACACATGAATAACAATGGGAAACATGAGTTTCATCTAGAGGACTGAGAGGAATGATAAAGAGTAACTAAAAAGTAGCCATAACCTATTAGAGTTATAGTTGAAGTTCACAAGTGACTCAATAAAAAGTAAAATGAAGGCAGTATACATTTTTAGAAATATCTACCAAAGCCCCCCACAAATCTGGCATTCAAAGGGTAAGCTTTCAATGATTCTATATAAATGTGATATTACAATACTTGATTCACCTGTCATTTGTTTATGCTCAGATATCTGCTAGAGGCAGCCAGCCAACACCCGTCCTTACAATTAGCACAAAGTAGTAAAATCAGGGTGTACATACATTAACATTTCCAATAAAAAATTTCCATGATCATTAATGAACATATTTGCATGTTTTGTTCCAGGCACTATGGCTAAGCAATTAATTTTTAAACTATAAATAAAAAATGCATACAGAAGAAAAAAATCAAAGTATTTTCAGGTGGACACTATCCACACTTTGACAGCCATTTCAGAAAACTTCCACATGCCCCATCGCAATCGCCACCTTTCTCCTCCCACCATAATTAACCATTATCTTGACTTTCAGAGTAATCACTTCTTAGTATTTTTAAGAGTTTTGTCACCCAAATATGCATCCCTAGACTGTTTTTTTAAAGCTGATATCATGAATATCTTTTAATCTATTGGTCCTTTTTCCACCCCTGTCATTTCCTTTCATTTTTTCTTTTCAAGAATCTGTACCCTTTTCAAGAATCTGTGGAGTTTCCCCATCTGGATTTTGCTGATTACATACTCATAGTGCATTTCAACATGTTCTTGTATTTCCTGCAAATAGGCAGCTAGATCCAGAAAATTGGATCAGACTCAGGATTGATTCCTTTGGTACGTCTACAGGTAATGTCTGTCTTTGCAATCTTAGCAGCTATTGCTGTTTAATACCCATCCACTCAGTAAGGACTGCAAAATGATTATATCCTGCCACTTCTTTTTCACTGATTAGAATAATACACAGAAATATTTCACTTCCTCTACTACTTAGTTACCCAGTAAGATAGTTCATAGAAGAAAGGCAGGATAAATACTTGACTCCTTCAGCTTACTTTCCAGTTTTCAAGAAAGTAAACTGGTTCCCTATCACTCTCTTAAGGGAACCAATTTTTTTTTCCCAGTTATGCATCTTTTTCAGATTCTTTTCCATTATTGGTTATTACAAGATATTCTCTGTGCTATATATAGTAGGTCCTTGTTGTTTATCTATTTTATGTAGAGTTCATATGTTAATCCCAAGGGAATAAATTTTAAAAATATCATTAATAACTTGTAAACATATTTGATATGTGCCAATTGACTGAATTATCATCCATCTTTGGCCAGTGGGAACCTCTTCAAGATGGCTCTTGAGTCCTTTTGACATGACTCCAGTACTCTTTGATAGCTTCCTTTCTATATAGCATGACAAGATGATCCAGGTTCATCTTACATTTCCTGCCCAGACCTAGAACCAGAAATTTCTCTACAAAGCTGTTTGGTTTTAAGTGAGAAATGGTATTTCAATACCACAAACTGAGTGCTAAGGACACTCATTGTTTCTAGTCTTTTCAATGGACAGAGCCAGGAAACACACAAATTTAAAGATAAAATATCTCAAGTTCATACTGATATTTTCAATTCAAATGTGAGATCATAAAAGCTTTTCCTTGGCCTCTTTTAGTATATCTGCATTATCTTTCTCCCATACTGAGATCCTAGTTTACAAGGACATGGGATAAAATTAGTATATCCCATACTCATTTGTTTTAGCTGACTAGACTCAGAATAACGATCTGAGTATACAGATAGAAGAACCTGATGTGATTATTGAAAGCATTAAAAAATGCTCGGTACATGGTCTCTCAATTCTGTTTTTAAAAATAGCTGTAGTATGTCTACATTGTTCAAACATAAGGCTTTTACTAGTATATTATCAACCTCTCAGCCCTTGTTTTGTGTAACTATATATTTAATGCTTATAATCAGGTCTTAAGTTGATGTCTCATTGTTTTGGTGGTCTGAAAGCCAAAATTATCTCTAATACAATGTTGTCCATCCAATACAGCTTTCTGTGATGGTAGAAATATTCTGTATCTGTGCTGTCCAATATAGTAGCTACCAGCCACATGTGGCTTTGAGCACTTGGCATGTGTTTAGCATGACTGAGCAACTGAAATTTTATTTTACTTAAATGAAATTTAAAGTGTCATATGTGGCTAGTGATTACCTTGCTTGACAACATATCTTTAGTAGATTCTTCAAAAAGGGCTCATATGAATTTAATACTCTGAATCCTTATACACTTTCTGTTAAGCTTGAAAATGTTTGGTTGCATATAAAATCTTTGGTTCACACATTCTTTCATTATCTTAAATGTTAGTCCATTTTCTTCTAGCACAAAGTACTGCTGTCAATCTAGGTAATCAAAGGACTTTTTCTTTAAAGTACAGTCGTTTTATTAGAATATCCTAGTGTTGGTTGTTCTGGCTCAATATTCTCAGGTATGCAGGGTGATGTTTCAGTATGTAGTTTTAAAGTTGTTTGTTATTAATTTCAGGAAAATTTTCTGAATTACAGCTTTTAGTATTTATTCTTTCCCCTTACTTTGGTTTTTTCCTTCAAGAACTTCTATCAGTGTTAGATATCCTTTGCCTAACTTCAACGTCACTTTTAAATGTTTTTGTTTTTGTTTTTTCATTTTAGATTTTCTCCCTTACATTTTTCTCTTAAAGGATTATCTGTGGCACATATTTGGTCATACTCTAATTTAGTCTTCATTACTGGAATGACTTTCTTCCATGTCTAACGCCTTCTTGAGTTCTGTCAGCTCATCTGAGTTTTTCTAATTTGGACTTGCTATTTTTTAATTTATTGTTGTATTAATGTCTTCATTTTAAAATAATTGGTTTAGTTTAAGTTCTGTTTAGTGTGTACATTTCTGACATGTTTTCTACTGTCTACAGGGATATTATTCTACTTTTTTCCCTTTAAAACATCTTTGTATACAACCTTAATGCTTTTCTTTCCTTCATTGTTATGTGAAATTATTTTTCATCAATTCTAGAGTGGGGTGGAATACAAGAAAGCTTTTCTAACTTCATAGGGCTCTCTATTATTTTTGTGTCGTGTTTAATGATTGGTTTCTAGGATTCCTTGGTTCTGTTCTCAACTGGACCTGCTCTTTTCTCTATCCTCAATTCTGAGTCCACTCTCAGCAGTTTCTCCCCAGTGAGGAAAACTATCCAAAGAGGTAGCTCTGGCAGGTCAGTTTTGAGAGTTCTTGGGGGCCAAACTGCTCCAAGCCCTTCAGTCCCTTTACCATGTACCCAAAGCACTCACCTAGTATTGGAGAGGTCAAATCCCTTCCCAGTCTTAGCTGCTCCTTCCAAATTGGCTGCCCCACTTTCCAGTGAATTCTTATTAGCTCTTTTGGGGCTCTTCTGTTCTCAGGTCCATCAGACAACATCCCCGATGCTTGCGTCTTCTTGCTCCCACATAGACCCTGATAGCATGCAGGTCTTGTGACTGGTGGTTTGTCCCTACCTGCTTAAATTTTGGGGTTTATGGGGATACCTTGTCACCTAGTTTTGTTGTAAGCATTGTCCCATGGGTTTTAGTTCTGCTATTTCCATTTTGATTTGGGGATACAGACTGAAAAGCTATGCTGTTGTTGCTACCACTTTCCCAGAATTCTGCTGAGAATTTTAAATTATATTAACTCAATAGAATTTCACAACCACTTCAAAAATTGGTACTACAGTACCTCCAAGCTCATAGATAAGAAAGGTTCAATAACTTGTCCAAAATTACATAGCCAATATGTTGTAAAACCAAGATTCTAACCTAGACCTCAAATTCTAGAGCCAAATTTTTCAGGAATTGTGTGAAGTGTGAAATACCTCTACCTTATCTTCTGTATTATAAAACTTAACTCAAAGTTTGAGAAACTAGTACAAGTCCTCTGATTTTCAATGGAGTAGCAAAACAATAGCTATGAAATCATATCGAAGCCAAATTTGCAAGAAAAACAACTGAAACCCTGGCTCTCAAATCTCATGGATCCCTCAACTATAGAACATGGTATATTAAGTAGGTTAAATTTAATAGGAGATTAAAGTAATCTTATCTAATCACTAGAACTGTTGTATGTGCATGTTCATGAATAGAAAAAGAGGCTTCCAAAGTAAGCAACCGCTAATAACCTACCTGGCCTGCCTTGTGTAGGTGGAGATACAAATAGAGGCTGTATAGCATTCTGTGAGGAAATTGAAGTGGTACTACTAGCTTGATTAGCTGCTGCACAGTTAGATAAGACTGGAGCTGGAACATTATTGGCACAGGAAGCTGCAATTGCTGCAGAATTTACCATCACCTATAAGTGTGGAAGAAAGTTTAGAAATTTGGTCTCTCAAACAATATTAGTCTCTTCTTACCTGATCCTAAATTTTAGGAAATAATATTCTAGTGACTAAAACACTGAGAAGTCAATCTTCATATAAACCCAATATAGGCAAGTTAGGTTATTTCTTTTAGAAGACCTCAGATTACTTTGAGAGTTTTACTTTTTTGCTATTTTTCTGAAAAGGTAATAATACATTAATATAATTGAAAAACCAAGTATAAAATGAAAAATTTCCCTCCAACCCCTGTCTTCCATCTGCCTAGTTCTTCTCTCCCCAAACTGGTAACCTCTGGCTTTCCTGCATATTACATTATATATTTATTTTTACATGCATAAAATTTTCCCACACAAACACACATTTAAAAAAACAGAAAAGGCTCTTTTTTTTTTTAACTCCATGAGAATGTAATTTGTTTTTCTGATTAGGCCATAGCACCCAATTCAGAGTTGCGCATAGAGAGGTGTTCAGTAAATGGTAACAATTCTTGCTCATGAACACACCGTGCTCACTGCAGTCTCCATTTCTCCATTTTCTTATTACCCACTGCAATGTGGCTGCTACCACCTTTGATTCTCAGAAAAAAATGTATTCAAAGTCACAGTGGTCTCCAGGCATCATAATAGACTCTTGTTAGTCCTTATGTTGCTTGGCCACTTGGCAGCAACAGCCACTGAACTACTGCTTGAAACATCCTCTTCCTGGGGCTTCCATAATAATACACTCTCCTGCTTTCCTTCCCTGACCATTCTTCTCTACTCATTTTTTTAAATTTGGTGAGGCACAGGATGTTCTAGATGTTCTTCTCAATCTCTTCCTTTTCCCAGGATGGTCTTCTTCAGTCCTAGGTTCAGCTACCTTTTTGATACCAGCTCCTCATTCTATAGGATAGTTTTACATTAAAGTTTCAGTAAATGACAAACTTGACAGGTTATTTACATTAACTCACTCATTATATAAGAGGTTCAGAATAGATGCACTACAAGTATTCTAACATTGGCACAAGAGAATAGTCTGGAACACAGTAGATGCTCAATCGATTTGTTCATGACTTACTGATTACCGTGTCAGGCACCAGAAAGTACAATAATATTTAAGAATACAAGCAGCTTCTTTTAAGTATGATATACGGCAAAGACAACAAAAAGAAAATTCCTTTTCCTTTGTTTAGACCACTGCAACTGACTGCTAAATAAAACCATAAAGATTACCTTCTGGGGGTAGCTGTATGAGGTAATTGGGTCCTGAGGAGACATAGAACATGGCCTTCTATCCTGAAGAGACTTTAATGAATACAGAAATGTAAGTAAGGGGAAATCAAGAAACCAAACAACATATCAATAAAAGATCTGCTTTTGTTTCAACATCTAAAATTAAGTGAAACTGATCTATCCTGAAAATATTCAAATGTGGATGTGACTACTAGGATTACACTCCAAAAGTTATTTACTCTAGTGCCTGACTTAGTTTGCCATTCTCTTTTATAGCTACAGAAATTCTGATCCTATCCAACACTAGCCCCAATGCAGATACTAAATGTAATGAAGGACTGATTGTAATTTAAACACTTTCTTGGTGTCTTTTGCCTTAAAAACCTCCAAATCAGTAGGGCCAGCAACAGTGTTACTAAAAGATAGCATTCCACCTAAAGATGCAGCTTGGGACAAGAGTGGATAACTGGATGGTCAGCTGAATACTACATAATCAGGATGTAGCATAATCTAAACACTACTCCTCTTTGGCGCAAGACCTTGTCTTTGTGACAGTAAAAATGATTTTAAAAGGCTCAGAATTATGCATGACAGATTGTCATGACAGAAAAATAAACTAGCAGCAGAAATTGGAAGTACTAAAACAAGAACATAGAGGAAATCGGGAGAAAGTAATCACAAGAAATAAAAGGAACCACACTGTGACAAGCACAAGCCCAACTTAACATGGACCTGAAAGTTTGTGTTCAAGTACAACCAAAGTACCTGACAAAAACGGAACATTAGCCCTGGCTCAGAAGGTCCAGTATGAACGCTAAATAATAATTCCAGAGAAGGATTTAGCTGAGAGTCAGGCATACAAATTTGAAAAACAAACATTCATGGTTTCTTTCTTAGAAGTATCTGTGCCTGTGGAGTTCCCATTGTGGCGCAGTGGTTAATGAACCCAACTAGGAACCATGAGGTTGTGGGTTTGATCCCTGGCCTTGCTCAGTGGGTTAAGGATCGGCATTGCTGTGAGCTTTGGTGTAGGTCGCAGATGCAGCTCAGATCTGGCGTTGTTGTGGCTGTGGTGTAGGCCGGCGGCTACAGCTCCAATTAGACCCCTTGCCTGGGAACCTCCATATGCCCTGAGTACAGTTCTAAAAAAGCAAAAAGAATAAAAATTTAAAAAATAATAAAAAAAAAAGAAGTTTCTGGGCCTGGAAATCTATTTCCTGCATTGAGTCCTCTCCCCTCAAAATGCTGTGGAAAAATGATTAGGGAGTGGAGCACACCGGGAAGAGACTGAAACATATTGGGGATGTACGATAAGTTCAGAACAAAAAGGAATATGTGATAAGTAAAATTAAAGGAACAGAAACAAAGTGTCTACTCTTGTCATCCCTGGAGGTGAGATTTTTACTTGCTTTTCAGTGTGGGTGGCTATTTCAAGAAATGGTGTAAAAAGCATGTGATATGCAAATAACGACTGAATGAGGGAAAAAACTATTTCTCTAGCAGGAGCAAAAGAAGGGAATGAGAAATAAGGGGAAGAGTTACGTATCACAGTTTTCTTCACCTTCCCAGGACGTAATGCCTAAACAATAAGAATAAAAATTTAGTATATGAAGCTACTATCAAAGTTAAGATGAATCAGAGAGAATAGAAGGTAGTCATTCAACTTCTTCACAAATATTCCATTTGGGTCATGGTAGGTTGCTCTTCCTGGCCACATCTAAAGTTAGATTTGGCCATGTGACTTGTCTGGACAATGAGATATGAGCAGAAATACTGACAGCCAGTGTTTAATTTCACTATCGTCAGCTCTGCCAAGGTGAATGTGAAAGCACATGTCCATCAGCCTGGGTCCTTGAGTGACTTGGATGAACAAAGGCCTGCTACCAACCTGCACTGGACCTATAACATTAATAAGAACAACCACCCTGTGTTAAGCCATTGATTATTTGGGGGAATTGTTGCTACAGCATAACCTAGCTTGATCAAAACAGTAATTGGTTAAAAGGAGGGTGATATTGTAACAAAAACCTAACTTGAGAAGGAGATTATAAACTTGTACCTCTTAAGGGAAGAGGTTTATAAAACAGAATGTTAGTTTTGTGCTTTGATTACTAGCTGGCAGAGTTTACCAAGGTATTTTAAGACAGATGTGTATAGAAAAGTAGTTTGTAGGCAGGAATGAAAGGGAATAGTCTTTGAATACTGCAACTTGTAGAGTTTGGAGAGGCAACTGATTCAACTCAAAACTGTAAGAGATAAAACTGATGAATGCTCTGAACAACAAAGAGAAGTTTAAACTCAGCCTCAAAGGAAGAATCAAATCACTGTTAAAATATGACTGCACTAAGTTATCTCAAAGCAAGAGTACAATTAAAGATATGACATCCAGTGAGTGAATCCTTGCACTTGGACAAAATGGCTCGTGGAAAAATATTGAAAGGTATGGTTCTTCCATCAATGCCTGACAACCCTCAAGGTATTTGCACTCAAGTAGGGAGATGTGTGATAAGAGTCCAAAGAATTATAGCAAATCTTAATGTATTCATAAAAAAGAATTGCTAGGATGGCTACTGGCACATGAAACTAATAGGAATCAGAGCTGCGGCACAATAAATTAATCACACATCCAAAAAAAAAAAAACCATGAGCATAACTAAAACCATCCAATTGAGACACAATAATCCTTGGGTCCTCAATTTTCTACGAGTAAGAAGTAGTGTAAGAAAAGTGCTCAGTTTCCAAGAAGGATTATTCTCCAATACCACTTCAAACATGGCCAAGGAAGGAAGGGCCTTAGCATAATCAAGAGCCCTAGAAAACAATGAACCAGGGAGACTTTCAGGGAACAGTTCCCATGCCAAAGATGGGGGCGCTCACAATGTCTGTCCAACATGATGTCAAAATTGCCATAGCCTATGTTTTTCCTATTTTCCCTGGATCTGAATGAGAATGTCCCTGCTGCATGTATGCAAGGGATAAATAACTGTGTCTTTGGTTTTAGTCCTCTTGATCAAGAGGAACCACACACGGACCCAATACATAGTACTATACATTTCCCAGAAACCTTGGGCTTTGAGTTTAATCACACTGAAGGGGATTTTGGGGTTGCCTCCCTTGATGTGGAAGGAAGTATTCTGCCTGTGGAAGGGAGTTTCCGTTGAATGCTGTAGTCCTTAGTGCTGTTAAAATATTTCCAACTTTTTGACTTCCAGGCACAGAGAAGTTAAGAGTCTTCAAGTGGAACATGCTCTGGCCGATGAAAAAGAAATGAAGAGAAAGTGATATGTGTCATCTCCACGTAGAAGCTATAAGAGCTAGTGCACCATTCATTACCTTTTGTGCCCTGCCTTAGCAATCATGGATGATGCTTCCATAAACCTAAGTCCCTAAGCAGAGCCCTCTTGTAGACTTCCACTAGGCATGTGGCATAACCAAGAAAACTTTTGTTATATTAAATATCTGAGATTTATGGCCCATCCTCACTGTTAGAAGATCATGATAAAATCCTCTTAAAAAATCTTCACTGCCAATGTTCAAATCTCCTCTTGTATCAACACATATTAGGAATAACTCTAGGTTAATTTCCAGGAAGGGGTATGATCTTAGATGAGTTAATTTCTGGGTCCCAACTTCTTCGTCTACAAAATGGGAATGATATCCTAATTACCTCATAAGATTGTTCTGATTTAAATACATCTATACATATAGCTCTTAGAACAGTGCTCTAGTACATGGGAGTAGTATGTGTTTACCATTATTATTCAATACCTACCAAGTTTGCTGTAGATTCAGTTGTGCTATAAACACCTGAAGTTTCATAGTCTGGTTCTAGAGAATATAGCCAAAGTAAAAATAATGAGTATTTTATTGTATAGTTTGAAATTTTATAAATGATGAATATCAGATTGTATCTTGATCTCACTGACCTGAAGGATAAATATATTCTTCATGATACCCCCCTAGAAAAAAAAAGACAGAAGTATATTTATATATGGCTTTTTGCTCAGCAGGGCCAAATGACCAGACCTTGTTTTTTTCTTAAGTTTTATGATATATATTCAAAACTAAAATGTATACATCCTTGAAACAGGTGATATGAGCTTTCATACTAGTCAACAGATATTAAAACCAGAGGCTGGCTGTAAACTGTGCAAATTTCTCCCCTGAAAATTCCCTTAGTTCTCAGATTTCAGGCAGAAGTGAAAAACCTAGCTATGTCTAACTTTATCAGTCACACAGTAGAGTATGATGATTAAGTTCACTAGCTCTGGAGTTAGGACCATCTAGCCTGGGAACCTCCATATGCTGCAGGTGTGGTCCTAGAAAAGACAAAAAAAAAGAAAAAAAAAAAAGAAAACTGCTATACCAATGAAATGCAGAGAAAGCCAATCTCCCATTGGGTAGTTTTCTATCAAATAAAACCCTAAAGGTCAAAACTGAGTTTGATTCTTAAATGTGTCACTCATCAAACACACATGCTGGTAAACCCCTCCAGACAGCAGGATTTAAGGTGAGAACAAAGATTTGGTTACACTCAATATACCACTACAGGTGAACAGTATATCTGGAGGTATTCACTGTGCTAAAAGGAAAAGACAAAGGGTCATGCTGAGTAAGAGCAGAGAGTATACATATTTAAGCACACACATGTACAAATTCTTCACAGATAATTCTTGTGCTAGATATTTTATCCTCATTCAATTCTTAGAAATATCTATTTTCTTTTACATCAGTAGCAGAAAGAACATCACAAGAAAATAAGTTGACCAGTAAGTCAGATCACTCAGGCTACCTCATACCTCCTTATAATCCACCCAATTCCTCCAGAACTGTTTCAGTAGGCATATATCATTTTATAGAAAAATGGTAAAAATAAGCATACTCCATGATGAGAGGCACTTTAACAACTATTAAAGGCATATACATATGCTTTAGAGTCAAATAAACCCAAATTCAAAACTCTGCTAGTCACAAAGGACCATATATCACATGATTCTTTTTATACAAAATGTCTAGAATAGGCAAATCCACTAAGACAGAAAGCAGACTGGTGGTGGGGGGAGGGGATGTTGGGGAGATAAAGGGGAAAGAACACTAATAGGTACAGGGCTTCTTTTTCTGAAATTGATTGTGGTGATAATATGCAACTCTGTGACTATAACTAAAAACCATTAAATTGTACTTTCAACATTGAATTGTACACTTTAGGTGAATTGTATCGTATGTAAATTATATCTAACTAAAGCTGTTATAAAAAAAATTAAATCTCTGCCACTTACCAAGGGTATGATTTTGGCCATGTCATTTACCCTTTAAACCTCAATTTCCTCATATATAAAATAAAGATACTACATTCCTCAGAAGGATAAAGTATTAAATTATAAACCTAATGTCTTAGTATAGTATATGGCCACTAGAGTTCAATGAATAATAATGTTTATAGATCAAGTAGATTTTTTTGGACACAGAAATTATTTCATAGCAGTCTTGTACAGTAACAGTCACGTGAAAAGCATAAAGTAGGTATACAAATGGTGAGGACAGTATGGTAAGGGCTTAGAGTGCCTTACCAATAAGGAATATATATTTTCCATACTTAAATCTCATCAAATCAAAACTCACTGAAGACCTGAGAGAGCTGAAAGTTGTAACAATTAGTGGCCTATGGAAATAGATGTCTGTCCTGAAAAGTACTAAGATATCTTCAAAAACCTAGCAAGCTCTGACACAAGAACTGATAACTCTTTCAAAATGAGCTACCAGAACACAGTGAGAACTCCCAAACTAAAATGTTAGTCCTACTGCTAATGCCACAAGAATCATCTTTTCAAAAAATACTTAACTGTAACTGACTCACCATTGTCACTTCGGCCATCACCTTCCTCTGAATTCAAAGTCTGTTTGCCTGAACTATGTCCTCGCCTTGCAACACAGTATCTCGAAGTAGCAGGAACCATTGTAGAGGGCCCTCCATGATTCTGTACCAAAGAGACACACACATACATACGCAGTTCTCCCTATATAGAGAAAAAGCTATAAATATTTTAAATGTACTTTAAAATTAAAAATATGTGAGGAAATAATAATCAAGAAAACAGAAAATTCTAGCCTATACTATAGAGAAAAGGCTATTTGTTCACGTCTACCTCTCTTCTCTAAGAACAGTTTTTTAAAAAAGTTTTCCAATTTTTAAAAGCTCTAAGATGAAAACTTAGAAGGGCTAAGTAATATTTTCCAGGAAGGGCTTTATTTGGTTGTTTTTTTTAAAAAAAGGCTAAACTTTATCCACATTACCTTTACTTAAAAAATTACAAGAGAAAAGTAAATAGCTTTTTGAGTAAAACTCTGACCTACTTACAGGTAAACTTGGATAAGCAGTCTCATCTCCTTCTTCGACTTCATAAAAAGTAATGGTTTCTTCCAAGCCCCTGGGCATCTGTCCATTCTCTGGAGCAAAGCTATATTGGCACTCCTTATTCATACAATGCATCTGGCGGTGACTACGTCTAAAGGAACTTAAGTAGTTTGTAGAATGAGAAGGGAAAAAAGATAAAATATGGTAGTAACTCGTTTCTAATTTCTAAGTAACAGTTCAAACATTTCAATGTTGACATTTAAAAAAAATTTAGTCCACATACTTGCTGCACAGCAATAAAGCCAGACTTACTCATTTTCTGTAACTCTCGACACTTAAAATTCGCTTACCGAGATCTATAGGAGAAGTTATCATAACTCTGGCAGCACCTTTTACCTGGGCCAGGGTAAAAAGCAACTTTAGGACCCGCCATGTTATGCCTGTTTATAAAGCGAGATGAATCCCTAAGAATAAAGGGGAAAAAAACCAGAACTCTTTATTTACTAGTGCTTGAGTAGGCAGTCTTTGTAGTTAAATAGAATTAACACATCTTTCTAAAAAAGACCAAATACAAAGAGTTTTGCTTTCCTTACTACTGACATTAGGCCTATCCATTATTAATGGATACCATACCATATACATGGCACTCAGCTTAATGGCATTCTATCTTCTAGCATCTCTTCAACCGCTCCATATTTCCCCAGACTGTGAGAATATAAATCTTCAATAAATTTGACAAGAATTTAAGTATAAATCAATTCCATCCTCTTTGCTTCCACTTCAGGCAGATTATAAAAGAAATCTAGCAGTTCCCTGGTAGCCTGGTAGTTAAGGGTCTGGCACTGTCACTGTTATGGCTCAGGTCACTGCTGTGGTACGGGTCTGATCCTTGGCTCAGGAATTTCCGCAAGCCATGGGTATTGCCACAAAAAGACAAAAAAGAAATCTAAACTCAGGATATTTCCACATTCTACCGTAATTTTGCCTAGGAATGATTTCCAATGTCTAATCAGAGTACTTTATCTTCAAAGTCAGTTAAGACCTACCTGGGCATCCCATATCCCCGACCTTGTCTCTGAGATGAATGTTGAGGATGAAAATGTTCATTAGACATAACATTGTCAGCTGTCTGTGAGTAATGCATTGGAGGGTCATGCCCATAATGCATACTGTGCTGAAGCCTGGGTGGGAGGAGGGGTTCTCCCCTGCTGTAGGCCATAGTCATATAAACCTCTTTCCCTCTCACTTTCTTGAACATCTTCTTGCGTTGCTTCATGTCCATCTCTGACATAGCTTTCAAGCAAACAAAGAATAAGCTTCATAACCAAAGCAAAAGATTCAATGTCTCATACACATGTCTAAAACTCTAGGATATCTTTGGAAAACCAAATGAATACAGGGAAGGAATGTCTGTATTTTCAAAGGATGTACTAGGTATTCCATTTGGAAGGGCAAAACCAGCAAGTAACTTCTGTATCAATGGACATCTCAGCACTCCCTTTAGTACAGGCAGCTTTGGTAATCAAAACATACAGTCAGTCATCCAATGCCCTATTTTACTATTATCAAAGAAGTTATGCCTATTAATATTTCTGGCTGCTTGCATGAGGTATCTCTGTAGTTCTTTGAGAAATCTTTTCCCTTCAAGTTTTAGAGTTTAAAATCCACTCCAGCTTAAGCTTATACAAAGTCACCTCAATGGTAGTTCTCAGCCAGGGACAATTTTGACCCTCTCCTCTTTGAGGAACATTTGGCAATGTCTAGAGACATTTTTGGTTGTCATAACTTGAGAGAGGATGCTTCTGGCATCTCATCTAGTAGACAAGAGGCCAGGGCTGTTGCTAAGCATCTTACAATGCACAGGACAGCTCCCCGCAATGACGTATTATCCAGCCCAAAATGCCAGTAATGCCAAAATTGAGAAACTCTACCTCAGAGTAACACTTACATTATACCGTTTTTAAAAAGTGCAATGCAGGTAAGTATAAGAAGAGGAAAACAATAAAACTTTCAGCATACAAACCCATTTCTGGAACATAGCCCCCGGAAAATTTCTGGTAACCTCTTCCTTTCCTACTAGGCAAGGCATTCCAGGCAGGAACAGGTGTCACTTGGGTAACTGGTTTTAAGTTAGCCAGTGGAACAACATGCCTTAAAGTTAAAGATATCACCATGAAGCCATTGTATCATAGACTTAATTCTCATTTGATACACATATTCAACCCCTCCTGCTAAATTTTCAAGTATTTTCGACTTCAATCTGTTTACACTAGCTTCCCCATTAAGGTTTTCTTTTTAGGTTACAAAACCTAAGAGTATGTACAACTTCACAGCTGTTTGTAGCACCTATCATGTTCAGGAGGAAAAGACTGTAGAAAACTAGTTTACAAATACTTGTTAACACTCCTTGGAGAAGGATTATATTTTCTCACCCCACTGACTTCAGGCTTAGTTATGTAACGTACTTCGGCCAATAAAATGTGAGCAGATGCTTTAGGAACCAGCACATGGTTTGTCATGTTTTCATTTTTCCCCTGCCTGTGATCATAATAGCATATGTCTAGATAGAGCCTTTGCTAACCCACTCTGAACATGCCAAATGAGCAAGAAATTAGCTTTGTTCTAAGCTGCTGAGATTTTTTTGGTTGTTAGGACAGCATAACCTAGTTTAAGGGTTCTTGACCAACAGCATTGGTATCATCTGGAAATTTGTTAGAAGTTCAAATTCTTGGGACCCAGCACAAACTTACTAAATCAAACTTTGGTGATGGAGCTTATCAATCTGTATTTTAACGAGCTCTTCAGGCAATTCTGGGGTATATTAAGGTTTGAAAACAATTGGACTAGCCTGTCTTGATGTTGGCAGAGGCTCAGTTAGCAAACCAGCTTTCCAATTAGTATAAACAAGTATTTTATCAGAATTCTATTGTACTTTTTTTTGTCCTTTTAGGGCCACACTCGTGGCACATGGAGGTTCCCAGGCTAGGAGTCAAATTGGAGCTGTAGCTGCTAGCCTACACCACAGCCACAGCAACGCCAGATCTGAGCTGCGTCTGTGACCTACACCACAGCTCACAGCAATGCCGGATCCTTAACCCACTGAGCAAGGCCAGGGATCAAATCCGCATCCTCATGGATCCTAGTCTGGTTAGTTAACCACTGAGCCACGATAGGAACTCCAGAATTCTGTTGTACTTAATATTCCTAATAAGGTTGCTAGTACCTAAGATTTCAAAACTTATGCATAGTATACAATTACGCACTGAGATTTTATACTCTGGCATATGATTTGACAATTCAAGATAATTCATCTTAGGCCAGTACCAGACAGAACTTTGGTTCTTTTACTAGCATCCTGGTAATTTTCAATTCAATATTACAAAAAGGCATGAAGAGCCCAAGAGTTTAGTAATTTAACAAACTATTTTCTTCTTACTTTTCTGCCAGTTCTTCAATGAAAACTGTTACTGAATTGTTTTCATTTCCAACTTCCTGAATATGAGCATTATAATATCTTCCACCTGATTCTAAGCGAACCTGAAAGAGAGTAAGAGACAGTAAGAATACATCTAGTCTCAAATCTACTGGAAGATCTGGCTTCTACAAAACAAAAATACCACTTCTCCCCAGGTGGAATTCAGTATCTACTTATTAAAGCAGCTGATAATCAACAGTGACAGTGTGGATCAATAGAGGCAGCACATGCTGAAAGAGCTTTACATCTAATCACAAGCTGTAATTAAAATTTAACGCAAACATTAAAAAAAATTCCTAGCATTTTGTCAATTAGTTTTTTTTTAATTCATATTAATGCCTAAAACCACAATCTCAGAAAAATAAACTGATTTTTTAAAGGAACTAACCTGACACTTGTCTCCCAGATAGTACTGTCTCCCAGCATACTCCATATAATCAGATTTTTGAAGTTCTATTAAAAGAAATGAAGATTCAAGCTCAAGTGAACTGGTTCCCTTCCTGTTTTATATCACTTAATTTTCTAATTTATTTTTACCACAGTGTTTTTGACAGTGCTACCATTATAAGGTAAAATCTGGAGGAAAATGCCTGAAGGGTCATTCTATCACTCTTGATGGGTTACCTCTGTGGTCAATTTAGGGAGACCTGCCAGAACAGTCTTGTGCTATATAAAGCACAAGTAGGTAGAAATTGGGAGGTTGTAATTTTAGTTAGTCAAACACCAATAAGGTATGATTTGAAAGTACTATACCTCAATTTTTTAAAAAAAGGGGAAAAAATGAGAACACTATGCAGCTTCTTCAAAGCAATAGTTTACACCCAAACGATGTGGGTTTGAACCGCGTGGATCTACTCACATGTGAATTTTTTTCGATAGTACTACAAGTTCCGAGGTTGGTTAAATTTGAGGATACGGAACTGCAGATACAGAGAACTGTGAATACTAAGGGCCAACAACAAATTATATCTGGATTTTCAACTATTTGGAGGGTCAGCAGTCCTACCCCCATGCTGTTCAAGGGTCAACTGTGTTTTTAACAATTTATTGTGCTCCACATGATATTAACCTCATTCTAGATTGTTAACTATACCTAGCTTTACCAAAGTTCAAGGAATTGAATATGACACATTAAAGGCTACCTTGAAGGCAGAACTTTTAAGACCTACTTTGATCAACTTAGTTATCTTACAAGGGGAGAAAAACAATCACCTCTTTCAAGGGTTGGCAAACTTTCTCTGTAAAGAGTTGAATAGTAAATAAACTTTGTGGACCATACAGACTCTGTTGCAACTATTCAGCTGTGTCATAAAACTTTGTGGACACTGAAAATTGAATCTTACATAATTTTCATGTGTCACAATACACTGTCCTTTTAATGTTTTCCTGCCACTTAAAAATATAAAAACCACTTTTAGCTCATGGACTATACAAAAACAGGTGGCAGATTGGATCTGATTCACAGGTCATAGTTTGCCAACACCTGATTTATCAATGAGGGCAGTCTTCACACATTTAAGATGAATTTACTTCCACTTACAAGTTTCTGGTACTCTTAAAGTTATCTAAAGACATAATTCTTTGCAAAGTTGAACTCCCAGATGAACATCAGATTCTAAAAGATCCTTCTCCACTTCTAAACCTATTTGTTTCCTCCTTAGGATTTAAATCATGTATTGAGTAGGCTAAAAATATCATATAATCATATGTAATAAGTGTTTTTTACAATGATAGTTTGAAAGTATCTCTTATCCTAAAAAATCTGCAAAATTATTCTCCTAGATCTCCCAGGATTCAAAAACATCCTATTAATATTTCATTACCTTTTCTGCTGTCCAACCAAACATCAAATTCTACATTACGATAGATTTCTGGATCCAGGGCTTTGAGCACCTTATAGGGGAAGAGCATCTTTGACGGATTTTCTGAAGACTAAAACAAAAACAATCATGCTACAAACTCACCATCCTTAGCTTTGGTCTTCTTTCTATGAAGAAGAAATAAGGTTCTTTTCTTCCTTTTTAAAAACTATGTAAATAAAGGCCTTCCTTTTAAAGAAATAAATGCCACAGTAAATCCTACTGTGTATTTTAAAAATCAGGAGTCTAAAAGAAGTAATATTGCATACTTCTAAATGGTTTTAGATGGCAGAAAGGAAATATTGTCTAAAGCAACCAATAACTCAGGAGACATATATAAAGCAACACGACACAGATCAAGATTAAAGATTCAGTCAGAACTATTCAACAAGTCTCATCTTGATATTCATATAGACATTCAGTGTTTCTGTATCCTAAAGTCACCTGGACAAACCTGAAGTTCACTTCATTTTGGTGAAAATGCTAAAATTTCCAAAAGAATTACCTTTTTCTTCTGCTTTCCTAGAATTTCATCATATTCCATACTGTTCTCAAATTACAAGCACTTGGGGCACACACAGAGATTGTTCTAGTAGTATTTTCCCAATTTAGCTAGCCTCAAACTGAAGGTCTGGCTTGATTTTAGACCTATATAGATGGTAAAAACTCCTCCTGTTTCTCCAACCAGGATTATTACCTATTTTCTTTGAGTAGAATAGAAGTGAGCATTATACGCTTGAGTGACAAAAAGAAACCTTAGCATCAGAAGATTGATTACAAACTAAATATCTATTGGGTTTCTATTATTACTTTAACTAGAAAACAACAGCTTTTGGAGTTCCCGTCGTGGCGCAGTGGTTAACGAATCCGACTAGGAACCATGAGGTTGCGGGTTCGGTCCCTGCCCTTGCTCAGTGGGTTAATGATCCGGCGTTGCCGTGAGCTGTGGTGTAGGTTGCAGACGCGGCTCAGATCCCGCGTTGCTGTGCCTCTGGCGTAGGCCGGTGGCTACAGTTCCGATTCAACCCCTAGCCTGGGAACCTCCATATGCCTCGGGCGCGGCCCAAGAAATAGCAACAACAACAACAACGACAAAAGACAAAAAGACAAAGGCAAAAATAAATAAATAAATAAATAAATATTAAAAAAAAAAAAAAAAAAAAAAAAAAAAAAAAAAAAAAAAAAGAAAACAACAGCTTTTGAAATTTGAGTGTTCAGAGTTAGCTTTGAAAAAATTTACAATTCCATAAGAATAAAAATTCAGATAACATTAAGCATACATTTTACATTTTCAGAATAAGACTTCCACGAAGGAAAACATCAGCTCCTCCCCCACCCCATAAAACTAAAATGGACCATCTAACCTTAACTAGTTTAAGTTATGACACTACAAGCCAAGATTATGCAAATTTTTTGCCCTAGAAAATCTCAAACCTTTGCTTCTTCTGTTCCTTGATTGTACCCCTCTGGTATATTTTCAACATTGCAGCAGGCACCCCACTCTTCAGTCCTAATTGAAAAGATTTAGAACAAAGAGCTTTATATAAATGCAGTAGCTAAGAAGTCTTAAGTCTAACGATTATGCCGCCATCTAGTGGTAAAGTGGCTCAGTTCTAAGAATGAGGCAAATACTTTTCCATCCCAACATTTACATTTATGCTTCCTTTTCATAAAAGTATGTGCTACATATACCTCCTATATTTCCTATCTCCTGTGAGGACACAATTTTAAGATGGTCCCTATGATCCCCACCTCCTGGTGTTCATATACTTGTAGGATTCCTCTCTCCTTGTTTGCTCCTAGCCAATAGACAGGATGTATATCATTACATTGCATAAGAATGCAGTGCCTGTCTTGCTGATCTCTCTCTCATACTGACTATAAAGAAGCAAGCTGGGAGGTGGGGGGATGCACTGGGGGTTTGGGATGGAAATGCTATAAAATTGGGTTGTGGTGATTGATGTACAACTAACTATAAATGTAATAAAATTCATTGAGTAATTTAAAAAAACTGTACTTAGGCCAGAAGTGGTGATCATTAAGCTAAAAATTCTAATTTCTTTAATCCTTACCGTTAAGCAATTGAGATCTAATTAAAAACCTTTTTTTTTTTTTTTTGGTCTTTTTGCCTTTTCTAGGGCCACTCCCATGGCATATGGAGGTTCCCAGGCTAGGGGTCTAATCGGAGCTGTAGCTGCTGGCCTACGCCAGAGCGACAGCAACACAGGATCCGAGCCGTGTCTGCAACCTACACCACAGCTCACAGCAACGCCAGATCCTTAACCCACTGAGCAAGGCCAGGGATTGAACCCGCAAACTCATGATTCATAGTCGGATTCATTAACCACTACGCCATGACGGGAACTCCTAAAAACCTTCTCTAAAAAAAAAAAAAAAAAAAAAAAAAGCAGCAGTAACCAACCATGTTCACCAACCACATATGTCAAGGAGCTGAGGATTACCTCTGGCTGACAGCCAGCAAAAAGTTGAAGTTTTCAGTCCTACAGCTGCAAAAAATTGAATACTACAAAGAACATGTGGTTCCTCATCCTTCCCCAGTCAAAACTCCAGAATCAATCTTGCCCGACAAAATCCTCATTACGTTCTTAGGAAGGCCTAAGCAGAAGACCTCACTAAGCTGTGTCCGGATTTCTAACCCACATAAATTATGAAGTAAGAGTATTGTTTTAAGCTGCCAAGTTTGTGGAAATATTGTTATGCAGCAATAGATAGCTAATAGACTTTGCCTTCCTACTACTATTGTTTCTGTTAAGCCTCAAGTTCTTAAGACAAATGATCAGTGAAGAATGAAGCAAATTCTACCCTGATATACGGTTGCCACCCTCTGTATTCCTCAATATAGTCATCCCTTGGTATTCACAGGGTTTGGGTCCAGAACCCCTGGGAGATATCAAAAACCTCAAAATTCTCAAGTCTCTCATGGTTAGCCTTCCATATCCACAGGTTCCACATCTGGACTGGGAGGGCTGATTGTAAGCTTTTTAAGACCCTCTTTATCAAAACAAACAAAAAACACAAGCATGAAACATCCAAGAAATAGAACTGCAACATGAAAAGACAAGGTGACACCTAACTAGAATTCAGCCTATCTGAATTTCCAGAGAGAAGAATGTGGAAGAAACAGAAGAAAATACCTACTTTATTACCTCCAAGTTTTTGACTAAATCTGTTTCTAATAATAACTGCTTCCTCAGTGTGCACTCCTAGTGAGTACCAAAAGCAGACACATAAAAGCTGCTAAAAGTTACCTTTAGCCTGAGACATCCTTTTCTACTAGCTGTATGTATGTGTCAAGTAACCATTTTGAATCTCAGTTACCATCTAAACAATGGTGCTGGTTTAGTCATTTTTTTTTTCCCTCTTAAGTGTGGTCCAGGGCCTACCTGTATCAGAATACTTGGATATACTTGTTTAAAAAATACATTCCTAGCCCCATTCTGACCTCCAGTTTTTTGAAAGGAGGCCTCCAAATCTGCCTTTCTAACAAGCATCTTAAGTAATTCATATATAAGTTTGAGAATCATGGGATTAGACAGTTTGAAAGTCTCTCCCAGCAATTAAAAAACTGATCCTGGAGTCAGACTTGAGATGTATGTCAGGAAAGAGAAATTTCTGCCTCTACCCCTCTTGAGTTCCTGTGGCTCCACTAATGATAAAATTGACACAAGACAGGAGTTCTCTTGTGGTGCAGTGGATTTAGGATCAGGCGCTGTCAGTGCAGGGGCTTGGGTCACTGTTGTGGCATAGGTTTGATACCTGACGTGGGATGTTCCACATGCCATGGGTGCAGCCAAAAAAATTAAAAGAAAAAGAACAAAGAAAATTGACACAAAACAGATCGACAGGATAAAAAGAAAAGAAAAAAAAAATGGGCTGACCTTCCAAAGCCTGAGCATTTCACAATGCAACATGTCTTTTCAGTAAAACGTCTCTTCCCCAATTAAAAAAATGTATATCCTATACTTACATCCACACATGTGTGTATATTGTCGGCCCCTTCATTTTAGCACATTCCACACCCATGGATTCAACAAACTACAGACGGTACTAGTTGAATCTGTGGACGTAGAACCCATGGATATGGAGAGCTGACTGCACATACTATACCATTTTATATAAGGGACCTAAGCATTGAGGATTTTGGCATTTTCAGGGGTCCTGGAACAAATCTTCCACAAATGTCAAGAGAAGACTGTACATAAACAGTCAAGTCATAAGTTTGGCAGGTCCCTTTCACTTTCAAATGATGCACTGAAACATCCCCTACCACTTTATTACCTGTCCTGAGTTGAACTCTTGTAGTCAATATGGACATCCTCGCTGCCAGTCACAGCATTGTTCCTGTTCTTCTTGGAACCACTTCGAAACAATTCAACTGCAGTCTTCAACTCTTCTTCATCCACAACAAACACATCTTTATAGAGAATTTCATACAATACAGCTAAAGGAAAAAATGGCCAAAACTCCAATTGTCAAAATAAGACTTTTTGTAACAATGTAAAAATAGCTATAACCCAATATACAAATTCAATAGGTACCAATAAAGTTTTAAAAGAGCTATTTAGCTATTTATGGTGGGTCCCTCAATTAAAGATTGGAATCAAATCATCTGAAAGCACACCCAAGCATTTATAAAGCCTTTACATACCCTGACAAACAGCTGCACTTGACTGAAATTGTTTTGAGTACACTGAATCATAATGACCATTACTTGAATAGCAGAGTAGAATCTGAACAGAAAAAACACATAGAACAATCAACTGAATGTTAGACATCTTACATAACCATGAAATACTTGAAATTAAGTTGGCAATCAGAAACTGATAAACTAAATGAATCTGCTTTTTTTAAAAAGTGACTTGGGAGTTCCCATTGTGGCACAGCAGAAATGAATCTGACTAGGAACCATGAGGTTGCAGGTTCGATCCCTGGCCTTGCTCAGTGGGTCAAGGATCCGGCGTTGCTGTGAGCTGTGGTGTAGGTCACAGACATGGCTCGGACCCTGCAAGCTGCTGTGACACAGACCAGCTGTTGTAGCTCCAATTCGACACCTAGCCTGGGAACTTCCATATGCCACAAATGCGGCCCAAAAAAGCAAAAAATAAAAAAATAATAAAAAGTGACTTTTAGATTCCATGTATAAGTGATATACATTGTCTTTCTCTTACTTTACTTAGCATAACAGGTCAATTATATCTCAATAAAGCTAGGGAAAAAGTGATTTTTATTTTTAGGGCCACATGTGTAGCATATGGAAGTTCCCAGGCTAGGGGTCTAATCAGAGCTGTTGCTGCTGGCCTGAACCAGAGCCACATCAACACCAGATCCGAGCTGCGTCTGCGACCTCCACTACAGCTCACGGCAACGCCAGATCCTTGACCCACTGAGCAAGGCCAGGGATCGAACCCGCAACCTTATGGTTCCTAGTCAGATTCGTTAACCACTGAGCCACGATGGGAACTCCTCCAAAATCTTCTTGAATTTTTCTTGAAACACCCCTGTCTTGTGTAAGGGATATAATCCATAATGATTAAGTCTATTTCATTTTGAAGCTGTTTCTGACATCAGCAAGCTGAAGTACCAAAGACACCTTCTCTGTATGTATAATAAGATGGTGCCACAAGTTTCCTTTGCAGGAAATTATCCTAAGTACTCTTTTTCTACTTTCCTATACTACACTTTTCCCAATAAACAAGTTCTTTGACCCCAAGTCTATTATTCTTCCCTAGTCTTTTGTTGAAATCACAATGCCAACTCTATCAGTATAATCCATTCCAAAGCACAGAGAGTAAGTGTCCAGCTAAGGTTACCCATAATAAAGTTTAAGTTGTAAAGCTTTACCCACCCCAAGAGGTATTTGTATTTAAGAGGAGTTTATTAATCCAAAAGAAGAGTGGGCAGATTTTGAGCGAGAAGCCCTTCGTACTATGGACTAGAAGAACTGAGAACTCCAACAAAGGAAGGTTAATAACCAGAGGCAGTTATTAAGGATTAGTTAAAGGAACCCAGCTAACCAGAAGTGATAAATAAGCAGGAAAGAAAACAAAGATGAACATACAATTTATCTATTCAAGCGGCAAGAAGTTCCATTCTGATGGAAGAGGCAAAACAAGGCATGATGGCTTTTATGGTCCTGGCGGTATCTCAACATAAAATAATAATTCTCTCCTACATACTTGGAGGGGGGGTGTTTACTGGGGTGGGCGGGGGGGATGTAACATCAGTAAACTAGTTTTAAAAAGGAGAGAGATCTATATTAACATATGAGGATAGATATCTGAAAACTAACAGAATGTTAAGTATGAGCCCATCTACATAAAAAATACAAAGAGAATGATATGGCATACCAACCCAAACTTAATAGTTGTTACTTTGAAGCACATGAGATTGAAGAACATGAAGAGTAAAGTGACTTTTTACTCTACATTTCCAGATATAAATTTTATTTCATTTAAAATATGTCTTTCTATTCTTTCTAGATAGAGCAAATGAGCTGTATGAAGATGGCTAGCTTCTAGTAGCATTCATTTTGACACCAGGTAACTATGTAAAATGCAGTTAAGTCAGCTAAAGAGGTGAAAAATACCAAGGTGAATATTTGGGATTTATTTCTTTGAAAAATTGATCCAAAATATATTTTATAGAAAGTTCATTAATAATATTCACTGCTTTTGGGGTTACTGCTGTGGCACAGTGGGTTAATGGTCTAGTTTGTCTCTATGGCATTGCCAGTTCAATCCCCAGCCCTGTGTCATGGGTTAAGAATCCAGCATTGCTGCAGCTTTGGCATGGGTTGCAGATGTGGCTGAGAGTCAATCTCTGGCCTGGGAACTTACACTATGCCGTGGGTGCAGCCAAAAACGGGAAAAAACTTAATGTTCACTGTTTTTTATAAAGTTATTTTTGAAAACCCAAACAATTAAAATATAAATCTTATGAGCCTAAACTGATACAGCAACTAAGTTTTAGGCAAAGCAAGGTGTCACACAACAAAAGTACCCTGCTGCCACTTCCATACTTAAATTTCAGTATAAACAAACATTCACTTTGTACATTTCCGAATCAGACATATATATATATATATATATACACATACATACATATACATATATACATATATATATACATGCAATGCAAATACCCAACTCCTGATTAAGTATTAGCTCTGTATGTATGGATGAAACTTTTACACAATATTCTTCAGTTGCACACACTCAAAATGTCTTAAATTTTTGTATTCTTATGCTTCCAATGCGTGATCTTTCCCCCTTAATTAGCTCAATAATAGCTCTGTAAAATGCACAAAACTTATTTTAAAATTGAGCTGTGAATTATGGGAACTAGGTGGTGGGTATATGGACATTCACTACACAAGACATAACTTTTGATATGAAAAATTTCAGAATAAAATGTCTGAGAAAAAAAATTAACCACAGGTTTAAATGTTCCTGGTAAAGATCTAAATGTCTAAATCTCATCTCAGACAATGCTATGCACAACTGCAAAGATACAATAGCTAACATTACGCTTCCTCAAATGATTCTGATTCTGTCAACCCTTTGTTTAAAAACTTTGAGTGTTTAGAGAAAATTATATCATCTGAATTTACTTTGAAATAAATCAAAAATTAAGATGGATTGATGAATGAATTGGGGGTGATTATATACATGAGAAAACAAGGATATTTAATGTTGGCAGCAGACTCTTAAGTGGTGAGTTTATGGATGCCTCCTGTAAAATTCTTTTAGCTTTTACGTATGTCTGAAAACCTTCATAATAAAATATTGGAAAAAAGCTTCGATTGAGTATTTTGTATAAGGAAAAGACAAATTCTTGACATGGTCTACTATAGCCCTCTAGCCTATCTTTCCAGCACTGCTCTCCCCACATCCAACTACTTGAATCCCAAATGGTCTCTTGCTTCCATCCTTTGCATATATTTCCTCTAAAGATATTGCCCTTCATACTTGTTGGATTCATTTTTTTTTTCACACTACACTCAAATGTCACAACCACCATGAAACTTTCTAAATTCCCTCAAATAGACTGAAAGGTTTTTCTTCTATGGTCTTTAATATATACTTCTATTATAAAACATACCACTTCACTGAAATCACTATTTTACATGCCCGTCTTAATCACTATTTTACATGCCTCTTAAGCCCTTGAAAGCCAAAGATTCTGCTATATTGATTTTGGGATTCCCAAAGCTCAGTAATCTGCATGGTATGCTACAGGAGCTTAATGTTTACTGAACAAATTAGATGGCAGTGTTGCTGGTAAAATAATTAACATGACTAAGTTATCTCTTGCACCCTATTCTGTCCTCTCTATTCCTAATGCCACTTACCTAGTTTAGATGTTTTGTCTAGATTACTGTCAACAGCGTAACAGTTCTCCAAGTGTCTAATCTTGTCTTACTATTGAAATGCTGCCTGAACTTTGCTCCATGATGCAAAACAAGACAAAACTCAAAATATTCTGTAGTCTATATTTATTAATCAAATCATCAGGATAGAAGGCTTTTCTTAAAAACTTTTTGGAAGAAAAACTATGCTGAAGAACAATTTGTTTACCTGCTGAGAGTTGTCAACCAACAAAACAACCACCTGCTATTTTCCAAGCGCCTTACTAGACAGTAGTAGCACAAGGTCCCTGCCCTTAGAAGAAACCTTCAAACTAATGAGAGAAACAGACATGAAAACAAATACAATGTGATAAGCACAATTACTTGAGTAATGCTAGGGGAACAAAAAGGGAGGAAATAACTCCAGGGGAGTTGGTAAAGTTTCAAAGAAATTGATATTTGAGATAGGAAGGAAATGAAACATAAGAAAGTCTAAATACCTGGAAACATGATATACTAAGGTTGAAGGACAACGAAAGCTGGAAGGCTTGGGACCTTTTAGGGCACTGAATGCCTAGCCTCAGAGTTTGATCCTTATCTTCTAGTCAATGAAGAGCCAATTAGGGTTTTGGGTAGTTTTTCCTATTACAGAGGAGTGACAGATCAGATTTGCTTAGAAGGATAGCTAACAATGCTGACGGGCTGACTAAATGGAGAGGAAAAGGCTGGTTATAGAGAAACTTGGCTTTTATTTATTTTTTCTTTTTATGACCGCACCTGTGGCATATGGCAGTTCCTGGGCCAGGGGTCGAATCAGACCTGCAGCTGAGGCCTAAAGCATAGCTATGGGAACACCAGACCTGAGCTGCACCTGTGATCTATGCTGCAGCTTGTGGCAACCCCGGATCCTTTACCCACTGAGTGAGGCCAGGGATCACACCCACATCCTTGTGGACACTATGTCAGGTTCTTAACTACTGAGCCACAACAGGAACTCCTCGGCTTTTTGAATGCCTATTTTTTCATTAATTAGGTAAAAAAGGATGATTTCTTTATATCCTGATAAGCCAGGAGCATCACTCGATTTTTTATTTTAGTAAACATCTACTATCTTCTTACCTTGTCTTCATAGCCATTATCTGTGACATAAGTTGGAGGCTTTCCAGGGTAGCGATAAAGAATGAAATCTCGGCTACATGGGTAAAAGACAAAGATGGATGAGAAGAGATAATTCAGTCTGTGTAGGAAATAGTTATAAGAACAAATATTTGTGCTTTTAAACTGCCTACCTTATTCATATAAAATAACTGTTTAAGAGATTAAATAGTAGTTCAACATAGACAGCTAACTATCCCTAAAATCCTAGATATTTTTAAATGTATCTTAATTTGAGGAAAGGAGGAGTAAATAAGGTGGAATTGCCAGTTGTATGTATGTTTGTGAGTTTCAGAAGTTCTCATTTATTTAAAGCAGGAGTTGGCAAATTTTTCTTCATAAAAGACCAGATAATAAACACTTCAGCTTTTACAGGGTATATGGTTTACTCAACTTTGACTTTGTAGTCTGAAAACAGCCACAGACAATGCATAAACCAACATATAAACAAAATGTACACGACTATGTTCCAAAAAGCTTTATTTATGGACGCTGAAATTCCAATTTTATATAATTTTCATACACCATGAAAAAATATTTTTCTTTTTGATTTTTAACCATTTAAAAATGGCTTCTTAGCCAAGAGCCACACAGAAACAAAAAGCAGGCCAATTCAAAAGCAGCCTCATGATTTAAAAGCAACAACAGATTAGCTGTCTGCTCAATGCCTCTTTTATATTACTTCTTGCTGGATTTAGTGAGAAATAAGCAGTCTGCAAAACACTAACTTGAACAAGTCCCCATATAAGGGGGTTCTGATGCTATCAAGGCATATGCCACCTCACCCATCCTAAGAATTGTGAAGGAGTCTTATACAGATCCAACTCCTTAAATAAACAAAATTCCCACTAGATTCCAAACTACATTTTATAGCTATTTTTCAACACCCTACAGCTTTTGGAGTTCCTGTCATGGCTCAGTGGTTAACGAACCCAACTAGCATCCATGAGGAGGTGGGTTCGATCCCTGGCCTCGCTCAGTGGGTTAACAATCCTCAGTGAGTTAACAATCCGGCATTGCTGTGAGCTGTGGTGTAGGTCGCAGACGCGGCTTAGATCTGGCGTGGCTGTGGCGTAGACCAATGGCTACAGCTCCGACTGGACCCCTAGCCTTGGAACCTCCATATGCCAGGGGTGTGGCCCTAAAAAGACCAAAAAAAAAAAGAAAGAAAAAAAAGAAAAAAGAAGTGCCACTTTCGCAATTTTAAAGACCACAACAGAACTTCCAAAGCAACAGAGCAATGTTTCTCAAATTTTTCTACCATTATTGCCTCCCTAAAGAGCCTTTTTATTTTTTAGGGTTTTTTTTCTTTTTACAGCTGCACCTGTGGCATATGGAGGCTCCCAGGCTATAGGTCAAATCAGAGCTGCAGCTGCAGCCTAGGTCACAACCCAGGGCAACACCAGATCCCAACCACTTCTGTGACTACACCACAGCTTGTGGCAACACAGGATCCTTAACCCACTGAGCAAGGCCAAGGGTTCAACCTGAATCCTCACAGAGACAACATCGGATCCTTAACCCACTGAGCCACAACAGGAACTTCCTAAGAAGCCTTTTTAAGGACTTTTCTTAATTTCCTTAATAAAATTAAGGACTATACTTAATTTTAATAGTACAGATATAATGTGTATCTGTTCATGTACTGTGACCCTTTGAAGGATCATAAACCAACGTATTTATTTTTGGTCCTCAGGAACCAATTTCTACCCTCTTGGAAGTGACATTGCCCCAATGAGTATGCATGCACAAAAGGCAGAAAATTAAATATACAAAAAAATGCTAAGATATTCTGATTTTTTATAGGAATAATACTAGCAGTTCTTTAAAAAAAAACTTTTATTCTCCCATTCAAATGCACATAAATGTAGAAGTTCTTCACCCCAAAATTATACCACTGACTTTGCTTAGACCTCATTTAAGTATCAATATATAAAATCTCAAATATTCCCAATCCTAAAGGGATTTTATTAGAAACCTTACACATTCTTCCTCCCTCTCTCTCTCAAAAAAAAAAAAAAAAAAAAAAAGGCTCTACTTACTTGTAAATTAGAGAAAGGGCTCTTATTTCCAGCTGGCCAGCACTTTCCTAAACATAAATAGTGCATAATGTTTTTAAAAACATTCTGTACCTAGGAGGTAGAAGTTTCTGCAAGTTCAACAACTTTTTTTAGATGCTTAGGACTGTTTTTTGTAGAACACACTATAACTTGCTTTGAGGCTTGGGATACTGTGATAGTTACTTATTAATATCAACTTATTCTGAAAAAAAAAATGGACCTGAAGATTTTAGCTGTTACATAACAAGGACAGTGATATGGGAGATTTAAAAGGCACAATAAAAATGTAATTAGTGTAAGAATATGTAATTAGCAGGGTATTTAATAGATGTATTATGCCAAGAAGTATAGAATTTAATCAAAATTATTTTTAATTAGATATGATTATGGATCTTACTCCCACATAAAAGGGTAACTACAAATCAGGGGAATTGTTTAATTAAAAAAATAACGGCCTTCTAGTAATATTCATTACCACCCCCTCCCCCATTACAGTGAAAAGGCTTAAGCTTGTCCAGTTTCCAAGCCGTATGTACTCTTTCACCAATCTATGGGTGATAAAATTGTTAACACACAATTCTCAATATTCAACACAAAACAAAAGGTCAGTTGCCAGCCTCTAAACTTTTTGGAAAAACTATTTGATTCAACACAGCTGGCCACTTAAGAAAATAGGTTGAGTCTAGCTAAAGCAACACAGCTGAATGATATTTAGGTTACTATTCCAAATACTCTGAAAAGATTAAACCCCCATATTTGATCTTACCTTGGGATCTCCCAACCGTTCCAGGTATTTCTCAAAAGATCCCTCCACATACTTCAAAAATAAAACAAACTTGACTTAACCAAATACACAGCATTACTGAAATCTGATTATATTCTGCAATATAATCCTCCAATGAGTTTTTAAGCTGAACAATTATGGTATTAAATTACTACTTTGCACAGCACCTCAAGAAGATTTGCACATACACAGAAGTTCTGAGTGGGGAAAGGCTAGTCTATAAAAGTGTTTTAGGAAATGGTCCTGACTTACCCACATACCAGAGCATTTCATCAAACAGTATGCCTTTGAGTTTCTTTTGAAATGCCCACTTAACTTGACAATTTTCATAAATCAAGCAAGCACAATAATTATAAGGATTTCGAATTTGACAGCAGACATATACAAAGTTAAACTGAGAAACTTTAAAGGAATTTCATTAGTTTTAAAAAAGCACAGGGCACAAAGGAACTTCTTGGGATGATGGAAATATTCTGTATCTTGACTTCAGTGGCAGTTGCATGACTGTATATTGCCAAAATTTAAAATGCTAAACTTAAAATGGTGAATTTTATGGTACGTAAAATGTACCTCAATGAAAATAAAATTAAACTCAGGGAATATATGTCTGAGTCCATGCATGTTTATCACTCAACTTAAAAAAATTTTAATTTTTCTCAGTACTTTTAAAAACTGTTTTAAGGTATAGCTGATATACAATAAACTGCACATATTTAAATGGCATAATCAAGTAAGCTGAAGTAGGTATGCACCCATGAAGCAAACCATCATGACAACTGTGATAGTATATATATATCGATCACCCCCATAAGCGTCCTTGAGCCCCTCTATAACTTCACTAAACCCCAAGCAACCACTAATCTGTTTTCTGTCATTATAGATTGGTTTGTATATTCCAGAGTTTCATGTAAAGGAAATCATACAGGATGTACTTTTTGGAAGGCCTGACTTCTTTCACTCTGAATAATTAATCTGAGATTCATCCATCTGGTTTTAAAATTTTACACACATCTTTGTTACTCAAAATGTGGTCCATGAACAGTAGCAAGTATCGCTCAGCAATGTGTTAACTGCAGAAATCTTGGGCCCTAGTTCAGATCTACTGAACCAGAATTTGTTTTTTAACAAGATCCCCAGGTGATCTGTATGCACAAAAATACTTGAGATGCACTGCTTTACACTATGGCCTTGCACTTGAAGTAATTTCATGATAATCCTTTCCCCAGGTGTGGTGAAGACTAACTTCAAAGTAACGAGCTTTAAAATCAAGAAGGCTTCATGTAGTTTTAAGATTCACTGAAACCATTTGGAGAAAATTAAGAGTAAACCTCAAACAGCAGGTAAATACCCATAATATAGTCAGGAGAACAAAAAGTACTGGAAGGGCTAGGATTGTTTAAAAAACAACAACAACAACAACAACAAAAAAAAAAACAGCCACACAAAAGGGCACACTTCATATCAGACCTGGATAAAACCTCATTTTGTTAACAAGAATTCAAATACTTCAACATATACGAAGAAGTCTTCTAAAAAGTTGTTCAAAGTCAATAATGGCAGAGCTCCAATTACCAGTTTGTCACATGAAAAGATACATGTTTGGGACTAATTTGTTTTGTGCAGTTAAGTTTCGCAAGATTCTTCAAGTTGACTGGCTGAAGACCATGGTACACAGAATTAAGAGCAGAAGAGGTTCGTTTATGCATATTTAAAAATATAAACATACCCAAACATTTTGTGAACTATGATTACTTGTTTAGGAAAACACTGATGTGGATAATACAGTCAAAATGTAACTTTTGGGGTTTTGGTATGGGGGGATAAAATAGTGGGAAGGATACAAATTAACTCTTTCTTAATTTTGAATTAGAGTACAAAACCAATCTGATTCTGGGAGGAGATCCAGAAGCACACTAACTAGGAGGAAGGAAGCCAGCTGAAAATTAAATATTTGCTATTGAAAGGAGACTAAATGATATAGTATTCATACATAGGTGCTCAAAATTCATTTCCTACCTGCTACATACACTACAAACAACTCTCCCTTGGGGATGCTTTCTACTTACAGACTCAAAAGTTTGTTGATTTTCTCTCATATACGAGACACAAGCCTTCCTGATTTCCAAGTGATGGACCTGGCTGCAAAACAACTAAAAAGAGAAAGACCAGCGCACTGTCAGCAGTCATTTGAAATACAAGCTTCTAAATTAAAGCTGAACTGGACACTCAAGTCTCCCCTTATTCAGGACATTTGTAGGAAAGTAGGAAATTAAATCCTGATCTTACTAAAATCCGTTTTTGTCATCTTCAGTGAGACTGGGGAGGTATGATTCTGTCATGCACCCCACACACACACTACTTACAGGCACAACATATAAATTTTTCCTTAGGCATAAAATTTAGAGGAAGAAGGGTCTGCTTATAAAGTATCAAGATACATTTCAAAGTTTTCTTTAACTCCATTATCTCTTACATTCCAAAGTGGCATTTAAAAAACAGAAAAGAGAGCAAAGGCACAGCAATATATTTGTACTAATCAGCAAAGGCACGCACCAAGCTAGTAAGTAGCAGAGAGGCCCAGATGTTCTAAATAAGGAAAAGAAAAGGGAAGGGTTTTTTTTGTTTTGGTGGGCTATATAGGTCTTCTAGCTACAGTACTGTGCCATGTCTCAAACTCTGAAAACTCAGTATAGGAAAGATATATTTGTTTTCCTTTTACCTGCTCCGAAATAGCCCGAAAGAGGCAAGAGGCATCCTTGGCAGTCAGCTTTCGAAACAGCCCTAAGCTGCCTAAATATTCATCCATTGATGCCTCATTCAGAGACCTCTGGCCGCAGTACTTTTTCCATCCTTTATGCATTGTGCACAGGGGGTGGAGGTGGGGAAGGGGAGAAAGGAACACAAATGTGGCAAGAAGGAAAAAGCAGGGTGCAGGTAGGAATGGGTAGCAGTGACAAGGGCTTGCTTATGCAGGTATCCGGAAAGCAGCCCAAAGTCTAGGCATGAGAAGGCAGTTGGAGTCAGCGCTGCAGAATCTTGGCACTTCTCAGGAGCAGAAGCAAAGGGCTGGCTTGCCCAGGACAAGTCGGGACCCTGTGAAAAGAAGAGGAAGAGCCGATGCTCCTAGGAGTAGAGAACTTGACTTGAGAAGGAGACATGGGAGGGAGAAGGTACTTGCAGAGCTACCTTGTAGGGGAAGGGTGGGATTAACCCAACCAGCCCAAGGTTGAGAGAAATATGCACAAGCAGCTGAGCTTTGGAACCAAAAGGAAGCCGAGTTTGCAGCTTAACTCATGGCAACTGCTGCACGAGGTTGCAAAGGGACTGTAATAAGGCTCAGGTGTGTATGATGCAGCCCAAGCCCACACTGCACTGCTTTAAGATCTCTGCCCAAATTTTCAAGCAGTCTCTGCCCAAGTTCCCTGCTCCCTTTATAGTTTCATGGAGATGAGAGGCAGAAAAAATCTGAATGTAATTAAGTAAGCTTTTGTATTAAGACTATCTTAAGCCATAAAAATGGGGGAAGGGGGAACTCCCTTGATCTAAAGGGGCAGAGGTCACAATTCAAGGAAAGTGCCAAAGCAGTTATCTGGATATTTCAAACATGAGGTTTTAAAATAATCTTTTCATTTAGTTCTCCTAAATAATAATAATCCTCTGCCAGGATCACATAAATCCATTAATTATGCCAGGAAACAATGATACAATTCTTGACTAATGTCTCCGAACTATTGTACAGCATTAACAGAAAGAGAAATTGCAAAAAGTGTATTCCTCTGAAAGTGCAAACAATGAAAATTTAAAAATGAAGCAAAATGAAAGAAACATCTTAGCCACAAACTTACTAATAGGCTACATTTAGAGGCAATGAACATGAGAAGTGTATTTCAATGCTTAGGGCACTTTTCTGGAAAAAATTCACTGAATTTTGTGAAAACCAAAATAAACAACTGGACTTTGTAAAGTTCAAAAACAGTACTGGTTACCTATATTACTTGATTCCAATGTCAAGTGTTATTTAAAAGCCAAAACCCAATTCCCTTTTTTTTCTAATTGTCTAAAAAAATAAAGCTGGCTTTGGAGTCGTTGCAAAATTAAGCTGCTTTCAAAATTATTTTTCTGTTATCTGTGGACCCAATGGTAATCATGACTGCCCCCTATAGGAAAAGCACCAATAACCAGTTTTATAATTTAGGAATAAAATAAATGCATAGTAGATAAAATAAAATCTTGATTTCCTTTAGCATGCCAATTTGAAATTACCTTGACTAATTTCTTTTTTAATGAAACTAAAACACTGGGGAAATTATTTCTTTTACAAAAGTTCTGAAATATGGTTTGGGAAGAGGGATCATCACCTTTCTTAAGACCACAAATTCACTGAGAAAAATGAAGTTATAATGAAAAAGTTAATTCATTTTTGGCATTTTTCACTCATAGAGAAAAATATAAACTCCTCATATTTACTGCTAGTTAAGCTAAAAATAAGGTATATAAAATGTTAATCAATATTAACCCATACAGTTCATTTTGAGAAAGGAAATACAGGAAGGGAAAACTCAGAGAGGAGGAGAGAGAATCAGAGAACAGGAAAAAGAGCAGGAAACAAAAAGAAAAATTAGAGACAGAAAGAGAGATAGAGGGAGAGGAAAGTAACACGCACAGAAAACACAGAAAGAGACCTACACAAATATGGTCAACTGATTTTTGGCAAAGGTGTAAAAGCAGCTCAAGAGAGAAAAAGTATTTCTATCAAGTATCACTGGAATACTTGACATCCATGTCTGACAAAAAAAGCTTTGTATCAAAAATATGTAAAAGAACTCAAAAGTCAACATTAAGAAAACAAGACAATTTCAAAATGGGCAAAGATCTGACCCACATATTTCACGAAAGATAAAGAAATGGCTGATAAGCACATATGATGTTTAACATCATTAGTCATTTGGAAAGTGCAGATTAAAGCCACAGTGAGACATCACTACACACCTACTATGGTGGCTATGATAAACACAAACAATAACAAGTGGATAAACTAGATCCTAAGTAAGAGAATCCAGATGTAAAGGGGCACGATTTCAGAAGATACGATTCCATCTATATGAAATGTACTTTTGGCATAGATTCTGACAAATCTATAGAGAGAAAAAGCAAGTTAGTGGTTGCATGGGGTCAGGGTAGGAATAGGTATTAACTGCGAATAGGCACAAAGGATCTTTTTGGTGGATAGAATGTTCTAAAACTGTTTTGCGGTGATGTCAGCACAACTGCATATTTACTAAAAATTACTGAATCATACACTTAAAACTGGTGATTTTTAATAGCTTTATAATTCACATACCATACAGTTCCCTTGAAGGGTACATTTCAATGGTTTTTCAATATATCTGCAAAGTTGTACATCCATCACCATCACAATTGATCTTAGAACATTCTTAGTACCCCCAAACAAAATCCCACATCCCACAACCATCAACGTCTAATCCTCATATCCCCACCAGCTCCAGGCAACCACTAATTTACTTTTCTGTAAATTACAACCACTAGTCTGCCTAGTCTGGGCCTTTTAAATAAATGGAATACAAAATACGGTCCTGTGTAACTGGCTTCTTAGTATATTTTCAGGGTGCACCTTATGTATCAGAATTTCAATCCGTTGTATTTTAAAGTATATTTTATGTATTCATTTATCAGTTGACAGACATTTGGGTTTTCCACTTTTTGACTATTATGACTAATGTTGTTTATAAACTATTCATGTCCAAGTTTTTGTTTGGACATTTCTATTCTCTTGGGTAATACCTAGGAACTGAGTTGCAGGATCATATGGTAACACTATGTTTAATCATATGAGGAACTGTCAGTTTTCCACAGCATCGGCACCACTTTTATTCTCATCAGTAGCGTATGAGGTTCCTGATTCACATCCTATCAACACTTACTGTCCATCTCTTGGATTATAGCCACCCTACTTGGGTATAAAGTGGTATCTCATTGTGGTTTTGTCCTGCATTTCTTTGATGGCTAATGGTGTTCGACATCTCTTCATGCGCCTATGGCCATTATATACCTTTAATGAGATACCACTACATACAGTTAGACTGACTAAAATAAATTTTTTTAAATGATGATACCAAGTATTGACAAAGATGCAGAGCAACTGGAACTCTCATATGTTGCTGGTAGTAGGAATATAAGATAGTACAGCAACCCTGGAAAAATATTTTAGCAGAATCTTATAAAGTTAAATATAGAGCTGCCATATGACCCAGCAACCACACACTTCTAGGTAACTACCCAAGAGAAATGAAAACTTAAGTTCACGCAAAAACCTGTATGTGAATATTTACAGCAGCTTTATTCATAATTATGATTCCTCCCAAACTGGAAATAATCCATACATCCTTCAACTGGTGAAAAGACAAACTGTAGTACATCTGTACAATAGAATACTCCTCAACAGAGCATGGATGAATCACAAATGCACTGTGCTAAGCAAAAGAGAGATTCAAAAGGCTACATACTGTATGACTGCATTTATATGACATACTCGAAAAGACAAAACTTTAAGAGGGTTAACAGATCAGTTGCTGCCAGTAGTCAGAATTGTAGGGAAGGGCTGACCACAAAAGAATGGCAGGAAGGGATTTATGGATGGGGTGGAAGTGTTCTGTATCTTGACCTTGGTGGGGTTACATGATTATGCATTTGTCAAGATTTACAGAACTGTATCTAAATTTAAAAATAAAACAGGAAGGAATAGGATTTACAACTGAGGAGCTCACAAAACAGACAGAAATTGGAGAGGGGAAAAAAAAAAAAACAAGAAAATTAGAGGATCGATTCAGGAAAGCCAATACTAACTAACAGCAGTCCAAAAATGAGATGAAGAAAGTGGAGGGGAAGAAATGATGATGAGATAAAGAAAACTCCAGCACTGCAGAATATGAGTGTCTATATTTAGACTGAACGGGTCCATGAAGTAGCCAGAACAATGAAAGAAAAAAGACAATCCCCAATGCATGTAACAACATCTGAAGTCAGGGGTAAACATTCTAAAGCTTTCTGAGGAGAAAAACAGGTCAAATACAAAAGATCATACATGAACAGCAATCAACTTCTCAAGAGAAGAACTAAAAGCTAGAAAACAATGAAGTTCAATATTTTAGGAGAAATTATTTCCAACCTTGAATTCTATACCAAGCTATCAATCAAATGGGAAGTAGAAGGCATTTTCAAACTTGATAAGGATGAACGGGAAATCCCAGGAGGACAGATGTTTAAGCAAGACTAAATAGAGAATAAACTAGTTCAAGTACAAGGTAAGAGAACTCCAGCACACATTTTTAAAAAATAAATAATAATAAAAGTCATAGATAACCTAGCATGTTCAAATATACTAGGAAAGATGTCCATCCCCATTGGAAAGTTTGGAAATAACTCTAAATATCATAAAGCAAATGAAATAAAAAAAAATGAGGTAAAAACGTTTTATAGACATGTAATTGATTAACACTACATGGCTCATATGAGAATATTGTACTTAAGGAATCATAATAAGGCAACACTGAAAACAGATCTCACCAGAACTGATAAATTTGCTTTTGCTTTTCAAATTTAAATATCATCTATAGATTTCCCACTGTGGAAGAAAGGGAAGGAGATAAATAGATGATATTTAAATTCAACAGGAACAAGTTTGAAAATATCACTTACTAAACATAAAATAATGTATGGTCACCTATAGGAAGCAGGATCAGAGATGGGGAGGAATGGAACATAGAACTGCTGTTTCTTGTTATAAGCCTTGTACAACTAATTAATATTTTATATATTTCCATCTATTTCCCTAAGAAATAAGAAAACTTTCAATAAAAAAATCTCAAGTGGAATTCCCTTGTAGTGCTGCAAGTTAAGGATCTGGCATCGTCGCTGCAGCAGCTGAGCTTGCTGCTGTGGTTTGGGTTTGATCCCTGGCCCAGGAACTTCCACACATCCTGGACACGGCTGAATAAAAAAAAAAAAAAAGATATATATATACATACACATATTTTTAAAAGCCCTCAGATAACAAAAAAAGATGAAGTAGTTGACAACTAAAAGTAATAATAAAACTTAAAAATTCAATAAAGTAAGCAAGAAATACAATAGCATAATAAACTGGGAAAGTAAGTAGAACGTTACAGCTAAAAGGGGTCTCATTTTACAGATGAAGAAATGGGTTCCAAATAATTATAAGACTTGTCCAAATTTTCACACCCTATTAGCAATAGTACTAGGACTAGAACTATATACTGTCTTCCAATTCTTGCACAATTATTATAAAGATGAATTGAACACCAAAGAAAATAGGAACAAAGACTCAGAGATGGTTAACATGTTCACCAAATTAGTACAATTTTTAGGACTTAAAAAAAGACCTGTAGGACAACACTAGAATTCTTCCTGTACATAACAAAAGCCGTTTCATAGAGTTTAATATTGTCCTTTGAAATAGCTATTGCACTTGAAATCCCAATTAGCTGACTACTCTTCAACAGCAAATCCAATCCTACAAACCTCTAGGACAGTGCTTCTTGAAAAGAGATTGCTCCAAGCCCAGAAATTCTTACTCAGCCAGGTCTGGGGTGGGTCCCAAGAATTTGCATTTCTAACAAGTTTTTAGGTGATGGTGATGCTGCTAGCCCAAGGCCATACTTTGGGAACAATGTGTTCCACAGGTTATTAATAAGTGTTCCTGAGAATTTCAAGGCCAAAATTTCAGGACACACTGCATGTTACAATGCTATCTTTGAAGTTCACATGTTCATTAGCAGTATTAAATGCACCAAGGAGTGCTAAAGTTACCTGTGTAACTTTGACCTGGTCTTTCCCATAGGAAAAAAGTTTTGGGAAAAGGCTAACTACCAACTGAAGTTAGTAATGGTTTTTATGCACAATAGCTACTGCTTTCAAATTCTCAAGGTTTGAGAAATGTCTCTAGGAATTTTTCTGTGATCTAAATCTAAGGTTGTTGGAACACTTACATAAGACACTGCATGTCAAGTGCTCAGCACATAAGTGCTTAATTAAGGATTGGCTACAGTTAGGAGCTACCTGCCAAATTAAGTGGCTCACTAAGAAATTATTCTTTGGTCAAAAAAAAAAGTTAAGACCCAGAACAACTGCACCTAAAGTCTACTGGAAATCAAGCCAAAATTCAAATATAGCTCCTCTTGCTGTACAGTAGAAACTGACAAACACTGTAAATCAATTACAATGGAAAAAATAAAAATCTTAAAGAAAAAAACAATATAGCATGTCAGAAGGGCTTTCCCCAGCCCTGATGGATTTCCTCCCTTTGACATCTGAAAATAATGGGAAGAAAAATTACTGCCTTAAGGACCTTTTAGGCACTGCAGTGTGGATACAGATTAAAATAAAACAAATTAACTAAAAATATCTTAAAACAACATATCATTTGGCCTGTCATAAAATTGATATGCTTTAATTCTAAAACTACTTTTCAGCTTGAAAATGTTATTTGTTCTAATTGGAATTGTCTATTTCTTCTTTCACTAATGAAATAGGGAAATTCTTTGTTGTACAATATATAAATACTAACAATATTTAGAATTCTAATGTTTTTTTAAAATTCTAAGACAACACTCCTTCATGTTTCAACCAAATTAAAGGAGTTATATGCCTGGAATTTTTTTATTTTATTTTATTTTTTATTTTTTGGTCTTTTTTTTGCTATTTCTTTGGGCCGCTCCCACGGCATATGGAGGTTCCCAGGCTAGGGGTTGAATCGGAGCTGTAGCTTCCAGCCTACGGCAGAGCCACAGCAACACAGGATCCGAGCCGCATCTGCAACCTACACCACAGCTCAGGGCAACGCCAGATCGTTTACCCACTGAGCAAGGGCAGGGACCGAACCCGCAACCTCATGGTTCCTAGTTGGATTTGTTAACCACTGCGCCACGACGGGAACTCCTGGAATTTTTTAAAAAAGCATACATTATCTGTGACATATATGGTATAGTTGCAAATGTACAAAAATGCTTTTGAGTTGTTTTAATTTCTGAAACAATATATGAAAAGATAATGAACTTGATTATGCCACTTTAATCTCTCTGAATCAGCTTTCTTATCTATAAAATAAAGGAGATGGACTGTATGATCTCTAAGCTGTCTTTCAGGTCTAAGAAACTGATTCTCTGCAATTCGATGGTGGCTAATAGATTTGCCCTCCCTTTAGATGACCAAATTTGTGATCAACATTAACCATAAGAGTTCCCTGGTGGCCTAGAGGTTGGGGGCTTGGTGTTGTCACTGCTGTGGCTCGGGTTCGATCCCCAGCCTAGAGATTTTCACATGCTGAAGCACAGCCAAAAAATTTTTTTTTAATTTTTTAAAATTAAAAAAAAATTAACCATAAAAATAGCTTGTAGGGGAATTAACATTATCCTGGAAAATTGTGGGGCTGAATGGCCCACATTAAAATGAATGATAAATTTCACATTATCAAAGAAAATAAACAGATCTAAATTTTTAAAGATAAGATTTGTAACTATATGTGGTGGTGGATATTCACCAAACAGTGGTAATCATTTTTCACTATATACATATATCAAATCACTGTTATACATCTTAATGTTATTTGTCAATTATATCCCAAAACTGAAAAAAATAATAAACACATGTACATAATAACTTGAGACAGCCTGCTGAAAAGATAATTACTACTAAAAAAAAATTAATACTAACCCATTTATTTCAATTATTTTTAGTACCAAACAACATGGAGCCAATTAGGGGAAACTGTTCTGCAAATCTATAGAACCTTTTTTAACCTCTTCCATTAATGAAAAATGTGGCGGTAACTTTTTTTAAAAAATATTTTTTAACAGCACCCTGAAACTAGAAACTGTCACTTCTTTTCAAGGTGAACACTTAAAAAGAATTAGCAAAGGAAGATTTAGGAGGATAGGAAACAAAATGCCTCTAGAATTAATTTTGGTCATATGGCCCTATTCAACCTCCTCAAGTTTTAAAAAGACAAATAAAAAAAAGAATTGATTTCTCAGAGTGGTGATCCTGACAGAGAGGCAAAATGGAAGAAACAGTACCAAGAGCCATTTGCTTTCATTTCCTTCTCTTCCCTACTTCCAACTGCAGCATTCTAACATGTTAGAAAAAAAAAGGAAAATAGTACTGTTTAAAGTTGTATCACACTGATGTAGAAAAACTGAAAGTTGTTTTTTATTGTTGTTTTTTAAGCTACTTGCAGTGTCCAATCAATTTACAGACAGACAGGGGACTGAAGAAAGGGAGAATAAAGACTAGAACATTCTTTTCTTTGTTTTGATGCACTGAACAGACCCATTCATTTAAACCTCTAAGTAAACTCTTAATTCTCTACAACTTCGGCTAGAGACTAAATATGAATTTAAATATGAAATTCAATGAAGATTTTGCTTTCTGTACCATTTAGGACTATATACTGTGAATTCTAGGAAAATATCTCTAAGCCTATTCCTATTTCTTAAAACAAAAACTCTAATCGAGAGAAAATGTATTATTTCAACATTTTTATTTTCAAACATGCCGCACAATTGTTTTTATGTCTTAGAAATCACCTATGAGGGACGTTAGTTTTACTAGTTCACAAATGGAAAAACTGAGATCCAGAAAATAACTCAGGCTGAAAATTTAGGAATGTTTTTCACTCCTAAATTTAAGGAGTGTATTATCTACCCACTTAATACTAGTAGTGGAGAAACAACCAATATGTTCTGTACAAAAGGGGAAATAAAACAGTAAAAAATATGCAATATATAACCTTTCACAGACATGATTCCAACAGTGACTATCAGTTCAGCAAGTACTTGAGAAGCACACTTGACAATAAATTACAACACTGTATTGCTTTACCAAACAGCCCAATGTAATCTATCCTAAAATACTACACAAATGAAAGGAAAATTCATATAGTTCCTTTTATCAATTAGAAACAGTGCTACACAACACATTATGGGTTATAGATACTAAGTTAAAATACTACGGTTTCCAAGTGTATTGTTTGACATGTTTTAAGCAATGAGAAAAATTTATAATTTGTGTTATATTATAAAAACTGGAAATTACTAAACTTGAAAGTATTTAATCAGAGGGCTTAATTACAAAGGAGTCTAAGAGGTATCACCAAAATATTAATAAACAATGACCAAAGAATGAAGTTACGGAAGCTGGCCTCCATCTAGGGATTCTCCACCTAGGGCAGCCTCATGGTACCTGTAAATTCTCTGAAATTCATGGCAAAATGTGTAAATGTGAGTAGAGAGAGAAGTATTTAAAACTACCTCGAACAACTTAAGAACTATTGTCTTAGAGAGCAGGACAGTAGCCGTCAAAAGAAAATAAGATAGAGTGTCAATCACAATAAATTCAGCCAGGATGTAGTAAAAATTCATAGACAATAAAGATCTAGAAGTGAAATACCAAAATAGATAGTACATGATGGTAGAAAAGCCCCTTGAAATATTTTCAAAGAATCAATATCAAGAAATATATTTTTTACATTTCCCGTTTGAAGCTAATTTTTTTGCTTACCTTTTATCTAGCCACCTACAATAATCATAAGAATTCAAAGAACTCTATAAGATTGTGCTAGAATATTCATGTAAAGAACTGACCATTTAACAAAGAATCAAGTATCATTTGGTGGTTATCCTAAACCTTTCTCTACATAATCTACTACTGGAAAATACTATAGCTACTGCTTTTTATACACTTCATGTTTTTCCAAAGATCCCCAATAGGTACCATTACTTGACAGACCTTTATATACCAGTAAGATATTACAGAAGATCAGCACTGCTATGTTTGAGATGTCACTCCTGTAAATGCTTGATCCTACAAACTTCACCATATGTGATGGTCACATCTTTCCTCTCAACAGAGAGACATACTTTGGAATCAAGTCAAGGACAGTATGAAATGCATGTGTACAAGATGACAGTGTTTAGCATTTCCTAAAGCCAATATCTAATTTTAAGATGAGAAAAGAATACTGTTACAGAAGTGTATTTATCATTTACGGAAAGCCTACTGTTTTTCAGGCAGAGGACTCAAGAATGAATACAGTTCCTCCTTAACTATATTTTAAGAGTTCCTCCAGAGCAGCAATCATATCTTAAGTTCTGCTGATACAAAAAGTAGATTCTTATTAGGCATTCATCTATTAAGTCCTGCTGATATAAAGAGTAGATTCCTATTATGCATTTACATTTAAAAAAAAAACCCTAAGAGACCAATTAAATAAATGGGCTTGAGACATTTAGGAAGTAAAGCTATGAGTACCTGGTATCCAATCATATATAAAGGGTTGGAGATGTAAGAGTTAAAGCCTGGGGGACTGACTAAATGGTGACACCATTCATTAATGGTGATAAGGATCTCAGAGGCATGAAAAGAAGAAATATGATTTTAGTTTGAGGCACATGAAGTTTAGGGTGCTTAAGAGAATTAAGAGACTGACGTGACTAATAAGCAACTGGAAATACCATCCAGGAGCTCAAATTGGAGTTGGGGGATATAGATAGGGGAGTCAATAGCAGAAACTCTGGTAGTTGATGAAAATACCAAGAAAAAATATATAAAGAGGACCAAAAATACAGCCTAAACCACAAACATTTAAAGAGAAAACAAAAGAGCCAGTAAATAAGTTGCAACCAGACAAACCAACTGGGAGCTTTTCCACATGGATTTTATGAGTAGAAATCAGTATGTTTTTAAATAGCAACGTGGAAACTGAAATAAGCTACATACTTATGGCTATCATACGCTCTAAACTTCTTGCAATAGTCCCAATTTCAAATATATAGTCCCCCTGACCCCATAAATGATAGAAATATCAGAATTCAGCCTTCCAATTACAATTCCTAAACCATCTTTTGGACATTTAAGTAGCATAAAAGTCCCCATATTATGTTCTGAGCTCAGCTTCCTCATTTGCAAAATGAAATAGTAACTATTCCATAGGGTTACATTGTAAAGATTAAATGAGTTCATTTGTATAAAATGCTTTAAACAGTACCTGATACATATTAAGCAAAAGGTGTTAACTGTTAATTGTTACTTTTCATTCCCCACTCCCCCATAAAAATATGGTACCAACTGTTCAGCAGAAAACTGATTACCACATAACTATCAGTACCATCTAATTCAAATCTTTCCCCAAAACCAATTTCAAATAATCTGCCCATACATTTCTCAGACCATACACAGATTTTTGGTCATCTCTGGTAATTTTATATTTTTAACAAATCAGGGAGATTCGTGCTAAAAGGGTTGAAAAACGCATTACCACCAGTTATTTCTGACACTGTTTCTTTGTCTTGGAAAACTCTTCCTCAAACAAAATGGTACACATTTGCGTATTGTCCTTTGTCTACACGACTTGCCTTTAAAAGCAGACAAAGCAATGCTCTAAGGTGTCTAGAATCAGACTGGATAGTACTTTAAGATGACTCTACTTTTAAATGTTACAGAAGCTCCCATCAATTTCATCAGTTGTACTATCCTTCCTACCATCAATCCCTTCCAGCTTTCTTTCCTTCCAAATTATAAGCACATAGTCATCTAAAATCCTTACTTGCCAAGGATCCTATAACTCCACATCACTTTTTATTTACTGGAACATCAATCAATCAATTCTAGTTACCTGTACATCTCTGAACCTATCCATGAATTTTTGAAAATTAAAACTTTCTCTTTTACTTCCTTATCCCTGGAAATCTAAATACCTTTCAATAGAAAAATGCTAAATAAACTGCACTTATGCATTGATTTCAAGAAACTGAAATCCTGTCAAATAATGAACTAATTTTATTTTATTGAGCAAATACTTCAAATGGAATTTTGATTACCATTATTTTTTTTCACAGGAACCAATAAGACATAAACTTGGCAACTAATTTACCCTAGCCTCTTCTGTCATCTGTAAAATGAGTTGTTTGTACTAGACATTTTAAAAGTTCTCTATCTATTCCAAAAATCTACAATTCTTTGTCTTAAAGTCATTATCTGTTCAATCTAGTATCAATCCTACCTGCAGGATTTTGCTTATTGCAAAAACTCAGGAATCACAGGTTTCTAAAAATCCAAGGTAAGGTTGTCATCCACCAAAGGAAAACCCAATTAAGTGAACTGTAAAATTCCTACAACAACTGAATTTCTGGAAGTAAAGAAAACCTTCCTAGCAAGAGATTAAAGTAACCAAAGAAAATGCTAGGAAAGTAAAATATAATGAAAAAAACTTACAACATATATTATGATATGGTAGAAAGAGCACAGGATGGACAGTCAAGGAATTGCTTCTAGTGGCAGCTCTGCCAAAGGCTGTTATTTTAGACAAGGTATAAGCCTCTAGCCTTCTTCCTCATCTGAGAAACGATGGGATTGGACTACATGAACATGAGGATTCCTAACAAAATAATTCCAAGACATCTTTCTGATTTTTAAACCTTGCAACTTATATAAAATTTCACAAAGACATAGTCAAGAGTTGTCACTACACACAATTGACAACACTGGCTTAAGCCTCTGCTAAATGAAATGAATGGAATCCGGGTTACATAGTCTTGTGAGAAAGCAGCAAAGGATTTCGGGTCTTATATTGCTTTTTAGTTGTCTAGTGTTTGAGACATTTTGTTTCTGATTCTCCAAGGTTAGTCGTTCTAGTCCCTCATGAAATAAGAAAACTAAAGACTGAGTGGTCAACATAAATTTTTAGCCATTTTTTTCCTCAAACTGGAGGAACACATTTAAGGTAGAGTCCAGGAAGGTCAAATTCTCTCTATGGATTTGAACAGGGCCTTTCCTACGGAATTAGTTTAGCGTTAACACAATTGCTTACGGTGCTGCAAGTTCTCAACTATGTAGATGTAGATTACTCACTTTTTAGATTATTCTCAGCAAAATTTTAATCCAAGTTGGCATCCTCCTGATACCCAGAGTAGTTCTCAGCCACCACCTTCTACCATTAGTAAGAATTTATTTTAATATTAGCCTAAGTAAAACACAATCAGGAAAATAAATCTACAAAAACATTACATAACGTATCCCAAGTAAAATGTTTAAATATTCAACATTTTGGGATAATACAACAGGATATACATCTTGAGAGTGAATGTTCTATTTTTATGGATGAACTATATCTCAAATATCAGAAAACTATGAATACTTACAGATAATCTAGTTTATTTTATAGGTCTTTAGACCACTTACCCTAGTCTGAATTTCATAATGTATCTATTTTGAATTATGTGAATTTTAAAACCATCTATTTAGGCCATTATACACATCAGATCATTTATTCACTTGTAAAACTAATTTTATAAATACAAAAATCCCTTTAAGATGCTACAGTAAATGTTTTGATACCACTGTGAATGAGGCTCCTTAATAATAGCAAGTTCTATAGATATAAGTGCTTTTTGATTTACTCTTCTCAAAACAGTAAAGCTCTGACAATGGGCAAAATTATTTTGTCACTTTCTACTTAAATTTTAGAGGAAAAAAAGGAACACATCCACTCCACTCTATTCTTCAGGATAATAGTTTCTTGAAGTACAATAAATCAACTGACTTGATAGTCAATCTTGTTAATCTTTTAAGGTAATTATGAGCTTTTTACCTTTTTACTTCACGGAACACAACTCATCATTTTTGCTGGTCTTTTTTTTTTTTTTTTGGCCACACCCATAGCACATGAAGTTCCCAGGCTAGGGATAGAACCCGTGCCATAGCAGCAACCTGAGCTTCTGCTGTGACAATGCCAGAGTCTCAACCCAATGCACCACAAGGGAACTCCAGGTCTTTTTTTTTTTTTTTTTTTCTTCTTTTTTCCAATTTTGTTCCTTGGATTATGAAGCTAGAGATGCTGACTCAAAATTTTTTTGACAGGCCTCTGTTTCATTTTTTTAATCTAAGGAATATCAAACTAACTATACTTGAGGTTTCTGTCAAAGTGTTCATATTTAATTCATTTTTTTCATGATTCCAAATCCATCTTGGATTCTAGGATAAAACATGTAACTACTCACTACATATTCCCTTTACTAGAAGATTAGGGAAAAGTCTAATAAATTTATGAAACTGCAGCTAGAATTTGGACCCAAATGCTAACATTCACACTATAAAATTTTCTATACATTCTATAGATATAGGCTTATTAATTTATATTATTCTGCAAATATATACTATATATTTAATTTGATTTAACCACATTCCATAGGTTGAATTTGAGGGGTGTTTTTTAAAGTGTTGAGAGTTTAGTGTTTATTTTTGTAATCCAACAACTTTATCCAAAAATGCAGAAAATTTTTCTGGCTGGCCAGGAGGAAAACATTTCAGTGTTGATAAGTCCATTGACTGTAACAGCCCAGGAAGCGTGCTAAAACAAAAGAAGAAAAATATTAGGTAACAGGGGAGAAAATTCCATAATTCACTTGCTGCCCACTTGATGACTGAATCTAACTTCCAAGAATACTGTGATGATTCTCAAACTGTATATGATTCTCAAACTGTGGATTTTAATGTATTTTAATATTATACATATACACCCTAAAAATAAAATACAAAGAACACTACATGTCAATATCAATTCAACGATACTTCATCTTTTATATCAACTGAAATAGTTCAGAAATGTTATTTCATGAAAGATGTAGTCACACTGCCTTAGAACACTTGTCAGGACTGGGCAGATATAACTTGAAGCAAAATTAATTTATGACAACAGAATAAATGAAACCCAAAGTAACAACTGCAAAACAAGAACAACAAGCTAAGGAGACTACTAAACCCATACATGAAGATTGTAAAATAACTTTTTTGCTAGTAATTTATGATCATAAGTCCATATTATAATTAAGTAATATACAATCACCATGCATGTGGGAAATAAGGTTCCAAACCACAATACAGAACTATTACTCAGAAATTTAATTAAACCAGCCACTTAAATTAGAACAGACATACAATCACCCAGCCTAGATTTTGGGCACATAAACAATATACCTAAAATGAAAATATAACCAATTATTGATTCTTATGTATTCATGTATGTGACATTTTTGAAATACAAGAAAAAAGATCTAAAGCTGAAAAAAAATTAATAAATTGGAGACTTGGAGTGCTTCCTTTTTAGCCTGAGAGTCAGGATGTGCTTATGAAATCGATGTTTCCCCCTTTTTAATGTACTGACATAAAAATCAAAGCTGATTTAATATTTAGAATGAAAATACTCATCACAAGTGCCTGGAGAAATTGACTTGCATAAACCAAGGAAGACAAGCATTTATTCCTCTTCGAAAATGGTGTGTCATCCCCTAACAATCTCAACTACCCAAAGACAGATATATTCATTACCTAAGCCCCTATAATTTTGGTTATCTAGCTTCTCCTCTGACTCACAATATTTTCAAAGAGTATTACAAGGCCACCCTGACATCTCCTCTCCTCAATCGTTATAAGGAATAGGGCACCAACAATTGCTCCTGGAACAATAAATGAATCTGTCTCAATAATAACAGGAATCTTTATCTGTTTTGCTCATTGATACACGCCAAGTGCCAAGAATAATGCCTGGTATACAGTATGTGCTCAATAAATAATGAATGAACAAGTATTTACTGAGAACCTAAGAAAAAGAAGCAGTCAAATTAAAAGAAAAGCTTATGTTCTAGCCAGTTTTGCCTAAGGTTTATTTCAAAACTAATTTCAATTCATTATAACATCAAAATATATATTTTGTAATATTTCTATGAGGTCTTTTCCTTTAAAACATCAAGTAAGAATAGCTTTTAAAGTCAAACAATTGGGAATTACTGACCTGACCCTTTGGCAAGCTTCTACTGTCTCAAGAAGAATTAATACAGAGACAAACCAGCAATTTTCTTCATCCTTCTATTGTGATGTTGATCAGTTCTTGCTGAATTCTAATATACTTCTAGAAAATAATATGCCTCACCATAAAGCAATTCCTCTGCTTAAAATACCCCAATGGCTTCTCATTAAACATAGGATAAAATCCGAACTCTTATATGAGCTATCCCCACCCAGCTTCATCTTCATACTGCATTCTCCCTTGCTTACGATACTCCTGTCACACTAACCTTCCCTCTGTTCTTCAAACACACCAAACTCAAAGCTCATTCCCAACTTCGGGCCTTTGCAATTGCTGCTGTTCCTCTGCTTCTAGAGCTTCACACTATTGGCTCTTCCTGGTCATTCAGGTCTCAGCTTAAATGTCATATACCTAGTCATGCCTTCCCTAACCACTCTAATTAGTCTTCATCTCAGCTATCACATCACCCTGCGCTAGTTTCTTTGTAACACATTTCACCACATAAAATTACCTCAATTGCTTATTTATGAACTGTTTACTGTCTATCTCTCACCACCACTAGAACCTAAGCACCATGAGAGCAGGGACATTATCTCAGGTTTACCACTGTATCCACAGCACCTAAAACAATACCTGCCACATATTAAGTGTAATTTAATCAAGAAATGAGCAAATTTAATTTAAGGATTCCAGTGGATTTGCTGAAGGAAAAAGCCTTAATTAAGGATAATCAATGCCTTCCTTAAATGAAAAATGAGCTCAGAAGTTATATTCTCAGACCTGCACACCCAGATGAAGATACACAGACACATGCACACACACATTCAGATACTCACATGCAATGAAGTAAGCATAGACAGTAAAAGAAATACAAGAGTTCACAAAGTGGAAGACAAACAAATGAGCAGGTTTTACAAGTGAGAAAATCAAAATGTTTGACAAATGGGAGAAAGTAAGAGGTCAAAGATAGAGGTGGGTAGATAGGAGGGTAAGACCAGCTAGGGAGGAATTAAGGCAAGAAGTCAATCAGTCTCTAGTATACCTGCAGGTACAATAGAAGAGATGCCCGTCTTTGTGTAGCTGCTTTGCCAATTCCAGCTGATGATTGTTCATCAACTTTTCATTTATAACCACTACAAGTGGCTTTCTTTTTTCCAGCGTCTCTAAACAGCTTCCTGCACCTACAAATATACATCGAATTTGTTAATAATTTAAAAAGTTAAGGTGCTTCACCAAGCTTTGTGACTAGAACTCAAAAGATAGTTGGCAATACCACAAATCAAGCCTTTTAATTATACATTGAAAATGACTGATAAACAGTTCTCAGATGCTTTCTATTAAGTGTTATAAATCCGACTTGAAAAATTCTTTAAGTCAATGCCAACAATATTATGACCTATGATTCAGTGCTTTGCAACATGCCCTCCAGTAGTAGGCCCTGGGCATGGGCCTTGAATCCAAATAAGATTCATGGTCAACATACTGTACATGAAACCATACCACACTTCTATTCAAACACCAGTAGAAAAAGCAAGCCTTCAATAGTGACAGGTGCCAATAAAGAAAAACTCTGACCACTCCTTATGAGTCCGCCTGTGAAGTATGATCCCAAAAATAGTCAAGGGTAAATCTCCATGAACATGCATATATACAATATTTGGGTCAATTCGACTTTGAAATCTAAAATCATATACATAGTTTAAATGGGAGAGAGGAGATTAATAAGTGAGCAGACAAATCCCTTTTGGGTAGCCGATGCCAGTGCCAGAGTGTTATCTGTGTACCAGTACTGACTGGACAGGTTACTTCACCTTTTAATAGAAACGTAAAAAATTTCTCAAAGCCAATTTCTTAATAACCAATCCAACAAATTAGCTGCCTGAACATTCCTGCAGATCTAAGCCCAAATACTAATTTCAACTGACAACTCTTTACACATGTCATTGCACAAATTATTTCGCCTCTCTGTGTTTAGAGTTTGACTGTAAACCTGGGCTTCAGTGATTGATTTCCCATCCCGCAATCACTCAGAAACGATAAATTCTCTCCACGAATGAATGTTCTCAGTTGTTAGACTGAAATCGGTGTTACACTCAGAAGGACTAAAGTGAGTTTCACTAGTGATTTTATTTTACGTCACAAAGGTTCAAATCGCTGTTCTTAGTTATTTTCTATCAAAAACCAAACCGGGCGATTCTAAGGCCCTTTACCTGCGTGGCTAATAACAAGATCTGCTTTCTGAAGGTCTTCTTTCAATGAATCCTTGTACCTGTAAACATCCAGAGTAAATGACTCAGTACTGAATGGTTCAGGTACCACCTTTCCTCTACCTATTTGTAGGACAAGTCGGTTGTAACCAAGGCTCTTGATTATCTGAAACGGGAAAAAAGAAAAAGGGACCCTTTTAAAACAGGCGACTGTAAAAACAGCAACTATGGCAACCAACTCCAAAATCGGAGCACGGGCGGCCAAAGAGTCGAACTGGAGCCGAAGTGTTAGTTTTCCTTCTTCCCCGATTCCGGGCCCGACAGGGCACCTCGCTAGCCCTGAGGGATCTAGACGCCCCAGCTCACCACATCGTGAGAGAAATGGGCCCGCAAGAACTAAGAGACCAGGCAAAGGCTCTGAAAAAGGTGTCGCGAGCTAGGGGGAGACCAAGGAACAGCTTCGTCGTGGTCCCACAGATGGAACTGCGCGAACCTCACGCCCTGAGAGGGCGCGCTGCGGGGATACCGGTCGCGAGGGCGCCTTAGGGAAGGAAAGGCGCCAGGGCCCGAACGCGGCGGGGCCGGACGAGGGCAGGACGGGGGCGGCGCGCCAGGCTGAACTGGTCGGGCCGGGCCTGACGGAGCGCGTCGACCGCGCGGCCCCGAGCGGCCCTGAGGAGCGGCCGGCGAGGCGGGCAAGGGCCCGAGAGGCGGGTCGGAGCCCCGGCTCGGAGAGGCGGAGCCGCTAGAAGGAGGGGCGAAGCCGGAGGACGGAGAGGCGGAGGCGGAGAATCGGAGGGGAAAAGCCGGGGAAAAGGAGGAGCCGGAGAAAGGACGGGGAGGAGCGGCCCGGGAAGGCGGCGGGGAACGGGGAGAGGAGGCGGAGGACCCTGAGGAGCGGGGGAGTGGGAGGAGGGCCCAGCTGGGCGCGGGGAGGAGCCGGCCGAGGGGCGTCGGCACCTGAGGTCGAGCGGCTGGGGGTTCTTCCCGAGGACCGCGGTCAGGCAAGGTTACCGAGGTTAGCGGTCAGGCTGGCGGCGGCGGGCGGCGAGCAGCGAGCGGCGAGCGCAGCGCGGCGAGCCCAACCGCCGCCCGCCTGCCTCCCCCACTCACTTGCAGACTGTCGTGCGCCGATACACACGCAATCAGGTCGTCAAAGCTGGTGGTCCCTACAGTAACAAACACGCACTTCATCGCGCGGGTTCCGCAACCCCGAATCGCAAGGGCCGGATGTGACGTAGCAGAGCCACGCGGGCTGCCGCGGCAGCGCTGGGTGTGGGAGGCGGAAGTCGGCCCCAGCCGCCAGGGGGCAACGGGAACCCGGCCTGTGTTGCCGGGAATGGGAGGGGGCCAAAGACTGCTAATGGCCTACGTGCAGGCTACTGTTGTAAGCCCTTTGCGTGTAGAAGCTCACGGGACCCTCACAGTAAGGAGGTGGGCAATTGACAAATGTATTGTTTTTCAAAAGTGGGGGTTAAAACAAATAGTAGTGAAGCCTTACACCTTTGTGTTTGCATCCTTGCTCGAGTACCACAGATCTTTTAATGGTAGAGAAGTTTGGGATTCTTTTTTGGCTACCGTGTTTTGCCAAGATAACGTTTTACTTCAAGTCTGTGAAGGGCATCGGGAAAAAAAGAAGTGCCTTTTCAAAATCGCTCATTAGCCTAGGCTCTTCTTCAACAGCAGTTTTCGAGAAACCACAGCCCTACAAAGTCTCTTGGAAACTGCAGAGAAACCGTAATTTCCATTTGCAAGCATTGTTTGTAAAATAGAGGCGTTAAGCCCTGAAGCCCACATTTGTGTCGTTGAACCAATCCATTTAACCATTTAAATAATAAAATTACCATAAATTTACATTCTAATGAATGTAAAATTATATATTAGCATGACTGAATACCTCATATACTTAGGTTTATGAAGTGAAATACAGGAGAGTTGATTTCTGAAGGCTCCCCTTCTTTCTCCTTGCACCATTGCTAAGATCATTGCCTGCTTTAGCTCATTCTAATGGTTTGTGTATTTCCTACTTAAAATCTCAGTTTAGCTAATATTTATGCTTTGCCCTGACTGGTTATACATGGAAGGGAAACTATGAGAAGAAATTCTTTTCAACACAGAGGATTGGTAGTGAGTTAGGCCTACAACATAGGCTAAAAAAAAGAACAAATTATTAGTCATATTTCTAATGGGACTGTTAAATCTTGCATTTTGACTAATTGTCTTTTTGAGGGGTGGTATACTGCTGCCTCTTTCTTGATACCAAATTTCATGAATTAATGAAACTACAGTTTCATAATAACAACATAGATCATGGTTAAATAATAAAGCAAACATAATCATATTTTCTGCCCCAAAATAAGAGGAATAAAGAATGTTTATTGGAATATAAAGACAAAAATACTCAGTAATTTAGAAAGACTGCATCTGATATCTTTTCCCATATCTGAAAGATGTAAATTAAAGGAGCACTGTTCTGATTAGCTCAGAGAAAATAAGCACATATATAAATTGAATATTCTTAAATTCCCAGAAAATAAGAAAACTGAATTTCTGATGAACCAAGCCCCCCCTAAAATTGAGCTTCCTTACCAATTTAATGATTTATCTCTCCTTCCCTGAAACTATTCCCTTGCTTGTCTCCTCTGATCTCAATTCCTTTCTTGTCCCCTCTGACCTCAATCCTGTTCTAGCTGAACCCTAATCAGCCAGAGTCAGACGACTAAAATTGCTATTGTTGATATCATCATTAAGGTAAAAACTCAGGTAGTTTCTCCAAGGCAAGATGAGCTCACAGGCCTCCGAGCCATAGACCACCTGGCCAGAGAATCCTAAACCAGAGACCTCTTGACTCCTGAAATCACGATAAAGGAATGTCACAAGACAATGATTAATTCCAGCTTCTTCTTCCCCTTTAAAACATCCCTAACTAAAAGACCAAGAAGGAGTGGATCTGAGACCTGTATTCCTCTCCTTTGCTTGGTGCCTTGCAAATGAACATTTACTTTGCTGCAAATACCCTCTGCCAGAGTTTGGCTTTCTATGCCTCAAGCAGAGGAGCCCCTGCTTAGTTACATTGATACATTTAAAGTGCTAGACTTTAATAAAACATCTTGCAGAAACATTTTAAGAACCCAAGATGACATAATTGATGGAAAATTCTGGCGATTAAGTCTTTTCTCTGTTTGGCAGTGTTAAATATAATACAAGCATGCACAATCATGTATCATTTTCCTAAACTTATACAGCCTTACTAGTTAAATAAATTAATGTTACTTCTAAAAAAAGGTTTTTTTAAGGCCACACCTGCAGCTTATGGACGTGCCCAGGCTAAGGGTCAAATCGGAGCTGCAGCTGCCGACCTTCACCACAGCCACAGCAACACCAAATTCAAACCTTGTCTGCAAGCTACACCACAGCTGGGGGCAATGCCAGATCCTTAACCCACTGAGTGAGGCCAGGGACTGAGGGCAGGAATCGAACTGGCATCTTCATGGATACTAGTCAGGTTCTTAACCCAATGAGCCACAATGGGAACTCCTAAAAATGTTTTTGATTATGAAAATGTAAATTTCTTTTAAAGTCATGTTGAATCAGCATTCTGACAAACTTTGTTTCAATAGTAACTATGTTTTATAGTAAGCCAGCTTGAAGATAATTTCCAAGATCTTTTAAGCACCTTTAAAAAGATTGTGTATTGGCATTTAATTGAGTTAATTAATGTGTAATTGTTGCACAGCTACTTTTTAAGTAAAATAGAATATTGAAACATTAGTTTAAGCATAATTATTTTTTAATCAATATAAATTTTTTTATTTTATGATTTTTATTTTTTCACTATAGTTTATTTACAGTGTTCTGCCAGTTTCTACTGTACAGCAGAGAGACCCAGTCATATATATGTATGTATATATTATTTTTCTCACATTATCCTCCATCATGTTCCATCATAAGTGTCTAGATATAATTCCCTGTGCTATACAGCAGGATCTCATTGCTTATCCACTCCAAATGCAATAGTTTACACCTATTAACCCTAGACTCCCAGTCCATCCCACTCCCTCCCCCTCCCCCTTGGCAACCACAAGTCTCTCCTCTAAGTCCATGAGTTTCTTTTCTGTGGAAAGTTTTATTTGTGCCATATATTAGAATCCAGATATAAGTGATATCATATGGTATTTGGCTTTCTGTTTCTGACTTAACTTCACTTAGTATGAAAGTCTCTAGTTCCATCCATGTTGCTGCAAATGGCATTATTTTGTTCTTTTTTATGGCTGAGTAGTATTCCATTGTGTATATATACCACATCTTAATCCATTCATCTATCGATGGACATTTAGGTTGTTTCCATGTCTTGGCTATTGTGAATAGTGCTGCAATGAACATATAGGTGAATGTATCTTTTTCAAGGAAAGTTTTATCTGGATATATGTCCAAGAGTGGGATGCTGGGTCCTATGGTAGTTCTATATTTAGTTTTCTGAGGAACCTCCATACCATTTTCCATGTGGTTGTACCAACTTACATTCACCTCAGCAATGTAGGAGAGTTCCCTTTTCTTCATACCCTCTCCAGTGTTTGTTATTTGTTGGCTTGTTAATGTTGGCTATTCTGACAGGTGTAAGGTGGTACCTCATAGTAGTTTTGATTTGCATTTCTCTAATAATTGGTGATATTGAGTATTTTTTCATGTGCCTATTGGCCATCTGTATATCTTTTTTGGAGAAATGTCTATTCAGGTCTTCTGCCCATTTTTCAATTGGGTTGGTTTTTTTGCTGTTGAGTTGTATAAGTTGTTTGTGTATTTTAGAGATTAAAACTAATCATAATTCTAAGTTTACATATTTTTACTCCTTATTTGAAATGCTATAGAGAAGCTATGTCTTGGAGTTGTGTAATGAATTTGTACATTTTTGCCACTTTAGCTAGTTATAAAAAGGATTTGTGTGGCTATGGAAAGTTTTGTCATGTATGTTCTTAAATTCTGCTAGTCTGTTAACATGCTTATATATGCAGGACAGTTCTCAATAATATCCAGACTGCACTTTTCTTTGAAAATAAAAATTAGTCACTTTAGTTTAAAGTTACAGTTAGTATGGGTGCCTGAAGGTCTTGAAGGAGTAATAGTGACAGAGAATTACAACAATGTATGTGCTTTAGTTTTTCAAGGGAAAAGAATAGTTTTTATTTTCTAAAGCAGCTTTTTTGTTTCCAGAACTCTTTATGCTCCTAAAACTTATTGAGACCCTTACAGAGATTTTATGTGGATTATAATGTTAGTTATAACTATTGATATTTACTATAGTAAAAACTAAAGATGAGAAAATTTAAAAATATTTATTGATTCTTTGGAAAGTAGCAATGATAAGTGTGATGCATGTTGACACAAATGACCTGTTTCTTATGAAATATAACTATATTTTTCAAAACAAAAATTTTCCTGAAAAATAGCATGTTTCACATTTTGGCCAATCTCTTTTACTATCTGGGCCTAATAGAAGAAAGCTGGGTCCTTGTATCTGCTCCAGCATTTAATCCATTGCATTATCACACATCACATAGCCTCTGAAAAACTCCATGAATTTGAGAGGATAAGAATCAAAAAAACACATTAATATCTTAATATTATTATGAAAAATATTTTGACCTCACAGGTCCTGTAAAAGAATATGAGAGAGTATTAAAAAAGACAAAACTTAGAAAAGTAAAATTTATTTGCCTTGGTTTTTAATACCTGAGCCCGAAGAGAAGATATAAAATATATTAAAATATTTAGAGTTCTCCACCAGTTTAGATGGATTTGCTTCCTTTATTTAGTAATTAATGCTTCCATCTAGGATATGAAAGATCATTCTTTCCTTTTGTGTAATCTGCCTAAATAGCAGAGATTCTTTGTCCTACAAGAATAATTTTCTATCGTTTAAGTTGCCTTTATTATGTACTTGATTATTTAAGAGGAAAATACCCATAGCACTTGTCTCTTCACTTAAAATAGTGTTCCACTGTATTTTTTTGTTGTTGTTGTCTTTTTAGGGCTGCACCTGCAGCATATGGAGGTTCCCAGGCTAGGGGTCTAATTGGAGCTAAGCTGCCAGCCTACACCACAGCTACAGCCACACCTGATCTGAGCTGCATCTGCGACCTACACCACAGCTCGTGGCAACACAGGATCCTTAACCCACCTAGCGAGGCCAGGGATCAAACCTGTGTCCTCATGGATACTAGTCAGATTCGTTTCTGCTGAGCCATGACGGGAACTCCCCATTGTATTTTTTTATATATGTAATGATTTTTATTTTCTTTCATTATAGCTGGTTTACAGTGTAGTGTCAAATTTCTACTGTACAGTATTGCCCGTTGTATTTTTTGATGCGTTATTTGTAGTTTGATTAAATAGGAAGGTAAACATTGTTTCTCTGCCACTCATGAGTCTAAGTGCACAAATCTCTTCTAACAACTCTTATTTTTGTCTTCCTAAAATCAGTTCCTAAATGTAGAACAAACGCAATTTTAAAATTTCTGGATATATTACATACCTAAAACTAAATCTTTTATACGTGAAAATCACTATGATTTCTCAGAGGGCCTCTGAAATCCCAAGGATTTGCTCCGTCACCTTATAAAAAAAGATAGTGGAAATAATTAGGCTTGTCTAATATTTTACTATAGTAAAGTTACATGGGAAAAGTTGTCAGGTCAGAAGGGACATTCAGGGTTTCCTAAATTAAGTTCATGTTGGTAAAATATCAATATAAACATTTCAGAAATTGCATGCTATAGGAAGTCCTTGGCAATTTGTCAGTGCCCTCCCTCCCAGACAAATGTGCCTTCCATAACACTGTTTTACCTTCAGGAATAACCCTTATCAAAACTCTTACAAAATAGATATACTATACTCCAATACAGAATTTGAATCATCTCTGTAACAATAGAATTGGCAATAGTAATAAATTAACCACAGCCATTAAATCTCTTAATGTTCTTCTTTTACTCTAATGCTTACCTGAAGATTCTACTTCAGGAAAAAATTTATATCTTTAACAAAGAATTACCATCTCAGAGCCTCAGGGAAAAGGACTATACCAAGAACTTCACATGCTTGCCACTTTAAAAATAGGCTTCTGAGCTGACATCACGTAGATAAATTTCAGACTGCACCACTGGACTGAGGCAAGATGTCTGGAACTCTTTTTAATCCAATGTAAGGCTCAGACTACTATAGAGTCAGATAACCAGGAAGGATGTACTAGATAATGTCAAGCTTTCAGTATGATATCCAGTAATCCTTTTTTTTCCCTTTTAAAAATTTTCACAGTTTTTCATGACGTATGAAACCCAGGTTTTCTGACATGCATTTTAGAAAAAATATCATACATACTTGCCCAGATAAAAATAAACATGGAGCTATTGCTGAGAAACTAAAGGAAATATGGAGAATAAGGTAGCATTAGTTGTCCTGATAATAAGGGTGGTTTCATATTGGTTTTATGTAACTAAGGATCTATTTTATTTTTATTTATTTATTTATTTTTTGGCTGTTTCTAGGGCCGCACCTGTGGCATATGGAGGTTCCCAGGCTAGGGATCTAATCGGAGCTGTAGCTGCCAGCCTACACCAGAGCCACGGCAACATGGGATCTGATCCATGTCTGCGACCTACACCACAGCTCACAGCAACACCGGATCCTTAACCCACTGAGCGAGGCCAGGGATCAGACCCGCAACCCCATGGTTCCTAGTCGGATTCGTTAACCACTGAGCCAGGATGGGAACTCCTATTTTATTTTTAAACAATTCAGAAGGAAATCGTGATAATACATGCCATACTAATTTATTCATGTTCTTTTTATATTTATTTTGTTTCTGCTCTAGCTATTTCCTCTGCCTCCCCATCAGTATGGTTAGCCAATCCTTCAAGATTCAGCAGAGGTTCAGTTTTCTTCAGGAAGCCCTTCTCTGACCCTTGTAAGGTATGTCCATTATGAGCAAATAAGGCTCTTTACTTACCTCTGTCATAATTATTGATGTTTAAATTACCTATACTTTTTTCTTCCTCTGAACTGTAAAACCCTAAAAGAGTAGATATCTAAGTCATCTCTGAATTCCTAGCATTTAGTGCTGTCCCTGGAACCTGCAAGATACTCAATAAATGTTTATTGAACTCAATAAATGATAAAAGATACTCAAATGTTTATTGAAGAGTTAAATTATTAGGTACCATGCTAGACACTATGGCGAATACAAAGATGAATAAAACATAGTGCCTTTTCTATGTCAACAGTAGGTGGTTTTGTTCATAGGCTGATTAGAGGTTTGTGGACTTTTAGAATTAAGAAGCCATCAAATCTATTCTTTTTATTTGATGGATGTGAAACATTTCAATAGATTGTGATTTTTTTTCTCAAGATTATAATAGCAGAGCTAGTAATAATAGCAGAGCTAAGAGTTGAATCCAACCCTCCAGATACTTGTCAAGGTATACTGTGCTGACTCATCCTTTAATGATGAGCCTACAGTAATGATATCTGTATTATATATACAGGAATATATTAAGGAATAACAGCACTATAACTTTAAAAGGCCGATAAGCCAGAAATGTTTCTTCTTAATCTTTTAAACATAGCACATTATAGAATCCTTAAGCTGCCTAACTATTGCGTTTAAATTTATTTCTTTTTCATCATTCATCAAAAGTTTCTGTATATCCTTTATTAATATATTAAATGACTTGTATCAAAGCTGAGAAGTTATGTGTTGTAAAACATTTGTTTTTAACCTCTACTTTGTGGATCCATTGTGTTTTTGAACAATTGCCAAAACCTAACTCTCCCTTTCCTCCTCCCCATTCCAAATTTTTTTTTTTCTTTTTGTCTTTTTGCTATTTCTTTGGGCCGCTCCCACGGCATATGGAGGTTCCCAGGCTAGGGGTCCAATCGGAGCTGTAGCCACTGGCCTACGCCAGAGCCACAGCATCGCGGGATCCGAGCCGCGTCTGCAACCTACAGCACAGCTCATGGCAACGCCGGATCATTAACCCACTGAGCAAGGGCAGGGACCGAACCCGCAACCTCATGGTTCCTAGTCGGATTCGTTAACCACTGCGCCACGACGGGAACTCCCCAAATATTACTGATGGTAATTGTCTTACTTTTAGGGACACAAAAATAATGATTTCTTGCCTACATTGGTCAAACTTAGGCTAAAATCATATTGTAATAGTCAGTTTTTGGAGAACCATAAAGAAAATGGTTTAATTTTTAAAAGTAGCAGAATATATGGCACTTTGGCGTAAGAATTATTTTCAGCTCAAGACATTTGAAAAGAAATGGATATGAGAGAAACTATGCTCTACTCTTATTTGCCTAAAAGTAGTTATAAGGGAATTCCTCTAGCCCAGTACTTCTGGAAGGACAGAAGTTAAACACCAGAGAAAACTCTACACCCTTATCAGCCTGCAGTCAGCAAGAGAGAAATCTGTATAACAAACTTTACTAACTAGACCTTAGGTTCCTTTGCCCATATATTTACCTTCTACCACTTTGCCACCCAAGAAACTCAAAGTCCTTTTATCTTGTCACTTCTCTGAGAACTCTTTTTTTTAGTTGAAGCTGCTATATGAGGTCAGATTCCACCCCTTTCAGTTACTCATCACTGAGTACATTGGGTGGGTGTCTGATGCACTTATTAATAAACTTCTGTTTGTTGTTCTCTTGTTAATCTGTCTTTTGTCAGTCTAATTTACAAGGCCCCAGCTGGAGATGTTTTCCTCCTCTACGGTTTATTAATAGATATTTTTATTTCAACCATGTTTTAAAAATTCAGACTAGGTTTCCTAGTTTCTTCAAGATCCTACTGAGTAAAATGAAGAACTTCATTTACCCAAGCGTATACAAGAGAGTGGATAAAATAAGATTCAAAAGGTTACAGAAGAAAATACGAAGGAGCAGAAACAATGAGTTCAAATAAATCACATCAAAGTCTTAGGCTTAGGTTAAAAAAAAACCCCACTATACAAGTATAAAATTGAGGTTTTAATTAACTGTAATGAATGAGAGTTGGCTGTACCACTGAATTATCATAGGCAAGGGAAAAAAACTAATTTTTATAGAGCACTTCTAATGTGCCAAACAATGTGGTAGACGAATTATAAGCCTGATCTCTTTTTATCAGACTTAAATTGTAAGAATTTTACAAATCCCATCTGTACATGAAATTGCTGCTTAGAAAAAAAGTTACAAATCATATCAAAGCTACAATATTACTCTATAATATAAATAATTAAAATGAACCTTTGTGGTTTTTACTTCACATTCCTTCCTAGGCTACAAAGACAAAGATCAAAAACTATGAAATGCTTTCTTTATGTAAAATCCAATTGAGTATGGAACAAGTCACCTAAAGGAAGCATTTAATTCTATTATTGTGGCTATAAGACTGTTGTAGATCCTATTATCAAGTATTTTTGGAAGAAGGAAAAGACATTTATGGGATCCTGATTATATGAGTAGGTGCCTCCTGTACGGATTAGTGATGTGGTTAATTAACCCCCTGTTGTATAAAATTATCATAATCAGCTTAACTACAAATGATAAAATATTTGAGTAAAGGAAACTATACTGGATAAAACATAATTCCAGACAATGCTTAGAATCAGTTGTATGATAGAGGGCTAGTGCTTAGATTATACAAAAGATGTTAAGACTTGGATTTTTTTGTTTGTTTGTTTGTTTTCTAATTTATTTTATTGAAGTATAGTTGACTTACAATTATCCTTGTGTTAGTTTCTGCTATTCAGCAAAGTGACTCATATATATATTATATATATATTCTTTTTCATATTATTTTCCATTTATGGTTTATTACTGGATATTGACAATAGTTCCCTGTGCTATACAGTAGGACCGTTGTGTTTATTCTATATATAATAGTTTGCATCTGCTAATCCCAAACTCCCAATCCATCCCTCCCGCACACCCCTCCCCCTTGGCAACCAAGTCTGTTCTCTATGCCTCTGAGTCTGTTTCTGTTTTGTAAGTAAATTCATTTGTGTCATATTTTAGATTCCACATATAAGTCATATAATATGGTATTTATCTTTCTCTTTCTGACGTATCTTACTTAATATAATTTCTAGGACTATCCGTGTTGCTGCATATGGCATTATTTCATTCTTTTTTATGCCTGATTAGTATTCCAGTGTATGTGTGTGTGTGTTTGTGTATATATTCTCATATCTTTACCCATTCACCTGTTGATGGACATTTAGGTTGTTTACATGTCTTGGTTATCATAAATAGTGCTGCCGCTATGAACATGGGGGTGCATGTATCTTTTCAAATTATAGTTTTGTTCCAGATATATGCCCAGGGGTGGCATTGGTGGATCATAGGGCAACTCTACTGTTTTTTGATGATCCTCCATATTGTTCTCCATAGCTGCTGCATCAGCTTACATTCCCATCAACAGTATCGTTTCTTTTTCTCCACACCCTCTCCAGCATTTATTGTTTGTGAATTTTTTTTTTTTTTTTGCTTTTTAGGGCCGCACTTGAGGCATATGGAAGTTCCCAGGCTAGGGGGTTGAATCGGAGCTACAGCTGCCAGCCTATACCACAGCCACAGCAATGCCAGCTCCGAGCCACATGTGCTACCTACACCACAGCTCATGGCAACACTGGATACTCAACCCACTGAGTGAGGCCAGGGATTGAACCTGCGTCCTCATGGATGCTCGTCAGATTCATTCTGCTGAGCCACTATGGGAACTCCTGTTTGTGAACTTTTCAATGATGGCCATTCTGACTGGTGTGAGATGGTACCTCACTGTAGTTTTGATTTGCATTTGTCTAATAATTAGCAATGTTGAGCATCTTTTCATGGCTATTCACCATCTGTACAAGACTTGAATGCCTTTCAAAAACTCAAGTTTTCAAAAAGGTCAGAATTGTTTTATTTTGTTTTACTTAATTCTCTTTAATTTTTGCTAACTTTAGCAAAAACTACAGAATATCACATGGCATTTTTTTAATAAATATCAGAGTCATGGATAGATCACTTAGTAAAAACAAATTCATTCAAAATATTCATTGAGTATTACTATGTACACATCCCTCTGCTACACACAGATACACTAGACATTTTAGAGTCTAGTGAAAACACACAAACATGTATGCAAATATGTTTTAACAAATTGTGATAAAGTGCAATAAAAAACTGAGCAATGCAAGGGAGAATAATAGGAAGGGTGAGGTGGGGTGGGGACCTACTTTAGACTCAATAGTCAGAGAAGGTTTCTCTGCAGAAGTGAATTTAAGCTAAGGTATCAACCAGGAGAAGACTGAGGGAATAGCCTTCTAAGCAAAGTGACCAAACTGTGGGCAGGTCATCGAGAAAGATGCTTTGCTTGTTTGAACAGAGAAATGAAAAAGGACAGTGTAAGTAGAGCATAACAAGCTCCAGTAAACACAGACACACAGACACATACACACACAAACAACAGGAAACAAACAAAAAAATACCCTCGTATTATTGGGCTGTATTAAAAATATATTTGGTAGGTGCTCTCATCCCTACAACAACCCAGTACTATCCCTATAGTATCATTTCCCTCACTTCTTTTCCTTACAGCTGAGGAATGAGTCTTTGAAACAAAGTTACAAAGGAAAAATAAAAATAGCCGAGATAGGATTTTAATCCAGATCCAACTCCAAAGCCCATATTCTTTGTTTACCTATTCTCCTTTATGATCAATACACAAAATGTAGTTGAAAGATGGCTGGCTAATGGCCATGAGGGAGAATTCAGTTAACTAACTAGCCTATGTGTAAAAATGGAGCAAGTAACTATGGTTTCATAGCACATTGTTTTCAGAGACTGTCATGCCTTCTAAGGGGTAGATGTCATGTTTCAGTACATAGGAAATTACATTTGGAGAGCTCCATCAGGGAAAAGAAAGAGAGAAGGGTAAAACTAGAAAAGTTGGGTGGTGATACCTTAATCAACAGTCATTTTGTATTAGAGTAAGTTAGAGGGGGAACCATTTATGCTTCTGGCATGTATCTGCCTTTGAATCCCCATGGTAAAGCTGTTAGGTAAAGATTAATATCAGAAGTCACTTTAACTTTTAAAACAGAACCCATGCGATGTCATAGATTTTACTTTTAGACATTTTTGATGTTAACACAACAAAATTTTGTTTAGCAAGAACTTGCTAAATAAAAAGTCACTTTTATTACCTTTTGAGTTGGCTTTTTTTCCTTGATTAGCCTAGTTAAAGATTTGTAACTTTTGTTTATCTTTTCAAAAAACCAACTCTTAGGTTCATTGATTTTTTTTTTATATTATCATTCTAGTCTCTATTTTATTTACTCATGCCCTAATTTTATTATTTCCTTACTTCTACTAACTTTGGGCTAAGTTTGTTCTTCTTTTTCTAATTTACTTGAGGTATAAAGTTAGGGTGTATACTTGAGAGCTTTCTTTTTTCTTAATGTAGGCATTTATTGTTTTAAACTTTCCTCTTAGAACTGCTTTTGCTACATCCCATAAATTTTGGTATGTTGTGGCTTTGTTTTTGTTTGTCTGAAGATACTTTCTGATTTCCCCTCTGATTCATTGGTTGTTCATGAGAATGTTATTTAATATCCTCTTATTTGTGAATATTTTGGCTATATTCCTGTTGTTGATTTCTCATTTTATACCTTAGTGATTGCAAAAGATACTTGATAAGATTTTAGTCTTCTTAAATTTGCTAAGGCTTGCTTTGTGGCCCAACACATGATGTATCCTGAAGAATGTTCCATGTGTGCCTGAGAAGAATGTGTCTTCTGGTACTGTTGGGGAGAATGTTTTGTGTATGTCTATTAGGTCCATTTGGTCTGTAGTGTTATTCAGGTCCACTCTTCCGTTATTAATTTCCTGTCTAGATGATCTAGGCAGTGTTGGAAGTGGAGCATTTAAGTCCCCTACTATTGTATTGGTATTTTGGAACTGACCCGTATATCACTATATAATGACCTTCTTGTAGCTTGTGATGGACTTGGACTGAAAGTCTATTTTATCTGCTATAAGTATAGCCACCCCTGCTCTCTTTTGCTTACTATTTGCATGGAATACCCTTTTCCATCCCACATTTTTCACCTTTTAAATCTGAAGTTTTTGTATACTTGCTTTCCTGGTATTTTTTCCTCATATTTAAGTTATAAAAAACAGACATCCATTAAGTGCAAATCACAAAATGGATACTTAATCAATCTTAAAAGAAACCAGATGTTTTCTAAAAGTGGCAGCTTTTGCCCACCTAGAAAAGGATTACTCTGCTTATACCTATAAATGTTGTTAGCTTTTAGTTAGAGAAAATCCACCAGATGGCAACCTCATCTGCATGTGAAACGTGATGTGCAATCCTCTGCAACCCATTATAGGTCCCTGGAGCCAAATGCTCCCTGATTAATGGCTGATGTCTATACCGATCCTAGTAGATGGATACTAGGTAGTCACTTGGCAGTGATTGTAGGAAGGTGGGGGATGTGCAAAGTTGAAATTTATTTAGTATCAAGTATGAAATATATTTTAGTAACATTCTTATAAAATGAATATTGAAAAGGGAAATAATAGTATCTATTTCCATGTTGCCCTCTACACATGTTTCTTATTTGAAGCTAAAGGGAAACATTCATTTCTCCAGTGTATAGAGCTGCAGACAGTATTATCTCCCCATGAATCATAAGTTATTCTAGTTGGATCCTTGTACCTAATGGCAATCTGATAGCTAGCTGGTTTATTGCTTGAAATGCAAACTATCTTCTTTATTTCTAAACCTGATAGTATGCAGAGAGTACTGCTGGGGATATTTAACATGTCCCTTATTGTTTTCTGTTTATAAACAACTTGCCCTGAGGTACTAATTAGGTGGAAGATATTGCTTATACTTAGCAAATACTGTTGTGTTTTTCCATGCAAATATAGCTGTGGTCAAGGCAAAAGCCATTGATGTGTTGATTAGGAGAGATGCAAATTTCTGAAAATATCTATGATAGTAGAAGTTCCAGAAAAAGAAAAAAAAAAAAGGATTCGTTGAAAATTTTATTCCTGAATAGCTAGAATTCTAATTGTATCTTAAATTTAAGTAATAAATTTATTTCTAAAGTGGAGTATTTCACCTATGTTAAAATGCAGCTGTTTAAGACATTTGTTAGAATTATATATCTATAATACCTAATAGACTGCCTTTTCCTATGACTCTAATTGACTTTATTTTGCATCTGTATATTTCTCAAAATCCATGTTTGAAAAATATGTTTTTTTCCAGTGTCCTGTGTATTTTAAACATTATTGGGGTTTATTTTACATATCATATAATTCACCCATTTCAAGTACAATTCAATGATTTTTAGCAAATTTAGGTCTCCTGAGTATTTTTTAAATGATATAGATGTACCTAGATCCTGTTCCTCATTACATGATAAATACTGAGCATTTTGGCAACTCATCTATCCTTGGCTTCTAACATGCCTAGTTTTAGATGTTGTTTACATGTAATGGTCAAAAAATCTGACTCTTATATGTTTGAAATTGTGTTAGTGTCAGTGTCTCAGTGCCTCATCTTCTAGCTTGAGGAAGACACACTCACATTACATTACAGAGTTGGAATTTTGGCTTCATTGTCATGTAATACTAACAAATCTAGCCTTCAGTACTACCCAGACCATTGGAGCTAGTGAATATTATTTTAATTTAACACATGTGCAGTACTGACAGTACATTAAAGCATTTTAGAACACATGACAGACTGTTTTTGCTTTTGAAGGATTTACGAAATAATTGGAAAATTGATCTGGGTGTACAAAGCCCTTCAGAAAGATCATTAGACTCCTTTCATACTCTCCTTTCTCTCTTTCTTTCCTAATTTCTCTTCCTCATCCCCCAAACATATCACCTTGCATTTGCCTTTTCTGCCATCTAGATTTGCTCACATGGCTCCAAGTTCAAATCACATCAGCAAAATGTACACCAAAACTGATGTACATTTTCTATTAAATTGGTCCCCTTCTTCATCTTTGTATGAAAGGTTGTATTGTAAAACAGAAGAAAAATATCCAGGTCAGTATGACCATTGATAGTTATCAGGGACTCGTGTCTCCCTCAGTTGGAAGAGTTTCTTTGACCTTGAGAAGGAAATCTACCTGTATTTGAGCAAATAAATTCCTGAGTTTAGTTTATTTATGTCTTATGTACCTAGCAACCAAAAAGTTGAACAAATTGTCAAAAACAACAATTTCAACACTCTGGAAATTGATCCAAGGATATAATAAACTGAGAAATTCTGAACTTTGGGTAAGAACAGAGCAAGTCTATGGTGTACTTACTTAAGTGTGATGGTTAGTTTTCTGTGTCAACTTGATTGCACTAAAGGGTATACAGATAGCTGATAAAACATTTCTGAATGTATCTGTGAGGGTGTTTCTGGGAGAGATTAGCATTAGAATCAGTAGAATGAGTAAAGAAGATCTACTCCACCAGTATGCGTGAACACCATCTAATCCACTGAGAGCCCAAAAAGCGGAGTAAGGGCAAATTTGCACAGCTTGAGTCCCATCTTCTCCTGCCCTCCGATATTGATGCTTCTGGTTCTTGGACCTAAGACTCAGACTGGAACTTATTCCATTGGTTCCCTTTGTCCCTGGTGGTTCAACCAAAGTGAGGCAGACTGTAATATAAAAACTAGCAGCTTTGCTGCTGCTGCTGCTGCTGCTACTGCTACTGCTGCTGCTGTTGCTGCTGCTACTGCTGCTGCTGCTGCTGTTGCTGCTGCTGCTGTTGCTGTGGAAAGGAACTCACTTAATTTAGAACATTGTCAGATCTCAGTGGGAAGCAGATAAGAAGGACTGCTAGCTTAAGGTTGCAGGACTGTTTGGGGCAGGCAGTGGACCAGCAACTGGCAGGGGATGTAACAATGAATTCCAGGAAGGGAGACAGCCATAGTGGACTTGACAGGTAATCCACATATCCTGTGTACATACTCACACATCCCTGACCTACATGCCTATGAGAAGCAAGAGAGTCCAGCAGAAAGTAAAAGCTGGAACAGATTTCAAGGCAATTTGAAGTTTGCATGTGTTCCCCAGACCATACACAGATTTGTCAGCAGATGTTAAACATCTTCTGGTTGAAGGTGTTTGAGCAAAACCTTAACATTAAGCTATGCAGATACAGGAGCAACCCTGAGGAAGCTAGTCTTTAAAAATAAAAGCAAGGGGGAAAAATCTTAGCAGAGCTATCAGCAGCCACACATTGTAGTGGAGACAGAGATCATAAACTTAGTTTAGGCAAGTTAGTAAACAACCAAGAAAATAATGACAGCAACCATCAGGAGGCAAAATTAGAATTCAGAGTTGTTATGACATACAGCTGACCCTTGATCGCAGTGAAGACATTACCATAAGACTCCTTCATTGATATCATACCACTCTCCTCTCCTTCTACCCCTAATACCTGGCAACCATGAATCTCTTCTCCATCTATGTAATTATGTTATTTCATGAATGTTACAAAAGCTCAGTATATGAGCTTTTTTGCCTTTTTTTTTCACTTAGATAATGCCCTTGAGATCCATCCAAGTTTTTACAGGTATCAATAACTTTTTTTTTAAACTGCTGTACAATAGTTTAACCATGCATCCATTGAAAGGCACATGGGTAGTTTCCAGGTTTTGACTATTAACAAATAAAACTGCTATGAACATTCACGTACAAGTTCCTGCATGAAAATAAATCTTCATTTCTCTGGGATGAATATCAAGAGTACAATTGCTGGATCATATATTAAGTCCATTTTTAGATTTGAGAGGGACTGCCAAACTGTTTTCCATAGTATCTGTACTGTTTTACATTCCTACCAGCAATGTATAAGTGATCTAGCTTCTCTATATCCTTACCAACATTTGATGTTATTACTGTGTTTTGTTTTAGCCTTTCTGATAAGTGTGTAGTGATATCTCATTGTACTTTTAATTCACATTTCTCTAATGACTGATGATATTGAACATCTTTTCATGTGTTTATTTGCCGTATGTATATCCTTTTGGGTGAAATGTCTGTGCACGCCATTTGTCCGCTTTCTAGTTGGATTGTTTATTGTAGTGCTCAGTTTTGAGAGATCTTTATATACTTTAGATGCAAGATCTATATATATCTTGAGTATGTAATTGCACATATTTTCCCTCAGACTGGAATTTGTCTTTTCTTCTCTTAAATAGAATCTTTCACAAAGCAAAAGCTTTTCGTTTTGATGAGGTCCAATTTATCAGTTTTTCATTTTATCAGTTGTGCCATTTGATGTCAAGTCTAAGAACTTTGCCTAATCCCACCTAAGCCTCAAAGATTTTTCCCCATGTTCTTTTCTATAAGTTTTATAGTTTTATATTTTGCATTTATGCCCATTATCTATCTGAGTTAATTTTCATATAAAGTTTAGGTCAAGGTTCTTTTTTTTTTTTTTTTTTTGCCAATGGCTATCCAGTTTCTCCAGCATCATTTATTGAAAAGGCTATTCTTCCTCCATTGAATTGCTTCTGTTCCTTTGTCAAAAATTATTGGATGTATCTGTGGGGATCCATTCCTATGTACTGTATTCTGTTCCATTGATCTATGTGTCTCTCTCTGCAGTTTATCGTTTTAATAGAAATAAAGTCAAGTTATAGTTTTTCCTTACTATAATTTTGCCAGTAAAATTTCACACTCTTTTTTCTTATGAAAAAAAAGCCCATCATAACTGGAGCAAACCTTGGCAAAATTTTAACACATTTTACTTGCTTCTTTTTAGATTAAGATAAACCAAGGCAAAAGAAAATTCCCTTTCTGAAAATCTTCTACAATGTCATCTATCGCTGTTCCCTTTTATTTCAGAAAGACTGAAATAATCAGATGCTTTAAAGAAAAACTAATCTCTTTTTACCTTGATTTAAAAAAGAATCACAGGAGTTCCCATCATGGTGCAGAGGAAACGAAACTGACTAGGAACCATGAGGTTGCGCTTTTGATCCCTGGCCTCACTCAGTGGGTCAGAGATAGGGGTTGCCATGAGCTGTGGTATAGGTCGCAGACGCAGCTCAGATCTGGCATTGCTGTGGCTCTGGCGCAGGCCGGTGGCTACAGCTCTGATTAGACCCCTAGCCTTGTCTGGGAACCTCCATATGCCGTGGGTGCGGTGCTAAAAAGACAAAAAGACAGGAAAAAAAAAAAAAGAACCACAAACTGTAAACCAAGTATAATGGAAAAAATAAAAATCATTTAAAAAATAAAAATAAAAAAATAAAAAACCCTACAGGCATTACCTTATATACCCAGGTTTATTTCTCTGTTACTGTCGTTACTAGTATATTTATATTAATTATAACTTCAAAAAAAGTAACTAACTTCCATTTCACAGAAAAAAACTGAGGTAAGGAATTGAGAACTGTTGTACACAAAAATGAAGCAGAATAGCAAAATTTATGAGTACATAACTTTCTACAGCTCTGCATATCTCTTTTACATCTTAAAGTGTCAAAAATTGGAGTTCCCATTCACGGCTCAGTGGTTAACAAATCCAACTAGGATCCATGAGGTTGCGTGTTCGATCCCTGGCCTCACTCAGTGGGTGAAGGGTCCGGTGTTGCTGTGAGCTGTGGTATAGGTTGAAGACGCGGCTCAGATCTGGCATTGCCGTGGCTCTGGTGTAGGCTGGTGGCTACAGCTCTGATTCGACCCCTAGCCTGGGAACCTCCATATGCCATGAGTGTGGCCCCAGAAAAGACGAAAAGCCAAAAAAAAAAAAAAGTGTCAAAAATTAACATATCATTAACGTGGCCAAAGGCATATCTATTCTGTCGCATATAAAAAATAAGCAAATGTGGGAGTTCCTGCTGTAGCACAACTGGATTGGCAGCATCTTTGCAGCACCAGGGTTCGGGTTCCATCCCCTGCCCTACATAGTGAGTCAAAGGATCCAGGATCCAGGATTGCTGCAGCTGTGGCATAGTTTGCAGCTGCAACTAAGATCTGATACCTGACCTGGGAACTCCATGTGCTGTGGGGGCCACCAAAAAAGAGAGAAAAAGAGCAAATGTGGACTTCCCTTGTAGTACAGTTGGTTAAGGATCTGGAGTTGTCACTGCAGCAGTGCTGGTTGTTACTGTGGTACAGGTTCGATCCCTGGCCCAGGAACTTCGACACATGCCATGGGCACAGCCGGAAAAAATAAGCAAATGTATGGTAGTTTGAAATTAGGCTTGGTAATCATTTTTTTGGTATTCCATTTCACTCAGAAATTATCTAACAGTCAAAGATTATTCATTAATTAGCTTAGTTTGATAATAATCCAAGTGTTGAATGTAGCTAAAAATCTTGAAAATTATGTTCTAGCGACAAAACACAATTGCAGTTTATGTAAAAAGTTTGCCCAAATAATGATGAAATTTAGTACAAGACAAATTTACATTTTTTCAATCTTAAAAATTATATAAAAATTATATTAACTTATTTGGTAAGTAAATTAAAATAAGGAGTTTAAGAAATTCACAGTAAGTAGTCTTTTCCTAAGACAAAATTTTATAAAAATAAAATGTATATTTTATTACACTTAATATACATTTGAGAAAGAGATGTAGAGCTAAAACTTAAACTATCAAACAAATCTAAACTGTCCAAGGATTCTTAATTATGTAAACATAAATTCTCAAAATGTTTCTGAGTTAGCTATTTCTGTAAGGTTTTTATAAATATATAGCCATTTAACATATTAGAAGTTCATTTAAAATTTTGTCATTTATAGGAATATTAGATTTATATGTCCTTATATATTTATAAATAAATTATAATTGATCTCCTTAAAGAGACAATATGATGTAATTTATTATTACTCTTCATAGATAGGAAACTATTGCATGTTCACATGAATAGGTCTTTGTATTCTAGAAACACAGATATATGGAAAGCTAATACCTTCAATTCTACCACTTCTGCAACAGGTAAACACAAACACAAAAACTCTTAGGACTAGATATGAAAGAGCTGTTTTCCCTCACAATGGACAAAAAGTTCTTAATAGATTTGAGTTCATAAATAGACAAAAAGCCTGTGCAGGCCATATTCTCTGTTTCTCATCCAGCAGAGAATAACTTTCCGCCATTCATCCAATAGAAATCACCAAGCAGTCAGACAATAAAAAATAAATTCCCAATCATTACTGCCATAAGTGGGAATAATTTTGTCATGTGCAAACAAGAAGCAAAAACAGAAAAACCACTAGAGAAGAGAAAATAAAACCCATAAAAAACAGAATAAGGAGTTCCCTTCACGGCTCAGTGGTTAACTAACCCAACTAGGATCTATGAGGACTCAGGTTTGATCCCTGGCCTCGCTCAGTGGGTTAAGGATCCGGTGTTGCCATGAGCTGTGGTGTGGGTTGCAGATATGGCTCAGATCTGGTGTTGCTGTGGCTGTGGTATAGGCTGGCAGTTGTAGATTCGATTCGACCCCTAGTCTGGGAACCTCTATATGACGCAGGTGTGGCCCTAAAAAGCAAAACAACAACAACAACAACAACAAAAAACAGAATAAGCAAAGTTCAACTTATATTGCTGCTTGAGATTCACTCTGACAGCCAAGAAAAATGAATTTGGGCTTAAATAGACTATGAGGCACATTTCTCCCACAATGCAGTTTTTGGTCTCCGTCAAGTAAGTCAACTTTGGCATCTCTATGGAATCTCCAAAACTGTCAAAGCATAATTTTCCAACAAGTAAAATGATAATACACTGACAAATATACAATGAATACATGTCAAAGATTTTATTTAACTCATTAATTAATGAAGGAACCATTCAGGTGTCATGCCTGGCTCAAAGACCATTTTAAAAGCAGAGTATTGATAGGAATAGAAGATTACTAGATTAGACTACAAAATTTGTCTACAGACAGAAATTATTTGCATTTAGCCAAGACAAAAATCTACACATTAACATACAACATCACTAAATCTGGAACCTTAAATAAATAGAAAACAGTGAGTTGGACAAGTTGGACAATTATCCTGGTCTCCCAGATCATGTGTTGGCAAATTATAGCCTGTGAGTTAAATCTGGTTACTCATTTGTTTACGTGTGGTGTATGGCTGCTTTCATGTTACAGTGGCAGAGTACAGTACTTGTGAGACTACATGGCCCACAAAACTGGAAATATTTACTATCTGGATATTTGCAGAAACCATTTTCTGGTCATCGCTCTAATAATCCTTGGATGACCTTTCTTAAGATAGTGAAAATAAGCGGCCTGATCTTTTTGCATTATTTCTAAGTTTCAGATACTTTTTCTAATACTGTTCTGCTTCTGCTGTGGTGAAAATGATTTCTTCCTCTTTGATGTTCACAAATTTATTTGTATCTTTCTTATAATATTATTATGGAGTTGTGATCTTCTCTTTAATTGATTTAAGCTTATTGAGAATATCTCATTCACCTTTGTATCTGCACTTTAGCACAGTGCTTTGCAAACAGTAGATATTCAATAAATCTTCATTGAAATTAGAATAAAGACTGAAAATGTGAATATGAAAACTCAGGAAAGCCTAGAGGTTGAAATTGCTTAGGGAGGATTGCAGGGATGGGCAGCAGAGAGGTAAATGATGTCCTATGTAAAATGATATAAATGTGAAATATTATAAATTCTTCTGCTAAATTTTATTATTTCCAAGGACCCAATCATATATCTATAATGTACCATAGTTTCATTGTCTCTATGATATGAATAGTATTTGCCATTTACTGAGCTATTTGGAATGTCTCAGACCTAGAATAAATAACTTGCATTTTTATTAGCTCTAGTTCTTACTAGGAATTAACACACTTGGTCAATAAAACTTTATCCAGTATTGACAGTGGCAAAACCATTGAAAACCATACTTTTATATAATAAACATGCTATGACAAAAGGGTTTTTTTTTTTGGTTACTTTTCATGTGTAACATATAGTTTAGAAGATATAGTTTGAATGATGAAGTTTTGGGTTTTCCAGAACATTTGAATGATTTATGTAGAAAAGCAGACTGAATGGTACTTTGACTTCCCTAATAATTCCAGGTACCATGCAAATTATACTCAGTAAATATCATCTGAATTAATTTGAAATGTGGTTTTATTCTATCATGGAGTATTAGGAGATGGCTAGGCAGCACATGCTATTATTTTTATCTTATAAATGAGAAGTTCAGGTATAATCATCATTGACATTAACAGGCCTTGATCCTGGCTCATCTGACATTAAGGTAAATCTTTCTGCTAAGAAAACTTCAAAATAGGAAAAGTTTTTTCATCGTGAGATATTTGTAAAATGTCTGATTTTCTAAAACAGAGTAACTTTAAGTATACGTAAAATATTCTACTGCCTCTCCAAGTTTACCTGAGCCTATATTATCATCTGAAGGGTTTTAAAAATTTTTTGTCTTAAAGGATTGTTCAGTTAGCATCAGATGACTAGCTCTTTTTGAAAAAGTAATTAAATGGACCAGTTATTTCAGATATGTAAGTGAGAATGTGATTTAGTTGATTTCACAGTTAACATTTTAACTTCAATAAAAAGCAATTCCTAGTTTTCTCCTTGGGCTTATCTAACACAAATGAATACCAATTAAAGTACAATCTTTCCACTGGGTTTAGATCATCATTTTTCTAATTATGGTATAAATCTCTCAATGGAAAAAAAACCCTTCATCTGTAAAGAAGCAATTCCCAACAGAAATCTCATATATTATAGAATATCAATTATTATTCATTTCTCAATACCTTTGCCAAAGGAGGCATGCACCAGTCAGTGCATTAAAATGATGGAGTTTAAGGGAAAGGTAAGTACATGGGGAACAAGTAAAAATATTGAGTATATAAAACAACTCATTTGACTTTTTATAATCTTGATTTTCCTTCACTGAATTTGGAGTGTTTTTAAATCTGTTTTTCTGCTATTGGGTAAAATCAAATATTTTCTCTATTCCATGAAGAATAATGTACTCTTGCTCTCCTTTAGTTTGCTGTCTGTATAAAATGATTTTATTGCCCACGATATAATTTGGGTGGCAGTATAATCTAAGCCCCTAAGAGTATTGGCTAAGCTTACATGTTATGATTTAACCAGACACTGATAAAGAAATTTAATTCATACTGATCATAATAGCTTAATTATTTCTGTGGTGATTTTTAAACATTAGTCAGTTGGCTGAAATGCATTGATCTTCATGTTGCATCTATTGTTCTCATTCATTTAGATACGGAGTATGAGTTCCTCATTAGAAGGGAAGTATGTAACATTTATTTTATGGAATCTACTTTGAATAAGTACAAACATAATTTGTATTATAAATATAAAATCATATTCTATAATATAAACAAAGTTTATTGACTATAATATAAATAATGATTATCACTCCAAAAATAGTGATTATCATATATCTCTTGGTGATGGTTGACATGTCACCATCATAGACAGTGATTAATTCCACTTATACATGTCACTGTACTGGATATTATTCATAGGCAGTAAAACAAAAGGGTAATTGTCCCTAGACGTTTATTAGTTGTGAAATCACAACTAATAAACAGACCTGAATGCTTCTCTACATCAAAATGATGTAACATCAGAATTGGAAAGGGGGGTCATCTAGTCTAATTTCCTGCTCATTGCAGAAATCTCACCTGTAATTTAACTGATAGGCAGTGTCACGTAGAAAACAATGGGCTTTGAGGTCAGGCTTGAATTCGAATTCTAATTTAACCATTCATGAGCTGTATGACCTTGTCCATGTTACTTAACTTGGCTCTTCATCTCCTAATCTGTGGAATCAAAATGATAGTGATGTCTACCTTGGCTGATATTTACTGGAGCAGTCATTATGTAGTTGCACTTACATTTTAGACACCCTTCCTCATCTCTCATATTTAGAGTTTCCTAAGCTATAAGTGTTAATTATCTAGCATAACCTAAATTACTTTGTATTTACCAAGCACAGTTCAATAGAACAGTGATTAAAAGATGTAAGAGTTGATATAGCACACTCAGCTTCCCCTTCTTGCAAATAGCAAACCAGTGGGAGCAAAGACTAGTTTTGATCCAAAGAAGTACTCTATAGACTTTTTATTGTAAGACCCTAACTGTAAAAAATACTTGGCATACACTCTCCCAGATTCAGTTATAAATAATATACAGTTACTGTACTATTGTGTTTACTATAAAACATATTAACATATTAGAAATTATAAAATAAGATACAAATAAATATAAATATAGGGTATCCAGAGTATATAGAGAACTCTTACAATGCAGCAATACAAAGACAAATTACGGAGTTTCCATCATGGCTCAGTGGTTAACAAACCTGACTAGCATCCATGAGGGTGCGAGTTTCATCTCTGGCCTCCCTCAGTGTGTTGGGGATCCGTCCTTGCCAGGAGTTGTGGTGTAGGTTGTAGACATGGCTGTGGCTGTGGCTGACAGCTACAGCTCCAGTTTGACCCCTAGCCTGGGAACTTCCACATCTCCAGCTTTGTTCTTTCTCAAGATTGTTTTGGCTATTCAAAGTCTTTTGTGTTTCCCTACAAATTTTAGAATTATTTGTCCTAGTTCTGTGCAATATACTATTGGTATTTTGATAGGAATTGTGTTTAATTTACGGAGTGCCTTGAGAAGTATGGTCTTTTTACTAAGTTAATTACTCCAATCCATGAACATGGTACGTCTTTCCATTTTTGTGTGTGTTGTCTTCAGTTTCTTTCATCAGCATCTTACAGATTTCTGAGTACAGGTCTTTCACCTCCTTAGGTAGGTTTGTTCCTAGGTACTTTATTCTTTTTGATGCAATTGTAAATGAGATTATTTCCTTAATTTCTCTTTCTGATAGGATAGTTCATTGTTAGTGTATAAAAACACAACAGATTTCCGTGTATTAATTTTATATCCTGCATGTTTATTTAATTCATTGATGGGTTCTAGTAGTTTTCTGGTGGCATCTTTAGAATTTTCTATGTATAGTATCATGTAATCTACAAATAACAACAGTTTTACTTCTTCCTTTCAAATTTGGAGGTTTTTAATTTCCTTTTATTTTTTTTGTGTGGGGGGGTGCCTGTCACATGCAGACATTCCTGGGCCAGGAATCAAACCTGAGCCATGGCAAAGACAACACCAGATCCTTTACTGCTAGGCCACCAGGGAACTCCTAATTCTTTTTCTTATCTGATTGCTGTGACTAGCACCTCCAGTAGTATGCTAAATAAAAGTTTTGAGAGTGGGCATCTTTGTCTTGTTCCTAATCTTAGAGGAGATACTTTGAGTTTTCACCATTGAGTATGATGTTAGCTGTGGACTTATTATGTTAAGGTATGTTCCCTCCATATGCACTCTTTTTTATCACAAATGGATTTTGAATTTTTGTCAAAGCTTTTTCTGTATTTATTCATTTATTTATTTTTGTCTTTTTGCCATTTCTTGAGCCGCTCCCACAGCATATGGAGGTTCCCAGGCTAGGGGTCAAATCGGAGCTGTGGCTGCTGGCCTACACCAGAGCCACAGTAACGCAGGATCCGAGCCGCGTCTGCAACCTACACCACAGCTCACAGCAACGCCGGATCGTTAACCCACTGAGCAAGGCCAGGGATCGAACCTGCAACCTCATGGTTCCTGGTCGGTTTCATTAACCACTGAGCCACGACGGGAACTCCTGAAGCTTTTTCTGTATTTATTGAGTTGATCATGTGGTTTGTATTTTTCTTCAATGTGTATTTATTCTTCAATATACAATATGGTGTGTAACATTGATTGAATTGTGGATATTAAAGATCCTTGTGTATCTGACATGAATCCCACTTGATCATGGTATATGACTCTTCTAATGTATTGTTGGATTTGGTTGCTAATATTTTGTGGAGGACTTTTGCCTCTATGTTCATTAATGATATTGGCCTATAATTTTATTTTTTGTGTATGATATCTTTGGTTTTGGTAGTATGGTGATGCCAGCCTCATAGAATGAGTTTGGAAGTGTTCCTTCCTCAGCAATTTTTTGGAATAGTTTGAGAAGGATAGATTTAACTCTTCTCTAAATGTTTGGTAGAATTCACCTGTGAAGCCATCTGGTCCTGAATTTTTATTTGTTGGGTGTTATTTATTACTGATTCAATTTTATTATTGGAAATTAGTCTGTTCATATTTTCTATTTCTTCCTGGTTCAGTCTTGTGAGATCGTACATATCTAGGTATTTGTCAATTGTGTCTAGGTTTTCCATTTTATTGACATATAGTTGTTCATGTAGTCTCTTATGATCCTTTGTATTTTGGTGGTGTCAGTTGTAACTTCTCTTTTCTCATTTATGATTTTATTGATTTGGGCTCTCTTTTGAGTCTGGCTAAATATTTATCAATTTTGTTTACCCTTTGAAAAAAAACAGCTCTTAGTTTCATTGATCTTTTCTACTAGTTTTTTTTTTGTGTGTGTCTATTTCATTTATTTATTCTCCAATCTTTATGATTTCTTTTCTTCTACTAACTTTGGGTTTTGTTATTCTCTTTCTAGTTCTTTTAGGTGTAAGGTTAGGTTGTTAGATTTTTCTTTTTTCCTGAGATAAGCTTGTTTTGCTATAAACTTCCCTCTTAGCACTGCTTTTGCTGTGTCCCATAGATTTTGGAACATTGTACTTTCATTTTCATTTGTTTCCAGGTTTGTTTTGATTTCCTTCTCAATTTGTTCAGTGATCCATTGGTTGTTTAGTAGTATGTTGTTTTTCCTCCATGTGTTTGTGTTTTTTGCAGTTTTCTTCTTGTAGTTGATTTCTAGTGGTCAGAAAAGATACTTGGTATGGTTTCAATTTTCTTTTTTCGTTTTTTGATTTTTAGGACCACACCCACAGCATATGGAGGTTCCCAGGCGAGGGGTCCAATCCTAATCAGAGCTACAGCTTCTGGCCTATACCACAGCCATAGCAACATCAGATCCAAGCTGTGTCTGTGACCTACACCACAGCTCACTGCAATGATGGATCCTTAACTCACTGAGTGAGGTCAGGGATCAAACCTCATGGTTACTAGTCAGATTCATTTCTGCTGCACCACAGTGGGAACTCCTGGTTTCAATTTTCTTAAATTTACTTAGGCTTGTTTTTTTGGCTTACCATGTGATATAACCTGGAGAATGTTCCATGTGCACTTGAAAAGCATGGGTATTCTGCTGCTTTCAGATGGAATGTCATATATATGTGTGTGTGTGTTAAGTCCATCTGATCTAATGTGTAATTTAAAGTCAGTGTTTCCTTTTGGTTTTCTGTCTGGATCATCTATCCATTGATGTAAGCATGGTGTTGAAGTCCTCTACTAATATTGTTACTGTCAATTTCTCCCTTTATGTCTGTTAATATTGGCTTTATGTATTTAGGTGCTCCTATGTTGGGTGCATATATATTTACAATTGTTATATCTTTTTGGAATTATCTGGTGATTATTTTGTAATGACTTTCTTAGTCTCTTGTACAGTCCTTGTTTTAAAGTCTATTTTTTCTGATATAAGTATTGCTATGCAATACTTTAGATTTCCATTTGCATGGGATATCTTTTTTATTTCTTTTCATTTTCATTTGCATGGGATATCTTTTTCCATCTCTTCATTTTCAGTCTGTGTGTGCCTTTAAATCTTAAGTGAGTCCCATGTATATGTATCTTATTTTTGTATCTATTCATCCACTTATATCTTTCAATTGGAGCATTTAGTCCATTTACATTTGTGGTAATTATTGATATGTATATTCTTAGTGCCATTTCATTGTTTTTAACTTATTCATGTAGTTCTGTTTTGTTCCTTTCTTCTTTTGTTCTCTTCTTTTGTGATTTGATTACTATCTTTAGTGTTATGTTTTGATACCTTTCTCTCTTTGTGTGTGTGTGTATCTATTACAGATTTTGGGTTTTGGCCACCATGGGGTTTATATATAGGTAAAATCATAATTTATACAGATATAAAATAAACCACACATCAAAGCTTGTATTTCACTTGCATTACTCATTGGATAAGTAAGATGTTAATACTGATTCAAGGGAGAGTCCAAAGAATAGGCACATATAATCAGATGAATCAGATGAATTTCCTAATAGGTGCAAAATTGAGCAATACTCACAGAGAAATAAAATGTAATGTGTGGAGTCATCTCTTCTTGAATCAATTGCATCCTCGCCACAAAAAAATTCATTTTCATCTCTATGGTTAAAAAATATTTTTGCATTATTATAAGTTTTCTACAATATAAAGAATTATAAAATAGCCCAAAGTGATTGCAAGGCATAGATCTTAATAGAATCAGATAATTCCTAAAGGTCTGCTAGACAACATCTAGCATTCCACTGAAAGGACAACTACTAATCTTGTGTGCTTTTTTTTGTTAGTATTTCACAATTTTTACAGAACAGTCTGTTGATCAGGCAGTGCTAAGTCTATTAAACTTACTGCAGTATGAGAGAAAACTTCCATCGCTGTTCCAAAATGGAGACATTAAGGAAGGGTGTTTATAGGGATTTAGGGGTTTGATGCTTGGAGTTGGTGATTTTAAGGTGATTTTTAAGATAGGAATCTCCTATAGATTGGGCAGAGATTATGAGAATGTTGCTTGGGATTGGTGGTGCAGCAAGGATGAGGATCTTGAATTGATTCTTGACAATTAACTATTTTAGTTGGCTCATCTTGTAATAGCAAGTATTTTCTGCAGTGAGTAGCTAAATTTTTTTTTTTTTTTGTCTTTTTGCTATTTCTTGGGCCGCTCCCGCGGCATATGGAGGTTCCCAGGCTAGGGGTCCAATCTGAGCTGTAGCCACTGGCCTACGCCAGAGCCACAGCAACGCAGGATCCGAGCCGCGTCTGCAACCTACACCACAGCTCACGGCAATGCCGGATCATTAACCCACTGAGCAAGGGCAGGGACCGAACCCGCAACCTCATGGTTCCTAGTCGGATTCGTTAACCACTGCACCACGACGGGAACTCCATCTGCAGTGAGTAGCTAAATTTTTATGCCTGGTCCCATTTTAGGACATGAAAGCATTCCTGGTGTCAGTATTATTTAACAGAGAGACAGGAAAACATGCATGTTCTCATACTTAAGGTAGAGATAGGAAATTACATTGTTTCAGTCCTCCCTAGTATCTGATACCCAATGTGCCTTGCCCAGTTATGTGTATACACACCTTTGCTCTATTTGTCTAGTTTAGAGCAAAAATGACGGAGTTCCCGTCGTGGCGCAGTGGTTAACGAATCCGACTAGGAACCATGAGGTTGCGGGTTCGGTCCCTGCCCTTGCTCAGTGGGTTAAGGATCCGGTGTTGCCGTGAGCTGTGGTGTAGGTTGCAGACACGGCTCGGATCCTGCGTTGCTGTGGCTCTGGCGTAGGCTGGTGGCTACAGCTCCGATTAGACCCCTAGCCTGGGAACCTCCATATGCCGTGGGAGCGGCCCAAGAAATAGCAACAACAACAACAACAACAAAAAAATGTCTGCTCTGGCTTTTAATAGTTGAACACACTCCATTCTAAAAAGGTTTCTGGCTTTGTGTGGAGACACACTTGGGACCCCATAGTTGGTACAGAGTTTGTTTTTAAGCTGAAGATACTTGAGATTCAAAGATGCAGAAAGAAACCATCTCATAATTTCCCATATCTGACTAAAATCAGAAACTTTTGAGAAATGAAGACTGCCATAAATTCCCTCTTAGGTGTGGCTTCTACTCCCAGGACAGAGACCAAGAGTAAACCTATTATAAATCTCCCTGGGGGAGTTTCATGGCCATGAAGAAGACAGAAAGACCACTCAAACTGCATAAACAAAATTATCACAAAATTTCTATCTCTTGTTTGTTCTTCTAGAAACTCATTTGTCTTTCCTAAAGAAACCTATTTATTCTTTCCATGGAAGGCTTTTCCCCCCTTCCTTTCCCCTACTAAGGTATGTAAGCCCCAAATTCTAACTACATCACCAAACACTCCCTTGTATATGCACATTGCACATGTAAAATTAGTTTAAACTTTTTCATTTACCCTCTCTCATACCTATAGCTATATCTATAGGTAAACTTGTCTACAAATTTTCTTAGGCAATTAAATTTGCAATTGTTTCTCATTTCTGTGGTGCTGTAGGAAACAAGTCTATCTTAGCTGCACTTTTAGGCTAAGTTCTCTAAAAGCAGCAATATCTAAGCATCACCTGAAGAATTTATATAAAGTGCAAACTCCTCTGTTGAATCTCCCATCTCCATATATTCTGATTCACTAAGTTGGAGTCCAAGGGTTTGTAATAAGACCCCAGGTATGAAATTTAAGCATGCTGCACTTTAGAAGGGAAGGGCTACCCTGAAAACCAAAATTAATTAGACCAATTCTATCTAGACAAGACATTTGGAAAAAAAGTTATCTTTTTGTATCTCATTTGAGGTCCTTTTAAAATACTGAGGCAATTTGTAATATGGTTGTCATCTTGGGAATAAAAATTAATTTTTAGAACATGATGGAGGATATTGTGAGAAAAAGAATGTATATATATATGTATAACTGGGTCACTTTGCTGTACAGCAGAAATTGACCAAACATTGAAAATCAATTATAATAATTTTTTTTTGCTTTCTAGGGCCTCACCCACAGCATATGGAAGTTCTCAGGCTAGGGGTTGAATCAGAGTTACAGCTGTCAGCCATGCCACAGCCACAGCAACATGGGATCCAAGCCACGTCTGCAACCTACACCATAGCTCACGGCAATGCCAGATCCTTAACCCACTGAGCAAGGCCAGGGATCGAACCCACATCCTCATGGATCCTAATCAGGTTCATTAACCACTGAGCCACAAAGGGAACTCCCTATAATAAAAATTTTTTTTAAATAAAAATAAAACAAAATTATTTGATTTGATTTGATTTTTGACTTTTAAGGGCCACATCTGCAGTATATGGAAGTTCCCAGGCTAGGGGTCTAATCAGAGCTGTAGTGGCCAGCCTACACCACAGCTGCAGCAATGCAAGATCTTAGCCCACTGAGCAGGGTCAGGGATTGAACCTGCATGCTCATGGGTCCTAGTTAGGTTTGTTACCACTGAGCCATGACAGGATTTCCAAAAAATTATTTGTTAAATCAATACTTGCTATGTTAATGTTAACATCTTTTTAAAATATTAAAGTGCTTATAGCTAGTTTGGGTTTGGAATATATACCTATTTGATTTTATATTTATGACATAAAACCATCTTGCTTACAGACCTGCAAAGTGTTACTTTATATCAAGATGCCAAAGAAAGCATGTATTTTTTGCAATGCCAGTGAAAGAAAATGTACAGTTTTTGTAATGTAAAAGTTGGTGTACATTTCACTAAACTTGTTCTTTCTGACAATAATGCCCCTTGCCTTTCCTCTGCTTGGTAGTTCTTGTCAGATCCTCTTCAAAAGTCTCCTCCTGTGACACTCTTCTTCCATTTTCATTATTTCTTTCTTTGTTTCATCATAATCACTTCTTTCTTTACACTTTTCCATAACAGTTTTTATTTGTCTGCATTATGTATTTTATATTGTAATTAATTTGCTATATAACTGTCTTCCCTGCTAGACTGTAAACGTCTCCGGGGTAGAAATCATGGTATAATTATTTTTATGACCTCAATCCCTAACTACTCCTCCATTTGGTATTTATATACATAAGCATCTCTGTCTATAGGACGCTAAACACGTTTTGTGAATATAATCTAAGACTTCATCAGGTATCTTCCACTAACAATGATAAACTAAAGATGTATGCATCATAATAATTTCTGTTGATGAATGGGTAAGTGGCGGTTTTCACAGCATGGCTAGACTTTGAAAATGGATAAAATCTAAGAGATAATTAAATTCCTGTTTTCAGATTTTAAGGTACTAATGAAGAAAGACAAAAAATATATATATAACAACTACCTAGGACAAAGGGATTATTGGATGAATTTTTTGTTTTCTTAGTCCTAATAAGATGGTGTTCAACAATATGGTGTTTCTATTAGCTTAAATTTTCTTAAGGCTTCTTTGTCTAATTCTGTTGGCTAATGTTATTATTCATAAATCAGGCAAAGGTATTGTTGCTAGAGAACATGGTAACCTTCTATTACTCCCATCAGTTTTGAAAAAATAATCCAATATTAAGTTTTATTTGTGAGTGCATGTTCTACACATTTCAAACTGAATAAAATAAATACTCTATAGAACTTTATGATTGTGACTAGCATATGTCAGGGTATGTGAGTCTGTATTACTCAGATGCCACTCCAATTTACTGCTACATTATGCTATGGGAGAGGTCAGCCAGGAAATGGGCTAAGGCTTTTAAAAAATCCAGTGTTCAGCCAGTTCTATTAGTTCCAAGTGCTTTGCTCTTTTCCTCTGTGAGGATACATCAGCTTAGCATAATAGGTCCAATTTTCGAAAAGCTGCATTTGATTTATTTCTTTTGGAAATTCAGCTTTCAGCCTGAAAAAAATATATATAAAGCAATGTGCTTGTAGTTAAGTAGCCAGATTCCCCACACCAAACTGGTAGGTGAAATTATGGAATCAGAAAAAAACTTCTCTTAGAGACTGATCACTGAAGTATTTTAAATAATGAATTATGAAGGGGAAATAACATTTTCTTCCCATCATCCTGGTGTTAGGAAGTAAGGGTACAGAATCTTAGTCAGGGGACCAAATCGTCTGATTTCTTGAAAGCCTGCCTTAGAGACTTTAATGCAGTCATTACTTCACAAACGTGACTTCACTTCAAGAATACATGATTTGAAAATTTAAAAAAGGAATAGGCAGTTTTTCAAATGTATCAAGCAAGGAAGTAACAAAATACTTGTCACTAAGCAGATATAATCAGCATTGCAAAAAATTGGCTCATGTCATGCACAGAAATCCTATTCTATGGCTGGATATTATCATTGCCCAAACTGAACCGACTAGCATTTTAAACAATTATTTGTAATTTGAAAGATAGTGTTAAAGAAAGTTTTTTTAAGGTAAAAATCATGACTGTCATTCAAATGTAAAATTAACATACATCAGAGATTTCATTTAACTCATTAACTAATGAAAGAGTCAGAAAGATGTTCTTGGTCCAAGGCAAATTCAAAGAACAGAAATAGCTTATAAAATGAAATTACAAATAGATTGAAAACTGGCTTTTTCCACAAGGAGAGAGAAATCAATTGTCTGTCTTCTGGACAGAATTCATTTGCATATGGAAAATCATTTGCAGTGTTTTCCATTATCTAAAACTTAGAATTGTAAAATAATTGAAAGAGAGTGAAAAGTAGAGATAACCTTGATGGTTAAATTCAACAGGGCACCCACAAATTTAAAATGGTTTTGTCCATTCTAATCTCTCATAATATTTCCTGAGAATAAAATTTATATATGCAAGAAATGGTTAATATAACTAAGGCGATCCAAGGCTTCCTTTCTTTAAACATAGTCTTTTATATTCATAGTTTTATAGTTAATTTTGTATATGTGGTTAATTTACCAATTGTGCTCCAGTTCTTCCTGTGAGAGAATTGAAGGATAACTAGGAGTGTTTCTTATAATCCTTTAAAGAAGAACCCTTTTGTGGTAAGCGGAATTCTAAGGTGGCCCTCAAGAATAACACCCTATGGTGTACACCACCTGTATAATAACCTCCCCTTGATTGTGGATGGGCTCTGTGAATATGATGGCAAAGTGATTTTGTAGATGTTGCTTTTGAGTTGATCAAAATGAAAATTATTCTAAGTAGCCCTCACCTAATCATGTTAGCCTTAAAGGAGATAAGAAGCAACAGAACAAAGTTCTTGTTGTAGCTCAGTGGGTTAAGCACCCTGGATAGTGTCCATGAGGATGTGAGTTCAATCCCTGGCCTCTCTCAGGGTTAGGGCTCTGGTGTTGCCACACGTTACAACATAGTTTACAGATATGGCTTGGATCCAGTGTTGCTGTGGCTGTGGTGTAGGCCTGAAGCTGCAGCTCTGATTTAGTCCCTAGCCTGGGAACTTCCATATGGCACAGAGTTCAACAGATGCAAGGAAATTAAGTCTTCTAGCACTACATGATCTTGGAAGAGAGCCTGGAGCCTTGGGTAAGACCTTAGCCTTGGCCAACACCTTGAGTTTCGTCTAATGAGATGAGGGAGAAACCAGCTAATCCATGCCTGGACTCCTGATCCATGGAAATCAGTGGGTGTTTTCTTAAAGCTGTTAAGTTTGTGGAATTTTGCAAGAAGTAATAGTAAACTAATACACTTCCCCTTTCCTCTAAGAAGATTTGCCTGTTCCCCAGATAAATAGATAAACAAGAAGACAAACAAATAAGGAAAAACACACAGGAATAATTTGAGAACTTGGTTAAGATAACTACATGTTTTGAGTAAGAGTTGCCCCTCCTCCAATCAAATAGAGATAAATAAGAATCTCTGGAAAAAAAGATATATGTGTTATTCTTTTTATTTCTGATGATAATAAAAGGAATGCTTGTTCATTTTTAAAAATTTCAAAGCTACAGAATGGCACACGATTAACATTTTGGAGGATTTCATATCAGATTTGTTTCTATGCATATTTTTCATATATTATGATCATCCATGCCCACCATTGATCCCTAGTTCCTGGAATAGTGCCTGATACATAGTGGATGGTAAGATAGTATTTACTGAGTATAGACAAGATAGAATGATAGATAAACAAGTTGGTTTTTCATTTTTATTTAGAGATATTTTATAATCTTGATTTTTGTGACTCTCTCTACATCAAATTTGGTTAATGTAATCCTGAACAGTACATTATGTGCAGTGGAATACTTAAGAGCAATTCACACAAGCCTGTGCCTTTGGCTTCCTGCTCATTGCTATTTCTTTCCTTTCCCTTTCCAATGAACAGACTTTTTATGTGCTATATCTTTTTAAAAATTGCTTTATTGAGATACAATCCATATATCATACAATTCACCAATGTAAAGTTGCAATTTAGCAGCTTTTTAAAAGCTTTTTAAAAATTTGTTCTTTAATAAATTTTATTGGAGTATAGTGGACTCACAATGTTGTGTTAGTTTCAGCTATGCAGCAAAATATCAGCTATGCATATACATACATATTCATTATTTTTCAGATTCGTTCCCCATATAGGCTATCACAGAATATTGAATTGATTTCCCCCTGCTATATAGTAGGCTCTTGTTACCCATCGATTTTGTATATACTAATGTGTATATACCGATCCCAACCTCCCAGTCCATCCCTTCCCTCAATGTTTCACCTTTGGTCACCGTAAGTTTGGTTTCAAAATCTTTGAGTCTGTTTCTATTTCGTGAATAAGTTCTTTTGTATCATTTTTATTAGATTTCACATATTAGTGATCTCATATGATATTTGTCTTTGTCTGACATATTATGGTAATCTTTGGGCCCATCTATGTTGCTGCAAATGGCATTATTTTGTTCTTTTTATGGCCAAATAATATTCCTTTGTATATATGTACCACATGTTCTTTATCCAATCATCTGTTGATGAACATTTAGGTTACTTTGGGTCCATCTATGTTGCTGCAAATGGCATTATTTTGTTCTTTTTATGGCCAAATAATATTCCTTTGTATATATGTACCACATGTTCTTTATCCAATCATCTGTTGATGAACATTTAGGTTACTTCCATATCTTGGCCATTGTAAATAATGCTGCAGTGAACATTGGAGTGCATGTATCTTTTCAAATTATGGTTTTCTCCAGGTATATACCCAGGAGTGGGATTGCTAGGTCATATGGTAGTTCTATATTTGGTTTTTTAAGGAACCTCCATACTGTTCTCTATAATGGTTGCACAGATTTACGTTTGTACCAAGAGTGTAGGAGAGTCCTCTTTTCTCTACACCCTCTCCAGCATTCATTGTTTGCAGACTTTTTGATGGCTCTTCTGACTGGTGTGGGGTGATACCTCATTTTAGTTTTGATTTGCACTTCTTTAATAATTAGTGATGATGAGCGTCTTTTCATGTGCTTTTGGCCATTTGTCTGTCTTCTTTGGAGAAATATCTATTTGGATCTTCTGCCCATTTTTTTTTTCTTTTTTGGCTGCCCTGCAGCATATGGAGTTCTTGGGCCAGGGGTCAGATATAAGATACAGTTGCAACCCAAGCTGCAGCTGCAGCAATGCCAGATCCTTAACCCGCTGTGCTGGGCCAGGGATCGAACCTGCATCCCAGCACTCCCAGGACAGTGCCAGTCCCATTGTGCCACAGTAGGAACTCCTGCCCGTTTTTAATTAGGTTATTTGTTTTATTTTATATAGAGGTGCATGAGATGTTTTTATATTTCAGAGATTAATCCCCTGTCAGTCACTTTGTTTGCAAAGATTTTCTCCCATTTTGTGGGTTGTCTCTGTTTTTTATGCTTTCCTTTGCTGTGCAAATGCTTTTAAGTTTAATTAGTCCTATTTGTTTATTTTTGTTTTTATTTTCATTACTCTGGGAGGTTGATCCAAAAAGATATTGCTGCAATTTATGCCAAAGTGTTTTACCTATGTTTTCCTTTAAGAGTTTTATAGTATCCAGCCTTATGTTTATGTCTTTAATCCATTTTGAGTTTATTTTTGTGCATGATATAAGAGAATGTTCTAAGTTCATTCTTTTATTTTATTTTTTATTTATATAATGTTTTTTTATTATAGCTGGTTTACAGTGTTCTGTCAATTTTCTACTGTACAGCATGGTGACCCAGTTACACATACATTTATAGATTCTTTTTTCTCACATTATCATGTTCCATCATAGTTCCCAGTGCTAATTTCATTCTTTTACATGTAGCTGTCCAGTATTCCTAGCACTACTTATTGAAGAGGCTATCTTTTTTCTCCATTGTATATTCTTTCCTCCTATGTTGTAGATTTACTGACCATAGGTGTGTTTTTATTTTTGGGCTTTCTGTCCTATTCCACTGATCTATATTTCTGATTTTGTTCCAGTACCATAATATTTTGATGACTGTAGCTTTCTATACCATTTGCCATTACATCAAAGAGCATAAAATACCTAGTAATAAACCTACTTAAAGAAGCAAAAGACCTGTACTCTGAAAACTATAAGATGCTGATGAGGGAAATCAAAGATGATACAAACAGATGAAAGAAATACCATGTTCTTGGATTAGAACACTCAACATTGTCAAAATGACTATACTACCAAGGCAATCTACAGATTCACTGCAATCCCTAGCAAACTCCAAATTGCATGTTCCACAGAACTAGAACAAAAAATTTTGAAATGTGTATGGGAACACAAAAGACCCTAAAGAATCAAAGTAATTTTGAGAAAGAAAAATGGAGCTGGAGGAATTAGGCTTCCTGACTTCAGACTGTACTACAAAGATATGGTCATAATCGGACTTCCCGTGCAGCTCACAACAAAGATACAGTCATCACTATGGCTTTTAGTATATTCACAGACTTGTACAACCATCACTATAATCTCTGCTACATTTTTCTGCTATATTTTGTAATTAAAAAAATACATTTTATTCACCATTGTTAATGCGATTAGGCTCCTAGTATACTTGTCAGCCCACTATTTTTACTTAAAACTGATGATTTCTGGGGAGTTCCCGTCATGGCACAGCAGAAACGAATCCTACTAGGAACCATGAGGTTGCGGGTTCGATCCCTGGCCTCGCTCAGTGGGTTGAGGATCTGGTGTTGCTGTGAGCTGTGGTATAGGCCGGCAGCTACAGCTCTGATTCGACCCCTAGCCTGGGAACCGCCATATGCCTTGGGTGTGGCCCTAAAAAACCAAAAAAAAAAAAAAAACCTGAGGATTTCTTTTTATTAAAAAATTAAGCTTTTTCTATAGCATTGGTGTATCAAATGTAAGTTGAAAGTGTTTTCCTTAAAATGTATATGGTCTTTATAATAGAATAAGATTAGGCAATAGAAGGGAATGTAGTACTGATACATGTTACAACATGGATGCATCTTGAAAACAACATTCTAAGTGAAACAAACCAGCCACAATAAGCCATGTATATAATTCCACTTATTCATTTATATGAAATGTCCAGATAGGCGAATCCATAGAAATAGAAAGTAGATTATTGGTTGCCAGGAATTAAGCAGAGATAAATGTGGAATGACTGCTAATGGATACAGGGTTTCTTCTGAGGGTTATGAAAATGTTGTAAAATTAGATTGTGGTGATGATTGCTCAGCTCTGTGAATAAATTAAAGGACACTGAATTATATAATTTCAATGGGTGTATTTTATACCATGTAATTAAATATATATATATAATATCTCAATCAAGTTGTTATAAATCTATGGAGGTATATAGGAACTCTTTCTATCCAATTAAACACAGTGAAAACTAATGATCCTGAAAGATAAATTTTAGAAAATTTATAGCTATATTTAAACATTAACCACATTTTTAAAAGGACTTTTTGTTTGTTTATTATATTTGTTTATTTAAAACTTTTATATAAAAATGTGATTATTGGTGAATTCCATCAAACATTTAAGCAAGAAATAATATGAATTCCACAAAAACTCTTCCAAAAAGTGGAGGGGAGGGACTTCTTTCCAATTCATTCCATGAGGCCAGCATTACTCTGATACCAAAACCAGGCAAAGACATTACCAAAAAAGGAAACTACTGACCAATATCCCTCACACACCTAGAGGTAAAAATTTTAAACAAAACTTCACCAAATTCAACCCAACAATATATAAAAAAGATAATGCATCACAACAAAGTCAGGCTTATCCCAGGAATACAGAGTTGATTTAACATTCAAAAGAAGAGTTCCTGTCGTGGCGCAGTGGTTAACGAATCCAACTAGGAACCATGAGGTTGCAGGTTCGGTCCCTGCCCTTGCTCAGTGGGTTAAGGATCCAGCGTTGCCGTGAGCTGTGGTGTAGGTTGCAGACGCGGCTCGGATCCCGCGTTGCTGTGGCTCTGGCCTAGGCCAGTGGCTACAGCTCCGATTAGACCCCTAGCCTGGGAACCTCCATATGCCATGGGAGCGGCCCAAAGAAATAGCAAAAAGACAAAAAAAAAAAAAAACATTCAAAAGAAATCAATGTAACACATCATACGAACAATTTTGTGTGTGTGTGTGTCTTTTTGCCATTTCTTGGCCCGCTCTCACGGCATATGGAGGTTCCCAGGCTACAGGTCGAATCAGAGCCATAGCGGCCAGCCTGCGCCAGAGCCATAGCAATGCGGGATCCGAGCTGCGTCTGCAACCTACACCACAGCTCATGGCAACGCCAGATCCTTAACCCACTGAACAAGGCCAGGGATCGAACCCGCAACCTCATGGTTCCTAGTTGGATTCGTTAACCACTGAGCCACATGGGAACTCCCATACGAACAATTTAATACACACTCAAACATATTATGATCTCAACAGATCCAGAAAAGTCATTTGACACAATTCAACATCCATTCCTTATTAAAACTCTTAGCAAAGCAGGAATCAATGGAAACTTTCTCATGAAGAGCAACAAAAAACATATAGATAGCATGATATTTAATTGCAAAAGACTGGATGATTTTTCCCCTTAGATCAAGAATAAGACAAAGGAGGAGCTCCCGTATGGCTCAAGGGGTTAAGGATCTGGCATTGTCACTGCAGTGTCTTGGGTAACTGCTGTGGCGCAGGTTCGATCCCTGGCCTTGGAACTTCCACATGCTGCATGTGCGGCCAAAAAAGGAAAAAGGGGGACCATACAGGAGCTGTTAACATGAAGAATAAGACAAAAGTGTTCATTCTCATTATTTCTTTTCAACATTGTACTGGAGATTCTGGCCTGTGCAGTCAGGCAAAAAATAAGAAGAAAGAAGGGAGGGAGGGAGGAAGGGAGGAGGGAAGGAAGAAGTAAAAGGCATCCATATTGGAAATAAAGAGGGAGAAGTGTCTTTATTTGTGGACAACATGGAAATCTGGGTAGAAAATCTGATGAATTCCCTAAGAAAGCATGAGTTTATCAGATTGAAGGCTACAAGATCAATATACAAAAACCAATTGTATTTGTATATATTAGCAATGAACAATAAAAAATTGAAATTTAAAGAGCAATGCCATTTTTGATAGCACTTAGGGATAAATCCTCTTCAAAAGAAACTGTTATGGGACTGAAAAGTCAAGCTATAAACTTGGAGAAAATATTTGCAAAATATATTTCTTAAAGGAGACATATCCAGGATACAAAGAGAACACTCACACCTTAATAATAAACAAACAGCCCAATTAAAAAAGCAAAAGATTTGAGCAGACATTTCACCAAGGAAAATACATGGATCCCAGATAATCACATGAAAATATGGTCAATGTCAGTAATCATTAAGAGTATTGCAAGTCAAAACCACAATGAAATACCATATGCATTTATTAAAATGACATGTCTTGACAAGGGTATGAAGGAACTGGAACTCTCATAACCCTGATGGAGGAAATGTAAAATGGTACAGTCACTTTGGAAACAAGTTTGGCAGTTTCTTTAAAAGTTCAATGCACACATGCTATATGATCTAGCTATTCCATCTCTAGATATTTACCTAAGAAAAAAGAAAGCATGCTCCCATACAAAAATTTGTACATGAATGTTTATAGCAACTTTATGTGTAGTAGCCCCCAAAATGGAAACAACCCAGATATCCATCAACAAGGTGAATGGATAAACAGATAAGTATTTATCTATACCATGGAATGCTACTCATTAATAAAAAGAAATGAACTACTGATATGACAACATGAATCAATCTCTAATTTTCCTGGGTGAAAGGAGCCGTTCCCAAAAGAGCACATGCTCATGATTCCATTTACACAAATCTTAATAAAATACAAACTAATTTATATTGACAGAAAGCAGATCAGTAGTTGCTCGAGGAAGGGGAGAGTAGAGAGGGATAGAAGGGAGAGATTAACATGGGGCAAGAGAAAATTTGGGGGGATTATAGTATGTTCACCATTCTGATTGAGGGGATGGTTTCACATGCGTGTGTGTGTGTGTGTGTGTGTGTGTGTGTGTGTGCGCATGCCAACATTTGACAAATCATATGCTTTAAAGATACACAGCATATTTTATGTCATTTTTCTTCAATAAAGCTTTTCAAAAAAACATCATTGAGCAAAAAAAAAAAAAGTGTAATTATCTTCACCAGCCTTGTTGGCATCTATAGTAATAAAAATCTTATTTTAAAATGATTAGTTGATCACAAGACAAATTGGTTTTTTTCTTCTTCTTTGAAATAGCTGAACATATAGAAGAATCAGTAAATCAGGAAATTTAAACATAGAACCACATGCCTTAAAGAATTTTTTTGGCTGCACCTGCTGCAGGCAGAAGTTCCCAGACCAAGGGTCAAACCTGCCTCATAGCAGTGACCTGAACCACAGCAGTGACAACACTTGATCCTTAATCTGCTGAGCTACCAGGGAACTCCAAGGCCTTAAAGCATTTTAAGCTAGAATATTCCATGTGTTTGTTTTGATGTTAATGCAGTTAAATTGAACAAAACATTCCTAATCCTAAAAGCTTATATTGAATTGCAAATTCAAAGAAGCAGCTTCAATTAGGGTTCTTATCAGAATACGCATACATGATGTCAATGCAAATCCTTCACCCATTTATGAAGTCATTTGTACATATACCAATCTCTTTCTATTGAGTCATTTTAAGTAGGGCCCTCTTTCTCTGAGGTAAAGGGAAGCTGTTCCATGACTAGATTTTCTACTAGCAAAGAAAAGAATTGTGACAACAAATGGATAGTTCAAGAAAATATATTTTATTCAATAAATGAATATCAGATTAGTAGGTCTTAATGTGCATGTTTATCTTTGACTTTTATACTTTTTGGTTCTAACATTCTCAGTATAAGGTTTAGCATTTTAGTCATGATTCTACTTTCAGCTAATTATCTAGGCTATAGAGTTCATGATTGATCATTCTATTCAATTATTGTATAGTGCTACAGTATTGTATATTGCAAAAGCAATCAATCACACAGTTCTTGTGGTATCCAATAACTTTCAAAGGATGGCTTCCTAATTTCTTAGGTGGGGAATATTTATGAGCAATTTTCTCTGGGAGCCCTGAAATATTGTACTTTGGAAAGGTGGGGAGAAGTGGTCTCAAATTTAGATTTATGTTTTCCCATATATTTAAGGGTTATATGAATAAATCACACATGTTTAAAATCCAGAAAAGATGAGGCAAACATAGTTGATGTGAATACATACTTAGGAATTTATCAATACTTTTTCTCTTTTTTGTTTTTTCTTCCAGTTTTATTGAGATATGAGTACCATATAGCACAGCATAAGTTTAAAGTGTACAGCATAATGATTTGACTTACATGCATCATGAAATGATTACCACAGTAAATTTAGGAAACATCCGTCATCTCATACAGATACAAAATTAAAGAAATAGAAAAAATTTTTTTCTTATAATTAGAACTCTTAGGATTTACTTTTTTAGTAACTTTCATATATAACATACAAAATATTAATTATATTTATCATATTGTTCATAGTACTTATTTATCTTACATCTGGAAGTTTGTACCTTTTGACTGCCTTCATCCAATTCCCACCCCTCACCACCACTCCCTTCTGTCTCTGGTAACTGCAAATCTCATCTCTTTTTCTTTAAGTTTGTTTGTTTTTGAAATATAATTGACCTACAGCACTATATTAGTTCCTCTTACATGATATAGTGATTTGATATTTCTGTGTAAAATGATCACCATGATAAGTCTAGTTACCACTGTGGTGAACTTTTCGTTCCCAGATATATTCACTGAAACGTTTGTTTTTAAAAAACCCGAAAACTTGGGCCAAGACAGAAGGAAAGGTTTCCTTGCATAATTCCCCAGTGACACTTTGTATCCTTTAAGCATAAAATTTATGAGGGACTCTTACTTTGTTGTTAAATATAAACATCAAGTTTATGCACTGATAAATCAAGAAAACTCCTATTTTTTTCTGCACTCTATGACTTATTCAGGCAAAATCAAAGCTTTCTCTTCATTCGGATTTTTGAGAAAAATTTGCCTGTCCAGACCTGTCCAGATTGTTGTAGGTTGAAGAGTTAATATAGATTGTTTTATCTATAAATTTGATGTTGTTGAAGTAAAGGAGAAAGAGAAAATAAGCACCTTGATAAGAAGGTACAGATGAGGAAAGATTTGGGATAGAAAGAAAGCGGACAGTTGAGGGGAGATTTGGGATAGAAAGAAAGCAGATGGTTAAGGGGAGATTGAAAATAGATTGAGCAACAGCTCTGGAGCCAGGTCCTGAAAAATTCAAGAAGATTCTTACTTTGAAAAGAAGAAGAAACACCTCTTCCTCTGAAACAAGAGGGAAAGATCGTTATGACAGATAGTGTAGATTGGTTCACTCAACACCCATCCAACACTTTTCCTGCTAAAATCTTTATTTCCCATCCTTGGAACTAGGGTTCTGTACATAATGAGACCTAGAAGGAAGTGAGCAATATGTGACAATGGCCACATGTAGCGAGACTGGATTACTGGCAAATACACTGGCAGAGGAATTTCATTCTCCTGGGTTCAGCCATGCAGACAGCTATCTCGAAATTATGGAAAGTAGCAGCATAGTTCGGGGGTCTGGGATTAATAGCAGCTCCCTTCATAAGCCAGTTCTATAGTTAGATGAAGGGAATTTTTCTAGAAATGTAGTCTGAATTTTGTTCCTTCTGGTCTCCTAATGATTCTGAGGATCTTCTAATATCCTTTAATAAACTCAGTGAGTTTAATTATTAAACTAGTTAGAAAGAAATCTTTTATCTATTTCTATGAATACTTACCTATACAGTAATTGGTATCAGAATGGTCCTGCACGTAATAGTATCTAACTGTTATGTATCGGCTGAATTGAGACAACAGGGAAATAAATATTAAAGATGCACCCATTTCACTTTAGAAAGCTTGTGACTGTGGTTAACCTCTTGCCTGCTAGTTCTTAGAGTATAAACCAAGTAAGTATCAACCAAGTCTGTAGGATTAAAAAAAAAAATAGTAGGGAGTTCCCATCGTGGAGCAGTGGTTAACAAATCCGACTAGGAACCATGAGGTTGCAGGTTCGGTCCCTGCCCTTGCTCAGTGGGTTGACGATCCGGCGTTGCCGTGAGCTGTGGTGTAGGTTGCAGACGCGGCTCGGATCCCGCGTTGCTGTGGCTCTGGCGTAGGCCTGTGGCTACAGCTCCGATTCGACCCCTAGCCTGGGAACCTCCACATGCCGCAGGGGCGGCCCTAGAAATAGCAAAAAAAAAAAAAAAATGGTAGGAAATTTCAGAGGTTGCCATGTACCAGCTCCATCCTATGGTTTTTAGAAAATCTCCAGAAAAAAGTGATGAACTCAGGCTGCAGAAATGGAAAGAAAAATAAATGTACTAAGAGGGGTGCTTTTAACCTTTGGCCTGCAATTTAAGTTTACTGAGTTTCCTGTAATTTAGAGCCTTGCAGGGTTGAAAAAGCTGAAGGCTTCAGTACTTCAAAGGAAGCCATCAACAGTGGTGAGAACGAATCTGCAGCCTTAGCAGTAAATAAAATTGATGCTCTGCTGGGCAAATTCTCTGATCAAATTAATAGGGTTTTCTTCTCAACAAAGCTTATTGTTTCACATGTCCTAAAGGTAGAGGCCAGTAAGTTAAAGAAGAGGAAAATGGATAGAGTGCAAAGATAAGCAGCTAAACGCCCCAAATTCTCAGACTTAAAAAGTTTGTCTAGACCAGTGCTACTCCAAGTGTGGTCCACTGACTAGCTGTCAGTTCACGAATTTTTGGTACTGGTCTGCGAGGAGTTAAGGAACTTGAACCAGAATGTAAGTAAACTTTGACAGTAAGATCACTGTTAGTTCAGCCAACTTTCTAACGTCAAGATTTTCTCAGTGAAATAAGCAGTGTGTTAATTCTGGTGTAAGTCCCTTACCTTGTCACAATCTGGAACTCTGAGAAGAACTAGTCTAGAAAAGATCCTTGGCTAAGGATCTTTTCACATATGGATTGATTAGAAATAAATATCCTAGAAATCTACAAAATCATGAGGGAGTATATTGCCAAAAAAATATACCAAACCTGAAGGGAACAGTCTAGGACTGTTAAACCCCACAACAATCCCCAGGGTCCTGAACCTGCACCAACAAGAAGCAAGCTTCCCAAAGCTCTGCGGCTTCCAGAAAGGACATCCTTGACAAAGCCCAACTCAGATATAACCAGGAAGACAATGTACAAGGAAGAACTATGAGAAGGAATAAGGGAAAACAAAGGGCAGTGGAATAGGAAAATTTTCCAAGACAACTTTCAAGTCTTCAAGGGCTGCCAGATGGGATAATTGAGGAATTTATTCTACTGCTGAATTTATTCTACTTCACTATTCCTGTTCAGAATGACTTAATAATTGTTAGTATTTGAGTTTTGCCTTCTTTTTCTGATGGGAATTTTTGCTTTGGTATCCTCTGCCGCGTTCCTGATGGAGAGGACTTCACATTGCCCAGAAATCCTGAGTGTGTTACCGGGTCTAGTAATTAGATGAGATTACTACCTTTCTTGGGAGAAGAGTGTGTTCCATAAGTGAGAAGAAGGATGTACATAGATGCTTGGTAGTTTGAGGAATGGACTAGAGCAGGGAAGACAAGTTCCTTGCCCAATATTCCTTTCTTTTCTTTCTTAATTTTTTTTTTTAACCTAAGAGAGCCCCAACCTGCCAACTTTTAGGAAACATTTCCCAACCTCCCTGACAGATAGGCATGACTATATTTCTACTTCTTTGTCAAAGGTATGAAGGAGAAGGTGTTGGTTACAACTTCTGAGGATGTTTCTTAAAGAGAGGATGAGCTGACAATACAGCCATACCCTAAGGATGGTGGTGAGCCATGCCAGTCCTGGACTGCCCACTTCTGGGCTTCTATATGAGAAAATAAGCCCACAATTTGTTTGAGCTACTGTTTTCCACTTTCTGTAACTACCAGGCAAATATAAATTTTTAATTGGTACAATAGAGAAGATGTAAGTAACTGTGTTCTCTATTAATGAATTTAGTGACCTGTGTTTACTACTTACTCAGTGAAGTAGACAGAAGTCGTCCAGAGCTGCCTGTTTAAAATTACATTATTTGAATCAATACAATAAGATTTTTAGGAGTTCCTGTCATGGCTCAGCAGAAATGAATCTGACTAGCATCCATGAGGATGCAGGTTCGATCCCTGGCCTCGCTCAGCGGGTTAAGGATCTGGCGTTGCTGTGAGCTGTGGTATAGGTCACAGATGCATCTCAGATCTGGTACTGCTCAGAGCTGTGGCCGTGGCATAGGCTGGCGGCTACAGCTCCGATTCAACCCCTAGCCTGGGAACCTCCATATGCTGCGGGTTCGGTCCTAAAAGACATAAATAAATAAATAAATAAATAAATAAATAAATAAATACAGTAAGATTTCTAGTGAATGCCTATTGTGTGCTTGGCATTAATTTTTATTGAAAGTAATCTTTACCGACTATACCATAATTCTTACATTGTAGTTCCTCTTTTCGGCACAGTTTTTAAGGTGTGCACTCTGGAATTCATCTCCTTTCCTGCTCTTCCCACTGGGCTGTATCTTGAAGGAAATTTTATGGCTGCAGACTGAAAACTTGCTAGGGTGACATCATGTATTCTGCATTTTTATACCTAAAAATTGAAGACTTTACACCCCCCCCAAGACAACATATTACATTTAACTTGCATCACATATAGTCCTATACTCAAAATACAGTGTGTTTTTCATTATGTTTTTCATTATGAATGAGATTTGTTTCATTAGTTGTCCACATTTATTTGCTGTCGTGGATATTCATTGGTTGCCTACTCAGCTTCCATTTCCCTCTTCATTCTTTCTTTCTTTCTCTCTTTTTTTTTTTTTTCTTTTTACGGCCACACTTGTGGCATATGGAAGGTCTCAGGCTAGGGGTCTAGGGGTCCAGTTGGAGCTGCAGATGTGGCCATAGCCTCAGCAACACAGGGTCCAAGCCACGTCTGCGACACCACAGCTCATGGGAACTCGGATTCTTAACCCACTAAGCGAGGCCAGGGATTGAACCCTCATATTCATGGATACTAATCGGGTTCATTACTGCTGAGTCACAATGGGAACTCCATCCTCTTCTTTCCTAAGGGACCCACATTTTTGATCAGGTTTCTATTCCTCTTCCATGCAGGTTATCTATACATACACAAATTCACACATATATGCACACATTTATGCTTTCTGTTGTGTATGAGTGAATATCTGTGAAATGATTTTTCTCTTCATACGACCACAAGGTGCTTACAGATAGTAAATAAAGAGGTTGCTTTTGGGAGAGAGTTTGTATGGAAAACAGATGAATAACAGAGTGATAAGAAAGAGTGCTGGTGGGTAATAGCATACCTCCCACCAAATGATAATTATCTGGGTGTTGACTTCTCTGAGACCAGAGATGTACAAAAGGGCAGGTCCCAAGAGTGCTTGGCTCTACTTACCAGGACTGATTGTGGCAGGCAGTTAATGAGAAAGCATCCTGAGTCCTAGCCAGAAAGGTTGGATTCCCAGGTAATTATTCTGAGCAACCTGAAGCAGAAGAGGAGAGCAGGGGTCCAGGAGACAAAGCGGGCCTGATGCTAAAGAAGCAGTAACACCAAGGCAACAAAGAAATGAACTAGAGTTAGTAAAAGGCTCCAAATATCAAGGAGAACATCAGACAACAGAACTAGCTGGAATGGAGTTTGATGTTTGGTGGATAGGGTAGTTCAGAAGATATCTTGAAGAAGTGAGAGTGTAGTTTCAAGCCCCTCTCATGATGTTTTGATTGCTCCCACCAACAGAGGTCTTAATGTGACACACTACAACCAGATAGTCTTTCATTACAAATGAGTATCATGGCAGAATGGATTACTCACACTTTGTTTTTAATTCCATGACCTTATCACATAGCATTAGGGTTAGCGTATGGTAGATCAACACTTGAAATTCCCTGCACAATTCATGATCTGATGCAGGATGCTCTGAGAAACTCTGAAGAAGCTTTGAACTACTTCTCACAAAGTTTAAGGGTTTTTCATTTCTATGTTTTCCAATCTTTTCAAAATTTTGAAAAGTTAAAATGTTTATTACAACACCAACTAATGGTGATTATTCCATAGACAATACCATTTTAGGTGCCTTATAGGTCAAGTCTTTCAAAGTGAGGAATAAGGTAACTTCAGTTACAGTTTGTGGTGGCATAATGAGAACTCAGTAGTGAAGTGGTGAGTACTTGTGTTTCAGCCACCTGCTACTTGGCCAGCTTCAATTTGAAGCAAAAGGGGAAATAAAACAGAATTAGAAAAAGACATACTTTCCCCATTATTGGGTATCCTGAAAATTACTACCTGTCAACCTCTAAGTACACTTTTTTTTTACCTAAATACTTTTATCATTCTCTTAATAGAGAATTGACTGGTGTTAATGACAATAATACTAAAAATAATAGCAAATACTTATATACAACAAGTATCATTTTGCTTAGCCCTCACAATGACTAATATCCCCATTTTACAGATGAAGAAACTGAGTGATAGGTTAACCAGAGTCATATGGCTAATAACTGGGGGACCTGGGATTATGAACTCAGGCAGACTGGTTCCAACGTACACACTTTTAACCACACTTCTAAGAGGACAATTCGGTCAGAAGTCAATAATGAAGAAAAATAAGAACATTTGATAAAATAATGGTCTAAAGTCTGGAAAAGATTCAGACTTATAAAACAGTTCAGATATAGATTCATGCAAAGAAAGAGCAAGATTACAGAATCTTCAGAGGGAAAAAAAAAACTCTAGACAAAGAGTAGACTAGATTAGGGCACTGAGTGAAGAAACTCACTCTACATGGGTTTTTTCCTTTTTTTTTTTCCCCCACAGCATGTGGAGTTCCTAGGCCAGGAATGAGATCCAAGCCACAGTTGCAACCTTAAACCGTACCTGCAGCAAAGCTGGACACTGCTGATCCCATTGCGCCACAGCAGGAATCCTGCATTGTCTTTTAAACTGAACAAGATTTAACTTTGTATCTCTTCTATTGACCTGTACCTATTAACTGATTGATTAATTGTCTTTTTAGGGCTGCACCCACAGCTATGGAAGTTCCCAGGCTAGGGATCTAATGGGAGCTGCAGCTGCCAGCCACAACCACAGCCACAGCAACTCGGGATCCAAGCTGCATCTGTTACCTGCACTGGGACGCAGGTTTGATCCCCATCCCAGCACAGTGGGTTAAGGATCTGACATTGCCACAGCTGCAGTGTAGGTCGCAACTGCAGCTCAAATCTGATCCCTAGCCTGGGAACTCCATATGCCATGGAGTGGCTAAAAAAAAAAAAAAAAAAGTAGAGAGAGAGAAAGTGAAGGCAACCTATAAATGGGAGAAAATATTTTCAAACCACACATCTGATAAGGGGTTAATATCTAGAATATATAAAGAACTCCTACAATTCAACTTCAAAAACAACAAACAAATAACCTAATTTTTTAAGTGAGCAAAGGATTTAAATAAACATTTCTCCACAGAATATACACAAATGGCAAACAAACATGAAAAGATGCACAACTTCACTAATGATCAAGAAAATACAAATCAAAACCACAATGTATTATCTCATACCCATAAGGATTGCTATTATCAAAAATAAAAATAAAGCCGAAAATAACATGTGTTGGTGAAGATGTGGAGAAACTGGAACCCTCCTGCTCTGTTGGTGGGAATGTAAGATGTTGTAGTCCTATGGAAAACAGTATGGAGTTTCCTCAAAAGAATAAAAACTGAATTAGCACATGATCCAGCGATTCCACTTCTGAGTATATATCCAAAAGAATTGAAAGCTGGATCTCAAAATTATATTGATTGTACACCTGTGATCATTACATTATTCTCAATAACCAAGAAATGGAAGCAGCCTGAACGTCCATCGGAAGAAGAATGGATTAAAAAAAGACAGTCTTGGTGTTCCTGCTGTGGTGCAGCACATTAAGAATCCGACTGCAGCTGCTCAGGTAACTGCAGAGGTATAAGATTGATTGCTGGCCCAGTGCAGTGGGTTAAAGGAACCAATGTTGCTTAGCTGTGGCATAGGTCATAGCAGCAGCTTGGATTCAGTCTCTGGCCTGGGAACTTCCATATGCTGTGGATGCAGACATAAAATTAAAAAGAAAGAAAGAAAAGAAGGAAAGAAAGAAAGAGAATGCAATCTATAGAATATTATTTAGCCTTTAAAAAGAAGAAAATCCTGTCACATACTGCAACAAATGAGAACATTATGCTCAGTCACAAAAAGACAAACCAGTCACAAAAAGACAAATACTGCATGATTCCACTGTGGTATACGGTATCTAAAATATTCAAGTTCATAGAAACAGAAAGTAGAATGATGGTTTCCAGGGGCTGGTGGGGGATTGTGTAATGGGGAATTATTATTTAATAGGTAGAGAGATTCAATTTAGCTAGATGAAAAGTTCTAGAGATCTGTCACATGATAATATGCATATAGTTTAATACTAATGTACTATTTACCTAAAAATGGTTAAGATAGTAAATATAAAAACATATTGATCATGACCTGCTAAATTAATTTTATGAATCACTAATGGGTCACAACTTGATTTTGAAAAATTCTAGCTTAGAATAATTAGTATTGAAAGTCTGTGATGTGGCCTACCTTGGGGTACGAGCATTTTTCTTGTATTTGAGCAAAACCAGGGCTCTGTTAGCAGGCAAAAGTTAGCAGGGAGAGGGAATATTATTTGGCAATACAAAGGAATGAAGCACTGATACATACTACAACATGGTTGGACCTTGAAAACGTTAGGCTAAGAAGCCAGCCACAAAGAATCACATATTGTACTATTCTTTATGAAAAGTCCAGAACAAGCAAATCCATAGAGACAGAAAGTAGATTAGTGGCTGCTTAGGGCTGGGGTGAGGGGTTGGGGGATATGGGGAGTGACTGCTAATGAGTACAGGGTTTCTTTTTGGGAGGACAGACATGTTCTGAAAGTAGATTGTGACGATGGTTGCATAACCCTCTAAATATACCAAAAAAAATTGAATTGTACATATTAAACGGCTAAAATGCATAGTATATGGGTTATATTCCAAGTAAGCCATTTAAAACTAGGGAACAAAGTAGCAAATAGAGTTTATGTCTAATGAAATAAAGACAATAAATCAGCACATGGAAAAATGTATAAATACAAATGTAGACCACTTTCACTCAATATATCTGTCTATGTAAACAATTTCAAAATAAGAAAATCAACATCAGAATTATATGGAAATAGGAAGAACTATGCCATGGTGATATTGTAAATTAATTATATAATGGCAATATGTAGCAAGATATACTTAGTTTTGAACTAGTGAAAGAAAAGGCAGGAAGAAAAGCTGATGAGTTAGCAAACAACAGTGTCTACACAGGAGATATATATTCAGTTTAGTCTTAGAGCATAACCCATCCTAGTCCAAGTATTTTTCTACTTGATTCAGAGAAGTCTGAATTCTCTTCCATGAATACTATGGTTCTACCATTAAGCCCTGTTTGAACTCAGTCTTTTCAGTTCACTTTTTGCTGATTTTGTCATACTTACGTCTTCCCCTGTTAGATTATGAGTTTCTTGAGTTAGAGCGTTATTTCCACGAGTGACGTTATATTAGGAAATTAACATGAGGAGGGGGAAGTATCACCAAGATTTGACTACTGTCGCTTAATCAGCTGTGTGACCTTAACTGCTCTGAAACTCGGTTTCTTTATCTGTAAAATGGGACTCAATCTATTTCAAGGTGTTATAAGAAATAAACAGTATGAAGTTAAATGAAATAGCTAGCACGGAACCTGGTAATGACAGATTCTCAATAAACATTAGTTTCTTTCACTTTCTCTCTGTGGTCCTTTGTTCTTTTGTCCCAGTTCAGGTGAAATGGTCTGTTTGCCCTAATTCTTCTCATTCTTTAAGTCCAAAGGCACTACTGACTTTAAAACTTACAGGGCTTCTGACTTTTACTTCCCTCATGGTCCTTACTATTCCTTTCATTTTGTTCAGTTTTTTCCATCCTTTGGGTACTGTTGGGGACCAAAATAGGCTGCCCCCAAATGTGCCTCAATAGCATATTGATTATTTTGAATTAACTTATTCAAAATTGTTTTGAATTACTTAAGAAACAGCCAACTCAAGAGGGACATTCTGACTCTCCTTTCAGTCTCCCTGAAATCAGGAAATACTTCTCTCATGTGAAAGGTGCCCTCCCTACATCTGGGGACAGAAGGATATCCTTATCACCAGAGATAGGGAATTCAGACTGAGAAACCTGTATAAACAAATCTGGAGACTTCTTTAATCTACTGCCCTAATCCCAAATTCTGTTTAGATTCTGCACTAATTGAGCACCCAAAACCTGTTTCTCTGTCTTGCCAATTTCTCACAAATTTATTTTTTCTTTGTCTGAAAAGTATGAAAGCTGCCTGCTCTAGCCACTTCTTAGGTCTCAATTCCGTGAACCCTCCACGTGCATGGATTAAAATGTGTTTCTTTTTCTCCTGTTAATCTGCCTCATGTTAATTTTATTATTAGTTCAGCCACAAGAACTCAAGAAGGGTAGCAGGGGAAATTTTCCCTGCCTGGACAGTATGCAAAGATCTGTTTTGATTGTGTAATTTCCTCCATGTCTCAGTAAGTAGTGGATATGATGACACTTTCACACTAACAATGACATTTGCATAGAACGTGTCACAAAAGATTTCTTGACAAACTGAAAAAAGGGGATTTATGTATTACAAATACTGTGGAGAAGTTCCCATCGTGGCTCAGTGGAAACAAATCCGACTAGGAACCATGAGGATGCGGATTCGGTCCCTGGCCTCGCTCAGTGGGTTAAAGATGCATCGTTGCCATGAGCTGTGATGTAGGTCGCAGATGTGGCTTAGATCTGGCATTGCTGTGGCTTTGGCATAGGCCGGGGGCTACAGCTCCGATTAGACCCCTACCCTGGGAACCTCCATATGCTGTGGGTGCGGCCCTCAAAAGACAAAAAGACAAAAAAAAAAATATATATATATATATATATACAAATACTGTGGAAAAGAGCTATTAATCAGAAACTACTGCTCAAATTGAGAAAACAATAGTTATGGCTTTAAACCTAATTGTTAAGGTATGGAGTTACCCATCTTGTGCCGCCTTCTTAATCAGTAACCCAGGCATCAGTCTATTTATGTAAGCAAAGAATTAGGAAGCTACAGCAGAGTTCAAGGAAGCTTTTGAGTACCTTCTCTACAGATTAAATAACATATCTTAAACATATTTAGATTACATTCAATAAGTAGTTTTAAAAAGTGTGTGCTGAGGAAGAGGAACTTATATTGAAAGACCAAAATGGAGGTGGTTTTGGTTTTATTCAGACCTTGGAATTGATACTGCATAATTAGTTATGTCAATGCCCTCCAGCCAAAGGCCACTGGGGACACCCTTGTAATTGGTTTTGTTGCTTGTTGCAGGGAGGGACAATGCATGTCGTGGGGATCCATGGGGCACTTCATTAAAAGAGAGCAGAAAACATAGTATATAGGATTGGGGTTCATGTTAGGTGATTTGGGGAAGGATTCAAGGAAGAGCTCTTTTCTCTGGATATAGATGCTATCAGGAAGCAGGGGTAATTTCGTGATTGGATATCTCAATAAATCTTACCCAGAAGAAGGGAAGACTAGCCGGAGGATAAAGCAGTAATTGGTACAGAAGCAGCAGGCACTAATATCAGCTAGAATAGGGGACTAGTTAGTCATTTTGGTGGCTTGGACCATGTTCACATTTTGTCTATGTTCGAACATTATTATAAAATGTTTGGTTTTGTTAGTGTTGATACATTATATTTAGGTGGTCTTATATGACGTTCATGATGTGTAAAAGTTTATGTTTTGTAGGAGAATACCAAGATCTAGTTGTGAATGCTGGGCCAGCTCCTGCATGTCAGGACCTGCTTTTCTCTTTCTCAGAAATATTGTCTGCTCCTACTCCATTTTCTCTCTGTTTTCCTCTTCGGTACTTGTCATAAAATCAGGCATTTTCTAATTATTGTTATAAGAGGGAAGAGAAGAGAAACTATCATTTATTGAGAACATATCTTAGACATTGTTGTATATACAGTGATACATAATATCATTTAAAAATAATAATAACCCTAGAGTTCCCATCGTGGTGCAGCGGAATGAATCTGGCTTGGAACCAGTAGGTTGCGGGTTTGATCCCTGGTCTCACTCAGTGTGTTAAGGATCTGGCGTTGCCATGAGCTGTGGTGTATGTAGGTCGTAGACACGGCTCGGATCTTGCGTTGTTGTGGCTGTGGTGTAGGCTGGCAGCTGTAGCTCCAATTAGACCCCTAGCCTGGGAACCTCAATATGCCATGAGAGTGACCCTAAATAATAATAATAATAATAATAACCCTGAGGCAGATAGTATCTACATTTTATAGAGGAAGCAACTAGGGCTCAGAGAGAATACATAACTTGCTCAAAGTCACACAGCTGGCAAATAGAGGCTGATTTTGAATCCACATCTGTCTCCAAAGCCCTGTGGAGTTTCTGTTCTACCATGTTGCCTCGCCGGAAACACAGGAATACAGCCTATTCTTTATGTCTGTACTATTTATTCAAGAAAATATATTCAGAGTTGAAATGAAGAACAGTTCCTTGAATTCACAATTTTAGTGAATATTTTTGGGTTAGATTATATATGTAAGTTGGCAGAACCAATATAGGAAGCACATGATATTATAGTCCCATTTTATCAGACATTAAATACACAGAGAGAACAAAGTGAGAAGGAAGTAAAGTGTTGGGGGCCACAGGTGTAGATTCTCTGCCCTAGGAGAAATTTAGGAACTGGTCATTTAAAGAAAGTGTCTCCTAGACATGAGCTTCTAAGGTATAAGGATCAGTTCTGTTTTAGTTCCTACAGCTTCTGCCACTTGGCGAAGACACACAGGCTCAGCCTTGCTCATCTCTAGGAGCCATCTGACTGTCAGGCAGGGGGCACATAAAGAACCCTGGCTTCACAGCTCAGTTGTTCAACAAAAGTCAGCCTTCCTACTGGTCCCTTTCTGACTTAATATTCTAGTCTAATAAATGAGCTATTACCTGGTTTCTTATGACTAAGTTTCTACTTTATAATCCAGTTTAAGTAACTAAATCCTCCTCCTAAGGAGTTCTCACAATAGTTCTTTTTTTCCATGACCCTGGGTTGTGGGCAAAGAATGTCACTAGCCACTTCAATAAGCCAAGGATGTTGCAGCCATAAAGCCATTAGTCACTGCAGCCCCCAACCAGTGTGCCTAACTATAAAAAGAGGATATGTCTGTTGAAACTTTCTTTCTTACAGTTAGTTAAATTGCTTCAAGGATTTACATCTAAGTGACTGACCCCCCCCCCTTATGGACTTCTATAAATGTTCAAACCTGAGCGTTCAAATCTTGGAATCAGATAGACATAGTTTGAACCCCATCTCCTGTATTAAACGACTTTGGCCAAAACACTTAACCACTCAACTTCAGATTGCTTATCCTGAAAATGGAGATAATAATGTTTATCTCACAGAGTTGTTGGGAGGGTGAGATGTGAAGGCCACATAAAGTGCCTGAAGCAAATGTTCAAGAAATGGTAGCTTGTATTTTAAAATTCAGGCAACATTCACATAAGATTAACCATTTAAAATGTATGATTCAGTGATATTTACTACATTCACAGTGTTGTGCAGCCATCACTTCTATCTAATTCCAAAACATTTTCATCATGGCCAAAAGAGACCCAGGGTGGTTGCTCCTTTATAGCTCAAGAAATGTTTTGCACCCAGTGGGTGGTAAGGCCAATGGCATCATAGTGAGAACATTAAGATCACAATCTAAGGCTGATTAAGTACAACACTCCATTCATTGTTCTCTGGTCTCTGGTATGATGCTATCTGTAAAATTCAACAAAATACAGGTATAATTCCTAGCCTACTTGCTTTAAGGGTCACTTTCAGGAGTTTTCATCTCACAAGGTCAGCCTGCAGGGTTTTTGTATAGCTCGGTGGCCCTTTTCAACCACCATTGTACTGTAAAGTTTCACTTAAGTGCATTACTCAGCAAGGTTCTATGCCAACTTCTTGTAACACAATTTATCATCGACCCAAACTAGGTATTTGCTAATTCACTCAGAATTAATTGTGCACTTTAATCATTTTCATTGAATCAGTTCCCATATCTATAGCTTTTATAACCACAAGTACTAGCTGCATACTGATTAAAAATTTCCCATCAGTTAAATACGTGGTACGACTATAAATTTTCTTTTTAATTTTCCTTCTATGACTCATAAACTGGCTTAGGGGCAATTCTGAAAAAGAGTAAAAGGTTTGCAAGTGATAGTGGTGTTTGTGGAATAAATGTTATTTTTCTCTCAGGAGAATACTCAGATGAATGTACATTCTGATTTGTTAAAATGGTCTTGTTATATTACGGTCACAATTAATACGCTCCATTTCAACATCACTCTTAGAATCTTCATTTTCTATGAGAATTTTCAGCACTTTTTTTGATTTTTAGAGTGTGATAAGATATAAGCTTTTTTACATTCAGCTTTTTAAAAAATTAATTTTTAATGATGCAGTGTTACATTGGGTAAAATAATCTTTTATTTTTTTGGCTTTTTAGGGCTGCACCTGTGGCATATGGAAGTTCCCTGGCTAGGTGTTGAATCGGAGCTGAAACTGCCGGCCTACGCCAGAGCCACAACAACGCCATATCCAAGCCACTTCTACAGTCTACACCACAGCTCATGGCAAAGCCAGATCCTGAACCCACTGAGCGAGTCCAAGGATCGAACCCGCATCCCCATGGATGCTAGTCAGGTTCGTTACCACTGAGCCACAGTGGGAACTCCTGGGTAAAATAACCTCCACGGGTAGATAGTGAGAAGAGCCATTAGTACCATTAATAATCTGTGTTAATCGCTCATTTTGGCATAGTGCTAGAATGAGTGAACACAAGACTAGAATCTGTTAGGAAACCTGGATCCTAGTCCTCATCCTGCAACTAAATAGCTCTGTAATTTGGGACATATCACAGCTTCATACAGGACCACAGTTTAATTATCTGTCACATCATTATGTCTTCTGTGTACTTCATTAGGATGCTGCAAAGACAAACACGACATGTTCCAAGTTTTCTCTTTACAAAATGTCTGCACACTGCTATTTGTTCTCTCTCAGTTCTGGATTTTGTCCCGGAGCACCATTCTCCCTGCCCCTTGCCTTGAGACTTCCTCACCTGTTTTAGTAATCTTTTTTTTTTCATATAAAAAGATGATCATCATGAATTTCTACATTTGAATCTAACATTTGAGCTTACCCATGACACACGGAGGTTGCTATAACATAAATTAAGACTAAAGATGGAATTGGAAAGAAATATTGTATTCTTATTGATAGGTTTGATTTTGCAGGTGGTATGAATTAGAAATTCTGCAACTAAGATATGTATTCTGAGATTGAGCAACTAAGTAAGTATGTTGTCCATAATGAGAGCTAGATTTCTCACTGTTGGAGAAGGGAACTACAAATAAGGAAAGAGGGACGCCTAGGACAAACCATGCAGTGTCAGATTTGAATTAGAGGTATCGGTGTTAACTCATAGTTTTTGAAAGATAGATTGGATAGATACAGAAATATGGGTATGTGTATGTGTGTATGTATACATCCATGTATATCCTAGTTTTGTCCACTGACGAAAGCAAATGACATTCTGGCACCAATGAACACACCTTGAATCCCAGATCTTGATTTCTAAATATGATTCTACAATATAGGAACAAGGGCTCCTTAAAGAAATTACTGATTGCAGTGCTAGGGCGGGTAAAATATAAGCCGATTCTGGAACATCTTGTAGTATTAGGAAGTAAAGAAGGTTTCAAAATAATCATGGGGAAGATAAGTTACAGACAGACTGCTCTTTTTAACAACAGTACAATTGTCAATCAATGGTATATTATTATCTCAATGCAGACCTTATCCGAATTTCACCGTTTGTCCCAAAAAGGTGGTCTTTTGTAAGACTGTGTAAGAGCATCCTGTCTGCAGCTTACTCTGACACATTTCCAGGAGAAGTGGTTTAAATGTTAACGTTTGGGAAATCTGGGTGAATGCTATACCAGAATTAACTAGTTTTGGAACTTTGTATAATATTCAAATTATTTCATAATTAAAATTTTAAAAAAATTTTCATTCACAGGGTCTTCTCTCAAAAGAGTAATTTAAACTATTAATATTTATTGTAATTACTGGTACATTTTTCCTTATACTGCTATCCTATTTTATGTTTTCTATTTGTCATTTTTCTTTTTTTTTTTTTTTTTTTTTTGTCTTTTGTCTTCTTCGGGCCGCCTCTGCGGCATATGGAGGTTCCCAGGCTAGGGGTTGAATCAGAGCTGTAGCTGCTGGCCTACACCACAGCCACAGCAACACCAGATCTGAGCCGCATCTGTGACCTACACCACAGCTCACGGCAACGCTGGATCCTTAACCCACTGAGCGAGGCCAGGGATGAAAACCACAACCTCATGCATGGTTCCTAGTTGGATTCATTTCCGCTGCGCCACGACAGGAACTCCAATTTGTCATTTTTCTTATTTCATTTTTATTTTCATACTGTTAGCTGTATTGATGATTTGATTTATTTTTTTTCTTGTAGTTTCAAAGGTGAATGTATTCTTTCTATTGTTCTGGTTGTTTCTCAATACATACACATTAATGTTCTTTTTTGTAAATCAAAATCTAAATTTCATTAGAATCTCTTTATTTCCCTTTATCCAACAACAACCTTTGCAACTTTACAATTTCTTTCCTGTTGTATCCTAAGTTGAGATGTCCTGAGATTTTAGTTCTAAATAATTATAAAAAAATATTTTGACCTTATGTATCTACATTTATTTAGATTTAACTACAAACTAGACTCATTTTTGTTGATTTTTTTCTTTTTCATGGAAGCTTTTGGGATTTCTTTTAAATCTTTTTTTTTTTTTTTTAACTGGCTGCACTTTTGGCATATGGAATTTCCCAGGCTAGGTCAAGTCAGAGCTGCAGCTGCTGGCTTATGCCACAGCACCAGATCCCAGCCACATCTGCGACTTATACTACAGCTTGTGGCAATGCTGAATCCTTAACTCACTGAGTGAGGCCAAGGATTGAAGCCACATCCTCACGGACACTTGTCAGGTTCTTAACCCCCTGAGCCACACAGGAACTCCTAAAAATCCTTATTTTAATTCTTGGTGTTCAGAAATGTCACCACAATGCATTTTATATATGTCTTCTTTATTTACCTTGTTTAGTACTTCTCTTTCCATCTTTTATCATTTGGGGGGAATTATCTTCTGTTATTGACTTATTAACTTCCTCTTCTCTGTACCTTCTGTTCTTTTGGAATTCCTGCTGCATGGATGTTGAACTCCTGGGTCTAATCTCTATGCATATTATTGTTTTATCAAAAGTTGTATTTCGTTTTCATTTTGCAATGTTCTCTGAGAATTTTTTAGTTTGATGTTACAACATTTTTTTCTCTTCTGCTGTTCCTCAATGATATTACAGATATCCATTGCATTCTTTATTTTGATTCCCTTTATTTATGTAGTTTCCAGTATTTATTATTGGTTTTGTTTTACATCAGCATTTTCTTGTTTATGGGTTTGATAGCTTTTCTTATTCTTCTGAAAACATTACTTATAGTTATTTTTAAAATCTGTTTTATTTGCTATTATTTATCCTGTTTCTTCCAGTGTTAGTTTTTCTGTTTATTAATTCTGGTTTCTTACATGATGTCTGTTGTTCAAATATTAATTGATGTTTCTTGTGCACTTCTCTCAGTTTTTGAGATTCCTTACTAGACTGTCTATAGATGTTGTTTTTGTAAAAGTAAATCCTGCTGCTAATTGTGGGGAAGAATCATAACAAGCTCTAGATGGAGTGTGCCAGTGGTTTATTTTTTAGGTGTGGCAGCTAACTACTATTTATACTTATTCAGAGCAAAAAGCAATAGCAGAATTTGTCGCTAGACTAAAGCATTGTATAAGAACTGACCCCCAGAGGCACAGTTATCCAAAATGCTTTGAATATAGCTCTTCATTAATTATGCTGAAATTCCCAAAGGCTCCTTTTTGCTCTTTACATCATTGATGCTGGTTTTGAAGATCTCTAAATTACTCTTGTTTACACAGTGGTCTTCACTTATATTTTGGGCTGTGGTTTATTCTAGTTTTATTTTTCTAACTGGAATGGATATGATTCTCAATCAAAAACTCATTTGTGCTGGAACTATCACATACTTTATTTCCTATATATCAACTACCTAATTTTCTGAACCCTATACTCCCTTGGTAATTATAGTGTGTGTGTGTGTGTGTGTGTGTGTGTGTGTGTGTGTGTGAAAGAGAGAGAGAGACAGAGACAGGGATGGAGACAGAGAGAGACGAGAGAGATAATATATCTCTCATCAGTACCAACACATAAGAGTTTCCAAGATCCTAGCAAGGGTCATTATATATAATCAGGGTTTCCTAATTTACCTATTTGTAAAACCTGCAGCCAGAGGAGCATGTAAGATTAGCGTAAGAAGTTTGCGTGGTTCGTATGTATGTAAAACCTATGCAAGAAGTATGGGAATAACAGAGCTAGTTGTGCTCTCAATCAGCATCCTGAGACAAATATATTAAGGTTTTATAGGTATAAGAACCCTGAGGGTGCATAGCCTTATGGTTCTTGTTCCCACTGCAGGACTATATGCAGCCCCTCTAGTCTTCTAAGTCTTGAATCTTGTCTTTGGCTGTAGACTTTTTTTTTGGTAACACTATATATGTTTCATGTGTACAACATTATATTTCAATTTCTGCATACACTATAGCATGCTCAACACCAAAAGTTTAGTTTCTATCTGTCACGATAAAGTTGACCCCCTTTACTCATTTCACCTTCCTCCTTTTCCCTCTGGTAACCACTGCTCTGTTCTCTTTATCTATGCATTTGTTTTTGTTTGGTTTGGCTTTTTAATGTTTTTTGTTAATTTTTTTTTGTATTTTACACGAGTGAAATTGTATCATATTTATCTTTCTCCATCTGACTTATTTCACTTAGCAAAATATCCTTAGGGTCAAATCATGTTGTCCCAAATGGTGAGATTTCTTCTTTTTTAATGGCTGAATAGTACTCCATTGTACATATATACCCCATCTTCTTTACCCATTCACCTGTCAATGGGCACTTGGGTAATTTCTCTATCTTGGCTATTGTAAATAATGTTGTGATGAATATAGGGGTGCCTATCTCTTCAAATTAGTGTTTTTGTATTCCTTGGAGAAATACCCAGAAGTGGAATAGCTGGATGGTATGGTAATTCTAGTCTTATTTTTTTTTTTTTGAGGACTCTCTATTTTCTGTAGTGGCTGCATCAAGTTGCATTCCCACCAACAGTATATGAAGGTTCCCTATAGGGGAGCAAAACATGCCACACCAAAATGTCTCTTTGGCGTGCAGAGTATTTCAGGATGAAAACAATCAAGGCCCCAAAGACTCAGGAAGAACCTTTGACCTTCCCCCTAAATGCCTAAAGAATGCAGACAGAGGACCTGTTCCAGGAAAGCAGCCCTCGCCATAGACAACTATAGTAGAACTAGGTGTGTAGACAGGGAGGAACCCTGCAAAGTCTGTTTGTTAAAATTCCTCTCTGTCTCCCACTGTCTCTGTATAGTCCAGCAAACATTTGTTTGCCATACATTTGCTTTTCCATCTCCATGTGAATTGCCTTCCTCCCCTTTGAAATCTTAAACCCCACCCCCAATATCCTCTTCTGGCTAAAGATTGGTAAGGGTTTCAGCCATTTAACAAGTTACTCAGTTCTCTTGGGTCTCTCCCATGTATAACTGTTACTGAACTTTGTTAGATTTTCTCTTATTAACCTGTCTCATGTGAATTTAATTCTTATACCAGCCAGAAGAACCTAGAAGGGTAGAGAAAAATTTCTTCTCCCCTAACATCCCTTTTCTCCACATCCTCTCCAATATTTGATATTTCTTGCCTATTTTTATAGTCTGCCTGAAGACACTTTTCTTTGAAAAGAGCCTTTGTACCAGAGCTCATCCACAGTAATGACTTAAATAATCATCAGAGAAGAAGAGCCACTCATACCTGCAAAGCAACTAATCGACCATTGCAGGTACCCCCCTAAAGGTTAATTTACTGTGGCCTTTTTCCTCTACCCCTAAGATATATATACCCGATTGTGATGTATATTAATAGGAAGATTGATTTAGATTGGAATTTGTATTGGAAAATCTTTTGTTAAGTTTAGTAATTCCATAGTAAATGTAAGTCATTTGAAAAAGCTACTGCTATTTAGTTTCCCCTTCGTTATTGTCAAAGATAGTGGATAAATTTAACAGGGTCCACCGTGGGTCTTAGACATGCCGTCCTCCAGCTGTGACAGTTTTGCTTTGTGCCCTTATTATTTAACTAATTGATAGGTTTGTGAATTATTAAGAGCATGGGTTTTGGAGCCAAATAACTTGAGTCCTGATGTTATCTCTGCCACTTAGTAACTGTGTGACCTTGAGCAAATTATTTTTTAAATTTTCTTTTCCTCTCTTGGGCACACCCATGGCACACAGAAGTTCCTGGGCTGAGGACCGAATCTGAGCCAGAGATGCAGCAACACCGGATCCTTAATCCACTGCGCTGGGCCAGGGATCGAACCAGCAATGCCACAGAGACAAGCCGAATCACTAACCCACTGCACCACAGCAGGAATGCCATTGAGCAAATTACTTAACCTCTCTTTTAAAACTCTCTATTTCTTAGTTTTTTTATTTGGATAATGCAGAAGATAATTGTACCTAGCCCATAGAGTTGTCATGAGGATTGAAGAAACTGTTATATGTAAAGCACTTAGAACAGTACCTAGCAATACAACCTCTCAGTAAACGGTATCTAATGTGGTTATTATTTGATCTTTGTTTCACATCAGCCTTCCCTCTAGGGCTGCCAGGTCCAATACAGTAGTCAATAGCCACATGTGGCTATTTTGAATTTAAATTGATTTATATTAAATAAAATTAAAAATTCAGTCCCTTAGCCAACAACTGCAGCTGAATTTCAAATGCTCAGTAGCCACATACCACTAGTCATCCCTTATAGTCACGAGAGATTGGCTCCAGGATCCCTGTGGATACCCAAATCTGTAAATACTCAAGTCCCTTTTATAAAATGAGATAGTACTGTCAGCCTCCTCTATCCAAGGTCTCCATATCTGTGGAGAGGGAGGACCAACACCATAGAATATCTTGATCATTGCAGAAAGCTCTATTTGACAGCACCGCCTAGAACAGTGTTTCTCAGTTTTGCCTTCACATTAGTCAACTGGGAAGTTTTTAAAAATCCTGCAGCTCTGGCCATACGACATATCAGTTAAGTCAGAATCTCGGCTTGGGACCCATGCATCTGTAATTTCTTAAAGCCTCCCAAAGTGATTCCAGTGCTCAGCCAAAGTTGAGAATTATAGCTCTAGACCAAGGAATGGCAAACTTTTCCTGTAAAGGACCAGATAGTAAATATTTTAGGCCTTGTAGGCATATCTTTTTTCATTGTATATTCTCGTTTGTGCTACAAGCCTTTATTTTATATATATTTTTTGTCTTTTTAGGGCCACATCTGCGGCATATGGAAGTTTCCCAAGCTAGAGGTCGAATAGGAGCTGCAGCTGCCGGCCAACGCCACAGCTACAGCAACTCCAGGTCCGAGCTGCAGCTTGTGGCAACACCAGATCCTTAACACACTGAGCAAGCCCAGGGATCAAACCTGTAACCTCATGGATACAAGTCGGGTTCTTAACCTGCTGAGCCACATTGGGAACTCACAAGCCTTTAAAAATGTAAAAATCATTCTTAGTTCACAGGCCATATCTGCTCTAGACTATCAGTTCCCAGAAAGCCACAACCATGTCAGAATTGTTTGCTATTACATTCTGGATTCTAGCACTATATTTGCCATAGAATCAATACTTAATACATATTTGTTGAGTTGGCTGAACTCTTTTAGGGAAACTTCCCTGACTCCCAATACCACTGCAAATAGAATTATTTCCTCAGTGTTCTGATAGCATCCTGTATATTGCTTCTTTCTAATACATACAATATGTTGTAGGTTAAGTACTGAATGTGTCAGGGATACCGTTTTAATCATCCTTGAGTCCTGGGGATCAGAGTGCCTGATATATATTAGCTCTCTGATATCTTATTGAATTAAATGCTAGGTTGAGTCTCCAGGTAAAATAAAAAGTGCTTTGAAAAAGATTAAAATGCTCAATAAATATGATTTAATGATTTAACCATACGTAGTCATAAAAGTACCATTGTTTTGAGTACTTGGTTATATTTGATGTGTTCTTTAAAAGTTATGCTGTTACCTTGGATTAAAGCAATGATTTCTTAGTTATGACACCAAAAAAGCATAAAGTGACAAAAGGAAAACAGATAAATTAGACTGAATTTAGACAAAATTGGAAACTTTTGTGTTACAAATGATACCATCAAATAAGTGAAAAGACAACCCATAGAATGGGAGAAAACATTTTCAAATTACATGTACAATAAGGTGCTTGTACCTAGAATATACAGGAGTTCTTTAGTACTCTTACAACTCAATAATAAAAAGAAAAATTATCCAATTGAAAATGGGCAAAGGATATAAAAAGACATTTTTGCAAAGAAGATATACAAATGACCAATTAAATAACCACAAATGGCAGATTAAAGGATCCGGCATTGCCACAGCTATGGTTCAGATTCAGTCCCTGGCCCAAGAACTTACATATGCCACAGGTGAGGTCATAAAAAAAAAAGATGTTCGCTATCATTAAGTAAATATAGATCAAAACCACAGTGAGTGTTGTATGAAAGGAGAGAAGGTTAGCATTCCCCTTGACAAAGATAGAAGAGGTCCTCAGGCCTTGACAACATACATATGGTTAAGGCATTGCCACCTACTAGGTGGAATCTAACCATCAGTTTTTACACACACTACTGTGTAATTAACAAGAACCTACTGTATAGCATAGGAAAGTCTACTCAATAGTTCGTAAAAATCTATTTGGGAAAAAAGAATGGATATATATATAACTGATTCACTTTGTCATATACCTGAAACTAATACAACATTGTAAGTCAGCTATATTCCAATAAAATTAAAAAGAAAAAAACACAGTGAATTATAGCTTCATAGGAACAAGGATTGCTATAATGTAAAAACAAGTGTTGGTAAGATGGTGGAGAAATTAGAACCTTGGAATACTGCTGGTAGAAATGTAAAATGGTACAGCCATTATAGAAAATAATATGGCAACTCCTCAAAAAGTTAGATATAAAGTTACTATATAATCCAGCAATTGTACTCTGTGGTATATCCCCAAGAACTGAAAATGTATGTCCACACAAAAATTCGTACGTAAATGTTCGTGGCGGCATCATTCATGTTGATAAGTTGCTGAAAAAATGTGGTATGTGTGTGTGCGTGCATGTGTGTGCATGTGCATTGGAATATTATTTAGCTATGAAAAATAGTGAACTACTGATACATTCTAGATATGAATGGACCTTAAAGACATTACTCTAAGTGAAGGAAGCCAAAAACAAAAGATGATATATGTGATTTAACTGATAGGAAATATCCTGAATAAGAAAATCCACAGAGACAGAAAGTAGATTAGTACTTGTTTAAGGCTGGGAGGGGTCTTTTGAAGAGAAATGGGGAATGATTGCTAAGGAGAATGGGATTTCAGGAAGGTTGAATTCTGGAATTAGATAGTGGTGATGGTTGTACAAATTATCAAATATATTAAAAAACATTGAATTATACACTTTAAAAGGTGAACTTGATATGTGAATTACATCTCAAGAAAGTTATTTGAAAATTATGGTGTTTATTAAAGCTCATACTTCCCCTATGATAATTCATTGTTCATATTTTTCTTTTTAAAGATCCTGTGAGCTAACAAACTAACCAAATAATCATATAAAACCTATCTTACTTTTTTAAATGAAATACTGTAGCTGGTTTATAGTTTTTCAAAATGGTTCCCATATGAAAATGATTCTATTGTGGTTTAAAAATGATTTTACTGTTGGTTAAACTTGTTAATTAAACTGGGAAGGTGGTCAAGTTCACCATTTCTCCATTATTTTTAGGGCACTTTTCTATTACACTGCACTCTGATGGTTGATATTCTTATCTCTCCCTTTCCTACTGGGTTATGAGCTCCTTTAGGAGATTGATCCACTCTCACTATTTTTATATCCTTAGGGCCTAGCTCAATGCCTGAAGCATTATAGCCATTCATTAAATACCTGTCAAATGATCTAATGAATAAATAATCAATTACCAGCTCTATCGCAAAGAGTGAAAATTTGCAAATTTATCAGTTCTCTTTTCTTTTTCAAGAATAGTAATCATTGATACTTCTTGATTCATAAGAGCATCCAAGTCATCCAAAAGTCATAGCAACATAAAGGTAGGCAATTTTTTCAGAAAATCATCAATTAGAATATATATAAGACTGCCTAAATGCCCTAAAATTACAACTAGGAAATATTAGTCCTCCAAATACCTGAAAATAAAATTTCTCTTTCTTCCCCTTTCAAAATACACACCTAATCTCATGCCAAGTGGTAAGCTATTAAAGTTACTAAATGAACAAGCTGAGAAAGAGGGGTCATAGCACATGTATGGTAAGAAACACTGCATCCCACTGGTATACTAATTTTAACCTGTGGTGATTTAGTTTGGGGTTAGACTTCCTGGTTCTTTTTAATATGACCGTTGACAAGCCATGGTCTGTGCCCTAAATGGGTTTACAATCTCATCAATTGGACAGAACTCATTCGTCACTGTTTAGTGAGTCCTTACTCTGTGCTAGGCTCTGGGGATATAGTAGTGAACAGAAATAGCCAAAAAGTCTCTGCCTCACAGAACTTTCATACCTGACTACATCTCATGGTTTGCCTCTTTCATCTAGCACACATTAAATTTTTTTTAAAAAAATTGTCTTTTTAGGGCCACACCTGCGGCATATAGAGGTTCCCAAGCTAGGGGTCCAATTGGAGCTGTAGCCACTGGATACACCACAGTCACAGCAACACCAGATCTGAGCCTCGTCTGTGACCTACACCACAGCTCACAGCAATGCCAGATCCTTAACCCACTGAGCGAGGCCTAAGCCACTGAGCGAGGCCAGGGATCGAACCTGTGTCCTCTTGGATACTAGTCAGATTTGTTTCCACTGAGCCACGATGGGAACTCCCTCATTAAATTCTTTTTCTTCCTTTTCAGCCAGTCTGCTTCCAAGCAGGGCCCTGAATATTAATTCCTTTGGTGATTAAGAATTAGTAATACTATTTCCTTTTTGAGAAAAAGTCTCCCTTTTCTCATAAAGGTATGAACATAAAATTGAATAAGTTGGCACTAAATAAAAGTATTTGTTTTAGGGAGCTCCCACTGTGGGGCAAGAGGATCAGTGGCATCTTGGGAGCGCTGGGACTTGGGGTTCAATCCCCAGCCCAGCACAGTGAGTTGGGGATCCAGTATTTGCCACAGTTGTGGCTTAGGTCATGACTGCAGCTTGGATCTGATCCCTGGCCTGCAAGCTCCATATGCCATGGGATGGCCAAAAATGGGGAAAAAAAGTATTTGTTTCAGGAACATTTTCTTTCTCTTCTAAGAAATATGGTCCATCTGTAATCCATATAGATGGTGAACTCAGCCATTGTTCTGGGTTGATGGCCTGACAACTATATCATTGGAATCATTTTCATAAAGATTGATGATATGGAGCTTAAAGCACAGTTTTTTCCAGTTGTTCTTATAGCTGCTCTCCCAACAGCAGGGGAATGAGTATAAATGGAGATGATGAAGCAATAACATCTTTACTCTCCCTTCCAGGCTAACATACTAAATTTGAATCTGTGGAAAATGTATTGCAGGTACTGCAGGTAACATGCACACACACACATGCACGCACACACAACTGTCTTTTAATTAATTATAATGAAATTAAATTATAATCCTGTTGTCATTAATTACACAGAACTGAGGATTTTTGTTATTCCAATATTCTATTACTAAAATGTTTAAAAATACAGAAAAGGAGAAAGAATTTTACAGTGAATACCCATATTCTCACAATCTATATTCTATAATTAACATTTTATTTAGCTTATTTATTTATCACATATTCCTCTATCCAGCCATCAATCTAGAATTGAGGATATAAAGTACTTTTTCCCGGGTTTAGTCAAAGGATCAAGTGTACAAATAGACCTCCTGATTGCTATACCCTGCCCTATGCTCTGCCTTGAGTTTAATCTCTTTCATTTGTCAAATTGATTTTAGTTTTCAAATACTGATAGCTCTGTAAAGACTAATCTTTTCCATTAAGCTCTCACCTAATTAAAGGGGATTAACTTGGGTAGAAGACTTCTGATGATTTATTTATTTAAACATTCTTGTAATTGCTCAGTATGTGCTCAGAAACTCAGATAAAATGTGAATTTCATTCATCTTAATAAGTTATGCTTATAATAATAATTCTATTAAATGTCATTTCTAATCCCCGGATTCTCTTGATCTAAACCAGGAAGATTATATTGCTGCCAGCTTCTTTTTGTGGACTGTACATGTTAAATTAATTATAAGATTTAAAACATGATTATCTCTATTTGTACTTGACTTGATCTTTGTCTTTTTCACCCTTTCAATTTTCTTTTGTACAGTCAGTTCTTATTCACTTCAGTGATATCATTGAGTATGAGAGGCATAACAGAAAGGATTAAACATGGAAAATTTTTTAAAAGGTTATCAACTTCACATCCTAAAACATACTTATGATTTTTAACACATGAAACTTAACATTTATGTGTAAAAGTAGTCAAGGAAATTGTATGGGCTTAGAGCATCTCTTGATCCCTTAAATAATTAAAGGGAGCTTTAAAAAAAAGCAAAATAAATGAGCAAATGTATTGAGCCAAAGACTTTTCCCAGGGTAATTTAAACCTTTAATTGTGGGGTATTTTGTTCCCTGTTGTAATAAAACCATAATATCTCTATAGCAGAGCCAAGTGTTCAGTTGTGTCAGAAAAATAATAAAAAGCCATCTCGGTGAAAGTATCTCAGAACTTCCCAAAGTGCTCTTTGAGAGCAAGAACTGCATCTTGTTCACTATTGTGCACTTGGCACCTAGCACATGCAGGCATATCATGGGTACTTAGTAAATATTGTTTGGATATTTTTGAAAAAACAGAAAGATGTGAATCCTTCATATTCCTGTTTTTGCATGTGAAACAAATTCAGGCACAATGACTCTACATAATGAGCCTGGAAACTGGCCCATGGGTTAAATCTGGCCCAGCATTTGTTTCTGTAAATAAAGTTTTATTGTAACATAGACATGCTCATCTTTCTACATCTTACCTATGGCTGCTTTGATTCTACAACAGCAGAATTTAATCATTGTGAAAAAGACTTTATGTCTTGTGAAGTCTAAGATATTTACTATCTGTCCATTTACAGAAAGTGTTTTCCAGGAGTTCCCTGGTGGCTCAGTGGGTTAATGACCCAGTGTCATCACTGCTGTGGCTCTAGTTACTGCTATGGTGCAGGTTTGATCGCTGGTCTAGGAGTTTCCTCATGCTGCAGGCATGGCCAAAATAAATAAATAAATAAATAAATAAATAAATAAAATATAAAAGAGTGTTTTCCACATCTGCTCCAGGGGTATGTTTAGGCAAAACTAAAGTGGGGGCATTCAAAAAATGAAAACCAAAACTACAGTGAGATACCACTTCACACCTTCCAGGATGCTATAATTTTTTAATGAAAATAAGTTTTGAGAAGAATGTGGAGAAATTGGAACCTTAGTGCACTTCTGGTAGGAATGTAAAATGGCACAAGTGCTATGGGAAACAGTTTGGTGGTGGTACCTCTAAAAGCTACACATAGAATTACTTTGTAACGCAGCAATTCCACTCCTAGGTATATACCCAAAGGAATTGAAAGCAGAGACTCAAACAGATATTTCTATGCCATTGTTCACTGTAGCATTATTTACAATACCCAAAAGATTTAAACAACCCAAGTGTCTGTAAACAAATGAATGAATAAATAGAATATGGTATATACATACAATGGAGTATTATTCAGTCATAAAAAGAAGAAGTACTGACACATGCTAGAACATGGACCTTGAAAACATTATGCTAAGTGAAAGAAGTCAGACCCAAAAGGACAAATGTTGTATGCTTCCATTTATATGAAATATCTAGATTAGGCAAATTCATAGAAAAAAAGTAGATTAAAGGTTATAGTGACTGGGGGCAGAAGGAATGATGAGTTGTTGCTTAATGGTTATAGAGTTTCTTTGGGGTGTGGTTAAAAAGTTTTCAAAGTAGTGATGGTTGGATAACATGAATGTCATTAATGCCACTAAATAGTACAATTAAAACGGTTAAAATGGCAAAAGTTATGTTTTATATATGTTTTACAATTAAAAACAGCATAGTATACCAATAAACAATGAACTGTACATTTTATATGGCTGAATTGTAAGATATGTGAACTATATCTCAATAAGGCTATTAAAAAAAACCCCTAAAGCATGGGGGGAATAATGAGCGAGCTCCTAGAAACTCAGATAAGTCCCAGATTACTCAAATCATATGATGTAGTAAATCAATTCAATATTTACAGTAGGAAATTAGACTCAGTATGTTAACACACTTAGGATAGGATGCCAGCAGGCTGAACCACACCTGGGTCCTGTTTCTCTTGTGCACATTAGCCTTTTCCACTGACGGTGTGGTTAGGACGACCAGAGATGAGGTTTGAGCAAAGGGCCTTTGTGGATGAAAGAAACCTGAAGCCAATTACACACACATACTTTATTGGAGAGTTATAGGGACAAGTACACCTGTCCACAGCTGAAGCTTGCCATAGCCCAATGAGCAGCTAGGGATTTTTATTTTTCATTTTCTGGCCAGAGGATACATGGGCCCAGAACACACGACACTCATGGGTGGCTGATTTAGGTCCTCATGAATACTGAGTGCCTCATATATTTACTGTACCATGAATATTTGGTGCCTCAGGGGCTTGATGTATATTTGCTATATCATGAATATCAGGTATCTCTTGTGCCTCATGAATATTTAGTGCCTACTTGGTTCTTCTATCCCTTCTGATTTACGTTCTTCACAGATATATCTATTTTATGTCTAAAATGTCTCATGGGTTACTAGTCTACTTGTCTCTGCTTAACATATATATGAATTTCATCTCTCCCACTTTTTTTTTCTCCCACTTTTCTTGTTTCCCATGGTAAAATTGAATATTCTCAGTCAATACAGCAAATGCAGATTACGAATAATTTGGAACATCCCCATTTTACAAATGAGGAAATTACACAGAGGAGCTAAGCAACTTGTAAGGGCTTGCAAAGGTCGCAGGTGGAATCAGGACTCAAATTCTGGCAGCGTGACTCCAGAGCTCATGTGCTTTTAACTGCTATCCTCTACTGCCTCAGAGGATCAGCAAGAGGAAAGGGACTGTAAGAGTATGTGGTGGGTATCATATGAGAAGTTTTAAGATCTATGGAAGCTCACTGGGGTTTTATAGAAAGACTTTATGGAAATATCCTCTGAGATGACCTGGGAAGAATAAAAGGATAGTTATAAGCATAAATGAGAGCATAGGTATTAGGTTATTTATCATTTAAAACACATTAGCATAGACAATGTGACATTGTTTGTGCATCTGTATTAGCTGAAGTTACAACCCAGGCTCAACTAGTATTTCACTTGTTGTCGAACCCAAGTTTTTTTTTTTTTTTTTTTTTTTTTTTTTGCCTTTTAGGGCCACACCTGCAGCATATGGAAGTTCCCAAACTAGGGGTCAAATCAGAGCTACAGCTGCCTGCCTAGACCACAGCCACACCCATGTGGGATCCGCACCATGTCTGCGACCTACACCACAGCTCACAGCAATGCCGGATCCTTAACCACTGAGCGAGGCCAGGGATCAAACCTGCATCCTCATGGATACTAGTCAGGTTCATTACCACTGAGCCATGATGGGAGCTCCTGTCAAACCCAAGTTTGTGTGCCTGATGCACAAAGATGCCAAACTGAAATGTCAGGAGTTAGAGAAGAAAGGTTTATTGCAAGGGCCATGCAAGGAGAATGGGCAGCTTGTGCTCAAGTGACCTGAACTCCCTGATGGGTTTCAGTGAAGAGTTTTTAAAGGCAAATCTGGGGAGAGGGCTGCAGTGTGTGGGACTTTCTTCTGATTAGTTGGTGGTGAGGTCACAGGGTGGTGTTCTAGGAATCTCAGTCATCAGCCTCTGGTTCCAACCAGTCTGGGGTCCATGTGCTTTTGCTCAGCTTGAAGGTGCCATCATCCACCTGGGTGGGGGACTTAGTTCCTATAGAAGACCTCAGAGATGTGTACCAGATTGTTATGTATATTCCTCGAGGAGGAAACTGGACCCTGTTCCTTTGCTGCACTATTGTTTCTTGACTGCCTTTCCTTTGTTTCTGCATTCCCTCACTCCAATTAGTAAATGTCTGAATATGCCCTTTGGAACTCAGGGAAGGTCTAGAAGGCTGAAAGCCTTTTTCCTACAAACATAAACAGAGGACCTGGAAAGGCACGCCTGGGAGAGATCCACGGGGTCCTGCTCAATGGCTTCATGCTTAGGAGTTCACATTCCAGACAGCCAACTGTTATTTTAATTAAGAGGCATCTACCCATGAAGTGGCTACTATAAGTGCTTTCATTATTTATAGCTACACTATCTATAACAATATCATGTGCTTTATTAGTTCACATTGTGAATGTCAGAAGTTGGTTTTTATTGGTGAACTTTGTGGCTTGTTAATTACCACAATGAACATTAGAAATGAGTTTTCATTACTGACAAATGACATTAAAAGTATTGAAAATATGTGATGGACTAAAATACTTCGAATACACACCTCATTCTTATATGAGTAGGGCAAAAATATCTAGAGAAGCCCATGGCCTTTACCATCAGGAATACCAGAACTCAAAGCTAAATGGGGTGTAGTGTCAAGCCTTTGGTTTGGAGACTTTCTACTTGCCTAATGCAGACTAAAGGCTAACAGATTTCTGCCCCTGGAAGGTAATCACATCTTATATTTTTAGTAGATTTTATTGATTGAGAAAACATTTATATGTATTGGATTTCAGAAACCCAGTAAACTCATAGGGTCCCCAGGGTCCATAGTCTGCAGTCGGAAAATCACTGTTGTATATATGAGGAGAAGGGAGGTTTTACATCACTGGAACTTTGGAATGTAGAATGAATTGAATAGGGGAAAGAATACTACAGAGGAAAAGTAGTAAAAGCATGGTATCTGTGAGAATGGAGTAAAGAGGTTGAATTGGAGAGGCATGGTAGAGAAAGAATATGCATGGCTCAAAAACTAATAAATGTAGTAGGGAGCAAAGGGAGGAGGAATGATACTTATAACAATCATGTATTTAGAGATTATTATGTGCCAGGCATATTCTGAGTATTTTGGATATATTGTCATTAATTCCTCACAGAAACCTTATGAGCTAGATGTTCTACAGGTGAAGAAACTGAAATACTGAGAGTATAAGCACCATGCCAAAGGTCAGAGAGTTGGGATTTTAAACCCAGTCAATATGGCTACAAAATCCTAACTATTCAACCATATTGCTTCAAAGAATTAAATATAAGCCCAAACTTTTGAGCCCCTGTGGTTAAGAGAATGACGAGGTCATTAACTGAGATACAGAAATCAGCAGAAGTATTTGGGGGAAGGAAAGAAAACATATATATGATGGTGTGTTGGTCAGACATTTCACTTTGTTTCTCTGTTCTTTAAGTCTTATTGAGATATAATTGTAATATAGCACTGTATAAGTTTAGGGTATATATCACAATGACTTGACATGCATATATTGTTAAATATTGTTAAATGATTACCACAATAAGTTTAGTTAACATCCATCATCTCATATAGTTACAGAAATTTTTTTCTTGTGATGAGAATTGACTTACTCTCTTAACAACTTCCGAATGTACCATAGACAGTGTTAATTGTAGTCATCATGTACCCTTTGACCGCCTTTATCCAAACCCTCTACCCCTACCTCTGTAATTGCAAATCTGATATCTTTTTCTATGAGATATTTTTTTTGATTCAACATAAAAATGTGATCATGCAGTATTTGTCTTCCTCTGTCTGACTTATTTCACTTAGGATAATTAAGGCCCTTAAGGTCCATCCATGCTATCATGGATGGAACATTTTCCTTCTTTTTAATTACTGAATAGTAATCCACGGGATATATACATATAGATCCCACATTTTCTTTATCCATTCAGGTCAGACATTCTGGTGTAGTATAACTAAAAACTCCGAAATTCAAAAGTGCCAAGAGTGGATAATACTTTTAAGCTTCTATTAATTCATACAATGCATACCTTAAATGAGCCATTCTAGTGCAAGCTGTGACAGCACTCAGGGGATGACAGAATGTTGAAGGAAACCACTTAACTACCACTCTAAAATATATCTCTTGAACATAAAAATTATTTTGAGCTGAAGGCATTTAAGAAGCAGTAAACTCTAAAAAAGCTCCTCTTTTCTGCCTAAGTACAGGAAATAAATTCTCCTTTTACTGAAGACAGATTCTAATCTTCCCAGAGATGGCACCAGAGAAATCTGCATAAACAAACCTTGTTAAACTAACCCTTATCGTCCCATTTACTGCTTCAACGTTAACTACCTTTGCCCAAATCCTTTTGTCAATTCTTCACAAATTTATTATTTGTCTGAAAGGTATAAAGCCTTTCTGCTCTGGTCACTTCTTCAAGTCTTTATTTTCTTCATTAAATGTAAAAATTTAATTAAACTTGTATGCTTTTTCCCTGTTAATCTGTCTTTGTCAGTTTAATTTTCAGATCCAGCCAGAGACCCTATGAGAGTTGAGGGAAACTTTTTCTTCTCCTGCATATCATCACACAAGCTAATAAATGAAGGAAAACATAGCCCTGATGTTCCTATAGCCTCGTTGGCTCCCTTTTATATATCTTATCACTCTGTATCTTAATTATGTTGGCTTTTTCTCTGGTATATCATCTTCTCCCCCTACCCCCCAAGTAGGTTGTGAGTTTCTTGAGGGAAAGGACCTTGTCTTGCTCATTTCTTACCTCACAGCACACATATATTTCATGATGCTCAGAGGTGTTGCTTACATGATTTTTGAACTGAAAAGCACTTAAATGAGAAGAAATTATATAAATCAATACATCAAATCCTATTTCTCCTAGGCTAAACTTATGCTACTATTTGAAAGGACTTAGTTACCATATATTAATATGATAATGATGGTACTAAAATTGGAAATATTATCTTTGCCACTCTGACTACTTTCTAACTATAGTGATAAATTAATAAAAGAAGAGTTTAATTCTTATCAAATCAGTGCTTTCTCCCTCATTTACAGATATTTAAACAATTAGGTCAACCATAGTTGCATAACTCCAGGAAGCAGCATTCATATGGACCAAGATTTGGCAATTTTTCTTTGTAAATATTTTTGGCTTTTCTGATTGGGTCTCTATTGCAACTAACAAATAATGCCATTATAGTGTGGAGAGTAGCACAGACAATATGTAAATGAATAAGCATGCCAGTGTTCCAGTAAAACTTTATTTACAAAAACAGGCTGGAGTGTGGATTTTGCCCTCAGGCTGTCATTTTCTAAACCCTGACACAGAATGCAGTGTGAATGGTACCTCTTGAAGTTGTGCAGTGTGGTAGTCATGTACACAATCATATAGACTAAATAAACTCAAGAAATTTTCCTCTTTCTAGAAAAATCCTTAGGGACTCTCTGCTTCCTACTCATTTTACAGATAAGGAAACTAAGACTCTGAGAGGTTGAGATATGCTTAAAGTAATATAGCTCACTTGTGTCAAAACTAGCTATGAAACACAGGTATCCTGACTCCTAGTCCAGTGCTCCTTCCATTGTATCAGTCCATCAGGAATGAATATTAAATTACTTCTCATATATGTATAGTTTAAAGTATACTTTATTATACTCTAATTCTTTACAAATTGATATGTCTATGTTAGAGACAAATAGTTATTCATACCACAGAGCAATTACTATAAAACAATAAAGTAAGAATATATACAGCTGGGAGGAATCCCTTGCCCTGATGTTGTCTTATAATATATTAGCAATAGCCAAGACTGTATGGTACTGGCAGAAGGATAGATACATCAGTCAATAGAACAGAATAAAAACCCTGAAATAGATCTACACAAATATATCCAATAAATTTTTGACAAAGAAATAAAATCAATCCAATGGAGAAGAATAGCCTTCTCTCCACTTATGCTGCCGAAGCAATTAGACATCTATAAGCAAAAAAGAAGAAAATGATCCTTCACCTAAATTTCACATCATATAAAAAATTAAGTCAAAATGGATCACAAATTTAAATGTAAAACTATAAAACTTTTAGAAGAATACATGATAGAAAATCTTTGGGGACAAGCACTAGGCAAATAGTCCTCAGACTTGATACCAAAAGCATGATCCATAAAAGGACCAAAAAACTGATATATCAGCCCATCAACATTTAAAAACTTTAGCTCTGTGAAAGACTGTTAAAAGCAATGAAAAGATAAACTACAGAGTGGAAGAAAATACTTGCAAACTACATATCTGATAAAGAACTAGTATATTGAATATACAAAGAACTTTCAAAAATCAACAATTGGGAGTTCCCTGGTGGCCTAGTGAGTTAAGGATCTGGCATTGTCACTGCTATGGCTCGGGTCATTGCTGTGGCACAGGTTTGCCAAGTTCCCCTGGACCAGGAACTTGCACGTGCCGCAAGTGCAACAAAAACAAACAAATAGAAAACCTCAGCAGTTAAAAAATGAGCAAAATGCATGAAGAGACAGTTCACTGAAGAAGATATATGGATGGCAAGTAAGTACATGAAAATATGTTTAATATTAGCCATCAGAGAAATGCAAATTAGATCTACAGTGAGATATCACTACATGCTTATCAGAATGACTGAATGGAAATAACATTGATAGCACCAAATGCTGATGAGGGTGCAGAGAAATTGGACCTCATGCCAGTGGGAAGGTAAAATGTTGCAGCCATTCTGGAAAACGGTTTGGCAGTTTCTTACAGAACTAAGCATAGAACATAAATCCTGGGCATTTATCCCAGACAGATAAAGACATGTTCACATAAAAACTTTTACATTAAGGCTCATAACAGTTTTATTCATAATAACAAAAAACTCAAAACAGCCTAAATGTCCTTCAAAGGGTGAATAGTTAACAAACTGTGGTACATACATACCATGGAATACTACTCAGCAATAAAAAGTTTGGATTATTAAGGTACACAGTACTTTCAGAGTTCCCACTGTGGCTCAACAGTAATGAACCCGACTAGTATTCATGAAGACACAGGTTGATCCCTGGCCTCACTCAGTGGATTAAGTGTCTGGGGTTGCTGTGAACTGTGGTGTAGGTCGCAGACACGGCTTGGATCCCGCTTTGCTCTGGCTGTGGTATAGGCCAGCTACAGCTCTGATTGGACCCCTAGCCTGGGAACTTCCATATGCCACAAGTGTGGCCCTAAAAAATAAATTAATAAATAAATAAAGTACACAGCGATTTAAATGAACCTCAAGGATATTACGTTTAGTGGAAAAAGATAGTCACAAAAAGATACTGCATGATTTCGTTTATGTAACATTCATGAAAACAAACTGATGGTTGGTTGCCAAGTGTTAGGGATAGGAAGGAGGGGAACAAATGGGCCTATAGAGGGGTAACATAAGAGAGTCTTGTGGTGATTATACAGTTTAATATCTTGAGTGTGATGGTGGTTACACAAGGCTACACAGGTGATAATATTTCATAGAGGCCCCTCCCATACACAAATTAGTTCATGTATAACCATTGAAATTTGAATAAACTCTATGGTTTGTGCCAAGGTCATCTTCCCGATTTTGATTGTGTATTATAGTGGTACAAGAGGTTGACATTGGAGTAGGCTGAGGGAAGGGTATATGGGGCCTCCCTGTACATTTCTTTTGCAACCTCTTGTGAATCCATAATTATTTCAAAATAAGAAGTACATATATTAAAATATAAAATATATTTTATTCAAAGTTATATGTGTGTGTGTGCGTGTGTGTGTGTGTGTGTGAGAGAGAGAGAGAGAGAGAGAGAGAGAAAGATAAATAAATGTTATCTTCAGTGTAACATTTATTGCATGCATTCCATGGCCAAGATTCTGGTTAATGCAAGTTGAATAAATACATTTTCGAAGGTCATCCATTCCATTAAAGAGAGTCTTCTTGAGAAGTTCCAATCAAAATGTCTTTAATCCTTCAAAGTGAAACTCATCAGCCAGTAACATAAGGTAATTGAAATCTATTGGCTTCCTTTGAAATCAATTAATTATGAGGACTACATAATTTATTCTTCCTTCCACCACTCTTCTAAATTATTTTTGCTAAAACCACCAAGGATGTCCTAATTTGCCAAATGCAAGCCCTAATTGTCTTCTCTGCAACATTTGTCCTTGTTAACCAATTTTTCATTTTTTTCTTTTTTTAAATTGAGGTAACATTGGCTTATTCTTGAGGGATTATACTAACTTAAGTAAATCAGATGGAGAAAGACAAATACCATATGACTTCACTCATATGCGGAATATTAAAAAAATTCTTTTCCTTTTTAAAAGTATTCTACTTTAACCTTTGTGATAGCACTTTTTTTCCTAGTTCTCCTCCTGTCTCTCCAGGCATTTTTATTTAGTTTTTTTTCTCTTGTTCTGTGTGTTCTCCCATAGCTTTAGTGATAAACTCCGTGCCAATCATTCTCACATCTCTTTTTTCCAATACCAACTTCTTTCTTCAATTTCAGACCCATATTATCAACTACTCATTAATTGTTCTATTTGACTGTCCTCCAGTAACCTTCTGTTTAACTTAACCACTGTCCATTCTTCCACCATACATGTGCTCTGCACATAGTAGCTGCTCAATAAATGTCTGAATTAAATTGGAAATATTCTTGATATTTTGAACAATACATAATTCTGTAATTCTTGAAAATTAGAAACCTCAGTACAATTCTTAGCTTTTCCTCATTACTCTTAAATCTAGTTAATCACAAAATGCTATTGATTTTGCATCAGTGTTTTTTAAATTCAGGCTCTCCCCATTCTTAGAGCAACTACTTTAGTCACAGTCCTCATCATCTCTCACCTGGACTATTGACATGGGCTCCAAACTGGTCCTCAGATTTGTGTCTACAAGTGAATTTTTAGAGATGGGTATGTGTTTGATAGAGATGTGTGAAAAGTTAACTATCCCCACTTAAGCAGCTTAAGTTACCAATAAAAACTTTGAAGGGATATTTCTTGGTTGCAGAACCAAAGACCCTGTGAGAAATATCAAGCTAAGAGAAATGAGCTTATAAATCATTCTATGAAAGTTCTAATTTTAAATGCTGACTCCTCAAACATCACCAAAACAATTTGAGACAAAGCTGTGCTTATTTTCTCCAAGTAAAGGGGAGCACTATCTTAACAGAGACTTAGTATCAACTATAAGTAAAGAGGGTGAAGTTGAATATTTATGAAATTTTAAAGTCTTGATTTAAGGTGGCCCTTTCAATTGGGAAAGGGGCTTGGTTATGATGGGTAAAGATCATGACACAACAGTTTAAGATTTGTAGACCCAGCAGGCCACCACCAATGGACTTTCAGGATTCTCCTGATGATTCCTTCAGGAAGTTTCTGGAATGTACAATAAGTTTATTTGCAACTTTTATCTTTCTGGGGAACAGTTTCCTAGAATAGTAAAATTATTCTGATAAAGGCAATGGAAAAGTAAAGTCATGTAGGCAGAAAACTGTGTGGGTGTAGATGGTCTCAGTTTTCACATAAAGATAATAAAAAGAAATTAGGAAAGGGATTAAAAGATACTTGTACGTTAAATTAATAACAGTGAATATTGGAGTTCCTGCTGTGGCACAGCAGGTTAAGGATCCAGTGTTGTCTTTGCAGAGGCTCAGGTTGCTGTGGAGGCAGGGGTTCAATTGCTGGCCTGGCATAGTGGATTAAGGATGCAGCATTGCTACAGCTGTGATGTATGTTGCAGCTGCAGCTCAGATTTGAGCCATTGCCTGGGAACTTCCATATGCTGAGGGTGTGGCCAAAAAATAATAATAATATTGAATATTGAACAATTATTTTCCATTTATTATCCTATCTTCATTGTAATCTGACTTAAACCAATTTGGCCTTCACAGGTATTAGGTTTGAATTAAATTGAAGACTATATATAGACCTTCGAATGCACAACTTTGCTGCTGCTTGGCATATTACAACAAATGGAAGTCTAAAACTGAATTATCCCACACATACAGTTATTAGTAAACAGGGGCAAGAAAGTCTTACACCCTGTTACAGTAAGCTTGGAAAAGTCACTGCTCCATCTTTTTGAGCACTTTAACAAGCATCTTGCATGGAAGTTTCACTCCAAACCAAATGTTCTGACAGAAGGCTTAGCTGATCTATTTGGATTATGGAACAAAATTCTTTTTTTTTTTTTGAGTGTGTGTGTGTGTGTGTGTGTGTGTGTGTGTGTGTGTGGTGGGTGGATGGGTGAGGGTACAGAAAAGAAAGGAATTCCAAGTGTAACCGGCAAAAGACAAAATGTACCATACAATTAAAGATTGTTTTATTCAGGCTGTCGCAATTGGGAGAATGTTCATTAGTGAGGAACATCTCAAAGAAAAGGAAGGGAGCTTGAAGTTTTATAGAGGCAGGTAAACAAGGGGGTTATCCATGAAGCATATGGGAATCATAAAGAAGGATGAAGATGGGTCTTGTCTGGGAAGATATGAGAACAGAATGGTCCTTTGAGGTTAGCCAGAGTATAAAGGAGTGGGAAGAATTCTTAACTGTTGCTAATGATGAGTTTCAGAACACATTACCCCCCAAACATGGTGCCTTGGCATATTGAATATTTTGAGCTGAAGGAGTTTAAAAAATGATAGCTACAGGAAAAACTCTCTGACCTTTCCCTGAAGCAGATCATAAGACCACAGATAAAAGGTCCCTACCCTATACCCAAAGGAAAGGAGTATCCTTGTCTCTGAAGAGAGAGAGAATTTGACAAACCTTGCTGAGTTTCCCTGTTTATTATCTTTAGCTCATACCCTTTCGTCCTATCTCATTTTCCTGTGACTTTTTTCTCTTCATCCAACCTTTCATAAAAATACTCAGGCTTAACTGTTTCTTTGGGGTCTTCCTTTCCTTATGAAGGCTCCTGTGTCAGCTAAAACTTAAGTAAACATGTATGCTTTTCTCTTGTTAATCTGTCCTTTGTTACAGAGACTCAGCCAAGAACCTAGAAGGGTTGAAAGAAAAAGATATTTTTCCTCCCTTATACTGCCTTCCAGGAGCTCAGGGCTCAGATAAAATTCAGCGTTGTCATAGATATTCCTTAGAAGGTGTTAGGCTGCTGGGCTCCTCTGGTTCTTATATCCATTTTTGAACAAAGGTGGACCTGCCTATAGAATATTTCTAGTCCATTCATGTTTTGTGAGCATCACCGATTAGAACCAACTGTTTTGAGAAGAGTATTTTAGGATGACCAGGTAAGTCCTGTCTGAGAAAGTAATTTTGGAACAGAGACCTGAATTCATTAAGTCGGCAAGCCCTGCAAAGCAGAAAGGTGTTCCAGGCAGAAGGAACTGAAACTGCCAAGACCTTGAGGTACAAATGAGTATGTAGAAATAAATGAGACCACCCAAATGAGATCAAGCCATGGGCTATTTATTCAGAGTTTGTTATAGCAAAGGAGTCAGGCACCATTACTTGCATTTGGCAGACTCAAAGGCAGGTGAGTAGGGAAGCTTCATCATGGAAAAAAGGGATAGCTTTAAATATGCCTTGATTGAAGACTGTTAGCTGGGGAAACTATAGGCAGGCTAACAGGAAGCAGGGCATCCTATCTGATTGGTCCACATTTGGCTTTCTCTGGTCCTAAGTTGGGAGCTGGAACAAAAAAAATTAGGGAAGCTGTCAGTTATTCATTAAGTCCTGGATGTTTGGGCTGATTGTTACAGGGATTATTGTTTGACTTCCTACATTGGTTACTAGAGGTAGTAGTCTGACTTTCTACAAGTTTGACTTGTTGGTTTCTTGAGCTGATTTGTGTATATATTTTTATATATGGTCCGGCCATTTTCTGTTTGCGTATTCGGTTTCCCAAGGATGCATGTTTGAAGAACACCAGGAAGGCTAGTGTGGCTTCGGTGGAGGGAAGAAGCAGAAAGTGTCAGGAGATGAGGTTAGACATATTGGTGGGGAATAGGTCTGGTAGGGCCTCGAAAATCCCTGGTGATGCATTTGATTTTACTCCATTGTGATAGGAACCCTTTGGAGTATTCTCAATTAAGGGAGTGAAGTGAGCTGATTTATAGTTTCAAAAGGTTGCTTTGGCTGTTACATGGACTAGAGAGACTATAGAGAGACAAGAGTAGAATCAGAGAGGTCACCAAGGGGGCTATTGCCACAGTTTAGGTAAGAGAAGTGAAGGAGTTCAGAAGATGCCTCACAAAATATACCACTTTAGCATATTCAACTATTCTGAGTTAAAGGCACTTGGAAAAAACAACAGATTAAAAGGACACTCTGACCTTTAAAAGAAAGAAGACAGGAGATGAACTTCCCATGCAAGAGGTGCTGTAGGGGAGCAAATTTTGTCACCCCAAAATGTGACTCTTTGGCATGAGGATTAATTTAGGGTGATTATTTTTAAACAACAGAAGACTTGAGAGGTTTTTCTTGTTGCCTCCCCTTCAACTGCCTGAAAGAATTTAGATAAAGGGCCTGGAACAGAACTATCACCAGAAATATCTGAAGGGTATGGGCCAGGTATAGTGGCACAAACTTGTCAAGGCCTAGAGATCAGCTTTCATTCTGTGTCCATAATCTCTGCTTGGCCCAGCAAACATTTGTTTACCAAACATTTGCTTTTGCATCCCCATGTGTATTGCCTTCCTCCCCTTTGAAGCCCCAAGCCCATACCCCCAACATCTTCTTTCGTCTTTAGCTGAAGATGGTATTTAAGGTGAGGGCTTTAGCCACTTTGGTGAGTTACTCAGTTCTCCTGGGTTTCTCCCGTGAGTACATGTTATTAAATTTGGTTTGATTTTTCTCCTGTTAATATGTTTCATGTCAATTTAATTCTGAGACCAGCCAGAAGAACCTAGAAGGGTAGAGGAAAATTTCTTCCTCCCTGACACTGTCCTCCCTATTACAGAAGGGAAGAGAATTCTGCCTGCAAGGATGGGGAGTTGAGGCTAAGAGAAATATATACAAAATATAATGTTCATTGTCCTAGTCACTTTTTTTGGGGGGGGGTGTGGTTAGGGCCGCACCCAGGGCATATAGAAGTTTCTAGGCTAGGGGTCTCATAGGAGCTACAGCTGCCAGCCTACACCACAGAACCACAGTAATGCCAGATCTGAACCACATCTGTGACCTATATTGAAGCTCATGGCTATGCCAGATCCTTAACCCACTGGGCAGGGCCAGGGATCAAACCCGCATCCTCTTGGATACTAGTCAGGTTCGTTACCACTGAGCCACAACAGGAACTCCCCATCCTAGTCACTTCTTCACCCAATTAAATACCCTGATCCCAAGCCCATTTGCCTTGTCACAGTTTCATAGTTTACTACTCTTTGTCCAATTCAGTCCATAAGTGTTCAACTCTAACTGCTTCTTTGGGTCTTCGTTTTTTCCATTAGGACTCCCATGTACATGTTAAAAAAAAAAAGTAAAACTTGAATGTTTTTCTTCTGTTAGGCTGTTTTGCATCAGTTTAATTCTTAGGCCCAGCTGGAGACTCTAAGAGGACAAATTTTTCCTTCCCTACAGATGATAGTGTTCAGACCCACCGTAGTAGCTGTGGAGGTGGTAAGAAGTGGTGGATTCTGGACATGTTTGGAAAGTCCAGCCAACTTTGGGTTGCATGTGGAGTGAGCAAGTAATCAAGAATACAGTATCTCTAATGTCTTTGACATGGTGCTGCCATTAGTAAGATGAGGAAAGCCTTTGTGAATGCCTTATGCTTCTTCATTAAATCTTAACTACTTATCCAGATGACACACATATGCTACTTGAGGCTAAAGATGGAGCCTTGTCAAGTTTTCCTTCCACTATGCTTATTAGAGAATTATATACCCAGGACATACTAAAGTGAATATTTCTGATTGATTCTGCTAAATAAGTTGAAAAAATTGTTTTTGATGCTAGGCCAACAGGCAGTTCCTAATTAGGGTGCCTCTATTCTATTCCTTTCCCCACCCTCTTGAGACTTAAGTAAAAGAAATGCAGAACATTTTGAAAATCTACATTTTTCTTCAGGAGATAAATTGACCTGCTTACTGAGGTAGTCATTCTAGGCACAGTGGCTAGATGCTTTAACAGGATCTGAAAGAATTCAGATAGTTGCATTCATTTGAATCCAGAGTTAAAAAAAAATTATTTTGTGTATTTTGCTCCTGGAGAAAAGGAGGCAGATCAGTAACCACCAGAGAATTATAGCTAAACTGTAGATTAGATACAAATCTGTTAGTTGCATTCTCATGCTAAACTATTTAAGTGCCCAGGTAAGGAAGGTCTTATCCTGTGATTTAAATCTGGATTTTTTTTTTTTTTTACTTCTCGTAAATTTGCAAATGCAACATGAAGACCATTTCTCCCCTTATTCTATCATGATACTCCTATTAGCTACAGTGTTATATAGAAATATAAGGGAACAGTAATGCTCTCTTAGTAATGGAATTTACATATGAAAAGCAAGTGATGCATATTCAGTTGCCCCTGTTTCAGAATTTCATCATTATCATGTTAGTCATTACTGTGTAACTGCTTTGTTTTGATTGACTGTATACGTGAATCCAGTATAAATGAGTGTGGCTATCATGAAAATTTTCTTTCCATTAAATTCTAAAGATAGTCCCCAGTATGTTAAAATTTTGCTTTTAAAAAACTTCATATTGTTCTTTAATTATCATATATATTTGAATGGAGGCAAGAGTCTTATTATCTACATTTTCATTTTTTTCTCCCTTCAAAATGATGCTACAGTGCTGAGTTTGTGACATCACCACTATTCCCAAAACAACCAATTCTGATAGTAATAGCAAATATACAGTTTAATAAATGATCAAGCAAAATGAAAACCTAAGAATAAATGGAAGCACTCAAACCTAAATTCCTACTAGCTAATGAAAGAGATCACAAAGTGCTGCTAAGAGCATATGCTAGAAGAAAACATTAGTTTTATTCCAAAATTATTATGTTTATCTGTTTTCCTCATGTAAAGTAAAACCCCACTAATTTGGGCTCTACTAAATCAGAAATTTTCAGAATTCAACATGTGAAGAATACTGAGGAAAAGGTTTGATAAGTAAATGGATATATATAAAGAACAATATTAGTATCATATTCAGGCTATGTAAGTAAATAACCTGTTTACTAAAAGCAACCTCCCAACTATTAATCTGGCCTAGACTCTTTTTCAGTAATGACAAAGAAAATGTCCACAGTATCTATAGTCTTTCATATATTTCAGTACCCAGTTAGGAGTAAACAGCATCTGGTTGGAACAGAGTACGTGGGCCAGGTCATGGAATTAGATTTTTCCACTGAGCAAATTCAGCTATAGGCACCAAAGGAAATGCAGTGTGAGTCACAATACGATATTTAGCTGTGTAGTCAGTCATTCAGTATTGTTGAACTTACTACTATGTGCCAGTTTCTGTGCTAGTCATTAAGGATGTAAAGATAAATATCTTCCCTCGAAAGACTCACATATATGCAAATGAATGAATTGTATCTCTGTTTCTTTACATACCTGGCAATCTTTGATTGGATGCCAGAGATTATGAAATTTGCCTTGACAGGTGCTGGATATACTTGTATTCCTATAAATATTTGTGAATTTTGTTCTTAGATGCAGCTAAGTTACGTGGAAACAATTTGAACCTTTCAGGTCTCATTTTTATGGTTAGCTGAGTCCAGTGAAGAGCTCAGTTTAGGGCTAATTTTTCCCACCACTGAAGCCAGACCTTCCTAGGTACCCTACCCAATGTCTTGTGAATTATGAGTTTTCCCAGTCTGACTGGTGGAAATAGGTACTATTTCTGGCTCTCTGTGTCAGGTACCATTCCTTTTGATCTGATCCTTTCTTATTGTTCTTTCCCTGGCCTCAGGTAGATTTTTCACACATGCACACTGGTAGTTACACTGCTGAATACTTGAGATGAAATCTCTGCAAGTCTCTGGAGTTCTGTTTCTGTCTCATTAACTCTAGCTGCATTGGTCTCCCCAGACTTTAGGCTCCATAACATCAACAGAGAGAATCCACTGGCCTTTACCTGAAGACCTCCTCCCTATGCCATGGCCTGGAAGAGCTCTTTTAGCTAGGGCAATCATAGGGGTCACCTCATTTGTTTCTCATATCTACAAATTATAGTGTCCTTTATTGCCTTTGTTAAACAGTGTCTTTAAAGCCATTGTTTCATGTACTTAACTTTTAAAATTATTTACATGTATAATTTTATTCATCATTCATAATGGACATTTTCAAACATAAAAAAATCAAAAGCATTGTACAGTGTACAATTGTATGTATACCCACCTCCTAGATTCTACAATTAACAGTTTATAATATTTGTATTATCATATATCTATTTATTCATACCTTTACTCACCCATCAAACATAATAATTTTAATGCATTTCAAAATAAATTGAAAATATCAATATAATTCACTCTAAACCCTTCAGCATGCATATGATTAATTAGAACATAACATTCAGAATTTTGACAAATTAATAATCTGTGTAATGCTAACCTCCATCAAGTCATAAAACATAGTTATCACCACAGGAAGTTTCTTCCTGACTTTTCCAGTCAGTCTCCACTCTCATCTCTCTAAAGGAAACCACAGTTTAGATTTTTTCACTACAGATAAGTTTTGCTTTTTCTGGAATAGCACTACTAAATAGAAATGTAATGTGAATTAAAAATTGAGCCACATGTGTAATTTAAAATTTTACATTAGCCATTTACAAAAAGTGAAAAGAGGTGATTAATTTAAATAATATATTTTATTTAATATGTCCACAATATTATCATTTTCACCATGTAATCAGTATAAAATTATGAATGAGATATTTTACTTTTTTTCATAGTATGCCTTTGAAATCTAGTGTGCAATTTATACTTATCGTAAATCTTAATTTGGACTAATCCTATATCAGGTGCTTAGTAGCTATTTGTAGTTAGTAGTTACCATATTGGACATATGTATACATACATATATGTAGTTACCATATTGGACAGTGTAGTTCTAGCATTTAATATGTGATCACAAAATAAGTTCCCTTTGTCTTAAGACTTTTTTACTCAGCATGATATTTTCAAAATTTTAAGATCAGTTCATGCATTGTTTTAATAAAAACAAAATTAAAACTAAAACAAAATGGAAATAAATGCTCAACAAGAGTAATATAGAGGATGAGGGGAAATAAATTGCCCATAATTCTACGTTTCAGTCCTTGTATTATGAAAGGGAAGACTAGATATGCTGATGAACTTTATCCTTTACTCTAAATATCTTAAAATATCTTAATATTTTAAGGTTAATAGCTAAAAGAATAGAAGTAGAATACCTAATTTCCAAATCAGTAGATGAAATAAAAGGGAATTTTTTAAAAAATTAAGCAACTGAATGAAACATAGGAAAGGAGAAAAAAGCAAACAAAAACTAAGAGAAATAACAAAATAAGATGATAGTAATAAGTTCAAATATATTGGTAATCCCAGTGACTGTAAATGGGCTGAACATACCAATTAAAACTTACAGATTTAATTTTTGTCAAATTTTATAACTTGTTATTCAAAGTTTTAGAATTGTGTAAAAGCTTTTTTTTTAATTAAAGTGTAGTTGATTTACAGTGTTGTGCCAATTTCTACTGTATAGCAGTGTGACTCCATCATACATACATATATGAACACATTCTTTTTTAATGTTATCTTCCATCATGGCCTATCCCAGGAGATTGGATATAGTTCCCTGTGCCATACAGTAGGACCTCATTTGCTTATCCATTCTAAATGTAATGGTTTATATCTACTAACCCCAAACTCCCAGTCCATCCTACTCCCTCCTCTCTCCCCCTTGGGAACCACAAGTCTCTTCTCTATGTGAATTTGTTTCTGTTTTATAGATAGGTTCATGTGTGCCATATTTTACATTCCACATATAAGTGATATTATATGGTATTTGTCCTCTTTCCGACTTACTTCACTTAGTGTGAGAATCTCTAGTTGTATCCATGTTGCTGCAAATGGCATTATTTCATTTTTTTCTGTCTGAGTAGTAATCTACTATATATATGTACCACATATTCTTAATCCATTCATCTGTGGATGGACATTTAGGTTGTTTCCATGTCTTGGCTGTTGTGAATAGTGCTGCTTAAGCTGCTATAAACAAGGGGTTCATGTATCTTTTTGAATTATAAAAACATACAGATAATAAATTCAATAAAAATGCTAAATCCAACTAATATTGTACTTCTAAGATACATATCTAAAATATAAATATGATGTGTAATAGTGTTCTGCAATGCATGCTTCTAAACTTAGTATAACTATAGTTTCAGATTTTCCATGAAAAAAAATCTGAACTAAGATTAGAAGCATGCATTTCAAAATAATATTATGTATCATCGTATATACATATATATGTAGTGAAACAAATTAAATCATATATTGTAATGATAAATACCAAGTTGCGAACGGTAATGTTGAATGCTGGTTCCTTATATATCACCGACACAACTTGAGTTTATTTACTTATCATGAAAAGGGAAAAAAGCACCTCCCCAAACCTTTGGCAATATCATTTGGTATTGAGATCAGAGAGCTGAAGGTGGCCAGAATTTATTGAGAATTGGGAGTTCCCCTTGTGGCTTAGTGGTAACGAACCCAACTAGTATCCATGAGGATGTGAGTTTGATACCTGGTCTCATTCATTGGGTTAAAGATCCGGCATTGCTGTGAGCTTTGGTACAGGTCACAGACCTGGCTGGAAACTGGCATTGCTGTGGCTGTGGCTTAGGCCAGCAGTTGTAGCTCTGATTTGACCTCTAGCCTGGGAACTTCCAATATGCAAAAAAAAAAAAAAAAAAAAAAAAGAAAGAAAAATATTGAGAATTGGAAGTTTGGTTAACTTTCAATTTATGTGGGGACTTATTTAGAATTGGATGGGGTAATGATATAGTGATCCAGAATTGGTGGAAACAGCAATTGCAGGATTTTGAAGAGAGGTATTCAGTCTTAGGGCACAAACATTAACATTTTCCATTGAAAAGCTGAAGAATCTTTCAGGAAGTTCCTATAATGAACAGTCAAGCCATTCACTTGGATAAGAATCTACTGGAAGAGTAGTCATATTAACATAGAGAATAAGGTATATATGATGGAGGGTAGGTAATTTCAGTCCTTGGTGTCCAAACTGATAGTAGGGGTTGATGGTTTTAGTAGTTTACTCTAGGGCAGAGGAATAGAATCAAGGAGAAATACACAGGGGCTTCAACTCTGCCTATAATGTTTTATTTCTCTTAAAAAAAATTCTAAAGCTAGGAGTTCCCGCTGTGGCACAGTGGGTTAAAGGGTCTGGTGTTACCACAGCTACAGCTCAGATTCAATCCCTGGCCAGAACTTCCATATGCCACAGATGCAGCCATGAAAAAGAAAATCTGAAGCTAATATATGGGAAAATGTTAAGCTTGGTAATAGATTTATAGGTAAAATGATTTACCTTTCCTAATATTTCTTTTCACTTTTCTGTAGGCTTAAAATATTTAATAATTTTTTTTAAATAGCACTGTTGCTTTATAAGCAATGACTGATTCTTTGTCTCCATTTTTTTCAGATGCCAGGTAGACCTCGGTTTTTCTAATTCACTATCACAGATGGTCCAGTTAAATTACAATTGAGGTGACTGATGTTTCATTACATGCTAGTCATAGTTTCCAGGTTATCTCCCTTGTCAACTTCATAGAATATGGTCACTTCCCATGTCTTGTCAACCAAAATTTTACAGACCACCTCTCAGTTTATATCGATTTCAAGTTGTATTGATTTTTTTTCTATAGAGGGGGCATCTTTTACTCATCTTTTTCATGGATTAAAGAATTCTTTGCCTAGTGTTCTAGGTATTAAGATGTATGTATGTGTGTGTATATATATGTATGTATGTATACATATATATATATATTCTCCACTACCCTCCACACACATGTATATACATAAATACATACACAGAGATCATATATTATATATATATATATTTATATACATACACATATAGAACCTTAGAATTAGAAGCTCCCCAGGTCACCTTCCTAGCCAATATATGGATTACTTTTATAGCATTACATAGGCAGTAGATCATAATGGTAGCATATGGGTTCTGGAGTCAGTTAACTTTGTTTTAGAATCCCAGTTCTGTGTCACTTATTAGCTGTGTAACTTTGGGCAAGTTATTTAACCTTTCTAAGCCTCAATATTGTAGGTAAAATGAGGATAATAGTAACACCTACTTTGTAGGATTTTAAGTTTAAATAAGAATACATGTAGATATACACACTACTGTATAAAATAGATGATTTATTAAGAATCTGCTGTATGGCTCAGGGAAATCTACCCAATAATTGGTAATAACCTATCTGGGAAAAAATGAAAATATATATATATATGTGTGTGTGTGTGTGCGTGTGTGTGTGGTGTGTAACCAATTTAAAAAAAAGAATACATATAGAATATTAAGTATAGAGCTTAACACATAAGTCTTCAAAATATGCTAGTGATTATTATTATCATTATCTCTGATAGATATGGTTATCAGCCCCTGCTTGAATTGTTTCAACAGTATTCTACTGTATGAGAAAACCTGCTCTATTTGGGAGAATCTCTGTTAGTAGAAACACAAGGTGTCAAAGTTATTTTCCTATAAACCCTACTCTCTTTAAATGCTATTTGTTGATCTGAGTTCTGTCTTTTCAAAGTACACAGATTAAGTCTCTACCACTTCAGTGTGGAAATTCTTCAAAAGTTAGAAATCGGTGTTTCTTATTCCCCAGAACATTCTCTAGCCACAAGTCAGAACTCTAGGGTATAAACCATGTTAGAATAAACTAGCAGATTTCAACATCACCTACAAATATGTATTAGATTGGTGAATAAGTATTGGATACTCCATTTGTTTGAAATGTTAAACTTTGAAGGGTTTGATTTAGATGTGAAAATTAGTGGGTCTCCAGGCATCTGATGAGTTACAGTATCTAAGGTTTGGGGTAAGGGAAAGCCTTATACTTCTGTTTACCTTTGGATCCAAGTTCCTGTTTTTACCAACTTTACCATCTTTGCTCTATGTTTTGCCCTCTGTGAAGTCTCTTTGTTGCACCATGCCATCATGCAAGCCACCATCACAGTCCCTTTATTTACCAAAGTACTGATATATCCAGACTACATGGGTTGTCTAGAACATTAACTACTGCTTTTCTCCAAAGTTCTTCTGAGAGAAAAATCTTCACTGGTTATGTCTTCTGCTTAGCCTCTAGCCTCCTTCCATGTGGCTAGGTCCTCTGTCTACTTTTTATTCCTTACCTTCCATCTGTAGTTCATACCCAGCAACCCTTCAAATATATGTTAACTTCTTATGATACAGTTTATCCATCTTTTGCTTGCTTCCAGCCTAGCTATAATCTGAGGATTTCCACAATTAAAATGGACTATGGGTATTTTGCCATTTTTCTTCCTAAGAGAAATTCTGTCCCCAGCTAGATCTTACCCTAACACTTTATATCTTCATGCTACACAGTCATGAAATAAATAGTCTATGTTGATGATGAAAGATATGTGGCATGTATGCCTCCATTACCCTCTTCACCATAAAAGACATTGTTAATCAATCACAGCATGCTCTACTAAAAAAGGGCTCAAAAATCTTTCTTTTCCATGGCTGTAGCTCCTACCAGAGAGCCCTTTCTGTTAAGGTCCCAGAGTCCATCAGGTAGCCCCTTCTGTGGTCTCATCAGCTAGGAGGCCCCTCCGTGATTCTATGACCAAAGAGGGTCCCTGCTTCTGGGTTCTGTTAATATTACCTCTTCCCATTGTTTCTCAAGCCCTAGGATTAGTGGTAGTTTTCTGCTTCTGCTAATCTCAAGGTTGTTTCACTGACCCCATTGGTCTTCTATTACATGCATAATCAGTTCCTTTTTTAAAATTTCCTCTATTTGAAATAGCTAGGGTGCTTTTTTTTCCTTTTTTTTTTTGCCACTCTCATGGACCCACACCACAGCTGTAACCAGAGCCACAGTGGTGACAATGCTGGGTCCTTTAACTGCTAGGCCACCAGGGAACTCTGAAAATCTGTAGTATGTTTTATCTTTTCTATAGTAAAATCATATTCAGTAAACCTCAAATTGGATCTTTAAGCCATCCCAATATGCCAACTTATTTCTGTGCTGTATATTCTCTGTCTTCTCCAGATTCAATTTCACAAACCTTCTCCACCCTGCTTTTTGCTTTAAGAAACTGGCCTTTTTTTTTTTTTTAATAAACTGCATCACCTGACTAGCTTGCCCTCTGGCTTCCAGGTGGATTCAATATTCATCAGTAGACATGGTGCAGGAGAAAGTGGAGTATCTAATCTTCTAGCCTCCTAGGCTTTGCTTATTTACCTAGTCGTAGATTGTTAGTTTCTTTCTCAAGGCTGCAAGGGCATGCCAGGTTCCGAAAACAGTTCGCTCCCCTTCGCCTTTCAAACCTAAGAGTGGTTGTAGCTTCCTGCAGCTGAGTACTTTGTCATCTCCTTTGACTTCTAAACCCACCCACCCTTTAGTAAATAGTCCTTTCATTAAAGTTTCTTTACTCACCCTTTTTGAGAATGCTATCTGTTTCCTGCCAGGGACATGATGAGTACAGTCATATACCTGTGATTGACAGCCCACCCCTGTTCATTGCAAACTCTCAGGACCCTATTTGTACTGACCAACACTGTTGCATTAGTTCCTGGCTTCAAACTATTGGTTCTATTTTCCTCTTATTTATGGTCCTGCTCCTAACCTTTGTACTCAGTGTTTGTTTTTTGGTCTCCTCAGGTTGGAGTCTTCCCTCTCCAGAGGACTTTGTTTCTGACTCACTCTTCTCCTGTTACCAAGTATCTCCAGGCAATCTGCCTCAGTTTGAGGATCCTTAAGCCTAATCTTCTTTCCCAACCTGCTTGGCAAGTGACTAGCCTTCCAAAAACAGGGAGAAACATATTTGGGCAGATTCTATGTTACATTATTGTCATTCTTTCTTCAGTCTACAACCCCTCCCTGGACAGTTGCATCCACTAACGCCTCTTAAATTTCTGTTTCCAGCCCTAAGCTCCCTTGTGAGTTCCAGATCTGTATATTCAACTGCCTCTTCAGCATATGCACTTGGATGTCTCAAAGGGACATCAAGTTAAACATGTCCAAAACGAAATTCATCTCCCCCTTGATCTGATTTTCCTCCAGTGATTTTTGTCTCAGTGGATGGAGCCACTAGACCCTAGTAACTCATTCTAGAGCCTTCCTTCTTACTTACCCCACTTATCCAAGTCATCAGGTAATGCTAATTTTATCTACTAAATCTACCACTCGATGGGATGGTGCTAAGTCTAAGGTAAGTCATCTTTCTCCTGAACAACTGCCATAGCCTGGTCTCCCTGCATCCACTCTTGCCCCTCTTCAGTCCATCCTCCACACTGCTGCCAGAGTTCTCCTCTTCTCTGTGCTTAAGATAAAGTTAAGGATCCACAATATTGCCCACAAGGCCCTGCATGTTCTTGTCCTTGTCAACCTTTCCAGCATTCTGGAGACTTCTCTTCACTCACTGTGCTTCTTTAAGTGTGCCAAGTTTATTTGACCTCAGAATCTTTGCACGTGCTGTTCTGTCTATGGAATGCTTGCTCTGTTCTCTCCTTTTATGCATCCATTAGATTTTAGCTTAGACATCATCTCAGTGAAATCTTCCTTGACACTCTAGGCCAGGTAGTCAGCATCCCCTCCACTTTATGTACCCAAGTACCCTATACTTCTCTTTTGTAATGCAGTATTCTTGCAATTATATGATCAGAGATATCCATCCCAGTAGGTTATAACTTTCACCAGGGCATAGTGTCCTGTTTTCACTGCTAGCATATACAGTATGTGCTGAATAAATATTAAATGCATGCATGCATGAATGAATTTAGGTACTTATCGTCTTTGCCAGATTGTAAACTTTATGATTGCAAACTTTAGGTCCCCACAAAGTCTAGCTCAGTACTCTATGTAATCTCTGTCTTATTCTCCACCATGTGTGTATGATCTAATCAATAAATACTTATGAAAAATGAATTGAAATTCTTTGAGTTACTCAAGTTATTCTTCAAAACCTCCTCATCTGTATTTATTATGTGCATTTCCTTTTCCTACTCTATGTGTATTTCACATTTTTTGTCTCCTCTTTCTACAGGTACAGCAATTCATTTTTTGTGTGGCTAGAGGAAGCTTCTCTAGGCAGTAATTCTCTTTTAATGCCATTGTAATTATTAAAGAGCACAAATGATATAGCTGTGTACACTTAGAACACTGTACAATTTTAAATAAGAACACTATTTTTACATAAGAGGAGGTGTTCTCATTTCTAGGAGGGGAAAGATCATAATCCTATATATGAAGAACTGGCATCGACTGTGAATATTAAGTCAAATTATCAGAGGATTGGGATTTGCATTGTGGGTTGATAATCCATCCATATTTCTGCCTCTTTTCTTCCATGTAGATTAAAGCTGTAGGATCTGCCTTTGTGTAAACTTCCCTATAGTGTGTTAAATGTGTGTTGCCATAGCTAAAGAAATGATTTTAAGAGATAGCATAATTCTGCTTATTTGTTCTGAATTTGGGCACAGGGAGTTAATCACCTATGGAACTCAGTAATTTTTGCAGAACTTGGGGTGTTATGGAATGGATAGCTTTGGAATATCTATTCAGTGCTCAGAAAGCAAAGCACTTTTTGAGATGAGTACTAAACTAGGAGTCCAAAGACTGGCAGTGTGCTCTTGACTTGGCCTCTGTATAACCATGAATGTCTCACCAATCTCTCTGTGCTAACGTCCTCTTTTGTAAAACAGACTTCATAATACCTCCATTCATTACTCACAGGGTTGCTGTGAGGGTCACATGAAGAAAGTACAAAGTGGGAAATAAAAATATCCCACAAGTTGGGGAATGTTGAAAGATATTGGGGAATTCCCATAGTGGCTCAGTGGTAATGAACCTTAGCATCCATGAGGACGTGGGTTCGATCCCTGGCCTCACTCAGTGGGTTAAGGATCTGGCATTGCCGTGAGCTGTGGTGTAGGTTGCAGACACAGCTCAAATCTTGAGTTGCTGTGGCTGTGGCCTAGGCCAGCAGCTACAACTCAGATTCAGCCCCTAGCCTGGGCATTTCCATATGCCGATGGTGCAGCCCTAAAAATACAAAAAGAAAGGTATCGGTACTTTAGATACCTTATCTTGCTCTCACCTCAGATCACTTTCATTGGCAACTGGTAGTCATTACCTGTTTTTCACATCTTACTACTAAAGAAACAAACACACCAATAAGGTTACAAATGGGGAGAAAATAAAATTTGGGTAATCAGGGAATAAGAAGGAATAATGACACCTCAAAATTATAAATCCCACAAATTTGTAATCATTACAATTTATATTGAAATTAAGAGACTAATGCTCTTTATATTTTTCAGAGAATAGATATTTGATACCAGCAAACCAAACCAAACCAAACAGAATTTATTTCCCAGGGATCAAAAATGACATGCTATATATATATGTATGTGTGACTGGGTCACCTCTCTGTACAGTAGAAAACAGACAGAACACTGTAAACCAGCTATAATGGAAAAAAATCATTTTAAAAAATGACATGCTAAATATTAATTCAAATATTATATTTCTGTTTATACGATCTATTTCAAATATTAATGATTTTATACAAAAGAAATCCAATGTTTTCTTCCACATAATTCTTCATTTTGTTGGAAAAAAAAAGGAGCTTCCTTTGTACAAATGCGGGTGAATAAGATGTATTATTAAATATAACCAGTTAGTTGCATTAAATGGACCCCTCTTACCTACTTAGTAAGTTTGATGGGGTCTGTAGTGGTCAAACTGAGCTATGAGTCCAAAGCTTCAGATTTGGCATAGATGGAAATGTTAGGCTGGATGAACCCGTCTTTACTTGATTAACCTTTAATATTTCCTGCCTAATACATAATACATAACACAAAAGTCTTTTACAATAAACCTTGTTTTATACAACCCATGATCCTGAAATGTATGCCAAGTACATTTTTAGAAATTAAGTTATTTTAAACATATTAGGAGAATTTACTATTTAAAGAATTCATGTGGTGAGTATTTGGTTGAATTATATGAAATTGCTGATATTTTGGCATTTTTTACCTACAGAAATGGCAATTTCATGTGATTCAGTGTAATAGAAAGTGAAGACGCAGTCTTTTACTTTAAAAGAAAGTACATCTAGGAAGTTCCCTTGTGGTGCAGTGGGTTAAGGATCTGGCACTGCCGCAGCTGTGGCGCGGGTCCCAATTGCGTAGGTTCAATCCCTGGCACAGGAATTTCCACATGCCACAGGTGTGGCCAAAAGAAAATACATTTATGTATAAATAACCTACATGTTTATATACATTTTAGGCTAACATGCAATTTTTTGGAGAGTAGGAGTGAGGGAGGGAATTGTCAAGTCAGCATTTTGGATAGGTGGATAAGTTCAAATTATGCCCATTGATTGCTCTAGCTGCCTCTTTGAGCAGTAATATGTGTTAATTAATACATTGGGGGATATAATAAATTTAATATAAATGTAAAAGTTGTTTTCTTTATAGTAGGTTTGCTATGATGAAAACATTCAGTTTATTTTCCTGAAGATTAAATACCATGTGAGTCACCATAATGACACATCTGCTTACATGCATCTCCATTTATGTTATCACTGGAAATTGTGAGGGGTTATGCTGCTATTTTAGTGCAATCTGTGCTGTGTATTTTGGTTAATGCTCAGTGAAGGTCCAGATCCCATGGGGTAATTGTGATGAAAGAGAGTCGTTGTTTTCCAGGTGAGTAACCTAATCATACATTAGGAATCTTCATCCAAGTCAGTTATTAAAGAGCAGTTTTAAACTCCTGAAATCTGGGTTGGGGACGTCAGGTGGGCAAGGAATAGATTCACAGTCTGTCTCTTCATCAGATTCAGCAACAAGGCAGTGGGTATCTTGCTATTCACTGTTGTTCAAAGTGTAATCAGTTCCTTCATTTATCCAGCCACTGACTTCTTAACTGTACAGTTCATTCAAATACTGTGAGCACAAAAAGCAAAGCCCGGAGTGAGGGGAGATGTGTGTCCTGAAGAAGTTCTGGGTTAGCAGCCTTTGATGAAGTTCATGTGTGACTGCCAAGAACTGACATTTTAAAGGGTACATGGAGTTGGGGTGTTGAATAAAGACATAACTTAAACCACTAAATGTAATAATATGAATCACTTTGCATGCTGGAAAATACAATGCCGAAAGGATAGGCACATACCCTCTCCGAGTCTTAGCCTACCTGCTGATGCTGATCTCTTCTGAATGGTGCAGAATGCAGTTGCCATCTCTTACGGTGCGCTATTGTAACAGGTGTGCCAGAGTCAGCCTTGCTAAGTTTAGCTCTGCATGTGGGGATTTCACACTTTTCAGCCCCTTGGAGAGGGGAGTCTTGGCAAATGACTGTGTATAAAAGTAGAACGCACTTGGGAATTTCACCTCCATCCTAGATTTAGACCAGAGTAAAGGGGCCAATCTAAATTGGTAACAAACTAGAGAGATCTGCATGTCTGGTAGAGATTTCATTAACCTAATATCCATTCCACTTCTCTCTCACTGCCACTGCACTTCTTGAGGGAACACCTGGTTGAAACTTGATGACCACTTTTTAGGTGCAAGAGAGAACTAATTTCTTAAGCAGGCAGAATTTAACATAGGTGTTAGTTCTTTGGTGGCAAGAGTATGACTAGCCTTTTAATTTCTAATTTGTAAACAGTAATCATTTTCTTTGGTTCCCTTTTGGAATGTTAATATTTAAAGAATCCAATTTTTCCTCCACTACTCTCATACTAGGGCTACCTATGAGAATGGAATTTTTAAAATATATTTCTCTTATAGGTAATAAGTGAAACACTTCATCTTTTGGCAGGGAGCAGGGAGAGAGGGGCATTTTCTGGAAAAGACAAATGTGACATCTGAGGACATTGATCTCAATAAAGATTTGTTGGAGGGTGTTGTTTAGTCCTTTTCTCCTCTGTCTCTTTGGGTTTTTTTACACTCTAAAAGGAGTCTAGTGATGACTAAATAGCTCTCAGATCATTTTTCAGAAAGAAAAACCTGGCACCCAGAGGCTCGAATGTTTTGTCCAAAGCCACAATCATTCAACGACAGAATACCAAGATTATTTCATTTCTGCTTTAAAGTGCAGTTGAGTCTTCTTTGCCAAGGCCGTCTTTAAACAAAGCTTATATTTGAGTGCCATTCAATCCTGGAACATGATGAAGAGGGAGAAAAAGGCAAAGAGGCTGCATGTATAATATAAGGTTCATTGTTACCAGTACATTTTGACTTAATTTTCCCTTGGTTTGGGTGGAGCTCATTGTTCCAGATTTTTGTAATACATCTGCCATTATCTGGGTTTTTAAAAGTCCAGTAATAGTAATAACACAGGTATAGAATGCACATTTTCCTTCTCTAGATGAATTTGTTGACTAGAAACTTCTTTACACTGAAGCAGTTTCTTTCAAAATTCTTCTTTCATTTGGGACAGACCTGATGGCCATAGATGATAAAATCACTGCTCCTTTGGGAAAGGGCTCGTGGTCCCTTTCATTAATCTCTGACATTATTTAGCTTCACTTTACACAGAGGTGATTCTTCAGGGTCCAAATGCTAAATTAAAACTTGTTCCTGTCTTGGGGTACCCTCTTTGAATAATCAGCCCTTTTGAAGGCAAATTCTCCTTGTTCTTGGAGCTTCCAGGGATCCTGTGTTTTTTACAACAGCTGCATATGAATTTCTGTGGTCTGAGGTTTGCTCAAATTCCAGGCACTCTTTGGTTACTATGGAAACCTGCCCTCCCAACCAGCTGCCATTTTCTATATTCCTGGCAAAGATATCCCACAAGCAGAATCAAGATAAAGAATAACACAAAGAGAACATAACCAACTTGTTAAATGAGCAACTTGTTGATTCCTACATGGGAAGCTACGTGCAACACAGTCAGCTTTCCTGAACATCAACATTCAAGGGTTCACTGAGATCCATTAAAATACACTTTCATCCTAACTTTAAGGAGTGGGGATTCGACTCTGCATCTCTACATCTGTGAACTGAGGAACACTTTCTGTGCTCTCAGAGGTGATGGGTGAGATGACATGTTTGAGCCGGAGGAGCATCGTGAAGAGCAGGATGAGGAGAATGGCCAGGAGGCTCAGGAATAAGCCCACATACATATATAGGTTGGAATACTTATCTGAAGTAGTGTCAACCTCAGTTGCCAGGGTGGGGAAATGGGCCCGCCCAGTGAGATTTCCATGGTACTTGAAATGCACCTCCGTCATCACTCAAGACTTGAGTTGGTCCCTGTTTCTATTTGATTGCTATTGCCCTTGAGGCATTCCACAGTCACTTAGACTGTCTCTGAATATGATGGAGGTGTTCTAACAATGTCATACGGAGCAGTCACAACCAGAGCCAAGTCAGTAGTGCACAAGTAAGAAAATGGTGATGTTCTAATTTGGCAATTGCCACACCCTCTCTGTCCTCCAGCACACTGTGTCCTTCCCAAATAATTTTTTTTATCAGAACTTTTTAATCGTTTTTTAAAAATGTAAATAAAATATTTTCTTTTCCCCAGTCCTACTCATATACTGATTAAAATATGGTGAAACTGCTTTATAATACTGGTATGTAGATAAGAATGTCTCAGAGTATTAAATTGGACTTTTACTGTCTTCGTAGAGGGTGGAAGGGCTCTATTTTATCTATAGCTCATTTAATGTGTGCATTAATTATATGAATCTAATTGGGCTCTTCTGTGAGGAGACTTTCTAAAAGCTTTTGTTTATTTCAGGCTCAGCATATCTGAGTTTTTACCCTTCTTGTCTTTCTGAATCTCCCGTAAGGATGGAGCTTGCAGGGTTTCTTCCCAGCTGCCACAGCTTGAGGGTTGGAAGTCTAGAGGATGTGACTTTTCTACAGTTTTGTTGACATCCCTCACTGTAGGCTGGAGGGAACGTGTTGTCAGACCTGGTAATTCTCAGATGGAGTAGGTCTCAGAGATGCTGACAGCAGCAGGTGTAGGCTCAGAAGATTTGACTCTTAAAATTCCTCAACAGATTTATTTTCCTGAAAATCAAAAACAAAAAATTTGGGTATCTAAGAAAAACAGATGGCAATTTCTTTTGAAATAAAAATTAACTGATATATTGCAGAATGGTTTGCTCTGGGAAAATTAGTTTGAAAATGGTATGCCCGATTTTCATCACTTTGAATGCTTTTTTTTTTCCCCCGTAAGTGATAAATACCTGTTACAAGGTTAAAAAAAAAATTCAGTTCACAAAACTGCAGCTAATAACTAGGCTAGATTAGAACACTGTTTTCCAAACTAACTGGTCATAAAATTTACCAGAGGTACTTATTAAAATACAGACCCTGGGCCCCAATCTAGACATTTGTGAATCATAATCTTCACAGTAGGGACCTTGTTACCACTCTAGAGAGTCAGATTTTATTGGTCTGTGGTGGGGTCCAGGGCCTGTTATTTTTAAAAAGCTCCCCAAATGACCCTAAAGTGCAGCCAGGACTGAGAACCACTGCTAGTTTAACCAGGAAAGCCTAACACTGAAATAAAGACCTAAATCTAAGGATTTGTTTTTTTTTTTTTTTTTTTCAAACCCAGATCCCAGTGCCACGGGTCACTTTAACAGATCATGGAATTTTCAGGAATACAGGCTTCCTCCAATTTTCTTTTTGTGTTCTATCTCTCTCATTTAGGTCTGTGGGGTGAGAATATACTCCCCCTCACTCAGAAGTAATTGAAAGAGTATATTTGTTGTGAGCAAATAACTGCATATTTCATTATTGGTAAAGACAGAATCTTGGCTTCATTGGCAAAACATTCCAGGATGTAAATAGGGTCAACTATTTGCTGTTGAAGGCTTCCAAAATGATTTAGCTTGTTTTTTTGAACATGAATTTTGAATATGGGTGACTAAAATAAACAATATAAGCTACCATCACCTGTCAAACTTCTATGTGTTAATAGTGGCAGAGAGCTGACAATGTAGCCTAGTTCTGTCGCTTGTTAACACGCCCAAGGAGAGTTAATAGAAATAGCTCCAACGATCACATTACTCTTCTATAATCTTGAATTTTGCCAGCCTGGGAGCACTTCAGCTTAAAGTTTATATTCCCTAGCTCATGGCACTATACTTTCTGTAATCTGTATGATTCTTAGCCTACCTACCTCTGCCTTTGCCACCCATGCAGAGCCAACTGGTTCCTAAGAAACAAGCAAAGAGACAGGGCTATCTTTCGACTTTCTTTGGAGCTACGGTCTAGGAAATGTTTTTGCAGTACTTAAAGGTACATCTGTTTTGATTTCTGATTAACAAACAAGTGGAAAAGATAATCACAGTAGGTTTACTTTTGTTCCCTATGAATACCAGCCCCCAAAGCAATGATTCACCTGAGTGGCTTGTTACAAATGCAGATTTCAAGGTCGGCTCTTGGGAGCTCCTTCTCCCCCGACAACTCAGCTCTTGGCCTTGCTTGTGCTCCCAAGTCCAGTTTTTCTCAAGGGTGTGATGCATGGACCTTCTACATCATTTAAAATGTAGATTCCTAGGCCCTTCCACAGGCTGAATGTACTCTCCTAGCTTGGCTCAAAGCCCAGGAATATGTATTCTAAGCACAAGATTTTCAGGTGATTCTTTGCATATTGAGCTTTGATTAAGTATTAGTTTTTCTATCTAGATAACCCAGGTAAAGAACATAGCTAATCTGTCTTATTAGTTGTTTGGGGACCCCACTTTAAAAAACTATTTAAAAGAGTGCTATAGGTTGAATTATGTCCCCCCCCAAAAAATATATGTTGAAATCTTAACACCCAGTACCTGTAAATGTAATCTTATTTGGAAAAGGGGTCTTTGCAGATGTAATCAAGTTAAAATGAGGTCATTAAGTTGGCCCTAATCCAGTATGACTGGTGTCCTTATGAGAAGGGGGAAGACAGAGGCAGAGATTGGAGTGAGGCATCTACAAACCAAGGGGTGCTGAGCACTGCCAATAAACACCAGAAGCTAGAAGAGCCAAGGAAGGATTTTACCCTGTAGATTGCAAAGGGAGCATGGCCCTGCTGAAGGCTGGATTTCAGACTTCCAGCCTCCAGACCTAAGAGAATACATTTCTGTTGTTCTAAGCTACCCAGTTTGTGGTACTTTGTTTATGGCAGCCCTAGGAAACGAATGCATAGAGTAATCACCCTGGGTCCCTAGTGTTTTGGAACCTTTGGGGCAATGTTTCTCAAGGAAGCCCTTGCCTCAGAATCACCTGGAAGATTTGTATTACACATGCAGATTTCTGGGCTTTTCCCCTTGCTCCCTAGATCAGAATCTCTTGGGATAGGACCCTGAAATCTACATTTGTGACAAGCTTACCCAACTAGAGTTTCTAAGTACACTCTGCAAGGAATGGTTCCCAGTCTCTTCTGCCCTCAAGATCACTTATTAAACTTCTAGAAAATATCTATACCTGAGTTCTTCTTTCCGAAGTTCTGATTCAGTAGGTTTGTGTGGGACACGAACAGCAGTAGTGCCTAAAGCCCCACAGGTGATTTTTATATGCAGCCAGGGCTGGAAGCACCGCTCTACCGAGGAACAGAATGCTTGAGATACAGGTCTCTGACAGTCCAGGGCAGCCCAAACGGACGCATTACTTTTTCACCTGGCCTCCAAGAGACAGGTAGGAGGAAAATAAACACTCCCTGCTAGTGCAATCCAAGTGGGGAAAGCCTTGACAATATTAGGGTGTATTTTAGTCTCCTGTGGACCTCCAAACGCATGGATTTGGATCAGTCATACTCCTTGGTTTGGCACATTGTCATCACCTGTGTATCCAGGGTATCTTATTTATTTACTAACACCCATGGACAAACACCTGTGAACAAGCACCTACCAACTTTAGGATTGAGAATAATTAATAATTACATGACATCTACCTATGCTCCTCCCTATCTCATCCTGCTCCCCAGAAATTATCAATATTCTGAATTCTGCTAAGCATTACCTTGCTTTTATTTACACACATAACACCCTTATTCTGAACACTATGTTGTTTAGTTTTATTTGGAAATTTATGGGAAAAAAGCATCAAGCTATAGGTCATATTTTTTATTTGCTCCTTTACCTTCCATTACTATATAATTCATTCATAACTACTCTTATAGGATGAAAAACGAATAAATATTTGGTAGCCCACGTATTGCCTTTGAGGATCTTTGTTGCCTTTGGACTATTCCATTCTCGACTTAGCTTGGCATTCAAGACTGTCAATGCCCTGGTCCTGGCTGAGTTTAATTTCTTCCACCATCCTCCTTTCCAATCAAGCTGTAATGCTAACATCACATACTTCCCTACCTCCGTGTTTTTGTTTGATCAATTTCTTTCATCTTCGCACATCCTGCTTGGGGAAATTCTACCACTCTTCATAGTTCAGCTCATGAAACTGACCTTGATTTCCCATCAAATTCCTGATTCCCACAGGCTTTGTATCTCTCCTGGAGAAGTTACATTCCCTAATCTTTGAAGTATCTATTGCTGTGTTTTCCCCAAAATTGTAATTTATAAACCCTCTGAGAATCTTTTTCAACCTTCTATCCTGTATTCAGTGCTTGCAGTACCTGCTCAATAATTGTTGAATAAATGCCTGGGTATGACTGAAGAAGTGCATTTAGCACTGACAACTGGAGAGAAGCACAGTGTTATCTTTGTTCTGATAGCTAGATCACTTTCAGAAACTCCCTTGTATTTTTATTACCCTCCCCCTCTCCCCATGTCTTATTGTGCAAAGGACACTAAATTCCTGCTTATAATCTGGAATTAAGGAATAATCACTTTTTAGAAACTTGCTTTTGAATTCCCATTTCAGCTACATGATTTTAAAGGAAAACTACATGGAATGGGGTTTACAGCCTTAAGTTTTAGAAAGTTCATATGTGTCTACAGATGCTTTTTGGTAACAGTTGATAATACTGCCTCCAGCACAGGTGACCCTGAATCTTCCTTAGGTCTAAATACTTATTGAAAATTTATTAGAATTCTGTGAAGCTTAGAGAAGCTGGACAGAGAACAGTGATCTCATGTACAGTTTTCAGTTTCTTTAAACATTTCATTTGAGCATTTGGAAAACTAATCATATATTTCTTAAAATCTCTATAGCCTGCAGAATACCAAATGTTCTGGTCATTTCAGATAGGTCTATCGATTTAACTCCTTAAATCCATTAAGGACTTTGAAATGAGTAAACAAAAAGTTAGGTATTGGAGGGTCCTCTTTGTTACTCTATTCCTGTATCTGTGACAACTGTCTTATAAAAGCTTTCCAAACAGAATTTATTGCCATAGCTTTCTCTGCTAACTAATTAATGAATTGCACAGATAATGATTGCACCATTAAAAACTCTGGACCATATGGAAGGGAAAATAACCATACAATTTCAAAAGAAATCAAAATTCTATTAATTCTAAAGAATCTGGTTTTTATGGAAAGACCTTTATAGGATTTAAGTATCCTTCAGTCTTCTCTGGAAAGCAAAGTTCATAAAGTGAAAATCAGTCTGTAGTCTTTGTAAAAGTGACGGAAAGCTGTTGAGGAATAAGGAGGAGAGTGAGGGATAGGAAAAAGGGTAAAGATTTAGGAAAAGAAAGGAAGGAAGATGGAGGGAAGAGAAGATGAGGGAAGGAAGGAAATGTGAGAAGCAAGGTGATGAGCAATGTGGGCAGTGGCTAAGAGGTAGAGGTGAAGACAGAGAGGTAGGAAAACACTGAAAAAGAGAGGAAGAAAGGAAAGAGTGAGGAAAATTTGAGGGAAGTGAAAATGGCCATGGTCTAACATTAGCCTGAGCATCCGCTTTCCTTCAATTCTAATGTAAATCAAAACACCTACAAGCAAGCCATGTGAATGGGCCTCTGATTTTTCTGATTGCATGTTTTATCATTAACTTCATAAATAAAACTCTTGGTTAAAAAAAAATCTGTATTTTTGGTATGAACATTGAAATGCCAAGTCTTTGGTAATGTTCAATATCAGCATACTACATGTATAATTTCACAGAAGCAAAATAACACACACGCCCAGATCATGAATTTTGCTCCTTAAAATGAGAAAGGAATGTAGAGCTTTCTCCATCCATCAACCCTGAGAGGGGTTCCTAGGGTGAAACGTGTGTTTAGTAAGAGAAGCAAAGTTCTGTGTGAACTTGCAAAATCAGATTGACAGTTTATTCAGCAAAGCTCTGAGTGCCAACCAAGTACCAGACACTCTGCCAGGTGCTGAGGAGATAGAGATAAATGTAACCTGATTCTTGTTTTGGTCCTCAAGGAGCTCCCCAAAGTAGTTACATTTGCTTTTTCTTTAACATGATAAAGTTCTGAAAACAATTCACTGATAATTCTACACTTTTCGGAGTGACACCTGCCTACATAATTTCAGAGATGAAATCCCATGACATAGTTAAGGAAAATGATCAGTGAAACAATTCAGAGGAGACAGTCAAAACTATCAATTGCAGCTGCCTTCAGGAGTTTACTCATTCTCTTTGTATTTATCTGCCCAGTGTAGGTGGGGAGAAAAGTAAGGGGAAGTGGGAGCTGTTAGAGTATCTAGTTCTATAGCACCCTGTGAAAAAACAATTCCAGTAGCAAGTGCTTCTTCAATGGCTGAAGCCATTAAGTAATACGCTTCTCAAGTGGGAGTTGCTTTATCTTCTGCGGCAGATGGTGCCTATTTGTCACACCTGCCGATAAATAAAATAATACCACTCATTTCACTGTAAATAACATCATAATATTTCCAAATCTCTCTTACCTTTCCTGGCTCACAGGATGCACGGGGTTGGCCATTTAAATACCCCTTTTGAAGCTTGCACCGACAGGCAACTTGTTCAAGAACATCTCTGGAATATCTGGAAGATAGAATGAAAGCCTTGTTTTTCCAGAGAAGCAAGACTATATTCATGCAAAGTATGCTTTCTCTTTCATCTTCCTAAAGAGTCAGACTTTTCCAGCGCAAAATCGAAAAGCACCCTCTATTAGTTATTAAAATGCCAGTTGCCACTTACAGCTTCAGATTGCAGTTTCAGATGCCTGCTCCTTATATACTCCAAAGAGCCAAGAGAAGTGTCCGTTTGGATGTGTATCTACCGTCTGGAACACTTGAATGGAAGCAGCCTGAATAGTTAAGTCTCCAGTTCCTCTTTCTCACAGGCAACAGTTGAGAGTGTGCGGGAAAGGTAGTGATTCAGCTCGGCTTTGCTTTAGCGGTGTGGAGTGTGCAGCCAGAGAGGGAGGAGATAAGAGAGAAGCTGAGAAGCAAAGTTTGTATAAGCCTTCCACTTTAACCCCTTCAAGGCTTCTTCATGAATCTGAAGGATTAGGGTAGGCTCCCAGTTTTTGTAAAAGCCTCTTAATTTGACATTTAAGATCTCCTGTTCAATTCAAGAGGTTTTTTTAATCCTAGGTTTTATAGTAATATACACTTAGAATTGAAACCAAACATACCGGAATGTAGAGGTGTTTAAATAATTTCATCTTTATGACCAGAATGTGTGCATATGTATGTTCCCAGGTTTGAGAAACTTTTTTTTTTAAGGCACCAACTGAATACTTTCATTTTGAATTTTTTGTGGAGATTTAACATCAGTCTTGGAATCTAGGTCTGTATTTCTGGTTGGGGAGGGGTCTAAGCTTTAAGTATAATATCGTTAAAGAAGGTATATCTATCCAGGTTACATGTTCCATGATAAATGATTCATCCCAACTGTAGTTTAAATGCCCTTACTGTGTTTTGTATATTGTGGCAAGAAGGAGATGAAGAGTTTTGGATTGCCTACTCTGTGTCAAGCATTTAATGTAGAGAATTTCATTTAATCCTCACAACAACCCTGGGATTTGGATATTATTGTCCTCATTTTACAAATAAGGAAACAAAGGCTCAGAGATAAAGTAAATCATGTAGTTTATTAAGCTTGTAGCCAGTATTTGAAAAAAAAAAAAAGGCAGTGTGATCTCAAAGTCTCTGCTCTCTTCTCTGTTGCAGTCATTCTTAACGTTTTGTGGGTCTTGGATTCCTTTGAGAATTTAATGAAAGCTATGGACCGTCCTCTTCATCAGAAATAGGCATCTAGTTTCTGTGTTCCATGGCTTCTAGGTTAAAAACAGCTGAATGTCCTCATGTTACTTTTCCAATATTATAACATCATTGGTGCATTGTTTGTCCAAAAACTCATGGTCACAATTTTTATTGTGGAATTAATAATAATAGTAGTATATAATATAATAGTGTAATAATAAGTGTTATACCAATCTTTATGAAATTACTGCAGTGCTTTTTCCTTTATCACCAAATTCTCCTTAACAAGTCTTGCATTCTTTTTTTTACAAAATTTTTTGCCCCACTCGTAGCATACGCAAGTTCCCAGGCCAGGGATCAAACCCAAGCCACAGCAGTTACAACACCAAATCCTTAACCACTAGGCCACCAGGGAACTCCACAAGTCTTGAATCTTTTATCTTTTCATTTCCCTCATTCTAGTGGGTACAATGGATTGAGGCTTTCCTTGAAATTGTTAATATCTCACCAGCATAGTCTAATACCTTGTGGAGTATGCTGGGATTTCTCAAACTGGAGTAATATGCTCAAGATTCATGAAACTACAGGGTAAAGATAGTACATTTTTCTAGAGGATCAATTTTACTTGAAATTTCAGATAGGGAGAACATAGGCAATTTGAGTGATAATTTTTAACATAGTTTATATGACAGTAAACACATATTGTAGAATAAAATGCAAATTGTGTACGTACTTTGACAATCAACCATGAGACTTCAGAGAAATGTCGCACTTGTGGTGGTGCCTCTTTGGGCTACCCAGCCTTTTTCAGGGATATATGTTCGCTCTATTCTGTCATTTGGGATATTTTGGTGGAAAAGTCTGAAGATCATGTTGTAACAGAAAGCCATGGATTTTGCAATCAGCTAGACCTGGGTTTCAGCCTCAACTTTGATCGACATTTTCTGGGTTACTTGAGGAAATCAATTAATTTCTCAGTTTTATCATCTGCAAAAGAGAGGAAAAACTCTCTTCATGAGGATCATAGAAGAAAACACCCCTAAAGCATACACTACATGTTAATGTTGTCATCTCAATTTTTTAAATGTCAAAAGAGAATGAGGCTACTTGAATGAAACTGGAGATTTCACTAGGAGTAGCCTAACATTTCCCACCTAATTAGAAATAAAAGTCTTAGGTAATATGATATTAAAATTCAAGTTTCCAGAAAGACATAATAGATGCCCTACAGTAGATGGGCAATTCCCAAGCCAGATCCTGATACACAGAATTTACAAAGGAAATGCTCCAGAAGAACTTCCAAGAAATAAGCCAGATTGTGAAGGAGAGTGGAGAGGAAGATTTGTGAAAACATTTCTTTGCAGAGATCTTTTGCCAGGCTAAGACTCCACTCTACCTTCTACAGGAGTGCTGGAGAGGTAGGGGTATTACCTCCTTCACCTCACCCCTAGTGACAGGGGTTTCACCAGACCACTCAGAGAGCTTGACATTTGTTCCTTGCAGTAGGGGCAGAGAACTGGAGCTGCATTTTCATTCCGAGAAAGCTAACATGGCCCTTGGCAGGAGGACAAGGTTGACTGTGTTGGGATTGGCCAGCATTCCCAGAATTTATCAGGCAAGGGATATTTGAGTGTTTCCTGAGAATCAAAAGGGTGCCATGAAAGACAGCCAAGGTAGGGTCACACTGGACCCTGTCCAATAGAGCCACCTCGATGAGTATAGAGACCCCAGCAAAACAAAACAAAACAAAACTGGGTATAACTGTTAGATTCCTAGAAGTTGATTAAGGAAAGAGTTGTAGGCTACCAACCTGAATATAAATTATAAACTCATGTCTCCCAAATTGCCGGAGACAGGCTCTCAGTGATGGAGACATTTAAAAAACCCAGAAAAGAGCCAAGAAACCAAAAGAACGGGAAGCCCTTCATTCTACCAAGGGAGAACTGACCAATCCCTTTACCTTTCTTTCCTGCTCCTGCTTCTATCCGGGTGAGGGTCCAAATAGGAGCAGGCAAGTGGGGAAAGAAAGAAGAAAACCTTTATCCCCCACTTCTCTAAGGCAGATGGCCACCACCCATAGGCCTCAGCATGGAGTGGGAGGAGGACCTTATTTCTCAGTAAAGCCTGAAGAATTTGATTAATATCGTCAACTGGAAATGTTTTGATTACTGAATCAAGACTATGTTTTGTGACTTTGAGTAATTTTAGGACTGTGAGTAATTTTAGGACTTTTTTGTTTGTTTGTTTGTTTGCTTGTTAGAACTGCACCTGTGGCATATGGAAATTCCCAGGCTAGGGGTCAAATCAGAACTGCAGCTTCCAGCCTATAGCACAGCTCATAGCAGCAACAGATCCTTAACCCACTGAGCAAGGCCAGGGGTCGAATCTGCATCCTTATGGATACTAGTTGGCTTTGTTACCGCTGAGCCACAATGGGAACTCCCAGGACTGTTTATTCTTGAAGGAATGAACAGAAAAGTTATGTGAAGTCATGTGATTTGTCTAAGTTTCCATTCAAGGTTAGAGAAATTTTACCCCAAAGGAGTATGTTTTATTTGCAAATTGGGAGACAGAACTGTGTTTTGATTCTATTATAAACTATACTTGAGAAAATACTGGTTATAAATATCAATTCATTCCTTCATTCAACGAATATCTGAGTGCCTGTTATGTGCTAGGCATTGTGCTAGGAATAGGATATACAATGAAATGAAAAATAGTCCTTGTCCTCAGATTTCTTATGGTCTATGGTAGGGTTCAGCAAAGGCTGATCTTTTTCTGTAAGGGGCCAGATAGTAAACATTTTAGGATTTGAGGGACACTTAAGATCTCTGTTGCATATTCTTTTTTTAAAACAATTTATATAAAAAGGCAAAACATTCCTGAAGACTGTACAAAAAGAGTTCATGGGTCAGATTTAGCCTATAGACCCTAGTTTGCTGGTGCCTAATGTGTGAAAGGAGCAAGTTTAAAAAAAATATTACCAATTACCATACCTTTATTATGATTGAAGATGTGTTGAGAACACTTTGGGAGGAGACACAGAAGAGCATTACCTAACTGGGGAATTGTGGCTTCCAGGAATTGACAATGTTGATTTGAGACCTGAAAGATAAGTAAGAGTTGGTCAGGGTTAAATGAGGTGAGTGGTATTCAAGGCAGAGGGAGCTGCCTATACAGAGGCACCAAAGCTTGACAGAGCTTGATTCACTTTAGAAACTACAGAAGGAGAAACTGAACTTTACAGAGATCAAATAGTTTGCTCGAGGTCACACAACCAGTAAGAGATGGAACCTAAAATCTTCACCCAGGTGTGCCTGAGTGTAAACCTATGCCCTTAGCCACTGTCTCATACTCCTGCCCTGGTACTAAAGCTGTGTCTAAGATAGGCTTCTTACTTAATTTTGTAAATCAGCAGCTCTGTATGCCTCACTTCTAATTCCTCTAGGGATGAAAATGTAAAAGTTCTAGAGGGCTTGCAAGACCTTAAAAATAAGACAGTGAATCAATAATGTTGGATTTTCATGATTAGAACTCCATTTCTCCCTTTTTTTCTTTTTTCTTTTTTGACCATACCCATGGAATATGGAAGCTCCCAGGCCAGGGATCAAACCCACCCCACAGTAGCAGCCTGAGCTGCTACAGTGACAAGGCCAGATCCTTATCCCACTGCACCACAAGAGAAATAGCTCTCCCTTTAAAAAATAACCCTTCCACCCAATGAAGCCTAGCACACATTGCTCAAATTCAGAATTTGCTTATTTCATCCTTACAAGAAGGATTCCCCTCCCTCCTGTTTGCTAAGCTCTTGCACTGTGATAATGTAATTTCTTACCTTCTTGTTATAGATTTATAATAAGATAATTGTACCCTCTGGCTTGGACTAGATATACTGATTGGTCCAAGTACTGTTCCTATCTATACCACTCACATTGATGACCTTGGTCAAATGAGTTTACTCAGCACAGATTAAATCCGTCAATTTTTTATTGATTGCTTGGGTGAATTTTTATTGAGGTAGCATGATTTGGAAAGCTAGGTTAGTCATGCAGCAACTACCTCCTGAAAATACCTTAAAGCCTGCCATGCACTTGGAGAAAGCAAGAATAAAGATTTAAATGAGGTCATTCCCTTCATGGCTGAGGGGTTAACTAACCCAACTGGGATCCATGAGGATGTGGGTTTGATCCCTGGCCTTGCTCAGTGGGATAAGGATCTGGCATTGCTGTGAGCTGTGGTATGGTTTGCAGACACAGCTCAGATTCTGCATTGCTGTGGCTGTGGCGTAGACTGGCAGCTGTAGCTCTGATTTGATTGTTGACCCCTAGCCTGGGAACTTCCATATGCCATGGCTGTGGCCCTGAAAAAAAAATTGAAATGAGGAGGAAAAGGGAGTGGGAATGGTCCAGACTTACTAATGCTGGCCTTCTACTAGTTCTTAACCAGACTATGCTTTGTCACCCAGGGAACTCTTTAAAAATACAGAATCTTGGCCCTATCCCAGACCTTCTTCAAGGCTAGGAGCTGAGACTATGTATTTTTAACAAGCTCCCCAGATTACGAACCACTGCCTTAGGGGAGCAGACAGATAGGTGTCTAATGAATTGATTGTCCCAAAAAATATATCAGACATTCTTGGTCTATGCATAGAAATTCCGCTTATTTTTTTTTACAGAACTAGAAAAAGCAATCATAAAATTCATATGGAACCACAAAAGACCCCAAATAGCCAAAGCAATCTTGAGAAAAAAGAGCAAAGCTGGAGGCACCATGCTCCCTGATTTCAAACTATATTACAAAGATACAGTAATCAAAACAGTATGATATTGGCATAAAAACAGACACATAGACCAATGGAGCAGAATCAAAAGCCCAGAACTAAACCCATACATATATGATGAAGTAATAGTTGACAAAGGAGCCATTGATGCTCAATGGAGAAAACAGATTCTTTTTCAATAGGGGAAAACTGGATATTCACATGCAAAAGATTTAAACTGGACCCCTATTATATACCAGTCACAAAAATTAATTGGAAACAGCTTAAACACTTAAATGTAAAACCTGAAACCATGAAACTCCTAGAAGACAACATAGGGAAAAATTTCCTTGATACTGGTCTTGGCAATGACTTTTCGGATATGACACCCAAAGCACAAGCAACTGCGTAAAAAATTTTCAAGTGGAACTACATCAAACTAAAGAGCTCTGTATGGCAAAACAAATGATCAATAAAATGAAAAGTCAATCTATGGAATGGAAGAAAATATTTTCAAACCATCTATTGGATAAGGGGTTAATATCTAAAATATATAAGGTACTTATACAACTCAATAGCAAAATCATCATTACATCATAATTATCCAATTAAAAATGGGCAAAGGACCTGAATATACATTTTTCCAAAGAAGCTATACAAGTGCCAAAAACCACATGAAAGAGTGTTCAGCATCACTCATCATCAGTTAAATGTAGATCACCACCTCACACCTGTCAGTTTGGCTATTATCAAAAAGGCAAGAGTTAAGCACTAGCAATGATGTGGAGAAAATGGAACACTTGTGCACTGTTGTAGGGAATGTAAATTAGTATAATAACTATGGAGAATATTATAGCAATTTCTCAAAAAAAAAAAAAATAGAACCACCACATGATCCAGCAATCTCTGCTTCTGGGTATATATCCAAAGGAAAAGAAATTACTGTCTTGATTTGTGCTCCCATGCTCATTGAAGCATTATTTACAATAACAAAGACATGGAAACAACTTAAGTATCCATATGGATGAATGGAAATATACATTATATATATATATATATATATATATATATATATATATATATATATATACATATGGAATATTACTCATTCATATAAAGAAGGAAACCCTGTCATTTGCGATGACATAGATGAATCTTGAGGGCATTACATTAAGTGAAATAAGTCAGTTAGAGAAAGACAAGTGCTGATGATATTACTTATGTGTAGAATCTAAAAAAAACCTGAACTCATAGAAACAGAGTATAGAATGGTGGTTGTCAGTGTGTGGAGGTGGGTGGGGGGAGGGGAGGGAAGTCCGTGCAAGTGGGTGGTCAAAGGGTACAAGCTTCCAGTTATAAGCTGAATAAGTCCTGGAGATGTAATGTGCCACATTATGTGTATAGTTAATAACACTGTGTCTGTATACTTGAAAGTTGCTAACAGAGTAGATCTTAAAAGTTCCCACCACACAAGAGTTCCCTTGTGGCACAGTGGGTTAAGGATTCAACATTGTCACTGCATTGGCTTGGGTTGCTGCTGTGGCACAGGTTCATTCCCTGGCCTGGGAACTTCCTCAGATGCGGCCAAAAAAAAGTTCTCACCACAAAAAGAAAAGTAACTACATGAGGTAGCAACTATATAAAGTCATGGATGTGTTAACTAACCCTATAGTGGTAATCATTTGTATCACATTGTATACCTTAAACTTACACATGTTATATGTCAATTATGTCTTAATAAAGCTAAAAAATGGAAGAAAATTCTGTTTAAGAAGGGAGTATATTGAAGTTTACTGTTATAATTTTTCAGTACCCTGTAAAATGGGGTTTTGTTACTAAATTAGTTGGATGTAATTACAGCAATGAGTATGATGCTCTTTAGTGCTATACTTTCAGAAGAAATGAAACTAATAGCAAAGTGAGAGCTCAAACTGTAATCAAAACAGGTTTATGTATTTCATTAAGTTAAAGACAGCAGACAGATTACACGATATATTACCTCCAGATGGAAGTGTAGTAACTGATAAAGTAGTTATAGTCTTGCAGAGGGGTGATACACTATAAGAGAAAGTTATCCTTCCCTGCGTGAGTGAGATGTAAGACGTAATGGGGGTGGAGATAAAGTAAGTCATTTTTACAGAGTTGATTCCCCCATTATCCCCTCCCCCAGTCTGGTGGACGGAATGCCTTGTAGTCAGACATATCCTCCATGAGCTCCGAAAAACTGGAGTGTTATTCTTTAAAGAGATTGAGAGGTCCAAGAGAAAAAGCCTCCACATTTTTGCATTTAGGAAATCCCTTAACAAAATGGCTAGCTCCCCATTCATGTATATGAAGATCCCAATCATTTTACTACTGCCTCATTCTTCCATGTGAACAAAACAATCAATGATCAACAAATATTTGAGGGAAAACTTTCAACATGAAAGAATGATGAAAAAAAAATTTTTTTAAAAATCAAGGACCCTTGAGAGAGAGAAAAAAAAGAGAAGGGAGGCAAAACTTCCTAATTAGTATACTCAGAGAGGTTCAAGAAAACATTGCATTTATATAACAGGAATAGGATATTTGAAAATAAATAATAAGACAAGAAAGATATTTTGAAATAGTAAATGTGATTGCTAAGATAAAATTCTAGGTAAGAGTTGGAAGGTAGAGTTGAGGAAATATCAAAGAAAGTATCACAAAAAGACTAAAAGAAGGAAATTGAGACAGGAAAAAAATGATACATAGAAGGAAAACTCAGGAGATCCCAGTATTTGACTAATGGAAATTCAAGAAAAAGCAAAGTAGAGAGAATTAGCAAAGAAATAATACGAGAATTTGTCAGAGTATATTCTTGTGAAATTTCAAAATACAAAGTATAAAGATATCCTCAAAGCCTCCAGAGAGTAAAACAGGTAATCTACAAAGAAATGAGAATGGTATTGACATTGGACTTCTTATCAGCAATCTCACATGTGAGACAATATTGGAGCAATGCTTTCAGAGTTCTGAAGGAAAGTGACTTTCTTCAACACAGCATGCTATAACCAGTTAAATTACCATTCAAGTGTGAGAATAGAATAAAAGTATTTTCAGATATGAGGTAACTTTAAAATTAATTTGCATCAAATACATTCAAAGGAAGTTGAGGATTTAGTCCAACAAAGTAGAGGAAATAAACCAAGAAAGATGAAGACATGAATCCTTGAGAAGCGTGGACCCAACCCAGGGAAGCAGTGAAGTTCCAGGATCATAGCTGTGGAGTAAATCTAGAGAGAAATTGGCCTGCAGTGGAGCTTGAGGTTGTAGGAAAGTCTATAGAAAAAGTTACCATTCATCAGTTATGATGGAGACACTAAAAAGAAACCAACCAATAAACTAAGAATATGGTACAGACAAATAATACAAGATGGGGAAAAAAGTTCACTCCAGGAAAAAAATTTTAAATCTGAACAATAAGTATGGTTTAATTCTTGGCCCTGAAATTAATGCTATGTACAAAGTCACAACAATCTAAACACTGGTGACTGGAGTTCCTGTCATGGCTCGGTGGAAATGAACCCAACTAGTATCCATGAGGACACAGGTTCCATCCCTGGCCTCGCTCAGTGGGTTAGGGATCTGATGTTGCTGTAAACTGTGGTGTAGGTCGCAGACCTGGCTCCAATCCCATGTTTCTGTGGCATAGGCCAGCAGCTACAGCTCTGATTCGACCCCTAGCCTGGGAACCTCCGTGTGCCATGGGTGCAGCTCTAAAAAGACAAAAACAAAACAAAACAGTGGTGACTGATTTTGTTTTTTTAATTATTATTATTATTTTTGTCTTTTTAAGGCCACACCCATAGCATATGAAGGTTCCAGGGTAGGGGTCTAATCGAAGCTATAGCTGCTGGTCTACAGCAGAGTCACAGCAACGCCAGATCCGAGCCGCATCTGCAACCTACACCACAGCTCATGGCAACGCCGGATCCTTAACCCACTGAGCAAGGCCAGGGATAGAACCTGCAACCTCATGGTTCCTAGTTGGATTCGTTTCTGCTACGCCACGATGGGAACTCCTATTTTTTAAATTTTTAAAAATTTTATTGGAAGATAGTTGACTTACAAAGTTGTGTTAATTTCAGGTGTGCAGCAAAGTAAATCATTTATGTATATATATATTCATATATCCATTTCTTTTCAGATTCTTTTCCTATATATGTTTATTACACACTATTGAGTAAATTTCCCTGTGCTATGCAGTAGGTCCTTGTTACCCATCTATTTTATATATAGCAGTGTATATATATTATCAATCCCAACTTCCTGATTTATCCCTCCCCCCCATTTCCCCTTTGGTAAACGTAAGTTTGGTTTCAAAATCTTTGAGTCTGTTTCTGTTTGCTAAGTTATATTGTATCATTTTTATTAGATGAATAGTATGTAGGTTCCTTAAAAAATTAAGTAGAGAACTAACATATGATCCAGTAGTCCCACTCCTGGGCATATATCTGGAGAAAACCATAATTTAAGAAGATACATGCACCCCAATGTTCATTACCACGCTATTTACAATAAGCAAGATATGGAAGCAACCTAAATGTCCATCAACAGAGGATTAGATAAAGAAGATGTGGTATGTATATACAATGGAGTATTACTCAGCCATTAAAAAGAATGAAATAATGCCATTGGCAGCAACATAGATGGATCTATACATTAGCATACTAAGTGAAGCAAGTCAGGCATGGAAAGACAAATGTCATATGAGATTACTAATAACTGGTGACAGATTTTTGAATTTAACTTACAAAGTGCAGAAGACTTAATTACGATTATGTAATGAATGCAAAACAAATGTACAGATGATAACATTTGGGAAGTAAAAGGAACAGCAGTTGAAGGGACATGTAATAAAAGTACTACACCCATAATATATAAAATCAAGGTAATTGATAGAGGAATCAAAATTGTTATGTAATTATAGAGAATGAAAATCATAGTAAAGTGCTGAACTGTTAGTATGCTAAACTATGCCCACTAAAAAATATGGCAGCAGGAAGATGAAGTCAATTTGGATTGAAATTAGGGAGGCCTTTGGGTAGAGCTGGGGCTTGTTTCTGGCTTTAAATGATGGAAAAGATAGGAACAGGCCTAGAAGGTAAGGGCCTCGGAGGAAAGAATGGCAACATGAGCAATGGCCTGGTGAAGATTTTTTTTTCTACTTTGTTATGTAGGTAGAAAATTTTATCCTCTCTAATATCACTAATATGTTCTTTCTCTTTAAATCTCCCTAATATAACAACTTTCTGAGTGGATTTTTTTTTCTTGCTGACAGTGCAGTAAATTTTCTGTCGCTTTGCAGAAAGGGAACTGCCATTTACTAAATGAGCTTTTCTCTATTCTGTGCTCCTTTGGTGCCAAGTCTTAATAAAGACAGATGGGTTTCCCCCATCATGCTGCTGCTTCTCATCTCAGACTGATGAATATGAGACTGAGAGCCTGACCCCGTCATTGTCAAGTAATATAAAAGGCTTCATCCTTATTTATTGCCATAGTTTAATTACTGGGGGAAAAGTATCAATTATGAAACAAAGGATTTAAAATCCTTTCAACAAAACCAGGATGTCTGAGCAAATTAAAACTGGTTTTTTTTCCTTTCCCATTTTTTCCTGCTTGCTGGGGGAGAGTGAAGGTAGTAGGGTGATTAGTGATGTTTAGTTTAAATTTAATTAATAGGAACTCACAGTATAATGTTCCGTGAAAAATGTAGATGTCAAAAACTATGTTGTAATAGGGCTATCAATTCAAATATTTAGGTTCAATTCAATGGAAAATTTAGCCAAGTTATTAGACTCTACTGGTCATCCTGGAAGCCCTTTGTAGACCTGGGTGGAGTCGGAAAAGACTTTAGACTGGTTTCCTGGTACTAGCCCTAAAGATAAATTTTGTAATATGGTCTTTGACTCCCTAAACCCTTTAGGAGAATATATGTTAGTTGCTCCCTGTTGTTAGGATGTAATGTGGAAACACTAGGAGCATCCCTTGCCCTCAGTTCAACCAAAACTATTCCCTATTTCTTTCTACTGTGACAAATCTAAAACGCCATTCACTCATTCATTCATTCCTTGGTGGTAGGATTTTTCATCTCTAGAGACCCTCAGCTAAATTGCATCTGCCTCCTCAGGTCAGATTTTTATGGTTTCAATCAACTTCTAACACTTTAATGTGAATGAGTTTATCCGATTGCTTGTGTATGAGTGTGCATGCATGCACACACGTACACCTATAAGGAATAGGGTTACAAATATATTGTTCTGCAGTTTGTTTTCATTCAACCACATACTATGGGACAACAAAACCAGGATGTCTGAGCAAATTAAAACCATGTCATTTGTTGCATTTTTATCTATTCTTTTAAATGTCTTCCCTTTATTCCTTAGTATGTATATAGCTTAAATTGTTTAAACAATATCCTTTTGATAAGCACTGGGTTATTCACTTTTGCTATTATAACACCACAATGATTGTCCTTATATATACAATTCCTGCATAGAAAAGAGAAATTGCTAGAGTGAAGATATTCAATCTTAAATATTTTGTTGATACAGCTAATTACCTTCCAAAGTGGGGCCACCAATTTACTATCAGGGAGGAAAAAATTTTTCTCTATACTTCTAGGTTCTTCTGGCTGGTCTGAGAATTCAGTTGACATGAGACAAATAGGAGAAAATCAAGCAAAAACTTAATAACATGTACACATAAGAGAGACCCAAGAAAACTGAGTAACTCACCAAAGTGGCTAAAGCCGTCACCTTAAATACCATCTTCAGCTAAAGACAAAAGAAGATGTTGGCGGTAGGGGTTTGGGGCCTCAAGGGGGAAGAAGGCAATTCACATGGAGTTGGAAAAGCAAATGTTTGTGTCCCATTGTCTCACTGGGCCAAGCAGAGACAATGGGACACAGAGAGGAATTTTAACAGACTTTGAGGGGTTCCTCTCTGTCTAAACACCTAATTTACTAAAATTATCTATGGTGAGGGCTCCCTTCCTGGAACAGGTCCTCTGTCTACATTCTTTAGGCATTTGGGGGGAAAGTCAAAGGTTCTTCCTGAGTTTTTTGTGCCTTGACTATTTTCAGCTCAAAATAATCTACATGCCAAAGAGACATTTTGGGGTGGCATGTTTTGTTTCCCTACATTACAATCCTACCAACATTTCATTGGCACAGTCCTTTTCCTCATGCTCCTTCCAGTGATGGATAGGAGCTAATAATAAATGGGTTCTCTTTCCGATTTTAAAATGACTACATATCATTTGCAGGTAAAGTTGGAAAACCCGAGCTCCTGCTGTGGTGCAACAGTATCGTGATGTCTTGGGAGCGCCAGGACGCAGGTTTGATCCCCTGCCTAGCACAGTGGGGTAAGGATCTGGCATTGCTGCTGCTGCAGCTTAGGTCTTGACTGTGGCTTGGATCTGATCCTTGGCCCAGGCGTTCCATATGCCGAGGGGTGGCCAAAAAAGAAAAAAAAAAAAAAACAGTTGGAAAACATAGAAGAGTATTAAGAAAAATTTAAAATATTCTGTATTTATATTAATCAGTAAGAATCATCATTACCTATTTGGTGTAGTTAATTTATACTCTTCTTTCTTTTCGTATGTTAATGACCACTGACACTCAAGGGAAATATGTCCTCAGACATTGACAACTCCCCAGTCTTGAATACCTCTATAACATATTTCACTCACAAAACAGAATTTTTGTAGTGATTGTAGTCCACTCACTGAAACAGTTTTCTAATCACTTTTATCTTCATATATATTATATAGTGAATTTGTTCTTCTCAAACAAAGATCTATGCCACATGAAAATAAAACAGCTCTAAGCAGTTATTTATTTAGAATTTCTGTAGTTCCCACTGTGGAACAAAGGGATCAATGGTGTTTATGCAGCAGCAGGGATATGGGTTTGCTCCCCGGTCTGGCTCAGTGGGTTAAGGATCCCTGGCCCGGGAACCCCCATATTCTATGGGGCAGAAAAAAAGAAAAAAATAATTCTGTTTACTAGCTAAGCATTATCTTATATGTTTATACTCCTTCTCTCCACTTCCATTACTAGTAATTTCATTTGGCTTTTCCTTTTAGGCCATTTTTTTAAAAATTGAAAATAATCTCTGTTTGCTTTCATTCTATTACTTTTTTCTATTTCTTTTTGAACATTCATGTTTTCTGGTATGATGAAATTATTTCAGATTTCTTTATTCTTTCATGTATTTAGGACGCATTTTTCAAAATTCCTAGGCCTGGGGTAATAACGACTATTAATTATTGCCCAAATGACCTTTCCAAAAATATGGATCATCACTATGTTATCCAGTACAAAATTGGGTTTTTAAATGCCAAGTTATTTTTTTTCCTCATTTTTAGGGCTGGGTCTAATATGCAAATCTGATCATGTCCCTTTTCTACTTTAGTTGTGTTTTTCATCTTTTTTTTTTTTTGAGATCTAACTCATATACAGTGCTGTATAAGTTTGAGGTGTACAACGTAATGATTTGACTTACCATATACCATGAAATGATTATCATAGTAGGTTTAGTGAACATCCATCATCTCATGTAGATACAACATTAAAGAAATAGAAAAAAACATTTCCTTGTGATAAGAACTCCCAGGATTAACTCTCTTAACTTTCATTTATAATATACAGCAGTGTTAATTGTCCTTATCATGTTGTACATTGTATCCTTAGTATTTATCTTATTACTGGAAATTTGTTCCTTTTGCTTGCCTTCATCCAATTCCCCTTCCTCTCACTGCCTGCCTCTGGTAGCCAAAATCTGATCTCTTTTTCTCTGAGTTTGCTTGCATGTTTGTTTGTTTGTTTTTGAAGTATAATTGACCTATAACACTATCCTAGTTCCTGGTACACGACATAGTGATTCAATATTTCTATATATTTCAAAAGGATCGTTTGATAAGTCTAATTGTCATGTGTCACCTTACAAAGATATTGCATATTTTGTATTTATTCTCCAAAGTTTATTTATGAATTCTCAAGTAAAAAAAGATATTACATAATTAATGACTATGTTCCCCACAATGCACACTTCATTCCCTTAACTCATTTATTTTACAACTGAAAATTTGTGCTTCTTAATCTCCCTCACCTATTTCTCTCCTCCCTTCAACCCCCTCCCTTTTGGCAACCACGTGTTTGTTCTTTGTATCTATGACTCTCTTTCCATTTGCTTATGTTTGTTCATTTGTTTTTTAGATTCCACAAATAAGTGAAATCATACAGTATTTGTCTTTCTCTGTCTGACTTATTTCACTTAGAATAACCTCTAGGTCCATCCATGTTGTCATAAATGGCAAGATTTCATTCATTTTTATGGCTGAATAAAATTCCATTGTGTGTATATGTGTATATATGTGTGTGTGTGTGTGTGTGCGCGCGCGTGCGCATGTATCACATCTTCATCCATTTATCTATTGATGGGTGCTTAGGTTGCTTCCATATATTGGCTATTGTAAATAATGCTGCAGTAAACATAGGGGTGCATATATCATTTTGAATTTGTGTTCTCATTTTCTTTGGATAAATACCTAGGAGTGGAATTGCTAGATCCTGTGGTGTTTCTGTTTTTAATTTTTCAAGAAATCCCCATACTGTTTTCCTTAGGGGCTTCACTAACTTACAGTCCCACCAACAATGCTCAAGGACTCCCTTTTCTCCACATCCTTGCTGATGCTTGTATTTGTTTTCTTTTTGATGATAACCATTCTGACAGGTGTATGGTGCTATCTTATGGTTGTTTTGATTCACAGTTCACAGATTAGTGATATTGAGTATCTTTTCATGTGCCTCTTGACCATGTGTCTAGCTTCTTTGGAAAATTGTCTATGTAGGTCCTCTGGCCATTTTTTAAGTGGGTTGTTTCATTTTTGATGTTAAGTTGTATAGTTCTTTGTATTATTTTAGATATTAACCCCTTGTTGGATATATCATTTGCAAATATCTTCTCCTATTCAGTAGGTAGCCTTTTCATTTTGTTGATAGTTTTTTTTTTTCACTGTACAAAAGCTTTTTAGTTTATATAGTCTCATTTGGTTTGGGGTTTGTTTGTTTGTTTGTTTGTTTTGGGCTGCACCTGTGACATGTGGAAGTTCCTGGGCCAGGGATCAAATCTGCACCACAGCAGCAACCTGGGCCACTGCAGTGGCAATGCTAGATCCTTAAACCACTGTACCACAAGGGAACTCTGCATTTGTTTATTTTTGCTTTTGTTTCCCTTGCTTGAGAAGACATATTAAAAACCTGAGACTGATGTCAAGGAGTGTATTGCCTATGTTTTGTTCTAGAAGTTTTATAGTTTCAGGTCTTACATTTAAGTCTTTAATCCATTTTGAGTTTATTTGTGTATGGTGTGGGATAGTAGTCCATTTTGATTCTTTTGCATGTAGCTTTTCAGCTTTCCCAGCACCATTTATTGAAGAGGCTCTTTTCTCCAGTGTATATTCTTGCATCCTTTGCTGTAGATTAAGTGCCCACATAAGTGTGGGTTCCTTTCTGGGCTCTTTATTATGTTCCATTGATCTATGTATCAAGCTTTGGTACTGTTATCATACTGTTTTGATCATTGTACCTTTGTAGCATAGTTTGAAATCAGGGCACATGATACCTCCTATTTTGTTCTTCTTTCTTAAGATTGTTTTGGTTTTTCTGGGTCTTTTCTGTTTCCATATAAATTTTAGAATTATTTGTTCTGGTTCTCTGAAAAATGCCATTGGTGCCCTTTGGATTCCACTGGATCTGTAAATTGCCTTGGGTAGTATGGTGATTTAACAATATTAATTCTTGCTCTATTCTTTGATGTGTTTAGGATACATTTTTCAAAATTCCTAGGCCTTGAGGTAATAATGACTATTAATAATTGCCCTAGGGGCACTCCCACTGTGGTGCAATGGCGTTGGCAGCATCTCTGGAGTGCCGAAATGCAGATTTGATCCCTGGCCTGGCACAGTGGGTTAAGGATCCAGTGTTGCTACAGCTGAGGCATCGGTCGCAACTGTGCCTCAGATCTAAGCCATGGCTTGGGAACTCCATATGCCGCCAGGCAGCCAAAAAAAAAAGAATTGCCTTAAGGACCTTTTCAAATGTGTGGATCTTCTCTGTGTTACCCAGTACAAAATTGGATTTTTAAATACCAACTTATTTTCTTTTCATTATTACGATTGGATCTAACATGCAAAGCTGGACATGTCACTTTTGTATGTTAGCTGCCTTTAAAAAAACTTTCAAAAAATTGTATCATGCACACATATGATTGTATACTTTGATCTTTAATGATTATTTGTAGTAATCTTTTCTATTCAATACATAGAGATTTAGCCTCATTTCAATAGCTGGGTAATATTCTACAAAATGACATCCCTTAATTTACTCAACCATTACCCTACTGATGAACATTTAGAGTTATTTTAATTGTTTGATTACTATACATGATGTTCCTTGGGACAACAACTTGTTTCAGTCCCCCTGGGACTTTACTGGGTTTAGCACTGGTGTCCCATGTCCCAGGAGACTCCTCAGTAATGGGCAAACTGGAACAATTGGTGACCCCACTCTTTTATCTTCCTACATCTATTCTTAACCTATTGGCACTTTGTGTCACATACCTTCCCAGAACTGGGGTTTTGAGGCCATATGATTGCTTTTATACATTACACTTTGTAGGAAATCCTATTAGATGGGACTCAAGTAATTTTTCAAGTGGGGAATGTGGAGAACAAGTCATAGAGTAGGGCTTTGGTCCATATTAGAAGCCATAATAAAAGTCTTTTAGCAGTAGGACATTTGAGTGGGAGGAAGAGAGAATCACAGAAAGGGCATGAAGATTGCTGAGTGGATAAAGAAAAATGCAGAAGGATCCCCAAACCAAATTTTACCCTCATATTTTTGCCTAAAATGAGTACAGCTATGTGGAACCTCTAGTTTAAGGACATAGAAATGAATTAAGAATCTGAAGAACTGTCTTGTTTAATCTTTGTGTCAATACTTTTATTCAAATAGGAAGAACTAAACATTCAACTTTTTCTTATATCCTAGAGGTATTAGAAGGCTAAATTCCAATGTTTATAAAAGTACCTTGAGCTACTTAAGCTATTAAAAATGTTATAAAAATATGAAATAATTGTCCTGGTAATCCACAGATGTCCTCTTGGCTCATTCACAGATGCTGGGTTATATTAGCATTTCTTAATTAATATTGAGCAAACCCAGGTTTCAGTAGGCCTATTAAATAGGTACATGTACAGTTTCTTTTGCCACAGGAGGTAGTGCATTTCAGACATAAGATTCTCAATATTATTTTCCTTATGCTTTTAGTCAGGCAGCAATTACGGAAGCAAGAACATGTGCCTTCCAGGACCTTACACTCATCTGTCACTTCTAAAATAGTTTCAAGGCAATTGGTTAGGTAGCACTGGTTGAATGATTGGTTTTCCTGTGATAATTGCCAGTGTGTTTCCTGTAAGGCCTGAAGAGGGAGAGGCAGCCTGTTAGGAAAGAACATTTTAGGGCTATTCTTCATAATCTTCTTAGATCAACTCTTTAGGAATTTTCAGCTTTAGAACACCGGAAAAGAACAGCAAGTAATCTACCAAACTGTTGTAGAATAACCAAAGCCTAAGATGCTGCCTTTGAGCTACCTATTTAGCAGAGGCAGAATTGTGAAAGGCCTTGTGAACTAAATCCCAAGCCATAAAATAGTCTCTATGGGAAGTGGTCAGATAGCTTCATAAAAGCAAAGATTCAGAGACCTTGGATTTAGGATCTGTTTCTGTTAAGTGGCTGTGAGACCTCAGGCACTGGACACCAGTTTCTCATCTGCTACTTGTGGTTAGTAAATACCCGTTTTACCTGGAGAGGTAGTATAAGGTATTTGTTAAGAGTATAAGACACGAATCTAAATAATAATCAAGAAATGAATGAATGCAACAAAACAAAAACAGACTCATAGATAGCAAGAAAAACTAATGGTTACCAGTGAGGAGAGGGGTGGGAGGAGGGTTAAGATAAGGGAAGGGGATTAAGAAGTACAAACTACTAGGTATAAAATAAGATAAAAGGATGTAATGTACAGCACAGGAAATACAGCCAATATTTTATAAAACTTTAAATGGAGTATAATCTGTAAAAATATTGAATCACTGTATTGTACACCTGAAGCTAATATAATATTGTAAATCAACTATACTTCAACAACAACAACAAAAGAATGCAGACCACAGAACATAAGTGCTTAGGTTGGAACCTTGACTTATTTGTCACTTATATGACCTTGGGCAAGAAACTTAACTCCAAACCACAGATACTTATTCTGTTAAATGGGGATAACAATGACATTGGCTCCCAAGGGTTGTTGTAAGATTATTATGAGATAATTAATATGAAGTGCTTAGAACTATGCCTCACACATTTTACCATCAACACTTACAAAATGCCTGCTGCTATCATATGTGATGCTTAAAATCACAGGCTCAACTCAAGATCTGGCCAGCCTGCACCCAAATCCTAGCCCTACTAATAAAAAATCTTGCAGAATTACTTTAACCTCTCAGAACCTCATTGTTTTCATATGCCAAATTTCAGAGGACTATTGCAAGTATTAACATAAAGCATTCCAGTTATATAGTTAGTAGTCAATAATTAACTATTATTTTTCTCCAAGAGTCTTGACATAGGCCAAGTTTATTATATTCAGGGCTTTCCTATACTGGCTCTACCCATCCCTATCCTTTGGTGTTAGCCATCCTCTAAGGTCCAGTATCTTCATCACTGTTTTTTTCTCTTTTTCTTTATCAAAACCTTCTTTCAGGTCCTTTTTAAATGCCGCATGTAAGTTTAGTTGCCCTTGAGGCTTTGCAGTTTAGCAGAAGTATAAGCTGGAACTGAAGGGAATTTCAGATTTCAGACTGAGTATGAATGAAGACCATGGGCCTTTTGGGGAGGAAGTCAACCTGACATGTCTTATTTAGTATTCTATAGTTATTGTGAGAAAAAAGTGGGCTATTAGGATGCAAAAATCCGAAAATATTGTGCACATACCAAATGCCCAATAGAGGGGACTGCCTGTTACCCTCCAGCTTTTGTTGACAACTAACAACACAGATTATAAATGCTATTAAACGAGTGCTTCCTATGTGCTGAGCCCTACATTAGCTCAGTTATGCATTACACCAATCCTATGTGGGAGGCATTTACTCTATTTTACATTTTTTCTTTTTTTTGGCCACACTTACGTCATATGGAAGTTCCCAGGCCAGGGATCGAATACTAGCCACAGCTGCAACCCAAGCCACTGCAGAGACAACACTGGCTTCTTAACCTGTGTGCCACAGCAGGAACGCCTATTTTACATTCTTAAAAAATAGGTATATACTTTAAGAAGTTTAGTTGATTTATCCCAAGTCCACATAGCTCATAAATGACGGATCCAAAATTTAAGCTCAAGTTTAGCTAATTTCAAATCTCCTGATCTTTCTGTTCTACCACATTTAAAGAGTTTTTGTTCTCAGAACACAGTGTCACTGATTACAAATCACTTTGGGGATTTAGAGGCCTGTCTGGTAGCCTGGCTGAAGAAGCAGAGAGACTATTGAGCATTTTTCTTATTACTACGCCTCCCTGGCCCATCTCTTGCCCTATTCAGCCAAAAGGACTGTAGTGGTAAATACCCTGATATTCATTTTGAAATGTATGTTCCCAGAGTCCCATCTGGGCCCCAACAGTAGGCTAAACACTGATTCAAACTGCTGATTTTAGAGGTTTGGTATTTGCACAGATGTATCTGCAAAAATGAAAGAAGGAAACCTAATTGATGACTGGGTTGATTGTTCCTCCCTTTGGTCCTGTGAGACCAGAAGAAGTGCCAAATCAACATAGTGTTCCTCCTGACAACTGTGTGTTGGAAATATGTGACTATATATCTAACTTCACCTCTGTGATTGAGGCTAGACACCAGTTGATTGTGAAATTAGCTGATAAGATGGGGAAAATTATGCTCTATACATTAAAAAGTATTCCTTTCTATGGAGACACTAAGAACAGATTTGAGAAGTGGGTAATAGACATAGACATAGATTTTACTGGTGGTTGGCTCATGTTTTCCAATGAGTACAGTGAAGACTTTCCATAATACTTTCAACAGGTTGGATTTTAGAGGTGTATCTTAAGGAAGGCTTGCTGTTCTTACAATATAAACCTTCCTTGGGATGGAGTTTAAGATGGTCTTTGGTTAAATATAATACTGGCTTATAGTGTATTATGTTTTGGGAGGACTTTGTGATTTCATTCCAATGCATGCTTTATCAGTGATGAATAAAAAAAAAAGAATGACTATTTACCTTTTCCCCAAATAATATCATGGATGAGGAACACTTTGAACCAAAAGCTACAGGGACTGAGAGGCTCCACATCATGAACAAAGATGAACTAACATTTGCTCCCAGATCACTAGTCAAAGAGACAAACATGTCAGTTTGTTTAAGACAAAGCAGAGTAAAGTGCATGCTAGACAGACTTATCAGTAAAGTGGTTTGAAACTATGAAAGAAAATTTAGTTTCTGCCTAAGGACACTGGGAAGGCCTCACAGGAGAGTTAGCCCTTGACTTGGGCCCTGAAAAATGAATTGAGATTTGATAAAGAAGATGTAAGGAAGGATATTCCTGGCTGAAGGAATCTCATGATCAAAGACACAAATAAGTGGAAGGTAATGCCATTTTAATTTTTTCCCTTGGCATTCGATAGCTAAATAGCTGTGTAGTGTGTGCAGCCACCTGTGGGGGTAGATGTGTCTGGGTCTGGAAGTGGGGGCCAAGCACTGAACTTCAGTAATACTTACCTCTCTATTCCTGGAATTTATTTTGGAGGTTAATGGGGTAGTACATGATGGAGTAGTTGGCAGCCCTTCTGTTATGGACTGAATGTTTGTGTGCCCCCAAAATTTATAACCCCTCAATGTGATGGTTATTGGAGGTGGGGCCTTCAGGAGATAATTAGATCAAGAGGGTGGAGCCCTCATGAATGTGACTAGTGAGTGTCCTTATAAAAAGAAACACAAGAGAGTATTCTTCCTGTCTCTGCTCTCCGCCATGTGAGGATACAATGAAAATTCGTTTTTTGTTATAGCAGCCAGAAATGGCTTCTATTCCCAGAAATGCTCTTACCCTTGTAAAAGTTGAGGATTAGGGAGCCGGCAGGCATCCTATGGAACATATTCAGTTTTGCCATAGGATAAACTCTTGATTATGTAGGAAATCACTAGTAAATTGAATATTTTAAATGGCTCTAAAGGTAAATATTATCTCATTATCTCAAACTCTTTCCTTACTTGACTCTTTGTTGTAACTGCTTAGAAGAAAAATACATTGTTTTTTGTTTTTTGTTTACACTGCATCCTCCTACACCTTTCAAGTGAAGGTAAAAGGATCAATTGGTGGCTCGGAGGAAAAACAAAGATTCTGGGAACTCACAAAATGTATATGATGGTTTGCCCATGCATCAAAGGGGATAGATGTAGCATGCAACACACACCTGTATCAGACCAGAAGTGTGGCTCAATAGTGTATTTCTCATCACCCTCCAAAGAGTTTAGAAAACATTTTGATTTTACCTGCACTTGGATTATTTGCAAGATCCTTTAAATATGGATTCTTGATATAAAAATAAAAATCAATGTTAGATTTGTCAATAAAGCTAAAGTGTTCTTTAGGAAGATTGAGTGCATTCATTAGTGCCAACTATTAATACTTAAGTATTATAGAATATTGCTTATCAAGTGAGTATTTGAATGAAGGGGCTCTTATTCAGCAATGTAGTAGTTTGGATTAATGTATATCAAATTTATAGACAGATTGTATATTTTGAACATGGTGATATAATTTGACAGATTCTTTATGATCAGAAAAGTTATGAATGGAGTTCCCTTCGTGGCTCAGTGGTTAACAAACCCAACTAGGAACCATGAGGATGAGGGTTTGATCCCTGGCCTCGCTTGGTGGGTTAAGGATCTGGCATTGCCGTGAGCTGTGGTATAGGTCACAGATGCGGCTTGGATCCCACATTGCTGTGGCCATGGTGTAGTCTGAGAACTTCCACATGCCAGAGGTGTGGCCCTAAAAAGCAGAAAAAAAAAGTTACGAATGAGAGTTTAGACAGTTTCCCATGAAAATAGTCACAATGGAGTTCTCCTTACTCAGGAGTTGGATTCTTAATTCGGTAGATAAAGCAGAAATCACTGTGGCACTGTTAATTACCACCCAATGTGAACTTGATGGCTAGAGCTCTAATAGCCATTTTGGATTATTAAGTAACTTTAAGGATGGAAGTCAACACTAAGGATGGTGGAGCAGAAAGATAGGAGCCTTAGTGCCTGATGATACTTAAGGTCATTATATCATCTCTACACTGCCTATCTCTAGACTACCTTCATATGAGGGGTGTAATTTCTTATTTTTAAAGTGCTATATTTAAGTCTCCATTATTAGTAGTTGAATCCACTTCCTGATACAGTTCTGTATAATCAAAATTACCTTAAAAAAAAAACCTGGAAAGGTATCATGTTAGAGACCAACATATCTTCCAACAAGCCAGTCTTGCCTCCAGCATTATTATTCCTATGGTTGAGCACTGGATTTACACATAATGCTGTGAAATTATCACTCTATAAAAGTCAAATGATATTTGAAAAGAAATGAGAATCACATTTTCCATATGCCAGTCAATCTGGGTGCAGGCTCATTGAATAAGGTAGGATAGGTTGTCAGAATTAGCAAATAAAACAAATAGAAGCCAAGTTAAATTTGAGTATTAGATAAACAACCAATATATTTTAGCATAAGTATGTTCTATATAATAATTATACTACAACTGTATGATAGAAAAAGAAAAGGAAAAAGAAAGAACAGAAATAGGGAAAGAAGTATGTTCATTTAAATAGTTTTAGTAATTCTGTCTCACACCTAGAGTTGTTAAATAAAATACAGGACACCAAGTAAAATTTGAATTTCAGATAATGAACAAAAGTTTGTAGTATAATTATATACTCAATGAAAATGAAAGTTTTTAATTATATTTATTACCATTTAATGTTGAAATCAAACTTTTGTTTTCTGATTTAGGTGTGTTTGCCAAATTTCAGATGCACCAGTTCTATAAGTTGATGTTCTTATTTTATATAAAGCATAGATATGAATCACCTAACTGTGCCTTATATTTTAACACATAATAGCTGTGTGACAGGTACCAACTGGATAGATGCCATTTGTTAAGTGGCTGTGATATATATCAATCTCTGCTGCTAAATCAGAGGTGGCCTTTGCAAAATTGCATTTGGACCGTTCAGCCTTGAAGTTGGCCCTAAGGCTCAGGCTCCTACGGAAGTAATATGTCAAACTTCAGAGATTACATCACATTTTGGGGAAAATATAAACATTGTCCAAGAGACAGCCCTAGTAGATGAAGTCCTTGACTTGATTTTTAGTAGAATCAGATACAGTGCCATTTGCTTTGTGCTGAGGAGTCCAGAAGCATACCCTAGGAGCATAATAATGATAAATAAATATATTTTCTATATGGGCAGATCACTTGTCAGTTCTAAACCCTAGTTTCCACTTCAGTAAATATAAAGTGTTTAGCTAAGTGATGCTAGCATATTTTGATTGTGTAGTTTATTTTTTAAATTTTCATTTATTTATTTTTTTTTATTTTCCCACTGTACAGCAAGGGGATCAAGTTATCCTTACATGTATACATTACAATTACATTTTTTTTCCCACCCTTTGTTCTGTTGCAACATGAGTATCTAGACAAAGTTCTCAATGCTATTCAGCAGGATCTCCTTGTAAATCTATTCTAAGTTGTGTCTGATAAGCCCAAGCTCCCGATCCCGCCCACTCCCTCCCCCTCCCATCAGGCAGCCACAAGTCTTTTCTCCAAGTCCATGATTTTCTTTTCTGAGGAGATGCTCATTTGTGCTGGATATTAGATTCCAGTTATAAGTGATATCATATGGTGTTTGTCTTTGTCTTTCTGGCTCATTTCACTCAGTATGAGATTCTCTAGTTCCATCCATGTTGCTGCAAATGGCATTATGTCATTCTTTTTTATGGCTGAGTAGTATTCCATTGTGTATGCATTACTCCATTTGATTTTTTAACAACTTTCTGGGGTAGTTAAGGCAACATATTGCTATTCTCAGTTTAAAGGTGAGGGAACTAAAGCACACAATTCCAAGGCATGGACTCCAAGGCTTGCTGTTCAGTTCAAGCAAACTGACCAGTAGGATAGACTAGAGATCTCAGACACAGACCAACACTTATGTTGAAAGTGTTATAGACACAGACCAACACTTATAGTGAAAGTGTTACAGAACGCTACAACAGAAGTAGCATTACAAAATAGTGTGGAAAGCTTGGGCTATTTAAGAAATAGTGCTGAAACAAATAATTACCCACATGGGAAAAATGAAATTGGATCTCTACTTCACACTATATACAACAATTAACTCTAGATCCTTTAGGGGCTTAAGTAAAAGACAAAATTTCAGAATAAAATATAGAGGAATATTTTTGTGATCTTGTGGAAGGGAAGGATTTCTTCAACAGGACAAGTTTACACCATGAAAAGGAAAATATTAAGTTTGATGGCATTAAAATATAATAATAAAATAAAAACCAAGTAGATGGATTAAGAAATGAAGATGAGTATTTATCATTTGAATTTTAAATTTCATTTATAAAAAAGCTAAAATGAAAGACTATAACAAAAATTTCAAGGTAGAGAGAAGAAGTAGGATTAATGAATTGGGGTCTTGGTTTTCTCAAGAGAGAAGACAAAGGAGCCTAATTCATCATCTTACCTCATGGTTAGTCTCAATGGATACAGATTAAAGTTGATAAACCAAGAACTAGAAGAATGGAATTAACCTCAAAAGTCCCAAACACAGGAAAGTCAAAGGTCTGAAGGAATGTGTCTGGGAGCAAGGGACAGAGAGGGAACATTTTACTTTTTATTTTGTACCATTCTGAACTGCTTAAATTTTTATTTTATGTTTATATACCTCCTATATAATAAAAAAAAACTTAATTAAATGAACAGGACAAATATAGCTAGGTTGGAGGCTTTGACCTCATATTCTAACCAGAACTTTCTATGTTATACAAGATGATCAAGTTGGCAGGTCAAATATTAAGCATTGCATCTGTTAAGTCTCTGGACAGTTGATTGCTTTTTTGAAATAAGGCAGAGCCAGGTTGGAAAGTGTTTAAATCCTTCTCTCAAGTCTTCTCTGTTTACATGATTCATAGGGAACAGATGGCCCAGCTGTCTCTATTTAAGAGAAGGGGGTGGTTCCTGGTTTGCAATCAATGAAGCAATAATTACAACAATTTTAAGTAAACTGGACCCCATAAAATGTTGTTTTAATTTGTGAATGAGATAGAGGCACAAAGAGAAGGTAGGCTGATTGGAGTCTAATCTGCAACATATTCAGGAAAGGGTCTTGAAAACTGAAGCAGCTAAAAACCTCACAAACTCTTCCTCTCCAATATGCTGGGGAAATGAACTTTGTCCTTGAGTGCTCTCAGACAAAACAACATAACCAATAGAATAGTGTGGCTGTCATTTTGTTCAAAATCCTCATATTCCCTTCTCATCAAGTCCAGGAAACATTACTGTTGTTTAGAGTTGGCTGACCTTGAGAGCTGAGGAGAAGAGAGAGATCTTTCCTTCTACCTTCTGATACCTGTAGAATATTGAAATGTTATTATTTGAACACGGCTAACCCACTCCCTCCTGAGAATGCCTCTTCCTGCTTGTTCTAAAATGAGTGTTGAATAAATGTGAAAAAGGACAGACCTGCAAGGATTAAAAGCAATGATGAAAATAAATCTTGATCACTTTGTGGGGCTTTGGAACATATACATTCACACCATTCTTAAGGTGCCTTTTGTTTATTGAGTATTTTAAATGTCTTATCAACATGTTAATAGCAGTTTTAAAGGGCAGCTTCCCAGCCAGTAATGGTAATGTATGTTTAATGAGGCTGCTTGTTCAATATGGAGCTCCAGGAGTTCCCAATGTGGCTCAGTGGTAACGAACCTGACTAGTATGCATGAGGATGCGGGTTCGATCCCTAGCCTTGCTCAGGGGGTTAAGGATCTGGCGTTGCCATGACCTGTGATGTAGATCACAGAAGCTGCTTGGATTCTACATTGCTGTGACTGTGGCATAGGCCAGCAGGGGTCCAATTTGACCCCTAGCCTGGGAACTTCCATATGCCAGAGGTGTGGCCCTGAAAAGCAAAACAAACAAACAAACAAAAATGGATCTGCATATTTCAGCTGTGTCTATATGATTGTAGTAGATTTGTTCAATTAACCATGACTTGGTAGGATGGTCAACATTCTTCTCAATGGGCCATGGCCAAGAATGGAATTATGAAAGTCATCTACTTGTTCTGGGCTTTCTGCCTTAAACTGACATTGGGATATTGCAGAAAGGCCTCCTTCAAAGGGAGGGAGCAGGTCTTCCCAATGGGAAAGATCTTAGTCCTTGAACTACAGATGTGGAGGAGGCTTGACTGCTAGATAACATTTAAGCTTCCTAGCCTGATACTTCCTGCTGCTTTTTCTATATACCCTGTACTCGAGCCACTGGATTATCAGTGGCTCTCAGTAAGCCTGTTATCACCTTCTTAGGGTGTGTTTGGAAATGTGTAGTAGTGATTTGGATTGTCATAGAGCCTGGAGGACCCGACTAGAATTTATGGGTCGGGACTGGAGAGGTTAAACATCTGGTAATGTATAACATAGAATTGTACCACAGTGGACACACTGGACCAGTTCCCAAGAAGGAAGGTAACATTAAGAAAAAATAACTGTATTCATCATAGTTTTAGAAGTCCTAGCCATGGCAATCAGATAAGATAAAGAAAAGGAATCTGGAGTTCCCGTCGTGGTGCAGTGGTTAATGAATCCGACTAGGAACCGTGAGGTTGCGGGTTCGGTCCCTGCCCTTGCTCAGTGGGTTAAGAGATCTGGCGTTGCCGTGAGCTGTGGTGTAGGTTGCAGACGTGGCTCGGATCCCGCGTTGCTGTGGCTCTGGCGTAGGCCGGCGGCTACAGCTCCGATTAGACCCCTAGCCTGGGAACCTCTATATGCCGCGGGAGCGGCCCAAGAAATAGCAAAAAAAAGACCAAAAAAAAAAAAAAAAAAAAAGAAAGAAAAGGAATCCAAATTGAAAAAGAAGTAAAACTGTCATTGTTTTCAGATGACATGATACTATACATAGAAAATCCTGAAGATGCTACCAGAAAATACTAGACCTCATCAATGAATTCAGTAAAGTTGCAGGATACAAAATTAATACATGGAAATCTCTTACGTTCTTATACACTAACAATGAAAGATAAGAAATATGTAGGGGAGGGATAAATTAGGAGTTTGGTGTTAACATATATACACTACTGTATATGAAATAGATAACTAACAAGGACCTATTCTATAGCACGGGGAAATATACTCAATATTCTGTAGTAACCTATATAGAAAAAGAACCTGAAAAAGAATGGAGATATATAGATTTATAGATTTTATATATATATAAAATCTATCTATCTATCTATATCTATATCTGACTCACTTTGCTGTACACCTGAAACTAAAACAACATTTTAAGTCAACTATATTCCAAATTTTGAAAAAAGAAAAAAAGCTTTACTCACATGTAATTCATACACTATGTAATTCACACTTTTTTTTTTTTTTTGTCTTTTTTCTATTTATTTGGGCTGCTTCTGTGGCATATGGAGGTTCCCGGGCTAGGGGTTGAATCGGAGCTGTAGCCGCTGGCCTTTAGCAGAGACCTTGCTTTTTATACCTCCATACCTCTGCTCAACTTCCACCTGTGATCGCTGCCTAAAATCTCCTTTCTTTTCCACCTGAAAATGTAACAGTAATTCTAAAAGTTCCAGCTTAAATGATATCTCTTTGATGCTTTTTCAAGTTACTAAAAAAAGACATTTTCTCTAAGGTGAGAGTTGGCAAACTTTTTCTGTAAAGGGCCAGGTAGTAAATATTTTCAGCTTTGCAGGCCATGGTCTCTATTACAACAAATCTGCCATTATGGCACAAAAGTATTCATAAACAATAAGTAAATGAAAGGATGTATCTGCATGCCAATAAAACTTTATTCACAAAAAACTGATGGTGAATCGTTTGCAAACCTCTGCATCAAATCACTTTGTTCATACTTTGATTACATCACCCAACATACTGTAATGCATTTAGTAATATATACATTTGCCTCCTCCATGAGACATGAATATCCTTTTTATCGTGGTAGCCACAATGATTAACACAGTGCCAGAAACATATTATGTGGTCAATCCAAGCTGGTTCATTGGATGAATGTTGGTACAGAAAGCACTGAGAGCAGTATTTCTAACTTGCTATCAAAATAACCACAACTTTTGGTTCTGGCAAATGCAATTCATCTTGTATAAAACTTACTCATTATAGCAAATCCTGGGTTTTGACACCAAATCTTAAGTCCCTGGATTTAACCAGTTCTGGGGAAACTTTATACTACTAGCTCATTTAAACAAATTCCAATCAGAATACTTACTGCCTTGACAGACACCTAGAAGCCATTCAATAAAAGTATATACAATTGGATTTCAGTAACAGAAATAATTCTTGTTGAAACCTTTTCTTTGGATGAATAAAATATATAACAAGCTAGGTTTAACTATCTTCCCATCTTCTCCTTCCCACTGCTTCTGAAACAAACGAAAGAGAGAAAGAAAAAGAGAGGAAGGGAGGGAAGGAAGAAAAAGGGAGGGGAGGTAGGGGAGAAGGAAGGAAGGAAGGAGGGAAGGAGGTAGGAAGAATGAAAGACTCTGGGCTAGGAAATGACTTTTTTTTAGCATAATAAGGCAGGGGTACTTTTTCACAAGAAATAGTACTAGTTATGTTAAGGAGGAAAGTGAATTTCTCAGAACCAGAGAAGGGTCTGTTTAATCACAGACATTTTTGGGGGATGGAGGTGAACAAGACCATAGACATGAGTAAAAAATCATTAGTGTACCCCATCCTTTTTGTGACCAATGTTCACCTCTGAGACAGCCTTCCCTGACCTCTGCAGACCGGCAGGAATTGACAAAAGGAAAAAATATATTGACATTCAGTGGACCCCTGAGGTTGCAAAATTTGCAAGTCAGAGGAAAAGTTGAGGCTTGATTATGCTGTGGGAAGAAATGACTGAGAGAAGGGCTAAGTGATATAGAAGAGGGAAACAGTTGAGGGCTGTGGAAAGGGAGAAGGAAGGGGGTGCTAAAGAATGAAGTAAATTCATATGGGAAAACTCTCCAAAGTCCCAGGGATCTTCCAGTTGGGCCCATTTCCCAGGCCTTGACAATAAGATGCATCCCTTGTGTGATATGAAACTCACAATGTCCAATTTCATCAAACCAATTTCAGATGACTTTGGACCAAGAACTTCTTAAACTGTCCCTGGGATTCAGAAATTAATTACTCAAGGGGAGGGCAGGGAAGGTAGGATCTCCCTCCTTCATGGCCAAATATGGTAGTAGGAACTGCCTCTTTGTGGGCAATTGGACAGAGAAGAGTTATCTGTACCCAGACAATAATTAGCTGAAGAACATCACTAGCTGTGGGACAAGAAATCCAACAACCTATCACAAGAGTTTCAATGGTATTTTGATAGATTCCTAAAAATACAACAATCACTAGAACAACATCCTTGCCTTAGAGGAGCTCATAGTATGATAAGGGAAATTGACCTGCACAGAGGATGTTCCATTACAGAGTGGTAGGCATGATAATAGAAGTGTACTTCAAAGGGTGGTGGAGTAGGTGACATTTAAGCAGGATCTTGAAGGATGGAGAATTAACTCTCTGGAAAGAGAGGTAAAAGGAACAAAAAGGCACAAAAGTACAAAGGGTTAATTTGAGCCCTTCCAATAACATGTGGCTGGAGCATGGAGTAGTAGAGAAAAGGAGGAAGGAGGAAAAAAGCAGGAGAGGAACCAGGAGATAAGACTGGGATCAGGTAATCATATAGAGCCTTGCTAAGTGGTTTGGCTTTTCTCCTATAGAGGAGGCATGGAAAAAAGCAGCCTGATTATTTGTTCTATAAGCATGCTGAGGGGTTTTTTTGGTTTCTTGGTTGTTTTTTTTTTGTTGTTCAGTTTTTGTTTTTGTTTTTGTTTGCTTTTTGGGGTCACCCCCATGGCATATGGATGTTCCCACGGTAGGAGTCAAATCAGAGCTACAGCTGCCGGCCTACACCACAGCCTCAGCAACACCGGATTGGAGCTACATCTGAGACCTACCCCACAGTTCACGCCAATGCCAGACCCTTAACCCACTGATCAAGGCCAGGGATCAAACCTGCATCCTCATGGATACTAGTCAGATTCATTTCTGCTGTGCCACAACAGGAACTCCCATGCTGGGTTTTTTTTAAATTCAAATTTGAATGTCTTTAAGCAGGGCTCACACTCTTCAACTGACTGCTGAACCCACCACTCGAAATTGTCTTGTATTTCACAATTTCACATTTTTCTAATGAGCTGTCTTGCCATTAGCGGCCATTTTCAGAGACTCTGGAGGTGGAACTGGGTCATCTATATGTTTAAAAACATTCCTTTCCTAATTCTGGTATACAGTCATGATTGAGAACTACTTGGTAGGTTTTCTGGGCAGGTTGAAGAGCAGGGTAGGTGTCAATGAAGAGGTAAAAATATCAACTATTTATAAACAATAGACATCACTGATTAATATCTGTTAAAGATATTAAACAGCTAAATCCATCAGCATTAAAGAGCTTTTCAATGTTTTCAGGCAGCCTGCTTTGGAAGTTTTGCAATATTTCAGCTCATTAACTTTCCCTTTCTCTTGGGTCTTGTTTGGCTGTTCTGTCATTCAGAGTGATGGTGACACTTAACAGTAAGTATAGTTTCCCATCCCTGAAAATGGCAGTGTCTTTGTGTGTGAGTAGGAGGGTGGTGCCTATGATGATATGGAACCCAACTGGATGATCCTTGGGACTTTGGAGAGTTCTCTGTATGAATTTACCTAGGAACCCTAAGTGGAAAAGCTTAGAATAAGGAATGTGTTTCCAACAGCTCAAGCAGAGCCATGCATCTGCAAATCAGTTACAGGCCAGCCAGGTGGAACCTAACTGCAGAATCTATCACCTGTTTTGTGTAGTGGGTTTGCTTGTGGATCAATGCATGCCCATCTCACAATGGTGTATTGGCCCAATGCTGAATTTCACCAACTATCAAATTGAGAGGGCAAGAAAAACACCATTTAGCCACTTGGCTGAGGCTGACCCATACACCAATGGGATCTCTCTCTTTCTCCATTAATTAGTTTAGAGCATCCCAAATTTTAAACTTCATCTTGATACTTATCTTCTCATTCAACTTTTTTTTCTGGCTGTACCCAAGGTGTATGGAAGTTCCTAGGCCAGGGATCAAATCTGAGCCACAATTGTAATGCTGGATCCTTAACCCACTGTACCACAGCAGGAACTCCTCACTCAAATTTTACCTACTGTTCTCTTGGCAAAGAAACATCAAGACAGGACAATCATTAGTCCTGGTCAGACTGCTCTGTAGATATAACAGAGAGAGAGGGGGCGTCCTCCAGGGAGATACCAACTAGGAAGTCTTACAGAGACTCACTCAACAACTTCCTAAGCTCTGATTCTCACTTTCATTTAAAAGTTAATGCTTCAAGGCTTTATACTTCTGAGTGGGTGGGCTTTTTGAGGTTGTGACAATATTCCTTGTCATGGATGACTTTGCACTTAAAATGTAGCCAAAACAGTAAGGGCAAAGTAGTGTGTGATGTGAAGGGCACCAAAAAGCTCCTCTTTCCGCCTAAACCTCTCAAAAAAAGAGAAAATTATCACATCACTTAGTTTAAAATTTTTCCACGATCAGAAATTAATTTAAATGAATCCTGTCTTCTTTTAAAATGCAGAGTCCTGATATCATTCAAGAGCATTCAGTCATCCTTAACTTAGCTCAAACTAGTTCAATCAGATTAATTTCCACCTTGTATTTAGTTGGATTTGTACTATAAAAACCAGGAATTTTAAGGGTGAGCAGAGAGAATTTGTAAACATGAGGGATGGAGCCAACTAGAGAAGAGAATTTAGGAGAGGAGAACAAGGAAGTTAAATGCACAATCCTGGCTTTTAAAAGAAAAAAATACATTCTTTTCAGGTTTACCAGTATTTACCAGCTTTTGACTCCATAAATTATTTTGTCAGCAACAAACAGAGGAAATCATTTTCATCAGAATGTCTCAAATATTCATAATAGCATCGGAGCCTTCCTTTAACATTGGACATAAGGCTCCTGCTAGTTTTCCATGCCTTTGACTTACTCTACTGCTTCCATATAGCTGTCCCCACATCCAATACCCAGGTTACTCTGCTAAGCAACACTTGGCCGGCACAAGGGATCTGTTGCTATTTGGCTTTTTCTCCCCCGCCCTTTTGTGTCTTATGTTTTCCATGCTGGGGAACAAGGGATTTGAGGAGGGAAGAGTTCCCATTTAGGACTTTATCTCCTAAACTTCATTTAAATGCTCAAATGTCCTAAAGTCCATACTCCTTGAATTAAGAAATGGACTAAAGAGCAGAGAGTGCAGGGATAGGGGGGCTACACACCAGTTTTTTTTTTAAATGGTTTCACCATGGGTCCTCCTAGGGGCTGAGGAATGAATGAGGATGGCCTGTTGAGGGCCCCACTGTGCTTGATCCTTTGGTTCCAGGAGAAATTGCTGTTTCCTTTTCAGGCTGTCACTATGAGATTGGATGCCCTGATTCCCAATCTGCTCCTAACTGCAGCAGCTTCAGTAATGATTTCCCTGAGCTCAAGCTTCGAGAAGACTGACAGCAGGCAGAGTGCTTTACTAGCAATCAATCCAAAACAACCTTCCTAGAACCAGATGCCATCAGGGAACAGACTATGTCTGAGGGGACTGGAAACAGGCACAGCATGGATGTGCATATACAGCTCTAACTCCCTCCCCTAGATGTTTCTAATAAGCTAAACCTAGGAGCAGAGAGAAATAAACTCCTAAGGAAAAAAAAAATGATGCAATGTCATTGCACTGGTTTCCCACTAAATCATTATCCCAAGCAATCTCCATGTTTTCTGTTTAATTAACTAAGAAGGGCTTTACATTTCACAATGTCAAATGCATTTTAAAAGCAATTATTTATTCATATATTCACTCAGGAAATTGTAGGCTCCAAATTATTATGTGAGAATTTCCATTGCAGTCTGCTTTATGGAGAATACTCACTCCAGCTACAAGTGAATGTTGGACTTTCTCAAATCATGCAAACCAAGGCTCTGGAGGCAATGTCATAAGTATTTCATTATAAATGCCACTGGAAGTAGAGCCCTGAAGTACTTCTATGTGATGGTATAATGATAGTTGACATTTATTGAATGCTCTGTGCCAGGCATATTTCCAAGCTCTTTATATGAATTAATTTATTCAGTCTTTACAAGAACCCTATGAACTGGGTATTATCATTATCCTCATTTGACAAATGAGAAGACTGAATGACCATGAGGCAAGTAACTTGTCTAAGGTCAAATGGGGTAGTAGAGCTGGGAATTGAAAATAGTCTGTTTCTAGAGCTGCATTTTTAATACTACGTCATAGAGCCGATTATGACACCAGCCACACAATAGGCACTTTTGAAAAAGAAAATGTGGCTGTAAAGAAACTAAACTTTTTTTTTTTTTTTGGCCTTTTTGCCTTTTCTAGGGCCGCTCCCGGGGCATATGGAGGTTCCCAGGCTAGGGGTCTAATCAGAGCTGTAGCCGCCGGCCTACACCACAGCCATAGCAACGCAGGATCTGAGCCGCGTCTGCGATCCATGCCACAGCTCACAGCAATGCCTAATCCCTAACCCACTGAGCAAGGCCAAGGATTGAACCTGCAACCTCATGGTTCCTAGTCGGATTCGTTAACCACTTAGCCACGACAGGAACTCCTAAACTGGTTTTAAGATGAACATGAACTGATATTTTTAGTGTTCCTCTGAGTTATCACCTCAAGAGGCTATAGTGATTCCTATAATGCTGTCATAAATAATCCCTTTGAGAAGAATTTTCTCATGCAATCTTCACAACAACCCTGTGAGATAGATAGAATGGCTATTATTATTCCCATTTGAGAAATAAAGCAGATGAGGCTCAAGAAGTTTAAATGGCTTGCCCCAGCATCCCACATTCATGGATTAGAAAACTTAGTATGGTTAAGATGGCAATACACCCCAAATTGATCTACAGATTTAACATAAACCCTATCAGAATCCCAGTTGTCTTTCTTTTTTTTATTCTTTTTCTTTGGTAGTCATTGAGAAGCTGATCACAAAAGTCTTAAGGAAATACAAGGAAACCAGAATAGTAAAATTGTCTTGAAAAAAAAAAGAACAAAGCTGGAAAACTCATTTCTTTATTTCAAAACTAACCACAAAGTTAACAGTAATCAAGACAGTATGGTCTGGCATAGAATATGGATTTATGGAACAGAATTGAGAATCTAGAAATAAAACCTTGCATTTATGGCTAATTGAATTTTGTAAAGGATGCCAAGACAATTCAGTGGGGAAAGAATAGTCTTTTCAACAAAGATTCTGAGACAATTGGATATCCACATGCAAAAGAATGAAGTTGTACCCTCACCTCTCAGCATATTAAAATTAACTCAAAATGGTTCACAGAACTAAATGTAAGGGCTAAAACTATTAAACTCTTAGAAGAAAACAGCGATGCAAACCTTAGTAAACTTTGGATTAGAAATTTTTTAGATATGACACCAAAAGCACAAGAAACCAAAGGAAAAAAAATAGATAAATTGTACTTCACCAAAATTAAAAAAAAAAATTGTTCCTCAAAGGACATCATGAAGAAAGTGAAAATACAACCCACAGGATGGGAGAAAACATTTGCAAATCACTTATCTGATATGGGACCTGTATCCAAAATATATAAAGAACAATTACAACTAAACAATAAAAAGTCAAATAATCTAATTTTAAAATAGGCAAATGATCTGAATAGATAGTTGACCAAAGAAGTTATATAGCCATTAAGCACATGAAAAGGTGCTCAACAATATTAGTCGTTAGGGAAATGCAAATCAAAGCCACAGGATACCATTTCACACCCACTAGGGTAGCTATAATTTTTCAAAAAGATAGAAAATAACAAGTGGTGGTGGTGAGAACTTGGAGAAATTTGAAACTTCACACACTGCTGATGGGAATTGTAAAGCAGCCCATCAGTTCCTCAAAAAAATTAAACATATGACCCAGCAATTCCACTCTGAGGTATTTTCCCAGGAGAATTGAAAACATATGTTCACAAAAATACTTGTACATGAATACTCATAGCAACATTATTCATACTAGTCAAAAAATGGGAAAAATCAAAATGCCCACCCACTGATGAATGGATAAACAAAATAAGCATATCCATTTCATTCAATGGAATATTATTCAGCAATAAAAACAAATGAAATACTGATAGATGCCACAACATGGACAAGCCTTGAAAACACTGTGCTAAGTGAAAGAGGCCAGTCACAAAGGAATGCATATTGTATGAAATTTATATGAACTGGCCAGAACAGACAAAGTCACAGAGACAGAATGTAGATTTGTGGTTGCCACAGGCTGGCAAGTTTGTGGAAAAATGGGGAGCGACTGCTAGTGAGTATGGAGTTTCTTTTCAGAGTAATGAAAATATTCTGAAACTAGAGAGTGGTAGTGGTTGAATGACATTCTGAATATATTGTGAAATGTTGAGTTTTTCGCTTTAAAAAGATGATTTCGTGGAATGCAAATTATACTTTAGTAAGGCTGTTATTAAGGGAGTGACTTGCCCAATCACAGAGCAAACGTATAACCAAGCTGAGCCTTTCACCCAGCACTGCTCTCCTTTAACCTGTATTTTGAATCTGCATTAGTTACCCAAAAAACACAACTTTTGTGATGGTCATCCTCTGATCAAAATCCTCCTGGGGCTTCCTCATCAAATAGAAACTCCTCATCATAACATCAGCTTTGTTTTTACCTTGCAATCTTTACTTCCACCAATAATGCATTCCTTACACTTACACTGAATCGCTGCTATAGACACCTCCACTTAGTAGGATTGAGAGTAGAAAGTTTGGGTACCTGTCCTCAAGGATTTAAAGTCGTAGTTCGGATGATAACCCCCGTAACTATAATATAGGCTGCAATTAGTGTTGTGGTAACTCAGAAGAAGGAGAGAACTTTTGGCTGGTGTTTGAGTGAATTTGTAGTTGAAGCAAGTAGAAGGGAAGGCTTTGTTGAAGTAGTAGTTGAGTTGGCCCCTTACAAGGAATGGACTCACCACCCCGTAATCCAGGGCAGGTTTGGGAAACAGCAAGTAGTCTGATTAGGTGGAAGAGAGTGGATATAAAGAGGAGTGGTGTGGGAGAGGATAGGAAAGTAAAATGGAGCCAGATCATGGAAGATCTTCATTGCCAACACAATGTGTTTGGGCTACACTAGGATGTGATATGGGATGAAAAAGATGATGGTCTTTGGAAACCTGAACTCAAATCTTGGCTGCCTCACTGATCAGGCTGGTGACTTTCAGTAAATGATTGTTCCTAATTTTCAAAAAGGGAATAAGGATATCTACCTCATGTTGGTTGTGAAAACTAAATGTAGTAAGAGTAGTTATTATGTGTTAGGAGAACCATTGGTAGATTTGGCGGGGAGGGATAGAGGAGGTGATTAAAGCTATGAAAAGGGAAGAGGGAGGAGCTGGGTAATGAAAGTAGTCAGGAGGCTTCTGCTATAGTTCAAGTGAGAGATCACATATATTGAGTCCCAAACTGCCTGTCAAAGGATGTCTTACACTGATGAGATCCCAGACAAGGATGGTGATAACCAAAGACTTTCCAGAGTGGATTCAACAAGATATTTGATGGATGAGGAAAAAAGGTGTCAAAGAGGTGTCAAAGAAGACTCTATTCAGTTGAACGTAACTGAATAGGAATTTTATTGCTATTGACAGAGCCTAGAAGGTCAGGAGGCAGAACAGGTTTGGCACGGGGATGGATGAGCTGAATTTTGGACTTCTGTGAGGAAATAGTAATTTTATGGAGAGTGAGAGAGAATAAGAGATTTGGAAGTCAGAGGGGACTGGAGGTGATAAGGTAATTTAGGGAGCTGTCAAGTTGGAGCTTTGCACAGCCTAAAAGGCTCGAGAGCCCTGCCTGGGAAAGGTGCCAAAAAGAGGGTGGGTGTTTTTCAGAAACAATTCGGCATGTTTGAAAATTTGCCTCAAGCAAGCCAGGACTATTCCCAAGAGAGGAGTAAAGGTTGTAGAATTTTCTTCCTCTTTCTTCTCCTTTTCCTCTTTACTTCTATGTTACATGCCTCTCAGCAACTAATATAGAATAAAAATATAGCATTCCAATTACTACTCTAGTATTATAACTCAGGTATGCTGGAGGATTAATAGGTTTTTTAATGGGATGGATGAGAACCTAAGAATTAATGTATAACATTAATTCTATAGGAAAAATGTGTTTTGAGTTCCAAGCCATTAAACCTTTGGAATACATTTCATTTGTATGCTGGGGACTGCCTGTGTTAAAATCAGAGTTATAATCACGTTTCACTGCATTCAGCCATTCTAGAAAGCCTGGTGGTATTTAAAGCATATAAAGAAAAAAAATCTGTTCTCCATGTGGAGGCTTCAGTATCAGTTTAATCAGATGGTTGGCTGCTAGTCCATCTGCTCTTGATTAAGGGCCCTGGTCATCCACAGCTCTTGAAGAGATCATGCCTGTTCGGCTTATTTATTTATTTTTAAAAATTTTTTATTACGGTTGATTTACAATGTTCTGTCAATTTCTGCTGCACAGCAAAGTGACGCACTTTAAAACAGGTGTTAGCTGCTTCAGTCATAGCCCCTAGGCTCCCATCTAGAAGGAGGCCTGTGCGTTAATAATTACCTGTCTTACCCTGGGTCTCTAGCTACTGCCTTCTCCTAGGAAGAGTCACTTGGTAGAGGGCTGCTTTGGTTTGGTTGCCATGCTGCCGGCCTGGGAACATACTGGGCATTTAGTACACATTTAGGACCCCTCTGTGATGTATGAAATACCTTTGTAATGTCCTCTTACTGGCAACCCACAGTTTTCTATAGTCCTGCCTTGTCAGTTAGCCACCTGGCAAAGGGCTCTGGTCTCTCCATGCCCTTCCTTCTGAACAGTAGCTTTTTGTGCCACCTGAGGGGCTCATTGATAGTTAACCAGCGATGGAAATCACACTAATGCCGAAGGAGGAAGCAACATTTGGTCCCCAGGCAGCTAAACCAGGGCCTTATTCTTATAGCCATTCTCTTTCGGATGAGGGTGAGTCAGAAAGGAAATAGAGGATGCAGAGTATTTCTCAGAAATGTAAAAATGACTCATTCTGTCTAGAGATATTTGTATCTAGTTTGCATTTTCTTCTGCTAGTTCCACATTCCAAAATACATTCCTGGGGAGGCAAAATAGTGCCAAGTCAAGTTGACTATAGGTATGAAAATTTCAATGGCAACAATAAAAATCACACTAAAACTAAAATGATGTATTTAAGAAGACAGATACCAACTAATCAAGAATCACTGGGAGGAGTTCTCACTGTGGCTCAGCAGGTTACAAACCCAATTAGTATCCATGAAGATGCAGATTCGATCCCTGGCCTTGCTCAGTAGGTTAAGGATCCGGTGTTGCTATGGCTGTGGTGTATACCACAGGTGAGGTCCTAAAAAACAAAAACAAAAACAAAAATCATTGGGACTTTTGAGATTGTTATGCTTTAGAAGCAGTAAACAAGAAACATATGGACCAGCTCCAAGCAGAATCAATTGCTCCTTCCTCCATCAACCCAGAGTAATTTGCAGCATTGAATTATAGTCATTATGTGACCACATATTCTGTAACCAATCTACTAGATTATGATTTTGATAATTCATTCAATAATTCTTCCTGAACTGTCAGCATCAATTACAAGTATGAGCACAACAAAGTACTCAGTTCTGTCCAACAGTATACCTACCATATAGTAGATGCTCTACTGCACACTGGGAATGAATTAGACATAATCCCTGTCCTCAGAATGCTTAAGGCTTAGTGGCAGAAGCAGCAACAAAAGTAGATTTCAATATAATATGTTAGAAACACACATGAGGTGCCACAGGAGCACATTAGAGGTGTGCTTAGCCCAACCTAGGGATTCAAGGAAGACTGCCTGAAGGACATGACACATGAACTGAACCTTAAAGGCATGCTTAGGATTAAGAAGAGGGGAGAGGTGAGAGAAGCTTTCTAGGCAGAGGGAACAATGTAATCAATGGTATTAAGTAGCATGAAATGTGCAAGTGACTAGAACAGTCTGAATTACCAGTATACAATTCCAGACATGAGCATCAAAAGATTAAACTTCAAAGGTCTGCTAAAGAATTGGAGCTTTATCCTATAGTTGTGGGGGAGTTATTTAAGAATTGAAAGTCACGGAGTACTCATTTGGTATTCAGAGTCTAAATACAACTTTGATAGAAAATTATCCAGAGATCTCATCTGAAAGTCTGAATGACAGACTTTCCTAATCATAGGTATTAGGAAATCAGATATATTTATACACACACACACACATATTTATATGTATAATTCTGCTTTTCGAAAAGATCAGGAATGTGATCAGAGATTTATGTATATTAATATTGATATAGCATTATGTATAAATGACAAGAAATTATAAACCATTTAAATGCCCAGTGGTAGGGGAATCATTAAATGAGCCAAGGTACATCCATGAGGTAGAGAATTAAGTTGTCATTAAAAAGTCATATTTTGGAAGAGTGAATAATGATAAGGAAAATGCCCATGAACTACACCTTTAACAAAGCAAGACACAAAACATCAAATATAGTATGATCCCAATTTGAGAAAATACACCCCCCACCCCACACACACACAGGAAATCTTAACCCTGGGGCTAGGTGGTCAGATGACAGGAGTACTTTTTTTTTTTTTTTTTGTCTTTTTGCTATTTCTTGCTATTTCTTGGGCCGCTCCCGTGGCATATGAAGGTTCCCAGGCTAGGGGTCGAATCGGAGCTGCAGCTGCCAGCCTACGCCAGAGCCACAGCGACGCGGGATCCGAGCTGCGTCTGCAACCTACACCACAGCTCACGGCAACGCCGGATCGTTAACCCACTGAGCAAGGCCAGGGACCGAACCCGCAACCTCATGGTTCCTAGTCGGATTCGTTAACCACTGCACCACGACGGAACTCCAGAAGTTCTTTTTTCCTTATTTTTATTCTTCTTTGTTGCTTTTAAGTTTTCTACTGTGGACATATATTGTATAAAAATAGCACTTAGTAATATTTGAAGCATCAATGATATAAATAACAGAAAAGGGGAAAAATGCCCTTTAGTTGCACTTTTTCTCATCTTTTCTGAATTTTCTTTCTTTTTTGTTGTTGGTCATATTCACTCAATCCGTGAAAGACAAAAATGATTTGGAGAGGCTTTTATGAAGATTAACAGAGTCAGTTAAAGGCCTGGCACATGGGGCTTGTTGGGGATGTTTAAATGAACAAGCACTGTGGGGGAGAAAACCCATGGTGATGGAATATGACCATTTAGAAACTGGAAGACATTCAATGGGAAGACTAAAGACTACAGAACAGAAGGTTAAAGTGCAGCTGGAGGGATTTAGGATAGAGATATTGCCCACACTATTGGTAGTCCACATTGTCAAACTCTGAAGAGGGCCACCAAGAAATGATTAGATACTCAGCTATGTGGGGTGATTTTAAGTCTAGATTTCTTTAAAGGTAGGGAGATAGACAAAATGACCTCGTGCCATCTTTTTCAGCCAAAAAATCCTACCATCTCACGTTTGAACAGGATATAAAGATTGATGGTAACATCTCTTTAAAGGGAGAATGGAAATTAGAAGTGAATGGGAGCTGGTACCATTTATATTTTCGTCCCAATCTTCTGCCTTGTCCGCTAGTAGGAGATTTGGATATAATCAGGGCACAATCAAGTGTTACCTATTATCAGCATGTAATGATGGTAAGTGGAGGTTTGTTTTTTGGTTTTTGTGGGGGTTTTTTGCCATAGCGCAGTGAATAATCCTCCAAAGTTTCTTTTCAGAATAGTCCTTTACTAGCTCTTAAAATATGCCATCCCCAAGGACTTCTAAGTGACAAGATCTTGCCAGTGGTGAGTCTTGGAGCTGGAGCCCTGGGAGGTTGGCTCAGGCCCAGGGACCCATTTAGCTGATGCTATGTTCTGAAATCACCCTGATTATGAAGCAGAGCTTCTGAGTGCCAAGTCCTATGCCAACCCAATGACTTGATTCTGAAAAGTTAACAGGAACCCAGGAAGCCTATTGCAGCACTGAGTTATTGCTGTTGTTCAGCTAGGGAATTGTTACTGTGAGTTACGGGTCTCTATGCCCCAGACAAAAACACTGAGCCCAAAGGGAGTGCTGATCTTTGAGCAGGAAAAAAGGGCATGTACCCCCAAAGCACTTGAGAATAAGAAACCTTCTAGGTGTAACGTCAGGAGCAGTGAGAAAGCCCCCCCCCCCTTACTTCAGAGGGATTTCTGGTAAGGACTATGGGTAAAGATTTACTGCAGATCCCTTTAATGTGAAAAAGGGCATTCGTTAATTCTACAGTCAGAGCTAAAGGTTGCTATGTAAACGCTCTTGGGAGAAGGAATACCACGCTGAGGTGAATGTGCAGGAGGGGGGCTCAAATGGGTAAGTACCTGAGATGGAGGCTATATTCTCTCTTTAGTGATGGGGGTTCAACACAGAAGAACGGAGAGGCATTGGTGGGTCTGACGGACCTACCCCCCTTTGACCTTGGCCCCCAGGGCAGCATATCAGAGTCTGAGTGCACATGGTTACATGCATGGGGGCTCCTGTGTGAGTGCACATGGGCACAGGCTCATTATATTTTAAGACTGTGAAGAAATATTAACAAACACTTGGTGAGCACCAAGCATGCCGGACACTGTGCACATGTACTCCCACCTAGTCTTTACGAAGTAGTTAGTGTTCCTATCGTCAGAAAACCAGTGCAGAAAGAGGAAATGACTTGTTCACGGTTTTAGAATGGAGTCCAGAAATAAAACCAGGTTGGGGTGGGGTTTGGCCTAGGTTTCCAACTTATATTTACAGCATCTCCAAATGAGATAATAGAATTGCAATCCCGGAGTCCCTGTTGTGGCTCAGTGGGTTAAAAACCCGACTAGGATCCATGAGGATGCAGGTTCGATCCCTGGCCTCACTCAGTGAGTTAAGGATCCAGCATTGCTGCAAGCTGTGGTGTAGGGTGCACTTGTGGCTCAGATCCGGTGTTGCTATAGCTGTGGAATAGGCCCACAGTTGCAGCTCTGATTTGACCCCTAGCTTGGGAACTTCCATATGCTGCGGGTACAGCCCTAAAAAGATAAATAAATAAATAAATAAATAAATAAATAAATAAATAGGATTCCAATCCAGTTTGTGTGTGTGTATGAGTTTAAAATGTTAATTTGTTAAATAATCATTTATAATAGTACACACTTTTTGTGACTTCTGCCATTTCTGTTGCCTTTATTATACTAAGAGCCTTAGTAAAATGGAACTGGACTGAGCCTCCCTGGACCTCTGTGAGGCCCTACCTCTGCCACTTCAGAGTAATCACTACCTGGCTAATGTATGATCTCTCTAGAACACATATCTGACCTTATCATTCACTTATTTAAACTGCTTCAGTGGTTTCCATTGTCTTCCATTTAAAGGACAAATTCCTTAGCTTTGTCTTTAGTAATCTGGCCCCACCTGACCAGCCCGATCACACCCCTGGCTACTTTACTTCATACACCCTCTGAGAGCCCTGCCAAACTTCTGACTGGCATTTCACCAAATGTGTCATGTTCTTTAGTAACTTCGTTATTTGACAGTTTGGTCCCTCTGCCTGGAATCTCTCTTCCTGCTTTTCCATCTGGATAACTGCCACTCCTCTTCAGGAACAGTTTAAGTAAGGTACTAGGATGGGGTATGCATAAGGATGTGGGATTCAGGTTAAGGGCAGCAATATAAGGTTTAACTACATATAGTGAAAACTACCCTTGAAAATGTACTAGACCATCCCAAAGCACATCATACAAGGTTTTGTTTATACAACCTTGTACATAAATATATATGTGAAAAAATATGTTACAATTAAACACTAGAATCACATCCAGAGCAGCAGAATAAAATGTGGAAGCTATGAGACGTGGGGAACTGATATGCCGTGAAGGAATCACAGATGTGCATCTGTCTTGTCATGCTCACCTAAATCTGGAACTCACCGAGTCTTCCTGGTACCCTGAATTATTAAAATTATTACTCCTCTCCCTCTCCCTCTCTTTCTCTCTCTCTCTCTCCATTGTAATGCACCCCTGCAATGCTGTCTCCCTATAGCCAAATATTTTGTGCATCTTGCCCTGACTCACTTAGGCAGTATCAACCTCAAAAATTATATTCCTATCTCTGCTTTAGCACCTATTAAGTCTTTTCATAATTATTTGAGTATCTGTTCTCCTAAACAGACTGTGAACACCTCCAGAGTTACTCTATCCACAGCACCTAAGATAGTTCTTCCCAAAGATAGGACCAGTGCTTCTCAAAACATATTCCACAGATCAGCATCAGAATTACCTACAGCATCTCTTAAAATGCAGATTCATGAAAGAGAAATAATTTAAATTTGATTTTTATTTAAGGTTCTGATTCAGGACTTCTTGGGTTGGGTCAGGAATCCCTAATTTTCAGGCATCTCCTATGTAAAAATGATATAAATGTAAATATGGACTCTTTCTGATACCTTCTCCATCTACTCCCTGGTCCGCCATAGATGTGACCTCTCCTATTGCTATAGGCTGAAATATGGGGAGGCATTAGAACTGAGATGCAGGGGAGTGTTGCTGCACTGGGAGGGGACATCTGGGAAGGAGCTGGGAAGATGGCTGGAGTTTTGCCCAGAGGTTGTGCACCCAAGTCTGTGTACTTGAGTTGAGGTTGCTACAAAATTTGTCAAGTAGCAACAGTTATCATTTTGGTTGACTCCTTAGGAACCATTCTATTGCTAGTGTATTAATTGTAACAAGGCAAGTTGGGAAATTGATCTCAGCTCAAGGGATAAGCCTGATTGGTCTGAGGATAAACCCATCCCTTTCACCAGTTATGGCTCAGACACCCAAGCTGCCTAAAATTCAGGTAAAGATTTATTGGAGTCTTTTGAAAAACCTTATCCTTGTTTTTAAGTGATAGACTCTTCCCTTGGTTGTGAACAAGAAAGCATGTTGTTCTGATTGCTGTTACCAAATTTCTCATGACTGTGAGAAAACTCTATCTAGCCTTAGACAGTAGCTGACCTCTGAGTAACAGTGTACGGTGATTGAAAGAATCTGGGTCCTTGGTGACTTTTTTTTTAAAGTGTGATAAAATATTCAGAACATAAAGTTTACCATCTTAACCACTTTTAAGTGTACAGTTGAGAGGCATTAAATATATTCATATTATTGCACAACCATCCTCACCATCTATCTCCACAATTTTTATACCTTCCTCAAGTGAAACTCTGTACACATTAAACACTAACTCTCCAATTTTCTCTCTCTCTCTCTGGCCCCTGGCAACCATCATTCTACTTTCTGTCTCTATGAATTTGATTACTCTAGAAACATAATATAAGAAGAAGCATAAATATTTGTCCCTTTATGACTGGCTTATTCATGTAGCATAATGTCTTCAAGGTTCATCCATGTTGTAGCATGTGTAAACATTTCCTTCCTTTTAAAATGCTGAATAAAGGAGTTCCCCTTGTGGCTCAGCAGGTTATAAACCTGACTAGTATCCATGAAGATGTGGGTTCAATCCCTGGCCTCACTCAGTGGGTTAAGGATCCGGCGTTGCTGTGAGCTGTGGCATAGGTTGCAGATGATGCAGCTCAGGTCCCATGTTGCTGTGGCTGTGGTGTAGGCCAGCAGCTGTAGTTCCAATTTGACCCCTAGCCTGGGAACTCCCGTTTGCCACAGGTGTAGCCCTAAAGAGCCAAAAAAAAAAAAAAAAAAAAAAAAAAGGCTGAATAATATCCACTCTATATAGATACCACATTTTGTGGACAATTGGGTTTTTTCCACTTTCTGACTATTGTGAATAAAGTAGTCATTAGCATGAGTGCACAAGTCCTTGCTTGCAATTCTTTTTTTTTGGCCTCTGACATGTGGAAGTTCCCAGGCCAGGGACTGAACCTGCACCACAGCTGTAAATGGAGTCACAGCAAGTGACAATCCCGGATCTTTAACCCACAGAGCCTTCAGGGAACTCCCATCCCTTCTTTCAATTCTTTTGGGTATATATCCAGAAGTGGAATTACTGGATCATATGGTAATTATATGTTTAATTTTTGGAGGCATCGCTATACTGTTTTCCAGAGCAACTGCACCATTTTACGTTCCCACCAGCAATGTACAATGGTTCCAGTTTCTCCACATCTTTGCCAGTGCTGGTTATTTTGTGTTTTCTTATTGTTGTTTTTGTTTTTATTTTAATAATAACCATCCTAATTGATGTGGAGTGGTATCTCATTGTGTTTTTGATTTACATATCCCTAATGACTAGTGATGTTGAACACTTTTTCATGTGCTTATTGGCCAATTGTATCTTATTTGGATAAAGGTCTATTCAAGTCCTTTGTCCCTTTTTAAATCAGGTAGTTTTTTATTATTGAGTTGTACTTGATGACACTTTTAAATTATCGAAGCAACCCACTCTGAAGCTGGCTCTGACTTTGTACTCCCAGTTATGCAATCCAGTAAACTACCCGTGGCAGACAGAATAATGGCCCATCAAAGATATCCATGTTCTAATCCCTAAAATTTGTTAAAATGTCCCCTTACATGGCAAAAGATACTTTGTAGATGTGATTAAGTTAAGAAGCTCGAAATAGGAAGATTATCATGAATTATCAGAGTAAGCTCAGTGTAATCACAAGGATCCTTATGAGAAGGAGGCATCAGGGTCAGAGTCAGAGAAAGAGATGTAACAATGCAAGTGAAGGTTAGAATGATGTGGGACCAGGAGCCAAGGAATGTGGGCTGCCTCTGGAAGCAGAAAAAGGGAAGGAATGGATTTCTCCATAGATCCTCCAGAAGAAATGCAGCTCTGCTCATCCCTTGATTTTAGTTTTATGAGGCCCATTACAGTCTTCTGATCTCCAGAACTGACTGTAAGATAATAAATTTGTGTTGTTTTAAGCCTCTATGTATGTGGTAATTAGTTACAGCAGCAATGGGAAACTCATACACTATGTTATTGTTTAAGTCAGAGCAGGCTTCAGGGTTGGTTGATTCAGCAGATTAAAAGTGTTACCAAGTACATCTCAACAATAGAAAGCCAAATCACCCAATTAGAAAAGAAGCAAAGTTTTTCCATTATTTATATTCAAGTGCATCTTAATTTATACACCAGGTAAACCAAAAGTAAAATAGCCAATTCCAGACTCTCAGTGAATTCAAACGACCAGCAGCCATGTGTTGTTGATAATGGGCAGCCATTGCATGACATGGGGCAGACTAGGAAAAGAAATTCTGATGTACATTATAGTTGAAGAAAACTGAAATCATACTCACATGTTTGATTAACAAATGAATAAGGTTATTTTTGTTTAATTTGATTACCGGTGTTTATAGTCTCCTCCTTGGTTTAATGATTCTGCTTTACTGACCTGCAGGGGCTGTGTATTCCTCAGCAGACCCTGGCTTAGCATGTGGGTGTGATGGCAAATATGCACAGGAGTTGATTGTTGCCCCAGAGGATTGTCTTAGAAACTCAGACTCTTTTGCAAACTCTATCTTACCTCCCTCAGGGACCTTTTCATTCTCTATTATTTGTTGTTAAATCACTAGGCTGAGCTAAGTACCCAAACAACATATCTTTCTCATCAGGTCCCAGTAGACAGAGACCTAGTCTGCTTTCCTTGGACCCCAAGTCCCCAAATCACTAATGAAGCATATAATGTGTGAGTTTCTTGGGCCCAGGTCCTGAGTCCAACTTGGAATGTCAGAAGTTGTTGCCTTAACAAATAAACAAAAACCCCCAAACAAACAATAATAACAAAAAACAAACAGGCTTGTTTCCCTTCCTTTCCTGATGTCTAGAGTTCATGACAAAACTGGGTTTCCTATCTTCACTCTCAGAGGAGAATATGGTGAATTACAGAGCTATGCTAAAAAAAAAGACTCTGCAGATTTCCTTTAAGAGAGAAGAACATTTCTCGAAAGCATATAAGCAATCCTTGTGCCTAGAAGTGAAGCTGTTTCATGGAATAAAATTTTCCATTAATTGGGAATCTGTCCCCCCATGATGAGCTCCAAACAACTGGAGCTATGATCATTTTTCTGGCCTAGCAAATGATCTAAGTTGTGGATTTTTCAGATACTTGGCTTCTCTCAGGTGTCCTCATGCTGCTGGGTTTTTGGACTTTTTTACAGCAGATCAGCAGCCCCACTAAAGCTAAACTATCATCTTTGACAACTGCTGTTCAAATTTCAGGAATTGTAAGAAATTTGGTATTTCTGTGAAAACAGGTCTCCAATGAACTGCTCAACTCCAAGCTTCAGGGGTGAAGAGGTAAATCAGCTTGTGTAGGTAGATCTGCCCCATCTCATGTCCTCCACAAGTTAACTTCAAGTGCCAACTCAACTTTCAGCTTGTGCTTTGGAGGAAGACAGGCTTGTCTTGACTTGCTCCCGATACTAGCTGGAGATAACTTTGAGGTTGTTTAACCATTCCAAGCCTTGCTTTCATTAGCTGTGAGTTGGGGATAATAGCATTTTCCTCACAGGGTTGTTGTGAACATTAAAGGAGATCATATGTGTGCAAATGCTCAGTAAATGTTGAGGGAATTGGAAAATGTTTGTTGTGGCTATTTGAAGGCCAAGTTCCTGTCCTGTGATTCTCTAGACTTGGTTTATAAATCATAATTCCTGACTGGGATCTTACAATAAACTCTTGATAAACTGCTCTGGAATTGGAATTTTAAATCTGTAACCCGAGAGCACAAATCTGCTCTATGGTATTTCACTGTCTCAATTTTTTAAAAAATTATGCTAATTATGACTAAAATAGATTATTGTGACAGCAAGCGGCTTCTCTGCAGCAAAGTAAATATTGTGTCTAACAGGTAACAGGTTACTATTTAATGCAGGGAATCACTAATCCCACTGCCCAGTCAAACAGACATTCCATTCCAATTGTGTTACCTCTTACCCAGTGGACTCCAAGGGCAGACTTGACCCGGCTATCTGAACAGGTGGCCCCTTCTCCCCCCACTCTGAGTGTTATGTCATATCACCTTCTTCTCATGGGAATAGGAAAGCTCAAGAGGAATATTAATCTGTGCCTACTTGCACTACAGACTATAGAAAGTAAGGTCAAGGTCTGTTCCATTCCATTTCCAGGGTAGCACATTAATATCTGTTTCCTAATCTAAAAGAGGTATATGGGGTCATCTCAATGATCAGCACAACCTCTAAGAGTGTCTAATGTACACCTCAGAAATGACATTGAGTGGAAAAAGAATCGGCTCCCTGTGATCCAACAACTAAAGGGATAAGGTCAGCTCAGCAAGGAGCTCCAGGGCCAAGCCATTGTTCATGCTAATTGTCTACTGAAGGCTAATACAGATGATAACCTACCTTGACTCTCAACCCTCCACTAAAGGTGAAAGGATGCTCTATCGAGAAGTTAACTCCAGATTTTCCGGTTGCTTTGATTATGCACAACAGAGACCTAGTACTAGCCGACAGCCCACAGACCTGGTCATGGCTGACACTGTGTCTTGGTCTCTCTATCTCTAAAAGGTGTTAGATTCTTTTTGTAATTAAGTCAGGAAGTTGACAAGGAAAGGAACCAGTGACGTCATTAATCAGATCTAAAGCTATAACAATTAGAAATGACATCCTGGCCCTAGTCAAAGGGAAATTTAAGAGCAACCATTCCAATAAAGGGAACCAGAGGAATTGAAGAATGAAGTTTAAAAAGACAGGGTCTGGGCTAGTGCTGGCAAAAAGAAGAGAGACAGTCTCCTGCATGAAAATATAATGAACAAGAGAGTAAGGCTAGATGGAGTCTGCAAGCAGCAATACTGGTATCTTAAAAGACAGAATTACAAATGAGTATATTCCCCTCATCCAGGCAGAAAGAGGCCTGCTGATTGGCCTCCTCTCTGTTATTTCCCAGAGGAATACCAAACACACAGTATGTGTGGAGACTCAGAATAATGTCATAAAGCTAATCATGCCCCAATGCGCTCTTTGCCCCATCAATATTCAGTCTGCCTTCACATTCCTAAGGAAACACAATAAGAAAACCAGGCTCAGGCAAGTTCCTTCCCTCCCTGAACCTTGATTTTCATCTGTAAAACAAGGATAATTCTATCTACCTGTCATGATGTTTGTGAGGTTTAAATGAGAAAATGCACCTATGTATCCTGTGGCCTTGGTAAATGGTAGGTGCTCAGAAATTTTCAGTTTCCTATTCCGCAGTTCCTGGGTGTTTCTAGGTCCCTGGTTATTACTAATAGGTATTTAAGCTCAGCACAGACCGCCTACCTGATTTTTCATTCTGAGTCTTTCTAAAAGGCAACATTAAAACTCACGAAGTGTCTAGAGTTCCCTGGTGGCACAGCAGGTTAAAGATTTGTCGTTGTCACTGCTGTGGCTTGGATTTGATCCCTTGCCTGGGAACTTCCAGATGCCACAGGCATGGCCAAAAATAAATGAAATAAAAGAAAAAGAAAAGAAAAGAAAGGGTGCGGATTTTTGAAGAATGAGATTTTTTTAAATTAGCAAAGCATCTGCCCTATAAATCCCAACCTTGGATCCACCCTCTCTACTCCTTCCCGAGGACTGCAGAGCTCTGTAGATAACCACACCAGCATGCTCATTAGTGCCACATGATCTACAAGCTCACCTGAATCCTAGAAGGGAACCACTCTTGGATCTGTCCCTCCTTCTCAGCAGTCTTTCATTCTCCATACCCTTTCAACCTTTGTTTAGTCTCTACCTCACTGCCAGCCTCTCTCCATCACAGACCACCTCTTTTCTGAGTCACTAAGAAAGCAGATAGTATCTGTGTATCTGCACTCTTCCTTTATTCTCTTCTTTGCATTTGGATTTGGCAGAAGAAGAGTTTTGCCTCTTGCCCAAACTTAATCATCCCACCTCTGCGTGGATCCCATCCTTTTCACACTCTGAGGACAATGCCCATCTGTTATCCCTTCTCTCATATTTTCAGCCACTCCCTCTCTACTGGCTCCTTTTCATTCTCATCAGCATTTTAGACGTGTTGACATATCTACTATATTTTTAAAAAATCAAGAAACAAATGACATAGACCATTATATGAGTTTCAGGTATGCAACATAATGATGTAATATCTGTATATATTGTGAAATGGTCACCATAGTAAGTTAGTTAACACCCATCACAATACCTAGTTACAATCTTTTTTTGTGTGATGAGAACTTCTATCATCTACTATCTTAGCAACTTTCAAATAATATGACTTCATTCACTAGAGTCACCATGCTGTACATCATACCCCTAGGACTTATTTTATAACTGGGATTTGTACCTTTTGACTCCTTTTACCTATTCACCCACCCCTGACTCTGGCAGCCACCAATCTGTTCTCTGTATCTATGAGGTCAATTTGTGTGTGTTTTTTTTATTCCACATATAAATGAGATCATACAGTATTTGTCTTTGTCTGACTTATTTCACTTAGCATAATGGACCTTGAGTCATCAGAAATGACAAGCTTTCCTTCTTTTCTACTATCTTTTTTAAAAATTTCACAGTTGACATTTTGTTCTACTCTAGCCCTGCCTTTTCTTTTCTGCACAGATAAGCTTCCTGAAAGAATATCTCATATTTCCATCAGTCATTTTCTCTTCCGCTCCCCACATTCCATTTCCCAAAGTCACCAATGGCTTCCTTGTGTTGGATCCAAGGGAAATTTTTATTTTTTCATTATAGATGCTCTTATAATCCTTACTTTATGGATGAGAATATTAAGGTTTAGCAAGGTTAAGAAACTTACCCAGGGTCTAGTGGGTATTCCAGGTAATACCAGGCTTTGAATTTAGATCTAGCTCCTGGTTTTCCTATACATCACAGATTACCATTTCTCAGTCTCCTTTGCAAGTTTCTCTTCATCAGTGGAATGTCCCAGACCTCAATCCTCATACCTTATAACTATCTGTATTCACTCTCTTAATGACCTATTTCAGTCTCGTGGCTATAAATATTGTGGTACATTATCTACAGAAATGGCCAATAATCCTTTCCATTGCTATGTGTGTACCTTGTTCTTCCTATGAGGAGGTGAAATCAATTTTTACTCCTCCTTGAATCTGGGCTGGCCTTGTAACTTGGTCTGACCCATACAGTGAGTGAAATTAGAATGCGACAGGAGTTCCCATTGTGGCTCAGCGGTAATGAACCTGACTAGTATTCATGAGGATACGGGTTTGATCGCTGGCACTGCTTAGTGGATTAAGGATCTGACATAGCCATGAGCTTCAGTATAGGTCACAGATATGGCTCAGATCTGGCATTGCTGAGGCTTTGGCATAGGCTGGCAGCTGCATCTGCAATTTGACTCCTAGCCTGGGAACTTACACAGGTGTGGCCCTAAAAATATTAAAAAAAAAAATAGAAAAAGAATGTGACAACTAAGGTCTGGCCTGTAATAGACCTCATAGCTTCTGCTTTTGCTTTCTTGGAAGCCAGCTCTCATGTATGAAACTTATGCTACATGAGTAAATGATAAGGGGCCATGTGGGGAGAGAAAGGCTACATAGAAAAGAACTAAGGTGCCCCAGATGACAGTTATCACCAAGGCCCCAGACGTGGATGTACCAGCTGCAGCTGAGCTCCCAGATAATTGCAGCCATGAGTCATGAGAAACCCACAGAATCATGAGAAATAATAATTCATCATTGCTTTAAGCTCCTAAATTTTGGGGTGTCTTTAAACACAGCAATAGATAACAAAACAAATGCCATCAACATGCTGATGGCTCCTAAATTTATATCTCCAGCTCTAACCTCTTTCCCCTGAACTTTAGATTCATGTATCTGTTCTCTGGCTAGTTAAGAGGCATCTTACAGATCTAACACAGAATTTTTCTTTTTCCTTTTTTGGTAGCATGTTTAATACTATCTCTTTTCATATCATTCGTATACCATAATTCATTCATATACCATACAATTCACCCATTCATATCATTCACATACCATACAATTCACCCACTTATGTACAATTAAATCGTTTTTAAAATATTCATGGTGATGTGGTACAGAACTTTGATTTCCACCTTACTACCGAAAAATCTTTCTCTCTTATGATCTCACCAAGAGTTTTTAAGCCCCAAGCCTAGGACTCATCATGGGCTCCTCTCTTTATCTCTTACTCCTCATCAGATCCATCAGCAAGTATCTTTAAAACATATCACAAATCTTACTGCTTCCTTTCACTTCCACCACTCCCATCCTAGTCAAGCCATCTCTTCTGCCAGGTCTGTTGTAACAGCCTCCCAACTGGTCTCCCTAACTCCCCTCCCAACTGGTTAGCCACTCATATGACCTGCAGTCAGTTCTCTACAAAGCAGAGTGGTGATTAAAAATCATAGATCATGCTACTCTCCTGCCTCAAACCCTTTGATGACTTCCCATCTTAGAATAAAAGCCAAAGTACTTACCATAGCCTACAAGGCCCCTATTTATATCTGACCATATGTCCCACCATTCCCCCCCTTACTCACTCTGCTCTACACACATTGGCTTTCTTTTTGTTCCTGCAAACCACTGAACTCATTCCTGTCTCAGGGCCTCTTCACTACCTACTCATTCCACCTGGAATGCTCTTTTATCAAACTTTCACGTGGTTTACTTCCTTCTTTAATTACGCTCCTACTCAAATGTCACTACATCAGAGAGGCCTTCTGTGACCATGTTATCTAAAATAGGGGCTACCCTGCCCCTTCCAAGCAAAAGTCACATTTTATGGCCTTACTCTGATTTTTATTTGCTTTATGGCGCTTATCACTGCTTGATATTATATTCTACATCTAGTTGTCTATGTGTTTGTTGTTTCCCCATAGCAGCAGCCATGTAAATCCTCTCCTCAGATATTCTTCAAGAGAACCTCTTGTAGGAAGTATAATTGACAGCTCCAGTTAACATGCCTCTGGATACACCATTGCAATGGCACAAAATCCACATTTCTCCCAAGTTGCTTCTAGCCAATGAGCATTACAGGTATACTAGAGCTGGCCCAGTCCTGAGGGTTGTAGGACCTCTCTACTGAGTAACTTTGGCTTAGAGATTCCCTATTGACCTGAATGAATCTTTCTTGAATGGTGCTACAGTCTGAAAGTCTTTCTACCCAAGCCTCCTTTCCCTCTCTCTGTCTACAAAGGTCAAACCTGCATTGAGGCCTGAAGACCCTCCCTGATCATTTTTGCTTCCTCCCTTTTATCCCTCATAGGCATTGCCCCCAATAAATATTTTATACAACTAAACCCACCTTGGCTTCTACTCTTTGAAGGACCCAAACTGACCACCTATCCTGTGCCTCAGTGAAGGGTGATGGAGATACAGATAGGACCACTGGACCAGCAGAGGCTCAAAAGTTGGACAAGGCTACTGAAGGTGGGACCTCAGTGTCTAGCCACAATAGTATAATAAGGCAGCAACAGTGGATGCTATTTCATGTCAAAAACGCAAATGGAACCACTTGCATGAAATATATACCAGGTCAGAAACCATATCGGACCAGCCATCCTGTAGCAAATTCCAGCAGAAGCAAGCAGAGAGGGATGGCACTGAGAATTGGCTACCTATCCTCCAATTTTTAAGAGGACGTGTAAACTTTCTTCTATGGTACCTCATTCCATTAGGGTGGAGGGCTCTTGAACAAGATTAGACCAGTTACAGTAAATAAAGAAGCCATATTTTTGTATACCTGTGTATAATAGGTAAATCATTAACCACACAGAAGAGAGAACATTAACATCTTTCGTTTTAACTAGAGCATTCCAACCCTCTTCCTGTTCTTTGAGTCAACTATTGAGCCAGTGAATTGAAACAAATGAGTTGGAAGATCTTGCTTTAGTCCTGCCTTTCCTTTTTCCTAGCTTTATGGGCCAAGACAACTTACTAGCCTCTCGAAGCTTGTTTCCTTATCCATAAAATAGGATAATCTATTTCCAGTGCAGATCACATGATTATGGTAAGGACAAGTCACATATTTAAAAACCCATATGTGATTTTATTTTGTTAATTTTACAAAATACTATACAATTATAGGGTTGTTTACAAAGATCTGTTAGAGCCAGAAAATGCTGATCCATTCTTCAGACTGCTTTTTTTATTCTGTGTACCTTTTATATAATGATGCCCTCTGCTGTTCTCTTGTATATCTTTGCTTCAGACCATAAAAGAGACAAAGTATAAATCATCATTCTATCCAAGACTATTAGAGTGGGAATGATACATGGAGATCAGTTTGTTTCATTTTAAAGATGAGAGCAAAGCATAGAAATAATGGTGAGGTACCTACAATCAGTCAAACCAGAACTAGAACCCAGGCTTCTACATTCCAAGTTCAGTGCTCTTTAGTCAGAATGGCAATGTAGAAGTATAAAAACACTACAGAGTTTGAATTCAATGTCCAAATAGACTTTATTATCTTGCCCTAGCATTTTTTCTTCCTCCTAAATTCATTATCAACATTAAAAGAGCTATTGTGGCATCTATCCAGTCACCCAAGGCAGAAACCTCAAAGTTAATTTTAATTCTGCCTTCTCACTTAACCTACCACATAAAATATGTTATGTAGTTTCATTAATTCTACCTTCCAAATGTATTCATCCTCTTATCCATTTAGACTGCCTTCATTTAAGCATTTATCTTTTACCTTGTGTTATTTCAATAGCTTCCTAAAGTTTTAGCAGCCTACAGTTTCACTTACTTTTCATTCATTCATTCTTTCATTCAGTAAAATTCTTGGGTAAATCCTTACAATATTCCAGGCAGTATGCTAGATATGGAGAATTCAAAAAGAAGCAGACATAGTCTGTGCTTTCAAGGAACCTAACATTTAGTAGAGAGAGATAAATATGTAAACAAATGTGGGATTCTGGTTCCTCCCAAATATCACCAAAACAACCTATTGATGGGACAAAGCTGAGTTTATTCTCTCTGTGTAAGGGGGAGTACTAGCTTAGCAGAGACTTAGTAGCACCTGTATATGGTGAGGGTGAAGCCAGGATATTTTTGAGATTATGAAGTCTTGTTTAAGGTGGATCTTTCAATAGGGAAGGGACTTGATTATGATTAGTTCAGGATCACAATGCATAAGATTGGTGGACCTAGCAGATGAGGATTTTGAGGAGAGGGGTTCAAAAAGTTTGGGGTTGTAAACTATTGATTAATGATTTCTGTTGAAGAGTTGATGATTCTCTCGGTAAGTTCCTGGAATATTCAGTAAAGTTTATTTGCAATTTTCATCTTTCTAGGCAAGGATTTCCTAGAATAGTAGAGTTATGATGAAGACAGTAAAATAGTAAAGACGGGTGGTGTAGATTGGATTATCTGTCTTTATTTTTTTTATTTTATTTTCCCACTGTACAGCAAGGGGATCAAGTTATCCTTACATGTATACATTACAATTACATTTTTTCCCCTCCCTTTTTCTGTTGCAACTTGAGTATCTAGACAAAGTTCTCAATGCTACTCAGCAGGATCTCCTGGTAAATCTATTCTAACTTGTGTCTGATAAGCCCAAGCTCCTGATCCCTCCCACTCCCTCCCCCTCCCATCAGGCAACCACAAGTCTATTTTCCAAGTCCATGATTTTCTTTTCTGTGGAGTTGTTCATTTGTGCTGGATATTAGATTCCAGTTATAAGTGATATCATATGGTATTTGTCTTTGTCTTTCTGACTCATTTCACTCAGTATAAGATTCTCTAGTTCCATCCATGTTGCTGCAAATGGCATTATGTCATTCTTTTTTATGGCTGAGTAGTATTCCATTGTGTATATATACCACCTCTTCCGAATCCAATCATCTGTTGATGGACATTTGGATTGTTTCCATGTCCTGGCTATTGTGAAGAGTGCTGCAATGAACATGCGGGTGCATGTGTCTCTTTTAAGTAGAGTTTTGTCTGGATAGATGCCCAAGAGTGGGATTGCAGGGTCATATGGAAGTTCTATGTATAGATTTCTAAGGTATCTCCAAACTGTTCTCCATAGTGGCTGTACCAGTTTACATTCCCACCAAGGATTGTCTGTCTTTAAAGCGTTATGTTTTAAAAATTGATTACTCTGGATATTTGTCTTTTCACTTTCTTGGTGGTATATTTTGAAGCACAAGGGTTTAATTTTTTATTGAATTGAAAGTCACATAAAATAAAATTAACCATTGTGCACAATTCAGTGATGTTTAGTGCATTTAAAATGTTGTGCAACCACAAACTTTATCTAGTTTCAAAACATTTTCATCATCCCCCCCACCAAAACTCCTGTACCTATTAAGCAGTCATTCCTAATTCTTCCTTCCCTCTAGCCACTGGCAACCACCAAACTATGTTCCATCTCCATGGATTTACCTGTTCTGACTTTTCAATATAAATGGAATCATGCATTATATGATCATTTGTGTCTGGCCTCTTTCACTTACTATGTGTTCGAGGTTCTTCCATGTTGTAGCATGTATCAGTACTTCATTCCTTTAAAACAGCTGAATGCATTGGGGAGTGTGATGTCCTCCAACTTTGTTCTTTTTCAAGATTATTTTGGCTATTCAGGGCCCCTTGCAATTCCATAAAAATTTGAAAATTTGCTTTTCCATTGCTACAAAAAAGGCCATTGAAATTTTGATAGGGATTGCATTGCATCTGTAGATTATTTTGGTGGTATTATCATCTTAACAATTTTGTCTTCTAATCCATGCAAACAAGATATGTTTCCATTTGGTCAGGTCTTCTTCACCATCTTCCAGTAGTGTTTTGTAGTTCTCAGTGTAGAAGACTTTTACTTCCTTGGTTAAATTTACTCCTAAGTATTTTATTCTTTTGGATGTTATTATAAATAGAATTGTTTTTCTTTTTTTTAATTTTTTAATTTTTTTATTTTCCCACTGTACAGCAAGGGGATCAAGTTATCCTTACATGTATACATTGCAATTACAGTTTTTTCCCCCACCCTTTCTTCTGTTGCAACATGAGTATCTAGACATAGTTCTCAATGCTATTCAGCAGGATCTCCTTGTAAATCTATTCTAAGTTGTGTCTGGTAAGCCCAAGCTCCCGATCCCTCCCACTCCCTCCCCCTCCCATCAGGCAACCACAAGTCTATTTTCCAAGTCCATGATTTTCTTTTCTGAGGAGATGTTCATTTGTGCTGGATATTAGATTCCAGTTATAAGTGATATCATATGGTATTTGCCTTTGTCTTTCTGGCTCATTTCACTCAATATGAGATTCTCTAGTTCCATCCATGTTGCTGCAAATGGCATTATGTCATCCTTTTTTATGGCTGAGTAGTATTCCAGAATTGTTTTTCTTAACTTGCTTTTTACATTTTTCATCACTGGTATGTAGAAATGCAACTAATTTTTGGTTGTTGTTTTTGTACTCTGTAACTTTGGTGAATATATTTATTGCCTTTAATTGTGTGTGTGTGTGTGTGTGTGTGTGTGTGGTGTATTCTTTTGAATGTTATATAAAACATAATATATTGTTATCTGCATGGAGATACTTTTACTTTTTCCTTTCCAATTTGGATGCCTTTTATTTCTTTTATAATAGCCTAATCGATCTGACTATAATTTCTAGTATATTCAACATTTTAAATGGCAATAGTGAAAGCAGTTATCTTTGTATTGTTTCTAATCTTAGAGGAAATTTTTCAGTCTTTCCTCATTGACTATAATACGAGCAATGGTTTTTCATAAATGTTCATTATCATGCTAAGTTCCCTTCTAATTTTATTGAAAGTTTTGATCAAGAAAAGGTGGTTGTATTCTATCAATTACTTTTTTCTGATTTAAAATTATGTGGCTTTATTTCTCTCTTCTATTAATGTGAGGTATTACATTGATTAATATTCTTATGTAAACCACCCTCACATTCCTGGGATAAATCTCTCTTTTTCTGGTCATTTTAATATGCTAATATATTCAGTTTTCAAGTATTTTGTTGAGAATGTTTGAATCCATGTATTCATATGGCATATTTGTCTATAGTTCTCTTGTGATAATAGAAGATATGGGGATGGAAATGTTCTAAAATTAGGTTGTGATGATGGTTGTACAATTATAAATATAATACAATTTATTGAATTATTATTTTTTTTAAAAAAAGAGGGGATGGAGAGGAGCTGCCGCTGTGGTGCAATGGGTTAAGAATCCAACTGCAGTGGCTTGGGTTGCTACAGAGCTGTAGGTTGGATCCCTAGCCTGATACAGTGGGTTAGAGGACCCAGTGTTGCCACAGCTGCAGTGTAGATTGCAGCTGCGGCTCGGATTCAGTCCCTGCCCTGAGCATTTTCATATGCCACAGGTGTGGCCATAAATTAAAAAAAAGAAGAAGAGATGGGAAGAAATAAGATGGACTTGGTGGGAAATGAGGAGGAGGGAGGAATAGGGGAACTAGGGCAACTAGAAAGTAGCTGGGAATGAGTAAGAAGGGCATCCAGAAACCCTGCAGTGAGGCTTTAGCTTTTGCAGAGCAGAGGGACAGAGGAACAGAAGAACTTCAATGGTGCAACAGCTGGCCCTGACACGACAACATTCAAACTGGAGAGAAGTCAGAGGGGTAGGGCAAAGAAGAGAGAACACTCAGATAGTTTAATAGAAAGGAATCAAACAGACAAAGCAGTTCCCATTTCCCTGTAGAGGAAATTCAAGAAGTATGAACATAGGTGAGAAATATTGCTCACACTCTCTTGGTGCCAAACCTCTCTCTCTCTCTTGCGCCCACCAGAAGACTAAAGCCACTCTGATACTCTCAGTTCAGTGTAATGGCTGAAATCTGTGGAATTTCCCCCTGCCTGGAGAACATGTGCAGGTTATTAGGAACTGTGACAGGCCTGTGGAGAAGATAATTGGAAAAAGAGGATGCATTTCAATTGCATTATTGAAATTGCACTCTGGGGGGCAGTGTGGTAGAGTTTAAAGATCACAAGACAGGAGAGTCTAAATCTTGGCTCTGCCGCTTTACTCATTGTGTGCCTTTAGACAGGTTGCTTAACCTCTCTGAGCCTTGATTTTTCTCTCTCCAAAATGCAGGTGATAGGTACCTCTTAGGGTTTTTGTAAGAATTAAATGATAGACTGTAAGCAAGCACCTAGCATAATGTCTGACACATGTACTCAGTGTGAGCCAGTTCCTTATCACTGCATTCTTGGCACAAACTTATCTCCTGTTGCTAAAGGCTTTGGCCCAATAATCTTACTTCTGATGTTTTATTACAAGGACACTCCCCTGAAGAACAGAAAACATTTTATGGTCAAGGATGTTCATTGTGTTTGTTAATAGTAAAAAACAAAACAAAGAAAAAAACAAAGCAAAAAAAAAACAAAAAATGCCTCAGATGTCTAACAGTAAAAGAATGCCGTTTATTAAAAATTATATCCCTGAAGACTTTTTTCTTTCTTTTTTTTTGCTCTATTTTAGGGCCGCACCTGTGGCATATAGAGGTTCCCAGGTTAGGGGTCGAATCGGAGCTGTAGCTGCCAGCCTACGCCACGGCCACAGCAACACAGGATCCAAGCTGCATCTGTGACCTATACCACAGCTAATGGCAACGCTGGATCCTTAACACCCTAAGGGAGGCTAGGGATCAAACCTGCATCCTCATGGGTCCTAGTCAGGTTTGTTAACTGCTGAGCCATGAAGGGAACTCCGATATCCGTGAAGACTTTTAACAACATAGTGAAGTTTTTACATTGCAATACTAAGGTAATAAAATTTATATATGTGGTTCTATATACAACTGTATTAAATATGGTTGAAATATATGTATGGAAACAATACTGAAATGAAATGTACCAAAATGCTAATGATGGTTGCCTTTGAGTGGAGAGTAATGAATAACTTTAAAAAAAACTATGATGTGAAAAATTACCTTGATACTAAAAAAAATAACATTTAACTTAATTAGAGAATAATTTTTTTTTGTCTTTTTGCTATTTCTTTGGGCTGCTCCTGCGGCATATGGAGGTTCCCAGGCTAGGGGTCGAATCGGAGCTGTAGCCGCCAGCCTACGCCAGAGCCACAGCAATGTGGGATCCGAGCCGCGTCTGCAACCTACACCACAGCTCACGGCAACGCCAGATCCTTAACCCACTGAGCAAGGGCAGGGACCGAACCCACAACCTCATGGTTCCTAGTCGGGTTCGTTAACCACTGCGCCACGACGGGAACTCCGAGAATAATTTTTAAGGGGCTCTTGAGGAATGCTATACAGCAACAAGAACAATCTACTACTACATGCAACAATATGGATAAATTTCATGAGCATAATGTTGAGCAAAGGGAGCCAGATGCAAAAGAGTACCTAGTGCATAGTTCAATTTTTTAAGTACAAAATCATACAAAGCTAATCTTTTCTGTTAGTAATCAGGATAGTAGTATCCCTTGGAGGGAGAGCAGGTAGTAACTTATGTATCTGGTTCCTTTTGCTCAATATTACATTTGTGAAATTTATTATGTCTCTCTCTCTCTCTCTGTGTGTGTGTGTGTGTGTGTGTGTGTGTGTGTGTGTGGAGAGGAGAGGAGGGGATGGTTAGTGATTGGAAAGTGGCACACAAGGGAGCTTCGGGGATCTGAATGTTTTCTTTCATGATCGGGATGCTATATGTTCTCAGTTCATCAAAATTGATCGCACTTGTGAATAGCATTATCCTTTAATAGAAAATAAAAAATAGACTGGATGGATGAATAGATAGGTATGTAGGTGGATAGATAGGTAGAAAATGTACTGAGTGAATGTAAATCATCATTCGTGCCCCATCTGAAGAACAAAGTCATCTTTAGAACAAAAAGAAAACCTTCTTTTTGCCACAAGATGGCAGCATTAGTTGCCTGGAAATAAAATTCCCAGGCTCTCTTCAGCACATTTTAAGAACCAAATATTTGGTGTATTGTTTTAGAAGATGAGAACTTAGAGATTTTACAGTCTAACTTTCTCTAATTTTCCACATAAGAGAAATAGTCCCATAGAAACATAATTTTTTCAAGATCACACTGTTGATTAGAAGACCTAGGCTGAAAACCCAGGTTTCTGGCCTATCAGCTTGCTTTGTCACACTAAAAATGCATAGTTGCAGCTCTGGTTCCTTCCTATAATGCTCTGGAATAAGATGATTATCAATAAGTGCATCTCCTTTTATAACACCAGAGAACAGAAGTCTCAAATGTAATGGAAAATTCATGACTAGAATTGGCAGTCTTGACAGGCTGCGGTGTAAAATTTCCTTATATGGATATTTTATTTTATTTTTATTTTTATTTTTTGGTTGTACCCACAACATATGGAAGTTCCCGGGCCAGGGAGCAAATCTGAGCCACAGCTGTGACCTATGCCACAGCTGTAGAAATGCCAGATCCTTAACCCACTGCACCACTGTGGGAACTCCCATATGGATATTTTAAAACATCATATGGCCAAGTCGGCCTGAGCTGGCTTAGGTTTGCACTTCCTTAGTTGTAAAGGATAAACCAGACACTCTCTCTGTCTTTTTTCTTCTCTCTCTCTCCTTGGTTCTTTGTTCACCCCCTTCCTTCCTCCCTCCCTCCTTCCCTCCCTTCTCCTTCCCTACTTGTTTCCGTCTTTCCTGTGTCTTGTCTCTGTTTGAAATACGGGAGCCCCCAATGCCTCTCAGAACCAAAAACTCAAAATCAAATGCAATGGCTTTCTAGAACAGACCAACCTCAGTCCTATGTCAAGATTCATTTGTCATTGTTACAAAGGACTTGCAGAGGAGAGCCCATGTGGCAGATGAAAGCATCAAGATAAGAAGAAAGATTTCTGTCCTTACAACCTAGGCTTTTGGTAACGCTCTCTGATGGATGAGAACATCGGCAAGCAGAAGAAGATGAGCATCAGCAGATTTGAAGATATGCACAGAAATCTGCTTTGATAATCTCTCATTGAAAAGTGAGCTTTTTTTTTTTTTTTGGCTGCACCTGCAGCATAAGTAAATTCCTGGGCCAGGGATCAAATCCAAGCCACAACGGCACCAACGCCAGACCCTTAACCCAGGGATTAAACTGGTGCTGCCACAGAGACATTGCCTGATCATTAACCCATGGTACCACAGTGGGAACTCAAAAGGTGGGCTTTTTATACAGGGGCCAGATGGATTGAAATGGGGGTGGTAGATTTGTCCTCCAGGGAACATGTGGCGCTGTCTGGAGACATTTTTGGCTGTCACACTGGGAGGAAGGTACTGCTGGATTCTAGTGGGTGCAAGCCAAGGATGCTGCTAACATCCTGCAATGCACAGGAGAGCCTGCATGGCAAAGAATCACCCAACTCCAAGTGTCAATAATGCCGAGGTTGAGAAACCCTGCTTTCTATAAAATTAGATCCTAGTGAAATAATGTCGCACCTTAGAAGGTCTTTCTGATTTGTCATGCAAGTCATATACAAAACAAAAACAAACCATCAGAGAAACACAAATAAATCAGTGTATAACTCTAGGCTGAGGACCCATAGAGAAATGATGTGGTTCCACTTTAGCTAATCCCTATCTTATTCTTTTGCTTTATAATTTCTTCTGAGGCCAGAAGCATTCAAATCAGTTCTTAAAACAATGAGTGCTTGTGTGTATTAGGAAGTCTCATACTACCTTACCCAGGGAACTGCCCAAGTCTAAGTTACAGGATAAGGGAGTCAACCTTAGCCTGATATGTCCTTCTCTGCTCTCTTTCTAAAATGGTAATGAAGGAATTTGAATCTGAATCTCCTTTAAAAGAACTGCTAAACATTTCCTGGCATCACTCACATTTCATATATGACCAAGTTCATTCCTGACACCTCTCAAGAAAACAAGATTGTCAGAGTTCCTGTCATGGCGCAGTGGTTAACGAATCCGACTAGGAACCGTGAGGTTGCGGGTTCGATCCCTGCCCTTGCTCAGTGGGTTAAGGATCCGGCGTTGCTGTGAGCTGTGGTGTAGGTTGCAGATGCGGCTTGGATCCCGCATTGCTGTGGCTCTGGTGTAGGCTGGCGGCTACAGCTCTGATTAGACCCCTAGCCTGGGAACCTCCACATGCCGCGGGAGCAGTCCAAGAAAAGGCAAAAAGACAAAAAAAAAAAAAAAAAAAAGAAAAAAGAAAACATGATTGTCATCTTGCCCTATGGCCCACTGAATCCAGACTCCAGCTGCTCCCAGTCCTACCCCTAGTCCTGCTTATTGTCACCAACAAGCATAAAGGACACAAGCAGAAAAACACATCAGAGGGAGGCCTCAGGTTTCCAGACCTTTTTTTTTTTTTTTTCTGGATGTCTGAGAGAAGCATTCTGGTTTATTTATTTTTCTGAGTAACTCAAGCATAAACAGAAAGTCATTGTTTCAATTCTTGCGACTGAAAATCTTTCTAATGTGTGTGTCTCTTTTCTAGGAAGTTAGGAAGTGAGAGAACCTGGAGGACAAGGTTGAAGCAGATGTTTTCATAGCCTTAGTCATTGTCTTGCTCATCAGTGACCACTATCTAGGTCTGAAGATGGTTTAATTGGAATATTAAAACTTTAGAAATAGTCCAGTCCCTCATTTTACAGATGAGGCAACTGACTTCCAGAGAGGAAAGCGGACTATTTATGATCACAGTGGTCACAGAGCTGGAAAGGCTTAGAACCAGCTTAAGTGTGAGCATATATTTTCTAAAATTGGGAAGGGAAATAATCTTGCTTAAGTTAAAGGTCCTCTCTCACATAAATAGAAGGCATAAGTTTCCGTTCTTCATCCACTTCTTCTGTAAGTACCAGCCAGAATTCTATGAACAAAGTAAAGGATTGAAGCAATTTTCTGAATCATTTGGACTGAAACCCCATTGCATAGCTATAGCCTTTAAATATATGTGGTGCGGCTGTAAAGCAATGTGACCAATTTCCACAAACCACACAAGAAAACTGGGCACACTGTTATATATTCATACTGCATGCTCTGGATTTTCCATGAATACAGGGGACAGGAAATCCAGAAATAACCCCCAAACTTGTTGTGGAGCCAATTTCTACCTCTACCTTCAACAGACCTTTTGCAAAAAGCCACTAAGGAGAAGCAAAATGGACTTAGCCATTCCATCACATTTCTTCTTATCTTTTCTCTTGTGCATGTTAATTCCATCATCTTCTGGTGCTAATACCAAGGCAAGTGGCAAAAGGTTCAAAAGGAAGAGGGAATATAAGGAGATGGCAAATGAAAAATAGTCATAGGTTAAAAGACACAAATGACAGAACACTGATTGTGATGTTTATACTTCAAGAAAAAGAGGATTTGTTGGCTTCTCTCACTAATTATGCCCAGTAGCCTTTCTACTCAAAGTGTGGTCCAAGGACCAGCACCATTGGTACCAACTGAGAGATCATTATATATGCAGAATCTCAGACACTCATGGCATATCTCAAGTTAAACAAGATCTCTAAGTGATTTGTGTGCACGTGAAAGTTTGTGAGACATTGATGTAGAGTATGGTGAGAATAACTGTGGATTGGGACTTGAAAAACCAGGTTTTTCATCCTACTTCTGCCACTCATTGTTTTAAAAATTTATCCAAATCACTTGCCCTTTCTGAGCTTCATTTTTCTCATGGGTGCAATTGAGGGAATTGAAGACCTCTGAGGGTCTTTTTTGTTGTTGTTGTTGTTGCTATTTCTTGGGCCACTCCCGTGGCATATGGAGGTTCCCAGGCTAGGGGTTGAATCGGGGCTGTAGCCACCAGCCTACGCCAGAGCCACAGCAATGCGGGATCCAAGCCGCATCTGCAACCTACACCACAGCTCACGGCAACGCCGGATCGTTAACCCACTGAGCAAGGGCAGGGACCGAACCCGCAACCTCATGGTTCCTAGTCGGATTCGTTAACCACTGCGCCACGACGGGAACTCCCCTCTGAGGGTCTTTATGCTTCCAAATTCTAGGACTCTGATTAACAGTAGACATCTGACCTTGGATGCGTCCTCGTAAACACCTTGACTTCCATCAGATCAGCAAAGTTTATGATCGAAAACCCAAGTGGTAAGACGTTGGCTTCCTTGGCTGTTTCCAACTTCTGCTTTCAGTTTGCCCAAACCTCACTGGCCCATCCAAGGACTTCTTAGATGAGAGGGTCATGATTATCACCATTCTCAGTTTTTCAGAATGAGTCCACATGAAGCAACAGGAGAGGGCAACTCTGCTGATGGTGGAGGGAACTAACATTTGTGGCTATTCCCCTGGAGCTGGAGCAGACAGAGGTAAATTCTCAGGATAAAGAGAGCTAGGGACAGTTTCAGAAGCTGATCCCAGTCCTTCTTTATCACAAAATCATGTAAGAAAAACTAATTTTACCCCCAATGTTTCTTCTTCTTCTTCTTCTTTTTTTTTTTTCTGCTCATCCATTTCTTGGATCAGGTCAAGTTTGCTCTATCACCAGTTAGTGTTTGGCCATGGACTTATTTTCTTTAATGAGCTAAAATGAGTGCAAGAGAAGCATCACCACAAACCTAAGATCATGGCGTATGGCAAGCGAAAGATCTGGGTGGGGTGTCCTGGGTCCCTCAATCTTCAATTAGCCATCTTCACATCTTAACTAAGTATTTGTTTCAGTAATGATTGCTACATAATAAACCATCCTAAGCTAAGGGGCACAACAAAAGTTTTATTATGCTCATGGATTCTGTGGTTCAGAAATTTGTGAAGAACCTTACTGGGTGACTCCTTTTCTCCTTGTGATGTTAGTTGAGATTGTTGCCTGGAAGGTTTACATGTGGCTTCTCCAGCATGGCAATCTCAGGGTTATTTAACTTCTTAAGGGGCACCTGGCTTCCTCAGAGAGATTATCCTAAAAAACACATGTGGAAGCTGCATGGCTTTTTAATAACCTAATGTCAGAAATAATATAGTATTACTTGTAGCTGTGAAGTGGTAAGTTACAAGGCCACCTTGATTCAAGGAGAGGGGACAGAGACTCCATATCTTGATGGGAGGAATTTCACTGAATTTGTGGCCATTTAAAAAAAAACCCTATAGTACTCAGGAAATACATAGCACTGGGGAATACTCTTTATCCAGTCCTGGATTAGACCTTGTATGCTGCCAAAGACTCCCTTTTCACATGCTGCATGGGCCCAGTATGAGACCATAGGAGAGGTCAAGCTTAGCAGGATGCTGAGAATGCTCTTTGGTCCTTCTCTCCAGGGCCCACACCATGTCTTCCATTACTGGATCTTAGGACCTGGCCCAAAATGAGGAAGTAAGTGAGGCCATGGGGAAAAGCATTCTGCCCTTCCCTCTCTAACACCCCTCTCTATTTTATAAGCCCTAGATGGGCTATGCCACCTACTCTCTGTCTCCTTTCCCCTGGGCCGCCCACTGGTCCTGCTCAAATTTCCAAAAGCTGGGGGATGGTGTCTTACTGCCCCAGCCCTCTAGGATCAGAAAGAATAAAAAGAGCAAACTATGCAGAAAAGAAGGGCTCCAAGAGAGCCAAAAGAAAGCAAGGGTTTGTTTGCCTTAAGCCAGTTCTATTTATATTTCCTATACTCCACCCTAACAGGGTGGTCTAATTGTGTGGCACTGTGGACTCCAGAACTCCATTTTACTCTTGATCCACGCCAGAGCTCTTACTCTGAGTGGGAGGAAGGAGTCTCAGTCTCTGACTTTTCTCCCTCCCAAAAGTTACAGCGTGTGCCTCTTAGCTATTGCCCATCACTTACTGTGTGCAAGTCACTGTTCTACTTTATACTCATCTCTTTTAGGCCTCACGACAGCCCTATGAGTTGTATAAACTTATCCTTGAGTCATAGGTGAGAAAACCCAAGGATCAGCTGAGCTGAAATAACTTGTTTCAGCTCACACTGTTAGTATAAAGTGGAACTTAAATTGGAACCAAGGCAATCTGACCCCAAAGCCTGCAAGTGGCAATCTCTCGGTGTTTCTCTCAGTGAGCAACAGGGACAGTAGCAGTTATCATAAAGCTATAAAAACATTATATTTATAGTCAATTGTTCACAGTCTATATGCAACTAACTCACCAATTGTTTAGGAAAGGCCAAGTAATAATAATAATGATATCTTCTAAACAAAAGCATACAATGAGCAAGGAAGTAATGAAACTTTTTACCTACTTTAATTTGTGAATTACAACATCCTGAGCAGTAGATACTGTTATTATCACATTTTATAATTGAGTAAAGTAAGGCATAGAGAAGGTAACTGGTATAACAAAGATTTAAACACAGTCAGCCTGACTCAAGAGTGTGCTCTTAACCATTGTGCTATGCTGTCTCTCTTGATCGTATCTACCCAAGAAAATTGAAATCATAGATGTTATTCATCTTTCTAGGAAGATCAAGGTATGTAGCCTACCCTACCAGTATACAGTATTAAACATATAAGAGTTACTTTGGTTAAGGTCTCGCATCATCCCTGAAGAATGGTGGGGTTTTTTGTTTGTTCGGGGGGGGGTTATTTGTTTGTCTTTTGTTTTGACTAGCTCAGTAGAAGTGCTTTTGACATAGCAGATGCTCAATAAATATTTTCATGATGGACTTATTTTATCCTACTCCAGAAGCTTTGTAGGAACCAGCAAGGTAAATAAAAACAATTTTTTTTCTGCTCAAATTTGTTGAACATCATCAGTGCATGAAGCTGCATGCTAAGCATTTAGGGGAACACAAGATATGAAATAAGACATTGACAGCTTCCCCCAAATTCCTGGCTTTGGGTGGATCATTATATATATAATAGACCTTATCTTACTATTTCTTTTATCTTTGCATCACTACCTTTTTCCTCTAGAAAGATTATTTTTCTATATCTGATTCCTTAATCCTGGAGCTCTTTGGTTGCCATCAGTCTTGTTTCAGACTCCTACTACTTCTGTAGGTATGGTCCCTCACAAAGAGATGTCTCTCTGCTTCACCGTTGTCACCCACTGTGTCTAGAGGGTTGCAGCTGCCAACACGCAAAAATCCAACATGGCTGCACCTTGGCTTTTTAAAAAATTTTATTGCAGTGTAGTTGATTTACAATGTTGGGATAATTTCTGCTGTACAAAAAAGTGATTCAGTTATACATACACACACATCCATTCTTTTTCAATATAGGTTATCACAGAATATTGGTAGAGTTCTCTGTGCTATGCATCAGGTCCCCACTGGCTAGTCATTCCATATATCTCAGTGTGCATATGCCAATCCCAAACCCCTAGTCCATCCTTCCCACTACCCCACCTGTCCCCCTTGGTAACCAGAAGTTTGTTTTCCAAATCCGTGAGTCTGTTTCTCTCATGTGGTCCCTTCAATAAGTGCTGACCCATCAACTTACCATAACAAGTACAAAAAACTTTTCTCTGATTCTCCAAGTCTATATCTGGCCCCACCTTAATCCACCAACTCTCTCTCCCTGTTCCTTTGTAAAGATCTTCTGTCAGACAGGCCTTGGTCCCCAGGAATAATATTATACTCATTCTCGCCTCCTTCTGTTTATTCACTGAATCCCCCCCTTCCTCCTGCTACCACTAGGGCTTGTACCAGCCAAGCTAACATTTAGTGGAATTCTTGTAACAGGCACCCATTATTTCATGTATCAATTTTGACTTCTGAACTTTACAGTGCTATTTTGGTTTATAATAAGAAATATGTATTTGATCTTCAACCCTGCTTCTTGCACGAGGTTCTAAAACCCTTGGAATTTCCTAAGGGAGGAAAATGATAAAAGATGCCTTTTATTATGTTAATGAGGTGACTTTTAGACACCCCCCCACACACCTAAGAATGGGGGCTGGTTGCCAGGAAAACTGGATTAGAGAGTTGGAACTTTTAACCCCACTCGCTGACCTTTAGGGAGGGGAGAGGGGCTGGAGAGTACATCAACCGCCAATGGCCAGTGGTTTTATCAATCATGACTATGTAATAAAGCCTCCATAAAAATCCACAAGATGCAGTTCAGAGAGCTTCTGGGTTGGTGAACATGTGTGGATTTGGGGAAATGGTGCACTTGGAGAGAGCACAGATACCTGCACCCTTTTCCCTACCTTGCACTATGCATCTCTTTTATCTGGATATTCCTGGGCTGTATCCTTTTGTAATAAACCAGTGATCCAGTAAGTGAAATGTTTCTCTGAGTTCTGTGAGCCACTTTAGCAAATTAATTGAACCTAAGGAGGGGGTTGTCAAAACCTCTGATCTAGGGCTCATTGATCAGAAGCACAGGTGACAACCTGGACTTGCTATTGGCATCTGAAGGGTTGGGGGGGGGGCAGTCTTGCAAGACTGAGCTCTTAATCTATGGGATTTGCTGCTCACTCTGGTAAATAAGTCAGAATTGAGTTGAATTATAGGGCACCCTGCTGGTGTCCAAGAATTGTGTGGTGTTTTGTTCACCACTTTGGAGTTGGTGAACAAAACACCCTATTAATTGTTGGTATCTTTAAAGCTCATGCCACCCTGCAGTAGCACCCTTTATTCTTTTAGGGTGTTGACATCTTCCACTTTCTTTCTGACCCTACCTTTCCATCAAAATAGTATGATGTCTTTTTTCAAAATACAGATTTATGGGGTTTAAACCCAGACCCACCAAGTCAGAATCTCGGGGTAGGGGAGTAGAGGAGAGTCCAGCTGGATTCACAGTTTTCATTTTTAGAAAGTTCTATGGACTAAATTGTATCCCCTCAAAGTTCATATGTTAATGCCCTAACCTCCAAATATGACTATATTTGGAGATAGAGCTCTTAGAAGGAAGAGAGCACCCATCTACAAGCCAGGAAGAGAGTTCTCATCAGAAACCTGTCATGTTGCTCTTAGGCTACCAGCCTCCAGAATTGTGAGAAAACAAATTTCTATTGTTTAAGCCACCCAGCCTATGGTATTTTGTTACAGCAACTGAAGCAGACTAAGACAGCAAGGCTCTGAGAGGATTCTCATGTGGCTTATTTCGGCCTGCCTCCTTTCACCCTTTTATCCAGATAACCCCCATTCATCTTTAAAGATTTGGCTTAGTGTGATCTTCTATAGTTTGCCCTTCCCTGAAACTCAGGCAGCACCTGGGCCAATGCAACCTCCTTGAATTAGCACTGGACTTACCATAGGCCTGTGCTCACAGTCTTTCTGTATCTGATTGCTCTGGACTATGCCCTGGACCAGTGTTAGTTCCAGAATAGTTTATTGTTAGAGGCTTAGGGGCAGCAATCTGAGTGCAAGGGACAGTGCCTATCAGGGGGATTGTCTGTGGTACACTCAGTATAAAAAGATTGAGAAAAAGTAAATTCTTATCAAAGGAGGACTACCTTTGGCATTATCACTTAAACATCACGTCTCTCTTCCTATCTTTGTATCTACCTTGATTATTCCCTGTCCTTTCTAAAAAAAAATTCATTCTGTGTCCCATCCCCACAGAGCTTGATCAATTTGGGGGCAGTGATAATGCGAATAACTACTCTTGGATTCGTTCAGTTTATACAAACACACAGATGCAAATAGATCAAGCTGTGTTTCTTTCCCTCTTTGGTTCACAGTCAAGGAAACAAAGTATGATCTCTTACTTCTTCAGTTCTGTGGTCCTTGCATGAAATAACACTGGCTATCACACTGGAGGACGGAAAGAGTCTAGAGCAGTGTAAACATAAATTAGGTCCAGGGAGATGGAGTAGACATATTTTTTTTCCTATTACTCTCACTAAGTACTGTTAAGAACCCTGGACATTGTATATAAATCAAGCATACAAAATTTCTAAAAGGTTGAGAAAAGAATGTAGACTGGTTAGGGACCTCAGGACCTGAAGAATGATACACTGGTGAGTTCCCTGAGTTGTCTATCTTATATTTCTCAGACTTGAAGATAAAGAAGCCAGCAACCCAGGAACACCAATGCATAGAGGGGAGAAAAAGCCCAACAAAACCCTGGTTTCTCTAGGCAAAGGACCAGGAGAGGGACAGTTTAGCAAGATAGAAAACATTCATAAAATAATTGTTCTACTCTTCAAACACCAAAAAAAAAACCCCATGACCTCAATCCATGTCCACCAGCAAAGGCCAAGTGGGACGTACAGACTTTCACCTTGAAAAGCTGAAATGAACATCCCCTACAGATTAGGTCAAAGTAGAGACCTGAGACTTTCATTCCCACCAGGCAGTAATGAGCCCTCTTTCCACTATGATGTCAGGGAGACCACCTGGAGGGCTTGGACCTCCATGCCCACATGCAGTAGCAAGGTGTCCCTCACATTCTCTACTTGGGTGGTGTCAGAGGAGGCCTAAAGGAGAGTAATGAAACACGTCTAACATTATGTCACTTGAAGCCGGATGAAGAGCCAGAACTCCCACCCCCACACTAGCAAAATGAAGAGCACTCCCCTAACTTGAATGTCAACAGAGGCCAAGTGGGAAACTTGGATTTCTATATCCACTAATGAGGTGGCATTCTCTCCTTCCATCACTGGAATAGGGTCGAATAATGTCAACTTAAACAGAAGGTTTGAATAAGATCCAGAGACTCAGAACATAGTATGAAAATGTCCAGATTTCAATAGAAAGTCACTCATAATAACAAGAACCGGGAATATGTCAAACTGAGTGAAAAAGGACAATCAATTGATGTCAACACTGAGAAGACAGAAATGTTAGGATTATTTGACAAAGGTTTTAAAGCAGCTATTATAGAATCACTCTAAAACGTAATTATGAACATTCTCAAATCAAATAACTTTATTTTTTTATTTTTATTTTTTTTTCTTTTTAGGGCCATACCCATGGCATATGGAAGTTCCCAGGCTAGGGGTCAAATTGAAAATGCATCTACCAGCCTACATCGCCCCACAGCAATGCAGGATACGAGTTGTGTTTGCAACCCACACCACAGCTCATGGCAATGCCAAATCCTTGACCCACTGAGTGAAGCCAGAGATCAAAAACATGTCCTCATGAATACTAGTTGGGTTTGTTTTTTCTGTGCCACAACGGGAACTCCTCGAATTTTAAAGAGGGAAACCCTCAGCCAAGAAACAAAATCTCAGCAAATAAATAAAAGATATAAAGACCAACCAAGTGAATAATTTGGAATTGAAAAATATAGTAACTGGGAGTTTCTGTCGTGGCACAGTGGTTAACGAATCTGACTAGGAACCATGAGGTTGCAGGTTCAATCCCTGGCCTCGCTCAGTGGGTAAGGGATCTGGCGTTGCTGTGAGCTGTGGTGTAGGTCGCAGACGCAGCTTGGATCCTGTGTTGCTGTGGCTCTGGTGTAGGCTGGCAGCTGTAGCTCCGATTAGACCCCTAGCCTGGGAACCTCCATATGCCACTGATGCGGCCCTAGAAAAGACAGAAAGACAAAACAAACAAACAAACAAACAAACAAATACTGGAAGCCAGATTGAAGTGCCACAATATTTTTGAGGAACTGAAAGAAAAAATCTGTCAAACTCAAATCCTATGTATTGCAAAAATATCCTTCAAGAATGAAGGAGAAATAAAAAAACATTTTCAGATGGAGGAAAATGAAGAGGATACCAGTAGCAGATGTTCTCTTGAAAAGTGGCTAAAGGAAGATTTCTGAGAAAAGGAATGCCAGGAGGAAAGAAAGAAAATGATAATTAAAATTGTTAGTAAATACACTAAGCTTTCCTTGTCCTCTAGAGTTTTCTATATTATGTTTGATAATTGAGGTCAAAATATAACACTTTCTAATGTGCTTCCAAATGTATGTAGATGAAATATTTAGGACAATTATTTTATAAAAAAGAGATTAAAGGGAGGAAAGGGACATTAGTTTTCTATACCTTACATAAACTAGTAAAATGATGATACCATAAGTTATGTATATATAACAGAATCTAGAGCAACCAATAAAAAGGTATATAAAGAGATACTTTCAAAAACACCATAAAAAAATCAAAATGGAATTTTAAGAAACGTTCCAGTAGACTAGGATGCAGGAACAAGAAAACAAACAAAAATAATAAGAAAAAATAAATAAATAAAATGATATACTTAAGCCCTAACATGCCAATAATTACATTAAATGTGATTGGTCTGAATAAGCCAATTAAAAGACAGAGTTTGGCAGAGTTGACTTTTCTTAAAGTGACCAAGCTATATTCTTCCTGCGGGAAGTTCAGTTCAAACAGAACAGAACAGGAAGATTGAAAGTAAAAGAAAGGGTAAAGATACATCAATGCAAACATTAATCAAAAGAAAGTATCAGATAAAGTAGACTTCATAGCAAAAAGAACAAGAGACAGAAGGGCAAATTATATATTAGTAAAGGGATTATTTTATCGAGAAGACATAGTAATTCTAAATGCATATATTCCAACCCAAAGAGCCACAGAATTCATGAAGCAAAAACTGGTGTAACTAAAATGAAAAATAGACAAAATCACAGTTATAGTTGGAGACTTCAAAAATCCTCTCTCAATAATCGATAAAACAATTAGACAGGAGTTGCCTAGTGGCCTAGCAGTTAAGGATTCAACATTGTCACTGCCGTGGCTCAGGTTCAATCCCTGGCCTGGGAACTTCTTTTTTTTTTTAACTCAGTGAATTTTATTACATTTATAGTTGTACAATGATAATCACAACCCAATTTTATAGCATTTCCATCCCAACGCCTGGCCTGGTAACTTCTGCATGCCATTGGTGAGGCCAAAAACAAAAACAGAAACACCCCCCCAAAAATAAAACAATTAGGAAATCAGTAAACATGTAGAAGAACTCAAAAAAAAATATATGTGTATAGAAGACAAAGCAAAATGGCAGAAGCCTTTCCTTATCAGTAATTACTTTAAATGGTAAGGGATTAAACTCTACAATTAAAACATTAAATAGTCAGAATAAATTTTTTAAAAAAATGATCCAACTATATACTTCTACAAGTGACTTGTTTTAGATCCAGAGACTTTTGAAACACACAACCTGAATGAATCTCCAGCAACTTATGCTGAGAGGAAAAAAAGCCAGTCCCAAAGGTTACATACTATATGCTTCATTTATATAACAGTCTTGAAATAACAAAATCATAGAAATGGAGAATAGATTAATGATTGCCAGAGGTTGAGTGGGTGGATATATGAAGGAAATGAATGAGTCTATAAATGAGCACCATGAGGGATTTTTGCAGGGATGGAACTGTTCTGTATCTTGATTGTATCAGTGCCAATATCCTGGTGCTGAGATTGTACTACACTTTTGCAAGATGTTACCATTGGGGAAACTGGGTAATGGTTACATGAGATCTCTCAGGATTTTTTTTTTTTTTACTACTGTATACGAATCTACAATTATCTCAGAATAAAAAAGAATAAAATAAAAAATCAGAATACATAGAAAGAAAAAAATTCTGGATGCTAATATACTATCCCTGGATGACTATTATTGCTGGCTTTATTTTTCCTTTGGGCTTTAAACAATTTTTGAATTCGTCTAATAGGAACTGCATTAATCGTATATTTATTTGGATTATTTGTGCAGATGTATGGGGATCATCCAAGTGGTTTTCCTTCCTCTGTCTTCTCCTCCTTCCCACAAGATTCCCAAGTTATCTAAGCAGCCTCCCTACCAGACTCATATCCCACCCCACCGCACCACACCCCTATATCTGCATTTAGATCTTGCATTTACACTATAGAGTCTTTTCTGCACCCAGCCGGGATCAAAGCCTTACCTTTAGGCTAGGGTCTGTGAATGAATTTCAGGTTTCAATATGTGGAAAAGGACAGGGGTAGAATTTGGAAGATTCAGAGAGGGAACATGAGGCCCTTTGCTCCATCCCTGATAAATTACATAGTACATAACCTAGAAAATGAGAGAAAAGCTCCTGTGATATGGTTGTGCTTGTTTTCTTTTTTTCTTTCTTTTCTTTTCTTTTTTTTCTTCACTCTCCCACACAGCTCTACAAATGAATCCAGAAACAGTCACCTGGCTCCCTTTTCTCCTCTAAAAATGTTGTTTCTTGTCTTGTGAGGAATGAATGCCTACCGCCTTCCTAAACAATATATCAAAGCCCTGAAAATCACTTCTGAGACACCAAGTTTTTGCCCTTAATTAATTTCTTATTTCACCTTGTTCTTACTTAATGCTGAAAGCATGTGGTTTGTTTTAGTTTTAACTGAGAGCTGCTGGCTTAGATTCCTGAAGGATATTTTTTTTTTTAAAGGGACGACTCCAGCTAAATTTTTTTCCAGCATTTTATTATGAAACTTTCAAAGACTCAGACAAGTTGAAGGAATTTTTCAGTGAACGCTTGTATGCCCATCCTATAGTCTACAATTTACATTTTATTGAACTTGCTTTGTAATATACTTTCCCATCTAGCCACTCTACAGATTCATCAATCTGTTGTATTGTCAATGTGAAGCATTTCAAAGCAAGTTGTTGACTTTTGTATACTTCCCCCTAAACATTTCAGTATGCATATCATTAGCTAGAGTTCAGTAATTTTTTTAAATGTAAAATTTGCATACAACAAAAAGTGGTATATGGGCTGAGTTTTGACATAACACGTGCAAGCATGTAATCCAAATTTCTGTCCAGATACAGAAGAGGATCATCAGAAACTTCCCTCATGCCCCTTCCCACAACACCCTTCAGAGGTAACCAGTGTTCTGACATTTTTGTGTTGTAGCTTAGTTCTTCCTCTTCTAGAACTTCATTGAGTTTCCATTATAATGGAACCACAATGTACTCTTTATAGAAAACTTCTTTCACTCAGCATAATGAATTTGAGAGTCATTCTTATTGTTATATATCAGTAGTTCATTCCCTTTTATTACTGAGTAGTATTTCTTTGTTTGAGTACACTACAGTTTATCCATTCTTCTATTAATGGACACTTGCCCTCTTTCTAGTTTTTATGCTGTTATGCATAAAGCTGCTATCATTGTTTTTTGTGTGTGTGTTAATAAATGTTTCCCATTTGAGAAAGTGCCCTAGGGTATTTTAGTTGCAGGAATTGGGGTGGGGAATGTGATGGTCTCACATGGTGGTTGGCTGGTGAACTGGACCTTAGCTTAGTCCCCAGAGATGACATTGGGCTCTAGCCTTCCCTCCACCCTGAAAAAAGGAATATCTATGTCCTTGACTGCACTTCCTCTCAACTCATAGATTACTCTCTTGGAGCAGGCTTAACTGTATTAAAATTTTCTTTTGATGTGTGATTTAACCCTCATAAATCAGTCAGTTTTTCTCATTGTCCACGGGCTCCACCTTAACACCGGTTTCCACTGTGTTTGGTATAGACAATGGCAACAGGGCTCCTTCCGGGTGTTCCAGTTCCATTCTGGTCATCTATTATCAGCAAGTCACTGTGTAATAATTCTAATTAAAATTTTTAAAATTAACATAAAGTAAAATTGACTTGGAAAGTGTACAGTTCTATGAGCTGTAACACACTGTAGAAAAAAACTTTGTCCTTTAATGGAAAACTATGTATTATCTATAGCACACTCTTCCAGGCTTTCTGATTTAGGACTGTTCATTGTCTTTGAGGAATTTTGCAAAAAGCAAAATGATTTTGTAAATTGTAGGTGACTGATAGATATTCAAACTCTGTTTTATCCAGTAGGGTTTTGATTGACTTCCCTCCTTTCTGTGGAAAAACCAGTTTTACCCTTATTTGCAATTCAATTCCTTCTTATAAATGTGTGCTTCTTTCACTATTCCTTTTAAACTGGTTGTAACATCTGCCTATGTCCCTCATAAAAAAAATAAATATTTTACACATATTCATTTTTATATTTGTCTGAGAGCTGTGAATTTACCTTTTTCTGAAAATTATGTTTCTCCCATTTTAATTAAAATATTGTTTACATACCATAAAATTCACCCTTTTTAAAGAATGGAAGGCAGTGTTTTCTTAATATTTTAGTGTATTTACAAAACACAGAAACCATCACTAATTCCAGAACATTTAACATACCTTTGAGATTCATCCAAGTTGTTGTTGTATCAGTAGTTCCTTCCTTTCTATCGCTGAGCAATATTCCACTATATAGGTGTACCCCAGTTCATTTATCCATCACTTATTGAAGGATATTTGTTTTTCCAGTTTTTGGAGGTTATGAATAGAGCTGCTATAAATATTTATGCACAGGTTTTTCATGTATTGTTATTTAATGTTCAATTTCTCTTTTATTTTTAACATCCCAAATTATTTGTTATTGTCATCATTGGATTTTTTTAATCAATGGCTATTAGATGAATTTATTTGTTCAGTGTGGTAGATTATACTCTTCAAACCATATATCCTATCCTACCTGCTCTTTTGCAGTATGGCCTTGACATTCCCCCTTCAATAGGTAGAGTTTAATATTTTTCCCCTCGAATCTGGCATTGGCCTTAGTGTCTCTTAGTAATCAATAAAATATGGATGAAGTGACACTGTATGACTTCTGAGGCTAGATCAGAGAAGGCCACACAGCGTCCACCTGGTTCTTTCAGAACACTCACTCTCTGGACCTCCCATGCAGAGGCCAATTGTAGGTGCTATACTTAACTGCAGTTTCCACTAAGCAGCCTTTGAGTTATCCCAGTTCACATGTCAGGCATGTGGGTGAAGAAGCCACTAGATGCTTCCAGCCCTCTGCCTTCTGAGTCATCCCTAGCCATTTAAGACTTTCCAAACGGTGAGGCCCCAGACATCATAAGGCAGAGACAAACCACTCTTGCTGCATGCATAAATTTTTCAGCGAACAGTTTTCATTTCTCTAGGATAAATACCTAGGAGTGAGTCATGTGGTAAATGAATGTTTAACTTTATACGAAACTACCAAACTATTTTCTAGAGTGGCTGAACTCTTTTGCATTCTCACTAGTAATATATGAGAGTTCCCATTGTTTGCAGTCTTCACCAATACTTGGGGTTGTCATCATTTTTTAAAAAAAATCTGTGGCTGCACCCGTAGCATATGGAATTCAATTCCTGGCCCAGGGATTGAATCTGAACTGCAGCTGCAAGGCAGGATCCTTTCACCCATTGTGCCGTGCAGGAGATCGAACCCATGCCTCTTCAGTGACCCAAGCCACTGCAGTTGGGTTCTTAACCGACTGTACCACAGCAGGAACTCCTCATCATTTCTTAATTTTTGCCTTTCTAGTACATGTACAATGATATCTTGTGGTTTTAAATTTCTTTCTTTCTTTCTTTCTTTCTTTCTTTCTTTCTTTCTTTCTTTCTTTCTTTCTTTCTTTCTTTCTTTCCTTCCTTCCTTCCGTCCTTCCTTCTTTTTTTTTTTCTTCAAAGTCTGTGGCATATGAAAGTTCCTGAGCCAGGGATTGAACCAGTGCCATAGCAGTGAGCCAAGCTGCTACAGTGACAAATCTGGATCCTTAACCTGCTGTGCCACAGGAGATCTCCCTAATTTGCATTTTTTCTGATGGAAAATAATGCAGAACATTTTTTTCATGTGCTCTTTTGCATATCCTTTAGTAAAATGTCTATTCAAGATTTCTGCCATTTTTAAATCAGTTGCTTTAGAGTGACATTTAACAAAATTTAATCTGATAATATCCCACATCTCCCATTCCCTCCAACATGACACTTGTCTCTCATTTTATTTTCCATTCAGTTTTTCTTTGTGATGTACATTCACTGTTTTGAAAAATGCATGTACCTCTGGAAACTAAACCCCTATGAAGTGATAAAACAGTCATCACTTCAGAAAGTTCCCTTGTGTCCCTTGCAGTTATTCCTTGACCCAATTTCCCCCCTAAAGTAATCAATATTCTGATTTTTTTCCACCATAGATTTTGTCTGATATAAATAAAATCATACAAAATGTAGTCTTTTGTGTAAGACTTTCTAATTTAGCACATTTTTGAAATTCATCCATTTTGCGTGTATCAGGAGTTCCTTCCTTTTAATTGCTGAGTAGTATTTCATTTTATGAATAGGTCACAGTGGACTGATCCATTCTTCTATTGATGAACACCTGTTCTGTTTCCAGTTTAGGCTATTATGAATAAAGCTTCTATGAACAATCATATACAAATCTTTTTCTGGATATATGTTTTTATTCTTCTTGGATACATACCTAATAGTGGAATTACTATAAGATTATATATATATATATATATATATAATATATATGAAAATGCCATATCTTTTTCCAAATGTGAAGAAATACTTCTTTCATCCAAGATGACTTAGGCATCTCTGACTCATGGGTTTCCCAGGAATAGAAGTGCCCTTTGTTGTGGAAATTGTGGAGGTGGAATGATTCCCACCCCCTTCCTGGATCAGAATTGATTCAAGAATATAAGTGCCTCTCCTAGCAGCTCTGCTCTCACAGCTGTCAGCCTTGGTCAGGGGGAGGCGGGGAGGTTTAATTATAATGCTTCTGACAGTTTCTGAGCACAGAGCCCAGTGCCTGCTGCACCAACAGCTGAGCTCAGCCTGAAGCTGCCATGCTGAAAACTCACCTCTCAGTATCTGGTTCTTCTTCAGTAGGCCTGCTTAATGGTCCAAGAATTTCACATTTCCGCATGATCAGTGCTAGTCAGGTGCAGGTTGCAGGCACATTCCAGCTTAAGAGGCTTGCAGTGCTTTCCTCAACTTACCTTTGGGTTAGGGTTAGGGTGCAGGATACAATGTAGCAGAGCCCAAACCAGGGGAGAATGAAATCTTTAACACAATCTATATTCTCACAATTCATCATATTTGTATATATATGTCCACTGACAGACTCTGCTCATGTCCCTCTGGGATCCTTTTTTATGTCTTCTTTCTCCCTTGACTGATAAGGAGAGCAGGGTCACCAAGATGCACTGAGAGGTAAGACACTCTTGCTCCCCCCCTTTCCAAGTGCTCTTTACTTCCTCCCATAGCACTTCAGTGGTGCCTCTTTTATGGCACTGAACACATTCTTCCCTGTATCATCACTGTTTAAAGTTACTTGTTTACTTAATACTCCACCTCGTTCCAGAGAGTATTTGAAGTGATTTGTGAGAATAATCGAATACAAAAAATGGAATGAAAGAAAAACAAAGATGGGGACATAAAATGGAGTCAGGAATGCAATTTTTGTGCATTTTTAAGCCCTTCTGATAAATGTAAGTGCTATAAGGAAAGACTTGTTTTATTCATCTTGTATTTCTTTTTTTTTTTTTTTTTTTTTTTTTTTTGTCTTCTTAGGGCTGCACCCGTGGCATATGGAAGTTCCCAGGCTAGGGGTCAAATCAGAGTTATACCCGCTGGCCTACACCACAGCCACAGCTACGTGGGATCCGAGCCACATCTGCAACCTACACCACAGCTCACAGCAACGCCGGATCTTTAACCCACTGAGCGAGGCCAGGGATTGAACCTGCATCCTCATGGATGCTAGTCAGATTCGTTTCCGCTGAGCCTCGATGGGAACTCCTCATCTTGTATTTCTAACAAATCTTGGTCTATTATTTTTTAAAAAATAGTTTTATTGAAATATAATTCACATACCATAAAATTTACCTATTTAATTGTAATATTCAATGTTTTTAAGTATATTTACAGAGTTGTATAATCATCAAAACTAATTTTAGAACATTTTCATCACCCTGTGAAGGAACTCCATACGCATTAGCAGTTAAATCTCATTTTCCCCTACCCTCACCTCTGGCAACCATTAATCTGTTTTCTGTCTCTATGGATTTGCCTCTTCTGGATATTTCATGTAAATGGATATATATATATTTCATATAAATAGATAAATATTTCATATGAATGGATATATATATATAGCCTTTTGTATTTGGTTTTCTTCACTTACAGTATTTTCATAGTTCATCCAAATTGTTACATGTATCAGTATTAGACTTCTTTTAGGGCTGTGTAATATTCCATTACATGGATGTAACACATTTTGTTTATCCATTCATTTATTGATGGGCATTTATGATATCTCCACTTTTTGGCTATTTTTAATAATTCTGTTATGAACACTTGTGTACAGGTTTTTCTGTATGTGTATGTTTTCATTTCTCTTGGGTATATACCTAGGAGTGAAACTGCTGGATCATATATTAACTCTGTTTAATCACTTGAGGAATTGTCAGACTGTTTTCCATAATGGATACACCAATTTACATTCCTACCAGTGCATAGTGGCTCCAATTTCACTACATTCTTTTCAAAAAAATTGTATTGAAGTGTAGTTGATTTACAATGTTGTGTTAGTTTCAGGTGTACAGCAAAGTGATTCATATATATATATATATATATATAGAGAGAGAGAGAGAGAGAGAGAGAGAGAGAGATTCTTTTCTATTATAGGTTATTTTTTTGTTGTTGTTGTTGTTGTTGTTGTTGTTGTTGTTGCTATTTCTTGGGCCGCTCCGGCGGCATATGGAGGTTCCCAGGCTAGGGGTCGAATCGGAGCTGTAGCCACCGGCCTACACCAGAGCCACAGCAACGCGGGATCCGAGCCGCGTCTGCAACCTACACCACAGCTCACGGCAACGCCGGATCGTTAACCCACTGAGCAAGGGCAGGGACCGAACCCGCAACCTCATGGTTCCTAGTCGGATTCGTTAACCACTGCGCCACGACGGGAACTCCTATTATAGGTTATTAATTTCTCTACATTCCTGCCAGTATTTTTCACTATCCACCTTTATGACTCTTCCTTCTTAGTAGGTGTGAAGTAGGATCTCATTTGGTTTTGATTTGCATTTCCCTGATAACTAATGATGTTAAACATCTTTTCATGTGCTTATTGGCCTTTTTTGTATCTTATTTGGAGATATGTCTCACATATCCTTTTCTCATATTTTATTGGGTTATTTGTTTATTTTTGAGTTGCAAGAGTTCTTTATATATTCTACATATAAATTCTTTGTCGGCTATATGATTTGCCAAATATTTTCTCCTATTCTGTGGGTTGTCTCTTTATTTTCTTGATGATATCATCTGAAGCACCAATGTTTTTAATTTTGATGAAATCCAAAGTATCTAATTTTTGGTCAGTTCTGTTTTTGCTGTTGTATGTAAAAAGGTTTGGCTTAACCCAAGGTCAGAGAGATTTTTTAACTCTTTCTTGCACATACTGGACGTGCACATGTTTAACAACAAGAGCCACCATTTGTTGAACACTTGCTTTGAGCTTGACATTATGCCATGCACTGTCAAGAGGGTCTCAATGTCAGTAACAGCAACAATAATAGCTAACTTTATTGAGTTCTTATGTGAATGATTTCATTTAATCCTCACAACAAATCTTTGAGGTAAATATGAATATATCTATTTTACAAATAGAGAAACTGAAAATCAGAAACATTATCTGCATGTGATGCCTAAAATTGCTGTAGCCATCAGCCGGCCATGAAATGAGGCACTGATGTCAAACTGTGGGGAACATAAGGGAAATATGGAAAGAACCGGCTATGGATGAGATAACAAATTGAAAGGCAAATAACGATGTCAACCAAAACATTATTAGCTGACATTTCTTGAACACTGAACAAAAGTTATCTCATTTAATAATCAAAATAGTTCTTGGAGGAAAAATACATGATAAGGATCCCACTATGAGGTTCAGAAATGTTAAGTACTGTAGCAAACCTTATTGGTACTTTCCACTTCTTCCTCAATAATGGAACCCAATTGTTTTTACCTTCCTCTGGGTGGTCATAATGGGGGGGGGGCGACTGAATTTTTTCCCATCCAGAGGAGGTGAATCATGATTAATGAAGCCAGTCAGTGGTCTCATTCCCCTTGTCAGTAATAAGTTTTAACATTGAAATGGGACTCATACTGGCCAGTGGGACCTGAAGGGAAGTCTGCTAAGGGGCTTCTAGGCAAGATTTTCATTGAAAATAAAAAAAGAAGAATCTTTCACTTCCTCTTTTTCTTTTCATCGTTGTACCCATCAGCACCTAGTACAAAGCCAGGTGTGTAGAAGAAACTCAGAAAATATTTTGTGGAACGAAATATCTTGAGTGCATTATTACATAGGTCAGTTTTCTTTGTTCTTTTGCTTTGATCCATACAAGAATATTTTAGATCAGGAATGATCCCTGAGACTGGCTGTCAGCAAGTACTTTCTAGAAGTTATTTCCTGGGACTTAAATTAGGCCAGTGACCACAGGCATCACTCATGCTCTTCTAACCTTGTGGAAAAACTACATAAGGATTCACATTCTTTTTGTAATATAGAATGAAATACAATGTTTTGCTTGGCTTAGGCAAAATTTACAGAAAACACCTTTCACTGACATTATACCTGCCAAACTTTCTCCAAGATGGCACTAGATTTAAATCTTATTTTTTTAGTAAATTTTAATTATACAAATAATACATAAATGATTAAGCCTTATTTCTGTAATGTCATTACCTTATACAAATTATTTTTCTTTTTGTTGATGTATATTCTCTAATAATTCTTTCTGAGGGTTTCTTTGGGTGGTAAGTTTTCTGGGTTAGTATATGCCCAGAACACCTTTATTTCTCCCTCCCACTCATATAATAGTTTGGCTTGGTATTAAATCTGAGGTTCAACACTATTTTCACTCAACAATTGGAAGATATTACTCCATTGCTTTCCTACATCTGATGTTGCCAATGGAAAGTCTGATGTCAAACTTATTTGTTTATTGTACATGGTCTTTATTCTATCTTTGAAAGATTTTAATATTTTCATGTTTCCTTGATGCTCTAAAATCTCATTGTGGTGTGTCTAGGTTTAGAGGTTCTTAAGGAATTACTATTTTTTTTTAAAAAAAAAAGTTATCCTTCTTGGCACTTACAGGGCCCTTTCAAGCTTGAGGATTTGAGACTTCAGTTCTAGGGAGTAGTTTTTTTCTTTGTTTGTTTTGCCATTAATTCCTCAAATATTGATTCGCATCCATTCTCTCTATTTTTACTCAATGGAACTCCCTTTAGACAAATGTAGAAATTTCTTGATTTGTCTATTTTTCATGCCTCTCACCTTTTCTTTTCTTTTTACTTTTTGGCCACACCTACATGCCAAAGTTCCAGGTTACTTTCCATCCCTTTGTCCCTTATACTATGCCCTGGGAGAATGCTTCAGCCTAAATTGTCAAGCTCTCTGATTTAATCTCTGTTTGCATCCATCACAAGTCTTAGTTTAGTTCATCTATTGACATTTTAACTTTACCTATGTTACTTATTTTTTTAAAATCTCTTATTTTTCATATTTACCTATTATTGTTCCATAATTACTTGTTCTTTCATAGATGTGATTTCTTAGCATTGTGAGGTTATTATTACTTTGTATTCATGTTCTGAGGATTCTGTTTACCTATAAAATGAAAGTCCTTTCATTTGTTGAGTTTATTGTCTCTATTTCACAGCATCTGCTTTGTTTCAAATGTTTGGTGATTCTTTTATTATATGCTTCTCTCCATAGTTGAGAGTTTTTTAGACTGTCTGCTCCTTCTGTTTATGCAGCCTATTTCAGAGAATAGAGGGAATATATATAGGGGCTGTTTTCAATCAGAGTGGACAAGATGGAGAACATGCCTTAAGAAGGCTACCTAAATGGATCAGTGTGCCCCTCTATTTCTTTTTTCTTTTTCTTTTTTTTTTTTTTTTTTTTTTTTTTTGCTTTATAGGGCCGTACCAATGACATATGGAGGTTCCCAGGCTAGGGGTCAAATCAGAACTAAGTCGCCAGCCTACACCACAGTAATACAAGTCCCAAGCCGCATCTGCAACCTACACCACAGCTCATGGCAACACCAGATCCTTAACCCACTGAGCGAGGCCAGGGATAAAACTTGCAACATCATGGTTCCTAGTTGGATTGTTTCCACTGTGCCATGACAGGAACTCCGCCCCTCTATTTCTTATTAATACTTTCATCAATTTGGCCATTGGTCATCACCCATGATACTAGACTCTCATTATCTTAGCTCCCATACTCATTGCTTTCACTTGAAGACAGATTCCCTCTGTTACTACTTGCTGGTCCATGTGGTGGGGAAAGGCACAGAGAGAAGTTGAGTTTTCTGGCTTTTCTTCCTGTCGTAATGAGTAGTTGCCTCTAATATGAATAGTAGCCTCTAAGACCACTCCTTTGTGGTAGTTTTTACCTTTTGGTATGGAGAACTCCTGGGGTACTCTTATTAGCTACAAGAATACTCTCCCATGCATGTCCTGGGCTGTGGTTTCCCTTTTTAGTTAAACAAATAAACTTCTCATCTTTTAAGGAATCCTCTCAGTATTGGGCCCACCAAGAATGATTTCAAGTGGGACCATGTATTGAATCATTTTTCTGTTGTGTCAGGTAGAATAGAGCAAGTGAAAAATCTGTAAATAACACTGGCTCAAGGAAAGTTTAAGCTTATTTCTCTTTTACATAAGCAAATTTTGTAAGTAAGTTTCCCAGGACTGATATACCATCTATCTATCTATCTATCTATCTATCTATCTATCTATCTATCTATCTATATAGTTTACTACATAATCACCAGTCTCCAGTCTATTTTGTTGTTCTGCCATTCTCAATACCTGGCTTCCACTTTCTGTTGCAAGATGGTTGCTTGAACACAAAGCACGTCATCACAATTCAGCCAGTAGGAAGGAAAAAAGGGCAAAAAAAAAAAGTGTGTGGTCTCTCCTTCTATGGATATTTCCCATAAGTTGTACATGATACTTCTATATTCTGGGGGTCTGGTAAATGTAGTTTTATACACACCATGCATACTATTAGGAGCTTTCATATCATGTGTGATTTATTCCTCAAAACAACTCTTATATTATTCCTATTTTATAAATAAACTCTACTAACTTACCCAAGGTTATGCAAGTAATAAGCTGTGGAACTGGAATCTAAACTCAGATCTGACTCCAAAGTCTACCCTATTCATTTTTTCCACTATACGTGGTTCTCAACCTTGGATATACATTAGAATCACCAGTGTAGCTTTAAAAAATACTAACGCTTAGGAACCACACCAGATCAATTAAATCAGTCAAGAGTATTTATTAAAGCTTCTGGTTCAATTGTAAAGCCAGAGTTGAGTACTAATGCCCTTCTTAACTTGTTTCTTTTTTTTTTTTTTTTGCCTATATATGCTATGTGTCCCTCTGTCAAATATTTTCCTAATTACCTGATTGTTAACACTCTGCTTAAGTTTTTATTTGTCTGTGTAATTTTTAAAATTATTTTGAAAGAATACAGAAATACCTTATTTCATATTTTATTCAGATTTTTAAAAATCATTAAGAAATGTATCAGACATGCAAAATTTTACAGATTCTGAAAATCTGTAACCAAACATATTAACAGACTACAGAAGAAAAATCACACAATCACATCAATAGATGCAGAAAAACCATTTGACAAAATCCAACACCCGTCCGTGATTAAAAAAAAAAAAAAAAACAAAACCTCGGAAAAACTCTAGGAACAGAACTTGCATAACTTGATACAGTACATCTACCAAAAAAGAAACAAAAAAATTCTTAAATTAATATCATACTTGATACTTAATATCATTGATATTAACACTTAAATTAATATCATACTTAATGAAAGGCCAAATGCTTTCCAGTTAAGATCAGGAACAAGTCAAGAATGTCCATTCTTACCATTGCTATTCAATATAGAACTAGAAGTTTTGCCCAGTGCAATGAGGCAAAATGCAGAAATAAAAGGCATTCTGATTGGAAAGGTATAAAGCCATCTCTGTTTGCAAATGTCATGATGATCTATGTAGACAATCCCAAGATAATTACAAAAGAAAAAATTCTGGAACTAGTAAGTGAATTCAGCATGGTTGCAAAAATAAGATTCATATTAAAAAGTCAATTGCATTTCTATGTACTAACAATGAACATGTGGAAAGCAAAATTTTAAATACAGTACCATTTACAATCCTTAAGAGAAATACTTAGATATAAACTCAATAGAAAATGTATAGGACATGTATGCTGAAAATTACTAAATGCTAAGGAAATAAATCAAAGAAGATCTAAATAAGTGGAGAGATATACCATGTACATGGATTAGAAGGCTCAATATATTAAACATATCAATTCTCTTCAAATTGGTATATAGATTTAACACAATCCCTATCAAAAATCTCAGCAAGAATTTTCCTACATACAGGCAAGATTATTGTAACATTTTTATGGGAAAAAAAAAAGGATGTAGAGTAGCCAGAACAATTTTGAGAAAGAAGAATAAAATGGGAAGAATCGGTCTCCCTGATTTTAAGACCTTTTTTAATAACTACAATAATCAAGAATGTTTGATATTGGAGGAGGGATAGATACATAAATCCACAGGCTAGAATAGAGAATGCAGTAATAGACTTACAAAAATATACTCAGTTGACTTTTGACAAAGGTGAAAAAAGCAATTCAATGGAGGATCTTTTCAACAAATTGTGCTGGAGCAGTTATATATCCATAGACAAAAAATATGAACTATCATCTAAAACTCACATCTGATACAAAAATTAACTCAATGTACATAATAGATTTAAATGTAAAATATACATATATGAAATTTTTAGAATATAAATGTGTAAATATACATATATGAAATTTTTAGAATATAAAAACTTCAGGACCTAGGCTTCATGGAGAGTTCTTAGACATGACATCAAAAGCACAAACTATAAAAAATGGATAAATTAAAAACTTGTGTTCTATGAAAGACCATGTTAAGAGAATGAAAAGACAAACTACAGAGTGAGAGAACATATTCGCTAACCCTTATATCTGACAAAGGACTCAGATCTAGAATATACAATGAATTCTCAAAACTCAATATTAAAAAAACAAGCAATCCAATTACAAAATGGGCAAAAGGCACAAAGAGGCATATTACTGAAGAAGATATACAGTTATAGCAAATGAGCACATGAAAAGATGTTCAACACCATTACACATTAGGGAAATGCAAATTTAAACCACAAAGGGATATCATTACACATCTATTAGAATGGCTAAAATAAAAATACCAAATACTGGTGAGAATGCAAAGCAACTGGATCTCTCATACATTGCTGGTGGGAATATAAAATATTAAGCCATACTGGAAAACAGTTTGGCAGTTTCTTATAAAACAGAATATACAATTATCACATGACTCAGCAGTTGCACTTCCAGGCATTTAGTTTCCAGAGAAATGAAAACTTACAGCTGCAAAGAAACCTGTGCACCACCACTTACACTTAGCACTCATTTATTCCATTTCACTGTGTGTAACATCCCATGTAAGAATAACCACTAATTAAATTAGTATTCTGTTGATAGACACTTGAGTTATTCTAACATTTCAACATTTCAATAATGCTTTTATGAATATCCTTGTAACTGTCTCCTTGAACACATGTGTCAGAATTTCCCTAGGATGGAATCTAGAAATGGAATTTCTGGGTCATAGGTCGATACACATTCTCAATTATACTACTACCAAAAACTACTCCAAAATTGTACTAACTTATATTTCTTCCAACAGTGTATGAGAGTCCCTGATGCTTTTTGTCTTCATCTATACTTGATATGTCATACTTTAAAAATTTCCACCAATCTAATGGTTGTAAAAATGCACTTTGTTTTAACTCGAATTTCTCTAGTTATGTGTGAGGTTTAGCATATTTTTACCTATTTATTGGCCATTAGGCTTTCCTATTTTATGAACAACCTGGGCATATCCTTTGTTCATTTTTTTTTCTATTGGAATTTTTCCTTTTTCTTACTGACATGGCATAATTGTGTGTGTGTGTGTGTGTGTATACACATACACATATGTATATATGAATGATCATGACATTAAACTATGTCAGTTATATAAGATTCAAATATCTTTTTCCCAGTCTGCTATTTATCTTTTAATGTTCTAATGCTCTTTTGCATTCAGAACCTTTAAATTTTCATGTAATCAAATTTACAGTCTTTTCCTATAAGATTTCTGCTTTTTGCATACTGGTTAAGAAAATCTTTTTGCTACAAGGAATTGGAGAATCACCTACATTTTAATTCTAAAAATTTCCAAGTCCTGTTCTTTATATTTAAGTCTTTAAAACAGCTGGAGTTTATTTTTATGTACAGTGTGAAGTGGGGATCTAATTCAGTTTGTTTACTGTATGAAAGTTAACTGTCCCAATATCGTCTATTGAATAGTCCAATGCTTTCTTTAATCTATCCAATTAAAGAAATACTCAAACTGGGAGTTCTCATCGTGGCTTAGCAGTAAGGAACCCAACCAGTATCCATGAGGACTCAGGTTCAATCCCTGGCCCTGCTCAGTGGGTTAAGGATCCGGCGTTGCCATGAGCTGCAGTGTAGGTCACAGATGTGGCTCAGATCCCACGTTGCTGTGGCTGTGGCACAGGCTGGTAGCTACAGCTCTGATTCGACCCCTAGCTTGGGAACTTCCATATGCCACAGGTGCAGCCCTAAAAAGACAAAAAAAAAAAAAAAAAAAAAGAAAAAGGAAAGAAAGAAAAGAAATACTCAGACCTACTATGTGCTAGACATTGTTCTAGGCACTTTGCATATAGTATTAAAAACAAACAAAATGTGGATTTCCCTGGTGTCCTCAGCGGGTTTAAGAATCCAGCGTTGTCATTGCAGTGGCTTGAGTTGCTGCTGTGGCACAGGTTCCATCCTTGGCCTGGGAACTTTTTGGCACAGCCAAAAAGACAAAACAAACAAACAAAATGTTACTATTGGAATTATGGATTCTATTTCATTAAATATGTTACAATATCACTTCTTTTATGGAGCTTATATTCTACTTTGGGTAGATATGTAATCATATAATAAATTGGTATATTAGATAGCATGTTAGAAGATGATACGTGTTACAGAAAAATGGAGCAGGGTAAAGGAAATTGGAGTGCTGGGTTGGGAAGGAAGGCTATAACTTTAAATAGGATGGTCTGGTTTGGTCTTGTTGAAAAGCTATTTGGGCAAAGACCTAAGAGAAGTGAGGGAGGTGGCCTGTGAATATTTGCAGGATAATAACATTATATTTAATTGATATTTGTGAATTTCATAAAAATTCCTGTTGGATTTTTTTTACTGGATTTTTTCATATATATGTATATATATGTGTGTGTATATATATATATATATATATATATATATATGTATGTGTGTGTGTATATATATATGTATATACATATACACTAATTTATATACTAATTACTTTAGGGAGGGTTGATGCCCTTACAAAATTGCGTCTTGCCATTTATGAGCCTGGTCTGGCTCCACATTTATTCACAGCCTCTGTTATGTATTCTTTAATAGTTTTATGGTTTTATCAATAAAGGTCATACACATATTTGTTGGCTTTATTACTATGTACTCTATAGTTTTTTTGGTCCCCATATACTGTTTGTGTATATTTCCAACCCTACTTCCTGTCTGCTTATCCCACTCCCCCCCCCGATTCTACTCCCGGTTTCTGATAGGTGATGATCGTATGTGTGTGTATGCATATATGTGTGGAGCGGGGGTGGTGTGAGATATGGATGAGGGTCTTGTTTCCTGACCCTTATCCTAAAGCTGAGTTTGATTAACCCACACCACAACCTTTCTTTTTCATGATTTTTGCAAAATATATATTCTTGTCCTGTCTCCTCAGTGAATCTTCAAGTCCCTCAGGAGGAGTGACTGATGTCTTCTACTCTGCATTTTGCCTGTAGTACTGGGCACATTGTAATTACTCAAAAGGTCTTACTGGTACATTTCCCACAATGGGATTGCTGTACTTTTCCTTCAATCTCTTCACTCCATTGACCCCTCAATCATGACTTTCCCTTGACCTTCAAAGTTGACTTCCAAACAGAAAGATGCATTTTCCCTCTGGACTTGTACCTGGGACCTTTACTTCTGCCAGTGATCCTTCTCCTTTGAGGAAGTCAGAGAGAGAAAATGTCTTGATTAGTAGCTGAGAATTCTTTAAGAAGAATTACGTTGGTGAGATAAACCAGACCAGTTTTTGTAAAAAGTTTTCCCAGAAAGCATATGTCTATGAGATGCTTGGGGGAAAGAAAAGATCCTGAGTTAAAAGAAAAAGGAGGATGCTCTTTATATTAAATTGTTCTCTTGGAGAATTTCACCATATTCTAAGTATATTAAAGGCCCTGAGAAGTTTATGATAAATAAAATTAATTTTGTTTAGGCCATCACTTTTTCAACATATTTGAGCACAGAACCTTTTTTTTCCTGTTTTAAAAAAATACCTATTAACATCCACATACCTCACATTGGGAAACTGATTTTGTTCACTCTCTGTTTTCTGGTATATATAAAGCAAACAAAGCCATCTATCCTAGATTGTCTTCTAAAGACATTTTGCCTGTAGTAGTGTTGCAAAGCCTAGATCAGGAGGAAATTTCTCTTAAGATCTATTATAAATCCTTTCTGGACAAGGGAGTTGCATCCATTCATTTGGAATTTCCATATTTCTCTGCTTCTATTCCTTCATATTTCTTATTTCTCTGCCCTTGACCTGAATAACCTTGCATTTTCAAGAGGTGGCCACAAGGTAGGGCAGAAACAAATGAAGAAGATGGGGCAGGCACATGTTGTCCCCTGAGGTACTCATTTAGAAACCGTGAGAGCAGCAAAATGTTGGGAGAACTTGACTTCGCAGGTTGCACACTTGACACTGACCACCCCAGTAACATAGATAGCTTAGACTTTGCTAAGCCATCACCTTCCAGAGGAAAAAAAATCATGTTTTTATCCTACTTTGAGGCAGCTTACAGTAAAACATGAGCATAGCGAGTGCTTAACTATAAATCATCTAGCATTATATCTAAAAAGGAGGGTTAATTATACTAGGAATCGGATAGAAGATAATTCATGTTCATGCTATTAGCTTTGAGCTTCCTGAAAGCCAAGCAAAAATGGCACCATGATAGTTCAAAGTTGCTACATATTAATGCATGTAGCCTCAGTTGTGAAGATGGTAGCCACCCCCACAGGAGTTTCTCAACCTTTTCTTTTGTCTTATAGTTTGGCCTGCTTTCTTGAATTCAATATGGTTGCCTCCTTTATAACATATTTGATATAAAGAAGCCAATTAGTAACAAATAGGCAGTTTGAGTTGATAGCTGTTAATGTCTGTTTTGTAGCCATCACATGGAAATGTCTCTAGGTTAGATCTGAACTCTTCGACTCTTGAAGGTAAATGCTGCAGATCCCACTGACAAAATTACTACACCAAGCTAAGAGATCTTTGGGATCCTTCTTCAACATCATCTTCCATGAAATTCTGGAACGATTTTCCCTTGTCTCTTTCCTACTCCCTCTTAGTCTACTCCACTAACCTTATTTCACAAGAACCAGTTGTTGAATGCATGAACTAAAACGCCCTAAAGAATTTGCATATTTGGTCGTTCTTCTCTCAAGAAGGTGAAAGGAAGAGAGCTACCATTGCTAAGAAGCCTGGTTCGAGTGTCTGAGTCTAGCCCCCAGGCAGATGAAGCCAAGGTTTTGGCCAAGTGAAATTGCCAATTCCCTAAAAGAAAAGGCTAGTACATTGCTGGTTGTAGCATTCTGAACTTGCCTGTGCAATCTTTTTGCTACCCTGCAATTTCCTGTTGGTTATAAATGAAACCTTTCTAGCTATTAATGCAGCCTGTGAATTGAAAGAAAAGCATGTAATTAATCAAAGGAGGTTGGGGGGATTCACTAAGCCTGAGTTATAGGGGAGAAGCTGGACAAGGCACTAGGACCTAGAAGGCATCTATCCACCCTGGCAGGAATTTCTTGCTTGGAGCTCAGACAACAAAGGCATAGAGAGATTGGTTTTCTTTCTCTCAGCATCTCCACCCAACCAGCAGAAAACCGGTGAGTGGGGCTTTCGAGTGATTTTCAGGCAGAATGTAACAGATGTCAAACGGGAAAGCACAAGGCAAAGCACTCTCTCTCCTTCTCTCTGTGTGTTCTCTCTCCCTCTCTCTCTCTCTCCCCACCCCCCAACCCTTTTTCCCCCCTTATTCTATCGGAGTTTTTCCCTAAGCCTCTACCTGGGATTTTGCTTTGGAAAAGTGAGTTTGATGTTCCTTTGTTTTCACTGTGATGTCGATTTAGAATAATACAACCCCAGATTCTAAAGCAGAGCCCAGCGTTGCTCGCTCGTCCGGGGAAATGCTTGCTACTTGTCTTGAGGAGGTGGGGTCTTTTACGCTGCAGGTTGTCTGACAGAGACAATGCTGAGCTCAGCACAGGTCATGGTGACATTGGAAGATTAGAGGGACCGAGCCTGGTAAATCTACTAGGCACCAGTCCTCCTTTATCTCCTGTCCTCCTGGTCCCTTGCAAATATCTCAATGTGGCAGTGTGTAGCAGCTGAGCCCTGCTTGCTTTGTGAGTCCTTTTATCCCCATCTGTGTGATGCATGTTAATAGTTTGTTTCCGAGGCTGTCACTACCTTGGCTAGCCTTTGGGGCTTCTGTTGTATTTGGTTTCATAGTGTGATCTATCTATCTACCTTTTCTTTCTTTCTTTCTTTCTTTCTTTCTTTCTTTCTTTCTTTCTTTCTTTCTTTCTTTCTTTCTTTTCTTTTCTTTTCTTTTCTTTCTTCCTTTCCTTTCCTTTCCTTTCCTTTCCTTTCCTTTCCTTTCCTTTCCTTTCCCTCCTTCATTCCTTCCTTCCTTCTTTCTTTCTTTCTGCAAAAAGGGGGAAATCAAATCTGATAGACAACCATCTTTTGCCTCAGTAACACACCTGGGAAATAGACAAATTTGGGGTGAATTTCCTGCTGTGAGGGCAAAATGACCCTTCATTCAGGATAGAAACCCAGAACAATGAAAGGTGTGCTTGCTTCTAAAGGTCCCATATGCTGTCCAGGGACTCATTTGGGAATCTTTCAACAATTAAATTATTCCATTAAGAGGTGGGGCTGCATCATTGTGGAAGTGGCGGCGGGGGGGGGGGAGGTAGACCACCTAGGAAAAGGTGGGGGAGGGAGATTTTGTGACCAAATGGTACCAGGGGTGAAGCAGAACTAATAATTTGCTAAATAACTGATTTTTCTAATCCTTTTTTTCCAGCTTATTTCTTATGAATGTTGGATAGCTGCACCAGCTTGGTGGGGAAAGGGTTGATGAATAGCACAAAGACTCTGGCTATTCCCTAGAGGCTGTCCCTTTAAAAGAGAATCCCAGTTTATTCTGGGGGGAGGGGATGCACACATTAGAGCAGGAGAGAGGGTTTGGATTAAAATTAAAACATTCCCCTTCCTAGTCATTTTACTGAGGTGCAAAGATTGCTTCCCCAGCCAGAGATGCTAACCTTGGCTAGGTCCTTCTGTTCTCTTCAAGGAGAATTTTGTCAGGCTATGGATTCATTTACAACTGTTAGTCATGTGGGCATGTGTGAAGAAACAGATGCCAGTTTTAATGTATTTAGCCTGAAGTTACAATTTGATAGGAGCCACTGTCAGTAGGATTTTAAGCTATTTCAAAATCCCTCCCTCGCCTCTGTTTGGAACAGCGCCCAAAGTGCCTCCCTCCCTATTGCTCACCCCAACCCCCCAGCCACCAGCACCCCCAGCCCCTCCTTCTTCTCTATTAAGATCAATATTCCTGCAGGTCAGGGGCAAGCAGCAGATGGGTCACGGGCTTTTTTCAACCAGTTCTTTTCACAAGCAGCAGATTGCAGATCTGGATCTGGCTAATATTTGAATTCCTTTCTCCCTCCCCCCTCCACTCCTCACCCCTTTTTCTTTGCTTTTTTTCATCCCCACCCTTTTCTCCAACACTCAGGTCTCTGAGGTTCCACCAAAATATGGAACTTGATTTTGGACATTTTGACGAAAGAGATAAGACATCCAGGAACATGCGAGGCTCACGGATGAATGGGCTGCCCAGCCCCACTCACAGCGCCCATTGTAGCTTCTACCGAACCCGAACCTTGCAGGCACTGAGCAACGAGAAGAAAGCCAAGAAGGTACGTTTCTACCGCAATGGGGACCGCTACTTCAAGGGCATTGTGTACGCTGTGTCCTCTGACCGTTTTCGCAGCTTTGACGCCTTGCTGGCTGACCTGACACGATCTCTGTCCGACAACATCAACCTGCCTCAGGGAGTGCGTTACATTTACACCATTGATGGATCCAGGAAAATCGGAAGCATGGATGAACTGGAGGAAGGTAATTCAAGGAGTGGGTGGTGGCCCTTGGTGGGAGGTGGCATCATTAGTTACGGTTGCATTTATTTTATTCAAAGAAATGGGGAAATATATTTGTTAAACCATGAGGCTGATGCTGAGACTTCTGAATCATTAGCCATTACCCTTCGTGGTCTTTAGTCTCCGCTGGGGTTGAAGCGTGGCTGGTGATGAGAATGCTTTGTGTTTATCTCCCAGGGTATACAAAGGAAAATCTGAATTGCGCCTTTACTCTTGATTTTATTCATAATTCATGCTAAATAGCACTATAGAGGCAGACCATGAAATCATTAGAGATCTAAAATGAGGAAGGAAGTTTGGTTCAGTTAACAGAAAATATTATACCCTAATATCTTTTGAACTGCTGAGAGACTATTTGTGAATTGCCACTCATGGAAATATGCACCCTAAAAGCAGGACTTCCTGGACGTAGTCACAAAGGATTATACTTTTAGGTAAGTGGTCACTGCTCAGCTGTTGCTTCTAAAAAGCCCACTTCAGGGTGTGTCCCTAAAGCTGAGGTCATTGAGAGAAATACCAAAGAAAGCTGTAGGTATGTCTGGTATTTTAATAAAGACTCTTCCTATTAGAATAGGAACTGACTCACTGTACCTACATCTGTTTAAATCCTTTCTAGATTTTGGTTTTGCAATTGAATTTTATGACAAGAGTGCTGAAAATCCTGACAACCTGTGCACCCAACTCGAAAATAGGGAACATCCCAGCTGTTAACAAAACTTACTCAGCCATGGAGTCTTTTTTGTGGTCCTTTAGAAAATAGATCTTGGAAATTTAATGTTAATGTCTTAATATTTTGCTTTATCAAATCAAGTATATTGAGGATGCCTCCCTACCCCACTTTTAAATTGGTAGAACCTATGTGATCCGTTTAACCTGACAATGCTTTAAAGGACAGCCCTGAGGAGTGGTGATAATGAAAATGTTCTCCCCCAGACCTCTTCCCATTCCCCAGACGTCCCTCCTCGTTCTTTCCATTCCTTGAGCAAAGGTGAGTTTAGAGCAGGCAGATCTCTAGGGAAACCAAATTCTGAAACAGCCGGCAAGGAAGGAGGAACAGCACATTCAATGACTTGGTGTGGGAGTGCCCCGCCTCTGCATCACTGCTTCTAGGTTTCTTGTGTTCCTAGACAAAGGAGCATGAGGGCTTCCCTTGTACAAGACCACATTCTCACAAGTAGCTGCCGTTTCTCAAGTCAGGTCAAAGGATCTGGGGCCAGTTGCTAATAAGAGACAGCATCCATATGGCTATTGGATCTGGGTCTCAGGGTTCAAGTCTGAGGCTTTTTCTCCAAGCTGACCTTGAAAAACAGTGCTGAGGAGGCTTAGATTATTTGATCATGTGCTGGATGGCCAGGCAGAGGTTAATCCCAGGCTTCTTCTGAACATTTAAGGATTGGCCATACTGGCGAATATTTTAAAATAAAGGAGAGTCAGGGCAAACTTCAAGGACTTGAAGCTGGGTAGAGGGAGCTGTCCAACAGAGTAATCGTTAGGGTGTGTGTCATTTGTCACTGTAAAAGCCATATCTCTGTCTAATTTGAGGGGTTTCTCAGTAATAATTTTCACAAACAAAGCACCCTGAATCACCCAATATGTCCTCATTTCCACTAGCTGTGATCTTTTGAAGACCGTGAGAGATGCTTGGGCAAAATTCTGAATCAAGTGACATTGTATTTGGAGCAAGGATTAGCACGTTCTTGTGTCTGATATAAGAGCAGTATCATGCACAGATCCCCCCAGCCAATCCATTTTGTAACATGTCTTGTTCAAGGACAAGCCCTTGATATGGACTTTTTTTTCACCCTGGATGTTTGTGTGTGTGTGTGTGTGTGTGTGTGTGTGTGTGTGTAGGTGTGTGTCCTGTGTTAATCTTAGTTCAGTATAGGTAACAAATACAATTTTGAAGACTGCAACTTTCTTTCTTCTTGATCCTTTTGAGTCCTGCTAGATTGGACTTCTCTCATCTACCACTCCTGGGTGCAATAGTAAGTACTTCCTGGTGAATTTCTGGACCTTGCAGAGTGTGAATAAGGCTCAGTTGCATTTATTCATATGTCATCCACAACCACAAACTGCAGTGGCCCTCAATACCCTCTCAGTCCTGAGCACTGCCCGTTGTTCAGTCAAGGAAATCCTAGGATATCTCTCAAATAACACCAAGAAATGTGATCAGTTTTTCCACTACCAGAGAGCCAGCTGGGAAAAGGCACAGATATGAAGAGGATAAAGAAAAAGGGTCTTTTTCTCTCCTATTTTTGTGTCTTGCAACCACTCATGTAGGAATGGAGGACAGAAGTCCCTTACTTTGTTAACATTTGAAAGAGGTTGAATGAAAGATTAAAAAAAATAATAATTCAAACATGTTGCTTCCCAAGAGACTTCCAACTGAAAAAGTTTGGAAAGATCCCTGGGTGAAGAGTCAAAGGCACTGGGTTCTTGTCTTAAAGTCAGAAGATTATAATAGGAAAAGAAGTCTTTGGAATCAGATTTGGTTCAAATCCAAGATCTGCCACCTGCTAGCTTGTGTGAACTTGGGGAAAACCATTTAGACTCCCTGAGCCTCAGTTGTTCATCTGTAGAGTGGGAATAACTGCTCTGAGGATTAAATAAAACAATGGATATGACATGTTTAGTATTCTGCCTGGCACATAGAAAAGCACTCAGTAAAGGTTAGCTGTTACTATTTGAGCCATCCCAGTTTATAGCCGGCTTAGCTACATGGCTATAGCTTTGTCTTTATCGTCATTGTGACTAATTGTTTCTCTTTTTAAAATAACTTTAAAAAAACTTTATTAGGGTATAACCTGCATACTGTAAAGTTCACCAACTTAAGTGCAAAATTCAATGATTTTTAGAGAATTTACCAAGTAGTGAAACCATTATTATAAACTAATTTTATAATATTTTCATCACTCCCAATAGGAACTCTGTACCAAATAGCTGTCACTACCCATTTCCCCCATTCTATCCAGCCTTAGACAACAACTTATCTACTTTATGTCTCTACAGATTTGCCTATTCTGGACATTTTATAGAAATCGAATCACACACTGTGTTGTCTTTTGTGACTGGCCAAACTTAGGAAATGTTTTCAAGGTTTGTCCATGATATCCCAAGTATCAGCACTTCATTCCTTTTTTGAAGAATAATATTTCATTGTATAGATCACATCTGTGTATCTATTGTAATATTATTATCTGTAAAATGAGGCTAGTAACACCTGCCTTCTTTATCTATTAGAGTGATTGTGAGGATAAAATTAGATAATAGATATGGAAACACATCAATGAGGTAAAACTATAGCTACAGAGAACTATTATTGTTCATGATGTAATAAGGATGATGCTCATGAGAGGTTGGAATAGCCAGTAGCTCCCAAACCTGGCTGCCTTTCAGAATCTTTTAGAGCTTTAGAAAAATATTGGTTCCTGAGCCACACCCCAAATTTGCTGAATCAGAATCTTCAAAGCTAGGGCTCTAGAATCTGTTTTTACAGACTTCCCCAGGTGAGTCTTATGAGCACTTGAAGTTGGGAAGTACTAGATTAAGTGATCCTGATGGACTCCATTCAGTTAACTGTAGTGGTAGGAATTCCTAGGAATAGAGAAATCTTTGTTTTGTTTTGTTTTGTTTCTTTTTAGTTTGTAGATCTTGAATGAATAATGGGGCTTAGAAATACTATGTTTCCGATATGAGTATTGCTACTCTGCTTTCAAATGGATACATTATTCAATAGTTAGCCTAAAATAAAATGAAATAGCAATTGGCTAGAAATCACTCTGGCCTTGCGACACTCCTTTGTCTAATGTCTCTAGTCTACTCTCTACTGCTAGATGCTGAAAACAGCAAGGGGACCATTTTGGGTCAAAGTCAGGTTGTTGATGTCAGCTTTCCCACAACTCCCCGGGTATACAAACGGTTTTCATGAAGCCATACGGAATGTGGCCATAAATGTATTAGCTGTCTTCCCAGTGGGTCAGTGATTGAAATCCACCAGTGACTTCCCTTTTTGTCTTGTTTAGTCCTTCATTGTAGAATTGTTCCTTCCCTTCACATCCTAATTATTTCCCCGCTTCCTTGTATGTAAGTACCCTGAACACTCTTAGGGATATCATTTTGAGCATTATTATTTATGTAGACCACGGGACAGAACATTTACAACTGGGACCCTCTCGTTGGAAAATCTGAGCTGTGTGATGGCACTAGCTATGATCACCTTTCTTTGCCATAGCTCATTTGTTCCAATGAGATGAAACCACCTTCTCACGAATTTATCCTCTAACTACGAAAGCAAGCACATAGTCAAGGAGGAGGATTTTAAGATACCTGAGAGAGTGCTACATCACCAATAGATCTGATAATACAATAAAGTACCATTTAATATTTTCTTTCTTGAGTGAGGAAGCCCGGGAAAAGGAGCAAGCCCAGTCAGAAATGCTTTTGCACTGAGAAACTATAAACATGTTGAATGTTTTTGAAAATGGAGCCCTCCTGAAAGGGAAGTGAGGTAGACATTAGATCATCTTGAGCCCACAGCTTGTTCCCTTCCTGCCTTTTCAGCTGGCCTTCCATGATTTCATTTCCTTACCCCCTTGCCCTGAAGCACATTGTCGATTCCAGCAAATTGTCACCTTGCTTGGCTCTGAAGCCAGCTTTCCTTCTAGGCTTCCAATGAGTGGGAAATGGCCCCTGGAAGCTGTGGCAGGATGGGAACCCAGCTGTGTAAAGGTGCAACGCACTTCACGTGGCTCCAAGTGCCAAGCAGCTGGATGTGCAGGAAGCACTGAGCTCTGGCAGCACATGTTGCAGATGCTTGCAACATCAGAATAAGGAAACCTTGGTCTAGAGAAGCAGCACATCTGAGGTCGGCTTCCATGGGCTCGTATTTGTCCACAGTAGTACAAGTGGAGAGTTCTCCATAGTGGGCGCCTATTTCTTTAACATGTAGTTACCATAACAACTTTATCTACTAGAGCCTGTTTGGAATTGAAAAGGAAGAACATTCCTTCCTATAGACCTTTAGGCTTGAAGGGACTTAGCTGTCACCTAGTGCAATACCTTCTGTTTCTAGACAGAAAAGCTGAGGCTCAGAGATGAAATGATTTGCCTGAGGTCACGTAGCTCATAAATGCCTGGTTGGGATTTGAATCCAGGTCTGACTCCCCAAGTGTAGCTCGCACCCACCATAAATATCCTGCCCGTTGGTGGAGGTTGCAGATGGGAGGCTCTGTACTGTAGGGGCAGAGGGCATATGGAAAATCTCTGTACCTCCCCCTTAGTTTTCATGTGAACCTAGAACTGCTTTAAAAAAAAAATTTGTCTTGGAGTTCCCGTCATGGCTCAGTGGTTAACGAATCCGACTAGGAACCATGAGGTTGTGGGTTCGATCCCTGGCCTTCCTCAGTGGGTTAGGGATCCGGCATTGCCGTGAGCTCTGGTGTAGGTCGCAGACACAGCTCGGATCCTGCGTTGCTGTGGCTCTGGTGTAGGCTGGTGGCTACAGCCTGGATTAGACCCCTAGCCTGGGAACCTCCATATGCTGCAGGTGTGGCCCTAGAAAAGGCAAAAAAAAAAAAAAGACAAAAAAAATTATCTTAAAAAAAATATCCTGCCCTCAGTGTGCATCAGCAGCCACAGCATGTGGCTTTGCTAGGTGTTAGCTATAAAGCTACTACATTTGACATTTGAAGCAACTGGACGCTTCTTCTCAACTAACAGGAAACACTCATTTTGAAGCAGTATGTCCCGGGCAGCTCTCATATTATATAATAATTATAGCTCAGTTCCAAGATGGCTGTCCTTGCTTCTTTTTTCTTTTCTTTTCCTCAGCTTCTCCTCCTCCTTTTTCATCTCCTTTCTCTCAACCCTTTCTTCCTCATTTCCCTCTTTGCTCGTTACTTCTGGTTCTCTGTCTGTTCCTCCAGATTAGGGCCTTAACAATAACAATATCTACATATATCAAGTGTTTACTATGAGCCAGGCTCTGGACTCAACCCCGTATATCATATATCACCTGCTTGGAGCCTCACAACAACCTTGTAAGGTAGCTATCGTTATCATCATTCCCACTTTGCAGACAAATAACTGAAGCCCAGGGAAGTTTGCCCCAGGGCATACAACGAGGAAATATTGGGGAACCCCATTCTGACTGACATCACCTCAGCTGCTCTTTTTCCATTACTCCATGTTGGGGCCAAAAAGGAAAGAGAGTGGAGAGACTAAAATGTACTGTTGGAAAGTGTTCAACATAGATTTGGCTGAGAGCTGGGCCTTCTGAAAAGTTCTTGGGTGCCATATGATACCATAGCCGTCTGCCATCATGTTCATTTTCATGAGGTGTTTAATCATACTCATAGTTCAGAGGCTTAAGAGGTTTAAGAGATGGGAGCAAAAAAAAAGTCCGGAGTCCTAATAGGGCTACACAGCTGACTCTCCTGAGGAGACTGTAGATGAGTGAAATCATAAATATATAGCCTCATACATTTGCACACCACCAGTTGTCTGACAGAGTTTTAAAGTACATGACAAGTGATGGAAAACATCTGACTCAAAGGCAGTGACCTCTTGGAAGGTGCCCGTGCATCTGGTAGAGTGCTAAGGCAAGAGGCCTTTTCTAGGGTTTGAGGAATATTGACTGTGCATACATGGGGGAATTGAAAGGACCCTTTCACCCTTTAAGTCACAAATTAAAGACCACACCCTCTAATCACTTGGGTTGGATTGGATTAGCCAGCGGGAACCGGAGAAATGAGGGTTTCTTTTGACCGAGGTCTTAGAGCGCCCCATCCTGGCTGTGTGTGTGTGTGTGTGTGTGTGTGTGTGTGTGTGTGCGTGTGCACCAAGTGCAAGAGGGTGCCTGTGCTCACCTACAAACCATCCCTTGGGCCTCTTGTCAAGACACAACACTAGCAGCTTCCAGAACAGTGTTGGAAGCCACTTTGCATACCTTGTATAACCACTTACCTTCCCCCGCCACACATATAAATGCCCTCAAAGGTGCCCTAGAGAATCCTACTGAATCTTCTCTCAGTGCTAACAGAGAAATTTATTAATTAACATGACTTAAAGGATTTGGTGCTACAGCCAAGCAATCAATATTTGCAGAGGGAGTGAATTATCAGCCGAGCGCCCCTGAATGTCTCTGCGCCGTTGTCCTGCTGAGACCAAAGGAAGTAGAGCCATCAGATTATAATTGTGTTTAATGCTTTCTTTGCACTGGCTAGGGTTGATTTATTTATTTATTTAGCATTATTACTGATGAGTTAAGCCTGATTAAATCACTCTGGTTTTCTGCAGCTTGACCTCTGGATGAACTTTGTATACCTTGAGGCTAATGTGTTTTCCTCAACAAATTCAACCTTTTCCAATAGTCTCTCCCCCAGACTGAGCCTACCTCTTTTCCTCTTTTCTCCAGCTTCTAGTCCCAGGTGTCTAATCCCCTCCTTTTGCCCCTGGCCCCTGTGTTTCTTCCTTCCGCTGTATTAGTCATTTCCTCTAGCCCATAGTAAATGTGAAAATTACACTAGATCCCTCCAATCCATAAATCAGACTGTATGATGTATTCTCACATCTCCACCTCATTACTTATGGCAGCCAAGGGTGAGCACTGGTGAAGACGGCCCTGAATACACCGAGCTAGTGTGTAGCATTCAAGAAAATGGAAAGGTGAGGGGTGGGTGGTGGAAATAGGGGAGAGCATGTCTCAAGCAAGAGCTAGACTTGCAAACCCGCGGAATTGTGTGTGTGTGTGCGTATGTGTGTGTGTGTGTGTGTGTGTGTATACAGCTTGTTATTTAGACAGTTTTTCCACCTGGGTATGGGGGTGAGCAGTAGAAGACAAAATTATATACACATACGTGTATTCACCCCTCCACACACGCGCGCACACACACACACACACACACACACACTTCACATTTCAGTATTCCACTGCTTAGCCATATACTCTGTGCAAAGTACAATCTGCCTTCTTGGCAAGTATAGACTGTATGCCCAATAGGCAAGGTTACTTTGGTCACTTTAGCTTGGGATTAAAATATGTTCATTTTGAAAATTTGCCTCAGTTCATAATATAACGATGGAATGGGGCTATGAATCCAGAAATAGGATGGAAATATTAAGAAATAGAGGCATGTTAAAAATACTCCCAGTAATGCTCCTAGACATAAACACACATCCTAGAAATTAATATAAACGTTTCAATTCCAATAAAACCACATCAAGGTTGAGAACCTCACTTGTTAGATTATGATTAGGTATGTTCATTGTCCATGGGAACCTTAGCTTTGTAGGATTTTTCAGCTAAGAACGCCATCATGATGAAGACTATTTTGCTGATTACTTGCCCTTGAATTGAATGAGCCAAGTTGTTAGAGAGCCTAATTAGGAATGCACTTGAAGTTAGCCATTATTACCATTTCTCCAAAAGTCCTACTCCAAGGTCAGTGTGTATTCGTCTGGTTAGAAGAGCCCATATACTTGCTATTAAACTAATCATCTCTTATTTCTTCCCTTAGGGGAAAGCTATGTTTGCTCCTCAGACAACTTCTTTAAAAAGGTGGAGTACACCAAGAATGTCAATCCCAACTGGTCTGTCAATGTGAAGACATCTGCCAATATGAAAGCTCCTCAGTCCCTGGCTAGCAGCAACAGTGCCCAGGCCAGAGAGAACAAGGACTTTGTGCGCCCCAAGCTGGTGACCATCATCCGCAGTGGGGTGAAGCCTCGGAAGGCTGTGCGTGTGCTTCTGAATAAGAAGACGGCCCACTCTTTTGAGCAAGTCCTTACTGATATCACTGAAGCCATCAAACTAGAGACCGGGGTTGTCAAAAAACTGTACACTCTGGATGGAAAACAGGTGGGTGCTTTTTTCCCAAATTAGTTTTCTCATTTGTTCTCAATCCTTGGATGACCATCAGAAATGACCTCAGGCATCATTTCTGGTTGGGAGACTTTTCCTCCATTTCTCATCATCCCTTCCTGATATATTATGTCTTACTTGAAAGAAGGGTCTTTTCAGCAAAGTAATGGACCAGGAATCTGAGGCTTTGAAATTCAATTTGCTTCTGACTTACTAAGTACAATGGTCATTTATTAACTTCCTTATCTGCTAAGAAAAGATGTGTTAGAACTTAGATCCTATACATTCTTTTGAATGTGAATTTAGCTATTGCATGATGCAACCTTGGTTGTTCAATGTATGTGACTGGAAATGAGATTTGCCCCCTCATTTCTTCTTAGATACTCTCACAGTGGTATGCAGCATCCATTCTGGTGAAAAGAGGTTGAAGTGACCCTCATCTTCTATGAAAGGAGTCATAGATGGGGGGAGCACTGAGGTTTCTGGTTCATTCTCTTTGCCTCACCCTAGACCACATTTTTTTTCTCTCTCCCTTTTCCATGTGACATAGCTGTCTTAATTTGGTTCCACTGATGGTTTGTGTGAGAAATGGACTATTTCAGGATCCTAAAATTATCCCAGGAAAGATGCTGCCATCTGTTCCTCTCCAAATCAGGTTCTTCATGTCATTGGTTATGCTGCTAAAGTGCCACCTATATTAATATCTGGGAAAGAATGCAGCCAGGCGTCTCCATCAGACAGATGCACCATTCTCTTGAGCATAGAGAGCTGTAAATATATGACAAAAAAACGTTCCAAGGGAATTGGAACAGTGGCTGGTTCCTTTGGCTCTAAAGAGAATCCTGGTCCCTCGTCAGACTAGACAAGTGCGGAATATTATCAGTCCATACTTTCTACCTCTTAAAATACCTTTGGTGCTTTAACGACTATATAGATTCTAAAAAAAAAAATGGATTCACTATATCAGAATGATGAGTGTTCAAATGCAGCACTGTGCCTCCTCCCATAATTTCTGTGTATACTGTGTGCTATAAGAGTTTAAGTTTCTGGAGTTCCTGTTGTGGCACAGTGGTTAACAAATCTAACTAGGAACCATGAGGTTTCGGGTTCGATCCCTGGTCTCACTCGGTGGGTTAAGGATCCGGCATTGCCGTGAGCTGCGGTGTAGGTCGCAGACACGGCTTGGATCTCACATTGCTGTGGTTCTGGCGTAGGCCGGTGGCTACAGCTCCGATTAGACCCCTAGCCTAGGAACCTCCATAAGCCAGAGGTGCGGCCCTAGAAAAAGGCAAAAAAAAAAAAATAATAATAATAATAATAAAATTAAAAATAAGATTTTAAGTTTCTGGGAAAATGCAAACTCATATGCATGGTAGTTTGGATAAATGTGTGGCTTCTATCTGTTACCCATCATTTTGTGATTGGAGAGAAACCTGGAGGTATTAGTTGTATGTGAGTTGTGTTTGTTGTACCAAAGCAATGGGGTTATCTGCGATGGAAAATGTTCTAACTCCCGAGCATTCCTCTAAGAATATGTCTTTTCTGAGGACCAAGTATATAATGAACAGAAGCTGTCTGGAAACAGCATTAATCATCAGAAACCTCACCTTAGAGATGTAGGACCAAGGAATTTTACAATCAGTGGATCTTAGAGTTGAGGGTGACCTTAGAAGCCATGACATTTAATGTCTCACATATGGCAAGGATATACTCTACAACCACTTCAGTTTCATAGAACAGCCTAATCTGTTGAATAGCAGTGATCGTTAGAAAGATTTTTCTTACATTGGGCATAATTCTGTTTCCTTGTACCTTCAGCCTCTTGAAGAAATACAGAACAAGTACAAATCAAGGACATAAGCCTGGGATTCAGACCTAGTTTCTAATCTGAATATTGCAACTTACTATGTGACCTTAGGCTAATCATTTAACTATCCTGAGGCTCACAGTTCTCCTCTGTGCAAAGGGGCTAATCACACCTGCCCTACTCATGGTCATGGGATTCTCATGAAAAGCAAATGGAATAATTGATATGAAAACACTCTGTAAATCAAAACACAAAATGTAAATATGTATGCATGCAATTCACTGTTAAATGAGATAAAATATATAAATGTCCAGATAATTTACGTATTTATTAACGCATGTTAGCACTCCTCCCCCTACATTACCTTCATCATTCTTGTCATGAATTTCCAATATTTTGTGGGGATATACCATACCTCGGCATTCTGTGATTGCTCTTAATAAAAAAGGGACATCTCCACCTCTTAGGTAAGCAGGCTCCAGGTCAGTGATGGGTGGGTTTTCACACTACAGCAAGCTTTCCAACTCCTTCAAACATTGGTTCTCATGTCTTTGGGGAACACATTACAAAATGTTAGTGTATGGTATGGTGCATATACAGAAACTCAAGGAGGAATATGCGAGGGAGCAGGACAGTGCCTTGGCAGGCATCAGCACCTCTGTACAAACTGTTTCTTCCCTTTAAAATGTCTCTCTCTCCTTGCTCTGACCCCAGGGAGGGTCATCTTTTAAGGCCTGGTTCAAATATCATGTTATTTCCAAAAACTTCTTTGTCTTCACCGTGCCAGGTTAAAGTAATTTTTTTTTAAATAGGTTTTCTTTTGTTTGTTTGTGGGTTTTTTTTGTTTGTCTTTTTTTGTCTTTTCTAGGGCCGCACCTGCGGCATATGGAGGTTCCCAGGCTAGGGGTTGAATTGGAGCTGTAGCCACTGGCCTACACCACAGCCACAGCAATGCAGGATCCGAGCCATGTCTGCAACCTACACCACAGCTCACAGCAACGCCGAATCCTTAACCCACTAAGAGAGGCCAGGAATGGAACCCACAACCTCATGGTTCCTAGCCGGATTCGTTAACCACTGAGCCACAATGGGAACTCCAGTTAAAGTAATCTTAACCTTTTTTTTTTTTTAATGCTTAGTTCCTAATACATTGTGGATGTTCTATAAATGTTTATTGATTGAGTAGACTGACATAAGGGGATTCTCACATGGCTTAGGTAGATGTTCTGAGATACTTTGAGAAGCCCCCTGCTTTCGATGCCCTTTAGGTCTATCAGAAGAGATAGGGGACCTCCAAAGGCATGAATATTCCATCGGGCAGCTCCTATCTATTACTTATTTGGAAGTCATTGAGGGCAGATTTAAAACAATTTTTTCCCAAGGTATATGCTAAGAACTGTCCTTGTCTCCCCACTTCCAGAAGCTCCTCATAATAGGGTTTTGGGGTCAAATTATATACCTTTCTTAGAGTTTCACATTGCTCACCGGCACATTAAATGTTCTGAGAAGTCCTGCAGAAAGGAAGCTCTTTTAATATATAATTTCTCAATCTTATTTAACCAGAAACACATTATATGGAATACACAAGTACACACACACATACACACACACACCCTCTTGGGAACACACTAGAAAATGCTGTTTGCCTGCTGAATGATTAGGACTAACTACTCTAACCTCACTGGTAAGATTGGTATGCATGGAGTAATCCACAAATCAAACATTGTTGTGTGGTTATAGTAAAGACATTAAATAACAAAGGTTATAGTAAAGACATTAAATAACAAAATTTGGGGGTGCAGTAACAAAACCTACCAATTATAAAATAGGTCCTGAGTATACTGAAAGTTGGTGCCAAACTCAACATTTTGGAGCCCAGCCCATTTCCCAATGCTAGTGATGACAGCCCTAATGTTAACACCTGTCAGTCACTTTGATTACTGGTGGGTATTCTTATTGCTTGGGAATATGATCTTCCTCTGTGCATGCTGAAGGCACATGTGTTGCAATATCTTGGACTTGCTTGGATGAGATCCCATGCCTGTCTTTGGCTAAATGTGGCACCATGCAGAAAGGACAAAGTATGGTCAAGGCTATTTGTTATGGAACATTTTAAACATGAAGTCAAGGCCATCACTTGGTTTCAGTCTTGCTCTAACTGGATCCCCAGTAGACCAGATCAAGTTGTTTTCTCCCACTCTGTTTAAATAATGATCAGTTAAAACAGCCAAGTTGATTGTACCAGATTTATTGTTGCTTCTGTTCTCATGTGTACCATTTGATGACTGATTGGCTTATGCTGATTGACAAGCAATCTGTGGACGTGGCTCTCATCTCTTTCTGTTTTTATTTTGTTTGGATGTGCTTCTGGAGCCTTTGATCTTTTTAGGGCTTATGTTTTGCTGGTATAGAAGACCGGTTTCCTCTGAGATATTTGTCGTTCTGTGTAGACAGGGAAGCTAGCCATCACTAGTAGGATGAGGTCCCAATTTATTCCTCACCTCAGTAAGAAACTGCTAATGGGATAAGGAATACTTGGTAGGGCACTGGCTACTCCCATGGGCTGTAATGGAATTGTAGGAGATCAGGGAAAACACAACGAAGGGTTGAATGATGATGCATTTTAGTTCACTCTCAGGTGAGGGTGTTCTTTGGATTCCTTGGCAGCTGAAACAGTTGCAGTGTGTTGAAAAAATTATCCAACTATTAATTTCTGTAATCAAGCCACACATTGACCTTTCTGCTTAAAAGTCATGGATGCATAAAAACTGGAACCCAAAATTCTGGTTCACTTTGTCATAGTGGCTCACTAGGTACATGTTCTAGCCTTAAATTCATTTCTGTAAAGCACAGGGCATGGTGCTTCAATTAGAGGTGCAGAGGTTTAATAATAGACTTTCAGCTTTTTGGCATCTTATACAGGGGTGCAGCTGGTCCTCATATCATCCACTTTTTGGCCATGCCCACGGCATGCGGAAGTTCCCAGGCCAGGGATCAAATCTGTGCCACAGCAGTGACCTGAGCCACAGCAATCACAATGCCAGATCCTTAGCCATTAGGTCACTGGGGAACTCCATTTTCATGCTATGTGTATTGGCATCCCTAGTCTCAGTTTTGTCCACATCCAGGTTCTGTGCAAAGATTCACTATTGCCTCAAGATCTACGCCTAAGGGATAAGTATAGCCTTTACTATTTGTGTTAGCTTTGTTAGGTCAGTTTTCAATTAGATGAATTTATTTTGTATTTCTGTTTGTATCTTCCTAGTACCAACTACTTGAACATGGAACTTTAGGTCTCAGAATAATAGAAAAGAGGTTTAAGCTAATTCCAAGATTGCCCTTAGCCTTAGAAGCTAGAACAGGAATTGTAAGAAATGTTTTGAACCATAAGAGGTTGGAATAGGGAAATAAGAGCACAAAGGGTGTTTGAACTACTACTAAATATTCCAAGAAAGACCTGCCCCTTCCATCTTGCTATGCTACATAACTGGGTGCTACAAGCACAGCGGTAATTACAAGAAACGCAGGAAGACAAGTTGGATTTAACCTTGGAAATATTGAGTGCATTTCCCAAGGTGGATGTCTCTTTATTTTACTTGTGTAGCCATTTTTTCTCCATGCCCACTTCCCACCTCTGCTCCTTCCAGCCACATCTGGTCTTACTTATACTCCTTGGCCTCCAGGTCTCCCAAAGCCAACCTCTCTCTCTCCTCCTAGTGCTATGTCCTGTCAGTCAGTGTTGGCTCAACAGAAAAGGCCACATGGACATAAATTATGCCCCCAAAGGTCATTTATCATTGACCTTCACTTGAGAAAACCAAGTCTGGAAAGGTAATGCTTGTATTATCAAAAGTTCCCCCTCCCCACCCTTCCACAGATTTGATTCCTGGAGACAGGCTTTGAAATGGATTGGCTTGAACATGAAGTTGAAAATAGCAAAGAAAGGAAACCAGGCGGGGCTCTTCAAAAGGAGATAACTTGCAAACCACCATGACATATATAGTATATACTTCAAGATGTCTCACATTGAGGTAGATTTTGTACTTTAAAGGAAGGCTTATGATGGAAGTGGTCAAACATCAAATATACAGTTCTTCTGGAAAGAAAAGACCAAGTGTAATCTGGTAATTGGTTATTTCTTTGATAATTAATCATCTTAGAGTTTTATTGTTGATGAGATGGTCTTGGTTTTGAGCAGTGATAGAGCTGAGGCTTGATCATTTCAATCAAAAGCTTTGGCATAGTATTCCAGTCTCCCACACTGACTAGTCTGTCGATATCCAACATTCAGCATATGGAAAGAACCCTAAACTGAGGTTCAAAGACCTGAGTTCTAGTTTTCACTCCATTCTCCACTAGCTATGTATTATGGGGCCAATCATGTCTCTTCTTTGGGCCTTAGTTTGAGATACATGACCTTTAAAAGGACTTCTAGCTCCACGATAACAGGGTACTTATCTCACAGTGTTGCTTCTGTTTAGATATTTTTTGCCAAGCTGCTGTTCTTCTCAATCCCCCCCACCTCTCTATGCTCCTAGGATCTCCAACCTGATATAGTACTCACCTTGGTGGATACATTGTTTCCTAGGATGGTCCCTAAAGGTAGTTGCATAGTTCTTATATTCAGATTTTTCTTGACACCTATGATAGAATGACCAAAGAATATTTTCGAACTTGCAATTTTGATTTGACATCCTTTTCTTTCCAATTGTGGATGATACGAGGAGCAGAAGATGGAGGAATCACAAAACAAAGCAAGATAAAAGCCAGCCTGCTAATTGTCTCAAGCATTTGACAGTGCCATTTTTAAAGTGTCTTCACCACAGTGATGCTATTTTCAGTCCTGGGAAGGATCATTGCCAATAGGAGAGGTTAGCATCAGAGTGATGTCTTGAGTAAACTGAAGAGGATCATCAAGTGGGGAGAGATCCAGGGATGCAGGCTGTTCCATTAGCAAGCATTGAAATAACTGGTCTCTTGTTATTAGTTCTTTATTTTTATCTTTCCTATTATTGTTATTCCCTCAAAGTGGAGGAAAAAGCATTGTCTCCAATACAGTTTTAAAGATAGCTTTATTGAGCTATAACCCCCTTACCATACAATTCATCCATTTTACGTGTACAATCCAAAGATATTTAGTATTTTCACAGAGTTATGCATCTATCACCATGATCAGTTTTAGAAAATTTTTCATCATCATGGAAAGAAACCCTACACCCTTTGGACATCATGCTCCAATCCTCCAACTCTCCCATCGCTTATCTAAGGCAATCACTTATCTACTTTCTGTCTTGACCAATTTGCCCATTCTGGACTTAATATGATGAAATCATGCCATATGAGATTCATTGTAGCTGGCTTCTTTACTCAGCATGTTTTCAGGGTTCATCATGTTGTAACATACAACTGCTTCATTTCTCTTCATGGCTGAATAATATTACATTGTATGGATATACCACATTTTATTTATTCATCATTTGATGGACATTTGTGTTGTTCCCATCTTTTGGCTATTATGACTAAAGCTGCTATGAATATTCATGTTCAGATTTTTATGTGAACATATATATTCATTTATCTTGGGTACCTAGTAGTAATATTTCTGGATTGTATAGTATGTGCATACTTAAAATTTGAAGAAATCGCCAGATGGTTTTCTAAAGTGGTTGCACCATTTTTACATTCCAAATAGCAATGTTTGAGGATTCTAGTTTCTTCACATCTTGTCAATACTTGTTATTGTTTATCTTTTGATTAGAGTCATCCTGGTGGGTATACAGTGGTATCCCATTGTGGGCTTTCTTTTTTTTTCTGTCTTTTTAGGGCTGCACCTGTGGCATATGGAAGTTCCCAAGCTAAGGGTCAAATTGCAGCTGCAGCTGCTGGGCTACACCATAACCACAGAAACATGGGGTCTGAGCCACATCTGCAACCTACACCACAGCTTATGGCATTGCCAGATCCCCGACCCACTGAGCAAGGCCAGGGACCAAACCCGAAACCTCATGGATACTAGTCAGATTAATTTCCACCGCACTATGATAGGAACTCCCTATTGTGTTTTTTTGTTTTTTTTTTTTTGATGTGCATTTCCCTAGAACTAATGATGTCAAATATATTTTCACATGCTTATTGGGCATTTGTATATCTTCTTTGTTAAAATGTCTATTTAGATTTTTGCCATTTAAAAAACTGAATTGCCTCCTTATTATTGAATGTCCTCCTTATTATTAATGTCTCCTTATTGAATCTTTATATATTTTAGATACAAGTTCTTTATCACTTATGTAATTTGCAAATATTTTCTCCCAGTCTGTAGTATTTGTTTTCATCTTTTTAATGGCTGTCTTAATTTTTCAAGAGCAAAAATTTTTTTCATTGTGGTGAACTCCAGTTTATTAATTTTTGTGTATGGTGTGAGGTAAGGGTCAAGTTTGATTGTTTGTTTCTTTATTTCTGCAAATGTGTATCCAATTTTTCCAGCACCATTTGTTGAAAAGATGACAAGTTTTTTAAAAATTTGAATTTAAGCTGACAGAAATAGCAGTGACCTATATCCTCATATCCAGCTGGTACTCTGGAATCAAAAGTTAACAGCCAAATTCTCTGCAGTTTTTTAGAACTTCCAAGAACTGTGATGTGAACTAACAGCACAGAAATTTCTCCTATATAGATGCTCTGGAATAGTATCTCAATCCAAGTCTACAACAGTGAGATTGGCTAAGCCTTATTAAGTAGAAAAAAACAAGAGGACTTAAGAGAAGTCAAAAGGACCTATCGTTCCATGGAAGTGTCCCCCATGCTCTAGGCTCTTGAAGGTCTCACTCCAGACCCATTCAAACTTGCTTGTTCTGTGTCCTATTCCTTCACGGTGGTGTTAAGCATGATTGGGGCATAGGAGTAGGGGGATGCCAATAATTGCTTGCATTACTTTTTTTTCGTAAAACTTGAGATATAATCCACATACAATATATTTCACCCATTCAAAGTATACAGTTCAATAATTTTTTAGTATATCCATAGGTATACCATAGCCAATTTTTAAACATTTTATCACCTCAAAAAGAGACCTTATACCTTTTATCTGTCACTCCCCTATCCCCCATTTCCCCTTGCCCTAAGCAACCACTATGCTACTCTCTGTATCTGTAGATTTGCCTTTTCTGGACATTCTATGTAAATGAATCATACAATATTTGGTCTTTTGCAACTGGTTTCTTTCACTTTGCATAATGTTTCAAGGCTTATCTATGTTGTGGTATGTATTTGGACTTCATTCCTTTTTATAGATGATAGTATTCCATCATATGCATGTATCACATTTTATTTATCCATTCATTGGTTGTTGAGTGTTTGAATTGTTTTCACCTTTTGGCTATTATTAATAATGAACATATGTATATAGGTTTTTGTGTGAACATGTATTTTTATTTCTCTTGAGTATATACCTAGTACTAGAATTGTTGGGTGCTGGGGTTTCTCCTGTCTCGTAACCACCAAATTCATATTCCTAAAGCATGTACCCAAAAGTATGCTCCAAACAAACAAATTCATACTCTTTTTTCTTTGGAGAGATTTAGCCCAGAGTTCTTACCTAAATGATATGCTAAAAGGAAACATGAAGGTCCTTTTAACAACTTTTCGTAAAGCTAAAGCAAATGAAAAGAATCCATTCCCCTCATCTTTTTATATTAGTTCTACCCTGGCCCTTCTAACTCTCCAGAGTCAAAGATTCTTTCTCAAAAGAAGGAACTTGGGAGTTCCCGTCGTGGTTCAGTGGTTAACGAATCCGACTAGGAACCATGAGGTTGCGGGTTCGATCCCTGCCCTTGCTCAGTGGGTTAAGGATCTGGTGTTGCCATGAGCTGTGGTGTAGGTTGCAGGCGCGGCTCGGATCCCGCGTTGCTGTGGCTCTGGCGTAGGCCGGTGGCTACAGCTCCGATTCAACCCCTAGCCTGGGAACCTCCATATGCCACAGAAGCAGCCCAAGAAAATGGCAAAAAGACAAAATAAATAAATAAATTAAATAAATTAAAAAAATAAAAGGAAGGAACTTCCAGTACAAAGAGTTATAGGCTCCTCCCAAACCACCAGTTTCTTAACTTTAAAAAGGTATATATAAAGGGATTTCCAGAACCCCAGTCCATCTATTTTTCCAAGATTCAGAATACTTTTATTCTTAATACCACAGACTCTACCCTCTCCAGGTCTTATGACGTTAGCTCCTGAGGGAAAAAAAAAAAAAGCTAGGGTGTAGAGATCCACAGAAGGTTTGTATTATTAGCTCAGTGATCTTTATCCATGGCAATTTTGCCCCCCAAGGGGGCATTTGGAAATACCTAGAGACATTGTTGATTGTCACAAATGGGAGTGAGGTACTACTAACAGTAGAGGACTGGGGTGCTGCAAAACATCCTACAATGCACAGAACAACAATAAAAAATTATCAGACCCAAAATGTCAGTAGTGCTGTGGTTGGGAAACTGCCTCACAAGAAAAAGTACAGGATAAATATGGCAGAAGATGAAGCCGAGAAGAAGTCAAGGAATAACCTTGTAAACTACATTAAAGAGTTTGGATGTTATTCTGTAGGGATAGAAGCCACTGAAGGCTTTTAAGCAGAGGAACACATGATCAGATTTGCAATTTGAGTAAGTCACTCCGTTTTGGATATTTTGTGTGACAGTAGAACTTATTACATCAATGTATTTGTTTTAGATAAGATAAAATGCCACAGTAAATACAGTATTTAAAAAAAATACACAAGGCAAGAATGAGTAATTTTATTTATGCTTATAAAAGTATCACAACTGTGATAAGTTCTTTCATTCAGTATGTTTCTTCTAAATATGTTTATATGACAGATTCAAGAAAGTTGTTTTCTTCCCCTAAAGTATTGAATTTTCTTTTTAAAATTCTATTTTATAGTTTAACCGAAACTAGTGTGTCTTTCTAAAATATGTTTCCTGGATGTTGACAATAATTGGAACAAATAAGGTGTCAGCTGTGGTATTATATGAAATATAGTCTTATTTACTTAAGTTTCCTAAAATAGATCTTTAGAAAATAACAGTGTGGAAAATACTCTGTAGTGTACTGTTTTAAAAATTGAAGTGTCATTGATTTACAATGCTGTTTGGCTCAGGTGTACAGCAAAGTGATTCAGTTACACATAATACACATTTATATATATCCTTTTTTCAGATTCTTTTCCATTATAGGTTGTTACAAGATATTCAGTACAGTTCCCTGTGCTATACAGTAGGTCCTTGTTGGTTATCTATTTTATATATAGTAGTATGTATATGTTAATCTCAAACTCCTAATTCATCCCTCCCCTCCTTCCCCTTAGGTAAGCATAAGTTTGTTTTCTACATCTGTGAGTCTATTTCTGTTTGTAAATAAGTTCTTTTGTATCATCTTTTAGATTCTACATATAAATGATATGATATAATATTTGTCTTTCTCTGACTTACTTCACATAGCCTGATAATCTCTAGGTCCATCCATGGTGCTGCAAATGACATTATTTTATTCTTTTTAATGGCTGAGTACTATTTCATTGTATATATAAATCACATCTTCTTTATCCATTTCTCTTCAGTGGACATTTAGTTTGCTTCCATGTCTTGGCTATTGTAATAGTTCTGCTGTGAACATTAGGGTGTATGTATCCTTTTCAATTATAGTTTTCTCCAAATGTATGCCCAGGAGTGGGATTGCTGGATCATATGGAAACTCTATTTTTATTTTTTAAAGGAACCTCCACACTGTTCTCCATAGTGGTTGTAATGATGTGTAGGAGGGTTCCTTTTTCTCCACACCCTCTCTAGCATTTATTATTTGTAAAATTTCTCATTATGGCCATTCTGACTGATGTGAGGTGATACCTCATTGTAGTTTTGATTTGCATTTCTCTAATAATTAGTGATGCTGAGCATCTTTCCATGCTTGTTTGCCATCTGTATGTCTTCTTTGAAGAAAAGTCTATTTAGGTCTTCTGCCCATTTTTTTTATTGTACTGTTCCTTTTTTTTTGATATTGAGCTATATGAGCTGTTAGTATATTTTGGAAATTAATCCCTTGTTGGTTGCATCATTTGCAAAGGTTTTTTTTCCCATTACATAGGTCGTCTTTTCTTTTGTTTATCATTTCCTTTGCTATGCAAAAGCTTCTAAGTTTAATCAGACCACATTTGTTTATTTTTGTTTTTATTTCCATCACTTTAGGAGATAGATACAAAAAAAGTATTGCTGTGATTTACAAAGAGTGTTCTCCCTCTGTTTTCCTCTATGAGTTTTATATCATCTGGTCTTATACCTAGGTCTTTAATCCATTTGAGTTTATTTTTGTATATGGTGTCAGAAAACATTCTAATTTCATTCTACATGTAGCTGTACAGTTTTCCTAGCACTGCTTATTGAAGAGACTGCCTTTTCTCCATTATTATATTCTTGCCTCCTTTGTTGCAGATTAATTGCCCATAAGAGCATGGGCTTATTTCTGGGCTTTCTATCCTGTTCCATTGATCTGTATGTGTGTTTTTGTGCCAGTATCATACTGTTTTGATGACTGTGTCTTTGTAGTATAGTCTCAAGTAAGGGAGCCTGATTTCTCCAGCTCTGTTCTTTTTTCTCAAAATTGCATTGGCTATTTGAGGTCTTTTGTGTTTCCATACAAATTTTTTAAAAGTTATTTCTAGTTCTGTGAAAAATGCCATTAGTAATTTGACAGAGATTGCAATCAATCTGTAGATTGCCTTGAGAAGTATGGTCATTTTAACAGTATTTATTCATCCAATCCAAGAACATGGTATATCTTTCCATCTGTTTGTGTTGTCTTCAACTTCCTTCATCAGCATCTTATACTTTTCAGGATACATGTCTTTTACCTCCTTAGGTAGATTTATTCCTAGGAATTTTATTCTTTTTGATGTGATGGTAAATGGAATTGTTTCCTTAATTTCTCTTCCTGCTATTTCGTTGTTAGTGTATAGAAATGCAACCGATTTCTGTGTATTAATTTGTATCCTGCAACATTACAAAATTCGCCAATGAAGTCTAGTGGATTTCTGGTAGCATCTTTAGGATTTCCTATGTATAGCATCATGTCATCTTCAAACAGTGACAGTTTTACTTTTTCTTTTCCAATTTGGATTCTTTTTATTTCTTTTTCTTCTTTGATTGCTTTGGCTAGGACTTCCAATAATATGTTGAGTCAAAATGGTGAAAGTGGGCATTCCTGATCTTTGAGGAAATGCTTTCAGCTTTACACCATTGAGTATGATGTTAGCTGTGGATTTGTCATATATGGCCTTTATTATGTTGAGGTAGGTTCCCTCTATGCTCACATTCTGGAGAGGTTTTTTTTTTTTTTTTTTTTTTTTTTTTTTATCAAGAATAGATGTTGAGGAGTTCCCGTCATGGCTCAGTGGTTAATGAATCCAACTAGGAACCATGAGGTTGTGGGTTCAATCCCTGGCCTTGCTCAGTTGGGTTGAGGATCCGGCATTGCCGTGAGCTGTGGTGTAGGTTGCAGACGTGGCTTGGATCCTACGTTGCTGTGGCTCTGGTATAGGCCAGCAGTTACAGCTCTGATTCAACCCCTAGCCTGGTAACCTCCATATGCCATGGGAGCAGCCCCAAAAAAGACAAAAAAAAAAAAAAAAGAATTGATGTTTAATTTATCAAACACTTTTTCTGCATCTATTGAGGTGATCATGTGGTTTTTATTCTTTAATTTGTTAATGTGGTATAGCACACTGATTTATTTGCAGATATTGAAAAATCCTTGCATCCCCAGGATAAATCCCACTTGGTCATGATGTATAATCCTTTTAATATATGACTGGACTCAATTTGCTAGTATTTTGTTGAGGATTTTTACATCTATGTTCATTAGTGATAGTGGCCTATAATTTTCTGTGATTGTCTGATCTAGGTGTTGAGAGCCTTATAGAATGAGTTTGGAGGTATTCCTTCCTCTGCAAATTTTTATAATAGTTTCAAAAAAACATATGTCAACACTTCTCTAAATATTTGGTAGAATTTGCCTGTGAAGCCATCTGGTCCTGGACATTTGCTTGTTGGGAGGTTTTTTGTTTTTTGTTTTGGCTGTGCCTGCATCATATGGAAGTTCCCAAGCCACTTTAGTAACAACATTAGATCCTTAATTAGATCCTTAACCTGCTGTGCCGCAAGAAAACTCCACTTATTGGGAGTTTTAAAATTACTGATTCAGTTTCAATACTGGTAATTGGTCTGTTCATATTTTGTGTTTCTTCATGGTTCATTCTTGTCCATTTCTTCTGGGTTATCCATTTTATTGGCCAGTAGTTGCTCAGAGTAGTCTCTTATTATCCTTTCTATTTCTGTGGTATCAATTGTAACTTCTCCTTTTATGTTTTTGATTTTATTAATTTAGGCCTTCTCCCTCATTTCCTTGATGAGTCTGGCTAAAAGCTTGTCAATTTTGTTTATCTTTTCAAAGAACCAGCTTTTAGTTTCATTGATCTTTTCAATTTTTTTAGTCTCTATTTCATTTATATCTGCTCTGATCTTTATGTTTTTTTTTCCTTCTACCACCTTTGGCTTTTGTTTGTTCTTTCTCTGGATGCTTTAGGCATAAGATTATGTTGTTTATTTGAGATTTTTCTTATTTCCTGAGGTAAACTTGTATCATTATAAACTTCTCTCTTAGTACTGCTTTTTCTGTGTCCCATAGGTTGTGGATCATCATGTTTTCATTTTCATTTGTCTCTAGGTATTTTTTTAATTTCCTCTTTGATTTCTTCAGTGATTCATTGGTTGTTTGGTAGCATATTGTTTAATCTCCACGGGTTCGTGTTATTTCAAGTCTTTTTTCTTTTAGTTGATTTCTAATCTCATAGTGTTGTTGCTGGAAAAGATACTTGATTTGATTTCGGTTTTCTTACTTTTACTGAGCCTTTCTCTGTGGCCCAGCATGTGATCTATCCTGGAGAATGTTCTATGTGCACTTGAGAAGAATGTGTATTCTGCTGCTTTTGAAAGGAATGCTCTGTAAATATCAATTAAGTTTATTTGCTCTAATGTATCACTTAAGGCCTATGTTTTCTTATTGATTTTCTGTTTGAATGATCTGTCCATTGATATAAGTGGGTTATCAAAGTGTCCCACTATTATTGTGTTATTGTGATTTTCTCCTCTTATGGCTGTTAGCAGTTGCCTTATATATTGAGGTGCTCCTATGTTGGGTGCATATATTTACAATTGTTATATCTTCTTCTTGAGTTGATCCTTCGATCATTATGTACTGTTCTTCTTTGTCTGTTATAACAGTCTTTAAAGTCTATTTTTTCTAGTGCTACTCCAGCTTTCTTTCGATTTCCATTTGCATGGAATATCTTTTCCCATCTTCTCACTTTCAGTCTGTATGTATCTCTAGATCCGAATTGGGTCTCTTGTACACAGCATACATATAGGTCTTTGTATACATTCAGCCAATCTCCAGCTTTTGGTTGGAGCATTTAATCCATTTACATGTAAAGTAATTTTATCAATATGTATGTTCTTATTGCCATATCATTAATTGTTTAGGATTTGTTCCTTAAGGCATTCTTTGCCTTTCTTCTTTTTTTCTCTTCTCATGATTTGGAGCTCTTGTGATTTTTTAGTGTTATGCTTGGATCCCTTTTTCTTTTTTGTGTGTATATCCATTATAGATTTTGTGCATGTATGGTTGTCATGAACTTTTGTATAGTGGTCTATATATACAAGATTGTTTTAGGTTGCTGACCTCTTACTTTCAAGTGCATTTTTTGTTTGTTTGTTTTTTTAGGACTGTGTCCTCAGCATGTGGAAGTTCCCAGGCTAGGGGTCAAATTGGAGCTATAGCTGCCAACCTATGCCACAGCCACAGCAATGCCAGATCCAAGTCATGTCTGTGACCTACACCACAGCTCTCGGCAATGCCAGATCCTTAACCCACTGAGCAGGGCCAGGGATCAAACCCACATCCTCATGGATACTAGTCAGGTTTGTTAATGCTGAGCTACAACAGAAACTCCTCAAGTGCATTTAAATACCCTGCATTTGTACTCTCCTCCCCTCACAATTACTAGTTTCAGTATCATATTTTACATCTAATTGTTTCATGTATCCTTAACTATTTATTGTGAATACAGATAATTTTTACTGCTTTTGTCTTTTAACTACCCTACTAGTTCATGCGTAGATGATTTCCTACCTTCACTGTATGTTTGCCTTTACCAGTGAACTTTTCCATTTTATAATTTTCTTGTTTCTAGATGTGGCCTTTTCTGCCTAAAGAAATTCTTCTAGCATTTATTGTAAAGCTGGTTTCATGGTGCTGAAATCCTTTAGCTTTTGCCTGTCTGTAAGCTTTTGATTTCTCTGTCAAATCTGAACAAGAGACTTGCTGGGTAAAGTACTCTTGGTTGTAGGTTTTTCTCTTTCATCATTTTAAATATATCACGCCACTTCCTTCCGGCCTGCAGAGTTTCTATTGAAAAATTAGCTGATAACCTTATGGAAGTTCCCTTGTTATGTGTTGCTTTTCCCTTGTTACTCTTAATATTTTCTCTTTCTCTTTAATTTCTGTCAATTTGATTGCTCTGTGCCTTGCTGTGTTCTTTAGGTTAATCCTCTATGGGACTCTGTGAGCTTTTGGGGTTTGGGTGACTATTTTCTGTCCCAGGATAGGGAAGTTTTCAGCTATTATCTCTTCAAATATTATCTCAGACCTTGTCTCTATCTCTTCTCCTTCTGGCACCCTTATAATGCTAGTGTTAGTGTACTTGATGTTGTTCCAGAGGTCTCTTAAACCTTTCTCATTACTTTTCATACTTTTTTCTGCTCTGTGGCAATGATTTCCACTATTCTGTCTTCTAGCTCACTGACCCTTTCTTCTGCTTTTGATTCCTTCTACTATTGATTCCTTCTAGTGTATTTTTCATTCAGTTTTTGTATTCAACTCTGTTTGGGTGTTCCTTAATATTTCCTAATCTTTGTTAAAAACTTATAACTTCTCACTCTGTGCATCTCTGCTCCCCCCCCCCCCCCGAGTTCTTGGATCATCTTTATAATCATTACTCTGAGATATTTCTTAGATAGATTGCCTGCCTCCACTTCACTTAGTTCTTCTGGGCTTGATCCTTCATCTGGAACATATTCCTCTGCCTTCTCATTTTGTCTAAATTCTTTATTTTATTTTTATGTATGTGGTGGGTTAGTTACATTTCTTAACCTTGGAGAAGTGGCCCTTTGTAAGGGATGGCTTGTGTATCCTAGCAGTACACTCCCCTCTTGTTGTCCAGGGGCCAGGGGCCAGATGGTCTCAGGATAGGGTCTGGTCTGCATTTGTGGACTCAGTTCCATAGGCTACAGGATCATAATTTTCTTGCTTCTAGTTTCTGCCCCCCTTGGTGGGTGAAGCTGGTCTAGAGGCTTTTGCAAGCTTCCTGGCAAGCTTCCTGGCCTACTCACTGGTATGTAAAGCTGGGTCTTGGTCCTCTGGTGGGCAGGGCCATGTGTAGAATTGTGACTAGAGGCAGTGGTGGGCTCAGGAAGTGATGGGTGGGTCTGTGTTTCCACCAAGTTAGTTGTTTGGCCTAAGGTGTCCCATCACTGAAGCCTACAGGATGTTGGGTGAGGCTAGATCTTGGTGCTAGTGTCCCAGGAAAGATGTCTGCCTCCATGAGAGGCAGATGAATAGTCCCTGATATGTCTGCCACCAGCTTTTATGTTCCCAGAGTGAGCCATAGGCTCCCCCCACCCTCGTCCCTCCAGGAGACCCTCCAATACCAGCATGTAGGTCTGGCCCAGGCTCCTATGAAGTTCCTGCTTTTGGCCTTGGTCCTGGTGTGCATGGGATTATATGTTCACCCTGAAAGAATACAGTCTCGGTTTCCCCACATCCTGAGGAATTAAATCCTGCTGGCCTTCAAAGCCAGATTCTCTCAGGGCTCCTTTTCCTGATGCCAGACTTCCAGGCCTGGGAGCCTGATGTTGTGCTCAGAATTCTTAATCCTATGGGAGAGCCTCTGTGATATAATTATTCTCTGATTTTGGGGTTACCCACCTGGAAGATATGGGATTTAATTATATCACCAGTTTGCCCCACCTACCATTCTTGTTGTGATTTCTCTTTATGTCTTTAGCTGCAGAAGAACTTTTTTGGTAGGTTCTAGTCTTTTATATTTATGGTTTCTGCAGTTATTTGTGATTTTAGTGTGTTTGTGAGAGGAGGTGAGCTCAAGTCCTTCTCCTCCACCATCTTGTACTAATCCTCTATTGTTCTGAATTTAAGGAAGACAGAAATGGCAGGGAGACCAGGTAGGAGGTTGTGTGGTAGTATGGGAAGGAGGATAATAGAAGGATATAAACCCATGTGGTGGTAGTGGACATAGAAAAGGAGAAAAGGGGAGTTCCCATCATGGCTCAGTGGTGACTAACCCGACTGCTATCCATGAGAATGAGAGTTCGATCCCTGGCCTTGCTCAGTGGGTTGAGGGATCCAGAATTGCCGTGGGCTGTGGTGTGGGTCACAGATGTGGCTTGGATCCCACATTGCTGTGGCTGTGGTGCAGGCTTGCACCTGCAGCTCCAATTCAACCCTAGCTTGGGAACTTCCATGCGCCGCAGGTGTGGACCTAAAAAGACAAAAAAAGAAGAAGAAGAAAAAGAAAAAAAGAATGAAAGAAAGAAAAGGAGAAAGAGATTCAAGAATATTTGGGAAGTAAAAAATGGAGAGCTCAGTGATTAACTGAATTTGGGGATTAATCGAGTGTTAGTTTTCTACTGCTGTGTAATAAATTACTATAAATGTAAGAGCTTAGGGCAACAGTCAGTTATTATCTCACGGTTCTCAAGGTCAGAGTTAAAGCAGATTTGACTGGATTTTCTGTTTAGGGTCTCTCAAGGCTAAAGTCACAGTGTCAAAAGGGCTCAGCTCTTATTGAGAGGCTCTGAGGATGAATCCAGGTCCAAACTCATCCAGGTTTTTGGCAGAACTCAGTTCCTTGAACCTGTAAGTCTGAGGTCCCCATTTTCTTGCTGATTGTCAGCTGGTAGCCATTTTTAACTTCTGGAGTCTACCAACACCCTTCTCACATGGTTCTCTCCATCAAGCCAACATAGGCATATCAAATCCTGAAGTTCCCTTGTGGTACAGTGGGTTGAGGATCTGGCATTGTCATCACAGTGGTTTGTGTCACTGCTGTGGCACAGATTCAGTCTCTGGCCCAGAAACTTTTGCATGCCATGAGTGTGGCCAAAAAAAAAAAAAAAAGGTAAAAAAGGTATATCAAATCCTTCTCATGCTGCCACCAGTCAGAACAAGCTCTCTGCTTTTAAAGAGGTCATGTAATGTTTTGCTCCTACCTGGATAATCTTCCCCTTGATTAACCCGAAGTCAACTGATTATTAACCCTAATTACATATGAAAATCTCCCTTTTGCCATGTAACATAACATAATCATAGAAACAACATATCATATTCATAGGTTCCTACTATACTCAAGGGAAGGAGATTATACAAGGGCAAGGATCATTCCTAGGTAAGGGAGGAAGAGGATTCATGTGACTCTGAAGTTTATGTCTGAGGTCTCTGGGTAGAGCCATTCACTAAAGTGGGGAAATTCAGGGCAAGAAGCAAAGCTTAGCTATAGTGAATTTGGAATGCCTGCTACATATAAATGAAGTCTCCAGAATGTAGTGGTATGTATGGATCTGGAATCAGGAGAGAGGTCTGGGTTGGAGATACAGATTTGGGAATAATCTGCAAACAGTGGTAGCTAAAATCAGGCAAGTAGATGAGATCACCAAGGGTTCATGGGGGAAGTTGCTCCAGGAGAAGACCATGGGGGATATTTGCATTAAAGGGATAGATAGAATGAAGAACCCAGAAATTGTTAAAGAAAGCCATGGAGAACTAGATGATGTGTCCAGAGAGGCCAAGAGAAAAGCTTTGAGACAGGAGTGTGCAGCTATGTGAAATGTGATAGAAAAATGTCTGTTTCAAATGAGATTTAGGTTATTAAACTAGTCAAATTCAGGTTATTTGAACAGTCATTATTGCTGAGAAGAGGAGGCAAATTTTTCCAATAGATCAGAGGCAGGGGCTGGCTCAGGAAGGCCTTTGAGGCACTTAGGCAGATGGGGTCATGAGTGGGTTAGGCTATGGGATTTGATGTTTTTTGGCAGTTCCCCATGCTCCAGATCTATCATAACTTATCTGTCCAATGTTTCATTTTCCTAAGGCTTTACTCTCTGCCAGCTCCTGGGTTATACATAGTTATGAAAATGCCCTTCTGATATAACATGCCATGTATGCACTTTAATATGCAGAGCTAGCCCTTTCTCCAATGTGTTCCGTCCTATCTTATAACTTAAAGCCCTCTTCCCAGATAAGTCAGACCTTTTTAAATCTTATTTTCTCAGAGCCTTCATCTCAGCTTACAGATTCAGTTGGTAAGGCTCTACGAATCAATCCTCAGTATAATGATAGCGCACATTTCAAAATTATATTGTATATAATACAAGTCCAATCAAATGTTATTTGATTAAATAAGTGTAATAACATTGCATAGTATATTGTCCTCTTGGAAAAAACTCCAATAAGCACTCTCAAGAGAAACCTCCTTGATTTTGTTTAGGCCACGTGTTCCTCAAATTTGTTTGAACACCAAACCTATGTTAAAAAAAAAAAAATGATGACCTTATGGTGGAATGCACTTTGGGAATCATTGGCCTCTGCCTCAGGTATTTATTTGCATTTTAATTAGAGAATCTTCAGAAGGAAAAAAAAAAAAACCTCTGAGGCCCAAAGGAATAATTAAATGGAAAGAAAACAGGCACCATTACATTTTGACAGGGGAGATAAACTGGGGTATGAGGACCTTTGTAGATAGAGTGTTGACAGTCACTACGAAGGTAACAGCTATTTACCCATGTTCAGAGTAAGGCTTGAGAGCACTTATCGCTGATATAGACTTTAGAGGGAAAAGAAAAAACTGGTCAAAAGAGGAGGTTTGTTGATATGTTTCAAGAGGCCCCCAAAGTTGTTGAGAGATTAGGAGAATCATTTTGGTTATAGGCATTCAAGTTTGGCTTCTCTAACCACGGTGGTAAGGAAGCAGCAACATCAATTCCATTGCCAGGTTTAGAACCTTCACAGTAGATTTAGTCCTATATAAAAGCAGCACTCCTTCCACTACTCCACGCTGCAGAGTCTCACTCGACGAATCAGGTAGGTTTACTGATTAGACTTAACTGCTATAAGTAGGGCTTGCCATTTATGTAGGCTGCACACTTTCTATTGCACCAAGTCCGTGCTTCTCCAGCTGGCAACAATTTGGCAGACCCTACGAGTCTAAATGGCTCACCCAGCACGATAATATCCCTTAAAAGAGGTTTGGGGCCAGAGACAGTACCTCCTGAAGTCTCTTTATGCCTGCATATGCATGCCCCTGTTTCTTTTAAGTTCTGGCTGTCTCATCTGATGAAGTCGTATATAAATATTTATATGTCAGGACATTTCTGGTCTTACTCACCAGAGACATTACAGCCTTGATAAAAAGTTTCCCTCTGGCAATCTTTGCCTCCACAGTTTATTTAATATGGCAGTTGATGGTGAACTTCCTCTTGCTGTTTGCAAAGAGGATGGAGTTTGCCTTGCTTGCTTGGAGTTTTAAGTATTCATCTTGTCGCCTGCTGGGAATTGATGTTTGTGCATTCCTAGGGATTCCTCTGACTAAAAGAAGTGTGGGATCTCTAGTGGGCCATCCTACCCTTTAGATTTCAGATCTTCAGTAATAGTTGATATACTTACAGATGCATTATGACTTTTGTGGGCCCTAGGCAAGTTTTGCCTCTGTGGACCCCTTGCTCCACTCAAAAAATAATTACCATATTATTGGTATGAACATATTAATATTATGTATTTAACCAGTTTCTTTAACCTAAAAGTTATTTTTTTCGATTTTAAGAGGAAATAAATAAGGTTCATGGGTCCATAAAAGTATGGTCGACCCTAGGCACTATGCCTACTGTACCTAATAGATAAATCAGCCCTAGATATAATGGGCTGTTTCCTGGGCCGGTATTGTGAGCTCACATGCGCTAAGCAGTGAATAAGAATGCTATGACTAAGGATTCAATCCAAGAGAGCAGTAGCTTCTTAGACCTCCCAAGTAATGATTGAGAAGTACCAAGTAGGACCTTTCTCCTAGTTGGGTCCTATCACATTTTCCCCACTATGATAAAATGCTGTCGATAGCATTTTCTCTGGCTTGGTGGACTCAGAGATGGGAATAAGAATCTGCCTCCTCAGCATCTTCAAGGAGAGGCTTCTGGGATTGATAAATGGCATCATTCATTTCCAGGCTGGAATTGCATCTGTCATTTAGCCTGCGGCACTGCAGAAGGCAACTGAGTGAAAGTGGGTGTGGAAGTTGATTAGCAATGAGATAGATTACTGCAGCTCATCCAGAGAAGACAGCATTGGGGCTGGCTTTAATCCAAGTCTATTTTTTTTTTTTTTAGTGGTAATCAATGTAGACACCTCTATCTCAACTCCATAATCTTCCTTAGCAACAGCCCTCCCACCCTGGAATGAGGTTCTGAATGCAACCACTGCTGTTATGTTGGCAGCTAAAGAGTTTGTTGGCTAAAGGTTTACCAATAAGCCCCACCTGGAAGGTGATGGTGGCTGGGATTGGGGAGAACTGATGTAGAAAATAAGAAGTTAGAGTGCTCCCCGCCATGGGGTTTATTTTACATAGTCACCCTTACTTTCAGATTTCTCTCTCAGACTAAGGCTAGGACTTAGATTCCAGAGGAAATAGTTGTTACTGGGCAGGCTAAACATTCTTAGCACCCCCACTTGGCTTAACAGTTCTGGCTCTGGTTCAGTTGACTGAGTGGTAAGGAGTTGGGCTACTCCACAGGGACCTTGCCAAGACCTTGAGTTCAGGTTGAGCAATCTCTCTCCCTGCCTTCTTGTAAAGCAAAAATTCTGTTTAAAATCAGTATGTTTCCATCCCCTTAGCTGAATGTGGCTTTCAAGGATGACAGCATCTGTTCCCTAGTGGCCTTGCCCTTGTCAAGTCCTGGCCTGAAGTAGAACAGAATGGTGTGGGGTAGCTGGGTTTGCGCATGGAACACATACAGCATAAATGCAAAAATACAGACCCTGGAATTCTTCACACAAAAGACAGAACAAGCGGGGATGCAAAGCAGGAGTAATGAGTGAAATATAATTAGAAAGAATTAAGGTTGATCAAAGTTTGCAGTCTCTAGGAAACTTCTCTTTGTACGACAAAGGAGAACTTGATTTTCCATTACTCACAATACAATAGATCAAGGGTCAGCAATCTATAGGTTTAAAAATTAAAAGGAAGAAAAATATTCAACAGAGACCGGTTGGAGTTGTAAAGCCTAACATATTTATTATATGGCCTGTGCTAGTCAGAGTTCTTCAGAGAAGCAGAATATATATCAGAATCTCTCTCTCTCTGTTTTTGTTTGTTTGTTTGTTTTTGGCTTTTGTCCTTTTAGGGCCACACCCGCGGCATGTGGAGGTTCCCAGGCTAGAGGTCTAATTGCAGTTGTTGCTGCCGGCCTATGCCACAGCCACAGCAATGCCAAATCTGAGCCACATCTGCGACCTATACCACAGCTCACAGCAACACTGGATCCTTAACCCACTGAGTGAGGCCAGGGATTGAACCTGCAACCCCATGGTTCCTAGTCGGATTCGTTTCCTCTGTGCCACGACGGGAACTCCTCTCTCTCTCTCTATTGATGTTGATGTTGCAATCTGGAGTCTGATGCTGATGGCCCTTTACAGAAAACATTTGTGAACCCATGAAATAGAAAAAGGAGTAATGGGAAGGTGCCTTGGGCAAGGGACCCAGAGACTCACCCTGCAACTAAAACCTGGGTAATCTGGAGTAAACCACTGCTCCTCACTAGATCTCAGTTTCTATTTTGTAGACTAGATTACCCCAAAAGTTCCCTCTGCAAAGCAAACATTCTATGCACTTTAGACCTTTCTATACTTAAAATTCTATGATTCTATAACTCAAACTTTAAATATCCCAAATAGACAAGCTTAAGCTGCTTCCTGTTGATGTCTAGAAATTACTCCACACTGGCAAGAATCTCAGACATCAGTAAATTTTAGTTTTCTATAACACAGAGAATAAAAAAAAATACTTGATCTTTCCAATTTATTGGTTGTTTTCTTTTCTTTTTTTTTTTTTTTTTTTTTTTTTTTCATTTTTGACTGCCCTGCAGCATATGGAGCTCCTAGGCCAGTGATCAGATCAAAGTCACAGTTGCAACCTAGGCTGTAGCCGTGGCAACACCAGATCCCTAACCCACTGTGCCAGGCCGGGGAAGAAACCCGAGTCCCAGCAGCTCCCAAGACTCTGCTGATCTCGTTGCACCATAGCGGGAGCTCCTGGTTTTTTTTTTTTTTTTTTTTTTTTTTTTGGTCTTTTTGGCATTTCTTGGGCCGCTCTCGCGGTATATGGAGGTTCCCAGGCTAGGGGTTGAATCGGAGCTGTAGCCACAGGCCTACGCCAGAGCCACAGCAACGCGGGATCCGAGCCGCGCCTGCAACCTACACCACAGCTCACGGCAACGCCGGATCGTTAACCCACTGAGCAAGGGCAGGGACCGAACCCGCAACCTCATGGTTCCTAGTTGGATTCATTAACTACTGCGCCACGACGGGAACTCCGCTCCTGGTTTTCTTAATAGTAGATTCTGTCAAGGATAACTATTATGACAGTCCTCTATAATTAAAGAAGAGACACATCTGTTATTTGTAGAGTATTGTACAAGGTACTTTGAAGTACTCTATGCAAGTACTCGAAAACGGAGTATCTAGTCTTGAGGTGCTTACAATCTAGCTAGGCAGTCATGCTCCATACCTAGAATAAAATCTTAAATTTTATAGAATAAAATACAAGCAACTCTTCTGGGCATGGACATTGTCTTGTTCATAGAGATATCCTCAGGACCTAGAACAGTGCCTAGACCATGGTATATGCTCAATATATATGTTGAATGAATGAAAGAGTAGAAGATGACTTAGTGAGTAGTAAGGACTAAAGAAATGCATGCACACTTAGATGAGGGCCAAGTGGAACCAAATTTGGGAAGGCCTTCTAGTGGAGGAGAATGTATAATGAACTCAACAGAGGAAGCCAATAGCCCAAGGGTGATATTTCTGTAATGCTGGATTTCTATACACAAAGATACACAGGGGCAATTTAAGGACATTTGGACATTAGGTGAACTTAAAGGCAGCCTGAAACAGAGGTCTAAGTTTTGAAGTAGAAAGAAATAGGTTCTATCTTCCACCTTAGAATTGACTTAATTTTTAATTATTGGCAGTCATTTAACTTCTCTGCCTCATCCATATAGTGCAAATGACATCCAGACTCAGACTGTGTGAGATGGAAGAAACCTTAGACCTCATCTAGTCCAGGAGGTTTTAGTCCTTGGCTGCTCATTAGAAACACTTCAAGAACTTTTAGAAAGCCCAGTGCTCAGGCTGGGCCCCACACCCATTACATCAGAATCTTTGGAAGCAGGCCCAGGTATCAGTATCAGTATTTTTAAATCTCCCCAGGCAAGTCAATGTTCAGCCAAGATTGAAAACCATCGTTCTAGTCCAACACTCTCATTTTATAGATGAATAAACTAAGGCCCAAAGCAAGCTAGGAATCTTGTTCAACCTACTTCACAGGGCCATTAGAAGGATAATATTAGATCATAAAACTACAGAGGTAAAAGGGACCTTAGATATTAAAATTGCCACAAAAGTGCTCTGAATAACGTAACACATTATTCATTTGTAAGAGATTATCATACCAACAGAATCAGGAAATATCATTTGGCAAAACATCCCCTCTGTCATTAAATTACACTAGAAGAACATTCTTTTTTATTTTCCAGGTCTCCCTGAGTTTGCACATGAGTAAATGTTCCGTTCCCCAAACTAGAATATTGATTATTAGATTGAATTATTAGTAAATAAAGATGGCATACATTGCCCTGAAAATGCACAGTTTTTCAAGAAGAAACATAGCATAGTATAAATGCAGGAGAAAGTGGATCCATAGCAGGGGAGCTGTTTAGCCTAGTTCTAGCATATTTCTAGCCTACATCATGGTCATGCCTAGAGGCAGAGGAATGAGGTTTGGACATTTTAGCTCCTGGCTTGAGAGACTTCAGTTTGCGTTGAGCTTGAAGATACTTTGCTTTGCACAGGATTAAAAAGTCAGGGTAATTTCCTTTCAAGATATATTTCTCCATTCCCACCCTTTCCTTAGTTAATCAGATCCACTCTTTGTAATTTATCTGAAACAAGAGTGTGAGGTTGGGTGTTAAGTGCATTTTCTATTTCCCCTATTTAGCTCCAGGTTTTTGAGTTATATTTATTCTTTGAGAGACTATTTGTTGAATGATTTCCTAAGGAGGAAAAAAGCAATACAAATGTAAGATAAACTTTTATGCAGTCCCACTACCCACCTCCTTTGTGAAGCTTTCTTGACTACTCCAATTCATATATCTTGTTTCAATATAAATCATACTGAGAATGCCAGGGAGTTTGTCATTTATTCCTTTGTAATTATTTTAATGTATGCTAGGTCTGTCTCCGCAGCAGATCCTGGCTTATACTTGCTTTATCTCCGAGCATACTCTAGTATTTAGAATATTGTTTTTGCAAAAATCAGTGGTTAGGCCACTTATCTGGGCAACTGCCAGTTGCTACAGGCCTTCCAGGACCTCAGTAAAATGCTTCTCTGCTGGACTCATTTACTGGCTCATTTTGCTGAGAGGAGAAAATGTGGGGATGGGGATGGGAAGAGTGGGGGAGTTGTGATTAAAACTATGTTGATATACCATTTGCCTAGAGCAGTGTTTCCCCAAAGTGGCTGCACATCAGAATCACCTGGGAACAGGAATTACCAGGGAGGGTAATTAATATACATATCTTCTATATATCTTGAAGCTCCCCCCCCAAACGATTCTGATGTGCAGCCAGAACTGAACTCATTGTTCTCTAGTGCTTCTCAAACTCTAATTTATACACAAGATTTTGCATTTCTGACAACTTCCCAGGTGGTGTTAATGCTGCTGTTCAGAAGACTGGACAAGTCTATCAGGTAGTGGTTCTCGGCATGTGGTCCCTGGACCAGCAACAGCGCATTATATGGGAACTTGTTAGAAAATAATAAGATTCCCACTCCGAATCTACTAAACCCAAAACTCTGGGGTGAGGCCTAGCAGTCTGAGTTCCAGCAATTTTTATGGGGGATTCTGATCCTCACCAAAGTCTGAGAACTCCTATTATAAATAGTACTAGTAGTGAGGCACAGGGGAGAGGTGCAGTGTATTTGAAAACCTGAGTTCAAATCTCATCCCTGTCCCTACTCTCCCTGGTCCTTAGTTTGCTCATCTATAAAGTGGGGATAGAAATAATATACATTAATTCAACATTTATTTTGCCAGGCATTCCAATAGGTGTTGGGGATATATTAAGATGAATAAGATAAATTCTCTGCCTTTGAGGGATTCACTGTTGTCTTGACTAATAAATAAGGTTATCGTGGATCTTAAATGAGATTAGTGTATGTGAAAGTTCTCTGTGAACTATATAAGGGATTTTGCAAATTTAATTATGATTCTGATCAAATCCTCCTCCCTTTTCTAACATCTTGCATTCTGAAGTAGTTCTCTAAAGGCCTTAAGCTTTAGCAGACATTCCACTGATAAAAGTTGAAAGACACGAATTAAGTAGTAATAAAAATATTTTGCACATCTTATACTTCATACTTTTAGAAGTTCTTTCACTTCTATTATCTGTTTAATTTTCGCAACAACTCTATGTGGCTCTGATTATCTCCATATGATAGATGCAGGATCTGATATTTAGTGAAGAGAAGGGGCTCAGCCAAGGTCATAGAATTGATCAATGTCAGAGCCAAAACTAGAATGCAGACCTCTTGACTCCCAGGTCAGTGCTCTTTCCCCCATACCATGCTGACTAATCGAGTAAAAGTCATTTCAGATATTCACACCATGCTAATTAGGTTACTGCAAACACAGATGTGAAACAAGCTGAAGCCTTCTTTAAAAATCTTAAACCTGTCCAGCTTTTATTCATCTGCTTGAATTAAAGCACACAGCAACTGTCAGAGAAACATAGCTAAACTCCTCTGTTTTGAATTTCTGTATATCAGAAGCCTTATCAACTGCTGGCAGGCAGTTGGATTACATGTACATTTCAAGAATCAAAGGCTTGCATAAGATTATCTACATTGGGAAACCAGAATGATATTCTTGCATCATCGAATGGATTATAAATAAGAACTTATATCCTTTAATACAAGCTGAAACTGGAGGCCTCTTCTCCTCTGTTGATTTTCTTTTTTTGACACATAGCCTAATTTTCAGAGTAAGTGGGTATTGAAGAGCTTCAGCTTTGGACAACCAGTTACTGGGACTTATATCTCAACGCAGACATTTCCTATTTGCAAGTAAATGCTAGAGAATGAAATATTTTTGCTCGAATAGACAAAACTGAGGAGTAAAATACGCTTGTTTTCTAAAGAGGATGGCTCAGTGGTTAACAAACCCGCTTCCTCATGGTTGCCAGTCAGGTTTGTTAACCACTGAGCCACAAGGGGAACTCCCAAGAGGATGTTTTTGAGATAAGTTCTGGACAGAGTTGTTTTCTCTGCATAACAGGCAGAATAAATGACTGCCTGCTTGGATCTTGAGAGCAATTCTGTGTTCTTCCATGCCAGCTTCCTCACTTGTTCACACAAGAACCTTACACCATACACTACACACAGATAATTATCCACCACCCTAGGATATATCCCTTTGGGGTTCCCTGTGTCATGAACTGTGTTTCACCAGTACTTTCATTCAACACTGTCTCCTGACCAATGCCTTGCACTATATTTTGGATTCTACAGATATCTTTTGATCCAGGAAGCAAATGCTACACAAATATTTCAAACCTGATACATTCGGCTATAATAAATATGTAACTGAAGGGAGTTCCCATTGTGGATCAGTGGTTAACAACCACGACTAGTATCCATGAGGATGTGGGTTCGATCCCTGGCCTTGTTCAGTGGGTTAAGGATCCAGCGTTGCCGTGAGCTGTGGTGTAGATTGCGACTCAGATCCCTCATTGCTATGGCTGTGGCATGGACCAGCTACTGTTCCGATTCAACCCCTCGCCTAGGAATTTCCATATGCCATGGGTGTGGCCCCCCAAAAACAAAACGACAATAAATAAAGAAAGAAAGAAATATGTAGCTGAAAATATGAGGACATCAAAATTGGCACAGTAGAAAGTTCTTATTTTTAATAGAGTTTGGACAAGGAAAGAGGGAAAAAAGAATTTGTTCCAAGCAGAAAGCTAACATAATTATTTCAACAACATCATTTATGCCCTTTAAAAAAATTTAAAAAGGAAAGGAAGAGAGTGTGTTCTGGTAAAATCATCTTTAGGAGTCAGAGGAAAATCTGGATTGCAGTAGTAGCTCTATCATTAGATTGCTGTTCAAGCCTTAAGTCAGTCACTTAACCTCTCAGGATAAGAGTTTCCACATCTATGAAATGGAGGAAATATTTTTGCTGTAAATATTTTTGTTGTAATCACAAGTGTTAAAAGATATTTTTCAAAAAAGGGTAAAGTCAGGACTCTTGCACAGATAAAGAAAGGAACATGTGTTAAATGTTTTATTTATTTAACCCATAATCAATGAGGAACCAGATGTTATAAACCAGTCCAGAAGAAAAAGAGAACACATAATATTGTTAAGATAACAATAATCCCTAAATTGAACTACAGATTCAGTAAAATATCTATCAAAATCCTAGCTGGCTTCTTTGCAGAAATTAATAAGCTAATACTAAAATTCATTTGGAAATTCAAGGGATCCAGTGTAGCCAAAACAACCTTGAAAAAAGAAGAGCTCACACTTCCTAATTTCAAAACCTAGCTCAAAATTACAGTAATCAAAACAGTGTGGGAGTTCCTGTCATGGCTCAGTGGTTAACGAATCCAACTAGGAACCATGAGGTTTGATCCCTGGCCTCACTCAGTGGGTTAAGGCTCTGGAATTGCTGTGAGTTGTGGTGCAGGTCACAGACACGGCTTGGATCTTGCATTGCTGTGGCTGTGGCATAGGCCAGAGGCTACAGCTCTGATTTGACCCCTAGCCTGGGAACCTCCATGTACTATGGGTGCGGCCCTAGAAAAAGACAAAACAAGACAAGACAAAACAGTGTGGTACTGGCATAAATACAGACATATAGATCAATGGAATAGAACTGAGAGTCGAGAAATAAACCCTCACAATTACAGTCAATTGTTTTCAAAACAAGCACCAAGAGAATTCAATGAGGAAAGAATACTCTTTTCAGCAAATGATGCTGGGACAACTGGATATCCATGTGCAAAAATTAAAAATATAAAGAGACCCCTACCCAACACCATATGCAAAAAAATTAACTCAAAATGAATCAAAGACCCAATTGTAAGAGCAAAAATTATTAAACTTTTAGAGTAAAATATATATGTAAATCTTGAATTTAGATAAGGCAATAGTTTCTTAGCTATGACACCGAAAGTACAAGCAACCAAAGAAAAATAGACAAATTGGACTTCTTCAAAATTAAAAACTTGTATTATAACTGATCCCATAAAGAAAGTGGGAAAACAACTCATAAAATGGAAAAAATATTTAGAAAGCATATATTTGATTAGGGACTTGCATCTAGAATATATATAAAGAAGTCTTACAAATCAGTGTTAAAAAGAGATAAATAATCTGATTAAAAATATGTTAAGTATTTGAATAGACATTTCTCCAAAGAAGATATACAAATGACCAATAAGCCTATGCAAAGATGCTCAACATCCTTAGCCATCAGGGAAATGCAAATTAAAACCACAAAGAAATAGCACTTTATACCCATTAGGATGGCAATAATCAAAATGACAGATAATAAAAAGTTCTGGCAAGGATACAGAGAAATCAGAACCTTCACAAACTGCTTGTGGGAATGTAAAATGATGCATCCACTTTGGAAACAGTCTGGAACCATAGAGACATAGAATTACCATATGACCCAGCCATTCTACTCTGAGATGAATACCTCAGATAAATAAAAATATGTGCCTACAGAAAAACACAAATGTTCATAGCATCATTATTCATAATAGTCAAAGGGTGGAAACAACCCAAATGCCCATCAATTGTCGAACAGATAAACAAATGTGCTATATTCATGAAGTGTACTATTATTTAGTCATACAAAGGAATTAAATACTGATGCATACTACAATATGAATGAACTCTGAAAATACTATGGTAAGTTAAGGAAGCTGGGCACAAAACTGTATGATTCCATTTATATAAAATGTCCAGAATAGACAAATTCATAGTGACAGGAAGGAAATTAGTGGTTGCCTAGGGTTGGAGGTTTGGTGGGAAATGTGGAGGGACTCATAACAGATATGGGGTTATTTTGGGGGGTAATGAGAATATTCTAATGGTGGTAGTTGCACAACTCTGAATATACTAAAAACCAGTCAATGATTTTTAAAACCACTTTAAATGCGTGAATTGTATGGTATGTAAACTATCTCTTTAAAGCTGTTACTTTTAAAAATAAATTTTTATTTTAAAAATATTCAAGTTCAGTAATGTAGTTCATGTACAAATTATAATGTACACTTATCAACTAAAAATATTACATATCACAGTTCTCAATGCTTCACTGTTTTAAGTTTGAAACATAAAATCTCCTAGTGGTCACATAGAATGACAGAATTGAAGTAAAAATATTAAAGAGGGCCTGGAGGTCATAGGAGAAGTCAGAAAGCTTTTCCTTTGCTTGTTAAGAAGTAAACCATTCTCTTGTGAGAGTGCCTGTTGAGCAGGTGGCTTTTAGGAGCTGAGATTGGCCCCTCACTGAAGTCAGCAAGAAAAGGAGGACCTCAGTCCTACAATTACAGCAACTAAACTCTGATGATTGCCTGAATGAGCTTGGAAGATAACCAGCAGCCCAGGTGAGAATTGCAACAACTGAGAGCTTGATCGCAGCCTTGTGAAACTCTTGAGGACAGGTCCCAGTTAAGCTGTGTAGGGACTCTAGATCCATGGAAAATGAGAGATAAAGAATAGTTGTTGTTTTAAGCCGCTAAACTTGTTATACAGCAGTAGAAAACTACTACACAAACATCTGAGAATGGGATGGTGCAGCTCAGATGGAGTTAACACGTGGGGTATATGTTTTGCATCTGAATTTGTGCGTTTGCTGTTGCTAAAGGTCTGTGAGCTGAATAATCCAACAAAAATGTAACCATCATGAAGTTTCTGAATGGGCAGAGCAGTCAATTCCAACCTTGATCCAAATCAGTGGACTTAGAGACAGAGACAAAATGGATGCTTAGAGAGAGACAGCTGTAGGTATACTAGTTAGGGCAAGCTAGTAATGCCCCCTAAAGAGGCTCTCCATGCTCAGAGACAGAAACTGGCCCATTACTTAATTGGACATATGAATTTGGAAGATGGTTATTTATTAGGGGAGATGGTTGTATGAAGAATATTATTTGAATACCTAAAATTAAAGAAAAACTTTTATGTCAAAGGACACCATAAACCAGTGTTTTGTGATGCATAGACCCAATCCATGTGGGGAACTTGTTAAAAATGCAGATTTTCTGGGCTCCACACAAAACCTACTAAATCAGATTTGCTAGGGGGTGAGGCTCAGAACTCTACATTTTAAGGTACTAGCCAGGTGACTCACATAAGTTCTCTGAACTAATCCTTCACTTTCTGCAGTTGTACAATATATGGATGGAGTACCCTTCCATTTGTATTTTAAAAAGGGAGAGAAAGAGGGAGGGAAGGAAGGAGAGAGAAGGAGGAGGAAGAGGAGGAGGAAAAGAGGAGAAGTAGGAAGGAGAAGAGGAAGGAGAAGGAGAAAAAGAAGGGGAAGGGAAAGAAGAGGGAGGGGGGAAGAAAGAGGGAAGGGGAGTAGAGCAATGCCCAATTATTGAAGATGTGTATTGAAGACTGAAGATGTGCTCCACTGTCAAAGAGTAAAAGCCACGTGTACCACACAAAATATCTGACACCTCTGGGAAGCATCTTCATTCCCACTCCTTGCCCAACCCTACCATTTTCATACCCAGGGATGACTGCTAGAGCAGGTGGAGGTAATGGGAAGCTGAGCGCAAGCAGCCTGATTTAGCAAATGAATCACAACAGGAAGGGGCTTTGATTCCTGCTTATCTTCTCTTACTGGAATATGGTATTAGACCCTAAGACAAAGCTCAGATTGATACAGTCCCCACCCCACCCTGCTTCTCCTGGCTTCTTTTCTATAAGTCATGCTTTCAGTGTTTGGAGTCTGGCAGCTGCAAGGCCTGGTTGCTAGGTAACAATTTCCCAGCACAAAGAACCCTCAGCTGGGAAGGTTAGGTCTGTCAGTGTGAAACAGCTGTACAGAATTTTTATTTGTCTTCCTCTTGTTTTGGTTAATCATAGGGCATGAAACTAGAATCAAACTTTTCATAGAAATGAAAAATGCTGGAGGAGACCAGTTCAGCTGCTGCTGCTTTTTTCCTGTTCTTCAAATCACAGCCTTTCTACTCAGGCTCAATAGAGCCCCAACCAGCTCAGCAGGCTGCAGGTGGAGGCAGGAGGTAGAAAGGTCAGGTGTTCCTTATCCTTTTAGCTTCTGGAGTGGGGAGGCATAGCTAAACCATGAGCTGATGAAATCTCTCCTTTTTTCAAATTGACCAGAAGTTTCCTAGGGGTAAAATTTTCCAGAATAAATACAGGACACCCAGTTAAAATGTGATTTCCAGATAAACGATGAGAAATTCAAATTTAGCTGTATTTTTATTTGCTAAATCTGGCAAGCCTATATAGTAATCAATTTGGTCTGAATTTTGCATGGGATTGATACCAAAAGAGTAATAGAATTATAGATAGGCCCATTCTCATGCTGTTATGAAGGGTCAACCTCAGCCCTGGCTTGGTAGCACTTTGACCACTATGTTAGAAGCTCAAGTCAGAGGGAGTTTTATATAGAGTCACACAAAGAAAAGGCCAAATCCATTTTTATTACTGTCACCTTCCCTTATAGTTTTCTATCAATTGCTATTATAGTGACTAAATCTGATTGTGGCACTCTGGGATAAAAACACATGATTATAAATCAGGAGACCTGGGTTATGGAACTTGATGGATGGACTTAACCAACTGTGTCATCTTGGACAAGTCACTGCTCTTTTAGGGCCTCAGTTGCCTTTCATATACTCTAAAAGGCAGTGGACTAGAGCATGGTTTTCAGTGTGCCCTCTCCTCCATCTGTAACATCAGCATCACTTGGGAATTTTTTAGAAGTGCAGATTACCAGATTACACGACACCTTCTGAATGAGAAACTCTGGGAGTAGGGCCCTCAATTCGGTTTAACGAGCCCTACAGGTGATTCTGGTGTAAGCTCACATTTGAGAACCACAGAGCTAGTGCATTTGTAAGGGCCCTTTCACCTCTCACTTTCATTGGTTCTGTTTACTGTTTGGAAAGTCCCAGTGGCTAGCTGGTTATTTGAAATGGCATGTTCTTCTCATTCCATTTATTCCTCCTTAGGGATTTATTCCAAATTAGTTTGCTTGAGCTCTACTTCATAGCACAGAAGTCTCTGTTATATAGTTCCACTTTTATTTGTCCTTGTAGCCTCTCTTATTTTCATACATTCCTTCTCCTCTTTAGACAACTTTGGCAAGGACTTCTAAGGACCATTTTGCCAGGAGGCCAATGTCAAGGTGAAAGTTTTTGCAAGGGTCAGCAAGGCTTCCAACTGCTGCTTGTATGCTCCATCTCATCACTAGACTAAAGGCTCTGTCTATGGGAGTATTGGTATGCAGAAATAACTGGCTAAGGACACATTTCAGTCAACTTGTTTTGAACCATGGCTGCCTTCAATTCTGAGTTTTCCTCAAAACCCTGTTTCATAAAGCCGCACCTCCCCATTCCTGGTTCTTCCTATAGAACGGTACAGAACCCCCCCCCCAACATACACACTGTCTTCATAAATACCTGATTACTAAGGGAGGGAAGGAGAATCAAGAAGAGAAACTCAGGAAACTAAATGTGCCCCATAGCCTGTTTCTCATAAAAAAAACCAAGCATCCAGTGGTATTGTCCATGGTGCTGAATTGTGTTGTGGATCCTAACTTTGGAAATCTTTGTGGAAAGTGTAGGCAAAGGAGGGTAAGTTGGATTGTTGTAGTAGTCTATCCTTTATTTGTTTCATTTCCCACTGGAGATAACTTAACGAATTTGGTAATCACATCATACCACTTAGTCAAGATGACCAAGGCAGTTATATTGTTTTATAGGCCAGTGTCTTTCCCTGAGGCTTTTCTAGAGGAGTAGCAGAGAAAGGTGCTCCTAGCTTGGGCAACTATATTTTATTCTGACAGAGAGGACTCTATGTAAAGTGTGTGTTTACTTAAGAGCAATGGATCATTCCCCAAGTGTTGAACTGTAAATATGAGTGGGGAGAACACTAAGATATGAAGTTAGCAATCAAGAGTAGGGCTCACAAGAGAAAGAAAGAAAAAGTATCCAAATTGGAAGGAAAGAGGTAAAATTGTCACTATATGCAGATGACATGACTATATGTAGAAAACCCTAAGGACTCCACACAAAAGCTACTCAAACTGATAAACAAATTTAGCAAAGTAGCAGGATACAAGATTAACATTCGGAAATTGCTTGCATTTTTGTATACTAACAATGAAATATCAGGAAAGGAATGTAAAAAATACCTTTTAAAATCACACCAAAAAAAGTTACCTAGGAATAAACCTGACCAAGGAGGTAAAAGACTTATACACCGAGAACTATCAAACATTAATAAGGGAAATTAAAGAAGATTCAAAGAAATGAAAAGATACCCCATGCTCTGTATTGGAAGGATTAATATTGTTAAAATGGTCATAATCCCAAAAGTAATCTACAGATTTAATGCAATCCCTATCAAATTACTCATGACATTTTTCATAGAACTAGAACAAATAATCCAAAAATGTATATGGAACCACAAAAGACCCAGAATTGCCAAAGCAATCCTGAGGAAAAAACACAAGGCAGGAGGCATAACTTTCCAAGACTTTGGACGAACCCTGTTTCTTAAAGCTACAGTAATCAAAACAATGTGGTATTGGTACAGAAACAGACATATGGATCAATGGAACAGAATTCAAAGCCCAGAATTAAACCCAGATACCTATGGTTGATTAATCTTTGACAAATGAGGCAAGAATATAAAATGGGAAAAGACAGTCTCTTCAGCAAGTGGTGCTGGGAAAATTGGACAGCTGCATTTAAATCAATGAAATTAGAACACACTCTCATATCATGCACAAAAATAAACTCAAAATGGCTTAAGGACTTAAGCATAAGACATGACAATGTAAAACTCCTAGAAAAGAACATAGGCAAAACATTCTGTGACATAAATCATGCAAATGTTTTCTTAGGTCAGTCTCCAAAGGCAGTAGAAATAAAAACAAAAATAAAAGGGACCTAATCAAACTTATAGGCTTTTGCACAATAAAGGAGACCATAAAACAATGAAAAGTCAACCTACAGAATGGATGAAAATATTTGCAAATGATGCAGAAAATATTTGCAATGATAATTAAGAGCTTAATTTCCAAAACATGCAGACTCTTACAACTCAATAATAACAAAAAGAAAAAAAGACAACCCAGTTGAAAAATGGTCGAAGACCTAAATAGACATTTTTCCAAAGAAGACATATGGATAGTCAGTAGGCACATGAAAAGATGCTCAGCATCACTAATTATTAGAGAAATGCAAATCAAAACTACAATGAGGTACCACCTCACACCAGTCAGAATGGCTGTCATTAATAAATCTACAAATAACAAATGATGGAGAGGGTGTGGAGAAAAGGGAACCCTCCTATACCCCTGGTGGGAATGTAAAATGGTTTAACCACTAATGGAAAACAGTATGGAAGTTCCTCAGAAAACTAAATTATAGAACTGCCTTATGATCCAGCAATCCCATTCCTGGGCATATATCTGGACAAAACTATAATTCAAAAATTTATATGCACCCCTGTATTCATAGCAGCACTATTCACAATAGCCAAGACATGGAAACAACCTAAATGCCCATTGACAGATGAATGGATTAAGAAGATATGATACATATACACAATGGAATACTACTCAGCCATGAAAAAGAATGAAATAATGCCATTTGCAGCAACATAGATCCAACTATGGATTATCATACTAAGTGAAGTAAGTCAGAAAGAGAAGGACAAATACCACATGATATCACATATATGAAATCTAAAATATGGCACAAATGAACCTATCTACAAAACAGAAACAGACTCATAGACATAGAGAACAACTTGTGGTTGCCAGGGGTGAGAGAGGAGGAAGTGGAGTGGATGGGGAATTGGGGGATAGTAGATGCAAACTATTATATTTCGAATGGATAAACAACGAGGTCCTACTATATAGCACAGGGAACTATATTCACTCTCCTGGAATAGACCATGATTATAATATAAAAAAAGAATGTATATATCATGTATGACTGAGTCACTTTTCTGTACAGCAGAAATTTGCACAACATTGTAAATCCATTCTATTTTAATTAAAAAATAAATAAGAGTAGGACATAAATCATCTTCACCATCAATTAAACTGGAGGTTAAGGAAATTCAAGGATGTTGCTTTAGTGCTGCATAGTCTATTCACCAAAAGCTTCTTAAATCTACTCTGGGCTATACTTGAATGGGTAGATAGTGGGACCCAGATAATTAGAAGAGATTAGCCTAACCCTAACACTCCTTCCAGCCCTGGCAATAGGCCTTGGTTTTCTTGACCTCCTTTAAGGTTCTCATTATGGCATTGGCTCTATGGTAACGGATCACTTTGGAAGCAAACTCCTTTGTGTCCACAAGTGGTGGTGTATCCCACATAGACACCTACTCTCAAATTTCAGTGTAATTTTATGGACTATACAGTCACTTAGGGGATTGAAGTAGGAAAAAGACAGATGCAAGGAGCCCATAGTTATTGCTATAGGGTTTGTCTAGAAGAGAACAAGGCAGAAGGTATGTAATTCCAAATCTCTCCTTTAACATGTCACATTCAGTTATAGCTTGTCACCCTAAATAAGTTACTATGCCTCTTTTGAACCTCAGTTTTATCATCTGTAAAATGGGTACAATGATACTTAGTAGGCAGTATTTGCTGAGTAGTTACAATATGTCAGACATTATCCCTACTTCATAAGGCTCTTGTGATAATGAGATATAGCTTGTACAGAGGCAGAGTGGTCACTCAAAATAGCATCTATTAATATTATTATTGGTTTTAAAAATTCACTTTACATCTGAGAGGACTTGGATTTAGTTGGGCTATGCATGGTGTATCAGACTCTTTTTGGCCAGGAGTTGATGCCGCCTAATGTCAGCACTGAGCAGGTTAGGCAGATATGTCCCAGAAACTGTAATTACTTCTAGAAACAAGAGTAAATACAATCAATGCTTCCCATTTCTTGGCTCAGCAAACACCATTTTTGTGTACTAATAACCCTGAATGAGGACCAGAGTAATCCCTAAGATATTTGACTCCTTAGGTTGAGAGTCAAAATATCCACGCAAGCAAAATCTCCTAAAGGACTGAGTCAATCATTGTTGGTCAATATTCACACAAATATCTTGTCTGCCTTCTATGGAATCAGGAACCAGGAAAGGTATTTCTGGTGCCTTGAACTTGCTTCCTGGGTTCCTTCAGCCCTATATCCAAATGGAATGCTCAGCCACTTTGGGACTAGAAGAATGATAGAGAATGACTAGAAAGGCCAGCCTTGATGTGTTTTGGCCACAGGTCCAGTAACTGATAGTATCAAATCATACTACTGATTACTCTGGAGACATTAATCCCATGAGTGTTATGATAATGGAACATTGACCTTCCAAACAGAGAACCTCATTTCATTGTATTGTATTGGAAAGAGTCTCTTGATTGCTGACTTCATCATAACCCCAGGCACTCGTTTAGCTAAATTGCCAGCTATTTCCCTTCCCTGGCAGAAGGGTCCCTAATAGCCCTCATATGATTAAAAGAAGCCTGGCAAGCTGCGATTCCAAAGGAGCTACTGAGGTTGAAGTCTCAGCACCCCTCCTCGCCTTCTTTCCACTCTCTTTGCTGCCTGCCTGCTGAACAGAGCTTCCAAAGCTTTGAAATGGATTTACCAGCCATTCATAGGTTTGCCGCTGATGATAAAAGAAGTACTGTTCTGTTTTCAGCTGTCACCACTCTTCCTCTTAAGGCTCAGCTACAGAGTTTACTAGTAGACACCCATCTGCTACCCTGCCCAGAGCATGCCACTCTCTTCCCTTTGCCAACCAACTAGCATCATCTAGACTGTTAGAAATGAGTAGCCCAATAAGGGAGACTGAGGGGTAAGATGGCTCTGTGTGAAGCTGCCTTGCTTAGGAAGAAAATGGGCTCTGACGCACATAAAAAGCCACCTTGAATGGGTGTGGATAATTGTCCAATTTAATGGGATTTTCATTAGGAGGAAGAGTAGCATAATGTAGCATGAGTGAGCCCTGCCTGTTCACTGGTTCTGTGGAGATGTTAATCGCGCAGCTCCTGGCAAATCTGTCAGAGCCGAAGCGGATGATGTAACTGATTTTCCCTTTGTCTGAGTGACTGCAGCACAGCTGCGGAACGGAGCGCCAGGGAGCTGAATGTGTTAATGGGAAAAAAGCTCTTCCCCTCGTGTTCTTCCAGAGGGATCTTGTCACTGGGATCTTTGTTTGTTGGTCAGTACAGTTGCTGGTCTTGGTGTTTCTCAAAGTCATGACGGAAAGGGCATTAATAAGAGCACAATAGATAAAGATGCTCTTGGCAAGGTATAGAGCCCAGCAACTTGGGCTACTGAGATATTTAAGCTTTTTCTATGTTTGGGTCAAAGGTCCCATGACTTCACTTGGACTCTGTAACTGAGTAAATTATAAATAATAGGTAATTACATATACATATAATAATACAATGTGTATGTACTAAATATATGGCATTTTGAGCTCTTACTGTGTGTGTTAGGCCTAGAGAAGGAAGTGTGGTGGTTAACAGTGCGGGAATGTGGTCCTTAAAATCAGAGCACTTTGGGATTATATTCTAACTCTTCCAATTATTAACTGAATGATTCTGGGCAAGGCACTTACCCCTCCTAAGCCTCTTTACCTATCTGTCGTGGGGATCCTAACAGTAGAGAGGATTAGATGAGATAATCCATGCAGTGAGCTTAGTGCCTAGCCTGTTGTAAGCTCGTTAACTTAATAAATGTTAAGGTTGTTACTAATTTATTTATGTTATCTTATTTAAGTCTCCCAGTCAACCTGGTGTGTTAGCTCCTATTATGATCCCTATTTTATTGGTGAAGAAATGGATTTATAGAAGTTAACTTGCCTAAAATCTCACAGATAGCAATTGGTTGAGCTGGTCTTGGCCTCAAGCTAGCTAATTCCAGCGCTGTTAACCAACAAGTTCTACTGCCTCAATTACGAAGGGCTGGGTAGCTGGAATTTGTCTCTCTTTAAGCTGAAAATTGAAATCATCTGGAAATAAAATCAGGAACAGAACAGTGATTGCCCCTCAGAGGTGGGGGTAAGTATTTACTGGGAAGATGCACGAGGGGATTTTTCTATACCTTGGTAAGGGTTTGTGTTACACAGGTGTATGCATTTGTCAAACATCATCAAAAGGTATATTTACAATTTATAGTCACTGTATGTAAATGTGATCTAATGAAAAGAAACCTGAAACAAATTTTGAACTCTAATTAATGATGTCTGCAGAAGTGTTTAAGTGTGAAGATGTCTACAACCTATTTTGAAATGTATCAAAAATGAGATGGGCTGATAGAAGGATAGGTATGTTATGAGCAATATAGCAAATGCTGATTGTAGAATCTAGAAGAAATGGACGGTATTGTATGTTTGAATATGTTCATAATAAAATGTTGGAAAAATAAATTAGAATCACTTGGGGCGCTTTTTAAAAAACTAATGTATATGATCCCCTCAGAGTTTCAGAAATAAATTAGAGTAGGGGGCCCAGGTGTGGATTTTTTTTTACAAAAAAAAAACTCTCAAGATGAAATTAAAGGGCGTTGAAAACAAACACTGTGTACTCTGGGGTCTCAAAACCAATTCACAGTAAGTGTCCCTGGGTCCAAAACTGAAAATGTCCTGAGATGACATGTCAGTCAGTGATAGCCCATCCCTCCTTCTCACTTTTATATCTCCACTCCCAAGCTTCAAACATTTCCTCTAACCGAAAGCAGCTCTGGGAAGAATTGTAATGAACAGTGTCAGCTAAATTATAGGTGGAAGCCACCTCTGTCACCCACTCCCATCTACTAGATCATTGCCCCAGGTTCTGCCACCTATAGGCCTCTACTTTGCAGCTGCCAATCTTCTGGCTAGACCAGACAGCTGGAAGACAGCTAGAGTGGGACACAGAGTGTGGGACCATGGAAGAAAGAGTTCAAGGTTGCCTGGATTTTTAGTTTTGTCTTGTTGCTTCTTGTATATAAGGAGCTGGTCTGGGATTGTGTTATCAAACAAGCATTATTTAGGTTTCTTCCAAAGGAGTAGAAGCCCCAGGATCCCAGAGTTTCAGTCTGTGGGCTCTCCTAAGTGCCATATATTTTCCTGTCATGTATTTTCTGCTAACCCTACTCAGGATCTCTCTCTCTCTCTCTCTTCCTCTCCCTGTTTCTCTGCATGTAGGAAGGAACTCATGTTGTAAATGACCCATAAGTTAAAGTCACATAAAAATACCTCCTTCAGCAATCGGTGTGCCAGGGGTCACAGGCTACTGATTCAGCTGAGAAGCAGTGAGCTGAGTCTTTTTATCATTGATGAAACTCATGGAGGGGATTGTTTCTCCCCTGCCAGGAGAAGCGGGGACTCCTTAATTAGACTGATATATGGCCAGAGAAGGGTTATGTGAAATTTGTGTCAGACTGCAGTGTAATCATTTTGGGAACCAGTGCAGTCACCAGTAGTTCTGAGGGAAAAGAAATTAGAGCCAGACGCTAGACCAAGTCAAAATGACTACTCCTGGAGTCTCCAAAATGTAGGTAGGTGTGGTATTCCAATATCTAAACCTACTTACTTGGCCTGACCAGAAACAAAGTTGAATAGAGAAATAAATTTGCTTTTAATGGTTCCTCTCTACTTCAAAGCACCACGTATCCCGCTAACATTCCTGGCAACACAGATTCTCCCAATGCCTTGGGCCTGCCCTGCTCCAGAACTATACCCTGGGCCCGAGTTTTCTAAAATATGGTAGACATTCCACCAGTGGTGCACGATATTTTTATGGGTTTCCTAGAAATGCATTTCAAATTTTAATAGTTATATTTGGCTTTAAATGTATTAGGGAAAAAATGACACATCAATCCTATTATTTTATCAGTATTACTGCTTAAGATAAGGCTAATTTCTATAGACAAAAATAGTCATTTAAAAAAGTATATGTGGAGATGGTTAAAAATTATAAAGGTGGGAGTTCCTGTCATGGCTCAGTGGTTGACGAACCCGACTAGGAACCATGAGGTTGTGGATTTGATCCCTGGCCTCGCTCAGTGGGTTGGGGATCTGGTATTGCTGTGAGCTGTGGTGTAGATCACAGATGTGGCTCAGATCCCAAGTTGCTGTGGCTCTGGTGCAGGCCGGCGGCTACAGCCTGGATTAGACCCCTAGCCTGGGAACCTCCATACGCCGAGGGAGCAACCCTAGAGAAGGCAAAAAGACAAAAAAGAAAAAATTATAAAGGTGATTCTCAAATGACTGAAAATTAGTGAAGGCTGCTGTAGACCAGTGGTTTTCAATCTGGGATGATTCCCCCCATCACCCATGAGATATTTGGCAATTTGGGGGGATGTTTTTGGTTATCACATCTTGAGCGGGGAGTGGTCCTACTGGCATCCAGTAAGTATAGACTGGGAATACTAATAAACATACTACAATGCCTAGGACAGTTTCCCTACCTCCCACAAGAAAGAATTATCTGATCCTAAATATCAGTAATGCTAAAGTGGAGAAACGTTAGACCAGAAACTCTACATCAGTGCTTCTCAGAAGTGCATATGAGTCACCTAAGAATCTTCTTAAAGTGCAGCTTCTGATTCTGGAAGTCTGAGGTGAGATCTGAGACTCTGCACATCTGACAAGACCTTAGGTGATACCTGTGCTGCTGGTCCATGGACCACACATTGAGTAACAAAAACCCATAACTTCCCTCTTTATCCCTCTACCAGACCCTGCCTGTCTATAGCGTTCCATCCTCTCAAGGCTCTGCTCAGGCTTCAGGTATACTGAGAAACTACTATGGAATAATGACTGAAAAGAGATGAATGTGTTTCTTGCAATTAACAGAGCCATCAAAGCCTTAAACCAAAGATTAACTTGGATGGTATTTTCAGGAACTAAGCGTAGCCAAAAAGGGAAGTGCATTTTGTTCTGGGATACCTTTTGAAAAATAGATAGAATTTTCAATAGAAACCAGGTGCACCCAGGCTGGGTTGCTAGAAGCTCTATTATTGATTTTCGTATGTTTTGTACCTAATACAGTGCCATACTCAAAGCAGATACTCAAAATGTGTTTCTTGAACAGATTGACAAGTTATCTATACATATCTACAAATACAGACACAAATACAGAGAGCTATCTGTAGATAGCTGCTAGAGCCACAAAGGAAGGTGTCTACTCAGGCGGACCACTGTTGTGAACCCCTTCAAGGCCAGAAAAGAATGCCCTTCAGCATCTTTCTATTCGAATGGGTAGCCCTAAATTGGACGCATCCTCCCAGAATACATCTTCTTACCCTCTGGATGGCAGCAAGATCACTTAAAAAGTTTCTCGTTCTTACTCTCCTTTGTTGTAAGTTAGAAATCTATAGTGCAGGGTGAGTGTGGTATGTGGGGAGGGGTGGGGCACTTTACCTGTTCCTTTGTTAGAAAGGAAGCTTTATGGTAAGGATTGAAGACCCAGGACCTAGGAGATGCAACAGGGCCAAAGAGGGGAATCATCCAGCTGGGCTGGCTTAATCTGTCAGTGTACCTCTTCCCACTACCTTGGACTCTTGGAAATGTGTGCCAATTGATTGTGATTTGAGGTGAGCCAGCCATAGGGCCACCACTGATCCACATGCTCCCTTTCAAGGGCCTGCCACATACATGAAAGCACCCCTTTGGGGACCATCTCCTTGGATAATGCAGGTTTTCTAGAGCTTCTTGTTTAAAATATATGGAACTGTATATATAGACAGTACATCGGTTGGTTGCTTAGGGCTGGGGAGTTTGGAGGGAAACAAGGTGATTGCTAATAGGTACAAAGTTTCTCTTTTGGAGCGATGAGAGTGTCCTAAAATGGATTATGGTCATGATTGCACAACCCTGTGAATACACTAAAGCCATTGAATTGTCTACTTAAAATAGGCAATTGTATGGCATATAAATTATGTCTTAAACTGTTATAAAATATATAAATATGTAGATTAAATTAGGAGACAGATTAATCTAAGAGATAACGGGGGGAGCCATGGAGAACCACATGAGAGGGGAGAAGGGATGGTTCCATCAACAGGGAAGGAAACACTGAAACAAGAGATACAGGATAGGAATTCGGATTCTTCAGTTTTCAACTCTCCATGAACCCATTTCTACCCTTTTGAATCCAATTGCCAATAATCCCAACCATTATCAAGTTGTTCAACATTAGATTCATAGCTTGGAACAACAGCCAGGAAATATTTGAATGCAGTCAACAAAGAGAGCCAGGTCCCCTAAGATAACATAATCATGGCATAATGAATAAAGCATAGGGTTTGGCACTGTCCTATGGTTCTGGAAGCTCTTTAAATTAGATCAAGCCCCTTAGACCACTGTTGCTTTCTGCAGAGAGCTACAGGACCTGAGGCCTGAGAAAAATGGACTTTTTTTCATTGAAATGGAGACTATGGTTTTGGAAGAGGTGAGGTTAAAACCACAATTATCTCCTATAGCCTTGTGGCCAAAGGCTCCAAAACCACAGAGGGAGATCCCCTGTCTCTCCACATGTGGCTTTCCATGAACCCACTGTAATTTGAATAGTTTGGCATGGCACAATGGTAGCATAAATAGCAGGGCCACTTCAATAAATCTGTTTGAAAAAACAGAAATGGCAGGGCCTGGTACCTTGAACCCCCATTCCTAGGGCTAAGCTCAGGCTAGTCGAACACACAAGTAGTATGGTTTTAAATGTAGTAAAGAGCTCTTCTCCCACCCCCCACTGCCTTGGAAGGAAAAATAGCACACTTAGCTATTATTAATGTTTACATCTTGCTATGAAAAAGTCTTGGAAGTGGGGCATGATGGTTTGGCCAACTCAAAAAAAAAAAAAAATGCCCCCTCCCGGGGGGACGGGGGGAAGGAAATGACAATTAGGAATTTGGGGACTAACAAAACAAACTGGTGTTTTTCTCAATTTTGCTCTAGGCTTCCCCTGTCTGTGACTGTGACCAGCAATTTTTAGACTTTGAAATATAAATTGAGAAAGGGGCTCTTACTGGGACCCAGGACTGTGAATCTGCCTCCAGCAGCCACTGGGCACTGGGCACTGGCCACACGGCACATTGTTATTTGTCACTCCCTTAGGCCCCATTAGTGCCAAAGAAACCTAGGACAAAGGAAAGACTCCAAGAAGACAAAGGGAAAAGGCATTTACTAGAGTTATTAAATATGTATTTCGGAGTTCCTGTCGTGGCTCAGTGGTTAACAAACCCAACTAGTATCCATGAGGCCACGGGTTCGATCCCTGGCCTCGCTCAGTGGGTTAAGGATCTGGCATTGCCCTGAGCTGTGGTGTAGGTCACAGATCAGCTTGGGTCCCATGTTGCTGTGGCTGTGGTGTAGGCTGGCAGCTGCAGCCCTGATTAGACCCCCAGCCTAGGAACCTCCATAAGCCACAAGTGCAGCCCTTAAAAATAAAAGACATAAATATGTATTTCACATCCAAGGATGATCTCTATGGGACATCAACTAGAGGTAGTCCAGCATTTGCCCTGTGACTGACCCTGGGTACAATAAAAGCCTGATTTTTAAGAAAGCATTGTGGAAACTCCTCTGATGGAACTCATCTTGCTTTTTAGAGGAGAGTGGGTTATTTACAAGGCCTAATGATATCCTGTGATGTTCCCTTTCCTGCTAAGAAGAGATTTTTATCATCTCTCCAGATTTCACACCAGGGTCAGCCTCACTTGGCTCTATTTTCTTTGTGTCTGCAGATCTCAAACTGTCAGGGAACATCTTGTCAGGAAAAGTCCAGATGGACAGGCAGGGAAGTGATCCAGCCTCCAAGGAAATAAAATGCTCAACCTATCTCCACTCCCTCCGGGCACTGGGGCCAGGAGCCAGACAGACAGTGATGCAGGACAGGGTACCTCCGACTTAGCTCGGAGCTCCAGGAACCTGGGCCCCACGAGCATTTCTGGAGTTTGGGGAGCAGGAAATTCACATATCCATGTTGTAAGCTAGCATGATGAAATCTGATACCACCCTCTCCATGCTCTGGAAATGAACTCAGTCCTCTCTCTGAATTGGGGTCTCAGGGCCTCAGAGCCTCATGATGCAATTTTCACTCCCATACCCTGTAGGAGGTAAAGTGAAATACTGAGGGTCTAGGCATGGCTGGCATGATATGTGGTCTAAGGGCTCAGACTGAGAGGAGTTCTGACTATTTTCACATTTTGATTCCTGAGAGATGTTTTTCTCTGGCGATTTTGCAATAGATTTTAGACTGAATCATTCCAGAGTCATCTTGGCATCCTCAGCACCTCGTCGTGTTTGATATGTGGTGCTCAGTAAATGTCTTTAAAGAATAACCCTGACTGCTGGCACTAACCGCTCCTTGTGGCTTTGGAATATTAAGCATAAGGGTCTCTGTCTCCTGACCTCATCAGGCAGATGCCATCCCTTCCAAGGCCTTTATCTGCCCTTTGAATTGATTATGCCCTGGGAGCCTGGATAATGTCTATATAATAAACAGACAGGAAGAGAAAAGCATTGTTAGCCAAGCAACCATGATTTTAATTGTTCTGCGAGCTGATTCTGGGGTGAGATCTCCTTGGCTTCCTCTTCTCGGCCTTGGCCCTTAGCCTGGTGGTTTTGACCCACAGCTGTGTCTCTGGACTGATTGCTTGCTACAGTCTTATTGAGTTTCCTGATTACTACCCTGTTCCCTGACCCATGAGCTGAACATGAGTCCACAGATGTTGGGGAAAGAGGCTTGGCTTTTACTGTCTAATTGCTTTCGTGGTGAAAAGTCAGAGTATGGTTCTGGCTTAAGGAATCCCAAGTCAACTTACCTAGAACAAGAGCCGTCAGAAGGCAAGGTCAGGTTATCAAGGCCAGGACTGAGACCCACAGGCCAGGATCTGAGAGTAGAATACAGGCAGCACGTTGGCATTAAGTTTGGAAGCACAGGATAAGTGATGAAGATTCATATCATAATATTATGCTAATGATGTAGTCAGTCAGTGGCTCTCAACCATTTTGCCAGGGGCCAGTTAATAATGTCCAGACATATTTTTGATTGTCACAACTGTGGGAGTGCTACTGTCGTTTAGTGGGTAGTAGCCTGGAATGCTGCTCAATGCCCCACAACTTGTGGCAGTGCCAGATCCTTAACCCACTGAGGGAGGTCAGGTATCAAACCCACATCCCCACGGACACTGTGTTGGGTTCTTAGCCCACTGAGAAACTCCTAATTTTTAATTACATAAATAATACGTGAACAAATTCTCCTGGTAAAATATTACAGTATTTGACTAACCTGGTGTCTTCTACTTCAGCCTTCTTCCCAGAGATAATCAGTTTTGTGGATATGACTTTTCAGAGCTTTAGTTACACATGTATAAACATGTGTTATATGAAACTATGGAAATAAATATACTATCTCATTGTTCTTTACAGTTTCATGGTATTCTGTAGTTTATCTATTTCCCTACTGATGAACATTCAGTTTACTTCCTGTTTGGGGCTATTATGACAAATGCTGCATCACACCTGCCTCCTTGAACATGCTTGCCGGGGTTTCCAAAAGTGGGTAAGGGGATGAAAATTGCTGAGTTATGAAAAGCACACATTTAAAATTTGATCATCTACTACCAATTGCCTTCCATAGGGTCCACAAATTTAATTTCCTGAAAACCTCATCGACATTGGATATTTACTTTGTTTTTCATTTTGCCAATCAGGTGGTTGGGAAATAGTATCTTGCTTTTGTTTCAATTTACGTTTCCCTTGTTACTGATAAGATTACGCACCTCTCCATGTATCTGTTGAACCTGTCATATATTCTCTTCAGTGGTATTCGCATCCATTGCTCACTTTTGTATTATGAGGTTTTTCCAGTAGTTAAAAAAAAAATGGAAAAGAGTAGGAGCAGGTTGTATAAAAACACAGAAGTCAGTCTACCCAGTGTCTTGTCTATCCTTCCTAACAGATCCTGAGTTCCACCTACACCAAAATGACCCTATCTTGCTGTTATTGAGAACCCAAGAAAGCAACTATATTAGGAAATGAATTAGTGAAGCCCATTCTTACTACTGTTCCCTGGACTGTGAGCCTTTGCTATGCCAGCATCTTGACACTGAATAGCCAGCAGGTACTGCCAGTCAGATTCACTCCAGTCAAATACAAATCTGATATGTGATGAAGCATAAAGGACCATGAAAGGCAGTATGTGAACTGAATGGTATCTGCAGCCCGTGCAAATGGCAATTAGGACCATTAAATATCAGTTAATCTTCATTAAGAACATCTGTTGTCTAGCCTACATGAGAAAACCAAAGATGGGGTTGGGTGATTGTGACTACTACAAATAAGTAGTTGTATCAACTAGTTTCCTGCCCCCCAGGCATAAACTGAAAGAGATGTGGGAAGGAAAAATATAACCTGTGATATTTAATGGCTAAGGAATAAAACTAGAGGTAAGGCTTTTTCAAGGCTCTTAGGCATTTTTTGGAAACCAGAGCACATGTAAACCATGGCCCTTTGTGATGAAGAAGATGATTGATTTAGTCCTGTTAATTTCAAGATCACAAAAAAGGGATTCCAAAGACTCAATCAAAACTGGCCCTTGGCCTTTCTGGTCTCCTTGGGCTCTTTTGTTGCCACATCCCATACACTGGCCCACTCTGCCCCCTGGGGCCCTGATCTCTGTTGGAGGACTGTGAATGTAAAATATTTCAAATTACTGCTACCAACATGTTGCTTGACTGCCATCCTTCTGCCTCAGGGGATGAGAATAGCTTGGGGACTGTATTTCCATTAAATCTGAAACAAGAACATGCTGATATACTTGTATCATAATTGCTCCTGGAATCTGCCAATCTATCACTCACTGCCTCTCAAAGAGGATTGACATGGAAGGAGAAAAGGATGAAGGGTGGTGCAAAGATGCTGGCAATGGAATAAATATGGCATTTTGAACAAACTTTGACTCAAACTTTGATTCTAGAGAATTCTTATGAACTGAAGCAGTGATGCTTTCACCACCTCTTCTCAACCATCCCATTATACCTCTTAAAACCCTACTCTTTTCCCACAATCCTTCTCTTGACCTCTTACCTATCATCCTGAATTCCTGCAAGGCCTTTGTTATATTTCTGCCCATCGACAGCAAAAATAAGATTTTAGCAGAATCCCCAGTCTCTCCCATATGACCCAGGATCCTGACACAGAAATGAAGAGCAAACTGAAAGCATGATTGCTTTTACCACATCGGCTCCACAGTTGCTACTAACTGGAATAACTCTTATTCATTAAACTCAGATTTCCAGAGAGACCATTGCTAATCCCATAAACTCAAGATGAAGATAAAGCAGTTGGCTTGGGTATCGCTAATTTCATTTTCATGCTTATGTTTGCCATCATTCACTGAGGGACAAAAACAAGTCAGCTATGATAAGGGTAAACCCTGGATTAGCATTGTGTATTGTAGCTGTAAATTTTACTGTAAATGAAATGTACGGGTGATTTGAGTTCAGTTATAGAGGAAACAAGCTACGAATGAGCCTTTGATGGAAAATAACTAAGTTATTTCCTTAGATGGGTATTTGGGATTGGTTTATTTTTCACATTTTATAAGGGGATAGTTCCCAATAGGCTTGAAGACTGGATTTATAATAACAGTTTAGGAGCTTAGGTGAAATTAATAAAACCGAACTTCGAAATGTATTGAAATGAAAGTAAGAATTTGAAGTCTAGCTATTTTAAAGATACTGACAATTTCCCCTCTTAGAAGCATGAAACTTTCTAGGACCAAAGAGTAAACCTTATGGAATCACCCAGTCTCATCTCCCATGCAAAATAAAAACTCTTCTTCCTTATGACCTTTTAAACTCTGAACACCTCTGGAGTAGGAAACTCATTGCTTTGTGTTGTTTTTTAAAAATACACACACATAATATATCAGTCCATTATCATTTTTAGGTGGTTCAGTCAACCTAAAAGCATATAGAGAATACATGAAAGTCCTCTTCTCCCCTTCTCCATACCCTCCTTCTCTCTTCAGAGGTAACGATTGTTAGCTATTCAATGTGTAGCCTTCTAGCCCTTTCTCATATTTACACATTTATATCAGTGGTTCTCAACTAGAGCGATGTTGCTCCCTAGGGGACATTTGGCAGTGTTTGGAGACATTTATGGTTTAAACAGCTGGGGGTAAGATGCTACTGGCACCTAGTGGGTAGAAGCCAGGGATGCTGCTCAACATCCCACAATGCACAGGGCAGCACCTCACAAAACAAAAATGATCTGGCTCCAAAAGTCAATAGTGCTAAGGTTGAGAAAACCTGAGTTATACATAAAGATGGAGGTGGAGATTATAAATATAACTTTTTCTCTTAAAGAAGTAGGACTTCATAATCTCCATTTTTCTTTGACCTGATTTTGCACTATTTGGAGCTCTTTCTATGTGAGTATGTATGTTTCCAATGCATTCCTTTTAACAGCTGCATGGTATTCTCTAGTATGGATATATTGTAGTTTATTAAACAATCCCACTATTGGTGGTTATTTAGTCTGGTTCCAATTTTTGTGATTGCAGACAGTACTGCAGTAAGCATCTTTGTATATATACCATCTGTTAGATAGATTCCTAGAAGAATTACCAGATCAAAGATTGCATGTATTTTCTGTTCTGATAATTCTGCCAAATTTCCCTCTGCAAAGGCTTTATAAATATATACTCCCATCAACAGCATTTAAGAATGCTGTTTTTTGGGTTTTTCTTTTTTAGGGCCGTACCCGCGGCACATGGAGGTTCCCAGGCCAGGGGTCAAATCGGAGCTACAGCTGCTGGCCTATGCCACAGCCGCAGCAAAGCAGGATCTGAGCCACATCTGCGACCTACACCAAAGCTCACGGCAACACCGGATCTTTAACCCACTGAGTGAGGCCAGGGATCGAACCTGCAACTTTATGGTTTCTAATCAGATTCGTTTCTGCTGCGCCACAACGGGGAACTCCACATGTATACATTATTTTTTCTCCCATTATAATGCTTCATCATAAGTGACTAGACATTGCTCTCAGTGCTACAGGGCAGGATCTCATTGCTAATCCATTTTTCCATTGGATTATTTAGGATTGTTTGTTTTTCTTCCCTTTTTTTTTTTTTTCTTTTTTGCTTTTTAGGACCACAAATGGTTTTTTTGTTCTTTTTCTGAAATGTTCTGAGTAGACAATCATACATTATGAAAATAGTGATAATTTTGCTTTTATTTTCCAAAATGTATACCTCATTTTCTACTCGTACTGTAATCTCACTTTTTGTAAGCTACATGTTTAAAAGTTGCTTCTTATGAGTCAAAATCTCTTCTGAAGTTTTTTTCTCCAGTAGTTCCAATTCAGTTTTTAGAGCTAAACAGAATAAGATAAATCCTTCTTCTCCAGGATAACCCTTCAAATATTTAAATATGTTTATCATGCTCCCCACATCTGTTTTCCAAGATAAGCAACTCTACTATCTTCAGTATATAGGCCTCTCCCACTCTGAGTCATCTTTCCTGAAATGCACTCCATTTTTTTTAAATGTATCTCTTAAATCATGGCATCCAGAGTAGAAGAGAGTTCAGATATTGTCTGACCATTGCAGGACATAGAGAAACTATATATTGCAATGTTAGAGCTGAATGGTTTTAAAATGTTTTTTTTTGTGTGTGTGTGTGATGGAATCCTTTTATAAAAGAAATCTTAGCCAGAACTCTAAGCCTTAAAACAGTTAAGAGTGAAGTTTCTTTTGTTCAAATGAAAGGAGGGTGAGAGGTTATAGAACATTTATCATTTCAATTTTCTTCTTGTCTCCAAGGTAGCCCAAGGAAAATCCTGACGATCTGAAGAATATAGTTTGAAAACCACGACTTGAGTCAAACTCCTTCAGAAACAATGTGGCTCAGAAAGGAGAAATGACTTGCTGAGGTCTCACAGTTACTTAGCAAAACTGATAGAACTAAACTTGGGTCTTCTAACTTCCATTCCAGAGATCTTTTCACTGTTTCATAGCATTCCTCTCTATTAACCCTCCACTTTAATGACGCATATTAACCTTGGGATCAACTAAAATCCTAAGGCCACTGTTAATATCCCTTTTGTTCAATCTTATACAGTTGAATTTTGTCTTTTGTTGTTGTTGTTGTCTTTTAGGACCACACCCGCGGCATATGGAGGTTCCCAGGCTAGGGGTCCATTTGGAGCTATAGCTGCCAGCCTACTCCAAAGCACAGCAACGCAGGATCTGAGCCATGTCTGTGACCTACACCATAGCTCATGGCAACACCAGATCCTTAACCCACTGAGCAACGTCAGGGATGGAACCCCTGTCCCCACGGATGCTAGTCCGTTAACCGCTGAGCCATGATGGGAACTCCATTTTTTGGTCTTTTTTTTTGTGAATTTTGGAGATCTAAATGTGGAACTTTATATTTACTGGGTTTTTTTTTATTTATTTTTTTATCTTTTTGCCATTTTCTTGGGCCACTCCCGCGGCATATGGAGGTTCCCAGGCTAGGGGTCTAATCCAAGCTGAAGCCACCGGCCTACACCACAGCCACAGCAATGTGGGATCTGAGCCACATCTGCAACCTACACCACAGCTCACGGCAACGCTGGATCCTTAACCCACTGAGCGAGGCCAGGGATCGAACCTGCAACCTCATGGTTCCTAGTCGGATTCGTTAACCACTGAGCCACCACGGGAACTCCAACTTTATATTTATTAAATGTATTAAATATAATCTCCCCTAGGACTCAAAGGAACATTAAAAATCTTTTGTTTTGGCCCATCAGTCCTGCCTTTTAAAAACTTTCTAAATCTTTCTGTTGTCCAACATCAATGAATTTATTTTATCAGGGTTTTTCAAGTAAGACTCATTGTACTGACATTCAACCCCCAGTCCTTCAATTTGCCAACAAATCTATAACCAAGACCTAACTTCACAAACTTCTGACTCATATATTGTTTTCATGGCATTTCCCCTCCTATACCTGGAGAATTCCTACTCATCTACTGAGACCCATTTCAAATGTCACCTCCTCTGTGAAGTGTCACTGGGTCCCCATTCCTCATCCTTGAAACAGTATTGACAGTTTCCATTTCTATACAATAGAATTGTAATATCTAACATACTTCCTCTGCTATTTTATGAATTCCTTCAAGGTCTTATATGTTCCTTGAATCCCTAGGACCTGAGCCTAGGATGGCAGGTGGACTACAGGGACTATCTCCTGTGGAGGGCTGTGAGGTCAGATAGGAACTCAGGGGCAAAGATCATTATGAGCTAATGATTTCTGCCATGAGCTCAGGAGCCAAGTATTTCATTAATCCTGGCCCGGCGCATAGTCAGTACACAAAATATGTTTTTAAATGTATTTTCGCACCTCCACCCTGAGATGTCAAGTAGCTTTATGAAAGGAAAAGTAAGCTGCGATGGTTGATGTCAACCCTTGTTTGTGTCTACTGATCATAATTTCTCTTGAAAGTTCACAAACAATGTTTTAATAACCCTTTTTGGATATTTTTTCTGGGTATCAGCATCAACTTAATTCTCAGTTTATATTTTCTGAGATATACCTCTTCCCCTTTTCAAAAAGTAGGACAACATTTCCTTGTCTTTAGCCTTCTGGCGCCTCTTCCATTTTCCAAGAACTTTCCAGGTGGTGGTGACTCATTTGGAGAAAATGGCCCCTTTCACTCGGACCTTTCAACAGCATTGTTTGTAATGGTCAGGGGCCATGACTAGGAGAGCTGTTTCTTGGAAAAAGTCTATTTGAATTGGGCAAATCAGAGGCTGAAGTCAGGATGGCCAATAAATGTGTTATTGACAGAGGCCTGGCCTAGAAAGACAGCCAAGTCTAAGGAGGCAGTTTTCTCTGAACCATGGCCCAGCAAGCATTTCAGATGGCTCTTCCTGTCTCTCTTCCCTTCGCCTTCTCTTGGCTCCATGTTCTCCTCTTGCTCTAGCTTGTCTCCTCTGAGCTGAATTTGGATGGCTAAAGTGTAACCTCAGCATAAAAATGACCAGAAGAATGCACATCTGCCCTTGAGTTCCTGATGAGGACCTAGGTCAGTGACTGCTAGTGACAGAGATAATAAACAAAACAGGAAACAATTTCAAGAAACTGCAGCTACTAGGTTAATAACAGATACATTGCAGCTGTGTATATGTATGGAGACACATAAAGAATACAGTAAAACGACGATTCATTAGAATACTAAAGGCAACAAATTTTTTTGTGAACCTACCATGTGCCCAGTCCCATGCTAAACACTGAGAGGATGCAAAGACATGATCCTAAAGATGTTGCAATAATTTTTAAAACCTTCAACTTTAATGAGAGAATGATAAATAGCCAAAATCTGGTGTTCAGACTTTTTTTGGGGAAAAAAAAAAAAGCCTTTTCTTTAACAAGATTGGAACCAAAATGTAAGTGAATTTTTAAAAAGGCTAACCTTTAATAACCGGAAAATGAAATTCATCTAAACTCTCTGTTCCAACTATGCATTAGTTAAATGACCGTTGATCTACTGTACATGCAAAGAAAATGAGATGGATTTGACTGCAGCTTGTAACCCCACCCAGTGCCATGGGTTGCTTCGTAGAAGCTGCAGCAAGCCTGGTTTTTATTGGGACTGGGGAATCTCATCATGCAGATCCATTCTGCCTCAGGTTCTTGCCCCTTCAGTGTGGATCTTACCACTTATTTGGTCAGAGGTACAGTGAGAAGTGGGCCTTCAGCCCTCCAAGGGGTTGTGTCCTGTTGCTATAAACCATTGAAAGCCTGACTCCTGATCCAGCAGCCCATGCAAGGGATAAATGTAAACAGGAGCTGCTTTGCTCTCAGTGGAAAGGTTTGAGTTGAGTTCTTTCCAGGCGATCACACTGGCTGCCATTTTATACAGTCTATTTCTGTCTTCCTGTACACATCCCTCAATTTGCATTCCTGCTTAAACTTGCCACTAGTCCTGCCTCACTGTGTGGGAGGTGGATTGGATTTGAAAAGCGGGAAAGAAAGGCCTTTTTGTGAGGAGGGGGAGAATACAGGACTTTCACTAGCTATTCCTCCTGGATATCTTCAGAGAAGCATTTTGTCCCCTGGCCTCCTTGAGGGTTGTCAAAGAAGCTCTCCTTTAGCACAGACATCAGTTTTACTTCCTTGTGTAGCTGACTTTTAGCTGAATTTGAACCAATGTGGCTCATTTAAAAAAATAGTGATTGGCATAATGGGAAGGTGAATGGCAAGAAGAAAGAGGAAACAGAACTTTAAAGATGGTTTACATGAAGAGAGTGATTTGAAGGGGCCATCAAAAACCTTTAACTATCTTTCACCAAATTGTAAGGGACATGAGATGTCCACTATTAGAGCTTTATTTCTTAGGGTTCAGTTATGGTCATCTCTAGGCATTACCTCCAACCCTGGGTGGGATGCAGATTAAACTATGAGCACTCTAGCATGATTTAGCTTATCAGAAATTTGCAGTCAACTGATCCTTTCCCAGCAACCAGTTGGCGTTGCCTGCCAATACATTTGACTTGGATCATTTCCCCCATTCTTAAGGGAAGCTAATTTAATTGTGTAAGTTCGCAATCTTAACAGGCTCAAAAAGCAACTGGTATGAGTCAAACCTTGGAAAGGCTAAGCAGTTTAGATGATTGTATAAACAAGGTCCAAAAGTCAAATTTTCAGACTATTTAATGTAGGTCAGATGCAAGAAGAGAATTAAATTGTGACAGACGGGACTCAACCAAGAAAAGTCCACCGAACTAGCAGCTCCTTTGAGGATGGGAGCTGTGTCTTATTCTTTCTATATAGCTAACCGTTACCATGGTAGCTGACTTCTCAGGAGTACTCAGGGAAAGCTATTCAATAAGTAAATTCAGAACAATTTCTTGACTAAAAGATGGATTCTGGAGTACATTACCAAATAATGTTGGGGGGGGGAGGTTTAGGAAGTAAAGTAGATACTACTATGCCCAGGATGTGGAAGTACAGGGGCGGAGAAGGACTACGGGTTTTCCTTCTACTCCTTGGGGGCTTTGAAACAGGATGAAGATTATTCAGATGTCTTATATTAAGTTCTCTGTCTCTGTCTCTCTCTTTCTCCCTTTGTCTCTGTGTGTGTGTGTGTGTGTGTTTCTCTCTGTGTCTCTCTTTCTCCTTTTGTCTCTCACTCTGTGTGTGTGTGTGTGTGTGTGTGTGTGTGTGTGTGTGTGTGTGTGTGTTTCTCTCTCTGTCTCTGTGTCTTTTTCTTTGCCAAAACATGATTTACTTTACCAACTTTTCTTGGTCCCACCTTATCCACCTCATTCTCCCTTAGGTCACACTGCTTTTGCAAAGTAATTATAATAATTTGCATTCAAACGGCACTAATGCTTTTCAAGGCTCTTTCATATGCACTATCTTTTTTTGTTCCAAATTGGAAAAAAAAAGCCATGATGAGGCAATCATAGTAGTAGTGGTTCCACTTTTTCAGATGAGGAACCAGAGGTGTAGAATGTTTAAGTAACTCGCTCAGGACCACATAGCGATGTGGAACTGAACCAGAACCAGAAGTCAATCCCTTGGCATAATATCACCCCAGTCTCAAAATTCAGGAAGAGAGGTTTGTTAGGAAAACAATTAGTCCTACTGCCTTCATGGTTATAATCCTCATACTTTTTATGTTGTTTCGAATTCCTTCTTTATATTCTTTTCTAGGCGTATGAGGCAGACACTTGAGAAATGGCCAGATCAGACATTATCTTAACTGTGGGGTCTCAGTTTATCCTCATCTTTTTTCCTTCAAATATGAAGTGCAAGCTTAACTAAATTTAAAACAACTTTGGGTAGGACATCTTTCTGTCTCTGCTTAAGCCAGCTGATCCAGAAGTCTTCTGAAATGTATTGCCCCAGAATGCATCTTCTCTTCCTCTTATAGCTTTCTCTGACAGTCACAGCACGAGGACCTCTTGTATGGGCTGTTACTTCATTGAGTCCTTTCCTTCCTGCAGCTGGCGACTTTCTCACACAGATTCAAGAGGCAGCAGGTCTAGTGTAATTACCAACCCAAACCCTATTTGGTGTCCCAGAATGGAATGAGTAAGGCAGAGTTGTGCTGAAACCATGGATGAAGTTGGACCTCAGAGCCTGGGAAGGATGCCAGGACTGGAAGAGCCAAGGGCTTTGCAAAAACCAGAGGTCTAAGCAGGCTATGAGTCATTAACCAACAAAGCAGTTAGGAACTAGGAAATAAGCTTCTTACTCAAGGCCAAGGGTCAAAAACTAAATAGCAATGGATAATAGTAACAACAATGATACCACCCTGGAAAATGAGATAAATTCTGTTTTTGCCCAGAAGCCTGCTGAAGTGGAGCTAATAATTCTAGGGAGTGGCCAACCCGAGATCCCTAGGTGGGAGTAAGGAAACCATCTTTACAGGTCGGGAGTGGAGAGTGTGGTGGCCACAGCAAAGGTGTTATCTTGACAGTCGAGAAATATCCCTGAGCAGAGTTTCTCAACCCTGGCACTATTGATATATTGGTCCAATTCTTTGTTGTGTGACACTGTTCTGTGCATTGCAGGACATTTAACAGCATCTCTGGCCTCTACCCACTAGATGTCAGTAGCACCTATCCAAGTTGTCACAACCAAAAATGTCTCCAGATAATGGCCAATGTCCCTTGGGGAATTAGGGGAAGGTAAAATGGCCTTGGGTTGAGAACCATTGCTCTAAAAGCTATAGATTGTGAAAGCTTGTTATTCTTGAGCCTTCTGAGATGCATGAACTTCTAAATTACCTTGACAGCAGGGCATCTAAAGTAGCAGTTATAGGCATCTGTTGGGAGGGTAATCCCATCCTTCCCAAATGTTCTTTTACATCCAGTGCCTGGTTCATCTCTCCCATTAGGCACTATTACGGTTCCTAAAAACATTGATCCCTTGGAATTTTCCTCAATTCCTACTTAATTGCAAACCAAACGGGAAGATCTCCTTATGGTTTTCATTCTTGGTTTACATGCAAATTGGGACAAATGTGAAAATACTTTTTACTTTTTGCAATTGAGTTCTAAAAAACATGCTAAGTTTCTGTTTTCTTTTTACCTTGAATTTTATATTTTTCACTTCCATTTCTTTTCTACTTTCATTCAACCATGTCCTTTACAATATTGATTGTACTGATGAGGTGGGGCACCCAGAGGCCAGGAGCAAAGAAGAAGAAGGAAAGATAGAGAACTTTGACTAGGGCCATTTGGCAAGAACTTAGTCTAAGAACTTCTGCTCTCGGGAAATGCTTGCAAAGAATATTGTACCCACTTACCCCTCTTCCAACTCAGCCTGTTTTCTTAGCACCCGTCATATTGACCCTTTCTTTAAAATGTGAGGAAGAAGTTTATGTACTCTTTTTCATCACTGTTGCTCTTGCGGTGGATTTTTATGACTGTCAGAAGTAGGAGTCCTCCGAAGGCCTGTCAGAACAGTTTTGTGGACTGAAACACGACAGAGCAAAGATAGGATATAATGGACATGGCCTTGGACCAGGAATTCTAGTCTCTCCCTCTTTATAGACATTTGATCTTGCAAATCACCTTACCTTGGCTGAACCTCAGTTTCCTCATGTGTAAAATAGAACTACCTGTTTGCCTCCATTGTGACTATATGTCCAAAAGAGACAAGGGGGTAAAAGCAGCATGAAACAATGTAAAGGCTTTTTACAAATACAGAATAATATTGTTATTATTATTGCTTAATTGCAGTTCACACCTCTTCAATTACTCTTGACCAAGTGTCACAATGTCCACTGGATAGATGGCATATTCAAGGCCACAATGACCGTTCCTTTCTCTTGCCTCCAGTGATAAACCTACCAGGCCTTCCTCTCCAGATCGATTCTCTGCTTTCTCCCCTATTCCACCCTGCTCTGTGTGCTGGGAGGCTGATTCCTATCATCAGGCTCCTTTGTCTACCAGTTGTTTTTGGCACTAGCAGAGAGAAGAAGCATGAGTTTAGGCTATTTATTCCCTGCAACCCTGTCTGCAAGGTTGCTGGGCATCCCTTCACCAAAGATCACAGCTCCTATCAGGGAGCTCTCTTCATATAATTTTCATGTTCTCTCCTCCCTCTGCTACCTCTCCTCCCTCTTTCAGGCCTAAGGGTGGTAATGGACCCTGTTATTACTAGTCCTGGGATACTTCAGTATTTCCTGTGGTTTCTTTATACCCTGCCCATGGTTTTTTAATCAGCTGTCTTTATAAAACTCTACTCAATTAATCCACTCTAAGTATGTCACATGTTTTCACTAGCATCCTGAATGATGTACCTATTAAATCTCTTTCTTTTCTTCTCCTTTGACCTTTTTATTGCAGTAAAATATATATTTATAAAGGAGGGGACATTGTGTAAGGAAATGTAGTAAGTTAGGGCCATTAGTATTCTGTCTAGTCATGCTGAGAATTAGTTCCATGTCACCACCTCTGCACATCTATGATCAAGCTGTATATTCCTTACCAATTGGGTAGTCCATTCTCTTTGTCCTATCTCCAACCAACCATTGAGGAACATTTAGAGGCCAGGACTCTCATGCCTGCTCTCTCCCACAAAGTTTGTATCCTTGCTAAATTCCAGCAACCTGGGAGGCAACTGTCTGATGCACACTCCAGTCTCTGGTTTGCTGTAAATCAGTTTGCACCCCTTTGCTTCCCTTGGACTAAGTTTGCAGAGAATGAGCTTACATCCTTTTGCTTCCCTTGGACTAGAGTCTCAGGAAGCCTGGGAAGGGGGGTACAGTTAAGCCTCTGGGATTCCATGACAGCTGCCAGCATTCTGGCCCGGGTGTCTCTGCTTGTTAACTGTGTCCAACCTGGAATGTTTTATAGACTGTCAGAGCTAGAAGATACCTCAGAAATCAGCTAGTCCAGAGGTTCTTAACTTAAGATCTATAGAGGGGCTTCAGGGAAGTCCTTAAACTCTCTATATTACATGGAAAATTAGCTATCTATGTGCACATATGCATTTTTCTAGGAAGAAGATCCATAGCTTTCATTAAATTCTCAAAAGGGTTTCTAACACAAAGGAGACGTAGACCCTCAATGGCTCTAGGACAGCACCCTTACCTTACAGCAGAGGAAACTGAGGCCCAGAGAGAGCAGCTTATCCAAGTTTCACAGTATGGCAATGGCAGGGTTTAACCTAGAACAAAGGTAAAGGGTAACTCCCCTGCTTTTTTAAACAAATCTTTCCTTCCACTACCTTCTTCTGAATCCCAAAACCATAGTCCTACTATATATACTTTGTGCACAGTAGATACAAGATGACTGTTAAATGCAATCGATAACTGCAGTGGGCCCTATAGGCACACTTGCTTATTTTAATTGACCCTACTAAATAGAATCTGGAGCTGTGTGGGGCTCAGGGCCAACCTTAGAGCTCAGTGGTGCCAAGGGATCAAGCAGGCTTTTTCCACCCCAGTTCTCTCTGATGAATGGAGTTCTGTCTCGTCCCTGTTTCTCTGAGCCAACTTGTCCACAGGGCCCTGTGGAGGGGCAGGTGTCGGTCCTGGGCATGGACTCAGCAGCCCAACTCCAGCGCCTCTGCAGCTGTTCTCATCCCTGTGAGGCCTCCAGTGGGAGCTGACACAGAGACTCTTGGAAAATGGCAAAGAAAAGCTAAGGAAAAACACCCTTGAGCACTGAGGGGTTGCCAGGCTTCCAGGGAAGCTGGTGCAGCCTCACTCATGTTATGAAATCACACTAGCTCCTGGTAAAATAGGGTAGAAAGTCTTATTCCTTCCCATCCCCCTTTCTATGCCTCTCTTTCCCAGGTCACAGGTATTTTCATACTACCCAGAATCCCCTACTGTATTTCCTTACCTGAGTCTCCCCATCTAGGAAATGAGTGCCTTTGCTGTATAGCTTCACTACCCAATGTGGCAGATTGAAAGAAGCAGGCTTGAGTTCTAGCATCAGCTCTGTAACTAACTAGCAATGTGATCTTGTACAAGTCACTTAATCTTGATAAGCTTTCATGCTTCATTAATAAAAAAAATAGGGCTAATGAACCAAATGAGATAATGGAGGTGAGATCATTTGACAAATGCAAAACAACAAAAGCTATGTGGGGTCGTTATGACCTTTCACCACTGTCTTTATTTCCTAAAATAATAAGAAAAAATTATTTTAAATGTTGAAAAAAATAACCTTGAGAGCCAATAGCCCAGCTGCAATCTGGCTGCCTAGATTTCCATCTAACTGCATTTTCTAGGGGAAATTCTAGAATGAAGTGGGAAGGAAAGTCACCATTGGCTTTGAGACTAAGAAGACCGGTGGAGTATGCATATATCAATCCCAATCCCCTAATTTATCCCTCCCCCACCATGTTTCCTCTTTGGTAAACCTAAGTTTGGTTTTGAAATCTTTGAGTCTATTTCTGTTTTATAAGCTCCATTGTATTATTTTTATTAGAATCAACATGTTAGTGATCTCATATGATATTTTTCTTTGACTTAACTTCACATAGTATGTTAATTTCTAGGTTCATCCATGTTGCTGCAAATGACATTAATTCATGCCTTTTATGGCTGAGTAATATTCCATTATATATATGTACCACATCTTCTTTATCCAATCCTTCATTGATGGACATTTAGGTTGCTTCCATGTCTTGGCTATTGTAAATAGTGCTGCAATGAACATCAGGGTGCATATGTCTTTTCTAATTCTGGTTTTCTCCAGATATATGCTCAGGAATGGGATTGCTGGATCATATGATAGGTCTATATTTAGTTTTTTAAGGAACCTCCATACTGTTCTCCATAGTGATTGCACACAATTTACATTCCCACCAACAATGTAGAAGGGTTTCCTTTTCTCCACACCCTCTTCAGCATTTATTGTTTGTAGACTTTTTGATGATGGTTCTTCTGACTGGTGTGAGGTGAAACCTCATTGTAGTTTTGATTTGCATAAAATAGTCGGGTGATAAAGACCTACTATATAGCACAGGGTAATTTACTCAGTACTGTGTAAAAACCCTATGGGAAAAGCATCTGAAAAGGAGCGGATATATGTATATGTATTACTAATTTACTTTGCTGTATGCCTGAAATTAATACAACTTTGTAAGCCAACTATATTCCAAATGGCATTTTACATCCTAGACATCTATGAGAAGAACTTATAAGGACTAGTCACTCTTCACCAGACAAAGAAAAAAAGAGACACAATCAGTTCTAGTACTAGAGGATTAGAGGGAGTCAGCCTCTACATGACTTGCCATAGGAATAAACTAGCCTTCAGAGTAGCCAAGAATTTCCAGAGGGTGGCGCAAGGTAGTGGGAAGAGACTATCAATCCCTCCCAGTGCTATCAGCCAGTCAACTCTGTTTCCTAAAGTCCTGGGACCTTTCCTAAGGCACCAGGAGGCAAATCAAGGTCAGTGCTTTGAAGAAATGCATACTCTGATGGATGAAAGAGAGAGAGAAGACAAAACCCATAGGGTGACCAATGTGTTTAAAGAAATTGTCTTTAGTGGAGGAGGGGTTGCCAATGCGCTTTTTAATAAGCATATAATTAGAAAACAAAAAGATCCAGAGTTTAGTAACAAGTTAGTTTTTATCTCTTATGACTTTCTCTAATATGTGGCACAGTGACAATGATCACTAGTGGTGTAAAGTAACTTATTATAATGTAACATCCTTAATTATGAAACCAAGATTTAATTATTATGGTTCTTAGACTCTTCCTACTCTTGTCGTAACTGATGATAATAATATTTTTAAATTATTTGACTTTTTACACTTAAATTTAGTGGAGATACAATGGTGAACAAGACAGATGAGAACTCTGCTCTCTTGGATCTTATATGGTGATGGTGGTGGTGATGGTTCTAGTTTAGATTGGGAGATAAGGAAGACCTCACTGAATAGGTGAAATTTTACTTCTGCTTCTGCAATATGGCAAACTAAGTTTTCTAAAATGTCTTCCTCATACAATACAAGTAAATCCTGGATAAATTATAGCAATATTTTTCTTTACATTTCTCTTTTTAAAACAGCTTTATGTTGGGAGTTCCCGTCGTGGCGCAGTGGTTAACGAATCCGACTAGGAACCATGAGGTTGCGGGTTCAGTCCCTGCCCTTGCTCAGTGGGTTAATGATCCGGCATTGCCGTGAGCTGTGGTGTAGGTTGCAGACGCGGCTCGGATCCCGCGTTGCTGTGGCTCTGGCGTAGGCCGGTGGCTACAGCTCCGATTCGACCCCTAGCCTGGGAACCTCCGTATGCCGCAGGAGCAGCCCAAGAAATAGCAAAAAGACAAAAAAAAAAAAGCTTTATTGATATGTAATCCACATAAACATACAATTCATCCATTTAAAGTGAAATTCAGTGGTTTTCCATATATTCCATTACTAAATGTTTTTAATTATGGTAAAATATATATGACAAAAGTTGTCATTTTAACCATTTTGTGTGTGCAATTCAGTGGCATTAATTATATTTACAATGATCAACCATCACTACCATCTAGTACAAGAAATTTTTCAGAGTTCCTGTCATGGCTTAGCAGCAACAAACCTGACTAGTATCCATGAGGATGCAGGTTTGATCCCTGGCCTTGCTCAGTGGGCTAAGGATCTGGCATTGCCCATTAGCTGTGGTGTAGGTCTCAAACATGGCTTGGATCCCACATTGCTGTGGCTGTGGTGTAGATGGCAGCTATAGCTCCGATTTGACCCCGAGCCTGGGAACTTCCATATGCCACCACTGTGGCCCTAAAAAGACCCCCAAAAAGTTTTTTTCATCATCCTACATAGAAACTCTGTAACCTTCAAGCAATAACTCCCCAGCTCCCTTTCTCCTAGCCTCTGGTAACCTCTAATCTACTTTGTGTCTCAATATGTTGTCTATTCTAGATATTTCACCTAAGTAGAATCATACAATGTTTGTCATTTTGTGTCTGGTTTACTTCACTTGGCATGTTTTCAAGGTCCAATTTGCCTGTATCAAAAATGCATTCTTTTTGTGGCTGAATTTTATGAATACAATGAATACATGAATACAATGCAACTCCATTGTATGTATAATCACATTTTGTTTATACATTCATCTGTTGGTAGACACTTGAATTGTTTCTACCTTTTAGCTATTGTGAATAATGCGGTAGTGGATATTGCATATAAGTATCTATTTGAATCACTACTTTTAATTTTTTGGTGTATACATATATATATATGTATATGGAAGTAGAATTGCTGGGTCTTATGATGTGGTATTGTGATTTGTTATAAAAAATATATACTTGGTCTTTGTCCCTGTTTCTTGCAGAGAACTCCAAAAACTCTTGAAATTTTCTAAGTGATGAGTGATAACGGTGTTTATTATGTCAATGAGGGACTTTTGGAAAGCACCTAATGAGGCAGGCTGCTTGCCAGGGGAATCAATCATGTGATTAGATGATTGGAATTTTCAGTCCAACACCTGGCCCTCTTGTGAGGGGACAGGAGCTGGAGATGGAATGGATCGCCAATGGCCAATGATTTAATTAATCATGCCTCTATACTCAAGCCCCATGAAAACCGAAAGGAGAGGGCTTGGAAAGCTTTCAGATTGGTGGACACATGGACAACAAGGGAGATCAACCCATTCAGGAGAAAAAAAATGGTTGCTCCATGCCCTTTCCCCATACCTTGCCCTAAGCATCTCTTCTATCTGGCTGTCCCTGACTTATTTCCTTTTATAATAAACTGGTAATCTAGTGAGTAAATGGGTTTCTTGAGTTCTCTCAGCCACTCCAGCAAATGAATCAAACTCAAGGAAGGACAATCAAAAGTGAAAGTAAAAACCTGTACTTGTAATTGGCATCTGAAATGGAGGGACGGGGGGCAGTCTTGGGGGACCCAGCGCTTAACTTCTGGGATCTGACACTATGTCTAGGTAGGTAGTATCACAATTTAGTTAAATTGTAGGACACTGAGTTGCTGTCCAAGAATTGTTTTTCGGTGTGAAGAACCACCCCCTACCCTCCCCCCAACACACAGGCAGACACACACACACACACACACACACACACACACTCACTCACTCACTCACTCACATTGAAATTGATGACTGGTGTCAATGAAGTGGGATTTGTTAGAATAGTCCTGGTTCATGGAAACGTGTGGTTTGGAGAGAAAAAGGATGAAAGGACCTTTGATTCCTGGGTTGGTCGCCCATGATAGGGAACAGCAGCTGTGCTGCCTTCACTTACTAAAGGTAAAAGTTACCAAGGAAGTTAGAGGTGGATCTAACTCCTGGAGAGTTAGTTCACTGGATGCATAAGGAAATGTAAGCTAATAGGAGAGAGGCAAAATATTCACTCCTTTGGTTATTGTGATCTACAATAGATAAACTAAAAGTAAAAAAGAATAATGTGTCAGATCTTGGTGCTGGACCAAAAGCAGATTTCAGTGGTTCAGAGTGCAAGGACAACAGAAAGTACCTCTAAGATCTCTGGTTACAAAGAAATTAACATGGGAAGAGGGTAGAACTAAGAAACTCCTGAAAGCAGGGAGTATAGTGTGAAGGAGTTGTTTCCGTTTGTGGATGAATATCATCAGCTTCCTGAAGAACCTTTACCAAAATGGATCATGAGAGTGACTAATGTAGGAGCTGTGTCTTTGGCTTTGGTGGAAGACCATGTTTGGGTTGATGCAGGACCTAGAGCTCACCACTGAACCATCACAGATGGCTATATGTGATCCAGACACAAAGCAGGTTATTCCCGAGGGAACAGCCAGCCTGGTGGGCTGGATAAACGCCACTGTGAGGTCTGTTTACCCTGAAAAGAGAGGCTGTCTGTCTCCCCTGATGAATGCCAAGTAGAGCACCCCAGATGAAGCAGCTGATGCTTGATGTGAGCCATGTGGGACTGGCTTTGTGATGACTAAGATATTCACCCACTGAATATACCGGTTACCTAGCTCGTGGTAAATGCTGTGGCTAAGGAGGGCCCCTTTCACATGGGCACCCCATGTAATTTTATTGTTGCAAAACATAAAAATGGTTCTGGAAGACTTATTGAACTTGCTATCTTAGCTTCCTCTCAGGGGTCTCATAGATGCTAATAAAACATTAGTTTAATTAACAAGGGAATAGGGAGGGGCCAAGGGGGAGAGCAGAAGGACTTTTTCCAACAAGATGAAATTTTGAGATGGTTATTGAGAAATAAGATGAATAAAGAAAATATTGATAGGAGTGAAACAAAGAGGAGACAGAGAGGGAAGAATTGCAGGACTCATCCCAGCAAGGTGGAAATATTTAGATGGTTATTAAGAAATGGGGTTAGACATTGATGGGGTTAAAATAAAGGTTTTAATACAGCACTACCAAAGGTTGGATGGTACAAAATGTCCTCCTTCTGGTCCCCCAACATTAAAGGACCCAAAACAAGTCTGTTCTATTTACTGCAATTTGGAGAAATTTAACCTCTGACTTACAGCCAGTTGGCCAAAAGTGCAGTTAACAACAACCTAGGCTTGTGACTGACCTCTGAAAGGTGAAGGGCAGTCTTGTGGGACTGAACCTTTAGCCCAGGGAATCTGATTCGATCTCCAGATAGATAGTGTCAGAATTGAGTTGAATTGTGGGATACCCTGCTAGTACCCAAGCTTTGTTTACTGGAGGTGTGAAGAAACCACACACTCTCACATGTTGAAATTGTGTCTGGGAATTCAGTTATATGGTAATTCTATGTGTAGTGTTTTGAAAAAGTTACAACAAACATTTTAAAATGTTTTTCTAAGCTTTCAGAAAAGAAAGGCAGTATGGGGGGATAAGGAACCAGAAGTTGGAACTGGAGCAGCAGGCAATATGTAAAAGTTTGAGCTTCCCTGAGGGCAAAACCCCATAATGAGAGCCTGGTGCTTTGTATATTATCAGAAATGCAGAGCATGCAAGTGCCAATTAAAGAATGTCAGTCATCACCCAGCTCTACAAGGATTGAGTCATTAGCCATTTCAGTTGTTGACCTTCAACCCACCCTGAAAGGAGTTCATGACAGAGATCAAGAATGAGGCACTCAGTGCTCTGGGAAAACTGGCAGAACAGGCCTTCATATAGATATTTTCAGGAGAAATTTTTTATGAACCTGGATTCTTGCATCTTCCCATATCTAGAAAAGCACTAAAACCATTAACTTAGATATCTGTTCCTTGTGACTAGCAGCAACTAGCTACCAAGATGTGTACTTAGTATGCAATTAAGTACCTCCTTCACCAAAATTACATATATATCGACCTCCCACTTTACTTCTTCAAAGCAGTTGCTCAGAGCTGTCTGAGAGGCTGTCTCCTGGGCTGTAGTCCTTAGTAAGACACTGAATAAACTTGATTCAAGCTTTTACATTGTGCAAGGTTTTTTTTTTTTCCTTCAGTTGACACAGGATCTTTGAAAAGTAAGGGAGCTAGAGTTCCTATTGTTGCTCAGTAGGTTAAGAACCCAACTAGTATCCATGAGGCTGCAGGTTTGATACCTGACCTCCCTGTGAGTTAAGGGTCTGGCGTTGCCATGAGCTGTGGTACAGGTCACAGACTTGGCTCAGATCCTGCATTGCTGTGGCTGTGGTGTAGGCCAGCAGCTGCAGCTCCGATTCAACCCCCTAGCCTGGGAACATGCATATGCCTTGGGTGCTGCCCTAAAAAGACAAAAGACAAAAAAAAAATATGAGGGAGCTGAAGCTGCAACCTCTGTATTAAGCCAGGACTCTTAAAAGGAAATACACCAAAAACCTACCTGTAAACTTGTTTGTCTCTGTCATGACCTCCAAGGAGGAAACAAATTAAACAAGAGCACTACTCTTACTGCTGCTGTGGCTGGTGCTACTACAAGTATTCCTTTGAGAGTTTGCAACCCAGAGCTTGTTCTAACATAGGTCTGGAATTCGAATTTATATCGCTCATGTCACAAGGGAAACCATAGCTGAAAAAAGGTGCCTCCCACTTTGTTAGTTCCCCCAGCACCTGGAAGAAACAAACACATCTTTCTCAGAGGAAAGCATCTACAACCTAGACCTCTCAGGATTCCCAAAGATTTAGTTTAATCAAATATGAACTCATAATTTTAAAAATTATCAAACACACAAGGAAACAAATCACCATGAGGAAGAGTTAGCAGAAACAACAGATTCGGATTCTCAAGGATATAAGATATTAGAATGATCAAATACAGGACCTAAAACAACTTAATATGGATTGTTTAAATAAACAAAACATGTAATCAAAGTGGGATAAGTAAAAGAGACTATCAGCTATGACCAGGCAAATTCAGATAAAAAAATGAAATAGGGAGTTCCCTTTGTGGCTCAGTGGTTAAGAACCCGACTAGGATCCATGAAGAGATGGGACTGACCCCTGACCTTGCTCCATGGGTTAAGGATCTGCCATTGCCATGAGCTGTGGTGTAGTCCAGTGGCTGTAGCTCCCCTAGCCCTGGATGCCTAGTCTGGGAACTTCCATATGCCATAAGTGCGGCCCTAAAAAGCCAAAAAAAAAAAAAAAAGAAGACGAAGAAATAGAATTCCTAAAAATCAAAATTATAATTGCTGAAATTTAAAGCTCTTTGGGTTAAACAGCAAATTAAATACATTTGAAGAAAAAGCACATTGGCAGGTTTAAAGATATTCTCCAGAATGTAGCACTAAGAGATAAGAAGATGGAAAATATGAAGGCAAGATTGATATATGAAAGATAAAGAAGGCCAAACATGTGTTAATTTTAAAATGACCCCAACTATATCTAGTCACTTATGAGGGAGCATGATAATATGAGAAATATAATGTATGTATGTATGTGTGACTGGGTCATCTTGCTGTACAATAGAAAATTGACAGAACACTGTAAACCAGCTATAATGGAAAAAAATAAAAATCATTAAAAAACAAAAAGAAGATTAGAAAAAGAAGATGTGGTATATATAGTATATCACATATCCATAGTAGTGGAACACTACTCAGCCATAAAAAAAATGAGATTTTGCCATTTGCAACAGATTCAAGATGCCCAAGAGCTGTTAAGCTGGTAGTTGAGTATGTGAGTCTGAAGATAAGAAACAGCATCTTCGCTCACCTCACCAACCCTGTGCCAGCCTCTGAATGGCACCCATCCAGGGCAATCAGGCAGGAAATATTCCAGAATGAGAGTAGCCATACTTTGAGAAAAAGCCTCTTCCATAATGTTCTTGAATCTTTCATTCACTCCTTTTACAAAGCTTGCCAGCTGCACTCCATAGGCAGGGCACACCGTGGGCAAGGCTGGGAAATCAGTGTGGTTTGTCTTCTTTGCCACAGGGTTCCCTCTTCACCACTGGGGCCACTCCTCTCCTCAAAGACACACTCTACCCTTCTCTTCACCCTGAATTCCACCACTAGGCACCTGTATGTTTTGTACTCTTTTGTTTTTTTGGCTGTGCCCATGGCAAGTGGAAATTCCAAGCCCAGGGATCCAACCCACACCCATAGCACCGACCTGAGCAGCTGCAGTGACAACACTGAATCCTTAACCTGCTGTGCCACAAGGGAACTCCCGGCACCTGTATGTTTTGTCTGTGCAGAAGGCTGGCAGATGGGTCCAAGCAATTGTGCTATGGAAGAGTAAAAACCTCTGTAACTGTAGTCGACAAGATGCAGTTCTTTTTTCAGGGCTATTAAGAAAAAGGCGCTTTCCCTGCTTCTCTGCCTTTAATTATGCAATTACCTGGAATACATTTTATTGCTATCTCCATCATCCTATATCCCACAGGTCTGTCAAGAGGCAGATTTTGTGTCATCTTCTCTGTGCAGCCTCCCCAGTTCTCCTGATTAGAATTGTTCTTTGTCTCCTGTGCTCCTCTGGCTCTTTGTGCCTCTGTAATAGTCCTAACAACAGTCTGCCTTGTAGTCCAATTATTTGTGTAGTTCTGACTTCCTTATTATGCTGTCAACTCTGAAGACAGGGGCCTTTTATTGTACATTTCTGTATCCCTCACATAGTTCCTTTGCCGTAGTAAGTGCTTTATGAATGAATATTAGTGGAACTGAACTCTCAATGAAAATATTTTGCACATTGAAGGTGAGTCTCAGAGGTATATAAGCAAGATCTCACTTCCTGAGGTAACATTTCTTTCTGAACAGATCGTGAACATGGAATCTACCAGCCGCAGGCACGTATGAGAACTGCCAGCATCTGTAATATGTGGCTGCAGAGTCTAATCAAGCTTAAATCAAGTCAGAGAGTGAATTTGCCATTTGCAGTTAATGGACTCAAACTGCCTGCACACAGTGATCGGTTGTCTCCATTTTCCCATTTGTACTTTGACATTTAAGCCATTGGATGGTCCATATAATCTATTGCTCCTGCTAAGGCGCAACCAAGCTACCTTCCCTTCCCCCAACTCATGCTGTGTTTTTTTTTTTAAAGGAAGACCATTGAGTTAATGGTTCAATGTTAATGTGAGTTGATTGATTTTATTGATTTTGTGCCGGCAGTTGATTAATTACAAAGACAGGTGTCATGCTTTTGTGTTCTCTCCTCTGACATCAGCTCAAACAAAGGCTGATGTCAGCAAGACCCTTGATTGCTGAGGATGCTGTAAGTGGTATCTTAATGATTATTAATTTTACCACTTTCGTTGCCACCTCCCGATACACATTTTATCTCAAAAAAGCGATTTGAAAAATTATACATTGCAACATAACCTAAGGTGGGCTTTGTATCATGTTAACCGAATGGAATTTTAAAAAGCAGATGTGAGTGTGAGTTTCATTGGGGAATTGTTTTTTTTTTTTATACTTCTTTCTTCTCCTTCCTCTTTTCCTTCTTCTTTTTTCTTCTTTTCCTCCTCCTTATCCACATCCTTCTCCTCATCCTCTTTCTCCACTGCATACTTAGTTACCAGTTACAGGAATGAATAGGAGATTTCCATAGATTGAAATAGTGATCCATAAAAGTGTTTTCTTTTTCCAGTCCAGTAAAATTCTCTAATGCCTATCGGCCATCAATGAGGACACATGGTGACTCTCCTGCCTAAGCTACATACAAGCCTTTGAAGTCAGGGCTTAAGAAGGCATGTTCTCTTAGGCAATTGAATTGTTCTGTCCTGAATTGAATCAGGACACCTGAGCCCTAGTCTCAACTCTGCCATAATCTGTCTGTGTATCCTTCGGCCACTTTGACACTCTGGGTTTTGGGTTCCTCGTGTTTAAGATGGAGGTCTTTCTATTTTCCCAACTCTGGAACTAAGCAGGGGCGGGCTGTTGTGTCTCAATATCCAAGGCATTTGGGAAAGCTGGGTATCCACATGCACAATGTGAATTTGTCTACATTTGGGAGCCAGTAAAATGTGGGGTGGGCTCATACAAGAAACCTGATGCTGAACAGCTGGATTGCACAATGAATGTATTTGAAGCCAGCCACACCATTGTGAGTTTGGCAGAAGCATAGGGGCTTTGCCTTTCTTAGAAGCTCCCCAGAGAAGGGGTTATCCAAAGGCTTTTCCCAAAGCCTGGGTGGGGGCAGAGAGGCCTGGAGTTGGAGGAGGGTGGGTCATTGTAACAGCAGCCCCCAGAGCAATCTGTGAAGGCTTTGTTGTCCTACAATAGGGCAGCATGGCACATCACTGCGGTGGCTGCTTTTGAGCTTGTGGGTTTTCTTCTTGGGAAGTGATTTCCACAAATACCTCTGAAATGAATGGTTTGGTACCTTGGGGGGAAGTATTGCTGTTTGAAGTATTTACTAAATTCTTTTTATGGCCAGTAGCTGGTTAAGGTTTTCTATTTCTTTTTTGAGCTAATTTCTTTATTTAGATTTTTCTTAAAAAACGACCCATTTCATCTGTTTTCAAACTAATTGGCATAGTTATGCAAAGAATAACTTCTCAATTCACAGTCATTCCTCCCATCTTGTTCCTAAATGTATGTATTTGTGCTATCTTTCAAAAATCCTCGAATGCTAGGTCTTATGGTCTGCCGCCATTGATTTCTTCTTTCTTGTTTCTACTTTTCTGCCTTTGTATACCCTTACAAAGCCTCCTTCTTATTTTCTTCACTGTCAGTTGATGCAAAAACAGCCCTGGCTGTGATTAACCACTCTACCAGGAACCATGGGGAGATATAGAGGGAGGGAGAAACTTGGTTTTTACATTCAGGAAACTTGTGATTTAATGGGGAGGACTCAGTGAGTACTCATGAAAATACAGGCAGGTTTTGAAATGAAGTGCTAAATGCTAGAGACCACTAGTGGAGGGATGTCCAAGGCAGAGGCTACCCTCACTCATGACCAAAACTAAATGAAGCCAGTTAGGGTCAGGAGTGACTCCTGACACAGAGCATGGCAGAGATCTTCAGGGTCAAGACGTCACAGGGAACAGGAGTTCCCATTGTGCCTCAGCAGGTTAAGAACCTGACTAGTATCCATGAGGATGTGGGTTCGATCCCTGGCCTCGCTCAGTGGGTTAAGGAACCAGCACTGCCATGAGCTATGGTGTAGGTCGCAGACGGGGCTCAGATCCCACATTGCTGTGGCTGTGGTGTAGCCCGGCAGGTGCAGCTTCAATTCAACCCCAGCCTGGGAACTTCCATATGCTGCAGGTGCGGCCCTAAAAGAGAAAAAAAAAAAAAAAAAAGAAGCCAGGGAATAAACAATTCAGAGACACGCAACCTATCAAATTTAGGGGCTCTACATTTATTGGTCTGAGATATCAGTGGGAGTCTACAGCAGGGATCGAAGCCATGTATGTAGCCTCTATCATTGGATCCACTATCAGGGCAGTATCCAGGATGCTTATTGAACTAACAGTGCCAGTTAGTGACCAGGTCACTTGGATGTGGTACTAAATAGCTCCCATGGCACCTACAGATACTCCTAGCATTCATGACATAACATTGAAATGCGCTGTTTCAATGTATCTCACTCCATCAGATTATGAGCTCCAAGGAGTCATGGCCTTGGCCTTATTTATTTTGTTTCCCTAGTGCCTGAACCATTTGTAAGTGCTTTGTATTCCTGAGTGGCTAAAAGTACAGGCTTTGGAGTAATATAGATCTCCATTTATTTGGCTTCATGACTTTAAACCTGAGTAATCAGCTTATCGTCTCTGGACCTCAGTTTTCTCATCTGTAAAATCGTGATGACAATAATGCCGACTTCTAGGATTTGTTGAGAGAGTAAAATGGGATGACAGATTTGGAAGTACTTAGTGGAAGTGCCTGTTCAGAGTAAGCATTCAATTAGTGGTAGCTCTGTTTGTCATTACATGATTGTGGAATGAATGGGTGAGGACAAGTGGGCTGAAGAAGGATGGTGGCCTATTTGTTGAGGTCAGGACCCAGGGCTGGGAAGAGGTTTAATAGGAGTGAACCTGGCAGCCCTCCAAGTCTCCCCCCCTTCTCTTGGCATCCTTTGGGTGATTGGGAGGCTGAGACAATGGGGATAATCTTTAAGCATCTCTCGCTTTGTGTAAGACTTGCAATCATATTGGCTGGGGGAACAGGGATGGAATAGACCCAAGGGGGTGGGATGATGTTATTAATATAAACATTTTTCAAATGTAACATATTGCTCTCTGCACCCAGCAAGCTGTTCTTAGTTTGTGAGCACTGTGCCTTTGGAAAGCCATTGCTGGCAGCTTGAATGGGTAGCTTAGAACAATTAGAAGCTCTGAACACTTTCAAGTTAAGGATTGGGATAAGAATGTTTTGACTCTGTGATTTCTCCTGGGGTTTCCATGGAGTGCTGGACTAATTAACAGCTGTAATTAGGAAAGCTGAGAAGTGGGGAGACCGCGGGGAGTAGCATACTTTCCCAGGGACCCTTGTTTCTTTGTGCAGAAAAGGGGTTGGGGAGACTGTCTCTCTATTATGGAGAAGCAGCAATGCATAGGGCACTAGAGGGCGGGAAGGATCCTGGGAACATGGCTTTACCAGCAGAACCTCAAGCCTTTGGGGACCCCTTGCTCTTGATTAAATTTTAAGTGGTCAGGACAGTTTTCCCCTGCTTTTTCTTCGGGGAGGAATGGTATTCTGGGCCATTACCAGGTTTTTGGTCCATTTCTAGCAAAAAGTCCAATTTTTGTGGATCCAAAGCAGTTAAGAACCGGTGTCCTTCCTTTAAAAGTCATGAAGATGAAGAGGGGGACTTCTACATCTTGGTCAGCCATAGACTGTCCACCTCAGACTGCAGAAGACCTTACCTTCCTTGGCCTACGCCCTTGCTAGCCCAGAGTTAGGCTAGCAGTACTCTTGTCTTTGAGGCTCTGGGGAAAGGCAACATTTAGAGGGCTATCTGCTTGCTGACTTTTACTCAGAGGGGAACATTCCATTTGGACATGATCTTAAAGTTACTCTTGGTGAAATGGAAACAAGAAACCATATATACAACGTGGAAAGAAAAAGGCACTCCGTGTATCTTCACTCACTAGGGGCTGTGGTACAGACTATAAGCCTGGTATTTTGAGAACAAAGAGATCCCTGGGGGCTAAAACTGATGGTCCAGATGTGAAGCTCTTCCCCCCTGCCAGCATGGCATGAAGTTCATTGTCATAAGACCGTCGAATATCAATCCAGTGTTTCTGCTTTCTCCATAGGTAACCTGTCTTCATGATTTTTTTGGTGACGACGATGTGTTTATTGCCTGTGGTCCTGAAAAATTTCGCTATGCTCAGGATGACTTTTCTCTGGATGAAAATGGTAAGGACAAACACTGGATTTTATTGTTTCATTATTCTCCTTCCTTCTCTTCCTTAGGATTTCCATGAGTTTGTATGGCCTAGAGAACATCCAAGCAGGCTCCCTTTCTCCTGTATATTTGGATACAGGCATCACTAAGTGAAGGTTGACTGCATATCTCAGATGCTCAGCCTCCAAACTCAATAAAACTCATTACCTGTCCCAAAAGTGACCTTATTTCTTGAACTGTGCATTATGTCACATGGGCCAATAGGCTCAATCAGACTAGAGGAAGGAACACTTGGAGTCAGAACTTAGATATTGTATGCATAGATATATTTTTTCTAGTCAATATCCTTCAGCTATTTGGCCCATGTTGATGGTTCCATTTTAGAACGATTTTCCACTGTGTTCTTTAGTGTCAAACATGTTCCTTTTTCCCACCTTCTGGCTTGCTGCCCCCGGCTTTGTAGCTCAAGATTCCAGAAGATTGTTAATCTCAGGAAGGAGGTGAACATCTGCCCATCTCCCTTTGCTTGAGTCCAAGCTCCACGTGTAAGTTCATGGTGAATTAGCTCACATAGCCAGAGGGTTGGGATGTGATCCTGACACATTCAAAACATATTTCCCAATCATGAGGGGTAAAGTGTGGGGAAGAAACAAATCAAGTAGTACCAGTATAGGCTTTTACAAACAACTCAAGTGACAAGGACCCTGCGAGAGGTGGCATTTCTGCCGTGTTCATTTTGAGAAGAGGTAAATGACCATAAAGTAATGAAACAAATCCCAGGCTGTGTCCAGTTCTCTGTATCTTCTACATCTCCAGCTCTGGACAGTGATCACTACAGTTCGTTTCACCACAGTAAGAGGTAAAACAAACAAAAAGGAGCTTTCTGCTTAACTCAGTTTCCTAGAAAATTTAGTTTTCCACAAAAGAGCCCCTGATCTTTCTGGGTAACTGATATTTTCAGTGTATCTTTAAGTAAAAGATGACAAGGAGGTGTCCAGTGAAGGGACTACCCTCTGCCTAGCTGTTTGATTCCACTTTGAGCGTGACAGCATAGGGTTGGGAAAAGTATAGTGGAAAGAGCTCTAGAGTGGGACTCAGGAGACTTGGCCACTCATTCTTATGCTGGCATTTTCTTGCTTTGCGGCCCTAAGTAAGAAACTTAAGCACTTTGTATTCTCATCAGCAAAATGAGTGTAATAATCTTCCTAATACATCAGCACAATCAGTGCCCCAGATTACCATGGTAGAGATGCTCAGTGACCTGCATAGAAGAGGTGCTCTGAGCATGGCAGACTGGGGTTGAAGAAGTAGCAGAATATTTGACAGACTCTACTACACACCCATGAGCTTTCTGTAAGTCCTCTGTAGCATAGTCACTGCTGGTCCACTTATTCATTAAACCAGCATAGAGGATCATGATAACATACATTGCAAATTGAAAGAGCTCTATAAATGCAAGATGGTGCTGGTAGTCGCAGTGCTTATTTATAAAGTGACGTGACATCCCTAATATGCCCATTACAATACAGGTCACGTGCTGAATAATACAGAGTAGCTCTCTCCCCCTCCTTTAAATTACCCATGAATGTTTCATCTGTGTGGCTGCAACCTCTGAGCTGTCAATCTCTTCTCCAAGGAAATTAATTATGTCAACAGGTGCTATTCTGAGACATGACTGGGTTAGTCCAAAAAGTGATTGAGTCGACTTTTTAATTACCTGCCCGAACTGCTTTTCTACTCCTTCCCTTGTTCCCATAATCCAGGAATTTAAACACCTGGCTTAGCCCAGGTGACTTTTGAAAGTTTCTCCCATGGCTCCCTCTCCAGTGCCATCATTCCTTCAAATGGTGAAGACCACCCTGTCGTCCTGAGCCATAAGATGCTTTGGCATGTAGTGGTTACTGCAGTTTGCAGAAGGTGGTGATATGCTGAGTCTTGGTTCTCCCCAGCTCTCCTCAGCTATGTCCTTTTCCACCAGAATGCCGAGTCATGAAGGGAAACCCGTCGGCCGCAGCTGGCCCAAAGGCATCCCCCACACCTCAGAAGAGTTCAGCCAAGAGCCCTGGCCCCATGCGCCGGAGCAAGTCTCCAGCTGACTCAGGTAACGACCAAGACGGTGAGTGCTCTTCTCCTAACTGTGCACGCTGACTTCATTCACGGAGACCAGTACCCTCTGCATGCAGAGGAATGAGTTCCTCATGAACGCCAATGTGTCTCCATGACACCACTTCTCTCCATTCAGATACTAACTGGTTAAATTTGTTTGGAGTCATGGAGACACAGCTACAACCCTGATTCTACTCAAGTGGTTGCTGATCATAAATGTGGCCCATCTGTCATGCTGGCTGTAATGATTATTGTCATGGTCGTCGTCATTGCCATCATTCTCGACATCATCCAGCAAATGCATACTCAGTGAAAAAATCTAGCCAAGCATAAATTTGAAATGGAAAATCAGAATAAAAAGTCAGAAGGTTAAAAAAAAGGGAGTTCCCATTGTGGCCCACCTGGTTATGAACCCAACTAGTATCTATGAGGACATGGGTTCGATCCTTGGCCTCGCTCAGTGGGTCAAGGATTCGGCATTGCCATGAGCTGTGGTGTAGGTCACAGATGTGGCTTGGATCTAATGTGGCTGTGGCATAGGCTGGCAGGTGCAGCTCCGATTCCACCCCTAGCCTGGGAACTTCCATATCCCGCAGGTGCGGCCCTAAAAAGACAAAGAAAAAAACACCAGTTCGTACTCTAAGGTGTCAAAACAGTGGATGACCCTGAGCTTCAAATTTGACTCTGAAATTTTTAGAAGTCAAAACAAAAAAGAGGAACAAAATAAATTGTATCATTCTCACAAAGAAAAGGAAGTATAGGTCAGGGTCTAAAAGAAAGAAATTGGTCATATAGGATTTTATTTAGTGGATAGTTAGCTAGCAATCTAAAAAATGTGGTCTAGGGATCACTACTGACCCATGAACTATTTATCAGTCTGTGATGAGATTAGGAGCTTGCGCCAAGAGGTAAATCATGTCACTGAGCAAACCATTTACTTCAGCCGACTTTTTTCATAGCACGATGTTGATAAAGGCAGCAGTGTGTCGGTTTATGTTCTGGTGCAAGGCCTTGCACCCGCAGTTTTAGTGTCACTGATCTAAAGGACAAAAGGCCCCAGATGTCCAAATTTAGAAGTTTTGGAGACTCATGCACAGACCATTTGAGTTCTTCATGGTAAAGAAATTATATGATTCTGAAAACATACACATTTGTCCCCCCAAGGCTCAGGATTCACCATGAGAATTCTTTTAGCCTGAGAGCCTTGGGGGCAGAGAGCACAAACACTCTTATCGCTTCTTCAATTTGAGGCAGCTTGACCGGCTTGTTGGCTTTGACATGCCTGTGGCCTGGAAAAACAGCTAGTCCTGCTGGCCTCATACTACCGTGTGCTTCACTGGCCATCTCTTTATTCTCAGGCAGAAGGAACTCAACTGTGAAGAAGAGGGAGCTCAGGCTTTTCATACATCCATGTCTCTGCATACTCTGTTCTCCTGCACCTGGAATGCCGCCCCCCAAACCTACCACTCTTCTTTGCTTGAAAACTCCTATTCATCCGTCAATACCTCAGATAGAAATAGTTGTTCCATTCTCCACAATATCATAGCATGTTATTCATATCTCTGGGGTAATATTCACCACAGCTGTGTTGTAAAGTATGTATTTACTCTATGTATTTACTTCCTCAACTAAATACTGGGTCCCTCAAGGGCAAGGTGTCATGTTCATTTTTGAATCCTCAGTGCTAAGCAGAGTGCTCAGGTCCCAGTAGATGCTCAAATAGTGCTTGTGAATGAATAGATGCATAAGAGCACCTATTTCATCCAGAATGGTACTAGAGACCCACCAAGCACATAGGTAATATTTGCTGAAGGAATAAAAATGCATGCATTTGGCAATATTTTGGTTAAGTATACAAAACAGCACATCAATCTATCTAAGCAAATGTATATTGCTCAAACTACAAAGACCTAGGTTTTAACACTTGGACTGAGAATGAAATTGTTTGTACAGGTTCTAAGCAGGGCCTTACCAAAAAAATGGGCTTTAAACACTTGATCAAGATTCATAGTCTGGCAATAATGGATTAGCTGGTCATTGTTCAGAAGTATCACTGGCTACTTCTGGGATTTCTAACCTGTATTACATATCTTTTGCTATAAAACAAATTACCCTAAACATAGTAGCTTAAAGTAACAAACATTTATTATCTCATAGGTCCTGTGGATCAGGAATTCTGGGGTGGTTTAGCTGGGTGGTTCTGTCTGGCTCAAGATCTCTCATGTAGTTGAGGTCAAGGTATTAGATAGGGCTGCAGTCAACTGGGCTCAACTGGGACTAAATGATCCACTTCCGAGATGGCTGTTGGCAGATCTTCTTTCACAATTCAAGAGAGCGAATAAATAAGAAGATGTAGTGCCTTTAATAACCTACTCTCCAAAGCCACACACAGTTACTTTGGTTTTAGTCTATTCATTAGAAGCAGTCACTAAGGCCAGCCCACATTCAAGGGGAGGGGAATGAATCAGGTTCCATTTCCTGAAGGGAGGAGTATCAAAGAATTTGTGGACCTGTTTTTCAACCACCATATAACCCATTCGTTAGATATGCTGGGGTGGCAGCAGTCTGAAGTAAATAGATCCTCTTTGCAGACTCTCGCCAACTGGGTTACCCAGCACACATGAATACAACTACCTGTAATTAAACACAGTTTTAGCATATGTCAAATAATTGATCTCCAGCATGCCACCTATGGAATTTCCCTTCTAAAATATATGCACTTCACTGATTCTAAGATGTTAGAAACAGAGAAGGAATGCATTTGAACTCAATGAATATTGGTCAAATTGAAAGGAGTTATAATAGATCCCATTCTAGGCTTAGACAGGTAAGATCCACTCTTGTTCCTTCAGAACTCCCTTGCTAATGAGAAGGAATGAGGATGTATTCACACACACAAGATAAACACAGTAACCAATTTAAGGTAGGAAAATGAGATTTTAATTGGCAGATCAAGGCAAATCCCCTGTTCCCTACTAGTAAATAAATCTAAGTCGAGAGAATTTGTATTTTCATTTCAGATAGTTCAGGAACATAAACAAAGTCAAACTCTAGTCTAGCTAGACTTCATGACAAGTTCTAAAACATTTGAGCTGATCTTAGATGAGGTGTCTAGAGCCCCCACGTGGTTTCAGCCCCAAAGGGTAAAAGAATTCATGAAACACAACCTTGCCCATTACATGGCAGTTTAGGGCCAAGTCTAGGGCATCCATTCAGTGAACATTCCACAGGGACAAAGCTGATCTCAGGCAAAACAGTACTTTAGGTAAGCTTTGGATTTGACATACCCATTTCCTTTTTCCACCCCCACCTCACTCTTGACCTTTCCAAGCTGAAATGTGTAGAGGGATATGATATAGAAGAGGAAATAGAAAGACATCTCTCTAGGAAACCCAACTATCCCACTTTCCAGCTTTGTGACTTGGGACAAGTCTCTTACCTTCTCTAAGTCTTGGTTTCCATTTTGGATAAGACCAAATTTGTATGTCTAGACAAAAATCATTTTCCATTGTTATCACTTATTTCCAGCATTGTATAATAGCTCCACAAAATCAGAATCAGATCACCAAAAGGATGAGCCACAGACAATGCACAGTTTTGCATTAGCATAAATTTCACCTTACAAACATGGAGAAAAAATTATTTCACAAAATGTCAAAGTTTTCCAAGCTATTAACAAGGGACATGTACAGGTTAATATGCATTTAGCCAAAGAATAATGGCATTGGAATTCCCTAGTGGCTCAAAGAGTTAAGGAGACATCATTGTCACTGCTATGGCTTGGGTTACTGCTGCAGTATGGGTTCAATTCCTGGCCCCAAAACTTCCACATGCTTTGGTCACGGCCAAAAAGAAAAAGAATAATGGCATTTGAGGAGGGTTGAAATTCTTTGTTCTTTTCTGGTATACAATAGTACTACCCTGTTTTCATTCTGTGTATATCTGTCTTGGGTCTAATACTTGTGGATGGATCCATATTTCTTCATTCAACCTGAGTAACTAAAGGTTGTGGAAGATAGGCCATTTCCAGGGAATTTTAACTACCTTCCTTTGATGGTAAAGCCAGAAATGTTAATCTTTAGCCAGAATTCAAACCAAATGAAACATTGGCTCAGTTCAGGTTCAGTTAAAGGAATGTTTTGATGTTCAATTCATTAGAAAATATATAGGTTTGATTCTGGTTTGAAAAAGTTTGTTAGATTTTCATATATATATATATTTGGTCCAATTCATGGTTCAGTTAATATCTGGGTTCAGCTTGACTTGAGGTTTAGTAAATTGATGCTATTTGGTCTGTAATTTGCGTCATAATTTGATTTCTTGTTCCTTAGTCCTTAAGTTGTCTCTTTCCTGTTCTGCCCATGAATAAATCAAAATCCCCTGCTTTATTCCCTTGGATTTCAATCGCCACTCCTGCCAATACTGAGTTTGCCCCAAATGGAATGTCTGTTGCTAAGCCCCCAACTTAAGGAAGAATTTGATTGTCTACATAATATTGCTATATGGGGCTCTCATTTTCACTGTGCCGAGCTGATGGACTCTTGGAATCCAAGTCCCATTAGCCAAGTTTGTCTTTAAAGTAGGACAAGCAACTGTGTGGTAAACAGATGAAACCTGAGCCCAGAAACATTATGGAATGTTTGAAGAAAGTTTGTGCAGTGCTCCATTTTGATTAACCCAGGACTTGCCACTTTGATGGGCAAAGATAAGCCTGGCTTCAGAACTAAAGGAAGACATTTCTGTGTCTCTATTTCCATTTCAGCCATTAATGTGTTAATTTTTCTCTTTATGCAACTACCCAATTGAATTGAATTGAATTGAATTAAAAGGACAAAGTCAGCTAGCTGCTGGGAAGGAATCTTTTTTTTTTCCCCTTTTTTTTAAGGAGTCTCCAAGGAAGCTAATTACCCACCCTGGTAGGCTGAGAGGATTGTAATGTGATAATTAGTTTGCTATTCTTCAACAGTAAGTCTTTGTTGTTGTAGCAACCCAAAGTTGCCCACACTCCTTCTCCCAACCTCTGTGCACCTATTCCTGACAGTCAGATCTTCTCTGTTCCCAAACTCCCAAGAACAAATATCTTCTCTATCAAAATATACAGCTTTTGAAAAAGGAGGTCAAGGGCCACACAACAGCCGGGTCGGGGGTGTCCATGGGAGAATTGTATCTGGGAGTTGTTCTCTTCTGAAACAAACAGGCTGCTTTGGATTGCCCGAGGTGGAGGGACCTGGCTGTTCTGACCTTCCTAAATATGACTGTCTAGACAAGCTCTGGCCAATAAAAATATAATGCAAGCCCACAAGTGCAAGCCTTGTATGCAATTTTTAAATTTTCTGGTAGCCACAGTTAAGTTCAAAGAAACAGGTGAAATTGGTTTTGATAATATATTTTATCTTAGTAAATATATCCAAAATATTATCATTTCAACATGTAATCAATATAAGAAATGATTAATGAGATATTTCACATTCCTTGAAATTGGGTTGTATTTTACACTTATATCTCAGTTCTGGTTGGCCACACTTCAAATGCTCAATAACCATATGTGACTAGTGGCTATTGTATTAGACAGTACAATACCCTTCTGCATCTGAGAGACATTCAAGATAATGATCTTTTACATGAATTAAATGATCTTTACTTTGCAGAATATTTCCAAATCCATCATCTCAGTTGTCACTCGTAAGAGCACCATGAACTAAGTTGGGAAAGGAAAGTTATCCAGTTGGTTTTGCTTTTTGTTTGGGGTTTTTTTGTTTGTTTGTTTTAGATTAGAGAACTAAGATGTAACGTTGCAGTCTTTCCAATGTCTATTTAGTACTCGAGAACCAGGGCCCAGATGTACTGACTTCCAGGCAGGCAATCCTTGCCTTGTCCTTGTGGCAGGATGTGGAAGCTCCAGAATAGTGAATAGACGGTTTCTGTTGGAGGATCCTTGCTTCTCTGCTTCCTTCCATCTTCTCCCACAAGGGGAATGTTGGGAGGCAGGGCGGTGGGGCAGTAATTGTCATTCTGTTTGTGCTTCATAGAGCACAGCCATGAGTAATTAAGCACCTTTGTTTCTAGTGTCCAGTCCTAGCCACTCTATCTGCTCCCCTACTGTCAATCCAAGGGGAAGTGGTGCCCTTGGTGAATCTATGGGAAGAGAAAAACTTCTTGTCTCCTCCCCAATTCTGATTCTTTCTAAGACCACAGATTATGTCTAGTTTAAGTGGAAGAACTGTCCTATAACTAAGGCAACTTTTCCATTTTCCTTGACGAGCTGCTTAGGAAATGGTTGGAGCAAGCAGTATACTAACACTCCATAGGGTGTGGGATGTGGTGGTAGTGCTGACTCATCGCCTGCAATAGAAGGGCTAGCAACCTTCTATAGCCTGGGACTTATGCTTAAAATACAACTGATTCTCCAAGGTTTTGGTGGGGTACCTAGTAATGCTAGGTGGTATGAGGAAAAAGAATAAGATGAATTCCCTGTCACCAAGAAGCTTGTGATTTATTTAGGGAACCAGTATGCATGTAAGTTTAACATAAAATTTTATTTACAATTATGTAAAGACAGTTCTTACATAACAAGCAACCATTCTAACACTTTACATGCATTAAGTATTTTAATCTTTACAATAACCTTATGAGGTAGGTACTGTTAGCCCCATTTTGCAAATGAAGAAACCAGGGCATATGAAAGTTACGTGATCTGCCCGAGATCACACAGCTAGGAAGTGGCAGAGCTGGGATTTGAACCCAGGCAATCTGACTCCACAGTCCACAATTTAACCATTGCACTGTGGTGCTAAATAAGAGTTAATGATAATGGTTTGTTTAAATCCAAGTGCATGAGAGATACAGGCAGTAAGTGCTCTTAGAAGTTTTAGAGTTCATGGGAGAGTTCATCAGAGGGTAAGACAGTAGGGGAAGGCTTCCTGGAAGAACTGGGGCTTGAAGGAGGATTAGATTTCAACTGATAAGGAAATGGATATTTGTGGCAACAGAGAAAGCATGAACAAAAGAGCAGAGGTGGTGATGAATATAGTATATCAGGGTGCAGAGGTAAATCTACATCTCCAGCCCCAACCTTCTCTCTGGATGTCAGCGCCATGAGTGCTTACCAGACAATTCTGTTTATATGTGCCCACTGCAGTGTGTCTAAAGATCAAAAATGTTTCCTCCTTCCAACTCCCTGACATCAGGATTGATTCTGTTCTATTCCCCAGGCCCGACACCTTGGCATTATCTTTGACTCTTCCCACTGTTTAATTTCCATCCACCATTTACTGTGGTTGTTGTTGAACCTTTGCAACATCTTCACATTTCTCACACAGAAGTCTCTTCCTTTCTTTTATCGCCTGGTGCCTGGATGACTGAACACACTCCTACGTAGTATCTCTGCTTCAAATCTCTATCCACTTAATACATCTGGTGCCATTGAGTTATTTTCCTGCTCCCAAACTGTCAATGGTTCCACACTGAGTTCATTGATTGCCCCTGCCCCCATGGTAATGCTGAGAGAAGAGCAGAGAACCAAGGGCACTGTTTTGGGGGGCATGGCAATAACATGCCAAAACCAGGAGTCATGGGCTTCACTCAGGAAAACTTCAATCTTCTACTGCCTGACCTCAGCCTGTGTGGGTTGATAAATTATCCCTTGTGGAAGGGGATTTTCTAACTCATTGCTTCAGTTCCTTCCATTTCTAGTAATGGCATTAGTAATAGCAAAGAAGATGTCATTACTAGCCCGCCCTATGTGCTAAGGCACTTGGCTAAGCATTGTGTATCTAGTCTGTCACGTAATCCTCAAAACAACAACAGTTGACACATGCATTGTTTTTATTCAAATGTTACAGATGAGGAAACAAACACAGAGGGTAGATTCCACCGGAGGTCACACATCTAGGAAATGGCTAAGCCAGGGTTTAAAACCCTGACTGCTCCAGAGCATATGTTCTTTCCACAAATTCAGAGCCATGGCATTTGTTCTAGTTCCTGCCCCATAAAACTGGTAGCGAGGGTTGACAACAGGCTTACTCCACCAGAAACATGTTCTCCACAGAACCACCGTCAAACTGGAGATAAATGTGGTCAGCATTATAAAGCCTGAGAAAACAATCCTGGCACATCCCTCCACCTTCTTACAGATGTCCTCCTCTTGAGGGAAATTGATCCGTGTCAAAATATTGCAGAAATGGGTACACATATTTGTTTGGCAACAGGGAAGACTCTTACTTTTCTCTTTTCTTTAAAAGATTCACCACTACATGCTGTCCAAGACTCTGTAGGGAATAGATTTAAAATTCAAATTCCAACTTCTGAAGTTACAATATCTCACAGCCTATGATTGCATTTGGCCTGAGAGCCAGCCCTATGATCAAATCAGTGAAGAACTGTTCTTAAACCCTTAGTTCTTGCTTCCCTATTAGATGGCTCTGCGGTGAAGGACAAAAGCTTTTCCACTGAGCAGAAACAATTAGCCAAACCAATCCACACACTCCGCCCAAGGGCTCTTTGGAATGAATGTGTGAAAACCACAGGCCCTGTCTCTTGGCCTTGTTCTGAAGTAAGTTGAAACCACCTTGGTTCTACTTGGATGGGCTTCCAGAAAAACTCCCTGTGTAAGTAAGGAGAAAACAGGGTGTCTTTGGACTGGAATGAAGGAACACTGAGAGCATCTCAGTGTGAGAAAAAATAAGAAAGTTGCTGAATTGTGTATTGAGATCCCCCTCAGCAAGGCATTACGGAATTAGAAAAGACAAGACAGAGAACGAACCGCTAAAAGTCACAGTGGAAGGTATGAGATATGCTAATTTTGAGGAAATTTTGAAATGAATCTGTGAGCAAATCCTCAAGTCCACAGAGTCCTGCTCTCTCTGAGCCTCTATATCCTTGTGATCAGAAGGAGACCATTAGGAGTTCTCGTCGTAGCACAGTGGAAATGAACCTGGCTAGGAACCATGAGCTTTCGGGTTTGATCCCTGGCCTCTCTCAGCGGGTTACAGATCCGGCATTGCCATGAGCCATGGTGTAGATCACAGACTTGGCTCAGATCTGGTGTTGCTGTGGCTGTGGTGTAGGCCGGCAGCTGTAGCTCCAATTTGACCCCTAGCCTGGGAATCTCCATATGCAGCGGGTACAGTCCAAAAAAGACCATTAATTCTTGGCTATCATCTCTTGGGGTTATCAGGAGAATCATGTGAATTCATATATGGCAAATGCTTTTAAAAAATAGTAGAAATATAGCTGCAGTTATTAAGGTGGTTTTGAAATTATTGCCATGGCTTTTTTTGGTAGATGGGCTTATTTATTTTCAGTGAGCAATATTTCAAAGTAGACATCAAACCGAAACCAGTAGACTTTATTTAAGTTGAGCTCAAGTGTTGGAATTAGAAGGAAGGGAAAAGCCAGAGCTAAGTGAATGACTACTAAATCAGTTTGGTCTCCAGTCAAAGGTCTGGTGAAAAGTATGTCTTCCTCTGCCATGTGAACTTGAACCTGGAAAGTATAATGCCTTGTCTAAGACAGTTCAATTGCTTTCCTTGTGGCTACTTACACCCACCTTACACACAGTTGCATCTTGATTTCCAGGATCAGTCCAGTCTCCAGACAAGGGAATTTTATCATCTAAATGCTCAGCATCACCTCTGCCAGGCTGGTGACCATACTCTGCTCTTGACCACACATGCCAGAAATTGGACTCTTTTCTTGTTCTTGGGGAGCTGACTCCCTCCATCTTATTCCTCACTCTTGGGAACCCCTATTTCCCCATATATGGAAAATTTTATAAATCTACTTAAGTCAACCTAGTTAACGTACCAGCCATCTTTTGTTTGGGCTTGTCCTGTTCCATGATGATAGAGCCAAGGATTTAAAGACAAGCTCTGGGGAATGGGCAGGCAAAAGTATTCAGAGAAGCCTGTAAGCCAAGACTGTGCCAGGCCAAGCTTGGCAATCATGCTGCATAGCTGAGGGGAGTGACAGACAGGGCACAGATACCATCTTCCCAGAGGGCTCAGTGGCATGAAGGTAGTTACAAGCTTGGCTGGCTTCTCTGTCTGCTGTTGTCTCATGACATCATCTATGAAACCCAGTTGATTGTGTGAATGAAAGATAGCTCTTGCTAATCACTTTCTAATCTAAACCAGATCAAGCAAGATAAAAGCCTAGAAGATGGGCTCTGGTGTCTGCTTCTACCTGCTCCCCTGTCTTCCTTTTTCTTCTCCAACTCTTCTCTCTCCTTCCCTCCTTCCTACCCTCCTCAGAAAGTTGTCATAGGAAAGAGTCCCAGAAGCAGATCATGTAAAATAGGAAGAGCAAGCCTAGGTGGATGTTTATCAAAACCTGATAAACATCCACCTAGGCTTGGGGATCAGAGAGACCTGTGTTCAAATCCTGACTTTGCTACCTCTGACTGGAGCAAGGCTGTTTTCCCATCAGAAAGAATACAATTAAATAAGGCTGTGTGTGTGTGTGTGTGTGTGTGTGTGTGTAAGAGAGAGAGAGAAAGAGAGAGAGAGAGAGAACATGGAAAGAGAGAAAAGAGTGCCTAGCTTATCTCAGACGCTCAGATCTCATTAGCCTGGTTTTTATTGATAAGATTGATAAGGTGGCCTAGGAGATTAGAAAGTTTCTGATGTACCTTGTTGTGTGTCTGTGGCAGGGTGGGGGGTGGGGGGACTGAACTGTGCAATGAGAAGACAGGAATACAAGGATAAGAGTAAACAAAAGGTGACAACAGTGAGACAGTGCTGTGGTTCTCAGAAGGGAATGAGAAAGAGAGACAAGTAAAACAGGGCAAAGATTCTCCCAATACGTTCTCAAATTACAGTTGAGAAATGGAAACTCACAGACAGGAGCTAAAGATGTAAAGCAGAATAAAGGAAAATGAGGACTATCAAACTGGTGTTATTTTTTAAAGCCACTCACAAAATGAACTGTGACAGTTGTCCATGTGGATTTGCCAATCCAAGACTTTGCAGTTCGTCAGACCCTATTTTCATCCTTTCCTGCTACTTCTTTTGCTTGACATTTATGCGAATTGGCTTTAGAATCCATATCAAATGGCACCCTCCCAGATTTTTTTTTCTCACAGAACCCATAGAAGAAATGCATATATGACTATATTTTTATCTAGCCTGTAAACGTAGGCGCTCCCTCAGCTTGTAAGGAATTGACATTTGCGTGTACATGTCTACATTTTCTCGTTTCTCTATGTCCGTCTTTGGGTTTGATTCCATCAAGGAAGTCTGGGAAAGTGTCTGCATGTTTTCAACAATGCAGTGAGTGGTAGTTCAATGGTTAAAAACTGATTTTCAAAATGCTTATTGAATGTTGATGACAACATTAAATCTTATTTACAGGTAGCTTAATATTGCTTAGCTAGGGGAGTGGCAGTGACATATATGTAAACATACGTGCACATACGGAGAATATGGAGAGGTACAGATGGCATATGTATTTGTGCATTACCCCTAAAGTTTGGGAGTAAGAGAGGTACAGAGAATATTGAGAAAGGAACTGGAAATTGCAAACGAAACTTGTATACGCAGATCTATGGCCAAGGGGTGGAAACTGACTCACATACAGGCATGCTGTGGTTAACGATTTTCCACATTTTGGCAAGACCAGTGGGCTCATTCTCAGTCTGATAAGAAGCTAGATGAGAGGGTAGGTGAAAAACAGTTTTCACGTTGGAAGTATAGTAGCCATCCCTTTGTTAGCATGGCTGACAAAGGCTGGGAAACTAGAATCTGTTGTTGCCGAAGGATACAGCGACCGCGTGGAACAAAATGCCAGAATGTACCTGGGGATGCCCGCCATCTGTTAGACTTCCTGGCTGAGGTCAGGGCTTTTTGGAAGACTTGCATTTTGTCGTCGGCTCACACTGATCACCCAGATTGCTCTCTGTCTGGAATACGAGGGGCCAGGTCCTGCTTGGATACCCTCAGGCACTGTGGGTGGTCCAGTAATTCCTTCCTTTTCCGGCAGAGCAATTGACTACTTTGCCTCACTGTGGCTCCACAGACTCTCGACTTTTCCAAAGTGCCTCCTTTATTCACCAGAAACCCTGGCGCCCTGGCAAAGCCGAGCTCCCACAGTCTCTGTGCTGTTTGGCACAGGTCATGTTCCTCTTTGGGTGGCTTACGTGGTATGTGCACAGAACATCCTAAGCTTGTCTGGCCTCCAGGTCCCTATCTTCTACCTATGCCTTCTTCTCTCCCTAGTGTTTTCATTGAAGCCATCACCACCTCTCACCTGGACCAATCTCTTTGCTTCTACCCTTACCCCCTCCCACCCCACCCCACCCCACCTCAGCCTGCCCACAGCAACTGGAGTAATCGTTTTTAAATGCAAATTTGATGGTAGCAGTCCCAGATTTCTTTCACAAATCAAAGCCAAACTTCACAAAAGGCCCACAAAGTCACCCCCCCATCCTCCGCGTCTGGTCTTTATCCCCCATCTCCAGTCTCACGTCTTAGAACTCACGGCTGGCATCCTATGCTTGAGCCTTTTGGAACTGTTTGCACTTCTGTAAACATACTGTGTTCTTTCACACTTCCATGTCTTTGCCCCTGCTGGTGTAATTCCAAAATCTCAAAGACACTTTCTACCTCCTCTGCCCAACTCGCTCCATTCATCTTTTTTTAAATGTCTTTATTGAGAATAATTCACATAACAAAAAATTCACTCATTTAAAATGTACAGATCACTGGATTTTAGTTTAGTCATACAGTTGTGCAGCAATCCCCGCTATTTAACAGCAGAGCATCTTTATCCACCCCCCGCCCAAGAAACTCTGTACCTCTTAGCAGACCCTCTCTGTTTCCCCCCACCAACTCCTCCCTGCCCCCTGCTGGCCAGCCCCTGTCTCTATAGATTTGGCTATTCCTTAGTCATTGTTCAAGATTTTTTTTCAGGTGTTACCTCCTCTTGTTTGCCCCCACCCCCACCCCGCTCCTGATTTCAAAGCCTCTCCACTGGGCTCCAGTAGCACCCCTTGTATGGCTCTGTCATCACACTTTTCCTGGCATATTCTTACCTGCCTCCCCACTGGAAGTGACTTATCTCTGAAACCTCAATGTCTTGTACTTAGCCTAGCTTAGAGAAAATACTCTGTAACTACTGATTAGATGAATGAGTGACTTCAGGAGGTGATGACAGGGAGAAAGGCCTCTCCGCGAGTGGCTTAGAGATGAGTGAATACACAAAGCCAGAAGGTGGATGCCTAAGTGCCCATTTTTCAGCTCACTTGCACTTGGATAAACTCGGCAACCACCATAGTGATGTTTCTTTCATCTCTACAGTTGATATACAGGCTCAGAACCTAGGAAAACATTACCTTGTAAGTGGTACAGGGAAAACATATCCTCAGGAAATATTCATGATATACCAGTTTAAGCTTTACCTGTGGGACTAACAGCAACACACTCAGGCCATCTTCCTGCTTAACTTTTTCAGTTTTCTATTCTCTCTCTCTCTCTTCCTCCCTCCTCTCAGTCTTACTGTCTTCTCTTCCTTCTTCTTGCCTCCTCCCTCCCTCCTTCATGCCTCCTCCCTCCCTCCCTCTCTCTCTCTCTCCCCTTCCACAGCCTTGGGCTATTTGCCTTTATTTTTCAAGCACATTTCAGAAAATCTGATGAACAATATAGATCCTTAGATTTTAAAAGAAATTAACTCTAGCATGAGATGTCTGAACGTGAATCCCCTTTGAAAGCTGTTTAATTGTTCCACATCAGTGCACCTCATTTCTTTTTACATGATTGGGTCTTTAAAAAAATCTGTCAGCCAGGGAATATAAGACAATTTGCAAACACAGTGGACTATGAAGATGTTAAATACGAAAGCATCTCATTTTCAGAATTTTACTGACTAGAGACAAGTGGAAGTGTACTCTGACCCTGGCCACTGTCATTATTTCTCTTTCTCTCTGCCTTTTTCTGGATTTTTCAAACTTCGTCCTTCTCTTCCCGAGAATCTCATCTCCTCTCTCCTCCACTCCTGATCTCTTTCTCTCCCTCTTTTTTGATTCTCTCCTCTGCCCATTTTGCTGTCTGAGCCTCTCTTTGTGTTTCATACAGTTTCTCCTCCACTTTCTCTTTCATTCTTCTTCCTAATGAGCTCCCTTGCTCTTTCTTTCCTTCTGTTCTTTTCACCAAGAATGAGGTAGGGAAGGGGCGGGGGACGTGGAGATAGACAATGGTGCTGGCTATCCTGCAGCTGCCACATCATCTGCCACCACGGGGGATGTGCCCTGGTCCAAATCACCCGTATTTCTTCCCCTTTAAGGTAAGGCACAGAACCTCTTTGTGCCTCACTTTTGTCTCACTTATAAAATTGAAACAAAGTGATATGTGCCCAGACTACCTCCCAGAGATGTTGCTAGGGTCAAACTTGGGAATGAATATGAAAAGGGTTTGAAAAGAACCAGACCTCTGTAATTGGAAGCACTCCGGCGAAAAGGGTGGGTGGATTACCGCCTTGCACTGCGAGGGGATCTAATTAACTGAGGATTGCTGTTCTTGCCTTTCTGAGGAATGTGTTTCTTTTCACCTTTGTTCTACTCATCAAATCGCTTGGTTGTCCGTGTACCTCGTGTGAATGTTCTTAGTGGCTTCGGAGGGGAAGGCTAACGTGTTCCTTTGTATGCTGTTGATTTTTATCCCTTCCTTTTCTCTTGCCTCGGGCTAGCAAACGGAACCTCCAGCAGCCAGCTCTCTACCCCCAAGTCTAAGCAGTCTCCCATCTCTACGCCCACCAGTCCTGGCAGCCTCCGGAAGCACAAGGTATTATGTCTCTTATACCTTACTAAACCCCTTTGCACTCGGACTTTTTGGAATGGCTGGTGAGGGTTTTCTCTTCCGTCTCCCTCAGCAGCACATCAAGGCCAGAATGTCCCTTCATTCAGTCCCTTAGCTTGACACCCTGGGAATCCCAGCAGGGGCCGAGCTTCCAGTCCCTTTTATTTATTCTTCTGCCCCCAGGTTTCTGTACTTCTGGTGATATGAAACCCAAAGGAGGGGGTACAAAGGCCCAAATACCCATGGTGAGCTAATAGCATCACCCAGGGATGGTTCAGGGCATGAGTTGAGCACTCGTCCCTCCAGTTCAGAGGCATGACGGCAAAGAGCCGAGGGCAACTTATGTCCCCAGGCTCCAGTAAGTGACATAAAGTTAGCCCGAAGTTGCTCCCTTTAAGTCTGCGGGACATCAAAATGTGAACAGCCCCTAGTTTCATTGTGTAGTCTTCATTACCAGGCAGAGTCTGAAGGTCCGGTGTCAGAAGGGAGGGCATGCAGAGGGCATATAGACATTGCATGGGCCCTGGGCACGTTTACATCTCTAAGTCATCCCAAGTCAATATATCACTAAAATAATGGAAGGGCGTAAACTCTCTACCCCGCTTTCCAAACTGATTCCCACCCAGAAGTCTCTTCCCTGTCAAAAAGCTGGAGTGCCCACTGCCTCTAACCGCATCTCTGAGGTGATATGAATGTGGTTTCTGCTCTGATTACCACACCCTAGAGCAGCTTCCTCTCTGAGCCTCCTGTTTTTGCCCGGCTCATGAGACTTACCACGGGAAGGAAAAAGGCAAAAAGCCACCAGTGTGGCCAGGGATGGTGAAAGCTAGAAGAGATCTTAGCTGGAGATAAAGTAGCTTTGTTTGATTCGCTCAATAATCCTGTGAGATTGATATTTTACAGGTGAGGAAATTGAGACCCAGAAGGGTGAAATTACCTACTAGGGTGACACAGCTAGGTAGTAGCAGGTATAAGACTGGCACCCAGGTTACGACCAGCTGTCTGCTGGAGCCAGTTCACCCTGGCTCATGAGAGCTGATTGTGTTACGTGGCTTCCCAACCCTGCGTTTAATGACATCGCATTGGCAACTAGAACTCATGGTGAGGGGAATATGCACACCATGGAATTCAGCACATTCTACAAATCGAGGTTGTTGTTTTCTCCCTGAGAAAGTCAGTCGTTACACATTTAAGGGCACACTGCTGTCTGCCACGCATTTTCATTTCCTTTTCTCTACATGAGGATTTTAATTTTCTGGTTAACCTGACCACTACCTGCCCCATCAGTCTTTTTTTTTTTCTCCCCACTTTATTTTATTTATTTATTTACTTATTTTCCCGCTGTACAGCGTGCCCCATCATTCTTAATGCCCATTCCACTCCTTTAATGACTCCTTCAACTTCCGGTACCGACCCTGAGCAGAACCTTCGAATTGTTCTGTTGCACTGTTTGGTTTCCCCAAAGGAGGGTCTGCTCAACGGACTGTGTAACCAACATTACCCAGAGACTGTGAGATGGATGCAAATCGCTTTTGCAATCAGCTTTCAGTGATTCTTCTGAGCAGCAAAGCTTGCTAATGTGGACCTTCGAAGACAGGAATAGCCTACTTCTGTTGCTCTACTCTCCACACAGAACCTCATATGGAGGCTACGCTGTTTCTTCCTGTGGCTTGGCCCTGTGCCTTTTTGCCCTGAGTTTCCTTCTGGGCAGTGTGACCTACCCTGGTGCCTTCCCCCAGGGGGCCGGGGGCAGCCTGGGCGTGTATTTAGCCTGCACACTTGAGTCATTCCACTTTTCAGTGGACATAGTTCATTTAGGTTGAGGCCCCACCATCCATAAGCCCATCCAGATGAGAGCTGGCACTGGGTTTGCAGGCTTTTTTGGGGGGAGGTTGGTTTGGTTTGGTTTGGCTTTAGACTCAATTCGACTGGGTCACCATGTTGTACAGTAGAAAAAAAAAATTGTGCTGGGGAAATAACAATACAAAAAATTTTTAAAAATAAAATAAAACACAGATTTAACCACTGAAGGACTAGAACAAGCTACAGGTGGCAGCGTTGTCAGAGCTTCACTCTTTTAACTGTGGAGTTTGGGGTGTATCATTTTATCTTTCAAATTACCCTTTTTACGACAGTTAAGCAAACAAACATTAAGGAATAAATTATACAATTTTCTGGAGCAAACTTTAAAAATATTTAGGCTCAGTGGTTAACGAACCCAACTAGGATCCATGAGGATGTGGGTTCGATCCCTGGCCTCACTCTGGATTAAGGATCCGTTGTCACTGTGAGCTGTGGTGTAGGTTGCAGACGCAGCTCGGATCCCGTGTTGCTGTGGCTGTGGTGTAGACTGGCAACTACAGCTCCAATTCAACCCCTGGGAACCTCCATATGCTGTGGGTGTGGCCCTAAAATAGCAAAAAAGTAAAAATAAAATAAATAAAAATTTTAAAAATAAAAATATTGAGATTTTTGGTATAATTCTCATTAATTTTTAACTTTTAACTGTGCTGTTTCGATTTTAGAGTTGCAAGAATAATACAAAGAATTTCTGTATACTTTTTATAAAGATTGACCAGCTGCTTATATTTTCCCCATTTATTTTTGAGCTCTCTCGCTCTCGCGCTCTCTCTCGCTCTCTCGCTCTCTCTCGCTCTCTCTTGCGTGCACACACACACACACACACACGTTACTAAAATTTGTTTAACCATTTGAAATTAAGCTGCAGACACCATGCTCTTTTACCTCTAAATACTTCAGTATGTATTCCCTGAGAATAAGGACAGTTTCTTTCGTAACCAAAGTACAATGACAAAATCAGGACGTTTGTACTGATTCAATACTATTATACACTCTGCTGTCTATATTCAAATTTTATCAGTTGCCCTAAAAGCATTCTTTTTTCTGGTCCAGGATCCATTCTAGGGTCATACATTGCCTTCAGTGGTCCTATCTTTTTAGTCTTCTCTCATCTGGAAAAGTTCTCGAGTCTTTTTTTATCTTTTAGAACAATGTATTGTAGAAATGAAGAGCACAGGCTAGTTATTTGGTAAAATATCCTTCTATTTAAGTTTGATGTCTCCTTGTGGTTAAATTCAGATCATGCATCTGGGACAGAAGTATCAGAGAAATGATGTTGCGTCTCTCCTAGTGCATCCCATTAGGAGGCAGTAGCCTCATGCTGACACCGCCAATGATGGAGGATGAACTGGCTTTCCTGAATAAGCTAGAAAGTGTGTTGTGACCTTGGCTCAGTCCCCTAGGGGCTCAGGCTCCACTTCTTGCTTCTCCCTTCACACAGTTACCTGAGCCTTAGCACAATCAAGGTCCTTGGGCAGTGGGCCTAAGCACATCTCAGCTGAACTCCCATCCAAGTGGACCTGAAAGGTGTGAGTCATGGTGGAGACAGGAAGCAGGTGGCCAAGGCCATGACTTTCCTCCTGCGCAATTGGAAACAAACTTGAAGTCCCAGCATCCCTTTGGTAACTTTTGATGGCTGTGGCAGGGCCCTAGGCTGTAATCAGCCTCTTGGCTTCTTCTCTTAAGCAACTCATGGAGAATCCTTTTTAATGCAGCTGCAACGAGGTTAGCCAAAGTCCGCATACTCAAGTGCTACAATATGGACACGAAGTAAATCCTTGTATAGTTAATGAAAACAACATTTTGCACTTCCGTACTGCTTTATCTTTTTGCATAGCCATTTTCCCATTTCCCCTTGTGATAACCCTGTGAAAGAGACAGGACAGGCTAATGTTTCCATTTTACAGATGAGAAAAAGGAGGTGCTGAGGTTAAAGACCCCAGTATGATTCAACGATTTGGAGAATGTACTGTATTAAAGATGTTCAAGATGCCTAGAAACACAGGGAAATTTCTGATTTATTTAATTTTTTTCCAGATTAGTGATTACCCTCATGGCTTTAAGCGTGGAGGCGTTTTGCTTGCAAAGTTGCTTGGAGATTGAAGGAAAATATATTTGACATATTATTTGAAAACATACCTAACATTATTGAAATAGACATTTTCCTCTGGGTTTCCAGACTTTTTTTTCTGCCCTCCTATAAGTGCTTAGAGAGGTAGTTTCATGAACAAAGCAGGGTCCTGATCCTTAAATCACAGGCACCCGTCTAAGTGGATTTTGGTAGAGTAATCAAGAGCGAACAAAAGAACTGTAGGAGCACAGAGAGGGTGGAAAAGACATCTGACTGAGGGAGGGGGGGAGATGGGGAACAATTTACAGACTAGGTGACATTTAAGTGGGACTTTCAAGCCTGGGTAGGCTCTTGATGGCTGGTGAAGAGAACAGGCGTTCCAGCTTTTTTAAAAAAAAAAAAAAAAATCTGCAAGAACAAAGCCACACCATCAGAAAAGCACAGGGCACATTTGGGAAAAAGCAAACCCAAACTAGAAGCCAGGTTTCTCAAAATTTCTCTCTGACTTCCTTTGGACTATAAGCTTCTTGGACCAGAGACCAAGTTTTTGTTTTCTCTAACGCAATAGTATCGCCAGCACAGCTGTATCTGTTACAAACATTTTGTTCTGTAAGGCTCCAGGGGACGAAGCAAATGAATTTCAGGTGCAAATTATTTGTATTGTTAAGCAATATGTGTGTTTCTGTATTTCTACATATCAATCAACAAAAACAGAATGTTGAGAGAATTCCTTTTCCTGAACATTGTGGTACCCATACAAGAAAATAGCTTTTGAATACTAAGTTAATGGAGGGCAGACGTACAGAAGTTCATACCTAGGGGCCTAGTTCTCTGGATTCTCTCCTTAGCCTGTGTCTCATCCAACCCATTCCAAGTCAAAGCAGCTGCAAGTGAAGTCTCCTCCCACTTCTATCCCTAGGCCTGTCCCCTCTTCCTCTGAGATAACAGTCTTCTCTGATAATTATCTCCACTAACCAATGAATTGCACTGAAGGGTCTGTTACACGAATGACTAAGACCAGAGTGGGAGCTCCCACTGTGGCTTAGCAGGTTAAGGACCCAACATAGTGTCCATGAGGATGCAGGTTTGATCCCTGGCCTCTCTCAGTGGATTAGGGATCCGGTGTTGTGACAAGCTGTGGTGCAGGTTGCGGATGCTGCTCGGATCCTACATTCCTGGGGCTGTCGCATAGGCCAGCAACTGAGATCCAGCTGCAATTTTCGACCCCTAGTCCAGGAACTTCCATATGCTGCAGGTGCTGCCATAAAAAGAAAAAAAAAAAAAAAAGGACCAAGGGTGAATCCTGAAGGCCAATGGTTTGCTGTGGTTAGACTCAAAGTAGCTTCGGTAATGAAAAGGGCCTTGTGTGCTGCTTGAAAAATGCCCAGGGAATTCACTGACTGGGCAATGCCTGCCTTCTTTCCTTTGCTTTGGTGTAAGGAGAAAGAACAAAATGCAATGATCCAAGTTATCTTTAATAGAATTTTAGAGCTAGAAGGAACCTTAAAGATATTATAGTCTACATCTTCCTCAATTTTCAGATATAGAAGCAAAAACCCTGAAAGGGGAAGTTAGGTTTAGGACCTGTGTCTCCTGACTCTTAATCCTGTGCTCTTTCTACTACAGTGGATTTGCATTATGTGTAAATTGAACTTACGGAATTCATCAATGGTCATGATCTAGTCATAAAACTACTACAAAACTATCTCTTACATTTGTGCACATCATTACATACTATTACTGTGTACACTATACACTGATACAGGCATATTGCTGTGTAGGGTTACCAGCTCAGGAATCATTATAAACAGTATTCAGTTGTCAATATAAAGGATTTTCAAAGGTACTGTTTTTAAAAATAACATCTTATTGAAATAAAATTCACCTTTTCAGAGAGTACAGTTTAGTGGTTTTTAGAATAATCACAAAGATGTGCAAGAAGGTATTCAACACCTTTAAAAGAAATCCTCTGCCCATTAGTAGTCACAGCCCCTTCCCTGTCCACCCCACCCCCTGGCAACTACTAATCTACTCTCTGTTTCTATGAGTTTACATAGTCTGAACATTTCATATAAATTTTCCTCTAAGTACTGCTTTAGCTGCATCCCATAACTTTTGGTATATTGTTATTTCATTTTCCTTTATCTCAAAGTATTTTCTAATTTCCGTGGTGATTTTCTTCTTTAACTCATTGACTATTTAGCAGTATGTTGTTTGATTTCCACATGTTTGTGAATTTCCCAAATATCTTTAGGTTATTGCTTTCTAATTTAATTCTACTGTAGTTAAAGAATGTACTTTGTATGATTTCAGTACTTTTAGATTTATTGAGACTAATGTTATGGCCTAACATATGAACTGTCATGCAGAGCATAACATAGGACCTTGAGAAGAATATTTATTCTGCTATTGTTGGATGCAGTAGATTAGATGTGTAATTATTTTTGTGTCTGACATTCTCTTTCCTGCTTGGTCTTCTGCCTATTCTATCCATTACAGAAGGTGGGGAATTGAAGTTATCAACTATTATGGTTCAATTGTTTATTCCTCTCTTCAATTTAATCATTTCTTGCGTCATGTATTTTTGGTGCTCTGTTGTCAAGGCATATATGTATATACATATATATAATATTTTATCATTATAAAATCTCTCTTTGTATCTAGTAACAAGTTTTGTCTTAAAGTCTAATTTTTCTGATATTAGTATAGCCATGCCATCTCTCTTTTTTGGTTGCTAACTGCATGGTAAATCTTTTTCATACTTTTACTTTAAACCTATTTGCATCTCTGAATCTAAATTATGTCTCTTCTAAACTGCATATTGCTGATTCATGTATTTTTTTTAAAAAATCCACTTTGCCAATCTTTGCCTTTTCATTTGAGTACTTAATCTACTTATGTTTAATGTAATTATTGGTAAGGTAGGAATTAGATCTACCATTTGATGTTTTCTGTATGTTGTGTCTTTTTCGTCCCTTGATGCCTGGACTTCTGCCTTTTTTGCCTAAAATAGATATTTTTCTAGTGTACCATTTTAGTATTTTTACTAATTTTATTTTGATTTATTTTCTTAGTGGTTGCCCTAGGGATTACAATTAACATCTTAACAAAAACTACTTTTTAAAATTTATTTGATTATTTACTGAAGTATAGTTAATTTACAATGTGTTACTTTCAAGTATACAGCAAAGTGATTCAGATATATATATATATTCTTTTCCAGATTCTTTTCCATTATAGGTTATTACAAGATTTTAAATATAGTTCCCTGTGTTTTACAGTAGCTATTTCTGGTTTACCTGTTTTATATATAGTAGTGTGTATATGTTAATCCCAAATTCCTAATTTATCTCCCAACCCTTCCCTCTCCCCTTTGGTAACAATAAGTTTATTTCTATGTGAGTTTATTTCTGTTTTGTAAATAAGTTCATTTGTATCATTTTTTATATTCCGCATATAAGTGAAATCCTATATTTGTCTTTGTCTGACTTACTTCACTTAGCATGATAATCTCTAGGTTCATCCATGTTGCTGCAAATGGCATTATTTCATTCCTTTTATGGCTGAGTAATATTCCATTGTATTAATATATATTGACTGTAGCTTTGTAGTATAGTCTGAAGTCAGGGGCCTGGATTCCTCCGGCTCTGTTCTTCTTTCTCAAGATTGCTTTGGCTACTTAGGGTCTTTTGCGTTTCCATACATATTAAAATTTTTTTGTACTACTTCTGCAAAAAATGCCGTTGGTAATTTGATAGGGATTGCAATGAATCTGTAGATTGCCTTAGGTAGTATGGCCATTTTTGCAATATTTATTCTTCCAATCCAAGAACACAGTATATCTTTTCATCTGTCTGTATCATCTTTAATTTCTTTCATCAATGTCATAGTTTTCATAGTACAGATCTTTTGCTTCCTTAGGTAAATTTATTCCTTAGGAATTTTATTCTTTTTGATGTGAGGGTAAATGGGATTGTTTCCTTAATTTCCATTTTTATCTTTCATGTTTAGTGTATAGATTTGCAATAGATTTCTGGGTATTAATTTCATATCCTGTAACTTTACCAAATTCATTAATGAGATCTAATAGTTTTCTGGCAGCATCTTTAGGATTTTCTATGTATGATATCATGTCATCTGCAAAGAGTGACAGTTTTACCTCTTCTTTTCCAACTTGGTTCCCTTTTATTACTTTTTCTTCTCTGCTGTGGCAAGGATTTCCAAAAGTATGTTGAATAAAAGTGATGAGAGAGGACATCCTTGTCTTGATCCTGATCTTGGAGGAAAGGCTTTCAGCTTTTCACCATTGAGTATGATGTTAGCTATGGGTTTGTCATATATGGTCTTCATCATGTTGAGGTAGGTTCCTTCTATGCCCACTTCCTAGAGAGTTTTTATCGTAAAGGGGTGTTGGATTTTATCAAAAACTTTGCCTGCATCTATTGATATGATCACATGGTTTTTATTCTTCATTTTGTTAATGTGGTGTATCACACTGATATGCAGATATTGAAAAATTTTTGCATCCCTGAAATAAATCCCATTTGATCATGGTGTATGATCCTTTTAAAGTATTGTTAGAGTCAGCATGCTAATATTTTGTTGAGGATTTTTGCATCTATGTTCATCAGTGATATTGACCTGTAATTTTCTTTTTTTTTTTGTGATTCCTTCATCTGGTTTTGGTATCAGGGTGATGGTGGACTCATAAAATGAGTTTGTAAGTGTTCCTTCCTCTGAAATTTTTTGAAATAGTTTCAGAAGGATAAGTGTTAATTCTTCTCTAAATGTTTGATAGAATTCACCTGTGAAGCCTTCTGGTCTTGGACTTTTGCTTGTTGGGAGTTTTTAAATTACTGATTCAATTTCAGTACTGGTAATCGGTCTGTTCATATTTTCCATTTCTTCTTGGTTCAGTCTTGGGGGATTGTACCTTTCTAACAATTTGTCCATTTCTTCTAGGTAGTCCATTTCATCAATGTATAGTTACTCATAGTAGTCTCTTATGATCCTTTGTATTTCTGCAGTGTAGGTTGTAACTTCTTTTTCTTTTCTGATTTTATTGATTTGGGCCCTCTCTCTTTTTATCTTGATGAATCTGACTAAAGTTTTATCAATTTTGTTTATCTTTTCAAAGAACCAGGTTTAGTTTCATTGATTTTTCTGTTATTTTTTAGTCTCTATTTCATTTATTTCTGCTCTGATCTTTTATTTCTGTCCATCTACAACCTTTGGATTTTGTTTGTTCTTATTTCTTTAGTTATTTTAGGCATAAGGTTAGGTTGTTTATTTGATATTTTTCTTGTATCACTCTAATCTTCCCTCTTAGAATGCTTTTGCTGCATCTATAGGTTTTGGGTCATCATGTTTTCATTTTCATTTGTTTCTAGGTATTTTTTAATTTCCTCTGACTTCTTCAGTTGTTCCTTGGTTCTCTAGTGGCGTATTGTTTAGCCTCCACTAGTTTTTGAGGGGTTTTTGAAATTTTTTTTCTTACAGTTGATTTCTGGCCTCATAGCATTGTGGTCAGAAAGGATGCTTGATTTGATTTCAGTTTTCTTAATTATCCTGAGTCTTGCTTTTTCGCCCAAGATGAGTTCTATCCTGGAGAATGTTCCATGTGCACTTGAAAAGAATGTGTGTTCTGCTGCTTTGGGATGGAATGTTCTATCAATATTAATGAAGTCCATCTGATCTAATGTATCATTTGAGACCACTGTTGCCTTATTAATTTTCTGTCTGGATGATCTGCCCATTGATATAAGTGGAGTGTTAAAGTCCCCCACCATTGTTGTGTACTGTCAACTTCTCCTTTTATGTCTGTTAACATTTGCCTTATAAATTGAGGTGCTCCTATGTTGAGTACAGATATATTAATATCTTCTTCTTGGATTGATCCTTTGATCATCGTGTTGTATCTTTCTTGATCTTTTTATTTTAAAGTCTATTTTGTCTGATATAAGTATTGTAACTCTTGATTTACATTTGCTTGAATACCTTTTTCTATTCCCTCAATTTCAGTCTGTATGTGTCTGTAGATCTGAAGGGACTCTCTTGTAGATAGCAAATATACAGATCTCATTTTGTATCCATTCAGCCAGTCTATATCTTTTGGTTGGAACATTTAGTCCATTTACATGTAAGGTGATGATTGATAGGTATGTTCTTATTGCCATTTTGATAATTGTTTTGGATTTGTTTTTGTAGGTCTGTTTTCCTCCTTTCGTTTTCTTCTCATGATTCAATGACTATCTTTAGTGTTATGTTTGGTTTCCTTTTTCTTTTTTGTGTGTATATCTATTATAAACTTTTGTTTTGCTGTTACCATGAGTCTGTAATTACATGTGCTTATTTTAAGTTACTGATCTCTTTTCAAATCAGTTTTCTAAGAAATTTTGTTTGGTTGTATAGAGTTACAGTTCCAAATCCTGTGTATGGCCTGGTTGTTTTGGACAGCCACCCAATGTAAAAAAAAAAAAATGTTTCCTTAAACTCATGGATTTCGAAATTAAACTTATGGTTACCAATGGGGAAACTGTGGGGGCAAGGGATAAATTGGGAGGATGGGATTAACACATATCCACTACTATGTATACAATAGATAACTAACAAGGGCCTACTGTTATGGCATAGAGAGGTCTACTCAATGTTCTCTAATAACCTATATGGGAAAAAAGAATGGGTATATGTATAACTGAGTCACTTTACTCGACACCTGAAAGTAATACAACATTATAAATCATCTATAATAAAAATTTTAAAAATAAAGATTGAAAAATGTTTCTTACATTTTTAAAGGATTGTAAAAGAAACAAAACCCAAATAAATAAACTGTGTAACAAAGAAAATATGTGTCCATCAAAGGGAACCTAAAATATTTACTGTGTAGCTCCTTACAGAAAGTTTGCCAATGCCTGATTTACAGTGTAGGGATGGTAGGTTGGTGAGAAGTGAGTCTATTTGCTATAGTTACTTTGTTGTGGTTTTTAATGATTCAGTCTTTCTTTGAGCATCCTCAGAGCTGGTAGACCTTATAGATTGTACATTCTGCATTTTCTTGATGAGAAAACCAAGACTCAAAGACTCGTGCAATGTGCCAGTACCACTTAACCAGGACTAAAACCTCGGGTTTCTGAATATATGTTGCTCTTCTTTCCATTCTAAATGGCCTAACATAGTTCCTGCTCCTTCCTCATTTTCACTTCGAGCTCTACTTCAGGGAGAAGCTGCATTCTCTAATTTTCATGGACAATCCTCTACTGAAGTTCTCTGTTTCCATGATTCTAAAGAGAGTCTCTTAAATATCCACAGATTTGACCCTAAGTTTTCCAGTTTCCTTTAGTGTCTTGCTGATAATGTGAATGAAAACAGTGATTTCAAACTCTGCTTCATTTGCAGATGAGTGAGATTCTGCCTCCCCCATGTCTGGTTCATTCAAAACAGCTGCACTTTTTTTTTTTTTCTTTATTTCATGTATTTGGCTTCCAAGCGAATGGAGAATTTTTTTTAAATTTATTTATTTTTCCACTGTACAGCATGGGGACCAAGTTATACATACGTGTATACATACTTTTTCCTCCCATTGTTGTGTTGCGATGTAAGTATCTAGACGTAGTTCTCAATGCTACACAGCAGGATCTCATTGTAAATCCATTCCAAGAGCAATAGATTGCATCCGCTAACCCCAAGCTCCTGATCCTTCCCACTCCCTCCCTCTCCCCCCAGGCAGCCACAAGTCTATTCTCCAAGTCTATGATTTTCTTTTCTGTGGAAATATTCATTTGTACTGTGTATTAGATTCCAGTTATAAGTGAAATCATATGGTGTTTGTCTTTCTCTTTCTGACTTATTTCACTCAGTATGAGAGTCTCTAGTTCCATCCATGTTGCTGCAAATGGCATTATGTCTGTCTTTTTTATGGTTGAGTAGTATTCCATTGTGTATATATACCACGTATTCCTAATCCAATCATCTGTTTATGGACATTTGGGTTGTTTCCATGTCTTGGCTATTGTGGATAGTGCTGCAATGAACATGCGGGTGCATGTGTCTTTTTTAGGGAAAGTTTTGTCTGGATGTATGCCCAAGAGTGGGACTGCTGGGTCATATGGTAGTTCTATGTATAGATTTCTAAGGTACCTCCTGAATGGAGAATTTTAAAGAGAAGCAAGAGAGAAATTGAGAGAGATATTTGAAAAGTACTTATTTAGACAATGGGTGAAGTAAATCCAAGAGTAATCATAAGGATCTCCAAATAGAGCTGTGGGAACAGTGGGAAAAAACCAATGCCATACCATCTCATCTCCTCCCGACATAGACAAGGCTTGGGGCAGTATTGGACGCATTAATCCTAATTCCTGGTGGAATATGGAAGCATCAGGAAATAAATTGGAATTAGATAATGGGGTACAGTTTCTGGGTTAGCTATTTATTCAGGGCCTGGCAGCAGTCTGGGAGCCTGAAATGAACCCACATATGTATATCCACAACTTATTTTTTTATTTTATTTATTTATTTATTTATTTTTGCTTTTTAGGGCCATACTCTCATGGCATATGGAGGCTCCCAGGCTAGGGGTCAAATTGGAGATGTAGCCACTGGCCTATGCTACAGCCACAGCAACGCCAGATCTGAGCCACATCTGCGACCTACACCACAGCTCACAGCAATGCCAGATCCTTAGCCCACTGGGTGAGGCCAGGGATCAGACCCGCAACCTCATGGTTCCTCGTTGGATTCATTTCCATTGTGCCACAATGGGAACTCCCACAACTGATTTTTTGATAAAGGTACAAAAGTCCGTCTATTGAAGAAAGACAGCTTTTTCAAAAAATGGTGCTGGAGCAATTGGATATCCCTAGGCAAAAAAAAAAAAAAAAAAAAAAGACCCCTAACCTAATCTTCGTATCGTACATAAAAATAACTCAAAAATGGATTGCAGGTGTAAATGTAAAACATTTAAGAAAGGAAACATAGGAGATAATCTTCTGATCTTTGGCTAGGTCAGGAGTTCTTAGATTTGACAACAAAAATGCAATCTGTAAAAGAAAAAAAAATGATATACTGGATAAATTGGACCTCATCAAAATTAAAAACTTTTGCTCTGTCAAAGACCATGCAAAGGTTATGAAAAGACAAGCTACAGACTGCAAGTCACATATCTAAGCAATACCATTTATAGAATGTAAAAATAACTGTTAAAACTCAACAATAAGAAAAATCCAATTAGAAAATGGACAAAAAACATGAAGGAATATTACTGAGGAATCTTCTTCAATTGAACGTGAGAGAAATTATGGATGTCAACTATGCATGTGAAAAGATGTTTAATGTCATTAGTCATCAAGGAAATACAAATTAAAACCGCAATGGGATATCACTACAAACCAACAAGACTGACTAAAATTGAAAGTAGCGAAAACACCAAATACTGGTGAGGATATAAAGAAACTGGATCACTAATAATTCTCTGGTGTGAATGTAAATGACACAGTCATTCTGGAAAACAATATGGCCATCCTTATAAAACTAAACATGCCATTAATATACAACTTAGAAGTTATACTCTTGAGCGTTTATCCCAGAGAAATGACAACTCTGTTCATACCGAAACCTGTACGTGGATGTTTCTAACTGCATTATTTGTAATAGCCTAAAACTGAAATAATCCCACCTGCCCTTCACGCAATGAATGGTTAAACTGGGGTACAACCACGCTATGGAATGTTGCTCAGCAATATGAAGGAGTGAACTACTGATATAGGCAACAACATGGTGGATCTCCAGGGAAGTATGCTGATGGGAAAGGGCAATCACAAAAGGTGATTGCATACTGTATGCTTCCATTTATACAACATTCCTGAAATGACAAAACTGTAGAGGTGGGAAACAGAACATTGGTTGTCAAGGCCTAGGGAATGGGGGAGGGGTGGGTGTAACTACAAAGGGGGAGCACGAGGGAGCCCTTTGGTGAGCCTATAGTTCTGTAACGTGACAGTGATGATGGTCACACAAATATAGACATATGGTTAAAATTGCATAGGACTGTACTACACACTCACACACACACAAGTGTTGGAAAAACTAAGATGTTACCATTGGGGGAAGCTGAAGGAAGGGTACATTTCACCATGTACTTCAACTTCCTGTGAGTGTATCATTATTTCAAAATAAAAATTAGAGAAAATATTAGTTTAAAAGTTAAAAAATAGCAATCATATAGTCTTGCCCATTTCAGAACCCAAGATGTAAAGAGAGTAGGGAGTTCCCATTGTAGCTCAGTGGTTAGCCAATCCGACTAGGAACCATGAGGTGGCGGGTTCCGTCCCTGGCCTCGCTCAGTGGGTTAAGGATCCGGCGTTGCCGTGAGCTGTGGTGTAGGTCGAAGATGCAGATCTGGTGTTGCTGGGGCTGTGGTGTAGGCCGGCGGCTACAGCCCCCATTAGACCCCTAGTCTGGGAACCTCCATATGCTGCGGGAGCGGCCCTAGAAAAGACATACATACACACACACACAAAAAAAAAAAAAAAAAAAAAAAGAAAAGAAAGAAAAGAAAAGGAGAGTTAACTTTATCCCTTATTTTCTTACAGGACCTGTACCTGCCTCTGTCCTTGGATGACTCAGACTCACTTGGAGATTCCATGTGAAGGAGGATAGTGTTCAGAGTCCAGAGTACAAATCCAAGCTTACCATTACAATAGGGTACTTCTGCTCAAGTGTCCAACAGGGCTATTGGTGCTTTCAAGTTTTTATTTTGTTGTTGTTGTTGTTGTTATTTTTTAAAACACACTGTAATAGGTTGGGTTTATTTTCCTGTGATATCTCCTCTGGGCCACTGATCCACAGTTACCAATTAGAAGAGATAGATTGATAACCATCCTTTGGGGTAACTTTTCCAGGGATGCAAACTATGCTAGTCCATGACCTTTCTATTGAATGCTTAGGCACCTGCTTTATTTTTCCCACCTCGCTTTGCTCTCGACAGTCTTCCTTCTGTAGAGGGTTGTTTCTATACATAGCACTTAAGATACGTGTGTGGAAAAAAAAACTCATTGGCAAATCCAAAAGTGACAAACACAAGTGTCCCTTGCCTCCCCATCTCAAGAATGCTGGAGGATGCTGAGAGGATGGCAAGGCATCTCCCCAGCCTGGCTCTTCACTCCTGATTGAGCCCCCAGTTTGTTGTCTAGCACCAATTCTGGCTGTCAAGGGGGAGAAACACCAGCAACTTGTCATTCTGACACCAGATGCTTAGGACCTCGGTGCAGGGCTAACTGAAAGAGCCTGGGCAAAATTGGAAAACACTGTAGACATTTCAGTAGTGTTTATAAAGCACAGTGAATTCCTTGTCAGCATCTCCACTGGGGCAATTTAGAATCAATAAGCAATTAATAAGAGCTGGAGGTGAGGGACTTTTCATATGCCTAATTCCTCTAGGAGGCTGTCTCACATAGCGAGTTACGACACAAACTGTACGGTATCCATCTATCTCTGTTCTATTGAATGCCTTGTAAACAGCCAACACTGAAAACACTGTGAGAATTTGTTTTCAGGTCTGACACCTTTCGGTCGCTTTTTATAGCAAGAAACCAATATCCTTTTTATAAAACCTCGTGTCTGTATTTCAGGAGCATACTCTTCAGGCTCCTTTTTTATAAACTGGTGACTTTTCTTTTGTCTAAAAAACACATGCAGAAAATTTACCAAAAAAAATGCAGAAGAATAACGTAGTTTAGAAATCATGCTGTCACTGCCAAACAGAAACCTCCAGAAAAATCAAAATGAATAGCAGAGGCCAATTCAATAGAATCAGACTTTTGATAACTTTTTAACAGCTATGCTTACATTAATAATTTCAGTGTGGACCAGACATTCTAATTATATTTTAAATGAAATGTTATGGCATATTTTAAGCAGCTCTTTTTTATCTATAATCCTGATATTTCATACTGAAGACACAGAGTCCTTTCACTTGTCTTTAACACTAGAAAGGATTTCTCTTTGCTAAGGACTGATGATTTGAAGTAGTTCTCAGTCTTTGAGGTACAGGTTTATAACACTGCTTTTTGTCTCTAATCATAGCCCATAATGGCAAATACAACTAAATTTAAGTGAAAGCCATGCATGCCAATTCCGTGTTTACTTTTAGCAGATAAAATGAAGATGTCCTTATTTCTTTGTAATTTTTCAAATAGTTGGAGCAGTGCAACATTCGCAGCCAAGCTTCTGTTTGGCTATTGAATGACTTGCATTTGTTCTTCCACTTTAACTGGAATGAGCTTGCCCTGTGTGTGTGCGTGTGCATGCGTGCGTGCGTGCACTTGTGTGTGTGTGTGTGTGTGTATGTGTGTGTGTGTGCATCTGCTTCATAATTAGGAGATATTACAGGACACCCCCAATATAGATCAGTGGCAACTTGGCATTGCTGATGTGTACTGTGTAGGAGGAAACTCAGTGGTGGAAGGGGAGACCAGATGCCCCTAGACAAGCTTCAGAGATGCTTAGCTACAAGAAACATTTTTTGGTTCAAGGAAAGTTTAGTTGATGGTAGTACTGATTCCTGGTAAAACTGGTCATTGAAGAACCCTAAATTGTGAGAAGCTCCTTTTGCCCCTCTCCATTATTTGTAGGCTATTAGAAACCATTGAGAAGTCCATTTTATGTCCCCCTATTTCCTAGAAGCTCAAGATTTGCTTAGTGCCTCCCAGATCAATTTTTAGTTAATTGGGAAAAAGTGGTACTTGGGATGAAGGATGTACAGAGTAGTAGGAAGTCTAGAAACAGACTTCAGGCCAGATCCCCAGAGATTTCGCCCATTGTCTTTCTCTAGATCTCATTTAGTCTAATTCCTTCTATTTAAGATGAAACTGAAGCTGAGGCAGCCAAATGACCTGCTGATCAAGACCAGGACCAGTGCAGGAACTCAGATTTCCTTATGTCTAGGCCCTATGCTACCACTCTGAGCATTTCCTTGCTTGTGGAATATATACCATTAGAAAATACTCAGTGGGAGTTCCCGTCATGGAGCAGTGGTTAATGAATCTGACTAGGAACCACGAGGGTGCAGGTTCGTTCCCTCGCCTCTTTCAGTGGGTTAAGGATCCGGCGTCACCGTGAGCTGTGGTGTAGGTCACAGACGTGGCGCGGACCCTGCGTTGCTGTGGCTCTGGCATAGGCTTGCGGCTACAGCTCCAATTAGACCCTTAGCCTGGGAACCTCCATATGCCACCACTGCAGCCCTAGAAAAAAAAGCAAAAAGACAAAAAAAAAAAAAAATCCCCAAAAAACCAGGAAAATATTCAGTGGACATATTTTTTTTAGAATGATCCTTCAACCAACAATCTTCTATAATGATAATAGGATTTCCACCTTCTTAAAAAAATTGATTATAAGGAACTGTTTCTTCTTCAGAGGGACAGTCCCGCTTCAGAGGGACTCGGTATAGTTCAAAATTCAAGCCTTTAATGATTACATTTTAAATTGGCCCATTTTCAAGGCAAAAAAAATAATAATAATAAGTTCGTTTGAAACTGAGCACCTTCGGCCCCATCCTTCGTTCCCAATCTTACCCAATCCAGTTTTACCACAAAAGTCCCATTATGTTCCTCCTACATAGTCAGCAATGCGCGAGCCATTCAGCAAGTTTTTACTGTTAATCTCCCCATTTTCCCTCCCTCTTTCACACACACACACACACACACACACACACACACACACACATGAGAGAGAGACACACACACACGGAGACACACACACACACACACACACCATCCATCTGTTGCTTGTTCCTACCTCCTGATTTTTCTCCCTTACAGAAATAGAAATAGGGACAAAGAAGGGGAAAATGTATATATGGGGGCTGGGCTGAACAACTTCATAAGTAGTGTTAACTAGGGGTAAATTGAGAGAAAAGTTCCTTTTCTCTTCACTGTTTTGGAAAGGATAGCCATTAGCATGACTGCTTTGTGTCCTTACGGATTTTAGTATTAGCCTAGATTGAATCATAGAGTTTTCTAGTTGGAAGGAACCTTAAGATCATATCATCTACTCCACATTCCTCATTTTCAGGCCAGGAACGGAGATGCAGAGGTAAAGTAATTTCCCCAAGGTCACACAGCTGGCTAGGGGCAGGGCTGGGATTAGAACCCACAGCTCCTGGCTCTTATTCCAAAGCCTTTTCCCACTGAACTGTATTGCCTTCCACCAGGCTCCTGAGAATTCTTTCCCAGGGTCATGTTGCATCTTGGAGCCATATGCTGCTGCCCTGATGTCAGCGGGAAATCCACCGAGCAACCTAATACGGCTCTTTCTCCCTCTGTTCACATGGTTCCCGTTCACATGGACTGCAGATGTCCCCAGAGAAATGGAGGCACTGAGGACCTACTGGAACAAGGGGGTCACTGACCTTGTCCATACAACACAGGGGATCACTGCCCCACCTTGAGGCGCCCTCAGAGCAGAGCCCCCTGTGTTGCTACCTTGTCCGAATGGGATGGGGAAGACTGCTTTCCCCTGTCAGCTCACCTCATCTCATGCTGGTTGGTCTTTGTAGGCTGAAGGAAAGGTTTCTTATTCCCAGAGCAGGGAAAGGCAGGGAGGCAGGGAAGAAGGAGGGAAGGAAGGAGGGAAGGAAGGAAGGAAGGAAGGAAGGAAAGAAGGAAGGAAGGAAGGAAGGAGGGAAACAGTAGCTTTGTTCATCCAGACTTTCTGAGATGACTTTTCAGTAGTTTTTAAACGAGTGTGCCTACCATTCCGCTGGCAGTGATTTCTTTTAAAATATGGGAGTGAGACTAGCTAGAGAAAATAACCTGGTCTTACTGTGGTTGCCCTCATCCGCAATGTGTCCATAGTCGTCCCGCCCTAATGGGAACAATTTCCAGGTATAAGCAAGGGGCTTTGTGACTCAAATGTTCCCTGCCTGATGTTAAACATTGGCTCCTTGAGTTTGCACTAAAATAGTAAGCTACGTGCTGTACACACCATGTCCGTCTTCTTGTGTACACGGCTCCCGGGGCCCTTCCAGGGCAGAAACAGGGCAACAAGTTTTCTTCCTGGGAACCAGTATTCATTAGTTCAGTTCCAAAAGACCTCCTCTGGGCTTACCCCACTCCTCAGGAAATTCGCTCTCCCTCCTCCTTCTCCTCCTCAATCAGAAGTAACCAAGGAACCTTCAAGGGGATGTGTTGTATCTGAAGAAGGCAAGAAGAAGGGGTCTGAGCCTCTAGAGCCTTCACTGAATCACCCAACCCAAGTCAGACCAGCAGTCCAGTGCTTGCCTTGGCCAACACTCTGTTTACTTCTTAGAACTTTTGGTACTTTGGATGGACCTGTCCCTAGTCCCCCTCAGATTTGTTTCTAAAGAGCTTATTTAAAAAAAAAATACATCTCCCTTGGACAAGGGAGCAAGCATGCCCATATCTCCAAAACAAGCTCCAGCCCACTGATGAGAATGTTCCCAAAGAGCAGTGTACCTCAAACACATCTATGCCAAGAGACCTCCCCAGACAGAGGCACTGAGACAATGGGGTTTGAACGACTTCCTTCACTGTCCAGTTTGCTATGGAAATAAAAAGCATTGGCAATTTCTTTAAAAGAAAAAAAAGGCCATTGGATCCTGTCCTTGGCCACATGGGGCCACTTGGATCTCCAAGACTAGGCCTCACTCGTATATTGCCTTTACTGCATGAAAGGATTTGGCTTCTAGGCCTAGGCTGGCTTCCTAAGTAAACCGTCGGCATTTTGAAGCTTATCTGGGACTGAAGAGGGGTTAGCATTCTCTATTTTGGAACCAGGAACCTAGAGAGGATAAAGGCCTAGCCATAGATATGCCAAAAGTGATCCGGGACCTCTTGTCTGGAGCTTTGCCATTGCTGGGCTTCCTGGGTCTCTCTCCAGGTGTGGAAGTTCAAGGCTGTCACACTCCTGCCTCCACCTAAGAAGGGGACCCCATATGTTGCCTTATCCACTCTTTTATGATTCCATCCGGGGTTTCCATTTTCTTGCAGGTGTGACCACCTGGAGCAAGCAGACTGCATCGATTCCTCTTGCGTACCTTTTGGCTGGAGGTACACCATGCCAACAGGTTCTCTGACTTTTGGTGGCCCAGATCCAGTCCAGTGCCATGAGCACTCAATGGATTGCCTTGGCCCTGAACACTGTAATCATAGACCAAGACAACATGAATCACTTCTTAAAAATAAATTCCTGATTTTATTTTTCCTCTGGCTAGCAAAACTCACTTCCCTAGCAGGGAAAAGGCTGGAGGTTCTTGCCACACAGCAGCCAAAATATATATTCAGGGAGGACAATGCATTTCTAAACCCACAGAGCCCTGGCTCCAATGGGCAAGCTACTGTGGGCTCAGACTTAGCAGATTCTTCTAGCCCTTCCACTTTTTCTTTCCAGAGACAAGGAAGCTCCTTCTCCATCATCCTGTCTTTCAGTATGTCTGGTTAGAGAATTTTCTCCTTCTATCTTTTCAGGAAAGGGTGACTTCCTCCTCTGTCTCTCCCACCCTGGTCCCCAAGCTTGTCTCCATCCCCAAAAGACCTGGGGTGGTCTTTATACCCAGCCTCCTGGTGTTGCTTCCTGCTTTCTGTTAAGAAGCCATGTAGGCCTCCCATCTGGCCTAGGCAGTGAGATGCTTGTTGTCATAGGACAAGGCTCTAGGACCTCCCCTTCTAACTGCCCAACTTTTTATTCCTTAGCTCATAGGCTTCACCATCTTCTGGAATCAGAAGCAGTCTTGTCTTACCTTGGATACCTGAAGCTAGGGGAGTATAGAATTCTCATTGGGAATTAAGGCATCTTCTTTTCCTGATTAGTAGGACAGGCTAGTTGGGAGAGATCAGTGGCACAACAGAAGTCAGAGCAGACATCCTGTGAACTAAGGCAAAGACTGGGAGGCATTGGAACTTTTCGTTCAGGGGTTAACAACGAGGAAATCCACGGCTTTCTGCCACTCTCTTCCTTACCTCCCCTTGTATCTCTTGTCTTTTCTTTCTCTCTCCAGTTCACCATATTTGCTCTCTGTTTTATCCCTCTCTCTTTCTGCAGTACAAACCTCTCTCCTCTGTCCTCTGCAATCCTTCTCTCTCTCTCTCTCTCTTTTTTTCTCTCCCTTTTAATGTTTTACCTTCCTCCTTATTGAGGTGTTGGGCCTATGCCTCTTCTTAGCCCCTTGACCTTGCCTTGGTCATGAGGAGTTGTTTCCAGACTCAGCAAGCCCTGAGCCTGCCCAAGTCCAGTCAGAAGTGTGTTCGTGGGGATCAATCCGATCCTGGCCCTTTCTTCCACATTTTCAGTTGTAATTCCCCAAAGCAGATCCTCCCAAGCAGGTTCCTTATTGCTCACGTATCTTTGGGTCATCGCCTTCCAAGTATTGTACAGAATACCTTGTGGAGCAGTGAAACGTGCTCAGAGAAGTAATCAGCTGAACTGGAAGATCCACCTAGGGATTCATATCAGCTAAATACTAGTGGTTGATTTTGTTTAATTTGCTCATAATTTTAAAAGCTGCAATATAATATAAGGAGAGACCAGAGGTAATTTCTCCTGTCATTTGGTTTAGCTGGGGGTGGGGTGGGGGGACAGTTTCTTTAAAGTTTGACCATTATACCATAAGCCCTCTATAGTATGTTTGGGGCTTGCCGAGTGTTGACTTTTTCAAGCTGAACTGATAGGCAATTGGGGTTGCTTTAAATGTTCAGTGTATTTAGCAACTCCATAAAAAGAAACGTTCACTTAATTGACTTGTGCTTTTCCTTCTGTTACTAAATTCAGCTAAACATTTCCTATTGACACCAACTGTTCATGATCCTGTGCACGTGGTCCATATAAGAGTAATACTAGACCTAAAGAAGCTATCCTGCAGGTGCTAATTTATTCATCAGGGTGCACAGCCCTTGGGAATGTCACTGCTTAGCAATAGCATATGGAATGCCCTTTCCATTGCCATTTCTTTGTAAGTTCTCTTAAAGGGATCTGAGCAAGCAAGAGGTTTTACCTACATGTCTCCAGTCTATGGTCCTGTAATATATTGCAGCTTGAAGCCAATGATCCCTTATGACTTGTATACAACTAATGCATGTTTTAATTGAATTTTGCATTTCTCATGTGTGGTAAGTTCTTTAAAACGTTTTCGCTCACCTTTTGGTGCCATTAAACTTGTACAGAAAACGCTTTTATGGCCATTTTCAAAGGGAGAAAGTTTAAAATGGAAACAGCCCACCCTTTCTGCCCTATAGCTGTAGTTAGAACTCAGTAACTGTAGCAAAACAGCTGTAATTGGTGGTTGTAGTGTTAGAGGCGTTAGCTTGCTAGTGACTAGCTTTGGAGAGTAAATGCATGGTATTGTACATCACATTTCTTAAATAACTCATTCTAACCTCTGAAAAGAATATATTCTTCCTTGTGGTCCCTCTTCCCTCCCTCGCCTTCTCCCTCCCCCTGCTCCCTGGTGTCTTGCAGTTGTAAATAACTGATTTAGGGGCCAATAATTTTTGCCAAGTAAAGTCAGCAAAGAACAAACAAACCAAAAAGGGGGGGAGGCATTTCTCAACAGCCTCTTAGCAGTTATTAACCATTTCTCAAGGAATGGCATTGTGATCAAAGACTCAGTTCCCCTTTGCATAAAAATCAGGGGCAGGTTGGGCGCCTCTTGGGCTATTTGATGGCCTTGCAGAATTAAATCATTCTCAGGATCACACCTAATCGAAAATCAGTGGACAAAGATGTCCCTTAGCCCTGCAACAGTTTTGAGATATTCAGGGGCCCGCAGAAGGCTCTGCTTGATCAATGATGGATAATTATTTTTAAAAAAGAAAAGAAAAACAGAGCAAGACAACTGATATTTTAGGGATTTGTAGTTGCCCCTTTAGGATAGTTATGGCCAGAAAAGACAAGGACATGGGTTTATATGTATTGCTGTCGGCTTCCCAGGCAGTGCCTCGCCTGCTCTTAGGCTGTGATTCAAAAGCAAGAAGGCGGCCTCCTTTTTGGTTTGCTGTTCCCACTTGGACTGATAGGTTTGGTGAGGCCCACGTAAACCAGCTGGAGCAGACCCTTTTCATCTCCTGTGCCTGTTAATATCCCTCTTCCTCCCTTCACAATTTGATGAGGGCTTTCTTTGGTCAGAGGACTTCAAAGTCTAGAGAAGTTCCCCATGTGTATAGCGTGTTGTGAACTGTGAACGCTGCGGATTCACAGCGTTCGATACCGGGCAGCCACGGAGCTGCTCTTGCAATCATTTTGGCTCTCAAGCTCTGCTCTTCATCTCATTCTCATTTATGTGTACATTTGCAAGATGTGTGTAATGTCATTTTCCAAAAATAAAATTTGATTTCAATATTTCTGGCTGACATTCTCCTTTTTTTTTTTTAAAAGCATCGAACCAATGATCATACAACCACAAAATGTCCGAGTTGGCAGAAAAACGTAGACGTTATTTTGTCCAACCCCTTAATTTTATAGATGAGGAAGCTGAGGATCCATGTGTGATGGAAACGCCATAATCAACAATACGGCACATTTGCAAGATCTCAGCACTCCCTTCCAGAGTTGAGCAGGAATCAAATGGCCACTTTATGCTTATGATGCTTTGGCCAAGGTCAGTCTGTGCCATCAGAAGAGGTGGTCACTTCTAGTACTATGACTTCCGAGGCCCAAGAAAGACTCCATGTGGGTTCCTTGAAAATACCTCTACCCACCGCCTGCAATTCCTTTGACGGTGTAGCTCCTCTCCCTCCATAGGTTGATGGCACAGCTACTCTCTGGAAGAGGGAACACCTAAATCTCTTATGCACCCTCAGGCATAAGTGTCATCAGATAAGGTTTTATTAACAGACAACAAGGTACATGGGCATGTGATGAAGTTGATGGAGAGGGAGGGAGGAAAGGGCACTGAAAGAGGAGGCTGAGATCCTGGAAGAGTTTGACCCACCTCATAATGAGGGTCAACCCTGCAGCTCCCACCTGACCTGTGTTTGGAGAAGCAAAGATGCCAGCATCCTAGGTATTCCCAAGGACTGAGATGATTAGGGATGCTCCCTCCATACAGTATTATATCAACTAGCCCCATGACCATCACTCTGGTGGAAACAGAGAAAGTCTGTGGGGAGGACTTCTTAGTGTTCCTCATCCAAAGGAAAGTTGGATATAGGAATCAGACCGACCAGGCCAGTCTTCATCCCCACTATTATCAGGCCATTGTCACTGCTGACTTCTCTCGGTCACTTTCTCTCACCTTGGTCTATCTAGGTCTCCACCACAAGTAAGATCTTTCTAAAGGATGGGATCGAGTATGTCATTCCTCTGACCAGGAACTCATGGTACTTGCCTATTGCCCATCAGATCAAGTCCAATTCCTTTTTCATGGTTTTTATTAAGACATCTCTAGAGCATTATGTTCCAGATACCCTGCCAAGGTACCTGCCAAGACCAAGGTTTCGATCTTAGGACTCCCCAGGAATTCTAGCCTAGTGAACCTGTTGATAAATGAGTCCAGTTCAAAAGAGCAGATGCTACGGAAACACTGATGATGAGACAATTAATATCCCGGGATGATAAAGGTCAGGAAAACATCACGGAACTGGCAGCATTTGAAAACAGATTAAGGGCTTTCCAGGTGGGCGGCGAGCATTCCGAGCAGATGGAATAGCCTGAGAAATGGCCGGAAAACCCAGGCCCTGTCTGGGAACTGAAAATTACCTGAAGTGACAAGGTTCTAAGCCCCATACACAGGGTTCTGGGAGGAAAATACAAGTGCTTAGTCTGGAATTACAGTTGGGTGGTTAGACCAGGGGTTCTCAGAAGCCGGTATAGCGCCCAATGGTTGTCTGTAATAAAACGTTCACCAGATGTGGTAGAAAGAGATAACTAAAGAAATACGGTGTGGATTTTTTTTCATAGAAATAAAAGTACTCCATTTAAAGAACTAGCTTTTGTTTTGAGATCATATGCATTCAACCTTTTTGCTATGAAAGATGTTCTTTCTTCTATGAGATGTTGGTCATGGTGGAAGACATATGTGTGTGTCTTTTAGTGTCCTGGCAAGATAACAGGGGAGTAAACCTAGGGGAGGCTCCCATCTAGAGTTCTTTCCTTTTATAATTTGGCTAATCCATGAACTCTAGAAGTTTGGCAACCTCTGGTTTAGACTCAAAGAGTAGAGAAATGGAGAAACCAGTATGAACTAAGTTGAAAGAGAAAAGGTGTTTGGTATTGAAAGGAAGTTCTTCCTAGGAGCCCTAAATTCTCATTTTCTTTCTCTCTTGCCCTTTCTTTCTCCCTCCCCCTTCTTCCCTTCCTCCCTCTCTTGCTCAATTTCTTTTTCTTTCTCTTCCCCTTTTTTTCTCTACTCTTTTTTTCTCCTTTTATGGTTTCTTTCAACTGTGTCTATGGGAACCTTCCCCCACCCCCATGCTCCAGGCTCTAGGCAAAGGCCATGGGGATATAGAGATAAAATAGGGTTTCTACCTTCAAGGTGCTCACGGCACATCAATACCACCCAGGAACTTAGCAGAAATGCGCATCCTCAGGTCCCACCACCTACACTGGATCAGAAACGGGGGAGTGGGGCCCAGTGATTCATGTTTGGACAAGCCCTCCGGGGGAGTCTGAGAACCTCTCCTGTTGAAGAACCCCCTGCTCTCGTGAATCCCACTTCCTTTTCACCAGGACCCAGTGAGGACCTATATGATCTCATGGGCCATTTGAATCCGAGTTTTCATCTTGCCCAGTAGATAGAGGGACTCAAGAGGCACCTCCTACTGGTGAGATCCCTATGTATTTAGTTTTCCAAAGACTGCCTTTTCAAGTTTGAGGGAAAAAAAATAAAACTTGCCTAGATAAAGACATACTGAGAATGGGTCTTTGCATCTGTTGCAAGAGTCCAGATGGGGGAGTTCCCGTCATGGCTCAGTGGTTAACGAATCCAACTAGGAACCATGAGTTTGCGGGTTCCATCCCTGGCCTCGCTCAGTGGGTTAAGGATCCGGCATTGCTGTGAGCTGTGGTGTAGGTTGCAGACGCGGCTTGGATCCCACATTGCTGTGGCTGTGGCATAGGCCTCTGGCTACAGCTGCAATTCGATCCCTAGCCTGGGAACCTCCATATGCCATGGGAGGGGCCCTAGAAAAGGCAAAAAGACAAAAAAAAAAAGTAAAAAATTTTAAAAAAAGAAGAGTCCAGATGGGGATGTGAAGAGAGCATAAGTCCAAGAGCAGTGGAGGTAGAGAGGAGCGAGGGCTGGGGACAGAAGTGCCAGGCTTGGTGGCTGGGCTAATGGGAAAGAACGAAAGCCCCGACTCAGCTGGAGCAGTTCCTCTGTCCCCAGACCCGGCCCTCCGCTCCGGACAGTCCAGTGGCCTCCCCCACCCCCCTCCTCCCCTGACTGGGGCCCTGGCCAGGCCATGCTCATTCACACTTCACTCTTACTGACAGTCTACCCTTTTTCTCTGCCCAGAAAAATACCCTCTGAATGCCCTTCCACATTCTCTCCACCTGTCTAAATCTCAGATGTAGCCAAAACCTACCAGCAACGGAACTTAAGGCGTATTTATAAGAAAAACAAATCCAAACATGGAGAAAAACTGGCAACTTTCTATCCTGGACTTTCCAGGGCCGTCCTGATCGTAAGTAAATTTTGTTTTCTTTTTTCCAAATAAAGGTGATTTGTTAAACATAGAACTAAATGTGATGTCGTTTGTAGACCTTTCTTAAAATGTCCGTTTTATATATATACACACACATATATATACACACACTAAACAAATGGGAAAACATCCCAACTCAAGACATACATCCGCACTGAGGGTTTGGAAAATCGGACTCCCTTCTGGGAGAGGCTTGCCCCGGGTTTCCTTGTCAGCTTGTTTGGCCCAGTCTCCTCGATCCCATTGCCAGTGTGCAGAGACGCTGCCCTCTCTCTCTCTAATCCGCCCGTCTCAATACTCCACGAGGGTCTTTCGGATCGTCTGATTATATCAAGCCTGATTGCTTCAAGGAGACAGTCTTGAGGAAGCAGGTAATTTCTCTTTGAATCCTGGAGGCTGCTGATTTTCTCCAATCAACAAGACTTGGCTTAAATTGTTGTAATCCCTCTTCCCACCCCCCACCTGCCCAGCCCTAGATGCTTCTGAAAATACTTGACCCAGTTTAAAGAGGGCTAAGTCCTAGGGACCTGCGCTATGTACCACTATTTACCATCCTTAAGAGTGAACCTGGAGTTCCCGTCATGGCGCAGCGGTTAACGAATCCGACTAGGAACCATGAGGTTGCAGGTTCGATCTATCCCTGGCCTCGCTCAGTGGGTTAAGGATCCAGCATTGCCATGAGCTGTGGTGTAGCTTGCAGAGGCGGCTCAGATCCCGTGTTGCTGTGGCTGTGGTGTAGGCTGGCAGCTACAGCTCTGATTTGACCCCTAGCCTGGGAACCTCCATATGCCACAGGAGCAGCCCAAGAAATGGCAAAAAGACAAACAAACAAACAAACAAAAAGAGTGACCCAGTTTACATACGGAATTGCAGAATGGCAAAGTTAGAAGGGCCCTTATAAACAGCTTGTCCAGGAGTTCCCCTTGTGGCTCAGTGGTACAAACCCAACTAGCATCCATGAGGATGCACGTTTGATCCCTGGCCTTGCTCAGTGGGTTAAGGATCTGGCATTGCCGTGAGCTGTGGTGTAAGTTGCAGACGTGGCTCGGATCTGGCATTGCTGTGGCTGCGGTCTAGGCCAGCAGCTGCAGCTCCGGTTCAACCCCTAGCCTGGGAACTTCCATATGCCACAGATGCAACCCTAAAAAGCAAAAAATAAAAATAGAAATAAATAAACAGTTTGTCCAATGTTTCCCAAACTTCCCCAGGGGTGTGATTCATTTGGGGTACTTGTCACAAGTACCAGTTTGGGAACCCTTGTCAGTCCCACTTGATTAGGACTCCAGGACAGTGGAGTTTAAGAAGAGCTTCAGTGATTCTTAAATTCTTAAGTGCCCAGCACTTCCCAAACTTCATTGTGGGTAGAGTCACCTGGGGATGTTGTCAAAATGCAGAATCTGATTTATAAGGTTTGGGGTGGGGCTCAGACTCTGCATTTCTAACAAGCTACCCACGGATGCTCCACGCTTCTGGTCCACAGATCATACTTTAAGTAGCAAAATAGCACGTTCTGACCCCTGATTGTTCAGAAGAGGAGGAAACTGAGGCCCACGGAAGGAAAGGAAGTGGCCCACATTCAGCCCCTTGGGTAGAGGCAGAGATGGGTTAGCACCGGGGACTCCTGCCCTGGGGCCAGTGCTCTTTCCATATGATCAGGCTGCCCATCAGCAGCAGGCACGAAAAGCTGCCCAGCTGCAATGGTACTGTTTCCAATCAAAGGCTAATTGGGAAAATGATGCTTCCTGAAAAGGAAGCAGCCCTGGCTTGTCTCAGTAATGAGTGGGCACACTGGCAGCGAGAAGACAAAGGGTTGGGGAGGGGACAGAATTTATGTCTCATTTTAATTGAAGAAATGAGCCAGAGTCTCCTTACAAGGAGCTGGCGGGGGAGGGGGTGTGGTGAAGGTCACACAACGTCCTCCTATTTCCTCTAGGAAAAAAAAAAAAACTAAATTAAACCAACCAACCAACCAACCAGTGCAACAACCAAAACACTATCACCCAAAGCCTTGGGAAAGTGCTCTAATGAAGGCGCTGCAAGGAGACGGGCGAGCCCCGGGGAGGGGCAGTCTGGCCGCTGGGGTGGGGTGAGGAAGGCTGCTAGATATTGGAGTTAGTATAATAAAGCATTAATGATGAAGAATGAGCTAAGAGTTACCCTGCCTAGAATTAATCTTCAGTTTAATGGTCCCCTTCAGGCACGGGCTTCAGTGAGATGAAACTTGAGCCAAGGCTTAAGCGCAAGTTGGAGTTTGTTTGGGGGAGGGTGGGGCAGAGGGAGGGCAGGGGCAGTCCGGCCAGAAAGACCAGTAGGCACCAAGGCAAAGGCTATGGTCCAGGTCCAATGTGTCTGGGGATCCGACAAAAGTCCCCCTGTGAGGTGGAGGAGCCTGGGGAGTGAGTGGCTAAAGATCAGGTGGGAAAGGCAAATCCGGATTCATTCCGCTGACACACATATGGCCATGCTCCATGCCAGGCCCTGTGCTGGGCCCGAGGGGGCAGATAGACATGGCCCCTGACCTCACGGAGCTCCCAGTCTAGCTAAGGGTGACAGTAAATCTAGCACTGTGTGTTGGGTGCTGTGACGTGAGAAAACACCAACTGGCAGGGGCATCATCACGGGGCACCTAGAGCAGCCTGAGGAGGAGTTAGGAGAGAAAATGCCATCTTCACTGAGACTGACTGAGGAACACCAGTTAGCCAGAGGGAGGAGGAATGAATGTTCAGGTGCAGGGGAAAAGCCTGTGTGAAAGCGCTGAGAGGCGTTCCTGTTGTGGCTCAGCGGTTAACGAACCCGACTAGCATCCATGAGGACGCGGGTTCGATCCCTGGCCTCGCTCAGCGCGTGAAGGATCCGGCATTGCCCTGAGCTGTGCCGTAGGTCACAGACACAGCTCAGATCTGGTGTGGCTGTGGCTGTGATGCAGGCCCTCAAGCCACAGCTCCGATTCGACCCCTAGCCTGGGAACCTCCGCAGGTGCGGACCTCAAAAAAACAAAAAAACAAAACACAAAAAAGAAAGCACTGAGAAAAGTTTGTTGGAGCCACTGAAAGAAGCCCCAAATGACTGAAGGGTGCAGGGTGACGGAGAAGAGGCCGCGAGCACTGATGCCAGAGAAGCAGACACTGGGCCTGTAGGTAACATTAAGGAGTCTGAACGTCCCCTTTTGAAGAGCAGCCAGGGAGGTATTTAAAAGTTTCAAGCAAGAGAGTGAGATGAGCAGATAAAAACTGTCGATAGATCATTCCTACCCGACGTGGAGACTGGACTGTTGAGCCCCAAGAGCAGAAGATAAGGAGAGCATCTGCCTGAGGCTCTGACGTCCTCACGCAGGAGAGAACTGATAACAGCTTGGACCGGGGTAGTGGCAGTGTGGACGAGAAGCAGGTGAAAAGTTGGAGAGACTTGCAGGAGATGGAACCTACAGGGCGTGGTTAGGGATGAAACCTGGGGGGAGGCGAGGGAGAAAAAGGTTTTTCGTGCTGCCTGGAAGGAAGTGAGTTGGAGGAGGATAGGAAGAACTCCGGGCCAGGAATAGCTGAGAGCGGCTGAAAGGTGTCACCAAGAGAGGGACACATGGGGGCCTCCTGCCGGGCGACGACAGCCTCTCTTGGAGCCTGGGCTCTTAGGGGCACAGGGCCACCAGAGGCAAGGGAGCTCTGTTGCTGGCCCTCAGCACTGAGCGGCCTCTGTGTGGATGGGGCCCTGGCTGGGCGAGTTTCCTTGTGGCTAAAGGCTCTGGGCCCAGAAGGAGAAACTACCAATGGCCGAGCTGCACCAGGCACAGAGCTCAGCCCCGCACAAGCTTTGTCCAGAACAAGGGCTTGCCAAACCCTGGCAGGGCCGAGGTGCTCTGCTCTCCTTGTGTTTATAGACAGGAAATGGGGCTCAGAGAGGTGAGCTGACCTGTAAACAGTGGCACAGCCAGGAAATGATGGTCTAATGATCTTTCCATTAGACCAATTTGTTTCTCAGAGAACTTTTGATCCAGTGGCCTCAACACTCAGTCCCGCCGCTAGGGCTGCCATAAAAGCCGAGTTTAAACTCGTCTCTGCCTGGAATGGCAGAGTAGCTGCGAGTGCATTTGAGGCTGCTGTGTTAAAACACCCAAGGCTGCAGATGCTACAGGATGAAAGAGGCAGATCTCACAGGCACAGAGAAAGCAGCAAGAAAGTTCTGGGGTGTTAAAGGCAGATGGTACTTAGAATGGAGCACGTTCTCTGTAGAAGCAGCCTGGCGCTAGTGGGGTAAAGACAAAGCAGTGCACAAAAAGCCTTGAGGAGTTCCCGTCGTGGCGCAGTGGTTAACGAATCCGACTAGGAACCATGAGGTTGCGGGTTCGGTCCCTGGCCTTGCTCAGTGGGTTAAGGATCCAGCGTTGCCGTGAGCTGTGGTGTAGGTTGCAGACGTGGCTCGGATCCCATGTTGCTGTAGCTCTGGCATAGGCCGGCTGCTGTAGCTCCGATTCAACCCCTAGCCTGGGAACCTCCATGTGCCATGGTCGCAGCCCTAGAAAAGGCAAAAAGACCAAAAAAAAAAAAAAAAAAAAAAAAAAAAAAAAGCCTTGAGAGGAACCTCACCAGGAAGACTGGAATTCAAGAACACAGGGTTCAAAGGACTTGGAGCAATCACCTAATGAGGCCCCCAGGCATCATTCTTGCTGGGCTCCTTCTCCATTTTATCATATCTTTCTTGTCTTGAAAAATGTGGGCTGGAGTATCAAAGGGCACAATCAAAAGGTGACAAAACAACCTCTGGCATGGGAGAAAATATTTGCAAATCATATATCTGATATGTGGCTAATCTGCAGGATACATCCAACAACAACAAAATAATCCAATGAAAATATGGGCAAAGGACTTGAATAGACATTTCTCCAAAAAAGATACACAGATGGCCAACAAGTACATGAGAAGATGCTCAACATCATTAATCATCAGGGAGATGCAAATAAAACCACAAGATTCCCCTTCGCACCCATTAGGATGGCTATGATTTTTCTTTTCCTTTACAGCTGCACGTGTGGCATATGGACGTTTCTGGGCTAGGGCTTGAATCAGAGATGCCACTGCCAGCCTGCGCCATAGCCACAGCAGCACGAAGCTGCATCCATGACCCAAATCACTGCTTACTGCTACGCTGGATCTGCAGCCCACTGAAGGAGGCCAGGGATGGAACCTGTACCCTCACAGACACTGTGTCGGGTTCCCAACCCACTGAGTCACAGTGGGAAGTCCTGGCTACCCTTTTAAAGACAAAACAAAACACAAGTGTTGGCAAGAATATGGAAAAATTGGAACCCTTGTGCATTGGTGCTGGGAATGCAAAATGGTGCAGCCACTATGGAAAACAGTATGGCAGTTCCTCAAAACATTAAAAATAGGATTATCATATGATTTATTAACCCCACTTATAGGTATATATCCCAAAGAATTGAAAGCAGGGGAGTTCCCACTGTGGCGCAACAGGACCGGCAGCATCTTGGGAGCGTCGGGACTCAGGTTCAATCCCCAGCCCTGCACAGTGGGTTAAGGATCCAGGTTGCTGCAGCTGCAGCTTAGGTCATGACTGTGGATCAGATCTGACCCCTGGCCCAGGAACTCCATATGCCTTGGGGAGGCCAAAAAAAGAAGAAAGAAAAGAAAGTGTCTAATTAAACAGTTAAAAAAAAAGGATTGAAAGCAGGGTCTCCATGAGATATTTGCATGCCTATGTTCATAGCACCATTATTCACAATAGCCAAAAGGTGGAAGCAACCCAAGCTGTCCATCAACGGATGAATGGATTTTAAAAAATGTGGTCTACACATACTATGGAATATTATTCAGCCTTAAAAAGGAGAAAAATTCTGACACTTGCTACAATATGACTGAACCTAGAGGGCACTGTGTTAGGAGAAGGCAGTCATAAAAGGTGAATACTGTATGATCCATTTCTATCAAATATCTAAAGCAGTCAAATTCATGGAAACAGAAAGTAGTATGATGGTTTCCAGGGGCAAAAGAAAAGGGGAGTTGTTGTCTAATGGGTATAGAATTTTAGTCATGCGAGATAAACATTTCTGGAAATCTGTTTCAGAACAATGTAAATATACTTAATACTTTCGATAGAGTCGACCCTGGACCCACACGGGTTTGAACTCTGCAATTCTCCTTGACACAGTTTTTTTTTTCAATAAATACATACTACGGTATTATGATCCTCAGTCGGTTCAATCTGTGGATGCAGAACTACGGCTATGAAGGGTGGATTTTCAACTTTGTGGAGGGTCAGTGCCCCAACTCCCGTGTTGTTCAAGGGTCAACTGTACTCGAAAATGATTAAGATTGGAGCTCCCTTAATGGCTCAGCAGTTAATGAACCTGACAAAGATCCACGAGAATGGGGGTTCAATCCCTGGCTTCGCTCAGTGGATTAAGGACCTGGTGTTGCCATGAGCTGTGGTGTAGGTCGCAGATGCAGCTTGGATCCCACATTGCTGTGGCTCTGGTGTAGGCTGGCAGCTATAGCTCCGATTCAACCCCTAGCCTGGGAACTTCCATATGCCACGGATGTGGCTCTAAAAAAGCAAAAAAAATGAGGAGTTCCCGTCGTGGCGCAGTGGTTAACAAATCTGACTGGGAACCATGAGGTTGCAGGTTCAATCCCTGGCCTTGCTCAGTGGGTGGAGGATCTGGCGTTGCCATGAGCTGTGGTGGAGGTTGCAGACGTGGCTCGGATCCCGTGGCTCTGGCGTAGGCTGGCAGCTACAGCTCCAATCCAACCCCTAGCCTGGGAAACTCCATATGCTGTGGGAGCGGCCCTAGAAAAGGCAAAAAGACAAAAAAAAAAAAAAGCAAAAAAATGATTTAAGATGGTAAATATTCTGTTACGTGTATGTTATCACAATTACAGTCTTTAAAAAATGTTGACTGTGGACTGCAATCCGTATTTCTGGGAATTCCTTCTCTCTGTGGAAACCTCAGCTCCACTTTTCCCCTGGTTTTCTGAGTCTTCTCCAGAAAACTCGTCCAGACAATGGCAAGAGTGGGTACGACTCTCTGACCGGGCCACTTCCAAACCTCCTCCCGCCTTCCAGAGCCCGCCGGGTCCCTCCTCTTGCGATTACACCCAATGGATGTTCTTAGCCTGTTGCTGGTGTGTTCACGGAATGCGCGTTCTCAGAGGTGCTGGATGCAGGCTGCTGAGGAGCAGGGAGGTGTGGACAGCTCGACCCAGCCCCGTGAGTTATAAGGAGCTCTGCGCTTGGCCAGCAAGAGCATAGCTTCGTAGATTTCAGGCAAGCCTGTGCTTCCTCTGAAATGTTCTTTCACTGCAGGTACAAAAACACAGTAAACCGCCATCCAAAAACACCCTGTCCACCCGTGAATGGCGCTTTGTAAGCCAGTTAATGTATAACACTTTAGAAAGCTGGGCAGGGAGCATGTTTGCTTTTCCAACAGGAACCACATCAGGGGTGTCAGATGCCAATAATCCCAGGATTCTGTGGTCATAGTCTTTGAATCTGCAGCCAAACTTTGGCATCCAGACGTAAAGGCCAGTGATTTCCAACCTTTTCACCACCAAGGATCCCTTTTATTACTTTTTCCCCCGTGGGCCCCACATTTGGAAAAATTTCTATCTAGCAAAGCTGCATTTATTATGGAATAATTCATTTCCCCAATTTTTCCCTCACTGCTTCTGATCCGCATGAGATAACCATACGCAGCTAATATAATTTCAGTCAAAAGCAAAGAAACATGATACTGTACTTAGCTCTCGGTGGCTTTGTCTTGGCTAAATGTACAATTGCCATTAGGCTTTTTCCAAAAATATTTTGAAAAAAATCACTCAAGAGCACCAGTTATTGCCTTTAAAGCCCTCTGGGTTGTGAACCGCCAGACGATCAGCTGAAGAAGCTCCAAAGCCCAGGCAGGAACCACAACAGAACAGAATCTGTTCCTCAGGAGGCCTCCCTGCTTTACTTTGCTAGCTCAAGGGTTTCAGTCTTTTTTTTTTTTTCCCCACATGCAACGGGGCGTGATGAGAGAGATTGCTCCCCAAACAAAAATAACAAATGTTTAGCAAGCCCCCACCTGGAGGCCTGGTACTGGGACAGGACAAGTCACAAGCAGCCTCTCCCAGCCTCTCCCCTCCCCAGTTCTAAGGGGGGCTCCCTCTGGATCGAGAATCTTTGGTCAGAGGGCATCTCGGAGGCTTGTCTAAGCCAAACGTCCCTTCCCTCATGGGATCCAAACGGAAGTGTCTCTGTGTCTCCTTACGATGCCACACTGGAAGCCCCTAGAGGTCAAGGACTTTGTTCTATTTTTCTCTGTATCCCCTCCTCTCCACCAAGCAGCACAGGGCAGTGCCAGGCACTAGCAAGTGCTGGTGGAGTGAACCACAGTGAGTTCTGGGCTGGGTGAATAGCCGAACTCTTGGTAATGGAAACAAGACCGTGAGCCCCTTAAGGGCAGATGTTCTTTTGTATTCACATCGTGTCCCAGTGCACGGCACGGGGCAGTCACTCCATAAATGCCTGCATGGATGGACACGTGAGTGGATTCCACCGCGCAGGGAACTGGTACCCCGTGGCTGGACACCCAGGGATGATGCAGAGGCCAGGCATTGCAGGCATACAGGTCACAGGCCACAGGTAGGAGCGCTCCTCACCATTCGCTTGCTAAATCATCACTGGGGCTGTCACGTCTCTGGCAAGTCTTTGGCTAAACAGTCCCGCGACACTCCTCACAGCCCCCTCGTACCTCGTCACCCTCCCACTTGGCCACCATCGAATATATACACCAACACGTACCCGCCGATAAAAGAGCGTGGTTCAGCGCCCTGGCACCCCATTTTGGAAAGGGCACTGACCCCTGCTATAAAAGCAGCTCCGAAAGGACCGAGAATGAATGCGGCCGAGACATGTCTCCCCCTGTGGTGTCACCGGGTGTAATTTAAGCAGAGGCATTCCTGCAGTTGTTACACCCAGGCAAGTGTGGGGAATGAAACAGTTGTCTGTGACTGATTTAAACTGTGGTTTTTGACAACTGTGGCCTGGATTGAAGTGTCCCATCTGTTAAATTTAGTGTCCAAGGGAGCTGTGAACATGAGCTCTAATAGCAGCAGCTTCAGTTCTGTGGGGTCCTCGACAGCTCAGGAAGAGTTTCGATCCCCAAACCAAATTGGGCATTTTCTCTGCAGCTAAAAGTTGTTTTAATTAATACAGTTATCCCTGGCAGGATGCTGGAATGCAGGAACAAGGTGGGCAGAACGTGGAGGGGAACAGGGGGAGCCTCTTCTCAAATATTTAAGAAATAACCAGGGCTATCCTTGGGCAAAGGACCCCCAAATGCCCTCTTCTCAAATTCCCACCTCGACTCCCCTCCTCACCCCGTTCCCACCACCCTTTTCCCTAAACCCCAAGTCCCCTGATAACCCTGCTGCCAGCAAGGGCACTGGAGGCTCCCATTCAAATCAAACCATTCTTGAGCCAGGACCAACCATTCACACCTACTGTGCATTTGTCTATCAGACTTAGGCTAGGAAGACAGAGAGGGCTGAGGGAAGAGATAAGGTTTGGACGGAGAAAGGAAAGAGCACTGGTAGCGAGAGACAAAGATGCTGCTTCGAGAAGGCGGTCCTGGGTGAAACTTTGGCACAGGGGCGAGTCCTGCATGGAGAAGGCAAGATGGCAGTCCCGCCATCCACAGAGAAGGTGTGCAGACCCCATGGCACACAATTCTGCCCTAGGTGGGCCCTTGCTCGCTAGTTCCATTCCAGAGGAGCTTGATATGAAAGAAATTGCAATTCTACCCATTCTCAGTGGCGCCTTCCCAGCTGCCCCCATCAACTAATCCACGACTGTCTACAGCTATATTTGGCTAGGCAGCCTCCTTGGTCTACACATACCAGCTTGTGGGACTCACGTAAACTCCTCACTCCTCCACATTTAGGCTCTGCCTGGTCTGAGCTCCCGTTATTTGCCAACATCAGCTCAGGAGCCAACTTGCTGTTCTTCCCCGAAGCCCAGCCATCCCCAACACACTCCGCATTTCCCTGTGACTGACTCAAGGTCTTAAGTCTCCCTACCCCACCCTCCAAACACCTACTTTCTCTCAGGGTGTCTTTTCAGACCCAGCTCAAGTCTCATCTCCTGCGTAGAGAAGTTCTGGATAATTACAAATTCTGCAGAAATGGAAACAATTTTTTTTTCTTTTGAGGGCCACACCTGTGGCATATGGAAGTTCGCGGGCCAGGGGTTGAATCGGAGCTGCAGCTGCGGTCCATGCTACAGCTTGTGGCAATGCCGAATCCCTAACCCACGGAGAGAGGCCAGGAGTCAAACCCATATCCTCACAGAGATAACATTGCATCTTTAAGCTGTTGAGCCACAGCAGGAACTCCTGGAAACAAACAAAAAAAAATTGGGGGGGTGGGGGAGCTGCACCTGGGGCATATGGAAGTTCCCAGACCAGGGGTTGAATCTGAGCTACAACTGTGCCCTATGCAACACCAGATGTGAGGCACGTCTGCAAACTACGCTGCAGCTTGCAGTGACACCAGATTCTTAACCCACTGAGGGAGGGCAGGGGTCAAACCTGCATCCTCACAGAGACAATGTTGGGTCCTTAACTTGCTGAGCCACGGTGGGAACTCCTAGAACCAAACATTTTAAATGCGCAATCTATTGGAGGATAGAGACAATGAAATAGATAATTACAGTAAAACTGTGATGAGGGTTCAAATCCTGGTCCTGCTACTTACTGCCTAACTATGGATAAGTCATTCAACTTCTTTGAACCTCAATCTCCTCATCTATAAATTGGGGAAATGAACAGGACTTACCTCATTGGGCTAATGGAGAAATTCAATAAAATAACCCATGTAAAGCACCTAACACGGTGCTTCTCCTTTCTGTTCTGGGGCCTTAGACATGATCCAAGAGGCAGTAATGACTGATGGAGGGTTCGTTCCTGTTTCATTAGACTGAAGATTCTGTAGGGGGAAGCTTTGACAAAAAGCTTTCCGTCGTGGCTCAGCGGAAACAAATTACACTAGCATCCGTGAGGATGCAGGTTCAATCCCTGGCCTCGTTCAGTGGGTTAAGGATTGCCATGAGCTGTGGTGTAGGTCACAGATTCAGCTCGAATCCTACGTGGCTGTGGCTGTGGTGTAGGCCAGCCAGCTGCAGCTCCAATTCAACTCCTAGCCTGGGAACCTCCATTTGCCACAGGTGCGGCCCTAAAAAAAAAAAAAAAACAAACCAGAAATACACAGCTTAAGTGAAGTGCTTCCAAGGTGGAGGAGAAGAGTGAATGTTGGTAGGAGGCTTGGGAAAGGAAAAGGCCTGACTTCCTGGTGGAGGTGAGACTGCAGGGGCTGGTTGGAAGTGAACAGAGGGAGCACAACGTTTGTTGAAGGTCTTGCTGGACAAAGTACCACTTTGTTGACAGCAATCAACTCTCAGCATCTCAAAAGAGGAGAGAGAGAGAAGGAGAAACACCCATCCGCTCCACGCAGATTTGGTGAGGCACAAACCACCATAGGCCTTAGGGTCTTCCCTACTGGGGGACAGGCACGACCCCTCCCTTCAAGGAAACCAAGAAGCTCATTATTGTGGGCCCGCAAGAGCACAGAGTCCCCAGATCACATTTTCTCTTGGATGCTTCCATTAGGAAGCCCCCGGGGCCGTCTTTCATTCCCCACATCCCTGCCGCCCCCTCCCAGGAGCAGAGGTGTTCAGGTGTATGAAAAGTCAGCATTCGGAAGAGCAATTCTAAATTCAGGACCACAGGACCCTTCACTAAGGCTTGGAGTAAGCAACTTAGATGCCTTCAAAACCTGGTATCTTCACAAAACCTGGTATCTTCAAAACCTGGTATCTTCACTTCACTATGAGTATTTGGCTTTTTAAAAATTTATTTAGGATGATCTGAGAATAAGAATGTGTGTGTGTGTGTGTGTGTGTGTGTGTGTGTGTGTGTGTGTGTGTGTGTAAAACTGGGTCCCCTTGCCATGCTGCAGAAATTGACAGAACACTGTAAATCAACTGTAATAAAAAAATTAAAAAATACAATTTATTTAGATTGATGAGGATAGAGTGACACATTGGGTTGGGAAGTGTGGGGAAAGACGGCTGTAATCTTTTTTTTTTTTTTTTTTTTTTTGTCTTTTTAGGTCTGCACCCACAGCATATGGAGGGAGGTTCCCAGGCTAGGGGTCAAATTGGAGCTGTGGCTGCCGACCTACAGCACAGCCACAGCAACACAGGATCTGAGCAGCGTCTGCGACCTACAGCACAGCTCAGGGCAACGCCGGATCCTTAACCCACTGAGCAAGGCCAGAGATTGAACCCACATCCTCATGGATACTAGGCGGGTTCATTACCGCTGAGCCACAACGGGAACTCAGGCACTCTGGAAAGCTACAACTTGACCTCTCCCATGGCCCCTGTTCTGGGGCACAGCCACCAAGTGGCACCAAGACACCAGGAAAAGCTAGCTGGTATAGGCCTTTGCCTGACACCTCACAACTGAGCTGCACTTGGGGCAGGGGCTCCAAAGGGGCCAGGCACCAGCCTGGCAATCCTCCAGTGGAATCCCTGCATCTGGGTAAAATTCCCGCACCAATCTGGGAAGCGTTTGCACATGCCCCACTCCTGAGGCTGCCTATGCTCTTCTGCAGAGGGTGTCTCAGGGTGAGAGCTCTATAAAGGGAGGAAGGGCAGACAGGAAGAAGTTCACTAAGATTGCCTCCAGACCCCAAACGGGCCCAGCTGGCCAGGCCAGTATGGCACCATGGAAGTGGCCAGACCTTCCACCCGAAAGCTTACCTGTGCATCTCAGCTCTGCCACTGCAAGACCCATATTACTGCTGTGAAAACGAAACACAGCAAAGCACACTGCCCATGACAGGTGCTCAGTCAAAGCCAGCGGACCTGGACAGGGATGCTGGGGAAGAACCTGCTTCCTGCGCTGTGAATACCAGCTCACTGGCGGGGACAGAGTGCTTGTGTTCCTTCTCTCAACCCGTCATCCCCAACACGCTCCACTGGTCCAGGACTCCCATCACCCCTGTAACCCTTTCCCTTTGCTATGTGCTTAAAGGAAGTGCGATTTAGCCAGGTCTCAGGGTGGGAACCGACCTCCTGTGCGCCATGAGGCTGGTATCTGGCCAGTACTCTCTGGGCTTTGATTTTCTCACTGTCTGCTAAATGTGCTGTGCTCCGCTACCTTTCCCACCCTGGTCCTTTTGCGAGTCCTCCCTCATCTCCATCTTTTCAAAGCCAGACATATCCTTCAAGATCCAATGGGAACTCCTCATCTTATAAATCCTCCTCCCATGCTCTATCACTGTTAATACATCCCGCACACATCCACACTAGGCAAGCCGGCTTGTATGAAATGTGACGGCTTCATATCTGTTTGACTTGCTTCCCCTGGGCAGCAGGGAGGCAATCTGAGAGCTAGGGCCAGTCAGATCTCCCCTCTTTCCTGTCCCCTCTAGGGGCAAACCTTATGCTAGGCACTGGGGCTACACTGGTGACCCTGACCCAGTTCTTGTCCTCAGAGTTGAGTAAGCACCTCAAAGAAAGATCTGAGGGGAGTGCCATGTCATTTGAGGTCGTTGGCCAGGGGAAGACAGTCAAGGTAGAAAAAAGGACACACGGAAAGGCCTGGGGAAAGGAAAAGTCATGCCAAGCCCTGAGGCTGATGAGAGCACCATAGAGTGTGTGCTTTGGCCCCGCAACGGGGAGTGTGGCTGGAGGCCCACCTTGGAAGGGCCTGGTTTTTGAAGCTAAAGGAGTCTCAATTGCATCCTGTAAGCAATGGGAGCCAAGGGAGCATCCGTCTGCGCTAACAGTGAACATACTTTATATCAACGATCTGGCCGCTTGTCGGTTCAGTCTCCAACAGTGCTTCTCACCCAGGGCTGCTTTTGACCCCTAGGAGATCTTTGGCCAGGTCCGTAGACATTTTCAGTTGTCATGACTTGGAAGATGCTACTGGCATCTAGCAAGGAAGGGTCAGGAATATTGCTGAACATGGTACACTGTACAGAACAGCCCTCACGATAAAAAATTGCTGAGTTCCCCTTGTGGCTCAGGGGTAAAGAACTTGACTAGTATGGATGAAGATGCAGGTTTGGTCCCTGGCCTCACTCACTGGGTTAAGGATCCGGTGTTGCCGTGAGCTCTGGTGTAGGTTGAAGATGTGGCTCAGATCCAGTGTTGCTGTGGCTGTGGTGTAGGCAGGCAGTTACAGCTCCAATTTGACCCCTAGCCTGGGAACCTCCAAATGCTATAGGTGCAGCTGTAAAAAGAAGAATTTTAGGAGTCCCTTTGTGGCTCAGTGATTAACAAATCCGACTAGGAACCATGAGGTTGCGGGTTCGGTCCCTGGCCTTGCTCAGTGGGTTAACGATCCAGCGTTGCCGTGAGCTGTGGTGTAGGTTGCAGACGCGGCTCGGATCCCGCGTTGCTGTGGCTCTGGCGTAGGCTGGCAGCTACAGCTCCGATTCAACCCCTAGCCTGGGAACCTCCATATGCCACGGGAGTGGCCCTAGAAATCGCAAAAAGAAAAAAAAAAAAAAAGGGATTTTTAAAAATAGCTACCGCTCTATTGAAGTACTCTCTTCAACACATCCTCTGTGGGTCTGTCTCCGTCTGTTAGATCGTAGCTCCATGAGGACAGGGACTCTAGCTTGTTCACTGTTGTCTCCCCAGTAATTAGGCGAGTGACTGGCGAGTATTAGGGGCTCAACAGTGTTTGTTGAATCAGTGAAGAGTAGATTCGATGAGTGGGGATGGGGATAGAGATCAGAGTAAGCTAGGGCTTGAGGTCGTAGATTTCTCCTTCTTCCACAGCAAGAAGCAGAAATGGGAGACTGACTGCCGGAAGAGCTTCTGTACTGAATTCCCCCAAACTTCCTCCTCCTTTGGATCATGACTTCCAGGTTGCAGAAGTTTAATTACACTGTCTCTTGTATTTCTTTAGGATTCTTCTGTTTGGGGTTCACTCAGCTTCTTTAATTGCACTTCTTTAGGTTTATATCTTTTAAAAAAAATTGCAATAGTCTTAGCCACTATTTCTTCAAATATTTTTTTCACCCCCACACGTTTTTACCTTCTCCTTCTGCGATTCCAGTGGCACAAATATTAAGACTTGTGCTATTGCCCCAAGGTTCCCTGTGACTCTTTTCACTTTTTTTTTTTTTTGGCCTCTTTTTGGGGCTGCTTCCCCCGGCATAGGGAGGTTCCCAGGCTAGGGGTTCAATCAGAGCTGTAGCCACCGGCCTACGCCACAGCCACAGCAACACCAGATCTGAGTCGAGTCTGCGACCTACACCACTACTCACGGCAACGCTGGATCCTTAACCCACTAAGCGAGGCCAAGGATCGAACCCACATCCTCATGGACCCCAGTCAGATTCATTAGCACTGAGCCACGACAGGAATGCCATTTTTCACTTTTTCTCAATCTATTTCTCTCTGCTACTAAGATTAGGTAAATTCTACCACGTTATCTCCACTCTACTATTGAGCCCATCTGGTGAGTATTTTGTTGTTGCTATTGTTTTTCAGCTCTATAATTTCTCTTTAGTTCTTCTTTACATTTTCTATTTCTTTGCTGGGATTTTCGATGTTGTTCTTCTGTTCCCAAAGAAGTTGTAATGGCTCACGGAGGCCAAATAGAGCCCTGCCTCACACTGCCTTGTTTAGACTCCTTGCTGCAGGACGAGCGTGAGGGAGTCAGAGCACTGACTGTTTCTGCCACAAAGGGCAGAGAAGATCGGCTCCCCTGCCAGTCTGCAGAAAACCCAGGGCTGTGGTGTGCCGTCTTTCCATTGATGTGCTCCCCCCCCCAAAAGCTGTTCTCTTATTAGGTTATATATGCTGTTCTCTTATTAGGTTATATATGCTTTTCCTGGGCCTTCCTTCGAACTTTCTTTGGTTGGTGCCTTTTGGAAGTTCAGGAGATGGGGGCATCTGCAGAGCCCTATTTGGAATATATGAGAGGACATAAGATAACCCAGAGCACCCAAGGCTGTGTTGTTCCTGAGGTCCTTAGGTCCTGCCTCCTGCCTTCTTCCCACCTTGCAGTCTTCCTAGGCTTGTTTTTTGAGGGAGGTCCAGTGGTTTTCCGTTGTAGGAGGGAGGACCGGGGAGGGGAGAATGGTGTTACTCGATCCTGGCCAAAGCCCAAAGTCTGCGCCGTGAATTTCAACCTGACGTCTTCTTTCAGGCATTCGATCAAGTCAGTCACCACCTGCTAGGAGAGGCTTTGGGATCCGTGTGTGATAATTGTGTCTCACATCGCTATACGTCGTGAAGATTTTCACGGGGCTTTCATATCCATGACTTCATTTGATCCTCATGACAATTCGGTGAGATCGATACTGGTGCTATTATCTCCCACGGTGTAGACCAGGAAACTGACACACCCAGAGATCAGTGAATTGCTCCAAGAGTGGCAGAGCTGACACTTGAGCTCAGGCCTCCAGGCCATAGCTGGGGGCTCCCTTCAAAGAACAGGTTAGGAAGAGCCACCTGCCTGATCTGCTTCTCACCCGCCAGCTTCCCTTTGCCTCTGGGCACCCAGGGTTTCCCAGCTCACCTTGCCCATGCCCCTGCCCCCTACTCCACCCTCCTCCCTCTCTTGCTCTAGATCTGGTTGGAGCCGCAATGGTGCAGTTAGTGAGTTGGTGGCAACTTTCCAAGTGCCCAGCACTGTGACTTCGCAGTAAATAGGTTCTGAAGGGCCACTTAGACCTCAGGCAGCTCAGTCATTCCAGACCAGCGGCAAGGGGCTAGGGAAGGAGTGCTGGTCTGTGTTCTCTAGATGCTGCAGCGGGGGGGACTCAGCAGAAATGTTAACGGGGGCCAGGACGTGTACAGGCACCGTTGTGCAATTTCTCATACGTTTTGAACAAGTGGCCCCATATTTTCCTTTTAACACTGGGCCTCACAAATAATGTAGCTATTCCGGGCTGGGGCCCATTGGAGTCAGGGCCCTGGGAGCAGGGTTCAGTCTCCCAGAAAGGAGCAGACCAACATGCAAAGTTATGGCCTTGAGGGAAAGGCCCCCAAGCATGAAATCTGTTCCTGTGAATTCACACCACACTCCCACTCTTTTGCAATCAGTCAGGCTCAGCGACCTGTATGAACTTTCTCCCTGAGCCGAGAGCCCCGCCACCTCCAAGGCTTGGCTACACTGCTCAAACCTACCAGACCACGGGCACTTCCTCTTACAAAAGGGGTTTCTGTCTGATTAGACAGAGTGTATTTGCTGAATATATAAACCTCCTCACTACATATAATCTCTTTTTTAAAAAAATTGAGGTAACATTGGTTGCTCACATCATGTAAGTTTCATGTGTACAACATTATATTTCTACATAGCTCTGTAGACACTACAGCGCGCTCGCCACCAAACATTGAGTTTCCATCCATTACCATGCACTTACCATGCCCGTTTTACTCATGTAGCTCTCCCCCTCACCGCACCCCACTTCTCTTCTGGGAACCACTACGCTATTCTCTGTAGCTATATGTTTGTTTTTGTTTGCTTTGGCTTGTTCATTTATTTTATTTATTTATTTTTGTCTTTTTAGGGCCACACCCACGGCATATGGAGGTTCCCAGGCCAGGAGTCCAATCGGAGCCATAGCCGCCAGCCTACGCCACAGCCACAGAAACAAGGGATCTGAGCCACATCGGCGACCTACACCACAGCTCACAGCAGCGCCAGATCCCCAACCCCTTGTGCGAGGCCAGGGATCGAACCCGCACCCTCGCAGATCCTGGTCAGGTTCATTAGCTGCTAGCCACGACTGGAACTCCCATAGTTTATTTTTTAAAAATTCCACATATGAGTGAAATCATACCGTATCTGTCTTTCTCTGTCTGACTTATTTCACTTTGCACAACATGTGTGCAGGACCAACAGGCACATGAAAAGAGGTTTAGCATCACTAACCATTAGGAGGATCCAAATCAAAACCACAATGAGGAGTTCCCGTCGTGGCGCAGTGGTTAACGAATCTGACTAGGAACCATGGGGTTGCGGGTTCCGTCCCTGCCCTTGCTCAGTGGATTAAGGATCCGGCGTTGCCGTGAGCTGTGGTGTAGGTTGCAGACGCGGCTCGGATCCCGCGTTGCTGTGGCTCTGGCGTAGGCCGGTGGCTACAGCTCCGATTCGACCCCTAGCCTGGGAACCTCCATATGCCACAGGAAGCGGCCCTAGAAAAGGCAAAAAGACAATAAATAAATAAATAAATAAATAAATAAATAAATAAATCATTGAAACGTTTGTAGCTTCTCCTACATCCATCACAAGTAGTCCAGAGAGAATACTGTTTACCCTGTCCCCAGGTTTTCCTAAGGGTAACATTTTGCAAAACTCCACTATAGGACAACGAGGATATGGACACTGATACGATTCACAGATCTTATTCAGATTCCTCGTTTTACTTAGACTCACGGGTGTGTGCGTTTCGTTCGATACAGTTTCATCACACTGGGCTCAGGCATGCACCGCCACAGTCAAATTACCGAAGAGTGTCTTACCTCAAGGATCCTCCGTGGCATTAGCCTTTCATCACTGCAGCCACATCCCTCCCGAAAGCCTCTTCCCCACCCCTGGCAAACACTAATCTGTTCTCCATTTCTAAAATTAGGGCATTTGGGCTGGTTGCAGGTTTGGGCGATCATGAATATCACCTCTGTGTTTGACGGTGTCTTCTTCTCGTGGCTTCATAGTCACTTTCTATGAGTTAGCAAAGGAAGATTTGCCAAGAGGAGTCTTGAATGCCCTATCAGGTAATGGTTATTTTCAATTTAGAGGCAACCCGGGCCAGGAGAAAGCTGTAGAACTTCAGCCTTGGAAGAATTGTTTTGATAAAAGCAGGCCTCCATGATTTCCTTCCTGTGTGGCCTGAGGCTGGTAACTTAACACTGCGCCACCGTCACCCCACCCTCCACTCAGCAACTCCCCTCTCTCTCGGTTTACCAGGAAAAACAATACCTCTGTGCAGAGCTGTTTTGGGGAAGATTAAATGAGATAGCCCAGGAGAGCTTCCAGGACTCTGGGGCTTTCTGTAGTCCCTTCTTTCTTGGCACCCGCTGAGGAGGGGGAATGAATCTAAAATAGTGAAAAGTTGAAATCGTAGATTTGAAAAATGCACTTCTAACACTCCTAAGTATTTACATACAACAAGGGGAAAATAGGACAAGAATGACTGTACAACTGGGACTCATAATGAGCTTAATGAGACTTCTAAAGAGCTCTAGGAGGCAACAGGGAACACGTCTTTTAATAAATCCAACAGACCTTGTCCCAGCCCCCACCCCCCCTCCCAACATCAGGGAGGCATAATTAGTTTAACAACTTTTTTCTTTCAACATCTAGTTATAACAAGCTATAGTCTCCCTTAGTCCAATTTTTCACAAATCTCTAAATGAGTGGAGCCCAGATAAATGACTTTTTATTGGGACTGAAAAAGAGTCCTTTCCCCCATGTCGGAAATTTTTCTTTTTCCTTTTTTTTTTTTTTTTTTGTATTTTCTAGGGCCACACCCACGGCATGTGGAGGTTCCCAGGTTAGGGGTCTAATCGGAGCTGTAGCTGCCTGCCTTCGCCACAGCCACAGCAACATGGGATCTGAGCCGTGTGTGCGACCCACACCACAGCTCACGGCAACGCCGGATCCTTAACCCACTGAGTAAGGCCAGGGATCGAACCCGCAACTTCATGGTTCCTAGTCGGATTGGTTAACCACTGCGCCACAACGGTAATTCCGGAAATTTTTCTCAATTCTGTTTGTTTCTAATCCCCTCGCAATCTTTCTTTCACTCTCAGGCTCAAGGACAGCTCAAGGCTGCCTCCACCGTTTTTGTTCTAATTCTATAAGCTTTCCCAGCTCTTAAAGGGCTGTTTATGGATGCGCAGCTTTGGCAGAGAGATACAATCATGTCCCTAGACCTCCCCTGTTTCTCAAGTTTTGAAATCCCAGAAGACAGCTCTCCTCGACCTTCCAAGCACTTTGGGTGAGTGTGTGATGGGCCCATCTCAGGGAGTCTTGCTACTTTGCCCCTGACGTCCATTCTGAATGTCTTTGGACTCCATTGCCAAGTACTCACGTCTATCTGGGGCCTCCCCCTGTGCTTCTGTCCTCAAGGGTCCTGCAGAGCTGCTGTCCTCAAGGGTCCTGCAGTTTGAGGAACATCGAATAGAAGTACTCACATGAAACAGCTGCAAAATGATCAACAAGAACTCCGTGTGATATGAGACTGACTCGAGATCATCAGTCAGATAGGTTGCAGATCAGGGAGGGGGGAAGATGGCGTCATGGAGAAAGTAAGGGTGGAAAATGAGGAGTTCCCGTCGTGGCTCAGTGGTAATGAACCCGACTAGGATCCATGTGGATGCGGGTTCGATTCCTGGTCTTGCTCAGTGGGTTCAGGATCCAGCGTTGCTGTGAGCTGTGGTGTAGGTCTCAGATGTGGCTTGGATCCCGTGTTGCTGTGGCTCTGGCATAGGCCTGTGGCTACGGCTCCAATTCGACCCCTAGCCTGGGAACCTCCATATGCTAAAACTAACTAACTAACTAACTAAATAAATAAAGGATAAGCCAGTCTTCACCAGACGGAGGAATGAGAAAGGATGGTCCCAGTAGGGGGCCATCTTGAGTAGAAACCTGGGGGTAGGATTGAATCATGCTTCCTGACCTGAGTCCTGGATCACCTGAGTTCCTGACTCCTTGTCCTGCCTTCTGTTTGTGGCCTCGTCGTCCATTCTCACCTGGTGTCCAGTGTTCGGTTCTCTGGGGCTGACACTCCGCTTGTCATGTATGCTTACGCTTTGGATGACATCTCTACCCAAAATATTATCCCTGCCCAAGCTTCCCCGCCCTGAGTTTCCTACCCCAGCATCCATCCTGGATGGCAGCTCTGTTCCTAAAAATGTTGTCCAGCCCTGAGAACTGGCACTCAAAGGCCAGCTAGACCAGTGCCAGGGAGGAGTGGTAAAACCGATCATGGGAAATGGCTAAAATGACATTCCATGGCGGAGGCAGGACTTTGCTCACCAAGCAGAGGGTTACAGATCTGACATAGTCAGAGATCAGGAACCACTGTAACCATTTATTTCTATTACTAGGGACAGAGGTTTCCTTTGACTAACATTAAGAAACTAGAGCCCTTTAGTTGACAAGGCAAATGAGTTGCTTCCCCTAATTAAAGGAGGTTCTGCCGACAGCCCAGTGAAGCTTATTTTTGTGTTAACCAGGCCAACAGGGAAGACATCCAATTTACCCCCTCCCAAAGTCTTGGTCGAACTCCACCCCATACTGGCCCAAGGCTATTTGGTTTGGAAGCTGACCGCCCAACCTCTTCCGTGGCTTCTGTTCACACTCTCACTGGCCTTGGGGGATTGTAAAGTCCAAAGAAGCAGGGCCTGCAGTTAGCTGGCCCAAACCAAAGGTTGCTGCCCCACACTGCCACACCACACTACACCCACCATGTGGCACTGGCTGTCCCCACCCCCCACGCCGGGCGCAGCTGGATTTTCCCCATAGAGGAACTCGAGTTTACAACCTAGGGCTGGAAAATGCCCAAGATGGGAGAAAAGATCGGGCTAGGAATGCAGCTGGAGGATGCCAGAGGGCGGAACCCAAAACTTGGGGGTGAGTTGAGATAGAATTATGATAGCATCTTGGCGAGAGTAGACACCAAGTTTCACTACCAATCCTGGGCTCCTGAATCAAAGGGATCCTTACAACTATCCCCATAACTTCTTGAAGGAGGTCAAAACTTTTGCAAGAATAAGTAAAGTGGGAGTTCCCATCATGGCGCAGTGGAAATGAGTCTGACAAAGAACTGTGAGGTTGTGGGTTCAATCCCTGGCCTCACTCAGTGTGTTAAGGATCCAGCATTGCCGTGAGCTGTGGTGTAGGTCACAGACACGGCTCGGATCTGGCGTTGCTGTGGCTGTGGTGTAGGCGGGCGGCTACAGCTCCGATTTGACCCCTAGGCTGGGAACCTCCATATGCCGCAAGTGCGGTCCAAAAAAAAAATAATAATAAGCAAAATGTATCATTTTGCCCAGAATATGAAACAAACAAAAAAACAACACAGACTGAAAACTTCTACAAAGCAAATGCATGGCTGCTCATTAACTCACTGAGGGCTGAGGTCGTGTTTCTTTTCTTTTTTTAAAAAAAATTACCTTTTTATTTTTATTTTTTTAAATTTTATTGGAGTATAGTACACTTACAGTTTTGTGTTAGTTTCAGGTGTACATCAAAGTGAACCAGATATACATATATCCCTTCCTGTTTTGTTTTTTTTTTTTTTTTGGCCACGCCTGTGGCATATGGAAGTTCCTGGGCCAGGGCTCGAACACACGGTACAGCAGCGACTATAAAATAGACGGGATCATGTTTCTTATTGCTCACCTAGAATCTTTGGCTTGTAGTAGAAGCTCAGTAAATGCTTGGTGAATGAATAAATGAATCACCCTCATAATAGAAATGACAGCAATAAATACTTATCGAGCCCCAATTATACACCAGGCGACATTCTAATTAGTTTACATGTGTTAACTCGCTGACTGGATCCTCAAAATAACCTCTAAAATAGGCTCATTATTATTCCCATTTTATAGAGCAGGAAAGCAAGGCTCAAGAGGATTGTTCCCTGCCTAAGGGTGTATAACTAATAAGCAACAGAGCTTGAATGAATGGTTACTTAATAAAGGAAGGCAGGAAGACGCTGGCTATCTCTTGACCACTTGCGATCTGTTAGTTTTCATAATGATCAACCAAATGTGCTATGAGGCAGACCCAAGATGGCAAATTCTTTATTTCCCCCGCCTCTGCTCCGTCTCCTCCATCCTCCTGCCACAAATACACACATCACTCCTTTCTTCCTATGAGAATCCCACGCATGCTGCCAGATTCTTTGCAAATTCCACCTCTTTTACCCAAGTCCACGCTAGAAGAGATCTCTCCCCCTTGGCAACTCCTATGGCACCTGTGGGCCATGCCACCTCTCCTTTGATACTTGAAAGCTACATAGCACGCGGGTTGAGAGGCCAGACTTGAGAGTCCAACAGGGCTGGATTTAAATTCCAGCTCTGCCGATTTACTAGGTGTGCGACTGTGGGCAAGTTACTTAACCTCACCAGCAAGGAGCATGATCTTTGAACTGGAAAGAGAATTAAAGCCCAAGATAGATGAGGAGATAATCAGAGAGTACTTAGCTGCCTTCAATGAGTTCAAGTTTCCAGGCCGGGACAAATTACATCCGAGGCTACTGAGAAAATGTGCAGATGTGATCACAGAGCCAATCTCAGTAACCTTTGAGAAATTACAGCAGAGGGAATAGGTGAGAGAGGCAACCGTGCAGGCCAGTGTTGTTCCAGGTTTTATTGAAGGGGGGTGGTGTGGTGTTGCAGCGCGCAAAATGTATATCCTGGAAACTGCAGACCAGTGAGCGTGGCATTGGTCTTTGGCAGAAGGATAGAACGCACAATTAAGCAGATCATTTTTGAGGCCTTAGAAAGGGAGCGGAAATCACTAGGGGTAAGCATGAGCTCACTAAAAGCAAGTCATGCTTAGCTAAACCCATTTCCTTTTTTGAATGGGTATCTAAAAGGGTAGATGAAGGGAATACCGGAAGTGGAATGCATCTGGATGTCAGTGAGACATTTGAAAACGTCTTATGATAGCCTCATGGCGAAGACGGAAAAATCAGAGCTGGGTGGTAGCAGAAGTTAGACGGATTGCTTCAAGTTTGAGCAACCTTATTAAAAAGGATTTTTAATAAGGAGAGGCCTTGCAGGTCATGCTGCAGTATTCTGTCCTGGATCCTATCTCATTCAATATTTTTCTTAGTCACGTTGATCAAACACGCAGATAAAAGAAACTTGGTGATACAGAGCATGTGCTCCCAGCGGGCAAAATTGGTTCTTGAGGAGTGAAAAATATCCTTTACATATTGTAGCACAGATCTGTAGAGAGTAAATTACACATATACACAGCCTATCAGTGTTATTAAAATTTCATGGGAAGAGATTAGGAGAAAATGTCTGAAAAAGCTCCTTGTGGGTGTGCATGATAAGGAAAAAAAAAGGTTGAGAAACTTTGGTATAAAGAATATGATAGTTTTGGAGTTTCCTTCGTGGCTCAGTGAAAATGAATCCCACTAGGAACCATGAGGTTGTGGGTTCGAACCCTGGCCTCGCTCTGTAGGTTAAGGATCTGGCATTGGCTATGAGCTATGGCATAGGTCAAAGACACGGCTCGGATCCTGCATTGTTGTGGCTCTGGCGTAGGCCGGCAGCTGTAGCTCTGATTTGCACTCTAGCCTGGGAACCTCCATATGACGTGGGTTCGGCCCTAAAAAGCAAAGAAATAAATAAATATATAAAAAAGAAAAATCATTGCAATTCTCAGTTTAAAAAAAAAAGAAGAAGGTGATAGTTTAGATGAGAGACTCAAGAGCCAGGAAAATCATAAGTGGGTAAATTGAAATAAAAAATAGATGAGGTGCTGGTTATTAGGATGCATGTAAAGCTTAGCATGCAGGTTAAAATAAAAGTCAATTGTATACGTGAAGAATCAGGCAAATAATAGTAGTTCCTGCAAGAAACAAAAGACTGTTGTAACTGAGCTACGAGCTGCACATTGAGCAGATCTATGCTCACTGACAACCCGAATGGCAAAATATCTGGAAACTATGTCCCAGGAGGCATGATCTAAATGAACTGAGGTTATTTGGCCTGGAGGACAAAAACTTGGGCTGACATGACAGGTATCTGTCATGTGAAAGAGGAATTAGACATATCTTATGTAAAGCTAATTTTTGCTCAACCTAGGCAAGATTTAAAAAAAATAATAATAATCAGGAGATGTCCAAATGTGGAACAAGCTGCTTTACAGAGGAATGAGCTTTCCAGATTATCAGGATGATATTTTTGCCCTGAGCAGGAGGGTAGGCTTCTAAAGTACCTTCTCATTCTCAGATTCGATGATTCCCTACTCATTTGAAAGTTATGGAGGTGAAAAAGGTGGCTGAAGAAGATGACCTCAGACAAAACACCCTCCCTTGGTTTCAAAGCCGCAATCCCACACTGTGAGTGACGCTTGCTCCAGAAATCTGTCACTGAGGAACCAAGTGGGGTGCCAAGGCTTAAAGCCCTAATTCTCCTGGGTTCTGGTGTTCGGTATTGCCCCCTACTGCTGGCTCAACTTCCATCTTGGCATAGAGGGTGAGAAGGCATGGATGGAGTTGTGGGGAAGTGCCAAGGGCAAGGTCTCTGAGATCCACCGCTATAGAACCGCTCGGCTCTGTTTCATGGAAATATTGGTTTGGGGCCAGTGAGGAGGGAAAGCACACTTCCTTTTTCTTCTTCGTCTCTTTTTCTCTCCCTCCCTCCCCCCAGTGCAACCAGCCAGCAGCAGAGTTGGTGCAGGGAAAGGGGCCAAGGGGGTAATTGCAGGTCAAAAGGTTACTCCCACATTGCTTGGGAGAGCCCGGGAATGAAATGATGGAAGCCCTCGCAGTTGCTAAAAGTTGAAACAAACAAACGACTTGAGAATCTTGTCCCTGGAACGGCGTCCCAGGGCACGACTCAAGGAACCTGACCTTGACTGGGGTGCAAGGGGTCTGAGGATCTCGCTGAAGCCCAAAACACAGTTCTTTGCTCTGCTTTTTCACCTAACACCGCCAGGCAGACTCTCCACAGCCTCATGGCTAGAAATGAGGCTGCTTACGGCCGAGGAGGAATCAAACTCCAGTTCACTTTCCTCTTACTGCTGCCTTCTCTCTGCCCTTGGCCAGAGGTAACCTGTGGCTTCACAAAGCAACCTTTTCTTCCCTGTACCCCACCAGCTCCTCTTTCACACTCCCACTCACTTGCCGAAGTCCCCACCGCGAGCACACATCTGTGTACGAGGGCCGTGTCTGCAGCCTGAACCCCAAGAACCCTGCCAACACTTCAAGATGTTTCCCTCGAGTCCTGTCCACGTCTGCACTCTTAACCCCGGGGACAGAAAAAGTCAGAAACCTCTCAGATCCCTCCCTGAGAGTCCTCTTTCTCCTGGGGACAGAAAGTGCTTTCACACGTGGCTTTCCTGGGTTTATGCAGTTTGCTGGTGGATTTGCAGTTTGCTGGAGTGGGCATCTCGTCTGCACATCTGGTCGGGGCGCTTTCCAGATTTTCCTCATGACTCAGGATCAGTTTCTGACGGCTAGGCGGGGCAAAGGCTCCTGAATTTTCTGCGAGGCACCTCCCCCCTGTGAGCAGAGCTTGGTACAGCCCAAATAGTTTTCAGGTTAAGAAAAGCCAGAATCTTTGTTCAGCCACACTGACTGAACAGACTTTGTAGGGGTTACCTGGCCCAGAGCAGCAGCAGCAGCAGCAGCGGCAGCGGCAGCAGCGGAGGCTCCCGGGATAACTCAGGTGAACAGGGAGGACATTCGCACACTTAGCCTGCAATTGTATCTGCTGGAGCACTTAGTGTCTAAAAGACCTTAAACTTTATAGGTACACTCCGCTGCTATAATTTTATGGTTTGTCCGGATCGAACGTGTGTGCAGAATAGCAGTTTGGAAACTTCAAAACGAATGGCATTTTAGATGGCCTATTTTGGGGGGGCTGGCGGGTAATTGTGGTTGTCTGGCAGTGAGGTTTTCCGGGTGATATCTGCTCAGGTTTTCTTTTTGTCTTAATCAAAATACCTGGGAAGGAAGGATTAACCTGGGCAGGGCAGGGTGGTGAGAGGGAGCACCCACCTCACCAGGGTTTTATTCTAGTTTTTGCTGACCCACTACTGTGGGCAAATTACTGAAAGGCAGGCACAGTTTTGGAGCCACACTCTGTGCAGAAGGTCTTTAAGCCCTGGAAGTGTGGGGTGGGGGGGTGGCGGGCATGGGCACTGCAGTGTGCCACAGGAGGAAATGGCAGCAGAGTTTGTCCTGTCTGCAGCCGGGGGGGGGGGGGGGGGGGCGGGCGGGGGGGTCCTCTTTTCCTGGTGACAGGTTGATCTTGGCTCCTTCCTGATCACCCCCTGGCCGGCCTGGTTCTGTTCGTCTCTGATCCTTGTGTTGGTTTCAACTTGGATTTGCAACTGGGGCTCTACCTGCACCCCCACCCCAGCCCCACTCCACTGCCACTCGGGTTCTAGGGGCATAGCGGGGCTGCTGGACCGGAGCAGGCTGGGGTGAGAATGGGAAGTTTTAAAAGGACTGGAGCATTGCAATTAAAAATGGGTTCGGAGGATTTGGAGTCTGAAATATGACAGAAAGCACAGAGGCAAATTAAACACATTCTGCCATCCTGTCTCATTTGTTAATCTATGTTGTGAAACTAAGGACATTTTACAGTCGGAAGGAATTTAGAAAAAGCTCCTATGGGGGATGGCTAATTAACTTGCATTCCTCTTGCAGTCTGTGTGTATGTGCGCGCCCGTGCACACTCGCGTGTGCCTGTGTGAATACTTGGGATTTGAATAGCATTCTTTATTTATCCTTAGCGTCCTTAGCCGGTTAGGGAGCCGTCTAAACACTTGCGTAGTCAAGAATAGGTTAAAAAGCAGGCTTTCCGTATCCTTGGGAGTTTTCAGTTACTAAATTAAAAGCAGAAAAAGCCCCTTTGTGACCCCCAAACAGTGTTTCTTTGATTAGCCTTGATTCGAAATCACCTCACCTTTTGACAGCACTTCAAAAACAAAACTTCCAAGTGCATTCTAGTAAGAAGAGGACAACAAGAATTTTCAAAAGCAATATCTTGCAGTCTTGTGATTGCGAGCTCCCCCCTCCCTTTTAAGTGGTAATAAAAACGAGTCAGGAGGTCCGGGTTTTAGTTCCAGCTCTGTCACTAACTATGTAACCTTGGACAAGTCCCTTCACCTTTCCCGTAAAAGCAAGGAATTGGACTGAGTGATCTAAGAGTCTCTCCAGTGTGACATTCTAGAAAAATCGGAATTAGATTCTCACAGGACTGTAAAGTTAGCCTTTATAGGATAGGCTTATTCAGCCAAGGGGGGGCGGGAAGGGTAGTGGGGCAAGTCAGCCAAAAAGGAGGTGCTCAGGGGCCATTTTATATTGGTCTTTCAAATATTTGTGAGTGTTTCTTTCTTTTTTTTTTTCGTCTTTTTGTCTTTCTAGGGCCGAACCCGCGGCATATGGAGGTTCCCAGGCTAGGGGTGGAAACAGAGCCGTAGTCGCTGGACTGCACCACAGCCACAGCCACGCCAGATCCGAGCTGTGTCTGCGACCTAAAACCACAGCTCACGGCAACACCGGATCCTTAACTCACGGAGCGAGGCCAGGGATCGAACCCGTGTCCTCATGGATGCTAGTCGGGTTCGTTAACTGCTGAGCCACGACGGGAACTCCCTGTGAGTGTCTTAATTTAAAGTATGTAATCTCCTCATTTTCCCACTAAGGACAGAAAAGGGATTTAATTTGCTCAAAATGAGCAGAACTACTACTGCCCTACCTTGGTCTTGCCCTTAAACAGTTAAAAATATGTTCATATTCCTATTTTCATTAGCTCTTCCCAATAACACCTTGAGGTGTGTGGAGCAGCATTTTATTCCCATTGCTCTTACGGGGAAAGTGAGATGTTATATACCCTATGTGGTATCTGGGACTTGATCGTGATCTCCCGACTACCTGCGCTCTTTGCATGATTCTGAATTCTGCAACAATGGAATTCAAGCACTTTTTGCACTCTTTTTTTCTTGGAATTTCTTTGAACAGAGTCTTCTCTCTGGGCAGCACAGATGTGTCCTCTATGAAGCTGGATTGGAGGACTTTCGCCGTCCCTTTCAGATCAGAATATCTGACCGGCCATATGTGCCTGGTAGATAGACGTGTGCCCTAAGTGTGACTGTGCCTCTTCTCTCTGTAACTTGTGGGTGCTGAATTTTGATTACTTCCCCACCGAGCCCCATTTCTCCCATCACACCAACCCCAGGAATGAGGATACAGACAACCGACTGTGGTTCACAGTGGCTGCTCCTTCATGCCAGGGCAGAGTGAAGTCTTCTCTATACAGTTTGCTCTGCAAACTCCTAATAGCTTTGACCTCCACTTTTGCCCCAAGTAGAGCACGAGGGGAAAACTGGGGGAAAGGAGCAACCAGCCAGGAACCACCCCTCGGGGCCATGTTCTCTTCTGCTTAAATGCCCTCCCCTTCCCTCGTGTTTACCCCGTCCCTGCAGACCGGATTTCTTCTCTCAGTTCATAATTCTCTTTAAAAATCTGAGGCAGATTTCACTTGGTAGAGCAAAATCTGGTTCCGACTCTAAGACTGACGCACAGGTAAAGAGCACGGGATTTCCCTCTTAAGAGTTTGTCCAGATTCCCAAGCTTTCCAGTCTAGTGAGTAGCAAAAGCTCCCTCTCCTAACTGCAGCCTTGTGTTCGACGTGGCAGGTCCCCTCAACTTCCCCTGGCGACTCCTAACTCCCCACTCTCTGGAGCCACCCCTGCCACTGGCCTAGGTCCACATGGCCCTTTTCCTACGCTTTCACTAGGTGGTGGGTCCCTATTCCAACAGCATGGCTTAAGATCTTTATTTCAATACAAAAGGCATGCTTTTTTCACCTAACCACCCATAACCCTAGCCCCCAGGACACAAGGTCCCTCTCCTAAGATGTGAGCAAGGTCCCTTTGTTAGCTGAAAGCTCTTTTTGGTTGATCCCCAAAGGCCCAGCTTTGATTCTGTTTACCGACTACTTTTCCTATACGTGGTCTTCAACCCCAAGGCCCTCTGGTCTTCACAGCTGGATGCAAGTTGTTGAGGATGAACCCATCTTTCACCTTTCTGGTTTCCAAAAGTTTTCTGAGACTTAACGAATGAACCCTCAGATGTGAAAAGTTTGGGTTCTCCTATCATCATCAGGCCATGGAAATAAAGGACCTTTTCAATATCCACCATGGCCATAAATTCTAGGCAGAACGCCTCAAAGTTAGGTATCGTGTTTGCTTTGGAGGGTTTTCCTCATTTGAGCTAAAAAAAAAAAAAAAAAAAAAAAAAATCCCTTGAAGGAGGCAGTGAGCCAAATCTGGCGTTACACAGATCAGGGTTTGAGTCAGCGCCGCCATTTTCTAGCTGCCCGTTGTCAGAGCGGCCATTTCTGCAGACGCACAATGAAGGGCACAGATAACACCGACCAAACATGGCTGCCGTGAGGACAACGTGAACTGAAGCGTCCACCTCAAACCATACATTGCCACACAAACATGAATCCCCTACGTGAGACATCCAGCCATTCCACCAATATTTCCCAATTCATGGCCGTGCGCCTAGCTCTGTGCCAGGCAGTGAGAGGGCTCGCACTGTGTATTTTGCTTTTTTATGGAGCCCTTTCTACTTATTCAAAATACCTGTACACTCACCATCTCATCCGGGACAGTCACAGTGTAAGGAGCGCAGGATAAATAACCCCACTTCCCTTAGGAGAAAACCGAGGCGCAAAGAAACCAAGGTCACAGCAAACGGAATAGAGTCCTCCCGTGACCTAGTCAGAAATCAAAGTTGAGGACACCTTATTTCTTGTGCGCCCCCGAAGACGGGGGGCCTCACTTAAGAGGTTTAAACTCTCCACACCACCTGTACATTCTGGGTCTGATAAAGTTGACTGGGCTCATTCTGATTTCGAAAAATCAAACCTGATTTTCTTTTCAACTGATGCTCTCTCTGTAGACAGGCCCTCTTTATATAACAGGGTTTCGCTTTGCAGGCTCCCGTCTGCCTCACCATTTGACTGAGTAACGAGAGAGACTGGTGGAGGCAGAGGGCCTTCCCACGAACAGGAAATACTCATTTACCCAAAATGTTCAGGGACTAGGAGGTTCTGGCCAACTAAATATCCCAACTGCCCCTGACGCTACCCCATTTATAGTCCCCAACCTCTGGCAAGCCACCAAACCTTCCAGGAAAAGCAAGAGGCACAGTAGTGTTTGTTATAAATTTGAGCACATGTGAAAATTGGGGTCCATTTGCAAAAGGGTCCAGAAAGGAGCCTGAGCATGCATTGAGATTGGCTCTGATGCTGCTGCTTAATGGAAAACTATTAATGATACCATCTGTGACCTCAAATGCAATGAAATACACTTGAATATTTAAAACTCACGGGCAGACGTCAATCCAATGACTGAAAGCATTTCGGTACTTGCAATGTCCCATAGTCTTCAATATGAAAAACAATTGCCACTAAATAAGGTTATGGAAGAACAGGTTATTTTCAGCTTTTTATTCCTCCGATTCAGAGACAGGGCAAGTTTGTTTACATGTATCGCAGATTGCAAATAATATCGAATTGAATTTTTTATGATTTTCAAATGGGGACACTTCTTTACCAGTAAGGCATTTCAAAGTAATATTGAAGGAACGTGAAATAAGTAGAGCGGTCTGATTAATGTAACACTTTTTATAAAATAGTAAATGCCTCACTATTAATTGCAGACACTCTGACCTTCGCCAGATTTTTTGTTTCAACCCTCATGCAATCATAGCGTATAGACACAGTTATCCTTAAAATGCATTTTTTAAGAAATTTAAAACCTTACATTCAGTAGATTTTATGATGACTCTTTAAAAAAAAATTTATTATAGTCGATTGACAAAGTTCTGTCAACTTCTGCTGTACAGCAAGGTGACCCAGTTATACATTTATATACATTCTTTTTTCACATTATGCTCCATGTGTTCCATCACAAGTGTTAAAATGCATTTTTGAAATAAGTGGTGTCATGTAAATTTTACAAACCCCCTCTTATTTACCATTGACTGTCATGAGAGGATCATTAAAATCATTACAAGTCTCTCTTTGTGAATCAAGCAAAGCATTGAAAACCCTGTTATCACCCCAAAGCTATTTAAAATCAAATTTGCCTTTCAAATTACCCTCATAAAAACCAGTTGCTCGGGGCATGTGATCCTGGAGCGCTCTGCTCTGATAGACATTGCCTAAAGAGCCACTATATTAATTCTCTACTTAGCCATGTGAGATTTTTTTTTTAAAGAAAAGAAAGCAACAGTGTATTGCCACGGGATAAGAATCTATAGTGCACCAAATTAGCGTAATTGAATTTCAGAGTCTGCCCTTTGTCGCGGGCAAATGATTGCACCCTAGACTTTGAAGAAGAAAGACACAATCTTTCTATCTTTCCTTGTCTTTGGAGGCCATCTGCTGAGCTCCGCTTCTTGCATTAGCCTTCCTGGCCAGTAATAAAAATGCAAAGCTCTTTAATGATAAAAGGGAAGGAATTGTGTAAAAGGGCTTGTTAGAAATGAAAGGGGCTGCTTCTCCCCTCCTCAAGCACAAAGTGTGTGGCCTCTTTCAGGGCCACACACTTATTCGCCAACTTATTCTGAATTTAATAAAGCAATTTCCCCCTTTATCTTCGAATTTAGAATTGTTCTCTGCTTGAGCTCCTCCCGGCCAGTGTAAAAAGATCGCCCTTTCAATGATAATGACTCACTTCAACTACCCATCAGAACATTTATTAGCTATTTTTCCAATAAGATTGTTATGGCCCATATTGCCCCATTTGGCAGATGAGGAAAGCGAGGTCCCGAAATGGTTTAGCTGCCTTACCCCGAGCCCCAAACTAACTCGTCGCAGAGCCTGGACCCTTCTTTCCCCCCAGATGGTGACTTTTTCTTTAAAGCTAAACTCGAAGTGCTTGGGTCTGGGAATTAATCGCTGGGATGACGACTGTTTGTCTACTCTCAGGTCATCTTTAAAAGACTTGAGAATGTCTTCCTTCGATGACAAGAGTTTTCTCATTCTAGACATAATTTGACATTATGGGTCCCCCCCTGAAGCTCTTCAAAAACCAGAAGTACCAGGAACTGAAGCAGGAATGCATCAGGGATGGAAGACTTTTCTGCGATCCAACCTTTTTGCCTGAGAACGATTCACTTTTCTACAACCGACTGCTTCCCGGGAAAGTGGTGTGGAAACGCCCCCAGGTAACTTGCTTGTTTCCATGTCTGCATCGCTTTCGTGGTAAGGCTACCTGGTCCACTATTTCGCTCACGCAGCCCACTGCATAAAGAGCAGTTTTGAAGACAACATTAAAATGCAAAGTTTCATGGATCTGTGTTTCTGGCTCTAGCTTGAGGGATCTTGCCTTTCAGTCGAATTGTATCAGATTTGGGCATAGACAAAGTACCAAAAAGGGATATGCCAGGCTTGTTCTCTTTTAGAAGTTCTTTTTAGTAAATACGGCAAGGCTTGCTTCTCTACCGAGTTGCCTATCACAGCAGCCTCGAGATACTCTCAGGCCGGTGCGGCGAAAAACTCCTTAGATGCTGAGCAAAAGACAGCACGAACTCTGCAGGGACAAGGTGGTGTCTTGAGTTGGGGAGGGAGACTTCTTTGTAGTTCATCGCCCGTAGCCTCCCGCAGTTAGTGAAGTGGGAGCCAAGGAGAACTGTAGCTCGTTCACCACCTCTTAGTAGTTACTCTGGTTCTCTGTGGAATATCCGGATACTTGTGCCTCTAAAGCAAATCTCAGAACCCTTTCACAAGCCCTAGGTGGGTGGGAGTCAATGTATGACATAACAGGATCATGGAATCTGGGGAGTAAATGGCACCCTGGCTTCAGCTAAAGGATATGACTGGATATCACCTCCTTCCAAAGTGGGTGGCCCGGTACATAGGCTGCAGAGGACTGTTAGGAATGCAAACTCTTGGGCCTTCACAGGAGCCTGCAGACCTCCTGGTCCTATTTAATGATGTACCTTTTTGTGCCCTCTTATGGAACCGTTTCCGTCAGCAAGCCAGGGTTTGCCCTCTTCACCGAATAAGCTATCACTTTCTACTGGCAAGTTGCACAGCTAAAGGGGGTTCTTAGAAAAGCTGCTTTTGGTTTATGTACATTGCCGCCAGGTGGTGCCAAGATACACTGGTCCCTTCAAGGTTCTTGGTTTCTCTGGGACTCAAAGGACATGGCTCCATGTTTGCCCATAAAGTAGGGCAGCCCCTGAGAATATAAGACTTGAAGAAGTTCTCTCCGTCCGAAGGAAGATTACCCTCGGGCTGAGTGTCTGTGCCTCTGGCAATACAAATCTGGGAAACAGGAGCACTAAATCAGTAAGCAGAGAGGGAAGATTTCCCTTTGGCTAGAAATACATGGAGAAAATAGAAATATGCTGCCTGGGAGCCACTCTCGTGACTGGATGGTGATAATGAGGGGCATCGCTCTTTTTTGACGGTCAGGTAGGAAAGAAGGGAGATCAACAGGGCAGAAGCAGCTGAAAAGAAGGCAGGAAATGGAGGGAGGTTTTCTGCGGGAGAGTGTCTTTTACAAATAGGACAGACTTGGAGTTCCCGTCGTGGCGCACTGGTTAACGAATCTGACTAGGAACCATGAGGTTGCGGGTTCAATCCCTGCCCTTGCTCAGTGGGTTAACGATCCGGCGTTGCCGTGAGCTGTGGGGTAGGTCGCAGATGCGGCTTGGATCTGGCATTGCTGTGGCTGTAGCTGGCGGCTACAGCTCCAATTAGACCCCTGGCCTGGGAATCTCCATATGCCGCGGGAGCGGCCCAAGAAATGGCAAAAAGACAAAAAAATAAAATAAAAATAAACATAGGACAGACTTGAACATATCTATAGGTCAAGAAGGAAACAGTAAAGAAGAAGAGGTTTAAAGGTGCAAAAGAAAGTGAGAATGATGGATGGAGGTGGGGGTGAGGTCCTGGAGGAGGTGGAAGGAGAACTAATGGGCAGTAAAACTACAAGCCAACATGAAGCCGTTCCCCAGATGTGAACCAAGCCAGCGGTGCTTCCTGTGCTGGCTGGTCTTTAACACATCCTCCCTCCTCTGTCTTGGCTCAGTCCTTTGTCCTTTGCCTTCATCTTCCAAATTCTGTGGATTGAGTCCTAGATGGATTCGCAGGGAAGGAAAAAACTTGATAACCATGGCAATAGTCCATCTTGCCTCTGAGGCAAACAATATGCCTTCCGAGGTGAGGGAGGGTCAGAAAGAGACGATAAATGGCCTTGGGTAGGAAAGGAATCAGCATTTAGCATGTGCTTACGATGGGCCCAGATTCTGTGTTTGCAGTTTTCTATACATTTTTTTTTCATTTCATCCTCATTTGCTTGACTTAGCAAGGTAGGTATCTTAAAAAGCACTGCCATCGTGGCTCAGAGGAAAGGAATCTGCCTAGTATCCATGAGGATTCAGGTTCGATCCCTGGCCTCACTCAGTGGGTTAAGGATCTGGCGTTGCCCTGAGCTGCGGTGTAGGTCACAGACACAGCTCTGATCCTGCATTGCTGTGGTTGTGGCATAGGCTGGCAGCTCCAGCTCCAATTTGACTCCTAGCCTGGGAACCTCCACATGCTGCAAGTGCAGCCCTTAAAAAAAAAAAAAAAAAAGCACTTTGATGTAATTCTTTTTTCTTGGTGTGAAAAATAACGGTAGATACTATGTTCACTTTGTGGATGAGGAAACTGTCTCAGAGAGCAGGTAAGAATTTTCCCTGGGTCAGACTGCTAATAAGCTGGGATTTGAATCCAGGTTCAAAGTCACTCCAAAGCCTACACTAGTTTTCACTCTACATGTTGCCATATCAGTGCGGTAGATTCACTTGCTTCTTTTTTTGATAAAATAGGTGGCTTCCTGCCAGTGAGTTCTCACCTTCTTCTTCACTATGTTGATTCTGATGTTAATTGACCCATACTCTCCCTTTTGACAGCCTATTCTGAGCTTTGTCTTTTTTTTTTTTTTCCTGTCGTTTTAGGGCCATACCTGCAACATATGGAAGTTCCCAGGCTAGGGGTCAAATATGAGCTGTAGCTGCCAGTCTACAGCCACAGCAACTCGAGATCTGAGCCACATCTGTGACCTACACTACAGCTCACAACACAAGATCCTTAACCCATTGAGCGAGGCCAGGGATCGAACCTGTGTCTCCATGGATGCTGGTCAGATTCATTTCCACTGAACCACGATGGAAACTCCTTTTTCTTTTTTTTGAGCTTTATCTTAATTAAGCCCAAAGGGAGATTCAGTTGAGAAACATTTATCGAGCACTTACTCTATGCCAGCCTCTGTGCAAGAGACAGACAATGGCTGGGGTGGGATGGGGGACTTCATTCCAGTTGAGGGGATGGATAAGAGTTAACTAATAAATTAATGCGGGAGAGCGGAAATACTATTTTCAGGCATGGAGACAGTTTATCATGCAGGGTTTTGAAGAAGGGGAGATCACAGCGGATCGGAGTGGTTGGAGAGGGGGCCTCTTGCAGGAAGGAGGGGAAACTACAAGGTTCTGGACCACCATCTGAGTCTCCTCAAAAGGCTGGAGATTCCTTACCAGCCATAGTGGAGGCCAAGCCTGTGGTCAAGAACCACATCAAAGTTCTCTGGCCTCCCATCAGGAAAGCCAAGAGACACCCCGAGGCCTCTGTAAATTGGCTCAGGAAGACCAGATGGGTCAGTGGACTCACCCGCCTCATTGGCAAGGCTGAGATCCTGGTTTGCAGGGCAGCTTATAGACATCTTGTGCCTTGGCATGCCACATAGCCTCATATTCCAGCAGGGTTAATTTCTGAAGTCTCTAAAATGGAAGAAGCAAGCTTAACCCAATATTTTCTTTCTTTCTTTTTATTTTTTATTTCTTCCTTCTTTTGGGCCACTCTGCAGAGTTCCCTGGCCAGGGATCAGATGCGAGCCACAGTTGTGACCCATGCCACAGTTGTGGCAGTGCTGGATCCCTAAGCCACGGTGCTGGGCCAGGGATCGAACTTGCATCCCAGAGCTCCAGAGATGCCGCTGATCCCCTTGTGCCACAGGGGGAACGCCAATCTGAAATTTTCTGTGTCTTTCCCCTCCCAGCTGAAAAGCCTGCATATCTGTAAGCAGCAGGATTGAGTTCCCCTTCTTTCCACTTGCCCCTTACCTGATGGGTCCTAAAGAGCCACTTTATTTTTTAATTTTTAAATGTTTTAATAAGGGTATAGTCGATTTACAGTGTGGTGCCAATTTTTCCTATACAGCACAGTGACCCAGTTGTACATATCTGTATGTATATTCTTTTCCTCATTCTATCTTCCATCATGTTCTATCCCAGGAGATTGGATATAGTTCCCTGTGCTGTACCATAGGACCTCAGGGCTTATTCACTCTAAATGCAAGAGTTTGCATCTACCAACCCCAAACTTCCCATCCATCCCACTCCCTCCTGCTCCCTCCGGCAACCACGACTCTGTTCTCCATATCTGTGATCTGTTTCTTTTGTGGAGATAGATTCATTAGTGCCCTAATTTAGATTTCACACTTTTTTTTTCTCCTATCCCTGGACAACCTTTTACATTTATTTTTTATTAGAGTATAGTTGATTTTCAGTGTCGAGTCCACTTCTGCTGTACAGCATAGTGACCCAGTCATACATTTACACACATTCCTTTTCTCATACTATTTTCCAACCATGTTCTACCCCAATAGATTGGATCATGTTCCCTGTGCTGCACAGTAGGACCTCTTTAGAGAGACAGGGATTGTGAGAGGGTGTTCCAGTTGTTCACTGCCAGTTCGTCTGCCCATACCCTCCAGAGGCAAATCCTTCTCCTTAATGCCTCCAGGGGTCCACCGACCGCAGCTCCTGTCTTAGCTTCCTAGGTATACAGATATATTGCCTGAGACATGTATTCTTGGACTTTCCTGTCCTCTTTGGGTCTTCAGCCTGAAAAGTCTTAGTAGAACTAAGAGCTGAGTTATACCGAGTTACAGTGTGATCATAAGACTGCAGGTAGGATTTTTAGGCTGAAATCTAGCCCCCCAGTTCCTACAGAAACCCTCTTCTCCAGTTCGCTCCAGTTACGCTCCCCTCCTGCTCGCCTCTGGCTTTTTTCCTGACTCATACTCGGTACAATAGCGTCTTAGAATCAGACACGTCTCCAATTAATCTCCAATTAAAATGGAGCAAGGCCTCGTGGGGGTTTGCGCAGCCAGCCGTGGGGGACGCAAGGGCACCTGCCCAAGACCTGTCGGCGCTCCTGGTCAAGTTTTGAGTTCAGTCTCCGCTGCCATTGACCTTGTCCTGGTTTTCTACCAGGGAATACCCTCCCTAGAGCGCATTGCACTCACTCAGGTGGAAAGAGGCTGATGAGGCAAAGGTGGTAGGAATGGAAGGAAAAGTTTGAAAGGAGACATTAGAAGCAGAATGCACATGACCCAGTGTTAAATTGCCTATGTGGGAACAACAGAGGAGGAAACATTTCTCTCTTTATGCTAATAGAAATTTCCAGCACCCAGCTGAGTGTGACATGTCTGTAGAATAGCTTTGGCGTAGACTGTTCATGAATTTCTTTTTCTTCCCAGCGATCACCTGAGTAGCCCGAAGTATTTTCCGCTGTTGACACACGATGAGCGTGGAACGGGCACATACTCTTTCCAGCTATCCTCTTTATTTTAGATTCTGAATTGAAAAACCGCTACCAGCTTTATCAAAGTACAATTTCTATACCACGCAGTTCACCTGCTTTAAGCATTCGAAGCCCTGGTTTTTTAATATGTTTACAGACTTGTGCACACATCCCCACAATCCAGTTTGAGAAGAGGTGCATCAGCCCGATGCAATCCCTTGTGCACACTGGCAGTGAGTAAGCACCCGCCCCCGTCCTTCCACTCCCCACCCCAGTCACAGGCAACAACAAATCCACTTTTGGTTTCTCTCTCGATTTGCCTATTCTGGATAGTTCACTTAAAATGGAATCCCAGAAGTTACTCTTTTTACGAGCAAGGTGTTTTCAAGGGTCACCCATGTTGTAGCTTTTATCTGTTCCTTTTTATTGCTGGATGGTATTCCATTGCATGGATATATACAATTTTTCCCAATAAAGCCGTCTGAGATTTATACCTGGAGTCTCCTAGCAGAAGTCGGAAGGTTTAAATAAGATTATGCAGGAGTTCCCATTGCGGCTCAGAGGGTTAAGAACCTGACTACTATCCATGAGGACACAGGTTCGATTCCCGGCCTCGCTTGGTGGATTAAGGAGCAGGTGTTGCCGTGAGCTGTGGTGTAGGTCACAGAGGTGGCTCGGATCTTGAGTTTCCGTGGCTGTGGTGTAGATCACAGATGTGGCTTGGATCTTGAGTTTCTGTGGCTGTGGTGTAGGTTGGCAGCTATAGCTCCAATTCAACCCCTAGCCGAGGAACTCCCATATGCTGCGGGTGCAGCCCTAAAAAGGAAAAAAAAATGATATAGTGATGTGATAGTTTGGAAGTGGAAGTCAGGCTTAAGCTATTATTCTAAGACCCATATTGAGTTCTCCTTGGAAGGCCTAGGAAGGAAGAGGATGTTTTAACCAAGAAGATCTTCATGCAGAAGCAAAACTCCCCAGCGAGTCAAGTGGGCTTCTCCTGCAGCTGCTTCCAACACTGGCCCCTGAGCCTAGGTTCACCTCTACATGTCCCGTCTGGAGGTGGAACAACCGTCTAAGGATAAGATAACAGCTACCTGGACTAGCTGAGGAAGCCCTCGGGTCCTGAATGGCAGCCCTCAGTCTCCTGGGACTACTTAGAGCCCTGGACATAGTCACAACGTAGCTACCGCAGGGTCCATCTCCCTTGTCTCCATCCCCACAGGACGACTGGGCTGCACGTAGCATTTTGAAAGTGCCACCACTCCTCTGGCTGCTGGATTGCTAGGCTGCCTCTCACTTTGTGGTTCTCGAGGTTTACCCGGGACCTCAGTGTTTATTGTCAGCACATTCCACCGGTGTAAAAAAAAACTTGCAAAAGAGGTGGATGCGACCGGTGCAAAGAGAGCCACGTAGAGTGACATGTGCGGGGCCCCAAGGTTTTTACTCGTGTGCCTCCACCTCCTCCCCCGCCCCCCAGAGGTCTCTGGGAAGGAAGATGAGGTGAGGCCAAGGGGAGGGTCTCTCAATGTTCAGCTAAGAGAACACATGTCCCAGAGACGCTCCTTTGCTTGTCGAAGGCTTTGGCTCCGGGATGGGGGTATGCAGAGAGCATTCCAGGGTTTCCTCTTGGTGCTCAACTTCCTCGTTGTGTGTTCCCCTCGAAGAAATTATGTTGCCTTGACGTACAGCCCAGTTCAAGGATCACATCGATTGCCAACACAGCTGGGAACCATTAGGGGTTAAGCAACCTTCCCCACCTCTCAAGCCACCCAAATATATGACTGTGTGACTTGCGAGCCCTCCTCCGACTCCGCTCCCTACCGTTTCAGTAGAGCTGGGGCTGAAAGGTCCCATCTGCGCTCTGCACCTCAGCTTCAGCTTAAAGAAAAATGTCTTGCTTCCTCAGCCCTCCAGGGTACCCAGTTGTCCAAATCTAGGGGGAAATTCAAAAAATAGCCATTGCGTTGTTTTCAAATGTGTCACCCTCAAAGTCCATTTGGCTGATAGATGTGCATTGGCTCATTACCCTTTCCTCTTTACTACCTCCTTAGTGGCTTTCTGGTCTTTCACTTCCTTAAAGAGGTTAAGCAAAAAAGGCAGCTTAATGAAAAAATGTTCTCCCATGTTTTGCATCATGGTGCTGACATACAGAGAGATTGATTCATATTTAGTGGATTAAATTGAGGCGATTAAGGCTCATTGGTGATATTTAGCCTGGACCCAAAAGCTAAGACATAAGTTAAGCCAGTCTTCCAGAACGATGGCGAGCATTTAAGTGAGCATTAAGCAAAGCGGCGCAAAGCCCTGGGAGGGAGGACTGAGAGCCTCGCAATGTTATCCTTGACGTGGTGGCCATTGATCAACCTGAAGGCCGAGGGATGGGCCAGCTGAGGTTTGGAGGTTCCTTCCCTAACTGTATGTGGTTCCAAAGACCCTAAAACTTTAATCCTAATTCTACTAAGTAGCTGGATGAGAGGAGGGGCAAGTAACTGCCCTTCTCCGAGCCTGTTTCCCCATTTGTAAAATAAACAGGTTGACTAAATTGTCTCTAAATGCCTTCCACATTTGACGGTCGCTGGACTGTTAACTTATATTTAAAGAAATCATTGTTAAATGGCCATCCGTCTTGTATAAAGAGTGATGAAGTAAAATTGGGGCATGCGCCAGTTTAGGAGAGGAAATGAAAAATACGGTGGTTTTGTTGCCCGAATGTATATTCGTATATTCTCCCATGATTACGCACAGCTTTGCACACACACACACACACACACACACTATATATAAAATCACATTCAGCTTAGTCGACAGGAGAATAATTGCCAGTTTCTCAATTTGAGTACTGTTTACATGTTCTTTTGCTTATTTATGTGATCCTTTATGTCTTAAATAGAAGTTGACATGCCAAAAGTATTTGCTGAGCCTAGATCCCTGCTGTGAATGAACGCCTTGTAGAAATTCAAGACACTGTAGTGTAACCCCAACCACTAATGACTCTATGTAAAACCAGCAAATAATTTGCCTTAATAATTGAAAAGCACACTTTCCCACATACGGTTGTTCGCTTTATTGTTTTTTCATGCTAGGAAACTATTGTATGCATCATCTACATCCAAGAAATCCCTGTATAATTTTACTTCTTGCTCCAAATAAAATGGTAAAATGGTAACACCTGGCCCAGAAAGGAAAAACTGCATGGAGTTTCATCTTTTTTTTTTTTTTTTTTTTTGCTTTTTAGGGCCACACTCATGGCATGTGGAGGTTACCAGGCTAGGGGTCAAATCGGAGCTAGAGCTGCCGGCCTATGCAACAGGCAAGGCAACTCCGCATCCGACCTGCATCTGTGACCTACACCACAGCTCATGGCAGCTCGGGATCCCGGACCCACTGAGGGAGGCCAGGGATTGAACTCGCATCCTCACGGTTACTAGTCGGATTCATTTCCGCTGAGCCATGATGGGAACTCCTAGTTTCATCTTAAAAAGGGCAAAGAAACAATCAGCAGAGAAGGAATATCGGGATCTGATTCACCTAACACACCTATTTTATGTTTAATAAGTGAAAAAACAGGCAGCTCACAAGTCATTTAAAAAACTAAGTAAGATAGAAGTCTTCTCCTAAGACAAAAAAGCCATGATGAGACACCAGACATGCATCTAAAAAATAAGACCAGAAAATTCAAAGCTGACAACTCACCTAACGCTCTCCTTTTGGCAGAGGGATGACCAATTAATCTTCAGTTTGGACTTGTCCTTGCCCAGAGTGTCTATTCCTTTCCAGAGTTATTTTGGCTTTTAAAGAATATATGGAATGTTTCATTCTGTAGACCAGACCCTTCATCAAGGAGAATTATGTCCATTAAAAAAAAAAAAGAGAGAGAGGTTTGAGAACCAGAAAAACATAGCTGTCTCGATTTAATAATTTTCTAAAGAATATATGTCTAGATTTTCTTTCCATTTGGGACCAGGATTTATTTCTGCTGGGTAAGCAGAATGTCAAGGCACTGGCCAACGGCCTCCTCCACGAAGCTGTCTCTCCATCTCCCCAAGACTTCCGTGGTATTTCCTGCCTTTGAAGTTTGCAAGTGCTGACACCCTGAGGCACAAAACCTGTCTTCAGTTATATGGTGTCACGTATGTGACTATGCCTTCGGCCATGCTTGTCTCTCTATTGGTTATGCCTCCATATCTCTCCCCTGTCCTACTGGCTAACTCTGGTCATTCCTTTTTTTTTTTTTGTCTTTTCTGTCTTTTTAGGGCCTCACCCATGGCATATGGAGGTTCCCAGGCTAGGGGTCTAATCAGAGCTATTGCTGCCGGCCTATGCCAGAGCCACAGCAACACCAGATCCGAGCCACGTCTGTGACCTACACCACAGCTCACAGCAACACCAGATCCTTAACCCACTGAGCGAGGTCAGGGATCGAACCCACGACCTCATGGTTCCTAGTAGGATTCGTTTCTGCTGCGCCACTATGGGAACTCCTGGTTATTCTTTTTCTTAAATTATTTTTTTTATCAAAGGTATAGCGGATTTACAATGTTCTATCAATCTCTGCTGTAAGCAAAGGGATCTAGTCATGCATTTTGTATATATAAATATATATAAATATATATTTATATATATACACACATTCCTTTTCTCATATTATCTTCTTCTGTGTTCTATCACAAGTGATTGGATATAGTTCCCTGTGCTATACAACAGGACCTCATTGCTTATCCATTTTTCTTTTGTCTTTTGTCTTTTTAGGGCTGCATCCACAACATATGGAGGTTCCCAGGCTAGGATCTCGGAGCAACAGCTGCCAGCCTACACCAGAGACACAGCAACGCCAGATCCAAGCCGCATCTGTGACCCACACCACAGCTCACGGCAACGCCGGATCCCTAACCCACTGAGCAAGGCCAGGGATCGAACCCACAACCTCATGGTTCCTAGTCAGATTCCTTTCTGCCATGCCACGACGGGAACTCCTGCTTATCCATTCTAAATGTAATAGCTTGCATCTACTAACTCTGGTCATTCTTAAGGCTTCCATGTGAGAATTTCCCACCCCTACTCCATCTATTCTGTTTACCACCAGGGAAACTTTGGGGATCCTTCCCTTAGGCATTAGTTCTACTTTGAAAATGCCTCTGCCATACCCCCCTTTATACAATGTCGTGATTGTATTATTTTGGGTCTCATTTTCCTACTTGCAATGAGAATGGCACAGCTAATGATATGATGGGGAAAGCCATACACATACGCCCCAAACAATACTGCTCCCTACTCTGTCCAGGTTCCCTCAGAACATGTACTGTGGGAAAAGAGTGTGTGCTGAAGTGCTCCTGTGAGTGGCCCATCACCACCTGCTATTAGTGCTGCTGCCATCTGTATTCATTCAAAGATGTGGGGAAATCTAGTTGCCATGGAGACGGCTGTTGCCTTTGCTTTATGATAGCAAAGGGCCTCACGTGTAAGGTCTCCTAACTCATTTTCCTAGCGAGGGAGAAGCATTAATGTGCACCTCCATCGGGCCTTGTCTTTTAAATGCAACCCCTCTTCCAAGCATAGGCACTTCAGAAAACTCTCATCCCGACAAAGAGGATCAGAATGTGATTGGCTGATCCCTCGTTTTCCTCTTTACAAGCTCCCTGCTGCAGTGGGAACTCTTCTAGGTAGCTATGCCTGTGGGCTCCCACCAGTGCATCTCAGCCTGCCTCCTCGCATCCCCTCCTGCTATTTCTGTGGCTAGATGATCTACTGCTTTGCGTTTTTCCTTGAACTGCCCCACCCCCAACTTTCCCTTTATCCCACCTGTGGACGTCTTGGTCATCCTTCAACCTCTTCTGTGAAGTCTGTCCTGCGAGCTGAGCTCACACTGACTCTTGGGAAACACTTCCGAGACTCTTAGAACCAATTATTGTATCCACAGGACATCTGCGATGATCCCCGTCTGATTGTGGGCAATATCAGCAACCACCAGCTGATCCAAGGGAGACTGGGACACAAGCCAATGGTCTCTGCGTTTTCCTGTTTGGCTGTTCAGGAGTCTCACTGGACAAAGGTATTCCCCCTCCTATGGGACCTCACTCAGTTTCCACCTTCTTTTTTATTAATCCGTTTTATTTTATTTTTATTTTTCATTTGCAAATGTGTGGAATTTCCTGGGCCAGGCATCGAACCCATGCCACAATAGTAACCCAAGCCAAAGCAATGACAAAGCCAGGTCCTTAATCCACCAGGCCACCAGGGAACTCTTCTGTTTCTATCTTCTTATCTTCTTTAGTAACTTTAGGAGAAGTCACCTCATAGCTTTTTTAGATTGCTTAATTCCTGAAGCCAGAAGTATTAACTAGGTGATTTCCTTCCATTTTATTATGAGAATTTTCACAAATACAGGAAGTTGAAAGAATCTTACAGTGAGCACCCATATACTCAGTGAGATCCTACCACTAACATTTTGCTCTATTAGCTTTGTCACACATATTAGTTGACCTTTTGTCACTTGCAGTACCTTGACTCAGTAGCTCCCCATACTTGTGTTCTCTGTACCTACTGGGGTAAAAAGCCAGCAGGGAAGTCACTAACAGATATGCATAAAAGAAAAGATGAGAAAGAAGAAAATAGATCCTTGAAAATGTTCTCATAAATGATTAAAAGTTCAGTGCAATGAACGACTTTTGATGAAGTTAGAACATTTTCTTTAGAAAAACAGTTTTAGAAGACTAACGTGCAATTCTATTTAAAAAGGGGACTTTCCCCAATGTAATTTTATTCAAGGTGTGAATAAAATCTACATACAGTCATAGACTCTGCATGAACTCTCTACAGTAGACCGTTAAAAACAAACCACAGGGGGCCTTGTGTTTTGATTGATTTTGCTTTTTTTTTTTTTTTGCCTATTTGCCATTTCTGGAGCCACTCCCACGGCATATGGAGGTTCCCAGGCTAGGGGTCGAATCGAAGCTGTAGCCACTGGCCTACGCCAGAGCCACAGCAACGCAGGATCCGAGCCATGTAAGCGACCTACACCACAGCTCACAGCAACACCGGATCCTTAACCCACTGAGCAAGGCCAGGGATCGAACCCGCAACCTCCTGGTTCCTAGTTGGATTCGTTAACCACTGAGCCACGACAGGAAGTCCTGATTTTGCTTTTTAAAATGCCTTGTTTATGTGGTTAAACATGCAACCATGATTGTGTGTGTGTAGGCAGTTTCTCATGATTGATTTTGTAGATTATCTATGGGAAATAATTTAACCTGTAACTTGCCACCCCAGTCACCCTGTGTGTCTTCAAGGCAGGCATGGTAATACTATCCTCAACCAAACAGAACTGAAGAAGCAAAAACTGTGGGAAAAAAAGTGCCCTATCAGGGATTTCCTAACCTAGACCCGAGCCAAGTGTATTTGATGTGCTTCCTGTGGCCCCATCGATTTGCCAGAAGTCAACTGTCATCTCAATATCTGAATATGGTCTGGTGAATAACAGTTGATTGATTGACTGTTCTTATACTTACAGACAATTCCCAACCATAAGGAACAGGAATGGGACCCTCGAAAACTAGATAAATATGCTGGGATATTTCACTTCCGTTTCTGGCATTTTGGAGAATGGACTGAGGTGGTGATTGATGACTTGCTGCCCACCATCAATGGAGACCTCGTTTTCTCCTTCTCCACCTCCATGAACGAGTTCTGGAATGCTCTACTGGAAAAAGCTTATGCCAAGTAAGGCGGGGGGTTGGCTAATCGATGGTCCAGGTACATGAAGAAAGGAGGGTGACATTTGCCCTTGAGAGTTCATGTTCTACCAGCTTCACCATGGACTTTAAATTGGATAGAATATCAGTTAGATCCAAGACATGGTTTGGGACCTGGGAATGGCCCTCTGTAATCCCAGATGAGAAAGACATCAGCTGTTCCAATTTCCATTCAAGCCCTACCTGCTCCCAGGTGCCCTTTCCTGCTACTGATCCACAGATCACATGGCATTATGGGTCCAGATTTTCTCCTTGTCTAACGCTTACCTGTAGAAAGAAGTTTCTGTGTGAACTGTCATAGATGAGCATAGCCTATGCTTAGAAATCTGACTGTATTCTCAAAATATCTCTCACTTCATACCTAGAGACAAGCTGGCTGATAAAGGATGAACTGGGCAAGGGCAGTTCTAATTTGGGAGAACGAGATGTCCTTGACCTGGAAGAATAAATTTGCCAAGATAACTTTGCCTCTCTGCTCCCAGGCTGCTCGGCTGTTACGAAGCCCTCGATGGGTTGACCACCACTGATATTATAGTGGACTTTACTGGCACGTTGGCCGAAACTGTTGACATGCAGAAGGGCAGATACACCGAGCTGGTTGAGGAGAAGTACAAGCTGTTTGGAGAGCTGTACAAAACCTTTACCAAAGGAGGTCTGATCTGTTGCTCCATTGAGGTTTGTATTCACCTCGAACACTCTTTGCTCACTTCTGGCAGAGGAGACCACCCCGTTTAGTGGGGAGCATCACCCTTTCCCTGGAGACGATCTAGGACCAGCCATTATGAGACTCGGAGAGCCAACAATAGGCACCGAGCCCTGGCGCAGAGGCTGAGAAACTTTAACCTGTTATCCTTTGTACCAGTCATCCATCTGGGGGCTGCTGCAGCCTCCAAGCTGATGTAAATAACTGCTGCTACATTAGTCCTCCTGCCTCTGCTCCTGGGTGTGGAGGTTATAAATCAGCTCCATCAAATCGTAATTCTCTCCTTATCAATGTACTACTGTGGGTCGTTTGAATTGTTTGAGTTCTTACACTAAATCCTTTATTTCCTTTCCTTGGATTGCTTTTTTTTTCCTTATTTTTTTTTAGGGCCACACCTGCGGCATATGGAAGTTCCCAGGCTAGGGGTCAAATTGGAGCCGCAGCTGCAGTCCTACGCCACAGCCACAGCAATGCCGGATCCGAGCCGTGTCTGTGACCTACGCCACAGCTCATGGCAACGCCAGATCCTTAACGCACTAAGCAAGGCCAGGGACAGCACCCACATCCTCATGGATGCTAGTCAGGATGGTAATCTACTGAGCCACCACGGGAATGCCTCCTTGGCTTGCTTGGTGTCAAGTTAGGCAGCGGGATCAAATTTCCATCAGCATAAGAGAACTAGCTTCAGCCACACTGGGGTGTAGCAATCAAGGAAGAGGAGGAGCCAGACCTTGGGTCTCCTGATTCTTGTGCCCTTACATATCTTTCTTTGTTCTCAGTCACCTAATCAGGAGGAACAAGAAGTTGAAACTGATTGGGGTCTACTGAAGGGCCATACCTACACCATGACTGATATTCGCAAGATCCGTCTGGGAGAAAGACTTGTGGAAGTCTTCAGTACTGAGAAGCTGTACATGGTTCGCCTGAGGAACCCCTTGGGAAGACAGGAATGGAGTGGCCCCTGGAGTGAGATGTGAGCGACCTTCCCCTTTGCTGCATCCACAAAGCCCTATGTGTTCTCTCATCCCCATCCCTCCAGACTGCTAGTGGGCTGTCAATGCTTAGTGACATCTGTGGGTCCTTCTTGGGCATGGGGTCTGTGACTTGGCCAGAGGTGAGACAAAGCCGCCCTAAGACTCCTGCATTCTATTCCTTGGGCATCCTGCTTACTATAGGAAGTCAATGGCAGACATTATGGCTCATTCCTCTGTACGTTTGCCTTTAGTTCTGAAGAGTGGCAGCAACTGACGGCAGCAGACCGCAAGAACCTGGGCCTTGTCATGTCTGATGATGGAGAGTTTTGGTGAGGAGAGTTCTTCTGGGCTCAGGGAGTTGGGGCTTCCACGTGGAACTCCAAGGTGTAGGTATGAGGTACCATCTGCATTTCTTTCCTGTGCTCCTTCCACTCAGGATGAGCCTGGAGGACTTTTGCCGCAACTTCCATGAACTGAGTGTCTGCCGCAACGTGAACAACCCTATTTTTGGCCGCAAGGAGCTGGAATCGGTGGTGGGATGCTGGACTGTGGATGATGATCCCCTGATGAACCGCTCCGGAGGCTGCTATAACAACCGGGATACCTTCCTGCAGAATCCCCAGGTTGGAATCAGGTTCATTCTCTTTGCCTCCAAGTTATCAAGGCAATAGGAAGGCAGGTGTCACCCTGGAGTACTTCTTTGACATCAGTGCAGTTTGCAGCTATTGCATTATAGCCATCAACCGAGATGGGCAGGGAGTGGCTCGATGCTGGTACAGCACAGCAGAATGTCTCTTTGCAGAGACGCTCCTTGGCTCCACTATCAAACCCGAGCCGCCTCCTCCGGCTGCCTCTCTCCTGGGCATGTTGCTGGGTAGGACTCTGTGACACTCTCCGCTTCCTTGTGATGGGCTCACGTTGGAGAGAAAGCAGCTGCTCTCTGATACTTTCTCCACTTTCTCAATTCTTTTTCGTTACTTTGCTGCCCAGTTGCTCTCTTGGATGCACATTTACTATATGTGTCCTCTTTCTCATGCAGGTGATCCTTCTGAACCTCCCTTTATGCCTCCCTTTTCGCATCTAGAATACCAGGTCCTTCTTCCTAGGATTTGAATTGCTACCCTGTCAATGACCCCATTCCATCCATTTCCAAGTACAATGCTATTCCAGGTGACACATCAGAGGTCAAGCCCAGGCGTACCTCAAGCACAAAATCCGAACCTCCAAAGCCTGAACCTATAATACCTTGATGGTTTTATCCCCACATGTGCTGATGAGCCAGCCCACAGGAGACAAGAATAATGACTGTATTGCAGCCTTACATGGGTGTGTCTTTTCTTTCCTCCTTGGCCAGCCATTCTGAAGGATGCTAAGGCTGGTGGGCTGATTTACTTAATTCCTACTTTTCTCTATCCCTTTCGCCTTAATTGTCCCTAAAGAGAAGAGAGCTCCTTTTACCACCTCCCTTCATTTGTAATCTTGGAAATGCTTTAATTATCAAGCACATATAACCACACGGGGGACATGGCCTCTTTGTTTCGCTGTTGAAGTGTCTGCTCAGGATGGACCTATGGGGGCCTTGTGAGCCTATGGCTCTGTATCTGTTTCCTGTTTCTTGCTAGGAGGGAGAGAAAGAGTGAGAAGAGAGCAAGAGAAAGAGAAAAACAAAGAGACACACAGAGAGACAGAGACAGAGAGAGACAGAGACAGAGGCGGGGAGAAAAATCTGATGCCTTATTTCCCAAAGACACCATGATTCTCCACGTGATGTTTGTAAAGTCTGTAGCACAGACCTGCAGCTTCCCTAAAATAGTGATGGCAAAGCATCCATTCGCCAAGGAAATAGATCCAGCCTCTTCCACCAGCCGCCCATCTGGAGTGGCCACAGGAGGCTAGCCTAGGGGGATGTTGCAATATTAGGCTAAGTCAAGCAAGAATGCTTTCTGTTTTTATAGATTCTTAAAGTTTCCTACGTACAGCTTTCCAAAACAGGGGGACAATTAAAAAAAGCCCAAGATCCAGAGTTCCCGTCATGGCTCAGTGGAAATGAATCTGACTAACATCCATGAGGATGTGGGTTTGATCCCTGGCCTCGCTCAGTGGGTCGGGGATCCAGCGTTGCTGTGAGCTGTGGTGTAGATCACAGATGCGGCTCGGATCTGTGGTGTAGGCCGGCAGCTACAGCTTCAATTCGACCCCCTAGTCTGGGAACCTCCATATTCTGTGGGTGCAGCCCTAAAAAGACAAAAGACAAAACAAAACAAAACAAAAAAACCAAAAAAACGAAAAACAACAACCCAAGATCCTACCTAGAATTTATTAAAACAAAGTATACTCTCTTTGGCATCAAAGGCCTAGGCAAGAAGTTGTCTCAACATGTGTTGAATGCCATGGGGAGATGCAAGCATGAGGATAGACCCTCAGTGAGTCAATGAATTATCTGGTCTGGTCAGTGGCAAAGTCCAGAAAATAACCCAAGTCTGTGCTTTGCAAGGTAGCATTTTCTTCCCTGACATTTGAGCTGGCGTATCTGAAATGGAAGTCTAACTAAGCTCCTCGGTGGACTCTTTCCCTTAGTACATCTTCACTGTGCCCGAGGATGGGCACAAGGTCATCATGTCTCTGCAGCAAAAGGACCTGCGTACTTACCGCCGCATGGGAAGACCCGACAATTACATCATCGGCTTTGAGCTCTTCAAGGTAAGAATGGGCCTTTGGAGCCGAGAGAGTGACGGCAAACAGCATCCATCTTAAGATGGCTTGGGCTTAGAGGAATTTAAAAAAGAGGTCCAAGGGAGCTCCCGTTGTGGTTCAGCAGTAATGAACCCAACTAGGATCCACACAGGATGCGGGTTCGATCCCTGGCCTTGCTCAGTGGGTTAAGGATCTGGCATGGCTGTGAGCTGTGGTGTAGGTCGCAGATGAGGCTCAGATTCCCTGTTGCTGTGGCTATGGCATATGGCACTACAGCTTCAATTAGACCCCTAGCTTGGGAACTTTTACATGCCACAGGTGCAGCCCTAAAAAGCGGAAAAAAAAAAAAAAAAGTCCAGGCGTAAAGAAAGTAGAGGACCTTGGCTCTCAGCTCTTCCAAACCCCCGAAGCATGACTGGAGTGGAGTGGAGTGGAGCATTTCCTTCCCTTTCATTTCCAGGTGGAGATGAACCGCAAATTCCGCCTCCACCACCTCTACATCCAGGAGCGTGCGGGGACTTCCACTTACATTGACACGCGCACCGTGTTTCTGAGCAAGTACCTGAAGAAGGGCAACTACGTGCTTGTCCCCACCATGTTCCAGCATGGCCGCACCAGCGAGTTTCTCCTGAGAATCTTCTCCGAAGTGCCTGTCCAGCTCAGGTGCCATTTCCTCGGCCAGCCCTGCAAACTCCTGTTCTCTGCTTTGCACCCCGAGCCCTGACCCCCTAGGCCCCCTCCCCGCTAGGCAGACACGCAAATGGACAACTTGTTCAAGTCAAGACTTCAGTGAACCCATGGTGGGAGAAATATTTCCCAGCCTGGGGTGGGTGATGAGAAATTCCCCGGGGAGGGTCTGGGCTCCAGAGCTCTGAGCTACCATTTAAGGAGAACGGGTCTATAGCCTAAGCTTTTCCACTTATATTTTATCTTCTGTTCTCTGGCTGACTCGCTCCTCTCTGAAACAGCTGGCACTCCTCACTGCTCCTCTATTATGTTCTGAGCGCTGGGTCACCAAAGCCACCTTTTCACCCCAGCCCTGCCTCCTCTGATCTTTATCTGCTGGGCCTTAAAGCAAGGGGAAAGCAAAACATACTCGTAAAACATAAGCCCTGTCTGAGGAGGAATGGGCTAGGTTGCGCGGCATTTCATGTTTTTCAACAACAAGGTCTGCCTATCTCCTCATCAAAGGGCATTCGTCATCACGGACATGTCTTCTTTTTGATGTTCCAGGGAGCTGACTCTGGACATGCCCAAGATGTCCTGCTGGAATCTGGCTCGTGGCTACCCGAAGGTAGTCACCCAGATCACAGTGCACAGCGCTGAGGGCCTGGAGAAGAAGTATGCCAATGAAAGTAAGAACCGGAGTTCCGGTCGTGGCGCAGTGATTAACGAATCCGACTAGGAACCATGAGGTTGCGGGTTCGGTCCCTGCCCTTGCTCAGTGGGTTAACGATCCGGCGTTGCCGTGAGCTGTGGTGTAGGTTGCAGACGCGGCTCGGATCCCGCGTTGCTGTGGCTCTGGCGTAGGCCGGTGGCTACAGCTCCGATTGGACCCCTAGCCTGGGAACCTCCATGTGCCGCGGGAGCAGCCCAAGAAATAGCAAAAAGACAAAAAAAAAAGAAAGTAAGAACCACAGGGGTGTCTGGGAAAGCGAAATGCAGCACCACGCAGTGCAGAGATGGTTAGAAAAGATGGTCCCCGATGATGCTCGCCTGTGGTCATTCCAGTGTCAGGAAGTCCGGATGGCTGTCAACCATGGCAGAAAATGGGATATAAACTATTCTTATAGAAAGTGTAGGAATTCCCATGGTGGCTCAGTGGGTTAAGAACCTGATTAGCATCTGTGAGGATGCAAGCTCGATCTCTGGCCTTGCTCAGTGGGTTAAGGATCCGGCATTGCTGTGAGCTGCGGTGTAGGTCACAGACACGGCTTGGATCCAGCATTGCTGTGGCTCTGGCGTAGGTCGGCAGCTGCAGCTCCAATCTGACCCCTAGCCTGAGACCTTCCATATACTGCAGGTGTGACCCCCCCCCCCAGAAAAAAGGAAGTAGGAATCAAAGTCATTCTGGTACCTGGGTGCAGGTGTTATGCTGTTAGTCCCAGAATAGACTTAGTGAGATAGTTGCTTGACTATCTAGAAAGAGAACTTCAATCACTGTGTTAAAAATAAATGTGACTTTGTTGCAGCTGTAAACCCATATTTGGTCATCAAGTGCGGGAAGGAAGAAGTTCGTTCTCCCGTCCAAAAGAATACTGTTCACGCCATTTTTGACACCCAGGCCATATTCTACAGAAGGACCACTGACATTCCTATTATAGTGCAGGTAAGAATGTGGACAGGGATCCTCACGGTGGCTCATGTTCGGTACTAGGGTACTAGATGGTCCAAGGGCCTCACAGATGTCAAAGATACGAAGCCAGCCTTATCCTGGTTTTGTGTTTGTTTATTTGATACTCAAAGACACCTCCCACCAGACACCATCACTGACTTCCTTAATTGTCTCCCTCCTCAATATCCTCTCCTCTGTTTATTTCATTGTGAGCAGAAGCCCATGTGCTGGCAGAGACACGTGTTAAAATCCCATGTGGGGGAGCATGTGCCAGTTCAGATGCCCCTGATCAAGCCTGGTCAGGAAGGACCACTCTAGTCTGGCTGTTTTTTGGACTTAATGCTTCTGATCAGCTACTTTCAGGTGGCTATCTCGTAGGTCAAGATTGATCCTGAGCTTTCTTGCAGGCTTTTCATCTTTAGTCTTTGAGGTGCTCTCTCCTTAGCCAGAGAGGTATCAGGAAAGATCAGCTTTTGATTTTTTTTTTTTAAGGGCTGCACTCACAACAGATGAGAGTTCCCAGGCTAGGAGTCGAATCAGAGTCACAGCTACCGGCCTACACAACAGCCACAGCCATGCCAGATCTGAGCCGTGTCTGCAACCTACACCACAGCTCAGGGCAACACCAGATCCTTAACCCACTGAGCGAAGCCAGGGATTGAACCTGCATCCTCATGAGTGCTGGTCGGGTTCGTTACTGCTAAGCCACAACGGGAACTCCGGCCCTTGATTTCTTTTTTTCTTTCTTTTTTTTTTTTTTTTTTTTTTGTCTTTTTGCCATTTCTAGGGTCGCTCCCATGGCATATGGAGGTTCCCAGGCTAGGGGTCTAACGGAGGTACAGCTGCCAGCCTACACCAGAGCCACAGCAATGCAGGATCCAAGCCTCGTCTGCAACCTACACCACAGCTCATGGCAACGCCAGATCCTTAACCCACTGAGCAAGGCCAGGGATCAAACCCGCAACCTCATGGTTCCTAGTCGGATTCGTTAACCACTGCGCCACGACGGGAACTCCCTGGCCCTTGATTTTTAAAGAGACCTGCCTAAGCCTGGCATTAGGTTCTAGAGGCCACTGGGTAAGAGGGGTGCTCATCTTCACTCTCTAGAAGGCTACTCTCTTGTCTCTCCAGGTCTGGAACAGACGAAAATTCTGCGATCAGTTCTTGGGACAGGTAACTCTGGATGCCGACCCCAGTGACTGCCGTGATCTGAAGTCCCTGTACCTGCGTAAGAAGGGTGGCCCGACTGCCAAAGTTAAACAAGGCCACATCAGCTTCAAGGTTATTTCCAGTGATGACCTCACCGAGCTCTAAATCTCCAGCTCCAGAGAATTCTGACAGAGCTTTCCCATCTTTTAATTTTTCTGTCAGATGCTAGATCTTATCTAAGATTCTTAATCTTTTGAAAGAAAGAAATTCACAGTAATTAACTTTTCCTTTCTTCTGATCAGTTCCCCATACCTCCCGATCCGAGTAGCAGAAGTAGCTACATAACCTATATACCTCCAGCAGCTGGACAGGGGGAGGTGACAGTCCTATGTGGAGATCAGACAGATGTTTGGCCAGGACAGATCTCTAGGGCTTCCGGGGGTGAGAGTTAAGCAGGACAGCAACAATAGCCTGGACACCCTGCCGATGTCTTTGCTGTTTTCAGGTGCCCAATATAACTCCCCTGTAGGGCCTGTTGAGGAAGGAGAAGGGGTGCTCGAGGCCAAGCAGGTCTAGCCTGACATCCCAGCTCCCGCCTGAACGCTTACAGATGTCCCAGCAGCGTTTTACCCAGCAGCCAGAGCCTGTTTAGACGTCCCCAGCCCTTACCGCCACCACCGCCACCATCACCAGTCACCGCCTCCGGAGGAACTGGAGTCCTGCCCTCACCCAAGTCACCCCCCCACAGTAGGTTTTACCTTCATGTTGAGGAAGCTTCCTAGGTGCTTAATCAAGGGCCGGAGCTCGGCGAGGCTCAGACAGTGGGCAGGGCCCGAGCTCCAGCCCCAGTGGAAGCCAGCTGTGTGCCACACGAGGGAAAAGCGGAAGAAGCTGCAGTGGGAGACAAAGCCTCGGTCCCCCACCCATCCACACACACCTACACTCACACACGCGCACATGGGCGCGCACGAACTACCGTTCAGGCAGTCAGTGGGCAAGAGAAAGGAGGAATAAGGACCACACACACTGCAAGGATGCGAGAACTCCACCCAGGCCCAGTCCAGCCAGTTTGGGGCCCCTGACTGCAATGTGAAACCTCCTGCTGCTGCTAGGTTTATAAACAAGCCCCTTGTCCTGTGCCTCCTAATATCAGTGGTACTGAAGTCCCCATCTGGGGGCTTGAGACTCTGGGAGCCCAGCCCAGACGCCTCAAGCTTTTTTCTCTCAGTTTGGGAAGCTTCACTCCCTTGGGGGTGTTTGTGTGCCCTCTTGGTTTTTTTTTTGTTTGTTTGTTTGTTTTTGTTTTTTGGGTTTTTTTTTTTTTTTTTTGGTTCTTTCAGTCCTTCTATGGAATTTTCTCTGAAGTCAATCATTCTGAAATGTTCTTCCCTTCAGTTCATCTATCAGCATCCTACCCATCCTTCAAGGCCCAGCATAGATGCCACCTCCTCCATGAAGCCTTTCCCCACTGCCCCCACCCCCACCTCCTACAATATTTCAATGCTTCTGCAATGATGAATGAGATAAAATAGTTGTAGTCTTTAGTCTAGTCCAGCACGCAATCATTTAAAAAATTAATTTGTAGGATTTTCCTAGCACGCTCCTTCTCCTACCGTGTTCTTCAGTCTGTATAACTTCTGCGGTGCCTTCACCACACTGCCTTACGTAATCCGAACCACAATAAAATTCACATTCAATAAACTGACCAGTCTTTTTATATTTTCTTAAATTTCTTTGTCTTTTTTTTTTTTTCGTCTTTTTTTAGGGCCGCACCCGCGGCATATGGAGCTTCCCAGTCTAGGGGTCGAATTGGAGTTATAGCCGCCAGCCTACACCACAGCTCACGGCAACGCTGGATCCTTAACTCACTGAGCGAGGCCAGGGATCGAACCCACGTTGTCATGAGTACTAGTCAGGTTCATTAACTGCTGAGCCACAACGGGAACTCCCAAATGGACCAGTGTTGATGTGACTTGATGGCACAGGAGAGACAGCAAGAGTGGCCATCTGCTGAGACGCGTTTCTGGGCTCTTTGAGGTGGGGGTGGGGAGGTGTACTTAGTGCAGCCTGAGCCCAGGTACCAGTCTGATGGATGCTGAGGCCTTGGCTGCGTTCTGACAGTGTCACCCTTCAGGCAGGTGGGGGAGGGGTTGGTAGAATGGAGAGGGGGTCCTTTTCTCTTCCGTATTTAGGGATTGTTAGGTGGTATGGGTGGGCTCCGTGATTTTGAAACCCCCTCTGAGACCAGACTCAAGGCAAAGCTACGGTGGCCAGATTGTTCAAGGGCAGGCCTTCCAACAGGAGAAAATCCCAGTTCCTCTCCCTCAGCATATCCCTTAGAGCCGAACAGACGTGAGGACTTTGCTCGCTTATTTCCTCACCCGATTTGTCATCGGCCCCTTCTAGGATCGGCCAGCTAGGAGGGGAAGGCCTTCTTTTTCCTCCAGCTCTGCCTCCTGACAGGAAAGGATGCCCCAGGGCAGGGGAGGCACCTCCAAGCTCAATGGACCTGTCCTCAAGCACAGCCCTCATTCCCTGTCCCTGCAATACTAGCCTCGAACACACCGCGATGACATCTTAAACACAGACCTTGCCATGCGGGAGAGCTTTGTCAGACGTGATGTGTCCAATACAGATAATGTAATAGGTCTATACGGTCACCAGATGGCACTATGATATTACAATTAAGCTCCAGGGCGGCCCACTTTTAAGGATGAGATCTTTTTTTTTTTTTTTTTCTCCCAATAAAAAGAAGGAAAAAGAACACTTTTTGATTGTCTGCTATGGCAGACTCCATGCTCCATGCTCTCTATATGTGATCTCCTTTTAATTCACATTAACCACCGCATGAACTGCCATTATCCCTGTTTGTCAAAGGTAAGGAAATGAAGGAACAAAGATAAATAACAGATTTCCCACGCTTATAACAGAGAGGGTAAATAACATATAAATGACAAGGTGGTGAGTCAGTCATCATGTAACGATCATGCATCAGATAATCATGTCTATGGGACTCCTAAACCTGGACCTTTTCCATGAAAATATGCTGTCCCCAAGAAAGTGGTGACTTCTGCCCTACAGATGTGGTACCAGATGTGTGTCCACGATACGGTATCAAGAACTCTGAAAACAGCACACCAAAGGGTTCTCGCAGAGGCTTTTTTAAAAATGAAAGTTGAGTTCATTTACAATGCTCTGTCAATTTTTGCTGTATAGCAAAGTGACCCAGTCATACGTATCTATACATTCTACATTCTTTTGCTTCTCAACGTCTTTCCCTCTCTAACTCACACACACACACACATACGCTGATGTCCACACACCTATAGTGTGGAGGTAGATCTCGTCTTCCCAAAAGGAATCCAGTGCACTAATATGTATCAATGTGTATTGGATAACAACATAAATGACGCTCAAAATAATTATGCTGAGTGAAAGAAGACAGAAAAAAAGCAGGGGTACATCCTGCCTGGTTCCATTCGTATAAAATCTTGAAAATGCAAACTACTCTACCTGAGGAGGCAGGGAGGGAAGATAGGAAAGGAATATAAAGTGACTTGAGGAAAGTTTGGGGACTAATGATTGGACTCATTATCTCGGAACTACTGTGTATCTTCATTGTTGAGGTGGTTACATGACTCTACACATCTCTCAAAATTAATTGACTTTTACTACACATCAACTTTTAAGAAGCAAAGCCTTATAACCACTTGATCATGCCCTACTAATCTTTTAAAATTTCATAGCTATTGTATCCGAATACATTAACAGTTCCTCCAGACAATGTTACAATTTTTGCTTTCAACAGTCTTACCTATTTTAAAGAACTTAAGGGGGGAAGGAAATAGGATTTTATATTTACTAGTTCTGTTTCACTTCTTTATTCCTGAAGTTCCAAGATTCTCTTTGGTATCGTTTATAGACACCCTGAAGAAGTTCCTTTAGTATTTCTTCCAGAGCTGTTAATGCATTCTCTTAGTATCTATTCATCTGAGAATATCTTTATTTTGCCTTCATTTCTGAAGAATATTTTTGCTGGATATAGGACTCACATTTGGTAGTTTTGTCTTTTCAGCAATTTAAAGACATAGTTCCTTTGTCTTCTGCCCTCCATGGTTTCTGATGAAAAAGCCACAGGATTTCAAATTCTTGTTACATAGATCATGTGTCACTTTCCTCTAGCTGTTCTCAAGATTTTTCTCTATCTTTAGTGTTCATCTGTGTTCTTATCTGTCTAGGAGTGATTTTCTTTGTGTTCATACAGTTTGGAGTTCCCTGCCTTCTTGGATGCATAAATAGTTGTCTCTAATCAAATTTGGGGAAGGTTTCAGCAGGTGTTTATTCAAAAATTACTTTCTGGACCAATTCTTTTTCTGTTCCCTCTGGACTTTTAGGAACATGAATATTAGACCTTTTTATATTGTCCCAGAGATCCTGGAAGCTCTGTTCAATTTCTTTTCATTTTGCAGTTGGTGTAATTTAACAATTTTAATTTAAAAGAATCTGCGTAGAGCGAATGACTTGATAGAAATAAGCACAGAGACCTATTGGATCGCAAGGAGGTACACCCAATCCCAGGGGTCAAGGAAAGCTTTCTGGAAAGGGTGCTGCCGAAGCTGAATCCTGATGGATGAATACAACTGGCCAAATGAAGTAGGGAGGGACCTGCAGTTAGAGGCAGCGAGAATGATGCGTGCAAGTGCAGGGACTTGCAAGGGAGCGTGAAAGGTTTTTTAAAAAACAATTAGTTACAGTTGAAACATACGATGCTAAAGTGGGAAGGATGAAAGATGATGTTTGAGGAGTAAATGGAACAAATCACGAGAGGGCCTATATTTCAGGATGAGGATTTTTGACTCAACCAATCCTGATGACAACTGGGAAAGAAGAAAAACTTTCTAAAAGTGTGACTGGAGTTTCTTTTTCCTTCTTTTTGCTTTTCTGAATTTTCTCAGGTTTCTATACTGGACATGTTTCACTGTTTAATCGTCACAGCTTTAGTAAACATTTAATCGATGTATCCTACAACTCACCAATTTAAAGTGTGCAATTCAGTGGTTTCTGGCATATGTACAGAGCTGAGCAACAATCACCACAATCAATTTTAGAACAATTTCATTACTTCCAAAAAGAAACCCTGTACTTCCCCACTTCCTCCTAATCCCCTTCTCCTCCAATTTAGGAAACCACTAATCTATTTTCTGTGTCTATGGATTTGCCTATTCTGGACCTTTCATACAAATGGAATCATATGAAGTGTGGCTTTTTGTGTTTGACTTCTTTTATTTGGCACAATATTTCCAGTGTTCTTCTATACTGTAGCACAGATTCTTACCTCATTTCATTTCCAGATAATATTTAATCATACATACATACCACATTTTATCTATTCACTCACCAGTTGATGGACACTTGGGTTGCTTTCCCTTGATGGCTGTTATGAATAACACGGTTGTGAACATTTGTGTACACGTTTTTTTTTTTTTGTGGGGACATTTATTTTCAGTTCTCTTGGGTGTGTAACAATGGATGGAATTGCTATATCACATGGTAGGTCTATGCCTAACCTTTTGAGTAACTGACAGATTGTTTTTCAAAGCAGCTGCATCATTTTGCATTCTCACCAGATAGTGTATAAGGGTTCCAATTTCTCCACATCCTTGCCACCACTTGTTTTTTCTTTTGTTTTGTTTTTTGTTTTTTTGGTTTTTTTTGCTTTTTAGGGCCACACCCATGGTATTTGGAGGTTCCCAGGCTAGGGGGTCAAATCAGAGCTACAGCTGCCAGCCTAGGCCACAGCCACAGCAACACCAGATACCGAGCTGCATCTGCGACCTACACCACAGCTCATGGCAATGCTGGATCCTTAACCCACTGAGCGAGGCCAGGGATAGATCGAACCTGCAACCTCATGGTTCCTAGTCGGATTCGTTAACCACTGAGCCACGGGAACTCCCAACACTTGTTATTATCTGTCTTCTTAATTACATCTATCCTAGTGATCGATCATTGTGGTTTTGATTTGTCTTTTTCTGATGACTAATAATGTTGAGCATGTTTTGTTTTGTTTTGTTTTTCGCCTTTTTGCCTTTTCTAGGGCCGCTCCCGCGGCATATGAAGGTTCTCAGGCTAGGGATCGAATTGGACCCATAGCCACCGGCCTATGCCAGAGCCACAGCAGCACGGAATCCGAGCCGCATCTGCGACCTACACCACAGCTCACGGCAACACCGGATCCTTCACCCACTGAGCAAGGCCAGGGATCAAACCTGCAACCTCATGGTTCCTAGTCGGATTCATTAACCACTGCGCCACGACGGGAACTCCTGTTGAGCATGTTTTTATATGTGCTTATTGGCCATTTGTACATTTTTTTGGGAAAAATGTCTATTCAACTCTTTTGTGCATTTTTAATTGGGTTATTTTTCTTTTCATTATTGAGTTGTAGGTATTGTTTATAGATTCTGGATCTAATTCATTTAATAGATATGTGATTTGCAAATATTTTCTCCAATTCTGTGGGTTGCTTTTTCTATTTTTTCCTTCTTTCTTTCCTCTTTTTTTTTTTTTCTTTTTAGGGCCTCACCCAAAGTGTATGGAAATTCCCAGGCTAGGGGTTGAATTGGAGATGCAGCCGCCAGTCTACACCACAGCCACAGCAATGCCAAATCCCAGCCCTGTCTGTCACCTACACCACAGCTCACGGCAACACCAGATCCTTAACCCACTGAGCGAGGCCAGGGACTGAACCTGCAACCTCATGGATACTAGTCAGGTGTCACCACTGAGCCACAATGGGAACTCCACTTTTTCTATTTCTTGATGGTGTTCTTTGAAAGAAAAAAGTTTTTAATTTTGGTGATGTCCAGTGTATCTATTTTTCTTTTGTTGCTTATGGTTTTGTTATGATATTGAAGAAACCATGGTTTAATCCAGGGTTGCAAGATTTATGTCATGTCTTCTTCTAAGAGTTTTGATGTTTTAGCTCCTATGTGTAGGCCTTTGACGTCTTTTCAGTTAATTTTTGTATATGATGTAAAGCAAGGGTCCAAATTCATATTTTTTTTTTCTTTTTTGTCTTTTTTGCCATTTCCTGGGCCGCTCCCGCGGCATATGGAGGTTCTCAGGCTAGGGGTCTAATCAGAGCTATAGCCACCGGCCTACGCCAGAGCCACAGCAACGCGGGATCCGAGCCGCGTCTGCAACCTACACCACAGCTCACGGCAACGCCAGATCGTTAACCCACTGAGCAAGGGCAGGGATCGAACCCGCAACCTCATGGTTCCTAGTCGGATTCGGTAACCACTGTGCCACGAAGGGAACTCCCAAATTCATATTTTTGCATGTGGAAATCCAGTTGTCCCAGCACCATTTGTTGAAAAGACTCTTCTTTCTGCCATGTATAATTTTGGCACTCTTACTGCAAACCGATTGACCACAAGTGTATGGGTTTATTTCTGGGCTGTCAATTCTATTTCATTTATCTATAAGTCTATCTTTACATCATTACTACACTGTTTTGACTACTGAAGTTTTGCAGTCCATTTTAAAATCAGGAATGGGGGACTTCCAGTTTTGCTCTTCCTTTTCAAGATTGTTTTGGCTATTCTAGATCTCTTGCACTTCCATGTACAGTTTAGGATAAGATTGTAATTTCTGGAAAGAGCTAGCTGGGATTTTGACAGGGATTGCTTTAAATGTGTAGATCAACTTGGGTCATACTGCCATCTGTAAATGTTAAATAGCATTTAACTTAACATCAAAATGAACATGAGCCGTGCATTGCTTTTTAGATAAAAGCTAAACTAATATTATTTGTTTATAAAATGGTGCAATAACCCCATTTAAGGCCCCTCTTTCAGGGTTGTTTCTAACCGGTCCTTCAGAAACAGAAACAAAGACCTTGCTATCAGAACTGGGCCATATCAAAAAGGGACAGCTCTGACTCCAAGGACCCTCGTTTTGCAGACTCACTCTTCATACGGTCTCAGGCTGGGCAAGGGTAGAAGAAAACTAACATTTATCAAGAGCATCATACTGTTTGCTGAGTCCTGTGCCCTGCATTTCCCCACAACATGGTTTCATTAAAACTTTACAATGAGCTTTTTACATCAGTGTAACTAGTCCAGTTTTGCAGATGATGAAGGGGAAGCCTGGGGAGGTTAAGAAGTTGGATCAAACTCACTGAGCTTTTAGGTGGCAGAGGTGGGATTTGAGTTAAAGTTGTTCTAACTCCAGAGCCTCTAATACGCCCACTGTTCCCATGCCCCGAGACCACTGACAGTAGGAAAACATCTGTCAAACCCCTTTTTAATCCTGTTTCCCAGACGTAGTAGAGAGGTTTCATCTCCTTTCTCTAGACCTTCTTGGGGTGTTGAGTTGCTCCCAGATTCTCCTTGCAGATGTTGAAGGTCACAAGGGAAGTCTGTAGTCTGTGCCCAGGATCATATCCCTGCTGACTTGGACTCTGGCACTGTGCATCTCTCCAGTGGAGCTCTGTCCAGAGAAGGGCATTGCCTTTTGCCCCAGGGCTGGACTTATAGCCAAACCAACAACATTCATACTTGTGGATTTCAGTGTAGACCTTTTCACTTGGTAAAAACATGTGGGATAAAGCTCCCAGCGACAATTGTGCAAAGAGCCCATTTTTCCCTGTAGTGGAAGATTTCTGTGTGTCTAGCTCTAGACCACTATAGGGCTATTTCCAAGGATTCCAAATATATTTAATCCATCCAGGTTATTGGTCAAGATCATACTTTCTTGAGCATTAAGATGAGAGGAGAGTTAGCTTACCTTCCAGGATGGGAGCTGGCCCGCAGCAATTGGAAGGGCAAATTCCGACACCGTGAAATAGAGAACACCACCTGATTTTTCTGAATGTTGCCCAGGTAGGCAAGCCTCAGCTAGGACGTTTGGTAGGTTGGGTGTAATAAAGTCATTTTCAACTTAAAATATTTTCAACTTGCAATGGGTTTTTATTATTATTATTATTATTTTGCATTTTAGGGCTGCACCTGCGGCATATGGAGGTTCCCAGGCTAGGGATCTAATCGAAGCTGCAGATGCCAACCTATACCAGAGCCACAGCAATGCCAGATCCCATCCACATCTGCAACCTACACCACAGCTCATGGCAACACCAGATCCTTAACCCACTGAGCGAGGCCAGGGATCGAACCCGCAACCTCATGGTTCCTAGTTGGATTCATTTCCACTGCACTACAGTGGGAACTCCCAACTTTCCATAGGTTTATTGGAATGCAACCCCACCATAAGTTGAGGAAGGCCAGTTGTTTTTATTCAGACAGTTTCATTGAAGTATAACAAATACAATAAGATTGCTTGATTTTAATTGCACGATTCAGTTATGGGTCAACTATGTCTTATAAGAATGCTGTAATGCCTTCTGCTAAAATAAATGGAAATAGTTGGATCTTTCCCAAGAGTACTGTCTTATGGCTTTAAGAGTGTCACACAATGGATTTGGCAATATAAGAAGAGGAAAGATTTGCTAACTATTAAAGAACTGGTTATTTCAGCCAAGATGGGTGAGGACTTGAAATACAAATGTGACACAAGGCTTGCTTTGCATAGCACAAGATTTCACTAATACGGAAAGCATAACTGGATGCTATCTCCAGATGCAAGCCATCAGCTTTAGCAAAGATTTCTTGCTTTTGCATGTAGATGGGGGGGAAATTGGGTGTATACTCAGACCTTGCACACACTTCACCACCCAGGGCCCTCCCAGTCTGGTCCCACATGGGACCAGAAGGTCTCTAACAATGGTTACCATCTTATGGGTGAAACATTCCTCTGCATTTAGATTGTCAAAGTTCACTCAGGGCAGTGGCTACTAACTGAAGGCATTCCAGTTGGCTAGGATAGCTTTGCAAGCTAATAATAATAATAATATACCATTTATTGAGTTCCTACTATGTGACCAAATGAACATTTCGATATAACTTTTTCATTCATCACATCTCCGTAATGTATATCTATCCTCTTTTTATAATTGAAACTCACCCTGAAGGTGTGGTGTATATACATATATTGTGAGGGACTATTACTCAGACATAAAAAGTGATGAAATTCTTCCATTTGAAACAACGTGAATGGACCTGACAGATATTATGTTTAGTGAAATAAGTCAGAGAAATACAAGTATTACGTGTTATCCCTTATTTATGGAATCTAAAAAAATAAAACAAACAAATGTATATAACAAAACAGAAACAGACTCGCAGATAATAGAGAACTAGTGGTTACCAGTGAGGAGAGGGAAGGGCGGAGGGGCAGGATAGGGTAGGGGATTAAGAGCTACAAACTACTACATATCAAATAAATAAGCTACAAGGATATATTGTACAGCACAGGGAATAGAGCCAATATTTTACAATAATGATAAATGAAGGTCAATCTATAAAAATATTGAATAACTAGGAAACTAATCACACCTGAAACTAATATAATAATGTAAATCAACTGTAGTTCAGTAAGAACAAAATAGAAAAACAAAACAACAACAAACAACAAAACAACCAAAAAAAGAGAAGTGAAATGCAATTCTAGCTCTGAAATCTAAACTCTTAATCCCATATAAGCCTAAGAGGGGGTCCCATAATTTAAGAGATTCGAGTGAATCGACAGAACATAGTCCAGTCTAGTTGACACAAGAACAAAAGAGGTGGTGGGAGCCAGGATGGAGTGTTTTTGGTACTGGGTTGCTATCTGACTAGTAATGACAAGTTTACTCTCATTATTTTATTTTTAGTGGGAAACCCCACTATCCAGAGACTTCTTCTAGGGGAGAGAAAGTGAAAGGTATGGGAACTTAAGAAGCTCGTGGAATATATAGCTAAAGTAGGATCTACTAGAAACATATAGACCGCTGCCCCTTTGGCATGTTGTTGCAAACTCGAATGGAAGAAGCACCAGTGCGATGGCGGAGTATGATGTCAGGAGCTGCATGAAGGGGTGCCTCCCTGGTGACCCCCAAATGATTGCTCTATCTATGAATAGGGAGAAAAATGGGTGAAATGATCACAGCGGACCACAGTATATACTCCAGCCATAGGCAATTAAGGGAAAGCCACTGGGCCACCGTCCACATATGCTGGGTGGCAAAGTAAAGGCCTCTCCAGGCAGGGTTCATCCCTTTACTTCTTAAACACTTAGAGTCTGAAGAGCCAAAGTTGTCCTCGGCCTGGCTCCTGCAGCTGCAGGTGCCAGCTCAGGTGTAGCCAGGTACATGACAACGACGTACAACATGATCAGACATTATTCATTACAGTCCGTGTGTGCGGGGAGGTGGGTTATGGGTATGTGTGTGGGTGGGTGTGGCCTCCTTTACTTGTGACATCAAGATGGTGACAGAAATGTTGGTGGGAAACCTGAAGACCTGAGAAAATGAGGTGGGCAAACGGAGGTGGGCGCACGGCATCTTATGAAGCCTGCGGCCATGTGCTGAACCTCACCTTTCGCATCAGAGAAACAGTGGTTCCTGGAAGGTCAGAGAGAGTGCAAAGGCCCAGCACGGCCAACATCGCATCCTTCATGGTACAGATGTTAGCGCAGATGACGTCAAGGCTTGGACTTCCTTAATAACCTATAAAATGCTATGATTCATACACAGGTTGAAGGCGGGCTTAAGGTAGGTGTTAATTACGCTCGCAGGGATACAGATCACAAATTAGAAAAGATTGTAGGAGTGTACCATAGAGCTCAAGAAAAAGGGTTGCATTGATTCTGGAATTGATGCTTTTTCTTTCTTTCTTTTTTTTTTTTAATGAAAATATAGTTGATTTACAATGTTGTACCAATTTCTGCTGTACAGCAGTGACCCAGTCATATATATATATATATATATATATATATATATATATATATATACACATTCTTTGTCTCATATCATCCCCATCATGTTCTAGCCCAGAGATTGGACCCAGTTCCCCATGTTATACAGTAGGACCTCATTGCCCATCCATTCTAAATGTAATAGTTTCCATAGAATTGATGGTTTTGATCCTTGTATGAGTGCTCATGAAAGGGAAATGTTTCAGGTCGCAGATGTTTATCCCGGGACCGTGGGTCTTTCCTTTTTTCTTTTTAGGGCCTCACCCACAGCATATGGAAGTTCCCAGGCTAGGGGTCAAATTGGAGCTACAGCCTACACCACAGTTCATGGCAACGCCGGATCCTTAACCCACTGAGCAAAGCCAGGGATCCAACCTGCGTTTCCGCGGATGCTGGTCAGATTCGTTTCCGCCAAGCCACAATGGGAACTCCCCCATGGGCTATTCTGATGTTAATACACATGCCTGGGTCTTTGGTAAACATATTACTCTAAGTGGTATCCACGTTGCTCTGTCCTGGGAGAGGAATCTTTAATGGCATTGAAAAATTCATGAATGAATCTTCTTGCAGGAGCGTCTTGAGGTTGTCCTCCAGTGTGGGGGATAAAACCCTTATTGCTGGGTATTTGGTTACATTGGTCTGCACTTTATGTGGTACCTGCATAATTTTGATGCCAGATATGTTGATGAGGTTGATGATAACATATGGAATCCAGATAGTATCTGCTGAAGGACTTAGAAGACTATATTGCAAACTGGGACAATATCGTCTTTTTTTCTTTTTTTTGCTTTCCAGGGCAGCAACCGCAGCATATGGAGGTTCCCAGGCTAGGGGTCGAATTGGAGCTGCACCTGCCAGCCTACACCACAGTCACAGCAATGGGGGGATCTGAGCCGCATCTGTGACCTACACCTCAGCTCACAGCAATGCTGGAACCTTAACCCACTGAGCAAGGCCAGGGATTGAACCCATATCCTCATGGATACTACTCGGGTTCTTAACCTGCTGAGCCCAACAGGAACTGCCAATATTGTCTTTTCTACAGTCAAGTCTTTTTTTTTTTTAAATAGAGCATCACTTTTACTGTACAGCAGAAATTGATGTAACACTGTAAATCAACTATATTTAATGAAAATAAAATTAAAGATAAAATAAAAAATTGTATAGTTAAGTCTTATGATTGAAATGTCCTGAAAGCAGATTATGACATAGGCACTTGTGCTTCAGGTGAAAACAGCTTCCCAAATACAATACACCCCAGGAGTTCCCGTCATGGCTCAGTGGTTAAGGAACCCGACGAGTAACCATGAGGTCGTGGGTTTGATCCCTGCCCTTGCTCAGTGGGTTAAGAATCTGGCGTTGCCATGAGCTGTGGTGTAGGTCGCAGACGCGGCTCGGATCCCGTGTTGCTGTGACTCTGGCGTAGGCCGGAGGCTACAGCTCTGATTAGACCCCTAGCCTGGGAACCTCCACATGCTGCGGGAGTGGCCCCAGTAAAGGCAAAAAGACAAAAAACAAAGCAAAACAAAACAAAACACATTGTTTCTCTTTATGAATTTTATTCTCATGCAACACCATAAGCTGAGGAGCCAGTCAATCCATGCCCACAGGGAAGAACACTTGGGCAATGATATTTGAGCTCCCACCTCCCCAGGGAAGCCTCAGAAGGGCCTGAAGAGATGGTGGGTTCTCTGGCTACCTAAAATGGGCAGGATGAGGGACAGGGGGATTTAAGTTAGGGAGGACCTTCTTGGTACCACAGTAATGAATAGTTGGGGGTGGAAGTGGATGGGGGCATGAGATCCAGCCTGCCTCCTATCTCCTTGCCAGGACCTCAGAAGTGTCATGGGGGAGGTATCAAGCCATCTGTTGCTTTTCTTATGGGAAATTTTATTGGGGTAACTGCAGATCCACGTGGAGTTGTTAGATTCCTTTACCATTTTCCCCAGTGGTAATAGACTCTTGCTTCATACTTCATGGGAGTGCATATCCCTAGGAAACAGGGTGAGGGCATGCTAGTTAAAATATTAAAGTCCATGAAGAATGGGGCCTAGCTGCCATTTTCCTTTTTATTCCAAGGAGGGTTGCTTGGGGGGAATAAATGGAGAATTTGCAAAGGAGTGACTGTAGCAAATGCTGCAGATCAATGTCTGCGGAAGGCGGAGGGTCTGGAAGGGGCCGGGCTATGCACTGGTTGATCTGACAAGTCCCAGGAAGGGAGAGGGGAAGACCAAGGCCAGACTTATCCCCTGTTTCAGTGAGGTGCCAGAACTGGAAAAAGAACCATCAAATCGGAGTTTCCTTCGTGGCTTAGCAGTTAACGAATCCGACTAGGATCCATGAGGATGCGGGTCCGATCCCTGGCCTCACTCAGTGGCTTAAGGATCTGGTGTTGCCGTGAGCTGTGGTGTACGTCGCAGACATGGCTTGGATCCCATGTTGCTGTGGCTGTGGCTTGGCCAGCGGCTACAGCTCCAATTGGACCCCTAGCCTGGGAACCTCCATATGCCATGGGTGCGGCCCTGGAAAAGGCAAAAAAAAAAAAACAACCCCAACCATCACATGGGTCCAAAGATAGGGAAGAACCAGTTGATTTCATGGGACAGGTTTCTGCTGTTGGATATGGAAGAGAAAACAAGTGAAAAGAAACCTGCTATGAAACTGTAAGAGGAGGAGTCACCCCAGTGCCCTCCCCAGAGGCCACTAGCACCAGGGACTGGTGTGGCTATTGAAGACACAGATAGACACAGATCAGTGGAGTGGCAAGCAGAGTCACAATGGGAAAATGGCATTGGTACAGGATTAGCAGGAGGCAGTGGTAGCAGTGGGGCTTGACGCAGGCATATGGAAAGCCACCAGATGCCACCCCAGTGTCTGGAGGCCAGGGCCCCATGGGATGTAGAGAACAAACACAGTGTACGAGGCACATCAGGTATTTCATCCCCCTTCCCCCACTTCAGTAGGTCAGGAACCTAGACGAGGCTTGAGTTCCAGCAACTGAGCTAGCGGGGCCGAGCTGCGGCATAAAGACATTTATCTTTCTTTGGAACCCCGTTCCTTCAAGTTGTTTTGACAAAGGAAATGCCTTTGAAATTTTCTTTTCCAATGGAAGACATTGCTAATGTGCTAACACATAAAAAGTATTTCTACCTTATTTGATAGGCGTAGAAAAATACCAGGAGGCACCCTGTCAATCCAAGTTGGAAGGCTATGAAGCTACTAGCAGGAGAGGCAACACCGTAATTCATGCATGTGGCAGCGGAGAACTTAGGAAAAGGCTAGCTACTCATTTAGTTGCCCATTCATACGTACTGAAACGCCTCTTTTGCCCTCAACACCGAGATTCAGTGAGGAATAAAGCTTGCACGTAAATCTAGTGAACTAAAAAACGATCACATAGCATTTGCTAAGATATATAATCCGCTCGAAGGAAATAGAGTATCCACTTACACAAAGGTTTCCGATTATATATACACGCTCCAGAAGGAACACTATGCCCACTGGACACGCGTCACCAGGGTAACAAACCTCCAGTTGCTAAATCTCTGGTGTTTTTAAGCCTTGAGGACTCAGAGAGTTTCCGACAAGCCTGACTCCGATATGTGTTCAGCAGCTTTCAAGGCGGTTTACTGTCATTTCGTCATTGAAAAAGAAAGTTACTTTCTCAGAAAAGTCCACCATGCCTGACATAGAGCAGGAGCTCAATAAATCCTTTTGGAATGAATACATGTTCTCAGTAATGTGGGTTTGGAATCTCCCCTGTGACCCGTAGCCTGTGATTCTAGATATAAAAATAAAAACTAAACATTACAGCTTTACTCGTTCCAAATTTTCCAAGCAGAAAGATGAGCAAAAGCAAATTATTACATATGTAAATTATCACACATGTAAATATGTAAATTACACATGTAAATATGTAAATGACTACCTATCACATTTGGCAGTTTTCCTTCATCTAGTCCTTGGATCTGCCAGGATTTTGCCCTGCACTGAGTACATGCATTCATCTCTCTGAGCTACGCCATGTAAAAACCCAACGGAGATTCTGGGCAAGTGTTGTTTAGTGGCAGGATCTGCAGGATATAGCCCGTGTTGCTTACAAGTCTGGGCATTTTTCTGCCTTGATACATGTGAGAGAACGCTACACTCCAACCTGTGAAACAGGTAAACGGCCAAGGCCACGGAGGTGGGTGGGAAGGTGACAGAAGAGAGGTGCACCAGCTCCATGATGTTTGTCATTTTTATTTGCAATACTTTAGGTCCAAGTTTCAAACTGCAATATTTTTACACTCAAGACACAGTCATGCACAATCCATATTTCAATTTTCTATTGCTTCAACCACAATTTAAAATAACAAGATTGGAAATCAAAGTCCTTAAAAAGATCAGATGCTGAGGTCAGAAAGATGGAACCACACCATCAGCAGGTCTACAAAAGAAATAACTTACTTAAAAACCCAACAAACAAAAAGACCATAAATACCTTTAATCCAAAGTTACAGAAGAATTTCACTACACATAGGTTTACAGATAACACATTTTAACAAAAGTAAAGCACAGCCAAAGGAGATACAATTCTGATAAACAATGGAAATCTAGATCCTCCTCAACTCGTTTTGTCTGGATATCATGAGTATAATCCCAGTACACATCACGACCCTGTGATCTGTCTCTTCCTTGCCGATGTACTGAGATTTAAAACTCAACCCACTAATGGTTATAGACTTTTGTGAAAGGTCTTATCATCACTAATGAATATAGGATATGCGGGTCCATAAAGCACACCATACACAAGCACACACACTGAACTTGAATTTCACACTCAGGGCTGGTTGGCACCGCTGTAGGCAGGGTATTGGGACTGTCCACTAACTACCAGTTTATCCTCTTTCCAGGAGCATGCTCATCCAGCTGGCCCATCCCTGTGGGAGTTGTCATCGGAAATGCTATCTTTGGCTCCCAACAAGTGGATTTGTCAACACTCCTTATTGCAAATAGCATGTAATCACTTTTTCCTTTTCCTCTCTGCAAGCTGCAAGTGCTTAGGCCCACTCAGAAGTCTCAGCCATGCACATGCATGGGTGCTGCCATCTTGTGCCATTTACGAAGTAAACTCTATAAAGCCCAACACCGCTTCATAGGACAGAAGAGGCAAGTAGAGTTCTATTCTAGCAAGTGTGACAGTGTATTTCTGTTCTAGTAGCAAATACGGGCCACAGCTTAAGGAAAACCAGACTCTGCAGACAGAGTGTATGGAAAATGAAAAACTGGGAACACACAACAGAAAAAGAACAGTAAAACAAAAACAAAACAACTGTGAAGGAATTGGAAGGCTGCCACAAGTTTTATCAACATTCCCTAGTATTATTAACTTCATTCACTTGAGGTTTGGGTTTTGTTTTGTTTTTTTTTTTTTTTTTGTTTTTGGCTTCATCTCACATAGTTCTATTGTTTAACTGCAACATAAGAGACCCAGGCTTAGGCATGCGATATTTGCCATCACTTCAGTAGGTTGAATTAGCATGGCCATCTGGAGTACCACAGAATGTTCAAGCTTTTGGAAAGCCTTGGAAATCTAGTCCCATACCCCTATTTTATCGATGAAGGAACAGCTGCAACATGGTTAAGTGACTTGCCCAAGGTCACACTAAGTTAGTAATAGAGCCCATATAGAATGCAGGTATCGTTACTTCTAGGCTAGTACTTTTCCCACTACATCTGATCTACATCTCGAACCTGACTAATTCTAATGGCTGTTGATTTCCTCTTAGGTCCTAAATCAGCTGAACATGGTACCTGCTGTACCACTGGCATTATGGGATAGCATTTACCTGATGGCAGCTTCCAAAGGAGACTTCTGATGGCATTCGCCAGTTTCGAGAAGTTGATCTTGCAAGTGTGACTCTGTTATGTGGCAGTAAATGCTATTTGTTGTTATTTTGGTCTACTTGAACATGGAAGTGTGCATGTGGAAGTGACATCTCAGTGCCCGCATTTGCAAATTCAGTTAGATATTTTAGAATATTAAACAGACATTCCCGATGCATGAGGAGCTGGGTTATATTCATTTAGTCACTAAAGAAGGGTGGGATCAGAAAAGGAGTAGGAAAAAAATGAAAGCTAACCAACAGAAAGATTATATCAGAAACAAATTTCCTATGAAAAATTCTTTCTTTGGAAAAATATTTCCATTATTTCCAAGGTCCCACTTGTTTCCTTCCCAATCCACATGCAAATCTAGGTTCAGAATTGTGTGTTAAGTTCACTCAAAATCCCAAGTCTATTAGGCTGTCGATTTATAAATGCTGAATGTCGGTCCTTTTGCTCAGAGACGGGGAGAAGTTGGCATCACTGACCATGCCTTTACTCAACCGAATATAAATTGCAAGTAGCTCAGAAAAGGACCATGAGATTCAACTGGGGATGGCAGGGTTAGGGCTCTTATAAGTAGATATATGCTGAGGATGGACAAAGAAAAGTCTGTGGGTTCTCTAGGTATAAGGTCTGCTCTTGGTGAAACTAGGCAACATCTGAGGCCACTACTGCATGATCAAAGTCCTCACCTAAAATTTCTTTGGTGAGTTAGAAGGAAATTCCTCTCTTTGGGTAGATAGTCTCCCTTTTGCTCTTTAAAAACGACAGTAGTTTACTGCATACGACCTGTAATCAGGCAGGACAGAAAGCACATAGAGGCCACCTGCCATCTCAGGCCATTTAAAAGGAGTGTGACTGAATGCCAACAGGCAAAGGCAGTTCTAAATATTTGTCTTAATGTTTCCATAGTCAGCTTCGAAATGCAAGCCCTGTCTTCTATTGAAATCGACAGGACCTGCCCACTGTTCGGTTTAAAAAAAAAAAAAACCCTACCTGAATGACAATATATCCTGGTGGAAAAGGAAAAGGGGGGAGCTGTGGATTTTATCCTTCTTCCAAAATTCAGCCTGAAAATCTGCTAAAATGATCCAGAAAGGTGATAGCTGAAACGGATGTTATCAAGGGAGCTAATCAAAGGTCACCCTTCCAACCTAACGGAACCAAAACCGAAGGATGTGTTTGGAGTTCCAAGAGCGACATCTCCTAGCTTTAACTTGTAGATAACAGTCCCCTAAGAAAGCACGTGCCATACCCAAGCATGTGCCAACCTCAGCACCCAGGCAAAGAGAAAGCCTATGGAATAATTGTAACTAGCAAATACCTGTGCCCTGCATGCTCTGGGCTCTGGCCAGAAGGCACCTGCTTCTGGCATCTTTTCTATGTTTCTACAGTCCCCCTTTCTGATGTTTATTTATTATAAAGCAATATTATAACAACATCAAAGAAAACTGTCCAAAGGAAAAAACAAATTCACATAATCCCACCGCCTGAACACAACCGGTTTCCATTATCTGTGTTCCCAGTCTTTGTTCATATGCATGTTTATTTTTACATAGTTGTAATCCCTGTTTACGTTCTTTAAAGGTGATTTTAGAGATTCTCTCTCAGAACTGGCAGCCTCATTAGAAATAAACAACCCACTGAGCAAAGGAATATAATTATTTACACGATCTTTGAGCTGAGAAATATCCTTTATAGACAAACATCTCAAACTATCAAAACAGTTATACAGACGACAGGAAGCAATTTCATATTTCTTTTTCTTTTAGCAATGGAATGTGCTTCACAGGGGAGGGAACGATGTGGGGATCAGGTGGTTAAACTCAAACATTGGGGTGCAATTCACAAGCCTGAAAGAAATCTGGATAACACAATTAAAGAATAAATACTTGAGTTAAATCTTCTTACATGACTTGGCCATCCAGTAGCCAAAATGGAACATGGACACACAAATATTTACAATGACACATAGACAAGATCAGCAAGAACGAAGTCATTACCCAACATGGTGACTGATTTGAGGGGATCGTGTCATCCAAAAATCCTCATGGGATTATGACAACGTACCGGATCCATGCTACGACATTAATGTTCTTTTCTTTCTTAAATAAATAATCTCTACTGTGCTTCTCACCCTTCCCTGACTTCCCCACTGCCCTATCCCTATCTCAGGACATTTTGGAATCAACATTCGACGGTGTGCCCTCATCACCTCAGGGCACACTAGCGACTTTAAAGATCTGGATAGACTCACCTGCGTCAAGATGAGCTAAAAAAAATCCAGGGAAAGGGAATAAACTATTAACCATCTGGAGTCCAACTTGGTCAAATCTACCAAATGTGAATCCTTCAGCGTCATTTTGGCAGGAGAAACAGCTTCTCTTTAATACTTATTAGAAATATACATAACTCTCCAACATGGGGAAGGGTCTTTAGAAGCCGTTCCCATTTTAAAAATTTACATAGATAGAAGTTTGTATGAGTAAAACCTACTGGGTTATAGGATCATAAAATCTTGGTACAACGGGATGTGGGGAAGTAGTACCGGGCTCCTCGTGGTTAATATGCTGAATTGAAAAAGCATAAAAGAGGAGCCACTGCTCTGCCCACAGCAATCTGAAGGATCACTGCTCCAGGTCTTCCCCCCCAAAAAGGCCTTTATGATCTATAAGGGATGCTAACAGACAGCTAGGGCTTCCCAACCAGTTTTGGGGCTCTCTCCACTGGCCGGGCATAGTTACCAGTGTGTTGAATTCTATTCGCATCCCAGGTATTATTTCATTGAATTCCCTGGCACTATGCATGAAACATTTAAAAAATACTTCATTTTAAATGAAATCAAAATTAAGGCCTCTCTCTCTCTCTCCTTCTCTCTCTCTCACGAAAACCGTGTGGCATTAAAATTCTCAGGCCCAGCCACGTTTTTGTGAAGGATAATAATATGCTTCAAATTAATATGACCATCTGATCTTTTCACATTTGTTGTTTTATCCCACTGTGGCTATTTGGGGCGGGGGAGGGGGGGGGAGGAGGAGGCGGTCAAGCCCCTCCGAAATGTCACAGTCAAAGAAAACAATGGGAAAACAGGAAATCCACCAGTGGTGTCAGCTCCTAAACATAAACACATGCACCCTATGATGAGCGGAAACTCTCTAAAGAAAGTGCTTTCATTTTAAGGAACGGATAGGTGATAACATGGATGGACGTGCCTCGGCAGAGAAGGAGAGAGGCCCAGGCCATTGATCTCTTTCCCTCTCTTGAATGTAGATTAGGTTCTATTCAGATTCTTGACGGACTACAAATCAAGAAGCCTTCTACACACAAACCGCTAGCTTTTCAAAGGCTTAGAGCAACACCTCTGCAGAATTTATAAAATCGACAGAACACTCAGAAGAGCATGTCCTTTTCTACACAGACACCCTCCACATATTTCTCTACCCTCCGAAGCTTCAGGAAGTGCCAACTGTTGACGTTGTCATCAATTGATACATGGTGAAACAAGAGTCAAATTTCCCAATTTTCCCCAAGCCACAAAAGGAATTCCGTTGGACCGATGTTCTTGGGATATATGACTGCAAACCCAAACGCTTGTCACTGGAGAACATCAAGATCTTTACAAAGACGTTTTAGAAATTCAAAGGCCCCAAGGGCTAAGTATGAACACACTCTATCTAGAAACACAAACTGGTGATACGCAGGGAAGATGGCAACACGGCCTCAGAGCCTCCCATGGCTCACAGAGGTGAACGCTTACAATATTTCTGTTCTCCACCTCTTGAAAAAATTTTCTCCAATGTTATGAATTGTCAAGATAAATAATTTTCAGCAGCAGCAAATGTCGGTTCATGGGTCTGTTTCCTCCTGATGTGTCCACTTCACAGTAGACATGTTCGACAAGCACAGGACAGGATGGAATTAGGCATCGTTCTCTGTGTTTACTTACTGTCCAGTGAAGAGTTCAGTTCTTCACACTCTAGTGTTGTCCTTTTGGCTCTTAGAGAAAGTCCCATCTTTGTTTAAGTATGGCTTCTCCTGTTAGGATCTCCTAGGTTAAAGACCTGGACTCTCCCAACTGGTGCGCCACAGTTTGGGTGTGTCTTTTTTTTTTTTTTTTTTCAGGTATCATGAAGATGAGCAAGCTGGTTTATACAAATGCTAAATCAACTACCTCTTAAGCATCATCATGAAAATGTGATAAGATTTCACCATTTGAACTTTATTTAGATATACAGTGTTTAAAAGGCCTTCCTGAACACACACACTCCTCTCTGCTTTTGGAAAATGTCCTAAAAGAAACCTTTTCCAATACCAATGCAGAAAAACGGGTACACGAACCAAGCCACCACTACAGAAGAAGAATAAAAAATTGGAACTCTATTAGGGCATGGACTTCCACATGTTCACACAGTACTTGCTCTGGGGTGGGGTTTTTTTTTTTTGTTTTGTTTTGCTTTCTTTTTGTTTTTTTTTTTGTTTTGTTTTTGTCTTTTACTTTTTAAAAAAAAACATTTTGACATCTTTTTTTTCTGGACATCTAATGACAATGAAAGTGAAAAACATCACATCGGGTAAGGAGTTTTGAAGGAGGTTCGAATGCAAGAGGGCCTACTCTCTAACTTAAAAACAAACACAACACTATGAAGAGGGAGTGTGCATCTTTGAGAAACTCTGTTTTCTTCAAAGTGAATGCACAAAATGAGGGGATTCACTACTGGCTCTTTCGCTTCACGGTGGAAGTGACCACTTTATGGCCACTTCGACATTGCTGCCCTGTTAGGGCTGCGATTCAGGCTTACAAATAAATTACATAATCTGAGGGAGTAGGAAAAAGGCTTATAAGAAGTTTCTATTCATTTGAAAGGTAAGGAACCCCCGGCCCATTTGACTGTCTTTTCTTCCATCTTTCCGCAGGCAGCGGAGTTTTATTTCAGTCTCACTCATGAGGGAGATGGTGTGGGTAAGGCTTGCAGTCCTAGCGGCTGCTGTTCTTAATCGCTTCCTTTGCAGCAATAATCAGAGGAGTCAGGCTGGAGAGAGGCTTGGCTAATTTTAAAAATGGATGCTGCAAAAGGAAAAAAAAAAAAGAGGAATTACTGGCATTCTTTCCTCCAATACGTATATTACTTTACACCTTCAAGGAGCCTTTTTTTTTTTTTTTTTTCCATTGACAAGTATTTTGTGGATCCAGCTGAACAACTTTTTGTTTTTTTTTTGTTTTTTTTGTCTTTTTGTCTTTTTGTTGTTGTTGTTGTTGCTATTTCTTGGGCCGCTCCCGCGGCATATGGAGGTTCCCAGGCTAGGGGTTGAATCGGAGCTGCAGCCACTGGCCTACGCCAGAGCCACAGCAACATGGGATCCGAGCCGCGTCGGCAACCTACACCACAGCTCATGGCAACGCCGGATCGTTAACCCACTGAGCAAGGGCAGGGACCGAACCCGCAACCTCATGGTTCCTAGTCGGATTCGTTAACCACTGCGCCACGACGGGAACTCCTGAACGACTTTTTGAAAAAAGTAGTGCCTGCTTTTGTCCTTCGGATGTTTTCTTCCTTCTGTGTTATGAGATCCCCTGGACGCTGCCTGGCAGAGCTGGATATTCAGAGTAGGGGTCTTGTAAAATCTCACTGTACTTGCAAGTCTAACGTTCCGATTTTCTTAAACTGATGAATTTAGCTGGAGCAGTCCTCTCGTTTGAAAAAGTGTATTCTGTTGACCACTCAAGACCTTGACCCTGAAATCAGTGGCCTCCTAACTGCTAAACTCAAGCGTGTGCCTCCACCATTTCTCTTGTGGCCTCTCTACGGCACCCTGGACAAGGGACTATCTCTTCCTTCTTTGAGGTGTTGTCCTCTTTGGGGGCCTGTGACATTCTACTGTGTCAGGTCTCTTCCACGTGCATGGCTCCCTGAGCCTCCCGCTCTATCTTCCTCCCTGGTTTCCCTTCTTCCTCCCACCTCCCAGCAGTCGGCTCCATCACCTTCTTCTTCTAATTTAATTCCTTGGAGAACTCAATTCTTTTCATGGTTTCAACCTCTCAGCAGCTTTATGGGGAGGACTCCCAAACCTATTGTGTGACCTGATCTCTTTCCTGAATTCTGGTCCTATTTGTCTAATTGCCTGCTGGACATGTCCTTTTGAATGTCCTTCTCCCACCTTGAATTCAACATTTAAAAATGTATGTTCAGGAGTTCCCATTGTGGCTCAGTGTTAACGAACCTGACTAGTATCCATGAGGACTCGGATTCGATCCCTGGCCTTGCTCAGTAGGTTAAGGATCTGTGGTGTAGGTCACAGACACAGCTCGGATCTGGTGTTTCTTTGGCTGTGGTTGTAGGCTGGCAGCTGCAGCTCCCATTCGACTGCTAACCTGGGAACTGCCATATGCCACGGGGGTGGCCTTAAAAATTAAAACAAAATTTAAAAATGTATGTTCATTTGGGGTTAGTAGATGCAAACTACTGGATTTAGAATGGATGAGCAATGTGGTCCTACTGTATAGCACAGGAACTTACACCTCCAATCGCTTGAGATAGACCATAGTGGAAGATACTATAAGAAAAAGAAGGTGTGTGTGTGTGGGGGGGGGGTCACTATGCTATCCAGCAGAAATTGACACACACGGAAAATCAACTATCCCCTAATAAAAAGAAAATGTATGTTCAAGTCCCCAAACAGGGGACTTTTGTGTGATGTAAGCTACGGGGGAGTCCGAGCGCCTGGGTCCAATCCTCCGATTTGCTTCTCACAATGGGTAAATGAGCTAAGTGACAGTTCCTTGTCAGTTACATAGAGGCCAATAATGTTAGCCACCATACTATCTCCTGTCACTTCTGCTTTTGCTGAATGCCACCACTGGTGGGACACTGTGAAGTCACATTTGTGTGCTACTTTCTTATGTGCAATCAGCTACCAAGGGCTTCCTTTTCAACGCCTTTTTAATAATGCTCTCTGGCTTTCCCTAGGCCTAATCAACTTAATCCTGATTTATAACAATAATTTCCCCTTGATCTTCCTGCCTCCGTTTCTTTCTGTCGCCGATTCTTATTGCTTACCACGGATTCATCTTCCCAAACAAAGCTTTCACCACGTGTGTTCCTCAGCTATCTGTCGTGTTTCTCCACTGCCTGCAGCCCCTACCCTTCAGCCTGGTGTTCAAGGTCCTCGAAGGTCCTGTCTCCTACAGCATCCTTATGTGACCTCTTCACTTCAGCTACACTTTCTATTTTCCCTTCCCTTAAACTTTGCCTACAAGCCTTTGGTCATGTGATGACCCATCTGCAATTCCTTACCCCTTTTCCCTCAAACTATTTATCTAAAACTGATCTTTCAAGGCCCAGCAGGACCTGTTCCTGTTTGCAGACATTGTTAGAATGCCGTAGCCCATAGAAGTATTTCTCTAATCAACCACGGCATTACTGTTGGAAGAGCCACTTGGTTGGAGTAAGTCTCTAAAAAATCTTGCATTTTTTTTCCTATGTTCCCAAGGAAACTGTGAGGTGCGAAGAGTCCAGACCATGTCTTTAACAGATCTGTACTGCCTATTGCACTTAAGCCTTGCAAAGAGAAGTCACTCAATAAATATCCATCTATTTGTGTCTTCGCTCAAGCCTTCCAGGGGTGTGAATGTCATGTCTCTCTCTCTCTCCTTTCCAACCTCTAAAACGGGCAGTGACTGGCTAGAGTCAGAGAATGGAGCTATATGGGCTTAAGGTGATATGCACATTATAGCTCACACGTATTGAATGAAAAGATGCAGCAAACTCTTCAATTTTCTCAAAATACCATCTTGTGTCAGTAATATGACTGGTTTAGATAAAAGTATTGCTGGGGAAGGAATTAACTAGATAATTGATCCAATTACCTATATGACTCTACAGCTATACTAAAAGAACGTGTATCTTCACTCCTCTTCGGCAGAAGGCATAAGAGGAACATGTCTCAGGGTGTGTTTGTGGGCTGGTGGGAGGGGAGAAAATATGTGGAAGTGAAGCACGCAAAACTCCCAAGTTTTTCGTCTACAACTGGAGGCTGGATTAGTGAGAGGATTAATGAAGGGCTCTTTCAGATTTGACATTTTTAGGGCCCCATGACAGCCTGTGAAATGTTCACAGAGTAGCAGAAAAGAGCAGGTGTGGCCTCCCCAGTTCCTCCAAGTTGGTTCGCCTCAGGTAGGACGTACGTTGGGATGGGTTGGTATTTTTGCCTGTGTGTGGCCCTCTGTCTCTGGAAGGAGTTCAGAAGCAACAGGAACTTGCTGGTGTTTGGCTTAGAACGGGCTGTGTCTACGGTTAATAGCGCTTCTGTACGACCAAGTGTTAGGCCTTTTGTTTAACTGGCTTATTGTGTTCAAAGTCAGGGAGAGCATGCAGTCAACTTTTCTTGGCTATTACAGATCTTGATAGTTTCCCCCGGAGGAACAGGGCCCAGCAGTGAAGCTCTATGTGTAATCCTGGGCATACACTGCTTTATCAATATCAACGCATTTCCCCCCCCTACATTGGTTTGTGTGGAGGGAAGTCAGACAGTCCGGGGCTCGAATCCAAGTTCTGCCACTCGATCAGCTGTGTGAGCTTCAATGTCTACAACTGTAACCTGGGATAGGAACGCCTACCCCAGAGAGGTGTAAGAATGAAGTGAGATAGCGTGCGTGGAGAATTCGGTATCAGGTAGGTGCTAATTATCATACTAGAGATGAATCCCTGAGAGCCATGAAAAGGACAAATGGTTACAGAGGCACTCACCACGGGATGGTACTCACCCAGGCAAGCAGGTGCCTGCCATTTGGCATCACAAGCAAAGGGGCTTTGACCAGTAAAGCATTAGAGTAGCAAATGCCATGGAAATAATTGCATAGTTATGTAGAGAATTACCTCCGGCCAAGAGCACCTGCATACAACATCCAGGGGCACAAGTAAAGTTTAGAACAAAACAGCAACACCAGAGGTTCACATTGCTTTTTCTTTTCCCTTGCAAAATAAGACTCCAGGAAGAACAAAAGAGATTTATCGAGCAAGCTGCCAACTTCTCAGAAGAAAAAGGCCACATGCCAGTCAATCGAGTATTAGATGCATGCCTATACTTATGTGCCCGTGGTCTCAAATCAAAATGGGTTAGAGCCTAACTTGAACCAGACATCTCTTGACAGAGCTCTCTTCCTGTCACACACTGAGATGGAAAAGCTCAATCGAATGACTCTCTGTAATTGTCCTATTTAATGTTCACCTGCAAAAGCTCCTTGGCGGATCCTCGTCTGTCCACATCCATCTCAAGACAGCGATTTAAAAAATCACGGAACACAGCAGACAGTCTCTCGGGATTCTGGAGCTCGGGGGTTCCATTAGTGGCTATCAGATATAATGCCTACAGGGGAAAAAAAGGTCTATTCAGCACATACACATTAGGATTGTGAGTTGGCACAGAAGACATACATCCAGTTTATTCGGGTTTACACCACAGATCTTACAAAATCTCACTGGAGGCAAAGACACTGACACATATTGTAAAGTTTCTGTAACATTTAGAAATGATGACTTTTTTTTTTCTCCTTTTTTTGGCTGCCCCACAGCATATGGAGTTCCTGGGCCAGGGATCAGATCTGAGCCATCATTGCAACCTAAGCTGCAACTGCCGCAACGCCAGATCCTTAACCCACTGTGCTGGGCTGGGGATTGAACCTGCATCCCAGGACTCCCAAGATGCTGCTGATCCTGTTGCACCATGGCAGGAACTCCAAGAAATGCTTACTCTTGGCAGTAACCGGGGTGACAGTGAGGTGCCCCACCTCCAAAAGCTTGGAAATAAGGTTATAAGGTTGTGCTCTGAGAGTTAAGCCAGTAAAAATCCATGTACAATGAACGTGTGTTTAACCACCAAGGAAATTAAACCGAGGCACTGCCTGGGGATCTGTGACTGAAGAGTTGGGGGACACATCCATCCAATCACGTTGACTTAAGTGTAACCTCTAGAAGGCGTGGCTGCAAAGGTGATTGTAATTTACTGTGAGCAGACCAGGGATGAAGAGACTCCATTAGAGCAGAGGAGTACAAAGAATCAGAAGATGACGGTGCCTGAGTGACAACTAACCTGTGCGGTATTTTGTTCTGCGGCAGATGTATCCCTATAACAGATTTTAATTAGGTTTCCTATGAGAGTCTAATAAAAGAAATATAAGAAAAGTTGACATAGGTCACCCTGTATCCTACTATAAAATAAGCTGCTAATAGATCCCTGAGATCTTTGGAGTGTCAGACCCCCGCTGAGAGATAACAACTCGTGGTGTGCTGGCAGAATCAAGGGGCCCTAGCCTTCAAGGTAGGGAGCTGGACCTAGGAACGTGGTTAATTCACAAGAGGAAACCCATCTTTCACAGGCTCTTGACAGCCATAAGCCACTGGTCCTTCCTCATGCCTCTTCTAAGCAAACTATTCTAGAGCGTTAAGTAGGTGTCAGGCATCATATTAGATACTGGAGATCTGAAGGTGCATGACAGAATGTCCTACATTCCAAGTGGAGTCTAAAAAAAAAGGGATCCGAATGAACTTACTTGCAGAACAGAAACAGACTCACAGACTCCGAAAAACTTACGGTTACCAAACGGGACAGGTGCAGGGGGAGGGAGGGGTAGACGGGGGTCTGGGATGGAAAAGTTCTACAACTGGGTTGTGATGATGGTTGTACAACTATTATATTATTATATTTATATGATATATAATTACACTATATTTATAGTATATAAATATGTATTATATATCAAATTTATATTATATATAAATATATATTATATTTATATTATATAAAAATATGTATTATATTTATATTATATAAAAATACATTATATTATATTATAGAAATATTTATTATATAAATATAATAAAACTCAAAAAAAGATGGCCCGATTTAGTGAAGGAGACATACATAGTTCCCATAGAGTGAGACAAAGAGCTAACAGAGGAACGTAGCAAGCTCTAAGTGAAAATGAGGATGAAGCAACTGACACTAGAGCTCAGAGAAAGCTTCACGGAGGAGGAGGTCGGTATCTGAACAAGGTCTTAAAGGATAAACAGGCGTTTTCCTGCAGGTATTGCCACCAGGGTTATGGCTGCCTTTGGGACCAGACCCCTAACTATTATGAAGACATGTTCTCTCTTGAACTTGCTTGGACTTCGCAGCACATTATCACCCCCCCGCCTTTCTACCACGGTTCTTAATATTATCATCAAAAATACTTCTTTCAAAGTCCTTTCCCAGGCCAGTTTTCATCAGCTGGCGACGACATCTCTCCTCCTGTCCAGAAACCTCCACAGATGCACTTTAGATAGGGCTAGGCAGGACTGTTTAATCCAGTGGCTGGCAACCTATAGGATGCAGCGGAATCACTTAAGAGGGCTTGTTAAAACACAAGATTCCTGAAGTTCCCGTTGTGGCTCAGCAGTTAACGAATCTGACTAGCATCCATGAGGACGCAGGTTCGATCCCTGGCCTCGCTCAGGGGGTCAAGGATCCAGCGTTGCCATGAGCTGTGGTGTAGGTCGCAGACGCAGCTCGGATCTTGCGCTGCCGTGGCTGTGGGTAGGCCAGCGGCTACAGTTCCAATTCGACCCCTAGGCTGGGAACCTCCATATGTTGCGGGTGTGACCTTAAAAGCAAAACAGAAAAACAAACAAACAACAAACACAGATTCCTGGATCACACCTCCCAGAGTTTCTGGAGAGGGGCCTGAGAATTGGCATTCGAACGAGTCCCCTGTTGGTTGCGGATGTACATGTTACCGGAGCACACTCTGAGAACTGGTTTACTCCACCCGGATAACTAAACAATAGACTTATCACTGCTTGAAGCACCGGTCCTCACAAACCATCTCTTGTTCCCTTAGTAAAAGAAAACTGGCTACTGAAAACTGGCTACTGCAAGTTACATTTGCGGCCTCCTCCTAAAACTCAGTTGGTCACAGTTGCGCCCAACTCTCCAGCCTTCGCTGGCTTTTCTTCTGCTTTGTAGCCAAACCCAGTCCTAAACCAACACATCTCTTTTCTCCCTTTCCACTCTCGCTAAGTCCATATGCATGCTGTACCGGTTCATTTTCTTTTGTTTTTCACCATTCTTAGCTCAATAGATTCTACTCTACATAAGCTTGCTCAAAACAAGCACACATACATCTCTACCCCAAGGCCTTCTCACCTCTCTTCAATCCCTGTACTAAGAAAAAGGTTGAAACACCCCGACATGTTAACAGTGGTTCTCTCTGGGTGGCAGGATTGTTAGTGACTTAATTTTGAAAACATATTTTGCAATTTTCCACATTTTCTACAATGAACACGACTGCTTTTATTATTTTTAAAACCCTCCCGAAACATTCTTTAAAAAATCTAAAAAGCTGTGCCATCCAATTTACACAAAAATCCTCATCTATTTCCCTTTGTCCTCCTAGGATTAAACCTGCTTTTCATCAAGTACGACCCCTGGAGGGAAACAAAAACCCAGACGATCTCTTTTTCAACTATTGTTTTCATTTTAATTGCAACAGTATTATTTCCAACTAATTTCCATTGCAAAAATCCACACTTTCAGTTGTATTACGGCTAAATTGGCCTTCGTGGACCGGCCTGGGAACCTACTCACTATGCATAATGCCGCTTCTATGGGAAAATGCCCTCTGAGTTCCAAATAATTAACTTAAAAGTGAACTTGTGTGTAAGCCGGGTACTATCTTTGTGAAAAAACAAAAATTGCTATCCACTGCCCTGCTAATGAGAGACAAATATAGTTGTAGGCATTACCAACAATCACAGCAAAAAGCGGTTTCCCTAGCAAAGTCAAGTCTTAGCTGAAGGAAGATTAAGGAAATTCAAACTAGGCATGAGTGATCAGATCCTGGTTTTATTTGAGTTTGTGAAAACTCAAAGAAATCGAGCTGGCAGAGAAATCAGACTAGACGTCTTTCACTTAGCATAATACCCACCAACTCAGAAAAAGACAAATACTATATGATATCACTTATATGTGGAATCTAAAAAAACAAAACAAATATATGTCTAGCATACAGAATATAGCCAATATTTTCTAATAACTTTAAATGAAGGACAATCTATAAAAAAACTGAATCACTATGTTGTACACCTGAAACTTACATAATGCGTATCAACTATACCTCAATAAAAAAAGCAATTAGAGATTTCCTTTACAGTTGGTTGCTCCTTGAGTAAGAAACCCAGAATCATACTTGACTTCTTCTACTTCCTCATTCAGAAACCTTCCCCTCCCCAACCCTTTCTATAATTAGTCTAGTAGCTTCTGTTCACGCAATCCTGAGAAATGTCTTTCATACCCATTCGCCTTCCTCTGTTCCTACTGCCTCTGCTAAAGGTTGAGCTTCCCTCAGAATGTTACAATAGAGTCCCAACAGGTTTTTCTTTTAATTAATTATTTTCTTTTTTAAAATGATTTTTATTTTTTCCATCACAGCTGGTTTATGGTGTTCTGTCAATTTTCTACTGTACAGCAAAGTGACCCAGTCACACATAAATATATACATTATTTTTCTCACATTATCCTCCATCATGTTCCATCATAAGTGATGGGATATAGTTCCCAGTGGTATACATACATGTCCATTGAGAGATGAATGGATTAAGAAGATGTGGTATATATACACAATGGAATACTACTCAGCCATAAAAAAGAACAAAATAATGCCATTTGCAGCAACATGGATGCAACTAGAGACTTTCATACTAAGTGAAGTAAGTCAGAAAGAGAAAGACAAACACCATATGCTATCACTTATATCTGGAATCTAATACAGGGCACAAATGAACCTTTCCACAGTAAAGAAACTCATGGACTTGGAGAATAGACTTGTGGCTGCCAAGGGGAGGGGGAGGGAGTGGGATGGACTGGGAATCTGGGATTAATAATGAATTAATTAAAAATTTTATTGTCCCACCCGTGGCATATGGAAGTTCCCGAGCCAGGGATGGAATCTGAGCTGCACATTAAAGTGGGACCCTTTAATCCACTGTGCTGGGATGGGGACTGAACCCGCACCTCCACAGTGACCTGAGCTACTGCAGTCAGATTCTTAACCCACTGTGCCACAGCAGGAACTCCCCAAGTTTTTCTTACTCAAGCCTTTTTATTCTTCAGTCCATCCTCCTTAATAATCTATCTCATCCTAAATCTCATCGTGGCATCTGTGTTTCCGCTTCAACGATTTGTGGCAGCTCCCTGGGGTCCGCAGATGTGGTTTTCAAATTGTACTACCCCCAATTCCCCTCAAGAGCAGCCAAGTGGGAAAAGAGGTGGGAGAGGGAGATAGATGTAGAGATTCTAGGACCCCGCACCCACCCATATGTGTTTCGATCAGAGGAATATTTCCTTTTTCCCTCGCAATTTATTTATGCTGCCAAGCAAGGTTTCATTTGAGCCAAGGGATCACAAGAGTTGTTTGAAAACACAGGACATAGTAAAAACTCCTTAGCGTGGCATGTAAGGTCCTCGCTCCCTACCTTTCCAGTCCTCATCTATTCTCTTCTTGCCCCAGAGCCCTGCTTCCCCACCCTCACATACATGCACACATTGGCCAAATAGCACATACCATTCATGCCAATTAGTTCATAAGAAGTGCTTTTTTCATATCCACCTAAAATGCTCTTCCTTTAAGTGCCCGGTGAACTTCTAGTTGCCTTTTAATTTCTATTTCAAATGGCATTTCCCTTCGAAAGTCTTCTCCATCTCTCCCAGATGGATATGGTAAACAATCACCCCCGGTTTTCTGGGGCCTGTCCTGAGTTTCTACTACCGAAGATCCTATGTCCCTCATTACTGAGCCAACCACGGCGATCGCCCTGCACTCCTTTGGGCTACTACAGCCCTGTGTGCGTATGTCTTATTTTCACATTGTATGGTGAATACTTGTTACTTGTTCACGGGCCTGTCTTCCTGGACTGTGAAGGTAGGAATTGTGTCATGATCAGCTCTGGATTTTATGGCAACTGGCTCAAAACAGGTGCTCAATAAATGGTTTTGTTGCTAAATGAAATGAGAGCCCAAATGTACAAATCCATTCGACTGAGCTGGGGCTCTGAGAGAGCCTTTGCTATATAAAGCATTGAAGCGCCGAAGCTAAAGTGAATTAGTAAACACAGGGGAAGATATACAATGACAAAAGCATCCTCTCTGAGGTGAACAGGCCTGGCAGTGGTAACTTCTGACTACCCAACTCTTCAGTGTGGGAGAAGGAAGACAGTTCTCTGAGCAATGTGTGTAAGGCGATGCCACCAAAGGGAGAGAGGGCTGAAGAAAGAGGACCACACCATGTCTGCTGTGGGCAAACTGGAGGAGGAAGCAGAGACAATAAGTTCTTTCTGAAACGGGAAACATAGAAACTTAGTCTTATCTGACTGATCTCGAACAGAGAGGAGCTTTTGATTAATCTTCTGCTACGTCATTAAACGCAAGGTCTGTTTCATTCCTAAGGTGAGGCAATATAGGTCCCATGACCTAATGATCTTATTTATAACGTTAGACAACCTTTGGCCCCCAAATGATGCCTTTCTTCATTGTGAAATACACATTACCTAGAAGTTTTGGACATTCTGGAATTCTTTTTTTTTTTTTTTTTTTGTCTTTTTGCCATTTCTTGGGCCACTCCCGCGGCATATGGAGGTTCCCAGGCTAGGGGTCTAATCGGAGCTGTAGCCACCGGCCTACACCACAGCCACAGCAACGCGGAATCCAAGCCACGTCTGCGACCTACACCCCAGCTCATGGCAATGCCGGATCCTTAACCCACTGAGCAAGGCCAGGGATCGAACCCACAACCTCATGGTTCCTAGTCGGATTCATTAACCACTACGCCACGACGGGAACTCCCATTCTGGAATTCTTAATAACTCTCTATCTCTTGGCCATAACATGCAAACATCACAGCTTTCTATGGACCTTGATGTGCAGCAAAATTTACCTAAATACTCAGAGAAAACTACTTTACCCAGTTGGAGGAATAATTCAATTTACCTTATTGGCAATTTCCTCAGTGAAAAAAGATCACAGCAGTCATCTTAGACATTACCACATTTCTCCAAAGAGGTCCCCAAACAATCCATATGTACCCAATAAATTTTCATTAAGGCAGTTTTGCAACAGGAGTAAACATTTAATTAAAAAAGCTTCAGTTGGTGACTTTAACTCATTATACCAGTTTATAAAGTTTAGGTTAAGACATTAGAAAACAAACCAGGAGACTTCCAAGGAAATGTGTCAGTAACCATGAGAGATCCCGGCGCTGATATAAAGACTCCCTGTGCAAAGAGGAGTGGGTGTGGTGCAAACATTTCTTTCTAAGTTGAATCTTTGGGACTCCAAACACATTTTCCCATGGAAATCGTGTTATACACGGTGAACAGGTTGCCAGCCTAGCCCACAAAAATCGATTTAACAAACAACATAACTGTAAGACTGAGGGGGCTCCAATCAAGATGGCGGAGTAGAAGGACCTCCTCTCTCACTCTCTGTATAAATGCTATTTTCATGGGAAATACCAATAGCTAGCTCTTACTTAATGATTACTATGGAGCTCACTTGATTCACACAACTCCCTGAGGTCGGCTCGATTGGGATCCCCAATTGACAGATGAAGAAACTGGGGGCTGTGGGATTAATATAATAACTTGCCCAACATCACACCACTAGCAATGAGGGAGTCGACATTTGAATCCAGGGAGCGTGAGCCCAGAGTCTACGCTCCTGACCACTGCACAGTGGTTCCCAGCCTCTGAGGTAGGAGCTCTGGGAGGCAGAGGCAGACAAGGGCTCTTCAAGAAGTGAGACCCACTGAGCTGAGCAACTGCACCTTTCCCTCCAACAGAGGAAACAGCCCTCTTTGAGGTCAGCTGTTTTCCACTTGCTTGGAAATGGGGTACAAAAGGCAGGTACCCCATTGGGTTTCCCAGTGTATTCACCAAGGTCTGTACATATGTTGAGAATTTATAAGCAGTGTGTCCTCTGGTTGTTGCCTGCAACCTACTGCTGTCCTGGTTCCTTTCTCGTTTTAGAATTTTCAACTCCCTTTGAGTGTTTTATCGGAGAGATTTGGCAACGAGGGACTTGACACCTTATGACTGACTTGTGACCTGGGATTTCAGAGGTTAAAGGCCAGAGTACATTACTGCCTCTGATGTGTTTATGGATTTCACGAAAGGCCTGGCATTTCTTTCTAAGATGAGAGTAAATAGGGCCAAATCTCCAAAAAAGAAATTACTATATTATAACTAATCTTGTATTCTGTATTTTGACTTATTCAACCCCATGGTCCAGTGTGATAACTGAATAAGCACTGTGGCCTAATTTAACTTCCTGTAAGTCTTGCATTGTAGTTCTCATCTGTCACCAAATTATGCATTGGAGGGGGCTCTGCTCTTGTTCAATCCCTAAAAAGCCATTTAAAAAGAGCTTATTATAGATCTATCCCCTTATAGGTTGATGGTAAAAGGTAATTAGGTACCACTGACTGATTAGGTGTTGGCCTAGTCTTACAGTGCTCCATTCCAGCATTAAAAAAACTGCCAGAAGATAAAGACCAGATGAGTCCGACAATGTATATGCTCATTCTCTCAGGATTAACAGTGCTTGTCAAGAAACATGGAGCTACCTGTGCTCAGCAAGCCACCTTGGGCAGCCAGGCAGCGCCCAAGGTTTAGAACCACAGGAAGTTTGGAAGGGGGAGCTTTGGGGGGAGGGGGACATAGAGATAGAAAAGCAGGAAAGTGAAATGGAGCAGGACGTAGAGGAGAGAAGCTGTAAGAAGCAGAGGGAGCTGGAGGACCCAGGGCAAGGACTGGAGCCAAAGGACCAAGGGGAGAGAAAGTGGCTGGTGGAACGAAGAGGAAGAGAAAGGATGATAAAGGCTAAACAGATCAGGGAGGTCAAGGGGACCCGATCCCAGGATCCATTCTGCTACTGCCACGTATCTCTGGTCTTTTTCACATAAAATGTCTTAAATCCTCTATATCTGGTATGTTGATTTCCCATCCACCCACCCCTGCCTCTCACCTTCTCTTTAGCCCACAGATTAGTTTCTAGTTCCAAGGTACTGCCTACTATTACACATTTGCTCCTGTCTCCTTTTAGGAGCAGGAGGAGACTAATTCCCTGATTCTTCTGGGCTTTTCCAAATTACCATATTAGGATCAAAACCCAGCAGGACCGTGATATGATCTGTGAAACAGACATTATTGCTCACATAAATTGGTGTCAACTTCAGTTTTATATGCAGTTCATCAGCTGAACAGCTCTGCACACAATGACAGGTGCTACTTCCCAATACACCCCAGAGTGTAGACCAGGGGTCCCTGCAACAACTTTATCACTGCCATGCTCTTCCCTGGCTTCTCCCGAGATTCCTGCCAGAGCGGGGCCGTGCCCAGTCCCACATGCAGCATGTTTCGCATCAGGAGCAAGTGTCCTGTGTGGTAGGGAAAGGGGGATCTTTCCACTCGATGGAATACAGATTCAGTCGGGAAATGATGAGAGAGACGTACACCAGCAGCTTTCTAAAGATCCCAACTCTGACAGCACATACTCAAACCATGGGGTTAGTAGATGCGAACTACTGCATTTGGCGTGGAGAAGCAATGAGGTCCTGCTGTTATAGCACAGGGAACTAACCATACTGATCACTTGTGATGGAACATGATGGAAGATAATATGAGAACAAGAATGTATATGTATATATGTATAACTGCGTCACGTTGCTGTACAGCAAATTGACAGAACATGGTAAATTAACTATAATAAAAAAATGAAACAACAAAACAAACCCATGGGCCTGCTTACACTCAGGAAAGAGTGGAGTCAATCTGCAGCCTAAAGAACACAGAATCAGAGTAAGAGATCCATGAGTTTCCCCTTTTATTGAACTCAATTCCATGGGGAAGACCAATAGAGAAAACAAGTGAAAGAGGAACTATTTTGGTGGAACTGAGAGCCACATGACCTTCCCCTTGGGCCCCAAAGACCTCTATGGAATTCTAAGAGTCCATGGAATTCATGGAGTCCACTGGTAACCAATAATTTTGTCATATTCCACTTGTTTGAAGCGATAAGGAAATGGAAGCCCAGCAAGAAGTAATCTATTCAAGTTCACCGGGCTCTTGACTGGCAGACCGGGGAGGAGAATTCACTCTTCAGCTCCCGTGATGCACACGGTTAGTTGAGACACTAGACAGTTGGTCCCCTCACCTTCGTTGGCCACTCACAGATGCAAAGCACTAATGAATTTTGCCATCTAAGCAATGGGGCAATATTTTACAAAAAGAAGGAAGGAAGGAGGAGGAGGGAGGAAAGAAAGGAAAAGAGAGAAAAAGAGAGAGGGAGGGGGATGGAGGAAGGGAGGAAGGAAGAAGGGAGGGAGGGAGGGAAGAAGGAATGAGAAAGAAAGCCACAGCAAAAAGGTCAGCCTGGTTTTTTTTGGGGGGGGCGGATAATGTTAGAACATTGGGTCTTCCAGCTGCAGAGCTGAGACTGCCATAATCAAGTTAACTTTCTCTTCTAAGAGGCTTGCATAAAACACCTCAGAGTGTCCTTTTATCAGAATGCAAAGGGTCTTCTAAAATGACATCATTGCATGGAGTTCCCATCATGGCTCAGCAGTTCACGAACCCGACTAGTACTCATGAGGATGCAGGTTTGATCCCTGGCCTTGCTCGGTGGGTTAAGGATCCGGCGTTGCCGTGAGCCGTAGTGTAGCTCACAGACACAGCTCAGATCCCACATTGCTGTGGCTGTGGCATAGGCTGGCGGCTACAGCTCTGATTCGACCCCTAGCCTGGGAACTTCCCTATACCGTGGGTGTGGCCCTAAAAAGACAAAATAAATAAATAAATAAATAAAACAAAACAAAATAAAATAAAACGACGTTGCAACCAGGTTGGAAAAGGTATATTTCGAAATGATGACAAAGGTCAGAAATTGTGTTAATTATCAAGCAAATCCTGACCTTCTTGTTGAAGTCATTTTTCATCCGCAAAACCACAGATTTAAAAAGCCATAGGAGCAAACACATAAGTGGGTATTTCAGTGGCCAAGGGCCCATCATTGCACTCTGTGATTTGTCCATTTAGAATGAACGTTGCTTTCGAGGGACTTAACTACTTAATGATATAGGTCTAGTGCCTATTAGGACAATAGGCATATGCATCCTTGGCTTATTCCCAAGCCATGCTTTAAGGACACAAGAATGATAAGATAATCGTGGGATATGGGAATATCAGCCTTGGCCAACAGTAGGTCCCTGGCTACCACATTTTAAATCTTTCTTTCCCTCTTCTTCACCTGGTCAGTCTCAGATTTTTAGTTTGCTGCGGAATCAATTTCTCCTTTGGCTGTCCGCTGGGTCATAACTCACCAGTTCGAGCTGTCGGCTTCTGAATTATAATCTAAATGAGACTTGCAGCTTTCCTATGGCTACGTCCCATTTTCCTATGCTAAATTCCTGACAACCAATGATTCTTAGGAGCGGTGTCTATCTTTTGACAGGCAATATTTCTTTTCTGATTAAAAAGAAACCCTGGTACTGTTCTATAATTATTTGAGTTGCAGTTATCCCAACTCGCCCCTCCTCGCAGGCATAGATTTGCCCTCAAAGTAGGAGGAGTGTCAACAAACCATCAATAAACCTTGCTGTTCCATAGTGGCTTACGGAAAAAGAAGGGAAGGCTCCCAGCTCTTCCTGAAATACATTCAAAACAATATTGACTGAGTGCTAGCAAAGTGCAAAGTATGCTTGCTTCTCTGGCGCTCAGGAAGTTTATGTCTGACTTTAATTCCAAATGAGCACGCGCCATCAAACCCAGACATTCCGATTCATAGCACAGGTTCCAGGGGTTGGAGGGAGTTAGAAGGAAGCACTTTGGCCCTTAGTTGCTGTATTTTTTTAGTTGCTAGAGATTCTCCTGCTTACGTCTCTTCTCAGGACATACAAGCTAACCAGAGTTTCCCTGGTTCTACAATAAAAAAAAATAAGAGTAAACCAACATTTGTGTAATGCTTTAAGTGTGGGGAAAGGGGGAGTAGGGAGCCTCTTCGTGTAGACAACAGGTCCGAATTTAGATTTCTGCCCTCCCTTCTCTCTGGCCATACAGGTTATGCCCGCTTGGCCATGAGTAGTCAGACTGATGGCTTCTTTCTCGCCAATACGCGCTAGGTACACAGCAAGCTGGTACCTTCTAATGATGGACTCCATTTGCGGGAGAAGCAAAATTGAAAAAGAAAATGGCATAGCGTGGAGGTATATTAATATCATACTTTTTGGATAGCCTTGCTGGCATGGTAAATCAGAGAATGCCAGAGTGTGTCAGGATTTCAACAAGGTTTTGACAAAGTTAACTCGTGATTTTTTTTTTTTTTTTTAGACGAACTGGAGACATTGGGCAGAATGATAGCATGGTCTTTTCTGGCTGCACAACCATGCTCAAAGAGGGCTGATGAATTGTTTTGCAGTCTAGGTAGGGTGCTTGACAAGGAGCTATGTTTTTGCTCTAGTCGTTGGGGTGGGAATCTGATGTCATTGGTTCTCAGAGCTCCACAGAGGATTGCAATGGTAAACCAAGGAGAAAAACCATCAGTATAGTGTAGGGGGTTCACGCACTATACTAAATACTGTTTTTAGCATTCAGACATCTCTTTCTGATGCCAAGAACCATCTTCGAAAGATCCACTGTTTGGTAGTTTCACAGATGCCTAAAGCAAGGGTAGAAAGACAACACTTAAAGTTCATCTTAACTAGGATAAAGGTATGAAAAAATTACACATAAAAAGAGCTCCAAGAGCTCCCACTATGGCGCGACAGGATTGGTGGCGTCTTGGGAGTGCAGGGACGTGGGTTTGACCCCTGGCCCAGGACAGCGGGTTAGGGATCCAGCATTGCCACAGCTGCGGCTTAGGTCTCGACCGAGGCTCAGATCTGATCCCTGGCCTGGGAGCTCCATATGCCACGGGGTGGCCAAAAATGAAAAAAAGGGAGGGAGCACTCTACCCACAGGGTCCAGTAGGGACCTCGACTGGATGACATTGAGACATTTCACAAATACTAAATGCCCTCAAAACCCTTTGACAAGAACAGCCCCATTGTGTGGAATGCAAAGCTAATAAAGAGGCACTCTCTTGGTGCTGAGAAGAAACAGCAACAACAAACCAAAGATTTGTTTTATGGAAATGATTATGCCTCCTTATTTAGAATCTGGTCATTATAATCACAGGTTTATAAAAAAGATATCTTCAAACTAACACAAAGGTTGGGAAGATGAGAAGTATACCAACATTGGATTCGCATATCCACAGGGAAAATTTGATTTTAACTCTTAGTCACTTTGGCAAACAGAAAGAACAAGGCACTTTATTATTGGAGGCTGCACTAAAAATGCCCATGGGTCACAGAACAACACGTCCAAGGCCAATTATGCTGAATGCAAAGGCTTCAGGCAGTGAGGAAGTTGTCTCCTCTCTGTCTCTGGAGTACCAACCTCATAACATCCATATAGTTAATAACTCTCTGACCTTTAAGAGGCATTTTATGAGCAAATTAGGTCAATTAGTACAGAGCAATTTACATTACAAAGAAATCCCAACCACTTTATAACTAGGGGGGAAAAGTAGCTAATTCCTTTGCATAGGTTAACAGGCAATCTTCCAAGAGGGTTTGCTCCATTCCAACGGACACGACAAAGACACAAAAAGCCACTAAAGCGAAATGCAACCTTCAAATGTGTAGCCTTGGATTTCACCTTTAACCTCTCCTGCTCAGTGTTACCCATTCATGGTCATTTCTACCAAACTGTGGAGAACCCTCCACTCCTTGAGGAGACGGGAGTGTAGCCAGCATGGAGGGTGAGCGGGGAATCCGCTCTTTCGCCATGAAGGGGTACAAAGTATTCGAAGGCTGCTTTCCTCTCTTTTTCCTTTCTCACCTCTCTCTCTCTCCCTACTTTAATAAGCTAGACCCTGTACTACAGGATGACATGCATCGTTTTATTTAGTTTTCATACTAACTCTGCAAGGTAGATGTTGTCCCCATTGCGCCCAAAGGAAACAGGCTTTATAAAAGTTTTAAGTGACTTGCTGAAGGTCACAGAGCTGGTGGATTGTGGAGCCAGGACACACTCAGATCTGCCTGACTAGCCGGCCAAATTCTATTAATTCTATTCACGTGAACATGCTACCCTTTCCTACTCTGACTTCCTTGCACGTCCTTCCTTTGTTCCTCCTCAAAGCCTAAGGCAGTGGATGGGTGGTGGTACTGGAAGGGTTTTAAAGAAAGAAGGGCTAAGCTAGTTCTCTTCTCTCCCTCTCCCGAAGATGTGCCTCTGTGATATTCTATTCCCCACCCACGGCCTGGTTACCAGGATACAAGAAAACACAGGCTTCCGACAGGGTCCTGGAATATCTTTTTCTGTCCCATCTCCAGAGTTTCCGTGATCACATTTTTCAAATCCCGAATGAGGGCGTATATCTCAGGATGTTGTATTTTATTTAAGAGAACAATGAGGACAACGTATTTGAAATCAACACTTAAAAAGAACTTGTGGGAGTTCCCCTTGCAGTTCAGCAGTAATGAATCTGACTAGGATCCATGAGGATGTGGGTTCGACCCCTGGCCTTGCTCAGTGGGTTAAGGATCCAGCGTTGCGTGAGCGGGGGTGTAGGTCGCAGATGCGGCTCAGATGCTGTGTTGCTGTGGCTGTGGCGTAGGCTGGCAGCTGTAGCTCCGATTGAACCCCTAGCCTGGGAACCTCCATATGCCAAAGGGGCAGCCCTAAAAAGACATTAAAAAAAAAAAAGCACTTGTGGCACCTGGCAGAGGGATAGAGGGCCAGCTCAATATGGACCTGGTGACTTAGTTCCTGGAGACTGAGACATGGAGAGTAATAAGCAAAGTTAGAGTAAATCCTTTATCAGCAGAATTCAGCAGGGTGGTCTTTTGACAGATATTTTTGTTACAGTTTAATGTAGGCTTTCTGAACCCCGGTGGCTTGTTAATCTGCAAGTACTTGTTTAGATACAAGGCTGTGGATCCTAACAGACAAGCTGTTAATTATTCTAATCCCAGGCTAGAAGATTGCCCATCAAGATTAAAACTTGTTTCCTTTTTTTTCTAGCAATTAACAGCCTGGCTAAAGAGCGATCAATTGTAACTGGGGAACTGAGGAAGGTCATAAATGCATTACCGAGACCAGTTGCTTTACAGAGCCATTTATTTAATCCTTAAATTTTGCAGGTTGTAAATTACTCATCAGAAAGCAGAAAGCAAAAGAGCCATAATCCATTTAGTGCCTCCAAACTCCGAAGACTTAGAGGAGGAAATCCATGGAAACAAGAGGCCTGATGTGTTCTTTCACTGCTATTTCTTAATGAGCAAAGGGGGTTAAACAATAAGGACAAGCCTGTGTCTTTATCCTGATGCGCTGGTCCGCAGGTCAGGGGTGGGCTTGATTAAATTCATGGACCCACAATCGGTGGGAAAATGCCCCTTCTTTTCCATTCAGCCCCGCAGGCAGCTAATCAATGTGCACATCTCACTTCCAGATTGTTTCATGAGACCAGAGCAATAGCCCATTGCATTCATTAGGGCATCCACTCCTATCTGTTATTTTCTAACTGGCGCAGGGACTAGGACAAGAGGCCACATACCAGAGAAGAATTAGGAGGGGGCAAGGAGGAGGCTGTCCCCCTCTCCGTACAGAGGGACTGCAGCTCCCAATTACAAGATGTTCGACTGCAAAAGAACTAGGTAATTAGTTTGTGGGTTTATTTACATGTGTAGAAGGATGCATAGATTTAGCTGGAATATGGATTTTTATAAGCTTAACATGTAAACACTTAACCATTTACTTAAGGGCAATGGGTTTTGTATACTCCGAATAAAATTCAGCTTGACTCTTAGTGGTAATGAAGCAAAGCATATGCAAGATGCCTTTGGCATTGGCATGGGTTCTGAGATTAGAACTTGAATCTGCACATATTTCCATTTCTCAATAGTGGGATGCCTTTTATATACACCACACAGCTTCTGGCTCATCTTTAGGCTCTATTCTAGAAGATAGCTACTGGCTCCCTGCTGTACGGAGCAAGCATTTCTTTTGATACTCCTCTGCCTTTCTCTGAATATAAACATGGTGGCATTGGGCTCTGAAATGGAGCCTTTCTCTTTGTAGAGGTAACCAGAGCACGTAAGGATCAAATCTCTGATTCTGCAGTAGCAAAGTGAGTTACTCAACACAAACGATTTCCATTCGTTTTCTACTTGACAGTCTAATTAAGTTTGTGATTTCACCAGCCTGGTGCTGTGTCTACCTTGTGTTCCATTTAATACCCACCAAGCTGCTGTTACTCAATAAATCATTACTGATGATGAAACAAAATCTAATTTTAAAAATTATAGCTGTTCTGGAAATGCATTTATTTACTGGGTTAAAGTAATTATAAAGTAAGTGTTTCCTAGATAGATCATTTAACCATGGCATGTGATAAAAATACTGTCTTCTTCCCACATCTTGCTTTAAACCCCCCCCAAACCAAGCTACACCTTTTTTTTAACAGCAGAAAGCCATACCAAAGAATTTTGAAGACCCCTGTCATTAGACATAGTGATATCAAAGCATTTGAATAAACTGTTGACACAGCTTAAGAGACATAGAAAATAACTCGTAGTAATTTTGAAAACGGTAACTTCAAACATCATGCGATATCCCTTATACGTGGAATCTAAAAAAAGAATACAGATGAACTTGTCTGCAGGACAGAAACAGACTCATAGGCTTTGAAAACCAACTCATGGTTACCAAAGGGGACAGGTTGGGGGAGGGATGGCCTGGGGGTCTGGGACTGGCTTATGCACACTGCGGTATATGGAATGGCTGGCCAATGGGAACCTGCCGTGCAGCACAGGGAACTCTACCCACTACTGTGTGATAATCCATTTGGGAAAAGAATCTGAAAAAGAATGAATGTGTGTCTATGTGTAACTGGGTCGCTTTGTCATACAGCAGAAATGATCAGAACAGTGTAAATCAACTACACTTCAATCAAACTTTTTTAGAAAAAATGAAAATGATAACTTGGAGCTTCTATGTCACTTTGTCACACAAAAGAGCCCATTCTGGCCACTTTTGTGGGGACAAGAAATGACATTTGGCTTTCTCCCTTTCCGGTGGCTGAAGTACCTGCGTTTTCTTTGACTTACCCTGAGTGGATTTTCATTAAGGTAAGGGGGTTCACCTTCTACCATTTCGATTGCCATAATCCCCAGAGACCAGATATCAACTTTCGGACCATAAGCTTTTCGAGTCACCACCTCAGGAGCCATCCAGTAAGGCGTTCCCACCATAGTGCTTCGTTTACTTTGCTCAGGGGTGATCTGGGCGCAGAACCCAAAATCAGCTGCAGAGAAGAAAAGTCCGTTACGGTCAGCTCGAATTATTTTTCTTTTACAAGCGGTCCCCTTCAGATATAGCCATACCTTTCTTTGGTTAGACACAGAGCTTCCATAACTGCCTGGCTCATAGCCTTGTTAACTGATCTCGAAATTGGTTCAGATTGTAAAAGGGTCTGAGACAACTGCCTGATGTGATGTCATTTTTACTAGACCTCAGTCTGGTTCCCTCCCCATACTGCTTCCCTCTAACTTCCAGAATCTTTCAGTTTTCTAATTAGGTAGCTGTCATCTAGCAGGTGCAAGCCACTAGAAATTCTGAAATTTTAAACCCCTCAAATCTGGCCACAGTCTACAGGAACATGAACGTCAGAAAAATCGTTTATCTCATCCTGGGGTCTAAAAGCCGTCAAACCAATCACTTTTCAAGAGCCATTTTCTTCTCAACATAGAGAGAAAAAAGTAGGAATCCCATGACACTCGCTCAAATGCCATCTGCACCGTTATACCTACTCAATTTAACAGAGCCATCCATCCCAAGGAGAATATTGTCACTCTTTATGTCTCTGTGGATCACTTGGTTTGAGTGCAAGAAATCCAAAGCTTGGAGGCACTATTGAATCAGGGGGAAAAAGAAGGTTTCATTATATCACAATAATTTTCCAAAAATATATTTCATTTCTAGAGACATATGGGGCAGGGATATAATTTTATGTTGTTGGGTGAAATAAATGACTAAATATTTCAATGCTATTTTGAAGTCACATTACCATCTACATCAGTGATACAACTTGGCGTTCTGCTTATGAAAGCTCCCGAATCAGACCTGGACATGAAGAGTGATGCTGTCTTGAGAAGCACTAAATTGTTAAGACAGCCAAATTAACCAATGAATATAATCCTGCTTGGACCTACTTATCTGGAGGATATCGATTCCACTTGGTCTTATACACATAAGTAAGCATCTGCAACTGTGGCATAATTTGATTCGGCAGGTCTGCAGAGGGACCCAGGAATCTGCATTTAAAACAAGCGCCACAAGCTATTTCTCGATGGACAGAAATCCAGGTTTGGGAACCACTTCTAGGCTATGCAGTCACTAAAAGTACTTGTTTGGAAATGGCTTTGCATTGTAATACTCAAAGATGAAAACCACAGGCTAAGGGTTGAATAGGCCCCTGCATATTTTAATTTACTGCATGCAGAAAATATGTGTTTGGTTAACATGTGTGCATGTTTGGCAACGAGGAAATGGGAATGAGAGGAGAGCAAGGAAGGAGGAAATTTAAGTGAACAATTTAAAATAAAAAACAAGGAAAGACTAGAAAAGACTATTTGAATTTATGCGTCCTCTCTTTCTTTCTTTTTTTCTTTTTTGCTTTTTAGGGCCATACCTGCAGCATATGGACGTTCCCAGGCTAGGGGTTGAAGCAGACCTACAGCTGCCGGGCTACACCACAGCCACAGCAACTCAGGATCCGAGCCGTGTCTGCGACCTACACCACAGCTCACGGCAACACTGGATGCTTAACCCACTGAGCAAGGCCAGGGATTGAACCCGAGTCCTCATGGTTACTAGTTGGATTCGTTAACCACTGAGACACAAAGGGAACTCCTGAAATTCTGTGGTTTTGTTTTACTTTCATTGGGTTTCAAGTTTCAGTGGGTCAGAGTTCCTCTCTGTGTCTATAGAAAACCTCAGTGAGTGGGGTACAGCTGACAAAATGACACTCCAAAGAGGAATGTGTTTTTTTAATATTGAAAAAATTAATAAAGTAAATATCCTTAGTTTATTTGAAACAAGAGATATGCACTGTTATTGGAAAAGAGGCAGACACTCAGACGCACGGGTCTCTAGAATGTACTGTGAAAGCAACTTCTTTCTGGATTGAGGAAGGACCTTGCTTAAACTGCCTTCTAGAAAATGATGGGATTATAATGTGGTCTGTATTGTACATGGCTTCCACGGCACATGCAAGGCAAAATAACCATCATGTAAAAACTCCCCCCAGTCGGAAAGAAGTTCTATTGCCAACAGCGTTGAATTGTTTTTCATATTCACCGACACTCTGGCAATGCAGGCTTAGATACGGTACCTCGTGAATGACATACAGAGAACTGAAATAGATCCATAGCAAAGCAACTAAAACAAACAAGGGACTGGAGAGGGAGAGTTAGGATTTAAATTGAGGTTAGGCTCGTCAGTCGCTCTTTAGGACAAAAGATGTGCTATTGCTACTTTGATGGTACCAACCTTCTCAATAATCAAAGAGAAGGAACTGCCAATTTTGGTGTTCTCATCAGCCAGAAATGCTCTATTTTCTTACCTCTCTGCAGACAGCTGCTATCTGTCCTTCATCCATACAGGTCTCCGTGACCACATCAGTCAAAGAGCCACCGGCCAAGTATTCCATGACTACCCATAGTTCATCACCCACTAAGTAGCTATAACAAGAGGAAGAAAGAGATGATGATTCAGGCCAAAGAAAGTGGAGACTCTTCTATATTCCCATTAAGAAGGCAATGTGCAGTGAGTCTCTGCCTTTGGCCATCTTATCTAATAGGAGGAAAATGTCAATTATGCTAATGAGATATTTCCTTAGCATTAGAAGAGAATATGCATGAAAATCAAAGGATCATCAGATAAGTTGCATCATGGAGGAAGGAAAAAGCAAGGAGGCCTCTGGTGACTGACGACTGTCAGTCATTCCACTGTAAAAAGCTGGTTTCAATGAACAGGATCTGTGAACAGCCCTTTTGGACAAGTCAGGTCATAGTGTTGACTTCTTGGAATGAACCCACGGCACAGAGATTTATAGGATTATTTATTCAGCTCTCAGCATTACGTTTGATTCTACTGAATCAATCACTGAACTCTTTTCAGGTAGTCGCTGAATCAAAGAGAACCAAAGAGACTCAGGTTGGCAATGATTTACTGTGCTGAGGTCTCAGTTCTGGTAGGAGTCGGTTGCGACACACCCATTATCTTTAAGGAGCCATTGAGGGACACACCCCAAATGGCCAGATATGGGGAGGCAGGTCGCCAGAGCCCCACAATTTTGGCAAATTCAAAAGACCTGCGACCAGCTGAAGGCACTTCAGCAGTATGATCAGGTCTCTCTTTTCGCCTGCTCAGCAAGAGGGAGGAATTACAGTGAAAGGGAAGGACCCCAACAATTCTACCCTGTCCTAAGCTTGACATCGGTGTGAAGCAAGACTTTCTATCCAGTGGTGCTCAAACTGCAGTGCCCGTGCGATTCACCAGGGAAGCTTGTTCAAGATGAAAATTTTCATTAAAATGCTTATTTCATCAGAACCAAATGCCTCATGAGTTATGGAGAGTAGCCTAGGAATCTGCATTTTTATAACTGCAATTTTTACGAGGTTACAAAAGCAGAGTGACGTCACTCTGCTGCAGAGGGTCCCGGAAGGATATTTTAGGAAGCTCCGATTTTGCCTGTAAAATCTGACCCTTCTTTTTGGGGGCTCCCTTTCATCTTCTTCGGCACTGCTGGTCTACCTGGGGCAAAACACAGACAGCCAGATCTTAAGAGCACTGGGGTTGTAGACCCGGTCTTATTTCCTTTGAATCCCCCCAGAGTATACAGCACAGTGGTGCTAAACAAACACTTACCGAAACTGAATGAGACAGATGTAAACCACAAGTGAAGAGTTAGTGCTGTCTTTAAATGCCCTATTAATAACCCACCGCTAATACCACTGATGAAAGAGACATTAATTACCTGGTCTCGGAAAAAGGTTTGAGATTAAAGTCTCAATTCCCTAGACCTCGCTGCCAGTTAATCACAAAGCGCCCATTAAAGCAGGGCCAATGGAGCCGGCCTTCTTCACTTAGAGAGTCAGAGACTGCGGTGGCTCCAAACACACACTTGAAGAAATGTTTAAAACAGCACAGCTCTCTCTCCAGTAAGCAACAGTCCATTTCCTGGCAACACGGAGTCCTGATCCTCAGAAGGAAATTACACAAACTGCTCGGGTTTAGAAGCAAGACCGTGACATGCATGTTCAAATGGTTAAGGGGTGGACAAAGATAAATGGGTATAAGTTTAGCAACAGACCCGATGCTCTTACTGTTTTGCAGCATTTGCGAAATATGTGTAGAATGGATACTAAACGCATAGATCCTAAATAAAAATAATTGGCCAGGAAAATGATATCCCATAAAGAAAACAAGCACACGATGAGAGAAAACACTTACCTATCTAAATAATTAACAATATTTGGGTTCTTATTTTCCCTCATGACCAGAATTTCATTAATAATTAATTCCTTTTTGGGCTGCTGTTGAAGGTTCATCTGCTTTATGGCCACCTGAATCATGATTAAAATGCAGGAATGAATTACAATCATTAGACTAAACACAGACATCCATCTTTTTTGGCATACAGAGTCAGGCATACAAACTCTTTATCTTACTAGGCTCCTTCTCGATGCCACCACCCCCCGCTCCTTTCCTGTGGTCAAGCATGAACAAACCATTCACTTCAGATATTTTGGACACCAACAATGTAAACATGTCAACCCCGTGGTCCCCATCCTTTCAGGCATAGATGCCATCGAAGGGGAATTCTGATCGAAATAAACAAAGAAAAGCAAGACTCAGAATTGAAGGTTAACAGTTACCTCTTGTCCCGTGGCAATGTCCAGCGCTGTGTAAACAGTACCCGATGCCCTGTGAAGGTGCAGATTATCAAATGAATAAGCAAAGCGTAACCAATGTATTTTCTTGGGCATTGCGGGTAGTTATTTTCAGGAGAAGGAACTCAGCGAACTCAAGCTTCAAGGATGAAGTGCAAAAGGAACAACCATTTTGTATAATAATTGCTCCCCAAACTATCACATCTTTTTGGTGGGCTGGAAACCTGGTCACATTTTAGGTGTGCCATGGAACTAGGCAGTAATGAATTGAGCAAAATGGCTTTGCTCTTTTTAGGAAACTCTTGGAATTTTTTTTTTTTTTTTTTTTTTTGGTCTTTTGAGGGCCGCACCTGTGACATATGGAGGTTCCCAGGCTAGGGGTCCAGTCAGAGCTGTAGCTGCCAGCCTACACCACAGCCACAGCAACGCCAGATCCAAGCCACATGTGTGACCTACACCACAGCTCACAGCAACCCCAGATCCTTAACCCACTGAGCAAGGCCAGGGATCGAACCCCCGGCCTCATGGTTCCTAGTCAGATTTGTTTCTGCTGCACCAGGATGGGAACTCCCTCCTGGAATATTTTGAAGATTCCTTGGATGGGGCACAACCAACACTACAGTCCTTGATTAAACACTTTAGGGAAGATTTCGTCATATTTTGCTTAGGCAACTGTAAATTAATCTTTACTTCTTGCAAATGTATAGAGTAGGCTTTTTTCATATAGTTCTAATTTTGTTTCTTTTTTTTTTTTTATGGCCGCATCTGCAACATATGGAAGTTCTGGAAGTTTGCAGGCTAGGTAGGGGTCAAATCAGAGCTGTGGCTGAGGCCTACGCCACAGCCACAGCGACACCAGATCGGAGCCACTCTGCCACCTATGCCTCAGCTTCTGGCCACCCCAGATCCTTAACCCACTAAGCAAGGCCAGGGATCAAACCCGTGCCTCCAGAGATATTACGTCAGGTCCTTAACCCTCTGAGCCACATTGGGAACTCCTCTAATTCTTCAGCATATCTTCATCCAACAAATAAATCACTCCCAGTGCTGTAGCTATACTTGTACTGTAGCTCTACAAAGCAATAACAATGTGACTTTACTCTTGAGCCATTATTTTTTCTTTCTGTTAAATTTCTCAACAGCTTCTACTCTTAGGTTTCACTACAGTCCACTATTGTTTTTTGTTGTTGTTGTTGTTTGTTTGTTTTTGTCTTTGTCCTTTTTAGGGCCAGACCTGCGGCATATGGAGGTTCCCAGGCTAGGGGTCTCATGGGAGCTGTCGCCACTGGCCTATGCCAGAGCCACAGCAACGCCAGATCGAGCCGCGTCTGCGACTTACACCACAGCTCATGGCAGCGCTGGATCCTCAACCCACTGAGCGAGGCCAGGGATCGAACCCGCAACCTCATGGTTCCTAGTTGGATTTGTTTTTGCTGTACCCCGATGGAAACTCCCCACTATCGTTTTAAAGTCTATCATTCCTTAAGTCTTGGAGGTACTCACGCTTCTCTTCTAACTTCCTTTACAGGGTTTCCCTGCTTTGAAAACAGAAAGGGGCTAGTAAAGTTGAATTCACAGCTGCGAACCCCACATGCTTTCTGAACCAACTCCCCACTGCCATCCCCAAGAAAAAGGAAAAGGCCAGTCAATGTCCTTGAACCTTTGTGGTGAAGAAAGGCATTGGGATGGAGATCAGTTAGTTCTCTGCTCTCCCAGGCCTTTAATGCTCTTCTCTAAACTTCCAGATCATTGCTGTTTCTCTTTGGTTTTCTGTTTATTCTCCCTTGCTGTTATGTTTTCTGAGTCCAGAAAGCCTTTCCTGATGCCAGTCACTTTCCTTGTTATTCTTCTCCTGTCTTCTCCCTGGATCAGCCAAACAATTTCCCGCAGGCCTAGGAAGTTTCTGTTACCTGTTCTGAGGGAATAAAGTGGCTGGTGTAGCATAAGGAATATTTGACCGCTGACAGAGATCGGAGTTGTCATATTTGCTTTAACATCCACAAGCTCTGTGATCTTGAGCTAGTCACTTCCTCTTCCTGGATTTCAGTCCTCTCGCTCAAAAACAGTGATCACAGTGATAGCACATGTCTAGGGAGCACGTTGAGCATGTCAGATACCACACTAAGCGCTTGATATAATTATCTTCGGCAATCCTGAGCATGTTTCTCTAAGACAAGTCCTTTTACCCCCAGGTTACAGATGAGAAACCTGAGGCTCAGAGAGGTTAAGTTTCCTGCCCAAGGTTATACACTTTACAGCCCAAGTCCTTCTGACTCTGACCTATAACATACAGGAAGGGGGCTGAGGTTCTTTTATTCCACTATCTTGAATCAACAAACTCTACTGCCCTCCTCCCTGGATGTGGCTCTTTAAAAATTGGTTGGAACTGGATTGAAAAAAATCACACTATCAACAGGTGCTCCCTAAGATTGGTAGTTGCATAAATTCCTAAGGTTTGAGGCTTGTAATTAAACAAATCGGGCGCTCAATTTTACGTTTGAGATTCTGGGTTCAGAGCACATAGCTGATTCTCAAGAAGTCTCTGTGGAATGGACAAATTAATAAAAGTCTTTTCAAGCCAGCATGCAATGCTCTCCTTTCTGTGAAGGAAACATTTCTTCTATTTAAATCTACAGAAAATAGTTCCTTGTGGAAGAAGCGATCAGACATTCCTGGTTTCAGGGGCCAGTTTGTGGTGTGTCTTTCTGAGCTCAGAACTGCCTGGGTTCAAAGGAACGGATCACTTCAACCTGGTGTGTATTTCTGCTGCAAAAGCCCTGAGCACCTACTTAAATCTTAAATTTAAACAAAGCCTTAGGCAGGAACCCTCAATATAAAGCAGTTAAAGCTGGGGTGGGGGCCCAAATTTCTATCCAAGTGGCCTTCTCTATATTCACCACCTCTGCCCCCCACCCCGCTAGTCCATTTCCACTGTCCTCGAAGCTCAAATTGCGATGGGCTCAAAATGTGAGGGTGATTACTCTTTAACATCTCAAGAGTTTTACTTTTCAAATCCTTGGGTTTTTTTTTTTTTGTTTTTTTTTTTTTACTCCCCACCTCCCTCAGCATTTCATTGTCTAAAAATTGTTAGAGTACTAACCCTGGAATCCCAATAGCCTAGGTTTTATGGCATTCTGTGGTCACAAATCCCTACTCCACAGAAGTGTCAAGACCCTGAAACTCTAGAGCACAGGTTATTAATGCAAAAATGAGCTCTTCGCCTCACTTCCCCACCTTATGGCATATATGCCCCTTATTCTGGTGAGAGCCAGTTTCCCCTTTCCCTCAACTTTTTTTTTTTTTGTCTTTTTAGGGCCACACCCAAGGCATATGGAGATTCCCAGGCTAAGGGCTGAATCAGAGCTACAGCTGCCGGCCCATGCCACAGCCACAGCAACGCCAGATCCGAGCCGCACCTGTGACCTACACCACAGCTCACGGCAATGCCGGATCCTTAACCCACTGAGAAAAGCCAGGCATCAAACCCGCATCCTGGTGGATGCTAGTCAGGTTCATTAACCGCTGAGCCACGATGGGAACTCCCCTTTCCCTCAACTCTTGTTCCCAGTCTTAAAATAGTGATATCCTCCTGTACCCCCCCCACCAAACATGTTGTTAGGCATTTGGAATTCACTGCTCTGACCAATAAGTCATTGACTGGCCCAACTTCCAGCCTGTGTAGAATCCTCAGCACAAATGCACAAATTCAGGTATGGATCTGCAGAATAAAGTTTAGTGCCCTGTTGCCAGCTCCGTTTCAGCACTGCTAGCACTTCTCTGCATCCCAGCTCTGATACCTTTCCATATTTCAGCAATGTAAGATTCAACTGCTATAAATGTGAATCTCTCTCACTCTCTGGTTCATTGATGAAAGCATGATCTCTGTCCACTAATGAGTTAAGGACAGTAGCCTTCATTCCCATTGACTCAAACCTTCCCAGGTTCAAATCCCACCAGTTCTTAGTTGTGTGACCCTGGATAAATAATTTAACTTCTTTGTGGCTCAGGATTAAAAGAAGATTAAATATATACAGTAAAACCCATTCTGGCATACAGCAATTGCCCAATAGATAATACAATAATAATAGTTGTTATTATTATGAATAGGTCGATTGCTACCTAATATATTCATGAAGTTTCCAAAGTGAATCTGTGAATCCCTAGAAATCTTTTTAAGTATTTGGCAGTTTCTAAGATAGCTTGATGTTACAAATCCATGAGAGAAATTTCACACTTACCTAAGTGAAGATAATTCAAATATTACCTATATTTCCTTTTAGCTAGAATTATATCAACTTCTGACTACATGACATATCTCATGCTGACCCAAAGCTCTAAAGATCAGTTAAATGTATTTTTTGCTTAATGAAGTATGAGAAACGATAATAAATACGGTGTAATGGTTATTATTATTCATCACCTGAGTTCACAGAGAAAAATAATTGAAGGAATCACTGGTGGTGAAGTTGGGAAGCTCTCTCCTTATAATAGGTAATGCGCCGTGATATGTACTCCCAAACAAACATCCTTTGAGCCAACAAGATGCTACAGTAATTCCCAAAAGACAAGCTTTGCAACAACTGAGGTATGTTAACATATCTCAATGGGTATCTATAAAATGTCAGTCTTTTTTTTTTTTTTCTGCTTTTTTAGGGCCATACCTGCGGCATATGGAAGTTCCAAGGCTAGGGGTCGAATAGGAGCTGCAGCTGCTGGCCTACACCACAACCACAGCAAAGCAGGATGCGAGCCATGTCTGCGACCTACACCACAGCTCACGACAACAGGGAATCCTTAACCTACTGAGCAAAGCCGGAGATGAACTCACATCCTCATGGATACTGGTCAGGTTTGTAACCCACCAAGCCACAATGGGAGCTCTCTAGTCATTTGATTAGAAAGGTCAGTATCATGCAGCACTTTAGGACGTAAGGATGGCAGAAATCAAACTGAGAAAGATGGAAGTTAAAACTGAATCCTCTGGTATGTTGGGGCTGGTGTGCTCAAAAGCTCAACATTGTCCTTTTCATTTTTATGCCATTTAATTATATTGCTTCCTTTTATCTTTCCATTCCAGTGTCACTGAAGCCGGACTGCTGTAGGGAGAACATTTGTTTAGGACGGGATTTTATTTATTCCGAAACTGAGTCCTTCAGACGGTATAAAGAAACTGTGCCTTGTCAGGATGCAAGGGAAGATAGACATGGTCCAGTTTATCCCCCTTACTACAGATGAGAAATCTGAAGCACGGAGAGTAAAAGGGATATGCCCAACTGACACAGCCAAGAAGTCACAAACGTCTCCTAACCTTGAGCAAGAGACCTTTTGGTGACCCTACACTATGGTTCAAGCATATTAAACGAACAGATTGCTGCACCGTTGGGCCTGGTCAGCAAGTACAGTGTGGCGTGTACTGCTGGGTTCTTGGCATCACATTAGATGCTTTATCAACAGTTTCTCCCTGACCAAACACTTAATACTGAAATGGAAACTTTGGCATCTAGCCTAAAGGATCTAGAAAGAAACAAAAAATTTGCTATTTCTCCCTTTTCTTCCCAAGGCGAGTTTAATTATCAGCAATCTTCATCAGCCTTTGATGTTTCCTGCTCCGAGCCAATGTCAAGCCATGATTGGGAGTGGCTGCCAGAGCAGCAACATGGTAGGACTTCCAGTTTGGATAAATCACTCTGACTTTAGCATAGAAATAGATTAGAGGAGAGGAAGAAGGGCAGGCCGGTGAGGCTAGGAGGACACCATGCACTTGAGAAAAAGAAATGGACAAGAGGTTTGGAGTGTTCAACAGGGTCCAAGGACAGCCTGGTGGGAGTAAGAGTGAGAGAGCCAGAAGGATAGGGCATTTTACACATGTAAGGTTTTCTAAGTCTAAATCTGGTGCTAATGAGATCACAGTCAGGGGTTTAATCCACATTTAGGATTTTGTTTTTATATATCTACTTCTACGGCCACTGCTGCTAGAAAAGACTGTATCATTTATTGAGCCTTACTGTCTGTCTGCTCTCACTAAATGGATGAGCTCACTTAATGCTCATCTTATACAATCCTATAAGTTCTATTATCTTTCTTTCACAAATGAGGAGATTGTTAGTGGGAAATGGTAAGTAGCTTGTCCAAGGTTATATAGTTAGTTAGCAGTTAAACTCAGAAACGCACTGTTTGACTCCACAGCCCTGTGCTCTCAACCACCACTTTTTTTTTTTTCGGTCTTTTTTTTTTTTTTTTTTTTTTGTCTTTTTAGGGCCGAACCGGCGGTATATGGAGGTTCCCAGGATAGAGATCCAATCAAAGCTGTAACCGCAGGCCTACACCACAGCCACAGCAATGCGGGATCCCAGCTGCGTCTGCAACCTACACCACAGCTCATGGCAACGCCCAATCCTTAACCCACTGAGGGAGGCCAGGGATCGAACCCGCATCCTCATGGATGCTAGATGGGTTTGTTAACCACTGCGCCACGACGGGAACTCCGCAACCACCACTTTATGTTCTGTCATAGACCTTTAGATCAATGCTAAGTGCAGCTGTGGTACGTCCCAAAGCCCACTTTCATACCTGCTATGCTAAGCTGTCTCCCTAAAATATTTCTCTTGTCCCTCCTTCTCTACTCACTTAGTCCGTGTGCCCTCTTATGAACCATTTCGTTTGGCTCTGGACATGGCATGTTTGGTGCCTTTGGCACAACCATACAAGATGGTTCTTTTGTTTCTGGAATCAGTTAAGATTGGTCACGTGGCCGGGAGTGCACGGGACCGCGAATTAGTTCTTAGGACCGGACTTTATCTTCTGCTGAGTATTTAAGATACAGTTACTACTTGCAGGCCCCTCCGTAGCCATCATCTGACTATATTAATGCACTTGACATAAAAGTTACAGAGATAACATACTTTTCAGTGCTATCATACATTTACTTGTTTTGCTGAGAGGGTGAACAACAGCATTACTATTTACTTGCAATAACTCTTCCAGAGAGGGAGAGACTCAGAGTGTTTTCTGTAACCTGCCACTCAAAAAGACATCACTACATTAAAAAATAAATAAATAAATAAGATGATGCAAAAATCCCATTGGCTCAGCAGTACCTTTGGAAATATACAGAATGTAGCCAGGGTCAGGTGGTAATAGTCTTTAAGTGCTAAGACGATAAAGAGGAACAGGGAATGTTTGGTTCTTTAGCTAGGACCTGACTTTGCCCAGAGTATTCATGGTCATCTAATTTTAAATAGAGCTGCCACACATGACGGGTGTGGAGCCAGGGAGCTCAGTGATAATGAGGCCACATTTACAGGGCTTCATCCCTGCAAAGGCCAGATAACTCTCAACTACTCACGCCAACACTAAGTCTAAGCAGCTGTTTCCCAGTGTGTGCCATTGGTTTCCTGACCGGCTAGAGAGAAAAGGGGGGCAGGCGGCTTAATACAAACTCATTACTCTGGCTGGCAAAAAAAAAATTAAAGTGCGAACTCTACTAACGGTGGTTGATTGAGTGGTACCATCTTTGTTTACAAGGGACAGCACACAACACAGTGCATTTAAGGGCATTAAGTGGAACAAAGAGCATCTTCCATTGCTCCGTAAACACTGTTCTTCACAAATGCTAATGTATTTCCAATCCCCTTCATCGCAAAGCCTATTTGAAGCTCAGACGACATCTATTTAGTGCCTCAGAGCAGTGTTCTACCTCATACAGCCCAAAATAGATATGATGAGGAAGCAAATGCTTTGGGGCTGGATGGTCTTATCCGAAGAATCACTTCTGTAAGCACTGTAGACACGGACTTCTGCTCTTGGCCATAATAGCTTCTTGAACAAAGCAAAACAAACCAGAAGTTTTATCCTCAGCACTTATCCCTGAATTCTATGCTATACACTGCTTTGTCAGGTTTGCAAAACAAGCTGTAGGTCATCAAGTCCTTTAAGAAACAAGTTTCGGGAGTTCCCGTCGTGGCGCAGTGGTTAACGAATCCAACTAGCAACCATGAGGTTGCGGGTTCGATCCCTGGCCTTGCTCAGTGGGTTAGGGATCCGGCGTTGCAGTGTGCTGGGGTGGGGTGTAGGTTGCAGAGGTGGCTTGGATCCCCTGTTGCTGTGGCTTTGGCGTAGGCCAGTGGCTACAGCTCCAATTAGACCCCTAGCCTGGGAAACTCCATATGCCACGGGAACAGCTCAAGACAAGGCAGAAAAAGACAAAAAAAAAAAAAAAAAAAAAAGAAAGAAAGAAAAAAAGAAACAAGTTTCAAAAATATTCACTTTCCATATGGGAACTTCATGGTAGAAGAAGAGGGCACCTCATCAAATAGCAGAGATAAGTTGGAAAAATACCTAACATCATGTATTTACTTTCTCAAGCATTAACATGAAAACTAGGAGTTCCCTGGCAGCCTAGCACTTAAGGACTTGGCATTGTCACTGCTGTAGCTCAGGTCACTGTTGCGGCAAGGGTTGGATCCCTGGCCCAGGAACTTCTGCATGCTGTGGGTGCAGCTAAAAATAAATGGAAGCCTAATTAAACAAATTATGGTACATTTGAACTGTTGTTGTTCAAATGTTGTTCAAATGAAACTGTGCACTTGTTAAAAGGAATGAGGTGCCAACATGGAACCATCCCTAAGACATAGACACATAGTAGAAAAGGAGATACATTGTGTGTTATCATTTGCGTTAAAAATACAGCATGCATGCACACACACATACACAGAAATGTATCATATAAATCCAAATACAAGGTAAGGGGTTCTCCCTGCCAATTTTTTCCTCAGAAAAAAAGGGAATTGCTTTATATTCAAATCCTTATAAAATCTCTCATGTAGGAGTTCCCGTCGTGGCACAGTGGTTAACGAATCCGACTAGGAACCATGAGGTTGCGGGTTCGGTCCCTGCCCTTGCTCAGTGGGTTAACGATCCGGCGTTGCCGTGAGCTGTGGTGTAGGTTGCAGACGCGGCTCGGATCCTGAGTTGCTGTGGCTCTGGCATAGGCCGGAGTCTACAGCTCCGATTCGACCCCTAGCCTGGGAACCTCCATATGCCGCGGGAGCGGCCCAAGAAATAGCAACAACAACAACAACAACAAAAGACAAAAAGACAAAAGACAAAAAAAAAAAAAAAATCTCTCATGTAATGTGGTAACTCTTGATATTCTTTTATTTTTATCCATAAAGAACTATTTCAGAGAGATACATTAGGCTGAAATATTCTCAGTCAATGCTAGTTTCGGATGCTTATAAAGAATATCTGTCAGAATAGGAAAGAAGGGATGCAAATAAATTATTTCTAAAGGTATGACCTCATAACCGCAGGTATTAGATACCATAAACAAGCTTTTTAAAGGTCACTTTCAAAATAAATGCAGTGAAAAGGGCTCCAATAAGCCAAAGATGGGACAGTTTGACCATCAAAACCACTAATAAGTGAGATTAATAAAAACAAATTGAAAAATATAAAAAAACCCATGATTTTATAGAGATATTTTTTAAATATAAGAGAATTCCTCCTTCTTGCACTTAAACAAAATCAAAACACCTCCCACTGGACACTTTTGGAAGGAGCTTGGATATCAGCATCTTACACTGAAAACTGGCAATTTAAAAATTAAGCATTTATTTTGATTTCTATGTATGAACTATATTTCAGGGTAGCCAAAAACTCCTAGCTAAAGAGACAAACTCTTTTTTGACAAAAGTATTTTAACTGGTAAGTACAGAACGAATGACAGATTTAGAAAATCGCCGCTTTGTAATCCCTAATGAAATAATTGATTTGGGCAATAATCATCAATAGATGAAACGGTCAGAAGAAAGGCTGATGATAAACTTGGCACTGGAGGGGACAATCACCCATTGAATCTTCTGATCAATCTACTTATCCCTAAAATATGGGGTAATCAGACTTGTGCCTCCTGATATAATATGCAATACATAGCACCACCACCTATGAAGAAATTTTGCCAAAAAAGGAACTTGAACCTCATCAAGCTTCTAGATCTAACTTTCATTTATAGGAAATATGGGAACTATGGGAGCAAGGCAAATTGCATCAAAGGAAAATAAGAGACAAATCCACAAAGTATATATTCTACAAGACGCTGACTAGTTTCTTCAGTAAGTCAATGGCAGTGGTAAAAGAAGGGAGATGCTTTGGAGTAGAGAGACATAAGAGACACAAATGTGATATGTGAATCTTTTTTGGATGCTGATTTGAACAGATCAGCTATAGGGGGTTCTGGTCGTGGCGCAGTGGTTAACGAATCCGACTAGGAACCATGAGGTTGCGGGTTCCGTCCCTGCCCTTGCTCAGTGGGTTAAGGATCTGGCGTTGCCATGAGCTCTGGTGTAGGTTGCAGACGTGGCTCGGATCCCGCGTTGCTGTCGCTCTGGTGTAGGCTGGTGGCTACAGCTCCGATTAGACTCCTAGCCTGGGAACCTCCATATGCCGTGGGAGCGGCCCTAGAAAAGGCAAAAAGACAAAAAAAAAAAATCAACTATAAAAACTGCATTTCTGAAACAACTGGACAACTCTGATTATAGACTGGGGGCTAGATGTTAAATTTTTATAGGGTTATAGTGGCATTGTGATTATATTCAAAATATTGATAAACATTGAATTTGGAAGATAAAAATATGGGAGGTCCTGTACTATTCTCTTTACTCTTGCGTAGGGCTGAAAATTTGTATCAGAAACTTTAAAAAGTGGTAGAGTACAGAGTTATATTGTGAAGATCTAAATATACACCTACATGAAAGATTCCGAAACAACCATCTTCTTTTTTTTTCCTTTTTTGGGGGGCTGCATTCACGGCATATGGAAGTTCCCAGGATTGGAGCTCCAGCTGCCAGCCTACACCACAGCCACAGCAATGCTGGGTCCGAGCCGCACCTGTGATCCACACCACAGTTCACGGCAACACCAGATCCTTAACCCACTGAGTGAGGTCAGGGATCGAACCCGCAACCTCATGGTTCCTAGTCGGATTCATTAACCGCTAAGCCACAAAGAGAACTCCGAGAAAACAACCATCTTAATGTCGTACGAAAAGGTAAATTTAACTAGGAATAAAATACCCTGGGATAGAATCATATGTAGATTCAAAAATATTTTATCTCAAAGACCTTGGATAGAAGTCAGAAGATGTACTTGGGTAACTGCCGAGGGACTCAAAAAGGGGCTCTGGGGGTGCAAAAACAGTGATGTTAAAGATGCATAGGAAGATTCTGAATTACACCGCTCACGAGATGTGAGAGCAGAAAAATCTCTCCTAATTTATACATGATTTATACAATGTGTGGTTTCAGATATGTAAATAAGAGTGCAAAATTAACAAGTTAAAATTCATAACTAGACATTCGTCATTTATTCATATATCTAACAGTTTGTGTATTTGGGTGAGTCAGAAAAACAGTGTATTACCTAATATTTGAGCATGGTGTATGTGAGTGAACATGTACGCGCGTGTGTGTGTGTGCACGTGCACATGTGCGTGCATGCAAAGAATCTCTGAAAATATTACATAAGAAACCAGAAACAACTTCTTCCTGGAATCTTCCTTTGTGCAGGGTAACCGGTAGGCTGAGGGACAAGGGTTGGAGGGGCACTTACTTTTCTCACTGTCTAGTCCTCTGTACCTTATACCATGTCTGAGTTGCATCTACTTAAAAGAATTAAACACAAACAAACAAACAAAATACAGCACTGCTTGGATCTCTTAATTTATTTCATCACACAACCCCAACTGATCTTTCTAGTATTATGTCCCATGAACTCCCCTGCCAAACCGGACCTCTGACTATCCACAGAACAGGAATTATTGATTTAATTCTTCTGGTCTTTCAGTATGCATTCAGCCAATACTTGCTGAGTATTTTACTCTATGCCAAACACTGCTACAGGCCTTAGAGATATCAAAATGACTGAATCCTACAGTCTGAAGTGACTGGTTTTATTTTATTTTTTTTCCGACTGAAATTTCCCATAATCCCCTCTTGCTAAATCCCCCATCTGCTCAAGTCACTTCTCAAACACACGCTTCTCTAAGAGTCTTTCATCAGACCACCTTCCTGGCTAGAAATGATTTGTCTTTACCCTCTGTCCCCACAGCTCTTTGTAATTACAATATAATACTTACTGTATTTGGCTCTATATAATAGTAACGGTGTGTGTGTCTTTTACCCTTAAAAATAAATAGCATTTCCCGTACTGTGCAATGCACCTTAACTTTCTCATTCATTTCTCACAATCTTAGGAGGCATGAGAATTCTGCTTACTTTGACTGAGAAAACTGCTGCTTAAAGAAACTAAATAACTTGCCCATAGCCTTCTAAAGAGTTCAGACTCTGCCTTCTTTATTTCTCTTCCAATTTTCCCAAAATTTTGCCTTTATTCCACCATGGTTTTCAAAGTCTCAAGCAATTTTACAGCTCTAGGCAAACTAAGATATGAGGGGTATAGACATGTCGGTGTGGATCTAAGCTGAAGGATTCAGAAGGATGTAGGAAAAAATGAGTTAGGGTTAGGGCAGCCAGGGAGGGATTTGTGGGGGAGAGGAGAGTGAAGAGTGTGTAGATGAAATATGGGGGGGGGTACATTCATTTGGGAATGGAGAGTCCTGCTTCTTTCTTTCTTTTTTTTTTTTTTTTTGTCTTTTTGCTATTTCTTGGGCCGCCCCTGCGGCATATGGAGGTTCCCAGGCTAGGGGTTGAATCGGAGCTGTAGCCGCCGGCCTACACCAGAGCCACAGCAACGCGGGATCCGAGCCGCGTCTGCGACCTACACCACAGCTCACGGCAATGCCGGATCCTTAACCCACTGAGCAAGGGCAGGGACCGAACCCGCAACCTCATGGTTCCTAGTCGGATTCGTTAACCACTGCACCACGACGGGAACTCCCTGCTTATTTCTTAACACAACTCTCCATTTCTCCCTGTCGAATGTTCAGAGAGCTAGTGAGCACCGAGGCCACTGTTGACTCCCAGAACCTGTTTTGTTTGTTTTTTTCTTTTTCTCTTTTTAGGGCCGTGCCCGCGGCATATGGAGGTTCCCAGGCCAGGGGTCAAATGGGAGCTGCAGCTGCTGGTCTACGCCACAGCCACAGCAATGCAGGATCCGAGCCATGTCTGTGACCTACGCCATAGCTCACGGCAACGCCGGATCCTCAACCCTGAGCGAGGCCAGGGATCCAACCTCTGTCCTCATGGATGCTCGTGGGATTCGTTTCTGCTGAGCCACAATGGGAACTCTGAAGCTGGTTCTTAGTTACTACTCTCCATTACACGTAGTAGGCCCCCGACAAAAGTTCTCTGAGTGCAACAAGTTCTTTGTTAACCTGGATCCAAACTCTTTCCTCTGAGTTGCTTCCTCAAAAAATGTTTTCTATTATAATATTGAAGAGAAAACAAATAGGAACCTGAAAGAGAAAAGGGGCCTGTTTTTCAGTACATTCTCATGTAAGGAAAGGCCTTAAAATGAATTCCAATATATTGAGAAACCTGTGAAGACAGCTGTCAATATTAGTGAATTCAGCTCTCTGGGACAAAGCTACCTGCTTATTTGGGAATTACACAGGTTTGCCAATGACAGTTGTTGACTGAAAATAAATATTTAACTGTGTTGTCTCACCCCATCCTATTTATTAAACGAGTTCTTTTATATAATAACTATCCTGGAGGGTGAAGATTCTTAAGACTCCATCAGATATATTTCTGACAAACTCATGGTGTCAAGTTAATGATCATTTGGGGTGTATCAGTCCTTTTTTCTTTCTGTTTTGTTTTGTTTTTTTTTTAAACTTGACATCTATCTGCTCAAAATATTTGGTGACCACTTACAGGACACGTTTCACAGCAAATCTGATGAAATAATGTCATTTTTAGCCTTCAACTCACAGCTCTAGCATTAAGTGATTAGACATGCAATTCTGAATTTGATTTATGGAAGATGGAGCCCGGTTCTCTGGCCCTGGGCCTGAATGCTGGGATGGCAGAAACCTATGCTGGAAAAATTTCATTTTCCTAGTGGATGAGGGTGATTAATGGAGAGGTTCCTCTCAAATCCGGCTCCCAAGAGTAAGCTGTTGTACTCCCTGGAGCTAAAAAGGGAATATTGGGCTGATTATTCCAAACACCAAATGATTACTGACACGGGTTTGAGTGTCACCATCATAATAGGTAAAGTAAAGCAATAAAAACCCCAATCTTAATCAAATGAAAATAAAAACTCTATATATTGAGGGTAGAGACTAGTTTACATCCATTGAGAGCAACTTAAAATAAAAGGAAAATTAATTTAAGTGGGTTTTTTTTCTGAAAAAAAAATCAATACTTTGCACATTCCCTTTAAAAATTAAGAACAAAAAGCAAAAATCTACCAGCCCCGCCCCCAAATGAGCTAATCAAATAAATGATAGAGTTACAGTAAATAAACAGATTCAAGTTACTAGCTTGTATCTTAAAAAGGTATGTAAAAATAACATCTTGATTTTACATTATGACCATTTGGGCCTGGGTGTGTGTGTGTGTGTGTGTGTGTGTGTGTGTGTGTGTGTGTGTGAAAAAATGGGCAGAAGGTGAAGCCAACACAGATGAAAAAGACATATATGTAATACACACAAATATCCACAGGATAAAGACTCAGACATGGTGATGCTGATTGGTCGTTACGGGAAACAGTTGAAGACACACTACGGAAAAAGAGAGACAGAGACAGAAAGAGCAAGATAGACACGCTTATACTCATGAAAAGACAGAGGACAGAGGAAAGGGAGAGAGCTAGAAAGACAAACATTTTCATTAGTTGAACAAATATTTACTGAGGCAAAAACAGATCCAGAGAGATGGGGGAGGCAGACAGGGAAGCTGTGTAGATCACTGAGTTTGGCCAAACGAACTCTGGCTTTTGATGGAAATTATACGAAACTGTTTTGGGAGATCCACTAGGTACAAAAGCACTGTGCTAGACACTGAAAGATAAATCAGAAAGACTTCCTACCCTCTAAGGGCTTATTTAAAAGCTGAATGGGATCTAAGAGTGACCTATCTGCTGGTTTCATCATTCCTTAAAATGATGAACTCGCTGGGAATGTAAAACAGACATTTCTGCAGTGGCAAGCAGGATTTCTGCTTTGATTTTTCATTTTAGAGTGCAAAGGCTTTATAAAGGAATGCAGAAATAGAGGACTTTCCTTTTGCAGCTTCAGAGGTCAGAAGCATAAATAACAACCTGGAGGGGGAATCTCTTGGATATGCAAAGTTGCTTGGCAGCCTAATCTTTGTTCTTGGAGAAATCAGTCTTGCTTCATTACTTAGTATCTGGAAAACGTTTGAAACTATCTCTTACTTTTTTCTTTTCTAAATTCAGTGATGTTTTTTGGCTCAGTTGGGTCTTAGTGAGAATGAACAATCAAGAAAAATTATAACATCTTCCAATTGCCATTCCCCAAGAGACAACTCTGCAAAAAAACACTTTATGAATAAATATAGAGCTCCCACAAATATGGCAGTGATGTCTATTAGATATATAATGTGAACCATATTTTAAATTCGGGAGGATCTGTATTTTTAAAAGTTTAAAAGGTGAAATTAATTTCATAACATTTATTGAATACAATATGTGTAAAATATTATCATTTCAACTTGTAACCAATATAAAATTTATTAATATGATATTTTGCATTTCTTTTCAAACTAACTTTTTGAAATCAGGTCCACATTTTATACTTCTAGCATATCTCAATTTTGACTAGCCCTATTTCAAGTGCTCAGTAGCCACATGGCTACCATATTGGACAGCAAAGATCTGGAATGCTACTTCGCCATGGACTGGGTATCCCTTCCCATTATTAACTCCATCAAAGATCCGATTAGATTAAAATGAAATCTATAAAGTACCTTTCGCTTTCCAAGTCCCTTTAGTACATAATATTGTGTGTTTTTTAAATTTTTTTTTTTGTGCCATTTCTTGGGCCGCACCCGCAGCATATGGAGGTTCCCAGGCTAGGAGTCTAATCGGAGCTGTAGCCACCGGCCACAGCGCAGCACCAGCCACAGCAACTCGGGATCTGAGCCGCCTCTGCAACCTACACCACAGCTCATGGCAACGCCAGCCAGATCCTTAACCTACTGAGCAAGGCCAGAGATGGAACCCACAACCTCATGGTTCCTAGTCAGAGTCGTTAACCACTGAGCCACGACAGGAACTCCTTTTTAATTTTAATTTTTTTTTTTTTTGGTCTTTTTAGGGCCGCACCTATGGCATATGAGGTTCCCAGCTAGGGGTCAAATCGGAGCTGCAGCTGCTGTCCTACACCACAGCCACAGCAATGCAGGATCCAAGCCTCATCTGCAACCTACACCACAGCTCACAGCAATTACAGATCTTTAACCCACCGAGTGAGGCCAGGGATCGAACCTGCATCCTCACAGACACTAGTTAGATTTCGTTTCCACTGAGCCATGACGGGAACTCCTGTGTCTGTGTTTTTAAAACCTGACTTATGGTGTTAACCTTTTGGGCAAAAAGAGAGTTGAGGTTTGTACATGGATTTGAGAAGGCATAGCTTCCTTATTTAAGTAAAACAAGCAGTTCACTAGAGGTTAAGAAGGTAAACTTCGGGTGGGAAATAATGGCTACAGAAGCCAGCCCTGCCCAGCACTTAGGTGACTTTGAGTAGGCTTGTCACCCGGTGTACCCTTATTTAGCCTCTTCAAGCGCTCATCACCATAGATTGTAAGTTCCTTGAGGGCCCACACCATCATTAGCTCTCGCTGTTTCTCTTACACTTAGCATAGTGCCTGGCACACAGTCAGTGTTCAATAAATGTGTGTCGAACAAATAAATTTGGAGTTCCCATTTAAGATCTTCAGCCTAACATCCATACAGATGTAGGAAGGGGACGGGGGTTTTCATACAAGCTTAGAGGTTTCTGTAACTCTACTGCTTTTTTATAGCAATCAGTTTGAATCCTCCAACGCGACGGGATCAAAGCATCCCTAAATAGTTCCCTGTTAGCCTAACAATAGTGAAGATTCCGGCAGGATATATTTTTAGGTTCATTAACAGTCTGCCAGCCAGAAAGGCCCTAATTGAGAATGCAAAACATGAAGATAATCTAGGAAAGGAGAAGCATAATTTATCAGACATTCAAGCTGTTATTGCAATTTGAATATATGTCTTTGGTGCGCAACTTTTGGTATTTCAAATAATAATCACTTACCCTTGACCTATTTTTTCAAATCTTGTGTATTTTTTCTTTGGGTCACCAACACTCACAATGCTTCCTGAGGATGATGGAGCAGGGAGAGAGAGAGAGAAAGAGAGAGAGAGTTAAATTGATTTATGTCCCTCTATTTAATACTAAAATTTAAGACACCAGAGTCTATGACAAATAAAATATTAGAGCAATACTCTCATTTGATTTCTATAATTTATATGGATAATGATACATTTTATTAATGTAGCAAACAGTAATATATTAATTAAACTAGTGGTAATAACCCAGTATGCTTATACTTAAAATTGGTGATGTCTGGGAAACAAAAAGGACTGATTGTAACCCAACATTTATAAAAAGTTCCCATAAAAGGATACTGTAGACGAGGAGATAAAATTATCTAAAGACTTACATGCCGTGTTTAATAAAAGCACTGTCTTCTCTGAACTGGAGTGAAACTGAGTGCTACACTACATTCAATTCTGCTGGATAAACATCTCTTGAGCAATTATTATGCACCCAGTACCACACTAAGGGCAATGGGAGATGGGGATGCGGATGGCTCTAATAAAGAACAAAGTTTAATCATAAAGTAATGAGGCTTATTGTTTTAAAAACCATACACCCCGGAACCTAGGACCCTACTAGCACTCTGAACATTCTTAAGAGTTGTACTGAGATGTGATTTCCATACCATGAAGTTCATTCATTTAAAGTGCACAATTCAGGAGTTCCTGTTGCGGCTCAGCAGGTTAAGAACCCGACTAGTATCCATGAGGCGGCAGTTCAACCCCTGGGATCACTCAGTGGGTCGGGGATCCGGCGTTGCCATGAGCTGTGGTGTAGGTCACAGACGAGGCTCGCATCCCGCATTGCTGTGGCTGTTATTCCAATTCCACCCCTAGCCTGGGAACTTCCATATGCCTCAGGTGAGGCCCTAAAAAGCAAAATAAAGAAATAAAGTGCACATTTCCGTGGCTTTTAGTAAATTTTTTGGATTGTACAAATTTACTAAATTTTACCATGATCTAATTTTAGAACATTTTCATCATCTCCCAAAAGAAATCTTGTACCTGTTGGCAGTCACTCTTGATCCCCTTTTTGCTTTCCAACCCATCCTTGGGCAAGCACTGATCTATTTTCTGTTTCTATAGGTTGTTCCAAATGTTGTGGAGTAAGTTTATAAGCTATGCAAGAAAACCATTAATGTATCATATTTGGCTCTGGAAAAAAATCTTGCTTATTTCAAAATATCAAATCCACTACTCAGAGGATCAATACTTGCCACCACTAGGAAGCGACACTGACCCTTTAGTGTAATACTCAAATAGGTACAGAAAGATTGAGTGATGTCTTAGCTAACATGGCCCCTATTCAAAGAAGCGTAGCATCAGTTAGTGAAACAGGATTTACACACACACACTAATCCAGAGAAGGTCTGTGGCTTCTACCTCCTAATCACCAATCTTATCCATCCCACCTCCTTTTCACGCCCACGGCCATGGTTGTTGTTCAGGCCCTCAACATCTCTTGTTCCAACAATTGCGCTAGTCATTTCCTACCTCTAAATTCTGCCTTCTCTAATTCCTTTTCCACGGTGCCGCTGGAATAGGTAACTATGTAATTCATAAACCAAAACTGTCTTGGGTAAACTGAGATGTATGGTTAGCCTACTTCACTCCATTAACCATATTTCCTCAAAAGCTCCTTCTTACGACAGGATCAAGTTCAAATTTCTTAGTCTGGCCCTTTACTGTCCAGCATCATCTAGCTTCTACCTAGCCAGTCTCACCTTGTATTAGGCCTCTCCTCTCCATCCCTCCTACTTTATAGCCCAGCAACACCATCACTACCCAATGCTTTGGTCTTTGGACGTGCTTCCCCTTTCTCTTTCCTATCAAAGCCCTGAATTTATTTACTAGTTAAGTATAATATCAAGTCATCCTTTGCAAATTCTTCTCTGACCCTTCTGATGAGACATACATGTTTCTTCTGAGGGCAGGAACCTTGTCTTTTCATCCTTGTAACTTCAGTGCCCAGAACAGTGGCTGCCACTGAATTTATTGACTAAACGAATGTGAACAAGAAAATAGTATTTGAGAGCTAGACCGTGGGCTACAGACAATACTGCCGGCTAATTTAGACATGATCTAATTTCTGGGCTAGGGAACAACTTACTTCAGACCTACCAGTAGATAGTATACCTTGAAAAAAGTAATAAATTAAATGCTTCACTCATGGATTGTTCATCCATGGTTGTTATTGTTGTTGTTGTTGCCACCGCTGGTGGTTTTCTGTAAGAGGGGTCCATGTTTCAGGTAGGTTAAACAGACTCACAATATGTGAGCCGGTTGTATTTTAATGCTTCTCCTCATGGATTCCCAAGCTCGGCTGATGGTACTACCATCCATCTACTCAACAGTCCAAGTCAAGAGATCTGGGAGTCATTTTGCCTCTTTCTTTACCTTCACTCCCCACATATGATTATTCACCATGCCCTGGGCCTCTATCTGTTTACCTCCAATAGATACCTTTTGTATATGTTGCTTCCTCATTACTACTGTTCTAGTTGGACCCTTAATGTTTTTTGTTTGGGCGATTCCAACAGCCTCCTAACTGGACTCACAACTTCCAGCCTCTGCCCACTTGAGTGCGGACTCCACACCTCTGTCAGGATGCTCTAAGTGCAGACCTGATCATGGGAGTCCCTGCTTCTGGAGCCCCTGTTGCCTCCTCAACACCTACAAGGTAAAGTCCAAACTCCTCGGCATGGGATGCAAGGTTCTGCGTTTCTGGCTCTTGCTTCATTCTCCATCTCACCTTCCCCACTAGAATCTTACACTCTCACCATAACAAATTGCAGCTCATGATGAGACCCTGCTTAATGGTTTGGCTTTCTCTCTTAGAGTCGAGATCCCAACCTTTACCACCAATTCCATATTCAAGTGGCACTGAATAAGTTAAAAGTTCCCAGGCATGTGACTTCCTACCATATTTACGTGCTATTCTCTGCCCAGAAGGTCCTTCTTAATTGTTCTTCCTGGCAAGTTATTCATGTTTCAACTCAGCTTCGATTTTGCCTCTTCGAGGAAGACTTCCCTGATTTTTTGGAATAAAGTTAATACTTTCCTCTCTCTGTACTACTACTGTACCTTCTCGCTTTCTGCTGCTTCTTTTGCTTTTTTCGTGCCTTTGCTCTTGCTGTCCTCCTCTGTATTAACACCCTTTATCTATCTGCATCTATGTATTTGAGATCCCCTTATAGACTGTGTCTTAATCATCTCTGTATCCTCAGCGCCTCCTCAGGTAACGTTGTATGTAGACTATATGGGTTGCTCAGTAAATGCCTACTGAATTAAACTCAAATAAATTTAGTCACTGCATTTTGTGAATGCCCCTTATTTTAAGACAGGGGTTAGAGAATGTCTTTTACTTGAGTTATAGCGATAGAATACCACCAATGTAATAATTTCTGGGTTGCCCTTACATTTCCAAATTGTCTCACCGATTTCTGTATCACTGAGAACTAACCTTATTCAAGTCAGCTATTAATGGGTAAGGACTTAGACTTTAAAAAAATATATATATTTTTTTACTGAAATGACGATTTTAAAGTCAATTGAAACCGTAGTTTTTATTAAGCAGTTTAAAGTCCTGCAAGAAATTTATACTATTAAGCTGCTGAGCAAACTCTTTTCCGTAGACTGAACAAAAGCAAATAAGCTTCAGCCCAAGCCACTTTCTGAATTATGACCAATTTCAACTGGCAAGCTTTAGCTAATGAGGTTTTACGGCAGTAAATTATTCAACCTTTATTTCCATGGTATGCAGGATTAACAAAAAAACACAACAACTGGAAATAAATCTTTTCGTGAGGATTATCAAAAGACAACCATTTTGATGCGATCCTGCTTCTCAGTTTCACTGTTATTCAAATAAAATGGCGTCCCCACACTCATTACCGTTCACAGGAGAGTGTGTGCTGCCATCTGCTGATGTTAGTTAGGCAAGTGAACAGGAGGCCTTGTTTACAATTCCAAACTACAAAACAAGCTTTTACAGTGACGTCTCTCATCAGAGCCATTATAATTTGCTTTCATAAATTACACCAGAGAAAGAGAAAAGACACGGTGACACAATAGGCATTAAGTGACAAAAATCAGCATCTCAAACTCAAAAGGAAAAAAATGATAGCAATACGAGAACAACTTCCAACCAGAGCAGTTTCCTAGACAAGAAACAACCTACGTGCTCTCAAGTACAAAGATTTAAGAAATCACTAAATACTAGTATTTGAAAATGGGGTTCATGGTGTAGTTTCTGTGGCAGAAAAGTCCATCAGGGTCTTCTCCTACATATTAAATAAACTAAGTTGAACCCCAACCATTTAAAGAGTCTTTCTTTGGCGTTACGAAGGTTTTGATTTCTCAGAAAAAAAAAACCCCAAACAAAAGATTTCTCTAAACTAATATCAGTTCTATTTGAGGGGGAATTAGGAGGAAGAATTTGGAGTGAAGAATGCTGGGGAAGGGGAGGGACGAGAACAGGAGGCGATTGTGGGGCCCAGAGGAGGGAGGCCGAAAACTCATTTCCCTGTATTGCACAATTTTGCCGACAGTCAGCACCTTTTGGAAACTTTCACTAAAAGGTAGGGGTTTCTATATTTTCCAACAGATTCAGACAAGACCACAAGGAAGAAGCCAGAGCCAGGCTATGGGTCTGCGTAAAATTGAAAGATGAGCTGTTCATTTCAGCCATTAAGGAGCCCAGGGTCTGCCCCCCAGCCCCCAAATCAGGATCCGAGTGGCAGAAGAATAGCCTGACAGCAACGAGGTCTGGGTGGCCCACCTCGTAGGAATCAGATCCCTGAGACCGAAGGTGAGGCCATCCTCGTCTCTTCCCCACGCTATGGTGGGGTCCACTCTGATGTGGGCTGTAGGCCATTGCTTGGCCTCCCTGGCTCCCTTTTCCTACTCCTTTGCCTCTCAGCACAAGCGACCACAGGAGCCTTGATTCCAAGGTCCTCCTCAGGGGCTTCCGTACAGGGACCATACAACTGAGGCCCTATTGCTGGCTTCAAACATTCTGTCCCACCTGAAGACCCTATACCCCAATGGTTTATACTGAAAAACAGGGTTGCTCTCACTGTGGAAAAAAATAGCGTAATACTTTTAAGCACGATTGCGACCGATTGTGCTTGGTGTCTCCCGTACCTGACCTCATTGTGCTCTTCACAAAATCCCCATGACATCAGTACCATTATCTCCATTTTTCAGATGGAGAAACGAAATTTTAGAGGAGTTGGGTGACTTGCCTAAGGACACACAGCTAGTCTCCATCTATCACTCAGACTCAGTTATGATTCACTTCAAAGTCTGTCCTATTCCGTTATCTTATTTTATACCCATGTGACAAAACAGTAGCTACCATTGATTGAGCACCTACTGCGTAACAAGTACTGTTGCTGGAGGTTCTTACATACATTCTCTCATTGAATTATCGTCATGCTCTAAGATTGGTACTGTTATTATCCCCATTTTTCTTGATGAAGAAAAAGAGGTCCAGAAAAGTTAAATAACTTTGCCTAAGGCGACACAGCTGGTAGCAATGGCTTTCTGACTCCGATACCTGTCCTCCTAGCCATCGGTTGGGCTACATAAAATCCATCCTATAGACAGACTCCTAAATTGGAGTTATGATTCTCATCCTTGTTTGACAGATAAGAAACCAAGGTTCAGGGAGTTCCTATTGTGGCTCAGTGGTGACAAATCCGACTAGCATCCCTTAGGAAGCGGGTTCGATCCCTGGCCTCACGCAGTGGGTCGGGGATCCAGTGTTGCTGTGAGCTGGGGTGTAGGGTGTTGATGCGGCTTGGATCCAGCATTGCTGTGGCTGTGGTGTAGGCTGGCAACCACAGCTCTGATCTGACCTCTAGCCTGGGAACTACCAAGGTTCGGAGGGGTTAAATAACTTGCCTAAGGAGTTCCCGTCGTGGCGCAGTGGTTAACGAATCCGACTAGGAACCATGAGGTTGCAGGTTCGGTCCCTGCCCTTGCTCGGTGGGTTAACGATCCGGCGTTGCTGTGAGCTGTGGTGTAGGTTGCAGACGAGGCTTGGATCCCGCGTTGCTGTGGCTCTGGCGTAGGCCAGTGGCTACAGCTCCGATTGGACCCCTAGCCTGGGAACCTCCATATGCCGCGGGAGTGGCCCAAAGAAATAGCAAAATGACAAAAATAAAAAATAAAAAAAAAATAACTTGCCTAAGGTTCCATAGCGAGTAAGAAGCACAGAGTGGGCAGAGAGAGGGTGATGGTGGAGCAGAAGCAGGAAAGAATGACTTTGCAGTAAAGCTCAGCCTGGATCTGCTTCGTGAAAAGCACTCCTCCACTTCTCGGCAGGTGAGCCCTGCTGAGATCCGTAAGCACAAGGTAGAGTTGACAGTTGCTGGTGGCCCACAGGCAGGAAGTGAAGAAGAGTCTCTCTGGGCCCGAGCATTCTCCAAGGCCCAAACATTCTCCAACAGAGGAAAAAAACCCACTTACTCTTTAATTAAAAATGTAATCAGGAGTCCCCGTTGTGGCGCAGCAGAGACGAATCCAATTAGTATCCATGAGGATGGGGCTTTGATCCCTGGCCTCGTTCAGTGGGTCGGGGATCTGGCGTGGCTGTGGTGTAGGCTGGCAGATGTAGCTCTGATTCGACCCCTAGCCTGGGAACTTCCATATGCTGCAGTTGTGGCCCTAAAAAGCAAAAAAAAAAAAAAAGTAATCAAAAGTAGCTTTCCCCTCTTCCTCATGTTGTTCAGTGAAGGGCAGAATACATAACAAATTATGAGAACCACAACTCTAGGACCATGACAGTCTCTAAGCAACGCAAGATTGGACCCACCAAATAATGTTTGTTTCTCGGTCCATGAACTTTAGAAAGCTACAAACATATTTTCATTATCATAAATCTATTGAGATTTGAAATAGTTATCAAATAATCATTTTTACTAAAGTGAGGCTCTTTGATTTTTAAAATCTGATATAATCTCATAGGTCATGTCTATATGTACAAAATAAAGGGGAAAGGTTGAGGCAACTGTCTGAAAACTTGAACTGAAATTATCCAGGTAATTCTTGCATGTATCCCTCCCTTGAACACAAACACTTGGCCTATGCAGAAGCCAAGGGGGTAATGGAAGTAAGCTTCGAAGGCAAGCAGATTTGAGTTCCAGCTCTGGCTCTGCCACCCGTTAGTTTGGTGATCTGGTCACTTCAGCTCTTTGAGGCTTACTTTCACGGATCTGTAAAATGACGATATGAAAACCTACCAAAAGGGATTACAGTGGAAATTAAACTCGATAATGGCTGGAAAATGGCCAGCAGAGAAGGTGCTCAATCAGTGGGAATTATCCCCGTTGTTATTGAGGAAACGGTTGGTAGCAGCACTAGAGGCAGATTTAATCATGCACACTCAGGTCGGTCCCTGATTCCAGTTCTGAGCGCTCACTGACAACTGCGACTTGAACTTTTGTTTTTCCAAATAAATACCCCTGTCTCAGATTGTCTCAACATTTGGGGCTGACATTTGGGGCAGAGGAGAAAAGCAGGGGGCTATCCTTTTGCGTTATAGAATGTTTAGAAGCATCCTTAGCCTCTAATTACTAGATGCCAGTAGCATTCCCTGTGCTGTGACAATAAACATGTCTCCAGACATTGCCACCTCTGCGGAGTCTTCCTTGGCCTATAGCCTGTGCTTCTCCCTTCTTTTTTCTGAGTTGTTTTAGATGGACAGTTATACGAAACAAGATGGCCTCCTGGTCTCTAATTGTACCACACTATTAAATCTTATCTTCTAGATAAAATTGTAAGTTTCTTAATGGTGGGAAATTATTTTTCTATTATCTCCTCCAAAGACTGGCATAGGACAGACAAGTAGGAATCCAGTAAAGATGCATGTGTTTGCTCATTTTTTTCACCCATTCAATCAACAAGTATTTGTTAAGTGCTTTTATGTGCCAGGCACTTTATTAGAGCTGGAGGTACAGGAAAATAAGACACAATCTCTGTTTTTGAAGAGCTCACAGTCTAGTGAAAGAGACAGACAAGTACAGTGTGATACTGAAACTAATGACACTGTGGGATGGAGGCTACAAGCGTTTGTTGGCCTTGCCTCCCTGTTCACAGAGCAGTGTTTAAACTAAGAGAAAAGGCTATTGTATTACGGTTGCCCATCTTGATTGACTGTTGAGTTTTGAGGTTGAATTATCTATCATGATTGACCAGGTGGGGGCCCCTGGGGTGTGATCATACTTTTCATCACAGTTTGATCCCTTTAGGAGGTATAATCTTAAAGTAAAACTTACTACTCAATTCATTTAGTGACGTTTTCACCTCAATTGATTTTTTTTCAAATGCAAATACTTGGTTTCTATTTGATTAGGAGTATGAGGGAGGGGGTGATCTGGAAATACACAGTGAGTCCCAAACTTTTCATCTCGTGACTTCAGGGAGCCTGGAGTTCATGCAAGCCGCTTCAAATTTTTAAAGGTTCAGTACCCACTCTACGTGGTTTATGAGAAACCCTCTCATGGAGAAAGTAATGATGGCAAGAAAAAAAAAAAAACTCACTTAGCTTCTCTAGGATCTCCTCATCTGTCATCTTGGATTTTTTCCTTTGCCGATCTGTGTTTCTATACAAAGTACTGGAATTGGCATTCTCAGCAGAAGGTGGTGTGACCTCTTTATTTGGTGCTGCTGGTGAAGCAATGGATTCAACCACGGAACGAGTATAGATCTTTAAGACAAAAATTTTTGTTACAAATGCAAGACCAAAGTAATGCTACAATTGATGATGAACGTGCATTGACACATCATCACCACCCAAGGTCCATAGTTTACCTATGGTTCACTCTTAGTGTTGTACATTCTATGGGTTTGGAAGAACGTATAAGGACATGCATCCATCACTACAGTATTATGCAGAGTATTTTCTCTGCCCTAAAAATCTTCTGTGCTCTGCCTGATTATCCCTCTCTCCACCCCACCCCTCAACCCTCAATGAATTTTTAAACACAAGTGATTTCTATCTAAAAAGACCTTGAAGTTTTTTCAAGTACACTGCCCTTGAAAACTCTCAGGAGCTAGTCTTTTGAGGTCCCCAAACATGCTGCACTCACTGTGGTCTTGGTGCCACTGCTTATGCAATTCTTCCTACCTGATTCATGTGGATTTCCTTCTCTATCTTCTGCAGCAATTTTAAAATCGAGCGCTTATTTGTATATTGTTTGGTGTTATTATCCAATTGCCCTGTGCTATCTTGTATCCCCAAACAGCAACCCCAACCAAGTTTGCATCTTACACTTTAGTTCTGGGACTATAAATGCTCATTAGGTACTGGTTGGCTAACTAGATTCTGACTCTATAACTGTTCCAAAGGACATCTTCATGGATACTAGTCAGATTCATTTCTGCTAAGCCACGATGGGAACTCCAGCCACAACAGGAGCTCGAAATGTCCATCGATGGATGAATGCATTAAGAAGATGTGGTATATATACACAATGGAATACTACTCAGCCATAAAGAGGAACAAAATAATGCCATTTGCAGCAACATGGATGCAACTAGAGACTCTCATACTAAGTGAAGGAAGTCAGAGAGAGAAAGATATGATATCACTTATATCTGGAATGTAATATACAGCACAAATGAACCTTTCCACAGAAAATAAACTCATGGACTTGGAGAAGAGACTTGCAGTTGCCAAGGGGGAGGGGGAGGGAGCAGGATGGACTGGGAGTTTGGAGTTAATAGATGCAAACTATTGCATTTGGAGTGGATAAGCAATGAGATCCTGCTGTATATCTAGTCACTTAGATGGAACATCATGGAGGATAATGTGTGAAAAAGAATGTATATACATACATGTGTGTGTGTGTGTGTGTGTGTGTGTGTGTGTGTGTGTGACTGGGTCACTTTGCCATACAGTAGAAATTGATAGAACACTGTAAACCAAATATAATGGAAAAATAAAAATCATAAAAATGAATAAAAAACAAAAACAAAGGACATCTTTTGGACCATTTGGAAACATCACTTGGGACTTACTGATTTTGTATGCTCTGGTCTTGGCGCAATAACTGGTGGAGGCTCATTCTCGTCTTCTTCTTCTTCCTCTTCTTCATCTTCTTCCTCAGACACAGGGGGAGCCAAAGGAGGCTCTGACGCTGTTTTTGTACTCTTATGACAAGAACAAAATTCAAAAACCAGGTATTAGTTCCTCATTGTTCTTCAGCAATGAGAAAAGGGACATAAAATATTTCAGCGTGTAGGGATAGGAAGGAATTGCATCTTTTACAAATGAGCAAAACCATCTATAATTTGGTGGCAGGACCTGCCCACATTCCGAGATAAATTCAGGTTATGATTGAAGCACCACGAAATTTAAAACATCACTTCTACTTTCCACTGAGCTCAAAAAGAGTGAGCTATTCATTTAACATTTTAAAATTCAATGTTTTTGAAATCAATGAATGTATTTTAGAAGTCAAATTGATTGCTATTAAAGCCTTGAATTTGTACCCGGCAGACTGTCAATTTGTTGACTGAGAGTTTGTCAACCAGAGAAGGGCTATTCTGTGCCTAAAGATCAGAGCACGCATATGGATATGGCATAAATACAGCTCTGCAAGTACTAAGTACAAGCAAGCCCATAACTGTTTCTTTTCTGTTTAGGCGCCTGGAAAGAAGCACTCAGAGGGTAACAAACATGAAGATTTAAGGAATACTCATCTACATCAATAATTATTCAATCTCAACCAAGAGGTAAATGGCGATTTGCAATGTGAAAATTGCAATAACACCAAAAATAATGACAACAACCACAGTATCTAGGGTTGGTTTTTTGATCATTCACATTAACACGGGGGTAAAATGGTACCAAAGTTGGATTTTTAGAATAACTATGGCCATGGTTCTCAAAGCGTGGTCCCCACACAGCATCGTCAGCGTCATCAAGGAACGTCATCTGGCTCCAGCCAGACCAATAAATAGGAAACTCTAGGGGGTGGGACCCAGAAATCTGGTGATCCCGATGCCTGTTCAAGTTTAAAAATCACTGAACTAGGATATAGGTCTGTCTTATTCTAACCCTAAGCCTAAGCCTAACCCTAAGCCTAACCCTTATTCAGTATGTCTTATTCTTATTCACCAGCCATATATGGCTTAACACATGGCTGGTCTGAGTAAAGATGTTAAGTCATAAGTGAAAAGTACATACCTGGTATTGAATACGTAATATGAAAAAAACTGCCAAATATTTCTTTAATACTTTTTATATTGAGTGTATATTGAAATAATATTTTCCAATGTTTGGTTAAATAAAAATATATTAAAATTAACTTCACCTATTTCTTCTTACTTTTTAAAATGAAAATCAGAAAAGTTAAAGTTACATATATGGCTTTTACAACATTTTTGTGGACAGCACTATTATAGATAGCTCCTGATTTTGGGGGTGTGTATGTGTGTACTTATTTGTTTTCTGTTTATGCCTTTAAGTACACTGTCTCAGGCTAATCCTAAAAAGAATTTTCATTCCTGAGGACAAAGTTCCTGAGGCAGATACAGACAGCCTACTAATAGACTATTACAATGAAGGACCTCAGTCTATGATTTAAATTCACCATGGATTTTCTGCAATGATGTATAAACCTATGGTGGTGTCATAGGTATAACCATATTTCTTATCGGAGCCAGCAAGACTTATGTACCATGGTAAGACAACTTAGAATTTATAAATTTGAAAGAATATTTGATTGCCCAGATATATATAGTGAGCGGTTTGTAGATTGAAGCGTATATGCTTACTTGATATTGTTTTTATATTTATATACCTATATTTATTCTTTTTTTTTTTTTTTGGCCACACCCAGGGCATGAGGAAATTCCCAAACCCACGCCACAGCAATGACAATGCTGGATCCTTAACCCACTGAGTCACTAGGGAACTCCTATTTATTCTTAATTTAGCCAAAATTGTTGGGCTATTATATTGTGTTGTGGCTGTGTGAATAGCAACATATATTAATGACATTTTGTTTCTGGATTAAAAAAAAATCAGTTTCTTTCAGGGCACCACAGTGGGCACAGGGAGAAAATGCCTTTGGATTATTGGTCTTTGCCTTGATTGTTCCAGAAATTTCTGCTCTATCTTGTGCCAGCTGGGATCCGGAAAGCAACTAATCACTGTTCCTTGGTAGATGGGCAGAACCAGCATATACACTGACACATTTTTATATGGCAAACGATGCTACTTTATACATTAGACAATATGAACCTTGCTTAGGGATAATAACCTTTATGTGGGCCTATGAAAAAAATTGAAATCACAAATAAACGATCAGCTCCCAAATGTCACAAGAAAACAAAAAAAATTTGTCAATTAATGTCTAATTAAATGTTTATTATGTGTAAGTCAACGTAATTGTTAGCATTTATAGAAATTTAATTATATTAAAGAAGAAATTATAGGTTAGGCTGTTCTATTTAGCGGCAATTCTTGTGTATTCACAATGATTTCTAAGAAATTATACCTAATCGTAAATTAAATATTACTTATAATCAAATACTCTCAAAACTAATGTTTAAAAAATCACTTTAAAAAGTTTATAACAAAAATATAAAGTGGGGTGTAGAGGCCCTTAAATACAGTTGACAATGCATCACATGCCATCCATGAGTGACAGTGTATATATATAGTTGGTTGGTTGGTTAGTTGGTTGGTTTGTTGGTTGGAAAGAATGTGTGACCTTCAGTGGACATTATGTTCTGGATGATGGTTGGGCCAGGGAGAATTAACTACCCAGCCATACACCTAGAATACCAGACCCTGGTACCAAGAACTGAAATTAACATAATTTCCTGCCCCTGTGTATTTTTTCCACGAGTCTTTCCATCCCTGGGTAAATAATACTGGGACTGGGCACACTGTCTTTTCCTTGTGTTAAACAATATCAAGACAGAGCATATTTTCCTGTTCTTTTGTTACACAATACTGAGAACAAGCCCAAATAATTTAGTTTCTCACTTTAAGAAATACTTGTTCTTGGAAGATAAGACTGAACCAACTGAAGTGCTTTGCTTATTAAGAATAACAGATTGCTGACCAAGACTCTCTTCAAAACCCTGACTTGGCTGTATTCACCAATGCAAAGCCATTTTATCATAAGCACGGCACAATCTTAACTCGTTCCTTGCCTTGCAAGACCTGCTGCAAAATCACACAGCCATGCTCTAAAACCCTATAAATATTCTCCCTTGATATCCTGTTCTATGCCCCCGCTAGGACTCTATCAAGGCAGTGCTCTTTCTTACTACCGTAAGTATAATAATAAACTTAGCTTTACTCGATTAACAGGTTGTTCTGGTGGTCTTCTGGGGAGTCAAAGTTATAACTTTGCTACACAATTCCTTCCAGGCTGAGGATTACTATGTCTATTATGTCTAAACTTGTAAGAAATATAGATAGATAAGTATCGAGTAAGGAATTTTTTGTCTTACTGAAATTAAGTGTTTTTGACACTCATTATGCCACACAGTTGGCCAGGGAAGGGTCTTAACCTGAGTTGGGTCTTGGACTTGTTTAGAATTATAAAGGGTTTAGCCCATCTTCCTGGAAAAATATAGGTGGACGTATTTTTACAATAATTGCAAGGGTTCATAGATTTTTTTGAAACCCACTCATGGACTCTAAGTTACAAACCCTGCTCTAGGGAATACACCAGCTAGAGAACTACCTTAGGAAACTCTCCTTTTTTTGAGCTTCATTTTTATTTTTTATTTTTTATTTTTTTATTTTTTATTTTTTTGTCTTTTTGTCTTTTGTCTTTTGTTGTTATTGTTGTTGTTGCTATTTCTTGGGCTGCTCCCGCGGCATATGGAGGTTCCCAGGCTAGGAGTTGAATCGGAGCTGTAGCCACCGGCCTACACCAGAGCCACAGCAACGCGGGATCCGAGCCGCGTCTGCAACCTACACCACAGCTCACGGCAACGCCGGATCGTTAACCCACTGAGCAAGGGCAGGGACCGAACCCGCAACCTCATGGTTCCTAGTCGGATTCGTTAACCACTGCGCCACGACGGGAACTCCTGAGCTTCATTTTTAAAGGCAAAGAAATAAGAAGTAAGGTGTTTGGAGACTCTAGACAATGCTAATTAAGTATGGTCTGTGAGCCATACCTGTGTGCTTGTTTAAAATTCAAATTTCAGGGTTCCATTCCAGATCTATTCTGGGAGTGGAGTCCTGGAATCTGCACGTTAACAGACTCCCTCGGCAATTTTTTTTTTTTTTTTTGTCGTTTGTCCTTTTAGGGCCACACCTGAGGCATGCAGAGGTTCCCAGGCTAGTGGTCCAATCGGAGCTGTAGCTGTTGGCCTACACTATAGCCACAGCAACTCGGGAACTGAGCCACACCTGTGACCTACGTACAGCTCACGGCAACGCTGGATCCTCAACCCACAAAGCAAGGCCAGGAATCAAACCTGCGTCCTCGTGGATACTAGCTGGGTTTGTTAACCACTGAGCCACAATAGGAACTCCTCCCCAGGCAATTCTAATGCATACTGAAATTTAAAAAAAACCCCACTACTCTAGATGAACAAAATAAACCAGTAAGGCAAATCAAAAGTGTCATCTGTCAAATGCACACCCAGGTTCTCTAGGCACGAATTGCAGCACGTTCATGTTAGTGCTGTTACCTTCTACTTCAAATACTAGCTCAAGATGCTCAATGCATTACTTCACTTTCAACAGTACAATAAAAATAAATTTCAAAGTAGCCTTAAACTGAAGAGGAGGTCCCTGAACAGTATTTAGCATTTAATAACACGAATACCAAAGAAGCTCTCACAAGTGAGCAGTAAAGCAGATGTCATATGAATATGGGAGGCATTGCTGAATTCAGCATGAATTACATAGCCACTAGTTTAACACCTCTAGTGAATACAGCATTGTTTCTATCTTGATTCCCACCCAGACTACTAGAAGATGCCAAAACTTGGGAGCAATTCAGGCTGTGTCTATAAGAGTCAATCCCATTAAACCTGTAGGACAGCTAGGTCTACTGGAAGTGTTTCAAACGCAACAAAAGCACCAGCAGTGTGAAGTGCGATTGCCCCCTAGCCCCATAAGGAGAACACAAGGTGCGAGTCCCCATGCCTAAGTTACTGGGTCCCAATGAAATGATGCAACTTGAACTTAGGGCTTAAATCCAGTGCATTCAATCAATAGAAACCCAGGCTTAGTCAAAAAGTTGAATCAATTATCTCCATCTGGAAGACCTGCCAGCCCTTCAAACTCAAGCTGTCCACTAGGAAATTCAGCGTCTTTTCACAGAAAAACAGGCATCTCTTGACAGATAATCCCCTCATCTTTTTGGCCACCCACATTATCAGTCAAAGCCTGCAATCATCTTGGACCTCAACCTTTCCTCCAACATCCAGTCAATAACCTAAACATCTCTGGAATTTGAATCTAATCTCCATTCCCAGCGGCACTGTTTCACGCAGGCCCTCATCACCTCTGGCCTTGGATACTTGCAATATTTCCCAGTCGGTCTCTCTTCAATCCAGTCTTACTTTTCACCCATAATTCATTCTGGACATGTACTGTCAGATCACTGTTCTAAAGCGTAAGCTCTGATGACCTAATTCTTTGGCTTCACAAAACTTCAAGGGCTTCCACTGTACAATTACACAGGCCAGATTCCTTAGAATACCATTGAGGGGCTTCAATGATTTGGCTCCAACTTAACTTTCTAGGCTTAAGTCCTATGATTCCCTTTCTTGCAACTCAGTCTCCATTCAAATCCACACCCCTTGTCCCTTGCTCTCCTCACTACTCTGCCCTTTATCATGCTTTCCCTTTGCTTAGAACGCCCTTCTCTAGCTTCAAAGAACCAAATCACATCTGACCTTCAAGATCTAGTTCTAATTCCACCTTCGATATGAAGCATTTTCTAAATCAACGTTCAACAAATATGTTCCGAGTACCTATTTTGTACTTGGCACTGAGCTTATTAAACCCTTGAAGACAAGGGCCTGCTTCTTTTTCCCTCACCAGCTAAAAGTCATCTCCTTCTCTGAGTTCTCCTAGCAAATGGACATATTTTATGGTATTCAACATGGTCTATAGAGTACTATGTTGCTGTATGTTCATACTTCTCTTCCCTTACCAGACTGAGCTCCAAATTTCCTAGTGCTTATAAGGAGGCACTTGATAAATATGTTACATAAGTGAATATCCAGTTGTTTTATCTCCAAACAGTGAGATCATCAGTTTTTTCTGATCTGATGGACTATTTGGAACATTATGCAGATTTAGTTTGAATTCTACAAGCAAAACCAATAGAAGCGAGCTTAAAAAAAAAAAAAAAGAAGGTCAGTATCTTAGGCGACATAAGCTGTTTACAAAAATAAAAACCAACCCACCGACCATCCTAGCAGGTCAGTGTTTAAAATGACTGGCCTACCTAAAAAAATAACAACTATTCCTTTGTCAAGATACCTATCTGGTATTGCACAATAATGATGGTAATTAAATCAAGTGAGGTAAAGTATAGGTTGATCATGGAAGGTTGATGTTTTTGTCTTTCCCACTTTACTATCAAGTCACATGCTGTTTTCGATGTGGCCCAGGAAGCCATCAGAGCCAAGTGGCCGGAGGGAAATGACCAGTGAGAATGGGAGGGCTCCATTCCGCTCTGTTTTGAGAATTCTGAGCAAGGCACAAGCGCCATGGCCTCATACAAGTCTCAACGTGTGGAAAGAGTGAGTTTTCATCTTTGCTGCCAACTAAAAATACTCGCAATCGTAGCTTACATTTAACAAACACCTAGTACGTGTTAGGTAATGTACTAAGTATATTACATGCATTATTAGTGTACTCAGTATATTATCATATTCAATATTCACATGAGTTTGAGGAAGTAGGTGCTGTTATTATTCCCACTTAGGGCTGAGGAAGGAAAGGTTCACAGAAGCTGAGCTACTTGCCCAAAGCTGCTCAGCTTGTGAGTGGAGGAATAAGACTAAACACCTATATCCAGAATCTTTACTCTTTTAAGTCTTATTTTCAGTTATGGTAACATAGACGTAACATAAAATTTACCATCTAAACTATTTTTAAGTGTACGGTCCGGGAGTGTAAAGTATAGCCACACTGCGGAGCAACCATCACTGCAATCCATCTCCAAAACTTTTTGTCTTGCAAAACTGAAACTCTGTACCCATTAAACAACAACATCCCATTTCCACCTCACTCAGCAACCACTTTCTGCATCTTTGATTTTTGACTACTTTAGGTATAATATTTCTTTTTATGACTGGACTATATCACTTAGCTTAATGCTCTCAGGTTCATCCACATTGTAGCATATTCAGAACTTCCTTCCTGTTTAAGGCCAAATAATATTCCATTGTATGGATAGGCCACTTTTGTTTATCCATTCATCTGTTGATGGACACCTGGGTTGGCTTCCATCTTCTAGTGTTGGTGACTAAAGATGTAATGAATATGGGTGTACTAATATCTGTTTGAGATCCTGCTTTCAATTCTTCTGGGTATATATCCAGAAATGGAACTGCTGAATCATATGGTAATTCTCTTCTAAATTTTTGAGGAACTGCCATCCTATTTCAGAGCCTTTAGTCTTCACCAGTAACAATTTACTGCTGTCACACTGGCTGCCGAGGGTGACATCAAGCAGGCCAGCATCTGTCCTCTACAAAAGGAAGAATCAGCTTGATTATCCATGACTCTGAATAAGCAGTTAGGAAACTTTCACCAATGCTAATCTTTTCCCTCCTAAGGAAGCAAATGAAGCAGGAAATAATGTCTATGGGGACATCAATGAAAGTCATGCAAAGGGAAGCCTTGTCTGAGATCATTTTCTGTGCATGGGTATTCTTTCAGATACGATAGCATTTCCAAGGCCTTTGACCTAGATTACTTATTTTCTAATCACTTCTGTGATAGAACTATCTATGTGACTTTGGGCAAAGTCACCTCCCCACTTCATCTCTGCTGGATCTGGTGACACCAAAAGGTGCAGTGACATGACCTTCAACAAGTTTTTTCACCTCTCTGAACCTCATCTGTATAATGAAGACAATGATAAGACTTAGCTAATTCGGTAGTAGGAAAGGTTAAGTGAATATAAGGTATTGTTAGCCCAGTGCCTGGTACATTTGTTTGGTAAAGAGAAGTCTCTATCATTGTAATTATTATTTTTAAGACTCTATATGTAAAAGAAAGAGAAACATTTGTGTACGAAAAGGCTTATACATGAATCTTCATAGTGGCTTTATTTGTAAAAGCCAAAAAACTATAAATAATCTAGAAATCCTTCGATGAGTACATTGTTAAACGGTGATATAGCCATACCATGGAATGCTACTTAGCAATAAGAAGGAACTAACTGTACCACAGCTTGGATGACTCTCAAGAGCTGAGTGAGAAAAGTCAATCTCCAAAGGTCATATACTGTATTTTTTCATTCATGTGAAATGTCCAGAAAGACAAATCTATAAAACCAGATTAGTGATGGCCTGGGGCTAGGGTAGGGTGGATGAGGGTTAACTGTAGGCAGACATAGGAAATCTTACCGGGTGGTGAAAAGATTCTAAAACTGGATGGTGCTGATGGTAACACAGGTGTATAAATTTACTGAAACTCATCAAACTTAAAAATGGGTGAATTTTATGTATCTAAATTATACCTTTAAAAATATTTTTAGAAAATTCTGCATGTATCTAAACCCTGGAATTTCACAATTGTATGTTGTTGGACCACTAGCAACACCAACCAGATAAAACTGTTTTCAATTTTGCACTTACCGAAGGATGGGCTGCTATGTATCCATGTGCGCTTTTATCTGAAAAGAAGATAAAGATATTACTTTTGTTTCATAAAGACCGCCTCATGTAGAAACAATGTTTAAGTGTTTGACCAGAAGGAAATTTTGCAATTCAGTATTAAAAAGACACCTTGGCAAATGATATAGTTTTTTGTTTGTTTTTGCTTTTTAGGGCCACATCCAAGGCGTATGGAGGTTCCCAGGCTAGGGGTCCAATCGGAGCTACAGCTGCCGAACTATGCCACAGCCACATTAGATCCAAGCCACATCTGCCACCTACACCGTAGATCACAGCAATGCCAGATCCTCATCCCACTGAGCGAGGCCAGGGATCGAACCCGCAACCTCATCGTTCCTAGTCAGATTCGTTTCTGCTGTGCCACGATGGGAACTCTGATACAGTTTTTCTTAAAACAGCTCACATCCTTACATCACCACCATATTCTTGCCACCCAATTTTATAGATCTTAATGAAGGCCTACAGTGAATCTCATTTATACTGAGGAATGTTGCTATTATCTACTCCTGATTGGTGTGATTCTACACATCTATATCCAGAATTTCTCCTTGACTTCCTCCGCCCCTCCCTTCCTCCTTTCCCTTCTTTCTTTCCACCCTTCCTTCCTTTCTCCTTCCCTTTCTCCCCTCCCCTTTCTATGCTATTAGTCTCAACACTAGAGCATTAAGAAAACATATGGTGGGTTTCAGAATAGAGCCATAACTCAGATACTGTTGAGTGCTAACACAGTTTTCAGGATTTCATCTTTGTAAACTGAGAGAAATCAACACATAAAAATAAAAGGGCTAAGAGGTCCCGTCATGCTCAGTGGAAACGGATCTGACTAGCATCCATGAGGAGGACACAGGTTCGATCCCTGGCCTCGCTCAGTGGGTTAAGGATCCAGCGTTGCCGTGAGCTGTGGTGTAGGTGGCAGACAGGCTCGGATCTGGCGTTGCTGTAGCTGTGGTATAGGCCGGCGGCTACAGCTCCGATTTGACCCCCTAGCCCTGGGAACCTCCATATGCCGTGGGCGCAGCTCTCAAAAGACGAAAATAAATAAATAAATAAATAAATAAATAAATAAATAAAAGGGTTAAAAAGCAGTGGCGATAAAGAACAAATTATCTTGTTTTTAGATTTCGCATATAACATCACTTATGTGCGGAATCTAAATAAATGATATAAATGAACTTCTTTACGAAATAGAAACAGACTCAATAACATAGAAGACAAACTTATGGTTACCATAGGAGAAAGGTCGGGAGAGGAGGGAGGGATAAATTAGGACCTTGAGAGTAACATACACACATGATTATATATAAAATAGATAAACAACAAGGACCTACTGTACAGCACAGGGAAATCTACTCAATGGTTTGTAATAACCTACATGGGAAAAGAATCTGAAAAAGAATACGTGTGTGTACACGTGTGCGCGTGCTCACGTGTGTGTGTGTGTGTGTGTGTGTGTAACTGGACCACTTTGCTGTACACCTGAAACAAACACAACATGGTAATTTGTAAAGAACAAATTCTAAAAGTCAGTCCTATACTGATACTAATGCAAGAGGGAGGGGCTCTTTATAGCTGGGACACGCATTCTAATATTCTCTTCTTTCTTCAGAGGTAAGATGATAAATCGTTTTAAAGGGGCAACCCAGATCATTTTTTTTTCAAACGACAAAATTATTGCGCGGCATGTTTTTCAGTTGCTGATGGTGCCAATTTGAACGTCAGAGCTTCAAACAAAGGCAGGTCTACAGGCTAGCAAATGGAGTTGAGATCTGGTAGAAACATGGCCATTTCAATCTCTCATCAACACCAAAACAGGATTTCTTTTTTAAGTCTGATTTTTGAGGCTGGATCAAAATAACCTGGCAGCCACAAAATCTGTGCTGTGGCATCATGGTGCAATTCAATGAATCTAAGGGATAAAAGAAACCTCAAGAGCCCAGGGTTTGCCTGAGTGTCCTCAGGCTGGTGAAGAGACAAAACAACAGGATTGCTGATTCAAACGGACAACTGCTGCTTCACCGAACCGGTTCTTTAATCGAGTTCTGAAATCGCCCAAGCACTGTAACTCTAACATCCCCTTCGACTTGCAGCTCATCTTTTTTTGGTTGACTCATGCGGAAATCATTCAGAAAAGGAACCAGAACAGACTCCAAATGCCCCACAGGCATTCTGTTCTAATCCGGCGGTTCTGAGATTGAACCGACTTCCTCACTTCTTGATATCTGAGATTTACTCTTACCTCCTGATGTAAAGCTCATGTATTTCTGGTTGTTGACTGTTTCTTTGGAATCATAGAATTTGAGAACATCGAGAACGGCCTGTGGGTTCTTCTTCTGTTCCAGCTTTGTTATGTTGGAGGTTTGGAGTAATCGTGCCCATTGCTCAGGAATTCCCTGTGGACAACCAAAGGGAAAGAATGGCAGCTCAGAACATTCGGCGGCTGCATTCTCATGTTCCAGTAAAGTTCTTCACCAAGAAGCCCATGCTACCTGTAGGATTACACTCGGGAAACTGAAGTTACTCTCGATTTAAAGTTAGTAACTGAATAATGCAATCATTCTCTTCTCTAATTAAAACACATAGGTAAAACTAGGATCCAACTTAAAAAGGGTGGGTGGGAGTATGACTGTGATAGAAAAAAAAAAAAAGCGCATGAAAATCACCTCCATATTTACTCTGCTCATCCATGAAATGATGTTTACAGCTTAGCTTATTTTTTCTGGCGACTCAGGGCAGACATAGCAAGACTTCTCTCAATTTGTGCATAGCATTGTATAGTGCAGATCAATAGATTTTCTATGACTGGATTTTATAAGCTGTTTCTGGGCATGTTGTAATCAGCATATCTTTTAGAATAAAAGGAAAGCCTCGCCCTTGGTCAGTTCATACTTTGTGATTATCAAAATGCAATTTTGGGGGGTCTAGAACTTTAAAGAGGGATCGAGAGGAGACAAAATAGAATTGCGGAGAAGCAACACCCCGTGGGATGCTACATTGTAACATTAACGCTGCTTTGGGTATTTTCCTCGCAGCCTCTCCTCCTCTCCTCCCTCCATCCTCTCCTCCCCACTTCATTCATTGGCCACACAGAACCTGGGGACTGTGACAACCGTGCCAAAACCTTCTGAAAATTTGCAATAATCTGAAGCGTTTAGAGCAGAGAGGAGGGAGTGTTTGGCAATCCAACCAAGGAGAATTGCAAAAATTACACCGAGAGGTTAGCTTTGCATTGAGCATTCAGCATTCTTTTCCTACGTGTTCGGCCTACAGATGTCCCCATTGCATAATTATCCAACCTCCAAGAGCAACTTGGAGCGAGAAACAGACACACTATTCCTGCAGTGCATCTCGACCCAATTTACATGGCTTTGTCCTATGAAGTCTCGGCAAAACAATGTGTGACGTGGGCCTCCAGAGTTTGGGAATGACAACAAAAAAGTGAGATAAGCCAAGCAACAACTCTACTGCACACACATGAACCTGCTGCTGCAGTGCTATGACATCTCAAAGAAGCACTTTGATGCAAGCTTCTTTTGGGCCTGTGACGCACCTCTGGGAGCTTCCCTGGGCACATCTGTGAGCCATAGAGATCTGGCTGTAATGGACGTAAATAAAGAAAGAAAAGAAAGTTAAAACAGAATGTGGGACAACTTAGAAGGTGGGAGGAGATGAAACCAATGGGTCTGAATGGGGAGGGGGGTAGTCCCTTCTAAAGTGGGGGCAGTTATGAATATAGGGGAGGTATTAACTAAATCAGGGGCAGGACAGGCTACAGGACAACAGATTTAAGAAAACAGAGAAAAACGACAATGTTCCAAAGTTTGGATGCACAGTCCCACTTTTGGCCAGATGCTTCCTCCTTAAGTAGGCAGTCATAAGAATTCCCATTAAATGACCGGAGAAATTACTAAAAGGCAGAAACATGAATTTGGAGGGAAGAAGGATGGCATCATGAAAAGCTTCGGCAATAATTTGTAAGTTGTTGTTACAACTGGGTGATCACAGGTAGCCCGGTGGCCATGTGATGAACTTACAAATTTCAGTTCCCAATTCTGGTTAACCATTTTCAGGATTACATTGGAAGTGTCTGTCTGGCTAAAATTCAAGGAATAGTTATATAGTGATGCTGAATTTAACCTTGTCCTCATTAGGTTGATTCTTCTGTATTTTGGAGCTAAAGTCATGGCTGGCTTGGAGGAAACTAGATTAAGGATTTCCCACCAAGCCAGACTCTCTGTTTGAATGTCTTAGGCATTTAGACCAGGGAAAGGGAAACCATTTCACCTCAAATCATATTATGAATAATCTCCATTTTAATGCCGCAGTTGCAAAGTCCCATTTCCCACAAAATAAGATCAGATATAAGGTAAGACCTTTGTCTAAATGAGGATATTATTTTCAACACTATAGAAACATGCTTTGACCCGACTGGTTTGATTTGGGGTACAGGTCTTGGATTCCTGGCATTTGGGGTTACTCCAAGCACAGTGAAAGGACACTTTTACATGCATTCATCACGCAATTTGATGCTAAAGCCTTAAGCCAAAAATTTGAACTCAGGAGCCCATGCATGATCCCAGTTCTGATTCTAAGTGCAATTAATAGCATTTGGTTAATACGGTAATGGCCAAAGGAGGTATTAAGTGTTACAAAACCAGGTATGCATTGCACATAACCACTAGAGCGGACATCACTGGCGCGGTCATTACCATAATCATTAGAATATTTGCAGTTATTAGACATTCTCATGACACTTCTAAACTTTTGTGATAATAGTCTTGTGATTACTGGACAGCAGGAAAAAAATGCTGTCGATTGCAAAAGATCCTCCAGACAACTATACTTACCACATGACTACACTGCTGACATAATATCCTTTTTTTTTTTTTTTCCCTTTTAAGGTTGAGATAAACCAGCTAATCGATGAACCCTGACACTTAAATTTGAATGTATGCCATCAGGGCACATAATCAGAAAGGTATCTCGTTATTCCAAATTGAGGTACACATCCCAAAAGTTAGATAGCTAGTGGAGACCTGGAAGTGTGAGCATCGGAAGCAGGCGCACACATCAATGCCTGACCATGTATGTGGTAACAACTAGATGTACATCAAGCTGGGGATTGTCCAGGGTAGCCCGGGAGAATGGCAGCATGATACGACAGGCCAAGCATTTATCTTATCATAAGAAATGATCATTTATATCACTCCTACCATTTTTCCCTCTGATTGACTTGAAGCGACCGTCACGGGTCTAGAGGTCTGGAAGGGGGAGTTCTGAAGTATTTGGGACAGAAATGGCAATATAAAGGGTAAGGATGTGTAATAGTTCAATACCAAAAATCTCACCTCCCAACCTAATTTGAACCTCGGGGTCCAAGTGCATGACCAAGAGCACAAGGTTTTATGGGCCAGGGAGCCAAAGGGTAATCACACAGCAATACACCAAATCAGTGTGCAAATACTCAAAATAACAGGCCCTTGTAAAACAACTAGACTAGGCGGTTCAACAGACTGCTCAAACTTCAACCTCAACAATTGCAATAATCAAATTTAGTAACATGGCTTTCCCCACACCACCCCTGAGTGCGTGGGCGCAGACACACACACACACACACACACACACACACACACACACACACACACACACACACAATCAATTAGTGGTGCTGGGCAATTAAGACCCAATTCTAAATTCTATCCATAAAATGACTTTTGAAACCTTCTTATCATTTGGTGTTTTTAAAATTAGTAAGTATAAAGCAGAGGTTAAGATAGTTTTTAAAAAAGGCAGACATTGGTATCTTTAAAAACGTGGGGACAAATAGTTATAAAAGATTATCAGATGACAGTAAAGTACATCAGATTTCCAAATTTAGCCTGTGTCTCATCTATATATTCAGTGCATTTCTAACAACTGCTTCCAAACACTTTATTTCATATTAGGTTTTGGGGACGAGGGGAAAGGTTCTTGTTTGGTTTGGTTGCATCAAATCATTTTTCATGATTAGAAAGATGGCCCATCACATATCCCACCCCACCCCTCTCTGGTTGGTTCTTTGGGTTCTAACTGGCAGCAAAGTGAAAATGGCTGGTCTAGAGTCAGCAAGCTGATTCACTTTCCTTCATTTCCATTCAGAACCCATACAGAACAAAGGGAAAGCTAAAGAGAAATTGTACCATAAGAGGTCAAGCAAGTAGGAAAAGGTGGAAAAAAAAAATTAAAGCTTGGAAAGGAACCAGAATGTGACATGAGAATAGTGGAGGGGAAAAGTTTCACATCAGAAAATTTAAAAAAAGATGAATAAAAGAAAAGAAAAATATGGAATGACTACAATAAATCATAAGAGAAGACTAAACAGAAGAAAAGTACATAGAAAACAAAAAGGTCAAAACTAGGAAGATAGTTCTTTAACTTAAGAGTTTTTAGATAAAACTTAACAATGATTAAGTGCATTTACTGTTTCGAATGTCAGAAAAATACCCATAATCTCTTTGTTTATGATTTTTTAAAAATCTAAACTTGTTCAGATTATAAAAATATGATTTTTGGGGGGTTTGGTGGTGATTGATGATGGTGGTAGTGGTGATGGTGAGGTTATATTTTCTAAGTGTAGCTAAGAGAATATTCTCAAATTCAGTAAAGAACAGAGGCTGGGATCAAACTCAAGGCCATTTGAATAATGTCTCTGACTCCAATGATGAAATTGGTCAAACCCGTATCTCAATTTTATCAGTGTCAGGACTTCTTAACGTTCTCTTCTGCTTGCTACTGAGAACATAAAAATAATCGGCTCACATCGCTCTACAAGGCTAAGATGTTTACTCAGTTTCCATTTCATTCTCATACTGCTTACTTCCGGAATTGAAAAAAAAAAAAGACAATTTGTCAATTCAGAAACATGGTTTGGTTCTCTGGATCAAATTAATTGGTTCCTTCTTCTTTTCATTTCATCTTATGACAGTCTATTCATTATCATGGTATGAAATAGTAAAATTATTTAATATTTAAATGTATCTGTGGTTTAAGAATTCTCTCTCTCCTCTCTGTCACCGCTCCATCACAATGGTGATGGTTCTATCAAAGAATTTTTTCTGGAATGTATTCAAAATTACCCATTATCTCAAAATGCACATTTTGATTGAGTTCATTATTAGTATGAAAGAGTAGTTGATCTTCCTGAGGACATGTTTCTAGCTACATCTTTTCTTTCATCCATCTAAAGGAAAGATATCAGATCTTTAAAAAAAAAGTGTGAAATATCATAGATCTGAGATCATTTGCTATTTGAGCACTACATATGTCCAAAGAAAAACTAAATCTATAGCTCTAGACTTTCTGGAAAATTCTTACTGGTGTTTATTGGTTACATATGTAAATGTAAGCACATAGTGGTTATATGTGTGTGTTGATATACATATAACCACTATGTGCTTACATTTACATATGTAACACACACATATAACCACTATGTGCTTACATTTATATATGTAACCAATAAAGCATATAATACATCCATCAATATTTCTTTCTGAAATAGTTTTTTTTTTATTTTGAATGTCTACATAATATACCTGTAAATAAGCCTAAAAACAAGCTATGTTCTTGAAATCAAAGGGAAGAAAAGGTTGATTTTACAGTGATTTTTGGTTAGTATGGTTCGCTTATCTGGGTCATCCAGGTTGCAACGTAAACCCTGAATTATTCAGATAGACTGTTTTTACTGGCCAGGCTGAGTCAATGGTTCTCTGCTTCACTTCAAGTGATAAAATATAGGCTCAAGCTGGAATTATCTGGACCACCTCTCCTGTGCCATGGTAAATTAGTGTTTTCAATCAAGTTGAAGACTAACTGCGATCAGGCATTTTTCTTAAGATGAATAAAATATTTTGCCAATACTCTGGCTACTCTCTAGTTCCATGTGTGATTCTCTAGGCAGTCTGTCTTCCTTGAAATCACCAAAGACATCAAGTCTGACATTTTGGGATGTGGCAGTTCTTCCTCGAAACCTGTTTTCACAAAGGAATTTGTTCACGCCTTACAAAACCAAAAAAGGAGCTTACTTACAGTGAATTCCCCGGTGACTGCATCAAACCCCACATGAATCGTATGTTCAAAGTCTGAAGGAAGAGAGATCTCTGGGCGTTCTTTCTCTTTCTTCTTATTGGCTAAAGGCAAAATGTTAACATGTATTTATTTGGGATACAGTTTTGGCATCCACAAGTTGTACAATTAGGTTCACCAAAATAGTTACGAAGTTGAAAGACAATTGATTCCAATACAATTATAACAATATTTAATTCCAGAATTTATAATTTTATTTAAATAAGTGGCTGAGAGTTTGACAAAGTGTTAGGTCCAAATAATTTCCAAATTTCCAAATCTACTTCAAACAAATCTTGCACTCAAACTGATTTATATCCTTTACCAGTCAAATGATGTAACCAACAGGTATCTAGGTATATTGTGTTTAACTGGCTTTGTTGGATCAAGTAACACTTACTAAAGAAGAAATTCATTAGACTCAAGTCATGCTAAGCCTTACTATTAGAAAGAAAGAATAGAACAGAAAAGCACATAAGATACCTATGAAAGTGTTATTAACCGTTTCCACGTTCAACCATAGCTAAATACCAAGTAGCTAGAACTTCTTTAATTTACATGTTTACCTTATGAAGCATATCTCATATTAGACTCTTGGACTTCTTTCAATGAGAATGCTACTGCAAATCAATAATGTTGCAAATCTTTACCATTAAAAATGTTTTTAATCATATCTTACCCAGCATTTTGCTAGCAAAATTAATTCATTTTCACGAATTAATTTTATTTAGTCCGTAAAGACTTCATACCAATTCTTGGTTTAGGTTATAGCTATTTTTCCATTTCTGTATTATATTTTGTCATATTAGCCATTCAAAATCACTGTCCTCGAGTGACAGATTTTTCACAGCGACACAATTATGAATGAACACATCAACAGTTAAGAAGCCCAAAGCCTTTAAAGATACAATCACTGAAGAAATTAAGTTGGGAACCATAATGAAATCAGTCTATCTCAAAAGAGGTCTCAGGAGGAAGTATGAAGGAAGTCAGAAAGAGAACGACAAATACCATATGATATCACTTATATCTGGAATCTAATATGTGGCACAAATGAACCTTTCCACAGAAAAGAAAGTCATGGACTTGGAGAAGAGACTTGTGGCTGCCAAGGTGGAAGGGGATGGAGTGGGATGGACTGGGAGCTTGGGGTTAATAGATGCAGACTATTGCCTTCGAAGTGGATTAGCAATGAGATCCTGCTGTCTAGCACTGGGAACTATATCTAGTCATGATGGAGCATGATAATGTGAGAAAAAAGAATGTATACATGTATGTGTAACTGGGTCACCTTGCTATACAGTAGAAAATTGAGAGAAGACTGTAAACCAGCTATAATGGAAAAAAATAAAAATCATTATATAAAAAATAAATAAATAATTCGATACGGTAAAATGGCATTTAGCAACTTCCATAATAGACATATCAACAAATTTGAGCATGCACCTCTGATAAGGGAGGATTTCACAGTCAAAAAAAAAAAATAATACCCTCCTACTCGTGGGTAAGTCAGCATGAACCAGTTTTGCCAAATTAAAACCAATCAACTTCAAGTTTAGAATTGCCAGGGTGGCAAATTCAAAACATTCTCATTCGAATAGATGTGTCATTGGCCCAAATTTCAGACAGCATTCAATTAACCATAATGAATTACTGGTTGTGTGGGTTACGTGGGATAAATTTTAAATTCAAAACATTTCAGGTTTAAATGTTATTCTTATGGCTTCCTTTCTCTTTCTCCTCTCTGTCACTGCTCCACATCTCCAGCCAGAAGACATACATATGGGACAGAAATACAGAAATTCAAGTAGTGGAGTTCCCTTCATGGCTCAGCAGTTAACGAACCCAACTAGGATCCATAAGAACGCAGGTTTGATCCCTGGCCTTGCTCAGTGGGTGAAGGATCCGGTGTTGCCATGAGCTGTGGTGTAGGTCACAGACGCGGCTCGGATCTGGCACTGATGTGGCTGTGGTGTAGGCCTGTGGCTACAGCTCTGATTTGACCCCTAGCCTGGGAACCTCCATATACCATGGTTGTGGCCCTAACATACCAAAAAAAAAAAAAAAAGGAATTCAGGTAGTAAGAGGATTAAGATATAAGACGGAGAAAGAAAGGTTAATGGTTGCTGGGGGGGCGGGGGGAGTCATTCAAAGTCTTTGCCTGGCCACGGAACATATTTAGGACTCATTTTGAAAAGTACGTATGTACCGTCTGACTTAAATTCGGCAGAGATTCCATATTTATGGTGAGCTACTTTACAGATTATTCTTTTAACCGAACAGTGAAGGTTAGAGTTTTCTGTAGGTACTTCTACTTCCCCTGTATGTTTGTGGACTGTAGCTGCATTTATACTGGTTAAACTACCATTGTTACTTGTCCAGAAAGGCAAACGGAACAATCAGCTTTCAGTTCTTGCCACGCCACTGAAGGCACCCCAGCTACTCCAGTAATCGTTTTCTTATTTTCCTCTTTCCTGATCTCTCATCCACGCTGGACCCTTTCTACGTCCTTGACAGTGGGGTCTCGTTCTCCTCCATCAGGGGCCATTCTTTATTTGATGGGCGTCTCTTCCTCTGCCTTTCCCAGCTCCGTCTTTGGCATTCCTTCCTCTTGCATGGCATCCATTCCCGGATACTAACTCATGCTGGGTAATTCCTTAATCTGTGGCTGGCAGCGGGAGATACAGATTTTGTAGGACCAAACACTTTATGTAATTTGAGAGGAAAAACAATACAAAATGCCCAGGGCTCCTCCTAGAGCCTCGAAAGAGTCCCAGGCAAATGAGCAACTCTGAAGAGGAAAGCTTTACTCACTCCATGGTAAATCGGCTCCTGGTGCTTGGTGACCTGGGATCAAAGACCACTCTGAAAAACCTGAAGAAAGCTGAGGTGCTTCTGTCTCTAAAGATGCACCATATACACGTATACGCAACTCTGCATATAATTTCAAAGGTTCAAAATTGCCCTGACCTCCTGGTTGAGAACCCCTATCAGTCGATATTTCCACTTGTTACATCAGCCTGCATTCATGATCTCTCCGGCCAGCAAACAGGCTCTCCCTACTTCTCCATTAGTCATGGCTGCACAATTGAAGTGTATTGACTTAGACAGAAACACTCCTCTTGGCCTAAGCTACGTGAATCAGCTTAGTGGTGTCTCCCTAATGGTGTCACCTCATGGTCAGTCTCTTATGAGCCAAAAGATGCCATTGCCTTCATGCGGGTAGTAACCGAGGCAGGAAGCCCAAACTTGGCTCTGCTTCCAGTGACCATGTTCTCGGTGAAATGATACCACTCACCACCCAGATTAAAGAAGAATTAAGGCCCTGGACTCCTCCCCTTTGGGAGCCTCCAAGCAATGAAAAGATTATGATGCTCCCTCTCAAATAAAAACAATACTAAAGCACAGAAAAATGTAAGAAAGACCCCAAGGTTCTGATGTCCCCAAGGGAACTTTACAGGAGTTCCCTTCGTGGCTCAGCGGTTAACGAACCATGAGGATGCGGGTTCAATTCCTGGCCTCGCTCAGTAGTAGGTTAAGGATCCTGGGTTGCTGTGAGCTGTGGTGTAGGTTGCAGATGCAACCCGGATCCTGCATTGCTGTGGCTGTGGTGTAGGCTGGCAGCTGTAGCTCTGATTCCACCCCTAGGCTGGGAACTTCCATATGCTGCAGGTGCAGCCCTAAAAAGCAAATAAATAAAATAAAATAAAATAAAATAAAATAAATAAAATAAAATAAAATAAAAAACTTTACATATCCCAAATCAAAATGTTTTCACATTTTGGGTGCCCTGATTTGCTAGGCCTCGGGTACACGCTTACTTTGGCTATTGGGTATTTCAGCACTGGCCCAACTGCCTTAACTGCCCCAATCATAAACTGGGGAGCTTCTTCAACTCCTTTAATTCTGCCTTAATTGGTCATCGAGTTCTTCCTATCTCCCAAACTCATCTTGGATCCATCTTCTTCTTTCATCTCCACATACCATTATCTTAGGCCAAGGCACCAGCGTTTTTCACTTGGTCTTACTACCTCCAGTTCTGCCCCCTGCAATTCATTACTCTGTGGCCAGAGTAATCTTTTGAAATATACAGATCTGACTACATTCCTGCCTTTGAGATCCTTAAAAGGCTCCCCACTATCCGGATGTTAAAAGTTCCTGCTTCTTAGCAAGCTGGCCAAGGACCAGCACCATCTCCCTCCAGCTTACCTCTCCTCTGTCTCTTCTTGTTGCGGCCCCTGCTGTTCCATGCCCATTTCATGTTCCCTCAACTGCCAGCTTTTCTCTTACTGCCGAGCTTTTACACATGCTGATGAGGCCTGGAAAGTCTTACTTCTCACCACCTCACTTCTGTTTTGTGTGGGTAACTTCAATTGGTCCTTATTTTCTTTTTTGGCCCCTCATGTGGCATGCAGAGGTTCCTGGGTCAGGGATCAAACCCATGCCACAGCAGTGACCTGAGCCACAGCAGTGACAACTTCAGATCCTTAACCTGCTAGACCACCAGCGAACTCCCGTCCTTATGCTTGAAGACTCATTCTTGGGCTTTCTTTCCTTTGACAAGTCTTTTTTCATCTTCCCTCTGCAAAGTTAAATGCCCTTCTCTTCACGCTCCCAGAGAACTACCTGGTGTACATGCTGTGCTTGGACCATATTAACACCAAATTGTCATTTTTTTTTTCTTTTTTTGACCATACGCATGGCATGCAGAAGTTCCTGGGTCAGGGATCGAAACCGTGCCTCAGCGGTAACCAGAGCCACAGCAGTGACAACTCCAGATCTTTAACCCGCTGAGCCATGAGGGAACTCTTGCCACTTTTCCTTTATATACCTCTCTCTCTAGCTAAAATTTGAGACACTTGACAGCAGAGGCTGTATCTTATTCATTCTCACATTCCCTAGCACCTGGCTTCTGTCTGCTACGGAATAGTCACGATGTGCAGAGTGTTCTAGGGTTATTGCGTTTAATCTCCACCACACACTCTTATAAGGCAGGCCACATTATTATTGCATCATTATTGTTTTATAGATGAGGAAAGTAAGACTGGGTGACGTTGAACCACACATCCGTGATGACACAGCTGGCAGGTGTCAGAGCCAGGATTTGAACCTAGATCCTAAATGTATCAACAGAACTTAAACTCATAATAGTTACATTGCTTATCGTTCAGTAGCAATAAAAAAACTCAACAGATCTGAACCTTCGTCTCAGTAAATGTTTAGTGAGTGAATGGAGCTTAGCTGAAAACCTTTTTCTTTTCTTTTAAGGAATACTAAAATGTCTCTATCTCCCCCAGAAAATTATGTGAGCATTGGTTGTTTACATTAAGATTTAGCCTAACCTAAATCTTGGGGTCATAAAACTCAGTCTGATCAGCTCTGGGTTGATATTTGCAGAGAGCAGAAGCACAAATGAGTACCACTCTCTAAGCATATCAACCATATTCTACTGGAACCTAGAACAAAGATCACAAATTGCTGACTGGAGCACAAACTACACACAGGGTTTGGCTCTGGGATCCTCTGTGTATGCATGGTTCTCGCTGAAACTCCAGGGGCCAGCTAATTGCTCTAGAGTCTCTGATTCTGACTTTCTCCATCCCATTACATTTTTTCCTCCTTCTTTCCTTTCCTTCTTTCTTTCTTTTTTTTGGGGGGGGGGGGCATACCTGAGGCACAATGGAAGTTCCCAGGTTAGGGGCCGAATCAGAGCTACAGCCTCTGGCCTACACCACAGCCACAGCAACATGGGATCCAAGTCGCATCTGCGACTTAACACAGCAACTCGGGATCCTTAATCCACTGAGCGAGGCCAGGGATAGAGCCCTCATCCTCATGGTTACTAGTCCGATTTATTTCTGCTGAGCCACAGTGGGAACTCCTCTATCCCACTACATTTTAAAGAAAGAGAAGTCAGGAGTTCCTGTTGTGGCTCAGTGTAAAGGAATCCGACTAGCAAGTCCGGCCTCCATCAGTAGGTTAAGGATCTGGCATTGCCGTGAGCTGTGGTGTAGGTTGCATCCTGAGTTACTGTGGCCGTGGTATAGGCCAGTGGCTACAGCTCTGATTCGACCCCTAGCCTGGGAACCTCCATATGCCTCCATAAAAAGACACACACACACACACACAAGAAAAAAAAAAGGGAAATCATCTCCTATATGCCCCACCTTAATATTCTGCATTTCTTTTAGTGACTAGGGCTTGCTCCATCAACCCCCCCGGAAACACACTTTCAACCTCTTCATCAAATGCGCTCTTTATTCTTCTTTTTATGGCCACACCCATGGCATATGGAAATTCCCAGGCCAGGGATTGAATCTGAGCCACAGCTGTGGCAACACTGGATCCTTTAACCCAGTGCACCAGGCTGGGGATCAAACCTGCGCCTCCACAGTGACCAGAGCCACTGCAGTCAGATTCTTAACCCATTGCACCACAGCAGGAATTCCTAAATGCAGTCTTTCCTTTGATCCTCAAACTTCACTGTGCATCGCTCTCATCTAAGAAATTAAAAAAATAAATAAGAGAGAGAAATTTCAGAGCCCTACACCCAGAGATTCACAGTTAGTCTGGGATAGACCCCAGCACGCTTAATTTTTAAAGGATCTCAGGTATTTCTGTTAAACATCTGGGGTTGAGAAAAATAATCCAACTACTCTCCAGCTAAGGTATCACTTCATCAAATAATCCTGATGGATGCTAATCATTTTCCCCATTCCAAATCTTCAGGCCTGGCGGCAAGGAGAAGGGCAGAGTTTCCTCGTTTTTATTTCAAATTGTTTGAGATCAGTTCTTTTGCACCTGTCTACAAAGCCCACTCCTTTGAGGCCACTGCCACTTAGTTCTCCTGGCCAAGTCCGCTTACATCCACTGAGAACTTTGGCGCCCAGTATTCATTCCAACGCTCAATGCCGCCATCTTTCTGTGAAAGGTCACATACAAATGGACCCCTCTTTCACACCCTCTCCTGTTAACTCTTTGACCTCCTTCAACTCTAATGAACTTTACCTCCCTTCTACTTCAATCCACTCCCATAGCCATCATTAAACCAGCGGGTCTCAATCAGGGCGGCTTATCAGGATAACCTATAGAGTTCCACAAAAATCCCAACAGCTTGGGCCCACTCAGAACTTACTACATCAGGATTTCTGAGGGTAGCCCTGGGCAAGTGATATTTTGAGCAGCACAGATGATGCGCCGACAGAGTGGAGAACCACAGCTACTCCTGGCCTTTTCCTTATCCAGAATGACCCTTTCTCTGAAATAATCCTATTATCTCATTCTCTGAGCCCAGCCTCTCATCTTGCTAGCTTTCTCACTCTTTCAAGTCCTTATTCCTATTTTACTTGTTTGATTTCAACAAAACCTCCAATCTCTGGGCCCCTCCATTTTTAGCCAACTTCTCACATTCCTCCTGGCCTAGACTCTACAGTCCATCATTTCAATTATTCTTCGGCCACTGCCCTGGAAACTCTTCTCCTTTGACCTCCTCTTGCAATTCTCTCACAAAACCTTACTCAGACAGAATCCAGCCATGGGCGCCTCCACTTCCATGCTGAGGCTGTGGAAAATTGTTGGCAAGAAAAATAAAATCACACATCCATGCAGATTGGTGTTTACTATAAAGGTCAAGGACCACACTTGGGTCCTCAGGCGTGTTTGACAATATTCTTTTGCCCTTTGCCAACGTCCTTCCCCACTCCTCTTACCGAATGTTCTAGAATTCCACCACTTCGCTCAAACTTCTGCCTCATCCTCTCCTCCCTTACTTTCAGCATAACAAATACCTTCTACATCACTGAAAAAAAATGGATGGCATCAGTTTGGAACTCCTTTGACTTCATCTTCTCTCCCACTCCTGTGAATTTATGTCCACCAGTAACATCTTCTCCCTTCACATCTTTCTGGAAAGTGCCCTCTCCTCCTGCAAGATCGATCCCTTCCCTGTCCCTCGCACGTCTCCAGGGAGGGGTCTCACTCCATCAACTATCTCCTATTTCTTCTCCTATCTTCAATCTCTCCCTCTCTCCTGACACTCCCTGTTTGGCCTAAAAAAACACTGTGATTTTTTTTTTTAATCCTTAATTAAAACCCCCGCTACCTCACATCTTTATTTAGCTGCTATAGTCTCTCAACCTTTCCTTCTCAAGCTTAAACTTCTTGAAAAGGCAGTCTAGACTTCCTTAACCCCCACTCTTCAAACCATGGCAATGTATCTCTGACGTTACACATTGACCTCCTCCTCGAAGACGGCCATTTTTCAGTCCTCCCAACCACTGACCTCAGTCAAAACTGACAATGCCAACCATGAACTTCAGCAAAGTAACTCCTCCCCACCTTCTTTCACACAATTCTTTCCTCAAGTCTGATTCCTACACTTCTGGGTCTTGCTTCTCCTGCCACTAGATGATGAGTTGCTTAGCTCTAGTAATTCTGCCTCCTAAATGTTCCCTCTGCACTGCCCTCTCCTATTCTTGCTCCTACTAGCCCTTGGGCCAGCTCATTGTCATTTCTCACCTGCATGACTCCCATCCCTCCCTCCCCACCCATATCCATTCTTCTCTTGTGGCTAGAATGATATTTTGAAACACAAATCAGGTATGAGTCACCTGCTTCCATGTTTCCCCACTGCCCTCAGAAATCATATTCGAAGCCCTTAGCTTGGCACATACATAAGCCCTCCAGAAGCCAAGCCCCAATTACTTCCATGGCTCCATCTCCCACACCTCTCCCACTAGTGCCCTATGCACTAGCCATGCTGATTACTTGTAGTCACAGTCAGTGAACCTCAACTAATAGTGTGACATGCTTACTCCCTTTGTAATGCTGCTCCTTCTACCTGGGACGCCACCCAACTCTTACACAGCCTGCTCTATTCCTTCTGTATTAAGACTCACTTCAGTTCAGTGGTCACCTCCTCCAGGAAGCCTTCCCTAACTGCCCCTCCCCTCAGATGCTTGTCCTTGGTGCTCGCTTCTCTGTTGTACTTACCACGCTAAACTCTACTCATTGACTGACTTGTCTGGGTCCCTCACTAGGCTATCAGTTCCTTAAAGGCGGGAACTGGGAGACTTATCCACCTCTGTACCTCAACATCTATCTAGCGTAATACCTGTTACAGTAAATATTTAATGGATAAGTGGATGAACAAATGAATGACCTTCATTATATGAAATGAGACCGAATATATGGAGACAGGTCATGCTTCTTTTGCCAGTATGTGTTCATGGATGAGGAGATGTTTGTCCAGGTTCCCCAAGAAGGCTAGGGGGTGGAAGGGTATGATTTAGAGTGCTTGTTGTAGTTGCAGCTGGTGGTGATGGCATTGTGGCTGTTTTTCCCCAACACAGGGATGACTGTATTCATTTGGGATCACCGCTTGCCAGGTACCACTTTGGGGCCAAAAGCATACACTAGCAACACAGTTATACAGGGTTCAAAGTATAGCACAGCAACCACTGCTCCCCTGGATGAAATCCCAGGATGGTGCTATGCTGGCCTTCTGAAAGCATTTTAGAAAACTGTCACTTGAGTCTTCCTTGTTGTAAGAGTTCCACTTGTCATCTTCGCCTAAAATTCCTGGAAGTTTTGTTGGGCCTTCTCACTAGAGGGCATGTGGTCACGTCCAGAATTATTTTTTAGAACACTTTCTAGTTCCCTTGAAAACAGAGCATGCAGGAAAAGAAAAGGAAGGGCAGAGAACAGACACAGAGAAATGCCTTCCTATATAAAGTTAGCCTAAAAGCACAGAATGATAATCATTTTTAAAAAAGCACAGAAAACACACAAAATTACGATATATAGCATAATAAAAAAAGTGACATTGAAAGCCACATTAAGGAGTTCCTGTCCTGGCTAATGAATCTGACTAGGAACAGTGAGGTTGCGGGTTCGATCCCTGGCCTCGCTCAGTAAGTTAGGGATCCGGCGTTGCTGTGAGCGGTGGTATAGGTTGCAGACGTGGCTCGAATCCCTCATTGCTGTGGCTCTGGTGTAGGCCAGCAGCTACATTTCCGATTCGACCCCAGCCTGAGAACCTCCATATGCTGCAGGAGTGGCCCAAGAAATCGCAGAAAGACGGAAAAAAAAAAAAAGAAAAAAAAAGAAAGCCACATTAATACAGACAACTAAAAACAAAATATTACATAAAACATATTTTAAAAGGCAGAAATAACTTTTCCAAAAGATAAAAAACACATAGGCTGGCTAATTCTAAGCAGTAAGCTTTTCACAACCCTGGCTCTGAGGAACAGCTCTCTTTTTGCTACTGTCCTTGCTTCCATTCCTTTGACTCAGTCAGTGGGTCAGTTAACCACTATACATGGAATTATGGATTGGGGCAGTGACAGAGCAGGCTGGGTGACTCATGAGGAACTGAAGTCATGGTCTAAACTTGCGCTCTAACTGGGGAAATAAGCTTTGTAAACAAGAAATGGCAGCTGATACACCAGACCAGAAAAAATTCGGTTCCAATTCGGGAAGACTAGAATATATTTATTTACTTATTTTTTGTCTTTTCTAGGGCCGCTTCCGCGGCATATGGAGATTCCCAGGCTAGGGGTCTAATTGGAGCCGTAGCCACCGGCCTACGCCAGAGCCACAGCAACTCAGGATCCGAGCCGCGTCTGCGACCTACACCACAGCTCACGGCAACGCCGGATCCTTAACCCACTGAGCAAGACCAGGGATCGAACCCTCAACCTCGTGGTTCCTAGTCAGATTTGTTAACCACTGCGCCACGATGGGAACTCCCATAAGACTAGAATATAAATGCTGGAGCATGTCAAAAGAAAAGTGAGGACTTGCTGGAGGGGAGGTGTTGGAGACCACTGAACTGCTGATCTCTGCAGAAAGCACACTTGGTACGTGCAAAAGCACAATAAGCCAAGGAATGCTTGTGATGGCAAAAGCCAGATAAGCGTGTCTGCCGACACACAGTTCTAAAGTGCAGGGTCTCCTGTCAAAATAAAATAAGGGGCTTATACGTTAACTCTGTTGTTCTTTAGGCAGCTGCACTATATCCTAGATGTATACACCTGTGACTTTTATTGCTAGCAGTCTCCCTAAATCTCACTAAAAGATAGCTTCTACACTCCCTCTGCCTGCTCTCGCTCACACATCTAAACATGTCACCTTCCCTAATAAAAGCCATGTGGGCTTAAAGCCTAGGGGCCTTTGTTCTGCAGAACAGAGTGCCTCCTGGCCCCCACTTTTAAAATGCAAAAGAGTCTTCTTGTGTGTTTTGTATGCCTTGGCCACCGTTCCTCTTTCAGGATCTCCCGTTGACCTGCAGCTGGCAGGATGCAGCAAGGATTTGAGAGATGGGTCTTAAAGAATGGATGGGCAGGAAAGGTAGAGCAACCCCAAGTAGGAAAAACAAGAGAAGCAAAGGTTGGATGCAGGTATGTATACAGCATATTGAGAAGGAAGTGAGAAGACAAAGGGTATAGTCTTAGAAATTAGGAGGTAAGAAAGATGAAAATGGGAGTTCCCGTCGTGGCTCAGCGGAAACGAATCTGACTAGGAACCATGAGGTTGCAGGTTTGATCCCTGGCCTCGCTCAGGGGGTTAAGGATCCGGCGTTGCCTTGAGCTGTGGTATAGGTCACAGATGAGGCTCGGATCTGGCATTGCTGTGGCTGTGGTGTAGGCCAACGGCTGTAGCTCCAATTCCACCCCTAGACTGGGGACCTCCACATGCCATGGGTGTGGCCCTAAAAAAGACAAAAGCCATAAAAAAAAAAAAGAAAGAAAGAAAGATGAAAATGGAGATAGTAATAAAGAATGTGCTGGGAAACGCTTTTGAGCACGTGGATGCTATGACAGAAAAGGTATTTTCTGAGAGACAAGTCAGGGAGCTTTGCCCCACCAAGTACACATGGGTTGGTGAGGGCGGGGCTTCAGAATGGTTGCTATTTCACACACGGTGAGGGTGGGGGTGGCACGAGGAGGATTTGTCAATGCACCTTTTGCCTTTAAGATCACGCACTGAGTGTCTCCTACATAAACTATACGCGTGTCTAATTTTTGCACCTAGATTGAAAACCATCTATGGGCAGGGAACATTGACTTTTAAGTAGTACCTTCTCACAACACTCAGCGCAGAGCTGGGCACATCAAAAGTGGGCACTAATCTTTTCTAAGCATATAAGGCAACCACAAAAAGGGCTCCAGGTAAGCCTCTCCTGGCATCCAATTCTGTTCTCTCTCGTTTTTAAAATGGTAGCTAATATACTAGATCTGTCCTCAAAGTCAGCAGGCAGTTCTGACGTACGCATTGGCTGCTTGCACATGTTTCTATCCTGTGATCTTTCACGAAGTCCTTTGCGACAAAGGAGATCTGATAAAATACTTTGCTAGGAGGCTCGTATAGGAGTTGCTGGGGTTGAAGCTCTCCTGGGAAGGTCCCTTGTCCCATAACATCTTGCTTGACACTAGGAGGACAACCCCCCCTCCCCCCACCCCCCGCCGGCCCCACTTTGTCCCTCTTCCCCCACCTACGTGCAATCTGTACACAGTGTTTATGTGTTCCTGAAGCCAAACCACTTGTGCAAACACAGGGGTCATTTCCCACAGGGGGAGTGGGCGTGGCTGGTTACAGATCCATCATACTAAAACATTTGTTTTTCACCTCAATATTCCTGGGCTTTGCTCTGGGAATGCCATGCTGGAAGGATAAAGAAGTATTTTATTTTATTTCATTTTGTCTTTTTAGGACCGCACCCGCAGTATATGGAGGTTCCCAGGCTTGGGGTCCAATCAGAGCTGTAGCTGCCAGCCTACACCACAGTTCACAGCAATGCGAGATCCTTAACCCACTGGGTGAAGCCAGGGATCGAACCTGTGTCCTCATGGATGCTAGTCAGATTCATTTCCACTGAGGCACGATGGGAACTCCAGATAAAGTATTTTGAAAGGGCCATCCATCTCCTCTGGGTGACAACCTTTACTTTTCCTAATAGATGATCCTTAGTGATATAGTCACTCTTTAGCTGGGTGACAGGTGCTTTCAGTGGTTCAACAATTTCTGTAATTCACTAAGAATGAATTATGCTAGTCAATGCCTTACAAAGAATGTTTACAAAATATTCTCCTTGTGGTCCTTAAGAATTAAAATGCCCAAGTATCTATTTAACTATCAGGAAAGTAAATGAAATATGGGAGTTGGTGTTTTTTTGAATTTAAAAAAAAAAAAAGCCATTGTGCTCCATCCCCTGTTGTGTGGGTCACCGAGCACTCCACCATGCCATAACCCCACCCCACCCCCTGGGTTCTTCCCTGATGGAAACTTCCCTGAAGCCTTGCACTTGGATAAAAATTAGCATCCCAGAACAGTTCTTCCTATGGCAACAGCAGCCCTGCAGGTAGTCAGGGGGCGGGTGCTCCTTGTGAAAGCCATAGTTCCAGAAGGACTGATTTCTGCAAAAACTGTTCTAGTTTCTGGCACATCTGCTATATAAACAAATATCCCGTTTGGGGACATATTATGAGAGGGGATCCACAGGAGTTTCTCGCCTCCTGGATTCACAAAATATACATTTTCCCCTCACACAGGGGGGAGATTAATTATCTAGTTGTCTTCTTTTTTTTTTTTATTCAGTAGAAAGAATAACATTTTATGGGCCTTCAAATTTATTGTTCCCCTTGGAAATACTTGAAAGTACTATGTGGTAGCTACAATGGAAAGTTAGACATAAAAATAGATTTTATTCTTGGCTCTAAGTATTTAAAGAAATTGACAGTGCAAGGTGGGTAAAAGATTTAAAAAGAAGTTCTACGTAAGAGATATATTTCTGGCTTAAACCTAGCATCCTGGGCAAAAGATATACTGATTCTGAGCAGAAAAGGAAACGGATGTTTAGTAAATGAGGAGAAGGGCCCAAATCCTTAAATACTGGATGATGAATGAATCTTAAAGGGAGGGATGAGAGATGACTCTTGGGTCTTATCTTAAGATAGTTCTTTAATACTTTAATTATAAAAATATCAGATATTGCTGTACAGTAGGGAAAAAACTGTATTGGGGAAATAACAATTAAAAAATTTTTTTTAAATATCAGATATTATTTTTGTAATAGAAAAAAGATTTAAAAGCTAAAAAAAAAACAGGAATCAGGGAAAAATGGTGAACAATTTTCTTTCTTTCTTTCTTTTTTTTTAACAATGGCTGTTATTTTCTGCTAACAAGTTAGGCCCTCAGGAGGAGCATCTTGCAAACAAAGAGATAACGTCTATTGCAATTGCTGATTGAGAAAATGGCTTAGTTTCACCTAGGTTTCACCTGCTTCCATAAAAATCCCATTTTTGCATATTCCATCAGCCCAAATCTATGTTCAAAACAAGTTAGCTGACTCTCATTTTATGGCAAGCAGTAGAGTATTCAACCAGCACTGGACTGGGAGTTGGGGAATCTAAATTCCAGGCCAGTCTTGCTTTGTAATTAGTAGTGGGGCAAGTTTGTGGAAGTCAGTTAACCTCTCTGAACTTCAACCTTTCTCTGTAAAATGGGGAATCCTTACCGCCATCATAGGAGGTTTGAAGGAGGTGATTAATATGACATGGAACACTAATATCCCTACAACTTCCATCCAAAATACATCACCTCATAACAGACGAATGGATAAAGATGAGTTTTATGTATATAAAATGGAATATTACCCAGCCGTAAAAAATAATGGAATTTTGCCATTGGCAACAACATGGATGAACATGGACAGTTTTAGGCTTAGAGAAATAAGTCAGACAGAGAAAGAAAAATAGTATATGATATCACTTATATGCGGAATCTAAAAAATACAACAAACTAGTGCATACAACACAACAGAAGCAGACTTAGATTTAGAGAACAAACTAGTGCTTACCAGTGGGGAGTGGGAAGAGGGAGAAGGCAATATGAGGGTGGGAGAGGGAAAGGTACAAACTGTTATGTATAAAATAAACTACAAGAATATACTGTACAACACAGAGAATATAGCCAATATTTTATAATAACTGTGAAAAGAACATAACCTTTAAAAATTGTGAATCACTATGCTGTGGACCCGAAACTTCTATAATATTTTAAATTAACTGTATCTCATTTTAAAAAAATATTAAAAACAATCTTACTTACAGAAAAAAGGAATATACTTATTAATAGGGTGACTATGTTTGCTAGAGAACTAAGTAATCTGTCACTTTTTTGGGGATTTTTTTTTTTTTTTGGTCTTTTTAGGGCCACACCCACAGCATATGAAGGTTCCCAAGCTAGAGGTCGAATTGGAGCTGTTAACTGCCGGCCTACACCACAGCCACAGCAATGCAGGATCTGAGCTGCGTCTGCGACCCACACCACAGCTCACAGCAATGCCAGACCCTTAACCCACTGAGCAAGGCCAGGGATCGAACCTGCAACCTCATGGATGCTAGTCAGATGTAATCTGCCACTTCCATCCTATGGGTGATGTCCTTGCAAATATAACTACCAAGGAAGAGGATTAAACTGGACTATCTTAAATACTTACCATATTTTTATCTTTTATTATACTAGCAAACCCCAGAAGTATACAGTTGGGAAGGCCCATGGTGGAAGGTTTATTCTCCTGCCTTCAGGGAGAACCTGGTAAAGCCATAAGACTCCCTCAAAAAAAAGGACCTAGGAAGTTTTACCCTTAGTAACTCATAATATTTAACTGGCATTTCGGGAATTTCATTACGGCTAGTTCCATGCCCTCTGGTGGACTAGTTGGCCCATTTCCTCCTGTCAGGTCTTCTGGGCTATGGAAAACAACATAGGCTCTCCATAACCCCGCAGCCTTTAACGTACAGATAAAAGCTCCAAGTGGTACCTGGTTCTGCAAGAGCAGCTACAGCCCAATTTATAGGCTGGGTGTGCATGAGGATGATGGGGAAAAGGAAATGATCCCATGTGAGCCCTTCTAGTGACCTCATTCACACACACATAGACAGCCATCACCTTAAGGAGTATCATCTTCAAAAGCTTTCAGCAACAGTGATCATTCTGGCAAATCATTAGGAAGTTGACGCTTAGGCATCTTCTTCCCGGCAACACACACCAGTTCCGCTCTCATTTACACCCAATCCACATGTGCAGCAATTTCAGTGGAAAATGCTTGAAAACAAGAAGCGAATATGAGGCAAAGTCCTCTCTACCAGACACTTCTGATCATGTGGACAGGCATACAAGGCACAAATTAAGGTGAAAGGGGGGTAAAGGGCCTCATTTGTTTTACCGAGGAAAGCGACTTCATATTCCTTAGCTAGGGTCAAGTTTCCTTTCTTTGCATTATTTCATTTTGATGTTTGACACATCTCCTGTCTTCCTCTCTTCTCATCCATCTCCTGCCCCTGCATCTTCTCTATCTCCTAATCTCCCTCTTATACATTTTTTGTTCTCTCAATTTATGTCTGCCTGTTGCTTCTTTCCTGGGGTCTCTTTATTGCCCCAATCCTGCATTCGATACTTCTTTTGAATTTGTCTGGTGGTTCTAGTGGGCCGCCAGAGTTGTGCCCAATTTCTCTCTTTATTGGCCTTGAAGTAGAAGCACAGGCCCTAGTAGACAATGTGCATCCTTCTCCCACCTTCTTCCCATTTCAAACACTTCTAGGAGTACCGGAGGCTCTTCTCCTGGGGCAAAGCCCTGACCCTGCAGGAAAAGCAAGATGCTCTGCCCTTCAAGGCTCCCCAAAGGGCAGGGCAGTGACCTCCAAAGAGCACTCTTTGCTGAGCTGTATGGCCTACATTTGAAAAACCAAGAAGAAGGTAAATACCATTCAGGATGTCGTGGTCTCTGACATCTGGCTTTCTGCTCACAAAACCCTTAATAATTGAGACTCCCACTCATTGTTAGTACGATGAAAATAACCTTGAGCTACTGCAAGATCCCAAAGGGTCTTCAGCATCACTGAAGAAAGACTGCATACTGTTCAGTCTAGTTATCACACTAAGTATTTTTTTATTGTGCATTAATTAGATGGAAGTTAAAAACGTGTATTGACCGAACCATTGGAGTAACAAGAGTACACAGGATAACTGAGTCTTCTTTAACTGTTGCACAGTGATGCTTCTCACTGTGCAGTGTATATAGAAGATAACATACTCTAAGAATTAGAACAATTATATATATGCAATACAATAACAAAGCTATACGGCACTTAGCACTTTTTTATATATATGAAAACACTCTTTTAGAGCCTCCACTTTCTAAAGTAAGCGATACGCAAGTCAGTATAGCACACACACCAAACGCGAATCTAACCCATCAAACACCCAAATCAAGTGTCAGCCCATCTCTATTGTCAAGAATATTTTCTCGCCACCACTTATTACAAAAAACAAAAAGTGACAGAAAAGTTTCCTTTCTGAGTTTGGGATTCAAACATACACACTACTCTATATAAAATGGATAACCAACAAGGACCTACTGTATAGCAGAGGGAATTACACTCAGTATCTTGTAATAATCTATAATGGAAGAAAATGTAAAACACATACACACACACACACACACACACACACGAATCACTTTTTTGCCCTACACCTGAAACTAACACAACATAGTAAATCAACTGTATTTCAAGAAAAACAAATTTAAACTTTCCTTTCCTTCTGAGTGGCAACAAAAAGCCTCCTTTTCTGAAATTCGGATGTTTTAAAGTACACTGCCATCTTCTTAAGGAAAAATGAAAGCCACTGTTGGCTTTTGGATGCTAGGGACGTAGTTTAGCACACAGCCCCTTGTCCTGTTGCAAGGCAGTGTGCTAGGGTAGAACAAGCATGGGGTTTGGGGTCAGACAGATCTGGGAGACTTCTGGCTTCAAGCGTTTACTATCGCCTTATACACTTGGAGCTTAAATGGCCTCATCTGTAAAAAGGGAGATAATACAGAGTAGGTGTAAGGACTGAGAGACTCAATACATGTAGAGTGCCTGTCACACAGCCGGGATCCTAGGAACTCATCAGTAAATGAGAGTCACTTCCTATTCGGCTTGATTTGATTTATGCGACTCCCCCCTTGCACTCCTCCAGGAAGAGGGGTCCTCACTTCCATTTCCAGGCACACCAGCTCCCAAATCTCTCCGGATGTTCCACAGACAAAAAGCACACAAACCGTGTAAAGACACAGCCCTTCACACAGCATCGCACGTCCCCTGAAACACACCTACTGCTCCAGGACAGCACAAGACACGTGACGTGATGTATAAGCACGGTGCAGAAGACACAAGCTTCACAGAGGACATGTCACCTCCACAGGCAACCTCGCCTGCTTCTTTTCCACCTTTTCCCAAGCTCCAAGTCCTTAACATTGATTCTTTTCAGAGGGACTGTGCCACTTTCAGAGGCCTGGCAGATTCATTTGTTTCACTGCCTTTGCCTTATTGTTTTCTTGATTCGGGTATTTTTGTTACGCATTTATTTATTCATCCATGTATTTACCGCCCACCTTGTTCCAAAATGGACATAAGGCGGCTTGCGAGAATACACAAAATACAGGATGATGGCAGCAGACATTCAAAGTAGATTCAAGTTAAAGGGAAAATGGAGCCTGGAAGAAAGCTGATACAAGGTGCATATGTGCCAGAGTCCCATTACGAGTGCAAGGCATGGGCCACACACCTGGCTTCCAGCTTTCTCATAGCCAACAAAAGAGAAACCCGATCAGTCTCACAGTTCATGGTCTCCATAAAAACCTCATCAAACCACTCGTTCAGGATGTCCTTGTCCTTGTCTAAATTCTGAACACTTTTCTACAGTGAAGCATAAATAATACGGTGGCAAACTGTCCCTCTTAACTTTGCTCTAACACCAAGATTCAGCTTTTAGAATGGCCTCCAACAGACACATCCTCCATCTGGAAATTACATGTGCTACCTGTTTCTCCTCTACCTGTCTCTTGCCATTCCATTTGGTCAACGAAATATAGCTTATTTACGAGACCCCTTAAAACAAACCAACAAAAACCTCTGCTGTCGATAAAGCAAGTATTTTCATTTAACTAAATAAACAGACAATGTGATATTATTTATGACAAAAATTTGGATGGGATCCCAAATAACCAACAAAACACATGGTTAAATAAACCATGATGCCACTACATGATGAAATATTATACACCATCAAAAATGGTATTTATGGAAGTTTTTTTAAATGAGGGAAAATGCGCATAATAATATCAAGAGAAAAAGCAGGATATAAAACTATATATAGTATGATTTTAACTACATAAAAAGTATACGTATATACAACCATAAAAATGTCTGGACAGAGGAAGTTCCCTTGTGGCGCAGTAGGTTAAGGATCTGACGTTGCCACAGCTGTGGCACAGGCTGCAACCGTGGTGCGGGTTGGATCCCTAAGCCTGTGAACTTCGACATGCCACCGGTCCAGCCATTAAAAAAAAAAAAAAAAAAAAAAAAGATGGAGTTCCCATCGTGGCGCAGTGGTTGACGAATCCGACTAGGAACCATGAGGTTGCGGGTTCGGTCCCTGCCCTTGCTCAGTGGGTTAAGGATCCGGCGTTGCCGTGAGTTGTGGTGTAGGTTGCAGATGCGGCTCGGATCCCGCGTTGCTGTGGCTCTGGCGTAGGCTGGAGGCTACAGCTCCGATTCAACCCCTAGCCTAAAAAAAAAAAAGATAGTCTGGACAGCAAGCCACTAGAATGTTAACATTGTTTCTGCAATTTGTGAATAGGGGTCGTTTTAATTAATTTTTTCTTTATGCTTGCCTTTATCTTCCAAGCTTTTCACATGGAAGAAGAGAAGAAGAACTGGGAGGGAAAATACCAACCCAGTTAGTTACTTGGGATCTTGTGACATTATGGGTAATTTTAATTTTCTTTTAAAAAGTTTCTATAAAGAAAAGGCACCTTCCTGTTGGACATAGAGCCTAAAGTCTATTCCTCTTCGAAGTAACTGATTATGTATGGCAGGGAGTGAGAGCTATTACCCCTACAGACTTGTCCTGACTCCAATTTTAGCTGAGGTTCTTTAATTCCACAGGGTGGAGCCCTCATGAATGGGATTAGTGCTTTATGAAAGAGACCCCAGAGAGACCCCTAGCTCTTCCAACCATGTGAAGACACTGGGAAGACACCAGCCATGAACTAGAAAGAGGGCTGTTGCCAGAACTCAACCCTGCTGGCACCTCGATCTTAGGCTTCCCAGCCTCTACGACTATGAGAAATAAACATCTGTTGTTTATAAAATAAGTAAATAAATAAAATTTTTATAAGTGACATTTATGGTTAGGGGCAAAGTTACTTTAAAAAGGAAGCAAGAATTCTAAAACCTAGTTAGGTCGTTGTTTGTAAGTTCCAGAATGATACAAATGTAAGAACACCTCACAATTATTTAGCACTTGTTAATTTTACTTTTAATAGCACTGATACTTAGAATTACATTTGAGTATCCTAAGTATTTTCCTAGGTAGGCCAGGTCTTATTATCTTCATTTAGCAGGTGATGAAATCGAGGCTCAGAAAAACTAAGTGACTGGCCCAAACTCACAATAATCGGTGGCAGAGCCGGACTCGAACCCAAGGTCGCCAGAACCCAAGTCCAGTGCTCTTTCCATTCATTCAAGACTGATTGGGGTACAATCCAAGTAGTCACTGAGAGGCAGAAACACAGAAGTAGTAATCCCTCTGCATCTATGAGGGTCAAGATCCTGAATGACCCCCATCTAGGTAGGAGAGCTCAGCAGAGGAAATTATAATTGAAGAAGGTTAAAAAAAGGGGGGGGGAGGCAGTGGAACTGAGGTCACATATGAAATTTGAGAGCCCTCAACAATATGTTTTTGTGCAGTGAAACAAAACAATGACAGCACATTACATAAAAGAATAATGAGAACTTCCACAGCTTAAGTTGGCAAAGGGATAGGTTCTATGTAGTTTCCATGTGGATCTTGACATGGTTTCCAGAGCGGATGAGGATGTACAACTCACTGTGACCGTGAAACAGTGAACACAAGTGGGCTGTTAGTTCAAATCATGGATCTTCAAGCTCTCAGTCTAATGCTCTTCATCTAAGTCCAATCATGAGATTGTAACAACTCGCTTGGGGCTTGAGCCCTACCAACCAAGTGAATTTCAGTGGCATGAGTTAATGACTGGCTCTTCTGAAGAAGCTTCCTGTCTCCTCAAGTCTTTTCTGAAGACACCTTAACGCTTCTGTATAGAGCTCAAATTAAATCATTCAAGTTTGTCTGAAGGCAGCTTATCTGCTGTCCAGCACACATAGTTAAAAGGCACCGCTCAATGATGCAGGTTCTTTTTCTGAACACAGTGTTGTAAAAAGACTCTTAACCCCTCTTTATAGAGTTCAATTAAATCATTCAAGCTTTGTATGAAGGCAGCTTATCAGCTGTCCAGCAAAAGTACTAAATGGCGCTGCCTGATGACTTAAATTTTGCTGATGATGGTTTCTGTCCAATGTGATTATTTTTAAGGCATCATAGCACCTCTTTATGGAATTCTGCTAAATCGCTCAAGCTTTGAACAGGTAAGATTTGACATGAAAAGGTACCAATTTTTCATTACTCGCTTGGCGAAGTTTTGATCTTGTTCTAAAAAAATTTCTCCTGTTGCTTATAACTGTATTTGCCTTCAGTGCCATAGCTTCCTAATTATCTTCATCACCATTTATGACAATCCCCTCTGGGCTCCTGAGAGCTTCCTGAGAGTCATCCTCGGGCTCATCACATCACCTGAATTAGGACCAACAGGTTCAGATTCACCTGCAGGCAGTGACTGTTCCTGGGCCAAATGTTCATCTTCACCTGTAGGTTCTCCTTGATCCAAAGATTCTTTGTCTTCAGGAGAACTCCTTGAAAGATACCTCACCATCTCTAGCCAAATCTCCCAGCTCACACTAATGGCAGGCTCTGTCCAATGCTCTGATGCCTCCATTATGAAGAATTCAGCACTGGTGATGGCACAGGACTCCCAGGCACAGGGATCTTCAGACAGAGGAGCCTCTGTGAGATCCTGCACATCACATTATTAATATCTTAGTTGGGCCTAGGTCTTCTTGAATGGCCAGATCAAATAGGGATCTTAGGGCTCAAGGATCTGCAATATGCGACTGGTTATAAAGACAACCTTAACATCAAGATGCACATTGGCAAATGCGTCTGAGGCACAGAAGGACAGCGAAGAATCAATAGGTCTTTGAATTCAAGACTTTTCTTTTCAGTAGTCTTGAACTTCTGCAAGAAAGCATGGTTCAAACCATCCTTAAGGAGAGAAGGAGTCTTCTAAGGCTTTTCTGTCGGCAGGCCAGTATACTGGAAACTTAGCTTGGTTTTTAATTCTGATGGGCATGGTTTTCACTAGAGCACTCATGGTTTCCCTATGAGGTCACCTGTAGCGTTGGCACAAAACAGAAATGTCAGCCTCTCTGTTCCGGCTGGCCTCATGTCAGCATCAGTTGGCTCTTGTTCTTCAAAAGGGCAAATAGGACCGTTTAAGGGTTTCCAAAGCATGGTGGTCTCAAGGGCACCCAAGATTTATATAGGCACCTAATCCCCCTCTTCAATCACTTTCTGCAGTTATGGCAGATACAACACAGCAGCTGCAGGATCGAGTGGTTCTTTCCCGGGTAACACTGTCACATAAGACTTGGTCTCCAGGTCATGGTGCACCATACATGTCTCGAATCCCTTGCTCCCAGCACAATTTGTCTCAGGACCCACTCCGGCGTCTGAAAACATGTCTGCAAAAATTCCTCTAGCACGGTGGCACGTCCCTCGGAAGCAAAGTGTTTTCTTTTTTTTTTTTTTTTGTCTTTTGTTGTTGTTGTTGTTGCTATTTCTTGGGCCGCTCCCGCAGCATATGGAGATTCCCAGGCTAGGGGTCGAATCGGAGCTGTAGCCACCGGCCTACGCCAGAGCCACAGCAACGCGGGATCCGAGCCGCATCTGCAACCTACACCACAGCTCACGGCAACGCCGGATCGTTAACCCACTGAGCAAGGGCAGGGACCGAACCCGCAACCTCACGGTTCCTAGTCGGATTCGTTAACCACTGCGCCACGACGGGAACTCCCAAAGTGTTTTCTTATTCCTTTGCTTGTCTTCATTCCAGACATTGAACATCATGTCCATCTTTCCCATCCCTGGGTCACCAGGGATAAAGTATCTTGTAAGGAACACAGGTATTATGTACGAGAGGCAATATTGGCCCTAATTAAGAGCTTCAGGTTTCCTTATGGTATGAAGTCATTAATACCATGTAAGTGACTACAAAGCTATTTCTTTTACGTTTAAGAAGCAGGTCGAGAATGTCCCTTTCCTCTTCTACAGACATCACCCATCTTACCCTCTTGGCAACCTTCTCTGGTGCCAGAGTCCTTGTACTTGGCTTTACTCTCTTTTGCTGCAATCGTCACATTTACAGACACCATGTTTAAGCCTGATGCTAATTAATGCAACCTGACAACGACTAGAGATTTTATACCTCCCATGTGTCTGCATCTGATATTTAAGGACCAAATGGTATGTGACCAACCCAAGGATAAATGACATTATATTGTTGGGATACTCGATGCAAAAAGGGCTGCTTGTGCAGGGGATGACGAACAGGAGAATGGGAAAGGAAACAGATGACTCAGAAGTTTCTTCCCATCCCGTGACTTAGAGAGACAATAATGTGACACTTAGACTGACTCCCGTATCCTCAATTCAAAGTGTTCAAGGTTGTCAAAAAGATACATGGAAACAGATCCACCTCTATGCAAAGTCCTGATAAGGACACCTTGCAGTTAGGAAGGGCTGACTCTGAATTCGCCTTCGAGTTATCAGAAAGAAAGTCCCTGTTCACATACCTAAGACAGTACTGTTGCTATGATTTCCCGGGCCTTAACACTATGAATTCGCTTCTGTGTGAAAGGCAAACACAGCATACATGTATTTTCTATAACCAAACAGCAAGTCAATCAAACAGGATCCTCTGACAAAGTGCAACCTCTGACGGTGTAGATGTAAAGGTCAGGCAGGCTCTGAACAGCCAATGCTCCAGAAATGACCACTCGAGAAAAGAAAGTGACAACGAAAGAATAAACTAGCCCCTTTTCAATGCCCGGCCACTGATACTTTACTTTTATCCCCTCCTCCTGGGAAGATAGAGCGGAGCCTGGCTTTCTTATTCTTCTCTTCGGGGGCCATGGGAAGTGGTTTGGAGCTGTGGTTGAGTGCCGAAGAGTCCCGGTTGTTACTGTTCATCCTCAGTGGGGGAGCTGGGGGCTTCTCTTCATTATCCAGACCGTCAGACATTTTCAGTTACAACTGACTGCACGGCTCCTAAAGCGGAGGAGGAGAAAAGGCGAGTTAACGAGAGGGTGAAGAACCAGTCTTAGTAAACAGGAGGAGCCGAACATCTTAGAGACGAAACCACTCATCTCATGTGGTCTCAGGTTTGACATTGACCATTTGGAGCGGTTTCTTTTCTAGAGTGAAGGGAGCTGCCTCCCTAAAGCCCAACGATGAAATTTCCCAAAGAGGGAAGCGAAAGCAGTAATGGCTTTTTCTTTTTCTTTTTTTTTTTTTTTTGGTGGTGCTTGTGGCATGTGGAAGTTCCCCAGCCAGGGATCGAACCTGTCCATGGCAGTGACCCAAGCCACAGCAGGGACAGTGTCGGATTCTTAACGTGCTAGGCCACCAGAGAAGTCCTTAATGGCTTTTGAAAATGTATACACGGACACCTAAAGTCACTTCCTTTTCTCACAATGACACTCTATTTCCTGCTGTTTGCTCACGGTCTTTTAACGCAAAGTTTACCATCTTTCTTCTCTACAATTTCTATCCTGATGATTGTCAAGGTCAGGTCATACCACCTCCTGGGAGACTGGAATTGACAGAGGCCTGGTTGTTGATTTTTTTTTTGGCTGTACCCGCAGCAGGCAGAAGTTCCTGGGCCAGGGATTGAACCTGAGGCCACTAGGCTGTTGATGCTTAACGGCCCACGACAATGACCTGTGAGTCGCTTTGACACAGGGATGTCTTTGGCATCTGAATCTTAACCTGTGTGTACCTGATTAACAAAATACACTCTATGGGTTTGCGAGAAAGAACTGAGAAACAACCTAGTAAACCTGGTAGTTTCAGCAGAGTTGGGGTGGACTGCTAGGGGAAATAACACCCCATCTTCAAGAAGGAGGGAGAAGATAAAGCAGAGCCAAATGTCACTGTGAACAAAGAGGAGCTCCAGGGACCACTTCCTGGGGAGACACCATTACCTTACTCCTTGTCATATTTTATGTCCTGGAGTAGGAACAAGGGAGCTGACAGGGCTAACCAGGTTGTAAGAACCAGTCTGGGTTTTAGCAACATATCTGCTCTTAATTTCATTAGTTTTTGGTATCTTGTGCTTAGAGCTGAATACATTTGGGTTTCATTCATTTAGTATCTTCGGAGACTAAAGTGAACTGGAGAAGCAAACAGTCCCCAAGGAAACGTCTCTATTTCTAGTTGCTTTTCCATTCAAATTCAAGTCCTTGCATTAGGGCCCTGACTCTTGCCATCGCAAGTCAGGCGTTAAAGAGTACCTTAGGGTGCATCTCCAGTCTGAACACAAGGAAAATAAAGTCCCACTGCAACAAAACCCCTGTAATTTCCTCAAGCACTAACTGGCACTAATTTAGGAGTATAAGAGCTCTCCAAATACATATCATTTTATTCCAATAACATTTACTATAAACAAACCTGAGTACAATAACGACAAAACAGGTGTCTCCTTGTTCCTCGCTGTAATGAAAAATAATCTACCAGAATTCTTTGCAGCCCTTTGTAGTTGTAATGTGTTTACTATCTTCAGTAATGAATTCTAAGTTATATTCCATTATGTGGAAATCTTTTAAAATTTTAGTATATTTTAAAATGTGTGAAATATTTAGAGCCTGTTAAATATTCAAAAATAGGGAAGTATCAGTTAAGGGTTTCTCCATCTGCACAGGTGACTGCCAACCAGCAAAGACTGGTTTGACCTTGATTTGGCCAAGAGATCTCTTTTCTTTGCCCTTGCCTAAGTGTCACGCCTTGCATTATCTTAATGAATCATGACCACCATTGCACACTTTTGCTCAGGAATCACAAGAGTGAAATACTCAGTAGTAAATGTCTTGTCACCACAACCAACAACTTATTTAAGTCTCACATTTACCCATATGGATAAAACTATAGCACACGGTAAAATGATAAAGTAACTGTTATGTCAAGGATCAAGCATATTCATAGATACTACTGGTAAATATTTTAACTATAACATGAAACCAGAGCTAATGAGTCTATATCCTTTTTTGCATTTTGAGTTTGGTCCTTCTAAATTCACTCTTTCACCAGAAGAAGAGAGAGTTTAAGACAGGCTTCACCAGTGGTACTCTGTATTACAGAGGTCCATAGTTTTTTTTTTAAAATACCTTTTCTAAATTGTTTTTATATTATTTTCAATTTTATTTTATTAGAGTATAGCTGATTTACAATGTTGTATTCATTTCAGGTATACAACAAAGTGAATCAGTCATACATATAAATATATCCATTCTTTTTCCCCATGGTTTTAACTGAGTCACAAGAAGAATTTGCCATCAGAAAAAAAGCACTAATTTTTTCTGTATGTATGTGTGTTTTGTTTGTTTCAATTTTCTGGGTTCAAAAATAATGCCTGAATATGAGCTGATTATTAAATAAACTTAAAATATATAGAATCTAGCTTGGTAAAAATAATGAAATTTGGAAGTTATTGCAAAACAACTGAGGGTCTAAATAGAAATACCAAGAAAACAAATTTTGGAAAAACACGTATCACAGGGAGAAAGAACCACTGTATTCCGGATGATACCTATTTTCTAATGACACATTATTTGACTTGAGATAACAAAAGTCAGAGAAACATGCATGGCCTTTTAAAATTATATACAAAGTTGACCTTACACAACAAGGCAAGTAGAAGTCTGGGCCAGTCAGGGTTCAAGTGCACCTGCGTAATCCAAAATACTAGGCTTCTTTGTTCTGGATGATTAGGTGTGGCTAACGGTGGCCTTTTTGGTGGTGTTGTTCCTAATGACTCTCTCTGGCTAGAGACTCTACAGGTAGATGCCCTGCTTCTTTTCAGGTTGGGAACAAAGGGCTACCTAGGATATAAAACACAATACTCTCCTATATTAGACTAGAAATCCCTGCCCCAAACTTGCATCCCACTCTTGCTGTGGTCCACATCACAGGCATCGTTCAAGGGCCCCCCGTTAGACGGCATGCCTTCCCACTGCCCTGTACGCTGGAATTGGCTTACTGCCATTCAACTCATCAGGGCATCATAAGAGGGGCTGGACTAAACCTCATTGACAGAGATGGAAATGAAACTGAGGACTCTGTCCACGGCCACAGTAGGACCATGAAGCACATGATCCCTCCATTTCCCTAGACATTTCAGAGCTGGTTTTGCTCCAATTATCCTGTTGTATTACGCCAGTTCTTCATCGCCCTTTACAAGGCACAACCCATCTTCATCTTCTGCCAGTGATTCCAGATTATTCTGAATTGGTGACCAAGGAAATAGTACAGGAGGCTCTTGTTAGCTTTAACTCCCCTTCAAAGCACGTGCTTCAAAGCACGCTTTTAGGTGACCAGTGGAGAAAGGGGAGGGACCTGTAAGGAAGCCTTGCTGTTAATGTATTTGTTTCCCAAGTGGGAGGTGTCTCCGACCAGTCCACAAACATAGAGAAAAAGGGGAGATTCTTTTCTGTCATGTTTGTAAACAATGCCGATTTACTAAGCCAGGTCCTTCCCCTGAGACAGCTTTCTATAAAGGATACTATTAATGGATTGCTGCTTCAATCTGCCTATGAGGTCATTATTTCCAAGATCTTGAAAGAGACTATTTTGTGTGGAGCGGCTCTAGGCTCTATTTCAAGAATTGTACAAAGGCGCCATTATTCTCTGGGAACCCAATCGAAAAACTGTTGATCTGGAAAGTTTAACTGTTGTGGTTCGCTTCTGCAACACAACAGAAACTTGCAAGTGTGGGTCACGCTGGATCCAGCCACAGGCCATTTCCTTTTGCTTTTAGAACTTGGCCCTTAGCATTATGGAGAAACAACTAGAACTTGAATGGACAACGAGCAACAGTTCATATCTGTTCACAAATTGATTTCAGACTTGGCTACTAGGCTTTTCAGAGAGGATTCTAATGGCTTGTGCGGATGGTGTATTTTGGGCTCAGCCCTTGGGACTTAACATGGCTTACCAATTCTCTGTAATTACAATAGAAATTCATCAGTAAATGAATGAGCCTCTTGCCTCATGATAACCAAGAAGCTGGAACACCCTATTTTCAGAGTAGTGAGAAAGATGAATTCTCTCATTCTCTCCCTCTTTATGTTTTTTTCTCTCTCTCTCTTCTCTGTTCTCCACACCCTCAAGCGCAGGCATATATGAGCACGCACGTGCATGCGCACTTCCACGCCTTCAGTGACTTGCCCTTTGACACAGAGACTTATTCCAAAGGATTTCAGAGGGAAATTTTTATCAAGATGCATGGCAACTTTAGATGAAATGTTTAGGCATTATAAATAATTGTCATCATTCTCTCATTCTTCTAAAATGCATTCTCTTAATCAACGCGGTACCAAACTAGACCCTCAGAGAATGTTTAATAGGTTCCAAAAGAAAGCCACCAACATGCATGTTTCAGGAGTCAAGGGAAAAGATAGGCAATCAAATATGTTGCAGCTAATGTGGCCAAAATTCATACCATGACATAAGACTTGAACTGGACACAACCCAAAATGCCAGTTTATCCATTTGCCACAGGTGCTCTACCCAGGTGTGTGAAGGGTGACAATCCTGAAATCCTGGCTCCACAACTTGCAAGACCATCTATTAAGCCATTAGCAACCAAAACAAATATTTTCCTCAAATCTGGTGCCATCAAAGACAACCCACATGTCTGTATTATTCTGTCAGCTTTCAAAATATAAATAACTGTTTATTTGCATATTTTCCCAGTGAGAAACAAACCAACACTGGCCTCCTGTCAAAAAACAAAAGCCCAGGCCAGCAGATGTGCAGCCCTGATCTAATAAACCCAGAGGTAAAGCTCCCAAACCACCAGCCACACAGGGCCGTTGCTAGAAATCGGTGAGCACATCAATGTTGCTTACATCCTTTTCACATCAAACTGAGGATGTAACCCAGAAATGAGACGGAGCCCACGGGAAATTTCCAGACTGAACTTCCTAATGCTTCTGAGATACCTCCATGAAGAATAGGATCGGGTGCAAGGGACGGCACCTGGAGCTGATGAGACGGCAGCTAAACTGCCAAGAGCACAGATGACTGATTTTAGGGTCTCAAAAATGTCCTAGACAAGTCAAAGAAGTCTATGTTACGACATTAACGGAACATGAGCGCATTTCCAATTTCTAGAAGTGGGGAAATCTTAATAACAAGAATTAGCGCTACAGAACAAGAACAATTGATGTTTTAATGACAGCTTCCAGGTTTTAAAGGCAGCCAATGTCTCCTCAGACAATGATATCAATGCTAGACTGTTCTTCCTATTTGAGGATAAGGTTGCTGCTTTCACTCTGAGCATGAGGTATACACTGAATTATTCTTTGGTGGTGGGAAAAGGGATCCAAGAGTCCCTTGCTGGCTCCTTCTTGGGCTCCCTTGTAAACAGAAGCCCACATGTTCAAGACAGCTAGGTCAGCTTCCAGGTATAAACCGTGACAGGGAAACAGATGATGCTTTGCTAACTAGCCTATGCTGACCCTAAACCCACTTTATCTTCAACATATTATTAGCAACTGAACCAACCGGCCGCACACTTATGACTAACAGTATAAGAAGACGTAGTGAACTATTTTCAATGGCCAAAAAGAAAAAACAAGAGAGAGAAAAAGAAGGGGGGGGGGGAATCACCTAGTGTGCAAAGGGGATAATGTAGTATGATGTGAAAGATATATTGCTTTCACAATGTAGCAACTTGCTTTTTTATAGCAACTTGCTTCTGAAGATTTCTAGCAACTTTTCAGAATTATTTCTCATCATAGGCTAAGATGCCGAAGAAGAGAGAAAGGGCATTCATTACATTTTATAAGGAGGAGAATGAGCCAGGTCTGTGTCTTTGGCAGCTCTAAACCCAAACTCCCATTTCCAGACGTGGTGTATGAGACAACTATAGTTGGATGGGCCCAACTTAGCGTTTCCATCCTCTTGTCGCAAATTGCACATGGTCATTAAACATGCCATTCCTCTCACTAGATCATAAGCTCCTGGACGGTAAGAACCCCTCCGTCCTAACTGTATGCTATCATACTGCCTAGTACAGTGCCTTGTTCCCAGTAGGCATAAATACACATGGGAGGGCACTCTGCATTTGTTGAGGCTCTGAGGAAGTTTTTCATAAGGGCGAATAAGCCTAAATGCCCACTCAAAAGCAGGTCTGAGCCAAGAAGGTGTCTGGAAATACTGGCACCAGTCCAACTGCCAAGGAATTGGGTCTCACGCAGAAGCCAGCTACCATCGCATTATCGACACCTCCCGTTTCACTCTATGACTTTGTAATGTCCAAGAAGCTTCTTTGAGCTCCTGCTCTTCCTGGAGCCAGACACCAACACGTGAAGAAGGGGACGCCATCCCCATTTTCCACACGAGGAATTAACAAAGCACAGAGGTGAAGTGACTTACCCAGGGTGACAAAGTAACTGAAAGAACCGAGTCTAGAATCTCGAACTCTTGGTCTGTTCCCTTTCCACGACACCATGACAGTGTGTATCCAATCCACAAACACACACACACACACACACACACACACACACGCACTCTCTTTACATACACACTCTCATCCTCTCCAAGCACTCACGTGACAGTTGCAGCTTTTTTCATTTCCACCCACTGCAGGCTGGTACTTACTGAATTCGACTGCTTTTCTCATCCAAAGACCCAAGGCTAGGAGATTTCCTGACAGAACTCCAAGAGGACCAGTTCTGAGCCGGCCTCGTTTTGGGGCTCGTCTGTTCTGGGGCACTCACCAAGGGAACTCTGCTATCAGAGCCAGGGGTGTGCTGTTTCAGAGAGCCTTGCCTGGGAGATACCATTACAGTGTGTGATGCAGGGAAGCCATCTCGAAGATCACTTGATCAGTAGGAGCTGAGCTACGTGTTAGGCACATTTGCGAAAGCAGCCCGACAAGTGAGGGAGCCACTAGCTCTTTTTACAGCCGCCTCGTTGCGATCTTAGATCCGGCAAAAGATAGCTCACTAGTGACACACATACGAAGCACAGTCACAGAGAATACATTCGTGGTCTCCCTCACACCCGCGAGCAAATGAGGCTGATTCTGCTGTCTTCCTGTTCTCTGCTGACAGCTTTATGAGGGGCTTCCCTTGTTTTCAGCGGGAACGTCCCATTAATGAAATCCAATAAGCTGGCGTGTTACAGTTGCAAATTTCAATGAGGGGTCCCAAATAAGGAAATCAATACGTATATCCCAGCATCCAGACTTTGGAGACTGCATATGTGGTGTGGGGCAAACAGTTCCTATTTGGATGGCTTCTTAGGCTTCTAAATGTACGTCGCATCATACTTTATTATTCATTGTGTATGCTACATGAGCTAACGCCAAGAAAATGCTAGTGATCATCTGATGTGTGTTTATATTTGCAAACCGATGCATTATTATAGGTTTCAGCTTTTCATTTCCAACATTGATGCTCCTAAGAAGAGAAAATTGGATGCATAAAGAAAAGAGGTAGAATTTTTTTTTAAGCATAAAAAAAACATGCCTCAAATAAACATGTGGGAAAGAGAAAAGGGAAGCAAAACCTAGTAATAAAACATTTCCTAGGTCTCAAAACAGAATGTAGTATCCTTGGAAGCATTCAGACAGAAAAAATTCGACGCAGACTAACAGTGCAAGGGAACAGGATATGGTAAACCCATGTCTTGAGGCTCTGGGGTTCTAGCTGCTCTCTGCTACTATGCATGGGCGATAATTACACCCTTCCCTGATCCGCTCCTGTGAGGGAGCCACAAAGTCCCTCAAACTCAAGCCTAAAAATTCAATTCCCAAAGTTGCTGGGGCCCTTTGCATACCATAGGGATGGCTGGACACTGTTTTCCAACCTGTGCCTTATGGCTCAGGGTCCCAGGAGCTTGCTCTATCCTCAATCTTCTATACCCAAATCGGCTTTCTACAGGGAGAGGTGCCCACTGAATGTCTGATGAGAAGAGCTCCCTGGGGTCAACTGAGAGCTTGGCATTTCATATTTCTAAACTAGGAATTTAGATCATTTTGGCAAAGCTCACATTCCACCGAAAAAACACTTCTTGCCAGACCTGGAGGCCAGCATAAAATGCAGCAACTCTTCTTCAAGCTTTTGTCCCTTAACCTAAGTTTACAAAAGAGCTGAGCGTGGGTCTCAGCATCTTATTTGGGGGCTACAGTTAAGGAAGAGGAAATACTACCTATTAAAAAAGGGCTTCTCCTTCCTCAAAAAAAGATGGCTTCCCAGAGTTCCCTTGTGGCACAGTGGGTTAAGGACCTGGCACTGTCACTGGAGCAGCCTGGGTCACTGTGTGGTGTGGGTTCGATCCCGGGCCCGGGGAACTTCCACATGCCGCAGATGTGGCCAAAAAAAAAAATTTAATAAATAAGGGGCTTCCCTCAAATGCTGAAGGAAGAATGGGACAGGACAAGAACTGCTTTCCATCTATCCCACTTCGCAAATGGTAGGGGATACACATTCGGCCGGCCGTAGCCTTAGTTGCCGGAGTTCTGTCTCCTACCCCTACCAAAGACAATTATTTTTGTTTTAAAGACAACTGCTCGTGGGTCTGAAAAAAGATCATAATCCAGCCAAAGAAATTCCTCTAGAAACCAAAAGCATGAAGGATAACCTCACAACTGAGCAAGCTGGCTTTCCTCTGGCTTTCCTGTAGCCAACTTTCAAATTCTTCACTTATAAGCTGTCGGATCCACCAAGCGGGTCATTGCCCTTGCTGCCCATTACTCTACCGCCTGCTTGCAGCTGCCCCTGCCACGTCTATACCATGGGGCTCACCACCAGTTCTCACACACCATCAGCTTTGCTTCCCCGGGGCTCACCCGCACACACAAAAAGAAGACTGCCATGTGCCTAAGTCTTTCTGTGGCCCTGGGATGGCCCAAGGCTGAGATCACAGGGCCCAGCCCTCACCTCAAAGGGAGAAATGGTATTCTGGTAGGAAAACTGCAGATAAAGCAGAAGCAGAGGTTGGTGCAAGAAGTAGGAGTCAGGAGTTCCTGTCGTGGCGCAGTGGTTAACGAATCCAACTAGGAACCATGAGGTTGTGGGTTCGGTCCCTGCCCTTGCTCAGTGGGTTAAGGATCCGGCGTTGCCGTGAGCTGTGGTGTAGGTTGCAGACGCGGCTTGGATCCTGAGTTGCTGTGGCTCTGGCCTAGGCCAGCGGCTACAGCTCCAATTCAACCCCTAGCCTGGGAACCTCCATATGCCGCGGGAGCGGCCCAAGAAATGGCAAAAAGACAAAAAAAAAAAAAAAAAAAAGAAGTAGGAGTCAGCAGGCCTGAGGGTGAAATGAGCCGGTGGTTCCCAAGGACTCTGGTGGAGCCTGGACTGTGACCTAGAACACAGTCTGACAAAAAACTGGGGGGAGGAATATATGGTACAAACAAACCTATCTACAGAAAAGAAGCAAACTCCTGGGTGTGGTGCACAGACGAGTGGTTGCCAAGGGGGAGGGGGAGGGAGTGGGATGGACGGGGAGTGTGGGTTGAGTAGAGGCAAACTATTGCATTTGGAATGGATAAGCCATGAGGTCCTGCTGCATAGCACAGGGAAGATATCCAATCACTTATGATGGAACATGATAGAGGATTACGTGAAAAAAAGAATGTGTGTATGTATATATGTAGATGTGATACTTTCTATATATTTATGTGTATATATGTATATATACACATCTATACACATTCCTTTTTTCACGGGGTCACTTGGCTGTACAGCAGAAATTGACAGAACATTGTAAATCAACTATAATAAAATTTTTTTTAAAAAATTGGGGGAGGAAAGCTGGGTGTTTATAATAAGTAAATACATACATACATACACATATAAAGGTATATATAATTGTATATACAAATGCGTGGGTGTATATATATACTTCTATATTATGATTCTGTACCAAACAACAGTCATCTCAGAGTGTTCTTTCTCCCTTAGACCTGAGCCTAAGACATTTCCTGCCCTCACGACCACATCAGCCAACCACCAGCAGGTTTTGTGGTCTCCTGCAGGTCACCTCGACATGCCCCGTACTCTTCCGGCCAACTTAATAATTAGGGTCCATAGGTTACACAGCTGTTATCAAGAGAGGAGAAGAGATCTTATGTCAGCCCAACATTGCTCTTTATAGGAAAAGAAACCAGTTGCATGCTTTCTTCTTGGGGGTTGCTGGCTGAGTTTCAATTCAAAGACTCCTGTTGCCAAAAGACAGACCTACTCCCCTTTGAGGAGGGTCAGAGAGTAACCCTAGGCCATGCTTTGTCAGCAACCCAGCTGTGCGCACATTCATTTACTCCAACAACGAATATTTACTGAAGCTTATGTGCCAGGTACCTTGAGAGGTGTTGGGCATAAAGAGATAATGCCCAGCCCGGAGGGAGATGATAGGCTTCACCAGTGGGGTTCATCTCCAGCTGCATATTATATACAAAATGTATATTAAATACAGATAAAAATGTAACTACAAAACAAGTAAGGGCATGTGTATTGCAAAATGAAGAGTACTTTTTTTTTAAAAAAAAAAGGAGGGACTAGAGCAATTCAGAAGGAGGGAAGGCTTTCTTTAACTGACTGCTCTCTCACTGGATGAAAAATCAGTGCCAGTAATTATACCTCCACATACAAGAAAAGTGTTTGATTTGGATGTTCCAAAGATCCTCTTGCCCTGCCTGGCATTTTCATGCCATCAATATTCATATGACCAGGTATTGTGTCCGGTATTGGAGGTATACAAAGAGAGATGCGGGAAGACCCGACCTTGGCTTCAAAGAGCTCACAGTTAAATGAGGCTGGCAGATGTGCATACATACAATAGGGAATACAATGAGGTGCAACCCAGGTAGGCACGGGATGCTTTGGAGGGACAGAGCAGGAGGGATAATTAATGTTCTCAGAGGGATCAGAGGTCTATGACTTCAGCGTGGCATCGAAAGATGAGTAGGAGTTCACCGGGATTTAAAAAATGGAAAGCATGAGGTTGGTGTAAGACATCAATGCACAATATATTGCAGTGAACAAAGACTCTCATCTAAGCATGCGAGATTATGTTTCTTAGCCTTGGGACGCTGTTTCTGCTGAATCAAGTGAGGCTGGTGCTATGTAAGAAGGAGAACAGATCTTAAGAAGAAAGTAACATGTATGAGACTTTCAAAAGCCAGAACGCTGACTCCTGGGGAACTACAGAAGAAATCAGCAGAGATGACACATAACACTTTCCAGAACTGAAGTCATATATGAGCAGAACGGACTTCATCTGGGGAAATGTGTTAAGAACATAATACCTGGAAAAAGAAACTACTTCCTTTCGTATTACATTTAAGAACTAAGTCGCATATCATGTTCTGTAGTTTGAATTTCTGGGGTTGATTTTTAGTTAGCTCTTTTTATGAACCCAAAAGAATTGTCTCTAACAAAAGACGAAGGGCAAATTCCAGCTCCACTTCTGGATTGTCTTGTGATCTTGAGGAAATCCCTAAATCTTCCTAAGTTTATTCATTCATTCAGCATTTACACAGTGTCTAGCACGTGCCCTAGAAGGCAGGGGATGCTTTGGAAGGCCAGTGGAGGAAGGGTAGCTAGTGCTTCCTAGAGAAGGTAGAGGATATTGCACTTGAGCAAGGTATGGAAGGCTGAGGAGATCACCAGGGTCTAGGGAGAGATGAGCAAGTTACAGGTCCTGCACCTGAAGAGACTTCAAATATAATAGCCATGACAGCTCAGTGCAAAAAAGACAACAGGTTGCTACTGAAGAGGGGCTCCCAACAGCCTCAAGAAAGATGCTTCACGGAGGAAGTACACTTGAGCTAGTTCAGAAGAACAAGTAAGCAAACCATGGGGAGGTCACGTTGCAGACACAAAGCATAACATGGGTTGAGGCTCATAAAAGATTAGAGACAACTGTATTAGAGGAACTACAGGGAACTTGGTGAGACTGTAGCAAATAAGAAGGACGGAAAAAACAAGATCAGTAGAGACCAAATTAAGAAGGATCCGGTACGTCTGCTTTTGGGGTTTGGACGCTTCCTGTCTAGATGAAGAGGTTCCAAGCAGTGGGATGGCATGATTAGTTTTGAATTTCAGAACTATCACTTGGATAACAATGCAGTCTTAGATATAGCAGGGGGAAGACTTGGGGAATTTTTTTTTTTTTTTTTTTTTTTTGCCCCATGGAGTAGCATGTTCCAGGGGGCAACATGGAAATAATTTTGAAAAGAGATAAGTCTGAGAAAAGGAGCCATAGGAGAGGAAGCATGGCCAATATGGAAATAGAAAGACAAGAGAAGAAAGGTTTCAAGAAGGGGCTCTATTTGGGACCTTGGCCAAAGATGGCAGGGATGCTAGGCCTGGTGGGATTTACTGGTCTTGGGACCCCAAATGGAAATCTGGGTAGAAATATATTTCTATCCCAAGAGGCCCAGAGGAGTGGGGAAGGACTAATGGTTTGTTAAGTCTTTAGGGGTTTTCCCAGATTTATTGATGGATAATTGACAAATTAAAAATTTATATATTTACATTGTGCCATGTGATTGATGGTTGGTATAGGTATACATTGTGAAAAGGTATCACGATGAAGTTAATGTATATACCCAGCACCTCACATCGCTATTTCTTATTTTGTTTCGCTTTTTGGTAGAGTGAAAACCACTCTCTTAACAAATTTCCAAGTATAAAATATGGTATTAATAACTATAGTCATCATGCTGTACATTATTACATGCCCAGTGTAGCCTTCAGTTATTTGTTGTTCAGGATTCCAAACAGAATTGTGCCTCACAATAAGAACATACATATCAGTAATTACCTGAAATGTTAATGGACTAAACACCCCAACCAAAAGACATAGACTGGCTGAATGGATACAAAAACAAGATCCATATATATGCTGTCTTCAAGAGACCCACTTCACTTCTAGGGACACATACAAACAGAAAGGGAGAGGATGGAAGAAAATATTTCATGCAAATGAGGATCAAAAGAAAGCTGGAGTAGCAATACTCATAACAGACAAAATAGACTTTAAAATGAAGAATATCTTACAGGACAAAGAAGGTCATTACATAATGATCAAAGGATCAATCCAAGAAGAAGATATAACAATTTCAAATATCGACACACCCAACATAGGTTCACCACAATACATAAGGCAACTGCTAACAACCTTAAAAGGACAAATTGACAATAACACAATCATAGTGGGGGGGGGACTTTAACACCCCACTTACAGCAATGGACAGATCATCCAGGCAGAAAATCAATAAGGAAACACTGGCCCTGAATGAAGCATTAAACCAGATGGACTTAATAGATATTTATAGGACATTCCATCCAAAAGCATCAGAATACACATTCTTCTCAAGTGCACATGGATCATTCTCTAAGATTGATCATATCCTGGGCTGCAAATCAAACCTCAGTAACTTTAAGAAAATTGAAATCATATCAAGCATCTTTTCCGAACACAATGCTATACGACTGGAAATCAACAACAAGAAAAAAACTGCAAAAAACACAAACATGTGGAGACTAAAAAACATGCTACTAAACAACCAATGGATCACTAAAGAAATCAAAGAAGAAATTTTAAAATACCTAGAAGCAAATGACAACAAAGACATGACAATCCAAAACCTATGGAATGCAGCAAAAGCTGTTCTAAGAGGAAAGTTTATAGCAATACAAGCTGAACTCAGGAAAGAAGAAAAAGCTCAAATAAACAAGCTAACTTTACATCTAAAGCAGCTGGAGAGAGAAGAACAGACAAGCCCCAAAGTTAGTAGAAGGAAAGAAATCATAAAGATCAGAGCAGAAATCAATGAAATAGAAACAAAGAAAACCATAGAAAAGATCAATGAAATGAAAAGCTGGTTCTTTGAAAAGATCAACAAAATTGATAAACCCTTAGCCAGACTTATCAAGAAAAAAAGAGAGAGGACTCAAATCAATAAAATTAGAAATGAAAAAGGAGAAGTAACAATGGACATTACAGAAATACAAAGGATCAAAGAGACTACTATATGCAACTCTACGCCAATAAAACAGAAAACCTAGAAGAAATGGACAAATTCTTAGAAAAGCACAATCTTCCAAAACTAAACCAAGATGAAATAGAAGATGAATGGACCGATCACAAGAACTAAAATGGAAACTGTGATTAAAAAACTTCCAACAAACAAAAGTCCAGGACCAGATGGTTTCACAGGCTAATTCTACCAAACATTTAGAGAAGAGCTAACACCTATCCTTCTGAAACTATTTCAAAAAATTGCAGAGGAAGGGATACTCCCAAACTCATTCTATGAGGCCACCATCACCCTGATACCAAAACCAGACAAAGATACCACAACAAAAGAAAACTACAGGCCAATTTCACTGATGAACATCGATGCAAAAATCCTCAACAAAATACCAGCAAACCACATCCAACAATACATTAAAAGGATTGTACATCATGATCAAGTGGGATTTATCCCAGGGATGCACGGGTTCTTCAAAATCCACAAATCAATCAGTCTAATATACCACATTAACAAACTGAAGAATAAAAACCATATGATCCTCTCAATAGATGCAGGAAAAGCCTTTGACAAAATCCAACACCCATTTCTGATAAAAACCCTTCAGAAAGAGGGCATAGCAGGAACCTACCTCAACATGATAAAGGCCATATATCACAAACCCAGAGCTAACATCATTCTCAATGGTGAAAAGCTGAAAGATTTCCCACTGAGATCAGGAACAAGACAAGGATGTCCGCTCTCGCCACTACTCTTCAACATAGTTCTGGAAGTCCCAGCCACAGCAATCAGAGAAGTAAAAGAAATAAAAAGGATCCAAATTGGAAAGGAAGAAGTAAAACTATCACTATCTGCAGATGACATGAGACTATACCTAGAGAATCCTAAAGACTCTACCAGAAAACTGTTAGAGCTCATCCACAAATTTGGCAAGGTCTCAGGATACAAAATTAATACACAGAAATCAACAACATTTCTATACACTAACAATGAAAGAACAGAAAAAGAAATTAGGCAAGCAATCCTGTTTATCATCGCATCCAAAAGAATAAAATACCCAGGAGTAAACCTACCTAAAGAGACAAAAGACCTGTACTCTGAAAACTATAAGACACTGATGAAAGAAATCAAAGATGACACAAATAGATGGCAAGATATACCATGTTCATGGATTGGAAGAGTTAATTTTATCAAAATGACTATACTACCTAAGGCAATACACAGATTCAATGCAATCCCTATCAAATTACCAAGGACATTTTTCACAGAACTTGAACAAAATACTTTAAAGTTTGTTTGGAAGCACCAAAGACCCAGAATAGCAAAAGACATCCTGAAAAAGAAAAATGGAGCTGGAGGAATCAGGCTCTCGGACCTCAGACTATACTACAAAGTAACAATCATCAAAACTGTGTGGTACTGGCACAAAGACAGAAATACAGATCAGTGGAACAGGATAGAAAGCACAGAATTAAACCCATGCACCTACAGCCAACTACTCTATGACAAAGGAAGCAAGGATATACAATGGAGAAAGGACAGCTTGTTCAATAAGTGGTGCTTGGAAAACTGGACAGCCACACGGAAAAGAATGAAATGAGAACACTCCCTAACACCATACACAAAAATAAACTCAAAATGGATTAAAGACCTAGATATGAGACCAGACACTATAAAACTCTTAGAGGAAAACATAGGCCAAACACTCTCTGACATAAACCACAGCAACATCTTCTCAGATCCACCTCATAGAGTATTGAACAATAAAAACAAAAATAAACAAATGGGACCTAATCAAACTTCAAAGTTTCTGCACAGCAAAGGAAACTCTAAACAACACGAAAAGACAACCCACAGAATGGGAGAACATCTTCGCAAATGAATTAACTGACAAGGGATTAATCTCCAAAATTTATAAACACCTTCTACAGCTCCATACCAAAAAAACAAACAACCCCATCCAACAATGGGAAGAAGATATAAACAGACAGTTCTCCAAGGAAGACATACAGATGGCCAAGAAACATATGAAAAGATGTTTAATATCACTCATTATTAGAGAAATGCACATCAAAACCACTATGAGGTACCACCTTATACCAGCCAGAATGGCCATCATCCAAAAGTCTACAAACAAGAAGTGCTGGAGAGGGTGTGGAGAAAAAGGAACCCTAGTACACTGTTGGTGGGATTGTACAGTGGGGCAACCACTGTGGAAAGCAGTATGGAGATTTCTCAGAAAACTAAACATAGAACTACCATTTGATCCAACAATCCCACTCCTGGGCATCTATCCAGAGAAAACCACGACTCGCAAAGACACATGTACTCCGATGTTCATTGCAGCACTATTTGCAATAGCCAAGACATGGAAACAACCTAAATGTCCATCGACAGAGGAGTGGATCAAGAAGATGTGGTACATATACACAGTGGAATATTACTCAGCCATTAAAAAGAACGAAATACCAGCATTTTTAGCAACATGGATGGACCTAGAAACTATCAATGCTAAGTGAGGTCAGCCATACAATGAGACACCAACATTAAATGCTTTTACTGACATGTGGAATCTGAAAAAAGGACAGACAACTTATTTGCAGAACAGATACTGACTCACAGACATTGAAAAACTTTTGGTCTCCAGAGAGACAGTTTGGGGGGTGGGGGGGTGCGCTGGGGTTGTGGGATGGAAATCCTGTGAAATGGATTGTAACAATCATTATACAACTATAGATGTGATAAATTTATTTGAGTAATACAAAAAGATTTAAAAAATTAAAAAAAGAATTGTGCCTCAGTTTCTGTGGGGTTTTTTTTTTTTTTGAAATGAGAGTAAACAACTAGCTTAGAATGACATTTTTTTAAAAAAGCTAATGACGTTGGCATGCTGACAACAAGTATGATGATGTGGGAGGGCCCCTTAAATTAGCAGCCACTAGACAGCAAGAAATCATATTCCCAAGATAATACACACATTATTCTGGTTTTGGCCAAAAGGATGGCACTTATGAGTTTTAAAAATTTTATAGAAACTCTACCAACAAACATAAACATTCTACAAAGACGAAATATCTGCAAATGGTCCTTGACCATGTAACTTTTGTATTAGTCCATATACAAAGAAGCGAGAACAAGCACAGTGACCCACTGGATATCTCAGTAAAAATTAAACAATTAAACTCAGTAAAAATATCTAGTGGGAAGTTAAACAAATATCTAAGCACCTTGTCTTCATTACATAGCAAGTAAAAAAAAAATCTGAAGAAACCATCAATTTACATGGGCAGGAAAAGAAAAATCGCTCTCTAGCTATATCTATTCCTCTCAGTAGAGACAGCAAAATTAAGACAATAAATACAAATGTAGCCATAGTTCTAACACATTTATTTGGCATTATGAAATCACTCGATGGAGAGGAGGACACATGGGCTGAAAACATTAATTTGGAAACTACCAGCATGGGAGCAGGTACAATTGCCCAGCTTAAAAGTACAGAATAAAAGAGTAGGAAAGACCTCAGGGGAACACCAACATTTAGGGTCTGGAAAAGCAACCAGAGATCCTTGAGAAATATGGTTAAAGAAGTAGAGGAACTGACCCTATGACATCATGGAAACCAAGAGAAGAGTATTTCAAGATGAGTCTATCTGTGAGGCAAATGTCACAGAAAGGTCCAAAGGGTTCTTATCTTTTTGTCCTCCATCCTTTCCCTAGAGTTCAACTAAAGTTGATGCCTTGTAGCGTTCAGGTCAGGAGAGAAACAACTAAGAGTTCTGTTGATGTGTTTCAGTATGTTTCAAGACTTTCCAGACTCTGGGAGTTCCCTGGTGGCTCATCGGGGTAAGGATCTGGTGTTGCCACTGCTGTGGCTTGGGTGACTACTGTGGCATCAATTTGATCCCTGGCCCAGGAACTTTTGGATGCTGTGGGCACAGCATGAACAAAACCACACAGCATGCCCCAAGAAAGATTTTCCTTTTGGTGGGAAATGGTACCACTGTGGCCATAGATCACTCAGCCTTGTTGCAAAGGGTACTCTTATGTCACATTTGTCGCACTTTAGCAACATGCTGGTCTTTCATGGTACAAGATATAGAGAGAAACACAATGTGGTTCGACTAGCAGATAAATTGCAGCTAGCGAGCATTTAGACATTTTTTTCACAAGAAGGATTATGCTCAGTTCACACAGCTCCTATTTGATAACTGTCACCCCAAAGACTTTGCCAAGCAAAGATGCAAATATTTAGCCTGGACTGGTACCTTGTCAGTCTAGCACTACTGCTAATGAGCTTCGTGACCTTGAGGACATCCCTTGGTTGCTCTGAATCTATGTCCTAATGTACAAACCGCGACTACCTCCCCAAGAGAGTGTGAGTATCCAATGGTCTACATGTGGGAAATGCTTTGAAGTCATTTTACATATTTCGCCAGTAGAAGGTGTTTACAATCACTGCCGCAGACTTCATAAGCCATCAACAGAATCAACACCATTCACTGAGATTTGATTAGGTCCCAGGCACTCTGCTAACAGTTACTCATGTACGAGTTCAGATAATTCACATAACCACTTACGGTGTTGCTATTTCCATGTTACAGATGAAACGGACGTTCAGAGACATCAGCTCACTCCCCAAGGTCACAGAGTAAGACTCTACAATCCCATGTCTGCGTGACTCCAAAGCCCATGCTCTTATTTATGCTTCCTCAATCACACTACAGTTTATGTGATATGACAAGTTCTCAGGAACCCACAGCTTTTGCAAGGACATGAATGTTCTTAGGGCTTTGAAGTGAGTGAACTGTGCCTCCACTGTGCTGTTTGGGACCAAAGCCTGGAAATGAGCAGACCCTCTACCCACAGAGCAGACGAGTCAACATCAGAATCAAGGGCAGAGGTGTGCTTGTGGTTAGAGACCAGACCTCGGGCCCCACCAGCATCAGGAGTCCTTTCCATTCCTCCTCTGCCAAGTTTCTGTACCGGCAAATGAGGGTGACATTACTGAGCGCATCCCCATTTCAGGGGGCAAGTTATAGGCCTAGAGGGGACATTGAAATGAGTAAGAATCAATGCTACAGTGGCCAGAAAAGCATGTCCTAAAATGACACAGGAATTGAGGAAACACTCGTGGGTTAATTTTCTTTTTCACTCATCTTCTTAAGTGGGAATGAGCACTGACCCCCAGCTTGTGGTTAAGCAGGCGTAAGTACTTAAAGGAAAGCAGGCAACCCAGTTTCTGTGAAAACTGGGGCTTTGGTGGCAGAGAACCATACTGTTTCTCTGATTCCTCAAGGTTCTGTCCCTTTGAAAACACCTCCTTTCAAGGGCTGTGGTAAGGATGAGAAATAAGACCTACTATTTCTCGAGCACTGACTATGGGCCAGGCACTGTGCTAAATGCTTTCATACATCATCTTATTTCAACGAGGCAGATGGTATGACAATCACATCCATTTTACAGATGAGGAAACTGAGACTTGAGAAGGACAAACAATTGACTCAGACAAGGTGACACGGCTCAGAAGTGACCAAATTGAGATTCAAATGCTGGTCTAGCTGACTCCAGAGTTGGCGCTCCTAGTGCTTCTATCCTAACAGATGAAAAGGTAGTCAAATATTTCAAGAAGTATTAAAATACCACATAAATGCAGCGGGTGGGTCTCCTTACTTAGCGCTCCTCACTGTATTCAAGGGAATTCAGGCAGGTGCACTCTTTCCCTCCTTAAAATTCAGCCAGTACTGTCAAGTTTTATAAATTGCTTTTGGTGAGCCTCAGCATATCGGCAGAAACGATCAAATGTAAATTTGCTGGGCTATTTCCCTAAAGCTGTCTCCTGGAGGAGGTGGTAGCTAAATCTTAATTAAGTACAATGTTTCCATTAAGGCCTAAAAGCTCACTTTTCTTCCTCTGCCGTATGCCCAGTGACAAAGCGCTTTGTTACACAACCTGCTAGGAAGATGACACATCTTCCTTCCCTGCGCTAAGCAAGATGTCTACGATGACAGTGGCTTTGGGAAGTGGCTGCTCTAAATCCTGGCTGCTGTTCCCAGCCACTCGCGGGCCCTCAAGGCCTTTGGAACCCAAAGACTACTGGATTACATGATAAAAGGTTCCTCTAACCCCAGACTTCAAAACTGCCATGTACCACTGTTTCTTGGTGACTCCATCTTTCTCATTCAAATGAAATTCCCTCAAGGGCAGAGTATGTGCCTCTGGCCCACTTGAATTGCTCCCTGGGCCTTGCACGATGTGGGGCGCCTGGAAGAGCCTCCATCTGAGCGGGTAATGCCACTGGAATTCTGGGCTTGAGGAAGAGAGGCACCAGATCTGACCTGACAACATGGGGTTGCCCACTGACCCCTTTGCGTTTCTTCAGTGAGGTTCGTAAGTAGCTGCCCTGGGCCTGGCCTTGTGCTAGGCCTCGGGAATCCAAAATAAGTAAGACGGTGTGATCTCTGCTATCGAAGAAGGTCTCAATCTAATAACGGGGGGGGGGGGGGGCCCAGAGTACAGTCTCTTCCCGCCGTGGGGCGGAACCCATAGCAAATGGCAGCTTGGTCATATTTAGCACTACTTTTACTCCAGGGAGATGCCAGCGGAGACAGCAGTGATCTACAGAGACCCTGACAAGGTGCTCTTGCGGGACTAGGGTGGTACGTGGCTCGGGTACCAAGCTCCTGATCAACTGCTTCCCTCCTGGTTTGGTTTTTGGTTGGTTTTTTTTTTTTTTTTTTTTTTTTTTTTTTTTTTTTTTTTCCACCCTCTGCAGGGAAATCTACCGTCTGTCTGGAGCGCAAGGAAGTTTCTTCAGCTTGTCTTTACCCACGCCTACGGAGAAATTTCCTCCCTTCACTTGTTAGTAACAGCTGTCGAAACTCCAGTGGGGTCTACATAGGCGCGTGCACACTTACAATAGAAACATGTTTTATCATCCAGCTAGCTCTTTAACCTTTTCTTTCTCTTTCTTGAACACCGTGGTCCAGGGTTAACAGGGGAAAAGTAGACCTGGCTACATTAGAGGTATGTTCTGGAAGCAGGGCTGCCCTTTCCATGTGTCTAATCTGCAGGCAATTCCAGATCATAAACATAAAATCAGAGACACACACTGTTGCATAGGAAGCCATCAAGACTGCGTAAAGAAATGCAGACTTCAGCGTCCCTGCCCCTTGGGAGAGAAATGAAGTGGCAAGTTAAGCCATAAACGTCCAAAAAAAAATAAACCATCTAAGCCCTAACATCTTTGGGAAGGACTGGCTAAGGGTCTGCTTGTTAGGCATGGTTTCTGTAAAAGGAAACTATGGCTAAAGGATGTAAAACTTGATCAGACGGTGCAAGCTGCTTCCTTTTAATCCTAGACATAAATCCCACTCCTTTCTGCTAGAAAGAGCTAGTCCCACTGCCACCCTGACCGAGAGAAACACTCTTCCTTTTAGTAGTGGTGACAAGAGACAGTGGCAAATAGTGGCGGAAGAGTGACAGCTGTGATTATGCACTACTGTCTGCAATTGCGTGTGTTACAAGGTGTGTTAGTGAGAAAGTCTATGAATGTCATAACATCAGTGTGGGGATATTTATAAGAACTTGGGGAGTTCCCTCTGTGGCTCAGTGGTTAACGAACCCAACTAGGATCCATGGGAATGCGGGTTCGATCCCTGACCTCGCTCAGTGGGCTAAGGATCCGGTGTTTCCATGAGCTATGGTGTAGGTGGCAGATGCGGCTCAGATCCAGTGTTGCTGTGGCTCTGGTGTAGGCTGGCGGCTACAGCTCCGATTCGACCCCTAGCCTGGGAACCTCCATACGCCGCAGGGGCAGCCCTAAAAAAGGCAAAAAGACAAAAAAAAAAGAATTTGGGAAAGTATGACACGGGTGGGAGTGTGGATCACTAGGAGCACTATGGTGAATCTGTCAAAATGAGTGTTCCCCATATGCAAGTGTGGTTACGTGTGAATGTGATGGGGTTAGAGTGACTGTGTCAGTGCTGAGTATGTGAGTGGAAGAGAATGTGATTCTGAGTGTAAGAAAACAGAAGAGTTTAAATGGGTGAGACTGTTTTCATGGTGTAAGCCGTATAAGTAGGAACACGTAAGCATGTATGCACACGTGTGTTCCAGTGAGGTATGAGCTGTGTAAAACGTGTTAACTGCGAGGAAGAAACGGTGACATCAGTGTAAACTTGCTGGAGGGTATGAAACTGAGTGTGCGTATGAACAACAGGCAGGGGAAAGTCAAGCTATGTCCGCGTACAGAGTGTGTGTGACAGCGTAGGAATTTGTGGGTTAAGGGTGACTGTACCCTTTGTGTGGATGTGAGTGTGTAGCTGTGGCTGGGAAAGTGTGAGAACTAAGAAGGAATGCAGGAAGTTCCCGTTGTGGCTCACTGATAACAAGCCTGACTAGGATCCATGAGGACGCAGGTTCCATCCCTGGCCTCGCTCAGTGGGTTAAGGAGCCGGCGTTGCCGTGAGCTGTGGTGTAGGTCGAAGACGTGGCTTGGATCTGGCATGGCCGTGGCTGTGGCATAGGCTGGCAGCTGTAACTCCGCTTTGACCCCCTAACCCTGGGAACTTGCATATGCAGCCTTAAAAAAAATCAAAAAAAAAAAAAAAAAGGAACGCAAAGGTATGTGTGTGAGAATCTGAGGGAGAGGTGTATGGCAGGTATGAGTTTGGGTCAGTGCAGAAATGTGAATGTATAAATGTGAGTGTGTATCAGTGTGTGGCAGTATGAATGTACCTGTACAGAGTGTGTTTGTAAATGTGCTCACACTCAGGGTAAGGGTGCAAGAGGGACAGTCGTTTATGAATATGCCCAGTGTGTCCAGCGAGTGTGGATGTGAGTCAGGGAGGTAAATAGGATTGTGTGAATGTTTAAGAGAGTGTGAGTGTGCTTGGGAGTGTGTGTGTGAGAGAGAGTACTGGAAGGTACCGAAATAATCTGGGGTGCGGAGAACCTCTCCAGGAAGTGTCTTTCCACCCAAAGTCACAACAGATGTCCAGGGACACACCAGTTCCTTAGCCCCTCTCAACCTCGATTCCTTCATGGGTAAAGCAGTGATGATAAAAATATCTACCTTGAGGTAATATCACCTTCATAATCAGAAACAAAACCAGCAAGCATTAGAAAAAAAAATACCTACCTTGCAGAATTACTATAGGCTCAGACACATTCACACAAGTAAAATGCCTTGCACAGTGCTGGCAACAGTAGGCGCTCAATAAATATAAGTTACTACTGTGGCTGTCATAGAACACCCAGGAGAGACCCGGGGCTTGCTTCTTCTTTTAGCCAGTTCTGGTTACCTTCTGGTGCTCAAGCTCTATAGAGGAGTCCCTGCCAGAGCATCTCTAGAAAGCTGAACGCGTCCGTATCCACAAGGCTGTAATTTCATACCTGCCATCTCACGGCCCAAACTCTGGGGCTTCCCCTCCATGAGAAGGCATCGCAGAAACACCTGCCGCTGAGCTGCAATTTTCCTTTGTCCTGTGGGGCCCAGGACAGGCTCGGTATGAAAGGGAACTGCACTGCATATTCCTCACTTGCTTTTTTAGGGTGTTTTTCTGGTTGGGTATTTTTTATTTCGGTTGTTGGGTTCTGACGTGGACAATATGAGAGAAGCCTCCGTAACTGATAGAGACAGAAGACTAGACAGAGAGACAGAGGGATGGTAAGATACAAACAGATAGCTGGGCCGCAGCATATGGCAACAGAAGGCCAGACGGAGGAGACAACAGAGGAAATGACCATGGCTGCCTGAGAGGAAAAAGAGACAGATCAGAGAGACATGCCAAGAAACCTGAAAGAGGTGGAAAGGAAGAGAAAGAGGGCCAAACGAAAAAGCTGCCGGGGGACTGTCAGCCCCTGATGAGAGAGATTTAAGAGATCTGTGAAATCCAGTCCTGCTCCTGAAGAGCTTACTGTCTCGTTTATCTGCCAGGATGAATGCTCCAAAAACCATGCAAGAACTAGTCAAGACAGCAGAGAAGCAAGGGCCGCGCTATATGCTACAGACTCAGGTGTTGTTGGAGAGCTGGGGGAGGCAATGCTCCCTGATTGGGTGGGAAGACAGAGGGAACGTTCTGGAAGGTTGAAGTTAAGCCTGCCATGCCCAGAAGCTGGGATGCATGGGGTGGGGGCACGCTTTGAACAGGAAGGTAAAATTCAGGTTATGGGGCAGTAGAAATTACAGGAACTAATTGGTGCATTTGTGGCATGTGGCTGAAATGCCACTTTGACATCAGGAAAGCAAGAAGAAAGGAAATGACAGCTTGAGGGGAAGCATGTCTGTATTACACTGAAGCTCTTGGATGGAGCTTGACATTTGCAAAGGACCTGGCAATGACTGTTGGGTTGTTTCTCCTACTCACTCCAGGATGTAGGTCAAGGCTGTCATTCTCATATGCGAGATGTGGGGAACCAAGAGAGCAAGGGTGGCCGTACTGGGCACGCTCCCCCAGAAAGTACCAGCTGTGCCCTGAGGCCTGGCTCGTGAGGCTCAGGCAGGGGTCTTGAATATTGGGAGCTCAGGTGGAAAGGTGGCATTTCTCTGGATTTGGAGATCCCTAACTCCCTGCCCTGGAATGCATTACTCACCTCACACGGCCACCGCTGCAGGACCTCAGCACAGGTGGGTGCTGCCCATGAGAAGGGGCCGGGCTGCCTTCAGCTGCCTTCAGCTCCCACGGACTCAGTGCTGGGTACACCAGCCGCCACAAGATGCAAGGACTCAGCTGCTCTTGCTTGGGGGGAGACCTGCCGAGAGAAGCATTGTGGGGGAGAGGGAACCTCTTGCCCCAACTGCTACTACTCCCTAGTCCAACTCTGCAAATGTCACATGCGCGTGCGCGCACACACGCACACACACACACACACACACACACACACTGCAGGGACTCTCAGAAAACCCCTTACGAAGAAAGCAGAGCATCAGAGTCGAGAAGTGCAAAGACGCTTTGGCACGGAGGAGTCCAGAAAGGACACTGAACTGCAAGTTTCAAGTTGAGAACATGGCACTTCACCACTCTGGAGCTGCTTGCTCGTGGGTAAAAAAGACCTGCCCTAGTCACCATGGACAAGTGCTGAGAGCACTGAACCAAATAGGACAGATGTGAAGTATCAGCATATTTACGGCAAACTGAAAGCTGATGGAGGAGGCAGGTTTGGCTCTGAGGATCCCTGAGCTTCCTAAAGACCTGGCTGTTCAGATGATTTCAAGCCTCAACTTCCAGTCTTCACCACCATTCCTGTTGCTCTTCTCAGCAACTTCCTTCCCTGGGTTGGTGGGTGAGTTTCCCTTATTTGCTCTCATCTCACAGCTGCCTCTGATCCTAATTGGAACTTTCCTCTGCCTTCCCCCAATCTCTACCCCAGGGATGTCTCTCCCCACCTCCACCCCAATTTCTTTGGGTGAAGACATGGGGGCGGGGGCTTTAGGGGGGTTACCATTTACCCTATCTTCCCCAAAGAGGTTTCCATGTCCAACCACAAAGGAGACAGGGTCTCCTGAACCTCTCCCTTTTCTGCCTTTCCCCACAATCGCCTGAGCCTCCAAAGGAGGCCCTTGATAGGACTCCAAGCCCTGCAGCGCTTGCTATCCTGCCCCTCTTGATCCTCCGCGGTGTTTGTCCTCCACAAAGAGCAGCACCTGTGTGCTAACTTCCAACAGAGCCAGATCCAGGCCAGCACGCATTCTAGTAGAGGATTCCAGAACGCAGAGGATCCTAATCCGAAGACATGGACGGATGACTATCTTAAGTAGAGAGAGTAAAACTGAAGCCTCAGGGAGCCAAGAAGAGCTCCGTGAGCCCCCTTTCTCGAATCCAAAGACCAAGCCATACCCCAAGTCCGCCAGTTGCTGCTAGCAAGCCTCCAGAGCACGTCTGTCCCCCAGGGGCCCTGGCATTCCCTGTGAGCTCCCCACATGCACGCACACTCCAAGCAGCCTCTCCAGATCCTACCCACTGCGCTGCTGAGTGGTGTGCCAGCCCCTCCCCCGCTGCATGAGCTCATCCGGCAAGGGCGCTGGGGTGGGGGTAAGGAAGGGAGGGCTGCCAGCGCTCCAGAGAGGGGCGGGGCTTGGAGAGGGCTCCAGAGGAATGGCAGCAGGAGGTCCCCTGGCCCTCGCTAGAGGACGGGGCAGGGGAATGCATCCTACTAACCAAGCATCTCCTGGTTTCTATGCAAGATCCAGAGCTTTGCTTGGCTCTACCTCCACTTCTGCTCAGCTGCCTCTTAACTCCAAGGCAGCCTGCTTTGAACCCACCAGTTGCACAGCTGGAGCCCGTGCAGACCCGACGGGCAGGATACAGAGCCCCACCTGGCGGCCACACTCCTCTCACCAGCCAGGGGGTAAAGTGTTGGAAGTGGGGGTGTGTCCAGTGTGTGAGCAGATATGGAGTTGGGTACATCTGAGCGGCATCCCTGTACCACTTTGTACTTGTGTGCCTGTACCGTGTCGTGTGCATGTGCAGCTGTGTTTACTTCATGCTGTATATATGTATCGTGTAAGTACCGTACTGGGTATGTGCCCTCTGCTGTATGGGTCTGCACTCTGGTGCATGTGTATTGCCTCTATTCTGTGCTATGGGGCGCCTGTGCCTAATCTATATTGGTGTGTATGTCTATGTCACAGCCACGCTGCGTGCCTGTACCGTGTTGCACATCTATATCGCCTTGTGTGTGCACCCATGGCTTAGCCTCCTGCTGGAGGCTGGAGTAGAGATCAGTGCACACACTGTGTGCCGACCAAGCACCCCAGCCTTGCAGTGTTCCAGCTTCCTGCCAGCATCTGTCTGGGGATTAGGGCTGCCATCTTTTTTTTCGTGGGGTGGGGGAAGCTGTGGACAACCACTCTCTCTACCACAGAGCCCTCCCATGGCAAGTGCCTGGCCCAGCACTGAAGATAGCTGGGAATGCTCTGGAACCTTTTTCAGCCCCAAAGAAGTAAACTGGGCATTGGGGCAGTAACGGCTCCCTCTTTCAACTCCCAGCCTCATCCGTATATTAGATGGATCTGCAGGAAGCTACAGCCGCTGGTTTTCCTTCAAGCGGAAGGACTGGGTCCCTCCTCCAAGGCGAGTAGCAGCGCAGCGGCACAGAGGGTTGAGAACTGGCACCCGTGCTGGGCCATGGGACCTATAGGGAGTTCTGCCAAAAGTGTCCCCATTGAGGTCACTAGAGGGCGCGATTGTGCTGATGGTTAGAGGGAATGGCTCTTGAAAGTGCAGAATTCCAAAACATCTACCTGGCTCAGGCTCAGTGGTGGGGGTGGGTGGGTGGAAATAGAAGGAAAAGGATGCATACCCTAAGCCAGGCCCTTCCTTCACCCTCGCCCCAAGTCCTTCTATTCGGAGACTGAGTTAGGGAATCAGGGCCGCTAGTGCATAGCTGCCTCCCGCCTCCAGGGAGTAAGATCTGTGTAAGACACCCCTCCCTCACAGAGCTTTTCAGGGGCTTGGTTAGAGGGGCAGATTCTGCACTTGGGTGTTTCTTTTCCCCGTTTCTATTCACATGAAATAAAAGGCCACACTGCTGAGAGAGACGAAATGTGTGTGGGTTTGTTTTCTATTGTTTCCGCCCCCGGAATTAAAAGCATGCCAAAAAGTGTGATTTAGAAGAGGTAGGATATTTGGGGCGGGGGGGGGGCTTTCCTTTAGTGAATCTGTTTTCATTACCAAGAACAAACGGACCCGCTTCCTAACATGTCACCACCGCCTTAGAAACCAACTAGTTCAACCCCAGCTTTCGAAAGATGAGAAAACTGAGATGCAGAGAAGAGCAGAAACACTCAGACCAGAATGCCTGACTTCCAAGTCCCAGAGCTGACTAGACCCCAGCTCTTAGTCCTTGAGTCCCTAAAAAAAAAATGCCTTCCTGCAAATCCCTCCCACAGCAGGGCAAAACCCTGGCTTCCATCTCCAGGGTGTGGGCTCCAAGACAGTCCTATTCCATCTCAGTGATCAGGCGCCCAGGCCTTTCCTGATTTGCATTCCCTACCAGGAGACTGTTCATCTCTTCCCAGTCTTCAAGGTCCACTTCCCTCATTTCGCTTCCCGCCTGCAGACCCAGCTGTGGCTATGCCATCTCGCCCCCTCCTCGCAGCCCCCTGGGTGCAGCACAGATTGCCCCAACCTGCAGATAATTGGCCGATTGTGCAAATCAGACACGGATCCATCGCATTGATTAACATTTCCAATTAAACTCCGAGTTAGGCTGTATTAGCGACTCCAGTAATCACCGCGGATGTAAATGCAAATGCCTTCCGAAGTCGCGGAGCGCGCGGTAGGAGGCGACACATTTCTGGGAGGAAATGGAAACAGACTGCCAGACCCGAGGGTTCATCTGGTGGTCCGGTACCCCTAAATCAGATGTGAAATGTATGGCTGTCACTTGATCCGAGGCTCAGGCTTCACACCGGAAATGGAGGGCTCGGCCCCCGCGCAGGCGGCCGCCTGCCCTCTCCTGCCCCCTGCTGGAGAAGCCGCGCAGTGCCCAGCTGGCAGGCGGGTTCACCCCAGGCTCTGCAGAGGGAACCGCCTCGCCTCTGGCAGGTGGGGAGGTTGGGGGAGCTGCACCCTAGATGCCTCAGCAGCTTCACTTACCTTCTAGGGCAGTGGTTTGTGCCGTCCCTGGCCTGCACAGGGTCCCATGGGCCCCTGGGAAGGAGGGCTTACTTTCTGAGCACAGGCTAATACCCCTATGCCCAGAGCAGGGGTCCCGGACCAGGCCCGGGGTTCACCCAGCCCATGTAAAAGCAGTCGACCTACCTGTCTGGCCCCAATAAGAAGACCCTCCCGCCAAGTCCCCCCCCCCCCACTTCCTTTCTCCTTACCCAGTGGAAGAGCCAGTTGTTGAGGCTGCTGCTCATCAAGATTCTTCTTCCCTTGACCAAAGCTACTGGCTCCTGAAGGTAGGTTACACGGGTGGCAATGCTATTGATTCTCCAGCTAGGGAGAAATCACGCCCTTAAGTGTGGGCCGACCCACAGTGCCTCAGCCAGCACAATTCCCCCATCTCACCAGGGAAATCAGGGCCTTTGGGTGCCTTGTAAAAATGAGAGCTCTTTTCTTCTTCTGTGTCTCTCTAAGGCTTTGTTCCTATTTACTCCATCTGATCGCACCTACCTACTCTATCTGATTTAGAGATCTGAGTTTTGTAGGGTTGGTTGTTTTTTTTTTTTCTTTTCTTTTCTTTTTTTTCTTTTTCTTTTTTTTTTTTTTTTGCCTTGGCTACCCACTTTGACTTCATAGTAACTTAGTCTCCAACCTCCTAAGAACAGAGTCTCTGGTGAGGGCAGCACCTCCCAATCCCCACAGTTAATTCCTCATTTCCCTTGCTTGGCACGTCCCTCTGCTCCCCTCCCCCAAAAGACCTCAGCAAACTCCTCTGCTCTAGAGTCCATTTCCGCCTCCAGGGAGAAAATGTGCAACCTGTGGGAATGGTCAGCTAGTTGGAATGTCCTTCAGGTGTTGTGGCCTCTAGCCTGTACCCCTATCACAAGCCAACCCCCCTTTTCCTGTTAGGTCTCACTTACAAGGCCCACTTGCCTGCTTGGTGGCTTGGAGGGTCAGCTCCTTGACATCCCAAGGTCCCCCTGGTCTTGAGATTCACAGCTGTCAGCTTTTACCCAGCATACACCCCAGTCTCTGGTCATTTTGCCTCTTTCATGGGGTTGGGGGGGTATGATTCATATATCCAAAACCAGAGGCTTACATGGCTCTTACCAAGCCCTGGCCTGGTAATCACCCACGACCATACTAACCCCCTGTGCCCAAAGGTGTCCCTGATCAGAGGCCTCATGTACCAAATCACACACCTGCCCAATTATCATTCTGCAGATGGTCCAGTGAAAACTGCACTGACCTTATACCTTGGTCATCCCAGAACAGGGCCACAGTGTTGTCACCAACAGGAATGGACCTCCTTCTGTTCCAACACCTCAGACAGCCATACAGTTGGCCTGGATTTGAGTCTGCAAAACCATGGAGGGAGCAAGACTAACATGGCTAAAGGCTTCCCTGCTGAAAACCATTTTTAAAAATAGCACTGCAACCACCCCCTTCGTGCTTCCCCAAGCCAAGCCACTCACCCTTCTCTCCTTTGCTTCTACAGATCACAGCCTAGAACCCTCAAGTCCAGAGTCTGGCACTGGATTCTGGAAGGTGGGACCAAGAAAACAAGTGGGGCCTCTGGCTCCCTCCCTGTGGGCACCGCCCTCCCATCGCTCCCCCACCCCACTCCTCAACCACCACCTAGGGAAGGAGGACCTGCTAGAGAGCAAGAATGTTCAATCCGTCCGAAAGTGTGGCAGGGCTCTTTCCAGAGCCTGTTCACAGACTGAGGGCAAAGCTCCCTGCAAGCTGAGGGGGACAGGGAAGGGGGGGCAGCAGACCTTATGACCCTGCTCCCCAGACAAAGACAAAGGCCAACTGAGGGACCCCGGGCTTTCTAGGGACATTATTGCATCATTCTAGTCCCCACAGGAGAAGAAAAGAGTCCTCCTGTCATTGCCCTCCCCCTACCACCACCAGCAAAAAAGCGAGAGGAGGAGATAAAGAAAGAGGGAAAGGCGCCGGTTTAAGAAAATCTTCACTTTTTCTGTTTGCTCTGGTCCGACTGTTCCCCCTCCCCCGGACTTGCAGGGGCCGCGGCCACACCCCCTCCCTTTTCGGGGGTGTGGGGGGGGGGGGCTGCCGTCGCTGCTACACAGGCTGGGGGAGGGGGATGAGGAGACGATCTGAGACTTAACAGCCTGACGTAGCTTTGGGGGCGGATTTTGCCTCCAGCGGCCCAGGCCCCAGTAAGCGAGTCTAGGGCTTGACCCGGCGAAGGGGCCCAGGTCCTCCGGGAATGACTCCGACACACCCACTTGTCCGCGTCCGCGAGCCGGGATCGTGCACACTGCGCGCCGGGTGCTGGGCTCCCGGGGAGCCACGTAGGGGACTCGAGGCCCGGGCGCCGCGACAGCGGGAGGAGGATCAGGGAAGGCAGAAAATCTGCCAGCCGCCTAAAAGCAGAGCCCAGCCGCCACCCGCTTCCCCAGAGCGAGCCGGGTGCCATCCATCGCGGGATTTACCTGCCACTGGTCCAGCCACCCCGTCCAGACCTTTCCTCTCCCTCCGAGCGCTCGGGCTGGCTGGCGGGGCTGGGGAGCTGCAGCCCCGCGGCCGCAGCCGCAGCCGCAGCCCCGGGCTCGGCCCGCTCCCCCCACCCCCCACCCCGCCCCGGCTCTCCTCCCGGCCTCGCACACTCGCTCTAGGCCGGGGAAAGCTGCAGCCCCCTGCGCGAGACCCCAGACGGTCCGCTGCCCACAGCTGCCCGCCTGCGGTCGAGCCCTGCTCGGCAACCGCTCCCTCGCCCTGCTCCGCTATGACGTCACCCGGGCTCTGCACCGCGCGGAGGCCAATCAGAGCCGGAGCAGAAAACTAAAATCACCCTGAGTGGGCTACGGAGGACCAATCTTTTGTTTCCAGGCAGGAAGCGCCGGGGAGGAAAAAAAAAAAAAAAAAATGAAGGGGAGGGAACAGGGAGAGGGAAAGGAAAAGGGGATGGAAACTTCTACACAGTCAGGGTTGTCTAGACAGAGGTGGGGACATGGAGCAAGAGGCGCACCTGACAGTGCGAGGGGAGGTGGCTATTTCGAGAGCATCCTCAACTGCCCCCCTCAGGAAGACTGGGATTTCAGATATATTTTCAGGGGAGGAAATCTGTCCAGCTACACAAGCACGCTTTACGGGGGGAGGGGGGGATGGTTTGGATTTGGGACACCACCTGTCAGCCAAGCAGGTTGCACTGATGGAGTCTCTGGAATCCACGGTAAACTGAGAGAGGCAGATGTGGCAGTGGGATTCAAAGAGATGGCAATCTAGAGAGGGGAAAGCACTCTTCTGCACATAAAACACACATTTTTAACAAGCATTATACAAAAGAGGATCATCTACTTTAAATGACTATACTATCTATATCTATTTATCGATCTATATTAGTCATTATATTAACCACCATTAAGATGTGGCTTTCCATGTCCATCCTTCGCCTAAAACCTCCCATGGCATCTCTTGTCTTTAAGGAAAAAGTTTACATTTTTGCTGATATTGAAAGCCTTCTAAAATCTAACTTAAAATATCATCTCTTGCTACTCCAAAATCCATCTGCTCTAGGATTTGGCTAGATTATGTAAATTAGGGTAAATCCCAGCAACGAGACAGTAAGCTGTCATCAAAAATGACAAAAAATGCAAAATAATAAGTACATTCGAATTATAATGATGCAAAATATGCCTGCAAAAAAATCAGAGAAGAACATACAATTATAATAGTTGAGTTAAAGAAGTAGGATTATGGGTGATTTTTCGTCTTCACTTTCAAACTTCTTTTTACAGAGATAAATGTATCCTCACATACTTAAATGGTCAAGTATGCTTTTATTCAATTTTCTCAACACTGCATAACATCCAGCAATCATAATTGTAAATCATAATAATCATAATTATTTCTCCATAATGCCAACAAAATACATTTCAAGACCAAGAGTGAGCTCATACATCTGCCAGGGTCTTTTCAGGAAAAGTCACACAACAGGCCTCTAGATTCACCAGAGACTGGATCTAGGGAAGCTGGAGACTAGTGATGCTTCTTTGGAATAATTCATTTTGTTTTATTTATTTATTTATGGTCTTTTGGTCTTTCTAGGGCCACTCCTGCAGCATACAGAGGTTCCCAGGCTAGGGTTCTAATTGGAACTGTAGCCGCCAGCCTACACCAGAGCCACAGCAATGCGGGATCCGAGCCGCGTCTGCAACCACAGCTCATGGCAACGCCAGATCCTTAACCCACTGAGTGAGGCCAGGAATTGAACCCACGTCGTCATGGATGCTAGTCAGGTTCGCTAACTGCTGAGCCACGATGGGAACTCGTGGACTAATTCATTTTAAATTGTGATGATACCAGGAATTGGGAAAAGGGCAACAATGACCCTTCGGGGTCTATGACAAAGCAGGAAAGAGGGAGGCAAAGACTAAGTAAACTACATACTCCAGACATTTTTAGGGATCACTTTGCAGTTTACTGTTTATTTTCCTCAATTTAAAAATGTATTTGTGCATACACAAGTATTACATGAACTTTGCAGAGCTGGGATTTGTGTCTAGATCTGAGTACAAAGCCCTTACTTTTTAAAAATGTAATATGTGTCATTACTGATTTTGTTAAAATACAATATTTGCTTTGCAAAAAATCTGAGTATAGCAGCTTGATTTTTTCTTTTTCTTTTTACGGCCGCACCTGTGGCACATGGACATTCCCAGGCTAGGGGTCGAATCGGAGCTACAGCTGCCAGCCTACGCTACAGCAATGCTGGATCCAAGCCATATCTTTGACCTATGCCACAGTTTGCAGCAACGCCAGACCCTTAATCCACTGAGCAAGGACAGGAATTGAACCCGCATCCTCATGGACACTATGTCAGGTTCTCAATCCCCTGAGCCACAACGGGAACTCCTCGATTTTCCTTTTAAATCAGGCATTTTGAAATAGGTGTTTTTTTTGGTTTTTTTTTTTTTTGGTGTGCTGGTTATTGTCTTCTAATGCAAAAACTCTGATCACAGTTCCCCTCAAATCCTTGATTAATTGGTTGAAGTCAGGACGGTTCTGCTTCTAATGATTTTACAGATATCTTTTTAATTAACTTTGGAGTTAAAAAAGAGTAGCCCATCGCATTGATTTTTTGTTTTTACATTATGGTAAAAGTAATCTAAAAATCATTGATACAAATGAATGTCCTTTCCTTAATGCCACATCTCTGATTTGTAAAATGCACTTGTTTGGGTAATTTTAAACAACAACAACATTTTTTACAAAAGAAATAGAAAGATATAACTGGATTTTCCTGGCTAATGATTTAACTTGGGTCGTCTAGGCTATTGATTTAAATTGTAATTAAAAGGTATTTGATTTCACTCTAATCTTCCCCTATACCTCAGCTATAACTCAGAGCTATTTATGCAGTCACCGCACATGGTTATTTCAGTGTTTCATGCATGTATTTCTTCTCGCCCTGGTGATTACAGAAACTAGCATGGGGCCAAAATCCCTTTAGGTGCTTGACAAATTAAAGCAGAGTGGTGTCATAGAAAGAAGACTGAACTTAGGACTCAGGTCCAACACATCATTCACATGATACCATAGAGCAGTCTCTACTGCTTCTGGAGTTTGTTCTCCAGGAATATAGGGTAACTGCATGGGGACTCGCAGGGACACCGACATGTCTTAAAGATTTCTTCTGTGTTCATCACCTCCCACTCTCCCTTGCTCCCTTCCCCAAGCTCATCAATTTAAGGGTACGACGACACTACCATAATAACCACTTGGCATGTGTATCCTGCTCCTTAGGTTACACACCACTTCTGTGTCTCCCGGTGTGATCCTCACAATCACCACCACAGTGAACTGTGACAATTATTGTGACCTGCCCTTCTTAGACGAGCGAATGGAGGTCCAGGGGTTATAAGTAGCCTGTTCAATGCCTTAGAGAGAAGGTCCTAGAAAGCAGATTTTGGAGTTCCTGTTGTGGTGCAGTGGTTAACGAATCCGACTAGGAACCATGAGGTTGCGGGTTCGATCCCTGCCCTTGCTCAGTGGGTTAAGGATCTGACGTTGCCGTGAGCTGTGGTGTGGGTTGCAGACGTGGCTCGGATCCCGCATTGCTGTGGCTCCGGCGAAGGCCAGCGGCTACAGCTCCGATTAAACCCCTAGCCCAGGAACTTCCATATGCCACGGGAGTGGCTCAAGAAAAGCCAAAAAGACCAAAAAAGAAAGAAAGAAAGAAAGAAAAGAAAGAAAGAAAGCAGGTCTCCCACTCTGAGTCCTGTTCTTTCTACCACCCTGCATGGCAACGTCAGTTGTATTTCTCCTTTGGCTCCCTCCAGCCCAAGCAGCCCTTTACATGAGACTTGAGAGGCTCTGGAGTGGGGCTTGTAGCAGCAGGTGTAAACCAAAATGAGTATCTTCAAACTGTGCCAGCCAAATCCTGACTAAAGAGAACACTGTTCACTCTTCATATACCATTGATGGGAATGTCAAATGGCACTGCCTTCTGGGAGACAAGTTGGCAAAACTTTGGCCATTTTTCATGTGTGTGCCACTTGACCAAGCAATTTGGACTCAAGAAATGTGCCTATGGATATATGCATAACAATATACCAAGATATGTTCAGGTATGTTCACTGCTGAATCTTATGTAAGAATGAAAAAATCTTGCATAAAGGACAACCTAAATGTCCCTCCTATGAGAACTGCTCAATAAATCATGGTATAGACATATTGTGGAATATTATATATCCGCTAAAAATCCTGTGTATTGAAATAGTGTAGTGTGTATTTCTATACACTTTTTTGACACATTCTTGAGTGGAAAAAGGTGTGGAACAGTATGTCTATAACTATTTTATTTTTCTCTAAAAAAAGTGTGTGTGTGTGTGTGTTTAAGCTGGAATTACACACACAAAACTGCTAATACAGTTACTCTGGGAAATGAAAAGGTAAGAAGGAAGACATGCATATATATGTGTGTGGTGGGGGACTCTGTTTTCTTTTTCTTTTTTTGTCTTTTTGCCTTTTCTAGGGCCGATCCCATGGCATATGGAGGTTCCCAGGCTAGGGGTCTAATCGGAGCTGTAGCCATCGGCCTACACCAGAGCCACAGCAACGTGGGATCCAAGCCACGTCTGCCACCTACACCACAGCTCACGGCAATGCTGGATCCCTAAAACACTGAGCAAGGCCAGGGATCGAACCCGCCACCTCATGGTTCCTAGTCCGATTCATTAACCACTGCGGCACGAGAGGAACTCCGGACTCTGTTTTCTTGATATGCTTCTACATCATTCATACATTTGTTACGATGCACAGTATTTTGTGTGTAGGAAACATTAAAAAGAGGAAACATTAAAAACATTAAATAGAGCCTCCTTGGGGTTAAGAAAAAACAAAACCAAAACCAACCAACAAAACCCCCCCTGCCATCCCCAAAGACATGTGAATGCCAGGTCCATGGTTCAGGTGTGGCGATAAAGGCTATGACGTGCCAGGCTGAGCTGAGCCAGACCTGGACAGGCACTGGACACTGGGCAGGAGTGTACCACCCACTGGGTGAAAGCAGCCTGGTTATCCTGACTCCCTTCCCACCCTGCCTCAAGTCCTACAGCCAGAAATTAGTCCCAGGAGTATACTCTGGGTCTCTGTGGCTCTCAGTCTTCACAGCTTTTGCTATAGCAGCTGCACTTTAAACCCCCTGCTCTGAATGCAAAAGAACCTGGCTTGGCAGCTCTATACAAGGCACTGGCTGCGAGCACAGCGCCCACTCCTCTTTCAGCCCAGCCTGCTCACTCTAACTTACTTGTTATCACTGTGGTCAAACACCCCCCCCACTTCCCATCCCTCCCACCTTCCGCTTTAATCAGGAGGGGCTCCAGCTGGCCTGTAAGAGGCAACGTAGTGAGTAGCCTGCTGGGCACAGGTCTCATCCTACATCCCCTGAAACCAGAGACTGGGGAACTGAGGCTAGGCAAACACCATCCTCGTGGGTCTTCAGAGTTCTGGCGAGGGCATCTGGAGACCCAGATTCTAGTTTGGTCTCCAGCTAGGAAAACTTGGGCAAGACTCAGATTTCCCTCAGCTTTCATTTTTCTCCCTTGTGCAACGTGGGACTGGGGGAGGATGGTTTCCTCACCTTCCTTCACTATAATTAGGGCCCATTAGAGACCTGCCCTGTAGAATCCAGGAGCTTTCAGAAGCCCACAGCCTCTGCCCTCCTCCCCTTCACCAGGGAGTTAGCAAAGGAAAAGCCGAAGAAGACAATTAAATGCAGGTGGCTGTGGATGAATTAATATGAGAATTAGGAAGTTCCTCTCCTCTGACTTGGTTGTTTTAATTGGCCCCACTTTCATGGCCCTACGTATCAAACCGCATTATCTAATTGAGCTGATGCTCTGTTTGATTTCACTCCTAAGTGGATCACATTATACGTTCGTTCCACACACACTCCGATCCGTGCACTGCCCAACCCCAAGTCAGGCTGCAGGATAAACTGAATTTGCAAAGTTGGTTTCATGGCTCTCTCCATTTTACCAGGAAAAAAAGAGAGAGAGAGAACGAGAAAGTGGAGGACAAATTCTAGGGGACAAAGGACCAAGGCGAGAAAGAGAAAACCAAATCTTATTTTTTTTTTTTCCTTTGGGCCGGCTGGACTATGATGTCATGCTTTCTCAGCTCACCTGTGATTGGCTGTTCAGTTCAGCATCTGCTGAGAGCGAAAGGCTGATTATTTGCCAGAGATACAGACCTTTCAGGGAAGCTTTGAATCATTGCTGGTTGTCGTGACAACCTGGGCAGTGTCTGCTCCTGATAACCACATAATGAGGTTGTCAGGAACAGAAGTGGCCCCATCCCCACATCCAACTCATCGGAAGTGGTGAGCAATAGAACATTTCTTTCAGGAGGTGAAGGGGGGAAGCAATCACCAACGGGCGTGGGAGAGATCCCCTCAGCTCTCGTACGTGTGTCAGCCAGATCCTGGAGAAAACGTCCTTCTTGAGGCGCTCCTTACCGATCACGTGCGGGTCCCCATCTAAACCATGGTATTCGCCATAATTCCGAGACCTGAGGAACAGGTGGCGGAGGGGCGAGGCATCTCTGCAACCGTCCAGCAAAGCTGAGCAGAGGGAAGTGTGAGGGGAAAGCTAAGTTGATTAGGGCAAGGCACATGACCTCCCTTCAAAAGACAGCATCGTGGCATGGCCCCAGGGCCAACAGAGGGCATGTGTCAAACGCAGCAGGGCATGGCCATACCTAGTCACCAAAGCCTGGCACAAAGGGAGCATGAGGAGGAGGGGTTGTGTGCTTTTCTCCCTGACGCTTTCATTTCTCCAGAGGTAGACACCTCATGTTACATTATCTTAGGGCTCCAGATGTTCTTAGGAGAGAATCTCAACTGCACCTTTGTGATATGTGATTCATTCCGAGGACAATTTTATTAGCATCTACTAAGGGCAAAGCACATAGCTAGGTGCTACAGATGCTACAAAGATGAACCAAACCTAGACCATTCTCCTCAAAAAACTTGGGATCTAGTTGGAGAGAAAAAAAAAAATACACAGCCAGGTAATTGTGATATAAGACAGGGGTAGGAAGTACTACAAGGAACATCCTTGATTCCAGAGAGAGAAGAATCACATCCAGACTGTTATACTCCAGCTCTAAACCATCTTTCCAGGTTCTTCTTCCCCAGTCCTCCCTTATACCCCAAGTGTCAGCTCCGTCAAACCAACATCTGTTCCCCTGATACGCTTTGCCTTTCATACCTCTGGGCCTTGCCTCCTGCTCTTCCTTTTGCCTAGCACAGCTTTCTCTCTCCTTTCCCTACCTAGTGATATTTAACTCCTATTCCCAGATCCTACTCAACTGGCATCTCTGATGATGCACAAACTGGTCTCATATTGATAACCCCAGAGGGATCTGTATCTGGTAGACATGGATGTTGACTGGCATCACGACTGGGTACCGTATTCAGACCCAGCGACACAGGGAGTTCCCATTGTGGCTCAGCAGTAACGAACCCGTCTGGTATCCATGAGGATGCAGGTTGGATCCCTGGCCTTGCTCAGTGAGTTAAGGATCGGGCCTTGCCTTTGAGCTGCAGTGTGGGTCGCAGACGAGGCTCAGACACCACCTCAAATAGCAGCTGTAGCTCCGATTCGACTCCTATCCTGGGAACGTCCATATGCCGTGGGTGTGGCCCTAAGAAATTTTTTTTGAAAAAGTCCAGCGACATATAAGAGAATGTTGACACAACCAATTTTGGATTCTTGGGGGTGAAGAGAATAGATAAAGCCACACTCACTTTAAAAAGCCTTATTAGGATGATCAACAGAAACCTGTTCTTCTGCTATACATCTTCTATAGCTTTTTTAGATTTTGAAATAGTTCAAGGCTCACAAGAAGTTGCAGAAATAGGACAGAGAGTTCCCAGGTATCCTTGGACAAGTTTTCACCCAAATCTTGATTTATTGTATTATTTTATGTTACATAGCCAGAGTACATTGTCAAACCCCTGAAAGTTGACATTGATATAGTACTAGTAACTGCCATACATGCCTTTTTCAGAATTCACCAATTTTACATGCACTCTCCCATTAAATAATTTACCAACTCAGCTGAAAAGTAGAAAAACTATTCATTGCAGATCTGAATGTCACCCCTCACCCACCCCCCGGCCCTTTTCTTCTGAAAAAAAGGCCAAAATCTGAGAGTTGAAACTTGCCTGGAACTGAAAGAGAGAAAAATCCGCTTGGACTAAGAACCAAAAAGGCTGGGAGGAGGCACAAATAAAGCCGCAAACAAAGCCAGCTGCAAAGTTAACAGAAACCACTGTTTCTCCCAAGGTTACACAGCACTTGTACAATTCCATAATGACCTCCAGCTTCTCTGAGTGACTACTACTTTCTTGCCAGGGACAGCCCAAGCCTGCTTTGCTATCCTCATATGTTACTGGGAATAACCAATTACTAAGCCACCCTTGCCTCCTAATGACAGTCCCCCATTCCTACTCAACCCCCCCTTCTCCTGATCCCATGTTAGAAACTACCATCAATCCATGAGAATCAGAGGTCCTGGCTTCCTTAGACCCACCTCCACATCCTTCAGCGGGAACCCAAACACTGCGAAAGATGTCCCCTTGTAACTGAGCAGGAACCTGCCAGGTCTTCCCAGAGTGGATCCCCACCTGCCGGTTTTTTGGTCATGTTAGGGCCATGCCCACAGCATAGGGAGGTTCCCAGGCTAGGGGTCGAATCAGAGCTGCAGCTGCGGGCCTACCCCATAGCCACAGCAACGCGGGATCCGAGCCACGTCTGCAACCTCCACCACAGCTCACGGCAACACCAGATCCTTAACTCACTGAACGAGGCCAGGAATCAAACCTGTGTCCTCTTGGATACTAGTCAGATTCGTGTCCACTGAGCCACAATGGGAACTTCCACCGGCCTTTTCATCTATAGGAAAACTTTAGTCAAAGAATCAATTTAATCAGAGAAGGGAGAAAACACAGAGAAAAAAGAAGACAGTCAAGCAAGACAGAATAATGAGAGTTTAGCCATTCAACAAAGTCAAGGGCCTTTAGTTAGTTCTTCAAAGACTATAGATAATATTCTGAGCAGGTGCTGAAGCCCCACCAGGTGGAAGAAGTCAACTGTATACTGCCCATACACACATAGACCTCAGACCGGTTGGAACCAGAAGGTTGATGACTGGAACCAGAAGGTTGGTGATGCTAACTCCCAATTACCTCCCCACCCACAATCAGGAAAATGTCCACGAGCTGATCATAGCCCGCTCCTTCTCTAAGACTCCTCATTACCCTGTCCCACCGTCCAACCAGGGGGCTCCTTCCTTGAGGCACTAGCCTGCTGGTTTCCCCTCTTTGTCTGAAAACTGAAGTGACTTTTTCAGTGTCCTCTAACTTTGTCTCGGCATTTGTATTTGGCATCAGTGTACAGAGGCAGCCAACATTTTGGCAAGACCCTCCTTCCTCTTTTCAAGAGTGGCATCCTAGGGTGCCTCTGGAATGCACTTTCCCAATGCATCAGGTCAATGCATTTGGCTTTCTCCAACTACAGTCTTGTCTCTGGTAGTCTTTGGGTGATTAAGCTTTAACATAAGTAACACAATAATCTACGGCTACAAGGAAGGCCCCTCGAATGCTCAGGAGTTAGCCATATTTCCTTGAATCTACCTAGAGTCACACACTACATCTAAACTGAGATTTTCATGGTAGGTGCCCGATGACTTTTCACTGGATGGACGTGGGACTGTCATCTATCAGATTTGTAGGAATGTACTGGATCCAGGGACAAAAGCCCAAAGGGACAGTATTGCACAAAAGTGCAACACCCAAGGCTCTGAAATTAAACTGCTGATATTCATATTCCAAGTTTACTGTTTAATAACCTGGAGACCCTGGGCAACTTTATTAGCCTTTCCAAACCTCGGTTTCCTCATCTGTGAAATGGAGATCTAAGAGCACCTCTTACTTAGGGCAACTGGGAAGATGAAATATACATCAAATGCACATAAAGCAGGAAAGCTTTAGGGCAGTGGTTCCCAATTTACTGCACGTAGAATCATGTAGTGATCTTTATAAAATACTGGTGCCTTACCCCCACCCCGAGGCTCTGATTTAATTGTATGGCATGAATCTAGGCATCAGGGTTTTTTAAAAATCGTCTCTAATCTCCTGTGATTCTACTGTGCAGCAAAGTCTGGGAACCACTACAGTCATGATTTCATTACTTAAGGATTATCTTTTTTCCTTAAGTTAGTGAATAACCTCTCTTGCCATCTCTCTCGGGGCCAGAAAATACAATTGGGGAATTTTCCCAAGGGACAGGCATTTAAATTGGGTTCTCCCTGAGGCTTCCCCCAGCTTTTTCCTGCAATCCCCACCCTAAACTGCCAGATGGTTTGTTTGTTCGACTTGGGAAAAAAAATAGCCCTTTTCTTCCACGTGCATAACAAAGTGATGTAGACTCTGAATATGTGGGTAAAACTGCAGCTGTATTCATCTCTCTAGCTCCTTTTTTCCCCCTTCCCAAACACAACTCAGTCACACTTCAAATTAAGTGGTCTCAAGTGTGAGTTTAAAAACGCAAGTTAGTACGTGCACACAGGATCCGCTGACTGTCACAGACGCCGTTAATAGATGCAGATCTCAATGTGCTGTTGTTCCGTATAATTAAGCACCTGTTGAGCCTCATAATCAATCCTTATTTTGTTATAATCCAGGAACTGGTTATAGGCAATGTTCTCTGCTGTTCACTTGATCAGGTCGCTTGTGGGGGAGGGAGCATCCAAAACAGCCTGTCCCCCTCCCCTTTTGATCAACCGAGAGAAGACAGGTCCTATCTAGTAAATAAGGAATATGAATTAACCGATGAGTTTTAAGGGCAGTTAAAATCAAAGTTTAAAACATGTTCATTGTTGATTTTTACAAGTGGTGCCGTCCCTCCCCTTCTTATTCATTCCAGAAGCTAAAATGGGAAATTTAACGAATTCTGACATGCCAGGCTAAAGTTTACTGCCAAAAAGGAAAGGGGGCAGGTTGCTAGGCAAATTAATACTATAAAGCTAGAAAAGTGACAGCCCGCTAGGGGACTAGGCTAACGTGCCGTTTTTAAGCGCCACTCCAACTGCACTTTGCATTCAAATGACCAATATGCTAATTACAGTCCTTATCTGTTTGTTCAAGGCCTTAAGAGTCTCCGCAGCTCAGCGCACAGACCCCAGCCAGCAGTTTGACTGCGGGTTTGTGGAAATAATAACACGGCATTTCTTTAAACATATTTTCAAATGCAAGCTTCTTACAAATCGAGATTGGCCTTTCCCCCATTCAGGGAATTAGTGAGGCTTAACTCTGTTCACTGCGGTGCGGGGCCCCCACAAACCCCTGCTAACAAAGGCTCTGACTCTTACTTGAGCACTGCCAGTTGGGGCAGATTTCCATGGTAATTTGCCCGTTCCCTTTAGAAAGACGTGGGGCGTCTTTGTAATCGGGAGGAGGGTGTACTTTCCCACTAATCTTGGGATCGTCTTTGACCCTTTTTAATTTTCACCACCCATGTAAGGCCAGAAAGAACTCTTAACCCAGCTTTTTTGTCATTTAAAAAGCAAACGCCCCCTCATTCAGTTCTTGAGAGAGGGAGGTAGCAAGGCCGAGCATCATTCTCACTGCGCGCTAGTTGAAATTATCAGACATTTATCAAAGCTGTGTTGGGGGTGGGGAGCTGAGGAGTTACCAGGCTTCGCCTCAGGCTCTATTTGGATTTGGCTGGTAGAGGGGGGTAATGGTGAAAGGGTGGTGTTCTAGTTATAGCCCTCGAAGCCCTTCGAGTTTTAGTAAACTCTGAATGATCTAGAATCCTCATAACAGCAGCTTCAAACAATACGTTGTGGTTTTTTGTTTTTGTTTTACTATATTCCATTTCTTTTCAAAGCCTGCCCCCCATACAATACATGTTGACATCCAAGTCCTCCTTCTATAGTTTAAGACAATGATCCATGGATGCGACAGGATTGTCTTAAACAAAATTTAAAAACTAATCTTTTTTTTTTCTTTTTAGGGCCGCCCCTGCAGCATATGGAGGTTCCCAGGCTAGGGGTCTCATCGGAGCTGTAGCCGCCGGCCTACCGGAGCCACAGCAACACCAGATCTGAGCCGCGTCTGCAACCTACACCACAGCTCACGGCAACGACGGATCCTTAACCCACTGAACGAGGCCAGGGATCGAACCCGAAACCTCATGGTTCCTAGTCGGATTCGTTAACCACTGAGCCACAACGGGAACCCCTAAAAACTAATCTTAATATGTTCTTTCCCCTCCTGAGTTCCATTCTTCCTTTCTGAGACTTCTCCCAGCCACCCAGAGGCCAAAGGAACTCACTAAGGTTGCTGCCTGGTTCTTTCCTAGGTCTGGGTAAAAGGAAATCTGATTGGCTTCTTCTCTTAGCCATTTCATGCATTGCTTCCTTTAAGGGGTCTGCACCACGTAGGAATGAATGGCACAGCTGAAATCATAGGAGCCACTGCAGGTTTGGGGAGAGAGGAAGAGAAGCAAGGGATATTTGGGGGCGGAGAAAAAGATTCTGCGAAAGAGCCCATCCCGCAGCCAAATTTGGTTCTGATGCGGGCCAGGGATCTCGTCATCAGAACTCCACGATTTCAAAGACAGACAGCTGCATTCCTACGCGTAAGCAAGACTTTTCATCAACTCTGAGAAGATTAAGACAAAAACAGGCCTGATGACCCTCAGCTTTCTGGTTAATTGCAATCTGACCATATTAGGAGTTGAGGCCAGTCCCTGCCTCAGAACGTCTTTCTTGGCTGCTGTGCATCTCTATGCATGCTGATTTAGAAGGCTGGGGGTGACAGTGGGGTTGGGGAGCAACCTCATGGCTGCTTTAGCAGAGCCTTGAGATAACCTGGATTAAAACAGACTGGCTAAATTGAAAAGCCATTTTCTGGTCCAGGGATTTTGACTGGCTACAATCCAACACTTTATTTTTAAATAACACCTTCATTTTCCAACACTCAGAAATCTCTTGTTTAAAAAATGGCCTTTAAAAATAATTCAGCACTTGAAGATTAGGTGGACGTTTTCTGCAACTTTTGGAAAACCTACTTGTACTGAAAAACGAAACATAATAATCAAATACATTTTCCTCTAAGCAGATTCTCTCCTTGGACCTTTTTGGATGAACTTTGAACCCAAAGCTGATTTTATACTGGCCCAGAGAAATGGACTAGGCCATTTACCTAACAGGTCATTAACAAAGCTCCTAGGGAAAGGGGTAGCAGTTTTTCAAACAATCTTACTTTGTCAAAACACACACAAAAGGAAGGCACAAAAAAAACCAGAACAACATAAAACCTCACACTTTCTCCTGGGTTAGTTTCAAAGTTTCTGAATCAGAAAGGCAAATAAGTGGAGTTCCCTGGTGGCCTAGTGGTTAAGGATCTGGGGTTGTCACTGCTGTAGTGCAGGTTCCATCCCTGGCCTAGGAACTTCTGCATGCCTTGGGCACTGTCAAAAAAAAAAAGAAAGAAAAAAAAAAGGAAGCCAAATAAATTATAGAAAGGTTTAGGGGCTTAAGGACTCATCTATTGGGCAAGGTGTTCTGAAGCTACCCTGGGTGTGAATGATCCACCAGCTCAACATGAGCGCTTATCATTTCCGCTGCTCAGACAGAAAATGCTTGGGTGCCATCCATCCACATTACAGAGAGGGAGGCAGGTCCCAAAGAAGCTGAGGATGGAGTATGAAAATCCCTAGGGACGGACGACACAAAGGATAAGCAGCCTGTGTTTAAAAGCTGCCTCGCAATTGGAGCTAAACTATTTACAACCTGTGATTAGTTTTATTTCAATTCATTTCATTTCATTTAACAGCCACGACTTCTCTTCGATAGCACCGAGAAAATTAATTGAATCCAGTGAATCAGTAACCTCTTGTACACGTTCTTTTATATGCAATGGAGTGATGGGACTCTGAGCTCGTTTCCCCAAAAGTCAAGTCAAACAGGCCTAGTCCCCGCCCTCTGGATGCTCACAAAGACAGATAATCCAGGAAGCAATAGAAATGTGTGTGCAAGAAGTATTGGACAAGCATTGTGTAGTATCAGTGGCCCCCTGTGAGTATTTCATGGACACATCTGAATGGACCAGCCAGTCAGTTCTCCAGCACACTGTGAATGTGCTGTGAATGTTATATCTCAAGACATGCAAATTAATTTTTAACATGAGATTAAGCGGGCTGGGCACACCTGCAATCAAAAAGATAAAAATGATTTTGCAATTGCCTTTATCCATGTCACGGGTAAAAGAGTTGACCGTCCATAAATGAAATAAATAAGATCAATGCTTGATGGCAAGACCAGGTTCACCACTATCTATCCAGTGCCTAGCACTCTGCCAGGTAGCTAGAGGTGTGCAGTATTTATGAACCAAGCAAAAGACATGCTGTATAAAGAAAAGAGGTGATGCATGCAGTGGGAAAAGCATGGGGCAACAGTGGGCACCTCCTGGGTGAAGAAGCCCTCCCTGGCTCACTGTCAAGAGCGTGACGGTGCACCTTCCAGAATGAAAACTTCAGAGATGAAGTTTTATGTGCAATAGCTGATCAAAGAGGCCAAGAATTGCCTGTGATAAAAATAGAAGAAGCAAGTCCCCAAACAAGAATATAATTCATCAGTGCAAATGTTGAGAGCGCATTGAGGTTGTCGAAGGAAGAAGGGAAGGCACCACTTACAATGGAGGTTAAAGAGAACAGGAAAGGTTCACGCTCATAAATCAGGGAAAAGAGAAAGAGACCAAAAACTAACCCTGTCACAAGTGAGAGGGGCTATGGGATGAATAATGATTCAAGCCGCCAAGAGTGGAGCCTTTTTAAAAGTCAGCTTGCAGACAAATGAATAAACTAATTTCGGCAAGCAGCAAGTCATGAAGGCCTCATAAAAATAGCCATCAATCCGAATGAGGTAAGGGACTACTTAGGAAATGTGAGCCAACTCGCACTGAGCCAGCAGCTATGATATACCAAATCGTGGGAAGGAAAAGTTTTACTTTCTGTGCTGTATCCTGATTTCTGGGAAAGGAATGCCAAAAGCCACGACGAGAAAAACAAACAGGAAAACCTCATTCGAGCCCACCCAGTTTAGTTTTGTGACAATCCCAGACGGAGGGTGGAATAAAGTTATCATCTCTCTCCCCTTCGGTTTTGGCCCCACTCACAGCATGTGGAAGCTCCTGGGCAGGGGATCGAACCTGAGCCACAGCAGTGACCATGCCAAATCCTTAACTGCTAGGCCACCAGAGAACTCCTAAAGTTTTCATCCATTGCATTTCCCACCAAAAAAAAAAAAAAACTGTTTGCTAAGTAAATTACTAGTGTTCATGTCAGCCAGGATTTAACCAGTTTGTGAGGATATCATTTCTTTTCATTATTTCCGTGGCATTAATTTGTATATCCATGTCCTAATTACCAACGTGTCTCATTCAGTCAATGAACAATCTTTTTTTTTTTTAATTTTATGAACACCTGTTCTGTGTCAGGAAGCATGCTAAGGCATTGAGGAAACAAAGATAGAACTAGGTCTGTATTCCTGCCCTCACGAATCTCATACTGGATCAGAGATGGAGGAGGGGGATTAGAGGGAAATCTCATCCATTTAAAAATCACTCTTGAAGGTCTACCACATGTCATGAGAAATGCTGTATATTTGACATATGTGTCATCTGCATCTCCCCACGTACATGGGTACAAGTGAATTTGCAGTAATAGTAATAACCCAAGTAAAACTTATTTCCTCTTGGCACAGTGGAGAACGACAGGAAATCTTTTTTTCCTCTTTTTCCCCAACCAGTAACCATTGCCTTTCCCCTCTGCCAAACTAACATCATCCCACGGGCCAAAAGGAAGTAGCTAAACCTCAAAAAAGAACCTGCCAGGAGTTCCTGTGGTGGCACACGGAAACAAATCCGACTAGGAACCATGAGGTTGCAGGTTCGATCCTTGGCCTCGCTCAGCGGGTTAAGGATCCAGCGTTGCCGTGAGCTGTGGTGTAAGTCTCAGACGTGGCGCGGATTGCGCGTTGCTGTGGCTGTGGTGTAGGCTGGCAGCTGTAGCTTTGATTCGATCCCTAGCCTGGGAACCTCCATATGCCTCGGGTATATCCCTAAAAAGAAAAAAAAAAAGGACCTGCCAGAATCAACCCCTGTTCCTCCATTCCTATCCCACTTTGAGGGTCTTCTTAATAATTAGAAACTTTGCAAGAGCCACTTGGTGTCTATATGAGGCTTATCTCTCTAATACCCAGAACGCTCCAGAAGACATTTTGAGCCTTTATAAACTGTTAGGTCTCAAGTGTCCCCCAATCCTACCTGACCTTGACAACAAGTGAGATGACATACATTTTCATAACTCACATGTCACTGGCTCCTGTCCCCCACTTGCTCAGTCCCCTTACAAGTTTTCCTAGTTATTTCTGAGCATCCTCAAGAATGGTTCTTCCCTGTTATTCTTCTATTCCTTCTCTCCTCACAATTGTCCACTGACAACAAATTAACTAAACATATGTTTCTTATGGACATACTATGCGCCAGGCACTGGCCCACCTTGCTGGGAATCTAGCGGGGCCATTGACAGACAAGAGTCCCTTTTTTTTTTTTTTTTTTTTTTTTTTTTTTTTTGTCTTTTTAGGGCTGCACCTGTGGCATATGGAGGTTCCCAGGCTAGGGGTTGAATCGGAGCTATATCCACAGGCCTACATCATAGCAACTCGGGATCCAAGCTGCTTCTGATGCCTACACCACAGCTCATGGCAATGCCAGATCCTCAACCCACCGAGCGAGGCCAGGGATCGAACCTGCACCCTCATGGATACTAGTCAGATTCCTTTCCACTGAGCCATAACGGGAACTCCAGGAGCTTACATTTCTAATGGGAGACAGACTGGGGCAGCCCCTCTCCCCTGCCCCAGCTGCTGGTGGTTGCCTCTGGCTGTGGGAACACGGAGGCCATTGCCAGGGTGGGGCAAGGACACGCCTGGGCTCTCACTGACACAAACCCCAGAAGGCCCAGGGATGAGGCTGCCCTCCCTTCAGGAAGCTTTGGCTAAAGCCAGCGACGGGTCTACCCAGAAAGGTAACAATGCCCCCTTTCTTTTCCATGTCACACGTCGTCACCTGGACAACAACATTGCTTCTACCCTGTATCTCAGTGAGGCCCCTGGAGAAGAGTGGCTTCAGCTTCTCCCTGCAGCAGCATCCCCTCTCCGGAGCCCCCACCGCCCTGCCTCGGACTTTCCAACTCTGTTCCTGTGCCCGGAGAACCAACAGCATCATGTCCGACCGGATTGGTCCTCTGGCCTCACAGCCCTAGATTTCGCAGATCATCTCAAGCAAATAGATACCTGGCGGTCTTCACATACCCAGATGTGTCTGCGTCTCAATGTACGGTCAGCGGTAGGACCCCTGCTCCAGATAATGTATTTCGCGTAACCCTTAGAACAATCTCATGAGGCCAGGTGAAATTCTTCAGTCCATGATCGATAATTCCAAATTCCAGAAAGTTCTGAGAGCCAGGTTTTTTTTTTTTTTTTTTTTTATGTTTCCTGACAAAACCTATACATTGACAAAACCTGTGAGGCTCTCTCTGTAAATATTCATGTTTCATTGCAGAAATACTGATGTGATTGACTGTTGGGTTCTATTCCAAATTCCAATAGGAGTGTTGTACACCATCCGTGGTTTTAAAATAAAAAGAAAATATTGAATTGGGAGACTTATCTGGCCCAAAGGCTTTTGGATAAGGGGTTAGAAAAGTATTTCTATGCCAATTTTAAAGATAAGGAGACTGACATTCAGAAACTTGGCCAAGGGCCCAGAGCTAGCAAATGGTGGAGACCAGAGTTGAATCAAGGTCTTTCTGACTCCTAAATCTTGGCTATTTCCAATGCAGAAGTTTGGATGGGTGTTTATGGAAGAGGTAGGATGTATGGGCAGCTGTTGCAACCAAGGAAAGGTTGAGAACAAGCAATTCAGAGCACATCTCAAAATTCTGCCTTGCAAAATGTGTGTATCTATTAGCTAGCCACCTTGGTAATATTGTTTGTCACAATTCTATCCTCAAAAGAAATTATTTTCGGACAGAATATTTTAGTACTGCTTTTAGAAAACTGACAAAAGGTTAATGACAAAACTCAGAAGGAGGATCCATTTCTAAAGGATTCCATGGTGTTTATCACTCTACTCGCTGGCAGAGACATGTGGAGTTGCTGTAGAAACTTTGAACAGTATTATTTGCTCAAGATAAGCCACCTATGTGACCAAATAAGCTATGCTCCAGCAATATGACAGTTTCATGGTATAGTCCCAGCCCTCTAATAGCCATAGTCATAAGAGGTGCTATTTTTGAGAAACTACCGGGGACAAGAAGTTCTGCTTTATAACTTATACCATTCTATTTAATAATCTTATAACAATCCTGAAATGTAGTTAGAGATGGTGATGATGAGGACAACGCATTAAATCTTTACAACATGGTAGGCATTGCATGGGCTAAATTTTATGTGAATGAACTCACAACAAACCTGAGAGACATGTGCTAGTACCCCATTAGATAAGGAAACTAAGGCACAGAAAGGTTATAGCAATGTGTCCGATGCCACACAGCTGGCTAAGTAGTCACTATTTCATAGTAGAACGAGGCTTAGAATCCAGTTCTCTCAGTTCCCAAAGACCAATATGGCCTTGGTAAACTGGTTTCCTCCATGGTGTATATGAGAATTCCCCAAACACTTTGGACATCCAGCTATGTGGTAGCATGCAACAGGCTATCCCACTAGGTTGGGCCACTTAAATACATTCCAGAGTCTGATATGCAATCACTCATTAACCAGGAGAGCCACCTGATCACTACATGCGCCTTGTGAAGTATCATTGGAAAGAATATTTTAATAGACATCAAAGGGTTGGGAAAATGGCAGGTTGCACGTTGAAGAACCACATGCAGCTCCAGAAGCTCCGAGAAAGTATTCCTGCATTAAAGGATACAACAATTCTCTACAGGCAGACAGGAGCGAGTCAGATCTGCCCTCAATTACTAGAACTAGGAGTGAAAATTCCCCCCACGAGGTGCCCAGCATGTAGCAACACAGCCAGACTCTTTGGAGAGCAACATTAGATCAAAGGGGTGACCAAGACAGAAAATCACAAACAGTGCAGATAGTGGCAGGGTAGGTACGATGTCTTCTGATGATCCTGGGACTACAGAATGGCATTTTCGGTGGGCCTCGGCTGCTCACCTGTAAAATGGGGATCACAGGAGCATCCTTAGCTGAAGGAAAGGAACTACCTCAGGTAGCCTCAAGGTCCTTGCCAATTCTAAGATGTATGATTCATTCAAAAGAGCCATCCAAGAGGCACAGTAACGACTACAAGTACCTAAAGGCCTTAACATTAGATTAAAACATACTTGTGCTGGAGTCCCCACCGTGCCTCAGTGGAAATGAATCTGACAAGTATCCATGAGGACACAGGTTCGATCCCTGGCCTTGCTCAGTGGGTTAAGGATCCGGTGTTGCCGTGTGAGCTGTGGTATAGGTTGCAGACGCGGCTCGGATCTGGTGGTGTTGTGGCTGTGTCATAGGCCACCGGCCACAGCTCCGATCCAACCCCTCACCTGGGAACTTCCATACACCGCCGGTACGGCCCTAAAAAGAAAAAAAAAAAAAATTCTTGTGCTAAAAAAAAAAAGCCTTCCCACCTCACTCCTGCCCTCAGTTCAAGCTGCATTGCAAAGATTTTCCCTACAGTGAAAGAACCATAAAGATTTCGTTGTGCAGCAAATGTAGCCCAGTCTCAGAGAGGCAAGATGGCTCCATTTGAGATAATCCCAACCTGGACACAAGATCACATCCATTTTGAAATCACAGCGGACTTACTGGAACCCTCACTGGAAGCACCAGCAATTCAAGACTAACCTGCTTTGTCCATACAGATAATCAAACTCAGCAGTGCGAAGATAAGAGCTCTGGGTGGGTGCAACTCCCCTGGAATCCCAACCGTCCTGTTTTTTGTTTGTTTGTTTGTTTCAGGGTTACCTTGTGCAAAAGCATTCTGTAATGGCTTGAATGGCTAGAAAATTGACCATTAAAAAATAGAAAGAGCTAATAGGTAATCTGGTGTGCTGCATATCTGGCAAAGAGGTTAGCAGAATGCAATGTCAGGTCCCGCTTTATCCTGCGCTGTCGTTAATGATACAGAAGAGAGGAAGAAAAAGGCAGTCCGATTCGGTCTACAGAAGAGCCCAATTAAGGGTCTCGTCTGGAAGCAAGGACATGAAAAACAATGGATGTGAGTGTGAAAAACGAAACACTCTGCTGGAGGGTGCAGTTGGGCAGAAACAGCCCTATTCATCTGGAAAACAAATTAAACCCCACCATTCTTGGGATGTAGGCATCAGGCAGCAACGGGGGATTGGTAGTAGCAAGGGCGGGGGTGGGGAGGGGAGGAGGGGAGGTGGAAGAGACCAGAAAAGCCATCTGAAGGAGGCCCCCTCTCCTGACACATGATATACAGACTTTGTCACAGGCCAATGAGACTGTGATCTTACAGATAAGGTACCAAGCGTGATGGGTATCCAGCTTGTTAAGCAGGAAGAAGACGTATTTTGTTTTGGCTCTGTTTTATTTTGCTAAGAATATCTGGTCATTACCCATTCATCCCACTCATTCTTTCAGCATGAATTTACTGATGCATTTGTCTTGCTGAGCTCTTTACAAAGTACTGGAGGAACTACTGTGGAACTAGGTGAGATGCAGCCTCTGTGCTTACGAAGCTAAAAATCTAAGTGGGGTGGCAAGAAAACTATGCAAGAGTTATGAATATAAGCAAAGAAATAGCATAGGTTACAAGGTAACATAAAAATCCCCCCATTTGCTTTGGATATAATGGGTTTGAAGAGCAAGAAGACAGTAGCGCTGAACAGAATAAATATTTTTTTTTTTGTCTTTTTAGGGCCACACCCACGGCAAAGGGAGGTTCCCAGGCTAGGGGTTGAATTGGAGCTGTAGCTGCTGACCTACGCCACAGCCATAGCCATGCCAGATCTGAGCCGTGTCTGCGACCTACACCACAGCTCAAGGCAAAGTCAGATCCTTAACCCACTGAGCAAGGCCAAGCATCAAACCCGTGTCCTCATGGATGCTAGTCAGGTTCATTAACCACTGAGCCATGACGGGAACTCCCGAATAGAATAAATATTAAGAAGAAGCCCTAGCCTCCATGAACAGATAGTTTTTTCCTACTTGACCTATGAGATGTGCTCATAACCAACTAACCAGGACTCTTCAGGGTAGCTACAAACCACTAGATTTAGAGGAGTCAACATTCTAAGTGAGTACTGCCTCGCAAAGAGGGCTCATAGGTAAATATCTTCTCTCCAACCCTGTAGAAGAAGCTCTTTAGGAAAGGAGCTGCCCCCCTCTAAGTTTTTGGAACTGACATTCAGTCTCATTTCTCAGATTCTCAAATGCTCACCCCTAGGTGCTGCTGCATATACAAAAGTCAACATCACACTGCCTCCAGACTGGGAAATAGGAAGAGACACACACTGGGACGGACGATCTCAGCTTGTAACCTTGGACAGGTTCAAAATCCAGCCATGCATTTCTAATTATAGAAATCTGCAATAAAAAGACAACCAACTACTCCACCCCCATCACCCAGACCCAACACAGCATACATTTATAAGTTAAAAACACACACTTCTAAACAACTCTTGAATAAAAGAGGAATTTAAAATGATGTTACGTGAGTTCCCGTCGTGGCGCAGTGGTTAACGAATCCGACTAGGAACCATGAGGTTGCGGGTTCGGTCCCTGCCCTTGCTCAGTGGGTTAACGATCTGGCGTTGCCGTGAGCTGTGGTGTAGGTTGCAGATGCGGCTCGGATCCCGCGTTGCTGTGGCTCTGGCATAGGCCGGTGGCTACAGCTCCAATTCAACCCCTAGCCTGGGAACCTCCATATGCCGCGGGAGCGGTCCAAGAAATAGCAACAACAACAACAACAACAAAAAAGACAAAAAAAATAAAAATAAAAATAAAAAAATAAAATGATGTTACGAATGCATTAGAACTGAATGACGATGAGAGCAATACAAGTCAAAATCCATTGGATGCAGTCAAGGCAATATTCGGAGAAAAACATATGGCCTTAAATCCACTTATTAGAGGGAGTGCCCATTGTGGCTCAATGGTTACGAACCTAACATCCATGAAGATGCAGTGTCAATCCCTGGCCACGCTCAGTGGGTCAAGGATCCGGCGTTGCCGTGAGCTGTGGTGTAGGTCACAGACGTGTCTCGGATCTGGCGTTGCTGTGGCTGTGGCATAGGCCGGTAGCTATAGCTCTGATTTGACCCCTAACCTGGGAACGTCCATATGCTGCAGGTGTGTCCATAAAAAGAAAAAAAAAAATCCACTCATTAGAAAATAAAAACAAATGGAAAATTAAGTAAGCCATCAAATCCAGAAGTTGTAAAAAGCACAGTAAAATAAAATCGTGGGGGGAGTTCCCTGGTGGCCTAGCAGTTAAGGATAATGGTATTGTCACTGCTGTGGCTGGGGTTCCGATCCCTGGCCCAGGAACTTCCACACGTCATGGGCACAGCCAAAAAAAAAAAAAAAAAAAAAAATCATGGTGAGTAGAAGGAAGGTATTGATTAAGATAAAATCAGAAAATGGTAAATGGTGAAATAGAAAACAAATAAAATAGAGCTGGCTCATAAAACCAAAACATTTTTTTTAATTAAACCTTCAGTATGTATTAATAGGAAAAAATAAGAAGGCACAAATAAATATCACCAGGAAGCCAAATAGGATTATAAATTCAGGTAACCAAAGTAATGTTAAAAGTAAGAGAACACTAAATAAAATTTTATTGAAGAGATTTTTTATGGAGATAGCATTGGTTTATAACATTATATAAGTTCCATGTGTACAACATTATATTCTGACTTTTGTATACCCTACAATGTGCGTACCACCAAAAATTTAGTTTCCATCTGTCACCATACAATTGATCCCCCTTACTCCTTTCGCCCTCCCCCCAAACCAGAGCCCCAGCTATTCTGTTCTTTGTATCTGCGTGTTTATTTTAAACTAATACATTTCAATGGGAAAAATTTCCAGGAAAAGACGAATTACTAAAATGTACCCAAGAAGTAGGAAAAAAAAAAAAACACCAACATCATAGAAGAAGTCGAAATGATGAAGAGTTTTCTTCTTCCAAACCTTTAACTCACGGATAACTCCCATTTTATATTAATAGTTCCATAATATAGGAAAAGATGAGATGCTCCCACAAATTGGACAGATAGGACAAGAAAGAAAAAGAAAATTATATACTAATCTCACAAATAGAAATATAAAACTCCTAAAGCAAGTAGACTCTAGCAGCTTATTAAAGTGATACATCATGCCCAAACAGAGTTTATTCCAGGAATCTAAGGCTAGTTCATCATTAGCAAATTTATGAACATAATCTGCTACAATGACAGATTAAGGAGACAGACCATATAAACATTTCAATAGATGCAGAAACATTTTTTGACAAAATTTAATAGCCATCTCTGATAAAAAAGAAAAAACCCATAGAAACAAGGGATAGAAGAGAACTTCCTCAACAAACCTTTAGAAAACTGCCAGCAGGTAATTTTGGCTACAGGCACAAGTTTTAGAGTCAACCTGCTTAGGTTTGGATCTTGGGTTCATCATAGACAAGCTGTGTTGTCTTAGACAAGTTACCTAATCTCTCTGAGCTTTATTTTCCTCATTCACAACAATAAGGAAAATAATAGAATCTTCTTATAGTATTGGTATGGGGGTTAAATGACATGACATATATAAAGGCACTTACAAGAGTATCAGGCGATATTAATTATTCAACAAATAGTTGTTATTAGTTCTACATATTGACAAAACATTAAGATGAGAACCAAGACAAGGATGTTCCCTGTTACCACCTACTAGTCAACATTCTGAGGTCCTAACCAATGCAAATCAGGGAAGAAAAATAAATAAGAGAATAAGGATTTGAAAGTAAACAACAAAATTGCTATTATGTGCAACAAATACGGCCACACAGAAATCTGAGCCAGTCAACTGATAAAATGTTAGAACCAATATGAAAGTCCAGCTAGGTGGGTAGATAAGACATCAGCTTACAAAAATCAACAGCTTTTCCATATAACAGCAATAACTTATTAGGACATCTGATGGAAAAAAAGTGTCGTTTACCATAGCAATAGATACGATAAAATACTAGTCATTAGACCCTGAGCAAGTTATTTAACTTCTCTGGGCCTCAGTTTTCTCATATGTCAAATAGAGAAGTTAATAGGAGCTATTTCATAGGGTTCTTAAGAGGACTGAATGAGACAAAGCATGCACAGTATTTAGCAGTGTGCTCCTTCGCACGGACTAAATGGTAACATTCCTACTACTATTGCTATTATTGCTGTTGTTGCTTTTAAATTGTCTGATTTTCTTCCATGCAAAGTCCTGGCGAAAGTGCTATGACTCACAATGTCATTTTCTTTCCGCAAATCAGAAATTCTTCATACTGAGGAGGAAAAGGGTTTGGCCAAAGTGGAAGCATGTCGGAGCCCAAATTATGCACACCATCTGGTTTCCCCTTTAAACAACCAATGGATTCTGATGTACAGAGCAATCAAAAGATTAGCATACTTCAGGGTGCATATGAGAGGTCTGTGGTCTAGAGCAAATCCTGGAATTCTGCCCTTCCCCTTGTCAACAAAATCTCTGAAACACAAGGAAAACTCTGGAGTTAGTCCGGGGTTAAGTCAAGTCAGTCTCAGAGTTTGGCTAATCTTGAGCAGTGTTGAAGGATCTAGAGCTTCTCTTCATAGGTGAGGAGTCACTGCTCTTGCAATGAATGCCCGGTTTCACATGCCCACTCTTTCCCACATGAAGAGAGGGCTGCTTTAGCAACAGGGTGTTACCGAAGGCCTCTCTGGGGAATCTTGGGTCGCTTTAGTTAGGTTCAAATAATTTAGTGTCTGCTTGCAAGTCACTGGAGAGAAACAGATATAGCCTAAGACAGGGTCTCTTCCCTTTCACTCCGAGGCTTTGCACAATGATTCTATTCAGTAATTCATTCCAACAGATCATTTTTGTGGAACCCTGGAAATTGCTAGATTCTTTGCTAAGCATTTTATACATATCATCTCTTAATCATCATAATGACTTTTGAGGTAGATCCTGCTTTTTTTCCTCACTTGGCAGATAGGAAACTGAGGCTCAGAGAAATTAAATGATTTGTCCTAGCTTACCCAGTAAATGAGGAAAGGAGCTAATATTAGAACCAGGTCTGTGGACACCTAGCTCCTCCCACGCGACAATGACCTGAGTGAAGAATACTTCATTCCATTATGCTTTCCACATTTTCTGAAAGTGTGAGTGAGAGAAGTTCTTTTGAGGAAAGCATATGTTAGCTATTTGGCTTCAGCTACCAGTTTTTTCAAGCTAGTGTAAGAAACAAGAAGTTTTTTCCTTCAGGTCACAAGAACAGAAGCTGTCATGTGGTACTACAAACAGTATGTCATGAAAAGGGCAAAGCCAGTCAGCCCTAAGCAATGACTGCCACATTGACAGGATGGCAGTCTTCAAGGGAGTGGCCTTTCTCTTCTGAGGCAGCGAAAAAGTACTGAGGTAATTTCCTGACCCGAGGGCTCTAGAATGTGTTGGAAGTGTAGCAAACTAAAGTTGTCTCTCTTCTGTTCCCAGTTGGCTTAATAATCTAAGATAGTCAAGCAACAGGGACTTCAGCAGAAATTGATCTGCTAGGACTGGACCCCTCTGGGCCAGCCTCTTGTGCCACTCTTACCCCAAGTAAGATTTTTTTTACCTGATGAGACTGAACTTGTACATTATGTGTATGGAGCTCTCTTTCTGGGAAATTTTTTTTCCACTTCTTGGAGGATCCACAGATGTCTGGCTTCAATATGCTAGGCACATCTGTCCAAAATTCAATTCAACCCAAGCAAATGCTCTGCAGGCCATGAGTCCATAACGCTTATGCATTCGTTTCTAGCGAAGATGGTACTTGTTCTCAAGCATGGAGCTACACTCAGCACACCAGACAACCATGATTAACAAATCTTTAAAATTAGAAACGTCTTACCTTGATGAAACTTCTCCGCTAGAGCCTTACAGCAAGCATGCTTTAATGGTTAAAAGTTAGAAGCATTTTCATGAAAATGAAAAAGAAGAAAAGGATGATCGTTAACAACCACTAATCCATATGGTATTAGATATCCCAGCCAATGCAATAAGACATGAAAGAAAGGTTTAAAAATGAAATGACAAACTATTTAGAGCTCATAACACTTTCAAAAGTAATTGGGGAGTTCCCGTCGTGGCGCAGTGGTTAACGAATCCGACTAGGAACCATGAGGTTGCGGGTTCGGTCCCTGCCCTTGCTCAGTGGGTTAACGATCTGGCGTTGCCGTGAGCTGTGGTGTAGGTTGCAGACGCGGCTCGGATCCCGCGTTGCTGTGGCTCTGGCGTAGGCTAGTGGCTACAGCTCCGATTAGACCCCTAGCCTGGGAACCTCCATATGCCGCGGGAGCGGCCCAAAGAAATAGCAAAAAGACAAAAAAAAAAAAAAAAAAAAGTAATTGGGTATATGGTTCACAAGCCAAAGCTAATAGCTTTCTATTCACCAGCAATAACCAATTGGGAAACATAATAGGGGGAAAAAAAACCTTTGAAATACATAGGAATAAATCTGACCAAAGAAATGGTCTGATTTGTATGAAGAAATAAAATTTTTATAAAAATTTATTTTATTGAACAACATAAGAAAAGATCTGCTTACCAATGAAAGAGAGGATGTTGAGGATATAAATTCTCACAAATCTGATTTTATAAGGTCAACATAATGACACTCTAGATTCTAAAAGAAACTTCATAAAATTTGACAAACTGATTCGAAAATTTAAAAATAAAGTAAATGGGCAAGAATAGCCAAGATGATTTTAAAAAGAAATAGACGAGGTACTTGTAAATATCAAAGCTTATGATATCTGAGTAATTAAAATGTATTTGCATAGGACTACACAAAAATAAATCAATAGAGCATAATGAAATGTCTAAAAACTGATTCATGTACCTAGGGGAATTCAGTATATGGTAAAAATGGCATCTTAAATCAGTGAAAAGCCTGACTATTCAAAACACTGCATCTGGATAATTGGTTATCAGTTTAAATAAATAACATACTTACCTAATATAGGTCATTTACAAAACTAAACTCCTCATGAATAAAAGACCTAAATGAAAAATATGGATGTAACCTGCATCTAGAATATACAATAAATGCCTACAAACCAACAAGACAAAGATAATCAATACAACAGCAAAATGGGCAAAGAATTAAAACCAACAGTTCACAGAAGAGTAAACCTGAAAATACATCCAATCTCTCTAGGAATTAAAGACAAGATGCTATTTTCATCCATCAGATTGCCAAAATGTAAATTCTTCAAAACATCAAATATTTGCAAGAGAAGTGGTTACCTGACACTATTCAAGCCACTAGACGTAACTTCCAGGTTATAGGAAGTATAAGGGAAAGAAGAACATGTAAATACCCTGACAAAATAGTACCATGATGAAACAATCAAATACAGAATATGAGACAGTCTACAATACAATAAACTTGGTATCTTTAAAAAGCAATGCCATACGGAAAAAAAAAAATGGTGGGAGTACTGTTCTAGAATAAGAGTCTAAAGGGACACAAAATGCAGAGTTTCATAAATGCCCAAAATGACTCAAAAAGAAATGTAAAAATCTGAATAGACCTATATAAAGATATTGAAGTAATAATGAATTCTCCAAAATGTTTAAAGAAGAATTAACACTGATACTTCACACACTCTCCCAAAATTAGAAGAGGAGGGAAAACTTCCTGACTCCTTCTATGAAGCCAATATTACCCTAACACCAAAACCAAGACACTGCAAAAAAAGAAAAAAGAAAAAAAAAAAAACCCACAGACCAATATACTTTACAAATAATAGATGCAAAATCTTCAACAAGATAGTAGTAAATTAAAGCCAGCAGTATATAAAAAGGATGACATACTATGACCAAGTGGGATTTATCCCAAAAATGAAAGATTGGTTCAACATAAAAAAATCAATCAATGTAACACACCATATTAGTAGAATAAAGGAGGAAATCCCACATGATCATCTCAATAAATACAGAAAAAGCATCTGACAAAGCTAAACATTCCTTTATGATGAAAACACTAGACAAACCAGAGATAAAAGGAAACGTCCTCTGGGAGTTCCCATCGTGGCTCATTGGTTGGTGAATCCGACTAGGAACCATGAGGTTGTGGGTTCGATCCCTGGCCTTGCTCAATGGGTTAAGGATCCGGTGTCGCCATGAGCTATGGTGTAGGTCGCAGACATGGCTCGGATCTGGCGTTGCTGTGGCTCTGGCGTGGGCTGGTGGCTACAGCTCCGATTCGACCCCTAGCCTGGGAACCTCCATATGCTGTGGGAGCGGCCCAAGAAATGGAAGAAGACAAAAAAAAAAAAAAAAAAAAAGGAAACGTCCTCAACTCGATAAAGGGTATCTATGAAAAACCCATAGTTAAAATTATACTTAATAATAAAAGACTGAAAATTTCCCCACAAGATCACAAGACATAAATGTCAACTCTCACCATTCCTATTCAACATTATTTGGAGGTTTTAGCCAGGACGATTGGGTCAGAAAAAGAAATAAATGGTATCTAGATTGGAAAGTAAAAAGTAAAACTATTTCTATTCATAGATATGACCTTATATAGAGAAACTCCTTAAGGAATCTACTAAAAAACTTTTAGAACAAATAAATGGGTTCAAAACAACTCAATATCAAAAAAACAAACAACCCAATTTAAAAAGTGGACAGGTCTGAATAGACATTTTTTCCAAAGAAGACACAGATGGCCAACAAGCACATTAAAAAATGTTTGAAATCACTAATTATCAGAGAAATGCAAATCAAAACGACAATGAGGAGTTGCCACTGTGGTGCGGTGGGTTAAGAATCCAACTGCAGCGGCTCAGCTTACTGCAGAGTAGTGGGTTCCATCCCTTGTCCCATGCAGTGTGTTAACGGATCCAGAGTTGGTACAGCTATGGTACAGGTTGCAGCTGTGGCTCAGATTCAATCCCTGGCACAGAAACTTCCATATGCCACAGGTGCAGCCATTAAAAGAACAAACAAAAAACACCTGTCAAAATGGCTATCATCAAAAAGTCTATGAATAACAGATGTTAGTGAGAATATAAAGAAAAGGGAACCCTAGTACTTGTTGCTAGAATTGTAAATTGGTGCAGTCCCTATGGAAAATAGTATGGAGGTGCGTCAAAAAAAATATAACTACCATATGATCCAGAAATTCCACTGCTGAGTATATATCTGAAGAAAATGAAGACACTAATTCAAAAAGATACATGTTCCCTAATGTTCTCAGAAGGATTATTTACAGTAGTCCAGATATGGAAGCTACCTAAGTGTCCATCAACAGATGAATGGATAAAGTACACACACACACACATACAAACACACAGACTGAGTACAATAGAATATTAGATATTAAAAAGAATGGAATTCTGGCGTTCCCATCGTGGCACAGCGGAAACAAATCCAACTAGGAACCACGAGGTTGAGGGTTCAATCCCTGGCCTCGCTGAGCGGGTCAAGGATCCAGTGTTGCCGTGAGCTATGGGGTATGTCACAGACGTGGCTCAGATCTGGCATTGCTGTGGCTGTGGCTGTGGCCGGCAGCTGCAGCTCCGATTTGACCCCAAGCCTGGGAACTTCCATATGCTGCAGGTGCGGCCCTAAAAAGACAAAAAGACAAAAAAAAAAAAAAAAAAAAGAAATTCTGTGATTTGGAACAACATGGATGGACCTAGAGGGTATTATTCTTAGGGAAATAAGTCAGACAGAGAAAGACAAATATTCCATGTTATCAATTATATGTGGAATATAAAAAATAAAACAAAAATGTATATAATAAAAACATATTCACAGATATAGGAATGTTAAGCAGTGGGGAGATGGACATGGGGTCAAGATAGGAGTAGGGAATTTAGAGATACAAACTACCATGTATAAAATAAATATAACCACAAGGGTATATTGTACAGCATGGGAAATACAGCTGTTATTTTGTAATAATTTTAAGTGGAAAATAATCCATAAAATATTGAAGCACTATGTTGTCTATTTAAAACTAATATAATATTGTAAATCAACTATACTTCAATAAAATAAACAGTTCAGCAAGGTTAAAGGAATATAAATATAAATAATATAAAAATTATATTTTAATACAATAGCAAAGAGCCATCTGAAAATGAAATTAAAAAACCATTTCCATTTACAATAGCATCAAAAAGAACGAAATAATTAGCAATAACTCTAAACGAAGGTGGGCAAAAGTTGTGCATGGAAAACAATAAAATGCTGTTGATAGAAATTAAGATTTAGGAGTTCCCATTGTGGCTCAGCGGAAATGAATCTGACTAGTATCCATGAGGACTCCATCCCTGGCCTCTCTCACTGGGTTAAGGATCTGGCGTTGCCATGAGCTGTGGTGTTGGTCGCAGACGTGGCTCGATCTGGCGTTGCTGTGGCTGTGGCATAGGCCAGCAACAACAGCTCCAATTCGACCCCTAGTCTGGAAACCTCCATGTGCCATGGGTGCAGCCCTAAAAAGACAAAAGACAAAAAAAAAAAAAGAAATTAAGATTTAAATAAAAAAGACAACTCACGTTCATGGATTGGAAGACATTATTATTATCATTAAGATGGCAGCACTCCCGAAATTGATCTATAGATTCAAGGCAATCCTTATCAAAACTCCAAAGGCCTTTTTTTGCAGAGATGGGCTAGCTGATTCCAAAATTCATTTAGAAACAGAAGGGGTCCCAGGATAGCCAAAATCATCTTGAAAAGGAAGAACTACACTGGAAGATTCATGCTTCCCAGTTTCAAAACTTACTACAAAACTACAGTAATCAAGATAGTGTGGTAGTTGCATAAGGATAAACATATAGATCAATGGAACAGAACTCAAAGTCCGAGACCATTTAAAGAGCAAAGAACAGTCTCTTCCACAAATGGTTCTATGACAACTGGATATCCACATACAAAAGAATGAATTTTGACCCAAAACTTAGGTCATATACAAAATTTAATTAAAATGGCTCAAAGACTTAAATGTAAGTCTATAGATACAGATGTACAAAACTTTTAGAAGGAAAAACAGTGAATCTTCATGCATTTGGACTAGACAACATTTCTATGATACCAAAAGTATGAGCAGCCAAAAGGAGGAAAATAGATAAATTGGACTTCATGAAATTTTAAACTTGTGTGTCAAAGGGCACTATCAAGAAAACAACAAGAGGGGAGTTCCCTCCGTAGCTCAGCGGTTAAGACCCGACCAGGCCTCACTCAGTAGGTTAAGGATCCCGCGTTGCTGTGGCTGTGGTGTAGGCCGGCAGCTGTAGCTCTGGCTGGACCCCTAGCCTGGGAACCTCCATATGCCCCGGATGTGGCCCTAAAAAGACAAAAAAAAAAAAAAAAAAAAAAAAAAAAGAGGAGTTCTCTTGTGTTGCAGCCGGTTAAGGATCTGGCATTGTCACTGCAGTGGCTCTGGTCGCTGCTGCAGCACAGGTTCAATCCCTGGCCTGGAACTTAGACATGTGGTGGGCATGGCCACAAAGAGGAGGAAAAGAAAATGCAACCCACAGAACAGGAAAAAATAGTTGTAAATCAGAGATCTGACGAGATGCCTGTATCTACAATACATAAGGAACACATACAACTCAATAATGAATGACAACTCATTTAAAAATGGTAAAGGATTTAAACAGACATTTCTCCAAAAAGGTACACAGGTGACCAAAAAACACAAAAGATGCTCAGCACCATTCGGGAAATTCAAATCTAAACAACAATCAGGAGTTCCTGTCATGGCTCAGTGGTTAACGAACCCAACTAGTATCCATGAGGACTCGGGTTTGATCCCTGGCCTCCCTAAGTGGGTTAAGGATCTGGCCTGGCTGTGAGCTGTGGTGTACATCCCATGTTGCTGTGGCTGTGGCATAGGTCTGCAGCTACAGCTCCAATTCGACCCCTAGCCTGGGAACCTCCATGTGCTGCAGGAGCAGCCCTTAAAAAAAAGACGAAAAACAAAAACAACAATTAGATACCACCTCATGCCCACTAGAATGGCCATAATATTTTTTTAAAAGCAAAGCAACAAATGTTGGTAAGAATTTAAAGAAACTGGAACCCTAATACATTGCTGGTGGTAACGTAAATGGTTTGACTGTTCCTTGAAATATCAACATAGAGTTATTATATGATCCGGAAATTCCACTCCTAGGTACATACCCAAGAGAAATGAAAACGTATGTCCACAATGATTATTGGTGAGGATGTGGAAAAATGAGAATCCCCATACATTGCTGATGGGATATAAGATGGTGCAAAGTCTATGAAAAACTTTGGCAGTTTCTTAAAAACAATTAAACATAAATTTACCATATTACCCTTCAATTCCATTCCTGAGTATCTACTCAAGAGAAATAAAAATGCATCTCACAAAAGACATCCCCTCAAAAAATATGTCCACACAAAAATTCATATGGGAATGTTCATAGCAGCATTATTTATAAAAGCCCCAAAGTGGTTATGAGGTACTACCTCACGCCACTCAGAATGGCCATCATTGATAAGTCCGCAAATAACAAATGCTGGAGAGGGTATGGAGAAAAGGGAACCCTCCTGCACTGTTGGTGGGAATATAAATTGGTACAAGCACTATGGAAAACAGTATGGAGGTACCTCAGAAAACTAAATATGGAACTACCATACGACCCAGCAATCCCACTCTCGGGCATATATCTGGGCAAAACTTTCCTTGAAAAAGATAACATATACCAGTATGTTAATTGCAGCACTATTCACAATAGCCAAGACATGGAAACAATGTCCATTGACAGATGATTGGATCAGGAAGATGTGGTATATATACACAATGGAATACTACTCAGCCATAAACAAGAACAAAATAATGCCATTCACAGCAACATAGATGGAACTAGAGACTCTCATACTGAGTGAAGTAAGTCAGAAAAAGAAAGACAAATACCATATGGTATCACTTCTATCTGGAATCTAATATACGGCACAAATAAACCCTTCCACAGATAAGAAACTAATGGACTTGGAGAACAGACTCGTAGTTGCCAAGGGGTAGGGGGAGTGGGATGGACTGGGAATCTGGGGTTAGTAGATGCAAACTATTGCATTTGGAGTGGATAAGCAATGAGATCCTGCTGTATAAAACTGGGAACTATATCTAGTCACTTATGATGGAGGATAATGTGAGAAAAAGAATGTATATATGTATGTGTGACTGGGTCACTTTGCTCTACAGTAGAAAATTGACAGAACACTGTAAACCAACTACAATGGAAAAAATAAAAATCATTAAACAGAAAAAGCCCCAAAGTGGAAACAACCCAAATGTCTATCACCTGATGAATGGATAAGCAAACCGTGTACTGGTCATACAATGAAATTTTATTCAGCCATAAAAGGAATAAAGGACTCATACCTGCTACAACATGGATGAAGTTTGTGACCATTATAACTAACCAAAGGAAGCCAGACACAAAAGGTCACATATCTGTGATTCGCTTTATATGAAATGTCCAGAATAGACAAATCTATAGAGACAGAAGGCAGATTACTGGTTGCCAGGGATTGGGGGCAGGGGGGGAATGAGAAGTCACTGCCAAGGTGTGAGGTTCCTTTTGCGGGTGATGAGAATGTTCTGCAATAAAATAGCGGTGATGGTTGCACAGTCTGGTGACTATGTTAAAAGCCACGGGATTGTTTGATTTAAAAGGATGAATTTTTTTGGTATTTGAATTACATTTCAATAAAAAAGGCAATTAGTTAACCTCGACTGGATCCCAATTGCCAAATTAAAGCATTGTAAATGACATTTTGAGACACCCAGGGAAATCTGAATGTGAACTAGATACTAAATGATATAAAGTTTGGGAAATTACTGTTAATTTTTGTAGGGGTGATAAGACTGTGTGTGAAAATAAACTGCGTGTGTATAGGAGAATGTCCTTATTTTAGGAGAGGCTTGCTGAAGTATTTAAGGGTCAAGGGTCATGATACAACTTATATTGAAGTGGTTCAGTAAAAAAAGACTGATAGATAGATAGATAGATAGATAGATAGATAAACATGGCAAATGTTAACACTTTTTTAATTTAGATGTGATTATACAGATAATCCTTGTACTATCACCATTTTTTTGTCTTCTTAGGGCCTCACCTGCAGCATATGGAAGTTAGCGGGCTAGGGGTTGAATTGGAGCTGCAGCTGCAGGCCTATGCCACAGCCTCAGCAACACTGGGTCCAAGCCACGACCTGGGTGGCAGCCTGCAGCAACACTGGATCCTTAACCCACTGAGGCCAGGGATCAAACCCACATCCTCAGAGAGACAGCAGCGGGTTCTTAACCCGCTGAGCCACAACGGGAATTCTGTACTATCACATTTTATAATTTCATTTATTTATTTATTTTTGGCTGCACCCGTGGCAGATAAAAATTCCCAAGCCAGGGATCAAACCTACGCCACTGCTGTAACCAGAGTCGCAGCAGGGACAATGCTGGATCCTTAACCCAGTGAGCCCCAAGGGAATTCCACTCTCACATTTTTTATGTTTGAAATTTCCACAGCAAAAGCTTGAAAAAAAGAGTTGCAAAAGACTGGGGAAACACAAGTTCATACACTTCAGTGGAATTTCAACTTTGCAAAACCACTTAAGAGTGCGATTTTGCAGTATCTTTATTACAATGCAAAAAGGGAGCCATTCACCATGACCCAATGATTCCCATTCTTCATATCTACCATAGAGAAATTCCTGCTCAATTACACAAGGAGCCAGAAACCAAGGCTTTCGCTGAAGCACTGTTTGCAAATAAACCTTGTAAACAACTTAAAGGTCCATTAATAAGGGAATAATTATATAAATCAAAGTGGTTCCATCATACTCCACACTATGCAGCAATTTATTGTAAATGAGCTGGATCTTTACGTACGTGACAAGATCTTCAAGATAACGCAGGGCAAAAAAAAACCAAGTTGCAGAATGACACGTACTATGCAGCATGTGTATAAAAAAATGCAAGCTCCACATAATCCTCCGTATTTGTATAGATCCCTATATAGGCATGTAAACACGGAGAAAAAGTTCTCAAAATATACATACCGAATAGCTGACACTGCAAACTTCGGGAGGGAGCGGGGAGTGAGATTGAGTGCGGTGATACCACACACGTGACCACAACCCAACAGAGAATGGAAGAAAGGAGAGGAGGGGGCAAAAGGGAGTTCAGGGGACATGGAGGCCGATGAATGATGGTTGGCTTAAGTATCTAATGTAGAAAAGCAACAAAAAACCTGAAGGATATTTTTTTTTAAGTATTTTCCCTCATATAGCACAGCAAGGAGTCGGGTAGCAGGAGGCACAGAAGATTTTATCTGCTTGACTTCTCTCATTCAAGGGCTCCTCTGGTCCCTCCCAATTTGGCTGACACACAGCCCCTCACCTGGGGACTGGTCTTAGCTCGCCGAAGCTGGCTTGGCGTTCCTGCTTACCAGAGAAAGGGGATTCTATTCCCCGTCCATTCTGTTCCAGGAGCACAGATTCTCATCTCTCAGGCCCAGCTCCCAGAGCAGCCCTGTCTGAGGGACTGTCACTATCTTAGATGCTTTCCCAAGTTTTCCTCTGGCCTACAGGGGACTGGAGACACATCATCAACAGTATTTGAGGAGTTCCCGTCATGGCTCCGTGGTTAACAAACCCAACTAGCATCCATGAGGATGCAGGTTCAGTTCTCTGGCCTCACTCAGTGGGTTAAGGATCCAGTGTCATCATGAGCTGTGGTGTAGGTTGCAGATGTGGCTCGGATCCAGCGTTGCTGTGGCTGTGGTGTAGACCAGCAGCTGCAGCTCCGATGTGACCCCTAGCCTGGGAACCTCCATATGCCGCTGGCACGGTCCTAAAAAAGCAAAAACAAATAAACAAGCAAAAAAACAAAAAAAACCCAGTATTTTAACAAATAATACAACAGTGACTTGACTGAGAGAGAAAGAGAATAAGGGGAACAGAGAATGGAAGCCAAGGGGAGAGGGGAAGGGGAGAAAGTGGAGGAGGGGAGGGAAGAGGGGAGGGGAAGAAAGAGATGCATGTGAAGAACGGGGCTTGGAAAATGTGAGAAAAAGAATATATATATATATGTTTATATATGTGTATACATATACCTATATGCATACATGTACATATATATTACATATATATGTGTATGACTGGGTCACTTGCTGTATGGCAGAAATTGACAGGACATTTAAATCAACTGTAACAGAAAAAAATAAAAATCATAAAAAAAAAAGAACGGGGCCATGGGCCTGGTCTGTCTCGTGAAGTGGGTGGTGCTTCTGCGGGCTCCAGTCACCCTAGCAGTTCTGTAAGATCCCTTGTTCCGCTCTGAAAATTCAAGTTTTACGGGCTGATGTTTGTCCCCTAGCCTGCAGAGGCTTTGCTTCGGGATGTGCGGCGTGGCTATGCGTGTGACCGTCTGGTCTGCATTCACACGGATCCTGATGGTCAGGGATGACCTAGGGCTGTGTGGACAGCAGGTGTGGCCCTGCTCTAATCAGTGTCCCGAGTGGTTTCACAGGCCTTTGGGGGTAGCGATTCACTGATGGGGGAGATGGCTTTGAGACCTGACTCTACGTAGCAGGTCCCTCAAATTGTTGGAGATGGCGAAGTGGATCTTGGTTTCATCAAGTTCAACCTAACGCTCTATAAAGAAGCATCGTGGGACCCATTGAGGGGCTGACACCTATGTCCCAAGTGGACTCTGGTCTGGTTGTTGGTTACCCAGAGGTGTGGAGGACCAGTCCTGGCTATGGGGACCTGGTCTTACAGGTCATTTCCTCTTGCTGGAGCAGTGTGCACCGGCCAGATCATGGGTCGTCCAGGGAACAGGGGCAGCACGAGTGGCAGGTCAAACCAACAAATGAAGAGGATGAGTTCCCATCGTGGCTCAGCAGCAACGAATCTGACTAGCATCCATGAGGATGCAGGTTCAATCCCTGGCCTTGCTCAGTGAGTTAAGGATCCAGCTGTGGTATAGGTCGCAGACCCAGCTCGGATCTGGTGTTGCTGTGGCTGTGGCGTAGGCCAGCGGCTACAGCTCTGATTTGACCCCTAGCCTGGGAACCTCTGTATGCTGCAGGTGCGGCCCTAAAAGGACAAAAGATAAAAAAAAAAAAAATTTCAGAGTTCCATGGTGGCTCAGCCAGTTAAGGATCCAGCATTGTCACTGCTGTGCTTGTGCTCAATTCCTGGCCTGGGAGCTTCCACATGCTGTGGGTGTAGCCAACAAAAAATTTTCCACCCTAAAAGCCACCGCTGCCTATTCACAGCTTAACAACACATGTAATATGACCTATTATTTAATAAAAAGGATAAAATATATCACAACCTCCTTATCTTTTGGGTTTTCTGACATAGATAAAGAAATATGGCAGTGTTACTAAGTCCCTTCTTCCATAAAAAGAAGCCAAAACTTTCACAAAATGTTCCACTTCCATGGCCACGGCATCAGCTTGAGACTTTATAAAATTGCTACTTAGAGTCAAAGGAAGGAACACACCCATTGCAGCACGTTGGTTAACAGATTTGGCACTGAAGTTAGAGAGCCTGACTTCGAATCCCGTCTCTATCCCTCAGTAGCTGTGCGACCTAGCAAAATGGATTCACCGCTCTAAGTCTCCACTCCATCATCTGAACACTAGGAATAATATTAATTGGGCCTACCCCAGGGGGATCATTTTTGAGGATTAAATGAGGTTGCTGGATAACATGCTTAAGAGGATTAAGACAGCATCTAGTACAAAGTATACACTACATGGTAGCTACCATTATTACAAACACCACAAGGTAGAGGGTCTAAACAAAAAAAGATTGACCATTGCTCTCCACTCTGTAAGACAAAGCCCACCAAACATTTAAGCTCCAGAGCTATATAACACATTTTCTGGAGACTCTCTGGCTTGTATTCCAGTGTTTTTTTGTCTTAAATGACTCCTTCTCCTGTGCTGATGACCTATAGATGGTTCATGACCCCTGACTCTGGCCTACTCGTTCCACTCTTGCCCACTCGCCAATAAAGGACTTAACTAAATGCTAATTTCTCTCCCTCAGCGATTTCTGGAGATGGTAGGAGAATCTGGGAGGAGGGCAGGTAGGAGGGCTGAGGTTTCTTAACTCTGGATTCTGAACTAGGCCACCTAAAGAGCTAGGCTCAGCCTGGGCCAGGGGAGAGGACTAGATGGTACCTGCTGCCCCCAACCCCTTCCTCCCGGGCAATGGGAGTATTGTTTAGAGCCAGGGGCTCGCTTGTCTTCCAAGCTCCCCGGTTTCTTATTTTACAATGACCTTGGAGCTGTTGAAAGGAGACTGACCATCTGTGTGGTTTTGGAAGGCCAACCATTGCCTTGCACTGAGAATTCTACCTTAGGGCCAATGTGAGACTTGGTCTCTGATGAGATGTCTTTCTGTCTAGTACATATGATGGCTTTAGTGGCAGGCTGAGACGTGCCCCATCATTTCATTTACACGTGAATCATCAGCCTCCACTGCCTTCTTGAGCACTTTACCTTGTTTCTGGCAGTGAAAATTGCTTACAAATGTACACACATGCAGAAACACATTTCCCATAAGGGTGATACCCACTGATGTCACACTAAGCAGAGATCAGAACGCAACAAAAAATGGAAACCCAAGTTATTAGAGGCTCAAACTACGGCAGCAACCTAGTGACAGGGGGAGGAAAAATGGGAGTTTATGACACTTTTTAGCTCAGGGGAGAAAAAAAAAAACCTCAAAATGTTCAATATGGAAGACTAGGTCTAGAGAAAAACAAAAAGGGAGGAAATGAGCCCAAGACCATCTTTGAAAAGCAGTCTCTGTGGGGTTTTGGCTTATGGCCTGGAAAGTTAACAGAAGTTAAATTCTTCCAGTGAGAGCTAGGGAAAAGTGTCCATGAGACAAGCTGAGTTTATCAATAAAATTCTCAGCTTTGGGGTTCATATTCAAGTCCATTTTCATTTGTCCACAGAGTAAACCCATATTTATTTATTTTTATTTTATCTTTTTTATTTTACTATTATTTTATTTTATTTTACTTTACTTTACTTTACTTTACTTTACTTTACTTTACTTTACTTTACTTTACTTTACTTTACTTTACTTTACTTTACTTTACTTTATTTTATTTTATTTTATTTTATTTTATCTCTTTAGGGCTGCACCCATGGCATACAGAAGTTCCCGGGCTAGGGGTTGAATTGGATCTGTGGCTGCCAGCCTATACCACAGACACAGCAACGTGGGATCTGAGCCATGTCTGTGACCGACACCACAGCTCACGGCAATGCAGGGCCCTTAACCCACTGAATGAGGCCAGGGATCAAACCCACGTCCTCATGGATACTAGTCAGGTTCGTTACCACTGAGCCATGATGGGAACTCCAACCTGTATTTATTGTGCATCTATGATGTGCCAGGCACCCTTCTAGGCCCTGGGTGGGGGGAAGGGGTAAACAAGCCACACAAAGTCTCTGTTTCAATGGCGCCTACTTCCTTTTTTTCTATGGGGGTGGATTCCCTTTCCAGGATCCAAATTCAGACTGTCTTATCTTGTTCAGAAGGCAACAGCCCACTCCGACCACCCAAACCCACCCCCCTCTTTGTGCTCAAACCCAAGGCCCAGAGTCCAAGACAAAGTTCTGGGTTTCATTTCTTTTCTTTTTTTTTTGTCTTTTTTTTTTTTTTTTTTTTTTGGTCTTTTTGCCTTTTCTAGGGCCACTGCTGTGGCATATGGAGGTTCCCAGGCTAGAGGTCGAATCGGAGCTGTAGCTGCCAGCCTATGCCAGAGCCACAGCAACGCGGGATCCGAGCTGCGTCTGCAACCTACACCACAGCTCACGGCAACGCTGGATCCTTAACCCACTGAGCAAGGGCAGGGACCGAACCCGCAACCTCATGGTTCCTAGTCGGATTCGTTAACCACTGCGCCACGACGGGAACTCCCCCTGGGTTTCATTTCCTGCAGCAGTTAAGAGCCTTGGGCCACTTGCCATCTTGACCTCTGAGTCTCTATTTTACAGCGTTCCCCTCTATCCCCCCCCACAGACCCCCCACCACCACCAGGTTTGTCTTGTGGGGTCTAGACACAGACATAGGACAAATAAGCCCTTCAAATGAAACAAAACCGTCATTGTCACATCCTCATTAGGGACCCTATTATATACTCTCCGCACAAGCCCTGACACTGGCCAGTGCCAATCTGCCAAGGAAAGCAGAACAATCCGTCTCTGATAGGCTCTTGGCTCCCAGCAGGGGTTCAGGATGAAGCCCAAGCGTGGAGGATGAGGCCTTGCTTACTGGCAAAGGGAGAGGGCAGGATAACAGTCTGAGATGGTTGCCAAGAGCTCCTTCTGAGCTGAGGGGCAGGGCCTAGAGGTCTGCGGACCTCATCCCAGCTCTGCTGTTAACTCCGATGAGCAAGCTTCTTCATCCTGCCAAGCCACACGCTGGCAATGAATACAAATAATCACCGTGCTTCAACCGACAACATTCGCCAGACTTAGAAAAAGCTTTGCGTGTCTGGGTGAGGGGACTGATGCGGCATTGTCTCTGGTGTTGAAGGGATCAGAATGTGCATTTGCATGGGGAAAGCAAGAGAGGGGTGACGGCTTGAGAGGCAGGCTCTTTTGCCAACAGATCTCAGTCATTCCGGGGCCTTCTCCATTGCCTATCTGCACATCCGTTCCTGTGAGTAGTGAGGCGCGTATGCGGGGAGGCTGATTGATGTCACAGAGGATGACAGGGACTCCTCACAGCCCACGCTTGGGCCCCCTGCCTGGGGAAGAATCCACAGGATGGTTCAAGGGAGGGGGCGAACCATGGGGAAGAGGCTGGGGGTAGTCGACGATGATGAGCATAATCCACACTTTTAGGTTGTACATCCCAGGAGCTGCAAGATGTGAGAAGCGGATCCCTTGAAATAAGGATTTCCTATATCCTTTCGGTGCTTTGTCCTCAAGGATGCTGCTCCCATCACTTTAAACTCCCGTCTCTATGCTGATGAGATCCTCAATGTCTATCTCCTCCTCCCTGGAGGATTCTAAGCCCACATTGAATGTCTCTGCCAGAAACCTCAGGGGGATGAGTAAAAGTCAGCATGTTCTAAGCCAAACCTGTCATCCTCTCTTCCCACCCACCAGCAATCCTCCCAAACTTGCTGCTTTGTTTTCATGGCAAGAAGCGATGGGATTCTCATTTATCTCTTCCTTCCGCTCCTGTAACTTCTGGATAACAAGCTCTACCAATCTATTCCTTTCACTTCTTTTTTTTTTTTTTGATTAATGGATGGATAATTCCTTATTGCTGAATTGATCTGTGGTCCCAGTTTTGTTATTCTGTCATATAAACAGTGACCTAAGAAGCCTTCCAGTGTTTCCAGTATTACACACCCTTAAATATAATCTGGGTGGGTTTGGTCTCATTGATGTTTTTTTTTCATTTTGCTTCCTACTGTCACCAGTTTAACTTTATTGCCTGTTGTCTGGATTACTGCAATAACCACTCTGCTGCCGACTAATTCATTCACCATTCATTTAATATATATTTATTGTATGTCTACTACATGCCAGGAACTGCTTCAGGCATGGAGGCTTCAAGAGTAAATAGGACAGATCCTGCTCTTATGGAACTTACATTCTAGTTACTGGGAGGGGAGAGCGAGGAGTAAACATTTAAAGAATAAGATAATTGGATAGAGATAAATAATATGAAGAAAATAAAACAAGTTGCTGTATTAGCAAGTGATGGCAGGAGTTCCTGTCGTGGCTCAGTGGAAACAAATCTGACTAGCATCCACGAAGATGCAGGTTCGATCCCTGGCCTCGCTCAGTGGGTTAAGGATCCAAAGTCACCGTGAGCTGTGGTGTAGATTGCAGACGCAGCTCGGATCCGGCATTGCTATGGCTGTGGGATAGACTGGCAGCTACAGCTCCCACTCGACTCCTAGCCTGGGAACCTCCATATGCCACAGGTGTGGCCCTAAAAAGACAAAAGACAAAAATAAAAAGGTTATGGCAAGGAAGGAAGTCTATGTTAGGCAGTCAAGAAAGGTCCTTCTGAGACAGTGACATCTATGTTGCATATTAAATGACAAGAAGATGGCTATTGCATTTAAAGAATTAGGAGAATAGGAGTTCCTGTCATGGCTCAGTGGTTAAAAAACCCAACTAGTATCCATGAGGATGCAGGTTCGACCCCTGGCCTCATTCAGTGGGTTAAAGATCTGGCATTGCCGTGAGCTGTGGTGTAGATCGCAGATGAGGCTAGGATCCAGTGTTGCTGTGGCTGTGGCACAGGTCAACAGCTACAGCTCTGACTCGTCCCTCTAGCTGGGAACCTATATATGCCTTGGGTGCAGCCCTAAATAGACCAAAAAGACAAAAACAAAAAACAATTAGGAGAATAGTGTAAGAAGAGAGAAGAATTAGCACAGAGGCCTTAATGGACTTGTTTACAAAACAGAAAAGACAGTGAGACTGAAATATGGTGAGCAAGAGGAAATCTGGCACAAGCTGAGGCTGAAGACTCATGCAAAAATCATCCAAATCCTGCAGGAAAGAGGTTGGATTTGATTCTAAGTGCAATGAGAAACTATTGGATGGTTTCAAGCAGATGAGTGATGATCAGACTTATATTTTAAAAATCTCTCTCTGGAGGCCCTGTGGAGAACTAATTATAGGCCCTGTAATTAATAATTATTATATAATGATAATAATATGGAGGAACAAAAGTAGAAGTGGGAAGGCCAGTTAGGAGACTATTACAGTGGTCTAGGCAAGAGACGATGGTGGCTTGACCAAGATGCGAGCAATGTAGGCAGAATGGATGGATTTTTTTTTTAATGTTTTGGAAGTGGGACCAATAGGATTTATTGATAAACAAATGACTAGGCTGTGTAGGGTGAGAGAAAGCAGGATCAAGAATGAGGCTTAGGCTTTGGTCTTGGACAAAAGATAACCATTTCCTTAGATGGGTAAGCCTGAGGTAAAAACAACTTGGTGGTGGGGGTGAGGGATACATGGATCAAGGGAGTTTTGGGGGGCCATGATGAGTTTGAGTTTGAGATGCAATTGACCTCTAAGTAGAGATTTAAGTAAAAAGTAAGATAAATCAATCTAAAGCTCAACGGAGAGGTGAGAACTGAAGATAATGCTTGCTGAGCATTATCAGCAAGTAGATATTTTTTTCTTTACTTTTCAGGGCTGCACCTGTGGCATATGGAAGTTCCTTGTCTAGGGGTCGATTTGGAGCTACAGCTGCCAGCCTACGCCACAGCCACAGCAATGCTAGATCCGAGTCACGTCTGTGACCTACACCAAAGCTCACAGCAATGCCAGATCCTTAACCCACTGAGCAAGGCTAGGGATAGAGCCCACATCTTCATGGATGCTAGTCATTGAGCCACAATGGGAATTTCCAGTAAGTAGATTTTTTTGTTTTATTTTGTTTTATGGGCCGGACCCATGCAGCATATGGAGATTCCCACCCAGCAAGTAGATTTTTAAAGCTATGAAACTGGATAAAATCATTTTGAGAGAGAGTACTGTCATTGTAAGAAAGGAATAGAGGACATAGAGATAAGCTGTAGGGTGTTCCAACATTTTGAGATTAGATAGAGAAGAAAAGGAGACTGAGAAGAAATGGCTAAAGAAATAATAGGAAAATCGGAGAGTATGGAGTTGGGGAAATCAAGAGAAGAAAGTGCTGCAGAAAGAGGATGGAGAAATGACCATTGGATGGGACTCCATGGAGGTCATTGGTGACCCTAACAAGAGTATTGATCATAACATACCTGGGGGTAGAAACCTGTTTAGAGCAAATAGAGAAGAGAATGATAAGTAAGGAAGTGGAAACCACAGTATAGACACTCTTCCTTTTTCTTGAAAGTTTTGCTATTAGGGTGGTAGAACAATGGGTAGGAAGCTGGAGCAGAGTGTAGAATTAAAGATGGTTTTCTTTCTATTTTTTTTTTTTTTTTGTCTTTTTGGGTTGCACTCTCAGCATATGGAGGTTACAGGGCTAGGAGTCGAATGGGAGCTGTAGCTGCCGGCCTATACCACAGCCACAGCAACGTGGGATCCCAGCTGCTTCTGCAACCTACACTACAGTTCATGGCAACACCAGATCCTTAACCCACTGAGCAAGGCCAGGGGTAGAACCTGCGTCCTCATGGATGCTAGTCAGATTCGTTTCTGCTGAGCCACAACGGGAACTCCAGTTTTCATTTTTTTAAAGCAGCCAGCTAACACTGCGCATCTGTGGAGAAAGGATTGATGATGCAGAGAGAACGATACCATGGCAAGAGAGAAGTCCTTGAGGTGACCAGAGGAGATGGCACTTCCTGTACTCTGCCATCAGACGGTCTTCCAAAAGGGCAGTTTCGATGATGCAATTCCTCTGCTCTGAAATGACCCACGGCTCTCCACTGCCTACTCAATAAACTCAACTTTTTAGCCTGGCAGTTAAGCCCAGCCCCATCAAACCTTCCAGCCTTGTTATCCTTCAGCAATGCCCTATGTGTACCCCATGTAAAAGCCAGCATCAGCTACTTGCTGGTACCTCCATATGGTGTGTGTTCTCATCTCCTGGGTGCTTTGCTGGTCAGTTCTGCCTGTTGAAAGCCTCATGTTCCAGTGCCTTTCCTGATGACCCCAAAAGAAATGATCCCTCCTCTTCCTAGCACCTACAGCACTTTGTAATTCTTAAGGCCTGTAGAAAAGCTACAACCATTAGCGTTTATATAGTTTCAGCTTATAAGGCTAGGTGTATGTTCTTATTTACACTCAGGATTAACACCGTCCCATCTTACCATTGAGTTTGAACATGTGTCTCATCCCTCCATTTAATGATCAATTAACTCTCTGAGGTCAGGGTCCTGGCATTATCCCATGAATGACAAAAAGTAGGAATTTACTAAGTATGGAGCATAAAATGTCATCACCTCTTCCTCCATTCACAGTGTATCTCACTTAATGCAGTCAACCTATTTCTGAAAGTTAAAAAGCATCTTGAATTTCTGTAAGTGAATCCTTCATGGCATCTACTTCAGAGGCTGTCAGTTTTAAAGAGGCCTATCTCTTATCATGGTGATCAGTCTGAAATGTATAGAAATATCGCATCACTATGTCATGTCATAGGCATTAACATAGTGCTGTAGGACAATTATACTTCAAAACCCAAAAAATAAACTTATAGAAAAAAAGATGAGGTTTGTGGTTACTAGAGGTGGGGTGGTGGGGAGGGTGGTAATTAGATGAAGGCAGTCAAAAGATACAAACTTCCCAGAGTTCCCGTCGTGGCGCAGTGGTTAACGAATCCGACTGGGAACCATGAGGTTGCGGGTTCGATCCCTGCCCTTGCTCAGTGGGTTGACAATTGGGCGTTGCCGTGAGCTGTGGTGTAGGTTGCAGACTCAGATCGGATCCCTCATTGCTGTGGCTCTGGTGTAGGCTGGCAGCTACAGCTCCAATTCGACCCCTAGCCTGGGAACCTCCATATGCCGGGGAAGCGGCCCAAGAAATGGCAAAAAGACAAAAAAAAAAAAAAAAAGATACAAACTTCCAGTCATAAGATAAATAAGGACTAGAGATGTAATATACAACATGGTTAATATAATTCACATGAATATAATTAACATGAATATTAATATGAAAGCTGTTAAGAGCGGTAATCCTAGGAGTTCTTATCACAAAGAAAAGCACTTCTTTTGTTTAATTTTGTTTCTGTATGAGATGAGGGATGCTCATGAAACTTATGGTTATCATTTCATGATGTATGTAAGTCAATTCATGATGTACGCCCTAAACTTATACAGCGCTGTAAGTCTATTATGTCTCAATAAAACTAGAAGATAAAATATATATATATATATATAAAAGAAACTGCCTCTCATCCACTGGGGAGTACTGAGCTTCCACTCCTTTATATGGCCAGGTACTGGGTCATAAGTGAGTTCTAGGGCAGGGTTATGTCTTATGCACCAGCACGTCGAGAGCTATACACGATGCATATGAAATTGCAGCATTAGCCAAGATTGGCTGCTTTAAGGATTATAAACACTGAGAGAATGCATATGGGAAAGACAGGGGAATGAGATATTCATAGCAACTACTATTTGCAATCATAAATAGTACTTACATAGCACGTTTTTATGTGCCAGTGCTATTCTGAATGGTTTTTTTTTTTTATGTATTATCTGATTTTTCTTTACAAAGCCCTTAGGAACAGGTACTATCCACATCTTTAGTTACAGATGTAGCAACTCAGGCACATCCAGGTTGAGTGACTTGCCCAAGTCACACAGGTGACCAGGCTGAGATTTGGGACCCCACCCCATCTGTACTCAGGCTCTCTACTGCCTCACAGGAGATTACACAATATTTTATACCTTTCTAAGCCCTCTAATCTCTATCTCTTGTGTCCTCACAATCAATATGGGTCATAAGCTGAGCCAAGACGACATGGCCATTTTACAGAGGAGTAAACTGAAGCCCAGGGAAGGGAAGTGGCTTGTTTACAGTCCTATGCTTGTTTGACCACAGTCTCCTCCGTCTTCATGGAGCAAGTCCCATCACCACCAACACAGGACCACCCACCTCATTTACTGCAGGGAAAACAAGTGGGCCACCCATCCTCTAGGGCTGAGACACTTCAACTTTTTCTTTTGTTGACAGCAAATGAGTATAATCAAATGCATGTAAAGGACCCAGACGAGTGCCCAGCAAATAGTAAACACTCAGCAAATGATAATGTGCTTCTCTTCTTGCCTTTTTCTGTCTCAACTGCCACAGACCTCTCTCTGCCCACCATCAGGCAAGGCTCTCTTCTGGCCCCCAGTTGAGCAGGTCAGCCAGGGTGGCCCTTGTTAACCATAAGAGATGAGGTTACAGAGTGAAACTTAGATCAGTAAATGAGAAGGCTAGACGACTTCATCTTAGTGGCATGGCAATGGCAGAAACAAAAGCTCAGAGGCAGGGTCAAATAGAGGTGACTAGTGCTGAAAAGTTGCTGCCCACTGGAGCCCCAGTCCAGCATCACCAATGCAATTGGTGAGTCACCTGCTACCCCCACAGCTTAGCCCAGCTCTGGCCCAAGGAAACAGCAGGTGGGATGGAATGAAATCAGCCATGGAGGCAGTAGCTTGGAATCTTGAGACCATCACTTCCTGGGGGAAAATTAGTTTTGCTCATTACACCAGGGTCTCTATAGTGGGAGGCGTGTGACTAGGCATGACTGCTGGCGAGACAGGTGACCCTTAATAAAATAGATCCAACTTCTGTTTAGCAAATCCAACCAATTATCTTCCTTTCTCGACTTTCCAATTACCTACCTTCTCATCATGCTGGGAAACATTTCACATCACGCTGAGGAGGGTAGCGAGTTTAGGGAAATCTCTTATTTAAGTGAAAAAGAAACCCATACCTGTATGCTAAATTTGCCGCAATTCTTCTCAAATATCAGTAGAAATATTGTGCTTAAAATGTCGGAAAATAGAACTGTCGAAAATAAAAATATAACAGAATGCCTGCAACCCGGCTGTATCTGCCAATAACACACTGGAAAGTGTTAGCAGTGTGGTTCTGCTTTTCACTCGTGTCACATCGCCTTAGCGCTTCCAAACTGACATTCAAGGTAATTTCCTATACATTTTGGGCACTTTGCCCATCGCTTCCCCTTGTTGGCCTCTTTCCAGACACCTGTGCCTGATTCGACCTGTAGCATCTGATGAGGATCCTTGAAAAGAAAAGCTCACAAGCGCCTAAGATCTAAGATGGAAGTCAATTTCATTGCAGAGGGGAGGAGAGGGGGAAAAGGGCTGAAGAAGTCTGCGGCCAGGGTGTCTATTCACTAGGCTTCCCCTTGCAGAGGCTGTGGAGACCACTGCAAGCTTTCACGTCATATATCATAGCTCGAATCATCCATCCTTTAGATATTTCTGAGTCTCCTATGCCAGCACCACCCCCCTCCCAAGAGGTTCATGTTCACAATCTCAATGATCCAGCTTAGGTGGATCAAATGCCAAAATGGCAGCTTTTCTTGGAATTTCTGTTCCACTAACCTGCAAAGCACATTCTAAGATCAAATTCTCATAGTCACAGATGACAGCACAGATGGGAAAATTAACACTTATGTGTAAAAGCACTCCAGAACTCTGGTATGTACATTCTCCAAAGCTGCACCTGAGGAACTGCTACTACACCCTGGGAGATGATGATAGATGGGATTATCCAATAAGGTACCCATGAACTTGCCAGGGAGCACTCATCTCCCTATTTCTTTTTTTATTTCATTTGATTGATTGATTGTCTTTTTGCCTTTTCTAGGGCCGCTCCCACAGCACATGGAGGTTCCCAGCTAGGGGTCTAATCGCAGCCATAGCCACTGGGCTACGCCAGAGCCACAGCAATGCGGGATCCGAGCCGTGTCTGCGAACTACACCGCAGCTCACGGCAACGCCGGATCCTTAACCCACTGAGCAAGGCCAGGGATCGAACCCTCAACCTCATGGTTCCTAGTCGGATTCGTTAACCACTGCGCCACGACGGGAACTCCATCTCCCTATTTCTAATGCAACATCCCGGGAGTGACCAGGGTACTTGGACAGAAAATAAAGGAAAGGACCAGCAACCTTGATACCAATGTTTTGGAAAAGTTGCCAACTCTATTTCTAAGAGTTCCTACACAAAGCAGGGTGGTTAAAGACCAAACGAAGGGAGTTCCCTGGTGGCTCAGCAGGTTAAAGATCCAGCGTTGTCACTCCTGTGGCTCTGGTTACAGGTGTGGCTCAGGTTCAGTCCCCAGCCTGGGAACTTCTACGTGCCATAGGTGTGGCAAAAAAAAAAAAAAAAAAAAGAAGAAGAAAGCAGAACTTATCCTTGGTAGATGTGCTATTAGCAGCCATTGCGAGAAGGCAGAAGGAAAATCAGGAGCAACCAAAGGCCATCCTCCCAACATATGTGAAGAGTAGGAGGTAGCACATTGGGGAAGGACACTCATCCATTGTTTGGTGATGTGATGGCGACACTGTGGTGGAGAGCAAGAGACACTCAGTGGAAGCCTCGATTCTCCTTCAAACTCAGTCACTGTTTCACTGTGTGGCTCTAGGCAAGTAAGTTTATGAAAGTTCCTCATCCACAAAATAGATAAAGTTTAGCCTTCCAGACCACTTGTCCGCTTCAAAGCATGATGACAGAATTACTTGCAGTATACTTTGCTTTCTTATAATGGTTGAAACCACCCAAAATCTCTGGACAAGTATGTTTTTAAGAATCAATAAAGAACCACATTAATTATCAGAAAGAGAAATTAAGAAAAATATCTGATTTAAAATGTCATCAAAAAACAATTAAAATACCTTGAAACATATTTAACCAAGCAGATGAAAGACATGGACACTGAAAATGATAAAACATTGAGGAAAGAAACTGAAGAAGACACAAATAAGTGGAAATAGATATTGTCTTCATGGGTTGGAAGACTTAATATTGTTTAAATGGCTATACTACCCTAAACCATCTACAGAGTCAGTGCAATTGCTATCAAAATTCCAATGGCATTTTCCGCAGAAATAAAACAAACATTCCTCAAATTTATATGGAACCACAAAAGATTCAAATAGCCCAAGCAATCCTGAGAAAGAACGAAGTTGGAGATATTGTGCTCCCTGATTTCGAACCATATTCAAAGCTATAGCAATGAAAACTGTACGGTATTATCCTAAAAACAGACACACAGAGCAATGGAGCAGAAGAAAGAACCCAGAAATAAACTCAGGAATATATGGACACTTAATTGATGACAAAAATCCAATTATATACAGTGGGGAAATAGTTTTCTTCAATAAATGTGTTGAGAAAATTGAACAGCCACATGCAAAAGAATGAAACTGGACCATTATCTTACACAATGCACAAAATTTAGCTCAAAATGGATTAAAGACTTAAATGTAACACCTGAACCATAAAACTCCTAGACAAATACACAAGCGGTAAGCTCCTTGACGTAGATCTTGGCAATGATCTTTTTGGATCTGACATCAAAAGCAAAGGCAACAAAAGCAAAAATAAACAAATGGGACTACACCAAACAAAAAATTTCTGCACAGCAAAGAAAACCATCAACAAAATGAAAAGGCAACCTACCAAATGGGAGAAAATATTTGCAAATCATATATCTGATAAGGGGTTAATAACCAAAATACATAAAGAATGCATACAACTCAATAGCTGGAAACAAAACAAAACAAAAAACCCAAAATAATCCAATTAAAAGTGGGAAAAGGATCAGAATAGACATTTTTCCAAAGAAGACATACAGATGGCCAACAGGTATATTAAAAGATGCTCAACATCACTAATTATCAGGGAAATACAAATCAAACCACAATGAGATATCACCTCTCACCTGTTAGAATGGCTGTTATGAAAAAGACAAGAAATAACAAGTGTTGGCCAGGATGTTAAGGAAAATGAAGTCCTGCGTACTGTTGGTGGGACTGTAAATTGGTGCGGCCACAATGGAAAACAGGATGGGGGCTCCTCAAAAAATTAAAAATATAGCTACCATATGATCCATAAATTATACCTCTGGGTACTTATCTGAAGAAAATTAAAACACTAAAATAAAAAAATATATGCACCCCATGTTCACTACAGCATCATTTACAATAGCCAAGACATGGAAGAAGATGTGGAAGACAAACACACACACATAGGAATATTATGCAGCCATTAAAAGGAATGAAATCTTGCTGCTTGCAACAATATGGATAAACCTTGAGGGCATTATGCTGAGTGGAATATGTCTGGGAAAGACAACACAATATAATCTCACATTTATGTGGAATCTAAAACAAAAAACAAACAAACAAAAAATAATCCGAGTTCACAGATACAGAGAACAGACTGATGACTGCCAGAGGCAGGGTATGGGGTGGGTAAAATGGTGAAGGAGATTCAAAGGTACATATTTCCAGTTATAGAATAAATAAGTCATGGAGATGTAATGTACCACATGGCGACAATTGTTTGCTTGTTTGTTTGTTTTTTGCTTTTTAGGGCCATACCCATGGCATATGGAGGTTCCAAAGCGAGGGGTCAAATTGGAGCTACAGCTGCCAGCCTACACCAGAGCCACAGCAATGCAGGATCCGAGCCTCGTCTATGACCTACACCACAGCTCATGGCAACACCGGATCCTTAACCCACTGATCGAGGCCAGGGATCGAACCTACAACCTCATGGTTCCTAGTCAGATTCATTTCTGTTGCGCCACGACGGGAACTCCATGACTATTGCTAATAATACTGTGTTGCATATTTGCTCTCTTAAAGAAGCTGCTAAGAGAGTAAATGGTAAAAGTTGTTATCAAAAGAAAAAAAATCCATGACTGTGACAAAGGTTAACTAGACTTACTTTAGTGATTATTTTTCAATATATACAAATATCAAATCATGATGTTGTATACCTGAAACTGATATAATGTTATATGCTCATTACACCCCAATAAAAAATAGTAAATAAAGCTAATGATATTGGTTAAAAGAGAAATGATGGTTAATGAGTCGAAAGGAAATTAATATATAGTAATGGTCAATAAAATATTATACACGTAAAAAAAAAAGAACAAGGTAGTATTACAGGACAAAACTGAAGCCATAATGGGAACCTAGAAAGTTGAGTAAGTGTGGAGGGAGCTTCTTTTGCTAGTAAATTTTAAATGCCATGTTGAAAGCTCTGTGGGTCAATAGGGACAGAAATTAAAGCCCAGAGCAATAGAAGGTGAGGAAATACAGTAGGAAGCTCTCCTCACAGAAAGCCAGGGCTCCAAATGATTATACTTACAATAGATTTGCAGCTGGTATTTATATTGTCCAGAAAAACTTTAAGTCTTAAAATAAAATTGTCCCAGACTACCAGTGTCCTAAGATCCTGGCCAAAGCAAACACAAATTCTCTCTCTGAAGAAAGAGGACTTTCTCCTGGGCCTCAAATTATTCCTACAGATATGTGTTCACATACATAAAGCATACCAAGATAACCATACACACAAGGAAACAAGGTACCATGTCCAAGAACCTGCAGAAAAGCAAACAACAGACATAGACCCACAAAGACTTCAGATTTGGGCCACATTAGAGGCAGCCTATAAAGTGATAATATGTTTAAAGAAATGGAACTCACCTGTTCTAAAATCCTGATATTATCCATGACAGGGTAAAAGTATGACTTAAAAAAAAAAACAAAAAACGATGGCAAGTTAAATGTGCATGCTTTGACTTTTAGGTAACAGCCTGTATCTTCCAATCTAGTAGAGAGGAGAGAGAAAATGAGAAAACAATCATTCAATGCCAAAGAAGGCAACAAAGGAGAGGAAAAGAAATAGAAGGACAAATGGAAAGCACAAAACAAGTTGGTAGATATTCACACTGGATAATGTACACAAGTGCTAGGGAAAAGTTGACAGTGTTTTATGAATGCAAGAGATGCTTGTGATTTGGAAACGTTAATTCTAATAAGCATAGACGTGTCCTCTACTTTCAGTTCTCAATTCCTCCCCCCGCCCCGCTTTTTAGGGCCACACCCACGGCATATGGAGGTTCCCAGGCTAGGGGTCTAATCGGAGCTACAGCTGCCAGCCTACACCACAGCCACAGCAACACCAGATCCGAGCCATATCTGCCACCTACACCGTAGCTCACGGCAATACCAAATCCACAACCCACTGAGCTAGACCAGGGATCGAACCCACAACCTCATAGTTCCTAGTCAGATTTGTTTCTGCTGCACCACGACGGGAACTCCACAAGTCTCAATTCTTGAATGTTCATCAGACTCTACTGCAGGGCTGTCCCACGAGTAGGGTGTAAGGTGGTGGAGTGGCTGTTTATCTGAGCCCCAAAAGAAATCATGAATGATTCTAAAGAAATCAAAACATAGGGACAAAGAAAGCCATAAAACAGATGCAGCCTTTCCTTTAAGGTCCAATTTGCTGAGAGCTGTTGGGGGTGGGGGGCACGAGGGGAGCGCTGAGAGCATGGACTGAGGCGCAGTCAGGGACCCAGGCAGGGCCAGAACAAGAACAAAGGCAGGACAAAATAAAAGCTACCACAAATATGCCAAACTGGTCATTGGCACACTTCACCATTCAATGTTTTGACATTCGTGAATTCACTTTTGGAGAACTGGCCTTTAGTCCACTAATCTAGAACCATCCGTTTTTGCTACATGAAGATTTCCTATGCTTCTTGTCCCAGGGCCTTGGAGACCAGCACAGGGAATGGGGAGGGCTAGCAGGGATGGCGTCAGAATGCAACCTGACAAGTGACACAGGCCCCCCCCTCCCACAGACAGTACCCCACACAGACAGTACCTGTCTGTGGCTTAAAGCTCTGTTCTCACTGTCTTGAAATTCATGTATACTTTTTTAGGGCCGCACTTGTGGCATATGGAAGTTCCTGGGCTAGGGGTTGAATTGGAGCTGCAGCTGCTGGCCTACGCCAGAGCCACGGCAACACGGGACCCGAGCGGCATCTGTGACCTACTCCACAGTTTGCAGCAACATCGGATCCTTAACCCATCAATCGAGGCCAGGGATTGAACCCGCATCCTCATGGAGACACAACAGGAACTCTGAAATTCATAATTTTTAAACCAGAGGCCTCACTTTTCTATTTTTCACTGGGCCCTGCAAATTATGTAGTTAATCCTGGGACCCGCAGTGGTAAGGGGGCAGCAGCAGATGAAAATAAGGGCAATGCCACTCATTGAGTTTTGCCAACCTAATGGCCCGTGAGTGCTCCAAGCCTAAGGCTAAGTGAATGCCTCGGGGCACCATATGCAACTCAAAATGTCTTGAATGGACGTGATGACTGAGGTATCAGGGCATCCATCAACTATTTGATGGCTATTTCAATAATATCACACACCTTTATACCAGGCACTTACCATACACCAGGCACTAGGCTAAGCCCTTTGCATATGTGGTCTAATTCCTTATTATGAGCAGGATACTGTACTAGGCACTATGGGAAAAACATAAATTCTTTTCTAAATTCCTTTTCAGGGAGGAGCTTAGTGTCTAGTTGGATAGAGACAGATAAGCAGTAGGAAAACAACTGAAAAGGTAGTATACATTTAAGTGCCAAACGCATAATGGGTCTGAGTAATAAATAACATGATGAGGGTTCAGAGAATAGGGGTGCACTGAGTTGAGGCGGTCAGGGGAAGTCTCTTTTTTTTTTTTTTTTGGTCTTTTTGTCTCTTTAGGGCCACACCCTCAGTATATGGAGGTTCCCAGGCTAGGGGTTGAATTGAAGCTGTAGCCACCAGCCTACACCACAGCCACAACAACACAGGATCCCTAACCCACTGAGCGAGGCCAGGGATTGAACCTGCAACCTCATGGTTCCTAGTCGAATTCGTTTCTGCTGTGCTACAACAGCAACTCCAAGGGGAAGTTTCTTGAAGAAACTGAGGCTTGAGATGAGTCTTGAAAGAAAGGTAACCCCTGAATATATGGATAAGGGTTGCAGGAACTCCAAGCAAGGAGAATGGTACGGGAGAGAGGGGGGAAGGAGGAATCCCCACAGTGGGACAGGGAGAGGAGGCAGGAGGAGATTGAATCGTCTTCTTAAGGTAGAAGGTACACAGGGGAGGGTGAGGGAAGCAGCCAGAGCTTTTGGAAAGAGGAAGGTGTGGAAGGCTCTAAATGCCATGATTTGGACCTGATCTACAGAGGTCGGGGACCAGCAGCAAAGGTTTGGGGCAGCAGAGAAGTGGCAGGTGAAGGCGTGTTTAGGGAAGCTGAACGTAGTGGCATAGATGGCGGTGAGCGGGGATGGGGGGGTGATGTTGGGTGAGGTGAGTGGTTGTGGAGCTTCCAGAGGAGACTTCAATCGCTCTCTAAGGGCCCCTGGCCTAACATTCCCCCAGGACTGTCCCTGTGGGCTGCCACCTAAGAGGGCAAAGTGAGAGCAATTCTGCCGGCCCCAGCCTGCTCTTCTCCGCATCCCTGCCCAGCCAGGGCCTGTCTGGACCCCAGCTCTTGTCTCCATGCCTACGCAAACACTAATAAGTGCCAAGGCGTTGCCATGGAAACCACTGCTTCAGCTTTCTCACGGAATGCTCTGCAGTAGTGAGGCTTCCTGCTCTGGGAAGCTTTTCGCAAATATTTGAAGAAAGTGGCAAATGCATCAGCCAGGAGTGTACATGTACAAGTGGCGGGTGGGGCGACGGATGGGAAGGAAGGGGCTACATCATGGTCCAGGGGCCACTGGGGAACCGACTCAGCTGTGAGGCTGCTGGAAAACAATGACCTTTTAACAATGACCACAGTGCCTTTGGTTAATAGGCTGGGCTCCTAGCAACGGATTACCTCTACCTCTAGCACGGGGTTATATCCTAGGGCCTGATAGTCTCAATCGCACCCCCCCACACACGCCCCAGGAACCCATCAGTGATGTTCTAGACTTTCCAACAGTACCACTCAGTATGATGGGGCAAAGGCTGGTATGATCCCATGGAACACAGCAAGGCTGAGTCGCAGAGGGGAACCAGCTGTAAAGACGATATCCAGGAATAAACTTTAGTTTATTCTGTGCAGGGCACGGCACTAAGCCCTTTATAGGGATTTCCTCATTTAATTCTCACAATATCCTAGAAGGTTGGTCCTATGAATTTTAAGTGGCTACATGATTTACCCAGATATTCACAGGCCATAGAGAGAGCTGGAGGCATGAACCATGATTTGCCATAGATTCTTAACCACTCCGCCTTTCTTTATTCTCTTGCTAATGATGGTTTTATTGTGACATACAGTACGCATTAAAAAGTGAGTGTCACACTTCCCGCCATGGCGCAGTGGGTTAAGAATATGACTGCAGTGGCTCGAGTCACTGCGGAGGCGCAGGTTCAATCCCAGGCCCGGCGCAGTGGATTAAAGGATCTGGTGTTGCCACAGCTATGGTGCAGGTTGCAGCTGTAGCTTGGATTCAACCCCTGGCCTGAGAACTTCCATATGCCACAAGTGAAGCCAGTAACAAAATGTGTGAAAATGTGTTTGTGTTCTCTTAAAGTTATATTTATCTGCTTTCAGTAATTGATCCATAATGATGATGATGATAATTGTTAACATTTACTAGGCATTTAATTTTTGCCAAGGAGAGTGTTAACTGCCTTACCTACATTCTATCTTCTGTAATTCTTGCAACAACCCAATGAATGAGGGACTTTTATTATCACCTCTATTTTTATTTAATAATTTTTTTTTTTTGCTTTTTAGGGGCACACCTGAGGCATATGGAGGTTCCCAGGCTAGGGGTCCAATCAGAGCTACAGCTGCTGGCCTACGCCACAGCCACAGCAATGCTGGATCTGAGCCGCATCTGCGACCTACACCCCAGCTCATGGCCACGCTGGATCCTCAACCCACTAAACAAGGCCAGGGGTGGAACCCACAACTTCATGATTCCTAGGTGGATTTGTTTCCACTGTGCCACAATGGGAACTCCTAGCACCTCTATTTTAAACAGGAAATTTGAGGCAGGGAGACATTAAGTAACTCATCCAGTGAAACCTGACAAAGCAGGGACATGAACCCATGTCTCTCTGATTCCAAGGTCTTATGCCATTTGCAGTCGCTAAGCCACACTGCCTCTGGACCTAGGTTGAGTCTTCTAGTGCAGGCAAAGCTCCCCCTCAAGGAGTGACTCTGATGGCATCCTGGAGATGGTTTTTTGCTATATCCGCTTTTCCTGCAGTGGTTAAGAACTTTGAGGGGCCACTCTGTCCCTAACATGCAGGATGTCCCCCCTTGGATTCGGAGTCAGCAGGTATGCCTCAGCCATGACCCTAGGTGCTTCACAGGTCCCTTCCTGAGCCACAGGGCACCCTGGCTACTTTAGGGGAATTTATTCACCTATGTGCTCATATTTAGTGTGCCTTCCTGGTTTGGATTTCAGCCCAGTTCAGGGCTGGGTATAGTGACCCTCCACCTCCAGTCTCTCAGGAAGCTGTGTCTGTGTGGGCTACAGTCTAGCCTGATTCTCTAAGTGAGAAATCATCTCTGCCCCAGTTCTCCCACTGCCCTTTGTCTGCATGGTCTATTAAAGCATCAGCCCGGTCTACTGAGCTTGGAGTAACTCCAGCACGCTCTCTCCCTAAGCAACCTCACCTGGAGGCATATGTCTTGTGGTCTTTACTGAGTGGTGGTGGTGGAGGATAGATGAATGAAGGCGATTTTCTGCTCAAATAAGAAGCTAAAGTCAAGTGGCAGGTGCAGGGACAGCTGGGTCAGATATAAAACTGACAAGCTGATGGCATCAGTTTTATGACATGATAATTCCTCTCATTTAAGAGCAACAGGAACCTTACAAATGGGAAGACTGTAAATCAGCAAGCGACATTCAGCATGTTAATAACACAGGTTCACCAAAAGCCTCTGGTCAATCAAAATCATCCAGGATCTGACAAGGAAGCAGCAAGTAAAACTGAATTTCTGAGTAATAGCTGCTTTGTGAGCATGAGAAGGGTGACTGGTTGAGCTTGCCCTTTATATCACTGAATTTCATAGATCGATCTTAAAATGTCATCCAAGGAAACACACGCTTAAAGAACAGTGAGAGAGGCATAGGAGAAAGAAAACTACTAAGTTCTGAGTTAACCTGAGTTTATCCTCCATACGCCCTGCCTACTGACTAGCTGGGTGACCCTGAAGGGCAAATCATAAGACGCTGGATCAGGAAGGGATGGTAAAATGTATCTTGTCTAATCCTCACTTGATATTTGAATATAGTTCATACTACCAGCCTCTACCGGCATCATGGGAATAACAGGGAACTCACTACCCATCAAAACACTGCCTCCAATTCTTAATGAGCTCTCAATTTTATCCATTATGCTATTTAACAAGCACTTATATCACATTTCATATATGGCAGATACTGATCTAGGCAAATCACAAAGTTTAAACGAATCTTTAAAACAACTGTATGATGTAGGTACTATTATTATGCCAATGTTATGGGTAAGAAAGCTGAATGTCAGAGAAACTACTCCAAGCTTCCCAGCTCGTAAATGTCAGAGTCAGAACTCTGATTCAGGCAATGTGGCTTCTCGCTGTGTATGCTTACCGGCTCACTGTGAGAAGCTCTTGTATTGTGCCAAAACGTGTAACTTTGTAACCTCCTTGGTCCTACTACTTACTTTTCCTGGTGGTCCAAAGCCTACATTAGATTTATCCTCAGAAAGGCCTCTTTCCTGCCTTAGTGCAAGGCCAGTGAGGATGCTGGGGCTATTTCTATACCAATGATGGGATCAGAACCGTAGCCCATGTGGGCAGAGGATGGCAGGGTACTTCACTGTCAATGTACCAGGCCTATGGAAGGAAAGAAACTCCTCCAAAATCAAAGAGTCAGTTAATGTGAGTGTTTGAACTTGAACTTCTTGTTAATGTTCCTGAGGCTGCCTCCATCCTTGTCCACTGCTCCCCATCACAGATACTATTGTTGATAATAGTTGTAGCTACCATTCAATGAAGGCTTACCGAATCTGCTCCTGATGCTCCACGCACATTATCTCACTTAGCCCTGAGAAGTACCTCCACGCTTAGAGACAGGTACTATTATCACCTTCATTTTTTTTTTTTTGTCTTTTTGCCATTTCTTGGGCTGCTCCTGCGGCATATGGAGGTTCCCAGGCTAGGGGTCTAGTCGGAGATGCAGCTGCCGGCCTACGCCAGAGCCACACCAACTCAGGATCCCAGCCGCGTCTGCGACCTACACCACAGCTCAAGGCAACGTCAGATTCTTAACCCACTGAGCAAGGCCAGGGATCGAACCCACAACCTCATGGTTCTTAGTCGGATTCGTTAACCACTGAGCCACGACAGGAACTCCCATCATCTTCATTTGATGGAGACGGAAGTCAGAGCATAGGGAGGTCAAATAATTTGCCAACAGGCAACCAGCTAGTAAGTTGCATAACTTGGATTTGAACTCCGATCTTTCTTTCACCAGAGTCTGGGCTTTTAATAACTATATTACAGCTCTCTCTGTAATAGTCACCAGAAACTGAGCCATCTTGTGAATTCTGTTAAAAGAGAGATTATTAAACACCTATGAATACCTATAGATATCCTGTTCCTGCTATAATCAGATACATTTTTTTTCTAATATTGGAAAAGAAGAATTTGAGAGAAAAAGAGAAGGGAGGGAGTTTGCCTCATAACTGAGGTGAGACATGAGGCAGTAAGTGACAATATGTGGTGTGATTCTCGGTCAGGGAAGAGTCATGCTTGCTTTAATTTTACAACAAAGTTTTTCTCAGCACCTACTATGCACCACTGTGTACTAGGAATGCAGCAGACCTGTGCTGTCTGCTACTCAACAGGCTCAACTTTGTTGCTTGCCAGGGTTACACTGAGGCTCTATGACTAAGGGGATGATAATAGTCACTCTGCTTGCTCCAAGAACTGAAATACTCGGTTTTCCTTGAGTGGTTAAAAACCACAATACCAAGGAAAGATCAGTTTTTGAACAAACAAGGGGTGTGGGAAGATTTAAAAAGCCATCCACATCAATCCAAATCCCAAATGTAAATCCTCTCAATTTTAAAACACTTGCAGGGAATCAGCAAGCCTAAAAAAATACTGCCACAAATATGACCTTCGGTCAATAGCCTTCCTATATAAAGAGCTTACAATGTGTCAAGAAATATACTGAGACGCTAATGGTTAAGTTGGCAAAAGATACAAATAATTTCTGAAGGAAGAACTATAAATGGCCAATAAATACATGAAAAATGTTCAACCTCAGCTAGTAATAAAATACATAAAAATGAAGAGCCTGCAAATTTTCCTATTGAAGAAACAAAAAAAAAAAAGTTTTTGTTTTTCTTCTTTTTTAAATGAGAGGATTCGATGTTGGTAAAAGAGTGTCCTATGGGCACTCTTACGCATGACTTGTTTAAACTGGGCCAGCTTTCTGTAAAGAAATTCGGTAATAAGTATAATAAGCCTACATCATGTCTAGACCCACGGCATATAACAGCTTGGCTGAGGTCTGAATGAGGAAGCAGCTGTAGTTCACAGGTCTATCTGCCTACCACTCTGCCTTGGTTAGACAAGCTTAGCCTCGTGTAACTCTTGGGGCTCAGTGCCACCTCCTTCTGCAAGCCCCCTGCACTGCATACATGTTCGAGGAGTCGCCACCTAGAGGGACAAACTGATGGAAATGGCCCTATGCTGGGAGCCCAAGCTCCACATTTCACATTGTAGAGATAAGCCTGGGCTTTAGCATCGGCTCTTCCACTGATGGCCGTTTGGCTTTGAGGAGTTTACTGACCTCTCTGTTTCAGTCTCCTGACCTGTAAACCGGGACTAGTTTTAGTCACCTCTCAAGATGACCACGGAGGAGGCTCTGCCAGATGCAAGCTGCTTGATCTTGAGAAAGCTACTTAAGCTCTCTTGCAACTTCAATTTTCTCGTCTATTTAGTACTTCCCTCACAGGGTTGAAGGGAAGATGGAATGACATACTGCATGGGAAGAATTTAGCACTGTGCCCAAACAGAGCAAGAATAATAACAAATGAGGGGGTTGAAGTGTAATAGCTTATAGTTGCACAGCATTTAAAATTCTATTTTGAAAGCATTTTCTATTTTTTTTTTCTCTCTCTCTAGGAAAGCCTGAAAACATCTAGCTAATAATGTCTCACAGCCATGACCACAACCTCTGCCTGCTGGCATGCCACGCCACTTCCACCCTGCTCTCATGCCAGGCACCATTCAGCCCCCAGCATGGCGCCGGCTACCCACAGTAAGGAACAACAGGTGCTTTGGGAAAATTCAGCCAACTGCTCACAACTCCCTCTGGGCATCACAGTGGTTATTTAATGGGGACTAAACTGAGGCTTAGAGATTTGGGTGAGTCCCTGCAGACTGTAGCAGGTAAAACAAGAGTCAGGATCCTTGACCCTTGTTAAACCACAACTACCTGCATCAGCATAGCACTGTATCTGTCCAGAATGCATTTCCAACATCTCTGTTGAGCTGCCCATCAAGGCTACAAGGGCAGTAGAGCAAATATGACCACTGCCACTGGAAAGATGAGGAAGCGAGGCTCAGAGAAGGACAGCCTTGCCTATGGTTATAGGGTTATGTTAGCAAAAGAGGTGAAATTAGAACCTAGGTCTAATCTAGAGTTCCTTCCACTATATGGCAAGGTCTGGCACAGCTGTCAAGGTCAACCTCAAAGGAATGTAGCACCTCGGACAGGATGCAGAGGTTATCTTGGGGGGAAAGAGTAGATGACTGGTGACGGCAAGCCCACCCTTTGGCCCCAGAGTAACCTACTTTTACCCAGACCTGGGAAATTACTGAAGGACTGAAAGAGCAGCATCTATGGAGTAATACAAAGGTTGTCTAAAAGATCAAAGAAGCTCATGTAAAAATTGGATTTTATACATTGTTGGAAAGGGAGGAGTAGAGAAGCCTTTCCAATTGGATTCATTTTCTTTCTTTCTTTTATTTAATTTCTGTCGCTAGGACTTACAATACTATGTTGAATGAAAGTGGCAAGAGTGGGCATCCTGGCTTGTTCCTGATCTTGGCAGAAATTCTTTCAACTTTTCACCATTAGTACGATGTTGACTATATGTTTGTTATATATGGCCTTTATTATGTTGAGGTGTGTTTCCTCTGTACCCAGTTTGTGAGAGTTTTTATCATAAATGGATGTCTAATTCTGTCAAAGCTTTTTCTCTATTAAGATGATCGTATGGATTTTATTCTTCAATTTGTTAATGTGGTGCATCTGATTGATTGATTTGAAGATATTGAAATATCCTTGTATCCCTGGGGTAAATCACATGTGATCATGGAATATGATATTTGTATTGAATTTATTTTTCTAATATTTTGTTGAAGAATTTTCATCTTTCTTCATCAGTGATATTGGCATATGATTTCCTTTTTTGTGGTGTCGTTCTGCGAGTCTCTTGTTTATGGCAGGTGACCTCCATTTGCTCTCAGGATCATTTTTAAAAATATCCTCTGGTGTATACATGTAAGGATAACCTGACCCCCTTGCTGTACAGCGGGAAAATAAAAAAATTTTAAAAATTAAAAAAATAAAAATATCCTCTGGGCATTTATCTCTGCTATAGGTAGATAGACAATAGATAGAGAGCCAGACACATAGACGCCTTCTCTCTTTGGCCGTATTTTAGCCCTCTGAGTAGGATTATTGTGATCGTCTCCCAGGAAATAAGCTATCTTTTAATGTGACTCTCTAGCTATCATCCTCATGGAGAGAATACCGTAGAGAAAGAGTTAAGTATAGAGGAGAAATTTAGAGTAGAATTGTGTGTATGCATTTTTATGTCTGTGTGTCGTGTGCGTGTATATATGTGTGTGTGTGGAGGGGCAGGAGAAATGAGAGCTTGAAATTAAAAGGAAGAGTTCCCAGCCCTGCTAGGGTGCTGACACTGAAATGACATAAGGGATGAGATTGCAGAATTCTAAGAATGTATGAGATTATGCCCCCTCAAATGATTAGAAAAGAATAATAATACAAAATTAATAAGTCATATTGAGATCTTGCTGTGTGCCAATTACCCTGCTCAATGTTTTAGAAGCATCATTTTACTTATTCCTCACCACTCTGTGAGGTACATATGTATCATCATCCCATTTCACAGATGGGCAAACAATGCTTATAGGATGATTAAATGACTAGATCAAGGCTCTGTCATGGCTCAGAGCAAACCCAAGCACCCATCTCCAGAGCCTATGATTTAAATATTATACTCTCTTCTCCCGTAGGGAGATGGACCTCCCCACGCCCAAATAAGGCATAAGGTTCCTTAGAATGCTGTACTTTTCCCTTTGTTTCACCCTTATAGCAGGTATTATTAGTCCCCATCTTTTCTTTTTGTCTTTTTTTTAGGGCTGCACTCGTGACATATGGAAGTTCCCAGGCTAGGGGTCGAATCGGAGCTGTAGCTGCTGGCCACACCCACAGCCACAGCAACACCAGATGGGAGCCGCATCTGCAACCTACACGGCAGCTGATGGCAATGCTGAATTCTTAACCCATTGAGCGAGGTCAGGGATTGAACCTGTGTCCTCATGGATACAAATCAGGTTCATTACCACTGAGCCACAACGGGAACTCCTCCCATCTTTTTTTTTTTTTTTTTTTTTGAATAGCTGCACCCAGGGCATATGGAAGTTCTGGGGCTAGGGATTGAATCCGAGCTACAGCTGTGACCTATGCCATAGCTACAGCAACGCTGAGTTCTTTAACTCATTGCACTGGGCTGGGAATAGAACCCATGCCTCCACAGCAACCCTAGCTTCTGCAGTCGGATTCTTAACCCACTTTGCCACAGTGGGAACTCTAGTCCCCATCTTATAATAAAGAAAAGTTACTAAAGACAAAGGAAAATTGTTCAAGGTTGCATGGCTAGCAATTGTAGAGCCAGAATTAGAAGATGAATCCAACTCCCAGCCCAATGCTCTTTCCATGATACTGTATCTTCTCAAGAGCGTCTGACATGGACCCAATGCTCCCTCTGGTATCCACAGTCATGGAGCATGGGCCAGACTTAGCGACTTGCTCCTGAAGGACAGAATAAAGCAAAAGTGATGGGAAGTCACTTCATTGATTGTGTTACAAAAGACTGTTAATCCATCTTGCGGGCACTCTCTCTTCATCACCTTTTCAGCTTAGACACATTGATGAGGTAAACCGCCACATTGGAAAGGCCATGTGGCAAGGAACAGAGGGTGGTCTCTGGACAGCAAGCAGTAAGCCCTGAGTCCAACAGCCCACAAGGAGCTGAATCCTTCCAAAAACCACAGGCATGAGCTTAAAAATGGACACTTCCTGGAGTTCCCATCGTGGCAGAAACAAATCTGACTGGCATCCATGAAGATGCAGGTTCAATTCCTGGTCTTGCTCAGTGTGTTGGGGATCCTGTGTTGCCGTGAGTGTGTTGTAGGTCACAGGTGTGGCTTGGATCCCCAGTTGCTGTGGCTGTGGTGTAGGTCAGCAGCTACAGCTGCGATTCAACCCCTAACCAGGGAACCTCCATATGCCGCGGGTGCAGCCCTAAAAAGACCAAAAAAAAAAAAAAAAAAGAAAAAAAAAGAAATGGACCCTTCCTTAGTCGAGCCATGCGATGACTACAGTCCTGGCCAACATCCTGAATGCAGCCTTGTGAGAACTCCTGCTTAATTGCGCCCAGACTCCCAACCCACAGAAACTGGGAGATGCTATGTGTGTGTTGTGTGAAGTCACTAAGTTTGGAGGTGATTTGTTACACAGCAATAGATAATTAACACAATATGGTTTCAGTCACCAGCTTCACTGATCTGCGTATTCACAGCAAAACAAATCTGTGGCACAGCCCTGGAGAGGGTTGAGAAAAGATCTAGGTGGGCTTTTTAACTCCAGGGGGAAGCGGTGAATCTGAAGATCACCTTTCCGTCTATTCGATGTTTCCTTTGCCCTGAGGTTTGGACAAGGTTCACTGTGTCCTGGAATTCCCGTCGTGGCACACTGGTTGACGAATCCAACTAGGAACCATGAGGTTGCGGGTTCCATCCCTGGCCTCGCTCAGTGGGTTAAGGATCTGGTGATGCCGTGAGCTGTGATGTAGGTCGCAGATGCAGCTCGGATCCCATGTTGCTGTGGCCGTGGCGTAGGACGGCAGCTATAGCTCCAATTCGACCCCTAGCCTGGGAACCTCCATATGCTGCGAGTGCGGCGCTGGAAAAGACAAAAAGACCAAAAAAAAAACAAACAAACAAACAAAAAACAAAACAAAACAAAAAAAAGGTTCGCTGTGTCCTTAAGGCTGTGCAAGTTGATCTAGAGCCTCTCATCCTCTACTGGTCAGAGTCCAGCATTTCACAGTGTCCAGCTTGTGTTAAAACGGAGAGGCTGACATCATCAGGTTAGCTTCTCACTGTCAGCTTGGGAAGCCCCATAAGCCCCCCCACCCTTTAGGAGTTCCCCTGGGGTCCATGCCACCACACTAGGCTGTCTCCATTCTCGCAACTGGAGCTGCTCCCCAGCCACTGCCCCAACCACAGAGCTATTTTGGAATGTCTAACTGAGTGTGGGCTGGAGTAAGTGAGGGGTTTTGACAGACTCCCTAAAAGCAATTAGCCAAATGGGAATCACTTACGCTCAATTTTCAAATGGCTAATTTGGTGTCGGGGAATCTTCTTCAAAAGGCGTGGGTGGCAGACATCCCAGCGTATCCTGTAACTATTTAGTTAGATAGCTTAGCCAAGGGACTTGCATTCCCACACGCGGAGAAAAGTCTCCTAAGGGGGGTCCACTCCTGTGCTTTCTTTATCAGCTCAGATGTCTCTAAAAATTTAGAGAGGAGCCGGGGAGGGTTCCTTTTCACCATGTCAGCAGAAACTGGATGGTGAGTGCAAACCAATGTGGAGCTTCTGCAGATCAGTGCAGTGCCTGCGAGGTAAGGGTCCTCCAGCCCTTCCACATCCTTAGTCCTGTGTGTCATGAATGCCTGTGTGTGTGCGCGTTGGTAGGGAGTTATGGGGGAAGGAGGAGGGAGGGGGCGTGGCTAATTTGGGAACGTGTGCTGCCCAAAGTCATGTGAAGAAGTATCACCTCTCACGTGTAGGTGGGTGACGATGTGAAGATTTGGCTCTTGACAGCTCCGTGCGACATGCATGTATGGGGACTGTGGCCATAGAGACCCAGAGCGTGTGGAGGGAGGGTGAGAATGGGAGAGCTCCCGTGAACCCTCACTATATAGAATCGGGATGTTCTGGGCTCGCTATACCTAAATCTGGTGGTGATCAATGAAATCACAATGCGATTATGTATGCCTGTGAAGCACGTCTCAAATTCTCAGTGTGAATCATTCACTGACGTGTGTGCGTGTGTGTGCGCGCACGCGCGCGAGTATACCTTCCTGCGTGTGAGTAACGAGGGCAAGGAAGACAAGTACATGAACATGGAAGACAGAAACCGACAAGGAGCCTGTGAAGAGCCCTTTAAGAAAAGGACAAGGAAGAAGATCTGGCTCATTAAGTACCTACCTCATTAGGGCGAGTTGCCAGAGAGCTGAACCAAACTACTTCATTTCCTTGACAATGGAGCCAACCCTGCCCCCGCCCTTCTCCCTCCACTGCAGTTATCAGGAGAAAGGGAAATGGTGCAAAATTGCCCCTCCCGCAGATGAAATATACAAGCCCTCCATGCCTCTTTCTTTCCTAACAAACATCTGTTAAGTACCTGCCTAACCTGGGCTCAGCAATGGGCAGTCTTCCCTTTGTTTTTCATTATTTTCATTTGGTCTACGCAAGTCCACTGTTCACAGGGGCGTCCAGGGAAAAAGAATGGTTAAATCCAGGACTGTGAGCCACTCCAATCTCAATTTCTGGCTGTTCCCACAAATAAAAGGAGAATCAGCTAGAAGTACAGCAATAAATGGATTATCTTGCACCCAGAGGTCTTCACACCCTAAAGAATTAGGCTTAGCTGAAGACCAGAGTTGTTCACATAATGTTCCTTTTTTTGCCTGTAGTTACACAAAATGAATCCTGGGTTTAATGGTCTTCAAGAGTATTGATCTACATGTTTACAAAGCCTGGGCAAGTTTCTTGATGAAAGATACTAACATGGTGGCCAAAAAGAAATGTTACTCCTTACTTGCTAGAACAAACAATTATAAGGCCTCTTAACCATTTTTGTGCTATGGACCTCCATGGCAGGCCAATGAAACCTATGGATCGCTTTCCAAACAATGCTTTTAAATGTATAAAATTAAATATATAGGATTACCAAGGAAATACTGAAATAAGCCCATTATTTAAAAAATTGGAATATAGTCACATACTGCTTTTTTATTAACATGATAAATAAGTTCTAGCAGAAGGTCTCAAAACTAACATAATTTCAAAATAGCAAACAGCACAAATAATATTTCAAGACATTGGCGATGGCTGTAATGTTATAGGAAAACATCTGTGGTTTTTACTGGTGATAAAATTACAACTACTGCTAATAATACCATGGTTTGTTGCCAAAATTTGTAACAGAAGTAAAAGCTAAATTTCAGTTAGAGATTTGTAAAAATGCAAACGTGATTTTTTTCCCTATCCAAGTTCAGAGACCCTCCCTGCATTCTATCAATTTAGATCCTTAAATTGTTAAATTCTTGAGAGAGAGAGAGAGAGAGAACCAAAGCTTAAAATAAGGTTGCAATAGTAACCTCTGAATAAGAGAATGTTCTGACCACTGCTGAAAGGTCAAAGAAGGTTGAGAACAATGAAGACAGTGATTGTATTAGAGACACAAAGAAACAACAAGGCAAGATGCAATCAAACAGACAATAAGAATAATAGTGGAAAAGCAACTCCCACCTCTTATTTGGTTCACCAAATGTTTGGAAATTAGAACTGATTCAGCCATAGTGGGATTCTTTGCCCCGAGAGGGCCAGCAACCTTCCTCCCATCCCCAAGGAAGGCCCTTCACTGTCCACTCCCTGGGGCATGTCTATTCCATATGCTCTTTGATTCCCTTATTTTCTTTTCTGTATGTTCTATAGATAATTTATTTGTGGTTACCATGGGGATTACATGCAACATCCTAAAGTTGTGATAATCTGTCTTTAATTGACAAACTTAAATTCAATCTCATAAAAATTCTACTTCTTTAGGCTCCACCCACTCACCACTTTGTTACTGAGTGATATTTTATGTACTGTGTACCTATTAACATAGATTTATATTTTAATGCATTTGCCTTTTAAATCCTTTAGAAAATACAAAGTGGAGTTATGAACCAAAATTAAAGTAATAATGTTTTTTATATTCGTTCAAATATTTACCTTTACTGAAGAACTTTATATTTTTATATGGCTTCAAATTGCCATCTAGCATTCTTTCGACTTGAAGGACTGCCTTTAGCATTTATTTCTATGTCCAATTTATCTATGTCCTTCCTTAAATTGGGGAAGATTTTAGCCATTATTTCTTGGAATAATCTCTCCGCCCCTTTCTCTCTTCTCCTTCTGGGACTCCCATAATGTGGGTAATGGTCTGTTTAATAGTATCACACCAGTCCCTTAGGCTCTAGTCATTTTAATTAATTCTTTTCTCATTTTCTTCTCAGACTCGATAACCTCAAATGATGTCTTCGACTTTGCTAATTCTTTCTTATGCTTGTTTAAATCTGCCTTTGAAATCCTCTAGTAAGTTTTGGAATTCATTTATTTTCTTTTTCAGCATCAGAATTTTTTTCTTTTTCATAATTTCTATATCATTATTGATATTCTCATTGTGTTCATATATTGTTTTGCTGATGTTTTAGTCTGCTCATGCTTCCCTAACAAAATACTCAGGGGCTTAAACAACAGAAATTTATTTTCTCATACTTCGGGAGGCTGGAAATCTGAGGTCATGGAGCTAGCATGATTGAGTTTTGTGAGAACTATCTTTCTGGCTTGCAAATGACCACCTTTTTGCTGTCCATACATGGCAGAGAAAGGAAGAAAGCCTGAGAAAACTCTCTGGTGTTTCCTCTTATGAAGGTGCTAATCCCATCTTAAGAGCCCCACCCACGTGACCTCATCTAAACCTACTTACCTCACAAAGGCCCCACCTTCGAATATCATCACACTGAACATTAGGACTTCAATATATGCATTGGGGTTGACAGGGCACAATTCAGTCCATAGCACTGCATTTCATTTAGTTCTTTATGTTTTACTTTAGCTCTTTAAGCATATTTAAGACAGCAGTTTTAAAGCTTTTGTCTAGTAAGTCCAATGTGTGTGTTTCCTCGGGGACAGTTTCTGAAGATACATTTCGTTCCTTTAATCAGGCCAGTTTTTCCTGTGTTTTTGTATGACTTGTGACATGATCTGTTTTTGGAAAATCGGGCATTTGAAAAGGCAACTACCTCTTTCAGTCTCTGCACAGTAGTGTGAAAGACCTTCGCTATGTAACAGGTCCCTGATCCTTGGGACCAGTCCAAGGTAAAGGCTTTTAAGTTCTTCTCAGGTATTTTCTAGACATGTATCCTATCTGGGCTTGCGTATGTATATTTTTTTATTTTATATCCTCCAATTGCTTTAATTTATTTATTTATTTATTTATCTGAAGTATAGCTGATTTACAATATTGTGTTACTTTCAGGTGTACAGCAAAGTGCTTCAGTTATATATTTTTTTTCAGATTCTCTTCCATTATAGGTTATTACAAGGTAGTGAATATAGTTCCCTGTTCTATACAGTAAATCCTTGTTGTTTATCTATTTTATATATAGTGCTGTGTATCTCTTAGTCCCAAACTCTTCATTTATCCCCTTCTTCCACCTTGGTAACTGTAAGGGTTTTTTTTTTTTTTTTTTTTTTTCCTATTTCTGTGAGTCTGTATCTATTTTGTAAAAAAGTTCACTTGTATTATTCTTTAGATTCCACATATAAATGATATGTAATATTTGCCTTTTTCTGCCTGACTTACTTAGTATGATATTCTCTAAGTCCATGTTGCTGTGAATGGCAAGATTTCATTCTTTTTTATGGCCGAGTAATATTCCATCATATATATGATGAAGTAATATATATCATCTTCTTTATCCACTTTCATCTTTAGATGGACACTTAGGTTGCTTCCATGTCTTGGCTATTTTAAATAGTTCCTCCAGCTGCTTTTAATTTTTAAAATTTTTTAAAAAACCTTTTTACAGCCATACCAGTGGCATATGTAAGTTCCTAGGCTAAGGGCTGAATTATAGCTGCAGCTGCAGGCCTATGCCACAGCCACAACATTAGATCCAAGCTATATCTGTGACCTATGCTATAGCTTGTGGCAATGCTGGATCCTTAACCAACTGAGCGAGGCCAGGGATTGAACCCTCATCCTCATGGACACTATGTCAGGTTCTTAACCCACTGAGCCACAATGGGAACTCCTAGCTTCTTTTAAATGTCTTATTTTCCCAGTCCCTGCTTCTTCTTTTTGGGGCCTTAGATAGGCTATTTTATTCATTAGCCCATAATTTCTTGCTCCGAGGCATGCACAGGTCTGCAGTTCTGCAATTTCCTTGTGCTGCAGTACTTGCCATTGCCTCTATGGCTTCCAGCCTGAAATCCAAACTATGTCACTATTCCGCATATAAGCTCTGAATCGGGTGATATAGAAACCAGTTCCTCAGATAGCCTACAGACAGCCTAGAAAGTTGCAGACAAGTTCCACTCTGCTTCTTCTGTCCCAAGGGAGGGAACCGGAATTGGATTGATTTTCTCTGACCATACTGCACCACACTAGGGAAAGGGTGAGGCAAGGGTGAGTAAAATGCCATGAAATTTCCTGCCATTCTGACTGTAGCTTTTACTTGACTGGGCATTTGCTTGGTTGCTACTGATCTTTAACTGGCTTCTGGAACCCCTATAAAGTTATTTTAGTCAGTCCTTAGTTATTTGATGCTTCCGTGAGGACCTGGATCTTCCTAGTCTACCATCTTGCTGACATCACTTGTTTGTACTTATAATTAATCACTGAATAAACAATGTTTGGTACATAGGAAGTGCTTAACAAATGTTTGCTGAATTGAATTTTGTTCATCTGACTTGCATTATTCATCATTGCTTCAGGTATATTAGACTTGAATCTTCATCTAGATTGTAAGTTCCCTGGGGTAGGGAATCATTCATAACTTCTGCTGTGTTTACACAAAATAGGTGTTTAACACTTGCTTATTTTGCTCAAAGTAGGTGTTTAATAAATATTTATTGATTTTATACGCCTGAATTGGCTTTTACCTCTTATCCTTGCCTTGCCTTTGCCCAGAGTGAACAGCAGACTTGGATCTCATTAGATGGTACATAAAAATAAATGGATTGGAGCCATATATTGCCCTCATCTAACTCCCAGGAGGTAACAATAAATTTAGGTCTAGCCTATACTCAGCCCCATGCCAAATTCACATTCATTTCCAGCCAAAAGTAGGGACTACCATCCTTGTTGAATTTTTACTATTATTGGTATTTCCTTTGGGACTCACAAACCTAAATAGTGTGTGAGTCCCCAAAGGAAATACCAATTTTAGAATAAAAGTAACAGGTAAGAAACTCCAATTTATCTCCAAGAATCCATGGGGCAGATGCTGTAATCATCATCTCATAATTATTCCTTCCTTCCTTCCTCCTTTCCTTCCTTCCTTCCTCACACAACTGTATATTTAACAAGCATTACTGAACAAGAACTGATGATGCATACATGAGACGAGTAAGGCATGCACCTTGCCACAAAAGAGTTCACTGTATAGCAATCACATCTCTATCTGGAATAATGGTTACTCTTTGAAAGAATTCAAACAGCTAATCATCTCCCTGGTAACAAAAATTTGGAGCGAAAGGTGTGTCCAAGATGGAGGAGTAGGAAGACCCTGAACTCACCTCCTCACGTGGGCACATCAAAATTACAACCATTGGCAGAGCAACTACCAATGTGAAGAACCTGAACCTAGCAAAAAATATTTTCCACAACTAAAGCTATAAAGGAACCACGCCAAGATGGGTAGGAGGGGCAGAGACACGGTAGAGTCAAGACTCACACCCCCTGGGTAAGTGACCCACAAGCAGGAGGATGATTACAATTGCAGAGGCACTCCCCAAGGAGTGAGGGGTCCAAGCCCCACATTAGTCACCCTATTGCTCTGCACCAGCAAGACAAGCCCCCAGAACATCTAGCTTGGAAGGCCAGCAGGGCTAGCATACAGGAGAGCCTAAAGGCTGTAGAAAGCAGAGACTCTACTCTTAAATGGTATGCACAAAATCTCACATGCTTCAAGTCTCAGCACAAATGCGGTAATTTGAAAGGAGCCTGTGTCAGACCCATCTGCTGATCTTCCTAGAGAGCCTCCTAGAGAGGCAGAAAGCAACCGAAACTCCACCTGAGGACACAGACACTGGTAGCAGCCATTCTTTTGGAGCTTGTTTTACAATGAGAACACTGGTACTAGCAAGTGCCACTTTTGAGTCCCCCCTCTAGCTTATTATCTAGCTTATCTGTCTACTAGCAGACTGGCATCGGGCCCAGGCCACCCCTCTTCCCCATAACTATGCACTCCAGGAACTTGGGCCTGCCCACCAGAAGCTTGGGACAAAACCCTGTGCCCCACCCCCAAGCTCGCACAACCAGCCAACTTGGGACCTGGCCCCACGCACCAGTGGATCAGCACCAGCCCTGAGATCCCCTTGACCCCACATCCAACCACCCCCAGGACCCAACCTTCCCATCAGCCAGCTAGCACCAGAACTGAGACATTCCAGGCCATGCAGACAGTCATGCTATTACCGAGCCCCACCCACCAGCAAGCCAGCAGCCACTGCACAAGGCAGTACCTGGCAGGCAATCAGGCTGGGCAGCCAACCCTGCCTATAAGTGTGGCCACAGTAGTCAGCCCTGCTGCAACAGAAGGGTCCACATAGACTACATACAGGACATCCCTAGAGAATATAGCTCCGGCAACTAGAGTGGAGTGTGATGCTGGGCCCCATATGTCTCCTATATAAGGCCACTTCTCTAATACTTCTCTAATAAATGTAACCAACCTACCTAATACATAGAAGCAAACACAGAGTATTAGGCAAAATGAGAATACAGAGGAATATGTTCCAAATGAAGGAACAAGATGAAATCTCAGAAGAAGAACTAAGTGAAGTACAGATAGTCAAGCTACCTGATAAAGAATTCAAGGTAATGGTCATAAAAATGCTCAACAGACTCAGAAGAACTGATGAACACTGTGATAAGTTTAATAGAATTAGGAAATATAAAGAACCAAACAGAGCTAAAAAAATATAATAACTGAAATTGAAAGTACACTAGAAGGAATCAACAGTAGATGAGATGATACAGAGGAATTAATCAGCAAATTATAAGACAGAGTAGTGTAAATCACCCAAGCTGAATAGAAAAAAAAAAGAATTAAAGAAATGAAGATAGTCCAAGAGATCTCCAGGACTGCACCAAGCATACTAACATTTGCATTATAGGGGTACCAGAAGAAGAGAGAGAAAAAGGGGAAGAGAACATATTTGAAGAAATAGTGGCTGAAAACTTCCCTAACTCCGGGAAGGAAAAGGATATCCAGGTTCAGGAAGCACAGAGAGTCCCAAACAAGAAAGAATGAAAGAGGCCCCCACTTAGACACATTATAATTAAAATGGCAAAAATGATGATTAAGAATCTTTAAAGCAGCAAGGGGAAGAAAGTGGTTATATACGAGGGAACTTCCATAAGGCTATCAACTTACTTTTCAGCAAAATTTGGCAGGCCAGAGAGGAGTGGTGCAATGAAAGGAAAAAAATCTACAATGAAGAATACTATACCTGGCAAAGCTATCATTTAGATTTGAAGGAGAGATAGAGAATTTTACAGGCAAACAAAAGCTAAAAGAGTTCGGCACTACCAAACAAGCTTTGCAAGGAATGGTAAAGGGATTTCACTAAGCAGAAAAGACCATAACTATAAATATAAAAAATATGAGAGGAAAAATTTTATTGGTAAAGGCAAACATACAGTAAAAGTAGTAGAGGAACCATTTATAAAACTAGTAGGAAGGTTGAAAGACAAAAGTAGTAAAATCATCTACATCAACAATAAGTAGTTAAAGGATACGCAAAACAATTAGATGTAAAATATGATGTCACAAACATTAAAGATGGGATGAAGTAAAAATGCAAGATTGCTAAAATCCATTCAAACTTAAGAGATCATCAATTTAAAATAATAAAAAAATAATAGTGTGTGTATGTTGTTATATATGAATCTCATGGTAACCACAAATCACAAATCTGTAATAGGTACACACACAAAAAAGAGAATGGAATCCAAACATAACACTAAAGAAAGTCATCAAATCACAATGGAAGAGGCCAAAAAAATGTGGGGGGGGGGAGTACAATTACAAAAACAACCAGCCCTGTAAATCAACTATAACGGAAAAAATAAAAATCATAAAAAACCAGAAAACAATTTTAAAAATGGCAATAAGTACATACCTCTTGACAATTATTTTAAGTGTAAGTGGACTAAATGCTCCAATTAAAAACCATAAAGTAGCTGAACAACTATAAAAAACAAGACGATATATGATATATATATATATATATATATGGTATATACATCAGGTACACGTTTCTGATCTAAAGACACACACAGACTGAAAGTATGGAAATGGAAAAAGTTATCCCATGTAAATGGAAGGGAAAAAAAGCAGGGGTAGCTATATTTATATCAGAGAAAACTTTAAAACAAAGATTGTTACAACAGACAAACAAGGACATTACATAATGATAAAGGAATCAATCCAACAAGAAAATACAACAATTGTAACTATATATGTACCCAACATAGGAACACCTAAATTCATAAAGAAAATATAAACAAATATACAGGGAGAAATTTAAAGTAACACAATAATAGTAGGGGACTTTAACACCCTACTTACATGAATGAACAAATCATCCAGACATAAAATCTATAAGGAAACACTAGCTTTAAATAACACGTTATGCCAGATAGACTTAACATATATAAAGAGAGAACACTGCATCTAAAAACAGCAGAATACAGGAGTTCCCATCATGGCACAGTGGAAACAAATCTGACTAGGAACCATGAGCTTGTGGGTTTGATCCCTGGTCTCACTCAGTGGGTTAAGGATCTGGCATTGCTGTGAGCTGTGGTGTAGGTTGCAGACTTGGCTCAGATCCTGCACTGCTGTAGCTATGGCATAGGCTGGCAGCTGTAGCTCTGATTGGACCCCTCGCCTGGGAATCACCATATGCCACGGGGCAGGGGGGTCGGGCTAAAAAAAAAAAATGGCAATAAGTACACACCTATCGACAATTACTTTAAGTGTAAATGGACTAAATGCTCCAATTAAAAACCATAAAATAGCCGAACAGATATAAAAACGTAGACTATACATGCTATATATACAGTACACACATCAGATACACATTTCTGATCTTATTGCCATTCTTTTAAAGTGCATGTGGAACATTTTCCAGAAAGAAACACAGGATAGACCACAAAACAAGTCTCAATAAATTGAAGAAGACTGAAGTCATATTAAGCATCTTTTCCAAATACAATTCTATGAAACTAGAAATCCACTTTTAAAAACTGCAAAAAACACAAATGTGGAAGCTAAGCAATATGCTACTAAACATCCATTGGATCACTGAGGAAATCAAAAGTAGCTAGAGACAAAATGAAAATGGAATCACAGTGATCCAAAATCTATGGGGAAAGAATGGATATGTGTATATGTATAACTGAATCTTTGTCGTAGAGCAGAAATTTTCATAATATTGTAAATTGACTACACTTCCAAAAATGTTTAAAAATGAAAAAATATAAGAAATTTTAAAAATATATGGGACACAACAAAAGCAGTTCTTTTTTTTTTTTTTGAGAGGATCATATAATTTTTTTTAAAGCAGTTCTAAGTAGGAAGTTTATGGTAATACAAGTCTACTCCAGAAAACAAGAAAAATCTCAAACAAACAATCTAACCTTATACCTAAAGGAATTAGAAAAAGAAAAACAAACCCCAAAGTTAGTAAAAGGAAAGAAACAATAAAGATCAGAGCAGAAATAAATGAAATAGAGACTTAATAATCAATGAAATAGAGCAGAAATAAATGAAACAGAGAAAATTATAGAAAAGTACAATGAAACTAAGAGCTGCTTCTCTGAAAAGATAAACAAAATTGAAAGAACTTTAGATGGACTTATCAAGAAAAAAAGAGTCCCCAAATAAATAAAGTCAGAAATGAGGGAGTTCCCATCATGGCTCAGTGGTTAACGAATCCAACTAGGAACCATGAGGCTGCAGGTTCAATCTCTGGCCTCGTTCAGTGGGTTAAGGATCCGGCATTGCTATGAGCTATGTGGTGTAGGCCAGTGGCTGTAGCTCCAATTAGACCCCTAGCCTGGGAACCTCCATATGGCATGGGTGAAGCCCTGAAAAGCAAAAGACAAAAAATAAATAAATAAATGAATAGAAGTTATAACCAATACCACATAAATACAAAGGATCGTAAGAGATTACTATGAACAGTTATACTTCAATAAAATGGACATCCTAGAAGAAATGGATAAATTCCTAGAAATGTGCAATCTCTCAAGACTGATTAAGGAAGAAATGGAAAATATGAAAAGACTTATTACCAGTAATGAAATTGAATCAGTAGGAAAAAAAAAAAACCACTCCCAACAAACAAAAGTCCAGAACCAGAGAGCTACACAGGTGAATTCTACCAAACATTTAAAGAAAAATTAATGCCTATCCTTCCCAAACTATTCCAAAAAATTGAAGAGGAGGCCTTTGTCACTGTGACACCAAAATCAGAAAGACACCACAAAAAAGGAAATCATATGCCAATATCACTGATGAAGAAAGATGAAAATTCTTCAACAAAATATTAGAAAAATAAATTCAATACAAATATCATATTCCATGATCACATGTGATTTACCCCAGGGATACAAGGATATTTCAATATCTTCAAATCAATCAATCAGATGCACCACATTAACAAATTGAAGAATAAAATCCATACGATCATCTTAATAGAGAAAAAGCTTTGACAGAATTAGACATCCATTTATGATAAAAACTCTCACAAACTGGGTACAGAGGGAACACACCTCAACATAATAAAGGCCATATATAACAAACATATAGTCAACATCATACTAATGGTGAAAAGTTGAAAGAATTTCTGCCAAGATCAGGAACAAGCCAGGATGCCCACTCTTGCCACTTTCATTCAACATAGTATTGTAAGTCCTAGCGACAGAAATTAAATAAAAGAAAGAAAGAAAATGAATCCAATTGGAACGACAAAAGTAACCTGTCACTATTTGCAGATGAGATGATACTATGTATGGAAAATCTTAAATATGCCACCAAAAAACTATTAGAACTAAGAAGTGAATTTTTAAAAGTTGAAGGACATAAATTAATATACAGAAATCTATTGCATTTCTATTAACAATAACAAACCATCTGAAATAGAACTTAAGAAAACAATCCTTTACACAATTGCATCAAAAAGAACAACATACTTGGGAATAAACCAAACCAAGGAGGTAAAAAACATATACTCAGAAAACTATAAGACACCAATGAAAGAAATTGAAGGAAACAAAAAGAAATGGAAGGATATACCATGCTTATGGAGTGGAAGAATAAAAAATGATCATACTACCTATGGCAATCTACAGATTCAATGCAATCTCTATCAAAACACCAAGGACATTTTTCAGAGAACTAGAACAATAATCCTAAAATGTGTATGGAAACACTAAAGACCCTGAACAGCCAAAACAATATTGAGAAAGAAAAACAAACCTGGAAGTATCATGCCCCTGATTTCAAACTAAACTACAAAGCTATAGTAATCAAAACAGTATGGTACTTGTACAAAACAGACACATAGATCAGTGGAACAGAATGGAGGGTCCAGAAATGAATTCACACCATATTGTCTATATATATATATCACAAAGTAGGCAAGAGAATACAATGGGGAAATAACAGTCTTTTTAATAAATGGTATTGGAAAACCTGGCAGCTTGAAAAATATATTCTCTGGACTACTTTCTCATGCTATTTACAAAAATAAACTAAAAATGGATTAAAGACTTAAATGTAAGACTTGAGACTTTAAAACTTCTAGAAAGAAATTAATATAAGCAGTATGCTCTTTGACATCAGTCTTAGAGATTTTTTTTTTAATATGTTTCCTCAGGCACGAAAAAGAAAGGCAAAAATAAACAAATGGGACTACATCAAACTAATAAGATTTTGCACAGTGAAGGAAATGATCACCAAAGCACAAAGGCAGCCTACCGAAGAGGAGATGATATTTGCAAATGATATATCTGCTAAGGGGTTAATATTCAAAATATACAAGGAAGTCATACAACTCAACAAACAACCTGATTAAAAATGGACAGAGGATATGAACACTTTTCCAAAGAAGACACAGACGGCCAATAGGTACATGAAAAGATGATTAGCATCACTAATTATTAGGATGATTCAAATTAAAACCACAACGAGGGAGTTCCCTTCATGGCGCAGTGGTTAACGAATCCGACTAGGAACCATGAGGTTGTGGGTTCGGTTCCTGGCCTTGCTTAGTGGGTTAAGGATCTGGCGTTGCCGTGATCTGTGATGTAGGTTGCAGACACAGCTTGGATCCCGAGTTGCTGTGGCTCTGGTGTATACTGGTGGCTACAGCTCTGATTAGACCCCTAGCCTGAGAACCTCCATATGCTGCGGGAGCGGCCCTAGAAAAGGCAAAGAGACAAAAAAAAAAAAACCCACAAGGAGATACCACCTCACATCTGTCAGAATGGCTATTAGCAAAAAACAAGAAATAACAAAAGTTGGAGAAGATGTAGAAAGAAGGAAATCCTTATGTACTGTTGATGGGAATGTAAATTGGTGCAGCCTCTATGGAAAACAATATGAAGATTTCTCAAAAATATTAAAAATAGAACTACCATACAACTCAGTAATTCTGCCTCAGAGTATTTTTCCTAGAAAACAAAAACACTAATTAAAAAAGATATAGGCGTGCCTATGTTTATTGCAGTATTATTCACAGTAACCAAGATATGGAAACAACTTAAGTGTCCAATGATAGATGAATGAATAAAGAAGATGTGGTACATGTATACAATGGAATATTACTCAGCCATAAAAAAGAATGAAATCATGCCATTTGCAACAACATGGACAGACCTATAGGGTATTATGCTAAGTGAAGTATGTCAGAGAGAGAAAGAAAAAGGCCACTTGATTTCACTTATCTGTGGAATCTAATTTTAAAAATGAGCAAAAATAACAAAAACAGAAAGTCTCAGAGATATAGAGAACAAACTGGTGGTTACCAGAGAGAAGGGGAGTAGGGGTATGAATGAAATTGATTAGGGAGATTAAAAGGTACAAACTTCCACTTATATAATAAATAAGTTACCAGGATGTAATGTATAACATAAGGAATATCATCAATAATACTGTCATAACTTTGTATGGTGACAGATGGTAACTAGACTTACCATGGTGATCATTTCATAATTATAAAAATATCCAATCACTGTGATATACACTTGAAACTAATATAGTATTGGTTAGTCAATTATATTTGAACAACTTGGATCTCGAGACCTCTCCCTTTGCACTCTAGGACACAAACATACACATACTTTTAAGTAGGCAAGCTATCGAAATTTCTCTTTTGGATTTTCCACATCTCCGTTCAGTTATTCTGGCACTGCCTCTTCCTGCCCCAGGCAGCTAGTGTCCTCTTAATTCTACCAGCTAACATGTATAGAGAGTTTACACTGCCTTGCACAGTGCTCCCACCTGTTGGCACAGAGCCACTTTTTCCTGACAGCACTCTTTGCTCTGCTTTCACCTCTCCAACATATTCTGTCCTCTGGCCCAATTCCCAATGGCTCTCTTAGCTCTCTGTTAGCTGAAAAAAGAATTTTGCTAAGGCACTATGGTTGATAAATTGCATTATTGAGGGAGTTCCCAGGTGGTCTAATAGTTAGGATTTGGTACTTTCACCACTGTGGCCTGGATTCAATCCCCAGTCTGGGAAGCGAGATCCCACATCAAGCCACTACATGCTGTGGTGGAAAAAAAATTTTTTTTCATTATTAAGCACAGTGAGGATATAGACTTGCTGACAGCAGCCAGGGCTGGGAGGGAACTACCTCTCAGAGCATCTCCTTTCTCTGATGACAGAGCAAACTGTTTCACCTTCCACTGGTTGTGTACTAGTCTTTTTTTTTTTCCTCTTTTTTTATGGCTGCACCTGTAGCATATGAAAATTCCTGGGCTAGGGGTCAAATCTGAGCTGCAAGCTGATCTACGCCACAGCTTGCAGCAATGCCAGATGCTTAACACATTGAGCAAGCCCAGGGATCGAACCCACATCCTCATGGATACTATGTTGGGTTCCTAACCCACTGAGCCACAACAGAAACTTCCTAGTCTTTATCTGACTCTGTCCACAATTCCCTACCTACCATTAGATTTCCCAGCAATTCCGCTCTCGGTAGACACCCCACACTGCCTCTGCCTTAGCTCAGACCATCATCACCTCATGTCTGAGCTATGCTACTAATAGCTCAGTTTTATCAACTGCTTATTAAGTGCCAAACACTGTTCAAGGAGGTGGACACGATTTCATCCTCACAGTAACCCTTTGAAATGAGTAGTATTATTGTCCCCATCTTACAGATGAGGGCCTTGAAGCAGGAGCCACATGGCTAACAAGTAACAAAACTGGGGCACAAACTCAGGGAACTTTAGCCCCACATTTAACAGTCACATCATAAGACTTCTTTAGCTGGAGGGAGAACAGAAAGACAGAATGTGTAGAAATCGCTTCACTGAACAGCTTCGGTCTCCTTTTTGTTGTTGTTGTTGTTGTTGTTTGGAAGTTATCATAGCCCCAGGAAGCAAGTCCCCACGAAAGAAGGTAGCCAGAGAAGGTTTCTTGAAGTAGCTAGTCCTTAAAGGCCAAATGCAATTCAGACAAGAAGAGAGAACAGCGGTGGGTATTTCAGGCTTGGTGCATGACATGTGGAAAGGTAAAGAGTGAGGAATGCTCCAGTTGTGTGGGAATGGCCGAGCATAGACCAAGCTGCTGGAGCAAAGGGTTCCTTTGGGGGAAAGCTGAAAATCCAGCAAGAGAGGCACGTTAGGGCCAGGCTGGTGCAGTCTTGAATGCCAAGCGAAAGGGGTTGAACCTCATGAGCAGGCCAGTGGTCTCCACACTGTGTTCCCTGAGGTCCACGAAGAAGGGCCCCTCCCTCCTCACCTCCACTAAAGCATAGCTACATTATTTGGAGCATGTCTACTTTTATCTGCTTTTCATGTTGGGGTTTCAACTACCTTGAGGAAAGCATCCCCTTGCTAATTGGAAACCAAAGAACAAACAAATGAACAAACACACTTGGAAAATGACTACTCCAGGCAACGGACGGCCAGCTATGGTTTTGGACCAAGGGTATAACATGACCAGAATGGTGTTGTAGAAAGAGAATTCTGGGCGTTCCCATTGTGGCTCAGCAGAAATGAATCAGACTAATAACCATGAGGTTGCAGGTTTGATCCCTAGCCTCACTCAGTGGGTTAAGGATCCAGCATTGCTGTGAGCTGCGGTGTAGGTCGCAGACACAGCTTGGATTCCACATTGCTGTGGCTGTGGTGTAGGCCAGGAGCTACAGCTCCAATTCCACCTCTGGCCTGGGAACCTCCATATGCCGCAGGTGCAGCCCTAAAAAAAGCAAAAAAAAAAAAAAAAAATAGAATTCTACCAGTAGAACGTAGGGTGGACGAGAGGAGAGAATGAGTAGGGGAATCTGCAGTCACTGTTTAAGTTGACAAGGCCAGTGGCAGTTGGAATGGGTAGAAAAAGGATAGATGTTTGAAACATTCCAAAGGACAGACATAGAACAGTTAACACAGCATGATTAGTGATGGGATGGGAGAGTCAGAAAGGAGGCAAGAGGTTACATCTCTCAAAAGGACAGTTCAGCTGGGAGGGGAAATATTTGGGGTCAGAGAGTCCCTTCCAATGTGCCTCAAACCATAGCATGCTGGGGGAGCTGCCCTCTGACTCCTCAGAAGAGAAAACCGGCCTCTGTGTGTTATTCTGGAAAGGAAAATAAACCAACACATTCATTTTCAAGAGTGAGCTGGGCAAAATAAGGAGCTATTTTTCAGGACTACTCAGAGACCAGTTACCAGATATTCCTGTCTGACAAGGCCAGTGGCAGTTGGAATGGTTAGAAAAAGGATAGATGTTTGAAACATCTACCCTTGGGAGTCCTTCAGAAAAATGGTGAGAAACAAGCTTAGCGATGAGAAATGGTCTTATAAGCATATACTGTCCGTGCAGAGCAAGAACTGTTTTAGATTGGGCTCCAACAAATGGAGATCAGGAGCTACGGGGCAGCAACCAGATATAATTCAACAGTCTCTAGAGCACCTAGCACATTACTGGTGCTCAATCAGTGTTAAATCAGCCATGGAAAGCAGCACAGAGCTAGATGCCTAGAGTAAGAGAGAAATTGGGTTAGGCCAAATGAGACTCAAGCAGAGGCCTGATGAGAAATGGAATTAAGATCTCATGTTACAACCCTTTCCTACAAGTGGAATGAATATCCGATGGGGAATTTCACATTCAAGGCTTAACCCCCGTGCCAATTATGTATGTGACTTTGGACAAGTCACTGACTTCTCCAGGCCTAATTCTCTCTGTTGTCAAGTGAGAGCGAGTCCCATCATATACGGCTGCTATGTGTGGAGTTAGATTTTTGGAGGGGTCACGCCCAAGGCCAGAGATCAAACCCAGGCCACAGCAGCAGCCCAAGCCACCGTAGTAGTGACAATGACAGGTCCTTTACCCACTGAGCCACCAGGGAACGCCAATTTTTAAAGTGCTTTAAAAAGCATCAAGTTTATACATAATAAAGTATTTTGATATGGCTCTTATGTGCCCAGATAATGGTATTTTTATAAGTCAAACCACATATTAACATCCTAACCAGAATTTTTATAAGTCAAACCACATATTAACATCCTAACATTTTCTTATACAAGCCTGAAAGAACTTTATAGTGCACACCCATGTCCCCACCACGTCTTTGATTTTTTTTTTTCTTTGCCTTTTAGGGACACACCCACAACATATGGAGGTTCCCAAGCTAGGGGCTGAATCGGAGATGTAGCCGCCAGCCTATGCCACAGCCACAGCCATGCCAGATCCAAGCCGCATCTGCGACCTACACCACAGCTCCTGGCAATGCCGGATCCTTAGCCCACTGATTGGGGCCAGGAATTGAACCCACGTCCTCATGGATGCTAGTCAGATTAATTTCCACTGAGCCACGACGGGAACTCCACCATGTCTTTGATCTTTAAAGGCATCATTCAGCAACAGTTGCACAGAAGAATTAGTAAAGCAGATTGATACCTGTCATTTTCTGTAATTTGTGCTCAGCTTCCTATTCTAGCCTCTCTAGTCCCTTTATATTGTCTTGCAAAGGAATCTTTACCTGAGGGAGAACCCAGAACATGTTCGCTGCCCAAAAAAAAATGTATTGTCTCTTTGCTTCTCAAGGTTGGCCTAGAGTACGCGTGGCTGAGAAAGGCAGGAGAATAACTGGATTAGATCAGAGAAGAAAGGCATCAGGAAGATTTGGTCCAGTTGGACAAACTGCCACCAACCATCTTCAGGGAACCCACAGAAGAGAAGATCCTATCTTTGGATGCCCATGCCTTACAAAGGTCCTTTTCAATTCAATCTGTATTTATTCTGGGGCAATACACTGATTATTGAGAGACAAATGAGATCTGCTGAACAAATGCACAGTAAACTTTTTGATAACAAAAGGAGAAAATCAGAATGCTATTTATAAAAACCAGCCAAGCAATCTTGCCATAGGTTACTTAAAACCCTCTAACCCAGCAATCTTCCCTCCGACCCTGGTAAACACGCTGAGATGAATGAGGATGGTGCCCTTGTCCATAGGAATGACCACAAAGTTCTGGACAGCTTGAATGCTCATCAATAGATACATGGCTGACTAAAGCCTGGTATAATCATATTATGGACCATTATGTAGCTATTTGAGTTTTTTTAATTTTATGGAAGTATAGCTGATGTACAATGTGTTAATTTCTGCTGTACAGCAAAGTGACTCAGTTGTGTGTGTGTGTATATATATATATATATATATATATATATTCCTTTTCATATTCTTCTTCACTATGCTTTAGCCCAAGATATTGAATGTAGTGCGTTGTGTTCTACAGCAGGACCTCATTGTTTATCCACCCTACATGTACCAGTTTGCATCTGCTAATCCCAAACTACCAATCCTTCCCTTCCCCACCCCTCCCCTACCATGGCAACCACAACTCTGTTCTCTATGTCTGTTAAGTCTGTTTCTGTTTCATAGACATGTCCATTTATGTCATCTTTTAGATTCCACATATAATTGATATCATGTAGGATTTGTCTTTCTCTCTCTGACTTACTTCACTCAGTATGAGAGTCTCTACTTCTATCGATGTTGATGCAAATGGCATTATTTCATTCTTTTTCATGACTGAGTAGTATTCCATAGTATATATGTACCACATCTTCCTTTATTTTTTTTTTAGGGCCACACCCATGGCATATGGAGATTCCCAGGCTAGGGGTTGAATCGGAGCTGTAGCTGCTGGCCTACACCACAGTCACAGCAACGCCAGATCTAAGCCATGTCTGTTACCTATACCACAGCTCACACCAACACCGGATCTTTAACCCATTGAGCATAGGCCAGGGATCAAACCTGCGTCCTCGTGAATGCTAGTCAGATTCACTTCTACTGAGCCACGGCAGGAACTCTGAACACATTTTCCTAATCCATTCCTCTGTCGATGGACATTTAGGTTGTTTCCATGTCTTGGCTGTTGTGAGTAGTGCTGCCATGAACATACAGTATATAGCTATTTGAAAGGATGAGCCAGATCTATGAGTACTGATGGGCTGGGAGGTCTGTGATGTCCTCTAAAGTGTATAAGCCAGGCCGCAAAGAAATGTCTATCTCACAATCCCATTCTAGTACAAACACCAAAATCTCCAGGGGATATGATCTGCGCCTGTGTGTATTTGCCTGTGTGCAGGAAGGCTGTGGGAGGATCCAGACTCAGGCTGTTACTATTGCTTATTCTGTAGAGAGGGAAAGGGCAGAGGAGCGCATTGCTTATTTTGCTTTGTGCGCTCGTGCATTATTTCACTGATGGCACTAAAATTGTGGAACATCTGTGATTTCGGAAAAAGTTTAATAATTCTTTTTTTTTTTTTTTTGCTTTTTAGGGCTGCACCCACGGCATATGGAGGTTCCCAGGCTAGGGGTTGAATTGAAGCTGTAGCTGCCAGCCTACGCCACAGCCATAGCAATGCGGGATCCAAGCCACGTCTTCCTGCAACCTACAAAATAGCTCACAGCAACACTGGATCCCCAACCCACTGAGCAAGGCCAGGGATCGAACCTGTGTCCTCATGGATGCTGGTCAGATTCATTTCCACTGAGCCACGACAGGAACTTCCCCTAACAATTCTTAATAAAAACTTTGCATGGGATTTAGAAGACTGCCCACCTCCACTGCCATCCTGGTCCTTCTGCTCCGCTGTCCTTTATGTCTACACTAAGAGGCAATAAAAGTGATTTCCTGCTCACACACTCTAGCCTCTTTTGCTGCTAAATCGTTTGCATGGCGGGAGGGGTGGCAAGTGAAGGTGGTGGAACAGGTAGGCCTTTAACTAGGCTTCCTTCCCCTTGCCCCTTCCCATCATTCCTGGGAAACAGAAAGTCACACACAGCCCTGTGCATAAATAGCTCCCGTGTAAATAAGAGGCAGTGTGTTTCAAAATCACACCTTCCCTTTCAAGGAATGGGGGAAACTGGCAAACCCTGTGGTTGGAGGAGTCCAACTGCCCAAACTGCCTGCCCCCCGATGCTGCTCCCTCCTCCTTTTGCATTCTGGCCTCCCCACTCACCGCCCCCCCCAAAGAATAACCACCCAAGTCACAAAAAGAGTCATCTCTTTTGAGCACCCACTAGGAGGCTGGCATGGCCTCATGCAAGGCATTTTCAGCCATATCTTCTCAAGCTAATGTGCACCACAAGTTCTGTGATAGATAGATATTCCATTTTGCAAAAATGGAATAGGCTGGAGCCATTTTAGGAGGCCCTCCCTGGTTTTGTTGGCTTTTTTGCTTTTTCTCTTTCTTCCTTCCTTCCTTCCTTTCTTTCACTGCACCCACATTATGCAGCAGTTCCCAGGCCAGAGATCAAGCCTGTGCCATAGCAGCAACCCAACCCACAGCAGGCACAATGCTAGATCCTTAACCCGCTGAGCCATGAGGGAACTCCTCCGGGGTTTATTTAATCCCTTGATACATCAAAGGCTTGAGATTCCCATAGTGCTCTTCCAACTACACTTGATGAAAGACACAGATAGGGAGTTCAGAGAAGTTGGCTCCTGAAGAGCAGAAATGGGAATGGCTTGTCCAGGATTCGATTTCGCCAGAGAAGCTGGCAGCTTCCCAGAGTTATCACAGAGCACCCAAGGGGCTCTAGTTCCCGACTTGTAACTGTGTGGCTCTTACGCAATCCCCAAGAGCCATTTCTTTGTGATAGCAATTCCTGACATCGAAATAACACTTCACATTCTGCAAAAATGTTCCCTGTCTGGTTCTGTATCTTTTTCTCACAAATCTGAGGGAGATAAGACAAGAAAATTACCCCAGTTATATAGAGGAAATGCTTTCACAGGGGTCAGGTGACTCACCCAAAGTCATAAAGCCAGGAAATTCAAGAGCCAGGACTAACATCTAGGTAGTGAATGAAGGAAGCCACTGTCTGTGGTTGCTACACATTTTTTTTTCTGTTCCACCAATTAATTAATTAACATCAATGCTGGGATTATGAAGGCACCGTGTTACCTAGAGACGTAAAACATGGATTTTGTTACTCACCATGTGGCCTTGGCCAAGTCACTGACCAGCTCTATGTCTCTATTTCTTCATTACAGAAAGTAGCTCTGTAATAAAAATGCCTACGTCCTTGGGAGTTCCCATCATGGCTCAGTGGAAATGAATCTGACTAGCATCCATGAGGACGCAAGTTCGACCCCTGGCCTTGCTCGGCGGGTTAAGGATCCAGCGCTGCCTTGAGCTGTAATATAGGTCGCAGATGCGGCTCAGAGCCCACATTGCTGTGGCTATGGCGTAGACCAGTGGCTACAGCTCTGATTTGACCCCTAGCCTGGGAACCTCCATATGCTGCAGGTGCGGCCCTAAAAAGCAAAAATAAAACAAAAAAACAAATAAAAAGCAAAAATAAAATAAAAAATAAAAAAAAAAAATAAAAATGCCTGCCTCCTCGAGTCATCTTAAGAACTCTCCTATGAGGTAACTCATACAGAGCTCTTAGGAGAATTGAGGGCATTTAGCACAGAGCTCAGCACGCTGGAAGAATTCGGTACCTATAAACTATTCTAAATCATGAAATACTCAAGATATGGCTCTTGTTCACAAGTACGAATACAAAGTGTAGATCATTGTGAGGCTGTGGAGCCTGCCAAGGTTATTTTGTAATAGATGCTTTGATACAGAGCACATTTATTCATAAGGACTGAGAAGCCCAGAGATGGAAGACAAGATAACAAGAGGACGGCAACTCTCAGAGGCCATAATTGGTAATAATCCCTTTTCCTCCGCCTGCTGCCCCGGGGGCCACTGGGAGGTGAAGTGACAGTGGGTTGTGCTTGCTTTCATCCACGCCATGAAATGGCTTAACCAGATCCAACTCACACTCTGCCGGTGCCAACTTTTGGCCTGGCATCTTCCCAGTGGGTCAAATCCTCCCCCTCGCCAAACATAAGAAGTCACCCAGGGACATTTACCCCCGTTGTCCCAAAGGTTCAGAAGGGTGGAGAGAGATGGGGCAATTGGAAAAACAGGGAGGGAGGACCCAAGTGGGAAGGGGGACCGGTACGGTCCAGTGACAGGACCAGCAACAAAAGCAAATGAACGCTGCCTTCCTCTGGAGACAGCCGGCTTAAAGAGGTAACCAGTCCTAAAGAACTCGAGGAACCGGGGTGCGTGAATGTACTCAATGCCACTGAGCTGTTCACTTTCCAATGGTCAATTGTACATTATATGAATTTTACTTCAATATAAAGCAAGAAGCCAGGGGCTCACAGCACCATAGTCCCAGAGAGAATTGTTTGCAGACACCGGCCCTGGTCTGGGGTTCAGAGAACCCCTCATAGACAACAAATGCCTATTTGTGTCTCTCCTGTCACTACCTGTCCACTCTGGGCTGCCCACTCATGCCCAGATGAGTGTGTGTGTGTGTGTGTGTGTGTGTGTGTGTGTGTGTGTCATTTCTCAGAGTAGCTTCTGTGATTCTTGACTGTGAGAATCTTCTCAAAAAATAACAACAGTAACACTTAATCGTTATTAAACTCCCACTCTAAGCCCAGCTTTAATGCTCAGAGCGATCCCCAGAGGTAGGACTTAAGATCACACCTATGTTAAAGATGAGAGAATGGAGCCCCAGGAAGTTCCAGGAGTTGCTACAAAGTCGCTCAGTAAGAGAGGTGGACACGCTAAAGCTCCAAGTCAGGCAGCAGTGACGCGTCCTGCACCAAACACCTACGCTCTGCCAGGTGCCATGGAGACACCAGAACAATCTAAAGGATGTGGCTTCCTCCGCCCTCAAGGAAATGACAATGCAGATGGGGATGGTGTCCTGGAAGAGACGGCAAAGGACCACGCTAGAGTGCTTGGCTGCTAAATGAATCTTCTCATCATAAGCAAGAGCTTAGCGAAGAGCTGATAATAATAGTAACCACAACGATGATGGTAATTCACATGGGCTGAGCACCTTTCTTTGTTCCTGCCACGTGTTTAACACGCCCAACCTGATTTATTCCTTACAGCAGTCCTGGGAGGCCCACACTCGCATCAGCCTCATTTGAAAGTAAGGGAACTGAGAACATTGGAAATCAACCAGCATTCAAAAATTTTTTAAAAAAGAAAGTAAAAGGAGTTCCCGTCGTGGCTCAGTGGTTAACGAATCCGACTAGGAACCATGAGGTTGTGGGTTCGGTCCCTGCCCTTGCTCAGTGGGTGAAGGATCCAGTGTTGCCGTGAGCTGTGGTGTAGATCGCAGACGCAGCTCGGATCCTGAGTTGCTGTGGCTCTGGTATAGGCCGGCAGCTACAGCTCCGATTCGACCCCTAGCCTGGGAACCTCCATATGCCACAGGAGCAGCCCAAGAAATGGCAAAAAGACAAAAAAAAAAAAAAAAAGAAAGAAAGAAAGAAAGTAAGGGAACTGAGGTTCAGAGAGAGAAAACAAAGTGACTCGTCCAAGGTTGCACGAACAAGTCAGGGTGGACTGGATTCGAACTACTCTGTTTATACGTACAAGAGACTCAACAAATCTCCATCAAATGAATGACTCTTTCCATCTACTGTGCACCTGCCCTGCCCTCTATCTCATTTTAAAAATTTTATTAAAGGGTAGTTGATTTCTAATGTGCCAATTTCTGCTGTACAGCAAAATGACCCAGGCATACACATATATATTCTTTTTCTGATATTATCTTCCATCACGGTCTATTGCAAGAGATTGGATCTAGTTCCCTGTGCTGTACAGTAGAACCTCATTGCTTGCCCATTCTAAATGGAATAGTTTGCATCTACCAACCCCAAAATCCCCATCCATCCCACTCCCTCCTTCCTCCCCTCTGGCAACCACAAGTCTGTTCTCCATGTCTGTGAGGCCATTTCTGTTCTGCAGATAGGTTCATCTGTGCCATATTTTATTTTATTTATTTATTTTATCTTTTTTTTTTTTGCCATGTCTTGGGCCGCTCCCGCAGCATATGGAAGTTCCCAGGCTAGGGGTCCAACCGGAGCTGTAGCTGCCAGCCTACGCCAGAGCCGCGTCTGCGACCTACACCACAGCTCACGGCAACGCCGGATCCTTCACCCACTGAGCAAGGGCAGGGACCGAACCCGAAACCTCATGGTTCCTAGTCGGATTCGTTAACCACTGCACCACAATGGGAACTCCCATCTGTGCCATATTTTAGATTCCACATATACGTGATATCATGTGGTATTTGTCTTTCTCTTTCTGACTTACGCTCTCTATCTCATTTAATGCCCGCAACCTTATGGATTTAGTGCAGTTATCGGCCTCACTTTACAGATGAGGAACCTAAAGCCCAGAGATGTTAAGTAACCTGCCCAAGTTCACACAGCTATTAAATAGCAACATTATGATCCAAACTCAGGTCTGCCAACCCCACGTCTCTCTCAATTGTCTTCCAGAGCCCTCTCTGCTCAGTAAAGCCCAGCAATCTCCTTCCGTGTTCCCATGTCAGTTGGCTTTGAGTTGGATGTGAACAAGGGAGATACAAATAACAGGCTGGCCTCTAATTTGATGCCTGGAAAACATGACCGAAGCATGCAGGCAGAGGGGAAGGGTACTACCATGAGGGAAGGAGGGACGTGAGGCCTGGAAAATTCTTTCTTTCTTACTTTTTTTTTTTTTTTTTTTTTGGCTTTTTAGGGCGGCCCCTGCAACATATGGAGGTTCCCAGGCTATGGGTCGAATCAGAGCCACAGCGACAGCAACACAGGATCCGAGCCATGTCTGTGACCTACACCATGGCTCACAGCAACGCCAGATCCTTAACCCACTATGCAAGGCCAGGGATTGAACCCGCAACCTCATGGTTCCTAGTCGGATTCGTTTTCACTGTGCCACAATGGGAACTCCAAGGCCTGGAAAATTCTGATGGAGGCAGAGGCTATTCTCCACATGCTCCCACCAGAGGACAGACACTTTGGCTCCTCTTACAGCAAAAACGACAAACTCGGGGCATGCCACAGCCAGCCCAAAACAGGAGTTTTCCTTGGAAATCTGTTTCTAATAAACGATTCCTCCCACTAGAGGAGGCAGCCGGGCTCAGGCAGCCTGCGCCCTGACACTGCATCAGAACTCTGCTGCTCTCTGCAAGAGCCTCAGCTTGGCTCCAAAGGCCACCCACCAGAAGGGGCTGAACTTTTTCCGTGACCTGTACCACGAGCTTGCTTTTGAAGAGACTGCTTCATGTCCCTAGCATGTGCTGCCAGCCTTTGTTTATGCTTGTTCTGTTGGGTGGTCTGTTCTATTCCAGGGATCAGAGTTGACTCCCACAGGGCCAGATCACATGGCTCCCAGGGTGATGCCAGAGTCAAGGGGTCAAGATGGAGAGTTCCCTGGTGGCATAGTAGATTAAGGATCTGCTCTCGTGTCGCAGGTTTGATCCCTGGCCCAGGAACTTCGACATGCCTCGTAGCCAGCCAAAAAAAGGAGGGGGAGGGTCAAGATGATGGGCTGCCAATCCAGAGAGCTCTGCATGCCCACGTGACTTCACCTAGAGAATTTCTCCTATGGAGTTGAGCCCAGAGGAGATAGTTCCAAAACACCTGTTGACTGACTGCCAGATCGATGGTGGGGTACCTCAGTCCTAGAGCTTTGCTACTCCATGGACCAGAGGCACAGGTATCACCACAGTCTATTAAACATGCAGAATCTCAAGCCCCAGCGCAGACATTCTGAATCAGAAACAGAGCTTTTTTGTTGTTTTGGGGGGTTTTTGGGGGGGAGGGTTCTTTTGGCCACACTTGCAACAAATGGAAGTTCCCAGGCCAAGGATCGAACTCAAGCCACAGCAGTGACAACACCGAACCCTTAACCACTATGCCACCAGGGAACTCCCCAGAAACTGAGTTTTAACCAGACCTCCAGGAGACTTACATGAGCATTAAAGGTAGAGAAGCACAGGTGTAGGACAATGGCTCATAAAAACAGAGGAATGAGGCATCCAGCAGTTTCCCAATCTGGATGTACATTATTTCATCTGGGGAACTGGGGCACTTTTTAGAATTTCTTTTTTTTGGAAATAATTTTTTTTTTTTTGACCGCACCCGAGGCATACGGAAGTTCCTGGGCCAGGGACTAAATCCGAACAGCAGCTGTGACCTACTCCAAAGCTGTGGCAAGGCCACCTCCTTTAACCCATTGTGCCAGTCTGGGGATCGAACCTGTGCCTCCACAGGGACCCAAGCAGCTACGGTCCAATTCTTAACGCACTGTGCCACAGGGGGAACTCCTTTTTGGAAATACATGTAAACCACGAGTTCTAAGAATGGCCTCTTGTCAGCAGGGTGAGTCCTCAGCCAGATTCACCAAATGTGAGCATTTTGCCCTCTTTGCTGTATGCCTTCCTCCCTACATTTCTACGTGGTATTTTCCCCTTCGGTCTATTTGCATAAATTGCAGGCATCATGTGCTTCACCCCTAAATACTTTAGCGTGTATTTCCTTCGAACAAAAAATCCTCTTTGGTAATCACAGCACAGTTAGCGAGTTTTAATATTGATGCAGTAATATTATCGAATTATAGTCCGTATTCAACTGTGGTCAATCATTTTGATGCTGTCCTTTAGGGCAGTTTTGTTTTCCAGCTGGAAAGCTTTTGAAAAGTGCTAACCCTTTAGCCCTAGCCTCACACCAGTGAAGACAGACTTTCTGAGGGAGGGGCCTGTGCGTACATGTTTCTAAGCTTTCCAGGAGATTCTGATGGGCAGCCAGGGTTAAGAACCTGTGTGCTTTAGGCTTCATCTATGATCCCTGTATAACATACAGGGACGCCCTTGTCGGCTGAATGAACCCTGAGTATAATTTGTCTCGGCCCCACATCTCCTTTAGTCTGAGTTCTGCCATCACTCGCTGTCTAGAAGGTTCCTTGGGCCTTCCCTCACTGTCTTGTGAGGCTACCGCTCTAAAGGAAACAAAACATTCATTTTTCCACCCTGCTATTTCCCCTACAGCCACTCAGCACAATCTTTCTTTCCTTATAAAAAAAAAATGAAGCCTTGGAGTTCCCCGGTGGTGCAATGGGTTAAGGATCTGGTGTTGTCACTGCCGCAGTTCAGGTTGCTTCTCTGGCGCTGGTCTGATCCCTGATCCTGGAACTTTTTCATGCCGAGGGGTGTGGCCAAAAAATAAATGAAGCCTTGAGTGGTATATGCTCTGGGCTGAGTTCTCCACGAAGCTACTTCTAAGAAGTTGGCTACATTACCTGGAATTTGCAGAAGAACAAGGGCAGATGGTGGGAAAAGAAGGCGAGGGAGACAGCAAATCAATTAAGGAGGGGGCCAAATCTCTCTCTTTGGGCTGGCCCCAAAGTTTCTCTAGGGTTCGCAGACTGCTTGCCTCTAACTAGACAGTTGTCCAATTACCTTGGCTTGGAAAGCAAGCCGCTGAGGTGAGCAGATGTAGGAATGTCGGGCTATGGTGGACAAGAAGGTGATATACAGATGGGAAGCGACTGAAAAACCCCAGCTAATCCCACGAGCCAGCAGGCTTTCCGCATTTCCTGAAAGAATTTGGGTCAATCTCACTGGTCGGTTTAATTGCTTCAATGAATCTGTTCCGTTTCCAGCCGTTAGCAGAGGAAGGGAAGGCTGCAAGGGAGCTGAGCAAGAGTTCATGGTATTTTGTCTGCTGGGTGCACACCTGTTTCCCCAGTCCCGAAGCAGCGCTGCCACCCTCACCTCCGCACCTCTGCCCAGCCAAACATCTGTTTCACTGCAGCCAAAGAAAGTCGGCTTTCTTTGAAAAGGCTCTGACAGAGGAGGCTTGAGTCCAGATTTGTACGTGTTTGTGAATCTATTCTGGAAGAAAAGGGGAAGGTACAAAAGGGATCCTTTGGCTTCAAAGCTGCTTTGTCAATGTCTGACAAATCGACTTGCTTTTAGGATGTATTGATATTCTGTAATATTCGAGAGAACCAGCCTACTCAAATGGATTGCTTTAACAGATGCATCTTTGCAGTTAGTCAATGATAAAATATTTGTGAGTGGTTAGTGTCTTTCCTCCTCGCAAGCACTCAATAATATGCCAAATGAGATCATTCCCTCTGGCCCAGGACTCGAGAACATTGTGAATTGTGTTCATCCTGATTGGGAACTAAAGAATACTCAAGGTATTGCCAGAGTCTAAATGGAGGGCACTTGTATTACTAGACAACCTTTAGAAAATTCCTTAATTAGGACCCTGTGTACACTGCCATTGCCATTTCTAATCATCTCTTTCATCGGAGGACTCCTTGTCTTATTACAGATTTTGGTCCCTGCCAGTAAGACAGAATGTGCTTAAATTGATCAAGGATGTGTGAATTGCACGAATCTCAAATTTTCGTACAAAAAGGCCAGCTTCGGGAAATGTTGTCATCGAGTACGTTATTTCACATAGCTTAACTCAAGCTAACAAAGGGACTGTCTTTCACATTAGAACTACTAAAAAATGGCTAGTAGTCTCTCCAACCATGAAGTTTCATTTGCTGGTTATTTAATATAGTATCTTATATTTTATATTTAGTGTAATTATTTAACGTATATGCTATAACATATACACTTTGAATATATACTTTGCTATATATAAATATTATATATTATGCATAATTCTTCTATAATTAATATAAGATAAATAATATATAAAATATAATAGGAGTTCCTGTGATGGCACCATGGGTTAAGATTCTGACTGCAGTGGCTCAGGTCATTACAGAGGTGTGGGTTCAATCACCAGCCTGGCTCCGTGGGCTAAAGGATCTGATGTTGCCAGAGCTGAGACTCTGATTCAATCCCTGGCCCAGGAGCTTCCATATGCCACAGGTGTGGCCATAAAAATAAATAAATCCATAAAAAATAAATACATAAATAGATTATAAATGTAAACATATATAAACGAATAAATATAATACTATACTATTACAATACTATATGTTTATAATATAAACATATTAATGTTTAATAAATATAATACTTATATGTGTTTTTATATACATATAAATATATATATAATATAAACACCTCTAAACATTCCAGGATGTCTCTCTCTTTTTTTTTCGGCTGCACCCTTGGCATTTGGAAGTTCTCAGGCCGGGGATAGAGCCTATGCCACTGCAGTGGCTCAAACCACAGTAGTGATGACAAGCCTGGATCCTTAACCCACTGAGCAACACAGGAATTCACCTAAAGATTTTAGGATGTCTTAACCTGAATTCAGGTTTACATGTAATGGTGGAGTTCAGACATACACCAATTGAACCTGACACTTGCCCGGTCTCTTTCCGTTCTTTTGGCACCGCCACAGTCAAGATCCAGTAATCTCTCTTTTTTTTTTTTTTTTTCTTTTTAGGGCTGCACTTGAGGCATATGGAGGTTCCCAGGTTAGGGGTCGAATCGGAGCTGCAGCTGCCGGCCTATGCCACAGCCACAGCAATGCGGGATCCGAGCCGTGTCTGCAACCTACACCACACAGCTTGCAGCAACACTGGATCCTTTAACCTACTGAGCGAGGCCAGGGCTTGAACCTGTGTCTTCATGGATGCTAGTCGGATTCCTTTCTGCTGAGCCACGACAGGAACTCCAAGATCCAGTAACCTCTTTCTTCTCACCCTACACCAATCCATCCTCAAATACACATATCCCCTGCCTTTAGAATAAAAGCCCCCAATCCTGCATTTGTCATTCAAAGTCCTCTCCACAACCTAGTAGCAGAGATTACCTCCGCTGCTCCCGGTCCTGTACCCCATGCTCCAGGTAAACGATCCCATTCTATCGCTATTATATATGAAGCAAAGGGAGCCAAAAGTGCTTTGGAGAGCTTGCTATGTGCCAGACCCTGTGCGGACTACTTCATATATTATGTCATCTACTCCTCCCCACAACCCGATGAGGAGTTTTATTACGCTCATTTTCCAGGTAGGAAAATAGAGGCCAGGAGATGTGAAGTAACTTACTCAAGGTCAGGCAGCTAGCGAAGCATGCAGTCGGGGTTTGAAGCCAAACCGTTTCACTCCAGAGTCTTTCCTCTTTACTTAGGCTGCCTGAATATATTTTGTGGAATTAGTCCTGCATGTTTGTGCCTCCACATTTCTGTTCATGGAAATCCAGCCACACCCCTCCTTCCCACTCCACCATCCATCTCTGCCTGCTGCAGTCTTGCCCAGCTCAAACAGCACCTCCTCCATGAAGCCTCCCCTGACTTCCCAGAGCTAAAATTCATTCTTCCTGGCTCTGTGTTCTCAAAGCATAGGCTACAGCTCTTATACTACTTTTAATCATTGTCATTATCTATACATGTGTTGCCTCTTCCCACCCACCCCCACCCTTTTATGCAGGAAACCGAGCTCATGGGCACTGTGCCCCTGTGACGCTGAAGCCCCGAGAGTGCAGGCAGACGCCACGGCCAGGGATGTGGCAGAGGTAGGCAATGAGGTAGGTACCCTCTAATCTCCCTCCCAACTCCGAGGTTCTACGATCTGCATGGTCGTTTCCCCAAGGGCAGGGGTGTCCCCTCCACGGCAACAAGCAGAGGAACTGGCCCATCTCTGGGGAATTGCTGAGCCGGCAAGACTGCATTATGTCTGATGTATGTGGGGATGAGCAAGTACCAGCCATGCTCTCCCTGCCCATCTATGTATTATCTATCCATCACCGTCATGTGTGTTTGAAGGTGACCTTGCTCTGCAGGTGTGGTGCGAGAGCTGCAGTCCTTTTCACAATCCCTTCTAGGAAGGCGATCCTCCTTTGTGCTGTGCGAATTGATGATCCGAGCACATAGGACGCCTGCAGCACATGGCGCTTTGCCCTTCGGTCTAAGGCCAGTGGTGCGCAAACTTGATTGTGTATCGGGGTCACCTAGGGACCTTGTTAAGGTCCATACTGTGGCATCGCAGTCCCAGTCAGTCCAGGGTGAGACCCAAGAACTGGTACTTCGAACAGATTCCCAGATGACGTGGCTGCGGCAGGTCCCTGGGAAACACAAAGAACCACTTCCCAGACAATGGCTTCACTCGCAAGGAACTGGCTTCCCTCTGACTGCTGCCCACTGAGTCTAAGGGGGCGATGGGGGTGGAGGGGGAGGGAGAGCACCGAAAGGGGGGCCTGAAGACCAAGGTTCTACTGCAGCTGTGCTCTAGCGAGCTGTGTGACCTCAGGCAAGTCTCTGCGCCTCGCTGTGCCTCTAGTTTCTTCTGTTATTCAGCCCATCTTCTGCGGGTACACATCAGGCCGGGGGCTACTTCTCATGCAGCATCATTGCCTGAATTCTGTTTAGTGCAGGCACCCCTTGGCCCCAAATATCCAAATGCTGCTACTTGGGTAAGGACTTTTGATAATAAACATAAACCAAACCAGAAAGATGCTCTGGATTTTCCATCAATTCCACTTATCAGGCCAAGAAAAACCCCTCCTTCTATGCTACCAATTATACTCATCATTAAGGCAAAATCATGAAGATGGCATGGGCTGTGGTATTACTGCCACATTCAGCGTTAACTAGAGTTCAATGATCAGAGAGGAATCGAGCACAGGAGACTCAAAAAGTTGTGATGGTGCCTAATAATTATTTGTTTTTTCACCAAAGATTGGACAGACAATCTAGACTTCAGTGACCCCTGCTCTGTTCTTTCCCTTCATGGTTCTGGCATCTGTCATCGGTGACTCTGCTGGAAACAGAGGACAATGGCAGGTCCTCTATTTGGTGCCTATTGTGTGACTACCTGAGGCTTGCCCTATGGCCAATTTCCTTCCATTTCCTTCCTTCACAGCATGAGGGAAACTGACCTTGCTCAGTTCTGTTCTAATCACACCAGAGCTGATCCTTAAACTGGTCAGGCCTCAGGGCCTTTGCACTTGCTGTCCTCCCCTGACTGTACACTCCTTCTTAGGGCTCTTGCCCCCTCTCTTCTTTAAAGTCTTTATTCAGATGTCACCTTCTCAGTGAGACCTTCCATAACCATCCATCTTGGGGGGTGGGGGGGCTTTTTAGGGCCTCACCTGCAGCATATGGAAGTTTCCAGGCTAGAGGTCTAATTGGAACTGCAGCTGCCGGCCTATGGCACAGCCACGGTGAGATTCCAGCCATGTCTGCAACCTACAGCACAGCTCATGGCAACACCAGATCCTTAACCCACTGAGAAAGGCCAGGGATCAAACCCGCATCTTCATGGATACTAGTCAGATTAGTCTCTGCTGAGCCACAACAGGAACTGCCATACCCATCCTATTTTATGTTTTTTTATTTTTTACTTATTTTTTATTTTTTGTCTTTTGCCTTTTTAGGGCCTCACCCGCAGCATGTGGAGGTTCCCAGGCGAGGGGTCCAATCGGAGCTGTAGCTGCTGGCCTACGCCACAGCCACAGGAAGGCCAGATCCGAGCCGCATCTGTGACCTACACCACAGCTCAAAGCAACGCCGGATCCTTAACCCCCTGAGCGAGGCCAGGGATCAAACCTGCAACCTCATGGTTCCTAGTCAGATTCGTTTCCCCTGTGCCACAACAGGAACTGCCATAACCATCCTATTTTAAACTGCCCTTCTCTTGCACCCTATTTACTTTTCTTACTTTATTTCTCTCCATAGCACCCATTTTCTCCTAATATACTAATTTCCCATTTGCTTTATTATTCCCTCCTCCACCCTCTCTCTACTGAAAAGTAAGCCCCAGGAAGGCAGGAAATTTCTGTTTTGGCTGCGTCTCTGGCAAGCGGAAGTTCTCAGGTCAGGGATCGAACCCGAGCCACAGGAGTGACAATGCTGGATCCTTAGCCTGCTAAGCCACCAGGGAACTCCAATATTTTTAACTTTTTATTTTGAATTAATTTTGTTAAAAAATCTTTTTCCTAGAGGTTCCCATCGTGGCTCAGTGGTTAACGAATCCGACTAGGAACCATGAGGTTGTGGGTTCGATCCCTGGCCTTGCTCAGTGGGTTAAGAATCTGACGTTGCCTTGAGCTGTGGTGTAGGTCGCAGACGCGGCTCGGATCCTGAGTTGGTGTGGCTCTGGCGTAGGCCGGCAGCTGCATCTCCGACTAGACCCCTACCTAGCCTGGGAACCTCCATATGCTGCAGGTTCGGCCCTAAAAAGACAAAAAATATATATATATATTTTTACTAGAGGATAGAGTGATGATATTTTTATTTCTGTTGTAGCTTCTATCACAAAACCAAATATTTATAGCTTGCATTTTTATAATACTTCAAAAGCAGATTCTTATACAAATTTTTTGAGATACATTATTATTGGGTCTAATTTACAGATGAGGACACTGTGACTCAGGAAGTAGAGCAGATACTGTCAACGCCCTTCCCATATCCTTTGGCATTTATCATTTTCCTGTGTCCGCCAGCTTGCTTTCAGACTGCCTGAAATAAGGTTAGACTTTACAGGAAAATTGTAATCATAGCGCAGAGAGCTGCCATAGACCATTCACCCAGCTTCCCCTAATATTATACACCTTACATGATAATGGTAACAGTATGGAAACCAGGAAATTAATACTGATATAATACTATTAACTAATCTACAGATCTCATTCAAATTTCCCCCGTTTTTCCACTAATGTCCTTTTTCTAGCCCAGGATCCAATTCAGGATCTCATATTGCATTTGTTGTCTTGGCTCCTTAGCATCCTCTAATCTGTGACAGTTCCTCAGCCTTTGTCTTTCATGACCTTGACAATTTGACAAGGCCAGGTCAATTACTTTGTAGAGTTTCCTTCAACCGAGGCTGGTCTGATGTTATCTCACAGTTAGATTAAGGTTGTGTGTTTGGGGCCGGAATACTGCTGAAGGGAGGTCAGACAAGGTGGGGGTTTGGACTGTTCCCTGGATTGTATCCCCAAGTGACTAGGACAGGCTCTGACACATAGAAGATGCTCAGTACTCATGAAGACACAGAGGGATCAGACCCCCAGGAACCCACAGTCCTCTCTGGACACAGGAAGATTGTGTTCCATGGAATTTCACATTTGTTGAGAACAGCCCATGGCTTTGAGAAAGAGGAAGTAGAGAATGTGGGGTGGGGTGAGGTTCCCCTACCACAAAGCTAAACAATAACAAGTGAAGGAACCCCAGGAGCCTGGAGCTCAGTGACAGGAAAAATGATATAACACCTGGACAAAATGGTAGCAAAAATTATCAATTTTTTTTTTAGGACTGCACCTGTGGCATATGGAGGTTCCCAGGTTAGGGGTCGAATCGGAGCTACAGCTGCTGGCCTATCACAGCCACAGCAACGCGGGATCTGAGCCACATCTGCGACCTACACCGTAGCTTGTGGCAACTCTGGATCCTTAACCCACTGAGTGAGGCCAGGGATCAAACCCACATCCTCATGCATACTAGTCAGTTTCTTAACCCGCTAAGCCACAATGGGAACTTCCAAAAATTATTTTTTACCTTAGAAAAAAATAATAATCTCCTGCCTGCTATAGACTGAAGGTTTGCATCCCCTTCAAATTCATATGTTGAAATCTAATCCCCAGTGTGATGGTATTTGGAGGTGGAGCCTCTGTGAGGTGATTAGGTTATGAGGGTGGAGCTGCTCACAAACGGATTAGTGTCCTTATGAAAGGGGGCCCACAGAGCTCCTTTGTCCCCCTGGGCCATGTGAGGTCATACTGAGAAGATGGCCACCTATATACATCTACCAGGCAGAGGGCCTCGCCAGACACCAAATCTGCTGGCACTTTGATCCTGGATTTCCCAGCCTCCAGAACTGCAAAAAAAAATTAAATTCCTATATTTATAAGCCACCTAGTCTATGGTATTCTGTTATAGCCACTGGAACAGACTAAGACATGCCCCAAATAAAACCCATTACCTCTGGGAGTTCCCATCATGGCTTAGGAGTTAATGAACCCAACTAGCATCCATGAGGATGCGGGTTCAATCCCTGGTCTCGCTCAGTGGGTTAAGGATCTGGCGTTGCTGTGAGCTGTGGTGTAGGTCGCACATGCAGCTCAGATCCCAATAGCTATATGGCTGTGGCTTAGTGTAGGCCGGCGGCTACAGCTCCGGATTTGACCCCTAGCCTGGGAACCTCCATATGCCGCAGGTGTGGCCCCAAAAAGACAAAAAACAAAAACAAAAAACAAAAAAAAAAACAACAACAAAAAAACCATTACCTCACATGTGTAGGTAAGCGGTTCAGTCTATGGGTTCTAAAGCCAGACTGCCTGGATTCACAATCTGGTTCTGACACTTCCTAGCTAGGAAGTGATGAACCAACCTCTTAACCTCTCCATGCCTCATTTTTCTCATCTATAAAGTGGAGACAGTGTTAATATTAATAGAATAGGGTTTTTCTGAGGACTGATGGAAGTAATCCGTGTGAGAAGCTTAGAGCAGTCTCTGAAATATAGTAAGCACTCAATAGGCAATATTACATAAATTCCTCTTCTTTCCAGAACACTATGCCGTAAGTCACATTATTAGATAGTCAAAGCGATCCCTTAGGGACAGAGACTATTACTTTTGCTGAGTGATAAAGAAATCGAGGCTTAGAAAAGTGAAAGGATTCATCTAAGGTCTCCTAAGCGAATGAGTGAGAGGGCTGGAGGAAGATACGGGTCCTAGGGTGCCTAGGCCAGCGCCGTTTCTGTGCCCAGCCCCCAGACACCCAGAAGAGTCTCAGCAATGCCGGCAGTGACAGAATGAGGATGGCAGCTTGAGAGTTACCTCTGAGCATCACATTCTCCTCGGTGCTGGCCAGGATCTGGGGTACTCTCAACCTTCCAGGATCTTCCAAGTACTAAGACCAGCCCAGCAATTGTCCATATGGAACAATGGCTGCACCAACAATCACAGGCAGCCTGCACCTTACAGCAGGAGGACTGCTGGGATGGCTGTGTGAACCATAGAGAGTATTTTCCAGGGGAAGCAGCACCATAGCAGGGGCAAGCATTCAAGCCGGCCTACCATGCATACCCAAAGCAGAGCCCTGCCACTGCTGCAGAGCCTGGGGCACAGGATTTACAGGGGCGGGGGAAGAGGAGAACTAGCCAAGGCTGAGGAGGAAGGTAAAGAGCTGGGTTCTGCCAGGCCTTGATGGCCCAGAAACAAAGTCAGATTTTTTTCTAAGTGTGCTGGAAAGCCACTGGAGACTGGCAAGCCAAGGGAGGATATTATCTGATTTACTTTTTTTTTTTTTGCTTATCAGGGCCGCAGCTGGGACATATGGAAGCTCCCAGGCTAGGGGTTAAATCGTAGCCAGAGCTGTCAGCCTACACCATGGCCACAGCAACTCGGGATCCGAGCCGTGTCTGTGACCTATACCACAGCTCATGGCAACGCTGGATCCCTGACCCACTGAGCGAGCCCAGGGATCAAACCTGCGTCCTCAGGGATACTAGTTGGATTCATTTCCGCTGAGCCACAATGGGAACTCCTGGTTTACATTTTTCAAAGGGCACATTGATGCTGTAATGGAGAGCCACATCAGGTGTGATTCTGTCATGAGACAGAACTGGGCTTAAATCGCGACTCTTTGCCTTCATAGCTTGAACCTCTTCTGTCCAACAGAGACAATAACAGCATTTGCCTCACAGGGCTGCAGTGAGGATAAGAACAGACCATGCGTGCTCCGTATGCGTCAGCTGCAATTAGTAGTAGCAGTGGTGGTGGTGGTTTTTATTATTATAGTAACAACTTTGAGAAAAGACACAGGACGTGGTCCAGCTCAAGTCTTAGGGCAATGCAGGTTGAAATCAACTTTTTGGATTCCTAAGACCTGACGCAGTGGTGGAATCTTTGCATTGTCAGGTGAGGAGTTAGAAAAGAGCTATCTGGGGTGCTGCCAACTAACTATGGGGGCTTTCCCATCCTTCTTGCCCCTGGCTGTGTCCCTGTACGGGACTGTGTCTAGGCATAGAAGGAGATGACAGGGAAGGCATGGGAAAAGAAGCATTCTTTGCTCACCCTTTGGGTCAATTCCCAGAGTCCCAAAGGGTTCCTTCATTCAAAAGTGCCTCTTCTGTGCTAGCCTGGCTCTGGGCCATGCCATCTTTCCAGCAACAGCTGAGTCAAAGGCACCATGGGAAAACCGACCCATCACCTTACAGTGTGGGGAATGCACAACTGCAGCACCTGGGAGGAGCCAGGTTTAAGGCTTCTTGGCAGCATGGGCCACAGGAGGTTAATAATCACCCTCCAGCCAGCAGGGGCAGACTGGGATGGCAGTGTGGCCCAAGTGTCACATGTGCCCCGGGCCAAAGACAGACCACGCCCAGAGAACAGCGATGACACGGAGGGCTTTCTCTCTGGGCACGTTCCTGAGCTTTGGGGTCTTGTCTGGCCATGCCCAGTTCTTACAGTCCCAGAGCCTGTCTGCTCCCGGGAACGGATGACTGCAGAGATACAGCATGCCCTCTGGGCAAAGAGAGTTGTAGCACACCAACCCACACTTAGGCTGTCTGGCCCTGGGGTAAAGCTCGGGGTGCCAGGAGTGTGGCAGGAATGGCTGGAACTCAAGTCAGGTGCTACCCGATTCACCTGCCACTTCATCCTGCTATTACTTCTTACTCAACCCTGATGCTTACTTTCAATGATTCCTTCAATCACTGGATCACTGACATAGTCAATAACATTTGCTGAATGACTACTCTGTGCTAGGCAGTGTGGAAGGAGACGGGGATGTTTGAGACAAAGTCTCTGCCCTCAAGGAACTTACAGTCTAATGTGTATCATTCTCATTAGAATATATACAATGGAATACTACTCAGCCATAAAAAAGACAAACTAATGCCATTTGCAGCAACATGGATGGAACTAGAAGGATTCTCATACTAAGTGAAGGAAGCCAGAAAGACAGAGACAGATACCACATGATATCACTTATCTGTGGAATCTAAACTATAGCACGGATGATCCTAGCTACAAAACAGAAACAGATCACAGCCAAGGAGAGCAGACTTGTGGTTCCCAGGGCAGAGGAGGAGGGAGTAGGATGGATGGGGAGTTTGGGGTTTGGGGATGCAAACTGTTACATTTGGAATGGAGGAGTAATGGGGCCCTACTGTACAGCACAGGAAACTGTGAGTGATCGGGTCACTTTGCTGTACAATAGAACCTGAGGAAACACTGTAAATCAATGATACTTCGATTTTAAAAGGAATATTATTTCTGTCATCCTGCCAAAATTAATAAAACCCTCTCTCAATCCTAATCTCCTCTCTAGATACTGCTACTGCCCCATTGCTGCCCTCTTCTTTATACCAAAACTTTGAAGCAATGGCTTACACTCACTGTCTCCAAATTCTCCCCTTCCACTCCCTCTTGAACTCACTCTAATCACCATTCTGATCAAGATCAACAGTAACCTCCATGTTACAAAACCCCACGGTCAGAGTTCCCATTGTGGCGCAGCAGAAACGAATCCGACTAGGAACCATGAAGTTGTGGGTTCGATCCCTGGTCTCACTCAGTGGGTTAAGGATCCAGCGTTGCTGTGAGCTGTGATGTAGGTCGCAGATGCGGCTCGGATCTGGTGTTACTGTGGCTGTGGCATAAGCCAGAAGCTGTAGCTCCAATTAGACCCCTACCCTGGGAACCTCCATATGCTGCAAGTGCAGCCCTAAAAAGGCAAAGACAAAAATAAATAAATAAATAAACCCCACGGTCATTTCTCCTTCCTCCACTTCCTGGAGCTCTCTGCAGTGTTTGGCATAATGACCACGCTCTTCCTTGAGTGACTTTCTTCTCCTGGCTTCCAGGAAACCCCATTCTGTTGGTTTTCTTTCTGCTACTCTGGCTGTCTCTTCTCAGGGCCCTTTGCTGCTGGCTCTCTGACTCAACCTCTAGACTTTGGGAAGCTTTAGGTCACAGTTCTTGGACCCCTTCTTTTTTTTCGACCTGAATTTACTCTTTAGGTGATTTCATCCAACCTCATGGCCCCCAAAGTTCTATCGCAAGGAATGACCTCTCCTACGAACTCCATATTTGTTTTGTGGTTTTTGGTTTTTTTGTTTGTTTGTTTGTTTGTTTTTTGTCTTTTTGCCTTTTCTAGGGCCGCACCCACGGTATATGGAGGTTCCCAGGCTAGGGGTCTAATCAGAGCTGTAGCCGCCGGCCTACACCAGAGCCACAGCAACTCGGGATCCGAGCCACATCTGCAATCTACACCACAGCTCGTGGCAACACCAGATCCTTAACCCACTGAGCAAGGCCAGGGATCGAACTTGCAACCTCATGGTTCCTAGTCACCTGGATTATTGCTGCTGCTCCCGCCATTTCCCCCCTTAGTTTATTCTCAACATAGCAGATAGAGTGAGCCTATTAAAATGGAAGTCAATTTGTGTTACCTCTCTGTCAGAAATTCTTTAATGATACATACCACTTTTTACTCAGAGGAAAAGCCAAAATTCTCACAATAACCTTTTTTAAAATTTTTTAAAATTAAAAAAAATTTTTTAATTAAAAAAATTTTTAATATATAAAAAAAAAATCTTAAACATTTCCCCCCATCTTCCCATATGGATAATAACCTTTAAGTCTGCACATGATATCATGCCCCATCACTTCTCTGAATTTATCTCCTACCACTCTGCCCCTTGTGCTCAACTCTCCCACCACACCTGACTGCTTGTGTTTCTCAAACACTCCAGGTCGGATCCAGCCTCAGGGCTTTTGCGCTTACTTTTTCTCTGCCTTGAATGCTCTACATTCAGATAGCTGAGGACAGCTCGGGCTTCCATAACAAAATACCATACACAGGGTGGCTTAAACAACAGAAATGTATTTCTCACACTTTTGGAGGCTGGGCAGTCCAAGATCAAGGTGACAGCAAGGTAGCTTTCATTCTAAGGCCACTTCTCTTGCCTGGTAGGTGGCTGCTAGGACCTCTTCTTACATGTGGAAGGAGAGGGGAATGGAACGGGGGAAAGAGCAAGTTCTCTGGCATTTCTTCTTATAAAGAAACAAATCTCAGGAGACCAGGGCTTCACTCTCATTGCCTTATCTAATGCTAATTACCTCTCTAAAGCCCCATCTCTAAATATCATCCAGTTGGAGGTTAGGGCTTTAATATGTGAATTGGGGGGGGGTGCATAAACACTCAATCTATAACTATATGCATATATAGATAGATAGAGCTAGAGATATATAAAGATGTAGCGCTATCTCTATATCTGTATCTCTCTATATATATCTTGTTTGTATTCCATATTAGAATGGACATTTCATAAATGTTAGGATTTGTGTTTATGGTATTTACTATTTTAAGCTTTGTGTTTCGAGTAGCGCTGGGCACATGGTAGGGGCTCAATAAATATTTGTTGAATAAATGAATGAAATAAGCAAAATAATTATAGTTTTTGATAAGCACTAAGAAGAAAATAGACAAGCTGATAAATTAGAACAGCAGGTGCCAACCTTGGCTTCACATTAAAATCATTGGAGGCAAGGGAACTATATCCAGTCTCTAGGGATAAACCATGATAGAAGATAATATGAGAAAAAGAATGTATATGTGTGCGTGTGTGTGTGTGTGTGTGTGTGTGTGAGACTGGATCACTTTGCTGTACAGCAGAAATTGGCACAACACTGTAAATCAACTACGCTCTAATAATTTTTTTAAAAAGAGTGATTACCCTAAAAAACAATCACTGGAGGAACATTTGAATATTCAGATAGATAACTTGGGCCTCATCCCTAGAGATTCTGATGTATTTGGTCTAGAAGGGGCCTGGCCCTTTTCTTGAATGTCCTCCAAGTGATTTCTAATGTGAAATGAAGGCTGAGAATCAATGAGATTGACATTATCAGAGGGGACATGAACCAACGGGAATCCACTTGAGCCAGGGTCTACAGGGAAAGCCTAATGCATGATACCACTCTGAGGTATATCATTAACCGGAAATCTGAACGACAAAAGGAAGCGTGGGGAAGTTGGGGCACAGGTGGGATTCAATTCCCGGTAGCAGGCGGAGAACATGAGAATGAGAACAAAGGCACTGAAGCAGGAACGAGCGTGGTGTGTTCTCACAACAGAAGGCCAGTTTGTGGGTGGTGCAGAGCAGGCAAGGGGAAGAGTGAAACAAGATCAATTCGGAGAGATACACAGGGGCCAGCTTATGCAGGGCCTTGCAGACCATAGGAAGGAAACTGGACATTGTACTACGTTAGTTAAGAGCCATTAAAGGGTTCTGAGGAGAGGAATGATGTGACCTGATCTGCTATTTTTCTTTTTTTGCTTTTTTAGGGCTGCACCCACGGCATATGGAGGTTCCCAGGCTAGAGGTTGAATCAGAGCTACAGCTCCTGGCCTACGCCAAAGCCACAGCAATGCCAGATCCTTAGCCCTCTGAGCAAGGCCAGGGATCGAACCTGCAACCTTATGGTTCCTAGTCAGATTTGTTTCTGCTATTTTTCTAAATATTGCTCTTGCTGCTCTGTGGAAGGCATGAGTGAAAGTAGGGAAACAACTCAGGAGAGATTTCATGGTGGCTTAAGCTAAGCTGGTGCCTAATGTCTCTTTCCATTTAGACAGCAGAAGCCGGAGAGTGACACACAAATCTATTCTGCTCAGATAAACACACACTCAAGGCCATTGTTCTCTGGAAACATTTCCAAAACTAAGATTCTGTAAATTGCTAATTCTGGGATCAGTGGCTCAGGGATTGGAGTATGTATATCCTGCCCTGCCCTAGAGATAAGGCCCTGCTGATCAGTTAATGGAAAAGATGCTTTCTAACAACATGATGATAAAGAGATTTAAAAATGTGATGGCAGGAGTTCCCGTCATGGCGCAGTGGTTAATGAATCCGACTAGGAACCATGAGGTTGCAGGTTCGGTCCCTGCCCTTGCTCAGTGGGTTAACGATCCAGCGTTGCCGTGAGCTGTGGTATGGGTTGCAGACGTGGCTCGGATCTGGTGTTGCTGTGGCTCTGGCGTAGACTGGTGGCTACGGCTCCAATTAGACCCCTAGCCTGGGAATCTCCATATGCCGTGGAAGCAGCCCAAGAAATTACAAGAAAAAAAAAATGTGATGGCAATTGTAAATCAACTGCACTCCAATATAAAATAAAAAATAAATTTAAATAAATAAATAAATAATTGATGGGAGCACTCTTTCATCTAAATTTTCCTTTTTCCTTTTTTTTTTTTTTTAAATTTTGGGCCCTACCTGTAGCATGCAGAAGTTCCCAGGCCAGGGATCAAACCTGTCCCACAGCAGTGACCTGAGCCACCCGACCGGCAGTGACAACACCAGATCCTTAACCTGCTGAGCCACCAGGGAACTCCACATTGATCCAAATGTTAAAAAGCCCCACTAATCCCTAGCACTGGGTCTTTTATGCTTTCTAGTTGGTGTGGGCAGGGGGAAAGAAAAGAGAAAGAAAGAGAGAGAGTGAACTCTGCTCTCAAGGGAGCTTATAAATTAGAGGAGGAGATCAAGACATGAACACAAATAGAAAAAACTCAAGATATAATGAGGTGAGTATCCAAAGGGAGATACAAATATAATCAGTCATCGCTGTCATTTATTTAACTCTCAGGAGGGAGAGGGAGTGGGAGGGACTGGGAGTCTGGGGTTAACAGATGCAAACTATTGCCTTTGGAATGGATAAGCAATGAGATCCTGCTGTATAGCACAGGGAACTATGTCTAGTCACTTATGATGGAGCAGGATAATGTGAGAAAAACAATGTATATATATATGTGTGTGTGAGTGGCTCACTTTGCTGGACAGAAGATAATTGACAAACACTGGAAACCAACTATAATGGAAAAAATAAAAATCATTTTAAAAAGTTTAAAAAAAAAGGAGTTCCCATCGTGGCACAGCAGAAATGAATCCAACTAGGAGCCATGAGGTTGCAGGTTTGATCCCTGGCCTCACTCAGTGGGTGAAGGATCTGGCGTTGCCGTAAGCTGTGGTGTAGGTCACAGACGCAGCTCAGATCTGGCATTTCTATGGCTGTGGCTGTGGTGTAGGCCAGCAGCTGTAGCTCCAATTAGATCCCTAGCCTGGGAATCTCCATATGCCAAGGGTGCGGCCCTAAACAGACAAAAGGCAAAAAAAAAAAAAAAAGTTAAAAAAACATTTAACTCTCAACTTATGTGGAGCACTGTGTTGGGTGTTTTATGTATGTTCTCACTTAATCTTCATAACTCTATGGAATAGGTAATATGATCACCCATGATGATAACAGCAGCTAACATTTATAAAGTGCTTCATATCAGCCAGGCATTGAGTTAGGTGTTTTGAAATATGTTATATAGCCTTATCTTCATTCTATAGATGAGGATAATTAGGCCCAGAAAGGATACATGGCTTATATAAGATCATGGAGTTGGGCACGTACAGCTCTGCTATTCAAACACGGGTTCTTCTCTCAAGCCCATGCTCTTGAAGTGTTCTGGAAGTTCAGAGTAGGTGATTCCTACCTTGTTCTGGGGAGGTAGATGTGTGCAGGGAGGAAGACCCCCCCCCCCCATGGAGGAGGAAAGGTGTGAAGATCAGAAAGAAGGGCCCAGCAAGTGGCCTAACCTGGCAGAGCTGAGAGTGTGCGATGGGGAAGAGTGGCTCAACGGCAAGGAAGGTCTCCGTCTTTTTCTTGCTCCTAATCACCTCATCTTTGCCAACCAGTGCCTGATCCTCCCATGGAGCCTCTCTCTCTCTCAGGACTTGATCTTCAGGTGCCTTGATTCTTGCTTATCCTAAGGCCCCCAAGAGTTCAAACAGCTGTAACTCCACTTTGAGGGAGGACAAGGTTTTGATCTCAAGCTCAAAACATGATGAGTTGGGCACTGGCAGCTCCCTCTTCTAGTTCTTCTATCTTTGGTAAGAGCAGCCTTTGGCATTTAGAACACTGAAAACAAGATCCCCAAGGGATGGGGAATCCAGTAGAGCCAATACCCACCACCTGACATAACATCTCAAACCAGCAAAGAAAGTTGATCGTGCCACACTGCTTGCAACTGCAAAAATGTGCCAATGTCTCAATGTCCATCAATACGGGATTGATGAGATAAGTGACTAAACATCCACAGAAGAGAACACTATGTTGTTGATAAGAAAGGATGTAAATCTATGTATTCTGACAAGGAAAGATGTTTCCCAAAGATTGTAAGTACAAAGAAGCCGGTCACAGAACATTCTTACAGTACAATTCGATTTGAATCACAGATCTGTGTTTATGAATGAGCAAAACCATTAACCACAGTTATCTAGTGGGTTGTCAGCCCAAAGAATTACAGAGGGACTTTTACTTTCTAATTCACATAGTTTTGTATGCTGTTAACCTTTACAACAAGTCTGCATTACGTTCATAATTAGATAAAAAGTACAACAGTTTCCATTTTACAAAACAAAAGATCGTCCTTCATCCATCCCGTCCTTCGTAACCATAACGTATTGTGGATTCAGCAGTGCCTCTGAAATTGTCTCATAACTTTCTCAGGAATGAACGAAGATAAGGCAGCAATGTATTAACCAGGTCATACCCCAAGTCAAATGCACTGGCAATTGATCAAAGAATTTTACACAAAGCATAGGTGGCAGTCAGCAGAAAAGCCACCAGAGAAAGGCCACAGGGCTCTCCCACTTTTACTAATAACTTAGATGACACAGAAAATGTACTTACCACGTCTGAAGATGACCCAAAGCTGGCAGGGATTATCAAATATGGTGAAGAACAAAGTTGAGATTCAAAATGAACTCAGATGGGCTGGGGGACTAGGCTAAAATTAAAAAAAAAAATAAGGTGAAATTTATAAGATAAAGAAAAAACCCTCGATAAAAACTTTAAAAGCCTATTTTCTTAAGCCAGAGTAAGAGAAGCACAGCTCAGGCAGCAGGTTATATAAAAACAAACAATGCAAAAAAAAAAAAAAAAAAGATCTAGGGGTTTGAGTTGACCCACAGTATACTTTGAGCCACTAGTAGCTACATTATTTAGTTGCTAAAAACAGAACACAGTTTTATGTTGTCTTAATGAAAGCATGATTTCTAGATCCCAGAACATAATTGTCACACTGTCATCCTGCTGTTCTTTCCTGGGGTTTCTCTTTCCATTCTACATACCACATTTTAAGGGGGTCATTGAGAAAGTGGAACACCTTCAGAGGGGGGTCACGAAATTTGACAAAGGGGCTGGAAATCATCCCCTCACAGAAGTGGTTCTTGAAGGGACCAGAGACGTGGGGCATAAAAAATAGAAACATCCAGGGATATATATATGTAAGATAACCACCTGCTTTCAAATCTCAAAAGTGTTTTCCTCTGGAAGGCACGCACATCGTCTGGGTTGCTCAGGTGACAGAGCTAGGACTACTGCCACCTAGTGGTAGCAAAGAGGCAGGTTTTTCAGGAACCCTTGTCAAAGAGCTTTCTGACCTTGGGAGGGTCCTGCAAGAGGCTAAGCCGGCCGGGGTGAGGCAGTGAGTGTTATTTGAAGCCAAAGCTGGATGAACAGATGCCAGGCGGCAGAATCACATTAACCAGGTCCCTTTCAGCTCTAGGAGATCACATCCTTCTCCTATGCTCCATGTCCTCCTCTGCACCAATGAGCCCTCTCTCTGCAATCTACAGGGCGGTGAGGACAGCCAGGCAGGAACTACTGAGGCGGCCCCCTCTTGCTTATTGCTGTCCCAGGCCTATGTGGGCAAAACCCACTGCTGAGAGTATGGCCAAACGTCAGATATTAATCAGATCAGGTCCCTCCCTGGACAAGATCCTCCTGTGGCTTTCCAACGAGAACTCCTTATAGGTAGTGGTCATTACAATGGCCTTTATAGAACGAAACCAACGGTCCCTGTGACCTCTCTGACAACCTATCCTATTACCCTTCCCTTGTTCACTCCACTCCTGCTACATGGGCTTCTTGGTTGTTTCTTTTGTTTTGATTTTTGTTTGTTGGCTTTTTTCACTTTTGTGTGTGTTTTGTTGGCCACACTCATGGGGTGCAGAAGTTCCCAGGCCAGAGATGAAACCTAAGTCACAGCAGTAATAACGCTGGATCCTTAACCGCTAGGCCACCAGGGAACTCCTCTGACTGTTTCTTCAATGCCAGGCATGCTCCTAACTTGGGGACTTTGCTCTTGCTGCTCTCTGCCTGGAATGCTCTTCCCTGACATAACTGCATGCCCCACGCCTCCACCTCCTTCACGGCTGGACTTAAAGATTAGTGACACCTTCCCTGACCTCCATCTTTAAAACTGTAGAGGAATCCCCTGGTGGCCTAGCAGGTTAAGGATCTGGCATTACCACTGCAATGGCTCCAGTCACTGCTATGGCACAGGTTCAACCCCTGGCTCGGGAACTTCTGTATGCTGAGTGCGCAGCCAAAAATGAAAAACAAAAAACAGGGAGTTCCCATCACGGCACAGCAGAAACGAATCTGACTAGGAACCATGAGGTTGCGGGCTCGATCCCTGGCCTCTCTCAGTGGGTTAAGGATCCAGTGTTGCCGTGAGCTGTGGTGTAGGTCACAGATGCAGCTCAGATCTGATGTTGCTGTGGCTGTGCCGTAGGCCGGCAGCTATAGCTCTGATTAGACCCCTAGTCTGGGAACCTCCGTATGCTGCGGGTGCGACCCTAAAAAGACAAAAAGACCAAAAAAAAAAAAATGTAGGCCGGGCAAGCTTCCTTCCCATCCCCACCCCGACTCCTTATCATTTCAGAACCCTTATCACCCTATCTTAAGATTTTTTTTATACTTTTATTTTATTTTCCTATCTTGCTCTATTGGGTTCTGAGTACCTTAGAATCAGGGATCATACATATCCTGTTTTTGGTCGAAAGTCCGCCCCTGGAACATTGGTGGCATATAGTAGGTGCTCAGTAAATACGTAATGAAATGACCACTGCAGCTCAAGTCCATGCCATTTTCTGAAGTCTTAATTTTCTCAACAAACGACGTGTCAGATTTAAGAACCAGCTCTCAAAATGATAACAAGCAGTAGTACCTTAGTAGTAAGTTCTGGGGTGATTCTGTTTCTATTTCTTAATTTCCCCAATTTTTGGTTATGTGATCATGTGACATTAATGATTACTTGGCCATGATAATTGTCATAGCTCACAGCTACCGAGTGCTTTCCACGTGCCAGGCATTGTGCTAAGCACACTACTTGGATTAATTCATTTAATCCTCACGAGAGTCCCTTTCAGTTGACCTTGCTTATTATTCCCATTTTAAAGACCAGAGAACAGAGAAACAGAGAGGCGGCATGGCTTGCCCAAGGTAACACAACTAAGAGCAGGCAGACTTCAAAGCCCGTGTTCTCACCGCCCCAACGTCAACGTAAGATGCAAATTGATGATGATAATAATGACAACTGGAGAGCCCATCGTAGCTCAGTGGTTAACGAATCCGACTGGGAACTATGAGGTTGCGGGTTCCATCCCCGGCCTCGCTCAGTGGGTTGAGGATCCAGCATTGCCGTGAGCTGTGGTGTAGGTTGCAGACGCGGCTTGGATCCTGCATTGCTGTGGCTGTGGTGTAGGCTGGCGGCTACAGCTCTGATTCGACCCCTAGCCTGGGAACCTCCATATGCCGCGGGAGCGGCCCAAGAAATGGCAAAAAGACAAAAAAAAGTAATGACAACCGACATTTCTTTAGTTCTAATCATGTATTGGGCACTGTGCTAAATGTTTAAACCACATCACCTCCTTCAATGTTCAGAGTATTATGACCATGGCGCAGGACTAGGCCCTCCCGGAATGTAATCAACAGCACCCACAGCCCCACTTGAACTCTGCTTTGGTTTCATGAGACACCTGCTTTGCTCTTCTCGTCTGCATTCCAGCCAAGTGGGGAAGCAATCGTCTACCAGTCACTACTTGAACCCTCCACTCTACGTAGATTAGGCCTCCAACACACGTAATGTCAGCCCTTACCTGCGCTGCTGCCCCTTTCTAGAATGTCCTTCCTCCTTCCTCTGCCAACACAATGCTGCCAATTTTTTCCAAACGCAGCTCAAATGCAACTCCCTCCAGGAATCCTTCAGTGATCAGCCCTTTCCACCACAGTCTCTCTTATTATGCGGTCTTAATTTTCTCAACGAAAGAGGTCTTCCACGTGCCAGGCACGTGGAAAGCACTCGGTAGCTGTGAGCTATGACAATTATCATGGCCAAGTAATCATTAATGTCACATGATCACATAACCAAAAATTGGGGAAATTAAGAAACAGAAACAGAATCACCCCAGAACTTACTACTAAGGTACTACTGCTTGTTATCATTTTGAGAGCTGGTTCTTAAATCTGAAACGTCGTTTGTTGAGAAAATTAAGACTAGAAATAAGAGAGACTGTACCTTTCATTCAGCCTGCTCATCTCTGGCTTTGCAGTGCCGGCTCTCTTTCTGCTCCTTCTGCTCCTTTTTTTTCAGTTAGGCTATAGCTCATGGAGGCAGCTAGGCCCTGAGTTCCTGAGTGTGCCCTGAATTAATGGTCTGTTAGTTTGCACACAGTAGGTACTCGATAATTATTTTGCTGATTTCATGATACTCTACCCTCAGAGTTGTAAAATGTTCTCTTTTCAAACAGCTCTCAAGCATATTATCTCCCTTTTGCCTCATAGCAGTTCTGAGAGGCAAGATCTTATTTTTCTCATGTTTATAGTTAAGGAAAAAATGAAGGCCAGGAGTTCCCGTCATGGCTCAGCGGTTAAGGAACCCGACTAGCATCCATGAGGACAAGGGTTCAAACCCTGGCCTCGCTTGGTGGGTTAAGGATCTGGCATTGCTGTGAGCTGTGGTGTAGGTTGCAGAAGAGGCTCAGATCTCGCTTTGCTGTGGCTGTGGGGTAGGCCGGCAGCCGTAGCTCCCATTGGACCCCTAGCCTGGGAGCCTCCATATGCCGCAGGTGCAGCCCTAAAAAGACAAAAAAAAAAAAAAAAAAAAATTGAAGGCCAGAGAGGTTAAGTAAGTTGTCTCAAGTTACAGAGCTGAGAATTTAGCCCAGCCCTCCAGATTTGGAGCCCCAGATTCGTCACCGTAGACCACACAGATTCTACTGGAAGGTACCGCTGGCTGGGAGCAGTGCTAATAATATTCCTATAAAGACCTTCTCTTGATTCTATCACTGGAGCAAAAGCAATAAAGAGCGCCAAGAGGCAATATCCACGGTTGAGATTGGGAAGGCAGGTAAATTTATACACTCGGGGGTGAGAAGTGCCTGGGGCTTATCAGATGCGTGGTGATGACTGTGTTATATCCTCTGTGAGGAGGGCACTCAGGACTAAACTGAATGCTTTCCCCTGCCCTGCGCATAGTAGCTCAACACTTAGCAGAAGAGAGGCAGCCCAGCAGGCACAGGGCGAATGTGAGAGAGGGCCAGACAAGAAAGCTGGGCTCAAGATCCACTCCCGCTGCCAGCTAGCTGTGTGACCATGGGGAAGGTACCTAACCTCTCTGAGGCTGCACTTTCTCACTAGAAGATATCAGCTGACAAGGCCTCTCGCACCCCCTACAGTCCACAAATCTCTGACAGAGGTGACAAATTGGTGATCCACAGACCAAATATGGTCCATGAATGTATTTCTTTGGCCCAAATAGTGCTTATTTTTTTTTTTATATCCAGTAGACAATGCTTTAAAATCAGAAGATTTCCCAGATCTCTAGAAAAACCAGAAGACCTAGCAACATTTAAAAATTGGAGGTTGGGGAGTTCCTGTCATAGTTCCCAGCTTAGCGAACCCGATTAGCATCCATGAGGATGAGGGTTCGATCCCTGGCCTCGCTCAATGGGTTGAGGATCCGGCATTGTCATGAGCTGTGGTATGGGTGGCAGACCGGGCTTGGATCCCGTGTTGCTGTGGCTGTGGCATAGGCCGGCAGCTACAGCTCCGAATGAACTCCTAGCCTGGGAACCTCCATATGCCACGGGTGCAGCCCTAAAAAAGACAATAAATAAATAAATAAATAAATAAATAAATAAAAATAAAAATTGGAGGTTGGGATTAACACATGCACACTACTATATATAAAATAGATAATCAAGAAGGACCTACTGTATAGTACAGGGAACACTATTCTATACTCTATATTAACCTATATGGAAAAAGAATCTAAAAAAGAATGGATATCTGTGTATGTATAACTGAATCACTTTGCTGTACACCTGAAACTAGCTCAGCATTGTAAACCAAGTATACGCCAATATAAAATAAAAATGAAACAGAAAAAATTAGAAGACTTCACACAAAGTGAAGGCTTCCAATCTTTCTAGAAAAAAAATGATGTGGACAATGGGATTATTTCTGTCATCTGTTTATCCCTTGCAGTATAGTATGTTGGGTTGTGATAAGCAGCAGAAGGAAGATGTTAAGGAGAGAGGGAGTTCTGAAGTAGTAGGCGTAGCAGATCCTGCAAAGCCTACAGTTGATAGAAGGTGATCTAAGAAAGCATCACTGCCCCCCATCAAAAAATGGGCAGAAGATCTAAACAGACAGTTCTCCAAAGAAGACATACAGATGGACAAAAAACACAGGAAAAGATGTTCACCATCACTCATTATTAGAGAAATGCAAATCGAAACCACTGTGAGGTACCACCTTACACCAGCCAGAATGGCCATCCTCAAAAAGTCTACAAACAAGAAGTGCTGGAGAGGGTGTGGAGAAAAAGGAAGCCTATCACACTGTTGGTGGGAATGTAAATTGGTGCAACCACTATGGAAAACAGTATGGAGATTCCTCAAAAAACTAAAAATAGAACCACCATTGGATCCAGCAATCCCACTCCTGGGCATCTATCCAGAGAAAACCATAACTCAAAAAGATACTTGTACCCCAATGTTCACTGCAGCACTCTATACAATAGCCAAGACATGGAAACAACCTAAATGTCCATCGACAGAGGAGTGGATCAAGAAGATGTGGTACATACACACAATGGAATATTACTCAGCCATTAAAAGGAAAGAAATAATGGCATGTTTAGCAACATGGATGGACCTAGAAATTATCATTCTAAGTGAAGTTAGTCAGACGGTGAGACACCAACCTCATATGCTATCACTTATATGTGGAATCTAAAACAAGGACACAATGAACTTCTTTGCAGAACAGATACTGACTCACAGATTTAGAAAAATTTATGGTTTCCAAATGAGACAGGTTGAGGGGGGGTGGGCTGGGGGTTTGGGATGGAAATGCTATAAAATTGGGTTGTGATGATCATTGTACAACTATAAATGTAATAAAGTTCATTGAATAATTAAAAAAAAAAGAAAGCATCACTGCCAAGGTGGGGCTACTCCCTCAATCACAATGTGCTGGAGTCCGGGAGTGGCTGCTCCCTTTAGATGGGGCTCATGGGAGAAAGGTTTAGGGATGCTAATACCCTCAACATAGCAAATGAGGAGTGAAAGATACTGATGTTGGTCCAGGTGAATTTCACAAAGGCAACACAAGAGTTTCAAATGGTAAAATAAGTATCAAAGTCTGAAAGAAGGCGCAGAGGGAACTCTGTGTACAAAGCAGCTCACTAACCCAGAGCAACTGAACACCCCAATCCACCCAGATGCATTTTCCATCTAACAGGGGTCAAGGCAATTAGCCTGATACCTGTAGCAATCCCCCTACCTTGCCCTTACATCTCAGGCCAAAGCCATTACATGGTATTAGGACTCAGTCTAATTAGAGAACAGCCAACTCTGTCGACCCAAGCACAGCCTGGGAGAGATGGGGAGGAGAAATGGATCCTGCTCCATTCGCTTGTTGGCCATTTCTTGTCTGGGCTGGTGATTTCTGAAATGATTTCTCTGGATACTAGTGTCTCCAAATGGAAGATTGTATCCTCTAGTGTATTTCCAACATTTTGGACCATGATCTACAGTAAGAAACACATTTGTCATCCACATAACACATATTACTGGATACAACAAACATGTCATGAAGCAATACTTAGCCTTACTGTGTGTGTGGTGCACACAGCTATTTCCTAGTCCATTCCTTTTTAATTTTTTTTCTTTATGGCTGCACCTGCGGCATATGGAAGTTCCCAGGCTAGGGATCGAATTGGAGCTGCAGCTGCTGGCCTACGCCACAGCCACAGCAACTCCAGATCTGAGCCTCATCTGTGATCCATACCATGGCCTTCAGTAACACCAGATCCTTAACCCACTGAGCAACACCAGGGATCAAACCTGCATCCTCATGGATACTAGTCCTGTTCTTAACCCACTGAGCCCCACCAGGAACTCCTTAAAAATTTTGTTTTAATCCTGGCCCCGACCCACTTAATTGATTTTCTGAGCAGTAGGTCATAATTGGCAGCTTGAAAAACACTGCTCTAAACAAATGATTCCCAAATCTGGCCCCATATCAGAGAATCCCTTGGAATCCTTGTTCAATACATATCCTTGTGCTCTATCCCAAATCTATGGGATCAGAGTTTCTTCAGGGTGAGGCTCAGGAATTTATATTTTTTACCAAGGACTAGCCATGTGCTGGCATGAAGGAATCACAGTTGTCCTTAGAACACGAAAGCAAATGAGATCAGTAACAGTCATTATTATCAAATGCCTACTTCACACCAGTGCTGCAGGAACAAGAGCTTTCCATTCACTGACTCAATTCTCACAACAAGCCCACTTTATAGATGAGGAGACTGAGGCTCAGAGAGCTTCTGAAAGTCAGAGGGAGGTTAAGGACGGGGTGGGGCTGTGACTCAGGAGGGCTCTGTCCCCACCCTTACGGACCCTTCTGACCCTCCCCACTTTGTAGTTCCAGAGACCTTGGCTCTGTCCTAGATGTTCTTATACCAATCCAACTTCAGGGTCCAAACACCGGGGGCAAGGAGCAGACATAAAACAACAAGAATGCTCTGTACTTATATGGCGTTTGGCTGGTTCCAAAGCATATGTGTGTTTATTTTCTCCAGATTTATGCCTTTCAGATATCCAGGGAGGCAGAAGAGGATTTAAAAAGAGAGATCCAAAGAGGGGAAGTGACTTACCCAAGGTCTCACAGCAAGTTCGGAGCCAAGCTGTCCACTCTGACTTCCCCAGGCAGGATCTACTACGGCACTTGGGCTGGTTTTTTCCCGAGTTCCCAGCTCCACCCCCTTGCAAGTCTCTCCCCCTTTAAGGCAGAAGAGGAAGGACAGCTGGTGCTTTCTGCCTCCCTCACTCCCTCCAGGATTTACCATGAGCTTCTGAAATGAGCACACTCTGTATACACACTGCCTGAGGGACTGGTTGCCCCCAACCTCCTCCACAGGGGTGGACGGGGGATTGGCTGCATTTCTATTTTTGCTGTGCAATTTGTTAAAAAAGAAAAAAAAAAGATCTGCACTGTACTTCAAAGAAAAATAATGGATTCCATGATGAAAGGAAAAGGCACCATCCCTCCCACGGAGGTTAAATGCCACCAGCCACGAGCGAAGCAGTGTTTGGAAGTCTCTGCCAAGCAAACTGCTGTGAGCCCACCGAAAACCTAGGTGGTGGATTGCACCAGTCTTTGCCATGGCAGAAAGGGGCTGGAGGAATGAATGACCTCCCTTTAGCCTCCTTGGCTGAGGCCCTCCCTCTTCTGAGAACATCCCCTCTGTTCCTGCCACAGAGAGGGGTGTTGTTTGCAATATGTATGTATCTATGTGACAAACGACTAGCTATTTATCAAACACTGTATCAATTCTAACATTTTTCTTCACCCCTCCCCCTTCACAAGGGAGGTTGTTCCATTTCTGTCCTTAACAGCTCCTGAGGATAATCTAACACACACACACACACACACACACACACACACACACACACACACACACACACACACACACACACGGTGAAAATAAAAGCAAGCCATTCTTTTCTTAGCCTCAGTCTCCCCATCTATAGAAGTTGATCCAAATGGTCTGTTAGGTCCTTTCTCTAGTTCTAGGATTCTGACAAAATATGTAGCGAAAGCCCCACACATATCTCAAGAATTTGTGACCCTGGTTCTGAGCAGGAAGAGGCAAACTGACTTCAAATTATCTTTTAAACATTCATCTTGAATTCGAGTTGTGGCTCAGTGCCTAATGAACCCGACTACTATCCATGAGGACGCAGGTTTGATTCCTGGCCTTGCTCAGTGGGTTAAGGATCTGGTGTAGCCGAGAGCTGTGGTGTAGGTCGAAGATGCGGTTCCATGGATCTTGCATCGCTGTGGCTGTGGCGTAGGCTGGTAGCTACAGCTCCAATTCAACCCCTAGCCTGGGAACCTCTCTATGCCACGGGTTCGGACCTAAAAAGACAAAAATAAATGAATAAATAAACACTGGTGTTTTGTTAAGGGAGTCCAGAAAGCGGGATAGGTGTTCCCTGGCAGCTCAGAAGGTTAAGGATACAGTGTTGTCATTGCTGTGGCTTGGGTTTGATTCCTGGCCTGGGAATTTCTGCATGCCACAGGAGCCACCAAAAAAAAAAAAAAAAGTGAGATAAGAAAAAAGAAACATTTCTATTATGCCATGAGCAGGCTAACATCCTAAGGAGGAGGATCACTCTGCTTTTTCTCTCTCTTGCTTTATTTTGTATTCTCTTTTTGCATAGTCAGGGCTGCAAAACCTGCCTAGTCAGTTGCCTCTTCCCGTGTGTCAATTTCTCATCCCCTGCGGAGGTGTGGGGTGCAATCCAGTCCTGTAATAGCTGAGGTTTCAGCCCTGTAGAGCTTCAAGCTAATGCCATTCTCGTGTCAGTGGAAGTTCTCCACTTGATGTCAGAAAAATTGGAAGAGGTGTTAAATTTGCTTTGTGACTGCAACTCCCTCTGAGTTTGCTGAGGCTGGCTTAGATTTGATGGTTTTAGAGATTTCAATATCAAGAAAGTATAAAATCGCTCAGCTTTTTAATATATATTGTCAATCACCAAAGTGGCTCCATCCCCGTGGGGACACTAACATAGCACATGCCCACCTCGTTCCTGCTTTCCGGGGCTGGGTTCAAGACGATAAGATTGCACAGCGGAGACCCTCCCAGGGCATTTCCAAAAAAAAAAAAAAAAAAAAAAACCCAAGGAAATGAGAGGATGCTCACCCTTCCACCACACAGCTGAGAGATTTCATTCAAACTGCCTGCACTTGAATCAAGTTACTGAATCTCGTGGGTCTCAGTTTGCTCGGCGTCAAATGGGAATAACCGTATGAGATATTATTATCTCATATGGTTATTGTGGAGAGTAAATGAGTAAAGTGCCTACCGCAACGCCCACTGCATGCTAGTACCTCAGTACCTGCGGGGTTTGCTATTATTCCTCCTGGCCAAACCAGTCTTTCAGCTTTCTGATATGTGAGCAGCCTGCATTTCCTGGCCATCTCATCTCACCAGAGGATCTTAAAGCTCACCAGCAATGTTGCTGAGCTGAGGTAGTGCTTGGAGCCATTGGGCTAGGTCGAAGTTGCCCATTTTCCTGTTCCTGATCTGTTATTTATTCACGCTGCAAATATGTATTGACCATCTATTACATGGCAGGTGCTGTACTAGTGAGCAAGATAAAGTCCTTGCTTAATAGAGTTAAGGCTCTAGAAGCGGGCGGGGTGTGTGTGTGAGGTACATGGACAAGAAATACAATGAAATACAAAGAAATACAAGAAAAACAGGGATGAGCTTGCCTGCTGTTCCAGGGACCTAAAGTCAGTGTGGCTGGGGTTGGGGTTGGGGTGTGGGAGAGAGTGCTATGAGATGCGGCTGCAGAGCAACGCAGGGGCCAGATCATTCAAGCCTTAGGGGCCACGTAACAAGTTTTACCTTCATCCTAAGAACAGTAGGCAATAAATGGATGGTTTTAGCAAAGGATCGATATACACCAACGTTTAAATTCTTGCTGATGGCTGTCTGGCTCTGACATTGGAGGAGGAGGGGGAAGGCTGCCACCCTCTGATACAGTTTGTGGGGATTACAAAAAAAGACACCCCTTCCTCAAGTCAAGAACACAAAACTTAGGAGTTTCCGTCGTGGCGCAGTGGTTAGCGAATCCGACTAGGAACCATGAGCTTGCAGGTTCGATCCCTGGCCTTGCTCAGTGGGTTAAGGATCTGGCGTTGCCGTGAGCTGTGGTGTAGGTCGCAGACATGGCTGGGATCCCGCGTTGCTGTGGCCCAGGCGTAGGCCGGTGGCTACAGCTCCGATCCAGCCCCTAGCCTGGAAACCTTCATATGCCGTGGAAGCGGCCCTAGAAAAGGCAAAAAGACAAAAAAAAAAAAAAAAAAAAAAACCCACAAAACTTAGGCTATAACCTAAGCCACTTTTAAGTCCTACCCAAGGGAGTCTGCCAGAGTCCTGGCAGGCAGCAGCCTTGGCTGCGTGCGCCCCCATTCTTCTTACTTATGCATTTCTTGTTACTGGAAAAATGTACCATCAACGGCACTTTGCCCCCCACTGTTCCACCACCTCCCCCCAAGGTGAGGCAACTGCAGGTGGGAGAGATGGGAATTAAGAATGTGAGAGCAATGGGTGGCGAGTGAGAGAAGTGCATGCAGGAGGCATCCAGGGTTTGGGCTGGACAGAGACCACTTCCATGAGCCACTAAATGTGTGTCTGTGTGAGTGTACTCGCACCCATGCATGCACACACTCCAGGGTCTGTACAAGACCACATGTACCGGTGCAGGTTTATGTAGGAGCAGGCCCTGTTCCTCTGCTCTCAGGCTTAAAGCCAAGAAGCCCAGAATGCCTGCACCCATCTGTATCCTCTTATGTAAGTTGGTAAGCATCTATGATAAAAATGGCACACCCGGAGCTATGGTGCCCTTGTGCAGTACACAACCTGAACGTCCATGCATGGCAGCCCTTGGCAGCAAGAGTCTAAAGCAAGCAGACCAGTTAGGAGGCTGTTGGAGCAGACCCAGAGAAAGAGGATGGAGGCTCATCCTAGGTAAGGGCCGAGGAGGCAGCGAGAAGTGGGCAAATTCCGGATATATCTTGAAGGTAGGTCAGCAGGATTTACTGAATGGCTCGGATGTGACATATAAGGGAACAAGAGGAATTCAGGATAATGACTAGAAGTTTGACCTGAGTGACCAGGTAAATGTCAGTGCCATTTACTATGTGGGAGTGACAGGAAGAGGAACATGGCAAGAGAAAAATCACAAGTCCTGCTTTGGGCAGTTTGCATCGACTCCAGCTGCCCACCTAAGCGGCTGATCTATCAGTTTCTGTATCTTTTTTTTTTTTTTTTTTTTTTTTTTTTTGTCTTTTTGCCATTTCCAGGGCCGCTCCCACGGCATATGGAGGTTCCCAGGCTAGGGGTCGAATCGGAGCTGTAGCCACCAGCCTACGCCAGAGTCAGAGCAACTCGGGATCCAAGCCACATCTGTAACCTATACCACAGCTCACGGCAACGCCGGATTGTTAACCCAGTGAGCAAGGCCAGGGATCAAACCTGCAACCTTATGGTTCCTAGTCAGATTCGATAACCACTGCGCCACGATGGGAACTCCCAGTTTCTGTATCTTAAAGCTCCTTCCCACTGAGGATCTCAAAGTACAAGGGGCCTCTGGAAAATGGGTAATCTCTGAGACTTATCTTTGGCTCACCAGGTTTCTTTTTGTGCTTCATTTGGGCCGAGATGAAATCATGATTTCAGTTTGTTCCTACCCATTTCTCAAGATTCTTCATTTATTTAAAGGATCCTGGTACCTTTCAATCAATATATTTCTCTCTTGCACACACACACACACACACACACACACACACACACACACACCATTTCCCAATGTCCCTTTTGTCTGAGACTGCTCTTTGTCAAAACCTGAAAATCCTCTGCTTTGGGAAGTATGCCTTCATTCCAAGAAAGGGACTCTCCATCTGCTGCTGCCAAGAAGCAGCCCAGGGCCCCCCACTGCTTCTCCCCAGTATAGGAAAAAGGTACTTGTACCATGGAGCAGAGCCAAGTGAGCTGAGAAAACAAGCCAAGCATTGAGAAATTAAAGTAATGCTGACTGGGGCCGGGGGGCGCGCGCGCCGGGGGGGGCGGTGGTTAATCAGGAAATCTTAAGGTCACTGCCATCTCTTTGATTGCATTAATATCTACTAGCAAAAGACCACAGATTGATTAGTGCTACAGCGGGGCGGGGCGGGGGGGGGGATGATTAAGCTGGAAGTGTACTGTGTATTGCCCAGAACTGCATCTTCCATAGGGTGAATTAATGCCAGCATATGAAGCCAGATGTCATCATTCCGAGGCCACCCACTTGCTCCCTAGACACGTATCAGCCATCTAGGCACTGAACACCTTTCCTTAAATTGGCCCCTTGTACAGAGTGCCCATCCATGACGCTAGATCATATCACACTATCCCTTTCCTCCAAATGTGGCTTTTCGGGGACCGCTTAGGGAAGGTTTCGGAGGAATGAATTATTCATGATGATCCAGGTGAGTCTTTGGGGCCTGCCCTTGCTCCACCAGCTCTGTCTCTTACTTCCTAGGGCTCCTTGTACCTTGCTCTTAATTTGCCCATAAAGCCAGAAGAGCAAAGGAGCCCATCTTTTTCAGCAACAGGATATGGACCTGCCTTCCATAAGCAGAAGATGCCATGCAGGAGTACCCTGGCCTCATTCCAGCTAGCAAAGCCCAGTGAACTGAACTACTCGGGCCTTTGAAGAGAAGGCTACTTAAGGCAGACCAGCACATAGAAGGAAACATCGATCAATACCATTTGTAGCTCCTCCCTGTCCCGCTTCCAACCACGTGGCAAGCCATGGGCTAAGGGCTTGAGAGACATTGGCTTATGTGGTCCTCACAGGCAGGCAGCTATGATGAGCATCGTCATTTCATAGTTGAAAAAAAAATGACGCTCAGAGACATGAAGGGAGTTGTTTGACATCTCACGGCTACAAGTGAGCAAAGTCAGGATTTCCAACCCATACCTGTCTGATTTCAAAGCAAGTTGTCATAACCCAGGGAGTGTGCCAAGCTGGACCCAGAAACATCCCTCTATGTCCTGCCTTTCTTCCCATCACCACAGATGTATCCAACATAGGGTGATGACTCCCAAATCTCTGGCTCTAGCCTTGGCCTGTCTATTCAGCGTAACCAACACCCTTCTACCGGCTGGTTTCTTTCTTTTTCTTTTTCTTTTTTTTTTTGGTCTTTTTGCCATTTCTTGGGCCGCTCTTGCAGCATATGGAGGTTCCCAGGCTAGGGGTCTAATTGGAGCTGTAGCCACCAGCCTACACCAGAGCCACAGTAACGTGGGATCCGAGCCGAGTCCGCAACCTACACCACAGCTCACAGCAACACCGGATCGTTAACCCACTGAGCGAGGCCAGGGATTGAACCCACAACCTCATGGTTCCTAGTCAGATTCGCTAACCACTGCGCCACGACGGAAACTCCAACCGGCTGGTTTCTTTCCGCTCATGTCCCCTGTTCACTCGGAGTCAACATGCCTAAAATTTATTTTTTCTCTTTCAACCAGTTGTCCATGGAGATTCGCTGCTGTCGTTGGATGTCAATTCCCAGGCTTCTAACTTTGGGGACATCCTCAATGCTTGTCTCTCTGACCACATCCTGCCAGGCACCAGATCCTGGTGATTTTTCTCTCCATAAAGTTTCTTGAGTTTTTCTTCCATTTCAAATGCTTCTTACACGCCTTTTGATTCAAACACACTCACATTGATAATCTCACATTTCTATGGGTCAGAAGCCCATATACTCTTCAGACTCCTCAAATGTTAGTGTTTTCCAACATTTGCTTCACTCTTTTCTCTCTTTCTGCACATGTTTATATTCATGCACCCTATTATTTTTTTCTGAACCATCTGAGAGTATGTTGCAGGCACGATGCCCCTTTATCTCTAAATACTTCAGTATATATTTCCTAACAATATCCAAAAACGAAAATACAAGGACATTCTCTTACATAGCCATAGTATAATTATTAAAATATGGAAATTAATATTGATATAACACTAAAAATATTTCTTTCAAATTTCATCAACTATCTCAATAACATCCTTTAGAACAAAAAACCAAAATTTATCTGGTATAGGACCCCAACATGGTGCAAACTTTGAATTTAGTTATCATGTCTCTTTAACATCTTATAACTGGAAACAATCTCTCTGTCTTCATTGTCTTTTGTGACCACGACCTATATGAAAAATATATATTGGACTGTGGTGTGTTTCTTTTGTCTTTTTTTTTTTTTTTTGCCTTTTCTAGGGCTGCTCCCACGGCATATGGAGGTTCCCAGGCTAGGGGTCTCATCGGAGCTGTAGCCACCGGCCTACACCACAGCCACAGCAACACCAGATCCCAGCCGCATCTACGACCTACACCACAGCTCATGGCAACGCCGGATCCCCAACCCACTGAGTGAGGCCAGGGATCGAACCCACAACCTCATGGTTCCTAGTCGGATTCCTTAACCACTGCACCATGACAGGAACTCCTGGACTGTGATTTTTTTTTAATACACTTTCTCTCACAGCAGACAGAAGAACTGAATACTCCATAGCTTCCTAACCACAGAATCACAGAACATGGAAGGAACCTAAAATGAACTACTTATTCTTCTAGGTCCCAAGCTGTTTTTAGGCACTCCTCAAAATTTTGGCCACATTATTTACCCAACATTTTTCTTTAAATTAGTTCACTCTGGAGTTCCCAGGTGCCTCAGCCAGTTAAGGATCCGGTGTTGTCACTGCTGTGGCTCACACCACTGCTGTGATGCCAGTTCAATCCCTGGCCCAGGAACTTCTGCATGCCATGGGAAAGGCCAAAAATAAACAATAAAATAAAATAAAATAACTCACTCTTTAAACTTCATTTCTGTGGTAAACAAAATTCTAAGTATGATCCTCAATGACCCTTGCTCTTGTATAATCTCCCCTGAGTGTGGGTGGAACTATCGATTTGATGAGAAATCACTCCAATGATTATATTACATTATATGGCAAAATGGAGATTATCTGGATGGGCCTAATCTAATCACACAAACTCTTTAATAGAACAGAGTTTTCTCTGGCAAGTAAGCAGAAGAGAAAGTCAGAAAGATTTGAAGCATGCCAGGTTGCTCAGTCACTGACTTTGGAGACGGAGGGGGCCATGTAAGAAGGAATGTGGGTGGCCTCTAGGAGCAGAGAGTGACACCTGGCTGACAACCAGCAGCAAGGAAATGAGGACTTCAAACATACCCCTGAGGAACTAAATTCTGCCAAAAACCTCTATGAGCTTGGAAGTTGAGTCATCCACAGACTCTCTAGATAACAGCCCGGCCAGCCTGACATCTCGAACAGAAAACCCTGTCAAGTCTACTAGGACTTCTAACTTAGAGAACAGAATGAAAATGAACATACAACAGGCTACATTGAAAATTCAAAGTATCAACAGCCTACACAAGAAAATGATATGACCATATCAACTGATGGAAGAAAGCATTCCACAAAATCCAACACCCATTCATAATTTTTAAAAAAACCCTCTGTACTCGCATCTACTGCACATATACTAAAATTGGAATGATACGCGAAAGATTAACATGGACCCTGTGCAAGGATGACATGTAAATTTCATGAAGTGTTCCATATTTTTACACTGCTGTATATAAAATAGATAGGTAACAAGGGCCTATTGTATAGAACAGGGAAATCTACTCAATATTCTGTAATAACCTATATGGGAAAAGAATCCAAAAAAGAATGGATATATATATATATATATATATATATATATATATATATATATATATATATGAATTGCTTTGCTGTATACCTGAAACTAACACAACATTGTAAATCAACTATACTCCAATAAAATGTATTTTAAAAAATTAAAAATGAAAGGATTTCCTTCATGGGGGGAAAAAAACTCTCAGAAAAACTAGGAATAGAGGGGGAATTTCCTAGACTCGATAGAGAACATCTAGAAAAAAGCAAAAATAAACAAGACCCCCACAGCTAGCAAATTGAACTAAGCAATATTTTAAAAGGATTATATACCATGACCAACTGGGATTTATTCCAGGAGTGCAGAGTTGGCTTAACATCCAAAAACCAATTAATGTAATTCAATAGAATTACACTTTAATAGAATAGAGGACAAAAACCACAGGTTTATCTCCATAGATAAAGAAAAATGCATTTGACAAAGTTTAATACCCCTTTATCATAAAATATTCAACAAACTACAAATATAAGGGAACTTCCTCAACCTAGTAAGGAGCGTCTATGAAAAACCCGCAGCTAATATCATACTTAATGGTGAAAGAGTAAAAGCTTTCCCACTAAGATTAGGAACAAACCAAGGATGTCTGCCCTCGCCATTTACATTCACCATTGTACTGGAGGTTCTAGTCAGGGCAATTAGGCAAGAGAATGAAATAAAAGGCCTCCTGAATGGAAAGGAAGAAGTAAAATGATAATCACAGATGACACAATCTATATCCAGAAAATCCTATGGAATTCACTAAAAACCAATTAAAACTAGTAAGTTCAGCAAGGTTGCAAGATACAAAACATAAGTTTCACTTCTACACGGTAGCAATAGAAGGCCAAAACAAAATTAATAAATCAATTTCATGTATGATGGCACCAAAAATAATAAAATATTTATGAATTTAACAAATTAAGTACAAAACTTAGAGTCTGTACAATATAAAACTTGGTTGAAAGAAATTAAAGAAGACCTACATATATGGAACCTAACCCTAATAAAAGGAAGACGTCCTATGTTCATGGATTGAGAGATACACACACACTGGAGTTCCCATCATGGCTCAGCAGGAGCGAATCTGACTAGCATCCATGAGAACATGGGTTCAATCCCTGGCCTTGCTCAGTAGGTTAAGGATCTGGCGTTGCTGTGAGCTGTGGTGTAGGTCACAGACATAGCTCAGATCTGGTGTTGCCGTGGCTGTGGCATAGGCCAGTAGCTGTAGCTCTGATCGGACCCTTAGCCTGGGAACCTCCACATGCCACAGGTGTGGCCCTAAAAATAAACAAAAAAAAAAAAAAAAGAAAGAAAGATACACACACACACACACACACATTTATGGAATAGAATAGAATCGAGAATCCAAAAATAAACCCTCACATTTAAGACCAATTGATTTTCAACATGCATGCCATGAAATTCCAATGAGGAAGGAATAGTCTTCTCAACAAATATTGATGGGAAAACTGTACATCCACATGCAAAAGAATGAAGTTGGACTCCTACTTCATGCCATATAAAAAATTATCTCAAATGGATCAAAGATGTAAATTTAAGAACTAAAACTATAAAACTCTTAGAAAAAAAACATATATAGATCTTAGTAACTTTGGATCAGGCAATGGTTTCTTAGATGTAACACCAAAAGCACAGGCAACAAAATAAAAATAGATAAACTGGGCATCATCACAACTAAAAACTTTAGTACCTTAAAGGGCACCATCAAGAGAGTGAAAAGGCAATACACAGAATGGGATAAAACATTTGTAAATCATATATCTCATAAGAGATTTCTATCTAGAATATTAAAGAACCATTAACAATAAAAAAAGACAGTCAAGAAGAGGGAATAGCATAAATGTCCCTCAACTGATGAATGGATAAACAAAATGTGTTATATACATACAATGGCATATTATTCAGCAATAAAAATAAAATGAAGTGCTGATATACGCTACAGCACAGGTGAACCTTGAAAAAATTATGCTAAATGAAAGAAGCCAGTCTCAAAGACCATATATTGTATGATTCCATTTATATGAAATGCTCCAGAATAGGAAAATCTATAGAGATAGAATGTAGACTGGTGTTTGCCTAGGGCTGGGAAAGATGAGAGATTGGGTGGTGACAGCTAGAGGCTGTATGGTTTTTTGGGGGGATAATGAAAATATTTTTAAAATGGAGTTCCCGTCGTAGCACAGTGGAAACGAATCTGACTAGGAACCGTGAGGTTTCCGGTTCAATCCCTGGCCTCGCTCAGTGGGTTAAGGATCCGGCGTTGCCGTGAGCTGTGGTGTAGGTCGCAGACGCAGCTCGGATCTGGCGTTGCTGTGGCTGTGGTGTAGCTTTGATTCGATCCCTAGCCTGGGAACCTCCATATGCTTCGAGTGCGGCGCTAGAAAAGACAAAAAGACCAAAAAAAAAAAGTTGATTGTGGCGACAGATGCAAAGTTCTGTTGAATATACAAAAAGCCATTGAGTTGTACACTTTAAATGGGTGAATTGTATAGCATGTGAATTACATCTCAATAAAGCTGATAAAAAGTATAGAGCCACAGCTAACATCATATATAATGATGAAAAACTGAATACTTTTAAGACTGGGAACAAGGCTAGGATTTCTACTCTCATCACTGAAATTCAACACAATACTACCCAGTGCAATAAGACAAGAAAGGAAATAAAATGCTTACAGACTAGAAAAGAAGAAAGAAAACTGTCTCTATTTGCAAATGCCATGATCCTCTACATAGAAAATATAAAAGGCTCTATTAAGAAATACTCCTTCAGTGGGAATGCAGCCACTATGGAAAATGGTATGGAGGTTCCTTAAAAAAGTAAACTTAGAGGAGTTCCCGTCGTGGCACAGTGGTTAACGAATCCGACTAGGAACCATGAGGTTGTGGGTTCAACCCTACCCTTGCTCCGTGGGTTAAGGATCCGGTGTTGCCATGAGCTGTGGTGTAGGTTGCAGACTCGGCTCAGATTCCGCGTTGCTGTGGCTCTGGCGTAGCCTGGTGGCTACAGCTCCGATTCGACCCCTAGCCTGGGAACCTCCATATGCCGTGGGAGCGGCCCAAGAAATGGCAAAAAAAAGAGACAAAAAAAAAAAAAAAAAAAAAGCTAAACGTAGAGTTGCCATATGATCCAGAAATCCCACTCCTGGGCATATACCCTGACAAAACTGTAATTCAAAAAGGTATATGCACCCCTAGGTTCACTGCAGCACTATTCACAATAGCCAAGACATGGATACAGCCCAAATGTCCATCAACAGATGAATGGATAAAGAAGATGTCACACTCACACACACACACACACACACACACACACACACACACACACACACACACACTGGAATATTACTCAGCCATAAAAAAGAATAAAATGTTGCCATTTGTAGTAACATAGATGTACTTATAGATTATCATACTAAGCGAAGTAAATTCTAAAGAGAAAGACAAATACCATATATCACTTATACGTGGAACACAAAATATGACACAAATGAACATATCTACGAAACAGAAATAGACACACACAGAAAACAAACTTGTGGTTGCCAAGGGGGAGGGGGGTGTGGGAGGGAAGGGTGGAGAATTTGGGATTAGTGGGTGCAAACTATTATATATAGAATAGATAAACAACAAACTACTATTATATAGCACAGGGAACTACGCTCAATATCCTGTAATAAACCATAATGGAAAATAATATGAAAATAATTCAGTGATATCTGAATCATTTTGCTGTGTATTAGAAACCAAGAAAACATTATTATTCAACTATACTTCAATGAATAAAAACAAAAAAAAATTTTTAAATGTTCCTTCATTAAATAATGGAGTTTGGTAAGGTCGTGGGATACAATATCATCATACAAAATCAACGCCGTTTCTATATACTGATAAAAAGTATGTGAGAACCAAAATTAAAAATACAAAATACCATTTAGAATCACTCAAAAAAACTGAAGTACTTAGTTTTAAATCTAACAAAACCTATACTTAAACGGTCTTTTATGCTGAAAACCAAAAAACAGTGGTGAAAGAAATCCAAGATGTAAATAAATGGATAGACACACTGTGTTCATAGACTGGGAAATTCCATATAGTGAAAGTGTCAATTCTCCCAATGTTGATATACATATTTAATGCAATTCCTATCAAAACACCAATCAGATTTTTTTTTTTGTCTTTTTGTCTCTTTGTCTTTTTGTTGTTGTTGTTGTTGTTGTTGTTGTTGCTATTTCCCGGGCCGCTCCCGCGGCATATGGAGGTTCCCAGGCTAGGGGTCGAATCGGAGCTGTACCCACCGGCCCACACCAGAGCCACAGCAACTCGGGATCCGAGCCGCGTCTGCAACCTACACCACAGCTCACGGCAACGCCGGATCGTTAACCCACTGAGCAAGGGCAGGGACCGAACCCGCAACCTCATGGTTCCTAGTCGGATTCGTTAACCACTGCGCCACGACGGGAACTCCCAATCAGATTTTTCATGGAATTAGGCAACAGTATTCTACAATATATTTGGAAAGACAAATGAGGGTTTTTTTGCTTTTTAGGGTCACACCCACAGCATATGGAGGTTCCCAGGCCAGGGGTCTAATCAGAGCTGCAGCTGCCGGCCACAGCCACAGCCACAGCAACTTGGAATTCGAGCCACGTCTTCGACCCACACCACAGCTCACAGCAACACTGGATCCTTAACCCACTGAGCAAGGCCAAAGATCGAACCTGCATCCTCATGGACCCTGGTCGGGTTCATTAACTGCTGAGCCATCATAAGAACTCCAACAAATGACTTCTTAGAATAGGTAAACAATTTTGAAAAAGAAGAATAAAGTGAGAGTAATTACTCTACCCAATATTAAGGCTTACTATATATAACTTTAGAAATCAAAGAGCACCATTATTGGCAGAACAAAGATAGACACAGGGACCAATGGAAATAGACCCACATAAACATGCCCAACTGGTATTTGACAAAATGCAAAAACAATTCAGTGGAAGAAAGATAGCCTTGTCAACAAATGATAATGAAGTCATTTGATATCCATTAGACCAAAAAACTAAAATAAAGAACCTTGACCTAAACCTCACATCTTACACAAAAATTAACTCAAAATAGGTGATAGATTTTGTATAGTTTTACAAACTATGTATATTTTATAAAAGACTTTGAAAGAAAACATAAGAGAAAATCTTTTAGGGACCCAGGGCTTGGTGAAGAGTTCTCAGGCACGACACCAGAAGCATAATCCGGAAAAACAAAGCAGTACATTGGAGCTCATAAAAATTAAAACTTTGCTCCCTAAAGATTCTGTTAAAAAAGTGAAAAGGAAAGTCAAATATTGGAAAAGAAAGAAAGAAAGAAAGAAAGAAAGAGAAATAGTTCCCTTCGTGGTGCAGTGGAAACAAATCCAACTAGGAACTATGAGGTTTTGGGTTCAATTCCTGGCCTCACTCAGTGGGTTAAAGATCCGGCATTGCCGTGAACTGTGATGTAGGTCAAAGATGCGGCTCCGATCTGGCATTGCTGTGGCTGTGGTGTAGGCCGGCAGCTGCAGCTCCAATTAGACCCCTAGCCTGGGAACCTCCATATGCCAGGAGTGTGGCCCTAAAAAGCAAAAAAAAAAAAAAAAAGAGAGAGAGAGAGAGAAAATATTTTCAAACTAGGTATCTGTCAAAAGACCAATATCTAGAAGATATGAAGAACTCTCAATACTCAACAGTAAAAAACACAAAATTCAATTATAAAATGAGCACAAGACATAGACATGACATTGAAGAGGATATTGAGATAGCAAATAAGCCCATGAAAAAATGTTCAACACCATTAACCACTAGGAAAACCCAAATTTAAACTGTAAGATATAACCACACACCTGTGAGGATGGCACAGCTGAAAAATTAGTGACAACACCAAATGCTGACAAGGATACAGAGAAACTGGATCGCTCTTATATTACTCATCAGAATGTAAAATGGTACAGCCACTCTGGAAAAGAGCTTGGCATATTCTTTTTTTTTTTTTTTTTAATGTTTTTCTTTTCAGGGCTGCACCTGTGGCATATGGAAGTTCCCAGGCTAGGGGTCAAATCAGAGCTGCAGCTGCTGGTCTACACCACAGCCACAGCAACACAGGATCTAAGCAGCATCTGTGACCTACACCACAGCCACCACAGCTTGCGGCAATGCCAGATCCTTAACCCACCGAGTGAGGCCAGGGATCGAACCCACATCGTCATAGAGACGACGTTGGGTTCTTAACCCACTGAACCATAACAGGAATTCCTGGCAGAGTCTTTTAAAATTAAACATGTACTTATCTTACGACCCAGCAATCACACTCTTGGACATTTATCCTAGAGTTGAAAACTTCTGTCCACACAAAATCCTGTATGCAATTGTTCCCAGCAGCTTTATTTATAATGGCCAAAAACTAGAAACAGTAAAAATGTCCTTCAATAGGTCAATGATTAAACAAACTCTGATCTCTCCATATCACGAACTACTACTCAGCACTAAAAAGGGATGAATTATTAATATAAGCAACAACTTGGATGGATCTCTGGGGCATTATGCTGAGTAAAAAAAAAAGTCAGTCTCAAAAGGTCACATATTGTGTTATTCCATTTATATAACATTGGAAATGACAACAGTATAGAGACGGAGAATAGTCATTGCTGGGGGTTAGGGATGATGGGGAGAGGAAAGTGGGTGGAACTCATCAGAGGTAGCAGGAGGGAGAGCTTTGCTGTAATGGAAGAATTTTGTATCTTGACTGTGGTGTTGGATACATAAAACTAAATAGGTGCTAAACTGACATAAAACTATACACACATTGTGCCAACGTCTATTTTCCTGGCTCCATATTGTACAATAGTTATATACAATGTAATCCTTCTGGGAAACTGGGTGAAGGGTGCACAGGACCCCTCTGTAACATCTTTACAACTTCTTATGAATCTTTCATTATTCAAAAATTTAAAATCTCAAACATGAGGTCTGTATATGCGTCTTGTTTGCCAATTTAAAAAAAAAAAGTTGTTAGACAAATACCATATGATATCACTTATAACTGGAATCTAATATCCAGCACAAATGAACATCTCCACAGAAAAGAAAATCATGGACTTGGAGAAAAGATTTGTGGCTGCCGGATGGGAGAGGGAGGGAGTGGGAGGGATCGGGAGCTTGGGCTTATCAGACACAACTTAGAACAGATTTTTTTTTTTTTGTCTTTTTGCCATTTCTTGGGCCACTCCCTCGGCATATGGAGGTTCCCAGGCTAGGGGTCCAATCGGAGCTATAGCCACCGGCCTACGCCAGAGCCACAGCAACGCGGGATACAAGCCGAGTCTGCAACCTACACCACAGCTCACGGCAACGCCGGATCCTTAACCCACTGAGCAAGGGCAGGGACCGAACCCGCAACCTCATGGTTCCTAGTCGGATTCATTAACCACTGCGCCACGACGGGAACTCCCACAACTTAGAACAGATTTACAAGGAGATCCTGCTGAGTAGCATTGAGAACTTTGTCTAGATACTCATGTTGCAACAGAACAAAGGGTGGGGAAAAAAAATGTAATTGTAATGTATATATGTAAGGATAACTTGATCCCCTTGCTGTACAGTGGGGAAAAAAAAAAAAAAATTCCCACAAATAAAACCTAGAATCAGGAAAAAAAAAAAAGTTGAGAGATTTTGTATAACTATCTGGATTTCTTTTTTTTAATTTTTAATTTTTTTAGCTTTATTTTAATTGAAATTAAAAAAATTTTTTTTTCCGCTGTACAGCATGGGGACCAAGTTACCATGTTCTCTTGAAACATCCTAAGACATGGAATCGCTGGCCCATGTTGCCAGGCTTTCCACTCCTCTTTTATGTGGGAATTGCTCTCTCCAGCCATCACAGTCCTCATCCAGGTCCTGTAGCTGTTAATGCTTCTGGCGGGGCCCCTAAAGGCATCTGAGTTTGTGGCCTCTGGTTGTGCCTTTTGTCCTCAACCCTCTGCCTTCCTGAACTTTTACTCATTTCTAACACAGCCATGCCCCTAACAGGAACCCCGTGTGAGAAACCTAAAGTGCAGGAAAGATAGCTCTAGGCCTGATCTTTCTTTTATCTGCTCCGACTCCCTCACTCATTTGTCCCCCCTCCTTCCTCAGCCCTGCTCCAGCTCTTACCCCTTACAGCAAGCCTTCAGCATGTTAACTATACCACTGGTTTCCCGATCCACTGTCAGGGACACGGGGTGTCCTAAATGGGCCCATCATAGGTCAGGACTCTCCTTTCCTACCTGCCTATTTGGGCAGGAAGATTAGACACTCGGAAAGGAGAGCCGAGCATATGCCCCAAAGCTCTGTGAGCCCCTGCTGAATAGTCTAGCATCGCCTTGCACACAAGGAATGCTGTTTGGAAACACATGCAGGACATAATCATGGCTCTTAAGGACAGGGCTGAAGTTCCTGTCGTGGCTCAGTGGTTAACGAATCCGACTAGGAACCATGAGGTTGTGGGTTCCATCCCTGGCCTCACTCAGTGGGTTGTAGCTCACAGGGTTGCCATATACTGAGATGTGAAAGATGTAGGAGCATTGGGGAAGGAAGGCCAGGAACTGAGTTTGGACATGTTAAGTTTAAAATACTCAACTGACATCTAAGTGTGGATGTCAGTCAGATAGGTAGTTGGAATCGCCACTGTATTGATGGCTTATAAAAGTAAAACCCTGGGAGTTCCCTTTGTGGCTCAGCGGCTCAGCGGTTGATGAATCTGCCAAGCATCCTTGAGGCCGCAGGTTCTATCCCTGGCCTTGCTCAGTGGGTTGAGGATCCAGTGTTGTCGTGAACTGTGGTGTGGGCCACAAATGTGGCTCAGATCCCGCATTGCTGTGGCTGTGGTGTGGCTGGTGGCTAGAGCTCTGATCGGACCCCTAGCCTGGGAACTTCCATATGCCACAGATGCGGCCCTAAAAAGCAAAAAAAAAAAAAAAAAAAAAAAAAAAACACAAAAAAACACAAAAAAACAAAAAAAAACTCTGCCTGAAGAACCCCCATGGCCTTGGTCAGCCTCAGATATTAAATTACACTCTGTTCCATAACTTGCATTTTTTCTACTTGACACTATCTCCAGTATCTTTCCAAAAGATTAAAGAGTCTTTTTTAAAAGCTGCAGAAGGGTTCATTGAATCAAAGGTTGTTACATGTTTACTTTGTGAAATGAAATTCTGTTCCCTTTCTCAGAACTGGGAGAACTTTAAGACACCCTGTCCAGCCCTATGCTGTGACCTCAGTGGGAACTGGATGCCCATGACCTTGGCTCTCGGGGAAGCTCATGGACAGTGGCCTTTATTTGCTCTTTCAGACTGGGACTGAGTTCAGGCTGGAGGCTTTTCATGGGCCTTCAGGAAAGAGGAACACGCACCTTCTCACTTATAAATAGGGAATGTTGGGAGTTCCTGTAGTGGTGCAGTGGTTAACGAATCCGACTAGGAACCATGAGGTTGCGGGTTCCATTCCTGGCCTTGCTCAGTGAGTTAAGGATCCAGTGTTTCCATGAGCTGTGGTGTAGGTTGCAGACACGGCTCGGATCCTGAGTTGCTGTGGCTGTGGCGTAGGCCAGTGGCTACAGCTCCGATTCGACCCCTAGCCTGGGAACCTCCATATGCCATGGGAGCAGCCCTAGAAAAGGCAGAAAAAAAAAAAAAAAAGGAATGTTGGCATGGGCAAATCTGGTGGTTCCTAGTGTTATGCTGTAGAATAGTCTTCACGTGTCTAGTTTTGAGAGTGTTTGTGGGTGAGTCATCTCTAGCCACACCCTGGCTTGACCTGAGCCTCTGGTGTCATTTCTCCCTAAGCAAACCTTCTCGTTAGAGCTGCTTAATAGTAAAAGTGTGGAACCGGCAATCAGGTTTTAATGCTGATTGTGCCACCCGTGTCCTGCATGACCTTGGGCAAGTCACTGAACAATCTTCACCTGAACGAGGAGGATGCTGGACCGGATGATCTCTAGGATCCTCTTTGGCTCTGCTATGCTGAGTCTTCAATGCCAGGGGACAATGGGTGTGGAAATGCTTCGAAAAGCTCAAAGTGCTATATAGCTATGGGATGTTATTTATTTTTTTGGCCGCACCCACAGCATGTGACGTTCCTGGGCCAGGGATGGAACCTGTGCCACAGCAGTGACCTGAGCCACTGGAGTGACAACGCTGGATCCTTAACCTGCTGAGCCATCAGGGAACTCCTAAACCTACTGCTTTAAGTTCCTATAACAGCAGCAGAAGTAAGGGGCCTTCCTGATTAATATACAACTGGGCAAGTCAGCATTTGAATCATCTGAAGTTGGCAGAAGAGCGTTGTCTACCAGGGAGCAAAGTAAGAAGAAGAGGTCTTATTTATTGCGACGTGACCGTACGCCAGCAGCATGCAAGTGACTTCCATACACATCTTTGTTATTCAGACTCACAGTAACCCTGTCATTGTTCTCATTTTTGCCCTCTTACAGATGAGGAAACCAAGGCTCGGGGAAGTTTAATGACTTGGTTAAGGTCACACACCTAGTAATTGATGGAGCTAAGATTTGAACCGTGATTTTTTTTTTTTCTGATTCAAAAGTTCAAGCACTGGACTTGCCATTGTAGCTCAGCGGTAATGAACCTGACTAGTATCCAGGAGGTTGCGGGTTCCATCCCTGGCCTTGCTCGGTGGGTTAAGGATCTGGTGTTGCCTTGAGCTGCGGTGTAGGTCGCAGAGGCAGCTTGCATCTGGCGTTGCTGTGGCTGTGGCATAGGCCACAGCTCTGATTCGACTCCTAGCCTGGGAACCTCCATATGGTGCAGGTGCGGTCCTAAAAAGACAAAAAAACAAACAAACAAACAAACAAACAAAACAAACCAACAAAACTCAAGGATTTTCAAATATGTGAAAATCTGAAACTCAGGGCCTTGTTTTCTAGCCCAGTACTTCTTAAATATAACCGTGCACCTGAATCACCAGATCCTGCTAAAGCCAGGTTGCTGATTTAGGGTAGGGCCTGAACTCCCGCATTTCTAACAGGCTCCCAGATGCTGTTGATGTAGCAGGTCTATGGACCACACTGAGTAGCAAGGCGCTAGAGGCCTTTCTAGAGGAATCCGCTGGTCTCCATTTGCCCTTGGACCAGGGCCACACAGGCTGTGCCCTGCACAACTCCAGGGGGCACCGTTTGCATTATACTCTTCCCACTAGGATAACCGTGCCCCCCCCACCCCCCCAAGTGAGAACTTGATGAATAGCAAGCAGATCAACAGACTCCTCATCCACCTGGGCCAAGTCTGAAGAAAGCAAAGGGTTCTTTCTCCCACAAATGAAAAATTGATCAGCACAGTTGAGAAAAAAGGCAGTCTGCTCACAATGAGGGTGGCCCATTTGGTGTTCGAGACAAGCTGGGGAGGAGGGAGAAAAAGGAGCTGGCTGGCTGGCTGGTTCGCTGGCTGGCTGGCGGGCCGGCTCCATTCTTATGCTAACAAAGCCCTGATTCCAGGCTGCAGCTGCTACCCGGTGGGGGCTTGGGCCATTCATTGCAGCTTGCTTTATGAGTGCCAGCCCCCCAGAACAGGTGCGGCCCCACTTGTTATTTTGTGCAGCCCCGACTGTCCAGACACGGAGCTGATTATCACTGTGAATCAGGGATTACTGATGATTTTCCAGCTTCTCCCGAACAAAGGGGCCGGCTTCGAGACAGCTGTCTCTTCTGGCTAGTGTGAAGCTGATTTCCCTGAAGGCCATGTGGGCCTGGAGGAGGTGAGATTGAAGTGGAAATGGGACAGAGGAAAATCAGAAAATCCAGGTAGTATTTCTTTGGGGACAGGTCGAAGTGCTTAAGGGTCAGAGGGCTGGGGGCTTAAGCCCTCGGTCCCCAAGCAGATCAAAACCTACTGAGATACCACCCAGCTTCTCTTCTCTGGTTGGGCGTTGCTGCTTTGAGCCCCTTCTCCCTCCAGGAGGGAGGGGGCGCTGAGGTCTGCTGAGGTGGCCCAGGGTGTGGGAAGGCCAGCTGGCTATCATTGCTGCCTTCCTCCTCGGTTCAGCCTCAGCGCCAGGATTTGGGAACAAGAAAATCAGCTTCCATTCACAGAAAGACAGAAGACCTATAGCCACTGTGGTTAAGAGCCCAGTTCCAGAGGGAGGCGACCTGGATCCAGATTTTGACCCCTTCCTAGCTACCCCTGGAGCTTAGGCCATCATTTGATTTCTCCAAGCCCCACCAAGTTGCATCACATCTCACAGAAGGATACCCACAGTACCTCCATCATGGAGCTACTTGGGAAGATTGATTACCGATGGCAATGACAGCTGACACTGAGAAGCCCCCGCCACGGCCTAGGCACTCCTCTAAGCACTTCATGTAGTGCAACTCACTAAATCCTCAATAGAACCCTATGTAGTAGATACTCATATTATCCTCGTATTATAGATGTGGAACCCAAGGCTCAAAAGGTTTAAACTGCCCTAGGCCACAGAGCCAGTAAGGGGCAGAGCTGAGCATTGAACCCAGGCAGCCTGCTCCAGAGGCTGCCTCTTTTTTTGTTTCTTTTTTTGCAGCTGCACCTGCGGCACATGGAAGTTCCCAGGCTAGGGGTCGAATTGGAGCTGCCGCTGCCAGCCTCCACCGCAGCCGCAGCCACAGCCACACCAGATCCGAGCCGCGTCTGCAACCTACACCGCAGCTGGCGGCAACACCAGATCCTTAACCCACTGAGCGAGGCTAGGGATGGAACCCGCATGCTCATGGACACTACGTCAAGTTCTTAACCCACTGAGCCACAGTGGGAACTCCCGGAGGCCACCTCTTAAGCACTATGTTTTACTGCACAAACTCATGTAAGTAGAGGGGTGAGCACAGTGCCCAGCACGTGTAAATCTTTGGTCAGTAAAGGTGGTTATCATTCAATCATCTGATGGAGCCTCACTGTTTCAATGAATGGCCAAATATATATCGCCTAAAAAAGAAGTATATTTTTCTAATATGAAAATAGGTTTCCACCACTGGAGTCTCCGTCATGGAAAGAATGCTGGTCTTTGTTGCCCCCCGGGGCCCCAGCTCCATTCACTCACTCACAAAGGGGCATACATAGGACAGCTCATTTTGCCACTTGGCTGAGCAGACCAGGGTTGATGCCCAGAGCTGCTTTTCATCTCTACCTACCAAATCTCCTCCCCTTCAATCTACACCTTCCTTAGGCCTACTGCTTACTCTCCTGCAAAGCTTTTTCCCTGAAATTTTTTTTATCATTTTATTTTTTAATATTTTTTGTTCTTAACTCAATGAATGTCATTATATTTATAGTTGTATAAGGATCATCACAACCCAGTTTCAGAGCATCTCCATCCCAAACCCCCAGCCCATCCCTGCCCCCACAACCTGTCTTCTTTGGTAACTATAAGTTTCTCAAAGTCTGTGAGTCAGCATCTGTTCTGCAAAGAATATCATTGTATCCTTTTTTTAGATTCAACATATAAGTCATAGCACATGACGTTTGTGTCTCACTGTCTGACTACCTTCACTTAGAATGATCATTTCTAGGTCCATCCATGTTGCTGCAAATGCTGTTATTTCATTCTTTTCTATGGCTGAGTCATATTCCTTTGTGTATATGTACCACATCTTCTTGATCCACTCCTCTGTCGATGGACATTTAGGTTGTTGCTATATCTTGACTATCGTATATAGTGCTGCAATGAACATTGGAGTACATGTGTCTTTTAATTAGAGTCATGGCTTTCTCTGGACAGATGCCCAGGAGTGGGATTGCTGGATCAAACGGTAATTCTATTTTCAGTTTTTTGAGGAATCGCCTTACTGTTTTCCATAGTGGTTGCACCAAATTACATTCCCCCCAACAGTGTAAGAGGGTTCTGTTTTCTCTCCACCCTCTCCAGCATTTATTGTTTGCAGACTTTTTGAGGATGGCCATTCTGGCTGGTATAAGGTGGTACCTCATAGTGGTTTTGATGTGCATTTCTCTAGTAATGAGTGATGCTGAACATCTTTTCTTATGTTTTTTGGCCATCTGTATGTCTTCTTTGGAGAATTGTCTGTTTAGATCTTCTGCCCTTTTTTTTTTTTTTTTTTTTTTTTTTTTGTCTTTTTGCCATTTCTTGGGCTGCTCCTGTGGCATATGGAGGTTCCCAGGCTAGGGGTCTCATTGGAGCTGTAGCCACCGGCCTACGCCAGAGCCACAGCAACGTGGGATCCGAGCCACATCTGCAACCTACACCACAGCTCACGGCAACGCCGGATCGTTAACCCACTGAGCAAGGGCAGGGATCGAACCTGCAACCTCATGGTTCCTAGTCGGATTCGTTAACCACTGTGCCACGACGGGAACTCCTTCTGCCCATTTTTTGATGGGGTTGTTCATTTTTTTGGTATGGAGCTGCAGAAGGTGTTTATATATTTTGGAGATTAATCTCTTGTTATCCCTATAAATTTGATTTACTTAGTATGTCAGAGAAAGGAAGGAGTAGGAAGGAGGGAAGGAAGGAGGAAGAGAGAGGAGAGGGAGAGGGAGAAGGAGAGAAAGGAAAGAGAGACTCTCCTTAGAAAAATGAGAAGATGGTCAGGACCAACAGTGGCATTCAAATTTAAATGTTTTATGAGAATTCTTATTGCCAAGAAAACATGTTCATAATAGATAATTAAATGAGAAAAGCAAGCTACAAAATATATTGAGTGTGATACCCTTTTGGAGTGCGTGTGTCAGTAAATTAACACAGAAAAGAGACAAAGGAAATTCATCAAAATGTTAATAGTAATTATCTGTAGGTTCTGCAGTTGTAGATTATTTTTTTTCTCCTTTATCTTTTTTCTATAATGTCACTAGAATTCCAAACGAACACAAATGACTTTTGTCATTAAAACAACTTCAAAAAAAAAAAAAGATGAGTTCTGTGGTGGCCTAGTGGTTAAGGATCTGGTGTTTGTTTGTTTTGTCTTTTTAGGGCTGCTCCTGTGGCATATGGAGGTTCCCAGGCTAGGGGTCTAATCGGAGCTGTAGCCGCCGGCCTGCACCACAGCCACAGCAATGCGGGATCCAAGCCACGTCTGTGACCTACACCACAGCTCACGACAACGCTGGATCCTTAACCCACTGAGCAAGGCCAGGGATCGAACCTTCATCCTCATGAATGCTAGCCAGTTCATTTCCACTGAGCCATGACAGGAACTCCTCTGGATCTGGTGTTTTCACTGCTGTGGCTGAGGTTCGATCCCTGGTCCAAGAACTTCTGTATACCATGGGTGTGGCCAAAAAAAAATTCTTTTAAATAAAACAACTTCCACGGAAGATAAAAAAAAGGTAGGGACAAGACCCGTCAATACAGTCTGTCAGAGGTGGATTCTGCCCCCCAAGCCCTGTCCTTTTTTTTTTTTTCTTTTCTTTTTTTGTCTTTTCTAGGGCCACACCTACGGCATATGGAAGTTCCCAGGCTCGGGGTCTAATCGGAGCTGTAGCCTCCAACCTATGCCAGAGCCTCAGCAACGCAGGATCGGAGCCTCGTCTGCGACCTACAACCCTCGCTCAGGTCGCTGCTGTGGCGTGGGTTCAATCCCTGGCCTGGGAACTTCTGCATGCTGTGGGAGTGGCCAAAAAATTTTTTTTTTCTTCTGGCTACAGAATCTTCACTCTAATGGAAAATGTCCTCCACTGCCCAGGATGATAAACAGACACAAAGTATAGTTGCCCTAATTAAACTAAGGAGTTTGGCCGTGGTGTGTAGTCCACTCAGCCCACAGGGCCTCATCTTCATGAATACAGACAGGGATCCAGGAAGGAAAACTTGAAAACTGCTGCTATATGGCACTGGGAGTTGATGATGGCATATGAGCAGGGCAGTAACATGATGAGGTTTGCATGGTAGAAAGATTATTCGGGTTTGGAGGGCAGCTGTAAGGAGGTTGCTATAGAGCCAGGTGCTCCAGTTAGGAAGATACTGTAATGGTGCAGGTGAGAGAGGAAAGGAATCTAGACAAGGGCCAGCCGAGATGCAAAAGAGTGAAGAGACAGGAGATGTCTAAGAGATATGACTTGGGAAGAACTAGTAATTTTATTTTATTTTCTTTTTGGTTTATTTATTTTTATTTATTTTTTTGTATTTTTGCCATTTCTTGGGCCGCTCCCTCGGCATAGGGAGGTTCCCAGGCTAGAAGTCGAATCGGAGCTGTAGCCACCCGCCTACGCCAGAGCCACAGCATGTCGGATCTGAGTCACATCTGCAACCTACACCACAGCTCACGGCAATGCCAGATCCTTAACCCACTGAGCAAGGCCAGGGATCGAACCCGCAACCTCATGGTTCCTAGTCAGATTCATTAAACACTGAGCCACGACGGGAACTCCAAGAACTCGTAATTTTGGAAAGTGAAGGAGATCAAAGAGGCATCTTGGATGACTCAGGTTTCTGATTTAGTGAAGCCAGAGTACACAAAAGGTCACGTTCAGTTTTGGACACATCGAGTGAAATTTCTAGGCAGAGGCAGCCTGTAGGCAGCTTTATAAACAGATCCAGGGCTTAGAAGAGAGATCCGTTGGGGGGGGGTGTACATCTGGGAGTTATAAACAGGAAGGTGAGAGCAGAAGTCACAGGCATGGATAACCTTTCCAAGCAAAATGCGAAGCAGTAAGAAAAGAAAAAGAAAGAGCTTCCTAGGAATATTTACATTTCGGGTTCGGGAGAGGAAAGCAAAGCTCAAGAAGCAGCCAAAGAAGTAGGAGGTAGAGTTCCCGTCGTGGCTCAGCGGTAATGAATCTGACTAATATCCATGAGGACGCTGGTTCAATCCCTGGCCTCGCTCAGTGGGTTAAAAGACCCGGCACTGTTGTGAGCTGTGGTGTAGGTCGCAGATGTGGCTCAGATCCTACGTTGCTGTGGCTGTGGCGCAGGCCAGCGGCTACAGCTCTGATTCGACCCCTAGCCTGAGAACTTCCATATGCCAAGGTGCAGCCCTAAAAAGACAAAAAAAAAAAAGAAAAGAAAAGAAAAGAAAAAGTAGGAGGTGAATCAAGAAAGAAGAGAGTCATGGAATCCACTGGAGAACAAGTTTTCAGGAAGGCAGGCAGTAAAACTTAATGACTCAGAAATACCAAGTAAGTCAAAAGAGTGAGAAATATTCATTAGATGTGTCAGATGGGAAATCACTGGTGTCTCATGGCAAAAGATGTTTCAGGAGCACGATGAGGACAGAAGCCAGGTTCCAATGGAAGGAGACAGAATGGAGACAGGCTATGTAGACTCCTCGTTCAAGAAGCCTGGCTACAAAGGGAAGAAGAAACACAGGACAGAAGTCAGAGAGGAAGGATATAGCGTTGAAGAGAAGGTCTTTAAAGATAAAAGACACTGTAGAGGTTCTGAAGGGAGCCAATGGGAAGTAAGATGTTGGTGCAAATCTAGAATGATGCAAACAAATACTTTGGAAAATAGTTGTGACAGTTTCTTAAAAAAGTAAGCATAAACCTCTCATAAGACTATCCATTCCTAGCCATGAGAAATAAAATAATATATGTGTGTACAATACTTGTACATGAGTTCGTGATAGCTTTATTTGTAATAGCCCAAAACAACTCAACTGCCCCTTTTTTTTTTTTTTTTTTTTTTTTTGGCTGTACCTACAGCACGCAAAAGTTCCCAGGCCAGGGATCAAACCCATGCCACAGCAGTGACAATGCCAGATGCTTAATTGCTAGACCACCGGGGAACTCCAATTTCTAAGTCGTTTTAAGGGAACAATTAAGATTGGCTTCTTGCCCAGGCGCAGAAGTATAGGAAGGGAAGAGGCAGTTGCTGGATTTGGTTGTTCATCAGAATCACCAGTGGAGCTTTAAAAAGACCAACATATGGGCCGCATTCTAGACCAATGAAATCAGGCACCAACATATATTAAAGCATCCCATGTGATTCTTGTGTGCAGCCGGGATGAAGAGCCACTGGAATGATGGATGGTTTGGGCTTTGCTGAACTATTAACCAGACCATCAAGTTGGTACATGAGAATTGCTGGAAAGGATGCACTTTGGGGTTTCAGAGAGAAAGGAAAAGAAGGCAGAAGGCCTGATATCCATGAAGAATTAGTAGAGTCAAGAGACGAGAGATTCAGATAAGGTGAAAGAGAAAGCATCATTAGAATGAATGTTCAAGTGATGCTATCATAAACACCTGAGTTTAACATTTCAGAAAGGGGAGTTCCAGGTCATGGCGCAGTGGTTAATGAATCTGACTAGGAACCATGAGGTTGCAGATTCGATCCCTGGCCTTGCTCAGTGGGTTAAGGATTCCCTGTTGTCGTGAGCTGTGGTGTAGGTCGCAGACGAGGCTCGGATCTGGCGTTGCTGTGGCTGTGGTGTAGGCCCGCAGCTACAGCTCTGATTAGACCCCTAGCCTGGGAACCTCCACATGCCGCAGGAGCAGCCCTAAAAGGAGAAAAAGACAAAAAAAAAAAAAAAGATTTCAGAAAGAGGTGAAGCAGTTTGGAGCAATGAAAAAAATAGACGGAGGAGTTCCCTAGTGGCCTAGTGGTTAAGGATCTGGCATTGTCAGTACTGTGGCTCAGGTTACTGTTATGATGAGGGTTTGATTCCTGGTCCAGGAACTTCTACATGCCACGGGTGCAGCCAAAAAAAAAAAAAAATGGAGTAGAAATGACAATGAGTGGAGATAAGTGATATCAAGGAAACTTCCAATGTCTCTATCCCATTCTCTAGCAGAGCCCTCCCTTCCAAAGGCTCACCATCTAAATTCAGAGTAAAAGTCAGTCTGTACAGTTTCCTACAAGCCAACCTCATGTGCCTTCCTGACTTCATCTATCACTCTTCCCTCCCTAACTGGCCTCCCATACTGACCTCCTCCCAGTGAGGTACGCTCCTGCCTCAGGACATTTGCACTTGCCTGTTATGCTCTCCCAGAAGATATTTACATGGTAGCTCCCTCACTTTCTCCAGGTCTTTGCACAAACATCAATGTGCTCAATGAAGGCTACCCTGTCTCCAGACATGTTTCTACAATGTTTTCTTAGCCTCTTTGCTGAAAACTCCAACTTGTCGCAGTGCTGGTGAATGACTTAAGCTTAAGAACAAAGACCTAAAGGCATAAGTTATTCATAGGGTCAGCTGAATGAGGACATAATGCATTGGTCTAGGCACACCAGACCTGTGCAGATTGGCACACCATTTGCACAGCATGATATGTCATCTTAAGAATAAGAGAAAGAGGAGTTCCCATCGTGGCGTAGAGGTTAACGAATCCGACTAGGAACCATGAGGTTGTGGGTTCGATCCCTGCCCTTGCTCAGTAGGTTAATGATCCGGCGCTGCCATGAGCTGTGGCGTAGGTTGCAGATGCGGCTTGGATCCTGCGTTGCTGTGGCTCTGGCGTAGGCCGGTGGCTACAGCTCCGATTGGACCCCTAGCCTGGGAACCTCCATATGCCGCAGGAGTGGCCCAAGAAATGGCAAAAAAAAAAAAAAAAGAATATAAGAATAAGAGAAAGAGGAACCTCAGGGCCTCAAGTGGTTTATGAGGGGTCATTAGCAGAATATGCATTAGCAAAGAGAACCAAGGTGCAAACCTAGGCATGGGTTGCCACAGATAGCACAGTGATGATTCTCTAGATGCTATGCATAGATAGCTAACCCAAGCTTCCTCAAATGCCAATGACTGTTAAATGCCTAAAGGTCAGAGTAAAAGCTTAACCATCTACCAGCTATGTGACTTTTAAAATAATAAAAGATGTATACATGTATGTGTAACTTGGTCCCCATGCTGTACAGCGGAAAAAAAATAAAAAAATAAATAAAATAAAAGAACTTTAAGAAAAAAAAAAACCTATATCCTGCACGCATAGCCCCCTCCTCACTTGATGTCATCCCAAAGAGCACAATAAAAGCAGTGTGGTTTCTTGAGGCGGTGCTCTTGGTCCCTGAGACCTTGAGTCCCCTGGTTCCCACCTTTAATTAAGATCAATGTCTCTATGTCTTGTTTTATGTTAACTTTTTCCTTAAGTTTCCCAGAGCGCGTTCTTCAGCCCTAATCTGCTGAGCTGGTCTCGGCACTACCCTTGTTGAAATTCTTTCTCTCATATATAAAAGTGATTCCTCAGAGTTCCTGTCGTGGCGTAGCGGAAACAAACCTGACTGGGAACTATGAGGTTGAGAGTTCGATCCCTGGCCTCCCTCAGTGGGTTAAGGATCCGGCGTTGCCGTGAGCTGGGTGTAGGTCACAGATGCAGCTCAGATCCAGCATCACTGTGGCTGTGGGGTAGGCCGGCAGCTGTCACTCTGATTGGACCTCTAGCCTGGGAACTTCCAAATGCCATGGGTGTGACCCTAAAAAGCTAAAGAACAAAGCGAAACGAAACAAAGTGATTCCTCTCTCTCTCACTATTTCCTCCCTTGTCCCCCTACTTAATTCTTTCCCATCTGACATCCTATGTGTTAATTCTTATTTATTTGTTTACTGATGGGCTGATCGTCTCCCGCCCCTCCTGCCCTCCTAATGGTAACCTTCTTGCAGGCAGGGATTGTGGTCCATTCATTCACTGCTATATCGCTCACACCACATCTCTACCAGCGCCCCGTACACTGCACCGCTCCATAAATATTCGTCCAAGGAATGAGTCATGAGTCCAGGATGCTGGAAGGATTTAGTGATTGGGGCACTAAAGACATCCAGGATAAAAGCAGGGATCGGGTTCAAGAGGAAGGTAATAAACCGGGTTATTAAAAGTCCCAGGAAAGTGTGGGTGAATGAGGAGGAAAAGAGTTGACCAAAAGAACAGTGGGTGCTCTTGGTGGCATGTGGCTCAAAGCAGCATTTATTAATTCTACTTTTATTTTCAGCGGAGTCCACATCATATGGAAGTTCCCAGGTCAGGGATTGAACCTGCACCACAGTAGCAACCCCGGCCACTGCAGTGACGATGCTGGATCCTTAACATGCTGTGCCACAGGGAACTCTTTCTTTATTTTTTTGCTATGGGCAAAATTTATTCAAGAGTCTGACTCCAGTTTTTTGGTTTTCTGACAGTTTATAAACCTTTACATTCCTTCCTCTTCCCTTTCTATCACCCATCTGGGCAAGCTGATAAAAATTCATTTTATTTTTTAAAACAAGAAACAATAAATTTAGTTGTTATTTAATTCTACTCTCTGTTGGTTTCTTTTTTTTAGGATGGACATGAAAATAGGAGTTCCCTGGTGGCCTAACAAAGGTTAAAGATCCAGCATTGTCACTGCTGTAGCTCTGGTCACTGCTGTGGTGTGGGTTCAATCCCTGGCCCAATAACTTCTCCACGTGGCAAGCATGGCAAAATAATAATAATAATAATAATAATAATAACCCTGAAAATAGTTCCAGGGAATGTCTTTTTGTCTTTTTAGGGCCACACCCGAGGCATATGGAGGTTCCTAGGCTAGGAGTCCAATGGGAGCGGTAGCCACTGGCCTATGACACAGCCACAGCAATGCAGGATCCGAGCCGAGTCTTGAACCTACACCACAGCTCACGGCAACACTGGATCCTTAACCCACGAAGGAAGGCCCAGGATCGAACTGACATCCTCATGGATGCTAGTCGGGTTCGCTAACCACTGAGCCACAACTGGAAATCCAGTGCCAGGGAATTAATGAGAGAGTGTGGGCAGCAGCCCTCAGCTCTGCGGTGTATGCAGCCCAGGAGAATGAGCAGCTGAGAGAGAATGGATGTGTCGGGTAGGGCAAGCAGGTGTCAGTGGTTTGTAAACCTGGCTGCGCATCAGCATCACCTCGGGGTAGCTCTTAAAAAACTAGAGAAGCCCAGACCCCACTTGAAGCCAATTGAATCAGAATCGTGAGGGAGGGACTCCAAGGCTCTGGTCCTTGTTAAAAAGCTCCCCAGGGAATGCTAACGTGTAGCCAGGGCTGTGATGCCCTGAGGTAGATGACACTGCAAGAGGGAAGGGCCAGGGGAGTTTGTCGATGTGCGACATGGGTCTCAAAGGGCACAGACGAAAGCCTAGGAGAGGCGATGGAGGGTGAAGAGAAAGCACAAACATGTGCGGGGGATGAATCCCCCCAGGAGAGGGGAAGGGGCTTACATGTAGGGCAATGGAAGAGGATGGCACAGATGGAGAGGCGTGAAGAGGTCTCAAAATTCTGAGCAGTCTCCTTTTGGAAGGAAGTCCCTGGGTGAGGTTGTCTCAGAGTTGAACCAACTAGGGAGGTGCTGATTACCACCCAGGGCCAGTTCTAGGTTTGGGGAAGCCAGTAGGTACAACCAAGTCCAAGGGAGTGGAGGGCGGGGATGTGATGATGGCCTGCAGGTTTCTCTTGGTGGCCTTGGAAAACCGGAAGTGAGGTGGTCCCCCGGATGTTCATTGCTGCAGGCTGGGTGTTCTGCAATTGATGACCAGGTCAGTCTTGGGTCTCCACCGGGAGAGGTGGAAGGTGAGGGAAGTGAGGAGCAGAGAAATGCCGGAGCTGCTTAGAGTGAACCCCCTGGACACTTGGACGAAGGTGGTTTCCATGCTGTTTAGACTATAGGGAATGGATGCAGGCTGAGTTTTGGTTAAGTAGGGAGCTGGGGAGCTCCCCTTGCGGCACAGCGGAAGTGAATCCAACTAAGAACCATGAGGTTGCAGGTTTGATCCCTGGCCTCCTTCAGTGGGTGAAGGATCTGGCGCTGCCGTGAGCTGTGGTGTAGGTCACAGACGCGGCTCAGATCCCACGTTGCTGTGGCTGTGGCATAGGCTGGCAGCTATAGCTCCAATTAGACCCCTAGCCTGGGAGCCTCCATATGTCGCAGGTGCGGCCCTAAAAAGACAAAAAAGACCAAAAAAAAAAAAAAAAGTAGGGATCTGGTCTGGCTACACCAGGATCAGCTTGCTGAGAGTGTGAACCTGGAGGCAGGGAGTTGCTAGGTACCCTTAATCCCACCGAGATGCTAAATCCATATCCATCCTCCTCCAATACCCCTGGTTGGGTGTTAAGAGCACAGGGCAAGGCCCGGTTCAGTTCCCCTTTGATAAGCAGCCTTAGAAGTTTGTGGGCACTGGCCAGGGTGCTGCCTCTTCAGACCACAAAGCGCCCCCTGGAGGCCTTCCCTAAAATGGACCTGCAGTACCAGTCAGCTCCCAGGTGCAGCAGAGAAAAAGCTATGAAGTCTGGACTCCTGAACCTTCCCCCTGTGGTGGTCAAGACTGTTACATCTCTTTTCTTTTCTTTTCTTTTCTTTTTTTTTTTTTGCTATTTCTTGGGCCGCTCCCATGGCATATGGAGGTTCCCAGGCTAGGGGTCGAATCGGAGCTGTAGCCACCGGCCTACGCCAGAGCCACAGCAACGTGGGATCCGAGCCACGTCTGCAACCTACACCACAGCTCACGGCAACGACGGATCCTTAACCCACTGAGCAAGGGCAGGGATCGAACCCACAACCTCATGGTTCCTAGTCGGATTTGTTAACCACTGTGCCACGATGGGAACTCCTGTTACATCTCTTTTCTAGTGACTCATCTGGGCGTTCATGCATATCTACAGCTGTGTGTGCAGTTCCTGGGGCTCCTGAGAATAACGCTGAACTTTCCTCTAAGGAGGGAGCTGGGATGAGCTGGGTTGTACCCAAGGGACTGGCTGGATGTGCTTTCAGTTTCAGGGCTAATCTCTGAAGCCAGGATATCTCAAAGTGTGATCCAGGGCTTCCCTGGACCAAGATTTCCTGAGATGCTTATAAAAATGCAGATTCCTAAGCTCCCACCTCAGAAATGCAGGACCAGACAACTCTCTATAGAACCTCTGCAAAGAATCACATAAAAAATGCCATTGGCTTAGAGGAAATGAATCTGACTAGCATCCATGAGGACGCAGGTTTGATCCCTGGCCTTGCTTAGTGGGTTAAGGATCCAGCGTTGCCGTGAGCTGTGGTGTAGGTCACAGTCGTGGCTCAGATCCTGAGTTGCTATGGCTGTGGTGTGGGCCAGCAGCTGCAGCTCTGATTTGACCCCTAGCCTGGGAACTTCCATATGCCTCAGGTGCAGCCCTAAAAAACATTAAAAAAAAAAAAAAAGCCACAGGACACCACCTTTTAGTTTTCTCTTGTTTAGATGTGGTAACCCAGCTATATCTTGTCTATTTTGTGACTAGACCTAAGGTCCATGGTACTCCCTCCATAGTGTGTGCTGATCTATGGCCACGAAAGCCCACACCTGCCTGAGTGACTAAGGCCCTTAGGCCACTGCTGGTCTTCCGCTTTGCTCAGGCTAAGCTAGTCTGAACTCTCCTGTAAGGCCGTGCAACTGTGAACACATGGCCTTTACTGCACCGCTGAAGGATGTTCTAAGGACCAAGGTTAGATGTGCTCTGTATCACACTGACACGGCAGCAATGGTTCAAAAGGTGATTAATGATTGAATGCAGCTAAAGGTCTTTATCAAAGCACATATCTCTTCAGGAGTATGTCATACATTTTTTTTTTTGTCTTTTTGTCTTTTTGCCATTTCTTGGGCCACTCCCTCGGCATATGGAGCTTCCCAGGCTAGAGGTCGAATCCGGAGCTGTAGCCGCCAGCCTACACCAGAGCCCCAGCAACGCGGGATCTGAGCCATGTTTGTGACCTACACCACAACTCACGGCAACGCTGGATCCTTAACCCACTGAGCAAGGCCAGGGATTGAACCCACAACTTCGTGGTTCCTAGTCAGATTCGTTAACCACTGAGCCACAACGGGAACTCCTGTCATACGTTTTTCTTTTAAAAAAAAAAAAAAAAAAGCTTGATCCAGAATCATGTCTGATGCCTTAGTGAGAAGAGTAAAGTAGAAAGAGAAACGTGTTCCTTCCCTTAATTGATCAGTCAGTCTTCCATACATGTCTTGGGTGCTTTGGAGAATACAGATACAAGCCGGACATAGTCAGTGTCCACAAAGAGTTTAAAACCTACCCAGAGAAACAACAAATACACTCATGTTAACTATTATTAAGACAAAGTAGTACAGGTTATATGCTACATAAGCACTATAGACCGAATGTGACACAGAAGAGTTAAACTCTAAATCGGCTTAAGGATACGTCTCCATGTCCCTCAGTGGTACTGCTACCCATCTTGCCAGACACATGCAAGTCCTCCTCGATTGCTCCCTCCTCTCATCCCCCATATCCAGTCCGCTAGCAAGTCCTTTTGGCTCTAGCTCTAAAATATATCCTGAATCAGTTCACTTCTCTCTGTGGCCACTGCCACCCCCAGTCCAGGCCACCGGCATCTATCTTCGTGGACTAGCATCCCAGCCTCCCATCTCACCCCTTCCTCTTTGCCTTCTTGCCACTCTCCAGGCCAATTTGGTGTAGCATCGAAGCACTGTTTCAAACATATAAAGTAGATTATTTTGATCTCCCACTTGAACACATCAGTGACTTCCCACTGCAGTCAGCATAAAGAGGGAACTCATCCCTGTGACCTGCAAGCACCTGCCTCGTCTCCAACCTCACCGAGCACCACCTCCTCATTCTTTAGTAGGTTGACTATGGCAAGCACCCACCTCAAGTGTCTGGACAAGCTGTTCCCTCTGCACGGGATGCCCTTTGTTATTATTAATCCATCTTTCAGGTCTCAGCTTAGATGTCACTTCCCCTCCAGAAAGACATTTCTTCATTCTCTCCCACCGAAATTGTCTCCCTTGTTCTTGTCTCTCATACCACCCTTTCTTCTCCTTCACAGCACTGATTACAGCTTACACAGTTGACCCTTGAACAAAATGGGATTAGGCTTTGCAAGTTCACTTTTTTGTGGATTTTTTTCAACAGTAAATCACACTATGCAATCTTTGATTGGTTGAATCCATGGATGGAAACACCAGATACAGAAGAATCACATACAAGGAGGGCTGACTCTAAGTGATACGTAGATGTTCAGCTACACAGAGGTTGGTACCCCAAACCTCACATTGTTCAAGGGTCAACTATAATGATATGTCTGTGCTGGTTTGTTTAATACCTATCTCCTCTACTAGATTGTGAATTTCATGAGGGTGGAGCCTATGTCTGTTTGGTTTATAGTCATATTATTCTAAGTGCCTAGCACAGCAGCTAGTATATAGCAAATGTTCCATATGTGTCCTTGGGATGAAAGGATGAAAGGAGTAAAGAAGCGAGACAGTCTGAGGAGGATTTTGGGAGAAGACCCGGCAGGACAACACCATGAACAAAGGCATGGAAATGGGTATTTATATGCAAGATGTATTCTGGGGATGAGGGTAGCCCCATGTAGCAGGAGTCTAGGGTCCATAGTAAGTATTCAAAATGTATGTTATCATCATGGATAGTCATATAGTAAGAAGCCTAAAACTCTGGGCTAAGCCGTGTGACTTTTATTTGGTAATTCTCACCATGTGGCTCTCCTAGCCTGATCCCAGCGAGCCCCCAAACAATCCAGGCTGGGCAGCATGCGCCACCTCTCATCAGCTGCAAGCAGTTAGGGGTGGTGTGGCCCCCACCTCTCCAGCCATGGCCAGAAGCCCAGCAGGATTCAGAATGAGCAGCGTGTGCTATACCCATGCAGCTGGTGGGAAAGTGGACGGGGCGGGGAGGAAGGGCTTGTCGCCAAAGTACATCAAAAGTCCTCTTGGGTCATGCAACGCCTTCTTCTTCCTCTTCTTCTTTTTTTTTTTTTTTTTTTTTGTCTTTTGTTTTTTTAGGGCTACACCTGTGGCATATGGAGGCTCCCAGGCTAGGGGTCTAATCAGAGCTGTAGCTGCTGGCCTATACCACAGCCACAGCAATTGGGGATGTGAGCCGCGTCTGCAACCTCCACCACAGCTCACGGCGATGCTGGATCCTTAACCTACTGAGTGAGGCCAGGCATCGAACCCACGTCCTCATGGATCCTAGTTGGGTTCGTTAACCACTGAGCCATGATGAGAACTCCACACAACCCCTTGTGAACATTTCCTAAGTGTCCAAGTTCCCACCTGGACCCTTACCACTCAAGGCTGACAGATGTCTCTAGCAGTAGTAATCATGCCTACTATTAAAGTCCGTTTGAGGATGAAATGAGAAAATACATATAAGGTACTTAGTAGAGGGCCTTCCACACAGTAAGCACTCATACATGCTAATTAGTATTATTCCTCCTCTATAAAATGGGGGCACTAGGCGTTCCCATTGTGGCTGAGCAGAAACAAATCTGACTGGTATCCATGAGGACACAGGTTCGATCCCTGGCCTCGCTCAGGGGGTTAGGCTCACAGCGGCCATGAGCTGTGGTGTAGGTCACAGATGCGGCTCAGATCTGGCGTTGCTGTGGTTCTGCTGTCGGCCAGCAGCTGTAATTCCGATTCGCCCTCTAGCCTGGGAACCTCCATAGGCCACGGCTGCAGCCCTAAAAAGACCCAAAATTAAAAAATAAATAAAATAGGAGCACTAATAGCGCCTACCTCCCAGGGTTGTTGTGACTATTCAATGAGAGGATTCACATAAACACTTAGCATGGGGGCTAGCACCTAATAAGCACTCAATAAATGTTCGCTGGTATTACTGTTATTAATAGCTTCGACAGCAGCAGTAACCCATACTATTGAGTAGTTTGGGGAAGAAATAACACAGGCCGAGCTAAGGCAGAGACATTGAGGAATCCAAAGAGGGCAGGGGTCGCCTGAACTGGTCCCTCACTGCGGGGCCCCAGAGGTGGGGAAGAATGTAGGGAGAAAGGCCCTGAGACTGGTACGCAGCCGGTGGTGGGCAGGGCCAGTTGCTTGGCCACCAGGCTGAGGCAGGTGATGCCCTGGGAGGTGGCCCCCCCTCCAGGCCGGCCCTGTCACCAGGGTTCAATTCCCAGCTCTATCGATCAGGTAGGAATTGTCACTATGGCAGCATCTGCTTGCCTGACTTGACGTGTTGCTTGGGGCAATGTTGCCTTGGAGGACTGCCGGAAGGGAATACGGGCCTGGCCTGGCAGCGCTGCCAGCCGAGGTGTGGGAGGGGCAGCTGACAAAACTTTGTGCAGCTCCTGGGGGGAATTGCTAAGCAAGGTTGGCTCTATCCCCACTTCTGACACTTTGTGAACCCTGTGGGGGCCTGGGAATCCGCTGCCGTCCAGAGGCAGCCTGTGTGACACTGTGCAGAGCTTTGGCGGGAAGCCCTCTCAGTCTCAGGAGGTCCCCATGCAGAAAGGCCATGTCCTCTGCTGACCCCCAAATGATGGGACTTCTGATAACTCACGGGCATCAGAAACCCTGCTGGCATGGGAATGAGGCCCAAACGTGGCCCAGATTCCCAGAAGCCAGGGACCAAAGGGCCTACAGGGTCACTGCGTTTCCACCTGACTGATAATAATGATAGTTTTTTGAGCACGTCTATGTGCCGGACAGTGTGCTGAGAACTTTGTAGGAATGAGTTTTATTCCTCAAAGAAAAACCCCTATGAAGTAAGTACCATTATTATTCCCATTAATCAGGTGAAAAAAACTGAAGGGTTTTGTTTTGCTTCGTTTTTTTTTTTCTTTTTTCTTTTTTTGGCCACACCTGCAGTATGTGGAAGTTCCTGGGTCAGGGATCGAACTCATGCCACAGCAGCAGCATGAGCCGCTGCAGTGACAACACCAGATCCTTAACCCACTGAGCCACCAGGGAACTCCAAGAAACCGAAGTCTAAAGAGCTAAGTGGCTTATCCAAAGGACTTGGGCCGGGACTCACACCTCTCCACAGACCTTCACACGCTCATCAGAATAAAAAAATCAGCTGCCATTTAGTGAGCACTAACTATGGGGGGGGACCCTCAACATATATTATCTCTTCGATTCCCTGCTGCAACTCTATGAAGTAGGCACAGTTATCACCCTTTCCATTTTATGGAGCTAAGGCAATGAGGTGGCTAAGACACTTGGCAAGATCATATACTAGGAGGTAGAGCAGCAATTGGCACTACCTTCTCTCTCTCCAAAACAGCTCTCTTAACCAGGAAAATCCAAAGATGACCACAAGCATCTATCTTGGACCATTTCGATGATCTGCTTACTCTAATATCGCCATGGAAAAGGGAAGAGTCAGAATCATTACAGATGGTGGGAGTTCCCGTCGTGGTGCAGTGGCTAACAAATCTGATTAGGAACCAGGAGGTTGCGGGTTTGATCCCTGGCCTTGCTCAGTGGGTTCAGGATCTGGCATTGCCGTGAGCTGTGGTGTAGGTTGCAGACGCGGCTCGGATCTGGTGTTGCTGTGGCTGTGGCGTAGGCTGGCGGCTACAGCTCCAATTGGACCCCTAGCCTGGGAACCTCTATATGCCATGGGAGTGGCCCTAGAAAAGACTGAAAAAAAAAAAAGAATCATTACAGATGGGAGAACCGAGGCCTAGCGAGGCCATGCGACTCGTTGTGCATTAGACATGGGGCAAGTGACTGAGTCCTTACAAGACCCTGATGCCTACTGACTCTCATGACTGGAAATGACACTCAAGAGGACAGATGCTACAGCAAATGGGTGGAAGTCTTCATCCGGTGGCTCCAACTCAAAGGCGATTTTAGAGAAATTATAGCCAATGTAAGATCTTTCCAGGAAAGAGCCAAGAAAAAGAAATGGTAAGGGTAAATTAATCCGTGCACTGAAGTCAAAGTGAAACCTTGGGCTCCTTCAAATAGGATCTTCGTGGACGATGTGAAGATGAACTTGATCCCAGGGGTATATTTTGGAAATCTCGGTGCATGGATTTGATGGGCTCGTGAGTTTGGATCATATCAATCCGAGTTCAATGAGTCTGTTCCCTGACTCATGCTGAAAATTTGAGTAAAAAGACTCAGACCAGAAGGACTTGGGTGAGCTGGAAACCCAAGAAAAATCCAAGCCAACAAGGCCGTTGTTCAGCCTATTCTGAGCCCTCCTCCCTGTTTTAACTCTGCCTTTAGCTGAGAGCACCCAGGAAGTCATTTCCTACCTCTGGTCATCTGTAACTTTGGCACCTGCTGGCTTCCCAGATGGGAGTGGGAGGAAGAAAATAACAAGCATGTTTCACATCCCCTTGATCTAGGAAACCAACAAGAGTCACAGGGGTCTCAGAAGTGTAATTCTCAAGGCCAGCATTTGCAGGTTTACTCAGTTTTCAAGTCTCAAAGGATCAAAACCGGTCTCCCAGGCCCAACCCTACAAGGATACATAATAACCCTGGCAACATGACACTGCCATTAAAACCAACTTTCAGGAGTTTCTGTCGTGGCTCAGCAGAAACGAATCTGACTAGCATCCATGAGGACACAGGTTTGATCCCTGGCATCACTCAGTGGGTTAGGATCCTGCATTGCTGTGACGGTGGTGTAGGCCGGCGGCTACAGCTCAGATTCAACCCCCAGCCTGGGAACCTCCATATGCCACGAGTGCAGCCCTAAAAAAAAAAAAAAAAAAAAAAAAACACAACCAAAAACTTCCCTTTCTTTCTTGGTATTTAAACTTAACTCAGACTCTTTAGGGCTGGATCAGACTCTTCACACCCAAGAAAAGCTGCTGCTTCATACAACCTCCTTTGATACAACCCAGTCTTATAGCACCATGGGAAACCCTTAATAGCAGAATATTATGTTTAACCATTCAGGACCCACCTTGCTACTCACCAGCTGATTGAACTTGTGTCAGTCACTTAGCTGCTCTGAACCTCAGCTTCCTCCTCTGTGACAGGAGAATACAAAGAATACCGACCTGATGGAATGGTGCAAGGGATTCAATGAGATAATGTGTTTCAAGAGCATAGCACAGGGCCTGGCACACAGCTCAATAAATGGTGGCTATACATAAAAAGGAAGACTTTGCCTCGGAAAAGCATTTCTCTAGCTCCGGTCTCCCCGGTAATGTAGTGGCTGAGACACAAGGGAAGAAGCAGGGCAAAGGTGTCACTGATGCTGACACTTTTCCTTCTGGTACTCGGAAGCCAGGACAGTGTTGAGACAGGACCTACGGCTGAAGGAAATCAGGAATGTGATGAAGGGGTGGGTGATGGGTGGGGAGAAGGTGTTTAAAGTGGGGTGGGGGTGGAGGTGGGGGGTGAGGAGGGCCTACAGAGCTAGAGTGTTGAAATCCCACGAAACAAGAGAACCCACTGCAGGAGTTCCTCTTGTGGCTCAGCAGTAACGAACCCAACTAGTATCCATGAGGATGCAGGTTCGATCCCTGGCCGCGTTCAATGGGTTAAGGAGCTGCGGTGTAGGTCACAGAGGTGGCTTACATCTGGCATGGCTGGTGGCAGTGGCTGTGGCACAGGCCAAGAAGCTGTAGCTCCGATTTGACTCCTAGTCTAGAAACTTCCATATGCCACAGATGTAGTCCTAAAAAGCAAAAATAAAATAAAATAAATTTTTAAATTAAAAAAAAAAGAGAGAGACAACCCATTGCAACAATGTGGGTTGAATGAAGGAAAGAGAAACAGAAGTTTACAAAGTCAAAGGAGGGATAGGAATTCCATAGGGGATTCAAAGGAGAGCTTGGGCAGAAAGGGTCTGCATTCTAGGAACCACCTTGTCCTTTCTCAGAAATGCTTCCACTGAAGGAGTTTCCGTCGTGGCACAGTGGAAACGAATCCGACTAGGAACCATGAGGTTGCAGGTTCGATCCCTGGCCTCGCTCAGTGGGTTCAGGATCCGGCATTGCTGTGAGCTGTGGTGTAGGTCACAGGCACGACTGGAATCTGGCATTGCTGTGGCTCTGGCGTAGGCTGGCAGCTGTAGCTCCAATTTGACCCCTAGCCTGGGAACCTCCATATGCCACGGGTGCAGCCCTAAAAGGACAAAAAAAGACCAAAAAAAAAAAAAAAAAGAAAGAAAAAGAAAGAAAGAAAGAAAAAAAGAAAAGAAATCCTTCCACCGAAGATCTGGGACCAAAGGACCTGAAACATGCTCCTTATTGAATAACTGGTGGGTTTGGTCATCCAGACTCTCACTTGTGGAAAAGAACATTCTGCTCTCCACTCACCTCTGCAAAAACCAGCCCTTGGGGGAACTAGGTCAAAAACCAGCCTCCCCAAATGTGGTCCCACATCATAAGTTTCTAAGCCAGCGCTACTGGGAGATGTGGACATTCCACTTGGGCAAATGGGTTTCATTCCCTCAGGCCAGAAAGCCCAGGGGGATCTTTTTCCCTGAAAGTTCCCAAGGAAGGCTGATTCCAGCCTTCTTGGAATCATCCACGGAGCCAGTTAACAGGTTTCCTGGGTCCAATCTTGGAGGGTCAAATTCAGTTGTTTGAAATGGGGACCCCAACACATTCAAGTGTCCCCAAATGATTCTGTCACCAGGCAAGCTCTGACTATGGAAACAAGGATGCTTTGTTGAAATGGAGGGCACGACGCTACCAACCATCTATCTACTCCTAATTCCGTCCCCATTTTATATGCGAGGCCTCTGAGGCTCAGAGACTTTGAAGCCCTTGTTCAAGGTCACGCAGCTAATGAGTAACGAACGAGAATTGGAATTTGGATCTGCTGCCTCCCAATTCCCTGTAAGCTCCATTCACCGACTCTCTTTGCCTCTTAATGAGATTGTCGTTTCTAGTTTAAGTATGCAGACAGATGTCCCCTCCTGGTGCTAATCGGAGTTAAATAGCAACGTTACCTTTGCAGAATAATTCACTAGAAAACAAAAGCTGACAATCCTCGGTTCCACTAAAAGCGTCAAGCATAGTTTTAAAAAGAAAAGATGGCCTTTCCCCTTCTGACCATCCATAAGGAGGAAGGTATCACATGATTTATGTGTAGAAACTGTATTTGCGGCTATAATGTTTCAGTTTTAAATTATTCAGCATGGAAGAAGAGACATCCTAGCTTTAAGATGGGACCTTCACTAACTTAACCACCAAAGGAATTTTTTTTTCAAGGCAGCAAAGATTAATAACTACATTATCTGGTCATCAGCGCCCCTGTGAACGATCCTTATTCTAGTCCAAACCTTTAAAAGGAAAAAAACCTCACAAATATTAGATAGGATCTAAAGCCATTTTCCAAATACCAAGATTTTGAGGTAAATAGGAAACCACAAAAAATAACTGTCAATAGTTCGAATAATCCAAATTATTCCTTTGGGGACAATAACCCACCCATCTTCTGACAGCTCGAAAGCATCCCAGGGGTGAGGTGAGTACCACACTAGGTGAAGTGAATGATGGGTAAGCATAAAGGGTATGTTTAAATATATTAAAATAAGAAGCTGCACTCTAAAGGCACCTATATCCATCCCTAGAGGAGAGAAGTTGCCAGATTTTCAGCTAGCAAGTGTCCGCAGTTATGTCAGGAGTCGTTTCCAGCAATGTCCAAATCTCAGAGCTTTTCTCCTTTCCAGATGTGTCCTTTCCATCTATAAAATGGGTAACAATTAGCACCACTCTCTCATCCCCCCCCTCCCACTCAGCCATCCTAAGGGACTTTAAGCTGGCTACTGTCGCAACCTTCAGACAAAAGATAGTTCTTTAGCCACACAGACGACCTCTCTGACCTCGATCTTCCCCCAAACCATGGATCCTACCCCTTGGCCTATAGCCAACACCAAAACTCCTTTGACCATAGCTGGATGTTGGCAGGAAAGAGATACAAGAAGACGAAGCAAGCCGAGGCAGAGTGAGGGGGGAAGCTGCACCTGTACCTGCTTGTCCCTATTCCCCTTGCAGAGGGTGACATCACTGTTTATTTCTATTAGAATACCTTCTCATGGGAGGGCCTCAAACTTGTCCTCTTTGCAGGAAGGCAAGTCGGAGAGAAGCTGCCTCCCACTCCGCACTCAGCCTCTGGAAAACTCTGGAACCAATCTAGCTGGTGCAGCGAAGAGTGCAGCAAAGAGGCAGCAGTAGCTTTGTTCCCAAGCGTCTTACAAGGTAGACCTCTAAAGTTCATTTGCCATTGTCTGCTGCGTCGGGTGGCTGCCAGCAGAAATGACCCTAAATAGCCATTCATTTCACAGTGAATTTAGAGGGACTTGATGTTGCAAAATGCTTTCGACACAGTTCTAGTTGGAGATGAATTAAAAAACATGTTTGCTTCAATAATTGAAGGTGAAACGTGTATTACATGTGTTTCATGTGCAGTTAGGGATTTCTGCTCCAAGCCTTTTGTGGTGCCAAATATGAATTCTTGCTTAGCCTAGCCCTCAAGTTAAGAAGCAAAACTTGAATTATCAGAAGACATTAAGAGGAGAAGTCTACCCACTGCAGTTGGAGTGAAAATTGGTTAAAAAAAAAAAAAAAAAAAAAACTTTAGAGAGCAATTTGGCAATACCTAGGAAAAAAATAACAAATCTAGTCCTAGGAATTTCTCTTAGGTAAATAATGAGCCAAAGGCATATCATATAGTCCAAGGACACTCATTGTGGCATTATTGAAGTGCCCATAAAGGAATGGATTGACAATGATTATTTTTAAAAATTATAAACATTTCTGTGCAACGAAAGACACTAAAATCAAAGTCAAAAGAGAAACAATAGACTACTTCCTACATCTACAACATAGATAACAATTAAATAATTACTACTCAAAATATAGTTATCAAAATGAGACACCAGTTATCAAAACGAGAAAGAACAACCCAAAAGAAGAGCAGGCAAAGGATAGGCAATAGCAATGCAGAAGAAGAAATGCACTGAAGAGTTGTCACTGCAGCAGCTTGGGTCACTGGCGCAGGTTCAATCCCTGGCCCGGGGGAATTTTCAAATGCCCCCGGTCTGGCCAAAAAAAAAAAAAAAAAAAGAAGGAAAGAAAAGCTTGGATTACAGAAATTAGGTCACAACCATATAACAGAATACTATGCAACTGTGAAAAAGAATGATGTACACTGGCAGGAAAAGACCGCCAGACACATAGTCCAATGAAGCACACGTTGTAGAAGAATATGTGGAGTCTTAGTCACAACTTCAATTATTATTTTAGGGACACTGAATACATATGCGAATACTCATGAAAACACATAAAATGATACATACCAAACTGTGACTAAGTGGCAGATCAGTGGTGGAGAGGCCAGGAACATTCTACTTCATATTCCTATTTTTACAAGCATGAGCCTGTATTATTTTGATCGCAAAAAATGCTTTTTTTAAACAAGAAGTGAGGCAAGCTGTGCCACTCCCCCACAATGTCCAGCTCCCACTCCCAGCCTCTAAAAATGTCCTCTACAAGGACATGGTGTTCAAGCATCTGAGACAATTTCTAATCCCCCAAGCCATGAGCTTTTGCTATTTAGAAGTTGAACTAGGATGAGAAAAGCTGGAAAGAGGTGGAAGGGTTGTTGCATTCTTCTCGAAGAGTTTTGTTTCATGCAAAGGTGGGCGTGATTGACACGCTTTCTAAAACGACCTCCCTCTCCCATCCTCCCAAGTCTCTGGTGGGAATTCTTCCTGCCCTGCCTCCTTCCCCCCCAGCTCTTGCATAAGTACGGGAGAAGGGGAAATGGCTAGCTCCTTTCAATCCTTTTTTTGTTCTGCCTGAAGTCCAGGATTCAATCCTTCTCTTTGATCCTAAAGAAATCCCACTCCAGGGAGTTCCTGTCATGGTGAACCCAACTAGTGTCCGTGAGGATGCATGTTCAATCCCCGGCCTCACTCAGTGAGTTAAGGATCTGGTGTTGCTGTGAGCTGTGGTGTAGGTTGGCATCTACAGCTCCAATTCGACCCCTAGCCTGGGAACTTCCATATGCCATGGGTGCAGCCCTAAAAAGCAAAAAAAAAAATTTCCACTCAAAACGCCCCCCCCGCCCCAGTCTATTTGACATAAGGGTTATCCCGGTATTTCCAATTCTCTCCAAGATAAGGCTGACAGTTCCAGCTCTGGGAATCTTTAGTATTTAGGGAGCATCTACAAGGGACCAAGGTAGAGAGACTGGGATGACTGAATCACCCATTGAGTATCTAGGCACATCATCCAGTCCTCAGGTTTCCAGCTGGCTGCAGGTCTCGGTGAATCAGACAACCATCCACTCAGGAGGAATGGAGATAGGAGTTCCCGTTGTGGTGCAGCGGAAACAAATCCGACCAGGAACCATGAGGTTGAGGGTTCGATCCCTGGCCTCGCTCAGTAGTGGGTTAAGGATCCGGTGCTGCCGTGAGCTGTGGTGTAGGTCGCAGACGCAGCTCGGATCTGGTGTTGCTGTGGCTCTGGTGTAGGCCAGCAGCAACAGCTCCGATTTGACCCCTAGCCTGGAAATCTCCATTTGCCACCGGTGCGGCCCTAAAAGGACAAAAGACCAAAAAAAAAAAAAAAAAAAAAAAGATGAATGGAGATAGAGAGATACAGGGACGCATGGCTTTTTAGGGCTCCACTAGAAACCTGTCCCTCTGCTCCAGCTGCCACATAAAGCACACACAACTCAGGTCTGGACGTGACCTCCAAGAATGGGCCAATCCACCCTCCCCTGAACTACACAAGAACCCAGCTGGGTCTAGTATGAAGAACAGAAGGAGGCAGCTGATCTGAGTTTTAGCTTTTAGAATGACTTCTGTTCCGTCATGGGGAAGCTGTGGGGCCTCAGGCAGCTTACTGCACTTCTCTGGTCCTCATTTTCCTCATCCAAAAGGAAGGTTTGCACCAGATGAACGTCACAAGGCACTTGCAGCCTCACCATGCTACGAATCTCCCCTCTCGGACAGGCGTTTCCACTAAGCTCTCCAGAACAGAGAAGATCTTGACTCTCATTTTGCAGTATCCCAGCTTAAAGCCACAGTTTTCTCTTGTGCCTCAACCGAAGCCCTTCCTACTACAACTGCAGCCCGTCGCTTTCATGCCGAGAACGGCTGGTCCATGTAGATGACTAACTCTAATGCCTCTGCATCCGTCTCTACCCCAAACCCAGTCTGCAGTGATTATTAGCTGTTAATCCTCAAGAACTCCATTCTGCTTTCAAGGCTGCTTGTAAAGAAAAGAGGGAATTAATAATAAGCGTCAAGGGAATCAGGAGGGGTCAATAGTCACAAGAGTGTTGTTTGCTTTTGCCTTTGAATTTCCTTAAAGATGGCCTTGCTCCTGGCCACATGGACCCTGGAAACTGTGCTCAAAAAACCTCTCCCACAAACAGGGTTCTGGCCCAGATTGGACACTGGAGCCATTAGAGATGAGCCATGCAGCAGCCTGCTTCCAAGACGGTCCCCCTTTTTTTGTCCGCTTTTTAGGGCCACACCTGTGGCACATGGAGGTTCCCAGGCTAGGGGTCGAATCAGAGCTACAGTGGCTGGCCTACCCCACAGCCACAGCAATGCCAGATCCAAGCTGTGTCTGCGACCTACACCACAGCTCACGGCAACACCGGATCCTTAATCCACTGAGCGAGGCCAGGGATCGAACCTGCATCCTGATGGGTACTAGTCAGGTTCATGACCACTGAGCCATGACGGGAACTCCCAAGATGGTCCTTTAGAACGTCTTCGGCAAGAGGATGAATCTAAAGGATAAAAGTAACCTTCCAACTACATTTAATTCCCACCTTCCCAGTTCTTTGGTCAGCAGGGTGTGTTCAGATGGATGGGATTTTTCTCGCGGCAGTACTGATGATACCTCTGGTCCAGGAAATTAAAGGCCACACTGAAATTGTCACCATGCAAAAGGAAATAAGCCCAGAGAACTGAGTCACCTAAGGTTGAATGAGGACAGGTCTTTGCAGTCAAAGCAGAGCAGAGAACTGAGCCAGTCTGCCCAAGAACACCACCGAAAAAACAGGATTGGGGCCCGAACCATCAGGATAATTGCCTTAATTCTTCACTTCCCTTTCATAATAACCTTGAGTTTATGTAGAGCCTTTCTGCTAAGGAGCTCAAAATACTTGCAGAGATATTATCTTCGTTGTCATCACACCATCACAGTCGGTGAGAGCAATGATTATTATCAGCCTTCAGCCTCATTTTACACATGGGGGAAGGAACGCCTCGAGGGCTGAAGCGAGTCATCCAAGTTTACCCAGCGAGACACTGACAGCCTCCAAACTCTTCGGGAAATGCTCCTGCCCAGCACTGCCCAAAGAATGTTCTTCTCAACACCAGCCCAGCCAAATGCTTGCTGGCACAACCAGGTTCTGTGGGCAAATATATCTGGGAAATGCTGCATATTCTATTCTCTGGAAGAGTAAAGGCGTGTCGGAGCCCCGCAATAGACAAAACTGTATCTGCTTAGGCAAGGACTTCTCAAAGTCAACTTGAGCACAAAAGTCTGTGTGTACGGAGTTCCCATCGTGGCTCAGTGGTTAACAAATCTGACTAGGAACCATGAGGTTGAGGGTTGAATCCCTGACCTCGCTCAGTGGCTTAAGGATCCGGCGTTGCCGTGAGCTGTGGTGTAGGTGGCAGACACGGCTCGGATCCCGAGTTGCTGTGGCTCTGGCGTAGGCCAGCAGATACAGCTCCAATTCGACCCCTAGCCTGGGAATGTCCATATGCCACGGGAGCCGCCCCAGAAAAGGCAAAAAGACAAAAAAAGAAAAAAAAAAAAAGGCTGTGTGTCACACCTACTAACATCCAGCGGAGCTACTCTTGTTTAGAACCCACACTGGGAAGCACTGTCCTAACCATTAGACTAATCTGAGTATCAGCACAGCAACAAACTAATGCCATTCCCATCCAAGCTGTAGGGGATGTTTCTTAGAGCTATTGCCTGATAACTTCCGGTATTGACCACCAGGGAACAAAGGACCTTGATGTGCCCAAAGGACCCCGGGCCATCATTTCCTCTGCAGCAGCGCACCAGCGAGAAGGGAGGACATCGATTCAAGCTGACCTACTTCTGCTGACATTCCTTTCAGATAGAACCGGGGCTATTCGGGGGTCTTCATTTAAGGGAGGAGATGCTCAGGATGCTGGTCCAAACCCTCAGAGCCCACACTCTTAACTAGCAGAATTTTTGTACCCACCAGGCACTTCTGATAGAAATCATCCATCTCTTAGGTTCGTTTCCGGTGCCATTCATCAGCCTATCCCATCGGCAACAATGCAACAGAACAGGAGACTCGGGACGTGCCCCTGTTCTGCCTTCATTGCATGAGTATCAGAGTAGTCATCATGCATCCATTTCAGAACTAACATACAGCACAGAAATCTTGTACTGTGATTAATTACCAGTGACACTACTCAAAGTAACTAAAATGCAAAACTCCCTGAAGACCCTGTCCTGATTAATTTGTATTTTATATACAATTCAAATGATAAAAGATCACCGACAATGGATTTAGTACTTATTACTGGCATTTTCAGGATGTCTTTTTGTACTTATTAAACATCCACACCATGAGGGAAAAGGCCTCCATTGAAATTGGTAAATTTGTGTGCGAAAAGTAAATGTAACACAAAGAGACCTTTCTCTGTCCATCCATTGGCTATGTGAACAATTCTGTGTAAAGCGATTTGGGGTAGAAATATCCACTGTAAAGGTGACAGGGGCATTGCTATTTAAGGTGATCTGATTACAAATCCTTTTGTAAAGCAACAAATTCTGCTATGCGAATACTGTCCATCTAGTTCATTTGTCTTGTAAATCCATATTTACACATATCAGATTTGGTTAAGGCAAAACACAGTAATATTAATAAATGAGCCAGATACTTCTTAAGATGGGGATGTGTTCTCTTTTTTTTTTTTTTTTTTTTTAGGGCTGCACTCATGGCATATGGAGATTCCCAGGCTAGGGGTCGACTTGGAACTGTAGCCACCGGCCTACCCCAGAGCCACAGCAACACGGGATCAGAGCCACATCTGCGACCTACAGCACAGCTTAAGGCAACGCCGGATCCTTAAGCCACTGAGCAAGGCCAGGGATCGAACCGGAGTCCTCATGGGTGCTAGTTAGATTTGTTAACTGCTGAGCCACGAGGGGAACTCCGGGGATGTGTTCTGATGCTTAGCGGTCTGCATTACTGGCTCCTTTTGGATTTACCATTAATCATCATCCCAGTCCATGGAGATTCATTCCGAGAAGGTGACAATAACACTTCCAACGACACCTGACAATCTTACTCAACTATGATCCTTCTGCCTTTGTATACGCTGTTCCTTCAACTTAGCCACCTGGTGAATTAATTCTTCAAGACTCACTCAAATGCCACTTCCACCGTGAAGCTTTCCTTGATCATCCACCCCGCCCCCAGCCAGGCATCCCTCTTGCATCTCAGTCCCCTGCCTGACCCTGGTCATCCTCCACTGTAATTATCTGTTTGCACATTCCGTCTTGCCTACCAAACTGTGTACTCCTTGAGAGCTGAGATGATGTGTGATTGGTCTATTCACTTCTATCCTTCCAATACCCAACACCACAGGCACATAGTAGGCATTTACTAAAAGTCCGTTGTTTGACGGAAAGATCCCTGCCCTTAACTATACATTTTTGGACCCTGAAAAACAACGCGTTATGAAAATCATAAATTAAAAATGTCAAAGAGAAGGTTTACCAGCCTTGGCCATTTTTGTTGATCTCGTCTCTCCTTAATTAAAAAAAAAAAAAAAAAAAAGACCATGCCAATTCACACCTTATGAGTCAAGGAAAAAATCTCCAAACCTCTAAATCAAACAACAAATACATAATGCTTTGGGTATGTCCCTTTTCCTCCAAATATACAGCTACATCCTAACCCACCACTACAACTATCATTGCAATAAAGAAGACACGAGGATCCACTAATTAAAGGGGTGGGGTGAGGGAGTGGGGGGAGTTACTGCAGGGATCACTGTAAGAGCTTTGTATGCTCATTGGCTAAAAGAGAGAAGCCTGCTAAGAAAGTTGGGCATCTCTGGAGGAACAATAACGACGTCCAGTCGGACTTGGCCAAGCTGACTAGAAATCCCCCATCCAGAATGTCCTAAGCAACAGTCCTGGCCCGGGGTGGGGGGTGGGGGGAATTTCCATCACTTTGAAACCATCATTACCCTTACAATGTGGGCAGAACAGGTAGGACCGGATCTGCCCGCGCGTTACTGCAATGTGGCTTGGCAGGGGATGATACCCAAGGACATGTAATCCCAGGAGTAACCCAGCCCCGCGGTGCAGACAGGCAGACAGACAGACACACAAACACACACCACACTCCAACTCACACTCACTGAATCCCACACAAAACCTGCACCATCTCCCACATCTGCATTCCTGGGAGCCCAATCACCACCCACAGAGAGTGCCCCCTCATATTCCCTCACTCCCCTAGACTGCCCGGCCCACACCCCACTCTACCAGCAGACTGCAGCCCAGCCTGGAACTGGAAGCTGGTGAGGACTGGTTTTGTTGTACATAACAAAGCCCCATGCACCCAGGTGCCCCGCTGGCTCGACTCCATCCATCTCTCCCCGCCCCCATCCATGAGCTCCCAGAACAAGAGAAAGCTCGGCTCTAGGAAGTGGATGCGGGGAACGGGGGCGCAAAGAAAGAGAGCTTCAGGGGTGGGCGGGGGCGGGAGTCCAGGCAGCTTCAGAGCTCTCTCGCCATGAAGCCCCAGAGGGACGGCGAACTGGCAGAGGGCTCGAGCTGCCTTCCCGCCCCATCGCACCCTATCTATTCATAGAAAAAGACCAAAAAACAAAAAACAAAAAACAAAAAAACCCTGAGAAATAACCTACCCCTCCGTCCGCCCCGTGCCCTCCCAGCGGCTGGTGGAGCCACGGACGCTCCAAGAGCCTGCAACAAAGCGCCCCTGAAACAGACCTGTTCCAGCCTCTTCGTGGACCAAGGGAGGGCGAGCCGCTGCTGCGGGTTCTGCCCTTCCCCGCCGGGCAGCAAGCGCCGGGGGTGGGAGGAGGAGGAGGAGCAGGAACTGGGAGAGGAAGGAGGACCAGAGGGGATACTAGACACAGGGGCAGCGGTGGCGGCGGCTGGAGGAGGAAGAGGAGGAGGTGGTGGTGGTGGAGGAGGAAGAGGTGGAGGACGAGGACGAGGAGGAGGAGGAGGAGGAGGCAGCGGCAGCAGCTGCAGCTTCTGTGGCAGCTGCTGAGGATGCTCTGGTGAGGGGCAGGGCTGGGTGCGCGGGGCGTGGGCTCACGTGCGCTCCATGGCCCAGAGATGCGCGCGCGCGCGTCTGGGTGTGTAAGAGCATCTGGGTGTATTTTGCCTCTGATTATTCTAATTCTGATCTAGTCTGGAATTTGCGGCTCCTGCAGCCAGGCGGAAGTGAAATCCCTTCAGTCTCCTCAGGCTGACCGTGCGGGACCCGAGGATGGGGGGTGGGGTGAGTGCGGACCCGAGGATGGGGGGTGGGGGTGAGGCAGCGAGGAGATGGGGGAGAAGGGGTTCAGTACTAGGGCGCCAGGCCGGCCATTAATGTCCCTGCCTTCAGCCTTCTTCCTGGGCACTGGTAAATTACATACACGTGTATCTTTGGAAAGCCTATAGCTAAGGAGAATAGATAGAGATCAAGGATCAAGGACAGGTCACCATCACCATCAATCACATTGTACTGAGCGCTCACACTATGCTCCCCGCTGGGTTGGGCTACCCAGAAGGCAATTTCTGTTCCAACTTGGGATCTACTTTCAGGACTTGAGGTGCCCATAACTTTGTACAGGATCTACCTTATGTCTTTTCTCCCTCTCTCTCCGTCCTTTGCAAAATCTCTGCCCTTGTAACCAAGATGGCCTACAATCAATTCCCTACTTTTTAGTCTGCTTACCCAGTCAGTATAATCCAGATCCCTGTCTTCACAGGTGTCAAGGGGGTCACCGAATCCTCATGCTGCTCCCCCTCTAGGAGGGGGGCACCCAGTTTAGATGAGAGCCAAAACTGGTTTCCTGGAAGTCAGAGGGTTGAAGGTCATCACGCAGGAGACTCAACTTGGATCTGCACCCCTAACGTTAAAGAGAGACCAGTTGTGAGAGGTAGAAATTTTCCCCCGTGACTGAGTCCTTGATGATGCCCTTGCTTGGAGTCATGCTGAAAGTCCTTCCCACTTGTGACCTTTTGAGCATTCCACTTCCTCTTTCCTAATGGTTTCTGCTTGTAGAGAACTGTGGGACTCACAAAGCACTTTTTTTTTTTTTTTTTTTTTGCTTTTTAGGGCTGCACCCTCCACTTATGGAGGTTCCCGGGCTAGGGGTCGCATCAGAGCTAAGCTGCCAGCCTACACCACAACCACAGCAATGCCAGATCCTCAACCCACTGAGTGAGGCTAGGGATTGAACCCAAAACCTCATGGCGCCTAGTCTGATTCATTTTTGCTGTGCCACGACAGGAACTCTAGCACTTCTTAATAAAATAGGACCCCTACGGTATCTATCATCTATCATCGCAGTGAATTAGGTGAGGACAATATGATTATTTGCATTTTACAAATGAGGAAAGACACTCAGCCAGATTCAGTGGTTTAGCCTCATATTACAGGCTAATAAGTGGCAGATCCAGAATTGGGACTCAGGTCTTCAGATCTTTAGGGCAAAACGGTTTTGTGGGTTTTTTGTTTGTTCGTTTGTTTGTCTTTTGTCTTTTAAGGCCCGCGCGCACGGCATATGGAGGTTCCCAGGCTAGGGGTCAAATTGGAGATGCAGCCACCGGCCTACACCACAGCCACAGCAATTTAGGATCCAAGCCACATCTGCAACCTACACCACAGCTCAGGGCAACACCACATCCTTAAGCCCCTGAACGAGGCCGGGAATCGAACCCAAAACCTCATGGTGCCTAGTCGGATTCGTTTCCGCTGCGCCAGGACAGGATCTCCAAACTTTGTCTCAAGTCATAAGAATGAATCATTGTTTGCCACCAGGGTAGGAAACCTGTCTCCCCCACAGTAGCCTGGGCCATCCCAAAAGGGCACAGATGGGTATCAAGCAAAAGAGGCAGGCTAGTGTAGTGGGCAAAAGCTCGGCTCCAAAGCCAGACAGCCCTCGCTGGAAAGTCTTGAAGAATGACTCAATCTCAATGATCCACCTGTAGAATAAGTGGCGAGGTGTGAGAATGACATGGAGTGATATAGTGCCTGAGACAGAGCAAGGCTCAATAAAGGATACGTATTATAGTTAGAAGAAAAGCAACAGCTACATCCATGGATCTTTCTACATTAAAAGTGGAAATCGCTTATTACTAGTGGTACCTCAACATCGCGAGAGTACAGAGGAAGAGATTGCTTTTTCCCAGGATGGGAGAGATGGAGTGCTGGTGATGGGAGAGAGGCACGCTAAACAAAGAGAGATGAGAGATTTTCTGCAACGACCAAGGACCAGCCTGGAACTAAGAGAAAAGGATCTGAAGAGGATGGTGAAACTCTTGGATGAATCTAGGATTGGGCGGGGGAGTGTGACCCAGGGTCTTGCTGCTTGTGGTTATTGTCATGTCTTGGGAATACAGGCCTGTTAATGGTTTTGTAGCAATGTAAAATGGTTTCATCCAAGGGGTGTTTTGGCTCTTCTAAACCATTTCCTGTTTATCAAAAGACCTAATAAAGAACTCCATTCAGAATCTATCAGAAATACCTGAATCTGACGTTTAGCCAGGGACTCCCTGTTCTGATTTGGTACCAAATAGATTATTCTTGTTTGAGCTGTGCCAAGAGAAGTTGAGTCATAACAATGGTCGGAGCCAAGCTGCAGAAAAATTGTGAAGGAGGTGGAATCTGTCTCTGACACCCTCCCTCTGTGTTACATCCTTATCTTCCCACACAAAATCTCTGGACATCAAAAATCTCTGCCTTTACCAACCAGGAAAAAAGTGACCTGATTTGGTCATTTACAATGAAGTGCTTTCACATGCTACTCTTCTGAAGCGGTAGACAAGCAGGGGAAAACGATGCCAGAGCCAATGCGATGGAGCACTAATGGTACAAGTTCAGTCATTCTGGGTGGTAAAGATACCTTGGGTGCCCTCATATCATTTGGGTCTTGAGACTCTCCATGAATAAGACCAGATCTTGAAAATGTAAATTCACATCATAACAGGAACCTGGATCAGAAAGAGGCATTCATTATTATTTCCAGTTCAACTCTTTTTTTTGTTTCACAGGTGATTAACCCAAGGCTCAGAAAGGTTATATGACTCTTCCAAGACCACATAGCTCCCAAGAAAGAGTACCAGGACTTGACTTCCAAGCCCAGAGCTTTTTCCACTACTGTGTCCTACTCCATCAGCTGGGAAGGAAACCAGGAATAATTGCTTAGAACGGATATTTGGGACTTTATCCCAAGTACATAGGAATAGCATGAAAATAAGAATAGAGGGTCAAAATGAAGGTGCAGCAGTCCTCTTTTTCACTTGCTTTAGCTTGCTCCTCACGAGTGACTGTTTTCCTAAAAGCTCATTCAAACAAGACTGATACCAGGAGTTCCCTGTTGGCCTAGCAGGCTAAGGATCTTGTGTTATCACTGCGGTGGCTCAAGTATTGCTGTGGCTTAGGTTCCATCCCTGACCCAGGAACTTCCGAATGCCATGGGCATGGCCAAAACAAAGTCTGACATGCAGAATACTCTATGTGATGCCAGGCACCTGACACTAGAAATGATATTACAGGTATAAGACTAGGTGGACAGTGTCCTGGTTACTTCCTGAATCTTTTTTTCATTGTTGTAGTAAAAACATTTAAAGAGATCTACCCTTTAAAAAATTAGTAAGTATACCATACTTTATTGTTAACTGTAGGTACAATGTAGATCTCTGGAATTTAACCATTTTACATAACTGAAACTTTATACCCTCTGAACAGCACCTTCTCATTCCCCCCTCTCCCATCCCTGCAACCACCATGCTACTCTCTGGATATTGGCACCCACTGGGGTGTTGCTAGGGATTGCATTGACTCTGTAGGCCACTTTGAATTGTATGGACATTTTAGCATCATTAAGTCTTTTCATCTATGAAGACAAGATTTTTTTTCCCCATTTATTTGTGTCTTTTTACATTTCTTTCATCAAAGTCTTATAATTTTCAGAGTACCGGCCCTTGACTTCTTTGGTTTAGTTTATTCCTAAGCAATTTATTATTTTTGATGTTGTTGTAAATGGTATTGTTTTCTTAAATTCCTTTTGGAAGAGTTTATAGCTAGTGTATAGAAATGCAACTGATTTGAGTATGCTGAGTTCGCATCCTGCAACTTCACTGAATTAATTCACTTCTTAGTTCTAACAGACTGGGCAGAAAAGGGGATGTCTTTAGGGTTTTCTCCATATAGGATGGTGTCTTCTGCAAACAGAAATAATCTTACTGCTTCCTTTCCAATTCTGATGCCTTTTTTTTTTTTATGCATAATTGTTCTGGCTGGGACTGCCAGTACTATGCTGAATAAAAGTGGCCAGAGTTGGCATCCTTGCCATGCTCCTGATCTTAGAAGAAAAACCTGGCATTTTTCACCACTGAGTATAATGTTAGCTATGGGCATTTCATATATGGCCTTTATTATGTGGAGGTGATTTCCCCCCCCCAGTTTTATTAAGATGTAATCAAGGTAAAAATTGGATGTATTTAATGTGTACAACATGAAGTTTTGTGTACACTCTGAAATGACTAATTCAATCAAGCTCATTGACACATCCACCACCTCACATAGTTACCTCTCTTTGTGTGTGTGGTGAGTACACGTAAGTTCTACTTTAGCAAATTTCAAGTACACAAAACAGTATTATTTATCGTCACCATGCTGTACATTAGAGCCCCAGAACTTATTCATCCTGCATAACCAAAACTTTGGACCCTTTAAAGGAGATCATTTCCTTCTATTCCTGGTGTGTTAAGAGTTTGCTTTTTTTTTTTTTTATCATGAAAGGATGTTGATTTTTTTTTTTTTTTTTTTTTGTCTTTTGTTGTTGTTGTTGTTGCTATTTCTTGGGCCACTCCCGCGGCATATGGAGGTTCCCAGGCCAGGGGTCAAATCGGAGCTGTAGCCACCGGCCTACACCAGAGCCACAGCAACGCGGGATCCGAGCCGCGTCTGCAACCTACACCACAGCTCACGGCAACGCCGGATCGTTAACCCACTGAGCAAGGGCAGGGACCGAACCCGCAACCTCATGGTTCCTAGTCGGATTCGTTAACCACTGCGCCACGACGGGAACTCCGGATGTTGATTTTTTTTTAATGCTTTTTCTGCATTTAGTGAGATGATAGTGTTATTTTTAGCTTTCATTCTTATAATGTGGTGCCTTATGTGAACTGATTTGTCTATGTTGAATCATCCTCGTATCTCAGAACTCAATCCCACTCGGTCATGATATGTGATCCTTTTAATGTGCCGTTGATTCTGTTTTGCCAGCATTTTGTTGAGGAATTTTGCGTCTATGTTCATCAGGGATAATCGGCCTGTCATTTTCTTGTGGTTTCTTAGTCTGGCTTTGGTAACAGGGTAATGCTGGCCTCCTATAATGGATTTAGACATTTTTCCGACTTTAATTTTTTTGGGAAGCGTTTCAGAAGAATGGCTCTTCATTCTCCTATAAATGTTTCATAGAATTCACCTGTAAAGCCATCCGGTTCTGGGCTTTACTTTCTTGGGAGAGTTTTAATTACTGATTTAACCTCCGTACTAGTTAAAATTCTGTTCAGATTTTCTATTTTTACATTATTCAGCCTTAGCAGGTTGTATGTTCCTTGAAATTTATCCATTTCTCCTCGGTTAGCCAGTTTATTGGTTTATAATTGTTCTCAATGGTCTCTTATAATTCTTTTTTTTTGTTTGTTTTAACCATGGCGTGATGCAGCTTGATGTAGGATCTCAGTTCCCAGACCAGGGATTGAACCCGGGCCACAGTGGTGAAAACGCCAAGTCCAAACTACTAGACCACCAGGGAATTCCCCATCTTATGATCCTTTTTATTCTTACAGCTTCAGTTGTTCTGTCTCTTCATTTCTGATTTTTATTCATTTGTTTTCTTTTTTTCTTAATCTAATTAAGTCTGTCAGTTTTGTTTATCTTTTTAAAAAAACTCAGTCTCATTTTTTTTTCTATTGTGTTTCTATACTTTATTTATTTATTTATTTTGGCCGTGTCTGCAGCATGTGGAAGTTTCCAGGTCAGGGTCTGAACCTGCACTGCAGCAGCAACCTGAGCCATGGCAGTGACAATGCCAGATCCTTAACCACTAGGCAACCATAGAACTCCATCTATTCTGTATTTTGTACTTTTCTTTTCTGATCTTTATTATTTCCTTCTTTCTGTTAACTTTGGGATAAATACACCTCATTTTGTTAATTCCTTGAGGTGTGAAGTTAGGTTGGTTGAGTTCTTTTTTAATATGGGCACTTATTGCTAAAACTTCCCTCTTAATACCACTTTTGCTGTATCCCATAAGTTTTGGTATGTTGTATTCTCCTTTTCATTTGTCTCAAGGTATTTTCTAATTTCCCACTGAGTTCTTCATTGGCCCATTGGTCCTGTAGGAGTCATTCCATGAGTCTTGTGTCTTTAGAATAAATCCCTGTTCTGAACATATTATAATGATCCTCCATTCAAAATAAGATACCAGGAGTCCCTGTTGTGGTGCAGTGGAAACAAATACGACTAGGAACCATGAGGTTTCAGGTTCAATCCCTGGCCTTGCTCCGTGGGTTAAGGATCCAGCGTTGCCTGAGTTGTGGTGTAGGTCGCAGATGAGGCTCTGATCTGATGTTGCTATGGTTGTGGCGTAGGCCGGCCGCTGTAGCTCTGATTCAACCTGATTCAGCCTGGGAACCTCCATACGCCGCAGGTGTGGCCCTAAAAAACAATAAATAAATAAATTAATTAATTAATAAGGTACCAAGAAAGAATATTTTTTTTTGTCTTTTTGCCATTTCTTGGGCCACTCCCATGGCATATGGAGGTTCCCAAGCTAGGGGTCTAATCGGAGCTGTAGCCGCCAGCCTACACCACAGCCACAGCAACGCAGGATCCGAGCCGAGTCTGCGACCTACACCACAGCTCACGGCAACGCCGGATCGTTAACCCACTGAGTGAGGCCAGGGATGGAACCCACAACCTCATGGTTCCTAGTCGGATTCATTAACCACTGCACCACGCACGACGGGAACACCAAGAAAGAATCTAGTTATTGAAAGTTTCCAGTTTGTTGGGGTCCTGTAGTTAAATTTTACTATAATCTCAAACTACAAAAAGGATTTAAAAGAATCTGACCTTTAAAAAACAGAACATAAACCCCAACACTATTTTTATTTTCCTCTATTTTATTGCCATATTTCTTATTTAAGCTGTTGACAGTTACTTGGGATTAAAAAGCTATTACAAGGAGTTCCCATCGTGGTGGTAATGAACCTGACTAGTATCCATGAGGACACGGGTTCGATCCCTAGCCCTGCTCAGTGGGTTGCAGATCCAGCATTGCTGTGAGCTGTGGTATAGGTTGCAGACACGGCTCAATTCGACCCCTGGCCTGGGAACTTCCATATGCCATGGGCGTGGCCCTAAAAAACAAACAAACAAAAAAAAAGTTATCTCAAAATTTATTAACTAGTCTCTCCACTCCTATGTATGTTTGAAATTTTCTATAATACCAGTATAAAAAATTGGCATGGTCCCTGTCCTCTGAGAACTGAAGGAACTCAGCATTGGATTGATCATGGATTTCAATTATTGCTGTATATAAATTAGTATATAACTTCTCTGGAGGGCAAAGTGGCAATGTATATCAAAATTTTTAAAAATTAAGTGTGGCAAAAAAAGTTTCCCCAGGCAATCTCCTGAATTCCATAATGGAAAAAGTCAGGAGGCCTGATTTCCCTTCCTGATTAGATCAGCTATTTCTTTTTTTGTTTTTTTTTAGCATCCCCATGGATGCTAGTCAGATTCATTTTCACTGAGCCACAACGGAAACTCCTAGGTGGCCTGTTTCTATGGACAAGTTCTTTGTTTCAGGACCCAATTTCTTTCTTTTTCTTTTATTTTTCTCTTTTTTTCCTTTTTTTTTCTTTGCTTTTTTTGGGCCACACCTGGAGCATATGGAAGTCCCAGGGTAGGGGTCAAATTGGTGCTATAGCTCTGGCCTACACCACAGCCACAGCAACACCAGATGCGAGCCGCATCTTTGACCTACACTGCGCTCATGGCAATGCCAGATCCTTAACTCACTGAGCAAGACCAAGGATCAAATCCATATCCTCATGAATACTAGTTGGCTTCATTGCCTCTGAGCCACAGTGGGAACTCCAGGACCCAATTTCTTGATCTACAAGATTGGCAATTTTTTAAGCACATATCTCCTTGCAAAACTAGGAAAGATGGAAGGCTTGTGGGAAGAGTGCTACACAATCCATGGTTTTCAGGTATCAATGCTGAACGTAAACTATAGTGCATGTGGATAATGCGTATGGTGCTTTGAAAGTTAAATATATAAAGCAAATGGAAATGATTAATTTTAGACTATTTAATGTATGCATGTTAAAATTGCAAGAGTAATCAACAAAAGTATAGACATGAAATATATAACTTCCAAATTGGTAAAGAGAAAAATGGAATACAAAAGGAAAAAAAAGCTTAAATCAAAAGAAGCCAAAAAAAGAGTAAGAGGGAAATGAAATAGTAAAAGGGACAAATAAAAAATCGCATAATAAAAGGGTAAAAATAAATCCAAATGTATCAGTAATCACTCCAAATATAAATGGGCTAAAGCGTTCAATTAAAATGCCAAGGGAGTTCCCACTGTGGCACCACAGGTTAAGGATCCAGTGTTGTCTCTTCAGTTGTGAGGGTTCTATCCCCGGCTCAGTGCAGTGGGTTAAGGCGATCTGGCATTGCCGGAGTTGCAGCTCAGATGGGATCCCTGACCAGGGAACTTTCAGATGCCACAGGTCTGCACCTGTGGCCAAAAAAGGAAAAAGGAAAAAAAGTGTCAAGGGTTGTCAGCATTGATAAAAGAACAAAACCCAGTTATATATTGTTTACGAGAGAAATAATTTCATTTAGACTTCAATACAAGGTCATAGAAAAACTTTATGGCAAAGAATGGAAAAATATTACTAGGCAAAAATTGACCAAAGGAAATATAAATTAGCTATTTTAATATAATATATTTTAAAAGTAAGGCAAAAGCATCATCAGAAGTGATAAGAATCACTTCAGGAGTTCCCCTCGAGGCTCAGTGGTTAATGAATCTGACTAGGAACCATGAGGTTTCAGGTTCAATCCCTGGCCTTGCTCAGTGAGTTAAGGATCTGGCGTTGCCGTGCACTGTGGTATAGGCTGCAGATGAGGCTCGGATCTGGCGTTGTTGTGGCTGTGGTGTAGGCTGGCAGCCACGGCTCCGATTAGACCCCTAGCCTCTGAACCTCCATAGGCTGCGGGTATGGCCCTAGAAAAGACAAAAAAAAAAAAAAAAAAAAAAAGAATCACTTCATAATGGAAAAAGTAAATTCAACCAGGAAGATATGACATTTCTAACTGTGTAATTGCCTATTAATGTGGCCAGAGTTTTTTTTCCCCAAACTGTAATTGACAGATCTACAAGGAGAATTTGATAAACCCCCTATCAGAGTGGGAGATGTTAACACATCTTTTTTAGTAACTGATAGATCAAGCAGGGAAAAAAAAAGTAAAGCTATAAAAGATTTGAACAGCATAACTAGCAAGCTGGAGATTTTATATGTATATATATAATTTTAAAAAACAATTAGAGATTATACATTACTTTCAAGTACATTTGGAGCACATACAAAAATTCACTACATGCTAGTCTTCACCGATTTTCAAAGATTTGGTATCATACCAGACTGCCTTCTCTAATTACGATACAATTACATTATAGATAAATAGTAAAAAGATGGCTAGAGGAATTCCCGCTGTGGTGCAGTGGGTTAAGAATCTGACTGCAGTGGCTTGAGTGGCTGCAAAGGCACAGGTTTGATCCCCAGCCTAGCAGAGTGGGTTAAAGGATCCGGCATTGCCACGGCTGCAGCATAGGTCACAGCTCTGCCTCCCTTTCAATCCCTGGCCCAGGGACTTCCATATGCCACAGGTGAGGCCATGAAAAAAAAAAAGTGACAAGAAAAAATTCATTTGTTTGGAAACTTGAAACACATTATTAGACAACTTATAGGTAAAAGTAAAAATCATAATGAAAATTAGAATTGGAACTGAATACTTAGATGTGAAATATAATGAAAATACTGCATATCAAAATTTGTGAGATGAGTTAGAATGATATTTAGAAGGAAGTGAATAGACTTAAAAGCTTTTACTGGAAACAAAAGTCTCAGAACTATTCGGTTAAACATTTAATTTAAGAAATTAGGAAAAGAATATCCGACTAGGAGTTCCCACTGTGGCACAGAAGAAACGAATCCGACTAGTACCCATGAGGATGTGGATTCAATCCCTGGCCTTGCTCAGTGGGTCAGGGATCCATCTGGCTCGGATCCTTCACTGCTGTGGCTGTGGTGTAGGCCAGCGGCTACAGCTCTGATTCAACCCCTAGCCTGGGAACCTCCATATGCCGCGGGTAAGGCCCTAAAAAGCAAAAAAAAAAAAAAATCAGACTAATCTTCAGGAAAGCAGAAGCAAGGAAATAATAAAGATATAAGTGAGAGTCAGTGGAATATAAAACAAGCATATGGTAGTATCAACAAAATCAAGAGTTATATCTTTGAAAATAATAATTAAATATATTAGAGTTCCTATTGTGGCTCAGCAGGGTTAAGAATCTGAGTAGTGGGAGTTCCGTCGTGGTGCAGTGGAAACAAATCCAACTAGGAACCATGAGGTTGCCAGTTCGACCCCTGACCTCGTTCAGTGGGTTAAGGATCCGGCGTTGCCATGAGCTGTGGTGTAGGTTGCAGACGTGGCTCGGATCTGATGGCTGTAGTGAAGGCCTCAGCGGCAGCTCCCACTCAACTCCTAGCCTGGGAACTTCCATATGCCCTGGGTGTGGTCCTAAAAAAAAAGGACAAAAAAGTCACCTAACCACTAAAGAAAATGAATCGGTACAGAAAATTGTTCTCACAAATAAATTGCTGGACCCATAGTGCTTGACAAGCCAGTTCTACCAACCTTTCGAGGAAAACATCACTCAATAATATCCAAAATTTTCCAGAGAAAAGAAAATTAGTAACACACAAGTTATTTTGGTAACAAAATCTGACCAGGACTATATATAAGAAAGAATGTTACAAGTCAGTCTTATTCATGGTTATAGATGTAAAAATTACTTTAAAACAGAAAATTAAATTTAGCAATGTAGAAAAAGATAGTGAATATTTCCCAAGTTGGATTTATACGGGGAATGCAAAGTTGGTATGAATGGAGAATTAATTAACATAACTCATCATATTAACAGATTGAAGGAGTTCCCGTCGTGGTGCAGTGGTTAACGAATCCAACTAGGAACCCTGAGGTTGCAGGTTTGATCCCTGGCCTTGCTCAGTGGGTTAAGGATCCAGCGTTGAAGTGAGCTGTGTGTAGGTTGCAGATGCGGCTCGGATCCCGCGTTGCTGTGGCTCTGGCTAGGCCGGTGGCTATAGCTCTGATTCAGCCCCTAGCCTGGGAACCTCCATATGCCATGGGAAGCGGCCCTAGAAAAGGCAAAAAGACCAAAAAAAAAAAAAGATTAAAGAGGAAAACAATCCATATGATCATTTTTCTAATATGGAAAACACATTCAATAATATTTAATATTGATTTATAATTTTAAAAATCCCTTAGCTAACTAGGAATAGAAGCGGTCTTCCTATACCTGAGAAAGGGCATCTGTGCCAATAAGTATAGCAGATGTCATACTGGAGAAAGGCTGAAAGTATTTCCTTTAACATCAGAAACAAGACTAAGATGCCTCCTAGGACAACCCCTGTTCAGCCAGTAGAGGTTCCAGCAAGTGCAGCGAGACAAGTAATAAGAAGCAATAGGGAAAAAAGAAAGAAATGGTAATTATTTGAAGTTTGTGTCATATATTTTTATATTATACCTCAATAAAACAGTTAAAAACCTTTCTGCCTCAATCATGGCCTAACCTGAGCCAACCTGTCCTTACATAATTTAAACTAACACCTCCAGTATTGAGTTAGAGTGATTCTGTTATAAGAAGATCACAGCCCAAGTACTTCCACCTCTGTGCCTCTTTCTTAGGGAAGATGGCCCTAGTTGAGGTTGACTATTTGCTCGGTTTTACCAGATGAAATGGCACTGTTTTCAAAAAGGTAGAATATTCACATCCACTCTTTCCTACTGAAAAGATGCCCAGTCAAGTAAGGAGGGATGCAGCCAAGAAGAGAGCCACTAATGTGGGTGTTTTATTTATTTATTTATTTTAATTTTTTGGCTGCATCTGAGGCACATGGAAGTTCCCAGGCCAGAGATCGAACCCATGTTGCAGTTGCAGCCTGTGCCACAATTGTGGCAGAGCCAGATCCTTAACAGGCTGTACCACAGGGGAACTTCTGGACCTGGGGGTTTTATCGTCATTATATTCAGGTGTATCTGATTGAGACAAGTGAAACAGACAACAGGCAGATGTCCCTACACAGGAGCACTGGTGAGGGGCCAGAATATTCTAATGAATGCAATAGAGATAGAGGGGTCAGTACTAACTACATGCTGGTAATACGTCTTGGTAGGAGCATTAGCTGCCACGGTGCCTTATTTGAAACTTTGAATGTAAGGACTTATGATGTCCCCTTATCTGCCGTCAGCACTTAGAGCATTTAGATTCTGATCGAGGAGTTCCCATTGTGGCTCAGCAGGTTAAGGACCCAATGCTGTCTCTGTGAGGATGCAAGTTTGATCCTTTTCCTCACTCAGTGGGTTAAGGATCTGGGGTTGCTGTGAGCTGTAGCAGTGTAAGTCAGAGATAGGGCTCCAATCCAATGTTGCTGTGGCTGTGGCGTAGGCTGTAGCTGCATCTCTGATTCAGCCCTTAGCTCATGAACTTCCATATGCCGCAGATGCAGCCATAAAAACGAAAAAAAAAAAAAAAAATCTGAAAAGCCCAACGGACTAGCATACTCATTACCAACTCGTGAACACACCCTTGACGCCATCACCATGGGACTGATCATAAACCTACTCCCAGGAGTTCCTGTTATGGCTCAGCAGTAATGAACCTAACTAGTATCCATGAGGATGCTGGTTTGATCCCTGGCCTCACTCAATGGGTTACCATGAACTGTGGTGTAGGCTCGGATCCCACGTTGCTGTGGCTGTGGCATGGCCTGACAGCTACAGCTCTGATTTGACCCCTAGCCTGGGAACTTCCATATGCCACACCATCGGCCCTAAAAAGCCAAAACAAACAAACAAAAAACAAACAAACAAAAAAAAACCATGTTCCATGATCACAATACTATCTTAGTTGCAGTGTAGTGTAGATACTCTAACCAGAAGCCCATCATAACTGGCAGTGTTGCAAAATGATTAGGAGAATGGGAGTCAGAGGGCAGTGGTTTGAATCTCTGCTTACTCCTTTATTTTTTTTTAATTTTATTTTTGCCTTTTTAGGGCCGCACCCATAACCTATGGAGGTTCCCAGGCTAGGGGCCAAATCAGAGCTCTAGCTGCTGGCCTACACCACAGCCACAGCAATGCCAGATCTGAGGCGTGTCTGCGAACTACACCGCAGCTGACGACAATGCCGGATCCTTTATCCACTGAGCAAGGTGCCCTGGTGGATACTAGTCAGGTTCGTTAACCACTGAGCCATGATGGGAACTCCTCTGCTTTCTCCTTTATAAGCTGAGATTTTGGGTGAGTCATTTAACTTTCCTAAGCCTAGTTTCCTCATCTGTAAAATGCAGATAACAACAGTCCCTACTTTATAGAATTACATGCGATAATATGTGTAAAACATTCTTCTTTACATGTTTACTCAAATAATATATGAATATATCCTCTTTTTTTTGGCCACACCCATGGCATGTAGAAATTCCCAAGCCAAGGATCAAACCCATGCCACAGCAGCAATCCAGCTGCTATGCCACAAGGGAACTTCTGAATATATTCTCATGGGGAAAAAATTAGAAAAAAATTTTAAATACATAGCATATGAACGAAAATTTGTATGTGAATATTATAGCAATATTACTATAAACATTTGTATGTGACTATAATAGCAATATTACTCATGATGGCTAAAAAGTGAAAACAACCCTAATGCCCACTGAGTGATGAATGGATAAATAAAATGTGGTATATCCATACAATGGAATATTATTCAGCAATAAAAAGACAACACACTGATACATGGATGAAACTTAAAAGCATTATGCCAAGTGAAAGAATCCAGTAATAAAAGACCACATACTGTATGATTCCATTTGTATGAATAGTAAGCCCATTGAGACAGAAAGTAAGCAGGTGGTTGCCTAGGGGAAATTGGGAGTGACTACTAATAGGTAAAGAATTTCTTTTTGAGGTGATGATAATGTTTTAAAATTGACTGGGAGTTCCCGTCATGGCTCAGTGGTTAAAGAACCTGACTAGTATCGATGGAGATTCAGGTTCGATCCCTGGCCTTGCTCAGTGGGTTAAGGATCTGGCATTGCTGTGAGCTGTGGTGCTCACAGACACTGCTCAGATCTCGAGTTGCTATGGCACCTTTGTAAAAAAAATTATCGGGAGTTCCTGTCGTGGCGCAGTGGTTAACGAACCCGACTAGGAACCATGAGATTTTGGGTTTGATCCCTGGCCTTGCTCAGTGGGTTAAGGATCCGTCGTTGCCGTGAGCTGTGGTGTAGATTGCAGACATGTCTCCCATCCCGCGTTGCTGTGGCTGTGGTGCAGACCGGCGGCTAAAAGCTCCGATTGGACCCCTAACCTGGGAACCTCCATATGCCACAGGTGCAGCCCTAGAAAAGACAAAAAGAAAAAAAAAATGCAGCTAGCCATAGTATATGTACGAGTCTATATCTGAACTCTATTCTGTTCCATTGTTCAAGTTTTCTTTATGCCAATACCACACCTTTTTGTTTACTGTAGCTTAATAAAGTCCTGAAATCATTTAGGGTTGTCACAACATTTTTCTTTTTCAGATTCATTTTGTCTCTACTAGGTCCTTTGGACTTCCAAATGAATTTTAGAATCAGCTTGTCAATTTCTACAGAAAAAAGAAAAGCTTGCTGAGATTTTGATTGTAATTGCATTTAATCTCTAAATCAATTTGGGAAGACTTGATAAGATCTTAGAAATGTACAGACTTCACCAATGAAGAAGGTATATTTCTCCATTTATTTAAAATATCTTTATCTCCACAGTGATTTTTAGTACTAGTCTTTCATTATCTCTTTCTCAGATTTATTTCTAAGTGTTTCATGTTTTTGTGCTATTGTAAATATATCTTTGTTCTCCTTTTCCTCTTTTTCTACCTTCTTTTGGATTATTGTGGGGTTTGGTTTGGTTTTATTTTTTGGTGGCTGCACCCATGCCATATGGAAGTTCCCTGGGCCAGGGATGGAACCCACACCATAGCATCACCACTTATTTTAGATAGTTTTTTCCTTTGGGCTTAATTTTGTTATTTCCTCCATCAAGATCCAAGACCAAGGACTTCAGGAAGAAGCATCATTTGTTTCTCACCCTTGTCTTGTGGGAATAACTCACTGGGTTGCTCTCCTTCCTCGCCTCCTCATCATGGGAAGAGCATCAGACAGTATTTAGACGGCAACTTTCTCTTTGGGTGTGGATGCGGGGCTGCAGGCTTATCTATCAGCTACTATGATAAAGCTTTGGTCACTGAGTTGGCACACGTCTTAGCTTGATAGACATTCATGCTACAAGCTTGAGGATCCAAATGCTGCTTCTGTATATGAAGATATTCAGCCATCCTTTGCAGTAGAATCAAAGAAAGCTGCTTTTCTTTCTTTCTTTCTTTTTTTTTTTTTTTTTCTTTCTAGGGCCAGACCCGTGGCATATGGAGGCTCCCGGCCTAGGGGTTGAATCAGAGCTATAGCTGCCAGCCTATACCACAGGCACAGCAACTCAGCATCTGAGCCGCGTCTGTGACCTACACCACAGCTCACGGCAATGCCGGATTCTTAACTCACTGATTGAGGCCAGGGATCAAAACTGCATTCTCATGGACCCTAATCGGGTTCATTAACATCTGAGCCCTGAAGTGAACGCTGAAAGCTGTTTTTCTTGACTTCCTTATATCCTATTTGGCTATAGATGTAGGTGAGTAGAGTTTACACTTCTTGTAAGTTCAGAAACTACCTGGGTCTCTTAACTAATCCGAGAAATATACATGGTGGTCCAGCTTGTCAAGGATAGGATAGACTCAGGGCCCTTAAGCTGCTTAGCTGACCAAACCCAAATTAAATGAGCCCATATGCCCACATGCCCACTCAATTCATACTCATCATCATGGGAATGACTGCCCACTGATGGGTATTTCTTTCTTTCTTTCTTTTTTTTTTTTTTTTTTTTTTTTTTTTTTTTTTTTTTTTTTTTTTTTGCTTTTTAGGGCCATACCCAAGGCACATGGAAGTTCCCAGGCTAGGGATGGAATCGGAGCTGTAGCTGTCAGCCTACACCACAGCCACAGCAATGAGGGATCCGAGCCATGTCTGAGAGCTACACCACAGCTCACAGCAACACTGGATCACTGACCCACAAGCAAGGCCAGGGATCAAACCCGCGTCCTCATGGATACTAGTCGGATTTGTTTCCCTGCACCACTACAGAAATTCCCCAATGGGTGTTTCTGATTGGGAGCCCTGTAACCCTCAATATCACCTCATAGATAAGTAGATAGGAGGGTGTAGCTGGATAGTGCTATCCATTGGCCACTTCCAACCTCCCTTGATCCTTGACTTTGCTTTCATAGACTCTGACGACATAGCCATTGATACAGGGGAGAAGTCTCAGTGGATTGGATATAGGAAAGAATGGTGGTGGTTGAGGCAGATTCACATAAAGGGGTTGCCAGAGTCAGAAACCTATTGCGTTGATGAAGTTCATTATCTTGCGTGTCCCATATGGTCATGTTTGGTTGTGTGCAATTGTCTTCCATGGTGATATTCTCTCCAAGGACCCAGAACTGTCCAATCTTTTTCACATTCTGACCTTCAGCATGCTGGTAGCTTACAGTCTTAGGTCCAATATAGCATGGGAGAGTGAAGAAAGCAGTGAGTGTGGAAGTCATACTTCCTATGAAAATAAGTATTTCTTGGTACTCCTGTCATGGCTCAGTGGTCATGACCCCGACTAGTATCCATCAGTTCTCAGGTTCGATCCCTGGCCTCTCTCAGTGGGTTAAGGATCTGGTGTTGCCATGAACTGTGGTGTAGGTTGCAGACGTGGCTTGAATCCCGGGTTGCTGTGGCTCTGGTGTAGGCTGGCAGCTGAAGCTCTGATTCGACCCTTAGCCTGGGAACTTCCATATGCCACGGATGTGGCTCTAAAAAGACAAAAAAGAAAATAAATACTTCTTGCTGAAGGAATGTGATGAGTTGTGAGGAAACTGGGGCACAGTGAGGAGGGAAAGCAGGTTAGTGAAAGGTGAAACAGTAGAGGTAATTCTCTAGATAGCACTTGGTTAATATTCTTTCTCAATCCAACCCCTATATCTGCCAGCAGTAGGTAGTTGACAAACGGATGCTAACGTGAAGGACCCTAACAGGGCCTGCCAAAATCAGGTGATGATTGACAGCAATAATCAGAGACCATATAGCTGGATAATTTGGAGCCAGAAGATTCTTTTGATAAAAAAAAATAATCATAGCTGGAAGCGACAGGGAGCTGGTGCTGAGGATACAATGAATGATTTATTTTTCAGTACATCTGCCACTATGAGGAGTTTGTGAATTTATGAATAGGGAATATGCCAGGAATAGCTGACTGTGAGACACTCTCCCAGAGGTGTTTGGGGAATCTAAAGTGGATGCAGAAGACTTCTGGATCTCCTCGTCTCCTCCCTGACTTAGAGGTAGCTACCACAAGTGATGACTCATGGGAAATGTTGTGGCAATGATGGAGCCACTACTAAACACCATGTTCAAGGTCATGACTTGAATGGATCACAGTGGCCATCAGGGAAGGGTCATGGGACAAGAGAAATGCTTGTGTGAGAGCTTCTCCAGCTAGGAAATGTAATCCCCCACTCTCATAGAGTAGGCAATGCCAATATTCTGTGCCTCTCAGGGCTGTCACTGCCCTGGCCTGGATCTCATCCAGGTGCTACCATGAGTAGGCATCCAGCGGCAGCCTACTCTGGATCGTGCTAAATAATTGGTGGGTGGAGTGGTGTAGGGCTTGGACCCTTAGAGATCTGAATCCAAAACCTAGCTCTTCAAAATGAGACTAGTTGGAGATCCCATTGTGGCTCACCGGGTTAAGAACCCAACTAATATCCATGAGGATGAGGGTTCAATCCCTGGCCTCACTCAGTGGGTTAAGGAACCGGCATTGCCTCAATCTGCCGTGTAGGTGGCAGATGTGGCTCAGATTCAATCCTTAGCCTGGGAACTTTCATGTGCTGTGGGTGTGGCCCTAAAAAGAAAAAAAAAATGAGACAAGTCACTAAATTTCTTTAAATATTAGTTTCCAGGAGTTATGGTTGTGGTGCAGCAGAAACAAATCCGACTAGGAACCAGGAGGTTCCCGGCTCCATCCCTGGCCTAACTCCGTGGGTTAAGGATCCGGCATTGCCGTGAGCTGTGGTGTAGGTCGCAGACACGGCTTGGATCCCACATTGCAGTAGCTGTGGTGTAGGCCAGCAGCTATGGCTCCAACCCTAGCCTGGGAACCTCCATATGCCACGAGTGTGGCCCTAAAAAGAAAAACCAACAAACAAACAAAAACAAAACCAGTTTCCACATCTCCAAAATGGGGATGATAACAGTACTAACCTCAAAGGGTTCTTATGAGGATTTGTTTGCTTGTTTTTATTTTTTTCTTCCAGTTTGTTGAGCTATAATTGACATACAGCACTGTATATGTTCCAGTTATATAGCATAATGTCTTACATACCTCATGAAATGGTTATCACAATAAATTCAGTGAACATCCTTTGTTATGAGGATTTGAATGAAATCATTTGTGCAAAGCCTTTATCCCAGTGCTTGGAGCACAGGAGTAACACTGGATATTACTTTCCTTGGGTCTGCATAAGCCATGTCTGTTGGAGAACCTACCAGGATGAGGCTGCCTCCATTCCCCCTCCCCCCGCTCTATTTTTTTTTCTGCTTTTTTTTTTTTTCTGAGATAATGTTAGATTACTCCTACCAGACAAGTAGAGCTCTGGAGCACTGGATTTAGACTGGAGTGTACTGTCCCTTAAACTTGTACTGGCCACAGGGGTGGGATGGGATGGAATGCAGCCTGCAGAAAGTGGAACAGATATGGGCAATCCAAGAGGCAACATTCTGGGGAAAAACTGAAACCAAAGTCTGGCAAATACTCCAATGTTGATGTCAGTCCAAATAGGCTGGGTAGGACAGGAGATTCTGTGATCTAGGTCACAGAAAGTGGGAAAATACTTAAGAGCCAGAGAGGGCTTGGTTATAACCCAACTCCACTACATACAAGTTAAATGACCTCGAGCATCCTAATTAAACTTGGTTTATATTCTGACTCAGCCACTTCCTGAGCTGTTGACTTTGGATGAATTACTTATCTTTCTGTTCTACAGTTTCCTCATCTGTGTGATTAAAAAGAACACATAAGTCATAGAGTACTTGTGAGGATTAAATATAGTGATCTCTATAAAGTACTTAGTATATATAGAGGTAGGCACACAGTTAGTTCTCAATGAATGTTAGGTGTTATTAAAGGGGGGCAGAAAAAAGCCTGGGAACATTCCTTGAGCTGTGGAGCATACACACAAACACATTTTATAAGATGCCTTTGACCACAGCATGAACAGAAGGAGCTCGCAAGGGCATCAACTCACCTTGTACAGAGTATCCTCCCAGCTCTCCTGGATGGATGATATATAATGACAAATGGGAAGAGTTCAAAATGTGACCCAATATATCCACAATGGAGACACTGAACTGCTCAAGAAAGATGACCTTCTTCATCTTGAAAGGCTGAGCTGCTGGGTCTGTCTCAGTGGCTCTAGCCTACTGGAGTTTAGGACCATCAGCCATGGGTGCTGGATACTCTTGAAGTTACACGTCTAGGTTTCTCGGTTAGCTTTGATGGCCAATGCCTGTTACACATGCACAAAGTTTGTGAGACACTGACAGGGATGCTCCCTTCCTAGAGGACCAGGCACATCATCAAAACCAAAGAATACATTCACAAAAAGTAAAAAGAAGAGGACAGAAGCATAAAATATAAGGAAAGCATTGGACAAAAAAAAAAAAGGAAGAAACAAAGAAACATAGAGCCAACTGGAAAACAAGGTTTAAAATGGCAATAAATAGCACATTGATAAACAATTACCTTAAATGTCAATGGACTGAATGCTCCACTCAAAAGACGTAGCGTGGCAGAGAGGATAAACAAACAAGAGCCTACAATCTGCTGCCTACAAGAGATTCACCTTAGGGCAAAGGATACATATAAGCTGAAAGTGAGGGATGGAAAAAGATATTTCTTGCAAGAACCAGGCACATAAAATGGCAGGGAAGCAGTCAGGGTTCTCTTAAGTTAGATAGGCATCAGTTGTTGTTTGCCATGCCATTGGTTTGAATGGTATAGGGCTATCTATGTCCGGGAGGCCAGCATGAGGTCAGAGATGAAAAGTGGCTCCAGCTGCTAGAAGACTAGGGCCATGATGAGAACAAGATAAACCCTCTCCTCTCTTGAGAAGCTTGGTCTGGGGGTCAGTGAGGGTGGTAAATGGGGTGGAAGGCAGCGGTGATTCTCCACAACCTTCAGATGTCAACAGACCACTTTGATTGACCTGCGGGACCCAATCTGGTGTGGCTGGCCCTGCGTCAGGCACTATGCAGACAACTTGCATGGCTAAGACCTTTGCTCAAAAAGGTCACGTCAGGGCTTTTCAAGGTCTTCCCCAGAGAGGGTGCTATTTCAGACGGCCCAATTGCCCAGACTGGGGGTTCTTTTGAGGTCAAATCATGTGACTAAATTAGGATGTCCTCCCGCTAGATAACAAACCTTCTGTCAATGAAGTTGTATAATATCCACGGTCAGCAAACTATGGCTCATGGGCCAAAATCGAGCCATTCTTTGTGTTTCTTTGCCCCATGAGCCAAGAATCATTTTTACAGATAAATATTTGCAATTCATTGATGGTAGGTAATGCTAACTCAAAAACCCAATTACATGAAATGTTATTCCAAAAAAAATTTTTTTTGTCTTTTTTAGGGTCACACCCATGGCATATGGAGGTTCCCAAGCTAGGGGTTGAAGCGGAACCATAGCTGCCAGTCTACACCACAGTCATAGCAGTGCCAGATCCAAGCCACATCCATGACCTACGCTGCAGCCTGCGTGGCAATGCCAGATCCTTTAAACTACTGAGCAAGGCCAGGGATTGAACCCGCATCCTCATGGATACTATTCAGTTTCTTAACCCACTGAGCCACAATGGGGATGCCCCCAATTTTTTTTTCAATTTTTCTCATTAATAGGCTTATAATATCAAAAACTATACCCAAATCATTATTTGTATTTGGAATTTTTTTCACTAAAAATTTGTAGAAACACTTTTACTTTTTTTATGATGTAAGCAGCTACATAACATACTTGAATTTGCTCTTGGCCTGCAAAGCCTGAAGTATTCAGTATCTGGCCCTTCAGAGAAGAACAATTTGCTGACCTCTGTGTGATAATAAAAGTAGTAATAAGAGTTCCCCTTGTGGCTCTGCAGAAACGAATCTGACTGGTATCCATGAGGACGCAGGTTTGATCCCTGGCCTCTCTCAATGGGTTAAGGTTCTGGTGTCGCCCTGAGCGGTGGTGTAGGTCACAGGCGTGGCTCAGATCTGGTGTTGCTGTGGCTGTGGCTAGGCCGGCAGATTCGACCCCTAGCTGGGAAACCTCAATATGCTGCGGGTGTGGCCCTAAAAATACAATAAATAAATAAATAAATAAATAAATAAATAAATAAATAAATAAATAAAAGTAATAATAAATAATTCTAGCTAATATTTATTGAGTACTTATATACCTGGGCATCTTTCTAAGAAGTTGACATGGATTAACCACACGTATTCCCATTTGCCAACATTGTAATTAAGTTCATTTTACCTTTGTTAAAACAGAAGCACAGAAAGGTTATATAATCCGCCCAAGGTTGCAAAGCTAGGAAGTGGCAGAGCCAGGATTTGAATCCACAGTCGACCTCTGTCAACCACTGAGCTGTATACATAATGGATCTGGCCTCCCACATGCCACCAACAGAACAGAACATTCAAACTGGCCAAGGTTCTTGGGGAACGTTGGCCTCCACGTCTTGCTCTTTCTGTCAACGTTGTATGGCTCCTCGAGGTCAGCCTTGTGCTCTGAGGGGTGGGCGATTAGAGGCGTTAAGTGTATCACAGCTGCAGGAATCCTGGCAGAGGTGTCATAACATGTTTTTCTTTCTCACAACGAACCGCAGAGCTTTTGCGAGGGGTTAGGAGGCTTGGTGAAGCCCTCCAACAAATGGGCTGCTCCGTGCAGAAGGCCAAGGTGTTGAAGTCTAAGGGGTACGTACCTGATACATAAATGAGCCCTCAGTGCTGGGACGGTCTCCCATCACATTCATGACAGGGCAGCGCTAATTCTTCCTCCGTGCTCCCAAACGTCCCTGGGCCCACATGTTCAGGTAAATGAAGTGAAGAATATGGGGAGTTCCCACTGTGGTACAATGGGATCAGCAGCGTCTCTGCAGCCCTGGGAAGCAGGTTCAATCCCCAGCCTGGCACAGTGGGTTCATTGCCGCAACTGTGGCGTAGGTCGAAGCTATGGCTCAGATCTGATCCCCAGCCTGGGCGCTCCATATGCCTTGGGGTGGCAAAAAAAAAAAAAAAAAAAAAGTGAAGAATATGACTTTTCTTAGTGAAAGGGGATGAAATGTGGGTTTTCCAGCCAACAGAAGCCAAGGGCCAAAGGTAATTCACTCTGAGAAGCTGAATTAGCTGAGTCAAAGAAATTTGAGGCCTAAGAAGTTTGAAGCTCTCTAGGTCCGCTCTAGCTCCTGGAGATAACGGAGTCTACCCAGTAGGTCCAGACCTTTGAGGAAGGGCCCTGGAGCTGTTAGGGTGAAAGAAGACCTTGGGTTTTAATGGGTTGAAGGGATTTTGATATGGCTGAGTCAGAGAGACACGACCTCAGGCTCCAGAAGCTACTTGCACAGATAGTAGCTCATTCGATGACCCAAACACAACTTTCATTGCCTGTTTTTGCCATCACCTCCAAACCAGAAATCTTTTTTTTTTTTTTTTTTTGGCTGCATTGGTGGCATGTACAAGTTCCCATGGGATTGAACCTGTGACACAGCGGTAACCACCCCAGATCCCTACCCCACTGAGCCACCAGGGGAACTCTAGCAGCAATCTTCAATATGCCCTTACAGCAATAACTATGCTCCAGGAGGAAGCGATCTCTGCCCCATGCCTCTGTTATCATGGACTTCAACGCTGACCTCCTTTTCTTTTAAGACCCCAACACAACAACAATAATAAATGACACAAACCCTTGATACAGCACTTGGTATGTCCCATGCACTGGTTTAGGTAATATGCCTATGTGTGTGTCTTCAAACACTCTGTCACGAAACTGGCTCCTTGCCTCTCTGTCTCAGGGGTCTACCTGGATCAGACACAATTACTCTGCTCATCTTGGGATATTCTGTCCTCACTGGGTACAGATTTGGAAGCAGGTGCATTTGTATTTGCGTCTGGGCTTGGCTCATGTTGTGGCTGTATGACTGGGCAATGTAGCTAAGTTTTCTGAGCCTCAGTTTCCTCCTCTGTAAAACGGGGATAACAATAGTTCCTGTTTCACCGCATTGTTGCAAAGATTGGATTAAAGAATTTGATATGGCTAAAGCACTCAGAACAGGGCCTTGGAGGCTCTCAGTACATCTTAGCCCTTGTTATTACAGGGTCTGAGACACCGCATTAGATGTAGACACTGTATATCCACGTGCATGCATCTCCTACTAGACTGTAAGCAATGAGATGCTGATAAAAATGCTTCATAATGAGCTCCTTTGGGAAAGAAAAAGGGGGGGCGGGCTTATGTTAGAGCTTAGTGACTTATGTGGAATAAATCCTCTGACCATGGTTGATTTTAGATTATCACCGTGATGGCACTGAACCAGAGTTGGCAAGGAATGTTATTTCCTGTAAGTGATTGGAAGGCAGGGCCTTGTTTTTAGCACTGAAAGTTTTAGCACTCAACACCACACGCCTTGAGTGAACTGGAGGGGTGGGTCACCCTAGGCTGACTTGAGTTATTCAAGTAGTGGACCTGGTCTCTAGCACAGCGTTTGGCATAGAGTAACTTCAAGAAATACGGATGAGGGGAGTTCCCATCGTGGCGCAGTGGTTAACGAATCCGACTAGGAACCATGAGGTTGAGGGTTCGGTCCCTGCCCTTGCTCAATGGGTTAAGGATCCGGCGTTGCCATGAGCTGTGGTGTAGGTTGCAGATGCCGCTCGGATCCCGCGTTTCTGTGGCTCTTGCATAGGCCGGTGGCTACAGCTCTGATTCGACCCCTAGCCTGGGAACCTCCATATGCCGTGGGAGCGGCCCTAGAAATGGCAAAAAGACAAAAAAAAAAAAAAAAAAGAAAAAAAAAAGAAATACGGATGAGGTGTTCCCATCGCGGCTCAGTGGAAATGAATCTGACTAGCATCCATGAGGATGCAGGCTCGATCCCTGGTCTCACTCAGTGGGTTAAGGATCCAGCGTTGCCATGAGCTGTGGTGTAGGTCACAGACGTGGCTCGGATCCTGCGTTGCTGTGGCTGTGGCGTACGTAGGCCAGCGGCTACTGCTCCAATTCAATCCCTAGCCTGCATTTTGTAAGATACAGTGCAGCGAGTATGCCCTGCTTTGCCTAGTGTCTCTTGGCCCAAGGTCTGCATTTGGGCTTCAGATACTGGGTCTGCACTTAACAGCTAATCTGAGCCTCAATTTCCCCATCTATAAAATCAGGATGAAAGTACTCACCTCCTAGGGGTGCTGGGAGGGTTAAATAAGATGAGGCGTTGGAGTTCCCATGATGGCTCAGGGGTAATGAACCCAACTCATATCCATGAGGATTTGGGCTCCATCCCTGGCCCCAGTGTTGCCGTGAACTGTGGTGTAGGTACTAGACACGGCTCAGATCCTGTGTTGCTGTGGCTGCGGTGTAGGCCTGAAGCTACAGCTCTCATTCGACCCCTAGCCTGGGAACCTCCATATGCCATGGGTGCAGCCCTAAAAGACAAAAAATAAATAAATAAAGTGAGGAGTGAGTGAGGAAGTGGCAAGGGCATCTCCTGAGTCACGGTGTTTGCTCCAGAAATCCTAATCAACAGTTTCCACTGGGCCCTTCTCTTTTTTCCCCCTTGGGCTTTGCAATCGGTGATTTATTTTATTCTTCTGGTTTCATGGGACCCACTGCACTTGAATTTAAAAGGAAAAAAAAAAAATGAAGTGGAGCCAGGGATTGAAGCTGGAGGGCCCACAATGGGATTTGCTTTGGAGTCCAAACCTCGCATGAGTTTGGCAGTGTGGGTAACTCTTGAGGTCATTTGAAGGGCCTCCCAGACCTAGGGGCACACATAGGTACGCACTATAACTTCACAGATTTCTCCCATCAGCTAGCAAGCTATTTGGGAAAACAGATCTTAAAGGGGCCACATCCTTTCTTTTTTCTTTTTGCTTTTTAGGGCCGCACCCACCACATATGGAGGTTCCCAGGCTAAGGGTCAAATCCGAGCTGTAGCCGCCGGCCTATGCCACAGCCACAGCCACGCCAGATCCAAGCCGCATCTTCAACCTGCACCACAGGTCACGGCAACACCGGATCCTTAACTCACTGAGCAAGGCCAGGGATCAAACCTGCCACCTCATGGTTCCTAGTCGGATTTGTTTCCCCTGCACCGTAACGAACTCCAAGGGGCCACATCTTAAAATGTATAAACCTGGGAGTTGCCTTTGTGGCGCAGTGGGTTAAGGATCCAGGTTGCTGCAGCTGCAGCTCGGATTCAAATCCCTGGCCTGGGAACTTCCATATGCCAAGGGTACAGCCCCACAAAAATGTATAAACCTGCAGGTTAGGTTTAAAAGAAAAAGTGAACCAAGGTTAAGGGAGTTCTCTGGTGGCCTGGTGATTGGGGATCAGGTCTCTGCTGTTGCACAGGTTTGATCCCTGGCCCAAGAACTTCCACATGCTGCAAGCACAGCCAAAAATAAATAAATAAATAAATAAATAAATAAATAAATAAGATTAAGGATTTGTGGGAATAAGCCACAGGATCCTGGAATGTGGGAGAAAAGAGAAATGGAAAGGGAGAATGCAAAGCAGCCAAAGACACAGTTTTCAACTAACTCACAGTTTTGTTTGAAAGCTGTTGACACAAATATAGGGCTTTCGTGGGTTTTTTAAATTTTATTTTATTTTTTTAGCAAGAAATGCTTTTCTGAAGAGTGAAAGAAAAAAAGTCCTCAACCCTCCAGAGTTAGCGGACCATGCTGCTGAAATAAGATCTGACGTGCGACTCATACCCAACCTAGGAGAACATCTGGAAATCAGCTTGCCACCTTTTCTTTGCTAGAGTAAATACCGACCAAATGAGGAGACCCCAGCCTGAAAGAAGCATGACGTTTCTGCCAAGCCGGGTGACAATCTCTCCTAGTGCTGGGGGAAGAAGGCTGCAATCGAATCTTCCGCACCCCGCCACCTGCCATATGGCATGTGCTAACTGGAGTGAGAGAAAGTCCCATGTGAGAATGTGACACAGAGAGTTCTCCCTAGCCTCCGCCTGTCAGTGCTTGGATTCCCCTGAGATGGAAATATACCATTCATCGTAAAAGTGGCAGTGCCTTACTGTATAACTTGCTGGGAGAAATCCCAGGAAAACAACAATAGCTAATGTTTCTCAAGTGCTTACTACGTGCTGGGCACTTTATCCATTGTCTTTTTTTTTTTTTTCCTTCGGTCTTTTTGCCTTTTCTAGGGCCGCTCCCGCGGGCATATGGAGGTTCCCGGGCTAGGGGTCCAATCGGAGCTGTAGCCACCAGCCTACACCAGAGCCACAGCAACCTGGGATCCGAGCTGCGTCTGTGACCCACACCACCGCTCACGGCAATGCCAGATCCTTAACCCACTGAGTGAGGCCAGGGATCGAACCCGCAACCTCATGGTTCCTAGTCGGGTTTGTTAACCACTGAGCCATGACGGGGACTCCTATACATTGTCTTATATAATCCTCCCAACAATCTTGGGCGATATTATACCCATTTCACAGAAGAGGAAAACGAAGCTCAGCGGAACGTGGTAAAGCTGCCTAAGGTTTGTACAGCCAGTGAGCCGAGGATGTGGGATTTGAATGCGGGCCTGTCTAGAGCCATATCTATGATGCCGAGCTTCCCCACCATGTAAACCCAGGGAGCTCTTTTCTGTATGCTTTCCAGGAGCCCAGGGGTAACCCTTTAGATCTTATGCTAACAATGTGTTCCCCTGGGCACAGAAGAAAGACTTGACATTCCTCAGCTTCTTTCTGGATTGTCTTAAATGGCTAAACATAAGGCCAGGAAAGCCCTCGCCACCACACTTTTGGCTGCAGGCTAGCCAGGGCCACCACAAATAGATGTGCATTTCTTGCATTCCACAGATGCAGCCAGCCAAGTTGGAACAGGGGGCGGATTGGAACAGAAACAAAGCCTTTGCTCCACTCATCAGGCTAGTGGAAGCGGACTTTTCTGTAATTTCCCCACCTGGGAGAAGTCTTTTTGTCACTCGCCCAAAGGGGTGCTCTGGGCTAGCTTGAAAAACATAAACCACCTGTAGACATGCTGATCTTCACTACGCAAAAAGGAAGTCCTAGTGGCATAAGGGCTTCCTTTGTAAATCAGCTAGTCTGCATGCCAGCCCTCCTCCAAAAAGCAGCTTCCTGATTTTCCCAGCTCTGCCCACTTTTTTTTGCCTTGGGCAAATGCCATCATCTCTCTCCAAGCCAGGGTCTCTACCAGCACATATGCCATCAGTGGGTGATTTACGAAAAGGCAGCCCCGCTAAGGAGGATAAACTAAGAAAACGACGCCCCTTCCTCAGGGCTGATGCAGCCCCAAGCCAGAGCACAGACTTGGGCAATGGGAGTTGCAGAGTGATCTCAGTTCCCACTCACCTCCCTTCCAGCAAGAGACACCTCCTTCATCTTCTACAGTGGCCCTGCTCCAGGCCTATCACTTTCAACCTTCAAGGGTCTCTCCCCTGCTCTCCGCCCATTTTTTTTTTTTTTTTTTGTCTTTTTAGGGCTGCACCCGCGGCATATGGAGGCTCCCAGGCAAGGGGTCAAATCGGAGCTGTAGCCTCTGGCCTACACCACAGTCACAGCAATGCCAGATCCAATCCGTATCTTCGACCTACACTACAACTCATGGTAATGCTGGATCCTTAACCCACTGAGTGAGACTAGGGATCGAACCTGTGTCCTCATAGATACTAGTCAGATTCATTTCTGCTGAGCCACGAAGGGAACACCCCCCTTTTTTGGCCGCACCTGCAGCAACATGCAGAAGTTCCACAGCCAGGGATTGAACTCTAGCCACAGCAGCGACAATGCCAAGTCCTTAACCACTAGGCCACCAGGGTACTCCCAGGTCTCTTCTCCTTTTGACTTCCAAGAACTCTTTGTGTATTTGAGATATTGAAAATGGATTACTTTGAAGTCATCCCTGGATTACTCCCCAAGTAAATAATAACACTATTGAAAGCAAGATTGATCAGGTATCTGTTTCTATACCCCTCACAGCACCTAGCACTGGTCTGGGTGTCTAGGAAACAGTCAGTAATAAATATGGAAAGAAACAGAATTGTGCTTTGGTGGGGGGTGGCACACAAAAAACGGGAATTGTGGAGTTGCCGTTGTGGCTCAGCAGCAACAAACATGACTAGTGTCCACTCGGATTCGATCCCTGGCCTCGCTCAGTGAATTAAGGATCTGGCATTACCATAAGCTGTGGTGTGGTTTGCAGATGCGGATCAGATCCCATGTTGCTGTGGCTGTGGCGTAGGCCGGCAGCTACAGCTCCAATTCGACCCCTAGCCTGGGAACCTCCACATGCTGCACATGTGGCCCTAAAAAGACAAAAAATGGAGGGGGGGATTGTTTGTGCCCAGAAATGATGCTGCATGTATGTTCAGAAGCATCTGTCTTATCCCTCTCAACCTACCACAGCCATTTATACCATTATGTATCACCCTGATGCCCACGGCCAACCTTCTTTTTTTCTTTTTTGCTTTTTAGGGCTGCAACTGCGGTATTATGGGTCTTCCCAGGCTAGGGGTCGAATCAGAGCTGCAGCTGCTGGCCATAGCCACAGTCACAGCAACTCAGGATCTGAGCTGCGTCTGTGACCTACACCACAGCTCACGGCAACACTGTATCTTTAACCCACTGAGCAAGGCCAGGGATCAAACCCGCAACCTCATGATTACTAGTTGGATTTGTTTCCGCTGCGCCGCAGTGGGAACTCCAGCCAGCCTTCTTATGTAACCTAAGTCACCCTACTTCATAAGGAACAAAAAACCAACCAAACATATTTAAAAAAACAAAACAAAAACAAAAACAAACAAACAAAAAAAAACACCTCACCTTATTTAAAGGCACATTTTCCCTGGGAATCACAGAGGCCATGATTGGCCCAAGCCTTATAAAGCGGATTTGAGTGTCTTTCGTTGGTCTCTTTGGAGCCCAGGAATGAGTGATTGGCATTTTGCTAATATCCAAAGGAGCCGGCGCCTGCCAGGGCCCGCCGTGTAACTCAACCACTTCTGCTTGTGTTCAGTGTAGCAGGAAACACGGGCTGCTGTCTATAAAACAGGAGAAGACCTCGGGGAATTGAATGCTCCTGAGAATGGCAAGGTTCATATCTCGAAACTGCATTCGCAGGCGCTGAGGAAATCTATATTAATCAGCTGAAATGGAAGGCCATTTTATTTCAGAGTTAGACTGCAGTCAATAGCATTGAATTAGGTACCAAGAGCTAGAGGGTGGCGGGTGTGTATACAGGTCTCTGTGGTGAGAAAGGACATAGAATGGTCTCCGGTGTTATTGAACTATTGAGGAAAAGAGAAGAAAATCCTAAACCCTGCTGCTCCTCATCTACGTTGACATTCTTCCTTCCTTGGGATTTTAAAAAAATAGTGGCGGAGTTCCCGTCGTGGCGCAGTGGTTAGCGAATCCGACTAGGAACCATGAGGTTGCGGGTTCGGTCCCTGCCCTTGCTCAGTGGGTTAACGATCCGGCATTGCCGTGAGCTGTGGTGTAGGTTGCAGACGCGGCTCGGATCTGGTGTTGCTGTGGCTGTGGTGTAGGCCGGTGGCTACAGCTCCGATTGGACCCCTAGCCTGGGAACCTCCATATGCCGCGGGAGCGGCCCAAGAAATAGCAACAACAACAACAATAACAACAACAACAAAAGACAAAAAAAAAAAATAGTGGCAACATATACACAACAGAAAATACACCATCTTAATAGTTTTTGTTTTTTTTTGACCACTCACTCCACGGCACACGGAGTTCCTGGGCCAGGGATCAGATCCAAGTTGCAGTTGTGACCTACGTGGCAGCTGTGGCAAAGCTTGATCCTTTAACCCACTGTGTCGGGCCAGGAATTGAACCTGTGTCTGCAGAGACTCCACCAATCCTGATGTGCCACAGCTGGAACTCCCCATTCTAATCATTTTTAAGTGTACAGTACAGTAGATTTAAGTAATTCCCATTATTGTCCAACCACTATCCTGATTTCTGATAGGCATTGGGTCTGGTCCCTGTGGCATTAAACCTTCAATTCTTCTGGGAGTTCCTATTGTGGCTCAGCAGGTTAAGAACTCGACTAGTATCCATGAGGATGCAGGTTTGATCCCTGGCCTGGCTCAGTGGGTTAAAGGATCTGGGGCTGCCAAGAGCTGCAGTGTAGGTCACAGACATGGCTCAGGTCTGACGTTGCTGTGGCTGCAGTATAGGCCAGCAGCTGCAGCTCTAATTTGACCCCTAGCCTGGGAACTTCCATATGCTACGGGTTTGACCCCCCCCCCCAAAAAAAACCCTTTAACTCTTCCCAGTGAATGGGGGCTTAGCTGCCCCCCTAGTTCTTGGGACCCTTAGCTGTGATAGGAAGACTCCAGTTCAGCCCTGTAGAACCCAACCCACTACGGACCATATGAGTGACTAGCATATTATTAACTGGACTGGGAACATATTCTCTCTCCATTCAATCCCTCCTCCTCTAAAGGTAGATTTGAGTAAAAACTCTTCCTTGTAGACCCAGTTTTAGAATTTATGGGGTCAGTATGAGTCTATGACCTTGGGATGTCAGGACTGGTTGGGAGAATACATGTGGTGGGTGGGGAAATTTCCCTCAGGTTCTGACTCCCACCATGGCCTTGGCCTATCGCCCTTGACTGGTTCCCTTCGTACTTGGACTCTCTCCCTCTGCAGTCTTCCATGGCTTCGCCACCTACATGGGTCATCAATACGCCTGCACTAGGTTTAAGTCTTTGGAAGAGTTGGATACCTGGCTGGCATTTCAAATACCACCCATCACCAGGGGCAAGCTTCGATCTACCCCTGTGCCTCGTCGAGGCCCCTTGACACCGCACCCCAACCCAGAGCTGACAGGAGACGTTAGATGAGTACATGCACTTGCTGGTTTGTGTGAAGATCTGAGAAAGCCGCATTCCTTGGCACATCTTGCAGACAAAATGAAGCGGTGAAGCATGGCCCTCTCGCAATCTAGAAATGGACTGCTCAGGGAAGGATTAAAAGGATTTCCTATAAACCCCGAGAGGCACGTGGCTACTCTTCATCTGTTAAGAGTTTCAACATCATAATCTGCTGATTCAGTCTAGGCTGAAAGCGAAGGTTCCTTCAATAGTCCCACACAGACATGAATTCTGCCTCCTGAGCAACTAAAAATAGCTTGTAGAAGACCCAGTTATAGGAGGGCCTCTGAACTGTAAGATGGAGCAACAACGTGCCTAAGTCTCTCATCCTTTCGGGAAGTCAGAGATTTCTCATGGTGTTATTTCACATGGTGTCACCCACCAACACTTTTTCATTGTCTTTTTTTTTTTTTCTTTTTTTTTGGCTGAGCCCAGAACTTCACACATGCGTTTAAGTTCCCAGGCCAGGAAACAAACCATCTCTACAGCAGTGATCTGAGCCCCAGCACTGACCATGTGGGATCCTTAACGGCGAAGCCACTGGGAACTCCCACACCAACACCTTTTTACTGCAGCCACAACACCTACTAAAACTGTGGGCCGGAGGTGGACTGACACATGGAACAGCTACAGAAGAGGTGTTAACTTGTGGGACTGGCTGGATCTAATCATTGTCCATTCTTACACCCTGCTTGATTCCTGCAGTTACAAGCAGTGGCACCTGCCTTCATGTCTGGGCCCCAAAAGACTCCTGGCTATTGGACAAATTTATGAATGAAGCCTTGATACAACTTACCACATACTCTTCAGGTGCCACTAATACCTATTTGCTGCAGGAGCCAGTTTCTTATGAAACCTCACTAATGAACTGGGATTAGGAAACAGTTTTATTGTTGGTGCTTTTTTGTTTGTTTGGTTTTGGTTTTTTTGTTTGTTTGTTTGTTGTAGAGCCACACCCGCGGCATATGGAGGTTCCCAGGCTAGGGGTCGAATCGGAGCTACAGCTGCCGCCCTACACCAGAGCCACAGAAACTCGGGATCCGAGCCGTGTCTGAAGCCTACACCACAGCTCACGGCAATGCTGGATCCTTAACCCACTGAGCGAGGCCAGGGATCGAACCAGCAACCCCATGTTTCCCCAGCTGTATCAACTGCTGCTACCAAAATCATCAAGGGAAATTTCCGTCTCCAAGGGCTTGACATTTACCTGATTTCTCATTAGAAAGCCACACTCGTATCCCAGCTTTGGAGGGTCCTATTCAAAGCCCTCCATGTTTGCATCCACCTATCACCATCCGAAGGTGGCCAGGTGCATCCTTAAACGGGCTCTCAGAGGCATCCCTTTGCACTACGCCCCCTAGCACATCAGGGACCTTTCCCATCCTAGTGGACAGGAGATTCACACAGAGAAAGTCACTGCATTTCCCCCAAAGGAAGACCCTCTTTCAGAGCCACCAGTTTTCTATGTGGCACTTCCATCACTCCAATGGCCGGCCAGAACCTAGAGGATAGACAGGCCAACCAGTGGAACTTCTGGGCTCCCCCTTCGGTGGGATAAGGATGAAAACAAGAATAATGTTGACCAGCTTCCTTCTGCCCTTGCCTCCAACTGAAGGCTGGCTGCCAGAAGCCCTTAAAAGAGACAATCAACTTAAGAGCATATTAGGCTGCATTGTGCAGGCCTACAAGACCTGTACTTGCCCAGCTTTCAGAATGAAGAAAGAGGAGTTCCCGTCGTGGCTCTGCGGTTAACGAAACTGACTAGGATCCAAGAGGATGCGGGTTCGATCCCTGGCCTCGCTCAGTGGGTTAAGGATCCGGCGTTGCCGTGAGCTGTGGTGTAGGTTGCAGACTCGGCTCGGATCCCGCGTTGCTGTGGCTCTGGTGTAGGCCGGTGGCTGTGGTGCGGATCGCAGACGCAGCTAGAATCTGGTATGGCTATGGCTGTGGTGCAGGCCGGCAGCTGTAGCTCCGATTCGATCCCTGCCTAGGAACTTTCATATGTCGCATGTGCAGCCCTAAAAAGAAAAAAGAAAAAGAAAAGAAAAAAAAAGGAGAGAAAAGAAAGAATGCAGAAAGAGCCTGGAGTCAGCAACAGACATAACAGTTTAAGGATATGGTCTGAAGCAATGTCCTGGAGCCGCACCAAAATAAACAATCAAACAGAAAACATATAAATAATATGATTTCATGTAGTCGTGAGATACACGCACATCGGGTTGAGGGACTGTGAGGCAGTTACTTTAGATTGGGTGGTCAGGAAAGTCATCTCTGAATGGGGCGTCATTTAAGTCGAGAGCTGAATGATAAGAAGGACGTCTTCATGTGACAATTCAAGGGAAACTGTTTCAAGCAGGAGGAACAGCAAGTGCAAAGACCCTGCTTCAGGAATGGGCCAGGCTTCCTTCCATCCTAGTGGTTAAGGCGGCAGGTTGTACTTAAGTTTTCATCTTTAAATTACGCATAATTGTAGAACAGGCAACTTGAGTAATCATGAGGCTTAAATGAAACAATGCGAGTAAAGTGCTGAGCACAGTGCCTGGCACATAGTAAGCAATCAATAAATGCCACTTATTGTTACCATTATTTTTTAACATTTGGTATTTATTAAGAATTGATTTTTCAGAAGTTCCCATTGTGGCGCAGTGGTTAACAAATCCGACTAGGAACCATGAGGTTGAGGGTTCGGTCCCTGCCCTAGCTCAGTGGGTTAAGGATCCAGCGTTGCCGTGAGCTGCGGTGTAGGTCGCAGACGCGGCTCGGATCCCGCGTTGCTGTGGCTCTGGCTTAGGCCAGTGGCTACAGCTCCGATTCGACCCCTAGCCTGGGAACCTCCATATGCCACGGGAGCGGCCCAAAGAAATAGCAAAAAGACAAAAAAAAAGAATTGATTTTTCAAGTTACTTCACTGAGGTATGTTCAGCACACAAAAAGCACTTGGCATTTCTGTCTTGGCTCAGCAGCTATCCCATGAGGTTGCGGGTTTGATCCCTGGCCTCCTTCAGTGGGTTAAGGATCTAGCATTGCAGCAAGCTTTGGCATACGTTACAGATGCAGCTCGGATCTGGTGTTGCTGTGGCTGTGGTGTAGGCTGGCAGCTGCAGCTCCAATTCGACCCCCTAGCCTGGGAACCTCCATATGCAGCCCTAAAAAAAGAAAAAAGGGGGAAAAAAGCTATACACATGTAATGTATATAACTTGATGAGTTTGGAGATATGTATCCTCCCATGAAACCATCACAGTAATCAAATCCATAAACTTATCCATCACCTCCAAAAGTTTTCTCTGCTCCCTTTCCTTTTTTTTTTTAAGTATTTTAAAGTTTTATTGGAGTTCCCGTCGTGGCTCAGTGGTTAAAGAATCCGACTAGAAACCATGAGGTTGCGGGTTTGATCCCTGCCCTTGATCAGTGGGTTAAGGATCCGACATTGCCGTGAGCTGTGGTATAGGTTGCAGACGTGGCTTGGATCCTGTGTTGCTGTGGCTCTGGCGTAGTTCCCTAGCCTGGGAACTTCCATATGCTGCAGGTGCAGCCCTGAAAAAGACAAAAAGACATTAAATAAAGTTTTATTATGATTTTTTGTCTCAGTTTTTTTATTACTCAATGAATTTTATTACATTTATGGTTGTACAATGATCATCACAACCAAATTTTATAGCATTTCCATCCCAAACCCTCAGTGCATCCCCCCATCTGCTCCCTTTACTTTTTTTTTGTTTTGTTTTTTAGGGCCACACCCGTGGCATATGGAGGTTTCCAGGCTAGGAGTTGAATCAGAGCTACAGCTGCCGGCCTACGCCAGGGCCACAGCAGTGCAGGATCTGAGCTGCGTCTGCGACCTACGCCACAGCTCATGGCAATGCAGGTCCTTAATTCCGTGAGCAAGGCCAGGGATTGAACCTGCAACCTCATGGTTCCTAGTCGGATTCGCTTCCGCTGCTCCACGACCGGAACTCCTGCTCCCTTTACTTTTAAAAATTTATTTTAAAAATTAAAAAAAAATTCTTTTGCAATAAGGACATTTCACATATAAACTACCCTTTCAGCAAAATGTCAGGTACACAATTACAGTATAGGTAACTACAGGCCCTATGTGATACAGTAGATCTCCACAACTTAGTTATCTTGCATAACTGAAACTGTACGTTTGACCTACATCTCTGAACTTTCCCCTCCCTTCCCTTCTGGTCACCACTGTTCCACTCTCCAGTTCTTCAAGTTTTACTATTTGAGAGTCCTCATATGAGTGGGATCGGTATTTTTTTTCTGTGTCTCTTGTAATCCCACTCCTGGGCATATATCCAGAGGAAACCATAATTCAAAAATTACATGCACTCCAATGTTCATTGCAGCGCTATTTACAATCACCAAGACAAGGAAGCAACCTGAACATCCAACCTAAACAAATGAATAAAGAAAATGCGGTATTTTTATGTTTGTGTCTTTTTTAGGGCCACACCCATGGTATATGGAGATTCCCAGGCTAGGGGTCTGATCGGAGCTACAGCTGCCAGCCTTCGCCACAGCCACAGCAATACAGGATCCGAGTCCGTCTTCGACCTATATACAGCTCACGGCAATGCAGGTCCTTAATCCACTGAGCAAGGCCAGGGATCGAACCTGCAACCTCATGGATCCGTGTCAGGTTCGTTTCCGCTGAGCAACGACGGGAACTACAAGAAAATGTGGTATTTTTATACAATGGATTAGCCAGTCATAAAAAGAATGAAATGTTCTTCTGGGTCTGGTTCATTTCACTCAGCATAATGTCCTCCAGGTTCATCCATGTTGTCACCACTGTCCTTTTTTCAGGTTGAATAATATTCCACTTCATGTGTATACCATACTTTTTCCACTCATCTGTTGATGGACATTTTGGTTGTTTCCATATCTTGGCTACTGTGAATAATGCTGCAATGACCATGGAAGTGCAGGTATCTCTGAGATCCTGAGTTTCATTCCTTTGGGTATATACCCAGGAGAGGAATTGCTGGATCATATGGTGGTTCTATTTTTAGTTTTTTGAGGAACCTTCATACAGTTTTCCACAGTGGCTGCACCAGTTTACATTCTCATCTTATTGCTATTATTATTATTATTATTATTATTATTGTCTTTTTGCTATTTTTTTGGGCCGCTCCCGTGGCATATGGAGGTTCCCAGGCTAGGGGTCCAATCGGAGCTGTAGCCACCGGCCCACACCACAGCCACAGCAACCTGGGATCCGAGCGGCGTCTGCAACCTACACCACAGCTCACGGCAACGCCGGATCCTTAACCCACTGAGCAAGGGCAGGGACCGAACCCGCAACCTCATCGTTCCTAGTCAGATTCGTTAACCACTGCGCCACAACAGGAACTCCTATTGCTGTTATAATTGACACCCCTGATAGGCACTGCCTGGAGGAGGGATCAGTTACTGTGGAGACCTTCCCTTTAGCTGCAAATGGGAGAAAGTGCCCAGGGCCTGATACAGGATCCCCTGAGCGCTCAGCTTTTTGTGGCTCAAAGTCCTCCAAGTGGTTATCTCTTTCAAAACTCAGGCTTTTCTATTAATTTATTATTATTATTACTTCTGCTTTTTAGGGCTGCACTCATGGTATGTGGAAGTTCCCAGGCTAGGGGTCGAATTGAAGCCGCAGCTACTGGCCTGGACCACAGCAACAGGAACCCAAGATCCGAGCCACATCTGCTGGATCCTTAACTCATTGAGCGAGGCCAGGGATGGAAGCTGCGTCCTCATCGTTCCTAGTTGGATTCGTTAACCACTGCGCCACGATGGGAACTCCCTATTACTATTATTTTAAAAATTTTTCAGCTGTGCCCACAGCATGCAAAAGATCCTGGACCAGGTATTGAACCCATGCCACAGCAGTGGATCCTTAACCTGCTATGCCACCAGTGATCTCTAGGCATTCCAATTTATAACAAAATAACACTCTCATCCTTGGTTCACACAGAATATTGTCCACCCTGAGGGGTTTGGGGGCAGTAAGTGGAGAAACTGTCCTTACATAGAAGGCACAGCCGTTCCTTTCAACAGGCACTCCAGGGCTCAGGTCACTGCTCAGTTCTTATATTCCGGGTTAGAGCCCAAAGATGAGACACCCACTTGCCACAGGGATTCATTTGCTTCCCTTCATGAGACCCCCGCTTTCTTTCTAACTTGGAAGAATGAAGAATTCTACCTTTACCTGAATGACAATGATCCTGACGTGGTCACCGCTGCCTGCGCATGCGAATTTCCAATCTCTGGGACCAGTTGTGTGAGGCATCGTTATGAAATTGGACCTCTGGAGGCCTACAGGTATGTTCATTTCCTGGAAGGTGACAAATAGAAGTTGCACCTCAGCCAAGGCAAATTTGCCGTAATGTGATTTAGCCTAAGCAACCTCCTGAATATCTTCTAGCACACAGTAACAGGGAAGAGAGCACATCATCTGACAATGCTGGGGTTTTTTAAAATTTTTTATTTTTATTTTTTATTTTTTAGTCTTTTTAGGGCCGCACCCTCAGCATATGGAAGTTCTCAGGCTAGGGGTCCAACTGGAGCTGCAGCTGACAGCCTACACCACAGCCAAAGCAACACCAGATCTGAGCCACGTCTGTGACCTACACCACAGCTCACAGCAACGCTGGATCCTTAACTCGCTGAGCCGGGCCAGGGATCGAACCTTCGTCCTCATGGATACTAGTCAGGTTCATTGCCGCTGAGCTGCAGTGGGAACTCTGAGAGTGTTTTAGCATAGGTTTTCAGAGCATGCCCTCTGAAGTCAAACTACCTTGGTTCAAATCCCAATTCTTCCAATCATTACCTGTACGACTATAACTTCGGGTAAGTTACATAAGCTTTCTTTTGTCTTAGTTTTGCCATCTACAATATAGGGGTAAGAATAGGACCGGGGACATAATAAATACTCAGTAAATGTTATCCTTATTTTAATGATCAACAACTTATATGACCTCCTGCACTGATAGTCTGTTCTCCATACTTTATTAGCTGACCTGCTTTTAGAAACAAAGCAAAAGCAAACAAAGAGGTGTAGCTCTGGCAGGTTCAGTACCGCCTATGGTGCAGTATTCTTGAATCCACACTAAAGATTCCAAAATCCAGAGGTGGAATTCTTTTTTCCCCCAGCTTTATTGATGTATAATTGAAAACAATTGTACATATTTAAGGTGTACGACATGACGGTTTAATATACATATACATTATGAGATGATTGCCACAATTGAGGTAATTCACACATCCATCACCTCACAGTGATTTTTTTTTTTTTTTTTTGGGTGAGAGGGAACAAAAGATCTATACTCTCAGAAAACTTTTAAGTATACGGTACAGTATGATTAACTATAGTCACCATGCGGTACAGTAGATTCTCCGAACATATTCCTTTCATAAATGGAAGTTAGTAGACTGTGACTAATATCTCCCCATTTTCCTCACCCCCAGCTCCCATTAACCACCATTCTCCTCTTTTGTTCTTTGAGTGCTACTTTTTTAGATTCCAGAGGTAGAATTCTTGAACCAAATCCTGTACCCCTTAGGTCCAATCCAGCATGTCTGTAAATGCCTGAAGTTCCCCAAATGGATCCACCACATCTCTGCCCTGATGTGGCTAATGGGTGACCTCCTCCTTCAGGGGAATGGGCTCCTCTCTAATCTATGACCATAGCCATGGCCATAAAGACTGATTACCTCTGCTCTGGTTCTGGTCTATCCAGCTAGGCCATAACTTAGTGAAACTGATTCCTCTAGCATCATTGTGTGGGGTTATTCTATCACAGAAGAACCCCAGTACCGGTGTCCACTTTCCCTGTCTGATACTCCAAGAAGCTTGTTTGTGGATTTCATCAGTGCCTTGGTTTGCAAAAGAAAGCTACCGATCATCAGAACTCTCTGAGAGGTATGTTGGCACTTTCTCAAGGGTCCCAGTGCTTGGTGCCAGAATACTCAGATCACTGAAGTCTAGAGCAATTTAAACACAGTGACTGCTTACTGCTGGTTTACCTTCTAGGGACGGTGGGCATTTATCTAGGACACTAATGAAGGAGTAGTTCCAATAAACTAAGAAAAGTATTTGCAAAAAAAAAATTTATATATATATATATTTTATAAAGCCCTAAAACAGCATCTCAGAAAAAAAAATCCCAAACTATTTTGCAATTCATTGGACTTCTCTATGTACAGTTTGTTAGTGTTTGTATTTTCTTTTCTTTTCTTTCTCTCTTTTTTTTCAGGGGGAGGGGGCATGTCCTTGGCATGTGGAAGTTCCTGGGCCGGGGATCAAACCCACATCCCAGAAGCGACCTGAACCATTTCAGTGACGACACCAGATCCTTAACCTGCTCTAAGGAACTCCTATATTTTTCAGTTATAAGTGGGGGGACATATACATTTCTGTGCTTAGGGTTTCTAAAGGTTTTAATCTAACCCCCGTGTGCCATTGTTTCTCAAGTGGTTAGAGCTTGCCATCTGCTATATCCCAAGCAGCCAGGACTTCCAAGGCGAGCCTAGCATCTGGAGTCCTGTGAGATGGGAGGCAACTTCACCCAAGTAAATTTGGGTAACAGGGGATTTGGCAGAGGTGTTTTACCAGGACCCACAAAGAGTCGACTATGTAGAGTGGTACCTCATTGAATCTCAGGGTCACTCATAAATGGCCGTAGGAAGTGAGGAGTGCCCACTTACCGACATTATACCAACTGTCCAGTGGTTTGTGGCACATCCCAAGCCTAAATCCAGGGCCTACAGGAAACCCTGCAACTGGTATGACACTCTCCAGGATACCATGAACTCTGATACCTGTATCCAGGTCAAAGATAGACCCAAGGAACTCGAAGACCAGTTTCTCCCACTGCTGACACCAACATGTTCCTGGGACACCATCACACTCAAGTTCTTTCCCAACCTGGCCTTTTCCATTGCTGCAAAGCCCTCCTTATGATGACAGTAGGTATCCCAACAAGATATTTTATTATTATATCCTGACTCTGATTCCCATTCATGACAGCTATTCGTTTGCTCGATAAATATGTATTAAGTCCTGCTGTGTATCACTGGGAAATATGTCTAGTCACTTATGATGGAGCATGATAATGTGAGAACAAAGAATGTATGCATGTATGGAGTTCCTGTCATGGCTCAGTTGTTAACGAATCAGACTAAGATCCATGAGGTTGCAGGTTCGATCCCTGGCCTCATTCAGTGGGTTAAGGATCCAGTGTTGCCATGAGGTGTGGCGTAGGTCGCAGATGCAGCTTGGATCCCGCATTGCTGTGGCTGTGGTGTAGGCTGGCGGCTACAGCTCCGATTCGACCCCTGGCCTGGGAACCTCCATATGCTGCAGGTGTGGCCCTAAAAAGACAAAAAAAAAAAAAAAGAATGTATACATGTATGTGTAACTGCGTCGCCATACTGTACAGTAGGAAAAAAATAATAATGTATTGGGGAAATAAATTTTTAAAAATTTCAAAAATGTATTAGGTGCTTACCATTCTTGGAATTATAGAAACAGTATTGAAAAGGAATGACATGATCACATAAACATTATAGTCCAGGCAGGAGGAGAAAAGAAACAAGTAAACAAATAGTTAAACAAATCCATCTGCAGAGGTTGATAAATTCCACCAAGAAAATTAATGGAGTGATGTGCAAAAAAAGTAATTGACACGAGTCAACTCTAGTCAATGGAATCAGAAAAGATTTCTTTAAGGAGATAAGACCTGAAGGATGAAAAGGAACAAGCCATGGAGTTCCCATCGTGGCTCAGTGGTTAACGAATCCCACTAGGAACCATGAGGTTGCAGGTTCGATCCCTGGCTTTGCTCCGTGTGTTCAGGATCTGGTATTGCTGTGGCTGTGGTGTAGGCCGGCAGCTACAGCTCTGATTAGACCCCTAGCCTGGGAACCTCCATATGCCATGGGTACGGCCCTAAAAAGACAAAAAAAAAAAAAAAAAAAAAAAAGTCATGTAAGGAACATGCAAGCAATGCAAGCAGAAGGAAAAGCAAGCGCAAAGACCCAGTGGCAGGAAAGGGTCTAGGTTTCAGGGACAGAAAGAAGATGCAGAAGTATGGTGAGTGAGTGGGAGGCTGGTACAAAGTGAAGATGTAAAGGTGGGCAGAGGCCCCCCCCACCTTGTTTATCTTACAGGATCCTTTGCCTCTGTGGACTTCCCAGCCATCTGGCCCAGCTTCATCCATCTGTGTACCATCCACCTACAGACTGAGTCAAAGAGTTTCATCAGTCCAGTGCTAGAAAAATTTCTCTGCTGCTATTCCGCCTACCAGCCACATGATCCACCTACTTCACCGCAGCAGAAGTTGCCCGTAACTTCTCACTGTATTCCTGGTTTGGAAGCACCTGCTTTCATAACTACTACAGTCTTAGCCTTCACTACTTTTGCACTTCTTGCATCAGAGACATCCTTATAGATGATTCGTACCCTGGAGGTAGAATGCCTAGAAAGGGCACCTTCTGGTGGGCCAAAGACAAGTTCATAGGATAGACCTACTAATACTGAGCAAGGGGTGGGAGAGGGTTGATGGGAAACTTGATATGGAAGGCAATGTCTGGGTTGCCTCTAGGCATCCATGCACCAGGGAAGCTAGGGATCCCTGCTTGTAAACTATTAAAAATATCTATTATTGGAGTTCCCTGGTGATCTAAAGGTTAAAGACTTGGCTTTGTCACTGCTGTGGCTTGGGTCACTGCTGTGGCACGGGTTCAGTCCCTGGCCTGGGAACTTCTGCATGCTGAAGATGAAGCAAAAAAAAAATATATATATATATATATATAAAGATATATGTATGTATAAAATCAACCCTGGAACTCTCTGACACACTATCTGTCTGACTCCGTGTCCTTTGATGAGCATCAAAGCATCTAGACATGACCCGCTAAGATCTCATCTTCCATTTTGCATTCGGTGGCCCTCACAGATAACCTAGAAAGAGAAGGTCTAGGATTCATGTAGACAGTATGGCTGGACCTATACCTGGCCTGACGGGAGAGTAATAGCCCAGGGTCGGGTCTTGGGATTCTACCCCACACCTCTGGTCTGCAACAGGCCAGAACTCATAAGGCTGGGGCAGGTATACAGCCCTGTCAGAAGAAGTTTGGAAGAATAGAATGTCTACTCTGTTGTCATCCATTTTAATGCTCCCTGGAGAACCGTGATGATGGTCATGGGACCTGGTGAAAAGCCACGGAAGTCATTTGTATTCTGGCATAGTTATTATGCCAGGCTTCCTTCCTGTCCCCTTGCTCTGTACACAACTTTTCTCTCTGATATTCTTGGATTATTATCTTCCTCAAATTCATATCTTGATTACCCTCCCTGCCCTTCTCCGTTTACACCGGTGTGGATTACAAACTTGATTTTGGACTGTCCTCAAGACTCTGACCTGGAATTCCCTTAGGACAATTTTTCAAGTAACTTCTAGACTCCATTCAGTGCAATAACCACAATTAGGAAGGAGACAGGAGGAGGAGTTAATACTCATTGAGCAATTACTAAGTATCAAGCTTTGTGCTAAGCATTTTATGTTCGTTATCTCATTTAATCTTTAAAAATCCCTATGCATTACTGTCCTTATTGTTTTGCCTTTTTAAAGGGCCATACCCGCTGCATGTGAAGGTTCCCAGGCTAGGGGTCAAATTGGAGCTACAGCTGCTGACCTACATCACAGCCACAGCAACGCAGGATCCCAGCTGCGTCTGCAACCTACACCACAGCTCACGGCAATGCCAGATCCTGAACCCACTGAGAGAGGCCAGGGATTGAACCTGTATCCTCATGGATGCTAATCAGGTTCATTAACCTCTGAGCCACAATGGGAACTCCTATGCAATACTCTTATTGTCCCCATTTGAAAAATGGGAAACAGGAGGATCACTCAGGTGAAGTGACTTGCCAAGATCAGGCTGCTGGACAGAGACACACGGAGCTGGGATTCCAGCCCAGATTCATTAGACTTCAGAATCCCTACTCTCAATCATATTTTGTTCCTGTCACATGCCCAGCCATGCTTGCAGTACAGGAGAGGAGTCAGACGCACCACAGTCACCTTTAATATTGCATCCGCTCTGTATAGAGAACAGACTTGTGGTTGCCAAGGGGGAGGGGGAGGCAGTGGGATGGATGGGGAGTTTGGGGTGAGTAGATGCAAACTATTCCATTTAGAATGGATAAGCCAGGAGGTCCTACTATACAGCACAGGGAGTGATATCCCATCTCATGGGATAGACCATAATGGAAAATAACATTTAAAAAGATTGTGTGTGTGTGTGTGTGTGTGTGTGTGTGTGTGTGTGACTGAGTCACTTTGCTGTACAGCAGAAATTGGCACAACATTGTAAATCCATCACAATAAAAAATAAATTAGAAAAATCTTAAAAAATATTGCATCCCCTCTAAATATGGCCAGCAGTAAAGACCATGGGCACTTTAACTGAGCTTGTGCCCTGTGGGGCTCCCAGGCACACCTGCCTTTCTGTGTCCTCCATTTCTTGTGTTTAGGGAATGAGCCTCAGCCTCCGTGACCTTCCCTGAGTTCCAAAGGGCAGTTGCTCATCAGGGAAGGGAGGGGATGCAGAGACCGGGGAGGAGCAATCAAGAGACAAAGTGCAGCCTTGGGGCAGGATCCTGGTTCCTCCTCAAGGATTATACCTAACAACGTCTTTGGAGCCTCTCTCTGCAAAACTAAAACCCCCAGCAAAAGGAAGGTGTTAACTACTCGACGAAGCCTTCTTCATTCTGGGAAGAAGGACGACCGTCAGAACCAGTCCTGGGGGGCCACTAAACACCGGCTTCGAAAGACGAGGCAAGCTTGTCTCTGCCCCGACCCTTACCTGCAGCCCTATTTTTCCACTCCCCAAATTATAAAACCACCTCCTAATCTCTCCCAAGGGGGGCACAGTCTTTAAGGCCTTAGGCTGCTGTGGCCTCCTTTGCCTGGCAATGCAATAAAGCTAGCTTTTTTTCTCCTTCACGCAAAACTCTGTCTGTGTGTTTCTATTCAGCAATGGTGGACAGAGGCCAAGTTTGGGCAACAGCACTGCATACAAGGCTACTGAGTGAAAGAAGGAAAATCCTTCCAGATTTGCCTCCCTTCTGCCTCTGCAAACCTGCTGTCTTGTCCCTTCTTTTGGCAACCTTGTATCTTGGGTTCCAGTTTTCATCCAGACTCCTTTGTGTTTAGTCACCTTATAGCACTAGATATTATCACTTCCAGTTCCTGACTATAGACTAAGCCTCCTAAAAACATAGGTGAGAAGTGCTATTGCCCCAGCATCTAGCCTAGGCATATGAGATGTGTCTCACACCACATGCTCAAGGGGACCATAATCTGCCCTGGAGAAACCACTGGAACCGGAGACCTTTTATGGCTTCCTGCTGGCAAATATTGAAGCCGAGTGTGCTTATAGTACCATTTGTTACCGGAAAACTAGGGTTGCCTCTTGGTGGGTATCAAGCCGATAGACACATCCAAGCCAAAGATAGGGAGAAGGATGCATGTATTTTACTTGCAGCAAGTGAGGAGAACACCAGGCATCTCTTCCAAAGCAGTGTCTCCCGAACAGGACAACTTGGGGAAGTTCTATGCTAAGGGTACGTGCATATTCATGAGAGGGCTGGAGCAGAGGAGAATTCAACAAAGAATGGGGGGAGTTCCCGTCATGGCGCAGTGGTTAATGAATCTGACTAGGAACCATGAGGTTGCAGGTTTGATCCCTGGCCTCGCTCAGTGGGTTAAGGATCTGGCGTTGCCCTGAACTGTGGTGTAGGTCGCAGATGTGGCTCGGATCCTGTGTTGCTGTGGCTGTGGTGTAGGCCGGCAGCTACAGCTCTGATTAGACCCCTAGCCTGGGAACCTCCATATGCCACGAGAGTGGCCCAAGAAATGGCAAAAAGACAAAAACAACAACAACAACAAAGAATTGGGGCAAAAGTTGACCGAGTCCAAGCAGTAGTTGACTAAGTCAGGAGGGTCTACAGTATCTTTCCATCCTCCACCTGGGTGGGAGCCTCAGTTCCGGCAGCACTCAAGCTATATTATTATGTATATTCCTTGAGGAACCATGACCCTTGACCCAAGGCTGCACTATTGTTTCTTGATGGCTCTTCCCTTAGTTTCTGCATTCCATTCCTTAGATCATTAATCACTGAGACCTGTTCAAGGGCAAGCATTGCCGCAGGCTTAGATCACAAAATGGCTTAGGCCAAAATGGGTTCTCTTATGTTAAGAAAGCCATTCTTGGTTCTCTTTCTCCCAGGGCCCCCTAACCTTCCAGCTTACAGTTTATCTGTTTATGTCTTCTGTGGGTACCTAGAGCATGGCTGCCATTCCTCGTGTCTGTAAATTAATTACCTGTTCTGCCAACCACCCTATGAGGGCCTAGCAATCACAAGACAACCCTTGATGGCCATGCCTCTGGACCCCAAGATAGGTACATCAAGGTGAAAATGGGGGCGCACATCAAAAGACATTTTTCATGGCCAATTTTGATTAAAGAAGGTTAAACTTTTGATGAAACACAAATCGGGATCATCCACCGCTCTGCTTAAATCTTTCAATAGCTCACCCTTGCTTATGTGGAAATGTCCAAAGGAGTTCATACAGCTCCCAAGGCCCCATAGGACAGTAGCTTTCAAAGGTTTTTCAGGATTGGCAGTAAAAACTCCATTTTGCTCCCCATCCAACTTTCCCCTTGGTCCTTAAGGGTGTTGGTGTTAGAAGCCCACAGCTTTAAGCCACTTTCTAGAACCACCATATTCTTTCCTTTTTGTTGTCTACCCTTCTTCTGGGTTCTATCTTATCTGTCTCTTCTGGGCCTTCACTCCATGAGCTACCCCTCCTGCCCTGATGGTCAGCCCTGAGGGAACTCAGGATGGAGACAATGGGGCTGCCAAGCCCTCAGCCACTGTGCAACCCCCCCAAGAGTGCACCCTGAGGGGACCCAGGATGGAAGAGAATAGGATACTGGCCCAAGAGAGCTAAGGTGCTTATCAAAGGAATAACTTCAAGGAGCCAGACTCTTGCATCTTTCCGTACAGAGGAAAGCACTAAATTCCTTAACTCCAGATGTCTGGTTTTCTTTAATGGTAATGTTTTGAGGTTCCCACTACCCGGTTTTTGTTGCAAAAACTCCTATATACCTGGCTCCCCCCTTACCTCTTTGGAGCAGTCCCTCAGAGCTATCTGAGAGGCTGCTTCCTGGACTTGAGTCCTCAGAAAATCCACTAAATAAAACAAAATTCTCAACTTATAGATTGTGTGTGGGTTTTTTTTTCTTTTTCTTTATTTTTTTTTGTCAGCTGTCTGGAACCTTGGAAGTAATTTATCATGAAAGCAGACCTGCTTCTGGAGCCCCAGGTGTCTAGGTTCCCATATCTCTTTCTGTCTTTTTTTTTTTTTTTTTCTGAAGGGCCGCACCTGTGGCATATGGAGGTTCCCAGGTCAGGGATCGAATTGGAGCTATAGCTGCTGGCCTAGGCCACAGCCACAGCAACACAGGATCTGGCATTGCCATGAGCTGTGGTGTAGGTCGCAGACCCAGCTTGGATACTGCATTGCTGTGGCTCTGGCATAAGCCAGCGGCTACAACTCCGATTGGACCCCTAACCTGGGAACCTCTATATGCCGTGAGTTCAGCCCTGAAAAGACCAAAAAAAAAAAAAAAGGAAAGAAATTTGCTAAAAGAGTGAATCTTAAAACTTCTCATCACAAGGAAAAAAAAAAAAAAAAAAGCCCTGTAACTATGTGTGATGATAGATGTTAACTAGACTTATTGTGGGGATCATTTTGCAATAAACGGATGTCAAGTCCAAGGTCTGTCAGCTCAAGCTGACCTCCCCTTTGCATATCCAACTAGTCTTGCCTTGCTGCTAGCACTCCAGCAAGTGGTCAAATATCTGAGTTAAGATAGGCGACTTTATTAAGCAAACGGTGCTGAGTTCAAGAAGAGCTCTAGGAATTGGCACCCAGAAAGTGGTAAAGTCCGCAGAAACAATCAAAGAGCAGGAATGGGGCCCCTGGCATTGGGTAGTACACAGAATGACTTTACATTTGCAGAGGGTTGAATCTCTGGATCCTCCCAGACACTTTTAGAACCTTAAACCAGGCAAATTCTGAGAGACGGATGGCTCATTCCCCGTGCAGCAGAAGCTCGTAAAGAATGAGTGTTCTTTTTAGATCAGTCCCTTTAACTGCTCCCAGCATGTCTGTGCCAAAGGCCCTGACAAATGTCTGAATGCAAACCAATTTTTTCCGAGTTTTAATCCTGCCTTCAAAGCTCAAAGCTCACACAGTGGCCTCGCTGGCTGGACCTATGTCTCCCATCTCATCCAGTGCCACTCTCACCCTCTCTCTCTGGCCATGCCTGCGTCCTGTGGAAGTTCCCAGGCCCGGGATCAAACCCACACCACAGCTGTAACCTGAGCCACAGCATCAACAACACCAGATCCCTAAGCCCACTAGGCCACCAGGGAACTCCCCCCTCTTTCTCTTTGAACATGATACTCTGGCCACAAGGGTCTCCTTTTTGTTCTTGAACATGCCAAGCTCTTATCTTGCCTCCAGGCTTTTGCACGTGCTGTCCTCTTCCTGAGACCCTCTTGCCCCACACACTTCTAATTCCTGCTCATCCTTAAAAGCTCAGCTTAACAATGACGTCTTCAGAGGGAGTTCCCTGATGGCATAGTGCTTAAGGATCCAGCATTGTCACTGCTGTGGCTGGGGTTACTGCTGTGGCCCAGATTTGATCCCTGGCTTGGGAACTTCTACATGTTGTGGGAACAGCCCAAAATAAATTACTTCCTCAGAGAGCCTATCTCTGACCCTGTGGCTTAAATAAGTTTGTTTTTTTTTTTTTTTTTTTGCATACCCCCACTCCACTCTTCTCTCCCTGTAGCACTTATCACATTCATTCAGATTTTGATTATTATTATTAATTTCTTTTTTAGGCTGCAGCCCAGGCATTCTTAACCCACTGCACCGGGCTGGGGATTGAACAGGTGCCACTACAGAAACAAGCCAGATCACTAACCCACTAGAGCAGAGTGGAAATTCCAGATTTTGTTTGTTTACTGTTGCTTTCACTAGTTTAAACTCCATGAAGGAGGCGACATGTTGACTTTTCTTCACCATCGTATTGTATTCTCAGTGCCCAGCACGGTGCCTGCCACACGAAACGCTCTCCAAAAAATATTTTTCCAATAAATGAATGTGTGTAATGCAGAGTGTCTTCCTTCTGACGTGTAGACTAAATTAGCTTGAACATTTAATTGTGAAAAGATCAGCTGTCAACCTGTACTTAACTTGATTCCAACACCATTTCCATGGCTAATTTGATCTAAGGTGGTTAAACTTTTTGACAAGACACAAATTGCATCATGTCATTACCTTGCTTAAAATCCTTCAATAGCTTGCCATGGCCTACAGGAAAATGTCCAACCGTGTTAGCAGGGTTGACACATTCCTCTGTGACAGTGGATTTCAAACATTTTGAACTGTGACCCACAGTACAAAATAGATTTTACATGGCAACCCAGTACCCACCCCTATAAATATGTATATGAATAACTTACAATTTTCCACAAAAGAATTTTAACCTTTACTATAGGCAATGCGTTATATTTTCTACTCTATTCTAGTCCATATCATTGAATAAAATGTTGGTCATGACTTACCAAATTGATTTCACAACATAGTAATGGGTTACAAGCTGCAGTTCAAAAAAAGTGCTGTGTTGGAGTTCCCATCTTGGTGCAATGGAAACGAATCCAACTAGATACCATGAGGTTTCGGGTTCGATCCCTGGCCTCAATCAGTGGGTTAAGGATCTGGTGTTGCCCTGAGCTGTGGTGTAGGTCACAGACATGGCTCGGATCTGGTGTTGCTGTGGCTCTGGCTTAGGCCAGCAGCTGTGGCTCCAATTAGACCCCTAGCCTGGGAACCTCCATATACTATGAGTGCGGCCCTAAAAAAAAAAAAAAAAAAAAAGTGCTGTGTGATTTGTTTTTTTGTGTGTGTCTTTCTAGGGCCGCACTCATGGCATATGGAGGTTCCCAGGCTAGGGGTCAAATCGGAGCTGTAGCTGCGGGCCTACACCAGAGCCACAGCAACTTGGGATCTGAGCTGTGTCTGCAACCTACATCACAGCTCACAGCAACACCGGATCCTTAACCCACTGAGCGAGGCCAGGGATTGAACCTATGTCCTCATGGATATTAGTGTTCATTAACTGCTGAACCATGATGGGAAATCCAGTGCTGTGTGATTTGAACTTGATCTCCAGTCCCTCAAACCACACTAAGCTCGTCATAGTTCTCCTATGCTATGCCGTCTCAACTTTACTTGTATTTTTCCCACCACCTGTGGGACACTTGTACTTCAAAACTTAAAGTTCAAGTCTAGAATGAAATTAGAACACTCCCTAACACCATACACAAAAATAAACTCAAAATGGATTCAAGACCTAGATATGAGACCAGACCCTATAAAACTCTTAGAGGAAAACATAGGCCAAACACTCTCTGACATAAACCATAGCAACATCTTCTCAGATCCACCCCTTAGAGTATTGAACAACAAAAACAAAAATAAACAAATGGGACCTAATCAAATTTCAAAGTTTCTGCACAGGAAAGGAAACCCTCAACAAAACGAAAAGACAACCCACAGAATGGGAGAAAATCTTCGCAAGTGAATCAAGGGACAAGGGATTCACCTCCAAAATTTATAAACACCTTCTGCAGCTCCATACCAAAAAAAAATGAACAACCCCATCAAAAAGATGGGCAGAAGATCTAAACAGACAGTTCTCCAAGGAAGACATACAGATGGCCGAGAAACACATGAAAAGATGTTCAACATCGCTCATTATTAGAGAAATGCACATCAAAACCACTATGAGGTACCACCTTACACCAGCCAGAATGGCCATCATCAAAAAATCTACAAACAGGAAGTGCTGGAGAGGGTGTGGAGAAAAAGGAACCCTAGTACACTGTTGGTGGGATTGTACAGTGGGGCAACCACTGTGGAAAGCAGTATGGAGATTCCTCAGAAAACTAAACATAGAACTACCATTTGATCCAGCAATCCCACTCCTGGGCATCTATCCAGAGAAAACCACGACTCGCAAAGACACATGTACTCCGATGTTCATTGCAGAACTATTTGCAATAGCCAAGACATGGAAACAACCTAAATGTCCATCGACAGAGGAGTGGATCAAGAAGATGTGGTCCATATACACAGTGAAATATTACTCAGCCATTAAAAAGAGTGAAATACTGGCATTTATAGCAACATGGATGGACCTAAAAACTATCATGCTACGTGAAGTCAGCCATACAATGAGACACCAACATCACATACTTTCACTGGCATGTGGAATCTGAAAAAAGGACAGACTGAACTTATCTGCAGAACAGATGCTGACTCACAGACATTGAAAAACTTATGGTCTCCAGAGGTGAGACAGTTTGGGGGGTGGGGGGATGTGCTTGGGCTGTGGGATGGAAATCCTGTGAAATCAGATTGTTATGATCATTATACAACTACAGATGTGATAAAATCATTAGAGTAATAAAAAAAAACCACACAAAACTTAAAGTTCAAGTCTCAATGAAGCTGCTGGCATCCCCAAAGAGAAGGGATCACTTCCTCCTCTGGGTCTACCTCATCCCTCTTCAATACCTATATCAGCATCCTTTATCAGAGTCTTTAATGAAATGTGTTGTTTGTGTTTACTTAGATGGTCCCACCAGGTTGACAAGGGACGCGTATAAATACATTGAATCATGGAAGATTCTTGGTCCTTTCTTGTCTAGAAAAGACATTCATTGATCCTTAGGCATCATTAGATACCTTTATCTGGATTCCTATTTTTCAACCCTCACTACCTGGTTAACAAAGGACTCATGAAAGGGACAGACTTGGTTTGTGTTCCAGTGGAAGAATTTAATGAGTCCCCATATGTTGCTGGAATAGAAGATGAGTTCTTATACTTTTTCTTACCTATTGTATATTTGCCATTGGGTCTAGGATTCATCCCCAGATGGTTAAGGACTGGAGAGATGTGATAGACCCAGATGGTGGTGCCTGGGGGACTTGGGTTGGACATTAGAGTTGGCCCAAGTTTGCCAAGTCAGTGCCATTCTGACTTTGAACACTGCTTCTTGGTTTGGGCTCCATTCTTACCCTTGGTGATTGAAATCCATAGCTGGTTTCCTTGGCTTGAGCTTCTGCACTCCATAGACTTGAACTCTCTGCTTTGGTCCTCTGTGTTCCTGACTATCTCAGGGTGAGAAATGGAAGTGTCCTCTGTTCCTCATGACTCCAGCGCTCCTTGGCTAACACTAAGAGTGGATGTTCGCAGATATAAAAATGACTAAGACTCAGTCCTAGCCCTTAAGAAGCATATAACTTAGAAAACATATTGAGTATCTGGAACTATCCTTAACCCAACATCTCTGCTTTTGGGAACTGGCCTTTCCTAATTGGAAGTCCTTGTCACTCATGGGTCCTGGGCTTATAGACCTTCAGCTTTTTGCTGCAAACTGTGCACGTAAGTCACCCAAGGTGGTCACAGAGTCCATCTAGCTAGGCAGAAATGCAGGTCCCCAGGGATCTCTTTGGAGCAGCAGTGGTGACCTCCTATAGCACTTTCCTCTGTCTGGAGATAGATATTATGTCCTCCCCCCTTTTTTTTTTTGGTGGGACCTGTGGCATGCAAAAGTTCCCAGGCAAGGGGTCGAACCTGAGCCACAGCAGCAACAATGCCAAATCCTTAACCCGTTGTGCCACCAGGGAACTCCAATACTTAAATTCTTTTTATGCCTGAGTAATATTCCATTAGAGAGATAAACCACATTTTGTCTTTCCATTCATCTGTTGATGACATTGGAGTTGTTTCCACTTTTTGACTATTGTGGATAATGTTACTATAAACATTTATAGTAACAAGTTTTTGTGTGGACATATGTTTTCATTTCTCTTGGGCATCTGCCTAGGAGTGGAAAGGCTGGGTCATGTGGTAAATCTGAGAAAATGCCAGGCTGGTTTTGTTTTGTTTTGTTTGTCTTTTTAGGGCCACACCCTCAGCATACAGAGGTTCCCAGGCTAGGGCTCGAATTGGAACTGCAGTTGCTGGCCTGCACCATGGTTGGATCCCTGCGAGGCCAGGGATCGAACCCGCAACCTCATGGTTTCTAGTTGGATGGTGCAGGCCAGCAACTGCAGCTCCAATTCGAGCCCTAGCCTGGGAACCTCCACAGCAACACAGCAACACAGATCCGAGCCATGTCTGTGACCTACACCACAGCTCACAGCAACACTGGATCCTTAACCCACTGAGTGGGGCCAGGGATCAAACCCAAGTTGTAATGGACACTAGTCAGGTTCATTACCACTGAGCCACAACAGGAATTCCCATGCCAGGCTGTTTTCTAACTCTATCCTCTTTGGCCTGAATTATTTCAACAGCTTTCTTTCTTTCTTTTTTTAAATTTTTTTGGGGAGGGCTGCACTGGTGGCATATGGAGGTTCCCAGGCTGGAGGTCCAATCGGAGCTGCAGCTGCCAGCCTACACCACAGCCACAGCAACGCCAGATCCGAGCCGCGTCTGCAACCTACACCACAGCTCATGGCAACACTGGATCCTTAACCCACTGATCGAGGCCAGGGATTGAACCCGTAACCTCATGGTTCTTAGTTGGATTCGTTTCCACTGCGCCACGACGGGAACTCCCTTCAAAAGTTTTCTAATTGTGCTCCCCACTTCTTCCTATACTCCTCTTCAGTTTATTCTTGCACAGTAGACAGTGTGTTTCTATTATAACCTAATTCAGATGTCTCTTCTTAGTCTCCTTTGGAGGAAGAGACAAAATCCTCGAAGCTGTATATGATCTGGTCCCTCAGTTACCTCTCTGGCTTCATCTCCTGCTATTTTCCCCTGCATTCACTTTGCTGCAGTTGCAATGGCCACTTCCCTATTCCTCTAATACATCAGGTAGTCCTGCGCCTCAGCGTTTTCGTACGTGCTGCTCTTCTGCCCTGAACATTCTTCTCCCCGATAGCTGCCTGCCTTGCTCCATTTCTTCCTTCTGACCTTTGCTTAAATGTCAGGTTCTCAATGAGACCTTTCCTGGCCACCCTATTTTTACCTCCGAACATGTCATATCACCACTCATTCTGCTGGAATTTTTTCTTTGGCACTTGATTATCTTACTTACATGTGTTTTACTTGTTTATCTAGTTTACTGTCTGTCTTTTGTACTAGAGTGAAAGTTCCACAAGAGCAGGGACTTTTATGTCTGGCTCATGTTCACTCTGCATACCCAACACCTAGATCATGTCTGTCCCACTGTAGGGGTGCAACAAACAAGGGAACGGATACATGAATGGATGACTGAATGAATGGTTACGAGCAGGAGCCTTAGAGTCAGACAAAAACCTAATTTCAAATCTCAGATCTTGGCGTTCCCGTCGTGGCTCAGTGGTTAGCGAACCTGACTAGCATCCATGAGGACACAGGTTCGATCCCTGGCTTCGCGCAGTGGGTTAAGGATCCAGTGTTGCCATGAGCTGTGGTGTAGGTTGCAGATGTGGCTCAGATCCCGCATTGCTGTGGCTGTGGTGTAGGCCAGTGGCTACAGCTCCAATTCGATCCCTAGCCTGGGAACCTCCATATGCCGCGGGTGCGGCCCTAAAAGACAAAAAGAAAAAAAAATTCAGCTCTTGGGGTTCCCCTTGTGGCTCAGTGGTAACAAATCCGACTAGCATCCATGAAGACGTGGGTTCAATCCCTGGCCTCACTCAGTGGGTTAAGGATCCGGTGTTCCCGTGAGTTGTGGTGCAGGTTGCATACTCGGTTCGGATCCTGTGTTGCTGTGGCTGTGGTGTAGGCTGGCAGCTGTAGCTCCGATTCACCCCCTAGCCTGAGAACTTCCATATCCTGCAGGTGCAGCCCTAAAAGAGCAAAAACGAAACAAAACAAACAAACAAAAAAACTCGGCTCTGCTACTTTTAGTAGCAGTGTGACCTTGGCCAAGTTTCCCTGAGCCTCAATTTCTTGCATGACTCACAGGGCTGATGTAAGAATTTTAATAAGATAATCTAGGTAGAGCCCTCAGTATAGTTCTTCGCATATGGAAAGTATAAGTGGACTCTAAAGTGAATAATTACGAAATATTTTCCAAAATGCATATTTGAAAACACAGAGGATGAATTCCTCGGCCACGGCTGGTTGCAGCTGGGCATGGCATCCTTGGATGAAAAATGGCAAGATTCCTGAATGAGCAAAGGAATAACAGATTTTGGGGGTCTATAAGGTATCTCCGGGGGGGGGGTTGGGGTCTTGTTCATTTTCCTAGTTTAGACACCCTTCCAGAAAAAGAGATGGGGCTTCCTCTGACTCCAGCTATGTCTGAAGCCTGTTCACCTCCACCCAATCCTTGTGTACCCTGACCTGGTTCACCCATGACACCTTCCCTATTGCCATAGTGACCATCCTGTCACAAGGGAATCCTCGAGAACGCCCGTCCCAGCAAATGTTGTCAGTCTAACTTTGCTGGCATTTCATCAGGAGGCAGCAGTAGCTGATTTTATGCCCAGCAGCAACTGGTGAGAGCTCCAAATCATTCTGATGTGGCATTGAAGGGACAGGTTGTGGAAGGGGTGACACCCCAGCACAGGGGCTCTCTGCCTTGAGCCTGCATCAGTATCCCTTGGGGGGCGGGGGTCTTGTGAAAATTCGAATGATTGAGCTCCACTCCCCGAGTTTCTGATTCAGGAGGTCTGGACTAGGAGACCAAGAATGTGCATTCCTTTTTTTTTTTTCAGTTTTTTTTTTTATTGTATTCAATTGTTAGTTCCCCAATACATTTTTTTTTCTGCTATACAGCGTGGTGACCCAGTTACACATACATGCATACATTCTTTTTCCTTGCATTATCATGCTACATCATAAGTGACTAGACATAGTTCCCAGGACAATGTGCATTTCTGACAAGTTCCCAGGGGATAGGAAGCTGCTGGGGAATTGGGGGACACACTTTGAGAACCATTGCTCTAGTCCAATCACGTCATCATTCCTAACCTAGGAATCGGATTCAGGAGGTCTGGGGCCTGGCCAGGAAGCTCCATTTTACGGAAGCACTCCAGTGGTCCGGATGTAGGTTTTTCCCACGGACCGACCACACTTCGTGGCACCTGGCGTTGTGATGTCCAGACCCTACCCTTGAAGGTACTGGTTGAGGAAGTTCTGGGGTGGGGTCCAAGGATCCATGTGTTGAACACGCCCTCATGGGGTTCTGATGCAAGTTCAAGTCTGCAGGTCATTGGATGATCCTGTCATCAGCGCAAGTGGGCGTGCCCAATGCACAGTGAGGCCAACCAAATCGAGATGTTAGGGTGTGGAGTAGAGAAAGGTTTATTGCAGGGTCAGGAGAGACAGGTGACTCATGCTCCCCCCCACCGATCCTTTTTTTTTTTTTTTTTTTGGTCTTTTTAGGGCCGAACCTGCAGCATATGGAGGTTCCCAGGCTAGGGGTCAAATCAGAGCGACAGCTGCCGGCCTACACCACAGCCACAGCAATGCCAGATCTGAGCCGCATCTGTGACGTACACCATAGCTCATGGCAACGCTGGATCCTTAACCCACTGAGTGAGGCCAGGGATTGATCCTGCATCCTCATGGATACTAGTCAGGTTCGTTTCTGCTGAGCCACAACGGAAACTCCTCAGCAAAGCATTTTTAAAGGCCAGGTGAAGGAGGGGCAGTCGCAGGGTATGAGATTAGCTGGTGCACTGTTCTCTGACTGGCTGATGGTGAGGGAACAGGTGGTGTCACGGGGGTGAACTTGATCAGTCCTTAGGCTCCAGGGGGCTCTAGGGGCTGTGCGCTCATGGTCAACACGTAGTTAACATCTTTCTATTTGGTGGGGGTTTTTACACTTGTAAAACAACCCAGGAATGCGTATTAGACATTTCAGAGAGGAGCTGAAACAGAGGATGTGGGCAAGGGCCTGTCTTGGGAAGGTCCCCTAGGGTCTTGCTTGGTTAGAAGTTAGCTGGACTGATGAAATAGCTCTTCCCTGTCCTTTGCAAGGCACAGTCAGGAGATGGAAAGAGAAGGGATATCCACATTAATTAGTGAGAGCGTGTATGGAAAAGGCCTTTGAAAGAACTACTTTTTTTTTTTTCAGGCCATTCCTGTGGCATATAGAAGTTCCCAGGCTACAGGTTGAATTGGAGCTACAGCTGCTGGCCTACACCACAGCCACAGCAACACGGGATCCGAGCTGCATCTGTGGCCTGCACCAGAGCTCTCAGCAACGCCCGATCCTTAACCCACTGAGCAAGGCCAGGGATGGAACCCTCATCCTCTTGGCTATTAGTCAGGTTCATTACCACCGAGCCACAACAGGAACTCTGAGAACTACTTTTGAGAATAAGGGCCATTGTGCAGGTGGAGGCAGAGGATGTAGTTAAGCAGCTTCAGGGCCCCAGCAAGATCTGCCAACTTTTGGTCACTTGGGCAGGAACTGCTCTGATAGCAGTATGTGTAGGCAGACTCCTATTCATCCTTCAAGACCCTGCTCTGAAGCATCCGTTGCCTGACACTGACCTCAGCAACTTCCCTATGGCCAATACAAAGTTGTGTTTGGGGCACTCCCTCATAAAGAATTCTAAGGAGCCAGGATGGAGAGGAACCTCAGAGATCATAGGCACCTAGCTTCCCTCATGGCCTTAGGGACACGGCAACTGAGGCCCAGATAGGGAAACGGCCTAGGGAAATAATGAAAGGCCACAGCTCCAACACGAAAGGGCTCCCTACACATGACCTCATAATAGAAGCTTGGAACTGTGCTCAACATTTTATATGGATTACCGCATGTCATAATCTCGACAATCTCGTTAACTAGGCACTCCTGTGATTCCCCCCAACATCCTAAGACCCAGAGAGGTTTTCGCACCGGGGTTTATGTGGGCACTTGAGTAGAGGTTGCTACAAGGGCGTGAGCTGGAGGAAGCAAGAGCCAAGCAAACAATAACGGTCCCCTGATTGGTCACAGCGGTGAATTCCAGCCACCTAGCAACCGTGTTTGTGGAAGAGGATCAGCAGCGGTTTCACAACAGGGGCCCGGGGAGGAAAGGAGACAAAAACCGGCCGGCCACGTGATAACCGCGCATGCGCAGTAAGGGGGAGAGGAGGGTTTCCTCTGCCCAGAACAGAGTCGGGGGGGAGATGTGCAGTTGGGACGGGGGATGGGGGTGGGGGTCCTGGGCCCCAGCAGCAAGTTGGCAGTGATGCATTTGAGAGGTGGGGTCTTGGACACAGCTAAGGGAGAAGCTGAACTGGGGGTTGCGCTCAGAGCTGTCTGAAGCAAAACTTCTGCTCTTGACTTTGACATCCGTGGGTCTTGTGATTTAAGGTGGCTCCGAATGGCCTGCATGCCTAGTTTATACATACAGGTCCACGGGCCCAAACCACGGACTTACAGATCCAGAGGGTCTGGGGTGGGGTTCAACCAGCCCCTCCAGGAGATTCTGCTGCGGCTCATAAGTGGACAGTCTAAAAGGTTAAGACCATTCCCCGGCCACAAAACAGCGGGTGTCATCAACACCCACGCAAAGACAAGCCACGCCTTCCCTGCCCCCTGCACCCTGCACTCGGATGTCTTCAGCTCTGGTCACAGCGCGCTGTTCACCGGGCGGGGTGTGCTTCGAAGTCTTCAAACGCTCTGACCAGAGGCCCCAACACATGGGCTTTTCCCTCGTGATACGAAAAGGTATAAAGTGATCACAGATGGCCCGTAATTACTAACAACTCATTCGTCTGTCTTTCCTTTCTCTCTCTTTCTTTCCCTTTCTTTCTACCTTCCTTTCCTTTTTAGAGCCACACCCGCGCATATGGACGTTCCCAGGCTAGGGGTCGAATCGGAGCTGTAGCCCCCAGCCTACACCACAGCCACAGCAACGCCAGATCCAAGCCGCGTCTGCGACCTACACCACAGCTCACGGCAACACCGGATCTTAATCCACGGAGCGAGGCTACAAATCGAATCTGTGTCCTCATGGATACTAGTCGGGTTCCTAACCTGCTGAGCCACAATGGGAACTCCGCCGTGCCGACATGTTTAACCACTGAGTTCTCCCTCCTCTTGGCAACTTATCATAATAACAGCTAATATATTTTCAGTTTATAAAATGTGCCAGGCACTATCTTAATTACTTTGCCTGTATTGCCTAATTTTAACTCTTATCATAACCCGTGGAGATCGGTATTCTTTTTATCCCCATTTACCACAGAGAGGTTAGGCAACTTGCCCAAGATCACACAGCTGGTAACAAACAAAGCTGGGATATGAAGCTGGGCAGTGAGGCTTCATTGCCAGCATGCTTACACACAATGTCTGTGGCCTTCTTAGGCAGAAGGAGCACATAAAGGAGAGAGTTACAGCTGGGGTTCCTGTTGTGGTGCAGCAGAAATAAACCTGACCAGTATCCATGAAGATGTGGGTTTGACCCCTGGCCTTGCTCAGTGGGTTAAGGATCCAGTGTTGCTATGAGCTGTGGTGTAGGTGGGAGACGCGGCTCGGATCCTGTGTCATAGGTGGCTGGGGCATAGGCTGGTAGCTGTAGCTTCAATTTGACACCTAGCCTGGGAGCTCCCATATGCCGCAGGTGAGGCCCTAAAAAAAAAAAAAAAAAAAAAAAAAAGTCTTAAAGCTTCAGACCTCACAACTGCTGAATTCACTCCTGGTGTCTCCTAGCTAGAACATCCCCTGTCACAGCAACTTTGACACCACCAGCACTCCCCCCACCCCACCCCCCTCAATGCTTGTCTGCACCCCCCTCAATGCTTGCCTGCACCCCCAGAGTCCCTCACGCTAAACCTCTGAGCCCAGCTGACACTCCTGCTGATTGGCAGCGGGCAGCCGCCTGACCCAGATGCCTCGGGGTAATTCCCCAGGCGGCTGCTCAGCTACACTATGGCCTTCCAGTATTTCGATCCCTTGACTGGCTTCTTGTGCCAACTCTGGACCTTAAACTTGGGTTTAGGACTGAGTCTAGTAGCCCATCTTTACTGTGATCCAAAGGGACCTGCTCTGGCTGGTCCTCCGGGTTTGGTCTCCATAGGATGTCCGCTCTCTCTCTGGCGCTGCAGGACCAAACCTCAACCTTGGCTGCTTTCTCCTCTTCCCCAGGGGGCGGTGGGGGGGGGGTCAGCCACTAAACGCCACATAGTGGGGACTCAAACACATTGCCTCCCTCTCAGGCTGTGCTTGTAGAGCTGTGCTTTTGGGGGGAGAAGGAAAAGGCTGATTTCTCCTGACAGATGCTCTTTCTAGCAGTTAAACTGGCCATGGCTTGGCCAGAGCGGCTCCTCTGTGGGTGGTGATGCCTCAGGGTGCAGCTGTCGAGGAATGTCAACCCTGCCCCTACGCCACCCTCTGGAGGAAAGAGGAAGTGATCTCAGGAAAAAAGGAGGAGAAAACTGCAGCAATGTCTGGCCCCCTATCCGGTCCTGCTTTGTGGGGGAGCCTGAACATGGGGGAGTAGGAAATGGAGAGGGGGGTGTTGCTCTAGCAGCTGGTCAGCTCCCTTTCAGGGCATTCTGGGGACTTCCACAGCCTCTTCTTCTAAGGGCCTGCCTGAGTGGTTAGCCAGGGCTGCCATTCCAATCCCCTGGCCCATCGATGCTCCAATGCAGGGCTTCTTAACCTGGCCTTCACACAGGGGGTTCATCCAGAGAGAGGATCTAAGAATTTGGATGCAGAAAACACATCTTTGTCATTAGTACTCTCTAACGTTAGTTTCCTTTAATTCAATGTAGCGTTTCCTTCAATTATATACGTAAGCAACACCTCGCGGTGGTATTAGCGGTAACTGTGACTGTGTCATCAGTGGAAGTCACAGATGGTTGCCTGTCGCATTACAACAGCCACCGGTCTCTTCAAGTAATGTTGATGCTCATCACTGCTTCGAAATGACGGTAGTAATGACACCTGCCATTAGATCTTGTTATTTAATGTGTGATAAAGATGCATATATATATTGTTATATCATAAATTCATTTTTAATATTTTGCTAACTATATTTCAGTATACTTCCTTCTTTCTTTCCTTTTATTTTTCTTTCTTTTTTTGGGCCACACCTCCGGCCTGTGGAAGTTCCCAGTTCAAACCTGTGCCACAGCAGCAACCCGAACCACCGTAGTGACCACACTGGATCCTTAACCTGATGAGCCACATGGGAACTCCCTTTCTATTTCTGCATGTTTATCTTATGCATTTAAAAACATGGTTCTACCCTCCTACGGTTTGTGTGTGTCTTTTTTTTTTTTTTTTTGTCTTTTTTTTGCCTGAGGCATATGGAGGTTCCCAGGCTAGGGGTCTAATCAGAGCTGTAGCCACCGGCCTACACCAGAGCCACAGCAACGCGGGATCCGAGCCATGTCTGTAACCTACACCACAGCTCACGGTAATGCCGGATCGTTAACCCACTGAGCAAGGCCAGGGATCGAACCTGCAACCTCATGGTTACTAATTAGAATTGTTTCTGCTGTGCCACAACGGCAACTCCCCATTTCTCGGTTTCTTGATTGTGAAATTCTAGATAAGGTCTTTGAAGTTGAAATTGTCCTGTGCCCCTGATGTAGTTTGCCGATCAGGAAGCCCCGCACTGCCTGCTGGCAAAGGGATAACCGAGGCGGATCCTGCTCTGGACCCTGACTGAGCCCTAGCACCCTTCCCTCAAGTCACAGAGAATGACAGCAGCAAATTCCAGGACATCTGTGGTAGCTACTTCCAGATTTCTGATAGACTAAGGGGCTTTGGAAAATTCTGTGGACTCTGTCGAACCAACTTAAGCCAGCCCCTGCCCACATTATGACTGAGAAAAAGAATAACCACTGGGGTACATGCACGAGTCCACACACGGCCTTACGCAAATATCCTGAGCAGACATAACATCACTTGCCAGGTTTACCTTTCAGCTTCGCTCTGTTTCTTATCCCCTGGCCTCTCCCGACTACAAAGCCAAACTTTTACTGCAGCTCGTACATCTCAGGATTTTGCTCATGTTTGCCTCTACACAGCTTCCGGTTGAGTATTTCTGCCAGACTTCATCAGATCCTCTGCAGGGACTCAGCACTCTGTGGAAAGAAAAATCCAGAACTCTAGCTCGGCCAGGACTCTGCAGTCTCAGTTCTGTGACCACATGGAACCCTTCCCAATTTTGGTAATTCCCAGCTTCCCAGGGAATCCAAGGCAATGCAAAGCTAGATTTCCAGATCATCTACACTCTTGATCAAATCCAGGAGGCTGATCAAAAACCTTCACTGTTTCAGACCTGTTCTGGAGAGTTCCTGTGTCTGAGCACGGCCTGCAGCTTGCACAGCATCTCAGCTTTTCAAATAGTTGATGAGCCAGGTGCCATGAGACTCTCAGTATCCAGGCTTCATCCTTACTGCTTCCTATGCCATCAAGTCCTTGGTTCAGCCAACCCTGGACCTGCCAGAGCAGTCCTCACACTGGTACGTGAACATTTGACAAATAGAGAGGTGCCTGGCGATTTGCTACCTGCCCGGGGCATCTGCGTGGAGTGAGGTAAGGAAGAAATCCACTCATTTGGAATGGGGTCTCTCTGAACCCTGGAGGATATACAGCAATCCTTACTTTCCACTGGGCACTATTTTGTTGCTGGCCCACTACTGCTAAGTGCCAGGAAGCAAGTTAGTTGGGGTAAAGAGCTCCCTGGAGAGGGCTCTGGCCCGTCTATCATGCAAACCTGGAAAAGGCTGCCCTTAGGAGGGTTGGGGTTGCGAGGGGGTGGCAGACGTGCGATCCCGCCCATTGCAACCCGAAGCCTTCAAGTCAGCTGGCAGCTTCTGCCTCATTCGGGCCACTGTCACCCATTAGCAATGCCATCCTAGCCCCACACTTAGTTTTATTTTTTTTTCTGGCCACACCCACAGCATGCAGAAATTCCAGTGCCAGGGTTTGAACCCGGGATACAGCAGTGACAGCACTGGATCCTTAACAACTAGGCCACCAGGGAACTCCCCACACTTTGTTTATAGCCTAGGTGCCATCTACCGCCTTACGGCTTTGTGCTTAACCCTTTTAAAAACTTAAGTATTTTAACAAATACGTTTCATGATGACTATGTGCTCGGCACAATTCTAAGCCTGATCCATATAATAAATCATTTTATCTTTAATAACAACTCTCTGACAGGGGTACTGTTTTTATTTTGATTTTAGAGATGAGGAAACCGAGGCACAGAGAGGTAAAGTAACTCACCTGAGGTCCGAAGCTGGTAAGCATCAGAGTCCAAATTCAGACCCAGGAAGCCTGGCTCCATAGTGCAAGGGTTTAATTAGGATGCTATGCGATGCTTCTGACAATGCCCTTGACTTCCCTGTTACGTTCTAGCCCACAGCGCCCCCTTGCGTTTCATTTATTCCTGCCCATTCTGGCTAAATGTCCTGCCTATCACCACCCAGCCAAAACTTTACCCAAGAATCAGAACTGGTTTCTCTCCCCTCCCCCATCCTGCCCCCCAAGTGTAGCGGAGCTCCCTGGAGCAGATCCAACAGAGATGAGGGGTGGTGAGGGGCTGAACTGGCATTATATCTGCCATTATATCCTGGCAGTGGGGAAGGAAGGAAGGCAGCAGCTACAAGAGGGATTTTTGAGGGAAGAATCAGCAAGATTGTGAGGCGTGAGACACAAGAGGTCAAAAACATCTCCAGGATTTCTCAAATATCTTTTTTCTTTTTTTTTTCTTTTTTTGGCTGTAGGTTGCAGCAGCTTCATGTGGGATCTCAGTTCCCAGACCAGGAATTGAGTCCAGGTTGCAGCAGTGAAAGCATCAAATCCTAACCACTAGACCACCAGGGAATGCCCCAGATATCATTTTCCAGGGTGGGTGACCCGGAAATGGATAGTGATGCCACTCACTGAGATGCAGGCACAGAAGGAGGAGCAAGTTGGCAGGGAAGAGTCATAACAGCGGGCATCCATGGTGCACACACCACGCCAGGGAGAAGGCAGCTGCTGGTTAGTGTGCTTGTGTTATGGATAAGGGGGTGTGAGCTTCTGAGACTTGAAGCAACATTCCCAAAGCCACACGGTCAGTAGCCGGGTCGGGATTTGAACCCAGGTCTGTTTGACTCCATGTCTGTGCTTTTAACTGGCTGGATGGAAGGCAGTCAGCAGTATTCTGACCCCCTTCCTTTGCTCCGCCAGCTAGTTCAATCCTGCTTGTTGTCTGTCTTCATGCTTCCTGATCTGCTGCCTCTCTGGAGCCTTGATGGTGGCTTAGGCTCTGACCCTGGCTGCCTACCTGGCCATGACTTCCAGCCTTTCTCCAATCTTCAATGTCTGGATAACTGCCTTCCTGCCATTGCCCTCACCACTCCTTTCCTCTCAGAGCCCCCCCGCCCATGTTTCATCCAGACTCAGGATTCAACATACAGTTTCAATTTACAGGACTCGGTTTACAGGTTTTAACACCTTTCTTGAACAGTTCCCATCCAACACTGAGTCTCCATCCCTGGAGTCTTCTCTTTCAAGCTTGCCCTGTAACAAATGTGAATATCAAGCATCCAGGCTTGGACTCAAGTTTTCTCCTGAAACTCTGTGTCAAGGGATTCTTGAATGTAGTGCTGTGTGTGCATCTGAGCATGCAGAGATGGGTTCCACAAGATGGGTAGCCCTACTAGCATTTAGTGGTCAGAGGTCAGATGTCCCCAGCATTGCTGGACAGTCCCCCACCGTGAAGAATGCTCTGGATTCTGGAGTGCCTATCATGGCTCATCAGAAATGAATCTGACTAGCATCCATGAGGATGCAGGTTCGATCCCTGGCCTCACTCAGTGGGTTAAGGATCCGGTGTTGCCGTGAGCTGTGGTGTAGGTCGAAGATGCAGATCTGGTGTTGCTGGGGCTATGGTATAGGCCAGCAGCTGTAGCTCTGATTGGACCCCTAGCCTGGGAACCTCCATATGCCATGGGAGTGGCCCTAGAAAAAGACAAAAAAAAAAAAAGAATGCTCTGGATTCTGCCTCACTATTGAATGCCACTTCCTGCTACCCAGTTATTCATGTAGGTTAAAAAATATCTGTTCATAATGATCTGTTCCTAGAACATAACTCTGCTTTATACATTAACACGAAATATTTTTTGCATGGTTGTAGCGTATGCTTAAAATTTCCAGGAATACAACTACTATGTAAATTGAAAGATAATTGGACTTTGTTTTGTTCAGAACTCTCCCAAGAGTCGTTTAACATTTCCTGTTGTTGTATTTTTGGCTGTGCTTCAGCACGTTGAATTTCTTGGGCCAGGGATTGAACACGCACCACGGCAGTGACCAGTGACAACTTCTTAACCCACTAAGCCACCAGGGAACTCCTAGCAATTCTGAAGATCAAGTTGCTGATGGCAATGCTGCTCATGGTAATTGAGTCACTAATGCAATGTCCTGTAAGGGTCTGCATTTACAGCACAATTTTCGCCGGTGGTATTTCTACATCGTGCAAGTTTCTGCCTGTTTTCTTAGATCTTCTGGCTTGGTGTGGCCTGAACATTTACAGATGGATCAATTACAATCACTTTCCTTTTATTTCTCCATAACACTACATTGAAGCCTTTCTCTGTCTCTGTCTCTGTCTCTCTCACACACACAAATACGTAAAACTGGTCAGAATCGCCATTAATAACAGGTCTACAACTAACAAATGCTGGAGAGCATGTGGAGAAAAGGTGAACCCTCCCTCTCTGTGGGTGGGAATGTAAACTGGTACAACCACTATGGAAAGTAGTATGGAGGTTCCTCAGAAAACTAAATATAGAACTACCATATAATCCAGCAATCCTACTCTTGGGCATGTATTTGGACAAAACTTTCTCTCAAAAAGATACACACACCCCTATGTCATTGCAGCACTATTCACAATAGCCAAGACATGGAAACAATTTGAAAGTCCATTGACAAATGAGTGGATTAAGAAGATGTGGTACATATATACAATGGAATACTACTCAGCCATAAAAAAGAACAAAAGAATGCTATTTGCAGCAACTTGGATGGAACTAGAGATTCTCATACTAAGTGAAGTAGGTCAGAAAGAGAAAGATAAATACCATATGATATCATTTATACGTGGAATCTAAAATATGGCACAAATGAACCTATCCACAGAACAGAAACAGACTCAGACTCAGACTTGCTCTTACTAATGAGGTAGGGATGCAGTGGGATGGACTGGGAGTTTGGGGTTAGTAGATGCAAACTATTACATTTAGAATGGATAATCAGTGAGGTCCTATTGTATAGCACTGTGGACTATATCCAATCTCTTAGAATAGACCATGATGGAAGATAGTATGAGAAAAAGAATGTATATATATGTATGACTGGGTCACTATGCTGGACAGCAGGAATTGGCACAACACTGGAAATCAACTTTAACAAGAACAACAACAAAAAAACAAGTACACAAAACTACGTGTATAATAAGTGTATTACATTGTCCACGACTTACCTTGTTTCATTTCAGGAGAATGAAAGGATGGTAGCAAATTGTTTGTTAAAAATACAAGCACTAGAGTTCCTACTGTGGCACAGTGGGATCGGCAGCACCAGGACACAGGTTTCAATCCTCAGACTGGCACGGTCGGTTAAAAGGATATGGTATCGTGGCAGCTGCGGCTTAGGTCGCAACTGTGGCTCGATCGTATCCCTGGCCCAGGAACTCCATGTGCCACAGGGTGGCCAAAAAAGAAAGAAAAAAATGCAAGCACTTATTAAAGTGCCTGATGCTGTTTCAAATACTACATATCGCTCACTTAATGGTCACAAAACCCACGTGAGCTGAAGACTGTTTTCACTTCTAGTTTGCAGATGAAGAAACTGAGACACAGAGAGGTGAAGCAATTTGCCAAGGTCACACAGCTACTAAGTGATAGAGCAGCAATCTGAGCTACTCCAAACGCAGTGCATATTCACCTGCTGGTATGTTTATTAGTGTTAGAACAGATTCAGGACAATTCTAAGGGCAATATATTCCAAAATTCTTTGAAAGTTTCTAGAAAAATTACGGAGAACCCCAGGAGGATAGTGAGTACTCATATACATCTGGGTATGTTAGCTTGACACACACAGCCAGAGAAGTGACCTGAGGCAAGTTGAGTGGTATCTTATTCCCTAATTGCTTCTTGTGTTCAATCAGATTGTATAAGGCTCAAGGGCAGCTCTGTGCCAATCATACTTTCCATTTGAAAAAACAAAATAGGAGTTCCCGTCGTGGCGCAGTGGTTAACGAATCCAACTAGGAACCATGAGGTTGCGGGTTCGGTCCCTGCCCTTGCTCAGTGGGTTGACGATCCGGCGTTGCCGTGAGCTGCGGTGTAGGTTGCAGGTGCGGCTCGGATCCCGCGTTGCTGTGGCTCTGGCGTAGGCCAGCGGCTACAGCTCCGATAAGACCCTAGCCTGGGAACCTCCATATGCCGCGGGAGCGGCCCAAAGAAATAGCAAAAAGACAAAAAAAAAAAAAAAATGAAAAAACAAAATAGGAATTCCCATTGTGGCTCAGCGGAAACGAATCTGACTAGTATTCATCAGAATGCAGGTTTGATCCCTGGCATTGCTCAGTGGGTTAAGGATCCCGCATCACAGTGAGCTGTGGTGTAGGTCGCAGACGTGGCTCTGATCTGGCGTTGCTGTGGCTGTGGTGTAGATCCAATTCGACCCCCAGCCTGGGAACCTCCATATGCTGCAGGTGTTGCCCTAAAAAGACAAAAAAAAAAAAAGAAAGAAAGAAAGAAAAAAGAAAATACATCATCTGACACTGATTATGGCAATAGGACCAAATAGGTTCCATTCGGACTCTCCTGGGAAATCCCCATGCCATCAGCAGTCAGCCACCTCCATAGGACTTGGTGACAGCTACGTGAGATACTGAGACTTTTATTGTTCTCCCCACTTCCCCTTTTATTGGCCTTGCTCGCAGCACTAGGAAGTTCCCAGGCTAGGATCCAACCGAACCACAGTGGTGACAATGCTGGATCCTTAACCCGATGCACCACAAGAGAACTCCCCTTTATTGTTCTCAATTAACAAGATATACAGGGTGAAAATGCACATCACATATCTGCCTTTTCAGAGGAACTGGCCTTTCATTTTGCTCTATGAAGATGTAGCCTCAGTGGTTTTCTCTGGGCCCAGGTGGAGAACGGCACCGCTCATGCGCAAGCATCTCTGAGATCCACCACTAGATGGCAGCGTTCTCCAACCTTTGAGTGGCATAAAAGGCAAGCTTTGTTTAATGCCATTGTTTTTTTCACGAGTCGGAGGTCAGATTAACCATCTTTCCTGCCACCAGAAGAATGTCCAGACGTTTTCCGCGCTGCAATTTTGGGAAAGGTAACTTGCCTTTGGCAACTTGTGGACATTTGAACAAAAACCTTAAGTCCGTTCTGGTACAGCTGGGTCACCTCTGTTTTAGTTCAAATACTCATTGAGCACATACTATGTTGCAAATGCTGTGCTAGATGCTGGCGGTACAGAGATGAAGTGGAACAGGCTTGGCTCTTAAGAAAGGCACAGTCTAGTTGGAGAGGCTGATGCCTGAACAAAAAATATATATGATAGTATCATAAGCACAGTGATGGGGTAAGCACAGGCTGGGGCACCCACTTCAATCCAGAGGCTCAGGGAAGTCCTTCTGGAACAAGCGATGCTGAAAGCTGAATCTTTTTTCTTTAATGATTTTTATTTTTTCTGTTATAGTTGGTTTACAGTGTTCTGTCAGTTTTCTACTGTAAAGAAAGGTGACCCAGTTACACACACACACACACACACATATATATATATATTCTTTTTCTCACATTATCCTCACCATGCTCCATCACAAGTGACTAGACATAGTTCCCAGTGCTAGACAGCAGGATCTCATTGCTTATCCACTCCAAGTGCAATAGTTTGCACCTATTAACCTGAGACTCCCAGTCCATCCCACTCCCCCTGCCTCCCCCTTGGCAACCACAAGTGTGTTCTCCAAGTCCATGAGTAAAAACTGAATCTTGAAGAAATATATTAGCCAGAGAAGAACTTGGGGAAAGGGATTTGGGGCAGAGGAAACACACCAGGCAGAAAGCTTGCAACAGCGTGGGGTGTGCTGAGGACATAGGTTGGGGGCTGTTGGACACAATAAGAGAACACGGTATGACGTGCGGGGAAGGTAGAGGTCAAGTGTAGGAATTCAATAATAACGTCACAACTGGGAACTGATATTTAATATTTTTTATTTTTTAATTTTTTTTAACAAACAGCACATGAATAATGTCTTGAAAGCTTTTGCTGCCAACAGCTTTACTAACAAAAACAATTTTTATGAAATCCCACAGGACCATTTAACAACCTAAATATATACAAAAGAGAAGAACACAAGAATCCTTAATAATGAATCTTATAATAGGAAACAATATTTAAAACCCTCTGCTCCTCCCAACTACTTCCTGAAATAAGAGCATCACAGTCTTACCTTGAGAGGGACAATCTCTTCATTTCTTCCAATCCCCTAATGCAGCTCAAAAAACCTTCGGCAAACACTCATTGAGCATCTATCAAGTACTGAGCACTGTGCTAAGAGCTGCTTCCTGCGTTGCCTTCTTTCATATCCACGATAATTCCATGACATGGAATCTGCTGTTATCTTGATTTTGCAGATGGGGAAATCGAGGTTCAGAGAGGTTAAGTGACTTGCTTCTCATCACACAGCCAGCAAGTGGTGGAGCAGGAATTCGACGAGAAGCAAGTATTAGGTACAGAGGAAGCATAGGAAAAGAGAATCACAAATCATGTCAGTAAGCATGGGCTGAGAGTGACAAGGAAGACTTTCTGGTGGAAGTAATGCCTAAGCTGGGTTTAGTAAAATGGATACTAATACTAATACTAATAGTAGTGAAAATACTTCATACTTTTGAATATGCACTCTGTGTGAGACTCTGTGCTGAGTGTTTTGTAAGGATGACCTTATTTAATCCTTACAACAACCTTGTTATTTTTTTAATTACAAATATTTTTTGGCTGCATGCATCTGCAGCATGCAGAAGTTCCTGGGCCAAGGATCAAACCCCAGCCCCAGCAGTGATAACACTGGATCCTTAACCACTATGCCACCAAGGAATTCCGCAACAGTCCTATTAATATCCCCATGTACCATGAGGACACTGAGGCACAGAGAAGTTAACCAACTTGCCCAAGGTCACATGGTGGGTATGTGGCAGTGCCTGGTAGAGCCAGGAGGCCTTGAGTGAATGGGGGACATGAGCGAGGACATTTAAGGCAGAGGAAACAACCACAGGGCATGAACCGGCATACACGTATTGAGCATCTATCATAAGGGGGCTGCAAAGAGGTCTGGACTGCAAGGCTGGAGAGGTCCCCAGGAGCCATATTGTGAAGGGTCTCGGGTGAACTTGACCTTGACATGCAAGGAGCAGGAGGCCCGGAAGCACAGGAGGGTTGTAAGAGGGGAGAGATCGAATTCTCCCGATGGGAGGTGTTTTGTTCCTTTCGCCAACTTCTTTTTTTTTTTTTTTCTATTTTCTTTTCTTTTTAAATTAGTATTATTTTTTAATAGTTATTTCCCCAATGCAATTTTTTTCTACTGTACGGCAAGGTGACCCAGTTACACATACATGTACACATTCTATTTTCGCACATTATCATGCTCCATCGTAAGTGACTAGACATAGTTCCCAGTGCTACACAGCAGGATATCATTGCTAAGCCATTCCAAAGGCAATAGTTTGTACCTATTAACCCCAAGCTCCCCAACCATCCCACTCCTTCCCCCACCCCCTTGGTAACCACAAGTCTATTCTCAATGTCCATGATTTTCTTTTCTGTGGAAAGGTTCATTTGTGCCTTATATTAGATTCCAGATGGAAGTGATATCATATGGTATTTGTCTTTCTCTTTCTGACTTACTCAGGATGAGAGTCTCTAGTTCCATCCATGTTGCTGCAAATGGCATTATTTCATTCTTTTTTATGGCTGAGTAGTATTCCGTTGTGTACATATGCCACATCTTCCTGATCCAATCATCTGTCGGTGGACATTTAGGTTGTTTCCATGTCTTAGTTATTGTGAATAGAGCTGCAATGAACATGCGGGTGCATGCGTCTTTTTTAAGGAATGTTCTGTCTGGATATATGCCCAAGAGTGGGACTGCTGGGTCATATGGTAGTTCTATGTATAGATTTCTAAGGTATCTCCATACTGATCTCCATCTTTCACCAACTTGTTCAGGTAACTCATCCGGCATCACAGACATCACATACTTTTTCTAAATACGCGTACTTGTAGCTGCTACCTTCCCAGATGCTAACTATGACCACTACGCCAAAAGAAAGTGATTTTCCCGGTGATCGCCCTGGATGGGCAGCATCAGACTGTGCTGGAAGCTTGTTAGCTTAGAGGTGCGATTTCCACAAACAAGTATGGTATTTGTCTTTCTTTTTCTTTTTTTTTTAATATATATTTTTTTTTATTTTCCCACTGTACAGCAAGGGGGTCAGGTTATCCTTACATGTATACATTACAATTACAGTTTTCCCCCACCCTTTCTTCTGTTGCAACATGAGTATCTAGACATAGTTGTCAATGCTATTCAGCAGGATCTCCTTGTAAATCTATTCTAAGTTGTGTCTGATAAGCCCAAGCTCCCGATCCCTCCCACTCCCTCCCCCTCCCATCAGGCAGCCACAAGTCTCTTCTCCAAGTCCATGATTTTCTTTTCTGAGGAGATGTTCATTTGTGCTGGATATTAGATTCCAGTTAGAAGTGATATCATATGGTATTTGCCTTTGTCTTTCTGGCTCATTTCACTCAGGATGAGAGTCTCCAGTTCCATCCATGTTGCTGCAAATGGCATTATGTCATTCTTTTTTATGGCTGAGTAGTATTCCATTGTGTATATATACCACCTCTTCCGAATCCAATCATCTGTCGATGGACATTTAGGTTGTCTCCATGTCCTGGCTATTGTGAATAGTGCTGCAATGAACATGCGGGTGCATGTGTCTCTTTTAAGTAGAGTTTTGTCCGGATAGATGCCCAAGAGTGGGATTGCAGGGTCATATGGAAGTTCTATGTATAGATTTCTAAGGTATCTCCAAACTGTTCTCCATAGTGGCTGTACCAGTTTACATTCCCACCAACAGTGCAGGAGGGTTCCCTTTTCTCCACAGCCCCTCCAGCACTTGTTATTTGTGGACTTATTAATGAGGGCCATTGTGACTGGTGTGAGGTGGTATCTCGTGGTTGTTTTGATTTGCATTTCTCTTATAATCAGCGATGTTGAGCATTTTTTCATGTGTTTGTTGGCCATCTGTATATCTTCCTTGGAGAACAGTCTATTCAGGTCTTTTGCCCATTTTTCCATTGATTGATTGGTTTTTTTGCTGTTGGGTTGTATAAGTTGTTTATATATTCTAGAGATTAAGCCCTTGTCGGTTGCATCATTTGAAACTATTTTCTCCCATTCTGTAAGTTGTCTTTTTGTTTTCTTTTGGGTTTCCTTTGCTGTGCAAAAGCTTTTCAGTTTGATGAGGTCCCATGGGTTTATTTTTGCTCTAATTTCTATTGCTTTGGGAGACTGACCTGAGAAAATATTCATGATGTTGATGTCAGAGAGTGTTTTGCCTATGTTTTCTTCTAGGAGTTTGATGGTGTCCTGTCATATATTTAAGTCTTTCAGCCATTTGGAGTTTATTTTTGTGCATGGTGTGAGGGTGTGTTCTAGTTTCTTTGCTTTGCATGCAGCTGTCCAGGTTTCCCAGCAATGCTTGCTGAATAGACTTTCTTTTTCCCATTTTATGTTCTTGCCTCCCTTGTCAAAAATTAATTGACCATAGGTGTCAGGGTTTATTTCCGGATTCTCTATTCTGTTCCATTGTTCTGTCTGTCTGTTTTGGTACCAGTACCACCCTGTTTTGATGACTGTGGCTTTGCTATATTTCTTGAAGTCTGGGAAAGTTATGCCTCCTGCTTGGTTTTTGTTTCTCAGGATTGCTTTGGCGATTCTGGGTCTTTTGTTGTTCCATATAAATGTTTGGATTGTTTGTTCTAGTTCTGTGAAAAATGTCATGGGTAATTTGATAGGGATTGCATTGAATCTGTAGATTGCTTTGGGTAGGATGGCCATTTTCACAATATTGATTTTCCCAATCCAGGAACATGGAATATCTTTCCATTTCTTTCCATCTTCTTTGATTTCTTTGATTAAAGTTTTATAGTTCTTGGCATATAGGTCCTTTACCTCCTTGGTCAGGTGTATTCCGAGGTATTTGATTTTGTGAGGTACAATTTTAAAAGGTATCGTATTTTTGTATTCCTTTTCTAATGTTTCATTGCTGGTATACAGAAATGCAACTGACTTCTGAATGTTCATCTTATATCCTGCTACTTTGCTGAATTTATTAATCAGTTCAAGTAGTTTTGGGGTTGTGTCCTTAGGGTTTTCTATGTATAGTATCCTGTCATCTGCATACAGTGACAGTTTTATCTCTTCTCTTCCTATATGGATGCCTTTTATTTCTTTTGTTTGTCTTTTGTCTTTTTGTTGTTGTTGTTGTTGTTGTTGCTATTTCTTGGGCCGCTCCCGCGGCATATGGAGGTTCCCAGGCTAGGGGTTGAATCGGAGCTGTAGCCACCGGCCTACGCCAGAGCCACAGCAACGCCAGATCCGAGCCGCGTCTGCAACCTACACCACAGCTCACGGCAATGCCCGATCCTTAACCCACGGAGCAAGGCCAGGGATCGAACCCACAACCTCATGGTTCCTAGTCGGATTCGTTAACCACTGAGCCACGACGGGAACTCCAATAAATGCAACTTTTTTAAAAGTGCAGTTTCTCCAGCCCTATCCAAGACCTGGGGAACTAGGAACTCTGGAGGGAGGGCCTGGCAGTTTGTGTTTCCACAAGCCTCCGGATGATTTTGAGGCAGACTAACCCTTGAAAGCCGCTATCTCCTATTGTTTCCTCAACATTGCTTTTGTGTGTGGTTTATTTCCTCTCCGAACCTCTTGAGGTCAGGAGTCCTGTCTTTTGTTTGATCACCCAGCCTGCCACCTCTGCCTCCTCCCCCCCCAGCAAGGAACACCGTGCATATCGAGGCTTTGGTGCTGACTAGCTGTGTGCAAGTCCCTTCTTCTTTCTGTGCCTCAGTTTAATCATCTGTAAAATGGGGCGAATAATAATGATCAAAGGACTTCCCGTTGTGGCGAAGCAGAAACGAATCCGACTAGGAACCATGAGGTTGCGGGTTCGATCCCTGGCCTTGCTCAGTGGGTTAAGGATCCAGCATTGCCTTGAGCTGCGGTATGTATAGGTCACAGATGCGGATCGGATCCTGTGTTGCTGTGGCTGTGGTGTAGGCCAGCAGCTGGAGCTTGGATTGGACCCCTAGCCTGGGAACCTCCATATGCCTCAAGTGTGGCCCTAAAAAGCAAAAGCACAAAACAATAATGATAATAATAATACCTGTCTCATTCGGTTGTTGCATCCAAAGAGTTAATGTAAGTTCAGTTGTTAGGGCAGGTTTTCTTGACTCGTACTCCATTTTATATAGTATATTAGTTACTTGTACCTGGTGTTCAATCAAAACTCATGAATGGATTATTTTTAATTTTTTGTTTATTTTTTATTCTTGAATGGATTACATGAGAGTAGGTTTACACGAAGAGAGGAGAGAGTAAGGAAAGGTAGGCGGCATAGCAGGGCAGACAAAACAAGAAAAGCAAGCCTGTGTTGGACAGATTCAGCCTGCCCTCTGGATCAGCCTAGCACTCCTGGAGCCCGACTTTGCCAGGAGTCAAGGAAAGGGGAAAAGAGGCCTGAACATATGAAATAGCCAGAGGAGGCCAATCTACAGAAACAGATAGGAGGCTAGTGGTTGGCGGGGTTGGCTGGTGGCTGGTGGCTGGGGAATGTAGTGTCCCCGTTGGTGTAGCCGCTCAGTAGCAGGGTTTCTTTCTGGGTGATGCAGGTGTTCTGAAAGTAGATAGTGGTGATGTTTCCACAACTCTGTGACTACACTCAAAACCATGGGAATTGCATCTCAATGTTTAAAAACTCTTTAGCAAAAGAAAACAGGAGTTCCCGTTGTGGCTCAGCAGGTTAAGAACCTGACTAGTAACCATGAGGAGGTGGGTTTGATCCCTACCCTCCCTCAGTGTGTTAAGGATCCAGTGTTGCTGTGGCAGAGGTATAGTCCAGAAGCTGCAGCTCCCCTTTGACTCCCTAGCCCGGGAACTCTCTGCTGCAGGTGCAGCTGTAAAAAGAAAAAAGAACACCCCCTTCTCCCAAATAAACATAGTCAGTCTGAGAAGACCAGTCAGAACCTTTGCCTTTCTTTCCCATGAAGCCTCAAGAAACCAGGCACAGAGCAGGTGCAGCACCGAGACCAGGAAAGAAAGAGTCTCGTGGCTGGAGTCTGTTCGAATTTATTTGCTTACCATATAGGGGCACCCAACTCATTTCCTGTGTCATTATTTCTAAAGACATTAAAAAAAAAATCGACGCTTTCATTAAGACCCACCACATTAGTGGCATAAAATTAAATTGCAAGTGAAAGGCATAACCCGATTATAATAAAAGCACACCCCCATCCTGGCACAAAATGGAGAATCTCAGAAACATGCGTGTCACATGCTCAAATCCGACGTGGGTGAAAATATCAACCTTTTATTTTCCCCCCGGTCCTCGGGCAACGTAACCCAGTCAAATCGTCCTGGCAGATTTAATTATATCCCCAAAGGGCACAAACCACTTAATTTTCCCTCCCAGCTTTTAGAGTTTCCAGGAAAATCATTCAACGATTATTTTACTGAGTGATGAAAGCAGCCTTATGCCTTTATAATACAGGATGGATGAATTAGGTCTTGGGGACTTTGGAGGTTTCAGTATATGTTCCACCTTGTTAGCTGTGGTGGGGGAGGCCACTTTATTTTATGCAAGATAGTCTAACATGACTGCTTTATAGACCCCTCTCTGTGACAAATCTGCTGGCTGCCAAGAGAGTTCTACCAGGAAAATCCAAGACGAGAAGCAAAATAAATAAGCACGAAGCGATGAATGCTAGAAAGAGTAATTTAAATGAAGGCAAAGGAGAGGACGTGCAGCCTAATGGTTAGAGAAAAGGATGCCACATGCCACAGACCTAACTGTATTCGCTCTCAATCCTAAACCAAACTTAAAAATACGGATCTCGGAGTTCCCGTTGTGGCACAGCGGAAACAAATCCGACTAGGAACCATGAGGTTGCGGGTTCGATCCCTGGCCTCGCTGAGTGGGTTAAGGATCTGGCATTGCCGTGAGCTGTGGTGCAGGTTGAAGTCTCGGCTCAGATCCTGCATATGGGAACCTCCATGTGCTGAGAGCCCTAAAAAGCAAAAAACAAAACAAAACAAAAAAACCCCCCATGAATCTCTATAGTTCAAGGGTTGAGCATGTACACTCTAGAGTTAGGTCACCTGAGTTCAAACATCGACTCTGTTTTCTGTTATCCTGACCTTCTTAAGACATTAGTCTATTTATTTCTTTCAGAGTCCTTTCCGTAATCTTTATTATGACCTAACTTCCACTCGATTATAAATTCCATGGATAAGGAAAGAGGCCATGTCTGGCTTGGCATATGATACATACTCAGTAAACATTTGTAGAATTGAATAGAATCCTTCACTTTGTGTCCTTGGGAAACTTAACTCTCGAAGTCTTGGGGTCTTTTTCTGTCTATCAATTGGGGATGGTTGTCATACCCACTTAATAGGGTTGTTGAGAGAAATCTACATAAAAGTACAGTGCCTGGGAATTCCCGTCATGGTCAGTGGTCAATGAATCTGACCAGTATTCATGGGAATGTGGGTTCGATCCCTGGCCTCACTCAGTGGATGGGTGATCTGGTGTTGCTGTGGGCTCTGGTGTAGGTCACAGACGTGGCTCGGATCCCATGTTGCTGTGGTGGTAGCGTAGGCTGGAACCTCCATGTACCTCAGGTGCGACCCCAAAAAGACAGAAAAAAAAAATTACAGTGCCTGGCACCTAGCAGGAGCTAAAAAATTCTCCCTGTTATTATGAAAGGTATTTCTGCATAAGCAGTATACAGATACTGGAACAGGCAACTCAATAGTCTCAATAGGCTTTCTTTTTTCTTGGCTGCACTGTGGCATGCAGAAGTTCCCAGGCCAGGGATCGAACCGGTGCCACAGCAGTGACAACGTGGGATCCTTAACTGTGCCACCAGGGGAACTCCTCAATAGGTTTTCTTTAAAAATGGCGTGTTATTTGTTTTAAAGAAATCATCTGAAACACACCTAGCAAGAATGCTAATGCAGGGAGTTCCCTGGTGGCCTGGTGGTTAAAGGATCTGGCATTGTCATTGCAGTGGCTCAGGTCGCCACGATGGGGAGGGTTCTAGCCCTGGTCCGGGAACTTCTGTATGCCACAGATGCAGCAAAAAATAACCAGGATATTATAATTTTTTTCTAAAAAGTAGATAAAAAAAGTAGACAATTCCCCTAAAGAGATGAAGGTGGGGGAAAAGAAAGAAGGGCATTTGACCTGATCATCATATTCACAAAAGGCTTCACCTTCAGACTTTTGAAGTTGTCACTGAATGAATGTACAGTCATGTGACAAAAAGAAGCTGTTTATCATATAACTTTAAACTTCTGTCTCATCACTCAGCCCACTACCTTACTGCAGTATGAATTAATTTTTAAAATAAATCTGGCAATTATCTTGTGACTAGCACAATAATATTGTAGAACATTTGCCATCTGTGGTGGAACACTTAAATTAGAATTAGTCTATAGATTATGAGTGATTCATGGTCATGAACCAAATCCCTAATTGGCATAATAGTCGCTATTATGTTAAAAACCCTGTGACATTAATTAGGGGCAAAGATTCCAAACTGTGACATCAGTCAAAAAAATGCATTAATCATTTACTCCTAGCAAGCAGATAGAAACACATTAATGCATTTTTTTTTTACTGCAAAGTATAATTGCGTGCCATGTAAACATTGAAAATATAACCCAATTTGAACAAGCTCTTTGGCATTTATTACTCTATATTTTCTTTTGGGGTCACCCTGTGGTATATGGAGATCCCGGCCAGGGATGAGATCCGAGCCACAGCCTACGCCACGCCGAATCCTTAACACACTGTGCCAGGCCAGGGATTGAACCTGCATCCCAGTGCTTCAGAGATGCCGCTGATTCTGTTGCGCCACAGCAGGAACTCCTGGTATTTAGAATATCTATGTAGGAAGAGTCTTAGTACTTGGAAATAGCCGTTGCGAGTCTGGCTAGCCGAGAAGCCACAGGTGATACTAAAATCTATCGCTTTGGGAGGTGTGGGGCCTTGAGCTTGATGTTGGAGTTGAAGGCAGGAATGATTTTTGAGATCCTTTCTAACCGTGAGGTCTAGTGAGCATTTGAGTAAAACCCTCTGGGGGAGAAATGTGGGTCCCTGGAAAGGGAAGGACTAGAGATGGAGGCATCTCTCTGTCCAATATTCCTCTTTCCGTGTTTTGCCTGGGGCTTCCGGAGGGAGGGGGGCCCAGGGGGCTGGGACAGACTGGATGAGCCTTTTCTGAATGTGGATGTCCTAATGCAAAATTCAACTCCCTTCTGTGAATCCAAACAGAGTAGCAGCACACAGGGTTGCCATGGCTACCGCTCTATTGCACAATCTCCGGGCTGATGCCAGGAAGGGGTGGGTGCCAGACTGTGGCCGGCCCCTTCCCTGCAGCGCTAACCCCGCCTCGTGAGCTCCTTCATGGGTCAGGCCGTGCCGGCCAGCAGAGGGCTCTGCAAGGCCTGCTGTCCAGCCCGAGAGACTGCCCTGAGGGGCCTCACCCTGCCGCTGTCGCTGTCCCTGCTGCTGCTGCCACCTTGCATCCCTGGAGAGGGGCAATGGCTTCCAGAGAGACTAAACAGCTCCACCTTTGCAGGGGAGAGGGCTCTCCCGAGAAATGGGGCTGGCTTGGTCTCCGTCCATCCGCACACGCTCTCCGGCCCCTGGCTGACTCTGGTCCAGGGTCCCCCACCCCCACCAGGATTGCTGGGTGGGGCTACCCTCTTCCACACGCCCTCCTCCTCTCATCCGTGTTGTGTTCGTCCTCTTTTCGGAGTTCTTCTCTTCTTTCTCCTCTAGCTTTCTGCTTCCCCTCTACTTCTTGAGCTTTCCACAGCCCCCCCCCGCCCTTTCCCTCTTGTATTGCTCTTTATTTGATCCTTCACTCTTTTCCCACTCTTTTTTTTTTTCTTTTTCATCCTTACCCAACGCATCTGAAAGTTTCCAGGGCAGGGATCAAACCCACACTTCAGCAGCAACCTGAGCCACTGCAGTGACACTGGGTCCTTAACCCACTGAGCCACCAGGGAACTCCCTGACTTCTTTTTAAAAAAATCTTTCCCCTGTTATCCTGTTTTCTTTTTTCCTCTCTTTCTTGTTATCTGATCATTTATTTCTCTCTTCTTTCTTTCTGATCTCCTAACTCAGTTTTATCTTCCATTCTTTTGGGGGGGGGCATATCCGTGGCATGTTGGAAGGGCCAGGGATTGAGCTCGAGTCCCGGCAGTGATCGGAGCCACAGCAGTGACAAAGGTGAATCCTTAACCCACTGAGCTACCAGGGAACTCCTTCTCTGCCATTCTTTATCCAGGGATTGCAAACTGGTGACTGGTGAGCCAATATCAATCCATAATTGGGTTTTGTTTGGCCCACAGGGTGTTTTTTTCTCTAATAATTTTTTTTTTTTTGCTAACATTAAACAATCATGAGATTTTAAAAAAAAACCTCGAGTTTGGACTTTACTTGAAAAACAGACTGTTTAGTAAACCCGGCCCACGTTCCTGCAAGGCAGCAATCAGTGGAGCTGAGTCAGGCTGCCTTTGACAAAGCGGACACTCTTCGGGGCCTCCTCCCCCACATATGCTACCATGTTGGCCCCTGTAGGTATAAGGATTTCAATTTCCTTCTTTTTTTTTTTTCCCCTCATTTTAGGGCCACACCTGCGGCATATGAAGATTCCCAGGCTAGGGGTCTAATCGGAGCTGTAGCCGCCGGTCTACGCCAGAGCCACAGCAACGCCAGATCTGAGCTGCGTCTGCAACCTACACCACAGCTCATGGCAACGCCGGAGCCTCAACCCACGGAGCAAGGCCAGGGATTGAACCCAAAACCTCACGGCTCCTAGTCGGATTCGTTTCCACTGCACCAAGTAAGAAACTCCCTCAATTCCCCTCTCCAATATCTTTTCTTCTTCCTTTTCGTGGCTTCTGTTGAGAGGCAGTAAGCCTGCTGGTTAAGCTCCCAACCTGCAAGATCACTCAGATCTGTCTGGAGTCAAACTGCATTTTACAGAGCTGTGCAACCTCAGACAAGTCTCTCAAGTTCTCTGAATCTCACTTTTGTCAGCTGTAGAATATGGTTCTATTAATGCTTATCTCATGGGTTTACTGGGGTGGGTGGGTGGGATGATCACATGAGATAAAGCTTATAAAATACTCAGCATAGTGTCTGAAACACAATAGCCTCTCAATGAATAATACTTATTATTGGAGTTTTCTTGTGGCATAGCAGGTTAGGGATCTGGCGTTATCACTGCAGTGGCTCAGGTCTCTGGTGTGGTGCAAGTTTGATCCCTGACCCAAGAACTTTTACATGCCAAGGGAGCGGCCGAAATAATTACTTATTATCTTATTTACATCTTCTCCCATTGGTTTCTGCCCCCCTTCTTTCCTTTTCCCTATACCCTTCCTTCTTTCTCTCTCTCTTGCCTCGCTGCCCATTTGTATGTGTGTATGTGTGTGTGTGTTTCTAGGCCCTATGAGTCTCCTTATTTTGTGCTCTTATTTCCCTTCATTCTCTTTCTGCCTCTTTTTCTCAATCTCTGGGGCTTATTCAAGTATTTACTCTTCTTCTAGTTTTTCTTCCTTCCTTACCCTCTGCCTGGTTCCCCATCTTGCTCCCCCACCTCCAGGCCCCAGTCCCTCACAGGCTTAAAAATATAAAGTTGCAGGATTTGGGAATATGCGTATACGTAACATGAAGATACTGCTCATTGCCAGACCTTGAAAGAGATTTAGGATGGGCCAGAGGAAGTAAAGCCTATAAATAGAAAGATCCTCCCTTGTGAGGCCAGAGAAGAGCGAGACTGATGCAACCCCACTTCTAAATTCTTCAGGCCTTAGTACAGAGGGTGCAGTGCTGTAGGCTGAGCTTTCCCCTCTGTCCAAGATAGTACAATCCCTAAGAGTCCTTTTAACCTTTCTACTGTGAAATATTTAACATGTGCAAAAGATAGGCGTACCTTCTTGTTCAACCACCACCCAGTTTAAGAAATCAACCATTATCAATGCAGTTGGAGCCTCCTGTGTGCCTTTTTCTGACCAAATTCCCCCTCCTTTTCCTCCAGGTTTCCTCCGTCCTAAATTGGGCGATTATCATTCCCTGGATTTTTTTGTTTGTTTGTTTATTCTTTCACTGCATATGTATGTAGCAGCAGGAACCATTTTCATGGCTTTGCCAAATCCCTGGTAGCAGGTTTGCAGCATTTTGGCAGAAATGACAGAAAAAGAGGTTTTGGTGATTCTTTGGGGCAGAGCGCTTTCAGCTTCACACACGGTCTAGATGCTGCAGGCTGCCAACAGTTAGCAGTGTGTGGTGGTTACAAGCATGGACACTGCAACCACACTGGCTGAATCTCAGGGCTGTCCTTCCTGGCTTGAAAACCTGATAAAGTCTTCAGAACAGTACCTGGCACAGAGTAAATGCTCCAGCAATGTGAGTTTTTGTTTTTTGTTTGTTTTGTTTTGTTTTGTTTTGTTTTGTTTTAAGACTGCCCTCGCAGGTACTAGGTGGGTTCACCACTGAGCTATAGCGGGAACTCCAATGTGCGATTTTGCTTAGTAATCAGGAAGGGCACTTGCTGGCTAATGAAGGTGGAAGCCTTCTTCCTTTGGCGTCAACAAAGAGTAACTTTGCTGTACAACAGAAATTGGCTCAACATTATAAATCGACTCATTAAAAAAAAAAAGAAGCTTCAGGTAGATATCATGTGGTCTCTGGGACTCCAACTAGGAGAAGAAATTCATGGATCTGGGCAAAATTAACCCAGAGTAAGAGTTGTTTGGGGCCTGTCTTATTCCAATTGGTACCTTATGAGGTGTTCGATTCTTTTTTTTTTTTTTTTTTTTTGAAGAGCCACACCCATGGCTTGTGTAAGTTCCCAGGCTAGGAGTCGAATTGGGAGCTATAGCTGTCAGCCTACACCAGAGCCACAGAAACATGGGATCCGAGCTGCATTGTCAACTTAGACCACAGCTCATGGCAACTGGATCCTTAACCCACTGAGCAAGGCCAGGGATTGAACCTTCATTCTCATGGATACAAGTCGGGTTCGTTATTGCTGAACCACAACGGGAACTCCAAGGTGTTTGATTCTTGCAACAGAATTTCTGCAGAGTCCTTCAGATTTCCTTCTAAGAGTACATTCCTGATAAGGGCTTGAAGATTTTGCTATAAAAAGATGCTGCTGTGATAATGTCTATGCAATGATGACAAAGCAAGCTTGAATCTACCACCCCCTCCCTTCCCTGGGGGGAAAAAAAGACTTACCACAATGAACAACAAAAACAGAAACAAACCATAGATTGGTCTTAATTTTTGGCTGTGGACTCTGAGGTTTGACTCCGGGATCCTGGGGGTATGGTGGTGTCACTGATATACATGGAAAAGTTGATGTGAGGAAACAGTTTAGAGTGAAAGCTGCCTCTAAGTTTGAGCTGAAGAGGGTGATGGACTCTGCAAATGAAAATGATCTCTAAGCAGCCCTATAAAGTAGGAAGGCGATTGCTCCATTTGCAGATTGAACAAATCAAGGTGTAGACAAATGAAGTCATTTGCTCAAAATAAATAGCAATGGTTCTTCTCCGTGTCCAGACTCGTGGTTGCCAAGGGGGAGGGGGACGGACTGGGAATTTGGGGTTAATAGATGCAAACTATTGCCTTTGGAATGGATAGGCAATGAGATCCTGCTGTATAGCACTGGGAACTATATCTAGTCACTTGTGATGGAGCATCATAATGTGAGAAAAAAGAATGTATGCATGTATATGTGACTGGGTCACCTTGCTGTACAGTGGAAAACTGACAGAACACTGTAAACCAGCTATTATGGAAAACATAAAAATTGCTATAAAAATAAATAGCAATGGTTCTTCACCTTTAGGTTGTATCAATAGGTTGTGCTAGGGCTCAGGAATCTGCATTTTAAATAGTATTTCAGTGGCTCTGCTATGGGTGGTCTTTGCACAGAACACACATTAAAAATTTCAAATACATTCTGTGGAGGGAGTGTCATGTTGGGAAGAGGGTAGAGTCCCAGGAGGATGCAAATGGAAGTGGGTCTGGAGTTCCCTTGTGGGCAGTGCCTTAAGGATCCAGTGTTGTCATTGCAGCAACTTGATCGCTGCTATGACACAAGTTGGATCCTTGACCCTGGGAACTTCCACATGCTGAGGGTGTGGCCAAAAAAAAAAAAAGAAAAGGAAGGAGACCAATTTGGCCAGCACCCCAAAAATGTTGGCTGAGGAGCAGCTGAGTGCAACCAGCCCTTGGATGGATAAAGTGACTCCAATCCCTTCCTTCCATTCCAATTCAGTCTTCTTTGGCCTGACTGGGTAAATAGAGCCTATGTTTCCTTCACTTTATATTATGATTGCATCTTTGGTTGCTGGTATCTGGCTTGGGAGATATGGGGAGTAATCAGTTCTGGGGCCCAGAGAAGTGTTTGGTGCATTGAGACAGGGCCGTTGGGATGGACGTGAAGGCTCTGAGTGTTGCTTTGAACTTGCACGGTACAACAGTCTCAAAGCTTGCCACTTTGAGAGATATTGGTCTCGCGTGGGGTCAGAGATCAGTATTTACAGATGTATATTTCAGACACATCAGCATAGATGATAAATTATACCTCCACTCCATGAAATGAAATGCTTTGGCAACCATGCTATCTATTTGTCAGTATAGACCAGTGATCTGGGTAATTTAGCCCATCCACAATGATTGCATGAACTGCATAATTGCCAAGTCACCATCTCACTTCAGATTATTGAAAACATGGTCCCAGTTACCACTTGGGAAAGATCAAGTGAAAAGTGAAAAGATCCAGATAAAGTGAGCTGTGCTTGAAAAGCCATAGAACTGAGGATTGCTATGCAACTATAAAATCAAAGGCACGCTTGGCCAAAAGAGCACAGACTGGAGGAGGACAGCTTGAAGCTGTTTAAATTTCTGGAGGGACCAATAAAAACCAGCTGAGTTTTCCTCTTCCCTATAATCCACAAACCAGAGGATACTCAATGAAACAGACGGTAAATAAACATGGAACCCGTAAAGTGGATTCTGTCTTCCTGTAGCATGTCACCCTCTGTGGAAGTCACTACTTCAAGAAGCTGTAAATGGAAATGTTGGAACCATACTTTAAGAATGGATGAGATAACTTCATCATCAGCCCTACTAACATTTGCATCTTCAGCCCAAGTCAGGGAGAATTCATCTTCATGCTTCAGGTGCCAAGCCCATAAGTTGGTGGGTAGGGGGAGGTGTGCAGCTTTAAGAAAGGTTCGTGTCTCCTCAGAAGAGCAAAATATACAATTAGCACATGCTGTGGGTTTTCTATGGAGTTTGGCTGCTTTGGGTCAACGTACAGGAGGCCGGATCTATTTGGCACTCACTTTTCTTGGAGACTTTTTTGGCTTCGCTGAATTCACGATTCATAGAATCACAGCACCACACAGTTCAGAGTTGGAAGCATGCTTGAAGAGGACCTAGTTCAACCCTGTCATTTTAGATGGGATTCAGAGTAAGGAAATGACTCGCTTAAGATCATAAATCTAGTGATATGCATAGACAAAGGTAGAAATGTAGTCAGACTCGTTATGTGCTGTGATGCAGATAAAAGATTCAGATGCTTGTCTGAATTGACCAGATCAGTGCTTCTCACCATTGGCTGTAGAAGTGGTATTCAAAATATTTAGTAATGGGTACAGTACTGGGCACTAACTAATTAGAATGGAATCTGGAGGACTCCTGCTGGGCAGGAATTAACCGTTTAGTAACTGATTGAGGGGATGTCTGGGGATTCTGGACTGGAAGAGGTGAAGTGTCCATGGCACCCAGATCCCAGGGCATTTACTAACTGCATTGAAAGAATATCTCAATAGCTCCACAACTGGTAGAGCTATACCATGTGAATCACAAACAGTAGCATCTGGGGAGCCTTTAAAAACCTCAGTACCCGGGTAATTTGAATGTACAGCTGAGAGTGAGAACCATTGAGTTAGATGTTCTGGATGAGCCAGCTGGTTCTGAATGTTTGGGAGGCATATATATATAATATATATATATATATATTTTTTTTTTTTTTTTTTTGCTTTTTTAGGGCCTCACCCATGACGTATGGAGGTTCCCAGGCTAGGGGTCAAATCGGAGCTGTAGCTGCCTGCCTACGCCACTGCCACAGCAACGCAGGATCCTTAACCCAGTGAGCAAGGCCAGGGATTGAACCTGCATCCTCATGGATGCTAGTCAGATTCAGTAACCACTGAGCCATGGTGGGAACTCCTGTATTTCCTTTTAAGCTTAATTCATGGCCATTATTCAGGAATATAGCTAAGAGCCAGTGATCAAGCCTCTTGGACTTCTTCTAAGACCTCTCTTGGTTCCTAAACAAATATATCATGGCCTGTCTGGGATACCCAGTTTGTGTAGGGGGATAAGAAGTGTGAGGGGACAGATTATAACCTGGGGAACCAAAAAAGGAGGGGACAATTCAGATACTATGGGTGACCATGAAGAAATCAGACACAGGAAGAGATGTGCGGAGATAAGGAACACTTTTTAAAAATTTTTTGGTTGTGTCACAGCAAACAGTCACAGAAGTGACAATGTGAGATCCTTAACTGTCTGAGCTACCAGGGAATTCCAAGTGACACTTCTTGATGAATCACAACCACCATCATTTTTCCTCCAGCATTTTATTATCAATATTTAAAATCATACAGAGAAGTTGAAAGAGTTTCCTAGTGACTATCCATACCTCAAAAAACTAGATTCTACAATTTACATTGTATTTTGCATTGTCACGCACTTCTTCTTCCGATCTCTGTCTATTTCATCTTATTATTTTGATACATGTCAAAGTAAAATGCAGATGACAATACACTTCTCCCTAAATCCTTCGGTGTGCCTATCATGAACCATAGTTCAGCATTGGTTTAGGGTAGGTTTTTTGAGATTAGAGTCACATACTGGGAGTTCCCATCATGGCTCATTGGTAACGAACCTGACTAGTATCCATGAGGAGTCCATCCCTGGCCTCACAAGGATCCAGTGTTGCCGTGAGCTGTGGTGTAGGTCGCAGACTCGGCTTGGATCCCACTTTGCTGTAGCTGTGGTGTAGGCCAGTAGCTGCAGCTCCAATTTGACCCCTAGCCTGGGAACTTCTATATGCTGTGGGTGCAGCCCTAAAAAAATACCAAAAAAAGTTACAAAGTGAGAAGCATACATCTCAATTGAACTACCAGTAAGTTATGAAAAATTAATACTGGAATTCCCTGGTGGTACAGCAGGTTAAGGATCGGGTGTCACTGCTGTGGCTTGGGTTGCTGTTGTGGTGCAGGTTTAATCCCTGACCCAGGAACTTCTGCATGTGGCAGCTGTGGCCCAAAAAAAAAAAAAAAAAAAAAATTGACACACATGTAACCCAGACCCCTTTCAAGATAGAGAACATCACCACAACTTCAGAAAGTTCCTCCTTCCCTTTTCCAGTCAATACCTACCCTTAATCCCTCAGGCAACCACTGTTTTTTTTTTTGTTTTAATTTATTTTTATAATAGATTAACTGTTTTCCTATTCTAGAACTTTATGTAAATAGAATCATACAATGTATATTCTTTTGTGTACAGATTCTTTCATTCAGCATAATATTTTTAAGTTTCATTCATGTTGTTCGTATCAGTCATTCATTCATTTTTATTGCTGCGTAGTATTCCATTGTATGACTATACAACAGTTTTTTTTTTTTTTTTCCATTTACCTATTGAGGGACACATGTGCTATTTCCAATTTGGAGGTATTAGGAATAAAGACATTTGCACACTGAGGTATATAGAATGATTGACCAAAGGTGACCTGCTGTATAGCACAAGGAAATCTACCCAATAGTCTTTGATAATCTATATGGGAAAAGAATCTGAAAGAGAATGGATGTGTGTATATGTATAACTGAATCACTTTGTTGCACAGCAGAAATTATCACAACCTTGTAAGTCAGCTATACTTCAATAAAACTATAACAAATTAAAAAATAGGAGTTCCCCTCATGGCTCAGTGATTAACAAACCCCACTAGCATCTGTGAGGACATGGGTTCGATCCTTGGCTTCGCTCAGTGGGTTAAGGATCTGGCATTACCATGAGGTGTGGTGTAGTTGTAGACGTGGCTCAGATCCCACATTGTTGTGGCTATGGTGTAGGCTGGTGGCTGTAGCTCCGATTGGACCCCTAGCCTGGGAACATCCACATGCCCCAGGCGTGGCCCTGAAAAGAAATAAAAAAAGAAAAAAGAAAGAAAATGCTATGAGCATTCATATACAATTTTTGCTAATGATTTCATTTCTCTTGGGGAAATATTGAGGATAGAACTTTAAAAAGATTAATGTTGCTGTATATCTAGCTTTATAAATAACTGCAAGATGTTTTTCCAAAGTGGTTCTATCATTTTACACTCCACCAAAAAATGTATCCAAGTTCCAGTTGCTCCACATTCTGGACAACATTTGGTGTTGTCAGTCTATTTAATTTTAGCTACTCTTGTGGATGTGTAGTGGTATCTCATAGTAATTTTAATTAGCAATTTCCTAATGACTAATGCAGTTGACTACATATTCATATGTGTATTGGTCATTCCCATCTCTTATTTTGTCAATAATCTGTTCAAATATATTGAACATTTTTATTAGCTTACTTGTTTTTTATATATGCTGGATACCAGTCCTTTATCAGCTATATGCTTTATGAATATTTTCTCCTAGTGTGTGGCTTATCTGTTTTTCTTTTTAAAAAAATTTCCTTCTAAGGATGACCTGACCCCCTTGCTGTACAGTGGGAAAATAAAAAAAAAAAATTTCCTTAATAGCATCTTTTCATAAAAATGTTTTTAATTTTGATGACGTTTAATTTATCAATTTTTAAATTATGTGATTATTGCTCTCTATTGTGTCCTATTTAAGAAACTTTTGCCTACTCCCAGGTCATAGAGATATACTCTTGTGTTTTCTTCTAAAAGATTCATAGCCGGAGTTCCTGTCGTGGCTCAGTGGTTAAGGAATCTGACTAGGAACCATGAGGTTGCGGGTTCGATCCCTGGCCTTGCTCCCTGGGTTAAGGATCCGGCGTTGCCGTGAGCTGTCGCAGACGCAGCTTGGATCCGGCGTTGCTGTGGCTCTGGCGCAGGCCGGTGGCTACAGCTCCGATTCGACCCCTAGCCTGGGAACCTCCATATGCAGCGGGAGCGGCCCTAGAAATGGCAAAATAAATAAATTAATTAATAAAAAATAAATAAATAAAAGTTTTTACAATAGGTGTATGTTCCTACTTAAACTAATTTTTGTGTAAGGCTTGAGATAGGGATGGAGGTCCATTTTTTTTCAATTTGGATATCCAGTTTTCCAGCACCATTTGTGGAAGAGACTTTACTTTTTCTTTTTCGATTGTGTTGGCACCTTTGTCAAAAATCAAACAAGGATGTAAGTGTGGGTGGGTCTATTTCTGGGCTCTGTATTTTGTTGCACTGATCTATTTGTCAATCCTTATGTCAATACCACGGTCTTGGTTACCATATTTTTAGTAAATGTTGAAGTTAAGTGTAGTTTTCTGACTTTGTTATTTTAAAGATTGCTTTGGAAATCTAGGTCCTTTGCATTTCGAAATAAATTTTCGAATTAGCTTGTACATTTCTGGAAAACGCCAGATGGGATTATATTTGGTGTGTCACTGAATATTTTTTAGAATTCCATTCTAAATTAAAGTCCACTTACTGGCATTTTAGTTGTATTTCACTGTATTCCACTTTTAGTGATTGCTCTAGGGATTACAATGTACATCCTTAACTTTTCACTGTCTACTTAGAGTTATTCTTTTATCTTTTCACATAAAATATAGAACTTTTCAGCTGCTTAGGTCAATTTACCTTGCTTCCCATCTGTGTGCTGTAGTTGTCAGATGTATTACATCTCCACACATTTTTAAATCCAACATGATAAGATTATAGTCTCTGCTTTAAACAGTTATATGCATTTTAAAAAAAATTAAGAGGGGGAGTTTCCATCGTGGCTCAGTGGAAACTAATCTGACTGTGATCCATGAGGATGCAGGTTTGATCCCTTGCCTTGCTCAGTGGGTTAAGGATCCGGCATTGCTGGCGTAGGTCACAGACATGGCTCCAATCTGGCGTTGCTGTGGCTGTGGCATAGGCCAGTGTCTACAGCTCTGATTCGACCCCTAGTCTGGGAACCTCCATATGCCATAGGTACAGCCCTACAGAAAGACAAAAAAAAAAAAAAAAAAAAAAAAAAAAAAAAAAAATTAAGAGGGAAAAATAGATTTTGTATTTACTAAATATTTACCATTTCTGACACTCTTCATTCCTTTTTGAAGATTCCAATTTTCATCTGGTATCATTTCCCTTTTACCTGAGGAAGTCCTTTTATCATTTCTTGTAGTACAGATTTGCTGGACACAAAGTCTGTTAGTTTTCTTCTATGTGAAACGATTTTCATTTCACTTTCATTCTTGGTGAATAATTTATCTGGCTATAGAATTCTAGGTTAAGAGTGCTTTTTTCCTTTTTTAATTTTATTTTATTTACTTATTTTTGGCTTTTTTTAGGGCTGTATCCGAGGCATGTGGAGGCTCCCAGGCTAGGAGTCGAATGGGAGCTGCAGCTGCCGGCCTACGCCAGAGCCACAGCAATGTGGGATCCAAGCCGTGTCTGCGACCTACACCATAGCTCTCGGCAATGCTAGATCCTGGACCTGCTGAGCAAAGCCAGGGATCGAACCTGCATTCGCATGGATACTAGTCGGATTTGGATTCATCTCCACTGTGCCAAGATTGGAACTCCCCCTTTTAGCACTTTAAAGGTATTATTCCACTGTCTTCTGCACTCTGTTGTTTTTTGGTTTTTTGTTTTTTTTTTTTTTTTTTTTTTTTGCTAGTTCCACCATGGATCACTTCTTGATTATTTGTATCACCAATTCCCCTATATAATGTATCATTTTCTTTGGCTATTTTCAAAATTTTCTCTTTATCTTTGATCTTAATCAGTTTGACTATGATTTTCCTAGACATGTCTTTCTTTGTAAATATCCTTGCTGAGGTTCACTGAGAGTGCCGAATGTGTAAATGTATATCTTTCACCAAATTTGAGATATTTTCAGCTCTTTCAAAAAGGTTTTTTTTCCCCTGCTTCATTTTCCCTCTCCTTCTAGAACTCCAGTTACACATAAGTCACACCTTCGATACTGCTGCACTGATCCCTGAGGCTATGTATTAGTTCATTTTTTTTGCCCATATTTTCTTTTTTCTTCAGACTGGATAATTTCTATGGATCTGTCTTCAAGTTCACTGACTCTTCCCTTTGTCATCTGCACTCAGGTCTTTATACCCATTTAGTATTTTAAAATTTTCTGATATTGTATTTTTCAGTATCAGTATTTTCATTTATAGTTTCTATTTCTCTGCTGAGATTCCCAATATTGGCATTCATTTTAGGCATATTATCCTTCATTGAGCATAGTCACAAGAGCTGCTTAGAAATCCTTGCTTGCTAACTCCAATTTGAGTCATTTCAGAATTGGTCTTCATTGAAGATTTCTTTCTAGAGAATGAGTCATATTTTCCTGATACTTCATCTATCACCCAGTTTTGGATTCTAACCTGGGCTTCATAAATGTTATGTTGTGGGAACTCTGGGTACGGTTATATTTCCTTGAAGAATGTTGACATTTTCATTTGAACAGCAATTAAATTGGTTGGATTTCAACTGCAAATTTTGACTCCCGGGTGGCAGCTTGATCTCAATTCTTTTATCCTTGGCTCAACTTCTTGGAGTCCAATCTGCACCTCAAAAGTTCAGAGATCAACAGAGATTTGGGAAGAATTTGTACACAGATTTTGGACCTTCTCCACTTTGCTACTTTCCTTTCTGAGGGTCTCGGATACCAGGGACTTTCTCAAACTTATGGCAGAAGCACAAGGAAGCAAGCTTAACCGCACAAGCACATCTCAAGCCTTTTTTCAGATCACCTCCACCAATATCCCACTGGTGAAAGCAAGTCTCATGGCCAAAATCAATATAAATGGGATAATATAGACCAAAAATATACTATGTATCTAGTAGGAGGAACTATAGAGTCACGTGGCAGCAGGATAGAGAGAGGGAGGGTGAAAATTTGCAGATAGCAATTAAATTTACTAACTAGTTGTCTTTATTGTTTCTTTTCATTTCTTTTTTTTTTTCCTTCTTTTTAGGGCCTCACCTGTGGCATATGGAAATTCCTAGGCTAGGGGTCGAATGGGAGCTGTGGCTGCCGGCCTATACCTCAGCCACAGCTACATGGGATCTGAACCACATCTGTGACCTACACCAGGGATCACTGCAACGCTGGATCCTTAACCCACTGAGCGAGGCCAGGGATCGAACCTGCATCCTCATGAATACTAGTCAAATTGGTTTCTGCTGCACCACAATGGTAACTCTTATTGTTTATTTTCTGTCTTCCTGATTGTAATATAAGTTTCATAAAGGCATGGTTTTTTTCGCTGATTATCAGGAGTGCCTAGCATAGTACCTTAATATTTACTAGGTACTTAGTAAATATTTCTTGAATTAATATGTGAATGAAATCTTCCTGTCAGAGATAACGGCCCCTTCCTCCTGGCTTCCATAGCACCTGGTTTAGACCTCTCAGGTGACACAATATATTGGGCCTTGTATGTGACTTCTTCAGGGGCCACCATGGGACTGTGCATCTACTAGAACATCCACACTCCCAGCAGCAAGGGGGAAAAAGGCAGAGACTTCAAGCCTCAGCCTCCTCTCCTGAACCCTGAGAAGGCACTGTAGTTTGGTTGGGCATTGCCGGCTGCTCTAACACGTATTCAATATTCTGCTTGCAATGGCAGGTGAAAAGCGAAGGGTGCTTCTGACTCAAAAAAAGAACAACTATAATTATAAGGTGGAATCAAAAGAATGAGAAATGCAGAGTTATTCTTTCTATCCCCAAGCAAAAACTGTTTGTGCTGTCTCATCCCTGTCAGGTCCTATATTACACTAGCTGTCACACTGGCAAGGGTCTGGCACCATTTCCTCTAAGCTGTTAATGATCGATAATGACATATTATTTTATCTCTTTTGCAACTGGACAAGACATCATCTTAACCCCCAAGATCTAGTGGTTGGGAAAGAAGCTAGATGAGGGTAAACGGCTTTTCTTGGGCCCCTTGAATCATCTAACAGAGGGCTTGCCCGCCCCCCACCCCCGAGTCACTAAGCTCCAACTCCAGAGATTCTGATTTGATTGGTCTGGGCATGGGGATTTGTAAAAGAAAAACTCCCAGGTAATGCTAACATACAGCAAAGCTTGAGAACCTCTGCACGTGGCTTGAAACAATTGTCGCAAACCAGTAAACACCTGAGAGATGAGGATGCTGAGAAATTTCTCTCCACTGGATTGTTCCTCACAGCATGAATCATGGTATTTCTCCCATCTCTAAACCAGAACATCTCTTTAGGACTCCACTCCCCCATCTAGCTATGGCTCTATTTTTCCCCTTAGATAAACCTCCCTTGGAAATGATTATCTGGGCTCTCAGGCCCCTATTTCCTTCCTCCTATTCTCTATCATAACCATTCTAATAAGGCATTGGCTTCCACCACTTCTCCAAAACTGCTGTGATGGAGATCACCCACTGGTGATGTCACTTGTCTACATTATTAAATCCAAGGATGAATTCTGAGTTCTCCTCTTACGAGGTCCTCGGCCCACTCTTTTTTTGTCTTTTGTTTTTTTAGGGCTACACCTGTGGCATATGGAGGTTCCCAGGCTAGGGGTCTCATCGGAGCTCCAGCTGCTGGCCTACACCACAGCCACAGCAATGCGGGATCCAAGCTGCATCTGTGACCTACCCCACAGCTCATGGCAATGCTGGATCTTTAATGCACTGAGCGAGGCCAGGGTTCGAACCTGCATCCTCATGGATGCTAGTCAGAGTTGCTTCTGCTGAGCCATGATGGGAACTCCCCTCGGCACACTTTTTCACAGCTGGTCACTCACTCTTCCTTGAAATCCTTTGTTCACTTGGTTTCAAGGATACTACGCTCCCTTCTTTATCTGCTTACATTTCCGGTCACTTCTTCCCAGTCTCCTTTGTCGGTTTCTCCCCATCTTCCTGTCCTCTAAGGGTGGGAACACCCAGGACTCAGCCCTAGTACCTTTCCTCCTCTCTATCTACACCTGTTCCCTAGAGGATCTCATTCAGCGTTTTATTTTATTTTGTGCTTTTTAAGGCCACACCTGAGGCATATGGAGGTTCCCAGGCTAGGGGTCCAATCAGAGCTGTAGCCACCGGCCTACCCCACAGCCACAGCAACGTGGGATCCGAGCTGCGTCTGCAACCTACACCACAGCTCACGGCAATGCTGGATCCTCAACCCACTGAGCAAGGCCAGGGATCGAACCTGCCGCCTCATGGATGCTCGTCAGATTCGTCAACTGCTGAGCCGCAAAGGGAACTCCCAGGGTTTTACTTTCATAAACCATCAATACAGTGGCGATTCCAACTACCTACCTGACATCCACACTTAGATGTCAGTTGGGTATTTTAAACTTAACACGTCCAAACTCACTTCCTGGCCTTCCTTCCCCAATGCTCCTATGTCTTTCACATCTCAGTATATGGCAACTCCTTATTCCTTCTGCTAAGACCCCAAATCTTCCGGTTATCCGTAACATCCGATCGATCAGAAAATATGTCAACTCTACTTTTCAAACTGATTGAGAATCTGACCACTTCTTCCCACTCTGCCCCCCTGGCCCAAGTCACCATCGTATCTTTCATGGTTTATTACACTAGGCTTCTAACTGACATTCTTGCTCCTGCCTTGGGCCAGCATAAGTGTATTCTCAACATAGGAGCCATAGTGATCCTATGAAAACGGGAGCCAGATGACACTCCACTGCTCAAAATCCTCCAATGGGTCACCATTTCCCTCAGAGTTAAAAAGCAATATCCTGATCATGGCCTTCAAAGCCCTACCTGATCTGGCCCATTCCGTCTCTAACTTCATCTCCCTACCACTCTCCCACTCACTCTATCCTCTCTAGCCACACAAGTCTCCTTCCTGTTCCTTGACCACACCAGGCACTGGCCCAACTTAGGACCTTTGAGTTTGCTGCTCCTTCTGCTTGGAACATTATTCTCCAAGATATTCACATGGCTCACTTTCTTGGCCTCTTCAAATGTCACCTTCTCAATAAGGTTATCCTAAATTGCAAACCCCACCTTCACTCTTATCATATACCTTTGCTATCTCCCCCCCTTTTTTGGGGGGGTCTTTTGTGTTTTTAGGGCCGCACTTGCTGCACATGGAGGTTCCCAGGCTAGGGGTCGAATCGGAGCTGTAGCCACTGGCCTACGCCAGAGCCACAGCAACGCGGGATCCGAGCCACATCTGTGACCTACACCACAGCTCACGGCAACGGCGGATCCTTAACCCACTGAGCGAGGCCAGGGATAGAACCCACAACCTCATGGTTCCTGGTCGGATTCGTTTCTGCTGTGCCACGATGGGAACTCTGCTATCTCCCTTTCTGCTTGATCTAATATAGTGTATATTACCATCCAACATGGTACCTATTTTGCTTAATTACCTTGTCAATTATGTGTCTCCCACACCCCCACTAAAATTCGTGCCCCATGAAGGCAGAGATTTTTGTCCATTCTTTTCTATTTTGGTAATGGATGTTCTCCAGAACCTATAACAATGCTTGGCACATAGCTGGTGTCCAATAAATACTTGTTAAAAGGATGAATGAATGAAGTAGAAGGTTTTTTAATTAATGACACTTGATCTTTACTAAATGAACTAGATCAAACCTAGGATATCTATTTTTGGATCAAGGCAGTTATCACAGTAGTTAAAGGTACTGTGCAACAGTTTCCACTTAGAATTTGTTTGACTTAAAACTGTATGTTAGGAGTTCCCATCAGGGTGCAGCAGAAATGAATCCAACTAGGAACTATGAGGTTGTGGGTTCGATCCCTGGCCTCGCTCAGTGGGTTAAGGATCCGGCGTTGTCGTGAGCTGTGGTGTAGGTCACAGACTCAGCTTGGATCTGATGTGGCTGTGGCTGTGGTGTAGGGCGGCAGCTGTAGCTCCGATTCGACCCCCTAGCCTGGGAACCTCCATGTGCCACGGGTTTGGCCCTAAAAACAAACAAAACAAAACGAAAAACTGTATGTCAATCTACAGGCTACTTAACTTTCCTGAGCCTCAGTTTCCTACTGGAACACATGAGCCTTAAGTGAGATACTTCATTAAAGCGATAAGATTGTCTGCAAAAAAGGGGCTAAAACATGCTTTGTCTGATTCAAATTACATGAGATATCTAGAATAGTCAAAATCATAGAAACAGTAGAATGGTGGTTGACAGGAGTGGTGGTGAGGAAGACTGGAGAGTTCCTAGGAGTTCCTAATCTATGGGTATCAAGTTTTAATAATGCAAGATGAACACATTCTAGAGATTTGCTGTACATTGTGCCTATAGTTAATGATATTGTATTATACCCTTAAATCTCTATTAAGAAGGTAGATTTGATCTAGGGGTTCTTACTACAATAAAATAAAAATGACAAGAAATACCCAACAAACAAACAAAAATTCTGAATAGTCCTATACCTGTGAAATAAATTGTTCTCTTAATTTTTTTTTTTTTTTGTCTTTTTGCCATTTCTTGGGCCATTCCCATGGCATATGGAGGTTCCCAAGCTAGGGGTTGAATCAGAGCTGTAGCCGCCGGCCTACACCAGAGCCACAGCAGCACCAGATCCAAGCTGCATCTGTGATCTACACCACAGCTCACGGTAATGCCAGATCCTTAACCCACTGAGCAAGGCCAGGGATCGAACCTGCAACCTCATGGTTCCTAGTTGGATTCGTTAACCACTGCGCCGCGACGGGAACTCCAATTGTTTTCTTAATTTAAACTTTCCAACAAATAAGAAAAAGTGTCAGAGCTCCCCCTGTGGCTCAGCAGGTTAAGAATCCAACTAGTATCCATGAGGATGTGGGTTTGATCCCTGGCCTTGCTCAGTGGGTTAAGGATCCCGCATTGCCGTGGTTGGCTGGAAGCTGCAGCTCTGATTTGACCCCTAGCCTGTGGTCCTAAAAGGAAAAAAAAAAAAAAAACCTTCATGCTTTGCAAATGTGAAGAAACAAAATAGTCAAGGCATCTCAAAACCGTTAGGATAATGGGTCCTAATATAGATGGCCAGATTGAGTAAACATCTGTCCTAAGTGGAACTAGGTATCAGAAGCCAAGTTTTTGTTTTTTTGTCTTTTTGTCATTTCTTGGGCCGCACCCATGGCATATGAAGGTTCCCAGGCTAGGGGTCTCATTGGAGCTGTAGCCACCGGCCTACGCCCCAGCCACAGCAACGCAGGGATCCGAGCCACATCTGTGACCTATACATACTGCAGCTCAAGGCAATGTCGGATCCTTAACCCACTGAACAAGGCCAGGGATCGAACCCGAAACCTCATGGTTCCCAGTCGGATTCGTTAACCACTGAGCCACGACGGGAACTCCCATAAGCCAAGTTCTTTGACTTTGTATATGAAGTAGTAAACAATGCAAGAACTTTAGCCATGATCTGCATTCAGAGCTTAGCTTTATCATTATATGACCTGGACTGAGTTATTAACTAAAGCTTTTGAGACCGGATTCCCTCATCTGTAGAATGGGGATTAAAAAAGGGGGTATTGTGAGGAGTAAATGAAATAAAGCATACTTAGCACAATGCTTGGCACATATTCCTATTATAATCATCATTTCAAAAGCCATCATTCAAACACATATGCATTTATTGGAAGTTTAAAGAACTCTACTGCCAAATACATATTAGATGCTGCATAAATATTTTTAATGTATGAAAGAATTCCAATTTGAGCCAAATTGATCTGCTTATTAACATACACCTAAAGCCCATCAGCAGACTTTTTTTCTTCTTCTTTTTTTTTTTTTTTTTTTTTTGTCTTTTCGTCTTCATATACCCGTGGCATATGAAGGTTCCTAGGCTAGGGGTCTAATCAGAGCTGTAGCCACCGCCCTATACCACAGCCACAGTCATGAAAGATCCAAGCTGGGCCTTCGACCTACACCACAGCTCATGGCAATGCTGGATCCTTAACTCGCTGAGCAAGGCCAGGGATTGAACCTGCGTTCTCATGGATGCTAGTCGAGTTCGTTAACCACTGAGCCATGACTGGAACTCCAGTAGACTTTTTTTCTTTTGCACTTATGAGCTGTAACGCAGATACCAAATGCACTTTTCAGGAACATCGGGCAGGAAACAGGTAAGAATAATATGGTCAGCAATTTTTTTCTTATTAGGACCGCACCCATGGCATATGGAAGTTCCCAGGCTAGGGGTAGAATCAGAGCTGCAGCTGCTGGCCTTCGCCACAGCCACAGCAAAGCCAGATCCAAGTTTCATCTGCCACCTACATCACAGCTCACAGCAATGCTGGATCCTTAACCCACTGAGCAAGGCCAGGGATCAAACCTGCATCTTCGTGGATACCAGTCAGTTTTGTAACCCACTGAGCCACACGGGAACTCCCTGGTCAGCATTTTTATTTATGCTTCTAAAGCAGCTGGAAAATGGATCAAATCTTTAACATTTCGGGAAAGCAAATAAGATCAAGGAAGTACAAAATAAGGATCAAATGTTTTACTGTAATTAGAATATTTTCAATTCAAATGAAATCTGACACCAAATATATGTTGGGGATGGAAGAGAGGGAAGGGGAGCCCACTTTCAGTGGGAATTTTTAGTGGCATGGTCTCCCTGATGTGTTAATACCCAACTGGTACACAAATATGAAAACTGATATAAAATTGCTTCTGAGACTGCCCTGAAACACAAACAACCAGACAATCTAGTCAATACAATGAAAAAGTCACTTAGAGCTCTTTGCTTGGTTACACATAGTCAAAACATGTCTTTGATTTAATTTTTCACTTCTCAGCCAGTTCCTTGGGTGATGAGCAAAGCCCAAATTTGCTTTCTTCTTCTTCTTCTTTTTTTTTTGGCTGCACCCATGGCATGTGGAAGTTCCCAGGCCAGGGATTTAACTTGGGCCACAGCAGCGTCCAGGGCTACATCAGTAACAATGCTGGATCCTTAACCTGCTGAGCCACCAGGGAACTCCTAAGCTGCCGGATATTTCCCCTAAATCGAAGTTCACAAGCCATAGACTGAAAAGGAACAAAGATTCTCATAACATACCCCATCTTTAAATAATTTTACAAACCATATAAACCACCTTCTTTCTTCTTATAAACATACTTCACACCCAGAATCTCTAGTAAAAGTCTTCGTTTTCAGTGTTTTGCCTCTAAGTGGCACTTGTCAGTATCATGAGGTACTTAATTGTGACAGAGAAAGGGAAATATGTTAAGAAATCTAGATTGAGTTGGGTTGGCACTAATGATGGTGTAACTTTAGCAGAGTCAATATTCTTTTAGTAAATGGGGAGATAATCTAAAACATGACTAAAGGATCCTAACGTTAATGCCGAGCCAGGAACCACATTCTTTCTTAAATTTTCTCCACCCCCACCTAGCCTGACTTCTGAGCAAAACTATCGGGAGAAAGTAGGCTAAGCGATATTACTGTATTTTTACTATAAAGACTATGTTTCTACAAAACAAGTTCTTTGAGATGCTCTTTCAGTACCGGGGCTCAGCTCCAAAGAACTACTCTCTGCTCCCCTCCCCCGGGTCTGCTCCCTTTGCCCAAGGAATGCCATACTTAGGGTTTGATTAGGTGAAAAGCCTTGGAGTTTGTAGGCACATAATTTTTGATATATTAACTAACATTGTGTTTTCTTTCCAGGCGTTTCCTGTTATTCCATTACCTTTTTTCCCATTCAGGCTGTTTCACTCAGCACCAGCATCCACTGTTTCAATGGAGGGACATCCCAGCAAAATAATGGGAAAAAGTCAATTGTTGACTTTTAACGTTCACATAGAAACAAACCAACTACCTGTCCATGTAGGCCTGGATGAGTAAGCTGTGATGCCTTCACATGATGGAGTGTTGGACAGCCATGAAAGTAACCCATCCAGAGTCCTGCACGGCAATGTTGATGAAGTTAGCAACGTGATGTTAGGTGAACAAAATGAAGTTCAAAACAGATTTTCGTAAGACATGATACCCCTTTAATAAAAACAACCATAATTTTAAAAATTAAATGCTTTCCGGGAATTCCCACTGTGGCTCAGCCGGTTAAGAATCTGACTAGTACCCATGAGGATGCGGGTTTGATCCCTGGCCTGGCTTCAGTGGGTTAAGGATCCTGCCTTGCTGTGGCTGTGGGGTAGGCTGGCAGCTGTGGCTCCAATTCAGCCCCTAGCCTGGGAACTTCCATGTGTCGTGGTGCGGCCCTAAAAAGACAAAAAGACAAAAAAAAGACAAAAAAAAAAAAAAAAAGACAAAAAAAAAAAGAAATACTTTGTGTAAGACTTGTAAATGTATTAAAATTATATCAACAAGAAAGCAAAACATGATAAGCATGGGATTCAGGATAAAGGTTATATCAGAGAGGGCTGGCAGGGGAGACAGCGGGGTGCTGGGGGTTGGAATGCACAGGAAAAAGGGGAGGGGCCGGAAATGACTGAGAGGGCCGGAAATGACTAAGAGGACCGGAAGTGACTAAGACTGAGAGTCAATGACTACGGGCTTGAAGGAAGTCTTGATATAGAAATTCGGTTTAGTTATGGGAGATTTAAGAAAATAAATTTTCCTCCACAACTGAGCTTGTGACCTGAGCTAAGAAACCCCTGCATGTGTAAGCTGTCCTGTCAATCTCTTTGGTTGTCTGGGAATGTGAGGTACTGAGGCAAAGCACATAGATGAGGCTGGCCTTTGTGCAGTAACTTGCTGTATGATCTTCGACAAACCTTTGGGTCTCAGTCTCATCCATATAAGGGTGGTGACTAGAACCCAGGTCAAGCTCTGAGCCTGCCAGTAACTCACTGGGTGACTTCGCACATGTCTCTTTCCTCCTCTGGGTCTCCAGTTCCTCATCTGCAGTACAAGGGAGAGAGGTGAAATCTATGTTCTTTTTAGCTCCAGCAATCACGCGGGCTTCTTTGGACTTTGAATGCACGAGATACAGCCAATGTACCCTGGTTTCACTAACTCTTAATATGAAGATAACTCTTATTTTCTTCTAAGAAGCTGACAGCCAAATTGAGTTTGTAGAAGGTCATTTATCCAAATCTACAGCATGTCACTCAGATGGCCAGAAACAGCTGAGATGTTAATATTTAACCACGAATAAGCAGCAGGACTCCTCTGCAGAACTAAATACAGTCATTTTTTTGTTATTTTTCTAAATATTATTGGCTTGGCTGTCTCTGCTTGAGAATGGTTTCTAGGGTCAGGAATATAATCAGACAACCCTCCTCTTCTAATCCAACCTCTAAAGAGAGAAAATGGGTCTATTTATTTTTTTTAGGAGTCAGTGTATAATTTTTGGCTCCCTGCCTATGCTATTTATTTGCCTGTGAAACACCATGAAGATGGGGAGGTGGTGAGTGAGGAATCTGGGGAACGGGGAGCCAGGGACTTCACTATCAGGGAGTGTGAGGGAGAAAGAAAATAGAGGCAGTAGTGCAAACCAGGACTTGTGTAGACACATAGCCTGCGGTCTTCAACACATGGAGCCACAGAAAGGAGGGATAGTGAGGGGCTAAGAGCATGGGCCTTAGATTCAGGCAGCCATGTGTTCGAGTCCTGGCGGTACTCCTTATGTGACCTTTCTGATTTGCAAAAGATGGGATGACAATAACAGTACCTATCTCACAAGACGGTTCTGAGGCCATTTAGAATATATGTAAATGAATCCATTGTAATTCATTTAGAATGCATTTTAAATACATTCAAAAGAATACATGTAAAATACTGGCGTCCTGCTCAACACATAGTAAACACCTAATAACTCATAGAAGTGTTCTGATGATTAATAATAATGGTTATTCTACAGAACAGCAAAGCTAGAAGAAACCTCTGAGATCACTGAACTCAGTCCTCTGATGGTGTAGTTGAAGAAGCTAAGACCCAGAGAGATAAAGGGACTTGTCTGAGGACACACAGCTAATGACAGCATCAGGACGAGTTCTGCTCTCCTGAGCTGGGTCCCTAAGACCTTTTACCCCATGGCACATGCATATGGTGGCAGAACTGTGATGAGGGTTGCTTTGGTCCTTTGTGTTCTTCCACCCATCCTCTCCCCATTCTGGGCCAATCCAAAAGCCCAGGTGATGCCTCTCTGGGGTAGATTTCAATCCTCTAGAGCTGGTCTACCTTTTAGGAAGATCACAGCCAAAGAGAGTGGCCTGAGAAGCTGCCCCAGTGTGCAGAAGTCCCTTCTTCCTTGCCCCCTCTGCCAGCCCCGGTACCATGCTCTCTATCTCAGGGAGGACGCAGCAATGCCAGTGCTCATGGCTTTGGAGCTGTTGTGCAGAATGAAATAAATTATTGCTGTTTTTCTCATGAAGATCTTGGGTTGCTTTTTTTTTTTTTTTTTTTTTTTTTTTTTTTTTTTTTTTGCCGCAGCTTACAGCAGCTTGATGTGGGAATCTCAGTTCCCAGACCAGGAATTGAACCCAGGCCACAGAGGTGAAAGCACCAATTCCTAACCATTGGACCACCAGGGAACTCCCAGGGGTGCTTTTCCCAATAAGCTTCTCCTCACAACCACCAGCAATGAAGGTATCATTTTGTAAGGTACCTAGAATGATTTCCAAAGCAGTTAATTTCTGGACTAGCTTGGGCAATAACCAAGTGGAACAGATGCCAGAGGCCCATGGGCACGGGGCACTGAAGGCCTTCTGCCGTGCCAGCCATTAACCCTTCAGCTATGGATCGTGGAGAGAGCTCAGGGGTCCCAGGGGCAGGGCAGGAGCAGTGGAGGCTGCAGGGGACACTTGGGGAAGCTTGAGACAGCACCACTTTAGCCAGCAGCAAGGAAGTATTTCAGTGCTTTCACAATGGTACGACTGCATCAGAGCATCCTGCTAAATGGGTGTGCTCAGGGCTGGCTTTAGGCCTGGGGCTGATGAAGAGAACCAGCCAGAGGTGGGCTTGGCATTCTAGAAGCTTACATGTTAGACAAGTGTGCCTATGCCAGGGTTCTAAGACCTCTGGGCAGAGGCAGGAACACCCACCTCCTGACAAGTGAGTGCTTGACAGCAACACATTGTTGCCGAGGTTGAGAAGTCTCCTCGCTGCTACTGCCTTGGCCTTCGGGGGCTTTGACTGCTAAACACCTCAGGAGTCTTTAGACGTTGTACTTAGTACTTTTAGATGAGGAGTCTTTTTTATTTTTTATTGAAGTATAGTTGATTTATAGGGTTGTGTTAGTTTCAGGTGCAGAGCAAAGTGATTATATTATATTATATATGTATATATATATATATTTATATGTGTGTGTGTATATATATCTATGTATGTATATATATGTGTGTGTGTGTATATATATATATATATATATATATCCTTTTTGAGATTCTTTTTTTTTTTTTTTGTCTTTTGAGGGCTGCTCCTGGGGCATATGGGGGTTCCCAGGCTAGGGGTCCAGTCAGAGCTGTAGCCGCCGGCCTACGCCGGAGCCACAGCAATGCGGGATCCGAGTCGCATCTGCAACCTACACCACAGCTCGTGGCAACGCCGGATTCTTAACTCACTGAGCGAGGCTAGGGATCGAACCCATGTCCTCATGGATGCTAGTCAGATTCATTTCCACTGAGCCACGACAGGAACTCCCTCTTTCAGATTCTTTTCCTCTATCACTTTTTATAGGATATTGAATATAGTTCCTTGTGCTATACAATAGAACCTTGTTTATTTCATATAGGGTAGTTTGTCTCCACTAATCCCAAATTCCTAATTTACCCCCCCCATAGATGAGGAGGTTTTTTGTTTTGTTTTGCTTTTTTCGCCATGCCCATGGCATGTGGAAGTTCCTGGGTCAGGGATCTAACCTGCTCCACAGCAGTGATGTGAGCCACAGCAGTAAAAACATCAGATCCTTCACCCTTAGGCCACTGGGGAACTCCCACAAGGAATCTTTTTTTTTTGGAACGGCGTGGTCTGGCGCTATTCTGAATAGGAACTGAAAAGAAAGACACTGGTCTGTGGGGGACACTGCTATCTTTTTGACCCTGATGATTTGCAGTAGAATCACTGTCCTTCTCCCTGTCTTATGTGGTAAGTTATTCCAAGAAACTGCAGTGGCACCAGCTCTCAATGATGACTCTCCAAAGGGATATTTAGTCCACGTCGCTTTGAAAAAAGTCGAGCTTGTCAAATGGGCGGCCTGAAGATGATAATTAAATTCAATGAAATTAATCCCAAGAACTACCATTATGGGATTGACTGATTACATAGGTAGCTAAACCCCACTAACTACCATTTTCCCTGCTGGACTCAACGGCATTTTGGTTATGGATGAATAAGTAGTAAGAACAGCCCAGCCCATCCACAGAAGGAACTCTTCTTTATGTGTCGCGTAAATCAAGGGGCAGGACAGAGTCCCCACGTGTGCTCTGGCCCCGATGGCCTCCCCCCTCAACGCTCCTTGCTGTGCTGTGCCACAATTAATCAGGCTTTCTAAGTTTTAGTTAATTTCAGGACCCCAATAAATTGGTTTGTACTGGCATTTGTCCAGCCCTGATAATTTCACAGCCTTGTGCTTGGGAACTGTGGCAAGTTTGCACAGGACTTAGCAAGCACGGAGGGGTGGCGGGGGGAGAAAGCATAAAAGGAACTCTTGTTTGGCTTAAGTTCCATTAATATTGGGGAAAGCTGAACTCTAAGTGACAGAAAAGCATGGCTGAGCACGTGGACTTTGCAGCTGGGAGGGGGTTTCTCTGTGTTTTTTTTGATCCTCCCCCAAACTCAGGGTGGATGTGAAAACACTAAAATTAAATAAACCCAAAACTTCGTTTGACATTTCTCTTTGTCTGATTGTTCTCAAGTTTTTGTCTCTGATTTCACAAGAGTCTCCTGAGGAATAAGCACTGGAGCCCATAATCTGGTAAAAGGTTCATTTGGGTTTAGGCTTTTCATTTTTAAAGATATGATTCTTAGAGTTTTTTTTTTTCGATTACAAACAGCTTTTATGACTGAGAGGTTACCAGGAAAATTCAAAAGCACTGAGAGAGAGGTCCCTAATGAGTACAGACATTTGGGGCTGCCTGAGTAAATTAGCTGCTGAGGAGAATAAGTCCAACAACCAAGTCTTGCAGGATTTCGGAGGCTCAGCAACTTGGGTTCTAGAATGTTCTGTGGCCAGGCTGGAAGGGGGACATTTGGGGCCACCTGTGTAAATCAGCTGCTATGAAGAATAAGTCCAACAACCAAGTCTTGCAGGATTTTGGAGGCTCAGCAACTTGGGTTCTAGAATGTTCTGTGGCCCGGTTGGAAGGGACTCATAGGCTGAATGACTGGGCACCTGGAAGAGGATTTTATAATCAAAGACTATTGAGCTCGAAGTGACAAATGAGGAAACTGAGGCCCACAGGGAGGTAAGGATACGATCCATCCAAAGCAAAGACAGGACTAGAGCCCAGAATCTGAATTCTCAGTTCAAGGATCCATCTGGGTTCTGATGCTGCTTCTCTTGTGGCAGGAGCATATTTTCTCTAATATGAAAAGGGGAGAAAAAAAGACTTGGACACTTGGTTATAGGGCCAATGTGAGAGTGGCTGTTTAGATTTTCAGATTTTCTTGGCAAAACTCCCTGGACGTGCAGATTCTCTGCTAGGTTTTAAAACCATCCAAACACAGGGAAAACTGGAGATGAGTGTTTGACTGTGTCTACATGATGCCTAAACAGACAGTTGATTCAGTCAAAAAATATTATTCATGTTGCTGGTTTGGCAACACAACCCACTTGGGGACTGAATCCCTCACTTTTTAACTCCTTGAGAGGCCAGTATGAGGTGGAAAAAGAGGTCTTAGACTGGCCGTCAGAAAACCTGGCTTCCAGATCCAATTGAGCCACTTCCCTGGCCCCTACGCCTTCCCCAGGCCTCAGTATCTCCTTGTGTTAAGTTAATTAGATTTAGACTAAGTTGTTTTTAAGGGTCATAAAGTTTTTACTTTCTAGAATACTAGTCTATGCACACTCAGTCATTTTCCAGCATAGAATGTGAGAAGACAAGGCCCCTTCTTGTGGCCTTTGTCATCTGCATTTGAGGTCAGCAGCCCCACAGTTCCAGTGTGAGAAGCGATTTCTGGATGTAATTCACAGCCTATTTCTTTTTCACTCCCAACTTAGCTTCTAAACAGGCAGCTCAGTGCCCTCCCTCCCTCACCCCTCCCTTAGTCTCCTTCTTATAAGGAGAAAAGGAGTCCAGTATTTGGTTGACAGGAAGGACTCAGCAGGACTGTCAGGGGGCCTGTACTTTCTCATCTGACTTCATCAAGCTAGTGCCAACCCTTCATACTCCACACCCCACCTCCCACATTACCCAGGCCCCTAAACTGGATAATTGGCCTGTGGGATTTTTTAAGAAAGGTAGGGAACAAGGAAGTAGTGTTGTCTTAATGATGGGTTCCATGTCAGGTGTTGAATCTGACTTTTTCTGGTTGATTTCTGATGATTAGCCTGTGCATAAGATCTCCTGGCTCACACCCCTGACCATCCCACTTACTTTGCTGAAGGTTTTTTTTTTGTTTGTTTGTTTGTTTTTTGGGCTGCGTCCGGGCCAGGGATCGAACCCATGCTATAGCAGTGACGCCACTGCCGTGTCAACACCAGGTCCTTAACCCGCTGCACCACAAGAGAACTGCTGAAGGTTTTCTGATTGGATTTGAGCCAGTGGTGTTCCGGAGCTCTCTCAGCAGCTTGGGAGAGGCAATTGTGTACATCTCTTACCAGCTCCTGCATTAAGGGATAACACATTGGTAGTTTGAAATTGACCCTGTTGGGGATATTTACATAACAGAAATTGGAAATAGCTACAAATCAGGATTATTTTTCTCCCTACAGAGCCAGTTGTTAAGCAGTTATCATTGTCCACCGTAATTCAAACTCGAATGGCTCTAGAGGCTAGACAAATAACCTGAATGTGTAAAGCAGGCCTGAAGGTAACCAAAGGGACACAATAGGGAGTGGTGGGGACTGTGGCAATGGATGAACACATATGCTATGTCAAAGCAGCAGCTACTCCTCCATTCCAGCCCATGTGACTATGCAGATACGTCAGCCCAGTGCTGCCAGCGATTCTAATTTTTCAAGAGGAACTGGAAATCAAGGTTTTGTGTAAAATCTCTTAATAATAAACATTTAAGATTTCTTGAAACCAATTCAAATTTTGAAAAAAAAAAAAAAAAAAACCCTGTTCAGTCTAAGCAAAACATGTGTGCCGGCTCTCCTCAACCTTGGGATCAGCAGATTACCATCTTTGCTCTCTAGAGCCTCTGTTTCCTGCTCTTATTCCCTGGGTTATAACTCCAGTGCTGAGTTATTGGCATCCTTTCCTAATGAGAAACAAACTTTCTTTCCTTGAGACCCAAAAGAACAGGGATTTCAGAAATGAGACTATCCAGGTGGCTTCTCATGATTCTTCTCTGGCTTGTGTCCTGTTTTCCAGTCCACGTGCCATGAGACTGGAGAAGAGGGTGTTAGGCCCAAATCTGCATCTAACAGTCTATGATGTGCTCCTGGTACCATGACCATACCTGGTGCTGATGCACCTGTGTGTGAGGAGAAAGTGACTTCCCTTTTGGCATCAGTCTCTTGACTGTTCCACTTGAAGGCATGTTGGCACTCTACTCTCCACCTCACTCCCTGCCTAGAAGAAGCAGGTGGGAAATTGGGCTAATTATTGGTTTTCTCTTCCTGTTTTTATCCCCGGTCTCTTCTAAAGACAGGCAAACTGAAGCTTGAGTTGCTAATAAAGGACTTTACTGAGTGTGGGGTAGCTCTCATATTTGGCTTAAGGAATGGGGGTGTGGAGGGAAAGTGAGAAGGGAAAGAACCAACGGGCACCTACTACATGTCAGGCATGATGCCAGGCCCTCCATATGCATTAATTAGGCCATTGAACCTCCACGGCAGAATTAGTCCCATCCCCTTTTTACATATAAGGAAACAGACTCAGGAAAATTACATGACTTGTTGGGACTCAAACCCAGGGATATTTGATTCTAAAACCATGGTTCTTTTGAGTGTATCATGCTACATCCCTGAGGAGAGCTGATGCTGTGGTTAAGACAATGAGACGGTCACTTCTGTTGGTTCTGCTAAAGAATAATAGTGGAGAGTCCCACTGCCTAGATTTGGAGTAAAGGCAAAGTTTATGAAACTGTGAGAACTGTGGGGACCTTGAGGTCCTATAGTAAGCTGTCTAAGCAAATGCAGCTTAAAGTGATTAAATGCTCTAGAGCAATAGAGCTTCTAGGGAGGCAGTTTCTATTCTGCCATATTGCTTTTTTCTATGCACGGTATATCACTTGGACATATTAGATCACCAGTTTGTTTTTATGATGTCCCTGATTAACAAGTTTTACATACCGTTGTAAGAATGCTTGAAAACATAATTAAACTACTTGAAAAATCCTCAATCAGAAGCCAATTTATTTTATGCTCTGCCCATTTGACTCATTAGTGGTAATTGCGGGCATCCTGCAATTTTGAACCAAAGAATACACTCCTTTTCATCTTTAAGTATTTACTATAATCATGCACACTATGATGGCTTTACCTTGATTTTTAAAATAAATGTTCCAGAAATTTTCTAAAAAACAAATCTTGCTTTTTCAGTAGCCTTTATGATAAATCTGGAGGTGTGATCTTTTGAGAAAAGAATCACTTAAAATGCTCCCACAAATATCTTAGATCAGTTAAAAGGAAAATTATTTCTATAAAATACCATTCAGATATAACACAAAACACAAATTAAAAAATACCTTGGGCTATTGTTGTTTGATACGATAACTGAAAGGCATAAATGGAAACTATGGATTAACTAACATTGAACCAGAAAGTCATGGCTTCTATAAACTCTTTATCTGGGATTCTATAAGTTGCTCTTTCTGTTTACTTCTCTGGTTTTCATAAAATGCAAGGAAAAAGAACTGTTTTGACTGGTGGTATCAGTCAGGATTGGGCCACCGTGCTGCAAAAAGAAGCAATCTCCAGATCTCAGAAGCTTAACACACAGAATTTCATTTATCACTTTAGATTTCCAAAATGAGTCTGCTGGGGGTTTTGCTCATCTTAGTCACTCAAAAATTCAGGCTTCATTTCAGGGTATGCATTCAAGGATTTCTACAGCAGTGGCAAGAGAATGGGGCAAATCATGCCCTAGCTCTTAGCTTCCACTTGGAAGTAACATATCCGCTTTGCTAAGATTTCAATGGCCAAAGCAAATCAGATGGTCAGATGGTCATGCTCAACCTCATAGCAGGAAATAGGGCGAAGTTCCACCATGAACCTGAAAGGAAGAAAGATGGAAATATTAGATGAACCACATTAATGGCAGCCAATTCTGTATTCTATCTAGCACTGCCCCCCCCCCCTTTTTTTTTTTGCCTTCTTAGGGCCCCACCTGAGGCATATGGAAGTTCCCAGGCTAGGGGTCCTATTGGAGCTGCAGCTGCCGGTCTATGCCACAGTCACAGCAACATCAGATCCAAGCTGCGCCTGGGACCTACACCGCAGCTCACAGCAACACTGGATCCTTAGCCCACTGAGCGAGGCCAGGGATCGAACCTGCATCCTCATGGATACAAGTCAGGTTCATTACTGCTGAGCCACGACAGGAACTCCTGTTCTAGCACTTTTTAGAAACGACTAGCCGGAAGAAAATATAACAAAGACAAAAACTCAGTAACAAACAAGAATACCTACAAGTGATAAAGGGGCTCATATTAAATACAGCTTACGGGTCTTAAAAGGTTAACTTCTAAATACTGAGTCAAGTATTTGATCAATATAAACTCAGGATTGGTCTGATAAAAAAGTGAACGTACACCATAACATGCTCCTCATTAATCTTTATGTGTCCCGTTATTTTTTGAAAGTTAATCAAAAAACCAGAGTTTTCCAGGTTTAAACGGAATAAAAAGCAGTTAAAGGGCTAAAATTTGTGTTCGCAGAATATTGGTCAGTGTTACTCATTCTGTAGTACCTCCATTTTCACATTCATTTCTGCCACTTTCGACAACAGGAATGGACCTTAAGGACCTTATGCTAAGTGAAATAAGTCAAATAGAGAAAGAGGAATACTGTATAGTCTCACATGTAGAATTGGTTTTCTTTATATATATATAAAAGCGCCGAACTTGGAAACAGAGAGTAGAATGGGGGTTGCTAGGGTCTGGGGGATGAGGGAAATGGGGAGATATTGGTCAAAGGGCATAAACTTCCAGTTGTAAGATAAATAAATTCTGGGGATTTAATGCACAGCATGTGACTATAGTTAGCATGTAATTAAGTATATAATTTAACTGTATTATATATTTAAAAGTTGCTAAGAGAGTAGATCTTAAAGGTTCTCACCCCTCAAATTGTGAGGTGATGGATGTGTTAACTTGGGGTCATCCTTTCGCAGTACATACACATATCAAATCCTCATGTTGTACAGCTTAAACTCACACAATGGTCTATGTCAATTATACCTCAATAAAGCTGCACAAAATAAATAAGCATGTGTGTCCCGCAACACACTGTATATAGGATCGGCACACACCAATCAATTGCATTAATATATAATGGCAAAGAACACTGGAAACCAAAATTAAAAACACCGTAACAGGGAGTTCCCGTCGTGGCTCAGTGGAAGCAAATCTGACTAGTACCCATGAGGACGTAGGTTCAATCCCTGGCCTTGCTCAGTGGGTTAAGGATCCGACATTGCCGTGAGCTGTGGTGTAGGTTGCAGACATGGCTCGGATCTGGTATTGCTGTAGCTGTGGTGGAGACTGGCAGCTGTAGCTCCGATTCGACCCCTAGCCTGGGAACCTCCCTATGCTGTGGGTGTGGCCCTTAAAAGACCAAAAAAAAAAACCCAAAACCCACAATCACATTTATGGTTGCTCCGAAGAAAATGAAGCACATAGGTATGAATCTAACAAAACAGGTACAGGATCTATATGCTGAAAACTAGAAAGCACTGGTATATGAAATAACAAAAGACCTACAGAAATGGAGAAATCTATTGAGTTCACGGATTGGAAGTCTCCACACATTAAAAGCTGCCGGTTCTTCTTAAATTGTTCTATAGGTTTAATATGATTCCTATCCAAACCTGAGAAAGGTTTTCTATAGACAGAGATGAGCTTATTCTAAAATTTATTCAGAAAGGTATGGAATCCAGAATAGCCAAAACAATCTAGAGAAGAAGAAGAAAGTAGGAGGGACCATTTTAATTGATGTTAATCCTCCTATATGTCTACAATAATAAAAGCTGGGTGCTGTCGATGGTGGGAGAGACACAGATCAATGAAACAAAAGGGAGAAACCAGAAATAGACTCAAACAATATCCATCTGATGTTTGACCAAGGTGTAAAAGTTCAATGGAGAAGAGATAGTTTTTTAAAAAAGTGAACCTTGATCTCAGTCTCACACCTTACATAAAAATTAACTCGAGGAATTCCTTTGTGGCTCAGTGAGTTGAGGATCTGGCATTGTCAGTGCTGTGGCTCTGGTTAGAGCCATGATGCAGGTTCGATCCCTGGCCTGGGAACTTCCACATGCCATGGGTACAGCAAAACAAAACAAAACAAAAAAACAACTCTAAATGGACCATAGATTTAAATGTAAGACTTAAAACCATGACACTATAAAATATGGAAGAAAAATTTGGATCTAGGGCTAAGCAAAGTTTCTTAGACTTATTGTCAAAAAACAACCCCTAAGAGGAAAAACTGATAAACTGGACCTCATCAAAATTAAAACCTTTTATTCTATAAAAGCCTATGGGAAGAAGACGAAAAGACAAGCTACAGTCTGGGGAAAAATACTTGCAAAATACGCATGCAACAGAGAATTAGTATCTAGAATATATAACTCCCCAAATTCAACTGTAAGAAAACAATAAGATGTTAAATGAATACTTGAAAAGATGGTAGATATCCTTAGGTATTAAGGAAATGCAACTTAAAACCATAGTGATATATCATTATACCCGTATCAGAATGGCTAAAATAAAAAATAATGACAACAACAAATGCCGACAAGGATGTAGAGAAACTGATCTCTCATTCATTCCTGATGGGAATATAAATATTAGGATAGCCACTCTGAAAAAACATATGGCAGTCCTTACAAAACTAAACATACACTTGCCATACAACCTAGGAACTACACTGTTGGGCATTTATTCCAGAGAAAGGAAAGCTTAAGTTCATGTAAAATCTGTAGACAAATATTCATAGCCCCTCCCTTTATTTGTAACTGCCAAAATCTATAATCAATCTAGATGTCCTGCAATAGATGAGTGGTTAAATAAGCTATAGTACATCCATACCAGGGAATACTACTCAGCAGTAAAAGGAATAAACTCTTTTTTTTTTTTTGGCTATTTCTTGGGCCGCTCCCGCGGCATATGGAGGTTCCCAGGCTAGGGGTCGAATCGGAGCTGTAGCCACCGGCCTATGCCAGAGCCACAGCAAGGTGGTATCCGAGCCTCGTCTTCAACCTACGCCACAGCTCACAGCAACGCCGGATCCTTAACCCACTGAGCAAGGGCAGGGACTGAACCCGCAACTTCATGGTTCCTAGTCGGATTCGTTAACCACTGCACCACGACGGGAACTCCCGGAATAAACTCTTGATACTGGAACAACTTGACTGGATCTCCAGAGAATTATGTTGACTGAAAAAAAGCCAATTTCCAAAGGTTACATGAGTTCCTGCTGTGGTGCAGTGGGTTAATAATCCCACTGCAGCAGCGCAGGTCACGGTGGAGGTGCAGGTTCAATCCCTGGCCTGAGAACTTCCATATGCTGCGAGTGCAACCATTAAAAAAAAGTTTACATATGTATGATTCCACGTAATATTCTTTTCGGTTTTTGGCCTCACCCACAGCATGTGGACGTTCCTGCCCCAGGGATTGAACCCATGCCACAGCTTCAACCGAAGCCACAGTAGCGACAACACCCGATCCTAAATCCTCTGAGCCACAAGGGAACTCCATGTAATATTCTTAAATGACAACGTTATAGAGATGGAGAACAGTTTGGAAGTTGCCAGGGAGTAGGAAGATGGGAGAGAAGATGAGTGCGATCATAAAAGAGCATCACTGGAGATCCTTGCGGTGTCAGCATTGTTGACTGTGGTGGTGATTGCATCAACCTACATATGTGATAAAATTTCCTAGAGCTATACGCATAGGCAGATGGGTGCGTATAAATGAATGGAATTAGAATAAGTTGGATGGATTGTATTGATGTCAATTTCCTGTTTGTGAAATATTATGGTTATGCATAATGTTACCACTGGGAATGAAGAGTATTTGAGATCCTTCTGAATTACTTCTTACAATTGCATGGAAATCTATGATTATCTCAAAAGAAATGTTTTTTAAGAATGAGCGTGAGACGATTTATGCTCTAATCCCCATTTAATAGAGAAACATAAGGCATAGAGATAATCATCAGTTTAGCTTGAATAAGACCCAGTAAAAAGTCTAAGTTAGGACCCAAATTGAAGTCCCCAATTCAGAAATCAAGACTGGAACTAACACAGGGACCACCAGCATTTACACTAATGAAGAACCTTTTGGAGAATTCCAGAAGCCCCCTTATATAGTTGCCAAGTGTATAAGCGATCCTGAGCAAAAACTGCCCAGTTGAAAAGAGCCATTTGATCACAATAAATCATTTTAAGCTTTTAAGCCACTAGGTTTTGGGATGGTTTGTTATGCAGAAATCAGAATACTACATCAAGCAAGGGGGAGCTAGTGGTTGTAGCCAAATAGATGAGCCCTTAAATCTCAGTGAGTCTACTGATTTTAAATGCTAGGATCCCTGTTTGTTCTAGGCTGGTCCCTGAAACCCATTTTTCTGAATACTCCCTAAGCATCTTGGGAGTGATGATGGGGATGGGGGGGGCAGATACAAAGGGAATTGAACAACCAATGCTTGCCCTTGAAGAATTCACAGTGTAGTGAGGCAAACCATCAGTGCATTAAATGGCATGAGAACAGTTATAAGGCAACAAATCAGCAAGTTCAAACTAATACAGTACAGCACAAATTGAATGCATGTGGTAATGTATGGCTACCCAAGCAGCAGGATGGAGCTAGACATTTTGGGCCCTGAAGGCAACATTTCAGAAAGGGCCCCCTTTTCTTTGTTAACAGTGAAGTAAACATCTCCAGCAATTCAGGGGCTAGTTGGATGATATTAACACTTGTGGAGAAGGAAAAAGGAGGTAATTTCCAGGGACAGTTATTCTTGTTTTAATTTTCCTTTGTTCTCTCTTCATGATTTTTTTTTTTTTTTTTTTTTTTTGGCAAGCCACAATTTCCCTGTGCATCAATTGCCTCATCTATAGACTGAAGATAACAACCAGAGAGTAGTGGATGGAAAAGTCAGGAAATCTGAACCAGAATCCCAAACTTATCATTTATTAGCTGTGTGACCTTGGATACATCACCTCCCTGGCCCCTCCCTCCATCGGTTTCTTCTGTGACCTGAAGAGGTTGAGCTGAATGGTCCAGAAGGTCTTCCCCCCCGCCCCCCGCCCAACTTTAACACTTGAGGCTATACAGAGATAATTCAGTTTGTTGTGAGAGTTTAAAAAGTAAGGATGATATATATGAAAGTATGTAAGCCATAAAGCGGCATATAGATGTTAGGAATATCAATATCATGCAGGTCCATGTGGAAAAAAAAAGCCCTTGCAGCTCTTCTCTAAATGTAGGGGCTTAAAATATAAATGGGTACCCTCTGTCAAGGCAACACTTTCAGGCCCCTAGAGGATTCTGATAATTCTTTGTAACTAAAGCTCATGGAATAAACACACATTTGGATGAGTCTGTCTCAGGCTCACCAAGCCATCAGCAGCGTTACTGGGAATTCAAGGTTGAGTTCTTGGCCCATCTCAGAGTCCTAGGGACTGCCAAAGCAGGGGTGGGTATGGAGAGAGCCATGGCAAGTTTTCTTCAAGATCCCTAACAGTGGAGGCCCTTTTGGCGGGGCTTAGGAATCTTCTTTGAGGGTGAAAACAGGTTTCTGAGTCGTCCCCTCTCCCTCTAAACAGCACCCCCTCCCCCGCATCTCCATCCTGCCTTTAAGAACACCAACACTTTGTCACTTTCCTAGCCGAGAAGTGGATTTGGGAGACGCCCCAAAATGATAAGCAGCCTGTTAGTGCATATTTTTCGAGGCCAGCTCATCTGGCGTCCCGCGCACCAGTTTAGAACCAGACCGGGTGCACGCACGGAGGCCCGCTGTGCGGGAGGACAGGGGTTGCGGGCTTCCAGCAGGGAAGTCAGAGGGTGGCCGGGGTCTTCAGACGGCGCGCGAACGGTAGGGAGCTCCTAGGTGCATCCAGCGCAGAAGGGGGAGGAGGGGCCGGAGAAGATGTGCGGTCCCTTTAAGACCCCAACGCTCGCTTAGCCAGAGGAGGGGGGTGCCGTGGGGGCGCTGCGTGATGGGAAAGTCGCCGGCTGAGCCTCACACTTTCTCCCGATTTCTTAACTTTCGGGTCGGGGGAGCAGGGATAAAGCGGCTGTGCCGGAGCGGAGAGGGGGTGCGGGCTTGCAGCGGCTGCGTGCTCGCCGACTTCCCGCCCGCGCCGAGCGGCCGGCCTCTCGGGCCAAGTGGGGAGCGGGCGGCGGGCGGGCAGGTGGCCCCGGGCCGCCGCTCCCGCGCCTTGGCTCTGCCCCCGGGAGCCGAGCGAGCCGCTGCTCCCTCGTGGTGTGAGGGCGGTGATGTTTTTCCTCCCACCCACTTTTGAGTCCCCCCTCCCCCCTCGCGCGCACTCTAGCTCTCGCCACAACCTGCGAGCCCCAGACCTCGGAGGAGCGCCCCGGGGAGCTCGGAGCGCTCGCACGCGTGGAACACGGAGGAGGCCGGTGGCCAGGTCAGTGAGCAGTGCCCGGCGCCCGCTTCCCCTCCCTTCCTTTCCAGCCTTTGCACAGGTGGGCCATCTTCCCCGAGGGCGCCGCGAACTCCCTCGACCTGCCACCCCAACCCGCTCTAAGGTCCAGCTGCCCGCGGCCTGGCTGGAGGTGGGGCCCAGGGCGCCGGACCCGGGGAGGACCGGGGGGTCGGAATTCGAACTCGCCACTCGCCACTCCTGCTCGGCCTGCAGAGCTCCACGCTCTGGAGCTGCGGGGAGGCCACTTTGGTAGCTACCTAACGGGTTCAGCGATTCCTTTGGTGATCCGCGTGTGTCCGGAGCCTTTTTGCTTGCTTGCCGAAGTGCCCTGGACCAGTGGGTGGTTCATACGTGCTAAAGTTAAGGAAGCAGGGCGGGCGGGCGGGCGAGAGGCTCTTCTTTCCTCCGGACATCTGCCTCATTTTCCACCCGGGGACCACTGGGGTCAGAGTTGGAGACGCTAGGCTCCAGGAGCAACGTGGGATTGCCTGAACATAGGGCCTGGGAAGCCTGCCTTCTAATCCCTGCTGGCGCTGCCACTAACTATGAGAATGGGCAGTTGAGGTCTCTGGGTTCCAGGATGCCCATTTTGAAGGTGGAATTGTTGTGGGGAATAAAATGAAATGATAGATAGCAAGGCATCTTGCAAACCCAATGCGAGGCATTGTTTCTCAACCATAGCAGCAAAGAAGGCATCGCGGGGGACTCTGATAAGAGACACCCTTGCCTGAAGGTTTTGGGGGGCAACCCAGCACCAGTGAACCGAGTTTTTCTTGTTGGGTAGAGGTCTGGGAAGAGGATTTTAGCTAGTGGACGTAGGCCTGAGATGCCAGTGTCTTCTTATTGTGTGTCAGAAAGAGAATTGCTACCCTGGGGGCTGTCCCACAGATGATAGTGAATGTGAGATTACAAGGGCAGTGAAGCCTCTCGGGAGGATTAAAGAGACACTGTGGGGCGTGAAGAGCTGGCTGACATGCTCATCCCTTAGCCTTCCTTTGGGAATGTCTCTGGTTCTGTTCTACTCGGGGAGACCTCTTCTGAGAATGAACAGACCCCTGACACTTGGTGGCCCAGAACGCCTTGCAGTTTCAGCTGGGCGAGGAGCCCTTGGTCCCTTTGCTTGATGGAAATGTACTATGTGAAAACTTGTTTCACCGAGGCACCTTAATCGATGTATTTCTTTAGGTTCGGATATGTTTCTGGTGCTCTTATAAAGCCCACTCACCCTCCCTCACTCCGCAGTGTTAGTCCCGGGGTTTTGTTTTCTCGTTGGGGCCTGGATCCCCCCAAAATATGTCAATGGCTACATTTCCGAGTAACCTGTAAAAGAGCCAGTTCAAGTTCAATGGCACAACGGCCTGTGTGAAGCAGACAGAGAGTTAATGCTGAAATAACTCCAGTTAACTGGGTCAAAGTATAATTTGAAAAATTAAGGACAGTTTGGCTCTGTGCAAGTGTAAGAGTCGGCATGTTTGCTGAGCAATGCTTGCTTGTGTTTATTGCTGCAACCCCAACAAATGTCTTGAACTGCCCCCCTCCCTCAAAAGAGAACCTTTAAAGGATAACGAGAGATTGAACAGAGACCTGGAGAGGGTTTATAGTTCTGCACGGAATACAAAGGCAGGACTTGAGGATCTTGTAAATCTGAAGTGATTATTTATAAAGCGATTCCTTCTCTGATGTTCGCCACCACAGCCTGGGAGGCCACGTAGATGACAGGATCGCCAACAGAGATTAATTGCTCTCTAGTCAACAACTTTCTATTTGCTCATACCATTAATCGAGACTCAAGAAAAGCAAAGAAGTTCTAAGAGCCGTTTTCTTGCCAGCTTGAGTTATGAAGCAATCCTACTGTTCACCCAATCACCCAACCATTGTACAAGATAAACAGCCCGGTGGGTTCTTACATGGGGAGACCCGAAAAAGGTGGTTTCGGAAATAGCCTCTGAGATCCATATGTGATTGTGATACATTAGAGTTCAGCGGTTAAAAAAAAAAAAAAAGCTTTCTCATTTGGAGGCTTTGGAGGATAAGCTTATTAAAGTAGGCTCAGGAAGAACCTCACGGGGGAGGGTAGCTGTATTAAACTGTTCATGGAAATGATTTGCTTCAAGGGAACCTGGTAGCTTTCAGAGGACAGAGTGACTGAAGTTGGGCCAAAAGCTCACAGAGGGGACCAAGACCTCAGAACCTAGGCCTTCGGAAGGCTAGGAACCTGTCCTCAGAGAATTTTGTCCTTGGGTCGGGAGCAGGGAGGAGGTAGAGAAGGCAGACCAGTGCTGCCTTCTCCTCAATGCTCAATGCTCAATGCTCATTTCTTCTTTGGTTCCGTACTCATAATTTGAAACCGTAGATTTCAAATTATCTGGCCAACTTCACGGCATTGAAAGTAGAGCCGTGGCATCCACGTCATGGCCCAAGGACAATTCAGTTCTCCAGATTGAGCATCTGGCATTCTGTCCAGCTCTCCATCCTCAATATTTAGGTTGGACCCTCCGAAAAGACCGATGCGCTCCGTTCTCATTCCAGGTTAACCCCAGGTTGAAATATGTTTCTCGAATTATTTAAATCTTTTCGAATCACCCATTGGAAGAGTCCTACCAGCTCTAAAGTCTATGGAAATGACCCGTGGCCGGTATGAGTTCTAGCAAACCGTCTGTGTTTTAAGGCTCAAAAGGTTTAAGATTTCCACTCCTTAGACTGGAAGTGCAAGTCTCATGTTTTCAAGAATTGTAGTTGCTTTCTGGATGGTCTTTTGCATGGTGATGCAATGTGAACACACTACCTATTTAAATTTGCCTAATAGCTTTTTAAAAAGGGCCCATTTTAGGAGTTCCCATTGTGGCTCAGTGGAAACGACTCTGACTTGTATCCCTGAGGGTGCAGGTTTGATCCCTGGCCTCAATCAGTGGGTTAAGGATCTGGTGTCACTGTGAGCTGTGGTGTAGATCTCAGACCCGGCTTGGATCTGGCATAGGCCAATGGCTACGGCTCTGATTCGACCCCTAGCCTGGGAACCTCCATATGCCGTGAGTACAGCCCTAAAAAGACAAAAGACAAAAAAAAAAAAAATGGGCCCATTTTCAATTTCCATTTCCTTAGGCGCTTCATGTGAGAGGAACATGTCTGAACCATTCAGGTGTTTAAATTGCATGTATTTGCTAATTACATCTATCTTTTCCAACATTAAGTAGCCAAACTGAAGATCCTTATGGATTTCATAGGAGACCCAGGAGAAACATCGATCAGCTTGTGCCTCATCCCTGAAGCATGCAAATAACGGTAGTCTCGAAGCTAAGATCAGTTAACTTTCATTTCAGAAATTGTTTGGGTCACTGCCTATTATTTTTATCGTGTTTGCCAAAGTAGCCGTTTTGCAAACCCCAGTTTCCCTTTTCTCCCAAAGAAAATCTCTTGAGAAATCAACTTTAATTCCCTTTGAAACGAGGATTTCAAAATTTATTTTTATTTTCCTAGGACTTGTCTGTAAGGATTTTACCCTTAGTATTGGATAGGAATGTATGTTCATGTGCTTGAATTTCCCCCCACAATCTTTGCAGGACAGGAGAGGCAAGTTCTCTTTCTTAGCAGGAAAACAATGCTTACACTTATGTAAATTCTCCAGCATCCCCCCCCCCACTGCAAGTTCCAGAGGATCTGTTTTTAAGTCTTTTTTTTTTTTTCTGCTTTCTTCCCAGCAGCTTGAATATACCAGGTCCTAAAAGTTCCAAGTTGCCTTTTGCAGTGGCCAGAATGAGAAAAAAGTGGAAAATGGGAGGCACGAGCTATATTTTTTCCTTGTTGCTGTTATTTCTTTTCCTAGAAGGAAGCAAGACAGAGCAAGTTAAACGTAAGTGTCTTGAGTTTAAAAAACAAGATATTTTCTTCTAATTTCTCTGAAAATGTGGTTATAATCTGTAGGAATTGTGATTTAGCCCAAATGTGGCCATGCCATTATTCTAAGAGAAGAAAGTGAATGTTACTGGTTTATGAGTGAGTTGATAAAGGAATAAAAGCTTTGAATGGGGCCAACTAAATTTGCGGCTGTTTTTCTGATTATCATATAGTTTTCATCTCGTAGAACACATGACACATTAGCCTATTTTCCTTTTCCTGTTCTAAACTGTACAAATCTCATTCCATTTTACGTAATTCTAGAAATATCTGACAGATGAGCTGGATTTTTTCCCAAATTTCAGACTCTTCAGCAAAGGTTTTCAGTTTATGAAAAAGAATAACACAGAAAAGAAAAAAAAGGGGGGGGGCAAAAATCAAGCAGGCTCTGCCTAGTCCCTTCTGCCGAAAAACGAAGAAGGAAAAAAAACCTTCCCATGAACTGGATTCAGATGAAAAATCCTTTGAGGAAATTGAGATTCCAGGGACCGTGAGCAAATTGGATGCCATTTATTGAAAGGAACGTCCCCGCAAAGCCAGGGAATATTTCTAGAAAGTCAGCGATCCATGTGATGGGCTAAGACATTGGAGGAGAGCAGAGTGGCAGGAGAGGGGGGTAATTAACCCTCCTTGTGGCCCCATTCGGGAGCTTTATGACTAAGCCTTGACATCTCTGCTCCTGTTATGTGCTTTCTGCTGCCCTTTACACAGTGCGAGCCTCACCTATTTTGGGCCACTTGCAGCCACCTCGGAGGTGGACCTTTGCTCTACATTTGAAGGAAAAGCCACAGCTCTAGTTCCCCCTTTTGGGGCTGCATGAAAAGAAGCACCAAGTGGAACTGGTCCAAGAGGGGCATTCTCTGCTCCACTGCACTTATTCATGAGAAGGAACTGTGAAAATATGCTTGGTAGGAGCTGACACAGCCTCTGAAGTCCATCACTTAAACATTTATCTCCTTGGTCAGCATAAGTTGAATATATCAGGCATGTGGCTTGCTGACAGGGAGAACAGTGCCAAACCTATCCCATTGTTACATGGGTTTCCGTCCCACTGTGATTTTCATAGTAGAGGGAGTCGCCTTCCTGAATAGGGCTTTTGATTAGGCTCTTAAACAGGAGTGATTTGTGGTCATAGTTAGGATGATGGAGACACAAAGGGAAGTTTAGCAGGACCCCGCATCAGCAAGGAAGCTCGGTTCAGCCTCACCTCTCGTAGTCCTCAACCCACCTCCTTCTCCTTCTGCTTGAATGTATTGTCCACCCCGGAACCCTCCTTTTCCGGAAGTCCTCCTTGATTTAAGTGGATGTGATAGCAAAGTTGTCCATTCTTAGCTCAGCTCACAAGCAGCTGGACTTAAAAACCACCGTCGAGAGTTCTCACTGTGGCTCAGTAGTTTAAGAACCTGACTAGTATCCATGAGGATGCGTGTTCCATTCCTGACCTTGCTCAGTGGGTTAAGGATCTGGCGTTGCCGTGAGCTGTAGTGTAGGTCAAAGACGAGGCTTGAATCCCGCGTTGCTTTGGTGTAGGCCCTCGGCTGCCGCTCTGCGTCAACCCCTAGCCTGGAAACTTCCATATGTTGCGGGTGCGGCCCTAAAAAGACAAAAAAGAAAAAAAATCCACCCTCTCAGGGAGAAACTTGCCTTATGGCCTTATGGCATCACAGGGAAGCTTGTAACTCTTAGACGACTATCTCTTCTGGGAAGCCTTCCATATTCATGGAGAACTAAGGAATATTGTCCAAGCAACTTAGCGCTTAATTGACAAACCAAGGAAAAATACGATCGAAAAACGATTGACAGACCTCAAACTATTACTCTCTAACATTTCCTGCTGCCTATGAGTTTGTCCCAAGCTCTTTTGATATTCAGTTGGTGTCAAAATGATTATGTAACAGATGGCCTAGGGGACTGGTTCTGGTCTAGTCTTTCAGGCTTATAGTCAGATAATGAGGCTAAGGTCATGGTCATTCCCTGAATGAGCTGTTCAGGATCATTCTGTGTGGCCACAACCAAGTGAACTGTCACAAAGACATTTACAAAATTATCTCCACTAAAAGGAAACTCTCAAAGAATATGCCCTGTGTATGTTACCTTCACACACACACACACACACACACACACACACACACACACACACACACACACACACACACACCACACACACCACACACACCACATGCAGAGATTGATATTACAGCTCTAAGAGAAGTTGGAAGCAGTACGGAATGGTTACATAAATGATCCGTGTAATGTACTCTCATGCTGCCATTCAGACACTGCTTCCTGAAAATTGGAGAGCCCTAGAAAATGCTTATATTGACTTATTTTTAAAGTTTCTTAAATTGTAAAATTAACAATACTTGTTGAACAAAGTGATATGAAAATATCTGAGCTTCAGAGAGTATGTGTAACCCTCAACTCTCATCCCACTCTGCAGTGATGATCATGCGTAGTAGTTTGTTATGTGTTCTTCCAAACTCTTTCCTCTGTGTGTTATAAAAACATACATACAAGGCTATAGGATCTTTTTCTTTTACAAAAATGAGATATTACCTTTTTTTTTCTCCCTGAAACTTGCTTTTATTCATGGCAGTGTAACAGTACCATATTCTCTCTAATGCCTACATAGTTTCCAATTATGTGCGTTTGCCCATGGTTTGTTTAACCAGTCCCTATTTGTAGATATTTATTTCCAGTTTTTGCCATTACGATAAGGAAGGCATTCATGAACACCTTATGGCACTTAGGCAAGTTTTTGTAATTGTTAGTAAGAATGTATGTTCAGTTTTAATTATGTCAGAACTGTCAAATGGTCCTTTAAAAAAAGTTTTATTAGTTTATATTTCCACCATCTTTTTACATGTGTCCATTCCTCATTCCTTCGCTAAACATATTATTAATCTTTGTATTTTAGGGACAGTTTAATAAGAGAAATTATATTTCGGTTTTGCTGTAATATTTTCCTAATGCTGGAGTGTCTTTTCTTCTTCCTTCCTTCTTCTTTCTTTCTTTGCTTTTCAGGGCTGCACGTGCGGCATATGGAAGTTCCTAGGCCAGAGGTCGAATTGGAGCTGAAGCTGCAGCTGCTGGCCCCTGCCACAGTCACAGCAACGCCAGATCTGAGCAATGTCTGCAACCCACACCACAGCTCACAGCAACGCTGGATTGTTAACCCACTGAGCAAGGCCAGGGATGGAACCCGCACCGGCATCCTCATGGATACTACTCAGGTTCGTTACCACTGAGCCACAGTGGGAACTCTGGGAGTGTCTTTTCAATTATTTTTAATTCAATTATATTTCTTCTCTGAATTGGCTATTTTTCAGTTGGGTGCTTATCTTATTGATTTGCAAAAGCTTATTTATTATCATTTTGTTATTTCGAATGTTGTTGTTAACCTTTTGTTTTGTTTTGGTTTTGGCCACCCTTCAGCACATGGAACTCCCAGGCCAGGGATCAGATCTGAGCCGAACCTGCGAACTAAACCACCACTGTGGCAATGGCGGATCCCTAACCCACTGTGCCAGGCTGGGGATCAAACCTGCGTCCCAGTGCTCCCAAGATGCTGCTGATCCCATTGCACCACATTGGGAGCTCCTAACCCTTTGCATTTCTTACATTGTTTTCCCAGACTGCCATTCAATTTAAACTTTGTATAAGTTGTATTTTCCCATACAGAAGTTTTAAATTTTGTGTGGTCAGACCTGTCATTCATGTCCTTTATGGCTGGTTGATTTCTTCTTCTTAGGAGAGTCTTTCCCACTCCACATTCTTTTTTCTTTTCTTTCTTTTTCCCTTTTTTATGGCTGCACCAGTAGCATATGGAAGTTTCCAGTCTAGGGATTGAGTTGGAGCTGCAGCTGAGACCTCTGCCACAGCCACAGCAATGCCAGATCTGAGCAGCATCTGTGACTTACACCGCAGCCTGCAGCAACGCTGGATCCTTAACCCACTGAGTGAGGCCAGGGATGGAACCCACATCCTCATGGACACTATGTCAGGTTCTTAACTTGCTGAGCCACGAGGGAACTCCCTCCACTCTGTATTCTTACTTTTTTCTTCTATGGCTTCCATACTTTGGGGTTTTACCGATAGTTCTCGTTTCCATGTTAAATTTATATTCACGTGTGGTGTGCAATAGGAAACTAATTTTTTTATCTTTCGATGGTAGGTTCATGACTGTTATTTTTGTTCATTTTTTAAACTTCTATTTATTCCAAAGTTTTCATCATTGGCAAGTGTTACTTTTACAACAGGGAAAAGTCCCTTAAAGTAAAAGAACATCATGTTTACCATATTTCTGCTGTAGAGTTCTAGAGAAGAGGGGTATGCGAGTGGAAAAAGGAGAAAGAGAAACTTCAGAAAATGGGTAAGTGTAAGGGTCACCATGCTGTACAGCAGAAATTGGCATAACACTCAAATCAACTCTACTCTAATTAAAAAAAAAAAAACCTTTGTGTTTTCCTTGCTGCCTGATACCATTTTACTCAAGGAAGCCAAGGTTTTTGATCTTTCACAAGCTGGTTCGAATAGAAGCTTCTAGGTCAAAGCAGTTGCTCTGTAGCCTGTTTCCTCTCCTATTTTAGGCATCAGGGTGGAATGAGTGGGGGATGCTGCTATGGGCAAAGATGCTCACTCGATTGGTGTCACGTCTGAGGAGGTCTGGAGAAGACGCTTTAATTGCAGAAAGCTGTTTTCACAAGAAAAGTTAGGAGTGGGTGCTGCCACTGGCTCAGTTGTTGACTAGCTGGAGTGACCTTGCCTCTCACAGGAGGGAAAACAGGCTTAGGAACCCAGGAAATACTGCTGGTGCATTGCAGTGGATGAATGGGCCATTTATGGCTTATATAAAAGTTTGTTACTGTCCAGAAGCAGCAAGGTTTGAGGTCTTACCCGGGAAAAGGTCTTTCTGTAACTCCATTATGCTCTGGTGTTAAAGTTGTAGTCAAAAGAGGCCAGGAAGCTCTTTTGAAGTTCAAAGGAGCGTAACATTCAGTGCATGATATTCGTACAAATATAGGACAAACAGGCTGCAGAGTTTGCCTCTTTTGGCAGATCTGACTTAGGTAATGAGCTGTTAATCAAAGTGAGGTGGAAGAATTGAGTCGTTAAGGATGTTCAATTATGTATCTCAAATGGGCCAGCCTATGCCAAGGCTGGCAGACATCCTGGGGAGAGAAAGTGTATTTCATGGCATCCATTCCTGCTTTATAAGGTGAGTTAGCAGGATCTTCCAAGGAACTCGATTCTCACTCACTTTTCTCCTTAGGAGAAAAGCTTCCAACGTTTGTATTTGGCTGAAAATGGGCCTCTGAACTTCCTGGGAAGGGTGAGTCCCTAAAAGTTTGAAGGAAAGGAAGAAACCATCTAGAAAATTGGAGACATGGGAAGCATAGCCTTAAGGGAGCCACCCAGAGCCTCTTCATTGTGAAAGCCAACCAGAAAGCCTTGGGTTTTCTACCTCCAGATTCTCGCATTCAAGGTGACTATTTGACAACAAAAGGAAATGAGCAAAAGTTAGACCTATTCACGTCTTAGAAGTTTAAATAGGTGGAAGTAGGATAAATGAAGAATACCTTAAAATGAGATAGCTTAATGCTTTTCAAGGTATATTCTTAATGATTTTTATGTTGGGGGGCCAGTGAGTTTGGGTGTAGAAGCCCTGGAGTCCACATAGATCCAAACCCCAGCACTACGTCTTTCTTATTTACCTTGGGATTGTTGCTTAACCTCTCCAGCTTCAGTGCTCTTATCAGTACAGTTGGGGGAATAATGGCGTATTCAATGTCAGCATGGTCATTTGAAGAATAATGAGATTGTGCACACTTAGGGCTTTGCTACAGTCCCTGGCACACAGTTTTTAATAAGTGGTAGTCACTAGAGTAACAGTCTTGCAAGCCAAGCGATATTATCCCCTTTGTTTTCAGATGAGAAACTTGACACCCAGTGAGGCCAAGTGACTTTGTACAAGGACCGACAGCAAGTCCAAGCCAGGGTCAGAACTAAAACCCAGGTCTCCAAGTTCATTGTTCTATTCATTACACCGGTTTGCTCTAGCAGTTCTCTGAGGAAGCCTGTGCATTCTCTTGAACAGAAGCCCAGTCCATTGCACATGGCAGCCACTTAACGCAGAATAGATAAGGCGGGTGAATGAGTAAAGAACTTGGGCACTGGAATTCCTAAGAGAGGCAGAAGGCTATTTGGGACTCCAGAGGCAGAGACTAGGACCAAAGTTGTTCAGGAACCTAAATAAGCTAAGCCAAAGGGAATCTGTGAGGAAGGTTTAAAATATGTGCCTCTATGTCCATGCTTCTTAGATTTCTCTTGACATCTCAGTAGGATTGGAATGTCCTCATAGTCTAATGGAAAGAGGACTGTGCTTTAAGTCAGGAGACTTGGTTTCTGGTCAGTACTGTTATTCGCTGTGTGGTATTGGTTGAGTCATTCATGCTCTCTCTGAACTCAAGTTTCTCTGCTTATGAACGGAGAGGAATTCCTGCTTTCTGGACAGCAAAATAAGGGTGCCAGAATAGGGGCTAGGGAGATGGGACAAGGGAAATCAAGGCTCTGGCTTTAGATATTTGGAGTACAACTGGACATTTATCATTGTCACAAGATTATTGCTAAGGGTATTTTTATTCATTTAAGGTTTATAACCTGCCTGCTTCTAAAAAGATCAGATTCAGGTTATATATGAAAGGACAGTTGCAAGATAACTTTTTCAAAGAAGAAACAAAAAATAGAGGCCATCTGACAAAAGTAGAAAGCGTGGATGTTTTTAAACACTTGGTTAGTGCATTAGAGTATTCACAGTCCAAACTGGCTTATGTTTCCTGAAAAGATAAAACGAGAAACTTTGGGACTTCCCCTTGTGGCTCATCGGTAACAAACCCAACTAGTATCCATGAGGATGTCAGTTCGATCCTTGACCTCGCTCTGTGGGTTAGGGATCCGATGTTCCCATGAGCTGTGGTGTAGGTCGCAGATGTGGCTCCGAACCCCTGTGGCTGTGGCTGTGGTGTAGGCTGGCAGTTGCAGCTCTGATTTGACCTCTAGCCTGGGAACCTCCATGTGCCATGGGTGTGGCCCTAAAAAGAAAAAAGAGAGAGAGAGAGAGACTTTGCATTTGTTGGCAAGAGAAAATGAGTGTCATCTACAGAGATTTATTTCCTACCTCAGCATTTCTTTATTGACCCTCTGTAAAGGAAGAGGGCAAGTATTAAAACTCGATAAAAGTCTTTCTACAAGTGCTAAGGAAATGTGGTCCAGATAGTTTACCTCTGGATGATGTAAGTTCATTGAAGGCTAGAACATGGACATGTTATACAAATGACTAGTAGACTTGACAGTCATTTGTCAGATGCCCTAAGCAAACTTTATATTAACGTGATTTTTTAAAATTTAAAAACGGATGCTCATTTAAAAAATTTTTTTATATTTATTTATTTCGTCCTTTTGTCTTTTTAGGGCCGCACCTGAGGCATGTGGAGGTTCCCGGGCTAGGGGTCCAGTCGGAGCTGTAGCTGCTGGCCTACACCACAGCCACAGGAGCGCAGGATCCGAGCTGCGTCTGTGACCTACACCACAGCTCATGATAACGCCAGATCCTTAACCCACTGAGCAAGGCCAGGGCTCGAACCTGTGTCCTCATGGATGCTAGTCAGATTCGTTTCCAATGAGCCATAATGGGAACTCCAGATGCTCATTTTTAAACATTCAGAAGGGACATAAACATATTAGGAAAACATAAGTCATTGGTAATCTCAACATTTGTGTAAGGAGGCATATAGACTTCTAGTCTTTGGGTTTTTTTTTTTTTTTTTGGCTTTTTAGGGCTGTCCCTGTAGCATATGGGAGTTCCCAGGCCAGGGATTGAATTGGAGCTACAGCTGCCAGCCTACACCATAGCCACAGCCATGCCAGATCCGAGCCGCATCTGCAACCTATCCCACTGAGTGAGGCCAGGGATTGAACCTGAATCCTCATGGATACTAGTTGGATTTGTTTCTGCTGTACCACAACAGGAGTTCCTAGTCTTTTTTTTTTTCCATCTCAGCTATACATACATGTTATTTTATAAAAATGAAGCACTGTTGGAGTTCCCGTCATGGCTCAGTGGTTAACGAATCTGACTAGCATTCACAAGGACGCAGGTTCAATCCCTGGCCTTGCTCAGTGGGTTAAGGATCTGGCGTTGTCATGAGCTGTGGTGGAGGTCGCAGACACGGCTCGAATCCTGTGTTCCTATGGCCGTGGCGTAGGCTGGAAGCTACAGCTCTGATTCAACCCCCAGCCTGGGAACCTCCATATGCTGCAGGTGTGGCCTCCCCCAAAAAAGAAGAAGCACTGTCTTGTAACCCATTTGGCTTATTATGTCAATTGCAACTGATTCTCTAAAATGCACCAGTGGTGGAGATATAGCCCATGTTGTCTGAAGTGAAAGCGGGACATTTTAGAGACCAGTTGCAGGGCATGCAAAGTTGATTCTGCTGTGAAAAGTTCAAGAGCACAATTTGAATTCTTGACCACATGGAAAGTCAACCTCTTTTAGCAGAGACTTGTGCGGCTGAGGTGCTGAGAGAAAGAACAATTTGTTTTTTCAAACAAGCACTTTGATTTTTGCCCAAAGTCCTATGCCAGATGACAAGTAAGAGATTATTTTAGCCAGAAAAATATTCAGATCAGGTTTCACCAGCTGAGCAGCCTTTCTGTAAAAGGATCTCCCATGGCCTCATAGTAAAGACTAATGAGAATACCATCAAGTCCCAGTTACCCATGCTAATGGCAGATTGAAGGGCACAATGAATTGAAATTTCATGGAAAAATCTCCATTTCTCATCTTAGCCAATGAGGTCGCCTTGCTCAACTGTCAAAACTTTTTGAAATATGGACCCTTTTCTTCTCATTGAATTTGCCTACTTGCTAGTAGAAAAGCTAGTAGAAAAGGCAGGTAGTTGGAGTTCCCGTCTTGGTGGAATGGAAACGAATCTGACTAGGAACCATGAGGTTTTGGGTTGGATCCCTGGCCTCACTCAGTGGGTTAAGGATCTGGCGGTACCGTGAGCTGTGTGTGGTGTAGGTCGCAGACACGGCTGGGATCCTGTTTTGCTGTGGCTGTGGTGTAGGCCGGCAGCTATAGCTCCGATTAGACCCCTAGCCTGGGAACCTCCATATGCCACGGGTGCAGCCCTAGAAAAGACACACACACACACACACAAGGCAGGTAGTGGGAGGGCCATGTTGTGCGTTGGCCACTCAGTGTATAAGTTGAATTAATCTTGGAAAATGATCCAACAAGTAGGAATAAGATAATTAAGTCTTAGATAAAGAGGAATAAGCTGTATACCCAAAGTGGAAAACTTGCTTTTTCCTGGCTTTCCTTTTTCACTGACTTCCACAGCCTGGAAATGAAGTCTTAAAGCCCCAAGGGAATCTGACTGAGACATCAATTCTAGAAACCCAATTTCCAGAGAAATAGGGCACTTTTTTCCCCCTGTAGTGACTACTTCATCTTACCTTTCCTCTGTCTGCTTCAAGTTTGATAAATGACAAAAGAGAAGTACTTTTTTTTTTTCTTTTTAGGGCCTCACCCACAGCATATGGAGGTTCCCAGGCTAGGGGTCAAATTGGAGCTGTAGCTGCCGGTCTATGCCACAGCCACAGCAATGCCAGATCCGAGCTGCATCTGTGACCTACACTCCAGCTCACGGCAATGCTGGATGCTTAACCCACTGAGTGAGGCCGGGGATCAAACCTGCAACCTCATGGTTCCTAGTCAAATTTGTTTCTGCTGCTCCACAATGGGAACTCCAGAAGAGAAGTACTTTTGCTTTTCATTTGTCTTCACTATTATAGTAGCCCTTTAAAAAAATAAATACTTAAAAAGGAATTTTTTTGCTTGATTTGTCCATTCATATAACGAACAGCAAAAATTCATCTCTCCTTTTCTACTCACCGAATGTGTTATAATAAAATAAATATTATTGTAGTACTTACATGATGATGTCTCTGCCGTAATAGCTCTTCTCAAAAAGAGTTCATGGGAATGTTTTCATGCCTTTAGACTGGTGATAAAGTTACTGACTTTTTGACCTATCCCTGGGTGCTGGACAGTAATGGTTGGGCAAAGCATTGATGGCACAGTGGCACATCTCTGTTGCTTACTTTTTGTCGTCATTGTTTCTGTTAACAGGGGCCCCTAAAGTAGCAGGGATTTCCACTTTTAATTCTAGGGCTTTTAGGACCAGCGGAACCAATTGAAAAATAGCTATGATGATGCAGGTTGAAGGTCCATCTCAAATGTTAGTTGAAATTCCCTTGGGACCACGTTCATCTCGGCAGATACCATTAGTTAGTGGTACGTCAGGAATTCTCCAGCTGGTATCTCTCAGATCCTGGCAAGTAATAAGCCTGTTTTTGTTGCCTGTATCTGCTTGAAGTTGGTGAGGCATCATTGTTTCATTAAAATCGTCTCATTTGTGCTTCTTGTCCAAGACAATATACTGGAACTTTAGGTGTGGTCAGTGATGCTGTGTAACTCAATGAAACTCACTCCTGGGTGATGTTTAAAAGTTCAGACTCATAAGCATGTGCTGAAATGGACTGTATTGTTGTTTCTGAAAAGTGATAATTGTTCAGTGTATTCATGGAGAAATCAGCTGTAATTGTGCTAACCACTCAATCTTGGACAACCATGGGAAAACATATCTTAGATTATAGTGTTTACTTTTGTTATGTAATGGAAAAAAATCAGTGTCAGTAATTGCAGAAGCATTGTTTAATAGCACCAGTGGCATTAATGTTTAGCTTCTTATCCCTGCATTTGATTCCTGAATTTGCTTCTTCCAGAAATGTGTAAATTTCTGTCTGGGGCATTGTTAGCCAAATCCCATATTGCTGAGGTAATAGGACCAATGTACTTGATGAAAGACCATTGTGTTTGGACTTATGGTCAGATATATATTGGAAGTTAGTGTTTAGGTAAGATATTTTCATCCTCTAGATGCATAGTTTTTAAGACCTTGGTACCATAATATCAGATAAATGGCATGTGAGTATTATGAAGAAAGTGTTGTTAGGTATAAAAAAAATGAAGAACTTGTGGTTGGGTTACTTGTGATTTCCCAGCTAGATTTCATAGTCCTTGAGAGCATGGGCACTATTTCATACTTTGATTTATCCCTGTGATAGATACTAAAAAACGCAAATTGAAGTCTGCCAGCTGTGTCCTTTCACATAGTCTATTTGAGGCTGACTTGACTTCACTACAGACAACACCTGATTCTTTAAAAGGTGAGCAAAGCTGTGTTTCAGAGGTGGAAGGGTATTTTGGGAGAAAGTTAGGCAAGAATGTTTGGAAGCCCTTTATCTTCCAAGTTCTATAAGTGGGTGGCATGCATCTTATAGCAGGACAGGCAAAATTCTGTTGTGGTTCCAGTCCTTGGTTCTGAGGCCAGGCTGCTTAGGTTTGAATCCCACCACCATGCCTTGACTAGCCATGTAAACTTGGGCAAGTTACCAAACCTCACTGTGTCTCAGATTCCTCAAATATAAAATGGGGCTAATAATGGAATTTATCTTGTAGGGTTGTTGGAAGAATTTCGTGAGTTCATAGATGTAAAACCGTTAGAATAGAGCCCAGCTCATAGGAAGTGTTCAACACATTTTGTTGTTTTTGTTATTACTATTGTCATCGTTCTCATTTGGCTCTATGTTTTTCAGCATGTGGTTCCTTGGCTTCTTTTTACACTTATCATCCACCTCTTCAGCCTTTGAGCCAAATTTGGAGCAGGAAAATTCAGATCACTCAATTTTCACACATTGTCTGGCAATACTCTTTAGAGGCTGAATTTGGGGGAAACATAATCTATTGGATGAAACAAGTCATTTGTATCATCTGTGGTTTTGATAAATAATGGTGAGCTCAGATGTATTGGAAGGATCCATTTAATAGTGTCCATGAAATAACCTGTCTTAAAGATATTTTAGAGAAGTGACAGCAACTTGCTTAAAAGCTGTATGTAAAGAATACCCTCCTTGTGGCATCAGTATATACTGTTCCTTTGGAAATAGGCTTTCCTACAAGTTAGAACCTTTAACAATTTGGATGTGTTTTAAAAATATGTAAATGCACTTGAAGTCCACATGTTGATAGCTTGTCTTATTTTAGTGCTTGCTTAAAAGGCCTCTTTCAGAGGCCTTTGTCTTTTATTATGCCATTTCATTTTCAGCAAGAAAAGAATAAGTCACCTAACCATGCAATCACATAGCTGATAGTGAAAGCTCACCCAATTTCATATTTTAAGTAGGTAGATCTCCTGTCAACCTCTGAGTGAGCTAATTATTTCTGGCAATATAATTCAAACCAAATACATAATACACAAGGTTCCATTTTTTTTTTTTTAATGGCTGCACCTGCAGTATATGGAAGTTCCCAGGCCAGGGATTGAATCCGAGCCAGAGCTGCGACCTACACCATAGCTATGGCAATGTCAGATCCTTTAATCCAGTGCTCCAGTCCAGGGATCAAACCTGCACCTTTGCAGCAATCTGAGCTGCTGCAGTCAGATTCTTAACCCAAAGTGCTGTGGTGACAACTCCCACAGTGTTCCATCTTACTTTGCAATGTGGATTTAAATCAACAAAGTAATTTCTAGCTTACCTGCATTTAAGTATCAATGGCTGCAGAGCCATACAAGTAGAATAGTTGATGCTAGACTCCTAAGCACATACTCAGATTCCTTCTGAAATGACTAGGGAAGTTGTATATATGAAATACAAATAACTTAGGTGTTTGTCATTGAGATTATAAATTTATTGTAGAGAAACAATCACTGTCCTCTCACCAACATATGGAAGTTTGCAAACGGTACCTCATTTAGATATTTGTTTTGGGAAATTCATGATTATCTCTCCTCAGTTAAAGATGCAGGGATTGTTAAAATATTTCCTACTCCATTCTAGAACATCATGGAGAAGAAGTCTAATTTGTGTTTATACCAAGAAAACTGTATTCCTAAGACTTGGCTGAAAGATTTACAAGTTCATTCCACAAAGTAATTTTCATTTTCTGCATTCTTTTAATTAATAAATGGCTTTGAACATTTATACTTAGTCCAAGAATAGAGCTTAATATAACAATACTAATAATAATATCATAATGGGAAATAAAAATAGTTACTAAAATTAATATATATTTAACCTTTCTGATAAAGAAAAAATTTTCTTCTATTTTCCGTCATCAAATTGGCAAAGTTTTAAGTAATTAAAGTAGCCAAATAAAATAAAATAACCAGTGTTGGACTTTTTCATACATAGCAATTAGAAAGCAAATTAGTGTAACTTCTCTGGAAGGCAATTTGACAATATAGATCAAGAATTTAAAAGCATTCAAAACCTTTGACCCAATAAATCTATCTCTAAGAATTTAGATTAAGAAAATAACCAGAGTTGCATACAGAGGTTTATTACAAGGGTGCTTATCATGGAATTTTCTTAAGAAAGAAAAGAAAACAATTTAATACCCCCAAATAGGGGATTGGTTGAGAAATTATGGCTCAACTGTGTTAGTGTAGAATCATGTCATTAGGCATGTGGTATGGGGGAAATATTTAATGGCACAAAAATGTCCACAATGTGTTAATTTTAGAATGTAGTTTACAAAATGTGTACTATATATGCTGTTAATTTTATAATGAAAAAACTTTGTATACTTTTATGTATAGAAAAGAGATTGGAAAGAGCTTTCAGTTTCTGGGCTGACATGTAAAGAGCTCAGAAGTTGTCACTTCCATTGTTATAAGAAAAAAGCTGAAGGAAATGAAAATCAATAACTCCTCTTAAATCAGTCAGAAAATCGAGGTCACAGGGCAAACTGCCTTGTATTTTTCACTCTGAAAACTGGAAAGACAGAGGAATACAATGACCACTACTGACCCTGGTAGGAGCACTAAAAGGATAATTGACTAATTATTGGAGAAGGAGCATGCTCTGGCTAGAAAGAGAAAAATTCTTTTCTTTAGTGAGTTTTACCTCCAGGATCCCCATCAGGTTCTCAGTTTTGGTGAAAAATTCCTCAGGTTTTCAGGTTTAGTGAAAAATTCCTAACTGCTTCAGGCAGAGAATGGAAAAGGTGACCATTCTGAAATAAGCCCAGAGCTCTTTGTTTTCCTTAGCTAAGGCCTGGCCTCAAGGGAAATGATTTTAGCAGAGCCTAATTGATTTGGGTTTTATCAGAGCCTAACCAACCTGGAAGAAGGAATATGTACCCAACTCCACTAGCTTTCCTGCCTCACCTACACCAGTGGGAAAGCGCAAAGTTAATTAGCACTTTTGAAGGTCACATATCAGGGATATGGGTCATTAAAGGACTGAGAGCTAATTAAACGATTATAGAACACTTCTCCTTCCCCCACCATTTACTACCACATCAATAGGGCGCATGTTTAGTAGCAGGAGATTGAAAGAACTGCAAGCCTTAGACACTATTTAAGAAGGAGAATCTAGGGAAATTCAAAAACAATGGGAGAAGATATACAAAGGCACTAGGCAGATTTTAGCCTCTGACACCCTAGCTACAAAAAACCCTGGGTAAAAATAGCTTAATTCCTAGCTAGATTAACATAAAATCTCACACTACTGCTCTGTTTACCTCAGTTACTTTTACCCAGTACTTCATGTCCAACTTTTCAACAACAACAGCAAAAAATCACAAGGCATGCTAAAAGGCAAAAAACACAATCTGAAGAGACAAATCAAGCATAAGAACCAGGCTCAGATGTGGCAGATATTTTGAAATCAGATTTGGAATTTAAAATAAATATGTTATCGTGCTAAGAATTCTGATGGAAAAAGTAGGCAATTTGTAAGACTATATGTGCAATGTAAAGAAAAAGATGAAAATTCTTAAGATTCAAAAGGAAATGTGAGAAATCAAAAACACTGTAATAGAAAAGAAGAATGCCTCATCAGTGCACTGGATATGATTGAAGAAAGAATCAGTGAGCTAAAGATATGCCAAGAGAAACTTCCCAAACTGAAACAAAGAAAAAAAAAAACTGAAAAAATTCAACAGAATATCCAAGAACTGTGGAAAATTACAGAAGTTGTAGCATATATATATATATAACAGGAACGCCATAAGGAGAAGAGAGGAAGGAACAAAATAAATATTTGAAGTAATAAATGGCTGAGAATTTTCCAAAACCCATGACAAACACCAAAGCACAGAGCTAGGAAGCTCAGAGGCACAAAACAGGATAAATATGAGAAAACATACATATCATATTTAAACTACAAAGACAAAGAGAATATCTTTTTTTCTTTTCTTTTTAAAATTATAGTTGATTTACAATGTTCTGTCAATTTCTGCTTACAGTAAAGTAACCCAATTATACACACACACACACACATACACACATTCTTTTTATCACACTATCCTCCATCATGTTCCATCACAAGTGACTCGATAGAGTTCCCTGTGCTATACAGTAGGTTCTTATTGCTTATTCACTCCAAATGCACAAAGAGAATATATTGAAAGATGCCAGAGAAAAAACATATTACTTATAGAGGAATAAGGATAAGAATTGCATTCAATTTCTCTTCAGAAACCATGCAAGCAGGAAGAGAGTGGAGTGAAATATTTATATTGTTGAAAGGAAAAACTCACCAACCTAGAATTCTATATCCAGTAAAATTATTCCTCAGAAGTGAGTGGAAATAAAGATTTTTCTCAGACAAACAGAAATTGAAGGAATTTTTCAGCAATCAACCTGCCTTGCAAGAAATGTTAAAATAAGTTCTTCAGGAAAAAGGAAAGTGATATAGGTCAGAAATTCAGATCTATATAAATAAGGGAAGAGCAGTAGAGAAGGAATAAACGAAGGTAAAATAAAATATTTCATTTTTCTTATTCTTAATTGACCTAACAGAAAAAGTTTAATAGCAACAGAATAATAATAGCAATATTGAATGACTATACGAAAGTGAAATGAATGACAACAATTTTATAAAGGATGGGAGAGAGGAGTTGGGGCTACTCTGCTATAAAGTACCTGCAGTACCTGTGAAGCAGTATAGTGCTATTTGAAAGGAGACTCAGATTAGTGTAAATGTGTATTGCAAATTCTAAGACTACTATTAAATTAAAAAAAGTATAAATGATATACTAAGAGAAGAATGAAAATAGAATAATGGAAAATGCTCAACTAAAGCTAGAGAAGGCAGAAAAAGAGTGGAACACAGACACACTAAAGAAAAACAATCAAGGGCAAGGAATAGGGAATAATTACAAATATGGTCAATATTAATCCAACTGTATCAGTAAACACTTTAAATGTTAATGGTCTATGTATACCTTAAAAGACAGAAACTATCAAAGTGGATTAAAAAATACAAGACCTAACCACATGGTGTCTATAAGAAACATACTTTAAATGTAAAGATACATATGGATTAAAAGTAGAGGTTTGGGAGTTCCTGTCATGGCTCAGCGGTTAATGAACCAGACTAGCATCCATGAGGATGTGAGTTTGATCCCTGGCCTTTCTCAGAGGGTTAAGGATCCAGCGTTGTGTGACCTATGGTGTAGGTCTCAGATGTGGCTTGGACCCGATGTTGCTGTGGCTGTGGTGTAGGCTGGCGGCTACAGCTTTGATTGGACCCCTGGCCTGGGAACCTCCATATGCTGCAGGTTCAGCTCTAAAAAGTCAAAAAAATAGTAGAGGTATGGAGAAAAATATAGCATGCTGATAAATACTAATAAAAAGTAAGTGGGAGTAACTATATTAATTTCAGACAAAGCAGACTTCAGAGCAAGGAAAATTATGTAAATACATAACAGAGCATCAAAATATATGAGACAAAAACTGATAGACCTGAAAGAAGTTACAGACAAATCCCCCATTATAATTAGAGACTTTTACACCCCTCTATTAGTAATTAACAGATGCAGCAGGCAGAAAATCAGTAATGGTGTAATTAAACTGAACAGCACCATCAATCAACTGGATTTAATTGTCATCTACAGAGTATTTCATCCAAGAACAATAGAATACACATTTTTCTCAAGCACACACAACTCGTTCACCAAGAAAGCTCACATTCATGGGTACTAAAACACACTTTAACAAATATTTAAGAATAGAAACTATGCAAAGTATGCTCTTAGAACACACTGGAATTAAACCAGAAATCAAGAACAGAAAGATACCTGTAAAATCTCAAAATATTTAAAGATTAAACGATGTGCTTCCAAATAGGACATAAGCCAGATAAATCTCAAGAGAAATTTTAAAATATTTTGAGTTATATGAAAATAAAAATACCGTTTATAAAAATTATGGGATATAGTGAAAACGGTGCTTGGGGGGGATTAATAACATAGAACTAATTTATTATAAAAAAAAAAAAGACCTAATGTCAGTAGTTTCAGCTTCTACCTTAGGAAACTAGAAAAAGAAGAGCAAAAGATCAGTAGAATAGATAAACCTCTAGCCGGGTTAACTAGGAAAAAAAAAAAGAAGACACAAATTACTAATATCAGAAATGAAAGAAAGACCATCGCTACTACCAATGCATAATAAAAATATTATGAACATATGCCCACAAATTTGATAACTTAAGAAAAAACTGACCAATATCTGGGAAGATACAACCAATCAAAACTTAACACAAGAAGGAATAGACCATCTCAATAGGCTTATATCTATTAAAGAGATTAATAATCTTCTATAGCAGAAAGCACCAGGCCCAGCTGATGAACTGGTGAATTCCACCAGGCATTTAAGGAAGAAATAATTCCATTGCTCTCCAGTATGTTTTGGAAGGTAGAAGCAGAGAGAACACTCCCCCACTCATTCTCTGAGACCAATATTACCCTAATACCAAAACCACACAAAGACATTACAAGAAATGAGAACTACAGATTACTATCTCTTATTCAAAAATCCTCAACAAAATATTAGCAATATTTTGAATTCAATATTTTGAATCCAACAATGTAGGAAAAATCCACAGTCAGATGGGATTTATTCCAGGTATGCAAAGCTGTTTCATCATTCAAAAATCACATCTATAGGCTGAAAAAGAAAAACTATATGATGATATCAATAGACATAGAAAAACCATTTGACAAAATCCAACACTATCCAGCAAATGAGAAACAGAGGGGGACTTGTTCAATTTTATAAGGAACATCTACACAAAATCTGCAGCTGATACCATACTTAATGGAGAGAGACTAGTTATTTCCCCCCTAAGGTCAGGAGCAAGGAAATGATGTACTTTCTCACCACTCCTGTTTCAGTGTTGTACTGGAAATCCTAACTAATGTATTAAGATGAGAAGTGGAAACAAAGTGTATACATATTTTGAAAGAAGAAATAAAACTGTCTTTGCTAGCAGATGGCATGATTATTTTTAAAATCCCAAAGAATCAACCAAAAAACCTTCCTAAAATTAGTAAGTGGCTATAGAAAGGGTGAAGGATATGAAGTTAAATATATGGAAATCAATTGCTTTCCTATATACCATCAATAAACAGTTGGGATTTGTAATTGAAAACACAATGCCTTTATATTAGCACCAAAAAATGAAATACTTAGGTATAATTTAGCAAAATGTGTAAAAGATCTATATGAAGAAAACTACAAAACTCTCAGGAAAGAAATCAAATAACTGGAAAAAGATTCCATGTTCATGGATAGAAAGACTCAATATTTTTGAGATAGCAGAACTTCACTACTTAATTTATAGATTCAATGCAGTGCCAATAAGAATCCCAGAAATTTACTGTGTGGAAATCAACAAGATTACTCTAAGGTTTATGTGGAACCTTAATTTTGGGTCTAAAAGACCCAGTTACAATATTTTCCAACACAATGTTGAAGAACAACAACAAAGTTAGAGAACTGACTCTACCCAGCTTCAAGACTTGCTATAAAGCTATAGTAATTAAAACAATGTGATGTTGTTGAAAGAATAGACAGATGGATCAGTGGAACATAATAGAGAGCCCAGAAATGTAGTCAACTGGTCTTTGACAATAGGAGCAAGGAAAATTCATTGGAAAACAGATACTTTTTTTTTTCAACAAATGGTGCTGGAACAACTAGACATCTGCATGCAAAAAATAAATGAAGACCTGACCATAAACAAAAATAACTCACAAAATGGATCAGAGACCTAAACGTAAAGTGCAAAACTGTAAAACTTCTAGAAAATAACATAGGACAAAATCTAGACGACCTTGGGTTTGGTAATGAGTTTTCAGATGCACCAGAAGTATGCTCCATGAAAGCAAAAATTGATAAGTTGGACTTGATTAAAAGTAAAAAATTCTGCTATTCAAAAGACATTGTTTTTTTTTAACTTCTTAATTTTTAAAAGTTATTTATTTATTTATTTATTGCTGCAGCTTGCAGCGGCTTGATGTGGGATCTCAGTTCCTAGACCAGGGATTGACTGTTAACAGAGTGTGAAAAGACAAGCCACAGACTGAGGGAAAATACTTGGGAAATGCATATCTAATAGAAGACTCATATTGAAAATACACAAATAACTTTTAAAACTCAACAAGAAGATAAACAACTCAATAAATGGGCAAAAGAGCCAAACAGATACCTCACCAAAGAAAGTATATAGATGGTAAATAGGTATATGAAAATATGCTCAATATCATGTCATTAGGGAATTGCAAATTAAAACAAATTAGATACCACTACACATCTATTAGCATGGCTAATACCCCAAATAAAGACAACACCAAAATACTAATAACGATGTGGAGCAACAAGAACTCTCCTTCATTGCTAGTGGGAATGCAAAATGTTACAGTCATTTTGAATTTTTTTTTTTTTGTCTTTTTGCTATTTCTTGGGCTGCTCCTGCGGCATATGGAGGTTCCCAGGCTAGGGGTTGAATCGGAGCTGTAGCCACTGGCCTAGGCCAGAGCCACAGCAACACAGGGTCAGAGCTGCGTCTGCAACCTACACCACAGCTCATGGCAACGCCGGATCCTTAACCCACTGAGCAAGGGCAGGGATCGAACCCGCAACCTCATGGTTCCCAGTCGAATTCGTTAACCACTGCGCCACGACGGGAACTCCTACAGTCACTTTGGAAGACACTTGGGCACTTTCTTAAAAAGCTAAACATAGCTTTACTGTAAAATACAGCAACCATACTCCCAGGTATTTTGCAAATGAGGTGAAAACATATGCCACACAAAGACCTGCACACAAGTTTTTTAGCAGCTTTATTCGCAATTTCTAAAAATTGGAGGCAACCAAGATATCCTTCAAAAGGTGAGTTGATAAGCAAGGGGTACACCCGTACGATGAAAATACTATTCAATGATAAATGAGCTGTCAATCCATGAAAGGACTTAGAGGAATCTTTAATGCATATTGCTAAGTGAAAGAAGCCAGTCTATAAAGACTGCATACCCTATCATTCCAACTAGATGTCATCTTGGAAAAGACAAAACTATAGAGACAGTAAAAGGTCATGGTTTTCAGGAGTTGTGGGAGTGGAAGGGGGAAAAGATGAATAGGCAGAGTACATGGGGTATTTAGGGCAGTGAAACTATTCTGTATGATACTATAATGGTGGATATATGTCATTCTGCATTTGTCATAATGCGTGGAGCTACACAAAGAGTGAGCTCTCATGTAAACTATGTACTCTAGTTAATAATAATATATCAGTATCAGTTCATTAGCTGTAACAAATGTACCACACTAATGCAAGATGTTAGTGCCAGGAAAAAGTAGGGGTGATGTGAAGAGGGGATATATGGGAACTTTGTTTACTTTCTGCTCAGTTTCTTGGTAAACCTAAACCTGCTCTAGGAAGCAAAGTCTATTAATTTAAAAAAGGAAAATATAGATTAGAAGAGTATTCTCAGAATGTTAAAAGTAGTTGTCTTCTGGTGGCTGAATCATGTGTGATTTTTCTTTCCTCTATTTCTTTTTTTATTGTCTTATTAAAGTATATTAACATGCAGCAAAATTCACCCTTTTTAGTATACCCAAAACTAATGCAATGTTATATGTCAATTATATCTCAATTTTAAAAGTTAAAAAAAAGTTTGGATTTCCTGTTGTGGCTCAGCAGATCACAAGCCCCACTAGTATCTATGAGGATGTGGGTTTGATCCCTGGCCTCGCTCAGTAGGTTAAAGATCCAGCATTGCTGTGAGCTGTGGTGTAGGCCGGCAGCTGCAGCTCCTATTTGACCCTTAGCCTGGGAACTTCTATATGCACGAGTGTGGCCCTAAAAAGCAATAAATAAATAAATAAACGTTAAATTTTTTTTTAAATTCACCCTTTTTAGAGTATGGTTTTGTCAGTTTTGACAAATGGCACCACCATAATCAAGATATAAAATATCTCCATCACCCCCTGAATTTACTCTGTACCCCTTTGTAGTAAAAACCCTCCCCCTCCCCTAGTCCTTGGCAACTACCGATCTGTTTTCTTTATAGTTTTACCTTTTCCAGAATGAAAATAATTAATCATAATCATACAGTATGTGGACTTTGGCTTTTTCTATTTAGCATAATGCCTTTGAGATTCATCCATTTTGGGGTCTGACTTTCATTTCTTTTTATTGCTAATATTCCATTGTTTGGATGTTTTAAAATTCATCAGTGGGAGGACGTTTAGATTGTTTCCAGGTTTTACAGATGATGAATAAAGACATTTTAAACATTTATGTAGAGATTTTGTTTGAATACACATTTTACTTTAGCTGGAAAAATACCTACCTGTGGTATTGCTGGGTGATACAGTAAGTGTATGTTTAATTTAGAAGAAAATGCCAAGTTGCCTCACATCGTCATTAGCACTTAGTATTGTCAGATTATTTTCAGTTTAGCCATTGTATTAAGTCAGTACTGATATGTCCTTGTGGTTTCAATTCTGTCTGTCTGTCTTTCTTTTCTTTTTCTTCCTTCCTTCCTTCCTTCCTTCCTTCCTTTTTTTTTTTTGTCTTTTTAGGACCGTACCCATGGCATATGGAGGTTCCCAGGCTAGGGATAGAATTGGAGCTGTAGCTGCCGGCCTACACCACAGCCACAGCAATGCGGGATCTGAGCTGCGTCTGCGACCTACACCACAGCTCACAGCGGTACCAATTTTCATTTCCCGGAAGACTAATGATATGTGTGAAATCTGTGTATCTTCTTTGTTGACGTGTCTATTCAAATTATAACACCATTTTAAAAATTGGGTTATTAGTTTCCTTATATTGGGTTATTAGTTTCCTTATTTTTAAGTTTTGAGATTTCTTTATATATTCTGGATAAAAGTCCTTTATCAGAAGTGTGATTTGCAAATAATTTTTCTCAGTTGGTGGCTTTTCTTTTTATTCTCTTAACACTGTCTTTCAAAAATAGAAGTTCTTAATTTTGCTGAAGTCCTAGTTTACAAAATTTCTCTTATGGATTGTACTTGTCATATCATATCTAGGAACTCTGCTTAACCTGACATCACAATGAGTCTCCTATATTTTCTTTTAGAAGTTTTAAAATATTAGGATTTACATTGAAGCATGTCTGTGATCCATCCTGAGTTAATTTTTGTAGATGGTATGAGATGTAGATTAAAGCTCATTTTATGTTTTGCATATGACTACCCAAATGGTCCAGCACCATTGAGTGACCTTTGAACCTTTGTATGGGTCTGTTGTCTATTTTTTGACTCTGCATTCTGTTCCATTGATGTATTTGTCTATCCATTTGCCAACACTGAACTGTCTTGAAAATTACAGTTTTATATTGTCTTGAAATCACATAGTGCTTGTCTTCCAGTATCTGTCTTTCTCAAAATTTGTTTTGGCTATTCTACTTCCTTTGCCTTTATTTAGAAGGTTATCTCTCTCTCCTTGAGTAAGCTTTGGTAATTGTGTCTTTCAAATAATTCATCCATTTCATCTAAGATGTTAACTGGTATAAAGTTATTCATAATATCTCCTTTTTATCCTTTTAATATCCGTAGGATCTATAATGAAGTCCTCTCTTTTGTCCTTATTATTAGTAATTGTCATTTTCTCTCTTTTTTTTCAATTGTTAGTCTTGCTAGAAGTTTATCAATTTTATTGACTATCTTTAAGAACCAAGTTTTGGTTTCATTGATTTTTTTCTATTATTTTCTGTCTTTAGTTTCATTGATAGCAGTTTTTTTTTTATTATTCATCCCTTCTATTTTCTTTTGGTTTATTTTGTTCTACTTTTTCTGGTTTCTTAAGGCATTGATTTGAGTCTGTTCTTCTTTTCTAATTTAGGTACTTAGTGATATAAATTTCCTTCTAAGCACTTATTTAGCTGAGTTCTGCTAATTTTGATATGCTGTATTTTCATTTTCTTTTAGTACAAAATACTTTCTGATTTTCCTTTTGATTTTCTCCTTCAATCCACAGGATATTTATAAATCACCAGCATATTAAAAGTGGTTTCTTCTTGTGCTAGAATTGTTTGAATGGGATATTTCTTTTTTTCTATATGCCTTTATATATTGTGTTCTTTTTCTGTGTTTGCATGTGCTTTCCAATTTTCTTCACTGAGCATGCATTACCTTTGATTAAAACAAACAGCTCATATAAAATAACACTCTACATTTTGTAGCACTTTATTACTTACAAAGAGCTTTTATCTAATCCTCTGACATTTGCTTGGGAAATGTATAATCCATATTTCATAGATGTTGAAAATTAAGATTGACAGAGTTAAATAACTTTCTCAATGCCACACAACTAGAGCTAGTTAGCATTCAAACCAAGGCTTTCTGACTCCCAGTTTATCATCCTGAAGAAGGTGGAAATACAGATTTGAAAAGTAAATTGGAATTTATCTTGCGGGAAGTTGGAAAGAGTCATAGAGGGTCCTTGAAGCAGTAAGCAACTTGAGGGATTTATCTCAGTGTAGTTTTATTTTGAATCTCTGATTACTATTGAGGTTGAACATCTTTTCCTGTTTATTGACTGCTCTCATTTCTTTTCTAAATTGCTATTCATGTCCCTAGTCATTTTTATACTGGATTGGTTGATCCTTTACTTACTGATTTGAATGATTAGAAAATGTTCCAGATACTAATACTGTATTTACACTAGTATTTTGCTTGTTGGAAATATCTTCTCCCTCTTTTTGCTTTTGTGTCTTTTCTTTTCTTTTTTTTTTTTGCTATTTCTTTGGGCCGCTTCCACGGCTTATGGAGGTTCCCAGGCTAGGGGTCGAATCGGAGCTGTAGCCACCGGCCTACGCCAGAGCCACAGCAACGCAGGATCCGAGCCGCGTCTGCAACCTACACCACAGCTCACGGCAACGCCGGATCGTTAACCCACTGAGCAAGGCCAGGGACCGAACCCGCAACCTCATGGTTCCTAGTCGGATTCGTTAACCACTGCGCCACGACGGGAACTCCTTGTGTCTTTTCTTTATTCTTTCAATTTTGATCGTCAGGAAAATGTCTGCTGGGGAGTATGGAGGGAAATTAACATGTTTGCAACAAGAGAAGTCTTGGTTTACTCTGGCCTCATATAATGGGGAGGAGGATGGGAAGCAGGAGATATAAGAGGATGGCATTGGAAGACAAACCACATGATTTGGAAATTCATTTATTAGCCATTTGTCAGTCGCTTATGTTTATTGGCCACACTGTTCTGGGCCACGTGATAGATGGAAAGTGAGAAATAAATGTTGCCTACGTTTGAGGACCTTTTACCTTAATGGAGAAATAAGACATGTAAAATAAGACAAGTAACACAATATGTGCTCAAGTAACTATAGTACAAGATGAGCTATCAGAATTTTTTTTTTTTTTTGTCTTATTGTCTTTTGTTGTTGTTGTTGTTGCTATTTCTAGGGTCGCTTCCCGCGGCATATGGAGGTTCCCAGGCTAGGGGTCTAATCGGAGCTGTAGCCGCTGGCCTACGCCAGAGCCACAGCAACGCGGGATCCGAGCCGCGTCTGCAACCTACACCACAGCTCACGGCAACGCCGGATCGTTAACCCACTGAGCAAGGGCAGGGACCGAACCCGCAACCTCATGGTTCCTAGTTGGATTCGTTAACCACTGCGCCACGACCGGAACTCCTATCAGAATTTTTATTGGGAGTTCCCGTTCGTGGCACAGTGGTTAATGAATCCGACTAGGAACCATGAGGTTGCGGGTTCGGTCCCTGGCCTTGCTCAGTGGGTTAAGGATCCGGCCTTGCCGTGAGCTGTGGTGTAGGTCGCAGACGCGGCTCGGATCCCGCATTGCTGTGGCTCTGGCGTAGGCCAGTGGCTATGGCTCCGATTAGACCCCTAGCCTGGGAACCTCCATATGCCGAGGGAAGCGACCCTAGAAAAGGCAAAAAGACAAAAAAAATATTTTTATTCCAACAAAGGGGAGGGAGACATTAATTTTCATTAATCAAGAAGTCTCTAAGTTGAATGCGAACAAGGACTGTGTGTATTTTTGCTCACCATTTTATCCCTAGCACTAAGAATAGGGTCTAACAAAGAGCAAGTACCCAAGTATTTGTTTAACGATTGAATGATGTTAGCATATGTGAGCCAAGCCATTTATAGGAACCTAACACAATGCATTTGGTTCATCACACCTACCCACCACCAGGCAGCTCTGAGAATGTTTCAATAGATCAGCATTTCAGACATTAGCTTGTGTTTCCAAAGCAAGGGAGCACAGCATGTTCCAGCAGGACACACAGCATGTTCTCCTATCTTACCATTATAATAAAGCAGTAATCAAGATTTTGGCTTCACTATCAGGTAAACCTGGGTTTGAGTCTCATGTCAGTTACTAACTAGTTGTGTGACTCTTGATTTGTCTCATTTATAAAATGAGACTAATAGTAGCTCCTGTCTTACTGGGTCATTGTACAATCAAATAAAGGATCATGTAAAACACTGAGCCTGTCACAGGGGTTCTGTAAATATTTCCTATGCCTCTTCTCTTGATGTACAGAGTAAAATGGATGAAATCTGTCCTTGCCTTTAGATTTTGTGATTTTGTCCATGTTTTCTAACGGGCATATTCTCCATCTCGTTCCTCACAGATTCAGAGACATACTGTGTGTTTCAAGACAAGAAGTACAGAGTGGGTGAGAGATGGCATCCTTACCTGGAACCTTATGGGTTGGTTTACTGTGTGAACTGCATCTGCTCAGAGGTACAATCCCTGATGGCATGTGACTTCCCACTTTGCTTCTCAGTATGCAGAGATGCTTTCAAATCCTTAGATGGCCAGGGAGCATGAATGATAAAAGCTTAAAAGAAGAAGCAGATAGTAAAGAAAAAGACACATCGCCTATCTTTTTCTTCTGTTGCCTTTTGGGTTGGTTTTCAGGGGATCTTGCTGAGTATTTGCTATAGACAGATACTTTTGGTCTCTTAGCCAAATGATATATGACATGGAAAAAGTGGAGTAGAGGAAAAAGCTCGATATAATGCCTGGATTATAAGTCAACATCATTTTTGAATACCATTTTCAAGACTGGCATTTAGAGAAGAGATTAGGACAGATTATAAACTGGTTCATTGGGAGAGTATATTTTATGTTGTTTAAGCTGATAACTGTAATTGGGATTGAGGACGTGAAACCTTGGCCTGTACTTGGTGAGGATTAGAGTTCTCTTGGCTTGCCCTTAACTCCTGTCCAGTCACTCAAAGAAGCCTTTGGATACCTTAAAAGCTATCTTTGCAACAGACAAAGCAGGTAGTCCATTTTTTCCATGGCCCTGAGCCAGGACCACAGCTATGGTCCATCTTTTTGAGTAAGCCCCTACCTACTGTCATATGCTAGGCCAGGCTTTCTCAACCTCTGCATTAGTGATATTTGGGGACAGATGATTTCTTGTCGTGGGGAGCTGTCCTGTGCATTGTAGGATATTTAGCAGCACCCCTGTTCTCTATCCACTAGAAGCCAGTAGCACCAACCCCAGTTGTGACAACCAAAAATGTCTCCAGATATGGCCGAAGTTGCTTGGGGAGCAAAATGGCCCCTGATGGAGAATCAGTGCACTAGGCCAACTGGGAAAGGAGGCCTTGTCCTAGGCCTTGAGCACTGAGAATTCTGAACACATAGAAAGAATTTTCAAGACTAGCCTCTCCCTTGAGACCTCATGGAGGAACTGCAACTCCTCGCTAGTGCCCAGGTGGAAGAGGAACAGTCACTTGCAAGCCTGATTCTTTTGCCATTTGAACAGAAAATGGGGCTTTCAGAATTTAGAGCATGTGGAAATCTAATCTTCAGGCAACATCGGATGATCTTCAGAGGCTCAGGGCTCTAGAATCAAAACAGACCAAGTTGCCAGCCCTGGCTCTGCCACCTATGAGCCATGTTACATTAAACAAGTTATCTCGCCTCTCTGAGAGTCCTTTAGCTTCCTCTTTAAAATGGTATAATGAGATTACCTATTTCATAGAGTTATGGTAAGGATTCAATTCGCTATTCTGTCCCAATCGCTTAAAACAGTGCTTGGCCACAGTCAGTATTTGAGACATGCTAACTGTTGTAGCATCACTATCATTATGGTTATTATTTATTATCATTACTTTTATGACTCTATTTCTTTAAGACAGAAATCAGTATGAAGCACTAAGGAGGAACATGTTTAGATCTCAGCCAGGTGGAGTGGTTTGTGCTGTGTTTTGGTGATCTCGCTTCAAGATGATACCACTTGGCTCTGAGGAGTGTGATGTGTCAGGAGGCTCTCTGGTGTTTTCAAATGCAACATTCCAAACATTTATTCTGGAAAGTACATGAGAAAAGATTTGTGGTAAGGTGATTCAAATTCGGATAAAAGAAGCCTGCCTCTTTAAATGGCTAGGGTAGTTATTACATAGAGCATCTGGAGACTGATTAACTGCCTGGTATGGCATGGTTGTGTCAGATTCTTGACCCAACACATTGGAAATGGACAGCTAACCCTTGGGGGCTGAGGCTTTACTGTCTCTGGGGCAGTGAAAATGTTAATATGATCCCAAGGCCAGTGGCTCAAGTGCTAGGCATCTTGTCTTCATCCTCTTCATCTTCCTCTCCCCACGAAAGCCTGACAGATACAAGTAACCCCTGCTTCAAATCAATTATAGATGGAACATGTTAATGGAGAATTGATTTCCAAAGTCTTCCTTTGTTCTAGCAATGGCTGAAAGCCGTCAGAGCTAAGGGTCTCGTAACTGTAAATCAAGCAGCCAGCGACCCAGTCGCCCCCTCCCCAAGTCATACTAGCTATTCAGCTCAATTCCAAACTCTAGCTTGTTGTCAGAAAAATTTGGGCTTGAAAGGGAAATGAGAGGAAGCACTCAACCTATTGGATCAAGGCAGAGTTCTGTGGAATCCAGGATCCATGGGCTCGGAATATCTCCTTGCCCAAGGCTGGCTAGAAGCTCAGGGGATCCATCGCTTCTTATCCCTTCCTTCCATGGTGTCGGACAGGTGATTTTGAAATCAGACTAGGCTCTTGGAAAAGATGGGCAGAGCTGGGGAATGGTAAAAATGTCCCAGAGCCACATCAGAAGAAGCCTCCCGGTAACTGTGGGAGGCTTGGAAAACTGAGGCCGCAGTGATCTCTGCCTTAGAAAAATATGCCAGGAAGCGGATCAGCCAACCCGGCGGAGGCGCTAGTGCTGAGAGAAGGAAAGAAAATGCTGATTTCATTCAGTTTCTTGGGAATGCGTTATACACTGTCTGGGTGAGTCCCTCCATGGCTTGTTTCCCAAACTGGCACGATCCCAGAGACCTTTCAAAGACAGTTACTTGGTGGTGGTTTTTGTTGCCTCCTCTCTTTCAGAACGGGAATGTGCTTTGCAGCCGAGTCCGATGTCCAAGCCTTCACTGCCTCTCTCCCGTGCACGTTCCTCATCTTTGCTGCCCTCGCTGCCCAGGTAAACCAGTTCGCCTCTTTCTTCCCCAGCTGCGGTTCTCCTTCCTCTGTCTTCCACCCAACCCGCTCCATCTCCCTAATTCCCCAGAAGGGAAACTTCCAGACAGAAATAACAATAGGACACTTTCAGGCAGTCCGCAGCGGCCCCTAAATACTGTTTATAGCCCCAGTGGGGCACATTCTAGGCTCTAATAGGTTACTGGGTACCCGGTACCAGAGTTTCATTGGGCTTTTAATCATTCAAAGGTGGATGTCAACTGGGGGAAGGGAACTGTGGCCCAGAGAGTTTTCTGCCATAAACAGCTTCTTCCTGCCATGGGCAGCAGACACCAGGGGAGTTGCAGCGAGGAGGCACGTGTCCTGCGCAATTAGTGCTGGAATTGCATCCGAGCATAGCTTCCAAATGATGAGGGGCTGTTCATAAATCAAAGGAGGTTTATGACAGTATAAAGCTGCCTGCCTGCTGAATGGTCACGTCTTCCAGACGGTACAGTTATTATGTATACATTGTTCAGAGCGGCTCTAAGGGGGCGGCAGAGACTTTTTCACAAGGCTATTAGGATGTCTACCTTCATGGTTTGCGGCTAGGCTGTTCGTCTGAGGCAGGGGTTACCTCAATGACACTTTGTTCACGTCGGACCCGGGGCCTGGCTCCCGCACCAGAGGCGTGCAAGCTTGGAAGGATTCAGAGAATGCCTGTGGGCCCCACAGCAGCCCTAGGGAAAGCTAAGTGACCCTCTTGGCCTCTGGGCAGAAGCCTTGCCATCCTGTAAGTCAATTCTGTTTCCCTTGCGGACCGAGGTTCTTGAGTTGGGGCCCTTGGGTGAGCTTTAGGGGGTCAGTGAACCCTTTAAAACGGTTTTCATTTGGGGGGCATAACTATGTAGATGTGTAAATTCCTTTAGAGAAGATCCATAGCTTTATTTGTATTCCTAAAGGGGTGTACATGACCCTCAAAAAGAACCACTAGTCTCTGCCATAAATGGTGCTTTCGGAAAGTAGTGAGGAACTTCCAGAACTTCTCAGAGACAAACTAAAAGTGTCAGGGCAAAAATAGCAGGAATGGGGCTAAGAAGGCGCTTCAGTGACAAGTCAGTTCACTGAACTGTTATAGGAATGGAGATTTTGTTTTACGAAGAAGAAACACCCAAACCCTTCTGGTCACCGCCTTTATAATGTATACTTTCCTACATTGATAAACACACTCTAGTGAACATCTGAGATCCTTTCTCGGATGGCAGACGATCATGCCATGTCACAAGGTTATCACTCTGAGTGTTGGTGACGATAGTGTGTGCTTCAAGATATGAGAGATTGACTAGGCTGTGTACAACTTAAAAGTTAGTTTTTTGGAATAAATCCCTAAATGAGGTTTACTATTTATTGCTGTGTTTATTTGCTGCTTCTATATAAACTGGATTACAAGGAGGTAGTATGGGAGGATTCTTTTTTTTTTTTTCATCTGCCAAGTTTCCTGTGAAATAGACTTATAGAAGTTTCTTATCCCAGAAGTCTCTGAAAATGGTCTAATGGCATAGGAATTTATCTAAATGACTATGTAGAAGTTGTTCTTCCTGGGAAGGAGGTTGGGTCAGGGCCCAGACACAGAGCATAGGGTGGAAGCGCATGGAGTCATCGAAGAGGGCTGTCACCTACCCCAGCTTCATAACAGGAAATGAGTACTGAGAAAAGGGTAAAGTATAAGCTAGCAATTGTCTTGAGAGAAGAATAAAGTATTAGAAGCATTGAGGTCATAAGTCCCAGAAAAGAGACAATGGAATGAAGTCAACACCATTATCTTTAAGACTTCAAAAGCCCATTTTCTGGAGCACAGAAGCCAGCTCTTCATTTCCTTGGCCCTCTTGTTCCTGCAGGTCACTTCCTTGTGGGTTCATTTTGCTTGTTAACTATAATATTTAACCATTCTTTCTATGGGTAGTGGTGCTAAAGTTCCCTAATCCTTGGATGCAAAAATCTCTTTACTTTGCCCTCATTCTCACACCTGCAGCGTGTGGAAGAACCTGAGCCACAGCAGTGACAATGCTGAATCCTTAACTGCTCGGCGACAAGGGAACTCCATTGCCCTCATGTTTGGATGATAATTTGGCTGGGTATAAAATTAGAGGTGCCCAGTTTATTTTCCCTCAGCACTTTGAAGAGGAGATGAATAAATGGTTTCTTGACTTCCTCTGTCATTGAATAAGACGTCTGCTCTTTAACGGTAGTTCTTTCATAGCTAACTTGTTTTCTTCTTCTTTTAGCTTTAAAATTTTTCTCTTTTTCTTTGATGCACACAATGAGGTGTATGGATGTGTGATTTATTTTTATTTAGCTGGCTCCGCACATGATTTTTTTTTCAGCTGAAGGACTCGAATTTCTCTTCAATTTTAAGTCATTACTTTTGTGAAGATTATTTCTTCTTTTTTCTCATTCTTAACCTTGTCTTTGGTGAATATCGTTGTAGCTCATTTATTTTACACTCTGTGTCTCTTAATGTCTTTTTTATTTTTTTCCCATAATGATATATTGGTATACTCCTTGTAATGACATATTGTTTCAGTTCTGTCATCCAATTCATGAATTCTTTCTCCAGTTTTTTTTTAATGCCTATTATTTAGGCATGTTAGGTTTTATTTGTTGTTTTATTTTTATTAACCATATTTCCCCTTATTTTTTGAATTATATTTAAAAATATCTACATGTTGCCATTTTATAAACCCCTCTTGTTTCTTCAGGTCTTACTCTCTTATTTATTTCTTCAAGTTATTTAAATATTTATTTAAAGTCCTTTTCTGATTGTTCAAATATCCATATATATAACTTTTTGGTTGTGCCTGTGGCATATGTAAATTCCCAGGCCAGCGACTGAACCTGCACCACAGCAGCAACCTGAGCTATTGCAGTGACAATGCTGAATCCTTAACCAGCTGTGCCACCAGGGAACTAAGAAATATCCTTTTATTTTCCAAGTGCTTTCTCACATTTGTTGGATTTCTTGATAGTTTTTCTTAGGTCTGAATTTCCTTTGTCTTCTAAAATTTTTGTTTAAAAGCTTATCATCCACAGAGGTTTTCTCTTGCACAAGCCCTTCCTTTCTTGTGGTAGCATTGTTTCAGGCCTTGTAGTTCATTTAGCTCTAAACTAGGTCATATGTTGATGTTCCACCTTGGGTTTTTGCCTTCATGCCTGGATAGATGGTCTGTTTCTACCTCTGTTTTCTTGTGCAGTGCTAGTCCATGATAATGATCTTATATTGGGATCTGAGCTGCAGCTGGTTATTCTGGGCAATCAGTCCATTTTAGGGAACCACCTTGGGTGGGCAGAGCTATGTCAGCCCCTGTTTTGCATGTAAAGAGCGTGACCCTAACCCTCAGCTTTACACAGGAAGCCACTTGTAGGCCATAGTTCTTGCTCAGCTGTTTGGCTCCAACTGTCTGGGTCCTAGCTGCCAGTGGACCATATGGCTTTGCCCTATATTTACTGCTGTACTTTCATCTTTGTTTTATTTCATAGTGAGTTTCCTTTTGTTTCTGAGAATGGTTTTGCAGTTTTAAAGTTTTATCTATTTACTTATTTTTAGTTTTATATTTCATCTCTCTTCTTTGTTTGGAAAATAGCAGGGAGTTTTCCCATGTGCTCTCTCTGCCATCTTGAACTGGAATGCAAACCAACTATTCTTTCTTTCTGGTGAAGATAAAACAAGAATAAACAGGTTTAAACCATAGCAGAGAAGCATAGAGTTTGATAAAAGAGAGAACTTTGGGACACAGTGGTTGTTAAATCCTAGACTAAATGACTAAGGGAAATTTTAGTCTCTTTACTGCATATTTCTGGAAATAAAAAGGTACCCACCCATCTGAGATAGAGTTGGCACAGTTTTGCTTTGAGACAGGGCAATGGATGTGATGACTCCTCTGTATTCCTTCCACCCCAATGATTATTAGGCATGAGGAAACTCATGCCTTCAGGGCCACAGGAATGTTTGGTCAAAAGAAGGGGCTCTAGTTTTCTGTCTTAACCCAATGGAAGGCACCCTGCTGAAAATGTCTTCACTTGAAAATAAAATATTTAAAGCCAAGATGATGAACACGTTCTATATCAAAAAGGGAAAACAAATGAGGAAGCCATATATCCAAGGTTTGGTTTTGTATACTATCCTATAGCAGTATCAACTTCAAGGAGTGTTTACTGGGTTGTGATGGACTTGGTGAGAAGGTCCCACCTGCCATGCCTAGAGCTCATCTTCCCTTGGACAAGACAGTGGACACTACACCCCCAATTTGTTTCTGTGTATCCCATGGCTCTTGCTCTCCCTAACCCCAGAAATTTCTAAGGTTCTCACCTGCATTTGAAGTTGTCTCCTGCTGAACCATGGAAATCAGGGTATGCAGACTGCTTTTCCAGAATTACCAGAGAGAAATCGATACCAATTCCCATGAAAAGCAAGTGAAAAAATTTTTTCTCCAGAACTTCCTCAGGTCTCCATGGTAGAGGTCAAGTGCTGGTCACATATCACAGGGCTCTACTGAGCCCAAAGAAGCCGGTGCTACATGGAGGCTAGCACATTCTTAATGCAAAAGTCAAGCCCACATGGAAGTCAGAAAGGTCATGAAATTCATCCCAGTCGCCAATAGACTTGCTATTGTCCTTGATGAGGGATTTGTAGGAATGGAATTCTATGTCCTCTTTCGGGAGGAGTAGCATGGTAAGAGAAGGAAGGGGAGAGAAAGAATATGACTTGTTTCTTTTTTTTCTTTATGTATAATTTTTTCACCAAAAGAAGACTTTTATAGTGGCCAGGAGCCTAAATCACAATATTATCTAACAGTTTTCTTCAATGGCCAGTCCATTGAGAATCTGCTATTCAGAATTAATACATTTGGGTTCCCTTAGAGGTGTTCCAACATGCCCAAGTCATTAAAGAGCTCTTATAAATTTACCAAACTATCTGATTTGATCTGTTACCAGAGACCTTAAGCCGGTGTTTCCTTTTGGCTAGATGTGAAGAGGTTTAGTTCTGTGATATGGTTTTAACAGGGAGGGTGACAGTTTAGTTTTGCCAAGAGGGGCACTCCTCACTCCAGTCTTTTAAATTCCAGGTAGGTTAAGGGAACCACCTTTCTACTGGTGTGCTATAGTGTGTGTGCTCTCGTAAGAAAATGCTGGAAGACCTATGCCATTTCTCTCTCAACCGGAGTTGGGTAGTGAGCTAGCTAGGAAAAATGGGCATTTCTGCTATAATGCAATATGTGCATTTTCTGAAAATCCTCCCATTCTGCAACACTGTACACTCAAAAATAACGGGGCTTAAGGAAAAAATAGGATTGGAGAAAACAACTCTATGCAGCTTTGTAACCAGCGTACAAAACACCTGTACAATAGACTACTAGCATGGTTTTAAAAGGCATCTTTAGATTTCTAATAAATAAAAGAATATTACAGGAAGTATAGACTTCATCCTTTAAAATGGTGACATTAGGTAGAAGAAAGGGGGTATAAAGGAGGATTGAGGCTACTGAGTTACAGAGACAAGAGAAAAATGCACAAAGATCAGAGAGAATAATGCTTTTTGCTTTTTTGTCTTTTTAGGGTCACACCCTCGGCATATGGAGGTTCCCAGGCTAGGGGTTGAATCGGAGCTACAGCTGCCGGCCTCCACCATGGCCACAGCAAGGCCAGATCAGAGCCATGTATGGACCTACATCGCAGCTCGCGGCAACACCAGATCCTTAACCACCTGAGCCAGGCCAGGGATCAAACCTGAGTCCTCAGGGACACTAGTCAGATTCTTAACCCATGGAGCCACGATGGGAACTCCAGAGAGAATCATGTGATAAGCATTTAGAAGACAGAGGGTATGGCCTAATAAGGGAGCCAAAAGGAAGAGTGTAAGGTGAACAGGAAGAGGAATAGAGCACTGCGTTCCTTCATGGTTTGCTGATTTCAGTTGTGTTCGTGTACTTGGCATTCCGTTGCTGTCACTTGATGGTGCAAAATATTAATTTGCTGGGGAAAATCATGTGTGAACCAGTGCAGTTTCTATTTTATACCAACATCCTTCCCTTACTTACCTCTCGCATGTTAATGTTTGGATTACACAAACCTATGCTCTAGCAGAAGCAAACTGCAGAAGATGAATGGTAGATAGATGGCCTTTAGCCTTGGACAGTTCAGAGTGAGGGTTGTAAGTCATTCAACCACTCTGAATCTGTTTCGTGGTCTGTAATCGCTGGCTTGTCTGCACATTGTGTTACCGTACATGTGTATAAAAACGGGGTCTGGCTCTAGGATCCCATCTGTGTCTGCATGCAAATCTGTGACTTCCAGTGTTATAGGAATCAAGTAGACAGGCCTTTTTTTCCCCTTCTCATTGTGTTTTTTTAGGGTCGAAAGTTCAAGGGAGAGATGTATTTATTTATTGTTGTGGTAAAGTACATATAACATAAAGCTTATGATTTTAAAGTGTACAATTCAGTGTCATTAAGAACATTCACAATATTGTGCAAGCCTTACCACTAACCTAGTTCCAGAAATTTTTTTGCCACCCCAAAAGGAAATCCTGTGCCCATTAAATAGCCACTCCCCATTACCTCCCCAACCCAGCCCCTGGCAACCACTAATTTGCTTTCTATTTCTGTGGATTTTCCTATTCTGGACATTTCATATAAATTAAACAGTACAATATGTGGCCTTTTGCATCTGGTTTCTTTCACTTAGCGTCATGTTTTTAAGATTTATCCATGTCGAGGCACGTATCAGTACTTCATTATTTTTTATGATTGAATAATATTTTATTGTATGGATATGCCACATTTTGTTTATCTGTTCATCTGTTGATGGACAGTTGAGTTGTTTCCACCTTTTGATGATTGTGAATAGTGCTATGAACATTCGACTTCAAGTTTCTGTGTGTCATATGTTTTCTGTTATTTTGGGTATATACCTAGGAGTGGAATTTCTGAGTCATATGGTAATTCTGTTTAACTCATTGAGGATTCTCTTTTAAATTTTGTTGTTGTTGTTGTCCTTTGTCTTTTTAGGGCTGCACCCACGGCATATGGAGGTTCCCAGGCTAGGGGTCAAATCTAAGCTACAGCCGCTGGCCTTCGCCACAGCCACAGCAACTCGGGATCCGAGCCGCGTCTGTGACCTACACCACAGCTCAGGGCAACGCCGGATCCTTAACCCACTAAGCGAGGCCAGGGATCGACTCTGCAACCTCATGGTTCCTAGTCGAGTTCGTTAACCACTGAGCCACGACGGGAACTCCCTCTCTTTTAAATTTAAAGCCATGCCATCTTCTTTCTGATTGCTGCCATTGCTATCATCCATGTCTGATCTCCCTTGCTCTCTGCTCGCTCCTTTTGCTGTTTTCTGAATTCTGTGTTCACTTTTTGGATTTGGTTGAAAAAAAGCAATTGCTTCTAAATGATCACAGCTACTTAGCATATTCTTTTCCTTCAGTAAGGGACCTACAAAAACCGTAGTCTACAAGATGATCAATCAAAGGCCATTTTTTTTTTTTTTTTTTTTGCCCACAAAAGATTGGTGTATTTAAAAAAAAAAATCTTTCTGGGTCCACAGCTATCCAAAAGCCTGAGGATTCTGGACTGTGGGTCTCTGGATAGCAGAGGTTTTACTGTATTATTATTTTTTTTATCATTGTTAGTAGTCTTATACTGACTGTTGAGAGGTAGCCACAGAGAGGTTTGCTGGTGGTCAGTAGACCCTCCATGTCTGTACTGACTTCCCTCTTCCCTCTTAGATCTCTTTCACTGTTTTCCATGTTCTATTTCCATTGTCACCCTCATACACTTGGTCCTTGAACACTGAGCAGAGTATAAAGAGTTAAAACTTCTTCGGAAAAGCAGCCCCCCACTTGCCTTCTTCAAGGCGAGGTGATCTTTGTCTCAGGTAAACCCTGGGTGTTTAGTTGGTTTTTGTAAGAGTGTGATTTCCTGTTAGTCTTCTAGAAGCCCTTATGCCATACAAGAACAAGGCATGTAGGAGAACCGTAGCTTTCTGTTATGGTGCAGCAGAACTCTTCTGTCTCTTTCAATGGAACTTAATCAAAGCTGGCCCCGTGCCAAGGTGAAGGAGGTGGCACATCACTGAGGGATACTGAAAACCCCCATTCGTCCCAAATAAATCTTCCATGTGCAAGGGACACCATTTCATGGGATAAATAATAGGGTTAATGAAAAAATATTCATATGGTCAAATAAACTTAGAGTTTCTGGGTTAGAGAACGTGAAACAGGTTTCTTTTAATGCAGGACTTCTCAGAGCCTTTACTGTATTAATATGCATTATGCATCTATAAGCGGGTAGATGGCATGTAGTATTTTCCAAACTTATTCAGCCGTGGGACCTGTGTTTTGTGGGTTAGTTTTCTCTAGTATATGTTTTAGGAAGACATGGATTATGCCATTCCGTTTCTAGACGTTATTTATACTGTAACAATAAGCTCTGGATAAATACAGCATCTAAGTTTGGAGAAATTCATTAAGGCAGCGAGCCCTTTTAGAACTAGACCCTTAATTAATGTTACTAAAACTTTAGGGTGCTTAAGGGGATTTGATAAAATGCAGACTCCTGGGCCCTACACTAAAAATTCTGATTCCGTTTGGCTATAGTTCGGTATTCTGCATTTTGAACAAGCACCTGAAGTAACTCTGATGCAGCTGGACTGGGGACCGCACTGTGGTGATAGGGCCCAGGGGAGATCTTGATACAGGAGGTCTCAAGTGCTGCCTGCAGAAAGATCTTGGAGTAGAGGGCCCTGTGCAGATGCATTGGAGTAGAGGGCTGGAGGGCAACCTGGCAATATTGATTCTCTGATAAAGGGGAGCATTGGCCCCCCAGAAACATACTTTGCCTGTGCGACACTTCTCCGGGACCCACCCTGCAGTAACACGTACTCACTGTTCCCTCTGGCTGGCCTCCCTGCTTCCTCAGAGCTCCCACCCAGAGCCCTTCTTTTCTGCCATCTTCCACATTCAGGGCCCCTGGCTGTCACATCCAGAAAGAAGGCCCCTCCATGGGGAGCTCACCCGTCTACCCCACCCATTGTCCATGACTTGTTGTTGGCGAGAAATGAATGGCATTTCTCGGAATTGGCCCAGGAATTTATGCTGATAAACAAATGAAACTCTCAAAGGGAAAAGCAATCAACATAGTTTGAAATAAAATCAGTGTTTTCAGCTTAGTCTGTTTTCAACTTAGTTTGAAATAAGAGTCACATCCAGGGTATTTTAAGGAAAGGATTAGTAAAGCGTCCTTTAGTGAGCTTTCTGCCTGGTTGCAAGGCTGAGCCATAGCCAGGGCTGGCTTTCTGAGTAAGCAGAGCAGGAGATTATTACCTTGATTTCCTGTGACCTGTGATTCCGAGACGTGTCCAGTCAGCCTCCCCCCTCCACCATACTTCCCTGCCAAGTTGTTTGATACCTGAAATTTGATTACAATGATAGCTTCATCTTTTCAATTCACACTTTGATTCCTGATAAATTCATCTCTCTTTGGAAGTGATAACTCTTTTTTGGTGATAACTTTTTTTTTTTTGCTTTTTAGGGCTGCACCCATGGCATATGGAAATTCCCAGGCTACGGGCTGAATTGGAGCTACAGCTGCCGGCCTGCACCACAGCCACAGCAACACTGGATCCTTAATGCGCTGAGGGAGACCAGGGATCGAACCCGCAACCTAGTCGGGTTTGTTAACCACTGAGCCATGGAGGGAACTCCAGAAGTGATCATGCTTTTTAATTTTTTTTTTTGTTTTTTTTTTGTCTTTTTGTCTTTTCCAGGGCCGCAGTCGCAGCGCACGGAAGTTCCCAAGCTAGGGGTCTAATTGGAGCTGTAGCCGCCAGTCACGGCCACAGCCACAGCAACACCAGATCCGGGCTGCCTCTGCGACCCACACCACAGCTCACGGCACTGCCAGATCCTTAACCCATTGAGCGAGGCCAGGGATCGAACCCCGCAACCTCATGGTTCCCAGTCCGATTCGTTTCTACCGTGCCACAACGGGAACTCCTTAATCATTTTTAATATAAGCAGTGCACAGGATCTAGAAAGCAGAGTTTGATGGTAGGGAGCTGGGTGCGTGGTTGGGGGGAGATCCCAGGCCACTAACCTGAGTACCTGGAAGGGTTATGCAGCGGCAGGAGTGGGGGGAGGTTGAAGGAGGAGCCTAGGGAATCCGACCTTACCTTCCCCACAGTCCTGCGGAGACCAAGCCTCTTCACAAATGTCAAGGATAAGTTCTTTATTCATGGCAGAAGACACAGTGGTTTCTAGGATGAGTTGTCAGCTCTCAAGTTTTTCACTTTGGAGCTGTTAATTTAAAACCAATATGTTCCAGGAGTAACCAAATATCCTTGCTATCTGTTGCCTAGAGCCAAAGGGTTTCACTTGAGGGTTGTGGATGCAAAATAACTATAACCCAAAAGGTTTACCAGATCATTTGCAGCCACTAAGATAAATAGCAGTCTTTATTAGAGTGATTTTTTTTGTATTTAGATTTTTACATGGTCAGCTATTCCCTAAAAGTGATTTTAGAAACTGGCAGACTGAGGGTGTCAGATATTGAAATCTGTTCCAAAATCCACTTCCTCATAGGACTCTTTTTTTTTTTTTTCTGGCTATCAGAGTAGTCTATTTTAGAAATATCTTCATGTGTTGCCTCTTGTCTTTCCTGCGTATATGCTAAGACCCAGAGAGTGGGAAGTGCTTCAGCAATAGATGTGTGGCCGCTCAAACAGGTTTTTTGTTTTTGTTTTTGTTTTTAGACCGGCACTCTCTGAATTGGAGAGAGGCTATGAAGTTATATGTACTGATTCTTTAAAGAAAGGAATAAATCACAGTTGTCTGCAGGAGGGGGAGGAAGAACGTTGGTTGGATATTTTTTATCGGGGAGAAAGGGAAAGACATTGAACTTGGGAGTAGAGGTTACTTTTAAAACAGAGATAACGTAAGTGTCCCTACACACTCTATTTTATTTCCTTTCACAAATTCCTGCAGCTTTGATTTCTTCACATTCACAAGATGGTGCCCTCAGGGATCTAAAGCCAAATCAGAGTCTACACTCCCAACCCTACCTTTCATAAGCTATGTTCCTTTATTATTTTAAGAGGAGAGAAATGGGGGTTGAGAAGGAGGGGCAGGGAAATCTGGCTTGCTTTGTTTCTGTTTCCCGTCATTCCTCCCTTCCTTCCTTTCTTTCTTTTCTTTTTTTTTTTTTTTCGGGCTGCACCCATGGCATATGGAGGTTCCCAGGCTAGGGGTGGAATCGGAGCTACAGCTACCAGCCTACGCCACAGCCACAGCAATGCCAGATCCGAGCCATGGCCTGCGACCTACACCACAGCTCACAGCAATGCCAGATCCTTAACCCACCGAGCGAGGCCAGGGATCGAACCCACATCTTCATGGACACCAGTCGGGGTTGTTACCGGTGAGCCGCAACAGGAACTCCCTTTCCTTCTTTTTTTAATTTTTAAAACATTTTACTGGAGTAAAGTATACATTACAAGACTTCCCATTTTAATCACTTTCAATTGCACACTTCTGTGGCATTAAATACAATTGTTGTACAACCATCACTGCCATCCATCACGGGGAATTTTTTTCATCTTCCCAAACTGAAACTCCGTCCTGTCTCCATTAAAAACCACTCCCCGTGCCCCCTTCCCCCCAGCTCCTGGCCACTGTCATTCTACTTTCGGTCTCTGTGAATTTGACTCCTCTAGGTACCTCATATAAGTGGAGTCACACAGTATATTTCCTTTTGTGCCTGGCTTATTTCACTTGGCAGAATGTCTTCAAAGTTCATCCCTGTTGTAGCGTGCCTTTTTGAAAAAATACAGGAGTGAATGGAAAGGAAATTTGAGAAGAGGCTGCTGGTAGAGATGAGAAAGCGAAGTCAGGAGATAATCGAGGGGGGTCTTAGAAGAGTCTAACAAATGTTGGGTTTTCAGAGCATATTTCTCATTGGAAGAGGAAGACTCCAGAGACCACATTGTCTTTGACAATGACAGATCTGACAAGCAGTAACTCGCAGTAATGCCTGTGTGAAATTCTGGGTTCAGAGAGACAGACCTATTGCTTATTAATTTTCCCAGGGAGCTTCAGAGAGCATCATCTATTAGGCACTGATTCTTGGCAGGTTCTGTTATCTTTTGGAGAAATCCATAGGGGTAGAACTGGATCCCCGTTTCCCTTTATCTGGAGAACTCCATTTCCAAAAGGGCCTCCTCTGAGATTGTTTTCCGAGGGCAATCATGTCTGGAGCTATTCGGTATGGTTTTATTAGAAAGATTGTTAAGGGATTAGAGTATCAAACCTATGCGGCAACGTTGGAGGAAAAGTGTAATTACCCAGCCTGGTAAAAGAGAGACTGAAGGGACTTCGACAAACTTGAGAAAGATAAATGGTCACATATGATGCTGCTCAGCTTTCTCCATCCCCAAAGGGGGAGAGTGGGCAAAAACGAGCTTCAGCATCAAAAAGTTAGGTACAAGGAAGGACTTTCAGGCAAACATAAGGGGAGCCGAGGTCTTATGAAAGTCAATCTGTTATAGTTCAGGCTTAATGTTGACTAAGAGCAAGACACAGATACATGCACAAATGCATAGAATGCAATTCTATTAGTATGAGGTTCCCAAAACTATATTGTTGAGGGAGGTGCATAAACGTGACAAAACTATAATGAAAGGCAAGGCGATGATCGTCCCCAGAGTCAGAATTGTGGCTACCTCCAGTGGGGAGGGACGGGGCCTTTTGGGGGTTTTGGAAATGCTGTCTTTCTTGACCTGCATGTCGTTATAGGGGTGTCTGCTTTATCAGTTCACCTGTACACTTATGTTTTAGGTGTGTCAGTTTAGATTTCCCAGCATAACATATTTTTAAATGATGCTACATTTTCATTAGTTTTGGATGATTATGATTAGAGGCAAAAGGTGGCCAGAAGGCCTTTATTTTTAAAAATTTTAAAAAAGTTTTGGCCATACCCACGGCATGCGGAAATTCCCAGGCCGGGGATTGAACCTGAACTGCAACAGCCATCCGAACTGCTGCAGTGACAAGGCCAGATCCTCAATCTGCTGCACCGCAAGGGATCTTTCAGAAGAACTTTAAATGTTACAGTCAAGCATGAGATTGTGTATGTGCATATGGCTGTTTGGAGGCTACTGTTTTTATTTAATTGTTTATATTGTTTTGATCTTCTGCGTCTTTGGTTTGGTTTGGTCTCGTATTTTTTTCTGTTTTTGCACAAGACAGACAAGTACTGAAGCCTGGAGAAGGGTATGCTCTCTGTCCTCCAGGTATGCCCTTGAGGACAAATGCCTTGAACTAGTAAGAAGGCATTTGGGGACATTTAGGACTTGGACTTCTAAGCTGCAGAGTGCACCAGTATGTTGGCATCTGGATGAAGCCATCGGGCTTTAGGTCTGTATCACCCACCAGAGGGCCCCTTTGGCTTCCTGAATCCGGACCACATTTGGGAAGGAGGGAGAGCTTTGTTGGTCCCATAGGTATGCACTCCGGGACTCTGTCCCCACCAGGTGAGGCTGTACTGTGCTATCACAGGAGAAGGAAGGCCCAGGGACAGAAAAGCGGTGGGGTCTAACCCTGATCTCCGCCGTCTCCAAATCACTGTGGGATTTTCACAGAGCCAGCTAGCATCTTCGTGCCTGTCCTCTCAACTTGTAAAACGCAGGAGATAATTTCTACCTTCTCCTAACACTTGCCCTGACAGTGAAAAGCAAGTCGATGTGAGAAATTGCTTTGGAAAGTATAAAGAGGTGTATAGAAACAAGGCAGCGTGCATCAGGGGAAAGGAGGAACGTAGACCCCAAGTCCCAGGTTGTATCATTAAGAGGGAATGCAGGAGTTCCCATCGTGGTGCAGTGGTTAACGAATCCGACTAGGAACCATGACGTTGCGGGTTTGATCCCTGGCCTTGCTCAGTGGGTTAAGGATCCGGTGTTGCCATGAGCTGTGGTGTAGGTCACAGATGAGGCTCAGGTCCTGGGTTGCTGTGGCTCTGGTGTAGGCCGGTGGCTACAGCTCCGATTCGACCCCTAGCCTGGGAACCTCCATATGCCATGGGAGCAGCCCAAGAAATGGCAAAAAGACCAAAAAAAAAGGGAATGCAGGCAAAGCCTGAAACTGGCATTTTGGTACCTGTCCCCGCAGATCCTAATGACAGCAGCCCCATGCCCAGGCCCTGACCGTTTGTCTCCAGCCTCAGGGAATAGTTGTGGTGGGGCGGTGGGGGTGTCAGGGGAGTCTAAGGGAAACAGATGACAGGTTTAATGAGTGTCAGGCAGAAGGCATAAAATGAATGGCGTCACCTCTGCCTTTCTTTTCTATTTCTTCCCGATTAGATTGTCAGCAGTACCCTGAGTGAGTGTGATGTCCATAATGGTAATGTTTTCATAGCAGAACGAGCCCTTGGCAGAAACGTGGGGGTAATGCTGAGAGTGTACTCAGAGACAAGGTAATACTCTCTGGGCTGCCTTGAAAGCTGCATGGGGATTTTTTTTTTTTTTTTTTTTTTGACTAGGCCTGACCTGTCCCATGTCCCCCTCCCCCCCCATCATAAAAACATTGAACAGGATTCTTTGCTCTGTACTATTGTGTGCTGATTAGCCTGCTGTAATTCCGGTTAGCAGGCCAGGGCTGCTTCACTCCCTGTTTTCTTGCTAATTCACCTTCTGGCTGGAGTCCATCATCCAGCCCTTCATGCAGGAGCGAAGCATGACCCTACTGCAGGGGGCCTCACAGACCCCTGGGATTAGGGGAAGAAACTATTGCTGTAGTGCTGCTTCCTAACCAGGGAGGGTCACCCCACCACCACTTCTCTCAGGGCTTCGGCAGTGTTGGGGAACCGTTTTGGTCATCACAGTGATTGGGGAATATCCTTGGTATTTAGTGGGCAGGAACCAGGGATGCTAAATGTTCCACAACGAGGAGGAACACAATGCAGTGAAGAAGCGTCCCGCCCCAAATTCCAGTGGTGACCCTATTGAGAAACACTGGACAGCACCCTTACCCAGAGAAGCCCAGGAAAGGGAGTTGATGATGCACGTCCACTCATTCATTCACTCAGTGTCTCATTCATTCATTTCACAATCGTTCACTGAGTATAAGCTTTGGACCGAGTCCCATGTATGGTGCTGAGGTTTCAGAGTCACTGCTTTGAGGAGCTCACAGTCTGGGGGGAGACAGACATAACAAGATAAGTACAGCATAATGTGATGAGTTCTCAGGTAGAGGGGTGGACGAGGACCAGGCAGGCGGAGATGGGTGAGAGACACTCTGCGAGAGCCAGGAGCCAGGGCCCTCAGAGAGGAGTCCACATTGGACATCAGACCTGGGTTCTGACAGTGGAATGGGACTTTGCCAGGTGGAGAAAGGGGCAGAGGGGGGCATATGCGCAAAAGCATGTGGCGGGGACGGGGGCGCGGGCGGGCATGACTGGTGTGGCCGTGGCCATGCGAGAGGGAGGAGGCCGCAAAAGTCAGGGTGATGGAGGCCCAGGCATTGCTCTGTACACCCAGCCCACTGCAAACATCGGGAGGAGGTGACCGGGGTGTTGAGTACCCACACACATCTTTTTGCAGCCCCTTTCCTCTTTCTCTCAGTCCCCCACCTCCTCACGCCTCTCCCAGCCACTCAACCCTCACATTTGTCACTGTCGCCTGATGGCAAGGAGGTTGGGTTACCCCTTCCAGGGGGCTTCTTTCTTTATCAGCAGATAAGGTGAATGCTTAACTAAAAGAAGTCACAACTGATACAATTCTAGATGCCAGTTGGGGAGACGTTGGGGAGGGGCCTTTGAAGAACAGAGCACGGAGGAGCCGGCCCAGAGGCTTCGCGCAGTAAACACACCGTGCGAGCGTGAGCATGTGTGAGGTGTGTGTCTGAGCGGGCAAGGGAAGGAATAGCAATTGTTCCCACCTCACGGGATGGCTGTGAGGATTAAATGAATTAGTACATGTCAGGGGCTTAGCGCAGGGCCCAGCCCATAGGAAGGCCTCCATAAGTGCAAGCTCTCATCATTATTTGGGGGCTGGGGTGTGGGGCCGGGGCTTCAGTGCGGAGAAACTGGCCAGGGTGGAGATGAGGATTTTATGCTAGGGCTTAGTGGCCCTATCTGGCTAGTTTCGAATATGTGCCTAGGCTCCATCCTAGACCTGGAACAACAGCATTTTCCAGCATGTGGTTTATCAGAATGTAAATTTTGGCAAGGGGAGCCATTATTTGGTGTCCATTTGGGTGTGTTTTCTCCATCTCTGCCGGGGGCACATGGCAGGTGGGAAGCAGGCTTGTTCTCAAGTGTGGGAACATGAAATAGAAGCAGCCCAGCACTGAGGGCCAGAGCCAGCAAGATGCATTAGAAAGAAATTAACTTGGGAGGGGCTGGATGAGGGAACAAAAGTCTTAGCTGGAGAAGGAAGGAGCAAAAGGGAAAAAAAAAAAACCAACAAAACCGGGAAGGACAGGATACATAAGATCATCCAGCTGCCGCCAAACTGAACTTCCAATGTTTTCTGTGTTCTCTTTGGAAGAGGGGGTGGCCTGTCCAGCATTCAGTGGAAACTTGTTGATTGACACCGAGTTGGGCACAAGTTCAGTGTGAGTGTGCCTTCAGCTATTTATTTGATTTTTTTGCAATTGCACCCTTTGCAGTTAAGACTGTTTAGTTTCTGCTGGCGCCCTGGGGCGGTGAGTTTAGATTGTTAAAATAGCAGCCATTAACACTCTCTGTGTTATGACACTGTGCTCCCTGCCCCCCTTTAGAGGAATTGGGCATGAGGTTGTTTGACACGAGTTAAATTCTCCTCTCCCCGCAGAGAGAAGCAAGCCGAGAGCCCTCCTCCGTGTCAGGGCACGTGTGCCAAAGCCCTCGCCCCCAAACCCTCCAAGCCCGCCCGCCCTCCCCGCTGCTCCCCTCACACACCCGTGACCCTCAGCACACACTTCACCGCACTCAGGCACACACTCACGCTCACACCCACGCCCAGCCCACGAGCTAGAGGAGCCCTGGGGAGCCCTTGTGCCTGTCTCTCTGTTCTTTTGTTTTGCTTTCCTTCACTTGCTTTGTTTTGATTTGAAATCAGTCTTTGGGATTAAATTGGATAATTTTTTTTCATATTATTAATAGCGCTGTGGAGGGGGCATGTAAGGACTTTCTCCTCAGTCCTGGCCTCGCTTGCTGCTCGCATCTGATAAATACAAGAGTGACTTTCAGTGATCAATCACACGGACCTTTGTCAGACTTTGCACACCATACCTCTTGGGGCAAAAGCCCCGCAGAGCTCTAAAAGATGCCCGAATTGCTAGATTATCTAGATTATTCATAGGACTGTTTCAAAGGGAATTTTTCATAAGAGGGCTGAGTGGCTGTGGCTTTCCCATGGGCCCTGGGGAATGATCGGAAGAGCAGAGTCCCTCTGTCTGGGAAGGTCAGCATTGGTCACAGCCGAACAGCCACCATGAGCCCGGGCCTGGGAGGCAGGGAGCGGAAGTTCTGTGTTCACTGGACATCCTTGGTACCTGATGTCTATCCCAGTGCTGTTCATTCAGTAGAACTTTTTGCAGGGGTGGAAACATCGTGCATCTTCACTGTCCAACATGGCAGCCACTGGCACCCTTGGTTGTTGGCCACTTGGGTATGACTGAGGAACTGCGATGTAAATTTTACTTAATGTCAATTAGTTTAAATTTTGTAGACACATGTGACCAGTGGCTTCTGGAGTAGATGGCATGGCTCCGCACCAATTATTGGCCACTTTTCTGCTGCTTTGGATTTAAGTTTGTACCGTCCATCTGTCTGTTGTGTCTTGCAACCAAACTTGTTTGAGGGCAGGATTCATATATTCTACAACCATAGAAAATTACATGCTGAAGAGTTTTTTTTGTTTGTTTGTTTGTTTTGTTTTTTTTTTTTTTTTTTTTTGTCCAGCCCCTTCCCCTCACATTTGACAACGAGGAGATTGAGAAAGACTCTCTAACTTACCCGAAATCACAGTGCTTGTTATAATTAGGGGAACCTGGAACCAAGGTCTCTCTGCCTCCCGGACTGCGCTTCTGCCCATCTCTCTTGCAGATAAGTTTCAAAAGAGCCAATAACCGTTTCCTTTGCACTCTCTTCACTGCTTATAAACGAGATAAACCCCTGATCTTTGAAAATGATCTGGAACCCAAGTGTCTTTATCTCTTCATGTGCCAAGGCACAATGTAGGCTCCGGACAAATGTTTGTGGAATCAATTAGTTCTCTAAGTCTTTCCTGTGATGTAATGTCCTTTATGCTCTATTTTCCAAGAAAACCAGTTTCTGTCTCGGTCCTAGCATTTGAGTTAGCCAGTGCCCAGGCTGCCTTGGTCCAGGGAGACGGGGCCCTCTGCTCTGCAGATGTGGCCGTGACCTGAGCAGGTGTTCACGTATGGACTAGAGAGCCTCTGGACACTGCCTGGCAGGCTAGTGAAAATGCTACAGCTCTTTTGGGCTCCAGGCATTCTGAATTCTCTAAACTTCACAGTAACCAGGAACATTGAGAATAACTCCTTTCCTTCTCCCCTTTTTCTCTGGCCAAACACAATTATCTAAGAACTAAAGGCCCCACGAGTAGGACTGGGGCCTCATATCCTACTGGTCCCCTTTAGACATGGAAGGAAAACCCCCCAGTCCAAACTCACTTCAGAATCAACTGCTGAAAGGGAAGACAATTCAACTCATAGGTTCAAGCAAAGTATCCATTCATCTCCCTTCTTCTCTCCCTATTTCCCACCCCAGGCCTTTGTCCCCAACCCAGAGCCACCAGTGGTAGCTCAGCAATAGCTGAACTGAAGCAAAACCTGTTCACAGCCACCCAGAGCTGAGCTGCAGCCAAGCAGCTGGCTCCTCCAGGCAACCCTGCCAAGAGCCAGACCGAGGAAGGGAGCAAATGGCCTGTGTCCCATCTGCAGTGGAATGGCCAGCTCGTTTGCTGGTACCACCTAAAGAAGGAGTGATCCAGTACTGAGATAGAAGGCTTCCAGGGACCCACCCAGCCCTAAAAATCTGAAGCCCAAGTATAGTCATTGGATGCCAAGGACACTGGAGAAAGTCTTTGGAGCATGTAGAGCACCAAGCCAGTTGGAGTGCCTGCTAAGCCAGCCTAGAATTCCTAGCATTCCAGCCACGCCATATACACCCCCACCCCCAGAGGGCAGCCAGTGGCCACAGCAGAGGCTGCATCCAGCGGGCCGAGACCCTCATCAGCCCCTCCAAGAGCCTGCTCCTTCACTTCAGGCCTGCCAGCTCGCCCTATGCTGAGTTCAGGGAGGCAGACGAACCGTACCGCCCAGTTTAGCATAAGAATCTCCCTTGCTCTGGAATCTCTAGGCAGTGAATCATTTTGAACAAGCACTTAAGCAACTTTCCACTGAGTCATCCTGAGGACTGTCAGGTTCACTAATCCTGACATATACTGTGTATATCCTTTGTTCTGATCCTGTCCCCATCCTGATACTGGGGGAGAGGGGATGCCAAACAACAGAGCTGTAAAGATGCGCCTATTGGAAGTCATTGGTATCAGGGCTCCCTTTGCTCCTCTAGCTCCAAAAAGGCCTGGAGTACTAATTAAAATCCTACCCATACCTATTCTTGCTCTGTGTTTTGCTCGGGGCTCCACAATTACCAAGAGTACACACTCTTTACTCTGAGTGGTGATGCATGTTGGATTTCTTTTCCAGACCCTGCATGGATCCATTTTCATTTGACTTCTTCTAGATAGGAGTCAGGATTTTTTTTTTCCTGCAAAGGGCCAGATAGTAAATATTTTAGGCTTTGTGGACCACATAGTCTCTCTTGCAACAACGGTTCCACTATAGTGTGAAAGCAGCCACAAACAATCTGGAAAGCGGTGGGCAGGGCTCAGCACCAATAAAACTTGACAAATAAATGGCAGGTCGGATTTGGCCCATGACCTCTGTTCTAGACACAATGGACTAAGCCCAGTTTGCAGGGAGACCTGGTTTCAGTTACTGGAGGGCCTATGAGTTTCACTTTGGGGAAGGACCCTAAGTCCTCAGTTCTTTGGAGGAAGAGATGTAAACTTTTTTCATATATCCCAGTTTCAACATGAAAGTCCATTCTTGACCAAATGTTAGATACCTTGTAACCATCAGAATAGGTTAAATTATGATGCAGTCACATCCTGCAGATCTCAGTGGCTTGAACCAACAAAGGTTTATTCCTCCTCATACTCCAGGTGTGTCTCAGTTGAGCACATGTCATTCTCTTCCAGGGACCCTGGCTGACAGAGCCCTGCCATCTGGCCATTAGTTCCAGTGGCATGGGAAGGGAACACAGCAAGTTGTGCTCTGGCTCTTAAAGACTTCTTTCTGCCCATAAGTGACACAGATTACTTCTGCTCATGCATCATTGGCCAGAGCAAGCCACGTGGCCATGCTTTTGACTTCTAGGGGACAGAGGAGTGCAGTGCTGCCCTGTTCCTGGCTGGAGGAGCATTGGAATATTGATGACTAGCCCTAATGATGACCACCATACACACCAGGAACCCCTTCCTAGGTTTCTTCTTCATGTCCTTCCTTGCCTGGCCCCACTTGGGGTGATCTGGCCCAAGTGTCTCTTTTGCCCAACCCTGCCTGGCTTCCCTCAACCCTGCTGGTCACTGGCATTGACACATAGCGGGGGTGGGCGGGTGGGGAGCTCATGAACTAAAGCATCGGGACGGTAATCATTCCATGAAATCCTGTGGAGACTAGCCATGACCATGAAGTCAGACCCTGAGCCAGGTCCTTCGTGCTATTGGATCCTAGGATAGATTGCCCTTGGGCGGCAGACCTGAGAACAATGGGGCCCATCATGCCTCTGGGTTTGATTTTCCTTGGGTTTGTTCTTTTTTTAAAAATTTTTTTTATTACTCAAATGAATTTATCACATCTGTAGTTGTATAATGATCATAACAATCCCTTGGGTTTGTTCTTAATGGGAACTTGAATATGAGAGGAAGGACTTGGCATGTTGACTCTAGGTAGTCCATGCCCTTCGCACTATGGAGAGCAGTTGTCAAGATGAAAGCAGGAGGCTGGAAAGTGAAAGGTAGGAAGTGATATGATGTAGTATTAATTCAATATTAGAGGCTAATGTGAAACTTATGGGTCATGATTTAGAGGAGGGGATAAAGACCAAAAATTAGGGTAAGTGAATTGCTCTAATAATCCCAACATCTCAGTGCCTAAACACCACGTGCGGGGTGCTGTGGGGAGGGAGGGCTCTGCTCCATGAAGTAGCATCCCCCCAACTAATGACTATGAAGAATGTCTTACAACATTCCCAAATGTCCCCTGGCGGGGGAAATCACACTCAGTTGGGAACCAGTGCCATAGTCCCAAAGTATTTGTGATTTTTGCATAGATACCCTCCCTTTCCCAGGATCCTGGTCTTTAATTAGGTGTATTTTGCTATTTCTCGTAGACATGGGAGTTGGAAACAAAAATTATGGGTGTCAGGGAACACAGTTTTAGGATTGTTTGCATTTGTCCTCCTGTGGGGCATAGGTAGAGGCAGCGTGGAACAAGCGCCATCTGCATACATCCAGAACTAGGAGTAAAAAGCCTTCTCAATGCTCATTCATCTTGAGAAGCGATCTCCTTTCTAGGGCATTACTGAAGGTTCTGAAGAAAATGAGCTCTAGAACCAGAAGCCCTAAAGCTGTGCCTCTCAAACTTTTAATGTACAGATGAATCCCTGGGAATTTATCGGAAGACAGGTAGCTGATGCAGGAGGTCTTGGTGGAGGGGGTGCTGAGATTCTGCATTTCTAACTAGCTCTCGGTGACACTAATGTTGCTGCTCCCCATACCATGTCTGAGTAGAGGGTTGGTGGTCTCAGAGAAGAGGAGATAGCCATCCGATGCCATCTTCAGGTTCTGTAGAGGGAATTGTTCTGTTCCAAGAAGATTCCATGGACCCAGTAAATAATAAGATAGTCTGAGGTTTTAAAGCATTCCCTCCTTCTAAGAGTTTTAAGAAAGCACAAGCCAGGGTCCTAGTCTTCCCTCCCCACCTACCCTTACTCTTCCACACCATTTGAGGCAAACGTGGGATGAGATAGGCAAGTGCTTCCTTTTGATCAGCTCCTTTTATAAGACCTTCTATGTGCCTGTGTGTGTGGAAGAGAGAGTGGTTTCCTTTTCCCAGGCAACAGGGAGAAGAACTTAGGAAAATCAATTCGAGTGACAAAAACGATTTTGTATGGGTGGCTATTTTATCTCAGACGTAGTTTCAGATGACGCAGCCTAGATCTTGAGAGCAGTGCCACTGAGCTCCACTTCTTGGGTCTGACATCTTGGCTCCTGTTCTTGTTTGACCACTTCCTAACTTTAGTTTCCTCATCTGGGAAGGGAGTCCCTACCTCAGAGGGAGTCAGGAATGAATCAGTTGCTAATGTTATTGCAGTTATTGCAGTTATTGGAGCTGTGGCTCTCAATTCTTTTCTGCCTCTAAATTGCCTGTGTATGCCTCATTCTCATCAATGACATCCCTCACTCTGTTCACTGATTCCCACTTGGGGTGGGTTGATGTGTGGCACTTGAAATTCTCCCACCAGAGACCAGGGTCCACTTGAGGTCCTGTTTTGAGAATTTCTGGTCCAAAGCAATGATTGAGCCTCAGACTGCTTCTCCAGCCTTGGCAAATCTGAAGGTGATAACAAACCTTATTTACTTATTTAATCTCTGACCCCTCCAATCACCTTTCCTTCTCGTCCCTTTACAAGGAGGAGAGGAGCCATCATACGAGCACCTGGTTGCCAAAAGAAGAATCCTCGTTTCAGACTGAAATTTGCATGAATCCTTGACATTTCTTTATTATTCACCCCTCCATTTCCCGAGGGCAGTCAGTGGTGGAGTCCTTTCAAATCTAGACTCCCTAACACATCCTTTCTGTGCTCTGGATCATGAATACTTACCTAAGTTACTCTTTGCCCAGCAGGGATGTTGGCTTCAGTGCTTAAAAGATTTCCCAGGAGGAGAAACATGACACTTTCTCTTTTCCTCTAATAGTCCTGTGACATGGCAGATGCGCTGCCTCCTCTGGTCTCCAGGAAGAGGTGGAGCGCTTCTTCCCAAGAGCCCGGGGCTGCTCCAGCAGCCTGGAGGCTTCACCTGCCACCATCTTCCCTGCAGCCTCTGCCAGTGGCCCCCAGGGACCACTTTCTGAAGCCTGCTGCTAACACTTTTCCAAACACAACGCAAAGCGTGTTTGGGGATAAGTTTTCTCAATTAATCCTCAAGTACTGAATGCCTCTTTTCTTCCTTGGATGGGTAATGTGCTAGCAATAGCCTCTTTCACTAGCCTTCTAACAGGTCTTGCCTCCAAGCTCACGGTCTCTCCTCCAGTTACCCCAGAACAGTCTTCCAGAAATGTAAATCTCATCAAGGAACCGCACTGCTCAAATCAATTCACTGGCTTCTCATCAAATATGGGAACAGTCCAAACTCCTAGGCTTGACTTCTGCGTATTCCCAGTGCCTAATGTCGTGGGGCTGTAGATCCAGGGGCCAGACTGAATGGTTCACGTCAACAGCACTCTACAGTATTTCACAGGGGGCGTTTTCTCTTGGTTTACAGAGCTCGCTCGTGAACAAAAGCAAAGATGCAGGAGATGCTGTGCAGCCCGGTAGGAGAAACCTGCTAGGACTCAGCTGAAGGTCGAGTGACCAGAAGGGGGCGCGGCATCTTGAATTCAGAACTTGAGAATGTCCATGAGATGGCAAATAGCCAGATCCTCAGACTATCTAGTTACTGGATATGGTGCAGGGCAGTGCTTCCCAAAGGTTGTTCCTGGGATGTTCATAACTGTTACACAGACGAGGGAAAAAAAGAAGTCTGGTGGTTCACGAAAGTCGGAGAAAATGCTGGGTTGTAGTTAAACAGATTTCTTTACGATGGGATTTCCAAGCTCCTTGAACGCGCTGAAAGGGATACTGTGAGCAGAGACTGTGGCTCTTTTCCCAACTTTATTTGAAGCACAGAATTTTGTTTTCACAGAGCATCTTGTGGACAAGTAGGGCTCTGCAGAGCGGACTTGGGAAATGCTGGTGTAGGCAATACAAAGGAATGCTTGACCGCACTCCCCACTGTCTCAGCCAGATGCCTCACATTGTTTCTGTAAATGCTGCTTGAGGGTAGTGACTAATTTGTCCATTTCAAAGGGTCATTGACCTTCAAAAAAAAAGTCTGGTTCCCAAAGGATTAGAACTAACCAAGTAATGGCAGAACTCATTCTTAATTTATTTAGGGAGAAGGGGAGGGCAGTGAGTGACATACACGCTACCACAAAACCTGTCATTAACAATTAGGTGTCATGTGGAAGAGTTGATTTAACATCTTCGTCTCAACTGGAAGTCCCTTTATTACACCACTGGATAATTAAAAATTAAAAAAAAAAAAAACCCATAGCGTAGTAGCAAAAAAAATAAGAGAAACCTATCAGATCCACCGCAGAAGCGTTTTTTTATGGGTGGAGGTGTTGGGCTACAATAATCCAAGTTCAGATGAAGATCTGAGATTCGAGAATTAGCCCCAAAACCCAGAGGGATTTATGTTTTATCTTCTTCCTCAATTGTTGGACTTGATTTTAGCGGACTTCTCATGCCCTCATGTTTTGTGGCTCGGTGTAAAATTAGGAATCCTAACTTTGAATCTTGGCTTTGGCACTAAATAAGGGTGTCCCCTTGGAAGCTCTGGGCCTTGTCTCCATCCATCAGAAGAGAAGGCCATTTCCGGTTCCCTCCTGGAGATATACTTGGGAAACCCTGGAAGGCTTATGTAATGAGATTGGAATGGTCCATGGGCTGAGTAATGGAGCTGATGATGAAGCTGTTCACTAAAGAGGAAGAAGACATTTTGACAGGGAAGAACATAGAGGCTCCCTCCAAAGATTGGATTGTGGGAAGCTTTTACCAGGAACTGCTCTCAGCACGCAGAAAGCTGAAAATGAGCGTGCATAGTAGCCCTAGAGCCCCAGAAACTGGACTGAGCTGCCCGCAGAGATCCCATGCTGCTGAAGTGAAACCCTAGGCCCCTTGCTTTGTGTTAAAATAGTGGCGGCGCTATTTTGGGGTCGTGGAATGCCTTGAGAATCTAATGGAACCCACGGACCCTCTTCCCAGAAGAATGCATGTACTCTCATACACTCAAAACTCACTTCAGAATCACTTTCGAGAGTCATATTTATTTCTGTCCAGCTCTGCTAGGACTTTAATGAAGAACCACCTCGCCCATGGATGTGCACATTTATAGCTTGACAAAATTAATAATAGACTCTCAACCTTCGAGCATATGTTCCTACTTGAATATTTGTTCCTGTCCTCTGATGCTAGAACTAGGAGGAGATAGACAGGCCGAGGCATAAACGCTGCCTCCTTTGCACTTGTTGATCACTTAGCAAGCAGTCCGCTCGTGAGCAGGTGCTAGACATTTGGATAGGAAAGGACATAGGGAACTGTAGGGAACAGACAGGCAAGAGCGTTGGCGTTGCTGCAAGAAATCAGAGTGCATTTGATGGCTGGCGAGGGCCGGGTAGCGTATGAGTAAGCAGAGGGTAGTCTGTGGGGGTGGGTGGGTCTAGCATGAGTCAGGGCAGAGCTGGCAAGGGACACAGTGGGGACGAGGACCGGCTGGTCTGAAGTCTAGGAGGGCGTCTCTGAGATGCACTTCCTCACCCCGGCTGGGCCCCGCCGCGATGCTGCTCCACACATAAGAGCTTTGGCTCAGGGTGCTTGCCTGCAGGCAGGCAACTGATGTGGCAAGGCTAGAACTCTCACCCAAAAGGCTAAGAATCACCAACTGAGGGGTCTTTTCTGAGTTGGTAGAACCCTCATGGGATGTGTATGCTCTGGACTCAGGACTGCTGGAGCAGACACAATTATTCACCTCTTTGTGCCTTCAGAGGGACTGCCCTTGCTAAGCTGAAGATAATCAGAATCAATTGTCTGTGTCGCGGATAGCTTCTCGGAGTTCTCCCCAGGCCTTTTCAAAAAATAGAATCCTGTGCGTCCCTTCTATGTCCCTGTGGAGGAGAAGCAAGTGAAACCATTGTCCCCAGCAGACACATACTCGCCGATGCAGAAAGTCTTTTCGGGACTGAGGCCCAGAGATGCAGAGCGGCACTGGTCTCATGACATAGCAATTCAGTGACCCAACCCAGCTGAGAGCACACAGGCTCCGCTTCCTTCCCCAGATCCAGTGCCCATCCTGGCAGCACCCCTCGCCTCCCAGAGGCGTGCTCCCCTTTTGCGTGCACATAGCCTCTCCTCAAGCCATGCTTCTCCACATCTGTCTCACAAGATGGCATTTCCAGGCAGGGTCAGCTACTGACTGACAGCAGCTGAAACATTAATGGAAGTGGGATGAAAAACAGCCCGCAGATGGGTTCCGGTTGAGGAGGGGACGTGATGGGATTACACGGGGGTGTGAGCTTTCAGAGCCCTCTGCCCCGCTCTACTCTCCAGCTGGACCAGCCGATGACTGTTTCCTCTCACTCGGCACCTTCTTGGTTGGGACAGAGTGTTGTGTCTGTCTGTTTAGCCGCAGAGTGATCGGCTGAATCTGCTGCAGGAATTTCCTGGCCTGGGACCCCACTGGGGGTTGGGCCGGGGGTCTGAGTAGGGAGGCCACTCGTCCTGCTGAAAAGTCTCCTTGAAGATTCCAAACAGGGAAAGTCCTCCCCCCAGTGGTCCCCTCCTTCAGCTCAGCTCTCTGCCGACCTATCAACCCCATCTCCCGAGGTGGGTACCCATGGACAAAATTACGACTGGGGATTGACCCCCTTGACCCTTTTATGGTCCTCCCTTTCTTTTTCATTCACTTTTCTATTTTTTACCTGCCTCCCTGTCATCACAGTACAATAGAGGGTTTTTTTTTGTTTTGTTTTGTTTTGTTTGCTTTTTAGGGCCACACCCATGGCATATGGAAGTTCCCAGGTTAGGGGTCAAATTGGAGCTGCAGCTGCTGGCCTACACCACAGCCACAGCAATGAGGGATCTGAGCCGCGTCTGCGACCTATATACCACAGCTCACAGAAACGCCGGATCCTTAACCCACTGAGCAAGACCAGGGATCGAACTGGCATCCTCATGGGTCCTAATCAGGTTTGTTTCCACCGATTCATAGCGGGAACTCCCAGAATCTTCATTTTGTCCAGGCCCGCCCCCTCCTGCGCCGTACTGATACTCAGCCTTTGTGTCCACATTGGAGGATGTTTAGTGGTTTAGGTTTTGGGGTAACAGCTTTATTGGAGATATAATTCGCATACTATTTATCCTTTTAAAGAGTACAGTTGAGTTGGTTTTAGTGCATTTACAAGATATTGCACCCACCACCACTGTCTAATTCCAGAATATTTTCATCATCCCCAAGAGAAGCCCCCTACCTGATAGCAGTCACTCCCCATTTTCCCCTCCCCTCAGCTCCTGGCATGTGCTGAGCTACTCTCTGTCTCTATCGATTTGCTCATGGTGGATTTTTCATAAATGGAGAATTATACGGTATTTGTGTCTGGCTTCTTTCACTAAGCGTAATGTTTTCAAGGTTCATCCATTCTAACTGAATTATTTTGCAATGTATGATACACCAGACTTTATCAATTCATCCCTTAATAGACACTGGGTGGTTTCCCCCTTCTGACTATGGTGAATAATGCTGCTCTGAACATTCGTGTCCAAGGGTCTGTATGAGTGAGTCCCTGCTTTCAAATCTCTTGAGTATATACCTAGAAGTAGGATTACTGGCTCATATGGTAACTCTGTGTTTAACTTCTGAGGAGCTGCCAATTTTTTTTGCACAGCAGCTGTACCATTTTACATTTTTACTTTCCCACCAGCAGTGTATGAAGGTTCCATTTTCTGCATGTCCTTGCCAACACGTATTATTATTTTCTTTTTCATCACAACTGACCTAGTGGGTGCGAAGTGGTGCCTCACTGTGGTCTTCATGCCCCCCAAGGCCTTGCTCTCTATTGGGGGACTGTTCCAGTCTTCATTATTCATTACCGTGAACTTATTAAACCTCTGGGAGAGACAGGGCCCTACTCTAACTAATGCTTGAAGTTGGGGCCATGTCAGGCACTCTGACGGAGCAGAGAAGAGAGTTTAGGGACAGAGTGAACTTGCCACTTTTGGAAACTCTACCATAGAGGAGCAGTCTGCTCTACCAATCTTTTTTCCTTCCCCCCAAAAGACCTTTGAGTGCGGAAGGGTTAGACAAGTCTTCTTTGAAAACATGTGGCGAGAGCTGGGCCATAAAGGGGGCAGAGGGAAAATGAAGGCAAGGGGAAGGGGAGAGGCATTCGAAACTGAAAAATATGAAATTCTTTCCAGAGAACAGCTCAGAGATTGCCCCAAAGCAGAGATGAAAGTCAAACCAATCAACAATGACTTTTGTTTAGCAGCTCGAGAAAACATGCAGCAGGAGAGGAGGCTGGAAATGATGGCCAAAATGTAATAGAAAAATTGGCTGAGTTCAGATTTTCTTCTTTGCCCTGTAGGACTACCCAATCACAAACACACTCATGACCCTTCTGACCCATAAATCCACCTGTCTGGGGCCCTCAGGAAATCCAAAGCAGAGACTATAGGTTTGGTAGATGGCTCTGGTCAGAACTCACCAGCTTGGCTAAAGAAATCTCTCCTGATGGGCTCTCCACTGGGATGGGTGGATAGGGCAGGTGGAGTCAGCTGGGAGCTGAGGCAAATAAGGATTCTTAGTGAACATGATGGCTCAGCAGTGACTCTTGAGACACCACTCAGAACCTGGCAATATTTGAGAAGTTCCACGGGGCAGTAAAAGACCGTTGTCTTAGTCAGTTTGGGCTGCTGTAACAAAAATATCATAGACTATAGCTTAAAAGCAAACATTTATTTCTCATAGTTCTGGAGGCTGGAAAGTCCAAGATCAAGGTGCCAGCAGATCTGGCGTCTGGTGAGAGATCACTTCCTGACTTGTAGTCACTCTCGTGTGGCTGAGGGCAGAGATCATCTCTCCATTGTCTCTTCTGATAAGGGGACTCGTCCCATTCAAAGACCCCACCTCAGAGTACCATCACATTGGGGATTAGGTTTTCTTTTCTTTCCTTTTTTGTCTTTTGTCTTTTTAGGGCCGCACCCGTGGCATATGGAGGTTCCCAGGCTAGGGGTCCAATCGGAGCTGCAGCTGCCGGCCTACGCCACAGCCACAGCAATGCTAGATCTGAGCTGCATCTGTGACCTACACCACAGCTCACACCAATGCCAGATCCTCAACCCACTGAGCGAGGCCAGGGATGGAACACGCAACCTCATGGTTCGTAGTCGGATTCGTGTCCTCTGCACCACGACAGGAACTCCAAGGTTTTCAACATATGAATTTGGTAAAAGGGGTACAAACATTCAGTCTATAACAGGCACTGTTATAGACTAGGCAGCCCCACATCTCTTCCCTTACCAACCCACTTTCTGTCTTCCAAAAACCCCATCATTTAGACCTAATAGTACTATAATAATAACAGCATTTATTGAGGACTCATATTCACCTGGTACTATGCTGAGCATGTTATGGGTCTCATCGCATTTGATCTTCACAAATACCTATGAGGTCGGTACTGTTATCAGCCCTGTTTTATAGGTGGGTGAATTAAGGCTCAGGAACATTAAATGATTGGCTCAGCTAACCAGTGGTAACTAACTAGTAGTGGAGCTGGAATTTGAACACAAGTTGGACACCCTGAATGAAGTAAGGCCTTGCCTCGAAGTAGGAAAGATCTTAGAGGCTATAGTTCCAGTGAGCTCCCCCATGTTGAGCCCTAAGTTCTGGAAAGTTTCACGCTCCTTGCCCTGTGCTCTACAGCCTCATTATGGATAAAGCATGAAAGGCCCAAGTTACCATTTATTTATCTAGAACAAGAACTTACCTGCAAACGTTGTCTTCCATTGGCACCTTGGCATGAATTAGTTAATGAACTGAGCACGAAACCCCATAGCAGGGCCTCAGTGTGATGGGACATAAAAGAGTTAAGTTTTTATGGAGGAGGAGAGTTTGAGGGAAGATCGGGAAATCATAGACGTTTGCCTAAGGAAAGCAGATCTAGACAAGTCATCATTTTGAGCAACTCAGGGCAAAAAGAAGTGATAGTGTTTGGAGCACGGAAAGGGGGAAATACAGATAGTAGGTGTCATTGCTTTAGCTGATGGACCCATTTGAAGGAATGCCTTTGATTTCAGTGAGCATCCTAAAGAAAAACTGATCTGAACCCACATGGCCTCAGAGGGTGAGCAGTGTTCCTTTTTGGAGGGGAACTGTAGACACCCACTGTTTTGGATGTACTGACTCTGCAAGATGCGCCATGTCCTTGCTCTGTGCTTTGACCTAACGTGACCAAGATGCAGCACCCAGCTGTTCTTCCCTCCACTACAGCGGTGTTCCTTGGTGGAGCACAGGAGGTTTCCCATTAGCAACCTTCTTTGCCTGTTTTCTTCCCAGCTGGGCAAAGGCCCAGATGTCAGCCTAAATTTACACACTTTATTTAAAACAATTTGTTTCAGAAAGCAATGTACTTGCCCCCCACTCTTCCCACAGGGGCTGAATAGTGTCCGTAGGGGAGAACTACCTCATTGTAGTCATGCTGGGAACACGGAGTCCTAGGTAGAGTCTGTCCCAGTAGTAAGAATAGAGCTGGGCTTCTGTGAACAGCTCTGTAAGATTTATTTTCTGTGGTTGGAAGGGACCCAAAATGGTCATCTAGTCTAGCCCCTGACCTTAAAGTAGCATTTCTTTTTCAAATATAAGCTCAAGTTTATGTTACATTTGTATTATTCAAGAATCTGAATGCATAGGAGTTTTCCTTGTGGCTCACCAGGTTAAGAACCCGACTAGTATCCATGAGGATAAGGGTTCGATTCCTGACCCTGCTCAGTGGGTTAAGGATCTGTCACTGCTGCAAGCTATGGTGTAGGTCGCAGATGCAACTTGGATCCCATGTTGCTGTGGCTGTGGTGTAGGCTGGCAGGTGCAGCTCCGATTGGACCCCTAGCCTGGGAGCTTCCATATGCCGCATGTAGCTGTAAAAAGGAAACAAAAGAATCTGAATGTATGTGTATAAATGGTTATATATATTTATATACATAAAGGTATCTATAAAGATATGCAGTAGGATGTTTAATTCACCCCTTTTCCATAGCCATCCAATTATTACCTTTCTTCCCAAGATGAAGTCCCTCCTATAACTTTTAGTATTTTCTCATGTATCCTTCTGTATTTTCATTATGAAAATATAAGCAAATATGAATATACACTCTTAAAAATATATTCTCTTTGCATAAAAGGCCATATATTATGCATATCATTTTGCACTTTGTGAATTTTTTCACTTAGTACTCTTTCTGTATTTGTGCATGGAGAGCATATTCATTCTTTTATACGACTGCATACTATTTCATTGTATTAATGAGCCAGCACATATTTAACCAGCTGTCTATTGATGGACACTGAAGTTGTTTCCAGTCTTTTGCCACAGACAATGCTGCAATGAAATAACTTTTAGATTTTTCCTACATGTGCAAGTATATCTATAGCATGAATTCTTAAAAGTAAGATTTCTGGGTCAAAAATACATGTATTTTAAAATTGATAGACATTGCTAACTTGCCCTCCATAGTGTTTCTATCTGTTTTCCACAGCCTTGCTGAGAGAGTTTATTAATCAAAGGTTTGGATTTTTTCAAATGTGATAAGAAAAATGGTATCTTAGTATAATTTTTAAAAAAATTTTATGGCTACACCTGTGGCATATGGAAGCTCTCAGGCCAGGGCCTGAATCAGGCAATGCCAGATCCTTCATCTCACGGCACCAGGCTGGGGCTCAAACCCATGCTTCCACGGCAACCCGACCTGCTGCAGTTGGATTCTTAACTCACTTCGCCATGGCGAGAACTCCTTGGTGTAAATTTTTTTTAATTGAGGTGTAATTGACATATTTTATTGTTTCAGGTGTACAATATAATAATTAAATATTTGTGTATATTGCAAAATGATCAGCTCAACGAGTCTAGTTAACATATGCCCCATATATATTTACAAAACCTTTTCCTTGTGATGAGGACTTTTAAGATTTAATCTTTTAGCCACTTTAGAATATGCAAAACGGTATTATTAACTAAAGTCACCATGATGTGTACTCCATCCCCATGACTTATTTATTTCATAAGTCCTTTGGGCCTCCTTTAAGCATTTCACATCCCCCTGCCTCTGGCAACTGCCAATCTGTTCTCTGTATTTAGGAGCTTTTTTTTTTTTTTTTTTTAGATTCTATATATAAACAAGATCATATGGCATTTGTCTTTCTAGTCTGACATATTTCACTTAGCATGATGTCCTCGAGGTACATCCATGTTGTTTCAAATGGCAAGATTTCATTCTTTTTTTACGGCTGAGTAGTATTCTAGTGTGTGTGTGTGTGTGTGTGTGTGTGTGTACACACATCACATCTTTATCCATTCATCCATCAATGGACACAGGTTGTTTCCATATCTTGGCAATTGTAAATAGCACTGCAGTGAACATGGGGGGAAGTTCATGTATTTTTCTGAATTCGTTTTTTCATTTTCTTCAGATACATATACAAAAGTGGGATTGCTAGATCATCTGGTAGTTCTATTTTTAATTTTTTGAGGAACTGTCACACTGTTTTTAAAATTTTTTTTATCAGAGCATAGTTGATTTACGGTACTGTGTTAATTTCTGCTATACAGCATAGTGATCCAGTCATACATACATATATATTCTTTTTCTCATATTATCTTCCATCATGTTCTATCCCAAGAGATTGGATATAGTTCCCTGTAAGCCAGACTAATGGACATAAAGAGCACACTGTTTTTCATAGTAGTTAGTGTGGTCTTTATTTACATTTCTCTTATGAATAAGGTTGAGCATATTTTCTTATCTCTCAGAGCCATTTGTAGTTGTCTTCCTGTCAACTCTCTACAGTCTTTGCCCATTTTTTACTGTTAGGTTATCAGTATTTTTCTTATCAATTTCTAGGAGCTCTTTATATATTACAGACAGGATTTTAATTTTAAAAAATCAACTCTCTGAAGAGGTTCTATGCCAGTGGTTTTAGTGTCTATTAGCCCCAAAGCTCTTTGCTAGATTGAAATCATAAAAATCATAAAACACATACACCAGTAAAATTGGAGCTGCTCTTTTGAAGTGGAAATGAGGAAGGGAGTTCCTTCCTTAGGCCTCCCTGGCACCTCTGAGAAATCTCAAGGCAGCGCAGAACACAGTTTGAAAATGACTGCCCTACCTGGCTGGTTGACCGGTGACTTCAGTTTCTAATAACACTTTCAGCTTGGAATAGTTTCTAGTGTCTAATCTGGGTCCTTCATAATGAGGTTGATACTCCTTCACACTTGACATAGTTTGGCAATTTGTGAAAATATGACCTTTCTTCCATTCTCAACCTCTACGTGTTATTTCAATATGTTACCATTTCATACCTTTTGGTGCCAGCCCCTCCAATGAGAGCAGCCATCTCCTTGAAGTCCAGGACATGTCTTCTTTACCTTTGTAGTTCTAACGTACCATAGTACCAGCTATTGTCACGGTATAGTCAACGACAGTATATGACGGTATAGTGCGCGGTGTAGTCAAAGACCTTCATAAGTGTTGAATGAATAAGAACACAAGAGGGAGACGGCGCCTTAGCTGTCTTTATCCCCACAGCTCCAACTATACACAAAAGCACAAGGGGAACACCTTTTAATTAATTGTCCGGTCATTCATGGAGACAAGGAAAATCCTTTCATGTTCTTCATGTGGATAGCTTTCTCCTATCTGCCTTTCTTCTAGATCAACACCATTTACCATCTCTTTTGAACTTTGTTACGTACCAGATACTTTGGGGCTGTGTAAAAGAAATGATCTCTAAACCCCAGAGCCAGGTAAGGTAGATGGCCTGCTCATTTTGAAGATGAGGACACTGAGGTGCCGAGGGATTAAGTATTTCTCCAAAGACCCCAAGGCAAAGACATGCCAAAGCTGGGCCTTGCACCTAATGTTTGCAGACCCTAGTGACCAGGCCCAATTCTTTTCAATTGGATCACTGAGATACAGAGCTGAATCTAGCATCCAATACCTACAAATAGCATCCAATACAGTGCTTCTGTTTCCAACCCTTGTGCTGGTCTTTCCTTGTGTTTCTGGACAATTGTTCACCCAGTTGTTTTGATGGGCATGTGTGTGTGTGTGTGCGTGTGTGTGTGTCTGTCTGTCTGTCTGTATGTCTGTCTGTCTCAAGGGAATTAAAAGGAACCTAACATCTTCTTTTAAGCTTTTTACCTTAACCTCCATATCCGGCCTCCACCACCACTTCCAAAATGGCCCAGGGATGTGCTGGGACCATATCACTAGAATGAGAGAACAGGATCAGAAACATGAGCATCAGGCTCAACCATCAAATATAAAGTTGGAACCTGAGTAACAGTAACAATGGCAAAAGATGGGAGGGCTCGGGGTCGAGGAGATTATCAGCCAAGCCTTGGAGCTCTGGAGAGGTTTGTGTTTATCTCATAGCCACTGGGGCTGATTTGTCTCCTGACTTACCAGTGGCCTTTCTGACTAGCCAAGAGCTGGTCTGCTAAGGAAATAGAAATTTGAGGGTAGGGAGAATGGAGAAGAGAGCCACCAGCATGAGGACGTTGGCTTCCGGAGGGTGGGAAGAGGGCTAGTGCCATGAGGGGAGGCAATGGTGTACCAGAGACAGTGGGAAAGGACCACTGACTTCTTGGTAAAATTTTCCAGTTGCTCTGAAGAGGGGAAAAAAAAAACCCTATCACAGTTATTCACACTAAGATGTTACGGACAATGTGTATCCTCTCAGAGAAGTTTCAGGATCATAAAATCTGATTGTCCAAAGGCAACCACTTAACCCAAAGGAATGGACTTCTAATGATGGCATTTCAGTCAGCAGTGAGAGAAAAAAAGACAGTAAGTGACATTCAGGATCAGGGGGTGTTTTCTGTGCATCCCAGAAATCATAGCTCTGCTTACATGTAAGATCACCCCTTGCCAAGGCCGAAGGACCACTTCCTTTTTGCAGCACAGCTGTGTCAGTGACTTAATGCTGATCTGCTCATCCGACAGTGCCCGTCCTCCCTGCTTCCTCAGAGCACCGTGTGGGATTTGACTGGAAATGGGTGGTGGTGGAGGCTAGAAACCCTGTCGCCTGGTCACTTCTGTTGTAGCAGTCCCGAGGGGCCCTGAAGCCAGCCTTGCTTCAGTCTGATTTTCTGCCAGTTTCGGCCAGGAATACGGAAAGTGTTCCAAGGATAGTTGGTTAGAAGCCCAGCCACTTTGGAAAATCAGAGAAGGGAGGGCACAGAGTCCAAGGTGGCTTTCCTTGCCTTTGCGGTTCCTTGCATGCTCTGTTGGCTCTCCAAAGATGCCAGGAGAGATTTGAGTTCCATACCCATTCTTGGAAAAGTCGAGGCCCAGAGAGGTAAAGGGACTCATGCAAGGTTATGAGAGGTGAATCTCCCAGCTGGGATTGTGACTCAGTGATTCCAGCCCCCTCCGTTTTTTTTAAAAAAAAATTTTCTTTAGTAAAAATTGTATATATTTAAGGTAGACAACAAGCTGATTTAATATACATAGACATACTGAAATGATTACTACAGTTAACCTAATTAAAATCATCTCCGTATATAGTTACCGTTTATTTTATAGTGAAAGCACTAGAAATCCACTCTCTTAGTAAATTTACAGTATGCAATACAGTATTATTAACTATAGCCATCATGCTGTACTTTAGACCTTTTGACTTATTCATCCTACATAACGGCAACTTTGTCCCCTAAACCTCCCCATTTCTCACACCTCCCTGCTCTTGGTAACCACCTAGACCTGCTGCTACATGTGCGACTTTTTTAGATTTCACATATATGTGCGATTATGCAGTTTTTTTCTTTCTGTACCTGGCTTATTTCAGTTAGCATAATGTTCTTCAGGTTCAACCATGTTATTGCAAATGGCAAAATCTCTTTTTTAAGGCTGAATAGTATTCCACTGTGTGTGTGTATAATGTGTGTGGGTGTTTATGAGTGTGTGTGTTTATCACAATTCCTTTATCTGTTCATCCAAGGATATGGATGTGAGATATGGGATGGTCACTTAGGTTGACTCTCTGTCTTGGCTCTTGTGAATAATTGTGCAAAAAACATGGGATGCAATAAACACAGAAACACAGATATCTCTTCCAGGGATTTTACTTCCTTTCTGCCCTCCAATTTTAACACCCACTGTGCGAAAAGATCACAGACCTCAAGGCAGGAAAACTATATTTCTGAGTTGGCTCTTCTATTAATAGCTGTGTGACATGGATCAAATCTTCTGAGGTAGCAGTAGTCTCATTTTCATAATTCTCTCCCCTACCGCATTAGGGATATCAGAAGAATGAACTAATAATAAATGGAAAGATGTTAAGATAAGTTTATTGTGTAAAACTAGCATTAAGCATGACCATAGTTGGCTGCCTTTTCTTTGATTTTTCTGTTTTGTCTTCCTCTTTCTTTCCTCCTCATCTCCTGTTGAGTAGATAGACTACAACTCCAGGTTACTCTGAAGACTATTACAGGAAAGGCTCTCAAGGGTCAAGGTCCACTGGTAAGCCTCACCCTGCAGTTGCCTCACCATTGATCTCTCAGTAGAAGACATAATTCAAAACTGAGTCCACATTTTTTTGTCTTTTTAGGACTACACATGTGGCATATGGAGGTTCCCAGGCTAAGGGTCAAATCAGAGCCGTACCTGCTGGCCTACACCACAGCCACAGCAACGCAGGATCTAAGTCATGTCTGTGACCTGCACCACAGCTCATGGCAACGCCGGATCCTTAACCCACTGAGTGAGGCCAGGGATCGACCCCGCATCCTCATGGATACTGGTCAGGCTCATTACTGCTGAGCCACCACAAGAACTTCCAGTCCGCATTTTTTTGAAGCAAAAAAAATCCCAAATGTTTTTTTTTTTTTCTTTCAGTGTTCCAAAGAATCGCCAGCTCCTGTAAAAGTCATGGCAAATAGTATTTTGTAGGCCATCCTAGTTTTCCTTTACCACAGAATGCTGAGATTTGGTGTAATTAGGGTCCAGGGGACAAAGGGTCCTGCTCCTGTACTTTCTCCACTGGGTTTTTCACTCCTGTGAAACCCAGCTGCAGATGTCTGGTTGTGAGTACTTGCGGGCAGAAGCAGGGACTCAGCCTAGGCCAGAGGGCCAATTAGTATGAGTGAAAATCTCTCTAGGAGCTAAGCCTTTTTCTTTCTTTTTTTTTTTTTTTTTTTTTTTTTTTTTGTCTTTTTGCTATTTCTTGGGCCGCTCCCAAGGCATATGGAGGTTCCCAGGCTAGGGGTCCAATCGGAGCTGTAGCTACTGGCCTACGCCAGAGCCACAGCAACGTGGGATCCGAGCCGCGTCTGCAACCTACACCACAACTCACGGCAACGCCGGATCATTAACCCACTGAGCAAGGGCAGGGACCGAACCCGCAACCTCATGGTTCCTAGTCGGATTCGTTAACCACTGCGCCATGACGGGAACTCCGCCTTTTTCTTTTTAAGGCGAAATTAAGGTACTTACTCTGTATCCTGCAAGAGGTCATTAATAAGTACTTAACACCCAAGGAGTGATTTACTCAGAAATTGAAACTAGATCAACTTACCTAGCAAAGTATAGAGTTATGTTAGTTACCCAAATCACTGAAGCCAAAGAAAATGCAGTGTCAGTGTTCTGGGTATTTTAGGCCATTCTTACAAGGACAACACAGCCTTCACGTTCTGTTGGTTGTAGTTTTAAATTAAATGACCTGGAGTTCCCACCGTGGCTCAGTGGAGACAAATCTGACTAGTATCCATGAGGACGTGGGTTCGATCCCTGGCCTCACTCAGTGGGTTAAGGATCTGGCATTGCTGTGAGCTGTGGTGTCGATTGCAGAAGTGGCTCGGATCTGGCACTGCTGTGGCTCTGGCGTAGGCCGGTGGCTACATCTTTGATTGGACCCCTAGCCTGGGAACCTCCGTATGCCGTGGGTGCGGTCCTAAAAAGACAAAAAATAAAATAAAATAAAAATTTAAAAAAATTAAATTAAATGGTCCTTTCCCTGTGACAGGGTTGAAGTGATTGGCTCCCTGGGAGGGAAGATTCTTGAATCGGGCAGACATCAGCTCACATCCTGGTGCTACCATTACCAAGTTGTGTGACTTTAGGAGAGTCAGTTAATTTCTTAAGCCTTAGTGTCCTCAGCAGCAAAATGGGCCTAACCTTAATATCTACACCAGAATGTTATTAGTAAGAGCCAATGAAATAATGTACTGAAAGGACTCACCATTGTGTCTAGCGTATTATGTAGGGCTCGATAAATGGTAAGTACTCTTTGATGATGATGACGATGGACGTTATTATGATTAGCCTTTATCATTTTCACCTACATCCTGAGAACAATTTCATTCTGTTTTTTTAAACCATTGTATTCAGGTATGATTTACCCACTATAAAATGGACTCATTTTCCTTATAGTTTTGCGTGATGGGGAAAAAAAAGGATGGCTTCTTTTTAAATTTTGTAAAATTGAAGTATAGGTGATTTACAAGATTGTGTTATTTTCAGGTATACGGCAAAGTGGTTCAGTTATATATATATATATATTTTCAGGTTATTTTCCACTATAGGTTGTTACAAGATATTGAACATAGTTCCTTGTATTATACAGTAAATCCTTATTGCGTATCTGTTTTGTGTGTAGTAGTTTGTGTGTGTAAATCTTGCGCTCTTAATTTATCCCTCCCCTCTCTCCCTTTTCTCTTTGGTAACCATAAGTTTGTTTTCTATGTCCATGGGTCTGTTTATATTTTGTAAATAATTCATTTGTATCATAATTTAGCTTCCACATATAAATGATATCTCATGATATTTGTCTTTGTCTGCCTTACTTCACTGAGTATGATAGTTTCTAGGTGCATCCATGGAGCTGCAAACGGCAATGTTTTGTTCTTTTTAATGGCTGAGTAATATTCTGTTGTGTATATACACCACATCTCCTTAAGCCAGTCATCTTTTGATGGGCACTTGGGATGTTTCCATGTCGTGGCTGTTGTAAATAGTGCTGCTATGAACATAGGGGTGCATGTATCTTTTCAAATTAGAGTTTCCATCTTTTTCACATATATGGTCGGGAGTGGGATTGCTGGATCATGTGGTAGCTCTGTTTTCAGGTTTTAAAGGAACCTCCATACTGTTTTCCATAGTGGCTGTACCAATTTATATTCCCACCAACAGAGGGATCCCAGGATGGTCCAAATCTTTAAGCACCTCCCACCCATGAAGCACACAACTCCCCTAATTTCTCTTCTTCTGCTGCCTTGCAGCAGGTGCTTTCCAAGCTATGCTTGTATCTGTTGTTAATTTGTACACTGATGATTAATCTGGGCTCTTGCTCATTGATATTTGGTGGGTATATGTCTGTACATAGCATGCACTTTAAGGCAGCCCAGTGAAAAGACTTCTTGAGACCACTCAGAATCAACTCACCAAGTGCCTTGACTATTTGCTGCATGGCAACCCTGTCCTAGACTCCACAGGGAAAGATACATGTAAGGCAGAGTCTCAGTCTTCGAAAAAAACAGTACACACGAATGCATGGGTTGATAGAAAGAAGATGGAATTTAGAGGCAGGGGACCAGATTTCCCCCTTTTCATCACTCACTACCTCCTTTGTGACTTCAAATAAGTCATTCTATCTCAGAGACTTGTCACCCTCAATGAAAAATGAAGATAAAGTGAGTTCCCTGGTTGTCTAGTGGTTAGGACTCGGCACCTTCACCGCTGCAGCCTGGGTTGCAGCTGGTCTGGAAACAGATCTCCTATCAAGCCACTGCATGCTGTGGCGAGAAAAAAGAAAGAAACAAAAGAAAAATGAAGATAAGAATCTGCCTTACTTGCTTCGCAGCATTGTTACGAGGCTCCATTGTAATAATGTATGTGAAAACTCTTTGTAAATTGTTGGCTCAGTGGCTATAATTCACAAATATGAGTTACAGTAGTATTCCAGGGCCAAATTGCGTGCTTCAGACATCGGACACTTTGAGAGGTGCAGATCATAGGCTGGAGCTGTTAGGGATTGCTTTACGGAGGAAAGGATACTTTTGCTGAGCCTTCAAAATCAGACGGGACTTCAATAGGTAGAAAAGAGTGGGAAGGTGGGGGCAATCTTGGTGGAGGGATTAAAAATAAGCAAAGACTTCGGAGGCTGGAACAAGCATACAAACATACAAGTGATATAAAACGTGAGAGGAAGTGAAGTTACCAGGGTAGTTGTAATAGGTGGTTCCTCATCTGAAAGGACTCCCTCCTTCCAGGCAAGCTAATTCTTTATTCATCTAAGCTTGTTAGCTTTACCAAGGCGGGGGCCTTGTCATTCTTCACTGATCTCTCTGTAGTGCCTATCACACACCTAGTACATAGTAGTAGGTGCTCAATGAATGCCCAACAAGGGAAGGAATGGATGGATGGCCACGTCAGTTGTTATTCCTGTCTGGCTGCTTTAACATTATCTAAGCCATCAGCTACTGAATTAGGGACTATTTTTACCTCCCTCTATGTGGTACAGCCCCATCTGCTGTTGGGATTTATGAAATTCTTTGCAATGATGCCAATACTCCGTGTGATTTTTCTCCACCCTGTCCCAGAAGACTCCTTACCCCCAGCGAACAATAAAGTGACCAGCAAGTCATGCGAGTACAATGGGACCACTTACCAACACGGTGAGCTGTTCATGGCTGAAGGGCTTTTTCAGAACCGGCAACCCAACCAGTGCACCCAGTGCAGCTGTTCGGTAAGACCATGTATCTTAATGCCCTTGCTATCCCTTGCCCAAATAAGAGCGCTTCCATACTTGCATCTTTTGTTTGAACCCACCCTGGGGGGGGGGGGCTTGATTGGAAGATGAATTGCATCTCAATCATAAGCCTCCCTGATCTTTATCCACCCTGAACAACTCTGTTGAAGAGGTCGGACCCCATTATATCCTGGTCTTCAAACTTTTGGACTGCTTAAAAAGACCAAGATGAGCTGATGGTCTTGATCTGTGCTCCTTTTCACAATAACCGACACCACCCAAAGCCTTCGTCTGAAGAACTCAATCATTTGAAGCCTTGGAAATGTGATGAATAGAAAAGCCACTGGCACCGTCAAGGGTCACTCAGTCCAATTCACAAGAAAACGGGGTGTCTCTTGGTTCCTATTTCTGAAATAGTCTACCAACCGGTTCATTCTTGGTGCCCTGCACTGAAAACACTCTTGACAAATGCTTGAGCATGATGATTCCTGTGACATTATGTGCCGAGAATTGAATACTTCATGAAGAAGGTCTAACCGTGCAGTCCAGAGACTCTCATAGATAGAACCAGAACGTGGAGTAAAATGGCTGTTTAAGCGGACGTATGAGGGGGCAAAGTTAGATGTAGAAACAGTGTTTGTGCCTAGAAAGAGTATTAAAGCCAGTATTAACTGGATTAAAAAAATCTCTTTGCTTAGGGATTTTTAGTAAAAATACAGACTTTCAGTAGTTTGGGAGGATTTGGTTGTAGCCATGCTTTCCTAATGGCCTTTCAGGAACCGTTCGAGCCCCCAAACCATATGCTTCTAAGAACTAAGAGCCAGGTTTAAGGAATAATGTTTGGAGCACAGAATTAATTTTCAAGAATGAACATCGTGCAAGGGCAAACACAGCCAACACATAAATTTGACCCTCTGCCTTGCCGGGTGCTGGACTGAGCTGTCCATTCAGAGCATCTTGTATAGTTTGGTATCACGCCAAAGAGCTCGTCTGCTGGGTTTGGAAGGGAGACGCTAGTGAGTGTTACAGAAGGCACCTGTTGTGCAAATCTGCATTCCCCTCAAATCCCCAATATCCTGTTCAGGCATGATGGGGACCTAGGTGTAGAATGGACAGAGACGAGAGGGCCAAGACCGTAGTTGGTGGTGTGGAGGCTCATGGCAGCCTTCACATCGACTACTTGGCTGCATCTTAGACCAGGATACATGACAAGGATGGTCAGCTCTTCTGTGACTTAGTCTCTGGCATGGAGAAATAGTAAATAGAAAAAAATACTGCATCATAAAATTTAGGAATTACTTAGAACAGACTATGGAAGGGCAGCTGGAAAGGATGTATCGTGTTTGAGCCCCTACTCATCCCAGATGCTGAGCTAAAGCCTTTACAAGTACTCCAGCGCCTTCTGACCTTAGTTGTCTTCTCCTTGGCAGGAGGGAAATGTGTACTGTGGTCTCAAGACTTGCCCCAAGTTGACCTGCGCGTTCCCAGTCTCTGTTCCGGATTCCTGCTGCCGGGTGTGCAGAGGTAGGTATCCTGTATCCCAAGACCCCAGGTGCCGCCATCCAGACTAGCAGGATTTAGAAGGGAAAAATACCTGTCCAGTGTCCTAGGAAAGAGCATTTTCTCTGGTAGCCTTAGTTTTTAAGGGTGCTTTGGATCACACAAGAAAAAATAAAAGCTGCGTTTTTAAGGGCCACTGCCTGAAGGAAACTGCACTGGAGTGCAACAGGGAAAGCAGGGTGAGAGCCCTCTAATGTGAAAATGACTGACTTTATCTCTCCTTCCTTAATCCCTTCTAGCTTGGCCCCTACATTATGGTATCATAAAACACAGGGCATTTCCATACACAGCCTTACATGGAAGGATGGGCCTCGCAAAGCATTGCTGTGGCCATTTTGAAGGCTGTGCAGGGCAAATGTAGGTGTATTTTTAAACTCCCACAGTAAAATGGTGACAAACACAATAAAAGCAACATGGAACGCCGCATCTTCTCAAATTATATCCCAAATGGAATTGTCACCTTCTCAAGCCAGTTTTTTCTTCTTCGGGTTCCATTTCTTTGATAATGCACCAATTTTTTTTTTTTACTCTAGTTTCCCCAAGATCAAACATCATCGCCCCTCATTTCTCTCTCTCTCTCTCTCTCTTTTTTTTTTTTTTTTTTGTCTTTTTGCTATTTCTTGGGCCGCTCCTGCGGCATATGGAGGTTCCCAGGCTAGGGGTCCAATCGGAGCTGTAGCCACCGGCCTACACCAGAGCCACAGCAACGCGGGATCCGAGCCACGTCTGCAACCTACACCACAGCTCACGGCAACGCCGGATCGTTAACCCACTGAGCAAGGGCAGGGACCGAACCCACAACCTCATGGTTCCTAGTCGGATTCGTTAACCACTGCGCCACGACGGGAACTCCCCTCATTTCTCTTTTATTGCCTCTTTTCACATTCCCCAAATCTGTCAGCAGTCCTCTGTATTCCTCCCTTTTTCCACTTTCCCTCTGGCAGTATCCTACTTTTGTCTTCTTTCCTTCCATCCAGTTGACATGCTTATTCAATGTCTACTCTATGCTTGGCACTGTACTACAAGCTGGATATGTATCGCTAAATACAGTAGACATAACAGGGCACTGCTATGTGAGCTTCAAAAAGCATCAGTAAATATAGCAGACATACAGGGCATCTTTATGTGAACTTCAAAAAGGGTCCCCTTACTTAAGATACTTGACTGCCATTCACCAGAAAATCCTTGTGAAGATACCTCCTTAGCTGAGGCACCCTTGTGCAGGACACAACCTATACAACCATACATGGCCTACATAGCAGCCAAGATATGTTCTTTGCTCTTGTGGAACTCACATTTTACCAGAGAAACCCATAATGACCAAAACAAGCAAACAAATATCTAAATATAAACACATAAGTACCATGAAGAAAATAAAGGACAGAGCTGGAAAATAAGAGGTGAAGGTGTTTAGGTTGAGGGGTTAGAAATCCCTCTCTGAGATGACATTTAAGCTCAGACTTGGGAGTTCCTTGGTGGCCCAGCACTAGCAGGTTAAGGATACAGCCTTGTCACTCTGTAGTGTGGGTTCGATCCCTGGCCCAGGAACTTCTGCCCGCCATTGGCATAGCCAAAAAAATAAAGAAAAGTAAGCTCATACTTGAAAGATGAAAAGGAGTCATCCATGCAAGTGTCCTGAGGGGAGAGCATTCTAGGCAGAAAGAAAAGAAATTCAAAGGACCAGACAGGGATGAGCTTAGAGCATTCAAGGAGCCTAGGGACCAGTGTGGCAGGAATATAGAGATTGTGGTCATAACTGGCATGAGATAAGACTGGAGAGGTGAACGAGAGCCAGACCACTCAGGACCTTTAAGGTCATGGGAAAGACTTTGGACTTCTGGGGCTTTTTTATTATTTATTTATTTATTCATTTATTTATTTATTTATTTATTTTTATTTTTATTTTTTCCATTATAGCTGATTTACAGTGTTCTGTCAATTTTCTACTGTACTGCAAGGTGACTCAGTCACACATACATGTATACATTATTTCTCTCACATTATCATGCTCCATCACAAGTGACTACATAAAGTTCCCAGTGTTACGCAGCAGGATCCCATTGCTTATCCATTCCGAAGGCAATAGTTTGCATCTATTAACCCCAAATTCCCAGTCCCTCCCACTCCCTCTCCCTCCCCCTTGGCAACCACAAGTCTGTTCTCCATGTCCATGAGTTTCTTTTCTGTGGAAAGGTTCATTTGTGCCACATATTAGATCCCAGATGTAAGTGATATCATATGGTATTTGTCTTTCTCTTTCTGACTTACTTCACTTAGTATGAGAGTCTCTAGTTGCATCCATGTTGCTGCAAATGGCATTATTTTGTTCTTTTTTATGGCTGAGTAGTATTCCATTGTGTATATATACCACATCTTTTTATGGGGCTTTTTTAGTTTAGTTTAGTTTTGTTTTATGGCTCCATGGAAGTTCCCAGGCCAAGGATTGAATCCGAGCCACAACTGCGACCTCTGCTGCAGCTCCAGCTATGCTGGATCCTTTAACGCAGTGCATGGGGCTGAGGATAGAACCCTCACTCTCGCAGTGATCCAAGCCACTGCAGTCAATTCTCGCCCACTGTATCACAGCCAGAACTCCTGGACTTCTGGTTTTATGGGCATCAGGATGCCATCGCAGGGCTGTGCACAGGGGCATGACATGATCCAGTTGATGTCTCACTGGTTCTTGTGTTCAGACTAGATTGGAGGGAGGAAATATGAGAGACAAGAGGAGAGACCAGGAAGCTGAGTGTAGCAATCTCTCTAGTATGAGAAGGCTGGTCCCTGGTCTGAAGACACAGTGCAGAGTAGTGGTTCAGACTAGAGGCCCCTGGAGCCAGGCTGCCTCTATTCTAATCCCAGCACTGCGGCTTGCTAGCACGGGTGCTCATGAGCCAGAATGTACTCAGGTGTCTAACAATCTTTACAGTGAGGACAATGTTAGCACCTACCTTCAAATGGTTATGAGGTTTAAAAGAGATAATGCGGGAAAAGGACCTAGGACACTGTCTTGCATGGAGTGCAATAATGAAAACTGGACAAATTTGAAATACATCAGGCCCTCCGTATCTGCAAGTGATTTTGTTTGGGGAAAAACATGTGAAATCTAAACTGAAGAACAATTAGTAAAAGAGAAGAAATGGCAAAAGGACATATTATTTCATCAATAGCGGAAATGTAGTGCGAAGGACAGAGGCTCTGAAGCCAGAAGGACCTAGATTTGATCTGGCAGAGCTACCGCTGACTCGTGATGTTACCTTGGGCAAGTGATTTAACTATTCAGGACTTTGGTTCTCAGCTGCGAAAATAGTAATTATGATATCTGCAACCGATAGAAAGGTTGTAAAAATTAACCGAGGTGACATGGAAAGCTAGGAGAAAGTCTAGCACAGTTATTGCTTAATAAGTGATAATTATTATATTTACATAATAATTACTGCATTTATTATGATGAGGTTAAGTAGAATTGTACCTTGGCTATCTCCCATAGTCTTGCCTTTTAATTTACTTAATCCCCACATACAGAGCTATATTTCCAGTCCTTCCTGTGCCAACAGATCCTGGGACTAACCATCTTCTCAACGGTTCTCTTGTCACGATTTAAATTTCTTTCCTTTTTGTTATGTCCTCAGACACAACAGACAAAAGCTAGTTATTCCTGATCAGTTATTGTCTCTTCACATACTTGACAATTCAGTAAGTTCTTTCTTTGCCATCTCTTCTCCAGCCTAAAATAAACACCCCTCTTTCATCTTTCTCTCTAAAGACTAAATCCTACACTTTCATAAAATTGATGCTTTTTTCCCCCTCTGCCTTTAATTTCTTTACATCTTTCCGTTGTATATAATGTGATTGCATCTCCTTTGAAGTTCTAATTCGTGAAGCCCCCGGTTCTTTTTTTCTGTTGAAATGATGTTTTTCTAAAGGTATACCTTGTATAAGTGTATCACTCATAGAGCAGGGAACCCAGCCACACTTCTCCCCTATGCTGGCCACCCTAATTGCAAGCAAAATACTGCTGAAGAAATAACCTTTTGAGCGCTGAACTTGCAAGCCTCAAAATAAAGGGCCCCATTGAACCAGGCTCTCTGCACTGTCACTGAACACTAATGTGTGCCTTTCTTTTCTTCCTGGGTCAGATGGAAATCTTAGCCATGGACTGAATCTCAGCCCCAGCCTCAGTCATTTAGACGTGTCTTTGAGGCTAGGACAGTCAGGGGAGTGTTGGCAGGGTGTGTGTCATTGCTGGCACTTCGGCAAACCTCATCTGGACTGGAAGCACCGCACAAACAGCTACTGGAACCTGAAGGGAAACTTTATCAGAAGAAAAAAAAAATCTCTTCAGAGATTGTACTCTGGCCACATTCCGGGCGGGCAGGCGTCAACCCCAAACCCAGTCCCGGCTTCCCTCCACCGTTTATCATTTCTGCTTCCTGTCTTCTGCTTATCTTGCCAAAGTAAAGGGGAAGGCTATGTTCTTGGAGTCTAGACAAGAGAGACAAATCTGGGGCAAGCTACTGGCTGTATCGAGAGCCAAGCGTGCGCTTGGTAGACCGTGTACACATGTAGCACTTACCCTGTGCCAAACAGTCGTCTAAGCCCTCGTATGTGTAGTAGCTCATTTGATCCTCACAACAAAGTAGGAACTATAATTATCCCCATTTTACAGATGAGTCAATGGAGACCGAGAACTCATTTTCCAAGGATACATGGTAGTAAGTGGCAGAGTTAGAATTTAACATCATTGGCCTGGCTCTAGAGTTCCAAGTTGTTCCGCTCTTTGGTGGGAGCCATCCAGAGGAGTGTGACAAGGGCCTGTCCTAAGGCAGGGGAGTAAAGGGAACACGAGGACAATGCGTGGCACATTGACATAGGCAGCCAATCCCGAGAGCATTCCCCCACTGCCCATCCTTCTCCATCAAAGCCTCAACCTGCCCACTCCCAACCACAGGGGCACACCTTCTCTCCGTCTAAGCTTAGAAAGGCCCGAGTGTAAATATCTGCCTTCTTTCATTCAGCAAACATTTGTTGAGCAATCACTAAGTACCTTGGCTACTGTAAATAATGCTGCAGTGAACAAAGGAGTGCATGTATCTTTTCTAATTAGTGTTTTTGTTTTTCTTCTAATAAATACCCAGAAGTGGAATTGCAGGATTATGTGGTAGTTCTGTTTTTAATTTTTTGAGGAACCTCCATAATGTTTTCCATAGTGCCTGCACCAATTTATGTTCCCACCAACAGTGCACAAGCATTCCCTTTTCTCCATATCCTTGCCACCACATGCTATTTCTTACCTTCTTGATAATAGTAGCCATTCTGACGGCTGTGAGGTAATATCTCATTGTGGTTTGATTTGCATTTCCCTGGTGATTAGTGATGTTGAGCATCTTTTCATGTGCCTGTTGGCTATCTGTATGTTTTCCTTGGAAAAATGTCTACTCAAGTCCCTTGCTCATTTCTTAGAACGTTTTTTTCTGGGAGTTCCTGTCGTGGCTCAGTGGTTAACAAATCCAACTAGGAATCATGAGGTTGCAGGTTCAATCCCTGTCCTCGCTCCATGGGTTAAGGATCTGGCGTCGCCATGAGCTGTGGTGTAGGTGGCAGACTCGGCTTGGATCCCGCGTTGCTGTGGCTGTGGCGTAGGCTGGTGGCTACAGCTCTGATTAGACCCCTAGCCTGGGAACCTCCATATGCCATGGGAGTGGCCCTAGAAAAGGCAAAAAGACACACACACACACACACACATACACAAAAGATCGTTTTTCTCTTTTTATGGCTGTACCTGCGACATATGGAAGTCCCCGGGCCAGGGGTCAAATCAGAGCTGCAGCTGCCGACCTATGCCACAGCCACAGCAATGCTGGATCCTTAACCTACTGTGCGAGGACAGGGATCAATCCTGAATCCTCATGGATACTAGTCATATTCTTAACCCACTGAGCCACAATAGGAACTCCCTGTTGCACTTTGTTTTATAGTTTTTCACAGATAATTATGTTTTTTACAAATTGAAATTGTGTTTTAAAATCTCTATTTCATTTATTTCCATTTTGATCTTTCTTAGTTCCTTCTAATAACCCTGGATTTTGTTCTTCTTTTTCTAGTTCTTTTAGGTGTAAGGTTAAATTGTTTATTTGAGAACTTTCTTGTTTCTTGGGGGTGGGCATGTAAACTATTAGAGTTGCTTTTGAAGCATCTCATAAGTTGTGTTGTCAATTTCATTTATCTCAAGGTATTTTAAAATTTCCTCTTTGATTTCTTTGTTGAACCATTGGTTGTTTTGTAGCATGTTGTGCAGCCTCCACATGTTTGTGTTTTTTCCCCATTTTTCTTCTTCTGATTGATTTCTAGTTTCATGCTGCTTGGTCAGAAAAGATGATTGTTATGATTTCAATCTTCTTAAATTTATTGACTTGCTTTGTGGCCTAGCATGTGATTGCTCTTGGAGAATGTTCCATGCTCATTTGGAAATAATGTGTTTTCTGCTGATTTGGTATAAAATATTCTGGATATATCTATTCAGTCCATCTGGACTAAAGTGTCATTTAAGACCAATGTTTCATTATTGATTTTCTGCCTGGATGATCTATCCATTGATGTAAGGTAAGTGTCGACGTCCTTTACTGTTACTGTATTACCGTCAATTTCTCCCTTTTATGTCTGTTAATATTTGCTTTATATGTTCACATGCTTTTATGTTGGGAGCATAAATACATGTGAATGTTATATCCACTTGTTGAACCCCTTTATCATATGTAACGCCTTCTTTGTCATTTCTTACAGTGGCTGATCCTTTGTACTATTTATTTGCCTTTACTAGTGACTTTTTTTTTTCTCTTATATATTTTCTGATTTCTAGTCATGGCCTTTTCTTTTCCACTTAAAGAAGACTCTTTAACATTTCTTGAAAGTCCAGTTTAGTGATGATAAATTCTTAGTTTTTGCTTGTCTGGGAAACACTTGATCTCTCCTTCAATTCTGAATAATAACCTTGTCTGCCAGACTATTCTTGGTTATAAATTTTTTCCTTTCAGCACTTTAAATATATCTTGTCACTTGCTTCTGGCTTGCAAAGTTTGCTAAAAATTCAGCTGATAGCCTTCCCTTGTATGTGATTAGTTGTTTTTCTTTTGCTACCTTTAAAATTCTCTCTTTAACTTTTTTCTTTCTTTTTTTTTAAATGGCCACATCCATGGCATGTGGAAGTTCCCAGACCAGGAATCAAATCCAAGCTGCAGCTGTGACCTGTGTCACAGTTGCAGCAATGCCAGATCCTTAACCCACTGGACCACAGCAAGAACTCCCAACTTTTTCCATTTTAATTATGATATGTCTTGGTGTGACTTTCTTTGGTTGGAACTCTTTGTGATTCCTGTGCCTGGATGTCTGTTTTCTTCCCCAGGTTAGGGAAATTTTATATCTTCAAAGATCTTTGAAGCCATTATATTTTCAAATAAGTTTTCTTCCTCTTTCTCATTCTCTTCTCCTTCTGGGGTCCCTTTAATGAAAACTTTAGCATGCTTAATGTTGTACCAAAGGTACCTTAAACTACCATTATTTTTAAAAATTCTTTTTTCATTTTCTGTTCTGCTAGGTTGATTTCCACTGCTCTTTCTTCCAGGTCACTGATCTTTCTGTGTTATCTAATTTACCATTGATTTCCTCTAGTGTATTTTTCATTCCAATTGTTGTATTTTTGAGTTCTCATTGGTTTTTTTTTTAACATTTTCTAACTCTTTGTTGAAGGTCTCACTGTGTCCATCCATTCTTCCAAATTCAGTGGGCATCTTTATGATTATTACCTTGAACTTTTATCAGGTAGCTTGCTTAGATCTATTTTATTTATTTACTTTTTCTGAGTTTTCATCTTGTTCTTTCATTTAAAACATACGTGTTTGTCTCCTCATTTTGCCTAATTCTCTGTGTTTATTTCTATGTGTTAGGTAGGCTCTTTATGTCTCTTGATCTTGGAGAAGTGGCCTTATACAAAAGATGTCCTGTGGGGTCCAGCAGCATGCTCCTCTGTGGTCACCAGAGCCAGGTGGTCTGGGGTGTCCCCTCTGTGGGCTGTATGTACCCTTCTATTGTGGCAAGGCTGACTGCTGCTGGCGCAATGGTAGGCATGGCTGGCCCCCAGCCTGGATGACTGTGAAACCTGGTAATATTCAGTGCTACAAGTTCACTGGTGGGTAGAGCAGATCCTAGGCATGGCTGGTTGTATGACATGGTGGCTCACAACTGCTATGTGTGTACTTGTGGTTAGGCAGTCCCTAGCACTAATTGGCTAGAGGGAGGATTCCAGAATGGTGTCTGCCAGCACCAGTGTCAACAGTAGAATGAGCTTACAAAAATTGCTAACATCAGCATCTGTGTCCCCAGGGAATTCCCAGTTGCCTTCTCCTCTCTGGGAGGTTCTCCAAGATCAGCAAGTTGGTCTGGGTCAGATGCCTTTCAGATTGCTGCCTCTGTGCTGGTACTTGGAGTGAATGAGTTTTTGCATGTACGCTTTAAGAGTGGAGTCTCAGTTACCTATAGCCCTCCTCTCCTGAATATAAGCCCCACTGGTTTTCAAAGGCAGATATTTTCGGGGGCTTTTCTTCCTGGTGCAGGACTCCTGGGCTGGGGAATCCAGTGTGGGGCTCAGACGCCTCACTCCTTGGGAAAGACCTTCATGGTTATATCCATCCCACTTATGGGTCACCTTGCTGGGAATGTGGGTCCTGACTAGATAGCATCTCCACCCCTCTTTCCTGTCTTATCGTGGTGCCTTCTTTATATATTTAATTGTGGAAAATATTTTCTGCTAGTCTTTGGGTCACTCTCAGCGATGGTTACTCTGTAAGTAGTTGTAATTTTGGTATGCCCTTGGGAGGTGAGTTCAGGATCTTCCTATGTTGCCGTCTTGATCCTACCTTCTGTTGTATGCCTGTTATGTCTTAAGCTTGAAATAGCTTCTTACCTCTCTTTTACCAACTAGGCTCCTACACATCTTTTAAGACCCCAGCTAAAGTTGCACCTCTTTGAAATAGCCTTATCTGATCAGTCCAGTCCTCACTGGCCTCCTTCTTTGACCACTTTCAGGGCTAGATCTGGTTGTAGAATACAGCATTTAAAAGTATTTTCTTGGCACTCCTATTGTGGCTTGACAGCTTAAGAACCTGACATAGTATCTGTGAGGATGTGGATTCAATCCCTGGCCTCGCTTAGTGGCTTAAGGATCCAGCATTGCCACAAGCTGTGGCATAGGTTGCCAGATGTGGCTTGGATCTGGTGTTGCCATGGCTGTGGTGTAAGCCACAGCAGCTGCTCCGATTTGACCCCTAGCCCAGGAACTTCTATATGCCACGGATGGGGCCATAAATTTTAAATATGTCTGTGTATTTTCTTGTTGTTTCATTGTCTTATGGGTCTTGGCTCCTCAACTGGGAAACTGTATAAGGAAAGGACCATCTTCTTCTCTTTCCCATAGCATAGTATTAAGCATTCAGCCTGTGATGGATTTGTTAACAGGAAAGAGAGCCACAGTTATGAGAAGCTTTCAACAAGCACTCCAAGTGCAGTCCTGGCTAAGGAGGCAGGAGAGATGACTGACCTCACAATTTACTCAACCCACGCTCATTTATCCAACACCTCTCCCATGAGATTAGGATGAAAATCGAATCTTTGTTATGAAATTGAGATATTCTTGCTAACTCCTTCAAGGTAACTGAAATTGGGAGCAAGTGTTTAAAAGCAATTTGTCAGTGTTCAAGTGGTAAAACTGCCATTTTACCTAATACTCTCGATTTCTGTCTCCAAAAGTCAGCAAAATTAGACCTCAGATGCCAACTTGGCTGGAACCCAGAGATTTTGAGGAAAGCGATATGTGAGATATTTTATTGTTTTAACATCAGAAAATTTTTACCAAAGTTTTCAAAATCAAAGGAAATGAGAAAAAATAACTCCAGATATAGATCCTCACATCCCAGTCTAGAGCTGTTATTGTTTTTGCCCACATTTTCTGCAGAAACATTACCATATCCTGGTCATAAAGATAAGAAGGAAGCATTGCTAATGAGAATCACTACTTTAAAAATGAAAACTAACTCAATAATCTTTGCGTTTGCATGTTCTCACCTAGAAATAAAAATGTATCAAAACACTCTGATCTTTTCACAGCTGTAGAAGAATCTAACCACCACTAGTAATTCCTTTTCAAAAAGTGAATCAGGGAGTTCCCGTCGTGGCTCAGTGGTTAACGAATCCGACTAGGAACCATGAGGTTGCGGGTTCCATCCCTGGCCTTGCTCCGTGGGTTAGGGATCTGGCGTTGCCATGAGCTGCGGTGTAGGCTGCAGACGCGGCTCGGATCCCGAGTTGCTGTGGCTCTGGCGTAGGCCGGCGGCTACAGCTCCGATTCGACCCCTAGCCCAGGAACCTCCATATGCCACGGGAGTGGCCCAAGAAATAGCAAAAAGACAAAAAAAAAAAAAAAAAAAGACAAAAAAAAGTGAATCATTCATGTTCATGAACATGGGATCATCTTAGGGATTTTCTGTCCTTGTCTACCTCGCCTCTTCTTTTTCTTTTTCTTTTTTCTTTTCTTTTCTTTCTTTCTTTCTTTTTTTTTTTTTTCCTTTTTGGCCACCCCAAGGCATATGGAGTTCCTGGAGTGAAGATCAGTTCCAAGCCACAGTTGCAACCTAAGCTGCAGCTGTGGCAATGCTGGATCCTTAACCCACTGTGCTGGGCTGGGGATCAAACCTGCGTCCCAGCACTCCCAAGATGCCACTGATCCCACTGCGCCACAGCAGGATGGCCTACCTCTCCTCCTCCTAATCCCAACTGGAAGCTTTCTTCTTCCATGGAAACTTTCAGGTTGTTCTTGTTCTCTTACCATCCCTTGTGCTTAGAATTCATCTCCATGTGCTTGCTGACTGTCCCACAACTTCCACTCCTCTGAGGTTATCAAGTTCCATCTTGGCATGTCTTTTATGTCTAGAATGTTTCTTCTTAGACAGAAAGCTCTTCAGACAGTAGATGGCACAGCATTGACTTTCATACTGAGTTTAACAAATTAATAGTGATGATTCCTAATTGGCCATCTGGGATATCCTGTCAAGGTCAATAATGCCCCATCCTGCTGCTGGGTTGGAGGGCTTTTCATGTGTATATGAGTCTGGTTCTATAATAAAAATAAGAAATTCCCAGTGAAGCATTTCATAGCAATTATTTCTTCACGGGTGGTTAAAGCTACTCTTCTTTCAACCTTATCCTTCTAACTGCTTCAAGGGATGCCCTGACTCCCCAGAAACACACCACTGCCTATGTCCATTACTCTCATTAGAACAGTCTTCATGAGCTTAGACCTCAACATTTATGGAATTAATCTGATTTGTTGACTGACAGTATAAAGAGAGGGAAAAGAAACATGAGAAAGAGGAGCGAAGTCAGGCAGAGAAATCATATTTGCATATTACCTATACTATAGCTAAGAACTCACAAAGTCCAGGTGTCCATAGCCCAGGCCAAGTGGACAGTTGATACAATTGTTCAGTTGGTTTAAGCAAATTGCTGGGATGACAACATCCACTTTCCCCTTGGCTTTGGCCATTAAAACAAGAGCCACATCCCTTCCTCCCACCAAGGAGTCCAGTTCTCTTTGGACAGGGCTAGGAAGCCCAAGTGGTATTCATGGACAGAAAAAGGACCTTAAACTGACTGCTTTTTTTTTAGATTTATTTTTAGTTTTTTAATTTTTAATTTTTTAATTATAGTTGATTTATAATGTTATGTTGATTTCTGCTGTACAGCAGAGTGACCCAGTTAGTTATACACGTGTATATGTATACATTTTTTTCTCACCTTATCCTCCATCATGTTCCATCACAAGTGACTGGATCCTACACAGCAGGATCTCAGTGCTTATCCACTCCAAATGCAGTAGTTTGCATCCACTAACCCCAAATTCCTAGTCCATCCTACTCCCTTTCCCTCCCCACAGCAAAAACAAGTTTGTCCTCCATGTCCATGATCTGTTTTTGTTTTGTAGATAGATCATTTGTGCCATATTTTAGATTCCATATATAAGTAATATCACATGGTGGCTGTCTTTCTCTTTCTGCCTTACTTCACTCAGTATTAGAGTCTCTATTTCTATCCATGTTTCTACAAATGGCATTAGTTTGTCCTTTTTATGGCTGAGTAGTATTCCATTGTGTATATGTACCTCATCTTCTTAATTCAATCAACTGCTGATGGACATTTGGGTTGTCACCATGTCTTGGCTATTGTGAATAGTGCTGCAGTGAGCATAGGGGTGCATGTATCTCTTTCAAGGCAAGTTTTTTTCCGGATATATGCCCAGGAGTGGGATTGCTGGGTCACAAGGTAGCTCTATATTTCGTGTTCTGGGGTACTTCCATACTGTTTTCCATAGTGGTTGTACCAATTGACATTCCCACCAACAGTGAAGGAAGGTTCCCTGACTGCTTTTATTTAGGTACTTGGATTTTCGCCACTCTACTTTATGACTGTGTAAATTGCACTGTCTCCCAAAGAAGCAGATATCTGACCTCCCAATGTCACTTTAAGCCAAGAGAGAAAAAGAGGTTTAATTAAAAGGTAAACTCCTTTTCTAAATAAAGATGAAAACAAGGAAAGGGCTAGCATAATGATGAGAGAATCTAACCATTAGTTTAGAAGGAATGAGCTGAAGGAATCTCTGCAACCATTTTTATTTTTAAAATTTTTGGTGTCTCCAGGACCCTGGCGAAATTTCTAAAAAGCGAAATTATTCGTTTTCTACGTGTGGGCATGTTTTTTTTTCCTTTCTGCTAAGCTTCATTTATTGTTTATTTAATCCAGGCTTTTTCCTTTGTTAAATGCATAGCACACTTATGAGGGTCCCTGAGATTGGGTTTTCCTCATATATGAGCTATTCTTGAGAAGAGGGTGGAAGAAATGGAGGGAAAGGATGGGAAGAAGAAGGAGGGGGAAATAATAGCTAACAAATATATAACACAGTGTGCCAGGCACTGTTCTAAGCCCTTTGCAAATACGAATTCATTTTATCCTCACACCCTACTGGGTAGGTATTATTTTCTCCCTTTTAGCAAGAAGGAAACTGAGACACAGAGAGGTCCATTCACTTGTCCAAAGTCACACAGGTAAGAAGGGGCAGGATTTGGACCCAAGCAGTCTGGCTCCAGGCTGTTTTCTTAGCCATCGTTGCTGCCTCTCAGCTTAGGGATGTGAAGCAACTTCGGGGAGGGACTCAGGCTTGCAACTCTGAAGCTACTGGGAGAAGCAGACTTTTTGAAGCCTCTCCCAGGGACCAGATATGGTAACACTTGCAGCAGATCCATTGAGACTACTCTGGGGTGCAAAGACCCCATTTCTAAGCGTAAATTTGGATCTGTTTAACCACATCTCCATTGAAAGAGCAGAGGTGTGGGTTGTGGGTACCATCTAAGTTTTTTTATTCCCTCTCCCATGATGCCTTCCTGCAAACATGTGCACTCTCACAATGCACTATTTATTTGTATTTTTTTATGTTTTGGCTGCACCTGTGGCATGCAGAAGTTCCCGGGCCATGGATTGAACCCATACCACAGCAGCGACCCGAGCCCCAGCAGTGACAACGCCGGATCCTTTAACTGCTAGGCCACCAGGGAACATTTTTAAATGCATGTTTCAAAGAGTACATATTTCTGATTTTTCCGGATAAATATTTTTATACTCCTCTTTAGACTTGGCTTGCCACTGTTGGCAGGAGTCCCCCTCCCCCCCTTGTCTGTGTCTTAGTATTTTCTCAAGCAGATATTTTGTTTAAAATGCTAAGAACTTGTATTGACAGCCCAAACAATAAAGGGCTTTATTTGACAGTAAAGTATTCCCCCCCCCCACCAAAATAACTGTCCACTTTATAAGACACTGGAGGGCTTCTTGCAGTATCATTATTGGAAGCTCACATGTCTATCCATGGCGAATCTGTATGCCAGTGTTGTGTAAAGCTTTCCTCCAATTCAGTGCGCCTTGCTCTCTTTCCACAGAATTTGTACAATTAGATGTCTGGCAGAAGCCTCCCCAGAGTCATCTGCTTCCATTCCCCCTTTCATTCCCACTTGGGTATGGAGTGCTGGCTATAAAGTGGCCCACCAGGGAACCTGGCACGTAATGGGTGGAGATTTCATTATCAGTTTCTTCCTCTCTGCCTTCTCCCACTTTCCCTCAAAAGCCCCTAACTATTTGCCTTGATTCTGCTGATTGTAACTTGTTCCTCTGAAAATATGGAGATCAGTTTTCCTTGTCACGGAGATCACTTCCCCTTGTCTCGGGGATTCATTGAAAATTTCTCTTTGCATTACGATTAGGGTAACCATGTAATTTATTGTCCAAACTGAGACACTTTTGAAAGTGAGGGAGGCAGTCTTAATACTTAAGGCCGCCAGAAAAACAGGCATAAAAGTGGGCTGTTCTGCATAAATCAGGACTGATGAGCATCCTATTTGTGATGCTGTGTGTGGTTCAGAAGTGGCCACATGCTGGCGTAGTTTTGCTGTCTGAGGTTTATCTTCATGGGTATCTCGTAATCTCATTGGACACTTGGTCCTTGTGCGAGGACAGGGTTTACTTCTATGACCTGCTCCGGCCAACCAGAAATTAATGGGCGCAATGGGAGTTATAAACAGTCTGAATTTTAGCCTAGCTCTTGACCATTTTTCAAATACTTGCTCTCCATTTCTCCCATTACCAGAAAGCCAAACCATTCCATCTCCATAGGGTACCACTCAGAGCATAATTGAGGTTTGAATAAACAACACATGTGGCTTTTAAGGTTAAATGAATATTGTTTGACATACAGTACACTAGAGTTGTTTTTCATTTTGGTTTTAAAAATTGGTTAAAATTACATCTTGTTGCTTCTCGGAATTAACTAGAATCCATCTGTCTCCATTAGAATCGCTGTTTTTGTTGTTGTTGTGTTTTTGTTTTGTTTTGTTTTGTTTTTAAAGTCTTGGCTGAAAAAAGAGCTTCCTCTCACTCAAGACAATTTGTCCAGTGAATCTGGGAAAAAAGCGAAGAAACAGGTTTTTTAGGGCTTTGGTACTCATTTCTTTTATATATTTTATCTCTTAGCTATATTTAAGTTATAATGTCTAAGGTATAATATTTAAGACTATAAGTGGACAAACCTATTTTCAGTGCTCCAGCCGGACCCTGCCCCGCTTAGGGCTGTACAAAATGTGAACATCTAGGAAGATAACTCAAGTTGAACTATGATTCATACATAGAATCACTAAAATGTTGAAACCTTTAGCAGCTACTTATAGGACATTCAAGCATAGAAAATGCCATTTTTAATGACTTCGAAAGCTCATAGGCAACAAAATGAGATGAAATAGTTCAAATTTAGGTACACATAACTGCAAATGCTTAAGTGATTGTGACATTCAGGGTATTTAATAGTCTGCTTGATAAGTGATTTGCCTCATTTACTTTGCCATTTTGCCTCGGTGCTTTTTACCAGGGATTGTGCTTCTCAGATTCTGTATTGCTATCAGTAAGATTCTGACTGGACTATTAAGTATTTAAAAAACACTATTTTATTTCTTTTCTTTTTTATAATGATTTTTATTTTTTCCGTTATAGCTGATTTACAGTGATCTGTCAATTTTCTACTGTACAGCAAGGTGACTCAGTCACACATACATGTATACATTCCCTTCTCTCACACTATCCTGCTCCATCGTAAGTGACTAGATATAGTTCCCAGTGCTATACAGCAGGATCCCATTGCTTATCCATTCTGAAGGCAATAGTTTGCATCTCTTAACTCCAATTCCCAGTCCGTCCCACTCCCTCTCCCTCCCCCTTGGCAACCACAAGTCTGTTCTCCATGTCCATGAGTTTCTTTTCTGTGGAAAGGTTCGTTTGTGCCATATATTAGATTCCAAATATAAGTGATATCGTATGGTATTTGACTTTCTCTTTCTGACTCACTTCACTTAGTATGAGAGTCTCTAGTTGCATCAATGTTGCTGCAAATGGCATTATTTTGTTCTTTTTTATGGCTGAGTAGTATTCCATTGTGTATATATACCACATCTTCCGAATCCATTCATCTGTCTTTGGACATTTAGGTTGTTTCCATGTCTTGGCTATTGAATAGTGCTGCAATGAACATGAGGGTGCATGTGTCTTTTTCAAGGAAAGTTTTGTCCAGATATATGCCCAAGAGTGGGATTGCTGGGTCATATGGAAGTTCTATGTATAGTTTTCTAAGGTACTTCCACACTGTTTTCCATAGTGGTTGTTCCAATTTACCTTCCCCTCAACAGTGCAGGAAGGTTCCTTCCCTTTTCTCCACACCCTATCCAGCATTTGTTATTTGTGGACTTACTAATGATGGGCATTCTGATAGGTGTGAGGCGGTACCTCATAGTAGTTTTGATTTGCATGTCTCTAATAATCAGTGATGTTGAGCATTTTTTCATGTGCTTGTTGGCCATCTGTATATCTTCTTTGGAGAAATGTCTGTTCAGGTCTTTTGCCCATTTTTCAATTGGGTTGTTGGCTTTTTTGTTGTTTGGTTGTGTAAGTTGTTTGTGTATTTTAGAGATTAAGCCCTTGTCAGTTGCATCGTTTGAAACTATTTTCTCCCATTCTGTAAGTTGTCTTTTTGGGTTTTTTTATGGTTTCCTTTGCTGTGTGAAAGCTTGTCAGTTTGATAAAAGAGACTCTTTAAAAGCCCTTTTAAGGAGTTCCCATCGTGGTGCAGTAGAAATGAATCCGAGTAGGAACCATGAGGTTTCGGATTCGATCCCTGACCTTGCTCAGTGGTAAGGATCTGGCCTTGCCATGAGCTGTGCTGTAGGTCGCAGACATGGCTCATATCTGGCACTGCCGTGGATGTGGCCTAGGCCAGAGGCTGAAGCCTCAATTCAACCCCTAGCATGGGAACTTCCATATGCTGCAGAAGTGGCCATAAAACACAAAAATAAATAAATAAATTAATTAATTAATTAAAAAATAAATAAAAGCTTTTTAAGACTCTAGGATCTAAATGCAATAAATTGAACTTCTTAGAAGGTTGTGCCGAATAAACATGTCAATACCAATCATTAAATCTACATTTAAAAAGGGCATTTGCTGAGGAGAGCTATTCTATCATTTTTCTTTTTTTCTTCTTCTTTTCTCCCAATTTTTTAAAAAATATTTTAAAATTATAGTCGATTTACAATGTTATGTCAGTTTCTGTTGTACAGCGTAGTGACTCAGTTATACATACATATATACACATTCTTTTTATCATCCTATCTTCCATCATGTTCTATCCCAAGAGACTGGGTAGAGTTCTCTGTGCTCTACAGTAGGATCTCATTGCTTATCCATTCTAAACCCAACATTTTCTTTGATAATTCCTTCTCTTTTGGCTGCTTTGATTAGGCTTGAAACCACATACTATAGTATTTATGTTTTGTTTTGCCATTTGCTGGCAAATGTTTTCTGGTTTCAAATCTTCCCTCTGGTCCCCTATATTCATGTGGTTCGGGACATAGCTTAGACCCACCATTGCTGCTTAAAATGGAAAAAGTAAACCCAAATTCATCCCCACTCGGTCACTATTAAGGGCAGCGCCATTCCCCAGTTCTCCAGATATGCAGCTCTAGCATCATTTTATACTTTTTCCTTTGACTCCTTCCTCCATTATCACATCTTCCTTCAGGGTCTTGTCATTTTCTTTCTCCTTTTTTTTCTTTTTTTCTTTTTTTTAGGGCCACTCCTACAGCACATGGAGGTTCCTGGGCAAGGGGTCGAGTGGGAGCTTTAGCTGCCAGCCTACGCCACAGCCGCAGCAACATAGGATCCAAGCCGCATCTGCAACCTATATACCACAGCTCACAGCAAGGCCAGGTACTTAACTCACTGAGCAAGGCCAAGGATCGAACCCACGACCTCATGGTTCCTAGCTGGATTCGTTTCCGCTGCGCCATGACGGGAACTCCAGGGTCTTATCATCTTCTTGTTATCTGTGGTAGTCTGGTTCATCCCTTCTCCTCCATTGTTGTAGTGAATCTCACAGCTTCCTGGCTGGCCTCCCACATCCCAGTTGCTCCCCAACACGCCATTGCCAGGATAAGCTTCTACAAATATCATTTTTACCTTCAGCACCTCTACATCAAAATTGGTAACATGCTCAAATGTGAATTCTTCAGCCTCTTTTCCAAGTCCATACAGGAATTATTTACCACGATGTTACCTCAGTAACCCATCACCCTCCCTTCCTCTCTCTCCACCAGCCCCATTTCTCTTGTTTCACACTTGAAGTTTCTACTCAAGCCACACCTTACTTGCTGTGTCCAGTGTGTGACTTGCTCCGAAGCTCTGGTGCTTTGCAAAAGTCATTCCCTCCCGTTGAGGTACCTTCTGCCCGTATCACTATGTTTATACCCTGCTGTATCGACCTCTAAAAACACAACCTAACAGTCCTTTGGGGATGCTTTCCACGATTACATATGACTGCTCACTCCACACGTTCATTGTTGCCTAAGCACATACATTCCCTTTGTGTTTCCAGTTGCTGCTCTGAGTGTGTATTTTTTAGGCTCTTTTCTAAATTGAGTTCCTGTCACCTCCAAACAGGTTCTCCATGTCCTGAGGGCAAGAATCCAGCCCTGATTTCTCTTCTTTGTCTGCCTTAGTATCAGGTTCTCCACCCAAGAAATGTTCAATGTATGTTAACTGACTTTTGGACATTATTTTTTGACACAAACACAGGTGAAAGCATCTTAACTCTTACAGGGTTAGTCAGGGTTTCCAGATAGTCTCTGTGTAGTCGCTCTTTTTTTTTTTTTTAAGTATAGTTGATTCACAATGTGGAGCCAATTTCTGCCGTACAGCAAAGAGACTCAGATATCTATCTATCTATCTATCTATCTATCTATCTATCTATCTATCTATCTATCTATATATATATATACATTTTAAACATATTCTTTCCCATCATGGACTATTCCAGGAGACTGGATATAGTTCCCTGTGCTATGCTGTAGGACCTGGTTTTTATCCATTCTAAATGTGATGCATGTAGTCTTCGTCTACCATCCTTATTCAGACATGGAATAACCAGGAAGAGGCAAGTCTGCTATTGGCTAAACACTTAATTCTGTATTTTTTACTGAATTTCGAATGAGTACATATACCGAGCAGCAGATATGTACCCAAGAATATGCTAAGGGCAAATAAGGGAGGTATGGAATATCAGAGGGATTTGAAATTTTAGATGATCAGAGAAGGTCTCCCAGTTCCATCATTTGATACATATTTACTGAGTAACTATTATGTGTCAGGCAGTGTTCTATATCATGGTGATATAGCCACAAATAACACAAATAATAAACCCTATCTTTATAGAATGGATACACTAATGTGAGTCAGGAAATCTGAGATTTGGGGTGTTAACTCTCATCAACTCATTACGTGAGTGACTGGCTCCTTGGCCTCTCTGAGCCTTGGTTTCTCCACTTGTTAAATGGAACAGTTGGACCAAGTTACGCCTGAAGTCCTATGCATCTCTAACTCCAGAGGATGCTAACTCTTTTAGGCAATCGGAAATATGTAAGGGTACTTGAGGAAGACTTTGTAGAGAAGGAAAACTGAATGGTTTTCACTGTCATACAGGAGCTATGGGCTGTGAGAGGAAGGTAATTTCAGAGGAAGAATAACATGAGCAAAAACATGGAAGCAAGAATGGGCGCCACATGTTCAATGAAGAGTAAGGAGGTTGAAGGGTTTCCATTGTAGATTAGCTGAGATAGTTGGGTAGGAGGTAGGTGTTCAGTGAAGATGATGTGGGGGCTGATTATAGAGAGTCTTAGATGGGAACCCACTGAGGGTTTTGATCAGGAAATGATAACAATTATACAATCAAAGTGGTGTTTTAGGAAGATTAACTTAGCAACCAGAGTTAAATCTTCAAAATTCACAAATTTTTTTTCTATAAGATGATCTTTGAATCATGGAAGTTTAAAGCCATGCTTTGTTTTATGTCACTGCCTGATAATATTGATATCAAATTAATTTTGAGGTCTTTTTCAAGCCCTAAATCAGTAACGGTACTTGAACCAGTAACATGTTACTGTTTAGATTTAGGTTTTGAAAGCTTGGAAGGTGAGTTAGAATAGAAAATTCTTAATGTTTATACATTTTTGTATTCTTTGTTGTCCCGTGAAATACATGGTTGAATAGATATTGGGTTTATTCTCAACCAGCCACACACACGCACACACACACACACACACACACACACACACACACACACACACACACACAGTCACACAGTGTACTCATTTATAGTGGTGCAAATATCTCTAAGACCAACCTTTTCTCATCTTCTTGCTTGGTCATAGATAATACAAGGCAGTATTTTTGGAGAGTATCCTCTTATTTTTTTATCTTTAACCATCTAAGGAAAATCCATATCTGTTGTGTTTGTTTTTCTCAAGGTTGAAAGAAGACTCTCCTCCTAAAATCAGTTACTCTGGAAGACAGCAATGATAGGGATTCAGTGTTCAAACAGTGGGTCATAGAGACCCAGAGAAAGGCATCTCAGGCAAAAATGGAAGCATACATCTTGGATACTGGTTATGTAAATACTCCAACTATAACAAGTTTGACCTTAACTTTCAGATTAAGTCATAACTTTTCAGAGACATAATGGTGAATTTAATAAATCTTGACAGACCAAATCCACAAAACTCTCATTTTTAAGGGTCGTCTAAACACAAGTTCCACATGACCTGTAAAATACTTAACTATCTTCAGAATAAAGTAGGCAAAAGCGACAATGATGGCTACATGACAGTGAAAGTGAATGTCACCCCCCCCTTTTTTTTGTCTTTTGAGGGCCGCACCCATGGCATATGGAGGTTCCCAGGCTAGGGGTGTAATTGGAGCTGTAGCCTCCAGCCTATTCCACAGCCACAGCAATGCCAGATCCAAGCCACATCTTCAGCCTACACCACAGCTCACGGCAATGCCAGATCCTTAACCCACTGAGCACGGCCAGGGATGGAACCTGCAACCTTGTGGTTCCTAGTTGGATTCGTTTCTGCTGCGCCACATGGGAACTCCTATTTTCCCTTTTATTTTCCAGATTCTGTGTAATATGGCTGGATGGTCTATTTTAGAAAGTGGCAACTTTCTTGGGAGTTGTCCTGAAACAAGAGGCACACCCAGGGAGAAATCTTTTAGCATTGCTGCTTAAAGGACAACTATAACAGCCAAAATGTCTAAGGAGCTTTGGGATCATTGAACCCAAAGTGTTATTGGGTCATAAGGGTGATGTTCTCCCCTTCTGTGTATGTATGACTCTTTCTTTATTTCTTTTTAATAAACAGGGGATGGAGAATTGTCGTGGGAACATTCTGACGGTGATATCTTCAGACAACCTGCCAACAGAGAAGCAGTAAGTGTGAATAGCTCAAATGACTCAATACGCCACAGCATCAGGGCCAGACTCCCTCTCTCCATGGATACTGTCCCAGCAACTCCATAAAAAGGCCCATTTCTAACACCATTTTTCTTCCCTTTTCCTCAGAACTGTGAATGCCATCATCACCAACCTGTAACCGTTTAAGCACATTGTATCATTGGTGACCAGGGCCAGGACCCGAACACAAAGAAATCATAGCCCAGCCCTTAGGAACCCTTCATCTAGATTAGAAGTTGGTACCCTTTCAGGATGACTTGCCAAATCTTTGTCTTTTATAAGGAAGGCAAGCCATCACCTCTAGCCTCAACAGTGTGAACCTTCTGTGGGATTGGAAGGTGGGTCAGCTTATCCTTTTGGCCCAGGTACTTTGGACGTGTCCACACAAACCCTCCACTTTAGGCTCTCAGTCACACAGCTGGAAGAGAGAAAGGGTATCAGCCAAATTCCCTTCCTCAACCTGCAGCATCTCCTCATTTCCATTCTAGGTGCTAATCTCAGAATAAGCCTTTCGAGTAGGTGTCTCTCTGTATATCGTAATAGCATCTCTTGTTCCTTTTTATTTCGAAGTAATTAACAAAATAGAATCCCTCCAAGAAATATAGGTCTAAGTAGAGTGACACTTCAAACTTCAGGAAATCTGAAAAAGAGATAGATGTTTCAGTTCAAAGGATCTATCATATTAAAGGACTTTATATGAGTCCATATGGGATTCTGTGAAATCATGTGTGTGAAATGTGTTTTTTAGTTTTATTGAAGTATAGTTGATTTACAAGGTTGTGCTAATTTCTGTTGTACAACAAAGGGACTCACATGTAGACACATCCATTCTCTTTCAGATTCTTTTCCCACATAGATTGTCATAGAATATTGGGTAGAGTTCTCTGTGCTATACAGCAGGTCCCCATTGGCCAATCATTCCATATACCCCAGCGTGCATATGCCAATCCCAAGCCACCAGTCCGTCCTTCCCACACATACACTTTCCCCCTTTGGTAACCATAAGTTTTTCAGAGTCTATAAGTCTGTTTCTAGTCTGCAAATACGTTCATTTGTATCTTTTTTTTAGTTTCTACATGTAAGTGATATCATATGATGTATGTCTTTCGCTGCCTATCTTCACTTAGTATGATCATTTCTGGGTCCATCCATGTTGCTGCAAATGGCATTATTTCATTCTTTTTTATGGCTGAGTAGTATTCCATATATCCATGTGGTATATGATAGTATACCATATCATCTTTATCCATTTCTCTGTCGATGGACTTTTAGGTTGCTACCATGTGTTAGCTGTATATTCATTGCAGTAGTATTTACAGCTGCATGTGAAACATTTGAAAATTGGAAAGCACTATAGGATTTAAAGAATCTTTCAATTAGGCAAGAGTATAAGAAGTACAAAATATACCAAGGCATTCATTGCACATAAATGGGCATTCATCACACCCTCGTACAAAAGAAGTGTACAGAGCATTCGATGTAGAATTATTTTCATAAAAGCAAGGCAAATGGAGACAACCTAAATGCTCTTTGTAGTAGCTGGGTTAAACACACCCAATCAGAGGGACACCATACAGTTGTCAAAAAGAATGTGGTACATTGAAATGTAGTAAAGTGGGGGGATGGCCAAGACAAGCTTTTCCCCGAGGAAAAGATTTTTCTCCATTTAGCTCTATCTGCTTTATACTAAGTGAGATTCCTTCCAAAACAAGGTGCAGGATACAATTTACACTATCATTTCCTCATGTAAAAATTGTGTGTGCATATATGTAAATGCATATGAAAAGATCTCGAAGGTCACATACCAACGTGTTAAGAGTGACACTCTCGGAGGGGTGTGCTATTTGATGTTTTCCAATGAACATGAATTATTTTTGCAACAAATCAAATTTAAATTATTTTAAAACCCGAGGAATTAGTTCTCAACAAACACTGGATATAAAGCAAGAGTCTACAGAATTAGAGGTCGGGTCCGAGAATAGCAAGGATGCGGAGAAGATGTCGATCCAGGACCTAATAGAATGGCTGGTACTAACATCACAGTGTGGCTAAGGCCACAGTGACTTGCCACTTCTGACTTGCATGCCCCCAGGTGGCCAGCACCCTCCCAGTGAGATGAAAGGATTGGTTTGTTTTATTCTCTAGTGATATTCTTTTCTAGACATTACTGTTTCTGAATGAGGGGGGAAGGATTTGTGGCTGGAGAGGAGAATAACACTGTGGATATCTCAAAAAAAAAAAAAAAGAAAAAAAACAAGAACAAAAACAAAAAAAACAACACTCCCTCAAGAGAGGCTGGGCTTCCCAGGTTGTGGGTTAATATAGACCCCAAGGAAAGATTTTTCTCCATCTAGCTCTCTCTGCTTTGTACTAAGTGAGATTCCTTCCAGATCCTGTGTTCTGTGTTGTGAATTTCTTCTTTTTCTCAGCCCTCTTTTTTTAAATTGTGGTAGGACGTTAAAAGTGGCTGAATTTGTAGCTGTCAATCAGAGGGCATTCAAAGCCAAATTTAGGTCTTGGTTACCTTAAACTGGGGGCCTTAGCCCCCAACACTAAGCACCGTGGCCATCTCAGTGGTCTTGCTGGTAATGCCATGAATTAGCCTTTCTTCTGGACTTTGTCTCATGCTGCCTCCATCTCCACTATTGTCTTTCAGCCTCGCTGTCCTTCCTAAACTGCTGGACTTCATCTGATACTTTCCCTAGCAAAAGAGGTCAGGTATAGAAGGCAGGGCCTTGAAAAAGTTATAGATTTTCAAAGGAGTTCAAGGCCTATCTTTAGAAACAAACATTTGGGCCTGGTAGGCCAAAATGTCCAGATGGTTCCACTTTATTATAAATAAATATTTTCCTTTGTTCTACAAGGGATAGATATCGTGGAATATGATTTAAGTAATAAATAGCATCTGTAGTAATAGAAAAGTATGTACCTGGCACATAGTAGGCACCCAGAAAATACGTGTTGAATGAATGGATGTGAAAGGTGGAATGAAATGTATGTGTGTGTTGCAAAGCGGGGGGGGGGGGGGAGGTTCCTTAACATTAATGCACAGCACTTTGTCCCAAATCAGAGAGAAATTCTTCAAACTTATTAGAAGGTAAGTGAATCCCTTCTGAATATCCTTTGCCGGCCCAACTTTCCACGTGGGAATAAAAAAGGGCAGTCCTAACAACACATTTCCAACTCAGTAGATGGTCTCTCTAGTACACTGTTCTTATTCCCAGGGAACCATCATAACCTCAGGTCAACAGAAACCCAGTTGATTGATTCATTTTCCCAAGTGGCCTGAAAACCATCAGCTTAGCAAGTTTTACCAAGTGCATGAGAACCAGTGGTTCAATGATGACTCCTTTGTAAAAACCTGAAATAGTTTCTATTTGATTTTTAGATCATAACTTCATATGAACTGTTCCTTGTACCACTGCGGGAAATGTGTGTGTGTTTGTGTGTGTGTGTGTGTGTGTGTGTGTGTGTGTGTGTGTGCGTAGAGAGAGAGAGAGAGAGAAGTAGGCACAGGGTGGAAAGCCAAAACATGAAAGCAAGCATAATTTTGTTTTGGACAATAGCCAAATTCTGATTTTTGTCCCCAATAGATTACTCAGAGATTTACCATTAGAAAAGTGAAAGAATTTGGAATAGAAACAATATGAAACAGATACAAATCCATGTCTCATTCACATTGTCAGAACAATACCCTGGATAGGAAGCTGGCCTAAGTATCTCCCAGACAGGAATAGTCCTGGGTTATTTGCGACTAAGATATGAGGTGCTTATCGCTGAGTGGATTAGAACACATTCTGAAGACATTTTTTCCTGTTTTCTTTGTTATTATTAAAATATAGTTGATTTGCAATGCTGTGCCAATTTCTGCTGTATCGTAGGGTGACCCAGTCATTCATATATACACACACATGTATATATGAGTTTCGGGAGAAATATATATATATGTACAGACAATTTTGAAATTAAACTTTTGGAATTCTCCTTGTGGCTCAGTGGGTTAAGAACCCGACATAATATCTGTGAGGATGAGGATTTGACCCCTGGCCTCGCTCAGTGGGTTAAGGATCTGGCATTGCCATGAACTATGGTGGAGATTGGAGACTTGGCTCAGATCCAGCATTGCTGTGGCTGCGGTGTAGGCCGGCAGCTGCAGCTCAGTTTCAACCCTGAGCCCACGAACTTGCATGTGCCACAAGTGCAGCTGTAAAAATAAATACATAAATAAATAAAATTAAACTTTTTATTCTGAGATAAATGTAGATTCACTTGCAGTTGTAAGAGCGAAGACATGTTCCCTTTACCCAGTTACCCCCAAAGGCAACGTTTTGCAGAATTGTAGCCCAGGATCAGAACCATGAAAGCACTTCTAAGACCATTTCTAATCTCTATAAAACCCTTATATCTTCAACTTTAGAACAAGAAGCAGTTCCTGGGTGACGCCTGCAATGGTGGGGCTTTTTCCAACACCAGAAAAGGACTGTGTAACCGCGATGTCAAAAGCCTGAGATATTTGTCAGTCCTTTAAGTCAGTAAACCAAATAATACCAAAATATTGAGCAGAATAAAACAAAGCCCAGCTATATGATTGTTTCTCCCTAACTGGTTTTGACCTGCTCTCTCAAGCAGCGCATTCACAGCTGGTTTTAAAGATAAGCTCCAATTTCACTTACAACTCCAAGGCGTTAATGCCTTTTCCTCCTTCGCTGTAAGTTTCAAGGTCCAAACAGCCCCTGGTAAGCCTCTTTCATTTGTTCAGGGAGGCGATTCTAAAAGAGCCATTACTCCTAAATCAAAATCACACATCACCACCCCCAGCCCCAGGGCCGAAACAGAAGATCCTTTATGTCAGTGATTTTCAACCTTGGCTTCAAATTAGGGTCTCCTGAGGAGGAGATAAAAATCCTGATACCCGGGCCTCACCCCACACCAATTTCATCAGAATCCCTGGGGATGGGGTCAGTGTGTTTACGGCTGCCCAGGCGATTCTGTTTGTAGCAGAGGTGGAGAAGTGGTGCGTGTGCTTGTGAGCACTGCAGCAGGCTTCTGTATCCAGAGAATTTTTTTTTTTTTTGAGCAGCTCTCCAGCAAAATATACATGGACCCCTGAGCTTGACCAGATGTGATCTCTCCCACGTCCTCCTCCCCTTCCTCCTCCTGTTCGTCTTCCTCTCTCCTTCTCTGCTCTCCCACCCTCCTGCCATCTCCCGAAACTCACCTGTCACCCTGAATCAAACCCCTCTCCTTCCTGGCCTCAGTTTCTCAGTCTGTAAAACAAAAGATTTAACTCAGGCAAAGCTTGGGGAAGGCTGGTTTGACCTCTGATCAAAACCCCTGAGTTCTTTGTCTTGAATCATTTTTCTTTTTTTCTTTCTTTCTTTTTTTTTTTTTTTTTTTTTGTCTTTTTGTCTTTTCCAGGGCCACACCTGCAGCATATGGAGGTTCCCAGGCTAGGGATCTAATCAGAGCTGCTGCCGTCGGCCTACGCCACAGCTCCAGCAGCACGGGATCCAAGCCGCGTCTGCGACCTACACCACAGCTCACGGCAACACTGAATCTTTAACCCAATGAGCGAGGCCAGGGATCGAACCTGCAACGTCCTGGTTCCTAGCCAGATTTGTTAACCACTGAGCCACGACGGGAACTCCTTGAATCATTTTTCTACCCTTATCAAATGTCCAGGATCTGAGTCCCTGGTACCAAAGAACAGTTTTTCATTTTGTGGTCACCCTCGTGAATCAGAGAACTCCTTGTACGTTGCAGCTTATCCTGGGTCAGCAACCTTTCCTCTCAAATTCTAGCCCCGCCGAACCCCCTCCTTTTAGCATCAGTAGGACACCCACCAGCCCAACTATCCTCTCTGTGTTCCTTTGGCAAAACTCTGCCAAACTCCAGAAAGGATAGAACAGTCTGTAATGGCCTTTGTGGAATGTGAGTGATTATGGCCGAAAAAGACATATGAGCCATTGTGGGAATGAAAAATATTTGCACTGAGAATCCTGTCTGTGTGCATGATAATAAATGGATGCAAATTCTTATTCGTGTGAGTTTTTAGAGCAAGGCACCCGCATGGGATCTTCTTAGATAGAATGTTCTCTTTCTCTCAGGCCAGCTCCCATTCACTCTCCCTTTCTCCCACCCAGGCCTCCCCCTCCCAACCAGGAGAGTAACAATAATCCCCAGAGCTAAATTTGCAACACATGTGTCTATGGAACATAACTGTAATAGATGTTTTATGGCATGATGGGGTCAGGGGACCACATAACTACCTTCTCAATGTTCCCTGCCATTTCTATCACCGAATATAAAGATCTTCCTTTTTAATTGCCTGTAAAAGGATTTTTCATGGGTCCCCCATTTTATCCCTAACAGTTACCCCTAAAACACAATGTTATTTGGCTTTGAGCAGTCCTCCTCTACCCCACTCTATTTGAGCTCTTGAGTAAAGGGTGGGTAGCAGAATAGTGGACTCGTCGTGTGCCATGAACCATTGCAGAAAGAGCAATGATGGGCTGTTTGTACTACAAGACTCTCAGCTCTCATGAGGGACCACAGCTTGCCTTCATCCGTTCAGCAAGACTTGGATGAGCACCTTCTAGGCGCTAGGCGCTCTTGGGGGCACTGGAGCTCCAGCAGTGATCCTTTCAACCCTGAGCCCAAGAACAACAACAAAGCCCTTGCCTCTGTGGAGCTGACAATCCTAGTAGCATCCGGCATGGCCCATCCTTCTGCTTATTTAATGTCTGGGGTGGCTGCGCCATGCTCTGTGACCTTGCTCCATGGTCGTTTCAAGCCCTCCATGATCTGGCTCCAGCCCACTTTTGGAATGTTATCCTTCAGCTCTTCCCTTTTATGGACTGCTTTGAGAGTCTCAGTACCTCTTTTGTTGTTGTTGTTTTTGTCTTTTTGTTTTTTCTAGGGCCGCACCTGCAGCATAGGCAGGTTCCCAGGCTAGGGATCCAATCAGCGCTACAGCTGCCAGCCTACACCACAGCCACAGCAATGCGGGATCTGAGCCGCGTCTGCGACCTATACCACAGCTCGTGGCAACGCCGGATCCTTAACCCCCTGAGCGAGGGCAGGGATCGAACCGGCAACCTCCTGGCTCCTAGTCGGATTCGTTAACCACTGAGCCACGATGGCAGCTCCTAGAATCTCAGTACCTCTTATCTAGACCAGACTTGCAGCCTCTTCCTTCTATCCACGTCCCCCTGCACATTATCCGGGCTCAATGCTTTGAAACACAGTTCTGATTTTTTTCCCCTTACTTGAAAAAAAAATCCCTCAAAGCCTTCTGCACCCTCACCTCTATTGCCTACCAAATAAAGTCCTCACCCTTAGCCTGTCGTTTCAAGCCCTCCGTGATCTGGCTCCAGCCCACTTTTGGAATGTTATCCTTCAGCTCTTCCCTTTTATGGACTCTATGTTCTCTGCTACACCTTCTCAACTTGGAAATCTCTGCTTGGAATATTCCTCACCAATTCTGCCTGTAAAAAGTCTACTCACCCTTCGTGGCCCAGGTCACAAACCCTTCCCAGCCGGAAGCTGTCTGTCTCATCCTGATTTGCGCAGCATTTTCTGCTTCTCCTGTGGTCTCTATCACTGTCTGCCTTGTGTTGCAGGTGACTCCTTTAATTCTTAAGCCTGAAGGTGAGATTTGGGGGAGTAGGAAAGACACTTTACCCTTTGGGGCTAATTTCTCCCTCAGGAGCTTGGTCTGGGAATCCAGCCATCTTCAAGAAGAGAGAAGAATCTTAACGTGTGGCCAGCACTGCTCTCCCTTCCCATTCCAATGGTTCCTCTTGGTGTGGGCAGACGAGCAGTTTGAGATCAGAGCTCATCACCGAAAATCATCCAACAGCTTTCTCATTGGTGGATTGCAGGCAGGGCTGAATTTGTCCTTTGTCCCTTTACAGAGACATTCTTACCACCGTTCTCACTATGATCCTCCACCAAGCCGACCGGCCGGAAGTCTGCCCCGCTTTCCCGGAGCCAGAAGTCACCGGGGAGCACTCATGGATTCACAGCAAGCATCGGGCACCATCGTTCAGATCGTCATCAATAACAAGCACAAGCATGGACAAGGTAAGGGGCTGCTTCTTTGGTACCACACCCACCTCGTGGCTGCAGCAGCCCTGATTTCTGGAGGGCTGAGCTGGCCATGGACCCTTTGTCCCGTGCATAGCATACGTTCACAGGTGGATCACTCACCATCTGGATCTAGCAAGCCAACGTGGACAAGTGACTCCAGGGCACTCTTAGAACGTCCCTAAATACAGCCCAGAGAGCCTCGTTTCTATTTCACACGTATCTGTCCTTACTTTGGACAAATGGCAAGAAAGTAGCGAACGTTTTCTCAGTTACCCCTGGGGGTTGAAGATCGTTTGGGAACGTTGGCTGGGGCTTCAACAGAATGAATGGTGGTTTGTTCTCCAGGAGCACACCCAATAGTTAAAGGTACTCAGTGCTGAACGCTTCTAAAGCTCTTATCCAAACCTTAGGAATAGCAATTCTCTGCCTTCATTGCACCCCAGATGCTTCCGGGGCTCTTGCTAAAGGTCCTGATTCCGGACCCCACGCTCAGAGATGCTCATTCATAGCGGGAGATTATCCTTTGATATGAGCCATCCAATAAGACATCCAGAAACCTCTGGCTGAGCACCATGCAGCCCACTCAGCTGACCAGCTGGCTGCAGCAGGCACCCGCACACGTCCACCGGCCGTTCCTTCCTGCTCAGAGTTCTCTGGCCTCCAGTAGCAGGGGTGGGGCAGGAGAAACTCAAAATCAGACAATTGACTGCTTCTTACTTTTTTAGGCATCGTGTCAACCAGCTCTTCAGAGCAAAAGCTCAGCTGGTACCTTTTTATGAAACCACAAACATGTTTTGTTTCCTTTAAAGGAAAAACAAATCAAAGGCAGTTCTCTGAATGGGTTAAAAGTAATAAATTATTAAACCAAATGATTGAATAACAGGGGTGAAAAACAATCCGTTACAAAGAACTCCTACTATAAATCTCAGCAACGCTAGTCAGGCCAAAGCTAGTTGATCACATCTGTTATGAGTTAGATGTAAATTTCAGATTACAGATAAAAAAAATTAAATTGCTTTTGCAACTAACAGGCTTAAAAGAGGAACATTCAAAATAAAACTCTTAATAAAAAATGGTGATGTTCTAGAGGAATTGGAAATATTTACTATCGATCTGGGTTTGATTTGGAATTTATTATTTTTAAATTCCAAGGCGTTGATATGAATTTATGAAATGAGGAGGAAGAGCTGGGTAAAGATGCAGTTTGATTGTCAATCCTAAATTGCCTCCAATAGATTCCATTTGCTCTGAAAGGATTTCAAAGCCTTACAAAATGTGTGGGGAAATGGACTTCGAAAATCCTAAATCCCATGGAGTTCCCATTGTGGCTCAGCAGAGACAAATCTGACTAGGAACCATGAGGTCGTGGGTTCGATCCCTGGCCTCGCTCAGCGGGTTAAGGATCCGACATTGCCGTGAGCTGTGATGTGAGTCGCAGACGCAGCTCGGATCCCTTGTTGCTGTGGCTGTGGTGTAGGCCGGCAGCTACAGCTCCAATTCAACCTCTAGCCTGGGAACCTCCATATGTCACGGGTGCGACCCTAAAAAGACCAAAAAAAAAAAAATCCCAAATCTCCTAATTTCCACAGGCCTCTGCATTTTCAGGGCAGAGGTGTATCCCTTGATTTCTCCACGTCAAAAGCCCCAGCTTTATGTTTATGCATTGGCCCCACTGATTTGGATACAGCCACTCTCTCCTGACCTTACTACTGTCCCCACCTCCAACTCCCACCACCCCAGCTGGGTGACTCAAAATCATCTTGAGGCTTCGTTGGTGGAGAGAAGGTTGTGTTTCTCCCTAGAGAATTGCTCTCACCCTATTGCACTTCAGAGCGGAGACTCTCACCCATTCCAGATTGTTCCCTTGGTCCACATGTTTAGGGGAGAGGGAACTTGGCTATATAACACTGGGGGTCCTGGCAGCCCCACTCCTTAGCCCTGCTGCCCCCGATGGGTTCCTCTGGGATACATCTACTTTGTCCCTTGCTAGAGTCCAAGAGGAGAAGCAGGGGGACCCCGCCATTTTTAACTTGAGTCCAGCCTAAATGTTCTGGAAGCAGACTTTGCACCCACCTGATCGCATTCTCTAGAAAGGAGTGCCACTGTCTGGGGAGGAGAGAGAAGAGAGAGAGGGCAGGAGAGAGAACAACACATCTGGTCCGTCTTGTTTTGGGATTCCAGCCACAGTTTCGATGTCAGGTCCCTATTCGATCTCCTGTAAGACTGGGAGCTTCTCTGCTTTAGGTTCTTGGAAATCTGGACAGGGATTGGCCTGTTAGAGTGCTTAGCACTCTAGCAGTTCTTGCAAAGAACAGGAAAAGGGAGCCAACATCGTCCATATTTCCTAATGTGACCCAGTGGACTTGATGAGAAAGAAATAGCCCAATGATTCATCCTTCTGAGGCCATTGTCTCGCAGCCAAATCAGTCAGTTCTTAGAAACGCCCCAAGTGGGGCTCTTTCTCCCACCCTCGCCCCGCCTTAAGTGATACAACCCACCCGAGAGATGTCGCTGATCGGGAGGCCGACAGGTCTCCCCGGGTATGATGAGGCGATGGGAATAATGAGAAACACACCCAGTGCCCGTCATGGCTTGGAATCTCCAGAGTGTCTCAGCACTTTCACAAAGGAGAGACCTCCTTCTCAGACCTCCCCGTTTGCAGCAGGTCTTATGCTGGAGCCTAGCTCCTGGGTCTGACCATAGGAGCCCGATATGTTTTGGTTGGTTTGCAGCGAAGGATGTTCCCGTGGCTGCATCTCTCCATAGACCCCTCAGCCCGCAGCCCAGACACTTGCTCTTGCAAGGCCCCTCAGAAACCCTGGAGCCAGTGACCTCTCCTCACTAAACAGGTGTGAGACCACCCAAGGGTATCTGTGGGGCAGGCAGTGATTCGCTGTAGCCAAATCCCTACCGCCACTATGAGGACACGGCACCTTACCTACAGATTAGAGGCATGAAAGGTGACCTATCACCACTTGCCTGGGAGGTGTGGGTCCTTCCCCTCTCAATCTTGTCTTAGCATCTACCTTCCCACGCCAGAGAGTGGACCGGCACCATGAAGCTCCCTATCCATCTGTGTTAGTAGATCTGATTCTCGTGGCATTTGACATTCTGAGTGAATTTGCTTTAGGATCTGGAAAAACTGGCCCTTTGAGAAGAGCAATAGTGTTTGCCTCTAGGCTCCCTGGGCAGCAGACCTTTCGGTGAGATTTTCATCCACTTGGGCCACCCCAATCCACTATGGAACTGCAGGTATGAACACTACCTTCTAACAGAGGTTCTTTTTTATTTTATTTTATTTTTTTTTCTTATGGCTGCACCTGTGGCCTATGGAAGTTCCCAGGCTAGGAATTGAATCGAACAGCTGCTGGCATACACCACAGCCATGGCAATACTGAATCTGAGCCGTATCTGTGACCTATGCTGCAGCTCGTGGCAACGCTAGATCCTTAACCCACTGGGTAAGGCCAGGAATCAAACCCGCCTCCTCACAGAGGCAATGTCAGGTCCTTAACCTGCTGAGCCACAACAGGAACTCCATAAGAGAGGTTCTTTATCAGATACCCAGGACAGATAGAACTCTGCTTTCATGCATCCATTCTTTTCTCCATTTAAAAAATATTTATTGATGGCCTACTATGTGCCAGGCATTTTGGGCACCCAGAGGCTGCGGCCGAAGAACCTGAATAGTTGCTGACAGTCGAACAAGGCCCAAGCTGTCTTTTGGTTACAGAGGCTGCTCTGTAAACATCTCTCCCTGGCCACGACAAGAACAAAGGATGCCTGATGTCTTAAGGGGTTCAGGGCTTGGGTTCTGAGCACAGAGGCCCGTTTCAGCTCCCTAGCCTTTAATTTCCAGTCCTGTGTTCTCTTCCAGTGTGTGTTTCCAATGGAAAGACCTATTCTCATGGCGAGTCCTGGCACCCAAACCTTCGGGCATTTGGCATTGTGGAGTGTGTGCTGTGCACTTGTAATGTCACCAAGCAAGAGTGCAAGAAAATCCACTGCCCCAATCGATACCCCTGCAAGTATCCTCAAAAGATAGATGGAAAGTGCTGCAAGGTGTGTCCAGGTAAAAAGGCAAAAGGTGCGTTGGTTGGAAGCCCTGCCTTTGGCTGACGGAGATCCTCACATAGTCATTCTCACTGTTCCTTGAGCATCAGAAACGTAATCACAACCTACCATATAATTGTAATGGTAACAGCTCTACTAATAACGAACTACATTCACTCCTCTCTTGAAGGACTCAGAAGATGGTTGCTTGGAAGAAATTGCCGACTCAGAAATAGGCTGAGGATTTGCTTGTGTCTCCTGCACCTTTGACCCCATGTAGCCCTAACAGCTGAACTTAAGCTTTGCTTTTCTGAATAGTAGAGAAATTAGGTTATTGTGATTATTAGGAAGGACAGTAGCACCCTCAGTTTGTATCACTGTTTAACTCATCAAAGCACCATCACCTCTATTTCCCCTTTCAGACAGGACTAGAGACAGGACAGGTGCAGTATAGTGGAAGGAGATGTAGTCTTAACTAAGTTGCTGTGTGACCCAGGCCTGCTCTGGGCTGCATCAGTCTCATCTGTACAATGAAAAGTTTGGACCCGTTCATCTCCAAGCTTCCTTCCAACACTAAAATCCTATCACAATATCACTATTTTGTATATAAAGTGAAATGGCTTGTTCAGAGTCATGGAAATAAATGATGAACCAAGGCTTGGAACCCAGGTCACTTCCTGCCCATTTTTTTCCAGGCCAGTGGAAAATGTTGACTGATTAAAAAAAAAGGGAAAATAACTTAGCTAAATGGTGGTTGTGCCACATGAGCTAGAGAAAAATACAGTCTGTAGTATGGGATTGACAGAGTACTGGATTGGTAATCAAGCATTACGACCATCTTCCAGAGTAAAGAGGAGGCAGGGTGTGGATAGGAAGGACAGGAGCTATCTGATATGGAGGAGAGAACTGGGGCATTGAAAGTGATGAGGAAATGTACTCACTAGGACCCGGGAGAGAGCACATTCTGAGGAAACGGACATGGCGGCCACCCAGCCCCAATGACCTATTACAACTTCTGAGTCTGCGGTCTCACTTAGAAGTAGATCCAGCCACACAGTTTTCTTTTCTGCCGGGGGTCTAACGCCTATAATCATAAAAGTTATACAACAAGGTAATTCCAGACACAAACTCATAGTTACCTAAGCTACCCAGGTAAGATAAACCCTCCCACTGTATAGTACCCCAATTTGTTATCTCAGACCTTTAGACCCAATCCCATTTCTTTGCGTGGTTAGGATCCTATGGGGGTAGGTCATACAAATAAGAGTGAATGACTCAAAAAGTTGTGGGGACAGGACACAGAATAGGTATTATCCTTCAGGTTGGTGGTATTTATTAAAAACTTTACGTTCATGGAGTTCCCGTCGTGGCACAGTGGAAACGAATCCCCCTAGGATCCATGAGGATGTGGGTTCGATTCCTGGCCTCGCTCAGTAGGTTAAGGATCCGGCATTGCCATGAGCTGTGGCGTAGGCTGGCGGCAATAGCTCTGATTCGACCCCCAGCCTGGGAACCTCCATATGTGCGGCCCTGAAAAGACAAAAAAAAAAAAAAAAAAAAAAGGCAAAAAACTTTATGTTCATACTCTTTGGCTAAAGTAATCAGAGACATGCAGAGCTAGACAAGGATTTTTGTTGCAGTGCTGTTTACAATAGTGAAATATTGGAAAGAAATGAAAGTCTACCAGTATGGAAATAAATAAATTACAGTATATTTGTACTGTGGTGTATTATACGGCCATTAAAAATCACCATAGATCATGATTTAATGGCACAGAAAGGTATTTGCAGTATATCTAAGTCCAAAGAGAAGCTTCAAAACAATATGTAGGGAGTTCCCGTCGTGGCGCAGTGGTTAACGAATCCGACTAGGAACCATGAGGTTGCAGGTTCGGTCCCTGCCCTTGCTCAGTGGGTTAACGATCCAGCGTTGCCGTGAGCTGTGGTGTAGGTTGCAGACGCGGCTTGGATCCCGAGTTGCTGTGGCTCTGGCGTAGGCCAGTGGCTGCAGCTCTGATTCGACCCCTAGCCTGGGAACCTCCATATGCCGCGGGAGCAGCCCAAGAAATAGCAAAAAAAGAGACAAAAAAAAACCGATATGTATATTATGATCCCACTTCCTGTGTGTGTGTTTTTTAAGCATTAATAATATGCTTAGACCAAAAAAAAAAAAAAAGAGAGAGAGAGATTGGAAGAGCATCTGGCAGAATGTAACAGTGGCCACCTTTGGGTGGTTCAATTATAGGTAATTCTTATTTTCTTCTTTATAATTTCTAAATTTCCAACAAAGAACATGTATTACTTTGTTATTAGAAAAAAGTAATTAAAGCTATTATTTTAAGGAGTTCCCTGTGTCACAGTGGGTTAAGGACCCAGTGTTATCACTGCAGTGGCTTTGGTTGCTGCTGTGGCACAAGTTCGATCCCTGGCCCAGGAACTTCTGTATGCTGCGGGTGTGGCCAAAACAAACCAAAAAAAAGCTTATTATTTTAGTAAACTGCCCTCAGAGTCCCACTTGGGAATATATTGAAGAGTCTCATTGACTAAAACTACTTCTCTGGAAGAATGACTTTTCCCACTTTCTCAGGCTGCTCAGAGGTATAGAGAGAGAGAACTTCCTGGGCAATGTGAAAGGAGAGAGTGGCTGTCCCATTCTGTGCGCCTGTCTCTCAGTGAGCCACTCATGGGTGTCTGCAATTTGCAAGTCTCCTGACGACCATGCTGCCCTGTAAGAGTCACTATCCACAGAGGCCCGCGTACCTCAAGGGTCGTGCACTTGTTCGTGCAGCATTCCATCTGGAAACACCTATTATGTGCCTGCTGTGTTCAAGACACTGTTTCAGGCACTGAGACTAAAGACATAAAGACATAGGCTACGTGCCAGCATGCTCCTTACATTCTAATGGGAAAAGAAAGACAATGAACATAAACTAATAAGGTACATTTTCAGTTGAGATAGTACTGTGAAGAAAAAAACAGATAGGATCCGCTGATAGTCAGTGGGAAAGGCAGGGTGAAGCACTTTCAGAAGACTGGTCAGGCGTTCCCGTTGTGGCACAGTGGAAACAAGTCCGACTCATATCCATGAGGTTGCAGGTTCGATCCCTGGCCTTGCTCAGGGATAGAAGGATCGGGCATTGCCGTGAGCTGTGGTGCAGGTCGCAGACACGGCTCGGATCCCGAGTTGCTGTGGCTCTGGCGGAGGCCAGCAGCTGTAGCTCTGATTCGAGCCCTAGCCTGGGAACCTCCATATGCTGCGGGTGCGCCCACCCCCCACCCAAAAAAAGACTGGTCAGTGACGGCCTCTCTGAGAAAGGCTGTTTGAGTCGAGACCTGAATGATGTGAAGGGGTGAGAAAGGAAGGTCATGACATCCTCAGTTGCTCAGAAAATGACACCCAGGAAGAGGAATAAAGAAGCGTGGCAAGAAGATCAATGGAAAAAAGAATAGCAAATTCAGTTCTTCATGTTGAGAAGGGAAACGTGATACACAAAATTCACTGATGATGCAGCCAAGAGTATCAATAGATTGCAGGCCCCACCAGTAACAAACAAAGGCCAAAATAAAGGAAGTGGGTTTCACACACACACACACACACACCCCGCCCTCTTCTATTTGCTCTGGGAGAGGCTGGCCTTGCCTTGTGTGTATCAGTGGCCATGTGCTGGGTTGTGTAAGAAAGTTCCCCAGCTCACCTCTTATCCCCGTCATACCACCCCAATACCTGGATTTCCTGTAATGACACCGGTTTTTGGTTACAGCATGAAAAGGAATGATTTCTCACTTTCTTAGTTCTGGAGGGCTCAGGATGGGAGCATTCTCAGGGGAAGTGAGAATGGCCAGAAGTGACTTCAGGCGTGGCCTGCTTCCCTAGAAGGAGATGAAAATAGGTGAACATGGAGTGATCAGGAAGCACTTTGAAGGGGAGAGTGTGGAATGGAGGAGGTTCCCGAGTAGGTAGTTTGAGAGACACGCTCTGTGTATTGACTTGTAATGTTGTCATGTGCCAGCCGGGGTCAAGTCACTAATGGATTTTGCTGTTGGTTGATCCCTCCTGGTGAGTAAATCAAGCTCTTAGAGGGGAGGGGTGATGGTGCAGGACGGCTCTTCAGGACACTGGGACAACATTTAGCATAATTTGGGTACTTCCAGTATCATTCTGGATTTCATATGGCCATTATAGCTATAGCTAGGATTAGGCTGATGAGCAAGATTTAATACATGCACCCCGGCTCTCATTCTGGTAATTAAATACATAGAGGTTCCTGTTTACTCAGTCATCTCCCCCACCCATTTGAAAAATGCTAGCACACTTCCCTTAATTACCTAACATCGCACCAAAAAAGACTGGCCCACCGAGTAATTAAATAAGTAAAAAGAAAGACAAAGAAAGCTTGACTCTAGGATAATCTACACATTGAGTGATCCACCCTGGAATCATGCAGAGAAGACTAGGATTTTTGTCCTTACGGTGCCAAAATGGTGGTGGGGGTGGGACAGCTAATCAGGTCAGCAAGAGACATGCAATAGCAATTTGATGACAACCTCTAGTCCAAATGCGTCTGGCTGGCGAACAGTGAGTCCCCTTAATTAGAGTCACAGGTCCAAAGCACTCAACACCCAATGCTTTCCACAGATATTCTTCCAGATGGCTTCTGTCCATATTCAGACTTTTTTAGGGTGTTCTCAGCTTCTCTTTGTTGTTCCTGATTTGAGCATTACACTTTATTTTTTAATATATTTTTTGTTAAAGGGTAGTTGATTTCCAGTGCTGTGCCAATTTCTTCTGTGTAGCAAAGTGACCCAGTCATACATAGATAGACATTCTTTTTCTCACATTATCTTCCATCATGGTCTCTTCCAAGACATTGGATATAGTTCCCTGTGCTGTACAGCAGGACCTCATGGCTTATCCATTCTAAATGTAGTCGTTTGCATCCACCAACCCCAAATTCCCTTTCCATCCCACTCCCTCCCTCATGGTAACCGTGAGAACATTACACCCATAGCTGAAGAGGGTGCTGATTACAAGGCCAGAAAAGGAACTTAACTCACAGAGAACCAACCTAGGGAACCTTCTTTCAGTAGGGGGCTGAGGAAAGAGGAGGGTGAAGCAGAATGGGGAGTAAGAGAGGACTGGTACTTTTATGTCTGGCAGCTGAAATCCAACAATTTAGTTCATACTTTAAATGATCCATAGTTGAGGGATTTGACCAATTTTTTTTTTTGTGTCTTCCAACCTTTCATTTGGCATAGCATACATATGACTAATCTGACATCTAGGTTTTGGCATTGACGTTGATCCGGTATTAGCATTTCCCTTACAAACAAATCAAAGAGCATTCAGAAATGTCAAGCCAATTTGGAGAGATCCTTTGGGCAAGTATATGCACATCAATGAGTGTCATAAATGTTTTCTAAGTATACCTAAGTGACGTCAGGGAAGTTAACCGAAGCCTTCTGTCTGCCCATTCCTTGGGTCTCTGTTGGCAACGTTGAACTAGACAAACCATGAGCATGGAAAATCCTAAGTTCCCTTAAGTGCCCAACAGATTTGTAGTTGATCCCATTCCTCCTCTTCATGAAAGAACACCTCTCATGCGGTGGTGGCGGATCCATTGTAGCTCTGGGGCCAGCGTTCTGTAGAACCACGGCTTCAGGCATCTCGTGGACTTAGAAGTCAAGTACTCCTTTGTGACTTGGTGGCTGTCACCGGAGCAGCCTAAGTTGAACCAGTGAAATATGGGTGGGATTTCCATCCCTGTAGGAATGTTCTTGTTGATTGTCCACTTTGGATGCGTGTGAGGTGCTGTGATACATGAGATATGTAAATGCAGGAGTTTGCTTCTAGTTTTGGAAAACCATGACAATTCTCTACTTGCTTCCTGATTCCAGAAGAACTTCCCAGCCAAAGCCTTGACAGCAAAGGCTACTTCTGTGGAGAAGAAACAATGCCTGTGTATGAGTCTGTGTTCATGGAGGATGGGGAGACCACCAGAAAAATCGCCTTGGAGACAGAGAGACCACCTCAGGTAGAGGTCCACGTTTGGACCATTCGAAAGGGTGAGCCAGACATTAATTTCCCGTTATTTTTTGGTAAGGGGGACACAGGGAAGGAAGGGAAGTCACCTTCACTTTGCTTCAACTTTTTCCTCTGTTTGGGTCAAAGATTTCCTGATTGCTTAGAAACTAACACATGACTCACACAGTTGCTATCGTGGCTTTTAACTTTAACCATGGCCTGGGCTAAAAAGTAAGTACTGGCCATTGGGGTTTGTTGTCTTTCTCTCAAACAACCAGGGCTGGTGGCATGGTTCTTAATGCAGGCTGCACATCAGAATCATCTGGAAAGGTTTTTAAATACCAAATGCCTACCCCCAGAGAGGCTGACTAATTGGTCAGGCGTGAGGCTTGGGCTACAGTGTTTGTTCTCAAAGCTCCACTGGTGATTCTAATGGACAGTCAAGGGTTGTAAACTACCAAACTGCAGTCCACCATGGTTTCCAAGACCGAAGCTCAACAACATGAGAATGCACTCACTCAGTGAGAAGCTGCGTCTCTCAAATCATGCTCGGTACTTTGCAGTTGCTCAAGTTGAAAACACCATCATCAAAAAGATTATAGTCTTACTGGAAGGACAACCCCGGTCATGATGTCCAGTTGCTTTTCTGATTCCTCACGTCGATGCCACAGCAAGCCACGTTCTGTGTCCTCTGCACCTACAGTTGTTCAAGCCATCCCATAGCTACGAGACTAGGGCTGATCTAGTCTGGTCAAGTTTGCTAGGAATCCGAGGGAGAGGTCAGATTTCAAGGAGGAAATAGTACACATCTTTTTTCAGCCGGCTCCCACATAAGGCTCGAGAGTGCTCAAACTTGAGGAAGTTTCAGCATCACAAAGGGAGCCGGTTTAAAACCCAGCTGCTTGGCCTGACCAAGAAATGAGAATTCAGGCGGCCTCTGGTAGGGTCTCAACATTTGCATCTCTAGCAAATAGCCAGGTGATGTTCATGGAGGTGGCATTTTATTTTATTTATTTATTTATTTTTGTCTTTTGTCTTTTTAGGGCGGCACCCTTGGCATATGGAGGTTCCCAGGCTAGGGGTCGAATCGGAGCTGTAACCGTCGGCCTACACCAGAGCCACAGCAACGCGGGATCTGAGCTGCATCTTCGACCTTCACCACAGCGCATGGCAACGCTGGATCCTTAACCCACTGAGTGAGGCCAGGGATTGAACCCGCCGCCTCATGGTTCCTAGTCGGGTTCGTTAACCACTGAGCCACAAAGGGAACTCCGGCACATGGCATTTTAGACCCTTCCTTGGGGAAACCCCTGCTCTAGATTTGTGTGGGCCTTTTTTTCTGTCCCTTTTCACACCAACCTTTCTTCCTGAAAGAAAGAGTTCTCCCTGCTCCTTAAAAATATGCTAGAACACACACATATATATCTCATCTCATGACTTTTGCTCTAGACCTAGGAATGTTGATTTACTATCTCCAACTCCCTAAATCACCTCTTGTTCCCAGCCCTGGGGAATCTGTGCGTAGTAGACAGAGAGTAAATCCAGGCTTCCTCCCATTGCTCACTGTAGACCTCTTGAGGATTATTTAAGTGAGCTGGTAACATGTTGCCCCTTCAACTGCAAGGCAGTTTTCAGTGGTGCATATGTTATTTTGATAAAAGTTATTCAGGCAAAGTTAAGACTGCCAGAGCCCCTTTATTTTCATCATGCCCATTTTTCTAAGGAAAAGCAAAAGGAAAACCATGCTTTGGAGTGAGTCCAAGAATAGGGATGGCAGCATTCCCATTGTGGCACAGCAGAAACGAACCTGACTAGTATCCATGAGGATTCGGGTTCAATCCCTGGTCCCACTCAGTGGGTCAAGGATCCGGCATGGCCCTGAGCTGCAGTGTAGGTTGAGCATGCAGCTCAGATCCTGTGTTGCTGTCGCTGTGGTGTAGGCTCCGATTTGCCCCCCAGCCTGGGAACTTCCATACGCTGTGGGCGCAGCCCTAAAAAAATATAGCAAAAACAAACAAACAAAAAAGAATAGGGATGGCTTCTCCATTTACACAAACAACCTGTCTGCAAGGCCCACGGCTGGCTCTCACTGCTGAATCAAGGGGTGGGTGGCAGCCCAGTGGCTTGGCAGGGACATAGTCTACCCAGGCTTGGGGCAAAGGCAGAATGTCTAATCCTGCCTTTGGCTGCAGGAAACTCCAGCCAGCACCCATGCTTGATTCCCTGTGGCTTTCCCAGGAACGGGTCCCACGGTCAGCAGCTCTGTCTCCCTTATCTCCATCCTCTGGAGAACCAGTGGGGAGGCCAGCGAGCCAAGGAACCAAATGGAGTCAATTATAACCCCCGAGCCGTCCAAGTTCCTGGTTAAGCACATTACCCAGCCCAGCTCAAGACTCCTAAGCCCCACTAATGAAATGATATGCTCAGCCCGAGCAGAAAAAGGGGTTGATGGTTCCAAATAGAGAGCGCCTGACCACCTGCCCCACTTTGTGCTTGGCTCCAGGCATCCTCCAGCACTTCCATATTGAGAAGATCTCCAAGAGGATGTTTGAGGAGCTCCATCATTTCAAGCTGGTGACCAGGACAACACTGAGTAAGTGGTGACTCTCTTTACTCTTCCCAGGAGAACATATCTACTTTTCAATGTTAGCAGCGTCCCAAATAAAGTACCTGCCACGTCCTCACTGAACAGGAACAACACTCAATGTCAGCATTAGATGGTCTCTCTCCTGTCTGGGTGACTAACCCCAGAGTCTCAAGAGGGTCAGAGGTCTGGTCTGTGTGTGGAGCCTTCGCATTTTGGCTGTGTTCTCAGTAGTGGGTACAAGAGACACAGAGAGAAAAATGGATGCACATCGATTCTTGGGTTGTATCAAAGCTCTGTTTAGGGGTTCCGGTCATGACTCAGCAGAAACGAATCCAGCTAGTATCCATGAGGACCAAGGTTCGATCCCTGGCCCGGTTCAGTGGGTTAAGGATCTGGCGTTGCTGTGAGCTGTGGTGTAGGTTGCAGATGTAGCTGGGATCTGACATTGCTGTGGCTGTGGTGTAGGCCGGCAGCTGCGGCTCCGATTCAGCCCTTAGCCTGGAACTTCCATATGCCATAGGTGTGGCCTAAAAAGACAAAAAGGTTTTAACAATTTAAAAAAAGCTCTGTTTACTCTTTGGGACTGCCCCGGGTGGTGACATTTCTTCCGAAGCACTCAGACACTCAGGCATGCTTGCAGCTCTCCCACTTTCTACACTAGATGGAGCCTGGGACTAGATCCTGCTAGGCACTGGGCCGTGGGGTGTGGGGCAGGGGGAGCATTTCTGAAGGAATAAAAGGCACAGAATGTCTATCCACAGGGAATTTTAATGGGCGAGACGGAACATGAAAACGCCTTCCCTCTGAATTAGTATAGTTCTGAAGAGTGAAATGCCTAAGTGCTCAGGGGACTCTGCAAAGAACAATGAGATGACAGCCAGGTGGGCTTAGTCGGGAAGACTTCGGGGAGGAGGTGAGTTTTGAAAGAGAAGAGTGTGACTGGGCAACAGGTCAGGAAATCAGTCCAGGGAGAGGGTGCAGCCTAAGAGAAGACTCAGGAGCAAACAAGAAACGTGGGTGCGGGTGAGTGTGTGGGTGTGGGTGAGGAAGATTTACAAAGGCCACATAGGGTGCACCGCAAGATGAGAAGAGTTGGAAGTAGGAAGTAGTCAGGGGCCCCGAAGAAGCTGGTGAGAGGTTCCCATAGAAGGCAAGTCGCATGGGTAGTTGCTGCAGTTGTTGGTGCTGCATGTAACGTATCGGTATCAAAATGATGCTACCGAAAGATGTCTCTTGGCGGTCAGATGGATTTATTAAGCACCTACTTTGACGAAGCCATATTCTGAAGAGCCCAATATGCCAAGCTAAGAAGTTGGACTTGATCTCCAGGCCAGAGAACCCCAGTGGGTTTTTTTTAAGCAAGTAAATGGTGCATTCAGATCTGTGTTTTAGAAAGCGGTACTTGCTGTATGGAGTGGAAGGTGGGCTTTTAGTGCGAGAGCTGGTGATAGTCTGTAGGAAGCTGTCATACTGCCTTAAGTCGGTTAGACAGGGGAGGTGGGGTCCCTGTGAGGGACATTTCTGAGGTCACATCATCAAGATCAGTATCAAAGAAGGAAATGAGTTTGGAGTGACTCCAGTGGTAACAATTTTATGGACTGAAGAGTAATACCATTCACCAATGGGAAACTCTGGAGAAGGAGCAGGTACTGGTGAAAAAAAAATGAGTTTTACTTGGAACATGTTTAGATTAAGATGCTTGAAGGCCATTTGAGTGGTTATCTAATAGGCAGCTAGCTGGACATAGGGTCAATGAGGTCAATTATTATTCTGCAGGACATGGGTAGACACTTAACTGGACATTAGGAGAATTCACATGGAGGAGTTGGGAGTTCTTATGAGTAAGGAATAAAGGAGGTGGAGTCTAGGATCCCCAGATCCAATGATGTGACTTTTGAAATTACCAGTTAACTTCAAAGACCATGTTTTTGTTCATACTCTGAGCAAGGTGCCGTACTAGGCCCTGGGGGGACTTGAAAGATGATTTAAACCAACTCTGCCCCTCACTGTCAGGATTTGGGGTGTATAACGCAAGTAGATGGTGTGTGACACTAACGGTGTGCAGCTGACGGAAGGGGATCATGAGATGATCTGCAGGGTCACCTGGGGACAAAGAAAAACAAGCCTGACACCTGGATAGCACATGCCCATTAGATCTTGGCACACACATGGGATCCCAGAGAATAGGAAAAGGTGCCGAATCCCAGGGAGAAGAGAGCAGACAGATGGAGGCTGTAAGGAAGGGGTCATGGTCCCCTGTGATGAGAGGAAAGAAAAGAGGTTCAACATCAATTCTGTTTCGTTTTTGGTTTTTTTTGCTATTTCTTTGGGCCGCTCCTGCGGCATATGGAGGTTCCCAGGCTAGGGGTTGAATCGGAGCTGTAGCCACCGGCCTACACCAGAGCCACAGCAACGCGGGATCCAAGCCGTGTCTGCCACCTACACCACAGCTCACGGCAACGCCGGATCGTTAACCCACTGAGCAAGGGCAGGGACCGAACCCGCAACCTCATGGTTCCTAGTCGGATTCGTTAACCAGTGCGCCATGACGGGAACTCCTTCAACATCAATTCTGGATTAAGAAGAGCTTGCTGACCTTGGACTAGGCATTCTCCAGGTTGCAACGTCATGAGCACGGGAATAAAAGGGAGATGAAGAGGGCATCCGGGGTGAGTATTTTGTTAGGAGGGCTTTTTGACAGAGCAGGATGCTAGGAGAAGGAAGCTCTTGCCGCTGAGGGACCAGGAAAGTTAGAGGAGGGATGCTTCAGCAATATCGGGTGGTTTCCAGTGCTCAGCATGGGGTGCACATTCAAAAACTGCTCAGACTGGAGTTCCCGTCGTGGCTCAGTGGAAACAAATCTGACTCGCATCCATGAGGACACAGGTTTGATCCCTGGCCTCGCTCAGTGGGTTAAGGATCCAGCATTGCCGTGAACTGCGGTGTAGGTCGCAGACGTGGCTCAGATCCCGCGTTGCTGTGGCTGTGGCGTAGGCTGGCAGCTGCAGCTCTGATTTGACCCCTAGCCTGGGAACCTACATATGCTGCGGGTTCGGCCTTAAAAAGACAAAAACAAAAACAAAAAACTGCGCAGTCAGCGTGACAGGAGGAGGGATAGGGAAGTTGATAGGGATAGATAGGAAGTATGGAAACTTCCATGGTGGGGCCAGGGGGAGGAGAAAACAGGGCCTGGAAAGGGACAGGAGCAGGTGGCACAGGGAACAGAAGGGGGGTAGCCGTGTTTGTCCAGGGCAGAGAGGGTGGACCTCTCTGAAGAGCCAGGGGGCCTGGGTGGGGTAGGGCTGCTGAAGGCGGTCAGAGGACAGTGTGTGGGCAGAAGAGAAAGCAGAGGGGAGCAGTTTTTAACGAAGGGCAGCAGGAATGGAGAAAAGCAGTAAATAATCAAGTAGCCCAGACTAATATCCAGGCCTCGAAGAGGAGGCAAAACCCCAGTAATGTACCAGGTACTGTTCTCCAAAGCGCCTTATTTGACCTGGCGCCCAGTGAGCCCCATACTAGCCTAACAACCTGACAGCGGAGACTTTTGCAAACGCTAAGTTGACTGTAAACATCCCAAGAATAATACTTAGGTTGTACTCTTGGGGGAGACAGGCCTGTGTTATTCTTGGGATGCTTACAAACGCCGCGTGCGGAAGACTCCATGGCCCATTTTCCACATGTGTCCCCAGAAAAGTGTTTTGGGGGCTGTTTTGCTGAAAGTCTGGGACGCTTGTATTCCAGCTCCCCGGGGCAGGGGGGGGGGCTGTGCATCAGTGGGGAAGGACGGCGGATGCTGGGTCTACCCCTCATTGGCTCTGCTCTCCTCTTACATCTCTGGGCCACTTTCTGTTTGTCTTTTAGGCCAGTGGAAGATCTTCACTGAAGGAGAAGCCCAGATCAGCCAGATGTGTTCAAGTCGCGTATGCAGAACAGAGCTCGAAGATTTGGTCAAGGTTTTGTACCTGGAAAGGTCTGAAAAGGGCCACTGTTAGACAAGACAGACCGTGTTGGATAGGGTAACGCAAGAAAATTCAAGCTGCAGCTGGACTGCAGGCTTACTTTGCTTAAGTCAACAGTGCCCTAAACCCCCCAACTCAAATGCAGTCAATTATTCACGCCCAGCACAGCATAACTTGCTCCTTTATCGGAGTGGTGTGTCAGCCCTTAAACATCTCCTCCAGAAAGACTTAGAGGAGTCTTGAATGGTCTGCGGGAGGCAGAGGGCTAGAACACCACAGCACCGCTCTAGTTTCTGGGAGAATCACATTTCTTTACAGGTTAAAGAGTTAACAAAACCCTCGGGTTTCTGTCTAGAAAGTTATTCCAATGAAAGAACGAGAAGGGAATTGCTTAGTAGGAGTTCTGTAGTGCAGAGAAAATATTTGTATGAAATTATGCTCTTCACATTTTAGAATGTCTTGGGGTTTTTTTTGTTTTTTTTTTTTTTTATAAAACATTAACTCCTCGTCTTCACACACACACTAAACTACAGCCTTCATTCTGAGGCCAAGCCAGTGTAGAGTCTCCCCGCTTTTGCCTTGCCTGGCGCGCAAGTAGTTTGGGGGCGGTTGGTACCCCTGGGGGTAAATCAGGACTCGTGAGTGGAAGACTGTGCCCTTGGGTCTGTGGTGTGGTTGCTGGAAGTCACCAGCTCTGGCGAAGATGAAGCGCACTGGGTCACGGCCACTTTCACTTCAAGGCGGGAAAGAACTTGCCCCAAGTGACACCACCTCCCGTTTCTCGCTGAACCCCTGGGGCCTCCATCAAGAAGTCAAAGTTGGGGAGATTTGTCAGAACCCGAACCCATATGTGACAAAAGAATTGGTGAGGAAAGGAGTTGATGGAAGTCAACCAGGCCAGTCGTGTGTTTTCAAGTCAGTAAAACTCACCCATTAACAGTTCAGTCCTCGCTCCTATTCTCTAGTCCAAAAACTTCAGGTCAGTGATGACAGCCTAGAAGCTTCTTAGAGAGGCATTTTCCTCTTTTCCTCCAGTGAACGGAGTTGCCTTTTACTTGGCAAAAGGGCTCCATTCCTCGTGAGCTTCAGTTAGGAGAATGGTTGCTCGGTTAGGCAGATGGGGGTCCCGATACGATCTTTATTCTAAACCTTCCTACCATTCTCATCTCGTCCACCAAGCGTGGATTTGAATCCTGAGTCCCAGAGAAGGCTGCTCCGAAAAAGTCTCTTTGCAGCCCTCCTGCCAGGGCCCTACATGACCGAGTCTGAGGCCTGGCTTTAGAAATCATCTTGGTGAGAAAACTATAGAGTTCTCCCCAGCAGGGATCTCAAGCTTGCTTTCTAGATTTATCTCCTCTGAAGAGGTAGAAATGAACTCTAGTGAGGGCTTCAGAGATTTTAAGGACCCAGCAATCCCATGTTTCCTACTCTGGGACCACAGGTCCCGTTCTTCCTTAATTTGACACCAGTGGGGGACAATGGACAGTTCAGTCTTTATGGCAACCTGACACAAAGGAGTCTGTCCTCCTAAAAGAGACACAGGGGCCTGATGACCAGGCCTTCATGGAACCACCAGTCCCTCAGACACGTTCTCCTGGGGAAAAGGAAGCAGGACATACAAGGCTGAAAGGCCACAGAGCGTTACTGGGGACAAGGAGGGTGGAGGATATTTAGCTGCCACCTCTCCCCCAGAGGGGGCAGTGTTTCCATACTGTGGAAACAAGCCACCGGATCCAGAAGAGAAGCAGTGATGTCGCCCTTCTGGATGACTCACCCCCAAGTCTTCCCACCCAGGTGTTCTCTGAAAGCTCGACCTAAAGGGAAACCCCAGGGAGCTCCCCTAGAGAGACTCCTGCCCCCAGGTGCCTGGACACACCTCTGCAAAGCGTGTGTGTGAAGCGGGAGCTGGGGAGCTGTGCTAGGCCGCCGTGGAAACCCTCCAGTGTTCGGTGTGGTGTAGGGAGTAGGACATAGAGAACAGAGGCCCAGCCGCCTGTAGTGAGTAGAGAGGATTGGATGTGGTTCTTCTTATGTATTTATTTGTACCATAAGCACTTGGAACAACAAAGCCCATAAGCACCATTTAGCAGTCGTAGCCACTTTATAGTTAACGCATGTAAACAAGTAAGAGTAAACATAACAGTACTACCCTCTCACTCTTCTCACAGGACATGTACCTAAATGGGGTACTTATTTATGTAGTCACTGCATTTCTGGATTTTTAAATTAATAAAAAAAGTTAATTTGGAAAAATCCCGTGCAGGAATGTGGCGTGAGTGCTTGACTGCGGACAGTGCTGACCTTGGACTGGGTCACAGGTGACGGGCGGGCCTGGCTTTTGCACGCCCAGCTTGACATCCTTCCCCCACTACAGCCTCATGCTTAGGCGTGAGAACTTGGCCGTCAGAATCCCAGCTCTACACTTAGCATCTGCGTCTGTCCCCCCAACGGTAGAATGGGGATAACAGTGGGGCTGTCGCCTGTTTCTTAAAAGCTTGCAGCGAGATTTAATTGGCTCAGTTCATGTTAAGTGATTAGAATAGTGTCTGGTGCATAGTGAACATTCACTCATGACCACGGATATTCAAAAATGTCATGGCACTGAGAATGGCCATTGATTTCTGGCCTCCCTTTAGGCCAAGCCCCTTAAGAGCTTGGGAACAGAAGGCTTGGCTTTCAAGGAGACTTGGATTTCAAGAAGGCTTGAGTTTTGGAGTTCCCGTCATGGCTCAGTGGTTAACAAATCCGACTAGGAACCATGAGGCTGCGGGTTCAATCTCTGGCCTTGCTCAGTGGGTTAAGGATTCGGGATTGCCATGAGCTGTGACATAGGTCGCAGACGCGGCTCGGATCCTGCGTTGCTGTGGCTGTGGTTGGCGGCTACAGCTCCGATTAGACCCTAGCCTGGGAATCTCCATATGCCGCGGGAGTGGCCCTAGCAAAGACAAAAAAGCTTGAGTTTTGGTCTGCTGCTCAGGGGCAACTTTGCACACGGAGCAGGGCAAAAGTGTCATCACGTATGTTGATCCAGGCTAAATTCCCTCAAACCCCTAATAGGAGCTAAATGTATGCTATCCCAGAAGCCAACATCTAAGAGAGCTACAAGGCCACATAATATAAGGACGAGAAAAGAAGGCCTTGGTGTTAGCAACACAGACGTCATTGGTGGCGCAATGTCAGGAAAGTGATAGGCACAGAGGCCAGAAGTGAGTGGGGACTTGAAGAAGTGGAGGCGGAAGGATGGAAACTCGAGGAGACCCTTTGGAGAGGCTCAGTTACCGAGAGTGGATTGAGCAGGTGAAGGAAGTAGCTGGAGAAGGAGGAGGTCAGAGGAAAGTTTTGTCGTAAATACGGGAGCTATTTGGCCATGTCCGAATACCAAAGGGAGGGACCCTATAAAGAGGAAAAGATGGAAGGTGAGGGGAAAGGAGGTTAGGCTACTGTGTGGGGTGCATAAGAAGCCAAGCCCTCAGGCTGAGCCCTCAAACCACAATTCCTGACCGACAACCTGGGCCGATTTTTGGCCTTTGGTTGCCAATCCCTTACTGTAATTAGCTGCACCTAGTTCTGGTCATCTCTCCTTGCTTGGTCCCTCTTTATACCTGGCATACGTTCTTCTGGAATGATGTGTAATGGCTGTAAATCCCAATATCGCTCTGCCTCCACTGGGGAAAGCACACATAAACCAGACGCGTTGGCTCCTCTGGCATGCTTCTCTTTCCCTGATTATCACATCCACATTTCACCAAATCCTTTCACTTTGGTCTCGGAAAGGTCAGCCCGTGTGTATTGCCTTTTGCTCTTATCTTCCTCTTTATGAGCTTTTCCTCCCTAGTGTCTCTCCCCCCGCCCCCCAAGTAATTCCCAGGACGCACCCAAGATCATCTCTTATGGGCTCAGGACAAGTCCCACCTGCTACCACATTACCCACCTTTTTGTTCCTTTCTTGCTCTGTTGCCCTCGTGAGAGGCACTGCTGGAGAAAATGGCCATCCACTGCCTCTATCACATCTCTGCTGATGGCCACCACCACCACCAGCTGTGGTATTGCTGATGGCTGCTCCTTCTGCTGGCCAAGACGTGCCACCACGGCGAGGGAGCTCCGGAGTCCTCAGTGCTCCCCCTTGGGCCCCGTATCCCGGGGACAAGTGGAGAGAAGGCCCTCCTCCCTCCGGATGCGATGCTACCCTCTGCCTTCTTACATTAAACCAGCGAATGCATGGATGTTGAGTGCGTATTATGTGGACCAAAGCATGGTCTTCTTGTGCTTCGGAGTCTCCCGGAATTTTTCACGGAAACAAGCCCTTACTAACCTTTTAGATTCCACGCTCTGCTCTTCTCAGGGCTCAATTGCCGGTGTAGAGACGCTCTGGTGAACATCAGCACCCTTGTTTTATTGCACTTCACAGCTATTGCCTGCTTCATACATTGAAGGTTTGTGGCCACCCCACCTCAAGCGTGTCTCTCAGCACCACTTTTCCAAAAGTATGTGCTCATGCCGTGTCTTTGTGTCATACGTTGGTCATTCTCATGATATTTCAAGCTTTTTCATTATTATTTTATTTGTGATGGTGATTTTTGATCAGTGATCTTTGATACTACTTGTAATTTACAAAAAGATTAGAACTCACCAAAGGCTTAGATGGTCATTAGCATTTTTTAGCAATAAGGTCTTTTTTTTTTTTTTTTTTGGTCTTTTTAGAGCCACACCTGCAGCATATAGAGGTTCCCGGGCTAGGGGTCCAATCAGAGCTATAGCCACTGGCCTACACCACAGCTCACAGCAACGCCGGATCCTTAATCCACCGAACAAGGCCAGAGATCGAACCTGCGTCCTCATGAATACTAATCAGATTCATTTCCTCTAAGCCATGATGGGAACTCCAGCAATAATGTCTTTTTAAATTAAGATATGCATATTGTTTCTTTAGACATAATGCTATTGCACACTTAATAGACTATAGTATAGAGTAACCATTATTTTTATATGCACTGGGAAACAAACAAAAAAAACTTCATGTAATTTGCTTCATTGTGATATTTGCTTTATTGCTGTGGTCTGGAATCGAACTGGCAATACCTCTGAGGTCTGCCCATATAAGCCTGTAAGACAGATGTGGATCCGTTCCCCTCAGCCCTCTTTTCTTTGGTGCATATATACTACTTTTATTCCCCAATGAATCCCTCATGCAAATTGACTTCAGAGGGCCCACCCCATCAGTCTGCCAGACAATTTTAGATACCTCAGAAACCTCCAAGCAGAAAAGAGAAGTCCTTGAATGCAGAGGCCCAGCCATAGCACACTGTCTCCCAAATATTTCATACACATTTACAACTTGCTGCCTTTGTTTGTGCTTTCCCATCACTAGAATAATCTTCCTTCTTTTTTGTCTGGCAAACTCCTACTCATCCTTCAAGACCCAGTCCAAATGTCCCCTCCTCTTTGGAGCTTTGCCTGTTCCCCTTCTGGTTTGCTACCATTTTCCCTTTCTCCCTATGCACTGTATCCTCCAACCAGGCCACATCCATTTGCTGGGTACTGATTGTGTCCTTGGTACTTCTGTGCCTTTGCACATAGCTCTGTTTGCCTGGAACATTCATCTTCTGATGTTGCTACTTCACGAACACCGATTCGTCTTTTAATACTCCACATTGCTCATCTCAGACCTCGCCCACCTCTTTCAGACATAGTTAGCTGGTCCCCTAGGAAATAACAACCAAAACACTTACCCCGTGCCAGTCACTGTGGTCATCAATTGACATGCATGTTTTCCCAGTCAAGCCTCACCAAAGCCCTACGTGATAGGTCCCATGATTGACCCTATTTTAGAGACGAGGACATAGAGTGCATTCACCTTTTACATGCCTTCATGTGTTAAAATGTGAAGCATTTGTTCAGCCACAATCTCCCTGCTGAGCCTGGAGAGCTCTGAGAGGGCAGGAACCCAGTGCCCAGCACTTCCAGACATTCAATAAATATTTGCCAAGTGAATAGTCAATGTGATGAGATTCTTTCTCCAGTTGGGAAGGAAAGCAGTCCAGGGATTACTTAAATATCCAGGGGCGAGGCCGGCCTTCAGGACATTTTCTCTGTCCCTAAGGAAAAGGAATCAAATCTGGGTTAACGAATACAAAGGAAAAAGCGCTTGTTTGCCTTGCAAAACAATTTCCCATGAGGTGTCTTTTAAAATCACTGATAAATACTGGATTTACACACAGGGTTGTTTTAGTACTTAAAGAAAGATGTCCCTGCGTTTGTGGTATCGACCTCACAGCTGTGAAGGATCTTGCTTCGGCGTCAATATTATAGATGATAAGCAGTATCTGTATTTCCATATATACTATCTATATTGCAATGCAAGGTTTCGAATCACTGTAGTACATATAAAACTTACCTCTCTGTGTGTGCGGGAAAAATCAGACTCCCAAATATGGAGCCTTCACAAGATGGACAGTACAGTATGAGAGACCCAAGGCCTGGCTTCGAATTAACATAGACAAGAGGAGTTCTGAGTTGCCTCCAAGTATAAGCGGTCTCCCATCTAGGAATGAAATATTGGCCTCAAATTTATTTATTTATTAATTTTGTCTTTTGTATATTTTAGGGCCGCACCCGCGGCATATGGAGGTTCCCAGGCTAGGGATCTAATCGGAGCTGTAGCCACCGGCCTGCGCCACAGCCACAGCAACTCGGGATCCCAGCCACGTCTGCGACCTACACCACAGCTCATGGCAACGCTGGATCCTTAACCCACTGAGGGAGGCCAGGGATCGAACCCGCAACCTCATGGTTCCTAGTCATTCATTTCCGCTGCGCCATGGCGGGAACTCCTTGGCTGCACATTTAGAGACCAGCATGCATTTCGCTTAAAGAAACATCCTTCTATTTGACACTCAAGATCCCCAGGCCAGTCCCCACAAGCTCTTGAACCCTGCACATGGTCAAGTTACGTAGAACACTGATTGGTACCTGCTTAAGCTCTGTCCTGGGGCAAGGACAGGTGGTTAGGAAGGAGAGAGCAGGCAGTTTCCTTTTCCTTTTCTGGGTGAGATGGGTGAGAGGGAGGCAAAGGGTAGGCTCCAGGCAAAATCTCCAGGAAGGTAAAGCCTGTACTTGCCAGCCTTCTCTCTCCTTTGCATCTCATGCACTCTTCGGGTCCCCCGTCCTGTCATCCCCTCTTCACATTTTGCCATCCCAGACCCAGGCTTGCTTTGCCCCTCAAAGAACCTTATGTTCCACCATTACCAGCCTCACTCAGCAATCAGAACCTCAGGTCCTTCAGCAGAGGTGGGTCTTAGGAAGGAAGCAGGTTCAGCGAAGTGAGGGAGAATTGCCTAACCCTCGGATAGCTTTTCACTTTGGGAGACTTTATTACTCTTTATCACCTTCGAAATGAATTCCCCAATTACAAAATTGCAGGTAAGTGTAAACCTCTGGCAACGGAGGCAGTAGGAGGGAGTTGGGGGTGTGTGTGGGGGGGTGATATGGGGGGGGGGGAGAAGTAAGCGGCACAAAGCTAGCAAGCCTATTTCTACCTTTCCTGTCTGAGTATCTGCCTGAGAAAACACTAAAGAAGGGCTTGAGCCATTTTCCATCCTGTGATCAAGATGTTTACCTCTGTTCAAAGACTTGACAAAATGAAAAAGAAAATGAAATAAAAGAATTTCAAACCTTACTGGGATCTACTTCCATCAGGAAACCAGGAGGAGACAGGGAGCTAATACACGTGAACAATGCACATTTCTTCCCTTTTTCCCTGCTTCCCACATCTCTTAATCTCAGCTGCCTTATCTGTAAAATGGGAGTAAGAAGAATCCCTCCTTCCTGGGGTTGTGGTGAGACTTAAACGAGAGCACGTAAAAGGCCCATCATCATGATTGGCATGTAACAGATGCACAGTAAATTCCAGGTGTTTTTTTTTTTTTTTTTTTTTTTTTTTTTTTTTAGGTGAACCATTTGTTCTTGGATCTTTTAGTTCAAAGAAAGGGGGAAGCAGTAGATGCTCAGGTTATTTCAGGAAGTGGAGCAGAACCCGGTTTTGAAGGAACTGCCCACCCAGAGAGCTAAAAGGAGAAAAGGAGAGGGGATGCCCTGGTACAGAAAGGGTATAGAAAAGGACAGGGCATGTCCCCATAGGACATCAGCCAGGATTTAGTAAGATCAAGAACCTGATTTTGGAGTTTCTGTCCTGGGGCAGTGGAAATGAATCTGACTAGGAACCATGAGGTTGCAGGTTCGATCCCTGGCCTCCCTCAGTGGGTTAAGGGTCCAGCATTGCCGTGAGCTGTGGTGTAGATCGCAGATGCGGCTCGGATCTGGCATTGCTGTGGCTGTGGCATAAGCTGGCAGCTATAGCTCCAATTAGACCCCTAGCCTGGAAATCTCTATATGCCGCAGGTGCGGCTCTAAAAAAGACAAAAAAAAAAAAAAAAAAGAAAAGAAAAAAAGAAAGAAAGAGCCTGATTTTGGTGCCAAGGAGCAGAAGAGTAAGTATACCCACTAGAAATTGAGAGCTGTGGTTGCTGCCTTTACTTTTAAGATGTCATCACCTGACTACAAGGTAGCAAACACCAGTGGGCCATTTTTTTGGTCCTGAAAGATGGTCTGGAGTTGTTGTTGGCCATAATGTCAATAAAAGCCACAGTGTGACATGTGACTTGGTTATTTCCAGTGTTCATGTGCTTATGGGATCCAACGGGAAGAGTCCTTCCTTCATCAGCTATTTACAGAACACTTAGAGAGGGCCACGTTTGGTTCTGGGGTTTCAAGAGTAAACAAGATACCTGGCATTTGCACCCACTGAGGTTACAATCTACCAGAGAATCCCGACACTGAACTAGTCATTCCAAATCTGATGGGTGGGAGGAAGGAATCAGTCCAAGGTGCTATGAGAGTGTAGGTCATGGGGGCTTGTCCTCATCATAGAGGGGCAAGGATGTCCTTGAGGAAATGACATTAAAGGAGGGGGTCAAAGAAGACTTAGGAGTTGGGGTTCCACACCATATTTTGTTTGAAAACCAGGTGTCACTGCTTTATTTATTTATTTACTTTTTGTCTTTTTTTGCCTTTTCTGGGGCCGCGCCCTCGGCATATGGAGGTTCCCAGGTTAGTGGTCTAATCGGAGCTGCAGACGGAGGTTCCCAGGTCAGTGGTCTAATCAGAGCTGTAGACGCTGGCCTACACCACAGCCACGGCAATGAGGGATCCAAGCTGCGTCTTCGATCTACACCACAGCTCACTGCAGTGCTGGATCCTTAACCCACTGAGTGAGGTCAGGGATTGAACCCACATCCTCATGGATACTAGTCGGGTTCGTTAACCACTGAGCCATGACAGGAACTCCCAGGTGTCACTGCTTTAAAAGAGTTTGAATTAGCAGTGGACTAGAGCATTGATTCTTCAGGTGACCCTTGTTACAATGTAGGTGCTTCTGGTAGGGACAACCAGATAAGCAATGAGGTCCAACTGGACAGCATAGGGAACTCTATCCAATCACCTGGGATAGAACATGATGGAAGAGGAGTTCCCATTGTGGCTCAGTGGAAACGAACCCAACTAGTATCCATGAGGATATGGGTTCAATCCGAGGCCTCGCTCAGTGGGTTAAGGACCCAGAGTTGCTGTGGCTGTGGCTGTGGCTTAGGCCATCAGCTATAGCTCTGATTCAACCCCTAGCCTGGGAAATTCCATATGCTGTGGGCATGACCCTAAAAAGACAAAAAAAAAAAAAAAAAACCATGATGGAAGATTACGTTTATATATAAACTTGGTTACTATGCCATACAGCAGAAATTGGCACGACATTGTAAATCAACTATACCTTAATAAAATATATAGATACTTTAAAAAAAGAAGAAGAAGAAAGAAATTCCACCAAAGAAAGTAGATAGCAGAGCCCTAAGCACAAGATAGGGAAATTTTGATGAAGGGAAAGATATAAATCTGAAGTATTACCTGAAAAGTCAGCATTAGTATGGCTCTCCTGGGGAAGGAGGTGACTGCTTAGGTGCTGGAATGGGGGCTGTGCGGGCAGTGGCCTATCAAACTGAGAAGTGTTTGATCATTTTGTTCAGAATTGCTGGAGCATGGTGACAATAAGTCCGACTAATTTTTAGGCGATTCTGTTATGTTTTCAAATTCTCCAGAGACAATGCACCCACTGATTGACTGCACCCGCCCTCCACCCCACCGCTCCTTATATGCCACTAGGTGGCAGTAAGACAGAAGTTGGAGAAAGGCAGATGGGCAAAGTTTTTAACCCAGTTCTCAGGAGCCTCTTACTTGGTAATTCAAGAAAATAAGTTCTCTGGAGTCGCATATCCCTCTTGGGATATGGCCTCTTCTCAAGCAACCAAAGTCATTGTATGCTTGCCTTGTTAGTGCCAAGGAAAGTAGCCATTTATGGCCCTAAGGTCATGTCAGGCAGAAAGGAGAATTGAGGCAATCAGTTGGTTGTCAGGCAACCCAAAACCCCCTTCTGCAGGGAATGGCCAATTGTTTCCTCAAATGTCTCTTTTGCTTTGGCTAGTGGAGGCCCAGTCTGAGTATGATTACTCTCCTGGATCTGAAACAAAGACACAATCACATGGGGTGGGATTGGAAAGGACCAGATATTAACCCCAAGCCACAGGCAAGGGGATGCCTGGAGCAAGACAACAGGCTTGAGGAGCCTCTGATGCAATGCAATGGGGAAGGAGGAGGATGTTTGGTCGAAAGGAAAAGGTCAACGTGCATTTGAAGTCAGAACTGTGGCCTATGGGACGCCCTGAAGTTTTGGAAACTGAGGACAAGCTCCAAGAATATTGAGACATTCTGGCAATGTTGAAGAGGGAACCCCTCCAGAAAAACACAAGACAATTCAAGCTGATTAAACAGCTCTGGATAGAAAGTGGGACTCTGGGTTGGATGGGATGGGAAAGCTTTGCAAGCAAGTATAGGGGAAGAAGATTCTGGGAAAGGAGAAGCTCAAAAAGCAGTCTTAACGTAGTCTGCTCAAGTTTGGGGTACACACTACAATCTCCCTGCGCTCCCGGCAAACTAAGTGGGCAGGTTTGGTCTTGGTCTCATATTTGGCAGCTCCCTTATCCCTTTTACCTTCCATCCCTGGCACTCAGCATCCTCTTGTTTCCCCTTGAGGGTCTTCCAACACTGAAAGAAGCTGGAGAACATGTGGGGTTGGGCTCTTTAGAGTGGTACCAGCTAAAAAAATAATCCATCAAAGTTTGTCTTCTGTCATAAATACAAAAAGAATCAATTTTGGAGTTCCTGTCGTGGCGCAGTTGTTAACGAATCCGATTAGGAACCATGAGGTCGCGGGTTCGGTCCCTGCCCTTGCTCAGTGGGTTAATGATCCGGCGTTGCCGCGAGCTGCGGTGTAGGTTGCAGACGCGGCTCGGATCCTGCGTTGCTGTGGCTTTGGCGTAGGCTGGTGGCTACAGCTCCGATTCGACCCCTAGCCTGGGAACCTCCATATGCCGTGGGAGCGGCCCAAGAAATAGCAAAAAGACAAAAAAAAAAAAAAAAAAAGTCAAAAAAAAAAAAAAAAACAAAAAGAATCAATTTCCCCTAAGCACACATGGAAGCCCAAAGGCTGACCTCTTTGGTCTACAAGACCTTTGTAGGGGGTGGGGGTGGGGGCATTTTTGATCCTCATTCTGCTTTTAGGATGGAATTGTTTAGTGAGCTACCCTGAAGCAATCCAGTGAATTCAGACTATCATATTAATGACTGCTAAGTTGATGCCTTACCAAGTGAAAACTTTGTATCCTATGAAACAGAGTTGTTATTTAACTCAGTGATTCCTCAACTCTTTTGAGTCCACATGACTTCTTTTGAGAATCAACACTTTCTCTGATTGTCCCCTGATGGTCATTGTACTTCTTGTATCTGCTGATTGAGAAACTATATAATGAAAAAGCTTCCTAGGAATTCAGCCACATGTTTAGAAGATTTCGTGCTTTGTTAATCACAACAGAAGATGTGTCTGCCTTATAAATAAGTAGTAAGTATGTGTAAGACACATTTATCCAAAATAAAGACAATGCTCAGTCCACAGGCAGATTTGCGGGTCCCTCACTATAACTCCCTGGGTCACCTGAGAGTTGTAGCCTCCGATTACGAACCACTGTCTTAACCAGAAGAAATGATTGAAACAGGAAGTTTAATCTCTTTGCATGTTTCATACTGAAGATACTTTTGTGCCAGCAGGATAGGGTGGAGTTTCTCCCATGTACCTCACAGATGTGTTTTCCATAGGAGGTCTGTCTGGGCAGGGCTAGTTAGTAGCCTACAAAGGAAAAAAATGAAAAAAAAAAAAGCTCACATTTCAGGGGGTTACCCGAAATGCTCATTTTGATGACTTCCACAAAGACCAGTGCTTGAGGAAGTTCGTGGAACACTCAGGATTTGACTTTGGGAAGAAAAGTTGGCCAAACAACAAGCTGTGAATCAAAGTTTGACTACCACAAACACTAAAGAATCACTTTCCCTCGAACAGAGCTGATAGAGAAGAGTTGTACAACTCAGAATATACTAGACACCACTTAATTGTACACTTTAAAAGAATGAATTTCATGATATGTGGATTATGTCTCGGTAAGGTGTTATTTGAAAAAAAATACCACAATTGTCATCAGGAGTATTGGCACAGTTGCCATATTAAGTTCCCCATATTTGAGCTCTTTGTATCTCTAAGATCCGTATGAATTTCAGCTGTCCTCAGCTCCACAGAAGGCTGACTCTTATTGCTATCAACTATCTGTATATCCTGAGAAGATGATGATAAAAAATCAGGTAGTGAAGTAGAATGAAGTGCTTAAAACACCAACATTAAAATCAGATAGCCTGGGTCCCTGGGCTCACTGGATGACCTTGGGTAAGTCATTCCATCTCTCTGAGCCTCATCTTACTGTTGCTCCTGAGGCACTTGCTCCAGTCCCCTAACATATCTTTGAGAAATAAATGAGTTAATGAACCCCAAAATGGTTAGCATCCTACCTAGCTGATGTAAACTGACCTACTTCACTTGGTGATGCCCAACTATTATTTGATAAATAATGATAGCTGGCCAAGAAGTTTGAATTAAGGAGGTCTAGCTACTCCTCTACACTCTCCACCCCAGATTATAATAAAAACAAGGGCTTAGATAAAATTTTGCCTTCTATAGACATTATCCGTTAGCGCAATGTACATAACAACACATCATGAAACCTGGCCTATAAACTTGATGAAGCCCCAGATCTCTGTCCTTTTAAGTGCTCTGAGCACATCTCATGAAAGGCACAGCACATATCCTCTAGTTGGCATCGTGCAGTCGGAAATCCTCCTAAACTAATGGTTGAGCACAGAACCCGTCTGAGATCAACTCACTCGTGTCAGCCTATGGAGGTTTTAATATGATAAAAGCCTTGGTTGTTTCTTATACTCTGTTCATGCAAAGATAAGGAGTGTCTTCAATTTAGTACAGCTAATCCACACATATTGAATACTTTTCACTTTACAAAGAAGAGCCCATTTCGAACATTCATCATACTAGGACATTAGTTTCACCCAGAGAAAAGACTTGACAGGCAATCGGCTAATTAGCAATATGCCAGCTCTTGAGTGAGATATCAATAACAGAAGGACTTATAATTGCCACCTCTGCTGTGTAATCCTTTCTAATGAATTATCTCTGGCTACCCTGGTCTATGCACTCTTAACAGCATACTCAATTCTTCATATAGAACCTTTCAAGTTCTGTTCTCTCTATGTTGCAGAATTATGGGCAAAGGGTTCTTTGTGATTTTCCTCTATTTTCTTTTCCATCCGTGTGGGTTCTGTAGTGATATCTTTTTTTTTTTTTAATTACAGATATCGGTATTTTTTGTCTACTCTTTTTTTCCGTTGGTCAATCTGGCCAGAGTTTTGTCAATTTTATTGATCTTTTAAAAGAACCAGCTTTTGGCTTCACTGATTTTCTCTTGCTTTTCTATTTTTAGATTCCTTGATTTCTGCTCTTGTTTTTATTATTTCCTTCTTCTGCTTAACTTAGGTTTAATTTGCTCATCTTGTTCTAGTTTCACAAAGAAGAAATTTAGATTACTGATTTTAGATCTTATTTATTTCTAATATAAGCATTAATTGCTATAAGTTTACCTCTAAGCATTGCTTTAATTGCATCCCACAGCAACGCCATGCTGTATGTTTATTTTCATTCATTCAGTTCAAAATATTTTTAAAAATTTCCCTTGAAACTTCATCTAAGACCAATGGCTTATGTCGAAGTATATTCTCTCATTTTGAAACATTTGGAGATTTTCTATATATTTTTGCTGTTGAATTTTAGCTTCATTCTGTTATCATTGCATTATTTCCATTCTTTTAAATGACTTAAGGTGAGTTTTGTGGCTTGGAATATGCTTTCTTTTGGTGTACGTGCTTCGTGCACTTGAAAATAATGTTTATTCTCCTGTTGTTGGGAGAAGTGTTTTATACATGGAAATTAGGTCAACTGTTGATAATGTTATTTTGGTCTTCTGTGTCCTTACTGATTTTCTTTACACTTGTTCTATCAGTTGCTGAGAGGAGTGTTGAAGTCTCCGACAATAATTATTGGTTTGTCTATTCCTCATTACTTCTATAAATTTTTGCTCAAATATTTGAAGTCCTATCGTTAGATACATACACATTTTTAAGTGTTAATTCTTTAACGAAAATTGACTCCTTTATAATTATGGAATACTTTCAATATCTCTGATAATATTCCTTGTTCCCAAGTCTACTTTATCTGATATTAATATAGCTATTCCAGCTTTCTTTTGTTTAGTGTCTTCATGGTATATCATTTTCCGTCTTTTACTCTTTAACCTATATGTGTCTTTATACTTTAAGTGGGTTTCATGTAGACAACACATGGTCGATACATTAGTCAGGCTTCTCTAGGAAAATAGAACCAATACAATATGAAGATAGATAGATAGATAGGAGTTCCTGTTGTGGCCCAGCAGAAATGAATCCGACTAGTAACCATGAGGTTGCAAGGTTCGATCCCTGGCCTCACTCAGTGGGTTTAAGGATCTGGCATTGCCGTGAGCTGTGGTGTAGGTGAAAGACGCGGCTTGGATCCCACATTACTGTGGCTGTGGTGTAGGCTGGCAGCTGTAGCTCTGATTCGACCCTTAGCCTGGGAACCTCCATATGCCTTAGGTGCAGTGCTAAAAAGACAAAAAAATAATTGGAAGAGGACTAGGCATCATATCTCTTTCTTGGTTATAGGCAGGGCCACATACAACAATTTATCCTTGACCTTAGCAGTGATATCTCAAAATTCTCCCCACCACTGGACCCTTAGAAATGTCACTGGGGTAAGAGGCTCTGAGGTTTAATCTGTTTCCCACCTTCTGACAGGCAAGTGTCTTATCAATGTGGCTAAAGTTGTTGCTCTTTCTTGCTCATTAGGTACAGTCAACAAAATGCCAATAATGTAACTGACCAGTGTGATACTTTATGGAAGGGAAAGTTGATTAAGATCCCTGCAAACTAAAACTCTCCACAGGGCTGGAGAGTTGATATACCTCTGAGGTAGGACAGTGAAGGTGTATTGCTGAGAGCAAACTACTTCTGGTGGGCTTTATTGTCAGTCAATAGTTGCATTCAAGACACTAGGGTTGATTTACTCATGCAAAGAAACCACATCTGGTACAGCAGATGCAATTAGAGTCACGGCCTGGTTAAGCCTATATTAATCCACTGTCATTCTCAAAGATCCATCCACCTTCTGCATAAGCTGAATAGAAGAGTTGACTGGGGATGTGGTGGGAATCACCACCATTCCTGCATTTTTCAGTCCTTGATGGTGGTACTAATCTCTGCAATTCCTCCAGAATGTGTTATTGATTTGGATTTATTATTTTTCTAAAGCTGTCTATAGGCAGTTCTAGTGGCTTCCAGTTGGCTTTTCCCACCATAATAGCCCTCAATCCGCCGGTCAGGAAACCAATGCAGAGTTTCTGCCAGTTGCTCAGTATGTCTGTTGCAATTACACATTCTGGAACTAGAGAAAAACCACAGGATTGGCTCAGGGACCCACTGTGAGACAGACTGGAGATAAAACTCCATTGACCACTTGACTTCCCTAAGTCTCTCCTCTGATTGGTGGATCACCGTGATGATTTGGGTCTCCTGGAATTACTGTCAGTTCAGAACAAGTATCCAGTAGTCCCCCAAAATCTGACTATTTCCTTTCCTTGAAGTATAGGTAACTTAATAAAAAGTCATAGGTCCCTTTGGAAGAGGCTGGGAGAAAGATTAACAGTATACATTTTCAGTAGTATATGGGGGTTCTTTCTCAAGGGGCTCTGAGTCTATAAACTGGCTTAAGTCTGGGAATTGATTGAAGGTCCATGACTTTCTTGGCCCTTAGAAGTTTCAAGTTAGACTTTTGTTCACTTATCCTACATTCCTGCTTATGTAAATCAAGATAGTAGGCTTCCTATCTATTTCATTTCTAGGAACACCAGGATCAATTAGTCAAAGCCATAGGACTGCATGAGTCAAACTATTGCTGCTTTGACTCTACTGTCTATTGTGGTAACATGCCCACTTTGCCTTTGGTGGTGGAGTGCACAACTTGGCCCTTGCCATCCTGGGAGTCAATTATTCTGATTGCATTTAGGTTTCTCAGCTCAGTGACCATAGTTCCCAATTTAAGATCACTCTAGAGAATAGTAATCACAAAGCTTTCTAAAGATGCCAGGACTCACCTCCATGAATTTCTTTCTTGACAATATTAGTAAAATATGTGTCTTCTGTACCCTCCCAGGTTAGTCGAGTAGGTCTTAAGTGACAAATCCACACTGACATTCCAGTTTCCCTAAGCCATTGAGCCCTTTCCTCTACATTAAACCAAGGGAGGACCAAAATTTCCAATTTGCTCATAGCAGGCCACATTTTGGCCCATGTTTTAGACAATGAAACAAACAAAGTGTTAGAGACTTAGCTCCCCAAGCTGCAACATTAGCTGCAGTATCTCTTCTCAGTGAGCCCATGTCAATAAGATCAGTCAGATCCAACCTTCCATTTCTTCTACCAGTAGCTTACATTCTTAATATCCATTCCCACACATGGTTCTCAGATATCTGTCAATATTAATCAGAAAACTCAAGTAGTCTATTTTTTGGAGTGTAGTGCATCTCCAAATGGATCACACATTGTACCACACCTTTAGGAGCCTGCTGGGACTTGGGTCTAGTTATAGGTCCAGAAGCAAAGAGAGATAGTGTGGGTGGGCTCTGAGGAGAACCAGCATTGTCTTGCATGGCAATTGCCTCAGAGAAAGCCATTACACTCTCCTCAGGTAATACAGGCTTGATCCCCTCAGATGGAGATGAAAAAGCCAAAACCTCCATGGGTAGATAGGCCACTGGCATCTAGAGGCCACTTCCACTGGGATTAAGAAGGCCACTTCTGCTGGGGGTGGGGAGGTTGCTTCCACTGGGCGTGGAGAGACCTCTTCCACAGATAAAGAAGAATCATCAGAAGAACCTAAGTTCTCAATATTCCCAGCTTGATCAGGGTCTTTCCACATATCCTCAACCCAATTTATAGGATCCAATTCTTTCCTAATCAATGCTCTCACTTTTTTTTTTTTTTTTTTTTTTTTTGTCTTTTTCTAGGGCCTCATCCATGGCATACGGAGGTTCCCAGGCTAGGGGTCTAATCGGAGCCGAAGCCGCTGGCCTATGCCAGAGCCACAGCTACTCCAGATCCAAGCTGCGTCTGCAACCTACACCACAGCTCATGGCAATGCCGGATCTTTAACCCACTGAGCAGGGCCAGGGATCGAACCCTCAACCTCATGGTTCCTCGTCGGATTCATTAACCACTGAGCCACGATGGGAACTCCAATGCCCTCACTTTAACAGTAGAAATCCTGTGAGGCTTGAGAGTTCAACTCAAATTGTAATTCAGCCAGTTGCAAGATGAGATTCAGGTTCCATTGTTTGATTTTCAGCAATTTCAGCCCTATGGCTACAGGAGATAAGGGTATAGTTTAAGGCACACATAGAAGCTCTTAGGTCATTTACGTAGTGCTTGAGCTGGGAATTTGAGTCCCTGAATTCATCCCTTTCTTTCACCACTTTGTCCAGTGATATTAGGAGCAGCCAACCAATGTCCTTACATTTGTTAGTTTTCAAAAATTTTTTGAAAGTATCATATACAATTTTTTGAAAGTACCATATACTTAGCTCCCTCATCTCACAAGTAGTTATATAGAAACATTTCATGCAGATATTCTGTGTTTCTCTATTAACAGTTCATGACACGTACTATCAGTGGTCTCTTTCCTCCAAGAAATAGAGTTATTAGCATCTTTGAATCTAATCGTTTAGAGAACCAATTCCAGGAACCCCAAAACCAATTCAGAAAACTCATTCTTAAGATTCTGTTCCTCTAAGACCACTTTTAGTACTAAAATCTGTATTAGTCAGGGTTCTCAAGAGAAGCAGAACCATTTTAATGTATATCTCTCCCAGGAGATATTAATTAATTTATTATGAATAATTGGCTCTTGCAATTATGAAGGCTTCTCTGAGAACCCCACAATCTTCCATTTGCAAGTTGTAGACCCAGGAAAGCTGATGATATACCTCAATCTAAGCCTGAAGTCCTGAGAACCAAAGTGGCCAATGATATAAATCCCAGTCTGGGGGCTAGAATATGCAATTAAATGTCCCAGCGCAAGCAGCGAGGCAGGAAAAAAAGGGCAGTTTCCTCCTTCCTCTACTTTCTGTTTTATTCAGGGCTTCTCCAGATGGGATGATGTCAATTGGGAAAGGCAATTTACTTTAATGAATCCATTGATTCAAATGTTAATCACATGTGGAAACACTTTTACAGTCAAAATCAGAAATAATGTTTAATCTGGACAGCCTCTGGTCAGTCAAGTTGACACACAAAATTTACCATCACTGTTTAGTCTTGTGTTTTTATGCATTCTGACAATCTCTATCTTTGGACTAGTACATTTTGGACCTTTATGTAATCATTGATGTGTGTGCATGTAAGTCTACCATTTTAATAATTTTTCAAACTGTTCCAGCGTTTCTCTTCTCCCGCTTTCTTTTGGATCATTTGAATGTTTTTAGTATTCCACTCAAATTTATCTATTGAGTTTTTTATTTCCCTTGTGCATTTTATAGCTTTTATTTTTTCATTTTATAGCTTTTAAATAAGCTTTATTGATATATAATTTACATGCCATTTTAACTGTACTGTTCACTGAATTTTGATAAACTAATATAGTTATGAAACCACCCCAGAGCAACCACTAAAAATATAAAGAGCTTCATTTAAATTCAACAGACAGGCAAACTAAAATGATAGAAAGCATAGCCATTGATTTTTAAAGGAATCTCTTTATGTTTTTAGTGGTTGCTCCAGGGATTAAAATATATCTCCTTGACTTTCCACAACTTTGGTTTTATAATTACTATTTTATTGCTTCCAGTGGAATGTAGACCTTACCATCATGTGAGTCCATATGTACTCCCCTCCATATGTTGGAGTCTTATTATGTGTATTCCATTTATATTTATTGGACTCTCCATCAGACAGTGTTATAATGTTGGCTTTCAACCATTATGAGTTTTTTAAACTTAGAGGAAGATGTATAGTTTACTGTATTTACTAGATATTTACCATTTTTGTTGCTCTTCCTTTATCTTCAAAGATCCCAGTTTCCCTCTGGTATCATTTCCTATCTACCTCAAATGTAAAAACAAGTAAATGTAAAATACAAGTATGATCGGTGCTGCAAAAGAGATTTACATGGAGCTGTGAGAGTTTGTATTATAGAGATTTGACCAGAGAAGGCATCTCTGAGGGAGTGATATTTGAGCTGAGGATAAGTAAGAGTAAATTAGGCACAACAAACAAACAAAATCAAAAATAATGTTTTTGGAAGGAACATGATGAGTGACTCTGTATCTCCTATCTTGCTATCTAAGCAGTCTGTTGAATGAGGGCATGACCCATGTTTCAAATCTCTGTATTCTCCATCATTCCCAGTAAGCATGATAGGCATCCTGGACAATTCTGATGATATTTGTGACAAGCAAGAGCTGCAAGGCTTGTTCTTCCCTTTTCCTGCCTGGCTACCCCAAATCTGGGAAACCAACTGTACAGAGAAAGCTTAAGGGTATTAAAGTACTCTAGCTAGAAGACACTAAAGGGAACCAGCAGTTTGGATGATGAATGTAACCCTCTTTGTTAGCATTTTGGCTGCCGTATCACTTCAAAAGCATTTGCTCCACAGACTCAGCCTTGAGAATCTAAGAAGTTGTGCTGAGCAGAGGACACTGCGGGCTGAGTCTCCTCGTGTTCCCCTGTGGCATTCAATTCTGAAGCCCATGACCCTCTGGAGGGGCATTCTTTACAAACCAAGGGCTCCATTTCATCACATGTGGTGAAAGGATTGGAATCATCAGGCACCTGCAACAATTTTATTTCCAGGATTCTTTCTCTTGTCAACTACGGATCAGGAAACAAATGCATGAAAGTGGATATATTTTTTCCTCATTCAAAGAATGAGCAGCTGACATCATTTGCAGTGTGGAACTGCTGAAAACCTTGAACAATCCATTTCAGGGCATTTTCTGGGGGAACATTTCCATCTGGTGTAGAGATATGTACCAATCCAACCTCAGGACCCATCCATTTTGCTTAGTGCTTTGCAGTATTTTAAGAAGTTTTATTTCCATTTGTAAGCAAACTTGGAGACATTTGCTTACAAATAAGCTGCTACTTCCAGAGCCACATAATATCCCATTCATGCCAAAAAAGGAAGGCGCCCAGTATTCCCAGCCAAGGTCTTGAAATTCAATTGGATTTCAACAGCGTGGGCCACATGCCCACTGCCAATCAATCACTGTGGCCAGGAGATGAAAGGAGTGACTTGCTTATCCTAGGCCATGTGGCCCACCTGGGGATAGAGTCAGCTGCCTCAAAACTACATATATCCCCAAATGGGAATCAGGACTGGTGGGAAGGGACAAGATAGAAATGCATAGTAGGAAGACAAATAACAAATGCTCACTCTGTGCAATCGTAATTATTGCTTGTGTTGGATAAGTGTGTTCGCTTTAAACTTGTCTAAGTCCGTTCCTGTCCATTAGCATACCAGAGTATTGTAACAACCCTGGAAGGTAGCTTAGACTGGAAATACCATTCCCATATAGCTGAGGAGATTGGAAGCTCAGATGTGGCAAGTGAATTAGACACTTGACTCTCAAGCCGTAGAAATCTGAGTTCTCTAAACACCAAATCAACGTGTTGAGGTGTATTCATTGTATCTTATTTTTAAACCCCATGACCCATTCCCACTATCCTTTTTCTACTTATTTCCATGGCAATTCTAAAATGTTTAATGTGTAGCTTTTTGTTTGAAGGTGTTCTTTCAAATTGTTCATTGTATCATGTGCATATATTCTTAATCTATATGAGTGGTCCTATGTTATGTATCTCATTCTGTTTCTTACTTTTTTCATTCACCATCATGTTTTAGATCAATCTCTGCTGATATGTGTATATTTATGTGTTACTTCCAACTATTGCATGATACTCCATGGCATGCATCCACCATATTTTACCAAGCCACTCTCTGAGTAGAGGGTTCCCCCCGGGATTCTGCTAAACTTCCTCCACCACAAATAACACTTCCACAGATATCCTCATATATATCCCCTTATGGGCTTGTGTGGGGATTTTCATACACACACGCGCACACACACACACACACACACACACATATTTGGAAGCAGAATTGTTGGATCATAGTGTAGGGGTATATTTAATATGACTAAGTTAGCTATATGATTCCCTAAGCCAGTGAGGCCTTCTTGGCCACGTTTTCTTCCATTTCGATCTCCGTGTAGCATTTCATATGCGTCTTTCATGCTTTACTATCTCTGCTAAGCACTTATAACTATATAATCAATGAAATAATGTATGTTATTCTATTATCTTATTAAAATAAAAAGTTATTATTATAAGATTTTAACAGATTTTTGTCTATTCACCGCTCACATCCCAAGCCCCTGGAACGACACTTGACACATAGATGGTGCTCACTAAATATTCTTTGATGGAGTGGAGTAGTGCTTGGAGTAGTGCCAAATTGTTCTCCAGAAGAGCTGAACCAGTCTACATTGTATAGCAATAAGGGTTCTTATATCCCCATGTCTTCATCAACACATCAGTTTTTTAATTTTTGCCAGTCTGAGAGCTTCTTAGTTAAACTTGTATTTCTCGAATTAGTAATGAGTTTGAGCACTTCTTCAAAGATTTCATTTTAGGAGTTCCTGACACGGCTCAGTGGTAAACGAATCCAACTAGGAACCATGAGGTTGAGGGTTCGATCCCTGGCCTCGATCAGTGGGTTAAGGATCTGGCATTGCCGTGAGCTGTGGTGTAGGTCACAGACGCGGCTCGGATCTGGCGTGGCTGTGGCTGTGGCATAGGCTCCAATTGGACCCCTAGCCTGGGAACCTCCATATGCCAAGGGAGCATTTAGAAATGGCAAAAAGACAAAAAACAAACAAAGATTTCATTTTATCTACGTGCTGCCCTTGGGGGTGAATGCTTTGTCACTAAAGAGGCCAAGCGAGTTCTAGTAAAGATTCCCAAACAAATGACCTGAGCTGCACATCCATACCCCTAGCTAAGAGCAAGCACAGTCAGGATGTCTAAGCCTAATTTGCAAAGAAAACTCTAAATCCCCACCATCAAGGGTTCAGAACATCAGCTTCAACTTTACCTCCCAAATTATGTATCCTTTGGCTGTGAGAAACTCCCTGACAGAGCCTGTGGAAGAAGTCTAAATTCCATGGCACTCTTTACTTAGTAAACATAAAATTGTCTTAATAGCCATTTTTTCCTCATTAACCCCAGTTAACACACCCAAGAAAGTCTGTGTCCCAGGATTAGCTAATAAATGAAGCTCACGTTTCAAATGCCGTAGCCTTACTTTCCAGGCCTTTCCCAGATCCTCTCAACTCACAGTAGAAAGCTTTTTTTTCTTTTTTAGAGCCACACCCACAGCATAGAGAAGTTCCCAGGCTAGGGGTCAAGTCAGAGCTAACAGCTGCTGGCCTATGCCACAGCTATAGCAGTGCCGGATCCGAGCTGCATCTGTGACGTATACCACAGCTCACGGGAACCTCAGATCCTTAACCCACTGAGTGAGGCCAGGGATCGAACCCGCATCCTCATGGGATACGAGTCAGATTTGTTTCCACTGCGCCACAACGGGAACTCCAGTGGAAAGCCATTTTCAGCTTCATCTCCTCCTCTGATCCAAGCAGCTTGGTGTGCCTAATGGGCAAAGGCTTAGGATTAAGGCGATAAAGCTCAAAACATTCATTTACTCTACCTTTATTGAGAACCTACAATGTGCCAGAAAGCACCTTAGGCACCGGGGATATGGTTCCTGACTTCAAGCGATGTACAATCTTGTGGTTAAAGAGATACACTATATAAACAAGGACATTCAGAGGCTGTGATAAAGTTTATGCTGGAAGGAAACAAGGAGAGCACAGGGGAGGGGCACGTGACCTGGATCGGGAAGGGAGAAACAGAAGCAAATAAGAGAAAGAAGGCTCCCCAGAGGCATATTGCTTGAACCGAAACTACAAGATCAAGTAGAATCTTACCCGAAGGACTGGGGGAGGACGTCAAAAAGAACAGCTTGTGCACCCTCTAAAAACTTTTAGAGGTCCCACTGTGGCTTAAAGTGAGGGTAGGATGCTGTGGTAGACTTTGGTGCTTTTTTGCCACCTAATACAGCTGTCTCCTACCCTATGATCATGAGAACCTGGCAAGATAGCACTTCCTAGCCTTCCCCCCCCCCCCCCGCCCCCTTGTGTTCAGGGATGTCCAATGAATTGTGAGAAGTGATGCCTGTCTTTTCTGGGCTGAGCATTTAAGTACCAGAGTAAGAGCCCCCAGGCTATCTTCTTCCCTCTTCCTTGGTGACAGGCAATGATCCAGGTGGCAGAGGCCCCATCAGCCTTTGTCACAGAATAAAGACACAGTGGAGCAGGGTCCCTGATGACTTGCAACAGACAAGTAGCATGAATAACAGATAAAGTTTTATTATTTTATACCACTAAGATTTTTTTTTAAATTTCCTACTGTGGCATAACCTAGCTTATCTTACCTAAGGCAGAAGGGAAGAGTAGCAGGAATGAGCTATGAAACAAAGACCTCATCATGATGAACCTCTTTATCCTGTAGGATTAGTGGTGGTTAACTCCTGTTCTACAGAATCCTTGGGGCCTCGGGGAATGTGGGAGACCTAAAATATTCAGGGACCCAGTCCTCTGAGCTTCACTCTGTTTTTATCTTTATTTCAAATGTACATAAAATACATCGGGTATATTGGGGTTTATTTAAATATTTCTTTTCTTTAAAAGACTCCACTGCCAAATATAACAAAAATGATCAAAACACCCAGAAGAATCATAATTAGCCTTGATTTGAGAAAGAGTACTCCGGGTACTCTCTGGAGAATGAATTGTAACGAGGCAAGACTGAAGGCAAGGCACTCACTTAGGAAGCTATTGCAGGAGCCCGGATGAGAGACAATGGTGAACTGGACTAAGGTGGCCAGGGGAGGTGAGAGAAATAAATTTTGAAAGTTTATTTAGGAGATAGAATCCACAGACCTGGTGGCAGATTGGCTGGCTGTCAGGGACGAGGCGGAGGAAGAGATCAGTGATGACCCCAAGGCTTCTAGTGCCATTCACTAAGATGGGAAGCACAGGAGGAGAAGCAGCTTAAAGGGGAAAGCAATCAGTTCAGTTTTGAACATGTCACCACGTGCCTGTGAGGCAGTCAAGTAGGAAGGAGTCCCGCGAGAGAGGTCTGGGTTCAAGAAGCCCCAGTTCCACCACTTAGTGGCTATGAGAACTTGGGCACGTCAAGTTGGTTATATCAAACGATGTGAATTTTAAACTGCCAAATAAATGGCAATAACGAATATTTTCATGGGGACCTAAATGGATATAGGGAGGAGGGAAGATTTGTCCAGGGACATTCAGGACTTACTTGGCCTGCAGAGCAACTACAGAGCTCTGTCTGATTCGCGGTGGCATCACCAGGGACATTCCAATCTCTGGGAAACTTATCCCAACAAAGAAATTATTTCCAGTGGGTTGGTGTCATGGCGATTTAGCTGATTTGGGGCAGGGGCGGGGGATTTGGAGGAAGGCTGCCTAATCCTGGGCAGTGGGAAATTGGGATAAGGCCAATGTAAATGTGGCAGGCTGGGAAACATTTTTGCTGACAGAAAGTATTTTTAAATTTGTTTTTTTATTGTGGTTTTATATATATGTGTGTATATATAATAAAATATACCATTTTTAATATTTTTGCATGTACAATTCAGTGGCATTAAGCACATTCAGTGCTATGCAGCCGCCGATACCTATGTCCAGAACTTCATCATCCTAAACTGAAACTCTGTATCCATTAAACAATAACTCCCCATTATGCCGCCCACTCGTCCCTGGAACCCTCTCTTCTACTTTCTGTCTCTATGAATTTGACTATTCTAGGTATCTTACACAAATTGAATCATATAATATTTGTCCTTTTGTGTTTGGCTTATTTCACTTTGCATAATGTCTTCAGGGTTCATCCATGCTGCAGCATTATCAGACTTTCATTCCTTTTTAAGGCTGAATAGTGGTGCCTCATTGTACGTATAGACCACATTTTATTCACCCATTCATCCACTGATGGACATTTAGATGGCTTCCATCTTTTGACTATTGTGAATAATGCTGCTAAGACTATTAATGTACCGACATCTGTTTGAGCCCTTGCTTTCAATTATTTTAGGTATATACCTAGAAGAGGAACTGCTGAACCTTATGGTAAGTCTATGTTTAATACTTTGAAGAGCCACTATACTATTTTCCACAACGGCTGCACCATTTGACATTCCCACCAGCAAGGCACAATGATTCCAATTTCTCCACATCCTTGCCAACACCTGTTTTTTTCTATTTTGGGTTTTTTTTTTTTTTTAAAGAGCTAATATAATAGGTATGAAGTGGAAATCCATGATTTGGTTTCCATTTATTCTAATTATTAGGGATGTTGAGGATATTTTTATGTGTTCATTGGCCATTTTTATAGCTTCTGTAAAGAAATATCTATTGAAGTCATTTTCCCATTTTTGATTTGGGTTGTTTGTTTTTGTCATTAAGTTGTAGGAGTTCTTTGTATATTTTGAATATTAACCCTTTATCAGGTATATGATTTGCAAATACTTTCTCTTACTTCCTGGGTTGCCTTTTCACTCTGTTCTTTTTTTTAATCTTTTCATTATGATACTTTCTAGGCTCTATACTACAATAATAAATGGAGATGGAAGGAGTGGACATCCTGTTACATCCTTCAATTCAACAGAAACGTTTTCAATATTCAATATAACATGATGTTTTCTACATTCCCTTCATCAAACCAACAAATTTGTTTCTTTTTCTTTTTTATAATGATTTTTATTTTTTCTATTATCATTGGTTTACAGTGTTCTGTCAATTTTCTACTGTACAGCAAAGTGACCCAGTGACACACACACACACACACACATATATACATTCTTTTTCTCACATTATCATCCTCCACCATGCTCCATCATAAGTGACTAGATATAGTTCCCATTGCTATATAGCTGGATCTCATTGCTTATCCATTCTGAAAGCAATAGTTTGCATCTATTAACCTCAGATTCCCAGTCCACCCCACTCCTCACTCTGTTCTTTGTAACACAGAAAGTTTTAATTTTGAAGAATTCGAATTTATTTTTCCTTTTGTTGCTTGTGCTTTTGCTGTTATATCCAAGAAATCATTGCCAAATCCAATGTCATGAATCTTTTCTCTTATGTTTCCTTCTAAGAGTTTTATAGTTTTGGCTCTTATGTTAGGTCTTTGGTCAGTTTTAAGTTAATTTTTATGTATGGTGGAAAGTAAAACTCCATCTTAATTCTTTTTTTCATGTGGATATCCAGTTTTCCCAGCACCATGAGTGAAAAAGATTTTCGGAGTTCCCTCTGTGGTGCAATGGGACAGGTGGCCTCTTGGGAGCGCTGGGACTAAGACTGGATCCCTGGCCTGGCACAGTGGGTTAAGGATCTGGCATTGCTGCAGCTGTGGCTTGGGTCACAACTGTGGCTCAGATCTGATCCCTGGCCCAGAAACTCCATATACTGTGGGGCAGCTAAAAAAAAAAAAAAAAAAAAAAAAAAAAAAAAAAAAAAACCAGAGAGAGAGAAGGACTGTCTTTTCCCCATTAAATGATCTCAGAACCCTTGTCAAATATCATTTGGCTATAAATACTAGGGTTTCTATCTGGGTAATTCATTATATGCCATCAGTTTATGCATCTGCTTTAGTGCCAGCACCATACTATTTTGATTAGTTTAGGTTTGTACAAAGCTTTGAAATCAGGAAGTATGGAATATCCAAACTTGTTCTTCTTTTTCAAGATTATTTTGGCTATTTAGGGTCTCTTGAGATTCTATATGAATTTTTAGGATTTCTTTTTCTAATTTTGCAATAATTGTTGTGATTGCATTGAATCTGTAGATTGCTTTAGGAGAAATCATTTTTAAAAGTCATTTTCACAGATGATTTCGTATTGTTAAACCAGCCATTGTATTTTATATGTTTTTTGGTAAAAGGTGCATTCTTGAGTAAAAAAAAACTAGAAGAGGCAAAGATAATAATGATAAAAATCTGAAGAACAATGTTCTGGTTGAGGAGTCAAAATCTTGGGCTCTGCAATATAATTATGGTTACAGCCTGCATCTTTTTTGCAGTCATTGGCATGCACTGTGCCCTCGGTTTCTGTCTATTTTGTGACCCAAAGGACCTTTGAGTTACCTCAAAATAGTTTAAAAATAATCAGGAATTTTGATATTAAATGTAGCTCTCTAGGGCTATACAAAGAGACTTTATAGAAAAGCTTTATTAATGGCTCATAATTCTTATTAAATCAATCACTCTTATTGCAACCAAAGGAAATAAAATGACTGTGTGTTTGTTGACATGATGATATATCTGCCTTATCTGATGAAGTCATCTACAAAGTCTTGAGGAGCATCTAGAAAGAATCGCTTAGAAGGCTGAGAAAAACTTAGGAACAAAGTGATGCCCCTCAAACCTAACACACCAGTTCCAAACTTCCGGAGTCCAGACAAGCTATCTCCTCTTCCCCACATTACATCCTGATGGCACTATGAACATTTATAACACCAAGCGAAAGTCAAATGGAGCCAGAAGGCAGATGATATCACCATCCTACTATCAGCCAAATTTGGACCTTCCCTACTAGACAAGAGGCCGTACCTACAACTTCACCTATGGAGAATTTCTCCTTATTGTTACCTATAAGTTCTTACCTGTTCAAGTCCTGTATTAGTTACCTATTGTTAAATAACAAATTACCCCAACATTTATTGGCTGTAAACAACATATTTTTTACCTTACAATTTCTGGGGTTTAGGAATCCAGGAGAAGCTTATCTGGGTGGTTCTGGTTCAGAGTCTCTCCTAAGGCTGAAATCAAAGTGCTAGTAGGAATTGCAGTCATCTCAAGGCTCAATTGAGGAAAGATTCACTTTCAAACTCACTTTTTTATATGATTGTCATTCGGCAGGGTCCAGAGTTCAGGCTTTTAAGTTAAGACGTTTATATGTAGACCAACGGAACAGAATCAAGATTCCAGGAATAAATCCATGCATATAGTGTGAACTAATATTTGACAAGCAAGTCAAGAATACTCAATGGAGAAAAGACAATCTCTTCATAATAATCTCTTAAGTAGTGATGTTGGAAAAATTGCAAAATAATGAAAGTAGACTCTTACCTTATGCCACTCACAAAGAATAACTGGAAATGGATTAAAGACTTAAATGTAAGAACTGAAACCATAAGACTCCTAGAAGAAATTATAGGAGAAAATCTCCTTGGCAATGGTCTTGCAATGATTTTTTGAATATGCCAACTAAAGCAAAAAGCAACAAAATAAAAAATAAACAAATGAAATTACATCAAACTAAAATGCTTTTGCACAGTAAAAAAAAAAAATCAAAAGCTGATCAACCAAATGAAAAGGTAAACTACAGAATGAGAGAAAATAATTGCAAATCATATATCTGATGACAGGTTAATATCCAAAATATATACGGACCACATATAGGTCAATAGCAAAACAACAAAAAGTCAGGAGTTCCTGTCGTGGCTCAGTGGTTAATGAACCCGACTAGGATCCATGAGGATGTAGGTTCGATCCCTGGCCTCACTCAGTGGGTTAAGGATCTGGCATCGCCATGGACTGTGGTGTAGGCTGCAGACACGGCTTGGATCCCGAGTTGTTATGGCTGTGGTGGAAGCTGGCAGTTGTAGCTCCGATTGGACTCCTAGCCTGGGAACCTCCATGTACCACAAGCACGGCCCTAAACATCCAAAAACAAAAGGCAAGACAAAACACCAAAAAGGCCAATTAAAAATGGTCAAAGGAGCTGAATAGACATTTTTCCAAAGAAGATATTCAAATGGCCAACAGGTGCCTGAGAAGGTGCTCAACATCACTAATCATCAGGGGAAACGTAAATCGAAACCACAATGAGGTATCATCTCACATCTGTTGGAATGGCTGTTATGAAAAAAAGAGATAAGTGTTGGCAAGGATGTGGCGAAAAGGAGCCCTTGTAAACAGTTGTTACATTCCTTGGAAATGTAAACTGGGACAGTCATTATGGAAAAACAGTATGGATTTTCCTCAAAAATTTAAAAATAGAACTACCATATTGTCTAGCAATTCTACTTCTGGGTATTTATCAGCAGCAAGTAAAATCACTATTTCTAATTGATACCTGCATCCTCATGTTCATTGCAGCTTTATAATTGGCAAGACATGAAAACAACATAAGTGTCCATTGAGCGATGAATGGATAAAGGAAATGCTATATTTATGTGTTTACATATATATATGTAATACATATAATTAATAGTACTCAGCCATAAAAAAGAGGGAATATTGCCATTTATGACAATATGAATAAGCCCTGAAGGAATTATGCAAAATAAAGTAAGTCAGGCAGAGAAAGACAAATAAGTACTACATAATCTTACTTACGCAGACCTAAAGAAACTGAACTCATAGAAGCAGAGAACTGATTGGCGGTTGCCAGAGACAGCCGGTGAAGGGTAGGAGAGATGAGTGAAGGTGAGAAAAACAAAAGGTACAAACCTCTTGTTGTAAGATAAATAAGTTCTTGGGCTATAATGTTCAGCACGGTGATTATAGTTAACAATAATCTATTGTATATTTAAAAGGTGCTAAGTGAGTATATTTTAAAAGTTCGCATCACCAGAAAAATTACAACTATGTAAGGTGATGGATGTTAACTAAACTTATTGTAATCATTTTGCAATATATACAATTATCAAATCATTATATTGTACACCTTGCACTTATACAGTGTTATATGTCAGTTATATCTCATTTAAACTGGGAGGGGGGAGGGAAAAGATGCTAAATTTCATTGGGAAAAAAGGTGTTAGCATGCTTGGAAGGGACCTAATACTTGGCTTTGTTAGAAGAGTGGGTAGGAGAGTTAATGGGCTTGAAATTCGTATTGTTGGAGGAAAACACCATTTTGATTCTCAACATAGGGGTAGAGGAGGCTGTACAATCACTATTGGCCCAAAAGTTTGTGGGGTTGTGGATTTTTTTTTTTTTTTGGTCTTTTTACGCCCACATCTGCTGCATATGGAAGTTCCCAGGCTAGGGATCAAACTGGAGCTGCAGCTGCCGGCCTACCCCACAGCCACAGAAACGCCAGATCCAAGCCGCATCCATGACCTATGCCATAGCTTGCGGCAATGCCAGATCCTCAATCTACTTAGAGAGATCAGGGACTGAAACCACATCCTCATGGATGCTAATTGGGTTCTTAGCCCACTGAGCCACAATGGGAAATCCCCCCACAATTTTTTTTAATTTTACCAAATAGCAGAAATTCTTGCCCATTTGGCTTGCCTTAGTCTAGCAGCAGGAGAATGGTCAGCATAGTATCTTGATGTTTTTCTCTGGTTCCTAGGGTTCTAAGATATTAATCTTCCCAACCAATCTCTTAGGCAGGTGGTGGTGATGGGAGTGGGACTAGAAAACCTCAACTAGAGAGAGACCCATGCCTCTGGAGCATCTCCTGAGCAGAGCCTCTAGCATGTGAAATTAATTGCTCTTAAAAGGCAAGGCCAGCTCTGAGGCGGAAAAAGGTGAGAGGACCTTTCATACCCATCTGCCCTATTCATTCTTTGAGGAGCTCTTTAAAGGAAGGAAACAGTGAAAGCGTCCAATTGCTGCAGCATAATTTTGCAGGCTGATAAGAGGAACAAAGAGACCACTGTTGGTGGGGCTGGCAACCAACGAGTAGGGGCTTGAAGCTGGATTTCCTCCAGCATCCCAGGGATGCTGAAAGATTGGATCATTAAGAGTTTATGGCCTCATGGAGCTATTTTAAGCCTGTTCCACTGCTTGATGCTGGCCTCGACTTCAAACTGCCACAGATTCTTTTATCCCCCAGGAACTGTGGCTTGGGCTGAACAAAAGAGAGGCTGCTCCTTTGGAGAAAAGAGGGCCTGAGGCTGAAAGATGAGGTTGCAGGGAAAAGGATTTGTTGGACCAAGTAAGCTGCCTGCCGTGCTGCTGTCACTGCCATTGCCATGTGCTCAAGGGCCGTTCCTGTTCTCAGGCAGCTGACTTGACAGGGCATGCTCACATGGTATCAAAAAGAAAGCAACTGCCCTGCCTATTCTGAACAAGGTAGAGGGGTACCAAGTGATATCTAAGTCCTCTCCTCCCTGCTTGGAGAGAAGGAAAGTAGAGAAGATGATAAGCTCCCTCCAAAGGTAATTAATCATTCTAGAAGCAAAGCAAAGCAACATGTCACAATTGACCAGAGGTATCAATACCAAAGGACCACCATGCTTTAGGTCCAGAGACCTAAAGTCCTAGGCCTTCCTTCTTGGATGCTCCCATTTAGAGGTGTGTAGGACAAGCAGCTATCTTGGAAAAAACATAGGAATTAATGTTATCAAATGTTCTTAGAGATTTTCAAGGCCCGTGGATCCCTACAAGAAACTAGTTCCCAGTAACTCTTTGAACAAAACAGTTTTTTTAACACCTACTAGGTGCTAAGAACTTTCCTAAGCCAATTGAATAGAACCATGAACAAAGCAAACAAACATCTCTACCCTCATGGAAGTTATACCCTAATAGGGGGTGACAGACCACAAACAAGATACTTTATGAAATAAATACTGTGCCAAATGAAAATGAATGCTATGAAGAAAAGAAAAGAAAAGCAAAGATCAGAAGGATGGGAAATACTAGGGTTCACCATTTTAGATAAATCAAGGAAGATCTCATGGAGAAATAGAACATCGTAAATCACTATACTACAGTTTTTAAAAAGTAATAATAAATTCCGTCTGCTACTTGGGAAGCAAGAGTGGAGGTTGGAAGATCATCAGGAAGAGATTGTAGTGATCCAGGCAGGGGGAGTATAGCGAGTTGGGCTACTGAAGTAGTGGTGGATAGATGAGAAGTGGTCAAAATTCTGACACTCTTACAAAAGTAGAGCTGGCTAAATTTGCTGATGGATTTGAATGTAGGTGATGTAAAGAAAGAAAGTTAGGATTTCCCTTGTGGCACTGTGGGTTAAGGATCCAGTGTTGTCACTGCAATGGCTGTGGTCATTGCTGTGGTGTGGATTCAATCCCTGGCCCAGGAACTTCCGCATACCAAGAGTATGGCAAAGAAAGAAAGGAAGGAAGGAAAGAAAGAAGTTATAGGACAAGAATGACTGTAAGACTTTTGGCCCAAGAAATTGGCAAGATCAAATTTCCAACACTGAGATGGAGAAGGCAAGTAGAGGAGATTTGAAAGGTGCAAGGACATCAGAGCTTGCTAGTTAATTTTGGTTTGGGTTTGTCCAAGGGAAAATGTAGGAGAAAAAGTAGTCTCTGGTGGCTGTACTAGATGAGTCATGAACGAAAATGGATTGGAATAACCTCAGTACAGCTACAGATGGAGCTGGTTTGGCAGTGGTCTGGGGAAAAAGACCCAGCTGGCCCTGAGCTGCCCTTCCTCTGCCTCTCCTTTCTCCCATCTAGAACCCAGAGCCTCCGCTGCCCTGCTCAGCTCCATCCTGCTTTGTCAGTCCCTTATGTCCAATGTCATTGATAAACTTTCTGTAAAGAGCCAGATGATACATATTTTAGGCTTTGTGGTCCAGTTGGTCTCTGTTGCAGCTGCTCAGCTCTGTGACTATAGGGCAAAAGCAGTCATAGACAATGCAGAAATGAATTAAACTCTTTTCAAAAGTGGACCATGGGAGTTCCTGCTGTGGCACCATGAGTTTGACAGTGTCTCTGCAGCAGCAGGGACTCAGCTTCAATCCCCGGCCTGAAGCAGTGGGTTCAGGATCCCACTGGCATTGCTGCAGCTGTGGCATAGGTCACAACTCCGGCTCAGATTTGATCCCTGGCCTGGGGACTTCATATGCTGCACGGCAGCCAAAACAGAAAAAAAGAGTGGACCATGACCTGATTTGGTACACGAGCTGTAGTTTGTCATACTCTGCTCTAGACCTGTGATGAGTCACCAATAGAAACACAGGCCTCACACAACCATCCAACCTTGTAACACATTTACAATCTAATTTCAAGGTGAAATATTAGAAAAGCATCTCTGGGTAGCTATCCATCCATATGGCTGGATAGTTATGTTTTAGTAGCAGAACCAATACTCTTATTGGCATTCCTTTACAAAGTAAATAATCCAAGTCAGCATGCAATAAAGCACTTTTTATGCGTTCCCGTTGTGGCTCAGCAGGTTAATGAACCCAGCTAGGATCCATGAGGATGCGGGTTCAATCCCTGGCCTTGCTCAGTGGGTTAAGGATCCAGTGTTGCCATGAGCTGTGATGAAGGTCGCAGACACAGTTTGGATCCTGCGTTGCTGTGGCTGTGGCATAGGGCGGTAGCTACAGCTCCGATTGGACCCCTAGCCTGGGAACCATAAGCCACAGGTGTGGCCCGAAAAATCAAAAATAAATAAATGGAGCAAGAAAGTTTTTTTTCATTTCAAATAAGGGGAAACAAACATGGCTCATAAGCATTTAAATTTTCTCCTGAATTGACTCTCATTTAAAAAAAAATTACAGGCTACAACTCCATGATTATCTCTGTCCACTCTAAGCCAACCAACAAGTCCCAAGTCCTAACCTCCTCAAAGCTTGCCAAATGACCATCTAATCCAGTTATAAGTAGTTGATGGCTCCCACCTTCCAGAAAGTTTACAATCCAAAGCCCACTTTTGAGGAACCAACACCATGGCCGGCCTTTTCTGGTGTCAGCACAAGTTTGTTGGTACAATTTTCCAGCTCCAAGTATATAAAACAGTTCAGCTCACATGAGTGATCTTTAGAACTTGGTGAGCGGCTGCAATGAGCATATTTGAAAAATGCTTTTTTTATGAAAAATATTAGGTATATTAAAATGATGTAGGAAAAAATGTAATGAACACCCTATTTACTCACCAACTAGATTAATACATAAAATATTATATAGTCAAAGCCCTTTGTAGCTTTCTCCCTGATCTCATTTTCCTCCCTTTATTCTCAGAAGTAACCTCTATCTTAAAGATGATTTTCTTCTTTCTCTGTACCTTTACTACTTATGAATGTATATATATGAACATATTCCTAAACAATATGTAGACTTATTTTGTATGTTGATCATTCTTATATCAATGATATACTATAAATTTTTTAAGTCAGATCCATACTTGGCACATATACTTTAAGTTCGTTGATTTGTACTATTTATATCCTTCCACTGTAAGAATACAGCACACTAATTATCCATTCACTAATCAATGATTTCTTTAGGCTGATTCCATTTTTACACTACTTCAAACAATGCTGCAGTGACCATTCTGGTTTAGTCTCCTGGCATCATGTGTGAGAGTTTGAATACTGCTCTTTTGCTGAGCTCCCAGACCAATGTCCCTGGAACCCTGCTCTATATAAGAGTGGCACATTTTGAAAAACAAACTCCCCTCCTGGAAGACCTAGTGGCCAAAACAGTGAAAAGGTTGCAGTGTCGTTCCATCAAGTACCACAAGGGGCAGGAGACTTCCAGATGGTGCCGTCAAACCCAGGCTGTCTTGCAGTGCAAAGGGAGAAGGTAATCAAAAAGCTAGCCAACCCCTGGATTTCCAAGTTGTTCTCCAGGTGTTTCCTGCTGTTGCTCTGTTGTAGAGCTGGACAAAAAAGCATCTGAAGTTTATGAGTTTCTACTGAGGAGGACTTAGGCTGTAAGTCAGTGAGAAACTTGCCAGCTTGGACATTAATGTGGACAGTTTTGTTTGTTTGTTTTCTCTTAGAACATTTCCCAAAGATTTTCCGTTTCTCAGTGGGTTCACATTTGGCCCCTTTAGAAGCTGCCCCTAGAGACAGTCAATTGTCAGGGTCTGAAACAAGAAAGAGAATTTTTGAGCGTCAGTGGATATTATCATTTAAGTCAATTTATAATGGAGCTACTTTCTACTTTTTGGCCTCTATTCATCGCATCCTCTATTTCAAAAGTATCTGATGCCACTGTCTTTAAAAACCCAAGGAACCGATGCAACACTTTTATCTACAGATGACATCCTTGCATTGTGGCTTGTCGGAAAAAAACACTGTTTAAAATCTTACAGATATGCTTCCTTTCTTAGATCAGGTCCTTTATTGCTACCACCAACCTTCTCTATGAATTCTTTCTTGATATGTAGACTGAAGCCTAGTAGGCATCCGTCAGTTACCCTAACAATTCTCATATCCCATTCCACACAAAATCTGTTTCTCTGCTTCTTTTAAAACTCTAGTAAACACTGGTTCTACACTCTGGTTCTCTTTCAGGAAAAAATTGAATGAAATATAACATAGACTGTTTGTACATGATACTAAATCAAAATGGAAATCAGAGTAATTCTGTATTATTTTTTTAAATTATCACAAAATCACATGAAAAATGCCCATAGTCAAATAGAATACTTTATGGAGGTTCCCATCGTGGCTTAGTGGTTATTGAATCTGACTAGGAACCATGAGGTTGGGGGTTTGATCTCCGGCCTTGCTCAGTGGGTTAAGGATCTGGCGTTGCTGTGAGCTGTGGTGTAGGTCACAGATGCGGCTTGGATCCCATATTGCTGTGGCTCTGGTATAGGCCGGTGGCTACAGCTCCGATTTGACCCGTAGCCTGGGAACCTCCATATGCCTCAGGTGCAGCCTACAAAAAGACCAAAAAAAATAGAATACTTTAGCTTGTGGTCAATATTTCTGTAGTGTGGTATTTATTGCCAGTAACAAATGCAAAATGAAAGCTGGCAAACAGACTCACTTTAGCTTTTTTTCAAATTAGTGTGTTTATTCTCAAATATGTTTGAAAAATACAAATATTATATGAGAGCCATTATTTCAGAAATGTTATTGCTTAGGATGAGGTCATTTTTTTAAAAAGTGAGTCTGTTTAATGAAAGATATTAAACGAATAATAGGTGGTTTATGGATATAGCAAAAATAGTGAAGGTGGTATATAAATGAGTGATACTTAGAACATACTGATGTCAGTAAATATTTTTGTTTCCTTCCAAAGATTCTAAAGAAATGGTCCAGGAATTCCAAAATCAATCTGAATATCAATTAAACATATTTATAAACAACTGAAAATTTGTAACTTAAAAAACAGTAGCTAAAAACAATGCACACATTTAAAAATGCTATATATGCCAAATTTTAACATATTTCAATGGGAGACTACTAGTGCCATTAACTTGAGCTGCTCAGTAGATTCACTTTTGTGCAAAACTCAAAATAAACTTTATTTGCCATCCAGTTTAATCAAAGAACATACTATAATTCCACATCATAGCGTTGAATGAAGGAATACAAATTACCATTTGCAAATACTTTGTGAGTCAGAATATTCTTACTACTGTACAACCAAATCTAATTCGTACAAATGAGTTGCTACAACTGCATCAGAATTTCCTATTTCAAACATTTATGTTTATCAAACCTTTATTAATTTTCTTTTATAAGTAAATATGTATTTGGATTATCAAATTTATATTAATAAACTACTGCTTTAACTGTTTTATATAGTAAAGTCCTGTATAGAGCTTTATTTGAAAAGGGAGCTTTATTAATAAACAAAATATTGGTAGAGATGAAGCAACTGGTTTTCACTATCATGATGTACTGGGATTTCATGTAAAATGAGAAAGACGGAGCTTCTGCTCAATAATAAGAATTAACGTTTTGGAGTTCCTATCGCGGCTCAGCGGAAATGAATCTGACTAGCATCCATGAGGATGCAGGTTTGATCCCTGGCCTCACTCAGTGGGTTAAGGATCTAGCGTTGCCACGAGCTATGGTGTAGGTTGCAGATGTAGCTAGGATCCTGCATTGCTGTGGCTGTGGTGTAGGCCAGCAGTCACAGCTCTGATTCAACCCCTAGCCTGGGAATCTCCATATGCCATGGGTTTGGCCCTAAAAGGACAAAAACAAAAACAAACCAAAAAAACCATTTATTTAGCACTTCTTAGTCAGGATAAGTGAGATTATGTTGCAATAACAAATAACTCCCAAAATCTCACTTGTGAACCACAAAGGTTTATCTTTCACTCATGCTATGTGTCCATCCTGACTTGGTTGAACCTCTGGTCCACATTATCTTCACTCCAGGACCTGAGCTAATAGATCATCCTCTATCTGGAACATTGCAGTTGACACAGCAGAGGGGAAAGGCAATATGGCAAACCTCACACTGGCTCTTGAAGCCTCTGCCTGAATGTGACACATGCCATTTTTATGCAAATTTCATTGGTCAAACGAAGTTGCATGGCCATGCCGAAGTTCAACAGGGTGGAGAACTGTAATCATTCCACAGATAAGAGCACTGAAGAAAAGACATTCACTGGGCAGAATCTGACTAAAGGAGGACCCGTGAACCTTAGGGTCCAAGGATCCCTATTCCTTGGGAAAGTACCACTAATATTGCAGCTTCTGGGTGGATCCAGGACCTGAGTTTTTGTATAGACAAGCTACCCCTGAGGATCAAAAATCAAGTAGGAAACAAACAACTAACTGTACTGGAATTTCATCAGTGCATAAGGCAGCTGGAGTTGTGAAATTCAGATCCTCTGACAAACAAGGGCAATATATCCCTGGCCATAGTCTGACCAGATTTACAGGTTGAAGTTTAGAGGCAAATTCTTTTTTTTTTTTTCTTTTTAGGGCCATACCTGCAGCATATGGAGGTTTCCCAGACTAGGGATCAAATCAGAGCTGCAGCTGCCGGCCTACACCACAGCCACAGCCATGCCAGATCTAGCGGCGTCTGCTATCTACACCACAGATCACGGCAATGTTGGATCCTTAACTCGCTGAGCAAGGCCAGGAATCCTCATGGATGCTAGTCAGATTCGTTAACCACTGAGCCGCAATGGGCACTCCTAGAGGCAAATTCTTATGGAGAGAATCCTTAGCCACAGTTAACAATCTCTGGACCTCTCCTACCTCATTTCCTCATATTCCTGTCTTTTCCTGGAATATCTATAAACTTTTAAGCGGGTAAGTGAGTAGGGAAAAAATCTATTTATCATGTAAAATCTACAAAATATTTCAGTTGCTCATACTTGAGCTTTAACTCATTTTGTCATTGTTTACAATCCCATAAAGGAGCTACTCAGTATAACCTGATTCAATAAATAAGTGAAACAAAAACTTACAGAGCAGGAGTTCCCATCATGGCACAGTGAAAATGAATTTTACTAGGAACCATGAGGTCTCAGGTTCGATCCCTGGTCCTACTCAGTGGGGCAAGGATCTGGTGTTGCCATGAGCTGGGGTGTAGGTTGCAGATGCTGCTCAGATCCTGCGTTGCTGTGGCTGTGGTGGAGGCCGGCAGCTGTAGCTCCAATTCGACCCCTAGCCTGGGAAACTCCATAAGCCCTAAAAAGCAAAAAAAAAACAAACAAAACAAAACAAAACAAACAAACAACAAAACAAACTTACAGAGCCATGATAACTTATCTGAACTCCAAGATGGCAGACTGTGCCTGTGTCTTTGTATTTCCAGCACCTCACACAGTACCTGATACATAGATGGTGCTCAGCAAATAGTTGAGTGAATGAGCAAGTAAATGCATCTTTTCCTACTACATACAAACCATCATGCCTCACTCCTACTATATCTGCACCCATCTTATCCCTCACCACTCAGACTGGGCCACCATCAATGTCTGAACTTTTCCAAGGCTCAGGGTGAGATGGCAGTGGAAGAAGGCAGCTGCTTAGCCAATGAAATTCAAATTCTTTGTTCCCACATTTGCCCTTAAGAGCAAACAAAGAAATGCAATCTTGGAGAAGGCAGCTCTTGGGGAAAATGTTTTCCCACCATGTGCCTCATATGTTTCCAAACGCAGTCTCCACAGCCTCATATTTTTTTTCTTATTTGCACTCCCCATCTAAACAAGGCAGTCTAAAAAGGGCACCATTCTGTATTAAAATTTTTGGTCTTGATTTCAAGCCATCAATGGAATTAACCACATTTTGGCCTTGGAGAGTTTGCATTCCTGATTCTCTCTGCCATCTCACTTATAAAGGCGGAGAAGGAAAGTAGGGTGCCAGGGAGAAGGCATCAGCTTGGCGTCTGTGGCATGACCACTTGGGAAATTCCATTCTCTGCAAAATCCACATCTCCTTCCTGTAGGTCTTGTGGTGGGAGCCCACAGCTAGGGACAGAGACCATACAGCTGTTCTCCGTTTAGTCCCTTTAGTCCCTTTCCTTATCCTTATCAAAGGCAAAAAGGTGCTGATACCCAGATATCCACAGGGACAGAGACAATGTCTTCTAGAATCTCCTTCCCCTGAAGACTTTAAGGATGAGAGGAACTTTTCTTTGTTTAGACTAAATCCTGAACACACAAGCTCTTCCTTTGTCATTTCAAGAAGGTGGTTTTTAAAGAGGTTGAGCCTAGAATAACAGCTATTGCCAGGCTCTTCCACTAGGGCAGTAGTTTTCAATTTTTTTTAATTTTTAAATTGTTATCAATTGTTATTTCCCCAATAAATTTTTTTCTACTGTACAGCATGGTGACCCAGTTACACATACATGTATATATATTCTTTTTTCTCACATTATCATGCTCCATCATAAGTGACTAGACATAGCTTAGGATCTAGTTGTTAATCCATTCCAAAGGCAAGAGTTTGCATCTATTAATCCCAAGCTCCCAATCCATCCCACTCCCTCCCTCTCCCCCTTGGCAACCACAAGTCTGTTCTCCAAGTCCACGATTTTCTTTTCTGTGGAAGGGTTCATTTGTGCCATATATTAGATTCCAGGTATAAGTGATATCATACGGTATTTGTCTTTCTCTTTCTTTCTTCACTCAGTACAAGAGTCCCTAGTTCCATCCATGTTGCTGCAAATGACATTATTTAATCTTTGTTATGGCTGAGTAGTATTCCATTGTATATATGTTCCATATCTTATTAATCTATTCATCTGTTGATGCACATTGGGTTGTTTCTCTGTCTTGGCTATTGTGAAGAGTGCTGCAATGAACATGTGGGTGCATGTGTCTCTTTTAAGTAGAGTTTTGTCCGGATATAGGCCCAAGAGTGGGGTTGCTGGGTCATACGGTAGTTCTATGTATAGTTTTCTAAGGTATCTCCAAACTGTTCTCCATAGTGGTTGTACCAGCTTACATTCCCACCAACAGTGCGGGAGGGTTCCCTTTTCTCCACACCACCTCCAGCACTTGTTATTTGTGGACTTATTAATGATGTCCATTCTGACTGGTGTGAGGTGGTATCTCATGGTAGTTTTGATTTGCATTTCTCTAATAATCAGTGATGTTGTGCATTGTTTCATGTGCTTGTTGGCCATCTGTATATCTTCCTTGGAGAAATGTCTATTCAGGTCTTTTGTCCGTTTTTCAATTGGGTTGATGGCTTTTTTGCTGTTGAGTTGTATAAGTTGTTTGTATATTTTAGAGTGAAGCCCTTCTCAGTTGCATCATTTGAAACTATTTTCTCCCATTCTGTAAGTTGTCTTTTTGTTTCCTTTTGGGTTTCATTCACTGTGCAGAAGATTGTCAGTTTGATTAGGTCCCATTGGTTTATTTTTTCTTTTATTTCTGTTCCTTTGGAGAATGACCTGAGAAAATATTCTAAGGTTGATGTCAGAGAATGTTTTGCCTATGTTCTCTTTCATGAGTTGGATGGTGTCTTGTCTTCTATCTAACTCTTTCAGCCACTTGGAGTTTATTTTGGTGCGTGGTATGAGGATGTGTTCTAGTTTCACTGATTTGCATACAGCTGTCCAGGTTTCCCAGCAAGACTTCCTGAAAAGGCTGTCTTTTTCCCATTTTATGTTCTTGCCTCCTCTGTCAAAGATTAGTTGACCATAGGTGCCTGGGTTTATTTCTGGGTTCTCTATTCTGTTCCCTTGGTCTGTCTGTCTGTTTTGGTACCAGTACCACACTCTCTTGATGACTGTGGCTTTGCCATCAATAGTGCCTGAAGTCTGGGAGAGTTCTGCCTCCTGCTTGGTTTTTGCTCCTCAGAATTGCTTTGGCAATTCTGGGTCTTTTGTGGTGCCATATAAAGTTTTGGATGGTTTGTTCTAGTTCTGTGAAAAATGTCATGGGTAATTTGAGAGGGATTGCATTGACTCTGTAGATTGCTTTGGGTAGTATGGCCATTTTTACAGTATTAATTTTTCCAACCCAGGAGCATGGACTATCTTTCCATTTCTTTACATCTTCTTTAATCTCCTTGATTAATGTTTTATAGTTCTCAGCATGTGAGTCCTTTGCCTCCTCGGTCAGGTGTATTCCAAGGTACTTGATTTTGGGGGGTGCAATTTTAAAAAGGTATTGTATTTTTGTGTTCCTTCTCTAATATTTCATTGTTAGTATCCAGAAATGTGACTGATTTCTGAAGGTGAATCTTATATCCTGCTCCTTTGCTGAATTTGTTGATCAGTTCAAGTAGTTTTTGGGTTGAGTCCTTAGGGTTTTCTACATGTAGTATCATGTCATCTGCATACAGTGACAGTTTTACCTCTCCTCTTCCTATTTGGATGCCTTTAATTTCTTTTGTTTGTCTGATTGCTGAGGCTAGGACTTCCAGGACGATGTTGAATCACAGTGGTGAGAGTGGGCATCCTTGTCTTGGGATTTTAGTGGGAAGGCTTTCAGCTTTTCTCCATTGAGTATTATATTGGCGGTGGGCTTGTCATAAATGGCTTTGATTATGTTGAGGTATGTTCCCTCTCTACCCACTTTGGTAAGAGTTTTGATCATGAATGGATGTTGCACTTTGTCAAGTGCTTTCTCTGCATCTACTGAGATGATCATGTGGCTTTTGACTTTTCTTTTGTTAACGTGGTGTATGCCATTGATTGATTTGCATATGTTGAACCAGCCTTGTGAACCTGGGATGAATCCCACCTGGTTGTGGGGTATGATCTTTTTGATATGTTGTTGGCTTTGGTTGGCTAAAATTTAGTTGAGAATTTTTGCGTCCATATTCATCAAAGATATCGGTCTATAGTTTTCTTTTTTGGTGGTATCTTTGTCTGGTTTTGGAATTAGGGTGATGGTGGTGTCATAGGATGTCTTTGGGAGTGTTCCTTCTTCTTCAACCTTTTGGAAAAGTTTAAGGAGGATGGGTATAAGTTCCTCTTTGTATGTTTGGTAGAATTTGCCTGTGAAGCCATCTGGTCCTGGACTTTTATTTGTAGGGAGTGTTTTTATGACATATTCAATTTCATTTCTAGTGATCAGTCTGTTCAGTTGATGTATTTCTTCTTGATTCAGTTTTGGCAGGCTGTAATTCTCTAGACAGTTGTCCATTTCTTGTAGGTTGTCAAATTTGTTAGCATACAATCATTCATAGTATTCTCTCATGGTTTTTTGTATTTCTGTAGTATCCATTGTGAGTTCTTCTTTTTCATTTCTTATATTGTTTATTTGGGTTTTTTTCTCACCTCTCCTTGGTGAGTCTAGCCAGAGGGTTGTCAATTTTGTTTACCTTTTCAAAGAACCTATTCTTAGTTTGATTTATCTTTTCTATTATTTTTGTCTCTATTTTATTGATTTCCTCTTTGATCTTTATGATTTCCTTCCTTCTGCTGACTTTAGGTTTTGTTTGTTCTTCTTTTTCTAATTCATTTAGGGGGTGGGTTAAGTTGTCAGTTTGAGATTTTTCTTCTTTTTTGAGGAAGGCCTGTATTGCTATGAATTTCCCTCTGAGCACTACTTTTGTGGCATCCCATAGATTTTGAGTAATGTTATCATTTGTCTCAAGGTATTTTTTAATTTCCTTCTTGATTTCCTCATTAACCCATTGGTTTTTTAGTAGCATGTTGTTTAGTCTCCATGTAGTAGGTTTTTTCTCATTTCTTTTCCTGTGGTTTATTTCTAGTTTCATGCCATTGTGGTTGGTGAAAATACTTGAAATAATTTCTATACTCTTAAATTTGTTGAGGTTAGCTTTGTGCCCCAGTATGTGGTCAGTCATTGAGAATGTTCCATGTGCACTTGAGAAGAATGTATGTTCTAATTTTTTTGGATGTATTGTCCTGAAAATGTCGATTAAGTCTAACTTTTCTATCGTGTCCTTTAGGATCTCTGTTGCCTTATTGATTTGCTCTCTAGAGGATCTGTGCATTGTTGTGAGTGGGGTGTTAAAGTCTCCTACTATGATTGTATTCCCATCAATTTCTCCTTTTATGTCTGTTAGTATTTATTGTGGGTATTTTGGTGCTCCTATATTAGTGGTATATATATTGATGGATGTAATATCCTCTTCTTGAATGGATCCCTTAACCATTAAATAGTGTCCTTCTTTGTCTTTCTTTATGGCCTTCATTTTAAAGTCTATTTCATCACACATGAGTATCACAACTCCTGCTTTCCTGTCTGGTCCATTGGCATGAAATATCTTTTTCCATCCCCTCACTTTCTTTTTTTATAATATATTTTATTTTATTTTTTTGGGGGGGGAATATATTTTTTTTCCCACTGTACAGCAAGGGGATCAAGTTATCCTTACATGTATACATTACAATTACATTTTTCCCCCACCCTTTCTTCTGTTGCAACATGAGTATCTAGACAAAGTTCTCAATGCTATTTAGCAGGATCTCCTTGTAAATCTATTCTAGGTTGTGTCTGATAAGCCCAAGCTCCCGATCCCTCCCACTCCCTCCCTCTCCCATCAGGCAGCCACAAGTCTCTTCTCCAAGTCCATGATTTTCTTTTCTGAGGAGATGTTCATTTGTGCTGGATATTAGATTCCAGTTATAAGTGATATCATATGGTATTTGTCTTTGTCTTTCTGGCTCATTTCACTCAGGATGAGATTCTCTAGTTCCATCCATGTTGCTGCATCCCCTCACTTTCAATTTATATGTGTCCCTTGCCCTAAGGTAAGTTTCTTATAGACAGCATATTGTAGGTTTTCGCTTTTTTACCCAATCTGCCACTCTGGGTCTTTTGATTGGAGCATTCAGTCCATTGACATTTAAGGTGATTATTGATAGATATGTATTTATTGCCATTTTAAACCTTGTTTTCCAGTTGATTCTGTTTCTTTTTTCTTCTTTTCTTTTTTTGGTTGGATGGTTTCCATTTATTTTCTTGAGTACTTTTCTTTTCAGTTTTTGTGAATGTAATGTTCAGTTTTGATTTGTGGTTGCCCTGCTTTTTAAGTATGTCAACCCCTTCCTATATCTGCTTGCTTTAGCCTGATAGTCATATAGGCTCAAACACATCATTAAAATAAAAACAGAATCTATATTTTATTACTTTCCTTCCCCACATTGTATGATTTTGATTTTTTTTTTTAACTTCATGTTTAGATCTGTATGCTGGCTTATTTAAGTGACTGCTTTCCAATTGTGGTTTCCTCCATCCTAATTCTTCTTCTTCTTTTTTTTTAATTTAGAGAAGCCCTTTCAGTATTTCTTTTAGAATGGGTTTCATATTGCTATACTCTTTTAGCTTTTGTTTGTTGGAAAAATTCTTTATTTCCCCTTCTATTTTAAATGATATTCTTGCTGGATAGAGTATTCTAGGTTGCAAATTTTTTCCTTTCAGCACTTTAAATATATCTTGCCACTCCCTTCTGGCCTGTGGTGTTTCAGTAGAGAAATCAGCTGATAGCCTTATGGGGATTCCCTCATAATTAACACTTTGCTTTTCTCTTGCTGCCTTTAGAATCCTCTCTTTATCTTCAACTTTTGCCATTTTTATTATAATATGTCTTGGTGTGGGCCTGTTTGGGTTCAACTTGTTTGGGGCTCTCTGTGCTTCCTGTATCTTGATATCAGTATCCTTTAGATATGGAAAGTTTTCAGCCATAACTTTTTCAAATATATTTTCAATACCCTTTTATTTTTCTTTTCCTTCTGGAATTCCTATTATGCATAGATTTGCCTGCTTTATATTATCCCATAGGTCTCATTTTGTTTTCATGTTTTTTCATTTGGTTTTCTGTCTGCTGTCCTGACTGGGTGATTTCCATTATTCTATCTTCCACATCACCAATTTTTTTCCTCCACATTATTCATTCTGGTCTTTATTGCCTTTAGCTCAATTTGTATCTCTGCAAATAAATTTTCTAGTTTTTCTTGGCTCCTCCTTATATTTTCTAGTTCCTTTCCAAAGGAATCTGCATCACTGTTCATGTCCTCTCTTAATTCCTTCAGTATTTTTGCTATCTCCCTTTTGAACTCAATGTTTGTTTCATTGTTGACTGCTTTAGGTGAATTCTCTTGTTGCTTTAACTGGGAATCATTTTTGAGCTTCTTCATCTTGCTTGTATTTTTATTTTTCTGTGAGTTTGGGGAAGCCAAACTGTAGTCTTATAAGGCTACTTCTATGCAAGAATACCCCTGTGTATTTTGGGGGGTTACTATTTATTTTCAGTGTGGGAGTTTGAATATTTGCTGTCTCTTTCTTAAGTGTGAGCAGGCTGTTATCGCAAGGATGCTCAGTGTGTTTTCAGAGAGGAGGAGGCAATGGGTAGGGCCAGCAGTTAGTGCCTGGTTCTTGGGCTCTCAACAGCAGCAAGGACTTGCAGGAAGTTGTCACAGGCTACTCTTAGTTGCAGGGAAGCCCTTTTTTAATTTAGAGAAGAGCTTATTACCACCTGGTAATGAGCTCTAGGCAGATCTACAAGATGACCAGAGCATTTGGCAGTAGCAGCAGCAGGGTGAATGAGTTCCCAGGGGAGTGAGAGCAACAACAGCTTGTGTTTGATTACAATGACCTCCTCTGAGGCAATTGGAGCCTCAGGTGGTGCCTGTTCAGGGACCCCTAGTGGGAGCGGGCCATGACCATTTCTAGAGTCAGTAATAACTGCTGTGGTTTGCCCCTGCCACCTGTAGACCATTCATGAAGCAACCTGTCTCACTTAGCCCACATAGGAGGTGCTGGACAGACTGCTCCTGGTCACAGGATCCTGGGAAGTGACAGAGATCAGGCAAGTGGGTACTCCCCAGAGCATTTGACAGTGATAGCAGCAGGGCGGGTGTGTTCCCAGGGGTGCAAGAGCACCAACAGGTAGTGTTCGGTCACAATGCCCTCCTCTGTGGTGCCCTTGAGGTGAATGGGGCTGCAAGTGGTGTCTGTTCACAGACCTCTAGTGGTAGTGAGCCACTCCCACCTCTGGAGCCAGAGATAACTGTAGTGGTTTGCCCTGGCCTCCTGTAGACCATGCCAGAAGCACCTCGTCCTGCTTATCCCACGCAGGAGGTGCTGCACCAGCTGCTCCTAGTTGTAGGGTCTTGGGAAGGAACAGTGACCAAGTGTCTGGGCACCACCCAGAACGTTTGGCAGTGGCAGCTGCAGGGCTGGTGTGTTCCCAGGGGAGTGAGAGCAACAGCGTCTGGTGCTTGGTTGCAGTGCCCTCTTTTTTTTCTTTTTTGCCAACCCCTGAGGTGACTGGGGTTGCAGGTGGAGCCCACTCACAGGCCCCCAGTGGTGGCAAGCCATGCCTCCCTCTGGCCTCTCCCCTGCAGTCTGTCCCTGCCACCTATAGATCGTGCAAGAGGCACTACTTCAAACTTAGCCCCCTGATGCTCTTAGCCCACACAAGAGCTGTCTGGCCACCATTAGCCTGCACAAGAAGCGCCCAGTCTCCCCTAAATGAGCAAGAGCCTTCTCTCCACCCGCAGCCTGTGCCAGAGCCGCCCCTCCCTCTACGAGCCCACGGGCATGCGCATGCTCTGGTGCAGGGAGATTCCTATGGCGGCCCACCCCTCCTCTTCCGCTCCCCTCCCCAACAATGGCACCTTCCCTCTCCTGTGGGTCTGGACCTTCTCCCCCAGGTCCCCTCTGCCATCTCGTTCTCCTCCCCAGCCTGTGGCGTACTGCTCCCCCGCCCATGGCACACTTCTCCTTAGCCCCTCAGGCTGTCCCCACACAGCCAGCCCCAGTCCTCTCCCCTGGACTGACCTTTGGAGCCTGAGTCTCCAGCGTCTCCTGCTGTGGTGTCTGGGCTGGTGGTTCAGATGATCTGTGCAGCTCTCACTCTGCTTTGCTGTTCTCCATCCAGCTGCTGCATTTTTCTTGGCGACTTTGAGGTCCCTCCGACTCAGCTGATCTTTCCATCAGTTAGGTGTCTTCCCAGGAGGTGGGTTCCTTTTCTCTTTCACAGCTCCCTTTTGGGAATGCTAGTCCCATCCTGATTCCTTTTCTCTCTTTTATTTCTTTTGTTCTACCCAGTTATGTCAAGAGTTTCTTGCCCTTTTTGGAAGTTTAAGTTCTTCTGCCAGCATTCAGTTGATATTCTGTCCTAGTTGTTTTACATGTAGATGCGTTTTTTTTATGTGTTTGTGGGAGAAGGTGAGCATAACCTCTTACTCCTCCACCATCTTGCTCTGCTCAAATATGTCTTAGCTATGAAACTCTTCCTAAAATGAACTGGATACATAAAATTGACAAAAATGGCAGCCACTCTGGATAAGGTAGGGAAGGGGGCCTAGACCTCTGACAGTGTGGTCTCCCTGTATCACCCTCTGGGGACACTCTATTAACCCAAGAAGGTACAGAACAGAATTCAAAGTTCTCTGCCCTTGACTGTAAACTCCAAGATGGAGGAATGTGGATCATGTCTGGTTTACTTGCCTCTGTATCCTCAGTTCTGTGTTCTGAGCCTGGCACATAGCAAAGGCATCATAACCATGTACTGAATGAACAGGAGGTACCAGTGTTCTGTGGAAGTTGCTTTTGCTTCACAGCATCCTCCTGTGTTTGTGTGTGTATGCTTATGTATGTGTTGAAGGGAAGAGGCCTAAAAGCTGACTGTTGCAGTACGATGGAGTTAAGATGAGTGAGCAAGACTTTGATGGTAAACTTGCAATGGTTGGAGTGTGAAGAGGAGCAGGATGATGAATAATGAATGGCTCAGCAGGCTGATAGATCCTGCAGATTTGCTGGCAAAGCTGGTTGGTTTGCTCATTCATAGGTTAGACAGTTATTGATCTCCTGCCATGTGTCAGGCTAGCTCCTAAGAGACAAAGATGACTAAAACACAATCCCTGCTCTCAAGGACTAGTGTCTTGTCTAATGGAGGATACAGATAGGGAAACAAATCAGTGCCAATAAACAGTGTAATGGCTATAACTATGTTTAAACTATTATGCAAATGGATCTTTCATTCCCTATAAGTCATGATGCCCTAGGATTCACTGAACCTGTAGGTTTCCACTCTTTCGGAGAGAGTGGATACCAGCTAGAACAGTACTGTAAGTCATTGCTTAGCTTTGGCTATCACATTAGATTTGGGTCTTTTTTATCCCATAGATGACTTGTGCACGTGTGTGTGTGTGTGTATTTTAACATGGGATCCAGAGTTAAGAAAAGTACACAAAAAACAAAGTACATCTTAACTTTCACTAGTCTCTCGTCATTTACTTTCATTATGAATACAGGCAACAGACCACGATCATTTTTCATCCACACTTATGACTTTGTCATCAATAGAAATCACATTTTCAAATCAAAGTAATAATGCTGTAGCTATCCTAAAATAGTATTTACTCTCATCATTACTTCAAATAGACCTGAGATTAGATCTTATCCTTTAATGCATTGATAAAGGAGCACAAGTATTACTCTATCATTATTTTTAAATATTTTATTACTATATTTCAATATAATTGGCTTCCTCTGTAATCCTCTGTAGTTTCTTTAATCCATTCAAATGTATTGTTCTCAGAAGGGATCCATAGGCACCAACAGATTGCTACAGAAGGCCACCATGTCAGAAAATGATTAAGACCTCTGTTAGACAATAGTCTTAAGAATGAGGTGTTATCAACAAAGAAAGGAATTTTCAAACACCAGAAGTTCCCTTTATATATTCAAAGCAAATATATAAATATATATTTATATATATATATAAAGCCTGGGGTTTTACTATAAGCTATGAGTAAAGAGAACTGTCTAAGATATGAAGAAATTTCCCACCAAGGAGAGGAGCAAGTGGACACTTACTAGGGGGTCCTGGTAGAAACTACTGAAACAGCGAGGGTTGTTCCTCACCTGGAACAGACAGGGAAGATGTGGAGCTCCCTTGGAGAAGACCTGCATTCACCTTGGTCCTGGAGCCATCTGGCATCCTGGTGATAAGACAGCAATAGGTAAAGGAGGACTCAACGTTCATGGCCTTGTGTAGCACTTCTGTTTCTTTATAACCTGCTGTGGTCATGCAGAAAAGCCAAAACTGATGGGGTAGAGAGAACCAGTGGACCACCAGAGGCCTGTGTTTAGAATGAAGAAGCTACAAAATCAGGGGGCTTTGCAACTAGAAACAAACAGCTAGGACTATGGATTTCAACAACAGGTACAACCAGCGAAGTACCTAAAAGACAAGAAGGGACTCACTGTACTTCACCTTCCATCAGCCCAGAAGTGGGGGAATTATTCCAGACCAACCATGTGCTAGCAGTAAATAATGAGCACCCAGAAGAATGAGCAAGGTTCCAAGGCTCTATTTTCCCCAACCCCACAGCCCCTAGACACCTCCAATGTAAGAGGAGGGGAAATGAAGTTAAAACATGCAAGACTCAGCATTTCTCCAAAGAGGCAGATGCTTTCAACTGGCACAATGAACTGTGTGTCTGCACTTCCTCCCCACTACCCAGCAGGATGGGAAGTTCCTAGGGGAAGTTTAGTTCAATTCTAGAGAACATTTTTGCACATCTGAGTTGCTGGGTATACATTCCAACCCTGCTGTATGTGTTTTGGCAACATGTTATAGAAATCAGTTCAGAGTGAAGAAGAAGACAAAGGGAGAAGTGTTCAGTTCCATGAGGGTGTGGGTGGTGGGATAGCAGGTCAGGAAAGGCTGTGCTGAGAAAGGAACACTTGAGCTATGCCTTGAAAAATGAGTGAGTTTTCAATAAGCAATAGGCACCTCACATGAAAAATCAACCTTGTTGGCCAAGAAAATAACAGTCCACTTGGAGTGATTTAAAGGGTACCAGGAAGGACTTCTAATGGCCCCAAAATATATCCCAGAATACCGCCATTAAAGCTTAATTCTTTTGGTCTTGTAGGTCTTCTAGACCAGTGCTTCTCAAACAATAATGTACATGTGAATCACCTGCAAATCTTATTAAGCTGTAGATTCTGGTTCTGTAGGTCTATAGGAGGGCCAGAGAGTCTGCATTTCTAATATGACCCCAGGAGATGCTGGTGTTGCTGGTCCACGGACCACACTTTCAGTAGCAAGGCTCTAGAACACCTTAGTAAATGTAGCTAAGAATTGCTAACATTTACCATGTCCTTGTTACGTGGCAGGTGCTAGACAAAGCCTTCCATATGCTTTCACTGCACTGGATCCTCACAACAAGCTTAGGATGAAACTAAGAATTTCCAGTCATTTGAGAATGACTGAAATCTCAAATTCAGAGATTTTGAGATTTCAAAGGGATTGAAATGAAGGTTGCCTTTTCCTGGTCCCATACTCTTCACTATTAGATGCTACTGCCTCCCAGAAGAAGTAACACCTTAAAGTGACAATTTTTGCTTTGTTTTTGTGGTGTTTTATTTAACTTAAAATTTTTTATTAGAATATAGTTGACTTGCAATGTTGTGTTAGTTTCAGATGTATAGCCATGTAAGTCAGTTATATATGTACATATACATAGCCACTGCTTTTCCGATTCTTTTCCCATGTTGGTTATTACATAGTATTGACTAGGTTATCCTGTGCTATGCAGCAGTTGTTGTTAGTTATCTACTTTGTATATAGATGATGTATATGTCAACCCCAACCCCCTAATTTATCCATCCCCCCAATATTTCCCCTTTGGTAACCATAAATTTGGCTTTGAAATCTTTGGGTGTGTTTCTGTTTTGTAAGTTATTTTGTATTATTTTTATTAGATTCCACGTATTAGTGATCTCATATATTTGCAGCAATATGGATGGACCTACAGATTACCATACAAAGAGAAGTTAGATGGATAAAGACAAATATCTGTGGAGTTATTTTTTAAAGAAGCTGGATATTTTTTATAGCACCCAGTATATGTATCAGATACAAATATCTGTTTAGCGGTGCTGGAGACCCCAAAGTTCACTTGCTCAGCCAGCCCCACTCATTTCCCACAGTGTCCCCCAAAGCGCCACCTCAGAACCCTAGGGCTCTGGGATTCTTAATTTGTAACCCAGTACTTAGAGATGTTCCAAGTGTCCCTTTCTGGGGAGATTCGTGGGCAGTTAATTGAGAACAAACTCAGCATCTAGATAGAAGCTGTATCAGGGATGCAGAAAGAGAGGGGAGGCACCAAAAGGAAAGATAGGAGGTTGCAAACATAGCCACTGCTGATGTCCCTGTTTGCTCAGAATTAGTTTTTTTCTCAGTACTGTCTTCCCTTAAGCCTTTACCTGCTTTCTCTCCTGTTCTCCCCACTGGTAGATTGTGACCCTAGTCCCAAGAACAGAAATAGCCTTTCGGTTTGCTCCTCTCAGCTAAATGCTGCCTAGATTCCCTGACAACCAGGCTAGTTCCTTCCTGGGGCAGGCTTTTAGAGCATCTACTTCTATGGTTTTAAGACTCCTCTCTGCAGAACCAGGAGCTTGTCCAGACCTTTCTGTTACCATATGGGATAAATGGGGTGAGATTATGGGGAAAGAGTAGAGGATGTTAGCAGGGACCAGTGACTCATCCATCACAGAAACAGGGAGCTTGAAAGCCTAAGAAGCTGAGTTTCAACTACTGATTTATGTTCCAAATACAGGCTATCCTGGTGGGCATTCTGAGTCTTCCTCTGCCAACTGTAGCCTGACTAATGCTGGGTTTCTTGGATCCTGATATGGGCTGTAGAATGCTTGCTATTGCTTGCCTGAACTTAGTTATCTCTCATTCCAGAGCCGAGGGAAGCTTTCTGCCCCAAGTCTCAAAAATTCTGGAAATAAACACTAGAAAACTGCTTAAAACAGATTTCAACCCTAGGAATCCCTCCAATTTTGCTCTGGTCTCTTCCATGCAGCTCTCTGCTCAAATGTCACCTCCTCAAAGAAGCCTTTCCTGACCATTCCATCTAAAGAAGCATTTCCACACCCTACTTTGTTTTTTTTATAGCACTTATTGTTGCCTGATTTTATATTATTTATTTATTGTGTCTCTTCTTACTGAAACATAAACTCGAGCTCGCTATTACTACCTATAGAGCCTAGAGTATTACCTGGGATGTACGGATGCTCAAAAAGTATTTGTTCAATGAAAGGATGGAAGGATGGGTGACTGAATATAATTCACACTGAACCACTCATTCGTTAGATCTACAGAGCTTCTCTTTTCACAGGAAGGCATATAACATGAGCCAACCATTCCCTGGACCATGGTAGTGACTCAATAATGAACTCAATGAAAGAGGGAGATGGTTATGGGGAGGAAGGCTTGGCTTAGACCAATGATCCATGCTCTGTGTGAAGGCACTGTGGACAAATCTTTCTTCTCCCCCAACCCTGGGTAGAATGTCAAAATCAAAATGTCTCTCTCTCCTTTTTTTTTTTTTTTTTTTTGCTTTTTAGGGCTGAACCCAGGGCATGTGGAAGTTCCCAGGCTAGGGGTTGAATCGGAGCTACAGCTGCCAGCCTATGCCATAGCCACAGCAACACATGATCCGAGCTGCATCTGTGACCTACACCACAGCTCAAGACAATGCCAGATCCCTGACCCACTGAGTGAAGCCAGGGACCAAACCCGCATCCTCATGGATACTAGTCGGATTTGTTTCCACTGAGCCATGACTAGAACTCCCTCAAAATCAAAAATCTCTTAAAAAGCACTTTTCTTCATTACAAATATGGGGTTCAAATTTTAAAATATTTACAAATTTTTTTAAAAAATTACAAATAGAAAATGTAAAAAAGAAAATTGTTTTCATGATACAAAATACAAAAAGAACACAAGCTTTTTGGTTCTTGAAAGGTCAGCATGGACTTAGAAGGTTGCGGGCAGCACTAGACTAACAGTCCCTTGGGCACCTCTCTTTTGAAAATTCTGTGATTCTAAGCCCGTGCACATCCCATGGCAGTGATCCAGCTCTACAACATCTCTTCCCTAAGGAGCGCCTCTCATGAAAGAAAATGCTGCTCAAATTGTTTTCTCCATTGCAAAAAAAAAAAAAAAAAAAAAAAAAAGCCATGGAAATTACCAAACCACAGCTGAGCCATGGTCAAAGCAGTCTTGAATGGGCATTAACAAGAAGAGGGTGCCATGAAACAAAAGCAAATTTTCTCTTTCCTTCCCTCCCCCATGCTGATCGCATTTCATTTTTCAAGACGATGGCAGCTATCCAGCGGGCATTTAATTTATGCAAATCCCATAGCAGCTCCTAGGTGGAACTGACACAGCAAGGGGCCACAGAAGCCAGACCTTGATGTTCTAATTGAGATTCTGTCCCTGGATGGCTGTGGAGAATGTAAAGTACCTCATATAGAACTCAGGCTGCATCGATTAAGCGTCCAAACCAACTGCCGGGAGAGGTAGATAAGACAGTGCAGGTTTCAACTTTTTAAAATAACTGCTTAAAGTTACATAAATACCTGCTCATTGAGGAAAAAATGAGCAGAATATAAATAGCTAGGAGGGCATAAAAATGACCAACAACCCAGGATAGCTACTGTGTAACATATTGATATTCCAGACCTTTCTCTAAGCCAGCATATATACATACTTTTCAAAATAAGGAATTATAACGTGCTATTTTATGGTCTTTTTTAAAATCACTTATCAATACACTGTAAAAATCATTTCCTGTCAAGGCGTGCAGGTCTACGTTATTAAAAGATGGTTTCCGGTTTTCCACTATATAAACATGTTTGCAGTGAACATACTAGTAATTGAATATGTCATTATTTATTTAGGGCAATTCTCTAAAAGTGAGATTTCAGGGTATTTACACTTTAAGATTTATGATATTACCTCTTCTCTAACAACATACAATAATAAAATAGTATTATTACTGCTATTACACAAGCTGCAAACACTTACTGAGATCTTACTATAAGCAAGAAAGTGTTCTAAGAATCTTATATGTATTAACACATTATATTCTTCCCACAATTCTGTGTTATAGGTACTATGATGCCCATTTCACAGATGGGAAAACTGAGGTAGAAGTTAAGTAATGATTAAAATTACACGTCTAGCACGTGGCAGAGTCCAGAATAGAAATCAGAAGGACAGTAGCCTATATTCTTCACCACCACACAGCCTTTGCCAGTTTGATAATGCAAACAATCAACCTTAAGCTTTTAAGTTGCAGCCCACAGCGAGAGTTGCAGGTATTGCCCAATGTTTTCCAGAATTTTCCTCACCAAGATATCCTTTCATACATCAAAGCAAGTACCTTATCCAAGGAGTCTGCCACTGATTTTTTACCTGGAAAGACAAAATACTAAATGTAAAACTGTCAAAAATTTTAAAACAAAATTGCAATTGAAAGCCATTTTAAAAGACAGCCAGTGCTTCTGCTTTAGCACCAGTGACAACTGCTCGTGACAATCCAGTGGAAATGCTTTCTTATTTGGAAAACATTCTACTTATTTACCTTAAAAAGCCCCCATGTCAAAGTCTCACCTGAACCTCTCAGCTAATTTTGTATTCACTTTTTAATTGCAAATATTTGCAAACAGGTGTCACTGAGAATTCATTAAGGTTGAGGTGACTCCGTTTCTTGTGGCTTTTACTCCTAAGCATGGGAACTGCTTATAAGCATGGTTTTCCTTCCACTTTTACTAGTGAAGCTGCTTAAGCGCCAGCTTTGTTCCAAAGAGCAGGAGGGGTAAGCACGCCCAACCTGGGTTTACATCTTGGTTTCACAAGTACAAGCCATGTGACCTTGAGTAAGTTACTCAACCTCTCTATGAGTAGTCACTTCATCTACAAGGTGAGGGTGATAAAATAGCATTTTGTGAGGTGAGATGAGAAAACGGCTGTAAAACACTTAGAATGAGAGCTATCAGCATTAGAGAAACAATGTTACCTATTTGTCAAAAGCACACATTTTTTTTCTTGTTTTATTATTTAATTTTTTTCTGCTGTACAGCATGTGGACCAAGTTCCTCTTACATGTATACATTTTTCCCTCACCATTTGTTCTGTTGGAATATAAGTATCAAGACATAGTTCTGGAAGCTACTCAACAGGATCTCCTTGTAAATCCATTCCAAGTTGTATCCAATAACCCCAAGCTCCCGATCCTTCCCACTCCCTCCCTCTCCCCCCTGGGGCAGCCACAAGTCTATTCTCCAAGTCCATGATTTTCTTTTCTGTAGAAAGGTTCATTTGTGCTGGATATTAGATTCCAGTTATAAGTGATATCATATGGTATTTGTCTTTGTCTTTCTGACTCATTTCACTCAGTATGAGAGTCTCTAGTTCCATCCATGTTGCTGTAAATGGCATTATGTTGTTCTTTTTATGGCTGAGTAGTATTCCATTGTGTATATATACCACATCTTCTGAATCCAATCCTCTGTCAATGGACATTTGGGTTGTTTCCATGTCTTGGCTATTGTAAATAGTGCTGCAATGAACATGTGGGTACACATGTCTCTTTTAAGCAGAGTTTTGTCTGGATATAGGCCCAAGAGTGGGATTGCAGGGCCATATGGTAGTTCTATGTATAGGTTTATAAGGTATCTCCAAACTGTTCTCCATAGTGGCTATACCAGTTTACATTCCCACCAGCAGTGCAGGAGGGTTCCCTTTTCTTCACAACCCCTCCAGCACTTGTTATTTGCGGACTCATTAATGAGGGCCATTGTGACTGGTGTGAGGTGGTATCTCGTGGTTGTTTTGATTTGCATTTCTCTTATAATCAGCGATGTTGAGCATTTTTTCATGTGTTTGCTGGCCATCTGTATATCTTCCTTGGAGAACAGTCTATTCAGGTCTTTTGCCCATTTTTCCATTGGTTGATTGGCTTTTTTTGCTGTTGAGTTGTATAAGTTGCTTATATATTCTAGAGATTAAGCCCTTGTCAGTGCATCATTTGAAACTATTTTCTCCCATTCTGGAAGGTGTCTTTTTGTTTTCTTTTTGGTTTCCTTTGCTGAAAAGCACAAATTTTGAGGTCTAACTTCCTAGATTCAAATCTTGGCCCTGTAACTTTTTTTTTTTTTTTTTTTTTTTTTTTTTTGCTTTTTAGGGCCACACCAGCAGCATGTGGAAGTTCCCAGGCTAGGGGTCAAATCAGAGCTAGAGCTGCCAGCCTATGCCACAGCCACAGCAACAGGGGATCCGAGCTGCATCTGTGACCTACACCACAGCTTACACCAACCCCGGATCCTTAACCCACTGAGCCAGGCCAGGTATCGAACCTGCATCCTCATGGATACTAGTCGGATTCATTTCTGCTGTGCCACAATGGGAACTCCCATGGCCTGTAACTTTTTAGTTATGTGAACTTGAGCAATTTACTTCTATTCTCTGTGCCTTGATTTCCTCATCTAAAATAATAGAACCTACATCATGGAGTTCCTGTGAAGACTCCATGAGTTAATTTATATAAAGTGCTTAGAAGAGGATCTGACACAAAGTAAGCCCTGGCTATCAATGTTGTTATTATTAAAGTACTGCACGGCCTACTGTAAAGAGGCTTGTAAAACACTGATGAGGATGTAGAGAAATAGGAACATCCATACATTGTTGATGGGAGTGTAAAATTGTGCAGCCTCTCATAATGAAAAGCCATTCTTTTTAGTTCCTCAATATTTTAATAATTAAAAAATGATCCAGCAATTCCACTCCAAAAATATATTTATTTATTTATTATCTTTTTTTGGCCACACCTGTGGCATATGGAGGTTCCCAAGCTAGAGGTCCCATCGGAGCTGTAGCTGCCAGCCTAGGCCAGAGCCACAGCAACACAGGATCCGAGCCACGTCTGCGACCTACACCACAGCTCATGGCAATGCAGGATCCTTAACCCACTGAGCAAGGCCAGGGATTGAACCTGCAACCTCATGGTTCCTAGTCGGATTCATTTCTGCTGCACCACGATGGGAACTCCACCAAAAATGTATTTAAAAGAATTGAAAGTGGATGTCCAAACAAAAACTTGTACACAAATGTTCGCAGTACCATTATTCATAATAGGTAGAAACAACCAAATCTCAATCAACTGGTGAATAGATAAATAAAATGTAGTATACCGAGTTCCCAGTGTGGCTCAGAAGTTAACGAACCTGACTAATATCCATGGGGATTCGGGTTCAATCCCTGGCCTTGCTCAGTGGGTTAAGGATCTGGCGTTGCCGTGAGCTGGGCTGTAGGTCACAAACTCAACTCAGATCCCGCATTGCTGTGGCTCTGGCATAGGCCGGCAGCTGTAGCTCCTATTCAACCTCTAGCCTGGGAACCTCCATATACCGCGAGTGCAGCCCTAAAAAGACAAAAATAAAAAATAAATTTTTAAAAATGTAGTATACCCATACAATGGAATTTTTTTTGGCCATAAAATGGAATGAAGTACTGATACAGCTACGACATGGATAAACCTTGAAAACATTCCGTTAGGTAAAAGAAGTTAGTCAAAAGCATCATATATTATATGATTCATTTATGTGAAATGTCCAAACCTATAGAGACAGAAGGTAGATTAGTGGTTTCCTGAGGCTGGAGCAGAGAGGGAGGGAGAACAGGAATGGGGAATGACTGCTAATGTTTATGTGGTTTCTTTTTTGAGGTGCTTAAAATGTTCTAAAATTAGATTGTGGTGATGGTTTTGCAATTCTGTAAATACACTAAAAACCAGTGGATTATATACTTAAAATGGGTGAATTTTATGGTATATATACTTTACCTCAATAAAGTTCGGTTTTGTAGAGGCTTAAATACATACATAAGGAGGATTAAGTTCCCCTCATACTACTTGACATCAGTTCTGGTCAAATGTGATGGGATCTTTTGGGGGTTCTAACAAGAGGATGATCAGATCAAAACTGGTCCCTCTCCTGACCAGTGTTAACCAGATCTCACCATGGCCCTCCAGGATCTTTGTAATCTAGTCATCTGTTTTGAATCTTTCTGCAGCCATGGGGATGCTCATTGTGCTGTGGTCTACCATATTCAAGATAATTTCGTGCTGTAAATGAACCCTGATAGAGAACAAGGACCTTGTCTTACTCTCCATTGTATCCACAGTGCTTATCTGGCATGTAGTAGGTGCTCAATAAATATATGATAAATGAATAAATTGATGGGTAGTTACACAGGAAGCATGAGTTGTGGAAAGACTTTGAAACCAGGACTTGGATTCAAATCTCATCTCATCCCCACTAATTACTAGATATGCAGCATTGAGCAAGTTGATTAAATTCTCTCAAACTCAACTTCTTATAAAATGGGGGAAATAGAACCTCTTTCATAGGCAGCAAGTTTTAACTGAGATAATACATGCTATGTGATAATTCAATAAATGTTCATTTCCTTCCTTTTTTTCCCACCAATTAGAAAAGCTCTGGAACACTGGAGAGTTTCTCTACTACAAATAGCTTTGTGTTAAGTACTGTTGTAGCAATAAACATGAGCATTGACACTTTCTTAAGCACAAACTTAATGTCATGTGATATCTGCCCTTAATCATGGAAGCTGGCAATGAAATTTGAGCCCATAAAATGCCAGAATTGGGAGGGCTCTTAGTAATAGATCATCTAGTCCAAGCCCTATAACTTGATAGAGAATCTTCAAATGCCACAACATCAGTGATCCATTTGGCGTCTCTGGTTAAATTTTTTAAAGTGGGCAAAAAAACAACTGGCAAGGTGGTTAGCAGACATCTGGGGGACTATCGGTGAGAAATTCCAGGAGTGATTCATTGTCCTCACCCTTGAAAAAGTCCCCTATGATATCTGACAGCTTAATCACCCTGTGTATTTATACAGGGTGAGGCAAAGGTCACTGCAGAGAACTACTGGAGGAACAGGTGTTGATCTTCAATCTTCTAAATATATTAGTCAAAGCAGAATGTCTGCAATGGGAAAAAACAGTCAGCATATCTATATAGGATCCTGCTTACACTTCAGTTCCAAGAACCAAATTTTAGTTTCTTCACTAAACTTTAGACCTTGCTTTGATAAGAAGGAACCATCTGACTTTGGCTCCCTGGTGTCCAATGAAAGGTAGTATACAACTAAAATAGGCAAATAATGTTTTTACTTATTAGGGTCCTGAATCAAAGCCAAATTGTTAGCTAATGAAGAAAATAATTGGTTCATGTAGAAAGTAAACAAAGGATAATTAACTTGTTTTCCATACTCGATAATGTCAAGTGTGACAGACATCTATTTACATTGTATAGAGAAAAGCGCATGTCACAAATTCTGTCTCCTTATTTATAAAATGCACAGAAGCATCAAGGGTAATATTGGAAGCCTAAGGAGAAAAACAACACTGGGAGGCAGTAGAGCCTAGTGGTTAAAAGCACAGCTTGTTTTCAATCAAGATCAAAGCATAGACTGAAGTAAGGAAGTAATCCAACATATCAATACACACACACACACACACACACACACACACACACACACACACACACACACACAGAGAGAGACACCACAAACTCACACATTCCACATAGAAAGAAAAGCAAGATTTTAAAGTGTAAATGTATACTTGATCTTGAAAGGAAGTAAGGAATTATCCAGGTCCCTGAAACAAAGAAAATACTCAAAACGATGAGTAGCATTTGAAGACTTGTGCCTCAAAGGAATAAGGGAACCACATATAGCTTTTAGGACATGGAATTTTAAAGTTTGAAAGAGAATGGGGAGTTCCCATCATGGCTCAGCAGTAATGAACCCGACTAGCATCCATGAGGACACAGGTTCAATCCCTGGCTTTGCTCAGTGGGTTAAGGATCCAGTGTTGCTGTGAGCTGTGGTGTAGGTTGCAGACACATCTTAGATTCTGTGTTGCTATAGCTGCAGTGTAGGCTGGCAACTACAGCTCCAATTCAACTCCTAGACTGTGAACTTCCATATGCCGCAGGTGTGGCCATAAAAAGATATAAATAAATCAATAAGTAAATAAATAAATAAAGGATGAGAGTCAGGGCTGCAAGTTCTACGTATGGCAGAGAGTTAAGACTGGTATTCCTGGGGAAGGAGGAAAGCAGAGAAATAAAAAATGTCTACCTTCTTTGAAAAAAATCTAATTGCTGGCCTGAAGATAGCAATTATGTGGTCCCTGCTCCAAGTCATAGGAAACAAAGTCACCTGAAATAATCAATGTCCCTGGACAATGTGACATGAAAAGAGAAAGAAGCAAATAATAATGTAACAAAAATTAAAATAAATATATCAATAGTCATAATAAATGTAAATGGATTAGAAACACCTGTTTGAAGACAGAGGCACTCAGATTAGATACTGAAAATTCACCTATACGCTGTCTATAGGAACATACCTAAAACATCATGAATTATAGAAGTTAAAAGGAAACAGAGGGATGGAAAAAGACAAAAGAGACAAAATGGGATTTAAGGTAGAAAGCATTAACAAAAACAAAGAGACACATTATAATGATTAGTAAACAGACATTCACTTAAAAAATTCTATGCATCTAAAAACATAGCTCCAGGAGTTCCCCTTGTGGTGCAGCAGAAGTGAATCTGACTAGGAACCAGGAGGTTGTAAGTTCACTCCCCGGCCTCACTCAGTGGGTTAAAGATCCAACATTGCCATGAGCTGTGGCATAGGTTGCAGACGCAGCTCAGATCTGGTGTAGCTGTGGCATAGGGTGGCAGCTACAGCTCCGATGAGACCCCTAGCCTGGGAACCTCCATATGCCACGGGTGAGGCCCCAAAAAGCCAAAAAGACAAAAAATAATAATAATAAATAAAATATAGCTTCAAATGTATAAAGTGAAAGTTGACAGAATTAAAATGAGAAATAATTAATCCATAGTCGTAGTGAAAGATTTTAACACATCTCATTCTGGTACCAATATATAAGGTAGACAAATTTACTAGGGATACAATAGATCTGAATCAAATGAATAAAACAATAAAATTGAGTTTAAATAGCTATGTAAAAACACTGGCCAGTCTGGTAAAGCTACATACTGATCTTTAGGGAAAAGCATTCGTTCTTTCATTATTGAGTATGATGTTTAGCTGTGCAATTATTGTACATGTCTATCAGGTTAAGGAAATTTTCTTCTATCCCCAGTTTTCAGTGTTTTTACAAATAATGGGGTTTGGATTTTGTCAAATGCTTTTTCTGCGTCAATCAAAATGATTATTTGCATTTTTCCCCCTTCACTCAATTAGTGTGATACATTACATTGATTTTTCGTTATGTTGAACCAGTCTTACCTTCCTTGGAAATTCCATTCTTTCATAATTAATAGTTTCTTAATAGGATGCTACATTTGGTTTGCTAGTAGTTTACTGCAGATTTTTGCACCTATATTCAAAAAGGATATTGGTCTATAATTTTCTTTTCTTAAGATATCTTCATCTGGTTGGCCTCATATAATGAGCTATTTAGTGTTCCCTATTTTATTTTGGAAAGATTTTGAGAATGACTGGTGTTAATTCTTCTTTAAAAGTTTAATTGAATTCACCAACAAAGCTATCTTGTTCTAGGCAGGTTTTTTTGTTGTTGTTGTTTTGTTTTGCTTTGTTTTTTTTAGGGAGGTTTTACGTTATTGATTCAATCCTTCTACCTGTTATATGTCTGTTCAGATTTTCTATTTCTTCTTGTATATGTTTTGGTAGTTTTATGTTTCCAGGAATTTGTTCATTTCCTCTAGTCTATCTCACTTGATAGTATATATTTGTTCATAGTATTCTCTTGGAATCATTTATTATTTTTTTGTAAGGTCTGTAGTTGTGTTCCCAATTTCATTTCTGACATTAGTAATTAGTTTTCTCTTTTTTTCTTAGTCATCCTGGCCAAAGATTTATCAATTTTGTTGATATTTTCAAAGTACCAACTTTCAGTTTTTTGATTCTTTCTATTGTTTTCATATTCTCCATTTTGTCTATTTCTCTTTAATCTTTAGCATTTCCTTCCCTCTGCTACCTTTGGGATTAGTTTGCTTTTTCTTAGTTAAGATACACAGTAATGTTATTGAATTGGGATCTTTATTATTTGTTATTCTTTTTCGGCGAGGGGCTGCACCCATGGCACATGGAAGTTCCCAGAAGTACCACAGCAGTGATATGAGCCATGGCAATGACAATGCTGGATCTTTAGTCTGTTGTGCTACCAAGGGAACGCCAGATGATAAGCACATTTTCAACTTTTTTCTTTTCTTTTCTTTTCTTTTTTGGCTGTGCCAGCAGCATATGGAAATTCCTAAGCCAGGGAGCAAACCTGTGCCATAACAGTGATCCAAGCCGCTGCTGCGATAACACTGGATCGTTAACCTGCTGCACCACAAGAGAACTACTATTCTTATTTAGTAAGTGCATTTACAGGTATAAATTTCCCTCTAAGCACAGTTTTCACTGCATCATGTTAGTTTTGGTATGTTTTATTTTTGTTTTTATTCATCTTAATTACCTTCTAATTTCACTAGTAATCTCCTTGAAAATTGACTATTTAAAATGTGTTGTTAAATTTCCACATATTTGTTAATTTTTCCAGTTTTTCTTCTGTTTTTGATTTCTAATTTGATTCCATTACGGTCAGAGTTAAGTACTTTGTATGATTTCAATCTTTTTGAACTTACTAAGACTTGTGTTATGACCTAACGTATGGTCTCTCCTAAAGAATATTGCGTGTGCACTTGAGAAAAATGTGTATTCTGCTACTGTTGAGTAGAATGTTCTATATATTTTTGTTAGGTCTAGTTGGTTTACACTACAGTGTTTTTCAAATCTTCTATTGTTTTACTGATCTTCTGCCTAGTTCTAGCCATTACTGAGGTAAGGTACTGAGGTCTCCAGTTATTATTGTTGGAACTGTCCATTTTGTATATTTTGAGACTTTTTTGTTAGACATATATGTTTATATTTTTATATGTTTTTTTCAGGATTATCACTCTTTTCAGTATATAACTTTTGTGTATATTAAAATATATACCTTTTTTCTTGCAACATTTTTGTCTTTATTTTCGTATAGCTACTACTCCACTTTTTTGTTATTGTTTGCATAATTTATCTTTTTTTCCATCTTTTCACTTTCAACATATTTTTATCTTTGGATATAAAGCAAGTTTGGTAAACAATATATGGTTGGATCATTTTTTTAAAATCCACTCTACCAACCCCTGTATCTTTTAATTGGAAAGTATAATCCATTCACATTCAAAGTAGTTACTGATACGAAGGGACTTCTGCTATATTGCTATTTGTTTTCTATATATCTTATGTCTTTTTTTTTTTTTTTGCTCAATTCCTCCTTTAAGGGCTTCTTTTGTGATTAATTGACTTTTTCTAGTGTACCTTTTTGATTCCCTTATCAATTTTTTACCTGTATATTTTTTAGTTTGTTTTCTTAGTGGTTATTGTCAGTATTTCAATAGATATCTTAACTTTATAGCAATCAAGTTGAATCAATACCAACTTGGTTTCAATAGCACACAAAAATTCTGGTGCTTTACATCTCAACTCCTCTTTATGTTCTTATTTTTCAAACAGCATTTTTATATATTGTGTACTCATTAGCATAGATTTGCAACAATTTTCTTTCTTTTTTCCCCCATCTTTTCAGGGCCGCACCTGTGGCATATGGAGGTTCCCAGGATAGGGGTCAAATCAAAGCTGTAGTTGCTGGCCTACACCACAGCTCATGGCAACACCAGACCCTTAACCCACTGAAAAAGGCCAGGGATCAAACCTGCATCTCCATGGTTGAGGACATTAACTCCTCCTCCTCCTATAGGATAACTATTTGGCATTGCAACAATTTTCTAGTACAATTGCATTGTAAATGCTATAGGAAAATAAAAGAAGTTATAAACCAAAAAAAATTAATAATAGTGGCTTTTATATGTACCTATGTAGCTACTTTGCTGTTGCTTTGTATTTCTTCGTATGATTTTAAGTTACTGTCCAGTGTCCTTTCATTTTGATCTGAAGTACTCCCTTTAGAATTTCTTGCAGGCTAGGCATATCAGTAACAAACTCCCCCAGCTCTTGTTTATCCATGAATATCTTAATTTCTCCATTTTTGAAGCATTGTATTTTGCCAGATATAGAATTCTTGATTGACAGATTTCTCTTTTTCTTTCAGTCCCTTAAATATCCCACAGATTTTTTTGCCTCTATAGCTTCTGAAGAGAAATAAGCTCTTAATTATATTTAGGATCCCTCATATATGATGAGTCTCTTCTGCTGCTTTCAAAATTCTCTCTTCATCTCTGTCTTTTGACTATTTGAGTATAATGTGCCTTGGTATGGATCTCTTTGAGATTTTCCTGCTTGGAGTTCATTGAAATTCTTGGATATGTAACAATATATTTCATCAAATTTCAGAATATTTTGACCATTATTTTTTCAAATATTCTTTCTGACCATTTCTCTCTCTCCTCTCCTTCTAGGGATTCTATTAGGCATATGTTGGTACACTTTATGTTGTACCAAAGGTCTCATTAGTCTACATTCTTTTCCTCATGCTGAATAATCTCAATTGCCTATCTTCAACTTAGCTGATTCTTTCTTCCGCATCTTCAAACCTGCTGTTGAATCCCTCTAATAATTCTTCGTGTCTTTTTTTTTTTTTTTTTTTTTTTTTTTTTTACTTTTCAGCTGTAAAATTTCTATTTGGTTATTTTAAATAATTTCTATCTCTTTTTTGATATTGTCTATTTTGTGAGGCATTATCCTCTTGGTTTCCCTTTTCCATTATTTTCATAAGCTCTCTGAGCATACTTAAGACTGTTGATTTCAAATCTTTATTAAGAAGTCCATTGCCTGGCCTCCACTGGAACAGTTTATATTAATTTTTTATTTTCCTGTGATTGAGAATAATTTGTTATATTTTTCATGCCTCATAATTTTTTATAATACCTGGAAATGTTAATATTATAATGTGGCAACTCTAGAAATCAGATTCTGGAAATGAGATTCTCTTCCAGCCTGGGATTTGTTGTTACTGCTTGTTTTATGTTGTTTTTGATTGTTCATTGTTGTTTGTTTAGTATCTTTGCTAAACTATTTTTGTAAACTCTATATACTTTGTCATGTGTGAACACTGAATTCTGCGTTCTGTTAGTTTAGTGATCATCTAGTGACAGAATTTTCTTAAATGCATGGAGCCAAGGAAAAAAAGGAAAAATAAAAGAGAAAACTACTCTCCTAATCTTTGCAGATTTGTTCTGTCTTGGGGCATTCCTTCAATGCTTAACCAGGTTATTTACAACTCTGCCTTAGCCTTCACTTCCTGCTTTCCTGGAGACTGAAGGTCAGCTGGAGGTGAAAGCTTAGGGTCTTCTCAGGCCTTTTATGAACAGCCATCCAACCCTGGGCTTGAACATGGTCCTCATGATTCCCCTCCTTATGTGGGAAATTAAAAAAAATAAAAAAACCTTTTACCCTCCTCTATCATCTTTCCCATTTTTTTGGTCTATTGCTTGTCCATACTGTTCTTTGTCCCAGAATGCTGCATTGCTTTTTCCTGTAAATTCTTTAAGAAAATGCTACCCAAAAAGCTGTCCCAGTCCTGGAAAGGCTCTGAGTCAGCAAAACAAAGGTAAGTTCTTACACTGATCTTTCAAGACGTCTCCAATTGTATCACAACAAAGAACCACAATTCTTTGAGAATAAAATCTGTTATGATCTGATACTACCAAGCCAAAATATTGTTTGCCAACCTCATAGCTTCTGCTAAACTCTGGAAGGAAGGATAATAGGCAGGCAATTTATTTATTATTTTTTAAAATTGTTATTTCCCCAATACAATTTTTTTTTCTACTGTACAGCATGGTGACCCAGTTACACGTACATGTACATATTCTATTTTCTCACATTATCATGCTCCATCATAAGTGAATAGACATAGTTCCCAGTGCTACACAGCAGGATCTCATTGCTTATCCATTCCAAAGGCAATAGTTTGCATCTATTAACCCCAAGATCACCATCAACCCCACTCCCTCCTCCTCCCCCTTGACAACCACAAGTCTGTTCTCTAAGTCCATGATTTCCTTTTCTGAGGAAACGTTCATTTGTGCCATATATTACTTTCCAGGTATAAGTGATACCATATGGTATTTGTTTTTCTTTTTCTGACTTACTTCACTCAGGATAAGAGTCTCTCGTTCCATCCATGCTGCTGCAAATAGCATTATTTTGTTCTTTTTTTGGCCAAGTAGTATTCCATTGTGTATATATACCACATCTTCCTAATCCAATCCTCTGTCGATGGACATTTGGGTTGTTTCCATGTCTTGGCTATTGTGAATAGTGTTGTCCATAGTGGTTGTACCAGCTTACATTCCCCCCAACAATGCAGGAGGGTTCCCTTTTCTCCATACCCTCTACAGCATTTGTTATTTGTGGACTTACTAATGATGGCCATTCTGACTGGCATGAGGTGGTATCTCATGGTAATTTTGATTTGCATTCCTCTAACAATCAGTGATATTGAGCATTTTTTCATGTGCTTGTTGGCCATCCGTCTATCTTCTTGGGAGAAATGTCTGTTCAGGTCTTTTGCCCATTTTTCCATTGGGTTGTTGGCTTTTTTGCTGTTGGGTTGTATAAGTTGCTTGTATATTCTAGAGATTAAGCACATGTCAGTTGCATTACTTGAAACAATTTTCTCCCATTCTGCAAGTTGTCTTTTTGTTTTCTTTTTGGTTTCCTTTGCTATGCAAAAACTTGTCAGTTTGAGAGAATACTATGAACGATTGTATGCCAACAAATTTGACAACCTACAAGAAATGGACAACTGTCTAGAGAATTACAGCCTGCCAAAACTGAATCAAGAAGAAATACATCAACTAAACAGACCGATCACTAGAAATGAAATTGAATATGTCATAAAAACACTCCCTACAAATAAAAGTCCAGGACCAGATGGCTTCACAAGCGAATTCTACCAAACATACAAAGAGGAACTTATACCCATCCTCCTCAAACTTTTCCAAAAGGTTGAAGAAGAAGGAACACTCCCAAAGACATCCTATGACACCACCATCACCCTAATTCCAAAACCAGACAAAGATACCACCAAAAAAGAAAACTATAGACCGATATCTTTGATGAATATAGACGCAAAAATTCTCAACTGAATTTTAGCCAACCAAAGCCAACAACATATCAAAAAGATCATACCCCACAACCAGGTGGGATTCATCCCAGGTTCACAAGGCTGGTTCAACATATGCAAATCAATCAATGGCATACACCACGTTAACAAAAGAAAAGTCAAAAGCCACATGATCATCTCAGTAGATGCAGAGAAAGCACTTGACAAAGTGCAACACCCATTCATGATCAAAACTCTTACCAAAGTGGGTAGAGAGGGAACATACCTCAACATAATCAAAGCCATTTATGACAAACCCACCGCCAATATAATACTCAATGGAGAAAAGCTGAAAGCCTTCCCACTAAAATCCCAAGACAAGGATGCCCACTCTCACCACTGTGATTCAACATCGTCCTGGAAGTCCTAGCCTCAGCAATCAGACAAACAAAAGAAATTAAAGGCATCCAAATAGGAAGAGGAGAGGTAAAACTGTCACTGTATGCAGATGACATGATACTACATGTAGAAAACCCTAAGGACTCAACCCAAAAACTACTTGAACTGATCAACAAATTCAGCAAAGGAGCAGGATATAAGATTCACCTTCAGAAATCAGTCACATTTCTGGATACTAACAATGAAATATTAGAGAAGGAACACAAAAATACAATACCTTTTTAAAATTGCACCCCCCAAAATCAAGTACCTTGGAATACACCTGACCGAGGAGGCAAAGGACTCACATGCTGAGAACTATAAAACATTAATCAAGGAGATTAAAGAAGATGTAAAGAAATGGAAAGATAGTCCATGCTCCTGGGTTGGAAAAATTAATACTGTAAAAATGGCCATACTACCCAAAGCAATCTACAGAGTCAATGCAATCCCTCTCAAATTACCCATGACATTTTTCACAGAACTAGAACAAACCATCCAAAACTTTATATGGCACCACAAAAGACCCAGAATTGCCAAAGCAATTCTGAGGAGCAAAAACCAAGCAGGAGGCAGAACTCTCCCAGACTTCAGGCACTATTGATGACAAAGCCACAGTCATCAAGAGAGTGTGGTACTGGTACCAAAACAGACAGACAGACCAAGGGAACAGAATAGAGAACCCAGAAATAAACCCAGGCACCTATGGTCAACTAATCTTTGACAGAGGAGGCAAGAACATAAAATGGGAAAAAGACAGCCTTTTCAGGAAGTCTTGCTGGGAAACCTGGACAGCTGCATGCAAATCAGTGAAACTAGAACACATCCTCATACCACGCACCAAAATAAACTCCAAGTGGCTGAAAGAGTTAGATAGAAGACAAGACACCACCCAACTCCTGAAAGAGAACATAGGCAAAACATTCTCTGACATCAATCTTACAAATATTTTCTCACATCATTCTCCCAAAGGAACAGAAATACAAGGCAGGCAATTTAAAATTCTCCAGTGCAGCAGCTTCTTTCTTTGTTAAGCTCTGCCCTTGTTACTGTACATGTTTTACTAGATTCTAGAGCTCTGTGAAATTGATTCTGATAGTTTTTGCTAGTTTTTGAGCTTTTGTTTTGTTGTGTTTTAGCGTGTGTGGAGTGGAGTGGATAGATCCTAGGAGTTTTCTCTTCTACCATTTTTGGGTATTTAACCTACACAAAAAATTTAAATCCACAAAATGAGATTACGTATTATTTGTGGATACAATTAAATTGAATTAAATGTATAAAATCAGACTATCAGTTTATTCACAGAGTTATGATAGTGGTTGTATTTAAGAGAGGATTACAGTGAATGATAAAAAGGTGGAATATGAACTTTTTAAGTAATTTTTGCTTAATTTATATAAACATATTGGGTAAATACAACAAAGAGTATAGCTTTTGTAAATTCTACTTGATGCATACATAAATATTATATTATTCTATATACTTCTCTGAAGCATTCCCTTTTTTCCTGCCTCTAAAAAATTTCAGGTTTAAGAGAATGAGAAGACAAGCCATAGACTTGGATAAAATATTTTCAAAAGACATATCTGATAAAGAACTCATTCAAAGTATACAAAGAACTCTTGAAACTCAACAATAAGAAAATAATAACCCAATTTAATAATGGACAGAAAATCTAAGAAGACATCTCAACAAAGAAGACCTAGCGATGGCAACTAAACATATGAAACAATGCTCAATATCATATGTCAATAAAAGATTACAAATCAAAACAGCAGTGAGATACACATCTATTAGAATGCCCAAAATACAAAACACTGACAAAACTAAATGCTAACAACAATGTACATCAACAGGAACTCATTGCTGGTAGGAGTACAAAATAGTAAAGCTACTCTGGGAGACAGTTTGGCAATTTCTTATGAAACTGAACATACTCTTACCATATGAGCTAGCAGTCATTCTGCTTGCTACTTACCCAAATGAGTTGAAAGCTTATGTCCACACAAAAAACTACACACAGATGCTTTTAGCAGCTTTACTCATAATTGTCTAAACCTGGAAGCAACCAAGATGTCCTTAAGTAAGTAGATAAATAAAGTGTGGTACATCACTTATAATGAAATATTACTTAGCACTAAAAAGAAATGAGCTATCAAGCCATGAAAAGACATGGATGAAACTTAAATGCATATTACCAAGCAAAATAAGCCAATCTGCAAAGGCTACATACTGTATAAGTCTAGCTATATGATGGTCTGGAGAAGGCAAAACTGTGGAAAAAATAGAAGGATCAGTGGTTGCCAGTGATTAAAGAAAATGAAGGATTGAATCAATGGAAACAGAGTATTTTAAGGCAGTGAAACTATTTTGTAAAATACTACAATGGTAGGTTCATGTCATTAGACATTTGTTCTAACCTACAGAGTGTACAAAACAGAACAAACTCTAATGTAAACCATGGACTCTGGGTGATAACGAAGTGCCAATGTAGGGTATCGATTGTAACAAATGCATCACTCTGATGGAAGATGTTGATAGTGAGAGAGGCTGTGTATAATGAGGGGGAAGAGGATCTATGGGAACACTCTGTACTTAACACTCAACTCAATTTTGCTGTTCACCTAAAACTGCTGTAAAAAATAAAGCTTATTGGAGTTCCCGTAGTGGCTCAGTGGAAATAAATCTGACTAGTAACCATGAGGTTGTGGGTTCAATCCCTGGCCTTGCTCAATGAGTTAAGGATCTGGTGTTGCCCTGAGCTGTGGTGTAGGTCACAGATGTGGCTCCAATCGGGTGTTGCTGTGGCTGTGGCGTAGGCCAGTGGCTACAGCTTCAGTTGGACCCCTGGCCTGGGAACTTCCATATGCCATGGGTGTGGCCCTAAAAAGCAAGATTAAAAATAAAAAAATAAAGCTTATTAACAAATAAATAAACACTTTTTAAACAAAAATTTTTTTAAATAAAGAGCAAAGAATTAAAGGCTTTAGAATCACATAGGCCTAGAATTCCAGATCTTAATACTAGCTGTGTGATCTTGAACAATTTGCTTAACCTCCTTGAGCCTCAATTTCCTTATTTTGTAAATAGAAATACTTCATAGGGTAGATGCCAATGGAGCTAAAATGGGTTCTCAAATTGTTCAAAGATCAAGAACTACAACTTCTCCTAGTAGCTTAATCCAGGATCCAGTTTCTCCACCAATTAAATACTTTCAATTTACAATAGTGAAGCCTATCTGCTCTAGTTTGGACCACTGTTGAACTGAAGAAGAAGTTTATCATCCTCGTATTAACACTTCAAGATCATTGGACTAGGTAGGAGTTTGGGTTCTAGTCACATCTCACTACCACCTAATGGGATGACTTTTAGTACTTATTTTGTGTCTTCTATAAGATGATAATAATTCCAACCCTACCCCACCCTCCTCCCAAGGTTGTTGTGAGGACTATATAATGTGCTTGATATCCTTTGATAGTTTAAAGGGCTCTATAAATGTAAAGGGTTAAAAAAACCTGAAGAGAGTTCCCATCGTGGCTCAGTGGTAATGAATCCAACTAGTATCCATGAAGACATGGGTTCAATCCCTGGTCTCGCTCAGTGGGTTAAGGATCTGGCATTGACATGAGCTGTGCTGTAGGTCACAGATGCGGCTCAGATCTGGCATTGCTGTGGCTGTGGTGTAGGCCAGCAGCTGCACCTCTGATTTGATCCCCAGCCTGGGAATTTCCATATGCAGCGGGTGTGGACCCAGAAAGACAAAAAAAAAAAAAAAAAAACACAAAACAAAACAAAAACCCTGAAGAAATGTGTTAAATTCTCTCTTAAACATCTCTATCCAAGCCTAATTAGTCTCTAACCCTCATTATAGTCCTCTGAAAATGTGGAGGTAAATAAAATATTATTTAATTCATTCATTCATTTCAGAAACATGAATTGAGGGCCTACTTTGGGTCAAGTATACTATTAGGTGCTGAGGGAACAAAGATTAATAGAGCATTGTCCCTGCTACCAAGAAGCTTCAAGTCCAATAGAGAGACAAACATGAAAAACAAATGTGTTATATTATGGTAAGTTTGGGGGGATAAATATAAATATGGAATATAGAGGAATAGAATATTTATTCTAAAGAATGCTACAAAAACTTCACAGAGAAGGTGGCATTGATGCTGAACTTTGAAGGATAAATATGAAATTTCCAGATGGAGAAAAGAAGAATATTAGGCAGAGGGAAGAGGATAGGTAAATTCATGGAGGCATGAAAGTATATGGCATGTATGATGAGGATGATATTTATACATGGTGGGAGATAAAGCAAATGAAGTAGGCTAGGTAGTGAATTACATTTGGAAAATGTTGGCTTTAAGATGCCTATGGAACTTCTCTTTGGATGTTATAAACCAATGGGAACATAGATATGGAGACATTTGGATGTCATCAGTATATAAGTACTAGCTAGATATGATGAGGGCGAGGGAGTGATCTTGAGTAATATTTGTATTCCATATTTGTGCGACTTGGTAGATAGTGGTGCCTTTGTTGATATAAAGAACATATAGGAAGAGGAGGATAGGTGGTAGGAGATCATATGGTCCTTTGGACATGTTGATTTTCAGATACCCATGGGACATCCAAATGAAGATGTTCAGGAGCATTTGAATATATAGATATGATGCTCTCAAAAGAGAATTTGGTTGAGATACAGAGATAATAGACGAAGTAAAGGAAATGGGTGAAATTGCTCAGGAATAGTGTGTAGAATAAGAATACATGCTAGACCCATGGTGAGTACCAACATATAATGACTAAGAAGAAGGAGATGTCCAGCAAATGAGATCAGGGAAGAAATAGAGAGATATGATGAGGGCAAGAAGTGTCATAGAAGCCAAAAGAGAATATTTCAAGGGGGGGGGGGGATGTCAATTGTGTGAAATGCTGAAGATTGAGAGATCAAGTAATATAGGAACTGATAAGTGCCCATTGAATGCTTATCAAATACATGATTTTCACTTGCAATTTTCTAGACATAAAAGCCCTAAAAATATCAAAACAGAAAACTAGAAAAAGCACTGACAGTCAGTGCCTGTTTTCCACCCATCTGGTCACTCATACACCTCCCTGTGTGTGCACCAACACCTTGTTTTCCCCCTTGCCCCTGAGCTGCCCAGACAAGGAAATCACCTGGCTACTTGTTGAAACACTTGAAATCAATTCAAGCAAAGTTAAAAAAAAAAAAAAGGCTTAGCCCCTAATAGAACTGACCATATAGTTCTCCCCAGGGTGCAGGGGTTTATGTGCTATGCCTGGATTATGTTAAGAAAATTAAAACTGGGTTTGTACTAAAAGGCCAAAGTGTCAAGTCACTAAAAGCAAAAAAATTCCCCTTGCAACACAGATGCCCATTCTCACACTGGTTTATGATGAGAGAAAGTGAGGATTTATAATATGCTTTCCACAAAGTCATGACAGCCGTTGAGCTGGGACCTTGGGGACTGCCCAGAGGTTCTACTCATTATCCAGGGAGAGAGAGCAAAGTGCTTGGTTATAGTACAGGCTTTGTTTTTAAGAGGGCTACCTCTCACACCTGGACTTTTTCCAATATTTATACTAGAATGGAAGCAAGAATTAAGTTGGCCCTTCAGTCCAAGCCTGAGGAACAGTTGTGTACCAACTGAGAATGACTTGTTTATAGTCACTCTTTTGAATCCTTGGAAACTGTACATGCTAGTATAAGTTAGATTACACTGCAGTAAGAAGCAATCTCAAAATTCTAGTGACTTATATTAAGCATTTATTTCTTGCTCATACATGTGCAAAATATGTTGGTGGGAGAGTAGTGGGGAGGGCTCTACTCGTAAGTAGATCTTAGTTGTTCTCACTCTGGGACCCTGGCTAATACAGGAGGAGACATATAGGAAGTGACACATACCACCACTTTTGTTCATATTTCATTGGCCAAAAAGCAAGTTATGTGTCAGAGCCTGATTTAAAAAGGGTGGGAAAATATCATCCTACTATAGGTAGAGATGTTGCAGGGGTGGATACCAATTATGATTGAAAAATATATGGTCCACCAGAGAAGACATAAAAAATATGTGTTAAACCTTGAATAGATTACATAATAGGTACTCTCTGAACACAATGGTCCAGGTAGCTATCATGGAAATACCCACTGCCAACTATCTGGCTACTGTTTCAGAACCTACCATTGAAGATTCATCACATGGTATTAAAACAACAGACAAAGACTACCAGAAGTCATTGACTATCAAAGAGAAAATGCCTGTGATGGGACAACACACTAAAATGTATCAAATTAATATAGTATTCAGATTAGTTGTCCTACCTCAGGCTGTTATCAGCAGAAGCAAGGAGTACAACCCTATGATATTTTATTTAATACCTAGTATATGCCAGGCACCATGCCAGGCTCTTTCATATACTACATAGCACTTCCTCCCTGTGCCAATTGCAGTTTAAAGATAATGCAAAAAGTCATGACTTGCCCATGGTTACAAAGCTAGTCCAGGAAGTCATAATGAATGCCAGGGAAAACTCCATAACTTAAGGTACAACCTTAAACAAAGGTACAATCTTTCTCAAGAAAGCAATTAAGGGGGGCTGCAGAAGGACACCAGATACTTGGGGTCAGGGAATTGTTTGTGCCCCATACAGCAGAAGAAATCTGCCCAAAGAAGAAATCCCAAAACAGCCTACAACTGTTATTCCCGGAGCCAACTCTCTCTCTCTTAATCTTCACCTGGGATTGGATGGTGTTCTTCTGGGTATGGGGGAGAACCTGGAGAAATTTTTTCTAGAAGAAAACTGTCATGAGCTAGGCTGCCAAATAATTAGGCTTCCGCCAATAGCTACTGATACCTTGTTTGATTATGGGTTTATTGAATTATAATGTTGGTCAGTATGGATTACACTGGCTGACTTTTAGCTCTGTCTGATGAATAGCAGGTAACTCATTACAAAAATGATGTTTAAAAGCCATAAAATGAAGTACACATCTTCTAGTTTTTAGAGTACAGGTCTTTCAATCTCTTTGATTAGTATATAGAAATGCAACCATTTTACATATATTAATTTGTATCCTGAAACTTTACTGAATTAATTCATCAGTTCTAATAGTTTTTGGTGGAGACTTTGGGGTTTTCATATGTACTATCATGTCATATGCAAATAGTTGCAGTTTTACTTCTTCCTTTCCAATTTCGATGTCTTTTCTTTCTTTTTCTTGCTTAGTTGCTATGGCTAGGACTTTTAATACTATGTTGAATAAAAGTTGTGAGACTAGGCATCCTTGTCTTGCTCTTAAGGAAAAAAACTTTCAGCTTTTCACCATTGAGTAAGGTATTAGCTGTGGGTTTGTCATATATGGCCTTTATTATATTAAGGTAAGTTCCTTCTATACCCACTTTTTATCATAAATGGATGTTTAATTTTGTCAAATGCTTTTTCTGCATCTATTGCGATATTACATATGACTTTAATCCTTTTGTTAATGTCATGTATCACATTGATTGATTTACAGATATGAAACCATCCTTGTATCCCTGGAATGAATCCCAGTTAATTTCATTGATCTCTCTTTTCTTTCCTTTTTTACTTAAGTCTCTAGCTCATTTATTTCCATGCTAATCTTTATTATTTCCTTCCTTCTACTAATTTTGGGATTTGCTTGTTCTTTTTCTAATGTCTTTAAATGTACATTTCCATCATTTATTTAATATTTTTCTTGTTTCTTGAGGTAGACCTTTATTGTTATGAACTGCTTTTGCTGCATCACATAGATTTTGGTACATTGTGCTTTCATTTTCATTTATCTCAAGGTATCTTTTTTCATTTCCTCGTTGATTTCTTGGTAGACCCATTGCTTGCTTTAGTAACTAAATTGTCATTTAGTCTCCACATTTTTGTGTTTTTTCCAGGTTTCTTCTTGTAGTTGATTTCAACTTTCATACCATTTTGGTTGGAAAATGGTAGTATAGTTTCAATCTTAAATTTCTTGAGACTTATTTTATAATCTAACACGTAATCTATTTTGGAGAATGTTCCATGTGCACTTGAAAAGAATCTGTATCCTGCTGCTTTGGGATGGAATATTTTATATATAAATATATGTTAATATAGAGTTTATATACATAAAGTTGATATATATAGTTATATATATATAAAGTCAATCTGATCTAATGTGTCAAAACCAGTGTTTCCTTATTGATTTCCTGTCAGGATAATCTATTCATTGATGTAAATGAAGTATTAAGGTTCTATACTATTATTGTATTGCTGTTTATTTCTCCCTTTCATGTCTCAATATTTGCTTTATATATTTAGGTGCTCCTATGTTGGGTGCATAATTATCTACAAATGTTTTATCCTCTTATTGGTTTGACCCCTTTATCATTATGTAATAACTTTCTTTGGCTTTTGTTTCAGTCTTCATTCTAAAGTCTGTTTTGTCTGATATAAATATTGCTACGCCAACTTTATTTTCCTTTCCATTTATATGGAATGTCTTTTTCTATCCCTTCACTTTCAGTCTATTTGTGTCCTTGGATCTGTGGAGAATATCTTGTAGGCAATATATAGATGGGTCTTGTTTACTTATCCATTCTGCACTCTATGTCTTTTGACTGGAGAATTTAGTTCATATACATTTAAAGTAATTATTGATAGGTATATACTTATCGCCTTTGTGTTAATTTCTTCTGATTGTTTTTGTAGTTCTTCTCTGTTCCTGTCTTCTCTTGTATTTTTTTTTCCCTTGTGGTTTTATGGATCCTTTTAGTATTACGTTTGGAATCCTTTCTCTTTATTTTCTGTATATCCTTTGTAGGTTTTTGGTTTGTGGTTACCATAAGGTTCATATATATTGACCTCTATATATAGTCATTGATTTAAGCTGGTAGTCACTAAAGTTTGAAAGCATTCTAAATTCACTACATTTTTCACTCCCATCCACACCAGAAACGTTTTATTTTTTTGGCATCATAGTTTACATCTTTTTATTTTGTGTATCCCTTAACTGCTTATTGTAGTTGTAATTAATTGTACTACTTTTAGTAGTAGCTTCATACTAGCTTTTAAGTGGCTAGTCCAATACCTGGGAACTTCTCCATACCACAGGTATGACCAAAAAATTAAGTATTAACCTATGTACATATTTGAGAAGAACTGACATTTTTACTTTGTTGAGTCATCTGAGCCATGAACATGGTGTCTCTCCATCTATTTAAGTCCTCTTTTCTGCTTTTATCCTGATCCTGTACATGCTTTGTTAAATTTATGTCTAAATATTTCATTTCATTTTCTTTGGAGTGATGTAAGTAGTTTGTGTTTTTAATTTCTTTTTCTGTATGTTCATTTGTTAGTATATAGAAATGCACATGATTTATGGATGTTTATTTTGTTTGCTGCAGTCTTTCCAAATTCACTTATTAGTTCTAAGGAGTTGGGATTTTTTGTTTGTTTGTTTGTTTTTGTTTGTTTGTTTGGTAGATTACTTGGGATTTTCTACATAGTTCTGTCATCTGTAAATCAGGAAAGTTTTATTTCTTTCTTTCCAATATGTATGCCTTTTATTTCTTTTTCTTGTTTTATTGCAATAGCTAGAAATTCTATTATGATGGTAATTAAGAGTGGTGAGAGTAGAAATCTTTGCTTTGTTCCTAATATTAGGGCAAAAGCATTCAACTTTTCACCATTAAGTGTGATGTTAGGTGGAGTTTTTGGGTTTTGTTTTTTTGTTGTGTAGATGCTCCCCATCATGTTGAGGCAATTCTCCTTTATTCTTAACTTGCTGAGAGGTTGTTTTAAACCATGAATTAGTGTTGAATTTGTCAGATGATTTTTCTGGATGAATTGATATGATCATAATTCTTCTTTACCTTGTTGACATGGTGGTTTGCACAGATTGTTTTCTGAATGTAGTTACAATTATTATACCTAGTAGTTACTGAATATTTACATCCTTATCTCATTTCATCCCTGCAAAAATCCATGTGAAATGCATACAATCAGCCTGATTGTACAAATTAAAATGCAAGCTCAGAAAGGTTAAGTGAGTTGTCTCAGGTCACACAGTCAGTATGAGGAAAATCTGGGAATTGACCTAGAACTGGTTCACACCACTTCTCATGTCTTTTCAGCCTGCCATCCTCCCTTCAAGTGCTGATCAGAAATTCCTTAGCATATGAGCTTCTATCATTATATAAATAAATAGAGGAACTGGACTATAAAAGTAGGCTTTTAACAAAGATAAGAATTCTCTCCTGTCTTGTATTTGAACAACAATCCCTTTCCTGGAAGTCATCAAAACCAATTGTTGAATCAGGGCCAAAGCTCTTGGAAATGCCTTGAGAACCATGGGGTGGGTGGAGGTAGCAGAAGCTATAATGATCAAGCCTAACTATTCTAAATTCCAAAGTCAACATTCTAAGGGTAGTTGTCAGAGCCTCCTGTCCCAGAAACGATACTGCCCATCAAGCTGCCCTTAAAAGGATTCATGTGTGTGTAAAATTTGTCTGACATTCTCCTTTAGTGACACACTGGAATCATGGACTCTCCGATGACTCAGAAGGGGCTTTCACAGCAGAGTAAGAAAAGCTACTTCATGCAATTGTTTTCCCCAAATGATTAAATTAAACATCTTACCCTGTTGTTGGGTTTCTTTTTCACTTTTTAAAATAAACAATCCCAGGATTTTTTTTTTCTCTCTAGTCTCCTTATTACTATACCACAGACAAGGGAGATGTTTGACACAAACACTTGGGAAGCAGAATTTACAATGTTTATTAGATTTCCTTTGTTTTCCTGGTTAATATAAATAAACATTTCCCTCCTCTTTTAAAGGAAAAAAATGTCTGGGGCCAACTTTTTCAGATCATCTCTCTCTCTCTTTCTTTCTCTTTTTCTGTCTCTCCTCCTAAACCCTTGACCTCTACCTTCTGCATCTCATGATATTCCTTCTTCCACAAGTTTCCCTAGCTCAGTGCTGTTTTTGTTTTGGTTTATATTTACTTTCAGATAGAAATTTCAGAGAAAGGCACATGTTCTAGCTTTTCCAGTTCTTATTTCTCCAAAAACGGCTGCAATGACTATACCTTGTGTTATCTTGCCCAGTAGACAAGTTTTGTACCAACATCCTTTGCTCTCAAAACCCATGACTCCCCCTACTCTCAACCAATCCATGGCCATATATGGCCATTTCATCCTCAAGGTATAAGAGAATGGGGTCATTTCTAGGCTTTTTCCTCCAATGGGTCCAAAGCCTGGGATATTTCCTTGATTTGGTTTGCTGGGCTCCCTTGAGCTATCTCCTTGATTTTCACCTCTGCATCTGAGGGCCTCAGTGAATTGAACAAACTCTCACATGTTCATCTAAAGCAGAAGTAAGAAAAATAAATAAACCAGGGCCCTGTATCCAGTTGTCTACAGTCCAAATTCTGTAGAAATGAAGGGACTCCTTTCTGGAAAAATAATTGGGTCAGGCCAGAGGTTCCATTCAGCAAACAGCTGCCTTCCAGGCATGAATAACCATTTCCTCTACTTACTCATTGAGTTAGACTTTGAGATCCCTTTCTTTCCCAATCACAAGGTCCTGACAGGGAAAGTATTGGGTAAAGAGGAGACATATTGACTTTCCTTTTCCTAGGGATAGAAATAACCTGAGCAGGTGTGGCCAATGGTAGTTGGGGAGAGAGCCTAGGGGTGCAGGGCTCTGAGTCCCTGCAAGGGGTGGGTGAAGAATTACCTTGCAGCAGGAGGAAGGCCTTGGGGCAGTGAGATTGAGGATTTCCTAAGACTACTGTGGCTATATTACAAAATTGCTTCAGGCTTACTCTAGGTAGGCTCTAATTCCAAATATCATGCCCTCCTTGGCCAAATACTTCTGCCTGTCATTCCAGGTGATTCTACAAACCTGTTCAGAAGTGCTGGTATATCCTGGCCATCCTATATACAATACCATGTATTCTATTTTCCTTACAGAGAAGAGGTCCCTAAGAAATAGTTATGTGTGGATGAGCAAACCTTTAGCTGGTAAGACATTCTACAAGACAAGAACACATTTCCCAATCACTATTAGGCAAGGACCTCTTTATGTAATGTCCAGAAATGTATCTCTAAGTAACGAAATATGCCGATTGGATAAACCACAATACCTATTCTGGACTGAGCTGGATTGATGTGGACTAGAAGAAGCTAGAGCAGGGACAAGTATCGTGAGGTATTCATAACACTAAAATTGGGTGGGATATCACCATCTCCTACATCCCATTCACCTCTATCCCTCCAATTACGGAAATAATGGGGCAGGAGGTAACTAAGCACATTTGTAGCTTGCAAAGAAAAAACTAAGATTGCAGAACTGGCGTGTATGCTTATGGGAAAGTGGATGGAAAGGAGGGAGCATAAGACAGGCCATCACATAGAAGGGGGCTCAAGGCTTCAGAGACTGTCTCTGGCTAGACAAGAATTGACATCTAGGTTCCAAGAAGTCTGAGGAGCAGATAAATCTGGTGATTGGAGAAAGTCGAGTTAAAGATCAATGTTGGGAGTTCCCTTCGTGGTGCAGCAGAAACAAATCCGACTAGAATCCATGAGGACGAGGGTTTGATCCCTCGCCTTGCTCAGTGGGTTAAGGAACTGGTATTGCCCTGAGCTGTGGTATAGGTCTCAGATGAGGCTCAGATCCCATGTTGCTGTGGCTGTGGTGTAGGCCGGCAGCTGTAGCTCTGATTGAACCCTAGCCTGAGAACTTCCGTGTGCCGTTGGTACAGCCCTAAAAGGCAAAAAAAAAAAAAAAAAAAAAAAAATCAATGCCAGAATAGCCATTCCGATTCCTGATCTGGAGCTATTGCCTAGAGAATAAGTTGTCCTTAAAAAATTTATACCAAAAGTTCATCTTGAATCCCCTGGATACTATAATTCCAATATGGTATTAAAGTCCTATTATATGTCCATGCTTGACTGGGGTACTAAGGTACTGTTTCATGAGGTCATAATTGAGTGGTGGAATTTCACTCACAATCTAGCATAGCCACTGCCTCCCAGTCACTGTGCTCAGTCCTAGGGATTCAGCAGTGAATAAAGCATCATGGCTATTAGACACAGCTATGTGTTTACCAAACTCCTTTCCCTTTTCTTCCCCATGTACATAACTAGCCTACATTTCCCAACCTTCTTTACAGTTAGATGTGGTTACAAGACTGAGCTCTAGCAAACAGAAAGTGAACAAGGAGTGGTGTATGCCACTTAACAGACCTGGCCCTTAAAAACCATCTTAGGTGTATGATCTCTCTCCTCTCCCATTACTGGGCTAGATATGGATTCTCGAGAGGACATTAGAAACCACATGTTAAAGATGCTAGCACCCTCAATCAGCCTGCCTCCTGAATGACTTCATGGGACACAATACATAATACTAGCTCCGACCCTGCCCATCACTAACTGGACTTAATAGTAGTGAAAAATAACTTCTACTTTTGGAAATTTATCTATTACTGAAGTTTGCATTAAATCAATAGCAACAACAGAGGTGGATGGAGCTTGCAACCTAGTTGGTATACACTAAAGGAGTGTCCAGCATCCTATGGGAGCATAGAGGAAGGAATGACCAACATGGTCTAGGGCCATAGCAGAAGACTTCATAGACTGTAACATTGAGATGTATCTTGAATGGGAAAAAATTCCCCACAAGAGACAGTGAGTCAAGTTGGGGGAAGCATATGTTAACATCCTCCAAATGAGAGAACTCTAGTTGAGTATGGCTGAAGAGCAGAAGGCAGTAGGATTGGGGGAAGTCCATAGGCATTCAAGCACTGATGAGAAATGAAAAAACTGTCAACCCACTGTGTGGACATCTGTCTATGTGATCCCAGGCATCAGTACATTTGGAAACATGGAAGTTTGGAGGGGGCTAGCATGAGACAGTCTCCTTCATGATATCAATCCAAGCCAGTTCCCAGACAAGACCAGGGACCAAAAAATGAAGGCCATGACCTCAATTTTTGTCGTTGGCAAGTCTGGATTCCCTGACTCCTATCCCACACCCCATCCCTCAACATTGTCACCACTATTCACTGGAAAAGGAGCCCAAGGAATGGTCTCACCACCACCACCCCCATTTACAGAAGTTGTTCTTCTAGGCAATAATCCACAGACTGTACTCTACAGCTGTAGCCTGTGAACACCTTCCAGGAGGCAAGATCCCAGGAGCCAGGAGTTGAAGGGAAAGTGCAACCACCTGCATGTTTTGTTGTGTCTGATTAATTTCAGACAAATACTACAGTGCTTCACAGGTTCCTGGACAGTTCTCCAACATCCTGCAATTAGCCTTAAATGGATCTGCTCCATACAAGAAGATGGAATGAGAACGACTCTGATCTGAGGGTGTAGAAAAACAAGTAAAACTATAGACTGAACTGGGAGGGAACTTTGAGATCACCCAATTCAAATGCCTTGTGCAACAGAGGAGAAAACAGGTTCAAGGAGGGGTCATGGTTTGTCTTACCTCACATAGTGAGTCAGTAGCACAAACAGGACCTCTAGGTCTCAATTCCCAGCCCAGTGTTCTTTCAACTATACTCATCAAGCATCTAGACCAGTTGGAGGAAGCATGCTGAAAGTTACTGATGAAGGAAATGGTGGGTGGTTCCAAGGCAGGGATGCTTAACATCTGGTCCAAATGTTACAGACAAGGGTCAGTCACATGCTTTCCTTGTATAGTCTTTCCATTGGGTTGCTTGTATCTGGAAACAACAAGCAGAGGAAAAACTAATTCAAGCCTGTGTCTGGTTCACTTTGTAGAGGAAAGAGATGGTCACCTCTGTGATCTGGTTTGATGGGTGTTAAATAGGCTCTCCTGCTCTAAATGATGTTTCCTCTTAGCCTGCTATTCTAGGTAAGTATTGCCTTTCCTAGAGGTTGCCTTTAAAAGAGACTTGAGGAGAAAAGACCAAAGATTGTTTCCAGCCACTAAAATCTTAGAATGAATTAGGCATATACTTGATTTCCAGAGGTTTTATCAATTAGCATTGAGGAAAGTAGAAAATAATGTAAGCTAGGAATCTGAACAACAGTTCGTGGGATGTTTGGATTTCTTTAAAAATCTCCTGTCCATCTAGAGAAAGCACCCCTGCTTTGGAGATGAACTGCATGCAGTAAGAAAAAGAACCAGAGACCTGGAGGGGGCCTAGAAATCCAGGTTGCCTCATACTATAAGCTCCAGGGAACTCTGTTGTATGCATGTGCTAACCTTTTTTTTCTCCAACATCGTTTCCATTTGCCATATTACAGAACACTGTAAATCAACTATAATGCATGCTCTAATCTTTTTTTTTTTTTTGTCTTTTGTCTTTTTTGTTGTTGTTTTGTTGTTGTTGTTGTTGCTATTTCTTGGGCCGCTCCCGCGGCATATGGAGGTTCCCAGGCTAGGGGTTGAATCGGAGCTGTAGCCACCGGCCTACGCCAAAGCCACAGCAACTCAGGATCCGAGCCGCGTCTGCAACCTACACCACAGCTCACGGCAACGCCAGATCGTTAACCCACTGAGCAAGGGCAGGGACCGAACCCGCAACCTCATGGTTCCTAGTCGGATTCGTTAACCACTGCGCCACGACGGGAACTCCGCATGCTCTAATCTTAATCACTACCATCCAAAGGTCTCACCAGCCATGCCCTTGAACTTGCCACACAAGAAGTCCTCTCTTCAACCTCTTCATGCATATGGATTTACAATAATCACTCGTGTTCCTGCTGCCTAGGGTTAGTATAGTGAGGTACATCTTACAAAACTCTTTCCCTGTACCTAGTAAGACAAGTTAAAGAAGATAGTCGTGTGCTCCTCATTTTACAAGTGGGAAACCTGTGGCCCAGAGAAATTCATTGACTTGCCCAAAGTCAAAAAAGCAATAGAAGTCGTTTTCAAGTCAAACTGGAACCCAAGTGTTCTGTCCCCAAATGCTGTTCCTTCTCTACATCGGTATTTCCCAAACTATTTTCCACTGAGCACAAGTTCATTGAGAATTACATTGGCAGAAAGAGGAGTTCCATGATCTAACATGAATTTTACTCCTTTTTCTACTCCCCTTGTGCTGATATACTAGGCCTATCAGCATATTAGAGGCTCTGAGATGTAATCTGTATAAATCAGAGTTTCCAAAAAGTACTTATGAATAAGAAGAGTTCACATTAATTGAGTACTTACTGTTACAGAGCTTGTGCTAGGTATTTTACATGCAGTAGCTTATTCTATCCGCCATTCTTATGATCTTTGTACCATGCTTATTCTCATTATACCACTGATGAAACCAATGCCAGAGAGATAAGGTGACTTGCCCAAGTTTACAGAGGGAACATGATCGGGAAGGTTCTTAAATCCAGCCACCTGATTCTATGCAATATTTGGCCATACAAATTTTCTGCCCACAAGCCCTCTTTATATCCCACGAAACTAGCCTCTTGCAGAATCAATTTGGGGAATGTAGTTCCCCCATTCACCAACCTCTTAACAATAACCTTGACTTGTTCTTACTGCCTCACCTTTCAATACCCAGAATCACCCCAAAAATGTTACTTTCAACCACTGAGTAAAGATCCTACACACTGGAAAATAAGATAGATATGGGCTACAGGAGGAGAGAGAACAGGCATCAGCCCTGAAAGATGAGACATCACCAACCAAATAGACTTGTTTGACACCTTGGCTCTCCATGCTCAGAGGCAGAATTATAACAGACTTCTCAGTTATCAATCAAACTTGTCTTCCCTGTACTCAGTAGTGTAGCTGAAGTGATATACATCCATTGTGGGGCTGCTACTGATTGCAACGCCAGGACCAAGGTGGTACAGTTCAACTGAAAGCAGCATTTGAATCCGCTGAAGAGTGGTTCTACCACTGGTTGTGCATGCACACACATGCACACACGAACACACATGTGTATACACGCAGATGCATCATGCTAAAAAGATAGGCTGAGGTCCATTAATCAAACAATCATTCGATTTAATGGAGAAGGGAAAAATTTAACTCTACGGAGATGCTGGGCTAAACTGGTCAGTCAATTCAATCTTGTCATTCAGTCCACAGAAAAGCTCCAGTAGACACAGGTCAGTTGTCTTTGGGGAGATAGAGAGCAACAACGACACACAGGACCCAGGAAAAGAGAGGTGAGTTGCAACACAAAGAATTTAGGTTAAATGTCAGGGAAATGTTTTTGACAATAAAGCAATGTCCAAATAGCTCCTTTGGAAGGAATTTCACAAGCAAAAAACAATGGAAAATTTCAGTGGAGAAACAAAGCAGGAGAAAATATTTGCAACAATAGGGAAGATTATGAGTTGATATCCCTCATATTTTTAGAGGCTCTTACAGTTTGATATGAAAAAGACAACCCAAGCAATAGAAAAACAATAAAGATTATGATCAGGTGAATCATTGCAGAAAATCTCTGTTACCTCTGAATCACAGCAGAGTGTCTCAGAATGTAAGTGGCAAAGCCATATATGAAAATCCAAAATAGTCAATCTCACTAGCAGTCAGAGAAATGTCCACTAATATAACAAGGAAATACTTTTTACCCTTCAGACTGCAAAAAGAAAAAACTTAAAAGATTCAATCTATTGATACTTTAACTATTCAATACTTCAAAGTATACAATATTGGTGAGCATATTTATACACTGCTGGTGAGAAAATTAATTATTTCAACTTTTTTCAGTTCTGGCAGTAGTTATAAAAATCAATACGTATAGCCTTTGATCTATCATTCTCACTGTGGGGAATATATTCTATACAGTTAAAAGCACAAGTACATATGGAATATAGAGCATCATTATATCTATGATAGAACAAAAATGGAAACAACATAATATCCATCAATAAGAGGATGGTAGACAAAATAAATGTATAGACATTTAACAGAATATCCTTTGGGTGTTTTTTAATCAATTAGATCTATACTACTGACCTGGAGGAATGTCCAAGCTATATTGATAAGTAAAAAAATAGGTTATAGAATACTGCATACAGTGTAGTTTCATTTTTGCAAACCAAAAATGGGAGAATCCTATGTGTTTCTGTGTGCCTGAACATAAAGAAAAGTACAGAAATACATCAAGTTGATAGTATGCATTTCATTTGGAAGATATAATTGGAGAAGGAAGAGGGGGAACAACTAGTTTTTCTTCATATACTGCTTTAGATTTTGTTACAACAGAATATATAACATTTTTGAAGTTGGAAATAGCATTCTTATTTAATATGGAGGAAATGTCACCTTTTTAGTTGGCAAAAATTAAAGTGAAAATAGTTAAGGCATTTTCCACTTTTAAAATACTTTATCCCAATACTCCAAGGTCTATTAGGAAACAACAGATGGCAATTTCCCACTCCTAGAACCATTCTGTGAAAATCCAAGAGAAAGAATCCTTTCTCCCCACCGATTAGAAAGTCTGTCACAGTGGAAGCTGGGCTCTTGGGAAACTATGTTGTGGAATCAGGGCCAGAGGCCAGTGATGACGCCCAGGGTCAGATGACAGAGTGTATGCTCATCACACAGGGTGTGTGACTACAACTGAAATATGAAAAACTTGGTTTCTTATGTGTCTCATAAGCCAGTTCTAAAGGCATTTCCCAAAAAAGAAGTCCAAAATATTTGGGCACTAGTGGCTGCTTTGGTGGAAGCATGTTTCCCCAAGGTTGCTATTTGGAAGGACAACACTCAACCACTTCGAAGTGATTCTCAACTGCTAGTGTAAAATGTTCTGGTCTGTTGATAGTAAAAACACAAAAGGGAAGTCTGGTTTTATGGCCCCACCAATTCTGCAAAGTGCAATAGCTACCTAACCCTGGATATTTGCATATTATTATTATTATTTATTTGCACTTTTAATTCAACCTTTGTGGGAATTGCTTCATTTGTTTCACATGACTTATTGCAGAGCTAGTCTGCTGTCGCTGTACTCTCAGCATCCTGAACCCTGCATAATGAAAGCCGACCCCATTTGGAAAGCCCAAAGAGTGCTATGCTTACTACTTCTACTGCTACCACTACTGAGAGAATCTACCATTTTTAAGGGCCTGTTTACCACGTGCCAGGCATTGTGTCAAGTGACAAAGAAATTGAATCATCAGGGAATTAAGTAACTTGCCTAAGGCCACACAACTAGTATCATTTGGAACCAGAGAATGAAGCCAGTCTGATTCAAAAACCCTTTCCTACCACCGTCTTTGTTATACACCTTAAAGGGGCCACAGTGGCTCTCCAGCTTTTAGCCTTTAGTCCTATTCAGTCATTCATTCAGAGAATAATTCTACCAAATTTACTGAGCATCTCCTATGTGTAAGCCATTATGCTGGGGATACAGAGAAAAGTGAGATACCATTTCTACTCTCGAGAAACTTACACTCTGCTGTAGGATGTAAGTAAGTGATTATAGTGCAATGTAGTATGACAATGTGATATACACCAGGAGCCAGGAATGCTTGGGAGCATGTATGAGGAGCCCCCAGTTCTGCCTGACAGCAGGGGAAAGACAACTACTTTAGCTCCAGAGGAGGCTTGATGGAAAAGAGACCACTTCAACATGAATAAAGTCAAGTCTTGGATCCTGACTTTTCTTCAGTATTTTTGTTAGGATGTAAAATGTATAAGATATAAGAAAGCACCTAAAAAATGAAAAGGCCAAAAGAACGATGTGAAAAGAACACAATCTTCCCTTTTTAAAAAATTGAGAAACACTTCTGCCCCTGAAATTAGTATTATACGGTTATTCATTCGATGTTTTCACTAATGCAATTAGAAAGAAAAGCAAAGCACTTGACATTCTGCGAGCAGGGCAAAGCTATTAGAGCATAGAAAGTGCTTGAACTGCTTGAAATATGCAGACAGGTAACTGTGGGTCAGCTTTTTGACATCTGATGTATGTGAAAAAGATTATCAAACAGAGTAAGTACTATCTGGGGTAGATAATTTGAGGTTTATTGTGAAAAAGAGAACTAAGCATACCTCAGAATTACATTTTTTAAAAATTTTACTTTATCTTATCTTTTCTTAAGAAGAGAATATTTACAGATAATAATTGATGCCATTATTTTTTTTACTGTAGCTTATTTACAATGTTGTGCCAATTTCAGCTGTACAGCATAGTGACCCAGTCATACATATGTATACATTCTTATGTTAATAAGAGGTTTTCTTGTATAGGATAAAGAGATACTGGGGCATGTTAATCTAGCTTCTCTTGGTTTCATATTAGAAGATGACCATGGAGGGAGCAGATAAGACTCAAATGTTCACCTAAGCCAAAAGAACCTTGTCACTACTGTGGATCTATGAGACAGAGGGGTCAAGTTGGCTCAGGAGGTTAATGAGCACAGTGGAGACCAAGGGTATGAGTGTGGGCCCATTAGATTGAGCCAGGTATAGAAGAAGAAGAAAGGGAGCTAGCCACATCCTGCCAGCAGTAAGTCAGTGAACACCAGCTGTGTGAAGAATGGTGCGCCATCAATCCCCAGAATAAGGCATACTGAAAACAAGTGATGATTTGGAATCCATAGCTCATATGGAAGATTTTCTGTTCATCCACTGCATCAGATCTTCTCTCAAGGAGCTCAATAACTTGCTTGGATTTGCAGTTCAATTCCTTCAGGTTACTTTCTGCATTCGAAAGGGAGAGAGGGAGAGAATATGTTGGAAAAAGTCAGCGTATATCAGCTATCTATTACTGTGTAACAGATCACCCCAAAACTTGATGATTTAAAACAACAATCATTTATTTAGCTCATAATTTTGTGGGTCACTTGGATGGTTCACTGGGGTGGGATTAGACTGAGGCAACTGAAGAGCCTAGGGTATAACATTTAAGGAGGCACCCGCTCCTAGAGTCATGTAATTGTCAACTTTGTACTTGCATGATCCTGAGAATGAGCACCTCCTTAAAATGTGTACTCTAGGCACTTCATTCATTTCACTCTAGTGCCTGCCCTGATGATTCTTCCAATGTAAGCCAGCTGGGGTAATCTCGGCTGGGTTCTTTTATGCTATGGTTTGGTGGTCAGGTTGTGAGTTGGCTAACAGTCAGGTGACCTAAAATAGCTCATATATCTGGCATTTGATAGCCTATTAACAGGGGTGATGGGGTGACTGGACCCCACATGTCTCTTCATTCAGCAAGCTAGCACAAACATCTTCACCTGCTGTCCTTTACAGATTCCTGTAAGCAGTGAAAGAGAGAAAGTTCCAATGTGTGAGCAACTTTCAAGTCCCTGCTTGCACTCCATGTGCTACTTGTTCCAATAGTCAAAACAAGTCACACAACCAACCCCAGAGTGAGTGTGGAAGGAGATTACACAAGAGCATGCAACAGGGAGATATGAACACATTGGGACCATAACAATGTCCAACGGTAAATTACAGAAATGGAAGAGCATGCCTGTGATGAATGCATCAACTGAATAAATAACCAATTTTGTAATCAAGAGAGCACCAGAGAGGGATTTCTCTCCAGACTGCATCAGCCAGTCAGGAAGGAACTTCCTCGCTGAAGAAAGGAGATTGCACTGATTCAGCATATGCATTCCTCAGAGTTTCAAAAGTGGACTTTCAAAGACCTGTCCCATGTGTGACTTGTTCCCCAAATCTCTACCTGGTGAGAACCCTGAGAAGAGTGTCTCCAATATTCCTACAGGGCACATACCACAAGAGATGCTATCCACAGCAATTGCTCCTCTGGGAGAGGTTGAGAATCCATGTTTCAGAGGAAAAGCAACCTTAATTCCTACCCCGAAATGCATAAACCCCATTTACATGATGTACAAGCTTATCCCAAAACAAGCCACTTGGAGCAATTGTCAAAGACATCAAGGTTTGTTCTAAAAAGTGTCAGCAGTCTCAGTCACTCATTCTTCGCTGGAAGTCACTCCAGGCAAAAAAGGATCTGAGAGGCTCATTTTCAGTTGGTGGAACCAGAGTTCTACATTATTTACTGGTGAGATGAGCTGACTGTATTTTATCCATTGACAGTTATTCCCCAGGCAGATCATCAAAATGCAGCTGTTGGGGTAATTATGGGAAAGACATTCACATACACGTGAGATAGGTCATCTTCAGATGAGCAGCCAGGCAACTGAGTTGGGGCTTCTTTGGAAATATGCACAGAAGCCTTGTTTGAAGAAAACTCCCCAACTGTTGGCTTAACAGGGAATCTGAAGCACCAGGGAAAAGAATGTCTCAGACCTCATACCACACACAGCTTGCCCAAGAGGTAGATCAATTCCACCAAGAGCCAGCTCATTCTCTAAAACATTAGGTATTTTCCTGCCATTATCTAGGAGCAACTTTTCCCTTTCACCGAATCTTGACTATAAATGAGAAAGATAAATGGGCCCTTTCAAAACTGAAGGCAATTAATTCCAGCATCCAACATTTCCAAACCCGTTTCCATGACCTTCTCTATGATCCTTAACAACATTGCTCATTCTAGGACAAAACATCCATTTAAGGAGCAATGTTCTACATCTGCTTTTTGGATGCTCACACAGATTTAATGGGCTTTGGTGGAGTTACCTCTCAGTTTTTGAAATGCAATTGGTTTTGGTCCCAATTGGGTGGGGAGAAAGGTAACACCAATAAAACATTAGATTTTTATCAGGATAATGATCTTCTAGCCCACTCTTTGGGAAGAAGAAAAGCCATTGACTACATGAGGGTAGATAATGTAGGGTATAAATATTAAGCAGAGGAGTTTGGACAGAGCTTATCCCTCCCAGACATACTCACTACTCCATTTGTACTGGTTTTCTCATTATCATCCTTACTTCTGTGTTTCTCATGCCTTTATTTCCCATGCTGTTTCTCTACCTGGAAATACTTTCCTCTGTTTCCTTTGCCTATTAAAATCTTAATAGGTTTTTGAATCCTTGGTCAAGTCCCATATCTTCTGAAAAGTCTTCCTTGACTGCCCTCAGACTAAAGACATCTCTCTCTTTTCATAGTCAATAACACCTACACTAGCCCTTGGCTGGGTAACACCTGTATTGTTCTATGTCTGTTTCAGAAGCATTAGCCCTTCCTTCCTAAAAGGATTCTAAGATCCTCAAAGCCAGGAACCACATGTGCTATGCTGCTCATGAAATACTCTCTTTCTATGGGCACACAGTGACTATAAGAGCATCTTGTACAAAGCAAACATAAATGTTTGTTAATTATCTCTGTGTCAGTAGAAGGTCAATAAAGAGTCTTGAGTAAGTTTTTTTAGTGAAAGCAAAGTCCTTAGAATTTTTCTGAGACCAACTTAAGGAAACAAAACATATCAGATTGTTCCCCTGGCTGATAAACTATATTCCAACAAAATTAGCTAAATTTATTCCCCTCACATAGAGAATTTGTAAAAAGGTAGTTACTTTGAGGGAGGGTGATGACTTCTGTTTTTCCACATGTACAAGTAGCCATTTTTAGTTGAATAATAAGTCAAGTGACTGGGGTTTATGGACTATTATTTTCTACTTTTCAATCAATGGTAATAATGTTGATAGATATAACTTCAATGGCAAGACAGCTATAGAGACAAGCTAGCCCAATGAGAATGGACAATGTCACCACAGCCAGCATGGCAGCATGGGGAGATCAAAAGAACCCTGAACTAGGGAATCGAGAAAGCCAAGTTTGAGTTTAGTCCCAAGTCTAGCTGGGTGATTGAGAGATTGGTCCACTTATCTCTTTGGGTCTGAGTTTCCTCGTCTGAAAAACAGATAATCAATAGCTCAAAAAGACTGTAAGAAGATAGAGTTGCCACATGTTAAAACTGGCTGAGACAGGGTCTGAACACACAGACAGCAGGAAATTTTCTTTACCAGTTCTGGGCTGCACCACAGCTACAGCCCACTAGGTGTAGCTGATAGGCACTGGGAACAGCAGCTGTTGTAGAGTTCATCCATCTGACAAGGCCAGGCATACTGTGCCTTATGAACCGAAGCTGTGTTGAAACCCAAGCCAGTGTCTAACTTATCCCTATCTCCGTTCACCCGTATGTCATCTAAGTCTCTCATGGAAGGGGATGTTCTTTTCAAGCAAGAAATTTAACTGAATGTCATAAATATAAGCTGTCACCCCATCTCAAAGTCTTCAGGTTTGGTGTAGCTTAAAACACTTCTCTTTTACAGAGAAATTCAAATGCTCTTCAATTTCAGGGTCTGTGTTTTATCACTCTTTGGGGGAACAGAGGGATGAAAATTAGTTACTATCAGACAAGGGTATTGAGACCCCCCCAAAAAAAAAAAAGACCCTCCTAACAACCGGCAGATAATGTTGACTGAATTAAAGTCACCATTTTAAAAATTCACACTTATTGGGGTTCCTGTCATGGCTCAGTGGTTAATGAATCTGAGTAGGAACCATGAGGTTGCAGGTTCGATCCCTGGCCTTGCTCAATGGGTTAAGGATCCAGCGTTGCCGTGAGCTATGGTGTAGGTCGCAAACACGGCTTGGATCCCACGTTGCTGTGGCTCTGGTGTAGGTTGGCAGATGCAGTTCCGATTCGACCCCTAGCCTGGGAACCTCCACATTCCACGGTTGTGGCCGCAGAAAAGACAAAAACTAAAAAAAATTAAAAAATAATAAATATAAATTCACACTTATTCATTTTAAAATTGCTTCCATGAGTAGATATTCCGTCAGGAATTGTGCTACTTCAGGAGAAGACAAAGTAGGGTTCTCCCTCTCCATCTAGAGTTCTGTCTCCCATTCCAAATGCTTTTCCTGGATGCTGTGGTTAAGATGCTGGGGAGAGTATGGCTGTGGTTTGACCTCCTTGGATCCCTAAGTCAAAACCCTACAACTCGGAGTTCCCGTCATGGCTCAGTGGTTAATGAATCTGAGTAGGAACCATGAGGTTGCAGGTTCGATCCCTGGCCTTGCTCAGTGGGTTAAGGATCGGGCATTGCCGTGAGCTGTGGTGTAGGTTGCAGACGTGGCTCGGATCCCGCATTGCTGTGGCTCTGGCGTAGGCCGGCGGCTACAGCTCTGAGTAGAACCCTAGGCTGGGAACCTCCATATGCCGCGGGAGCGGCCCTAGAAATGGCAAAAAAAAAAAAACCCTACAACTCAGGGGGGTGGGGGGAGGGAGTGGGAAGGAGTGGAATGGATTGGAAGTCTGGGGTTAGTAGATGCAAACCGTTGCATTTGGAGTGGATGGGCAATGGGATACTGCTGTATAGCACAGGGAAGGATATCCAATCACTTGTGATGGAACAGGATGCAGAATAAGATGAGAAAAAGAATGTATATACATGTATAATTTGGTCACTTTGCTGTATAGCAGAAATTGGCAGAACATTATAAATCAACTGTAATAAAATAAATAAATAAATATTGTTTTTTTAAAAAAACCTACAACTCGAAAGTTCCCTTGTGGCACAGTGGACTAAGGATCCGGTGTTGCTGCAGCTGAGGCACAGGCTACACCTGCACTGCAGGTTCGATCTCTGGCCTGGGAACTTTCATGTGCTGCAGGTGAAGACAAAACTAAAAAAACCCACAATTCATACCAGAGTAACCCATCCCAGAGGGTAAACCCTCACACTGCAGTCTTCAATCAGATTTCTTAGTTATAAGGTGCACAAACATTAAAAAGAGACAGGTTAAAAAGAAAGTGAGAAAAGCAAGCAAAAATGATACTAAGAATGTAAACAGGGGAGAACAAAAAATAGCCATGAAAATCGGATTAGTCAGTCTCAAAAAGGTCAGATGAGTCAAATTTTCCATGAACTTTCATAGACTATATGATACTTCTTTCCTCAGCCAAAGCTGGTGTTCTTAGACCTCCAAGGCTCTAATCCATTGTGGGGAGGCCCGGAGGTAACCATTAGGGACATGGAAACCCCTAAATTGAATCAATGTTAAGTCTCTAAGAACAGGAGAAGGAATTTTCTGCAAGGACTCAGTAATCATTTGTTTAATGGTCCAGTTGAAGGCACCGGGGGATCTAAGCTGAGATCATGGGTACCCCACAGCTGGGAAGAATATTAAAAACTGGTTCTCCAGAGGTGAGTGACACTTGGAAATCCAGGTAGAAAGCCAATATCTATGAAATGCGTTGGCAGATAGTTGGGCCCCGACTACTGGGTTAGGGGTTTATGGAAGATCTTTGTCCCAAGAGGACAGAGACAGAGCAGAACTGGAGGTACTAGAGAGCTAGACAAGACAGCATGAATAATCAGGAAATAAGGCTGCTAGGCAGTTAGAGCAGGAACACAAAGTCAGGTCTCATCTAAGAACAAGGTTAACTTTGTACCCTTTCCCAGAGTATTACACTAGGAGATTGTTAATCCTTCCTGACCAAGGCAAGGCTGAGCTTCATCTTGAGAACAGGTGGAGCTGAAGTCTACAGGAGAAAATCAAGTAGGCTCAGCTCTGGGAAAAGGAGAATACAGAGTCTCCGATTCAGACAGTATTTGACACTCAGAGTCCTGCCATCCGATAGGAAGCTAATAAAAAGAATCAAACCAAGGTTTTATTGGCTACCCGTGTCCTCCTTCTCCAGAGGACACTTATATTTTGATCCAAGATAAGAAATAAGTAGAGTCCTTGAGTTCCTGTTGTGGCTCAGCGATTTAAGAACCTGACATAGTGTCCATGAGGATGCAGGTTTGATCCCTGGCCTCGCTCAGTGGGTTAAGGATCTGGCATTGCCATGAGCTGAGGTGTAGATTGCAGATGTGGCTTGGATCTGGTGTTGCTGTGGCTGTGGCATAGGCCTCAGCTGCAGCTCCCATTCAAACCCTAGCCTAGGAATTTCCAATATGTCACAGGTGTGGACAAAAAAAGAAGGAAGGAAAGAAAGAAAGAGAGAGAGAGGGAGGGAGGGAGAGAGGAAGGAAGAAAGGAAGGAAAGAGCGTGTCCATGTAAATACATTTCTGGATGGGCTTGTGCTTAGAGAGTACAGAGAGCAGGAAGAAACTGAGTATACCTAAGTGTGACATGGTCTGGGCCTCCCAGAGATACAAATTGCCTATTGTATATAAAGGAGGCATCTGATTTTTTTTGGCCTGGATTGCATCTTGAGACTATATGCTGGGCAGATGGACCTTTGCAGAGTTGAATTCACTTGTCCACCCCTACGTCCAAGAGAAAGAGAAGGCATGGGGCAGAGGGTGAGGCCCACCCACAGAAATGAAAGCAGCCACCTGAAGTCCATCTGGATTTGGGATTTCCATTTTAGAAGTCAGAGAGAGCTGACCAGAAACTATTACATAAGAAGTCGTAAATTTTACAACTTGGCTCCACATTCGCTATTTGTGCTTGTTCTCCTGTAGTGATTCGCCTTGAAACCTGTCAAGCAGCAAACTTTTCCCATAAATTATCAGAGAGTAAATATCTCAGGCCTCGCAGGCCATATGTAGTCCCTTGTCCCAACCACTCACCTCCACCACGAGAGTGCAAAAGCAGTCAGAGACAATACAGAAACCTATGGGTGTGGCTGTGTTCCAATAAAACTTTACTTACAGGAAAATGTTATTTACAGAATGCCCAGATTTGGACAGTGGACTGTATAGGTCACCAGCCACAATTCTAGACCCTTAAAGAGCTTATCATTAGAAGCTTCAGCAGAGGTGAGGGACCAGGGTAACTACCACCAACCTTGCCTCCAGGTTTAGGGGGGAAAGGATCCAAGCTGGGTACCTATGGAGGAGAGGGAAACAAATGGAGACTTCAGACCCTGCTGCTACAAGGGAAGAAAGAGTCTCAGGAAGCGGGTCTGGCTCTTAGAAGAGACGCAGAGTTTGAGCGGTGGAAATGCTCACACAGTACCTTGGAACTCACTGCACACAATGGCCTCCTCTATTTGTCCACGTGGCTGATTCCAGAAGGGACAAAATGTAGGTGAAAGAAAAGTGAAGGAGGAAAGTGAACCCAAGGGCACTTGGCAATAAAGGCGCCTGGCTGCTTCTTATAGAAACAACTTGGGCAAGAAAACATCTGAGAGTGCCTAGAACCCTGGCATAGGGCTTTGAGGCCTGTGGGGAGATTTGAAAATGCAGGTCATATTTATGGCAGTTAACGGAGTAACTAGCAATCATTAGAAGAACTCTTCTTGAGGTCTGAAGAGGTCTGTTGAGTTTTTCTTGAATTGCTTTGAATGTACAAACATTACACTTTGTACTTCAGGGCTCTCAGGGACTAATAAGTGTGCAAACACACTGTTCTCATGAAACAAACTTAAAATGCAAAATAGATTGCATTTTAAGAACAGCACTTAGAATGCAAAATAGATTTGTTCGGGTGAAGCAACATGTACATACGCTCAGAGATAGTCTATTGGAACATTTTTCTCAACTGTGCCCTGCAAATAACACTGGATCCTAGACACATAGCCAAATTTTGTGGAATCCAACAATAGTCCCCATGGGAACAAAAACTTCTGTTTCTCACTGTGTCTTCTGACATCTTAGCAGACACTCAAAGGTGAGGGCACTTAGAAGACAAGATATTTGTTATCCCAAGGACAGAGGGTTACAATGGAATAACAACCCCAACCTTAGTCTGCTCCAGGTCAAAACGATCTGATCCTGCTTCTTGTGAACTCTCTCCAGCAAGAGAAAGGCACACCCAGGAGGACGGTTCCAACTTAGTCACAACCATGGGGTAAGCCAACTAAGTAACTTAGGAAGAGGGGGAAGCGAGGTTTACAAAAACACACCCTCAAGCATGTGCATTCGCTCTGGAGCCAAAATGAATCTGAAGAAGAAACAACTCTTCATTTTCCACTTAGTTCTCATTAGGTTTTCTCTCTTTTGTTGTGTGAGCAGAAGACAGTCTCCTTGGTGAATAAGAAAGGCTTTAAACAGAATCTAGACAGAGCTCATGAATCAGACATGATGGAAAATCGGTGACTCCAATTCATTAACCCAAGACCATGACCCTTCAATGGCAGAGAACTAGAAATTCTACTCTCTTGGTTTACGGGGCCATCTGAATAAGCTGGGACAATTTAGAAACACCGAGCCTTTTCAAATACACTCCTCTCAGTCATGTGTCTGTAGATTTGGCCTCAGTCTAAAGAGACTCCATCTATGGCAAACTCGTTTGCATAATTAGAGACATGCTTGTATATGTTATGATATGTTATATGTATATGCTATGTTATGAACTATATTTCGAATATGGCTCGCCTTATACGAAGACCATGTCCACAAAAATTGGCAACTGTTCTGATTGAATCGACCAGAAACAATTTAGATCTGTTCTACCTACTAGCTGAGATTTAACTAGTACTACTTTTTCTACGTTTCAATGACCTTGAATGAAAAGTAATCAATGAAAAAAAAAAAAGTAATCAATGATAATAACAACAATTTACTGTAGGGTCTGTACACATCCAGTGTTTAAACCAAAACATATTTCCTTTCTTTCTTCTTCTTCGTCTTCTCCCTGTCAAGAAACTAACAAACTTGGATGGGTAAGCCATTTTCAAACATTAACGTTGATAATTAACAACTTTGATATCAATTACAAACCAGTGTGTTTTTTATCAAAAAGTGGTCCAGTTTATTAGTAGAAATTATGTTAATAGTTGTGATTTCACTTTGTCAGATTGGCTTAGAGAACTGGGCATGGCCCATAACATGTAGGTTAAAAACAAGAAAAAAGGTAAATGTCTTGACTCCTCATATCATGGCTGGTGTCCTGGTTTCCCTAAGGAGACTCAACCCTTTATTGACCTGTGTCTATCAGCTGGTTGGGAAAAATTTGCTCATCATTATCTATTCAGTACCCATCCTCAGGGCAGTTCTGGTGGCTGATTCTATGGCAGTGTCCACTTGGCTTTGACCCTTTTACTGACTTTGGATTCTCAGCCTAAGTTTTAGATCATGGCCTAATAACTCTGACTTCTGACTGGGTGGGCCCCTGGACTGATTTCTACTGGAAACTTCGTTGGGTGTCCTAATTTCTAACCTTAAACTATGGCTCTGAAATTGGCTCACACATCTCTGCCTTGTTCTGATAACTTCATTTGGGGAAAAGATTGATCTTCTGATATTTAGCATGAGAAAAGTGTTTGATTCTATGTAGAAATGTGATCCATATGTCAATTTCCAACTTTCTTGAGCACAGAAGGAAAAAATTCTTTTCAATTATTTTAAAAAGTATAAGGTGCTGTAAAGTATTATTCTAGAAGAAGTAAGGCTAATTTGTGGCAGGACCCATTTGGTCTTGACAACAAAAATTCCTTCCGCTATAGTCTGGAGTTCTCAGCTACAAAGTAGGGATAGTAATGCCTGTTTTGCTTGGTTCTAATTAGGATTAAAATGAAATGAGACCATTATATAGATTGAGGCTGAATGCATGTTTCAATTCAAGCAATGTTCATTGAATGCCGACCATCTCCCAGACATTAAGAGTTAAAAAGGTGTAGAGAAGAACTCTTGGATCAGTGGGTATCCATGCAGCAGGATGCTGGGAGAGCCCAGAGGAGAATAAAAAAAAGGGCTGCTATGAAAATTTGAGGTGGGCTATGATGAATATAATTTTGCCAGCTACAGAAGAAGAAAGTAGGGTGGGGTTACCTAGGGAGTATATGCCAAACACAAGTGAAGTAGGGCAAGGCTGGATTCATATTTTGAATGATACCAAGCATTTGAAAGCCATATAGTGCTCTCCTCCCCCCTCCATATCTAATTCAAAATAAACATTGTGCATAAAGAAGTACAACTAAGTTCTAAATTTCCCTAAGAAATAATAAATAATAAACACTTCTATAGTTCTTACTGTGTTCTAGGCGCTGTTGTAAGCATTTTACATTTGGCAATGCATTTAATCTTCGTAACGATCCTATGCGACAGATATCATTTTTCCCCATTTTACAGATGAATAAACTGGAGCTCATAGAAGTTAAGTAACTTGCCCAAGGTCACACTGCTGAGGAGTAAGATAGGCAGGATTTTGACCCCAGTTTTTATTCTTAATTGCCATGCTACATGGCCTCTTCAAGATGATACTTCTCTCTGTCTCTGTGTGCATGTGTGTCTCTCTCTCCCTCCCTCTCTCCTTCCTTCCTTCTTTTCTTCTTTTCTTCCTTGAGAGATATCATATATCGGCAGTGGGGCCCTTGTAGCACCTTTGCTTTTCCTAAACATAACTTGAGACTTTATGTAAGTGTATGAATGCATCTCAAACTGGGGTATGTGTCATTGCATACAAAGGGTACATAACATTAGAGGAAAAGCAAGGCTCAGCTTCTTGGAGCATCAATTTTATTTAAGAAAATACAGTTATATGGTGCTAAGATTTACTGAGCATTTAATATGCCAGGCACTTAGTCCTCAAAATAACCACATGAGGACTAAAGTATCATCACTTTAGGATGAGGAAACTGAGAGATAGAGATTGAGTAACTTGTCCAAGGTAATAGCTAACAAGCAGTGGCGACAGCCTAACGTGAAGCTTAATTTGAAGCCTAGCCTCACTGATGCCAAGTACTTGTAACTACTATGCTCCACTTCTTTAAAACACAGAGATATATTAGAAAGCAACATTCCCAGGCATAATACTTTGAAGAAATATCAAACTTGTAGCCAGCAACTTTAGCCTATAAACTCAGATCCCACTAATAGGATGAAAATTCACTGTCTTCAGCCACTATGGCTATTGTTATAAGGAAAAATGAAAAGCCAAAAAGCATACTCACCCCATTGGAAGAGATTGGTGGATTCAATGGGCCCCATTCATCTGACTAATGGAGGTTGCCTTGTGAGCATCTAATTCTGGTTCCCTGTATCATTCAGGGTCTCAACAAGAAACAGATGGCACACTCAAAATAGGAGAATTCGAGAGATGTTGAATTAGGGGTTATTTCCCCCCCCCAGCTTTACTTAGATTTAACTGACACATGAAAGGGGCTAATTATATAACAGTGGATGGAATATAGCAGACACAAAATGGATAGTGCAGTAACTCAGAGTTAGTCACAGCTCAACTGTTACCAGCCCTAGGCCTGAAAGCAAAAGGTGAAAGAGGGTTACTAGAAAGCAGAGGAGAAGGTGGTACAGAGAAGGGTGCCTTTGGTTGAGGGACATGGCCTCCCCTAGGGAAAGTCACAGCGAGAGAGCCAAGGGAATCAGCACCCTGACCTCCCTCTCCTCCTTCCCTCTGACCTCCTGTGGGAGCTTCCTATTAGCCAAACTCAGTCAGATGCCAGAAGGCAAGAGAGCTGGTTGATGTAATCCATACAGTTCAGATTACAGAGGACAGAGAGCAGGAAAGAAAAAGGCAGAGAGGGGATTTGGAAAAGGCAAATAGAGGACATCCAACACACGGTTCCCTTGTGACAGCGATGTGGCAATGGAGACCTGCCAGAACGTCCTGTTACCCCTTTCTTCTGATAGCGTGCAAGAGAAGTGACCTCCAAGTGATCATTCTAGACCTTAGATACTAAAATTCACAGTGTATTAAGGTATTGCTGGAACTTCCCATTGTGGCTCAGCAGTAACGAGCCCAGCTAGCCTCCATGAGAACGATGCAGGTTTGATCCCTGGCCCCGATCAGTGGGTTAAAGATCTGGCATTGCTGTGAGCTGTGGTGTGGGTCACAGATGCGGCTCAGATCCCACGTTGCTATGGCTGTGGCGTAAGCCAGCAGCTCTGATTTGACCCCTAGCCTGGGAACTTCCTTATGTCACAGGTGCAGCCCTAAAATGCAATATATATATATATATATATATATATATATATATATATATATATATAGCTAGTTGCTCTACTACACAAACTCCAAATTCTCAGCACCTAACACAGTAGAAGTATTTCTCATGTTCCTGCTTGTGGAGGGCTCGCATGGATATGAAGGACCCAGATTCTTCCATCTCATCCTTCTGCCCTCCCCTGAGCCCTTGGAGTTCTCTTCATTTGGCCAGTAAATAGGGAGATAGACTAAAGTCATTGTTTCTTAATTACTTTGACCTAAAAAGGGACGTGAAGCAGTTCCTTTAAAATTCAACTCACTGTGAGATGTCCCCCATCTAGATGTGAGATGGGGCTGGGAAATGCAGTCCCTGGCTAAAGAGCCACTATCCAGCAACCCCACAGCATGGAGTGGAGTGGCGGGAATCTTTGGCAATCATCTAGACATCTTTGCCACAGAGAGCTCTGCAGACCGATCGAAATTTAAGTTCTTCGTATAGACTGACAAATATCCTATCAACCAGTTAATCAGTTATTTCAGGCCGTTCTACGGCAGGCACTAGATGGGAGAAAAAGGAACTATCAGACATGGTAACTGCCCTTAAATGACTTAAATTATTTGCAGAAACCTCCTGGTAAAAAAGCTAAAATAGAACCAATTATGCACCTGTTTGCCAGTTCCACATGCTTGGTATTGTGGAAGCATAAACATGTGCATGAAAGATTGGTTTAAGTTATTCCTGTTTTTCTCTAGATATTTGCTGTCTCTCTACACAGACCCAAACAATTCTATCACTCTGATTAAAATTGGTCCATCGGTTTTGTAAACTATTTGGTTATTCAGAAAATACAGTCAAGCATTTTGCCTGTAGCTGTAGCAACAGCCTTGGGTCTCCTAATCACTATAGACCCACCCCCTCATTCTCCCCCACCCCCAGTATCCTCAGGCCATTCATTTAATCTCAAGGAATAGTTATTAAGGAGACTAATTTTATTATCTCACGGAAAGAAAGGAATTCCAATTAGTTACACACAACTTTACCCCAAGGTTCCAACCTCTTATTCAATTTCCATTGATTTAGGCTTTTTCTTTTTTCCTTCTATACGTCCTTTAAGGGCACCTTCTTTATTTTATTCTTTGAGATTGAATTTTGTTAACAAGGGCAGTGACACACAGGTCAGGTTTGTTTTGCAAAAGCCAAAAGCCGCCTGGCAGAACAATTAGCAAGGGGACTGTGAGAAAGGCTGGAATCCACAGATATAGACAAACATCTGCATTCCTGACATGCCAATCTCATGTTTTGCTAGGGGGGAAAAGTTACACTTCTAATGATGTGAATATGTGAAATTTTTCTTTCCCCTTTAGATCAAGAAGCTGTAATGGGGTTTAAAATAAATAAAGCAGCCGCTACTGCTTTGCCTGCCAATGAAGACATGGAGGAGTCTACATAAAGAGCCTGGATAATTGGAATCCACAGTTATTTTAAAGCCTTAAAAATGAGTCTGCCAAATTTTCAGCTTTCTCCTATACCCAACCAAGAGCTGCTTTCCAGAAGCAAGATCAGCTCCTTTAAATCGCACCTCCTTTTCCTTTAATATAAGGAAATATAAGATTACTAATTAGCAGTAAAAGGGTAATAGATTTATGATAGAAAGAAGAGGAGCCCAGAGTTGACTACAAACCCTAGATTATGAAGAGATTACCATTGCTAAAGCCATGCGATGCTGATCAGATGGAATCAAAATAAAACATCTTTCAGCATTCACTGGACATGGTTCTGTGATTGGCCACGCTTCCTCTAGTACATCCTCTTCACCATTTCAAAGTAAATGAAAAAGGGCCTTAAGCTACTCTATGGTAGGGAAGAAGCGATTCACACCAATCCAGCAGCCGAACTTGTGCGTACATTTATGGACTATTCTTTCAGTGTTCCAGGAAGGTCCTTTTGCTCAAACTAGCTATTCTTCCCTATTTCTGTGCCTAAATTTCTCTTAGCAAAACCAAGATCTTCCATTCACAGAAGTACAATGAAAATACTAGCCCCATGACAGCCAGGAACACCAACATCCATCAAATTTTTGAATGATGCCATTCAGCAAAAGAGAAGACCTCACAGACCATGCTCTTCAGATTTCCCCTTCAAGCTCATCAATTGCTCAGAAAGTGAGAAAGACAACCTAGAAAAAAACCAGCAAGGGCTTAAGACCCTAAAAAGTTGCCAGAGCCAACTACAATGTTTTGAAGTTCCATATGTGGCTAAGAATGGCTTCTTTTTTATTTTTCCTGCTTGGGTTTCAGTGGACATTTTCACTTGTGTTCTGTGTTCAGTTCTGAAAAATTCTCAACCATTAAGATCATGCCTCCCCATTGGAGATTAACAGATACACACTACTGTATATAAGATATATAATCAACAAGGACCTACTCTATAGCACAGAGAACTCTACCCAGTATCTTGTAATAACCTATAATGGAAAGAAATCTGAAAAAATATATTTATATAAATCTGCTTTATATCTGAAATTAATACAACATTGAAAATGAACTGTACTTCAATTAAAAATAATAAAAAATAAAGTCATGCAGCCTCATTATTCCTATTTTTCTCTCCCTGGAACTTCTATTAGATAAATATTGTAACTTCTCATTCTCTCCTTCAAATCTCTTTCATATTTTCTCTCCCTCTAGCTCTCTGTCCTGCATTCTAGGTGATTTTCTCATTGGATGAAATCTCTCATTCAATTCAGTAACTCTCCCTTCAGTGATGTTTAGTCCATTGTTATATATATCTATTGAGGTTTCGTATTCAGTACAAATAAATTAAACTTTATTGAAGTGTAATGTACATGAAATAAAATGCACCCTCTTAAATATGTGGTTTGATGACAAACATATATGCTCATGTAATAATCACTCCAATCAAGATATAGAACATTCCCATCACACTAGAAAGTTCCCTCATGCTCCTTTGCAGTCCACCAACTTGAAGTCTAAAGCAACCACTAATGTTATTTACATATCATAGATTAGTTTGGGCTGATCTACAGTATGATACATATGGAAGCATACAGTATGTATTCTTTTGCGTCTGGTTTCCTTTGTTCAAAAGCATACTGCTTTTGAAATTCACCCATGTTATTGACAGTATCCGAAGTTTTTTCCTTTTTATTGCCAAGGAGTATTCCATTTATGGCTATGCCACAGTTTGTTGATTCACTAGCTTATGAACACTTAGTTTGCTTCCAGCTTTTGGCTATTACAAATAAAGCTGCTATGAACATGTGTATGCAAGTCTTTGTGTAGACATATGTTTTCATTTCTATTGGGTAAATAGTTCCAAGTGGAATTACTGAATCACGCTTAGGTGTATTTTAACTTCCTAAGAAACTGCCAAGCTATTTTACAAATTGGATGTGCCATTTTAACACATCCCCGTAATATATGAGAATCCCGGTTGCTCTACAACCTCATCTACACTTGCTATTGTCAGTCTCTTTAATTTTATCCATTGTAGTGGCTGGGATATGGTATCTCATTATTTTAATTTGCGTTTCCCTAGTAAGTAATTATTTTAGACACCTTTTCATGTACTTACAGGTGAATTTATGATTCATATATGTTCTTTGATGAAGTGTCTATTCAAGTCATTTGCCCATTTTTTAAAAATTGAGTTGTTTGTGGCTTCTTAGTATTGAACTGTAAGAGCTTTTTATAATACTGAGTAAAGATCTTTAAGAATGTTTTCTCCCAGGAGTTTCCGTCATGGTGCATCGGAAACTAATCCGACTAGTAACAGTGAGGTTGCAGGTTTGATGCGTGGCATCGCTCAGTGGGTTAAGGATCTGGCATTGCCATGAGCTGCAGTGTAGGTCGCAGATGCAGCTCGGATCCTGCGTTGCTGTAACTGTGGTGTAGGCCGGCAGCTGTGGTTCCGATTCGACCCCTAGCCTGGGAACCTCCATATGTGGGTACGGCCCTAAAAAGAAAAAAAAAAAAAGTTTTCTCCCCAAGTGTGTTATGCCTTTTTCTTAACTGTGTCATTTGAAAATGAGATTTATAGGGAGTTCCTGTCATGGCTCAGTGGTTAACAAACTCAACTAGCCTCCATGAGGCCTTGGGTTCAATCCCTGGCCTCGCTCAGTGGGTTAAGGATCTGGCATTTCGATGAGCTGTGGTGTAGGTCGTAGACTCGGCTCAGATCTGGCATTGCTGTGGCTGTGGTGTAGGCCAGCAGCTACAGTTCCAATTCGACCCCTAGCCTTGGAACCTCCAAATACAGCAGGTGTGTTCCTAAAAAGATAAAAGACGAAAAAAAATGAGATTTCTGAAAAGCATTATTAAAAGTGCTATATAGTTAATTTTATGTGTACACTTGACTGGGCTATGGGTACCTAGACATTTGCTCAAACATTACGCTTGGTGTGTCTATGAGGGTGTCCCCAGATGAGATTAATATTTGAAACAGGAGACTGAATAAAGCAGATTGTTCTCCTTAATGTAGGTAAGCCTCATTCAATCAGTTCATGGCCTGAACTTGAGTAAGAAGGAACACTCCTGCTTGACTGCCTTGATCTGGAACATAGGGTTCGGGCTAGGATTACAAACTCAGAGCCCCTTGTGAAAGAACCCCTGTACACTACTGAAAATGTATACCGTTAATCTTTCTCTTAGCCTTTTCCAAGGGAACCTATGTCTTTTTATCAGGATAACTCTACATTGAGGAAAGGAAATAGTCAGACTTTTGGGGGACTACTGGATACTGGTTTGAACTGACAGTAATTCCAGGAGACCCCAAATATCACTGTGGTCCACTAGTCATAAGGAGAGGCTTATGGAAGTCAAGTGGTCAATGGAGTGTTATCTCCAGTCTGTCTCACAGTAGATCCCTGAACCCATCCTGTGGTTATTTCTCTAGTTCCAGAATGTGTAATTGGGATAGACATACTGAGCAACTGGCAGAAATTCTACATTGGTTCCCTGACTGGTGGATTGAGGCTATAATGGTGGGAAAGACAAGCTGGAAGCCACTAGAGCTACCTATAGACAGCTTTAGAAAAATAGTAAATCCAAATCAATACCACATTTCTGGAGGAACTGCAGAGATTAGTGCCACCATCACGGACTGAAAAATGCAGGGGTGGTGAGTCCCACCACATCCCAGTCATTTCTTCTATTTGGCTTATGCAGAAGACAGATGGATCTTTGAGAATGACAGTGGATTATTGTAGGCTTAACCCGGTAATGACTCTAATTGCACCTTCTATACTAGATATGGTTTATTTGCTTGAGTAAATCAACACATTCTCTGGTGCTTTGTATGCAGCTATTGACCGGCAAATGCCTTTCTCTCCAACCCTGTCAATAAAGCCCACCGGAAGTAGATTGCACTCAGCTAGCAAGGCCACTGTCCTACCTTCACTGTCCTACCTCAGAGATATATCAACTCTCCAGCCCTGTGGAGAGTTTCAGTTTGCAGGGATCTTGATCAACTTTCCCTTCCATAAAGTACCACCCTGGTCAGTTACATTGATGGCATGTTGACTGTACCTAATGAGCAAGAAATAGCAACAACTTTAGCCACATTGATAAGACACTTGCCTGTCAGAAGGTGGGAAATGTATCTGATGAAAATTCAGGGGCCTCTTACTTCAGTAAAGTTTCTAGGGATTCAGGGTGGGAGAATGTCAAATATCCCTTCTTGAGTTAAGGATAATTTGATACATTTGGATACTCCCAGAGGAAAGAAAGAGTCATAACTCTTCGTGGAACTTTTTGGATTTGGAGACATCATATTCCCCATATGGATATGTTATATCAGCCCATTACTGGGTGACCCAAAAAGCTACTACTTTTGAGTGAGGCACAGAAAAGGAAAAGGCTCTGCAACAAGTCCCGGATGCTGTGCACACTGCTCGGCCACTTGGGCCATATGAGCCAGCAGATCCAGTGGTGCTTAAAGTGGCAGTGGCAAGTAGGGATGCTGCTTGGAGCCTCGGACAGGTCCCTACACCCCACGACCTTGTCCAGACCCTACCTCCGCCCTCCACAACTGCAACATCCCTCCTCTAAGCCTAATCACAAAAATGTTAAATAATTCCTAACAAATACTGGGCTACTTTGTGTCAAGCCTTGAGACTGCCATAGTATTTTTGTGTTCATTTAATCATCATAACTACCCTTTTGGATAAGTTCTAATACTATACGTATTTTCTACACATGAGGGATTTAAACATCAGAGAGATTAATTGACTGTAAATGAGTAGTAGGACCAGACTGGAACTCAGGCCTGTCTAATGCATAGTATGTGCTTCAAACTACCATGCTATATTGCCTCATTTAGTGAATACTCAAGATTAAACTTTAATTCACTTAATGAATGCTCAAAATCAGAGTGACCAATTTTAGAGTAGCCCAGTTTGCCCAAGGCTGTCCCAGCTTTAGCACTGGAAGTCCCATATCCTGGGAAACCCCTAGGTCCCAAGCAAATCCAGGCCATGGTCACCGTTTCGCCTGGCAATAAGTTGCTAGTTACAGTAAGCTGCCTTCTAAGTAACAAGTGGTGACAATAAATTAGAATTCCCTTGATCCATGGCTGTACATGAGATCATTCTCTTTGCCTTTCAGTAAAACTATCCCCTGTGGCTTATCTAAAAGGTAGCATAATCACCAGATCCTGGTAGGACTGGCTATTGTGCTTCACCAATATGTTTGAGGAAAACTTCTGCTACCATAAATGAAAACACAGGCCCAAGCATCTCCACCACCCTATTATTCCTGAAGATCACAACAAAATAGGCTTGCTGCCATGTTCCCTTGACACTGTACTAATTGGAACCCCCTAACTAGCTTTCATTTTGTGAAATGGCCACTCCGATTGAGGAATCATAAAAAAAGGAACTGGCAGTTCTCTTGTCTATCTGATCAGTATAGGCAATCAACCCAGATAGACGGGCGCATCCAAGAGGATTTTAAGAGACCAAAGTTATTGGCTTTGTTTGTCTTCACATTAGACACTCACAAACTCAGCAGGCTAATTCCAAATCATCCCTTAGTGTTGAGTAGGCCCAAGTCTAATGACATTTCTCATAATTCTGTCAGACCCTCACCCTGTAAAACTCCAAAAAGAGTATTTGAGTTTGAGGAATAGGAACAAAGGTGGCACTTGAACTGTTCAAAAACTACTCAACCAAACTGGCATAAGTCATATAGCTGAAAGGTGTGAATTGGATGAGCTATATCTCCCTTTGGCTGTGCAGTAAATTGTCTCCAGTAGCCAGACTGCATATTTTTGTTTTCTGACGTATCTAACTTTCTATCAAAAAAGCACTAGGGAAAATTAAAGCCCAGCATTTTTTAAGCCTTCTCAAGCTGAGAAGTCTTATATAAGGATGCTTTATGAATATGATCTTAAAATAAACACTAGCTATTTCTGAAAAGTCCCAAAGATACTTGCAATTTTGCCTGTGGTTCCTGCTGACTGAAAGCTTAAATTACAAGCATGATCGTAAAGCTTTTCTTGATATCCAACTGTTAAGTATTTTATTTGGCTCTCTTGGTTTCTGCTAATTCACTTTGGTTGCTCCAAGTTTCACTGGCCTCAAAAAAAAAAAAAAAAAAGCATAACTGCACTTACTTGGGTCTCTGTCTTTGGTTGCATTTGGCTGTCTAGAAAAATCAGGTATTTTCAAAACCAAGGTCTAAAAGTGTTTTTTCTATTCTACTATCATAAAACCAGAAAGTGGTGGTATTTTTTAAAAGCCATGTAAAGAACTGAACTGATTTTAAATTGACAGAGTATCCAAAGAAGAAAAGGTTAGCTTCTTATTTCCATTTAAAAATTAATTCCACCTCTTAGAATTTTTACTAAATCTGTGTTTATTTCTAAATTGTAAGCTGTTGTTCAAGTTATCACATAAGGGAAATCTTGCCCATCTTCTTCTCAAAGCACTCTTCAAATCTGCTCCTACCCTCTCCTCAACTTGATCCATGGCAACAACATAACTATCTTTCTTCTGTGGTCCTTTCTACGTGTCTTTTCTGGGTCTTAAACAAACATTCTCGTTATCTAGACTACATATAACGAAAACATCGGGAGAAGAGTGGAGAAAAACAAAAAACTCAAGATGCTACCAATGTTAAGATTATAGTAAAGGTGGGTCATGGGTATGATCGGAGGAGCAGGAATTGGGAGCACTGAGATGCACGGCTATCAGAAGGCAAGTATGCAAATACACACAAGTCAGTGTATAGACACAGTCTTAGTCCATTCAGGCTGCTATAACAAAATATCAGAGGCTGAGTAGCTTAGTATCATGAGTATCATGGCTAATACTTATTTTAAAAAGTAATCTATTTCTCATAGTTCTAGAGGCTAAAAGGCTGAGACTAGGGTGCCAGCATGGTTGGGTGAGGACCCTCTTCTAGGTCACAGACTTTTCATTGTACCTTCATACAGTAAAAGGGGGCCATGGAGTTCTTGTGGGGTATCTTTTATAAGGGCACTAATCTCATTCATGAGGCTCTACTCTCATGATCTAAGCACCTCCCAAAGGTCCCACTTCCTAATAATATCACACTGGGCATTAGGATTTCAACATATGAATTTTAAGGGAACACAAACATTCAGACCATAGCAGAAGCTGCACAAAGTTTAAGCATCATTCACAGACTGTTTATTGAGCACCTACCATGTGCCAAGGACTATTCTAGGTATGCGGGATACAGCAGTGAACAAGACAGACAAAAGCTCCTACTGTCTTTGAGTTTGTACTCCAATGCAATTCAGATGCCATTTCCTCATTTAAAATGCTTTGGCTTTCTCCTTTCATGTCCACTCTCACTGCCACAACCCGTGTTTAGTCCCAAATTCCCACCTGTCCAGGTGGTAGCAGTCTCTTAACTAGTTTCCCTGTCTCCAGGTTAACATCCTTGAAACCCACCCTCCTTATTACCAACAAATAAATCTAAGGCAAATCTCTAAGCATGTTCTTCTCTGCTCTAAAACTTTCAGTAGTTTCCCTTTGTTTTGAATTAATTCTGAAGCTCTTTAGCTTGGGGTTTAAGTCCATTCCCAACATGGCCCTACTTATATTTCCAGCCTTGTCCCCTACCACTCATCTCCACTACTGCTACATCTTCTCTCCTCTGTGTTTTCTCAACTCCATTTTTTTGCCTACCTCAGTCCCTTTGACTTGAATTCCTTTCTCCTGGTGTCAACATTTAAATGGATAACTCCATTAAAGTGATTCATGCTTGCTGCCCTGTGGATAGACAAAATCTCATACCATCCCCCCCCCCCAATATTTTCAACCAGGAGTGTCCGCCATGGTGCAATGGATTAAGAATCCAACTGCAGGGAGTTCCCGTTGTGGCGCAGTGGTTAACGAATCCGACTAGGAACCATGAGGTTGCGGGTTCGGTCCCTGCCCTTGCTCAGTGGGTTAACGATCCGGCGTTGCCATGAGCTGTGGTGTAGGTTGCAGATGTGGCTCTGATCCCGCATTGCTGTGGCTCTGGCGTAGGCTAGTGGCTACAGCTCCAAATCGACCCCTGGCCTGGGAACCTCCATATGCCGCGGGAGCGGCCCAAGAAATAGCAAAAAGACAAAAAAATAAAATAAAATAAAATAAATAAATAAAAATAAAAAGTTAAAAAAAAAAAAAAGAATCCAACTGCAGCAGCTTGAGTTGCTGCACAGGCACAGGTTCAATCCCTGGCCCAGTGCAGTGGCTTAAAGGATCCAGCATTGCCATAGGTACAGGGTAGGTCACAGATGCAGTTGAGATTCGATCCCTGGCCCTGGAACTTCCATATGCCATGGGTGCAACCATGAAATAAGAAAAAAAAATTTTCAACCAAATCACGTGGTTTGGTTTTGTGACCCCCTAAAGCCGCAGTGGTTTTGACTTGCAAGTGTAAAATAATCATAACAAAAATAAACATATGAGAAGACTCATAATATAAAATGACAGCAATAATAAGTAACATTTACTGAGTGTTTATTTCATGCCAGGCATTGTGCCAAGCACTTTGTGTTCTCTCAGTTCTTACAACAACCCTATGAGGTAAGAACTGCACTATTTTTGTTCCCATTTTACAGGTGAGAAAACTAAAACATATAGAAACATAGTAATTTGGAAAGATCACACAGCTAATGAACAGCAAGAAACTTGACATCTGTGAATTGTGTTCCTATAGTTATCGCTCCCTGGGATATTAACCCTTAATGTATTTTTCTGGTTTTCAGGGCCCTCAGGTAACTACGCTCTTCCTCTCTTTCTAATTTCTGATAACTGCTGAACAAGGACTTTCGCCTTCAACCAACCTAATCATCCCCATCTGGAGAATAGTATTTCTTCAATTTGGGAGGTCTTTTCTTTCTTCTCCACTGTCCTTCGGCCTTCACTCTTTAGGAGGTTCCCAGGCTAGGAGTCAAATCAGAGCTACAGCCGCCGGCCTACGCCAGATCTGAGTCAACATCTGTGACCTACACCACAGCTCATGGCAATGCCAGATCCTTAACCCACTGAGCGAGGCCAGGGATGGAACCTGCAACCTCATCGTTCCTAGTCAGATTCGTTTCCACTGAGCCACGACGGGAACTCCCAATGGGCTTCACTCTTTTAAAAACTCACTTCCAAACTCACCCTTCTAGGAAGCCTTACCAAACTACTGAAGCTCCATTACTTAGGAGAAAAGTAAAGCAGGGGAAGGATATAGGGAATAATAGGAGTGGAGGAGCATTGCAATTGTTGAGTAAAGTAGACATCACTGAGAAGATGCTGTTAGACACAATTCTGATAAAGACCTGAATTGAGTCACCCAATATTCACCTCTAGACACTCATTAATTGAGTAGCAAAGAGGGTCAAATAAAAGCTTTCAAACCAGTTTGACTCTTTTAATGTGGATAAGCCCTCACAAAGAAAATATTTGAGACCTCTGCATCACAGCTTCCACCATCTTTTCTCCTTTTCAAAACTGTTTAGGCTGTCTATAGCACAGCTTCACTTTGAGAGGAAATAGAGCGCATGGACCATGCAGTTCAACAACTCGTGTTCCTGTTTCAGCTCTGCCACTTACTTGCTATGTGACTTGGAGGTAAATCGCTTTGTCTTCTGCAAAATGGGGATATAATAGTAGTCATTTCAGAGGACTGTTGCAGGGGGTTCAACAGGACAAGGCACGTGATACATTTCACATGGTGCTCACAGAAGTTTGGTTGCAGGGGTAGTTTTTGCTGTGGGGCTTTGTCAGCAAGATGCAAATGAAAGGTGGCCACAGCACTCTAAAACATATATTGGCTCCTGGTTTCTTGGCCTTCAGATGTGGTTCCATGTTGAAAGTTGACTTTATAATGGTTATTTGTTTTGTTCAACTGTACATGGCAGTGGCAAACAATTGTAGAGCAACAAACCAACCAAATAGCTCGGGAAAAATCAATAACACTACTGCAACTTAAAAAATAGTTAACTCAATGGCTATATAATAATGTGAACAGAGATTCTCTTTAGAAGGAAGGCCTTCAGCAAAGATGAAAGTGAGAGCTATTTTGGTATATAGCTGAATTGACAATCGTGCATCGGAGTTCTCCGGTGGCCTAGTAGCTGGCATTGTCTCTGCTGTGGCTTGGGTCACTGTGTTGGTGTGGGTTCCATCCCTGGCCCAAGAATTTTTGCATGCTACAGGCACAGCCCCCCAAAAAAATGTTTTTAAAAATAAGGATACATTGCTTGCTTAACTCGAGTGTATATTTTTCCATGTTGATGACAATTATTTGTGGGTGGAAAATATATCAAAAATATGTGTTTGATCTAGAGGAAATGAGTCTTAATTTCAAACATATAAACAAACTTGTTTTTCCTCTCAGTGAAAATAAATTTGTTTTGGATTCAACACCTAGCATGCTATATTACAGCCTAAAGTCTTGTTTTTAAGCCACATAATAAACTCGTTAAGACAGAAGTACAGAACAGAAACATTGACATACTCTGCACTCCACATTGAGCAAGTACATGATCCAAAATTACTGCTTTTGAGGCCTGAGTTTCCATAAATCTTTAACATATTTGTAAAGCCACGAAAATGTTTTTGAAGAGGATTAAAGAAGTAAAGTAAGTCAGGAAGGAAAAAAGACATCTAGGAATTAGATCCCAGTTCTAGCCAACTTGGCTTCTCTTCACCAATGACATGATTACATCCTAATTATTGCACTCTACAGTCTACTAGCAAATAAGTAGAACAAAAACAGATAAAAAGCCTTGTCTGTTAGCATTTCCTTCATGGGGCATAATTATTTCATTTTTTGTACCATTTGGATTTTCTCCTCTTCTGAGATACTTGTGGTAATGTGTCTTCCAGCAGAATCTCAATTGCCTTCCCTGTGCTTCAGACTTGGTCGCCCAGGAAGGAATAGTTTGGGGGCAAGGATACTTTGTATGAAAAGAAGATACTCTTTGTGCTTTTGTGGCTTTCATTCTTTATTAGGCTCTTGTCTATAACATGGCTTTTCTTTCTTTCTTTCTTTCTTTCTTTCTTTCTTTCTTTCTTTCTTTCTTTCTTTCTTTCTTCCTTCCTTCCTTCCTTCCTTCCTTCCTTCCTTCCTTCCTTCCTTTCTTTCTTTCTTTCTTTCTTTCTTTCCTTGGGGGAGGGAGGGTTGCTGCACCCATGGCATATGGAAGTTCCCAGGCTAGGGGTCAAATAGGAGCTGTAGCTGCTGGCCTACACAACAGCCACAACATGGGATCCAAGCCACATCTGTGGTCTACACTACAATGCCAGATCCCTGACCCACTGAGCAAGGCCAGGGATTGAACTGCCATCCTCATGGATACTAGTTGGATTTGTTTTCACTGTGCCACAGTGGGAACTCCCACTATGGCATTTCTTTACCCATATTTTTTTCCTCAATCTTCCCACTCTTAGAATCTACATAGTCTTCTTTAAGAAGCTCTTGTCCCAACTTTCTATCACCTCATCATGGTCCTCCCCAGTCCTTCTCTCCATATTCACCTACTAACATGACTCTTAACTCTGGTTCTTGCAAGAGTCTCCCTGGAGCAACAGTCTTATTTCTCCAACCACCAACACTATATCATCCATATCAGTGGTCCTCAGTTACCTCAAAATCAAGCTTATTCCAATTTTAACCTATTATAATTTCCCCCAGACTATTCTATTTTCCTTCTGTTTCTCTAATCATCTAACTTTGAAAACTTAGAATAGGTCATTTCTTTACTCTTACTTTCACCAGAATGCGCCACAGTCAATCAGTATGCAAGTCCTCTAGTCTTAGTTCCTGCTGTTGATCATTTAACTTAAAGACCTGCCCTCTCCCTCCCCCATGTCTCATTTTTAAAAATTCACTCCTGTGGCCTTGTTTGGCTTCACGTGTTGACATTGTTGTTACTTCTGATATGCATTTTTTATACTCATTTTCTATTTCTTATGCAATTATTTTAGTCTAGGCTCTCATAACCTTAAGACAATGTGGCTACTCTGGGGAGACTGTTGTACCCTAAATTCAAGACATTGCCTACTGGCTTTCTGGGATTAAGCTGGAATTACTGTTCAGATAGCATAGTGATCCTTAGTTTTTAATTCTTATAATATTAAAGAACTTCAAACTATTCCATTTAGAATGGAAGATAATATAAGAAAAATTACATATATATATATATGACTGGGTCACTTTGCCATACAGCAGAAATTGGCACAACATTGTATATCAACTATACTTTAATAAAAAATAAATTTAAAAAAAGAACTGCAGAGAAAAACTACATCAAAAGTATTGTTTACATAAAAGTGATGAATATGATTTAACAATGATAAAACATAAAATAGTTGACAGACTTTATAACCATAATGAAATAAATCGTAGAGTACCAAAACAAAGGACAGAGGAAAACAAAAAGTAAGAGATGTAATCAGTTTTATAATTAACTTGAAATATTGACTCTGATTTCATTCTCACGTATCATTTACAGCTATTTTTTTAAAAAAGCTAAATTTTACTTATAAATCTTTGTTGACTTTTACTTTCTACCCTGTTCTTACTTTTTTGTGAGCTTTAGATCTGGATTTCAGAGCAGCAATCACCACTTGATGGAATAAGTCAAAAATAGGCTCAATCCGAGCATTCAATTTTGTGATTCTTCCTGCTAAAACAGGTATTCCTTTGAATTACCGTCTCGAGAAGGTCTATACAGTGAGACTTTAGCTGGAACAAGAAAACTTTCTTACTTTCTCTCAGAAGTAAATCTCTTTGAACTGTCTCTATCTTTTTCTCTGCGTCTGTAAACAAGACATGAAAGTCAGGAAGGAGTAGGCCATGGACCCCTGCTTCAACAGAGTTGCTTCAAACTCCTCAAAGTGAAACTGAGGAAAACTTTTACTTTAAGTTGTTTTTCTAAAAGGCTAAATCAGAACTGTGTTACCAAATGAATAGTCAAAACATGCACCAACCCACGGACCTCAAAATTTAGAATTAGAATTAAAAGTTTTGGGGAAAAGTAAATATTGAATTTTTTAATGACTCAAAGTAGTCATCACAGAGGGAAAAACAAAACTTTTTTGAACTTTGCTATACTTATTTTATAGATTACTGATACTTTATTAGTTTAAATTATGTATGGGGGTGACTACTATCTTTTTGACATCCCACTTAAAGCCTACAAGGTCTTCATCTACCCTTGGTATAGATTTATTTTTTTATATAAAACTCATTGGTGTTATACAAAATTTCTCATTTCATTCTAATAAACAAATATTTTCTTATGATTAAATTACTATGACAAACTCACAGGCTCTATATTTCTTAGCCTCCCTTACTTTAAGTGTGGCCATGTGACAGAGTTTTGGCCAGTAAAAATGTGTATGACTCCCACACACACTCTTCCATTTTCCTTTTTCCATCTGCCAGCTAAATGGAAAGAATATCAATGTGTTTACTTAGTTGCTGTAGACATTTGACTATTTTCAGTGTTTCTATAACATTATTTTAGCCAGTCTCTAGTTGGTTTTCAAATGTTTCTGTGGGGGAATGTGGGTTCAAAGCTTCCTAGTCTACCATTTTATGGATATCACTCCTGGATATGACCTCTGTTGTTCACCTTTGTCCTTCCTAATATGGCATTACCTCCATTCACAGTGCCCTTGCTTCTATTTCCTCCACCACACTCAAAACAATAGGAAATTTCATGGCATTTTTATTTACCCTTGCCCCACTCCATCCCCAGTGCAGATGGCACAGTCTACAGAAAGTGGTAGCCCATTTCCAAATTTCCTCCCTCAAACTAGAGGGAAGAGAGCAGACCTTATTTGCATCACTCTGACTTATCTAAAGGATGCTTGTGGGATACCTCTGTTTCATCCAATTGAGATCTCAGGCTAGGAAAAACCTTGAAACTCACAGTGGGCATGGCTCATGAAAGCTGCAGGAGGGCTACAGATCTGCCAATGCCCGGGGCAAGAGAATATGGATAGAAGAATAAAATAGACCCTGAAAAGTGGCTGGGGTGAGACTCTTTGAAAAATTAAAACATTTAAAATCAACCACATATAAGGGAAATTTTAACAAAACACACTCAGGAGAGGCAAGATGCATGCTCACAAAAGACCAATGACCTTAAGTGTTAACCCTGGTCTATTTCCAAGATTTACAACATGCCCTAATTAGTGAAAGTCTTCCTTAGTGCAGAACCAATTCACAAAGACTGAGACAGGTGACTGTTTTTTCAAATGCTCAGTTTTCAACAGAAAACCCATAAGGCATGTAAAGAAACAAGAAAACATGTCCCAATTAAAGGAGGAAAATAAAATAGTGAAAACTATCCCAAAGGAGGGGAGATGTTGGATGTAGCAGACAAACACTTTACAACAATTGTCTTAAATACGCCCAAAGAGTTAAAGGAAAATGCAAAAACTAATAATAGTAAAAAAATCAGAAAATTAATGTTAGCAAAATAATAACGACAACAAAGAGGTATTACTAGGAGAAATCAAACAGAAATCTAAAACTGAGAAATACAACTGAGTTGAAAACTTCACTAGAGCAATTCAATGGCAGAATCAAACAGGGAAAAGAATCAGTGGACTTGAAGACTGAATATTTAAAATTATCGGGAGTTCCCGTCGTGGCGCAGTGGTTAACGAATCCGACTAGGAACCATGAGGTTGCGGGTTCGATCCCTGCCCTTGCTCAGTGGGTTAACGATCCGGCGTTGCCGTGAGCTGTGGTGTAGGTTGCAGACGCGGCTCGGATCCCGCGTTGCTGTGGCCCTGGCGTAGGCCGGTGGCTACAGCTCCGATTCAACCCCTAGCCTGGGAACCTCCATATGCCACGGGAGCGGCCCAAGAAATAGCAACAATAACAACAACAAAAACAACAACAACAACAAAAAAGACAATAGACAAAAGACAAAAAAAATAAAAAAATAAAAAAATAAAATAAAATTATCAAGTCTGATAAGGATCACTATGCTATCTGAACAGTAATTCCAGCTTAATCTCAGAAAGCCAGTAGGCAATGTCTTGAATTTAGGGTACAACAGTCTCCCCAGAGTAGCCACATTGAATAGAAACTAGGGTCTTATAGAACAGGACATGATCAAGGGAACCACCACATGCATTATGGCAGGAGAATCCAAGGAGAAGTCAGAGAGAAAGGAGCATGAGATTATTTGAAAAATAAATAAATAATGGCCAAGAACTTCCTAAATTTGAGCGAATGCACAGATATACATATACAAAAAGTCAATGAACTCCAAGTAGACTAAACCCAAAGAGACCCAAAACACACTATAATCAAATTGTCAAAAGACAAATACAAAGAGAGAATCTGAAAATCAGTAAGAGAAAAAGTGACTCATCACTTACAAGAAATCCTCAAGAAGGTTATCATTAGATTTCTGAGCAGAAAACTTGGAGGCAGAAGGCAGCAGCAAAACATATCAAAAGTCTGAAACAAAACCTGTCAACTGGGTATTCTATACCCCACAAAACTGTTTCCAAAATGAAGGAGAATCTGTTTCTCTTCTGTATATAAGTTCATTTGTGCCATATTTTATATTCTAGACATAAGTGATATCATATGGTATTTGTCTTTCTCTTTCTGACTTACCTCACTTGGTATGAGAATCTCTAGTTTTATCCGTGTAGCTGCAAGTGGCATTATTTTATCTATTTTATGGCTGAGTAGTATTCCATTATATATATGTACCACATCCTCTTAATCCATTCATCTGTCAATGGACATGTAGGTTGTTTCCATGTCTTGGCTACTGTGAATTGTGCTGTGACAAACATAGTGGTGCATGTATCTTTTTGAATGAATGTTTTGTCCAGATATATGCCCAGGAGTGGGATTGCTGGATCAAATGGTAGTTCTATATTTAGTTTTCTGAGATGCCTCCATACTGTTTTCCACAATGGTTGTACCAGTTTACATTCCCACCAGCCAGTGCACAAGGTTCCCCTTTTCTCCATAACCTCTCGAGCATTTGTTATTTGTTGACTTCTTAATTATGGCCATTCTGACCAGTGTGAGGTGGTACTCATTGTAGTTTTGATTTGCTTTTCTCTAATAATTAGCAATGTTGATCATTTTTTCATGTGCCTACTGGCCAAATATGCGTCTTCCTTGGAGAAATGTCTATTTAAGTCTTCTGTCCATTTTTTGATTTGATTGGGTGTTTGGTGTTGAGTTGTATGAGCTGTTTGCATGTTTTGGAGATTAGGTCTTGTCTGTTGCATTTTTGCAAAGATTTTCTCCCATTCTGTGGGTTGTCTTTTCATTTTTTAATGATTTCCTTAGCTGTGCAAAAGTTTTTGAATTTAATTATGTCTCATTGGTTTATTTTTGTTTTTATTGTCATTATTCTAAGAGGTGGGTCAAACAAGATTTTGCTGTGATTTATGTTAAAGTGCATTCTGCCTATGTTTTCCCCTAGGAGTTTTATAGTATCTGGCCTTACATTTAGGTATTTAATCTATTTTGAGTTTATTTTTTGTATGGTGTTACGGAGAATGTTCTAATTTCATCCTTTTACATGTAGCTGTCCAGTTTTCCCAGAACCACTTATTGAAGAGATGATCTTTCTTCTATTGTATATTCTTGCCTCCTTTATCATAGATTAGTTGACCATAGGTACTTGGGTTTATTTTTGGGCTTTCTGCCCTGTTGCACTGATCTATATTTCGGTTTTTGTGCCAGTGCCATACTGTTATATAACTGCAGCTTTGCAGTGTAGTCTGAAGACAGGGATCCTGATTCCTTCAGTTCTGTTTTTTGGTTTGCTTGTTTGCTTGCTTGCATGCTTGCTTGCTTTTTTCCAATGTTGCTTTGGCAATTTGGGGTTTTTGTGTTTCCATACAAATTTTAAAATATTTTGTTCCAGTTCTGTGAAGAATGTCCTTGATAATTTGATAGGGATTGCATTGAATCTTAGATTGCTTTGGGTAGTCTATCTTTGATAAAGGTAAATACATGGACAAATATAAAACCCAGTATTTTTGTGATTTTGGTTTGTAATTCCACTTTTTATTTTCCATAAGATTTAAAAGATAAGAGCATTAAAAATAATAAATCTATATTAATTGGTACATGATATATATAAGGTGTAATTTTTGACAGCAATAACAAAGTGGAGAGGGGCAGAGTACACTTTTCGTGTGTGATTGAAGGTAAGGTGGTATCAATTTAAAATAGATTTCTAGGGAGTTCCCATTGTGGCATAGCAAAAACAAATCCGATTAGGAACCATGAGGTTGCAGGTTCGATCCCTGGCCTCGCTCAGTGGGTTAAGGATCCAGCATTGCCATGAGCTGTGGTGTAGGTCACAGGTGCAGCTTGGATCTGGCATTGCTGTGGCTGTGGTGTAGGCCGGCAGCTACAGCTCTGATTCAACCCCTAGGCTGGGAAACTCCATATGCCGCAGGTGTGGGCCTAAAAAGCAAAAAATTAATTAATTAATTAATTAAATAGATTTCTATAACCTTAGGGTGTTACATGTAATCCCTATGGTAACCCAAAGAACATATATATTGAATACAAAAAGAAAATGCGAAGGAAATCAACACACGCCATTACAAAGAAATAACAAACACAAAAGCAGGCAGTAATGAAAGAAATGATGACCAAAAAAAGACATAAGGCACACAGACAACAACAAAATAGCAAAAGTAAGTTCTTCCCTGTCAGTATCTACTTTAAACAGTTAGAATGGTAAAAATGTATGTTATGTATAGTTTGCCACAATTTTGAAAATCAGGGGACAAAAGTCACATCCAGGAGAGAATGATTAGCTGATTGTACACGAATCAGTACAGGAGATCAGTACAGACAGGAATCAAACTTTGTGAAATAGCACAAGAAATGAATATAACACAAAATCAGATTGGAAGAGGTAGTTGGACACTAGGGGAAGAATTTGGATTTTTATTATAGAGAAATAGGAATCAATTAGAGGTTCTTATGCAAAGGAATGACCTAATAGAATTGGTGTTTTAGAAACATGAGGAGTGCTGTAGTGATGGCAGTTGAAGTCATGAAGGCAAATGAACCCCTGAATAAGTAAGGACAGAGAGAGAAACATAGGAAGCAAGATATCTTCTGCTTCTGAAAGAAACCAAGCATGCTAAGCATGCTCCTACTTCAGGGTCTTTGTACTTGCTGTTGCCCCAGCATAAAATTATCTTCCTCCACCTTCAATTATCTACATGGTTCATTCCATCATTTCCCTTGGGTATCTGCACAAATGTCACCTTATTGATGAAGACTTCCATGAACACCCCACCTAACATATCATTTGTCCTACTTTCATAACTCTATCACCATGGATTATTTTTTAATATCCAAGGGAAAAGACTGTTTACATTGAGTAAGCCCTGAGTCAGGTCAAATAAAGGCAAGCCCTGCACATGGGGATTTCCAGGAAGCTGAGAGGCAGCTCAAATAATGACAATCACAATTCTCTAAAAATGGGGCTTCATGGAGAACTTTAAAACCTACTTTGCCTCTTCCAGTAGCTGCCAGGTTACTGGTTCTCACAACTACCATAGTTGTGAAGCTATGGTTTTTTAAGGCTACCACTGAGCTGGGAAGAGGGGAATGTGAACAGAGCAAGTTAAAATACCATAAAGCTCACAGTTCTTACTAAGATTCAGCCATTTTTCTTGAATAAAGCTTGTGGATTGTTGAAAGACTGGTTAATTTCCAGAGTTCTTAAAAAGTTGATTTTGAATATTTTATTTGTGTTCTTGTAACTTTTAAGGAATAGATCTGTGGAAGTCCTTACTCTGCAATCCAAAAGTACTCTCTTACAGCTGTTTTAATCCTAAACTATTGTTATTACAAACAAGGTCCATATATCACCAACCAAATCCATTTTATATATAATGTACGTGTATTAAACCACTCACAGCCACATGAATCACATTAATAGTGGGTACACACATAGAATTTTCATTTCATTCTGTCAACAGCCAGGTAGATTGGGGTGAAAAAGACAGGTACCTGGAGTTCCCATCATGGCTCACTGGTTAACGAATTTGACTAGCATCCATAAGGATGCAGGTACAATCCCTGGCTTCACTCAGTGGGTTAAGGATTCGGCATTGCCATGAGCTGTGGTGTAGGTCGCAGATGAGGCTTGGATCCTGCGCTGCTATAGCTGTGGTGTAGGCCAGCAACTACAGCTCTGATTCAACCCCTAGCCTGGAAATATCCATATGCTGTGGGTGTGGCCCTAAAAAGCAAAAAAAAAAAAAAGAGGGAGAAAGAGAGGTACTTGAAAAGTCAGCTGCCTTCCTACCTGGGAATGCCTTGAAAATCCCATGCAGGTCGATAATCCAAACCTTGAAAGCCAATACAGCTCATGGGCTGCAGGGCTTAAAAGAACATGATTGGCTTAATGAAAACAGACTATAGACTAAAGAGAACCATGATGAGCTGCTCGGAAAAGACATTCAACATACTAAAATTCCCTTCTGTTTTTTTAATACGTGTTTCTTCATAGCTGCTATGTTTGACATGATTTTGTAGAATATAGTTTCAAGAAACGTAAACGTGTAACTACACTTCTCACTGTAGTGTAATTGTTTCCAATGCCTGCCTGATTTAATGTGAAGATTTTTTTTCTCCTGGATTGAATAGAATGCTAATTTTAATTCATTTGGGGGATACCCTTTTGGGTAGCATTTGAGGCTTCAGAGGAACTTGGCAAAAAAAAAAAAAAAAATAGGCTTTCTTTAAGATACCACTAGGCAACTAGTCAGAGGAAAGAACCTCATGCTCTGTCTGTCTTCCCATAAGTTACTGCCTTGAAGAAGAATGAATTTTGTGAATTAGGAGGGAGATTGTATGAATGGGGTGTGAAGTATTCTTTGAGCTCTTACAAACTAGTTCCCTTCATACTGGTTTTGAACTCGTTAGCAATACAAGAATTATTTTTTTAACTACTTAAAATTTTATTCTTTAACAACCTTGGGGAAAAGAAGTCACATCAGGACTTTAATTTTGTTAAATTTTTATCGAGGGAGTTCCCATCGTGGCTCAGCAGAAACGAATCTGACTAGTATCCATGAGGAAGCAGGTTTGATCTTTGGCCCCACTCAGTGGGTTAAGGATGCAGCATTGCCATGAGCTGTGGTATAGGTCACAAATGTGGCTTGGATCTGGCATTGCTGTGGCTGTGGTGTAAGCTGGGGGCTACAGCTTCAATTCGACCCCTAGCCTGGGAACCTCCATGTGCCACGGGTGCAGCCCTAAAAAGACAAAAGAAAATTTTTATTGAAATATAGTTGAATTACAGTATTGTGATAATTTCTGCTGTACAACAAAGTGATTCGGTTATACAGATACACATCCATGCACTTTCAGATTCTTTTCCCATATAGATTATCACTGAATATTGGGTACAGCAGGTCCCCTGTGCTGTACAGCAAGCAGGTCCCCGTTGGCCAGTCATTCCATGTACCACAGTGTGTATAAGCCAATCCTAAAACCCCAGTCCATCCCTCCCCCAATCTGTCCCCTTTGGTAACCATAAGTTCATATTCAAAGTCTGTGGGTCTATTTCTGTTCTGCAAATAAGTTCATTTGTATCATTTCTTAAAAAGATTCCACCTGTAAGTGATATCACAAGACCTCTCTAAATTCTTTAAAATTTATCAATTACCTTTCCACAAAATCAAAAATATCTCAAGAGTTGGAAGAGGCATTAGAGATCATACAGTCTTGTCCAGTTTACTATCTAACACTTGAAATCCCTCTATAGTACATCTGCCTACTGGCTTTTATACCTGTGTTTGCTCACTTCCAGTGATAGGGAAGTTCACTCTCTCCTAAGATAAATTTTTCTCCCTTGAATGGTACTGAACATTAATAAATTATTTTTTATATTGAGTTGAATCCAGTTTCCGTGGAACCCCCCACACGCACACACAAACACACATACATATGCACAGTCATTCTTTTTTTTTGTCTTTTTGCTATTTCTTGGGCCGCTCCCGCGGCATATGGAGGTTCCCAGGCTAGGGGTCAAATCAGAGCTGTAGCCACTGGCCTACACCAGAGCCACAGCAACGCGGGATCCGAGCCGCGTCTGCAACCTACACCACAGCTCACAGCAATGCCGGATCGTTAACCCACTGAGCAAGGGCAGGGACCGAACCCGCCACCTCATGGTTCCTAGTCGGATTCGTTAACCACTGCGCCACGACGGGAACTCCCACAGTCATTCTGATTTACTCTTTAGAGAAATAAAGAAGATATCTGAGCCTTCCTCATATAGACAACAGTTAGATTTGCCCAAGTCCTATCTTTTTCAAGAAAAACATGACTCATTCTTTTGCACACTTCCCAGGCCCAGCCTGTTGTTCCACTGTATTGTAAGTCCAAGTGTGTTGGTAAATGTTTAACTGCTCTCGGGAGTGGGAGGAAGTTTGCATGAAAGACGGATTTGCAGTGTTTGCCAATCTCTGTGGTGTAAATACTCCTATAATGGTCTACCATCAAGATGATATCGGAGTCAGAGATACACACAATCACTGCTAGCGAACTGGGGTGTGTCACCTCCAGCACACCACTGGTCTAGGCCCCTTCTTTCTTGCTCAGGTCTTTGAAGTCAACTCCACAGAAAACATTTTATCTGCCTTGGACAAAACCTAAATCCAGGGAACATGGAATCATGGCAGTCACATATACTCTAGTTACAATGTCCTCATCATTAGATTGGCAATGAAATGGCATACCATTTTTCTAGTAACCAGAAGGATTTAATGTGGCACTCTGGACTCAAATTACCTATATGTCAAGGCCAATCTACCACAGGAAATTCTGCCTGAGTCTGTAGGAGGAAATAGATGTGGGGTATATATCATTCATTTCTATTAAAGACATAGTTATTTTCATGATACATCCTATTTTTTAGTCCTTGTTCTTCAGAAAGCACCTCTCAACTTTCCATTATGTAGGCTAAGAACTCTAACCTACAGCTTGCTGGTGCCAGTAACCCAGATATGGCTCACACTGCTGTCTGGGAAGTAACAGGCCTATTTGGTCAGGTATACAATTGACTTTAGTCTCTTACATGAAAATCTTGATAAGACTCACTTGGCAACATGTTTCTGTCTTCCAATGACTTTTAGCTACCTTACTGGAAATAAAAACAAATGGCATTTTATAAATAAATACACATCCAGACATTCGGAGTAGAATGGATCTGCCAAAACTGAGGCTAGAGGCAACTTTCTGCCCATGGTTTACCTTTCACTCCAGCTGGTTTCGAGATCACCTTGTGTTTCTTGTGGGCCAGAGGTCCTTGAGATCCAATCTCTTTTGACTTCTTCTTGTCTCATTAAAAGACAAACTGGTAGAAATAGGTAAAAGAGATTGTTCTCAGTAAGATTTTCAGGGTTAAAACATAGTGATACACAAATTTTTTTTACATCAGTGGTTCTCAGTCTTGCTCTACATTGAAATCATCTGCAGAGCTTTAAAAAGCTCTGTTGATGCCTGAATCTCACCTCCAGGTTTCTGATTGGTCTGTTCTATTACCTGAGCATTAGGATTTTTTGGCCACCCCCACAGCATGCGGAACTTCCCAGGCTGGGGATAGAACCCACATCTCAGCAGACACCTGAGCCAATCTTTAACCCACTGAACCACCAGGGAACTCCAGCATTAGGATCTTTAAAGCTCTACAAGTGATTGGATTATGCAATCAGCATTGAGAACTATGATCAGGACCATTCCTTCATGTATTAGTTTTCCTATTGCTATTGCAACAAATTACTGAAAACTTAGTAATTTAAAACAACACAAATTTTTATCTTGCAGGTCTTGAGGTCAGAAGTCCAACATGGGTTTCACTGTGCTAAAAACAAGGGATAGGCAGAGCTGCATTCCTTCTGGAGGCTCTGGGGGTAATCTGCTTGCTTGCCTATTCCAGCTTATAGAGGTTGCCTGTATTCTTTGGCAGGCGCACCCTCCTCCTCCATCTTCAAGGCCAATGACATCAGGCCAAGTCCTTCTCATGCTACATCACCCTTGTTCTCCCTCTTCTGCCTCCCTTTTCCTATAAGTACTTTTGTGATTACATTGACACACCTAGATAATCCATAATAATTGCCTCTCAAGGTCAGCTAATTTACAAACTTAATTCCATCTGCGATCTTAACTCACCTCTGCCATGTAACCTAACATATTCACAGTTGCCAAGGAGTAGGATATAGACAGTTTTGGGGGGCCATTTACCAGAATTGGGTCTCTCCTGGATCATCTATAATAATCATCTATCATAATTCTGCATGGAAGATGGAGGGTTTAGGTGGAGGAAGAGGGAAAGACCCAAATCAATTCTTATCAGTCTTTGGAGCATCTGAAGAGAGACACTGCCCCCCTTTTCCGTTAGGTACTCATTTAGCTATATATGTAGTCAATACACACTTTGGACAGAGCCTCATACACACTAGTCACTCAAGAAATGTTCAATGAATGGATGAAGGGATGAATGGCTGATAATGTTTTTGAAGGTGCATTTCCTCAAGTTCACCATACTTCTTTGTCTTATCTGTGTCTTCTCTGTCTTCCTTCACATCAAAGTATAGATGATCACTGTCCTATCAAGCTCAAACCTTTGCTATGAAAGTTTGACTAAAAACAGAAACTTAGAGATTGAGTGTCCAGAATAAGGGTAGAATCCTCGGTAACAAGGCCAAGTGAGAAATAGCTGCAGCAAAAAAGGGTGGCTAATACCTTGTGGGCCTCGTCAGAGGAGAACTGCATTCAGGGATGCACCTGACACCCCCTTCTACTGGCGACAGAAGCGAAGGTAGCACTGGCTGTTCTCCAATGTCTTAAAAGCTTAATAGGTCAAGTCCAATGCTATACAAGATTCCCGAAAGTCAATATCATGAAACATTTTTGTTTCTTTTTGTGGAGTAAGCCATGCCCATTTGGCTCCACTTGAGAATTGCAGCTCCAGGTCTTTGCAATTCCGTGTCTACCTGGGTCAATTTTCATCTCACGTCTGTCTTTCTTGCTCAGAGTGTTTGGCTTTCCCACATTGTTCATATGTTCACACTGTTTAGATCATGAGAATGTGGGATCTAGAGACCCTAATACTAATTCATATGCCATTGAATGACCTCTGCTTCTGTCCAGGTTCCTAACTGTGAGCTCATTTCAGGACTTAGGGTTGGGGCAATATCTGCAAAAGCCTACTGCGGTGCTAAAGGGAAGAAAATGGCAGCCAGCAAATGCTCTCTGACTGCACTTCTTTGTGCATGCCTGTAAGATATCCTCTGGAACTCTCAAGGGGAAAAAATTGCAGGGAGCAGGGACCACAGTCAGCAAAACAGGGGTTATTCCTTTGTGACATTGACAACTCACATTGCCAGTCTGAGCTTTTACTCTGTTACCTCCGTAACAGGTTTGTGTTGGGTACCACTGTATCTGCTGCCATGTTGCCTCTGCCAACCACTGTTCTATTTCCACTAGGACTGCGGCTTGGAGTCCTCAAAGCACCAAAGCTTCATGGAATTCTATGGTGAAGTGGAGGGAATGATTCTCCCATTTTATTTACACTCTGTGAAAGGGATGTGGAGTTAGGGACACAGCTACATGACAGATACCACAATGTTCTCCATATGAACTCTCCTCTCCCACACTAAGGCTAAACAATTGGAACAAGCCTGCAGGCTTAGCTCCCTCTCCAGTTGGGAGGAATTCTTTAGCAGGAAATTTCCCAGTCCCTGATGCAAGGACACAGCTGAATCCCAGTCATGGGCATAGCTTAAAATCAGAATGGGAGATGTGGTACATATACACAATGGAATATTACTCAGCCATTAAAAGGAACAAAATAACGGCATTTGCAGCAACATGGATGGACCTAGAAATTATCATGCTAAGTGAAGTCAGTCAGACAATGAGACACCAGTATCAAATGCTATCACTTTCATGTGATGAACTTCTTTGCAGAACAGATACTGACTCACAAACTTTGAAAAGCTTAATGGTTTCCAAATGAGACATGTTGAGGGGGTAGGGGGATCCACTGAGCGTTTGGGATGGAAATGCTATAAAATTTGGTTGTGATGGTTATTGTACAACTATTAATGTAATAAAATTCACTGAGTAATTAAAAAAATAAAATCAGAATGGGACCTTTTGCAATATAAGGTTGATTTTTAGGCCCTTCCCAAGTATTGCTGAGCAATGAACAGCCTCTCCAGAGGAAAATAAAAGCTTAAATGGAGGCATGAGGGGAGCTGAGATCTTGGCCCTGCTAACACTTGGGTCCTGTCCATAGGTAAAGCCTACACCTTTTCTTCAACCATCACCAGGAGTTTTTCATAGATTCAGGGAGTGTTAGCGAAGATCATATATCTCAATTATTTTAAGGCAGCCAGGGGATTTTTAAATCAGAGATTTGGGGAAAGGAGTCTTGAATTGTGGTAAGTAAAGGAAAGAGAATTACATTAGAGAACACAGATACATAGAAATACAAATACTTCTCTTGGCTTCATCTGCAGGTGTGTCTAGAGTCCCAAAGTACTTCCGAGGAGAAAAGAAGTTGATGGCAAGTCAGATGATTGGTTTCAGCACTTAAAAGAGTGCGTTAGTTACTTTGTGATTAACCAGTTAGCACTGAATTACTTGCTGTTAAAACATATAGCTGGTTGAATAAATTAAACTGTCACTGTGCCTTTTTTCCCTAACCCATGGGAATATATGGGTTGCCCTTGAAAACAAAGGGTAAATTATTGTCTTAAAAAGTAAGAAAAACTAGTGGATTCAGCTGAGGCCCTAAAAAATAAAAAAAGAGGGGGGGGGCATTTAGGATGACCCCAGATTGGAGGATATCTACTGCTCTATTGACCTAGTAGCCCCTCCACGTTTCTGGAAATTGTCTCAACTTTGTGTCCCATCTGGAACTGCTGTGTTTCTCACATGACTCTCCCCCTCTGGCCACATGGGAATGCTCTAGGGGTGGGCCTCTGATCCAGCTTCACCAGTAAGGTCCCTTTATCTCATTTTGTGTGCTTTGCTCAAAGAGAACTCAATCAATCACTCCCTGAGTAGCTATATAAGTTGTAATGCTGTAAAGCAGAGCTGTCCAATAAAAATATAGTGGGAGCCAAGTATGTAATTTTAAATGTTCTAATTGCCACATTAAGAAAGGAAACAGGTGGAATTAATTTTAATAATACGTTTTATTTAACACAATACATCCAATATGTTATCCTTTAAACATGAAATCAATGTTTTTTTAATTAATAGGATATTTTACATTCTTTTTTTTCCCTAGTACACAGTCTTCAAAATCCAGCATGTGTTCCACACTTAACAGCCAGCACATCTCAATGTAGACTAGCCACATTTTGAGTGCTCAATATCCACATGTGACAGGTGGCTGCCATATTGGACAGGGTAGCTCCAGAGGCCTGGATCACCCACCATGTGGAGAAAGCCAGCCTATAGATGGGAAAGAAGTTAAGTCAATATGCAGAGAGATGTGCACATGAAAAGCAGAGAAAAAACAAGAATGCTAGTGGCGTTCAAGTATCTGATTCTAAGAGTTCTTGAGGATCAGCTACACCCTTCCAACCAGGACTAGCCAGGATGTTTTTGGAGACAGCCCATTTCCCTTTCAATAATGTCTTACTTTGCTATTAAAATATTATTTTCCTATTCTTATCATTGTTAATAATAAAGTAAATCCATTTGCATGAACTGCCTTAAGGATGGCAGTTTTCTCAATTTGTGTACCCACACCCTGGTTCTTAGCAGTCATTACTAATGAATTGTTCATTTGCCCTCTTTCTTACAGATTCCAAGTGTGACCTAAGACTCCTTCTCAACAATGCTCTGAGTAGTTACTACCAAAATAATTGGGGTAAACATGTAAGTGGAAAGTTATCTTCCACTGCTGCCGTAGTGTTGCAATGTGTCCATCTTATTATTTCCTTAGTGAATGATGAGAACTATTCTTATGAGCACATCATATGGGAGGCAATTCCTGATGCTCCTAGAAATTGTATGTGTGCATAGTGAGGCTGGGGGCAGAGCATGACCTACAAAATGCCCTAGTAAGAAATTCCATCGCCACATCTCTGAATCAAACCTCTGGAAGAAGTTTCAAATAAATCTGAACATTGCCCCCATGGTACTGGTGGGATCTTCAAAATGGAAAATATATTTGTGCAACTGTATCCCAGACCAAAAGTAAACAGCTTTAATTAAAAAATTAAAAGGCACACTTTCTTTTCAATCTTATTTTGTTAATGGACAACGAAACTTGCAGGGAGCCAGACATACTCTTCTCCCTCTGGCTTCTCTGTGCATTTCCAGAAATCACCTTCCTTTTGTCAGGATGCCATGTATGGGAGAGGAAAAGACTTTATTTTGGGATTAAAGAATTCTGAGGCAACCACACCTCAGCCAGTGTCATTAGAATTGCTGATACAATGCTGCCCTCTAGCAATGGTTCGGCCTGGGCTTCTGCCCCAGGAGTCCTCTGCCTGGGCCACTTAGACACCTTCCTACTTCTAGAGCATGTCCAACAGGAAAGGAGTTATGGTTTTAGCTGCTCCCCTAATCGGAATTAAACAATCATAAAGATGAGATTACGGAGGCTCAGAATGGTCCAGTGACTTGCCCACAGTCACACGGGTTGTCTGTCACTGACTGGCATGGCTGGAATTGGTATGCAGATTTTCACTTTGTTTTATTCTCTCTCTCTTTCACTCTCTTCCTCTCCTCCCCCTCCCTCTCCTCTCTCCTTTTTTTCAGGGTAGAGGATAGTAACTTTTGATGATTGGGTTATAGAGACACCCTGAGTGGTGTCAGAATAAGAGGATCATAGCCCAATGAATGACCACAGCAATGAATTATTCGTTGGGGTTATTTTAGTTTGGGGTTGAAGGAGGAAAAATCCACAGGAAAGGGGCCACACTTCTCTGGGACTTTTCCTTTAAGCTAGCACTTCCGGGCCTCCAGCAAACCCCAAAGTATAAGCCAACACTCACCTTTCTTCTGAGTCAGTCTTCGTTACAGGAGGCAGCAGTAGAAAGAAAGATGTCAGGGGTCTGGGAAGGAGAATTTGCCTTAATAACTCACCCAAATCCTGAAAAGTTCTCGGGTAATAGTATAATCAGGATGGACTGGGTATCAAGGGGAGCAATAGCTTCTTCCAGAAAACTCTTGAAAAGTAAGCCTCTAACAATATTTATGATGATATGTGGCAAGATAGTTGAGTCTATAATAAAAATATACTAAAGGGAAGCTCAGTATCATTAGCCGTCAGGGAAATGCAATTCAAAACCTCCATGAGATACCCACTAGAATGGCTATAATCCAAAACGGATAATAACAAGTGTTGGTGAGGATGTGAAGAACTTGGATCCCTCGTGTACTGTTGATGGGAATGTAAAATGGTGCAGCCACTTTGGAAAGCAGTTTGGCATTCCTCAAATGGTTAAATGTAGAAGTATCATATGCTCCAGCAATTTTAATCCTATGTGTATATACCAAACAGAAATGAAAATGTATGTTCACACAAAAACATATAGAGGACTATTCATAGCAACAGTATTCATAACAGCCAAAATGGAAACAACCAAATTGTCCATCAACTGATGAATGTATAAATAAAATAGAGTCTATCCATGCAATGGAGTATTATTCAGCTAGAAAAACAAATAAGTACTGACACATGCTACAACATGGATGAACCTTGAAGACATTATGCTAAATAAAAGAAGCCAGACACAAAAGGCCACATATATTATGTGATCCCATTTGTATAAAAAGTCCAGAATAGGTAAATCTATACAGACAGAAAGTAGATTAGTGGTTTCCAGGGGCTAGGAGGCAGGGAGAATGGGGAGTGACTGTTTAATGGGTACAGGGTATCTTTTCTTTTCTTTGTCTTTTTGTCTTTTTAGGGCCTCATCCACAGCATATGGAAGTTCCCAGGCTAGGGGTTGAATCGGAGCTGTAGCCGCCAGCCTATGGCACAGTGACAGCAACGCAGGATCCAAGCTGTGTCTGAGACCTACACCAGGGCTCACGGCAACACCGGATCCTTAACTCACCGATGGAGGCCAGGAATCAAACCTGCATCCTCATGGATACTGGTCAGATTCATTTCCACTGAGCCACGATGGGAACTCCCCAGGGTTTCTTTTTGAGGTAATAAGAATGTTCTAGAATTAGATTGTGGTAAAAAATAAAACTAGATTGTGGTTATGGTTACACAACTATGTGAATATACTTTTAAAAAATTGAATTGTACACTTTGAATGGGTGAATTATATGGTATGTGAATTATAGCTCAATAAAGCTCTGACCAAAAAAATAATAATACTTTTTAAAAAACTTTCTAGAGGATATTGTAGGAAAGCAAGAGTCAGTCAGTCTAGTACCCATTAATACGTCAGTGCTTAGGCCAGTGAAATTCTCAGCGAAGATGGTCAAAGGATGTTAGTTTTTAAATCTTTCCAGCTTCCCCAAGGCCAGCCCAGCTCTAACGGCAGCAACTTTCATATGAATTGTGAGTTGACTCCGTCTTTGTTGGAAAATGTCTACTTTTCATACTGACTCCCCTTTTTAAATTTTATGGGCATATAGTTGACTTACAATGTCGTGTTAGTTTCAGATGTACAGCGAAGTCAATCGGATATATATATCTGATACATATAGCCATTCTTTTTTTCCCTACAGGTTATTACAAGCTATTGATTTCCCGGAGCTCTACAGTAGGTTCTTGTTAATCATCTATTCTATACAATAGTGTATATATGTTATTCTCATCCTCACACAGAAACACAATCATAGATTTCAAAAGCAAACCTACTGACTCTTGAATGATAGCTAAGCAATGTATAGAATTAGAAATTCACAGTTTTGCTGCTCAAGTGCTATGCAAATATTCTATTCTCAGCTAGCCTTTATCTCTTCAGGCTCCACCACATCCACCCTGGAGGCTCAAGAGCTTACCGCTCTGATGTTAAGATACAGCTTTGGGAGTTCCCCTCGTGGCGCAGTCCGACTAGAAACCATGAGGTTACACGTTCGTATTCCTGGCCTCGCTCAGTGGGTTAAGGATCCGGCGTTGCCGTGAGCTATGGTGTAGGTCGCAGACGCGGCTCGGATCTGGTGACGCTGTGGTGTAGGCTGGGGGCTACAGCTCCGATTCGGCCCCTAGCCTGGGAACCTCCATATGCCACGGGTGCACCCCCCTCCCCCCGAAAAAAGATCCTGTTTTTGCCCACGGGAATTTCCCTTTCTTTATTTCAGGCTCAGCTGTGAGTTTTCCTCCACAATTTATCCAATATTTCTTTGAGTTTCTAATGGAAGAAACCACTCCAAATTATCTCTATCAAGTTGCTTAAACTGGAAGTGTCTCGTGCCTTTTTTTTTTTTTTTTTTTTTGTCTTTTTGCCTTTTCTAGGGCCGCTCCTGCAGCATATGGGGGGTTCCCAGGCTAGGGGTCTCATCGGAGCTGTAGCCACCGGCCTACACCAGAGTCACAGCAACACCAGATCCGAGTGGCATCTGCAACCTACACCACAGCTCGCAGCAATGCCGGATCCTTTAACCCACTGAGCAAGGCCAGGGACCGAACCTGCAACCTCATGGTTCCTAGTCGGATTCGTTAAGCACCGCGCCACGACGGAAACTCTGCTGGTGCCTTTTTTTTAATATGACTGTTCCCGAAGGTTAGACTCTTATCTCGTCACAGAAGGAATTCAGAAACGAGATGGAAATTGAGAAAGAAAAGTGAGGATTTATTTAAGTGAGAAATACACCTCTTAGGAAGAGACAGCAGAGAGGCGAGCAGCTGCCCTGCCATTTTTTTTTTGGCACACTGGTTATATGGGGCATCCAATTGTATGGGCAGGGTATTCACTGGGAAGGTGGGCCTTGGGGGTCGGATTCCTTAATTTTCATCCCAGCTTCACCTTCCAGAAGGGAGGAGGGATTTTTGTCCTCATTTGGTTTTATTGGAAGTGTCATGGCATCAGTGTATGAAGGGTACTTCTTATCTGCATAGCTAATTTTATTATAATTTTATTATAATGAGGGCATAATGAACAACAGGTTACATTCTGACATTGGGGAGATTCACGCCCTTTTCCACCTTTCTTTGTCTGTCTTCAGGGCACTTATAGCCCCAAAAGTTGTAGTGTCCTGTCAGTCTGGAAGTTCTGGCTTTTCTTTGTCTGCCGAGGGACCCTGCTGTTTGCATGATGCGTGGTTTCCTGCCATCTGGCCCCATGCCCCCTTGTCTGCTCATGCCTAACTATCTGCCTGCTGTAACATGAATACCTTTCTTTTTTATCAGCAATGCCTCTAGACTATTTAAACATACTCTTATTTATATAGACCCTTTTAAAAATTGAGTTAAAATTGGTGTATAACCTTACATACATTTCAGGTATATGACATTATAACTCAACATCTGTATATACTACAAAGTGATCACCTCCGAGGGTCGAGTTAGCATCCATTACCATACAACTGACCCTCTTCACCCACTGGAGGAAGGGGGTCATGAAACGGCACCTTTTAAAGTGTGCATTCACCCCAGTGTTAGACCTAGGATCACTTTTCAGGGCAGGGGGAGAGGGGATGCAGGAGGATGGCATTGGAAGGCAGAGGCATGAAGTATCTAAATGACTGATCACCTTCCTTCCTTCCCCACGGCCCCTTTCTTGAGGGAGGAATGACAAAGAGGGGGAAATAAGTGCTGAGAAAGAAAGCCAGCTCTTGCTGTAACCACAACAATCCCTCCCACTTTCAGAGTCCTCTACCCTTCCACAGATGCTGGGGACCAAGATACATTTTTTTTTCCAAAGGGAAGGTGCCCAGGGGAGAATCCTACCTTCTGGGGCCAGAGCCCAGAATGGAGGCTGTCCTACTGATACCAGAAAGATGTCCCTGGAATCCAGATTCTTGTTCACGCAGCTGAAGAATGAACTTCGCGAACACACAGGCAGCAAGCAAGCAAAGTCTTTACTACAGGAAAGCAAATAGCTCCCAGAACAGCTGGGAGGAGGGAGAAGAGCGCCCCCTCTCTATTGTCTCATAAGGATTTTTATCCCTTAAATATGGGGGGGGGGATTATCAACGTGGGGTCCAGAAAGATGTTTTCTCCCTTTGGCCTTGCTCAATTACTTACATCAGTCCTTGTCCAATAGGAATTTTAGGGGTGGAAATGTCCCTTAAGGGAACCCTCCTGCACTGTTGGTGGGAATGTAAACTGGTACAGCCACTATGGAGAACAGTTTGGAGATACCTTAGAAATCTATACATAGAACTTCCATATGACCCCGCAATCCCACTCTTGGGCATCTATCTGGACAAAACTCTACTTAAAAGAGACACATGCACCCGCATGTTCATTGCAGCACTATTCACAATAGCCAGGACATGGAAACAACCCAAATGTCCATCGACAGATGATTGGATTCGGAAGGGGTGGTATATATACACAATGAAATACTACTCAGTCATAAAAAAAGAATGACATAATGCCATTTGCAGCAACATGGATGGAACTAGAGAATCTCATCCTGAGTGAAATGAGCCAGAAAGACAAAGACAAATACCATATGATATCACTTATAACTGGAATCTAATATCCAGCACAAATGAACATCTCCTCAGAAAAGAAAATCATGGACTTGGAGAAGAGACTTGTGGTTGCCTGATGGGAGGGGGAGGGAGTGGGAGGGATCGGGAGCTTGGGCTTATCAGACACAACCTAGAATAGATCTACAAGGAGATCCTGCTGAATAGCATTGAGAACTTTGTCTAGATACTCATGTTGCAACAGAAGAAAGGGTGGGGGAAAATGTAATTGTAATGTATACATGTAAGGATAACCTGACCCCCTTGCTGTACAGTGGGAAAATAAAAAAAAAATTATTTAAAAAAAAAAAGAAATGTCCCTTAAGTCTCATGGTTTCTTTGACTTTCTCTTCCCCTAAACTGAGTCACAGGGGGTTAGGGATTAATGTCCCTGTGGGCATGGGTACACTCCCTATAGTAATCAAGCTCTGTGGGGATGTTACTCCCTGGAGCCCTTAAGCCACAAATGTTGATCAATGGCCATATCAAAGAATGCACCAAAGCCCATGCTCCTACACTGACTGCCTGAGTTAGTATTCTGCCTCCTACTTTGAGGCTGCAGCTAGCCTCTGGGCAGAACCTCCTGAGTTCGGTAGCACCTCACAGTGACTGATTCTTTTCCTTGAATATTAAAGACTTTTCCCAAATACCCCTAGGAGGATGCACATCTGGATCGAAGATGGAGAAGGGGGAAAGCAAGGCCATTTTTGCTCCGGCCTCAGACTTTATGAGCTTCAAATGTTGGCTGCTAGTGAGTGGCAAATTTGCTCAGGCTCACAGGCTACGTCTTCACAGTGGCCATCTGGCTCTGAATAATGAAGCCGTGCACATACAGTGAAGTGGTTACATATGGGGGCTCTGGGGTCAGATAGCACGTGTTTAAATCCCAGGTTTGCTCATTTTCAGTTCTGTAGACTTGGGCCAGTTATTTGACCTCTTGCCAGAGACTCTTGGTAAAAGAATAAAATAAAATAGGATCAATGAGAATACCCACTTTTCACGGTTGTTTCAAAGATTACATAGAATAATCCAGATAAAGCAGTTAGTACAGAGCTTGGATCCCTGATAGAGGCTTCATAGATGTTAGTATTAAACTTTGTGGCTTTTGCCAAACATTATCCAAGGATTTTTTTTTTTTTTTTATGGCCACATTCACAGCATATGGAAGTTCCCAGCCGTGGGATCCAGTCTGAGCTGCAGCTGCAACCTATGCTGCAGCCACAGCAATGTAGGATCCCTTTAATTCACTGTGCTGGGCCCCCACACCTCTGCCGGGACCCAAGCTGCTGCAGAGACAACACCAGATCCTTAACCTGCTGTATCACAGTGGGAACCCTGAAATACACAGATCTTTTTTTTTTTTTTCTTTGGCCGCCCTGCAGCATATGAAGTTCCCAGGCCAGGGATCAGATCAAAGCCCTAGCTGTGGCCTAAGCTGAAGCCACAGCAACCCCAGATCCTTAACCCACTGCACTGGGCCAAGATCAAACCTACGTCCCAGTGCTCCCAAGACACCACCAATCCGGTACTCCTGAAATGCACAGATCTTAAACACATTAATAAATTTTGATAAATGATAATGCCATTTGCAGCAACATGGATGGAACTAGAGATTACCATACTAAGCAAAGTGCGTCAGAAAGAGAAAGACAAATACCATATGATATCACTTACATGTGGAATCTAAAATATGGCACAAATGAACCTATCCACAGAACAGAAACAGACTCACAGATATGGGGAATAGACTTGTGGTTGCCAAGGGGGAGGGGAAGGATGTGGGATGGACTGGGAGTTTGGGGTTGGTAGATGCAAAGTATTACATTTAGAATGGGTAAGCCATGAGGTCCTGCTGTACAGCACAGGGAACTATGTCCAATCTCTTATGATAGAACATGATGGAAGATAGTATGAAAAAAAGAATGTGTGTGTGTGTGTGTGTGTGTGTGTGTGTGTGTGTGTGTGACTGGGTCACTGCTGTACAGCAGAAATTGAAGGAACATTGTAAATCAACTATACTTTAATTAAAATTTTTTTTAAATTCAAAAGATGTATATGCCTGTGGATATTCAACAGCCAAGAAAATTTCCTAGTCTCCCCTTCCATTTAATTTCCACTTGTCTATAGTCAAACACTTCCAGTTCCTCTCATCATAGATTAATTTTGCCAGTTCTCGAACTTTCTATTTTTAAGAACATATATATCTTCATGATTGTAGCTTTTTTTGGCCATGCCCATGGCATGTAGATGTTCCCAAGGCCAGGGATGGAACCCACACCACAGCAGCGACCCAAACAGCTACAATGACAATGCTGGATCCTTAACCAGCTGAGCCACAGCAAAACTCTCGGATTTACTTTTAGATCTTCCCCCACAGTTGAAATAGAACCCCTGAAGAGACTGGATTGGATTCGTGTCCCAAAAAGCCTCATCCACCCACTTCCCAACCTCCTTAGGGCTGAGCTTAGGTTTACAGGTAATAACAAGATCTTACATTTGCACATCTTGCGTTTGATTTTTCCAAGCACTTTCCCAACATTTATCCCACGATGCTGTGAGGTTAGCAGGATGGCAATGATTATCCTCATTTTGGAGAAGAGGAAACTGAGACCCTGAGACATAACATGGCCTGCCTAGAACTACCCAGCTTGTGAGAGGGAGAGACAGAGGTACCACACAGAGTCAGGTCTCTTCCTCCAATGGTCATTTCAACCTCTTACAAGTGTCTGCTCTCCTCTAAATCCCTCATTAGATCCCAAAGGACTCAGCAGGCTGCTCCTTCCCACCCCACCCCCCAGCCCAATCTGTTCAAGGTGAGCAGAGCTTTTGGACCAAGTGAGAAGGAAGGAAACACATGGTCTGCAAGAAAAAAAAAATTCTCTATGGCTTTGAGGTGGGGGCAGTCATGTCACCTGTAATACTCTGGTTGGAGAATGAGGTTCAGAGCGCCTCAAGGTCACAAGCCTTTGGGAGGAATGAGGGGAAGACTTCCTATATCTGACCTGAGCAAACGAGTCCAGTGTGGTAGAATCACAGCTAAGCCCAGTGTCAGACTCAGAAAGTCTGGGAACTGGCTGAGGCTTTGGTCATTCTATAGCAGCCCAAGCCTACACCTGCATGGGGGAAGTGGTCTTTAGGAGGAGGCTCGATACACTCTTGGTCCCTGAGGGGCACAGAAAGAGACCAGGTGGTAGGTGAAGGGATGGCAGAAGGTAGAGGACCAGGACAGGTTGCCATTTTCTCTCCACTGGGGCCCCAGGACTGGGTGTTTAGAGAGAGTCCCTAGCCTCTGTTCATCTGGAGGGTAAGGGTTTTGAAGAGATCTGTGGACTTACTGTGCCTTAGGGGGCTAGAGATACAGAAATAGAGGCTGAAGGTTGGTTCCAGAAAGAGGACTTGATGGTGAAGGAGAAAATGTCTCGATAAAAAGGTAGAAAGGAGAAACCCCTGCCATGATGACTAAACAAAGTCCAGCCAACTGCCCCAACTGCCCCTAATGCATCTGCTTCTGTAAAGTTGCTTCTACAATTACATCCCGGCCTGTTCTCACTCTGGTCTGTTCCACCAAGCATGGACCCGAAAGAGGTAGCCCATAAAAGCCTTGTGAGACCCTTCTTCGGGGCTCAGACTCTGGAGAACAATCTCCTCTGAGCCTGCCAGCATAATAAACCTGAGTTCTCCAACTCTCCGAGTGCTCGCTTGGTTTCTCGAAGGGTAGAAAGAGCTACTGGAGCTGATGCACTGCAGCCACAGGCCTGCAGCTGGAGCTGATGCACTGCAGCCACAGGCCTGCAGCTGGAGCTGAAGCACTGCAGCCACAGGGCTGCTATGCAGCTGCCGTAACAGTGGCTCTTGATCTCCAGGCACAGGAAGTGAGTCTGAATGTCTGAGCCAGGGCAATGGGGGCAGGGGCAGCAGGGGAGAAGTTGCTGTGGGAAGAAACTGAAGCCTCTCTTCTCCCAGGGCGCTCATTGAGATACAGGATAGAAGCCATATTGTTTTAGGGCCCAGGTGACAAAGTGTGGCACAGTATGAAGAGGAGAATTACCACCCCAATGCCGCCCACCCCTGCACCTCCAGTGAACCCATTGTGGCTTCAGCCAAAGCTGAAGGGAAAACAGCACCTTTTAGGCCCTTCGTGGATTTGCAGAATTCACGCTCCAGCCCAGCAGGGCCCTCCGAGTTCCCACAGCCAGAGGCGACCCCCAGCAGCTTGGGTGGGCGTGGAGGGGCTGCCTTCTCCTGGCACCATGGGCGGCTGACCTCCCCAAGGCAGGGTCGGAGTGGAAGAACAGGAGAGGGCTCTCGGAATGTGGGCAACTGCCAGGCCTTCCACAAACAAGAGGAGGAGAGCTTTGAGGGATTGAGGCACTGTAACACACAGGTGGGGACAGGGGTCAGTGACACCTGAGTTTTTACTACTTATAGGACCTTATTTTCACTCATGGGCCAGTGAGGCCTGGAGAAACTTGAAACGCTATTTTACAGCAGACAAAATCGTCTCAAGTACTCGGGCATTTGATGGCCCAGCTCCATGTAGATGCTGAGTGGCTCTTAAAACATTTCTAATTATAAGCGTTGGGGTGGGTAGAGGGGCGGGGATAGAGCTCTGCGGGGCTTCATGTATTCATTGGGTTCTGCTTATTTATTCCCCCGGCTTCATTTATTCCATTTATCTTTAGTGATAGTTGCTTAAAGGAGGGGAGAGGGGAAAGCAAAGGGAAGAAGAATGGCTGAGGAGAAAAATAAAGACTTGTGATTGTTCGCCATTATCATGGCTCTCAGCAAGTGAGTTTCTGGAGTTCCTGTCATGGCTCAGTGGGGTACCAACCCAACTAGTATCCATGAGGGGATGTGGGTTCGATCCCTGGCCTCGCTCAGTGGGTCAGGATGCAGGATTGTCGTGAGCTGTGGTGTAGGTCACAGGTGGCGGGTGCAGCTTGGATCCCATATTGTTGTAGCTGTGGTGTAGGCCGGCAGCTGCAGCTCCGATTTGACCCCTTGCCTGGGAACTTCCACATGCCTCAGGGGTGAACCTAAATGGCAAAAAAAAAAAGAAAGAAAAGAAAAGAAACAGTTGCATTTTTAAGACACTTTCCTTCCATGTATGTTTTCCAGACACGACTTGTGATACTGTACCATCCATTTCTTTTTCACCATCAATTTCTTTTTCAGTAGCAAGTGAAGTCCACAGCACTTTCCTGAGCTAAGAGCAACTCTGGCTGACCATGGAGCCCCAAAGTCTACTGGGGCCTGGACTGGGCCAGGTGTGAGCCAACAGGGCCAAAGAAGACGGAAAAGCAGAGTCCTCAGAGGCCTGCTACCTAGAGTTGGGGTTTCCCAAGGAATCGCACCCTCTTTTTCCCCCAAGGAAACAGCATTGGTGACAGCCCGCAGAACCAGATTCTCATCTAGATCCTCGAGGGGTTGCCAATTTGTCTGCTAATCTTTGCTTTTTCTGAGAATCATTTTCCACTTCCTGGAATCAGACCCAGTGTTTAGGGTAATGGAGCAGTGGACTTGAGTCCTCAGGGTTTAGTCTCGGTCCCTCTCTTTCCAACCGCACGGCCCTAGATTGAGTTATCTGGGAGACAGTCACCTGTGCTATTGCAGTAGGGGACTCGTAACGGCTCTCTGACCCCTTTCCCCATCCTGCTTCCAAATTGCTGCTAAGTTAGCTTTCTAAAACGTTTCTAATCATGTCACGCCTACTGTTTTTAAAAGATCTTTGGGTAACCCTATTACATGGGCTATTATTGCATAAATAAGTAGGCTCTGTTAATATCAAATCCCCCCATTATCCTTATTTCTTGTCTTTATAGCCTTCATCACAATTTCAACCTATCTTACTTATGTGTTTTCTTGCTTGTTGTCTTCCCTTCCTTTGGAATGAAGTTCTTCATTTGATCAAGGTTCTCATCGGTCTGTCCCCCAAACCATGGCTGGCACATGTTCAATAATAACTATTGATTGACCAAAGGACTCAGATTGAAATCAAGTTCCGTTGGCCACAGTTAATTCTTTTTTTTCTTAAATGAACTTTATTTACTTTTACGATTACAAATGTAATACATGCTTACCGTCGAGAATCTGGAAAGTCCAGAGAAGTAGAAAGAAGAAAATTAAAACACCCATAATCCCACCACCTGAAGGCAAACACTGATCACATTAGGTTCTAACTATGCCTGTTTAAACACCAAGATCTTTATCAAGAGTGCTGGCCACAAAGCACAATAGCGGAGGGGCGTGAGGGCAATTAACAATGGAGGAGGTCACCCGGAGGTCAGCGCTAGAGATTTGACACTGAGGGACAACACAAGGCCACAAACAATAGCTCAAGACATCAGAAGTTGACAACACAAGAACAAGTGGGGTTATGGTAAGAATGTCGTGAGATGATGCTTGTCAAGAGTTTAGCCCCGGACCTGTCACACAGTACATAATCAATACATGTTAGCCATTACTACGATTATTACTATGGGTCCGAACAAATGATTCAGGATGGAGACTATAAACAGGGCAAGGGCACTGGAGACCCATTTTAGGCACTATGAGTTGGGGCATATAGAGACAAGTCTACTGGATGCAAAGGATGGTGTAGGAGTGGGCATCACTCTCCTTAGAGGCTCCCCTGCCAGATGAATGGGACCAGGGCTTCCTCAGGTTTGCCTGATGACATGTGGCAAGACACTCTAAGGTGTTTTTGAGGTAGGACACAGTTTCTCCTGCCTAGACTTCTCCCTGGACCAGCAACCAGTACGGGTCTCAGTGGTAATGGGAGCTCAGAACCTCATACACCAAACACTCTCGAAGTCCACGCTCTGATTGTTGGGGCAGGTCAAAGGCATGTGGGGTGAAAGAGAAGGTCAAGTCAGCCAAGTGGGAGACAGGGTGGGATGTGCCTGGAGGCAGTGCTGAAGGGGGAAGGCCACAAGGTGTAATGATGGAATTGAATGGAATGGGTCCAAGAACCAGTCGTCAAGTTAGCAGCCACGTTGGATATCACAGAAGAAGAGTCCATGGGGTGTTACTTGTTAGTTTTGGCCTTCTGATGGCCTATGCTCTGTCGAAGGTGGTCGTGCAGACCCTCTTGAGGGTCTCCATGCTCTTTCAGGTAGTAACAGCGTTTGGGAACATGCTGGTGCTGGGAGTGAGAAAAGACAAAAACAGCAGAGGTGAGAGCCATGCTAACTATGACAAGTGGGGCTCTGTCTGGATAATTTCAGTAACGGAGCAGATGGAGGAACTTGCCTCACGTACCCTATCTGTACAAAGTGTGCCCAAGGACTAGACTGGCCACATCCCTAGTGACCTAGGTCTATGACACATGTGGCTGTAGGTGGGACCCTGCCCCCCAAACTTGAGCCCTCTTTTAGAATTGGACTTGGAATGAGTGGAGAGTTGGGACTGAGCCCTGCCAGTGCCCTCTCAGAATCAGAAGACTTAGACCTTTAACCACCCCAGGACCTCAGGAACTTGGGTAGGACATTGTTCCTCAGAGTGGTGGATACTCCCCCAAAGAAGTGCAGAGCCAGGCCTGCTTTGGAAACGCCAGGTTAGGCGTTATGGTCTAGGAGCTCAGTGCCTCCCCCTAGCCTCTTCCTCAGTCTACTCCAAGGAGACATCACTACCTCCTGATTTTTCTTTTTTTTTTTTTAATGAATGAATGAATGCATGATTTTTAATTTTTTACTTCTTTTTAGGGCTGCACCTGCGGTATACAAAAGTTCCCAGGCTAGGGGTCGAATCAGAGCCACAGCTGCCCGCCTACAGCCGCGACAACACCCGATCCTTAACCCACTGAGGGAGGCCAAGGATCGAACCCACATCCTCATGGATACTAGTCGCGTTTTTAACCTGCTGAGCCACAATGGGAACTCCGCCTCTTGATTTTTTTCTATTCAAAACCCCTTGAGTGTATTTCCCCAGCATTACCTCCTCAGTCTGCTGCTGAGAGTTCAGCTCATTCTCCATGGCCTCCTCGTTATTCCGCTTACAGGCTGATGGCAGAACCTGGCTGGAGCTGCCCGGGGAATCCTTCTCTCCGGCCAGCTGGCACTCAGTATAGAGAGACCTGTCTATCAGCTCCTTTAGGCTGCCAGCCACCTTCAGGAAGATCCGGCCCATTTTGGTGGCAACAGCTTCTGAGAGTCCTTCCAGAAACCTGGTCCGCAGGATGGCATCAGACCAAGACAAATGTCGGGCCAGCAGCAGGAAGTCAGTGGCATACTGCCTGACTGACTTCTGGCCCTGCTTGGGATGGCAGAGAACGGCACTGAGGATGTCTATGTCAGCTAGGGAGTCATACAAGCCCTGTGATCTTCTCAGGAAAGATTTATTTTCATCGGAGAGCGGGTTTCCTACCTCCATCTGCAAAATGGACCACCTCTCAGCTGCCCCCAGATGAAGAGACACCAGAAAGGCCATTCTCTCGGAATCATTCAAAAATCCCTTCATTTGCTTCTCCTCGTCAATCTCCATCTCCTCCTCCACAGAGCATGAACCCCGGGCTGCCTCCTGTTCTTCCAAGAGGTAACAGAGCGCAGGGGTCAGCATGCCAAAAGATGGCACTTCCTTTGGTGGTTGCTTCATTGTTTCGGGGGCTGTGGCAGTGCCGCGCGGTGTGGACTTTGGTCCAGGGGCCGTGACGTTGACATGAGAGGCAGATGCTTCCCCGGAGTCTGTGGCTTTAAGTTCCTGAGTGGACATCATGCCAGAGGCTGTGGCTGCCATTTGCGGTGTGGACATGGCTCCCAGCGCCGGGGCCCTCATTAGCAGCGGCCTGGACAGCCCTCTAGAGGCTGTGGCTGCCGTTTGTGGCGTGGACATCCCTCCAGGGGCTGTGGCTCTCAGAAGCGGCACGGACATCCTACTAGAAGCCGAGGCTCTCAGAAGGGGTGTGGACGTTGCTACGGAAGCTGAGGCTCTCACTGGCGGTGCAGGCAGCCCCCCGGAGGTTGCATATGTCATTTGTGGCAAGGACATAGATCCAGAACTCACCACTCTTGTTTGCAGTGCGGACGTTGCCCCAGGGGCCATGCTTTTCATGAGCGCCACAGACACCTCTGCAGAAGCCGGGGCTGACATCAGTGGCATGGGCGCTGGTCCAGAGACTGAGGCCCTCATGAAGGGCTTGGACATCCCTCCAGAGGCCATGGCTGTCGTCTGTGGGGCGGACATCTTCCCAGAGGCTGGAGCTCTCAATAACTGTGCAGACACAGCTTCGGAGGCTGAGGGTCTCCTTCGTGGTGAAGACAAAATCCCAGAGACTGGAGCCCTTGATAACGGCGGGGACATCCCTCCCGAGGCAGGGGCTTGCATCGAGAGCATGCACATCTCTCCAGCAGCTGCGGGCATCACTTGCAATGCGGATGTTGCTCCCGAGGTGGGGGCTCTCATCAGTGGCGTGGACGCCCCTCCAGAGGCCACGGCTGTCATCTGAGGCACGGACATCACTCCAGAGGCTGTGGATCTCATTAGCGAGGCGGACATTGCTCCAGAGACTGGAGCCCTCATTTGCGGCGGGGACATCATTCCAGAGGGGGTGGCTGTTCTGTGCAGAGTCGACACTGCTCCATAAGTTGGGGCCCTCAGAGGGGTGGCCATCTCTCCAGAGGCCGGGGCTCTCGTGAGTGCTGGGGCCATCTCTCCAGAGGATGGCGCTCTCGTGATCAGTGTAGACATCTCTCTGGGATCCGAGGCCCTCAGCAGCGGTGTAGACACTGCCCCAAAGACCGGGGCTCTCATTTTTGGTGTGGACATCATTTCGGAGGCTGGGGCTCGTATGTGCAGCGGGGACATCCCCCCAGAGGTCATGGATCGCCTAAGGGACATGCACACCCCCTCCGAGTCTTGGGTGCTCATTGGCTGACTGGGTATATTTCCAGAGGCAGTGGATCTCATTAGGGCCGCGGGCATCGCTCCAGGGCCTGGGGCTCTCATGAGAGGCACGGACATAGTTCCAGAGGCTGCGGCTGTCATTTGTGGTGTGGACATGTCTCCAGAGGCGGGGGCTCTCATTAGCAGTGTGGACATCCCTGCAGAGGCAGTGTCTGTCATCTGTGGCAGGGCCATGGCTCCAGAAGTTGTGTCTCTCATTAGCATTGTGGAGATCTCTCCAGAAGCTGCGGTTGTCATTTGCTGCATGAACATTGCTTCTGAGGCTTTGGATGTTGTTAGTGGCTTGGACAATGCTCCCGAGGCCATTGCTTTCATCTGTGGCATGGACATCACTCCCGAGGCTGTGTCTCTCATTAACAGTGGGGACATGGATCCCGAGGCTTTGGCTATCATTGGTGGAGTGGCCATGGCTCCAGAGGAGGAGGCTCTCATGTGTGGTACTGCTGTCCCTCCCGAGGCTGTAGCTCTCCTCTGTGACGTGGACATTGCTCCGGAGGCAGGCGCTTTCATTTGCGGTGTGGACATGGACCCAGAGGCTGGGCCTGTCATTTGTAGCATAGACATCGTTTCAGAGACTGGGGCCCCACTTGGTGGTGTGGCCATTGCTCCAGACGCTGGGGCTTTCCTTAGAGGTGTGGACGTTGTTCCAGAGGCTGGGGCTCTCATTCGCAGTGTGGACATTGCCCCATTGGCTGGGGCTTTCATAAAGCCGGTGGGTGTGGCTCCGGAAGTTCTAGCCGTTGTTAACTGTGTGGCCATTGCTCCAGAGGCTGCAGTTGACATTTGCTCTGAGGGCATCGCTTCAGCGGTTGTGTCTGTCATCAGTGGGGTAGACGATGCTGCAGAATCCGGGACTGTCTTGAGAATCGCAGATGCATTTCCAGAGGCTGGGGTTCTCATTCGTGGCATTGACCTTGCTCCAGGGTCTGAGGCTCTCACTGGCGGGGTGGACATCCCGCCGGAGGCTGTTGCTCTCATGGGTGGAGTAGACACAATCTGAGAGTCTAGACTTTGTGTCAACCGTGAGGATGTCACTCCAGAGCCTTGCGGTGACATCAGCTGGGTGGGCATCCCTCCAGAGGTTAGAGCCATCATTAGCAGTGGGGACACTGCTTCAGCATCTGGGGCTGGCTTTGGCAATGTGGACATTTCTCCAGCATCAGGGACAGACAGGAGTGGTGAGGACACTGCTCCAGAGCCTGGGGCTGACATTAGTGGTGAAGATACCAGCCCGGAGTCTGGGCCAGACATTAACTGGGTGGACATTTCCCCAGAGTCTTGGGTGCTCGGTTGCTGGGTGGATGGTTCTCCAGAAGTTAGCGCCGACATTATCAGTGAGGAGATCGCCTCAGAGTCTGTGCCTGACATGAGCAGCGAAGATATCTCTCCAGAGGCCAGGGCAGTCATTAGCACTTTGGACATTGCTTCGGTGTCTTCATCGGTAATTTGCAATGGCGACATTCCTTCAGAGCCGGGAGCTGGCACTGGCTGTGTGGACACAACTCCAGGGTTTCCATCTGGCATCAGGAGTGGGGACATCTCTCCAGGATCCGGGGCTAGCATCAATGATGCGGACATCGCTTCGGAGGATGGAGCTGGCGTTGCCAACGGTGATATCTCTGCAGAGTCTGCTGTTGCCATTAGTGCTGCGGACATTGTTCCAAAGTCAGGAATCGTCATCAGCCCTGGGGACATTAGTCCGTAGTCTGAAGTGGACAGCAATGGGGACAATGTTCCAGAATCTGACGTTGGCATTAGCAATGGGGACAGTGCCCCGGGGTCGGAAGCTGACATCAGCAATGGGGAGAGCGCCTCCGAATCTGAAGCCGCCATAAGCAATGGGGACAGTGCCCCAGAGTCTGAGGCTGGCATTAGCGGTGAAGACAGGGCTCCAGAGCTTGTTGCTCCCATTAGAGGCGCGACCGTGGTGTCAAAGCCTGGGGATGTCATCAGCTGTGTGGACATCCCTCCAGGGTCTGACGCTGACGTGGAGGCCATAGGCTGTAAGCAAGAATGCAGAATTTGGACCTCTGCTCTGGTCTCTCCTGGTGGTCCAGAGAAGGCCGTCTCCCTGTCTTGGGGGTCATTTTCCTCCCTCAGCGTATTGTTGAATCGCAGTGAATGTAAGGGTATTGACATATCTGCCATGGTCAGAGGATCATGTGCAGGGAGCCTCCAAAGGAATTATATCAGGGCTCCTGCTGAAGCCCAAGCCGTAAGAAAATCTGCAAACAGGAAACAAGTTTAGCCGTCAAAAGCCAGTATCCAGAAGACTGGGGAACAGACAAATGATTCATGATGGAGACCTTTTTTAACGTGTCGCCAGCTATATATGGCATTGGAGATGGGCCTAGCAGGTGGAAGAAGCTATGCAACAATAAACAAATTTAAGCTGGAGCAAATATCCTTTCCACCCCTATGCTTTTCAAACCAACCTGCTCCGTCACACAGCACAGCCTCTTAGCTTATGAAAGCTATAAACGCCGGCAACCTGAGCGGCCAAGAGCCCGGGCAGTCCTCATTCAAATGAAGCAGCACCACCACCTTCTGGAAAACTGGGAGAAGTGCAGGTTCCCAAGCAATGCTCTCTCCCATCACAGCACTGGCAAGCCAGCCGGGTACCCGGCGGGCCTGGATGAGAACGCCCTTTGCCCCAGGATAATCATTGGTTCCTAGGACTCACTGAGTCCTGCCTGGGTTTAGTCCCTATTTTCCTGCTCTGATGGCCCTGAATGTCTTCCTCAGGCAAAGTAAGACATTTAACTGATTAATGACTGACAACAGAGTTCATGAACTGAAAATCTCGTTTATTAGCAGTTTTGTTATTGATTAAAAAAACACCCCACCACTGTTACTACCACTTGCTGCTCACCGAGTGTGTTCCAGGCACTACACTTTAGGCAACCGCATACAACGTTAAACTGTCTATAAGATACAGAGATGTGCAAGCCTTACGCATTTGAATCTTACAATAACAGACAGTAGTATTATTCCCATTTTACCAGCTTTTTCAGATTAGCTGGGGTTGGGGCCAGAATAAGGTCACTGCGACAATAAAAACTGTCTGTCTTTGACCATCACCCCTCCTCAGGGTTCCCTAGCCTTTGGCATCCCTAAGGCTACATTCAGTTACGTCTCTGACATCCTAGATCATGGCTCACTTGAAGCCCAGTCTACAGCAAGCACAAATTTCGAGTTTCTCTGATGACACGTGGGTGGGTAAGCCCAGAGCCCCACCCCTCCAGCTCACTCCCATAAGCAGCCCCCGAAGGGGCTTCCTGGCACATAGCTTGGAAACCAACACACACACATTACACAATGCTGACACATCCCCACAGCCTGCCCATGCCCAAAATGGAACACTTGCTCAGTTGGGACAATGTCACAAAATTCATCAATCTTGCGCGGTGTGCCTCCGTAATAATAATGACCATACCAGCAACAGAAATGCCAACAGTCGACATCTCTTGAGCATGCGCTGACTGGCAAGCGCTCCGCTGGGCACTTTACATGCATCATCTCATTTGGTCCCCACAGCAACACTAAGTGGTTGTGCGCTATCTTCATCTTACAAAGAGGAAATCTAAGGTCCAGGGAGGCTTAATAATTTGCCTGCAGTCACACGGATTCCCAGGTCCTCGCAACTCCAGAGCCCCCTACTCTTCTCCAGTGTGTTCTAATGATCCACCTGGCCTCCCTCTCTCTCCCTCTTACTCAGTCACATTAACGAGAAACCCCCCCGCCACCCATCTCTAGCCTGGACAGCCCTGAAACAGGGTATAGTAAAAGAAATACCGCTTTCCCACCGGCACCTTGGTTACTCTAATAATTGGTGCAATGGGAAAGATGAGTCAAAAGGGCTGTCCTAAATGACCATCCCCCATCTTCAGAAAAACCCCTGAACACGCCACAGTTTCCCACGGCACAAACCCCGGAACGATCTTACCTTGCCAGTTAGGGAGAAGGGAGGGAGTGTGTCCTTTGCGCCCCTAGTGCTTTTGGTCTGGCCAATTTACTTATGCCCCATGCCCAGCAGTTCATTAAAGTAAGACCCAATACCAGCAGCTGTTCTCTGCAATCTCCCTTAGCTATCCCCTGCCACGCCCCCCTCCTGCCCGCCAGCCAGCCAGCCAGCCTGCCCGCCCGCCCACCCGCCCCACTGCTCCTGACTTGCTAGTGCTTGCTCTGTCTCTCTGGTCCCAGATTCCTGCCTCTATATAGGCTCTGACATTTGCCTCTGGCCGCCTTTCACTTGACAGCCCTCCAGAAGCTCTGCTTTAGCACTTGGCCTATGCAACTCCACCCTTCTTCCCCTCGCCCCCAAGAGCTGCACCAAGGCCACTCTGCCCGCCTCCGGCCGTCCCAAAGAACAGAGGAGAGTCCCACAATTAAAGAGATGAGATGGAAAGGGTCCTGGCTCAGGAAATGAGACATTCCCTCTGCAGCTGAGCAGACACCGGCATCCTAGGAGCCAGGCATCGCCACTGGTGCGCCGCAGCGGAAGAGCAGGTGGGGGTTAGAGGGAAGGGAACCACCTGGGCTGGAGGCTGAGTGAGCAGGGGCAGAAGAGTTCAAAGAGGTTCAGGTTGCAGGGAAGCCGGGCTTTGGAGAGATGGGCGGGCCATAAGGTCTGCAGAGAGCCCAGCGATGGTGACCATTAAAAAACCAGTTTGCCCCAGTGTCAAAGACACGGAGGGAAATCTGACAACCAGTGACCCTGGCACAGGACTTGAATTCAACAGTGAGCCTCCAGGGCACCCAGACCGCCAGCAAGAAAAGCATGCCCATCTTAAGCCTACCGGCTGAGGAGGGCTTGCACAGAGAAGCAGGGCTTCAGCCTGCTTTCTAGAACTGGGGCACAAGGTCAGAGGAGGACCAGCAGGAAGTTTTGCTAGAGTCCTCTAACCTTCTGATTCGGGAGCCCCTAAACCCCCAGACTAGGGGCACAATTAGTCCCTGAGCCCCAGATAGGGCAAAGTTCAAGTTCAAATAGCCCAGGTACAGGGACTCGGACTCTGGGGGTTGGGAGGAGGCGCTGAGGTCATTATAAACCTCCCCACGCCCCCAACAACCAACAATAATTAGCAACCAACGATACCTGGCCACTCGAGCTAAGCACTGGACTTGCCGTATACCCGTCAGGCCTCATGACAATACCTGCAAGGCAGGGACTGACACCATTCCCATTTTACAGATGGGAAGAGGGGCTTGGAGAAGCTGTGAGCAAGGTCACAGAGCTAGTACATGGCAAAGCCCATATTTGAGCCCAGGTCAGTCTGACTCCAGAATCATTTCCTCTCTTCGTAAACAGACAAGTGGTTAGAAACACTCCAAGTGCCGCCCTCCTCTTCCCACTCCTACTAATGGCTGAATCATCATAATGATAATAATACAAGGGTAGTAATAATAATAATAATACCAACTGACTTTGAACCTTTCCCACATGCCAAAAACTGCACTGAGGGATTTCTAAACATCCTCTCATTTGTCCCTAATAGCTATCCTGTGAGCAGGGTTTTTTTATCCCTCAGTTTACAGATAAGAAAATTGAGCCTTGGCAAGGCAAACTGACATGTCCACGGCATGCAGAAGTTCCCAGGACAGGAGTGGAACCCTAGCCACAGCTATAACCCAAGCCACAGAAGCGACAAGGCCAAGTCTGATCCGCTAGGCCACCAGGGATCTCTGTAACTCATTATTATTAGACCTAAGAATAAAAGCTAACCCTAACCCTTACTATTCCAGGCACTGTGCTAAGCACTTTATGTCCAAGATCTCCTTTGTTACTCACAGCAAGCCTATGAGGTAGGTACGATTAGTCACTCTTATTTCCAGACGAGGCACAAAAGGCACAGAGAGGTTAGCTAGCTTTCCCAAGGTCACACAGCAAGAAAGGTTGTTTATATGTTTACACCTATAAAAACTTGCCAATGTTAGGACCCAATTCTTTTTTTTTCTTTTCGGTCTTCTTAGGGCCGTACCCACAGCATATGGAAGTTCCCAGGCTAGGGGTGGAATCAGAGCAGCAGCTGCCGGCCTACATCACAGCCACAGCAATGCAGGATCCAAGACTCGTCTGCAACCTACACCACAGCTCACAGCAACGCTGGATCCTTAACCCACCGAGCGGGGCCAGGGATCAAACCTGCATCCTCATGGATACTAGTCGGGTTTGTTACCACTGAGCCACAATGGGAACTCCAGGACCCAATTCATTTAATAATTAAACAAATCATGGTGCATCTTTAGTGGCCAGTGAAAATGATCACCTGATTTTTATATAATAAATGTGTCTTTTTGAAAAAATAGTTTGAAAAGATATATACCAAAATATTAACAATAACCATACCAAGCAATGGGATTAAAGGGGATTTCTTTCTCTCTTCCTTTGTTTTCTTTTTCCTTTTTCTTTTTTTTTTTTTCTTTTTCTTTTTAGGGCTGCACCTGTGGCACGTGGACATTCCCAAGCTAGGAGCTGAATCAGAGCTACAGCTGCCAGCCCACACCACGGCTATAGCAATGCCAGTCAGAGCCACATCTGTGACCTACACCACAGCCTGTGGCAACGCCAGATCCTTAACCCACTGAGTAAGTCCAAGGATCGAACCTGCATCCTCGTGGATACTAGTCGGGTTCTTAACCTACTGTGCCACAATGGGACCTCCCTAAAGGGGATTTTTTTTTTCTTACCTATATTTTCTCCCTTGTCCATAATGGATCCATATGGCTTGTATTAGAAGAGAAAATCACTTTTTAAATAAACCCCTCTAGGGTTCTATCTCTAGCCCCCCTCCCCTCCTTTCTCTAAGGATCCTCAACATCTCCCACCCAAGCAAGCTTTCTCCCCCAACAGGCTTAATCCTTGCACCACTCAGATCCTTGGTCAGCAGTGACCTCTGAACCTTGTCTCTTATGGCTTGCTTTTATTTATTATTATTTTAAAAATAATAACATCTGTCTTTCTAGTTTTATTTATGCCTAACAATTATACAAGTAATCTAGGAATATATTCTCAGGATAAAACTTAAAGTCCTACATACAGATAAAGCCAGTCTTGCACCTACCCCACCCCCCATCCCCTCAAGTCCCATTCCTCTGTCTGTTCACAGTTGGGTGTGTCTCCTTCCAAACTTTTTCTAGCTGCAATGGCATTCAGAGTTCCTATCATGCAATTGCTTGCAAAACCCAGTGTGTGCAAAGAGCTGCACTTAGAAAACCATTCTGACACTGGTCACTCCAGGAGTCCAAGCTCTGGTCCATTGTGACCACTTGTCATCAGCCGACTTCTAAGGAGGATACCGAGAGAGACTTCTTGCCTGCTCAGCCCATTCGGGTCACACACACACTTCCGTTTTATTTGTGCCAGTGTCTCTACGAACACAGAGACGGGAGGCCTTCTAAGGAAAGAAAAGCCCAGAAACTGCCGCTTAGCATCTCAGATCTCTCACGTCCCGCCCAGTCTGCACTGATCAATACGGCTAGGAGGTGTCATGCTCCTGCCGCCTCACAAAAGGTAATTGAGTTTGGGGGATTGCATGGCTAGCTGCTCAGGGAAATAAGAATAAACAAGAGACAGTTCAATATGTCAACAAATAGCTTTCCAGCTCTTGAAAAATCAACCTTTCCCTAGATTCTGCACGATACCCTCTCCCCCAGCCCCAGCAAACAGGCACCCAGATCACAGAAAAGCCACAACCTCAAGATAAAGACAAACCTGATCTACTCGAGGGTCCCCTACCTCCCCTAATCAATGAGGGAGGGAGGAGCCTTCCTCACCCTCTGGCTAACCTCCCCCTCCCCCTTCAACAGCCCTGATGCTTCAAATGCCCACCTGGCTCTTTATAAACCGAGAAGGGAGATAGCTAGCATTTACCGAGTCCTCACCCTGCCAGGCACTGGGTTAAGCTCTTTCTGTACATCACATCTCTTAGTGCACAATAAACCCATGAAGTAGGGCTTTTAACCCTCGTTTTCTAAATCAGCTAAAGACCTGAAGTAGAGAGAGGATAAAAGCAAGTAACTTACCTTGGCTCCCACAGCTGAGCAGGAGCGACGCTGGGCTTGCCACTCGGGTCTCTCTGACTCAGCTGGTGCTCTTAACTCACGGGAGAGTCACACACTGTCTTCAAACCTCTGAAGGGCTGTCATATGGAAGAGAGGGTAGGTGTGTTCTGGGTAGCTCCAAAGAGAAGGATTTGACTGTTAGTTGGGAATACACTTTCATTGGATGTGCTGCAAATTCCCCAAACAACATGTATATGCATGTCCAACTCTATAGGGAAAAGAACATTATAAGAAGAGCAAACAGAACTGCCTTGCGTTAGGTGCTGTCCTGAAGGATCTGTGGAATCGGAGAGAACAGGAGGGATATCAAAGAACTGCAAACGGGCAGCGTCCCAATTTTCTTAAATAAGGAAACTACAGACCAGTATACTGTAAACTCCAGAGCTGTAAGCTCGATATCAATCCTCGGAGAGATTCTGCCGCAGATTATGAAGCAGGTAATTTATAAGCACTTAGGACATAAGTGGTGATAGAAGGTACCTAGAGGTTCTAGCAGAACTGCACACAAATTAAACCGGGTTCCCAAGACTGGCAGCTATCGCAAACCCAAAACCTGGGGGACTGACAGTGGGGCTTGCCAGATTTTTATTTTTCCAAGTAAAGGCATTAAGAAACAAGATAAAGCAACCCCAAATTATCACTTCCTAAAAAGGGTTTTCTTCAAACATCACAAGAGAAGGAAACAATCTCAGAATAAAGGACAGTTCTTTAAATGAAATAGATTCCGCTTTACAAAACACTGGCTACGGAGTCTTCAGGCTCTCTCAACGCACCCGTGGACTGCTGCAATTTTCCTGGAGGATGGGCACTTATTCAAGAACCTTCTTCGGGGAATCACTCCGAGTTAAAATATCGACACAGATAAGATCAGATACCTGCCACACAGGAAGTCTTTCTGGACAGAAGAGGGAAGAACAGAGTTTGACCTTAGCCTAAGTGAGGACAATAACATAGATAAAGACAGTTTCCCCAGAAAGGAGCGTGACAGAACTAAAACTTGCCAAGTGCAAATTCAAGCCCTGCTGAGGCGGGACTTGGCCAGCGCGCTTGACCTATGCCATCCCTTGGACCACACGGCCATCCTGTAGGAATAGGTGCCTGATGCCGTAAAGCATTTGGATCACAAACCAGTTTCTGACTTGAGATGCTCCAAGCAGCCTTCAGACTTTGACTTGTCTCCCCAGAGAAAGTTCCTAAAGGCAGATGAATTCACAATTGGCTCAATACCATTGCCAGACTGGGGTTCTGTACCAATCTAGAGGGCGGCTGCTAGCCTTGATCCTGTCCTGTTCGACTTTTTATCCGTGGTGCAAATAAGAGCACAGATGGAATTTTTACACAGTTAGGCTAGGGCTGAGAAGAACCTCTAGGTTCAGCCTATGAAGCAGGTTGACATTTTTAAAGCCCCTGGTTTAGGAGTTCCCATCGTGGCTCAGTGCTAACAAACCCAACTAGCATCCATGAGGATGTGGGTTCGATCCCTGGCCTCATTCAGTGGGTTAAGGATCCGGCATTGCCGTGAGCTGCCGTGTAGGTCGCAGACACGGCTTAGATCCTGCGTCGGTGTGGCTGTGGCGTAGGCAGGCAGCTATAGCTCTGATTCAACCCCTAGCCTGGGAAACTCCATATGCTGTGGGTGTGGCATAGACTAAAAAAAAAAAAAAAAAAAAAAAAGACTAAAAAAAAAAAAAAAATTAAATCCCCTGGTTTACAATCTCTGCATTTGGTCATTTTTTTTCTCCTGTTTTTTGTTGCCAATTCACCAAGTTCCTGCAATGTATGCTCTTCATGGAAAATGCTTAGTGCACATATGCCAGCCATGAGCTTTACACACTTATGAGTTGATAAGCTCTTCCCTATAAAGTGCTGAGCATTTGTCTCAGTCCTGTCAATCTTCCCTCAGGTAACTGGTGTCAGTGGATGCTTCCTGGATCAGAAAAGAGGACAGGAGTTCCCTGGTGGCCTAGTAGTTAGGGATCTGGCATTGTCACTGCTGTGGATCTGGTCTCTGCTGTGGTGCAGGTTTGATTCCCTGCCCCAGGAACTTCTGCATGATGAGGGAACAGCACCCCTCCCTCCAAAGAGGACAAACTGCTGTCCACTTATTTGTGGAACTGGCCCCATTTGCAAAAGAGTTACAATTGGACTTTGACCGCATCTGTTGAGTTGACTTTGTTTCTGAAGGCGGAGACAATGCAGGTCACGGTACCTGCGGTACCTGTGTTACTCTTTCAAACGACATTTCTCTAAGTGTGATTGGGACGCCCTCTGCATCAGCCCCACCCACTCCACTCCCCCCCATCCTGGGAGGGCTGTTAAAATGCAGATGCAGATACAGGAATGGGGGCTCCATGTTCAAAGGGTCATACTCAACAAGCCTGAAGTGAGGCTGAAGAATCGGAGATTCTGAAACCCACTAGAGTTCAAGAGCCACTGGCTTAGGGGCTTGTACCATGATTTTAACATCAAACAAACCTGGGCTCCAGCACTTGCAGCTACCTGGCCTCAGTTTCCTTGTCTGTGAAATAGGGATAATAACAGCACCTGCCTCACAGGCCCTTTGAACATTTTATTTATTTATTTTAATTTTTTTTTCTTTTTAGGGCCACATATGGAAGTTCCCAGGCTAGGGGTCAAATCGGAGCTACAGCTGCTGCTTCCAGCTCATGCCACAGCCACAGCCACGCCAGATCCGAGCCACGTCTGCGACCTACACCACAGCTCACGGCAATGCCAGATCCTTAACCAACTGAGCAAGGCCAGGGATTGAACCCGTGTCCTCATAGATACTAGCCAGGTTCATTACCGCTGAGCCACAACGGAAACTCCCCTTTGAACGTTTTAAAGAAAAAACATGTGTAAAGTGTCTGGCACCTAGTCGAAGCTCTGTAATCTCTCTGGTCCTGCTTATTCATGGGCCCTAGCTGCCTACCTTCTCTGTGTTCAGCTTCTGCCCCTGTGGCCAACTGCTCACTCTTTCTAGGTCTGGTATTCAAACTCCCCAAGTGAGAGACTCTCATTGGTCCAAATTTAGTCACCACTGTGCTTGTTGGGCAAAGTTCTCATCCCAGGTTCCCTCCTAGGCAACGTGCCAGCCTATAGAGTGACTACTCTTGGATCAGATGCCCTCTCCTGGCTCAATCGGCTATTGCCAGGGGCGGAGGGGTGGGGAGCAGGGTCACGTGGTATCAAACATAGCCACCTATTCATAAGAAACTGCTCCTTCCCTCCGCTGGGGTCTGCGGGTGGAAACTCCTTAGAAGGGGCCCGTGGGTGTGGCAGGAATTCTGAGGCTTAGCCCGTCCAGTACACCTAGGCTTCTCATTTATCCAGCCTGCCAAAGGAATGAAGCGCTCAAGTTCACTGAAGTCTCTATTTAATTCCGACTTTTCATCTCCATCAGGCCAGGAACACCAGTTTTCAAAAAACTAGACACAGCAAAGGCGGCGGGGGCGGGGGGGAGCTGTGGAAAAATCTTAACCCTAAAAATGAGGCTGTCTGTGTCTAGAACACGTTTTTAAGTTTTCAAAGCACTTTTGCATCCATTTCCTCATTGCAGAGCTTGCAAGCTGGCAGCCACAGGCTGGGTCCAGACGGCAGAAGGATTTCATTTGACCCCCTACGATGTTTTTACCACTTTCAAAATTAGTTGCCAACATCTGAAAGTCAGGTTTCACCTATAAAGCTGGATTTCTGGCTTCTCTGGGAAAAACAGAAAGACATGGATCCTAGTTCTGAGATGGCAGCAGTCAGCTAGAGCTGAGTAAGCGGCTCCCTGTAGATGGGTGCTGCTTCACCATTTGGCTTCAGGACCCACCAGCCACTTTTACTTTTTCACTGAGTGACTTGCTTGGCCCCTGCGGGCATCTGAAGCCTCATTTTAACCCCACAGAGTAGGTAGAGAAGGTGGTAAATAGCACAGATTCTGAAGCCAAACTGTCTAGGTTCGAATTCCAGCTTTGGGACGCTGCGTGAGTGATTTCACCTCTCTGAGCCTCAGTTTCCTCATCTGTAAAGTGGGGATGATAATAACACCGCCTACCTCATAGGGTTATTAGCCTAACTAAATAAGTTAATGTATATAGACTACTTAGAACCATGCCTGGCACATGGCATGCCCTATATAAGCATCAGCTTCTTTCATGGCCCACAAGGCTTTACGCGGCTTTCTGCCATCCAAAAGATTCTGAAAACTGAAATTTTGTGGCAAGCTCATTTGGTGGCCAAATTTGACCTGAGCTGGCATGAGGCTATTCATTTATCCCATTTAGCGGTACTAATGTGTTTGATCACAGGATACTTGCCCCAGATACCATAAGGAGTGTGATATATGTACCATATTGCTTTCCTAACATCTAAAACTTCTGAAATCCAAAGCATATCTAGCTCCCATGGTCTCCGACAAGGGATTGCAGTCCTATCTTATTATTAATTGGTGTACCCCCTTGACAGATGGGAAAACTGAACTCCTGAGCCCTAAGCAACTGGCCCAAAGTCCTATGGCTTGGAATTGGAAATAATATCGAGCCTTAGGCATGAAGTCTCTAGAGCCTAGTGTGTGGTATGCCTTGGGCTCACTGCAGCCGTGTTGACACAGGACTTGAGTGGCTACCAGTCAGGGTCTCCTGGAGGATGGAAGACCACCACCATTTACTGACAGGGACAGGCCTTCCCCTAGTAGCATTCTTTCGACTCTTTGGATTCATCATCACTTATACATACCATTGAGCTAGGACTAGGATGGAGATGGCTGTGTTCATTTTAGAGGAGGAAGCTGGAGTTCCTGTCGTGGCTCAGTGGTTAACGAATCCAACTAGGAACCATGAGGTTGCAGGTTCGATCCCTGGCCTTGCTCAGTGAGCCGTGGTGTAGGTTGCAGATGCGGCTCGGGTCCCGCGTTGCTGTGCCTCTGGCATAGGCTTGGCAGCTACAGCTCCGATTAGACCCCTAGCCTGGGAACCTCCATATGCCGCAGATGCGGCCCTAGAAAAGGCAAAAAAACAAAAAATAATAATAATAAAAATAAAATAAAGAGGAGGAAGCTGACGTTCAGAGAAGAGGAGTGACTTGTCCCAAATCACACAGCAAAAGACAGGCAGAGCTGGCACTAGACCCCACATGCTGTGCTTTTTCTTCTTAAACCCCACGGCTGAGCCAAGGAAGCCATATGCTGAACTTTCTACATACTGACCCCCGCTCTCTGCAGACAATCCTAACATTTTCAACATACCTGATGAAAGGAGAATGTCCCAAGATCTCAGCAAAAAAACAAAAATGAGACAGCGTGTCTGGGTGGACCGCATCCTTCCCAGAACCATAGGCAGCAATGCACAGACACTATCCAGTCAGAAGTCAGGGAGGGGAGATTTCTCAAATCCCAAGAAAGTCACAGAGACCCTACTGTTTGCTCTTCTCTGTTGATTTTTAAGAAGCTGACATTTACTTATGCCAAAGGCCAAAAGAAATGAAAAATCTACTGGAAAAGGAATTTCATCAGTTATGGAGCAGTATCTCAAAGAAACCTTTGCACAGTATCTGTTCCCTTGTTTGAAATGCAGAAAAATGGAACACAGCTATATCATATTGTTGGTGCATTAGAGACCTAGGAATGAAAACCGCCTTCTTGGGACTCCATGCCAGCCCCTTGTCTCAGCACCGGGAGCTTTCTGCCACCACCACCAACGACAGCAAGTTGGCCGAGAGAAGGTAGGCCGTGCCCCAGGTGACCTCGTGTCTCTCCTAAGCCCATGGCTTGAGTTCCTCCTACCAACAAAGCCGCACTTCGATCACACACCCACAGCGACCCAGATCTTTGAATTCAGCAATTCTTTCTCAGGTTTCAGCGAGGCATCGGCAGCCTGAGCTATTTTGGGACACTTTCTCTGCTGTGGATGCCACTTTCGGAATACGCCAGAAACATGCTAAGGACCAGGAGCTCTCCGTCCTGGACCCGTTTGGGGGTTTTGCTCGCGCGCTCTCTCTTTCTCTGGGCTGAGCGTTTGGAGGACAGTCGTTCTTGCCAACCTAATCCCAGGAGCCTGACTACCTTGCCCGGCCACAGGCTCCAAGAACCAGTGTAGCTGCCAGCACCCTCACGGTAAGGGGCATGGAGGCACCAGATGTCCTGGGGGATGGGGGTGATCTGAGTTTGGATGTGGGGGTGACCAGATTTTCCAAACATCTTATTCTTCCAAGCATCACTTTGTAATCTGATGCAACTGACTCAGCAGGCGTTCAGGAGCCTGCGGTCTCCATTTTCCTGTCCTAAAATCCTCTGCACCTGTAAGTACCACTGCCGTCTCTGGAGGAGGGGGAGAGGAGGGCAGGGCCTGGGGAAGGTCATCAATATCTGACTCGGGTGTGGGCAGGCCCATGGTGTTGGAAGAATCCCTGAAGCCCGCCCCTCTTCACCCCTCGAACTGCTTCTTCATTTGGAAAATGAAAATGCCTCTGTTGTTTCCCAAGCCCCCAGCATACCAGACACTTCACCTGGCCTTTGGGGGTCTTCTGTTCACCAGTGCTGTGCACACCTGATGTCTCATGTTGGACTTAATGGGAGAAGCACACCTTGGGCATGTGAATTACTGAAATGCAACCACGGCTACGATTGCGGGCACAGCCGCTGCTTGGCTTCTCCATCTTTTATGCAGCAATTTGCTGAAATGGTAAAAGATGTACTTGCAAGCAGGAGGGTCTAAATGCCTCCTCCATGGTCAAAAGAGCGGTGTGGCCGGGGCTGATTTGCAACACACTCAGAAACACGGTCACAATGGGGAGACTCCACGCTCTGCGCTCTGTAGGGAGCTGGCCCCTTTCAGCACCTTCCTCTTTTGATGGCAAGAGAGGCCAAAAGAGCTGCAGGCTCCTCAGGAAAGGAGCCTCTCTGATGCTTTTATTTACCGTGTTCCTGAGAGACTGGACATTGTCTCTGGCCAGCCTACCAGACCCCGAAGCAGCTCAAATGACTGCTCCAAAGGGGACATGCAGCCCTTCCTTGGGAGACTGCTGAAGTTCCTTCGAAAGAGCCCAGGATGACAGAGCCCGGCCTTATTACCTACCTCCCCCCGCCCCCCAACAAGAGCAAGACCAAATCATTCTTAAGGGCCAGGATTCGTTTGGAGGTGAAAGTGAGGAATGTGTTGGATAGGCAGTCATCTGGATGAACCTGCCAGGATTCAGGGTCATAGGCTTTCGTAAAGGCTTCCTGGGCCACGAATAAGAACAGAATGAGGCTGGCAGGTCTTACCCTTCCCACCCCCTGCCCCCTACCCCCAAACAGTACCATAGAAGGAATGCTGTCTTTTACAGAGAAAAGGCATAAGATGTTCATTAGACCAAGGCTGGCTACCTTCGATTCCTCAGTTTGAAGGCGAAATAAGCAGCTTCTTATTTGTATTCTGCTAAGAGTGCCAGGTCTGAGGAGGATTTGAGGGGAAGAGCATTAGTATCAGTGCTGGAGAAATGAAAAGAGGAAATTCACCTAGTCTCTGGTGAAGACTGGTTTCGTTCTCAGGCTATATGAGGAAGCAAGTCTCGGGAGGAATTCAGTTTTGCTTTGCGCCGGTTTGCATGGTCTTTGAAACTCATGGAGCGTCTCAGCCCTCGTCCTTCTCCGCGCTGAGCAAATGATGCTTGGATCATAGAAGTTCATGATCTGGAAAACTTTTTTTGGTCAAAGCTTTGAGTGGTGGGGGGGGAGGGGGGAGATCGCCCTGTGTGATGGATTCTGATTATAACCCAAATAATCCAGGTTCTGGCTTGGCCGTAGCCTGAATTTTACGTCTACCTTATGGCATTCCAGGGGTATTAAGAACATTCCCTGGCCCTTCCAAATCTCTCCCTATGCACTCCCAAGGGCTTGAAAAATTCTTAAGTACATAATTCCTTTGACTCGGGGCTTTGGCATCAACCTCTTGGGAGGGTCAACCTGTTAAGACTCATCTGGGTGCATCCCATTCCTGACAGCAAGTTCTGATCGAGGGGAGACGAGAGCAGGGAATGTGAGATCATTGTAGGTACAAAGATAAGCCTCAGAGCAGGAGTCTGGAAGCAGGGCCTGGGTCAAGGCCAAAAGAAGATCCGTTGGCAGAAAGGGAAATTTTCCTTCTTGCTAAAATGGAGTAGGAGTTGCCATCACAGCATAGCAGAAACTAATCTGACTAGCATCCTTGAGGACGCAGGTTCGATCCCTGGCCTCACTCAGTGGGTGAAGGAGCCGGCGTTGCCGTGAACTGTGGTGTAGGTCGCAGATGCGGCTTGGATCTGGCATGGCTGTGGCTCTGGCGTAGGCTGGCAGCTATGGCTCCGATTAGACCCCTAGTCTGGGAACCTCCATATGCCTCGGGTGCAGCCCTAAAAATAAATAAATAAATAAATAAATAAAGTGGAGTACCAGACAACTTATAGAGGCAGGGACTCGGGATTTGGGTAATAGGACCAAGACCCACTTAATGAAACTGAGGTAGGGAGAGGAGGAAGAATCCCACCTACGAGAGTGGGACAGGAAATAGGAGCGTCCCCTGCACGGGCACCGTTGGGCTCATCTACCCAAGCCCTTGAATTAGGGGCTCTCAAAAATGTTAAGAAGCGGAGTTCCCATCGTGGCGCAGTGGTTAACAAATCCGACTAGGAACCATAAGGTTGCGGGTTCGATCCCTGGCCTTGCTCAGTGGGTTTAGGATCTGGTGTTGCCCTGAGCTATGGTGTAGGTCGCAGGCACGGCTCGGATCCCGAGTTGCTGTGACTCTGGCATAGGCCAGTGGCTAGAGCTCCGATTCGACCCCTAGCCTGGGAACCTCCATATGCCGCGGGAGCTGCCCAAGAAATGGCAAAAAGACAAAAAAAAAAAAAAAAGTGTTAAGAAGCCTCAGGACAAAGAATCAAGCCAATCAAGTACCCGGTCACCCCTCAACTCCGGCATTTCTCTAGCCCAGGAGGGGACCACACGGAGACTTAGACTGGGGGACTCTTCCCTTTCCTTCCTCTGGGACCAGCATGGAACTCATACCCCGGAGGATTCATGATAGAAACAGTCACTTACCTTATTCAGGCAAAGCTGTAAGATGCAGAGAGGGGTTGCCTGTGCAGAACCACAGGCCAAGAGGGAGCCATTCCTATAGCCCCACATCCTTCCCACGGCCCAGTAAACAGACTTCAGGTGTAAGACTACCTGGGTTGAAATCCTGGCTCTTCCACTCACTAGCTGTGTGGCCGGGGGCAAGTCCGATAACCTCTCTCAGCCTCATCTGTAAAATGGGCATAAATGATAATAGTAGGATTGCTCAGAGAATGCTATGAAACGAGATGCACATAAAGCCCAGCATAGCGCTTGGTACTAAGTACTTTAAAAAAAAATCAGCCATGGTTAAGACCCCCCAGGTCTCTGCTCGAGGCATCGTCATCTGATAATGGGGTATAGCAGCAGATGGGGGTCCTGCGGGCTGCAGATCTAACATTGCCACGGTTTCAGGGGCTCACCTTTGTCTTAAAGTAGCCCTTTTCTCCTTTTCCATCCAGTCTCACTAGGTGAGAGCATTCCCAAGCCTTTCCTCTTCCTAATTTTATATCCACACCCCGCCCCACCCCCGCCAGCTAACTAACTAGACAGATTCGCCGCTAAGGATTCATGAAATCTTTTTCTCAGCTTTCTGCAACTTTGCTACCCATTCCCCAGTGGTGAGATGGAATCACTTCTGGGTGGGCAGGGTCCAGAGGGTGCAACTCCCCAAGCACGCAACAAAAGGAAAGGTGTCCCACCCACAACTCTGTATCTCTGGTTCCTGCAAAGCTCACTGCAGCTGCGGCATCAATACCTGACCGCGGCCACTCCTGCTGTGGTTCCCTGACCCCGGGGCTGCTGGTGCACCCATGCTGGCCCCCAACACCTTTCTCTTACCCTCCCTCCCTCAGGATACTCCCTTGTCTGGGCCCCAGGGTGCTGCGGCTGCAAGAGTCTCTCCTTCACTTCCTCTCTTCCCCCTGCCCGCCCTCTCCTGAAGATATAGAATTCACTCTCTTTCAAGGGGTGCGGTGGCAGAAGGGCTCCACTTTCTGTGCAGGCATGCCCTCAGCATGCTCTCTGCTTCTAGCCCTCCCTGACTCTCTGCTGTGCAAAGCAACCCTAGGCATGCTTTGGGTACCTTGAGCATCAGAAGACAGGCCTCCATCCTCTCAAAGACTGATGCTAGAGAAGGTCCTGGAACTATTTCAGTCTGGGAGTTGGCTCAAATACATATTCCAGCCACTATCTTCACAGGGACATAGCACCTCTGGGTTTGGGGTTCATCTCTGGAATCTGCATGTTTAAGAAGTGCTCCTTGGGGAGTTTCCATCGTGGCTCAGCGGAAATGAATCTAACTAGCATCCATGAGGACACAGGTTCAATCCCCGGCCTCACTCAGTGAGTTAAGTTTCCTGCATTGCCATGAGCTATGGTGTATGTCGCAAACGTGACTCAGATCTGATGTTGCTGGGGCTGCGGCGTAGGCCAGCAGCTACAGCTCTGACTCAACCCCTAGCCCGGGAACCTCCATATGCCTTGAGTGTGGTCCTAAAAAGACAAAAAAAAAAAATTATAAAAAGCGTTCCTTGGGCTACACCTTAAAAAAGATGGTACTCTATCTCGTGGAATGAGGGTAGGGGGTGGAGAGGAAGATCCCAGGGCTCCGATTCCTATAACCAGTCCCAGCCTACAGCCTGAGCCGCTCCGAGAGCACATGGAAGTGCCATCTGAGTCCTGACCTTTTGCCCAGGCAGCAGCTCCTAGCCTGTTTCACAATGACCTGGGGCAGTTTTAAATATCTGAGTTACAGACCTAAATCAGTGATGCTACCAGTCTGGGGTGCTAAATAGACAGAGAGCCCTCATTGAGAGGTATTTTGAGTTACTGGGGGCTATAGGAGATCTGGATGGTTTATAGCATGCCAAAGCCACACTGGCAGGCTTCAACTCACAGCCCAGGCCTCTTATAAGCTGTGTGACCTGGAGCAACTGACTCAATCTCTCTGTGGTTTGGTTCTTCACCTGTAAAATGGAGACAGAAATAACTGCCTCGTCACGTTCTTCCCTTGGAATTATGATTTGTTTTGTCTAACAGGTTTATTTATTTTTATTTTGTCTTTCTGTCTTTTCCAGGGCCACACCTGCGGCATAGGGAGGTTCCCAGGCTAGGGGTCTAATCGGAGCTGTAGCTGCCAAGCTTACACCACAGCCACAGCAACGCGGGATCCGAGCCGTGTCTGCAACCCACACCACAGCTCATGGCAACACCAGATCCTTAACCCACTGAGCAAGGCCAGGGATCAAACCCACAACCTCATGGTTCCTAGTCGGATTCATTAACCACTGAGCCACGAAGGGAACTCCTGTCTAACAGGTTTAGAACCACGCCTGGCCTACATTAAACTCTCGGCGAACACATAAACAGGGTCTATAATATTGATGAGGAATTAAATGAGTCCATGGCTGTGAAGTGTTCAGAACCATTATTGATGTGGTTCCAGATATTTAACACAGAAATCGGTAGCCATCCTCAGGGTTTCAGAGGAGATCCGAGCCATCCTGAATAACAGTCCTAGGGGAAAAGTTGGTCAGAGGCTCAGAAAGATGGCAGTGTAGGGTCTTTTACATTCAGAGTGTAACGGAAACTCCTGTGGCTAACTCGTTGCTATAGATGTATGAGTTTATGAGATTTGGTTATGGGACCTGCTGGTCTAATTAAAGTTTTCGGACTCCTGGGAGACCCACAGTGGTTTGCACAGGCTGGATGTTTCAAAATGCCCCCGCGAATGTGCTTCCAGCTACGTAGCCCTGAAGACTCCATTATGGGCACTGAAGGCTCCAGCGGTCATTGTAGAGCCCTGGTGTCTGTCCTTTCTGTCTCGAATCCCTGGTGGTTCATTTACTGCATTTCATTAGAAGACACCCGCCCCCCTCAACTAAGGGACTCAAAAGCTGAAGTGATTGTCCCTTCCTTCACTGGTGGGAGTGCAGTCCTGGAAAAGGGGACTCTGGTCCTGAGGAGAAGGGATGAGGTTTCTGGGAGGGGCTAGGAAAAAGGGGTCTTCTCCCCCCAGCCCATGTCTCCCACCACCTCACCCCTTTCACGCTGGGACTCCCCGGCTCTGTCCCCAGCCCTTGCCCTGGAGGAGTGAATGGGAGAAGAGACTCTATCCTGTCCCACGAGGTCAACCAATGCCACTTAACCCTGGTGGCTTTTCAGCCCCATCTCTCACCCTGCCTCCTGTTGGACATGCCCACTCATAAGTCCCATCGGCATCCCAGATCCAATGGGTCCAAGCTGAACGTGTCACCTGTCCCCACCCATGCCCCTGCAACTAATAGTCTTGTGATCCCCCCCACCTCAATTAGCAGCATCTGCATGGACCCAAGCTGGAAGCTCAGGGTCACTGTCAGCTTTTCTTGCTCCCTGACCCTCCAGGACGCCCAGCCCTAAGGTTTCCCCCTGCTGACGCGTCCCTGGAATGGTCCCCTGCTCTCTGCTCTCCCTGCCTCAGTCCTTGACAGGGCCTCCCAATCGGTCTACCCACGTCCAGCCTCTCTAAGAATTGTCTTCCTGGCCTGTCACTCCTCAGGCTTCATGAAAACCTTCGCTGGCTCCCTATGGCTCACAGGACAGAGGGCAAAACTCTCAGCCTGGCCACCAAAGCCTTGACTAAGCTGCTCCCCACCCCCTTTTCTGCCCCCTCTGCTGCTACCACCCTTGCACCCCACCAGCCATGGTCCCACCTTCCAGACCAGGCGCTTTCATGCAAGTGCTTCTCCTTCCCTCCCTTGCTGCTCCTCCCAGCAAAAGCCTCCTCCACCCTCCAGGGTCCAGCTCAAAGGGCTTCATCCGAGAAGCCTGCCCAGCTTCTCGATACCAGGTCATTTTACCATCAGCGCCGCCATGACGCCGCTATGGTCCTCGACTGCAGCATCCTTGGACCATGAGGATTTGTGTGCGCCCCCGCCCTCCTGCTGGATGGAGAGGTCCCCAGAGGCTACTGGGGACCCTACTGGGTCCTCCTTTGCATTCTCAACACCTCCCCAGGCTTGTATACAATAAACGATTGCTTTCCTCATTTGTAGGTTGGGAATAAAAAGAATAGCTGCTACCTTCCAGAGTCAGAAGGAGTCAGTGAGATAGTGTATATAATATTCATGCAGATAATGATAAAGAAGATGGTGATGAATAGTTAGCATCCACTCAGTGCTTTTTATGTGCTAGACTCTGTCCCAAACTCTTTACGTGGATGAGACTCAGTTAAATAGATGAGTTAATCCGTGGAAAGTGATTATGTATGCATGTGTTTGCGTGTGTATATGAATATATAGTATAGACGACATATATATTAGATGACATATATATAATGTATATACTCCACACTGTGCCTGACCTCTAGCGGGAGCTCAAGTTTTTCCTTTCTTCCCTCATCTTCCCATTCTTCATCCTTAGCCCTCACTACACATCGCCCCCTGGGCTGGGGCAGGAGAGAAGAGACAGCAGATGGGGTCTCTGCATCATGGTCCCTGGTAACAGACTGGTTAGTGGGAGAGAGGGAAGCTCTTGCAATTGCCTTTGGACCTGGGGTCTAAGCTTAGTCTCCCCACTCAGGTTGTCATTTCTTTGAGGGCTGGGGGCTCGGCTGGACCCCTGCCTGAGACCCCCATACGCTCGCAGGTGGGCACGCAGCAGGCCCTAAGTAACCTCTTAGTCTAGGCTCGGCTTCCAAGGTCCTAGTTTCCAGCATTTGCCGAGGCAGGTCCTGGAGCCACAGCCCACGAGTTCTCAGGAGCAGAGAGCAGCAGCCGGAGCCGCCCAGTAGCCGCCCTTTGGGCGGCGCACTGCTGGGCTTGGGGCACCTGGCCAGGAGGCTGGCGGAGGGTCAGCATCCCGGATGCAGCTCTGCTTCCATCCAGCCAGGTGAGCCTATGCCAATATCCCTGCTTGCCTGGGCCTCACCTGTAAAATGCTGCCCTCGGGGCAGTCTGGGGTGGCGTGACAGCTGTGAAGGCTCATTGCCAAAAGGCTGCACAAAAGTAAGGTGTTGCTAATTTCCAGGGCTGGGGCTTCACTCAGTAGGAAACATTCAGGAAGTGGGGGAGGATGGAGGGAGCAGGGGCTCGTGTATCCAGGACATATGGGGGCCTATATTTGTTGTCCTCCTGCTTAGCAGCATTAGTGATTCAAGCTGGTGCTGCCTGTGGAACACTCTGTCCTTCGAGATCCTCAGGGACCCGAGAGGACCTTGAGCGGGGCCCAAGCCAGCGCACAAGACTGTGCGAAATAGAGTGATAGCGATGGGGAGCCACGCACGCAGGTTGACCCGCATGCAGTCACACTCCCCGCGGCCCCCAGTGCTGCCAGGCAACAGCAGCTGGAGCTAATTACAGACAGACAGACAGCTCCTGCTCCATCCGGCTCTGGTACTCCAAACTGTCAACCCTCCCCACCCCCCGCCCAGCCCCTGGGGATTGCCTGGGCTCTCAGAACGGGGGGTTTCTGGCGCCACAGTTAAGTGCCTAGAAAGAACACAGAGGGGGGTGGGTAGCAAGGAGGGGATTAGGTGGTGGGGGGAGCTGGCTGGGATACAGATGCAGCTCTGTGTTCACAGATGTGCTCTCCTGGCAAGAGCGAGCCTAGGCACTCAGCCGCTCCCTTCTCCTTCATCTGAATCCGCCCAGGGATCCCCTCTTAACCCTTCTCCCGGTTAAATCCTCAACTTCCGCTTCAAACTCCGTATCTGGCACAAAGCTCAATAAATGTTGAATGACTGGAGGGATGAATGAATCCACGAACGCTCCTCAAAGCCACATGACTCCCAAGCCCCATCTCACCAACCCTAATAACTCTGCAAGCCCTTTGCTCTGCCTTTCTTTCTATAACCTCCCTTTGGGCAGTTTCAACTCCCACCTCTATACTTCTGCCTTCCAGGTCTCTTTCCAGCCCAGACCTCTTCGGCTGCCTGAATGTGCCTTGGGCTCTCCAACTCCGACATGCCCCATATTAAATTCTTCACCAATGAGGTCCCCAGGGGTTTTCTAGCAGTGAGTCCTGGACTGTCCATGGAGTAGGCGAGGGAAGGACTTGTCATGTGCCCCCTAGCCGGATAGAGGCAGTGAATATATTAGCACAGGCATGGGGCAAACTCCTGTTCCCAGGGTCTCTTTTAACCATCACCCCCACCCATAAGGAAGGCCAAGGTGGAAACCTGGGTGGCTCACTGCCCGATCTGGGCTTCTGAGCTTGAGACCCAGCAAGTTGTTTCAGCCAAAAGAAGTCCTTGGAAAGGAAACATTATGTGCTGAGGACTTATTTCTTTTCCAACACTCTTCAGCCTGACCCCACTCTCATTGACCCTTATCCCTGCCATTCCTCACCCAGTACACACACACACACACACACACACACACACACACACACACACACACACACACGGGTCTCCTCTCACTCCCCAACTCCATTCCTCTTCATTCTGGAGCCCTGTCCCCAGGCTCATTGCAAACTCCCAGGTAAATATTGAACCCAGATTGGCAGAGACTGGAGATTTCATTCCATCAGACCAATGCTGGAGGGAGGACCCAGAGTGTATACTGCGGGTCCACACTCCAGTTCTTGCCTGGCCTTGGCAAGGATAAGAGCCAATAAAGCTCCCCCCCCCTTTTCTCCAAGCCCTCCTAGATTTGGACAGCAGCCAAAGGAACGGGTTACAAGCACAGTGGCCTTTGGTTCCCGACGGTGTCAGGGCCTGTGAAGACAGAGTCCAAATTTCTTCCTTTCTATTCCCAGAGGGTCCTGAGTGCCAGGCACTGGGACAAAGGCAAGGTATGGCTATACTCAACCATGTTATGGTCACCTCTTGGCATTTTCAGGTTTTAAAGCAATGTGAAGACTTTATTACCGACTTCAGTCTGATGTACAACACATGAAGTCATTTATTTAAAGCATCCATGTGTTTAATCTCCAGTGAATTTGAAATCCATTTGTTCATTCAGCAAATATGTATATTTGTTATACATATTAAATATAATATATATCAAAGAGCTGTGAACCATGGTTCTTGCCTTCCAACTGCTCCTCTTCTAGTTGGCAGGGTGTATCTATATAACAAGGGTTAATTGACAATGCCAAGTTCCCTCCTGTGCCTGGTGTGGCCTCTTGCACTCCCTCTGGCAGGACTGAAACTTTCTGCTCTATTGATACTGTCACAACTGTTGCTCTCTCCTCCACTATGAGATGGTGGTTAGATGTATCTCTAGGGTGGGGCGAATCTTTTCTGCCATTCACTAGCTGTGTGGCCTTGGCCAAGTCACTCAGCCTTTCTGAGCCTGTGTCCACTCTGTACCATGAGGACAATAATAGTGCCTGCCTCACAGAGTTACAGCGAGAACCAAATGAATTAATACACACAGTACACGAAGAATATCTGGCACATAGTAAGTGCTCAATAAACATTTGTAAATATTATTCTTCTGCTGTACCTACTGTTGACACCAGAGGTTCAAATTCTTAGTGGGTTTCCAAAAGAAGCTCATAGAGGCCTTATTCCTTCATCCATTCAATCAACAAATCCATGTCTCCAAGTCCCTGAGCTAAGCCCGGGTCACATAGACAAATAAGGCGGAGCTCCTGCCTTTGGGAATAAACAATTGACTCAGCGTAGTCCTGGGTTAATGGTGCCCTGAAGCACCTGGAAGAAGCAAACACAAATTCTTCCTGGAGGAACACACCCTCCATCCACGTCCAGATTCCCATAAATATAGTCGGGCTGAGCATGAACTCATAATCTAAAATTTCAAAGCACACAATGAAGCCAGAAACAACAAAAACAGAATCATACCCTCCAAAATTCAGATACTGTGCTCATGTGATATAATTTATATATATTTTTGTCTTTTTCTTTTTAGGGCCACACCCATGGCATAAGGAGGTTCCCAGGCTAGGGGTCTAATCAGAGCTGTAGCTGCCGGCCTACACCACAGCCACAGCCACACCAGATCCGAGCCACGTCTGAGACCTACACCACAGCTCATGGCAATGCCAGATCCTTAACCCACTATACGAGGCCAGGGATGGAACCCACAACCTCATGGTTCCTACTCGGATTCGTTTCCACTGCACCAAGACGGGAACTCCTAAAATATATATTTTTAATTTTAGGTAAATTTAAAAAAAAAAAAAACGAGAGTATTTTGAAAACATTAGCAAAGAATAAGATCCTGGCAGAAAATAATTCGAGAACGCATCATCTTTTTATAGATGGCAAAGCTAAGGCTCAGAGAAGGAAATAATCCCTTCAATGCTACATAGCTAATCCTGAGGGACTCAAGTCAGGCTCTCGTGTCTAATGATTTTTTGGCAGGCTCGGCTCCTGGGGCTGGGCATTTTTTCCCTGAGTCACTCTACGAGTGAGATGAGCACAAAGTACTGTGTTAGACCTATAGAAACCACAAAAAGAAACCGAAGAGTGTCCCTATTCTCAAGTAGCTCAAAATTCAATACAGAGCACGACTACATTCAGAAAGAGAACCATCTAAGCCATGAGGTCCTGCTGTCTAGCCCGGGGAACTATATTCCATCACTTGGGATGGAACGTGATGGAGGATAAGGTGAGAAAAAGAATGTATATAGATGTATGACTGGGTCACTTTGCTGTACAGCCGCAATTGACAGAACTGTGTCAATCAACTATAATAAAAAGTTTAAAAATTAAAAAACCAGAAGAAGAAGAAAAGAAAAATAACCATCGCTATCAGGGTGCGTGGTAGAAACTAAGGGACAGGGAAAAGGCGGATCTGTGGGCAAGAGGCGCTCTGGAGTGGTGACAGGGGAACAGACTGGCCAAGGTCACGGAGGAAATGATCCCACACAGCAGTTCAGGGAACGGCAAGTTCATTTGGCTGGCACGCGGGCTGCATGCAGGGACAGGCCAGCACCTGAGCGCAGGACCCTGCACTCACAAGGGTCCCGTGCTTGGTTGAATAAATATTGAGAATCTTAATACTCTGAAAAAAAATTTTTTAAGTTAGTGTATCGTTGATTGACAATGTTGTGTCAATTTCTGCTGTCCAGCATAGGGACCCAGTCAAACATATATGTACATTCTGTTTCTCATACTCTCTTCCATCAGGTTGTATCCCAAGAGACTGGACATAGATAGTTCCCTGTGCTGTACAGCAGGACCCCATTGCTCATCCACTCCAAATGCAAGAGTTGAACACGGGGCTCCGCCTTTTCATTTTGCCCCCAGGGCCCGCTCAGAAATGATGTAGCCGGTCCTATACGGGGGAATGGGGAGGGGGGTATGGCTGGAAAGGCAGGGGTATTCTTGGGAAGGGCCTCAAATGCCTCTTTCCTATTTGCTCTACAGACCGTGAGGAATCGCCGAAAGGATTTGAGTCCGAGAGACAGGGTGACTGTGGTTTTAGAAAACCACATGGGGGGGGGCATGTACAGATGGGTTACAGAAAGGAGAGGTGGGGTCTGGACAGGAACAGTGGCAGAGGACATGGGAGAGGAAAGAGTCTTCATTCAGTGATCCGTTCTCCAGGTGTTTACTGAGCACCTGACAGGTGCCAGGTGCTGTGCTGGGATTCAGGGATGCCCCTGGCTCCACTCCCGATCTCAAGCTGCTCACAGCGACAGAGGCAGAGAAGCGAAATAGATGGTGACTGCCCATGTGCTGAGGGCCAGGACGGGGTTAAGGTCAGGGTGTTGTGGGAGCCCAGAGGACGGGTCCCTAACTCAGATAGGGGATTCAGAGATGATTTCCTCAAAGGTGTGCCCTCTGAGCTGTATGTTGAAAGCGGAGGAGACAGTCACCCCTCGGACAAGGTACAGAAGCATGACCTAGGAAGGGGGCACAGGATGTGTAGCATCATGGAACAGCCACTGGGTGCCACGTGCCATCCTTTAGGCTGATAATCCATGTTCTCAGGCTGGTCGGGGAAGCAGACAACTAAGCGCAGGGTAACAAAACAATGGGGCAAGGGCAGGGATACAGAAGCTGTGGGAGCGCAGCGGAGCGGCATCTAGCCCAGCCTGGGGAAGTCTGAGAAGGCTCTTTGGCAGAGGGGTGTTCTGAGCTCTGTGTTGTGGATAAGAAGGTGTCTGCTAGCTGAAGAGAGGGCGTGGGGGAGGCCGGGGAAGGGGGAGAGATGCGTGCAAATGCCCTGAGGTGAGAGACTGTCTGTGGCCTCGGAGAACTGGCAAAGACTCGTGATGATTCCGTTCTAGAAGGAGCATAGGAGGAGCGTGGGGAGATGGGACCAAAGAGGCCTTAAATGCCAAGCTATGGAGCGAGCCGTAGGTTTCCGAATTGACTGCCCACTGAAATCACCTGGGGAGCTTTAAACGCAACACTGATGACAGGCTCCCAACCCCAGGAACTCGGATTTAATGAGCCCGTGGGGGAGGCGTTGGGATATTTAAAAACCTCCCCCAGTTTATTCTAACGTACAAGCCTGATTGGGAACTCAGGGCTTTAGGGTGGGAGGTTTCAAGTTGGAACCTTTGTCAGAATCACCTGGAGGTCTCCTCAGACTTAAATGATGGGGGCGGGGACGAGGGCGGGCCCGCTTTCAGATGCAGTGGGTCTCTAAGGAGTTTTCAGACACGCTGTGACTGCCGGGCCCCAAGGCCACACTTGGAGAGCCTCTGGTCTCAGGTATGGTAAAGTCAGTTGCACTGGAGTAGAGGAGGGAGTGTGAAAGGATGGGATTTGTATCTTGGAAGGATGGCTCGGCCACTCTGGGGAGAATGATCCCCGGGGGAGGCAAAGAGAGCTGAGGAAATGGGAAGCTATGGAAGGAATCTAGGCAAGAGAGGATTTCTTCGAGGGAGTCCTGAACTCCGGACCTGGCAGGAGGAATGGAGAAAGTGGGTCAGATTTGAGGAACGCTTAGGAAGTAGACTTGGCAGGGCTTAGTGGCTGGCTGAACGTGGAGGTGAGAAATAGGATGTGGGAAAGACAACTCTTGGATTCTTGCCTTGGGCAACCAGTGAGTCTGATTGTACCGGGCATGGTGGCTACTATAATCAACAGGTAAATGTGTTAGGGAGTTCGCTTCGTGGCTCAGTGTTTAATGAGCATGACTAGGATCCATGAGGACGCGGGTTCGATCCCGGGCCTCCCTCAGTGGGTTAAGGATCCGGCGTTGCTGTGAGCTGTGGTATAGGTCGCAGACGCGGCTCGGATCCCGCATGGCTGTGTCTGTGGCGTAGGCCAGCAGCTGTGGCTCCCATTCGACCCCTAGCCTGGGAACCTCCGTGTGCCTCAGGTGCGGCCCTGAAAAAAAAAAAAGGTTAAAGGTGTTACCGGACTTAGGGTGGGAGGTTGGGGATGGGGGGCATTTCTGCCCTGAAATCTCATAGCCATAGTCTCAAGGGATTCAAAAGGGCATCTCTCACTGTCCCCTCAAACCCTGCTTTCAGCACCATGAGTCCTCACCGCGACCCTAATCAACTTGGGATTCTCTGCAAAATACCTGGAAAGGAAAAGGAAGATGTGATCGCACCGTGACGTGACCAACCAGCCGCTGGAGCCCCAGGTACAGGGCCTGTGCCTCCACTATCACCCCAGGTGTGTTTCATTCATTCGTCATTTTCCTATTTATAGGGCTGCTGCCTAGAGCGGATTTTTTTTTTTTTAAATATTCGCAGAGGCCATGTTTCACATACAGGTAAAGAATTCATAACCTGCTCTTATACAACCGGGAAAACAAATGTAGCTGAAAGGGCAGCCTGCAAAGGCATTCATTCTGCGCGGGTTTGAAATGTGTAAAAATGAGCAATTTTCCAGTGCATCATCGGTCGTGACTACTTGTAAGTCTCCGCCGTGGGCAAGTAGACTGCCAGCAATCAGCAGGACCAGGAGGATGATGGATGGGATAATTGTCCATTAGAGTACAGATAATTTTTGTACCGTGGGAGGGTTCGACAGCATACAGACATGATAGATGGAAGAAGAGTTAGCTAATGTGATAGGAGTTGCAGCTCCATTTCTGGTGGTAACCATTCTCTGGCTGAATCGATGATGAATCAAAGACACGCTCTCATTTGAAAACTCTTTGCTCACCGGTGCACAACCCCCGCTTTGGGTTACATTTAATAGCATCATTAAAAACTGCTGTTCAAGAAACTCAAATTACTTTTCCCCAGAAGAAATCGTGCCACGTTAGAGAGTGCTTTTGTGAGCTCATAGGCAGGGGCCATGGGAGGGGGGTGTGTGCCTGAGTTTAAATGTTTAACATTAGAACCCTCGATGCCTAGCAGAGGGGGGCTGACACATACAGAGCACTCAATAAATGTTTGTTAAAGTGAAGTGAAATGAATTAATACGTTTGTCCATTCATTCATCTGTTTATTCCTTTAACAGACATTCATTAAATACCAGAATTAAGAGCTCTGTCCCCGGGGAACCAGATGCTTCGGGCTTCAAATGCTAACTCCAACCAGCTGTATGAACTTGAGCAAGTTACTTAGCTTCTCTGAGCCTGATGCCTCCCGCGTAAAATGGGGGAAACCATAGCACTGGCTCTCATAGGGCTGCGCGAGGGTTCAGTGAGTTAGTGTCTGGGAGTGCTGGGCAGGGCCAGGCCCATAGTAAGTGCTCACTAAAGGGCAGCTATTATCAGTATCATTGCTATATATACGAGGCCAGGCCTTTCTCAAGTAACGAGGTCCATATAAGAGGCACAGAATCCCTTAAGAAATGGCAAGGCTCTTGGCCAAAGCTAGCTTTCATTCAAGTGGTTATTTATGGTTTCTAGCCCAGAGCCCGACTGCCCTAGGCCTGCCAGTCCTGGCTTGGTGCCCTCCTGTGGTGGCTCTGGCTGTCTCTAGGTGGGTTGTGCTCTCAGGAGCAACCCGAGAAATTGTGGAGTGAGAAGGAGAAGGAGGAAGGTGAGGGCTGGCAGAGATGCCATTAACCAACAAGCAAACACCACCACACCCCCAGTGTTGCTAACTCACTTGGGTGTCTCTCTGTGCTTTTGTATAGCTCTTCCTGGCAACATTTCTACCTACTAATTGCTATTTTGAATGTTTATCCTCTTGGCTCGGTTGCACAAGACTGTCCTTGATTTTGATTTTAAGGCAACAGAGAACACTTGCCTTGGAGTTCAGGAGGTAAGGGGGGTGATGCAACTTCGTGGCTTGAGAAGATTCAGGGCATAGAAACAATCAGCCACTGAAGAGCTGTGTGACCTAGGGCTCCTTACCTACCGTCTCTGAGCCTCCACCCCAGAAATGGGAATGTAAGAAGAATGGTTGCCAAGACTAAATGGAAAGCACTTAGGAAGATGCCTAATACATGGTGGCTATGACTATTTTCCTGGCGTCCGGGAGGTGGAAACAGGAGCCCAGTGAGATTAAGGGGCCAGCCGCCAGGTAGCTAGTTAGCTGCAGAGCTTTCTGGTTCCTCATCCGCTCTATTAAACTAGTCCAGCCTCTTTCAAGGCCTTGACATATTCCCATCACCACCCCTCCGTCTGCACAGACTTTCATGTGTGAATTATAAGTCATGCTTTGTTTTTTTACATCAGGTAAATGTAACACATTTAAATGTGCTGCTTCTGTCTGTCTACCTGGAAGGTCTTAGGGGAGTGAGTGACTAGAGGGCAGGACCTATCGCTGATTCATCTGATATGTACTCAAGAGCTGTTGGGTGGATGTTGGTAGTTAAGCTGGCAGTCGGCAACCTGAGCGAGTGGTACCTGTCTTCCACCTCCTGGGTGGAATTCCAAGCCGTACAGAAAAGTGGAATGGGTCTACTGGACTCCTATGAATCTGGGTTTGAACTCTACAAGTGGCAGCTGGGTTTAAAACACCTGCCTGTGCTGGGAAAATGATAATAGGACCAGTAACCATAGCAGCGGCAGCAGTAGTAATAGCAGTGGTAATTGTAACGATTAGCAAAGAGTGGAGCAGGAAAATTTCCTCAAGGATTCATTTTGTTCTCAAAGGCTGTGAGAGGCCCTAAAGAGGCTATGTGGACAAAGTACCGTGTGGTTGAATCAGATAAGCCTGGGTTTGAATCCCAGCTCCCCGCATATCAGTTGTGTGATTTTTGCATTACATTCCCCGAGCCTCAGTCTCCTTGTTTATGAAAATGAAGATAGTGATAGTACCTGCCTCACAGCCTCGTGGTGAGGATGAAATAAGATATGGTAGGTAGAGCATATCGTGGCACAGCGCCTCACGCATAATAACAACTCAAACGCTATTTGACGCATTAGTGCATATGAACTTTTGATAAACTGGCAGGAAAGGAACTCCAGACACCTTTTAGGATCTGCATGAGATCTGAAGGAGGAAGAGTGAATTCCCAGGAAGAGCTGGTTCAACACTTAAGCACCTGTCTCTCCCGATGGACTACCCGATGTTGGAAACGGTAGGAAATTAACATCATCAGAACGCACCGTTCCCAGCGAGAGCAGAGAAAGCAGCCGCAATTTCACAGCACAACCCCGAAGTGGCTGGAGCTCAGAGGGTCTCTGAGAATGCGATTAAGTGTTGAGAAGGACAAATTCGACACACACAGACAAGTCGGTCATGTCGCCCCTCCCAAATGGGTAGAAACAAATGCACCACTAAGCAACGAAGCCAAAGCAGGAAAGTCGACTCAAAGCAGTCAAAACGAGACCTGCTCGTGGTGGTGATCTCACTGGACTGGCCCCTTCACTCTTGGCCCTGGGGTGCCCTGCCAGATTGGACAACCTCTCAGACTGAGTGGTTGACCCTGGTGGGGAAGTCAGCTGTCATGATGTTGCCACACGTCCCCTCTCCCAGCCTAGGATGCAAAAGCTGCCTTTTCTCCATTTCCTGTTTCCCCCTCGCCACCGTCGTTCTGTTGGGGCATGTACATGCAAGGAGAGTAGCATTCAGGATTCCTACGTTCTCTGACTCTCTTTTAGCGCCTGCATTGGCTGTTCGCCAAGGCAACTGGAGCGCATTTTCAAAAAGCAGGTGAGTTTGGGGGAAGATCTCGTATCTCCTCCAATATTTTAATTCCCTGCAAATTAGAGCAGTCAGGACCCCCTCGGAAAGGTATATAATCACCCCCGGCGCCTCCAAATTAAAGACCCTCAACAAGGGGGTCCTTCTCCAGGGAAAAGTACCCAGGTGTGGTAGCTGCTTTTAAGACATTCGAGAAGCGACACACAGCTTATATTTCTGATATGAAAACCACTCTGTCTTCGTTGTAAGCAACCATTTGATGGGTGGCATTGCAGTCACGGGTGTGAAACATCTGGTTGTAACCAGAGTGGGGGTGACTGGCTCACCGCGGAGGACGGCAGGTACAAGGTCTTGTACCTGGCCCACACATGCAAATTCCCGCCTGGAAACTGACTCTCCCCTGTCAGAATTCAACAGGTTAATGTCAGCAGCTGGCAGAGGTCTGGCCATGGTTACACTGAGTGCCGCATGGCGACAGGTAAAGGACAACAGAAGGCCCTCAGAGAAGGGACGGCAGATTGTCCGAAGGGCAGGTGCCCTGGCTTGCTACAGCCAGGGGAGAGAACAGGCCCTGACTCAGCGCCAGGATTGGAGGTGCAGGGAAAAGAACCAGAAGACGCCTGGACAGGAAAAAGATGCTGACAAGCACCAGTGATGGGGCACTTACTCTCTCCTCACCAGGCACCATGCCAGGTCTAGGTAAGGTCTCTCATTTGATCCCAGCGAGAGCCCCATTTTACAGAAAGGGAAACTGCCACCATAAGGAAAAGACAGACCCAAAGCAGGAACCAGGAACAGCCCTAGTACCAAAGCACCCAGAAGGCACAGGACTTGAAATCGGTTGCCAAGAAAAATTCAGGAACCTGAATTCTTTATAGTCACGGCAATGAGGATTAAGAGAGATGTGCATCTAAGCCCCTGTGTCTTTTCAGCTGACTCCCCTTTATTGGGCCAGCTGTGCCTATCACACCTCGAGATGGCTGGTGAGGGCTGGCTTGGCGAGGACTGGGACCAGAAAAGGGACGGAGAGGTGTCTGCAATAGATTCCTTCCAAGAGCGGGTGAATGGCCACATGCACTCCAGCCCCCACACTAGTGGGAGAAGAAGATCAATGTATCACAGTAAAAGAACTGGCCCACGAATTTGAGCTCTGTTTACACTTCTGAAATCAGTGCGAATCATTTCCCTGTTCGCAACTGAGATGTTCTGCCGTCATTAATACCTGTTGATAAGTGCAAATTGGGCTGGAACTTCTTTCGCAGAGACCCGTGCTCAAGCCTACCGACAATGCAGTCAAAGCGCAGGTCCCGCTGAAAGTAACACACCATAGAAGTCACCACAGAACTCTGATTCATAAATTGTCTAAATAGTCTTTCCCCACAGACAACATTAGCCCTTTGTTTGATCTCGAGCCAAAACAGTTCTTGGCTCTGATTAGCCGTCAGTGAACAAATGATACTATATTACAGCACCCAGCCACGAGAGTGAACACCTCCCACACTGCGGAGAAGCGGGCATCTCTCAGCCTCAGCCCGCTGCGTCTAGAAGCAGAAAAGCCCAAAAGTGCATGAGAAGAGTTAGATCCTGCCTGGTCTATTGGAAGGGCTAGACAACCTTAAAAGGTGACAGACGTCAGAGCAATCCGTTTCCACTGGTTGGGCCGGACTGTGACATGGAGTCAGGGGGTTTGGATGAGACGCTCAAACAATGACAACACAGTTGCATTCCCAGCTGTGTGAAATGCCCAGCATATCATGATTGCCTTTTCACGCAAATGTCAATGACATAATCCTAACAGGCTTGCAGCGCTCTCACTGGTGTAATAAAACAATGACCCAATTATTGTGGAGGGCTGAGGCAGCAGATGTGATGACTGGGTATGCTGTGCAGGGCACTGTGTGTGATGGACGGGGCACAGTAGGGCAGGAAAGTGTGTGCCGAGGATTTGAAATTTGCCTCCCAAGCCAAAACTCCCACCATTCATCGGGTGGGGTAGGGAGGGGGGGAAAGCCATTCACTATGAAAGTTCCCACTTGTTCTCATGACGGAGGCCAGTTGGGAAAATGTGGCACAGCGCTGATTGAAGCAAATTCTGTTTAAAGAACCAGCCGGTTTGTGGGTATCTGTTTATTTATAACTCTCCCCTCCTCCTCCCCCACACCCAGCTTCAGTTCCGTAAAGGATCTGAGATGGGACTGGAACGCTGAAAGTTTAAGTCCTAAACTGGTCCGGCTGCTTTTCAGGTTGACGACAAAATGAACCGCTGAAAAGGGAGCGCCTTGCTCTAGAGATGCTGCCTCGCTTATTCTCCTTAGCACCTCCCGTCCCCCCTTGTATCCCACAGGGAGAGGAGGGACCTCTTGCACCTCTTGCACACACCTTGTCTCCAGGGCTACATTTTAATGTAAACCAGGGAAATAAACATGAGCCCATAAGCCTGAGGCTGGGAAAATAAAGAACATGGATTCCGGCCCTCCCTCTCTCCCTCATTCATTTACTCAACAAATATTGATTGGTACCTGTTCTGGAACAAGCTCTATTCCAGGCACAGGGGAAGCAAATGAAGAAGCCAGAGTCCTTGCACTTGGAAAGCTCCCAGTCCAGTGGAAGGCTATACTATCAGGGCTGCGGTGGGGTAGCGTGGGGGCTACCAGGGGAACAGATGGTTCCATTCACGGCCTCAGCCTGCCTCGGGTTCAACTTTCCATTCTGCCTCTCGCTACCTGCACGACCTTGGGCACTCTGCTTAACATCTCAGAGCCTCGATTCCCTCATCTGTAAAATGGGGCTAATAATAGAATTGACGTCATTGGGTTATCATGAGGATTAAATGAGATAATCTGGGTAGAACACTTAGAACAGTTCCTGGCACATAGCAAGCATCCAGTCAAAAGTCAGTTTTTTAATGCTTTCTATTCCTTTTGTTTGACTTTCGTAAGACTGTGTCTGGTGATGAGACTCCAAGGACTGGTTTCTAAAACAAAACTGCTTTCAACAAACTCCTCCCTTTAGCCTGATTTTTTTTTTTTTCATTTGGGATGACACAGTTCTGTCATGATTTTTCCCTCAGCAACCATATGTCTGGCAAAAAAAAAAAAACCTCAAGGAAAAAATATGTCCCAGATGCTTTTGTTTATGTCCACCTACTATGTGCCAAGCACCCCACTAGATGAGAGAAACACATTGCCAAGCGGTAAAGACAAGGTCCCTGGCCTCCTGGAGTTTACATTCCAGTGAGAAAGGCAGACTAGAAACAGCCACGTAGAAATAGATATAATTACCCAGAAGGGTGAGGGGGGTTAAGGAAACACAGCCGATAAAAGGAATCTTAGGAGGGCACTAACTGTAGGTGGTCAGAGAAGGCGTATCTCGGGAGGTGACCCTAAAGCTGAGACCGAAAGGTTAAGAAGAAGCCTCCCGGGTCCACAGCAAGAGCAAAGGCAGTCCAGGCTGCAGGAACAGTATGTGCAAAGGCCCTGGGGCAGGAGGAGACTTTGGGAAGGGTCCAGAAATCAAAAGAACAGCGTGACTGAGACATGCAGCCCGGGTAGGGAGGGAACGCAGGCAGGAGTATTATATGCATTTTGAATGAGGACATGGAAAGCCCAGCGAGATTAATGGACTTACCCACAATGCCTTGCACACAGTAGGCTCCATATAATTGTCCGTCAGCAGGGCGGGGCTGGGGCCCTCCGCCTTCCAAATTCGGACTGAGAGTTCCCACCACAACTAGGAATCAGCTACCCAGGAGGACTGAAACATATAGTCTTTTTCGTTTGGTGAATCATAGGCAACACGCATTAGAGTGTAGGGTCGAGTGGCCCCAGCTGCCGTCTGAGTGTAAGGGGCGGGGGTGGGCTCAGACCGCGGCCGAAGCTTTTTAGCATGTTTATGATGAGCTGAAAGCACTCACTGCTTAATTTAAAATACCGCTCACACATACACATACAATTCAGCAGCTGGGGGAGCTGCCAGGAATTGAGGCTAAGTGTAGAAAATTGGAGGATCAGAAATATCGGGTACCCAGCCCGGTTTCCCAGCTCCCACGGGCTGTCTCTGACCCTGTCACAGTCCCATCTCCCCCAATTAACTCCTGGAGGTCAAGACATGGAGCGGGGCAGCCGCGGTTTGGGGGAAGCGGGGGGGTCTCTGCCGAGCCCTCCGTGCCGGCAACGCTACCAGTTCTACCTAGTCTTAAGCTTGCCGGCCTTCCTCTCCATCCACCATGCCTATTAACCACCCCCGCCAAAGCCCAAACCCGCTCTCACGGTGAAGCCTCCCTTTGCGGGGTTCCCCTCATCTTCATATTCTTGGAAATCTGACAGTTGAGAAAACTCATTTGGCCCTGATCACAAATTGCTTGGGCTGGTGGCTGCTTTTTCTAGTGTGTGTATCTTACCTCTCCCACCACAAGGGGGCCCTGGGCACACATTTGAGGAAGGGAGTTGCTTTCTTCTGTCTTCCCCACAGCTCTCAGCACAGGGGTAGGTACACAGCAAGAGTCCCCTGTGCCTCTGCTCATGGATTACAGGATAGTATCATTGCAAAAGCCTTTGGGGCGGAGGAACCGCTCTTGATAGAAAAACAAGAACTTCAACTTGACAAAATGTGAACCCCTCGGGGGCATCCACTTTCCTTCCCACTGCTCCCTTTACACCCATGTATCCTGCTTACAAACTGGAGGAAGCCGCAGCCTTTGCAATCAAAATGCCCCCAAGTCCATCACTTTATTCATAATATCCCTTCTGATGAGGGGCACTCTTTCCCAACACTACCTATCAATCGCCAACTCACTCTTCAAGGTCCAATCCCAAGGCCATCTCCGCCATAAAACTTTCCCAGACCTAACGCATTGCCTTGTCCCTGAACCCTCCTGACACCCTCTGTCTATAGCCTCCTCTAGGCTGTAGGCTGGTGGGCTGGGATAACCTAGGTTCAAAACCCAGGGCCACCACTCCCCTAAACAACCTCAGTTTTCTCTTCTGGAAAAGGGCACAACAACCTGCCTCAGGATTCTGGAAGTTGCCAATGAAATAATAATATCCACAGCCCACTCAGCACAAGCCTGGGTCTAGGGAGCTTAGCAAGGGTCACGCAGCAGCAGCATCTTCATCCTCTCTGGGAAGCAGGGCGAAGTAACAGTTAAGAGCGCGTGGGCTTGGGAACCAGCCATATCTAGGTTCCAGGCCTGGTGCCACTACGTCCTAACCGTGTGACCTTGGGCCGGTCACTTCCTCTCTGAGGCCCAGTTCCCTTAACGTGTGAAATGAAGTCATCACAGTTTCCCTGCCCCATCACAGGACCTGTTGGGAAGGTCCAAAGACATAACGTACACGGGGTAAAAAAGCCAGCTCAGCCCAGGGCCCGGCGCGTCGAGATTGCTCATGCAGGTCTACACTCTGCTACAACCTATACAACTCCTTTAAGGGCACAGATAACACTTGACGTATCTTTGCATCGCTCCCTGCCTCAGCCTAGCCCAGAACCTCTGCAGCTGGCAGGCCCACAATAAATCATTGTTGAATTGAATCGAAAACCCAAACCAGATGTGCCTCCTCCCCTGTCAAATGAAGCTTTCAAGCTGGCAGGCTGGACTTGCCGCCCCCTTCAGCTCCCCCTCCCTCCCTGCGAAGGGCTCTGGGGAACGAAGCAGGAGGGGATGGGAAGAGCGGAGGGCCAGGCGGGACAAGCTGGGTAGGAAGCACACGCGGGCCGCTCCCGGGGACTCTGGGCAAACTGCCTGGGAAAGGGTGTTCTCCTGAGGTCTCCGCTGAATGAAAAGAGGCAGGTTTGATCCGCAACGTGACACATCAAAAAGCCCCTGACCCATCCAGGGTCGAGCGGTGGAGGAAACCCACGTCTCCTCCCCGACACTGAAACCCAGACGTAAGCGAAGGTGTCGGGAGAAAGGTCCCTTCTCCTTCAGCAGAGACGCTGAAACTCAGGCTCAGAGAGGTTCGCCTTGGAAACTGGGAGACTGGGCTTCAAAGCAGGGTTCGACCGGGGACAGGACAACTTTCACCATGTAGCCACCTGGCCTTGAGGTTAGTCTTGCTTCAGAGGAACAGAGAGATGTATTTATTTCACACACACACACACACACACACTCAAGATCCCTGGGAAGAGAACACAGCTTTACTGGGGAAAAAATACACCCTCCCCCAATGCGAATCTGTTGAAAGCTACAAAGACACTTGAGCCTTCAGTGTTTCTGAGCCAGAGCTGTGTAGTCGGTGCACAGGGTGTCATGTGCTATCCAGCACAGCGTCGAGATGAAGAGCCAGACACCAGAATGTGGCCGCCTGGACTGTAACTCTGGGTGTGTCACATACTAACCTGCCTGACCCCAGGCAAGTGACTGAGCTTCCAGGTGCCTCTGTTCTCTCATCTGTCAGTAACAGTACCTCCTTACAGAGTTGTCTATGAGAATGCACCGAGCTAGTGTTTGTAAAGCACCTTCCATGTGCCTGGTGTGACTGTTTGTTAAAAATAATGCATACCAAAAAAAAAAAAAATTTAGGAGTTCCTGTCATGGCGCAGTGGTTAAGGAATCTGACTAGAAACCATGAGGTTGCAGGTTCGATCCCTGGCCTTGCTCAGTGGGTTAAGGATCCGGCGTTGCCATCAGCTGTGGTGTAGGTCGCAGACACGGCTTGGATCCCACGTTGCTGTGGCTGTGGCGTAGGCCAGCAGCTACAGCTCCAGTTGGACCCCTAGCCTGGGAACCTCCATATGCTGTGGGAGTGGCCCTAGAAAAGGCAAAAAAATAGAAAATAAAAATAAATAAAAGTAAAAATAATGCATACCTCTGTCCCTATACAACCATTGGTTAAATCAAAAGAAATGCATACCTCTGTCCCTATAGGACTATTTGGTAAAGACAAATAAATGTCTACCTCTGTCCCTCTGTGGCAAGACTAGCCTAGAGGTGGGGTAGTCCAGGGGTTAGAGCATGCCTGCAGCGTTAGCTGAACCCTGCCCAGTCTCAGGATTTCATTGCTGAATCTCTTTGGACCTCAGTTTCACCGTCTCTACCATGAGGATACTAACAGTTCTGATCCCAAAGGCCGATTGGAGTTTTAAATGCAGAAGCTCCAAATTCCTGGACACAGCGCCTGATCCAGCAGAGGGAGGAAGCACCCAGCAAAGGCAAAGTCCTCATCATCTGAACCTCGGAGCATCCCGCGTCCCAGTTTTTTTCGTTTGTTTTTTTGTTTTGTTTTGGTTTGGGTTTTTTTTTGCCTCTTCTGCTTTAACACATGATATGTAGTTTTGGAAATTCTGCCTCAGCAAAGGAACAATTTCATCGTTTTGCCGGTGAAATTCCTAAACATTTTATTCGAGAGCCAGACAAGGGAGAAACACGTTTGGTCACTTCTAAACCAAGAAAACATGGGCACTCCAGTTTCCCCACTCGGTAAACCTGACCACCCCCCCCCCGCCACTGCCACCACCAAAGTTGCAAAAGTCACTGTGCAGGACAAAAATCGAAGGAATGAGTATTTTACTGCAAACAAAAGCCATCTTTGTTTGCTGCCCAGCTTGGGAAGAAAAAAAAAAAAAATACCTCAACCCAGGAGCTTGGAAAATTCTTGAAAGTTCTCATTTTATTCCAGCAAATCCAACCGAATTGGCAAGACTCCTGGCCATGTGAACCTGAATCAGAATGAGTCGCCTCTACCCACTGCCCTCCCCCACAGTGCCCAGAACTCAACAGGGTCCACAGGGCATCAATACACATTGGTTGTCAACTCGTGCATGGGAGCCCAATTCCATTTCTACAATGTCGGCTATGTTGCCAAAACACTCAGAAAGCAGCGCTAAAGAACATTTTGAAAACAGGAAAAAAAAAAAAAAAGCATCCATCAACTCACCACTCTAACACAACTCTTAATTTTGTGTGGAAAGTTCTCTTCCAGTCTTTATCCACGTGCAGACATATTTTTACAGCACTGTAGTCATAGGGAAAAACTGCAGCAGCTTTAGCCAAGAACCAGATACCATACAGATCATGTCACTAAACTTTCCAAGTGAGGGCTTTTTCTTCCCTCATTCACTCCATTCATTCAGTCAGTCAGCCATTCGACAAACATGGAATGAACCAGCCTCTGGTGCTATGCCCTGGGGAGTGCGGAGACAGAGATGACTAAGTCACCGTCCCGCCCTCAAGCAGCTCCCAGTTTAGAGGGAGAAACAGACAAGTCAGCAGGAAATTAGAACACGCTGTGATCAATGCATAAATACTGTGAACAACGCACAGAAGAGAAGCATTCGAGGTGGGAGAGGTGGGGAGAACAGCGGGGTGGGGGAAGGGGAGACCGGACAGAACCTACACAAAGACATGAAGTTAGGAGAAAACAAGGTGTCATCAGGTAGCCAAAAATAGTTCAGACTGGCTGGATCCTAGGCAGATGGCCGTGGATGCCGCGAGAAAGGAAGAAGGGGGGGGGCAATCATTAAGATGAAAGGTTTCGGTTTCATTCTGAAGACTGTAGGGGAGCTTCGGAAAGATTGAATTGAAGCAGGGTAGTAGCGCAGTCAGATCCACGTTGGAGGAAGATTGCTCCAGCCACAGAACGGAGGGTAGATGGCAGGATATGAAACAGGTAACAGGGGGACCACTTGGCAGGCTGTCACAGTCATCGATCAAGATAAGGAGGGTCTCAGTGATGGAGATGGCTTCTCCTTAGCACGCTGTGCCGCCTTACCAGGTGACCTAACCTCTCTGTGCCTCAGTCTCCTCTGTAAAGCAAGAATAATAACAGTAGCCTCTCCCGTGTGGCGCTGCGGGGAGGACGGGATGAGATACTGCATGCAAAGCTCCTGGCACAGGGGCTGGTACCCCGAAGACACTCAAGACATGTTCCTTCCCCTTCCCCTCATTCCCTCATCTTCCACCTCACCCTTCCTTAAAGGCTGGCACGGTATGGATCATAGAAGTGGCCGAGGCAGGATTCTAACCCAGACAGTCTGACTCCAGAGGGCAATGCAGAAAGTTTGAAAGTGCCGTTGTCAGGACAGTTACTTAGGAGGATTGTTTAGCCGAATCGAGGGCCCAGCTGAGGTTGGAAACTATGACTTTTGAGTGGGACTAATCAACAAAGTGATGGGATTTTCTCCAGCAGTGTTCCTCCATCTGGGTGTAAGCACAGAGGAGGAGGCTGTCAGTTAAATTTATCCAGGTTTGGTTTTTTGCCTAGTGGATGTGTCAGAGAGACACAGGGCAAGGGAGTTGGAGGATATAGGCAAGATCCTGAAGTCTACATTCCGGGAGTTAGGCAAACAGACCTGGCTTCAAATCTCATCTCTGCCCTGTACTAGCTGTGGGACTTTGCCTAAGTCATTCAACCTCTCTGAGTCCCAATCACCTCGTTCAAAAAAACAAAATAACAACAGTACCTGTCTCATAAAGTTATTGTGAGAATTACATGAGGTTATTAAAAGGATGTTGTAAGATGCTTAGTATGTGCCTGGCACATACCTATTCATTCTATATCATCATCATCAGCATTTTCAAGCATGGAAAGGGGAAGGAACGAGGGGAGTGGGAAAGGCGGAGGAGGTGGGAGAACGAAGGGGGCTCCAGAGCCTGGAGAGCCTCTTGAGGCAAAAGGATGAGCTTTGAGGTCAGTGGGCAGGATGTGGATGGCGGGGGGCTCTGAGATGATGCAGTTCCCACCGATGATGAAGCATGGTATGGCTAGAATGGGGGTGTGTCCTGCACATGGATCATGGATGTCAACTCACCCAGGATGATGTCAGAACTTGGGGTGGAGAAGAAGACAGTGAGCCAGATGTCGAACTCTTCCTTGAATGGGTGAGGGGGATGGTGTGACCAGGAGGGGGTGTCTAAAAAGAAGAGTCGATGAGGAGAGGAGAGGAGAGAAGGTGCTGTAGCCAGATGGCATCAAAAGGAGGAGTTCTTGGCCGAAGGCGGAGGAGTAACGATCTGGACGCAAACAGGGGAAAGCCAGAGCACAGACCCCACCTCCCAGCCCTAGGGTGTCTGTGCTGTGGGAGTGTAAGCAGTGTCCAGCCACCAGAGGGCGCTGCAGGCAAAGCCGTGAGCTCCTCCGCGGAGATTCAGGTTTCAGCGCTTCCACACGCAGAGGTAGAGAGCCCTGTGCTGTGAGGCTTATTTAGAGTTTAAGAGGAATTGCTTCCCGTGGGGATCAGAGCAGAGTGGGAGAGGGCAGTAGGAGGGAGATGGATAAGTCAGGGCTGGTGGGGAGCGGGGAGCACAGAGCAGAATGGGTGGGGGGATGGGAGAGGACACATGATGGGTAGGGAAGCTCACTTTTGGGCTGTAGCCAAGGACTGGGGGATGTGAGGCTTGGTGGGATTAACTGTCCTCAGACTTCCAAATGAAGCTTTTTTCCCTTTACATCTTTTGTTTATTATAAAAGTCACACATGCTTGTTTCAAACAATTCTCATCATTACTGAAGTGAAAATCCACCTCCCCCATCCCTCTCCGCAGAGGTAACCACTGTTGACAGTCTGTCTATCTTTCCGGATTTGTTTTTCCTCTATGAATAGCATATAATATCCTTCATGAAAATCAGATCCTATTATCCTAATTCTTCGGCACCTTGCTTTTATCACAATACTGTATTGGAGACATCAATCAGTATATAAAATGCATCAGTATATAAAGATCTAGCTCATCCTTACTTGTGGCTACCTTGTCACTGTCATCATCACAGTATTCGTGGGGACAGTAACGGGTGGCAGTTATTGAACGCTCTATGCCAGTACTGTCTAGTTGATATGCCGTAGGGATTAACTCATTTACCCTTCACGACTTTATGAAGGAGGTATTATTTTTCCATTTTACAGATGACAAAGATGGGGACACAGAGAGGTTTAGAAACGTGGACCAAGTCACACAGCTCATAAGGGTGAGAGGAGGAAGTCAGACCTCGGTGGTCTGACCGTAGAGCCCAAATTCTTAATCATTAGCAGTGTCGCTTAATGTGCCCTTATTTGGATGTGCTGTACATTATTTATAAATTACAGCTTATGATGCCCATCCTCCACTGATGTCATTTAGGTTATTTCCAATTTTTTTCTGTTTACAAATATATTAAAGGAATATATTTGTTTAAATGAATCATTAGGGAGTTCCCGTCGTGGCGCAGGGGTTAACGAATCCGACTAGGAACCATGAGGTTGTGGGTTCGGTCCCTGGCCTTGCTCAGTGGGTTAAGGATCTGGCGTTGCCGTGAGCTGTGGTGTAGGTTGCAGACGCGGCTCGGATCCTGCGTTGTGTGGCTCTGGCGTAGGCCAGTGGCTGCAGCTCCGATTAGACCCCTAGCCTGGGAACCTCCATATGCCGCGGGAGCAGCACAAAGAAATAGCAAAAAGACAAAAAAAAAAAAAAAAGAATCATTAAATGAAGATCCTTATAAGAGCATTTGAAAAATGGTAAACTCCCGAAAGAAGACTTGCTGGGTCAAATAATATTTCAAGTTGCTGTCTAGAAGTTGTGCTCCTTCAGACAAGCACTGAGAGCACATCCATGTGCCTGATTCACCATATCCTCACGAGTACTGGGGTTTAGCAACCTTTTAAGTTTCTGCCAGGCTGTGAGGTGAAAAATGACATTTCTACCATCTCAATGCTGTTTTAATTTGCATTATTTTTACTTAATCATTCCTGAGGCTATGAACCCTTTTTGTTCTTTTTTTTTTTTTTTTTCTGGCTGCACCCACGGCATGCAAAAATTTCCAGGCGAGGGATTGAACCTGTGCCACAGCAGTGATAATCCCAGATCCTTAACCCATTAAGTCACCAGGAACTCCTGTGAACATTTTTTTATATGGCATAAACCCTTCGCGTCTTCTCTGTGAAATGCCTGTTCATTACTCTTTGACAATTTTTCTCATCATGTTGTCACTGATCTACAGAAGCTCCCTCATTCATTCTTTCGACAAGTATTTATTGAGCACCTACTGTGTGTCAGACCCTGCCCTGGGACTAGGAACACAGTGGTGAATAAGCAAAGCCTTAGCTTTCATGAAGCAGCCATGTAGGTAGAGGAAACAGATACGATGCAAATCACTAAATAATGTAACTGCTGCTCATGGTGAGTGCTGTAAAGAAAATAGTGCACTTCCTATAATGGGGCTCTTGCAATAGTATGAATAATAATATCTGTCTGCCTTTGCCTTTATCCTGGTTTGTCCTTTGTCTTTCAACTTTGCATGAGACATCTTTTGCCCAGGCAAAGGTGTTCAATTTTTTTTCACGATCAAATCTATCGTTCTTTTTCTTTACAGTTCCTAAGGTGGTTTTTTTTTTTTTTCTTTTTCCGCTTGCCTCGCAGTGTTTTAAAAAACATTCTCCTATGCTTCCTTCCCATCTTTCAATGGTTTCTCTTTAACAATCGAAACTTCTGACTAAGCTGAGCCCTCACTGGGAATAAGGAGTGAGGTAGAGACTCAGCTGTATTTTTTCCGGTGGCAGGGCCGTTGTCACAGTAAATGGCACCATGGATTAAACGGTGTGTCCTTCTCCCCAGAGATGGTGAAGCGAGGCTCACAGACAGGAAGAGCCTTGCTCAGGGTCACAGAGCAAATGAGGGGTGGCAGAACTAGGCAGAAATGTAAGGTCCCAAGGGTCGCTGACCTGCGCCAAAAGTTGTTGTCTGCGGTCACAGTGCCACTTTCCCATTCCGGGGAGCCTCCTGACCTCTCGCTCAGAGACAGGAGTGCAGCGGCCCAGGGCAGCTCCACTGCCTATAAATAGGCCACCACCTGCTGATCTGTGCTGAGCTACTTTACATCGAAGCAGCTTTGTCTGCCAGGGGCTGGGCGCAGAGGGCAGACAGCTCTGCCGTGTAGGAATCAAAATAGGAAGTGTCTACTCTAAATAAAGAAATCTGGCGTTGTTTTCATTCAGTGGCTGACGGAGCAGCTGCCGGCCCCGGGGAACCTTCCAAGGGGGCTGCCTCGAATTAGGCGGAAGCTATAAGCTGGCGGTTTGGAGCTTTCAGGGCCTTTCTGAGGTCTCAGCTAGAACAAGTCTAGAATCCAGAGGTTATCTTGAAAGGACAAGGGTTTGCACCACCTCCAGTGCCTCGCACTCCATCCCACGTGGTGTCTTCTCTGCAGACTCTCTCATCTCTGTGCACGTTTCCCGGGGCTGCAGACACCCCCTCCCCCACCTCCTCCCCCTAGGAGACAGGCGTGCAGCACCGGTCTCAGGGGAAAAAAGAAAAATGAAGTGAGAGTTAGAACATTCAGGTGACATTAAAAAAAAAAAAAAGAGGAGTTCCCGTCAGGCGCAGTGGTTAACGAATCCGACTAGGAACCATGAGGTTGTGGGTTCGATCCCTGCCCTTGCTCAGTGGGTTAACGATCCGGCGTTGCCATGAGCTGTGGTGTAGGTTGCAGATGCGGCTCAGATCCTGCGTTGCTGTGGCTCTGGTGGAGGCTGGCGGCTACAGCTCTGATTCGACCCCTGGCCTGGGAACCTCCATATGCCACGGGAGCAGCCCAAGAAATGGTAAAAAGACCAAAAAAAAAAAAAAAGAAAGAAAGAAAGAAAGAAAAAAAGCTCATATTTTCCTTCAGTTACCGGGAGATTTTCGGTCAAAGTGTTCGAACAAAATTGGTGGATAATTGTCTCCATTATTTTGCTTGGCTTTCCATGGATAGACACAGCCGAACCTATCTGCAGGATCTTAGCATCCTGCTAACCTCGGCGGGTATTTTGTGGCTTCTCTCCTAAACCTCGAGTAAAATTACTGTTTGTAATAAGGTAAAACAAGCTCGTAGCCTCCCCTCTGTCCCCCGACCCCCTACCTACACACTGCGGAGATTTAGGGTCATTCTTCCCACACCAGCCATCTCTCCAGCCAGTCCCAATGTCAGATAGTCCCACCACCAACACGATGGGAAGAGACCTGAGTTCCAGCTCCAGCTCTGCCATGGCTGGCTGTGTGACCTGGGGCAAGTCACTGCCCTGCTCAGGGACTCGGGCAGCTTCTGGTAAAATGAGAAAGGTCAGTCTGGGTGGATTCCCTAACCCAGCTCCTCATCACAAATCACCAGTGGTGGAGTTCCCACTGTGGCACAACAAGATCAGCAGCGTCTCTGCAGTGCCAGGAGGCAGGTTCGATCCCCAGCCCAGCACAGTGGGTTAAAAGAGCCAGCATTGCCGCAGCTGCAGCGTGGGTCACAAATGTGGCTCGGATCTGATTCCTGGCCTGGGAACTCCACAAGCCGTGGGGTGGCCAAAAAAAAAAAAAAGAAAAAGAAAAAGAAAAAAAAATCAGTGATACTGATTAATAGATTCTAAGCTCCAGTTCTGACTTACTGAATCAGACTAAGCGTTAGGGGCCGCTGTATCTGTATTTCAACAAAACACCCAGGAGTTCCTGTGGCTGTGGTTAACGAATCTGAATAGGAACCATGAGGTTTCAGGTTCGATCCCTGGCCTTGCTCAGTGGGTTAAGGATCCGGCATTGCCGGGAGCTGTGGTGTAGGTTGCAGACGCAGCTCAGATCCCACGTTGCTGTGGCTCTGGCGTAGGCCGGTGGCTACAGCTCCAATTCAACCCCTAGCCCAGGAACCTCCGTATGCCACGGGAGCAGCCCAAGAAATGGCAAAAAAAAAAAGAAAAAACAAAAACAACAACAAAAAAAAACACCACCAACAACAAAAAAACACCCAGTGATTCCATGTGCAGGCGGGTTTGGGATCCAGTGAACTAGATGACTTCAAGGTCACTTCCACCTCTGACATTAGGTGTTTGGATACCTCCCTCAGTATTTCTGTGTTTGATCTCTAAAAAGGATGCTCCCTTTCACCTGCCCCAACCCTATGCAAAGGGAACCCTCCCCCACTTTTTCATCCGGAGCCCCGAAGGCCTCTGGCATTCACTGGTCAGACACTGAGTAGAGACCCAGGAGGAAGGGGTACACACATTATTGCTGGGGGAGGAGGCCAGGAGAGAAGAAAACAGCAGTAGTAACAACACAGCAACAACAGAAAAATGGGGGACTAGATCCGCCTGAAGGTCAAGGCAGCCTGAGATACCCCACTTCCTCAGGATATACAGGATATGCATTTTGTAGGGACCACACCTGAGGCTCATGTTCCCTGGGGTCATCTAGGCCCCAGCCCAGGTAACACAATGCAAAGAGGTACGGCCATGCTAAGAAACAGCCTTCTTTGAGTTGGCGAGGTCTTATGGCTCCTGAGCTTGCTACTAGCAAGCGAGCGCATGGACACATGTCTCTCAGCCACTGGGACCATCTGACCTCAGTCCTTAGGTCTAAGCCTGACCCGGGACAAGAGACCTGTAAGAAGCACTGGGCCTTGGCATGCGGACACTCCGGCCTTGGGGAAAGCTCTGAACTAGGACCCTCTTCCCGTAACTGGCACCCTGCCTTCTTTCAACCATCAAGAGCCCCCATTTCCAACCAGCTTTATCCCCCCACTCTCCTGCCCTAGATCCCTGACTTCCTGGCTCTATGCTCGAGTCCACATTCATTATTCATTCTCGAAGCGCCTGCTATTTACTAAGCACCTACTCTGACCTGGCACTGGGTTAATTAGGCCAATTGGAAACAAAACAGACATGATCCTGGCCCTCAGGAAGCCAACAGGCTAGCACAGTAATTGTCAACCTCATCAGAGCCAACCCTTCTTTTTTGATCATAAATATTTTTGTAGCACCCCTTTATTGTCCTAAAATTAAAATCATAGACATAATAATATGTGTAAATACATAAATTCGAAAAGATCAAGAAACATCCTGCCACACAAAGAGGAAATGAAAGTAATTCGTAATCAACTGCAATGTATTGAAATACGGAAATGTTCACGCCAGACGACACCAAAAGACTCGATGAAGTAGGCAAAGGCTAGTGCCTTCATCTAGAAGTCCCGCAAATGCAATGGCCACCCATGCAAACTGCTAAGGGATATTGTGCTGCCAACTCTAAATTCCAAAAGCAGCATGACAATGGTCAACATGATTTTTTTGAAATGGGGGGGGGGGGCATTTCTGGATAAACCTCTGGGAAAAGAAAAAAAAAAAAAAAAAAAAAGAGACCTCCGATCTGATCTTCCCTCCCCTTACACAAGTTTCATTAACACTGTGTGCGGGGAGCTGGGGAAGCAAAATATTCGATGCATGTATGCAAAATATTTATAGTACACGTTCTGACCATTGTAAGTGAGGTCTTCACCTTCCCCAGAAGTCCAACAGGACATTCGAAAATCATACGGGATGTTGGACCAGTCTTCATTTTGCCCGGCTGTCCTGGGCAGTAGGGGACATCAAACATCTCCATTTCCTGTCCACTAAATGACCTCACAGCCCCCTAGGGGGCAGTATCGGCTCAGTTTCGAATCACCGGTCCAGCCTTTTCGTTTCTCTAGGGCTTTGTCTGGTTCTCCCCCAGACTCCCATCCCCTTCACCCCTGTCCCCAAGGAATGGGGACCCATCCTTGCTATCAGTGTCCAGTGAGACTCCTAAGCCTCACCCCCTCTTGATGGGTTCTGCGAGGCTGGGCAGGTCTGCTCTGCGTCCACCCAAGGCAACTGGATTGCAACCTGTTGTAGACCGTCCCTTTGGGTGCCCCCACTGAGCTGGGCTCCCATGGCGGGGTCTCCTACCCCATGCCAAGGGGTGCCGCTACTCGCGGAGAGCAGCCCTTCAAGTCTGCAGCTCAGCCCCCAGCCCCATCCATCCCCACCCGGGCAGTCACTGATCAGGACAACAGGTCCAAGTACCACCAGCTTGGAATTTGGGTCTCGCCAGATCCCTGTGGTCTTTGGCAGGACATCTAGATTCCCTTAAGATATTGAAAGACAAAAGAATAACCTTCGGCAAAGAGGAAGACAAAGAGAGTTGGCCAGCCTCAGGGCTTTCCTATACCAGCCTTTAAACAGCGTTCTCGTCAGCATCACCCAGATAGTCCCCAAACATTTGAGAAGCCAGCCGAGTTCCCTCCAGCGCACTAGAGCCAAGAGTACGTGCTCCGCAGTCAGACAGACCTTGGGTTCAAGTCCAAGGTCTACTTTATCCTGCTGAGGGACTTTAGGAGCTTTACTCTAATTTAACGCTAGCTAGACACTCTGAGCTGCAGTTTGTTCATTAGGAGAAAAAAAAAAGGCAATAACAATAATAATAATAATAATAGTACCTACCTTCACCGTGTCCTTCTAAGGATGAGGTGAAATGAATGCCTATAAGATGCTTAGCAGAGTGCCTAGCACACAGTAATCCACCCGAAAAAGATAGTTATTGTTGCCATTCTGGGAATCACATGGTGTGTACTGAAAACTGGCTTCTGCTAACTTTACTTGTCCCTTTCTGCATGTTTCCACTTTATCTTCCAGACCAAGTTAGAAGTTTTTGTGAGGCTGACCAGGATGGGTCTGCATCTGGGTTGACGTTCCATCTGCTGAGAAATACCAAGCTGGGGAAGATCTGAAAGGCTCACTCTCCACCCAGAGAACGAGAAGCCTTTTTAATTTTTTTCGATCCTGTCTCATGCACAAAAACAATCTAGGAAGTAGTTCATCGAGCAGACCAGAATCGGGGAGCAGGATTAATTAGGAACGAGACTTAAACACAACACCCACTTTCTTAGAAAATGCAAGAACTGTCTGAAAAGGTGTCTGGCAGAGTTGGCTGCATGGTGAATCACCTCAAGCCGTGTCTGCATGGTGCCAGAGCTTTCGGAGGAAAAGGAAAGGGGGAAACACAATCAATCATCCAGGTGCCAAAGAGAGCATTCAGTTCCTGTGCAGAGACGATATTAAAAAGTCATCTCAGTGCAAGCAGCTAGATTAAGGCAACAGACATCCCGAAGGTTCTGACCTGTTTGTTCAGCATTAACAGAGGAAGGTGACCAACCCAGGAACCACTGAAAGGAACATCCAGGCATTCATTAATGGTTCAAAATTTATTGAGCACCTACTATGCGTGTGGCACTGTGCAGGCTACAGAAAGCAGAGGATTATGAGAATCAGTCCAGAACCTTCCACTGAAGGTGGCTATGCAACTGGAGAGGCGGGGTGGGGGAGGGGAGAACAAATCCCTAGACAAAGCAATAGAAAGCCCTTCAGCTAGGCCTTTCAGAGTAGCTGACATCCTTTTTTTTTTTTCTTAGGGCCACACCGGAGGCATTTTGAAGTTTCCAGGCTAGGGGTCTAATCGGAACTACAGCTGCCAGCCACAGCCACAGCCACAGCCACGCCAGATCCCAGCGGTGTCTGCGACCTACACCACAGCTCATGGCAACGCCAGATCCTTAACCCACTGAGCAAGGCCAGGGATGGAACCCGCATCCTCATGGATCCTAGGCAGGTTCATTAACCGCTGAGCCACGAAGGGAACTCCCAGAGTAGGCTAACATCCTTTTAGTTGCTGTAATTAGGCTCTCAAAATCAAGCAGCTCAGATGTTTTGCTATTTGGTGAAAGAAAGAAAAATATGTTTGTGCTGACTGAGGTAGCTTTTGACTTTACAAGGACTTACGTGTATCAGGCAGATCTGGGTTTAAGTTCGGGCTTTGCCGCTTTACCAGCTGTGTGATCTTGCCCAGGTTGCCTAACCTCTCTGAGCCAGTTTCTCCCTGTGCAATTTGAAGGTAATAACAGTACCATCTCTGAAATATTGGCGTGAGGATTAAAAGAGATAACTTGGGTAAAGCACTGGGCATAGAGCCAACCTCATAGTTCACGTTCCCTAAAAAGTAGCTTGCTGTAGTCGTTAAAAGAGAGAAAATGGCCATCACTAGCATTGACCAGAGACATCTAGAAACTCTGAAAAAAAAATTCCATCCTCTCGCACCAGCATCAAGGGCGGGTTCCCCTCCCTTCCCCTCCCTTCCCCTCCCCTCCCTTCCTTGGAGCGCTGGCCTTCTCTGGGATGAGCCAGCCAGGGCTGCTAGGTTGGGAAGGTAAAGCATTCCCATGACAGCTCCCCCTCCCCGCAGCTTAATCTGGCTTTTATGCTGCCACCTACTCGCCCAGAAGGGGCTCGGTTTTCTGCCTTTGAGGCCCCTCCCTGGGAGCTCTTGGTCATCTAATTTCAATCTTCCTCCCTGTGCAATTTGGCATCCTACATCTCCTTCCCCGAGGTATAACAACACAGGAAAGGATAGAAACATTATAATGTGACCTTTTAAAAAAGAATGACCTGTATGTAAAAATCCATCAGCGCCTCTTAAAAAATGCATGTACACCAAACCCCACAAAAGGCTCTGACTCATGCTTGGGCGAAGCAACAGGCACACCTGAATAGATTTTTTCTCATTTGACTGGTGAAAATTTCTCTCTGGATCTGCCATCACAGTATGCATAGTTTCCATTCCCAAAGGAAACTCTTGGGGTTCTTAAGCGAAATCATCACAGAACGCGGGTGACAGACTCTGCTTCTGAAAACGCTACCATGTGTAGTATTTTGCTGCTTTCCTGGTTATGAACACAACACATTTTGCCTCTGAGTCAAATGTTTTTACTTAGGCCAGGAAAAATCGTGAGTTACAGGAAATCTAACAGGCTTAATTAGTGAGGCGTTTAAGTTAAGCCAGTGATTTTGCAATAACCCAGCCTAAGTCAGGCTCACTCCCCACATTTAGTGGGAAATAAGTGATCAGAAATGGCCTTTAGCAACCTTGTTAGAGAAAAGACACATGAGGCGTGCACCAGCAAGGTTGGTTCTCCCAAGGTAACAAATGGCAGGTTGAGGTCGCTGTAATTATCAACAGTGCTTTTTGCATGCAGGTTCCTATTACATGTGTTACCTGTTGCTTTCAGCCTTCTGTAATTACAGTTTCTTCTGGTCAGCTCGTGCTGTTTTCCCTGCCTTTTACCAACCAGCACGCTTGGGAGAAAGTCATTCATGGCCCCTCGAGTTTGCCCTGTAAGTGTATTTTAAAAGGCAAAGCTTCTTAGCCCAGCCAAATAAAAGTGATTGGAAAAGTTCACCATAGAAACGGGAAACCTATTACGTGTAATGGCTGAGCTCTTTGCAGCTCGATCCGGAGCACTAGGCTACAATTTCAGAATGAACGAACCCGGAAAGGCTTCAGAAGATAGCCATGAAGATGATTAAGGGATTGGAAAAGAGGATCTAGGGGGAAAGGTGAAAGGTATTAGGATTATAAGGACGATTTAGTCCCAAGAGGGAGGGGAAAAAAAAAAAAAAAAGAATGAAGGAGGCAGACCAGCTATTCTTCCTCACTAGTAATGGCACAGAATACATGGATGGTGGCCTGAGACACTTGAGGTGTAAGAACTTCACAACAATGCATCTTCTTCACCAGCAACGGCCGATCGCTCTGCGGTCCTAAAACACTGGTAGAGTCCCAAGCACGTATTGGCCTGTGGGCACTGGGGAAGTGCACAGGCTAATGAGGGAGAGAAAGCAAAGAGACGGTGGATGCTGTCTATCATAGAAGGTATTTGGAATGCTTTGGATGTCCGTTTAAAAGGCTAGAGGGCGGGGTTCCCGTCGTGGCACCATGGTTAACGAATCTGAATAGGAACCATGAGGTTGCAGGTTCCATCCTTGGCCTCGCTCAGTGGGTTAAGGATCTGGTGTTGCCATGAGCTGTGGTGTAGGTCGCAGACATGGCTCGGATCTGGCATGGCTGTGGCCGTGGTGTAGGCTGGAAGCTGCGGCTCCAATTAGACCCCTAGCCTGGGAACCTCCATATGCCTCAGGTGCGGCCCTAGAAAAAAAACAAAACAAACAAACAAAAAGGCTAGAGGGTGCATATATTTGCTTTCTTAGGGCCACACCTGTGGCATATGGAAGTTCCCAGGCTGGGGCTCGAATCGGAGCTGCAGCTGCCAGTCTACGCCCCAGCCCAGCCACGCCAGATCTGAGCCACGTCTGCAACCGACATCACAGCTCACGCCAACACCGGATCCTTAACCCACTGAGCAAGGCCAGGGATTGAACCCACATGGGTACTAGTTAGATTCATTTCTGCTGCGCCACAACAGGAACTTCCCACATAGCATAATAGATCACCTCCGATGCGGTCTGAGGCCACACCCAGGCATCACGTAGGTTCATATTTCAGGAGCAAAAACACATGAATATTCACACTGATGTGATAAAGACTATAAATAGCCTCATGCCAGTTCAAGTTTTACTGCCATAAACTTCAAGTTTTGAGTTTGCCATAAACTTACAAAAGGCCCTCAGTGTTCAGAGCCTTGGGGGCTTGGGAGGGATAGATACGGGGCTGTGGACCTGTCTGGTCCAGCAGGAGGACTTGGGAAAGACAAGGGGACTTTTGGCTGCGGACAGAGCAGCATGTGTCTCCAATGTGCTCTGAGGCCTCAGTACCATGGACACCTTTTGAGGAAGATGGCTCCGTGTGTGTGTGTGTGTGTGTGTGTGTGTGTGTGTAAAAGCAGGAGGACCCCCTCAGGTCAGTCCCCTTTCAGCGCCTATAAAGTGGCCCCTGGCAATGTATCTCAAAGGAATTAACCAAATGGTCAGTAAATGGTTTTGGTTGTGATTATATTGATTTCAAACCCTTGGCCCCATGGTCTCCCTGGGCAAGGCCACAGAATTTCAGAATCAGCATCCTCCCGTGAGGTCTGCTGGGTGCGGGAGAATCACCAAGCATGATGAGGGGGGGGTGTGTGTGTGACATTTTCCTTCTTAAGCTGAGTTCCATGAAGAGACCACCTGAAAAGCCTACAGGGAGGAGCACCTGAGCGGCCTCTGCTGTGACCTGGGGGACACCCCAGTTAGCCTCCACCCCGCCAAGCAGCTTTACTTAGGAGCTAATGTCCCTTGAGGGGGGAACACCCCGTGAACCCTGCCACACCCTCAGAAGTTGTTTGCTTCCTGAAGGAAAGGGGGGGGGGCGCTATCCTTGAGCTCAGACTCCTGTTTCCAGTCAGAAAAAGGAGACCCCCCCTCGGCGGCCATTTTCACCCACCTACCCGCAACCATCACCGACACCCAAAACTGAGAGAAACCGAGGCCCTCTTTTTGCGTTTAGATCCCCCCACCCCCACAAGCACGGCCTCCTCCCCAGTCCTCCTCTCCGCCCTCTGGGAATCCAAGCCCATTTCAGGATGAGCTCAGCCTCCAACCCCTCCCTCTGAGGCCCGACTTCCCAACCTTGGTGATTCCAAAGCACACAGCTGTTGCAACACATGGGGCCCACCCTGGGCCAAGCCGAGCCGGGGACACAGCCTTCAGCCGGCTGATTTCCCACACCCCCACGCCCCACCCCTGCTCGCCTGGCTTTCCTCTTCCCTGGGGAATCAGCTCCCTGCACCCCTTCCCTCTCCTCCCCTGACAGGACAGGCTCTGGTCAAGGAATCTGCACTCAGATGTAAATAAGAACCCTGCCTGGCCCAGGGGCCCCTGCCAGACCACCCCTGGCAGTTGGACTCAAAGGATTCGAGTACGGATGGTAGAGTTTGTGACATCACAGGCACAAGGGAGATATGAGGGGGGGCGGTGGAGGGGGCCATCCCGGCCCCCATCAAATTAGGATGTGGGGCCCTTGAGTCAGCCCTCGCGGTTCTCATGTGAGACAGCCTGTGGCAACACTCCTCAGAGCAAAGGACTTGGTGTTCTGCACTCAGGTCCATCAGACACCAGGAGAGAGTATCTGGAAAGGCGATGGACCTGGAAAGTCTGACATGTCATTGTGCCAAAGGTTGAGGATGCTGGAGGGAGGTGCCGGGAAAGGAAGGGGAGATTTTGCAAAAAGAGACCTGTAGGAGAGGTGAGCGAGGAAGCAGCTGGGGGGCAGGTAGGGGTAGGGTTAAGGGAAATTGGGGTGGCGGTGGGCCATCTGTAAAAACCGATTTTGGCAAAGAGGTAACATGTTTGTTTTTTTGTCTTTTTGCCATTTCTTGGGCCACTCCCACGGCATATGGAGGTTCCCAGGCCAGGGGTTGAATCAGAGCCGTAGCCACCAGGCTACACCAGAGCCACAGCAACTTGGGATCCGAGCCACGTCTGCAACCTACACCATAGCTCACGGCAACGCCGGATCGTCAACCCACTGAGCAAGGGCTGGGACCGAACCCGCAACCTCATGGTTCCTAGTCGGATTCGTTAACCACTGAGCCACGACAGGAACTCCGAGGTAACATGTTTTGAGTGCTTATCTGGGACGGGATACTGTAGCTGCATTGTCTCATGTCATCCTCACCATGACCCCAGGAGATGAGAAAGTAGTATTAGATCCGTCTACAGAGGAGGAAGCGGAGACTCACTGAGGTTAACTGGTGGTCAATCATGGTTGATCATGGAATGGTGGAGCCCAACTCAAACTCGTGTTGGTTTGACTCCAGAGCCCTCAGCCATCTGAGGGAGGAGCCGAGCATCTTGGGGTCAGGGAGGGAGCCTCCCTGGTGTGTGTTGAAAGAGGCACCCAGCCCCCCTCCCGCCACACAGAAGCACCCACCCAGCTCCCACAGGGACCCCCCCACTCCTGGGTTAAAAACTCCCTTCAGGGAGGGCACTATTCACATGTCAATAGGTGCTCTGGCAAAGGTTAGCACAGCCCAGGAGTCAAGGTCTTAGAGGAGTTGGAGAGGACAAAGCTCCCAAGGGAATGGACTACCTTGTAGGAGCCATAGCAAGGGCTGCAGGCTGGGGGACACTGTGACACTGAGTCCCTCGGGTACACTGGGAGTCTGAAGACACTGAAGACCATTTTACCCAGAGCCGGCCCCACCCTCCAGACACCAAAAAAGGGAGAGGAGAAAGCACTGGACACCAACAGCCTAGGTTCCGATCTTTGCAACCTCCCAGCTATGTGACCCTGGGCAAGTCAACACGCTCAATTTCTATTTCCTCGCTTGTAAAACAAGGATGGACATAAACACAGCTCCTCTAGACATGAGACCGTGTGTGTAAAATGTTCAGCATATGCTGCCTGATCCTTAGTAGAAACTCTTGAAGTCTCAAGTCCCTTGGGCCTGTTTTCACCACCTCTTGGCAGAAAAGGAAGACCAAATTGGAAAGCCCTGAACATAGGCCCTGAAGATACCTAAGGACAAGATCGTTCATTCCTCCATTCAACACACAAGCCCTGAGTCCCTCCTCTATATCCCGGAGAGTGGGACATGAAGGGGCTTACACTTCAGTGGGCCAAGATCCAGCACACTGCTGCTGTGCCCCGGAACCCATCCTAAGAGAGGCAGGTCTGGGAGGGCTAGTGGGACCCCCCGGGGTGTTGGGAAAGCCTCACAGAGAAGCTATGTGCGATCCAACTTGCAGGACAAGTAGCCCTTGTTAGGCGGACAGGGAAAGGCGGTGTATTGCAAGTGAGAAGAGCATATGTGACGTAACAAACCCCAGCAGGTGTAGATGGAGCTAGAGCAGCAAGGACTGGTCAGAAATGACACCTCTACGGAGGGAGAGAGAGAGATGCTTTTCACAGCTTCTAATGGCAGGTGTGGCCTAGGCATGAGACACGTAGAAAGGACCCCATGGCCATACACACAATAAGTCAGGCCACGCTGAGGCCACTCAGGAAGGGATTCCTCATACTTAGAAGAGTTGGGGCCACTGGCCCGCATATGAGGTATTCCCGGTTCCCGAGGGTTCCGTGTGCTGTTTAAATGTTTAGCCTGACACACGTCATAGTCACAGTCATATCTGCATACAAGGTAACATGGACAGTGGCACATAATACGCTTGGACAGAAGCAATTCTCTACACTGCACCCATATATATCTGTAGATAAGAGATGCTTGAGTCTCCTGCCAAAGCCTGGGTATCTATTCAGCAGACTGTCAGGGAGGAAGAGTTCGGTGCCACTGCCACACGCATAATCTGTCCCTAATCAATGTCGAATGGCTGTACCATGGTCAGTTGAATTGAATGTCTTCTCCTTGAAAATGGATCCCTGTCAATTTCTTTAAACACTTTAGCTCATCCTTGGAATCAACTCACCTCTTCCCTGCTTCTATGCATGGCCTTTGCTAATAATGTCACATATTCTTGGGGTGGAGAACATTTTTTTTTTTTTTACATTGTCGTTGGACTCCATAGAGCTGCCTCTTTGTTAATTACCTTCCGATTCTCCCTGACTCACCCACGGTCACCCCACACTACCGTCTGATGGATTTTATGGTCCGACCTGTTGTTTCTCGGAGCCTCCCGAGTGAGAGAACCAGTAATGCAGTCTCACCGCACAATGAGGTTATATTAATCATTTATTTGTAAGTGAACCAGGTCACCTTTCATGTCAGCTCTCCTAACATGTCAATTTTTAACACATCTAACACAAAACAACCCAAACAAATCAGTTCCATTTAGGTAAGGGCCTGCAAGCAAAGCTTTTCAGAAAATTAGTAAGAACACAAATATGGTTTTCTTTTTTCACCGTGGTTTAGTCCTAACCAAATACTTCCCTTAGTCCTCTGCACCAGCTGGAGGTTATGAGGGCAAATTCAACATCGCGTCTGTAGGAAGCAAGAGCCCGGGGTTTAGGCTTTGGAACCAGATCACCCTCTGTTTCAATGTCAGCTTTACCACTTGCTAGCTGTGGGCCTAAGGCAATTTTTTTTTTTTTTTTGGTCATTTGTCTTTTTAGGGCCACACCCTGAGCATATGCATGTTCCCAGGGTAGGGGGTCGAATAGGAGCTGTAGCTGCCGGCCTACACCACAGCCACAGCAACACAGGATCCGAGCCGCGTCTGCGACCTGCACCGCAGCTCAAGGTAACGCCAGATCCTTAAGCCACTGAGCGGGGCCAGGGGTGGAACCCGCATCCTCATGGATAATAGTCGGGTTTGTTAACCACGGAGCCAGGGATGGAACCCGCATCCTCATGGATAATAGTCAGGTTTGTTAACCACGGAGCCGGGACAGGATCCCCTAAGGCAATTTTTTTTTTTTAATTTCCCTTAGTCTAGGTAAATTGGGGATAAGAAATACCTACCTCGAGGAATTGTGAGGATGGAAGCTAAGGGATGGAAATCGGAAGGGGCGAGCATGATGCCTGGCAGCAAGTGATAGTGATTATTACTGTTACTCTGAGTCCATTGCCAAGTACAAAAAACCTGAGAATGGGAGTCAGGAACCAGGGTTCTCTTCTTAGCTGTTCCACTAACAAGGCAAAGACACTGTCTCCTCTCTGTACTTCACTTTGTAAAATGAGATTTGCTGAGGGGCAGCTAATGCATCACACAGGTTCCACCCCCCCAACCCCTGTCAACATCCATGACAGACATCAACAATCAATCACAGCTCTCATTCCCGAGGAGCAAATACATAGACTTAGAATCATTCTCCATGCCAGGTCCCAGATTGGTCTCTATTGCTCAGTTAAAGTTGGCAGATGAAATGAAGCTTATTTTCCTTCCGTGAATTAAATGGCCTCCGATGTGCATTTTAGGGTAAACATTCTGTGGCTCTGTGGAAGAAGGGCAGGACTCCTTGGGAATGTTTGCCGGCCAGTTCCAAGGTGAAGTGAAGGGCTCCAGGTTCAGAGAGTAACCTCCCACCGAATGAGATGGAAACACAGAATTCAACCCCATGGTCTAATGCCATAAGAGCAACCTGGATTTATGTCTATCTCTTCTGCTGTGTCCTATCTCTGATGACCTTGGGCAAATCACTCAACCTCTCTGATCCCCAATCTTCTCCTTTGTGAAAACAGACCTAAGACGGTTACATAAGATGGTCACATGAGGGGCACCTGGATTTGTCTTTGCAACTGTTCTATAACTCTCAAATTATTGTGAAAAAATTCTTGCAATTTTATTTTTTAAAACGTAGGCTGAAGGGCAGTTACCTTGAGGGGCTGTGAAGATGAAATGAGATAAAGTGTGGCAATGCATGTAGTTTGGTGCTTTTCTGTTCCCCTCCAGGGCATCTCCCTTCACCTACACATTCCAACTTGCTGAACACCTGAGGAATCCGTAGGTATGTTCTCTGAACTGTGATGCCAGCAGGTCCACCTGCCTGACAGCATTGCAGTTTAGAGCCTCGTTGCCAAGCCAAAACCCTGCAGGCAAGAAGGTTGGGTTTACACGGTCCTGGGATCCAATGAATGCGTCATCACACGTTGCCAGAAAGCCAAGCGGCCTATCTTTGTGGCACTCTGAGTGTGGGGGAGCAGGGAGGGGGTGCAATAAGAGAACTGGGTAGAGCCTGGATAAGACTTACAGGTAGCTAGTCGAGAGAAGCAGGTTCGTGCTCTACCCCCACCGTCCCACTTAAAATTCTTTTTCTTGTTGGCTTTGGGTAAAAGCACTTTTTCCGGGTAGATCCAAACAAGTGGGGGGGGGGGGGCTGAAAGAGGAATATCTATTCAGTCATTAGGTCCATGCAGGTCTTAGGCCTATGTCTGCCCAGACCATCCCACCCCGCTTCCCTTCTCTGCTCAGTATTGTAGCAGGAGAAGGACAGAGACGGGGAAGGGGACAAGTGGACCTTTGTGGGCTCTTTCCCGGGCTCTGGTGGGTTTGGCCAATGGAAGGCCCTGGTAGGACATTGGAAAGAGGAGGAAGAGAGCCTGGGGTATTTCTCTCCCTCCCTCTCTGCCTCTGGGGATGCCCCCAGAAGTGACCGTGTCTCGCTTGTGGCTCTGGCCCCTCTGACCAGGTTGACTATAGCCCCAGTTTCCTTTGAGCTATCTAGGCCCTAGGTTCTAGCGTAGGAGCTCCTTGCCGTGGGTTGTCTCTGGTCTGCGTCGTTGTCCTCTGCTCGGCACCCAAGCTCTCTCATCAGCCGGGTAACCAGTTCCCTGCACTTAATTGCTTCTCCCTTCAATACTCAGCAGTTCCTGGTCCCAAATGGACCGGACTGATCAATCCTCCACCAGCCCACAGCAAGGACTGCTTCCCTCCACCAGCCAGTCTTCATTTTGGAATGCAAGGCTCCAAGAGACTCATCTGGAACATCTGGGGGGGGGGAGATTAGGGGAGTGGAAGAGGTCTGAAGAATTCCAAATGGAGGTCAAGCTCAGAAAAGCCGGGCCCCTCAGAAGTCTCTGCAACAAGAAAGGAGCAAGAACAGAAAAGCAGCGGAGCTAGTTTTACTGCTTCTCGAATTGGCCCTGTCTCAACCTGTGGGTGCTCTGGGAGTCCTCTTCTTTGCAGAGAGCAAGTTGAAGCCTAGAAAGAGAAGACAGATAACCACCCTCCTCCAACCGCACCCCACCTTCCCGCTTCGCCACACCACGTCAGCTCCAGGAATGGGGAAAGAAGAGGAGAAAAGCTCCAGGTCGTGGCTGGCCTGTCTGTAGGTGGAGGCTGCATTCCAATCAGATGGAGGAGAACAGCCCTGGGAGTCCCAGGGAGCCTGTGGATCAGGCTGTCCCTGTGGGTCATGATTGAACTGCCCCAGGGAAAAGCTTTGCTTGAGGCCAAGCGGCCAGGATTTCAACAGCAGCAGAAATCATGCAGGACTATGCCCAGGACCAGATCCCTTCACTTAATTTCCTTGCAAACTGTTTGGGCCTGTAGAGATGCAGTGCAATGCTTGAGTCTCATTCGTCAGCTACTAATGGACTGGGCGACCTTGGAGAAAACAGGGAGAGGCCAGACAGGCCCCCTGCTTACCTAAAAGGATGTATTGTGGGTATGCAAGGCACATCAAACTGTAATTCCAGCCCCAAGGAGGCACAAGAGCAAGTGCTTCCTGCTGGGGGGCCGGGAAGGAGAGCAGAATGGAGGAACAACCCTGGGGTGCCCAAAAGCATGGCTTTAAAGAAGTTTTTGTTAGTTTGGTTAGGGGCAATGTTAATATGGTCATCGTGTATGAAAACAGCCCTAATTTTTTGAGATGCATGTCATGAAGTATGTAGAAGTCAATCATAGAACACCTGGGATTCCTTCCAACTGTGAAGGCAGAGCATAAAAGAAAAGCGAAAAAGAGAAAGACAAAGACACACATCCTATGAGATCACTTATCTGTGGAATCTAATAAAAAGTGACACTAAAGATCTTACTTACAAACCGGAAACAGACTCAAAGATTTCAAAACCGAACTTAGGGTTACCAAAGGGGAAACACTGGGGCGGGGGGGGGGGGATAAATGAGGAGGTAGGGATTAACATATTATTAGTTATTATTATTATTATTAGTTAACATATTATTAACTAGTCTGTATAAAATAGATGAGTAACAAGGACCTACTGGACAGCACAGGGAAATTGACTCAATACTGTGTCATAGTCTAGATGGGGAAAAGAATCTGAAAAAGGAGTTCCCGTTGTGGCACAGTGGTTAACGAATCTGACTAGGAACCATGAGGTGGCGGGTTCGATCCCTGGCCTTGCTCAGTGGGTTAAGGATCCGGTGCTGCCGTGAGCTGTGGTGTAGGTCACAGACACGGCTCGGATCTGATGGTGCTGTGGCTGTGGTGTAGGCCGGCGGCTACAGCTCCGATTAGACCCCTAGCCCGGGAACCTCCATATGCCAAGGGAGCAGCCCTAGAAAAGACCAAAAAAAAAAAAAAAAAAAAAAAGAATCTGAAAAAGAATGGCTAGATGGAAATATATAACGGATTCATTTTGCTGTACACCCCAAACCAACAAAACATTCTAAGTCAACTATACTCTGACAATTTTTATTTTGTCTTTTTAGGGCTGCCCTCGCAGCATATGGAGGCTCCCAGGCTAGGGGTTCAATCAGAGCTGTAGCCGCCGGCCTACGCCAGAGCCACAGCAACATGGGATCCAAGCCGCATCTGCGACCTACACCACAGCTCACGGCAACGCCAGATCCTTAACCGCCTGAGCGAGGCCAGGGATCAAACCCGCCACCTCATGTTTCCTAGTCAGATTCGTTTCTGCTGCGCCACGACAGGAAGTCTGACAGATTTTTTTTTTTTTTTAAGAGAGAAAGAGAAAAAAGAAAGGGATATTAGTAAAGCCAGCATGAAAAAAATCTCGATAGCGGTTGGATCTGGTAATGGGTCCCCAGGGGTTCATTATGTTAGTCTACCTTCGTATGTTTAAAATTTTTTCATAATACTTTTTTTTATCATTTATAAGGATTTTTACTTTTTTCATTGTAGCTGGTTCATCATACATTTTTAAAGCATATGCGTTAGAGTCAGACCTGGGTTTGACCCCATTCATTCAGGCAACAAACGTGGCTGGACTCCTACTGGCCACCCGGCCCTGTGTGTTGACTCAGCAAGTGGTGGGTAGAGGGGAGCATCACACAGACCAGGTCAGGATTCCTGAATGGAGGAAAGGCTTTCAATAGCAGGTGGCTAGAAAAAAAGTGACAAATGTCCATCTCATCTGTCTGGGCTGGGGCTCCCACGGGGCCCTCCAGAGTCACAAGCAAATGGCCCTTTCCCTCCCTCGCCTAGCTCACTCTCCCTTGCAGCTGCCCAGGATGGTGTCATTGAAATCACGGGGGAAAGGCGGCCGTCTCAAACCTTAGACCCGCCTTTGAATCCTGGCTCCGCCCACCTGCTACCAGTGTGACCCTGAGCAAGTCCCCTCCCTGCTCTGAGCTTCCACGGCCTCTTCTGTCAACTTGTGACAAACTGGCACCTCCCTTAACAGGGTCGTGTGAGGGTTGGTGAGGACATGCAAGCCAAGCGCTTACAGGGTGCCAGGCCCTCCCAGACTGGGTGCTGCTATTCCTGAGGGAGAGGAGAGGAACGAGTTTATTCTCCGCCCTGGGGGTGGGGGTGGGGGGAGGCGGTGGAGAGCGGACAGGCGTTGACATCTCTCAGAGTCACAGCCCGATGCGCCAGCACCCAGGGCTCCTCTTTAATGTGGGCCCAGAGGCAAAAGACTCCATGCACCTCTTCACTAGCACAGAGGCCCCAGGTCAGGTGCAAACCCTCTAGCCTGAGAGAAAAGCTGGGATTTTTAGAGGAGACACAAGAAGGAAACCCAATTCTGAGCTCATACCAAAGGTTTCAGCCCAATTTCAACAAAGCATCACGGAAGCACCCCCCACATATTCCCTGCCTTCCAGAATGCAGGCTTTGCCTAGATCCCAACCGGTATCTAGAAGTTGCCGTTGACTTGAACAGGCTCTTTGCTCCTGCACGGTTCCAGATCCAGACGCCCTGGCCACTAACTCAGCATCTTTGAGTACGAGCCTGGGATGGTGGGCGACGGGCCCCCAGCAGCTGAGTAAATCACACCCAACCCCCAGGGACAGATAGGGGGATGGCCTATGCTCCCTGAAGGCCAAGTAAAATGTCACAGAAGCAAACCCGAGGGACAGTTTGCAGATTCCACCTTCTAGGTGAAGAGACAGAAGCTCAGAGAAGTCAAGGGTATCACCCACCGTTGTCCAGCTCATGTGTAAGAGCTGGCCTATGGATCTCCTCACCCTCCAGCCAGCGTTCTTGCCCTTGACTCCCCACTGTCTCCGAGGGGCGCCTTGTGACAAGCCCCTCTCGGGCCAAGGTGGGCTGGGGAGGTGGGGAGGAGGGGGAGGACGAGGAAACAAGAAGGAGAATTCCTAGAAGAAGAATCCTCCTTTCAGGAGCAGTGTCACTTGGCCATGGTTTGTTTGTACATCTGTTTTCGATAGACACACGTTGAAGGTTTTGTTGAGTCCATCATGAGGAAGCCAGGAAGATATCACAACTGGTGTCACGGAGAACTCAAAAGAACACACATTTATAGAAAGTTATAGCATGCGAACATGAATTTACAAATGGATGTCGAACAGGAAAAACTGGTCCTTATTCACGGCTATCATCCATTGTATTCCACCAGACACTGGACCTATATGATCCCCAGAACCTCCGGAATTACATTTTGTTTTGTGCATTTCAAAACCTTCCACAATGTTCCCTATACCTGGGAACTGCAGAGATGTTGCGGGGAGGGGTGGTCTTGACCTGGCCGGTGCTTTTAATGAGGCAGAGAAAACTTTCGAAGCAAGGGTTGGGTGATGGTAGCAGAAAGAGCACTGGGCTCTGGGAGGAAGGGAGGGAGGGGTTTGAAGCCTGGCTTCCGCTCTTCCTAGCTGCCCTGTGGCCTTGGGCAGGGGATTTATCTCACTGAGCTTCGGCTTCCTCACCTGCAAAATGGAACTAAAGACTGGTCGTAGCTGCCTCATCTGGTTGTTGCAGGGATCAAGGATGAGCATAAAGCGCCTGGTACACCGTCATTGGTGGAGAGTCACCATGGCCAACATTGAATGGGTGCCCGCTCTAGGCCAGATACTGGGATAGGCAGTTTATACGCCTTAGTACATTGATTCCTCACAACTAGGAGGTAAGCGCTGTCATTAGCCCCCTTTTAGGTGCAGGGAAAGGGAGGCTCAAGGAAGTTACCTGGCCAGAGATGACCGAGCTCATCAGTGATGTGCCCATTGTTTGAACCCAAGCAATGGACGTCACAGCCCAAGCTCTTAGGTTCTCTGGTGCCTCGTGGTTTCCAGGGGAGATGTGGTCCCTGGGCAATGTGCAAACAGCACAGATGTGGTTGTCAGCCAGGAAGCAAGTTTCCTGCAAACACATGCCCCCATAAAGAAGTTCCAGGGTGGAGATCAAGGCCCAGGCTTTCTCATCCCCCTGAAACCGCCCCCCCCCTCCCCCGGCCACATACACACTCTGATGTACTCACATCACGTCAAACTTTTTGATTGATCCTCCTCGGTCTTTCCCAGCCTTTTTAATTCCATGAAATACATAGAAAAGTATATATTTAAGGCTTAAGGGCGCTTGCTGCCCCAGCCCCCCACCCCCCCACCAGCCCCTCTGAGGGTTGAAGTGATTGATAGCTTAGTACTTCATTTCAGCCACTTGGCTGTAACTCACAAGGAGCTTCCCATACCCCAGGCACAATGATCTGCCTATAAATTTTCAATCAAACGCAGACTGAAACATTTGCGGAAAGCTGAACACTGAAATCTGCCACTCCGTTTCGGGCTTTGGATCCCACTTCCTTCCCCGCACATTGAGTTGATAGATGAATAACTGCCTGATATTTAATGTGACACTGTACATTTTTAGACATGTTATTTTGCAGGAATAATCAATACGGATTCATTTGTCATCCTCTCCTATGAGTACGGATCATAATAAACTCATCTGTGATTCACGAGTGTGTAAAAAAATACTCCCGTGGGAAGTTTATCTTAATCCGGTATTATTGGTCTTTCGAAGTTGAAACATTGTCTGTTGCTCTTCTGAACAGAGAGTTCATTGAGAATTGTTCATCAGAGGAGAAGCGTAATATTTTTCTTTTTTTTTTTTTCCTGTCTTCGACAAAACCACCGGTAAACACTGCCTGTGCATGATGGCAAAAGATCTGGATGAATTTTAAAAAAGGAGGAGGTGCTATTGTTCAATGACCAGGCTGTTTGGTTCATGTCCTACTTGCCAGCATCTGGGTGTTTGGCTTGAGAGGATTCACAGAACTTTCTTTTCATCCCCATGGTATGGTTTTGAGTCTATAGATGGCTTCTCACTCAACAGCTCAGATGCCTCTTGTGTGAGGGAATATATGGGAGCAACAAGAAGTTGAAAGGGGGAGGGGTAAGACAAAGGGGAAATTGTGGCAGAAGACATTCCTAAAATGGTTCTGCCACTGCCATGGTGTTGGAACCCAAGCAAAGGAATTTGCAAAGTTTCTACATTAAAGCAGTACCAAGAGGCTGCAATAATGTCACAGGAAAGTGTGGTTACTATAGCACAAAACATCCAACGGGGAAGAGACATCGTCAATATGACACCGTTTACTGGAAAACGGTTGAGTCTAAGTCAGCGCTTATTAATCCATGTTCACCATAGACTGAGGTGGTGCCTCTGAACATGATGCTTGAGGGAACAATGACTTGCCCACGAACTCAGCAGTCCAGGGCCCATGTGGCAGTCACATGGAGTCTCACTACACTATTCAATTGTGGCTCTGAATGGAGTCAGTGGACATTCCCAGCCCCAGTGTGAATGTGCGGAAAACCAAAGAAGGGGATCTCATTCTATGAAAGCAAACCCGGAAAAGCTCAGCAGAAGCGCTGAAAAGTAGCCCAGAAGAGCAGAGCTTTCAGCACACATTTTAAAACTGCAGATCAATAGAAAGTAAGTTAAAATTATAGAAGGAAATTGGCGAAGAGACAGCGCTTCACAGGAATTCTCCCTCTGCTTCCCACTCCTGAGTGAACCCATCCCCTTTTGAAGTTGAGACACCTCTGAATAACTATGTTCCAGTTGACAAGACAGAGGAGAGGGGCGGCCAGCTGCTGTTTACCACTGAGGCTGGCTCAAGAGTAAATAGCTTTCAACAGTTATGGGAAAGAGAGGCAGATTGCAGAAAGGGTTTATAAGAGAGACTTGGAAAGCTTCTTTCTTGAATGCCCATACGGTATTCAAAACCAAGTTCACCTTCTTGCCTTGATTGCTAAGGTAGTTTGGATTAATCAGCTGCTTGGCTAGAGTGACCAGACAATTTCGTCTCTACAGTTCCACCCCTCCAGAAGCTAGACAGTGATCCAAGAACTCAACAGACCTAACTCCACTGTGCTCTTTGCTACAGTAGGCACCCACTACTTCCATTCAGCCCTGTGCTTTGAGATCTACAGCGGTAGGGAATCTCCTGAGATCTTTGGGCCGCATTCCGTTCACCTCCGCTTCAAGATATACAGAAGATCCAAGTTCAAGAGGAGAGACTTAAAAGCTGCTTCTGAGTTGCCACTTGTCAGATATTTTTGGTTAAAAGCCTTAGGGATGTTTCTATTGTCATTCTTTCATGCAGTCAAATAGGTATTCAGAGTTATTAGAATATGCCTTTTTCCATGCTATTAAATATTATTTTCACTTTGAAATAAAAAATGAGACAGCTTGTAAACACTTTCCTTTTTTTTTTTTTTTTTTGGCTTCACTTGCGGCATGTGGAACTTCCCAGGCCAGGGATCGAACCCGGGCCATAGCAGTGACCCAAGCTGCTGCAGTGACGCCAGACCCTTAACCCGCTGCACATAAGGGAACTCCCAACATTTAATTCTTGACCCTTCTCCCAAAGCAACAGAAATAAAAGCAAAAATAAACCAATGGGACCTAATCAAACTGACAAACTTTTGCACAGCAAAGGAAACCATAAAAAAAAAAAAACCAAAAAGACACCTTACAGAATGGGAGAAAATAGTTTCAAATGATGCAACTGACAAGGGCTTCATCTCTAAAATATACAAACAACTTATACAACTCAACAGCAAAAAAGCCAACAACCCGATTGAAAAATGGGCAAAAGACCCGAATAGACATTTCTCCAAAGAAGATATACAGATGGCCAACAAGCACATGAAAAAATGCTAAACATCACTGATTATTAGAGACATGCAAATCAAACTACTATGAGGTACCATCTCACACCAGTCAGAATGGCCATCATTCATAAGCCCACAAATGACAAATGTTGGAGGAGGTGTGGAGAAAATGGAACCCTCCTGCAGTGTTGGTGGGAATGTAAGCTGGTACAACCACTATGGAGAACAGTATGGAGATACCTTAGAAAACTGTACAAAGAACTACCATATGACCTAGCCATCCCACTCTTGGGCACATATCCAGATAAAACTTTTCCTTGAAAAAGACACATGCACCTGCATGTTCATTGCAGCACTATTCAATAGCCAAGACATGGAAACAACCCAAATGTCCATTGACAGATGATTGGATTAAGATGTGGTATAGATACACAATGGACTACTACTCAGCTACAAAAAAGAACAAAATAGCGCCATTTGCAGCAACATGGATGGAACTAGAGACCCTCATACTAAGTGAAGTAAGGAAGGAAAAGACTACCATTTGATTTCACTTATATCTGGAATCTAATATATGGCACAAATGAACCTTTCCATGGAAAAGAAAATCATGGACATGGAGAATAGACTTGTGGTTGCCAAGGGGGAAGGGGAGGGACTGGGAATTGGGAGTTAATAGATGCAGACTATTGCCTTTGGAGTAGATTAGCAATGGGATCCTGCTGTATAGCACTGGGAACTATGTCTGGTCACTTGTGATGGAGCATGATAATGGGAGAAAATAGAATGTATACATGTATGTGTGACTGGGTCACCTTGCTGTGCAGTAGAAAATTGACAGATCACTGTAAATCAGCTATAATGGAAAAAAATAAAAATCATTATATTAAAAAAATGGTGATGTTAAAAAAAAAATTCTTGAACCTGAATTGACCCTTATTTAAAAAGGTGGGGGGGAATTCCTGTCGCGGCTCAGTGGTTAATGAATCCAACTAGGAACCATGAGGTTGTGGGTTCGATCCCTGCCCTTGCTCAGTGGGTTAACGATCCAGCATTGCTGTGAGCTATGATGTAGGTCGAAGACCCAGCTCGGATCCTGCGTTGCTGTGGCTCTGGCGTAGGCCAGCAGCTACAGCTCCGATGAGACCCCTAGCCTGGGAACCTCCATATGCCACAGGAGTGGCCCTAGAAAAGGCAAAAAGACAAAAAAATAAAAATAAAAATAAAAAAATTTTAAAAAGGTTTCACATAAATGTGCAAGGGACCCCATGTTGCCTATACTTATGTACCTTGTAGAAATTCGGCAAGTATTAGTTGAATCTTAAATCCCAACAGCTTCTTTTCAAATGATGGTTTTATGCGGGCATGTGTTTTATCTACATATCCATGTAGATAGGTCGTGGCACCCTGCCACATACAACTTGCAATGTTTCTCCACCGGGTCAAATTTGTGTTTTGTTCAAATGAGGGGAAAAAAACCTCACAACAACTAATCATTAACTGGGGGACAGACACACTTCCAGGGCTCGATGGTAAACAAACAATTTGACTCACTGTTCTTGGTGAAACAAAACTTTCGCTGAGAGCCAGGAATCAAATAAACACAGGATGTGTCTATGTTTCTCAGCCCGTTCATTCTGGTTGGAATCGTGGTCTGCAATGGCCTGTCTCTTCCTTCCTTCTTTTCTTCCTTCCTATCAAACTCTCAACATAAGGCTTCTCACCCTTCTGGCTTTGACGATTGGATACTCTTGAGGGCATGGTAAATTCCAGATTAAAAACAAGTGTGTGTGTGTATGTGTGGGTGTGCACGTCTGTCTGGTTTGGCTGGCACTAGCCCCCGCCCCCCCATTTGCAAGGGAATGATCAATTTCAGTCATACCCATCGCTGTGGGAGCAAGTCACCTTGTGGCAGAATGAAGTGGCAGAAACAGAACAAAATCCTGGAACTTTTGACTCCCAGTCCAGTGCTATATCCATTATTACAAGCAGCCTCGCCCACTGATAAAAGGGTGTAAACTGATGAAGATTTCTCGAGCCATATTCTACAGAAAAATAGCCAGGGAGTAGTACAGGAGCCTCAGTCTACCAAGTCTGCGAAATGCTGCATAGTCTGTCTTCCCTTGATGATCTGCCGTGCCTGTGAGCATTTTAAAGGCTCTGAGAAGACTTGCAGTAAAGACCCCTGTTCAATTTTACGTAACTCAAAAGTTTCCAACCTTATTTGACTGGGGGTCTTTTTTTATCCCATTGAATGCCCATTAACATCTATCAGGGTTCCATAGCGTGTAATTTGGGAAATGCTAGTAAAAGAAATCAGGAATGTGTGGATCCAGTTGTGCTTACTATGACTGGACACTGCTTGAGAAAATGCCACTGGTACTAGAATCTAGCTCTTCTGCTTTCCCGGCCCATTCCCACTCTCCCCACTGCACACATCACATGCTTTCCCCATGGTCTTTTTTTCTTCTGGTTGTTAACTGTTGCTTGGAGCTCTTTAATTAGCTACTCTCTTGAGATAATTACCTTGTTAATCTAAGGCAATGGTTCTTAAAAAATGTACCTGGACCAGTGGCATCACCATCACCTGGGAACTTGTCTGAAATGCAAATTCTTGGGCCCGCACTCATTTCAGAACTATTGAATCAGAAACCCTGGGGCAGGCACAAGAACCTGTGTTTTAACATGCCCCCGGAGTGGGGGGGGGGTTCTGATGCACTGTCAGGTTTGGGAACCACTGATCTTCTAAGGCAAGGCTTTAAGCCAATTTTCCTCCACCTGCTATTTTTCATCTTTTATTTATTTATTTATTTTTGCTTTTTAGGGCCGCACCTGCAGCATATGGAAGTTCCCAGGCTAGGGGTCCAATCAGAGCTACAGCTGCCAGCCAACACCACAGCTCACGGCAACGCCAGATCCTTAACCCACCGAGCGAGGCCAGGGATCAAACCAGCATCCTCATGGATACTAGTTGGATTCGTTTCCCCTGAGCCACGACAGGAACTCCTATTTTTCATCTTTTCTCTTGTCACTCAGCAAACAGCCAGGGACATGTGCCTACATAATTGTCCCCTCCCCATCCCTCCCCCTGATCAAAAGATGGTTTCTTTGACAAATAAATCACTCATTCCCTCCTCTGATATGTTCAGTCGAGGATGAAAAGCTTTGCATGAAATATGAAAAAGTTAATCCTTGAGCCAGGCTATCCATGTCAAGCAGCTTGCCCCACCAAGTCATTGCAAAGCTGAAACTTCTTAGAGGTAACAGACATGGTTGTTTCTAAATTATAAGTACTTTTTTTTTTTTTTTTGTCTTTTTGCCTTTTCTAGGGCCGCTCCTGCGGCATATGGAGGTTCCCAGGCTAGGGGTCTCATCGGAGCTGTAGCTGCCGGCCTACATCAAAGCCACAGCAACGCAGGATCCCAGCCACGTCTACGACCCACACCACAGCTTATGGCAATGCCGGATCCTTAACCCACTGAGCAAGGGCAGAGATCGAACCCACAACCTCATGGTTCCTAGTCAGATTCGTTAACCACTGCGCCACGATGGGAATTCCAAAATTATAAGTACATTTTAACACACTCACGTTTTGAAGGAAGGTTACACAGTCAGTTCTTCACAATCCAACAAATACCTACTGAGTGTCTTTTTAATGCGAATAGTGCTTCATGCTCTGGGATATCACGGATCATGTGGCCCCTGGCACTCTGCGATGTTTCCGTGTGGTCATATCAAAAACTGTCCAACTAAGCAAAGGCGTGACCAGAAGACGCTAGAGGAATGCAACAAAGCAACATGCATCTAGGAAGATATATCCTTGAAAGAACACTGAAAACGACTACGAGCTGATCGTCCAACGAGCAGAAGGAGTGCCTTGCAGTTCTCCCTCTTTCACTTAATGGCTCCATGACCTTGGGCCAGTCTCCATTTCTATGGGCTTTAATTGACATTCAGTTAAGTTAAAGGGAATGATACCACACGTGCCCAAAGGCAGGGAACGAAAACAGATGGCCTCTTGAGGTAGTTTTCAGTCCAAGACCTCTGACTCTGGGGGATCTCAAGCTGAAAAGTCCGCAGGTGCACACAAGGGTGAAATTAGCCATCTTCCTGGAGCATACATGCTCCAACCCCGGGCGGCCAGGTCTTCAGATTTTTCTAGAGAGGCAGAAATACACATTTTATATGAAATCTGCCCATTGCGATGGCTGCACCTAATTCTACAATTTTTAATTGGACGAAACGAAATGTATCTGTAAGCCAGATGCAGCTTGTGTTATTGCTAATTGGTAACCTCAGGATCAGACGTGAGTCTTCATAGGGAAGGTGGGGCTGTGGGGAATTTTGCTGAGGTTGAAATGAAATGGTGGTATCAGTTTAATCATTAAGATGTCTCCCTTCAAACAGAGTCGATATTTTTTTCTCCAGGTCTTTGTTTAGTATTACACAGGCATGGCTGCAGTCAATTATAAAGCGCTTAGATGCCACCTCCTTCAAGCTTTCCGTGACCACCCCTGCCCCAAGTGCTCTCTCTCGCTCTCCTTTGAGTTCCCATAGCAATTATTTTCCATGCAATTCATTTGGCAATTAATCACATGGTGCCTTGTGGCATCTTTTTCTCTTGTGGTCCTGAACTGCTATTTAAACATGTTACAATTATTTAAGTTTCCTCATGTCCGAATCTTCTCTTTCCTCTAAGTTAGCAAGCTCTTCGAGGAGAGAGGTCAGATCTTGTTCCTTACAGTGCCTGGTGCAGAGTAGAGGATTAATCTGTTTTGGATTTAATTTCAAAGCAACATAGTACAGAAGGGTAGTACCTAAGAGTATCTCTCAGTTGGTTTTTAGATCTCATCGTCTCCTGTACAGACTCGGCTCTTTCTCATATGTGAACATGTACATTTCTATTTAAATAACAATAGCTTCAAGAGAGTGCAAAGACAACATACAGCATGAAAGAAAATATTTACAAACCTAAATATGACAGGAGATTTGTATATAAAGAACTATGGGGGGTTCCCTTCATGGCTCGGCAGTTAACAAACCCAACTAGGATCCATGAGGATTCGGGTTCAATCCCTGGCCTCGCTCAATGGGTTGAGGATCGGGCATTGCCGCGAGCTGTGGTGTAGGTCGCAGACGTGGCTTGGATCTGGCGTTGCTGTGGCTGTGGTGTAGGCCGGCAGCTATAGCTCCGCTTCGACTCCTAGCCTGGGAACTTCCATATGCTGCAGGTGCAGCCCTAAAATGACAACACAATAATAGGAAGACAAACCTAATCTTAAAATGTGCCAAGAATTTGAATAGGCATTTCTGGAAAGAAGACGTAAGAATGACAGATGCCAACTAAACCTTTGGGAGCAAACACACTCTAATGTACACGGAAATTGAAATATAATATTGTACACATAAAACTTACAGGATTTTATAAACCAACACAAAGTATGATTTTAAAAAAGAATGGCCAATAGCACATGAAAAGATGTTCACCATGATTAGCCAGCAGAGAACCAAAAATCAAAATCACAATGAGATACCATTTCACACTCTCTAGCGTGACTACAGTTAAAAAGACAGGTAAAAATAAGTCGCTGAAGATGTAGAGACACTGGAATTTTCATTCCCACCACTAGCAGGAATATGAAATGGTCCAGCTCCTATGGAAAACTGTCTGCCAGTTTCTCAAACCATGTGATCCAGCAACTCTACTCCTAGGTATATAGCTGAGAGAACTGAAAACGTATCATCACACAAAAACTTGTCAATGGATGTTCATAGCAGCATCATTTCTAACAGCAAAAAAAAAAAAAAAAGTGGAAAACAACCCAAAGGTCAATCAACTGATGAATGGATAAACAAAATGTATGTGGCAAAACCATACAGTGGAATATCATTTGGCTAAAAAAACCCATGAAGTCCTGACACATGCTTCAACAGAGATGAACCTGGAAAACATCATCTAAGTGAGAACATCTAGGCACAGAATCCCACGTATTATATGAGTCCATGTCTACGAAATGTTCAGAAGAGGCCGATCTACAGAAAGTAGATTAGTGATTACCTGGGACTGAGGAAGGGAGCCAGGGACAGGAATGGCTGCTAATGGGTACAAGGTTCCTTTAGGGAGTGATGAAAATGTTACAAAGTTAGACGGCCGTGATAGCTGTACAACTCTGTAACTCTATTAAAAATCACTGAAGTGTACACTTTAAAGGGGTGGATTTATGCTTTTATAGTATGTGAATTTTGTCTCAATAAAGTTGTTAAAATAATCATTATAGCTTATATTTATATAGCACCCACTGTGTGACACTCTTCTAAGTGTCCTAGATGTGTTAACTCATTTAATTCTCACAAAATCCCTAGGAGGCAAGTACTTTCATTGCCCCTATCTGACAGATGAGGAAATGGGGTTTTGCAAACATTAAATGATTAGCCGAGGTCTCATAGTAAGTGGTGGAGGCGGGATTCGAACCCAGACTATCCAAGTCTAGGGTGTTGCATTTGTCCATACAGTGCCATGTTGGACCTGCAGAGTCTGCTCTTGTCATTTCTCTATTATTCTGCTGGAGCTGTGACGAAGAGAGTCTGCACAGACAAGGGCTACACTGGAAGCAAGTGGAAGGAAATTTAATTAGCAAATAAAAGGGAAACGATGACAGAAGACACCAGAGGAGTGGAATTATAGACACTCTGGTTCTGCAGTACTTTTGCAACTCTTTCTTCTGCCCACCACAGGACGTCTGTGTACTTTGTACCCAAGATGTGAGAGACCGGGTCCACTGGGGGCGGGGGTGTTGGGGTCATCCTTACAAGAAGGTTTTTTACAGTGATTCAACTGGCCATATCTATTGCTTTCTGGGGGATGGTGCCCCAGTTCAAAGTGACCCACGAAGTGGAGTGGAGATGATTCACATTTTCCTCCCAATTCCTAGGAGGATATGGAGTTATCCTGTGTGGAAGATAACTAGGCTGGTTCCCTCCAGCACAAGTATTTATTAAGCTAAATGCGAGAGGATACGAAGTTGATAACAACCACCATTTAGCGAACATTTACCATGTGCCATGCCTTTTATGTACTGGCTTGTTTAATCCTTAAAACATCCCTATGGGGTAGAGACTATTTTAATCACCCCCATTTTACAGATGAGGAAACTGAGGTTCAGGGAGACGGAGCTCATACGACAACTGAGAACAGAGTCGAATAGTCACACTCGAGTTGCTCAGATTCTGGTGCTCTTTTCACTGTAATATCCTGCCTCCAACAAATATTTCATGAGCTCATCCTTATGCAAAGCACTGTAGGGGAGAAGGTGCTATAGGTCCTTTCCTCAAAATACTTATAAACCGGCGAAGTGATAAGATGTACATGTAGTGAAAGTTAAATGATGCTGTAATAATAATAATAGAAGTATTCTGTATAGACAAGTATTCTGTGTAGAGAGAAATAATACATTAAAAGAGATGATGACAGCTACCCTATATGAATATTTACAATTTGATGGGCTCTGTTCTGAAGGCTTTACAAGTGTCGTCTCATTTATTGCACTGTATAGGTGAGGAAATTGAGGCCAAAGGAGGTGAAGTCATTGGCCCGCCATCCTCGAGCCTCCTAAGCAGCAGTGTCAGGACTCGAACCCTGGCAATACACCTCTAGAGCCTAACCTTCTGCTTATCACATTGTATTTCCATGACAAGCATGGGACTACAAGAACAGTTTGAAAAGATGCTATGGGAACCCGAAAGAGAAGGCCATTAATTCTCTCTGGGGCCGTCAGGAGAGATTTCCCACAGGATGCAAGAGTTGCGCGGGGTCTTGAAGGAGGGTAGGAATTTACTGGCGAGATAAGAGGAATAAGGGTGTTCTGGGCAGAGGGAACAGCGTGTGCACGAACTTCTGCAAAGGCCCAGTTTATCTGAGGAATGTCGAAAAGTGCAGTGTGGCTGGCGTCGAGAGTATGTCGGGATTGTGCAAGGGTGGGAGCAGCCGTGCAAGGGGAAGATGAGACCAGAGAAGCACGCCAGCTGATCAGAGGGTGGAGGGCCTTGTTCACGGTACAACTGATAAAAAAAAAAAAAAAAAAATGAGTTCAAATAGGAGAGCTCCTCTGAGATTTAAATGTTAAATTTGCCCCTGGTTTCTGAAAGGGTCCCTTGCCGTTCATTAAGCTTGGGACAGGAGTTTTGTTAGGCGCAGGATAAGAATTCTCAGCGGAGCGGAGGAGGGTTTTGAAGGGCATGCTCTTTGGGAAGAGCAGGGGCCGGAGTGGGAAAGGAGATTGCAACCTTTGGGGAGGAATCGGTTCACGTATTCAATTCAGAGAGAGACGGATGCCCTTCTCCCACCTCCCGTTTGGTTGAGTGCAAGCTGAAGTTACTCAACACACACACACACACACACGCACGCACGCATGCACACACACACACACACCCGCCGCCGACCGTACACGTGCATCCTGGGAAGAAGGATGGTCTGAGATCAGGAGGGAAAAGCTACTTGTTTCCAGCGTCTCTCATCCCAGGCATAGCTCCTTAGCTGTCCCTGCATCTGTGGGTCTCCGGGGAATCCTTTCCTTCCTTTACCAGGTCACTATGCAAAACCGAGGGAGTCATCCTGTATCCTCTAGGCAATGGATCACCAAAGAGAGGTGATAAGCAGAGAAGTATTTGGGGGCTCGGATTGAAGAGGGAGGAAGAGACGAGGTACGAAGCAGGAAGCCTGGCCCAGGTGGGAGAGGATGTGGAATGTGGTTCACCCAGCGGCCCTGTCAGTGGGAGTCAGGAGAAGGGCCTTGATTCTGAGGTAGACGTAGAGCAACTTGGCGACCAATTGAATATGGAGGCGGGAGGCAGAAGGGCTCTCAGAGATAGTCAACTAATTTGACCAACTAATGACCGACAGGAGGTCTGTTTACTACAGCGGTCTCCTTTCAACATGGCCGCCTTGGTCATCTGACCGGAAAGATACACCGAAGCCAGCTATGGGTGACATCTTTCCTTCTTACTTCCTGTCTAGTTTTCCTCATCTAGTAGAGCACTCAACTCCATGGTTCACCCCGACCCCTGCCTCCTCTGTCGTTTCTTCTCTGCTCTTTAAAGAAAAGGAATCCGAAAGTCTACAAGTGCCATTTCTGCCCCCCTCACCCATGTCTCCCAGGTCCCAGCAGCCTTTGTTGTCGACGGTGATGGTTTGTTTGCTGTGTGTTTCCCTTACACTTGGGACACGGCTTACTCACACTCTGTTCAATAAAGTTCATCATGACCCACTGTGCTCTTTCTTCCCAGACTTGTGCGTAATTACCTTGCATTTGTGTGTGGTTTGTTTCTTCTCTCTCTGTCTTCTCCACATCACCTTCTGGATATTGGCTGCAGTATTTAAAAACAAAGACTTCTGACCAAAGCACAGGCATGGGAAAAGTGAACGAGTTCTTAGCAAACAATTTTTTAAAAATACCATCAACAGCACAGAGGAACATGCATTCAGACCTGAATGAGATTAATCTTCCTAAAGCACCTCCCTGATGATACCATTGTCCAGTTCCAAAACCCGTCATTGTTCCCTCAGGTTGATGGAAAGAAGTTCACTCTTCTAAAGCTAGTATGTTCCGTTCCCAACATAATTTGGCAACCTTAACTCTTGCTACTCGCAGACACACAGCTACGCTTTCTCATGTTTGTGCCTTTAGGCATGCTATTCATTTCTAGCTTTCTCACCCTACCCCGTTGTCATTTATTGAAATACCAACGGCTCCTTTGTGCCTGAAAGACCTGAGGATGATAAAGATAATGATGATGACATGCCTGGCTTTCAAAGGCAGGTTTACTACTTGCTGATCACATGATCCTGGGCAAGTTATTTCCCCCTCACGGAGGCTAGGGTATTCAGCTGTAAAGGTGGATTGAAATAATCTATTTTCGGACATGTGGCGAGGAATAAATGATATAACATATGCTTAGATGCGTCTACCACAGTGTCCATCATATAGCAGATGCTCAATAAATTATTTTATTTTTATTTTTGTCTTTTGTCCTTTTTAGGGCCACACCCACGGCATATGGAGGTTCCCAGGCTAGGGGTCGAATCGGAGCTGTAGCTGCCAGCCTACACCACAGCCACAGCCATGCGGGATCTGAGCCGCGTCTGCGACCTACACCACAGGTCACGGCAATGCCGGATCCTTAAGCCACTGAGCGAGGCCAGGAATCGAACCTGCAACCTCATGGTTCCTAGTCGGTTTCGTTCCCACTGCGCCACGACGGGAACTCCTCAATAAATTATTGAGTGGAGAGGTTTCAGGAGTTTCACAGATCACCCAAAGGCCATCCACACATTTCACAATAGTGAAAGTCCTTGAATTTTAATTCATCAGTATTGGGCAGTCTCTGTAAATGAAAAATAACACCTCAAGAGTATGTTGCTGTGTGCACATGTGCAGACGTGTGCACGTGTGTGAGAGTATGGGTGTGCTGTGGCCCCGGGGTGGGTGGGTATTTACTTCAGGGTATTTGTTTCAGAGGGAGTTGAGGAAATAAGCCTCATTTTCCAAATCGGTCCAATCAGATGCCAGGGAAGTTGGGTCACGCAAAGGAAGGTCCAGAATTGACCCAGAGGAGAAAAAAAGATCTGTGCAGAAATCCATGCTGGGCTGCGATGTTCTCGAGTCCCGAAGTCACAAGTCATCACCAAGGGAAAGTGAAGAGCTGCCGCTTGAAAGGAAGGCGGCAACCTGACAGAAGACTTCTGTGACTTACCCTTTAAAAGAAAACTAAAAGAAAAGCTGAAAGCAGATCCTTTTTTTAACCCCGGTCCCCCATGGAGAAGTAACATCAGATGAAAACCTGAATCTCACCAAACCATTTACTAAGAAAGCCGACCTTGTAAAGGCTCTCCCTAAAAGCTATCAGAGCAATGGAAAGCAATCAGGAATGGAACACCAGAGAACAATTCAAAGGTGCAGTGAAAAGGGACCGGGGGTGGTATGATACGGCATATCAGGAAAGAGCAAGCTTATTGTTAAAGAGAAAACCAGTGAGGGGCTTCAAAATGTCATCGAATGGTGAGAAAAGTGACAGGCACAGAGAGAGCCAGAGCGAGCAAGGGAAGTGAAGAAGCCGTGCTTGCTGTTAGGAGAGGTGGTGCTCTAGCAGATGGGCAGAGCCAGCCGTGGGCAGGAGCCACTGCCATGTCAGTGTCTCTAAGGACCACTCCTGTGCGCCACCAGGAGAACAATTCACAGAAGGGAACTGGGCAGCCCCCAGGGCATGCCCCATGGCAGGTGATTGGCAGCCGTGGATATAATCCTCTCCACCGTGGGGTCTTTGTAAGCAATTATTATTAATGGAACTGGAATTGCCTGGGTGAACTCTACTTGCTCTAATCCGTACTACTATCCATGTCCATAAATGCAGTATAATATTGAGCCACCTGGTATGTATTCTATGCTGTGCTAACTCAAACAGGACCATCCATGCATTTATTGAGCACCTACTGTGTACCAGGCACAGTTGTACACTCTGGGGCTATAGTAATGACCAGAAGAGACCAAAATCCCTGCCCTCCTCGAGGTTGCGTACGAATGAGGTCAAAGGTGAATAAAGCAAGCTAACTGCTACTGAGCATCTTTTATGTATCAGGGGCTGCACATATATTATCACCTTTAATTCATACAACCACCACCCATGAGAAAGATTATTTATCACCATTTTCCAAAGGCAAAACTGAGGCTCAAATAGATGAAAAACCAGACTAAGATAACACGGGTAGGTAGGGGCAGCACTGATGTTGGAAACCCTCCATGCTTGTCTCATTCCAAAGTGCACGGGTTTCTCTTTAATTTTCTGACCCTCTGCAGACACTTAGTGTCAATTTTATCACCCTTGAGATTTAACTTGTCGAGGCTGCTGTCTAAGAGCCATTCATAAATGCCAGGATTACTCAAAGGTCAATGGGTCAGAGTCAGATCTGGGGGATATCGAGATGATAGGACTACCCTTTGCCCTGAACTCCATTACCGAGGAGGTGGAGAGGAAGTCTAACAGTGTGCTTGAGACCCCAGGTGCTTAAGACTTAGCGGCTTCAAATCCCAGCTCCTCCTCTGCCTATTACTACCTGCACAACCTCGGGCAAGTTATCTAACGTTTCTATGCCTTAGTTTTCCTACCTATAAAATGGGGATAACAGTACCTACCTTATGTGGGGAGGGGATTGTGAGGATCAGGAAGATAACAATAGCAAACATTTATATACTTCTTATTATGTGCCAGGTACTATTCTAAGCACTCTGCATATATATTAGCTTCTCATGACAACCAGCAGTTCTCGAAATGTAGCTCAGGGACCCCTGGGGATGTGTGAGGTCAAAAATATTTTTCAGGAGGTCCCATTGTGGCACAGTGCAAATGAATCTGATTAGTATCCATGAGGATGTGGGTTCGATCCCTGGCCTGGCTCCGTGGGTCAGGGAATCCGGCATTGCTGTGGCTGTGGTATAGGTTGGCAGCTATAGCTCCGATTCAACCCCTGGCCTGGGAACTTCCATATGCCGTCGGTACAGCCCCCCAAAGCAAATAATGTAATAATAATAATAATAATAATAATAATAATAATAATAATAATTTTTAAAAATCTATTTTTCAGAAAAATACTCAGGCCTGTTTTGCTTTTTTCACTCTCATCTTCTCACGAGCGTGCAGTGGCGTTTTCTAGCGGCTGCATGATGTGCTATAAAATCTGTTGACTCAATACCAAAGCAGATATGAAAATCCAGCTAGCTTCTATTAATCCAGATGTTTATGAGATTTGCAAAAATGAAAAATAACACTTTGCTTCTCGCTATGTTTTTTTGGTTTGGAAAAATATAGTTATTTCTTATTAAAATGTGTTGTTTATATGAACCCATTTTAATCCATTGCTAAATGATTTTTGAAAATTTCTGTTACCATTTCTAATGAGGTACATATTGACAGATAAAAGCCAAATGCACATTCTTTAAGGTCCTCAATAATTTTTAACCTTCTAAAGAGCCTGAGGAGTTCCCATCATGGCACAGTGGAAACAAATACAACTAGGAACCATGAGGTTGTGGGTTCGATCCCTGGCCTCGCTCAGTGGGTTAAGGATCTGGCATTACTGTGAGCTGTGGTGTGGGTTGCAGACACGGCTCAGATCCCGTGTTGCCGTGCTGTGGCGTAAGCCGGCGGCTACAGCTCCGATTAGATCCCTAGCCTGGGAACCTCCATATGCCGGAGGTGTGGCCCTAATAAAAAAAAGACAAAAAAAAAAAAAAAAGACATAAAGAGCCTGAGGCCAAAAAAAAAGGTAAGAACCTGTGCTATAGATACAATACCTGAAAAGCGTTTAGCACAATGTCTGGCACATAATAAGCACTCAATAAAGCTAAGTAATTGTTAATCTAACACCTCTAACCATAATAGGCACCTTATGATGAGCGTCTTAAAGGAAATGCTAAATGCTATGGACATTTACAGAAAGCAAAGCTCGCATCCAGTTGTAAGGATCCTGGAAAGTCCTCATAAAGTAGGAGGCATTGGACACGGGGCACTAAAGAATGAATAGGATGGTGAACAGAGAATTCCGTGGAGGGGAGTTGATCCCAAGTAGGAGGAACCCTGAGGAGGGAGAGCAGAGGGTGTGTTTTGGAAACAAGGAGTAGCTTCACGTTTGGCTGAAACCAAAACTACGTGCAGAACAGTAACAGGAGAGAAGGCTGGAAAGGAAGGTTGGGGAACTCGTAACCAGGGAGAGCCTTGAATACCAGGATGAAGAGTTGGCACATTACCCGGTACGCAGGGGGTGGCCACTAAAGATCATTAGCCAAGGGCTGCGGTTTCGAGAGATGACTGGCAGCTACATTTAGGATGGTTTGAAGAGGGAGAGGATGGACAGGGAGCAAGCAGTTAGGAGGCTATAGCAACAGGGCAACAGAGAGGGACAAAGAACTGAGCCGAGCTAGTAGCCCAGGGGAATGGCCAGGAAAGGAGGGATGTGAAAGAGAATGCATATCTCTGAAATAAATATTCAGGCGTTCCCGTTGTGGCGCAGCCGAAACGAATCCGTCTAGGAACCATGAGGTTGCAGGTTCGATCCCTGGCCTCGCTCCGTGGGTTAAGGATCTGGCATTGCCGTGAGCTGTGGTACAGGTGGCAGACGCGGCTCAGATCCCGCATGGCTGTGGCGGTGGTGTAAGCAGGCAGCTACAGCTCCAATTCAACCCCTAGCCTGGGAACCTCCATATGCCGCGGGTGCGGCCCTAAAAAGCAGAAATAAATAAATAAATAAATATTCAAAGAGCTTCCATGACCTACTCTACTTCTCTCTCCAACATTAAGGACTTCCCCACCCCACCCCAAGGAGAGGTCATCATGGACACATTTCATATTTACGGCCCCCAAGCTGTGCTACACTGTAGCCAAAGAAATTGAACAGCGGAAGTATGTGCGATTTCAAAATGAATATCCTCGAGGACATCAGGGTCCTAAAGAAAAGGACCCAAGTGGAGAGATACCAGAGGCGAGGGGAGACATTAAAATCCAGACTCCCCGAGCCAAGCAAAATGTGTGCAGATATATGGTTTATGCAATCTAGTGGAAAGAGAAGTTATGAGATGAGCCCAAGGCCAAATGAAAAGTATTTTTTTTTCAAACAAAAGCAAAAGAAATGTCCTACCCATCCCGAGTACGAAAATGCTTTGCAGCGCAGGGGCAGTGGGGGGGGGGGGATCAGTACATCATCGTTCCAGCCTTTTGCCCAGTTAATTAATGGTTTGGTTTGGGTGTTATTTAAAAAAAAAAAAAAAAAAGAGGAAGCAGCCAAGCTATTTAGTGATTTACTGCAATGTTCCCTTGGTTCTCATACCATTCTTTCTGTACTGCGTAAGGAACAATGAAATTCCTGGAAAACTGTGGGCATCTGTGCTCTGCTATGCCAGCCTTTGCACAGGATTATGAAGGGGAGGGACAGAGGTCTCGCAGGCGAACAGAGAGGTATTAAGGTTCTTGCTCTCCCAAGTGGCTACACATACAGCTTTGCTTGGCGGAAGGGAATTTTATTCTTCGTTCTGACCCTGTGAAAAGTCGGTAGAGGTAAACCATTCTCCTGGCAGGATTCCAAGACTGGATTCACACCATCCTCTTCTGTGCAGGAGAGTCTCGAGGGCTGGAGGGGAATCCTTGAGAGCCCCATTCTCCTTGAAGGGTCCTTAGTGCTGTCCATTAGCGGCTCCCCCCACCTTCACCCACAGCCCACCACCAGCATCGTGCTGTGATTAGGAAGACTCAGGTGGGACCAGGTTTCTGCGTCCCGAGGGGGGTCTGGCAAACTTGTCTAGTGAGCCTTGAGCACCAAGGAGAAGCAAATGACCAAATGCCATACCGCCCCTGCCCCAATAATAGAAAACAATGGCTAATATTTATTGAGGACTTACCAAGTGCCAGAGGCACTTGACTCGAATCATCTCACTGGAACCTCACCACAACCTGGCAAGGGAGGCACGGTGATCAGTATTGTAGCTGAAAGAACCATATCCGGATTTTGAGTGACTTGTTCCAAAGCACCCACTAGCTAGGAAGTAGCAGAGCCAGGAATTGAACCTACATGTGTCTGCCTCTATCATGCGTCACCACCACTGAAAGAGGTCTGTTTGGTTTTTGTTTGTTTGCTTTTTGGCTGCTCCTGGGGCACGTGGAAGTTCCCGGGGCCAGGGGTCGAACCCATGCCATGGCAGTGACAAGGCCAGATTCTTAACCGCCAGGCCACCAGGGAACCCCCTGTTTTTTAGTTGAAATAGAGTTGACGTGCAATATCATGTTAGCTTCAAGTGTGCTACGCAGTGATTTGATATTTGCATACATTACAAAGTGACCAGCACGATAAGCCCAGTGACCATCTGTCCCCCTACAAAGTTATTACAGTACTACGAGTGACAATTGTCCTTATCCTGTATGTTACCTCCCTGTGGCTTATTGTTTCATGACTTCAGATTTGTGCCTCTTAATCCCCTTAAAGAGTTTTCGTTTTGTTTTGTTTTCTCCTGAATGCTTGTGCTGCCTCACAGGGCGGAGCAGGTTTGGGGGGCCCCAGATGATCAGAGCACCATGGATCTTTGCATCACCTTGTAGCATTCTCCCTCCCCTGAAGGCCTTGGAGGTGTCATGTCAGCCACCTCAGGAAGCTACCCTGGCCCACTCGGGCTGATAGAATCTCACATTAAGGGCCTCTGGTCCAGTGCCTCAGCTCAGGTGGATTCCTCCCTCCAACATCCCAATCTAGAGGCTGGCTCCCTTGTGCTTGAAAACTTGCGGTCAGGGCTGGCTTCCTGGGCGTATGGCTAATGCCTTTTGCACTCGGCCCCACAAAAGATGTGGTAAGCTTCCTGCCGTGAGGAGGGGCTCATTGGCTCAGGAGGCAGCCCGTTCCATCACTGGACTGCTCTGTCTCTTTGCAAGGACACCCTTGTGGTACAAAGAAATCTGTTTACCCACAGTCTCTTCCCACTGGCTTCAGAGACAGACTTGAGATAAAGATGTTTAACGCTGCCACCTCTTCGCCAGGTCTGTAAGCAAGTCATTTAACGGCTCTAAACCTCAGTTTCCTCATCTCTAAAAGGGGGGCAGGGGGGCGGCCGAAATAGGGGAAGGGGATTAAGGGGTACAAACCCCCAGTTAAAGAATAACTAAGTCCCTTGGAGTTCCCGTCGTGGCGCACTGGTTAATGAATCCTACTAGGAACCATGAGGTTAAGGGTTCGGTCCCTGGCCTTGCTCAATGGGTTAAGGATCTGGCGTTGCCGTGAGCTGTGGTGTAGGTTGCAGACATGGCTCAGATCCCGCGTTGCTGTGGCTCTGGTGTAGGCCAGTGGCTACAGCTCCAATTAGACCCCTAGCCTGGGAACCTCCATATGCTGCGGGAGCGGCCCAAAGAGATAGCAAAAAGACAAAAAAAAAAGAATAACTAAGTCCCAGAGATGTAACATCCAGCACAGGGAATATAGTCAATAATATTATAATAACTTTGTGTGGTGTGTAATCTTTAAAAATATCAAATCACTATGTTTTCCGTTTTAATATTGTATGTCAACTATACTTCAATAAAAATAAGTAAGATGGGAATATTATTACCTCCTTGGCAGGGTTTTTTTTTTTAAGGACAGATAGGACATAGCTCATTGTATGTAGTCAATGAATGTTAGCTATAATTAATACCATCATTCCCCCTAGCAGGAGCACATGGAGTGCAAAGGACAGAATATGGTACAGAACACAGATTCTAGTGTGTTCCTTACCTAAACTGGACAAAAAGTGTCTTACATTTTCACTATTCCTCTTGCTATCCATGCTAAGAAAACTTGATATCATTAGCTCACTTATTTCACCTTTCAAGTACTCTAACCAGCCTTCTAATTTAGTACAAAATGCACCTGATAGAAGATAATGGAAGAAAAAGAATGTATACATGTATGTGTGACTGGGTCCCTTTGCCGTGCAGTAGAAATTGACAGAACACTGTAAACCCACCATCATGGAAAAAATTAAAATCATTTGAAAAAAATGCAAACATAAAATATTAAAAAAAAAAAAAAACCAAACCCAAAATATACTCCTCAGTAGTGGCTCTAGTATTTTCCCGTAGGATTACTTAGTGCTTTGATTTTGTGCAATAATTTCCCCTCATCGATCTCATTTGAATCTCACAATAATTCTATGAGGCAGGCAGGGCAGACATTAGTTCATTCATTCATTTGTTCGTTCATTCATCTATTCAACCACTACTTACTGATGCTCTACTATGTGCCAGGCCCTGTCCTAGGGGCAGGGATACCAGACCTAGTGGTAACCCACTAGAGTTTATAGTCTTGTAGATTTGCAGATGAGGAAACTAGCCTGGGTGTTGACACGATCTGAATATGGTCACGTGGTGAGTAGCAGGCAGAGCCAGGACTAGAACTAAGGTTTTCTAATAATGCTCATTTTGGTGTATATTGCCACTCTCCCATTCTGTCTCTTGCTCCCCTGCATCCATTGCCCTCCTTTTTTATATCCCTGCCTGAGCTCTAAAGCTTCTTGCATTTGCTATCAAGACTATTCTTTCTTGGAGTTCCCATCATGGCTCAGCAGTTACCAAACCCAACTAAGATCCAGGGTGCGGGTTCGATCCCTGGCCTTGCTCAGTGGTTAAGGATCCAGCTCTGCCATGAGCTGTGGTGTGGGTCGCAGACGCGGCTCAGATCCCGAGTTGCTGTGGCTGTGGTGTAGGCCGGCAGCTGTAGCTCTGATTCGACCTCTAGCCTGGGAACTTCCAAATGCCATGGGTGCAGCCCTAAAATAGCCGGGGGGGGGGGGCGGCACTATTCTTTCTAAACGCTGCTTTTAGTCTTGTTAGTTTGACTACATGTGCTTCCCACTAGTCTGGTAGGTTCAACATCAAGTCACCCCAGGGTCTGTGAGCTGTCTCCCGAGCTGGATAACCTGTTAGCAACCAGGAAGCCGGAGAACTAGGGGCCTGCATGACTTCACCCAGTCTCCTTACTCCTTCTAGGGTGAGTTAACCTTTCTTTAGCTGGCCAGATAAAAGCTGAAGTGGCTCCCAGTTGCCCACGTATGATATCAAGTCCAAACACTCTGCCTGGCTTTCTAGGCCCTCCATAATCTGCTCCCACCCTGCCTTTGAACTTTATCTCTTTACTCCCCCGCCTTTCGCATATCCACCCCAAGCTCATTTCCTAGCCTGCGGCTTAATCATGCACTTCATCCCTCTTGTTACCTCCCTCCCCCAAACCTAGAAGCTCTCTTTTGTCCCCTCTATCTAAAATGAATCCTACTCAGCTTAAATTTCACTTCCTTTATGAAGCCCTCTTGAATGGCTCCAACTCTCAATGATCTCACCAGTAACATCTGAGTTTTCAATTTTTTTTTTGTCTTTTTCGTCCTTTTTAGGGCGGAACCCACAGCAAATGGAGGTTCCCAGGCTAGGGGTCGAATCGGGGCTGTAGCCACCGGCCTACGCCAGAGCCACAGCAATGCAGGATCCAAGCCGCGTCTGCAACCTACACCACAGCTCACGGCAACGCCGGATCATTAACCCCCTGAGCAGGGCCTGCAGATACCTGCAACCTCACGGTTCCTAGTCGGATTCTTTAACCCCTGAGCCACGACGGGAACTCCAGCTCCCCAAATTTTAAATCTTAATTGCCTGAGTCTATGCTAGAGAAGACCTCATTTGACAGGCTTTCATTTGAAAAAGTCCTGGGGATTTTAATTGACCTCCTGCCCAATATGAATCAACAGTGGTGAGGCAGTTGCAAATATGTACATAAATAGCTGGGAGATACAGTCTCAGACTATATGAAAGGATACATCATGCCCAGATCCACAGAAATAATGCCTCTACTGGACTCATTAATTCACTCCTTCATTTAAAACACATCTATCTCTTCTCAAGTTTATCCCTTGTTCTAGAAATCCCACCTTTAGGAATCTATCCCACTGGAGTACTGTGCAGTATTATTGGCCTCTAGTAAGTTTTGAGATGTCCCCTTTATCCTCAATGTCCTCGACTTAGATCAGGATGTATCTAGAAGTTAGCGATCTTTCTTCATTTATTCTGCTTAGGATTAGGTACAGGATTTTAACCGGAGGACGCCTATGTTATGAGTTCTGGGAAATTCTCAGCTATTTATCTTCGAACATGACGTCTTCCTGTTTTTTTTCCTTCTGGAATTTCTATTAGATGTATGAGGAGTTACTTCTTCCATCGTCTGTATCTTTTAAGTTCTCTTTCACATTTAGAATTTTTATAGGGCTGTGCTATAGTGTATGAACATCTCAGCTTTATTTATTTATGTATTTACTTATTTATTTTGGCTGTGCCCACAGTATGCGGAAGTTCCTGGGCCAGGGATGAAACCTGTGCCACAGCAGCGACCTGAGCCTCTTGAGTGACAATGCCAGATACTTAACCCACTGAGCCACATGGGAACTCCCCAGTCTTTGTTTATTTCACTAATTCATCCATCACTCATGACTTATTTGTAGTTTAATCTGTCAGTTGACTTTTTAATGTTTCAGTGGGACTAGAATTAGTGTCTTCTAATGCTCACCCTATATTTTCTATATTATTCATTTCTGAACCTTTCTTTGGTGTGTGTGTGTGGGTGTGTGTGTGTGTGTGTGCATGTGTGTGTGTGTGTGTGTATTTACTTATTTTTTGCTTTTTAGGGCCACACCCGTGGCATATGGAGATTCCCAGGGTAGGGGTTGAATCAGAGCTACAGCTGCCAGCCTACACCACAGCCACAGCAACGTGGGATCCGAGCTGGGTCTGTGACCTACACCACAGCTCACAGCCATGCCAGATCCTTAACCCATGGAGCGAGGCCAGGGATTGAACCTGCAACCTCATGGTTCCTAGTCGGATTCATTTCCGCTGCACCAGGACAGGAAATCCTTTATATGTATTTTAAAGTCTGTTCAGATTGCTGTATTATCTGTAATTCCTTGGAACAGAATTCTCCCATTTCTTGTACATACTGAGTAACTCACTGTAGTGGGTTTCTTTTTGTGCTTTATTATTTTCCATGTGAGTTTATCTTTTGTAGGAGCTGTATTCTGCAAGAATTTGAAGCTGAGTTGTAGAGGTGGCCCTGTGGGCAGTTTTTAATTTGCCTGTACCAGAGTTCTATGTCAATACTGGTTCTGGACAAGTTTTTATGTAAAGTTTTCAACTCAGGTTTTCCGAAATACATGGGTACTGTGAATTTGGGTCTCATACCAATGTGTAGCTCAAGTTTAGGGTTTTTTTGTTGCTGTTTGGGCTATACCTGTAGCAAGTGGAAGTTCCCAGGCCAGGGGTTGAATCTACGCCACAGCAGCGACCCAAGCCGCTGCAGTGGCATCCCTAGGTCCTTAACCCACTGTACCACAGGGGAACTCCCAGGTTTAGATTTTTTTTTGAACTTCTTTGCTGTGAGTTTATTTCTATCCCATCCTAGGGAAGATGGCTTGCATCTTGTTTACAGAGACAGAGTATAGCATAATAGTTAAAGAGTATGGACCCCGGAGTTAGGATACCTGGGTCTGTATCTTATATCTGCTACTTCCTAGCAGTGTGGCCTTAAGCAAATCACTAAACATTTTGTTCCCTATTTGTAAAAATAGGAATGATGACAGGGCCTACCTCAGTGGGGTTTTGTGAGGATTAAATAAATTAGGACATGCAAACATGTAGAACAGTACCTGGCACATTGTACGTACTCATCAAGATTTGTTACTATTGTGCCTCTGGCTCTTTGACAAATCCACTTTCAATTCTAGATGAGGCAGCTCTCCTCTGCTCCTTGTTTTGTGCAGTAAGCAAAAATGTAACTCAATTCCAAGTCCTTCAAAGGACCCAAAACTTCAGCCTCTAAGGCACATATATGGTCCCATTATCCCCATGAATTGGGACACTACAGTTCATGCTCATTGCTGTGATGTTAAGTCTCGTTTTCGTTTCTGGAATCTGGACGTTTTCCTTTCTTGCTTCTTGAATTCAGCTATGTATTGTGGTTACCTTTTATCCAGTGTGTCCCTGTGTCTTGAGCTGCATTGCTTCTAATAGGGAACAATATTAGATACCCACCTGTCCAATAATAGGGCATTTGTTAGATAAATTATGGTGCATTCTTCAAATGGAATACTATTCAGTCCTAAAAAATAATGAAGTCTGTATACCTGTATGAGATGGCATAGAATTCAGCCCGTTGTATAGTTAAGTGAAAAAAGCAAGAAGCCGAGACGTGTCTATACTGTGCATATATGAAATGTATGCATTTTTGCACATAGAAAAGGTACTTGAAGGATGCCCGCCACAAGCTATAACTATGTCCTATGTCTAGCATGGATTTGAGGGATAGACTTTTACTTCATTTTTTTCCTTTGGTTATAATTTTTAAAAAATCATATGTAGGCATTTCTTGTAAAATCAAATAATTTGCATAAAGAGGATCCAGTAGGAAACTGAAGGCACACTCAAACATGGAACGAACGAACGTGAGGGAAATTTAATGAAGAGACTGTTTACAACCATATAAGCAGGATTAACAGAAACCAACAAAGGATGATGAAGCACCCCAGGGAGCCTTTACCACCTGAAGGGCCAAGAGGAGGGAGCAGTTACTGGAACCCACAAAGAATAGCTGTAACTATAAAAGATGGCCACCAAAAAAAAAAAAAAAACCCATTTCTTATGATAGATGATTCTAGAAGGATGCAACCAAACTGCCCACACTCCACAGAGAGGGAGCCAGGACAATAAATATCCAGACTTTAATCTGTTTCTGATCTTCAGTCCCTTGCTAGTGCCTCCCATTGACCATACTGGATAAGAATTCAGAGAACAAGGAAGCCAGTTAATATATTCCACGAAGCTCAGCCTCTCTACAGGGAGAGAATGGAGAAGGGTGAAAGTGGATCTGCACTGGGTAACTGGGAACTCAGTGTATGATCCTCTCCATTTTTCTGTGACCCTAAAACTGTTCTGAAAACTAGACTATTTTTTTTTTTTTTGGTCTTTTTGTCTTTGTTGTTGCTATTTCATGGGCCGCTCCTGCGGCATATGGAGGTTCCCAGGCTAGGGGTTGAATCGGAGCTGTAGCCACCGGCCTACACCAGAGCCACAGCAACGCGGGATCCGAGCCGCGTCTGCAACCTACACCACAGCTCACGGCAATGCCGGATCGTTAACCCACTGAGCAAGGGCAGGGACCGAACCCGCAACCTCATGGTTCCTAGTCAGATTCGTTAACCACTGCGCCACAACAGGAACTCCGAAAACTAGACTATTTTTAAGGGCACCTGGAGGGACACAGAGAGAATATTCCACATAGGCATTTTGGGCAGAGAGAGCCATATGGGTAAAGCAATGTGAGCAAGAAATCGAAAAGGGTATCTGAGAAGCAGAGCGTGGTTTAGTGTGCCTAAACGGCTGGGTTTATGAGGAGGACAAAGGTGAGGTAACAGAGGAAGGAAGGTGTGAAAGGAGCATTGCTATGCTGCGTAGGTTCCAAACTCTTAGATTTGCAAACTGCCAACCCATGGGACCCAGTCGGCCTGTAAACGTCTTTGGTCTTGCGTTTGAATGCGAATATCTTTAGACAACTACATGGATTCCACAGGTCCCACCACTTGCCATTGTCTTGCAACTGGTCTACCTCACCAGCTTTTTCTTTTTCTTTTTTTTTTTTTTTTTTGCTATTTCTTTGGGCCGCTCCCGTGGCATATGGAGGTTCCCAGGCTAGGGGTCGAATGGGAGCTGTAGCCACTGGCCTACGCCAGAGCCACAGCAACGTGTGATCCGAGCCGCGTCTGCAACCTACACCACAGCTCACGGCAACGCCGGATCCTTAACCCACTGAGCAAGGCCAGGGACCAAACCCACAACCTCATGGTTCCTAGTCGGATTTGTTAACCACTGCGCCACGACGGGAACTCCATATACTTCAATAAAACGTTAAAAAAAAAAGAGTTAAGAGACCTAAGGCATTAAGCCTTGCAAAAGAGATGACTTAGAAAGACATGATGGTTTTCTTCAAGCCAACCAAACGCTAACATAGAGAAGAGGGAGGAAATTCGTTTTGTATTATCCCTTCATTCACTTGGCAACTATGTGTTATGTGTCCTCTACGCACCAGGCTCCAGAGAACTAAATTAGGCCCAAGGGGTATAAGTTTCAGGAAGGCAGACTTAGACTCAGGATATTGGTTCTTAACCATTTGGGGTCTCAGACCCCTTTGAATCCAATAAAAGCTATGGGCCGTCTCTGCTGAAAGATATACCCATATATATGCACACAAATATCCACGTGCAATTTCAGAAGATTCATAGACCTGGTGAAACCAGACATAGACTCAGGGCTAAGAATCCCTGGGGAACATGATAGTCATAGAACAGGTAACTAGGCAGCCATTGCAAATAATGACCTAGACATCAAGCAAGAAACAAGAAAGGTACAAAACAGTGTACATAGTTTAAAAAAAGATTACGCACATACAGGGAGTTCCCGTCGTAGTTCAGCGGAAGCAAATCTGACTAGTATTCACAAGGACGCAGGTTCGATCCCTGGCCTCGCTTAGTGGGTTAAGGATCCAGAATTGCCGTGAGCTGTGGTGTAGGTGGCATATGCAGCTCTGATCTGGTCTTGCTGTGGCTGTGGCGTAGGCCAGCAGCTGTAGCTCCGATTCCAACCCCTAGCCTGGGAACCTCCATATGTCTCGGGTGTGGCCCTAAAAAGACAAAAAAAAAAAAAAAGATTACACACATACAGATACATATGTGTGTCCTGTGTACTGTGTAGGCTACCTCTAGAAAAAGACATAATAAACTGGTAACAGTGATGGCCTCTGAGAGGTGAACTTGGTGGCTGGGGGCAAAGGGAAACATTAGCTGTTACTTTGAAGGAGATGACATGATCTGACTTAGGTTCCTCAAGGATTTGTGCCATGATTCTGGTTAAAACAAGGGAGGGTGGCTTAGAATAAGGTAGTAGCCGTGGGAGGTGGTAGAAGTTATCTTTCCAATACTTCCCTTTGAACATTTGGCATTTTGTATCATGTCTACCTAACACCTATTCCAAAGACACTATGCCTCAAAAAGGACCCTTGGCAAAGATGTGTAGAGGGATTAAATACCTCCAATCCTAGGCCGTTCTGCTTCCGTCTGTCTGGAACTTCCTGGAAGTCCTCATGTAAATGCCAACTCTACCACCGGGCATGTAGTATTGAGGAGTCCTGCACTTAGAGGGGGTTTGCTTTAGAAAATGCTGGTGATCTGTCCCCACCTGAAGATGCCAGGAATCTAACTCCTTTTGCACTTATAATCATTCTTTCTTTATTTTACGGCTATTTATCAAGCACCTATTATGTGCCAGGCACTGGAGTAGGTACTGAAGACAGAGCAGTGACATAGTCCCTGTATTCCTGAAGCTTACATTCTAGTGGTGGAGACAGACAATGAAAAAGCAAACAAATATTAATACATCCGAAAATAATACATGCTTTGGAGAAAAGAATAAAGCCAGGTAAAGCAATAAGGACGTGTGCAGAGAGGAGCAATTCGTAAATAAGATGGTCAAGGAAATGTCGCTGGCAGGTGTCTTTTGTGCAGAAGCCCAAGGGAAGCATGTGAATAACACTCTGTGGGAAAGGAACATTCCAGTTAGACGGAACGGCAAAGGCCCTCTGGGAGTTATCTTGGCACATCTGAGAAACAGCAAGGAGGCCCTATGGCTGGAGCTGAGGAATCCAGGGGGAGAGTGGTCGGAGTTGAGGTCAGAGAGGTGATGAGGAAGAAGCCAGCTTCTCTAGAATCTTCTAGGTCATTCTAAAGACTTTGGCTTTTACCATGAACAATATAAAAGCCATAGGTGGGTTTCGAGCAGAAGCATGACATGTTCTGATTTACGTGTTCAATGGATCTTGCAACGATCCATGCAAGGCATGATGCTGGCTTGGACTAAAGTAGTAGCAGTGGAAATGGCGAGAAGCGATCAGGTTCTAAATATATTTTGAAAGATTCAGCCCACGATATTGCTGATAGGTGGGACGTGGGGTGTGGGAGAAATGGGGGAGTCAAGAATGACTCCAGGTTTGGCCTCAACATCTAGAAGAATGGATAAAGAAGACTATGGGAAAAGCAGGTGTAAGAAAAATAGTCATTTTGCTTTCGGAGAATTTCGAGTTGAGACGCCAGTTAGCCTAATGGTCAGAAAGATGAGGAAAATCCAGGAAAGGATACTAGGAAAGCATAGCTACTGAAGTAGGAAGAGAACCAAGAATGCGTGGTGTCTCAGAAGCTGAGTGAAAAAAAAAAAAAATTTCAAGAAGGGAGTGATCGGCTGTGTCAAATGCCGCTGCCGGGTCAAATAAAATAAGAAGAGAAAAAGTGATCGTTGGATTTAACACTGAGGAGATGCTGTTGACCTTGACATGAATCATTTTGGTGGAGTGATGGGGGCCAAAGCCTGCCTGGAAAGGGTTCAAGAGAGACTAGGAGGAGAAAAAAATTTGCTCTGGGGAGGAAGAGAAATTGGGCTGTAGCTGAGGCAAAGACAAGTTTTTTTAACTTTGGAGAGGTTGCTTTGATGAGAAAAAAATTGCTGGGGGCTGAGAGGGAGGGGACAATGACTAGAGCAATGACCTTGGGAACACCAACAGGAGCAGGATCTAGTGGAGGGGTCAGTCATCAGTGACATTACAGACAGTTCGTTCAGAGTGACAAGAGAGAAGTCACAGTGCATGGAAACAGAAACAGATATGAGTAGGTTTACAGATACTGTGGTGAGAGGCTGCAGTTGTTCTCTCTGGCTGCTTCTATTTGCCCAGTGAAATAGGAAGCAGGGTCAGCAGCTAAGAAGGAGGATCGGGGGAGGGGTGTTGAAAGTTTGAGAAGAGGGAAGGTGTAGGACAGCCATCAGAGAGAGTTTAAGAATGTTTACACGGGGGTTCCTGCTGCGGCTCAGCAGAAATGAACCTGACTAGCATCCACGAGGACGCAGGTTCAATCCCTGGCCTCACTCAGTGGGTTAAGGATCTAGCATTGCCATGAGCTGTGGTATAGGTCACAGACCCGGCTCAGATCTCCAGTTGCTGTGGCTGTGGCGTAGCTCAGCAGCCGTAGCTCTGATTGGACCCCTAGCCTGAGAACCTCCATATGCCTCAGGTGTGGCCCTAAAAAGACAAAAAAAAAAAAAAATAGAATGGATGAAGGAAATACAGTGAAATGGAAGGGCAGCACAAAGGGCCCACTTGAGGTTAGTGATCATGAATCAAAAGTGAGCCTAGTAGGCATGTTTTTAAGTTTTCTTCCAACCTTGTTCAGCTGCTGGGGCAGGTTTGAAATAGACAGAGTTGGGTTTAACCAGGATTAGGTGTCTAAAACGTGTTCATTCCTCTTAGCAAGGAGGAGGGCACCAGTGACCTTGAGTCCTGTTCTCATAATTGTATTCTTCCAAACCACTAGCCTCTCACCATCACCCCTGTAAGTGAAGTCACAAACTGAGAACACTGAGCCCCTCATCCCTCTCTTGGAGATTCACATTGTTTGTTAACATACTAGGCACTCTGAATATTCTCTTTTTTTTCTAGGGTCCCACCCTTGGCATTTGGAAGTTCCCAGGCTAGGGGTTGCATCAGAACTAGAGCCACTGGCCCACAGCACAGCCACAGCAACGTGGGATCTGAGCCACGTCTGTGACCTACACGACAGCTCACGGCAACACCAGATCCCTGACCCACTGAGCAAGGCCAGGGATCAAACCCACATCTTCATGGATGCTAATCGGATTCGTTTCCACTCTGCCACAACGGGAACTCCCAACTCTGAATATTCTTGTAGTTGGGAAACCACTTGGGACTGATCCAATGGTTCACAACTTGGCTTGTTCATGAGGTTCTTTCTTCTGTAACACTATGAATGTCCATCCCCAAGGACTAATACTCCATGGAACTCCCTTTGAGAAATATGAATTTAGGAAGCATGTTGGGGATTGGAAGTTTATCTTTAGGTCAAAACCTCACTCGCTGCAGCCTTTCTCCAAGGCAGTGTGTATGGCAAGAACCCACACCCTCCCTGGGCCATCTCGCTATGCAGCATCTGAGCCTGCCCTTGGAGACTGGGGTTCTAGCCAGTTCCCCTACAGGCAAATAAACCTGATATTGTCAATACAGCTGATTCTCCAGTTTTCATTCAGCTGCAACTCTCTGATGTTATATCTTCAATAATTTAAGAGATATTATTGTGACAATGTCCTGGAAGCAGCATGAACGTTTATTAACTACTTCCTTGCGTCTGGCACTATGCTTGGTGTCTCACACATGTTTTCTCACTCACTCTTCACCATAACATGGTGAGAAGGTATCTGTTATTAATAAAAACATGCAGGAAAATCACCAACAACCAGTCTTTGTCAAAACCTTGTTGCCTGGACGAAGGGAAATGGGTTTTGGCTGTAACAAGTGATGTGTTTGTCACAGATTTGAAGCCCTAGGAACTTTATAGAATCCAAATGGTGGAGCTGAAAGGTACCTTAGAGATCGAGTTAAGATATTAGGGAGAGGTTATTGCATTCTCCTCAAAAGTTATTACGTAAAATGTCTCAGGAGAACGGAATTAAGAAATCTTGTCATAACTGCTTTGATTTAAATCAAGTCATATAAAATGATGTTGTCACACAGACTAAAGCCTACAGATCATGCTGCAAGAATGCAATATTGTAATTGGTTATTGGCTGGAATTGCAAATGAATGTTTAGAAGTTAATCTGTGTTTCAGTCTGGCGGAAGCCTGATTTCACCAGAATGCAGCAGTCCTCAAAGGCGAATGTGTATCAAAATTATTCCAGGGATTTGTTTTAAAAGGCAGGTTCCTGCCCCCCATCTTCAGAAATGCTAATTCAGTACACCTAGCATAAGGGCCAGGAAATTGGCACTTTCGACAAGCTCCCTGGGTGGTACTCAGCGGTCCAACACTATGGCTAATCCACAGACTGACCACGATCTAAGAAACACATTCCCAAAGGATGTTCTCTTCCTAATCAAGGTGTGAACAGGCCAGTGATAACTCATTAGCTGGGGGAGTTGCTCTGCAGAGATTGGGAATCCGTTTCTGTGTCTGTGCTGTCATCATTGTGTTCCTCAGAACCACGAGCCCCTTGGAGTTCCCATCGTGGCTTAGTGGGTAACGAATCCGACTAGGAACCATGAGGTTGCGGGTTCAATCCCTGGCCTTGCTCAGTGGGTTAAGGATTGGGCGTTGCCATGAGCTGTGGTGTAGGTTGCAGACTCGGCTCAGATCCTGCGTGGCTGTGGCTGTGGTGTAGGCCAGCAGCAAAAGCTCCGATTAGACCCCTAGCCTGGGAATCTCCATATGCCGCGGGAGCAGCCCCAGAAAAGGCAAAAAGACAAAAAAAAAAAAAAAAAAAAAAAAAAAAAGAACCACTAGCCCCTCACCATCATCCCTGTGATGCAGTCACAAAACTCAGGAAACCCTGTGTCCTCCACTCCTCTCTTGGAGATTCACACCACCTGTTAACATATTATGGACTCCAAATATTCTTATTCGTGGGGAACCACATTGGCCCAATCCAGTTACTACAACTTGGCCTCTTCATGGGGCTCTTTCTTATGTCATACCATTGACATCCATCTTCAGGGACCAATACTCCATGGAACACACTTGAAGAAATACTACTGTAGGAAGCATGTTGGGGATTGGAAGCTGAGTTTGTCCTGTTTCTGGGTTCCCGTTTCCCTACGGAATCTCATCTTCGTGTGATAATGAACTCCTAGAGACATCTCCATCCCTGTACTTGATAATGGGACTGAGACTCGGAGAGCAAACATAGTAGGACTGTGAGCAAACTTTCTGGGACATAACAGGGAGGTGGAATCAAAATTCCTCCTGTAAGTGCTTCAGCGATTAGAAATTCTTCTCTACACCCAGAAGTTTGTGGCATTTCAGCACATCGTGGTCGCTTATATAGTAAAGAAATGGGCCCGGATTATAGACTGTGGGATGCCTACATCCTGAAGGGATCTTGGTTCTCAGCCAAGATAGAATCCTCAGTGTTGCAGGTTCTAAAACTCAATTTTGTCAGTTTTAACCACGGAGTGATTAGGCTCTGGGGGACAAATGTCACACCTTCTAAATTCACAAGGCCATGTTTTGGAAACGAAAATGTCAATTTACTAATTCATCTTGATAATTAACTACAAAGCAAACTCATATCAGTCAGGGCATCCTCTTCCCGGTAGGAAATCTACTTAGGAAACCCAATAAAGGCAAAGCAAAGGCTGTTTGGTGGAGGCAGCCTGGTTTCACAAAAAGACCCCGGATTTCGGAGTCATACAGAGCTAGGTTCAAATCCCAGCTAGGCTACTTGTAGTGGGTTGAGTGGTGTTCTCCCAAAAGATACATCCAGCTGGAACCTCAGAACATGTGACCTTAGTTGGGATAAAGGTCTTTGCAGATGCGATTCAGGTAAGGATTTCCCCACGAGACCATTCTGGAGTAGGGTGGGCTCTAAATCCAATGACGGAATGTCTTCATAAGAGAAAAAGAAGGTGATGACATAGGGAAAGATGGCCATGTGAAGACAGAGGCAGAGATGGCAGTGATGCAGCCACAAGCCAAGCAAAGTCTGCAGCCACCAGAAACTAAGAGGCAAGGAACGGAGTCTCCCCTAGAACCTTCAGAAGGAGCGGGGCCCTGCCAACACCTTGATTGCAGATTTTTGGCCTCCAGAATTGTGAGAGACTGCATTTCTGTTGTTTCAAGCCACGAAGTTTGTGGTCCTTTGTGTGGCAGCCACGGGGGAAACTAAAACCACTCATTTAGTTTTCTGGGCTTGGGGAAGTCACATAACCTCTCTGCATCTCAGTTCCCTCATCTGAAAATAGGGCTAATTATAGAACCCTTTGAGATCATAGGGTTACTGTAAGGATTAAATCAGTTCATCTATGTAAAGTGCCTGGTGCAGAGTAGGTGCTTATTATACGGTGGCTATTGTTACTGGTGAGCAAAGAGGTTAGTAGAGGGTGTGGGATGTTGGAAAAGATGGAGTCATATCGTTTATGTAGCCTGACGCAACCATCCAGCCGCCGTCAGAAAGACAATAGATATATCAGCAGGTCGGGGCCTGGCATGAGAGAAACAACTTCTTTCTAATTGTGTTTAGTTTTGTTTCTGTAACAGTTAAAGAGCTTGCTTGCCCATATCATATCATGAATCCCTTCTTAGTCTTTGATGAGTTTTCCCAGCCAGAGCATTTACAAGGCTTCAGTGGGGTTTTTCCACTGTTTACATTTTAGGGCATTGCCTCTTGATGACGTAGAGGGAGGTCCCTTATCTTATCGGTACATGCTTTTTTGGTAAGCAACCAATCCCTTTTCTACAGTGGGCAACTTTCCTGTCAGCTTAACTCCTTGAGAGTGGCATTTTGCTATCCTATTGGTTGATAGGGTTGGGGGGCCCTCTTCCCTTTCAGTCTGTAGCCCTCTGTCTCCATTTTTCAGAACCCTGTGAATTCATAGAGCTATGTCCACTTTCTCACCAACCTGCTTGTAAACCGAAAAGTTCTTTCGTTTCTGCATCTAATACCCTCAGTTCCTGCTCACACAGCCCCAACGAGTGTTAACCTTTGGGGGATCAGAGAGATTGTGCCCTATTCATCTTTGTAGATACTGTCTCGCATGCTGGAGACAGTATGGAATATGGTAAATATTTGTTCAAGCGGGGAAAAACAAGAACTAAATCCTGGCTCTGGAGTCAGGCAGACCTGAATTCTAACCCTACCCCCCCTTTTTGCTAGCCGTGGGGCCTTGAGCAAATGACTTCAGCTCTGGGGACCTCAGCTCCCTCATCTGCAAAATGATGATAATAGCGCTACCTAGTTCCTAGATATTTTTATTCTTTTTAAGGCCGCACCCGTGGCGTATGGAGGTTCCCAGGCTAGGGGTTGAATCGGAGCTACAGCTGCCGGCCTACACCACAGCCACAGCAACACAGAATCGGAACCGCAGCTGCCACCCACACCGCAGCTCATGGCAATGCTGGATCCCCTATCCACTGAGCGAGGCCAGGGATTGAACCTGCCTTCTCATGGATGCTAGTCAGATTTGTTTCCACTGCACCACAAAGGGAACTCCCCCTAGATATTTTATAAGAATTAAATGAGTCAATATAAGTAAAGCCCTCAGGACAGTTCCATATACAGAGTGAATGCTCAGTAAATATTCATAGTGCCTGAAGGACTACATGAAATAATGAATGAATGTACCTTTTCAACAGGAAGGCATATAACTCCAGGAAATCTTTCGTGCCTGTTAGAAATCCACAGAAGGATGGGAGAAGAGTCAGTAAGAACTGGTAACTACTTCATTTACCATATATCTTATCATGTGATTCCTACTGGTGGGAGTACTTAAAAGCCAGAGTTGGAATTCCCACTGTGGCTCAGTGGAAACGAACCTGACTAGCATCCATGAGGATGAAGGTTTGATCCCTGGCCTTGCTAAGTGGGCTAAGGATCCAGTGTTGCCGTGAGCTGTGGTGTAGGTTGCAGACTTGGTTCAGATCCCGCATGGCTGTGGCTGTGGCATAGGCCAGTGGCTACAGCTCCAATTCGATCCCTAGCCTGGGAACCTCTACATGCCATGGGTGGGGCCCTAAAACGACGAAAAAAAAAAAAAAAGAAATGAAAAGAAAAAAAAGAAAGAAAGCAAGCAAGCAAGCTGGAGTTTATCAGAACAAACCATTCGCATTGAACGCATGGAAGGAAAATAACGTTTCATATCATAACAGTAACAGTTGCTCAACTTCAGAGAGTCCTCCAAACCATGATGAACTGTGGAAAAGGGCAGAGCTGTCAATAGAAGCTATTGCTAGCAGTTGTCTTAAATTAATTAAAAGTACTGATTTCGGCGATCCGATTTTGGTGCATAGTACTTGAGTTATTATTGTTATTAGAGAGAGTCTGAGTCAGGAGGATTGCATAGACAAATGACAACATTAAAAGAAGTCAGATGAAATTTCACACATCAGGAGACTTGCGCAGACAATGAAAGCAACTTTTACTTCATGTGACACTTTAAGTACTAGTGTAGGGATGACGGCAGAAGGGAGGAAGAACTGATATGCTGGAAACTTAGCCAGAATCAGCTCTTGCTCAAGATTCTGCACTGTTGAAGTTCCCTTGTGGCACAGCAGGTTAAGGATCCAGCATTGCCATTGCAGTGGCTTGGGTCACTGCTGTGGCAGAGGTTCAATCCCTGGCTCAGGAATTTCTACATGCCATAAGCATGGCCAAAACAAACAAAAAGATTCTACACTATCAATGGCTCTATCACAGTTTTCCTGATCCCCACCCCCATCCTCCTGTCTCCCACGGATTCATTCAACAAAAATATATTGGGTGCCTACTACATGCCAGGCACTGTTCTAGGTGTCGGGGATATATAGCAGGGTAAGCAAAAAAATCCTTGACCTCCTGGAACTTACATTCTAGTAGGAGTGAGCACACTATGGCTCACAGGCAAAGCCTGTCCTGTCACCTGTTTTGATAAATAGCGTTACTAGGACACAGCCACACTCATTCTTTTATATATCATCTATGACTATTTTTATGTAACAAGAGAGTGGAGTAATTGTGTTGGAAACTACATGCCTCACAAAGCCTAACCTATTTAGCATATGGCCCTTTAAAGAAAAAGTTTGCCAGCCCTTATTTTAGCAGGAGATGGAAAAAATAAATGCTTTTTGTCTTATTTAGGGCCACATCTGGGGCATTTGGAAATTCAGGCTAGGGGTCCAATCAGAGCAACAGCTTCAGGCCTACACCTCAGCCACAGCAAGACCAGATCTGAGCTGCGTCTGCAACCTTGACCACAGGTCACGGCAATGCCGGATCCTTAACCCACTGAGCAAGGCCAGGGATCGAACCCGCATCCTCAGGGATCCTAGTCGGTTTCATTACCACTGAGCCATGACAGGAATTCCAGAAAAAAAATTTTCAATAGATAAATATATAATGTCAAATAGTGTTCAAAGTATAAAGAAAAATAAAACCAGGAAGGCACAAAGAGAATGAGGATAGGGGACTTACCACTTTAAACATGGCTGTCAAGGGGAGTTCCTGTCGTGGCGCAGTGGTTAACGAATCTGACTAAGAACCATGTGGTTGCAGGTTTGATCCCTGCCCTTGCTCAGTGGGTTAACGATCCAGCGTTGCCATGAGCTGTGGTGTAGGTCGTAGACACGGCTCGGATCCCGTGTTGCTGTGGCTCTGGCGTAGGCTTGGCAGCTACAGCTCCAATTAGACCCCTAGCCTGGGAACCTCCATATACCGCAGGAGCAGCCCAAGAAATGGCAAAAAGACAAAACAAAACAAAACAAAACAAAACAAAAACATGGCTGTCAAGGAAGATCTCACTAAATAGAAGACATTTGGTCCAATACCTGAAGGAGGTGAGTGAGTAAGTGAATTGTGCTCATATTTGGGTTGTATACAGCATCGTGGGCCATTGTAAGGAATTTCACTATTACTACATATGAGATGGGAAGTCACTGGAGTTTTGAGCAGAGGAGTGACATGATCTGACTTTCATATGAATAAGATTAGTCTGATCTTCACCTCCACACGGGAATAACAGACTTGGGTGAGGATGGCAAGGCCAGGGGCAAGAACAGTTAGGAGGCTAGGGCAATGCGATCCAGGAGACAGATCATGATGACAAGTAGTCAGATTCTAGGTATATTTTGGAGGTAGACCAACAAGACTTGCTGATAAAAATCAATGTAGGATGTGAAAGAAAGAGAGGAATCAAGAATGATTTTCCCATATAGCTTACTACAGAATATTGAGTAGAGTTCCGGGTGAAAAAGAATGGATATAGGTGTATAACTGAATCACTTTGCTGTACACCTGCAATGAACACAACATTGTAAATCAACTATACTCCAATATAAAATAAAAATTAGAGAATAAAAAATAGCAATTCCAAGGTCTTTGGCCTGAGCGACTGGAAGAATGCAGTTACCATTTAATGAGATGGGAAGGAGCATGTTTGATGAGTGGAGCAGATTTGGGGCATGGGTGGTCCAGGGTGGGGATGGAGGCAAGGGGAATTAAGGGTTCAGTTTTGGATGTGTTACATTTCAGATGCCTATTAGGCATCCAAGGTGATGTGTCAAGCAGACAGTTGGATATAAAAGTATGGAGGGTCCAGGCTGGAGATACACATTTGGGAGTCATCAGCATATAGGAAGTATTTTAAGCCATGAGAATAGAAGCATCACCAAGGAGAGAGAAGAGACCTAAAGCTCCAAGCCTGGAGTTCCCGTCATGGCGCAGTGGTTAACGAATCCGACTAGGAACCATGAGGTTGCGGGTTCAATCCCTGGCCTTGCTCAGTGGGTTAAGGATCCGGCGTTGCCATGAGCTGTGGTGTAGGTTGCAGACATGGCTCGGATCTGGCATTGCTGCGGGTGTGGTGTAGGCCGGCAGCTACAGCTCTGATTCTACCCCTAGCCTGGGAATCTCCATATGCCACGGGAGCGGCCCTAGAAAAAAGGCAAAAAGACAAAAAAAAAGCTTCAAGCCTTCCTCTACTTTTCAACTCTAGATTCGGTCCATGAAAATAAAAAAAATCCTGTTAATACTTCCTTGATGTTTCTTAATCCAACATTTTCTTTCCATTCCCATTAATACCATCCTAACCCAGGATCTCCTTCTGTCTCACTTGGCCTTTTGCAAAAGCCACCTAACTGGTTTCCTTGCCTCTAAATGTCAACTTGAAACTCATCATCTCATCTGCCCCTTCTCTCCAAAAAAATCTCTCTATTTCTCATGGGCTTCCCATCTTAAAAAATGACTTCACCATTCATACCTATGTGTTCAAGTTTGATACCTGGAAATTATCCCTAGCGCCGCCATTTCTCCTACTTTCCATATGAAGTCTATTACCAAGCCCTGCCATTTTTACCTCCAAAATATAACTCAATCCTCCCCACTTTTTCCTGTCTCTATTACCATCATCATCTCCCACAGAGACAATTGTAATAGCCTCCTAACGATTTTCCTTTCCTCCAGTCTATCCTCCATACTGATGTCAAGGGGACCTTTTTAAAACAATACTAGGTGGGAGTTCCCGTCGTGGCGCAGTGGTTAACGAATCCGACTAGGAACCATGAGGTTGCGGGTTCGATCCCTGGCCACGATCCGGTGTTGCCGTGAGCTGTGGTGTAGGTCACAGACGCGGCTCGGATCCCGCATTGCTGTGTGGCTGTGGTGTAGGCTGGCAGCTACAGCTCTGATGAGACCCCTAGCCTGGGAACCTCCATATGCCACAGGAGTGGCCCAAGAAATGGCAAAAAGACAAAAAAATAAAAAATAAAATAAAATAAAACAATACTATGTGGACTTCACCTACTTATTTTGTAGGTCCAGAGAACAAAATTCAAAGACCTTTCATCATTTGGCCACACCTTTCTTTCCAATGGTATCTGCCATGGTTCTTCTGGAAATGCCCTCTATTTCAGCCCTGTGGCCTTGTCAATAGTCTTTACACCAACCATGACCACGGCGTGCCCCCAATAACTTGGTGCAGACCTTTCCAAGAGGATTAGAGGTGTCTGAGGTAAGGACATTATGGCTGAAATTCCTAGGCTGCTTGCCTCTAGGCTGAAACTGCTTGCTCCATTCACTTTACAAACACTCTGCTCTTCTCTGTGTGCTGTGATAAAAGCTGGGAAGCACTGCCTCAGTGCACACCATTCTCCCATCCCAGGAAATGCAGCTCTGGCCTCTTATCTAAGTGCCTTTCTTTTTTGTTGTTGTTGTCCTTTTTAGGGCCACACCCACAACATATGGACATTCCCAGGCTAGGGGCTGAATTGAAGCTGCAGGATCCTTAACCCATGGAACAAGGCCAGGGATTGAACCCACGTCCTCATGCGTATTAGTTGGGTTTGTTACCATTGAGGCACAGTGGGAATTCCTTCTAAGTGCCTTTCTATACCAGATTCAAGACCCATCTTCTTGATAAAGCCATCTTTGATGCTGCATCCCAAGACTCAAAATTCCTGTATGACCTGCTAGATCACTCATTTGGCAATTTGTGTAAGTACTTGGGTGCTGTTATTCAACTTTTTATCTTGAGATCTTATCTCAGTTGTTTTGTCAACTCCTTAAGAGCAAGGATTTTTATACCTACCTTCTTTCCAACATAATGGCTTAGTATACACCAGGTACATTTTTAAAAAAACACATGAAACACACATTTTTTTTTAGCCATACTTGTGACACGTGGAAGGTCCCAGGTCAGAGACGGAACCCGTGTCACAGCAGCAATCTGAGCCACAGCAGTGACAATGCCAGATCCTTAACCCTCTGCACCACAAGGAAACTCCCTTGATACATTTTAATAATATGAATAAATGGAGGAATCAATGACCATATGAATGGCTTTGTGAAACCCATCAGCTGGTACAATAGAAAAGATCATTGGATTAAGAGTCAGAGAACCTGGAATCTAGTTCACTTTGCCACCAGATGGTTGTGTGAGACATTAAACAAGTTGCTTGCCTTAGTTCCCTCATTTACAAAATAGGAACAACACTTTCCATCCTCACTTCCAAGTTGAGATGGAACAATTTATGAAAAGAATATTTGGCAGGTGAAAAGAGCATGCTGTTCAGGAATAAAGCCAAACCAGGCAGTGGGAAAAATGAAGAAAGACAGTGCAGAAAGTCATGGGTGGAGGAAAAGCCAGTGGGGTAGAAGAAATTGGCCAGCAAAGTAGGCTTGTCCAGGAGTGGTTGAAAAAGGATGGCGGAGTTCCCGTCGTGGCTCAGTGGGTAACGAACCTGACGGGCGTCCGTGAGTCTGTGGGTCCGATCCCTGGCCTTGCTCAGTGGCTTAAGGATCTGGCGTTGCTGTGAGCTGTGGTGTAGGTCACAGATGCAGCTCGGATCCCGCGTTGCTGTGGCTCTGGCGTAGGCTGGCAACTACAGCTCTGATTGGATACCCTAGCCTGGGAACTTCCATATGGCGCAGGTGCAGCCCTAGAAAGAAAAAAAGAAAGAAAGAAAGAAAGAAGGAAAAAGGATGGCAAGTACAATAGACAGAAAAATCAAGTGTCTCTACTGAGAGATAATATACTATAGCCATTAGATCCAGACTCCCTAGGTTCAAAGCCTGGTTTTGGCACTTACCAGCTCTGTGGCTTTGGCCAAGTTACCCAATGTAACTTGTAGAATTGAGCTTCAGTTTTCTCATCTGTCATATGGGGGTAATAAGAGTACACATTTCTAGGGAGTTGTTGTAAGACTTAAGTGAGTTCATGTTCATAAAATGCTTAGGGCAGTGGAGACCAGTGCCTGGCGTACAGAGCACTAGGGAAGAGTGTGTTAGAAAAAACAATGGCTTTGCTCCTCCCTGCCAAGTAGCAACTTCAATCCCCACAGCTGGGACTTCCTCCTTGGGCCTGAAGCAGGGCTCACGGAAGTGCTGTCATTCCCCAGTGGGCATGTCTACTTTCCGGTTCCAGAGCCTGGTCTATCTCACTGTTCACAGGACACGGGTCACTTTTTCTAGGTTTCCAGCCAACAAAGTTTCTTCCCAATTCTTCATCCTCTTTCAATAGAGTTTATTTTGAGGACAGATTGGAGAGGATTCCATCAGCTCCCAAAAGCAAATAGAGTCAGAACAGCCTATTCTTTTTTTTTTTTTTTTTTTTTTTTGTCTTTTTGCCATTTCTTGGGCCGCTCCCACGGCATATGGAGGTTCCCAGGCCAGGGGTCAAATCGGAGCTGTAATCTCTGGCCTATGCCAGAGCCACAGCAATGCGGAATCCGAGCCGTGTCTTTGACCTACACCACAGCTCACGGCAACGCCGGATCCTCAACCCACTGAGCAAGGCCAGGGATCAAACCCGCAACCTCAAGGTTTCTAGTCGGATTCGTTAACCACTGCCCCACGACGGGAACTCCCAGCCTATTCTTTAAGAAGAATGGCTTTGCAGTCAAGCACAAGCGAGTGGGAATCTGGGCTCTGCAAATGACCAACTGGGTGACCTTGCACAAGGCATCCTCTCTGAGCCTCAGTTTGCTCATCTGAAAAGGTGGCTTCACAGGTGGTTTTCACAACCAAATGAGAAAATGGACATGCAGCCTTTGGTACAGGGCTGTCACCTGGCAAACCCTCAAAAAGTTGATTCTTATTAATAATCCTAGGAGTACTGGTCTTGATTTTAGAATGTCATTTAATAGTTTTATGGCTTTTGTTCATGGCTGCTCCGCCATCCTAATTTGCCCCTTCAAAACTAAAAAGTGCCAAAAGAAAAAATTTTGGAGCCAATAAATTGAGGATACTGCACTTGAAGTTTATGTCCAGTTCAAAAGAATTACAGAGAAAGAATTGGCAACTCTAAGTATGCCACAGATTTCAGGATGTCTGCATATACCTCAAAGCGGGGTGCTCCCAGCCCCCGTGAAAATCACCCATTTTATTTTTAATGTCATTAAATATATTCTTCTTATAAATGGCAAAATTTTTGTAATGCTCATAGCCACGTTGACCCAAGAATTAATTCTCCCATTGAAACAAATCTCCAGTGGGGGTGCAAGTGGCCAGGCAAGTACGTTGTGCAAAAGGTATCCGTGTGCGTCTGGTAAGCACGTCTGCTCTGAGCAAAGGACTGAAAAGTGAGTTTGGGGAAAGAGGTCAGGGCCTCGCTTTGAGAAGAAATCCAAGATGGGCAGGAATAACCACTCTGCCTCTCATACAAAGTAGGTCTGTAGAAACACATCCTGCACCCCCTGGGGGAGGCCATCGTGTTTTCTCCTCTATGTACTAATTATGGAAGACGTCCCTCCTCCAGTTATCCAAGCTTTCCCTTGACACACCAGTTGGAGAACTGTGCTCAGTGAGAATACAAGATTTATCCCAGGCCTCAAAAATGCAAGTATATTTAATGACTGGATTAAATCCATGTCATGCCTAAAGATCAAATACTGTTTAATGTCTAAAGCAAAGAATGATTACCAAATAATGTAATTATTTTTTGGTTTACACAACTGTTCCCAAAGCTAATTGTTTGCTGGCAAAGACTGGCCTTGATTATGAACATTAGTAAGTGTGCTTGCATTTCAAATCAAGGAATCAGTCTCTCAAATGGCTTTAATCAAGTCAAATACAAACTTAATAATTCTCAACATAAAAGCAGAAAACAAAAGAAAGTGTAAAAAAATAATTGATGAGGTTGATACCTTTTATTCCCTGATATATATATATATATATGTATATGCACACACACTCATATATATTAATATAAACAACTTCATAAATTGTGATTTGTAGTTTGAAATGTTGATTTTTTTTTTTTGTCTTTTCTTTTCTAGGGCCGCACCTGTGGCATATGGAGGTTCCCAGGCTAGGGGTCTCATCGGAGCTGTAGCTGCCGGCCTACACCACACCCACAGCAACATGGGATCCTAGCCATGTCTGCAACCTACACCACAGCTCATGGCAACGCCAGATCCTTAACCCACCGAGTGAGGCCAGGGATCAAACCCGCAACCTCATGGTTCCTAGTTGGATTCGTTAACCACTGAGCCACAACAGGAACTCCTGAAATATTGATTTTTGTAAATAGAGTTTATATTTTAGAGCAGCTTTATGTTCACCATCTAATATATTTTACAGCAACTGTTGATACATATTATACAAATATATATTAAATGTGTATGTTACATATAATAATATACATTAATATATAACATATATACATGCATGTTAGATGCACCTCTATTACCTTAGAGGTCCACCAAAAAATTTAGATGTTTCCCATAAAATATTTGAAAATTTTAAAGTAAATTTTCATTTAAATCTTTCAAAAATAAGTAGCATGTCAAATTTCATATATATGTGATCTATAATAACAGTTCTAATGTATAAAGAATCAGTTCTCATTTTTCTTATATTTTTATTTTTTTTGTCTTTTTGCCTTTTCTAGGGCTGCTTCCCACGGCATATGGAGGTTCCCAGGCTAGGGGTCGAATCGGAGTTGTAGCCACCGGCCTATGCCAGAGCCATAGCAACGAGTGGCCCGAGCCATGTCTGCAACCTACACCACAGCTCACGGCAATGCCGGATACTTAACCCACTGAGCAAGACTAGGGATCGAAGCTGCAACCTCATGGTTCCTAGTCGGATTCATTAACCACTGCGCCATGACAGGAACTCCTCTCATTTTTCTAGCAGCAAAATTCTTACTAATGAATTACAGTTGATGCTTTGTATCCTTGAATTCAACTGCAGATCATGTAGTACTATGGTATTTACTATTAAAAAAAAAATCCCCTTATAAGTAGACCTATGCAATTCAAACCCATGTTGTTCAAGGATTCACCATATAGTCAAGGAAATACTTTTGAAAAAATAATATCTCAAGAAGAAAGGCTAAAATTCATTGATCTACTGGTGTCGCTATTTCAATACAAGGATTCAAAATTTATAGGGTAGTAAGGCATACAAACTCAAAAATCAGGTAAAACTGATTCTCATTTCCTTCTAATCTCTTGCTAATTAGGTGGCCTTGGGCAAGGTACTTTACTTCTCTGAGCCTCGGTTTTCTTGTCTGCAAAATAAGGATAATAATGGCACCTGTGTCAGAGGGTTGATGAGAAGATTAAATGAGTTAACGCATATACAAAATTTTTAAACCGTATGACATGTGGTAGGAGTTTAATGACTGTTTTGAGATTTTGTTATTATTTCTACTAGAATGTAAATGGCAGTTTCCTTCCCACCGTATTCTCTGTTGGATTCCCAGTGCCTGACATACTGAGTACTCAATAAATATTTTTTGGGTGGATTAATATATGTGACAGCTCTCTGGGGGTCTAGGGGAGCTGTTTATTGATTGTACCACTGCTTCTAATCACACTTTGCTGCTGCATGAATAACTCAAGGTGAATTCTTTTATAACAGCTTTATTGAGTTATGATTCCCCATTAAAGTGTACAATTAATTGTTTTAGGCAGTTCCCACTGTGGTACAGTGGGTTAAGAATACAACTGCAGTAGCTTGGGTAACTGTAGAGGTGTGGGTTCAATACCTAGGCTAGCACAATGGGATAAAGGATCTGGCATTACCGTAGCTGCAGCTGGGATTCATTCCCTGGCTGGGAACTTCCATATGCCTCGGGTGCGGCCATAAAAAATAATTTTTTAATAGTTTTTATTACATCCCTAGAAATGTGAAAACCATCACCACGATTTCAGAGCATTATTTTCAACTCCCAAAAGAAACTCCAAACCCATTAACAGTCACTCTGCATTAACTTACAACCTCTTCAGCCACCCCCCAGCCTTAGGGGACCACTTTCTGCCTTTATGAATTTGCCTGTACTGGGTATTATTTCTTAAACATAGACTCATACAACAAGTGGTCCTTTGTGACTGGCTTCCCTCATTTAGCATAATGTGTTTTCAAGGTTCATCCATGTTGCCTATATCACTACTTCATTCATGTTCGTGGCCAAATAATATTCCATTATATGGCTATCCCACGTTTTGTGTATCCATTCATTAATTGATGGGCATTGCAGTTGTTTCTACTTTTTGGCTATTATGAATAATGCTGTTATAAACATTCATGTAAAAGTTTTTGTGTAGACATGCTTTTCTCTCTCTTGGGTAAATACCTAAGTGTAGAACTGCTTGGTCATATGGTAGTTCTATGTTTCACTTTTTGAGGACATGCCAGACTACGTTACCAGCAGGTGCACCATTTTACATTCTGCCAGCAGCGTATGAGGGCTCCAATTTCTCCACGTCCTTGCTAATATATGTTATGTCTTTTTTATTATAGCCATCCTAATGGAAGAAGTATCTCATTGTGGTTTTGATTTACATTTCCCTAATGATTAATTATGATGACCATCTTTTTATGTGATTATTGGCCATTCGTACACCTTCTTTGTAGAAATGTGTATTCACATCTTTTGTCCTGCCTGTTTTTAATTGGGTTACTTGTTTTTTTTTTATTTTTGCATTGTAATAGTTGTTTAGATATTCTGGATACAAGTCCCTTATCAGACATGTGGTTTCAGACATCTTCTCCTAGTCAGTTCTGTGGGTTGTCTATAGATTAGCTCTTACATTTGGGTCTTTGATCTATTTTGAGTTTATTTTTGTAAGCAGTATGAGGCAGGGGGTCCAAATTCATTCTTTTGTATGTAGATACTCAATTGTTTGTGCAACATTTGTTGAAAATACTCTTCCTTCTTCATTGAAATGTCTTGGCACATTTATTTAAAATCAGTCAAACATAAATGTAAGTGTTTATTTCTAAATTCTCAATTTTTGGAGTCCCCATTGTGGCGCAGTGGTTAACGAATCCGACTAGGAACCATGAGGTTGCGGGTTCCATCCCTGCCCTTGCTCAGTGGGTTAAGGATCCGGTGTTGCCGTGAGCTGTGGTGTAGGTCGCAGATGCGGCTCAGATCCTGCGTTGCTGTGGCTCTGGCGTAGGCTGGCAGCTACAGTTCCGATTCGACCCCTAGCCTGGGAACCTCCATATGCCGCGGGAGCAGCCCAAGAAATGGCAAAAAAAGAAAATAAATAAATAAATAAATAAATTCTCAATTTTATTTCATATGTCTATGTATGTATTTACACTTATGCTAATACCACACTGACTATAGCTTTGTAGTAAGTTTTGAAACTGAGAAGTGTGTTCCTCCAACTCTGTTATTTTTCAAGATTGTTTTGGCTATCTTTGCATTTTCACATGAATTTCAGGCTTATGATGTCAATTTCTGCAAAGAAGCCAGCTAGGATTTTAATAGGGATTGTGCTGAATTTATAGATCAGTTAGAGTAGCACTGCTAGCTTAACAATATTGGCTTCTGAGTCATGAATATAAGATTTCTTTCCATTTACTTATATTTTCTTGGATTTCTTTCAGTAATGTTTTATAGTTTTCAGTGTAAAAGTCATGCATTTCCTTGGATCAAGTTTATTCCTAATCACTTTATTCTTTTTGATGCTAGTGGAATCAGTGGAATTCTTTTCTTTTTTTTCCTTTTTTTTTTTTTTTTTTTGTCTTTTTAGGGCCGCACCCACGGCATATGGAGGTTCCCAGGTTAGGGGTCTAATTGGAGCTACAGCTGCTGGCCTGCACTACAGCCACAGCCACGCCAGATCCAAGCCGTGTCTGCAACCTACACTACAGCTCATGACAACGCTGGACCCTTAACCCACCGAGTGAGGCCAGGGATCGAACCCGCAACCTCAGGGTTCCTAGTTGGATTCGTTTCCACTGCACCATGGTGGGAACTCCCGGAATTATTTTCATAATTTCATTTTTTGATTGTTTAATGCTAGTGTATTGAAACACAATGCTTTTTGTGTCTTGGTCAGACAAAGTCGTCGAACTACTTATTAGCCCTAGTAATTATTTTATAAATTCTTTAGGGTTTTCTACATATAAGATCAAGCCATCTACAAATAAAGTTTTACTTCTTCCTTTTCAACCTGGATGCCTTTTAGTTCTTTTTCCTTGCCTAATTGCCCTGGCAAGAACTTCTAGAACAATGTTGAATAGAAGTGGTGAGAGCAGAGATCTTTGACCTGTTCCTGATCTTAGGAGGAAAATTTTCACCATTTCACTCTTCAGGATGATGTTAGCTGTGGGGGTTTTATAGATGCCTTTTATCAGGTTGAGGAATAAGGTGAAATTTATTTGAAACTGGAAGACTGTCACCAATGATGGAACTCTCAGGCCCCATTGTATTTTCTCTCTTCTAGTTTGGCACAATTCCTCTGTTTCATATTCTCCAAACAGGGGGAGAATGCCTTACAGGACAATAACTTATTCTGAGTTTCCAATTAGGAATGTTTCATTTCAGAAGAAAGTATTTTGAAATACAGCTTACTGAGAATCATATAGATACTTAATAATTCATTTCTTTGAGCTATGACTTTATTTAGTTTGGTGAAGTTTGATTTTGGTTCTGCCAGTACATCTCCTCTTTTCATTAATCTCCTTGATGGTGGGATGAGAATAGGGAAGAGCATAGCAGACTCTCTTGTGCATGATATCTAGAGAAGTAGTGGCATGTATGACAAGATTGCCTGGGTTCAAATCCTTGCTCTGCCACTTACACATCTGGCAAGCTATGTAATCTGTGTGTGTCTCAGTTTCCTCATTTGAAAAATAGGGATGATAAAAATAACAATGGTGATGATGATAATAATACCTTCCTTATAGGGTTGTTGTGAAAAAAATAAATGAGTTCTTGTGTATTGTATAAAAGTACTGAGAACACTTCCTGGCACTATAGTGAACTCAATTTATGTACTTGCAATTAGGCTGAGGTGTTTAGAAACAAAAATATGGATTTAAGAGCCAGATAAATCCAAGTTGAAATCCTTGCTCAACTGCCTCAATTACTTCTCTCTGAGCCTTGTTTTTTTTTTTTTTTCATTTCAAATAGGAAACAGAACTTACTTTACAACGTTATTAGAAGGAACAAATTAGATAACTCCTGTAAAATACCTAGCACAAAATAATTGTTGAACAAATGGCAACTATTAATATTGCTACTTTACTTATATCTTCCTATTTTAAGGCCAATGAAGTCCTATCACTGAACTTCTCATGCTCATTTAATAGTTCCGGCTTGGGGATGGCAAAAGCAAATTTCAGAGGGGGCTTTAGTTGAAAAAATATTTCTAAAATTACAAAAGCAACATAGGCTTGTAAAAATATTTGAAATTTCAAGTATATCGTAAAAAGTAAAAACCTGTTTTTATACCCATTCTTCTATCTGTTTCACTTCCCTTCTCTGAGATAACAATATCAACAGTTTGGTATATATCCATCCAGACCTTATTCTATGTATATACATACATACAAGTATGTACATAACACATACACACACATGTATATTTCTACAAAAATTATACATTAATATATATTATTCTGTGATTTCTAATTTTACTCAACAGTATGCTTTTGACATCTTTCCATTCGAGTACATGAAGACCTATCTCTCTCTTTTTTTTTTTTTTTTTATGGCTATGCCCAAGGCGTGTGGAAATTCCCAGTTCAGGGATCAAATCTGTGCCAGAACAGTGACCCAAGCTGCTGCAGTGCCAACACTAGATCCTTAACCCACTGGGCCACAAGGAAACTCCCTACCTCATTCATCTTAATGGCTATTCAGTCATCTATAGGATGGATGTGTCAGTGATTAATTTTTCAAAATCGTCAATCATTGCTCTCAGGATAGCATCATGAGTGTCCAATTGCGGTGTGCCTTCTTTTCAAAGCCTGCGTTTGACAATGTAGCATGTAAACATGTAGTTTAAGGCAAATTCATAGTTTGCATAGATGATGGGTGTTTTGTTGAAATCTCAGTTGTAGGGACAGAAGGGAAAGCTAAGCATTTAGGCAGAAAGGAATTTCTTTAGACTTGTCAAAAGGAAAAATAAGTCACTCAAAATATTACCAGTTTTGATTTTTTTCTCCCAGCAAATTCTAATATGAGAGACTATATGAAAATCAGTAAGTTCAACAAAGACCTTGGGATGCTTACTAAATACAAAATAACTGTTGATCTGGTGGATAAAACACTGAAATAACTATAATAATTAACCTTTGGTACTGAGAAGTTACTACAATAATTACTTGTTTGGATAAGAAACTAGCCCAAATAATTGAGAAATGCCAAAAAGCAGCGGCTACTTATTCAAAATAATTACATTTACATAAAGAAATCCGTGAAGGAGAAATTAAAATTAATGCTTCCAGAATAAGCAAAATACACTGTGTCAATTTCCAACAGCCCCAATCTGTCTATGTGCTACTGATGGAGGTGTCAGAATTCTGGGCAAGTATTCACAAAGTTCAAAAGTGTCATAACACTGAAGCAATGTAGTTATAAGAGAAGAAAATGTGTATAGATGGAATCATGGAAATGTCACTCACTGTAATATGTGAGCAGGAGGTTGCAATCAAAGCAGTTAGCAATTAGAAAGTACAAGGCCCCAACTCCCACAGAATTTTTGGTACAAGCAGCTCTGACAGCACACAGAACTGCTATAAGATAACTTTGTGAGAAAGCTTTGTCAGTGGTAATGCCTGCCTTAGTGACATCTGGAAACAGCTGTTTGTCTCCAAAAGACAGCAATATGTTGAAGCCTGCCAAACACAGATAATAAGGTGCTTACCTATCATTAACAAAATTATGCTTTCCTTATTGACAGAAAAGATCTGTTCACATTGTGGGAAGAGTACATTACAGAACTAGTGAAAAGCTATTGAAAAGTATCATACGGATGGTTGCAAAGCTGTGATTCCCAGCCCTAAATTTGCCGCCCTCTAGGGTGTCTACAATTATCCTGAGGATCATCATGAGCCTTTTGAAAATGTCTCAAAACAAAATTAAATATGAGGCACTTTAATTTTTAAAAAATTATATGCCACACAGCATTTTCAGGAAAAGGGGAAGATGGCATAAAATCAAGCTGACAATAGCAATGTGCTATAAACTCCCATGAGGTTGGGAGCCAGTGATGGTAAGACGGGCATATTATATAGATTCAGTGGTAGTTTTTATGAATTCAGAACGTTGTACCAAGACACATCATCAAAACAGCTATGGGCAAATGCATGAGTTTTCTATGTATTTCAAAAGTGGGCATTCACATAAATAGTAATTTGTAAATTCTGTCGTCAAGTTTTGGAAATTTTTTTTACTTAAGAGTTTCCTAAATGTCTAAAAACATATTTCAATACTAGCAACAAAATCATTCATTCATTAAAGACATGTTTATTTTAGTTTATTTATTTATTTATTGCTTTGTAGAGCTGCACCTGTGGCATATGGAAGTTCCCAGCCTAGGGGTTGAATCAGAGCTGCAGCCGCTGGCCTATGCCACAGCCACAGCAATGCAGGATCTGAGCCGTGTCTGCAACCCACACCACAGCTCACAGCCAGATACTTAACCCACTGAGTGAGGCCAGGGATCGAACCTGCATCCTCATGGATACCAGTCGGGTTCGTTACCACTAAGTCACAACAGGAACTCCTAAAGACACATTTATTGAAAATATGCTGTACACCAGGTGCTGATACACACATTGCCTGATAGGAAGTTTGTATCAGCCATGTATAGGAGTGCCTGTTTTCCTGAGCTTTGCTGATAGCATATTAGAAAATATCTTTAGCAATATATTAGTGAAAAGTTGTATCTTATTGTAATTTGCCATTTCTTTGAATATTAGTGAGATTGGACATTTTTCCTATGACTGTATGGTCATTTGACCTTTTGAATAATCTGCTCACACCCTATATCAACTTTTCTACTGGCCTTTTTATCATTGATTTTTTTTTTTTTTTTGTCTTTTTGCTATTTCTTTGGGCCGCTCCCGCGGCATATGGAGTTTCCCAGGCTAGGGGTCGAATCGGAGCTGTAGCCACTGGCCTACGCCAGAGCCACAGCAACGCGGGATCCAAGCCACGTCTGCAACCTACACCACAGCTCATGGCAACACCGGATCATTAACCCACTGAGCAAGGGCAGGGACCGAACCTGCAACCTCATGGTTCCTAGTCGGATTCGTTAACCACTGCACCACAACGAGAACACCTATTATTGATTTTTAAAGGCTCTTTACATATTACCATGCCATCGACCTGACCTTACCATCTTTGAGTAAGAGCTTCTAGAATCCGCCACATTTGCTCACTGTCAGAGCTGAAGTCAGCTAACATCAAATATTTTTATAAGGTCTATGAGTATCCAAGAATCATTGTGATTCTATTCAGTTCTCCTGTTTCTGCATTAAATCTAATTTTATTTTATTTTATTAAGTTTAATTTTATTTTTTAATTATTTCCCCAATACAATTTTTTTTCTACTGTACAGCATGGTGACCCAGTTACACATACATGTAGGCATTCTGTTTTTGCACATTATCATGCTCCATCATAAGTGACTAGACATAGTTCCCACTGCTACACAGCAGGATCTCATTGCTAATCCATTCCAAAGGCAATAGTTTGCATCCATTAAGCCCAAGCTCCCAATCCATCCCACTCCCTTCCCCTCCCCCTTGGCAACCACAAGTCTATTCTCCAAGTCCATGTTAAATCTAATTTTATGTATGCTAAGTTATGCTATAGCTAAACAGATTCCAGGAATGTCCAACAAGTAATGTCGCTCAGTAGTCAATAAAAAAGAAATTGGACTATAATCTTGCAGTGATTTAAAACAGAAACAGAACATCGCAAAAAGCTAAAAGATGTTACTATAGTTGCCACCATCAACTTCCTCATTCTTGAAGTAGCCATTAATAGTAGAATCTTTGGACTATTTCAACATTTTTTTAGTACTCTGCATATTTAGAAAGGACTTCACTGCCATCTAAGGCACACTCTCTCACCCTGCTTTTAAAAAATCTTAGCAGGCACACACAATTAGGTCCTGGAGATTTGCAGATCTGAGAGTGATACTGACCTTTTCACCAGAAATGGCAGAAGCTAATTTGGGGCAGTACCAGCACTGCTCAGTAACTTGAGCCATCATCCTCGATGATAGATACATATTAAAATTTCCATAGAACTCTTTTCTCTCTGTGATTTAGAGTCAATAAACATTTGCTGAGTCTTAATAGGTGCCAGGTGCTTTTACATATCATCTTTCTTCCAGTCCTCACCATCTATCTCTTCTATCGGCGTCCTCATTTTCCTATGAGGAAATTGTAAATCAGAGAGGTTACGTACTTTGCGCATGGTTGTAGCGTAGCTATAATGTGGCAGAGATGGGACTCGAAGCCAGATTTTCCAAGTCTAAACCTAGCGTGGCTTTGATGCGGACACAACAGCCCTCCCCAGCAAGACATGCCAAGGCCCCAGGCCAGCTTATGTTCTGGCACCTCTTCAATATTTTAAAAATATGTGCTCGACATTTCCTTAATGAGAGCAGGGAGAGACTGAGATCCTCTTAATAAAAGTAGATACTTTTTTCATTATGTTCAAAATAAAGATTTCACCACGTATACTTATCCCAATAACAGCTATCGTTTATTGAGCACTTCTTACCATGTGTCAGGCACGAACGACTTTATATGCATTGACTCGTTTAATCCCGAGAGGTTGGCATCATCATTGTCATCATCACCCTCATCACCACCATCATCATCCCTGGGCAATGTGTGAGGTCCAAAGAGGTTCAGTGCCTTAGTCAAGGCCATACACAGTTGCTAAATCGTGGAACCAGATTTTAAGCTCAGGCAGTCTGACACCTGAGCCCACAAGCTTAACCACGGTTTTACTGACTTCAACTACAGTAAACACCCTAAATTGGCATTTTAACCTATTCATTTCTTGTTTTCATTTCTTTTGTTTCGCCACTCAAAACGGAATACAATGGGGTAATTTGCATTGATAGAGTTTTAAAATCACATTTAAAAGACTTGACAAAAAACAAAACAAACAAACAAAAATAATCCACATGGCAAAGCAGGAGTTCCTATTGTGGCACAGTGGAAACAAATCTGACTAGGAACCATGAGGTTTCGGGTTCAATCCCTGGCCTTGCTCAGTGGGTTAAGGATCTGGCGTTGCTGTGGCTGTGGTGAAGGCCGGCAGCTGTAGCTCCAATTAGACCCCTAGCCTGGGAACCTCCATATGCCACAGGTGCAGCCCTGAAAGCAAAAAACAAAACAAACAAAAGACTTGAGATTGCTTCTATGCCTTTTGGCTAAGATCAAGTGTAAAAGATTTCCGATAACAAACCATTTCCTACTTTGCTTAGTTCTTGTTTTGTCTTTAGTTTCCTTTTGCAAATTTCCAACCAAGCAACTTTCAGGAAGGTGTATTAGAGGATTTAAAATTCAGATAATAAACCTCTCCTTCCTGATAAACAGCACCACCATGGCATGCATTATTCTGTTGCACAATCAGCTCATCATGAAGAGTTGCCCACTCTAAGCAACTCCCAGCTTGTAATCTCACAGTTGGTGGCACACCCTCTAGCTTGCACATGCTCATCACAGAAATGGGGTGGTTAGCACCAATGGGGACTGTTGGCTTCTTTTGCTTTTGCTTTTTTTTTTTAACTCAAGGGCCTCAACCTCCTTAGCAAGAGAGGGGGCCAACTTCCATCTCACCAATTACCTTGCGCAGCACTGGCAGAAACCCAAAGTCGGTGGCAGCGGCACCGTATTTATGATTTATCCCAGAAATTTTCTAACACTCCTTTGAAATGGGCACCCCAGGCAGTTGCCTGGCTGGCTCATTTCTTAATCTTCTTCCCTGTCTCTGGAAGCTACAGAGGAATCAATGGGTCAATGGGGTTTTCAGGATGGCACACAGAACTCAAGAGCTGAAGAATGATTCAGATGTATGCATAGTGATTCAAATCTTAAAAGACAGCTTTCAGTGAGTTTTGGCTGACCTCAGTGGGCATAGAGATTCCAGAGCAAAATCCATTTCCTGGGTTTTCTCACCCTGCTGCTTATAAACAGGCGAAACCTGATTATAATGACTGTCCGAGGGCAGCCACGGCCTGCAGGTTGACTGGTGATGCTGACAGCTGTGTAATTACAATGCAGTTTTATTACAGGGCATTTCATATATATAATTATAATGAAGTTTGGATAATTTAGCAAAGTGACTGATTGTGAGCCATGTCAGGACATCTACAATCTGAACTTCCCCTTTGTGGTAAAGCAAAACCTTCAAACAGAACTGGAAACGAAGAGTCACACCTGGTGAAGATTCCCCTACCCTGGCTTTTAGTCTGTCCAGTCATGGTGTGTACTTCTTCGGAAAGTTAAAAACTTTATTGATCAAGTACTTCTGGGTTCAAGATCATGCCTCTTCTCTGCACCTCCCCCGCCCAACACACACGCACGTCTGGCCAATTTTTCATGGGCACAACTGCTTTGGATCTTAATTAGATGCCTCTGGCTAGAATTGAGGGTTTCAAATCAAGTGTAGGGAGTGGAGGCAGTTTTATGTCTTGATGCCTGAAAAAACAAAGCCTCCTTCAAATGCTGATGAGAAATGCACAGCGATCACATTTTGGAATTTCAAATGGGAACACAAAGTCTGAAAATGGAACAGAATATCTGAAACCAAGACTGCCCCAGAAAACGGATAATTATAGCTGTCATGGAGTTTGAGTACTTACTATGTGCCAGGCACCGGGAAAAGTCCTTCCCAAGTGTATTATCTTGTTTAGTCCTTCCAACGACAATAAGAAGTAGGTCCTAGAATCCCCATCTCTGCAGATGAGGAAAACTAAGGCATAGGGAGGTTTAGATTCCTTGCCCAAGGTCATAGAGCCATCACATGGTGGCACTGAGGCTCAAATCCTGTTGTGAGTCATTGTGAAGGCGCGTTTCTCTTGACTGCCAAAGGGATCTGACATTCTCTGAGATGTTTAGGGTCTAAGTAACTTCTTTGCAGAAGGGATTCAAAGGTAGGAGCCAAATCCGTGTATGACCTGCACAATTTTTGCCATATCCAAAGATAACATAAATTCCACGTAGGGTGTTCAGGGAATTCTATGCTCTCTCTCACTCCCTGAGGGAGGCGGCAGCTTTCCCCACCTTAGCCTCATCTCCATAAGCCTACCCAGGATCCGTTCTTGGCCAGCCAAGTTGGTCTCTGGCAAATGAACTGGCAGGGCTCTGCCTACTTTCACCTCATCTTTTTTTGTGTGTGTGTGTGTGTGTGTCTTTTTGTCTTTTGTTGTTGCTATTTCTTGGGCCACTCCCGCGGCATATGGAGGTTCCCAGGCTAGGGGTTGAATCGGAGCTGTAGCCACCGGCCTACGCCAGAGCCACAGCAACTCGGGATCCGAGCCGCGTCTGCAACTTACACCACAGCTCACAGCAACGCCGGATCCTTAACCCACTGAGCAAGGGCAGGGACCGAACCCGCAACCTCATGGTTCCTAGTCGGATTCGTTAACCACTGCGCCACGACGGGAACTCCTACTTTCACCTCATCTTAAGCAGTGATAATCATGAAATCACGGGTTGGATGTTCAGATGGACTTTTACATGCACATCAAAAAAAATCACGTTCATCTCTGATCAGCCCAAATCACTTCACGTACCACCAGGGGGACATATAACCACATACAGGACAGCACTGATCTGGATGGTCTGTAAGCGACCTTCTAACTTTGACATTCAATGAAACGATTAACCTCTAAAAATAGTTCCAAAAGGATGAGACGGGTTTGAGCAAGAGGGCAATTTGCCAATCCCTGCCCGCTTTCCTCTCTTGAAGTCTCCAGTCTCTGCTTAGCTGCCCTCCATTTTCGGAGAGGTTTTTTTCACAGCTTCTCAGAAGAAACTGGGCACTTCCCGGAGAACAAGCTGCTTCTATTTCCACAACTACGGATCGTCAACCTTCAGCTCAGGTGGCGCATCCTTAGAGAATCGCTCTCTGACCACCAATCAGAAGTAATCCCCTATAATGTTACGCTGTCTTTTTTTTTTTTTCCCTCTTAGCACATATTGCTAGGTGAAACCATTTTACCTGTTTGTTGACTTGGATACTGCCAGTCTCCTACTAAATAATAAGCTCCAGGGGGTTCCTGGCTTTTACTATAATGTAGTAAGCGCTCAAGGGGCATTTGTCAAATGAATGCACATGATAAAGGAGGGAACTGAAAGAGTAGGGCTGTGGAGCTGATGAAACAGAGAGAACACAAGAAAAGCCAAAGTTTGGGTGATGTAATTTATCCCGACAAGGCAAAGTGGGTAATGACTTGGGAAGGTGAATAACTGTCTCAGGTACTTAGTCCACTCATTCCATCTCAAGTGGTTACTGCATTGAGGGCACTGTGCTAAGCTGCCCCCTATGGACTGGCTGCTCTTAAACTCTGGAGCCTATGCCATTGGTAAGCCCCAGTTGCATGCATGTAATTCATGTTTACTGAGTGACTACTACCTATCAAGCACTATTCTATGCTAGGATACAGCACTAAGCAGGACAAAGGTCCAGCCCTCTAGTGAGGGTCGAATTAGGTTCAGGCACCCATCTTTATATAGTTCTTTTCCCAGATGGCATTTCCTAGTGATCTATTACTTTTCCAGCACAATCAGATCTTTGTTCTAGATTCATCAACCCTGATCCTCTTATATTTATAACAGCTATCGTGCATTTATTGAGTATGCATTATGTGTCAGGCACTGTGCTGAGAGCTTTACATGTATTAGATGATAGAATCTTTCCAATAGCTCCACAAAGAAGGTACCATTATTGCCCCCATTTTACAGAGGAGGAAACCAAGGTTGACTGAAATTAAATGACGTGACTAAGTGACAGTGATGAAATGACTTGTCCAATGTCATGTAGTTGTTCCGTGGTGGAGTGGAGTCAAAGCTCAGCAGGGTGCCCCTGAAGTCACTGTCCTTAACCATGAGTGCGTAATGGTGCCTTCAATATTACATATGGCCTCCCTTCCCTTAGGAAATCTAACTCAGAAAATTCTGGCAATCCAGATGCTCTCAGATATTGGGTTGTTCCGGGGAGCTGGCAATGAAGTAGGTAGAAGTGTCTCGGGATCTGCTGGTGTGGTCCAGAACATGAGGCATATATGTGCAATGGATATATGTTATGGAGCAGTGCCTATGGTTCATTGTACCCTAGGAATAATACCCTCAGTAAAAGTCAGATTGTTGAAGATATAGTTCAAGAGGTAAATAACATATGCCTAGACTTTGTTCATTTGGAAATGATTAAACACAAAGCAATCAAAGGAAAACAGCTAGTACATTTGTAGAAAAGAATATTAAAACCATATCTCAATATAGGCAACTCAGATTCAGATAATAAACACATTTGTGCTCTCAGTTTTATCATAATATATCCTATAGATTCTGTGTAGAACTAAAAGCTATAAAATATGTTTTGTTTTTACACTGATTCTGCATTTTACTGAAATACACTTGTTTAGAAAAATGTATGTACAAAATGTTTACAAAAGTAATACATTACTTTTCAAAGCAATCTTTCATTTTGGTCTCATAAAAACTTGTAAGGTAGAGGAGGGAAGGTATTATCTAAGTATAAATTTAAGGTACAAAGTGGACCAGTAAGTTACCAAGAACACCCAATTTGAATTGAAGAAGTGAAATTTGATCTACACCACCAGTGTGCAAAAATGTCACATTTCTTCATATCCTGACAACAAATGAAATCTGCTCTGCGCCTTCCACTTTTTCAGCTGGCTAAAAAATCAATCTCACTCATGGTTTTTAGAGGCCAAGCTTGCTGAAAGCCCTAGCAAATCATCCACAGGCCAGAAATTTCAGGACAGACCCTCTACCTTTTGTCCATTCTGATATGTTTATCATGCAAATGCACAAAGTCCCCTGTTGATAGATGTCAGCTGCTTTTGTGCCACCTCTGGACACTGGTTGTGGAGGGGTGTCTTTTCCTGATGTTGGCCAGCTTCGTGGCCTATTATCCAGCCTCCCTGAAGTGTACCATGCAGATTCTCCTTTGAGCTCTTACCTCTTCTTTGGGATACTAGAGAGGAGCAAGGCTAGTCCTTGCTGCTCAAGGAATCTGCAAGGACTCCCATCTCCTCTCTAGTCTTGGACTTCTAGAACATCTAGGTCGGACAGCTTCTGCCACCTTTACTCAAAAGTGCTCACTTCTTAACACTCTGGGACAAACCAGCATAATTTCCCTCAATGAACCTAAGTCTTTGCTTTTTTTTTTTTTTTTCTTGTTAGGGCCACACCCACAGCATATGGAAATTCCCAGGCTAGAGGTCAAATCGTAGCTACAGCCTACGCCACAGCCACAGCAATGCAGGGTCCTTAACCCACTGAGCGGGGCCAGGGGTGGAACCCACATCCTCATGGATACCAGTCAGGTTTGTTACCACTGAGCCACAATGGGAACTCCAACCTAGGCCCGTGAAATCAAAAGCTCTAGATTCAGGCGATCTTGTAGGTGCCTGGCAACTTCTGCTTTTGACCTTGCAAAACAGAAGCTCCCAAGAGAAGGGAACAGCAAGACTTGGCTATGTTTGGATTTGGGGGAAGAAAAAATACCTACAGTGGCAAAAAACACATCATAGAAAATTAATATTTCAATAAATTATCCTACTACAAACTTTATTGCAATTGTTATTGGTTGTTTTTTTTTTAATTTTAGGCATGTTATTTGCAAGTCAGTAGTAACCATGGATCTATATATTTGCAGTTGATTTCAATTCTATGCATATTTATTGAACACACACCATGCTCCTACTACTGTACTAAGTGTTGTATGGCACTTGTAGAAAGAAAAAGGTATAGTCTTTGTCTTTGAGATGTAGGGAAATGAATCCACAATGTCTTCATTGATAATCTGTTGCTGGTGAGTTTCAGATCTCACTATGCAAGGAGCTAGAATTTTTCTTTCTTAAAAATGATGCCCTTGGGAGTTCCCATCAAGGCTCAGTGGTTAACGAATCTGACTAGTATCCATGAGGATACGGGTTCAATCCCTGGCCTTGCTCAGTGGGTTAAGGATCTGGCATTGCCATGAGCTGTGGTGTGGGTCACAGATGTGGCTCAAATCCTGTGTGGCTGTTTCTGTGGTGTAGGCTAGCAGCCACAGCTCTGATTTGACCCCTAGCCTGGGAACCTCCACATGCCGCGTGTGTGGCCCTAAAAAGACAAAAAACAAAAAACAAACAAACAAAAAAGCTGCCCTTTATGGAGAATACTACATGTGCTTTCTTTTTTCCTCCTTGCATGTGCTTAAGAAACATATACTAGTTGTGGAATCTGAGATATAGAGAGATGGCACTGTCCTTGCCCTCGAGAAGTAGAAACTAGGTGGAGGAAGAGAACAGAGCCATAGTATCACCAGTGGCCAGACAGAGGAGGCAATTTTTAATTTAGGACATAAAGGGTGAACTGGCATTTACTAGAAAAGAAACGGAGAGGAGATTATCAGAAAGAACTAAAAGCATGGGCAAAGAAGGGAACAGAATTTCCTAAAATAAAAATAGGGAAGTGAGGCGTTCCTGCTGTGGCGCAGTGAGTTAAGGATCCGACTGCAGCGGCTCGGGGTTCCATCCCTGACCCAGTATCCTGCTTTGCTGCAGGTGCAGCATAGGTCACAGCTGTGCCTGTGATTCAGTCCCTGGCCCAGGAACGTTCATATGCTGTGGGTATAGCCATTAAAATAATAGGGAAGTGAAAGAACATGGTATGCTCCAGGAACTATCAATCTGACTGATGTAAAAAGCCTGTGGGTTATAATGGTTCAAGACAAGGCTAGCTAGGGAGCTGCTCTGGGGCGTAACTGAAAATGCTATGCAGTATGAAAGAGTTTGGGATTCTTCTTAAAGGCAATGAGACCCTAAGCAAAGGTTTAAGTAGAAGGTGACAAAAACAGAACAGTATTTTTTTTTTTTTTGGTCTTTTCTAGGGCCGCTTCCTGCGGCAGATGGAGATTCCCAGGCTAGGGGTCGAATCGGAGCTGTAGTCACCGGCCTACACCACAGCCACAGCAACGTGGGATCTGAGCCACATCTGCGACCTACACCACAGCTCATGGCAACGCTGGATCCTTAGCCCACTGAGCAAGGCCAGGGATTGAACCTGCAACCTCATGGTTCCCAGTCGGATTCATTAACCACTGCACCACGACGGGAACTCCAGAACAGTACTTTTTTTTTTTTTTTTGCTATTTCTTGGGCCGCTCCTGTGGCATATGGAGGTTCTCAGGCTAGGGGTCGAATCGGAGCTGTAGCCACTGGCCTACACCAGAGCCACAGCAACTCGGGATCTGAGCCGCGTCTGCAACCTACACCACAGCTCACGGCAATGCCGGATCCTTAACCCACTGAGCAAGGGCAGGGACCGAACCCGCAACCTCATGGTTCCTGGTCGGATTCGTTAACTACTGCGCCACGACGGGAACTCCAAGAACAGTATTTTTTTGAATGCTCCTTCTGACAGAGGTGCCAAGGATGAACTGGAGGAGGGTGAGACTGGATAGAGAGAATAATCAGGTGGCTCTTGGTGAGAGTTGATGAAATAAGGCCATAGTAATGAAAATGGATTTGAGGTAACATTAACAGACTAAGAGTAAGAAGTGGGAGAGAACCAGGAGTTAAAGATGACTCCCAGGCTTGGGTAATCGGGTAGATAAAGGCGACATTAACCAAAATAGGGAATTCTCAGGAGGGTCAAGGTTGTGGATAATGAGTTATGTGGACTTTCAGATGTCTTTGGGACACCAGGTGAAACCATCTAATAAGCCCATTGAAATATCAGCCTTAGTTAGAGAAGTCAGGGTTGGAGTTAAGAGATTTGGGAGTCATCAAGATACAGGTGTTGAATAGACTGATGACAATAAATTTAGATCAAAAGAAAGGGCTGGGGATAGTGGCCAAGTGGGACAGGTAGCTGGAGTAAGACCCCAAAAGAGACTGAGAAAAGCCATAGCCCATCATGGAAGACACAGAAGTCCTGGAAGGAAGGGATGGTCATGAATGACAAATGCAGAGTAGGGGACAGAAAGGACAAGGACTGGAAGGACCATTATGAACTGGACGGTTTGGTCATTCCTAGTGGCTTTTGTTGGAGCAGTAGTGGAGGCATAAGCCAAACTGATGTGGTTTGAGGGCTTAAGAGGGGATGAGGAAGAAGGAAAGAGTATATGAGGCTTATTCTGTCAGGAAGGCTGGCAGTAAACATATAGTGAAAAATAAGATGGCAGCATGGTAGGCAAAGTTAAAAGAAAGGTCGTTTAAGGTGGGAGAATGCCAGCGAGAGTGATGGTGGCGCTCTGAGAGAGTAGAGGGCTAATGCATGGAATTGAGTCTCAGACAAGTCAGGGGAGGATGGGTTCTAGTCCAGAACTTTTCAAACTATCTGTGGTAAAGGATCAGCTTTTTAAATAATTGCTCCTCTGTCACAGACCAGTACTGCTGTAAAATATAATAAAAATGAATTACGAGAAAAAAGTAGTCAAAAACAGACATTCAAAACATAAGCCCCAATGTTTCATTATTAGAACCAATGAACATACAATTGCTTTATCAAAGTGCCTTAAAAGTTTTGAAATTCTTATTTTCAACTTCAATGCTTATGCTGTTGTGGATCAATATCAATCGGCTTGAGGCTTGGAAGGGGTCTACCACCTTCTTTGGGTCCACTACCTCCTTTGAATAGGACTATTCCAGACCATAAGACCTGGAAAGGAGGAAGGAAAAATACACCCCTTCTTCCAAGAGAGGGCGGAAGCAGAAAAGGATGGGAAAACAGAGAGAACACAGGAGTGGAATAAAGGAGAGCTGAAGGAATGCTGCTCTGAAAAAAAAAAAAAATCGTAGTGAAATAGGAAGTCTTGATCATATTAAATGAGTACAGGATAAAGGAAGTGGGGTGGGACGATAAGAGGAGTGCAGTAATGGGTTGAAACAGCTGCTGTGGGAAATGAGCAATGGAACTGAACAAAACAACAGAGAGAAGGGTCAGCTAAAGCTGGAAATCATAAATGTGTTATGGAGCCAATCAGTCCAGTTTTGATTTTTCCCTAGCAGTTTTGTAGCCTCAGAGCATGGGTGGAGAAATAATACGGTGGGGTTCTGGTGCCATGGTGGGCTAGGTATGCAAACTGACTCTTCCATGGAAAACAACTGAAAATGCTGGATAACATGCAACAAACATCTTCTTAAAGTATCACAGAGCTGGAAAGGTAGTAAGAAATTATAAGCCCAGATCTAAGCAGACCAATGAAATCACTTCTTTGAGAACATTCACTGAACTTAATTTAAGCTTCAAGGAACAAACCATAAGCTATGTAAAAACACAAAGCCAGAAGCCTACCCAAGCTGGGGAGTCTAATAAGGCTCTTTCCCAGATAAAACTGGAATGACAAGGAGCTAAACCATTAGTGTACCAGTGAGCCAGAAAAAAGCCTACACACACACACACACACACACACACACACACACACACACACACACACACACACACACACAAGGGGACTTTGAGGAAAGCAGCCTTGGCACTAAGCGGAGAGGGAGGCACCTACCCTGAGAGGCTTTAAACAAAATCTCATCTAATAAAGATCTGCAGCCTAAATTCACATTACCCAGGTGCTCCAAAAACCCTTAAGCTCTGAATTTAAAGTAGATCCAGACTGGTAGTGCCACCAGGCACCTGGCAGAATGCAAATGCTCTCTGCAGGAAGCCACCCTCATCCTAAACTTCAAAACATTGCCACCAACAATTTTCCAAGAAATGAGGAAATCTTAATTAAAAATCACTAAGCATACAAGAAAACAAGTTATCATGCATAAGGCTAAGAGGAAGTTCAAATATGATAGATTGGAATCCAAATACAGAAGTCATTTTATTTAAATACAAATGGACCAAATGCTCGTGTTAAAAGATAGGCTAAATTTTTAAAACTTAACCGTATGCTGTTTACCATAATTACATTAAAACATAAACCTATCGTAAGATTGACAGGAAAAGGACGGAAAAAGACATTTCACAAAAATGCTAACCAAAATAAAGCTGGTACTGCTATATTGGTATCAGAGAAAATAGATGTTTAAGGCAAGGAAGCACAACTAAAGACATAGAGGGTCTTTTTCAACCATAAATAATCTAAGAGGAAGATATAAAAATGTTAAATTTGCATGATTCTAGTAATAACCTTAACATAAACAAAGCAAAAATCAATAAAACTACAAGGAGAAATAGACAAGTTCATAGTCATAACCAGGGCCTTTAACACACCTCTCTCAGTATAGAACAAAGAGAACAAACAAATCAATAAGTATCTAGAAGATTTTAATAACACAATTAACAAAGTTGACCTAATAGTGCATAGAACATCAAACCCAAAATTGCAGAGTACACATTCTTTTCAACCCCACATAGAAGACTCACCAAAACTGATCATATACTGGGTCATAAAGCAAAGGATTAAAATAATACAAGTGACACTTCTATGATCACAATGCAATTAGGCCAGAAATCAACGATAAAATGATAGCTAGGAAAACTAAATATGTTTGATTTTTTTTTTCTTTTTACAGCTGCACCCACGGCAAATGGAAGTTCCTGGGCTGGGGGTCAAATCAGAACTGCAGCTGCTGTCCTATGCCACAGCCACAGCAACAATGGATCTAAGCCTCATCTGTGACCTACGCTGCAGCTTGTGGCAATGCCCAGATCCTTAATCCACTGAGCGAGGCCAGGGATCAAACCTGCATCCTCACAGACACTGTGTCAAGTTCTTAACCCACTGAGATACAGTGGGAACTCCTGAAAATTTTAAAACATACTTTTAAATAAACCATGTGTCAAAGAAGAAATCATATTGAAAATTATAAAATATTTTAAACTCAGCTAAATTGAGAATACTACCTATCAAATCTTGTAGGATGCAACCAAAGCGATACTTAGAGGGAAAGCTATAGCCTGAAATGAGTTTATCTGAAAAGAAATAAAGGCCAAAGATAAAATAACTAGGCATCTGTTTTAAGGAGCTAGAGAAAAACAACAACAACAACAAACCCAAAGAAGGTAGAGGGAAAGAAAATATATGACGAAGTCGATTCAGGATTAGAGGTTGGCAGAGCAGATGTGGTTAAAGGTAATAAGTAGGAGGGAATTGAGGAGGCTAGTGAACGCGTAGGGAGAGAAGAGGGTGCCGTGCAGGTGGTAAAGGAGGGGATGTCAGGAAGATTGGAAATGAGGGATGGGTCCTGGACATGACATCACAAGGACATGAGATCACCGAGAAATTTAATCAAAGTAAGGGAGTGAGAAATGAATACATAGCAGTTTTTGATTAGCATGAAATTTCAAAATAAAAGGTTTTATATGTGAAACAGTTCTAAGTGAAGCAAATATTTGATGTGTGACCATGTAAGTGGGTTGCTGAAATGAGAGAGAGTACTCTTAATATCTGTCCTATAATTATAAGTCTTTCCCTGACTCTACACTGGTTTGTAAGACCTTACAGGATTGGAAACACTTTACTCATCTCTGCATTCCTGTTATGGGGTCTGTCATATAGTAGATGTTCAACAAATGCTTGTCTGCTCTAACTAATATAAGCATCACGCTAAGAATTTTACACACATTCTTTTATTTAATCCTTACAACAATTCTATGAGGTACCCACTAATACACAAATTAAGAGAGATGGAAGGTGAGGTTAAGTAACTTACTCAGAGTTGTGCAATGAATGAATAGGTGCTGTTCTAAAGGCCTGAAAGTAGATGTTTACATTATCTGTAGCCCCAGACAAGTTATGGCCAAAGCAATCACTAGGTCCTATTGTGATTCTGGAGAGCAAAATTTTGCTGAAGCAGTAAAAATATCATGCTATTATAATTTTCACTGTAAAATGCACATCCTCCCTCTTTACCTCTTGACTGTCTACTTCTCTCACCCTCCACTGAAATCCAGGCATTTTATTGCCTGTCTTCCGCCTGTGCTCATCATTTCCATACAGCTCAGTGCTCCCTCTTTCTTGGCTAATCCTAACTTATCCCTCTCCCTACTTATGAAACTAGACTAGAATAATAATTAGTGCTTTGAGGTCTTAGTGTTTGTGCTGCTCAGGATAGAAGTGTTTCAGAGTCAATTATTCTGTCCAAGAATTACTTGTAGGCATACCTCCCTGAAGACTTTGCACTGATGACTATCAAAGAAATAATGCTTATAATGAAATTAACAACTACGTATAATAGCTCTAGAAACTATTCAACATTAAAGAAAAGCCCTCTTCGACCTAACATTTCTCTCTAACTATCCTCTCATCTCTTTGCTCCTCTTCAGAGCCAAATATTTCAACCAATTTGTCTGTATACAAACCATCAGCAGTTCTTCACCTCCCTATTCACTTTTCAACCTACTCTAGTCTGGCTTCAGGCCCCTCCATTCCAATGAAAGTACTTCTGTTATTGCAACAAGCAACCTCCGTATTGCCAAATCAAATAGACACTTTTCTATCCTTATCTTACTCAAACTCCCTGCAGCATTTGACATAGTTAACCTTTCCCTCCAAGTTACAACATTTGCTTCTTTGGATATTATGACGCGACACTGCTGATTTTCCCCCTACCTCACTGGCTGCTCTTGTTTAGTCTCCTTTGCAGGGTTCTCCTAACATTGTGATATCTCAGGACTCACTCTTGGGTTTTCTTCTCTTTTTTCTTTGTATAGTTGACCCTTGGTATCCACAGAAGATTGGTTCCAGAAGGCCCAGCACCTACCAAAATCTGCAAATGCTCAAGTCCCTTATATAAAATGGCGTAGGACAACAAATACAGTCAGCCCTCTGTATCTGCGTGTTTCACATCTGCCGATTCAACCAGTGGAGGATCAAAATCCATGGTTGCTTGAATCTGCGGATGTGAAACCCATGGATACAGAGAGTGACTATATTCCTTTTCTGTGTTATCTGATCCACATCATAGCTTCTAATACCATCTATATGTTGATAACTCTCAAGTTTATTTCTCTAGTAATGACTCTACTCTGAGCTCATAACATGCATATTTGACTATCTACTTGCCATCTCCATTTAGATATCCAGCAAATACCTTAAACTTATTTCGTCAAGAACCCTTGCTATTTCTCCCAACCAGATCCTGTCCCTATATTCTCCATCTTAGTATGTCACCACCACTTATTCCGTTACTTAAAGGAGAAATCTAGGCATCATCCTTATCTCCTTCTTTTTCTTCACCTCAACAATATATCTATCAGTAAGTCTTGTTGACTCTATCTCCCAAATTTATGTACAATATCTTCCTTCATTTCATCAGAACTGCTATCACCTAGGTTCAGGCCTACCCTGGATTATCAAATTCTCCTGAATGGTCTCATTACCTTCTCCCTCTTCTCCTCTAGCACAGTTCTCCACATAGCAGCAAAATTGATCTACTTGAACCCTTCAATGGCTTCCCATTTTGATTTTTCAATAAAAGCCAAAAATCTTTATTATGGCTATGTATGACTCAATAAGTAAACAGAATACTTGGATAACACTACATACCAATTAAACCTAACATACATTGATAGAGCATTCCACCCAATAACAGTAGAATACATTACCTTCTCAAGTGCACATGGAATATTCCACAGGATAGACTATATGCTAGGCCATAAAACAAGTTTCAAAATATTTTAAATGACTGAAATCATATAAGGTATATTCTCTACCACAGTGGAAGGAAATTATAACTAAATAACAGAAAGAGATTTGGAAAATTTACAAAAATGTGGAAATTGAACAAAACACTCCTAAATAACTGATATGTTAAAGAAAAAATCATAAGCAAAATTAGAAAATACTTTGAAATGAACAAAAGCAAAACTACAATGTACCAAAGCTCATGGGATGCAGCTAACATAGTGCTTAGAGGGAAATTTACAGTTGTAAGACCTTTATATAAAAAGCAAAAATAAATCTATACCCTAATCTCTCACCTTGAGAAACTAGAATAAAGGGTAAAGTAAACCCAAGGCAAACATGGGGAAGGAAATAATAAAGATTAAAACAGAGATAAATGAAATACAGAATAGAAAAAAAATGATGACATTAATGAAACAAAAGTTTGTTTGAAAAGGACAGCAAAACTAACAAGTCTTTTGGTTAGACTGACCAAAAGAAAAAAGTAGAAGACTGAAATTTCCAAAATCAGCCATGAAATAGGGGACATTACTGTAGACCTTACCTTACAGGGCAAAATAGGATTAGAAAAATATTATAAACAATTGTGTGCCAACAAATTAGATAACCTAGATAAAATGGACATATTCCTAGAAATGCACCAACTACCAAAATTGACTCAAAAAGAAATTGAAAATCTTTTTTTTTTTTTTTTTGTCTTTTTGTCTTTTGAGGGCTGCACCCACAGCATATGGAGGTTCCCAGGCTAGGGGTTGAATCAAAGCAATAGCTGCCGGCCTACACCACAGCCACAGCAATGCCAGATCTGAGCCACATCTGCAACCTCCACTGCAGATCACGGCAATGCTGGATCCTTAACCCACTGAGCAAGGCCAGGGATGGAACCTGCAACCTCATGGTTCCTAGTCGGATTTGTTTCCACTGCGCCACAATGGGAATTCCAAAGTTGAAAATCTTAATAGACCTGTAACAAGTAACAAGATTGAGTAAATAATTTTTTAAAAATCTCTCAATAGGAATTCCCTTTATGAGTGGGCAGAAACAAATCTGTTTAGTATCCATGAGGATGCAGGTTCAATCACTGTCCTCGCTCAGTGGGTTAAGGATCTGGTGTTGCTGTGGTCTGTGGTGTAGGTCACAGACATGGCTTGGATCCTGCATTGCTGTGGCTGTGGTGTAGGCTGGCAGCTATAGCTCCGATTAGACCCCTAGCCCGGGAACTTCCATATGTCATGGGTGTGTCTTAAAAAGCAATAAATAAATAGTAAAAAAAGAGAAATATCCCAACAAAGAAAAGCCAGGACCAGCTCGACCAGTGAATTTTACCATATTTAAAAAAAAATTAATACCAATTCTTTTCAAACTCATCCAAAATATAGAAGAGGAAGAAAACTTCCCAACCCATCTTATGAGGCCAGTATTATCCTGATACCAAAACTAGACAGAGATATCATGAGAAAACTCAGACCAATACTTCTTATGAATATAGAGGCAAAAATCCTCTACAAAATACAAGCAAATTGATCCAGCAACATATAAAAAAGGATTATACACCATGACCAAATGATATTCATTATGAGATTGCAAGGCTAGTTTAATCCCAAAAATCAATTAATATAATACTCCATATCCACACCACAAATGACAAAAAACACATGATCCTTTCATTAAACACAGAAAAAACATTTGGCAAAAGTCTAGCTTTTCATGGTAAAAAATAACAAAAAACAAAAAACCCACAAGAAACAAAAAACAAAAAACCAACAAACTAAAAATAGAAGGGAATTTTCTTGACCTACTAAAGGGTATCTATGAAAAATCCACAGCTAACACCATGCTTAATGGTGAAAGACTGAAATCTTCTCCCCTAAGATCAAGAACAAGACAGGGATGTCTTCTCTTGCCAATTTTATTCAACATTGTACTAGAGGTTTTAGCCAAAGCAATTAGACGAGAAAAAGAAATAAACAACATTTAGGATTGGAAAAGAAGAAGTAAAAATATCTATTTGCAGATGATGTGATCTGGTTTATGGAAAATTCTAAGAAATCCAATAAATTATTAGAACTAATAAACAGTTCATCTGAGTTGTAGCAAGTAAAAACAATATATTAAAATCAGTTATGTTTCTACACAATGTACAATCCAAAAACTGAAAGTAATAAAATAATTCCATCTACAATAACTTCACAAAGTATAAAATACTTAGAAATAAATTTAATAAAAGAAGTCCAAAATTATACTCTGAAAACCATAAAACATTGTGAAGGAAATTAAAGTAGACCTTAATAAATGGAGAGAAATCCCCTGTTCATATATTAGAAGATTTAATATTGTTAAGATGTCAATACTCCTCAAAATGTTCTACATTTAATGCAGCCTCTATCAAAATTCCAACTGGCTGCTTTTCAGAAATTGACAAGATGATCGTGAAATTAATATAGAAAGGCAAGGGCCCCAGAAGAGTCAAAACAGTCTTGGAAAAGAAGAACAAATTTTGAGGAGTCACACTTCCCAGTTTCAAAATTTACTACAAAGCTACAGTAATCAAGACAGTGTTGGAGTTCCTGCCATGGCTCAGTGGAAATGAATCTGACTAGCATCCGTGAGGATGCAGGTTCAATCCCTGGCCTCGTTCGGTTGGTTAAGGATCTGGGGTGGCTGCAGTGAGCTGTGGTATATGTAGGTTGCAGACACGCATAGATCCAGCTTTGCTGTGGCTATGGCATAGGCCAGTGGCTACGGTTCCGATTTGGCCCCTATCCCAGGAACCTCATCCATATGCCGTGGGTGCGGCCAAAAAAGACCAAAAAAAAGGTGTAGTGCTGGCCCCAAGCACAGACATATAAATCAATGGAATAGCATGGAGGGTCCAGAAATTAACTCTTATGTTATTTTTTATTGTTTTTTAAGTGACTTTTATTTTTTCCATTATAACTGATTTGATTGGTTTTTGACAAGAGTGACATTTCAATGGGGAAGGAAGAGTCTTTTCAACAAATGTTGGCCAAGACCACTGGATGCCCATATGCAAAATAATGCATCTGGACCCTTTCCTCACATTATGTACAAAAATTAACTCATAATGGATCAAAGACTGAAATGTAAGAGCTAGAACTATGGATCTTTTAAAAGTAAACACAGGTTTAAGTCTTCATGACTTCGTATTTGGTAGTGATTTCTTAGATATAATAGCAAAAGTATAAGCAACAAATAAATTGGACACCATTAAGAAAGTGAAAAGACAACCCACATAATGGAAAAAAATATTTGAAAATGATATATCCTCATAGCTTGAATATAAACACAGCTCAATAATAAAAAGACAAATAAATTAAAATGGACAAAAGATTTGAGTAAACATTTCTCCAAAAAAGATACAATGTGTGACAAGCACATGTTAGTCATAGAGAAATTCAAATCAAAACTGTAATGAAATAAGAGGTCCCACTGTAGCACAGTGGGTGAAGAATCGGATGACAGTGGCTCAGGTCACTGCAGAGGTGCAGGTTCAATCCCTGGCCCAGTGCAGTGGATCTGGCACTGCCACAGCTGTGGCATAGGCCACAGTTGTGGCTTGGACAATCCCTGTCCTGGGAATTTCCATATGTTGTGGGTGCGGCCTTTAAACAAACAAACAAACAAACAAACAAACAAACAAAACTACATGGAGTTCCCAATGTGGCTCAGCAGAAACAAAGCTGATTAGTATCCATGAGGATGCAGGTTCGATCCCTGGCCTCACTCAATGGGTTAAGGATCCGGCATTGCCGTGAGCTATAGTGTAGGTTGAAGATGCGGCATTGCTGTGGCTGTGGCTGGCAGTTATAGCTCAGATTTGACCCCTAGCCTGGGAACCTCCATATGCCATGAGTGTGGCCCTAAAAAGACAAAAATAAAAACAAACAAACAAAAAAACACTACAGTGAAATACAAGTTCGCTTCACTAGGATGTCTACGATAATATTTTTTTAGGATAAAAACAAGTGTTGGCAGGAGTTCCTATCATGGCACAGTGGTTAATGAATCTGACTAGGAACCATGAGGTTGCAGGTTTGATCCCTGGCCTTGCTCAGTGGGTTAAGGATCCGGTGTTGCCATGAGCCATGGTGTAGGTTGCAGATGAGGCTCGGATCCCACGTTGCTGTGGCTCTGGCATAGGCCGGTGGCTACAGCTCGGATGAGACCCCTAGCCTGGGAACCTCCATATGCCGCAGGAGCAGCCCTAGAAAAGGCAAAAAGACAAAACAAAAAACAAAAAAACAAGTGTTGGCAGGAATGTGGAAAAATTGGAGCCCTCATACACTGCATATAGAATTTTAAAATGATGCAGCCAGTCTGGAAAATAGTCTGGGAGTTCCTCAAAATGTTAAATATGGAGTTATCATAAAACCCATTATATATAGCATATAATTTGACCACTATGTATATACCCAAGAGAAATTAAAACATACACCCACATAAAAATTTGTACATGAACGTTCATTGCTGCAGTATTCATAATACCCAAAAAGTAGAAACAACCCAAATATCAATCAATTGATAAATGGATAAACAAACTCCATTTGTTACATGGCTGTACTATAGCCATAAAATGGAATATTATTCTGCCATAAAAAAGAATGAGGTACTGAGAGATGCTACAATATAGAGGAACCTTGAAAACATGATGCTAAGTGAAATAAGGCAGACACAAAAGGCCAAATATTGTATAAATCCATTGGCATGAACTATCCAGATTACTTGAATCTATAGAAACAGAAAATAGATTATTGGTTGCAGTGGCTGGGGGTGGGGGTATCAGTGGGGGAGAAAAGAGGGTCACTGCTAATGGGTATGGAATTTCTTTTGGGGGTGATGAAAGTGTTCCAAAGTTATGTTGGTGATTGCACAATTCCACGAACATGCTAAAAACCACTGAATTTAAATGAGTGAATTGCATGCCTTATTTATTGTATCTCAATAAAAGACAGAATCAGAGACGTTTGGGAACTCAGAGCAGGGTGCAGCATGGGAAATTTCAAGCCCCTTAGAAAAACCATAAGCCACCATAAAGCATCTGCAGTAGAAATGGCAGCATGGGCGGTTAGTTAGGGAGAGGGCCATCAAGTGGCATGGAAGAAATCCAGACTTCCTCGTGGGGACTTAGGGAGGATGCAGAAGGCAGCTGAGAATTAAGAAGCAGCGTACTTGCCAGGCAGTTGCTGTGGCATGAGTGAACCGCCCCAAAGTCAGAGGCCAGATGGAGTATATGACTGAAATTTAGGGGGCTAGAGAATCACTGGGAACTGAGGTAGGGATCTCGGGCAGTAGTAAGTAAGGAGAGATGGTTGAGCTTCCTGACCCAACCACTGTGCATTGCCCTCAGTGAGAGAATAAGCCATAAACTATGGACATATAAACAGTGAGCTAGACTTCAGCTAGGATCCAGCAGAGATTATGGAACTCACTGCCTTGAGTGATTTTGAACTTTATTTTATTTTTTGCTTTTTTAAGGGCCGCACCCACGGCATATGGAGGTTCCCAGGCTAGGGGTCGAATCGGAGCTGGAGCTGCTGGCCATAGCCACAGCCAGAGCAATGCCAGATCCGAGGCGTGTCTGTGACCTACAACACAGCTCACGGCAACACCAGATCCTTAACTCACTGAGCGAGGCCAGGGGTCAAACCCGCATCCTCATGGATACGAGTCGCGTTCATTGCCACTGAGTCACAACGGGAACTCTTGAATTTGAACTTTAAATCAAATATTTGTACAAAAGACATTTTTAATTCAAAACACATTTTTATATTTTTAATTGACAATCTAGCTCTGTCCAACCTGTGCCTCCAGGCAACTGGAATCAGTGCTCTAGAAAGCAACTATATGTTTATAATTAAATTTGGAAACACACTTGCTGTATACACATTTTCTCACCCCATTAGATGAGTAGAGAATAGTAGATGAAATCTTTAAGGAAAAGAGAAAAGAGGGAAATAGTTACGTAAAGATTCTTCAAACTATAGTAGACATCTTCATGTTTTGGTTGCTCACAACTCCTTTAACTGCCCCAAATAATACTTGTTTTGATCAAGCTCTCCCTAAAAAAGCTTTCCTTTCCAAACCACAACTAGTTAGCTTTGTTCATTCTTCAATATTCCGTATAGATATTAGCATATCCAAATCTCATTCAGGCGTTAATACGCTTTGTCTCAAGGAAATCGGTAGTAAAATAACATTCAATTAGTTTGCACTACAGTTGACAATAGAAGATATACATGAAACAACTAAGAAAGAGTCAAAAGTGGGCCATGGTCCTTTGGGTCATTAATGTGTTCATTAGATAAAGAAAGGTTTCAGGAGGGAAGGATCTGATACGTAATCAAAAAAACAATCGCTGATTTATCCATTCAAATTGAAAAGTAGGTAAAGAATTCCAGTCTTCAGTCACATATTCATTCAAATATAAAAGGGATCTGATAACTACCTCCGCCACCGCAACCATGTGTCATATGTGTACAAGGTTAGATCAAAGTGGTAGCTAATAATATTACATTCTGCAGTTGTTCAAGGATGACAGTTGAGAAAGTTTGATGACAGAGGATAAAAATAACACTTGTTTGGGCATAAATGGCAGGGTTTTTTTCATTGAACTATGTGAACGCTCCTCATCTCACCCACACTGCCAGAAACCGAAGAAAATAATTTAGCAATATTAAAGTGTTCACTACTCACCACGTTACCATTATTCCTTTTTTTCTGAGATGAAAAATAACTATATTGTAAACATGAGAATAAATCGAGGTAGTGATAAAATCATCAGTAACTATTGGGTTTAATTAAATTTCCAGTTTTACCACGTAATAAATACAGTGCATAACCTTTGTTCGAGTAGTTTTTCACAGTTGTGTCACAAAGCATTTGACAAGAGTTAGTTAATAGCCATTTAGAGGCAGATGTAGAAGCAGCAATGCTTACAGTCTGAATGTGTTTTGTGGACACGCTAAGGCTTGTTTACTTTCTTTATTTAAAGGAAACATGGAATCTTTAGCTCCCAGCTTGACAGTCAGTTACAAAAAGCAGAAGGCACCTTAACGTTACCTCTGGAGGATATTATCATTGCACTCCAGCATCACGGGCCGGTAGAAACATATGCACTCTATCATACTGTGGCCTTTACTCTTCAAGAGAATCCTGAGCAAGGTCAATATCCCCATCCATTGTGCACTTTGGGTAGACACACACACAAAAGTTTTTCTCACAGAATTTGACCTGTGGATTTTATTTGAGTGACATATGTTTGTTTCTATGGCGGTGACTTTGCAAGAAAGCAAGGTCAGGAGAGGTATTTCCTCAAAGGCTAAAAGGAGGCATTACCACCACCATCACAACTTGCCAAGGGATTTGCAAAGCATCTTGAGGCTCAAGGTTAGTATGGGAGATGAGCCAGGCTCAGGAGAAGTTAGCACAGAGAAAAACAGTGTGTTTTCCCCCCCTTTTAGCGGCCAATTCAAGAAAGTACTTCGGATAGTAACACCTAGCGGTTAGATAATGATGTAGTTTCTGCAATGATCTTGTTTGGATTTGTCTGTTTCTTTTATGCCTATGAAGTTTGGAATTGGAACTTAAACTCCTTGGGGGAAAAGCTATATTTGTAATTCAGCTTGTCTTCGGGTTTCCCACTGCCCTAGCCTGGTCCGATAGGTGTGATCGTGCTTGGTCTTTTAGATGAAATACAGAACTAAGGACATGACTACTGGTGCTTATTAAAGATTCCTTGCTATTTTCACAAGAGTAGGGGCGTTAGACTCTTGTCCACTGGCCAAATTCTAAATCGGGAGATTACACTCTACTTTCCTAAATTCCCCTAGCAGAAGCATCCATCCATGGTATCCTCCTTTGCTTCCTGTACAAAATTGTTGCGTGATGTCATTAAATGGCACTGCTCTTCAACTCTACAAGTGATCACATCTTAGTGGAGTGGTGAATAAATTGGTACCTATTGTCTGATACTGTATTTGACCTAGTTTCAAACAAATTAAAAGGTAGGCACTGATAGTTACGGATAAAATACAAAACAAAGCCCAACACCCTAACAGTGTACAAGTGGTTGTGGAGCATTTTTTAAAAAAATCTGCTTTCTATTCTGCAACATAGACAAACGAATTAATGCCTTTTAAAAAATTCCACTCGTGGTTGACAACGAATTGCTATTTTGCCTCAAATAGGAGGATAGCTTAACAGGAATGATGAAGCTTGAGAGGATGAGATCTCATATCACAAACCAGTCAAACCATCCCTTTGGTCTTTAGGTTGTATCTAATCATCCTAGACAATTGATCTACTTCATAAAGTCTCTCTTTAAGAAGAGTCTTCATCTTCCCTTGGTAACATATTTCAGTGTTTCTCAGTCTTTCCATAAAAATTAAGTTGTTATTATTGTGTCAACATCCTTTATCCATTGCTAACCTTCTATCATATATTGGTACTGAGAGGCAGTGGAACACAAGGGCAGAGGTGACTGAGTTCAAATTCGGACTCTTGTCTTGGTTTTTGGAGCAGACATGACTGAGTTCAAATTTAGACTCTTGTCTTTTTCTACCTGTGTGATGGGGACAGGTAACTACTGAGGTTCAATTTCCTCATCTGTAAATGGGAAACCTCAGAGTTACTGTAAAGATCAGATGAGAAGGGTTATTTGAAGGGTTATGGGTTAAGGGGAGACATGATGCTTGGCATCCAAAAAGTAGGCAACGGAGGATCTGACTTAATTCATAAACTCTTTGACAGTAGGAAGCATACTTCCTGAATTTTTAAAATAAGTACAGTGTTGTGCACATACTAAGGCACAGAGGCTCAATAGCTGTTGGATGAATAAACTCACCCTCCCTCCCCAATTAACAGCCCTAAGCTATTTGCAAGATAACACACATGTAGTTCAAAGGTGATAAAATTCATCAATCCTCTGATGCCTCCAAATATGCAAATATATCTGTCACTTTGTCTAGATGTTTTGGCATGGTGTAGACGCGACCAAAAAAAAAAAAAAAAAAAAAAAAAACCTTACACTTTCTGTTTCTATCAGGTTCATTTCTATAAATTTTAACACTTGATTATTGTTTTGGGTGCCCAGAATGAGACTGACTCAATCATCCACCCCATCCATCCAAGCATTCTTTGAGACATTTTTAAAATGAATACTATCTAATTATATGCCTGAGCAAAATCTTTCAACTTGTGGCTAAGTATACTACCTGCCCTATTTACGCGTAAATTCTATGCTGACTACACATATATTCCTAATTTGCTTTGTTCCCAAGCCAACCCCCCCTCCCCCAATAATCCACCGCCGCAAGTTGCAAGTTCCAGAGCACAATTTACATCTTTGAGGCAGTGAGGTGTTAGTTAGGACTTTATTTTTTGCTTTTTTTCTTCACGGGGCTAGGAGGGCAGATTGAAGAACTGGCAGAGGATATATAGATTCAATCGGGCTTGATTACTTGTCGGTAAGGAAACGAAAGAGCATTGCTCTCTTACCTAATTTTGGAAAAACCCGGGTGCGTGCTCAGATTGAGCCACTGCAGTGTGGTCATTTCCCCGACTGCTTTGTACAGTCTTTATAGGGGCGATCTCAGGTGTGGAACTCTGAGCACCTGCTTGCTCACATTCCGGCAGTTCAGAACCCAGCGTATTTGAGGCCGGTGGCTCAGGTTCCACGTAACTCGGCTCAAGTGTCACTAACACTATGTGCAGCGCGGGTCATCGAGCTGTGCTTTGGGACTTGGCTACTTACTTCGGACCTGTTTCTTTCTCCCACCTCCCCTTCCACTAGTTTCCCTTCTCCTCCTCCCTCCCCGGACGTCCCCACTTCTTCCCTTTGGTCCCACTCTTCGCTTTCTCCTTCTCCTTTCCTTCTCCCTCCTTAGTACTGGGCTTCGAGTCTTTCATCCTCCCAGGGCCGCGGGGCGAAAGGCTGAGGCTCGGCTCGGAAGAGGAGGAGGAGGCGCGAGGCCGGCGGGACAGGCGCGAGGTGCCGAGTCGCGAAAGCGCGGGGCGCGCGCCAGGGCGGGGGCGCGCGCGGGCTGGCCGCGTGGCCGGGCGGCCCGGGCCGGGGAGCGGCGCGCGCGCGCGTGGCCCGCGAGCCCCTGGCGCGCCCCCGGCGGCCGGGGCCGCAGCGTGCTCGCCCCCGCCGCCAGCTCGCCTCACTTATGGGTCGGAAGCGCTGCGTGGGGGAGACTGTTCCAAGATGGCGGCGGGTTGCTGCGGGGTGAAGAAGCAGAAACTGTCCAGTTCGCCCCCCTCTGGCTCGGGTGGCGGTGGTGGCGCCTCCTCCTCCTCCCACTGCAGCGGAGAGAGCCACTGCCGAGCCGGGGAGCTGGGACTAGGAGGCGCCGGTACGCGGCTCAACGGGCTAGGAGGTCTAGCCGGAGGAGGTAGCGGCAGCGGCTGTACCCTCTCTCCCCCCCAGGGCTGCGGCGGCGGCGGCGGGGGGATCTCCCTGTCGCCACCTCCGAGCTGCGGAGTGGGGACCCTACTTTCTACCCCGGCCGCCGCCACCTCTCCCTCGTCCTCCTTGTCCGCCGCCTCGTCCTCATCGCCCGGCTCCCGGAAGATGGTGGTGTCAGCGGAGATGTGCTGCTTTTGCTTCGATGTGCTCTACTGTCACCTGTACGGATACCAGCAGCCCCGGACCCCCCGGTTCACCAACGAGCCCTAGTGAGTACCGTGCCCTCCGCCGCCCTCTCCCTTGCGCTCGGGATGGGGCTCAGAGTTGAGGGAAAGTACGAGTCCGCCTCCCCGCCGGCCGCTGCCCCGGGTCCCCGAAGCCACTCGCCCCGAGTAAGGGCACCGCGCGCTTTCTGCCCTCCGAGGCAAGCGCCCCACACTTGGAGCGGGGTGCTGCCGCAAGGAATGGCTCGCTGGCTCCCCGAGGTGTTCGCTTTCTCTTTGAGATAACTTCGAGGAGTTGTGACCCTCTCCTCCTCTCCTTCGCCACCCCGCGTCCCATTGCCCCGGTTTGGGAGATCTGGATCCCACAAGGTGTTGATCTCTCCGCCCTCGGGTTTCCTTTACCCCCTGTGAGCGCCCCGCCGGTATTCCCGCCCCTCGTACCTTGCACATGGAGAGTTACTATCCCATTGCAGTGTGAAAAATAGCAACTATCCAACTTCTGCTAGGGATGGAACTTAGCTCCGGAGCCTAGGAGGTTACCCATCTTTTTCCTTTGGGTTTCCTTGTGTCCTGGGGAGGGAGGAGGGTTTTTCAGAAATACATTTTCCCTTAGTACCTATTTTTATCCGAACATACCCATTAAAATGTGTTTCTAGTGAAGCGCACCGCCGGCTCTCTCATTTAGAGTGAGACTTTTTTTTTTTTTTTCATTCCACCGTTTGTGTAACAGCTCATTCAAAGAGAGCTGTCCTCATAGAGCCACTGTCAGTTTGTACATTAAGCGTGCATTCGCTTTTGTGTCGATTTCACTTTGTAGAAATTCATGTTAGGCTCGTCGACTCGAGAAATAGTTTAACAGTAAGTGTGTAGGAATTTTTATGGTTTCCTTCGGTTTTGTACTTGTAGTTTTTTTACCCTTCACGCGTGTGGTTGAAATTGTTTAAAATAACATTGTTACAGTTAAAAGCCAGGTTAATTCTAACCCCTGTCCATTTGGATGTGTGGGAGATGGGGCATATGATTTTTTTAAAATGTGTAAACTGAGTGTAAACTGACTTTTTGAGCTAAATGCTAGACAGAATGTAAAACCCAAGCAAGGGCAGAATGACAAAGAGGGTGATTGTTTTTATTATGAGTACTTAGCATCAACAGGAAAAAAAAATAATAGAGAAAAATTTCAGTGAAACTTATACTGAAGAGTATCGGCCCTTTTTCTACCTAAGACAAGTGCCCCTTGTCCCCATATCATAAATACCTGAATTGATGTTCTTTTTAAACTGCTTCTTTTCATTTTGTGAGATTAGGGGATTAGGCTACAACTGGATACATATAAACACTTCTGCCTAGACTAAAAATATTCAATCAGTATGTAAAGTGGAAATTGCAATAAAGTGTCCTGGAAATTGTAAATCTGTTTTGTTTGTTTTCTTTGGCTTTGATGCTTGAAACATATTTAATTTTGTATTTTTGCCACTCTTCTGTGGTTTGTGCATTTTCTTTCAGGACTTGGTTCCTCTTTGGGCATTGGTTCATAAGAAACGCATGAAACAGCATACAGGCTGACACTTTGTCAAGTAAATATCTTGATAACTTTCTTAGTTTTAATTCTAGACGCTTAAATCCTAAACCCACACCTGTACTTAGCCAATTTGTTTTTTGGTTAAGAAGTAGAATTCGTTTTGAAAAAAACTGCCATGTTAAAAAAAAATCTATGAAATATTTATTAGGTTGAGTCACTTATTTGTGACTTTTCTGCTTTCTCTTGGATGTCTATGATGTATTAAAGCAAGTCCGGGGGTGATAAATAGGTTGGCTCAGCAAAGTCATGGGACTGCAGAAATTCACTCCTGTTCAGTTACATGAGTTTGGCAAAGACTGTTTTACTATTCACGCTCCATTGCTCCAAAGCATATGTGAACACACTTTCAGGAGGTGCTATTTTCACACATATTAAAGTGACTTTGGGTTAACTGAATGACTGTAACAAGAATTTTAAAAGGAAAGTGAGCTTGACCAGTTCATACAGAAAATGCTTTTGAAAATGTCATTCACAGGGACTACTTTGCACAGGTATTTATTTAGGTATTGTTTCTCTTCTAATACCTCATCCATTGGATTTCTTTTTCATGGAATTAAACAGAAAAAAATAAGGCACCCAATTAACCACTATGGTTATGTCGAAAGGATGGTGGAAGAATAATAACTATTATCATTTAGCAGGCCTTGGCTGTGTCGTGTATTCTACCAAACAACGAATTTAGAAGAGACACTGAACATGACCAAGGGAAGAATGAAAGTTCACTTAAGTGGAAAGAGGACTGCATCTTATTTTCATTTATCTTAAAGTCATTTTTTTTTTTTTGAGATGGACTGTGGAAAAATTCAGGAAAACTTGTTAAAAGCAGTATTTGATTATGGGAGTGAAATAACTGTAATCACGTGACAGTGCCTTGGTAATTAGCACACGTTTTTCTTTCTGTTTTACATATTTAATAGCATTGTGTACTTCTTAGTGTGGCTTGGTGCTGGGGGCCATAAGACATAAATAGACACATTGCTCTTTTCCCTCAGAGTTATTAGTATCATGTCACGAGCAGCACTGTTTCGGGTCCTGTCTCTGTGCACCAGAAGACATGCTTTCAGCAGTGACACATTCTCATGTGGATGAGCACACCATTTTCATCCCTTCCCAGGGCCTTTCTGTCCAAATGTCTATCACTGGCAAAATCTGCCTTTCATAGGCGTAGAAGTTCTAGATTTATCAGGGACTCTTCCACTCTGGAGGGTTATTAGAAATTGCCTGTGATTTATCTGTTTCAGGCTTGGGCAAGGGGAGGGAGGATGCCACTCCATGAACAGGCTGGGCGGATACATATCCTTCGCTGTTGCTGCTGTTTCTTGGAGTACCCACCTCATTGCAAAGAGGTAGCAGTAGCTGGGGCTCGAGGGGGCAGTGGAAATGTGTTTAGTGGAAGACAGGTAACATTTGTGTTAAAAGTGAGGAATGAATTACTGAATCCTGGGTCTTAGTTGTACAGCCACATTTGCCCACCGAATTAAAGTTCAAGACAGGACTTAAAAAAAACATGACTTTAGGTGCATTTTACTCTTCAGAGTTCGAGCTCTTGGATTTATAGGTGGGAACACAGATAGCTGTGTTATAGGAAACCATTTGCTCCCCAAAAGGGCCCCACTGTGCCAGGTGTCAAGCCAGTTAGACCCCAGAACCATTGTTCTGAACCTTGGCTGCACATTCGAAACACTGGAGAATTATTAAAAATATGGATGCCAGGGCCCCAAGCCCCGAGATTCTGATTTAATTGGTCTTGGATGGGGCCTAGGCATCAGGATTATTAAAAGCTCTCCAGGTGATTTTTAACATGCTGCTGAGGCGGAGAACCACGGATGGTACTCGGCTAGGCCTTTCTCCTGAGATTTAGATTAATTTGGCCTGGGGTAGTGCCTGGGTTCTCGGATTTTATGAGTACCCTGTGTGATTTTCGGTAAACTGGCGGCTTGGGAAACACTTGCCTTGTGGTCTGCATAGACATCACCTAAGAACTTGTTTGACCTATAGGCTCACGGGTCCCCCCTCAGATCTGCTAAATTCGAACGTGGAGTTTAACAAGCTCCCCAGGTGATTCTTACGCACAGTAAAGTTTGGGGAGGAATGGTTCTCGAACTTTAGAGTACATCATAAGCTCCTGTAGTGCTTGTTAAAACGCAAATTGCTGGGCCCCATTCCCAGAGTTTCTGATTCTGTTGGTCTGGGGTGGGGCTGTGAATTTGCATCTCTAACAAGCTCCCTGGTGATGCTGCTGCTACCGTTCCCAGGACCACACGTTTGAGACCCCCTGGCTTAGAGAGAGGTGAGGCCCTGAATAAAGGACTTGAGCAACTGTAAGGGAATGGCAGTTCTCACTGCCCGTCTCCAATCTAAAACTTCCTGCTTCCACGTCCGTATCCTTTATGGTGTTCTCTCTAACTTAGCACCAGGGGAGACTGAATGCTGCCGAGATCATAATAAGAGTCTGAGGTTCTTGGGATGGTTTCAGTCCGAGGTGTGTGTGTGTGTGGGGGGGACCCTCACCTGGTAACCTGCGGTACCATTTTAGGTCTTTTTTTCAGAAATTGTTAAATGTCAGCAGCACATTTGAGGTATTCAAAGCAGCACAATTATGGTATCTTAAAGTGAGTTGTATTGATTCTAATAAGTAAAGCCCCCTTCTGTTCCCATAAAAAAATGCTTTGATGATTAGCTCACTAAATAACATGTTATGATAAGGTTTTAAAAGCTTTTACTTACACTTAGGCTTGCTGGATGGCATTTTCAGAATGTCCCTTATTCACAAAGAAATATAAAAGGATCCTGCTAAGGCCCTGGGATTGTTCAGTCTTACATCTTTAATGCTGTGTGGCATGTCATGTCCCATGAACTTTTTATTTTAATCTTCTCACCACCTTTGAAGTTAATGCAGTCCTACATTTTGTATAGACCATAGCACATAAAAGAGACTTGGCCATTAAACATCAACAAGTGTGGTTTTCCATTGCAGTGAACAAAATGTATTTTTAAAAACTCCACTCCTGGACATGCAGATTTTGAGAAATTCTGATCAGGTGTTTGAACAGTTAACTCTTTTCTTGTCTTGTCACAGTAGTCCAATTACTGCTTTTGAGAGTGCTTGGGAGGAATTGGGTTGCTTTAGAGAGGTGAGAGGGAGGCACTCTGTTTTCACCAGATCAGTAACAATCCTATCACACGTTAGGAAAAAAGATGATTTGATAATGCAGCTCCGGTCAAACTGATATTAAATCAGCATTTTAAACACAAACTATTATATTTCTATTGTGCCTTTTTTTTTTCTGTTGAAGACTGACCAGAATCGCCAGAAGGTGTATCTGTTTCTTGCAGATGATGCTACTAAGCCACTATAGATTTCCTTATCCACGCTAGCATGAGGGTCATAATGTATCGTTTTTCTTTTTAAAAATTGCCTAAGAAATTGTTGAGCATTTTTGAAGGCATTAATATGGGTTGTTTTTCAACAGTGTTGATTTCCTTAGAAGGCAATCTGGTGTCCTAGCTTACTGATGAAAAACAGGCATGGCCCCAGTTGTCATTTAAGCTGTAAAAACCGTCAGTGACTGAGATGGTAGGATGGAGAAATATAAATTACAAAATTATTTTTATATCCATGCATAAAGGTGTATGTAGGGCAGGGTATATTTAGTTACAAAGGAAAACTGGATGCTGATTTTACCTTCTCCCCCATATGGCCAAAGGGAGTGATCATCTAGCTCATAGTTGTGTGGGGGTTTTTTGTTTTTTATCTTTTGTCTTTTTTTAGGGCCACACCTGTGGCATATGGAGGTTCCCAGGCTAGGGGTCGAATCGGAGCTGTTGCTGCCGGCCTATGCCAGAGCCACAGCAACGCGGGATCTGAGCTGCGTCTGCGACCTACACCACAGCTCATGGCAACGCTGGATCCATAACCCACTGATCGAGGCCAGGGATGGAACCCGCAACCTCATGGCTCCTAGTTGGATTCGTTTTCCGCTTTTTCTTGCTTATGAATTGTGCTTGTGCTGCGTTCAGGTCCCAGTTAGTGAGTAGCAACCAAGAAGGAATCTCTGCTGGGATCTCTCAGTCCAGTGGGAAGAAAGACCACTACTAAGAAACAGAAAAATGCCCTATTAGGCCATGCATAAGTTATTCTTTTTTGTGTGTTTCTCAGAAACACACTAGCATTCACCTTGTTGCCTTTAAAAGATTGTACACTTTTTGAAATTGTATTTGTGTTAAAACACTATACCCTATTACTGCAATTTATTATAATTTTGAAGTCAGTTGTGCTTCCCATTAACAGACCATCTTTTTGAGAATGTATATGTGTGAAACACTAAAACTTGTGCAATGAGATTAGTCAAAGTTCCCTATTTCAATAGGCTTTTTTCTGTTCTCTCCATGTCACACATGCTTGCCTGTTTTAAAGCAGCACAATGACCAGGGCTTTTACATTTAAATTTTCTTAAATAGTCTTTTTTTCCCCCCAACTTGTGTAATAATGTCTCTTTTTGATACTGTTCTGAATCAATTAAGCTAAGTGAGTGAGGACCAGCACTAAAAGCCAGGGGCTGCCAAGAATGGACCTTCAATGTGTAAGCTGTCTTTCCACAATCAGTAATTGGGCAATTGCTCAGAGGACACTGGAAACAGTGTGGGAAGCCAGTGGTTGTGTAGGTGGGAAGAGTAGATTCCCAACAGTAAACTTATTTAGAGTTGAGCTTCTGTAGTTACAGTGTTGCTAAGAGCAAAAAACGAGCCACCAGCTTGTATAGCAGAAAGAAAAGTGCCCAAAGGAAGCAGTATGGTGTAATAATGTAGTTGGTTGGGTGGGGCATATTTTATATGTTTGGTCCAACTGTAAGTGGCATCTTTTCAGTCAAGTGTGGGTGTATTTTCTACAGCTCTTAATGTATCATACTTTCAAACTTGCTCAACCTTACAAATGTTCGTGTTGAATAGCTGAGTGGAAATTATGTATCACTGGGGGGAGGGCTTTTTTTTTTTTTTTAAGCATATACATTCCGCTGAGTTCTGTGGCTGGAAACCAGAGAAATAGATGAAAGAGTTCTATCTTCACAGAGCTTGCAGTCTTATTCAAGATATGCTACAGATATCAGAGTTTCTTAAAACGCTTATAAAGCAATATATATATGATTAGAGGTGAATTAGATATGCAGAAAAACATTGTACATAAGCATAGTAATGACATGGAATGAAAGAGTGGTCCGGAAGAAGGCTTCTGGGAGAGGACAACTGTTGGGCCAAGTTTTTAAATGGCAGAAATACAGAGATCATTGGTAAGAGTCTGTATGACCAGTAGATCTGGAAGTCTTACTTGGCTGTTCTCAAACCGGTTGCTGTCACGGCCACACCCCTCACCAGGGCACTTGGAGATTCCCAGCAGCTGCCTTCAGTCAGCAACTTGCATACTCAGCATTCTCCATACTACTCCCCTTGCTCCGCTCTCTCAAGATCACAAAACTTCAAGGAAATGAAAAGTGGCCTTTTGTCTCGGGAACCTGCTGGGAATGCTGGATAAGAAATATTGGATCTGAGGATAGTGTCTCACCTTAGGTAGAGAAGAGAATTCGCAGGCGAGTCCTGATGGATTGGAAGACGAGTGCCAAGGCAGGGAAGACCAGCTAAGCTTAAGGTGATGAGGGCAGGAGGAAAACTGGCATTGAGCAAGTAGGGAATGCCCCCCACGGGCAGACTGTAGGAATGTTGAAAAAATCAAGAAGGGGAAGAAGTTATCAGCATATGCAGGGACTTGCACTCTAGGGCCAGGTTTTGTGTAGGAGTGGAAAGCTTGCAGCTCACCTGTTTTTTGGCTTCCATCATTGCCTCTTCTTTTCTTGGCTCTGTGCCTAGCTATTCTTGTGCTCAGGAAAAGTTTGTTCAACAGCTCTGTTGGAATGGTTATGAAATTTGATCATAAGTGTAAGAACCTCCCCCCACCCCACCCCCTCTTCACCTATTCCCAACTGTGTCTAATTTGAGAGAAAGGAGGAGAGGACCTGTTGGTTTATCAAATCTGGATCAAGTATAAGGATAGTGGAGATAGCTTTTGGGTGAGGACCTGAAATTATTAGGTGATTGTATGTGAGTAAAGAGGCATGGCGGGGGAGGGTGGGGGGAATTTATCAGATTCCCATGCCTGGGATAAGTGAAAGTGAGAGAGGCTTTGAACATGATTCAGATTTTATAATTCTGAGGAACCAGGAAGCTGGTGGTGCCACTAAAAACATGGTGGAGGGGGGAATGGGGAAAAGTAGTTGGTCAGGTGAAATCAGCTTTCTTCTTAGGTATATTTCAAGTATGGGCAGCTGTCATATGCCATTTCTTTTTTAATTAATAGAACCACAGAGCAGCAACAGAGCTATTATGACGATTTGGTCGGTCCCTGGGGATCTCTCCAGCCTCCCCCTTTTCCCCAGTTGTGACTTTGAGCTGCCGAAATGGGTAGAGATCAGTGATAGTTTTCAACTTTGTATTGCCAGTAAAAATACCTGACAGAATGTTGGGTTTCCCTATTGTAGGTTTATCTATTTTCTCAGGTTTATCAATTTGAAAGCAGTCAGTGATTCTTATATTTCATTATGTGTATGTCATAGCATGGCCTTCAACAAAATAGAGCCTCATGAAGGGACCATCTCAGGAACTTAAAGTTTCAGGCCTTGGGTTAAAGGAAATTTCTGAAGGACTGGAAGTACTGTCTGGTACTAGATTCTAGGTCCTATGTCCTCAAGCTTAGAAGGTAAACAATCAAGCTGGATCTGTTTTGCAGCTTTGCTCAGCAATGAAAGATGTTATCAATGGACCGGATCAGCCATATTGCTTTGTGATCTTTGCAATCTTTAGTGGACGGGCAAACATGAAAAGTTCTGCTTGAGTCCAGGCCTCCTGATATCAGTTTTTAAGATAAGGTCTGTGATAGTCTTGATGATTCTTGCCTTTCCCCTATCTGTTTTCATTTTACAGATAATCCACACTGTGACCCAAAGCCACATGCAATGCTGGGAGAGCACAGTTGACTGTATTATGCAATATCCTGCCAGAAGATGCTGACCAGCTCTCTAGTAATGGAAAGTAGTGAGACTGAATTAACTGCCTATGTAGCTTGCCTTGCCATTCCATGTACTTTCTGTAAGCATATGACATACGATTCTAGTAACATATCTTATAGTGAGATCTTGGATTGCTGCAAGGTGGTGACACCAGATTCTCTGCTTTGCTTCAGGCACTAGTGGATCTTTGAGTTATTCTCATAGTATAGAATCTATGAAAATTCTTAGCTTTGATGCTGTCAGCCTAAAGGCCACAGCACTGTGTCTGCCTCAAAGAAATGCTCATGTGCTAGTCACATTGGTGTGCTTCTTCTTTGCGACATTATTACTGCTCATGTAGCCTAACAACCACATGGCTAAGTATAGGCGGTTTGGGGTGCAAGTAAGTTATGTAGCTGGTGGAACTTGGACCTCAGTACAAACCTCTTTGTAGTAAAGACAAATACTCTCTGTATCCTGATTTCGAACAACACTGAGGTAAGTGTTTAGGCGATGGGTGCTTTTTAAATTTTATGCTAAGTGGAAGATGGTGTTGGTGATCTGTTCACTGAAGAAGATTCTCATGATGTCCTCTGGCCTTTTTTTCCACGTTAGAGTGTTGCTCTCGATGCATTTCATGAAGTTCCCCATGGTTAAAACAAACTCCCACGCTTCTTTTACCTTACCAACAAAAACCTTGCCATTAGCTTGGCTAGGCACTTGATTTTGTGGAATCATTCCTTGATGGTAGGAGTGGGGACCAGGCAATCAGTGGTTAAACATTTCTCTTCAGTTCACAGATCCATCTACCCCACACTCTTGTCAATTCAAAAAACCCCCACAAGAACAAATGGGAATGATACCACTTCTATTTCTCTGACACTAATGAGGTGATGTGTGGTTTGTGGTATATTTTACTCCACAAACTCTCTAACCATCGCCCTATTTGGCAAATTGTTTTGCAGAAATCCACCCTTTCACACTGAAAGCATGGCTCTGTGGAGAAAGAAAGTCACACGGGGCCAGAGGTAGGAGGAGGGGGCATGTGGGAATGAGGGAAGGAGAAAAATGAGATTGTAGTCAAGTGAGGTGAAGTCTGGGTTCAGGGCAGATAGGAGAGACTGAGTGCAGGGTCTGGAGCAGGACAGCTTCGAGAGGCGTATTTTACAAGATACAAACCTAGTTGTCCCTCCTTTAGACTTAAGGGCCATGGCGCTCTTGTTAAAAAGAAATTATTCCTATCAGAAACAGAGGCACAGCATGAAGTTTAAGAACATAAAGGGACTTGCATATGGGTCCCCCAAGTGCTTCCTAGAGACCGCATTGAAAACCATTCACACTGTGTGCTCAGAGTGAGGCCTCTAGGTTAAGTTGGGGAGCTGTGGGACCAGTAGCTTGAGGATGTCCCAGAATGGATGAATAAATGTACCCACTCTTGGGTCATTATTCTTTCTTTCCTTTTTTTTCTTTGACTTGTCTATGAACATAGCTATAATTCCTCAGGTATTCAGGTGTATCTTAATTTTAGGCCTGTATATTTAGGTATTAAGAGCTTCTACTTAGATGTATGAAGTTTCCTTTATATAGCTTGCTCACAGTTATTCTCCGTGACAAAGATTATGGAAGAGATACTATTAAAGGATAGACCCAGCTATAATTTCGGACTGCAGAATGCAGTCATAGGAAGGCATCCTACTAAGCATACTCAGCTCCTCTGTGCCTTGTCTCCAGTGTCTCTTAAAGGGACCCACTGTGGTCAGTTTAATTTGCAAATTACATTCTCAGAGATAACTGGAGTATCAGCCATTTTTGGTTCATGAGTGTCTCTTCAGTCATATAGATGTATACTGATTTTAGCAAGTTTATCTATTTTTATTGTGGTACAGAAAACACATAACAGAGATCGACCCTGTGAACACATTTTTAAATGTACAGTACTGTTATCTATGAGTACTGTTATCTACCATGTTTAGCTTTTTTTTTTCTTTTTTGCCTTTTTGCCTTTTCCAGGGCCCCTCCCGTGGCATATGGAGGTTCCCAGGCTAGGGGTCTGATCGGAGCTGTAGCCACTGGCCTACACAGCACGGGATCCGAGCTGCGTCTGCAACCTACACCACAGCTCACGGTGACGCCGGATCCTTAACCCACTGAGCAAGGGCAGGGACCGAACCCGAAACCTCATGGTTCCTAGTCGGATTCGTTAACCACTGAGCCATGACGGGAACTCCATGTTTAGCTTATTTTTTAAAGACACGTGGTTGTGACTCTACCTAAAGCAACTAAATTTTCATGGGAATGTTGGGAATCTTTTAAAAATTAATCTTACCAACCTACATTAGGAATGCACAAAGCCTATTTACAGGAGAGCCTAATTTAGGCTTTGAGGTATTTATTTTTCTAAACTTATTGAAAATTGTAAATAAACCAGATTAAAGGTATTAGAGGCTAAAATAACCGTGGAAAACCCCGCATTTCAAACCAGTAGCATTTTTGTTAGTATTTGACCTGGCATTTATCACTTACTTTTTTAGTATACTTAATACCAACTGCCTGTATTTGAACAGAGCTTGGTTTTCTAGCTTTCCTTTTAGGTTGTTATCTCATCCTTTGTTCTTTCAGGCTTTCTAATGAATTTGCTAATAATAATAAAAGGAAACATCTTTGATAGGTAGGAGCTTGGCCTGTCATTCACCTCCTTTTAGGGGTGGAAGAAAGGACCAGCGCATTAAAGGAGAACATTAGTTTTGACGGTTAATCCTGATATTTCTGTGAAAATGTGTTTTCTAGAGAAATGGAAAATTAGAAACCACCTTGCCTCAGGGTATATTATAAGTAAGGCTTTTCAGTCTGTATGTGTGTATATAAACCAGTTAAGCACTTCTTAACATTGCTTCTTATAGTGTACGTACACACTTTTTTCTAATGGAAAGCTCATATCCAGATGTGGCAGTGGCATCTGTGAAATAATAGATATGGTCAAGTCATGGGTCTCGAAAGTTGTTTATTTGCCCTGTTGTCCACACAACCAGTATGAGGTGCTTTATCATTATCAGAGGTGCAGACGTTTTTAAATATCACTGAATTGCAATGCATTGATTTGGATTTTGGAGCAGTTTCTAACTTCTCCCATTTAGAGATGCCTTAACACTTTTAAAGGCGAAAATAGAATTTCCACTATGGTTATCCCTTTGCTTATAGACATTTTAAAGTGAATATTTGTTCAAGCTTCAGTATTTATTTGCCAGCATAATCTTAAGACAGTGTGTTTTACATCAAAACCTATCTCTTAGTCTAAGCTGGTACTGCTCTTCACATTATGGTTATTTCTAATACTTCAGTTCAACCAGTAATGTAACTGTTGTGGACAGAACACTGTGGTAGCTCCTTTTTGGGTGCAGGTGAGAGATCTATAAAATAGGCATAAGCCATGCTTTCTGCCTTTTAAAAAGCTTGCAGTCAGTCTTGAGACAAGGCTCAGGAAACAAATAATGAGGTCACATATGATTTAATGGCCAAGCGAGGGATGAAGACAATGAGGTCTGTAGGAGTTTGGACAAATACTAATGTGAGCTGGGTTATACATGAAGGCTTCATGGACAAAATAAGATTCCAGCTGGGTAGGTTTTTTTCCTAGATAGATCAGGCATTCTAGACAAGGAAACAAAGATACAGCGGTCAGAATGAGCATTATACCGTAGTCAGTGGGTACCATGAAGGTAGATTGAAGTGGGGGAGATGCTGGCAAGAAAGGGAGCCTATCAGGAGACTGTTGCTATATTTCAGGAATTGGGAAATTAAGGTCTGGCAGTTGACAATTTTAAACTATTAATGGCTTCTCAATTGCCTCTTTCTTGATCAAGTTTCCCTTTTGTCCAGTTAATTATGCCTCAGCAGCTTCTTTAATGTCATGAATGTCATGAAGCCTGGACAAGAGGCTGGGAAATAACATAAGTAGGCATCTGCTATGTAGACAAAGTGCTTTCCTTTATTAGTAGACATTCAGCATAAGTCAGTTACATTAACATTGGTTGTATTATTACCCTTTGCCTGAGTGCCTTCTATGTTCAGTGTTCTTTTCTTCTTCAAAACCAGTGTCTCAAACATGAGTTGGGAGAAATTGAATAGCTACAAAGATGATGTAATTGAAAAACTAATCTACCCTAATTATTATAGAATTAAATGGCGTTAAACCACTTTTTTCCTCTCAATTAATGAAGAAATTTTACTTGGGTGTTGCAAATGTAATCCACATAAGGTAGGTACTGGGAATTATAATAATTATAGGAGGATTATGTACTAATTATTGAATGATGTCATTTATTAAATTAGCTTTAGCTTAGTCTAATGGGTGTATTCCTTCTGGTTATTAACATGCCCTATTCAAGAAGGCTACAACTCTTTTTTTTTTTTTTTTTTTTTTTGCTTTTTAGGGCCGCACTTGTGGCATGTGGAGATTCCCAGGCTAGAGGTCGAATTGGAGGCGCAGCCATAGCAACGGCCAGATCTGCGCTGCACCTGTGACCTATACTACAGTTCATAGCAACACCGGATCCTTAACTTAATGAGTGAGGCCAGGGATCAAACCCACAACCTCATGGTTCCTAGTTGGATTCGTTTCTGCTTCGCCATGATGAGAACTCCGAGAAGGCTACAACTCTTAAGACACAAACTATATAAGCAAAGTCTTTAAAGGTTTTATAATATTATTTTATTTTTTTTTCTTTTTCTTTTTTTTTTTTTTTTTTTTTTTTTTTTTTTTTTTTTTTGACTGCCCCATGGCATGTGGAGTTCCCGGGCCAGGCATCAGATCTGAGCTGCAGTTGCAACCTATGCTGCAGCCGTGGCAAGGCCAGATCCTTAATCCACTGTGTCAGGCCAGGGATCAAACCTGCATCCCAGCACAACAGATATGCCAATGATTCCATTGTGCCACAGCGGGAACTCCTATAGTATTATTTAGAAATTCTGGAGTTCCCTGATGGCTCAGCAGGTTAAGGTTCTGATGTGGTCACTGCTGTGGTGCAAGTTCGATTCCTGGTCTAGGAACCCCCATATACCATGGGCGTTGCAAATAAATAAATAAATAAAAAAGAAAGACAATTCTAAAATAGTTTCCTGAATTATAATAGAACAGCATATATTTTTCCATCTGTTTTGTTTGTTTGTTTGTTTGTTTGTATCTTTTTAGGGCCGCACCACACCATGGCATATGGAGGTTGCCAGACCAGAGGTCTAATCAGAGCTGTAGCCGCCAGCCTACACCACAGCCACAGCCATGCCAGATCTGAGCTGCATCTGCGACCTACACCACAGCTCACGGCAATGCCAGATCCTTAACCCACTGAGCGAGGCCCAGGATCTGACCCAAAACCTCATGGTTCCTAGTTGGATTCACTTCTGCGCCACAACGGGAACTCCTCCATCTGTTTTTTTAAATTGAAACATAGTCGATTTACAGTGTATTTCTGCTAGACAGCAAAGTGATTCAGTTATACATATATATATAAGTTATATCTAAGTTTAGAACCTCCAAATTCTTCTTCAGTGATTACTGTAAAATTTTATTTTAGTAACTCACTTCTTTTATTCTCTAGAATATGTTGTAGAATATAAGGAAATTATTTTGCAACTATGAGACCAATCTCTGACAGGTTCTAACCACATAAACATGAACATTATGCCAGCATACTCAGGAAGTGAAAAACAAAGCTAGCACATTGCCCATGAACAGGATTCTCTATGTAGTCAGTTTATGTTTATAAGTAAATGATCTCTCCCTGATGTCATAGCTTTGAATTACTCTATAACTTGAATTATATATCACTAGAGTGCGGTGAAGAAATACCAGATGTTAGAAGAAACCAGTGGTAGTGAGATATTTTTGAAGTTACCTTTTTGATGACAAGATGGATTTTGACCTATGTAGGTGATCATAGATCCTTGCCACACGATAGAGTAGGAGGCCAAATGGAATGCAGTGGTTCTTAGGGCATGCCACCCAAAAGTCCCTGATCACTCTCAGTATGCTTAAAATCTTTGTTAACAAAGGTGAATGCCCTCACCAAGGGATGAAGAGGTAATTTACGGCATTGAACTGCTTAGATGCCAGTTTCATTTTTCACAGGCTTCACACAATAGGCATGTTAAATAGGCAGTGGCCTCCATAGTGTAGAGCACAATTAAGGAAAAAAAGTCAGTGGTTTTCCGTTTTGGCTGTGGCAAGAGAACAAGCAAATCCTACTTTAAAGTGAAAAAATGGGTGTGGGTCCAAAGAGTCCTGGTTCCTGTCTCCAGTGGGCTGCTCTTAGAACCTTTGCTGTTTATTTCAGCTCAATCTAAAGAAATTCAGATCAGTTTTTACAGAAGAGGAGCGTTTTAGTCTTGAACCTTTCTTTCACTTTCATAAAGAGTTGTAAGTATTTGCCATCCCATAATAACTATTCGTTAACCGTTTATTAACTCAAATAACAGGCACCAGGCCAGCAGGGCCACTGGTGCATTCCTGTTCTCAAACTTGTTGTTATATTTATTCGAATACGTTTGACTCCCAGTCTCTCCCACTTCAGAATAGAAGCACAAATCCAGGAAGATCCTTCTCTTCCCCTTCCGCAATGTAATTTTTCTATGGCGCATCATCATTTTTGAAATCAGTAGCCTTGAATATCTGAAGACTTGGTAGCAATTGTGTAATAGAATTTTGAACATTTAAATTCTAGCAGTGTTTAACCACTTTGCATTATCTAGAAAGCTAATTATGGGTCGTGCTGGATTTCCAGTTTGAGGAGGTGGTGGGGTGATGGGGTTAGAGAGGTGGTGAATTTATGACTTCTAAGTTTTTTCACACAGTGGCTTTGAATATATAAAGGAGTACGTAAACATTGTTTAATTGGGCTAATTTTTAATTCAAGGCAATGCTAGGTTTCTAAGTTTTTTGAGGGAGTTTAAAAGCAGAGAGTAAGTGAGATGTTACATTGTGCTTCTTCCCATGCCTTAGCTGGAAGTGGGTATCTTTTTCTCTCTGTGTATAACTGACACCATACAATCTTTGTGAATTGGTTTGATATTGTTTGTCCTTTGGGGATTTACCTGGCTACATGTAGCTGTATACAGGAGGGTAAGAACGTATGTTTGTGGTTCTCAAAGAGGTATGACACAGGCTTTAATCACCTGTTTATCATTTACTTTAGGGATGCTATGGAAGGCTATTTTGTACTATTTACTTATTTTTTTCTACTATTTTGGTTTAAACTGTAGGTTCCCGTATGTTTGCATAAATGCTTCTTTCTTTCCTAATATTTCTTCAGTCAGGAGTTTTTATTCTATTGCCTAAAAATGCATTTTGGGGGGTTGGCAAACACACCGAGTATCTTAAATTTGGTAAACCAAAGGAATACTTCTGTTTGTTTTTATGGAAATTTTGATGTGTCTGTTCTCACATTAATATAATTTAGATGAAGAGAAGCAGATTTGAAGAAGCCTGACCCAAGGGATTATGAGTTACCCTGAAAGCACAAATAATATTTTAGCATGTAATTTCCCTCATAAAATGTTTTATGGCAGGCTTGTTTATATCATAGATCTGAGTCAAAGCTGAATTCAACAGATTACTCTTTAACTTATCCAAAATTAATATCTTCTGGCTAAGAACCAACAACTGCTTTATGACTCTTAAACCATTTCCTTATATTAATCATCAGCAGTAGAAATTTGCTTTATTTGAGGGGACATTTTTTTCAAAAACAATTTTTTTATCATTTCCTGAGTGATTACGTAGTTTATAATGCAAAGAAAACATCTAGTACATAGTTGGATGATAGGATAGACTTACTAACTTAACAACTCATTCACACATATTAGCTTTAAAGTACAGAAGATTCAAATTCTTTTATGTCTCAGCAAAATGAAAAATTACTTAATGAAGGACTTTAATGGTTGCTCATAAATTCCTGAAATTGCAGTTTTTAAGTCCGTATATTCTAAAGATACAGAGTACTGAAAACTTACCTTTATTGTATGTTCATGCTGGTATTTAAAAATAATGTGTAGTCTAGAACAGTGAAACTCTGAATGAATGATAGCATCATAAATAGCACTGAAATTACTGTCCTTGATTTTTATGAGTGAATTCCTCCATATTGAAGATGTGGTCAATTTATTTTTAAAACTCTCTCTCTCTCTCTCTCTCTCTCTCTCTCTCCCTCTCCTGTTGGCCATGATCTTGGCATATGGAAGTTCCTGGGCCAGGGGTCAAACCCATGCCATACTAGTGACCCAAACCCCTGCAGTGACAACGTTGGATCCTTACCTCACTGTGCCACAAGAGAACTCCTGGTCAATTTAAATCGTTTTTATCAGAAAAGATCTTAATGACTGTGTAATCACTCTTATCGTGTTTTAAACATGAAGTCAGGGATATTCAACATTTTTCTTCTAGCAACATGGCTCTCTGTCTTGGAGCATGACCTTCAAACCCAGAGTTTCATGTACAACTCTAGGTGCTACTTGAAGAGGGGCAGGGAAGTTATATAGAAAGTGATATGTGTTTGTTCTTATCCTCCACCACACCCCACCCTTCCCCTCAACACACACACACAAGGCTATGTGCAGGTTGTTTTTATACCATACCTGCAACTAAACTAATTCAGGACCCCTAGAACTCTCTACATGAAGAACTGCTTATAATGTATTTGACATCTCCTAATTTAGTATTAGGATAATGCTACCATTGTTGTCAAACTTTTTATAACTTGTAATTTGGTTTGGCAACATTATAATAATCAATTGTGTGTGATAAAATAGGAAATAATCTATTAAAATGAGTTTTTAAAGTGTTTATAATTCTTTATGAAAGTCAACACTTAAGAGCTTGTAATCACTATCATCCTCATTTCACCTAAGAGATACATTGAGACCTTTTCTTAGTAACCTGTCATCTCTTATGACTCTAGGCGTTGAATTAGATGCTGTGTCTTCAGTCTCACCATGATTTGGATAAGTCATAGTCTCTCATATTCTTATATGAAAAATTAAAATATGTGAATCTTTAAAAAGAAGCAGTATTTTAAAAATATTTGAAATGCAGCCAAATGTGGATGATAGTGATTTTTTTCCATGTCTGTTTATCAAAAAACATATATTTCTTTGTACTGGCCAAAGGTAAAATGGAATGTAAGTCTAGTCTGATCATATCTTTTCTCTTCTAATTTTATAGATCTTTACGAATACTTTAGCCTAGAAATTTATGTGTAGATATCACCAGGGATCTCACATATTTTGCTGGGTGGTTTTAAGAGCACAATGTTAGTCTTTTTGGAAGACACTAGTTCCAGAATGGCTTTCAAACTCAAAGAAAGGATTTCGTGAATATTGGAGTAAGGACCTCAGAAAATCTACTTATCTATAAAAACAACATGAACACTGGCAAAAATTTTCAAAATCAACTTTCTGGAATTCTGGAAATTAACCAAAGGCTTCCAACAACCTGAGGAGTACTGATTTTTTCTTTTAGAACAGCTGATATTCAGTAAGAACAGTGAATTTTGTTGTGTTTTAACTTGCTCTAATCCTACCTCCCTTTCCCTAGTTTCATAAGGAAACCAACAACCTTGCAAACATAGTAGCTGTGAAAACCAGCAGCTACTGGAGGGGGTTAAACTCACCAAATATCCCTATCCTCATAGAATTACCACTGTTTGAACTGTCTGGCACTTCCCTGGAAAGGCTCCATTCTAAGGCTTGTCCTTACTTTACCTGACTCATCCTCAATGGAAGAGTCTTATCCCCAGGGCATTTGTTGAAAACAATCAGAGGCAGTTGTTTAACATTGCATCTGCCTGAGGTGGTGATACCAGGAGGGTCAAAGAAGGGGCTGGTCAAAAAACTCAAAAGGAGGATCTAGGGATAGGGAGCTTTAAATAACTCACATAATCCTGGGTATCTAGAAGGCCATACATATGCAGGGCTGGGTGCATGCCTGGGAAAAACCTGAGGAGGCCCTATTTGCTTACCTATGGCTGACCTTGAAAATCTTTAGAAGCAGGAAATGAAGGCTAAGGCAGAGTTGTAAACTGCTGGAGCACTGAAGGCATGTCCCAACACACACACAGCATCCCCTGGCTAAGGGTGAAAGATCTGTTGTTAAAGACATCTTACAGAAATCTATGTCTAATCATTAGCTGACCCCTAAGCTAAGTGAGCAGAGATTTCAAGTGGCCACGTATGACAGGGAATACAGACTACAGAATTAGTCTAGGAAAGTCACTAAACAAATAGCAGCAGCAGCAACAAACCTTAGAGAGGGATCTGATTTACAAATTTGCTATGTTAAATTTTTTAAAATGTCCAATTATCAACAAAGAGTTAAAATACAGTCAAACAGGAAAGTATGGTACATATACATGGAAATAAGCATGTGATAGAAATTGTCCCTGATGTTGTGCTTATAGACAAAACTTTAACTGCTATAAATATATATATATATATATATATATATTTTTTTTTTGTCTTTTTAGCTGTTTCTTGGGCCGCTCCCACGGCATATGGCGGTTCCCAGGCTAGGGGTCGAATCGGAGCTGTAGCCACCGGCCTACGCCAGAGCCACAGCAACGTGGGATCCAAGCTGCGTCTGCAACCTACACCACAGCTCTCGGCAACGCCGGATCGTTAACCCACTGAGCAAGGGCAGGGACCGAACCCACAACCTCATGGTTCCTAGTCGGACTCATTAACCACTGCGCCACGACAGGAACTCCCTGCTATAAATATATTAAAAGGAAATCATGTCTAAACAATCGAAAGTTGTGAATGTTTTGCCAGGTAAGGAATATCAACGAAGAGAGAGAAATTATTTTTAAAAGAACCAAGTGGAAAATCTGGAGTTGAAAATTTTAGTAACTGAAATAAAAAAATTTATTAAAGTGACTCAGTAGCAGATATGAGCTGGCAGAATTAAGAATCAGCAAACTTGAAGGTAGATTGAGATTATATTATCTGAGGAACAAAAAGAAAAAAAAAAGAGTGAAGAACAGTAGGTGGATCCTCTTAAGGTCTGTGGCACACCATCAAGTATACCAGCATACATGTAATAGGAATCCCAGCATGAGAAGTGAGGGGGCAGAAAGAGTATTTGAAGGCACAATGGCAGAAGACTTCCCAAATTTGATGAAAACATTAATCTGCAACATCCAAGAAGCTCAACAAACTCTAAGATGAACTTAAAAAAGTAGGATGAATTCAGAAAGGTTCACATCTAGACATACAATAGTTCAATTGTCGAAAGACAAAAATGAAGAGAATCTTAGAAGCAGCCAAAGATAAGCGACTTGTCACAGACAGGGAAACCTCAATAAGATCAATAGCTGATTAATCATCAGAAACCGTGGTGACCAGAAGGGCAGTGGGATGAAATACTTAAAGTGCAGAAAGCGATGGATTGTCAACCAAGAATCCTATATCTAGCAAAATTACCCTGCATAAATGAAGGAGAAATCAGGACATTCCTAGATAAAAAAACAAAAAAAAAAAAACAAAAAAAAAAAAAACAAGGGAATTTGTTGCTGCATATCTGCTCTATAGCAAATACTAAAGGGAGTCCTTCAGGCTAAAATTAAAGGACACTGGATGGTAACTTGAATGCACACAAATAAAGAGCACTGGTAAGGGTAACTACATAGATAAACATAAAAGTCAGTGTAAAGGTATCTTTGTAACTCTTCTATGTGATTTCAAAGAGAGCTGCATAAAGCAATAATTATAAAACTGTTGATGAAGAGGTAATATGAAGAGGTAATTTGAATGATAATAACTGAACAGAAGGGAGGAGAAACAGAAATTCTGTATACTATTGACTTGGGTTGGTATTAGCCTGAACTAGATACTTGAAAGTTATGATGTTAATTATAACTCCCAGGGAAGCCATTAAGAAAATGACTCAAACTAGAGTAAAGAATTGGTAGTTTTAGAAATCTCAGTGTTTTGGCATGCAGGTTAGATTCTGGGAGTGAGATTATAGATTATTTTCAAAGTTAAGTTTTGTGTAACAGTTTATATGCTGTAAACAACTATACTGCCTATGTAGAATATTTTGGGTTCTTTCTAGATAGACCTTAATAAAATAGTAAAAAAAATCTTCATAATCATCAATTCTCAGAACATTCTCATGAATTAGGAGTTCTTATTCCAGTTTCTAGATGAGAAAACTATACCAAAGAGAATTTAGGTCATGCCTGTCTCTTCTTAGTATGATTTCTAACACTGAGAATTGCAATACTTAAAGCATTGGTTTTATAGCATGTCCCTCCTCTCTCCTAAAAGTGCTTAACAGCATATTTTATTTTTTGATGTTAAAATTAATGTGTTTAATAATTTTATGACACCCCTCAAGAAACTGAAGACAGTTAAAAATCTCTCTCTGAACTTGCTTGCCTCTCTTCCAGAACTAATTCCAAAAGAACTTCAGTCTGTGTAATATCTGTCACAAATATGTGTATCTATTGCCTAGAAAGTTGTTTTTAGCTCAGGTGGAGTCTCTTAAGAGACTTCAGAAAAGTTATTTTTTCCTGCAATAAGTATGACACATGAGTTCTTAAAAAATGAGTCATTTTAGTAGAAATTTCTGAATTTTAGAAATGAGTTAGCTGTCAGCGTACAAATTAAATGCATCCTTGAAAAAGTTAATTCAAATATATATTTCTTAAGAATTTACTATGTCCAAGGCACTGTGGGATATCCAGAGACAGGTAAAATGTGGTTTCTGTCCTCATCAAGGCTTACTATTAAGGACAAACATGAAGGCTTGTGATATGATGAAAAAAGTTGCTTTATATACTAATGCTTGCTTTAAAAATAAGAATATTGTATAATAGAGTTTTAGTATAACCTAACCTTTTGAAACTTATGTAACCTAACTCACCTAATGAACTACAGAATAAGCTAATAAAGTTCCAGATAACAAATTCAATTGTAACTTATAATATTGGAGATTTGTTCCTATGGGGAGAAAATCAGCTCCAGTTTGGACTTACTTTCAGTTCTCTTTATTTGAGGAGGGAGTAATGTGGCAGACAGAATTATTGAAGGCTCTGGGCTGTTTTCAGTGGATCTTGAACTGGCTGCAAGTAGCCTGAAACAAGAACTGCACTGCTTCTGGGGGCTGGCTATCAGGATTGGGGATGTCCAGCAGACAAAGCAGAATTCCTTGTAAGTAGGAAGCTGTTGAATGGGTGCTCTCAGAGGGGACTACCATCTTCTTCTCTCCTTCCCTGGGGATCTCAGTCTCCTTATTTAGCAATTGTTTACCAAGTTTAAAGAGCAAGTCGCTTAGCAATTTTGTAGTAATATTTCAGCTTAGAAGCAAGCTATACATGGTTGAGAAAGGCAGAAGGGCTATGGTTCCAGTATATAGATAAAGAAGGTGCTGGTTTCACCACCGCGAAGTCAGAGAAACCTTCTCAAGGATGTTATGATAGCATAATTTCTTTCTTTGATATACTCGTAGAAAAGTCTTTTTATTTACCCTAACAACAAACCCACTGGGCTATTTTAAGCAGATTAGTTCAGTTATACATTAAATGATATTTTAAAAGTTACTTAATTTTTAAATTATGAAATGTTAATTAAATGAACTGTCTTCAAAGGTGACTGACCTTGATATGGGTGCTGTGGGAATAATGAGATAGATAAGGCTTCCCTGCCCTTACAAAGTGTACACTCTAGTAAGAGAGCTAAGTTATGCAGAGATAACTGTAATACAAGTAAGTCTTACCTTATAGAGGGGCAGCCCCAACCTATAGAAGTTAGGGGGTAATGAGCCTGGATGGGAGATTTTAGCTAAGATGACTGAAGAGTCATCAGGTTCATAGGCATGTAGATATTAAAACAAAAATGAAAAGTATAAATTTCTCATAGTTCCATTAAAAAAAATCTTGCCTTCACTAGAATAAACCTGCATCTTTTTGAGCATTGGTATCTAGGGATAGACAGTTGTTGACCTGGGAATGACTTAGGCTAATGTGAAGTTAGTTTTTTTTTTTTTTTTTTTTGGTCTCTTTTTTAGGGCCACAGCTGCGGCACATGGAGGTTCTCAGGCTAGGAGTTGAATCAGAACTGCAGCTGCCACCCTACACCACAGCCACAGCAGTGCAGGATCTGAGCCATGTCTGTGACCTACACCACAGCTCATGGCAACACCAGATCCTTAACCCACTGAGTGAGGCCAGGGATTGAACCTGCGTCCTCATGGATACTAGTCAGGTTCGTTTCCATGGAGCCACGACAGGAACTCCTGAAGTTAATTTTTAAAACACCATTCTCAGGGCAGAATCAGTGGTAAAGAATCCTTCTAGGTTTGAGGTTTTAAGAGTAGATCAAACGGAAGGGCCGGAATAAAAGGTCAAATTAATTCAAGAAAATCTGTGTCCCGAAACATGCCAGACAGCATGCCAGCGATGGCTAATGCCTTGAGGAGCTAGCTCACAGTCTAGCAGGAGGACCCACAGTGCTGGATTAATGGAAGAACCGATCCCTAAATCCCATCCCATAACACCTGGGCCTTCTAAACTGGGTGAAGGGGAATACATCAGATGGAAGTGATCCTTTAAAACCTTCTGGCAGGAAAACTGTGCCCCTGGAATGAAATTTTTTGGAAGACGTATGTGTACATGGTGTGGAATTCCAACATTGCAAGAGAACAGTGAGACGTAGATTTCCTTCCTACCCCTGTCTCCCAGCTCCCCAGTTCCCCTCCCCAGAGACACCCCCCCACCCCCCACTGCCACCAGTTTCTGGTGTATCTTTGTAGAGATAGTCTATGCATATACTAGCATTTATGTACATAAACATACCCTTTTGTTCTGCACAGAGTAGCATACTACTACACCTTTTTTGCAGTTAAGAGTCAAATCTTGGAGATACGTATGTATCAGCGTGCCTAGAAATGCCTAGTTCTTCTGTTTTTATTTCGAAGTAATTATAGACTCACAAGATGCTATAAAAATAGTACAGAGAGATCACATGTACCTGTCACCCAGCTTCTTCCACAGGTGATATCTTCCATAGCTATAGTGTATTATCAATATCAAGAAACTGATCACCACAATGTAATTAACTAGACTCCAGTGATTATATCTTTATAATGCCTGCAAGATATTCTGTTGTATGGATGTACCATAGTTTATTTAACTAGCCCTTTATCAATGAACATTTAGATTGTAGCATGGCTGGCAGAGGTGAAAGGCATGAAGTAATAGTAAATATCCACGTATTCAGGGCAGCTGTGTTGCCTTTGTGTGAATTAGAAAAAGGTGCCTTCTCTGGATGGATGCAGCACCATAGATGTGCAGCTTGGAAAGCACAGTACAATCTGGGTAACTGTATTTAGCACCACTGCATGTATATCTCTTTACATGTAAGTAGGAATTCACATGTAGGATAATGGAGTGTAATTTGAAATCTACAGGAGTTCCCTCGTGGCTCAGTTGCTTAAGGACCTGGCATTGTCACCGCAATGGCTCTGGTTACTCCTGTGGCATGGGTTTGATCCCTGGCCTGGAAATTTGCACGTGCTGTGGGTGTGGCCAAAAAATAAAAATAAAAAGCCAGACCTGGAAACTGTTTCTTAAAAAGAAAAAGAAAAGAAAATCTACAGCATAGCATCAGTGTTCCAGTTTGAAATTTGAAGCTGTCTCTTTTAGGACTTGGCGTGTGTTTCCACCCCTGACCCTCACCGGTAATCCTCATCATCCCTCCCCCATACATCAGTCATTGAATATTTTCTGTCTTTTGTATACATGCCTATCTCCACATTGGGTGGTAAACTCCTTTGATAGCAGAGGCTTCATGTCTGCATCTTTGTATCTTCCTTCCCCTCACTCCACTATTACCCACTTAGATAGAATATTGTTTTATATAAAAGTGTTGAGTAAATTTTTTTTCCCACTGTACAGCAAGGGGATCAGGTTATCCTTACATGTATACATTACAATTATATTTTTCCCCCACCCTTTCTTCTGTTGCAACCAGAGTATCTAGACAAAGTTCTCAATGCTACTCAGCAGGATCTCCTTGTAAATCTATTCTAAGTTGTGTCTGATAAGCCCAAGCTCCCGATCCCTCCCACTCCCTCCCCCTCCCATCAGGCAGCCACAAGTCTCTTCTCCAAGTCCATGATTTTCTTTTCTGAGGAGATGTTCATTTGTGCTGGATATTAGATTCCAGTTATAAGTGATATCATATGGTATTTGTCTTTGTCTTTCTGGCTCATTTCACCAGGATGAGATTCTCTAGTTCCATCCATGTTGCTGCAAATGGCGTTACGTCGTTCTTTTTTATGGCTGAGTAGTATTCCATTGTGTATATATACCACCTCTTCCGAATCCAATCATCTGTCGATGGACATTTGGGTTGTTTCCATGTCCTGGCTATTGTGAATAGTGCTGCAATGAACATGCGGGTGCACGTGTCTCTTTTAAGTAGAGTTTTGTCCGGATAGATGCCCAAGAGTGGGATTGCGGGGTCATATGGAAGTTCTATGTATAGATTTCTAAGGTATCTCCAAACTGTTCTCCATAGTGGCTGTACCAGTTTACATTCCCACCAACAGTGCAGGAGGGTTCCCTTTTCTCCACAGCCCCTCCAGCACTTGTTATTTGTGGATTTATTAATGATGGCCATTCTGACTGGTGTGAGGTGGTATCTCATGGTAGTTTTGACTTGCATTTCTCTTATAATCAGCGATGTTGAGCATTTTTTCATGTGTTTGTTGGCCATCTGTGTATCTTCTTTGGAGAAATGTGAGTAAATTTTTTACATTTGTTCTTGAGGAAGGAAGTTAAGAGCAGCGTATTTTTTATTTATTTATTTGTCTTTTTGCCTTTTCTAGGGCCGCTTCCCGTGGCATATGGAGGTTCCCAGGCTAGAGGTCTCATCAGAGCTGTAGTCACCGGCCTACACCAGAGCCACAGCAATGCGGGATCCGAGCCGCGTCCGTGACGTACACCACAGCTCACGGCAACGCTGGATCCTTAACCCACTGAGCAAGGGCAGGGATTGAACCCGCAACTTCATGGTTCCCAGTCGGATTCGTTAACCACTGCACCACAACGGGAACTCCAAGAGCAGTGTAGTTTTTAATCTGCTTCTTGATTCTTGAAGAGGTGTCCCAAAATTTTAGAAGTCAAAATTATTTTGAATGAAAATACCCACACATACTGCATTTGTAGGTGAGGGAAAAAGAGTGTGTCATGAAGTCAATCAACTAATAATAGGGAGCTGCAATTTCAAAAACATTGAGCATTATAGTATTGAAAGGAAGAAAACAGAGTAGCCGAACTTGTGATATTGTAAACAGGTTATTGGTTTTGGGTCCACTGAATATTGAAAGATGAGAATAGGAGTTCCCGTCGTGGCGCAGTGGTTAACGAATCTGACTAGGAACCATGAAGTTGCAGGTTCAATCCCTACCCTTTCTCAGTGGGTTAACGATCCGGCGTTGCTGTGAGCTGTGGTGTAGGTTGCAGACGTGGCTCGCATCACACGTTGCTGTGGCTCTGGCTTAGGCCGGTGGCTACAGCTCCGATTGGACCCCTAGCCTGGGAACCTCCATATGCCGCGGGAGCGGCCCAAGAAATAGCAAAAAGACAAAAAAAAAAAAATGAGAATAAGAATAATTTCACAAGGGCATTTTAGGAACTCATGTGTACAGAAGATGCATATACTGTTACAGATAAAAGGAAGCATTTAAAAACTATTCACAAAAACCCTAAAGTATTTGTATGTAGTATATGCTTATGTTCATAAGTACAATTCTGAGAAGTTTCTTGGATCTTGTACCCTAAAAATACCCAGTTTCATCAGGTCTTAACTTTATATGCCATTGGTTTGGGATGAAAACTGTCATTTTTACCCCTGGTCTTTTTATTGTTGTTAAACGCTAGAAGTATTTTATGAGATTTTAATTACATTAAGTATTTTCTGAAAACTTAAATCGTTAGAACCATGTGTTGTACATATCAGTGCTGCTATAAACACAAAGAAGAATGGAAATGTATTGGTGGTTTGTTTTTGTTTTTTTTAATATGGATTGTGCTGCCCATCAGGAAATAGAGTCCTGGGCAATAAGTTGTCTGTGCCAACAGTGGACTCTGAAGCACTTTTGGAAGTAGGGTGAGTCACACACTCACTCTATTGCAGCAACCACACGCCCCTAGGTGTGCCTCAGAGATGTGTTCGCAGCCACTCCATCAGTGAGCTGTGTATGTATGCCTTTGCACTCTGGGAAACCTGTATTTTTTTTTTAAATCTTCTGTTGTGTAGAATTTACATTAGCAATGTAACTACAATTTAGCAGACTAACCATGCAACCTAATTGGCATAACTCTTATCCAAGCAACAAGTTTAAATAGATAATAGGAGTTGCAGAATAGCTTGGTTCTGAAGATTAAACCCATGGCATAGGCAATGAATGGACTCAACATCCATATTAGATAGTTATGTTTGCTTGTGTATAATATTTAAGGAGGTAAAGGTTGGGGAAGTTGTGCTGAATAAAGCTGAGGGAAGATGTTCACAGTGAATTATCAAGTGAGAATTGCTTTGCCAGCAGCACATAAATATTTTTTCATCATAGGGAGTGATGGTTAGTGGAAGAGAATTGAAGAAAACATTTGTTTTCCTTGATTACTTGCTGAAAATAATTTTTCATAAACAAATCAACAAACTACTGTGGGTTCATTGTGAGATAGAACATTGTTATATCAGAGCTCTGCTATCCTGATGTTAACTGTAATGAGTTTTTACCTGTATTCCAGGAAATAAAGCAAGTTGGATGAATTCCAGTAGGTTTTATTTTTCAGCTTTCGTGCTAAAATCAGATTGTGTGCAACTCTGAATCATGGTTCTATAAATTCTTGGCTATACTAAGTAAATTACAGTATATCTTCCAGTACAATTGTAAGAATGCTACAACATGCAGGATCCTTTTCTTGAGCATTTTTATGATTAAAGATTCATTTCCTCCTGAACTTGGCTGGATAGGTTTTCATTCAGATAGTATTGAAGATCACTGTCAGCTACCACTTGATTGCCCTCTATGTACTTGACAATTTACTGCAGACAAATAGGAGTTTAAAGAATGGTTTGCCTTGGCAAGCTTTCTTACAGGGATGAATAGGATGGGCACGTTTACTTTGTAAGTATGTGTGTTTATGCACACACACGTTTCATATTAATCTTAGTCTGCAAAGTTCCAGTATGCAATACATAGAATAATTTACCAACCTGAACATCCGCTGTGACATATGTGAGTAAACCATGTTTTGTACTCAACTAGGCAAGTGGCTACTTCTATGGCTACAAGGTATATTTCAACTTATAACCTGATGTAATTAAAAATTGCAGGAAGTTCTCATCATGGCTCAGTGGTAACGAACCCGACTAATATCCATGAGGACGCCAGTTCAATCCCTGGCCTTGCTCAGTGGGTTAAAGGTCTGGTGTTGCTGTGAGCTGTGGTGTAGGTTGCAGATGCAGCTTGGATCTGGGCGTTTCTGTGGCTGTGGTGAGGGCCAGCTGCTACAGCTCTGATTCAGCCCCTAGCCTGGGAACCTCCATATGCCCCAATTGTGACCAAAAAAAAAAAAAAAAAAATGGCATTATGTATGTCATCACCTCTCATTATCCCTGCTTCTGTAAAGGACCCTAAGGCAAATAGTACAAAATAGTAATTTCATCACCTCCTTTTCTTGACTTTTTCCCTCATTCTGTGAACTATCTATATGTGCCTTCCCTACCTTGCTGCAGTGTCTTCACTTGAGTGGCCATACCCCAGGCCAGTAACCGAAAGAGGGGAGATGGCTATCCATGGAGAGTTGGATATTCGTGATTATACCAGAGAATGGGGGAGGCATATTAGCCATGGACTTATTTGTTGGTGAAGGATTCATGGAAGATTTTGAATTACCGTTTCAAATCATAAGAATTTGATTTGGGAGGAGGGCGTTAGACATTGCAACCAGATCACAGAGTTGATTGAGTGGTTTTGTTCAGGGAACTATCAGGAAATGAGGATATCTTAGAAATCTTGACTCAGGAGAGGGAAGAGCGGAAAGACTTGAAATTACAGCATTTGTTCCCTCATTGTTTTGACTTGGTTTTCTGATTTATTGGGAAATATTGGTGTAGGAGTTATATGGTTGAATAAGAGTGAGAGATTGGTCACATTTAAAACAGGCATCGTTAAAGAGAACGGAGAAATAGTTTAGCCTCCAGAGAGGACTCTGGTCTGCATAAGGATTAGCTGTGAAGTTGGGTTTGAGAGAAAAGACTAGGTACAAATAATAGTACAGGAAAGAAATGGAGTAGTTTGTCATTTTACTGAATATGGGTGGTGACCTAGACGTTCATATTAGGTTCCCACTGTTCATTCAAAGAAAAGGGCTGTGCCATTACCCCATGGATTTTGGATAGCTCTGTCAGCCATACACCGATGAAGCCCCTGCAGAGCGAGGTCGGTATTTTTGCCTCCAAGTATGTTTTGGAGATCTCTAGTTTTTTTTTTTTTTTCCCCCTCAACTCCTGAGTCCAAAATCTGACTCCTGAAATTCTGGCAGAGCTTGTAGAGAAAAGTCAAGAGCAATAATGTTTGCTGAGAACTTATGTACCGTGCACTTGTTTGAGTGTTTTACACACTTGCTTTTTCTCCCGTTTCTCCACCAAATCAAATCTTCCGTAAGGGTATATATGTGGGCGGGTGAGAGGGTGTTGTGCCGAGAGAGAATTTGCCACTCTGTCAAGGCACTTGTCACCTAAAAATAACCAAAAGCAACGGTGCTCCTTTGGCTCTTTAGGCAGGAACTTTCTAGGCTTTTACTTTTACTCTATCTTCAGTTTATGTTATCTGGTGGCTTTAAGCCGCAGACCTTGAGCTAAAGTACTTTCCCCAGTCATGAGCCTTTCTTGCTCCTCTGAACTCCCACACACTAAGTGGCCTTTCTTATGCCCCATCACTCCTCATTCATAACTATGTTCTTATCATTTACTGCTTTATAGTAAATACTATTTACGTGGCTTCTCTTCTTTGCTTACTATAAGCTCCTGTTGAGGAGGGATGTTTCCTTTCTGATCCCTAGTACATAGCACATAGTAGAGAAAAGGGTGCTTTGAAATGGTTCGTTGTACTAAATTGACCGTATCAACTGCAGCTTGATTGCTCATCTTGTTTATCTTTATGTGATAGTGACACTCTAATGCATCCTCTCCATTAAGAAAGAATGAATGAAGCCAGGAACACCTCTTAGCTTTCTTTGTAGTCTCTCTTAATCCAGACAACTATATGCCCTCCAGATAACAGTCTGAGTCCTCCAAGGGCCGAGTATTCCCTGTTAGGACATTGCCATGTAGGCTAACTTGGAAGACTGAGGTAGAAGAAATGGTTGAGGAATTCTGAGCAATAGTTATACACACTAATTTCTTCCCCAGAATGATGATATCCAGAAAACCAGACAGCCCTTGGTTACGGAAAGAGGTGTGAACTGCTCCAGATTGAAATTAGATCAAGTCATGCTAATTGCTGTCATTCTGACTGGTCGACTCTGTTCTCTCCAACTATAACAACAGGGTGGCCCCTCTTTTCCATGGTTGGAAAGGAAACCAGAACAATTTGAAAGTTGTTACTCAACTTGGTCTGGAGGCGCAGCCATTTCCCTGAAGTGGAAGAGCCTCTGATTCAACAACTCCTGCTCAGTCTGTCACATGAGATGACTGCATCAGTTAGTGTGTCTCTGCATTCTGATTTCTGTTTGGGAAAAGCATCCCGGAAAGGAAAATTGACACAGCAGTAAGAGGTGGTTTATCCTTCATCTCACTCTTTTGATATCCTACTCTTGAATTCTAGTAGATTGAATTTTTTAAATCTCTTTTAAACCTGCTACCTTCACAGGAAGGTAAATTGCTCAAACTCACCTACCTTGATGACTATCTAGGATACTTGGAATACTACTGAGGTCGCCAGATTTTGGCCAATGAATTTATAAAACCAGAAGGGTCTGGTGGAAAGGAAAGAGAGAGAAGATGACCCTAAGTAGCTTTATAAATACGTGAAGTTTTTTAGGGGTCACGTGCCCGTACAGCCTTTATTGTTCAGGGTGAGTCATAACCAGAGTCTGTATGGGGGTATTGCGAAACTCAGTACAGTTCTTTAGCCATTCTGGTGTTGGGTTCTTTTAAAAATAGACCATTTCCAGACAGTAACCATATATTCTGAAATTCCCAGGACAGCCCTGATTTCAGTTTGTCCCGTTGTGTCCATAAGTATACTCACATTTGTCAGACTCTGTACCAATTTTTGGTTTGGAAAATATAGACATTAGACACATAAGGGCTTCCTTCTTGCCAACTGAGAAGAATCCATCATGGCCTAGTCTGGTTCTTTCAACCCTGCCATTTTCCCTGCCAGCAATTCTCACTCACCACCAGAAATTTCTAATTCTGTTCCTGTCTTGCTTCCTCTCTTTGCTTTAACCCTTCATGAATTAACTTCTCTCTTTTCCTTGGCATCTCTTTGCTCAGCAGTCCACAAATGGTGTATCCTTACATTCTCATGAAGCTACTTGTATCCTAGCAATTTGGGCAATATCTTTTTGAAAAATAGCACACTTTGTTCCCAGGGCATTCTTGAAGGTTGAAAAGTGTTCCTTTGAGATCCTCATCTTCACAGGTCTTCAAAATAGATCCAATAAGAAGCAGCCACTACTATAATTTATTGAGTGTTTATTATGTTCTAGAACTTAGGTTATATATATATATATATGTGTGTGTGTATATATGTGTGTGTGTATATATATATGTGTATGTGTGTGTGTGTGTGTATATATATATATATGTGTATATATATATATATATATATATTTTTTTTTTTTTTTTGGCTGCACCCAAGGTATGTGGCAGTTCCCGGGCCAGGGATCAAACCTGTGCCACAACAGCAACCCAAGCCACTGCAGTCAAATTCTTAACCCGGAGTTCCCGTCGTGGCGCAGTGGTTAACGAATCCGACTAGGAACCATGAGGTTGCGGGTTCGATCCCTGCCCTTGCTCAGTGGGTTAACGATCCGGCATTGCCGTGAGCTGTGGTGTAGGTTGCAGACGCGGCTCGGATCCCACGTTGCTGTGGCTCTGGCGTAGGCCAGTGGCTACAGCTCCGATTCGACCCCTAGCCTGGGAACCTCCATATGCCGCGGGAGCGGCCCAAGAAATAGCAAAAAAAAAAAAAAAAAAAAAATTCTTAACCCACAGTGCCACATTGGGAACTCTCTCAAGCAATTAAAAAAAATCTCATTTAATCCTTACAAACTGTGAGGAATTATTCCCTTCCCATAGATAAGGAAATATGCTTAGAGAAGTTAAGTTGTGCAAGATCCCTACTTAGTAGCCTTCATTTGGAAATCCTTGCTACATTCCAGGTAAAATGTTAGTTGTGCACATACCAGGCTCAGAATTGTGGATGACCTGACCAAGCATTCCAACCCCCTGTTAGAAAAGAACCTTTACCTTGACACTTCCCCCTCACCAAGAAATGTATATTTCTACTCTTGTTACATACCACTGGTGCTCAAACGTGAGCATGCGTGAAAATCCCCTGGAGGGCTTGTGAAAAGGCAGATGGCTGGCTAGGCTTCCAGAGTGTCTGATTCAGTAGATCTGGGGTGGGGCCCGAGGATTGAATTTCTAGCAAGTTCTCAGGTGACCCCAATGCTGCTGATCCAGGGGCCACACTTTAAGAATTATTGTTATGACAAATTATTATTCAGCACTTGTGTTCTGAGCCCTGCGCTAAGGACTAGGGATATAAGAGTGAAGGGAGCAGACAGGCTCTTTGTTCTCCTAAAGCTTATGGTCTCTTTGGGGAAATAGACAACCGAGCTGATTTTATTTGGGCTAATAGGATTGAGGTAGAGAATAACAGAGTTGCTATCCTCTGCTCTAGATAGGTTGGGAGAAAATCTCTTCAAGAAGGTGCTATTTAGTCTAAGACTTAAAGGATTCGAAGAGTTCATTCAGGCTTTCACCATTGGCTCTTTTCAGCTGTAACCTCTGTTGCCACCCCTGGTGATGACTACCTTGGGAGAATGCCATGAATTTCAGAGTGACCTCTGGGCAATTCATTCTTTGGCACTTTCTGTGGCCTTGGCCAAGCTGGAGTGCATACTTTGTCTATGACTATTTCCCTCCTCTCCACCTCAACCTCCCCCCCACCCAATATAGGTACAGGGGTCAGAGGAATTTGAAGGATAGGCTAATTTTGTCTGCTGGCTCCATCTAGGTCACATTCCTTGATATCTAGTGGCTTGGGAAGACTATACACCAAGGATTGTCCCTGTGAACTTACCATTCATGGCCACTGCCTTTACCTTGTAACTATTTATCAGTGACATTTTAAGATTGCCTGGAAAGGGGTGTCAGTATAGGAATCCACATGACTCCCTAAGTGACCCTGATGTTGAGTTTCTTTAAAGAAGATTCCAAGATTCTTGTGTCCTAAGAGGAAGCTTTCCAAAAGTCTGTTGGAGCAACACAAAACCAAACCTTGTTTCTAGTCATGTTGATCAAACCCAGAAAAAATTCTGGGAATTTGAAGGTGACTTTGTTTCCATCTTCCCTTATCTCTAGCCCTCTGATCTTTAGCTCTGATCTTAATTCAGATTTTTAGTTTGATAGCTTATTCTTTTTTTGGCGGGGGGGGGGGGGGATGCTCTGGGTCTGCTGTGCCATGATTTAACTAGTGTTTGCTTGGAACCTTCCCACCACTAGAACCATTTCCTTGATGTTCACTTTTATTCTGTTTTGATTTAACATTTCCTCTGGTATTCTGTTCCTGTAGAGGTGAAGGGATTTTTACCAGATACTTCTTTGGTTATTTTCAGGCAAAACATTTCTTCTGGCCTAGGTATACTCTTTTTGGGATAAGAGACTTCCTTAGTCACCTCTCTATAAATCCCTGAACCCAAGGATGTTTATCAGACGCAGAATACTGGAAACTGACTTTTCTAGTTGCCTAGGATATCCTGAGTTTACTTAAGAAATCTTAAACAGTCATCTTGTGCATGCTTAATGGTCTGTGATGTCTCTTCTACCCACCTGGGAGTCGCATTTAACTACTTTACCCATATTAAGGGTCACTTTTTCCCTGTGGATTCAGAATCTTCTCATTGTTAATCTGGTTCCTGATGGTATTAGAGTGGATCAGCATTTTTTTTGTTAACCCATATATCAACCACAAGAATGACTGAAATAACAAAAGAGGAAATGGTGTGTAAGCTCACTCATATCTGGAGACGATAAACTTTTTGTGTGGCTTTGGAGTCAGATATCCCTGGGTGATAATGTTAGGTCTTCCCCCACATTACTGGTGTCTTAAGCTTAAGTAAACCAACCTCTCGGCCTCAGTTTTCTCATCTGTGAATGAGGATGATAATGCCTTTTGAAAAATAGAGTTGCTGTGGAGAGTAAAATGCACATGAAAACATCTAATCAGATTTGACTCATAGTATGTGCTCATTGAATGTTAACTTTCACTTTCCTCCTTTATGTTCTTAAAGTCCTTAACCATTTGACAGAGCAAGGCCGTCTATCATGGTGCACCAGTCAGCACCAGAATCTTACATTTCCCCAGCCATGGAATCCATTCAAGAGCCACTTGCAAAATTATAGTACTTATTATAAGAAATGGTCATGCTAGAGTATAATACTCAAGTGTCTGTACTTCTCCCAGATATCCTAGGAAGGTATTAAGGATTATTGAGGCTTACTTAATAGAGCTTTGATTGCCCCAAATGATAAGATTAATATTTATACCTTTTCTGACATGGCATTATAATACTTGGCAGTTTCTAGAACTTTTTAAATGGGCCAGGGTTCTTGGATCTTTGTAGCAGTCCATCAAGCAGTGAACTTGCCCCCCACCTTGCATAGCCATGCCTGAAGATGAAGGGAATTGAATGACTCCTTCATGGTCTTCTGACTTGGAGTTGAGCCTTGGGCCTATGTCTTCAGACGTCCCATCCCTATTTCTATTCCCTTCCCACCCTATCCAAGCACTTTCATCCTGCTGCACCACACTGATTTGAACTGTTTGAGATTCTGATATGTGATTTACCCAATCATGAGAATCTTAAGAACAAAACATCTCTTAGTTTTCCTCCTGACTTTATCCCAGTGACATTTCTCTCCTCAGGAGCTATCACTGAGGTGTGAGAATTTTAAGCTCTACCTAGGAGTCTGAGAAAGCTGTTTATGTTTTTGATATAAATTCTGTGCACCACAGTTAGATGTCCACCACACGTTCAGAAACAGTATTTCTTGGGCCTAGACCCACAACAAAACTCTTTGAGTTGATTTTCTTTAGATCTTTTATATTAAATTATTTTATTCATTCAACAAACATGCATTTAGTCCTTACTTTGTGTCAGGGGCTGGGAATATGGCCACGCAAAAGGCATGTAAGCTCTTGGAGCCTACAATCTGGTGGGTTGACAGTAAACAAGTAGGTTGTGATATGTACTGTGAAGAGAGGTAAAGTACTTTAAAAAAATGTTTGTTCAAACCATGAGATTATGAAATTGTAGTAGCTACCAGTGACTCCTGGTAGACCCTATGAAAGACTTAGTTATTGGGAAGATGGCCTCGGAAAAGGAACATTGTCTCTGAAAGCTCTTAGCAGTTCCTACTTTGTTTTTCACTCTTAGGACTAAAACCTTGCTTTCTTGTATGGTTTTGAGGAACCCTGATAGAGTTGGATTGTCAGGTCACCGCCAAGTACTTAAAGACAGCCTGAAGAGGACAAACAATCTTGCAACAAATACATTTAGAGTTGTGTTTGTCTTTTATTCTTTAAGTGTAATGTCTTATTTTCTAGTGAATTACATGAAGAACATTGAGAATATATGGGTTTTAAACTATTGATTCAACTATTCTATGTAACAAAATAGTATAAAAAAGCAGCCTCCTCACATGCTTCTAGTTTTATGGCATAAGACTGTAGAAGAAGTTCTTTTTGACATAAGTGTTTTAAAAGTTTTGAAGAACAGGGAGGCTGCAAGTTGGAAAGAAGCCATTCTTACCATGAGGCAAATATACTTGAGTTTAATTTTTAAACTATAACTGCCGTTTGACCTTAAATTAAGACAGTCTGTTTCTATTGTGGTGTTTTACTGGTTTAACAATGAGAACATTTAAAGCAGCTGCCACCAATTAAAATGATTCAGAAATGCTGGTTGTAAATAAATATTCTTGAAGTTTTAACTCAATGAAGTCAGTCTTTTTTTTTTTTTTTTTTTTAAGTGGCACTGTCTTTCTGGAGAGCAATTTGGTAAAATGCATCAAGAGCTCTAAAAAATGTTCATACACTTTGAACTGGTAATTATGTATCTAAAAACTCTATCCTTAAAAAACAAATCTGAGATTTGGATAAGCTTTAATGTACAGATCCCAACAGTTTTAATAAGAAGGAAGTGATTACTTAAATTATGGTATACCCATATGATGGAATATCATAGAGCCATTAAGATATTTTTGAAGAATCTTAACCATGTAAAAAAATGTTTATGTAATTCAGTTGAAAAACAAACCATACAGAACCATGCAGTATGATCTTAACTATGTGAAAATATTTTCATAGAAAAAGGCTGTCAGGAAACACTAAATTTTCACTTTCTTTTGGTTGTGAGATGATGTGTGATTTTTTTTCTATTTTTCTGTTTTCTTAAAAATTTTTTACAGTGAACATATATTACAGTTATAGTGAACAAAAATGTTATATAAGTGTTTTGATCCTTTCCTTCAATGGGATTCTTTTTATTAATACCCAGTCCACTTATATTATTATAATGTAATTTTTCCAGATTTTCATCTCAAGAGCATTTCTTCTTTTTTGCCAAGTTTTATGTTTTTTATCTTCTGTTTAATTATTATCATATGCATAGTGTCAACAATTTTATTTATGCTTGCTCTATTTTCCAGGTGTTCTTCTTTAAAGCCAGTAATTCAGTTCCACATTAGAATAGTAATTTTTAGGTGGTTTATATCAAACAATACCCATACATTCATAGTACGTGGTAAAGAGAGTTGGCCTTGGAGCCACAATGCCTCGGTCTAAATGCTGGTTCTACCACTTAGTAGCTGTGCGACCACTGAAAGTTTAATTGTCCTCTCTGATCCTCAGTTTCCCTATTAATGGTGGGCAATAATAGCATCTACCTCATAGGGTTGTGGTAGAGATTTAAGGAGTTATTACATGTAAACACTTAAAAAAGTCCTGGCACATAGGAAATACTCAGTAAAGGTGAGCTATTTTTAGTAGTATACATATTTATATAGTATACATATGTATAGTATACATATACATTTAGTAGTGTATATATATATACATACTGTCATGATCATTTGCAAAATGCTCCTTTTTATCCGTCTTATTCTTATAATACAGTTGTAATTTTAAAATGAAGATTTTTGTCTTATTCTTAGGTAGTTTTCCTTTCATGCTTTGAAATTATTTTTTAAAGTTCCCATATTTTCAGCAGTAGAAACTTTATTGATTTGCTTTCCAATCATATATTCTTTTTTCATACTCGGAATTGATGATCATTCATGTGGGCCGGATGGAATGGAGGTTGGCTTTGTTCTAGGTATAAAATAATTTCAGTTTACATACAAATTGTTAATGTATTCATTATCAGTTATTCTCATTTATAAGTTATTTACCTTACTTATTAAAGTGCCACTTTACTAGAGAAGAAAGGGATGGGTGGGTAAGTGTGTGTGTGCCTTTGAGTAATAAAACTGTATTTGTTTCATTTTAAACTCTACAATCCAGACTTCTCTAATTGAGACTGATCTTGCCTGACAGATTTGGGGTGAAAAAAGAGTTGCCTTTTAGTGAATCATGTGCTAGGCTTACATTATATATTACACACACACACACACACACACACACACACACGCACGCATGCACACACACAAAAACATATATAAAATACATAATATGTTGTATTTTTACATTTATATTACACTTATGTATATTATGTAATTTGGTAGTCCACATGAGTACGATTTTAAGTAAAATAATCATTCGGCAGTTTTTCTGTCTTAGATTACAAAGTGAGAAATGTGTTCGTGTGGAAAACAGTTTGGATTTAACTGATTGACTGTTCTTTATAGCTAATAACAGTAATTTTGCCATTGCTCAGTTTCACTTCCTTGAAGACAAGGTGCTTTTGTGGTATGTTTACATGGTCAGAATGAGGAAAGACACTGGGCAGGTTTGAAATCATGAAGCTGATCACTGAAAGACTCTTTCTAATTAACAAAAATTTTCATCAGTCTAGCAGTATTTAACTGAGCCCGGTAGAATCCAGAGATCTTTAACTGGAAATTTGGTTAGCGTTTAGTGCCAAGAAAAGGTGGGAGAGGTAGGCCCGCTGGGAAACTACACTTCCCCTGGTCTTTGGTTCTACAGCTATAAAGAAACCCTGGATAGAGTATGAAGTTCGGTTATGTGCATATCAGATCTGGAATTCAAGCACTCTTATTTAAAATAAAATATTTTGTATCTGTGGGGTTTGTTTAAAAAACAAAAGTCTGGAGATCGTTCTTGTTGATTTTGAAGAAGAATAGGTGGGCTCTAGGGCAAAAAATTAGCTTTCAGGGATGAGCATGTTCAGTAGCTCAGGTGGTAAATCTTGCTTTCTTGTATTAATGTGATGAAGCCAAGTAGGTCATCGTCATTTCCAGACCCCATACACCACCTTTGGCTAATCTGTAGTCTGCTGTGTACCTAGCAGTTCAGCTGGAGGTTTTTTAAACCACAGCCTTTAAATATACAGAGGAAGTTGTTGTACTGGTGCTTGTTGGTAGGGCTGCTGTGTTCTTTCTTATCTTCCCAGGGAGTTTGGTCCCTTTGTTTAGCTTCTGTTTCATTTGTTTACAAAGTTATAGCCTTTGAAGTAGGCAGTTATATAGGACTGCCTAAAGAGAAGTGTAATGCAAGAAGGTAGGCAGTCATCCTTCTCACTTCACTACCTTATTACCTTGGTTTCTCAGTCAGTGTTATCCATGGATTTTGCCCCCCCCCCTTTTTTCAATAGGTTCTGCACTCTTACTGCTATCCTAATTTTCTGTGGAAACTTAACCTTGTTCTGTGCATCCCAAATTTGAAGCTAGTTCAGTTTACTTTCTGAACGTTGAATTTTGTGGTGTTGCCTGATGTGTTGGTAGGAAATTAAAAAAATTTTTTTGATAATGATGATTTAATGGCACATATCCCAGTATTTTTTCTGTCTGTTCCATTATAAAAGATCTTTGGGTATCTAGTTTCCTTAAGGTGCTGTTCCTATTCTTAGATGGCTGCTCTTCTATAGAAATAGCTTTGTGATTGCAAGTTTTGGACTACTAAGACTATGATAAACTCAGTGTTATCTAGTACAGTAGTGAGCTAAATAGCTGAGCCCTGAGATTGTTTAAATCATCATGGCTGAAAAAAACAGCCCTTTAAAAATAGTTATAACAAAACACATACATCAAACATCATTCATGATTATTAATGACTTCCTCAAGATTTTTTTTAAGTGTTGTAAATAAAGTTCAGATTGCATTTTTTTTTTAGACTTTTATGGCGGGCAAATAAGAGGAGTGAGCTATTTTTGGCATGGGCTTAAAGAAGGAAATATCAGTGTGACTGGTAACTGACACTTTTGTCAAGTTCAGTTTATACCTGACTGGTTTGATTTTTATTTCATTACTTTGGATTTTAGAGTTCTTGATTTGATATTTTTAAAGAGTGACATCTCTAACCTTTTGGTTCTGAGCAGTGCATTGCCTCTGAAATTGGTTGAGTCACTTCATATTCTTCTAAAAGTGCACCAGCTGTCAAAGCTGAAGAGATCTGTCCCTTTTGCTTTCTGTTTTCCGAACCATTTTCCTGCTTGCTGTAGTCGTCTACTATTTGTGGTAGGCTTTTTCCACATTTAATATGTGAAACCTACCACAGAGTTTGACTCAGTGTTAAAAGGCTTTGAGACTTCTGCTTTGGTCCATGAAGGAGTAACTGGTATAAGACTCATTCCCTTCTGACTCACATACCCTATAAACAACTGGGAAGTGGACACATTATATGAAACAACTGTTTTCAGACTTGGGCAACAGGTAGCACAGGGCTATGATCCTTGAGAAAAAGGGAATGAACAAAACGAGCCCTATAGTCACCCTGGCTTTCTGTCTGCAGACAGTTTCTGGACCATTGTATTGTGAGAGGGAACTTAAGCAGAGCCTGCAGTCTTTTGGAATTGATGAGACAGAGATAGGTACTGATCAGAGGCCTACCTAGGTGGCAGGAATTTGTAGAGCAGAGTTCTGGAGAGAAGGGGTCTACTCAGAGAAATAGCTTTAGAAATCTGCATAAATGTCCCCTTTATATTTGGCTGAATTGTGAATCTGTGCATGTTTTGAGAGAAACACCATGAGACTGGGCAACAAACTACTGCTCAGGAGCTGTAAGCCAAAAACTTACAGAGCTCATATAGGACTGAGAAATATTTGAGTTCCTACAACAAGAGTTGAGAGACCCAGATCATTCAGTGGAGACCCCAGAAGGGTCATTCCTTAGTGGTAGAGCTAAAGTACCTCTAGAGTAAAGGGTACGTTGAACCCAAACTAACAACACTTGAACACAAGCCTTGAAAAAAATAATTATCCACAAAAAATTTAAATGCACAACAGAACAAACTTCAATACTCTTTGAAGGAAGACAGTAAAATCAAAACATTCAAGAATATAATGATTATAATGGCTGACACCCCCCCAAATTACTAGACATTTCAAGAAGCACTAAAATGTGACTCATAGCCAAGAAATCAGTCAATAGAAACCGAACCAGAAATAACAGTTATAGAATTAGCAGACAAGAACTTTAAAGCATCTATGACACTATGTTGAACAATTGAAAGAAAAACTTGAATATAATGAGGAAAGAAATTGAAGACGTAAAGAATCAAGGAGAACTTCTGTAGCTATATAAAATGACTAATTCACTGCATGAAATTAATAGCAGATTAGACTGCAGAAGAAAAGACCAGTGAATTTGAAGACACAACAATAAAAGTATCCGATCTGAAACAGAGAATGCAAAAAATTGCAGAAAAGAAAAAGCCTCAGTGGACCATGGGGCAGTATCAAGCAGATTAACATACATGTAATTGGAGTCTCAAAAGGAAAGAAGAGAGGAATAAGCAGAAAAAATAATTGAAGAAATTATGGCTGAAATTTTCCAAATATTATGGAAACTATAAACTCTTAGGTCCAAGAAGCTCAATGAACCCTAAGTGGGATAACCACAAAGAAAACCACTCTAACACTATTAGAATCAAATTGCTGAAAACCAGTAATTGAGGGATTGTTGAAAAGAAGCCAGAGGGGGAAAAAAGAAACATCGTGTATGGAAGAACAAAGATAAGAAAATTGACAGAACACTGTAAACCAACTATAATGGAAAAAAATTAAAATCATTTAAAAAATACACACGTCATCAGAAGCAGTGCAAGTGAGAAGACAATGGGATGACATCTGTAAAATGCTGAAAGAAAAAAAAAGTGCTGTCAACTTCAAATCCTATCTCCAATGACAATCTTTCAAAAAAATTAAAGCAAAAATAGATGGTGAAATATACTTTTTTTTCAGACAAAAACTGTGCAACAGAACAAATGGTGGGGGGAAAATGTAATTGTAATGTATACATGTAAGGATAACCTGACCCCCTTGCTGTACAGTGGGAAAATAAAAAAATTATAAAAAAAAAAAACTGAATTGTCACCACAGACCTGAACTACAAGAAATATTAAAAGGAATTCTTTAGGCTAAAGGAAAATGATACCAAATGGAAACTTGGATCTCTAAAAGTGATAAAGAGTTCTAGAGAAGTGTGGTAAGTGTGGGATAAATATGAAAGACTTTTAAATTTTTTAAAAAGTTAAGCAATCATTTAAAGCAAAATTAATAATCTGTCATGAAACTTACAAGGTACGCAGATGTAAAAGGTATGACAATAGCCTCAAGGCATGGGAGGAGTGAAATGGAAGTATGCTGCTATAGTCCTTATGTTATATGTTATAGTGATTGCAATAAGTTGGATTGATCATTTGCAACCTGAAATAACCACCAAAAAAGGTATGACTAATAAGTTCATAGTGGCAATAGAAATGAATACAAAACTATACTCATTTAATCCAAAAGTAGGCAGAAAAAGAGGAGCAGAGAACAGATGGAAAACACAAAACAAATATCAAATACAAAGAACACAACAATATCAAAGTTACATTAAATATAAGTAGTCTAAATACTCCAATTGAAAGGCTTCATAAAAATGCAAGACAACTATGTACTACTGTCTATAAGAAACCCATTTTATTTATTTATTTATTTATTTTGTCTTTTTGCTATTTCTTTGGGCCGCACCCGCGGCATATGGGGGTTCCCAGGCTAGGGGTCGAATCGGAGCTGTAGCCACTGGCCTACGCCAGAGCCACAGCAACGCAGCAACGCGGGGTCCGAGCCGCGTCTGCAACCTACACCACAGCCCAGGGCAACGCCGGATTGTTAACCCACTGAGCAAGGGCAGGGACCGAACCCGCCACCTCATGGTTCCTAGTCGGATTCGTTAACCACTGCTCCACGACGGGAACTCCCAAGAAACCCATTTTAAAAATATAGGCACTTTTAACTTATAGGTTAAAAATAAATCGATGGAAAAAGATATATCACGTAAGCACTAATCCTAAGAAAGCTGGAGTGACTATGTTCATATGAGACAAATTAAATTTCAGAATGGAGGAATGGGACTTTTTATAACGATAAAGCGATCAGTTGTCAGTTCATCAAGAAAGCAACAATCCTAAAAGTGTGTACTCCTAACAGAGCCTCAAAATACGTGAAGAAAAACAAAAGTTACAACTGAATATATAAGTAGACAAAACCACAATTAGAGTTGGTTATTTCTCTTTTTTTAACCTTGAAAATTGATGCAAATTGATTTTGTTTTATAAAAAAATTTTATTAAAGTATAGTTGATTTACAATGGTCCTTCAATTTCTGCTATACAGCAAAGTGACCCAGTCATATGTATATGTACGTTCTTTTTTTTTTTTACCCCAGCATTCTTAATTCAGGAACTAATAGAACAGGCAGACAGAAAAGTCAATAAGGATATAAAATATGACCAATATTACCGACCAACTATTCCTAATTGTTATTTATAAAACACTGGACCTAAAACTATCAGAATATGTCTTCTTTTCAAAATCATCAAGACCCCATTCTGAGCCATAAAACAATCCCTTGGGAGGGTCACCCTTTTAGGATTGTTGCTCAGTATATTTAGAAGAACTGAATACAAAGTATGTTCTCTGAGCAAACTGAAATTAAATTAGAAATCAACAACAAAAATTATCTGGAAAATTCTCAAATATTAGGAAATTACACAGTACACCTCTAAATCATGGTTAAAGAAGAAATTATACGGGACACTAGAAAATATTTTGAATTGAGTGCTAATGAAAACACATGTTAATACATGTGGGATGCAACTAATAGTGCTTAGACTGAATTTTATAGCTTTAAACTAAGGAAGCTCTAAAGATCAATAACATTCCACTCTAAGAAGCAAGGAAATGAATATCAAATTAAACCCCAAGGAAGAAAGAGCAATAAAATATTAGGAGAGTATGAATCAATAAAATAGAAAACTAATAATAGAGAAAAATCAATGAAACCAATAGCCAGCTCTTTGAAAAGATCAGTAGAATTGATAAGCCTATAGCTAGACTGATAAAGGCAAAACAAGAGAGAAAAGATACAAATTAACACAAGTTACCAATACCAGGAAGGAAAGAATGAATATCACTACAGATCCTCCAGACATGAAAAGAATAATAAGGGAATATTGTGAATAACTTTATGCTGATAAATTCTACAACTTAGATGAAATGGAAGAATACCTTGAAAGATACAGATTACCAAAACTGACTCAAAAAGAACTATAAAAATCTAAATAGCTTTATATCTATTAAATTTGTAATTAAAAATCACCCCATAATTGAAATTTAAGCTCCAATGACTTCAGTGCTAAATTTTATCAGGTATTTAAGAGACAAATAAACCACACTTGTAGGAAAGAGAAGATCGAATTCCTCCCAACTCATTTGAGGGCAGCATCACTAAAAACTGGCAAAAATATTAGAAGACAAGAAAACCATGACCAGTGTTCCTTATATATATACACACAAAAATCCGTCACCAAATATTAATAAAAAATTGAACTTAAGTCTTTATAGTATACACAAAAAGTAACTCATAATGTATCCTAAAACCTAAATGTAGAAACTAAAATTACAGAACTCCTGGAAAAGAGTATGAGATTTATTGGACACAAAAACATGAACTAGAGAAGAAAAACTGGGAGTTGCTGTTGTGGGCTCAGCAGAAACAAATGTGACTAATATCCATGAGGATGCAGGTTCGATCTCTGGCCTCACTCAGTGGGTTAAGGATCTCATGTTGCCGTGAGCTGTGGCGACATGGCTTGGATCTGGCATTGCTGTGGCTGTGATGTAGGCCAGCAGCTGCAGCTCCGATTCGACCCCTAGCCTGGGAACCTCCATATGCCACGGATCCAGCCCTAAAAAGCAAAAAAAAGAAAGAAAAGAAAAACATAAACTTTATCAAAATTAAGAACATATCTTCTTCAAAAGATACCATTAATAAAATGAAAGGGCAAACCACAGACTAGAAAATTATATTTTCAATATGTATATGTGATAAAGATTGGTTTCCAGAATATGTATTTTCATTTATTTATTCATTTATTTTTGTCTTTTTTTTTTTTTTTTTTTGCCTTTTCTAGGTCCGCTCCTTCGGCATATGGAGGTTCCCAGGCTAGGGGTCAAATCAGAGTTGTAGCCACCGGCCTACACCAGAGAGCCACAGCAACGCGGGATCCGAGCCGCATCTGCGATCTACACCACAGCTCACGGCAACACTGGATCCCAACCCACTGAGCAAGGCCAGGGACCGAACCTGTAACCTCATGGTTCCTAGTCGGATTTGTTAACCACTGTGCCACGATGGGAACTCCTGGAATATTTATTTTTAAAACCTACATCTTAATAAAAAGGAGAAATACAATCCAGGTCCTTTCCAAGTGAAGATATGTGAATTATACTAAGCACTTGAAGAGTTGCTCCATCTCCTTAGTTATCTGAGAGCTTAAGATTAAAACCACAATGAGATATCCCTACATATTAATTTGAATTTTTATTTTTATTTATTTTTATTTTTTTTGGTCTTTTTGCTATTTCGTGGGCCGCTCTCGCGGCATATGGAGGTTCCCAGGCTAGGGGTCGAATCGGAGCTATAGCTGCCAGCCTATGCCAGAGCCACAGCAACGCAGGATCCGAGCTGCGTCTTCGACCTACACCACAGCTCACGGCAACGCCGGATCGTTAACCCACTGAGCAAGGGTAGGGATCGAACCCGCAACCTCATGGTTCCTAGTCATATTCATTAACCACTGCTCCACGACGGGAACTCCTGAATTTTTATAAAGGCAACATGAAGTGTTGGTGAGGCTGTGGAGCCACTGGCACACTCATATAATACTGGTAGGAATGTAATTAGTACAGCTGCTGGAAATTGGTATAAGCAATTGGAAAAGTTCGGCAGTTTCTGATAAGGCAGACGCCTACTCATAGCCCAGCAATTCTCTTTGTAGGTAGTTACCTAAGAGGTTCACACAAAAACTTGAATACAAATAATATTGTCATAGCAGTTTTATTTATAATAGCCCAAACTGGAAGCAACCCAAATATCCGTCAGTGGGTGAGTAGATAAACAAATTGTGGTATATCCACTCAGTGGAATATTACTCAAAAATAAAAAGGACCGAACAATATGAATGAATATCAAAAGTATTATTCTAAGTGAAAGAAGCTACACACAAGAAACTGCATATCAGATGATTTCATTTACATGAAATTCTAAAAAAGGCAAAGCTATAAGGACCAATAGCAGGTCAGTGTTTGCCAAGGTCCAAGAGTGTGGGGCGGGGATTGATTGCAAAGAGACACAGGGAGCTCTTTGGGATGATGGAAATGTTCTGTACTTGATTGTGGTTTAGGTTACCTGTGTATACGTTTGTCGAAATTCATTGAATTTTACACTTAAAATGGGTGCTTTTATTGTATGTAAATTAATAAAGTTGATTTTTAAAAAGAAGCACTCTGGAGGTGAGGATGTCAATTCCATGTTTAAAAAAAAAAAGCCCTTTAATCTCTTGGATATTTCATGGTAGAGGTTCTTGAGAGGTTGAAATGTTTTCTGAAAGGTAAAAGAGAAGGGGGAGGGAGAAAAGCAAAGGCGACATAAGCTGCCCTGATACAAAATATGGTCTCAGTTGAGTACTTTGTCCTCAAATCCTGCCTTTCTTCTCCTTAAAATGAAAAAGGCTTGCTGAATTTCTGCTGCAAAGCTGAGTCTATCCAGCTCCTTTCTCCTAAAGGAGCAAGTAATCCAATACAAGGACCTTAAAATCAACAGTTACCTTTCTAAACCCAGAAAACATGTGAAAAACAAGTACATCACAGTTTTATTGCTGGTCTTACTTATTAAGCTGGCACATTACTTGAGATCTCCTTGGAATGGGAAACATGATAAAAATCTAGAATAAGGAAGCCGAATAACGTTCCAGCTGTTTTTAGATTAGTGTTTAAATCAATCAGCATATTTATTTCCTAGGACAAGATGGTAGAAGATAAGTCATAAGCTGGGGAGGTGAGATATAGGGACAAACCCAGACCCAACCAAACCAACAACAACAAAAAGACCCTTTAGTTGTTTTCATTGTTTTAAGTGTTATGAATTCCCTGACTGTCCAGCATACAAATAGTCAAATGGAAGTATTAAAACACAGTTCCATGAAAGTTTTTAATGGCATGAAAAAGTAAATAGTGACTGTATCAATCAATATTCATTCTAAATCCCCTGGATCTAGTTCTCCTAGTTCTCTTAGTTTTGCTTATATTGAGTTTAGAAATTTTAGGACTTCAGTAGAAGGTGATCTTTTTTGGCCTGGTCTGTTTTATATTAAGATAATTAATTCTTTTCATAGTAAAGGCTGAGTCTCATACTTTAAAGCTCTTTGAACTAATGGTTTCAGAAAAGAAATTCCAAAGATAAATTATTTCATTTTGGAAATCTATAGCAATTTGTCATTTAAATTTATTTTATGAGTTAGATTTTCAGAGAGTAAAGATTTGTGGTTTGTTCCTGTTATCAGGGAAAAAAAGCCACAGATATTTAATCCTTCCTAATAAATGCAACCATATATTAAATTTAATACCCACTGTGGTGTAAAGTTACAAGATTAAAACATGTGCAAATATAGCATTTTTTTTTCCAATGCAGGTAGCTGTTCTCATCTATTTTGGGGCTTTAAAAATGAAAATAATAATGAGTTCCTGTCGTTGCTCAGTGGTTAGCGAACCCGACTAGCATCCATGAAGATGCAGGTTCGATCCCTGGCCTCTCTCAGTGGGTTAAGGATCCAGCGTTGCCGTGAGCTGTGGTGTAGGCCGGTGGCTACAGTTCCTATTGGACCCCTAGCCTGGGAACCTCCATATGCTGAGTATGACGAAGGCCGATGAAGGCTGGCTAGGCACAGGAAAAAAAAAAATAAGGTTGCAAGGGAATCAGAAAGGGTGTTGGGAGACTATCAAAGATAAAATGATAGATTTTGCTTTGGGCTTCTAATGAGAATAGTACAGAAGCTTGCAAATTGGGTCTAGTGTTTCTAGGCTGATCCAGCATTTTCTCTTTGTCCTGGTATCTTCTCAGCTAATATCTGAGAAGAGAAGGGGATCTGTGCTTGTGCTCACCCATGTGGTAATGTGTAGTATTCATGGAGTTTTCCTATTCTCTGTTTTTTTGTTTTTGTTTTTGTTTTCAACCGTGCCTGCAGCATGCTAAAGTTCCTGGGCCAGGGATTGAACCTGTACCACAGCAGTGACAACACTGGATCCTTAACCACTAGGGCACCAGGGAACTTCAATTCTCTGGTACTTTAGAAGACATCTAGGTTGCTGTAACTCACAGTTTTCCCCCAATACCGAGGGAAAAAAATTAAATCTATAGCTAGAAAATTTGGAGAACTAGCCAGGTTCTGATACTAACCAATCGACCATGCATTTAGTTTTCCTGGATAGCTTTTTGGTTTTCACCTGTAAAGTGAAGAGGAAATAGGTAATCTCTTAAAGGCTCTCTCAGCTAATAACCTAAGATACCTCACTCCATGAAGTTTGAACTATGTGCTAGAATTTTTGTTATAGGTTTGCTATGGATTGAACTGTGTCCCCACAAAATTCATATGTTGAAACCTTAACCCCCAATGTGACTGTATTTGGAGATAGGGCCTACAACAAAGTAATTAAGGTTAAATGAGGTCATAAGGATGGGGCCACGAAGCAGTAGGATTAGTGTTCCTATCAGAGATACTAGAGAGCTCATGTGCATCCTCTCTCTTTCTGAAGCTCAGAGGAAAGGCCACGTGAAGATTTAGCAGCTATCTACAGGTCAGGAAAAGAGCGCTCAGAAACAGAACCTTATTAGACCCCTTATCTTGGACTTTCTATCCTCCAGAACTGTGAGAAAATAAATTTCTGTTGTTTAAGCCACCAAGTCTTATTATTTTGTTTTGAGATTATTTTCTTATGGCAGCTCGATCAGACTGATAGGGGATTTAGCCATTATCAAATATATTTTTATAAATTGTATCTGTTATTTATATAGTTTGGAAATGAGATACGTAGCTTCTTTGTGTTGAAATAGGACATGAAAGGTTTTAACTTGGCTGTAGCAAGAAGACTCTGCCATCTCTGTTTTTCTCTGAACTTCTAGATACTGGGAAATGATGGTATTGAGTTGGCTGTTATGAGCAATCTATAGTTGGATTTTTGAGCTAAGTGTTTTTTGTTTGTTTGTTTGTTTTTGTCTTTTGTCTATTTAGGGCTGCACCTGCAGCATATGGAGGGTGCCCAGCTAGGGGTCCAGTCAGAGCTGTAGCTGCCAGCCTATTCCACAGCCATAGCAATTCAGGATCCGAGCCATGTCTGTGACCTACAGCACAGCTCACGGCAACGCCAGATCCTTAACCCACTGAGCAAGGCCAGGGATAGAACCTGCATCCTCATGGATGCTAGTCAGGTTCGTTAACCACTGAGCCACGATGGGAACTCCTGAGTTTTTGAGCTAAGTTGGTGAGGAGCCTGAGTTCATTTGGCAAGCAATCATTATTTGATGGCAGAAGAACCAAGCTAGAGGGTACCTCTCTTGTCCCATATCTACCTACAGTGTAAATAATCTTGTTGAATATCCCTGTTATAGTAGTAGTAGTTAGTGTATTGGTGGAGATTGATATTATATTGTTACTGTTACTGCCTACCAATCTCAATCGAAAGAAACTAACTCTAAAGAAGAGCAAATTGCCAGAGTAGGGGCTTGCAAATGCCAAAGGCTATTTTTTAACCTCTCGTTTTTGCCTTGGTATGGCAGACGAGATAGGATTTATGATAAAATATTAAGTAAATACACTTTTTTCCATAGTCGTACCCCTCCATCACAAACATATTTCTAACCCGTCCTGGTCTGTGTCAATAGAATAGTTTCAGAAGAGGGGCACAGGAGGTGGTATGCAGCTTAGACTGGGAAGTACCCTGTTCAGATTTACATTGGTTTTCTGGACTTTTGCTGATTCCATGCAACTCCATTTCTCCTGAGAACTATTATATTGACCTGATGGTATTGGCTTCCAGTTGGCAGGGAGGATTCACCCTAGATTAGATGGTTACTTCCTGTTCCTGTCTACAGACTTGGAAAAATGGAGAGACTTTACCTTCCTCCAAACATTTCTCAGAACTAAGTGGCACAAAATCTGTTTAGAAATAGGAAAATACCTTAAAAAGCGATGTCTGGTTACCTTCAGATAAACATTTCCATTAATATTTCATTTCATTTTGAGCCTCTTTCTAGTTTGTAGTATTTTTTTCAATGTATGTAGGTGGCCTCAAACCATATGGTAAAAAGCATTTTCCAAAAACATTCACTCTTTGTCTTACTAGGGAACTGTTTTCCTTTTTTCCTTGTCATTCAGCAAGCAGCTCCTCTCAACAGGCTCAAATCCCTTTTTCAACTTTGATCTGTCTCTGATTATGCTGATGTCTTATTCCTTTGGGGAACTCATACATGTTTTAATAACACATTTAAGAATGAAATTGCCTATTTCGTCCCTCTGTGTGTTGAGAAAAGAAAAATTTTTGTTGCTATTTTTAGATAATATGTATTGAATGTTCCCATAGTCATTTCCCTGTATAAAGTAGTTATCACCACAAGATACAATCTCTTGCGGTCAGTGATGTTTATTCTATTTCAGTCTACTTTAAAATGCTTAACTTCCCAAATTATTTTCCCCATCAAATGTTGCTTCTAGATATTTTGAGTTTTAACCCCCCCCCTTTTTTTGCCACTCCTGCAGCATGTGGAAGTTCCCAGGCCAGGGACTGAACCTGCGCCAGAGCAGCCACTCAAGCAGCTGCAGTGACACCACCAGATCCTTAACCTATTGAGCCACAAGAGAACTCCTACATGTTCTTTATAAAAGACATTGGGAGAGCATCTGTAAATGAGAAATCAGAGTCTCAGACTTTGAAGGAATAGTTTCATTTGATCAAAAGTCTGATTTCTTCTATCTTCAGGCATCTGTCCTAAACACAGTGAGATTGTCACGTAGCAATTGCTCCCATCTTTGACACAGATACTTCCCTGCAATACCAGTCTGCAAAGTGGATGTTGCCTGGGGCACGTAAGGAACAGGGAGACTATAGGTGATTTTGCATCTGCTCTACCTGTTTGAGGGCTCTTCAGAACATATACTCAACAGTGCCTAAAATTCATAGGATGTTAAGTAGGGAGGAGACCATAGCAAGTTATCGAGACTGTCAGATTACCTCCTGGTCCCTGAAAGTGTTGTGCACTTTTGCATCTCTATGCCCTTGTTTATTATGGAGTGCCTGGCAAAATGCAGCTTATTCTCTAGCATCCTACTTTCTGAGTGAATCATCCCTTCATCCTTAGTACAGCATAATAAGAAACTGTCATCCTTTCTCCCACTAAGTGTTTGAATGTCCGCCAACCTATTTCATAATGTAGTGTTTAATAGTGTTCTTTTTATTACTCTACAAATTTCAAATGTTTGCTTGAGGAGGTAGGATTATGGTAAGAATAATGTCCTTAGCTATCTTAGTGGGATAAATAAGAGGAATGAAGGTAAAGTACTTTTAACTGACTTTTATATTTTCGATAGGAAATGAATTCACTCATACTTTTAGGCTTCCCACTCAAGTCACAGAGGAAGACACTATACCACTTAGTTCTGTGTTATTGAGAAGCCATCATGGTATTTTAAAGACATGCTATTATGTATGTTACAGTATGCTCCACTTTGTTCTAAATCGGCTGAGGGACCTGTCTTACATAGAGATCTTTTGTATAAGCATTGTTATGGAAGAGGATTGATATCTTACTATCCATTTAATGGCTGCTGACATTGAGTCTGCCAAATTAGAAAGTGAAAAATGAAGTGGGGAAATTCATCTTTAAAGACAAAGTGTGTGTGAGTTTTAGGATACTAGTATTTGTATGAAAAATAGAAGAATTGCTGAGAAAGTCATCTCATCTGATTCTTGACTTCTTGATCAGCTGCTAGTCAAGAGCAATTAGTGAAAAATTTCAACTGGAACATTAGAATCTTGTCTCAAGTTAGAAGATGGTTAGTACATATGATGTCGAGAGCAAAAGAATCCTGGACTTTACCTTTGGCTTTTTTATTTGAGTACCTTTAGTGTAGGTCATCCAGCATGTGAATACTAACGTTGACAAAACTTGGCCTTATAGTCATCTTTTTCAATGCCTCTGGACATTCAGCTCTTGGAAGGCGGTAATTCTTAGTACTGCTCCCTGGTTTGTATACATTATTTATTTGGGAACCTGTCTGTCATTGTGGTTACTCGTCAGAACACAGCACAATTTAAATGTTTGAGGTGGGTGATTGAAGTGCTTGAACAGGGTATCTTTTCCCCTAACTGCTGATGACTGATTAGAGAATACTTTAAATAAGGAATGTGTTCTCCAACTCAACAGCCTATTATACAAAATATATGACATGTGGTATATCCCCATAAAAGTTAAATTTTTAGAAAGCAGAAACGTATTATACCAATAATACTGTGAATACTCACATTAACAGGAACCATCCTCAATTGTAGGGTATTAATCTTTTTACAAAATACGTCCCCAAATGTATAGATTAATCTAATTCATAAAAACTGACAAATGTTGCTTCTACTTAGAAAATAATTGTTTTTAAATGTAACCATTAGTTGATACAGTCAGTGCTTTGCTACAGAATCCAAATTACCATATTAAACTTCATTTAAAACTACCTTCTTTTTTTTTTTTTTTTTTTGTCTTTTTGCCTTTTCTAGGGCCGCTCTGAGGGCATATGGAGGTTCCCAGGCTAGGGGTCTAATTGGAGCTGTAGCCGCCGGCCTGCGCCACAGCCACAGCAACTCGGGATCCAAGCCACATCTGCGATCTACACCACAGCTCATGGCAACGCTGGATCCTTAACCCACTGAGCAAGGCCAGGGATAGAACCCGCAACCTCATGGTTCCTACTCGGATTTGTTAACCACTGAGCCTCAATGGGAACTCCATAAAACTACCTTCTTAAAATTACCTTCTCGAAGCAACACAAAGCAACTAAATTATTTTCTTGTCATTTTATTATAATTGACATTTTGTTATTTGGTGCTTGAGAAATTGTATTTATCAGCAATAATTTTATCTAAAAATTAAAATAAATTGTCTGGTTTCAGGGTATTAATTTGTTAATATTTGCTGTTGTCCTTCACCTCTTTCTCCAAACTCTTCTCATTTGTCTAGGCCAAGCTGAAGATGATACAACTCAATTAAATTTTCTTTTATCCCAGTAGCCTACTTTTTGGCATTTTAGACATGGTTTATAGCACCTACTTCCTTTTGCCTTGTGTTAGCCTGAACATGCCTGCCTCCTGTACTGGCTCCTAGAGACCAAAGACTCTGTCTTAGGCAATTTTGTATCTCCAGTAGTACCTTTCACAGTGCTTTGCCCCCCCCCCCATACATTCAGTAAGTGTTCAGATTGAGTCTGTTGATTTTTTTCCCTTGATTTTCCAGACTAGATTTAGGAATCAGTGACTTGAGGTTTAAAATGAGGAATCAGGCAGTAAAAGCTCTATAGTCAAGACTGGCCAATTTTGAGTTCCTACTTGATGACGTGTTAGCTGTGGGACTGCCTCATCTGTAAAATCGGAATATGAGTAATAGTATCAGCCTCCTAGAGTTGTTGATGAGGATTAACATATATATATATATATATATATATATATATATATATATATATATATATATGTTGAAAACATCTATTGGGCTTCCTAACATATAGGATACTCAAAACAGCGTAGCTATAATTGTTGCTAAATGTAATCCTATTGGGCCAGACTCTAAGCCCCGGAAGGCCTGTCATCTGGTCTTCAGGCACCTAATCTTGCATATAGTAAATATTCAACAAATACTTCCTTGAATTGAATTGATTGATTTACCCTATTTTTATCTTCCATTACAGCCCACTGTTTGTAACATGGAAGATTGGTCGAGACAAAAGATTGCGTGGATGCATAGGTACTTTTTCTGCCATGAATTTGCATTCAGGACTCAGGGAGTACACACTTACCAGGTGAAGACCAATTTTTGTTACCTCTGCTTCTACATTAAAAAAAAAAACTTATGAAACTTGAACGTGATACTTTAACTCCTTTTCCTTTACTGAATTGTCAACATTCTTGACTTCTCTCATGTCAGATTTTTTTCTTCTCTTAGACCGTTTGCCTTATCTCTGGTAAAATGTTATTGATATATATTAACGTAATATAAAATGCTGTGATTACATGTATTCTGCCATAGATGTTTTAAAGTGTTTTTCTCTTTCAACTGGCTGGCTTATTTTGTATAACTTGAAAATCAGTGACCAAATATCTGTGGGTTATTTAAATGTATTATTTCCATAATAACAGTCATTGTGAATTTCTTTGTTAGACTTTTTCAAAAATTGATGTCTATTTCATCTCACACGCTTTGTTACACTTTTGTTTACCTTTGGAGATGGAGGGAGAACCTAAGAAAAAAGTGATGCTATAGCCTGGCTGCATTAATCATTCACATTCACACTTTACCCAGAATTAATTGTAGGTTACTTATTTCGTTTCATCTAACACAAGGACAAAGTAATGAATGCATCATTATAGTTGTTAAGACTTTGTTCTTAATTTCTGAACTCACAAAAAGCTATCTAGCATGCCATTGGATTTTTTGGTTCAAGTTTAGATTTCTAGCAAATTGTATTCCAAATTATTTCAAAAGAAGAAAGTTCCTTAAATAATAAGCTATTAGTAAAGGAATTTCCTGTTTTTGTTCATATTTCAGGGCGATTATCTGATGCAATTTCTATAGTTGTAATAGGCACAGTGTCTGTCCAACAAGAAATTGGTCCCTGCTGACTATTGGTACTTGGCAAGTTGCTCAATCTCCAATAGATAAAGTAGTAATTACAGTACTTTGTTCTATAAAGTTAATAGGGATATTAGGGGGATGTCAGGGAAAAGAAGTAATAATCAACCAGTACTTTGCTTCAGGATTAATGTTGTAGAAGAGTCATTATTTTACTATAGAACTGCATAAATGCAGCATAGCACCAGTTAATAAAATGCTGGTAACTGAGTTTAGTATTCTTATGTTTGAAGATGTAGCTCACAGCTATAGGGTTTTTCTTGGCTTACACTGAAGCCCAGAAAGAAAAGCAAAGGCTTGGAGGGTCATTTTCATGCTTAAATTTTCACAGGTATTAGAAATTGAGTGTTTGGACTTGATTAAGAATATACAGGCAGTAAGGCGGTTGAAACACATATTCTGGAAATAACCGCAACTTGCTAAAGATAGTACAAATGCAAGTCTAGGCATGTTAGATTTTTGTCCCTGTCATAAAATACCATGGACTCATTTTGGGAGTTGAGCAAACTCTGCCAGTAACTATCTTTTTGGGACAGGTGCATGTGAAATTACTCTTTTAATAGCTAATAAAAGGCAATTTATTATATATTTCCTAAAATAAGGTATTATGAGGAATACTGGTTCCTTGGTCTTGCTTGAAAAAATAATTCTATGTCCAAATGAATTTTGGGAACATTGGTTAAACATATTTAAACAGCTCTGCTCACTGCAGGATTTCTCCGAACCTTTTATGTTAATAGTGTGGGGAATCTCTGAGAGATACAGAATGTAGCATTTCCCAGACTTTCAGACTGCAGAACCCTTTTATCCTCCCACCCTCGTGTCTTATGCCATTAGTGTTCAAGGAACACATCTTTAGAAACAGAAGTCTGTTATGAAATTTCCATTTTTCTTTATAGTTGAGTCCAAGTCGATAGTATAGAAAACCTTTGTACTCTCTAATGAAACTGTGGCAGAAATCCCAGTATCAAATATTATATACTTTAGAAATCCTTAGTAGTGATAACTATAGTAGTAATTTGATTTTATTTAAAGAAAATATGATATTCTTTTGTCTACATGGATAAAATAAAGGATGAAAATATCCAATTTTTCTGGACTTGTGGATCTGTGCCCTAGGGTAGTTACTAGAAGGGTTATAGTATATTTTTTCTGACAATAATGTGATTCTGAATGAGTCGTTTAAACGGTTGAACTTAGAAATTGCCTATATTTGTATATGTAATTACCCTCTTTGTAGTTTATGATGCCTCCTGTTTTTTCAACTCTTTTCCCCATGTTTCTATGCAACTTCCTTAATTTGTATACAGCGCATTGGAGAGATATGTGTTTGTGTCTGTTTATATACATGTAGGTACCTGTTCTTCTTGTTTTTGTTTGGCTTAATTTCTTTTGCCTAATATGATGATAAGAGTGAAGTTATTTGAAAGAGATGAACAAAGAAGTCTTAAAATGTACTGTTGCTTTTTTTTTCTGGATTCATTTTAGAGTCAAAACTGTGGCATCATTTTAAAAAGTTGCAATATAATATTTTTCAGTCCCATAGGGCACTTGTCATTTCTACGTGTTGTTGTTATTAGTGGTATTAATAGCTACCATTTATTAAGAACCTGCTACATGTCAGACACTGCAGAGGAGCTTTATATGAATGGTCCTCAAAACAATGCTTAGGTATTTATATCCATATTTTAAAAATGAGGAAACTGAGACTTAGAGAATTTGAATAATTTACCCACTGATATATCTAGTAAGTGATAGAAACAGGATTCAAACCCACACCATCTGACCTCAAAGTCCAAGCTCTTAACTGCTACATTTAAGATAAGATAAAATAGGAATTCTTGTCCTGGCTCGGTGGTTAACAAATCCGACTAGCATCCATGAGGATGCAGGTTCGATCCCTGGCCTCGTATAGGGGGTTAAGGAGCCAGTGTTACCATGAGCTGTGGTGTAGTTTGCAGACGCGGCTCAGATCTGGTGTTGCCGTGGCTCTGGCATAGGCTGGCAGCTACAGCTCCAATTAGACCCCTAGCCTGGGAACCTCCATATGCTGCACAAAGACCCAAAAAAAAAAAGATAAGACAAAAAAAAATTTCTGAGAATGTATTTTCACAGCTTTGTTGTGAAAATAATGAACCTGAAAGTAGGTTCGTATCAATTGTATAAATCATGGGTCAATAATTCTTCAGATATTCTAATTAGGAGTTAAGACTGAAATTTTAGAACATTATTTTAAATTCCAGAAAATCCATAGATGGACTTACAACAAGTATATAACTCAGGGTTGCATAGACTAGTCTGGAGAAAATCAATTTTGATTAATATTGTAGAAAAGGATAATGGTTATATTACAAAAAATATACTTCTGTATGATATGAAATTGTGTTCTTTGGCTCCATGTAGATGGTGAACTAGATTTCAAGAATACAGTTCTTCTGACCATAACAATTGGTGATTCTTGTAGTCTGGTCTACAGGTCTTAAAACCCAGAAATCATAAAACTTATAAATAGAATCAAATGAACTTAGAGGGTTTGGGATAAAATGGTAGGAGAGAACAAAACAAAAAATAAAACGGTGAAATTAAAGACTCAACAGGTATAGATTTCTTTTTTTCTCACGGCAATGCCAGATCTTTAACCCACTGAGCAAGGCCAGGAATTGAACCCGCAACCTCATGGTTCCTAATCGGATTCATTTCCTCTGCGACACGACGGGAACTCCCAGATTTCTTTTTAAAAGGATTCAGATGTCAGGTCACTCACTGTCTTCTTCATCTGCGACTGGATAGATTATTGTTCGGTTTTCAGGATGTTACTCAGCTGTACTCTATTTTTTATTGTAAAATATACATAACATGAAATTTACCATTTTAAGCAAGATTAAGTGTGTAATTCTGTGGCCTTAAGTTCATTCACACTCATGTGCAACCATCTACCATTCATTTCCAGAACTTTTTAATCTTCCCCAAGCAAAACTCTGTACCCACTGAACACTACCTCCAATTTCCCTCTCCCCCAGCCCCTGAAAACCATCATTCTACTTTCCGTCTCTATGAATTTGACTCTTCTAGGTACTTCACGTAAGTGGAATCAATCCTATAGTATTTGTCCTTTTGTGACTGGCTTATTTGATTTAGCATAGTGTCTTCCAGGTTCATCCATGTTGTAGCCTGTGTTAGAATTGCCTTACTTTTTATTTTTTATGTTTATTTTTTCATTTTTTTATTACTCAAATGAATTTATCACATCTGTAGAAGAATTGCCTTACTTTTTAAGGCTGAATAGTATTCTGTTGAATGCATCTACCACGTTTTGTTTGTCCATTCACCCATGCATAGAAACTTGAGTGGCTTCCACTTTTTGACTATTGCACAGGATGCTACTGTGAACATGGGCATGCAGAAATCCATATGAGTGCCCATTCTTCTTTTAAAAAGCTAACTGTTTTGGAGTTCCTGTTGTGGCACAGCGGAAACAAATCCGACTAGTAACCATGAGGTTGCAGATTCTATCCCTGGCCTCACTCAGTGGGTTAAGGATCCAGTGTTGATGTGAGCTGTGGTGTAGTTTGCAGATGTGGCTTGGATCTGGCGTTACTGTGGCTGTGGTGTAGGCAAGCAGCTGTAGCTCTGATTCAACCCCTAGCCTGAACCTCCATATGCTGTGAGTGCGACCCTAAAAGGGGGGGAAAAGAAACTAAGCATTTTATAGAAGACAATGATCTAGTTTCTTTGTGGTCCCTTAATCTCTAAAACCTAAATGTTAGAAATGGCCAAGTACTTTTTAAATGAAATTCCTATCCTGGATTAAGTTTTTATTTATAAATACACTGTTTTAAAATTAAAATACTGGGAGTTCCCATTGTGGCTCATCAGGTCAAGACATTGTGTCTGTGAAGATGTTTAATCCCTGACCTTGCTCAATGGGTTAAGGATTCCATGTTGCCCCAAGCTACAGCATAGGTCACAGATGTAGCTCGAATCTGGTGATGTTGTGGCTGTGGCATAGGCCTTAGCTGCAGAGCTGATTTGACCCCTAGCCCAGGAACTTCCATATGCTGCAGGTGTGGCCATAAAAAGAAAAAATTATAATACTAAAAATAAAATACTGGTTTCTCTTGTGGTGCAGCGGGTTAAGGATCTGGCATTGTCTTTGCAGCAGCTTGGGTCACTGCTGTGGCATGGTTTTGGTCCCTAGCCCCAGAACTTCCACATGCTGTGGGTGCAGCCAGAACAAAAAACAAAAACAAAGTTAAAAATACTTGTCATGGTCAAGTTTTATGTTCTTCTAATTGAAAGTTTGATTTATTGTAGACTGAAATAAGACCTGAATAGGCTGAGGACTTCCCCCAATTATAAAAATACATAGTTTCTGTGTAAGTAGCAGGAAAACTTTGTGAGAATTACAACATGAAACTAATAGACTATGATTTCCTTGGCCTTGGAGACTGTGAGTAAAAGCAGGAAAGATTATAACAAATAAGAAGCAGGATGGAGAGCTCAGAATTATCGACAGAAGTTTATCCATGGTGACAAATTATAGTTCACAAATTAATGTGCTTATTAGTGGTCAAAACTTCAAGGTAGAAATATTCTTTGTCCCAGTTGAAGAATAATTTCTAGTATTTACTAAGCTAGTTACATTAATGGCTTTTGCCCATTAGAAAACAAAGGTAAATTTATTTCCTCTCTTTCAGTACTTAGATTATATATTTTTATAGAGAATTATAATTAATGTAGATGAACACAAACATCTCAGTAAAAGAAGATTCCATAATGTCTTGGTTAATAAATGTGCAGTGAACTGTGGGTCTATTCCTTTCTGTAAGTTCAAGTTGGTAATAATTTATCTAGAATATCCAAGTGATTAATGGGTGTATTCTTATTTAATAAAACAAGAATGTGGTCTATCATCACACTTAAAAGACTATCTTTCTTTTCTTCTCCTCTACTTGTTTGTACTTCGATGTCTTGGCAGGGAATTATGCAGGTGCAGGCAGTGTCTGGAGCTTGATTCAGAACTATGCTGCTCTGTCGCACTACTTAATTCTGAGAAATTAGCAAGGGAGGTTCGTTCCTTTCTAGGCAACAGGGTGACTACACAAAAGGTGATGTGTTCTGTTGTTGTGTCAGTAAGGGTGTGTGTACGTGAGAGTGTGTACGTGAGTGAGAGAGAAGAGATGAGAGAGATGATGATTGCTTATATGTTACAAATGTTCACTTGCTATTAGACTTTTTGAGTTACTGGAAATAGCTAACAGACCTACTTTATTTCTTTCAAAGGCCCTGACTACATTGGGTACTTCTGTGTAAGTAGATTCATTGTAAACCAAATTTGCTTTTATATTTTGATGTTGTAATTTGGCATTTTTCTAAAACAGTATGGGTTTAAAACCATTGTAGGCAGCATAATTATATTTTTCCCCTTCAAGGCAGACTATTTTGTGATCATTCTTATTCTTGACTATTTTAGGTAACTAGACTTGACACATTGTGAATAATTAGTTTAAGCAAGCTCCCCCCCCCCAGTCCTCGTGGTAGTGGTAGCATCACTCATATTGATTTTTTCTTATGAAAAGAAAAGCTGTACATGAGTCACTTCTGACTGTACACTATTGTCAGGGAAGCTCATTATGGAGATGTTAAGGCTAGACTATTTTTGGCAAGTGTCTGTGGCAAGACTCCTGGCTAAAATATGCTTTTTAGAGAGTTAAACTGGATATTTCAAAAACACTATGAAAAATTAATTATCTTAATTCACAATTTACATTCTGTTGCCATTTCCAAAAAGCAGCATGGCCCGAGTCTTAAAACATACCTAATTTGTTAGTTTCAGTGTATAAATTACCAAATGAGAAATTAAGTGTTTGTGAGATTTTATAAGCATCTAATTCAAGGTATAGTTTGGAACCTAGACGGTTCTATGCCCTTTACCCAGAATTATCTATAGAATAGCACAGCTAAATATAACCTGTGGAAATCTGAAATCTTTATTTTAGCCTCTAGTTTAATGCACTCCTTTGTTAATCCCTTGGTCATGCTACTGTGCAGAGATGTGGCCAAAAACTGGCCAGCAGAATGTGGCAAGAGAAACTAAAGAGCAAGAACCACTCCCTGTCTGGGTGATGGCTCCTGAGTTACAGAGAATTATCTGAATTCATCTAGCGCCTCCGGTCACAGAAATTACATGTAGTGAGTATATCAGATTCTGAAATCTTATCACATCTTCAGAGTCTCCAGTTGGAATCCCTATGCTGCTTTGATTAAGAGCCACAGGCACAATGCTGTTGGGTAGAAAATCAGAAAAAGCCATCTGTAAAACAGTGACGGTGTGAGAATCTGAATATGGGTTGTCACCCTGTCAGAACTCATGGGTTTTGTGTTTCCTAGGGAGAAGGTAAACTATAAGAAATTGACCCTATTCTTATATCTGTCTCCAAACCTTACCCTTTTGCTCCTAGGAGGCTGCTTTTTCTCCCCTTAATTATGTTTAAACAGTTCATCCTATAAATCTGATCTACTTTTTGCCTTAGGAGTATGTAATATAGTAGGAGAGATAAGTTATATGAGTCATTCCAGTCCTAGGTAGAAAGTGATGTTTGTCAAAGAGTCGGAACAGGTGACAGTGGATGAACAGATAGTGTACATTTGTGATAAAGGCAGAAATGTAATTAAAGCAGTTTGTGAAATTATTTTATTTGGTACATCCCCAGTTCACTGTGAGTAAAAGCAAAACACTTGGTACCACTTTTTGGTTCGTTTCTATCCTACGTGGACAAAAAAAAAATGAACAAATTACAGGGATGTGTATAAATTGTATTATCAAAGTGACCACATACAAGGTATGAGTATTTTGAGAGATTTTAGTAACACGTATTTTGAAGGGAAGAAAATAAACTTCCTATGGAAAAAAACAAAACCTCAGAAACAGAGACTTAAAAGAGTGTGCACATAGGCATCTGTGTGCACACACACACATACTTCACCAAAGAGTATCTAGAACCAGTTGGGTTATAGCCCTGATGCTTGGCAAATGAAGAAAATTATCTTAGTAGTTTGAATTCCACTTTCCTCTTGTCCCCATAAAATCATATTTGATTTCAGTCGAGTAAACTGATATCTTCCTCCTTTCCTGAGAATCATTGCTTGAGATATTCTTCATTTTTTCAGATGAAAGACTGTAGTGGTAAAGATTAAGTAGAACACAAATATTGTACAAAATCATTATCATATTAGATGTGGCCTAACATCATACCGTAGGCACTTAACAATATATTTACCTTTGTCTGAACATTAAAAGAATAAATACTGGGTCTACTTATAGATGTCTAAAGTATTTGAGTCATTAGGACTTGAACGAATAAGAGAACAGATTTGTGTCTTGCTGTTCTGGAAAAAGAAGATGCTTACACCAATGTGTGCTTAGGGTGATGATCCAGGTCTAGAATATCACGCAAATAATACCCTCTTAGCACTTGCTAGTAATTTGAGTATTCTAAAATAATTGAATGTTGAGGGGTTGGTGCAGCAATTTAATATTAATTTTTTTTTAGATTTTGTGAGCATGAGCAAATGCTTTTAAAAGCTCTCCTTAAAAGGCAAAAGAAACAGAGCCCTCCTTTGTGATCTTTGCCCTTCCCTCAAACTTTAAAGTACCTCCGTTGTGGATATCCAAAGTAGTAGCCTTTGGAAAAACTTTCCGTTTCATGATTGATAACAGTTTGGTGTTCTTTAAAGCCTAAACACTTATTGTTAGCCCTGTATCTTACATTATAAATATGTCTGTATTAGAAACAATTTCCAGATTTTTTTTGGTATTTTTTCTTTTTTTTAGGGCTGCAGCCGTGGCATATGGAGGTTCCCAGGCTAGGGGTCAAATTGGAGCTACAGCTGCTGGCCTATACCACAGCCACAGCAACTCGGGATCCTCAACCCACTGAGCGGGGCCAGGGATCGAACCTGCGTCCTCATGGATACTAGTTGGGTTCGTTAACCACTGAGCCACGATGGGAACTTCAATTTCCAGATTTTGTATATCCTCTCTCTCTCTCTCACTTTCTAAATAAAGAGCAAATTCAATATGTCTCATTCTATAAGAGCTACATTTTCTGGGCTGCTTCTTGTTAACAAAATAAAGTAAAACACATACTACATAACAAATAAAATAGACATGGACAAATGATAACTTCAAAAAATTCTATTGGAATAAGAATTTCATAGGTGCTAAGAATTTTCAAAGGTGACAACCAGTATTTAATACATTCTATTGAGAATAAAGCTCTAAGTATTTTTAATATCAAATGTACTTTTTCCATATGCTTAAAATTTAAAAGTGAAGAAATACATTAGATTCATAAAGTATAGATTTACAGTTGGTCTCATGTTCAGTAAACTTTTAAAATTAATTTTACAATTTTACTTCAACTCACAAAGCTATCCTGCCAAATAAATATATCAAAACTATATGGCTTCATCATTCACATCAGATTATTAGCATGTTATTGTCCCATTTTTAACCCTTATTCTTTAAGTTTATACATTGAAATGCCAACTTTGGAGTTCCTGTCGTGGCTCAGTGGTTAACAAATCCGACTAGGAACCATGAGGTTGCGGGTTGGGTCCCTGGCCTCGCTCAGTGGGTTGAGGTTCCGGCGTTGCCGTGAGCTGTGGTGTGGGTCGCAGACGCGGCTCGGATCCCGCGTGGCTGTGGCTGTGGTGTAGGCTGGTGGCTACAGCTCCAATGAGACCCCTAGCCTGGGAACCTCCCTATGCTGCAGGAGCAGCCCTAGAAAAGGCAAAAAGGCAAAAAGGCAAAAAAAAAAAAAAAAAAAAAAAAGGAAATGCCACCTTTTGTGTTCTTCCGAGTGGTGAAAGAGATTAGAAAAAACCATAAAATAAATCCTTCAGAAGCTTTAAGTAAAGGGATTGGGTATAGGAACTCAACTTCCTGTTCCTATACCCAGCTGCTTTCAGGATTGCTTTATAGGTTTCACAAAGCTGATTGAAAAGATTCCAACTGTTGCCCCTTCACTAAGGATGGGAGGAAGGAGAATTTCTCCTCCATTCTTCAGGCTGCTTTAAACCTAAGCCATTCTTCTGAGACCACCTACCGTTGCTCCCCGGCTAAGGAGAATTGCTTTGCTTACCTAGGTAGGGAGAAGGTTGCTAAGCCTTTGAAATAAATGGTGCTGTGTTACGATATTATGAAGAGCAGGAAATAACCATATACTGTGGTTAAGAATTTATATTGCTCCTCAGATCATGGGTTCAATCCTCATTTGGGCCAGTTGGCTTTGTTTTGCTCTCTTTCACAGCCTGCACCCTAGACCCTAGGCAGGGAATTACAAGGGGACTCAGACAAGAACATGTGTATGATTCAGTACCACACCCTGAATCTTAGCATCGTCGCAGCATATAAAACATGCTGCATTCGGGAGTTCCCGTCGTGGTGCAGTGGTTAACAAATCCAAGTAGGAACCATGAAGTTTCGGGTACGGTCCCTGGCCTTGCTCAGTGGGTTAACGATCTGGCGTTGCCGTGAGCTGTGGTGTAGGTTGCAGACGCGGCTCGGATCCAGCGTTGCTGTGGCTCTGGCATAGGCCGGTGGCTGCAGCTCCGATTCAACTCCTAGCCTGGGAACCTCCATATGCCGCGGGAGTGGCCCAAGAAATAGCAAAAAAAGACAAAAAAAAACAAAAAAAAAAAAACCCAAAAAACATGCTGCATTTGGAGTACCCCAAACTTGCCTCTCTCATGAATAGTTACTAGTAATTCCAATAATAATTGCTTTGAATCTAAAAGGAAAGAATGAGAAGGTTAAAAAACGTTAATTTCAGAGTTCCTGCTGTGGTGCAGAGGGTTAAGAATCTGACTGCAGCAGCTCAGGTTGCTGCAGAGGCGTGGGTTTGATCCCTGGCCTGGCGCAGTGGGTTAAAGGATCTGGCGTTGCCACAACTGAGGCTTGGATTCAATCCCTGGCCCAGGTGCTTCCATATGTGGATTCAGTCCCTGATCCAGGCACTTCCATATGCCATGGGTACAGCCATAAAAAAAATTAATTTCTTTTCAAAAGCCCTCTGAAGGGCTTTTTCTAATGTGACCTTGGAAAAAGAGCTCTTCAGAGTAGCAGTGGCACTGAGAACACAGTTTGTGTTTCAACTGGCCTGAAAATGCTGTGGACAAAAGCAGAGATCTCTGGTTGGATCCCTGGCCTCAGAGCAGCCTGGAGAAATTGCTTATTAGTTCCTCTTTCCTGAGTTTCCACCTCTGCTAAAGAGGAGTGGCTAGGGATGGGAGTACTCAGGTAATAGTAGATTTTAGCTGAAGCAGCTCTTAAGTACGTCAGTGGTGAAAGGATGAGTATGTTAAATTCGCAACATGTAAATATATGTTAGAAAATGTAATTGCTCTTTTTCAAAGCACATTTTTTTAAAAGGCTGCATTTTCAAGTTGTCCTCTGCGGTGTACTGAGATGTTCCTGTGCCTCATGTATCAGCTCACTAAGTCGTGTCTACGCTCTAAGCATACGTGCCTGCCTATGCTGTTGCATCTTCCTCTTCATAGCATGTATTACTGCTCAGAGCAGCATACTTACCCCATCAGCCAAAATGGGCACAGATGTGCCCATTGGCATGACGAACTTCTCAATTACTCTCATTCCTTATTCCTGAGACAAGAACACCCCCCCCCGCAATGTTGCCTAGAGTAAAAGCAAAGTCATTCCAAAGCCTGTATTTCACTCAGAGTAAAGTTGCTGTTCTACAGTGCCACCATCCTTTGCCCTTGCCATCTCCATCTCCTGTTTCCACCCTTCGTAAAAATAAGGCATCCGAGGCCCTAACCTCACACTCCAGCCATGCACAATTATTCACTTCCCAAATACTGTCTTTCATGTCTCTCTGGCTCTTCTTTCCCAACCACAAGATTTTTTTCCATTTCTAGCCAGTCAACTCCTAGTCATCCTTCAAGACTCAGCTTGCTCATTACTTCCTCTTTGAGATTTCCCTGACAATCTCCAGCAAAGTTGGTCCATCTCTGTGGGCTCACAGCACTTTGTTCAGGGCTCTATTATAACAATTAATAATACATTGATTGTAATGATTAACTTTACATGTTTGTCTCTTCCCTTTTGAAATTGCTCTCAGCAGTGGTTTACCAGCCACATCAAAGCAAATAAACGAAAACCAGTCCCATGGCTCTGTAGCAACTTTACTTGATCCTGAGAACCGTCTTTACTCTCCTTCCTTTCTGTCTGCTTCTGTTAGCTTAGGTTTGCCACCTTCTCTTGCTGCCAGTATACTTGAGCTGGAAGCAGTTGCCGATGCTGATCGGTAGTGAGAGGGGTCGTTTAAGGCTTCTTGGAGTTAGACCGAGCCAGGAGATGGGGCTCATTATCCATTACACTTTAGAAAGCAGCTTAACATGAGGTAGATCTCTTGTTATAAGTGCCACAAGTGATGGAAGTAAGCACAACGTGAACTGATGCTCATCACGGAAGTCATCTAGTCCCACCTCTATCAGACGCTTTGTTCTCTCCTAAAATATCCCAAGAAATGGGCATCTAGCTTCTATCTGAATATCTCCATTGACTTGGAACTCACTACCAGTTAAATAGCCATTCCATTTTTAAACACCTCTAAACCACCACCACAGCTCCAGTTACCACAAAGCTTTAGTTGAAATGCCAGAAGTCAAAGATGGACTGTATTTAGCACTTTATCCTTTATAGAAAGCCACATTAACCAGCAGTGGTCAAACTAGCCCTCTGAGTAATGGCTGAGTCTTTAGAAGTTTAGGAGTGGTAAGATGCACAGCTTTACAACGGACTCCTATCCACCCACCCTTAGCAATTTTAACTGGCCCATTATTGAAACCTTTGAAGCGGCTGCCATCACATCGTCTCTCACTGCCTGCATTAGACTTTGGGAATTGGCTAGGCCAGGGAGTCCATAGATTCTGAGAGGGAACTGGCACTAGAACTTTTGGTACCCCCAACAGTGTAACACAAAATTGTGTGAGAGTTAGAACACGCATCTTCTGACATCACCAGGGAATGTCACTACAATTCCCACAATGGAAGGGACCCATAAAAGTAGGGAAATTTACTTATTTTACTTTGATGTTAAGAAGCATACAGTTTTAAGGCCCTTTGTAATAAAATGATCATTTTGTAATCTAACGTCTCACCCTCAAGTTATCTGCCTTGGGTCAAGTTTTTGGCATATTTTCAAAAAAAAAAATGAAGCATGCCGTTAGAGCTCTTCAACCAAAACTACAGGAGTAACAGAATATCAGTGTTAGAGAAGCCTGAAGCAAAATCCAAATATATATGTATCTGAAGTTTATTGTTCAGTTTCCCTTTTTTCCCCCCAAACATGCCTCCAACATACTACTAGTTATATTTCCTAATTACAATAATAACTTCTGTTTTTGTGGGTGTGCTGCACCTGTCCAAAGTATCTTATGTAAGTTACCTCCCTTAATCTTCCCAACAACTGCCTGAAGTTGAAGGTATTTCACTTATATTACAGTTAGGGAGAACCGGAGCCTAGAGAAGTTCAATAACTTGCTGAATGACAGCTCATACATGACACCCCCTGAATTTGAACCGGATTCTGTCTGACTCAAAATGTTCCCCTCCAGTAACATCGCTCCGTCTTCTCCCACGAAAGCTTCTTATAACTATTTGTTCTGCTAACTCAACTGCTATCCACTGGTCTTAGCTCACAGGAAAAACAAACATTGGCTAACTTTTCACGTGGGGACTCAGTTTCTTAACTCAGTATTCCAAAGTCTCTGTCATACACCCTCAGCCTGTTCATTGCAGTCTTACTCAACTTCTCCTGGGTTCGCTTTCCTTTCGCCTCCTGTGGTGCAATGTCTCCCTCATGTGCCTCATTTCTTTATAACTATCCTCGCAGCCCAGTTTGGTGTTCTGAACTCCCATAATCCCATCAGAATTGATCTTTCTCCAGGGATATACACTTCTCAAGCCTCCATTTCTTTCTGTGCAATATTTGCATTTAACATCGGCAGGTTCCCATGGCATACTAGTTCAGCCTTCGGGTTTCTAGCCAGGCATAACCCACTGACAGCTACTGTGACTTCTGAGGGGCTTGAGGAAGCCTTCGCCATAAGGGAACAGAAGATAAAAGCCCTGGCTCTGTTCTTCTCTATAGCCCATCAAAGGGGAGACATCATTTTGGGGGCAAGAAATCAGTCTGTTCCCTAGACATGATAATTAAGGAAACAAATTCCAAATTTCTAGGTAACTGAGGCTGAATTTATCGCCTTCGTTGTCATTTTTACAGTGTAAATTTCCTTAGGGCAACTTACAAAACAAGAAACAGCTTTATAAATGGAGCACAAATATATCCATGACTGACATTCTTCTTATAGTAATAAAAAAGGGATTTCAGAAAAGACTTGTATTCAGTCATGGACTATGGCCATCTTACCGAACTTTGATTTCTTGTGATCATAGGGCTTAAAAAAGTAAAATGATCCAGATTGTGTCTCTTACTGCAGCTGGGATTTGGGGATCTGAGTATTTGAAAGACAGGGAAGATTTTTAAATTGTATATGAGTCTTTTATGGGTGCATTATCTTTTTTTAGATTTTGAGGTAAATAGTAATAAAAACTTTAGAACTATAGGCTTTGTGAATATCTTCGGTTTTTGCCCTTGATCCGTTTAAGAACTTTTTTCCTTTGAAACAAATAATAGATCACTGGAAGCCAGTTTTTAGGAGAGGCACTTCAAAACCTGACCAGAAAATACCTTTCACAATTTATATTCGTATACTGCCTGTTAATTATTACAAACTTGCTGGCCCTGTTGGCTGGTACATTGTCCATGTCACGTGTTTCTCAGTAGGATTTTAAGAATTTTGTCAGCATAAAAAGCTGTCATTTCATATATTTAGATCTGACATACCAGCGACTCATCATGGCAACCTGGAAAATGAGTGATACAGGAAGAGAAACCAGCAAATGGCTTGGAGATGCTCGCCCAGAAATTAGTAACATATTTAGTCTTTGGGATGTCAGTGAGGCTAAACAATGCACTTAAGTATCATTTGTAGGCTTGCGTCATAGGCCAAGGAGGTGGGAGGAAAGGGTGTCTGGAGGCTGGTAGAACAGAAGTTCTGCAGAATTGTTTAATGTCAGAGTTGATTGCTGCTGTCCTGTCTCTTGCCCTAGGTGTATCCCATTTTAAGTTCAAGACTAAGAAAACCTTCCAGAAAGAAAATTTCTACAGTTTCACATTGCAGATTCCATCTTCTGTTTCCCAGAGGATTCACCTAGGGTTTTCCTCAAACCCCCGGAGTGACTGCTTCTTCCTTTGGGTGCTCATGACACGATGCTGGTGCTTCTGTCACAGCACTTTCTTTAGCTTGCCTGGCAGTGTCCTTAGTTTCTTACATGACTGTCTTCCCTACCTGGATGGGTAGTCCCTTGAGGACCCTGGGCTAAATTTTTCACAGCTTTGTATCCCTTGAGTAGCTGTGGGGGATTAGGCATAGATCTAAATAAATGTTTGAATAAGAGGGTCAGTTCCTTTAGCATACTGAATTATTTGTTTACTTAGGTGGGCAAGGTAATTAAAGAAAATGTTAGGAGCCTATGCAAGAGCAGTGAGAAATGAGGATTAAAGGATCTCTGAAAATGTAAAGCCTAGGACAATAAGATTATTTTGCAAAAGCAAATTACTTTCATTTTTAGGAACCTAGGCATAACCTAAGGTGAGACATTATCTGTATTTTGTTTTCTATTTATAATTTTAGATTGAGTTTTTTACTCATTATTTGCTTTATAACTGCATCAGTTGTCATTTAATAAAGGACAGGAACACAATTATGGGAGGCTTTTTAAGTAGACAAAATATTTAGATAGCCTAGATGCAGCTGTTAAGCTCTGCTATTGTAAAATGAAACAACTGAAATAAAGGAATAAAATGTGCTGCATGGAAAAGCCTATATATACTAATTCTACAAATGAGATGAATGAGAAACAGAAATAGCCTGAAGAAAGGAAGTGAGAATGATATTTCACGTCCTATGTATTACCTGTGGTGCACAATCACAACTTAAAAGCATTTGGTGTCACAAGGCTGCTTATTAGAATTGTTTCACCAGGGACATTTTATTCACAGTGGCACTACTGTCCATGTATTTCTTTTAAATCCTTATAAGAAATGGCCTCAGAGATGGCAATTACTGTGAAGTTTTACTTGTAGTTCCTAGTCTTAAAAAGATTTGGGTGAGTGACGGTTTGTCAGAAATGACCTTTGTGGGACAGCTGGACACCTCGGGGGGCACAGAGTTTGAGGTGAGCAATCCCGGGTCATGTCTTCATGTCATGCCATGTTATGAGTATCTAGTTAACTGCTTGAATCTGTTAATAGATGAAACCACATAGAAAGGCTGTGTTGACATAGAAATAAAACTTGAATTCAGCAAACAAAACAGTACCTCACCCCCCTTTTCCCAGTGAAGAAGATTTGGCCTTCCTCATTGTATTTATGAGCAAGTTCAAAAAGTCCTCTTGAGAGATGCAGCCTCTCTACGGGCTCCTGTCTGCACTTATCGTTGGTAGGAATATTCACCCCAGAATGGATCCCACCCTGTCCTGAGCCTGATTTTCCTTGTCACTCCCCTGTAATAAATACTACGCAATATTTGTCTGTGTAATGAATAAGCAATTTGGGAATTAAACAGAATGCAGTGGGGGGGGGGGAGTCCTTTCAATATGCATTGGATAGGAATGTGTTAATTTTAACAAAACATCTGGTGTAAAAAAAAAAAAGTTGTGAATGCAGGACATTTGAGGGGGTTATAGAAGGAGAAGGGATTTACTGTGCTTAACAATTGCCAGTAGTCAGGCCACTTCCAAGCTGTGATTTTGTCAGACTTGGAAATTCAGTTGGATCACATCTACTCAGCCCTTCAGTGGGAGAAGATCCAAATCCAGCTGCAGCAAGGAGCACTTACTGATTAAGAACTAAAGCTCTACCCAGTGTCTCCTAGCTAGTTTTCATTAATATGCTTAATATTACCCTTTGTATATTCTGGGTTAAAAAAAAAAAAAAGACTGCCTTTGTGGTTCATTGGTTGAACTTGTACAGCTGAATCTACAGTAAAAGGTCTTTCTTCATTGGCATCATTTTACTACAGATTTCAGTGTTCTTGCTGTTCTACTTACTTTCTTAATAAGGTAATTCAAACTTAGAATAGTTACTATAGTTTCGAAGCTTGATTGAAAGATGCATTCACTATTTTCTCTAAATAAGCAGCAGTTATAACAGCACAGCTGTAGTCAAAGATCGAATTTATTATAAATCCTGACAGTCTTGCTTCTCAATTACCTCCGGCTAAATGAAGGTTTATTGAGTTCAATTCCACATTTATTGAGCATTTAACTCAGCATGGTACTGCGCTAGGTACTGTGGAGGCACAAAGATGAACAATGCATGATCTCTACCCTCTAGGAGCTTGTAGTCTTGTCAGAGATGTCGCCGAGCACACCCAGAGAACGATGAGGAAGAAGGTCATAAGTGCTATTTAGATGTATAGACCACACCATTGGAAGTAAGAGGAATGAGCTCTGGTTGGATAGACTGGAGAAGGTTTTATAGAAGAACCTTCATGTAAGCCAAACCTCTGTGGACATTTAAGACTCCATTTCAAAAGTGAGGATGTGCATTCTGTGTCCAAAAAAGCTTCCTGAGCCAAATGCAAGGAGGCAGAAGAGAATATGTCATTTGGGGGAGAACAGTAAGTAACCCCAGGCAGCTCAAGCTCAAGCTCTAGTGTGGACAGTGGGAGAGAAAATGATAGACGGGGACTGGATTTTTTTTTTTTTTTCTGAAGCCATCGAATCCCCAATGAAAGATTTTCAGCAGAGTAATAAGGTCATTAGGGAGGACTCTGGCTGCTTGTACATTGGATAGAATGGAAAGGATAGAGAGGAGAGACAGAACTGTGCAGAGGCTAATTTTAAATATCCCAAATGAGAGCTGCCAGAGGCACGAATTAGATGAGTAGCAGGAAGGATGTAAAGAGACATATAACAGAGACATGGGAGTAATAGAACAAGATGAGATCGTATGTGGGGAGTAAGGTAAAGGGAAGAGTTGACAATGGCACCAAAGATTCCTTCTAATGTGATGGGGAGATGGCACAATTGAAAGTAATAGGCAACACAGGAAGAGGTATACATTGGACGCATTGCTGGTAGAAGAGTTATTTTTAATGTCAAACTAATTTTGACTTGGATCTTAGGCTATCTAATTTTCTGAATTGGAGCTTTGAAGACTTCTTTGGCCATGCCCGTGGCATGCTGAAGTTCCCAGGCCAGGGACTGAATCCTCACCACAGCAGTGACAACACCAAATCCTTAGCCGGTAGGCCACCAGGGAAGTCCTGAAGATTTTTTAATTAAAACTTTTTTGAAAGTTGTTTCTTTTTAGGATATGGTAGTGGGTGTGAAGTATACAAATCTAATATATTGTTGTTTTCTTTCACTTCTTTTTTCCTTCCAGTTTTATAGAATTGACACATAGCACTGTTTAAGTTTAAGGGGTGCAGCATCATGGCTTGACTTAGATACATCATGAAATGATTGCCACAATAAGTTTAGTGAGCATCATCTCATCTAGATACAAGAGAAAAGAAAAAGAAAAAAATATTTTTCCTTGTGATGAGAACTCTGAAGATTTACTCTCGTAACAACTTCCATATATCACATACAGCAGTGTTAGTTATATTTATTATGTTGTACATTACATTCCTGGGCCTTATTTATCTTATAAACCAGAAGTTTGTTACCTTTCGACTCCCTTCATCCAGTGCCTCTTCCCTCTCCACCTGTGGTAACCACAGACCTCATCTCCTTTTCCATGAGTTTGTTTTTGAAGTGTAGTTGGCCTACAGTAGTATGTTAGTTCCTGTTGCACAACATAGTAATTCGATATTTCTGTGCATTTCAGAAGGATCACCATGATAAGTCTAGTTACCATCTGTCACCATACAAAGCTAATATGTAATTACTGACTAAATTCCCCACACCGTACATTTCATTCCCGTGACTCATTTATCTTGCAACTGGAAGTTTGCATTTCTTAATCGCCCTCACTTTTTAAAAAGTACATGTTCTGGAGTTCCCGTCGTGGCTCAGTGGTTAACGAATCCGACTAGGAACCATGAGGTTGCGGGTTCGATCCCTGGCCTTGCTCAGTGGGTTAAGGATCCGGCGTTGCTGTGAGCTGTGGTGTAGGTTGCAGACACGGCTCGGATCCCATGTTGCTGTGGCTGTGGTGTAGGCCAGCGGCTACAGCTCTGATTCGACCCCTAACCTGGGAACCTCCATATGCCGCAGGAGCGACCCAAGAAATGGCAAAAAGACCAAAAAAGAAAAAAAAAAGGATATGTTCTTATATTATATGGCATTATTATTCATTATTTCATGTAAAGGCATAATAAAGAAAATAGAGAGACAAGACCCTTGCTATCATTATTTTCTTTTAGCCTATGCTACAAACCAAAACTTAGAAAATAAAAGATAATCTATCTAGTCACTTATGATGGAGCATAATGGAGGATAATGTGAGAAAAAGAATGTATATAGGTATGTGTGACTGGGTCACTTTGCTGTACAGTAGAAAATTGACAGAACTCTGTAAACCAACTACAATGGAAAAAATAAAAAAAAATTTTTTTAAATCCCACTTTAAAAAAAAAGATAATTTGTATAGGCTACGCTTGCTTGAAAAAACATAGGTGCTGTAACATTTGTTAAAGTACAGCTGAACCCTCAAAATTCCTTTTCTAACCAAATATACATTTTGTAGATGAGAAATCTATAAAGAAATAAATGTTTGTAAACACTGGACAGTTGTTATGGAATTTAAATATCTGTACTTATTACCTAAGACTGTCTGGGTTTCAAGGCTGAATTAAAATAGATTCCAGGCTTCCTTAAAGGTAAACAGCACATCTGTTGATTTGTCTACGACAATGGAAAATGACTGAATTTTGTATTATGATAAAAGTCAGCATCTTCCCTTCCATCTATTTAGCAATACTTTGGGGTAATCTTTTCTCCTTTGGGGAACTTTCCAGATGTTTTGTGAATATGATTCCAATTTAGAAGAATTGTTTTTCTATTGTAGCTGACTGATGTCCTAACTCTGAAACTCGTAAGACTGGTGTAATTCTATCCAAGGGGTCCTCTGCGATGTGTGTAGGAGTGCCCTGTGACACTTTGGCTTCCTTGACTGGCCTAGACTCTCCAAAGCTGCCGGTGGGGGCAGTTTTCCTGGAGTCAGTGAATCCAGCTCCTATTTCAGTAGTTTCCATTAACAGTGAAAATAACATTTCCAGGTATCAGCCAGGGTCACTGAGTTTTGAGCAGTGTTCATATAGTGCAATGAAAATGAACAGCCACAAAATGATTTCAGTGGTTCTTTAGGTACAAATGACTGTATTTTCTGAAAGGAAGAGAAGCCCTGAAATGTAGTGAAAAAGACAGGGTGGTTGCTGTAGTACATACACATTGTTAAAAGAACCATTTTCAAATAAAAGATGGCAAACATTTATTTTAGTGCTAATGTGTTGTCATAGTCTAGCATTAAGTTAGTGAAACAACCTTAGACAAGTATCCAATCTGTATCATGACTAACTACATTTGTTTCTTAGTATTTCCTTAGAAAATTAATCTTCAGAATTCCCTGTTGGCCTAGCGGGTTGAGGATCCAGTATTGTTGATGCTGTGGCACGGGGTCAATCCCTGGCCCAAGAACTTCTGCATGCCATGGGCACAGCGGAAAAAAAAAAAAAAAAAAAAAAAAAAAAAAAAAAAAAACAAACAAAAAAAACATCAACGCTTAGTTTTATCCAGGTATGGGTTATGCCTTTTATGATCTTCCATGGGCCACCCCCCACCCAAATCAGAACAACTCTAAGCTGTCTCACTCTGCCCAGCAGTTGGCTTGTGTCTTGTGTTTGCTGACCACCTTAAATATTTGCCTAGACCAGGCAAAATTTTAAAAGTATAATTCTCATTTAAAAAGAATCACAAGTTTATGGTGTCCAGTTGTAAATGATTTTGAAACTGCAGACCCTCTTGTTCCTCTCAGTTTAACAAGATAGAGAGATGACACATATGATCAACCCAGAAGATAAAGAGACCTATTTTTTTAAATTGAAGTATAGTTGATTTAAAATGTATTAGTTTCTGGTGTACAGCGAAGTGATTTAGTTATACACACACACACACACACACACACTTTTTCGTATTCTTTTCTATTTTGGTTTATCTCAGGATATGGAATATAGTTCCTTGTGCTGTACAGTAGGACATTGTTGTTTATCCATCCTGTGTATAATAGTTTGTGTCTGCTAATCCCAAACTCCCAAACCGTCCGACACCAATCCCTTCTCCCCTTTGGAAACCACAGGTCTGACTGTGAGTATGTTTCCATTTCGTAGATGAGTTTGTTTGTGTCATATTTTAGATTCCACATATAAGAGATATCATATGCTATGTCTTTCCTTTTCTGACTTCACTTAGTATGATAATCTCTAGGTCTGTTCATGGTGTTAGAGAAGGCGTTATTTAATTATTTGTTATGGCCAAGTAATATTCCATTGTAGATGTGTGTGGATATTCATCTATCTATCTATCTGTCTATGTCTTTATCCATTGCTGGACATTTAGATTATTTTCATGTCATGGCTATTGTAAATAGTGCTGCTGTGACCATTGGGGTGCATGGATCTTTTTAAATTAGAGTTTTCTCCAGATACATGTCCAGGTGGTTCTATATTTAGTTTTTTAAGGAACCTCCATACTGTTCTCCATAGTGGCTATACCACTGCACCAATTTACATTCCCACCAACAGTGTAGGAAGGGTCCCTTTTCTCTACACCCTCTCCAGCATTTGTTATTTGTAGACTTTTTTTTTTTTTTTTTTTTTTTTTTTTGCTTTTCAGGGCTGCACCTGTGGCATATGGAAGTTCCCAGGCTAGGGGGTCGAATTGGAGCTTCAGCTGCCAGCCACAGCCACAGCAGTACCAGATCCAAGCCACATCTGCGACCTATGCCACAGCTCACAGCAATGCCAGATCCTTAACCCACTGAGTAAGGCCAGGAATCAAACCTGCAACCTCAGGGATACTAGTCAGACTCTTAACCCACTGAGCCACAACAGGAACTCTGTTATTTTCGGACTTTTAAATGACAGCCATTCTGACCAGTGTGAGGTGGTACCTCACTGTAGTTTGGATTTGCATTAAGAGACCGATATTTTAAGAGAGAGTATAGACTTTCTTGTCCAAAACTATTTCGAAGAATTTTTTCCCTATAAAATTTACTGGCTAGCGTTTCACTTTTGTTGGAACATTGACCTATGATTATTTTATTCAGTATTTTTGTGGGACACCTATCAATTTTAGTGTCCCAAATTTCCTTAAACACATTTCGTGGCTCTGATATTTCAAGACTTCTACAGAAACTAGAAATTTGGGGGCCATTTTTTTTAAATTGTATTGCTCTGATTTACAATTCTGTATATGCCAAGAGGGAGTCTTACCATGTCAAACCAAGCAAAATTAGCAGAGTACCCATCCGTGATGAGAAAGTTTGGCATGTCTTAAGGGAAACCGGTACGAATCCAGGAGCTTACAGTATAATTAGAGGGTCAGACCTAAACTTGTGACAGGGTAACTAGGCCTCTCGGGCAGTGAGCCATGCTCACAGAGGGAGCTGGAAGATTGCCCCGTGCTAGTGAAGTGAGAGCCAGTGTGGAGGTGTGAGGAGTAACAGCGTCAGGAATACTTCCTTTGGACAGTGATGCTACTTTGTTGGGCTTTCATCTGCTCTTTGTTTCACAAGGACTGACTGTTTAGGTTTCCCAAGGGCTTTGTTGCTTCACCTTCGATTGTGTTTGTTCTGATGTGTAGGTCTCTAATCTAAGGGCCATAAGCTTTTGTGGTGGTTGTTCTTTCTCCCCCTTTCTTACAGCTAGACATAACCCAAGGTCTTAAAAGTTTACTTCTTCAGGTCAGACAGTAAGTAAGTGACTGAACTCAGTCAGGAGGCTTGAGCCATATTTCTGAGTCAGTTATTAGTGATCTCCCATAAGGCTTGTACTCAGAGGTCTTTGAGTGTGACCGTGACTGTAGGCGAGTAGCCTAGCAACACCAAAGTGAAAGTCAGACTCCCCAATTCAAAATAATTGCAGGAAGTCCAGTGTGATCAATAAAGAATGAATGTAATATTTCTTGTAAAAATAGTTTTGCTTATTTTAGTGGCATAGGTAACTCAACAAGGGCTGGCTGTTGCCAAATAGCAATCGTCCAGAGATCTGCTTTTTCACACACACACACACACACACACACACACACACAAAATGTGTAATTATGATGTTACAGTGCATGTAGATGGTTAATTCCAAAGTTCTGAAAATAGTTTCTCTTTCAGCAAATCCTGTACTTCTCTTCCAGCCTTAATTACAAAGTTGATTTGCTTAGCGGAGCAGACCTTTCTTTTCCTGTCAGCCTAGGTCTGTTTGAATTAGCACAGATTTTGAATTAGTGGAGCTCAAATTAATGACGTTTTATTCTGTTACGAAGAGTTTGTTTTCCATCACTGATAATTATTTCCAGGAAAGTTAAGTCCACAGAAAATATTCTCTCAGTTTCCTTCACGTTGTTTACCAAAGTCTAAGAAGAAGTGGCTTTTAGTTACACGGGAGAGGGAGAGGCCATGGCAGTAGCAAAGGAAAATGCGGTGCTACACCCTGGTCTCTCAGATTTGTGGAGCAGGTTCTGAGCAGCATTCTAAACCAATATTATTTCTCATAAAAGGCACAGCAGACCTGGGAATTTTAAATTCTAATGTGATTGAGGGAACGTGTGCTGGTGCATACTAATGCTTTAACCCCCATCAGCCCGGCGGGTTGTCAGAACCTCTTATAATGGACGAGCCTTCTGACAGCCCCGCCCGAGAGGCACCAGAGGTCCACCCGTCTTCTCCAGAGTCAGCTCTTCTCCATGTAGATCATTCTCATGGCCTCTGAGGGTTGAGTTTCAACAAGTCCCCTTTCCCCCTTGGACGCTTACTCACCTGAAATCCTACAGAGAACCGGAAGAGTAGGCGGAGGATTTTTTTTTTTTTTTTAATTTGTGAACTGATGTCTCATTTCTTTCAGACCCGTGTTCATTTAGAGAGACTGTTATCTTGTGCTTCTCTTCTCTGTGCCTGCCCTTGCTGACTTGTGATTCATCCAGTTCATAAGATGTTCCTTTATAAGAAGGTGTGAAAGGCATAAAAATAGACGAGGAATATGAGTCCCTATATGTTCCAAACTATAGCAGAATAGTAGTAATAATCACCCCGCAAACATAAGAGGCCATTGAGCTTCTCCAGGTTGCAAAGCATCTGTGTTTTCCTCAGGGGAAAGGCCTGTGAGATCAAAGCAACTCCGTAACTCTATCAGGGAAGTAGATTATTATCTATTTATAGCAGTCCGTGAGTTTTAGACAGAAAAATGTTGCCAAACCGTGCCGCACTATGAATGCACAGTAATCTAACTAGAGACTCAAAACACCAGTTACCACCTTCTAAATGAACAGCATTTAATAGATGCTAAGCAGAGGAAAACACATTTCAGTGGACAGTTAATTAAGTCGATGAATAAAAGGATATTTAGAGCGTAGGGGAACGTTGACTGTTTAATAAAGTAAATAATAAATGTTTATTATATTGCCAATAAATGTTTATGAAATACGTGACTATACAAGACTACCTTCCTGTATCCTTTCTTTCACTCATTAAACGTGTGCTCACTAGCTGCTGAATGCTAGGCATTGGGTATACAATGGTGAGCAAAAGTGGGCACAGTCACTGATGGCCTAATGAAATTATGTATATAATACACACACAGATATAAATAGTCAAAAACCTATCGTTTTTTAAATTTAAAGTACAGTTGATTTACAGTGTTGTGCCAATTTCTGCTATACAGCAAAGTGACCCAGTCATACATACATATACATTCCCTTTCACATACTATCTTCCATCGCAGTCTATCCTAAGAGATTGGATATAGTTCCCTGTGTGCTACAGCAGGACCTCATGGCTTATCCATTCTAGATGTAATGGTTTGCATCTACTAACCCCAAACTCCCAGTCCATCCCACTCCCACCTTCTCCCCCTTGGCAACCACAAGTCTGTTCTCTCTGAGTCTGCAGAAACCTAGTGTTTAACTTGAGTTTCTATAGGGCTTTGCTTAGCCTGGTAGATTTTCTGTGTATAGGCTAGAATCCATAAAGTTAAAAGCAGTAAGGTCCTGTGAGTTTAAGCGCCTTTTCCTTTCTCTCTCTCCCTCTCTCTTTTTACATCTCTTAAATGTGACTTAGTTTATGAGACTTGTACTTATCATTAGGTGCTCTGAGTTGGCTCATGTAAATGCCAGTTGTGCCATAGTGAAAGTTTTGTGAAGCAAGGTGCTCCACAGGACCGCAACTGAACATACCATGCCCCTATTGTAGACTTGTACTTGGCACATAGCAAGCACTCAATAAATAGTTGGGGAATTAATTAGTTCATGGTCAGAGATGTTCTCTTCCATCAGTAATCATTAGGGCCACCACTTATTCATGGCAAGTTTTGCTCCTGTGGGGGACAAGGCTATTGTCACATGACCATAATTTAAATTGCATGGCTTTTATCCATTGCATTTTTTCCATCCCTAAATGATGCTGTTTCCTTTTAGTATCTATTGTGGTTTTCCTAATATGTACTGAAGTACAGAATCAGCAATTGCCGTTATTTCAGCAGCATATTGCAGAGCTTTTCCAACATATTTTATTACCCCATGTGCTTGTCTCATGGAAACAAAATCAAAGTAGGACCTTTTCAATAGGAGAGTTAAGTATTTTTCAATGGTATTAGAAAAGGAAACTATACAAGTTTTTCTTTGCCTTTGAAAATTAGGTTTATCAAGATATAAACCAAACAAGAGATGAAGAGTTAAAATATCTGTTAAAATTTCTGCTTGATCAGGCTCATTTAAAGCCTGTTCGTTGAAAGGACTAAAGTAAAATCTGTTCCAGGTTAAGAGATATGGAAGTACGTTGACTTAAGGTCCGAAGGCTCTAGCAGTACATCAAGAACCACATATTTCTCCCATGCTGGATCTAGGCATGGTGGTGTCCTATTTACTTGAAAGGGGGTGTTGAAGTTATCTTGCCCTGACCAGCTTATAGTTTGACATATTTAGATACATGCAACCACAACATAATGTCTAACTTATAACAGGGACAGATTCTCTAGATGTGAGAGTTTGATAAAAGGGAATTAAATACCCCATTTAAAAAATGTTTAACTTTTCTGTTGAGCAATCCTTCTGTGTAGCTCAGCAGCTAGGGAAAAATGATGGGCGAGAATGGGTGGATTGGACTGCAAGGGGAAAAGAACAAGGGAGAAAGCACAAGGAGGAGAGAGCAACACCTCCTAGGAGTGTGTAAGAATAAAGAGAGATGAGGAGGGAGTGGATTAGAAATGCAACAAGAACCTGCTGTGTAGCAGAAGAAAATCTACTCAATAGTTTGTAAGAACCTATATGGGAAAAAAGAATGGATATATTTATATGCATGACTGTATCATGTTACTGTACACCTAAAACGAATACACACCATTGTAAGTCAACTTTACTCCAATAAAATTAAATTAATCAAAAGAAATGCAAAGGAGGCCAGTAATGAAGACTGTGTTTGCCACCCTCACAGTGTGTGTGCTCTGCTGCTCCCCCACCCTTATCTGCTCACTTTATAGACTCTGCGTGACTTCAGCACGCTGACAAGTCCCAGGGGCCAGGCAGTGTTGCGTTATGCTGGGAAGCTCCTTGCTTGATTTTTCTAGTTGTTCCTGGTGCCTTTGGCATCATTTTCTTTTTCCTACTCCGTACATCCCTTCTGGAGGATTATTGGATTAGGACAGAGTCGGTCACCAAATGTGTGAAAGAATGACAGAGAAATGAGCGGGCGGGAGACAAGGGAAGTCAGGGAATGCAGCATAGAAGCCCCGACTCGACTCCTCAGTAGCTCTTTGACTTTGGGCACATCACTTTCTGCTCTAGTTCCCCTAAATGTCAAGTGAAGGGTGTGGACTAGATGGTCTCTAAGTGCTTGTAGCTCTGACATTTCATGACTCTGTGACTAGAGGGGTCTTGTTCTTGGAGGAACACCTATTAAGATTTTAATATAATATAGCATGAGCTTTGTGGACTTCATGGGGCTATTTTGAGTGTCCTTTGGGATAAAAGATGCAAAGACCCTTTAGAAATTCTATGAAGAATCATATACAGCAAAGATGATCTGAATGATTTAAAGGAAACGTTCCCCCCAGACATCACATAGTGATACAAATTAAGGTCGTTCCATTTAAATGAATGTAAGGAAAGTTACAGAGGCCTTAAAGAGAACCAGCCCACTGGAAAGTATACAAGTCAAAGATACTGATTCCATAAGCATTTTGCGGTTAAGCCCCTGAGCCGCTGGGGGTGAGGCCCTTGACTTTTCAAGGTTACCCTAAAGACCCCAGAAAGAACCAGGCAGTGGCTCATGTGCCTTTCTCTGTATCATCAGCCCTCTACTCCCCAGAGGCTGAACTGGAACATTAAAACCAGCTCGGAAGGGAATGGGTCATCGTGACCCAATGGCAGCTGCCTTGCACACTGGCCTGGTGGAGGCGGCAGCATACAGTCTTATCTTCATGTTCTCATCTCTCCCCCAACCCCCATTCTTTTCTTTCATCTCCTCCTTGCGACATTTTACAATTTTTTTTCTTCCTTACTTTAGTAGAGTAAGAAAAGGGGGGAAAAGAGGAAAGCATCCAGAAGGTGGGGCAGGGGAAGGAGAGAAGGACAATCAAGATGAAAACGTCTCAGTTGAGGCCATGGGGAGTGCTGGAGCCCTCCTCTCTCTCTCTGTCTTCGAGTTGACGAGTTGATTTCGTACCTCATATTCAAGACTGACTTAAGCCTTCTCCTTTGTTACCTTTAGTCTCCTGTCAGTGACATCCGAGAAAATCAGAGACAGGCCATACCATAAGAACCGGCATGCATGCTAGCTCTCAGCAGACCTGTGCCACCTAGGACTGGCAAGAGTTTAAGAAAGGACAGTAAACCCATGGGCAAGACCGAACCACACTCACAGGGCACAGAAGTCAGAGTGCCACCATATGTTTTGCAGTTTACAGAGTTCATTTTATAGATTTGATTACCATGGAAAGAAGGAAGGGAAAAAAATTGCATGACTCTTGTGGTGGGTATGAGAAAGCTTATTCATTCACATTGGAAAAGCAAAGTTAAAAATCAGAAACAGGCCCGCCAGCCTAGATATGTCCAAAACGAGTACTTTGGTAACGCTATTATGACTTCCAGTAGATTAAATTTCAAATTGTGGAAAGGCTTCAGAATAAGGGAAGGCTTAGTGTCCCACTAATAGGGCTTATTAAATTTAGATAAAACAGATGTTTTTCAGTGACAGCAGCTCTGAATCACCAAGATCAAAATGGAGAAAGAAGAGAACAAAAACAAGCCAATACTTTCACTGAAAAAGTACTGTTTATCTTAGTTGTAGAACCTCCTCACACTTATAACCTAAAGCATCCAGTTAAACCCCAGGAGAAGAAGCGTTAATTGGGGAAAAAATTCCTTAGAACTGATTGTGCATATACTGAAGTTGATTTGCTAGCATTCTAGAGGTGTGACTGTGAAAAGAGAATGAAAAAGAGGCAAGCATCCCAGCGTTCAAACGTCAACTTTTTAACCTGGCATTGGCTTTTTTGTTTGTTTGTTTTGCTTTGCTTTGCTTTTTAGGGCCTTATCCACAGCATGTGGAGGTTCCCAGGCTAGGAGTCAAGTTGGAGCTGTAGCCGCTGACCTACACCACAGCCACAGCCACGCCAGAACCGAGCTGCGTCTGTGACCTCCACCTCAGCTCAGGGCAACGCCGGATCCTCAACCCACTGAGCGAGGCCAGGGATTGAACGCACATCCTCGTGGATACTAGTTGGATTCGTTTCCGCTGAGTGGTGATGAGAACTCCCTTCCTTGTTATTATGACCTTGAGCAAGTTGTTTAATCTCAGTGAACTCAGTGAACCTCGGTTTCCTCATCTACAAAATGGGGCTGTTTGGAGGACTCAACAAGATAATACATGTAGAGCTTCTGGCTCACGGTAGGTGCTCCAAGATATTGACTCTTTTGTTTTTATAGCTCTTTTGGCTCACAGTGTTCTAAGTATTTTAAGACCAGTTTCTTGGAACTTGATTAAGGGCTTTAGATTAGCAGTTTCCTAAGAGGGTTGCAGCCAGATGATCCATCGTAGGGCAGGAAAAAAAGATTGGAAATATTGTTGATGACCTTTTTATCTAAAATGTAAGAAGGTACTGAAACGCCACTCACATTTAATGTCTAGATTGACCCTGGTGCTCTCGTTTGGTCTATGTCAGTGGGTCACTGTCACATGCTCTAAGCGAGGGATCTTGAAGAAAGCGTGAGGGCCATGATTTGATAAGAGTCGATAGTGGCACACTCCTTCTTTCAGTCAAGTCTCCGCATGTTTCAGTTTACGTGCCCGGTGAAGTAGATTCATGGTTCTTAGTATTATCTTCAACCTGCGGTTTCTTTGCCGAAATCTTCTTAAGCCACTTGGCCAGTGTGCATAGGTTAGCTACAGCTAGATAAAGCCACTCAGGATGGACAAATGGCTTAAGAAAATTCCTGCAAAGGAACAACAGAGTGATGATAATAGTCATATTACAGGCGCAAGGAAAGGAAAAGAAAAAGGTAGTGGTAGCTGTCACTTCTGCAAGTCACCGCCTAACTTGGCCACATCATCCAAGGAAAATGAAGATAATCTAATCTGATCTGACAAGGTGTCAGCCCCCGAATAAGAAGGAAATCATCAAGAACATTATTTGAAATATATATTTATACCCACTGTTTTGAACAAGAAAGCTTAGTCTGTCCGTGCTGTTATTGGAATATATTAGCTGTATATGACAGTAGAACATGTACGTACCTTAAAAATACACATATTGAGGATGTGTGCCCAGACTTCTTTTCCTGATAAGAATGTTCAGCCAAAACAGTGTGGAGACCACTGGGTTAGATGAGGAAAGCATGGAGCTTCTCATTTCTCATTCTGTGTCTGCTGCTTAGAGAGTGTTTTGTTTTGTTTTGTTTCCTAAGGATTTTGTTGGAGCATAACCAGTAAGATAGAGAATAACATATCTAAATCCACTGAAGACAAATTGAGCACAGTTCAGGGAACTACATCTCTTGGTAAACATTTTTTGGTATGGAAGTAAAAAGCCAGTCCCTGCCCTGGAGATGTTTTAAAATCTTAATCAGGAAAACTAAGACTTACAAAGAAACATATGAATGCATGGCTGCAGAATAATGGCAATTCTTGATGAGGTAGAGCCTTGCTTGATGTAAAAGATTTTTACTGGGGCGGGGGGGAAATGTGCATACATTTCATTTCTGTAAGTTTTCCTGCAATTTTGGGTCACTCGGTAACCAGTAAACCAGTAGCAGAGTGTAAAACAGATCCTTCCAGAAAAGACATTAGCCTTGTCTAATCATTCCTCTCAGCATTCCCATCAAGGTCCTTACACATATTCATATATTATTTTGTAGTCTACTTACTATTCTTATATGCTCGTGGCTCTTCACATAATAAAAGGCATATAGCAGGTGCTCAATAAATATTTTGAAAATGAAAGAAGATGAGACAGCAGAACCTGAAAGGGTAGCCATGATCCCCTTTAGATGATCACAGTAAATTCCTAGAGTAGGGAGCTCCCGTCGCAGCTCAGTGGTTAACGAATCCGACTAGGAACCACGAGGTTGCGGGTTCTCGATCCCTGGCCTTGCTCAGTGGGTTAAGGATCCGGCGTTGCCGTGAGCTGTGGTGTAGGCCGAAGACTCGGCTTGGATCCCACGTTGCTGTGGCTGTGGTGTAGGCCAGCGGCTACAGCTCTGATTCGACCCCTAGCCTGGGAACCTCCATATGCCGTGGGAGCGGCCCAAGAAATGGCAAAAAGACACACACACAAAATTCCTAGAGTAGATTACTTGTTTAGATTTTCTCAAGGTTGAAGGGTCAGTCTTAGTCCTGGGGCTCCATTCCTTGCCCCAGAACTATGATATACAGGCAGCCCTGTGGGCATAAACTTGACAAATACACCCATGAGCAAAGTTCTTTGACAGCCACTATTTATTGGGTACCTGGTGTATGTAAGGTACTTATGCAAGTATTACTACTTTGTCTACTTGTCACAGTAGCTCCATGAGGTAGGTACTGTTACTATCCCCATTTTAGAGTTGAGGAAATGGAGGCTGGCACAGGTTAAGAGACCTGCTCAGATGTCACACAGCTGGTGAGCGATGGAGCCAGGATCCAGATATAGCGATGTCTGGCTCCAGAATCCAAGCTCTTGACCATTGTTCTATAGGACTGTGAAATGGGGCTCACGTATTAATGATAACTTCAATTTTGCATTTTTACAAGCTATATTTATTGGCAGTAAGTCGTAGGGAACTGTTGTTACACCTTGGAGAAATGCTTTTGTTGATCCTGGGGAAATAATACTTGTTCAGGGTTGTGGAGGTTTTTCTAAATGCTATGAGAAAAGCAATAAAATTTACATTTAATTCAATTTCAGAGGTAGTTTAGTTTTATAGCATTCTAACTTAGAGAACTCAGGGATTAGATCCCCAGAAACTTTGAAAAGCTATGTCAGGTTATTTTTGTGTTTACAGCCTCTTAAAAGTAGAGATAATCTCATGTTTTCAAACTTCCCAAGTCAAATACCCCAAGATGGAACTTCTCGGTAGTCATACTGTAATCTGTTTTCCATAGCCACGGATTTTTTTTTTTAATTGCCAAAACTATTACGAGCACTGTTGTAATACTGTATAGTAATGAATGACCCAAGTCATATTGAGTCTTAAAGATGAACCTGAATCATAAAGAGAAAATTACATTATGTTCCTTATACTCTGGTAGAATATATTCTGAAAGATTTTCATCAGAAAAATAATTAAAACAAAAACCAGTTTCTAGCAGTACATTTCACAAAACAGGATAGAATAAATCCAGAAAGTCTGCAGGGAAGGCATTATGTGAACATTACATGGGGGAAAATGTGGAATACCTGCCACACACACTAAACGTTTAGCCATCTGTTTCTTCATGTACCTTGTATTTTCCAGTTGTAGTTCTGCTCCGCTAAATCAAATTCACAGCCTCATCTCCGAATTGAGAGGTGAGGATCTTGTGACTTAGGAGGCAGATTCTTGACAGTATTGCTCTGGTCATCACAGCGTGCAGCCCCGAGAGTATTTTTCCCTCCTGGTGGGCAGCTGTGGCTGTCGCAGAGAGTAGAGGCTTTTAAGAATTCAAGATGAGAGCAGTTCCACAACTGTAATCGGAGGGCAGGAAGGGATAACACACTAAAGCCTAAGTGAATCCTATAGGATAGGAGCCAGATAACATATATGCATACGCCTGGCACCCAACACACTTCATCTTTCCTTCCCTCTTACCTCCCACTCTTCCTTCGTTGCTTTCTCTCTTTGCCCGTTGGTGTGTGCGTGTGTGCTGTCTTTTTTGAACTTTGCTTCCCACTTCTTTTTCCTGCTTCTTATTTTCTCTCCTTTCTTCCTTTATGTCCATAGTCCTTTTTTCTTCTCCTTCTTCCTACTTTCTCTTTATTTTGTTCCATACCTTAGTTCTTTCCTTCATTCTCTGTTCATTACCCCTCAAATCACATTAAAAAGTACATTACTGTTCATGTATTTTCATGTTAATGTTCATCGAGCAGAAAGTAGGTTGTATTCATGACTCTAAAAGGGAAAAACCATCTCCCAATTAAGTAACACTTTACACATGGCTTCCAATTAAAAATTCCCTGTTTGGGATCACAGGTCTCACCAAAATTAGGTTCCCTTCCTTCCTCCTTAACCATGACCATGTCCTTCGTTGCTCCTCTCTACCCTTAGGTTTCATGAATAGCCACTTTTTGGCATTCTGTTTTGTGTCTCTTTTTTTTTCCCTTGGGAAGCTAAAATTGCTGCTTGATGTGACAGAGAGGCTAAGGATAATTTTTCAGATTGGGGTTTAGGATCCTACTCTTCGGTGTTTCTGGAGTTCACACATGCCGCATGTGCATTTTGTTCTAGAAGCTCTGATGAGGAATGGTAGAATTTCCAGATGATTGAAACCCTTCATGAAAAAAACTTTTTTTTTTTTTTAAATTTTAAGAGTAAAGTAGGCTCGATTTGCTTTTCTTCACCTGTCCACTCAGGGATTTAATTTTGGTTTTAATTACTTCCTTGACCTGAAAAAATGATTGCCTGTAATGTGAAGCCCTTCTCAGTGTGGTAACTTTCCACTGCTAGCTGACGAGGGTCATCAGTATTTTGGAAAGTGAAGGAATAAATGGAATAAATGAACAAGTGAATGAACGGCTCCCCAGCTAGCCTCACATCCTTTCTGCTACATGCTACATTGTTTACCATGAGGCTTGTAATATCTAAAGCTTTGTCTCTTTTTAGCTGTTTTGTTTTGTTTGCCTCCCAGTTTCCAGGTACTGTCACAAACCCTTTGGTTCTTTGTTAGCTAAACTCCTCATTCCCTTTTTTATGTTCATTTTCATTAAAGTGCTATTTAACATTAGATATTAACTTTGACAGATGTTAATGCTGCTTCTCAATTAAGTGAAATATATTCTTGGGAAGACGCCAATTTGAACTGAATATATTTGAATTTGGTATGTGAATTAAAGTGTTGTTTAAACCTTAGCCATCCATCATGTGGAGCAGCCGGCAGGTTTTTGTACATAAGCGGTTTTTCTTTTTTTTCCTTAGCAATATTTAAACATTAGAAAATGGCTTCCTATTGTAGCAAAGAGAACTTCATACAAATTTACCATAAGATCTCTTTGTCAGTCCCTTAGACTGCCTAGAATTTCAGTTGGCAGACACGACTTTGATATAAAATGCTTTCCATGGACAGTATTAATATTTTAAAGTCCTTTTTTGCTCTTGCATATTTCCAGTAGACAGGAAGTCTAGCTCTGTTTACCCTTTGGCTACTAATGAATGCTATTAAATTATTATTTATCTTCTTTAGGCAGAGCCACTGCAGGTATGAGGTCAGAATTGCCTAGTAAGGCGAGCATTTCATTTAAAAATTTTTAAAAAATTATAATCCAGTCAAAGGTGGCAACTAAGGTACGGATCCTAGAAAGAATTGTGAACTTGAGTCCGAGGATCTGGGTTGTAGCCCCACCTGTGTCACTAACAAGCTGGGTCACCTCGAGCAAGTCACTGCTCTGACTGGACAGCACACATCCTCTGTAAAGGCTCAGCGGCCATATCGCATGGTCTGTGCACTAAAGAGAGCAGGGCTGAGGGAAGCTGAATCCTCTGTTTATCAGCATTCACCCCAGCCTAGCAGCTCTGAGGTCAGTCTCCAGCCGCATTTTTCATCTTTTTAAATAATCCCTTAAATCCTTGCTAGGCTTTCACTGCTAGTTCTTTTCCCTAGGAATTTGCATTTAGAGATATTGAGGGCTTCCTGCCTTTTGAAATTTGTTTATGCGCATGAATTTAATGAAAAGTTAACTTGGAGTTGATGAAAAAAATGCAAGAATTAAAAGTCTTATTTGAATGAGTGTTCCTGTAAAATCAGACTGTTTCCATCATGATTAATGTACCTTCACTATTTCAGAGTTTTGAAGTTAATTCATTTGAGTGTTGGTATGGTGAGGCATGATTGTGATTTTATCTTAATTAGCCATGCCAGCATTCTCCCACTCACTCTGTGCTCGAAACATTTCTTTTTATTAAAAGCCCCAAATGATTGAGCAACAGGCCCCATCTCATAAGGAAAGCTTGCTAGCCTGATCCTCAGTTATTTAACTGTTTTAGGTACTTGAAATTGCATTCATTTGACTTAGTTTAAATTGCACTGAGCTAAAATGTACCTTTAATTGGCTTGCTAGGAAATAAAAATGATGACTTTCCTCAAAATGTTGAGAAAGTAAATGTATGGCAACTTCAGGTATATTGTTTTAATGTAAAAGCTAGAGCTAGATGCAAAAACAAAAACAAAAAAAAACAAAACCCTCTTCATTGAAAAAACCCTCTTCAGTTCACTGTAATGAGAAAGGAAGACAATAACAAGTGTGGGCCAGGATGTAGGGAAATTGGAACCCTCGTATATTGCTGGTGGGAAGGTAGAATGGTACAGCCACCGTGGGAAACTATTTGTTGATTCCTCGGAAAGTTAAACATAGAATTACCACATGACCCAGCAATTCCACTCCTTGGTATCTACCCAAGAGCAATGAAAACATGATTGTCCGCACAAAAACTCCTCATACTCATGAATGTTCACAGCTGCATCATTCATAGTAGCCCCAAAAAGTAGAAATACTCCAAATGTCTACCAACAGGTAAATGGATAACAACATGTGATAAGTTCACACAATCGAGTATTATTGGGCAATTAAAAGGATGACACACTTTTATAAAATGTAACATCAAATTTATCAAAAAGAAAAAAAGAAATTTAAAGGATAAAGTACTGATACATGCTACAACATGGATAAAACCTCAAAATACATTATCGCAAGGGAAAGCAGCCAGACACAAAGGGCCATGTATTGTATGATTCCACTTATACAAAATGTCCAGAGCAGGCCAGTCCGTAAAGATAGGAAGTAGATTAGTCCTTGGCAGGAGCTGGGGGAAGGGGAGAATAGGGCCTGACTCCTAACAGGTATAGGGTTTCCTTTTAGTGTGATGAAACGTTTTCAAATTGAATGGTGGTAATGATTGTGCAATTCTGAATATACTAAAAACCATTGAACTGTATACATTAAAAGGGTGAATTTTATGGTATGTGAATTATATGTCAATAAAGCTGTTCTACCTCAAAAACATCAAGCGACTGTGTTACTATAATTGTTTGAAATTATAAAAGTGTATTTAAATTACATGTTTGCCGGGGGATGGGAGGAGGGAGGAATGGGGAGTTCTTGCTTAATAGGTGCCCTGTTTCCATTGGACAAGATGAAAAAGTGCTGGAGATGGATGGTGGTGGTGGTTGTACAATGATGTGAATGAATTTCATCCCACAGAAATGTACATTTAAAAAAGGTGAAAACAGTACATTTTATGTGATGTATATTTTACCACAATAAAAAAATCTATAACCCTAAAAAATCATATTTTATATTATTCTAATGTATAAGGCCTTTTCCTCCCTCTTTTTTTCTTTTTACAAGGAAAATTGAAAGCGCGACTGGCCTTTGGGTTTTTAATGCGTGGGGTTTTTCTGGGCTATGTTTTAGAGCTTCTCTCCTGTGTGTGTGTCAGGGGGGCTGTGCGGGGGGCGAGGAACATTATACACATACCATATATGTCTTTATCTTGGCTTTGAATGAGAACTTGAAAATATTTTTTTAAACTTTATTTGCCAGTTGGAAAATAAAAGTAGCCAAACTGTAGGAAAATTTTTGTTGTTAAGTTGTAAAATAGTGAAATGTTGTTCTCAGAGTATAAATTATCACAGATTTCCTGATTTTCTTGGTTCATCTTGGCTCCTTGAATGGGGAAAACATGTATCCTTTCTATATAACATCTCTGTCTTTCTATAAGCATTTTCCCCTGTATAGCATGATAGATTGAGCACCAAAATGTATTGAAAATACTCACAGACATAGGGCGATATTTGTACGATAGAGCGAGTTTCTCAATGCAAAAGAAAGGATGGAAAAAAAGAAAATCCAGCAATGAAGAAGTCACTGAAAAAGGAATTAAATTCTTTCCAAAGGTCATGGAACTTTGTTATGACCCAAACAGTTTGTAGGCTCTAAATTTGTAACCTCTAAAGATTAATCGGTGGAAACATTTTCTAAGCCTGGCTCTACAATATAGGATATTTGAAGATTGGCGGCACAAATGCCAGCAGTGCCATTAATATGGTGTGCAATCAGAGGTGTGTTTGCTTTCTTGACCAGGAAAGAAAACTTCTTTTAGAAGTACAAGGAGCACACAGTGGTGTGTGTGTACGTGTGTGTGTGTCTATCTGTCTGTCGGCATGTCTTTGTGTTTTCTGTCTATCCTACGGTTGTGGGAAAAATTAATGATCTTCTAACACTTTTGTCCTTTACAGTGGGGTTTTTCTAGAGTTTGGGACTGTGGTACCCTACCCTTGATTGCAGGCTCCAATCAGAGCTGATGTACTCAGACATCCATTGATGTGATTAATGGTCTCCTAATCATAATTTTATTTCCTAGATTAGCCCCTGTTTCCTGTAGTTTCACAGTTTTTGAGTCATATCTTGAATAATCCTTTATAGGGGGCCTGAAATCTTTGTATTTTTAGTCTGTAATTTACATGATTATTTTCATTTTCTTTGATTTCTTTCGCTTGAAGAAGTTAAAATTTTGATCTTTTTTTTTGAACTCTTTAAGTGCTGTTCTGTGGTAACTGGCCAGAGTAGTAAGACCCTTTAACAACATGAAATGTACATATATATATATATATATATATATAATACATGTGTATATAATATATACACATATAATATACATATATGTGTATATAATATACGTATATATAATATTATATATTTCCCCCCCCACCAGCACTAGATCCAGACGTCTTCCCCCAAGTTTCCACTACTGTGGCTTTTATTCTCCTCAGATGTAAAATAACACATTCTCAGAGTCTACACGTAACAGGGACGTATACTAGGAAATGACTGTACAGGAAATGTAATTGATCACTCACTCTTCACAATTGAGTTGGTCCCAGGATTGGCTAGTAAACAGTAAACACAATCTATTGAATGAACAAAAATAATGACTTCGAAAAACCTTTGGCGCCTTTGAAATCATTTGAAGAATGTGGCACCTTTGGCCTACTGATTTTTTTTAACCTCTTACCTTTTTCGAATGATTGTCTGCATTTGAAACTGGGAACTCCGAGATCTAGTGAGTGCTTTAATATTTGCTTTGTTTTCAACAGTGCCCTTAAAGATAGCCGTTTTCCCCCAATGACAAGGGACGAGCTGCCGCGGCTGTTCTGCTCAGTGTCTCTGCTCACTAACTTCGAAGATGTCTGTGATTATTTGGACTGGGAGGTAAGACTGCAGAGAATTTGTAAAGAAAAACGAAGGTAACTCCTGAGTATTTGTTTAAAATTAAGCCCAGAAAATAACTCTTTCAGCCCATTCTCTATTGTAATGGAGGTAGAGAGCAACATGGATAAATAAACCTCACAACTGATCAATGAAATACAAGCAAAGGAGTTTTTCTTTTCTTTTCTTTTTTTAAAAGACGAAGTGCCCTATGTTGTTCTAATCCCCAAACGGAATTTGCTCTTCATTTTTATCCTACTTCACCGCAGCACCTCATAAAACCTATTAACAAGTAGTAAGCAGGACTGATGGGAATTTATTTCTCCTCTTATTTCTATTCCGGTGCACTCCAGTGTGACTGCCACCAGGCAGTTAGGTGGTTGGAGGACACATTGCAGAGGCAAGGAGCTAAAGTGTTAGGATAATATGCCAGTTGGGGAAGTCAACTCGTGGATAATAACTGGGGTGTTGGGTAACTAGAATCAAACCATGCTAATTCATTCATGGCTACTTTAATCTATGCATTTATACCCACTGACAAGGAAGGCTATGTCTAAGGTATGTCTGTGCGTTGCTGTTGCTGGAGTAGCCTATATTGATCATATTTGCATTCTTCTTTAGTATGTGGAGTTAGGTTGTCAAGGAAGTTCAGGAGTTCTCACCATGATCAGTTTTGGTGGTTGGCAGAGTTAGTAGAAATTTTAGATGCAAACATACCCACGTTTCCTGAATGCTTAGTGTATTCAAGGCATGTGCCACATGTACAGAAGTGCTAAGATCTGGTCCCTGCCATAAACAGCTTATAGTCTAATAGAGAAAAGAAGTATATATAAGCATGAAGAAATAAGTGCTATAAGAATGAGACAGTGGGGAGTTTCCCCTTGTGGCTCAGTGGTAATGAATCCAACGAGTATCCATGAAGACGTGGGTTTGATCCCTGGCCCCGCTGAGTGGGTTAAGGATCTGGTGTTGCCAGGAGCTGTGGTATAGGTTGCAGATGTGTCTTGGATCTGGCATTGCTATGGCTGTGGCATAGGCTGGCAGCTATAGCACGGATTGGTCCCCTAGACTGGGAACTTTCATATGCTGCAGGTGTGGCCCTTAAAAAAAAAAAAAAAAAAGAAGAAGAAGAATGAAACAGTGGGAATTTGGTGATATACAAAGCATTCTTGTGCATACACAGATTCATAAATGACTGTAGCATCATGACATAACATGTTTAATTCTGCTGCCTTTGTGGAATGACTGTCCCCCATGGTGACTGAGATATTTTGCTTTGTGGACATTTTCTTGACAGTTAATTTTATTTTTGGCTTTCCCCTCATTCCTTGTGAGACTTTGGACAACTTACTCCTCTGCGATTCAGTTTTTCCACATACAGAATAAGACATTTATAAAGTTCTTAATCTTCATTGAAAAAAATCCCTGTGATATAAATATTGTTGTCATGCCAGAGCTATTTAAAATTTTTGCAGAGAGTAGGATGAAAGAGTTCCTTTCTGGGTTTTGTGGTAGGGTTTTTTTTTTTTTTTTTTTTTTTTTTTTTGAGCATTATCAGAGTATGAAAGCATCTTAAGATTTTTTTTTTCTAAAGGAAAAAAAATTACAGTGTTGATTCTGGCAAAATTGGAATGTGTAAAACCTTTTATAGAATTAAAATTTCCTAATTGATTGTTTTCTATAAGTTTTATTCCTGTTTGAATCTTTCTTTAAAGAGAAGTCTACCTATATTATAGAAACACTCCCAGGACTTTATTTTTAAATGATCCCAAGTCATATCCCTTACTTATTAACAAATATTACAGTCTGGGTAGTTCTTTGACTGTTTTAAGGCTAATGCTTCTTCTCTAGCTAGAAATTTATTTCTGCTTTCCGAATTGCCGGGTGCTGTGTGTGTGGTGGTGGGCGTGGGAGTGATAATAGCAGAAAAAGCCTGAGATCTAGGGGATGACTGAGCTACAAAAACACTTACACCCTTACTTGCAGCGACTGAGTTGGAAGTACAGTTCTAGGGGGGGGTGTGTCTGTGTCTGCATGAATGTGCACGTGCAGCACATATATGAATGTTTATTGCATAAACATGTGTGTCTGTGTTACGGGGGGAGAAAAAATGGGGGAATCCAACAGTTGTTAAATAGGCAGGAGTAAGAGCATTGTACTCCACCATCTAGTTTAGCTTCCATCAAAGACTGTCTACAGCCAAAATGAACCTTGACGTTAGTGGGCTTTTATGTTCATAAGTCGTTACCATCTTTCTCTTGGGAGGGTGGGAGGTAAAACACTTAAGAAATGGTACTGTATATACTTTTAGGGTCACCATATGACAGTTTGAATTTCTAGAAGATTCTGTATGCTTCTACTTGGTTTTGTGTATTTAATACATCCTTTAAGGTATAAATATTGATATCTCATGAGTGATGCTTTTCTATTAAAGGAACAACAACAAAAAACATATTTTTGTCCTTTTAATATGTAGGTATTTGAAAGTGATTTAGATACTGCTAGAATGGCTATGGTAAGAGGAAAAGATTGTCCTTTAAAGATAGGACAGTTAAATGTCATCATAATTTAAAGTATTTAGCATTAAGAGAAATTTGTTCCCAAGGAGTAAGAGTAAAAATTACATTTTTAAGAAGAAGAATGTGATTTGGCCTTTAAAGAAAATGTACCATGGTCAGTGACTGAAAATGTAATGATATATTATTGTAGAGGTGATAGCATAAGGGTTATCCTTAATGACTCTAAAAAAGCATTGCTACTTTAAACACAGACTGCCAAGGTAGAGTTAAATACATTTTTAAAAAGTATATGTCAATAAAATTCCTCTCCTAGGTATATACCCCAAAGAAATGAAAACAGATGTTGAAACAAGAACTTGTACATGAATGTTCACAGCAGCATTATTCATAAAAGCCAGAAGGTGGAAACAACCCAAATGTCTATCAACAGATGAATGGATAAACAAAATGCATTATAGCCATACAATTGAATATTATTCAGCCATAAAAAGAAATGGAGTACTGATACATGTTACAACAGGAATGAGCCTTGAAAACATTATGCTAAGTGAAAAGAGCCAGACACAAAGGCCACGTACTGTATGATTCTATTTATATGAAATACCCAGAATGGGCAAATCCATAAAGATAGACAGCCTATTAGAGGTTGCCAGGGGTTGCGGGGGGAGGGGTACAGGGGAAGTGACTGCTTAATGGATACAGGGTTTCCACTGGGGGCGATGAAGACATTCGGGAACTGGATGGTCGTGATGGTTGTATAACATCGTGAATGTACTTAATGCCACTGAATCGTACACTTTAAAGTGGTCAAAATGGTAAATTTTATGTTACGTGTATTTTACCACAATAAAAAGGCATATATGCATATGCATATACGTATTTATTTAAGCCTCTCGTCCATAATAGTGCAGTAATTGTAAATTAAATTGAAGAAAACTTTAAAAATTAAGAAAATATAAAGAAATGCAAGCCATTCATAATTACACCATTCTGAGATAACCACTGTTAATATTTTGGAATTATTTCTCTTAATTCTTTGTCTTTGTATCCATAAAACTGCACATTTGTTTATGTAACTGAGAGCATTAAATTTCCGGTCACTATTAAAAAGATTATGTTTGTTTATGGTTTATCTTTGTATTCAAGTTAATTATTTATATTGTGAATTTCCTTTATGAGAGTCAGTCTGTATTATGAAGGTATCCGTTTGACTTTGAGAGTTTTCACCTTATCAAATAGGTACAGCTTTTCTTCCAAGAATGAAACCTCCTACTCACCATACGTATCTAATTTTAACCTGAAATGCAAAGTTCTCTGTATGTTTATGCCAGAGGGGGAAACAGGAGATGATTACAGAATTTCAACAGAGAATTCTTAAATCAGGCATCAGTAATAAGTATGTTTTCTATAAGCAGAAGCCTGTAGCAGGGCTTTTCTGGAGGAAGTACGGTTTTGAGAGTTGACCCCCACTGGTGAAGCGTGTTACTGCAGTAGAGTTCCTAATTAAAGGGATGAAAATGCCCAGATCAAAGCAGGGAGAGGGCAAAGTCTAGAAATCCCCAAGGGTAGAGTTAGGTAACTTCAGTAACAAGAAAGACACCCCTGTGGTCATGAGGATGAGGGACGTGACCATGAGTAATAGACACCTGATTTTCAAATGATCAGGAAACGAGTGAACTGCCGCAGGGCAGGCAGTTACTCTCTTCTTCATCCAAGGTTTTTAACTCAGCCTGTTGGGGGGACATGTCTCTAATTTTTTGACGGCAGTTAGTGGGAACGTAGGATTTACATCAGACTTTGTTTTAGAGGCTAGAATGCTTCCGTTTTATGATGTGAAGAGCATTTGATGAATGGTTTCATAAAGGGATGTAATTAATTTCAAGTCACTCTCGAATTGACAGAATGATCAGTGATGCTTCCATCTGTAATATTTCCTCAAAATAGCAATTATACATTTAAAATGAGTGGCTTTAGGTCGCCTCTCAAGGAAATCTGGGTAGTCATTAAAAACAACAAAACCCTCCACAAAAGACTGTAAAGACAAATGGCAACAGGGACCCCTCCCGCCTGAGAACTGCCGATCATTGTCCGCATCAAGATCTACTTTATTGCCCTGGTAGTAGATATGAGAATGAGGAGTCAATGATTTGGGAAAAACTTCATTAACTGCTAAGTTGAAATGTCTACCTGCAAGGCTAAAATGGTCGTCAGAAGGGAAAAATTGCTCCCCTAGGGAGAGATCCGAAGTGATCTGTCTTGTGTTTGAACACAGAAACGTATCACCGTTGTGCTGTGTTCTCTAATTGACAGCACTCTCTTAATTCCGAATGGCAGGGTGGCTGCCAGGCATGGTGCTTTAGAAAAGAAAGCTCATGCAGCATGTTGGAGTCCCCCAAAATGATACGGCGCCTAGAACTTGTGTAGTTACCACCATTGGGGAGTCGTGCTTCCTTTTAAAAATCTGAAAGTATATAAAACAAATGACATCATAGTACTTGGAGTTTGACTCCAGGGGTAATTCTAGATGTGTCATCTACTAGCTGCTCATTTTCAGGACTATATCAATGAATAAGCTTTTTTTTTGTTTGTTTGCAGAAGAACTTGTATAGCAAGTGTGCTACCAGTGATCTGGTGGGGAACTAATGCAGCAATTAGCTGACAGACGTCAAAATATTTTGTAAATTGTAGTCAGACATCTTTTATCTCTGCTCTAGAGATAAGATCATATTGAAGGCATGAGGAAGAAGGATTTTCTGTCTTCTAAAGTAGACCTTTAGCTCATATTTCAATTGATGAATGACATTTTCACACATCATAGGGCACTTTTTGCTCTATCTAGCTCCCCGGATCACTGAGATCTCACCTACACATACAGCTGTCACTCGTGGTCTGAAGGCAGACCTCTCCTTTTAAGTACCCAACACTTACCTGGAATCAGCCCATGCTGGGTGGGGCTGACCAGCATGATTCTTGTGTGATGCCAAGAAATCTGTCCTCAGACTATAAAGCTAGACCCCAAGCCCCCTGGTCTCACTCTGTCCCTCGAGTACCCAAGCGTCTTTCATTGTGTGTGAGCTTGCAGGACTCGTGGTACTCAGGAGAGCTGCACTTCATTTTCAAAGCAACCTCCAAAGCACAGCTCTTGAGTGATCCCAGCTCCATTTCTGACGTGTTCGGCTACAGTTAATAATAGGGCGCTTTTGTAGCAGCCTTCATGAGAGTAAACAGATGAGATGAATAAATCAGCTACCGTCATTATCTCTCATATATTTTAGATGTTCTTGTTCTTCTTGTCACCTTCTCTCCCCACTTAAAGGTTTACATTTTTTCTAGCACCTCTTAATGTTCCACCAAAAACAGTGTTCCCATTCATACACAGACGATTGGCATGACTCACAGAGTCACCAAGCGAAATGACTTCTCGTGGTATATGTTCTGTCAACCCCCACCCTTGTGGTTCTTTTTTATGATATATGCTGTTTTTTGCTTCTCCTCTAACTTAAGATTTCTGCCTTTATGTATATATATTATATACAAATATATATATATATATATATATATATATATATATATATATATATAGGCTTCATACATTTAGGAAAATGTTTTTCACAGTATTTTCTCAGAGACCTTGAGATTTTTGTATGTTACTATCCTTGCGATAATGTAGCCTTTGTCCTCATGCTCTACTTTAAATGTTTTTTCGAGTGGCTTCGCGCTTCCTGGCCATCTAGAAAGAATTTGCTGTGAATCAACAATTCAGTGTATCAGAAGCCTAGAGAGGAAGCAAGCCGAACAAAGCAAAGTAACTTCTAGAAGGTGATTTAATGCATAAAAATTTCCACTAGGTAGTGGTGAAAATGGTGACAATTCTTAGTGAAATGGGCTGTCTTTGTAGTCCATTCTCAGGCCTCCTCCGATCTCTTCCTGCTTCCCACCTAGGGTGTTGTTTTCCTGCTTCTTCCCCCAAATCCATAAACTCTTCCAGCCCTTGTGCTGGTAGTTCCATTCCAGTCTACTGTTTCCTGTACAGTTTGCCTATGTGTGTCTCCCAGCATTTAATAAAAAACACTGAGTTTGGGGAATGACTTTCCAAAATTCCTCACTGCCGCCACCCAGCTCAGTGACCTTTCTGGATCTCTGTTTCCTCACCGGGAAGCTGGAAAAGTTGGAGTAGATAATTCCTAAGGTCTCTCTGGATGCTGACAGAGTCTGACACTTGTTATTTCATTTTACTTCCAGAGACTGAATCACTACTAGCCATTTAGAAATCATAAGAGGTCCCTAGGTTTTAAAATGTCCATTGCCAACTTAAATGTGGGTAACAAAACGTGAGTCCCGTTTTTTAAATTTTACATTCTAGATTTCTTTTTCACAGAAGATTTCTCTTTAGGAAGAGAAATACTCTCTTCTAAACAATGAAGGCTTCTATTGCATCATCCTCTGTTTTAGAAGTCAACATTCTATGTATAAATCTAAATTAAGCAAATGTTAGGAAACGCTTATTCACTTTACAAATAAATAGTTTCCTTTGCAGGAGGACGCACTTGCACTATAGGGTTTCTTTATCGTCTTCCTCGTGACTTAATTCTAATTAATTCCTTTATATTCGACCCATGTGGCATTTTTTAGGAACAAATCCTTTTTGTAGACTGATAGAACCATATTGAGTGAGAGACTCAATGTACAGTTCTAAGCTGTATAAGGTTTTCCTTAGTTTCCTATCAAGCAAATGACATTATTTTCTGTGGGGTGCATTTGCAAGAGGAGTACCCTCCTCCCCCACTCCAGCCTTTGAAAAGCAAACTAAATCACATCTCTAGATTTAAAAAAAATTATAACTTTAGTTACTTGTCTGTAAATTCACTCCCTTCATCATTCCCTTTTTTTAAAAATGGTAGGAATGCATTTTTCTAACTTTTGATGAAAAGCAAGCTTTTTATTTAAAGGTCACCTGTGTTGCCTGAACTTTCCTTGGAAAGCTTCAGGATGTTCAATTTTTAAGAAATGCTCATTATAATTAATCATTACTGAGAATTGGGGTTTTTTTCCCTTAATTGCACTCTGAGCTTGTCACTTGTTCTCTGTGAAACCTTAGAGGAAGAACAGTTTCTTTCATTGCAAATGGTATATAAACATGTTTGGCTTCATAGCTTTTCAAAGCACCTCTTCATTAGCCATGCTTTATTTTAAAATCTTAACTTATTCTTTAAAAGTTCATGGGGGGTGATTTTTAGCTAGTCCAGGTATTTTAGAGTTGTGCGTCTGCTATTAGTTAAAATTAATGTTATCAAATTGTTGTTCAGTGGCCTTTGTGAAATAAATTGGCAGCCTTGTGTTCCTGATAGACAAGATGTCTCAGTCTCCTACATGAATCAAAATTGGCACTAATTGGTCCTTTAGTAAGCTCTGCAAAAGCCAAGAAATTGGTCCATGGAGAGTGAACTAATTTCTAAGCCAAAGGTGTCTAATTTGCAGGGGGTTTAGAGAAGAGCAACACATATGCATTTTGGTCAAGGAGACCTCTGCAGTTGTTTTCACAACAACGGAGAGGAAAAAAACACGCAGCTGAGATAGATGGTGAAGCAAGAGTTTTCATACTAGAATATATTAAAAGGTTACTCATGCCCAAGTGATGGCTTTGCAATCAATTACCCTTTTTGATTTATTTTTGTAGTATTTCTTCTGCTTTTAAAAGCTTCTCACTTAAAGGAGATTTGAAAGCAAGTTCCACCTACAGGATGTGGTCAGATAATGGATAAAAACAGCGTAACAATATGGTCCTTGGCGGCCTCTCAGTTGATTCAAGACAAGATTATTTTTTAAGTCACTAAGGCAAGAGTTGTCTCTAGGTGGTACTAGGATTACAGGCCATCGTTATTTTCTCCTTTATACTTGTTGAAAGGGATTTGTTTTGGTAATATGCATGCACTATTTTTATAAGTAAAAAAGTCCACGTCTATGATTTTTAAGGTTTACAAAAGTAAAAATTACTGAGAAAAAGCAAACAAAACACCAACCCGGAATTGCAGCAACACTGTTTTCAAAATTTTTTATTTGGCCAGATTCTGAAGTGGTCATTATTAAACCATTGTTAAGTGTTAATCAGATGGGCACCTTCAAAATTTCAGACTTAAATTCTGAAACTGCTGGGTGGATTAAAGCGATGAGGGATCAGAAACACTCTACAGAGGATTTGATGGGCAGATCTGGACAGCATGTAGTCCATATTATTTTTTTTTTAGTAGTTAGCAGGATTGGGGGAAGTGATTCATTAGGATCTGTACAAATTGTCAGCAGCCTTTATGATGAAAATGCTATTTTTTCTTACCCAAATAAGGATTATTTAAGAAATAAGGATTATTTAAGAAAGAAACTTGGAGGAGACCCACTCTGGAGTATTTTCCTCATTTCTTGGAATTTGCTTTCATTGGGAAGAGGAAGAGTCAGTCTGCAGAAAGCTGAGCTGGGGGAAGGGGCTATGAGTGAACAAGTCGAAGGTGCTGCCTTGTGGGTTTTGTGCTTTTAGGCAAAATATGACTGATGGCTTTGTCCTCCTATGAATATCAGAAACAGCAGACACATGCGTTATCCAATGCAGTGTGTTTGTGTCTGTGGTACCACGGGCTGCTTTTGAGAGAGCATGTGTGTCTCCTGCGATGCCAGCCTCTGAAGGTTAGGGGGTTTGCCAAACACCCTGAGCGCCTCTCATTAGGAACAGAGTCCTTTCATTCAATTCAGTGGAACTGGCATGTTGAGCCTGGCAGGTCAGTCTTATGTGAATGACCAGCGACTGGCTGCTTTGTTAATTGCAGAACCTATTTTTGCCAAATGATATCAGCAACAAAGCCATGTCAAACAACCTTCAATTCTTTGACCTCCTGATATTTTTTATTTTATTCAAGGTGAGCCCACTGGAAATCAGTGCAGCGAGCTATGGCCCTCCTTGTACAGGGAAACACAACATTTGGTTCTGAAAGTGGGGGAAGAGTGGGGCTAACTACGACATTTGCTAAGACACGATGAACCCGAGGGAGTAAATTGGTTTTATTGACCGGGATTTGAGCAGGGGCAGATTTAGTGTTGAGGGTCAGGACTGTGTAGGCAATTGTGGACCCAAATGGTCCAAGGCTTGCATGGAGCCTAGTCCTCTTGGCCAGAGCACATTCGATACTCACTGATGCTCCTAGCCAGATGACTCTCTTGCACGTTTCAGCATATCTGGATTGTCGGCTTGCTGATTAGGCTCACAAGTAAAAGCAAGACCCTTTTGTAGTGCTGCTAGTGGATTATAGGACTCAAAACACTTGCCTTATAGACAGACTAGGGTATTTTAAACCTTGACTATGTTATTATGCAAAGCATAATATAGACCATGTATTATGATGGGGTGGGAGAGGGCACTTTTTTTTAATGCTCCTATGTCGAGAGTCACTGCATTAGGGGATAGTAGTTTTAAATGAAGCCGCATTTCTAACAAGGGACCAGATAACGAGGATAAATGAAATCTGCAGACAGTCTAGAAGCTTCATTTTAGCCATTATTTATAATCTCTTCTCCTACCCTTTTTACTATGTAGCAAAATTGATTAATTTGTGCGGATCTCATCTCCCTGTGCCCACGTGCCCTCTGATAGAGGAGCGAACAAATAGAGAAATGGACAAGAGAGGAAAGAGGATGAGGCCGAGGCCAGGTGGAGTTGGGGATGAATAATCCCCACACTGAATAATCAACCCCAGAACAATCAAGATATATTTTAGGGCCCTAACATTAATCTTGATATTTAATCATTCTGGGCGATGTTCAAAACAAAAGATTGCATAATAGCATTAATAAAAATCACTTGCTGTGGAGAGGTTCGGAATAAATATGGCTTTCTTTGTAGCATGAGAGAGGAATCTGTTGCACCGCTCTTAACGTTCGCTCAGCACACACAGATACAGCTCTGTTTAATTCCATATCCTCTTATCTATAAGTCCTACATTTAATTTACTACCATTTGAGTTGCTTTATAGCTTTGCTTAGCAAAAGTACAGTCTTGATTAAAAGGATATTATCACAGCTCATGAACCTTGAAAGCATTTTTTTTCCCCCCTCAGACCTTCTAAGAATTTTGAAAATGACCCAAAGACTCCGATAAGGCTGGATGCACACGTCTCCAGTTCTGGCCCACCTGGCTGTACTTTGGGCAATGGTAGTTAGCAGGGTCTGGTGATGTCGTTTTTCCCATGTGCCAACCCCTTATCCATCCCCCCAAGGAATGGCCCGTTATTGCGATGCAGTCGATGCAGTCGTAGGGCAAGTTTGCTGCAAGGAATCCCAGACCCCTGGTGAGCGGATCTCTTATCTAGCTGCTACGGCAACTGTGGCCTTTGTCTCTTGAGATGCTGCTGGCCCAAAGGATTCTCCAGTCTGTCAGAGGGGGGTTCGGTTATTATACATGAGGATTACATTTGGGAGTCGCAGCTGTGACAGATGCCTGCCTCCAACAACACAGAATTCGTTTTGGTGCTCATTTCAGTGGCGATGACTTAATTTGCAAAGCCAGTGATTTCCACAGGTCGGCCAGATTCGGTCATTCTCCACAGCAGGCTATTTCCCACTCTCCTCTTTTAATTGAGCAGTATGACTGTTTCCTTCTGGGAGCAAGGAAAATGCTGTCGCTCAACAGGTGACAAAAGGCATAATAATACTTTGATTCTGCTCAGAACATTATTACCATTCTCCCGATGCCACTAGTGGGAAAAAAAAAAATGAAGTCACTCTGGCTTCGGCTTTCTATCTTTGCGGAGGGTGTTTTTGACCTATGAGATAACTTACTTCTCACAAAGGGAACACTTGAAAATCACGATACTTGCAGTTCAATATACGGGGGCTTTCAATCGTTCAGAATCATAGGAGCACAGAAAAGAATTTTAAACGTTGTAAGTGGGGTCCTAATTCCAAATGGGAGAATTTTGATAATTTTCCTATCAAATTTGATAGTTGGGCCTTCTTAAAATACAAATGTAAATCAGTTGTACTCATGAATAATTTTGATTTTGGTCAGCGTGTCCTTCTAGCTTGGTCTTAACCTCTTCACATAGCTGTATCTTTATTAAGATATTACCCACGTACCATACAGTTGGTCTTACCTCTTTTCATTATTAAATTACTAGGCTTTAAAATCTCTGTAATTTTTGTTGAAGAACACAGAATGTACTCCTGTGAAGAAAGGATTTATGTCTAAATCACCTCCAATTTGCCTAAATCGCTTTTTTTTCCCCCAATAAATAGCCACAGTTTGTCGGAGCTAGACTGATTATTAGAGGTTATCTAGTTAACCCAGAAAAAAAAATCACCTGGGGCGTTATTATTTTTCCAAACCACACTTGGTGAAGTACAAAACCTCCTGCCATTCTGATAAGCTGCGGCCCCCATCCTCACCCCGTGCCAATTAAATAGCACTGATTTAGTCCAGCATCCTCATCTCACAGACAGGGAAACAGTCTTTCACTCACAATTTTGATTAGACACCTTAATAAACACCAAAATTCTTTTCAATTTTAACATGACAGAGTTTTGATAAATGGAGTCGAAGATGCAGAATTTACCTCAGTGAATGATGGGAGCATAAATTATATGTGCCGTTATGTTTTTAAAAACAAATGATGAAGGATCTGATATGTTGAAGGAAAAAAATTTCAAAGTCACTCATCAGAAAGGCAGTATACAGAAACGGTTGCAAATTTGTCATTGTCTCAGTACCATGTCGGGCACTGGGGAGATTAGTAGATGTCCTTTATCCTGGAAAGGCCTGATAGCTAAGCACTCATATTTCTTCTCAGCTGTCCAGAGCCATTTCCCACAGGGTATGGGAGGCCTTATTGTGTTAGTTTTTAAACAGCTGCCCTGATTGCATTTTCAGCAGAAGGAGATTCATGCGAATACTGATCTTAGATAGAAGAAAAGAGCCACAGAGATAGGCTTTCATAAAAAACATAAACTGATCAGAAGATCGGACAGACGCTAATGGATGGATGTGCAGAAGACCTGGGAGGAAAAATGAAAAGGATTTCCCAGAGGAGGTTTTGTTGTTGTTGTTTTGCCTTTTGCCTTTTGAGGGCCGCACCCGCGGCATATGGACATTCCCAGGCTAGGGGTCGAATCGGAGCTGGAGCTGCCGGCCTACACCACAGCTACGCGGGATCCGAGCCGTGTCTGCAACCTACACCACAGCTCAGGGCAACGCCAGAATCCTTAACCCACTGAGCGAGGCCAGGGATCGAACCCGCAGCCTCATGGTTCCTAGTCGGATTCCTTTCCACTGCGCCACGACGGGAACTCCAGAGGAGTTTTTATTCTCTGAAAAAGGCCAGTAAGCACAGAAGAAGCAAAAGAAGTTTTCGGGGACCCCCTCTGCCTCTTCTAGACCTTGACAATCCATACAGATGTATGGGTGTAACCGCCTGCTCTGCAAAGAAGCCTCTTTCTCAGGTAAAAATGTTTACCTGGTCTTAACATCTTCCCTCCAGGACCTTGGACGATCTTAACCTCCACGTGGGAACCACTGATCTAAACAACCACAGATTGGGGAGAAGAGAATGGAGAGGTTATACTTTTGAAATGCCATTTTTATTATCAGTGTATCTAAGGACGTCAAGAACTTTTTAATGATCTTTCCTCTCTGCACTATTATTCTCTGTGAGACGTGAGGGGAGAGGACAGCTTTCTTCTGGTTGAATGTTACCTCAAAGAAACAATATGTAACTTTTCTTAAACCATTGGCAAGAAATTGCACACACTTACTTACTTAGACTCTTTTTTAGGGCGCCACCAAAAGTTTGTCTGTTTCACGTGATAAAGTTATAGTGGTCTCTGGGTTGGTATATGAGAAGCTGTGCAGAAACGCCCTGCCCTGAAGCAATTCACAATCTTTATTGCTTTTAGATTTGGTAGCAGCTTTGTAGATAGACGGTGAGGGTTTGCCACTGGCCATAATACATTTTTTTAGAAATACAATCTGTAATGGGTAAGCTCATAGGATCTGGTTGGATTTTTTTTTGGGGGGGGGGTCTTCTCTGTTTGTTTATGTACATACAAGTCAAGGTTTACTAGACAGTTTGGGATGGGAATCAGCAGCCCCAGAAATGTGGGGACTTCATCTGAAACGGTGATCATCCCTGAAAGCAGGAGGGTTGTTTGCTCTCTCCCTGAAGTCACTTCCCTGGATCTTGCCCCTTATTGTCATGAGCCACAAATTGGGGCAGGGGCGGGGGAGGGCAGGACTCTTGGCGTTGATGGTCTTATTCTGCACCCAGGCGCAGCATGGTGGTTCTGGTTCTAAACAGAATGGCGTGGCCCAGCGCATGTTGGTCACATGCACATCGATGTTTTGAGCCTCCATGGCTGTCATCACGACCTTCAGTCCCAAAGTCAGTGTCTCGGAAAGAGAAAACAGACATGCCCTTCCAAAAACAAGGGGAAAGGAAGAACTGCATTCTCTTGAAAGTTAAATTATAACTTTTTCTTTCTGTTTCTATGAAGAAGACTGTACTAATAAAACTGCCAATTTCTTTCAGGTGGGTGTACATGGCATTAGAATAGAATTCATCAATGAAAAAGGATCAAAACGCACCGCCACCTACCTACCGGAGGTTGCAAAGGAGCAAGGTCATTGTTGTACTTTATTTCATATGATCTGGTGAAGAATTGAAACAAATACACAAATTGAAATGCGCTATCTGACCTTGCAGTTTTATCTGATAATTGATCACTGTCAAATTAATGATAAGAAATGACTCTTCCCTCACTGCCACTGCAATGTCTGAATGAAATCGGTGACTTCACACAAAAGTTGCACCTCTGCACTAAAGTTTGACGGCAAAAACATACAAAAGTGTACTTTCAAAAAAAAAAGCAAAGATTTGTAAAAATTGAGTGTTGTTTTAGGCAGTGGTTTGCTATGAATTTGAGGTGCCATCTTCCCATATTCCACTGTACTCTAGCCTCGTGGCATAAATCAGCCTTTCGCTTGGCGGCCAGCCACGCAGTTCATTGTCAGTATCAAATGTTTCCTTCTTAGCTGGTTCCCATTACTTCCTGTGCTGCCGTTACGATCGTAGGTTTCCCATGAAGATTAGGAGCATTGAGAAAATATGAACCATTTTTAGTGTTTTACATGTTCCTAATCAAACTTTTTTTCCGTTTTACCGCCGTAGCACACACCTTTATGAGTTACCACTGCCACACAAAATAACATTTCACTCTGCACTGTCCTCTCCTTTCCACCCACTGCTAAATTCTGGTGTCAGGTTAGCTCAAAGCAATGTCTCTTCTTTATCTCATGGAGCGTTTCCTCTCATCAGAAAGCATTTGTACTTCGTTTTCCCATATCTGTTTCATGTAAATGTGAGATGTATAACTGCCAAATTTAATATCATTAAATCCCCCCCACACCCCCAAACGAGAGAGTCAGTCTTTCAAGCAGCTATCTGAAGATCTGGGTTGCTTTAGAAAATGTCTTAATTCTGTAGTTGCATTCCGTGACTCTGTAAAGCAGACCTGAGAGGTAGAGGGCCTCGGGTATGAGTATCCATCCTGTGTCAGAAACAATAAAAACGCCTTTGAATACTGCACACAGATGCCCTTGATCGACTACAGAAGATGCTGCTAAACATGGCAATGACCATGAGTTAGTGTGGGAGTCCTAACTACTACTGCGTTGGCTCAGTGAGGCTTTTCCCTCCCTTTTAAAGCTGTCCCTGGTGGAGGAGGGCACAGCGTTTGTGGTTTGTTATGTGAGACACGACAGAGCCGTTACTGCCAGCCTCTTGGGTTCCTTGCCTCCGAATGCGGTTGAGATAAAGAGGCCAAGGTTGCTAGCCATCGGGGGTATAGCTAGGATATAAGGCGTACTGGGCGGTACCTGCTTCTGTACCCGATGCAGCCTTAGCTCTTCTGTGTGACTGTTTTTAGGACCAAAGGGGTTGATGGCATTTGGTGACAGTGATCGCTGACCTCTACAAAGTCATTTTGTATTTGACCACAGGTGCTCGTTACATGTGCTTGACTGGTATTTTATCTGGTCTACTCTCCACAGGATGGGACCATATTCAGACCATAGACTCCTTACTGAGGAAAGGAGGATACAAAGCTCCGATTACTAATGAATTCAGGAAAACCATAAAACTGACCAGGTACAGAAGCATTTCCTAGTGCAAGGCTGCCTAGTACATTTTGATGTGTATACCTGTAACCTTTTGATTTCTTTGGTCTCTCTAACTGTGCTTGCTTCTCTTTTCTGAAACAGAGTGGAAATGAATGGCTGGGCCATACTGAGGGGCGGATAACAGTGGAACCTCTGCTTGGCAGCAAAGCCTGTATGATGTATGGGCCCACCCAGCCCATCTTCACTCTGTGTGATTCCTCTGGCTTTGCAGAAGCCAGCCCTCTGAGCCTTTAGACTGCATTATTGAAGAAAGTGGCCTGAATTAGCTACCGGTTAGCTTTTGCCATTGCTTAGCAGAACCCCAGGATTCTGATAAGCAGTCCTCAAATTTGAATTTCACCTTAGAACTTTGGCAGTGATAGAGAGCTTGCTGGAAAACACAATTGAGCTAGACTCGCACATGCTAAATGAATTTCTGCACGGGCCAATAGGGGGACTTATTTTAAAAGGAAAAGATCGAACATTTTCGGAAAATGGGTTGCTGTTTCCATTTCTTTTCATTCCACGGAACCACATGGAATGCCTGTAGTTTAAAAACGGACTCTTCTCAGCTCTGAGGAGTCACAGATTTGAAAATGCCTCCATCTCGGCTTTCTCTGAGTTCACTTTCTAGGAGAACAGAAGGGCATGTACAAAAATAATTGTTAATATAAGACAGAATGTGATGGATGATGTGAGCTCATGGAGTAGGGAAAGAGGAATTCCAGGAGGGGTTGGGGATAACAGAAAATTCCAAAGAGGAGATAGATTTGAGGCTGGGCTTGAAGAATGAGTAGACTCTTTTGACAGGTGGAGAGTGGGGAGGAAAGGGATGCACTTAAACGGAACTTTGTGAGTCAAGGTATGTAGGTGGCGAGGTACAGAGCAAATTCGTTCAATAGTCTGATCGGGTTGGTCTTTCAGTGTACATAGGGAAGGCGGTCACTGGGCCAGATGTGGTCCAGAAGGTAGGTCAGGCCAGTTCATGGAGAATATGAAGGTTAAACGTGATTCCATAGGCACTTGGTAGCCATCGAAGGGTTTGAACAGATGGATTTGGGGACATGTAAGATTGAAATTGGAAATAGGAAAATTCATTGGGAGACATCCACACTAGGTGAAACGGGAGCCTCAACATGAGCTGTGGCAGTGTGCTGGGAAGAAAGGAGGGAAAGGAAAATATTGGGGAGGGGGAGGAAGACTTAGTCATCACTCAGAAGGAGGGAAGGAGTTCCCTTGTGGCTCAGTGGGTTAAGGATCCAGTGTTGTCACTGCAGTGGCTCAGGTCACTGCTGTGGTGCAGGTTTGATCCCTGGCCCAGGAACTTCTGCATGCCACAGGCGCAGCCACACACACACACACACACACACACGCAAATGCACAAAATCTAAAAGAGAAGTAGGGGAGTTCCCGTCATGGCTCAGTGATTAACGAACCCAACTAATATCCATGAGGACGTGGGTTTGATCCCTGGCCTCCCTCAGTGGGTTAAGGATCCGACGTTGCCATGAGCTGTGGTATAGGTTGCAGATGTGGCTCAGATCCCACGTTGCTGTGGCTGTGGCGTAGGCCGGCAGCTGTAGCTCCGATTCGACCCCTAGCCCGGGAACCTCCATATGCTGCAGGTGCAGCCCTATAAAGAAGACCAAAAAATAAGTAAAATAAAAAAAAATAAAACAGAAGCAGGGAAGATAAGCAAGTAAAGTCTTTCATCTAATAAAAGGGGCCAAAGCAGTCTCTTTAACCAAGAGAGGGAGCACAATGAGGAGAGTCCCACGTGTGCGTTGATTCTGGGCTTGAAGTGCTTCCTGACTTATCTGTATCGAAATGTCCAATAGGTCACTGAACACGTAGGTGCGGAGGGCTCATGGCCAGAGACGGGGATTTGAGATCATTGGGAAGGAGGACATGGTCGAAGCTGTGAAGCCCAGGTTCACTGAGCCTGGACAGAGCATAGGGTCAAAGGAACCGAAGGTGGAAATGTAGGAAAATTCTACAAGGCAGGGCTAGGAGGAGCAGCCAGAGACATAAGGAACAGTCAGAGAGGCAAGCAGAGAACCAGGGGAGTATAGAGCTGTAGACCACCAGGCACAAGGGAGCTTCCAAAAGGGACTGGTGAGCAGGGTCCTAATGGAGCGGCAGGACGGCCAGGTGGCTTCTGACAGAGCGGGTTTCCACGGAGGAGCAGCAGCAGAAGCCAAGAGGCACTGGGCCCAGGGGCAGTGTGGGGTGAGGGATTGAAGGTGGAAAATACATGTTACTCAGAGTTCCCATTGTGGCTCAGAGGGTTAAGGACCCGACATTGTCTCTCTGAGAAGGTGGGTTCGATCCCTGGCCTTGCTCAGTGGGTTAAGGGTCTGGCATTGCCAATGGCTGTGGCGTAGGCCTCAGCTGCAGCTCCAATTGGACCCCCAGCTTGGCACGTTCACATGCCATAGGTGCAGCCGTAAAAAGAAGAAGAAGAAGGAAAAAGTACATGTTACACGTTATGCTTCTGAAAAGTGTGGCAAGGAAAAGAAACCTGGAGATGGGAGAAAGAGGGTTTAGATACCATGACAATTCAGACAGTTTTTTGGTTGTTACTATTTTCCCTTAATGGCAAGACCTGAGGTGTGGAGAGAAGGAAAGGACTGGAAAAAGAGGCGGCGACGGAAGATCCCAGAAGAAAAATGCCATGCATGCCTGATAGTAAAAGGCTGGCTTTCCCCTGTTCTTACCTGCTAGCCGACCAGAGCCGCGGTGGCAATACCATGTCTAGAGCAATTTAAACAAGGAGTAGCAGAGGGCAAAGGTCCCGGACTCGGACTCCCGGATCCTGATCTCAGCTCTGCTGCTTCTTAGCTGTGTGACAGCGCACACGTCCCTTCTTCTCTCTAGGCCTGTTTCCTGATCTAGAAAAGTATCTCGAAGGGTCTCTCCAAGCGCTGGCTTGCCCCTATCACCTATTTCGTGACGTTAACCCTGACTCTTCCCTGACTTTCTTTCAGGTACCGTAGTGAAAAGATGACCTTGAGCTACGCCGAATACCTTGCTCATCGCCAGCATCACCATTTCCAAAATGGCATTGGGCATCCCCTTCCGCCGTACAACCATTATTCCTGACACTGAGCCGCACAGCCAGTCACTGGGCCTCTCTGCAGACCTCTTCCCAGGAGACCCTACCCCTTCTTGGTCTAGCTATCTCTTTTACTGTACCATTTTATGATGATAGTTTCCGTTGCCATGGTGAAGCTTCGACATCGTCAGTTAAGATCATCATGGTAACGGGTAGGAAAGTGGCATTTACTAAGAAGATCCTGTTTTATTATTTTAGATCATTGATTTTTTTTTTTTTTTTGCAGCATATATGAATTTTGGGGTTTTCGTACCTTACAACCTTATATAGAATTTTGCTTTGCTATATCTCAGTCAGGTTTATCTTTCTGTCCTCCTTTGCCTGCCTTCCTGTCTCCTTTCCTTCCTTCCTTCCTTCCTTCTCTTCCTTCCTTCTTTTGACTGTGGATGGAAGACATTGTGCAGTTTTTAAGGATTTCATTTAGGTGTTTCTTTAGTTTTTTTCCTCAGTAAGACAGATCATTTTTGATAGCTGTGTTTGGGAGTAATTCATATCAGATTCAGGTATTTGTATATTACTCTTGAATTTGTCTAAAATTCATTTTGCTACGAGAGCTGAGTATGTGGGTCTTTCACTCCCTAAGTATATGTTTCTCCCATGGATAAAATAGATGAACTTTGCGTTCTAGTATAGAACATTCGAAGGTCCAAGACAGGACTTGTCACAGAGAGTGAGAAATCATTTATGCCTATCGTGCTGGGTATCATAGGAAAAACTGCCTCATCACTTTATAGAATCAACTTACAACCTAAAACACTGTTTTAAGGAAGTACAAGCTACCTTTGAAATATGCTACAGAAATCATTTCGAAAAGCAGCGAATATCAGGAAGAGAACAGATACAGAACTTTAGTGCCTTTGAGAAACTATAATTAAGTGGAATTAAGAGGGATTAGAAAAAAGGCAATTTAGAGAAATATTCTTGTAAAATTGTATTGTTTCTATATATGAAACAGCAGATTAGACAAATTGCTTACTCTTAAGTATTTTTTTAAGCTGGAAAAATTTATTTTGAGCAAATAACCAAAAAGAGACATTTGTCTATTATATATTAACTTAAATTTGTTAGCTTTAGGTTTCAGTAAGTCAGTCATGATTGGCCAGAGACAATTGTAGCTGCCATTTCAAGAAATGGCAAAGCTAATCTAGTGAAACAAAAGTTCATTCATGCCGTGCTTTCAGACATGTTTGTCATGGGGACAACACTGGAGTTTTAGAAATACTATAAAATCGCTTGAATCTCTTTCTGCACTACATATTTTAGATAGAAACACATTTACTATATTGATAAGATGTTATGTTACACCTATGAAAATGGATTGGCATTTAGATATATACCATATAGTACAGTTGTTGGAGCCCAGCTCATTTGCAGGGCGAGTTTTCCCGTGACGCATACATACAAAGAGAACTTCCTATTGTCAGCAGGAGGTCTGTATGTATATCCCCAGGGAAAACGATGGATTCTGGAGAAAGATTACCTTCATTTTATGGTAGTGAATATGTGTGTGTGTGTGTGTGTGTGTGTGTGTGTGTGTGGCGTGCGTGCGTATGCAGTATGTGTGTAAGAAAATTTTTTTCAAACAGGAAACAAATATATCAAGTGATGAATATATGTATGGAGCAGAATATATGGTCTAAAACTATGAGATGTCACTGAATATCAATATGGCATAGCTTATGCATGTAGTTGCTGTGACAGGTGACAGACTGCTAGTTCAGAATTTGAAAACCCTTTTCTAGTTTGTGTGATTAATGGGCTGAATTCCTTCTGCTTGTCCTTGCGGGAAAGCAAACTGCTTGTGTTTTTCGATGAGAGTTCTTAGGAGTGTCTTGATATTCCTTCATCCACAGCATCTGTTGTTGAAATAACCATTTTCAGTTGTGATGCCTTAACTAAGAAGCCAATTGTTAGCCTGAAATGGAATCTCAGTAGCCAGTTCCATTGAACCTAGACATGAGTCAGAGAAAGCTAGCTGTTGGGCTTTAGAAAGGGATTTTTGAGTCCTTTCATTTCTACTTGGGAGCATTTTGGAGCAGATTAGTCTTTTAGTATGAAAACAAGTGGCTACCTGATGGACATTTTTTTCTTGCCCTTATAGGGAAACTGAGCACAAGCTGAATGATATTGTCTGCTGCAAAAAAAAAAAAAAAAAAAAAAAAAAGAAAAGAAAAAAGAAAAAAAAAAGGTAAATAAAACAAGCAAACTGAAGAGAGACAAAATAGACCAATATTGATCCATCTTATCCATCATCTCATCAGTTCCACAGGCTCCTCATCCTGGGTGAGCTCATGGTTAGAAGTTCTTTTTTAAAGAAAAGATCTATTACATACATATATGTGTGTGTGTATACGTACACATACATACATACATGTGTGTGTTTATGTATTTAACGGTGCTAATCAATCTCGAGCAGGTCACGTGACTGGTCATGCGGACTCTAAAATCATATCAGATTTTTTAAAAAATTCTTGATATATGCAGATGTTATACAGATTTTCTTACCAGTGTAATAATGTTATACTGAAGAAATAACCATCCTGCAGGCTTCAGAGGACGAGGTCAGCAATATTTCCCACCATGGCTTGGGGGAAAAGGATAGTTTTGTCTCCTTTTGTATTCAGATTAATGCACAGTGCATTGTTGTGTCTAAGTAGCTGTTGACTAAAAGACTTTGTAGTGTAAAGGGTGTTATACAAACTTGTAATGGTGTGCTTCAAACAATTGCTAGATCCTTTCACCTTCGTCGTATATTATAAAGCTGTTAAATATGTGGTTTGAATGAACTTTGAACATGTTGAAATATGTAGCATGTGTTTTTAACTCAGACGAAGATTCTAATTGCACAGGTTGTATTCTAGCCAGTTGTGGTTTATTTTGTTCAGAAACACAAATGTGAATTGCACTCTTATCACCAGAATATTGTATAAGTTCAGTGATCTCGAAACAGCTCAGAAGTAATACTTGAACTTCAGTTGAGTAGCACAAAGTTTACATAGCCCCCCCTTTTAAATGTTAATCAGTTCCATCTCTGTTTTCTGTTTTCAAATGCAACTGGGTATTTTTTCCTCTTGGAAAATTGTACGTATTTTTGCTTTGGTATGTAGCAAAAGGCTTCCATTTCTGGAAGGGTTTTCTTATTCTTAAACTAAGGTCAGCCAGGTACCAGATTCTAAAAGAACAATTGCCACTCCCCCTCCCCGCATTAAGTGGCCTTCTGACTGCACGAAACTGTGCTACTGCCCTGCCCACCCCCCCCCCCCCCGCCCCGTCTCCCTGTCCAGAGAGGCCGGTGTAATCGATGGAGGAAGTGCAAGGCTTGCTCTCTACACACCCCCTCGCCCCGCCCCGCTTAAAGCAGTCGTGGGATTTGCAGTCCAGCTCATACAGCCCCCGTGCCCAGCACACCGGAAGTTTGTATACTGGCCTCTTTTCGTGTCTTCAAATGTGCAGGAAATGCGCAACTGTCATCTGGAATCGGTTCCATCTCTTCTGTGTGTTAGATCAAACCAAAGAAGCCCCCAGCCATGCCCAAATGCTGCTCCAAAAGCCTGCCTTCCTGTCCTTACAAAAACCTTGCAGGATTAAATGTGTTAACTTTTTTATTTTTGTACAGTTTCTAAGTGATTTTTGCTAGTGATGTTAAATTGAATTAAGTTTATTTGAGGGGTGTGAGCACCTCCTCCATTGAAATAAACTGGTGACTTTCCTTTTATTTTTTAAACGCGGAAACCCGTTGTGTGCCTCTCGATTTAAGGGTTTCTGATTACATTATTCTTACGACCAGCATTGATCCTTTATATACAAAGATATGTTTTCCTTGTTTTTTATTACTGTTTCAGAAGAAAATAAACCTTTTATTTTGCTCTGGACCCAGTAACTGCGCTGGTACATAGACGCACTGAGAAAACAAACTTTTGTAACCACCTCTGACTGTTTTTGTATATGAAAGTTGATTACTTTTGAAATATTTGGATCTAGTTTCTAAGTTATTTTAGTGTTTTATATGTTCCCGGAAATTACTTTGAATCGGTCACCAGCATAATGAGTTCTTGGTGATGCAGCGGTGAGACTTGTAATGAGCAAAAGCTACCTGGAGTAGCTCTTTTCCCCCCTTTCGTAGGACCCTGTTTTGATTACAGTAAGACATCACAGATTACCTGAAACCCCTTCAAGTATAACTAGATCCTCCTTCCTTCCACATCTAATTGCTTAATAGTTTGAAGAAACTATTGGAAATGGGCATTTTATATGACATGTATGGCTTTAAAAGATTAAAAATGAAGAAAAAGAAAAACGAGAAGGTTTATGTGGGTCTGTAAGGTATGGCTGTGGAAAGATATTGTAGTAGTTTTGACACTATTGTTATTACCTTTAAAATCATTTACCCAATAAAATGTTAAAACTGAGTTACCATTCGTTGTCTCTTTCTTTTCTTTTGTTGTCTTTTTTAGGGTCGCACCCGCGGCCTATGGAGGTTCCCAGGCTAGGGGGTTGAATCGGAGCTGCAGCTGCCCGCCTACACCACAGCCACAGCCACAGCCACAGCGCCACGGGATCCGAGCCCACTGACTGAGACCTCAGATCGAACCCACCTCCTCATGGATAGTAGTCAGGTTCGTTACCGCTGAGCCACAACGGGAACTCCCTAAATTTTTTTTTCTATTTCTTTCCAAACTGGAACTCGGGAAACCACACCTGCTTACAGCTGCTCCCCTACCATATGATCTGCTTAAGTCCTTCTTTGGCCCAGCCCTGAATCCTGCCTTGGTGGTAGAGTCTAGCCTTTATTGGACAGTCTCCCCTGGCCACGGATCTGAGGCAAGCGTCAGACTTGAGTTCCGGTGGCAGCATGGTCATACTTAAGCCAGCTCCAAATTCCTTCAAGATCAGCGTGTTCCTACTGGGTGTGAGCCTTGAGAGCCGGGCCGGGGGCTGCAGCAGCGGTGCTATCCAGCGCCACCATCCGGTGAGAGTAGGGAAGGCTTTCTTCTGCCATCAAGGCTTTGCCACATCCTCAGTATGGGGCAGTCTGAGAATGCCCAAGAGGTGGCCACTTGGAGCTTGTCCACACTCATACACACACTGCGCACATCCACTTTTCCACCTACGGTGGGGAAGGAGCTGAACCCCATTCACAACTGGAGCTTGGGGAAAACGCCTGCATAGCAGGCGAGGCAACTAGAGCTACCGACTTCCAAAGGCCAGATAGGGAGCCTGCGTCAAGCAAGGGCTCTCTGGGTGTACTGTCTCCATCAGCTGTTGCCTTATCTCTTCTTCTACAGGAAGGCCACCAAGGACATTGTTGAAATACCTCTGGCTCTTTCTAAATCATTTGCTGCCTCGGTTTCATCATGCATATTTCAGGATTAATTGCTAGTGACTATTATTCAGGGCAATTCTGTTACATTGCCCCCAAAGCCCCGCTCGCTCCCCGTGCGAATTTGATGACACGTGCTTGTGTCAATCACAGTGGCTAAAAACTGCCATCTCGGATCTAGGGGACCATTGTGGGTTGAACAGTGCTCCATCAGGGCAGCCATCTGCTCAGGGCCAGTTTCATCACTCATGTTTAATGGCACACAGGATTTTTTTTAATGATTTAAATGATATTAATAGGCTCAGGTAGAATGAAGTAATTTCATGAGCCCACAACATTCTTTTTTTGTAACATTAGTGGTTAACTCGTGGTCTGGACAGATTTTGCCTTTAGTAATCACACTCCGCCTACCGAGATTCTTCCCAGAGTTTCAGCATTTCCTCTTTAGCCTTCATGCCCCACTGGGCACCTTTTAAACGACTCCACTGCTTCGGTGGGCATGACTGTGTGCGATGCAGCAGTCAGTTCCTCTCTGTTGCTGGAAAATACGATCTATAGGCAAGGGGTCCCCTCGCTGGAGCTAGGGGGAAACCTGCTGTAAGGAAATCATAGCGAGATTCAGAGCCACCCGTCAGGACAGCCCGGTGAATGACTGCCACGCAGGGATTGGCTTCTCCCACTTGTTACAGCTCTGACCCCATGAGCCGAGATAAGCGAGGGTTTGGACCAAGCCCCGATGGCTTTGCATCTGTTTGCCCAGGCTTTTCACCGGCTGGAGCAATAGCTGAATGGGATGATGCAACTGAGGCAGGCCCGGGGTACACGGCTTTGGCCCCTCCATTCAAAGGCCTTCCTTGATCTCTAGCCCCTGGTACACTCCCCTGGTCCGAACCCCAAGCCTGTTGGAAGGAATCTTTCAAGAATCAGAAACAACCGCCTCAGCGCCCAAGCCAGTCCACCGCCTCATCCCAAGAACTTAGTTATAACTATGTTTAAAAGTGACCCTTAGGAACTCCTGCTGTGGTGCAACGGGATCGGGGGCATCTCGGCAGTGCCAGGACGAAGGTTCAATCCCTGGCCGGCACAGTGGGTTAAGGATCTAGTGTTGCCCCAGCTGCGAGTGGCATAGGTCATGACTGTGACTCGGATCTGATCCCCGGCCCGGGAATTCCATGTGCCGTGGGGCAGCCAAAAAAAGAGTTAAAAAAAAAAAAGACACAATATTTATTACTTTGAGTACATTGACTCTGCGTCTCAGATTGTTTAAAGGGACCCACCCAGAGGGCTGGTGGAGGGCATGCGCTTTATGTAAACAAACACTGACCTGAGCTCGCAGACTTCCATCGTGACGGATGATCACATCAGCCCGACAGAGGTTGGATGGAGGGAGGGTGCGCTAAGTCTGGAGCGCGCTGGGCGGTGGCTGCATTACGTGCCTCTCTGCTCACAATGGCCCTGGTGTCCTCGGGCTCCCGCGCCCACTCAAGAAGGACGCAGCCGAGTCACGAGGGGCTGGCAATTTGTTCAGTCTCTGGGCTCCCTCCATGCTGGGAGAACCTCTTCGCTTTTTAATCAAGATCTCAGCTGGCAGCTCGTTAGGTTACAAATAGGAGACTTTTAAAAAAAGAGTATTTCATTGTTATAAAGTACAAATGTATACCAGGTATTTAGGAAGGGGGATGAGAATGACAAGGCTGTTGGGGTGACTATAAAAACGGGTAACTGGGGTGACGACAGGTGACAGTTGCAGTCACGGTTTCAGCGCTCCGCTGATTTCCGTCTTGCTTGGGTTGTACAGCAGCGAGAAGGTCCTGACTGGCAAAAAGAAGAGGTGGTATCTTACTTGTACAGTTTTGTGAAGGCGAGTCCATCTTGGCCTAATTTATGAAACCCTGGTGCAGTCACAACCTTCGGAGCCGGGCCTGACAAGGCCTGCACGAAGTTTGGGCAGGAGAAGCATCATTCTTGAGGTCTGAACAGAATATACCAACCCGATGGGTCCTGCTGACCCACTGGCAGCCTTCAGTTGCCACTCTGAACGTAAACGCATTAGCTGTTTGCGTTAGGTGGGGTTTTTTCTCCGTTTTTATTACCGTTTTAAAATATTATGCATTTAAACACACATTTTTTTTTGAATCGGATGTTTATGGAAACTTCAATCCGTTCCAACAGAATGCCAGGTCCCACGGGATGATCTGGAAACCACTGCTGCAGGCCCAACATGCCCAGTTATTTTGAGAGCCTTTGGCAAAGCGTCATTTCATCTCCTTTTCCATTTTGGCCTTTTCCTCCCAAATGTCAGGCTCAACGTGATCCATCAATATTTACTGAGTGCCTGTCCCGCCCCCCCCCTCCCCCTGAGGCATGGCACCGTGCTTGGTTTCAGAATGAAGACAGTATCATTTTGTAAGACAAATTAACAGGGCACCCTGAGCTAAGAGTTGTGAGCGGCATACCAGTTTGGTCTAGCTGGCCAGAGTCATGCAGACGGGGGCCCAGGCGACTTCGGGCTGGCTTTATAGGGTTTCCCTGAATGGCTCCCTGCCTCAGAGTGGCATTAGAGCAGAGCTGCAGCGGCCCGGTTGGGAGACCACCCCGAAACCAGGCACAGTCGCAGTTCTTTGAGTGGAGGCAATGATTTGTTCCCACGAGGCTGTCTTGCTCCAGAGCAGGAACAGGCCAAGGGGGTTGGGAGACAAATGACGTGACTGTCTACGTACATGCACCATGGCCTTTGGAGGCGGAAAGTTTTGTTTCTTACGACGAAACTGCCCTCTGAAAGGCAGCAGCCCTGTCCCGTGACTGGGGAGAGAAACAAGCAAAGAGAGGCTAGGCCCTTTGCTGGAAGAGGCTGCCTGGAGGCCTGAAGAAAGTTTGCAGCGTGCCTGCTTCTGGAAAAATGACCCATAGGCAAAAACATCCGTTCGTGGGACAGGAGGAGAGGGAGGATAGTCGGGGCGCCCCGCCCAGACGGGGAAATCAGAGTCACTCTCTGAATCACCCGCTACCTAGAAAGGGCAGGAAGGCAGTATTAAATTTGGATACTGTAAAACAGGAAACGCGACTGGTTCACAATAGAAGGTTTCAATCACATCTGAACTGGACGGGAAGCTGCTGAGAGTGGCAGCCATTGCCCAAACGCCAGGCAGATTTGAGACTAGGAGCTGCTATGGCCACGTGCCCTCCAACTAGCATTTCCATTGCAAATGATATTCGGGAATGATCCAAGGTTAGCCTAGGGGTCCACATGGGGGAGTGGCTCGGCACAGGAGATCGGGGCGGCAATCAGAGGCCCCACTCCCACGCATCCTAGAGCGGGGTAGAAAGGGGGTCTCTGGACTGGGAAGAGCAGGGATCCCCTCTCCTGTGTGGAGGACGGTACTTCTGTGAGGGAACAAACGGTGCCCTAAACCTTCGCTATTCAAACTTCCAAACCAATTCCGGCGGAGAGACGCTGTCACCCCACGGGCAGAGGCCTCTGCAATGGCCCCTTTCCCAGAATCATGGTCCAGGACAGCAGCAAGTGGCCCTTGTGACCTGTGCCCATGAAGCCATGGCCCTGGGTGACTTGGTTCTTGTTCAGCTTGCCTAGCATGCGTGGTCCATGTGGTCGGAACAACGGGGTGGAAAAGCAGGACAGGGAGTTAATCGAAATGTTCACAGAGGATGGGGCTGCTCCTGCGGAGCACACGGGCCTCATCCGGCACGTCCTCCCCCATTTGGGATCGTACCACTCCAGAAGAATCCGTGGCCTTGCAGGTCAAATAGAAAACTGCTAATGGTCAGCCCCAGGCTGAGAAAGTGCAGGCAACGCATGTGCTCTTGGGAAGGTTACAGAGTGAGTTTGGTAAGCGGGGTGCACAGCACACTGAAGAATTGTAAAAAATTTGCTTTCTCTTCACCTCCTTTTGTGTGTGTGTGTGTCTTTTGGGGGCCACACCTGCGGCATATGGAGGTTCCCAGGCCAGGGGTTGAATTGGAGCTGTAGCCGCTGGCCTACACCACAGCCACAGCAACGCCAGATCCGAGCAGCCTCTGCGACCTACACTGCAGCTCTCGGCAATGCCAGATCCTTAACCCACTGAACGAGGCCAGGAATGGAACCTGCGACCTCAGATTTGTTTCCGCTGAGCCATGATGGGAACGCCTCACTTCCTTGTTTTGACATTAAGTTAGGTGAGATCCACATAATGCACAATTCACCACTTGAAAGTGCGCAATTCAGTGGTATTCGTGTATTCACAATGTTGTGCAACCACCAGCTCTAGCTAACTGTAAAATTTTTTCATCAGTCCAGAAAACACTCCATCTCTAGGAAGAGGTCACTCCCCATTCTCCCTCGGTCAGCCCCTCAGAAACCGCTCATCTTCCGTTGCCCTGAGTCTGCTTATTCTGGACATGTCATATCGATGGAGTTATACAATGTGTGACCTTACGTCACTTTTTTTTTTCTCTTTTTGGCCGCCCCCGTGGCATATGGAAGTTCCCAGACCAGGAATCGAATCTGAGCCAGAGCTGCAACCTACGCCACAGCTGCAGCAGTGCCGGGTCCTTAACCCTCTGTGCCAGACAGAGGATCGAACCAGTGCTTCCACAGAGACAAGCTGGATCACTAACCCACTGAGCCATGGAGGGAAATCCACTGGCTTCTTCTACTTAGCATAACATTTTCGAGGTTCACCCTGGTTGTATATCTCCGGACATGATTCTTTTTGCTGGCTGCATAATATTTCATTGTATGGATATATCACAATTTATTTATCCATTCATCCACTGATGGACATTTGAGCCATGTCAATCACTTGGCTCTTATAAATAATGTTGCCACAAACACAGGTGTCTAAGTTTCCATGTGGATGTATATTTTCATTTCTCTTGGGAATATTTTTTTTTTTTTTTTTTTTTTTTTTTTTTTGCCATTTCTTGGGCCGCTCCTGTGGCATATGGAGGTTCCCAGGCTAGGGGTCGAATCGGAGCTGTAGCCGCTGGCCTACGCCAGAACCACAGCAACACAGGATCCGAGCCGCGTCTTCGACCTACACCACAGCTCACGGCAACGCCGGATCGTTAACCCACTGAGCAAGGCCAGGGACCGAACCCGCAACCTCATGGTTCCTAGTCGGATTCATTAACCACTGCGCCACGACAGGAACTCCTCTTGGGAATATTCTTAAGCATGGAATTGTAGGGTCATATGGTAATTCTACCTTGAAACTTTTGGAGAAACCATCAAACTGTTTTCCACAGCAGCTGTACCATTTTACATTCCCACCAGTATGAGGGTTCCAATTTCTCCACATCCCCACCAATACCTGTTATTATCTTTTTTTTTTTTTTTTGTCTTTTTAGGGCCGCACCCGCAGCATATGGAGGTTCCCAGGCTAGGGGTCGAATCGGAGCTACAGCTGCTGGCCTACACCACAGCCACAGCCATGCCAGTTCTGAGCCGCGTCTGTGACCTACACCACAGCTCATGGCAATGCCGGATCCTTAACCCACTGAGGAGGCCAGGAATCGAACACACATCCTCATGGATACTAGTTGTGTCCATTTCCACTGAGCCACAGTGGGAACTCTCCTTTTGTCTACTTTTTAATTGTGTTGGCTTTCTGTTAAATTTTCAGAGTCCTTCATATCTACTCAGGAGGTTAAACCCTTACCAGATATATGATTTGAAAATATTCTCTCCCATTCTGTAGGCTGTCTTTTTCACAATCTTGATAATGTCCTTTGGTAGACAATATTTTCAAAATGGTTATGAAGTCCAATTTATACATGGACTTTTGTTGCTCTTGTTCTGGGCGTCAAAAATCTAAGAATCCATTGCCAAATCTTAGGTCATGAAGATTTACCCTGTGTTGTCTTCTAATCGTTTTTAGCCCTTGGATTTAGGTTGTTGGTCTATTTTGAGTTAATTTTTGTGCATGGTGCTGTACTGCAATGGTTAGTTTTCTTAGGCTGAACCATCCTTGTGTTCCCAGGGTAAATTCCACTTGGTCACGGTGTAGAGTCCTCTCTCAGTGTGTTGCTGGATACAGCTTGCTGGTATTGTGTTGAGGATACTGGTCTGTGGTTTTCTTTTCTTGTGGGATCTTCGGCCCACTTTGGTGTCAGGGTAATGTTGACCTTATAGGATGTGATATGAAGTGTTCCTTCCTCTTCTACTTTTTGAAAGATTGTGAACAGGATTAGTGTTAAAACCTGAAATATTTGGTAGAATTCACTGATGAACCCGAGCTGGGAGTTTTGAGTTGGGAGGTTTTGGCTTGTTGATTCAAGCTCTTGTTACAGATCTGTTCAAAAGATCTTTTTCTTCTGGAGTCAGTTTTGGTAATTTGCATGTTTCTAGAAACTTCTCCATTTCTTCAAGACCATCTAATTCATTGGCAAATATAACTGTGTATAGTGTTCTCTTATAATGCTTTTCATTTCTGTAAGGTTGGTGGCAACATCCCTGCTCTCATTTCCAATTTTAGCTGTGTGGGTTTTTTTTTAATCCTTACTGAGTCTAGCTGAAGGTTTGTCCATTTTGTGGATCTTTTTAAAGAACCAACAATTGGTTTTTATTGATTCTGTTTTTTTCCTATTCTCTATTACATTTATCTCTGCTTTAAGCTTAATTCTTTCTTTCCTTTTTTTTTTTTTTTTTTATTTGGTCTTTTTGCCATTTCTTGGGCCACTCCCACGGCATACGGAGATTCCCAGGCTAGGGGTCGAATCGGAGTTGTAGCCACCGGCCTACGCCAGAGCCACAGCAACGTGGGATCTGAGCTGCCACAGCTCACGGCAACGCCGGATCCTTAACCCACTGAGCAAGGGCAGGGATTGAACCCGCAACCTCATGGTTCCTAGTCGGATTCGTTAACCACTGCGCCACGACAGGAACTCCTCTTTCTTTGCTTCTGTTGGCTTTAAGGGTAGCCTACTCCTTTTTCTAGTTCCTCAGTGTGTAAAGTTAGGGTATTGATTTCAGAGATGCCTTTTTAATATAGGTATTTACAACTATAAATTTAACTCTGAATGCTGCTTTCACTGTATCCCATAAATTTGGGTATTTTCTAATTTCCCTAGCGATTTCTTCTCTAGCCCTTTGGTTGTTTAAGTGTGTTGTTTCATTTCCACGTGTTTACGGTCTTACCGGTTTTCCTTCTGTTTTTGATTTCTAGCTTCATTCATTTGCTCAGAGCAGATACCGTGAGTAATTTCAATCTTTTAAAATTTATTGATAATTGTCTGACGGCCTAAGATATGATCTATCCTGGAGAATGTTCCATCTACACTTGAGAAGAATCTGTGTTCTCTTGTCATGTAGCGTATCCTGTGTATGCCTTTTAGGTGTTACTCGAGCCTTCTGTTCCTTACAGATGTATTGTCTGTTTTATCCATTACTTAAACTGGGATATAGAAGTCTCCACCTATTATTGTAGAACTGTCCATTTCTCTTTTCAACTTTGTCAACATTTCCTTCATATTTTATGGAGCTCTGTTGTTTTGTGTGTGTGTATGTGTGTGTGTGTATAAATATATATATAATTGTTGTATCTTCTTGATGAATTGATCCTTTTATCAGTAAAATGCCCTTGTCTCTCGTAACAGTTTTTCACTTAAAATCTCCTTCGCCCGGTATTATATAACCATCTCCACTTTCCTTTGGCTATTTGCATTAAATATCGTTTTCCATCCTTTCGCTTTCAACCTATTTGTCTTTGGATCTAAATTGAGTCTCTTATAAGCAGCATCTAGCTAGAGCATGTCTTTTTAAAATCCACTTGGCTAGTATCTATCTTTTAATTGGTGAGTTTAACCCGTTTACATTTAAAGTGATTACTGATGAAGAAATTTTTTTTCCTGCCACTGTGCTATTTGTTTTCTACGTGTCATATCTCTTATGTGCTTCAATTCCTCCAATACAGCCTTCATTTGTGTTTGATGGATTTTTTTCCTAGTGTACCACGTTGATTCCATCTTCATTTCCTTTTCTGTATCTTATTTTCTTAGTGGTTACCATGGAGATAGAGTTAACATTCTCAATTTATAACAATCTAGTTTGATCTATTTTTCTTTTCCTTTTAAAAAGACTGTAATTTTAGAGCAGTTTTAGGTTCACAGCAAAGTTGAGCAGAAAGTACAGAGAATTCCCATATACTCCCTGCCCCGCCTCCTCCACCTCACGCACACAGAGCCTCTCGTGTTATCAACATCCTACACCACAGTGGTCCATTTGTTTCAACTGATGAACCTACACTGATACCAAAGTCCAGAGTTTACATTAAGGTTCATTCTTGATGCTGTACAGTCTATGGGTTTTGGTAAATGTCTAATGAAATGTATCTACCATTGTAGTATCACACAGAGAAGTTTCACTGCCCTAAAAACCCCGTTTCGCCTCTTCATTCCCCCACCTCCAACTCCTGGTAACTACTAATCTTGATCACCCCTTTTAAATAATCATAATAGTCAACATTTATTGAGTGCAGACTTTGCAATAAGGATCGTGTCAGACACTTTTCAACAGCCTTATGCATTTCCCATTTTCCAGAACCCAGATCAAAGAAGTCATCAGTCATCCAAAGCCACCTAGCTACAAAGGGGCAGAGCTAGCATTCAAACGGAGCTTGTCAGGCTCCAGAGACAGCTTTTTATCATTCGCTCCGCTGTCTTAATGAAGATGAAGATGATGGTGACGATGGCGGTGGGAATGGCAGCAGTGATGGCATCTAACATTCATGGAAGGAGTGCTTACGATGGGTCAGGCACTGTGCCGGGTGCCTCATCTATCCAATCTTGACACTTGTGCTGTGAAGGAGGAATTACTACTGCTATCGCCATGTTATAGATGAGCAAACTGAGGCTCAGGTAAAAGAACCATCTCCCTCAAATGCACAGAACCTACTAAAGAGAGGCTGGTCACTATGGCTGAAGACTTCATTTTGACTACCCACCATCTCTCTCTAGGGCTGAAGACGGCCAAGACACAGGACAAGGTCTTTGCCTGGAAATGGCTTGGTTTTGGTTTTGGAAGTTCCAAACCCAGAGACTTCGACCTGATGTTACCAGACTCTCTTTCACAAGAACACATGGGGTCTGGCGGCACTGCTCTCCCACGGCGCAGGGGAGACTCGGCCCTTGGCGCTGCGGCTTCTTACTGCCTTTCTCATCATGGGAGGACAGCCCCAGCCTCTGGGTACACAACCAGGGCTCAGAAATAGCCCCCTAATCGGCCTCATCAGCTTTGAAGGAGGCCACTGCAGGAGGGGCCTAAGTAGGCCAACACTTTAACCCAGTTACATGAGGGCAGCTGTAATCCGGGCTGATCATGTCTTGCTAAGCTCTCTCGGGGGGTGGGAAAAATGTCCAAAAACTACTTCCTGTGCCCACGTATCCCTGGGTCTCACGGTGGACACTCCTTCTCCTTCTGGAAGAGCTTGGCCTCAAGGCGACAAGGGCCGAGCTTAATTAGAGTGGCGGCCAGGACTGAGGGAAGGTTGGTGGCGATTTCCAAGGGCAGTGGATGGCCATGGCTTAGGCTCCCCTAGGTGCTGCCAAGGTGCCGCTTTTCCTTGAAAGGTCTGCTGCCTGACCCTTCTGCTACCTTGACTGGCCCTGGGAGTTCCCTGGGGAAGCGGGCTGAGCTGCCTGGCCAGGCTGTGGTTGGGAAAGAAACCCGAGCTGTTGGGGGGCGGTTGGCCTGGCTTGTCTGGCTCCCTCCCTGTCAGCTGGCATGGTGGGCTCCCCTAGGCAGGTGCACTTGGCCTCCTCTCTCTCCCGGCCCCCAAAACATTTGCCCCCCCAGGGACGGTTCAACAAAGTGGGCTTCCCGTGGTCAGGAAGCAGAAAGCTTGCCTGGCCTGGGTGGATGCTGGCAGGGAAGAAAGAGAGCGGGGAGTGTCAGGAGACTCTCCGCTAAAAGTTGGTTTCCAAGTTTTCCCAAATGGCTTTTCTCTACCGGGAAGGTGACTCTCACGAGGAAGAGGAAGAAGAATCAAAATTATGACAGCGCTTCAGTGATTCTAAGACCCCTGAGATTGTACCGCTGAAAGAAAAATAAGTGGCCGATTCAACAGTGTCACGCCATCGACGGTCCGGTGCATCCCAAATTTGGAGACATTCAAATGCTTTGTTCAGAAAGTGTCTCAAGAGTCCATGAAATATCAGAGAACGCCTTAAAACTGAGGTACCACCTCTCTTTCACACCGCACCGACCCGCCGAAATACATAGGGCACAGGAAGGCACAGTGGACAAGTGTAGTCAAGACCCAAACCGACTTGTATGCTCCGAGAAGCAGCCTGGAAACCACACTGTCTGCAAAGGGACCCCCTTACATCAGACAGGACTTTGCAGTTTATAAAGCCCTCTCACACCCAGGATCTCGCTGACGTCTCCCAGCTGCCCTGGAGTTCAGAGAGGTCTGACTTTGACAGGAATACCCAGGACCTAAGAGTGGACAGAGAGCTGGGACTACAGGCCCAACCGCTGAGTCCTACCACCAGGCTTTCCCAGTGACTACACGGGACAACCACTCTGCCAGAGAGGGTGGAGACAGAACTAGCGAGGGTGTGATTAAGTGGCTTTTAAACCCTTTTTGCAATGAAATTATTTGCAGAACCTCAAAGTACAAAGTGGAATAAAATTGGATTTGTTCTGAAAATAGACTCGCAGTCTTTGCAAAGACACGGAAGGTTACCGAAGGGGACGGGGAAGGGGAGGGATGGCCTGGGGGTCTGGGCTTGGCTCATGCACACTGTGGTACATGGAAGGACGGGCCAACGGGAACCTGCCGTGCAGCACAGGGAACTCTACTCACTACTCTGTGATAATCCATTTGGGAAAAGAATCTGAAAAAGAATGAATGTGTGTATATGTATAACTGAATCCCTTTGCTGTGCGGCAGAAATGATCACAACACAGTAAATCAACTAGACTTCAATCAAACTTTTAAAAAAATGAAAGAAAATGGAGTTGTTCTCGGTGAAGCAAGGGGAAAGGCCGGAAGCTCAGCCACTCTGCCCACATCTCATCCTGACTCCCTGAAGCTCTGAGGAACAATCTCCAAACTTTGGGGTAAGGGGTGCCTCAACTCTCCTGGTAATTTTTTTGGGGGCCACGCCTGCGCCACAGCAGCAACCCAAGCCACAGCAGTGACGTCAGCTCCTTAACCCACTGAGCCACCAGGGAACTCCAGTAGTGATCTTTTTCCGAAGCTCATTTCAATACTATTTTTCATACCTTTCGGTATGTCTTATAATTTTCATTAAAAAAAAAAAAAGTGGCATTGGCGTAGACAAGCCAGTCAAAGAGACGACTCACAATCTGGAAGCTTGAAGTCCAAACAAAACAAAAAGTTTGCTTTGAATTATGAGCTGGGGTGAGGCCTGGGCATTGAGGTGTGGTTTTTTTTTTTTTTTAAGGTCCCCAGGGGATTCTGACATGCAGGACAATTTACAAGCCCCTGTCTCAAAGGTGGCATTCTGTCAGCTCCAACACTCTGGAAGCCTGAGGGTATGTCCTGCTGCCCACAGGAGGGCCCCTCCACACTCGGCAGGGGAATACTGGAGGCACCCAGGGTTTCTCTCAAAACATAAGGAGGCTGGGGACTCTCCGCAAGTAGGGACGGGGCAGCTGAAGGGCCGATAAAAGCAGGTGGCACCTCTGGCAGGCCCCTTGGATTGAGCGAGGAGAAGGAAGGGGCGGACAGCTGGAGCAGTGGTACAGCTGGAGATGGGTCATTGGAAAGGAGGACAAGTGCCCTGTCACCTATCAGTTTTGTCAAGGAGGGGCCCTCCTCGTTATCATCACCTGCCGCATAGGGAGACTCCGAGGCGAGCGGCTGGCCTAGGAAGTCAGCTGTGAAGGGCTGAGCCCTGTGTGTTCTCCATCAGCAAAGGGGCAGCCTTCCCTACTGCCTCCCTGGGAACAGCTCAAACACCCAAGCTGTGCAGCTTAGAGGCTGGGCTGAGGCTGCCTGGGAGAGAGGTGGGTACCGGCACTAACAGAGAGTCCTTGACTTTGGGACTGGGCCGGCCCTGCTGGTTGCCAAGGTTAGCACACCACACGCATCTGCATCTGTCAGCCTGACATCTGGGGATCACTGCTCCCCTGCCGGCCTTTGCAAACCAGGACAAGGGGAAAACTCCTTGGGGCTCAGAGGGGTAGGTGACACATTCCACGGGCTGGTGGGGCTTTTGTCACGCAAACAAACACCGACTCTGCTCCAGGAGCAGAGTGGATGGGGGAAACCCTTGGGGCGGGGGGATGAGTGGCTACCGGAGATGCATTAAGGCCCTTGGCTGTCTTGCCCGCCCACCTGCCCAGCGGTCTAGGGAAGGGTTCGTCTCTGTTCTCTTTCCTGATAACACGGCCTCATCATCCTGGATCCTGGCTCCCAGGGGGTAGAGGGGGGAGGGGGCTTGGGGGGTAAGAGTAGAGAAGCAGGATGCCCCCCCACCCCCCGCCAGGAGGCCCACAGGCTGGAGCTTGAGGTGCCTGGGCCATCCGAACACACAGCCCCATGCAGCAGAACTCAGGGGATGGGCAAGAGCCTGTGGGGCCAGGGTTTCTCACTAGGGGACCACGGCGCCTCCCACCATTTTGCAGGACTCTGGGATAAGAGCACTCTTGACTGAACACCTTCCAAGGACCAGGTCTGGGCCAGGGGCTGGAGGATGAGGCACAACCCAGCCTGCCCTCAAGGAGTTCAGCGTCTCCAGAGGGAGAGCGGGAGGCGCGCCATGATGAATTCCACACTAGGAGGCAAATGGGGGCCTCACAGTGAGTACCAGGGGCTGTAGGAGCTGAGCGGACGGGGAAGGCCGGGCACAGGAGCTGGCACTTGAGCTGAGGCCTCTGGACAAGCAGGGAGAGGGGGTAGCTGTGGAAACAGCACGAAGAACAAGGCGAGGAAGCGGGAAATGGCAGAGAATGAATAAGTGGAGTTCCGCATGGCTGGAGCACAAGGGACTCTGTGGGAGGGTCTTTGCGAGAGGTGGGGGTGAGATGAGCCCCAGAAAGTGATGCTGTCAGGTTGGCACCGAGAAGACTGTTGCCTGGAGTAGAGGGTACAGATTGGAGCAGAGACCTTCGGCGGGGGCAGATGCATTAGCCCAGGGGAGAGGGGGCCACGGCCTAGGTCATGGGTGTTTAGCTCTTTCTGAAACGGGACACACACACACCTAGACCACAGGGCCTATTTTCCTTGCCTCCCTCTGGCAGCCTCTCCCCGGGGCCAGGCAAGGCCTGGCCCCTTGATCCCCATTCTGTTTACTCGTAGGCCTTGCAGGGGCTCGGAGGCTCGCCAGGGTCAGGTCTACCGGTGCGGCAGCGGGAGAAAAGATGGGCTTGACTCCCCTGCCTCTGCCTTGCCTTCTGCATCACTGCCCGGCTCTCTTCCTGTTCCTCTCTGGCCTGGGGGTCCTGGGCAAGGGTCTACCCGGTCATCCCAGCACCCCAGACAGGCAGCGGAGTCCAGGGGAGAGTGCCCGGCACCGAGGCTCTGGAGCCCCACGAAACTGGCTTCCCAGGCCAGCTCTCTCATCGATGGGCTCTGAGCCTCGGCTTTCTCTGCCTGTTCCATGGAGATAGCATGCCAGGCAGCACGGCGCACATCTGAGGGCATTCCATCCCGAATGCGTGTGACGGAGCCGCAGCACACGGCTATAGCTATAGCTTTGTTGATGGAGAACCTGGGGTTGCAAGCGAACAAATCTTGCCAGTGGATTTGTGGCCCAGCCTCACCAATAGCCTAGGTGCCCAACCCCGGCCAGCGAGGAGGAGCTAGCTGCACCTGCCCTTGGGGCTGCTGTGCCTAGCTGTGTCCCTTCTAGAAGCAGCCGCACTGTCAAAAGACAGAGTAGGGCCTCCACTGGGCTTAAAGGCGGGCCGAGCTAATCAGTCACCAGGGGTTGCTCAGCGGGAAGCCCCAGGCAGGCCTGTTCCCCGCCGCCCCCCCGGGGAGGATCTGACCGGTGCTCAGCAGAGGGGCCCTCGGGACACTTGGGATGAAGGAGCCGGATCACATCTGGTTTCAGAGCTGCCTGCTCTAGCCCGGACCTCCAGCCTGGCCCAGCGCACGTGGGACCCCGCGAGCCCGACACACAAGCCCTGCTACGAGCTAAAGGCCTGCCAGCTCCCTGCAGCCCTGGTGGAGGCAAGCAGTGCAGGAGAATCTGAGGCTGCACATCCGGCCACGCAACTCATGGGGCAGAGCTGTGCTGAGCATGCCAGCGGTCCCTCGGCGGTCCCTCCACGGCCTGGGCCACCGGTGGCCCCTTTTGTCTACTTTCCAAAGCGGAAGCCCTTCTGAGAGGGTTCTGGGAAGCAAGGCCAAGACTCCCGGGTTCTCATAAATCTTTTAATAACAGTAAATGAAGTAAAGATTTAACAGTAAAGTCCCGTGGTGAGGGTTCCTTTTCATTCAGGGATCTTCAACAACAGAAACACCTCAGACTAAAATTCAGAATGCTAAGTACACAAATTAATGACCATTTATTTCCAAAGGTGACCGCAGAAACCATTTCAGTACAATCAAAAGGTTTTACAAAACAGAAAACATTACAAAATGCCCCAAGAGGTGAGCAAACTGGTGGCGGGCACAGAGCACCCAAGAACCAGCTTGGCAAAAATACTCATCCTGCAGCCTTTTTTGGGGGGAGGGGGAGTGGGGGCACAAAGGCTGGCTCGAAAGGAAGCCACTGTGGGGGGCGGGTGACAGGGTGATGGGGGTTGGGGGGGGGTCTGCCCAGTGCATAGCAATCCCACCTTGGGAATGAGGAAGGACTGGGGTGGGGGTGGGGGGAATGACAGAGGCACTGCCATTTTCCTGGCAGAAAGAATCACAAGTCAGACTATCCTATCCTGTCTACCACAATGACACCAAGAGAAATGAAGAATTCTTCCAAATATAATACAAAACGGACACTGAAAGAAAGCGGGTTTCCAAAACAACAGCTTGGCTTGAAAAACGCCTCTGTTTTGTTTGTTTCGTGCCACGAGTAGCAAACCAGTGTACAAAAATGTCACAAGGGCAACGACAAGCGACTAGGTTTTCCTGAGCAGGAGTGGCTCGACTCTATATACAGAAGAGCAAGGCTCGTTCCCTCTCAGGACCCCAACCCGCCGCCCAGAGGGCAGGGCGGGGTGTGCAGTGAGGGCGCTCCTTCCCAGTAGGCCAGGGCAGTGCCACACCAGCCCTTCTCCCCTCGCCCACCTCCCCTTCTCCACTTTGGATGACTCGGGATGGGCGTCCGAGACAGTCTTTTTGGCCGAGGGAGAGGTAGGGAGGGGCTTCTGTCAGCCCAGACCTACCACCAGCACACAGAGACGTGCTGATACCCTGCGATGTATGTGTGGGCAGCTGCGCTCGCACCACAAAACACTGCATTATATCGACAAGCACGAAGAACCAAGGCCCAATGGAGGCTGCAGCCAGAGGGATGATGTGAGAGCTGGACTTGGGTACCGGATGAGAAAGGGAACCGACCGCCCTGCGAGCAGCTTCTGTGGATGCTGAGAAGTCGCAGGAGAAAGAGAGACGGTTGGCTTGGGAGACTGAGGCGGTGGCTTCCTCGCAAGCTGACAGAGGAACGTGGCCCTGGGCCTCCGGGAAGAAGATGGGCCCCGATCATCTTTGGTGTAAGGAACCAAATACGGGGGTGGGGGAGGGGGGGCCGCGAGCAGGCATGACCTTCTCTCTGTGACCGTGAGCTGATGCTGCGAGTTGGCCAGCTGAGCACACTGTTCTCATGGGCCCAAATCTTTAGCCTAGGCTACCTGGGGACTGGAAGGAACACTCCTCTCCCTTCCCAGGGCCGGTTTAAAAGAAGCTTCCACAAACACCGTCTCAGACACACACAGAGCTCCCACACGCTGGCAAAGAGCATGTGGAAACTTGGCCAGGCTGGTTGGGGAACCCCCTGTGCACTCACAGACAAGCAGGGCTGGAGGGGCACCCCCTAGGCAGGCCGCTGAGGGTCTGGCCAGGTCACCTCTCCACATGGGCCTCAAGGACAGGCCAACCGAGATGCCGGCTGCTCCCCCAGGACCTCAAATGCTGGCCGCAACTCCCCATGGCGCCCGTGGCCAGGGCTTGCTATCCATTCCTCCCCCACTACATGTTCGGGAGCCAGCCTGGCCCCCAGAAGTCCTGCATCTCCCTCCCCTTGGCTTCCCCCTGCCCTGGGCAGGTACACCTGCCTCTGGCCTGACCAAGCCAGGCACGTGGCTTCCACTTTCTTCTTTCCTTCCAGGCAGCAGCGAAGTGCCAGCCAGTGTGGGGTGCTGAGCTGCAGCCAGGGCAAAGGCAAGCTTTTAGAGGCCGGCCAGCGCGAGCAAAGCTGGGGCCGATCGGCCCCCGGCACCGGACCATGGACACAGGGAGGGGGAGAGCGAGCCCACAGGGCCGCTCTGCCAATGTGCCTGGCCAGCTGGCCCCCGGCTGAGGCGGAGACTCTGTGTTCTGGCCGGGGACATTCTGGCAGGGGACAGGACAGGCCCCCGGGGGCTCCTCCTTCACACCTTTCCTTTTGTGAAGAGGTCATGGGCACGGACCCCCGACCTGGCACATTTCCTCCTTTGCCACGCCCCCATGTGGCTGGTGGGCGGAGCAAATCCAGCCACTCAAGAGGTGCCTCCGCCAGGGTGAGCCTGGGATGAGCGGCACTAAGAAAAACTCGGCCAAACCCTCCAAGGTGGCAGAAAATGAGGGTATGCATCACGAGGGGCCCATGGGGAGCCAGAGCACTCAGTGTCCCTCCCTCCTGCAAGCCCACACCAGAGGGACTGGTGGCCTCGGTGCCGGCGCGCCTCTGCCAAGGGGCAAGGCCCTGCCTTCTTCCCAGAGGCGCTCTTCCACTCTGCTGCCCGCCGCAGGCCCACCTGCTAAACTCATGACCGCTGAACCACTACAACTCAGTCTGGGTCCGACACAGGCAACACCTGAAATACCAAAGAGACCCGGGGACAACTGGCTTGCCTGGACTGGGAGAGGGGAGGGAGGCCCATCAGGAGGTCAGGGGAATGACCTTTTCCATGCTTAAGAAATCTACTCTCAGAAGAGCCACGGAAGAGTCAGCAGACACCCAGCCACGGCCTCCCTTCTTGAGGGCCAGGTAGGACTGAAGCTGTCTTGCAACACAATGACTTCCTCTCAGAGCTCTTGAACCTCCTCCACCCATGTGGACCTGATTCCTTGGTGCGGCCCTTTCAACCTAGACATGGACTTTGGGGGTGGGCAGGGTGCACAGCCTGCGATGCCTCCCGCCCTAAGCAATTCCGCTCTGCCTTTTGGCACAGTGACTGACATCTGGCCCTATGCAAACGAGGCTGCAGGATCTGTATCTTCCAAACCCTGGATGCTGACAGAGCCTGTCAAACCACCGAGTGGGCCGACAGGAGTCCCTCCAGAGACAGGCCCTAATGCAGGGCTTCTCCAAATGCACACATCAAAAACAAAAACAAAACAAAACAAAACAACAAAAAAACAAAGGAACAAGCAAACACAACCCAAAAAGCCAAAACAAAAACAAAAACAAAAAACAAACCCAACTCTAGCTCATCCTGCCCTGAAGCTGCCTTTTGAAAAGAGAAAGAGAGACATTTAAGGGGCACTCACAATGAAAACACCATCTATTATCAACATTAAACTGAACGCAAGCATGATTCACATCATAGGTTTCTCGAGTTACCACTTCTGTTGATTAACTGCTGTGCTCACTTCTGATTGGGATGTGGGTCACCTCTCAGCTCTCAGGCAGAATTTACCCAAGGTCTTGCCTAGTATGAGCCAGTGGGCATTTCAACCTTGTTCACTTTGGATTTGCCACTGCAACAGGGCTCAGTAGGATCTAGCCCCTGGGCTGGGTAGCGCCCCCACCTCCCACGGCTGGCAGTATCCTGGAGGGAGTGGCTGGTTGGCTGCTTGCTTTGAGTCATGGGACACTAGTGGGAAGAATCTGGCCAGTTCTATTTTGGCCACGAGCTGGGAAATCCCTTGGCTCTGGGCTTGCCGCTGGTATAGAAACAAGGCCTCAGTCCCCTCACGGCGGGGGCTGTGCTGGAGGCAGAAGGGGACCCCCGGCCGAAGGCTGGAGGTCCCTGGCAGTGGAGAAATGAAACACAACCCAATCGCATTGCTTCGACGCCCAAACAACTCCTGCTGCTTGTTGTTCCCTTTCTCCTCAACCAGCTGTTGTTAAAGCACCAACAAGCAGAGTGACAGCCACTGACTACCGTCTCCCCATGTAAGGCCACTAGAAGCAGGGAGAGAGCGCCAGAGGGGAGGAGGAAAGGTCCGGCCCTCAGCACTACCACCCCCGCCAGGCTCTCGGAGCCTCCGTCCTGGGGGAAGAGCTGGTGAAGGAAAAAGTGCTGGAAGAAAGGGACGGGGGTGGGGGGGGGAAGAGAAATACACCAAACACCCTACTGCCCTCTCCCATGATTTCATCAAGAACTGGGTGTCCTCCAAGTCAAGTCAGGACTTGTTTCCTCAGGGGGAGAAGAAAAAAAGAAAAAAGAAAAAAAAAAAAAACCAAACCACCCCAAAACAAAAGAAAAAAACAAAAATAAAAACCCCGCAAGCACCTTCAGTCTATTTTCTTGGCTGGAAGCCGGAGCAAATCCAGCAGATATTTACACAAGGGCCCAGCCATGTATGAGAACAGGATAACCAGCTTCCCGTGGGTCATGGTCATGAGAGTCTGGTGTCCCGAGGCCCAGATGCGGTACCAGGGGCCGTAGAATGGGTCTGAGATGGCCGGACACAGCATGTTGTTCAAATTCACTTCGGTGACCTGCAGGGACAAGGGAGGCAGAGTGAGCGTTCGCCGTCCTTAGGCTTTCTCTGGCTTCTGCCAGTTCAGCCGGGTCTACCTAGGGGGCTAGACAAGGAGGGATTGACAAATCCCCACCTGTTCATAGCAGGGTCTTTCTCCCCTAGGGTTCCTGAGGGGGTCAAGGCTGGAGAGGCTAGAGCCCTCTGGAGGTCTTAGGGGAGGCCGTCCAGGGGAAGAGCCGGGTGGGCCTGCTCAGTCTTGCCTTCTGCTTGGGCCCAGAGCCCGTTGCCAGTCCTAAGCCTTCCCCAGGTGCCTCGACCCGGGGGGCTGTCTCGGGGTGAAGAGCGGTCCGTCAGCGGCATGGTCCCTGCCTCCAGCTAACTAGCAACCAAGCAAGTTGGGGTGATCGGCCTACCACAGTGGACCTCAAACCGTGACGTCGGAGGCGGGCACAGAATGGGGGCCGGATCCTCAGAGAAGAGTTCATGGGAAGTGACACCTGAATGGACTCATGAAGGATGGATGGGGGTCATGGCGAGGAATGGTGTGAACAGAGCCTTCCTTGTAGGAGGCGTGACCGGAGCCAGGCCCGGAGGTGAGACCGAGCACGGAATGCGTGGTGACATGAGGACGCTGACTCCCCTGGAATCCAGCAGTCCCAGCGGAGAGCAGGTGGAAAGGTATGGGCCTGAAGGTCACCGCACTTCCTCCCCGAGCACAGGGAGCCTTCATGCCAGTGGCAAGGCGCCCAAACCACCCCCGAAGCCAACCCGAGCAGAGCAACGCGCCAGGGAGGGTAAGAGAAAATGACTGCTTCTACGAAAGTGCTGGTGACATCAGTAACGTGCCCTAGGCCGGCCGGGGCCCACGAGGCTCCACACGGCTAATGCTACATTAATGCCGCGCGCGCACAAAGCCAGACGTGCCACCCCTGTCCCGAGGACAGCCCCGGCCCTTTCCAAAGCCCGGCGGCCCGTCACATTAACGACAAGTCCTCACCCCGGCTCAGAGAGGTGGTGGCGTTTTGGACTGTGTCACAGACGGGTGGACAGGGCGCTGCCCAACTCACCCAGAGCGGTGGCAAAGCCGGGACTTGAGCCTGGGTCTCCCAACCCCAGCCCCAAGCCCTTGCCACTCACTTCGCCGCCAAGAGAGACACCCACGCACTCGGCAACCGCGGGCTCCGGAAAACTCAGCTACTGAGTCTGGCCACCATCCACACTCCAGGCGGGTCTGCACACCCCAGAATGCCATGGGGATGCCCCGATACCACGCTTCCACTGGCCACACAGCTCGGAGCCCGGTAGGAGACCCGTAATGGACCCGAGGTCAGAAGCCAGGCCCAGGGCCAGGGTCCAGCCTCCCCGTGGCGTGGCGTCACGTCCACGGCAAACCACTTTCCAGAGCAGCTCACTCTTTCTGACCCAAATGGCCATGAGCGAAGGGCCTCCTTGCCTCTCCAGGGATGAAAGAAACAGGCATTACTGAAGGATTCAGAAAACTCTCTGGAGAGGCCCAGGCTGTGGATCATAAATCAGCAACCCAGACACAACCATGCGACAGCCTGGCCTTTGGCATCTTATATTTTCAAAACAGAACGATACACCAGCGCCAACCAGGATTATCAAGATTTATGAAGAAATCCAAACAGAGGGGATAGAAGGGGACAGAACCGAACTTACCAGGCCCAGGATCTGCAAGACGCTGAAGTGATAAAAGAACATGAGGCCAGTCGAGAGAAGGGCCCACCGGAAACTGCTGAGGGGCTCCGGGGTGTAGGCACCTGGAGGAAGAGGGCAGATGGTCAGACAACAGAGCTGGGGACTCACTTCTCCTCCCTCACCCCGTGAGGGCACAGGTGCTGAGGCCACGGCCGCCATCTGCTCATCACCCGCTCCCGCTGCCCAGAGGACAGCCCTGCTGATGGCTGGTCTTTGTACCACCCCTTCCCTGCCTCAGTTCTGCCACATAATGCAGGCCCATTACAAAGAGAGGACTTTTTATCTTTAGGGCCAAAAGTGCGGCACATGGAGGTTCCAGGCCAGGGGTCCAATCGGAGCTGTAGCCACTGGCCTAAGGCACAGCCACAGCAACGCAGGATCCGAGCCACGTCTGCGACCTACAGTATAGCTCATGGCAACGCTGGATCCTTAACCCACTGAGCAGGGCTGGGGAATCAAACCTGCATCCTCATGGATACTAGTCGGGTTCCTTGCTGCTGAGCCACAGCGGGAACTCCACAAAGAGAGGATTTTTTTAAATGATTATTAGAAAAGAAAGAGTTGGCCCTCTCCATCTGTGAGTTCAACCAACTGGACTGACTGGCCCATGGTTGGTTGAACTTGTGGAGGTGAAGGCCACGGATGCAGAGGGCTGACGGTACGCCCCCGTTTTACATCATGGGCTTGAGCATCCACGGGTTTTGGTACCTGCAGGGGTCGTGGAAGCAGCCCCGCTTGGATACTCAGGGACGACTGCATATGCTCACTACAGGAAATTTAGAAAATGTTCCAAAGTAGAAATGAGATGGAGGATAAGAGGAAAAACAAAACAAAACAACAAAAAAAACCCCCCACCAGCACTCTACTAGCTGAATGTGACCCCTGCTAACACAGGGGTGTGTCTCCTTGGTTACTTTCTCTATACCCCGGGAGCTCCTTCACTTTTTTTTTTTTTGATTACTAATTGGAATCTTACTGTATATATAATTGTATATCCTTCAATTCCACCTAATTTTAATCACTTCCTTATGTTTGTAAAGAGAAACGTTGGGAAAGTATGGCATGGGGGTTGAGAACGTCAGACGGGTTTGGTTTCAAACCCGGGTTCTACCACTTACGGGCTGTGTGACCCTGGAAAAGTTGTTTAAACTCCACGAACCACAGTCTACTCGTCTGTAAAGTGGGGATACTTCTTAGAGCTGTTGTGCCACATGTCAGGTACTGTCACCGCTGCATCACCACTATTATTCAAATAACTACAGAATGGGTCATATCCACTTGTTGTGACATTGCTCATCCTTAGACAATTTGCTCCTCCTAGAACAGCAAGAATCATATATTTTCCCTCTCTCGTCACTAGGACCTGCCATCCCCATAGGCTAGGATGTATCTGAGATCTTGCAGAGCAGGGGTGTGGCTTACAGGATGCTACGGGGGTGTGCCTCCTCCAATGGGGGAGCCTCCACAATGAAAAGAACCTGCAACTTTCCACCCCACGCAAGTAGGTGGCAACGTGATATCCTGGAGTAGCATTTTTCCCAGGTCCGTCTTTCACGATTCATCTATTCATTCACCGGTTATTAGGCACCTATCATATACGAAGCCCTGTACCAGGCTTTGGGAATAGGAATAGAAAGAAGACAGGCTCCCTGCAGCCTCAGACTCACAATCAGGTGGGGAAGGCAGACAAGCCAAGCAACAAGGAGAACCCCGTCTGATGGGTGCCACGACCAAGGTCTGTGTCGAGTGCCACGGGAGAACGGCACTGGGCGTGGGGAGTACAGCTGCTTGGCAGAGGGGGCACAGAGCAGAGTCCTGAAGGGCAAATGGGACTAACAGAGGGCCTTGGCATTCCAGAAGAGCAGCCTGTAGGAAGGCGGACATCTGTGGGAGCGAGGCAATTGAGAGAACTCCAGGGAAGGGCTGGGGCCCCCGGCGACCATGAAATGGGGCAGTGAGCAGGACTAAGAGTCAGAGGTTGGCAGGGCTGGTCTGCTCCAAGCTGGGCCAGGCAGGCCCTGAGAAACCATGCTGAGGGCTTTGGGCTTCATTGTGTGCTGCAGGGTCATGACCCTGAATGCCTCAAGTCTCAGGCGGGCAGGTAACTGAGCGCAGGGCAGTGACCAGAGACACTAGGGAAGCTGGAGACTAGCCCAATGGAAAGCCCAGGCCCCTTGTGGAGAGGGCAGCCCCCCACTCAGCTCCTCCCAAACATGGCCCTAAGGGGCTGTGGGCCCAAGAGTTGCCAGTCTTTCGCTTTTGCAGAAGCCAGAAATAGGAACTTTCATATGGTATTTCCTGATTTTTCAAATGTTGGCAAATAATTCAAAATGTTTTAAGAATGTGTAGCGGACCAAACAAAACATGTCTTCTTGGATGGATTTCAGCCCATGGGTGGCCACGCTTTGAGCTCTGCTACAGTGCCACACAAAGTGGTGGAAGGTCTGAAGCTGGGAAGTGATGTGATCGGCCTGGCCAGGCTGCGGGGGATGGGCTGGAGCAGAGGGGAGGCGGGGAGACTGCTTCAGGAACCTGAAGCGGGGAGGATGGACGGCTTTGAGGATAACCACAGTAGGGCTGGTGACAAGTGGGAGCAAACAATTACCAGGACACGAACGTTGGGAAGGGAGGGTAAGGACAGATCTAGGAAGACTCCCAGGGTTCTAGTCGGGCATCACTGGGTTGATGGTGCCATTGCTTGTGATGGAGAAGAGAGGAGAAGGCAGATTTGGGGAGAAATGAGGCCCACTTCAGACATGCTGAAAGTGAGGTGTCTGTGAAATAGGCAAGTGGAAGGTGTCACTCTGGGAAATGTGGCATGACGGGTGACAGTGTGGGCACTGGAGCTGGGCAGACATAGGTTCTCAAATCCCGGCTCTTGTTGCCGGTTTGACCTCAGGGCCTGGGGAGCCTCAGTATCTCTAGACCTCAGTTTCACTCATCTACTAAGTGCAGTGCCGCTGCCTACTTCACAGGGTTGCCGGGTAGATGAGATCATTTAAGCCATGGTTGAAGCGCCATGTGTGGGCGTTAACGAGGACTGATTATCTTCATTATTATATGAATCACAAGCTCCGTGAAAAGGACAGGGCTGAGTATCCAGATATAGGTGTTGTTGGGACACAACAGTAACCCAAGTCACAGGAGTATATGCAGACCTCAGAAGGGGGCGATTTGGGGTGACTGGAGCCCGCTGGGCCTTCCGGGGGAGAAGCTCGGGCTGGCTCTGTGAAGAAAACGCAGCTGACAGCACATCTGAGTCAGAAGATCCTTTGGGGGCACTGGGCTCATCCTGACCTCCATTTCGTAGATAGATAAACCGAGGCCACAGCCCCAACAGTGGAGCACTGGGCTCTCAGGCACTGCCAGGGGCCTCAGTGCTCAACACCCCCACTGCCACTTGTCCAGACCTGCATCGCACCCAGTTGTATATGAAGTTTTGCACCAAGTTGTCCAGACAAGAGCGCCTGGGGTGGAGAACCTAGTGGGATTGTTTCCGTGTTCCCAGCATCTAGCACAGCGCCTGGAGTGCGCTCCCACTGCATGCACTTTCCTGGCTGCTGAATGAGTGGGAACTGGGCACCGTGTGGTCACCCTGGTGGCTGGGAGCCTAAAGGGGAAGAGGGACCCGGAGGACCGACAGGTGCTTAGAGCCTCCAGCTGGTTTCCCCAAGGGTCCCTTCCCTCCGGCCTCTGCTTGGCTCCCCCTGGTGGCAGCTCGGCAGTATTGCAGGGCCCAGGGGGCTGGGGGGGGTGCAGAAAGAGGTTGGGAGGGGGAAGTGTCCTCACAGCAGGGCTTCAGTGGTCCTCCCTGACCCTCTCACTTAAAGCCCCTGACCCTGTCCTGCCTCAGGCTGTGGGGGGAAAGGAACACCCAGTTTCTCAGTGCTCTCCCTGCCTCCAGTCCAAACCCCATGTTCGTACCATTCGTGCTGTCTTACATCATCTGCCCCACATCAGACTGCCAGTTCTCTGAGGGAGGGGCCATTTCGGAATCGCCTCTTCACCTCCGGCACCAGGCACATAACAGACACTCAAAAAATAACCACTGCTTGGGAAATGAAAGGCACAGACGTTCTGGAGCGTCCATAGAGCTATAACCCTTTAGCTCAACAATGCAACTGTGAAGACTACCATCACATACCCCAAACACGCAACAAACGGCCCTTATGGGCACACAAATATTTACACCTGTGCTACCTATCAGACTGAACCACTGGAAACACACCAACTGGGGAGATAAGTAAACTCTGGTGCCTCGATGTTCTGCAATGATCCACTGCCATTCAAATAACAACTGGACAAACTATATACCTCTGTAGAAAAGTCCCTGGCTCATGATGGCAAGTGTAAACGACGGAACGCCAAACAGTGCATCGATGGAAAACGCAGCTTAGTGGTTCAAAAAAAGGGCCCTGGGGTCAGACAGCCTGGGGTTTGAGCCCCCGCCACTGCCCAGAGGGGTGGCCTCGGGCACACTGTGCTGCCCCTCTAAGCATATTTTCCTGTGTACACAGTGGAGGGAGTAACATCTATCTCTTGGGGCTGCTGAGTGGAGTAAGAGAGATAAAAAAGTAAATACAGCAGCGAGCCTGGCACACAGATGGCAGCTGCTATTTTTACCATGGCAGCCACAGCCACCCCGAACCTCCAAGAAGACTGGACGACAACAGGGAAGCCGGGAGAGAGATGAGCTTTTTCCATGAAGGGGAATGGTGACTGTGGTTTCCCCTGCCTTTTCACTATTGTTGGTTCTTTTCATTGCAAAGGTGATCAAATATTCAATTTCTTTGAAAAACAAGGGAAAAAAAAAGCAAGCACTGTGAGAACAGATGACCCAGTCTACACAGATATATGCAAATGATATGCAAACGCACATCATTCTTTTTTTATATACCTGGATGCAGCCCTTGGGAAAATCTCAGTGAAAGACCAGTTTTTCTTTTAAAGGAAAATAGAAATTGAAGTACTTTCGGAAAAATTAAACACATAAAACTTTTTTTTTTTTAACTGTAAGAAAAAATAAATGTGACATTTTCTGCTAGCATCTTCCATCCCAGGAGGCTAGAAGTGTTCCAGCTCTAAAGGTAGGGGGAAACCGAGATAATAGCTTTTTCTGAAATCAATTTCTGCCAGAAGGAAGCCTTATGAGTGCTGAGAGAGATGTCAACTGCGCCACCAGCAGCCAAGACTGATCCCCAAGAGGCCTGTCTCAAGGGCCCTTTCTCTTACCCTCTGATCCCACCAGGGAAGGACTCAGAGCACAGAGATGAGACTGGGGAGGGCAGCATCCTATTCTCCAACCTTCCTCCTGCTCCCTTCAACTCATTCACTTTTACATGCTCCCCATTCATTCAGCGTTGACTGGGTGCACGCCAGGCACCAGACCCCATGAAAGAGAAGCAACTTGGGACCTACCCTGCAGCTTACACGTGACCAAGAAGATGGTGCGATGAAGTAAGCACGCTGAGTAATGGGGACACTGAGGAAGAGGAGCTGGAGAAGATGACGGTTGGGGTGAGTTTTGGAGGAGGAGAAGATGGGGACAGGAGCTTAAAGAGAAGAAAAGACATTTGGGGCAGTAGTCTGCGAAAAGGCATGGTGGCCGGAACCAGCATGCCGCTGGCGTGTTGTACCAAGCAGGTCTGTGTTACTGGAGCATCATGTGGGAGGGGCCGTGTGTCAAGAGAGGAAGCCGGAGAGACAGGCAAGCAGGCTCTGGTCATGAAGAGCCTTCGTGCTGCGCCCGGGAACTCGGCCTTCATCCTCTGTACAATGACACACCACTGAGAGGTTTCAAACCGGGGAGTCAAGGTCAGATTTATGTTGCAGCTGGCTAGACTGCTCTGGCAGCAGGGTGGATACTGGGCAGGAGAGGCACAAGACTGAAGACCAGTTCGGATGCTGAGGCAGAGGTGGATGACCTGGCAATTCGTCAGACACGAAGGTGCCATCTAGGGTAACCCCCAAGTCTAGGACTTCAGTAACCCAGAGTTGATTCAGGGGAGAGAAGAGTTCAGGTTGGGGACATGGTGACACTGAACGCCTACAGGCTACCCGAGCGGACATCTCCAACAGGCTATAGGAGTCCAGATCTTGAGCTCTGGAGAGGGAGACGGCCCAGAAACAGAGTTTAGGGTATAGGTAAGATCAACATGGGAAGAATCTACAGAATGAGATTAAAGGACCAAGGACAGAGTCTGGGAAACAGCCAAAAGTTACCAGGAGAAAGAAGACTCATTAGAAGACCAGGACTGGGGAGTTCTCCTGTGGTACAGCAGGTTAAGGATCCAGCATTACTGCAGCAGCTTGGATTGCTGCTGTGGCACAGGTTCGATCCTTGACCCAGGAACTTTCACATGCCAAAGATATGGCCAAAAAAAAAAAAAAAAAAGACAGAGAGAGAAGGATGGAAGACAAAATTAAAACTTGCCCTGAGCCACAGGTGGCAACTTACATTTAAATGGATTAACATGAAATAAAATTAGAAATCTCATTCCTCAATAGCACCAGTCACATTTTAGGTGCCCGATAAACCACACAGGCCTGGTGGCTACCATAGTGGACAGCACAGAGATAAGACATTCCCATCGTCATAGAAAATTCCACTGGGAACACATTTCTCTACAGAGCTTCAATAAAGACAAACACGTCCAATGGCTTTGGCAACCTGCTGGCCACTGGGCATCTCTGCTGGGGCAATTTCAGGAAAGTAGTGTTGCAGGAGCCGGGTGGTAAAGGATAAAGGAAAGCTGTCCAGGTGCACAAGGACAGGACGGGAATTCCAGGAAAGGGGAACCGAACGTGCAAATCCACAGAGACGTCATTAGCTAAATTCCCAGTAGTTGCATCACTTCTCTGAATGCCCTCTTCATCCTTTTGCCCTTCCCTAACCTCCGTCTCCTCACACAGAGCCTGCTTCGCCTTTAGCCCGCCCTCCAAAGTACTCACTGGTTTGAGCCCCTAGAGGTAGAGCAGGTCACCTCTTTCTCTGCAGTGCTACTTCCAGACCACTGGGCTTCCTTTCTCCGGAGAAGCCTGCAATGCCACCCACGACCCTTCCCCTTTATGGTTGTCTAGAGACCCCTGGGTCAAGGCCCTTGATGTTCCTCAAGGACGTTAGCGCTTGGCTCAGTACCTTTCTCTCCAAAAACAGTCCTGTCCTTACCGCCTGATAGGGTCAACATATGCCTCCAGGCCCCGGCCTCTCAGCTCCTGAGCCTCCTCTCAATGATTTTGTCCCCATGTCACCTCGGCCAGTCATGCCTGAGACTGTACAGTCATGAATATCTGCAGGCCCTCGTTAAGTCACGCATGCCCTCTTCAACCACCACTTCTGTCCTTCCAGCTAGTCCGCTCTAACCCTGACCTCAACCGGAATCTGGGACCCACAGGAATCTGTGATCCATGGGTCCTACCCTCTTTCTTGCTGTCCCTCACAGCTCCCTCTTCCCCCCGTGCATTCCATGGCCCGTTGCTCAAATCGCCCCTGGTGGGTCCCTGGGGCTACCATGGCCCCTCTCATAACCGCACTCATCTTGGGGGAAAAAAAAACCCCAGCCCTGGTTAAAGTCCCAACCTCCCAATCGTGGCTGGAGAAAAACAACGGTGCTGACTGTTCTCACTTTAGAGCCGTGATCACAAACCTAAGTGCATCTTTCATGCTGCCAGCCAATCCGTTCCCTCTCTCAAGCCACAATTTAGTATTTTTCTCCTCTCTTCTCAGACCTTCGATACTCCTATCCCATTCTTACTCTCAGATGTGATGACCCTGAGTCCTACCTCACTGAGGAAAAAAAAAAAAAAAAAGGAATCAGATCAAATCTAACCACTTCTCTGCCCTGTTGCCCTGGATGAAGTGCCCAAGATCCTAGCCCAGACAGGCCTTCTCTTTTGTACCCAAATCCCGTCCGCTCTGGATATCATTCGAGAGTCTGTTTCCTCTTTCTCCTACATCAATAGTTTCTTCTTCTCTACTGGATTATTCCTACTAGCACAGAAACGAGCATACGTCACAGCTCCCATTCTAAAAACAGACACGCACACCTGACCTCACTTCACTCTTGCAACCACCTCATTCCTGTGGTCATCTTTAGAGCAAAACTCCTTGAGAGAATGATCTATATATACCTGTCCCATCCAATATGGTAGCCATTGTCACGCGGGGCTATTTAACATCTGAGATGTGGCTGGTTTGAATTGAGATGTGCTATTAGTGTAAACTACACTACTGGGTTTTAAAGGATGTAAAATATCCTGGTAATGATTTTATAGTGATTATACTGGCATGATAATGTTTTAGATATAGTGGGTTAAATTAGACTGCTAAAATTTATTTCATCTGTTTTCTTTTTACAGCTGCATCTGTAGCATACGGAAGTTCCCAGGCTAGGGGGTGAATTAGAGCTGCAGCTGCCAGCATACACCACAGCCATGACAACACCAGATCTGATCCACATCTGAGACCTCTGCTGCGGCTTGAAGCAACACAGGATCCTTAACCCACTGAGGGAGGCCAGGAATCGAACCCACATCCTCACAGACACTATGTCAGGTTCTTAGGCTGCTGAGCCACAATGGGAACTCCAATCTCAACTGTTTCTTTTGCCTCTTTTTCTTTTTTAGTCACACCTCCTGGCATGTGGAAATTCCCAGGCCAGGGATCGAACCCCTGCCACAGCAACACCCGGTCCTTAACCCGCTAGACCACCAGGGAACTCCTCTTTTACCTCTTTTTAGGGTGACCACTAGAACATTTGAAATTATACATGTGGCTTACATATTTTTACTGGACGGCAGTTGCCTATACTCCCCTGCCTGCAGTCCCTCTCCTCCCGTTCTCTCTCAACCAGAGCTCATCAGCCTTCCGCGTTTACCTCCCAGCCCCCACTCTACCAAAACAGCTCCCACCAAGATCATTAATAACCTTCTCATCGCTAAATCCAAAGGTCAATTCTCAGGCCTCATCTTACGCACCTTTTCTTTCTGGAAACCTTCTTCCCCTGGTTCCTGCGATATCTGCTCTCTTGGTTCTCCTCCTGCCTTAGAGCCTGCTTCTTCTTGGTCTCCTTGACCTCTAAATGATGGAGAGGATGAGACTGCACAAACTCAGAGCTTTCCTCTTCTCTATAGAACCGCATTCCCTTGGTGATTTCAACCAATCTCATGGCGCTGATACAATCAATGTGCTGATGACGCCAACGATTGTATCTCAGCCTGGACCTCTGCCTTGAACTCCAGGCTCGCATAGCTCACAATGTATTCAATATCTACACTTGAATATTTAAGTGGGCGTCTCATTCTTAAACTCAGCTTTTGATTTTGGCTCCTATTATAAATTGTCACAGTACGGGCTCCCAGTGAAGCATACCCTCCCGGCGTCCACACCCTTACGTATGCATCTCCCACACTGACTTGGCCACATGGCCCATCTGGCTCAGCCACGCAACTTGCTTTGGTCACTGGGACTTCATCAAAAAGATGCAATCAGAAGCCTGATAACGCTCTCATGTGCTGAGGCTTGGCCTCTTGGAATGCTGCTTTGAGACTCCCTTGCCATGAAAGGCCTTGTGGATAGAGAAGCCCAGCCATCCCAGTTGAGCCCAGGCAGGACCATCAGAAAATGTCATAGGGCAGCCATAACAAAATACCACAGACTGAGAGGCTTAAACCACAGTTCCAGAGACTGGGCAGTCCAAGATCAAGGCACTGGCAGACTTGGGTGAATCCTGAGTGGTGGCGGGATCCACTGGATCCCCTCGGGATCAGAAGAATCCTGTGTTGTGCTGGAATCCACTGGATCCCCTAGGGATCGGCTCAATCCAGCATGGTGGCGGGATCCACAGGATCCCCTTGGGAGACCCCATTTCATTGCTCATAGACAGCCAACTTTTTACCAAGTTCTCTCAGGGCAGAAGGGAACTCTCTGGCTGCTTCTTAGAAGGGCGCTAGCTCCATTCATGAAGGCCCCACCCCATGACCTCATTCAACCCGAATTATCTCACAAAGGCCCCATCTCCAAAACATCACATTAGGGGTTATGACCTCAACATATGCACTGGAGGGGAGGACACATTAAGCTCACGACAGAGAATGTGCCAGTCAACCTATACAACTGCGAAAAATATTAAGTCACTGTTTTAAGCTACTGAGTTTTGGGGATGTTTGTGACACAACAGTAGGTAACCAAAGAGCACGTCTTCGCCACCTGCCTTGCTCCAACAAAGCATTAAACAAGCACAAAAGCCCTTTCTCCTCATCTCAATAAACAGTAATTCATTTAGGTCACTCAGATCAAAAACCTTAGACTCATCCTTGACCCCTCTCTCGCTCTCATAACCCACATCTGATCCATTAGCAAATCCTGTTGGCTGTACTTTAAAGATGTATCCAGAATCCAACGACTTTTCTGTGCCTCTCCGGTTGGTACCCTAGCCTAAGCCACTAGCATCTCCTTCCTCTTCTGCTACAAACATAATTTATAGGTCTTCCTACTTCTATCTCTGTGCCCCTACAGACAAATTTCGGCACAGCGCCTGAGTGATCCCTTGAAAAATTACTATCATTATTATCGGCTACACCCGGGACATGTGGAAATCCCTGGACTAGGGGGTCAAACCCGTGCCACAGCGGCAACCCAAGCTGCTGCAGTGACCACGCTGGAGCCTTCACCCGCTGTTCCACAAGGGAACTTCTAGGATCCCTTGAAAAATGAATGCAGATCATGTCAGGCGTCTGCTCAAACCGCCCCCCCAATCTCCCTAAGGAGAAAATGTCAAGTTCTTACAATGGTCTACAGGGACCTATGTGTCATCTGCCCCTCATGTATAACATCTCTCTGATCTCATCTCCTACCACGTTCCCCTTCCTTCACGTGGCTCTGGACACACTGACCTACGTGCTGTTGCTGGAATATTCTAGAGACACTCCTGTCTCAGAGCCTTTCCACGTGTCACTTCCCCCGCTTGGCATATTCTTCCCCCAGGTATCCAGAAGCCTGCGAGCCCACACTCAAACATCAGTCTCAGCAAGGCCTTCTTTTACTCTCCGCGCCCACTTGGCAGCACTTGCCCCCTTATGCTGCTTCCGCTCTTCCTCTGGACACTTAACATCATCTGACTGCTTACAGAATTTTTCTTACTTCTTATTTACTCACTTCTTCACTGTCTCCCCCCATAAAAGAATGCAAGCTCCATGGAAGCCAGGATATGCACCCGCTTTAGTCACCGCTTTCTCCCCAGCGAGTGCCTGACACGTCAACACATAAGAGTCTCAAAGAATGAAGCAAGAGGCCTGGCGTGTTTAATAACTTTATACGGTTCAGCGTCAGTGGACTATTATGGAGGAGAAAGGGATAAACAGGAGACGAGGGCCCGTTCTTGAGGAAGTCTGTCTGTGACATGATGTTATTTTGGACTTTACAAAATCCCCTTGAGATGGTGTTAAAAGGTGGGTTCTGCTGCAGTTGCTCTGGGGGGTGGGGGACAGAGACTCTGCATTTCTAACTAGCTCCCAGGTGCTGCTGGTCCTCAGACCACGCTTTACGTAGCAAGGGACAGAGTCCCCGACCCGGCTACTGACTGAAATGTGTAGGGCGAGGCTAGAGGCAGGGAGACGAGTGTTGAGGCTGTTGTAATAGCCCAAGTCAGAGATGATCGGAACTCAATAAAATGGGAGCGGTAGGAATGAATTCGAGAAATGATCAGGAGGTCAGATGGACAGGATCTGGTCACTGATTGGATGGGGTGGGGTGGGGGTGTAAAGGGCCAATGATTCGATTCCTGGCCTGGGTGATGAGTGGGTGGTGGTACCCCTCAGTGGGATGGGGAACATCAGAGAAGGTGCAGGCAGGTGTGCAGTCAGGCAAGCGAATGACAAGTCCAAGGTCCAACGACAATGCCAGCCGATCTCTGGTGCCCTCGAAATGAGACACTTTCATTTCTATCTTTTGTGAGCCACCTTGCTAACCTATCCTGAGGGGCTGGACAGCCCAGGCACACCAGGCTTGGCCCTTCAAAGCGCCTAGTGGGGGCTGACGGGGCCACCTAAGCCTACAGCGAAGGCAGCGTAGAGACCCACCTTTACCCATGAGGATCAGAGAGCCAGCCTTCTGCCAACGGCACACAGAGTGAGGACGGTGGGCTAGCAAAGACTCCAACGGGTTGGGAAATAAAATTCCTATTTTGTGGCAAGACAAGAAAAATGCAAACACAAACATTCTCTGCCCTTTGGCCTCCGCTCTCCCCCACTGTGCACTGTGTGTCTGCATTCTGCAGCGGCCAGGGCCCCCTGCTGGCAGGAATACCTGCTCAACCATAAAGAGCAACCTTCTCCCAGCATCAGCAAGGCAGCGCCTCAAAGGTAACTTTCCCTTTTGATCTTGTAAGAGGTCTCACGACCCACCAGGGTGACCTTAGATCTGGATTGTGTAAACTGCCAATACTACGTACAGCCCTCTGTCTCAAAAAACTGAAATCAACCGTCTCAACTTCTAACGGGCAGAACAGTGCTTAAAGCTCCCCGAGATGCTCTTCTCCAGTTGTAATCCTCAAATTTGGCTTGAATACAGTTTTCTAATTCTTTCTTAGCTGGACTGACCAATTTCCCATTGGCAAGGTGGACCTGGCCTAGTGAACAAGCACTGGAGCCCAGAGACCCAGGCCCCTACTCGTCCCAAGCTACTGTGTGGCTCCACCCGGCCCCCCGCCACCCCATGAGCATCCAAACTCCTCTAAGCATCAGAGTCCTGCTGGCAGCGAATTCCCAGGCCCTTTCTGCCTTGCAGGAGCACTGTAAGAAAAGAAATGCTAAAGGAGCCCAGAGATACTCCAGGGACAAGTGCTATTTAAATAGGACCTGCCAGGAATTCGCGCTGGGGCGCAAGGGGATCGATCAGTGGCATCTCTAGGGTGCTGAGACGCAGCTTCAATCCCCAGCCTAGAAGAGTGGATTAAGGATCCAGCATTGCCACAGCTGTGGCGTAGATCACAACTGTGCCTCAGATCTGATCCCTGGCCCGAGGACTTCATATAGTGTGGGGTGGCCAAAAAAAGGAAAAACAACACAACAACAACAACTAACAGGACCCGCCACTGGGCCTCACATAACAGTGCACAGTGCAGTTAGTATTCCCTGGGTCTCGGTGAACTTTCAAGGGGGAACCAGCTCTTGGATCAAAGGAGGCAATGAGGCTAAACTTTCCATCCGTATCAGAATCCCCTGGAGGGCTTATAAAAGGAAGCTTTGCTGAGCCCACCCCAGAGTTTCTGATTCAGTAGGTCTGGGACAGGGCCTAGAATCAAGAATCTGAGCATCTGTATTTCTAACAGGTTCCCAGGTTCCAGGGACCGTGCTTTGAGAACCCCTGTCCTAGAGAATCCACGGGAAATGCAGATTCCCGGGTTCTGCACCAGGGACTAGAATTCAGGAGATCTTGGAATTTCCATCTGACAAACAACCATCTCAGGTGATTCTTTTTTTTTTGGGGGGGGGTGTCTTTTTAGGGCCACACCTGCAGCATATGGAAGTTCCCAGGCTATGGGGTGGAATCAGAGCTGTAGCTGCTGGCCTACACCACAGCCACAGCCACACAGGATCTGAGCTGCGTCTGAGAGCTCACTGCAAGGCCGGATCCTTGACCCACTGAGCGGGGCCAGGGATCGAACCTGCGTCTTCATGGATCCTAGTCAGGTTCATTACCGCTGAGCCGCAACGGAACTCCCATCTCAGGCAATTCTGATGCTCTGTCCTCCAGCCACACTGCCTTAGGCACAGTGCTGGAGCTGGGAGTTCTGGGGAAAGCTACCTGTACAGGGGCCCCCAGTCTGGCTAGCTGTGAGGAGACGTGTCTCCTGGAAGCTGACAAAATTAAGGCAGGAAGTCCTTGCCTCAATCCCCTGGCTCCCACAAAGCACTCCTGGGCCCCAAATACTTCTTCTTCAGCAGGGAAAACCCCACAGTCTTCCCAAACTCATCTATCCACCCTCTAGCGCAAGGCCAGCCCTGGGCCAACGTCTCAAATCCGCCAGCTCCTTCCTCACCCACAAACCCCTCAGGAGCCTTCAGAATCTACTCGAGTCCCTCATCCTTTTCCCTGCCGCCCGCCTGACCAGCAAAGCGGCCCCGCGAAGCTAATGAAAGAGTACTTTCCCAGCAACCGAAGGCTAGAGACAAGCAGGACGGTGGGCTAACGTGGAGCTGAGGTCTGTATGAAAACTTGGGGACAGTTTTTAAGCCATCACAGGCCTGAGTGCTCTGGCTTTAATTGTCTTCTTAGAAGCTGGCACAGGGGCTGTATCTCAACCCTCATCCTGCAGGAGACAGCTTAGAGTCCCCTCAAGAGAGAAGTGGCTTGCCCGGATCAAACGACACTGGGGTTCTGACACGCCAGTTTCCTGAAATGTCCCCAAAGGGCGTCTGATTTGCCTGGACTTCAAAACAACTTGGTCAGCCCCACGGCAAGCCGCAAAGTCCGCTGTTCCCCAAGTCTGAAACAAGAGCGCCCTCTAGGGAAACATAGAGGGGTTTGCAAGCAGCCTGGAGGCGGGGCTTCTTCGCCTTCCTGGCGCCTGGCAGGGACCCCTCTGGAAACATGAGGACACTGATGAATCTCTTCTCAGAACAAGGTTTTAAACGCATAACATAAAAGGCACAGGGTTACAAAAGAAACCAGTAACATTAATACATGGTTATGAAAATAGTTAAGCACATTTGTAATATAGTACTTATGTTTCTTTATTAATGTGTTTAATAATAAGAGCTGGCAACTACCATCATTTCAAAGCAGTGATGAGCATAAACAGGATTCTGAGCTGTCTGCAACTGACTGTAACGTGATAGGAAGCCATCTGCGATTGCTATTGACAACAAAGCCGCAGGTATGGCTAATACCTGCATTCATGCGCTGCGTTTCTCCTGGAGGTTAGTGAAAACAAAGCTGTGATTATTTTTCTCATCCACATTAATGGACCCCTTAATTCCTCTTTGCAGACCCCAGGTTAAAAAACCTTGCTTAAATAAAAACCACCACAGTGAACCAACCAAAAACAAGCCACGGGGATGGAGAAAGGGGAGTTCCCAAAGCGGGGAAGTGCGCCACCAGCCCTGCAGGCCATCAAGCTGGCGGCCATCCAAGCCACCCCACTGGAAACCCATGGAAACCCGTGACGGCGGCCCCACCACTGACACATCCACCGATACCAGCCGCCACTGCACGGAATGGCCCTTCCTCCTCCTCACCCTAAGGAGCCCTGGCTCCCCTCTGAGGATGCTGCTTCTCCCTCTGGCTGCTCTGTGCAGAGGCTATTCTTTCTCATCCTATTCTCAAAGCAAGGGTTTTTTTTTTTTTGGTGGGGGTGGTAAGGGGGTTCCTCCAGCTCCTGTTACTGCTTCTACATATTTACTCTTTTCTCCTCCTTTCAAGCGTTAGCTTCTCTCCCTTATCACTGTCACCCGCTGTCCTCCAGGACACGATCAGATTCATCCCAGGTCAGTCTCGCTCGGCTCGCAGTCTTTTTCCACCTCGGCATTTTGCTGCCAGCACCCTGGGTGATTTCAACATCCACACGGGTGCCACTTCCAACACCCTAACCTCACGGCCTCTTGAACCTCCTCAATTCTGCCAATCTGCACCTCTACTCGACCCCACTCCCCACAACCGGCTTCAGTCAACACTGCCAACTGCCCCACCCCAGGCAGGATCATCTGACCACAACCTCCCAGAGTTTCATCTTTCATATCCTCATTCCGATCATGCACATGCATGGCCCAGCCGTAGACTTCCTTGTGACCTCTGACCCCTGGATGCCACTTCCTACCCCTAGGGTAGGTCGAGGGCACTGTTTATCCCTCCAGCTCCACTAGCTCATTCCCAAGCTAAGAAACCACAGGGACCACATTTTATTACATTTGCAGGCAAAGTCCTGGCCCGTTAGTAAGCAGAAACCATACTAATAACAAACTTGGAGTTCCCTTGTGGCGCAGCAGGTTAAGGATCCAGCATTGTCACTGTAGCAGCTCAGGCTGCTGCTGTGGCACAGGTTTGCTCCCTGGCTGGGAGCTTCCTCATGCCATGGAAACAGCCAAAAAAAAAAAAAAAAAAAAAAAAAGGCAAAAAAACCCCAGCAAACTTATATACTGTGAAACAAGGGACAGGCATTCTTATAAGTGCTTTATATACATGGAAACACTGACCGTTCATCACAACCCTTAAACAACAGGGGTTTGAACTGTGTGGATCCACAAATATGTGGATTTTTTTCCACAGTAAATACATGCATATACACTGCACATGTGTTGTCTCTTCCTTGATGATTTTGTGATTTTTTTTTTTTTTTAGGGCTGCACCTGCAGCACATGGAAATTCCCAGGCTAGGGGTCGAATGGGAGCTATAGCTGCCAGCCTACGCCACAGCCACACTGGATCCAAGCTGCATCTGCAACCTACCCCTCAGCTCAGGGTAACTCCAGGTCCCTGAGCCAGTGAATGAACCCAGGGATCGAACCTGAGTCCTCATGGATACCAGTCAGGTTCATTTCCGCTGAGCCACGATGAGAACTCCCTGATTTTTTTCTTAATAACGTTTCCTTTTCTCTAGCTTACTTTAAGAATACAGTATATAATACATATGCAACATACAAAATATGTGTGAATCAACTGTTTATGTTATTGGCAAGGCTTGCAGTCAACAGTAGGCTATTAGCATTTCAGTTTGGGGAGAATCAAATGTAACTATGGATTTTTGATTGTGCAGGGGGTCGGCACCCCCAACCTCTGAGTTGTTCAGGGGTCAACTGTACTACCATTTTTATTGAACAGGTGAGGCGACTGAAGCACAGGGAAGTTAAGGAACTTGGCCAATGTCACACAGCCACTAAGCAATAGGACCAAGACGTGAAAGCAGGCGGCCAGCTTCACAATGGGCAGCAGCACGCACTGTTCACAGGGCACATCTCAGAAGCAGTGGCCTGTTTGGGCAGCCAGACCTGTTCATCTTTCTCTCCCCCCAACTTCTCCTTTCCTGTGACTGGAAAGAAGTTCAGGCCCGCCCGACAGATCTGACCACCTCAGAGCCTCAGGATCCAGTGCAGGAAGCTTACTCGGGTGTCAAGACCAAAGCCAGCCCCGCCTGCACTGAGGTGCTAGGCACCTGCTCAGCTATTCCACGCTGTGTCCCATTCCTGTGGTTCCGAGGGCAAGCTGCTGATAACAGCAGCTGCTTCAATTTCAAGTTCGTTAGACGTCGACGTTCTTCAGCCCCACTGGCCACCTCTCATCTGCTCAGAAGCCACGGGAGCTGGTGGCTGCCATGATGAACGGAGCAGATATGGAATACCTCTGTCAGCACAGACGAGGCTGCAGGACGGCACTGAGAGCCTAGACTTATCTCCTTCTCCCGTTTCCCGCAGCACTTACTCCTCTTGTCATTACCCTTCTCAGTCTACCATCACGCCTTCACTCTTAGTGCTTGTCAGCACCCCATAAGTCATCCACCCCCCCCTTCTCCCTCTCCCGACCAGCCTCCATCTTAGCAGCAGTGTGTGCCCAGCCCGGGGGGGGGGGGGGAAGAGTGTGAGACACCCCTCTGCTGGCCCATCACCCCTCCTTCCTTCATGCCCTTAACTGCTTCCTTCCCACCCCCACGTCTCCAAGGGCCTTACCTCCCTGGAACCGTCTGAAACCACATGGCGCTCTGGATCACTAGCACTCTGATGGTCATTTCTACCGCCCTGGCTTCCAGACACCTAGCCCCTCCTCCCATGGCTCTGACCAGTCCTGCGATCTCCTTGCAGTCTTCCTCCCGTCCACTTTCAGCAGGTTGATGGCCCTTTTCCCAAGCTCTCTTCTTCCCCGCCTACAGAGTTACCTGGGACCATCTCACCCCCTCCCATGTTTTTTATCCAGCACCTTTAATACCAATGATCTCGGCGTCAGCCTCTAGCCCGGACTCCCCTAAACAGCTCCCGAATATTCCATCCGATGGCCTCCTGGACATCTCAAAACTCAAGCAAAATCATCTTCCTCCTTAAAACGTGCTCCTTCCTTCTGTGATCCCTTCTCCATTAGGGGCACCCCGTCCCCCTGCACAGCCACCCAGCCCAAAATCCTGGGGCCTCAGAAGACGTCATCCATCCCCTCGCTCTTCTAGCACGTCTTAGATACAAACACTATCAATGTAATGACTATTAAGTTAAATGAAAATAAAACATCTTAACTGTAGACGTCACCATCGCCTGAAAAGATGAAAGGACAAGGCTGCCACCTCGTGGCGAAACATGGATAAACAATTAGATAGGGAATATAAAAAGCGTAAGGAACTTGCTGCAAAGCGTGCCTTAGGCTGCCCAGGCAGTCAGACAGATCCAGAGAGGCAGCAGCACCTTGGAGCTAACTCGTCAAGGAGGACACGGAGTTTGCTAAGCCCAAGTTGAGAAGCAAGTGCATATGGACGGGATGGGTGGGGGCAGAAGCAGGATGGACTTAGAAGGTGAAGTAATAGGAGTTGAAATCTAAGTGTCCTGCTGTGTATGTACAGCACAGGGAACGGTATCTCGTCACCTGTGATGGAACATGATGGAGGATAATGTGAGAAAAAGAATGTATATGTATGTGTGTGACTGGCTCACTTCGCTGTATGGTAGAAATTGACAGAACACTGTAAACCAAACATAATGGGACAAATTTAAAAAATCACTAAAGAAAAATAAAAGGCAAAAAAAGAAATCTAAGTGACAGGAAATGAGGTCAAAGAGACAGGCAAGGGTCAGACTATGAGCAGTCTTGAATGCCCCGTAAAGGAGCCTGGTCTTCATTCTGTGTGGGATTTCTAAGCAGTGGAGCAAATTCTGATCCAATTGGCTCTTTCTTTAGAAAGGTGTTCTGGAGACTGGATGGAGGACAGACTGGGCAGGAGGCAGGGACAATCAGGGGGCAGGGAGATGAGAGAAGAAACAAAGTACTAGCCCCAGCAATGGAGGCTGAGAGCCTCGACTAGAACAGGAGTGGTGGGGATAGAGAGGAAGGGCCAAATCTGCAAACAGTTTGAGTGTTTGGACCTCCAGAACCTTGCAACTGATTGGCACAGGAGATGAGCCCAGGGAAGGGATCCAGGAAGTTGTCTGGGTGCTTTGGTTCTGGGCACTGGATGGACGGTGGTGCCACTCAAGACAGGAAACACAGGAAGAGGAAGAGCAAGGTGCAAGGAGGAGTCTGACGTGGAGGAGTCTGATTGCACATGTTTCCTCTGAAGGCCCTGTGGTGCTTCTTGAGCCTGTAGTTGGATGGACAGATGGGGCATGCCAGCACCTCTGGCCCAGGCAGGGCGAAGGAGCCCAAGGAGAAACAGCCAGAGGAGGAGGAGGAGAACCAGCCGTTATCAAGAACAAAGAAAAATTCCCACCTCCGAGGTGACAGGCACGTAAACAAATTTTGCAACAGAACAGTTTCAGAGGGCTGCCTGGAGGTGACGGCTGAGGTGAGCTTTGAAGAAGGAATGCTTTCCAGGCCAACAAGCTAGAGACGGGCATTCCTGGCAGAAGTCACGGCATTTCCAAGGGCATGGAGGCCTGAAAGTGGCAAGGTAAGGTCAGGAGACCCCAAAGATTTGGGTATCACCAGAGGGCCCAGTCCAAGAGAGAAGGCGAGGCCTGAAGGGAAAGGGGCAGGGCCGGGTCAGATTTTGGGCCTCTAGGAGTCTGTGTGGTGCCCTGGGGATGAGGAGGAGCCACTGGTGGTTTCTGGAAGTGCTATCATCTAATGGGGGCTGTAGAATGAGCTCTGGAAGCCGCAGGGAGAAGGGAGCTGGGGGAGGCTGGAGGCAGGGAGATCACACAGAGCCCACTGTCTCGGTGGCAGGAAGAGAGGCGGAAGGCTCAGGCCAGGTTTGTGGCCCTAAAGATGGTTGGAAGGGGAGGGAGATGAGAGAGCCCTCTAGGAGGGAAGAGCCAGAGACCGTGGGGATCTCTGGGCACACCACCAGCATGATCTTCCGATCGCATCATGCCAGACGCCGTGATAAAGTGCGGTGGGACAACTGAGAAACCATGTGGAAATGAAGCTGGACCCTCTATCTTGCACGGAATACCAGGATAAATTCCAGGTGCATCGAAGCCTTAAAGGTAAAAAACAAATAAGTGGAACTACTAACACAGCAGAAGAAAATATGGGCTATATTCTTCTATGACCTTGGAGTGGGGAAGGGCTTTCTAGCTGTGACTCAAAATTCAGAACCCACAAAAGAACAGATAAAATACACAGAAAGGTAAACATCCTACACAGCACGGATAAATCATGAGCAAAGTTAAAGAAATGACCAAAGTGGGGAAAGTATCTGCACCTCATATCACAAAAGGCTAACTCTTAATATTGACAAAGAGGCCCCCAGGATTCAATTTTGTTGAAAAAAAGAAAAAGAAAAAAGACCAACAAGAGAAGAACGAGCACAGGAGAGGAACACATAATTCAACGACAAGGAAATCGAATGCCAATTTCAACATGTAAAAAGGGGCTCAACCTCCAAAGTAAGAGAAATTCAAATTAAAACGGGATCAATCTACCATTATTTTTACCCATCAGACGGGCAAAAAGTGGAAAGGTTAGAAATATGCTTTTGGTGAGACTGTGTGGAAACAGACCCTCTCCCACATTGCTCAGAAGCATTTAAATTGGTATAAATTTCATGGGTTTGGAAATACCCAGCAAAATTATAAATGCAGGGGTTCCCATTGGGGCAAAGCAGAAACGAATCCAACTAGTATCCATGAGGATACAGGATGCAGGTTCGATCCCTGGCCTTGCTCAGTGGGTTAAGGACCCAGCGTTGCTGTGAGCTGTGCTGTAGGTTGCAGACGCAGCTCGGACCCCGGAGTGGCTGTGGTTGTGGTGTAGGCCAGCAGCTGCAGCTCTGATAAGCCTGGGAATATCCATATGCCACGGGTGTGGCCCCCCCCCCAAAAAAAAAATTACAAATGCACATACACTTTGATTCACCAATTTCACTGTGGGGGGGTTACTCTTTAGATACACTTGCACACATGCAGGATGGCATAGGTTCCAGCTTGTTCAGTGCCGTGTGATTTATATCAGCAAGAGACTGGAAACAACCTAAATGTCTATCAAGATGAGGTGGAAATGACAGATGATGGCAGTGGGTTGTTGCCTTGCACTGTGCTGGAAGCCACACCACCCAGTTTGAATCCTGGGTTGACTATTTATGTCAGTTTCCTCAACTGTAAAAGGGAGGTAGCAGTTAACAGCTACCTGATGGGACTGAGGTAGGGATTCAGGAGTCAATGTATGTGTCCGGGGCATCAGAGTGCTACAGAAAATGCTGCCTTTTTAATTACACTCTACTCTATCATCCGCTCAATGGAACACATTCTGCTGTGAAAAAGAATGGGAAAGCTTCCTGTGGGCTCACTTGGAAAGCTCCTTAAGACACAGTGCTAAGCAAAACAGTGACTAACAGCGAGAACAAAATGGTTGTGTGGGACGCTATTTGGGGATGTGTGTCTTCAGAAGGAAGAAAAGAAAATACTTTGAAAATTTACCCATGTATGCAAAAAAAGAGAGAAGTTCTGGGAGGACATGCGGAAAGCAACAATTAATGGCAACCTGTGGGGTTGGGGTGGGGACTGCATGGAAGGAAGGGGGGGGACAATGTTTTTTCACAGAATGGCTTCTTTAGAATCTTAGATTTTGAGCTACATAAAAGAATTACACAAGCAAAGAATGGACAGGAAAAACAGGAGTTCCTGTCGTGGCTCAGCAGCAACGAACCCGATTAGGAACCATGAGGTTGCAGGTTCGATCCCTGGCCTTGCTCAGTGGGTTAAGGATCCGGCGTTGCCATGAGCTGTGGTGTAGGTTGCAGACGCGGCTCGGATCCCGCGTTGCTATGGCTCTGGGGTAGGCCAGCGGCTACAGCTCCGATTCGACCCCTGGCCTGGGAACCTCCATATGCCGCGGGAGTGGCCTTAAAAAGAGAAAAAGGAAAAACAAGTTGATATCATGCCCGTTCTTAAAACTCACTGGTTTTCCACAGCTCCCAGAATGAGGGCCAAACCCCTGACCACGAAGCCCTCCACACCTGCCCCTCGGACCCAGAGTCAGTGGCTCCTACTCTGCTGTACCTGCCATTGCATCCAGTTACAAGGGTTCACCTCCCCCAATCCTACGAGTGACAAGTCAACTCCCACTCAGCCTTCAGATCTCAACTGAAATGTCATGTCCTCAGAAAACTCTCCCCAGAACCTCCAGACTAAGTCAGCTTGTTTTGTTCTGAGCGCTCATAAAGGCATGCTGCTTTCCTTCAGAGTACTTACCGCAGTCACACATTATTCGCACGTGTGATTATTCCATTCATATCTGGCTCCCCCCTCCTCGCACTACATTGTGAATTCTATGAGGGGAAGGGGTGGGCTCTGATTTCACTCATCAAGGCGCTTTAATGGCCAGCACAGGGCCTGGCAGAAAGAAGGCATGCGTATGTGCTGCTATGGTTTTGATATTTGTGTCCTCCAGAATCCACATGGTGAAATTCGAAGCCCCAATGTGAAGGTATGTGGAGGTCGGGCCTGTGGAAGGTGCTTTAGGCCATGAGGATGGAGACCCCATGAACGGAATTAGTGTTTTTTGCTTTTTTGTTTTGTTTTTTAGGGCTGCCCCTGCAACATATGGAAGTTCCCAGGCTAGGGATCAAATTGGCAGCTGCAGGCCTATGAAACAGCCATAGCAACACCAGATACAAGCCATATCTGCAACCTAAGCCACAGCTTATGGCAAGGCTGAATCCTTAACCCACTGAGCAAGGCTAGGGATCGAGCCCACATCCTCATGGATACTAGTTGGGTTCTTAACCCACTGAGCCACAATGGGAACTCTGAGAATTAGGACTCTTACATTCCTAATATAAAGGACACTCTAGAGGGATCCCTCCTCCCTTTCACCATGTGAGGGCACAGCGCAAAGGCACCAGCTATGAATCAGGACGAGGGGTCTCGCAACAAGGTGACCATGTTAGCGACTTGACCTCAGACTTCCCAGCCTCCATGTGTGTTAAATGAATGGATGGAACGGATGCGGGGTGACTGGGTGGTGCCATCACACAGCAGGAAGCGGGGCAGGGCTGCTGGGGAAGGTAGCGAGCGCACAGACAGGCTGAGCTGGGCTGTGCCTGGGACACTCAGGTGGAGGTGCTTGAGAAAACCATCTGACACGGAATCACCTAAGAATCCAGGCTGCAGACAGCGCCGTGGCAGCCATGACCGGGCAGACTGGAGGCCAAACTGTGTAAGCACCCGAGACTGCACCCGGAGCAGCAGGGCGAGAGGTGAGCCCGGAAGAGACCTCCGGGGAAATCGACGTCTCAGACGACAGAGGAAAGAGAACTCCTGCAGGAGACTTGGGTGAGGGGGGCCAGCCGGGGGCAGGGGGGTGTATCGGAAGCCCTGAGACTAGAACATTCCAAAAAGGAGTGATCAACAATGTTCCACGTAGCGAGAAGCAAGCCTGAGAGATGGTCACCGGATTTGGTCACAGAGGTATTGCTGGCAACGTTGAGAAGGGCTTTTTCTGTGAGGAAAGGGGCAGTGCGCATAGACATCATTGAGAAGAGGGCTCATCGGATGCAGACCAAGTGTCAAAGTTATGTCCTCCTCATGAGATGATTTCAAGTGGGAAACATATACATTTCACTTTTAGTTTAAAAGTTACACATTTCAAGTGTATTAAAACAGGAGTTCTCTTGTGGTACAGCAGGTCAAGGATCCACTGTCATCACTGCAGCGCTCGGTCACTGCTGTGACTCAAGTTCGATCCCTGGGCTCAGGATTTTCCACATGCTGTGGCCGCAGCCAAAAAGAAAAAAAGAAAGTGTATTAAAATAGATAACGAGTGTACTGAATCCAGGATTTCAGGGAGAGTAGAAAGCCTCTCTTAAAAACCAAGCTATTTTAGGGGGGAAAAAAAACGAATAGATTTACTATTATATAATAAAAATATAGGCGATTACAAGGATAAGGCAAGAATTAAGTCCAAAGAACTGAAATCTAGGAAATACTGTTTGGACTACCAAAAATGCTTAGGTGTGAAGTGAAGAGGAAAGATCGAGTCGTGTGGAGGTAAGAGTTTTCTAGAATAGGGAAGACGCCAGCATCCTGAAAAGCCAGTAATGAAGCACCCAAAATCCAGGTTAAACACGGGACTAATTGATGGCGTGAGGTCCCAGAGGAGGTACAAGGGATGGGAGGTACCCACACGGGGGTGTGACCGGCCCCAGGCAGGAGGAACAACATGCAACAATGGCTGTGGGTAAAGCAGCCTACCGAGTGCACGCACGTAGCTGAGGGAACTCCCGGCTGAAAGCCTCTATCTTCCCTGTTATTCATCATGAGAACGCCTACTGAGAGCGGAGGGGACCGGAAGTGCGGGGAGGGCAGTAAAGCTTTGGGACAGGACTTGGGAGGACAACGTGTGGAGGAGCTGGTCAAAGACCGAAAACAAGAGAGCTGCGGGCTGAGGGCCCCGTTGTAACAGAGAGCACGGCAGGTCAGTGGCCCAACATCTGAAGGACTTGGGAGATTTTCTCCAGGAGGCCAAGGCTGGGCACTGGGATTGGACACTAATCCCAGTGGAAGGGATGAGCTTAGACTGGTGAGAGGGCAAAAAGGAGCTGGAGAAAGGAACATTCTAGTAATTGGTCATAGTGGTACAAACTGATTGGGCCGGGGGTGGGGGGGAGGTTGAAAGGAGTGGAGAGGAGTTCCCGTCGTGGCGCAGTGGTTAACGAATCCAACTAGGAACCATGAGGTTGCGGGTTCGATCCCTGGTCTTGCTCAGTGGGCTAAGGATCCGGCGTTGCCATGAGCTATGGTGTAGGTCGCAGACGTAGCTCTGATCCCGCGTTGCTGTGGCTCTGGTGTAGGCCAGCGGCTACAGCTCCAGTTAGACCCCTAGCCCGGGAACCTCCATATGCCATGGGAGCGGCCCAAGAGATGGCCAAAAAAAAGAGAAAGGAGTGGAGATTTGGGGCAAAGAAAGGGACAGAGAGGCTTCTGTGCTCAGACATAGGAATGTTAGGCGAAGGCGGAAAGCAAGGGTCCGAGTGGCTGAAAGGGATGCAGAGGTCACTGCAATTAAGAAGCCCAGAGTTCCTGTCGTGGCTCAGTGGAGATGAATCTGACTAGTATTCTGAGGACGCAGGTTCCATCCCTGGCCTCGCTCAGTGGGTTAAGGATCCAGTGTGGCTGTGAGCTGTGGTGTAGTTCGCAGACGCGGCTCGGATCCCGTGTTGCTGTGGCTGTGATGGAGGCCGGCAGCTGCAGCTCTGATTGGATCCCTAGCCTGGGAACCTCCCTATGCCGCAGGGGTGGCCCTAAAAAGACCAAAAAAAAAAAAAAAATCACGCAAGAGAAGCCCAAACCTTGAGAAGCTGGGGGTGGGATGAACGGTCCTCACCCGACGTCTCTCAGGATGCTGGCTAGAGTTGTGATGAAAATATTAAGAGAGCCGTGGCCCAAAGGCATCTAGGAATGCACGGGAAGTGACCAAGAGGTTACATGGTGGTGATGGAGACAAGAGGTAAAGGGAATGGTAGAGCTTTCTCATGTAAGGTAGCCTGAGCCACGTAAGGGAGAGACGAAACACCGGCCTGGAAGAGACAGTGGAGGAGAATGGGGCAGCACACGGGTCGGGCCCAGAGCACAGCCTCCATTCAAGGGAGTTTCAGGCAAGACATAGGAAGACCTTGTGTCCTGCAAAGAGCTGGGAATGGGGGCATGGTCTGTACAAAACACAGCTCCAGAGGGCCAGAGTCAGAGTTGGGAGGAAAGAAAACAGCAATTAAGAGCCACGCTGGGAGTTCCCGTCGTGGCGCAGTGGTTAACGAATCCGACTAGGAACCATGAGGTTGCGGGTTCGATCCCTGCCCTTGCTCAGTAGGTTAACGATCCGGCGTTGCTGTGAGCTGTGGTGTAGGTTGCAGACGCGGCTTGGATCCCGAGTTGCTGTGGCTCTGGCATAGGCTGGCAGCTACAGCTCCGATTAGACCCCTAGCCTGGGAAACTCCATATGCCACGGGAGCGGCCCAAGAAATAGCAAAAAGACAAAAAAAAAAAAAAAAAAAAAAAAAAAAAAGAGCCACGCTGGAGAAAGAAAAAAGCAGTATGGACAAGGGAGGTCACGTTTACTATTATAAGTGTGTGTCTGCATGCATGCGTGTGTGTGTGTGTGTGTGTGTGTGTGTGTGTGTTTTGAAATATGGAAAGCTTCACGAATTTGTTGTGTCATCCTTGCACAGGGGCCATGCTGATCTTCTCTTTATCGTCCCAATTTTAGTATATGTGTTACCGAAGCGAGCGCTACTATGGTGGGTTTGAAGGACTATAGGAGCGAGGTAGGAACGGGATTCCTGCTAAGCACCACCCAGCCACCCCCCAAACCACAGGAGAAGCAGGATCCTCCTTTTCCCGGAGCCAGAGCTCCTGGGCAGGGGAGGTATCTAAAGGAGAGCTGTCTGGCCTTGGGTAAAAAATCTCCTGGGCCAGTCTTCCTGGGAAACTGGGAAGAGAAGCCCCAAACACCCAGATCTGGGGATCACAGGTTATATTCGTCCCTCTGTTCACTCTGGATCCACACCCCCTCTGCAACGCCTACATCTAAGGCTCCTGTAAAGGTGAAACCAACCTCAGGAAATCCAGATTTTTTTTTCCCCCCCTCTAAATGTTCTTAATTCGCCACAAGCGAACAGCAGAGGGCGGCCAAGAGCCAGCAAAGAACCTGAGACCACACAAGAGCCCAGAAATGGTGCCTCAGGGAAGGCGAAGGAGGCTTCGAAAATCATGTTCTCACAGTTGCCCTTGTCACGCTGCATTACACCTGTCTGTCTTCTGCCTCAGACAAGGACTCGCTGTAAAAGAACCGGGCCTGTCTGGTCTCTGATGCCCTAGTACAAATGCTCAGCACACAGTAGGTATGTTGAACACATGCAGGCGTACCTCAGGGTTTACTGTAGATTCAGTTCCAGACCACAGCCATAAAGCAAATACCTCAATAAAATGAGCCACATGAATTTTTTGGTTTCCTAGTGCATATAAAAGTTATGCTTACGCCACACTGTAGTCTAGTAAGTTGCAACAGCAATTTATACTTTCATTAGAAAATACTTCATTGCTTAAAAAAAAAAAAAAAAAAAAGGCTAACCATCCTCTGGCAATGCAGGCTTGCCACAAACCTTTAATTTGTTTAAAAAAAAACACACACACATACAATAAAGCCAAATGCAATAAAATGAGGTATGCTGGTCCGTGTTGAGTGACTGGCTAGAGCTGGCTGAGGTGGAGGGGAGAGGCCCAGCCTGAGGCGGTCAGGAGACAGACATCTATCTGTCTTTTAGGACAATGTGGTGCACGAGAGAATTCCCGCCAGGCTTTAAATCTGAGCCATGGGCCAGGTACCGAACATTCCTGGGCCTTAATTCCCCCCTCTCCCATAGAAGGAGAGTTTTTTCCACTAAGACAGTTGTGATGGGAAAAATATAGATCAGTATCTTACACACGGAAAACACTCAAGAAAAAGTAGGCATTAATAGTTACTGCGGTTGTGATTTCTGTCACTCTTATTTCAGCCTCTTTTCAGGGTCAGGTACCAGAGAAGAGGGGAGACACTCACTGACAGTAAGGGCAGCGGTACATTCAATAGCTGGTTGCAGTGCAATCAGCCGCTTCTACAAAGCATAGCTTCTCAGATAATTGGATTTTTTTTTTTTTTTTTTTTTTGCAGAGGTGGGGGAGAGATAAAGACTACTTGGTCTTTTCTATGTCAGCTCAGCCACCTGACAGGTTTGTATGGCATCTCAGAGCACAGACAGGTTTAACTAACGGCTGTGCACATTTGTCCAGAACTTGCAGTGGTGGGGAGTCTGGAGCCCTGGGACAGCTTCCTGCCTGATTCCCTTCAGAATGAGTCTGTCTGTGAGACTTAAATATCAACAGCAAGCTGTTTCCTGTGCCACAGGGGACAGACCTGAGAAATGGCACAGGTCACCGGGATACGGGAACATCAGGCTTCTGTTAGGGCTCAGCAGGGAAAACAGTATGTTTAGAGCAAGTTAAAAGCAAGTGCTCTTTGACAGGGTGAGACCCCAAGTGGCTGCACAGGGTAAAAACAGCCTCGAAGAATATTCAGATCACAGAAGAGTCTCCTCAACTGGTAGAAACCAGGGACAGGGGCAAATCTCTTGAGTGTACATAGACTCCATGGAGACCAACAGTTCCCACCCACCAGCGTGTCCTTGGGTTGACTGGTCCTTGAGACTATGCCATGCCAGAAGTTCTTAAGATTTGCTAGAAGTCCCAAGTTAGAGGGAGCACAACTTCCAAACCATCTTTTCAGTGGGCTTTAGCATCCATGTGACTTCGTGTCATTTTTTTATCTTTTTAGGGCTGCACCCGTGACATCGGGAGGTTCCCGGGCTAGGGGTCGAATCGGAGCTACAGCATCCAGCCTACACCACAGCCACGGCAATACAAGTTTCAAGCCGTGTCTGCGGCCTACACCACAGTTCACAGCAATGCCAGATCGCCGACCCACTGAGAGAGGCCAGGGATCGAATCCACACCCTCATGGATACGAGTCAAGCTGGTTAGTCACTGAACCACAACGGGAACTTCCTCGTGTCATTTTCAATGTGATAGAAATGAAACCCTTGCTGTCTGGGGTAAGGAGGGTCTCCAGCCACCAAGATGGAGAGGCTGATGGCAAGACCGGAAGAGGCGGTCTTCCAGGTGTAGGGCCTTTCAGAAGGCAGGAGCACTGAGAGCGGGGCTCTCACAACTAGTCTAGAAGGAACAGAACTCCCCTTCCCTTCTGTCTACTACACGATACAGGGAGGGGATGAGTTAAGGGTCACGGTGAGGTCACAAAGATATCAGCTTCCTTTCTAGGCTGTCTCTACCAAGCTGGTGGTCTCACCCTCAGGACCTAATGCAGGGTTCCATGGCTTGTTTTACAGGAAGGTCGCTCCCCTCTCATCTGCCTCCTCCTTTGATCCCATAGTTCTTGGGCTTCTTGCCCTTTCCAATATCCTTGTTGGTTTTTTTAAATTTTTTTATTATAGTTTATTTACAACGTTCTGTCAATTCCTTGTTGGTTCTGAGGATAGATATAATGAACCAAGGCATAAGGTCCTTCTCTCTGTACTGTACACCGAGGCAGGGAGAAGGGACCAGCAGAAGTGAGTGACAGAGGGTGTGGGGGGGGGACTCTGTGCAAGCCCCGTGCCATCACAGATGAAGAGCACAAGGCCTGGGCCCGAGGACAGGCTACAAGTAGCACGGAGCCCACCTACACAAAGGGTGGCTCTGCAAAGCCACCAGGTTCTTTGCAGGCCTCATCCAGGCCCACTGCCCCACTGCCTGGTGTCTGGCATCAAACGTGCTGCAGAGACCCAGCCTGGCAGCCCCTTAAGGTCCTGATAGGCACCCAAGAGGTTGTGGGCCCCCCAAGCAGAAGGGAGCGGCTAGGTGTGGGGGTGGCACCCGGGCGGGCTTTGCGGGCCTTACCTCCTTTCCAAAGCAGATAGATGGGCACCACGTAGAGCATAACATGCTGGATGTAGTAAATCTCCAATTCAAAGGGGAGCTGCAAGGACAGGAGGGAGAGAGGTGTTTCAGAGCAGGAAGCACTTGTTTCAATAGATTCTCAAGGTGAATGCCCTCGCTCGACCCCGTGTGCTTCAGCTAGTTCAACTCCCCTCATCATTAGACAAAAACAAATGAAATACACCTATGGCCCAGGCCAGCATCTCCCAAAGTGTATTTTGGGAGATAGGACTTGAAAAATGCTCCACCCAGAAAGTTTGGTTAAAAATGTAACAAATGTTTCATCCCCTTGGAGACCGGCCACCATGTATATCAGCGGCATATTAAGGACCTATGTTGTCTCTACAAGAAGGCTGCTTAACATTTCTTATCTAGAGGAGTTCCCTGGTGGTCTAGCAGTTAGGACTCGGTGCTTTCACTGTTATGGCCTGGGTTCAATCCCTAGTCTGGGAATCCTACATCCTACGTCATGCCCCCGCACCCTGTGACCCGGAAAAAAAAAAAAGAAGAAAAGGTTTATCTACTGTTTCCCAAACTTAGCCAGCGCCTCTGTAAAACATAGCACTTCTGTGTATGTTCTGCAGAATGTGCTTGAGGAAACACAACCTCACACTGCTTCCTGCTCCTGGTGACGGGACTACTTTAAAAGCTTATGTCTCGCCTGACAGGAACAATATATGGGCTAGGATTTATATGGGGTAGGATTTATTATCCCCATTTTTCAGATTTTTTTTAAAAAGTTGACTGCTAGGTCTGGTTAGTTCTAGATCCAAGAATAAAGAGTTTCGCCACTGGATACTTGGGGTCAGGCCAGGGTTAGCCCTACTTTTGGGTGAAGACCAAGCGCCTGGGCCAATTCTGGGACGGCTTGCCAAAAAGAACTTCCCCACCCTCCTTCCACCAACACGCCCACTCATTCACTGGTGTTTCCCATCTCTCTCAAAATGGAAGCTCGAAATTACCAAAGCAGAGCGTGCTTTCAACCTGGCATGGGGACCGCGCCGTAATGCTTGGCAGCGGGTAGAGTGGAAACAGCTGGGAGGCCAACTCAATTCCAGGAAAAGAACTGCAGCAGCTGGCAAGAGGCCTGGCATCCGAGGCTTACACAGCCCTACACACACACACACATTCCCCAAAGGGAAGCCCAGAGTGACAAGGACACCCAGGGCAAGGATCAGCTGCTTCCCTGGGCCCTCCAGGGTGAGCACAGAACTGAAACCAAAAGACTGCGGAGCTCCCAGCCATGGGAGCCTGGATGACCGCAGACCCGGGCCAGAGTCACCTGCTCTGGAGCTTGAAAACAGAAACTCACGCAGAAGGAAAATTTCCCACGGCCCCAGCTGATGCTCGACCATGATTTTATGCTCACGGAAAGAAAGAGCAAAACCAAGAACAAGAAATGAGGGTCCACGCGTCTCCGTAGACCACGTGGACATGACCCGCACCAGGTAACTTTGGAGACCTCACGGTGATGGGGTCTGGGATCACTCCACTAGCTGAAATCTGGGTGCTGCTTTATGCTTTTTCTAACGTCCCCACATCCATGATCTCCTCGGTCCTCTGGAAAACCCCAGGAGGTGGGCAGGTAAAGTATCATTATCCCCATTTGAGAGATGAGGAAAGGCGGGGGTGGCGGCAGGGGAAATGACTTGACACAGAAAGGAGGCAACGTTTCAGGAAGGCCCAGCTCTCTGCCTATATTGCGAATCTTCAGGTACCTAAGGGGCTCGACCGCTCCCTGAATGGGAGCCTGGGCACCCAGGCTGCATTCCTACAGCAGGGAGCAGAGAACCGGGCCGCGGGCACACTGACCCCGATCCCAGCCAGGCCCCCACTACCTTTGCTGAACTCTCAGACTCCAGCCGCTTTTGCCCCACACGCTTCTCCCCTCCCCACCACCCTCCTGGAAAGCAAAGTCCCCCATGTGTGCGGCCAGGGAGGCAGTTCAGCATTGCGGCCTCAAGCACGGACTTTGGAGTTTGGCAAATCCCTGCCCTAGATTTGACTCTGAGGCTAAATAGCCCCGTGCCCTCGGGTAAGTCGCTTAACCTCTCCACCCCGGTTTTGGCACCATGTTCCCACGAACTCCATTTTAGAGGTGAGAAATGGAGGCACACAGAAGATGGCTAACTCACCCAAGGGCACATCAGTGACAGAACCAGGCTGCAAACTCCAGGCAGTCCAGCTCTGGAGTTTATCCTCGTAACCTACACGCTCCGCCACCCACCGCCCGCTCCTTCCCTCTGGCAAAGGCCAGACACCTGGGAGCTGCGCAGTGGAGATGCGCAGAGGAGCTGCGCGCGGGAGCTGCGCAGTGGAGAGGAGCCGGCGCTAACAAGCGCGTGGTAAAGAGAAGCACATTAGCCACAGCAGGATCCCAAACGTCCTCCACCTGGGGGCCGGGCCCAGTCCGGCCCAGTTTACCCGATCCCCACCCTCACAGCCTGCTCTGCCCCCACTGTGGCCCCGGGCCCCACATCACACAGTGGCCAAGCTTGGCCTGCACTACAGGCTCCCCCGTTTGCCCTGTGGCTCTGGAGGAACCTCGGTCACAGAGCTCAGCTGGGATGGCCGGGAGACTGCCCCCACCAGCAGCATCATTCCTCTGAGGGCGCCCCCTCCCCCCTTTTCAAGAGTTCCCCACCTGGAAGGCTACAGAGAGGATTCAACTAGGTGTGGGCACCACTGACAGCCAGGACCAGGGAGGAGAAAGTGTGGGAAAACAGGGAGAGGAAGGGAAGGGGATGAAAGAGAAGGGGTGGTTTGTAACATAAGAAAACTACACATGTGGCAGGAAGAGGGGCGCTGAAAGCAAGCAAGAACCTATCAGGGACCGTTTAATAACAAAGACTATTTATTAAGTACTTAGGGACCATGCAGTGCATTAAGTACTTTCACCTGTGTTATCTCATTTAATTATTGCAAAGTGCTTGCGAAGCAAGGGCTGTGATCATCCCCACTTGACAGAAAAGGACACGAAGGCACAGAGATGTTAAAAAAGAAAAAAAAAATCTAAAGGAGAAGCGGCAGGGCAGTGGAGTGAAGGACATTCAGCTATGGAGCAGCAAAAAAGGCAGCTTTCTTTACTGAGCGGTGAATCTGTGCCAAGTCCCAGGAACTTGCTCGTGGAGCCTCCCCACCCTGTTTTCCCCATTTTATAAACACTATCTGTAAAATGTCATCCTTCCCCCAGAAGCAGTTCACCTTGGCTAATTCATCTCTACCCTTCAGAACTCCCATCTGCAGCTCCACTCTAACGTACATATCTGGGCTCCTTTTCAGCTGGAGGATTCCTGAGGCTTTAGACCAAAAGTCTTACGATCACTGCAAATGAAAGCCAAAAGCAATAAAAATGTCTTAAGCTACATAGGTTGTAACCTCCTTCTCACATCCAAGTCATCTTTTTTTTTAGAAGGCAGACTGGTAAAGTTCTCCAGGCTTCTGGAGTCCGACTGCCTGCCTGACACATGAGGTGCATAGGCTCCATCCATGGCAAGACCCTTCCCAGCCCTCCACCCTGACAGCCCTCCCACCACACTCTTGCCATGGAGACCGCCGATCCCAGTGTGCCTGCCCTGCGTCTCTGTTACTTCAGGCAGCACAAAAAGCCAAGGCTCCCAGGTCACCGCCCAACGTGTGAACTCAAATCTCCATACGGTCCTGTACAAGCCTGAATCTGACCCCATCGCCCCCTGCTCCCCAGTGCCTGAAACCCTTTCCCTCTAGCCTTTGGAAGCCACTGCCATTAGCCAAATCCCCTCTGTCCTCAAAGTCTTCCCTGAGCAATCTCTTCCTTCTGTGACAAAAACCTGGTCCCCGCTCTGAGGACACGGCTATCCCTACAGCCCTCTCGAGTGGTGGGTGCCTCCCCCCCCCCCCGCCATGTTGCCTCGTATCACTGGGCCAGGAGGGGTCCTGTCTGCTCCTCACTGCTGCTTCCAAATCGCAGTCTCAGAAGGCCCTGTGCGGCACAACAGGTTAAGGATCCAGCATTGCCCCAGCTGTGGCAGAGGCCGCGACTGTGGCACGTGATCGATCCCTGGCCTAGGACCTTCCACATTCCGTATGGCCAAATAAATAAGTAAATAAATAAATCGCTGTGTGGCCAAATAAGTAAATAAATAAATCGCTGTATCTTCCAGACCATTCTCTCTGCATCCTTCCTAAGCACACCTCCCATCCTGAACCTCAAATCATCGGCATCTACCGCCCACTCCTTTCCTTGTCACACTCAACTATGGACCCTCCCTGTCACTGCTTTCCAACATGCCTTTGTCAAAATTCCTGTGTTTTCACGATTTAGCCATACGCTGGTTTCTCGATGCCTTGACCTCATCCCATCCCTCACAGGTCTCATCTCCACCTCACCTCAGCCCTTTATTCCCATGGTGAGGCCTGTAACTACCAACACCAACAACCCTTCCACAAACTCTGTCATGCACCCCACTCTCCAATCACCGCCTCCGATCTACCCAACTGACTCCACATCCCCTCACAGCCCAACTCTAACAATCCTCCAACTTCACTGGAACCCACATCTGTTGATCCTACCATTGTCTGACTGGGCCTCACCCACCGTAACTCCTAGGCGGCAGGTGATATGCCTGGCTCTGGGTATTCGGCAATGATGAAGACACCGTCCCTGCCCTACAAGAGTTCATCATCTGGTTGAGAAAATATATAAAGGGATAAAGTCAGCACAGCAAAAGAGCATGGAAGGACCCGTCTCTCAAGCATTAGATTTGGTTGGATTTTTCTTTGAAAGTAGGGGACAATCCTGTGCAATGCAGACTTGTGTAGAGCTCCTGCTGGTGGCTGTGTGCCGGGGATGCTAGTGGAGGCTGGAGACCAGTTAGGGACTGACAATGGCAATGTCTAAATCAAGCTTGAAGGCAGAGGCAGCAAGAGAATGGAGGGCGGGGCAGGTTTGAAAGCAGATAAGGACATCGAATCACCAGGACTAAGTAACTGATATGGACAGGAATCAGCAGGAGTAAGAGGAGAGGTCAAAGATGGCCCCCAAGCTGATGGCCTAGGTGGCTGGTGGGATGTTGGGGCTTCTCCCTAAGTTGGGGCCTACGGTTAAGGAAGGATGTTGGGGTGTTGGCGGGGGGGGGGGGGGCATAAGAAGCTGAGACCAGGCTGAGCTTGCGAGGCCAGCGTTAAGAACCTGGCAGAAAGGCCCATAACGTAGTGAGACTGTGGTTCTGGGTCTCAAGGAGGCTGCAGAAGACAAGAAGCGTTGAAAGGCAAATGATATACATCTATATAAAATACAAACACTGGAGTTCTCCTTGTGGCTCAGCAGTTAATAACTCAACTAGTATCCACGAGAACCCCAGTTCGATCCCTGGCCTCGCTCAGTGGGTTACAGATCCGGCGTTGCCGTGAGCTGTGGTGTAGGCTGCAGGTGCGGCTCGGATCCCACGTTGCTGTGGCTGTGGTGTAGGCTGGCAGCTACAGCTCCGATTAGACCTCCAGCCTGGGAACCTCCATATGCCGCAGGTACATCCCTAAAAAAAGAAAGATACATAGATAGATGATAGATAGATAAACTGCAAACACAGAAAACTAAAAGGATGAAATTCTAAAAGGCACAGAAATGCTGATATCCTCTTTAAACACCCCAAAAGAAGACTTTGCAAACTCCTGGTCCCTGGTCCTCTTTCAAGAGTGAATGGGTGGCAAGAGGTGGAGGTCGTAACTCAAGGGGAGCCCTGATGGAGAGAATGGGGGAGACTTGAATTTCTTTACAGACAGAAAGAAGGAACCAGTGGGGAGAGAGACTGAAGAAGCAAGAGGGGCAGGAGGTGCTGGCTGGGGAGCAGTCCTGAGGCGGGCAGGAGGGGTGGGACCCAGAACACAGAGGAGGATTAGCCTTGGGCTCCAAGAGATGAGGATGAAGTGAGAGTTGAATATGAGGCACGGGCATCCTGGAAGTGGAGGAAGCTCACAAGCCAGGAGCTGCCACTGCCTGGCTGGAGACTTGTGTTATCCAAAGGGTCCGGGGCTAGTGATAGAGTACAAAGCGAGGCAGTGGTCACAGAGGATTTTGGTCCAGCTCAGCCCCGAACTGCAGCCTTTCCAAAGAAACCAGAGAAGCAAAACAGATCATTGCTGTGGACTGAGTGCTTGTCGCCCTCTCAAATTCATGACGGATAGGATGGTATTAGAAGGTGGAGCCACTAGGAGATTAGGCCATGATGAAATGAGAGGCCTCAGAGAGCTCCCCAGCCCCTCCCACCCTGAGACCAGGAAGAGGGGCCTCACTCGATCCTGCTGGCACCCTGATCTCGGCCTTCCAGCCTCCAACACCGGGAGAAATCCAATTCCGGAAGTTTATAAGCCACGCAGTCGATGGTATTTTGTTATAGGAACCCAAACAGACTAAAACAATAATCCATCTCCCTTCGAGGGGAAAGGAAAGAGGAAAAGAAGCAGCCTTTGGTAATGCCTGCCCACCGAGTTTGGCTTTGGAACACTTTATCTTCATTAACTGACCGCAGGCTTCCACTGTGGCTACGGGTGCCGCAAACTCCTTGGGACGAAATACCGCTCGTTAGAGCAGCCACAGAAGGAATGCCCACAACCTAAAATCAACCACAGAACATTCCCAGAACAGAATACCACGCTGCCATGAAAAACAACAAGGTGCCAGGAAGAAACCCGCAGAGGAATCCAGGATGTGGGACATTCTAGAAAACAATAGGCCTGGGTTCTTCAAAACGTCAAAGTCATGAATGAGAGGGCCAGGGGAACTGCTCCTCCTAGATTTGCAAAAGTAAATAAACAAAACCTGAAGAGAGAGAACAAGCAAAAGCAATCTTGAAACTTGACTGAATCCTGATTAGAAAAAAAAAAAAAGTTAAAAAAGACATTCTTGGGACAATGGGGGAAATTTAAATGTAAACAGATTATTAGACAAAGTAGATAAGAAAATGACTAGAATTGGTCATTTTCTTTGGTGTGATTATGGTATTGTGGATATACAAGAGAATGTCCTTTTCCTTAGGAGCTGCAGGCTGAAGTATTTAGAACTGAAGAGTCAGGATGTCTGCAACTTTTGGGGAAATGATTCAGCAACTTACATAAAGTGAATACGGAAAAACAGTAATTGTTGAATCTAGCTGGAGGGTATACAGTTGTTGTTTACTAAACTCTTATTTCAAGCCTTCAGGATGTTTGAAAATTTTTATGATAAAAAGTTGGGAAATTTTTAAAACTGAACTGAATCTACAAGAAGTAAATCTGTATGAATATCGCGAAATCCTAAGGTACATTAACTGGAAGAAAAAATAAGCTGTACTCATTTTGCAGGGTAATTTGTCAATATAAAATATATATTCTAAAAAATGTTAAATACCAACTCAGTTTGACTCACTAATTTCACTTCTAGTAATTTATACTAAGAGAGATACCTGGATACATGCACAAAGCTGTCTGTATAAAGATGTTCATTGCAGCATTATTTGTAATAACGAAAATATCTAATAACAAAAAAGCTAACAATGTCCACAGGTAGGAGAGTCATAGAAAATACTCTAGAAGACTATGCAGCCATTTACAAAAAAGAAGGCACTACCATTTGCAGGTAAAACTGAGCAAATCTATATTGAACAAAGCATGATCCTTTTTGTAGAAGAAGAAAAGCAAGTCAGTCTTTATACTTTTGTTTTGTTTTTTGCTTTTCATGGCCGCACCCGTGGCATATGGAGGTTCCCAGGCTAGGGGTGGAATCGGAGCTGCAGCTGCTGGCCTATACACAGCCACAGTCACACCAGATCCCAGCGGAATCTGTGACCTACACCACAGCTCATGGCAATGCCAGATCCTTAACCCACTATGCAGAGCCAGGGATTGAACTCGTGTCCTCATGGTTACCAGTCGGGTTTGTTACTGCTGAGCCACAATGGGAACTCCCTCTTTGTACTTTTAGATGTCTATAAATGCAGAGAGAAAGGACTGGGATGATATTTACCAAACTGGGTGGGAGAATAAGACTGGGGAGAACAGGTTGGGATAGAGAAGGGGAGACCTAGACTTGGATCTTACATATTCGTATAGTTGGATTTTCGCAACAAACCAATGTATTAATTTATTAACCATGCAGCTAAAAGTGTAAAAGTTAAAAAAAAAATAAAAAAGGCCAACTAGGAATGTACCTCTCAGTGGTAATCACCTCTGGGGAGTGGACAGAATGTTTTATTCTTCTTATCTCTTCATTGCAGGAATCCTCAATCCAGAGGATGCATTAAGCTATTGAGCAGGAGGAGTGTGATTTTTTTCTCTAGCTTTTAAGAATTCCCTCTTAGAGTATCCGAGGACGGTATAGACCCCTCGCCAAGTCCCTTGTTCTCTTTGTATCTTCCCTTATGACCTAACTCCCATCCCCGGTAGGGACAGATGCCAACAGCCCCACCAGGCACTTGGAATTCTACGATCCACTTAAGGTCTGATGTGGAGAGAAGGAGGGGGACAACTGGGGCGGGGGGTGGGGGGCTTCTCCTTCCCTTTAGAGTCCACGTCCTAGCAGGGCCACTCCTGACTTCCTCCTTGGTGCTCAGAGCAGAGAGACAGTAGGAAAACAGAGTTGTGGTTGCCTCCAGCCAGCTCCCTAATGTCAAACAAAGTATGTTGCGCTCATGAAAGATGTTGTTTGCTCTGGTGGTGCAGTTACTTGTGTATTTCCTGGTGTCAAAGATATAGGAACTGGGGCCTGCTTGCCTCGGCCTGGCAAGCCCAGAGAACTTCCCTGAGTGGCAATTTTGGGTCAGTCAGCCATCAGATAGCCTGCAAGGCCTCAGTTATTAGCTTAGTTACTTTCCTTCAACCAATGTGACAGGGAAACCTCACTTCTCTCCTCCCACCTCTAACAGACTAAGGAGCTGCGGGCCTGTCATCCTGGGAAACCACCAAGTGCCACTCTAGTTTGCTGCTGGTATCAAGAGTTATTTCTTAGGTCAGTCTCCCAAGGCAGCAGAAATAAAAACAAAAATAAACCAATGTAGCCTAATCAAATTGACAAGCTTTTGCACAGCCCAGGAAACCATTAACAAACAAACAAAAAAAAGACAACCTATGGAATGGGAGAAAATAGTTTCAAATAATGCAACCAACAAGGGATTAATCTCTAAAAGATACAAGCAACTTACACAACTCAACAGCAAAAAAACCCAACAACCCAATCAAAAAATGGGCAGAAGACCCGAACAGACATTTTTCTAAAGAAGATATACAGATGGCCAACAGGCGCATGAAAAGATACTCAACATCACTAATTATTTGAGAAATGCAAATCAAAACTACAACGAGGTACCACCTCACACCGATCAGAATGGCCATCATTAACAAGTTCACAAATGGAGAAAAGGGATCCCCCTTATGCTGATGGTGGGAATGTACATTGGTACAACCACTGTGGAAGGCAGTATGGAAATACCTCAGAAAACTAAATATAGAACTACCGTATGACCCAGCAATCCCACTCCTGGGCATCTATCCAGACAAAACTACAATTCAAAAAGATACATGCACCTGTATGTTCACTGCAGCATTATTCACAATAGCCAAGACATGGAAACAACCTAAACACCCACTGACAGATGAATGGATTAGGAAGATGGGGTACACATACACAATGGAATACTACTCAGCCACAACAAAGAAGAGAATAATGCCATTTGCAGCAACATGGATGAAACTAGAGATTCTCATACTAAGTAAGTCAGAAAGAGAAAGACAAACACCATATGATATCACTTATAGCTGAAATCTATTTTATGGCACAAATGAACCTATCTACAGAAAAGAAACAAACTCATGGACTTGGGAGAACAGACTTGTGGTTGCCAAGGTGGAGGGGAAGGGAGTGGGATAGACTGGGACTTTGGGGATTAGTAGATGCAAACTATTGCATTTGGCGTGGATAAGCAGTGGGGTCCTGCTGTCTGGCACAGGGAACTATAACTAGTCACTTGTGATGGAACAGGATGGAGGATAATGTGAGGAAAAGAACATATATATACACACATATATATAGAACTGGGTCACTTTGCTGTACAGCAGAAATTGACAGAACATTGTAAATCAACTATAATAGAAACAATAAAAATTTTTTTAAAAAAAGGAGTCATTTCTGAAAAGGCAGGGAAGAAAACTCTGGGCTTCTGACCAAACAGTAATAGTAGTAGCTATAGTCATACTAGTAGTGGTGGTGGTGGTGGTGGTGGTAAGCAAGCAATAAGAGCTAAGTTTTGAGGCTTCCAAGGGGATATGTCAGAACTAAGTCTGCTGCATTTTTCAGAGCTGTAATAATGAGGAGAGGATGCAGACAATGACGGTCAGAATCGTTGATACTTCCTGAGTGTTTTTTGTTTGTTTGTTTTCTTTGTGGTCTTTTTACCACTTCTAGGGCCACTCCCACAGCATATGGAGGTTCCCAGGCTAGGGGTCCAATTGGAGCTGTAGCCACCGGCCTACAACGGGATTCAAGCCGCATCTGCAACCTACACCACAGCTCACGGCCACGCCGGATCCTTAACCCACTGAGCAAGGCCAGGGATCGAACCCGCAACCTCATGGTTCTCAGTTGGATTTGTTAACCACTGAGCCACGACAGGAACTCCAATACTTCCTGATTGTTATGGGCCGAATCGTGCCTCCTCCAAATCCATGCTGAGGTCCAAACCCCCAGTATCTCGGAATGTGACTCTTTGGAGATCCTTTACAGAGGTAATTAAGATAAAACAAGGTTATATGGATGGCCTCTGATCCCATCGGACTGCTATCTGTCTAAGAAGAGGAGACGAGGACCCAGACAGACCATATGAGACACAGGGAGAAGACAGTCGCCTATAAGTCAAAGAGCCAGGCCCTCAGAAGAGGCTAACACTGCTGACACTCTCAAGCTGTGACGAAAGCCTGAAGGATTAGGCATGGCAGCCCGAGGAAACGAACACACTTGACGAACTGTATGCTCTGAGCCAGGCCCTGTTCTAAGCATTTCACAAACGTTAACTGCTTTCATCTCCGTCACATGCTTATGAGGGAGCTCCTATTTTTACTCTCCAGTCTTAAGATGAGGAAACTGAGGCACAGAGAGGATCCTGTAATAGCAAAAGACTGGCAACGACTGAATGGCCATCTCAGACGGGATGGGAAAAGACGCTGCCACAGTGAAAATGTAACTACGCTTCTACTCAATGATAGGGATGAATCTCAGAAATACAATGTTGAGTAAAATAAGCACAGCTCAGAAGACTATATACAACAGAATGTCCCCCCTTTCTTTGCCACGCCCACAGCATATGGAGGTTCCCAGGCTAGGGGTGATATTGGAGCTGCAGCTGCTGGCCTTCACCACAGCCACAGCAACGCGGGATCAGAGCCGCACCCGCAACCTACACCACAGCTCAGGGCGATGCCGGATCCTTAACCCACTAGGATCGAACCTGCATCTTCATTGATACTAGTCGGATTCATTATTGCCGAGCCATGGATGGGAACTCTCAGAATGCCCTTTTTTAAAGATCAGAAAGCAACTAAAATGAAATAATTTCTCATTTAGGATTATTTTATAGATAATGTAATTTTATTATTTATATATTCTTGCTGTGTATACGAGAGATAAGATTATTTTTTTAAAAAAGGAAAGGAATAATAACCAAAATTCATGCTAGTGACTTGGAGTTCCCCGGTGGCTCAGTGGGTTAAGGATCCAGCATTGTCACTGCTGTGCCTCGGATCGCTGCTGTGACACTGGTTCAATCTCCAGCCGGGGAACTTCTACAAGCTCACATGCTGCCAGTTCAGAAAAACAAACAAACAAAACCAACCCAGCAAAAAAACAAAAAAGGCTAGTTGTGGTGGGTAGAGAGGTAGGGCGCAGCATGGGGTTAGCATATAGGCTTACATCTATAACTTATTAACAATGTAGCCAATTCTTGGGTGGAGTTCATAGTTGTTAATAATACAATCCATGAATAAGTAAATGTATTCATAAATAAAATTAAAGCATGCCATGTATGAATCAGTGTTGAAATTTGTTATGAATTAAGAATTATATGAGTTCCCGTAATGGCTCAGTGGTTAACAAATCCGACTAGGAACCATGAGGTTGTGGGTTCTGTCCCTGGCCTTGCTCAGCGGGTTAAGGATCCGGCGTTGCTGTGAGCTGTGGTGTAGGTTGCAGACACAGCTCAGATCTGGTGTTGCTGTGGCTGTGGTGAAGGCTGGCAGCTGTAGCTCTGACTGGAGCCCTAGACTGGGAACCTCCACATGCCACGGGAGCGGCCCAAAAAAAGGCAAAAAGACAAAAATTTAAAAAAAGAATTATAAGTACGATTAACTCAATTATGTGCAACCAAGGTCTATTACTTTTTCTTTTTAGGGCCACACCCGTGGCATATGGAGGTTCCCAGGCCGGGGGTCGAATCAGAGCTATAGCCGCTGGCCTACGCCACAGCCGGTGGCCTACACCACAGCCAAAGCAACACCAGATCCGAGCCACATCTTCAATCTACACCACAGCTCACAGCAACGCCAGGTCCTTAACCCACTGTGCAATTGAACCTGCGTTCTCATCGATGTTAGTCAGATTTGTTTCCACTGAGTCACAACGGGAACTCCCCAAGGTCCATTTTAAAAGAAAAAACAGTAGGGGTTTCATTAAATAACTTGCCAAAGGTCTCAAGGGTGAGCCAGGATGTGAACCCAGGCGATCTGACTCCAGAAGGAATCATCTGAATTACTGCTGTCTGTTCTACAGACCAGGTTGTTCCTCTGATGGAAAAGAAATAGAGTCCACCTTGAAGCCTGAAGGCCAGACCCTATAGCTAGGTACCACGACAGAGGCACCAGCCATCCAAGACCCAGGGGGCTCTGAAGTCACCAAAGCTAGATTTACCACTTCTTCAGACTGCACCAAAATTCAAATTTCATGCAGAAAAGGAAAGAAGCTTTGAGTACACAAGAAGGTACTTCAGGACTTAGAAGTCCTGCTCTGAACATGTTATTTGACTTTTTACTCAAGGAGGGAAGGTAAATATTTGTGCGGCTCTCTTCACAGAACTCAGGGGAAAGGCTCATGACAGACGATGGTTCAAAAGGCCTACAGAAGCAGCAGGGCAGCCCCAAGTCAAGACAGTCAGCTTGTGTGCGGAGGCCAAACCACACCTGCAGAATGACTGAGCCAGGGCTGGCCTTCCTGCTCAGGGGGTGTGACAAGGGGCCCCATGAGGGCCTTTTGCAGCCCTGACAGGATCAAGGCCTCATTCTCCTCTGCCTCGGGTTACAGATGCCACGCAGAAAATAGAAGCCATGCAGAATGGGAGGGACGAGAGGAAAGCTGCTCAACTTCCAGTCCCTCATCAGCCCAGGCAGCCTGCAATGCCACCGGCTCTATTTTAGTGCCTTCAAAGGACCTGAGTATCAGATGGCTTGAAATAAGGCCAACCCCACACTAGCACTAGAGCAAAGAAAGGGACAAACACCTCTGAGATTTGGCTCATAGCCAGTGAAAACAGCTCAAGGGCACGCAGTTCCCAGGAGGCTACCGCCCTCAACCAACCAAGCAGGGAGCCTGGTTAATCTTCTACTCCTTGGGTCCCTTGCTTGAAGGCAACCAGTGGGCCAGGCAGCCATTTATAAGGCAGGTCTCCCTACCCTGCTGCCTCCAATGTCTTCCCCCAAAGAGGCCCATCACCTCTGTTACAAGCTGGGGCCAGGTTCATGAATCCCTAAATCAAGGGAAGGCAAATGTCCCATGTCCTCTGGAGGCATGACCCTTGGGAAGAGGCCAAGAGATGGGACTTGCCCACCTCCTGACCTGAGTCAATGCTGCTCACTTCTCTTTCTCCGTCTATTCTTTTTTTCCCCTCTGTTTAACTCTCCCAGGCAGTCTACAAGCACTGAAGGCTGATAAACTTAGTCTCACAGCGGCTCCTAGTTAAGCCAACACACAGAGAATATGCAGAATCTTTATTTTCATCACAGAGTTTTAGAGAAAGAATCCTTTTGACCCCCTGGGATGGGGCCCAGCATTCTATCTTTGAATGAGGCTCCCTAAGGTAATACAGATGCAGTGGTACCTAACTATACGTGGAGAAATACTACAGTAGGTCAGCCTTTTCCAAAAGTCTCAATGGTAGGTGTGAAATTAGAATGTTTTCTCACAGAAACGACAGGCAGTTCCCAGGAAAAATGTACTGATAAGGATAATGATGTGACCAGTGTTCAAAACAGTAAAGATAATAACGGTAATAATAATTAATAATTGCTGGTACATAGCACTTCTCTGCTAGGCACTGTCCTAAGTACTTGTATTCACTAACACAACAACTCTATAGCAGTGCTATAATACCACCATTTTTTGGATGAAGGAATTAAGACAGAGAGAAAGTGACTGGCCCATGGCTAATTACAGACCTGGATATAAGCCAGGCGATCTGATTCCATCACTACCATGAAGTGTGCTAAGGCTCTTTATAGTATAGAGGAAGCCTTTGATTTACAAATGACTCAAATCTATGATGGTTTGAGCCCCTGTTGTTGAAATATTATCCTCTTTCTTCCATCCCCACCATGTGAGACCAGATCTGAATGGTTTAATTATGTTGTCAAGGGAAACCACCAACCCTGGAATCTACCAACAAGGTCCTGGAACACCAACTTATTCATTCATTCAGTCAATCATTCAATCAATCAACAAATATTTACTGAGCAACTATTCATAATGTGTTAACTATTATGAACAAGATACAAGTGGTCCCTGTCTCCATGCACTTATACCCACCTCACATCACATGCTGATTTCTAGGTTTCAGAAGGGCTCAGAAATCAAAAGATGGTTTAAATCAGTGTTCCAAGGGTTAACAGCCACTAATATTAATGTTTTGTCACTTACATGGGTTAAATAGCTACCAGATGCCTCAAAGAACTTAAGTACAATACTAGACAGACATATAGTAGGTAATTATTAACTTCTAGAGAGAGATTTCAGGAGAGAAGAAAGATGGCCAAACTAACAAAGAGAATTAAAACAACCTCCTGACTACTCCCAACAGGAAGGACACAGCCATAAGAGGGTTGGAAAACAAGACCTAGACTTCCCATTTCTGGTAATAACAGAAGCCAGTACTTAAAGAGATCTGCACAAAGACCCACATTTCAGGGTAAAGATGTACTGTAAATACAAAGTATCCCACCTCTAGAATGGTAAGGAAGGCCCCATCTCAAATCTTAACAATGAGTTGGGATAGAAGTGAGAGAAACTAGTTAGTTCCACTAAACACTTGGAACCACAAGGCAGCCCCCTCATGTGGGTTTGCAATCTAAATTTACACTAGTTGTATCCTCCAAAAATGTTAGACTGAGAGTTTCTTTAGCATGATTCTAGATTGGTAGCCCTCAAGTACCTGGCAAGAACAAAGATGAGTCCTGTCTAGAGAAATCCAAGACTCAAAAAATTCCTACACAGTAGTTACCGTTGTAGCTCAGTGGGCTATGAACCCGACTAGTATCCACGAGGACATGGATTCGATCCCTGGCCTCACTCAGTGGGTTAAGGATCCAGTGTTGTGGTGAGCTGTGGTGTAGGCTGCAGACATGGCTCAGATCCCACATTGCTGTGGCTGTGGCATAGGCCGGCAACTGCAACTCCAATTCAACCCCTGGCCTGGGAACTTCTATATGCCACAGGTGCAGCCCTAAAAAAAAAATCATTTTAATTTAAAAAAAAAAATTCCTACGAAAAAAAATTTAAAGAAAATAAAGAACAGTAATATTTAAAACAAAACCTAAACATGAAAGGAAATAAGCTAAGAACCAGTAAAAACAGAGTTTGAAGAACCATAGGAGTTCCCTGGTGGTGCAGTGGGTTAAGGATCTGGCACTGTCAATGCAGTGGCTTGGGGTTGCTGCTGTGGCATGGGTTTGATTCCTGGTCCAGGAACATCTGCATGCTGTGGGCATGACCAAAAAAAAAAAAAAAAAAAGAGAGAAAAGAAAAAAGGGAAAAAAAAGAGAACTTCGTAATAGTTACAGGCTATGTTTGGAAAAATGAAAAATAACTGAAATTTAATTGACATATTTAGTTATTGATAGGCAACTAAAGAGATAAGTAAAATATGAGCTGAAGAAATTATCCGAAATACAACATAGTAAACTAAAGAAGTCAAAAATATGAATACTAGTCCTAGAAGAAGAGAATGAGACAAAGGCAGTAGTTGAAGGTATAAGAGCTAAGAATGTTCAGAAAACCTGATGAAAGCCATGTATCCACAGACTCAAAAAATTCAGACTCCCAAACAGAATAGGCCAAAACTAATCAATATTGAAACATATATTACCCACACCGCAGAACACCAAAAAGATCTTAAAACCAATCAGAAAGAAAAGAGATCACTTTCCAAGAAGTAAAAGTTAAGTCTGACCAATGACTTTTCAAGGCAACAATAGAGACAGAATATGGAGAAATTAAATCTTCATTGTGCTGTGGGAAAATAACTGTGAGCCAAGAATTTTATATCCAGCGAAAATAACTTTCAAAAATGTAGAAGGAATGAATACAAACATTTTTGGGTACAGAAAAACCAAGAGAGTTTATCGTCAACAGATCACCTGTACGTGGAATTCTAAAGGATATAATTCCTCCAAAGGCAAATTAATGTAAAATGGAAGGTCTGAGATGTAATAAAAATTCGTAAGCAAAGAAAGTGGTAATTTGGGGGGCTGGGATAGAAATGCTATAAAACTGGGCTACAATGATCACTGTACAACTATAAATGTAATAAAAATCATTGAGTTAAGAAAAGTGATAATTAGGAGTTCCCACTGTGGCTCAGCAGTTAACAAATCCGACTACTATCCCTGAGGACGAAGGTTCAATCCCTGGCCTCGCTCAGTAGGTTAAGGATCCCATGTTGCCGTGAGTTGTGGTATAGGTCGCAGATGCAGCTTGGATCCTGAGCTGCTGTGGCTGTGGCATAAGCCAGCAGCTATAGCTCGGATTTGACCCCTAGCCTGGGAACCTCCATATGCTGCAGGTGCAGCCCTAAAAAGACAAAAAATAAAAATAACTTTTTAAAAAGTGGTAATTATGTAGATAAGTCTAAATGAATGTTTTTACATAAAATAATGTCTTGTATTTTGAAAAGAAAAGCTAAAATAATTACAGAACTAAAATACATGACAACATAAGCATAAGTTGAGGGCTACAAATAGGGTTCAAATGTTGTAAGGTCTGCATGCCAAAGAATAAAGTTGTAAACCTATTTCACAGCACATACATGCCTATGGATATAGCCAAGAGATTAAAAAAAAAAAAATGTCCAGGAATTCCTGTTGTGGTACAGCGGAAACAAATCCAACTAGCATCCATGAGGATGTGGGTTCGATCCCTGGCCTCGCTCGGTGGGTTAAGGATCAGGTATTGCCATGAGCTATGGTGTAGGTCGCAGACGTGGCTCAAATCTGGCATTGCTGTGGCTGTGGCTGTGGCCGGCAGCTACAGCTCCGATTAGAACCCTGGCCTGGAAACCTCAATATGCCTTGGGTGCAGCCCTAGAAAAGGCAAAAAAAAAAAAAATTTACATGAAAAGTTATAGATAAATGTTCATAGCAGCATCATTTACAACAAGACAAAGTAGAAACCAAATGACTATCAACAGATGAATGGATAAATAAATACATATGTCCCTATTAATTATTATTAGCCAATAAAAAGAAAAGGAATATTAATAGGAGCTACGACATGGCTGAATCTTCAAAACACTATGCTAAGTGAAAGAAGATAGACACAAAAGGACAAATATTTTATGATTCTATTAATACGAAATGTCCAGAACAGGCCAATCTCTAGAGATAAATATTAGATCAATTGTTACTTTGGGCAGGGAAGGGAAGGGGGTGGAAGGGAGGCTGTAAGGGGACAGAGAGATGATAGTCAAACAGTACGGTTTCCTTTTGGGGTTAATAAAAATGTTCTCAAATTTAATTGCGGTGATGGTTGTACAACTCTATGAATATACTAAAAAACATTAAATTCTACACTTTAAATGTGTGAATTTTATGTTATATGAATTATATCTCAGTAAAACTATGATCAAAAAAATGTCATAAGATCCTTACATTACTTAAGAAAAAAGATACTGATTGACTCTAGATCTGGGTAGGTATTTACGTCAACTCTGGTAGAATAACAACAACAACAAAAAAAAAAAAACAGTAACTGAAATAGTGTGTATAATGTCTAAACCAGTAAAGGGAAAGTAGAACAATAAGGAAATATCCAATAAATCCCCCAAAAAGGCTAGACTGAAGGACAAAAAAATGTTCCAACCGGGAGTTTACAACAGACCAAGTGACACCCAGCAGTCACACAGTCACATCTATGCTAAGAAGCAGGCTCTTCTGTGTGGGACGAGTGGAGGCTCACACCCTGCCCAATGCCCCTCATGAACAGGGTCCCTGGAGAAACAAACTCCTCATGCAAGGCCTGGGCCCACCAAGCAAATACCACCTTGGGATGGGACACGTCCCTTTGGTCACCAGGGATCAAAAGCATTCCTCCAATTAGTTGAGGCCTATGGGTCTTAGGTTCTGAAGGAAAATGAGTAATTCTGTGCTGAGAAGTCATCTGAATTTTGACACACAAGCTGGTTTGAATGAAGAGTGTACTGGTGGAGTTCCCGTTGTGGCCCAGGGGTAATGAAACCAACCAGTATCCATGAGGATGTGGGTTTGATACCTGGCCTCGCTCAGTGGGTTAAAGATCCGGCGTTGCCATGAGCTGAGGCGTAGGTCACAAATGCAGCTTGGATCCTGTGTTGCTGTGGCTGTGGTACAGGCCTGCAGCTCCACCTCCAGTTCTACCCCTCTCCTGGGACCCTGCATATGCTGCAGGTGCAGCCCTAAAAAGACCAAAAAAAAAAAAGTATACTGGGTTTTTAGGAATGTACTTTTAGCACATCAATGGATGACGGGCTCACACAGGGCTGAGTCCAGAAATGCCTGGCTGCTTTCCTAAGAGGCATGAGTGCACCCAGCATAAGCCATCATAGACAGGGTCCCTGGATTCTCTCTCTAGGGCAGCCTGCTGTCACAGGACAGGTATTTGATTTGTGCTGTGGGTATTCCACGTATTGGAGCCGATTGATGGGAACGCTGTCTATCCCCTGACCAGAGAAGGCTCCCCCACATTCTGGCTGGAGCGTGGAGAGCCTTGCTCTCCTGCTACCCTGGTCTCCCTGTTCCTTTTTCCCTGCTGGCACTGGTACCATAGGGAAGGGGAAGTAAAATTTAAACACCTCTGGAAGGACTGTTCTTGCCTAAGAGCCTACTCAAGTTAAAGGAAAAAGAATCCCTTGATTCCACCTTGGAAGTGAGTTTAATCTTTAACCACACTAAAACACCCTGCCAGGATAAAGTTCCAGATGGCATTTTCTCATGGACAGCTCTGTCCCTGCATCGGCCAGCAGCAACCCTCACCAGCCCCTGCTCCATAGGGCAAGTCGCCATCCTTTTGCTCAAAGCTGGAAAGAGAACAGGGCCCTTCCCTTTGGCCCAAGTTGCAGCTGATCTCTGGCCCAGTTTGGAGACTGGGAAATAGCAGTTACCTACCGTGAATGTGGTCTGAGGCCCAAATGGGAGGGGCCCCATTCTTTCAACACTGTCTAGATCACCTACAAATCGGCCTTCTTTCTCATCAGTCACGTCTTGAATACCCACTTTCTCGAGAACCTTGTGTCCTCACATTCTTCACACACACACCCCCCTAAAGCCTTCCTCATCAATTCCTGTTTCCATTGGTTGTGTTTCAATGTGCCTTGAGAAAGTGGAACTGGAGAGCAGTAGTTAACATCTACTTGGAAATGCATTCTGGAAATCAGAAAGCCATGGATCAACCTCATTCTCAGCTGAAGATGTCCTGATGGCTCCTGGAGCCAAGAGTCTATACCTGTCACAGAGCAGGAGCTGCTGTGAGTCCTGAGTTGAAGGTTCCTCCTGTTCTAAGACTCACTGCCCGTGGTGCTGTTGGGGTGGGGGTGGGGGGCTCTGGATCAGCAGGGTGGGGGGAGCAGCATTCCCTCTACCCTTCTGTCAGCCCAACCAGGCAGCCTATGAGTCAGATCAGAAGCAGGGAAGGACCAGGCAGCTTCTGAAAAATTCACCATCTTCTCTTCCTCTTCATTCACCCTCCAAACAGCCATCTCTAAGTGGCTGTCATCTTAGAAAAACAAACTCCTTGGCCTATATGGACATGTTCCCTTTCTTTAGAACACCACCCCTGACCCCACCCCCATCCCCACCTATTTCAGGCGAACATAATTTACAATTCCCAGAAATGCCTGAGGAGCAGTGCACACGCTTCTGGTGCCAAGCCTGACCGGTTTTACAGATTTTCATTTAGCAGGTGTCTGTTGCTAAATCAGTAGCAGCTGCTAATTGCTTTTCCTTCCTCGAAAATTCAGACAGAATAAAACATCTGGTGTTCTCTCACTTTGGGTTAAAATCAGATTCCTTATCATTCCCCCTTTGGGTTCAATTTTTATTAAAAAGCTGTCAGCCGATGGCTGGAACAGGCAGCAGAGAGCAAGGCCGCCCCAGAGGCAGGGGGACGATTCGAATGGCAACCCAGGAGGAGGAGGCTGCGTCTGGTTGCCAGACCTCAAATGCAGACGCAGGGCTGCTCAGGCACCAGTCCCCACAAGGTGGAGCTTTAAGCCCATGACTGCCTAAGTTACTTGGGGCTTTCCTTTCTTCTTTTTTTTTTTTTTCTTTTTTTTTCAGGGCCACACCCATGGCAAATGGAGATTCTCAGGCTAGGGGTCAAATCGGAGCTACAGCTGTCAGCCACAGCAACATCAGATTCGAGCCATGTGTGCGACCTACACCACAGCTCATGGCAACACGGGATCCTTAACCCACTGAGCAGGGTCAGGAATCGAACCTGGATCCTCATGGATGCTAGTCAGTTTCATTTCCATTGAGCCGCGATGGGAACGCCAGGGCTTCCTTTCTGGAGCAAAGACTCTAGGGATCTCGGCCCCTTCTTGCTGGCAGTGCCCCTCCCTTCCCTGAATCTGTTACAGACACAGCAACTCACATTCCAGCTCCTCTCCACTCTTCCAGGGGAGGAGGGCAGCAGTTCAGTATGCACGTGCTTTTACCGCCATGAACGGGCATCTCAGGGGAAATAACTATACACACTGGGGGAAAATGATGAGGACCCTATCATTTCTAGCTCCAATTCACACCAATGATCTCTTGTGGCTTTTCCGGGCTACCTTTGGGTTTGGGGTGGGGGGTTCCCTCCAAAAAATCTGTTGGATGGTCTCCAAATCTGCTTCCTGACTCTAAGCCAAAAGCATCCATAAAGGTACCTTAATAGCAACTCAAATTATTTTATATTGTTAATAAATAATAATCTTCACTAATCTTTACTGAGCACTTACTACTCTGCATCAGGCATTGTGGTGAGCACTTTACACGCATTACCTTATGGAAGATTTTGAAATTATTATGATTGTCTTCATTTTACAATATGAAACAGGCTCAGAGAAGGGCTCTTGGTTTTGCGGAAGCTGTGATCTGGCAGGATTAGAAACCTGTGCTCTGCTGACTGGGTATTTGATGATATTAAGGAATTATTGATAACATTATAGATACGACAATGACATTGAGATTCCATACATACATAAATACAGAGAGACACGTCCTTATATTTTGAAGATGTATAATGAAATATCTACAGTTAAAATTACATAAAATTTCCTTCAAAATCATCCAGGTTGTGGGGGGGGTAGTAAGAGGAGAGTGAGGTATACTGACTTTATGAACATTGGGCGGAGTTGATAAATGTTGCAAGTGGGTAATAGATGCACTCAGTTTTCCACTTTCACATATTTTTCAATTTTCTACAATACAAAATTATACACATACTATCTATCTACTTCATTTTACAACCTCCTAACTTCGGCAAGGTTTTCCCTGCCACAAACTTCATCGCTAGGTCGGCTCCTACCATCACTTTCCTCAACTGGTACCCATGCAGTACTGGGACTCAGAAAGGATCACCCCTTCCCCTTGGACTTACTAAACCCTCAGGTTGTCTTACGGTCTCAAGTCACTTTGGTGCGTGTGACATAAGGGAGGGCTAGGAGGACAGGTGATGAGGTAAGAGGAGGGCATCATGAGGCAACAGAAAACTGCATTCAGGAGTTCCCATCGTGGTGCAGCGGAAACAAATCGACTAGAAGCCATGAGGTTGTGGGTTCGGTCCCTGGCCTTGCTCAGTGGGTTAAGGATCCAGTGTTGCTGTGAGCTGTGGTGTAGGTTGCAGACGCAGCTCAGATCTGGTGTTGCTGTGGCTATGGTGAAGGCTGGCAGCTGTAGCTCTGATTGGCGTCCTAGACTGGGAACCTCTATATGCCGTGGGTACAGCCCTAAAAAGAAAAAGAAAAAAAAAAGAAAAAAGAGGAGTTCCCGTCATGGCGCAGTGGTGAACGAATCCGACTAGGAACCATGAGGTTGCGGGTTCGGTCCCTGCCCTTGCTCAGTGGGTTAACGATCCGGCGTTGCCGTGAGCTGTGGTATAGGTTGCAGACGCGGCTCGGATCCCGTGTTGCTGTGGCTCTGGCGTAGGCCGGTGGCTACAGCTCTGATTCGACCCCTAGCCTGGGAACCTCCATATGCCGCAGGAGCGGCCCAAGAAATAGCAACAACAACAACAAAAGACAAAAAAGAAAAAAAAAAAGAAAAAAGAAAACTGCATTCATCTTCTCAGTGACCACCTGACAAAGGATTATTGGATTGAATCCTTAAGTAACTGTGATGTAGGTAACATTATAATTCCTGTTTTACAGATGAGGAAACCGAGTGAAGTAGCTTAACTAAACCCCGAAGTCTCTTCCAAAGAACAGCTGCTACCCAAGGGCATCTGTGGCATAATAAGGAATATGTATATTTGGTATTTGTCCTCATTCCAGGCATAAAAGTCTTGGCATTTTCTACATGGCACCTTTGGTACTCATGAGGAGCACCTTTCTAGCACACCCAAGTTTATGCTAATGAGATACTTAGGGTAGGGCCCCTAGATAACCACAGGATGGGGCTGGTGCCCAGAAAGTGATAAGGAGGGTGGAATTTTTAGCTGTGCTCACAGATCTCTGGGAAAGGGTGGCTACAGATTAAGCTCTACAGATACTCTTGAACAGTAAGCGTTGATAAGTTTCCAGATTGGTGAACACAACCACATGCCAGGAGGGGTGGTGCACCCTTGTTCCAAGGGAACAGAAGCTCCTGGGCTTGGGACCCTCCTACATACCTCTTCCTCTGGCTGTTCATCTGGCCTTTAAAGCCTATGTTCTAAAAAACTGGTAAACAGGAGTAAATGTTCCTCTGAGTTCAGAGAGCAGCGCTAACAAGTTAATGGAACCTTGTGGGGGGGTGGCGGGTCATGGAACCTCCAATTCATAGCAGGTCAGCCAGAAGCACAGGACCTCCCCTTGCTGGCACCTTGATCTCAGACTTGCAGCCTCCAGAACTGCGAAAAATTTCTGTTGTTGAACTTACTCAGTTCGTGGTTTTGTTACGGCAGTCCGAGCTGACTACTACACCTCTCCTAAGCATACCTCATATCCAATTAACATTTATTGAGCTACTACTGTATGCCGGCTCTGAAGTATTTTACTCTCCTCTAGTTCCCTCATGGCAATGCAATAGCACTGTACTTTAATAGAAATTTTATTAGCTTTGTTCTTTTAAATACATTTAAGTTTCCATATTTTAATTTCACTGTAGATGACTTTGAACCTCTGAAGCGTCATATTGCCTCCTTTGGAGAAGAAGTGACATTTTTCACCCTAAGATATTCCATACTCTGAATGACTCCTCGGTCAGTTCCCCAACACCAGATATTGATTAAAGGCTATTAAAGGAACCTCCTCAACCCAATGAAGGCATCTAATGAAAAACCCACAACTAATGTCACGTCATACTCAATGACGGAAGATTACACGCTTTCCCCCTAAGATGAGAAAGAAGACAAGCATGTCCACTCTCACCACTTCTATTTAACACCATACTGGAAGTTCTAGCCACAGCAATTGGGCAAGAAAAAGAAATATAAGGCATCTATGTTGGAAAGGAGAATTTAAACTATCTCTATTCATAGATAACATGAACTTATCTACAGAAAAGACCTGTCATTTTCTATTATCTATAGAAATTTTTTTTTTTTTTTTTTGCTTTTTAGGGCTGCACTGATGGCATATGGAGATTCCCAGGCTAGGGGTCTAATAGGAGCTGGAGCTGCCAGCCACAGCCAAAGCCAGAGCAACACCACATCCAAGGCACATCTGCAACCTACACCACAGCTCAAGGCAATGCCGGCTCAACCTGCTGAGTGAGACCAGGGATCAAACCCACAACCTCACGGTTCCTAGTCAAATTCATTTCCCCCGAGCCACGATGGGAACTCCTATAGAAAATCTTTTAAAAATACACACACACACACACACACACACACACAATATTAGCAGTAATACAAAATTTCTGAAAGGTTATAAGGTTAATACAGAAAAAGGAACTGTATTGTAGCAATGAGTAATCTGAAAATGAAATTAAGAAAACAATTACAGGAGTTCCCGTCGTGGCGCAGTGGTTAACGAATCCGACTAGGAACCATGAGGTTGCGAGTTCAGTCCCTGGCCTTGCTCAGTGGGTTAAGGATCTGGCGTTACCATGAGCTGTGGTGTAGGTTGCAGACGCAGCTCGGATCCCGCGTTGCTGTGGCTCTGGCGTAGGCCAGTGGCTACAGCTCTGATTCGACCCCTAGCCTGGGAACCTCCATATGCCGCAGGAGTGACCCAGGAAATAGCAAAAAGACCAAAAAAAAAAAAAAAAAAACACAATTACACTTTTAATATCAAAAATAATAAAGTACAGAAATACATTTTGTTTCTCTCACGTTGGGGCTACTTGTTCTAGGGCACAAAGGAACAGCTTCAAAAGGGGGTATTTCTCCTGCCGGGAACCGGGAATCTTCCCCCAGCCTGCGCATGCGACATGCTGGTGCGCCACAGCCTGCAGAAAAACCTTCATACACAGACAGTGTTTAATTTGGAATCTTCCCCTTTTTACTCTATTCAATCGACTAAGCAGGGTTTCAAGAGCAACATTTATAAATTTCCATAAATACAACCTCTTGCTATTTTGGGGAGATGGGATTAAGACGGCAGAATAGAAGGACTGGAGCTCAACTTTCCTAAAAACAACAAAATTTACCACTAAAGCCTGAGCAATCTTCAACCAAATGGACTGGAAACTTTAAAAAAGATAACCTACTCCAGAAGACAAAGAGGAGGACACATCAAGAGGTAGAAGGGGCAATTACGTGATATAAACAACCCCATACCTCCCGGGTGGCAAGCCCCACAGACTGAAAACTAACTGGTTCACAGAGACTCACCTACAGGAGTGAGAGTTCTGAGCCCCACGTCAAACTCTCACATGTGGGGATCTGGCATTGGGTGAAAGAGCCCCTGGAGCATCTGGCATTAAAGGCCAGTGGGGCTTGTGTGCAGGAGCTCCATGGGACTGGGTGAAATGGAGACCCCATTCTTAAAAGGCACACACAAACTTTCACATGCACTGGGTCCCAGGGCAAAGTAAAGTCTCCATAGAAATCTGGGTCAAACCTGACTGCAGTTCTTGGAAGACATCCTGGGAAAACAGGGGTGAACATGGCTTGTTGTGAGGGAAGGACATTGGAAGCAAAGCTCTCGGGAATATTCAGCAGCCATGCCTTTCTCTGAAGGTGGCCATTTTGGGAAAACCTGGCCCCACCCATCAATGCTGAGAAGCCCCAGGGCAAACAACAATCCAGGTGGGTTACAGCCCCGCCCCTCAGTAAACAGGCTGCCTAAAGACCCCTCAGGCACACAGCTGCCTCTAATCCCATCCAGAGACTAAGCCCCATCCACCAGAAGGATTAGAATCAGCCCCTCCCATCAGGAAGCCTACAGCAACCCCCCCCCCCAGTACTGACATCAGCCACAAGGAGGGCAGACACCAGAAGTGAGACAGGCTACAACTCTATTATCAGTAAAAAGGTCACCACACCAAAAACCTATAAAAATGAAAAGACAGAGAACTATAACTCAGATGAGGGAGAAAGGAAAAAAAACCCAGAAAATCAGCTAAGTGAGGAGGAGATTCTTAACCTCCAGGAAAAAGACTTTAGACTGTTGATGCTGAAGATAATGCAAGACATTGGAAATAAACTGGAGGCAAAGATGGATAACTTACAGGAAAGACTGGGCAATGAGATACAAGATATAAAACTTAAACAAGAAGAGATGCAAAATACAATAACTGAAATAAAAAATTCACTAGAAGCAGCTAACAGCAGAATACAGGAGGCAGAAGAATGAATAAGCGAAGTGGAGGACAGATTAGTGGAAATTACAAATGCCGAACAGAAAAGAGAAAAAAGATTGAAAACAAATGAAGAGAGTCTCAGAGAACTCTGGGACAACGTGAAACGCACCAACATCCTTATTACAGGGGTGCCAGAAGGAGAAGAGAGAGAGAAGGAGACAGAAAAAATATTCCAAGAGATAATAGCCGAAAACTTCCCTCACATGGGAAAGGAACCACTCACTCAAATCCAGGAAGTGCAACGAGTACCATATAAAATAAACCTAAGGAGGAATACACCGAGACACATATTAATCCAACTGACCAAAATTAAAGACAAAGAGAAAATCTTGAAAGCAACTAGGGAAAAGAAACAAATAACATACAAGGGAACCCCAAAAAGGTTATCAGCAGATTTTTCAGCAGAAACTCTGCAGGCCAGAAGGGAGTGGCATGATATACTTAACGTGATGAAAGGAAAAAGCCTCCAACCAAGATTACTTGACCCAGTAAGGCTCTCATTCAGATTTGAAGGAGAAATCAAAACCTTCACAGATAAGCAAAAGTTGAGAGACTTCAGCAACACTAAACGAGGCTTACAACAAATACTAAAGGAACTTCTCTAGGCAAAAAAAAAAAAAAAAAAAAAAAAAAGACAGCAACAGGAAACAAAAATACCACAAATGATAAGGCTCATACAGTAAAGATACAAAATCATCCATGCACAATTAATGCCACCAAAATCAGAAATCATGAGAAGAGATTAATAAAATGGCAATAAGAACATACATATCAATAATTACCTGAAATGTTAATGGACTAAACGCCCCAACCAAAAGACATAGACTGGCTGAATGGATACAAAAACAAGACCCATATATATGCTGTCTTCAAGAGACCCACTTCACTTCTAGAGACACATACAAATTAAAAGTGAGAGGATGGAAGAAAATGTTCCATGCAAACAGGGATCAAAAGAAAGCTGGAGTAGCGATACTCATAACAGACAAAATAGACTTTAAAATGAAGGATATCTTACAGGACAAAGAAGGTCATTACATAATGATCAAAGGATCAATCCAAGAAGAAGATATAACAATTTTAAATATCTATGCACCCAACATAGGTTCACCACAATATATAAGGCAACTGCTAACAACCTTAAAAGGACAAATTGACAATAACACAATCATTGTGGGGGACTTCAACACCCCACTTACAGCAATGGACAGATCATCCAGACAGAAAATCAATAAGGAAACACTGGCCCTGAATGAAGCATTAAGCCAGATGGACTTAATACATATTTATAGGACATTCCATCCAAAAGCATCAGAAGACACATTCCTCTCAAGTGCACATTCAACATTCTCTAAGACTGATCACATCCTGGGCTACAAATCCAGCCTTGGTAACTTTAAGAAAATTTAAATCATATCAAGCATCTTTTCCAACCACAACACTATATGACTGGAAATCAACAACAAGAAAAAAACTGCAAAAAACACAAACACGTGGAGACTCAACAACATGCTACTAAACAACCAATGGATCACTGAAGAAATCATAGAGGAAATTAAAAAATACCTAGAAGCAAATGGCAACGAAAATACAGCACTCCAAAACCCACGGGATGCAGCAAAAGCCGTTCTAAGAGGAAAGTTTATAGCAATATAAGCCCACCTCAGGAAACAAGAAAAGGCTCAAATTAACAAGCTAACTTTACATCTAAAGCAGCTCGAGAGAGAAAACGAGACAAGACCTAAAGTTAGTAGAAGGAAAGAAATCATAAAGATCAGAGCAGAAATCAATGAAATAGAAACAAAGAAAACCATAGAAAAGATCAATGAAACGAAAAGCTGGTTCTTTGAAAAGATCAACAAAATTGATAAACCCCTAGCCAGACTTATCAAGAGAAAAAGAGAGGACTCAGATCAATAAAATTAGAAATGAAAAAGGAGAAGTAACAACGGACATCACAGAAATACAAAGGATCATAAGAGACTACTATATGCCAATAAAACGGAAAACCTAGAAGAAATGGACAAATTCTTAGAAAAGTACAATCTTTCAAGACTAAACCAAGATGAAATAGAAAAGATGAATGGACCAATCACAAGTACTGAAATTGAAACTGTGATTAAAAAACTTCCTACAAACAAAAGTCCAGGACCAGATGGCTTCACAGGCGAACTCTATCAAACATTTAGAGAAGAGCTAACACCTATCCTTCTGAAACTATTTCAAAAAATTACAGAGGAAGGGATACTCCCAAACTCATTCTATGAGGCCACTATCACCCTGATACCAAAACCAGACAAAGATTCCACAAAAAAAGAAAACTACAGGCCAATTGCACTGATGAACATCAATGCAAAAATCCTCAACAAAATACTAGCAAACTGCATCCAACAATACATCAAAAGAATTGTACACCATGATCAAGTGGAATTTATCCCAGGAATGCAAGGGTTCTTCAAAATCTGCAAATCCATCACTGTGATACACCACATTAACAAACTGAAGAATAAAAACCATATGACCCTCTCAACAGACGTGGAAAAAGCCTTTGACAAAATCCAACACCCATTTCTGATAAAAACCTAGACGAAATGGACAAATTCTTAGAAAAGTACAATCTTCCAAGATTAAACCAAGATGAAATAGAAAGTGGGCATAACAGGAACCTACCTCAACATGATAAAGGCCATATATGACAAACCCACAGCAAACATCATTCTCAATGGTGAAAAGCTGAAAGAACTCCTGCTGAGATCAGGAACAAGACAAGGATGTCCCCTCTCACCACTACTCTTCAACATAGTTCTGGAAGTCCTAGCCACAGCAATTAGAGAAGTAAAAGAAATAAAAGGAATCCAAATGGGAAAGGAAGAAGTAAAACTATCACTATTTGCAGATGACATGATACTATACCTAGAGAATCCTAAAGACGCTAACAGAAAACTGTTAGAGCTCATCCATGAATTTGGCAAAGTCACAGGATACAAAATTAATACACAGAAATCGACAGCATTTCTATACACTAACAATGAAAGAGCAGAAAGTGAAATTAGGGAAGCAATCCAGTTTACCATCACATCCAAAAGGATAAAATACCTAAGAGTAAACCTACCTAAAGAAACAAAAGACCTGTACTCTGAAAACTATAAGATACTGATGAAAGAAATCAAAGATGACACAAACAGATGGAAAGACATACCATGCTCATGGATTGGAAGAGTTAATATTATCAAAATGACTGTACTACCTAAGGCAATCTACAGATTCAATGCAATCCCTATCAAATTACCAAGGACATTTTTCACAGAACTTGAACAAAATACTTTAAAGTTTGTTTGGAAGCACCAAAGACCCAGAATAGCCAAAGACATCCTGAAAAAGAAAAATGGAGCTGGAGGAATCAGGCTCCTGGACTTCAGACTATACTACAAAGCAACAGTCATCAAAACCTTATGGTACTGGCACAAAGACAGCAAGATAGATCAGTGGAACAGGATAGAAAGCCCAGAATTCAACCCATGCACCTACAGCCAACTCATCTATGACAAAGGAGGCAAGAATATACAATGGCAAAAAGACAGCCTGTTCAGTAAGTAGTGCTGGGAACACTGGACAGCCACATGGAAAGGAATGAAATTAGAACACTCCCTAACACCATACACAAACAGAAACTCCAAATGGATTAAAGACCTAGATATAAGACCAGACACTATCAAACTCTTAGAGGAAAACATAGGCCAAACACTCTCTGACATAAACGACAGCAACATCTTCTCAGATCCACCTCTTAAGAGTATTGACAGTAAAAACAAAAATAAACAAATGGGACCTAATCAAAATTCAAAGTTTCTGCACAGCAAAGGAAACTCTAAACAAAACAAAGACAACCCACAGAATGGGAGAAAATCTTTGCAAATGAATTGACTGACAAGGGATTCATCTTCAAAATTTATAAACACCTTCGGCAGCTCCAGACCAAAAAAACAAACAACCCCATCCAAAAATGGGCAGAAGATCTAAACAGACAATTCTCCAAAGAAGACATACAGATGGCCAAAAAACACATGAAAAGATGTTCAACGTCACTCATCATTAGAGAAATGCACATCAAAACCACTATGAGGTACCACCTTACACCAGCCAGAATGGCCATCATCAAAACGTCTACAAACAACAAGTGCTAGAGAGGGTGTGGAGAAAAAGGAACCCTAGTACACTGTTGGTGGGATTGTAAACTGGTGCAACCACTGTGGAAAACAGTATGGAGATTCCCCAGAAAACTAAAAATAGAACCACCATTGGATCCAGCAATCCCACTCCTGGGCATCTATCCAGAGAAAACCACGACTGGCAAAGACACATGTACTCCGATGTTCATTGCAGCACTCTTTTCAATAGCCAAGACATGGAAACAACCTAAATGTCCATTGACAGAGGAGTGGATCAAGAAGATGTGGTACATGTACACAATGGAATATGACTCAGCCATTAAGAAGAATGAAATACTGGCATTTTTAGCAACATGGATGGACCTAGAAATTATCATGCTAAATAAAGTCAGTCATACAATGAGACACCAACATCAAATGCTTTCACTGGCATGTGGAATCTGAAAAAAAGGACAGACTGAACTTCTTTGCAGAACAGATGCTGACTCACAGGCATTGAAAAACTTATGGTCTCCAGAGGAGACAGTTTGGGGGGTGGGGCGGATGTGCTTGGGCTGTGGGATGGAAATCCTGTGAAATTGGACTGTGATGATCATTATACAACTATAGATATGATAAATTCATTTGAATAATGAAAAAAGAAAAAAACTACAAAACAAAAACGAAAACAAAAAAATAATAAAGTACATAGGGATAAATTTAACAAAAAATAAAAATCTATACTCTAAATACTACAACACACCATTGAAAAAAATTCAAGAAAACCTAAATAAATAGATATTGTGTTCGTAGATTGGAAGACTTAATATTGGTGAAATGACAATATTCCTCAAACTAATCTACAGTCAAGGCAACACCTATCAAAATCCCAGCTGACTGCTTTGCAAAAATTAACAAGATGATCTTGAAATTCCTATGAAGATACAAGGGTCCCAGAATAGCCAAAATAATCTCAAAAACGAATAACGAATTTGGAGGACTCAAGCTGCTTAGTTTCAAAACTTTCTACAAGGCTACAGTGATCATCAAGACAGGATGGTGCTGGCATAAGGACAGACATATACCTCAATGGATAGAACTGACAGTCTAGAAATAAGCCCTTATACTTACTTTTGATACATTTTTTTTATTATGGGGCCAAGACATTGCAACAGAGAAGAGTTTTTCAACAAATGGTGCTGGGACAACTGGATATCTACATGCAAAAGAATGAATTTGGATCCCTTGTTCACACTATATATAAAAATTAACTCAAAATGGGAGTTGCCATCGTGGCGCAGCGGCAACAAATCTGACTAGGAACCATGAGGTTGAGAGTTCGATCCCTGGCCTCACTCAGTGGGTTAAGGATCTGGTGTTGCCACAACTGCGGCGTACGTCACAGACTCGGCTCGGATCTAACGTTGCTGTGGCTGTGGTGTAGGCCGGCACCTGTAGCTCTGATTCGACCCCTAGCCTAGAAACCTCCATATGCCACAGATGCAGCCCTAAAAAGCAAAAAAAAAAAAAAAAAAAAAAAAAAAATTAACTCAAAATGGATCATAGAGCTAGTGTGAGAGCTAACACCATGAAACGCTTAGAAGATAGTCATAAATTTTCATGACCTTGGGTTAGGCAATAGTTTCTTAGATATAACACCAAAAGCACAAGCAGCCAAAGACAAACTAGAGAGATTAAACTTCGTCAATGTTTAAAGATTTTGTGCTTTAAAGGAAACTATCAACAAAATGCAGGCAATCCACAGAATGGGAGAAAATATTTCAAATCATATACCAAATAAGGGTCCAATATCCCAACACATAAGAACTAACACCATTTAACAATAAAAAACAAATGACCCAATTTAAAAATGGGAAAGGACTTGAAAAGACATTTCCCCTAAGAAGACATAAAAATGGGCAATAAGAACATAAAAAGGTGTTCAACATCATTAGTCACGAGGAAAATATAAACCAAAACCACAGGGAGGTATCACTTCACACCTTCTAAGATGGTTATAATGTTAAAAATCAGGTAATAAAAAGTACTGGCAAGGATGCAGAAAAACTGGAACCCTCATACCTTGCCAGTGGCAATAAAAACCAGTAAAGCGGGAGTTCCCGTCGTGGCGCAGTGGTTAACGAATCCGACTAGGAACCATGAGGTTGCGGGTTCGATCCCTGCCCTTGCTCAGTGGGTTAACGATCCGGCGTTGCCGTGAGCTGTGGTGTAGGTCGCAGACTCGGCTCAGATCCTCCGTTGCTGTGGCTCTGGCATAGGCTGGCAGCTATAGCTCCGATTCGACCCCTAGCCTGGGAACCTCCATATGCCGCGAGAGCGGCCCACGAAATAGCAAAAAGACCAAAAAAAAAAAAAAAAAAAAAAAAACAGTAAAGCCACCATGGAAAGTCATCTGGCAATTGCTCAAAAGGTTAGACATGGAGTTGCCATATGCCCCAGCAATTCCACTTGCAGGTATGTAGCCAAGAGCAGACAGTCAGATACCTTTATACAAATATTCATAGCAGCACTATGCACTATAGCCAAAGGGTGGAAACAACCCAAATCTCCATCAATAGATGAATGGATAAACAAAATGTGGTATATTGTACAAAGGAATATTATTCAGCCAGAAAATGGAATGGAGTACTGATACATATAGCAACAGGGATGAACTTGAAAACTTCATGCTACATGAAAAAAGTCAGTCGGAAAACGGCCACGTATTATGTGATTCCATTTACGCAAGATGTCTAAAGAGGCAAATCCATAGAACAGAAAGGAGATTAGTGGTTGCCAGGGTCTAGGGAGGGGAGAGTACAGACACACCACTGATACAATGCTTGTGGGGAGAATGATGAAAATATTCTAAAGGTAAATCGTGGTAATGGTTGCACAACTCTGTAGTACACTAAACACTGAATTTAAAACACTGCTGTCTTATGGCACAGGAAGTTAAGGATCTGATATTGTCACTACAGCAGCTCAGGTCACTGCTGTAGCACAGGTTCAGTCCCTGGCCCAGGAACCTCCACATGCGGCAGGCGCTGCCAAAAAATAAAATAAGATAAATTTGTAATGCGGAAATTCTATCCAATTAAACCCCCCTCCCAAACAAATGACTAAAGGGAGAGAGAACAAAGCAAGGCCTCATTTGCGGAATGCTTTTAAATGTTCAAAGCTGGAGTTGCCGTTGTGGCTCAGTGGTTAATGAATCCGACTAGGAGCCATGAGGTTGTGGGTTCGATCCCTGGCCTTGCTCAATGGGTTAAGGATCCGGTGTTGCCGTCAGCTGTGGTGTACGTCACAGACGCGGCTTGCTGTGGCTGTGGCGTAGGCCGGCAGCTGTAGCTCCAATTGGACCCCTTGCCTGGGAACCTCCATGTGCCGCAGGAGCAGCCCTAAAAAGACAAAGAAGACAATAAATAAATAAATAAATGTTCAAAGCTCTCTGCTAACTCTTTTTGGTGATCTTTTATTACCTGCAATTTTTCTTCAATAACCTAGCTGTGCAGTAGAGAGAACAGGTGTCACTAATCCCATGTGCCACATGAGGAAGCTGATCCTTGATGAGGTGAACTTGGTCAGCCCAAGTCCCAGTGCGAGGAACCATGGGCCCGGGGCAGGGCACAGAGCAGCACTGTACCAGCTGTACACTGGAACTGCCTGCAGTGCTTTTTAGAAATGATCACGTTTTGAAACTGGCTCTAGTGCTTCTAGTCCTGCAGCCAGGGTGGAGAAACACTGGTCCACAGACGAGAGAGAGAGAAACATTGCTTGGGGTAGTGGTGCAAGGCTCAAGGAGAAGCCAGAGGCTGTACCTTCTCTTCTTTTAGGAAAACAGAACCAAGGTAAAGAAAGACCCATTAGGCCCTGGAGGCAAAAACCTACTGCCTGCCAATGTCATTCACAGCAGCCTCTCTCCCCATAGGTTGGGCGCCTTGGGCGTCACAGACAGGCCCAAAGGTCCGGTTTTATTCAAATGGGACGAAAAACCCCAGAGCGGGCCTAATTCACCTGTCAGGAGGGAGGAGAGAGGGCTGGCCAGCTCCCTAATCAAACAGACTGTCCAGGAATCAAATGCAAAAAAACAAAGGCACTGTTAGTCCATGTGGAAAAGAAATCCTGCCAGGGAATTTTAATCTCTCTCGGCAAGGCTAATTCAGAAACAAAGCCCCCTACGTTTCACCATCACCCAACCACAGGGAGCTGGGGCCAAGGCGCGGACGGCTACCATCAAAAGGCAGGTGTCAATCGGAATGCGCCTTGATTTCTAGGATGATGTCAGGAACAGTAGTAACAACAACAGCAGCTGGCGCTTAACCCTTACTATGTGCCAGGCACTGGGCTAAGTGCCCCACCTATGTCCATTCATTCAAGCACCAATTTACAGATAAGAAAATGAAGTCACAGAAGGTAGGTAACCTACCCAAGATCACATGAAAACAAAGAGAAAAGCCAGCCACAAAAGCAAGAACAGGTTGGCTCCAGGGTCAGCAACTTAGCCACTACACTATGTGAACACTTAACACCCATGCAAAGGCAAAGACTTTGAGAATACGCTGCAAACCACTGCTCAATGATTTCTCTCTCATTTTGGTGTTTTTCTGTATTTTCTCTTTTTTTTCCATTACGAATATATTACTTTTGTAAAGAAAACATTACACGGTTGTAAAGACAGATGCACAAAAAGCCTCATGCTTTGTGGCGTTTTTTTACTATGACAAAAAATAACCACTTGCATTAATTGGTGGTCATTGTATTATTTCTAATCTTCTGTATTTCACAAATTTTCATCAGTAAATATGTCTTTTGTGTAATCAGGAAAGCACGACATTTTTTTTTTTTAGGGCCGCACCTGTGGCATATGGAGGATCCCAGGCTAGGGGTCAATCGAATCGGAGCTGCAGCTGCCAGCCTACGTCACAGCCACAGCAATGCTAGATCCAAGCCGCAACTGAGACCTACACCACAGCTCAGGGCAACACTGGATCCTTAACCCACTTAGTGAGGCCAGGGATCAAACCCACACACTCATGGATACTAGTCAGGTTTGTAACCCGCTGAGCCACAACGGCAACTCCCAGGAAAGCATCACTATTTTAAGTGGTCTTAACATTAATTCAGGAGATCCCTGGGGGCTCAGAGGGTTAAGGACCTGGTGTTGTCACTGCTGTGGCTCTGGTTACAGCTGTGGCACAAGTTCAATCTCTTGCCTAGGAACTTCCATGCACCATGGGTGCAGCCAAAAAAATTAATTCGCCTGGAGAAAACACCATCTGTCATCCCCCTGTCTTCACACCTAAGATGTTATCCTGGATTTTCTCTGAGCAACACAGAGGTTCAGGTTCACTGATTCATTTACTCTATCATCCATGAATCCCCACCACGGGCCAGGTGCCCTTGCCCACAGAGACTAGTTATGATGGCAATGCTGGGAACCGGTGGACAGGCTGAATATACAGTCCAACCAAACTATGGGATGCTGAGCAGCTATTAGAAAAGAATGAGCTACATCCATTCCTGGAGAGATTACAGAGTCTACTGTTAGGTTAAGGGGAAACATACTGGAATAATGTCTATGGTGCGGTGCCAATTACGCAGGAAACCTAGACTCAAACCAACCAACAACCCTAGAAATGTGAACATCTTTATCTACAATTATGAGCACAAGAAAAATATGGAAACCTATACACACTAAAAGACACAACTTAGGACTGAAAGTCACTGGGGTTAAAAGAATAGCTTTCTCTTTATACTATTCTGACTTAACGGTTTTTCAATGAGCATGATTTTTTTGGCCACATCTGCAGCATGTAGAGTTCCGGGGCCAGGGACCGAATCCAAGCCACAGCACTGACCCAAGCTGCTGCAGTGACAACACCGGATCCTTAACCTGTGGAGCCAGAAGGGCGCCGAGCATATATTATTTTTGTTAAAAGAAAAATTCCTGAAAGTATAATCAAGCGTCCAAATCTCTAATGGGTATTGTATAACATTTATACAAAATCTTAAATTGGCTTAATTCTCGAAAATCAATCTAAAAAATTAGAAAAGTGGAGGAATGATGCCCATGGGCTTTGGTAATAGAACGATGGAAGTTCTCAGGTCAGTTCTGTCAATTCCTGTGTGTCCCTGTGAAAGTTATTTAAATTTTTTAAGTCTTAATCTGTAAAACAGAGGTACTAATGAGACCAAGGACAATCATTAGCTACATCCCTAAAACCGTAACTTGCTTAAAAAATGATAGCCTGTCATCTGTCTTCACTGACCAACTTCGCCTTGATTTGTTCTTACAAAATGTACACCCTCTAAGCTTCTTGTAGCTCAGAGACAATATCACAAGATTCCTTTAACTAACCCTTACAGACAAGACCTCCCAGAGTAAGGGTGGTTTGACTTGTTTTTCAGGAACATGGAGCTAGTCTTGCCCAGCTCAAACTGCTTTTTAGGGCTGCATCCCTGGCACATGGAGGTTCCCAGGCTAGGGGTCAAATCGGAGCTGCAGCTGCCGGCCTCCGCCAGAGCCACAGCAATGCCAGATCCGAGCCACATCTGCGACCCACACCACAGCTCACGGCAACGCCGGATTCTTAACCCACTAAGCCAAGGCGAGGGATCATTCCCGTTGCGCCACGACGGGAACTCCTGATTTTATTTTTGGCCACAGTGTGCCTCAAATTTTTTTCTTTTTTCTTTTTTTTTTTTTTTGTCTTTTCCTTTTCTGGGGCCTCTCCTGCGGCACATGGAGGTTCCCAGGCTAGGGGTCCAACCGGAGCTGTAGCCGCCGGCCTACACCAGAGCCACAGCAACGCGGGATCCAAGTGGCGTCTGCAACCTACACCACAGCTCATGGCAATGCCGGATCGTTAACCCACTGAGCAAGGGCAGGGATCGAACCCTCAACCTCATGGTTCCTAGTCGGATTCGTTAACCACTGCACCATGACAGGAACTCCAGTGTGCCTCAATTTGATGGGGATCGCAATCCCCAGACCAAGGACTGCACCTGGGTCACAGCTATAAATGCACCGAATCTTAACCACTAGGCCACTAGGGAACACCTATGAATAACCATTTCTCTGCTGCACGCCTCAGCGTCTCAGCACGTGCTTGCTGCGCATCAGGCAAATGCGCCCAGTTCAGTAACACCAATACCCACCTCACAGGGTTTCTGTGATGATCGAAGACTAATAATCAATGACTAACGCTGACTGAAGGCTTCCTATTTGCTAGGTGTTATGGCACATGCTTTATACATATTACCTGATTTAATCCTCAGAAGAGCTTTAGAAGAGAGGCACTATTATAACCTCTCCCATACCATGGATGGGAGAACTAAAGCCCATACAGGTTAAGTAACTTGGCCAAGTTCCACCCTCTCTTTTACACACACAAACACACAGCACAGTCAGGGTATGAACCTGGACCACCGCTTCCTGAGTCCATAGTCCTAACAACTACACCAGGGTGAGATCTTTATATTTGTCAAAGCTTCTCTGGTCACAAAGCCTCATCTACGGGTAAGGAATTCTTTGTAGTGGTGGAAACGCTAAGAAGACACAGAAAATTTCAACACGACAAGGGCTATAAGACGTGACAGAAGAAGAGAGTGTCACAGGATTTCTTCCAGTGATTGGAAGAAATGGACTTCATGCCTCTCCATCCCGCTCTTCAGACGCTCAATCAGGACTTGACTGTTTCCTACCTCCACGCCTCTGGCCAGGGCATTCCCTTGGCTGAACTGCCTCCTTTCTCTGCAATTTGCATGCATATTCTCATCAACCTTTAAGGCTCAATTCAGGCTTCATTCTTCCATCAAGCCTTCCTGGAAGACTTCATCCAATGAGTCTCCAGGAGGCAGTGCAAGGAAGTGCAAAGTCCTCAGGTGTAGCTTTATGCTTACAAATCATGTAACTGAGCAAGTCATTTTAGCCTCTCTGAACCTCGGCTTCCCCAGAGGTAAACATCCATAAATTACCTGGCACAGGGTAGGTGCTCAATAACTGCTAATATTAATCCTCTTCCCGGTTTTTTAAGAACTCGGAACAATTGTGATTTAACAATTAAGCCCACATTGCCTCGCCATTTTCCTTTTTCATGATCTGGACTCAAACACTGCCATAACTTCTCAAGCCTTTATGCCTTATCTTTCAAACTAAACTGCAAGTTCCTCGAGAGCAGGGGACGTACTCTGGTTGCTTTTGCACCCTCTGCAGCATATAACATAACACTAGAGTGCTCAATAAAAATCTGGATTGACTGGTGTGGCTGTGCTGGATTCATGAAAGATGTAAGACTCTCAAAGATTAATGATAAAATAAGGGCACAAATTAGACACAGTCTAGGGTAGGCCCCTAAAATCTGGCTTGCTCCAGGAACCCTAGGCTCTTTTTCAACACCCTCCGCATCCTCGTACATTTTGCATACATCTTTCAGAAACCCAGTGGGCTTTGGAGAAGGTTGAGGCACAATTTTGCCCAAATTGATTCTTCAGAAAACGAAGGAGTCTTTTTTTTTGCCTTTTAAGGCCGAAGTTGCGGCATATGGAGGTTCCCAGGCTAGGGGTCCAACTGGAGCAACAGCTGCCAACCTACGCCACAGTCACAGCAATGTGGGATCTGAGCCGTGTCTGCAACCTACCCCACAGCTCACGGCAACGCCAGATCCTTAACCCATTGAGCGAGGCCAGGGATCGAACCTGCAACCTCATGGTTCCTAGTCGGATTCGTTTCCACTGCGCCATGGCAGGAACTCCTAAAGGCGTCTTTTGAAAACAAGCTTTTTATATTTTAAGTACTCTCAAGAAAGCAAAGGGACATTCTGTCCCTAGTTCAGGCCCAAAACCCAAACCATAACGTTCTTAAATAGCTCAGTTTGCCAGTCACGGAAATAACTTTTCTAGGTCAATTAGCACGTTTCGATGTGCCAATTAGCAAAGAGCGAGATTCTCAAACCTGTTAGCATTGGTGACAGCAAAGTTTCCCCAGCAGCACACACAGGTACAAGGTGTGCCGGCGGCAGAGTGACGGCCCAAGAACACTGAGGTAATGACGGTGGATGAGGGGTAGCAGGTCCAGAAATGAAAAATGTCATCCCTAACCTCTCCCCCTCAGTCTGGGAGTTAGGAACATTCAGGAGAACCATCTAACGGAGGAAAAAAAACTGGGCAGAAGCAGAGAGGTAGTAAAGGGAATGAATGTGCTAGATCAACATGGATACACAATACTGGGCAATTTTGATAATGAGAAAATAATATACTTGTGATTTTGAGGCTTGAGGAAGAAAGGAGCTTGATGAAAAGAATCATTATCATTCTTCTTCTTCTTATCCTAGCAGAAGACAAATGGTTGAAAACACAAATATAGGCCAGGCTTGAGTCTGTGGTCTGGGAGGAGGGCTGGCAGTGTCTTCAGTTTCTTCTCTGTTTGCACTACCCCTTGCTCAGAACACTTTGCGTTCATAAGCAACTGTCATGGGCATCTGAGGGCAAAAGGCACCAGGCTTGGGATGCAGCTTGGGCCCAGTGCCTCATTCTGAGGACCAGACCACCACCTTTTCAAGATAAGAGCTATATCTGAAAAGCAAATAAGCAACCATGTTGCAGAAGGTGCTTTAGCCTGGAATGGATGATATTCTTTGCTAAGGCCCAAGCATAGATAAGAAACCCAGCACTGGGGTTCCCGTTGTGGCTCAGCAGTAACGAACCCGACTAGGATCCATGAGGTCTCAGGTTTGATCCCTGGCCTTGCTCAGTGGGGTAAGGATCCAGCATTGCTGTGAGCTGTGGTGTAGGTCACAGATGCGGCTTGGATCTGGCCTTACTGTGGCTGTGGTGTAGGCCAGCGGCTACAGCTCCGATTAGACCCCTAGCCTGGGAATCTCCACATGCCACGAGTGTGGCCCTAGAAAAGACAAAAAAAGAAAGAAAGAAAGAAAATAGAAAGAAACCCAGCACCACTATCAGGCCAAAGAGCCACCAGCTATAACAAGGAACTCACAAACTAGGCAGCTCATCTATTCTTCAAACTGTGGACTATTGACAGCTTGGGCTTAACATGGGATCCACGGATGGGCTTGTGGGTAAAAGGGGCAGGAGGCGGTGGTCTGTGTCCCTCCTGAAACTGTATGCAAACTGGTCTCAGTGCATCTGGAAGAGGCTCTGTAGTCCTCTTCAACTTACTAAGAAGCCTATGACCCAGCACTTTTAGATGGAGAGAAGCTTAGTGGCACCTCCACTCAAACCAGGTTCAAACTCACCCTGGTTTCAATCAGACAACTGGAAAAGGGCTCTGAAGTCTGAGGCAGGAGACCTGGGTTCTAGGGGCACCCACCTTGGCTTCTTAGGCAAGTCATTTATCCCTCTAAGTTCCCCCTTGAGAAGATGAGATTAGACCAGACAAGCTAAAAATAAATACTTCCATGATGCATTTCCCGGCCTTCCCTGAAGAAACAAAAGTGAACTCACCCTTAAGACACATCACCTGAAGCCAGAAAGAGACCTAGTCTGCAACCGTGGTGGCAAAGAGCACTTACTTGTCATGTGGGCCATTGGAATCGCATTCTTTCTTCTAAGGCATCAGCTTCTAAGATGGAGAACCAGGAGGGACCTGGGCATTCTCCAGCTGTTCTGCAGGCCCCATGCCAGCAAAGCCCAGGGTGGAGTGCGACGGCATGTGGAAATTCACCAATGGCCCAAATCCTTTAGCTGACAGGGGCAGCTTCCTCCAACTCCCTCAATCTCTTTCTTTATATATGTGAGTGTACGCATGTCTACGTTACTGGCATACACACCAATTAGTTCATCTTATTTTCCTTGTTTCCTCATTATTGCTAATGGGGTGAGAGGGGGAGGATTAAAAGGATCAAGAGCCAAGAAGGAAGGAAGGGCAAAAGCAAAGTCAAAAGCTGACTTCCTGCCTAATTGGATCATTGGGCTTAAAGCATCGTCTACCCTCCTATGTCTTACTTAAAGTCAATCTGAGCTCAAATAAAGGGTTGCAAAGCAAAAAGTCCTGAAGGGCCAGGGTAGCTCAAATAAAGGGTTGCAAAGCAAAAAGTCCTGAAGGGCCAGGGTAGCCAGGGGGTCCCAACCATTTAAAATATCCAGACACCAGAACAAAGGCAACTGTCAAGACAGATGCAAAAGGAGCAGCCACCCTGAGCTTTTATTAGCTTCATTTTAGAAAGAGAGCACCAAGATGATGGACTAAAGTGATCGGAATCACTAGTTAAGAGAGCTCGTCAAAGAAGGTTCAATGTTAAGGAGAGTAGCTTGGGCCATTTCTGATAAGCTGGTTGGCTATAGCTTGACATTTACTTGGAAAGTTTTAGGTGTCCTAACAAACATGATAGCAAATCTGCCATTAGAGAGGGAACTTGGGAAGAAGGGAAGAAGGGGGGGGGGAGGAGTTCCCTGGTGGCTAAGAGGGTTAAGCATCTGATGTCACTGCAGGGGCCTGGGAACTTCTGCATGCCATGGGCACAGCCAATCAATCAATCAAAGGTTTTTGTTTTTTTTTTAAAGAAGGGAGGGAGAGAGGGAGGGAGGAAGGGAGAAGGAAGAAGAGAGAAAGGGGGAATGAGGGAGAAATACTGTTTTCTGCATAGAGTAATAACGCTGTGTGGGTCTGAATTTCGCCCCCTCCCAAATTCACGCTGAAGCCCTAATCCCTAGTACCTCGGCATGTGACTGTATTTGGTGATGATCCCTTTAAAGAGGTGAGAAATTTGAACGAGGCCATTAGGGTGGGCCCTAATCCAATATGACTGGTACCCTTTTAAGAAGAGGAAATTGGGACCCACAGAGGAACACAAAGGATATGCTTCACATGGAGAAAAGTCCACGAGAAGACCTAGCAAGATGGCGGCCATCTGCGAGCCAAGGAGAGAGGCTTCAAAGGCAACCAGCTCTGCTGGCACCTTGACCTTGGGGATAACAATACCTTGCCTCATAAGTTGATTGTGAGGATGAAATAAACACCAGTCCATGTAAAAGCACTTAGAACAGTACTGGGCACAGAGTAGATAAGCACCTTAGAAGTGCCAACTGCTGTTGCTAAAAGCACCAAGGAAACATCACGGTCCTGGGGAAGATACACAGCTTTGGGGTAACGCGATATGGAGTCAATGAAAACTTCACTGCCAGCTTCCCAACGGACTTCAGGTAGGTGAATGGGCCTTTGGGGGCCTTTATTATCATCAAGCTTGCACAGTGGGACCCACAGTCTCTGCTTATGCTCAGTGGCTCTACAAGAAGAAGACTATTTGGCTTCCTGTGGGGGAAAGGTCCCACTAGGAAGAGAGATGAAGGTGACCTGTTTAGAGGAACCATATCCACCTCAGCTGATGGCTGAGACTGGCCAGGGTTGTGGGCTACAAGGACTCAAATTCAGATCACCAACTCCAGGAGCCCAGGGGGACATTTTCTGCTGTCGCCTCCCTATCCTGGAATCTGATAGAGCTGCAGAAAATGGAGAAAGCAAGCATGTTCCTCCCTGCTTTGCCTGCCCTGTCAATCTCCTGAGAAAACAGGAACAGGGTGACCAGACAGATAGGATGAGGCAGCCCTGGATGTGCTTCTCTGCCTAAGAGGTTACATCTGAGGCCGGGAGTAACTGGCTCCAGCACTGCTCCACATCCCAGAGCCAGGAAGGAACAGATTTTCAATCTGTTAGGCCTATACCAGCGTTAGGTACTATCCGCTATAGCTCTGGGACCAAGGCGGGCGTTGCAATTCTGCAGCTCATCAGGTGAAGTCAGGGAAGCCACAGCATGTGCAGGATGCAGGAGCAAGAGCAAAGGGACCTCCTTCAGCAGCCTGGGCTTGTGGCCCCCAGCTCACAGGGGACCACTGATGTCACCTCTATGTGCCTGCCCTCTTCCCACCCCGGCATTCTCTACTTCAGGAGCTTAAAGGGTCTATCTCTGCAGTGCTTTTGACTCTTTAAGAAAGGCCATATGTCACCTGGGGATCCTATAAAAATGCAGATTCTGAGGCAGGAGGTCTGTAGAAGAGCTGAAATTCTACATTTCTAACAAGCTGCACCCACATGATGCGGGTCCGAGTCCTCAGCCACACTTTGAGTTACACACTTGGTGTAACTGAATTATGAGCACCTAGGACGCTGATTCTCCAAGAGTGGTCTGAGGACCCCAGCAGTCGATCTCACTTCGGGGCTTGTTACAGATCTTCATTTCCTGGCATCACCCCAGATCCTCGCAACCAGACCTTCTGTGGATGGGGTCTGGCAAGCATCCGTTTTTAACTTTTCAGATGACTATTATGGATATTCAGTTGCAAAATGAGATTTTGTGCGGTCCACATTAGAAGGTGCCTTTTAGGGAGTTCCCTTGTGGCTCACCAGGTTAAGGATCTGGCACTATCATTACAGAAGCTTGTGTCACTGCTGTGGTGCAGGTTCAATCCCTATCCTACCCCAGGATCATTCACATGCCACAGGTACAGCAAAAAATAAAAAGAAGGTACTTTTTAAAACACTATGCCCAAGTTGCATCACAGATGAAGAACTCAGACTCTCTAGGGATGGGGTCAGGGCATGTGTGGTTTTTGTTTGTTGGTTCACACTTGTTTTCAATTTCTTTTTTTTTTTGTTGTTGTTGTTGTTTTTAGGACTGCACCTGCAGCATATGGAGGTTCCCAGGCTAGGGGTCCAATCGGAGCTGTAGCTGCCGGCCTACACCACAGCCACAGCAACACGGGATCCAAGCCTCCTCTGCGATGTACATCACAACTCATGGCAACGCCGGATCCTTAACTCGCTGAGTGAGGCGAGGGATCAAACCTCTGTCCTTGTGGATATTCAGTCGGGTTCATTACCACTGAGCCACAACGGGAACAACCTGTTCATACTTGCTTTTAAAGTGTCCTGGGTGAGCCTAGACCATGCTGACAGTTCACAAATCACTGCTTTAGATAAATAACACGCACCTAGATAAGTCAAACAACCATAAGGGTATACATGAGAGTTGTGGAAAGGGAGCAAGCAAATCCTTGGAGTGCCTGAAGTGTAGCTGCAGTTGTGGGATCTGGAGGCTTGGGCCCTGCTCCCAACTCTGCCACTTAGAATTTCTGTGATGCCCTGAACATCAGTTTCTCCCTCTGTAACAAGAGGCCATGATACTCGCCCTCAAGCAACTGTTATTTGAAAAGACCTTGTAACCTATAAAATGCTAACCAAAGAGGAAGCGCTCTCACTTTGAGATTTAAACGAAGACCTGAATGCATGAGGCGAATTTAAGACATGAAAACAGAGAGCCAGAGTTCCCATCGTGGCTCAGTGGTTAATGAATCCGACTAGGAACCATGAGGGTGCGGGTTCGAACCCTGGCCTCGCTCAGTGGGTTAAGGATCCGGAGTTACCCTGAGCTGTGGTGTAGGTCGCAGACACAGCTCATATCTCGCATTGCTGTGGCTGTGGTGTAGGCCGGGTAGCAACATCTCCAACTGGACCCCCTAGCCTGGGAACCTCCATATGCCGTGCGTGCAGCCCTAGAAAAGACAAGAAGACAATAGAAAAAGAAAACAGAGAGCAGTAGGAAGAATTGTTACAGGTGATTTCTTTCCCTGAGCTCTCTCGCCTGACCTGCTCATCCCTCCTGCAGCCAGCCCAGTGGATGGGAGTCTGAGGACAGGGCCCTGACACCGGAGCCCTGCAGCTCCTACTTCTCTCTGTGCTGGTTCATCACCCAGCCCCCTGCCACAGTGCCATTCTACCTGCTAGCCACTGGGGAGATGTGTGGGCCCAGCTGCCCTATGGGTCTGGAGGAATCTAAATCTTGCCCAATGGGGCCCTTGGCTAAGCAGTCAGGCTTTGAGGCTCCCCAGCAGATTATTCTGGACCAGTGTGGCTGAGTCCACATGAGAAACCCTTAGGGTACCTGGAAGGCTCTGTCTAATGGGTGGGGCCCCCTTTCCTTAACCCTTCCAAGAGCATCTGCAGGTGTTTTTGCTCCCTTCAGGTTCTGGTCTAAACCCTTATGAAAGCTCCAGAGTTCCAGACAATATGCTCACCCCTGTCGAGCTCCACAGCATCCAGACAGGACTGCCTCAAACCTCCACAGTAAATGTGTAAGATACTGAAAAACCCACATGGACGGGTAGAGGATTAAGGGGTAGCAACTACCATGTAAAATAAATCAGCTATAAGGACATATTGTACAGCACTGAGAATGCAGCCTCTATTTTATGAAAACTTTACATGGGGTTTAGTCTATAAAAGATACTGAATCACTACGTTGTGCACCCGAAACTAATACAATATCGTAAGTCAACTATACTTTAGAAAAATAAAAACTGACACGGCCCCATGGGCTGAGGATGAGGACAAGCACTGGATAACACAGGAGCAAGCAAATACCGTATGTTGCTGGTACGTTTTCAGAAGCAGCTACTTACCAGCCGTGTATTTACCACAGGAAACAGCAGGGCCAGAAGAGCTCCATTCAACATGTGCATCTGTAGCCTGGAGAGCAAAAAAGAGAAAGTGTAGGTCATGCTCTGATTCTGAGGTGGAGGCAGACAAAAATGTGTCAGGTTAGGCCATGCCAGATGGGAGAGCATGTAAACAAGCGGCTCTCTGTGTAAAATGGTACTGGCGTTGGCACACATGCATCATAAATTAAGAGCAGCACATTTTGCATCAATGGCAATGTTCTGAGGAGCATCGGCACGGACTGAAAAAATCCCCCAGACACTTCGCGAACATGCTGCGGTTCCAACACTTCATTGCAGAATGAGCACCGGGCTCCCCTAGCATTCGGTCAGTGGCAATCTCCGCTCCAAGGGCTGCAGCTCAGGCAGCATTACAAAGGGGAACCAGGAGAGCCAGGTGTCATGTTATGACAGCAGACACCTGCTTCTGAGAGCAAGGCCGCTTATTTACACAGCCATTTCTGATCCTTTTCCCCAAGCGGTGGACCTGGGCATAAAAAGGCGGGCCAGTACAACCCAGGGAGCCAAGTGCAATGTTTTGCAAATGCACTGCCTTGCTTTCTTAGAAATACCTTCAGGGGCTGCTTCGGGAGGTGGGGAGGGCAGAAGTGGCAGCCTTCCAAGCTCTCTTTGATCCATTTTACATACCAGGTTCGGTGACTTAAAGGCCAAACAAAAAAAAGAAAAGGCGGAGGGGGGGGAAGAGAAAGAAGAAAAGCACTGGTCTCCAGCATCAGGGAGTGAGACTGTTCCCCAAAAGGCAGACTTGTTAAAACGCACACTAGGAACCCTTTCTAAGTCTAGAACAAGCCAAGGCAGGAACAAACTGCTTGTGTGAGCTATGGGTGTGGATTGAAACAGCTTCCTTCATCGTCCCAGGCAAAGGGACGTAAAGGACTACTGAGGTACAAGCACAGAATGACAGTCTGGTCCTCCTGGATCAGAGCTGATTTGATGGGTCATGTACAACCACCCCTGAGTCAACATGGCTTTTAGACCTCAAGTTCACTCATGGGCTCTCTCTTACACACACTCACACAGTAGCCTTGTGATACCCGGATCTCTCCTAGGCCCTGACTAGGACCTAGAGGAATGTCAGTTCTTCACCAGGAGCCCACCAAGTGTGCCGAAGACTAAGAGATGTTATAAGGCGCTCCAAGAGAACAGCGCGGAAGCCCCCAGGTCACTTTTTGTTTCTCCCAGTCCAGTTCCTACTGCCGTTCAGTGTTACCAAGGCCATGACCAAAGAGATGATGTGCACTTAACATATTCCAGGCAAGCATCGAATGAACTGCTTTATGTAAATGCTCACGGAATTTGTACAGCCATCTTGCAATTATTTTTTGCATTTTGTGGATGAGGAAACCAAGTTCAGAGAAGTGACTTCGTCCACGTCACATATAGGACAGTAAAGCCACAATGCAAACCTAGGTTGATCTGACTCCAGACCCCAAACTCTTATGTCCCTCGCACTATCTTGTTTCACAGCCCACCTCCCTTCTTCCATTGCAAAAATGACCTCTGGTGGAGAGCTTAGAGATGCTCCGTTTTCCTTCCTTCTGCTTTCGGGGGTCTCTCTTACCACCTTCTGGCTTAATACGCTGTCAGGAGATGGCTGTTGGGAGAATGCTCCTAGGCCAGGCCAGGCCAGAGGTCCTAGAGTTTAACAGGGCTAGAGTTCCCACTGTGACTCAGTGGAAAGAAACCAGACTAGTATCCATGAGGGCGGGTTCAATCCCTGGCCCTGCTCAGTGGGTTAAGGATCCAGCGTTGCCGTGAGCTGTGGTGCAGGTTGCAGATGCAGCTTGGATCTGGTGTGGCTGTGGCTGTGGCTGTGGCTGGCAGTAGGAGCTCCGATTTGACTCCTAGCCTGAGAACTTCCATATGCTGCAGGTTCAGCCCTTAAAAAAAGAACAAGGCAACATTTGCCAGGGCTTAGCTTGGTCCTTCAAAGGGAGGAAACAACCAATGCAATGTCACTCCTGCCTCTCCAGCTTGGCCAGGCTACCACGTTTTTACAACAGGATCTTTCTGGGGGGTACCCTATGCTCGGAGAAACTGACTCTGGCTCTAGCCTCAATACCTGAAGCAGGGGTCATCCAGGCCTGGGGTGAAGTGACCTAACTCTTCCCCTGGACCCTCCTAGGTGACAGCCACAACATAAACACTCACCCTGGGAGGGGAAAAATCTGATAGTTCAGGTAAAGCTTTGCCACTGACCTTAAAAGAATGCTGGCATTTATACAAGGCCAAGTATGTATTTGGGCTCTAAAAGTTAAATCTTGAGAATGATGGAACTGATCCCAAAGGCCCATGGAAGGCCAAAGATAAAGAAGATAAACCAGGGGAGCGGAAATAAATCCGACTAGGAACCGTGAAGTTGCAGGTTCGATCCCTGGCCTTGCTCAGTGGGATAAGGACCCAGCATTGCTATGAGCTGTGGCATATGTCACAGACGCAGTTCAGATCCCAAGTTGCTGTGGCTGTGGCCAGCAGCTGTGGCTCTGATTTGACCCCTAGCCTGGGAAACTCTATATGCTTCAGGTTCAGCCTTTAAAAAAAAAGATAAAACCAACATCAGGATACAAAACGACTAATAAATTCCTATATAAATACAAGCCTTGTTCTGGGTCCTTGAAATTCAGTTTCACAAGCCACATATAGGCCAAAGGGTGAATGATCATTAATACATAAAAAGGCCTTGCATACCAATAATTACAAAAATATCTAATGTAAAATGAGCGCTTCCAAGTGCCAATCACTGCTAAGTATTCAAATGCATCATCTCATCTAATCGTCACAGTTTTTATTGCAATCAGTATCATCTTCTCCAATTTCATAGCTGAGAAAACCAAAGCACTAAGTGATTAAGTGTCTTGGCCAAGATCAAACAGATAATAAGTGGCAGAGGGAGGGAGAAGTCACACGCAGATTTTGCCAAGTTTCAAGCCTGTGTTTTGGCCACTGGACCTTGCACTTCACATCCATGACATGAAAATGACACATGTTGCCTCTGTGTGTGTGATGTATGTATGTGTGCACGTGCGTGTGTGCATGCTTGCAGTGGGGCGGGGAGGGTAGCGAAGCTCATGCCTAAGAGCAATGTAACTCCTTGTGTGTTTTGCAGCAAAACTGCCCCAATTACACAGCTGCACGGCCCTCTACAGGCCCAGAGCGCAGCTCAGTGGGTAAATGACTGACCACATCAGAGGCAAGGGCTTTTGTTTTTGCTTTAAACCACCACTGGCCTGCCACTCAGATTTCTGTTAGATATTAAAAATGGAAAATGAGCCACTAGTCCATTAAGAGTTCCCTCAACTGTACAATGAGAAAAATAATAGTACTAACTCCCAGAATTATTATAAGGACTTGATAAGCATAAAGTGCTTAGAAAAACACATGGTATACAATGAGACTCATATACATGTTTCTTAAATGGCGAAATGCTCACCTAAAAGCCTCAAGATTAAAAGGGAATCACATGGGAATGTCAAATAGTTTTAAAAACTCAACGTGGTAGTTCTCTGGTGGCAAAGCAGATTAAGGATCTGGCATTGTTGCTGCTGTGGTCATGGGTTCGATCCCTGGCCTGGGAACTTCTGCATGCTGTGGGCACAGCCCAAAAAAAAAAAAAAATAAACAAACAAAAAACCAAAAAACATAAAACACCTCAGTATGAGAAAGAGGCCAGAGAGCTCGAAAGCCAGATGGACTCTAGATCAGTTGGTCAAACTTAGAAATCGTCTTGCCAGCTCAAAGACTTAGACATTACCACTGTCACAAATACTTTGTCAGCTTTTTTGTTTCTGTGGAGGATACTATGCTAAGTTAGCGTATTTAGTAAGAATCTGAGGTAATATGGCAAGTATTATGGGTTGACTTCTCTTTCAAGACCAATTTCATTTGGTTCACAAACATTAATCAATCCATTAGTGTGTGTCTAATATCACTGCAGGTGATGTAAAGGAGATCAATATAATTAAGATGCAGTATTTGTCTTTTTTTTTTTTTTTTTTTTTTTTGCTTTTTAGGGCTGCACCCACTAGGGGTTAAATTGGAGCTCCTGCTGCCAGCCACAGCCACAGCCACAGCAATTCAGGATCCAAGCCCCATCTGCAACCTATACCACAGCTCGCAGCATCACCAGATCCTTAACACACTGAGCAAGGCCAGGGATCAAACCCGCATCCTCATGGATCCTAGTTGGGTTCATTAACCACTGAGCCATAAAGGGAACTCCCTTCTTTATTTTCTTTCTTTCTTTCTTTCTTTTTTTACGTAGTATTTGCCTTCAAAAATCTCACAATCTTATTGAGAAGGCAAGAAATTAAATAACTAGAAGAAACGTAGTATAATGGTTAAGAACTTGGTTTGGAATCAAACCTACATTCAAATCCCAGCTCTACCACTTACTGGCTGAGTGAATCTAGACAAGTCACTTAAAATAAGTGTGTAAGTCTGAATGGCCATCATTCATAAGTCTACAAATAACAAATGCTGGAGAGGGTGTGGAGAAAAGGGAACCCTCCTGCACTGTTGGTGGGAATGTAAGCTTGTACAACCACTATGGAGAACAGTATGGAGGTACCTTAGAAAACTCTACATAGAACTACCATATGACCCAGCAACCTCACTCTTGGGCATATATCTGAACAAAACTTTCCTTGAAAAAGACACATGCACCTGCATGTTCACTGCAGCACTATTCACAATAGCCAAGACATGGAAACAACCCAAATGTCCATCGACAGATGATTGGATTGAGAAGATGTGGCATATATTCACAATGGAATACTACTCGGCCATAATAAAAGAACAAAATAATGCCATTTGCAGCAACATGGATGCACCTAGAGACTCTCATTCTGAGTGAAGTCAGAAAGAGAAAGACGGAGTTCCCGTCGTGGCGCAGTGGTTAACGAATCCGACTAGGAACCATGAGGTTGCGGGTTCGGTCCCTGCCCTTGCTCAGTGGGTTAACGATCCGGCGTTTCCGTGAACTGTGGTGTAGGTTGCAGACGCGGCTCGGATCCCGCGTTGCTGTGGCTCTGGCGTAGGCCAATGGCTACAGCTCTGATTGGACCCCTAGCCTGGGAACCTCCATATGCCGCGGGAGCGGCCCAAGAACCAAGAGATAGCAACAATAACAACAACAAAAAGACAAAAGACAAAAAAAAAAAAAAAAAAAGAAAGAAAGAGAAAGACAAATACCATATCATATGATACTACTTATACCTGGAATCTAACATATGGCACAAATGAACCTTTCCACAGAAAAGTAAACCATGGACAGGGAGAACAGATTTGTGGTTGCCAAGGGGGAGGGGGAAGGAGTGGGATGGACCGGAAGCTTGGGGTTAATAGATGCAAACTATTGCCTTTGGAATGGCTAAGCAATGAGATCCTGCTGTGTAGCACTAGGAACCATATCTAGTCCCTTATGATGGAGCATGATAATGTGAGAAAAAAGAATGTATACATGTATGTGTGACTGGGTCACCTTGCGGTACAGTAGAAATTTGACACAACACTATAAACCAGCTGTAATGGAAAAAATAAAAACGATTATAAAATTAAAAAAAGAAAAAAAATGTGTGTCAGTCTCCTCAACCGTGGGGCTAATAAGAGTACAAATGAAAAGGGTTGTTAAGAGAATTTAATGAGGTAAGGCCATATAAAGTGATCGACATAGTGCCTAAGACATAGTAAGGACTCCATACATGATAACTACTATAACCCTTAATAAACCAAGGTAAATAAATATCACATTATTACTCATAACAAGAAATGAAGCTTTTAAAAACACTCATGAGGAATTCCCGTCGTGGTGCAGTGGTTAACGAATCCGACTAGGAACCATGAGGTTGCGGGTTCGGTCCCTGGCCTTGATCAGTGGGTTAACAATCCGGCGTTGCCGTGAGCTGTGGTGTAGGTTGCAGACGCGGCTCGGATCCCACGTTGCTGTGGCTCTGGCGCAGGCCGGCGGCTACAGCTCCGATTCGACCCCTAGCCTGGGAACCTCCATATGCCGCAGGAGCGGCCCAAGAAATAGCAAAAAGACAAAAAAAAAAAAAAAAACCACTCATGAGATGACATACATCTGAATTTATCACTTGATTACAACCCACAAGGAACAGATAAAAAGTCGTCTAATGGCTGGAAAGGAAAATTCACAGAAAGGTATTCTCAAAGGAAATTATAAAATATTTTAAACTGGACAAAAATTAAAATACAGCATACCAAAATGTGTGAGATGCTTCTAACATTAAATTATTTTATGAGGAAAAAAAGTGTGGTCTCAAAGCAGTAACTCAAGATTTCACCTTAAGAATCCAGCAAAGGCAAAGCAAAATAAAGCCAAAGGAAGCAGAAGGAACGAAATAACAAACAGCAGAAATCAATGAAAGTAAAAACAAAAACAAGAGAATAAAATCAATGAAACCAAAAGCTTGCCTTTGAAATAGATGATAGAATTGATAAACCTCTAGGCAGAATGACATGGATAAAAAGAAAGAGTGCGGAGTTCCCGTCGTGGCGCAGTGGTTAACGAATCCGACTAGGAACCATGAGGTTGCGGGTTCAATCCCTGCCCTTGCTCAGTGGGTTAACGATCCGGCGTTGCCGTGAGCTGTGGTGTAGGTTGCAGACACGGCTCGGATCCCGCGTTGCTGTGACTCTGGCATAGGCCAGTGGCTGCAGCTCCGATTCGACCCCTAGCCTGGGAACCTCCACATGCCGTGACAGCAGCCCAAAGAAATAGCAAAAAGACAAAATAAATAAATAAATAAATAAATAAATAAATAAAAAAGAAAGAGTACACGTTATCAGGACGGAAAGAAGGGATATCACTATAGACTCCCAGGAATTAAAAGGATAATAAGGATAATTTGACAACTTAGATAAAATAGAGAATTTCCTCTCAAACCATAAACTACCAAAACTCACCAAAGATGAAATATAGTTTCATCTGAATAGTCCCATTTAAAAAACTGAATACATATAAAATGCAATATTATTCAGCCACAAAAAAGGAAATTTTGCCATTTGTAACAACATGGATGGACCTGGAGGGCATCATGCTAAGTGAAATGAGTCAGACAGAAACGGCAAATTCCACGTGGTCTCACTTATATGCAGAATCTAAAAAACAGACTCAGAGACAAGATGGTGAAATAGAAGGACTTAAGCTCACCTCCTCTCCAAAATTACAAAATTTACAAAAGTACAACTAACTGCTTAACCACCATGAACAAAATAGACTGGAACCAAACTCATAGGTCTGGAGAACAACAGACTAGTGGCTGCCAGAAGCAGGGAGTAGGGGTAAAAATGTTGAAGGTGGCCAAAAGGTACAAACTTCCAGGTATAAAATAAATAAGTCATGGTGGTGTCAAGCATGGTGACTATAGTTAAAAATATTATATTTGAAAGTTACTGCAAGGGCTGATCTTAAAAGTTTTGCATCACAAGAAAACAAAATCAAGAAAAAAATCTGCAACTATGTGTGGCGATGGATGTTAATCAGGCGTATCGTGGTGATCATTTCATAATATATATAAATATCAAATCAATTATGTTGTATACTGGAAACTCACAATCTTATATGTTAATTATACTTTGATTTAAAAAAAATGTAGTTAAGATCCTCTAAAAGAAACTCAGATGGCTTCAGTGACCAATTCTACCAAATATTTATATCCTCTGGTCCAAATAGAACCAAAATATGCTTTTCTCAACTCATTTTATGAGGCTATTATTACCCAGATACAAAAACTAGAGAGCAGGGGGGAAGGGGAGAGGGGGAGGAGGGGAAGAAGAGGAGAAAGAGGAGGAAATCTCAAACTAAACTAATTTCCCTTATGAACACAGACACTAAAATCTCAATAAAATGTTAGCAAATCTAAAGCAGCAACATAAAAAGAACAATACTCTATGACCAAGTGGGGTTTGTCCTCATAATGAAAGAAGTTTTTTTTCTTTTCTTTTCTTTTTTTTTTTTTGTCTTTTTGACTTTTCTAGGGCCACACCTGTGGCATAAGGAGGTTCCCAGGCTAGGGGTCCAATTGGAGCTGTAGCCGCCGGCCTACACCAGTCACTGCAACTCGGGATCCAAGCCATGTCTGCGACCTACACCACAGCTCACGGCAACACCAGATCCTTAACCCACTAAGCAAGGCCAGGGATTGAACCTGCGTCCTCATGGATGCCAGTAAGGTTCGTTAACCACTGAGCAATGACGGGTACTTCCCCCCACCCCCCCCTTTTTTTTTTTCGGTCCTCATAATGAAAGGTTGATTCAATATCTGAAATTCAATTAATGAATTCCACCAAATTAACGGTGTAAAGAATAAAAAGTTGATCAGATCAACTGACACAGAAAAGGCATTTTTCAAAATCCAGTATCTTTTCATGATTAAAAAAAAAATACCAACAAACTAACAACGAGGGCGCTTCCTCAATCTGATAAAGGACATTTATAAAAAACAGTACGCCCCAAATCATACTTAAGAATGAAAGACTAAACGCTCCCCACATTAACATCAGGATTAAGACAAGTGTGCTCACTCTCAGCACTCCAATTCAACATCATACCAGCAGTCTTAGCCAGTGCAACATGGCAACAAAAATAACAGAGATTGGAAAGGAGGAAATAATACTATCTCTGTTTGCAAAGAACTGTATCTGTAGAAAATCTCAAGGAATTAACAAAAAATTTCCTAGAATTAATGCATTTTTTTTTCACTTTTTTAGGCCTGCACCTGTGGCATATATGGAAGTCAGGGGTCAAATCAGAGCTGAAGCCACTGGCCCACACCATAGCCACAGCAACACCAGATGTGAGCCGCATCTTTCACCTACACCACAGTTCATGACAACACCGGATCCTTAACCCACTGAGCAGGGCCAGGTATTGAACCTTCGTCTCTGTGGATACTAGCTGGGTTCATTACCACTGAGCCACAATGGGAATTCCTAATACATGATTTTAAGCAAGGTTGCAAAAGTGCAAGGTTGCAAAATTGCAAGGTCAACACACAAACATCACTAACATTGCTACATCATAGCAGTGTAAAACTGGAAACAAGTTTTCAAAAAGATATACTAGTTACAGTATCTCCCCCCAAACTGAAATACTTAGGTATAAGTCTACCAAAATGCGTACAGAATCTGCATGCTGAGAACCGCAAAAAGCTGATTAAAGACATCAGAGATCTAAATAAATAAAAAGAGGAGTTCTCGTTGTGACTCAGAGGTAGCGAACCCGACTAGTATCCATGAGGACATGGATTCAATCCCTGGCCTCACTCAGTGGGTTAAGGATCCAGCATTGCCGTGAGCTGTGGGGTAGGTCACAGATGCAGATCTGGGGTTGCTGTGGCTGTGGTGTAGGCCAGCAGCTGCAGCCCCAATTTGACCCCTAGCTTAGGAACTTCCATATGCTGCACGTGCAACCCTAAAAAGCAAATACATACATACGTACATACATACATAAAAAGATATATAACGTTCACGGAGTGAAAGGCTCAACATGGGAAAGATGTCAATTCTCACCCAATTATCTATAGATTTAATGCAGTTTTGATTTTAAAAAAAACACCTTAACAGTTCCCATTGTGGCTCAGCGGGAACCTAACGTAGTGTCCATGAGGATGTAGGTTCGATCCCTGGACTCACTCAGTAGATTAAGGATCCAGCGTTGTCATATGCTGCTGTGCGGGTCACAGATGCAGCTGGGATATGGTGTTGCTGTGGCTGTGGTGTAGGCCGGCAGCTACAGCTCTGATTCAACCCCTACCCTGGGAACTTTCATATGCCCCAAGTGTGACCCTAAAAAGACAAAAAACACAACAAAACAAAACAAACTTTAGCAGGATATTTTGTAGATACAGGTAATCTGACTCTAAAATGTATATGAAAGGGCAAAGAAAGTGGAATAGCTAAAATAATTTTGAAAAAGTAGAAGAAAGATGAAAGAATCACACTGCCTGATTTTAAGACTTACTATATAAAACTATAGCAATCAAAACAATGCAATACTGGCCAAGAAAAGACATTATCGATGAAACAGAACAGTTCAGAAACAGACCCATGCTGATGGAGGAATTCAATTTTTCATCCGAGGCTTTGGAGGCCAGAAGGCACTGGACTGATACATATTCCACATGCCAAACGGGGGCAGGGAGGGAGGACTTGTCAACCAAGAATCCTGGATCCAACAAAATGATACTTCAAAATCCAGAGAGAAATTAAGACATTTCCAGCAAAGCAAAAGCTGAGGGAGTGTGTTAAGATTTGATCTGCCCTGCAAGAAATGCTAACGTGCGTTCTGTGGGTTGAAATGAAAGGCCACCAGACAGTAACTTGAGGTAGTATGGAGAAATGAAGATTTCGCTAAAGGTAAATATATGGGCAATTATAAAAGCTGGTATTAGTGTAACAATACTTTGCAACTCCAATTTTTCTACATGAATTAAGAGATTAATACATTTTTAAAAATCCAATTATTAGTCTAAAAGGTAGTGTTTACTCTAACTTTGGTTTATAACTTCACATTTTGTTTTTTCCATAATTTAAGAGACTAATGCACTTAAAATGATTAAATTTGGGGGGCATACATGCATAAAGATGTAATTTTACGACATCACTAACTGAAAGGGGTGGAGATGAAACTGTAAAGCAGAGAAAGCTAATATAAATTCAATGTAAAATGTTATAACTTTAGGATGTGAAATGTAATCCCCATGATAACCCCAGAGAAAACGGTTGGAGAATACATACAGAAGGAAATGACTAGAGTATTAAATTGTTACACTACTAAAAAAAAATCAACTAAACACAAAAGAGAACAGTAATTCAGGAAATGAGTGACAACAAGTGACAAAGTATATAGAAGATAACCAGCAAAAATAATAGAAGCCCCTCCTTCTCAGTATTTACTTTAAATATAAATGGATTAAACTCTCCAGTCAAAAGACAGAGAATGGCAAATGATTTAAAAAATCATGATCTAACTATATGCTATCTACAAAAGACTCATTTTAGATCCCAAGACAGAAAGTGAAGGGATGGAAAAAGATATTCCATACAAATGTTAGCCAAGAGAGCAGAGATGGCTATACTAGTATCAGAGAAATTGGAAAACAAGAGTTTACAAAACACAAAGAACATTATTTACTAGTAAAAGGTTTGATACAGCATGAAGATATGACAATTATAAATATTTACATACCCGACAACAGACCATCAAAATACATGAAGCAAAAATTTGCCGAATTGAAGAGGGAAATTCTACAGTACTAGTTCTAAAATAACAGTTGGAGACTTTAATACTCCACTCTCCATAATAAAAAGAACAATCGAACAGAAGAAAAGCAAGAAATTAGAGGACTTAAACAACACAATAAACCAACTAGACCCAACAAACATATATAAGAACACTTTACCCAACAACAACAAAATTCACATTCTTCTGAAGTGCATGAGTGACATTTTCCAGGACAAACCATATATTAGGTAGAAAACTAAGTTTTGATAGATGTTAAAAGATAGATATTACACAAAATATCTTCTCTAACCATGAGATGAAGTTATAAATCATTAACAAAAGTACAGCTGACCCTTGACAACATGGTGGGGAGGGGACAATTAGGAGCTCCAATGCCCCAAACAGTGGAAGTTCACATATAACTTTATAGTTATAGGCCTTCCATATCCCATGTTCCATATCCACAGTATTTAACCAAACTCAGACTGTATGGCACTGGAGTATTTATTGAAAAAGCTCCATGTGTAAGTGGACCCACACATTACAAACCCATGTTGTTCATGGGTCAACTATAAAATGGGAAAACTCACAAATTTGTGAAAATTAAATACATTCTTAAACAACCAATGGATCAAAGAAGAAATCACAAGGGAAAGTAGGAAATGAAAGGCAAATCAAAATCATAAAATACTGTCACATACCATTAGAATGGCTATCATCAAAAACACAGACAATAACAAATGTTGCCAAAGGTATGAACAAATTGGACTCTTATACACTGTTGGTGAGAATGTAAAATGGTACTGCTGCAGTGTAAAACAGTAGGCCAGTTCTTCAGAAAATTAAAGACAGAATTACTATACGATCCAGCAATTCCAATTCTGGGCATGTACCCAAAAGAATTCAAAGTAACGGTTCTATGGGATGTTTGCACATCCATGTTCACAGCAACATTATTAGCAATAGCTAAATCATGGAAGCAACCCAAATGTCCATCAACAGATGAATGGATAAACAAAATATGGTATATGCATACAACAAAATACCATTCTGCTTTAGAAAAGAAATTCTGACACATGTTACAACATGGATGAACCTTGAAGACATTATGCTAGGTGAAATACACCAGTCACAAAAGAACAAATACTACATGGTTCCATTTATAAGAGGTACCTATCTAGAAGAGTCAAAATTATAAAGACAAGAGAATAGGATGATGGCTGCCAGGGGCTGGGGGTAGGAGGTCATGGGAATTACTGTTTAATGAGTACAGAGTTTCCGATTTTGCAAGGTGAATGGCGTTCTGGATATGGATGGTGGTGATAGTTGCACCACAATGTGAATGTACTTAATGCTGCTGAACTGTACACTTTTAAAAATGGCTAAGATGTTACAGTTTACGTCCGGTGCATTTTATCTTAATGAAAATAAGAAAAAAGATCTCCTAGAACTCTATACCAAAAAGTTAACATTAACTGTGTAATTTTTAAAAATTTTTAAATATATATAAGAAGCAAAACCCTGAACTCTCTCCCAGCCTCAGTTTTTATACCTATAATGTAAGAGAGCCAAGATTCTAAGCCTTTTAAACAATGCTTTTTCACTCTAATTTTTTTAACATTAAAATCTTCCAAAATACAGAAAAGTAGAAAAATAATTTAAGAACCCCAATGCCCACCATCCCACTTTAATACATTTAAACATCACTGGTTTAGTTGAAGCCCCATGTGCCCTTCCTGAATACCATTCATCTCCTCCACTCCCTAACCAGATGGAACCTTTATTCTGAAGGAGTTGGAATCCTTCCTGTTTTTATACATTATTACATTTTATATATCCATAAACCACATACATTGTTGTTTCATATTTATCCTTTTATATCAATGATAAACATGATATCAATAACATATATCAATTATATCAATATTCCAAGATCACCGATTTAACTATTTGATTATTATATCACTGATTTAACTATTGGATAGTATTATCCCATATAATAGCACCAGGCTGTAGTGGTGAGCCAAGTCCTAATCATTGGACCACCAGGGAACTCCCACTGCTGTATATTATTAAATTGTATGAGTATATTAGAAATTAGTTACACATTGTCACGTTGACTGACACCTGAGTCTACTTTTTTCCCTTCAGCCAGGAACTATATTGAGATGTGCTCTCTGTAATTTGTATTACTATAAAAACAACAGATATATTTCCATCATCCCAGAGCCTAGGGTCCTTCCACTTTGACCTTCTGTTTCCATAAGCCCATGGTCTGAGAGTGTATACATTTTGTCCACTGGGTGAGGTCCCACAGCATAAGCCTGTCATGTTGCAGGGAACGCGGTTAGGATTTTTAGCGTCTTTTAACTCACTCACCAAAAAAACATGGCAAAAACCACTGAATCTAGTGGAGGCCATACCAGTGTCTGGTGTACTGCCCTGTCCACTTTTCCCTATGTTTGAAATTTTTCATAATAAAAGGTGGAAAATAAGGAGTTCCCCTGTGATGTAGGATTAAGGATCTGTCACTACAGCAGCTCAGGTCACTGCTGTGGCACAGGTTTGATCCCTGGCCCAGGAACTTCTACCTGCTATAGGTGCAGCCAAAAAAAAAAAAAAAAAAAGGTTGGAAACTGAAAAAACAAACAAGCATAACAGGAAGGCCTGATAGCTCTGCCTGGGAGCACAAAGATAATTTCCTGGTGGCAACTGGTGATTTCCCACTTCCTTATTCTGGACCAAATGGGGCCACACCACTGCAGAGGCTCCGAAACCTTTCTTCCTGTGAATTTTAGGAAGGTGCTTAACTAATAAAAGGGGTTACTGATCCGAAAGTAGTTTTTTTCATTCTGAAATTCTACTTATCTGCATGAAAGCAATTTTCTTTCCCTGGGATCCTCATTGTAACAATGAAGTAAGTACACAGATGATGAAGCATCAAGATAAGGACAATGCTATATATTATTAACACCTACTGACTACTTGGTCTTTAGGTTTCATGCTAAGAGATTAACATGGATCATCTCTCATCTAATTGTCACTGCCAAAGAAGTAGTTACTATTCAGGGCCTTCTTTGACAAGTGAGGAGATAGCGGCTAAGACTCGAAGTCTTGCTCAGAAGGCTTAAAGGGCAGAACCACAACTATAACCTAAAGCCATCTATTTGCACTGAGCTCTTCAAGATTCCATCAAATCGCACCTATCCAACAAACCAAATGTTGAGTAACAGGGCACTGTTTAAATATATCATGTTAGGATCATTCAAATGATGAAATACAATGCAGTTATTAGAAATCACGTTTAGAAGAATATTTAATGACACAGGGTAATAAACATGACATGGTAACTTTTAATTACAAAGTAACACATATAGAATAATCCCAATTTTGTTTTCTGTCTTTTTGCCATTTCTTGGGCCGCTCCCGTGGACTATGGAGGTTCCCAGGCTAGCGGTTGAATTGGAGCTGTAGCCACTGGTCTACACCACAGCCACAACAACTCGGGATCCGAGCCGCATGTGCGACCTACACCACAGCTCACGGCAATGCCAGATCCTTAACCCACTGAGCAAGGGCAGGGATTGAACCCGCAACCTCATGGTTCCTAGTCGGATTCGTTAACCACTGCGCCACGACGGGAACTCCCCAATTCTGTTTTTAAAAAATGGGTATATACACAGAAGACTGGGAGGAAATTATACCAACATATTAACTGAAGCATTACCAGTTATTCTTCTTTATTGTTTTCTCTAATGTTAGATGTTTTCCTTATAATGAGCTTAGATGACTTTTATACCAAGAAGGAAACATCTCTACTTATTCATTACCGACTGCACAGTTCCTACATCTTACCCAAACCTTATCTATCATGCTGTACTGCTTTTCCCTCCCGGAATTACTTTTGCCCAATAATTCGCACAGTAGATGCTGAACTTGGCTTCCAAAAAGACCCGGTGGGTTGACAAAGTACAAAGAGGCCCAAAACCATCGGTCTCCATTCCTCTGCTGAGAACTGCTTTCCAGGCTTCCCCAGAAGGGAAAAGTCATCCATATCTCTAGCCTTGTTTTTATGGGGCCATAACATATATCCAAACACATGTTGAAAGCAGAACAGCCTAGGGAGGGAGAAAAACACAAAAGCAGTCCCTGTTCCAAAAACCTACAGAGGCACTTCCAGGAGAGGATCTGAAAACACTGAATCAGAAATTGTGGGCCAAGACTATAGAAGTCAAAGGTCTCAGTAGAGAACAAAATGGAATATGTACACATGGGGAGGAAGGCGGCTTCTGCTGTGTCGGGAAGGGGAGGGATAACCTGGGAACAGTCTGAAAGCTTCCGTCCTCTTCTAAGCATTAAGAATGAATACGGGGAGTTCCCATCGTGGCGCAGTGGTTAACGAATCCGACTAGGAACCATGAGGTTGCGGGTTCGGTCCCTGCCCTTGCTCAGTGGGTTGAGGAGCCGGCGTTTCTGTGTAGGTTGCAGACGCGACTCGGATCCCGCGTTGCTGTGGCTCTGGCGTAGGCCGGTGGCTACAGCTCCGATTCGACCCCTAGCCTGGGAACCTCCATATGCCGCAGGAGCAGCCCAAGAAATAGCTAAAAAAAAAAGACAAAAAAAAAAAAGAATGAATACGTACAGTTGCAAGGCAGCAACCTGGCAGTGGCTACGAGGATAGCAGACACCAGAGCAGCTTCTGCCTAAGAAAGGAACTTGCTTTCCGTGAACTGCTGCTTATTTACTATGGATTCTCTAAGTTCCTGGTCTCTTCCCCTTTGAAATCTGTAGCATTTACAAGTAGGGTTTCCTCTCCTTTGCCAAAAAGAGTCTTAATAAAGATGCTCAGGTCAGAGGTGGTCTCCCAAACACCATGAGTCCGAAGCTAAACCAAAAGGGAACCAGCCCTGAGATGAAGATGCCAAAAGGCTGCTCTTTTGGGGGTCCCAGAGCAGCTGGCCTGTTGAGCACTGGGAAAGGGGGTACAGAGATGGTAAAACCATTCTGAGATATTAAGACACAACAGGTTCAGCCTGAGCCCATCTCATGAACCCAGAAAGGGTGTAGAAAGAGTCCTGCTATTTAAAAATCTGAGAGAATAATCAATGGGATCTAGAAAAAGGGAGGGTCATGGGGCTGCTGAACTCTCCTAATATCATGTGGCCCCAAGGCCAACAGGGCAGCAAACTTGCAATGCCAAGATCACATGTCAAGCTGTCCTAATTCTGCTCACGCACCGCCATGCTTCCCTGGCCTACCCTGGCTCATACCCGGCCCTCAGTCCTCTCTCCATCCAGCAAAGCATCCTCTGCTCTCTTCAGCACAGATGAAATTTCATCTCATCTCCTTCAAAAGCCTCTCTAGACTGAGTCAGCAGATAGTCATGACCAAATAATCCTGCTTGCATCAGAGATCCACTCTTCTCCATGCGTGCATGAAAATGAGCAGATTTAAGGGTTTCAGCACGGGGGGGGGGGGGGGGGGGCGGGGGGAAATGTCCTACACTTCCTGAGGCACAAGATGTAAGCCAGTTCTGGGCCCTGAGTCTTTCTTTTTCGTCTTTTGTCTTTTTAGGGCCACACCTGCAGCATATGGAGATTCCCAGGCTAGGGGTCTAATTGGAGCTGTAGCTGCCGGCCTATGTCACAGGCACCAGCAAAGGGGGATCCAAGGCGTGCCTGTGACCTACACCACAGCTCACAGAAATGCTGAATCCTTAATCCACTGAGCAAGGCCAGGGATCGAACCTGCGTCCTCATGGATACTAGTCAGGTTCGTTAACCACTGAGCCACGACAGGAACTCCAGCCCTGCACCTGTCTTACCTGGGGAAGAAATCTCTGCCATTCCAACTGCACAGATCAGTGACTCACTCCAGAAGACCCCCCCCCCAACCCTTGCAAGCACATGCTAGGATAGCCAGGCATGTTGAGCTGTTGCCAACCCAAAGCCTGGGAAATCTGAACCGTCATTCCCTTTCCCTTCATCTCTTCCTTCAAAATAACCCTTGCTCAGAGAGAGGAGCGTCCCAAAAGGCTGGCTTCGCTAAGAGTCTCTTAGCCCCTTGTGAAACCAAGAATTCCATCCTCTTCTAAAGACAGCAGCCAGGATGCCAAAGAGCAATCTGAAAACCTAAGAGGCTGCTGGCACTCAGAGCCCTTTACGGTGGTGGGATCCATGGAGACTGGGAAGGGGGGATAGATTGTGATGCTACCAAGTGATGACGACATCCTCCTTCAGCCTGGAGAGCAGATTCCCATAGGGACCAGGAGACTCCAAACTACTCAGGGCTGCCCAAGGCCGGTCCTGGCCACGCCTACAGTTCACACTAGCCCCACCCATCAGCTGCAAGGGAAAGCTCTTAGATGTCCCCTCCATGCTTCAGATGGGAGGAGAATGCTATCAGTGGATCTTGATGTGCCAAGTCTGCTCCAAGAACAGCATGAAAACATTAGAGACCTGTTTCCCCCCACCCCTGAGGAGATGGGAGACCATGCTCGGACTGTAGGCTCAGGTCTTGTCAAAGCTGAGGGCTTAAAAAAAAAATGGACTTCCTGTTGTGGCTCACTGGGTTAAGAACCCAACTAGTATCCATGAGGATGCGGGTTCAATCCCTGGCCTTGATCAGTGGGTTAAAAATCTGGCATTGCTATGAGCTGTGGCATAGGTTGCAGATAGGGCTCAGATCCTGTGTTGCTGTGGCTGTGGCATGGGTCAGCAGCGGCAGCTCTGATTTGATCCCTACCTGGGAGCTTCCATGTGGCACAGGTGCAGCCCTAAAAATAAAAAAAAATTTAAAAGCTGAGGGCTGCCAAGGAAGGCTAGAACTGGGAAGTGGGGGTACCCTTCCCATACCATGGGGGTCCTGAGAGCAGTGCTGTTTTCAGATGCAAAAAGCCCAGGTCTCCAACTAACAAGTAAATCCTGATGGCCGAGAGCCTTGGCAAGGAGGTGCAGAAACAGCTGCCTAGGGGCTGCACCTTCTTATTCAACAAGCCCATTGTGGTTTAATAACTAAAAAGCTAGGATTTTCTAGCCTCAGGAAGAGACCAGATCATCTACAAGAAGCATCCCCAGTCACCAAGGAGGAAGAACTGGCCCGATTTTCAGCTGAATCTGATATAAACACTTGTGACAGCTGTAATGGTTCCCCCAAGCCTCGGGAGTAAGAAAATCCCCGCTCTGATGCTTATGCCAAAGTGTGACCATAAACTCTGTGGGTCTCTGCCCCTACAGGGCATGGGACGACTGTCACCAGGATCAAGTGCAGCTTTCTAGAACCACCCCCCCAACTCCAACTATGATATTCCTTTTAAATACGCTGTCCTGCTGCCCTTGAGCTTTTTAACAAAGGGCCTGTCTTATTGTACACACGTAATTTTTTGGCCCTCCACCTCTCTTTCTGTGTGCCAGATTTGATGGCTCTAAACTCAGGGTCAGCAAATCATGATCTTTTTGCTACGCTTGCATGGGAAGGGGGGCAGTTTGTGGGGTAAAATACACATAAAATAAAATTTACGACCTAAACCTTTTTTAAGTATATAGTTCAGTAGCGGGAAGTACATTCACAGTATTGTAAAACCATCACCATCATCCATCTCTCAACTTTTTCAATTGGTCCTCCTGTTTTTGAAAAGTGTTATTGGAATACAACCAAACTCATTACAGTACTGTCTGCTGCTTTCATGCTACAATAGTTATGTAGTTAAAACAGGGATCGGATAGCCTACAACGTCTGAAACCTCTACTCTCTGGCCCTTTACAGAAAAAAGGTTGCTGATCTCTGCTATAAACCAAAATATGTACTGGGTTTCTAGTTTAAAATGTGCATTTGCGGAGTTCCCGCGTGGCTCAGCGGGTTAAGGATCCAGCATTGTCATTGCTGTGACTCGGGTCACTGCTTTGGCACAGGTTCAATCCCCGGCGTAGTAGGAGCTTCTGCATGTCACAGGGGTGGCCAAAAACAAACAAAAAATAGCACTTACTTAACAGTCACTGACATAGCCTCCCCCAGCTTTCCACTAAAATACCCATGAAGATACAGAAGATGATAAAACTCTTCCACATGCCTGAAAACTTAAGACAAATGGCCATCCGGTTTTAAGAATCTGGGAGAAATCTCTATTAACAATAAAGCTAAGGCTGAAATGATGAGAAAACAATCTGCAGCCCATTCATGCAGCAGAAACCTGAAACAAGACAGGAAGACACTGAGTGCTTACACCACTGTCAGCCTCATGACTTAAAAGGAGAGAATTCAGGAGCTCCCATGGTGGCGCAGTGGTAACAAACCCGACTAGTATCCATGAGGATGCAGGTTCAATCCCTGGCCTTGCTCAGTGGGTTAAGGATCTGGCATTGCTGTGAGCGGTGGTGTAGGTTGCAGACACAGCTTGGATCTTGGTGTGGCTGTGGCTGTGGCATAGGCCGGCAGCTGCAGGTCTGATTAGACCCCTAGCCTGGGAACTTCCATGTGCTGCAGGTGCAGCCCTAAAATGACAAAAAGAAAAAAGAAAGAGACAGTTCATTTAATAACCAACGAACTGAACAGCCATTACACATCTATTAATGTAAAACATACCAAATGGCAAGGTCAAAGGAGCAAGCCCAAATAGAAGAGAATAAAATAATAAGGAATAAGATAATAAGCTACAGAGCTTCTGCTTGCAAGGGAAATGAACAACTCCAAAACTGGTCTATATCTACCCGGAGGCTCTGCCCATAAACCAAAAGGGCTGAAGTGATGGCTTTGCTGCTGTCACACTGTATTCTGGGAGTGGGAGGCTTCACAAGTAAAATTCGGGGACCAGTGCGTGTGGGAGGTCGTAGTTTTTCACCTCCTTTTATGTTCAGAGTGTCAGAGGATCTGGTAGGGGTAAGTGATTCCATATGGGCTCAGTAGAACCCACCAGATGAAGCTGCTGGACACTGGAAAATGGCCTGGAAGCTCTGTGCCTCACTGTGGCCAGGAGGAGTGGAGCTGAGAAAGGATTCGAACCAATATCAAAGACAATATGAGGATCCACGTACCCCGTGTGTTTGCCAAGGAATAAATAAATCTTCCCTCGAATACGCATAAACATGCCCAAAAGACAGCATGGTTCCTATGAAAACCTCTGGCAGCAAAAGGAAATGCTTATCATTTTGAAGACTTAGAGGAAGCACGAAAGTCTCCATTTCACGTCTGAACCAGGAGAAATATTTTTAAAAACTGCATCCTCAACGGAATACAAGAAATGGGCTCTGAAACAGGTACAGAATGCCAGTGGAATAAAACATATTGAGAAGGAAAGGCACCAAGTTGGACCGAAAAGAGAGCTCAGCAAAGCAAGGAAGAATTACAAAGAAATATTATTGTAGCAGGAGAATTAAATTTCACATTGGAGATGGCAAAGAGCAAAATCCATCAAATTCATAGTTTGGAGGCCAAATCTGGACCTCTCCCAGCCATGCAGAGGAAAAGGAAAGCTGACTTTAGAAAGCCAACGGAGGTTGTTATTAGGAAATCTATTCATGTATAACATACCAAATGGCAAGGTCAAAGGAGCAAGCCCAAATAGAAGAGAATAAGATAATAAGGAATAAGATAATTCCTTAACATTTTAAAGGAGTCTAATCTAAACCAAGCACCAATGTCAGAGTCAACAGGGAAAACACTAGAATTGTTTCCACTAAAATCAGAACCAAGGCAAGAATTCCTGCCAGTACCACTACTATTTAACTTCTTCCTGAAAATTCTAGCCTATACAATCAGGCTTGAAAAAAGTTTCACTCTTTAAAATGAGATAAAGTTATCATGTGGGAGTTGATACCATTAATTCCCAAAAATAATCCGAGTAAAGCAACTGAAAAAGTACTAGGAGAGTTAAGCACAGTGGCCAAATATAAACATATAAAATCAAAATCTGGAGTTCCTGTCATGGCACAGTGGAAACAAATCCGACTAGGAACCGTGAGGTTGTGGGTTCAATCCCTGGCCTCGCTCAGTGGGTTAAGGATCTGGCATTGCCATGAGCCGTGGTGTAGGTCACAGACGCAGCTTGGATCCTGTGTGGCTGTGGTGTAGGCTGGCAGCTACAGCTCCGATTTGACCCCTAGCCTGGGAACCTCCATAAAATGTCGCAAGTGTTGCCCTAAAAAGACAAAAAGAAAAAAAAACTCAAAATCTTTCCTATTTACCAGTAACAACTAGTTTGAAAATATAATAAATAAATGAGAGGAGTTCCCGTCGTGGCTCAGTGGTTAATGAATCTGACTAGGAACCATGAGGTTACGGGTTCCATCCCTGGCCTTGCTCAGTGGGTTAAGGATCCGGTGTTGCCGTGAGCTGTGGTGTAGGTCACAGACACAGCTCAGATCCTGCGTTGCTGTGGCTTTGGCGTAGGCCCGCGGCTACAGCTCTGATTGGACCCCTAGCCTGGAAACCTCCATATGCCACGGGTGCGGCCCTAGAAAAGGCAAAAAAAGACAAAAAAAAAAAAAAAAAAAGAGATCATAAACCACAAACTGTCCAGGAATGATGCTGATGAGAAAGATGTAGGATGCCTTTTATCCACGTCTTTTCCTGGATAGAGAGATTCGCTATCGTAGTGACATGAATGAAATTTTAGCTTTAATGTAATCCCAATAAAAAAATAATAGGACTTGGGAGGAGAGTCTGACAAAAACATTCAAAGTTCATTTGGAAGCAAAAAATGGTTCAGACTAGCTATGAAAAAAAAGAGTTAGCAATAATCTGGGAAGAATGGCAAAGAGAAATCTGGCCTGTGGTTGTTGCACATACAAGGGTATGAAATTGGTGGCAAACCCATGAGAGGCATCGATGGGATAGCAAGCCACTCCAATAAACTCTGGCGTAGGCCGGCGGAAGGAGGAAGAAATTTTCCTCTCCCCTTCTAGATTTTTCTAGCTGGTCTCAGAATTCAAGTGATGTGAGACAGACTAACAGGAGAAAATCACAAAAGTTTACTAACATGTACACATGCGAGAGACCCAGGAGAACTGAGTAACTCTCCGAAGTGGCTGAAATCGCCCCCTTAAATACCAGCTTCAGCTTCAGACAAAAGAGGATACTGGGGGTTTGGGATTTCCAAGAGAAGTCACAGGGAGATGGAAAAGCAAGTGTCAGGTAAACATATGTTTGCCGGGACAGGCAGAGACAGTAAGACACAGAGAATATTAATCTCTGGGGCCAGCCCAGCTTTCCCCACGCCTAGCCCATACCCTGCAGATATCTCTGATGATAGCTCTATGGCAAAAATAGGCCCTTTATCTAAATTCTTCAGGCAGCTAAGGAGGAGGTTTTAAAAAGAAAAGACTTCCAGAGTCCCCTGTTTCTTAAAAATGATCAACCTAAATTAATCCTGATACCAAAGAGACACATTTTGGGATGGCAAATTTTGCTCCCATATGCTATCAAATACAAGAATGTATGTACGATAAAAAAAAAAAGTAGGAGTTCCTGCTGTGGTACAACAGGATCATCGGCCACTCTGGAGCACTGGGACACAGGTTTGATCCCCAGCCCGGCACAGTGGGTTAAGGATCCTGTGTTGCCACAGCTGCAGCAGAGGTCACAACTGTGGCTAGAATCTGATCCCTGATCTGGGAACTACATATGCCATGGGACGGCCAAAAGAAGGAAAAAAAAATGTAACAGCCATAATCATAGGGAAAGAGTTAATCGACATATAGTGCTCAAATAAATGACAATCCGGCGGGGGGGGAATATGTTATATCCCTACCTCATTTTTAGATAAACTGATATCTAAATATTTATAAATATACATATATATTTTAAAAATCCTAGTCTATCTGATCTTAGAATGATAAAAGAAGAATCTTTTTTTTTTTTTTTTTTTTTTGGTCTTTTGTCCTTTTAGGGCCATACCCACGGCATATGGAGGTTCCCAGGCTAGGGGTCAAATCGGAGCTGTAGCTGCTGGCCTACACCACAGCCACAGCAACACTAGATCTGAGCCGTGTCTGTGACCTACACCACAGCTCACGGCAACGTTGGATCCTTAACCTACAGAGCGAGGCCAGGGACCGAACCAGCAACCTCATGGTTCCTAGTTGGATTTGTTTCCACTGAGCCACGACAGGAACTCTATTAAAGTCTTAAAAGCATAAAAGCACCGGGAGAAATTACCATGGTCTGAAGGTGCTTTGGAAGCCAATCTATGTGACCAATGAAAATGTAACCTATACATCCAGAGCATCATCAACGAGTTAGAAGGCAGTCTGGGGAAAACATTTACTGCAAAGGTGATAAGGGATTAATATTCTTTATATATGGACAACTCATGCAGATCAGTAAGAAGAGCAACACCTTTATATAAAAAAACTGGGCAAAGAACACAGTTACAACTCACCAACTAAAACATATAATTAGTAATAAGCATAGTATGTATATGTTTGGAATTTTCTATGAAATTTGAAGGGAAAAATAGAAGAAAAGGGCAAGGAAAAAGGACAGCTACCAGTGAGATGTGGGGGGAGCTGGGGAGTACCTGGCTATATTGCAACACAGCCCCCTTTCCTTTGCAGTAGGTTGCAAAAGGGCATCTTATTTATTAAGAATCTGAGAGGCAGGCTGGTTCATATTATGCGGCTGGCTGTCGTTCCTAAAGGTAGCTGAAACAGGTACCTTTTTTTTTTTTTAAGTTAGTAGTAAGACAGTAAGCACAGAATGGTTCCCTAAGGATTTACTGGCTTCACTCAAACGTGAATGACAAAAAGAATTCTGTGGCTTGGATGTTGAACATGGTAGATAGCTCTTCAAAGGAGAACCACTCCAAATAGGCAGCTGAATACAAAGAAAAGGGCTCAGACTCAAAGACACAAAACAACACGGCCTGCACAGACACAACACAACGGGCAATTCTGATGCGTCTACCAGAACAGCGAGGAGCCTAGAACGGGGAGGGATAAGAACACTGTCAGCCTGGAATTCTGGGAGGTGGACACACTAAAGAGCAAAAGAGCACCAGGTTGCTGAGTGGTGGGCCAGGGAGAAACCCCTTCATATCTTAGCTCCATGTTTCAGATGCATGCTTTTTGCTTAGGCGGTCAGTTCTGGCAACAGACCTAGCAAGTCACGTGTCAGCTGAGGGGCACTCAGCCAGAACACTGGGGAACCGTCATCCCCTCTTGTCATGTGCACCAGGAGAACCCTGTGGAGAATCCCGCCCCTTCCCCACCCTGAAGAGAATCGCTAGCCCCTGCCCAGTGTGGCGCATGCGGCCTGCTGGGCACACCAGAGCCCTTTCCTGCAGTGACTGGGCATGGCCCCGTGAAGCGCATGCCAGCCCCTGCTTAGCTGGGAAGCAGACAAACTCCTGTGTGGCTGGCACAGCAAAGGACTGATAGAAAAAGCAAGAGGTGGGTAGATAGCACTAGTCAATAAACCCATAGAACCCTCTGGCTTAAAGACCACAGCAGTGCCTATCTGTATACACTGAAATTTATGAGATCTTAAATAGAAGGTTCTCATGGTTTTTAAGCCTTTAAATAGTATACCCTAATAGCAGGAAATAGTCACTTCAGCAGCATAAGGCAGTGATGAAGAACTCTGGCTCTGGAGTCAGAGATACTGGATCAAATCCCATGTACATCGCTTACAAGACACTTGAGTCACTTAAACTTTCCGAGCCTGTTACATTGATCTAACTGGGGATACTATTTGTACCTCTCACATAGATTTGTTGGAAGGATTACATGTGATAATCCATGTTAAATGCTTCCCACCTTGCCTAGCCACGCAGTAAACCTGATTATAAGCATTAGCAGGAAAGGGAATGGGAATTCTGACTCAGCCACTAAGTAATCCTAATCAAAATGTAGTATCTCCTGGCCCCAAGGGCTCAATCTGCAGGGTGGATTTAATGTATTCCCTAGCTCACGTAACGTCATTTGAAGGATTAGATGAGATCATTTAAGACAAAGTACTGTGAAAACAGTAAACCAAGCTATACTAATACAGTGTGGAGTTATGATTCTAAAAGCTGTTTGGTATTTTCACACAGTGGCATAATACGAACCTGTGAAAAATGATGTTATGTTAAAAACCTGGATGAACCTCCAAGGAATTATACTAAGTTTAAAAAAAAAGAAAAGAAAAGAAAATCCCAGAGGTGAATACTGTATGATCCCATTTATATAATATTATATAATAATCTTGACACAGCAGATTTTTTTTTTTTTGTCTTTTGTCTTTTTTAGGGCCACACCCACAGCATATGGAGGTTCCCAGGCTCGGGGTCTAATCAGAGCTGTAGCTGCTGGCCTATGTCAGAGCCACAGCAATGCAGGATCCGAGCCACATCTGCAACCTACACCACAGCTCATGGCAACACTGGATCCTTAACGCACTGAGCAAGGCCAGGGATAGAACCTACGACCTCATGGTTCCTAGTTGGATTCGTTTCCCCTGTGCCATGATGGGAACTCCGAAACGGCAGATTTATAGACATGGAGAACAGATTAGTTGGCAGGGGTCAGAGATAGGGCACACAGGTGGGAGGGTAGGGATGCGGCTTCAAAGGAGCAACAGCAGAGATCCTTATAGCGACGGAACTATTCTGTATCTTGACTGTATGGTTGTGATATTGTACCACAGTTTTGCAGTAGGTTACCACTGGAGGAAACTAGCTAAAGGGCACATGGCATCTATTTTTCTCATGACTACTACTACATTATGGTATGGTATGATACGATATATGATATTTATCATATTTTATATACTTATCTCAAAATATAAAACTTTAAAAATGATGTGGGACAATGTGAGTTTGTGATCAAATGGGGGGAAACCCGTGATTATCATTAAGTGAACACTGCAGAATAGAAAACTATAGATAAAGAAGACAGAAAGTAAAGGAATAAATACAAATCTTGAAAGATTAGGAAAAAAACAGGAAAAGGAATTCAATAAAGATAAAAAGTCAAAAATTAAGTAATAAAAAATATATGTATATATACACATATATATAGTAAGGTAAAAAGGATAAATATATCCAAATCAAGGTTCAATAAAATAACCAAAATAAAATGATTACTAGTCTGACTAAAATGTAAACTGTAAGAGAGAACACAAAACCAGCTAAGATGAAGCACAAGAAAGGAAACAAGACTACAGGTGAGAAGATAGGTTCTTTTTAATTATAAAACAAGAGGATAGCACTGCTCAACTAAATTCACAGTGACATTTTTAAAATACTTTCCAACAAAATACAAATGACCAAAACTCGCCCAAAAAGATCCAAACAGATGGATTACCATATAAAAGACTGGAAAGGTGATTAAGAGCCTACCAATTCAAAAAGGCACTGAGACCTCCCATTTGAGCTTCACGGTTGAGTCTTATTTTGACCTTAAAAGTAAAAATATATATATAATTTTTAAGGCTAATTAAAGTATTCTAAGCCAGAGAAAAAAACGGAAAATTCTGCAGTTCCTTTCTACATAATCACCGTAATTTTAATCCTTAAACCTGATGAAAAGAACCCAATGAAAAATGACTGCAATCTCATTTATGAACACTGAGGCCAGGTTCTAAGTAAAAGATGGACGAACAGAATCCAGCAATGTATCAAAACAGTAATATATTATTACATTATTTCAGTAATAAGAGTAGTTCAAAGCAAGGAGATCTAATGGCATTAATTCACTGAATCAAAAACTTAAATGAAAACAATTTTTTTAAATGTTGAAAAATGAACATTTTTTTAAATGTTGAAAAATACAGAACCACTGCCTTTTAAAACTGCCTAAGTTCCCATTGTGGTGCAGCGGAAATGAATCTGACTAGGAACCATGAGGCTTCGGGTTCAATCCCTGGCCTTGCTCAGTGGGTTAAGGATCCGGTGTTGCTGTGAGCTGTGGTGTAGGCTGCAGACGTGGCTTGGATCCCAAGTTGCTGTGGCTGTGGCTGTGGCTGGCAGCTGCATCTCCAATTAGACCCCTAGCCTGGGAACCTCCATATGCTGCGGGTACAGCCCTAAAAGATAAAAACAAAATTTATCTAGATAGCTAGATATAAGAACTTTTTTTTTTTTTTTTTTTTTTTTTTTGGCTGTGCCTACAGCATGCTGAAAGTTCCAGGGCCAGGGACCAAAACTGCACCACAGCAATGACCTAAGCCACAGCAGTGACACCAGATCCTTAACCCACTGAACCACCGAGAGACTTCCATAAGAACTATTTTTAAAATTAATAAATTTTTGGAGTTCCTGCTGTGGCTCACTGGGTTGAAAATCCAACTGCAACGGCTCGGGTCACTGAAGAGGGATGGGTTTGGAGTTCCCGTCGTGGCGCAGTGGTTAACGAATCCGACTAGGAACCATGAGGTTGCGGATTCGATCCCTGCCCTTGCTCAGTGGGTTAACGATCCGGCATTGCCATGAGCTGTGGTGTAGGTTGCAGACGCGGCTCGGATCCCGCATTGCTGTGGCTCTGGCGTAGGCCGGTGGCTACAGCTCCGATTGGACGCCTAGCCTGGGAACCTCCATATGCCACGGGAGCGGCCCAAGAAATAGCAACAACAACAACAAAAGACAAAAGACCAAAAAAAAAAAAAAAAAAAAAAAAAAAAAAAAAAAAAAAGAGGGATGGGTTTGATCCCCTGCCCCGCACAGTAGGATCCGGTGTTGCTACACTTCAGCTCAGATTCAGTCCCTGGCCTGGGAACTTCCACATGCCACAGGTGCAACCCTCACAAAAAAAATTATTAAACTTTCTCTATTCAAACAGGAGGGACATAGGACTGGAAAGGAGAACAATATCCCATACATAAAAAAGCTCTTAATTCTTTAGGGAAAAAAATGTATCAAGAAAGGCATAAATAAGACAAGATCATAACAGATGGAAAGAACACCATTTCTTAGAAAAAAAAAGAGCTATATATTTTAATAAGTCAATTCTCACAAAACTAAGATATAAATTTAATTCACTTCTTTTTTTTTTTTTTTTTTTTTGCCTCTTTAGGGCTGTACCTGCAGTATATGGATAGGGGTTGAATAGGAGCTGCAGCTGCTGGCCTACTCCACAGCCACAACAACGTGGGACCCAAGCCACATTTGTGACCTACACCACAGCTCACAGCCATGCTGGATCCTTAACTCACTGAGCAAGGCCAGGGATCGAACACACGTCCGCATGGATACCAGTCAGGTTCATTACCACTGAGCCACAACAGGAGCTCCTGCAATTCTAATTAGAATCACAATAGGATGGGGGGTTGAAGAAGTGACATTAAAATTTGTATGTAAGAAAAAATGTCAAATAGCCACGAAAAACATTTTTTAGGCAATGCAAGATAATCAATATGATTTAGGTTTACAAATAAACAAAACAAAGAAACAGAATAGAGAATTCATAAATGGTTCCTAGTATATGAAGTTTGATGATAAAGACGGTAGTTCAATTCACAGGGGAAAGTAGATTATTTAATATATTATGCTAATACCACTGGTTGTCTGTCTTTAAGAAAAGTCTTAATGAAGACTAGGAATCCAGAAGCTATAAGAAAATAATCATATTTGGATATGACAAAATGTTTAAAATTATGTGGAAAAACATACCATCGGTAAAGTCAATACATACAGACTTGGGAAAGATATCTGTCATAAAGATGATAGACAAAGGACCAATATCCAAAATATACAGAGGTCTTACAAATTAAGAAAAATATAAAACAACCCATAGGAAATAAGCAGATAAAACGAACAGATAATTCAAAGAGCAGATTCAATTGGACCAAAAACGAGAGACAAAGATAACACTGAAATCCATTAGTAGCCAAGGAAATACATCCATTAAGTCATCAAAATTATAAAAGAACCATAAGCCCTTAAGTTGGTAGGGATGTGAAAAAAAAAGAATAAACTCATATATTATATACAAAAAGGAAAAGTGAATTATAACAGCTGCTTTCTGTAAGTCAAAATGGTAACAAGTCTTTACTTCCTTTTTATATATAAACACTCGTGTGTGTGTGTATGTGTGCACATGTGTATGCGTGTGTATAAATTAAAAGCATACAGGGGCATAAGTAAAATGATGTTTAATTCAGCATTGACAGCAGCAGAAATCTGGAAAGAATGCAAACGGTCATTAACACGTGAAGGGCTATATAACACGGGAGTGGCATTCGTGAAATATTTTCCAGCCTTGATAGATTTCCATGAGATAATGTTGAGTGAAAAAAAAGATATATTCAAGTATATATAGGATTCTAGTTTTGTAAAACAATTGGTAAAAACAAAGTATTCCAAAACCCATTCGTGTTTTGGGCACATGCACATCTCTGAGCGTGGAGGAAAAAAAATGGCAGGAAGCATACTGGTTTGGTAATATATAGGAGTGATGTGAAACTATAGAGGAAAGGGCCAAACAAAACAAGGAAAAGGAGCTGGGAAGAAAAGGACCCCCCAATACACTATGTATTTTATGTGTATAAACGTATTTGGCTTAAATTTAGAAAACATACAATCAAAAAATCTAAATATGATCTCTGCTTGTTAACCACCACTCCCCAAAAAAAAACAGGAAGGCAGTAACCAAAATAATCTCTTGGTAGGATTAGGGGTGATGTTTATTTTCTTCTTTATGTGTTTCTGCATCTTCTATAATGAGAAGTTACTCTCATGATAATGAGATAAAACCAATAAACGTTACCTTTAAAATATTATACTGAAAAACTGAGCCCGTTTTGGGAAGTCAAGGGAGGAAAGCGGAGTTAAATATCCCTCGTGCTTAGGAGCTGTCCAAGTAAGAGACACATGAAATCAGGATCCATTACCCCTCATCCAGCACAAAGTTACTCACCTATGGCAAGAGACTAAGTGGCTATTCTCAGGAGCTATTTGAAGCAGAGAATGGGCTATATGTTCCTCTACCTAACACGTTAATGACTTAAGTAAATCAGAAAGCCATTTACACCACTCTCAATTATCCACGGATCTGCTGGGCTCTTTTCCGTCCCCTTCCTCTGGCTTGTGGCCATTTCACTGCTCAGAACCAGCCCGAAATGGGGGCCAGAGAAGAAGGAAAGAGACAAAATTAATTTGGATTTAGCTTCTCATTAGCAACTCTAATAAAAGGTTCGGTAAGTGAGACGGTCACAACTCCTCGTGGTTAAAATGAGAGTTCCAAGACTCTTGAGAATTTCACTTAAGCAATCTTGCCTTCAGATAAACACGATTTGCTTACAATACACTTCAATGGATTTGATGCTTGCTACTTTAAAGGAAGTCAGGACTTGTACTACTAAGGTGATATTTTTCTCTCCTCGCTTTAATTTGCACTTGAACAGTAACAACAACAACAACAGACCCATAAAACACAAGAAGAACAAAGGCCTTCAAAGTATCGTCAGTGGAGCAGTTGAACCAGGGTACAAAGATTCTCTAGAGGAGGGGAGCTGTCTGGCCCCCAGCATGCTCTCAAGGGAAACTTAAGGAGGACAGCAACCTGCCAAGGGAGCAGGCCTTGGCCAGAAACCACCACAGGATGCGTCAGGGCTTGACAAAAGCACAAAAGGCCAAATCTCCACCTACAGCATTTCCCTGTGTCATCGGGCCCTCAAAGGCTTTTGTCCCTTGGGAAGCCCAGACACAAAGCACTGGTGGTCACAGCAACGTGGTCATCCTCCTTTATTATCAAATAGACCAAACAGCTCAGCAATGGCAACAGAAGAACAACTGTCCCTTACTTGAAGATGACGATAGCTCCCGGGCATGGAGGGCAGGCCAGTAGAAAGATCTGCAACAGAAAAAAATGAAGCAGGGTTATCAAGAGAAATGCTGGACACAGTGAGATAGGGTTACTTTAATAATAACAATCAAATTCTTACACCAAAAAATGGAATATAAAAAACTTTAAAAGGCAAGCAGGCGGTTTTCCAAACATGTTGGTGTTTGCTCATGCATCTGCGAGTGCATTTATGTTCTGTGTGTGTGTGTGTGTGTGAAAGAGAGAGAGAGAGGAAGAGATAGGGAAGTGACAGAGAGGGAAAGAGATGGATGGAGAGTGAGGAAATAAGTGTTGGGGGGGTAACAGATGGGACAAGCTTCTCTTGAACCCCTTCACAGACTCTATAACACTTCCTCTTAACCTCTCGAAGATATTCAATTTTTCTACTTCAGTATGAAACAAGTAGCCAGTATGAGAAGCTCTAAACTCAGGACAAGTAAAAATAGATTCTGAGCATAGGACAAGTACACAAATGCCATCTGGTTTGCTACCCAAGGGGGAAGGTGGGTTATTCAATACCTAGCATTGCCAGATTTAGCAAACAGAAATACAGGATGCCCAGTGCAATCAGAATTTCGGATAAACAATGCACGCTTTAGGATATTCTTAATATTGCGTGGAACAGACATAAACTAAAACATTTTTCATTGTTTATCTGAAATTCAAATTTAATTAGACATCCTGAATTTTATCTGGCAACCCTATCAATATTGCCATCCTCAGGCTGCTAACCTCCTTTTAACTTTGAAGGTGGGGGCTTGGACCCTTTCAGGGGGCTCCTCAGTCTTCCTGGGCCTCTCCCATGTGTACAGGAGACATACATGTCATTGCACTTCCATTGTTTTTCTCCTGTTAACCTGTCTTTAATTGCTGGGAGGGAGCGTGTCTCAGCCAAGAACCTAGCAGGCGGAGGGGAAGTTATTTTTCCTCCTCCACCTATGCTTGGTGTGTTTCTAAGCAGGACTAGGTGGTTACTCTTCTATTTTCCACCCTGATCAAACCAAACAAAAATAACCTGGCCCTTCTATGAGACAAATAGTTCCAAGCTACTGGGTTTGATCTAAGCCTGGGTTACATACAGCCTTTGAAAACCTGCAGCTGTGGCAGTTTGGTGGCACCAAAGCACAGGTTCTCAAGAAGGCCAGAGAAAAACCCCTTGCAAGAGCACTTATAAAACGTGCCAATTCCTGCGCCCCACCCCCAATTAGGAATGCTGATTTCTGAAGTCTGGGACTCCAGGAATCTAAGGGTTTTAACAAACGCCCCAGGAGATACAACCACTCCAGGCAGCCAGATATGCCAAAGGATGGACAGAAGAATGCAACTCATGTTTATGGAGCTACTTCGCCTACAGTGACTTAATGGTGCACATTTCCAAATCCATGGAGGTGGGGCCCTCTCTCGTGGTGAGCATTTGTGAATAGACATTATCTGCATTATGGGCTGGTTTGGCTTTGTCAGGGGTCTAGTCTTTCAAATCTGTTTTTCAGCCCTCTCGGAACCTACATTTAGCAGGAAAGGGTACTATCAGGAAACTCACTGTTAAGTAATGGCACCTGCCTGAATCCCCGCCAAGAAGAAGAGAAAGAATGGGAAAGAAAAGAGGACTTGAAAGGAACACGGGCAGGAGTCCATCGCCCGCACAATACCTCATCAGAGAACCCTGCCAAGAAAACAGCCATGGAGAACGTGCCTTTCCCCTGTGGATCAATTTGATTAAAAGTGCAAAACCAATGACAATTACACGACAGGTCCACAATCCTTTATCTGTAATCACCAAATCCAAAAAGCTCAAGAAACTGAGAGTCTGGGGGTTTGGGGGGGGTTGGTGTTTTTTTTTTTTGTTTTTTGTTTTTTGTTTTCAAAACTAATTTGGCAGCAAATATGACTTGAACTGAGCTGAGGCTATTTACAGACTCTTTCACTTATGGTGAGTATTCATATGTTTTCTGAAAAAAGAATGTGTTTTGATCATGGGTGCTGTCCCAGCCCCCACTGGGCAGTGTCTGTAAAACACTCCACTGCCTTTCTAAAATCCAGCAAAGTCAGACTTCGGAAATACATCTGACCTTCCTTAATGGTTTGAGATAAGGATTGTCAACTTGGATTCAAACATCCAGACATGAACTTAACCCCACTCCCCCACCCCACCCCTCAGGAGCAGCCCAAGAAAAGCAAGAAACAAAGCTGTATTCTTTACCACTGACCCAGCAGTAAAGTTACTCACCTTAGCCAAGGAACCAAGTTGGAGGCTGTACATAGATAGCTACCAAGCATCAGGCCCATCAAAGCCTCACTCAGAAAGCTACAGTATATAGAAAGTAGCCAGGGGCCCTCAACCACCTTGGAAAGAATCCTTCTGGAGTCACCTAAGAGCCATGCCAGTAGTCTTCCTGAGCTTCTCGAATAGCCTAGATATTTCCAACATGCTAATACAGAGAAGCAAAAATGTGACCCTAGGCCCCACTGTTAACTCTTACTTTCTAGGCCCACAGCCAAGAGGAGATAAATAAGCAGATGTGGGGAATAAGTCAGCAATTTCCCTGTAACTGCTCTATTTAGCTGGTTCTGATCCACGAGCCCTATGCCAGAAGCCCAGAAACCTACCAAAGAAAGCAAGCCTCTAGGCCCAACTCAATCATGGATTTGATTTCATGCAAGGCAACACATCTAGTCCTGCCTCTAAATGAGGTTTCCAACAGTTCTTTCGTGTGGTCATGTCATTCCAACCAGCACATCGGCCATCCTCCCCTGTGTTGCCCGTCTAGTCCAAAGACCAGGATAGAGGGCTTTTTCGAGCAATCTTTAACTCAGATATATGTAGCCATTAATCAAAAAAGCAGATTCAGAAAAGGACGTAAACTCAGTCTCCTCTGGAGACTTCACAGATTTATAATAATGAACCTCTCTGCTTTGTCCTGCTGGAGCCACATCCATAATCACCATTAACCAAAGGAGTCTCGTGAGGACATGTTAATTCTGAGGCCGGAAGGCCCCCAGCCTTGGCCTGCATAACCCTGCTCTCTTTGATTGGCTGCCAACTGCCTCCAAATTTTGGTAGCATGTGCTTTAGCCTAGCAGATGGAAAACTCAACTGTCCCATCAGCTGCAAACAGAGTGGGAAGAGCAGACACTTGCAAGTGCAAACAAAGGCGGCATACAGAGAAATGCTACAAAGCACTTCTATTTACCCCTAGCCTGGGAGGTAAGCGGGGCCTTGCTAGGAAACTCCATTTTGCAGGTGGAGAAACACAGGGGGACGGTTCTGATAATCTTTCTGGCAAGAACCCATGTCCTTAGATCAACACACCTCACACCTGAGGTGGTCTCAGCCGCACGGGGCCTTCTCTTCTTTAGCCGCTAGCCCTGCCCCCTGACCCCCCAAGGCATACCGGGTGGCACCCTAGTGGCCTCACACCTGCGTCACCACACAACTCACCAAATCTAGTCTCTCTACGAGATAAGACATCTCCAAACACAAACCTACCTGGACAGCAAAGTATATATTACACAGACGGGTTTCAGAGTCTAGCATTCCCTAAAGACAGGCTCATCTTGGCTCCAGCCTTTCAGGGAGTTACTCAATTTTCCTGGGTCTCTCCCATGTATACAGAAGGTATACAAGTTATTAAACATCTGTTGGTTTTCCCCTTGGTGTGCTGTCTTTTATTACAAGGGGATCTCAGCCAAGTATTTAGAAGGGTAGAGGAAAATTAATTTTCCTCCCCTACAATACACACACACACACTCTTTATTGCTTTAATTTGCATGTCTCAGATTACCAGAAATATTAATCTCTCTAACATGTTTTTTGACCAGCAGTATTTCTTCTTTTGGGATGTGACCACCTGTGGCTTTTGCCTGTTTTTTCAACTGGTATGTTCTTTTTCTTATTGGGTATTAAGAGCTATTTATGCTTTAATGACATCTAATAGACCATTTACATTTATTACATATATTTGTTCCCATGTTGCCATTGTCATAGCTCTGTTTCTTCAATGAATGGAAGTATTTTTATATCTTTATGCAACCAGACATATGTGTCATTTCCTTCATGGCTTCTGCCTTTGATGTCATGCTTTGAAAGTCTTTTGCAACCCTGGGATTAAAAAAAGAGTCACTAACTTTTTTCATAATATTTCTTTTTGTCTTCCTATATTTTCTAGGGCCGCACCTGCGGCATGTGGAGGTTCCCAGGCTAAGGGTCCACCAGCCTACACCAGAGCCACAGCAATGCCAGATCCGAGCCACGTCTGTGACCTACACCACAGCTCATGGCAACGCTGGATCCTTAACCCACTGAGTGAGGCCAGGGACCAAACCTGCAACCTCATGGTTCCTAGTCAGATTCGTTAACCACTGAGCCATGACGGGAACTCCTAATATTTTAAAATTGTAAATCTCTAATATCAAGAAATTTTATCATTGCTAATCATACTCATGCTTCCAGAATGGGCTTCTCATCTGTCTTCTTTAGGCTACCTCATATTTACTCTTCAAATTACAAAAGAAAGCACCATTTCCTATATCCTCTCATTAATTCCTTCTGTTTATCTCTTTCTGAGAAATGACTATTCTTGTCAATATAAGGAGCCTTCTCTCATGAATTTAGATGAAAGGGAAATTAGAGTACCTACTAAGAAATTTCTTAGGCTTCGAAATCAACATACAATGGATTTAAAAGATTGCAAATTCATTTCAAATCCAGAATGTCCCCAGACCTGAAAGACCAGACTGTAACCTGCCTGAATTATACCCAAAGAATGAGGTTGGCCGATCATTGAGGAATAGAATAAGGACAGTAACAAAGGCGTATATATTTGGCAGTATCCACATCTAAGCACCACCCAGGGACCAGAGAACCCTAGCTTATGAACATCAAGTTTTCTGGTCCCATTGCCAAATTCATCCCTATTAAGATGGAAGCAGGACAGGTAGCATCGCTAAGTGGGTAAGCTGATAGACTTTAGAGTTAAGACAGATTTTAGACCACATGCTGGCTCTGCCACTCACCAGCACAGTAACCTCGGACATGAGATTGTCGGAATCTTCACCTCGAAAATAGGAATAAAAATAGTGCCTATGTCTCACGAGGCTTTGGAGAGGATCAAATGAGATAAAGCAAGCAAAGTCCTTGGCACAATGTCTAGCACATAGCTAGCACGCAATACATAGCAGCTATAATTATTCTGCTCTTGAAAGAAAACGTCATCCCTACTGTGAGCTGTACCAGCAAGGGCTCATACCAAACTTCCAATTCCTCTGCCTGCACTTGTTCTATTTCCATGTCTGCATAATAAATGTGCTAGTATATTACTTGGCTTCCCAGGTGCAGCTGCCTACAAGGAGAGTATTCTAAACACCTGAGGCTCAGTTTCCTCATCTGTCAAATGGGGATTACATTAGTACTAACTCATATTGTGGATGCGAGGACTGAAGGTTTGAAGCACTTAGTTCAGTGCCTGGCACATTGTAAGGAATAACCCAAGTACGAGCTATTCATAGTATCGTCCTTCCTGGATGTCCTTTCTGTTCGCCTCTCAAATTGCATCCAGGCCCATAGCAAGTTCTATCTCCCCAACAGAGCCTTCTCCAATAAATCCAGGTAACACCCCTCTTTTTTTTTTTTTTTTTTTTTTTTTTTTTTTTTTTTTTTGCCAATGGCCCGTACAACTCATTAGGTACTCAGGTTTTATTTAATTTGGGATATTAAATGGCTCCCTATGGTTGCACATAGTGCTATAATAGACTGAGAGCTAGCATCTGATTATCAATTGTTCCCTCCTGATGAATCTTAAATCAGCATTGGTGAGTCACTGAAAAAGTCCACCGTTGTTTGTAGGGCAATCAAGGAAGGCCCTCAACAACGCTGTATTTCCCGCTATGTCTCAGATGTTCACCCTGAACTTGAGTTTCTACATTCTAAATGGAAAAGAATAATAGTACTTGCCTCCAAGGTCTTAAACTCAACCGTTGTTTCAAGGTAGGTAACAAATGCTTTCTGGGTGTTTCCATCTGGATGTCACGCAGGTGTCTCCGACCTGACATGCCTAAATCTCAACTTGCCATTTTCTTTCCTTAACCTCTTCCCTAACTGTTCCCTCAAAAATTGGGAGATAAGGGACAGCTCTTCCAACAGAATTCCAACTGATGAAGGCAAAAGAAGGCATGCGGGAAACACTAGGCAGTGCTGTGGCAATACTTGCTATAGGACAGAACCGGTGATAGATGCTGACGAGTAGTGAAAAGAATAGCATTGTTGCATGGAGAGTATTTGTCAATTACAAAGGGAAAACAACAACTTTATGGTGGAGAAATCTGACAGGCACCACCTTAACCAAATGCCCAAGGTTAAGGTCACCAGTCATAATGCATATCATCATGTACCCCTGATATGATGCACCAAGAAGGGGACAGCATCACTTGCCCAAATTACCCAAATGCAATCATGAAAAAAGTCAAACAGGTTTAAAGAAGGAGTATTTTACAAACTAACTGACCAGCACTCTTCGATATTAACAAGAAAATGAAAGATGGAGCCTGAGGAATTGTCACGGATGGAGAAGACTACGAGGACATAACAACAAATGCAATGTGGGATCCTGGAATAGACAAAGGACATTTGTGGAAAAACTCGTGAATTCAGAATAAAGTCTATTAGTTCAAGTACCCATGCTAATTTCTCAGTTTTAGGAATTTTACCATGGTTATACAAGACGTAGACATTAGAAGTTGAAGGAAGGGTACGCAGAAATTCTCCGTACTATCTTTACAACTCTTCTGTAAATCAAAAATCATTTTAAAACACAAAGTTTTTACAAACTACTGTATATAAAATAAATAAGGACCTATTGAAGACCACAGGGAACCATATTCAATACTTTTAATAAACTATAATGGAAAAGAATATGAGGACTTCCCATCATGGCAAAGCGGAAACGAATGCGACTAGGAACCATGAGGTTGCAGGTTCAATAACTGGCCTCGCTCAGTCCGTTGAGGATCCGGCGTTGCAGTGGGCTGTGGTGTAGGTCGCAAACACGGCTCGGATCTGTTGTTGCTGTGGCTCTGGCATAGGCCGGCGGCAACAGCTCTGATTAGACCCCTAGCTTGGGAACCTCCACATGCCGCAGGTGCAGCCCTGAAAAGACAAATGACGAAAGAAAGAAAGAAAAGAATATGAAAACAACATATATATTTCAATTTCTAAATCAACTATATTTCAATTTTCAAAATTTATTTTATTTTTTTGGCCATGCCCACAGCATGGGGAAGTTCCCAGGCCAAGGATAGAACCCGCATCAGAGTAGTAACCAGAGCCACGGGAGTGAAAACACCGGATCTTGGATGCACTGAGCCACTAGGGAACTCCAGTAAATGTATTTTTAATTAAAATAAAATAAAATACAAAGTTAAAAAACATGGTACTGTAACCCAATCAATTAGCCTATCATCAAACCTCAGGGCTATCTTTGATGCCGCCTCTCTTTCTCAGGCCCCACATGTAGTCAGTCCCCAAGTCCTGTCATCTTGACACTCTAACCTTTCCAATAAATCTCAGCTCTATACGCATTACCTTTTCCTAGTTCAGTCCCTCTCCTTTTCTTCAATTCCTGGAACAGTTTCTTATCTGATCTCCAGGTCTCCAGGGTCTGCCCTTCTTTATTCTAGTTCATGCAGTACTGCCAGGGTCCTATTCCTACAGCAGAGCCCTAATCATGTTCTGCACCTTAAAAATGTCAGATGAGACATTCAACACTATTAGATTAGCTCTATTAGAATCTCAGCTGACCCCTGTATACAAACCAACAAGCTAAGTCTAAAGTTCATATGGAATTGCAAGGTACCCTAAACAGCCAGAACAATCTTGAAAAAGATGAAGTAGGAAGACTCACACTACCTGATTTCAAAACTTACTGCAAAGCAACAGTAATAGACACTGCGGAACTGGCAGAAGGAGAGACATAGAAGACTAATGGAATAGAATTCAAAGTCCAAAAATAAACCCTCACGACTGATTTGTAACAAGGGTGCCAAGAGCATTCAAAGGGGAAATAAGTCTCTTCAACAAATGGTGCTGGGAGAACTGGCTGGGACAACATGTATAGGAATGAAATTTGGACCCCTACCTCACAACCAGTCACAGAAATGAACTCAAAATCTAAGACTAAAACATAAAAGCAAAAACTATAAAACTCTTCAGAGTAAACACAATGGTAAATCTTCATGGTCCCGATTTAGCAATAGATTCTTAGATGTGACACCAAAAGCATGAGCAACAAAAGGAAATACAGGTAAACTGTATTTCTGGAAAATTAAAATATTCTGTGCTTCAAAGCATGCTATCAAGAAAGTAAAAAGAAAACCCAAAGATTGGGGAAAAGTTTTTGCAAATCCTGTCTCTGGTAAGGGTCTAGTATGTGGGATATATAGACAGTTCTCAAAACTCAACAATAAAAAGATAGACTATCAAATTAAAAAAATGGGCTGAGGAGTTCCCATCATGGCTCAGTGGTTAACGAACCCAACTAGTATCCATGAGGACGCAGGTTCAATCCCTGGCCTTGCTCAGTGGGTTAAGGATCCAGCATTGCCGTGAGCTGCGGTGTAGGTTGCAGACGCAGCTCAGATCCAGTGTTGTTGTGGCTGTGGTGTAGGCCAGCAGCGACAGCTCCAATTGGACCCCTAGCCTGGGAACCTCTATGTGCCAAGAGTGCGGCCCTAAAATAGCAAAAAAAAAAAAGGGGGGGTGCTGAGAAGTATTCTCTGATAATCTATGTGAGAAAAGAATCTGAAAGAAAATGGATATGTGCAATGACTGAATCACTTTGTTGTACAGAAATTATCACAACCTTGTTAAGTCAACTAGACCTCAGTAAAACGTTAAATAAAATGGGCTAAGGATCTGAATAGACATTTTTTTCCCAAAGAAGACATAACAATCAGCCAATGTGCACATGAAAAGGTACTCAATGTCATTAGTCATTAGGGAAATGCAAGTCAAATCTACAGCGAGACACCACTTTGCACGCGCAAGAAGGCTAAAAGAGAGTTCCTGATGTTCCCAAGTGTTCATGATGATGCGGAGAAACTGGCAGTCTCACACACTGCTAGCACGGGTGTAAAACGGAGCTGCGATATTGGAAGACAGTTTGGCAGTTCCTCAAAACGTGAAACAGAGTTATCATATGACCCGGCAATTCCACCCCTAGGTATATATCCAAGAGAAATGGCCACATAAAAACTTATACATGGATACGTTGTATTTATAAAACAGCAACATTATTCATAACAGCTCAGAGGCAGAAACTCCCCAAATACTTATCACTGGACGAATGGATAAACAGAATACAGTTTACCTATACAATAGAATATGCTTTGGCCATAAAGAAGAGTGACACTCTAGAGTTCCCGTCATGGCCCAGCAGAAACGAATCCGACTAGGAACCATGAGGTTGCAGGTTCGATCCCTGGCTTCACTCAGTGGGTTAAGGATCCGGCATTGCCGTGAGCTGAGTGGGGTGTAGGTCGCAGACATGGTTCAGATCCCGAGTTGCTGTGGCTCTGGTGTAGGCCGGTGGCTACAACTCCGATTCGACTCCTAGCCCGGGAACCTCCATATGCCACGGGTGTGGCCCTAAAAAGCAAAAAAAAGAAAAGAAAAGAAAAGAAAAAGAAGAGTCAACGTTCTTATTCATGCTACAGCAGGGATGAACCTTAAACACATTATACAAAGTGAAAAAAAGCCAGTCAAAAGAGCCCATATATTATAGGACTCCATCTCAGAAACATCCAGAACAGGCCAATCTATTGAAGCAGAAAGCAGACCAGTCGTTATTTAGAGCTAGGGGAATGGCGGAAGGACAGGTGGGAGAGCGAGTGGCAGCAAAATGGTATGGAGCTTCTTTTCGAGGTGATGAAAATGTTCTCAACTCACTGTGGTTAATGGCTGCACATACTGTGAACTAAAAAAGAACTGATTGAACACTTTCAATGGGTGAATTATGTGGTAAATGACTATATGTATATTTTAAAATAAACTGCAGATGGCTCCTTATGGCTAGCTGAATAAAGTCCAAAGTCCTTAATTTGGGATCCAAGCCCCTCCCCTCCCCCAGCATGATTCCAACCCCCTCCCCCACCAGCATGATTGCTCACTACCCTTTTTCAGGTGCCTTTCAATGGAAGCAAATGGAATGATTTACCATTACCCGCATACCCCATGCACTTCCCCATTTTTGTCTCTCCTCTTGCTGCTCCTTGACCTTGGAACTCTCTCCTCACGACTCATCTTCACATGGTTATGCTTCGCTTCTCTTACAAGGCCCAGTTCAAATGCTCCCTGCTATGCAAAACCTGCCCTACTCTTCAACCCTCATATAGTAGGCCCTCAAAAATGTACTTACTGAAAGAATGAAGCTAAGTATTCCTCCCACAGGATGGTTCCCACCGCCAGATGATAATCTTCTAAAAGCCACAACTGCACCTCGCTCTCCCTTTCCTAGTTATAGCTGCAGCTCACAGCTTCAGCCCCTCCCCCATCTAAGTCCCTGAGCATGGTTCCATACTTGTACCTCTCCCCAAAACTTGCTCTTGATGAAGGAAACGGACATTATGTTATGCCAGGACCGCCGAGTACAGTTGTGCAGGTTGTGCACTGCACAACCCTAGTGGCGCCATTCAATTATAGTCTATGTGAATGGCACCCTCTCCTAGGGTTGTGCAGTGCATAGCCATTCGTGGCGTCTCTGTTGGAAATGTAAGAATTTGACAACAAAGCAAAAAAAAAGAGCATTCTTTTTAGAAGAAATCACTAACTACACTGCTACTGAAAAGTGGGTATTTTCCAAATCTTATGAAGAAGATGAAAAAGCAACTCAGGAAAATAACATGGTCATAGCACACACAGTTTGCATGGAACTAGAAAACAGAAATAGCAAAAAGAAAAACTGTCATTGGTGTTTTCCAGCAGTGGAGAAAGAAAAGGCTGTTCTTGTCAATATATAAAGGTGTGAGGTACCTACAGTTTCTCTCTCGTAAGACTCTCCCATCATTGCTCCATTCATCCACCTTATGGTTTATCGAGCCATCTTCTGTAAGGTTGGGGAGTTTGAGACCAACATCCCTACGCAAGCCAATAAAAACCAGGCTTTGAACCCACCAACCAAACTGCAGCGTTAGGACTCATGTCAACTCCACCAAGGCACAGACACCCTCCAAACCCTAGCCAGAGTAGCCAGCAACAAGCCCCCCTCTGACTGCCGCAATCTAAACTCCGAGCAGGAATGGAGGACCCCTACTGGAAGCCATAAAGGGCTGGAAAGATTGGCCTTGAAGACAGTAAGTAATAGCAGAGTCCAAAGGTGCCAGACGTTGGGTCTGTTCCTTCCTTTTTGTCCCCACTGCAGTTGACTTCAGCCTTCCACTGTCCTATTTGCTCTACTGGCATATTTCTTTCCATTTCTTCTACCTCCTCCAAAGTTCCTGGATAACCCTCATCGGAATGATTCTGAACGCCGTTCACACGTATTGGTGCAATACACTTATGATGCCCTAGTCTCCTGCTATTGTAAATAACAACAGCAGTAGTAGTGACGGTGGTGGTGGTGGTGGTGACTATGATGATGATAGTGGCAGCAACTATTTTTACTGAGTGCTTCGCTATGTGCCTGGCACCATATCCATGTGTTCCTCACAGCAAGCCTATGAGGTAAATGCTATTTTCCACTCCACGCCACCCCCGTTTACATGCGAGGACACTGAGCGAAGGAAAGGTTAAATAACTTTGCCTAAGGTCACCCAGCTAAGGAAGGAGAAGAGTCAGGCCTCGAACCTAGAACTATCTGATACCAAAGCTGGTGTTTCTCACCAATACTAGCTCTTGTCTCCCTCATTCCTCTTTTGAGGAGTTTCCCCTGCCTCCTCCACTCCCCATAGTGCCTAAGACAAGTGTCAGACGGAGGGAAACTAAGTGTGACTCTGCCCCTCTGGCCAGAGCCCAGCCCAAGACACAAGCTGGAAGAGGAGGGGGGCAGGGGTAGTGAGTACAGCCGGTCATGACCTCTAGCGGAGCCCCAGGCATCCTCCGCCTCTGACCCATCAAGGAGCATGATGCTATCTTGACCCCAATCCCAGAAAAATATCTGAAATAGGAGGACCTTGTTGTCTTCAAAACTTCCAGACAACTCTGAAGGGACAGAACCTAGGTCAAATCAAAGGAGGGATGAGTGGTGGCCGACACCCTGTAGGAAGGGAACCAACTGTGTCAGGGTCACCGCCACGTGGACTGGCAAATGTGTGCAGAGCTCGGCCACTGAGAAGCTGTGTGACTACGGTCACAGATTTTGGCAGAAGAAGGAGAGGCACAGGAGTATTTTAAAAGAGAGAGCTGTGTTTTTGGGGGGAGGGGGTTTGTTTGCTATTCTTTTTAGGACCGCACCTTTGGCACATGGAGGTTCCCAGGATAGGGGTCCAATCGGAGCTGCCACTGCCAGCCTACGCCACAGCCACAGCCATGTGGGATCCAAGCTGCATCTGCGACCTACACCACAGCTCACAGCAACGCCAGATCCTTAACCCACTGAGCAAGGCCAAGGATCTAACCCACATCCTCATAGATACTAGTTGGGTTCTTAGCCCGCTGAGCCACAACAGGAACTCCAAGAGGGAACTGTTTTTTAATACATACTCCTCATTAAACCTCAGTTTTCTCATCTTTAAAAATGGGAGTGAGAATACCAAGCAATTGAAGGGCTGGTAAGTCATAAAATAAGAATGTAATAAAAGGACCTAGCCAAAAAACACATGAAAATATGTTCAACATCACTCATTATTAGAGAAATGCACATCAAAACCACTATGAGACACCACCTTACACTGGCCAGAATGGCCATCATCAAAAAATCTACAAACAATAAATGCTGGAGAGGGTGTGGAGAAAAGGGAACCCTATCACACTGTTGGTGGGAATGTAAATTGGTGCAACCACTGTGGAAAACGGCATGGAGACTCCGCAGAAAACTAAAAATAGAACCACCATTGGATCCAGCAATCCCACTCCTGGGCATCTATCCAGAGAAAACCATGACTCGAAAAGACACATGTAGTCCAATGTTCACTGCAGCACTCTATACAATAGCCCAGACATGGAAACAACCTAAAAGTCCATCAACAGGGGAGTAGATCGAGAAGATGTGGTACATATACACAAAGGAATATGACTCAGCCATTAAAAGGAAAGAAATGATGACATTTGCAGCAACATGGATGGACCTAGAAATGATCATGTTAAAGTGAAGTCAGTCAGACAATGAGACACCAACATCAAATGCTATCACTGACATGTGGAATCTAAAAAAAGGACAGAATGAACTTCTTTGCAGAACAGACATATGTTTTCCAAAGGAGAGAGGATGGCGGGGCGGGGGGGGGGGGGAATGCACTGGGGGTTTGGGATGGAAATGCTATAAAATTTAGTGGTGATGATCGTTGTACAACTGTAAACGTAATAAAATTCATCGAGGAGAAAAAAAATTACAAAGGGCCTATCACTGAGTGCCCGCATCAGTTTGTCCTTGCTGGGGTTCTGGGCACACAACGGGATGCAGGACACAGCTGCCGTCTGCAAGAAGTTCACAATCTGCCAGACAAAGGGTTTCTGATCCAGCGGACGTGACAGCACTCTGTCAAGCAGTTATAAAGCTGGCTAGCAGATTACCCTAACTCTCAGCAGGTCATTTTGTCAGATGAAAATCCTGGCAGGAAAGAAGAAAACTGCTGGCAAGAATAAAGGTTGGAGCTTATGTCTTTGCTTCCAATCTCCCATCCTCCCCTCCATGTCAGAAAACTGGGGAAGGGGACTCTTATCAACCACTGTTTCGGGAGTGTCGCATATAAACACTGCTCTTTTTCTTTACAGTACTCATCATCATTTCTCATTTGATAGTACCTCTGTGTCTGTTAAATGCCAATTTTCCCTGCTAGACTAGACTGTAAGCCCCTAGAGAGCAAGGGCTGTGTGCTGGTCCTTACTGTAGATCCCGAAGCTAACATAATGTCTGAAACATTCAAGATGCTCATCAGACACTCGTTGAATGAATCAATGAGACAAACAGATGTCTCTAGGGTAGGTGGAGAGACCTGACTACCTAGTCAAAAAGTCACTTTAAAATAGTTAAGCTGGAGTTTTCATTGTGGCTCAGCAGTAACGAACCAGACTAGTATCCGTGAGGATGTGGGTTCAATCCCTGGCCTCGATCAGTGGGTTAAGGATCCAGCATTGCCATAAGCTGTGGTGTAGGTCGCAGACATGGCTCCCATCCCAAGTTGCTGTGGCTGTGGTGTAGACCAGCAGCTGCAACTCCAATTCAACCCCTAGCCTGGGAACCTCCATATGCCGCGGGTACAGCCCTAAAAAGACAAGGAAAAAAAAAAAAGTTAAGCCTTGTTCATGCATAGAATGCCTCTCAAGATTTCCAAGAAACTGGTAATACTGGCTTGCTTCTGGACAGAGAAAATAGTAGATTAAGGGTCAGGGGTTGGAAGGAATTATACACGCACACCCTTCGTTTGATTCCTTTCAAATTCTTTGAGGTTTTGGGGGGTTTATTTTTTGTTTTTGTTTTGTTTTTTGTCTTTTGTCAAAAGACAAAAGACAGTGTGGGATCCAAGCCGCATATGCGACCTCCACCACAGCTCATGGCAACGTCGGATCCTTAACCCACTAATCGAGGCCAGGGATCAAACCCACAACCTCATGGTTCCTAGTTGGATTTGCTTCCGCTGCGCCACGATGGGAACTCCTCAAATGTGGGGAGCCGAAAAAATGCAGGGACTCAAAAAAAGGACCTTGCCTGATGGCAGAAAAACGCTGAAGGCAGTTCTTTACCAAGAAAGGGAGCCCACCTGAACGGTACCACCCAAAGGTGGGCTTTTGGTCAGGATAAAAGCTCACCTGAACAGTGCATGCCGAAGGCGGGCCTCTGGTCAGGATGAAAGCCTGCCTGCACAGTATAGGCCTCAGGTTACACAGCTCTCATTTTGATGTTGATGGGGAAGAATTGGGGCTTTCCTGGGAAAGCAATTTCCATGTTTGCGCTGGAGAACATGGATTGTTTCTCGGGTGACCTAGTCTTTCCTGTTGTTTTATTTGTTATTCAGTTTTCCTCAGTCTTTCCTGATTATTTACTTATTATTTTTATTTTCCATTCTTATTTTCCTGTGGTGATTTGTGATTTAGCAAAGTTACAACAATAACGTAATAAGAATTTCATCCTGAAGGAGTTTCCCCTATTTAAATCCAACTTAGTTAAAATATAGTGTTTATCTATTAACGAGTTATATAGTAAACTTTAGAGTTAGGATCTTGATGAGGTCCATAGAAGTTAGACATATATTATCCAAAAAACCTAGCTGTGAGTTTTGTCTTTGATTTTAAAAGCTTTTAAGTGATAGCTAGTTTAGTTAAGTTGGTTTATATTTACTTACACTATCTCCCTGTCGTAACACTTTGAAGATAAGCACCAGTCCACAAACAAGGTTTGTGAATGCCAAATTCTTGCGTCTGTGAACTCTTCAAATTGTAAAGACTGGCTGGCTATGGGATGATTTGTACTGAGTCTCCTCCTTTCCATGATGTATTGTACCTAATTGCCCTTAAATTGTACTCACTAAGTTTAGTAAAAATAGAGATCTTAAAATGTGATGTATTGTACCTAATTGCCCCTAAATTGTACCCACTGAGTTTAGTTAAAACAGATCTTAAAACATGATGTATGGCTGCTATACCATGTAATAGTTAACCAATGTACTTTTAACACTGGGATGTAATCTGTAGCAAAAAGCTGGCTATATAATCAACCACTTATGCCAATAAAATTTGAGCAGTCCAGCGCCCTGAAAGAAGGGAAAAAGAGGCTGCCTCTGTGCTGTACATTCGCCGAAGCCGCATCCCTCTCCAATCGGGAAGTGCACGCTCCCTGGCCGCGGGAGCTGGCCTCCGACACTCAAATTGTTTGAGTTTTTAAATAACGACCAAACATAAAATCTGATGAAAAACATGCGATGGTGGTTATCTCTGAGAGATGGACTTCTCAAGGATTTTCATTTGCTACGTCATATTCTCGTAATGTCTCCAGTGTTGGACCATAAGTGTCACATTGCCTTGAAGTTAAAAAAAAAAAAAAAAAAAAAAAACACACACACAATTAGAAAGGGAAAGGTCACAAAGAATAAAAACATGGTGCCTGACTCTGCTAACTTCCTGGAGTATGAGGATGGAGTCAGCTCAAAGAGTTGGGGCAGGTTCAAAAACCCGGAAAGTTCTGTCCAAACTGTACTGAGGAAAGTGAAATTGCTGTGCCTCCCCACAGATAAGCTCCTTCCTCAAGCAACTGGAAAGACTTATTTTAATCCCCGAGAGTGCCTCAAGCCACCGTTACAGCCCAGACACCAAGCCAGCTGGATAACTGGATATTTTTTTGAAGAAAAGGAGCCATTCTTTTGTCTGTGACAGCAATGACAGGGCAATCACAGGCAGCTCTGAACCCAGGTGTTCGGCTTTGCTGTTAAAACTCAATGGCTCTAACGATACAAACGAACATATTTACAAAACAGAAATAGACTCACATGGAAAACAAACTTACGACTGCCAAAGAGGAAACTGGGCTGCGGCGGGGGAGGATTGGGGATTGGGGATTAATATATGCTACAGATATAAAAGAACCAAGGACCTACTGTAACGCACAGGGAACTATAGTCAATATCTTGTAATAATGTATAAAAGAAAAGAATCTGAAAAAGAATAGATATGTATAACTGAACCCCTTTGCTGTACACCTCAAACACTGTAAATCAACTACGATTTTAAAAAAAACCTCAATGGCTCTAAATGCTGAATGCACATTAGAATGGTGTAATTAGGGATTTTGTTTTCATTAAACTGCCTAATTATTACTCTAATGTAATTATTCTAATAATTAATTAGGCAGTTAAATGAAAATAAAATCCTTATTCCTGGGGCCCGTTTGCCAAGATCCTGATTCAACTGGCTGGGGGTGGAGCCTGGGCAGCAGGATTTTAGAGCATCCCAGAGTGATTTCAAGGTATAGCCAGCTTTACAAACCCCAGTCCTATCCATTGCTGAATACCCCAGTATCCTTTGAGAAAGAGCTCTCAGCCACTATTTTTAAAACTCTTTTATAAGCAGTATGTCCCCCTCTAAGAGGGGGGGAGGGGGCAGGCCAAAGATGTCTGTAACCAAGACAACAAGTTGGGAACGCAAAGAGATAGGTCTTCTGTGATGTGCAACCAAAGAAGGCAGAAGAGGCAAAGTGGACACTGAAGAATGGACAGGAAACTAGAGAACAAAAGGCATAGGTCCGAGTGAGCACAACAAACATCAGCACATCAAACTCCTGCTTCATCTTCCAGGCTGGGTATCTGGACACATACGGCCTCGAGATGGAAAGCAACCCTGGCTTAGCAAATGAAACCCTTAAAAACATACTTTCGTAATTCAACTGACAAAATACGGGAATGTCTGCTTTGCCAGAGGTTACAAACCAACTTTTTTTTTTCCTCCAAGCCCTCTCTCACTTCCCTACCTGCACCCAGCCCTGGATTGCAAAGCAGAAATGACAATGAAACATGAAATCCGCATGGGCTTGGAGTTTGAAAAAGCACTCTTCCTCCGTATGTGCTCTGACCCTGGAGCTCAGGTTTTGTTCCCAACTCGGGAAGCACTGAGATGGATGAAAGGGCTGGGGACGCTGCAAATTGAAAGCCACGGAGTTGGCCCTTTGTTCCCTTTTTGCAGTCAGGGGCTATTCTGGAAAGCAGACATCAAAAGGAAAATTCAGCCTGCAATGAGCTGAAATTGGACAAAATGTGATGAGGCATAAATGAAAAAAAAAAAAAGAAGAAAGAAAAGGAAGAAAAAAAGGAAAAGGAGTCTTTCTTTACTCTACAGAAGGGGCTCTTTTCTGAAAACTGCCTCAAATTACAACACTTTCCACATTTGGTTCACTCCAGGAAGCTCTGCATTGTTACCTGGAACCAAACGCTTTTTTGTCCTATGTCATGGGGAGAAAATAAGGCAGATGCAAATGGCCCAGAATTTGGTGGTGTGTGACTCATTCTGCTTCCCGAAGTCCAGACAGACAGACCCAAGTTTATTCAGAGTGCCATTAAAGAGGAGGTATGGCCAGAAAACTGTGATGGAGCAAAAACACTGGTGTTTGGAGGGAATACAAAGTCATACATTACCTTTTCTTCAAGGGGCACACCGAATGGTGCTTTTCTTTCTCATTCATTATGGTACTGGCCCACCAGTCTCTGAGGACTTTGGGGGGCCCCGTGGAAGGAGCCATGGCTCTTGCAAGCCTTTGAGGTTGACTTATGGGGCTCATGATCTTTTGAATTAGCAACCTGCTGGCTGTCTTCTTCACCACGGGGAAAAATACCCAGCCTGACATGGGACTCCTGGAGTGGGTCCCACAGGAAGGCAGGTGAGAAATGAGCTATGCTATTCTCTCCAGCCAACCACATACCTTCCACAAGGACACAACCTTGGGTCACAGGCTTACAGATGGGCCTCTCTCCCCAATGCCTTTGAACTTGACTTAAGTGACCCATTAGGCTGTGTCCTTGAATTCAGCCCTAGGGCAGAGTCTATTCTGAGCAGAAGAAACCCACAAGAATCATAACCAGAAGCACAAACAACATTAAGCAACAAGTATTTAAGGTTCCTGTGTAATTTTTAATAGCCAGGGCTTGATGGTATAAAAAAGTCTAAATGGTATTAGCATCACACCAGCAGAGTGATTTCAGCAAATCACATAATCAAGAAATACCCACTGAGCCTTCCGTTGTGTTCTACACCCTGCAGATGTGGAATCCTAGAATAATGAAGAGCCATCTGTTATGTCTCAATTCTGTAAGCAGTGCCTTGGGTAGGCGGTGCTTCCTGAATTCTCCCCCAGGCCCCGCATTAGCGAACCCACCCAAATCACACAACATAATTTTTGCATCATGTTACCCTCCTGTTTCCCCTCGATTGATTGCCAGAAGTGACCCTGGTCACGTGATTAGAGACTGCCTCAACTATGCACAGAAGGATAAGTTGTTTTAATGCATACAAACTTGATTTATAGGACATATACCTCTAGAAGAAGATACCACGGCCTGGGAGTCAGAAGCCTCAGGTTCTAATCTCCAGAACAGCTGCTAACTAAAGAACAGACTTGGGCCCAAAGGCTGCCCTTTCTCAAAGTCCACATCTGTAAAAGGAGGCTGGACCAGATTTATGCTTCTCAGCCCGCTTTACCAGCCTACTAATAATGTCTCATGGGGCAAGAAAGTTGAGGCAAGTGATTATAAGAGAATATCAAAGTTTACAAATTATTTACATATCTATTCATTTGTAGTTTATCCCTCTCATAACTCACCCTTTTGCACTTGCAAAATGCTTTTTGCCACATGTTATGAGGAGAAATTGGTAGATGAAGATGCTTTCACATGTTTTCTTAGGTCAGAGAGCAAGAATGAGTTACAGATATAGCGGTCAGGAATTCTACATAACCCTAATATTATCTTCCTATTGACACAGCCCACAGCTTAGGCTGTGGAACACATGAATTCCATCGTGTGTCTAGCTGCTACGAAAAGGTTAAGGACCCCTGGGCTAAAGCATTCATTCACCTGCCAAATTATTAAGAACCTACTACCTGCCAGACACCATGCTAAGTGCTGGGGAAACCAGAGCGAGTTAACACAAACATGACCTTGGCTTCTGTGCAGCATTTAGTCTGGCAGGAGGGAAGAGAAATGACATAAAACATGCACAAATCTTGCTATAATAAAATGGGGATCAGAGTTTCGAGAGCCTGTGACAGAGCCACCATTGGGCAGCAGGCAGGAGAAGGTTTCAGGAAGAAGGAAGTGCGAGGATCAAGGCTTCCATGGTCAAGAGGTTACAAAGACATGTTCGGGGAACTCAAGGTAGCTCCTTTGGCCTAAATATACACTCTATACTGAGTGCCACGGGAACCTGTAAGAAATGATGCTGGAGAGGTGAGAAGAAGCCAGATCACACAAGGTCTAGGAAGGGATGTGAAGGAGTTGAAATGGTTCCCTCCAACGGTAAGTGCCTGTGCTTCTGCTCAGAGAGTGAAACTCAGGGGCGTGTGCCGAGGACCACAGATCTGCGACTCTGGTGCCTTTTCCCATCAAAACGCCGTGAGGAATCCCAGAATCTCAGTTAGGGGCCGAGAGACTGTCTTTCCATTCTGTTTCAGATTAAACAGGCTTTTGCCAGCTGGCCTGGGAACCGGACCCCCAAGAATATCGTGTCCATGGGAAAATGCAATCTGAATTCTAAACAGACTTCCACAGAAACTTTTGGAACAAAATCCATTCAACAGTTGTTGGGGAATGCCTGGAAAGCAATGCAACACAAGACCTTGCTTTCCTCCGTGGAGCCAGCGCTTGAAAAACAGACGGAACACTACAACCACTGTCTTAAAATAAGCACAATCTCCTCATTTTGATTAGTAGCGTTATATTTAGGTACAGCCATTGAGTGGCATCGTGTAATGACTACTTATATATTTAAGTTACCACAAAACCCCAAATATGTTGGAGATGACCAGCTACTTTAAATAAAGACAATGCTGAAACAGAGAAGACGGTGGTCTCTTTAGAAGGAAACATGGATGCAGACCAAGTCTGTATGTAATTTATACACAGTCTTCTTGTGTCCTTGCCCAATCAACTCTCAATTATCCAGGCAGTAACTCGATAAATATCTGAATGCGATGGACCATCTAATTTTGCATGGCGGCATCTCCATTGTTCGTTGCTTTCCTTTCAGGAGAGAATCCCTATTTGCACTCGGAAAAATACCCTCTTGACCCCAGGAATGCCCCAGCCTCCCCATTCCCTCACTTGGTCTCCTAATAATGAAGGAAATCAAAATGTCCCAGAACCGCCCTCCGAAGCCCCTCAGGTTACTTTACAGTAGAGTAAGTCATTCTCCAAGTTCAATGTGCCTACATTATCACCCGGAGAAGAGTGGGTTAAAATTCATATTCCAGGTCCATTCAACCTCCCCCTTTATCTGGACTCAATAGGTCTGGGGTAGGGCCCAGGAATCAACATTTTGAATAAGCACCCAAGGCAACTGACGCAAATGGCTCAAGAAGCAAGTCTTGAGAAACAGCACCAGCCATACTGCAGCTTGCCCCAAACCCAGAGCTGAGCATCACAGCTGCCACTCAGAAAGCTGGGTGCTCTGATGTGAGACACTGACAGAGGAGAAAACAGACGCGAGAGGCAAAAAAAGGAAAACAGCATCCTAGTCGACTTGCCCCCGCCTGTATTTTAGCTTTTTCAAAGCCTGTATTTTTACTTTAATCCAAGCAGATGGCATTGCCTTTCCAGCAATCTCCTACTGGCACCAGAAAAGGAACTCGACAGAGACCATTTAGGAGGAAGGTATAAAAGTGGGAGAAGAAACAACGTTAATTTGCTTGGCCCTGCCCCAACTTTTTTCAGCCTCCTTACCTCTCCTGATGGTTGGTTTCCATTTCTGGAACTCGGTGCTGTTGTGGTGGAGAAGGGAGGCCAAGGTGGGGCGGTCTTCTATTACTCACAAGAATGTTTTTTCCTCTATCACATACATAATCAAGAGTTGACTGGAAAGCGGAATAAACGAAAGGCAAATAGTCTACTGAGAGGTTAAATAGGATAAAGAAGGCCCCCTGTTGGTTGAGAGCCATGAGGTGATAAATGAACAGTCAGAATCCCTGCCTCTTTTCATTCTCACTGTTTGCCAGGAACACAGATTTAAAGCCCAGAACGTCAGCGCTTTTTGCTGGAGAGAAATAATCAGGTATCTGTGTTTTTCCACTGTTCCCCATAATCCCCAGAAGAGTCTTCAGCACTTCGTGTTAACCCGAAATGGTCACCAACTGTTGTTGATTCAGCCCCAAAGTCTACTTTTGATTGTGGACCTAGATCTGGTCTGACAATTTTATTGTGCTAAGAACGTTTAACAGGAGATCCACCTTCTCAACATCTTTTAAAGTGTACCACGTGCAATACGGTATTAACTACAGGCACAGCGTTGTACACAGATCTCAAGAATTCGTTCATCTCGTGTAATTGAAACGTGATGCCCACTGACGAGCAGTTTCCCAGCCTCTGGTAACCCTTCCCTCTCAGCTTCCAGTAACCATCTCTCTGATTCTATGAAGCTGACGATTTAAATGTCTCATATAAGTGGAATCATGAAGGATCTGTCCTTCTGTGACTGGCTCATTTCACTTAGCACATGATCCTCAAGGTTCATCCACATCATAGTACATGGCGGGATTTCCCCCTCCTTATTACGGGTGAATAATATTCCGTTGTGCATATATACCTTTTCTTTATCCATTCATCCACCAATGAATGGCATTTGGAAGGTGTCTACATCTTGGCTATTGTGAATAGTGCTGCAATGAACACCGGAGTACTGATATCTCTTTGAGATTCCGATTTCAATTCTTTCGGCTAAACACCCGGGAGTAGAATTATTGGATCATATGTTAGTTCTATTTTTGAGCAATCTCCATACTGTTTTCCACAGCAGCTGTACCATTTTGCATTCCCATCAAGAGTGTACAAGGGTTTCAATTCCCCCACATCCTCATCAACACTTATCTTTTTTTTTTTTTTGGTCTTTTTGTCTTTTTAGGGCCGCATTCTCAGCATATGGAAGGTCCCAGGCTAGGGTTCGAATCAGAGCTATAGCTGCCGGCCTACGCCACAGCCACAGCAATGAGGGGTCCAAGCCGCATCTGTGACTTACACCACAGCTCATGGCAACACTTATCTTTTTTTTTTTTTTTCTTGCTATCATCAAGAAATGGAAAGGCAGAGTTCCCGTCATGGCTCAGTGGTTAACGAATCCGACTAGGAACCATGAGGTTGCGGGTTCAGTCCCTAGCCTTGCTCAGTGGGTTAAGGATCCGGCGTTGCTGTAAGATGTGGTATAGGTCACAGACTCGGCTCAGATCTCGCATTGCTGCGGCTCTGGCGTAGGCCGGTGGCTACAGCTCCGATTCAACCCCTAGCCTGGGAACCTCCATATGCCGCGGGAGTGGCCCAAGAAATAGCAAAAAGACAAAAAAAAGAAAGAAAGAAAGAAAGAAAGAAATGGAAAGACAAGTGTAGATCTGACAATTTTTATCGAAAGAAAACAGTCCTATTCAAGCTGGCTCAATAAAAGGTAGGTTTTATGGTAATAAACCAGGCATCCCATGAGAATCCTAGTGCAAGACAAACTCAGCCTCAGGAGAACTGAAAGGTGGTTCTGGGTTCAAGGTGGTTGTAAGGAACAGCCCCTCTGTCTCTCAGGGCCTCTCTACTCCTGTTAGCTCCCTCTGTTTCCTCAGAGCACCAGCCTGGACTTGGCCGCCCATGACTGCTCCCCTCCCTGCCACATCTTTTGGCTCTTGTCCCAGCTGCAAACTGTCTTATTTAATCTCTCAGTTTCCCAATTCTAATTTCCCAGGAGAGGAAAATGAATGGCCCAGCTAATCTTATCAAGCCCATACTGCTTGCCAGGTGATCAACGGGCTGCTCTGGGGACGAGTGGCTACTCTCCATCCAACCAACCTAAGCCAGGGAGTCAGGGTCTGTGGCACACTTCATAGCCACTGCTCCCCGGCCCGCCCCCCCACAGCTGGCACAGGAGTTTGCCTTTGAAGAGGACATGGAACAGAAGGCACAGTTAAATACATATGCACAAGCCTGATGCTTCACGTATAATTTGAAAGATATGTCATGTCCATTCGGGAGCGTCAAATACCCCTATTTTTATCTTCTTAATTAAGAAAACAGCATCTGATCCCAACACAGACCTCTTAGCCTTCCACACCTACTAAACTTATTTCTTTAAACTGGTAAAAGAATGCAAATAGATTGTACTAAAGGGAAAAACACCATGCAGCCAGCTCCCTAAGGTACAGAGGAATAGCAGAAAAAAAGCACAAGATAGACAAATCCTGATAATGGATACCACTGGCCTTTAGCCCATCTCTCTTGACAGGCCTTTAGTCAGCTTGCTTTACACCCTATGATCATCTTATCTTCCTCGAAGTTTCTCCAAGTGGCATGTGAGGTCAGTGCTCCATGATAACTAGAACAAGCAAGCAGCATCAGAAACCGACAGATGGCAATTGAGAGCTTATCATTCTTGGATTATTCCATTCCCTGGAGTGATACACACTGGAGAGTGAAGCATTCTATTTTGACAGCCACCTAATAATGGCTGTCAGACACTTCTGCTACTTCTAGGCTAAACCTTCCCCTCCGTAACCTTCTTTCCTCCCATCAAGTCCCAGTGGCAACAATCATAAATGCCACGCCTGCTAAAGTCAGTAGGAGCTTTGCTAATGACAAGCGCCTGGACAGCGGAGAAAACAGAAACACTGCCAGTCGTTGAGACCATCGGAGAACCAAGGGATCAGAACAAGAAAATCTGCTGGTGGCCGTCTTATAAAATGAGCAAGGGATGGAAAGAAATTAAAAGGTCGTGCTGCCTTGAAAACACTGTTTCTCAAATTCAGAGCAGGTCCTACTGGAGGTGAAGAAAGAAATTCCAAACAGGGCTGCAAAGACCGGAGCTGCAAAGCCCTAATGACCTGTGAAAGAATTTGATACGCAGTCATCTCACAATTATCCCGGAGCAGCTTAGTTTACTGAACAGCTTTCCTGGAACTCTTAACATTAATTGATTTGCCTCTTATCACTTTAGGTAAGTTATGGTAGTTGTGGAGGAGGGAGCAGACAGAATGGTGCTCTGTTTCTGGTAACCAACAGCAGTTATCAACCTTTTTGTCCCATGTGCTACCTATTATCCCTTCGTCAAAAGAGCCCTTCAAAATCATGTAGGCTTCTTTTTCTCACCAGAGATATTATGTAGCTGTTAAAAGGAAGGAAATCGTGCTATACGTACTGGCATCCAATTCTACTGCCCAGTGAGAAGAGTTTCAGGTTGTAAGGAATCACCTTAGGGTTTTTTTTTGTTTTTTTTTTTTGTTTTTTTTTTGTTTTTTTTTTTGTTTTAACAAAAAAAGAAAGAAAAAGAGAAAAGACTTGAAAGAATAAATGCAAGCAGTCAAAAACAATCAACCCCGGTAGATGAGATTACAGAGGATTTGCACTTTCTTTTTTTTGCCATTTCTGACTTATTCTTTTGACAAAACATGGAGTTTTTTGCAATCAAGAAAAGGAGGTTTTGGAGTTCCTGTCATGGCACAGAGGAAATGAATCTGACTAGAAACCTTGAGGTTACGGGTTTGATCCCTGGCCTTGCTCAGTGGGTTGAGGATTCAGCGTTGCTGTGCAGGTCGCAGACGTGGCTCGGATCCGGTGTTGCTGTGGCTGTGGTGTAGGCCGGCGGCTACAGCTCTGATTTGACCCCTAGCCTGAGAACCTCCATATGCTGCAGGTGCAGCCCTAAGAAGACAAAAAAGAAAAGAAAAAAGAGAAAAAAGAAAAGAAAGTAAAGGAGGTTTTTAACCCTCTACAGTAGTTCACGGATAGGTAGTACCAACACGACTTGGGTTTTCACTTCTAATCTGTAGGTTCTGGAGAGGCTGGAGGGCAAAGAGTAACACAGAAGTGTCTCCAGGTTAGAAGAAAGCCATTCACTCTATTTATGGGTGTCAACGCTCAGTAAGTAAATTCCATGAATAATAAGACAGAAGGCAGTGTGGCACAGAGGTCAAACGCAGTGGCTCTGGAGTTCAGGTTCAAGTCTCAGCCTACTCCTAACTTGTTTCAAGTTTCCTCCTCTGTTGATGGCTAAGTATCAAACACTTGGAACATGTCTAGCATATGATGTGCTCAACAAATGGTAGGTAATTAAAAATCATTTTCACTTACTTTTAGTTATACTGTCTACAATTTCAGACACATTCAGCATAGATACTGCGGTACGTGTGTATATTAGTTTTCTACACTGTAGGGCAGTTAGTTAACATTTACTGCTGTGCTGGAAACCCAGCAGCGCTGGCTAGCAAGAGTTGATGCTGTGATCGCTTCCCAACTCCTGTGTTACTTTAGTGAAGACAGATCGTAGCTTGAAATGGACCATGCAAATTGGCAAATGCTATAACTCAGGGCTTTCAATGTTTACCAGAACATCGCTGTTAATTAACATCTTAAGAACTCTAATTAAGAACACGTACTCCAGGTACAATCACTATAGAAAACAGTAATGGAGGTTCCTCAGAAAACCAAATATGAGCCAGCAATCCCACTCCTGGGCATATATCCGGCCAAAACTGTAACTGAAAAATATACATGCACTCCTTGTTCATCGCAGCACTATTCACAATAGCCAGGACATGGAAACAACCTAAATGTCCATTGATAGATGAATGGATTAAGAAGACATGGTACATATACACAATGGAATACTATTCAGCCATAAAAAGAATGAAATAATGTCATTTGGAGTAACATGGATGCAACTAGAGATTCTCATATTAAGTAGTCAGAAAGAGAAAGACAAATACCATATGATACCACTTATACGTGGAATCTAAAATATGGCACAAACGACTGTATCTACAAAACAGAAACAGACTCATGGACGTGGCTACCAAGGGGGAGGGAAGAGGAAGTGGGGTGGATGGGGAGTTTGGGGTTGGTATATGCAAACCATTACATTTAGAATGGATAAGCAGTGATGTCCTATACTGTATAGCATAGGAAAATATATCCAGTCTCTTGTCATAGACTATAATGAAAGATAATATTTTTTAAAAAACTGTGTATATGACTGAGTTGCTTTGCTGTATTGCATAAACTGGCACAACATTGTAAATCAACTATACTTTAATAAAACATAAAAAAGAATATATACTCCACAAGTGATTATCTAATAGCTAAAATCCCATTGTGGCTCAATGGGTTAAGAACCCAACATAGTGTCCATGAGGAGGTAGGTTTGATCTGTGGCCTCGCTCAGTGGGTTAAGGAGCCAGCATTGCCACAAGTTGCAGAGTAGGTGGCCATGGCTGTGGTATAGGCCAGTAGCTAAAGCTGCAATTCAACCTCTAGCCATAGGTGCAGCCATAAAAAGATTTAAAAACACAAAAAAGCCCCAGGTGAAGAATCCAATAACAGTTTAATTTGCAGCATTTCATTATGATTAGTTTTAAATAATTTTTAAAACGTCTATTTTCTTTTTCAACCAATGTGCTATTTAGAATTATATTTATGTTTATAGAATTCCAAATATATTACAATGTCTTTTTTTTTTTTTTTTTTTTTTTGTCTTTTTAGGGCCACACCACAACAGCATATGGAAGTTCCCAGGCTAGGGGTCCAATCAGAGCTGGGCCTATGCCACAGCCTCAACAATGCAGGATCCAGCCGCATCTGCAACCTATGCCACAGCTTACAGCAATGCCAGATCCTTAACCCACTCACCGAGGCCAGGGATCAAACCCACATCCTCACGGATCCTTAGTTGGGTTCTTAACCAGCTGAGCCACAGTGGGAACTCCCAATTGCAATTTCTTTTTAATTTATCTTTTTCCATTTGATTTATAACACTTTTCATTGTGGTCTGAGATCATAATCTGACTCCTAGCATTTTTTTGAAATTTTCTGAGGTTTGCTTTATGGTCTATCGTGTGTCCAATTTTTATAAAGATTCCATGTGTACGTCAGTAGGTTGTATCATCCAAATGACAATACAAAACTTTTTATGTCCAAAGAAACTTGTTTCAAAAAAAGAACTCAACAACAACAAAAACCCAAACTATCCAGTTTAAAAAAAAAAAAAATGAGCAAAGGACTTGAACAGTTATTTCTCCAAAGAAAATACAAATGGCCAATGAGCACGTCATTAGAAATTAGGGAAATGCAACACAAAACAACAGTGAGATACAACTTCATACCTATTAGGAAGACTATAATTTTTTAAATGAGAAATAAGTGCTGGCAAGAATGTGGAGAAATTGCAACCTTTATACATTAAAAGGGCTCGGTTGCTGTGGAATAGTTCTGCAGTTCCTCAAAAAGCTAAACATAAGATTTACCACGTGACCCAACACTTCTACTCCTAGGTATATACTTCACAGAATTGAAGACAGAGACGGAACAGATACTTGTTAAGTCAATGTTCATCACAGCGTTATTCACAGAGGTCAAAGGGAAACAACCCAAGTGTCCACAGATGAATAAATGAACCAAATGTGATGTATCCAGAAAATAGAACATTGTTCAGCCTTAAAAAGGAATGACATATGTTACAACATGGGTGAACCTTGAAAACATTGTGCTAAGTGAAATAAGCCAGACACAAAAAGAACTAATATTATATTCCACTTACACGAGGTAGCAAGACACACATGTTCAGAGTCAGAAAATAGAACGTGATTCACAGGGGCTGGCGGTGGGGGAATAGGGAGTTACTACTTAATGCTTAAGGGGTACAGAGTTTATATTTAGGGTGATGAAAAAGTTTTGGAAATAGAGGTGATGGTGGCCTAACATGGTGAACATAATTAGTGCCGTTGAATTGTACACATAAAGAGAGCTAAAATGGCAAACTTTGTTTCACATATCTATTTAAAAATGAATAATATAATATACTGAAAATCACTGACTATATACTTAAAATGGGTGAGTTGTATATATATAAATTATATAAATTCTACCTCAAAGCTTTTTTAAAATTTTTATAATGATTTTTATTTTTTCCATTATCGTTGGTTTGCAGTGCTGTCAATTTTCTACCACACAGCAAAGTGACCCAGTCATACATATGTATATACATTGTTTTTCTCACATTATCCTCCATCATGTTCTGTCACAAGTGACGAGATACAGTTCCCTGTGCTATCCAGCAGGACCTCATTGTTTTTCCATTCCAAAGGCAATAATTGCATCTACTAACCCCAGACTCCCAGTCCATCCCACTCCCTCCCCATTCCCTCTTGGCAACCACAAGTCTATTCTCCAAGTCCATGAGTTTCTTTTCTGTGGAAAGGTTCATTTGTGCCATATATTAGATTCCAGATATAAGTGATATCATATAATAAAGCTTTTCTTTAGACAAGAAAGTCATGGGGGATTTCAGGGGGGTGATGAGAGCATTTCTCTATTTTGATTATGGTGCATGCATTTTTCAAAACTCAAGGGTGACCTCTATCCTAAAAAGTATCTATAAAACATACTTCAAGCCACACTCAAATGCCTCAGCTATGAAATCCTTCAAATGCTTTGTTAATTACAGCAATGGATTCTAGAAATGACATTTCATTGGGGAACTTGGTGTTCAAGACAAGTGGATCAGTTAGAAATATTCTGGCACTCCCACCCTTGCATAAATTGGATAGAAGACTCAGTTGGCCCAATGTCCTCCACCTCTCAGGAATGACACATTAGGCTCAAGAGTCCCAACAAGTCTTTGGTTCAAACACTTAATGGAGGATTTGGATGTGCCCTTTAATTAGATGATAAGCCAAATCCCATGGTTAGAATATTGTCACGTCCACTTCCAGTGAACCTTTCACACCAGATAGTGGTTGGCAACAATAAGAGATGGAAAGTCTCTGGGCCTACAGATCAGGTGGTATGACTGTTTTGTGCCTGATTATTAATAAATGTTTGTGTGGGAGAATTTGATCTGAACTGCTTTCACTGTAATATACTGGTGGGGGAAAGGAAATCATTAAGAGCCCTCACCCGCCTCTATGCCACCTAATTCTAACTACTGGCTCTCAATGATATGCACCAAAATAGATTCGAGGAACTGTGGACAACCAAACTGGCCTATTAGATCAACCTGCAACAAATATTTTGGGGACTTCTGTACAATCGGGGGCGTGTCTGATTTTGTTAACTTACTTCAAAAATGATCTACTTTCCAGGAGTTCCTGTTGTGGCTCAGCGGTAATGAGCCCAACGAGTATCCATGAGGATGTGGATTTGATCCCTGGCCTCACTCAGTAGGTCAGGGATCCGGTGTTGCTGGGAGCTATGGCGTACGGCTGGCTCCAAATTCGAGCCTTAGCCTGGAAACTTCCATGTGCTGTGGGTGTGGCCCTAAAAAGCTAACAAAAAAAAAAAAAAAGATCCACTTTCTCATTCAGGCTGTATGGGCTAGCAGAAGTGAAGGGATGGAAGCCGTTCATGTTTGTTACTTATTTACAAGGTAATACTACTGCTTTTTTTTTAATTCAAGTATAACTGACTTATAATATTATATTAGTTTCAATTGTACAACATAGGGATTCAATATTTTGATACATCATAAAATGATCAGCATGGTAAGTCTAGTTACCATCTGTCATACGAGGTAATACTATTATACGAATTTGTTTCACAGAAAGATTTCCCATTTAATCCGCTGCTCGCCTAGGTATTTTATCCAGAAGGTCAAACTACCATATGAATCCATGAAAAATAAAAAGCTGACATTTAAGTAGCATCTCTTTAAATCGAGCTGAACGTTAGGATGCAAATATCGGTTTTCGGGTATGTCTTCTAGCCTCAAAGGCAACATGATTATGAGCCCAACCAGCAGGTAACCTCAGAGGATGGGTGAGCACAGGGTGAGGGAGGTTCAGTGAAACAAGAGAAGGCAAAGACCAGCAGAAGTAAACAAGTAAAGGATTCATTCCATTCCTCTTTCTTTTTTTAAATCACATTACCCTGTGTTCTGTCATCATGAAGCGATGCTAAACAACCCCTTAAAATACATATAGGAAAAGGCTGCTGGGAACCCTCATTCCAACAGAACTCAAGAGTTGTGGCTACAACAAATAACAAATGCTGGAGAGGGTGTGGAGAAAAGGGAACCCTCCTACACCATTGGTGGGAATGTAAATTGGTACAACCACTATGGAAAACAGTATGGGGGTACCTCAGAAAACTAAACGTAGAACTACCATACGACGCAGCTATCCCACTCTTAGACATATATCTGGACAAAACATTCCTTGAAAAAGACACATGCACCTGTATGTTCACTGCAGCACTATTCACAATAGCCAAGACATGGAAACAACCTAAATGTCCAAAGACAGATGAATGGATTAAGAAGATGTGGTATATATACACAGTGGAATACTACTCAGCCATAAAAAAGAACAAAATAATGCCATTTGCAGCAACATGGATGGAACTAGAGACTCTCATACCAAGTGAATTAAGTCAGAAAGAGAAAGACAAATACCATATGATATAACAAATGAACGTTTTCACAGAAAAGAAATTCATGGGCATAGAGAACAGATTTGTGGTTGCCAAGGGGGCGGAGGAGGGAGTGGGATGGACTGGGAGCCTGGGGTTAATAGATGAAAACTATTGCATCTGGAGTGGATAAGCAATCTGATCCTGCTATGTAGCACAGGGAACCATATCTAATCACTTGTGATGGAACACGATGGAGGATAATGTGAGAAAAAGAATATATATGTATGACTGGGTCACTTTGCTGTATAGTGGAAATTGACAACGCTGTAAACCAACTAGAATGGAAAAAATAAAAATCATTTTAAAAAACTAAAAAAAACAAACTGAAAAGCTTTTGCACAGCAAAGGAAACCCAAAAGCAAACAAAAAGACACCTTACAGAATGCCAGAAAATAGTTTCAAATGATGCAACGGACAAGGGCTTAATCTCTAGAATATATAAGCAACTTATACAACCCAACAGCAAAAAAGCCAATCAACCAATGGAAAAATGGGCAAAAGACCTGAATAGACTGTTCTCCAAGGAAGATATACAGATGGCCAACAAACACATGAAAAAATGCTCAACATCGCTGATTATAAGAGAAATGCAAATCAAAACAACCACGAGATACCACCTCACACCAGTCACAATGGCCCTCATTAATAAGTCCACAAATAACAAGTGCTGGAGGGGTTGTGGAGAAAAGGGAACCCTCCTGCACTGCTGGTGGGAATGTAAACTGGTACAGCCACTATGGAGAACAGTTTGGAGATACCTTAGAAATCTACACATAGAACTTCCATATGACCCCACAATCCCACTCTTGGGCATATATCCAGACAAAACTCTACTTAAAAGAGACACATGCACTTTCCTTAGTGAAGGTAGCTTCAAGAGCTTTCCTCAGTCATCTGGTACCTAGAAACCTTTCCATAAAGAAAATCTTTCTTACTAAATCCATCACATGCAATGTCTTTTATGCTGCGGGTGTGTAGCTTCTGAAAGGCAAAAGCCAGCATGCTGAAGGAGGAGGCAAAGTTGGACCAACAAGGCTTAACCTTACGGTTGTTACCAACAGAAACGGATGCCTTAATAATAACGCGTTATCCCTTACTGAGTCCTTACTAGGTCCCAGCAACCATACTGGACAAATACTCTCTAATCCTTCTAAGAACCATACAAGGTCAGCATTGCTACTCCCATTTTAGAGGCAGATAAAGGAAAGTTCAGAAACTCATCCATGGGAGTTCCTGTCGTGGCCCAGCAGAAACGAATCTGACTAGAAACCATGAGGTTGCAGGTTCGATCCCTGGCCCTGCTCAGTGGGTTAAGGATACAGCATTGCCGTGAGCTGTAGGTCGCAGACACAGCTCAGATGCTGCGTTGCTGTGGCTGCTACAGCTCCAATTAGACCCCTAGGCTGGGAACCTCTATATGCCGTGGGTGCAGCCCTAAAAATCAAAAATAGAAAGAAAGAAAAGAAAAGAAACTCATCCAGGCTCAAGGCTCAAATATTTAACAACTGGCAGAACCCAAATTCTAACCCACCAATGTCAGATTCCAGTACAGAGCAGAATTATTGGCAGATAATACATGCTCAGTACATTTGTGTTGCAAAAATCCAGGCTCTTCACCTTTAAACTATACCACCTCTGTGATCGGGATAGAAACCACTGGAAGATCTTCATTTTGCAAAAAGTTTTAAATTGTGCAGCTTAAGTAGCCTTTTTTTTTCCTTTCTTTCTTTTTAAAATTTGCCCTTCCCCCCACCGGTAACTCAAGACGCGATCTTTTCTCTTTCCTTTAATCGGGCAATTATGAGGAAGCTGCTTTACTCCAAGGGGAGTGTTACTCACAGTTATTCCAGCTGTATCGCAAGAGCTGGAAGTGAGCTGAGGCTCACCCAGGGCCGCCTTTTCTCTCAGCAACTAGTCCCTGTGTGCGTGAGTGATGCGGACAGGCACTCTGCCAGACGTCTGCAGGGCCCGCTCAGCAATGGTTTCTGAAGGCTTCTGGGTTTGATCTTACTACAATACCTTTGGGAGTTCCCATCATGGCGCAGTGGTTAACGAATCTGACTAGGAACCATGAGGTTGCGGGTTCCATCCCTGGCCTCACCCAGTGGGTTAAGGATCCAACGCTGCCGTGAGCTGTGGTGTGGGTCGCAAACATGGCTTGGATCCCACGTTGCTGTGGCTGTGGTGTAGGCCAGCGGCTACAGCTCCGATTTGACACCTAACCTGGGAACCTCCATGTGCCGCGGGAGCGGTCCTAGAAAAGACAAAAAAAAAAAAAAAATCAGAAGAAAGAAAGACTAAAACACCTTTTCCCCAAAGGGAGCATGTTTTTTTTTGGGGGGGGGGGGTTTGTTTTTTTTTTTTTTTTGTCTTTTTTCCTTTTCTAGGGCCACACCCGAGGCATACGGAGGTTCACAGGCTAGGGGTCCTATCGGAGCTGTAACCGCAGGCCTACGCCAGAGCCACAGCAACAGGGGATCCGAGCCGCCTCTTCGACCTACACCCCAGCTCATGGCAACGCCGGATCCTTAACCTACTGGGTGAGGCCAGGGATGGAACCCGCAACCTCATGGTTCCTAGTCGGATTCGTTAACCACTGTGCCACGACGGGAACTCCATTTCTGAACTAGGCTGTCTCCCTGGGCCAGGCTGGGTCTGGAGGTTGGGAGTCCAGGTAAATCAGAGGAAGGTACGGCAGCTGCCTTTGCTGCCCCCAAAGGGGAATGTGAAGAGCGGCTCAGTTCATTTGAAAGTGTTTTTCCTTTTCCTAAAATTGAGTCAGAGACAGATCTTTAGGACAGTGACACTCAATTATTATGCCTGTGTGCTAAGGTCAGGACAAGGTTATAAAAATACAAGCAAGGTAATAATAAGGGACAGGGTGGGGCAGTAAGAAGCAGATAGAAGGAAGAAATAGAAACATTCAACCTAAGTGGAAAGCGGTGGGGTGGGGTGTGATGGGGAAGCAATGAGATTAAAAACATTCTAACAAAAAAAAAAAGAGAGAGAGAGAGAGAATTTCCACTGGGCCTTAACAGAAGCAATCCAGTGGGAACAGAATCGGTGGGCTCCTGACTTTTTGAAGATCAAGGAGCCAATCAAGACACACCTTGCAAGACACCAGGGCCACAGCAGGCACTAAGTAAGGGTGACCAGCCTGTTACCCCTCACCCAGGCAGCCTCTCTCTCCCACTTCCCAACTCTGAGCCTTCGGCGCTTGACGCTGGCGTGGATCTGAGCCACAGGAAGGCACACAATAACTGGAAGCTAATGCAAAAATAAATCATTTGTGTTTTCTGATGGGGCTGGGTCTTGATGGAGCTGATGAATCACAACTGCCCAGCCCTAGCCCTTAAAGGAGGGGCTGCTCACTCACATCCTCTCCCAGTAGCTTGCGCGTCTCTCTTCCGTCTCTCTGTCTGCTCATGAATTGTTAATGGATCCCTATCACTGACCCTCAACAAATCCAAATGTCTCCTCTGGATAATCCTGCTGGCTGCGCTCTGACTCCAATGTACCAATCTGACACTACCTCCCTCTTCTCTCCCAATGCAAGATTTCCCACTTGTAGGCAATTTCCATGTTGAACCAAACTCACAGCCTCCTCTCTCTCCACAGTACTACCCGGATCTGAGCTGCCTCTCCAAAACTCTAGGCAGCCACAATGTCAACGTTAGTGTCGATGACTCTAAATACCGAGCTTCTCTTAGCCATACAAAAAAAGGGGGACTGCACCTTTAAATATTCTGTATGATCCTGCACTGGCCCTTATGATAGCCACTACTACACATGGCTACTGCAATGTCAAGTTATTTAAAATTAAGTAAAATGGGAGTTCCCCCTGTGGTGCAATGGATTAAGGATCTGGCTTGTCTCTGTGGCAGCGTGGGTTTGATCCCTGGCCCAGAACAGCAGGTTAAGGATCCGGCGTTGCCGCAGCTGTGGCTCAGATTTGATCCCTGGCCCGTGAACTTCCACATGCCGTGGTTGTGGCCAAAAATAAAATAAAAGAAAATGAAAAAGATCAGTTCCTCAAATGCAGTAACCACATGTCAAGTGCACAGTAGCCACATGCGGCTAGTGCCTATTTGTTAACCTTCTGGTAACAAGTAGAAATAGAAAACATTTCCATCATCATAGAAACTTCCACTGGATAGTGCTGTACTACACTACACATGCAAGAGAGGAGCAGCCTAATGTGTGCTAAAGTTGCTATTTACCATCACTTAGAAAACATGAAGAGCCAGATTTGACAAAAGGGAATACACTGGACTTATAGATACAGCCCATCTTAAGTAACCAGGAAAGCATTCTTATCACAGATCCCAACAAGCCCCATAAACAGCACAAGTAATGACAATATCTCATTTTCTGTCATATGCAGCAGACTTCAGGAGCCCTTCCACGAAGGATTAGTCAGGCCTCTGTATACCGAGCTCTTTGCTTGGTTCTGGGAGCCACCATGGAGAACATGACCCAGTCCCTACCCTGGAGAGAAAGTCTATTTACATAAAACTACAGAACGAGGCAGAAACGGATAAAGGCCATCAGAGAGGGGCTATGGGACAGAGATCAAATGAGTGGGAGGAACAAGGAGGACTGCATGGACAGGGAGATGATTTCAGATCTGGATCGGGCCCTAAAGGATGAGTAGAATTTTGACAAGGAACTCAAAGGATGAAAGGTGAAAACTGTAAGTGAAAAGGGGAGCAAATTAGGGCCCAGGGTGTTTTTAACGACTGAGCGAGGCAAATAAGGAACATGACAGCTAGGGAGTTCCCGTTGTGGCTCAGCAGTAACAAACCCAACTGGTACCCATGAGGATGTGGGTTCGATCCCTGGCCTCGCTCATTGGGTTAAGAATCCCTGTGTTGCTGAGGCTGTGCCTGTGGCTGTGGCCAGCGGCTACAGCTCCAACTCGACCCCTATCCTGGGAACTTCCGTGTGCCGAGGGTGTAGCCCTAAAAAGAAAAAAAGAAAAAAAAAAAAAAGAAAGAAATATGACGGCTAATCAATGATCTTTTAAAATTTTCCCCAGCACCCTAATAATCAAAGAATACATTAACTTAGACGCCATTGTCACAGATTTTGCTTTAGTGAGAATACGATTTGGCTAAAACGAGATGGAACAGATTCTCTTTGACCCTGCTGGTGGGAATGTAAATAGGTACTACTTTTTTGAAAAGCCCATATTAAGCTCTTTAAAAACATTCATATCCCCTGACCCAATGATTCCACTTCAAGGAAAGTGGCCTACAAAATAATCTGAAATATGGAGATTTATGCACAAAGCAGTTTTCTGCAATATTATTTATAACAGAAAGTAAGAGGATGATTAGGTAAATTATGACCTAGTTATAAGATGGAGTATTATATAGCCATTAAGAATTATACTTCTGACAAGTTTTCAATGACATGGAAAATGTTTATGTGAATCTAATGTGAAAAAGAATCAGGATATGAGTTTGGTTGGATACAATATATAGTCACAACCATGTGAAATATTAATAAAAATGGGAAATAAGCAAAAATGTTAACACTCTGATTATGGGTGATTTTTCTTCTCTATACCAGGGCTCAGCAAACTATGGCCTATAAACCAAATCTGACCCACAAATTTCTATATAAAATTTTATCAGAACACAAACACACATGTTCATTTCTGTACTGTCCCTGAGACTGATTCTGTGCTGTGATGGCAGAGTTGAGCAACAGTGACAAAGACAAAATTATTTACTCTCTGGCCCTTTACATAAAAAGGTTGCCAATCCTTCTATTTTCCAAATCTTCTATATAAAGAACATGTATTATTTTGTAAATCTTTTTCTAAAAGGTCTATTTCCACATCATGAAAGGCCACCAGAAGCCAGCTAACAATTTTTTTTTTTTTTTGGCCACACCCATGGTATGTGGAAGTTCCTGGGCCAGGGATTGAAACCTGGGCCACAGCAGCGACCCAAGCCACAGCAGCAACAACGCTGGATCCTTAACCTGCTGCACCACAAGGGAATTCCCACAACTTGAGATTTTATTCTCGAAGGAATTGGGGGTACTAGAAGTTTCTGAGAAGGATGGGACATGATCCGACATGATGTCGACTAGTTCTGTGAACAGAACATCAGATCACTTAAGAGGATGGAATTTAAAGTGCATGCCAGGCAAAGTTTGTGACTCATCAACAGCTATGTCTCTGGGACACTCATTGGAAGGGGAAGGTTAACTTATGTTACTGTTTTCAAACTTCCTCCTTGGAATAAACCCTATGAAATGGTCTCCTCCCTGTAGTAATGACCAATTAAATTTTTTCCTCCAAAGAAAGGGGAAGTCATGTGCAAATGTGTGACTCTGGCCTGGAGAGGCTGTTTAGGGGGGCAATCCTGTCTTCATGATGTCAGTCCTTCACCTTGCAAGTGTTTTGGCGGTCTCCTACTTTTCGATTCTAGGAGGGCATAGGGAGATGACATTGGGTCAAGGGGGAGGAGGGGCAGGGAAAGGGGCAAAAGGTGAGAACAGAGAATTATCACTGCAATCAATTATTAGATGCTTCTGTCCCAAGAGCTCTCGAGGAGTCCCTACATCTATCCACCCTTAGAATCTGGTTAAGGCCCTCAATCCTAACTCCAGGGAATACAGTCCATGTGGTTTTATCCTTCAAAAGAAGAAAGAGCTGTTTCTCAAAGAGACAGTCTCCTGTTCACAGGCCTTCTCCAGGTTCCCCACGCCTTCAACCACCTGCCTCAGGCCCACTTCCCCAGCTGCACTGCAAGCAACCAGTTCATACACACCACTGTTTACTCATTCTCTCAGGAATGAGCACAGTAAATGGATGCAAATGGTCTGAAGTCTAGTTTGTTTGTTTGTTTCAAATAAACACACTACCAGTCACAAAGATTAATCATCTACAGAACGAGAAACTCCAAACTACCATAATTTCAGGTCTGGATGGAATGAAAACACGGCAAATAGGTCTCTGGGTTTGGGTTTGGGTTTGGGTTTTTTTGGGGGGTTTTTTGTTTGTTTTTTTTTTTTCCTTTTAGACTCGTGATACTTTTTTGGATTTCAGTGAATTAAAGCTGTGAATTTCATTGGGGGCACCTTATAAAACAGAACAATTTGCATGTAACTCTTCTAGCTGTTTTAGCAAAATTGATTTGTGTTGTATTTTATTGGTTCAAGAGAGAGAAGACATAGAAGGCACTGAGGTGCTCAAGTATTTAACGGATCATACTTAACATTTTATATTTTAACTTATACCCAGTGCCAACAATTGTTCTCATGAGCTTTCTGAACCATTAAGCCGAACTGCTCTCCTCCTTCTAAATCAAATATAAGTAATTTGTTGTCATAGCAATGCTTCTTCCCACTCCAAAATAGTTCAATACAGGCTTTGTTTCTACAGACAACTATCTGTCTACCAAAAATTGGTCATTATCTTCCATCTTCTTGACAAATGTCTTATTACATTTAGCTGCCTGGCTTTTACAGTCATCAGGAGACTAGATTTCTATGGCACTTTCTAGCACCTGTACAGGAAAGGGGCTTATAGGACCCTTGTGGAATTGCCTGGAAGCATATCACGGCTAAGTCACTGGGTGACAGCCCATCTCCCCAGTCATGATGACAATGATCCTTTGCATTATTACCCAGCTTTACAGTTTATACAGTGCTGTCACCCACTTTATTGTATGAGGCAGTGCTAGATGATGCTTACTTATATGGTTCTTCAATTCCTTACATAGAACAGGTTACTTAACTGTGCACATTGGTAGTAAGTTACACTTGTTCTGATCTCTCCAAGGTGAAGTTCCGCTTCTCTACCCCCCCCTTTTTTCTTTTAATCTTTTTAGGGCCACACCCACGGCATATGGAGGTTCCCAGGCTAGGGGTCGAATCTGACCTCAGCTGCCGGCCTACACCCAGAGCCACAGCAACGCCAGACCCAAGCTGCATCTGCGACCTACACCACAGCTCACGGCAATGCTGGATCCTTAACCCACTGAGTGGGGCCAGGAATTGAACTGGCATCCTCATGGATACTAGTCAGGTTCATTAACCACTGAACCGCAACGAGAACTCCTATCCCTTTTTCAATAAAAATGAATAACTGGTGTTTCCAAATCCAGTTCTTTCAAACCCTGACCTTTCTTTCATGCGGTTGTATTCTATAGAAGCTAGAGCCCCCCATTAGGTTGGAATTTCTTTTGCACTAAACTTCAGTAACAAAAGCAAATTGGCAAGAGCCAGAGGGTAGGGAGGAGAGATTCTTTGACATTAGCCAAAGTCTTTTAAAAAGAAAAGTATGGGGTTGAGGACATGGACATCCAGGAAATTTCACTTTTTCTTTACATATCCCTCTATTTTTAAGGTTTTTTTTATTTGCAAGCACGTTACTTCAATAATCAAAAAATAATAATAGGGGGTTCCCACTGTGGCACAGAGGGTTAAGGATCCAACTGCAATGACTCAGACTGATGCAGAGGCACAGGTTCAATCCCTGGCCTGGCACACTGGGTCAAGGATCCGGTGTTGCCGCAGCTGCAAGGCAGGTCACAGCTGTGGCTCAGATTCAGTCTCTGGCCCGGGAACTTCCATATGCTGCAGGTGCTGCCATAAAAATAATAATAATAATAATAATAATAATAAAAGCTGGTCCTAACTGGCTCACCTGCTCGCCTTTCTTTGAAATGCTCTGGGAGGGAAAGAGGCGTTCGCGAAGAGGACCAGTTCAGAGTGCCTATTTCGAAAATATTCAGAATCAGGGGCTGCCCTAACAGAGCCTGAAAATGAGATTTCACAGAACCACACCGGCTCGAGAGCTGGAGCTGAAAAGTTCCATTCCCACCGAAATGTGACCAAATGTAATTTGTCTCTCTGTACGACTTCCAGCTTCATGTGGTCTGATTCTACTCGAAAAATCTAATAAAAGGTGTAGTCGCTGCCATCATTTCTGTCGCTTGGTCCTCGTGAGCACTTGCCTCCCACAGACTTTATTTTCTGTCTGCAGAGTGAGCGGAGGAGCTGATTAATTATTTAGAATCCCTATGCAACTATTATCTCAATTTCTGCACACCTCACCCCTGTCAGGTGGAAGGTGGATAAATACTACCCACATAATTATAGCCACTGACACTAAAAGGCAGAGAGGGAACGGGATTGGAGCCAGGTCCCACAGAAAATGCTAGGCAATAAGAAGTACTGTGCCTAAGGGCCTGAAACATGTCTGACCAACCAATAGTAATACCTATAAGGCCCAAGAGGAGAACTAAAGCTCTCCTTCCCAACCTCTCGCCCAACCCGAAAGGAATACAGCTTTCAAAACTGTTTTAATGATGACAGAAGCCTCTGGCACTTGAGGATACGAGGGTGTTAATTTTGTTTGGCAAAGTCAAATTGCTTTAAGAATTTAATGCTATCACTGGGAAGGTGCCATTCTGATTTTAAATGTGTTTCTTCCCGGGAGCTCAAAATCCAATTTACCCAGCCCACCTAGAGGGATGCTTTTGCTTTCACCAAGTCACCCTTATTAATCTATCTACAGGCTAAGTTGCAATGGGAACGCCTATATTGAGCATTCGATCAATGCGCATAACAAAGAAATGCAGAAAGTAACTTACTAACCCCAATAACATCGCTTCAAAATATATAAAGTAAAAGTTGACAGAACTAAAAGAAGAAATAGATAAACCACTTTTGTGGCAGTAAATTTTAACAACTCTCCCAACAAATAACAAACAGGAAAAATTGGGTAAGATTTTCCAAGAGCAGCAAATTAACAAGGTCGATCTACTGGATACTGGCCTCATGCTGGGCCATGAGGCAAGTCTCAACAAATTTCAAAGAAACAGACCACAGAGATCACATTCTCTGATCACAGTGTTGTTAAGCTAGACATCAACAACAACATAACTTTTGAAATGTTTAGAACCCCCCCCTTTTTTTTTTTTTGCTATTTTAGGGCTGCACCCTCAGCATATGGAGCTTCCAAGGCTAGGGGTCTAATCAGAGCTGTAGCCTCCGGCCTACGCCAGAGCCACAGCAACACGGGATCCGAGCTGCACCTGCAACCTACACCACAGTTCACAGCAATGCCAGATCCTTAGCTCACTGAGGGAGGCCAGGGATTGAACTCACATCCTCAGGGACACTGTGTCAGTTTCTTAACCCACTGAGCCACAACGGGAACTCCAGCAATTTTTTTTTAATGAGCAAAAATTAACAAAATAGAAGACTAACATAGTAAAGAAAGGATTAACAAAGCCCAGATTGTTTCCTATAAAAGATAAATAGGAGTTCCTTGGTGGCCTAGTGGTTAAGAACTCGGCATTGTCACTGCTGTGGCTCAGGCTTGATTCCCTGGCCCAGGAACCCCTGCATGCCAAGGGCATGGCGAAATAAATAAAACTTATACACTTTTGGTGAGACTGATTTTTTTTGTAAACAAGTAATATCATGAATGAAAAGGAGGTTATCTTTATTTACCTTTTTTGGCCGCACCCATAGCATGCAGAAATCCCCAGGCTAGGGATCAAACCCATGCCACAGAAGCAATCTGAGCCACAGCAGGGTCAACACCAGATCCTTAGGCCACTGAGTCACCAAGGAACTCCAGAGTTATCATCCTAATATCTTGAGTTTCCATAGTTAAGGGGCTATTAACAATTTTAAACCAATAAACATGCAAATTCAGACCTAATGGTCATACTCCTATAAAAAACAAACTACCAACGGTGAAGAAATGGAATACTTGAAAATTCCTATAACGAAAGAAATTGAATCAGTAGTCCAAAATCTTCCCACAGGAAGATACCAAAGCCCTGACAAGTTCCAGCAAGCATTCGAGCAACAAATAACTCCAAACGCATGCCAACTATTCCAATCCACTTGAGGAAGCTAGCAGAAATACCAAAACTTGGAGTTCCCGTCGTGGCGCAGTGGTTAACGAATCCGACTAGGAACCATGAGGTTGCGGGTTCGATCCCTGGCCTCGCTCAGCGGGTTAAGGATTTGGCGTTGCTGTGAGCTGTGGTGTAGGTCACAGATGCAGCTCAGATCCCGAGTTGCTGTGGCTCTGGGTAGGCTGGTGGCTACAGCTCTGATTAGAGCCCTAGCCTGGGAACCTCCATATGCCGTGTGTGCGGCCCTAAAAGGACAAAAGATCAAAAAAAAAAAGAAAAAGAAAGAAAGAAAGAAATAACAAAACTTGACAGGGAAAGTATGAGAAAGGAAAATCAGAGCCAGATTCATTCATGAACACAGCTGGAAAAATCAACTACTAGCAAACCATACCCAGGAATAAGAAAGATAATAATACATCATAATCAAGGTGATTTGATTTCAGGAATGCAAAGTTGGTTTCATATTAGAAAATAAATGTAATTTGGTGCCTTGAAAGATTAAAGAACAAAAGCAATATGATCATCTCAACAGATGAAAAAGCCTTTGATAAAAAGCAACAGCCAACTGGCACAACGCCGTAAATCAACTATGCTTTAATAAAAAATTTTAAAAAGAACAGCCACTCACGACTAAACAAAAAGCACCTTAAACTCAGAATTGAAAGGAAACGTCTACAGTCTGATAACAAGATATCGACCAGGAAATTTACAGCAAACATCATACTTAATGGTGACATACCATTCAGATAGGGAACAACACAAGGGCAGCCACTATTACCACTTCTATTAAATACTATAGAGGCCTTCACCAGAACAGTATGGCAAGAAAATGATATTAAAAATAAAAGAACTGCAAAGGAAGAGACGAAAGTCTCATTAGTTAACGGATTTATGATTAACAGAGAGAAAACCCTAAAGAATCTTCAGAAAACGTTAATTGTAATTAATTTTAAAGCATTTAGCAATGTTGCTGGGTACAAAAATAAGGAACAAAAAAAAATCAACTGTATTTCTGGACAGCAACTGTCAATTAATTACAACCTCTAAGTTGAAAAATAGAGAGGGAAAAAAACTGCAGAGACTTTGCAGGGTAAAGGCCCTGGATCTGGTGTCAGACTCCCTGGCTTCTAAACCCAGCTCCACCACCAGCTGTGAGACTATTGGCAAGCTATGTAGTTGTTCTGTGCCCGACCTTCTAGAATTCTTATGAGGATTAAATGAGTTAATACAGGTAAAGCACTTAGACCGGGTGCCTGGAACAAAGTAAGAGCTAAATAAATGGGAGCCATTACTATTACTGTGAAGAAGCAGTTAAGAGGCCTATTATCAAGAGCCCCGAGGTTCAAACTATTGGACTCCAAGACCTCTCAAGGGTAAAAACTCAGGGAGCCACCTGTTCCAGGAGCCAATGAAACTCACCCATGTTCTCCCTTAGGATGGGCGGCCAACTCCCACATCCAACGCGTGGCTCATTACCACACACCCTGCTGCCTACAGCACAATTAGCAAAGGCACACATCTTTTCTCTGGAGATTTCCGCCCCAGTCTCACCACGTCTTTAACTGGCAGTGAAAGTCAACAACTCCAAGCTTCGTGGGAGGAGGAACGCCAGAGTTCTTGACGGCCACTCTTCAACATCAAAGGACTAGGCAAACATCAGCCCCTTAGGGTGGACTAATGCCAGGAGAGCTTCTAGAGATATGTGGAGAAAGGCTGTGGTTTGTGACTGGTTCCACTTCTTGGAGGCAAGGAGGAAGAGAGTCACTCATATTGTTCTGAGCACCTATAGCGTTCCACGTGCTTTTCTCAGGGCTTCAGCAAGATTCACTCATTCGAATTCTCTCTATAACTGGATGACACAGATAGAATTCGTAGCCCCATTTGACAAATGCGACAGTGATTAGGCGACTTCAAGCACAGAGTTCATGAGTGACAGAAATTAGCTTCAAACCCCGATTTGTCTGCAAAGTCCTATCCCAGGTTAGAAGAGGAAGAAATAAAGGAGAGAAGAGGGTACCATGTGTATGAAGCTATGGACTTCAATTGTCCTTCTGAGACCAGAGGCCAAAACTCAATGGGAATGCGAACACACATTATGTGATCAGAAGACTGAAAATCAGCAAACCAGCAGGGTATCCAAGTCAGTGTTTATGATGTAGCCAGAGAAAATGGTGCTGCCATTTCGTGGCATGACTAAGCAATATTTAAAAAAAAAAAAAAAAAAAACCCACAGAAATACTGCCACTGGGTGGCCTCATTTCACCCACTTTTTGTTCTGAAAACCAGGATATTCATGGCCGGAACATACACTCCTATGAGCTTATGCAGACCTACATGAGAACAAGGTAAAATCGGGTTGGTGGCTAAAGAACAGGATGTGCTTACAGCTTGGGTTTGGATGCCAACTCCTGGATGGCGACACCGCCAGGCTAACAGACTTGATGTCCACAAGTGATAAATATCCCAAGGTCTTTGACCTGGGACCAGTGAGCAAAAGACTAACATTTGTGCTGCTCTGACCATGCACCAAGCACCACTGTCATCATAGCCCAACTGTCAGGGCTTCTCCTTCCTGTCTTCATGGAAATGCTTTTGTTCTTCCTAATGGCAGTATCTAACGTGAACGGGCAAAAGAGGAGACAAGAGCCTGGCTTTGGGGGCAGCCCCTCAGCGCCCTGTCTGATCCAAAATGAGAGCCTCCAAGTTCAAGAACACACAGGCCAACACACCCCAACAGTAACCTAAGAATACTTTTCAGATCAAAGCTACCATTCATATGCAGCATTACATAGGTTTTATTGATTATTAACCTTAAGGGTTCTTGAATACAAGATGATTTTTGAGGACAAAGCAGATAAATGAAAGGTCAATTACATTAGACCTAGTTATATATCTACCTGCTCTTAAACTCTGAAGGGAGATAAAAGTTACATGTACAACTTGCTGTTTAGATGGCTTCTCTTCTAGAAACTACTGTCTCCCAAAGCTTTCTTGCAAACCAGAACTCAAATTCTAGTCATTCAAACACAGAGCAATAAAATATGAGCACCCTATATTTAAGTGCCCTGTAATCGTTCCATCTTTATTTGATCTTTAGAAATACTTTTAGAGACTATTAAGGCCTGAAATTAAATATAGCCACTTTAAGAAAGCTGGGGGGTTTTTTGGCCATGCCCATGGCATGTGGAAGTTCCCTGGCCAGGGATCAAACCCACACCACAGCAGTGACCAGAGCCACCGCAGCAACAACAATGGATCCTTAACCCACTGCACCACTGGGGAAGTCCTGAAAGCTAGTTCTCTTGATGTGGTAAGGAGCTAACTGTACTGAAAGGTTTTCTTTCTAAATTTCTGAGGAAAAACAGAGCCTAAGCATGCTCAAGCCATGTGAGGTGAGCTGACCCATCCAGGAAGCTCCTGGGAGTGCCATGCGATCGATTCTCCCCACGTTTCTGATGCATTTTGTCCCTTATCCAGTCCCTTGACTTTTTTCCATTCTGCCAGGAAGTGAGAAATGAACCAAAGAGTCACCAGTGTCTCCACTGGGAGGGAGGGATCTTAGACATCATCTGATCCAACTGTCTCATTTACAGGTGCGGGAAGTGAATCCCAGAGAAGGGAGGTGACTTACTTGACCCTGCATTGCTGGTGACTGGCCAGTCTTCCAATACAGTCTGTCCCACAGTGGAACAAAGTCTACGCAGTACTCTTCCCTTCTTTTTTTTATTTTTTGCTTTTCAGGGCCACACCCACGGCATACGGAGGTTCCCAGGCTAGGGGTAGAATCAGAACTGTAGCTGCTGGCCTACGCAGGATCTGAGCCGTGTCTGTGACCTATACCACAGCTCACGGCAACACTGGATCCTTAACCCACTGAGCGAGGCCAGGGATGGAACCTGCGTCCTCATGTATACTAGGTGGGATTCGTTAACCAATGAGCCACGAAGAGAACTCCAGGACCCTTCCCTTCTGACTAGATCTTTAAATGGGCTTGCAGGAAATGGGCAGACTGTTCTTCATCTTCAATGCCGATTCACTTACAAAGAATATAATGAGTAATCTCTTGAAGTGACAAGCTCTATTCGCCTAAAAGTTAACAACACCAGCCTTGGAGTCAGCCAGACCTAGCTGTCATTATCAGCATGGCCACTTTCTAGCTGTGTGACCGTGGGCGTGTTACATAACCTCTCTGAATCTTGTTATGATCATCTGTAAAATGGGAATGTCCGTAACAGCACTGAAGGCACACAGGGTGCCTGGCACATGGTTAGGTGTTCAAGAAATATTAGGTGTGGCTATTACCACAACCTGGCATACCAGAAGGCTGTCACAGCTCCCTAAATCCTGTCTGTGGGGCAAAGGGGCTCATGGAAGAGCAACCCAGAATCTCTACCTTGAATTACACCTGCCTTTTCAGAGAAAGCCGCAGACTTGCAACTGAATTTCTCAAAGAACCAGCCTGATGCTGGCACCACTGGGAACCTGGCCCACCGCACTCCTTCTCAGGCCCATCTCTAACTCTGGGTACCTCCTACCTCTGAAATAAGTTTCACAAAAGTTTAAAAGAAGAAACCACTGGGAGTTCCCGTTGTGGCTCAGCAGAAACAAACCCAAGTAGTATCCGGGAGGATGTGGGTTCAATCCCTGGCTTCAATCAGTGGGTTAAGGATCTGGTGTTGCCATGAGCTGTAGCATAGGCCAGCAGCTGCAGCTCCAATTCGACTCCTAGCCTGGGAACTTCCACATGTCACAGATGCAGCCCCAAAAAAGCAAAAAAAAAAAGAAAAAAAAAGAAGAAACTGGCTATGGAGTGACTGAGGCAGAAGAGACATAAGCACACTAAGCATGAGAAATCCCTTACTAAAAGTAGAAAAAGTGCCATAATTAGACAGCGAGGGGTTAGAGTCAGTGACTGTTTCAGTAACAGGAAATTACGCACCTTTAGGCCTCTTGGACCTGTGGTAACCAGTGCTGGTCCTCCCCAGGCTAGGTTTTAAGAAAGACTAAAATATACCACCCCCCTCCCTCAATCAGAAGGAAGCTGGTTGGGGGGAAAAATGTGTATATGTGTATATATATATATACACATATATATAAATAACTTGGTCACTGCTGTACAGTGTAAATTGACAGAACACTGTGAATCAACTATAATAAAAAAGTTAAAAAAAAAAAAAAGAAGAAGGAAGCCGGGAGCAAAAAGCACAAAGTGGAATTCCTGTTAAAGTTTTGAGATGTGGGCCATCAGGTCCACTTGTCCTTCAACTGATCAACAGAACAGTGTAACAGGACTTCAAAGGGATGCAGCCCAGCCCGCCAAGTGGTCTGACCTTGGGCAAATAGCTTCCTGCTCCGGGCTTCTTTCTGTAGCTGCGATATGAAGGCCTTGAACTACAGGAATTCGAAAGGCCCTCTGACCTCTAGCATTTTCCTGTTCTAAGTTCTCCACATAAAAAAATGCAATAATTAGACTATAAACGAGCCTTGACAATAAGCTCCCTGGGGGAGGAGAAACCATCTCTGATATTTCTTGTGTATCTCACAGTCCCAACTATGATGGTCAGCTCAGAGCAACTGCATAACAAATGTCCAGTGATAGAGATTCGCCACACAGTGCCTGGCATGTCATAAGCTTTTCACATGCCAGTTCTCCGCAAGTCTCTCTCCCTGCAGACTTTTCGAGTATGTCAGATTTTAGCAGTCCCAGGCTTTTAATAAAGCACATTGCACAAGAAAACAAAGCTCCTTGTCACTTCATGTGACAAGGATTGAACACCTAGGTGCCAGGCGCTCTGCTCTGGAAAAGGGGCAGACCTCGGTCTGTGGCTGGCACCTGTCCTACCAGGTTTATGACTCAGGGCAAGTCAGTTAACCAGCCCCTTGCAAGGCCCAGTAAGTGCAGCTACTATTATTATTGAGGAACTCCCTATATCTTACATCTTCGGTCTCTCCTGATAGGCTAACAATTAACTAGCACACAACAGGATGGGCACTTTACTGCGTACCCATAGGCTTTGGGAATGAATACACAGGAGGAAATATGCGTAGTGAAATATTGTTAAACACACACGCACACAAGCTTACAAGGGCCAGTTTCGGCTCAGAACACTTAAATTTATCCAGTCTCCGACGCTAGGGGTTTCTAATCCTAGTTGCAGATCAGAACCACTTGAGGAACCTGAAAGAATGGTGATGCCCAGGCCCCAGCCCAGCCAATGAGATAAGAATGAGGTGAGGGGAACCGGTATTGGTATTTTTTAAATGCTGCAGGTTGAGGACTCCTGCCTTCTTCACCCCCACCTCCGGTCCCAAACTTACTGATAGGTCCCGAGATAACTCAGAGGCCATTAAGATAACTCTGCCACTGGCAAAACATGTTTGGCAACCCAAACTTAAACAAAGCGGGGCTTACTTAACCCTCAGCTAGTCGGAGATGGCAATTAGCTGGTCCAGCCTCTGCCCCACCCATTCTCTTTATCGGGGGCTTAACAGGCCTGAGATGTCACCCTTTGGGGGGAAGCTCCTCTACTCCTAAAAGTGATGCTTGGGAGTTCCCTGGTGGCTCAGTGGGTTAAGGGCCTGGCCTTGTCACTGCTGTGGCTCAGGTTACTGCTGTGATGCAGGTTTGCTCCCAGGCCTGGGGAATTTCCGCATGCTGCAGGCATGGCCATAAATAAATAAATAAATCGATGTTTCATTTGTCCCATCTCAACTGCGTTACTCTCTGCCTCATACGGATGTTTCCTTAGAGCTGTGAGTGTTCTCCACTCCCTCTGTGGTTCAGTCCCTCTCATAGAAACACACACCCTCTTTGCTTTTGTAATTCCTTCTTAATCAGCCTCTGCCTGCCTCTTGGCCACCTTGCTACTCTGCTACTTAATCCTTCCCCTTTCAGCTGAACCTCCTGGCCGTGGGGTAGCTGCCTCGTTCTAGCATCCATCTCTCGGTGCCCCTGCCTCACCCCCACCAGCCGCATGGGCAGCAAGGGCCTTGTGGGCACAGTCTCCCAAACACATGATGTTTTCTCAGTTGCCAGAGATGGCTTCCTTCATTCATTGACTCTTTTTTGTCTTTTTTTTTTTTTTTTTTTTGCCTTCTCTAGGGCCGCTCCCATGGCATATGGAGGTCCCCAGGTTAGGGGTCCAATTGGAGCTGTAGCCGCCAGCCTACACCAGAGCCACAGCAATGCGGGATCCGAGCCATATCTGCAACCTACACCACAGCTCACGGAAACGCCGGATCCTTAGCCCACTGAGCAAGGGCAGGGATTGAACCTGCAACCTCATAGTTTCTAGTGGGATTCGTTAACCACTGTGCCACGACCGGAACTCCCCATCCACTGACTCTTTTCTACTGAAACTGTTCTCCCAGGCTGCCAATCACCTCCTTTGTTTCCTTACAAAAATATTTCTTCTTAATTACTAAAGATATGTGTACTTACATCAAATTTAAACAATACAGAAATGGGTTAAGTATAAAATGAGGGTGTCCACCTTCTCCCTAATCCCTTAGGAGTAAACAGTATTTGGCGCACCTTCGAGCCTGTTACAGCATGCTCATAAACACGCACATATAAAAGGGCTTCTCTGTTTTCTTAGGAAATGGGTTCCTAGCATACATACTGTTCTGCAGCTTATCTTTTTTATTGTTAACAATATATTATGGATATCCCTCAAGGGGTAAACCAACTATCATGGAAAAAATAAAAATCATTCAAAAAATATATAAACTATACACTAAAAAATAAATAGCAAAAAAAAAAATCTTGCAAAGGGAATACAGAGATCAGCCTCCCTTTTATTTATTTTGTTGCCTTTTTCTGCTTTTTTTTTTTTTTTTTTTTAAGGGCTGCACCCTCGGCATATGGAGATTCCCAGGTTAGGGTCTAATCAGAGCTACAGCTGCCATCCTACACCACAGCCACAGCAATGCGGGATTCGAGCTGTGTCTGCAACCTACACCACGGCTCACGGCAACACCAGATCCTTAACCCACTGAGGGAGGCCAGGGATAGAACTCGCATCCTCATGCATACTAGTCAGATTCATTTCCACTGCGCCACAGTAAGAACTCCCCAAACTCCCTTTTAAGAGGTGCACAACACTCCACTGGCCAGACTGACCATTCTGCCACTGGTGGGCCATTTCCCAATGTTCTCGGAAGCCTCATATCCCTGCACACAACCCTTCACACAGGAACATTTCAAGGGTGACTAGAAGTGGGTGGACGGCTTCACAGGACCAGCCTGTACTCACTGATTCCAACTGGCTTTTCTCACTGTGCCTTGGTCTCAACCTGTTTATCTCACGTGACACAGAGGACCTGCTTCCTGAAACTCCGTCCTCTCTTGAGTGTCTGCACCTCTGCTTCACTGAGTCTTTTCCTCTGCCCCCAAAAGCAGGCGGTTTCAGACTCTTTTTCTTCTTTCTCTCTCCTGGCTTGCGTGTTTGCGTCTTCTCCCCCTCCACCTTTTCTCAGTGAATGCTTCCTAAATCCGTTGCCAGCCCAACCACATCTCAATTGCCTGCTGTTCATCATTCCAGCCTCAAACATCTGTCTCAACAAATCCCCAAATGAATGCCTGACCCTTTCCTTCAGGCCTCTGTTTCCTCATCTGAGAAACAAAGGGAATGAACTAGACTCAATTTTTTTTAATTAGGTGTCTAGTACGTACTAGATGCTGAGTGATAGAAAACTTAATAAAACATAGGCCTTGCATCCACGGAACACACAAACTAAGGAGTGGGGGACAGACATAAACAATTATGTAATACGAGGCAGGAGAAAATGCTAAAATAGACAAGAATGGCTAAATCTGGCATGAAGGTTTGAAGAAAGCTTCACAAGAGAGGATGTTTAGGCTGAGCCTTGAATGCTGACTGACGTCTGGACAGGAAGAGAAAAGTATTTCTGACTGAGGGTACAACATGACAAAGTATCAACCCAGAGCAGCATGGAAGCTCATGGTCCATGTGGCTGCATCGGAGCACATACGGAAGAATGTTCTAGAGGACAAAGCTGGACGAAAGGGTGAAACCAAGATCATAGAAGATCCTGAATCCTATCATTAAGGACTTCAGGCTTTCATTAAAGGGTTTTATCTATTTGCCACACCTGGTCTATGTGCTGACTGACTGAGTGATGGTAGTTGCCCCAAATGCTACGCTAAAGGGAATTCCCTAGTGGCCCAGGTTTTATCCCTGCTCTGGGAATTGAGATCCTACATCAAGCAACTGCATGCTGTGGCCAAATTAAAGTAAATAAAAATACAATAAAATAGAGTTCCCTTCATGGCTCAGCGGTTAAAGAACCCAACTAGGATCCATGAGGATAAGGGGCCTCACTCAGTGGGTTAAGGATCCAGCATTGCCATGAGCTGTGGTGTGGGTCGCAGACGCGGCTCAGATCTGGCGTTGCTGTAGCTGCGGTGTAGATCCAATTCGACCCCTAGCCTGGGAACCTCCATATGCCGAGGGTGCAGCCCTAAAAAGACAAAAAATAAAAATAACTTTTTAAAAAGTGGTAATTATGTAGGTAAGTCTAAATGAATGTTTTTACATAAAATAATGTCTTGTATTTTGAAAAGAAAAGCTAAAATAATTACAGAACTAAAACACATGACAACATAAGCATAAGTTGAGGGCGACAAATAGGGTTCAAATGTTGTAAGGTCTGCATGCCAAAGAATAAAGTTGTAACCCTATTTCACAGCACATACATGCCCATGGATACAGCCAAGAGATAAAAAAAAATAAAAATTAAAAAGGAAAAAAAACATGTCCACGAATTCCTGTTGTGGTGCAGCGGAAACGAATCCAACTAGCATCCATGAGGATGTGGGTTCGATCCCTGGCCTCGCTCAGTGGGTTAAGGATCTGGTGTTGCCGTGAGCTGTGGTGTAGGTCAAAGACACAACTCGGATCTAGCGTTGCTGTGGCTGTGGTATAGGCTGGCAGCTGTGGCTCCAGTTCACCCCTAGCCTGAGAACTTCCACATGCCGAAGGAGCAGCCCTAAAAAAAATTAAAAATATAAAAAATAAAAATAGAATGCCTGAATGTAGTAATGGATGTGTTAACTAGACAGTGAGAATCGGTTTTTTTGTTTTTTTTTTTTTTTTTTGTCTTTTTGTCTTTTGTCTTTTGTTGTTGTTGTTGCTATTTCTTGGGCCGCTCCTGCGGCATTGAGAATCGTTTATAATGTATATATATCTCAAATCACTATGATGTTTGTGTTAAATATCTTATAAATTTGTCAATTGTACCTCAATAAAGGTGAGAAAAAAGAAAAAAAGAAAATGCTATGCCAAAGATGACTCTGAATCTACATGGAGACTCATATTGGGAAAGCATGTTCATGTTTTTTGTCTCTTTTTTTTTTTTTGTCTTTTCTGGGGCCGCACCTGCGGCATATGGAGCTTCCCAGGCTAGGGGTCTAATCAGAGCTACAGCTGCCTGCCTACACCACAGCCACAGCCACAGCCACGCCAGATCCGAGCCGTGTCTGTGACCTACACCACAGCTCACGGCAATACTGGATCCTCAACCCACTGAGCGAGGCCAGGGATCCACCACGCAACCTCGTGTTTCCTAGTCGGATTCATTAACCACTGAGCCACAACGGGAACTCCAGTATGTTCGTGTTTTGATTAGCAAAGTCAGCTTGGGGCACCCTAAAGTGTATGTGTCTAGATGTCTGCTACCCTTGCTGAAAGCAATAGGGAGCTACTGAAGGCTTTGGAGCAAGGGAATGACGGGACCCCACAGGTAATTTTCCTTGTATCATTTCTGGCAGCGGTGCAAAGGATGGGCAGAGCAGAAAAGGACCCCCGCCCCCAGCCTAGAAAAGAGAAGATCAGTCAGGAGGCTGCTGTGATAAGCCATCTGGTGGTGGTGGTGGCAGTGGTGATGATGATGATGATGATAAACCTCCAGATGAATTAGGGCAAAGCAATCAAAGAAGAAAAGGAAGAGACAGATGGGGGGAAAAAAGTGAAAGAATCAAAATGACTCAGACTACGATGATGGAAGAGAGGAACGGAAATGTGTCAAGGTTTCAGGGGACTTAACCTGGCTCCCTGATGGACTGCAGTGCCATTAACTAAGATGGGAGCCCTGAGGGAAGAGTATCATAATCCTTGCTTTTTACTCCAAATCCTCCGACCACTTTACTTGGCTTTTAAGCACCCTTAAGCACACTAGGAGGGACAAAGCAGGACACGCTATGCTTGATGGTCCCAGCATTTATATAACCCTACATATAAAACGTACTGTTCTTCCTCTTAACAGATCGCCAAGGAAATATCCATCAACAGCGCGTCCTAAAAACAACGGGCTAATAAACTTTTGAATGTGCATGCTCTCAAAAGATGATTCTTCCTATTTAGATGGCGCTTGGTAGTCCTGAGACATGTTCACATATTTCATTTCCCTTGTCATACTTACTTTCTGAGGTAGGAAGGGCAAAGTTCATCCCTATCTTACAGCGACAACAGCCATGACGCATACGTACTCGGTCCTTGCTATGCACTGACCAGTGATCTAAAGACAGGTGGCAGTGTGTTGAATCCTCACAAGAAAAGCACAAAGTAGACACTACTGTCCCCATTTTCCAGAGGAAATAGGCCCAGAGATGTCAAATAACTTGCCCAAAGTAACACAGCGAGAGCAGCGGAGTTGGGATTTGAACAGGGCCAGTCTGACTTCAGAACCTGTTTCTTTCTTTTTTTTTTTTTTCCCATCTTTTTAGGGCCGCCCCCACAGCATATGGAGGTTCCCAGGCTAGGGGTCGAATCGGAGCTGTAGCCGCCAGCCTACCCCACAGCCACAGCAAGACCAGATCCGAGCCGTGTCTGCGACCTACACCGCAGCTCACGGCAACGCCGGAGGCTACCTGACTAGCCAGAACTACTAGGTTCTGCCAACCATTTACATACGACACCTACAGCCAAGGCCCAGGCCTGGCTAATACTTAATCCCATGCTCTATTACCCTACATTGTTTACCAAGATGAATTGACCTCTCCCACTAGGCTGGCAGATTATTTTGACCTTTGTCACTTCTGCTAGACAAAGCTTCTGGGTTCTGACACTCCCCTGCCGTGGGGCCTCATACAACTGTTCACACAGGCCTCTATTTGGAGGGGGTGGGGGGGGACGATGACCTCAGTTATATTCCCAGCTGAATGGGTCCCCTTTCCAAACAACCAATATCTCACAGCAAATCACAACTGGCTTTAGAGACAGGCTCACTGAGCGTACACGACTCCCTGGCCTACCTGGCCAGGTCAAGCGGCAAGCAACGGTGGCACTACGGCCTGGTTCCCCTGCGGAAGAGAGGAAGCAAGGGCAGAAACACACACTGCAAAAGCAGTTGCTATAGCAGTCAGGTAGAAAGGTGGCCTGCGGCCGGGAGGTCCTCGCTTTCAAGGCTGTAACAATGATGCTCAAAAAACCAGAAGATTTCTGGTTCTCTACAAGTGGGCGAGAATAAAAGTCCAGCTCCTTTGATTTTGGAACGGTTAGGGATAGAAGGAGGGAGTGACCCAGGAGTTGGGAGTTCCAGCTCTGCTTCTGTTTAGCTGGGTGACTTAGGGCAAGTCCCTTCACCTCTCTGGGTCTCAGGGTGCTCATCTAGAAAAAAACAAGGGAGGAGATGATCGCCGAGGTTTCTTTGCAGCTGTGACACTTGGCGTCACTCGGCCATTTCAACAACCCAGAAAAGTATTGCTAGAATACTTTCCCAGTATGTATAAGTCAGCCAAAGGAGAAATCGGCTAGAACCGGAGGAACGAGGAATTAGATAAAACAAAAATGACCTTTGCGGAAGGCTGCAAATCAGGTAATATATAGGCAGTAGACTTAAGCACGTGCCTGGAGCATAATTCATGCTGGAAAACGTTACAGGCATTATTATTACTACTATTCCTGACTTTCAGAGTGTACAGAGATCACCAAAAATTGTAATGAGCGCTTTCTCTGAAACTTAACTCCTTTTTGTCCAACCCTAATCCGGCTTGACGGGGTTGGAAAGGTGTGAGGTGGACCCTGAGGGAGCAGCGGCACCAACTGTCCTTAATGTCGATAGACAGTGACGACTGGCAAGTGAGAAACCAACCCGAAGGGGAACTAAAGAGAAATCGTAGGTGGGAGAAGCCAGGATTAACCCTCCGTTCCTTGCAAACTGACCATGGAAAGGGGGATACGAAATACAGGTGCAGACTAGAGTGGACTCTGCAAACGGTTTGTCCACTTCGGACCCAAAGCGGGGAGGAAGAAAGGTGGCAAGATGATCCCAGCCTGGTTTCCACATGTGGCCATCTGAGCAAACACGGCACCGCTATGAGGCATGGCCCGACTGTCACTCAGCCAGGCAGGAGACCCCGTGACCCGGAGGGCTTCTCATTCATCTCCACAAATCGAATGCAGCCTCGGCCTAAAGGTCACCCCTGACTTCCCAGGCCCAAGACACTACCTGCCCTGAGAGCCCTGCCCAGGGAGGACGGCCACAGGGCTGGGGGTCAACCTGTTCTCTTGGCTCACTGGCCAGAAACTCCACCAGCCGACCAGGGAAACGTGACCTTGGCTTGGTGCTGGCTGGCAGGGCTATTCTGAGGAGAGCTGACCTGTCAAGGCCAGTGAGCTGCTGCGTGGGGATCGGTGATCCAAAGGTAAAAAACAGCCCCTTTCCCCAAAGTGCCCCAAGAGTCCTCCTGGGACTGGGGGCCCAGGAAATAGGGAGCAAAGTCCATGTAAAAGCAGCAGCAGCAGCAGCAGCCCAAGGGGCCAAGTGTACAAGCGCTGAAGATAACAAGGCACTTAGGCACATGACTCTCAGCCACATTCCTGCGGGGCTCCGGGAATAATGTGCAGCCAACAGACGGCCGCACACACTCAAGTGCCTGGAACTTAAAAAAGGAAACGCTTGACAAAAGCGAAGTGACAAGGAACAAGGGGCGATAGGAAGGAAGAGGACCCTTTGTTACGGCCTCCCCAAATTTCTAAGGGCTGCGGTCTGTTTGAGGAATGCCCTTCACGCCAGCTCCTCCCACGGAACCAGGGTTATGACAGAAAACATGACCTTAGCCTTCTCAGTGCGCTCAACTCCAAGACTAAGGAACTATTTACCCACAGAGCATGGGAATTTGCCTGGGGGCCTTCCAGTGGCCTTGCTGGATGGGGCACCCAAGGCTATGAGATCATGTGACCCAGGCCTGGGCCCCAGAAAGCTGTGCTTAATTAAAGGGGGCTCTCCCTTTACTGACTGGCAGCTGAGGCCCCAGCTCTGAATGCGTAACTGGTCTTGAAAATGAGAGGTTTCCCATATCCTGGATATATTGGAAGAATTGTCTTTTTGTTTGTTTGTTTTCTTATACATTTGCTGACATGTCAGGAAAGTACTGATCTACACTTAACTTGCCTTTCTCCCAGGAGCTCTGGCAACGGCCTTTTCTCCTTCAATAATTTCCTAACCTTGAGAACAGGCAGCACTTGAGAAAGCTGCACTCCCCTCAGTCCAAAGAAATTAATGCAAAAGTTAAAAACTAAGTCCATGCACCTGTCTCTGTCCACCCTCAAACCACCCCTTTCCTGCTTTTGTCAAGTACTCATTGGTTCCCCAGGCTACCGATCTCAAGCTTGCTATTACCAGAGAGCCAGCCCATTGATGAAGAGCAGCAATAATTAAGTCCAGAGGTCCCTGAAAAGCCAGCCTCCACATTCTTCAGAAAGGACTTGGAAGTTCCCGTTGAGGCTCAGTGGTAACGAACCTGACTAGTATCCATGAGGATGAGGGGTCAATCCCTGGTTTCGTTCAGTGGGTTGGGGGCCCAGCGTTGCTGTAAGCTGTGGTGTAGGTTGCAAATGTGGCTCAGATCCCATGTTGCTGTGGCTGTGGTGTAGGCCAGCAACTAGAGCTCCTATTCGAACCTTAGCCTGGGAAATTCCATATGCCATGGGTATGGCCCTAAAAAGAAAAAAAAAAAAGAAAGAAAAAAAGGAGGGAGGGAAGAAAGGAAGGAAGGAAGGACAGACAGACGGACTGGGTAATTTAAGCTTAACTTTCGAATTCCCCGAAAAGCTGTCCTTAGGCCTTGAACAGCCAAGCAAACCCACCCTGTAAAGATGTGAGTGCCAATTGCATAAAATCAATCTTCTTGCCCACTACACGAAACAAAGATGCCAGGGAAGCTTCTCTTGAGTGAGATTCTTAAAGCTGTCTTCCTGAATCTAATCCCTTATCATCTTATCCCTGCATCAGCTCTTCAAGCTTGCAGCAGCAGCAGCAGCAGCCATAATAAGGATAAGAAAGCTCATTATCATCACCATATCGCTGCTACAATTTATTGACTATTTACTACCTTAGATAGTACTTTATTAGTATTCTTCTCATTTAATCCTTACAACAGCCCTGCAGAGTAGGAATAATTATTATTCCATTTTACAAATGTGGAAACTAGGGATCAGAGAGGTTAAGTAACTTGCCTGGAACTACACAGCTAGTGGTAGGATTTGAACCCAGTCCTTTATTACCCAAGTCTGCTTTTACCCGGTATGCCCTGAACCATATAGTACTACTACTACAGTCATCCTTCAGTATCCACCAGGCACTGGTTCCAGCATCCTCCGATACCAAAATCTGTGGATGCTCAAGTCTCTTATATAAAATAGTGTAGTGATGGAACTAGAGACTCTCACCCTGAGTGAAGTCAGTCAGAAAGAGACAGACCAATACCATATGATATCACTTATATCTGGAATCTAATATACGGCACACATGAACCTTTCCACAGAAATGAAAATCATGGACTTGGAAAATAGACTTGTGGTTGCCGAGAGGGAGGGACTGGGAGTCTGGAGTTAATAGATGCAAACTATTGCCTTTGGAATGGATTAGCAATGAGATACTGCTGTATAGCACTAGGAAATATGTCTAGTCCCTTAGGAAGGAGCATGATAATGTGAGAAAATAGAATGTATGCATGTATGTATAACTGGGTCACCATGCTGTACAGTGGAAAATTGACAGAACACTGTAAACCAGCTATAATGGAAAAAAATAAAAATTATAAATGAAAAAAAATGTTAAATAAAAAGAAAAGTACATAATGAAAAGGGAAAAAATAAAAATAAAATAAAATAGTGTAGTATTTGCATGTAACCTATGCATATCCTCTGGTGTACTTTAATTAAATCATCTCAGGATTACTTAAAATACCTAATACAATGTAAATGCTATGTAAATAGTTGGAAATACAATGTAAACTCAATGTAACTAGTTGCCAGTGCAGAGCAAATTCAAGTTTGGCATTTGCAAACTTTCTGGAATCTTTTTCCCTATTTGCGGTCCCTGATTGGTGGAATCTGCAGAACTTGTACCCAGTTTCAGAGGAACCAACTGTACTACGAAAAACTGCTAACACTGAGTGCGGGCAATGAGCCAGAACTTCTGTTATACGCGTGATTTAAATTATTTCATATAATCCTTACAACAGCCCTATTAGGTAGGTACTATTATTATTCCCATTTTACAGATGGGTGAAACTGAAGTTGATAGCAAATAAGTAGCATGGTGATAGAGCTCAAATACAAACCCAGGAAACATGGTCCAAAAGCTCAATCCATTAAGTTCGACTTGCATTAAGAAAAGGAGGGTTGGAATTCCCGCCGTGGCTCCGTGGTTAACGAGTCCCACTAGGAACCATGAGGTTATAGGTTCGATCCCTGGCCTCACTCAGTGGGTTAAGGATCCGGCATTACCATGAGCTGTGGTGTAGGTTGCAGATGCGGCTCGGATCCCGTGTTGCCGTGGCTCTGGCGTAGGCCGACGGCTACAGCTCCGATTCAACCCCTAGCCCAGGAACCTCCGTATGTCGAGGGAGCGGCCCAAGAAACAGCAAAAAGACAAAAAAAAAAAAAAAAAAAGGAAAAGGAGGCTTTTCTCTTGTCCGACTTAACTCAGCCAGGCTCTCCCGTGTCCCAATCCAAACCTACAGGGTCCTGGTGAATTTCACAAGTTAATGCCAATGAGGAAGCCTGTGTGTGAAGCCCTTCAGGTACATTTCCGCAGCTTGGAGCTCACAAACCTAGGAAAAGGGAACCAAGACCCTTTCTCAAAGTCTCTCCCAGCCATCTTCCCTTAAACTGATTTCTGAAGAAAGCACCTCCCATCCAGCAGCCTCTGCTAATACTCTGCCCAGAACATCTAATAAGTGTTTACCCAGGGCTCCCAGAGCCATAGTTAAGGGCCTTAATGTGCAATCTGGCTCTGCGCCTTATTTAATCAGCACCTGAATGAAATGTCTCTTTGCTAGCAACAGCCTGAGCACAGTCAGAGTCTTTCTGCAAACACAGCTGGTCGATTGGCAAAGGCGATTCAATTCCCAGGCAAAATACACCCCAAGTTTATACCACCACTGAGGTGTGATGGAGATAGGGAGACTGGAGGCATTGGGCTGGAACGAGAAGGGACTCGTGCTTCCTTTCTCCCCTCCACATAATCTCATTTCTTCCTCCTCTACCCACCTGAACACCTGCCCATGGGACAGGGCTTGGGCTGTTTCTGCCCCAACAGGCCAAGCCTCTCGAACCCTCCTCTCTCTGGCCATCTATTCCCTTTCCTCAGAGGCACCTGGCCCGGGATAAGACTCATCCTACTCTTCCTCCCACAGCTGCTGTTAAGGAACCACAGCCAACGGGGAGACCTGCCCCCAACCCTCCCCTTCAGGATCTCAGCCTGGCAACAGGTCTGAGTCCCTTGACACACCACACACTGACAGATGTGCAAGCCATGCCCTGTTTAGCTGGCAGCGCTTTCCCTGGGAAAGAGCTGAGTAAACAGAGACGACAGTGCCCAGAAGAGGAGGAGTCCTCCACAGGCCTTCGGATTTAACCGCTGCAGCCCAGCGCCTGGGAGACTTACCCTGGCGGGGCGGGAGGGTCCCAGCAAATACCGTAGCAAGATACCGATAACCCCAGTTCTTGGAGGAGGCGGGGTGGAGCGGGAGGGAGGCCAAAACCGTGGGTTAAGGGACATGGGGAAAGGCCACCTGCTCAAAAACACTGGGACACACCCCAGCAATGAGAGATCAAGTAAGGGTCCGAGGGCCTTTTAAAAGCTCCTGCCCTGGAGTTCCCGTCATGGCTCAGTGGATATGAATCTGATTAGCAACCATGAGGAGGCAGGTTGGATCCATGGCCTCGCTCAGTGGGTGAAGGATCCAGCGTTGCCGTGAGCTGTGGTGGAGGTTGCAGACGCTGCTTGGCTGACGTTGCTGTGGCTGTGGTGTAGACCTGCAGCTGTAGCTCCGATTGGACCCCTAGCCTGGGAACCTCCATGTGCCACAGGTGTGGCCCTAAAAGGACAAAAGACAAAAAAATAAAAACTCCTGCTCTCCCCGCCCCAGTTGAGACTCAGCCAGTCATACTTCGGTATGAACCTCCCAAATGGAAATGCTTTCTTCCTGATTTCCTCAGGGATATGACTTCCTCTGATGGAACAGGCATTTTGAAAATGGAGATGGGGCTGATTTGGAGCATGGAATACTCTGGAAGGAGGCAAACTTGGACCGGGGTGACTCAGCGGGGGAAAGACTTGGAAGCAGGGACAAGGAATAGAAAAGAGAAAGGTGGCAGGAGGACAGCATCGCATTTCATCAGTTCTGCTGTGGACCTTCAGGAGGGGCGGGGAGCAGCAACCCCACCAGCCACTAAAAACCATCTTCTGGCCACGGTGGGATGCCTGCTATCTCACTTCCCATATATATATATATATATATATTTTTTTTTTTTTGTCTTTTTGCCATTTTTTGGGCTGCTCTCGCAGCATATGGAGGTTCCCAGGCTAGGGGTCCAATCGGAGCTGTAGCCACCAGCCTACACCACAGCCACAGCAACACGGGATCCAAGCCACATCTGCGACCTACACCACAGCTCACGGCAACGCCGGATCCTTAACCCACTGAGTGAGGCCAGGGATCAAACCTGCAACCTCATGGTTCCTAGGGGGATTCGTTAACCACGGAGCCACGATGGGAACTCCCTCACTTCCCACATTTAATGCCTACTCCTTCTCATCCGTGTGCTTGACAGTGTGGGCCCTCCTTGCGACAGCACAGAGAACACAATTCTCCATCTCGAGGATTCATGGGCAACTGCAACTGTCTTATCAGCAAGCCAGAAATGACTGAGCATTCCTTGACCTTCACTTGGTTTGCCAAGGGAGAAATACAAAAAAAAAAAAATCTGCCCCTGAGAATCACACACAAATGATGACTCCAGGTAACAGTTGCAAAGCTTTCCTGTCAAAGAGGAAGCAACTCTATGCCTTTGCATGTATGTCTCCTATGCCTAGATTCCCTTCCTTCCTGCAACTCCCAGCAAACGCCTACTCAGTCACAAAGGTTTATTGAGTACCTACAGTGAGGTGGACCCCGTTAGAGGCACCGGAATAGAAAACAAGACAACTGATGGTCCCTGCTCTCAGGGAGCTAACATGTCTCCTTCGTGACTTAAATGTCACCTCTTCTAGGAAGATTTCCTTCACTGCACTAGGGAAAATAAAAAAAGACCCTCTGTCCTCTCTGCTGTGTTCAAATCTGTTACCATACATGCTGTAACTTAGTTGATCTTTTTGCTTGCCTGTCTCATCTCAACTGTGAGCAACATGAGGGCAAAGAATGTTTCTTGTTTATCTTTGAACCTTCAGTGCCTGGCACAGTGCCTGACACGCAATACACGTTGGATAAATGTTTGCTGAATGGATGCAAGAATGAATACATTCCTCTGAACGTTTAAAACAAGAGTCTTGCCAGCAGAGTTAGCATGCAAGAACTCTCTGTCAATATTTCCTCTTGTTAGTTCCCGAAGATCTCAGAGACTGGAAGGATGAGAAGGTGACAAAGGAGGCCTGGCCAAAATCCTCCACTGACAAAGCTCCTAGGTGCCCAACAAGTCACTGGAACCCTAAAGCCTCCTTAAAATCTATCTCACAAAAATTCGGGGCCTTCAACCTCTAACTTCAGCCACATTATTTCACACCCACAAAAATACTGAGGTACTGCCAGGAAACTAAATGCCCCACCCACAGGCCACCAGGTTCCTGCCAGTTAGGAGAGCATTTGACCCAACTTCCCACCTCGTACTTTTTTTTTTTTTTTTTGGTTTTTTTGGGGGCTGCACCCATGGCACATGGAGTTTCCCAGGCTAAGGGTCGAATCTGAGCTGTAGCCGCCGGCCTACACCACAGCCACAGCAATGCCAGATCCGAGCCATGGCTGCGACCTACACCACAGCTCATGGCAACACCGGATCCTTAACCCACTGAGTGAGGCCAAGGATCGAACCTGACTCTTCATGGATGCTAGTCAGATTCGTTTTCCACCAAGCCACGATGAGACCTCCCTATCTCATACTTTAGCCACTAGGTAATGTCTCTCAAAGTGGGGTCCAGTGCTCACGGGCATCAGACCCACTCGGGAGCTTGTAATAGATGCAGATTCCCGCCCTCATCCTCCAGGCCCTAGACCTACTCAGACTCCCTGAGTAGAAAACTAAGTATCTGCATTAGAACAGGCTTCCAAGGGAAACTTCCACTAAGAAAAGTCCAAGAATCACTGCTCTCCACACCCACAGTCACTTCAGGTCCACTCAGCCAGTTACTGGCAGAAGATGCTCTCAATTTAACAAAAGATATGAAAGACCATGGATGTGTTAATGAACTCGGGGGGGGGGGGAATGCTTTCACAATGTTTGTATGTGTACATCAAATCACATTGTGGACTTTTTTTGTCTTTTTGTCTTTTTAGGGCCACACCTGCGGCATATGGAGGTTCCCAGGCGAAGGGTCCAATCGGAGCTACAGCTGCCGACCTACACCACAGCCCATGGCAATGCCGGATCCTTAACCCACTGAGCGAGGCCAGGGATTGAACCCACAACCTCATGGTTCCTAGTTGGATTCGTTTCCGTTGAGCCACGATGGGAACACCACGTTGTGCACACTTCAAATATCCTACAATTCTCTTGTCAATTATACTTTGTAAAAATGAAAAAAGTAAAAAAAAAAAAGAAGATATGAAAGAACAGAAGTTGAGAAGCCTGGCTCTTCTTTCTTGCAGAGGGTATTTCAATGAGGCAGGATGACAGCGAGATACCCATTGAAAAAACACAAAAGGGGAGAAAGACATTCTAATAACATTCTTTTTAATGTGTCTGATATTAAAGAAGGAAAAGAAGAAAGCAGACCTTGCCAGATGTCTAACCAAGGGGTTTAAGACCAAGATCCAACAGCATAATTTCCTCATTGCCGTGAAAGAGGGCAGATACTATGGGCAGACAGTGGGCTACAGTTCCTAATAACCAGCTCTTTGTGATGGAAATTCAACAAAAAGATGTATAAGCTGGAGGTGAAACCACCTCTCTCCTCTGGTGATTTCAAAAAAAAACCAGGAGATTCTCTTAATGGGCACAGGAGACCTAGGAACAGGGCTCAAGAGACCTCAAGGGAACAGAGAGGCACCAGCGGGCAAAAGAAAAAAAAAGAGAAGAAAAAACTCAGCTCTGTCGGTCAGTCAGTCAGCCAGCATGATCCAGGCACACATTGAATAATTAGTGTGCACGTACAGTATTGTATTAAGCTCTGCAGGGAGTTATAGAGAAAAAAAAAAACACGCCACTCCTGTCCTTAAAGGTAGGGGTCCACTCTAATGATAGAGAATGAACGAACACATAAAAACAAGCAACCCCGTCAAACACTCACAGAATTACCCCTACATGAACACAAAGGTGTAGGTCAAAGAGTGGAACATTCTGCAGAGTGTTCAGAGGGTTGGGAAAGCAGGACAAAAGCTGTTACTGGAATGAGTGGAATGACTGTGGAGTCAAGGTCATCTGGAAAGTTTCAGAGGAGAATCATCTTCAGGAGCTACAGACGGAGGAACTCACGACAGATCCCGGGAAGAGAGCAACGAAGGAGGCACACCCATGGCAAAGGGACAAACATCTAGGGAGCCTGCGGGTCACCCCCTGAGCCAAAGCCAGCCGCATACTGTTACCTAACAGCAAGCTGCACGCTGCGTTGCTTTAACAGGTGCCTGGCCAGAAAAGGCTGGGAAGGGCATCTTTCCCCTCTGCTGGGTGTGGGCTGGACCTCTGGTCACAGCATCCAGGGGTACAGGCTGTATGTGAGAAGGGTGTGCAGGTACGGGCAAGGATCCAGAGAAAAGCAGCAGAAATGATTAGAGGAATGGATTCTGAAAGCTGTCAAGAAAGGTGACAAGGAGTTGAGGTTTGTCGGTTTCTGAGTCTGAGGTGAACAATCTATTGGTCATCTGCCAGCTCTGGTCAGCTGTGCTCAGCTTCTGTTTAAGTGACCACAGAGTTACTGCAGAGGATGAAAATGCTCTGGTTCCCTGTGGCACAGTTCATGGAGAAGATGGAGACAGGAAAAGGTTAAATCATTTGCTCAGGTTCCCTAGTAAGCCGCTAGGCAAAACTAGCATCCTCCTTTTAAATCCCAGGGCTGTCTGCAGATTGTTTAATCCACCAATCCACGACACTTCTCTTTCTAATGGACGCCCCCCCCCAAAAAAGACTGTAACAACGAAAGATGGAAAAATTCTCTGCAAATTTCCTTGGGGGGCAAAAAGAAGACAAACCAAAAAGGAATGTCATGCCTCACTGCTGAGACCCATATAAACATCATCCCCCTGGTGGCCCCCTGGACTGATGACACAGGCCATCTGAAAAGGCGTCAGCAGATGGCTGGATCCCTCATTGTACCCACTACTCACCGACGTCAATCGCAAGCAGGAGCAGTTATCAGGGCTCCAGACAACAGATGGGGATGAGGAGGTGTGGTTGGGCTGAAGTCAAGGAGGCGGGGGCCAAAAAGCCTAGTTCTCCCACCTCTCAGGTTTTCTCTAAAACAAATTCATCACAGAGCAAATGGAGTTGCAAAAGGTATCACAAAAAACTCAGGATCCTTGTGAATCTGTGCCATGCCACACTTCCAGCGAAGAGGGAAGGAAGAAAACAAACAGGGAACCAAAAGCAGGCTAGCCACACTTGGCGGAAATCAGCCTTCTAAGATATTGTAAAGACAGAGAAATCAAACAGCAATGGCAACTCTGAAAACGAATGGGGGCTCACTCGCTATTACAGGCTAATAACCAGAGGTTTGGGGCTCCGGGTTAACAGTATCAATTACTTTGCCAAATGCGCAACCAAGATCCAGCCTGCCTTAGGCAGAGACGCACAGAGGGCTAAAAGGCATGCATCGTGCCCCTCGAAGTTCAGTGCCCAAGCAGGAGATATTCACAGACACAGACAGAACCAATCGGCAGTGGCCAATTAGACATCCAAAATTCGATCTTTTTAGAAGTTCCCAAGTCAGAGACAATATTAAAACTGGACGTTAAGGGGATAAAAAGGCCAGCAATCTAAGACTACTGGTCTTTATGGACATGATCAAAGTATCTGGCATTTTAACCCTTCTGCTAAGAAATTATAGATTTGAGGACTTAATAGCTATGAGAATCTCTTCCTGCTAAAACCCCAATTCCCACTGTGGCAGGTCGGTTCTAAAGCCGCCTCTGCCACTGACTTGCAGGGTGATTTGGGGGGTAAATAGCAAAAAGTGAGTACATTCATTCATTCCCTGTCACCCATACCTACCAAAATAATACGCACGAAGAGACCAGCCATGCTTGAAAAAATACTTATCGGTGCAAGCACCCACTGATACCCAGCAAGTGGGTTAACAGTGGTGGGTTAACCCTGGTGCTTGCTGATCCTGAGACCCCTCAAGCATCACCAGCTTGAGTTGAGATAGCAAGAAAGCCAACCGCAGGAATACTAATCAAGAACGGAGCCCGGGAGTTCCCATCGTGGCTCAGAAGTTAACGAATATGACTAGGAACCACGAGGTTGCGGGTTCAATCCCTGGCCTCGCTCAGTGGGTTGAGGATCCGGCGTTGCCGTGAGCTCTGGTGTAGGTCGCAGACGCGGCTCGGATCCCGCGTGGCTGTGGCTGTGGTGTAGGCTGGCGGCTATAGCTCCAATTCGACCCCTAGCCTGGGAACCTCCATGTGCTGTAGGTGCAGCCCTAGAAAGACAAAAAAAAAAAAAAAAAAAGAGCCGGAGCCCAGACGGAAGAACTGTCCTTTCCTTACGCTTCTAAAGCCGGCAGTCACCCAAAGGCAGTATGGCTCTGACGAGGGTCTGTGTATCCAGGCCTTGGGAATAAACTGTTTACAGACTGAATAATGGGAGGGAAGGAGACTAACCAATATCCCTCCAACTCTTCCATTCGCTGGCCTAAAGCAATACTGTCCTTGTTACAAACGTACACTGACTGTGAGGAACAAGGCCCTTCCATAAAGCCATAATTGAGTCATGCAGTTGAGAGACACACAGCAGCAATGTCTCTGCTAAGCTCCTGCTTTCTTTTCAGCTAATGTCTCCCTTTCCTTATCAGGACCTCTGACCTCCACAGAATTTACTGCCGTAATATAGCCTAACTCAGCTAATTCACTTGCCAAAGCTTTTCTTTGTACTCGACACATCTCCCCTTTGCAATACACACAGTCACAGGGAACATTTTAACATCTCCCTCTCCGGCCCGAGCTTATCTAGCGTAACCCAGAGGAGATAAAGCATGTGAAAAGTGTCTTATAAACAGTTAAGTGCTAGATAAATGTAGAGTATTACTAACCATACTTACTATCATTAGTCATTGCTATAACCAAGTCAGAAAACTGTTCCCAGCCATCTGTTATTAAGATTTCTTTTAAGGACTCACAGCAATTTTTAAAAACCCATATACCTCCTCGCTTCCCAGGAAGAGCCATAGGTAAGGTATGGAATGCTGGGTTCATCGGAGGCTAGGTCTCCCAGTAGGCCAGACGTTACTCTTTAAATGACACAAAGCAGGAGTTCCCTGGTGGCAGAGTTAAGGAACTGGCATTAAGAACTGGTGTTGTCACTGCAGTGGCTCAGGTCGCTGCTGCGGCACAAGTTTGATCCCTGGCCCAGGAATTTCCATATGCCATGGGTGTGGAAAAAAAAAAAAAGGCACAAAGCAATGATTTAGGAGTAAATGACAAAGGAGTACAATGCTGCTTGGCCTCAAGAATTCCTCGGCATGACTCTATTCTTCGGCGCCACCTTCTAGCTTCAGAGTTTAAGCTAAGCACACAGGCCAAGAGAAAAAGCACAGGTGACAGAAGTCAGTTCAGAGTCCCCCAAACATCCATCTCTCTGCAGCCGTCAGCCTCCAAGTGCCAACAACATCCATACATGCCCCTAAGGGTGGACCTGGTCAGGTTTACTTTACTGCAAAGACATGGGGAGCAAAAGATCCAAGGATGAAAAAAGATGAACAAGGCCACTGGAAGTCAGTAAGGAGGTCAAAAGCATTTCTAGACGAGCTCTCTGTGGCTCTTTCTCCCCCGGCCAGTACTTAACGGAGAAAAGAATCACAGAACATAGGTTGTCAAGAGCTAGGAATACCACTCTGCCTCATTTTGCAGCTGGGCAAACTGAGACCCAGGAAAAATACTTTTCCCAAAGTCACCCAACTAATTAATGCCAGAACGAAGTCTCCAGAGTCTTCTAAAAGCCTCTAAAAACCTTTCCACTAGGAACCATGGTGCTGCCAGATTTGACGTCATCACCCCAGCAGCAGCCTCAGTCAGGCTGAATTTAGTTCTTTGTTGACCTTCTAGACATGCGGTTGTCAGAGGCCTCAAGACCCCTTTGTAGAAGAGGCACCCTCTGACCCTCACCACCTGCCATCCAAAAAAAGCACTCCTGTCCCAAGAGCCTCACACAGCAGTGGCTGAGATGCGTTGTTTCCTTTCATTAACAAAAAGCCCATTCATGACAAAAAAAGAAAGAAAGAAAGAGGACAGGCTCAAATTTACACAGAAGGTCTCACTGGGAGAGCCCTGGGCTTCCTGTGAATGGCATCGCTTCCCAAGAGGCCCTCTTAAAAAATGCTACCCACTCCTAGTTCTCGTGTGGCGCAGAGGGGTACGGAGTGGGCATTGCCGCAGCTGTTGGCACAGGTCACAACTGCGACTCGGGTTCGATCCCTGGCCTGGAACATCCAACATCCACATGCTTCGTGTGTGGCAAAAAAAAAAAAAAAAAAAAAAAAAAAAAAACCTGCCACACACTCCAGACCTGCTGGATGCTTATAGCCATTCCGTCCATAGGAACTTCTTTATTCCAAAGCTATCTATCTATACCTCCTTGCCACATCTGCAAGACTGGGCTTGTGGCCATCGGGCACATTTTACAGATTGGGAAACTGACGCCAAAGAACCTGCCATCAGAGAGGAGTTCCTAGAACAGAGCTCGCAAGCATCCCCGCCACAAGGAGGCGGCGCCCTGCTGATCAGCATCAGCCTCCCCACAGAGCCGGCCCTGCCATTCCGCTGACAGCTCGCAATCCCAAAGAGGGTGGGTTAGCTTTCCAAACCCGAAAGCGAATTCATCTTTTGGCCGCAGGCAAGTGACCTCCCATCCCGGGGCCCCTCCAGGCCTGTGAAATGGAGATCACCTCCACCTCCTGCCCTACACCGGGGTCCGGTTCAAATCACCTGAGAATAACCTACAAATATAAAAGCAACAAGGAGGCTCGTGACAGGCTACAAAACTGTCCCTGAATAAAACACACCAGGTTTTCCGCGGTCGGAAATTTTCAAAAGATTGTTTCTCCCCCTTTCTCCTCTTCCTCCTCCTCCACGATTTTATAGTTTTAGAATATCTCTCTGCACAGGCTGAGTACAGAAAGGCAGTCTCGCTCTTGGTCCTCACCCAGTTTATTTTTATGTATCTGGCAACTTTCCTTTTCAATCTCATTTGTTTTTCTTAGCACTGCTAATGGGAGGTAAAGAAATCCGCTCTCTGGGCACCCCTGGACCATGTCCTGGGGAGATTTCAGTGGGAAGATGGGAGAGGTTTGCAGGAAATAAATACCCTCTCGCCACAGACAGAGAAAAAAGTTGACGGTCCCGCCTGGGGTCTGTTTCAGAGTGCAGTGAGTCGGAGCTTGGCGCTGCTCCCACACCTCAGAACTCAAAGGCAGACCTCACCCTAAGAGCATGAACTCCCCAAGGAAAGAGTCCTTAAGAGAAACCTGTATTTCGCCAAAGTACCACAGTGGAGACTGGGAACCTTCTGTGACCACCTCCAGGAAAGAATGCAACTAGGCCGCTGGGAAATTAACTGTGGCAGAGGGGCCGGCGGAGGGGGGGGGTGCCTGGGCCGTGGTCCCTAGATGTGACTGAGAAAGGGCACCTGGCTGGGGCCGGACTTCCTGCTTCTGGAAGGCCAGGGCAGGCCTAGGAGGGGAGGGGCTGCCGGCCTGAGGGCCAGTCTTTCCTTGGGCTCACCTCCACTGGGGGGCTGGTGCAGAGGTGGTAGAAAGCCAGATCTAAAATCCGCACCGAAACAGCCCCTCGTTGGCAAATTATTTTTAAGGCTCCCACTTCCCACACGGATGAGGGGTTCTACACCGCCAAGGGTCCTGAGCACACAACTGACTCTGATGGCTGAGGCTGCCCCGGGGAAAAAGTCAACAGACTCACATGCATCATGGTGACCAGGTGACAGGGGTTGAGCAGGTAGATGACGGTCTTGGTGGCGAACTTAAAGCCCACCTCCACCCCGAAGGTCAGGCACAGGGCTACTAAGAGCAGATTCTTGCTCAGGCTCTCTTTGCCTTCCTCTGGCCGCTGGGTCACCTGCTCTGGCTGGCAGCCACGGCCACCCCTACCGTCCTCCTTCGTCTGCCTCAGGATGTGCCGCAGGGCCACCAGGATCTCCAACAGGGCCAGGGTCAGGACCACCACACTTTCCAGCAGCCGCTGCTGCCAAGAGAGGAAGGCAGCACAGTCGGGGCCCCCATTGCCTGCAAAGCTGGGGTCCACGCCCCCATAGAGCCAGTCCAGGAGACTTTGGTAGCTATACCGGGACATGATGCAAGGTGGTTCCCCGCGACCACCGTGCAGGAAGCAAGAGCGAGATGGAACACAAGCCCGGAGGGTGGCCCTGGAGGTGGGACATGTACGGAGGGCACACCCCCGCACCCGCACCCCCCTCTGGACACCGGGGCGCCGAGAGCAGGGGACGGGGAAACTACACGCGAGGCCCGGGGCAAAGTGCTGGCTCTAACTTGTCCCCACGGCTGTCTGGGGAGCCCCCCGCGCTTCTCCAGTGGCCACCAACGAGGCAGGGTGGAAACGAGCCGTTGGCCAATCTAAAAGGAAGGAGAGGAAAAAAAAAAAAGGTCTCAAAGAGGCAATTGCATCGGGAATTACGAAGCGGGGAGGGGTAACTAGCGAGGGAGGAAAAGGGGAACAGGGGCAGTGGCGAAGCAAGCAGGGAGGGGTCAGGGGAAGTCGGAGGCCGGGAGGGTCAGAGCGAGGGCCGAGGGGACCCAGCAGCGCGGCGGGAGCGAACCGGGGGGCGACGGCGAAGGGACACGCGGAGGCCAGGAGGGGAGCTGGCGGGGCAGGGCAGGCGGGGAGGGCGACAGGGCTGGCGGGGGCGCCGGACTCCTCGTCTCACGCACTCGCCACAGGGGATCGCTTACTCCTGCAACCGCGTGGCCGTCTCTGCCCCCAGCGAGCAACTTCGCCGCCGACCGGCCCCTCCGAGCCAATTTAGAGCCGTCCCGGTCCAGCCTCCCGCCCCCGGGTACACCCCCGAGCCCCCAGCTCCACCCCCCGGCCCCAGACGCCCGCCCTCCAGGCAGCACCTCCCCCAGCCCGCGGCCCGCCCGGGACCTGCCCCCCTCGCGCGGGCAGCGGCGGGAGGAAGCGGGGAGGGAGGGAGGGAAGGCGGGCGGGAGGCCGGGCCAGCCGGGGGCTGGGCTCCGGCCGGCCCGCTCCCTCCGCCCCGGCGCCGCGACCTCCCGCGCCTCCCGCCCGGCCCCGGGGACGGGCCGCCGCGCCCCTCGGGGCTCCACTCACCGGCAGCTCGGCCCGCGGCCCCGGCTCGGGCGCCCACTCGGCTCCCCGCGCTCCCCGCGCCCCGGCTCTCGGCTCCCCCGGCGGCCGCAGCGGCCGCCGCACTCGGCTCCTCCTCCCGGTCTTCCTCCCCCTGCAGCAGCCGCGCTCGCTTCCTCCTTCTTCCCCTCCCTCTCTCCTCCCCCTCGCCGCCGCCACCGCCTCCCCGCTCCCGTCCGGCTTGGCCCCGGGCCCCCCTCGCGCCCTCGAGCCGCGGCCACCCCGCCGCGCCTCCTCCCCCCTCTCCGGCCTCCCCCCCCACATTCGCTCCCACCCTTCACACCTCCCACCCTCCCTCTTTTCTCCGCTCCCTCCCCCTCCCTCCCCCGGGCTCAGTCCCCGCCTCCTTCCCCTCCTCCCCGGCCTGCCTCGCGTTCTGCACTTGCCGAGCCAGCACGCGTGCACGGCCACCTTCCTGCACCATGGTCTACGGAATTCGCCTCCTCCGCGAAGCCGTTTTGACCGACTCCACCTCCTATGACCCGGTTCCCCAGGACACATCTTTGTACGCCCTGCACCTAGTAGGCGCTTAGCCGGCCCTCGCCAAGTTCTTGGGGAATGGACGAGCCGTTGCTAGTGATGAGCGGCTGGGCAGGCTTGGCTTTGGGAGGTTTGTTGGGTGGGATCTTCTACTCCTCGCCTCTCCTCCGGTCCACTCGGAAAACAGCCGACTTGGGCAGGGCCAGGAAGGCATCTTCTCTCACCTTTCTAGACACAGCCGTACCCTCCACTCCAGTCCTAGGACGAGGCATCTTACTTTGCTAGGCTCTTCCCCTTCCAGCTCTGCTCCGGTGTTTCTCCCTCTAACCTCCGCCTGCCACACCTTCCTGCTCAACCGTACTGGAGCTGAAGGAAAAGAAGCTTCCCCTGACCTCTTTCCCTGCCCCCCTCCCTGCAACGGAGCAGCTGTTTCCCAACCTGCACTTGGCCAAGAGTCCTGCCTCTGAAAGGCCGGCCAGGACAGTGTGGGTGGGGGCCAAGAATTGGATAAGGGCTGCTGATTGAAACAGGGCCCCCCTTCCCTGCTGCCTTTTACCCGTAGACTGTGGTTTACTTTTCTTTGGGCAGGGAAACAGGAAAAAGACCTTTATAGAATCGACCTCGTGTTGATTTAATATTTATTGAAGACTCACAAAGAATTAGGAGAATATCCAGAAAAACATGGTTAGGCACCTTGCCTGGGAAACACTTTCTGGTATTGGCTGCAAGCCAGACTCAAAACATAAAATACAGTCTAATGTGTTATCAGGCTATTGTCCTCCCATCCTTTACAAGTGTGGTTTTCCCCACAAGTAGAGCTGCAGAGCCAGGTAGCCTTGTCTAATTCCAAGCTTTGTACAGCATCTACCATAGGCCTGATGCTCTTCAAACGCTAATTAATAAAGAACAAGGACAAACAAGACTGATTCAGCGGCAGAGTCCTGTCGTGGCTCAGCAGAAATGAATTCCGCTAGGAACCATGAGGTTGCGGGTTCGATCCCTGGCCTTGCTCAGTGGATTAAGGATCCTGCATTGCCGAGAGCTGTGGTGTAGGCCGAAGATGCAGCTCGGATCTGGCATGGCTGTGGCGTAGGCCGGCAGCTGTAGCTCCAATTCGACCCCTAGCCTGGGAATCTCCATGTGCCATGGATGCAGCCCTAAAAAAAAAAAAAAAAAAAAAAAAAATTGGTTTAGCAGCTCACTCCACTGAATTCATTTTTCATAGGTGTTTTGTTAAATCCTCTGCAGCGTAACATTAAGGATAATAAAGCTGTGGAGCTCCTGGCATTGACTGCAGCCTGAGATCTTAGGTTCCTCTCTTCAAGGAAGGAGCAATGAGGTTATAACTCAGTAAAAGGCTTCCTTACCGCTGAACTTCCCTTGGGATTTTGGCCTGGAGGGTCCTGTGTTTGCAAAATGACCCTCTTTAGTAACTGGAGCCAGGCCAACTTCCTCACCTGAGGCACAAAATCCTCTCTTCCAAAAGTAGAATAAGCCAAGTGTTGGAACCACCCAGGATTCAATTCCTCTTACTTCCCAGTTGGGCAACTGACCTCTTTGGGGCCTCAGTTTCCATCTATCAGCTGAAGGGTCGTCAGTTATCTAGTATCTGATTCCTAGGATTATGCACATTTAAATGAGTTGAATTAGGTAGCACACTCTGCAGTGTCTGGTGCATAAAAAGTGCTCAATAAATGCTCCCCGTTCTCCTCATCCAGTTCCACATCGGTGCAGGCAAGCCCGCACACGTGCAAACACTCTCACATTCAGTGCCTTCCCCCACATCTGCATAAACAAGCCTACCCAGGCTTCGGAGCCCACGTGAAATTGCACTCTCCGCAACCCCCACCCCCAGCTCCCAAGAGCTCTCTCCCTCCTCTGAACCTCAACAGCCGTTATTGCCTGCACTACTCATTTTATTCTGAATCACATACTGCCTTCCATTGTTCTCTCATTGTTAGTTCTGTCTCCCACACTCAGATCTTTGACAGCAGGGACGGGTCTTCATCTTTTCTAAACCCCATCTCGGCACCTAGCAGAGTGGCAAACAATAAGGCACTCAGCAGAGACTAGGGGAATGTTGTCCCTCCCCATAGGTAAAAGGCAAATAAAAACTGAGCTGAAATGGTGGGTCGGATTTTGGAAACTCAAAAAAAGCTTCAGGCAGAGGTCCTGATCATTTCCTTGCTGGGACACAGGCCAAAGGCGTCTTGTCTCCAAACAGTAACAAGAGCAAACGAACTCGGCTTTTTTTAAGTAGAAGCTTGAAGGGCAGTGAAAAGGGAACGTGGACAGTGGGGAAAGTCACCTCTGGGGAAAGGCATTTTTTTCCGGGCTTCTGTGTGCTCAGGTAAAATGAGGCGGGGGGCAGTGAACTAGAACTGTTTCTAAGCTGCCTGCTGGCTCTAGGAGTCCATGACTCCAGGAACTCAGCCTTCCTGCCTTTCATCCAAGTCAGGTTTGAACTGTAAGGCAGAAAGCTGATCTAACTGGCTAGGTGATCCGAGCTACCTCTCTGCCTGTTGAGACACTACCCTAAATTCTTTTGTCCAACGTCCCTTTCCAGCTGTGAACTCAGCTGACCTCCTCTGGAGGGCAAAGAGTCAGAAAGCATTACCTCTGTCATATCATGGACTAGCAGGTGCAGAAAGGTGAAGTGACTCGCCTAAGATCACACAGGCTTGTAGCAGAGCCAGGGCTAGAATCGGGGCTTCAACAAGCATGGGTCGGAGCAAGCTTGCTCACTGACTTGACCATCTTGACTCTTCTCCTCCTCCACTTTATATTCTTTGAATCCACTCAGTCTAACCTGAAAATCAAAAGCATGCATGATCACCCATTAGCAAAAAACAGTGTATGATCCTGATAAGAAGTGCCGTCAGTCAAAATATGCTGCAGGTGTATGGAGGGGAATAAAGAGAGAAGCCTTTTTGTCTTGATCTATCTGCTTACTGCTGCCCCCCCCCGCCCATTCTTTCAACGCCAGCATTCATTGCGCAATTATTTCCTGAGCTTCTATTATGTGTATAGGAATATACCAGATATGGAGGCAATCTCTGCCTTCAGGGAGCTTCAAATCTAGCCAGGGAGACAAGAGGAACAAACAAGGAAGTTGGGAGGGAGGGAGGTTATACAGTGAAGGAGGTACAAACACAAACCCAGTGGGTAAGAGCTGCTGCCACCAGAGCCCATCTTGCATATTTCAAGTGAGCCTCATGGGCAATGAGGTAAAGCAATTCAGTAGTTCAACACCAGGCAAAACTCATCTGTGGGGGAACAGGTCAGCATGGCTGTGAAAGGAAACCAAATCTGTCACTCCAAAAGATGCCTCTTCTGGAGTACCCTTGGTGGCACAGTGGTTAACAAATCCGACTAGGAACCATGAGGTTGAGGGTTCCTGGCATTGCTCAGTGGGTTAAGGATCCAGCGTTGCCATGAGCTGTGGTCTAAGTCGCAGACACGGCTCAGATCCCGCGTGGCTGTGGTTCTGGTGTAGGCCGGAGGCTATAGCTCTGATTTCGACCCCTAGCCTGGGAACCTCCATATGCCGTGGGAGCTGCCCTAGAAGAGGCAAAAAGACAAAAAAAAAAAAAAAATATATATATATATATATATATATATATATGCCTCTTTGGCATGCGGATTGTCTTAGGCTGATTGTTTTTAACAAACAGCAGACATAGGAAAAGTTACAGGTATAGGGGAATATTTACTTGCAAGGAAATCTCCATTTGTAGGGGTGTCTCAGTCTTGGTACCAGGAAGAAAAGGATGACTCCAAATCTCTAGAGATGCTTATCGAAGGAGAAGGCTACACTTTAACTCTGCATAACAAGCTAACCCTTGTTTACTGTGGTTTTCCTGGTCAGCTTGCATAACTGGCTCCCTCCACCCTCAACATCTTTGGTCTTTATGAGATGGTATTGAAGGTGATGGCTTGTGCCACATTAGGCAGTCACTCAGTTTTCCTGGCTCTCCCATGTATTGAGTCCCCATAAAACTGAGTTTCCATGCCGCATTTACCATGAACCTCTTGATCTAAAACTATATTCCCTTTCTTGTCCCTCCCCTGTTCCCCTCAGGATGGAAAAGTATCAATGAAATGGGGAAACTGAAACCGAGCAGGACCCTAAGGGGCTCTCCCTGTTACAAAAGCCTCTCCATGTCCCCCATTTCTTTTTGTTTGTTTTTTTTAGGGCCGCACTCACGGCATATGGAGGTTCCCAGGCTAGGGGTCTAATCCGAGCTACAGCTGCCGGCCTCCACCACAGCCACAACAATGCTAGATCCGAGCTGCGTCTGCAACCTACACCACAGCTCACGGCCACGCCAGATCCTTAACCCACTGGGGGAGGCCAGGGATCGAACCCGCCACCTCATGGTTCCTAGTTGGATTTGTTTCCACTGTGCCACGACGGGACCTCCCCCATTTCTTGTTTGTAGAAAAAGCCCTTAGTCTCCCAGGCCTTCCCCCAAGTTACATAGAGCAGGCCAAGCAGTTACTAATTAGGGAAGTAATGTTACCCAACTTCGTGTGCCCCTCACACAGCAGGGCCAAAGTGAAACCTCAGAGTTTAGGGCCGAGAAAGGCTTATTGCAGGACCAAGCCAGGAAAACAGGTCAGGCAGTAGGTGCTCAAAAACCCCGAACTCCCCAATGGTTTGGGGGGAGTTTTATAGGCAAAATTTGGGGTGAGGGCTGCAGGATGTATGCCTTTCTTCTGATTGGCTGGTGGTGAGGCAAGAAGGCGGTACTCTAGGAATCTAGTGCTCAGCCTCAAGTTACCATCCTCCTCCTGGGTGGGGGCCTTAGTTCCTAAGTTCCTGCAGAAAGACTCAAAGATGTTATGTATCCCTTGAGGAGCAATCAGGACCTTGCTTTTTCTTCTTCGTCTATTTTTTTTTTTTTTTTTGGAGGGGCCGTGACTGCAGCATGTTACAATCTCCAAGCCAGGGATCAAACCCAAGCCACAGCAGCAACTTGAGCCTCAGCATTGACAACGCTAAGTCCCTAACCCACTAGGCCACCAGGGAACTCTAGGACTCTGCTTTAATCACTGCTCTACAGTTTCTTTTTCTTTCTTTTCTGGCTTCCTTGAGGTATATGGAGTTCCCAGGCCAAGGATCAGATCCAAGCCACAGTTGAGACCTATGCTGCTGTTGGGACAATACTGGCTCCATTAACCCCCTGCGCTGGGCCGGGAATCGAACATTTGTCCTAGAGCTGCAGAGACACCAACGGCCCCATTGCACTACAGCAGGAACTCCTAGTTTTTTGGGTTTTTTTTGTTTTGTTTTGTTTTGTTTTGTCTCTTCTAGGGCCGCTCCCACAGCATATGGAGGTTCCCAGGCTAGGGGTCGAATCGGAGCTGTAGCCCCTGGCCTACGCCAGAGCCACAGCAACGCGGGGTCCAAGCCGCATCTGCAACCTACACCACAGCTCACGGAAATGCCAGATCCTTAACCCACTGAGCAAGGGCAGGGATCAACTTCATGGTTCCTAGTCGGATTCGTTAACCACTGTGCCACAACGGGAACTCCAGAACTCCTAGTTTCTTTATAGTTCCTCCTTTGTTTCTGCATTCCCTTGCCTCCCGGATTAGCAACTATTTGAACCTGCCCTTTGGTTCTCAGGAAGGTCTAGGAGGCTGAAAAAAACAGAAAGAACTTGCACCCAGGAGAGACTCCAGGGCTCCTGCTTGGTTTCAATGAGGGCATGCAGAAACAGAGGAAAAGCAGTTACACAAGAAAAGTAATGCCTGGACTTCCCTTGTGGCTTAGCAGGTTAAGAATCCGGCCTTGTCACTGCTGTGGTTCTGGATACAGCTGTGGCGTGAGTTCGATCCCTGGCCAGGGAACTTCTGCATGCCAACTTCCGCATACTGGGCTGGGTGCGGCCGAAAGTTGTTTTTTAAAAAGTAATGACAATAGTTCAGGAATAAAACAAAGCCCTACTTCCTCCTCAAGGGATATACCTCACCTCACAAGCTAACATATATCTTTGAGTTTTCTTCAGGAACCTCCACCCATTCAGGTGGAGGATGGTGACTTCTTGCTGAACCCAAGTTCGTAAACCCAGACTGGTGGGAACTGGAGGTTGATGATTAAGATTCCAGAAACATCATCCTATTACCTCCACCAGCCAATTAGAAGAAAGCTATGCACCCTACAGTCTTTCATCCAAATGTTGCCTTTAAAAACCCTTCCCCGGGAGTTCCCATTGTGGCTCAGTGGTGAACAAATCCGACTAGGAACCATGAGGTGGCGGGTTCGATCCCTGGCCTTGCTCAGTGGGTTAAGGATCTGGCGTTGCCGTGAACTGTGGTGTAGGTTGCAGACACGGCTCGGATCTGGCGTGGCTGTGGCTGTGGCTTGGGCTGGCAGCTGTAGCTCGGATTAGACCCCTAGCCTGGGAACCTCCATATGCCTCGGGTGAGGCCCTAGAAAAGACAAGAAAAAAAAAAATGCTGGCCAAAGTCCGGTCTGGAAACATATACAGGAGGTATACATGTTATTAAATGTCTGTTTGTTTTTCTCCTGTTAATCTTTTATTGCAAGGGAGTCTCAGCCAAGAACCTAGAAAAGTAGAGGGAGCATTATTTTTCCTTTCCTACAGCAGTTACCCTGCGGCGGCGGGGGGAGGGGGCGGGGGGGGGGGGGTACTGACCAGGAAGTTCTGAAGGAAGACTTCTGGAGTGCAGGCAATACTTGTCTCATGATCTGGGTGCTGTTACATGGATAACCACGTATGTAAACATTCACAGAGCCCTGTGCTTGAAGGTTTTGCACATTACCGCATCCAGTTCTACCTCCTTTTTTTTTTTTTTAAGATCAGAGAAGAGAGAAAATACCTGGAGGAGGAGCTCCTGCTGTGGCTCAGCAGGTTAAGAACTCAACTAGTATCCGTGAGGATGAGGGTTCAATCCCTGGCTTTGCTCAGTGGGTTAAGGATCCGTCATTGCCATGAGATGTGGCATAGGTCGCAGATGCGGCTCGGATCTGGCGTGGCTGTGGCTGTGGCGTAGGTCTCAGATGCAACTCCGATTTGCCGCCTAGCCCAGGAACGTCCATGTGCTAGAGGTGCGGCCCTAAAAAGGAAAAAAAGAAAATACCTGGAGGAGGAACTGCCAGGAACTGCTTCATGATGGGCCAGTGGTTGTCAGCTTTGGCTGAGAGATTGAGCAGGACCCTGTGGGGCCCTCCCCATAAAAGCCTTTCTGGGTCCCCAGTTTCTCGTTTGCAGGAAAAAGACTTCAGCCTCCTAGACCTTCTCGAAATACCAAAGGGCAGACGCAAACAGTTGCCAGTCAGGGAAGTAAAGGGAATGCTGAAACAAAGGAAGAACAATCAAGAAACTATAGCACAGTGATTAAAGCAGGGTCCTAATGGATATGCATAACAATATCTTTGAATTCTTCTACAGGAACTAAGGCCCCCGCCCAGGTGAAAGATGGTAACTTCAGGCTGAGCACAAGATTCCAAGAGCACTGCCCTCTTACCTCACCACCAGCCAATCAGAAGAAAGGCACACACCCTGTAGCCCTCACCCCAAATTTTGTCTATAAAACGTCCCCCCGAAAAATGATCAGGGAGTTCAAGGTTTTTGAGCATGAGCCACCCCTCTGTTCTCCTTGCTTGGCCTTGCAATAAACATTTCTCTGCTCCAAACTCTGAAGTTTGGGTTGGTTTGGCCTCACTGTGTATGGGGCACAGGAACTTGTTTGCTAAGAACTACCCTTCAGAATCAATTGAGTAGCTTTCTAAAAATACTGATTCTTAGGGCCCACCCCAGACCAACACATGCTCTAAAAGTAGGGCCTTAGTACTTTTTTTTTTTTTTTTTCAAGGCTGCGCCTCCGGCATATGGAGGTTCCCAGGCTAGGGGTCCAATCAGAGCTGTAGCCGCTGGCCTGCGCCAGAGCCACAGCAACACCGGATCCGAGCCACGTCTGAGACCTACACCACAACTCACAGCAATGCCAGATCCTTAACCCTCTGAGCGAGGCCAGGGATGGAACCTGCCACCATATGGTTCCTGGTCGGATATGTTTCCGCTGCGCCACAATGGGAACTCCGGTTTTTTAACCAAGGTTGAGAACTACTATGGTTCTGGTCACTACGGCAAGGAAATCTAAGGCTGATCAAACAGCATTAAGTGGCATCTCATTTAAGCCTCATGATAAACAACGCTGAGAGCTAGGTACTTTTGCTGGGATCCTCATTTTACAGATGAGAAAATAGAGGCTCAAGTCATGCTGACCATAAGTGTCAAAGCTGGACTTCATCCTAGATCGGTTCACTCTAAAGCCTGAGCACATACACATATAGCCTGTCAGCTAACCATGCCGCTAGTGAAGCATAGGCTGATGATGCTCCTGAGAGATGATAAAGAGATCACTGCTTTTTTTTTTTTACATATTTTTTGTCTTTGTTTTTATGCTTTTTAGGGCCACACCCACAGCATATGGAGGTTCCCAGGCTAGGGGTCTCATTGGAGCTGTAGCCACCGGCCTACGCCAGAGCCACAGCAACTCGGGATCTGAGCCTCGTCTGCGACCTACACCACAGCTCACAGCAACGCCGGATCCTTAACCCACTGAGCGAGGCCAGGGATCGAACCCACAACCTCATGGTTCCTAGTCGGTTTCATTAACCACTGAGCCATGACGGGAAGTCCTCACTGCTGTTTTTGGGGGAGTTTTTTTTGTTTTTCTTTTTTTTGCTTTTTAGGACCACACCCGTGGCATATGGAAGTTCCTAGGCTAGGGGTCAAATCAGAGCTACAGCTGCTGGCATATGCCACAGCCACGGCAACGTGAAATCCGAGACACATCTGCAACCTACGCCACAGCTCACAGCAACACCAACACCAGATCCTTAACCCACTGAGCAAGGCCAGGGATCGACCCGGCATCCTCATGGATCCTAGTCGGGTTTGTTAACCACTGAGCCATGATGGGAACTCTGGAGATCACTGCTTTTTAAACATTCTTTTTTTATGGAGACTTAACGTACATACAATAAGGTGCATTATTCGTCTTAAGTATACAGCTCCATGGATTTGACAAATGTTTACACCCCTGTTATCACCACTCCGAGCTTCATGCCCCTCCCCCCAGTCAATCCACACCCCCGGAGGCAACCATCGCTGTGATTTCTATCGTCATGGATTCGTTTTACTTAATCTTGAATGCCATATAAATGGAATCATACAACCTGTACTTTTTATTGTTTCTGCCTTATTTTGCTCACCCATCTGACTGTGAGGTTCATCAGATCACTTCTTAGGTGAGAAATGAATGCTTGGGGTACAGGTGATGCTAAACCCATCACACTTGGGACCCATCAGGGTTCAGAGCTTTCATTGCCGAGTTGGGAACTTTTGTCACTGGGAAGCCCTTCACCCCTGCCACTGTAATTCCAGCTGTGCTCTCACTGCTGATATTAACAATGTTGTATTTCTCCTGAATTGTTCAGGACATATTAACCGTATACAATCTGAGAAGCAGCAGAAGCCAGCTTCCTGGAGTCAGAGAGAGGTGCATGTTGCCATGAACCTGGCCTCTGGGCTCCAGAAGCCCCAGGAAGAATTCCTGTCCTCCCAGTTTCAGAAAGGTCACAAAGAACCCAATGAATATTTGGTGGGAGATGGGGAGGCTATTTCTGGTGCAACCCCACTTTAGGAAAGTCTGATAAAGATCTCATCTTCCTCTCGACTCCCCATCAGAGCTGAGCCCCAGAATACCATGGCTGACCCCCAAATAATACAAACTGGACATAGCTACTCTCCCCCTCCCCCCCTCATCTTTCCTACCCCAAGTTAATGCCACCCTCTTGTGTTCAGGTCCATTATTGTTGTAGATAATTCCAAATTTCTAGATTTTCTAAGTCCATTGCTATGTTCTAGCTCTTCTCCTCATGGCTGGCAGAAACCAGAAATGATTCTGAATGGCTTTAGTCCTATGGACCCAGCTTTACTCTCTCTGCATGCAGGGCCTCCAGCATGAGGCGAAAATAACTCCAACTTCTCACCATGCATAGAGTGTTTTCATCAGAGTCATGAGAGGCAGAGAATCATAATCATTGTGCTCTTTTCCTTAGCTTTAAGTGTTTCCTGTCTGTAACCTTGAACTTTGACATTTGGACCTTATTTGTCAGTTTCCAGGAATCTCTAGACATTAAGCTAACTTTTCCATATGGTTCCATAATATCTGATGGTTTGTTGGTTTTTGGGGTGTGTGTGTGTGTGTTTGTTTGGCCACGCCTATGCCACACAGAAGTTCCTGGGCCAGGTATCAAACCTGAGCCACAGCAGTGATAGCACTGAATCCTTAACTGCTAGACCACCAGGGAACTCCCTGATGGATTTTTTTTTCTTTTTTGTTTGTTTGTTTTCTGATGGATTTTTTTTTTTGTTTGCTTGCTTGTTTTGTTGTTTCGCTCCCTAACTTCTAACCTACTTGATCCCTGTAGTAGCAATTTTTACTTGCTCTCCACTGGATCCTGACCCACTAGTTGAGAAAAACACTGTATTCAGAGATAAAAAAAAAAAAAGCACCCAGGCTCTTGCCGCGGGCCCTTGACTTGCTGCCCAACCAACTTCACCCTTTAGTTTTCTCATATTTGGCAGAAAGGTACAAATCCCGACCTCTCCTTGCTTCACAAACACATGCCCAGCACAGATAAGAATATACACCTGAGGCTCTCTGCAATTTGGCTGCTATATAAATTCAAAAGATGATTGCCATCATTAAATCTAAAATAATGGGAACGTCATGCTTTCATAAGGGAAGACACCTAGAAGTACCTTTATATCAGGTACACACCAAGAAAAGAAAAACTTGGAGTTCCCATCGTGACACAGCAGAAACGAATGAACCATGAGGTTGTGGATTCGATCCCTGGCCTTGCTCAGTGGGTTAAGGATCCAGCGTTGCCGTGAGCTGTGGTGTAGCTTGCAGACGCGGCTTGGATCCTGCGTTGCTGTGGCTGTGGTGTAGCTGCAGCTACAGCTCCAATTGGACCCCTAGCCTGGGAACCTCCATATGCCTCGGGTGTGGTCCTAAAAAAAAAGACAAAAAAAAAAAAAAAAAAAAAAAGATAGGAAAAACTTCAGCTACAGCATAAAAAAATAAGGTGTTTGCTTTGGGGTAATCTAACTGAACAGAACTGACATTATGAAACCTTTTTTTTTTTTATGATCTAGAAAACCCAAGCCAAGTTGAAGAAAAAGTTCAAGAACTAACAAATTACTCCTTAAGCTTCCAAGTTTAAACTTTCCCTTCATTCCACTAATAGGCTATTAGTGGAGAAATGCTTTCTTGGCTTGAAGTCTTAAGTTACCACCTACTCTGTCATCAGAAATTCAATTTGGCATTATTTGGGTATTTAAATCCTGAACCAATCAGGTGCTTGTCTTTTTTCCAAGGGTTCCAAGTAAGGTTTGTGGTCAAATGTCACAGGCTCAGGCAGAGCCAAAAACTTGCTGTGGCATACTGGGCAGACGTGGTCTGGGGAAGCCTGGCCGGGCCAAATGTCACACGAGTCAAAGCACAAGAAAGAAGTGGCAGCCAGGACACGTGGGTTGGATTTGATCAGCTTGGGCTAGTCACTCCCTTTCTTTGGGCTTCTGCTTTCTCTTTTGGAATCCAAAAGGATTCCAGTCCCTTGCTCATCTTGAAATCCTCTTCTAGCTTTGATAGTCCTTGAAAATAATCAGGAATGTTGGTGTGAAAACACTGGCCTTCCAAATGTAGCTTCAGTTTGGAATCCTGGATATCTAGTTCATGTGTCTCTATCATTACTATTCTGCGATGCAGTAATAAAGAAATTGCCCCACTGAACAGAGACATAAGCTGATGTGTTCCAGGCTAAGTTAGTCACAGGTGCATGCAAGACGCCCGACCCAGTACCTTCCTGAGGGCGGAGCATTTCTGCCGGCTGTATTTCCTCACATCCTTCGTTATGGTTCTTTTCAGGAAGCATGTCTTGAGGGCTACTCTGTACCAGGTAATCTGTACAAGCAGGTATTTCATAACGAAAATGTCATGGGCAACGTATATTTCGAGCATTAGAGTGTATAAGCACACCTCTCTTGTTTTTGCAGAAGTCCAACAGTGCAAGAAAAATTTGAAGTCCCTGATGCTGAACGTAACATAAAAATAAGTAGTGGCTTTATTTCCTGAATCAATATTTGAGTAACAAAGTAAACAAACAAATCAGACCTGAAATCAGAGAGACGCGGGTTCCATTCCTTGCCATCGATGAGCTTTTGCAACCCCAGGCAAGTGACTGAACCTCTTGGAGGCTTTTTCCTCATGTATGTTATGCTATTCAAAGTATCCACCTAAGTATCCACCTTGCAGGGTGGTTGTGAGGATCAATGAGGTAATATATATGGAAAGTAGCTAGCATCCGTCTGGCAAGGAAGCCACTCAGTATCTGTTTGCTTTAGGGATTTGCCTCCTTTCCAATTCCAGATATTCATCTTTTAATCCTAAAGCAGAAATCAGATCTACCCCAAGTGGGTCAAGCGGGCTGATTTTCTGTGGAAGAGAATAACCTTTTACTTCTGTAACCTCAGGTGGAACTGACATCCTGTCCCACCATAACATTGCGGGAGTGTTATTAGAAACCACACACTTTGCTGCAGGGGAGGAGGAAGAAGAAAGAAGGAAAGAAAACTAAGCATCTGGTACATGTGCAATTGATTTTGAGATGTGGGCAAGCTGGCAGTTTGTAGTTGCTCTTTTCCTGAAGTGCAACGCTGTCAGAAATCAATATGCTAAAAGCAGTTTTGGAAAGCTAGCTCGGGAACCCCTGGGGGATTCTGAGAGCTGTTGTTGCATCCATCCTAGCTCTATGCAAGCCTTCTACCCTAACCTGGTCCTCTCTTTGTAAGATAAGCATTCAGGGCATCAGCGCCTCCCTCCCTGTTACAGAAAAGATGATAAAGCCATTCCGTCCCTCATGGGGAGACCCAAGAGCTTTGAACATTGCTCCAGCAATGGAGTCAGATTGAGGAGAAGCGACACTAATTTCAAGTCCAATGAAATCTAAGCAGTACTGATAATAATATCCCCTCTTGGAGCAGGTTAAACAGTGTCCAGGGCCAGGTGAATCTGCATCTCTTCCGAGAGTTCTTGAGGGGAAGCGTGACAGTAGCAATCAACTTCTAAATTTACACTTAGATCCCAGTCTACACCTGAGAATTATAACGTTATTGGTGATGATAACAGTAATAACAGCTATCATTTATTGAGTGCTTAGGTGCTGAATTATCTCAGCCCTTTAGGGAAACCGAGGCTTAGAGAGAGAAAGAGAGAAAGAGAGAAAGGATAAGGGATTTGCTTAAGGTTCCACTGGTAGTGAGGAGAAGGGCGTTTCCAAGCCAGATCTGTCTAAATGCAGAGCCTCGTCATGGCTCAGTGGTAACGAACCTGCCTAGTATCCATGAGGATGCGAGTTTGATCCCTGGCCTCGCTCAGTGGGTGAAGGATCCAGTGTCACTGTGAGCTGCAGTGTAGGTGGCAGCTGTCGCTCTGATTGTGAACTTCCATATGCTGTGGGTGCAGCCCTAAAAAGCCAAAATAAAAGTAAATAAAATAAATAAATAAATGCAGAGTCTGACCAGCTAAACTCCACGCCACTCTGTCTCTTGCCCAGAGTTTGAAAGGACCTGTGGTTTGTTCTTGCAACATGACCAACTAGGTCTGGAGGACTCATCTGTGGACAGGAGCACAGTCTCTACAATTTGGAACTGGGGAGTCAAGAAGAAAATGAGCCACCCAGGGTTTGAGCCCAGGATGTCAGCCACATGATCACAATATTTTTATCACCTGAGCATTTGGTTGTCCCTCCTACCATTAAAGATGAGTAAGCTTTTTTTTTTTTGGTCTTTTTGCCATTTCTTGGGCCGCTCCCGTGGCATATGGAGGTTCCCAGGCTAGGGGTCGAATCGGAGCCATAGCCACTGGCCCACACCAGAGCCACAGCAACTCGGGATCCGAGCCACGTCTGTGACCTACACCACAGCTCACGGCAACGCCGGATCCTCAACCCACTGAGCAAAGCCAGGGATCGAACCCGCAACCTCATGGTTCCTAGTCAGATTCGTTAACCACTGAGCCACGACGGGAACTCCTAAAGATGGGTAAGCTTTTTAACTTGTGCTTCCAATGAGGAAGTGATTTAGTGCTCTCAAGGCTTCATTTGGTTATAGCTGGCATCTGCTTTCAAAACACTTGGGGATTGAATATCTTCAGAGCCGTTTCCTCTCGGATAGGGTTCTCTGGATATTGATGGATTTGTTTCTAGGGTAACAGAGACAGAAAGAACAAAGGAATAAGGAGTTCCCGAGTTCCCTTCATGGATCAGTGGTTAATGAACCCGACTAGGATCCATGAGGTTCCAGGTTCAATCCCTGGCCTTGCTCGGTGGGTTAAGGATCCAGCGTTGCCGTGAGCTGTGGTGTAGGTCACAGACGTGGCTCAGATCCCGCGTTGCTGTGGCTGTGTCGTAGGCCAGCAGCTGTAGCTCCTATTCAACCCCTAGCCTGGGAACCTCCATATGCTGTGAGTGGGGCCCTAAAAAAAAAAGAACAAAGTAATAAGATACAGGAGTCCCCATTTTGCCCTTAGGATGGGCCCCTAGAATGCTAATCACTTACCTACACCAGGACTTCCAAAAATAAATATTTTATACTCTGATTCTTAGTTTATCTCTATGCATCCCAGCCTCTTTCCAGAGCCACTCCATCTTGCTGCCACCCTTTGTGGCAGAACCTCCTGCTGCGTTCCTCCATCTCTTCTCTTCATCACCTCTCCATCTATTCTTTCATCCAGATTTCATCTCCAGATGCCCTCCTTCCCCTCAAAGGGATACTCAGCATGTGACCCATACAACTCTTGACATATTGTTAGTCCACAGCACAATTATGGATTCCCTTCCTTTTCATATTTGATATTTCCTTTGCTCTGGCTTAGAGGTTTGTAGGAATTATATGTAGAGAAAGACAGTTTGTCATTCAGGTAGCTGGATAATAAGATGCAATGACTGCATGATGGAAGCTTTCTGTTTTCCCCTCTGACTTGGTATTTCATGGTTCTTCAGAGGTGTGTACAACACAATGTTATGTGATCTTAATCACGCAGATAAAGAGTCAAGGGATCCACTAAAGAAAAGTCTAATTGGACTTTAAAAAGCAAATATAGGCACATGAAAAGATGCTCAACATCACTAATTATTAGAGAAATGCAAATCAAAACAACAGTGAGATATCACCTCACTCCGGCCAGAATGTCCATAATCAAAAAGTCTACAAATAATAGATGCTGAAGAGGGTGTGGAGAAAAAGGAACCCTCCTACACTGTTGATGAAATTTAAAATTTGTGCAGTCACTGCGGACAGCAGTACAGAAGTTCCTTAAAAAAATTAAAAATTGGGAGTTCCCATCGTGGCACAGTGGTTAACGAATCTGACTAGGAACCATGAGGTTGCGAGTTCGATCCCTGCCCTTGCTCAGTGGGTTAACGATCTGGCGTTGCCGTGAGCTGTGGTGAAGGTTGCAGACACGGCTCGGATCCCGCATTGCTGTGGCCCTGGCATAGGCTGGAGGCTGCGGCTCTGATTCAACCCCTAGCATGGGAACCTCCATATGCCGCCGGAGCGGCCCAAGAAATGGCAAAAATACAAAAAAAAAAAAATTAAAAATTGAGTTACCATGTGACCCAGCAACCCCACTTCTGGGCATATATGTGGAGAAGACTAATTTGAAAAGATACATGCACCTCAATGGTCTTTGTAGCACTATTTCCAATAGCCAAGACATGGAAGCAACCTAAATGTCCATCAATAGAGAAATGGATAAAGATAAGGTGGTATACACACACAGGATGGAATATTACTCAGCCATATAAAAGAAAGAAATAATCCCATTTGCAGCAACATGGGTGGACCTAGAGATTTCATATTAAGTGAAGTAAGTCAGACATAGAGAAACAAGTATCGGAGTTCCCATCGTGGCGCAGTGGTTAACGAATCCCACTAGGAACCATGAGGTTGCGAGTTCGGTCCCTGGCCTTGCTCAGTGGGTTAAGGATCTGGCGTTACCGTGAGCTGTGGTGTAGGTTGCAGACGTGGCTCGGATCCCGCGTTGCTGTGGCTCTGGTGTAGGCTGGCGGCTACAGCTCCAATTAGACCCCTAGCCTGGGAACCTCCATATGCCGAGGGAGCGGCCCTAGAAATGGCAAAAAGACAAAAAAAAATAAATAAAATGAAACCACAAGGACCTACTGTGTAACACAGGAAAGTATATGCAACATTTTGTAATAACCTGTAAGGGAAAGGAATCTGAAAAAGAATATATATGAAACTGAATTGCTATGCTCTATACCTGAAACTAACATGACATTGTAAGACTAATATAATTCAAGAGTTTTTTTTAAATGCAAAAAAGCAAATATAATACAACATAGTGCCTACGGTTAATGATACTATATCGTTACATAGGAGTTCCTGCTATGATGCAGAAGGTTAAGGGTCCGGCATTGTCTCTGCAGTGGCATGGGTTCGATCCCCGGACCAGTGCAGTGGGTTAAAGATCCAGCATTGCCACAGCTGGGGGGTAGGTCACAGCTGTGGCTCGGATTTGATCCCTGGCTGAGGAACTTCCATATGCTGTGGATGAGGCCAAAAAAGAGAAAAAAAAATATTGTATTTTATACTCCAAAATTTGCTAAAAGGGTAGTTCTCATGTTGTCTCCTTATCTCCCCCCAAATAAATGAAGAAGATAGGAGGAGGCTTTTGGAGGTGATGACTATGTTTATGGCATCAATTGTAGTGACAATTTCAAGAGTGTGTACTTATCTCCAAACTCATTGAGTTGTATACATTACATACGTACAGTTTTTTGTATGTCAATCATACCTCAATAAAGCTGTTTTTTCAAAAAGCAAACATAGGTAGTTCCTGTCTTGGCTCAGCAGTAAGGAACCCGACTAGTATCCTTGAGGACGCATGTTCAATCCCTGGCTGTGGTCTAGGCTGGCAGCTGCAGCTCCAATTCAGCCCCTAGCCTGGGAACTTCCATATGTTACAAGTGCAGCCCTAAAAAGCAAAAAAAAAAAAAAAAAAAAAAAGCGAACATAACTGGGAGTTCCCACTGTGGCTCAGAGCAGGTTAAGAACCCGACATAGTGTCCATGAAGATGAGGGTTCAATCCCTGGCCTCACTCGGCGAGTTCAAGATCTGGCATTGCAGCAAGCTGCAGCATGGGTCACAGATGCAGCTTAGATCTGGTGTTGCTCTGGCTGTGGCACAGACCAGCAGCTGCAGCTCCGATTTGACCTCTAGCCTGGGAACTTCCTTATGCTACAGGTGCGGCCCTAAAATAAAAAGGAAAAAAAAAAAAACAATTGGGTAGAGGTCAGGGTCTCTGTATCATTTCTTACAACTGCATGCGAATCTACAATTATCTCAAAATAAAGTGTAATTTTTAAAAAGCAAATACAAGAAGACCTTTATATATAGGATAGAGTCTGGAGTTTCTGAGAGAAAGAGATCAGCAGATAATCAGGTTCTGTTTCCCTCAAAGGTCAAAGGAAACTCTGGTTCTGAGCACAGAAACGGTGACCTTATCAATATTCAATTGATTAAAGGTAAAAGAAGAAAAACAAAGGCAAAAAATACAGGAAGAAGAATGAGATCTTTCTCATGGTGTTTGTTCTCTTTTTTGACCCTCAACGTGATTTTTTTCCCCTCGGTTGGGTCCACTGCTGTAACTGAAGCAGCCACATCATTTGATGGGGATGGTCAGCTTAACTCTAAACAGAAGGAATCTCCCCCAAGTGATGATTTATTTTTTTTTTAAAAAAGGACTTAGCATCCTCTGGGCCTCTTCCCGCATGGTTGCTCACGCTCTCTCTCTCTCCATTCCCATCACATCATCCAAAGATTGGATTTCATCCTGTTTTCTATAGAAGACAGACCAGGCTTGCCTGGAAAGAAAACATCCCTGGAGAGATTAGACTCTGACTAATTCTCATTTCCAGCATCTAAAGGCAAAGGATTAGATTAAAACATAATAACGTAATACTGTGCCCCAACTGCACTACCCAAACTCTCTAGCATATGGCATTTAAATTTTTTTTTTCTTTTTGCTTTTTGGGGCCACACCCGTGGCATATGGAGGTTCCTAGGCTAGGGGTCAAATCAGAGCTGCAGCTGCCCTCGTACACCACAGCCACAGCCACATCAGATCCGAGTCACGACTGCGACCTACACCACAGCTCACGGCAATGCCAGATCCTTAACCCACTGAGTGAGCCAGGGATTGAACCCACAACCTCATGGTTCCTAGTTGAATTCGTTTCTGCTGCTCCACGATGGGAACTCCGCATTTTTAAAATTTATTTATTATTTTTAGGGCCACTCCTGCAGCATATGGAAGTTCCCAGGCTAGCGGTTGAATCGGAGCTACAGCTGTTGGCCTACACCACAGCCGCAGCAACAGGATCCGAGCCACATTTTTGACCTACACTACAGCTTACCACCAGATCCTCACCCCACTGAGCAAGGCCAGGGATCGAACCCACAACCTTATGGTTCCTAGTCGGAACTCCCATTTTTAATGGCGACCAGCCAAGGCAGTTCTCTCTCTCTCTCTCTCTCTCTGTCTCTCTCTCTCTCTCTCTCTCTCTCTCTTTTTTTTTTTTTTTTTGGCTTTTTTCTATTTCTTGGGCCGCTCCCACGGCATATGGAGGTTCCCAGTCTAGGGGTCGAATCAGCCATAGCCACTGGCCTACGCCAGAGCCACAGCAACGCGGGATCCAAGCCGCATCTGCAACCCACACCACACCTCACAGCAATGCCGGATCCTTAACCCACTGAGCAAGGGCAGGGACGGAACCCGCAACCTCCTGGTTCCTAGTCGGATTCGTTAACCACTGCGCCACGACGGGGACTCCCCAAGGCAGTTCTTAGAAGCAGATGGTAGGTTCTGTATTGGTGGAAGTCCCTGTACACCTAGAAAGAGAACAAGAGGAATAACTTAGATTTCAAGCAGAAAAAAAGGCTTCTGGTTTTCCTTTCTGTTCTGATGTAAACATTCAAAGCCTTTTAAGTCTCACACGGTCACATGGTCACATGTGTCACATGGGTCTTTGTTCAAGCTGGGGGGTGGGGGCAGAGATGCCCTTTTGTTATAGCTCGCACTTGTGGCTAAAGGGGCCCAGGAACTACCATTAAGCAGAGCAAGGCTGAGCTTTCACTTCCTGTTCCTCCTGACACCCTTCGATAGGTCTTTCACTGCTCCTCTCTTCTTATTTTATCTCCTTTCTCTTCTTTTTTTTTTTTCCTGTCTTTTTGCCTTTTCTTGGGCTGCTCTGGGGGCATATGGAGGTTCCCAGGCTAGGGGTCCAATCGGAGCTGTAGCCACCAGCCTATGCCACAGCCACAGCAACGTGGGATCTGAGCCGCGTCTGCAACCTATACCACAGGTCACGGCAATGCTGGATCCTCAACCCACTGAGCAATGCCAGGGATCAAACCCGCAACCCTATGGTTCCTAGTCGGATTCGTTAACCACTGCGCCATGACGGGAACTCCTCTCCTTTCTCTTCTTTACCCTGTCTCCTTCCATTTCTTCTTTTCCCCCAGCCCAGAAAGTTACTCTTAAACTCAGCCTAACCATGCTTGAATAGTGCCACCTGACTGGGAAATGCGCAGGTATTTTCATCAGTCTCTCGTCATATTCCCCTCCTCCTTTGGGTCGGCTCCCACCTCTGGGGTGAGTCATCCTAGTCACCCCGAATCGCCCACAGAGTGACACACGTGAATCTGGCTGCCTTGTGGCTAGCAGAGGGAAGATGGGGGAAATGGCTTACCTGTGCCAAGGGACACTTCTCGGCTATTCTCCAACCCTAACAGGGAGGCACAGTTGCAGTAGGGCGGCTCTAACATTTCCCTGCTTTCTGACTTCCTCTCATTCCCACCTGCTAGGATTCTTGACTAATCCCATGGGCAGGTGAAAAAAAAGACACCTGCAAAAATGGCTATTGCTTCCTAGATTGCTATAACCACCAGCGAGAGCAAGGTTAGAGGTCTGGGTGTTTCCATCGTGGCGCAGCAGAAACAAATCCGACTAGGAACCATGAGGTTGTGGGTTGGATCCCTGGCCTCGCTCAGTGGGTTAAAGATCCAGCGTTGTCATGAGCTGTGGTGTAGGTCAAAGATGCGGCTTGGATCTGGCATTGCTGTGGCTGTGGTGTAGGCCGGTGGCTACAGCTCCGATTAGACCCCAGCCTTGGAACTTCCATATGCCACGGGTGCAGCCCTAAAAAGACAACGAGACAAAAAAATTTAATAAAATTTAAAAAAAAATTGAAGTTAGATCACGGAATTCCTGTTGGGCTGCAGCGGAAATGAATCTGACTAGTATCCGTAAGGACTCAGATTCCATCCCGGGCCTCACTCAGTGGGCCAGGGATTCAGCATTGCTGTGAGCTGTGGTGTAGGTCACAGACGCGGCTCGGATCCTGTGTTGCTGTGGCTGTGGTGTAAGCCAGCAGCTGTAGCTTCCATTCAACCCCTAGCCTGGGAACCTCCCTCTGCCATGGGTGCAGCACAGAAAAAAAAAAAAAAAGCAAAAATAAATAAATAAAAAAAAATTGAGGTTACATCACATCATTCCTCATGGAATATTCCCCCATGGCTCCCAGTTTCACTCATAGTAAAAGCTAAAGTTTGTATAAAGCTTTACACCATTCAGCTCCCCTCCCCCTGAACCCCATCATTCTTATTATTTTCCAACTCTGCTCCCATCACACTGGTCTCCCTGCTTTTCCTTAAATACACCTGTTCCCACCCTGGGGCCATTGCACTGTCTCCCCCTCTGCTTGGAAAACTCTCTCCCTGGATATTGACATGGATCGCTTCCTTGCTTCCTACGGGTTTCTGCTCAAATGCTATCTCCTCAGAGAATCCTTACTCACGTTACTGTTTCTCTTAACAAATATCACCATCTGCTGAATTACAATTTTATTTGATTAATGTCTGTCTCCTCCCAGTGTAAACTTCTTGGGAGCAGCAACTTTGTTTCATTCACTGCTCCATTCAATAGCATTTAGAAGAGTGCCTGGCACATAATGTTCAAGTAATATTTTCTAAATGAATAAGTGAATGAGTAGTGGGTTTTGGTTTTGTTTTTGGTTTTGTTTTGTTGTGTTTTGTTTTGGTCTTTTTGCCTTTTCTACAGCCGCTTCTGTGGCATATGGAGGTTCACAGGCTAGGGGTCTAATCAGGGCTGTAGCTGCTGGCCTACGCCGGAGACACAGCAACGTGCGATCCAAGCCGCGTCTGCGACCTACATCACAGCTCATGGCAACGCTGGATCCTTAACCCCTTGAGTGAGGCCAGGGATCAAACCCGCAACCTCATGGTTCCTAGTCGGATTCGTTAACCACTGAGCCACGACGGGAACTCCCTAAATGAATAAGTGAATGGATGAATGAACCTCTTTACCAAGACTTCTCCAAACAGATAGCATCATATAGAACAAGGCCTCCGTAATGCTTGGGCAAAGCAGTGGAAAAGACCTGCTCACCCCAAAACAAAACAGATCCGCATCTCAGTGAAGAGTAGCCTTTGTATCAGAATAAACATTGACCACTCTGCACCTGCTTTGCTATGCCTGGTCCTTATACCTGGAAGTAGGGATATGAACTTTTTTTTACAGATGCACAAAATGATGAGGCTCAGAGAATTTAAGCCACATTTCCAAGGCCACCTCTTTGGTAAAAATTCATCTGCTCATCATTCATTTGTTCATTCCTTCAACATTTACTGAGCACAGGTATAGATACTGGAAATACACAGTGAACAAAACTGCATGAATTTCCTGCCCTTCACAGAGCTTAAACTCCAGTGGTGTAAATGATCCTATGAGCAAATGATGCTTAGTTGCTGTTTTATTGACTTGATTTGTAAAAAAAATTTTTTTCTTTTTTATTGCTTTTTAGGGCCGCACCCACAGCATATGGAAATTCCCAGGCTAGGAGTTTAATCGGAGCTAGAGCTGCCGGCCTACACCACAGCCACAGCAACGCCAGATCCGAGCCACGTCTGTGACCTACACTACAGCTCACTGGCAGCGCTGGATCCTTAACCCACTGAGCAAGGCCAGGGATCGAACCCACAACTTCATGGTTCCTAGTCGGATTCATTTCTGCTGCACCATGACGAGAAGTCCTAAAAAATTTTTAAAATTTTTGGCTGCACCCGAGGCATATGGAAGTTCCTGGGCCAAGGATTGAATCTGAGCTGCAGAGACAATCCTGGATCCTTAACCCATTGTGCTACAGCAGGAACTCCAAGAACCAATCCTTTAAAAATGCATATTCCCATCTTGTAGGTCTGGGGTACCCAGGTGCTGTTGGCATTGCTGGTCCATGGACCATACTTGGAACAAAATCTTAGGGTAAACACACTCCCTCAAGGAAATCAGAAAAACTACTTGGCTCTTGTCCTTTCATATAACACAGTCTAGACAGAAGGGCTAATTACAGCATGTGGAGCAAATTTCAAGTTACCAAGACTTGGGATTTTCTGGCAGGCGTGTTGAACAGGGCACTGGGAACTCTAGAAGCAGATGGTATTCAGAGAGGTAGCTGGGCAGGCAGCACTAGGAAGTAAGTCGCAAGGTTTCAAGGCCACAGCCATTGGAGAATTGCAGTTCCTGGGGAAGGGGAGGAAAAGGATTGGAACTAACAGATTCCCAGGTACGAGAGATTATCAAGGCCCAAAGAGAAGCTCAGGAATAACAGGCCAGAATCAGAACAGAGATAGAAAACAGGAGGAGTTTCTGTTGTGGCTCAGCCGGGTAAGAACCCGACATAGTGCCTGTGAGCACGTGGGTTCAATCCCTGGCCTCTCTCAGTGGGTTAAGGATCTGGCATTGCTGCAAGCTGTGTTGTAAGTCACAGAGAGGGCTCGGATCCAGCGTGGCTGTGGCTGTGGCCCTTTGAATTAGAGGTCCTTCGATTGCTGGAGGGCAAGATTGGTCCCAGATGGGGCAGAGCTCACTGGGCCTCTAGGTTGGGCTTCAAGGGGCTTTAGAGGAATTATGGAAAGAGGTGGGCTTTGGGGACAGGAAACTAAGCAGATCCCACACTGCTCCTATCAGGAATTCTCAGAACTCACCAAGAGGTGGAAAGTGTGTTGGGCTTTGTTTTGAACGGCATGGTCCAAAAAGAGGAAGTTTAATATTGATTATTGGCCGGAGATAATGAAAAAAGAAAAGCAACAACTCACTGATTTCCCTCTTATCTGTCAGCCTGGAAAACTCTTGGATGAGAAGAATATTAAACTAATATTAGGAAGGAAGAGATAGCAGGGAGCTCTGTTGCAAGCGAACTGATGGGAGAGACTGACAAAAGAAGACAAATAGAATCTGGTCTTTATAAAACCATGCCCTTGATGAGATGAGAGGAAATGTAGGAGGAACCCGAGGAAGCCAGAACCTAACACTGCAAATGTCACCCCAGTCTCTGTGCCCCAAGTGAACTTTGCAAAGAAGGGTGACTAAGCCCCAGCTTCCTGGAAACTCACTGAGCAGAGCGGCCAAGAGAGTCTGAAGGAGCTGGAGAGGCAGTGCAGCCCCGCTGACTCAGAGCTGGACACTGGGAGCAGTACTGACTAGGAATGTGGCTTCCAGGGCCAGACAGACCTAGGTCCAAATTCCCACTCTGCCCCTTGGCTTCTCTGGGTCTCGGCTTCCCCATCGATAAATAGGAATGATAATGAAATCACCTATATGACAGAGCTTTGGTGAAAATTCAGTTACTCAATGCACAGAAAGTGTTTAGAACAGTGCCTGGCACAGCTGTAAGTGTCTGATAGGTGTTAGCTGTTAACTGTTGTTGCAACAGGGAAGGGCTGGAAGGAACAAGAGAACCTGGCACCCTCATTGGCTAGAAACCAAACACGACCTCCAGAGAGAAGCAGGCAATTACTGCAGGTCACCAGTGCGCGCAGAGCAAGGCTCAGAACAGAAACCAGAACTCCTGAACTCTGTGCTCTTCCTACCACACAACACTGCCTTTTCAGAGGAGTGGCTTCTCAACTTAGATCACAAATACATTTTACGGAGTTCCCATTATGGCTCAGCAGTAAGGATCCTGATTAGTATGCATAAGGACGTAGGTTCAATCCCTGGCCTCACTCAGTGGGTTAAGGATCTGGCACGGCTGTGGCTGTGGTGTGGGCTGGCAGCAGCAGCTCTGATTCGACCCCTAGCCTGGGAACTTCCATATGCTACAGGTGCAGCCCTAAAAAAAAAAAAAAATACATTTTACACTGTAATCCATACATACACATGTGTATATAACTGACAAAATTTGCATGAAATAATACTTTGCCATTCTACGTTCGTTTACTCCAGTAGTTCTTATTCTATTCTTTGAACAACAGCGATAATAATAATAATTAGGTGAGTTCCCTAATGGCTCAGTGGGTTAAGGATCCAGCGTTGTCACTGCTGCAACTCAGGTCGCTGCTGATGGCACAGGTTCCATCACCAGGCCTGGAACTTCCACATGACATGGGCATGGCCAAAAATAACATTTGTGGAAAAAAACCCCGACCAGATCAGGAGCCAAGAGAAGGAACTGAATAAAGCCACCTGGAGAATATTATACCTGTGAGGGATGACACGGGTGAAGAGCCCACAAGAGCCACGTGGATACCTATCAGATGGAGGACAGAGAGGCCAAATCTGCCCACTGATACTAAATAATCGTATCTCTTTCTTTCCTCTATTCACCATCACCACATCACACCGTTCCTATTCAGAAGAAATCAGAAGCATAAGGGAGAAGGATTGAAGGGCAGAGTTCAAGTCCCTCTGGCCATAGGACATGTCTCAGCTGAGGGGCACAGGAAAACATGCTCTGAATCCAAAGTGAGATTGAAGGGAGTTCCTGTCGTGGCGCAGTGGTTAACGAATCCGACTAGGAACCATGAGGTTGTGGGTTCGGTCCCTGGCCTTGCTCAGTGGGTTAAGGATCCGGCGTTGCCGTGAGCTGTGGTGTAGGTCGCAGATGCGGCTCGGATCCCGTGTTGCTGTGGCTGTGGTGTAGGCCGGCAGCTGTAGCTCCGATTCGACCCCTAGCCTGGGAACCTCCATATGCCACGGGAACGGCTCAAGAAAAGGCAAAAAGACAAAAAACCAAAAAACAAAAAACGAAATGAGATTGAAGATTTCAAGTAGGATGAGACTGGGTTGAACACCATGTGCTATAATATTGGCTAGAAAGCCATCCATGATGCCCATATGGTGTCATTTAAGGTAAGGGAAAGAGATTTGAGCTAATTAAAAACATTAATTGTAGAAGGAAACATTTCATGTTGGTCACCCTGTGTTCAGATGGCTCAATAACCTCTTCACATTTGTTTTTGTTTGTTTACATTTGTAACGATATGCACAGGTAGATATTTATACACAGAAATAATGTTTTCATTAACAGGGAATTGATCATATAAATTAGCATAGAGCTGTATGATAGATTGCCATGTCACATTTGAAAATTATGAACTATATCTGTAGTGCTGATGGGAAATCTCAAATGTATATACTTTTCTTGACAAAATAAAAATACAGAGGTGTGTCTATGGATTTGGTTATTCTGGACATTTCATATGACTAGAACCATGCAATATGTGGTATATTACATCTGGCTTCTTTCATTGATGTTTTTCAAGGTTCACCCATGTTGTAACATGAGTTAGTGCTTCATTCCTTTTTATGGCCAAATAATATTCCATCACATGGATGTATCACATTTGTTCATCCAGTCATAAATTGATGGAAATCTGGGTTGTTTCTAAATTCTGGTCATTTTGAATACTTCTGCTATGAACATCCATGTACAAGTTTTTGTGTGGACAAGTATTTTCAGGTCTCTTGGGTACGTACCTAGGAGTGGACTTGTGAATCATGTGTTAACTCTGTATTTAACTTTTTGAGGCTCTGCCAAACGGTTATGCAAAGTGGCTGCACATTCACAAAAGCAATGTATGAAGGTTCCAATTTCTCTGTATCCTCATCAAAACTTGTTATTATCAGTCTTTTTAATTATAGCCATCCCAGTGGATGTGAAGCAGTATCTCATTATGGTTTTAATTTTTATTTCCCTAATGAGTAGTGATGTTGAGCATATTTTCATGTGCTTATCTACCACTGGTATATCTTCTTTGGAGAAATGTTTATTCAACTTCTTTCCTCACTTTAAAAAGTGAATTATATAAATTTGAGATGGCAAAATATAAAAATGAAAGTATTTAAAATATAAAAGTATTCATAAAGTCTCACCTTGTGGGCAGAATTTTATGTAATATTATGTAACGTTAAATTACAAAATTAAAAATTGTCAAAGATAACATAATTTTAAAGATGGTGTGTAGAGGGAATTTTATTTATTTATTTATTTTGTTTTTTGCCATTTCTTGGGCCGATCCCGCAGCATATGAAGGTTCCCAGGCTAGGGGTCGAATCGGAGCTATGACCACTGGCCTATACCAGAGCCACAGCAACGCGGGATCCAAGCCACATCTTCGACCTACACCACAGCTCACGGCAACACCCGATCGTTAACCCACTGAACAAGGCCAGGGATCGAACCTGCAACCTTATGGTTCCTAGTCGGATTTGTTAACCACTGCGCCACAACGGAAACTCCAGTAGAGGGAATTTTAAATTGCACTTGACCATTGCCACATGATTTGTAACTCTAACTGGTAAACCGAGATTGCTACTAGACTTGCTGAGAATATTCTTGAATTATTGGAGTTTTGAATGTTGCAAAATCTTCATGAAGACTCTGGAATAAAATACAGCCACCTTCTATAATCAGAACAGGCTTCTGAAAGGAAACATGATAGTTGCCTTTTATTTATTTATTTATTTTTTATTATTTTACTTTTTAGGGCTGCACCTGAGGCATATGGAGATTCCCAGGCTGGGGGTCGAATCAGAGCTACAGCTGCCGGCCTACACCACAGCCACAGCAATGCCAGATCCGAGCCGCATCTGCGACCTACACCACAGTTCACGGCAACGCCGGATCCTTAACCCACTGATCGAGGTCAGTGATCCAACCCGCAACCTCATGGTTCCTAGTTGGATTCGTTTCCACTGCGCCATGATGGGAACACGGAAGGTTGCCTTTTAAAAACATGGTTTTAAGATGTCTGACATAGAGATTTAAGCACATCAGTAGTTCACTGGTGGCTTAGTGGTTAAGGATCCGGTGTTGTCACTGCTGTGACGCAAGTTCAATCCCTGGCCTGGGAACTTCTGCATGCTGCAGAAGAGCCAGAGAGGGTGAGAGCAAGATCGAAGTCACAGTCTTTTATAACCTAATCTTAGGAAAGACATCCCAGCACTTTTGCCTTATTCTATTGTTGAATTCCAGCCATTAGTTCTAGCCCACACTGGAGGGGAAGTGTTTACACCAAAACCAGGACGTGCGGATCATTGGGAGCCATTTTAGAAGGTGACTATCAGAGCAATAGAAATCATTCAAAATTAAACATAAAAAGAAAAGAGAGAGTTCCCGTCGTGGCTCAATGGTAACAAACCCGACGATGTGTCCATGCGGACGAAGGTTTGATCCCTGGCCTCGGCTCAATGGGTTGAGGATCCCGTGTTGCCATGAGCTGTGGTGTAGGTGGAAGATGTGGCTCAGATCCTGCTTTGCTGTGGCTGTGGCGTAGGCCAGCAGCTACAGTTCTGATTCTACCCCTAGCCAGGGAACCTCCATATGGCTTGGTGTGTCCCTAAAAGAAAGAAAGAAAGAAAAGAATTTTACAAAAATGACAGAGCATCAATAAGCTGTGGGACTACTTCAAGTGGCCTAATATACACGTAATTAGACAGCTGAAGGAGAAGAGCAGTGGGAAAAAGAAAAAACATTTGAAGAGATAATGGCCCCAAATTTTTTCTTTTTTTTATCTTTTTGTCTTTTTAGGGCCACACCCACAGCATATGGAGGTTCCCAGGCTATGGCTCAAATTGGAGCTGTAGCTGCCGGCCTACCCCACAGGCACAGCAACGCCAGGTCCCAGCCATGTCTTTGACTTACACTGAAGCTCACAGCAATGCTGCATCCTTAACCCACTGAGCGAAACCAGGGATCAAACCCATGTTCTCATGGACACTAATTGGCTTTGTTACCGCTGGGCCACAATGGGAACTCTGGTCCCAAATTTTCTAAATTTGATTAAAACTATACGTCTACAGATACGGAGACTCAACTAACTTCAATCACGAGGAAGACAAAAATAACTATACCAAGACACATCATAATCAAATTGCTCAAAATCAGTCAGAAGGAGAAAAATCTTAAACACAACCAGAGGGAAAGAAGACCTGTTTCTGTATGGAAAAACAAAAACTAAGGAAGGAAACAGGTTTTTCATGAGAAAATTACCAGTGGGAAGGCAGTGAAGGAACATCTTTAATGTAGTGGGAAAAATTATCAACTTTTAGATTCCACACCAAGTGAAAATATCTTTCAAAACAAAACATTGCTCCTCATCACAAGGAAAAAAAATTTTGTAACTATGTACAGCAACAGATGGTAATTAGACTTATTGTGATGATGTTTCCCAGTGTATACAAATTTTGAATCATTATGTATACAATTTATCATATACATTACATAAATATTGTCATTATGTATACACATGTATATATATACATTATGTATACACATATACAAAATACAATATACAAACATTGAATTCATTACACCTGAAACTAATATAATGTCATATGTCAGCTATACTTCAATTAAAAAAAAAACAAAAACAAAAAGCATTGCCAAAAGAAACTAAAGAAGACATAAATAAATGGAAACACATCCTTCATAGATTCATGGATTGGGAGACTTAATATTTGTTTCTTCAGATATTTATTTGGAAAAAAAAATGAGCTTCCTAAATTGGGAATAGTTAACTACCATATTAACTATTCACTGAACATTTTTGGATGTCTTGTTTTTTTCTGTATTTAAAATTACTTTTTCATATGTCTTTAATCCATTTTGAGTTAATTTTTGTGAGAGCTGTAAAATTGGGGTCCTGTTTCATTCTTTTGCATGGAGGTAATCCAATTTTCCCAACATAGTTAGAAATTTAATATTATGAAGATGTCAGTACTACCCAGAATGGATCTAGAGATTTTTAAAAAAATCCTAAAGTTCATATGGAATCCCACAGGACCCAAATAGCCAAAATAATGTTGAAAAAGTGGAACAAAGCTGAAGAAGTCACACTTTCTGATTTCAAAATTTACTACAAAGCTATAGTAATCAGAACAGTGTGGTACTAAAAATATAAAATGTTAAGATACTAAAATGCTTATCAGCAACCATGGAAAAAATATTTACCCAAGTTCATAGCAATTTCTTTTTGGGGCTGCACTTGTAACATATGGAAGTTCTCAGGCTATCAAGTTGGAGCTGCACCTACACCACAGATGCAGGTGGCTGGCCTATACCACAGCCACAGCAATGCCAGATCTGAACTGCATCTGCAGATTACACCACAGCTCACAGCAATGCTGGATCCTTAACCCACTGAGTGAGACTGGGGATTGAACCCGCATCCTCATGGATACTAGTCAGGTTCTTAACCTGCTGAATCATATCGGGAACTCCTCATAACAATTTCTAATCCATAATCAAAAGGCAAAAAACAAAACCAAAAACAGTGTGGTACTGGCATAAAGATGGACATATAAGAGGTCCCTGGTGGCCTAGTTAAGGATCTGGCATTGTCACTGCTGTGGCATGAGTTTGATCCCTGGCCCTAGAACTTCTGCTTGCTGCAGGCACAACCAAAAAAAAAAAAAAAAAAAAAGGAAAAAGACAGACATATAGACCAATTGAATAGAATAAAAAGAGCCTAAAAATAAATCCTTGTATATATGGCCAAATGATTTTTCCAAGACCAATCAATGGGGAAAGAACAGTCTTTCCAATAAATGGCACCAGGAAAACCGGATATCCACATGCAAAATTTGGACCCTTGTTTAATACCATATTACCAATTAACTACCAATTAATGAGACAAATTACCAATTAATGAGAGTTGACATTAAATTAATATCAAAAGGAAAATAAGGGAATATTATCAATGATTTTATTCATAAAACGTAAACATTGTAGATGAAATGCGCAAATTCCCTGATAGACACATTCTGTTAAAACTCACTCAAGAAGAAATAGATAACTTGAATAGCATTGTACCTATTAAAGAAATTGAATTTGCAGTCAAAACCCTTCCCACAGGGAAACCCCAGGCCCAGATTGCTTTGCTGGTGAATTCTACCAAACATTTAAGGAAGAAATAATATAAATTCTACCCAAAGCCTTCGAGAAAATTTAAGAGGAGGGAAACCTTCCAAACTTATTTTATAAGAACAGCATTACCAAAGCTGGTACAAAAGAAGGAAGCTACGGGAGTTTCTGTTGTAGCTCACCGGTAATGAACCCGACTAGTATCCATGAGGATTTCAAGATCCCTGGCCTTGCTCAGTGGGTTAAGGATCTGGCGTTGCTGTGGCTGTAGTGTAGACCAGCAGTTGTAGCTCTGATTCAACTACGAGCCTGAGAACTTCCACAAGCAAAAAAAAAAAAGAAAAGAAAGCTACTGACCAATGTCCCTCATGAACCCAGAAGCAAATATTCTAAACCAGATTTTAGCAATTCGAATCCAATAATATGAAAAAGGAGAATACATTATGATCAGAGTTTATCTCAGAAATGTAAGATTTGTCTGATATTTGAAAATCAATGTAATTCATCATGTTAACAAATAGCAAGTGAAAAATCATATGATTATCTCAATAGACTGCAGAAAAAAAAATTGGCAAAATCCAACATCCATTCCTGATAAAGATTCAAAGCAAACTTGGAATAGAAGGGAACGCCTTTAATTTGACAAAGAACAACAACAACAAAAAAAAAATCACAATTTATGTGAAAGATTTAAGTTGTGTTCCACAGGCAGAATTTCTTCTTCCTCAAGGAAATCTCAGTTCTGCTCTTAAGGCCATTCAGTTGATTGAATCAAGCCCACCCAGATTTTTTAGGATAATTTCCTTTACCTGATGTCAGCTGATTGTAAACATTAATTACATCTAAGATATCTTCACAGCAATGTGACTTCTGAGAAATCTAGAGCAGTGCTTCCCTTTGCAAGGCATTGGCAGGCCTAGCAAATGGTCGCATCTGTACCGTACCCTTGCAGGCCCAGGTGACTGGCCTGGGGGCTTCTCTGTCATCCTGGCACAAGGGTTAGGAAGCTCTGAGCTAAAGCAATTGAGACCAGATTCTCTCGTCTGAGCATCTCAAGGCCTTGACAACCTGTCCCAGCCTGCTATTCTTCCATTATTCCCTCTCCCTTCCCCTCTATCTAATCAAGGCTTATTCACTCCAGTCTATGGGTTTTTAAATTGCGATCCAGTAAAAGCATCTAAGGTTTGATGGAAGCTAGGACAGTTTAAAAAACACTGCTCTGGGCCACACTGACCTCTTTCTCCCCTGATCTTGTCTTGTTTTGTTTGTCATGCATCACATTCAGCTTTATATTTTAACATTTCATAGGTTATATCTTTTTTTTTTTGTCTTTTCAGGGCCACACCAGTGGCATATGGAGGTTCCCAGGCTAGGGGTCCAATTGGAGCTGTAGCTGCCGGCCTATGCCACAGCAACGCCAGATCCTTAACCTACTGAGCGGGGCCAGGGATTGAACCTACAACCTCATGGTTCCTAGTTGGATCTGTTTCCATTGCACCACGATGGGAACTCCCAGGTTATATCTTTTTATTGAGGTAACATTGGGTTATAGCATTGTATACATTTCATCTGTACAATATTGTATTTGTTCTTCTGTATACACTAGATTGCGCTCGCCACCAAATGTTGAATTTCCATCCATCACTATGCAGTTGGCTCAGTTTGCCCTCCCTCCACCGCCTTTCCCTGCTGGTTGCCACTACGCTGGTCTCTGTATCTCTGTGTTCGCTTTTGTTTAGTTTGGTTTGCTCACTTTTGATTATTATTTGTATGTTCCACATATGAGTGAAATCATATGGTATTTGTCTTTCTCCATCTTTTTTCATTTAGAATAATACGCTCAAGTTCTATCCATGTTGTCCCAAATGCCAGACTTCATCTTTTTATGGCTGAATGCTATTCCATTGTATATATACACCACCTCTCTTTATTCATTCATCTGTAGATGTGCATTTAGGTTGCTTCCTTATCTTGGCTATTGTAAATAATGCAACAAACATAGGGTTGTATATATCTTTTTGAATTAGTATTTTTGTCTTCTTCAGGTAAATATCCAGAAGTGGAATTGCTAGATTGTATGGTATTTCTATTTTCAATTTTTTGAGGAACCTCCATACTGTTTTCCATAGTGGCTGTACCAACTTACATTCCCACCAACAGCGTAGTTGGGTTCTTATAGGTTTTATCTTGACTTGACTTCCCAGTGAAATTGGAAGGTTTTGGAAAGCACAGTGCCAAGCTCATTCCTAGCATGTAATAAACACTCATTGAATGAATTAACTAATGTGTGAATAGTTAACATGGATTGATTACGGTGTGCCAGATACCATGTTAAACAGTTTGCCTGTATCTTCTCACTCAATGCCCACAACAAACTTCTGAAATGGGTTTTGTGAATATACTCTTTTCATAAGTGAGGGAAGTGATGTTCAGAAGATGGAAGTGATGTATTCAAGGTCACGCGGTCCATAAGTGGCTGGCTGGTAGTTAAACTCTTACTAGTCTCAAAGGTAGCATGATTCAGAGAAGGAGAATTGTTAAGGGCTTTCAAGATTTGCAGTTCTGAGGGACCAGATGTTCTCAGACAGAGCTGACAGGTGAAGTTTCCCAAAAGCAGGGACAACACGTTAATTTGAGCTTTATTGAAGAAAGAAAGAAATGGAAACCATCACCAAATGGAACCATCGTTGGTTCACTGTCTGTTGGCACTCTCCCCCCTTCCACGCCTTTTGTCAGACACCCAGCAAGTTTCAATTAAGTGAGAGCAGTAGCCTGCCTTCATTCACAAAGGCCTAATTAAGCAACTATTTGCAAAGAAGTTTTCCACGGTTCCCAGAGACTAAAATATGTACACGTGAACCAGCTATTTATGTAGAAGTGTGCACAGTGCCTGGCATGTACACAAGAGACACTCACTAAATGAATCATTCATGCATTCATGTTATTGTTGGTGTTAATAAAAAAAGAATGTGTATCAAGTGCCTAATATGCACAATGTTCTGGGTGATTTCACAGATCCCGACTCACATAATCCTCACAACCATCCCCTGAACTAGATAATTTCATTGCATTTTAAAAAATGAAGATATAGGAGTTCCCGTCATGGCTCAGTGGTTAACGAATCCGACTAGGAACCATGACATTGCAGGTTCGATCCCTGGCCTTGCTCAGTGGGTTAAGGATCCGGCATTGCCATGAGCTGTGGTGTAGGTCGCAGATGCGGCTCAGATCTGGCGTTGCTGTGGCTATGGTGTAGGTCAGTGGCTACAGCTCCGATTCAACCCCTAGCCTGGGAACCTCCATATGCCGTGGGAACAACCCAAGAAATGGCAAAAAGACAAATAAATAAATAAAATAAAAAATGAAGAAATAAAATCTCAGAGCCACACCGATCTGATACCAAAACCCAATACCAATAAGTAAGATATATGTTGATACAAATAAACGGATCATAAAGGAACACAGCAAGCAGTTCTTATAGATACCCTAGAAACAATGCCTATGGTTTGAATTCAACTGTAGGATGAAATTTATTCAAAGTTTTTGGTGGCTGACACCAGAAGCTCAACCAGACTTTATAGAAAATAGCAGTTTGGAGAAGAGATATTCTAGCCGCCAGGAGCCAAAGTCTATTTGAGACCAGCCTAAGGCCCATTTCACAGCAGGTCACAGGACTCTGTCCTACCCCTAACACAAGAAATATGGCCAATATTTTATAATAACTACAAATGGAGCCTTTAAAAATTGGGAATCACTATATTGTATACGTGTTGTTTATATAATATTGAACAGGAACTATACTTCAATAAAAACAAAACAAAACCTCCTTGCTGGGTTACAGCCAGTGAAGAAAAAGCCAGTGAACCATGGAGTCTTTGGGGAAAAAAAATAAAGTTATCTATTCAAAATATAGTGTTCTGCCAGAGTCTGCTTCTTGACGCCCCACAATATCGATCCTCATATTTTTCTACAGGAATAGGAATTTTAACTCCATATGATAGGCCAGGTAGAGATTGCATTTTCCAACATCCAAGGCAGGTGGATGTGGCTGAATAACTGGGTTCTTAGCAAAAACGATTCAAGTTGAAGGGATATGTGCAACTTCTGAGTGGTACCCTTAAAAGAAAGAAGCATAGATTCCATTCCTCTCCATAAGTGAGGGAGATTCAGAGGCACAAAATTGCAGTTGCAAAGTAAAATCAATGCTATTTTTTTTTTTTTTTGGCTGAACCTGGGTCAGGGATGGAATCCGAGCCGCCCCAGTGACAACGCCAGATCCTTAACCCACTGTGCCACAGCAACTTCTGGCTGCAAAACAAAATGAATCACGGATATGAAGTGTACAGTGTGGGGAATATAGTCAGTAACTACGTAATATCTGTATATGGTGACTTATTGTAACCAGACTTAACAAGTTGAAATGTATAGAAATACCAAATCACTTCACTACGTTAGGAACTAACGTAGTGTTTGGGTCAATTCTATTTCAGAAACAAACTCATAGAAAAAGAAATGGTATTTGTAGCTACCAGAGGCAGGGGGTGGAGGGAAGGAGGAATTGGATGTAGGTAGTCAGAAGGTACAAACTTCCAGACATAAGATAAATAAGTACAAGGTATGTAATGCACAACATGATTAATACCGTTAACACTGCTGTATGTTATCTACAAAAGTTGTGGAGTTCCCGTCGTGGCACACTGGAAATGAATCCAACTGGGAACCATGAGGTTGTGGGTTCGATCCCTGGCCTCGCTTAGTGGGTTACAGATCCGGTGTTGCCGTGAGCTGTGGTGTAGGTCGCAGACGCGGCTCGGATCTGGCGTGGCTGTGGCTGTGGTGTAGGCTGGCAGCTGTAGCTCTGATTAGACCCCTAGCCTGGAAACCTCCATAGGCCAAGGGTACAGCTCTCAAAAAGAAAAAAAAAAAAGTTGTTAAGAGAGTAAATCCTAAGAGTTCTCATCACCAGGAAATAGATTTTGTCAATTTCTTTAATGTTGTATCTATATGAGATGATGGCTATTCACTAAACTTATTTTGATGATCATTTCATGATGTAGGTAAGTCAAATCATTACGCTGTACCCCTTAAACTCACGCAGTGCTATACGTCAACTATGTCTCTGTAAAACTGGAAGAATAAAAAAGCATGCCTTTCACTGCCCATGTGCTCCTTTCCTATGAGTTGGGATGTTAACAAGGTGGGGAGTTCCCATCGTGGCTCAGTGGTTAACGAATCCGACTAGGAACCATGAGGTTGCGGGTTTGATCCCTGGCCTCGCTCAAGGGGTTAAGGATCCGGCGTTGCCGTGAGCTGTGGTGTAGGTTGCAGACGTGGCTCGGATCTGGCATTGCTGTGGCTGTGGCGTAAGCCGGCAGCTACAGCTCTGATTGGAACCCTAGCCTGGGAACCTCCATATGCTGCAGGTGTGGCCCTATAAAGACAAAGGGAAAAGAAAAAAAAAAAAAACCAAGATGGGGAGCCACCAGTTAGAAGGAGCCCATGCCCTTAACATCTCCAAACCTCCATGTCAGCCCTTAACCACCGACTTGGACTATTAAGTGCGTGGAAAATAAACTTCTGTCTTCACTATAATATTTTGGGGTCTCTTGTTAGAGCACTTGAGCATGTACCTAATAGGAGTACTATAGGAAGATTGTTCTGGAAGATTAGCTACTTTGGATGCTTTGATCTAAATGGTTAGAGATGGCAAGACCTTTATCTGTCATCTAATCCAAGGTCCTGCTCTTTCGGATGGGACCCAGAGAGGAGGAAAGATCTTGTCAAAGACTCCCCATTTAACTGGAGTTACCATCTGTTGCTATCCAGGGAGGCTATTCTCTTTATTTATGTACTTGGCCTTATTAGAGGCCAACAGTAAATGCACTTTCTAAAAATAACATGCTCAACTTGTCCCTGTTTCCAGATAAGCCAGTTTCTAAAAGCAGGTCTGTGGCAGCCCCTTGAAGGTGAGCCTGCTGGTGGACTGTGGCTGTTGATTTTTTTTTTTTCAAAAAGCCACATATTATGAAGCACTCCATTGAACTGTAAAATAGTGACACCCAGGTTTTTTTTTTTTTTTTTTTTGACTACTATTTTTTGGGGCGGGGAGGGGAATACAGTTGACGTACAAAGTTGTGTTAAGGGAGTTCCCGTCGTGGCGCAGTGGTTAATGAATCCGACTAGGAACCATGAGATTGCGGGTTTGGTCCCTGGCCTTGCTCAGTGGGTTAACGATCCGGCGTTGCCGTGAGCTGTGGTGTAGGTCACAGGCACGGCTCGGATCCCATATTGCTGTGGCTCTGGCGTAGGCTGGTGGCTACAGCTCCGATTAGACCCCTAGCCTGGGAACCTTCATATGCCACGGGAGGGGCCCAAGAAATGGCAAAAAGACAAACAAAACAAAACAAAACAAAAAACCAAAAAACAAACCTCCCCCCCAAAAAATATCCAACAGGATATTAGAAAAACAAAAACAAAAAACAAAGTTGTGTTAATTTCAGGCATACAGCAACATTTTAAAAAATCATAATGAGTTTTTTCACCATATTTTTTTTCTGGGTATCAGCATAAATGCACAACCAAATATCCAGCACTGGCTTTGAAAAAGACAGAGGTAGAGAACTTGGCTCAAGTGAACCCTGAGTTGGTCAGGTTGGCAGTTGTATGACAAGCGTTCGGAATGTACATCAGGCATCTGTTATGTGGAAAGCATTTTCTTTTTCTTTTTTTGTACATCAACAACATTTATTTCTCATAGTTCTGGAAGCTAGAAGCCCCAAATCAAGGTGCAGCAAATTCAGTATCTGGTCAGGGCCTACTTTCCTGTTCTTGGGGTCCTCATGTGATGGAAGGTAGCAGGAGAGCTTCTGGAGTCTCTCTTTTTTTATATTACTCAGTGAATTTTATTACATTTATAGTTGTACAACGATCATCACAAACCAATTTTATAGCATTTCCACCCCAAACCCTCAGAGCTTCCCCCGACCCCCCAACCTGTCTCATTTGGAAACTGTAAGGTTTTCAAAGTCTGTGAGTCAGTGTCTGTTCTGCAAAGAAGTTCACTGTGTCCTTTTCTTAGATTCAACATATAAGTCATAGCACATGACGTTTGTGTCTCACTGTCTGACTACCTTCACTTAGAATGATCATTTCTAGGTCCTTCCATGTTGCTGCAAATGCTGTTATTTCATTCTTTTTTATGGCTGAGTCATATTCCTTTGTGTATATGTACCACATCTTCTTGATCCACTCCTCTGTCGATGGACATTTAGGTTGTTGCTATATCTTGACTATCGTATATAGTGCTGCAATGAACATTGGAGTACATGTGTCTTTTAATTAGAGTCATGGCTTTCTCTGGACAGATGCCCAGGAGTGGGATTGCTGGATCAAACGGTAATTCTATTTTTAGTTTTCTGAGGAATCTCCATGCTATTTTCCACAGTGGTTGCACCAATTTACATTCCCACACGGAAAGCATTTTTTTTTTTTTTTTTTGGTCTTTTTGCCATTTCTTGGGCCGCTCCCGTGGCATATGGAGGTTCCCAGGCTAGGGGTCGAATCGGAGCTGTAGCCACCAGCCTACGCCAGAGCCACAGCAACGCGGGATCCGAGCCGAGTCTGCAACCTACACCACAGCTCACGGCAACGCCGGATCGTTGACCCACTGAGCAAGGGCAGGGATCGAACCCGAAATCTCATGGTTCCTAATCGGATTCGTTAACCACTGTGCCACGATGGGGACTCCAGAAAGCATTTTCTGAATCCACTCACTTTTGTTAGCAGAGCAACGACCCAAGAAGATCTGGTGACAAAGTGATGTTATAGATAGGTGGCATTCCTCCACAGCGCTCAGAACTCCTTCTCTGACCATTTTGTGGTGTCTCTTTAGAACTGCTGTTAGTTAGAACCAGTTTTAGAATAATTGTTGGAGGGAGGGTATAGTAAAGGCTCAGATCATGGCCTTTGGAGATGCATAAACTTCGGTTCGAATGCCAGTTCTACCACTTACTAGCTGTTTTTCCTTTACTTATTCAAGCCTAGATTTTTTTTTTTTTTAATCTTTGAGGAGTTCCCCTTGTGGCACAGTGGAAACGAATCCAACTAGTAACCATGAGATTGAGGGTTCAATTCCTGGCCTTGCTCAGTGGGTTAAGGATCCAGGATTGCCAAGAGCTATGGTGTAGATCACAGACACAGCTCAGATCTGGCTTGCTGTGGCTGTGGCGTAGGCCAGCGGCTGAGCTCCGATTCGACCCCTAGCCTGGGAACCTCCATATGCCACAGGTACAGCCATAAAAAGCCAAAAAGAAAAAGAAAAAAATTCTTTGAAATGATATTATTTCATTTTATTTTAAAATGTATTCTATTGAGGTATAGTTGATTTTCAATATTGTGTTAGTATCCAGGATACAGTGAAGTGATCCACACACATAGTCACATATATATATGTGTGTATGTGTGTGTATATAATAGTTTGCACCTGCTAATCCCAAACTCCCAATTCATCCCAATCCCTCCCCCCTCCCCCTTGGTCATCAGTAGTCTGTTCTCTATCTCTGAGTCTGTTTCTGTTTCATAGATAAGTTTGTTTGTGTCATATTTTAGATTCCACATACAAGTAATCTCTACATATAATTAATGTGTGGTATTTGTCTTTCTCTTTCTGGCTACTTCACTTAGTATAATAATCTCTGGTTGCATCCATGTGGCTGCAAATGGCATTATTTCATTCTCTTTATGCCTGAGTAGTTTTCCATTGTGTATATATACCACACCTTCTGTATCCATTCATCTGTTGATGGACATTTAGGTTGTTTCAATGTCTTCAGCCTTGACCTTCTTATCTGTGAAATACAGATACTGGCCCCTGCCTCACTGGGTAATTGCAAAGATTAGATGTGCAAGAGTCATGTCCAAAGCACTCAGCACAGAGGCTGGCATAGAGTAAGTGCTCAGTTAACATGCTCTGCCATTTTTGGGGTGTTTATGTGTGACTACAACACTGAAACCTATTTGAACTGAAGGAGTAAGAATCTCTAAACAAAAACTCCTCATAGTAAGGGTGGCAGTTGCTGTCTTTTTTTCTTTTTTGTCTTTTTAGAGCCATACCCACGGCATATGGAATTTCCCAGGCTAGGGGTCCAGACAGAGCTGTAGGTGCTGGCCTACACCACAGCCACAGCAACGCGAGATCCGAGCCGTGTCTGCGACCCACACCACAGCTCACGGCAGTACTGGATCCTTAACCCACTGAGCAAGGCCAGGGATCAAACCTGCATCCTCATGGATACTAGTCAGGTTCATTACCCCTGAGCCACGACGGGAACTCCAGCAGTTGCTGTCTTTTATGGCATCACAGATTTACCTAGTAAATGTGAGGAAAATGCAGATGCTTGGGTCCTACTGCTAGAGATTCTGATTCAGTGGTCTGTAGTGGTGAAGCTTTTTTTTTTTTTTTGAACTAGACTGCCTGTTTATTATAAAAGGATATCATTTAGGAACCATCAGATGGAAGAGATGCATAGGGTAAGGCAGGGGGACGGGCCTGAACCTTCCATGTCATTTCTTTTTTTTTTTTTCTGGCTTTTCAGGGCCGCACCTGAGGCATATGGAGGTTCCCAGGCTAGGGGTCTAATTGGAGCTGTAGCCGCCGACCTAAGCCACAGCCACAGCAACGCCAAATCTGAGCCGCGTCTGCAACCTACACCACAGCTCACAGCAACGCCAAATCCTCAACCCACTGAGCAAGGGCAGGGATCGAACCCACCACCTCATGGTTCCTAGTTGGATTCGTTTCCGCTGCGCCACGATGGGAACTCCCCCCCCCCCCCCGTCATTTCTAAGAGCACTGCTCTTCCCAAATCTCTACACGTTCACCAACCCCAAAGCCCCTGAGGCAAAGCATTTTTTCACAAGCTTTCCAAATGATTTCCAATAGACGTGTTCCAAGAACTGTACTTTGAGAAAGCGAGGCCTAGGGTCCTAGAATGCATATATGGAGTTGGGGGGTGGGGGGAGGAAGCCTGTCAGATGTTTAGGTCTTGGCTAAACACTGTGAGACCAACAAAATCCTAGGTCACCCTCTCGTTCGGGAACGGGGTGGGGGGGCGAAGGTCTCCAAGCTCTGAGCTCTCTGGCTTGCCTTAGGTCATCCATGTTTCAGAGCTGAAAATCTCACCATTTAATTTCCTTCAGCGGCTTTTACCTGCTGCTTTCCGAAAAGGCTCTCTCTCCCCCCGCCCCGCCGGCCCCCCTCTCTGGAGACGCAAGTGATTGCTGACCAGACAAAAGGGAGGCTGTTAGAGCTACGGTTCATTAAGCTGTGAAGTGAGGAGCACTCCATTTAACAATTGTCTTGTTCTCATCAAAATTAGAACTGGAGAGTGGCTGATAATGGGATCAAGAATGCATCTCCTCTGGCTGGTGCACACAGCCCCTGCCGTGCAAACTCCCAGGCTCCCCTGATGCCTGTCTGAGCACTTCGACTAGGATTTTTGTTCCTTTTATGTTGAAATCAGATGTAAGGATGACAGACGAACTGTCCTGCTACTTTGTGCAAGACCCCACAAAATGCTTTACCTGGTTTTAAGCATACACACACAGACACACAGACACACAGACACACACCCTTTATTTGGCTAAAATAGTGAGAACAAGATTGAAGTTGCTACCAAAGAATCGTAAAGCTGTAAGATGGACAAGGTTGCCTTTGACACTATCCCACCTTACCTCTGGGATGAATCAAAGGTGACAGAGGTGACCAACGCTAGAAGTTTATCTTTTCAGTTACGGCCTCTGTATGATGCTATCATCTCACAGAGGCCATAACTGATGCTGGGGTAGGGGGACTTTGAGAGGTCACTGGTTCCTTCTAGAAGACCTCGACTTTCTCAGCTAGGCTTTCTGTACATGGGGAATTGGGTTTGCAGAATAAGAATGCACCTCCATCGAGATTCACCAACCCCACATCATCTCCCTTAGGAGTTTGCTCTTTAGTAACAAGTTACTAGCTACATCTTTGCCTCCTCAGCAAGCCCATTAAAGAAGCTGCACAGATGGAGTTCCCGTTGTGGCTCAGTGGTTAACGAATCCCACTAGGAACCATGAGGTTTTGGATTCGATCCCTGCCCTTGCTCAGTGGGTTAAGGATCCGGCGTTGCTGTGAGCTGTGGTGTAGGTTGCAGACACGGCTCGGATCCCGCGTTGCTGTGGCTCTGGCGTAGGCTGGCAGCTACAGCTCCGATTCAACCCCTAGCCCGGGAACCTCCATATGCCGTGGGAGCGGCTCTAGAAAAGGCAAAAAAAAAAAAAAAAGAAGAAGCTGCACAGAATCCCAAAGGTTTTGCTTTTTCCAGAAGTTGGACTCAATTAGATGCATAGAGAACCATTAGCCTTTCCCCATCCTGTGGAAAGAGGTCAGTGGCTCACAATGGCTTATGGAACAGTTTGTTTAGCTCTGATATTGTCTGAAAGTCTGCAATGCCCAGACTGCAGATCTGCTATATAACACCAGCTATGTGGCGTTATCTTTCCAGTGTGTGTCCTATCCTATCTGCTCTGGTTACGGGCCACTGTACACTACAATGGGCACCTCACATTTACTTGATGGCAGTCATAGGTAGCAGAGCACTGGTCTAAGAGTTCCATTCATGGTGCAGAGGAAATGAATCGGACTAGGAACCATGAGGTTGCAGGTGCCATCCCTGGCCTCGCTCAGTGGGTTAAGGATCCGGCGTTGCTGTGAACTGTGGTGGAGGTCGCAGATGTAGCTCAGATCCCGAGTTGCTGTGGTTGTGGTGCAGGCTGGCAGCAACAGCTGCGATTCGACCCCTAGCCTGGGAACCTCCATATGCCATGGGTGCTCCCCTTAAAAAAAAAAAAAAAAAAAAAGGGAGTTCCCGTCGTGGCGCAGTGGTTAACGAATCCGACTAGGAACCATGAGGTTGCGGGTTCGGTCCCTGCCCTTGCTCAGTGGGTTAACGATCCGGCGTTGCCGTGAGCTTCGGTGTAGGTTGCAGACGCGGCTCGGATCCTGCGTTGCTGTGGCTCTGGTGTAGGCTGGTGGCTACAGCTCCGATTGGACCCCTAGCCTGGGAACCTCCATATGCCGCGGGAGCGGCCCAAGAAATAGCAAAAAAGACAAAAAAAAAAAAAAAAAGGCAAAAGCAGAGTACTGGTCTATGAGTAAGGAGACCCACGTTTCAGTTTCAGCTCTGCTACCGACATGCTGTGCAACCATGAGCAAGTCCCTTCCGTGTCTGAGCATTGATTTCCTCATCTGTAAAAGGAGGAAGAAGATCTGTAAGTGTCCCTCTAGCTCTGCCATTCTATGAATCTTAACATAAAGGCTTAATCGATTTAAATTAGCCCTATCACATCAGCAACCCTTACTCCAGTGGGTCCTAAGTTCCAGTGTGCATCAGAATCAGCCAGAGAAGAAACTGAAATTTTGGAAGTGCATCCTACATCTGAAAATGATGCATGCACAAGGTAATTCATTACATCTGTGGATGGTATTAGCAGAGGATTAGCAACAACCCATGTGTCTGTCAAAAAGGGATGAAGTCAAGTCTCATCCATCCAAATAATGGAATAGTATACAGCTGTGAAAACTAGTAAGGAAGTTCTTTATGACAGAAATGGAAAGATCTTTGAGTTATATGTGGATTTATTTTATTTTTTGCTGAAGTATAGTTGATTTATGATGTTGTGTTAGTGTCTGATATAAAGTGATTTAGATATGTATATGTGTATATATATATATATATTCCTTTTAGATTCTTTTCCCTTATAGATTATTACAAGATATTGAATATAGTTCCCTGTGCTATAGAGTAGGGCATTGTTGTTTATATATTATATATATTATTATATATGTATATATATAGTCTTTTTAGGGCTGAACCTGTGGCATATGGAGGTTCCCAGGGTAGGGGTTGAACCAGAGCTTCAGCCGCTGGCCTATACCACAGCCACAGCAACGCAGGATCCGAACCATGTCTGTGACCTACACCATAGCTCTCGGCAACACTGGATCCTTAACCCACTGAGAGGGGCCAGGGATGGAGCCTGTGTCCTCATGGATACTAGTTAGATTTGTTTCCACTGAGACACGATGGGAACTCCCATGTTTTTGTATTTTTAAAGATGAAGAACAGTTTATATCCCTAACTTTTGTGGGATAAGTGAAATATATATATATATCTACCTTTGTTACCTGATAAAGAAACTCTGAAAGGATTCATGAATAAATAGCAGTGGTTACCCAGGTTTGTACGGCAGATGGGGGTGGGGAGAGGTTGGAACGGGCAGCTAAGGACAGGGATGGGAGAGACAATTTCATTCCTATACATTTTTTTGTCTTTTTTGTCTTTTTTTTTTTTTTTTTTTTTTTTTTTTTAGGGCCGCACCTGCGGCATATGGAAGTTCCCAGGCTAGGGGTCGAATCACAGCTACAGCTGCTGGCCTATGCCGCAGCCACAGCAACACAGGATCCAAACTGTGTCTGCGACCTACACCACAGCTTTCAGCAAAGCCCGATCCTTACCCCACTGAGTGGGGCCAGGGATCAAACCCGCGTCCTCCTGGATACGAGTCAGGTTCGTTAACCACTGAGCCATGATGGGAACTCTGTCACTCTATACATTTTGATATTTGTGAAGTTTTGTGCCACGTGAATTGTCTGTTCAGAAGTTACATAACAGAATAACAATCCACTTGAAAGCTAGTTAAAAATGTGGAGCTTCAGGAGTCAGAACTCCAGGGGTTCAGAATCTGCATTTTTAGCCAATCCCCACCCCACTCCACCCCGCCGTAGATTCTGATGAAAGTGGTGAGTGAAATGTACTTAAAAAAAAAAAGAAAAAAAAAGACATTGGCCTGAACACTTTGCAAAACAGGAAGGATGGCAAAGATGCTTGGCATGTAAGGAAGGGCCTCCTCGTCAGCGATTTCTCTACCAAGCAGCTCCACCTCGCTCTGAAACTCTAAGGCTTCTAAATCCATTTGGCTTCTAAATCCAAAGGCTCGCGCCTTTCTACTTTGCTAAATCATCCCGTGATGCGACCAAGCCCTCTGTGGGAAAACCCGATTTGTCATGACAATGGAAAACACCAAGTCTCCAGCCCCTAGGTTTGTGTGGCTTCTCTCTTTGGGGCTGGCAGGACCCGTTCATTTGGAGGAAGAAGGGTTGTTGGAAAAGAGAGAACTCCCTCCAAAAGATGAGAACAAAGAGGGATTTCACTTGCCCCGCCCTGCGGCTGTCAGCTGGCCTGCCTGGCAGTGCCCTTTGCAGAGGCAGCCTGAGGAGCAGCAGCCGCCGAGGCGCTATCCCTGCCTCCCTGTTAGCGAGACCTGCTTGTGGATTTTAAGTCAGGGGTGGGAAATACGCAGGTCTTGCCTGGAGCTGGTTTACACCGACCCTTTGTCTGAGCCAAATCGATAGGCGTTTAAAAATAACATCAGGCAACATTTATTGCTTCTGTGTGTTAAGCACTTACCATGTTGTTTTACTTATTTTTTTCAACCCTGCCAGGTAAGTGTTTTTATCTCCATTTCACAGATAAGGAAGTCAAGGCCGAAGCAGGTGAAGTGACTGGCCACAGGCCATGCAGCTAATGGGCAGCACAGTTGAGATTTGCCTTTGGGTGGTCTGATGCTGGAAGGTGCTCCAGACCCCTTCACTCTACTGCCTCTCTTTGCTGGTGGTAGGAGGGTCACCCCTACCCAAAGCCAAGGCCCAGTCACCCAATAAGAGGTGTCTGCAACTCTGTCCCTAGAGCTCAGGGAATCTCCGTAGGTCCTGCCTTTGACCCACAGTCTCGATCCCTCTGGTTTTCTCACTAATATATATATATATATTTTTTGGGGGGGGGGGTCTTTTTTATGGCCGCACCCTTGGCATATGGACGTTCCCAGGCTAGGGGTCGAAACGGAGCTACAGCTGCCGGCCACAGCCACAGCCACAGCAACACGGGACCCAAACCACATCTGCAACCTACACCACAGCTCACAGCATCACTGGATCCTTAACCCACTGAGGGGGGCCAGGGATCGAACCCATATCCTCATGGATACTAGTCAGGTTCATTACTGCTGAGCCACGACGGGAACTCTGGTTTTCTCACTAATATTGAAGAGCCCAGGTTCTCTCTCTTTGGTCTGCCCATGAGGACTGGCACTTCAGTTGAACTCTCTGATGGGATTTAATGTTCCGCTTCTCCCTTGATCACCGGTTTTCAGATCACCTTTGGCTTCAAACCCTGAAGCCCCCAGCCCGGTCTAACTCCAAGCTCCACCCTGGTTCCCAGCCCAGGTCCCTAGCATGGATGTAGAATCCTGGCATTCTTCTTATCCTACCGGAAAGAGAAGAAGAGACTCTCTTGGTCTCTCCCAGACTCTTCTTTCTCAACTAGCTGCTCCTGCTGACCCCTCACCCTCAGTCACACGCAGCAAGGTCTCCCAAGCCTTGTCCACAAGTTGACTTCCTCCAGCATACCGCAAAGAAGACAAGTCATCAGCAATGACTGATGGGTGGCCCAGCATCGTGCTTTGGGGCTCTAATTTGATTTGATGGCATTTGCTGCTCCTCCTGAATAACAATTGGCATACGGCTCAGGCAGTGTGGAGACAGGAAGAGGAAATATCTAATGCAACAACCGGAGTTCATGCATTTTGTTTTGTTTTGTCAGGAGTGGGGATGAATTCCCACCAAACTGATCGCTTGCTATCGCCTCGTTCCATGGTGGGATGCATTTGGGGACAGTTGGCTATGGTGGGGGAGAGGTGGGACACGTGATAGTGTGAAACAAACTGGTTTAGCCTCAGAGTGATCTGAGAGCTTTAATAAATGCTGTACACTAGTCCCAGGTAAGGAGACAATAGCAATACTGGCTCATTTTTGGAGAATGCTTGCTGGGCTCTGTTAGCCACGGTGAGAGCTCAATGATGCTTTGTTAATTTGTCCTTTTTAAGCATCTCCTTGTTATCAACCAAGTCCTGGGGGGCTATGTGGAGTAAGACCACTTTATCTCCTTTTGCTGCTTTAACCACATCCTTCCTCTTCTCAAAACCATTCAGCAATTCTCTTATCAGAACACCAGAAAAACTAGGTTTCACTCATGGTCCATCAACATGGTGTAGACAGCTTGGGCTCTGGAGCCTGAAAGCCGGAGGTTTGAATCCTAGCCCGGCTACTGACATTTAATTTGGAGCAAAGATACAGAACCTCTCTGTTTCCCAGTTTCTTCATTTGTAATAATAATGCCACGTATCTTTGGGGGTTGTTAGGAGGAATAAATGAGTTAACATTTGTAAAAGAGCACTTGGAATAATGTCTGACTACAGTGAGTGCCATGTCAGTGTTTGTTCAATAAATAAATTCTAAGTACATCCATCCATTAAACAGATAGCTGTAGCGTATCCACGAGTTAGCCAGGCATGGCCAAACTCTGCTGCAGAGGGCCACATGCTAAATTAAAAAAAAAAATTTTTTTTGTTGGTATTTTTGTCTTTTCTAGGGCCGCACCCGAGGCATATGGAGGTTCCCAGGCTAGAGGTCTAATTGGAGCTGTAGCCGCCGGCCTAAGCCACAGCCACAGCCACAGCAACACCAGATCTGAGCCGCGTCTGCAACCTACCCCACAGCTCACAGCAATGCCAGATCCTTAACCCACTGAGCAAGGCCAGGGATTGAACCCACAACCTCATGGTTCTTAGTTGGATTCGTTAACCACTGAGCCACAACGGGAACGCCCACATGCTAAATATTCTTGTAGGCTTTGCAGGCCACATGATCTCTTGGAACTGCTCAGCTCTGCCTTTGTAGTGCGAAAGCAATCATAGACAATATCTAAATGAATTGCTGTGCCTGTGTGCCAATTCCAATTTATTAAAAAAAAAAAAACAGACTTTGGGTTAGCTTTGACCTACAGGCCATAGGTTGGTGACCCCATGCTAGGACATGGGGATACAGTGGTATGCAAAACAGACCCGCTCCATCATCCTGCCTAGTGTGGGGGATAGATAGGAAATAAATAATTATGTACCTTATCAATTGTCATAAGTATGCAGAATGGAGTTCCCATTGGGGCCCAGTGGGTTAAGAACCCGACACAGTGTCCATGAGGATGCGGGTCCAATCCCTGGGCTTGCTCAGTGGGTTAAGGATCTGGCATAGGCCTCCGATGTGGCTTGGATGGGGTGTGGCTGTGGCTGTGGTGTTGGCTGGCAGCTGCAGCTCCAATTCGACCCCTAGCCTGGCAACTTCCATATGCCGCAGGTGCAGACATAAAAGGAAAAAAAAAAAAGATGGGGAAGGAGTAGGTGTGGGAATGGGGGTAACACACTCTGGAAGATCGGCCAAAGCATCTGAGGATGTGGCTTCCAACTGAGATCAAAGTGAGACTTAAACAGGGGAACGGGGGGCGGGGGGCATGGGGAGAGGCGTTGATGTCATTCTCTGAGACTAAGGAGGTCCTGAACACCTTACATATCCCCGTCGCCACCCTTCATTTCATCTATGGGGGAATAATTGAGATTTTTATCCACTCCTTTCCCAAAACTATTTTTAAACCCAGCATGTGTGATCTCCAGGAGAATAGTAGAACTGCTAAAAGCATAGACGATTATCAGACTACCTGGCGCACACAGTAGTTGTGGAACCTTGGGCAAATGTCTTAACCTCTCTGTGCCAGAGGTTCCTCTGTCTGTCAGATGAGGATGACAGTGTTGGTTGCACCCACCTCATGGGGTGATCATGAGGATCACGTGAGCCAATGTATGTAACGTACTTGAACGAGGTCTGGCTCACAGTAAGCATGAATATGCGTTAGCTCTTGCTATTTTTGTCAATTACGTGTCTGACATTTTTTGTAGGGTATGTGATGGTTTCCTTCTCTTCCTGCTAACATTGCCCCCTTCGGACTCTGAGGAGTACCACTCTACTAGGATTTAAGAACAAGTTGTTTTTTGGTTTGGGTTTTGTTTTTTTTCTGTCTTTTTGCCTTTTCTAGGGCTGCTCCCGCGGCATAGGGAGGTTCCCAGGCTAGGGGTCCAATCGGAGCTGTAGCCGCCGGCCTACACCAGAGCCACAGCAATGAGGGATCTGAGCTGTGTCTGCGACCTACACCACAGCTCACGGCAACGCCGGATTCTTAACCCACTGAGCCAGGCCAGGGGTCAAACCAGCAACCTCATGGTTCCTAGTGGGATTCGTTAACCACTGTGCCATGATGGGAACTCCAAAGAACAAGTTAAGAAGCCAATAAGACAATGGTTCACAGGTATTGGGCACTTAAGTTCCAGATTCTGTGCTAAATAATTTATGTACAAATCTCAATCCTTAAATTCAAATTTTTTTTTAATTTTTTTTTTTTTTTTTTTTTGCTTTTTAGGGCCATGCCTAGAGCATATGGAGGTTTCCAGGCTGGGGGTCATCAAATCGGAGCTGCAGCTGCCAGCCTACACCACAGCCACAGCAACACAGGATCCAAGCCACATCTGCAACCTACACCACAGCTCACGGCAATGCCGGATCCCCGGCCCACTGAGCAAGGCCAGGGATTGAACCCATGTCCTCATGGATACCAGTCAGGTTCATTTCCACTGCACCACAACGGAAACTCTCAGCTTTCCTAATTGTTGTCCTGGCTTCCAACTTGGGACCGATGAAAGAAAGGCAAACCTGCACCTCTAACCAAACTCATCGGATGCCCTGCTTCTAGTTAGGCTGCCTCCAGCTTCCCCAGTCAGGGCATACCCAAAGCCTTTCCTTTCTCTACTGTGAAACTTTCCCACTCCTCTGCCTGCCTTTGAGTGTTTGCCTAAGCCTAAGTGACGGTGACTGACTCTCTTGTTATAGAAAGCTCGGACAAATAGCCTTTGCTTATTCTTCCTTGCTTGGTCTTCATTTTTTTTTCACAGTGACATCCTAAGGGACGCAAAGCTAATACGTGGCAGAGCTAGGATTCAAATGCTGGTCTATCAGTCTCCAGAGTCCCAAGTCCTTAACCCATATATTATTCTCTCTTCCTCCACCTACTATTAGGATGTTCTTTGATCCTACATTTTGTTTTTTGTTTTTGTTGCTTTTTAGGGCCACACCCTCGGCATATGGAGGTTCCCAGGCTAGGTAGGGGTCAAATCAGAGCTGTAGCCACTGGCCACAGCCACAGCCACAGCACCAGAGGATCCAGGCTGAGTCTGCGACCTATACCACAGCAATGTCGGTTCCTTAACCCACTAAGGGAGGCCAGGGATCGAACCCACAACCTCATGGTTCCTAGTCAGATTCATTTCCGCTGCACCGTGATGGGAACTCCTCAATTCTATGTTCTGATGACATCCTCTTCATCTTTTCCCACTGAAAAAAGGTATCTGTTTAGGCTTCCTTTATGCAACAGTCCCTGCCTCCGAGATAATTGGTGGTTCCCTCTCTCTACTTTCTCTAGCTCATTGCACAATTGATGGTGCAATCTACATACGATAATTACAGAGCTGACAGCACCCAGGGTAAGAATATGTGTTTGTTTTTTTTTTTTTTTCAGGGCTGACACTACGAGTAGGCACTGTGATCAAGGTAAAGATCTATGTTTGTTGAGTTCTTATGATGTGCCAAGCACTGTGCTAAATACTTTATATACGTTAATTATCTCAATCCGCAGCACAACACTGGGAAACAAATAAGGCTATAATCACCACAGAGCGGATGATGAATCAGAAGCAGAGAAAGTTCCGGCAATATTGGTGTGACTTCAGGGGATGGAGGGTACTTCTCCACTCCCCCAGAATGCTTCTGGGGAGCTCCTACCTGAATTCCCATTATTAAGAAATGCTGATTTTAGCAAAATGCAAATCTCCCTGGAAGAGGTAATACATTCCGCTTTCTCAACCCTTCACACCTCGGTTGGAATTAACATATCTCAGTTCCTTTTCTGACAGCTAGGTTTGACAGGCAGAAAAGGGGAGAGATGGAGGACGCACGCAGGGAAGACACAGATTTGGGGATATTTGCTATTATATGATGTGATCAAGAGCCAGAGAGCTGGCTCCAGCTTCTGTTTCATTTACCGGTATCCTTCCGGACTAAGAACGCCATCAGACCCTCTCACTCCTATTCCCCAAGCTTTCTTTAAGCTCTGGAGCGGCCCATTCCTTCCCCTTGATATCTTTTACTGCTTCATGAAAATCAGGTTATCAAACCTTTCCCTTAAAGCTCTACTATCACTTCCTCCAGGGAGCCTTCTTTGATTAAGGTGAGATATCTTTTTTTTTTTTTTTTTTTGTCTTTTTGTCTATTCTAGGGCTGCACCCACGGCATGTGGAGGTTCTCAGGCTAGGGGTCTAATTGGAGCTACAGCTGCCGGCCTACACCACAGCCACAAGCTACACCAGATCCAAGCCGTGTCTGTGACCTACACCACAGCTCATGGCAACGCCGGATCCTCAACCCACTGAGCAAGGGCAGGGATCGAACCCTCGAACTCATGGTTCCCAGTCAGATTCGTTAACCACTGCGCCACGACGGGAACTCCAGATAGTAAATATTTTAGGTTTTGTGAGCCATATAGTCTCTGTCCCAGCTCTACAACTCTGTCATTGTAGCTTGAGCACAGCCACAGACAACATGTAAATGAATGAGCAAGGATGTGTTCCAATAAAACTTTATTCATGAAAACAGGTGGTGAGCTGGACTTGGCCTTTGGGCTGTAGTTTGCAGGCTCCTGATCTAAACTCATGCGAAGGCTGGAGACCATGAGTGGACAGCTACTGTTTAAGCCTCTGTTGAGCTGAGTGTCTTGCAGGTTCATGGGTCGTAATGCCTCTGGTTACTATGCAGACATGGGAATGGAAATCAAGCTGGAGAAGGATGCAGGGGATTGGGCCTGGTATGGCCTGACCTCAAGACATATGCTGGTAGTGCTCCTCTAACAGAAATCCTGGAGTTCCCACTGTGGTGCAGCAGGTTAAAGATCTGGCATTGTCTCTGCAGCAGCTCTAGTCACTGCTGAGGTGTGCATTCAATCCCCAGCCAGGCATAATGGGTTAAGGATCCAGGGTTGCCGCATCTTCAGCATAGGGCAGAACTGTGGCTCGGATTTGCCCTTGGTCTAGGAACTTCCCTATGCTACAGATGCAGCCAGAAAAAAAAAAAAGAAAAGAAAACAGAAATCCTGATAGTAGCTTTCTTCCTTTCTATTTCTTCGACTTCCTAAAATTATCATGTGGTTTTTGGTTGGGGAGGGAGTTAGGAAAAGGAGGAAGATAGAGAGGTCTCCAGTGACTTGAGGTTCTGATGAACCGGATTCCAGTTAACTGAGGTCTGTCTGCCTCCAAATTAGCAGCAGAGCAAGATGGCTCTCTAGCCCTGGCTTCGCCTGCTGGGGCCAGTGGACTTGCCCCCTCAGTGTCCGAGGTTCACAAGTAGCTTGATCATAACTCTTACAGGCCTAGAAGATGCCTGGGTCTCAGTTTCCCTAACAGGGCCCTGTAACATATATGCTGGCAGGTACTGTGCCCCAGAAGGTATGAATCTGCCCAAGGCCTGGAATGGAAAATAGATTTTTCTTTGGGTGCAGATCCCAGCTGATTGGTAGGTAGCTGCTGTCTTTGAAGTGGGGGTTTGAAGCTATATCTGGGGAGAATGGGAAGGAGAGTGCGCCTGATTAATGAGGCCTGCTGTGGGCATGGGAGGAGAGAGGGCGAGCCGAAGAGCACCAGCTCCGCTCCAGGTCTGGCAAACGGAAAAGGGTATCTAGAAATGCAGACTATTTGCTGAGTCCTAGCTGCTAGTGCCTGGCTGGCTGGTGGGAAACATTCTTTCAAACATCTGAGTGCATCAAGTGACTCATTGGGAAGATGGCCCGGGTAAGGCCTATTTTTGTGGCTGGTATCACCCCCCCATGCTGATGTCTCCTGTAGTCTAATCTAGAGCACATGCCTGCCCAGAGTGTCCGGTACGGAAGGTTGTGTTGCTTTTACCTTGGATCATCTGTATTCATTGCGCTGGCACTGAAGGGTGCAAACAGATGTGCTGAAGAGAGAGTTCCAGCCACTAAGGGTTTTTCAATCTACTGGGCAAGGCTGATATGCAAATTAGGATCAAACCATAAAGCACCTTGAAATACATCCTAGAAGAACAGATTAAGGAAAAAGCTATTGGAGCACAGAGGAAAGAAATGAGCTTTCCTCCACAGGAGATGGGATTGGGGCCTCAGAGAGGGAGAGCGTGGAAGTCCCTTGGGAGGGGTTAACCTATGAACCAGGCCTTGAAGGGGAGGTAGATTTTAAGCTGCAGAGAGGATGTTAAAAATGTTAAGGAACTTCCTTCCTTTCTGTTTCTTTTCTTTTTTCTTTTCTTGCTGCACCTTCAGCATGTGGAAGTTCCCAGGCAGGGGGCCAATTGGAGCTGCAACTGCCTATCTACACCACAGCCACAGCAACGTGGGATCCGAGCCACGTCTGCGACCTACACCACAGCTCACAGCAACACTGGATCCTTAACCCATTGAGTGAGGTCAGGGATTGAACCTGCATCTTCATGGATACTAGTTGGATTTGTTTCTGCTACGTCATAACGGGAACTCCCTGGATCCTTAACCTGATGCACTACAAGGAACTGCTTTCTCCATGGTCTCCCTGCCTGTGGTCCAGTGGTTCTCAATCTCATTCATACCCTGAATTCCCTGTGGGATAAGGAAGTTCCTGGACCAGGGGTCAAATCAGAGCTGCACCTGCCAGCCTACGCCGCAGCTCACGGCCACACCGGATCCTCCACCCACTGAACGAAGCCAGGGATTGAACCCACATCCTCAAGGCTACTAGTTGAGTTTGCTACCACTGAGCCACAATGGGAATTCCTTTTATTTATTTATTTTTTGTCTTTTTTGCCGTTTCTTGGGCTGCTCCTGCGGCATATGGAGGTTCACCAGGCTAGGGGTCTAATCGGAGCTGTAGCTGCCAGCCTACGCCAGAGCCACAGCAACGGCAGGATCTGAGCCATGTCTGCGACCTACACCACAGCTCATAGCAATGCCGGATCATTTATTTATTTTTATTGGGAAATACATGCAAATGATCCAAAAGATGCAAAAGAGTATAAATAAAAAGTAAGTTTTTTTCCCCAAACTGTGCCTTGTCTAGCCTAATAATACCTTACATGTTTTGTAGGACAGAATCCATATAAATACAAGCAAATACGAATGTACTTTTACAAATGGCAGTATATCATACGCATCATTCAGTATCTTGCTTTTTTACACAGAAATATGCTTTTTTTTTTCTTCTCTATTTTAGGGCCACATTCATGTGCAGCATATGGAGGTTCCCAAGCTAGGGGTTGAACTGGAGCTGCAACTGCTCGCCTACGCCACAACAACGTGAGATCCAAGCCTCGCCTATGACCTACACCCCAAACCACATCTGCGACCTACACCACAGCTCACGGCAATGCCAGATCCTTAACCCACTGAGCGAGGCCAGGGATCGAACCCCCATCCTCATGGATCCTAGTCGGGTTTGTTAACCCTGAGCCATGAAGGGAACTCTGAAATATGCCTTTTATAGCTCCATCCTCTTCCTTGGTATGGATTGCTGTGAATTATTTGACCTGTCTCCTATTGACAGACATTTAGGTTTTCCACAATCTTTTGCACATGAATGATTTTTACACATGTGGGAGTATATTTGTATGAGAAATTCTTAAAAGTGGAATGGCTGCATCCCCTGGTGTGGGCATCTGTAGTTTTTTTTTTTTTTGTCATCTTTTTTGGCATTTTCTTGGGCCACTCTCGCGGCATATGGAGGTTCCCAGGCTAGGGGTCGAATCAGAGCTGTAGCCGCCGGCCTATGCCAGGGCCACAGCAACGCGGGATCCGAGCCACGTCTGCAACCTACACCACAGCTCACGGCAACGCTGGATCGTTAACCCACTGAGCAAGGGCAGGGACCGAACCCGCAACCTCATGGTTCCTAGTCAGATTCGTTAACCACTGAGCCACGACGGGAACTCCCTGTAGTTTGTATACACATCACCAAACTGCCTTCCATAGAGACGTTCCAATCTACCATTGCACTCTTCCAAGAGTGAAGGAGTTAGATTCTTGGCAAATGGATGGGGACACTGAATTTGTACGTAAACACATTGTGGTCTTTTTTTGTGTGTGTCTTTTAGGGCCGCACTGGCGGCATATGGAGGTTCCCGGACTAGGAGTCAAATTTGTGCTGTAGCCACAGGCCTACGCCAGAGTCACAGCAACATGGGATCTAAGCCACGTCTGCGACTTACACCACAGCTCACGGCAACGCCAAATCCTTAACCCACTGAGCGAGGCCAGGGATCGAACCCTTGACCCTCGTCCTCATGGATGCTAGTCGGGTTCATTAACCACTGAGCCACGATGGTAACTCCAACATTTTGGTAATTTTGACTCACACTAAAGCATCCCCCAACCTAGGCAAATCCATGGATTCAGGCTAATAACTCATGGTTGAAAACCCCATCCCCAACTAGAGTATAGGTGGCACTCCATACTCTCAGGTTCCGCATCCGTCATCGATTCCACGAAATGCAGACTGAAAATATTCAGGAAAAGAATTCCAGGAAGTTCCAAAAAGAAAAACTTAAATTTGCTGTGCAGCAGCAACTGTTTACACAGCATTTACATTGCATTAGGTATTATAAATACTCCAGGAGTTCCCGTCGTGGCGCAGTGGTTAACGAAACCAACTAGGAACCATGAGGTTGCGGGTTTGGTCCCTGCCCTTGCTCAGTGGGTTAACCATACGGCGTTGCCGTGAGCTGTGGCGTAGGTTGCAGACGCGGCTCAGATCCCGCGTTGCTGTGGCTCTGGCGTAGGCCAGTGGCTACAGCTCCAATTCAACCCCTAGCCTGGGAACCTCCATATGCCGCGAGAGCGGCCCAAGAAATAACAACAACAACAACAACAACAAAAAGACAAAAGACAAAAATAAATAAATAAATAAATACTCCAGAGATGATCTACAGTATACAGGAGGATACGCATAGGTTATATGCAAATACTACACAATTGTATATAAGGCCTTGAGCATCTGTGGATTTTAGCATCCACAAAAGTGCTGCAACCAATCCCCCTTGGATGCTGACGGATGATTATATTTGAATTCTGATAGGAAAATTTGAAAAAGGAAAAACCTCAGGATTCAAGACTCAAATGAAGCTATGGAGGAGGAGTGACTGATGGAGAAAATGACACTTTTGTACAGAGGTCTCTCAAATTATACCATGTGGTCTGTCAATTATAACAGCATCCCACCATATGCACGTGCGTGTGTGTGTGTGTGTGTGTGTGTGTGTGTGTGTGTGTGTGTAGAGGGAGAATCATCTTTGGAGCACTTTATCTTTTTTGATATGTAGATTTAAAAAAATGACCTTTTCAATATTTTTCCTTCCTTCTTTCTTCCTCTCTCCCTTTCTTCTATTATTAAAGTATAAACAAAGCAAACCCTTACTTCAGGAGGAGAAGGTGCCATTGAAGGGTAAAGTGCTTCATGTGCAAAGCAGGCTTTAGTAGAGGCCGGAGTCTTGCTGGAATGGGCCACTGATGAGGGTGATTTAACCACCATTTGATTTTTTCACGGTAGAGTGTGCTCAGATGACACAGGCACGTGTGGTAGTCAAGACCTCAGCTCCTGGTCTCTGGGGGGAACACAGGGCCATTCTTTTGAGTTGGTGGCACTTTCTCCTCCTATAGGCAGCCTCTCCCAGGGGACACAATGGCATCTTTTTGTTGAGCAATGTATGCTTTTTCCCATGAAATAAATAGCATGTTCTGGATTACTGTCTTTTTTTTTTTTTTTTTTTTTTTGTCTTTTTGCTGTTTCTTGGGCCGCTCCCGCGGCATGTGGAGGTTCCCAGGCTAGGGGTCGAATCGGAGCTGTAGCCACCAGCCTACGCCAGAGCCACAGCAACGCGGGATCCGAGCCGCGTCTGCAACCTACACCACAGCTCACGGCAACGCCGGATCGTTAACCCACTGAGCAAGGGCAGGGACCGAACCCGCAACCTCATGGTTCCTAGTTGGATTCGTTAACCACTGCGCCACGACGGGAACTCCTTTTTATTTATTTATTTATTTATTTTTTTGTCTTTTCATAGCAGTGTCTTTTAATTGCATGGGCCTCTGGATGAAAGAATCCAACACACAGTTTGCATAGAGTGCCGGGGGTCCAAGAAGTTCCTAAAGCCCACCCAAGAGCTCCCAAAGCACTACTTCCCAAACTCTCGCTCTGGACTGCTGAGCACGTGGGTCACTCCTGGAGCTTGTTAGAAATCCCAGGGCCCGCACCTCACTCCAGACCTACTGAACCAGAGACTCTGGGCCTGCTGCCTGGACAAGCTCTCCAGGTGATTCTGATACATACTGAAGTGTCAGGGTTAAGAAAGCTGCTGGAGGACTGCCTGAGGTAACTCATAGGATCCTTCGGGGGATCAGTGAACCCAGGGGAATACAAGCCACTGGGGGCCATCACGTGGGCCTCACATGTGCGCCCCTAAGAAATGAGGCCAACACACTGATTTTGTTTTATTCCCAGATCGGACTGTATCGCGGAGCCTGCTGGGACGCCGGGTCGGCTTGGGAGAGGAGAAAATAGCAGAGCCTGGCCTGAGAGCTCTTCAATGATTCTCTTTATAGATGCAGTCTACCTAAGCCCTCTCTACTGTAAACATGGGCTTGGAAATTGAGGTGGACAGCCTGCTGCTGCTCAGCGGGGAGAGGAGGCTCAGGTGAACCAAAGGCTGGGTCATAACAGAGCGTCTGGCCATGGCAGCCTGCCTAGCTTCCAGCAGCCTGAGAGGGGGAGAGGGCGGGAGTAGGGAGGCACCCTCTCCCCAGCTTCGGCACCCAGGCACAGCGCCCCCCCCCCCCAGCTCCCTTAACACAGCTCAGATAGAGGCTGCTCCCTGTGGAGCTGTCTGCCTCTCCGATGTGCACCCCGCCCCCACCTTCCACGGCTACCTTCCAGCTAATACGCAGTCTTTAAGGAGCTGGGGAAGGCAGCCCTCCTGGAGGGCTGCACGTGTTCTTCTGGTGACTGGAAGAACCGCAGCGGGGGACGTGGGGAGGAGGCAGGGATGCACAGGCTGCTTAGTATGTACCCGGAAGATGGAAGATCCAGCCAGGTCTTGCTGCAAGAGAGGCACATTCATGCTTCACAGAACAACGAGGTACTGCCAGGTGGTCCCTTTGAGGGTGGGCTTTACTCTGCTATTTCCGGAAGCCAGCTCAGCTCCCCATCCCAAGAAGAACCATGTGGTTCCCATGGAACAAACCAAGGATAAATAAACCAGCACAAAAGACCAATTCCCAAACTCGACCTCCAACTTAGGAAGTGGCAGGGCAGTTCTCTCGACAGGAGCTGTATGTTCCCTGCTGGATGTGGTTTGGGTGGGCGTGGGGGAGCTAATGCCCCCCCCAACTCTAAAATGTCTCACCGTGGGCTCCGCCCTTGTGCCTGAAATCTTCTCCATTAGCCGTGCCTCTTTGCATTAGGGGATGTGTTCTCAATGGGAGTCCCATCAGCCTCGAGGGGGCAAAAATTGGGTCCTCGGGCTGGAGGGCTCTTAGACATGACAGTGGTGTGTGGCTCTCTGAAAAGCAAGAGTCCAGAAACAGACACTCTGGGGTGTTCACATTTCCCGGGGAGAAAGAGATTAGGAAAGAAATATCCGGCAAGGCTCCTTCGTGGAGCAATAATGCACAAAAATGTTTTGAGACACACTGGTTCAGGGGAAAGGTAAAAGGACCTCCAGCTCCAGGGCCACATCTGGTTCTTGGCTTGCTCATTTGCAGCTTGGCCTGCTGTTTCTCTGGCTATTGCCCTAGGAAGCCAGAAAATAACGTTTCTCTAAGCAGACTGCCGGAGCTGAGTCATTGGGAGAGAAGCAATAAAGTGAAGGATGAAGAGCAGTCAGAGATTTGTGAAGGGTGGCTGACTAATAACCTAATTGGAATTTCAGAGGCTGAAGCCTAAAGCCTAAATTAATTTCAAAAAGCAGCTTATCTTGCTCACACTCACCTCAGAGTTCTTAGAATTTATAGTGTCTCTTTCTGCCTCAAATCAGACAAGGGTGGAGTTCCCGTCGTGGCACAGTGGTTAACGAATACGACTAGGAACCATGAGGTTGCGAGTTCGATCCCTGGCCTCGCTCAGTGGGTTAACGATCCGGTGTTGCTGTGAGCTGTGGCGTAGGTTGCAGACGCGGCTCGGATCTGGCGTTGCTGTGGCTGTGGCGTAGGCTGGTGGCTACGGCTCCGATTAGACCCCTAGCCTGGGAATCTCCATATGCTGCGGGATCGGCCTAAGAAATGGCAAAAAGACAAAAAAAAAAAAAAAAAAAATCAGACAAGGGTGCTCTAAATCAGAGAAAGGGCCCAAGTGATCTTTGTTGTGGGCTGGTGATGCCAAATGACAGAAGGCCTTCGCGCCACTTGGTTCGGGCGTGGAGCTCCTCTCACCGAATGTTCTTGATTCCTGATGCTTTAACTGGAACCTGGCTTCCTGAGCAGGCCCTGGTGGAGGCAGTTCATTCCCTCACAACCTACCACCTTCCGAGGCAGGATGTGGGGTGGGTGTCCTTGCTCTGAAGCGCTGCTACCAGATCACTCCAGCTCCACCTCCAGGTCAAAATTTCTACTCCTTTGAAGTTCCATCGAGCTGGCAATACCAATGTTTTCATGCACTGTGGTCATCTACTAAAGTCCCTGTCACCCAGTGGATACACAGGTACCTGCATCTCCCTCTTCTTCATCCCAAGTCCTGTTATCTTTCTGGACCTCCACTCAGCACTTCAAAAATTCAGTCTATGGAGTTCCTGTTGTGGCTCAGAGGAAATGAGTCCAACTAGGAACCATGAGGTTGTGGGTTCGATCCCTGGCCTCGCTCAGTGGGTTAGGGATCCGGCGTTGCCATGAGCTGTGGTGTGGGTCGCAGATGAGGCTCGGATCTGGCATTGTTGTGGCTGTGGTGTAGGCTGGCAGCAACAGATCTGATTCGACCCCTAGCCTGGGAACCTCCATAGGCCGTGGGTGTGGTCCTAGAAAAGACAAAAAGGCAAAAAAAAAAAAAAAAAAAAAAATTCAGCCTATCTTCTCCCTACAGCAAAGTGATATTTTTAAAACTTAAATTGAATTATGTCCCCCATTTGCTTCAACCCTCCAATGGCTTCCCATTGCTCTTAGGATAAAGTCCGTATTTCTCACTGTGGACAGGTGTCAAGGCCCTGTATGATCCAGCTCCCACCGACTTCTGTCCTGCGTCTCTGGTTTTCTCACTCTGCTCTGACCTAAACTCACCGAGCTCATTCCCTTATATTTGCTTTTCCCTCTGTCCGGCAAGTTTTTCTCCACAGTTTTTATGTGGATAACTACTTCTCATCTGTCCGCTTCACAGCTGAAATGTCACTTCAGAGAGGTATTCTGTGGCCACCCAAATATAAAATAACCCCCTACCTCCACCCCCACCCACTTACTCTCTTCCGTATTATTTACTTTATTTTTTCATAGCATATTTCTTGTTCTTTTATTATTATTATTATTATTATTATTATTGGCCACACTTGCATCATGGCGAAGTTCCCAGGCCAGGGATCAAACCTGTACCACAGCAGTAACAGCACTGGATCCTTAGCCCACTGAGCTATCAGGGATCTCCAACATATATTTTGTTTGTTTGTTTGTTTGTTTGCTTTTTAGGGACGCACCTGCAGCATATGGAGGTTCCCAGTCTAGGGGTCGAATCAGAGCTATAGTCACCGGCCCACACCAGAGCCACAGCCACGCCAGATCCGAGCCGCATCTGCGACCTATGCCCACAGAAGAGTTTCTACCACTTCTTACCAACAAAACTCCAGGTAGATGAGATCTGTTGAGTCTACCTCTCAAATAACTTTCAAATTCATTCACTTCTTCCCACATCTATAGCCCCTGCCCTCTTTCAAGTCACTGTCCTTTTATAGTTAGAAGGCCATGGCTGTCTTCTAGCTGATCTTCTTAGTTCTAGATTTTTCTTCATTCCCATTGGAATAAAATATCATGATTACTTTCTCCCCTCTGCCCTCATACATCTTTCTATGCCCAGAATACTTTTCCTTTCACATCAATCCCTGCATCCTGGCGAATTCTTCCTTTCCGTGGAGGTCTCAGCTTAACTGACTCCTCGGTAAGAACTTATTTGAATCATCCAGAAAAAAAAAAAAAAAAGAAAAAGAAAAGAACTTATTTGACTCTCCAAACTTAAGATCCTGTGCAGTTTTCAGAGCCCCCTGTATGTCATGTTTCATAGCATTTACACACCTTGTGTTAGCTATCTCCAGCTGTGTAACAAATTATCCTAAAACTTAGAGGCTTGAAAACAATATGCATTTATTATTTCACAGTTTCTGTGGCTCTGGAGCGGGTTAGTGGGGTGATACTGACCTAGGGTCTCATATAAGGTAGTAAACAATATGTCGACTGTCTGGAGTCATCTGAAAGCTTGACTAGAACTGGAAGATCTACTTAGAAGAGGGCTTGCTCTCATGGCTTTTGGCAGGAGGCCCCATTTACAAAGACCTTTCTGAGGGTCATCCCTATAGGGCAGTGGTCCTCCTAGAACAAGGGAGCCAAGAAAGGGATAAAAAGGGAAACTGCAGTGCCTCTGTGATCAAGTCTTAGAAATCACACATCATTACTTCTGCTACTTTCTCTTTGTTAGAAGTGAGTCATGACGTCCAACCTACGCTCAAGAGGAGGGGAATTAAGTTCCGCCTCTTGAAAAGAAGAGCATAAAATAATTTGTGGACATATTTTACACTTGATCTTAGCCAAAAGGCCGAGAAGTGATGTGGACATATTTTAAAACCACCTTATGCCTCTTCGTAATTTCATATGTGCTCGTCTGTCTTCACCAGGCTGTAAGCGCCACTGGTGCAGGTGCCATGGCTGTCTGCCTCACTCCTGTGTCTCCGACCTCTAGCGCAGTGCTCAGAGCATAATGGAAGTGTTTGCTGAGTAAAGGAAATAATTAATTAACCGAGAGCTCTTATTAGAACGGGGGAGGAGATACTATACAACAATGCTTTATGAATCATTAACCTCTTAGATCAAATTAGTGTATCGGATTAGCTTTGGAGAAAGTGAGGTCCAACGGGTATAGAGTTATAGGACAAGAATAAAAACCTTGGTGGAGGCACTGCTAGGCTAGCTCTGCATCTGATGCTGGGAATTTGTTTTCTGAAGATGCTGAATCTTGGAAATAGTCCCTAAAGAGCCACCAGGGAGCATGGGGCTCATTTTTGCTCACTTTCTGTTAGAGAGAAAAATGGTAGAATCGAGATGTTGGCCTTCATTCTAGGACCTGACAAATTCTTCTGGAACTGACCATATTTGGATTCATTAGGTCACAATGAGATGGAATAGTCAGGGCATTAAGAGACTAAATGAAGTCTCTTAAACAGTCTCATTAACAGTCTGTTAAAGAGTACTGCTTAAAAAAAAAAAAAAAAGAAAAAGAATCTGACTAGGAACCATGAGGTGGTGGGTTCGATCCCTGGCCTTGCTCAGTGGGTTAAGGATCCGGTGTTGCCGTGAGCTGTGGTATAGGTCGCAGACGTGGCTCAGATCCTGCGTTGCTGTGGCTGTGGCATAGGCTGGTGGCTACAGCTCCGATTAGACCCCTAGCCTGGGAACCTCCATATGCCATGGGAAGCGGCCCTAGAAAAGGCAAAAAGACCAAAAAAAAAAAAAGAAAGAAAAAAGAGTACTGCTTTTACTCCTCTGTTTGAAGTGGGGAATCACCAGGAAATCTAACTGTGGCAGCTAGTGCTGATGTTTTGCTGGTAGTGATGGCAGTGATTTCCTCACCAAGACAGGTCCAGGGTATGGTTTTGGATGACATTTTTGACTTCTTTGTGTCAAGCTTTGCTCTCCATCCCTCCCAATTACTCTGTAAACTGCCTTAATGAGCCCATGTTCTGCTTTGATCAACTAGGGTCAATTTCTGTTTCTTGCAACTCAGAACCTGACTAATGGAGAAAAGTCAATGACTTGCCCAAAGAAACCCAGTTAGCAAATGGTGAAAGTTTGCCTCAAACATAAATATGTCTTACTCCAGGGCCTAGAGTACTCACCCTTCTCTCCCTTCCTTCCTGAGCAAGGCTTTCTCTCCAGATAGCGAGTCACTACACCTTGACAGGCAAGCCCATAGCCCAACTGCCACCCTGATATCAACGCAGAAGACAACAGTCAGACAAAAATTATGGAGTTCCTAATCTACGAAAAACAAGTCTAGGGTCCTGGGTTGAGGGTGGAAGGTCACACAGAAATGAAAGGAGTATTATTCCTTCTTTTAGGAGAGCAAGTATACACTCATACTTTAAAAAAAAAATGTAGGCTAAAGCACTATTTCTAATAGCCAAGATATGGAACAACCTAAGTGTCCATCAACGGAGAATTGGATAAAGAAGATATGTTACGTATAAATAACGGAATATTACTCAGCCATAAAAAATGAAAAATGCCATTTGCAGCAATGATGGACCTAGAGATTATCATACTAAGTCTATTCAGACAGAGAAAGATAAATATCACATGAGATCACAAACATGTAGAATCTAATTTAAAATGATGCAAAAGAACTCATTCACAAAACAGAAACAGGCTCAAAGACTTCAAAACCAAACTTATGGTTACCAAAGGGGAAATGTTGGGAGGAGGGACAGATTAGGATGTTTGGATTGGCATGTACACGCTGTTATATACAAAATCAATTGGTAACAAGGATCTACTGTTTAGCTCGGGGAAATCCATTCAGTGCTCTGTGATAGCCTATATGGGGAAATAATGTGAAAAAGAATGGCTATATATGTATAGCTGATTCGCTTTGCTGTACCCCTAATACTACGCAACATCATAAGTTACCTATACTCCAATAAAATTTATTAAAAGAAACAAAAGGACTAAAATCAATGCCATTAAAGGGCTAGATATTGCTGCGGGGAGCAGAGTTCCTAGAAAGAAAACATGATATGCAGTTGGGGAAATCAGGAAAAGCACAAGAGGATGGCATTAATCCAAACTATGGGAAATTCTACAGGAAAAACTATTCATTTTCTTCAACAAATAAAATAGAAAGAATAAAAGATGAGAAAGAGGGGTGCCTAGAGATTAATAGATACTTAAGAGCCTTACCAAAGTTGTTCAATATCCCTAGTCATCAAGGAAATGCAAATAAAAGCCACAATGAGATATCACCACACACCTCTTTGCATGGCTACTATCAAGGAGACTAGAGATAACAAGTGTTGGCAAGGATGTGGAGGGAAGGAAACCCTAGTGCATTGTTGGTGGGAATGTAAAATTGGTTCAGCACTACGGAAAACAGTATGGACATTTCTCAAAAAATTGAAAATAAAACTACTACCACACAATTCAGCAAACCCACTTCTGGTTATATGGCCAAAGAAAATGAAATTACTATCTCAAAGGGATATCTGTGCCCCCATGTTCATTGCAGCATTATTCACAGTAGCCAAGACGTGGAAGTAACCTAAGTGTCCATTGTTGGATGACTGGATGAAGAAAATGTGATACACACACACACAGACACACAGACACACACACACACACAATGGGATATTATTGGGCTATAAAAGAAGGAAATCCTGAATTTTGTGACCACATGGATGGGCCTTGAGGGCATTATCCTAAGTGAAATAAATCAAACAGATAGACAAACACTGTATGATCTCATCTATATGTGGAAATCTAAAAAAAAAAAAAAAAAAAAAAAAAAAAGTCAAACTCATAGAAATAGTAGAAGGGTAGATGCCCGGGACTAATGGGTAGGGGGAAAAGGGGACATACTGGTCAAAGGGTACAAAATTCTAGTTAGAAAATAAATAAGTTCTGAGTATCTAATACACAGCATGGTGACTATAGTATACTGTATTACATCCTTGAAAGTTGCTCAGAGAGTAAATCTTAAACATTTTTATCACAAAAAAGAAATGGTAACTATGTGATGGGACGGATGTGTTAGATAACTTTATTGTGGTAACAATTTTGCAACATTTATGAGTATCAAGTCATCACATTGTACACCTTACACTTATGCAATGTTTCTCTTTTGTTCTTTTAGATTCCACATATAAGAGATCACATGGTATTTGTTTTTCTTTGTCTGGCTTGTTTCACTTAGCATAACCCCCTCAAGTTCTATTCATGTTGTCACAAATGGCAACATTTTATTCATTTTTGTGGCCGAATAATATATTTCATTGTATATATATACAATGAATATATATACATATATATATATATATATATATACAATGAATATATATATACACAATGAATATATATACATATATATTTTTTAGTCTGGCCATAAAATAAAACTTTATGCATTTTTTTTATTTTTAAATTTTTTTATGCCATATGGAAGCTCCCAGGCTAGGGGTCAAATAGGAGCTGTAGCTGCAGGCCTATGCCACAGCCATAGCAATGCTGGATCCAAGACACATCTGTGACCTATGCTGCCACTTTCAGCAATGCTGGATCATTAACCCACTGAATGAGGCCAGGGATCAAACCTGCATACTCATGGACACTATGTCGGATTCTTAACCCACTGAGCCACAATAGAAACTCCTAGCCATACAATGAAGCTTTATTTAGCCATAAAGAGAAATAATGTATAGATCTTATTTTTCCTAATTCAAAAAAACTATAAAAAAGCACAAATTAGGAGTTCCCATTGTGGCGCAGTGGAAACAAATCCGACTAGGAACCATGAGGTTGCAGGTTCGATCCCTGGCCTTGCTCAGTGGGTTAAGGATCCAGCATTGCCATGAGCTGTGGTGTAGGTCACAGATGCGGCTCGCATCTGGTGTTGCTGTGGCTGTGGCTGTGGCCAGCATCTACAGCTCCAGTTGGCCCTGTAGCCTGGATATCTCCATGTGCCAAGGGTGCGGCCCTAAAAAGACAAAAAAAATAAAAAATAAAAAGGCACAAATTAATAATAATATGTATACCAGATATTTAATGATTTTAAGGAATTTCTTACAGATATATGGTGAAATTATTATAGATAAAATGATAAAATGATGGGGATTTACTTCAAAATAATAGCAAGGGAGTAGAACTATAAAGGAAACAAGTTTGGCCATGAGTTGATAATGTCTTAATCTGGAAGATGGGTGAACTGGATTCATTGCACCATTCTTTCAACTTCTGTAAATATTTGAACTAGTACCTGAAAAGGTTACAAAAGGAGGAGGAGGAGGAGGTATTACATGGCCTAGAAGTTCAGAATGTGGAGTTCCCGTTGCGTTTCAGAGGAAACGAATCTGACTAGCATCCATGAAGATGCAGGTTTGATCCCTGGCCTTGCTCAGCGGGTTAAGGATCCAGCATTGCTGTGAGCTGTGGTGTAGGTTGCAGATGTGGCTCGCATCCCGTGTTGCTGTTGCTGTAGGTCAGCGGCTACAGCTCTAATTAGACCCCTAGCCTGGGAACTTCCATATGCCACAGGTGCGGCCCTAAAAAGACAAAAAAATAAAATAAAATAAAATAAAATAAAAAGAAGTTCATAATGTGAATCTGGAGCCACATGGCCTGACTTAACATTCTGTGTCTGCCTTTAAAGAAGCAAATAATCAAGATAGAAATGACCTTAGTTGATGGAGGTTCTACCGTATTATAATACCACCATATCAACATATGGCCTCTGAAGATGCTGCAGAAGAGAAGGGAAAAAAAACAGGAGGGATTCATGAGATGTTTTTATTTTTTTGTCTTTTTAGGGCCACACCCATGGCATATGGAGGTTCCCAGGTTGAATCGGAGCTGCACCCACCGGTCTATGCCACAGCAGCACCAAATCTGAGCCTTGCCTGCAACCTACACTGCAGCTAATGGAACGCTGGACCCTTAACCCACTGAGCAAAGCCAGGGATCAAACCCGCGTCCTCATGGATACTAGTCAGAATCATTACTGCTGAGCTATGACGGGAACTCCCCATGAGTTGTTTTTTTGTTTTGTTTTGTCTTTTTGCCATTTTCTTGGGCCAATCCCGCGGCATATGGAGGTTCCCAGGCTAGGGGTCAAATCGGAGCTGTAGCTGCCAGCCTATGCCAGAGCCACAGCAACTCGGGATCCGAGCCATGTCTGCAACCTACACCACAGCTCACAGCAACGCCAGACCCTTAACCCACTGAGCAAGGGCAGGGACCGAACCTGCAACCTCATGGTTCCTAGTCGGATTCGTTAACCACTGAGCCATGACGGGAACTCCACCCATAAGCTGTTTTAAAGAGCCAGGCCTAGTAATGGCTTACATCATTTCTGAGCATAATATGTTGATCAGAAGCCAGCCGTGTGGTCTTAGCCTAATGGTGAGGGAGGATGGGAAATGTGCTCAGAGAAAAGTGTGCTCAGGCATAGGAAGATGAAACTGATTCACGGAAACATGTTTGGTGCCACAAAAAGTTACTTAACTCCCTGGTGCTTTAGTCTCTTCCCCTCTAGAATGGGGATAATGACAGCATGTATATCACAGGCTTGTTGTTAAGTATTAAAAGTTAATACACGTAAATCTCTCAGAGCAAGGCCTAACCCACAGTAAGTGCTTAATTATATGTATATATGTATTCATCTAAAAATGGGCCTTTAGGAGTTCTCATTGTGGTGCAGCGGAAATAAATCCAACTAGAAACCATGAGGTTGAGGGTTCGATCTCTGGCCTCGCTCAGTGGGTTAAGGATCTGGCGTTGCCCTGAGCTGTGGTGTAGGCCACAGATGAAGCTCAGATCTGGTGTTGCTGTGGCTGTGGTGTAGGCCGGAGGCTACAGCTCCGATTGGACCCCTAGCCTGGAAACCTCCATCTGCCGCAGGTGCAGCCCTAAAAAGCAAAAAAATGCAAATAAATAAATAAATAAATGGGCCTTTACACATAGGGAAGATTATTATCAGCCAAAGACAGGGGTTGATGAAGCAGCCTATTTTAGAAATACAGGGGACAACATGAGCAAAAATGCAAAAGGGGTAGGTCCCGTCGTGGTTCAGCAGTTAACGAATCCGACTAGGAACCATGGGGTTTCGGGTTCAATCCAGGGCCTTGCTCAGTGGGTTGAGCATCTGGTGTTGCCATGAGCTGTGGTGTAGGTCGCAGATGCGGCTTGGATCCCACGTTGCTGTGGCTCTGGTGTAGGCCAGTGGCTACAGCTCTGATCGGACCCCTAGCCTGGGAACCTCCATGTGCCATGGGAGCAGCCCAAGAAATGGGAAAAAAAAAAAGCAAAAGGGAAGTGTGTGGTATGTTCCAGAAATAATGAGTATGTGGTTTCACAGGGGGATTGGAAACATATCTGGAATCGTTGGTTGAGGATTGATCACAGAGAGCCTCAAATATCTAAATTCAGCAGGCAATGGATCACCATGGCAAACATGGTGGCAGTGAGATGACAAACTATCATAGAATCATATAGAATTATAATAGTGGAAGGACTACGAGGTAACATATAATCTAATCTCGTGTTGCAGATAATGTCATTAAGATGATAAAGAGGCAATTAAATGACTTGTCCCATGTGACACAACTTGTTGATGGCATGGCTGAAGTGACTCAGCCTTCTTTTTTTTTTTTTTTTTTTGTCTTTTGTCTTTTGTTGTTGTTGTTGCTATTTCTTGGGCTGCTCCCTCGGCATATGGAGGTTCCCAGGCTAGGCGTCCAATCGGAGCTGTAGCCACCGGCCTACGCCAGAGCCACAGCAACGCGGGATCCGAGCCGCATCTGCAACCTATGCCACAGCTCACGGCAACGCCGGATGGTTAACCCACTGAGCAAGGGCAGGGACCGAACCCGCAACCTCATGGTTCCTAGTCGGATTCGTTAACCACTGCGCCACGACGGGAACTCCGACTCAGCCTTCTTAATTCCTTAACCTTTGGTTTTCCACCATACTTTGTGCCTTTCAACAATTGTAGGAGATGCTAAGAAGATAAATTTCAGGTTCTAATCTCAAGTTCCTACAGGTACATTACTTCATCTCTGGATCACAGTTTCCTCCTCTGTAAAATGCAGGTTGTGTCACATGACTTATAAGGTCCCACTTCTAGCTCTAAAACTAGAATTACATTAGAAGTGAGAAAGTTTGGAACCAGTTCAATTTGATAGCCTAAGACAGAGATTGGTATTTGTCGCCGAGTATCATTTGTCCTTCTTCCTTTGTGTAGAGGACACAATTTCCAAGTGGGAATATGGCTTCCAGAATAAATTTTGTGTTCCCAGCATCCCTTGGAAGCAAGAGTGGCTATCTGACTAAATTCCGGCCAGTGGGCTATACGCTACATTCTGGTGGCAGATACAACTTTCAGGAAGTTTTTTTTCAGAAGGAAATATTTCTCTTTCTTCATTCCTCCCAGCAGGAATGCAGACATGATGGCTGGAGCTGGAGCACCCATCTTGAATCATGATGTGACAGCCTATGCATGGAAGCTGTATGTTGAGAAATGCAGAACAACAAGGTGGACAAATCCTGGATCCCAATGATTGTGGAGCCTTCACTAGCCCTGGGCGCCCTATGTTTACATTCACGAGAGATAAATATCTACCTTGTTCAAGCCACTGTCATTTTGGGTGTTCTGTCACTTGTGGCTGAACCTACATTATAACTGATACAGGAGATAACTGATGTGCCAGATTGGACTGAGAGCCTGAATTATCAATAGGGTGGCAGCAGTGATTCTAGAAAAGCACAAGTAAGTCGAGGGTTATTCCAAGGTTTTGAGCCTGACTGACCACTATCAGAAATAGGCAAGTGCGAAGCAGAGACGGTTTGAGAGGAAAGATCAAGAGATCATACGAACATTTAATGCCCAAATGAAAACCAAAGGTAGGCTCTCAGAGATACCTGAATAGAGAAGAACTCAGCCTTCCCTCAAAGATTCCCCCAGTTACTTTGGTGAGTGTGCCTGAGCATTTTGCTTTATGCTTAGAAACATGTCCTCTCATGTCCTTTCACTCTAGCTTACTAATCAAAGCCCCTTGTTATTGCTTCTGGCTCTATGAGAACACTCTGGACCGTGCACAGCTGTCCTCTGCTGATGCCACCCTGAATGGCACTGTTGTCTGTAGCAGAGTGGTGGGGCGGGGCTAGTCTTTCCCCAAGTTTGTGACGCACTTTGTCACCTGAGCCATGAAGCAACATGTTTTATGCCAAGAATCACACAAAGTACATAGTTTTTCCAGCACCTGGTTGGAACTGGACTCAAAATCAATCTCTTCATAGCCACTAGGGCACAGACCCAGTAATTGTGATGGACTCTAAGGTGGCCGTTAATGGTCCCTATCTCCTGGTACATCTTGTGTAACCCCTTCCTCCCCTTGGGTGTGGCCTGGATTAGCCACTTACTTCCCCCCCCCCCTTTTTTTTCTTGCTTTTTAGGGCTGCACCTGCGTCATATAGAGGTTCTCAGGCTGGGGTCAAATCGGAGCTAGAGATGCTGGCCTACGCCACAGCCACAGCAAGGCAAGGTCCAAGCCATGTCTGCGACCTACACCACAGCTCACGGCAACGCCGGATCCTTAACCCACTGAGCAAGGCCAGGGATCGAACCCACAATGTCATGGTTCCTAATTGGATTCGTTTCCTCTGTGCGACATAAATGGCATGGGACCTCCTAGCCACTTACTTCTAACCCACAGAATGTGAAAAAGTTGATGGGAAGTCACTTCTGTGATTACATTACATAAGATTTTAACTCTGTCTTGCTGGTTGATTCTTTCTAGTACTTTCATGGCTTGCATGCTTTCCTGAAGCAAGCAACCTGTTGGAGAGATCCACACGGCAAAGAATTGAGGGAGGCCTCTGGTCAACATGGAGAAGGGAACAGAGGCTCTCAATCCAACCACCCCCAAAGAACTGAATGACACCCACAACCATGTGAACTTGGAAGTCAATCCTCCCCCGGTCAAACCTTCCAATAAGACCCCAGCCCTGGCTGACACTTTGATTATAGCTTTATGAAAGACCTTGAAACAAAGGACCTAGTTAAGCTATACCCAAATTCCTGACTCACAGAAACTGTCAGATAATAAATGGGTGTTGGTTTCAGCCACTAGATTTATGGTAATTTTGTATGCAGTGATAGATAACTCATACAGTAATATTTCCTCCATTCTCATCTCTACTCAGGCCTCCGCCTCTTCCACCCCAGAATCTCCACTTATGCGCATCCACTTATGCAAATATATGCTTTCAGGGATCACCAGCCCACTAGTTCTGGCATCCTATTTTAGGCTACAATCCAGACAAATAAATAATGAACTATAAGGGTTCACCATTCCCTTACATGTCGTACAGCATAGCTTAATTTAACCTTAGATTCACCTTCTGACTTCTAACATTTTTTTTCATCTTGGTGTGTTCAAGTTCTCCTAAAGTCGTCCTGGGTTCTGAGGCTCCATAAAAGGTCAATTATGAAGTCTCTAGCTGCTCACAGATGCCTCTCTCAGGGACCCCTGGTTTATTCTGATGGCTTCAGTTCATAGAGCGATTTGGGTTTTGGTTTTGATTTTCCAGCCTCTAGGAAAGAGGATTCCACTGTGGGCCTTTCAGACTAACCCTTGCATCCATTCTTCCTCTGGGCTATGTTTTCCTATTCTGAAGATATTTATGAAAACTTCTTTTTTTTTTTTGTCTTTTTTTTTTTTTGTCTTTTTTGTTGTTGTTGTTGTTGTTATTGTTGCTATTTCTTGGGCCGCTCCCGCGGCATATGGAGGTTCCCAGGCTAGGGGTTGAATCAGAGCTGTAGCCACCGGCCTACGCCAGAGCCACAGCAACGCCAGCAACTCGGGATCCGAGCCGCGTCTGCAACCTACACCACAGCTCACAGCAACGCCGGATCGTTAACCCACTGAGCAAGGGCAGGGATCGAACCCGCAACCTCATGGTTCCTAGTCAGATTCGTTAACCACTGCGCCACGACGGGAACTCCATGAAAACTTCTACGTTCTGTCCAAGTCTGCTTCCATTTCTTATTTATACATACTTTATTTTCACGTGCTTTAGCAACCTATAATTTTGGCAGCTAGTCACCCTCAATTGAAGGCACATGTACTTTTCTACAAAAAGCACTTTAAAAAACTTTCGAACTAAATAATGCCATTTGAGAACAGAATAATGCCATTTGTAGCAACATGGATGGAACTAGAGATTCTCATACTAAGTAAGTCAGAGAGAGAAAGACAAATACCATATGATACCACTTATATGTGGAATCTAAAATGTGGCACAGATGAACCTATCTACAGAACAGAAACAGACTCATGGACATGGACAGCAGATTTGTGGTTGCCAGAGGAAAGAGGGGAGGGAGTGGGATGGATGGGGATTTGGGGTTAGTAGATACAAACTATTACATTTAGAATGGATAAGCAATGAGGTCCTGCTGTACAGCACAGGGAAATATATCCAATCACTTGTGATAGAACATGATAGAAGATAATATGAGAAGGAGTTCCCGTGGTGGCTCAGTGGTTAATGAATCCGACTAGGAACCATGAGGTTGCGAGTTCGGTCCCTGGCCTTGCTCAGTGGGTTAAGGATCCGGCATTGCCATGAGCCGTGGTGTAGGTTACAGATGAGGCTCGGATCCTGCGTTGCTGTGGCTCTGGCGTAGGCCAGCAGCTGCAGCTCCAATTCAATCCCTAGCCTGGGAACCTCCATATGCCGCAGGAGCGGCCCTAGAAATGGCAAAAAGACAAAAAAAAAAAAAAAAAAAAAGAAAAAAGAAGATAATATGAGAAAAAGAATGTATATATAGGTACAATTGGGTCACTTTGCTACATAGAGGAAATTGACAGAGCATTATAAATCAACTATAATTTCAAAATTTATAAAAATAAAAAAATAAAAACATAATTTTTCATAAGACTATATTTTGGAAATATTTCTTTGATATGTTAACATTCTTCCTATCTCTTTCTTTTGCCTATGCAATTTTCCTTAATATTCCCACACATGCCAAAAAAAAAAAAAAAAAACCCAGTTATCTGTGCTGTGCGCCACTTTTTTTTTCCCCTTTGTAGGTGATACCAAATATTCTGCTATCCATTGCCATCCAGTATTTGTAATCCAAGTCTATCACCTCCATGTAAACCCTATGGAAACATCTCTCTCAGGAATTTTGTCTAGACTATTGCCAATTCACTCAACAATGAACATCCATGCCATGAGCATGGGTGATGCATCCATCAAGAGTTAAGTGCTGAAGATACGAAGATGACTAAGACGTGATTTTCACCCTCAAGGAGCTCACAGACAAGAGCTCCCACTTGTCTGTATGAGAGATAGATAAGAAAACCAATATTTGTAATACCACATGCAAGGTGCCATAATCAAGCCCAAAAGGCTTATGGGAGCACCCTGGTGGAAGCCAATAGTCTCCTAGGTGGGAGGGGGAAATTTTATCTAGAAGGTAGCTTTTGAGATGAACCTTGAAGCCTGAGTAGCATTTTTGCATGTGGAGAAGGGCAATAGTACATTTGAGGCAGAGAGAATAATATCAGGCATGTTTGGGAAGATATTTATTGAAAACTGCTTTTCAAAGATTTTAAAATTGATTTCAAGTGGTTTCATTATGTCCTCTCCTAATGTTTCAGAGCTACTTCAAATGATGAAAAACCCATCTTAGGATTTGAAGTAGATGGTGAGTAGATTTTTCAACCTCCAGATTAGGACACTTGATCTAAAAAATACAACTGTAATTTTGGGAACAATAGATGCAAGTGTTTGAATTTGGATCCGTCTGGGAAAATCAGGTCAGAACACATGTTCTCTCAGATAGTAGTATATAGAAACTCCAGGTGGAGAAATTCATGATTATAACCCTTGACAATCAGAGAGCTAAATCAGAATGTCTCTGAAGACTGCTTTATGAAATTTACTGGCTCTTTGCAACCAGTCACACCATGGGAGTCCAGCCATTCTGACAGTCTTTTTTTTTTTTTTTTTGTCTTTTTGCTATTTCTTGGGCCGCTCCCACGGCATATGGAGGTTCCCAGGCTAGGCGTCCAATCAGAGCTGTAGCCACCAGCCTATACCAGAGCCACAGCAACGCGGGATCCGAGCCACATCTTCGACCTACACCACAGCCTCACGGCAACACCGGATCGTTAACCCACTGAGCAAGGGCAGGGACCGAACCCGCAACCTCATGGTTCCTAGTCGGATTTGTTAACCACTGTGCCACGATGGGAACTCCCTTTTTTTTTTTTTTTTTTTTTTGGTCTGATAGTCTTTTTTATCTTTTGGCTGCAAGTGTAATGTAGGCAGCTCAGGGGAATACAAAGTATTGAGGTGAATGCTTTGTGGGATTCTAGGGTAGCTCATAGGACCCAAGGCAGAGAGAAATAGGGCCTGGGAATAGCAGACACAAAGGCATGCCTGCAACATGCTCCTAAGGAGCCAGGATCACAAACGTGGGGGGTTAAGCAGGGTTGAAGTAGGCTCTACTGATCTGGGGCAGTTGTTACTTCCCTCTAGCCAATTGTCGTCATAGAGGAATTTGGCCCAGTGCTGCCAGATCCAGTAAAGTCAGAACTGTGGATTGTTATTTGACATTCCCTGGTTTTAAAATATCCACTAGTAATCCACAGTAAATCAAAAAACACAGTAAGGGCCAAACAAAACATGTCTTCAAGTCTCTGCTCCAAAGTGCCACCATGAAAGTGACTCAACTCCAACATCTTGTCCTCTCTGACTTGTTCCATTCAAAGTTCGTGTTTCCTGGATAGAGAATCCCATTGGCCCCATCGGAGCCATGGATCTATCCCAGACTTATTCAGCGATGAGTGGAAGGCAGAGCACTTAGCACAGGCATGCAACCGGGGTGTGTGTGGCGGGGGCGGGGGAGGGGGGGGCCTTCCAAGGGAAAAATAATCATGACTAGCACACGTGCTTACCATGTGCCAAGTGATCTAATGTACATGATTTCGTTTAAGCCTCACAACAACCTAAAGAGGGGATGCTCCCATTCCCATTCCCTTATCACAGATGAGGCTCAGAGAGGTTATAGGGGAATTGCCCAAAGTCACACAGCCAGCGGTGGGAAAGCCAGACAGTCTGCTCCCTGATGCTGTGCTCTCAACCCCCCTCACCATGATGCCTCCTTAACAGAAGGGGGGTTGGGAACCACGCAGCCGCCCCACTTGCTTGGCTGGGTGAGAAGTTTCAGGAAGCACAGGCATAACATAGAGATGAAAGCACTACAGATCTGCCAGATTCCAATGTCCAAGAAAATGACTCCAGGCTTGCCCAAGGTTACGCGGCTAAAAGCAGGCCAGAAGTCTTCAAAATCCTCTGCCTTTTCCACCGCAGCCTCCCATTCTCAGCCAATCAGCCTCAATATTCATGCTCCCTAACACCTCACTTACTTTTGTGGGGTCCCCTAAAAGTACTCTTCTATTTTTTTTTCATTTAGTTCACCCTCTCAGCTGCAATTCTGTATATCCACTCTTTTATCCTAGCTCTGCCTGTTTATTGATGAAAAAAAAAGGAAAACCCTAGAATGCCTTTCAGGGCAGGGAGCCCATCCTTTTCCATCTGCATTACTTCTTTCCATTTGTCAGAGCTCGCCGGTCATGGAGGAAAGTCAGCAGCTCTCTAACACTGGCTAGGAGGCTCCCCAAACTGTACATAAGTACCCAGAGGTTAAACTCGACAGGCTTGTGTCCATTGCCATCCTCGCCACACTGTCAGGCTAGTCCTGGGCTGAAAGCGCACGTACATGCTTCCTACAGATGTTGCAAATGAGAAGGATCAAAATGGCTGAGAAGTAAGATGCTGCGCTCACCTTCTCCCACAAATACATCAAAAAAAACACAACTAGGAGTTCCCGTTGTGGCTCAGTGATTAACGAATCCGACTATGAACCATGAGGTTGCAGGTTCGATCCCTGGCCTTGCTCAGTGGGTTCAGGATCCGGCGTTGCCGTGAGCTGTGGTGTAGCTTGCAGATGCAGCTCAGATCCTGCGTTGCTGTGGTGTAGGCCGGTGGCTACAGCTCTGATTCGACCCCTAGCCCGGGAACCTCCATATGCCACGGGAGCGGCCCTAGAAATGGTAAAAAGACAAAAACAAAACAAAGCAGAACAAAACCACAACTAACTTATGATGGAGCATGATAATGTGAGAAAATAGAATGTGTACATGTATGTGTCACCATGCTGTACAGTACAAAAAAATTGTATTGGGGAAATAACTATTAAAAAAAAAAAGGATGCATTCAAGACTGGACTGTTCAATAAACCCTTTAGATAGTTTAAAAAAAAAAAAAACCACGACTACGTGTAGAATGATTCACACAGAATATCTACAGAATGCTGGCAGAAGAAATTAAACCCTAAAAAGTGCAAGAAACCTTCCATATAACTGGGTAGAACAAAAGAAAAAAGAAGACGGATGTTGGAAATGAAAAGAAGAGCGCCTGGGCCAGCCTTGACCACCAGCCTGGAACTCCAAAACTCATGGCAAATCTCAGGCCTGGTGGTCCACCCTGCATGCTTTGGGGGGCTGCCCTTGGGCATCAGACCCTTGGAGAGAAGACCATAGTGAGGAAAGGGCCTGAGCGTGGGTCAGACTGTAGAAAACAGGGAGTAGGAGAAACGCAAAACTGAAGTTAGGCAACCTTTTCTAAGTCACTTACGTTTGCCTGCGTTCTCACATTATCCTCTTTGTTAAAGCCCCAGAATGAATGTTACACTCATCCTACTGACACATGTTGACCCTTCCCAGGAGGATGGGTGTTCTCATCAGCTAACCTCACCTGGGACTCTCGTAGCCCTAGACAGGCGGTGCAGGAATGGACTTTGGGAAATCCCAGAACTCTCTGAAATTGTATGTAAAATGTTGTGGGTATGTCATTTTTCTAAGGAAAGTGGTCACACATCTGATCAGGTAGTTAATGGGTCCATGATCTGTTTAAAAAAAATATCCAAACTACTTGTCCTGGAAGCTTTAAGGTGAATGCACTACAAATCATGTCATTTCAGGAGCGATAAGCTAGGGTGGAAGTCAGGGACTTCCCCCAAAGTCCTTACAGACCACATGGAGCTTAAGAATAAAGTCACAGGGAGCTGACCTGGAAGAAGTAGGTCATTCTGAGACAGACTGATGGCAACTGGAGGTGAAGGCAGCTGCAGAGGCAGCAGAGATGTTGGGGGACTTGAGGGGGGTTGAAATCAAGTCAAAGGCAGACATTCGGAAAGTGCTCTGCAGAGCTCAGCTGAATGAGAGAGATGGGATCTGAATGGCTGGGAGCAGAAGCCGTCTTGAAGAAGATTGTGTTTAACTGTGATATTTAATATTCCTTTGCAAGGCAAAACAGTAGCAATCAATGTGAAAGTAAGGGAGCAGCTGCTGCTTCCCAAATACTGTCAACAAGACAGAAAATGTGTGAGGTGTTGTGAATAATGGCTGTAATTAAAGCAGTGCAGCAATTCTGGTAGGATAAGCAGGGCTCCTAAGGTTATGATGATCAAGTTCAGTCTCAAAAGCACTGCTTCTGTGTGCGTGTGTGTGTGTGTGTGTGTGCGGGCATGTGTGCAAATGCATGTGAGTATACACATATGTGCACCTATACCTATGTACAGAAATGTAGAGGGTTGACAGACAGAATCTAGAGAAAGTGTTATGGAGAGGAAGATGAGCTAGATAAGACTTGATAGTAAGGGGATGATAAGAGGAAAAGGGACAAGATGGAGAAGAGAGATAGAGAGTTGGCTTTTTGCCCTATGGGTCAAGGGTCAGCAACCTACTTTACCTGACTACCTATATAAAGCAGGTCTATAAACACACACACACACACCACACACACACACACACACACACACACACACACACACACACACACACAGGAGTCGTTTCACTACATACTATTTCTTGAAATAATTATCTCCCTCTCTCATTCTTATTTCCTGTTTTCCTTATTGAATTGGACATTCCATGAGGGTAATGACCACACATACATGTCCCATTGACAACTTGGTAGTAGTCAGTTTAGGCTAAGTTATGCTGCAGTAACAAGTAGCTCCCCCAAACAAAGATTTCTTTCCTGCTCATATTATTATACACTGGTCAAGGGTTGGTAATGGCTGTGCTCCTTATGTCTTCATTCTGGGACCTAGGTTCACAGAGGAGCCCATATCTGGGATATTGATGTTCACACAGCAGAAAGAAGATGGATCATAGTGTTATCATGCTATGGCGCTGAAAGCTTCTGCTTGGAAGTGGCATAGTCACTTCCACTCACAATTCACTGGCCAAAGCAAGTCTCGTGGCTACTCCTGAGTTGAACAGGATGGAGAAATGTACCCACAGGCATGGGTGACAATAAATTTAAACAGTAATCCAATCTGCTGAATCACCACATTGTCAGCATCTTAGAGCAAAGTAGATCATCCTATCAATGGTGCCCTGTGGCTCTTGGCTATTGGGAAGCTTGGTTCTAATGTGTGATGTGAGATTGGCCATAAGAACTTCCTCCTGGTTTGTATTATGTGATATACAAGGCTGATATTTTCTCAATTTCATGTAATGTGTAAACAAGAGCATCTTTAGAAAAAACTGCTCTTTTTATTGCTTTGTAGCACACAATCCAAGTGAAAACCATGTGTTTTTTTATGTAAAGGCAGCTTCAAGAAAAGTCCCCTAGCTCTCTTGTAAACAGATGGCTTTCTTTAAACTCCTACAACGCAAAAATTTCAAAACCACCACTAGGTGGGGAAGTACAGGGCCATTGGGGTGGGGGCTTCAGAGCTTTCCAAAGAATTCAGGGAGATGGAAGTGTCATTATTCTTTCAAAGTCTAAAACTTAGGACAGTCTGCGGGGGTGGGGATGGGGGTGGGAAACACTGAACTGAAAGTTATCTAATAGGCATGCCAAGCTCATCATGTCCAAATCCACACTTCTGATATTCGCTCTCACCCCAAACCTGCTCCACTTTTAGCTTCTTCCATTTTTAATAAAGTGATAACTCTTTCCTTCCAGTTGCTCAAGCCAAATAGTTTGGAGTTCTCCTTGACTGTTGTCTTATCTCTGTCTCTCTTTCTCACACCCCACATGCAACTCATCAGCAAATACTGTCAGTTCTGCCTTCAAAATATATCCCGAATCTGATCATTTTCTGCCATCTCCACTGCTATCACCGTAGTCTAACATGTCATCATCTCTTAGCTGGATTATTGCGTGACCGCTCCTATCTGTCAGCTAGGAGGATGTTTCCAAACATCCCCAAAATGTTAATTGCTTACAACATTTATTTTGTTTGCTCATGAGTCTGTGGGTTGGCTAGAATGGCTCTACTTCAGGCTGAGAGTCAAATTCGTATCCTCTGCATGTCTCTCTTCATTCTAGGACCAGCAGCCAGCTGGGGCATGTTCTCCTCACAGCAGATGGCAGGTGCACAAGAGGCCAAGCTAAATCGGGCAAGCACATTTCAAATCTCTGCAAGCATCATGTCCACTGATGTGCCACTGGACACAGAACGTCACGTGGCCATGTTCAGCAGTAATGTTGTGGTGAAGTCTCCTTGCTCTAGAAGGAAGTGCTGCAAAGTCAATGACAAGAGGATGCATAAGAATGCTACAACAGGAAGAGAGCGGAAAATTAAGAACACTAATCCAGGAATTAGAGATGATCGTACCAAGTAAAGTAAGTCAGACAGAAAAAGACAAACATCATACGATATCACTTATATGTGGAATCCCAAAAAATGATGCAAATGAACGTCTTTGCAGAACAGAAACAGACTCATAGACTTTGAAAACAAACTCATGGTTACCAAAGGGGACAGGGAGTGGTGGGGGGGGGAGTAGGGATGGACTGGGGGTTGGAGATTGGCACATGCACACTGTTGTGTGTGGAATGATTGGCCATTGGAGACCTGCTATATAGCATGGGGAATTCTACCCAATATTCTGTAATAGCCTTCATGGAAAAAGAATCCGAAAAAAAGGGATATGTGTGTATGTATAACTGAATCACATTGTTGTACAGCAGAAATGATCACAACCTTACAAGTCAACTGTAATTCAATAAAACTTTTAAAAAAAGAACACTAATCCAATCTGCCATATCTCCTAACTGTTCTCTTTGCTTTTGTCTTTCCTTCCAGAGTCTGTTCTCACCAAAACTCCCTCCCTCACCTCTTTCTGGTCTTTGCTCAGATATTACGTTCTCAGAGAGGACTTGCCTATCCACAGTATTTAAATTTGTCACCCCCAAACCATCCCAGTGTCTCTATCTCCCTTTCCCATTGCATTTTTCTTTTTTTTTTTTCACTATTTGCTGTCACCTCTTACATGTTGTTGTTGTTGTTACCACAGATGCCTCTCCCCCAACAGAGACAGGCTTCTAGATTAGAATTAGATGGAAAAGTGGTGGTTTTTTTTGGTCTTTTTGTCCCTTTGGGGGCTGCACCCACGGCACATGGAGGTTCCCAGGCTAGGGGTCCAGTTGGAGCTGCAGCCACCAGCCTACACCGCAGCCACAGCAATGCAGGATCCGAGCCACATCTGTGACCTACACCACAGCCCACGACAACACTGAATCCCCAACCCACTGAGCGAGGCAAGGACCGAACCTGCAACCCCATGGTTCCTAGTCGGATTCGCCTCTGCTGCACCATGACGGGAACTCCCCGTTGCATTTTTCTCTAATAGCACTCAAGACCTAACACGCTGTGTATTTTGCCTATCTTGTTTACTGTCTCTTTCATTTCAATAGAATGTACGCTCCTCGAGGTCAGGTATTTTGGTATTTTGCTGCATCTCGAGTGCCTAGAACAGTGCCTGGCACATGATAGCCCTCAACAAATATCGAATGAATGAGCTGTCAGAGGCGGGAACACAAAGCTGGCTTGGCTAAGAGTGGGGAGAGGCTGGATATGGCAGTGGAGTAGGAAATTTTATGCCAAAGGCCCTGCCAATTTTGAGGAGGGGAAAAGAGATAACAAAAGCCTGGGAACTCTTCTGCTGAGTCCTCCACCGCTCCTTTTCTTCCCCCTCGCCTTCCCTGCTCCACTTCACAAAGGAAAGGCTTATCGAGCACCAATCCCAAAGCTTTCTACGTGATTTGCTGGTCAGAGGCAACGCCCCCCCACCCCCTCCAAAAAATCCTCTTTTTCCAAACAGAGAGATAATTGAACAATTTAGACAAAATATATACACTTGACCATTCTTTAGACAGGTTCTTACTTCCTTTAGACCACCTAGAATTTTTTTTCACACATATTCATGAATCAAATCTAGTGTCAAAAATGAGGAGTTCCCGTCGTGGCGCAGTGGTTAACGAATCCGACTAGGAACCATGAGGTTGCGGGTTCGGTCCCTGCCCTTGCTCAGTGGGTTAACGATCCGGCGTTGCCCATGAGCTGTGGTGTAGGTTGCAGACGCGGCTCGGATCCTGCGTTGTGTGGCTCTGGCGTAGGCCAGTGGCTACAGCTCCGATTCAACCCCTAGCCTGGGAACCTCCATATGCCGCGGGAGCGGCCCAAAGAAATAGCAAAAAGACAAAAAAAAAAAAAAATGAGCGTTGGTGGCTTTTTCATCATTGCTTTGTTCAAATTCACCTTGCTTTTCTGAGATTCAGACACTGGATCATTGTGATTTAGCATGGACTAATAAATCAGACAGAACTTGATAAGATTATAGCTTGCCTTATCATCTGGGTGAGTTTCTCAAATGTATTCACATTCTGAACCTCTGTTCTAACTAACATCCATCAATAAGAGAGGGCAATGCAAGAGGCGCTTTGTCTATTACACAAAATCTGGACAAAGGGGCTTGAATTGTGTTCTGCACACATTAAAATGTTCAAAGCACTTTTTTTCAGGGCCACTTGGGGTCTGTAGGCCATGAGGTGACATGATAACCCATGAATACCTGCCATAGCCTTCTGCTACTTCCCTCTTGTCTGCCCCCATTCACACACACAGAAGCAGAACCAGGATTACAGATCCACGTTTCCTGAGTTCCTTTTGTCCACGCTCCTCCCTTGGCCCCACACAGCCAGGAATCATCAAAGGCTGAAGCTTCACTTAAAGCAATGAGGTCCACCAGACTGGCTGGTTTTTCCTGTGTGACTCCCACTTCGTTGCTGTCTTGGGATGGAACCTTATTTGAGAAGCCCCCTGGTTTCTGCCTCAGAAAGAAGAAGGAATTGCATTCAGGTAAGACCCAGGACTCATGGTCCTCTAAGTTACAGGGGTTTGGGAGGGCTGGCTGAGCTACTGGAAAGGGCAGTAAAACACTTAGTAGGGAAAAACAAACAGTGGGATCCAGGCCGGGGAATTCATTCTAACACTCACTAAGCATCTTGCAGTACGGTCAATGGTTGCAGACTATTGGTCAAAATATCCGCAATTTTTTGTTTTTTAATCAATTTTGGGTGTGTGTGTATACAACATATGTGGTAACAAATTAACATATACAAAAAAAAATACTAGAAATGGTATGTATATAAATGGGGTGGTTGTCTTCAAAGATAGCCATCATTACTTCTTTCCACGAACCAGCACGCCACTCCAGTCATCAAAGAATGGGGTCTCTTTTTTTTCTCCTCTTGAAGCTGGTCTGATCTCATGTCTTATTTGACTAGTAGAATAGGGTAGAAGTAATACCGTGCCCAGTTCCAGGTCTAGCTTTTTCAGAGGCCTAAGACCATGTATGTGCCTTTGCTCAGGGGCGGCCAGCAACCATGTCAGAGGGCTGACTACGCTGAACCCACCATACTGTGAGGAAGCACATGCTAACCACGTGGAAAGGCCACGTAGAAGAGAATCCGGGAACCTAGCAGACAGTTAGAACTGAGACCCCAGACATAGGAGCCCAGTCAAACCATCCTGACCAGTCCCTAGCTGTTTGAGTTATCCCAGCTGAGGCTCCAGACGTCATGGAGTATAGACAAGTCATCCATACCGTGTTAGGATTCCCGACCCACAGAATCACAAGAAAGGGAAGTGAGGGGTGTTTTAAGCCATTAAGTTGGAGGGTGGTTCTGTAACAGTGGAAAATAGAAACAACAGAATGTGCGCAATGAGAAGTATAGCCTGGATAAAGACTGCCTGGACGGAGTTCCCGTCGTGGCTCAGTGGTTAATGAACCCGGCCAGTATCCAAGAGGATGCGGGTTTGATCCCCGGCCCCACACAGGGGGTTAAGGATCCTGCATTGCTATGGCTGTGACACGTGTAAGCCTGCAGCTGCAGCTCCGATTCGACCCCTAGCCTAGGAATCTCTATATGCCTCAGGTGTGGCCCTAAAAAGACAAAAAAAAAAAAAGATTGCCTGGGGTATCAGCTGCATGACTTTAGGCACGTTACTGATATTCTCTGCACCTCAGTTTCCTTGCCTCTAAAACAGGCTTAATAATATCTCAAATCAGAATTGTGACGCTTGATTTCGTGCACGCAAAGCCCTTTGAACTAGGCCTGGCATGTCCTAAGTCCTCTGAGTTAGCCCTTTGTGATAATGATGGTCTATAATTTGCATTATGCAGTGTCAGCCATACTGAACTCTCCTGTATCCCCGGAACCCCTAAGAAACAAAACAGACACCACCTAGGACAAATAAAAGTACTGCCTCTTTAGCTACCAACATAAGGCTTTTGCGCATAGTGTGCAGCTGGAATTGAGGGATTTAATTGAAGGCCCCAAATCATTTCGGGCTGACATGGGAAAGACTCAAAGGATTGCGTGCGCCCCCTTTCCCCCTCCAACTTGCCACTGTATTTCCATTTTGCGTAGGCAAATGTTCAAGTTTGCATTCCTTAAGTACACATCCACAGGCTGTCATGGGAGCAGAGGAGAAAGACAGCTCTGAAACTGGCTGGGAGGCAGGGGAGGCCAACTTCGAGAAAGGCATTATCCTCAGATAATCCGCCAAGTGGATAAATCGCAGGAGGAATCAAGGGTTGACGTTGGTAAATTACCACTTCCCAAGCACGCCCAGTGGCCTGAAAAGTTCCCGCGGCCTCTCCAAGGACCTACCAGTGCCGGAGGGGAATAGTGTGGGCCCTGGGAGGACTGGCTTCAATATAACATAAAGTAGGTAATAAGTATTTCTGCCCTTCCTGTCACTCTCATGGAAATGTAAGCTGCCAAGGCTGAGGGAAGGTGGGTGTTAAGTGCTCATCTGACTAATCTGTAAATCAGCATGATGCAGCCTGTGCCCAGGTAGTAGGAGGCAAGTTGGAGGCAAGAGCCCCTCCCTGAACAGTGTTGTACAAGTGGAGGTGGTGGGGGGAGCTGTGGGACTCCCCAAGAGGCACAGGGGACATGGCCAGAGGTGGAGGTCAGTGAGAGGGGAAGAGCTGGAGTCAGATATTAAGGCAGGCATCATCCTTCCCCTGACTTTTCCTTCCCTTCCTCCCACCTGCATCCGCTCACCTCTTTTTTCCCACTGCCTCCCCATTTGCCAGGCAGACGGCACAGACCTCTGCTTGGTGCTCCCGAAACACCAAAATAACAATCCCCTCCCCAACTCTGGCCACTCTGCTCCCCATGTGTTCAAAACTGCCTTTTCCCTGAACTGCCAAGCCCATTCTTTCCTTTCTTTCTTCCCCCCCCTTTTTTTTTCTTTTTTCTGGCTTATCTAGGGCTGCACCTGCAGCATATGGAGGTTCCCAGGCTAGGGGTCTATTTGGAGCTGTAGACGCCAGCCTACGCCACAGCCATAGCAACGCGGGATCCGAGCCGCATCTGCGACCTACGCTACAGCTCACGGCAACGCCGGATCCTTACCCCACTGAGTGAAGCCAGGGATCGAACCCACAACCTCATGATTCTTAGTTGGATTCGTTAACCACTGAGCCACGACGGGAACTCCCTTTCTTTCTTTTTAAGGCTGCACCCTTGGCATATGGAAGTTCCCAGGCTAGGGGTTGAATCAGAGCTGCAGCTGCCGGCCTACGCCACAGCTCAGGGCAACGCCAGATCCTTAACCCACGAAGTGAGGCCAGGGATTCGAACCCGTGTCCTTAAGGTTGCTAGTCAGATTGCTAGTCAGATTCTTAACCCGCTGAGCCACAATAGGAACTCCCTGAGCCCTTTTTTTTTTTTTTTTTTTTGTCTTTTTGCTATTTCTTTGGGCCGCTCCCGCGGCATATGGAGGTTCCCAGGCTAGGGGTCGAATCAGAGCTGTAGCCACTGGCCTACGCCAGAGCCACAGCCACGCGGGATCCGAGCCACATCTGCAACCTACACCACAGCTCACGGCAACGCCGGATGGTTAACCCACTGAGCAAGGGCAGGGACCGAACCCGCAACCTCATGGTTCCTAGTCGGATTCGTTAACCACTGCGCCACGACGGGAACTCCATTCTAATTGAAGCCCTGAAAGCAGAGCCAGGTCAGAGAAGCAAGAAGGCTGCCTGCGAGCAAGGGCCAAGAGGCAATGGGAGCAGGAGAGTCCTGGAATCCAGCTGGTGTCTGGAGAAGCAGGGCGGGGAGTGGTGGATGGGCTAGTCTGGGCAGCTGCCTGGCTGCTGGATCCAACCCGACTTTCCACAGACCACACAGAGCTCCAGGGAGTGGGGGAGGGGATGCTGCTAGTAAACGCCAGGCTTGCAGAAGGGGGATGGCGAAGGGGCAGTGCAGAGTGTGCCGGAACGGAAAAAACCAACAGAAAGCCCTCTCCCTAGGGGAGCTACCCATTGCTGTGTCTCTTGACTCTGCTTTCCAACAGGGGCACTGTCTGCCTGGCATATGATGTTGCAAGGATCAAAAAATAGCCTCTGGTAACTGCAAGAGGATCTGTTTATAGAGCTCCAGCCCTCACACCACCTGTGAATTCCATGCAGCTAAGCCATCTTTTCGAAAGAATGAATTCGTTCTTTCTCTGCGGGGCTTGCTGGCCACAAGAGGCGGACACTTTCCAGCACTCCCATCCCTCCTCCACCTGCAGGACCACCAGCGCCTCTCACCCCGGGCGTGCCCTCATGCTCCTCCAGCACTGCTTCTTGGCCTCCTCTCAGCAGAGTGGACTTAGTCTCTGTCCCATTCTCTCCGTCGCTTTCGCCCTTTTGCTAAGTAACCCGAACAGTGGTGGCAATCCAAAATCCCTGCCCAAGTCCTGCTGCTGCAGACCTGCTCCCCTTCAGGTTCCTGGAAACCCACATAACGGGGTGCCCCTCCCACGTTAACACGTTTTCATTTTGAAAGGGGAACCCTAGGTTCTTTAACCGCAAAAGTGACTGATAGTGTGAATTTCGGACAGGCCAGAAAGCTATTTTTGAGGCATAGGGGCTTTCTGTTGGCAACCTGTCTCGCTGATCAGTGCTGGCAGCCACAAGCCCTGCCTATGTCTAAGAGCGGCTTGCGCCCTTGGTGTAGGGGTCAGAGATGGGGACAAAGACCTAGTGACTACAGGAGCCAGGTAAGTAAGTGAAATCAATCTAGTGGGTGTGGTGCACTAGTCTTTGCAGCCAACTAGAGAGCACATAGCCATCTGAATTATGAAATAGGGAGACAGGAGGGAAGGGGCAGGGCACGACCTTTAAAAGAATGACAGTGCTGTTGAGAACACGACATCAACTGCTTAGAATTGATTACGCCCAAGATGGCAGAAGATTCAACTTCCAGGAGACCTTGAGCTCACATGTTGTGCACTCAGGGTAGCACATTAGCTAAATGACAGGCCCGCAGGCCTCATCACAGTTCCAAGGCGGACCATAAAAGGGCAAAAAGTGGCCGGTGGCCTGATTCTGAGGAATCCCCGCCCCTTCCCTGAAACAGCCTATGAAACTACCCAGCCCATTAAAAACTCACCAGCCCCAAATTTCAAATGTCAAGCCTCTCACTTGCCTATGGAGTACGTCTCTCTCTCTCAGTAAATCTACGTCTTACCCGTCACTTTGCTTCTCGCTGAATTCCTTCCACGCTGAAATGGAACCAACCGAGCTTCATTAAGTCCAGATCCCAGGTGTGCGGTTTTGGCTGGGAGACTGGGTTCGAGGCCCCTCCCAAGCCAGAGAGTGTGGGTTCGAGTCCCCTCCCAAGCCAGAGAGTGTGGGTTCGAGTCCCACGTGAGGTGCGACTGGATTGAGTCCCCGTCTGAGGGATTCGGTTTCACTAACAGTGCAAAGGGAGATAATAAACTGCAAATGGCAGCCTGCCTCCATTCCGGGCCGAGAAGATGAAAGTCCTGGGTCAGAGGTGAATTAGAGAAGCGCGCATGCTCTATGCACTGGAGTGGCTCCTCGGCTCCAGCCCTGCGTGGCTACAGGTCAGACTGTGGGCCTAGAGTTGGCAGAGCTTCCACATTCTCAAGAGCGGCTAAAAGCTGATTTTTTGAAAAATGTTTATGAGAGTTGATTTACAATGTCTTGTCAATTTCTGCTGTAAGTCAGAGAGAGAAAGAGCTGTTGTTTTTAAATGCAAAATCTTCTCATTTTTTATTTTTATTTTTTTGTCTTTTGTCCTTTTAGGGCCACACCTGCGGCATATGGAGGTTCCCAGGCTAGGAGTCCAATCGGAGCTGTTACTGCCGGCCTACCCCACAGCCACAGCAATGCCAGATCGGAGCCTCGTCTGCAACCTACACCACAGCTCACGGCAACGCCAGATCCTTAACCCACTGAGCAAGGCCAGGGATTGAACCCACAACCTCATGGTTCCTAGTCAGATTCATTTCCGCTGCACCATGACGGGAACTCCTCCTTGTTTTTTAAAAAAATATTTTCAAATTAGCAAAAACTAATCCTGAAATTTTGAGCATGTCGAGCAAACCACATCTTTGGGATGCCTGCAGCGAGCTGGCCACCTCTCCTGAAGGGCAACCCAATATACAACTCCAGGCATTGAATCAGTCCAGAATATTTAAGCTTGGGCAACCTTTGACCTGGTGCTGATTATATGTTCATGAATAAGAGAGAGACCCCAACCTAGAGATAACTTAATTTCTTAAAAAAAAATCTCACATACAGTGTTTAAGCACCCCCCCACACCAGTGGAAAAGCCCTGAAACTTAGCTAGTAACTTGGATTCAGTCACTATTCAATTATGAGTGGGAGGTTGAGGTTAGCAGATGTAAGCTCTTATATATAGAGTGGATAAACAGCAAGGTCCTACTGTATACCACAGGGAATTATATTCAATATCCTGTGATAAACCATAATGGAGAAGAATATGAAAAAGAATATATAGGTATAAATATATACATATATATAAATGTATGTATAATTCCTGCAGATTGGCTTTCCTAACTGTTGTGTGCATGGGTCAGTATTTTCCCGTGCAGAAATTAACAACATCGTAAGTCAATTATGCTTCAATAAATTTTTTTTAAAAAACTATCTTTGGGAGGATTGCCAGGGGTAGTTTAGGGATTAGTCATGGGAATTTTGAAGCCTGTGCCCATTCCCTCTGACACTCAGTGACACCCCTGGGTGCTGTCTGCATTCACTCGCACTGGAGTGGGCACGGGAAAATACTGACCCATGCACACAACAGTTAGGAAAGCCAATCTGCAGTAAAAGTAATTTCAGAATCCATCCCCCAAGTTCCCCGATCTTTTGAATCTCTGGCCGAAGAGATAAGAAGGATTCCACTGCAGGCTTTGACTTCATCTAATTAGCAGGAGTTGGAACAAGGCATTTGCTTGGGGCTATCTATGAAAATTTCTTGTCTAAATTCTTCTCAAGTAATCCATAAACACAAATAGTATCCTTGGGACAAATATTTCCCTTCCTTTCTTCTTGTTCCTTTGGTTTTTTGGGTTTTTTTGTTTTGTTTTGTTTTTGCTTTTCAGGGCCGCACCTATGGCATATGGAGATTCCCAGGCTAAGAGTCGAATCAGAGCTACAGCTGCCAGCCTACACCACGGCCACAGCCACTGGGGATCTGAGCCGCGTCTGCGACATACACCACAGCTCAGGGCAATGCCGGATCCTTAATGCACTGAGCAAGGCCAGGGATCGGAACCTGCAACCTCGTGGTTCCTAGTCAGATTTGTTTTCAGTGCACCACAATGAGAATTCCTGTTCCTTTGATCTTTAGACAATTATTTATTGAAGGCCTAGACTCCAGGCAGTGTGCTTGTCACTGAATAGAGCAAACCAGACAGCTGCAACCAGTGTTCTCTAGAGCTGGTGGAAACGTGCAGATGAGGAGAAAGGAATTCACCTGTGACGCATGCCTGGCCCTGCCAAAGCTTCTTAATACATACCCATGGAGCTCTCATTACATTCTGAGGCCATAGTATCATGTTATGTTATGTAGAGAATATGCATGGGCCTTGGAATCTAACCAGCTTCTCTTTGATTCTTGGCTCTATCTCTTGCTCTAAGTTATTTATCATCTTTTTGCTTCAGTTGCCTCACCTGTAAAATGGGGGTAATGGTAGTACCTACGTTATCGGATTGTGTGCTTAGCAAAGGGACTGGCTCATCATCTTCAGAAAACCCTAGATTTCCTCTTTTCATCCCTCATAATTTGAAAGTGATGCCACTGGCCCGCCATGCAAGATATGCACTTCTGGACTATTTTTTAGTGTGGAGATGAATAACATTGATCCACCCACTGTTTTATTTTTTTACTTTTTTGGCCATGCCCACAGCATGTGGAAACCCCTGGGCAGGGATGGAACCAGTGGTCTGAGCTGCTGCAGTGATAGCACTGAATCCTTAACCCACTGCACCACAAGGGACCGCCCCACCCATTGTTTTAAATTTTTCTTTGCTCTCCTTCATGCTGGCCCTGGTCGCATTTAGTAAAAGTCCAAAGATCCTGGCCAGTGGTGTGCAGAAGTCAACTTACGCCAGCTCACAAGAACCATTTGGGCACATTTCCTCACTCTGTGTTCAGAGACATCTCATTGATAGCTCGAAGTGGGTCTGATGAGAATATTTACACCACAGAAATTGGCAAACACTGTAATCTACTGCTCGCCCTGCCAAAGAACTGGTTGGTAAACGTTTACCAGCACTCCAATGCCCAGGACTAGAAGAAACCTCATGAGCTCATCTAGGCCATTCCCTGCTTCAGGGCTGGGACTGGGGTGAACGAGCAAGGTACCTAAGGCTGAAAATGTAAGGGGGCACTTTCTTAAGTTCATGGGAAGAAGGTGGGCTCATCACACTGGCCTGAGAGTGAAGACCCCCTTAACTATATTCTGGGTACCTTGCTTGCCTCATCCTAGTCCCCACTCTGCCTCACTTACAATTATGCTTGCTTGCTTTTTTTGCTTTTTTTTTTTAGGGCCAAACCCTCTGTACATGGAAGTTCCTGGGCTAGAGCTACAGCTGCCGGCCTACACTACAGTCACAGCAAGGCAAGATCTGAGCCATGCCTGCAACCTACACCACAGCTCACGGCCACACTGGATCCTTAACCCACTGAGTGAGGCCAGGGACCAAACCCACCTCCTCATGGATACTAGTCAGGTTTTTTACCACTGAGCCACAACGGGAACTCCTACAATTTTGCTTTCAAATCAATATTTATTGATCATCTACTCTTCGCCAGGTTCTTGTCTAGAAAGAAGCAGCATCCCTGGCATTAAGGAGCTTACATTCTAGTGGGGAAGGGCAGGAATAAGCACAATGGATGATCAAACATATAGTCTGTTAGTGTAAAAGGCCAAGGCAAAAAAAAAAAAGAAACAGGAAAGGGATATAGGCAATGTTTTGAGTTGAGGCGTAATTTTAGATAGGACAGTCAGAGCCTCACTGAAAAAGGACCTTTGCACAAAGACCTAATGAGGGTAAGCAAATTAAGACAAATGGTTTTCTTCCATAGGTTGAGTGCTCTCTAGGCAAAGAGAATCCACAAGCTCATATATTGATCCATTTATGCATTCATCCAACACTTATTGATTGAATGTCCAGTGCCTGGCCTCATACATGCTGAAGATCAAATAATAGCTACTACTTAGCTGTCCGCTCACCCTGGGCCAGGCACTGTTCTAAGCATTTTTCATGCATTAACTCATTTCCTCATCATAACAACTCCAGGAGGTAAGTACCAATACTGTTTCCATTCCGCAGATAAAGAAATTGAGGCACCCTTATGGGAGTAACCGAAACATGCTACTTGTTCCCCAAAAGCTCTCACACTGATGAGAAATATAGATATTTAAGTAATTGTAATGTAATTTTTTTTTTTGTCTTTTTAGGGCCACACCCACACATATGGAGTTCCCAGGCTAGGGATCTAATCAGAGCTATAGCCACCGGCCTATGCCACAGCCACAGCCACGTCAGATCTGAGCTGTGTCTGCGACCAACACCATGTCCTTAACCCACTGAGCAAGGCCAGGGATCCAGCCCGCAACCTCAGGGTTCCTCGTCAGATTCCTTTCTGCTGCGCCACAATAGGAACTCCTTGTAATGTAATTTGATAGAAGGAAGGACAAGATGTTAGTGAAATGTAGAAGGGCCCTGCTTCAGCCTTGAGAAGTTGGGGGTGGTAGCCAGGAATGATCACTATGGCAGACACTGTTCTAAGTCTTTTTTTTTTTTTTTTTTTTTTTTTTTGTCTTTTTGTCTTTTCTAGGGCTGCTTCCCGCGGCATATGGAGGTTCCCAGGCTGGGGGTCGAATCGGAGCTGTAGCCACCGGCCTATGCCAGAGCCACAGCAACGCCAGATCCTAGCTGCATCTGAGACCTACTACACCACAGCTCATGGCAATGCCGGATCCTTAACCCACTGAGCAAGGCCAGGGATCGAACCTGCAACCCCCTGGTTCCCAGTTGGATTAAATTCTGCTGCGCCACGACGGAAGCTCCTCTTTGTTCTTGTTTTAAATGGACCACCTTTCTTTCCCCCTGTGTGCCCTGGGAAGGAACTACAAGCAACTCTTGAAGCTGGCCTCCCGTTGAGACAGCTTTATAGCAGTTCCTGAGGCTTCTGCCTTGTAACGGGGATTGGAAAGCAGAGCTCATACCCAAAGCAGCCTTGTCCCCTGCCCCTCGCCTACACATACCGCTCTCTCCCACATAACCCGATGTCACAAAACCCACTGGAGAAGTGGGGGTTGTGCACTGGGAGATCTGACCTGTCTACTGAAGAAGCCAACCGCAGCAGAAGCTAATGAATCTGGGCTTGACAGATCTCTTTCTGAAAAAGAAAATTATAAAATGTTGCTGTCTCTTGAAGCCTCTCAGCACGGCTCCTGATTCATGGGAGATAAGCTCCGAGTTGCAAGCCTGCCACCTTATTGCCACACAAAGCATTAATCTTCTGGGTTTTGTTCACCCTCCTGACAGTACAGAGTAATCAGACAGAATTACAGCTCAGAGACATTCATGATCATAGGATTTGCACCAAATAAACTGCTCAGCCTTTGATATCAATGGCAGGCTATAGCTTTTTCTTTTCCTATCTTTTTTTTTTTTTTTTCTGTTTCTGGAAGGCCAAGGGCACCTTTCTACATTTCTGTTCCACATATATTTCTTCAAAAAGCCTGGATTCTCCATTAGCAAAAGAAGTTCACTTGTGCTATTACCCAAGGCTAGCATTTGCAGATATTGGGATAAGCAGGAGGCTGGTATTAGCTCTGGATTCTAGAAGCCTTCCTTCTGGGCTTTGTTTCCTGGATGTGAGGGTGGGGAGAGGGGGGATAAGAGCAGAGGCTGCGCTTAGGAAAGGCAAGATCTGTGTAAAGGGTAATATTAACCTTTTGTATAACCTTTAACATCTGTGCAAATATATGTGTGTGTTTCATCTTTTCCTCCTTTTTTCCTGGAGGCAGTATACTGCAATATCCTTCTCTGCTTTTTTTTTTTTTTTGTCTTTTTGCCTTTTCTAGGGCCTCACCCACAGCATGTGGAGGTTCCCAGGCTAGAGGTCTCATTGGAGATGTAGCCACCGGCCTACGCCACAGCCACAGCAACGTGGGATCCGAGCCACGTCTGCAACCTACACCACAGCTCACGGCAACACCAGGTCCTCAACCCACAAGGCCACCAGGTAACTCCCTAATTTACACTTATCGTGAGTGTGGTTGAGCACTTTTCCTAGGGTACAGGGCTGTGTGCTTTGTATTCATTTGTGTTTCTTCATTAAACCTTCAGTAACATTCAACAGATACTCACTGAGCATGTACTATGTAGCAGGCACTGGGCTAGGCATTTGGGATACATCGGTGAACAAAGGAGACAAAGATACTGCCCTCCCGAGAACTTACATTCATTCATTCATTGTTTCATTCATTCTACAAACCCTCAAGCAGACCCTGGGGACGTGCAGATGAGTAAGACAGCGGTTCTCCCTCAAGTTTCAACTTGGTTGGCCAAGGAAAGGGTCTATTATACTATGGTGAGCTAATTGCTATGAGAGAGGTGCATACAGAATGCTAACAGAGCACAGAAAGGAAGCATGTAAGTCAGACTGAGAGCAATGCAGGAATGCAGCTTTGAGGAAGACTGGAAGGCAACCAGGCTAAGAAGCAAAGGATACCTTGGGCAGCACAAAAGCACAGAAACACAAAAATTCATGCCACCTTTTGGGATTGAAGGATCGTTTCTTATCACTGGCACGGGGGGCGGGGGGACAAAGGGTAAGGGAGCATGGACATAAGTAGTTTTCATATTTGGTGCTCATATTTTTCATACTTGGCACTCATTATATAGTGACTGGTTGGTTGAATGAATGAATGAATGACGTTGGAGGTCATATACTAGAGTGATAAGTGAGTTATCTATCCCTGTGTAGCAAAATTTCCCCAAACTCAGCAGCTTAAAACAACACTTATTTGGTTTCTAAGGTTCAACAAACTCGTATTTGGTTTCAAACACTCACGTGGTTTCTAAGGGTCAGACATGTGGGAGTGATTTATGCAGGTAATTCAGGTTCAGTTGCAATCAAGCTGTTGGCTGGAGCAGCCATCTCAAGGCTTGACTGGGGCTGGATAATCCAGTTTCAAGCTCACTCACATAGCTGCGAGGTCTCGGTTGTTTCTTGGATATTGGCAATATATGTCTCAGAGAAATGCCTGGCACATATTAAGTACTATATAAGTGCAAGCTATAATTATTATCAGCTAAAATCTCTGAGGAGTCGTCAAGAGATTTTAAGCAGATGAGTGTCCTGATCATCTGTGCTGTTTCAGAACACTCCCTCCAGCTTTAGTGTGGGGGGTGAACTGGTAAGGGGACAAGCAGGAGGGAAGGGACCCATTAGAAAGCTGTTACAGGGGTTCCCGGCATGGCTCAGTGGAAATGAATCTGACTAGCATCCATGAGGATGCACTTCCGATCCATGGCCTCACTCAGTGGGTTAAAGATCCAGCATTGCTGTGAGCTGTGGTGTAGGTCGCAGATGTGGCTTGGATCCCGCACTGCTGTGGCCATGGTATAGGCCAGCGGCTATAGCTCTGATTCGACCCCTAGCCTGGGAACCTCCATAGACTGTGGGTGTGGCCCTAAAAAAACAAAGAAGAAGAAGGAGAAGAACAAGAGGAAGAAGAAGAAGGAGGAGAACAAGAACAAGAAGAAGGAGAAGGAGAAGAACAAGAGGAAGAAGAAGGAGAAGAACAAGAACAAGAGGAAGAAGAAGGAGAAGAACAAGAACAAGAGGAAGAAGAAGGAGAAGAACAAGAACAAGAGGAGGAAGAAGGAGAAGAACAAGAACAAGAGGAGGAAGAAGAAGAAGGAGAAGAACAAGAGGAAGAAGAAGGAGAAGAACAAGAACAAGAATAAGAAGAACAACAAGAAGAAAGCTGTTATAGGTGAGAGATGCCAATGTCCTGGATTAGGGTGGTGCTAATGGAAACAGAAAAATGGATTAATGCAGGGTATATTCTAGAAGTAGAGCTACCTCTTCATGGATAGATGTAGGTGATGACAGAGAGGGAGATAGAGAACACAGGAAGAGGTGCAAAGTTGTTTGTGGAGGTGAGGATGGTGGGTTGAATTAGGACCTTGAAGGGTTAGAGGTGCTTGTAAGACATCCATGAGGAAAAGTCCGGCTGGCTCTCAGAGCTATGGGTGTGGAATTCAGAAGAGAGAACTGGGCTAGAGATTTAGGAGTCATGAGCATACGGGTCATTGACCCATGGGTGTGGATAAGATTGCCTAAGGGAAAATATGTCTAGTGAGAAGAGAAGCCTGCCTAAGAAAGATCCTGCTGGTCACCAGCAGTGAAGAGAGGGCTGCAGGAAGAAGCATCTGCAAAGGAGAGTTAGAAGGAGTGGCCAGAGAGAAAGAGGAAAACCTGGAGGGCGTGATGACACATAAGCCAACGCAACATCTCATGAAGAGAACAGTGACTCAGCAGTGCCAGCGCTGCCTAGTGAAAGATAAAGGTCACAGAAAATGAGGGTTGAAAACATCCATTGAACGGACCAAGAAAGAGATCATTGGCTATCTTCATGAGAGTCATGACACTGGAATGGGGTGCAGGTGGGGAGATGTGGGGATTCCTTGTTCCAGCCTCTTTAAACTCTGAATGCGTGGGATTTATAGACCTTGGTGTTGAGTATCAATTCCTCTTCCTAAACAGAACCTTTGATCCCACAAGCTTCTTGAAGATATAGATTCATGAGTGGAATTTACAGCAACTGAGGTACTCCTTGACCAAGGACCTAACATTTATTGAATGCTAATGATTTTATTTATTTATTTATTTATTTATTTTTGTCTTTTTGCTATTTCTTGGGCCACTCCCGCGGCATATGGAGGTTCCCAGGCTAGGGGTCCAATTGGAGCTGTAGCCGTCAGCCTACGCCAGAGCCACAGCAGCGCTGGATCCGAGCCACGTCTGCGACCTACACCACGGCTCACGACAACGCTGGATCCTGAACCCACTGAGCAAGGCCAGGGATCGAACCCGCAACCTCATGGTTCCTAGTCGGATTCGTTAACCACTGCGCCACGACGGGAACTCCTCATTTTATTTATTTAAAAAAAATTTTTTTGGCCACATGCTGCAGCATGTGGAAGTACCAAGGCTAGGGATGGAACATTTACCACAGCAGCGACCTGAGCCACAGCAGTGACAACATCAGATCCTTTAACTGCCAGGCCAACAGGGAACTCCAAATGCTATTCATTTTACATGGATAATCTAATGTAATCCTGACACCTACCCTATGAGGTAGGGGCACGGCTAGAAGGCTTATGATGTGCCGAGTGCTTTCTTAAGTACTTCACATAGTCAACTTCTTTTTTTTTTTCTTTTTTTTTGTCTTTTTGCCATTTTCTTGGGCCACTCCCACAGCATATGGAGGTTCCCAGGCTAGGGGTCGAATTGGAGCTGTAGCCAGGGGCCTGCGCCAGAGCCACAGCAACGCGGGATCCGAGCCGCATGTGCAACCTACACCACAGCTCACGGCCACGCCAGATCCTTAACCCACTGAGCAAGGCCAGGGATCGAACCCACAACCTCATGGTTCCTAGTCGGATTCCTTAACCACTGAGCCACAACGGGAACTCCAGTCAACTTCTTTATATTCCCAGATAAGAATCTTGTGGCCCACATCACAGGAAAGACTTCGGCAGGGCTGGGTTTGGCCAGGATCAAGGAAGACAGAAACCAAGGTCCTCAGTCATGGGACAACTTCTGCTGCCTCTGGGCTTCAGGGAAATGTCTTTTCTGAGGAATGTAGACTGACAAGGGCATTTTCTTGTGTGGGTCTTGGAGCAGAACTGCCTGGAGCAGAGGCCATCTGATCAGGCATTGTTTTCGAATATCCTCCAGGAGGCCATGGTACATCACCCAGGGCCCATCTAAGATGATGCTCATTAAGGGGTAGAAGGCCTTGAACCACAGTCTTCTTTTGCTCTCCTTCTTAGGTACAGAGGAAGCTCTGGGGACTTCAGAAATCCAATTTTGTGATGACTCTGGTCCCCAAGGGAGCAGAGAGAGCAGATTGCCATTTCAGATTCTGGCCGCGTGGAGACTGCGGAAATCCCAGTTTCCCTATTAAGATCTCCAGGCATGCACAGGTGTCCATGTGCCAGGCAGAGGGCACATCTGCTTGGAGCTTTCATTGCCCTTGCTGCCTCGCCTGTGACATTCAGCCCATTAAATCACGGGAAGGTGGAAGCAGCTCGTGTTCCCTACCAGATCATGACTTTCCCAATAGCAGATGCAGGATTGTTTGCAAGGTACTTCCCACGCCTTCTCAGGCTCCAACATGGCGCTAGGTTCATAGCGATCCGCAATAAATATTAGCTGAATTATTTTTTTTATTTATTTTTTCCCACTGTACAGAAAGGGGATCAAGTTATCCTTACATGTATACATTTTTTTCCTCACACTTCGTTCTGTTGCAATATGAGTATCTAGACATAGTTCTCAATGCTACTCAGCAGGATCTCCTTTAAATTTATTCTAAGTTGTGTCTTAGCTGAATTATTGAATAAAAGAATGGATGAATTTTTCCTCGGGCCAGCCCTTGTTCCAGCTTACTTCTTATGTGTATTCAAAAACCAGACTAACCTCCCTAACCAGCAGAGAATCTGTTTTTTGTTTTGTTTTGTTTTTAAGGCAAGGATAGCAAACAAGGTGGGAGGGCTAGGTCAAGTTGACTCAATTCACAAGCATTTAGTCAGCCAGCCATGAACCTGGTACTGTTACCACGCCCTCTCAGAACAGACACAAGCCTATGTAATACCGAGATTTTAGAAATTAATATTTCATTAATAAATTGTGAATCACTATGTTGTACACCTGTGGAGTTCCTATCCTGGCTCAGTGGAAATGAATCTGACTAGCGTCCATGAGGACACAGGTTCAATTCCTGGCCTCACTCAATGGGTTAAGGATCCGGCATTGCCATGAGCTGTGGTGTAGGTTGCAGACGAGGCTCGGATCTGGCATTGCTGTGGCTGTGGTGTAGGCCGGCAGCTATAGCTCCGATTCAACTCCTAGCCTGGGAACCTCCATATGGCATGAGTGTGGCCCTAAAAAGATAAAAAAAAAAAAAAGCAAAACAGAACTATGTTGTACACCTGAAACTTATGTAATATTGCAAATCAACCATACCTCAATTTTTATTTTATTAATTTATTTTTTAAAAAGCATTTTTTTGTTTTCCTTCTCTCTCTCTCTCTCTCTCTCTTTTTTTTTTTTGTCTTTTTAGGGCCCACCCGCAGCAAATGAAGTTTCCCAGGCAAGGGGTCAAATCCAGCCACAGCAACATGGGATCCGAGTCACGTCAGTGACCTATACGACAGCTCACAGCAACACTGGATCCCTCCGAGTGAGGCTAGGGATCAAACCTGTGTCCTCATGAATACTAGTCAGGTTTGTTACCACTGAGCCATGACAGGAACTCCCCATACCTCAATTTTTTAAAAAGAAAAGAAAAAAAAAAAGAACAACAAAGGGACAAACTAAATGATGGCATTCTCTTAATATGTTTTTTTTTTTTTTTGTCTTTTTGCCATTTCCTGGGCCACTCCCACAGCACATGGAGGTTCCCAGGCTAGGGGTCCAATTGGAGCTGTAGCCACCGGCCTACACCACAGCCACACAGCAACGCGGGATCCGAGCCATGTCTGCAACCTACACCACAGCTCACGACAACGCCGGATCCTTAACCCACTGAGCAAGACCAGGGATCGAACCTGCAACCTCATGTTTCCTAGTTGGATTCGTAAACCACTGAGCCACAACGGGAACTTCATGTGTCATTTTTAAAGAATGCCACAGCTGTAGTCATACTAATAGATTAAAATGTCCAAAACTTAATAGTGAAAAAAGGCAATTGCTGTGATGTGCAAAATATGCTATGATAATTATATTTCTGTTATCAGTGTCTATTTTTTTTTTTGTCTTTTGTCTTTTCGTTGTTGTTGTTGTTGTTGTTGCTATTTCTTGGGCCGTGCCCGCAGCATATGGAGGTTCCCAGGCTAGGGGTCCAATCGGAGCTGTAGCCACCGGCCTACGCCAGAGCCACAGCAACGCGGGATCCGAGCCGCGTCTGCAACCTACACCACAGCTCACGGCAACGCCGGATCGTTAACCCACTGAGCAAGGGCAGGGACTGAACCCGCAACCTCATGGTTCCTAGTCGGATTCGTTAACCACTGCGCCACGACGGGAACTCCTCAGTGTCTAATTTAAGTGCACTACTTTCAGAGAGAAGACAGAATGATACCAATTCTTTTTTTTTTTTTTTTTTTTTTTTGTCTTTTGCAATTTCTTGGGCTGCTCCCGAGGCACATGGAGGTTCCCAGGCTAGGGGTCAAATCAGAGCTGCAGCCACCAGCCTATGCCACAGCCACAGCAACGTGGGATCCAAGCTGCATCTTTGACCTATACCACAGCTCACAGCAACACCTGATCCTTAACCCACTGAGCAAGGCCAGGGATCGAACCCGCAACCTCATGGCTCCCAGTCGGATTCGTTAACCAGTGAGCCACAACGGGAATTCCAATGATACCAATTCTTGAAATTTGAGTTTTACTTTAATAAGGTGCTCTTTGAATTAAAGTCTACTTTTCCCTGAAAAAAAAAGTAATATTTCTGTTTCTTTTCCCTTTTTTGCTTTTTTTCAGGCCTGCACCCGAAGCATATGGAGGTTCCCAGGCTAGGAGTTGAATCAGAGCTAAAGCTGCCTGCCTACACCACAGCCACAGCAACACAGGGTCCCAGCCATGTCTGCAACCTACACCACAGCTCACGGCAACACTGGATCCTTAACGCACTAGGCAAGGCCAGGGACAGAAACCGCAACCTCATGGTTCCTAGTCAGATTCGTATCCGCTGCACCACAAGGCGAACTCCAAAAAGTAATATTTCTGACAAAAGGCCTAAACAATAATATGACAAACACACAGGTACCCAAAACCCAGCTTCACTTTTTTTTTTTTTTTAACACCTGGCATCAAAATTCTTCTGATGACAAAACCTAACCTGGAGTGACCTCAGGCTATTTCATAATCATGTAGTCCACTAAATGTGACTCATCATATGTGTCACTGCAGAAATAGTAATATGTCGAGTTCCCAACGTGGCTCATGGGAAACGCATCTGGCTGGTATCCTTGAGGACGCAGGTTTGATCCCTGGCCTCGCTCCATGGGTTAAGGATCCAGCCTTGCCAGGGAACTGTGGTGTAGGACACAGATGCAGCTCAGATCCGGTGTGGCTGTGGCTGTGGCTGTGGCTGTGGTGTAGGCCTGTGAGTACAGCTCCGATTGGACCCCTAGCCTGGGAACCTCCATGTGCCGTGGGTGTGGCCCTATAAAGACAAAAAAGAAAAGAAATAATAATATGTTTGATTATGAGGTGTTGCCCCAAGTGATTATCTTACTTTAACGTCAGGTACGTACTTGTGTTATGTTTCTAACATCCACACAATTCTAGATCCCTGAACACACTTGGTCACGGGGCATGTGGGCAGGGCAGGGTAAGTTTGTGGTCTATCGGGCCACAACTTGGGCCTTGGTTACTGAACAGTGTTTCTCCGAGTTCTCCAAAGGAGGGAAGAAGGGAGGGGGTGATGGAATCCAGGTGGGCAGCCCAGAGCGTCTGGTACTGGGCTCATCATGCTCCTCAGCCCCTCAGCCCCCACACACACCTCTTCCGTAGGCTCCCCTTTTCTTTCAGCCTCTGACTTGCCTATAACTCAGCATCGGCCTCACCTTTTGGCTGTTCTTGTTGTTCTGTGGCTGCACCTGCGGCATATGGAAGTTCCCAGACTAGGGGTCGAATTAGAGCTGTAGTTGAAGCCTACACCTCAGCCACAGCAACACCGGATCTGAGCTGCATCTGCCGCCGACAGCATAGCTTGAGGCAATGCTGGATCCTTAATTCACTGAGCGAGGCCAGGGATCGAACCTGCATCATCTCAGAGACAATGTCGGGTTCTTAACCTGCCAAGCCACAATGGGAATTCCAGCCTCATCTTCTATAAACTTCTTATACCAACATTTCTGTATTATCTTAGCTCCTCCCCACCTGCCAGGTTCTATGCATTTGTCTCCCTATCTCTTGCCCAGCTTGTCCCTTCGCTTTTTTTTTTTTTTTTTTTTTTTTTTTTTGCTTCTAGGGCTGCACCCACGGTGTACGGAGGTTCCCAGGCTAGGGGTCGAATCAGAGCTACAGCTGCTGTGGCACAGCCACAGCAACGCAGGATCTGACCATCTGACCTGTGCGGTGCCTTTGACCCACACCATAGCTCACGGCAACACCAGATTCTTAACTCACTGAGCGAGGCCAGGGATTGAACCCACAACCTCATGGTTCCTAGTCAGATTCGCTAACCATTGAGCCACGATGGGCACTCCCAAAGAAAACAACTTTAAAAGTGTACAGTACTATGCTGTGATATAGCTAAAATTCGTGATTGCAATACTCAAATAATTGTGGGAAACTTGTTCAATAAACCTTTTTCCAAAGGAAGGATTTTTTTTTTTTTTTTTTTTTTTTTTTTGAGCGATGGGCCATCTAGTGGCACATGGAGGATGACAATCTTGTTCTGAGAAAATACAGTGGATCTTCAAATGAAAAGCTGGTTTCCACCCTCAACCACGCCAACAGGTACTGCAAAAATATGTGTTATAGGCCAGGTCAAGTCCCAGCTGGAACATAGCTGGGTGTGAGGTATGGCTTTCGTTTGGCATTTTTGAAGAATATAATATGTATGCATGAATGTGTGCTCACATATATGTATATGTTTACGTATATGCATCTCAGATGACTTGATGGCCAAATTTAGAAACTCCCCAAATGCTCTCTATGGGCACCTTAAAGACCCTTGCCCTAGGACAATGTATGTGACTGCCTCGTATCAAACCTTTATTCTGGAAAGTCATATTAAAGAGAATTAGTGCTGTGCAAGAGAGGAAATTGCCATCGGAGAAGAGATGGCTTTCAAATCATATCTCCCAATTTCATAATTCAAGTCTCCAAAGGACCCAGGTCAAGACAGTTTGAGTGGTGGTTAGTTATTCATCCAGCTAACCTTTACTGAGCTAACAAATAGCATCACAAGACCGCTCCAGTCCTGTTAACATCCACCCGCATGTTTATAAAAAGAAATGTATCACTGAATCAAGAAATATATTCAGCAGGGAGTTCCCTTCGTGGCTCAGCAGTTAATGAGCCTGACTAGGATCCATGAGGATGCAGGTTCAATCTCTGGCCTTGCTCAGTGGGTTAAGGATCTGGCATTGCTGTGAGCTGTGCTATAGGTCATAGTCGTGGCTCAGATCCCGTGTTGCAGTGGCTGTGGGGTAGGCCTGCAGCTGCAACTCCAATTAGACCCCTGGCCTGGGAACTTCCATATGCCACCGGTGTGGCCCTAAAAAGCAAAAAAAAAAAAAAAAAAAAAGAAAGAAAAAAGAAAAAAGAAAAGAAAAGAAAAGAAAGAACAAAAGAGAAATATATACAGTAGAACTGGACACATGCCAGATTCAGGGAATTCAGGGAGCCTAGAAATGAGTTCCATCCCATGTGCTTCTCTCCAAGTTGCCCAAGTTAGAAGTTTTAGCTAGAGTGGCTAATAGATATGCAGACTCTCAGATACCCATCAGTGATTATTCCTGGTTGAATTAGTAAAGTCTCTGAGGCTTGTGATTTACTGTTTACCAGTAAAAATAATGTGTGTAAATAAGCACTTGAGGAGCTCCAATAAGGTCTGCCTTTAGAGTGACTGACTGTTGCGATTTTCCCAAGATTGTCTTGGTTTTAGCACTGAAAGTCATGCATCCACGAAAACCTCTCAGTCCTGGGCAAACGGGTACAGTTGGTCACTCCTTTAGATTCTTCAGAGGACTGAGCCTGAGCAAAGGATCCACCATCCAAACAACCCTGAAAAAGAGGAATAATTTAAGCTGCTTTTGAGTGGTTGCTAAATGGTCCCAAGTCATTGATTAAGGGGAATGTGGAGTTATCAATGATTTCGATATTTTTTAAAACATCTTAGCAGCAAACCTTCAAGAGCTTGGAAGTTTAGACAAGTATTTTTCCAAGTGTGGTTTTTCATCTGATTTTTCATTTGATTCTGAATCACCTTAGGTGCCTACTTAAAAAAGAAATAATGCAGAGGAAAAGAATTTGAGGAGTTCTCTTGTGGCCCAGCCAGGTAATGATCCAGAATTGTCACTGCAGTGGCTCGGGTCGCTGCTGTGATGAGGGTTTAATCCCTGGCCTGGGAATTTCCACATGCCACAGGTGTGGCCAAAAAATCTGAAAAAGGGTGGATATATGTATAACTGAATCACTCTGTCGTGCACCTGAAACTAACAAAACGTTGTTAATAAATAGTACTCCAATATAAAATAAAAATTTTAAAAGAAAAATTTAAAAAGAAAATAAGGAGTTCCCATGGTGGTGCAGTGGAAACGAATCCGACTAGGAACCTTGAGGTTGTGGGTTCGATCCTTGGCCTCGCTCAGTGGGTTAAGGCTCCAGCATTGCCAGGAGCTGTGGTGTAGGTTGCAGATGCAGCTTGGATCCTGTGTTGCTGTGGTGTAGGCCAGTGGCTGTAGCTTCGATTCGACCCCTAGCCTGGGAACCTCCACATGCTGCTAGTGAGGCCCTAAAAAGCAAGAGAAAAAAAAAAAGGCTAAAATAATGAATTTAATGCTCTGTGTTTTTTACCACAATAAATAAGAAAGAAAAGCACAGTTCTGAGTCCCATCCCAGAGCTACTGAATCAAGGGTTGGGGCTGTGACTGTGCATTTTTTAACAAGTTCCCCATGTGATTTTTATCTCCTCTAAATTTTGAGAACCCCTGACAAAAATGTATAGTAAATCCTCTCTCCACTGCAACAAATTTGATAGCATGATCTCAGCCTCCCCCTTTCCCCCGGAATATTTATGTGTGCTTTCAGCTGTTGCCAGCTAGTGTGCTTAGCAAATGTAAATCCATTTTATTATTAGCTAAAGCAGAAAAGAATCCAAAAGGCAATGTGCTGCAGAAGAAAGGCATCCAGTCTATTTCCAAGCCAAACAGGGATGACTTTGGATCCGGCACAGTTTTTGATTACCCGTGACTCTGATCTTGTCCATTAGAGTGAGTAATTGGAAGCTGGCTCTGTGTATGCTTACAGAAATTATTATTTCAAATTGTTCACGTTAGATAAATCTCAGCTTCTGGTGCTGACTGTAAGAAAAGGTGGGAAGCATATTAATGAGCACTTTCCCTAGGATGAGACTTTGTAACTTCTAAGCAACCATGAAGGTTCCTGTTTTCATGGTCACTAATTAGGGAGCTGCTTGTGAAGGGGCTTGTTTATCTGAAGTCAGTGTCAGGCAAGGGATAAGAAATTTAGTTCGGGGTTCCCGTCATGGCGCAGTGGTTAACGAATCCGACTAGAAACCATGAGGTTGCCTTGCTCAGTGAGTTAAGGATCCGGCGTTGCCGTGAGCTGTGGTGTAGGTCGCAGACGCGGCTCGGATCCCGCGTTGCTGTGGCTCTGGCTTAGGCCGGCGGCTACAGCTCCGATTCGACCCCTAGCCTGGGAACCTCCATATGCCGTGGGAGCGGCCCAAGAAATGGCAAAAAGACAAAAAAAAAAAAAAAAGAAATTTAGTTCGTATTTATGGGGGGCTTACCATGTGCTGGGCACTGGACTCAAATCTTTCCATAGAGGATCTCATTCTATCTTTTTTTTTTTTTTTTTTTTTTTGTCTTTTTGCCTTTTCTGGGGCCACTCCCTCGGCATATGGAGGTTCCCAGGCTAGGGGTCCAATCGGAGCTACAGCTGCTGGCCTACACCAGAGCCACAGCAACTCAGGATCCAAGCTGCGTCTGCGACCTACGCCACAGCTCACGGCCACGCCGGATCCTTAACCCACTGAGCAAGGGCAGGGACCGAACCCGCAACCTCATGGTTCCCAGTCGGATTCGTTAACCACTGAGCCACAACGGGAACTCCTCATTCTATCCTTAATCTAGGTGTTATTATTGTCTTCTTCTTTGCAAAAATGGGGGCACAGAGAGTCTTAGCAATTTTCTGAAGACTATACAGCATGGAAGACACAGGACTTTCTGGGAATAAACAAGATCCTACTGTATAACCCAGAGAATTATAGTCAATGTCCTATGATAAACCATAATGGAAAATATTTTTTTAAAGTGTGTGTTGGGAGTTCCCATCGTGGCGCAGTGGTTAACGAATCCGACTAGGAACCATGAGGTTGCGGGTTCGATCCCTGGCCTTGCTCAGTGGGTTAAGGATCCGGCTTTGCCATGAGCTGTGGTGTAGGTTGCAGACGCGACTCGGATCCCGCGTTGCTGTGGCTCTGGCGTAGGCTGGTGGCTACAGCTCCAATTGGACCCCTAGCCTGGGAATCTCCATATGCCGCGGGAGCAGCCCAAGACCAAGAAATAGCAAAAAGACCAAAAAAAAAAAAAAATAATAATAATAATAATAAAAAATAATAAAATAAAAAAATAAAGTGTGTGTTGGGAGGTCCCTTCGTGCCTCAGCCATTAACGAACCCAACTAGGATCCATGAGGATGTGGGTTTGATCCCTGGCCTTATTCAGTGGGTTAAAGATCCGGCATTGCCATGAGCTGTGGTATAGTTTGCAGACACAGCTTGGATCCCGTGTTGCTGTGGCTGTGGTCTAGGCCGGCAGCTGTAGCTCTGATTCGATCCCTAGCCTGGGAATGTCCATATGTGGCGGGTGCGGCCCTAAAAAGCAAAAAATAAAAAAAATAAACTGTGTGTGTATATATACATATGTGTGTGTGTATATATATGTAAAAGTATATGAATCACTTTGCTGTATAGCAGAAATTAACACAACATTATAATTCAACTATCCTTCAATAAAAAGTTCGAATTATGTCAGATTTTTTTTTTTTTTTGGTCTTTTTGCCTTTTCTAGGGCTGCACCTGTGGCATATGAAGGTTCCTAGACTAGGGGTCTAATTGGAACTGTAGCCACCGGCCTATGCCACAGCCATAGCAACGCCAGATCCTTAACCCACTTAGTGAGGCCAGGGATCAAACCCGCAGCCTCATGGTTCCTAGTCAGATTTGTTTCCACGACGGGAACTCCAAGACCTGGACACTTTCTGCTGCCCTTAGCATGTTCCACACATACCCCAAGCTAGTCTTACAGGACTAGTGATTTTCAGAAAATGGGGGTGGTGCTCCTATAGGTTGGATACATGCTGACTGCATGGCCGTCATGTAGGGCTGGTGGTAGCCTCTATGGTACTTTTAGAAATGAGAGATCTCAGGCGACATGGGGCTTTCTAAATTAGGATTAGTAAAAGATGACCCCTTCGGGCAGACAAAGTAGAGAAAAAGATCAACCTCCTGGCGGATGCAGCCCTTTGCAGGGCATAACGCTTGGTGGGGAGAGGACGGGCTGAATTTCAGGCTCACTTCACCTTGGCCTAGCACATTTATGCCCTGCTGCCATTGCTAGCAGAAGCTGTCCTGCCTGCTGTTGTTGCTACCTTGTGGACACCAGGGGGCAGCCAAGTACATAAGTTGCATCTTCCCCTGGGCCCCCATGGCAGGACCTGATGTGCCCAGCCGATGTGGGACAGCCTTCACATCCAGATAAAATCTGTTAGCTCCCAGGAGCGCCTGGGCTCAGCTGATCTGGGTAATTCACTGCACATTGATAATTTGAGACTTTGAAGAATTGGGCTGCCAGTTCATTTTGCCCCACTGGGGGTACCTAGTGCTTCAGGAAGCCACACTAACTCTGTTTCCCACAGACTTGATTATGTCTTAACAGGTGGAGCCACAGAATGTTTCTTTGAGCAGTTTGGAAATCTGAAAAATTCTAGCCTAGGCCACATCGTACAACCAAAATTCCAATATATTTTCTGTTTGCTAAAAAAGGTCTTACCGTATGGCCTTTCTGTCAATAAGGAGACAAAGAATATATATATATATAGTGTGTATGTGTGTGTGTGTGTGTGTGTGTGTGTGTATGTATATAGATATATATTTTTTTGGTAGCACCTACAGCACATGGAAGTCCCCAGGCCAAGGATCAAACCTGTGCCACAGCAGTAACCAGAGCCACAGTAGTGACAACAACCAGATCCTTAACCCCACTGTGCCATGAGGGAACTCCCTGAATATGATTTATGCAGTGTTCCCTTAGAACTTTTAGAACCCAGTGTTTCCAGTCATAATAGCATCTGAGAAGTCTGGGATTTTTTTTTTTTTTTGTCTTTTGTCTTTTTAGGGCCACACACGCGGCATATGGAGGTTCCCAGGCTAGGGGTCTAATCACAGCTGTAGCTGCTGTACGCCAGAGCCACAGTAATGCCGGATCCTTAACCCACTGAGCAAGGCCAGGGATCGAACCCACAACCTCATTGTTCCTAGTCGGATTCGTTAACCACTGAACCACCACAGGAACTCCTTGAGAAGTCTGAGTCTAGTGGGTTCCCTTGTTAATCTGAGGTGGTGGCCCCAATGGTGGCGAGCGGAGAGTATAAGCAGTGCTTCTGAGTGGGGACTAGGTGGTCTCTGGCATCTCCAGCCTTAGGGAGCAGGTCAGCTCTGTCTAAGGGGATGGGCAGAAGGTGAGTGTGTGAGGCTGTGGGGAAACTAAGAGAATTTGAGAGCGCTTGCCGACATCCAGATGGGGGGACCTGGCCAAAATGGGGGGTGGAAGCAGGAGCCAACCTGTTGAGTCAATCTGGTCATAGAGAACTAAGGTGGGTGCCAATAAGATTGCTGCAGTGGAGCTGAAAGAGGCAAATAAGAACTCAGGTTGCACTTCCCATTGTGGCTCAGAGGGTAAAGAACCTAGTGTCCCTGAGGATGAGGGTTTGATGCCTGGCCCTGCTCAGCAGATTAAGGATCTGGCGTTGCCACAAGCTGCAGCATGGGTCACAGATGTGGCTCGGGTCCCGCGTTGCTGTGACTGTGGTGTAGACCGGCAGCTGCAGCTCCAATGCAGCCCTTAGCCTGGGAACCTCCATATGCCACGGGTACAGCTCTAAAAAAAGAGAAAAAAAGAAAAAGAAAGAAAGGGAGCATCCAGTACCCCAGCTGGGCTGTTAACACTTATATTCCAATGGACAGACTAAGCCTAGTTAATGGGACCAGGGTGGGGTGAATAACAACGCGTCCTGTACTTTCCCTCCAGGCTGTAATAGGACTCTCTGTCCTGTGTGGAGGGGGTAGCGGACTTGCTCTGCCTTGTGCCCTGACAAGATGTTCTGCACGTTCTACCCCCCAGGATAAATGTCCATGGGTGGGTAGCCTGGCACTCCGAATTGTTCTTATTAAGAACGTGTGTAGGAGTTCCCGTTGTGGCTCAGTGGTTAACGAATCCGACCAGGAACCATGAGGTTGCGGGTTCGATCCCTGGCCTTGCTCAGTGGGTTAAGGATCTGGTGTTGCTGTGAGCTGTGGTGTAGGTCACAGTCGCATCTCGGATCCTGCGTTGCTGTGACTCTGGTGTCGGCCGGTGGCTATAGCCCCGATTCGACCCCTAGCCTGGGAACCTCTCTATGCCACGGGAGCGGCCCTAGAAAAGTCAAAAAGACAAAAAAAAGACCAAAAAAAAAAAAAAAAAAAAAAGAACGTGTGTAATGGGCTTCAAACCATGAAGACACAAAGGTTTTCTCTGGCTGTGCAGCCTCTGATGAGGTCTGACTTTCCAATAAAGGGCAGCAGCCGCTGGTCATATTTCTCCATCCTGGAAATTCTAGTGACAGTTTTAGGGAAATTTAGGGTGTGGAGGTTGTGGTCCAGGAAGTGAGAAGGAGGGTGGATTTCCTGTTGTGTCACCCCCTCTTACAGCATCATGGTGTATCTGGGGACTTGGCTAGCATTGAGTATTTCTTTGCTCCATTGATTGCAGCGCAAAGCTATAGCGGGTCCAAAGAGGATGAAGGGGACTTGGGCTTCCTTTCCAAAGAAACTTGGGTAAAAGAGTGATCTGCTTCTGCAGGAAGAGTAGCTCCCAAGATTGCTTGTGGTGTGGGTTTGTTTTCCCTCGGTGTGTGAAAACACTGGCTTTATCTATGTTTACTGCCCTCCACCCACCGAAAACGTTCTATCTCAATATGAACTCGTCTTCCTTCCCCTTTCCAAGGAGGCTCTTCTCAAGTTCCCCTCTCAGCAGCTGTCTCACTTCCTTTTAGATGTTCCCACCCAGCAGTGGCCACATTGCACTTTGATGAAAGAAAGAATGGGTAACCTTAACTGACCTCCTCATTGGGGCTCAAAGCTGCCTGGGCCCCCTCCCCCACCAAGGTCAATCAGCAATGTCACCAGGACCTATGTGTCTGCAACTGATGGGAACCCTTGGAGAGAGACTTGCCCAGAACATGGTTCCCTTTTGCACCTGAGAACCCTGACGAGTCTCAACCCCTTGCTGATGACATGACGATGAGCAAGAAGCAGATGTGGTATTTGAACAGAGGTCTTTTGATCAAAAATCTAGGGCTTGTTCTGTGACACTGGAGGCTTTATGAACAAGAGGCACTCAATTAATATTCCTTGAGAGGCAGTATATATAACGCAGTGGTTAAGATCCCCGCTTCTGACAACTGTTTTTATCCTAATGTGTGATAAAATGTACACAATATAAAATTTGCTATTTTAGGGAGTTCCCGTTGTGGCTCAGCGGTGACGAACCTGACTAGTATCCATGAGGACGCGGGTTCTATCCCTGGCTTTACTCAGTGGGTTAAGGATCCAGCTTTGCGGTGAGCTGTGGTGTTGGTCACAGACGTGGCTCGGATCTGGGGTTGCTGTGGCTGTGGGGTAGGCTGGCAGCTGCAGCTCACAATGGACCCCTAGCCTGGGAACTTCCATATGCTGTGGGTGTGGCCCTAAAAGGTTAAAAAAAAATTTGCTATTTTAACCATTTGCAAGTATACAATTCAGTGACATTAAGCATATTTGCAATGCTGTGCAACAATCATGAGGAGCCATTTCCAGAACTTTTCCACCATCCCAGCAGGATCTCTGTACTGCCAACTGGTTTCGAACTTAGGTTCTGCCACTTGGCAACTGTACAAGTTGGTAAACTTGTACCAATTCCTCAGGTGACGTCAATTTCCTCATCTATAAGATGAGGGTAATAATAACGCTTCTTCAAAGTACTGTCGTGTGTGTGTTCGTGTGTGTGTGTGTGTGTAAGACAAATACACATCGTAGTCATCATTGAGATGAATTGGTAATGTCGCTTGAATGGTTAATTCATTCATGTTTATTTCATATTTCTTAGTGGCTTGAGCCACCAGGCGGCAGGGCTAAGACTCAGACTCAAGTTAGCTTGACTTCAGGGCTTCTGTCTCTACTGCTCGTACTGTGAGGATTAACCGAGATAAGGCGGGTTCAGTGCCTGCCACGTCGCAGTGCCTCAACCAGCGGCAGCTATTTTATTGTTATCAGTATTATCTTTACTGTTAATCAAACGGAGATCGAAACTCATGCCTCCTTTACCTCTAAGGTGATGGAAATCTTCCAAACAGCAATAAAATTTTTTCTACCCTGGAGCAGAAGAAAGAGGCGGAGAGCCTCTTTGATATGTATGTACGACTAACCACATACGCCTGCCACCTAGCAACTGTCACCCTGGAGGATGCCCGTTTCCTGCTCCATTTGTCCTGCATGGCAGGCCCAGGGCCTGGAGCCTGGCAGGGTGGGCGGTGACAAGGACCAGCTGCCAACAGATGAAGGAGAATGAAGGGGGAATCCCGTTCAACCACTGCCTCCTGCAGCTGCTCTCGACTCTCCTTGCAGGATCCCCCAACCCCTCCCAACAGTACAGGGCGGTGGACACGTGGCCTTGAAAGAGAGGACAGAGAACCCTATCCTACTCCGCCAGTCCTGCTGGCCCTGGAGTTCCCTCCCCCTCCCCCTCTGGCTGATTCAGGCTTAGTCTCCCAGGCTGGCCGGGGCTGAGGGGACGGAAAGGGGAGAAGGGAGTCAGGATGGGAGAAAGTAGGGGGACTCTGGGCTCAGTTTCTTTCTTCTTGCTCATTTCCCAGCCCTCATCCAGGGCTTTTCCTCTAAATCCACAAGCCTATTTTCTCCCTTAAAATATATTCTTTCTTTCTTTCTTTCTGCCTTTCTTTCTTTCCTTCTTTCTTTCTGCCTTTCTTTCTTTCTTTCTTTCTTTCTGCCTTTCTTTCTTTCTGCCTTTCTTTCTTTCTTTCTTTCTTTCTGCCTTTCTTTCTTTCTTTCTTTCTTTCTGCCTTTCTTTCTGCCTTTCTTTCTTTCTTTCTGCCTTCCTTCCTTCCTTCCTTCCTTCCTTCCTCCTTCCTTCCTTCCTTCCTTCCTTCTCTTTCTTTCTTTCTTTCTTTCTTTCTTTCTCTCTCTTCCTCTCTTCCTCTCTTTCTCCTTCTCTCTTTCCTTTCTTTCAAATTCCCAAGCCAGGGATCAAACACACACCACAGCAGTGACCCGAGTCACGGCAGTGACAAAGTCAAATCCTTAACCTACTGAGCCACCAGGGAACTCCCAGAAACCTATCCCAGGGTCCTTTCCCCAGCTACTTGCAAACTTTCAACCTGTTGGACTCGCCTCTCCATTTTCACCCCCTCACCTGGCCTCGCCTAGGTCATTGTGCAGCTCCAAGCAGGGGCTGGGAGAAGGAGGTGGTCCCTGGACTTGCTCACAAGGAAGGCCTGGAGTCCTCAAGTGACATGTCTGAATTCTTCCCTAACACTCTGGCTCCACAGGAGGGGTTATTTGCCATTTCTGAGCCACATCTTGTGTATTCCTATTTCCATGCCTTTGTTTCTCTTGTCCCATCTCCTCCACACTCTACCCTCGCTATTGGATCCTTCATCTCAAATGTCAATGCTTTTGTGAACTGGAGTTTGGCCCTTGCCAGCAGCCTCTACATGGATTAAATCTTTTTTTTTTTTTTTTTTTTTTTTGGTCTTTTTGCCATTTCTTGGGCCACTCCCTCGGCATATGGAGGTTCCCCGGCTAGGGGTCTAATCGGAGCTGTAGCCGCCGGCCTATGCCAGAGCCACAGCAACTCAGGATCTGAGCCGTGTCTGCAACCTACACCACAGCTCACGGCAATGCCAGATCATTAACCCACTGAGCAAGGGCAGGGAGCAAACCCGCAACCTCATGATTCGTTAACCACTGCGCCACGATGGGAACTCCCAACATGGATTAAATCTTGAGCCACTGCAGCTGCCGACCCTCAGCACCCCCTGAGCAGAGCACAGGGTGGAGGGCAGGAGCGAGGCACTTTGCGGTCTGGGAAAACTGGAAGAACAGGTCTTCCGAGAGTCAGATATTTTTAGGAGAAGATTTTCTGTGCCCAACACCTGCATCTCCTCCTAGCTAGAAAAACACTAGAACCCTCCATGGTGTTGTCTGCTCCTTGTGACTAGTAGTAACCTTCACCAGACCAGCAACGAATTTTTGTAAAATGCGTGCCTGGGAGTTCCCGTTGTGGCGCAGCAGAAACGAATCTGACTAGGAACCATGAGGTTGCAGGTTCGATCCCTGGCCTCGCTCAGTGGGTTAAGGATCCGGTGTTGTCGTGAGCTGTGGTGTAGGTCAAAGATGCGGCTCCGATCTGGCATTGCTGTGGCTGTGGTGTAGGCCGGCAGCTGCAGCTCCAATTAGACCCCTAGCCTGGGAACCTCCATATGCCGCGGGTGCGGCCCTAAAAAGAAAAAAAGTGTGCCTGGCTGCATGCGCCTCCCCCTCACGTTTATCTTACACACCAATATTATCTCCCCCCCGCCTCTTTGGGGCGGTATTTCACAGTCCTCTGTGAATGCAGCCACCTCCAGGGAGCGAACCGGTGAGCCCTCAGGCTGTGAAAACCCAGTTGCATGTCAAAGGAATGCTTTCCTTGAGCCCAGAAGGCTTTTGTTCCCGCTCCCTGCCCTTCGTTGCAAAAACTCCTCTATATCCTAGCTCCCCCCTCGCCTCCTTGGAGCGGTTTCTCAGGGCTATCTGAGATGCTGTCTGCTGGGCTTCTTAATTTTGCCCCAAAGAGAACTTAACTCTCAACTTCCAGGTGGTGCTTTTTTTTTTTTTTTTTTTAAGTCGACAACCCCTATCTGGAAAAATTTAAAAGGCCAGGAAGTGAGTTTATCAAAAGCACCTGAGATGAGTGGTAAGGCTCGCTTTGCTGTCCTTTATAACGCCTCCTGCTTTCCAAGGGCTCTGCAATCTGGCTCTGCTAAATTCAGGGCTTACTAATGCAATGCCCTTTGGGATGTATCCTGAACCTCCATACAAAGAATTCAGTTCTTCGGACAGCATTTGGCCCTTGATGTTCCGGCGGCCACCCAATTCCTTGAAGAATTGGAAGCAACTGTCTTTGTCTTGCAAATCTCTGCGAGGCCAGAGGTGTAGCCCTAGAGGCAACTCCAAGAGCTACCGAGCCCCAAACCTCCCCTATTCATCCCAAAATGCCTTTAGGTGGAATGTTGGAAACAAAATTGTCTTATGCTTAAGAAAAAGAAAAAAAATTATTTTGAATAGTAATTATCCTAGATCTCTGCTAAGAGGCAAATGTGCTCGCAAGACTCCCTCTTGGAGAAAACTTGGATACTTTCTCTGTGCCTTTGTAATGTGGGTTTTTTAACCCATTTGTGCTCTCTAGGACCCAAGAGCCATTCTTTGAAATGCAAACTTTAGGGAGATGCTTCTCAACTAAAGGAAAAAAAAAAAAGGGAACAGTATTTGGAAAATGGGCTAAATGTGTGTTTGTGTGCATGTGTCTATATCTGTATTCTGTAGATGTGTGATATTTTTTTCTACCTCTGAGTGGTATTACCAAAATTAATTTGTAAAAGAGCTCTATTTTGTGGGTTTAAAGGCAAGTGATTGTAAGGATTGGGTACTCTTGAAACTCTCAGGGGCTTGGGGTTAATAGATGCAGACTGTTGCCTTTGGAATGGATTATCAACGAGATCCTGCTGTGTAGCACTGGGAACTATGTCTAGTTACTTATAATGGAGCATGATAATGCAAGAAGAAAGAATGTATGCATGTATGTGTGACTGGGTCACCATGCCGTACAGCAGAAAATTGACAGAACACTGTAAACCAGCTGTAATGGAAAAATAAAAATCATTATATTAAAAATAGAGAAACTAACTCAAATACTTTTTAAAGTTCTCGTGATCTAGGATAACTTTGGTAAATAAAAGCTGGTGGGTTTTTTTTTTTTTCTTTTCTTTTCTTCTTTTTAGGGCTGCACCCACGGCATATGGAAGTTCCCAGGCTCGGGGTCGAATCAGAGCTACAGCTGCCAGCCAACACCAGAGCTACAGCAATGCAGGATCTGAGCCAAATCTGCAACCTACACCAAGGCTCATAGCAACGCCTGATCCCCGGCTGACCAAGGCCAGGGATTGAACCCACATCCTCATGGATACTAGTCAGATTCGTTTCTGCAGCACCACAAGGAGAAATCCCTCAAAGCTAGTTTAAGTTTGTTGGTTTAATTAAAATCGGTATGTCTTTAGAGTTGTTGTAACCGAGCAGAGCCCAGCGGGGCTCCCAGGCACACCTGCCTTTCTCTGTCCTCCATTTCTTGTGTTTAGGGAATGAGCCTCAGCCTCTGAGACCGTCCCTGAGTTCCAAAGGGCAGTTGCTCATCAGGGAAGGGAGGGGATGCAGAGACCGGGGAGGAGCAATCAAGAGACAAAGTGCAGCCTCGGGGCAGGATCCTGGTTCCTTCTCAAGGATTATACCTAACAACTTTGGAGCCTCTCTCTGCAAAACTAAAACCCCCAGCAAAAGGAGGATGTTAACTACTCGATGAAGCCTTCTTCATTCTGGGAAGAAGGACGACTGTCAGAACCAGTCCTGGGGGGCCACTAAACACCGGCTTCGAAAGACGATGCAAGCTTGCCTCTGCCCCGACCCTTACCTGCAGCCCTATTTTTCCACTCCCCAAATTATAAAACCACCTCCTAATCTCTCCCAAGGCGGGCACAGTCTTTAAGGCCTTAGGCTGCTGTGGCCTCCTTTGCCTGGCAATGCAATAAAGCTAGCTTTTTTCTCCTTCACGCAAAACTCTGTCTCTGAGTTTCTATTCGCCAATGGCATGCAGAGGCCGAGTTTCGGCAACATTATTAACACGGAATATAACGCAGACGTACAACTTGTATTTCACCTGGGTTTGTTCATCAAATAAGTTCATATTATCTGTTATAAAATTTGGCAGCAAGAAAATTCGCTCGAGATGATTGCTGACTTTGTCTGATGTCTCGTGAAGTTTTCCTGAGTAGTCTAAACATAATTGTTGGGAGCAAATTATTTGATAGGTATAGGTGGGATAAGAGTTTTGTAAGCATTATGTTTCATGGTATGCATAGCTAAAATAAGCTTTAAAATCGATAGGGTACTTACACAAAACTAAAATTTAATTTTCTTTCATCTACTAAAAAGAATATTTTTCTGCTCTTGATAAGATATAATGAAAGAGTTTTTTCTTTTCCTTTTAAGTAGTATCTGCTTCGAAAGCAAATATTTTGTGTTTTATGAAAATAATTTCCTATGCTTTATCAGGCTTTTGGTTTTGCTCATCACTTTGTAGCCTTATGTGTTTGCCTTTGAAAAGTTTGGTGGTTGTTTGCCGAGGCTCGGCCTCTATTCTAGTGCTGAATACAAACACGGAGGCAGAGTTTTGGGTGAAGGAGAAAAAGATAGCTTTGTTGCTTTGCCAGGCAAAGGGGGCCACAGCAGGCAAAGATTATTGCGCCCCCCCCCAAGAGATTGGGAGGTGGTTTTACAGTTTGGCCATTGATAAGGATCAGGGTAAATGAGAGCTTGCATTGCATTTCAAAGCTGGTGTTTAGGTGGTCCCAGGATTGGTTCTGAAGATCCTTCTTTGAGAATGAAGAATGCTCCATCAATTTCTTCCATTTGTTGGGGGTTTCCGTTCTGGGGAAGAACTCAAAGGGATTGTTCTGTACATTCCTTGAGGAGGAACCAGGACCCCAAGGTTGCGCGATTGTCTCTTGACTGCTCCTCCCTGGTCTCTGCAACCCCTCCCTGCCCTGATGAGCAACCTTCTGACCCTGCTTTTTGGAACTCAGGGAGGGTCATGGAGGCTGAAGCCCATTCCTCAAAAACAAGAAATGGGGGGACACAGAAAAGCTTGTGTGCCCAGGAGTCCCGCAGGCCCTGCTTGGTTTCATTATCATTTTGGTTAAATAGATAAACAAGTATTATTTCATAATATGTGATCTTATTCAGTCCAATGTCCAAAATTTTGATATCTTTGTGAAATGTCCCGAAATCGAATTCTAAATGAAGTGCTTTTGACCTCTAGCAAACTTTGTTGTATGCTATGGAAATAACCAAATTTCCTTTTCAATTGCATTGTAATGAATTCTCATTCTAACAATTATCATTTTTAAGTCTTTTGTCATTTACAGTTATTGTTTTACTCTGAGGCTTTTATAAAAGTGCTTCGTCTGGGAGTTCCCATCATGGCTCAGCAGTAATGAACCCGACTAGTATCCATGAGGACACGGGTTCAATCCTTGGTCCGGCTCAGTGGGTTAAGGATCTGGTGTTGCCCTGAGCTGTGGTGTAGGTCACAGACGAGGCTCAAATCTGGTGTTGCTTTGGCTGTGGCATAGGCTGGCAGCTGTAGCTCAGATTCAATCCCTAGCCTGGGAACTTCCATATGCTGCACTCCCTCCCCCACCCCCTTGGTAACCACAAGTCTATTCTCAAAGTCCATGATGTTCTTTCCTGTGGAAAGGTTCATCTGTGCCATATATTAGATTCCAGATATAAGTGATATCATATAGTATTTGACTTTCTCTTTCTGACATAGTTCACTCAGGATGAGAGTCTCTAGTTCCATCCATGTTGCTGCAAATGGCATTACTTCATTCTTTTTTATGGTTGAGTAGTATTCCATTGTGTATATATACCACATCTTCTTAATCCAATCAATTGTCAATGGACAATTTGGGTTTTTTTCATGTCTTGGCTGTTGTGAATAGAGCTGCAATGAACATGCGGGTGCATGTGTCTTTTTCAAGGAAAGTTTTGTCCAGATATATGCCCAAGAGTGGGATTGCTGGGTCATATGGTAGTTCTATGTATAGATTTCTAAGATACCTTCATTCTGTTTTCCACAGTGGTTGTACCAGCTTACATTCCCACCAACAGTGCAGGAGGGTTCCCTTTTCTCCACAGCCCCTCCAGCATTTGTTGTTTGTGGGCTTATGAATGATGGCCATTCTGACTGGTGTGAGGTGGTATCTCATGGTAGTTTTGATTTGCATTTATTTAATAATCAGTGGTGTTGAGCCTTTTTTCATGTGCTTGTTGGCCATCTTTATATCTTCCTTGGAAAAATGTCTATTCAGGTCTTTTGCCTATTTTTCCATTAAATGGTTGGCTTTTTTGCTGTAGAGTTGCTTGCATATTTTAGAGATTAAGCCCTTGTCCATTGCATCATTTGAAACTATTTTCTCCCATTCTGTAAGTTGTCTTTTTGTTTTCTTTTTGGTTTCCTTTGCTGTGCAGAAGCTTGTCAGTTTGTTTAGGTCCCATTGGTTTATTTTTTATTTTTTTATTTTTTGTCTTTTTTTTTTTTTTTTTTTTTTGCTATTTCTTGGGCCGCTCACACAGCATATGGAGGTTCCCAGGCTAGGGGTTGAATCGGAGCTGTAGCCACCGGCCTACGCCAGAGCCACAGCAACGCTGGATCTGAGCCGCGTCTGCAACCTACACCACAGCTCACGGCAACGCTGGATTGTCAACCCACTGAGCAAGGGCAGGGACTGAACCCGCAACCTCATGGTTCCTAGTCGGATTCGTTAACCACTGCGCCACCACGGGAACTCCCCATTGGTTTATTTTTGCTTTTATTTCTGTTGCTTTGGGAGAATGACCTGAGAAAATATTCATAAGCTTGATGTCAGAGAATGTTTTGCCTATGTTCTCTTCCAGGAGTTTGATGGTGTCTTGTCTTATATTTAAGTCTTTCAGCCATTTTGAGTTTATTTTTGTGCATGGTGTGAGGGTATGTTTTAATTTCACTGATTTGCATGCAGCTGTCCAGGTTTCCCAGCAAGACTTGCTGAAAAGACTGGCTTTTTCCCATTTTATGTTCTTGCCTCCTTTGTCAAAGATTAATTGACCATAAGTGTCTGGATTTATTTCTGGGTTCTCTATTTTGTTCCATTGGTCTGTCTGTCTGTTTTGGTACCAGTACTGCACTGTCTTGATGACTGTGGCTTTGTAATAGTGTCTGAAGCCTGGGAGAGTTATGCCTCCTGCTTGGTTTTTGTTCCTCAGAATTGCTTTGGCAATTCTGGGTCTTTTGTGGTTCCATATAAATTTTTGGATTGTTTGTTCTAGTTTTGTGAAAAATGTTCTGGGTAATTTGATAGGGATTGCATTGAATCTGTAGATTGCTTTGGGTAGTATGGCCATTTTTACAGTATTAATTTTTCCAACCCAGGAGCATGGACTATCTTTCCATTTCTTTACATCTTCTTTAACCTCCTTGATTAATGTTTTATAGTTCATGGCATATAAGGCCTTTACCTCCTTGGTCAGGTGTATTCCTAGGTATTTGATTTTTTGGGGATGCAATTTTATCCTTTTTTTTTTTTTTTTTTTTGTCTTTTGTTGTTGTTGTTGCTATTTCTTGGGCCGCTCCTGCGGCATATGGAGGTTCCCAGGCTAGGGGTTGAATCGGAGCTGTAGCCACCGGCCTACGCCAGAGCCACAGCAACGTGGGATCCGAGCCGCGTCTGCAACCTACACCACAGCTCACGGCAACGCCGGATCGTTAACCCACTGAGCAAGGGCAGGGACCGAACCCGCATCCTCATGGTTCTTAGTCAGATTCATTAACCACTGCGCCACGACGGGAACTCCTGGGGGTGCAATTTTAAAAGGTATTTTTGTATTCCTTTTCTAATGTTTCATTGTTAGTATACAGAAGTGCGATCAATTTCTGAATGTTAATATTATATCCTGCCACTTTGCTGAATTGTTGATCAGTTCAAGTAGTTTCTGGGTTGAGTCCTTAGGGTTTTCTATATATAGTATCATGTCATCTGCATACAGTGACAGTTTTACCTCTTCTCTTCCTATTTGGATGCCTTTTATTTCTTTTGTTTGTCTGATTGCTGTGGTTAAGACTTCCAGTACTATGTTAAATAACAGTGGTGAGAGTGGGCATCCTCGTCTTGCTCCAGATTTTAGTGGGAAGGCTTTCAGCTTTTCTCCATTGAGTATTATATTTGCTGTGGGTTTGTCATAAATGGCTTTGATTCTGTTAAGGGATGTTCCCTCTCTACCCACTTTGGTAAGAGTTTTGATCATGAATGGATGTTGCACTTTGTCAAATGCTTTCTCTGCATCTATTGAGATGATCATGTGGTTTTTGACTTTTCTTTTGTTAATGTGGTGTATGACGTTGATTGATTTGTGTATGTTGAACTATCCTTGTGCACCTGGGATGAATCCCACCTGGTCATTATGTATGATCTTTTTGATGTTGTTGGATTCAGATGACTCAAATTTTGTTGAGAATTTTTGCATCTATATTCACCAAAGATATTGGCCTATAGTTTTCTTTTTTGGTGGTATCTTTAGTTTTGGAATTAGGGTGATGGTGGTGTCATAGAATGTCTTTGGGAGTGTTCCTTCTTCTTCAACCTTTTGAAAAAGTTTAGGGAGGATGGGTATAACTTCCTCTTTGTATGTTTGGTAGAATTCACCTGTGAAGCCATCTGATCCTGGACTTTTATTTGTAGGGAGTGTTTTTATGACATATTCAATTTCATTTCTAGTGATTGGTCCATTCAGCTGATCTGTTTGTTCTTGATTCAGTTTTGGCAGGCTGTAAGTCTAGAGAAAGTTGTCCATTTCTTCTAGGTTATCAAATTTGTTGGCATATAATTGTGCATAGTATTCTCTCATGGTTTTTGGTATTTCTGTAGTATCCATTGTGACTTCTTTTCCATTTCTGGTTTTGTTTATTTGGGTTTTTTCTCTCCTCTTCCTGGTGAGTCTAGCCAGAGCTTTGTCAACTTTGTTTACCTTTTCAAAGAACCAGCTCTTTGTTTTATTGATTTCTTCTATTGTTTTTTTAATCTCTATTTTATTGATTTTCTCTTTGATCTTTATGATTTCCTTCCTTCTGCTGACTTTAGGTTTTGTTTGTTCTTCTTTTTCTAATTCATTTAGGTGGTGGGTGAAGTAGTCAGTTTGAGATTTTTCTTCTTTTTTGAGGAAGGCCTGTATTGCTATGAATTTCCCTCTGAGCACTGCTTTTGCAGCATCCCATAGATTTTGAGCGGGTGTGTCTTCATTATCATTTGTCTCGAGGTATTTTTAAATTTCCTTCTTGATTTCCTCATTGACCCATTGGTTTTTTAGTAGCATGTTGTTTAGTCTCCATGTAGTAGGTTTTTTCTCATTTCTTTTCCTGTGGTTGATTTCTAGTTTCATGCCATTGTGGTCAGCGAAAATACTTGAAATATTTCTATATTCTTTTTTTTTTTTTTTGTCTTTTTGTCTTTTGTTGTTGTTGTTGCTATTTCTTGGGCTGCTCCCGCAGCATATGGAGGTTCCCAGGCTAGGGGTTGAATCGGAGCTGTAGCCACCGGCCTACGCCAGAGCCACAGCAACACGTGATCCGAGCTGCATCTGCAACCTACACTACAGCTCATGGCAACGCCGGATCCTTAACCCACTGAGCAAGGGCAGGGACCGAACCCGCAACTTCATGGTTCCTAGTCGGATTCGTTAACCACTGCGCCACGACGGGAACTCCCTCTATATTCTTAAATTTGTTGAGGTTAGCTTTGTGCCCCAGTATGTGATCAACTCTTGAGAATGTTCCATGTGCACTTGAGAAGAATGTATGTTCTGATTTTTTTGGATGTAATGTCCTGAAAATGTCAATTAAGTCTAACTTTTCTATTGTGTCCTTTAGGATCTCTGTTGCCTTATTGATTTGCTCTCTAGGGGATCTGTGCATTGTTGTGAGTGGGGTGTTAACATCTCCTACTATGATTGTATTCCCATCAATTTCTCCTTTTATGTCTGTTAGTATTTGTTGTAGGTATCTGGGTGCTCCTATATTAGGGACATATATATTGACGATTGTAATATTATCTTCTTGGATGGATCCTTTAACCATTAAATAGTGTCCTTCTTTGTCTTTCTTTATGGTCTTCATTTTAAAGTCTATTTTGTCTGATATGAGTATTGCAACTCCTGCTTTCCTGTCTTGCCCATTGGCATGAAATATCTTTTCCCATCCCAGTATAATTTTTTTATAACTTTTTGTTTGAAATATTGCTGGTTCTTTAATCTTTCATTTTCCAGATATAAGGAAACCTTTACAGCAAGTTGGTAAATTACACCTTTGTAAGCAAAATTAAAACTTTTTTTTTCCTCCCTACCTGATCCCTCCAGAATTTAGAAAGTCGTAGTGAGTATTCTTTTTTTCATGCAAATACAATTATTTAACTAAGTTCAATAAACATCTGCTCTCCTTGTAACAGGACACAATTGGAAACTGGTTATATTACCAAGGCTCTGACTACAATGTCATATTTGAGAGAGACATACATAGACTCAGATATGGCCAGACAGCTTAAAGAAACTAAGATTGACTTTACGGAGCCAATAAAGACTCTTAGAATTATTGGCCTGGTACCTTGCTTACAGGGTTCCCAATAGCCTAACCAGGTGAGTAAAGGTTACTTCCTGGCAGGTGCAGGAAACTGAGAACATTTGGGGGACCTCCAGAAGAGGGATTCACCCAAATCCATAGGTATTGCAGGTAAAGTCTGATGGTCATTGATTGGCTTGGCTTCCTAGCCTCAAGAGGCTATTAAAAGTTCAATCTTGAGAATCCTTATGACAAGTTCCACCAAAGCAGATTTAAAATAGCCTATATGATTACTCTCTATTTTTGCTTCACTTATGTAAATATTTGGGCTAAGTTTATCGAAATTAGACGTATTTTACAAACAGATTAATTTTGGGAGTTCCTGTTGTGGCTCAGCAGAAATGATCCCTGACCTCACTCCGTGGGTTAACAATCTGGCATTGCTGTGAGCTGTGGTGTAGTTTGAAGATGGGCCTCAGCTCTGGCATTGCTGTGGCTGTGGTGTAGGCCAGCAGCTGTAGCTTTGATTCGACCCCTAGCCTGAGAACTTCTATATGCAGCAAGTGTGGCTCTAAAAAGCAAAAAAAAAAAAAAAAAAAAAAAAAAAAAAGCAAGAAAGAAAAAAGTTTAATTTGTCTATATTACTAAATGGACACAGAAGTTTTAGAGAGAAAAATTGTATTTCAGTCATATACTTTGTGAATACATTCTAGTGCTGTTCATTATCATTAAGTTTTCATTTTTCTGAATTCTTCTAGTGTCCTCATGTCTGTCTACAAGTATCCAAACTCACATTTCCGATTTTCTCCTATCCTTTTGACTTGGAATCAGTCATAACTAAATTGCTCTTCTCCCTGAAGCCCTGCAAACTGGGGTTAGACAACTTGATATGAACTGCAGAGAAATTACCACAATAGCTCAGGTTTAGACAATCTTTTTTGTGCCTGTTGCTGTATGGGCCCTTCAGAAAGTTTACCTGATGACCTTTTCAGGGACATTCAAGCTACAAAGCAGGAAAGTTTGTCATATTGCCACTGCTGGTCCTCATTCCATCTGAAGATGTGCCCGGGGGTGGGGGGGAGAGAAATTTTCCTCTGCTTTTCTAGGTTATTCTGGCTGGTCTAAGAATTAAATTGATATGAGACCAATTAACAGGAGAAAATCAAACTAAAGTTTAGTAACAAGTATAAAAGGGAGAGACTTGGGAAAACTGAGGAACTCACCAAAATGGCTGAAATCCTCAGTTTAAATACCATATATAGTTAAAGACACAAGAGGATGTTGAGGATAGGGGTTTGGGACCTCAAAGGGGAAGAAGGCAATTGGCATGGAGATGAAAAAGCAGATGTTTGCTAAATAAATGTTCACTAGGCCAGGTATAGACAATGGGAAACAAAGTGTGCTCTGTGCATACGGGTTGGAAGAAGAATTTTCAAAGCAAGGTGAAGAAAAGACAAGTTTATTGAGGAATTCCCTTCGTGGCACAGTGGTTAACGAATCTGACTAGGAACCATGAGGTTGCACGTTTGATCCCTGGCCTTGCTCAGTGTGTTAACGTTCCGGCATTGCCATGAGCTGTGGTGTAGATTGCAGATGCAGCTGGGATCCTGAGTTGCTGTGGCTGTGGTATAGGCTGGTGGCTATAGCGCCAATTAGACCCCTAGCCTGGGAACCTCCCTATGCCGTGGGAAGCGGCCCTAGAAAAGACAAAAAAAAAAAAAAAAGACAAGTTTATTGAGACAAGAGATGCTGTTAACACAGTAGATTGACTTCCTGATAATCCTTGACTTGGAATCAGTAATAATAATCAGTAATAATCAGGGAGAGCCAACCCTGGGCACATTGTCGTGTCTGTTTTTATAGCAAAGACAAAGGAGAGATTTCTTTTTTCTCTGTTTTTGGCCATGCTCACAGCATGCAGACGTTCCTGGCCCAGGGATCAAACCTGCACCATAGCAGTGACCCCAGCTGCTGCAGTGACAATGCAGATCCTTAACCTACTGAGCCACACGGGAACTCCAAAATACCAGATTTCTTGCACTATACAGGCCTAACTTTGGGAGCCCAGATACCTCAGCCACCTTCTGAAACTGACTTGTTCAATGAGATGGAGCAATTTAGCTTCTGGATTGTGAAATTTTATGGGGACTTTTCAAAGATGGGGCTATAGGGGAGCAAAATTTGTTACTCCAGAATATGTCTCTTTGGCATAAGAGTTATTTTAGGCTAATTAGTTTTCAGAAACAGCTGATATGGAAGGAACTCTGAAAACCGACTAAAAGTTAACCCTTTGTAAAAGATATTTTCATTTGTAAGGGAAATCTCCACTTGTAGGTCCCTGCTGTATTAGGAAGGGAGGAATGACTCAATCTCCAGAAACTCTTAGTGCAGAAGGAAAGGACTTAAATTTGCATACACCCTTACACTAATTTACTATACCCTGGTAACTGCCCATAACTGACTTTCTATTTCCAAAATCTCCTGTCTCTAGCTGAAATGGTATGTAAGGTAATGGTGTGATATTTCAGAGAGTTATCAGTCTTCCTGGGTCTTTCCCATCTATAGGTGTTATTGTACTTTTGTTTTTTACCTGTTAATCTTTCTTAAGTCCATTTAATTATTAGGCCAGCCAAAAAAATCTCAAAGAGGAAAAGGAAATTTTTTCCTTCCTTACAGATCCAATTTTTTTTTTTTTTTGTCTTTTTGCCTTTTCTAGGGCCACTTCTGCGGCATATGGAGGTTCCCAGGCTAGGGGTCGAATCGCAGCTATAGCCACTGGCCTACACCACAGCCACAGCAGCGCAGGATCCGAGCCGTGTCTGCAACCTACACCACAGCTCACGGCAACGCTGGATTCTTAACCCACTGAGCGAGGCCAGGGATCGAACCCGCCTCCTCCTCGATGGTAGTTGGGTTCGTTACCACTGAGCCACAACAGGAACTTCTGCATCTCAATTTTTAAAAGTTCTCTACCCTCAAATGGGGGCACATGAGGGCAAATTGAAGTGAGTGAGGAAAACATTTTGCATATAAATCCTGATCTCATTTTTCTATTGAGACCCAAGAGAAAAAACCCTCAGGTAATACCCCTCTCTCCTCTCCAATACTTGTACAATATATTTTATGCAAAATGACTGATGAATAGGTTCAGATCAGGTTTTCATATTCTCTGGCATCCCCAGATAATGATGTAACAGACTAATAATGTCCTTTGAGAAAGGTTTGCAGTTTAGAAACATGTGAGTAGGGCAAAATATGTTTTAATTTTTACTTACGGGTTGAAGGTCCAGGTATTTTGCAGGGTACCTCATTTTGCAAAGGAGAAACACTCAATTTCTCTGCAATGTAGGGCATCTCACTTGTTTTACTCACCAGGATTTCCTTTCCTTCAACACCCGTGTTTATTGCAATCTGAGGGAGCTGCCATTAAAGGCATATGGCTTTGATCCTGCAACTTTTGGGGCAGGGGTAAGGGGCGAGATAGGTACAAATCGAGGCCAAATTATCTATACATTCTTTGCTATAGACACTTCTTCCTCTAATTTTTTTTTTTTTTTTAGGGCTGCACCTGCCACATATGGAAGTTCCCAGGCTAGGGGTCAAATCAGAGCTGCAGCTCCCGGCCTATACCATAGCAACAGCAACTCTGGATCCAAGCTGCATCTGTGACCTATGCCGAAGCTCGCAGCAACGCTGGATCCTTAACCCACTGAGGGAGACCAGGGAACAAACCCATATCCTCATGGATACTAGTTGGATTCTTAACTTGCTAAGACCACAACAAGAACTCCCTCTTCCTATAGTTTAAAGGGGTGTCTTTCACTTTTCCCAAAGAAGGATTAAGAAAATAGAAAAGCACTGAAATAGTCATATTAGTAGATTTGTGGATTGGCCCCATAGTGGAAAAAACAGACAAACATTTCTGCCATAGATGCGTTCGTGTCATCAATAAATACTTTTTGCAGTTCCCACGGTGTGCCAATCACTGTCCTGGGTGCCGAAGGAGCTCCGTGGGGTGAGTATTTTAGATGAAGTGGTGTGGAAGGTCAACAAAACACAGAGTTGCCTTATGACTAGGCAAGGTGACTCCTCTATATATAGCTGAGAGAAGTGAAAACGAATGTCCACACAAAAACTCGCACAGATATTCACAGCAGCATTATTGATGAGCGCTGAAAAGGGGACAGTGCCCAAAGTCCATGAGCTGATGAATGCATGAACAAAAGGTGGTCCGTTCATACAAGAGGATACCATTTGACCATAAAGAAGACAGAGGCACTCTTACACCATGATTAAACTCTGGAACTTTTATGCTACTTGAAAGAAGCCAGAGAGTTCCCGTCGTGGCTCAGCAGAGGCAAATCCAACTAGTATCCATGAGGATGCGGGTTCGGTCCCTGGCCTCGCTCAGTGGGTTAAGGATCTGGCATTGCCGTGAGCTGTGGTGTAGGTCGCAGACATGGCTTGGATCCCACATGTCTGTGACTGTGGTGTAGGCCGGCAGCTACAGCTCTGATTCGACCCCTAGCCTGGGAACCTCCATATGCCATGGGTGTGGCCCTAAAAAAATAAAAGGGGAAAAGAAAGAAGCCAGTCAGAAAAGGCCACTTGTCATATGATTCTGTTTATATAAAGTGTTCAGAAGAGACAAATTTATGGAGACAGTACATTAATGGTTCCTTACGGTTGGGGAGGAGACGGCACATGGTGGGTAATAGCTAAAGGGTACAGGCTTTCTTTTTGGGGTGATGAAAATGGTATAAAATTAGTGGTAATGGTTGCTCAATTCCGTGAATATACTACAAACCATGGAACTGCATGCATTAAAATGGGTGAATTTTATGGTATGTGAATTATAGCTCATTTTTTTTTTTGTCTTTTTAGGGCTACACCCGTGGCATATGGGGGTTCCCAGACTAGGAGTCTAATCAGAGTTGTTGCCGCCGGCCTACACCAGAGCCACAGCAAGCCAGATCCAAGCTGCATCTGCGACCTACACCACAGCTCACAACAATGCTGGATCCTTAACCCCCTGAGCGAGGCCAGGGATCAAACCCGCAACCTCATGGTTCCTAGTCGGATTCGTTTCCGCTGCGCCACGACGGGAACTCTTAGCTCAATTTTTGAAAAGGAATTTGATCACAAGTGCTTGAGAAACAATACTCTGCCCCTCATTTCAACGTCAGAGTAAAACATTTAAAAAGAAGAAAAAAAAGTGAATGAGTGAGTCAGTTACATGGCTTATAAGGAAAAAGGATTTCACATGGAGAGAATAGCAGGTGCAGAGGTTCTAAGAGAGGGGACATGTGGGTTTTTTTGAGGAACAGAAAGAAGGCCATATGGCTGCTGTTTAGCAGGAGAGGAAGAGAGGGACTAGAGATCAGTGGCAGAAGTAGGTAGAAATAAAATAGCTTAGTTTCTTTTTTTTTTGTTTTTTTTTTTTGGTCTTTCTGCTATTTCTTGGGCTGCTCCGTTGACATATGGAGGTTCCCAAGCTAGGGGTCCAATCGGAGCTGTACCCACCAGTCTACCCCAGAGCCACAGCAACTCGGGATCTGAGCCTTGTCTGCAACCTACACCACAGCTCACGGCAACGCCGGATCCTTAACCCACTGAGCAAGGCCAGGGATCGAACCCGCAACATCATGGTTCCTAGTCGGATTTGTCAACCATCAAGTCACGACGGGAACTCCTAGCTTAGTTTCTTTTTGCCATTTTCTTGAATTTGGATTTTTTTTTTCCCTTAAACACGATGAGAAAGCATTGGAGGGTTTTAGGCAAGTGAATTACACAATCTGGTTGGAATTTTGCAAAGATGCCTCTGGCTAGCAGATGAATAGTTTGTGAACTGAGCTATGAGGAGAGGCAGGGGGGCAAGTTAGAAGGCCGCTGCCAAGAGTCCAAGTGAGAGGTGATGGTGGTCTGGACTAAGAGAAGATGGAGAGAAGTGGGCAGATTCAGAACGTATTTTGTAGGCAGAAATATCAGGACATACTAATTTAGTGAGTGTAGGGACAAGGAGAGATTAGATATAACTCCTGGATTTTTCATCTGAAATACAACGAAATAATTGTCTTTGTTTCTGATCGCTCTAGAGATCTTTCGGACAATGGGCAAACATATGACTGTATCTAGTTCTAACTCAAAAAAGCCATGTGTGGATCAGTTCTTATTTCCTTGGTCATTCACGCACTATTATATTCAGTTTTCACCCTTTGCTCTTTCAAATAATCCAGCTCCCATCAATAGCTGTGTGATCATAACAGTGAAGACTCTTTGAATTTTACGCTTCGTCGTTGTTATGTTATGACTTCCTCCCACTGTTTCTGCTTACCTCCTACTTCTAAACTTAGACTTTCTAGAACATAAACTTGCTATGGAGGTCGCCCCCTGACCATTTGTATCTGCCAGTGAGGTCACCTCAGGGTTCCAAAGAACTACAGGAGGCCACATTTTTCTTAGGAGTTGCCCATGGAGCTTTGATTTGTCTGTGGTTTTCAATTACATGTACTATTCTTCTTTCCATCAGCATAGCTAATTGAGTTGGCTCTAAGCCTTTGGGGGAAAAGAAGGCTTTATAATGAAGGGTGAATGGCTGGCGGACTGACTTCATGCAATTCAGCTAAAAAGCTCTACAGGAGAAATTTAATAAGGTCACGAGAGTGTTTCCCCCCCCCCCCTTGCATGCATTCAAGTTTTAGAAAAGCTTTGGTTTCTAAAATTGCTTTTTAAATTAATGAAGATTTAGAAATACAATAGACCTCTCACCGAGAAATCAAATAATCGGTATTAACTTAATCTTCAATTTTATTAGCCATACAGAACCTTGCAATTTCTCATTAAGCCACTTGGAAGGCAGTCACCTTTCCGTCAGGAGCTGTTTATCTAATAGAACGTGAAAGAGACACTTTTGCACCCAATACGCCCAAAATGTATCTCATTACTTTTCCCTCAAGCCTGATTTCTCCTGTGTCCCCTGTTCTAATAAACAGCACTGCCATCCAGCCGATCAACTGAGTCAGAAACCTTCCTCATGACTCTCAGTTAATCAGTTACTAAGCCTTGTCCCCTGCCTCCTAAATAACCCCCTCATGGGCCCATCCATCCATCCCTCTCCATCCCTGCTGGAGATGCCATCCACCGCGTTGGCTCAGGCCTCTTTCTCTTTTACCCAGAATATTGTAATGGTGTTCTGAACACTTACCAGTTGTCATCCTTTCCAAGGAATTAACTACTTAATTCTTTTTTTTTTTTTTTTGTCTTTTTAGGGCTGCACCCATGGCATATGGAGGTTCCCAGGTGAGGGGTTGAATTGGAGCTGTAGCAGCTGGCCTACACCACAGCCACAGCAATGCGGGATCCGAGCCATGTTTGCGACCTACACCACAGCTCACAACAACGCCGGATCCTTAACCCACTGAGCGAGGCCAGGGATTGAACTTGCACCCTCATGGATACTAGTTGGATTCATTTCTGCTGCGCCGCAGTGGGAACTCCCTAAATGCCCTCAATGGCTCCCTATAACCTGTTGGATAAAATCCAAACCCTCAGCATGGCATACGGGACCCTTCATCATGTGTCCTCTGATCACTTTTCCAACATCACTTCCAATCCTCTCCCCATGCCCTAGATGTCCCGAGTTACTTATAGGGCCCCTGCTTATGTTGTGAGTTTTATGCCGCATTGATTTTTTTACACGTTGTTTCTCTGCCCAGAATAGTGCTTCCTTACTGTTCCCCCAGCCTACCCCAGCACACTCCTATTCTCCTTCAAGATCTAGCCCCAAATCTAGCCAAATATCTTTTTTTTTTTTTTTTTTTTTGCCTTTTCTAGGGCCGCTCCCACGGCATATGGAGGTTCCCAGGCTAGGGGTCGAATCAGAGCTGTAGCCACCGGCCTACACCACAGCCACAGCAACGCAGGATCTGAGCTGTACCTGCGACCTACACCATAGCTCACGGCAACCCCAGATCCTTAACCCACTGAGCGAGGCTAGGGATGGAACCCACAACCTCATGGTTCATAGTCGGATTCGTTTCTGCTGTGCCAAGACGGGAGCTCCACAAATATCTTCTCTATGAAGCTTTCCGAGATGCATTTCTTGGTCCTGGGCCCTGATCGAAAGCGGGTACTTAGTAAATGCGGATGAATGGGTGAGTGCATTGAGTGGAGGACAGGTAGTTCATGGGGCCAAGTGTTGGCAGGGTCAGGAATGAGGACCCTGGAGCATTGACATATGTGAGAAGCTGAGCCGGAGAGGTTGGATTATGGATGAGAAAGGAAGGAAGGTTGCAGAGAATGGAGGGAGAAGCAAAGGCAGATTTGTGGTTTCCCTGGGCCAGGATGACCTTCCTGTACTTAAGCAACTCTTTCATAAGAAGGGAAATTACAGGAGTTCTCCTGTGGTGCAGCAGGTTAAGGATCTGGCACTGTCACTGCAATGGCTTGGATTGCTGCTGTGACTCAGGTTCCATCCCTGGCCTGGAAACGACGTCCAGGTGCTGCCAGTGTTGCAAAAACAAAAAACCTAAAGAAGGGGGGAGGAGGAATACGGTAACTGCTGAAGTGAAGCTGCCTGCAGAGGAAAGGAACTGATATGAGGTTTTGTAGAAAGGGGAAGGGGAATAAGGTCACAGCGAGATACATATTGTTTTTGTTTTTAACCGTTGTTACAAATAGGAGTCATATATTTTCAAACCCAGTTCAAAAGAAACACACACACCGCAAGCAACCCTCATCCATTTATTGATTATCTCCTCTTCCTGCTAACATCCTGTGGAAATATTACTCCTCTCTCCCTCCTCCTCACCCCGCCCAGAGGAACTTTGGAAAGAAAACCAAAAGTCCCCGAGAGCCTGTATAGATTCCACTATAACTGTTAACCCACATTCAAGGTAGGGAAGAGATGTGTTTACTAGCTCAGCCCCCAGATACCCCATGACCCTAAATGAAGAAATGCTTTAGAGTAACCAGGCCAGAAACGCTCTTGACGGTCATTGGGTCCAACCCTCAGGTGTCACAGGTGAGGAAACTAAAGCCCAGAGATATCAGGTTAGTCGCAGGTTTGGGACTAGAACCCAAGTTTTATGGCTCTCTTTCCGGTAAACTTTTCATTACAGCAAATTCTTATTCATTCAACCGAGCTGATGCCCAGCTGTGTGCCAGACATTGTTCAACGTCCTAGAGATACAGAGATGAATAAGCCATGGTTTTGGCTCTTAAAACACTCACCATCTAGTGGGGGAGGCCGAGAAATAGCCCATTTACAGTAGGACACAGCATGAATGAGAGTATTATGCCTGGGTTATTATGGGAGAACAGAGGAGAGAGATGGAATAGGGCTTAGGGTTGGGATGGAGAGAGGTATCAAGGAACGGAGTTCCCATTGTGGCTCCGTGGAAGTGAACCTGAGTAGCATCCATGAGGACTTGGGTACAATCCCTGGCCTCACTCAGTGCGTCGGGGGAATCCAGCGTTGCCTTGAGTGGTGTAGGTCACAGACATGGCTCAGATCCCGTGTTGTGATGACTGTGGTGTAGGCCGGCAGCTGTGGCTCTGATCTGACCCCTATCAGAGGGAACTTCCATATGCTGGAAAAAAAAAATTTAAATTTAAAAAAAAAAGGAAGAATGTCTTCCTTGAGGAGGCCAAACCTGAGGTGTCTTAGAGAAAAAGAAAAGTTAGCTAGAAGTTAGATCAGAAGAAGCTCTCTTTTGATTGCTTCTAGCCTATATTTTTTCCCCCTGGTTTAATGCAGATTGTGTCACAGATTCATGAAATTTTTCTTACCTTCCCAATGAGATTGTAAGTTTTTTGAAAGAAGGACCCTGTCTTTGCTCTGTTATATTATCCTATAGGGCCTAGCTCCTTTCCGTGTACAGACATGGTAGGTGGTAAGCAAATACTTGTTAAGTAAATGGACAAATGAGTGACTACATAATTATATTTACTGAGTGCTTACATGTTTTAACACATTGAAGCCTCACATAAACTCTATGAAGAAGGAACTATCATTATTTCACTTCCTAGACAAGAAAACTAAGGCAGAATGAGGTTACTTATTTTGTAATAGAAAGAATAAAGAATACGAAGATTTGAGTTCAGGTCTCCAGTAGGAATTAGACTGACAACTATTTGTAGTCAATGGCTTAAGCTGTTTCATGTCTCTTTCTCCCTGATTAGCATCATAATCAAACTGGACTAAATTAAATAGTACTTCGCTGGCAATGGTAGAAATGACTGGCCTGAGAAACAGCTTGACTGGGGAATTGTAGGGTAGCAAGGTTCTTTGCACGTAACTTTGAATCGTACTATCTAATTTTCATGTTCCCATCAGTTAGGGAGTCAGCCTGCCTTCTCCTTCCTCATGTAGTCAATGACTTTCAGCTGCTATCAAAGCTCTACGAACTTAAGTGTTGCCCAAATCTCACCTGTCATCACCCAGGCTGACTGGAGCCCGCCCCAGGTGCTGGCTCCAGCGGAGGTGTCTCAGGAATCCTGCTTTTTTTAAGCAGGTGGTCCAAGTTTGGTCCCAGGTCACCAGAGCAGGTGCATTTCTTTTGGGTTAATACCACAATGAGGCAAAAAGCTGAAATCTTGTAAACATTTCATGGAGATAGTTGTCCAAAGAAAAGATATAGAAATCCAACGTCTAGCAGGATTTTATTTTACATTTCTATTTGATCATGGGTTGGCCTGGAGGTTTGTTAATTTACTTGTTTGCTTGCTTAGAGTTAGTATGAAAAAATCAAATTCCTCTGCCAGAATAGCTGGCACTGTGTTCTCTGCCCACTTAAAATCTCACACATTCTCCAACATGAATCCTGAGCTCTAGCTATACTGATCTTTACACAGAATTCCTGCAGGACATGTTCGGCCTGGCTCTTCCTGGACCATTTCCTTGACTTTTTTTTTTAATAGCCATGCCTGTGGCATATGGAAGTTACCGGGCCAGGGATCAAGTCCAAGACCTACGCCACAGTTGTGGAAATGCTGGATTCTTTTAACCCACTGTGCTGAGCTGGATCCTTTTAACCCACATGCCACCACAGAGACAACACCTGATCCTTAACCTTCTTGCCACAGTGGGAACTTCCCCTTGATTTCTGAGCCCACCTGCCCACTCTCCAGCAATCCCTTATTAGCTGCTATTAGAGCTTTTGCTAGTAATCCACTTGGCACTTCTATACCGCATCTGGTCTGCTCCCCACCATGTCCCTCTTTTTTTTTTTTTTTTTGTCTTTTGTCTTTTTAGGGCCTCATTTGCAGCATATGGAGGTTCCCAGGCTAGGGAACCTACACCACAGCTCGGGGCAACGCCAGATCCTTAACCCTCTTAGTGAGGCCAGGGATTGAACCTGCATCCTCATGGATGCTAATTGGGTTTGTTAACCACTGAGCCATGACGGGAACTCCTTTTTTTTTTTTTTTTGACGATGTCCCTCTGGTTTTCATGGGCAAGGGTGTGCCACTGATTCAAGAAATGCTGGAATCCTGAGCAAGTGTCAGCAAAGTTCCCAAGCGTCTGTATGCTGAAGCAGTGTGTGCTTGGAAGAGGAGGACATGTGTACAGACAGAGACGTTGGAATGTTCATTGGCTTTAATGCATGAATAGGAGGTTGTAAAAGTCATCTAAGGAGTTCCCGTCGTGGCGCAGTGGTGAACGAATCCGACTAGGAACCATGAGGTTGCGGGTTCGGTCCCTGCCCTTGCTCAGTGGGTTAACGATCCGGCGTTGCCGTGAGCTGTGGTGTAGGTTGCAGCCGCGGCTCGGATCCCGCGTTGCTGTGGCTCTGGCGTAGGCCGGTGGCTACAGCTCCGATTCAACCCCTAGCCTGGGAACCTCCATATGCCGCGGGATCGGCCCAAGAAATAGCAACAACAACAACAACAACAAAAAAAGACAAAAGACAAAAAAAAAAAAAAAAAGTCACCTAAGCTAGTTAATAATCAGCTCTGGCATTAATTCGCTGTCTAACCTTCAGTTAGAATATATACAGCAACCGTGATTTCTAAAATCATGATCCTATTTCTCATGGTTGTCTTCCTCACCCTAAAATAGAAAGCAATGACTGTCCCCTCAGATGGAAAGGGGAGACGTTAGGAAAGAGAATTAGCAGTGGTAAGTGGAGAGTAGAAAATGAAGAAAACCACAGAGAAGGTTAAAAGAGCACTGGACAGTGGATCCAGAAACCTGGGTTCTGGTCACAGCTCTTTCATTAACGGGTGTATGACCTTGGGCAAGGCATGCCACCCCTCAGAACCTCCAATTCCTCATTTCAAACGTCTCTTCTGAAACATCTTGTCAATCAGGGAAAATTGAAATTGGATTAGGTATGAACTGATATGTTTTTAAATGAGTTGATTTATTTTTTTAAATTTAAACCTTTTTTTTTTTTTTTTTTTTTTTTAATTTCAGCCATGCCCGTGGCATGTGGAATTTCTCAGACAAGGGACCGAATCTGAGCCACAATAGTGACAAACCATACCAGTGACAATGCCAAATCCTCAACCACTAGGCCACCAGGGAATTCCATGATTATGTTTTTTTATTCCAGTATTACTGAGACATAATTGACAAATAACATGGTATAAGTTTAAGGTGGACAACGATTTGATAGATGTATATATTGCCAAATGATCATCGTAATAAGTCTAACATCCATCACCTCACACAGTTACAACTTTTTTCTTGTGATGAGAATTTCAACATGTAGTTTCTTAGCAGCTTTCAAATATAAAACAAATACATTTGTTGTTCAATCTCTGGTGGATTGTTTCTAGGAACCCCCTTAGATACCAACATCCATGGATGCTCAAGTCCATACAGCGGGCCCTCCACAGCCACAGGTTCCACATCCACAGAAAGAGAGGGCCAACTGTATTGTTTTATTTTTTTCATTTTTTATTTTTTGTCTTGTGTCTTTTTTAGGGCTGCATGTGGAGGGTCCCAGGCTAGGGGTCTAATCAGAGCTGCAGCTGCTGGCCTACACCACAATCACAGCAATGCAGGATCTAAGCCATGTCTGCAACCTACACCACAGCTCATGGCAATGCCAGATCCTCAACCCACTGAGCGAGGCCAGGGATTGAACCCGCGACCTCATGATTCCTAGTTGGACTCGTTTCTGCTGTGCCACAACGGGAACTCCCAACTGTATTGTAAATTATGGTCATTATGCGGTACATTACATCTCCAGAACTTAGTTTACTTATAACTGGAAATTTTCTACGTTTTAGAAAAATACTGCCATATTTTTGAGTGAAATGACATAATGTCTGAGATTTACTTTAAAATACTTTCTCCTTCCAATTTTTTTTTGTCTTAAATTTAGAGAGAGTGGGAGTTCCCATTGTGGTGCAGCAGAAACATATCCGACTAGGAACCATGAGGTTGTGAGTTTGATCCCTGGCCTTGATCAGTGGGTAAGGATCCCGAGTTGCCGTGAGCTGTGGTGTAGGTCGCAAACGTGGCTCGGATCCTGTGTTGCCGTGGCTCTGGCGTAGGCCGGCAGCTGTAGCTCCAATTAGATCCCTACCCTGGGAACCTCCATATACCATGGGTGCAGCCCTAAAAAGCAAAAAAAAAAAAAAAAAAAAAAAAAAATTTAGAGAGAGCGTTGGCTAGATGAAACAAGAATGACAAAATGTTAATGACTGGTAAAAATGGGTGATGAGTACAGAGGAGTTCATAATACTAGTTTCTTTTCTTGTATATTCAAAAGTTTCTTTGTTTTTGGCCACATCCGTGGCATACGGAAATTCCTGGGCCAGAGATTGAATCTGAGCCACAGCTGTGACCTACAGACAGCTATGGAGACGCTGCCTCTTTAACCCACTGTGCTGGGCCGGGGATCAAACCTGCACTGCTGCAGAGACAACACCAGGTCCTTAACCCGCTGGGCCACAGCAGGAACTCCCTATTTGAAATGTTCAATAATCAAATGTTAAATGAGAAAGAACTTTGTTTCAAAGGAAGAGGAGGAAGAACATAGAAAATGCATGAGGGATAAAATGAGTTAACGTAGGAGTTGTATGTTTTCTACCTACATTCAGGCATCGAATTAGCCTCATGACCAATACTATATGAAGAAAAGTATTAGGTGAGTAAGATGTGGGTTTTGCATGATATTTTATTTGGACACCACGAGTTATCAGCACTGACACTTTTTACATGTCATCAGGCACAACTTCCTTTTACCAGACAACAGCGAGCACTCTTTTATATCCTGCCTAGGCCAGCATCTGGAAACAGCTGTTTTCCACTTATTGAATGACAGCATCCATTCTGGCAGTGTGAGCCACTGGAATGAAGAATGCTAAACCTCAACGTTTGTTAAATGTCACCACAGGGACCAAACAGTGCGGTCATTACTGACTCAGGCATAGAACTTGAGCAACGAAAGGACCAAATCTGTCCAGGAGGTTATTGATTACAAGGCAAACTCCTGACTCACTCTCCCACTCAGGTTTATTCAAAATGTTGCAAGTTTGGAAGATCCACCCCAGCAATGTGAACTAGGATTTGCGGTGGGCAAAGCTTACGTCTTTTCAAGGGCACCTTTGGGACTTGCCTTTGGGTGGGCGTGCTGGTATCTTGGTTCTGCGCTCACTCTGGCTAAAGGTTTCTTTTACCACCTGCTGCCTCCAGGCCAGGCTTGCTTGAGACAGGGCCTTGCCAAAGTCAGGCGAGGGGTGGTGGAGAGGAGGATGCAGGTGAAACTGGGTCAGCATGTTGACTCAGTCACATGGGTTTTTTTTTTTTATCTCATCATCATGTCCTGTAGCTATTGTAGTAGACCTCTTAGAGTTTGGTATTTATAAGGGGGCAGGACCCTTTAGCTTAGGGATCCTGGTCCACTGTAAGCCCCAAGCTTTCCCAGGCCTGATTTCTTCCAGACTTCCCTCTATCTTAGCACAATAGAAGAAAGATATTTCTCTTATAAGTGAGAGAGAATGAGGGGAAAAGAATAATCACTAACATGTATCTGGCACTAACTCTGCCAAGAATTACTCAGGTAATCCTTACAGCCATCGTATGAAGTAGGAATGATTATTGCACCCATTCTACAGATGAGCAAATGGAGGCTTGGAGAGGATAAGTGACAATGGTATGGCTGACGTTACATTGGGCTCTAAGCTGTAGAGCCAGGATGTGAATCAAGTCTAGTTCATGCTCGAGCCTATGCTTTAAACCACCTCAGTGTATACTACCCTCTGGAAGAGTCACCCACCAACTGCCATTTATTGAACTACATGGCAATTGTTCCTGGTGAAGAAGTTTCACCATTTGAATGTCCAGACCATGGCTGCTTTTGCTTTTGCTTTTTTTAAATTGAAGGATAGCTGGTTTACAGTGTTGTGGTTGTTTTAGATGTATTGCAAAGTGATTCAGTTATGCACACACACACACATACACACACCCATTTCGGATTCTTTTTTTTCTCAGTTTCTTTTCCTATATTATAGGTGATTACAAGACATTGAGTACAGGTCCCTGTGCTATACAGGAAGTCCTCGTTGTTTACCTATTTTACATATATAATCGTGTGTATCTGTTAATACCAAGCTCCTGATTTATTCCTCTTCCTCCTTTCCCCTTTGGTAACCGCACGTTTGTTTTTATGTATATGAGTCTGTTTCTGTTTCGTAAATGTTTTTGTGTGTTGCCACCACCTGCAACCCAGTTCCTTGTGCAATACATGTGTTATTAGTTCATTAGAAGGAGTAAGAAGAAGAGATTTTCCTCTAAGTCACAGTTGGGTAACTCTTCTTTAGAGCGGCTGAGCATTTCTGGGGTTTAGGAGCAGTGTAGAGGCCGAAGATGCACTTTACTCTGTGGGATCTCACATCAGGAGTCAGTGAGTTAGAAGCGACTCCTTATTTGGGGAAAATGTTTATAAACCAGAAAGAGCAATGGGAGTGAAAGCTGAAACAGACCTAGAGATGGAATGCTTCTCTGAAAGACTCGCTATTTGCATGGGAGGCGGGTTTTGGAAGGGAATGTTGTCTCCAGGGCTCTGGGAGACAGAATCACTGTAGGGGAGCCCATGGTAGCCCAGGGGAAGGCAAGCAAAAGAAAGGAGCAGAGTTCGGTGAAACTCATGATAAAAGTCTTCCTGGAAGAGGCAACTGAAGGTGGAAATGGAAAGAAACAATATATAAAAATAAAAGAAAGGGGTGTTCCCCTTGTGGCACAGTGGAAACGAATCTGACTAGTAACCATGAGGATGAAGGTTCAATCCCTGGCCTCTCTCAATGGGTGAAGGATCTGGTGTTGCTGTGAGCTGTGGTGTAGGTCACAGACACGGCTTGGATCCAGCGTTGCTGTGGCTGTGGTGTAGGCAGACAGCTGTAGCTCTGATTCGACCCCTAGCCTGGGAACTTCCATATGCCAAGGATGCGGCTCCCCCCCACCAAAAAAAATGAAAGAAAGAAGTGGGAAATAAAGTCAAGGAGAATGGAGTTCCCGCTCTGTTGCAGCAGGTTATGTGTCTGGCATTGTCACTACGGTGGCTTGGTTGCTACTGTGTTGCAGTTTCCATCCCTGGCCCTGGGAACTTCCACATGCTATAGGCATGGCCAAAAAATAAAACACAAGAGGAATGGCCCATGCAAAGCCTTAGAGCTATGTGTTTGAAATTAGTTTGGCACATTCGACTATATTGTAGAATAAGAAGAGATTAAACTGCAATCACTTATCGAGCACCTACTGTATATCAGGCATCGTGCTAGGTATTGAGAATGCAAAGGAGGACCCAGTAGGGTCCCCAGTAGCCTCTGGGGACCTCTCCATCCAGCAGGAGGGCGGGGGCGCACACAAATCCTCATGGTCCAAGGATGCTGCAGTCGAGGACCATAGCGGCGTCATGGCGGCGCTGATGGTAAAATGACCTGGTATCGAGAAGCTGGGCAGGCTTCTCGGATGAAGCCCTTTGAGCTGGACCCTGGAGGGTGGAGGAGGCTTTTGCTGGGAGGAGCAGCAAGGGAGGGAAGGAGAAGCACTTGCATGAAAGCGCCTGGTCTGGAAGGTGGGACCATGGCTGGTGGGGTGCAAGGGTGGTAGCAGCAGAGGGGGCAGAAAAGGGGGTGGGGAGCAGCTTAGTCAAGGCTTTGGTGGCCAGCCTGAGAGTTTTGCCCTCCGTCCTGTGAGCCGTAAATCTATAGCAACAAGTTAGCCACGAGAGTTTCAGTTGCCCTCTGAATGCCGGTCTATCTAAGGGGGTAGGAAATGTTTCTTACACCCACTCAAAGGTGCTGCTTTAACTGAGATTTGCCGTAGTCACCATCACCTGAGTTGGGGACCTAGAAACTAGTAACATACACACACACACACACACACACACACACACACACACACATTCTTGGTCACTTCGGTGTCTACTGTATTTGGTCTCAAACATGTCCTGGGCTGGAAACTAACACTGGGACTGGGTTTCTTAGGGTTTAGCACAGGATCTAGTCACCTCGAGGCCTCTTCCCCACCATCTCCTTTTTTCCTTTTAGGAGCAGTACACCTACTTGGGGTCCGCTCCCTAGGTACAATCTGAAGGCAACCCAGAAGTTCTGGAAATCCTGCCGCTGGAAACCATAGCTGCTCATCCCCCAACACCGCAGATATCCGCCAGCTTCCCACTGCCCATCCTTCCTACGCTGGTCCCTCAGAAGGGCTGTCCCAGAACAAACCGAGACTCATACTTAGCCCTGACAGCAACGTGGAGGCCATGGCTGGCTATGGCCAGCCGCTTTCAGCATGAATGACGGGGCCTCAAGAGAGAGGAATATCAGGGAACCGAAGGTTAGCTCCCAGGCCCCAAAGCGCCAAAAGAATTCTCTGCTGCTGAAGATAACCATCCGAAAGTGAGCTGTACCCTCTCTGAGGTCCCCCAAAGCTGGCAAAGAGCCCCTAGGAAACTCCAATTTAGTTTTAGCCCTCTGATGCTTGACCCTGGCTTACAACCCTTGACCTAATCTGGTTTTCAGAATGCCCTTTCCAGAATGGCCTTAGTCTCCCAATGATTTCTTGGTTCAGTCCCAGAGGTCCCAAAACCAATTACTAAGAACTTGGTCAGGGGGGTAGGACAGACCCCAGTTACCTCCAAGTCTCAAGAACCCCTTCCCTTGCATGGACTTTTTATTTTTGTTGTTGCTTTTTAGGGCCACACCCAGGGCATATGGAAGTTCCCAGGCTAGGGATCGAATCAGAGCTATAATTACCAACCTAGGCCACAGCCACAGCAAGCCCAGATCCGAGACGTGGCTGTGACCTACACCCCAGCTCATGGCAACACTGGATCCTTAACCCACGGAGCAAGGCCAAGGATCGAACCCACATCCTCATGGATACTAGTTGGGTTCGTAACCTGCTGAGCCACAATGGGAACTCTGCATTGGCTCTTATATGCAGTCAGCCAGTCCCCTAGATCCATGGGACTAATTCAGCTTTTGCTTCTGAATCTACAGAGAGGGTGGTTATGGGTAGGTGCAGCCTCGGCTAATGCCCAGGTCAGAGCAAATCTGACCCGTTGCATCCCATAAGTCAGAGGGGCTTCTTCTCCCATCCCTGTTAAAGCCAGTCTCTGTACCTGCTTGTTTCCAGAGCCCAGGAAGTGAGCTGCTGTGGACATTCTTGCTCCCCAAGCATGAGTGTTCTCAGAACTCCTGAAACATTCTCCTACAGGCTCTCAGATCTCCTGGTTCCCAGAAGCAGTTTTCCAAGGAGCCCTTGAGGGCTGGCTAGCAGGGCAGGGGCCTTGCAGCCAGGACACCCAGCACTCGTTTTGTGGCCCTGACCAACAGAAAAGGTGCCATGGTCATGGCCAGAGATGGGAGAGGATTCCCCATGCCCAGTGGAGTTATTCCTTCCCTGCCCAGGAGAAAGGCACCAGCAACCATTCTTACCCTGAGAAGGGATGTGCTACCTGCCCACAGACTGATGCTGTAGAGCAAATGTCTTCTCGCCCACCCTGCTTTGTGTGCCCCCTGGGCGATGGGGGGCCCTGGCCACTAGGGTGCTGTCAGAGCTAATTATGAGTCTCAGCGTGTTCCAAGAACAAATAGTTAACCAAGGTGGAGAACCCAAGACTATTCATTCTTGGCTATCTCACAGCCAGATGCTGCTACACTTGAATGGCCCGAGGTCTCAAGAATGTCATTATTCCAGGGAGCAGGTCCAGCGATGGGGGCCTTTGGGACTCGCAGGGAGAGTTGAGAGGCTACTCTGGGGCCTTGCATCCTGTCCCCATAATCAGCCCAAGAGGCAGGATTTAGGAGACTGAGCCATTCCTATCTAACGGGCCTACAGGAGGGCTGAGATCCAGCTGAGGGCAGCTACCCTACTGTGGGGAACCTGGAAGCTAGAATATATAAAACGCTCCCCCAGTTGTAGCTGGTGGTAGCCTCAGTGGTGAAGGCCTTTGCCAAAGGGGACAAGTGGTACCATCTTGTCTATACAAATAATCTAGTGCTTATGGTCTCAGTCTGTGGAGTCAGACAGACTTGGGTTTGAGGCCAAGTTCCGCTACTTTCTAACTCTGTGACCTGGGGGCAAGCTAACTCAACCTCTCTGAACCTTAGTTTTCTCATGTATAAAATGGAAACTATAGGTATGCTTAGTTTACAAGGTTATTGCAAGTATAGAATGAGCTGATGCAAGATTAGTCTTTTTTTCTTTTCTTTTCTTTTCTTTTTTTTTTTTTTTTTTGTCTTTTTTTTAGGGCTGCAATCATGGCATATGGAAGTCCCAGGCTAGGGGTTGGATTGGAGCTACAGCTGCCGGCCTATACCACAGCCACAGCCACATGGCATCCAAGCTGCCTCTGCGACCTACACCACTGCTCACGGCAACCCTGGATCCTTAACCCACTGAGCAAGGTCGGGGATTGAACATCCATCCTCATGGATACTAGTTGAGTTTGTTACTGCCGAATCGTGATGGGAACTCCCATGATAAGTCTTTCACACAGAACTTGACTGTAGCAAGTGTCCAGAAATGGTGCTTGAAATTATTGCTGTCACAGATCTCATCACCCTACTCACTAGGATATAGTAGAGAAAGAAACAGCCATGGGCCAACTAGTAAACAGGCCAAAATGCCTGGTACAGGTGCATCATGCCATGCTTGAGAACATTGATTTTCAGATACTGCTTCTAACAGAGCCCTTGTCTTCTCCGATGTTCCATGAGACCCGAGTGCCTTCAGAACTCTGGTAGGATGTATATAGACCATTCTTTTATATGCTTTACTCCCACCCTGCCATTATTGAATTTTGTCACTTGTTGCCTAAGAGCTTTCCCCAAAAGCCGGGCCATTGTTCTCTCTCCTAGTGCATGTGACTGAGGTGTGAGTGGGTTCCTCTAGGACCGATAAGATCCGGGATCCGTGGTATAAGTACTGTTTTCCAAGTGAGCGGATTAGGACAGGACAGGTGGGTGGCACAAGCCAAGGACGTGATATGTATTAGCCTAGTGACATTACCTAGCCTAGTCAGACTGGTCCTCAGGAAACTGCATCAGAACTAACTAGGAAGCCTTAACAATGCAGATTCCGTGAGCCATCCTCAGAGACTCTGGAGTAGAACAGAGGTTTGAATAAACACGAGATGAGTCTGATGCATAGGCAGGCTGAAGGAGCCAGGCCAGCCTGAGCAGCAATAATTCTGACATTTCAGTGAACATTGGATTCACTTGGTGGGGTGGCACTTGTTAAAAGTGCAGGAGTTCCCGTAAAAAAAGGGCCTGATTGTTAGAATCAGATTGGCCTATGTTTCTTTGCTCCCTGATTTGTAAAATCGAGGAAGTGACATCAAATCTGAAGGATCGTTTTATCTAAAGCTCTCAAAAGGCACTCGGATGTGGCTTCCCTTTCTTGTGATTCACATACCTCTCTTTATGCTCCATGAAAGCTGTGAAGATGAACTGTAGGTGGTGGCTGGGTTCCTTTGAGGGCCAAGGTTGGATGTTGCCAGAAAGAAGGGAAAATTACAATCCATGGGCTTCTGAAGTGAAATTTATAAGATTTATATATTTATGAATATACATTGATTAAATACCCCTAAAGCATGTATTTAAAAAAAAAAAACAAAAAAAAAAACCTTTGCAGGAGTTCCCCTTGTGGCTCAGCGGAAACAAATCTGACTAGTATCCATAAGGACACAGGTTCAATCCCTGGCTTTACGCAGTGGGTTAAGGATCTGGCATGGCTGTGAGCTGTGGTGTAGTTTGCAAACGCAGCTTGGATCCCGTGTTACGGTGGCTGTGGTGTAGGCCAGTGGCTACAGCTCCGATTCAACCCCTAGCCTAGGAACCTCCATATGCCGTGGGTGTGGCCCTAAAAACACACACACAAAAGGGCAGATTTCTAGGCCCAGCCCACTAGATCTTCTGATCTAAGTAGTTCCCTGTAGGCCTCAGAAATCTGCATTTTTCATTAGTACCCCCAGGTAACACTGGTCTAGGGGAAATGATCACTCCCTTTTGTAAAACCATTCCTCGCCAGTTCAACCCAAAGATTCTCCAGGGAAGAAAGGCATTGCCTAATTGATTACAAGTTTCTATATCCCTTTCACACTAATATGTAATCTCCTAAATCCCTTTCAGAAATTGTTGAAACATTTTCTCATTCTCGTGACAATATGTAATAAAAATAAAAAAAAATGGGGGGAGTTCCCATCGTGGTGCAGCGGAAATGAATACGACTAGGAACCATGAGGTTGCAGGTTCGATCCCTGGTCTTGCTCAGTGGGTTAAGGATCCGGCGTTGCCATGAACTGTGTGTAGGTTGCAGACGCGGCTCTGATCTGGCGTTGTTGTGGCTGTGGCATAGGCCGGTGGCTACAGCTCCGATTCGACCCCTAGCCTGGGAACCTCCATATGTTGCGGGTGCAGCCCTAAAAAAAGACCAAAAAAAATTTTTTTTTTATTATCATTGAAGATTGTTTTTAGTTATCTATTGCTTCAAAATAAATTATCCCCCAATTAACAGCTAAAACATTTGTTATTTCAAGAGTTTCCATCATGGCTCAGTAGTTAACAAACCCGACTAGTATCCATGAGGATGCAGGTTTGATCCCTGGCCTCCCTCAGTGGGTTAAGGATCCGGCATTGCTGTGAGCTGTGGCGTAGGTCACAGACCGGGCTCAGATCTGGCATTGCTGTGACTGTGGCATAGGCCAGCAGCTATAGCTCCGATTCAACCCCTAGCCTGGGAACCTCCATATGCCATGGGTGCGGTCCTAAAAAGACCAAAAAAAAAAAAAAATTGTTATTTTACAGTGTCTGTGGGTTAGGGATCTGGGCCTGGATTGATTGGTGGCCTCTGGCTCAGGGTCGCTCACAAGATTGCAATCAAGGCCTTGGCCATGGCCTGTGGTCTTCTTTGAAAGCTCAAAAAGAGGAGAGTCTGCTTCCCAACTCACCCACATGATTGTTAGAAGGATTCTGACTGTTGGCCAGAGATATCAGTTCCTTGCCAAGTGGATCTTTTCATAAGGCAACTCACAGCACCCCACAAGGAAGCTGGCTTCCTTCAGTGTGAGCAAGGAAGAGAGACAGAGGGGAGGGGGAGAGAGAGGGAGACAGAGACAGGGGCTGAAACAGAAACAGAGACAGAAATGCAGCGAGAGTAAGCAAGGCAAAAGCCAGACCCTTTTTGAAGCCTGACCTTGGAAGTGAAATCCCATCATGTTGGCCACACTCTGTTAGAAACAAGTCATTGGGTGCAGCCCACACTCAAGGGGAATGGATTACATGAGCATCTGAATACCAGGATGCACGGCTCACTGGGGGCATTTCAGAGGTTTCCTACCACAAAGATTTCATATATATTTGTCTTTTTAGGGCTGTACCCGCGGCATTTGGCAGTTCCCAGGCTAGGGGTCCAATCGGAGCTGTAGCCACCCGCCATAGCCACAGCCACAGCAACTTAGGATCTGAGCCACGTCTGTGGCCTACACCACAGCTCGCAGTAACGCAGGATCCTTAACCTGCTGAGCAAGGTCAGGGATCGAACCCTCAACCTCATGGTTCCTAGTCAGATTCGTTTCTGCTGCACCATGATGGGAACTCCACATGAAGATCATATTATAAAGCACTATTTACTATTATTCAAAATACAGGAAAATGATGTACCTTACTTGTGGGATGAATGCTGTTTAAAGTATGCAAAACATGACTTATTGACAAATGCTTTTAAACTCGACGTTACAGTAGAATGTTTGGAGACTGTATATTAAAATGTCAAAAGCAATTTAACTATGTCTGAGGCATCAAAAAATAGAAACTGCTTTCATGCAGTTTGACATTCTTACTTTTTGTACTATAAAAATGCATTCACTTATTTACATACTTTTCGCATTGTGTTTCTAAGTGATGACATTAGAAAATTGTGCTGTTATTTCTCCACACCTACATAGCAAATGTGTTTAATATTTTCCTCAATAAATGTAGAGCCCAATTGCCTATAATTGTCACTATACTTTCAGTTTCGCTATTGATTTTTGAAGTCTGAGAGATAGCTTCATGTACTAGGTAAATTTTTTGGATCAGATGTTGTCACTTAAGAATCTTGGAGTTCCCGTCGTGGCTCAGTGGTTAATGAATCCAACTAAGAACCATGAGGTTGCGGGTTCGATCCCTGCCCTTGCTCAGTGGGTTAACGATCCGGCGTTGTCATGAGCTGTGGTGTAAGTCGCAGACGCGGCTCAGATCCTGCGTTGCTGTGTCTCTGGTGTAGGCTGGCAGCTACAGCTCCGATTTGACCCCTAGCCTGGGAACCTCCATATGCCGCGGAAGCAGCCCAAGAAAAGGCAAAAAGACCAAAAAAAAAAAAAAAAAGAATCTAGTAAAAAAGAACAGCTTCAAACAATGTATTAGTTGACTAGGGCTGTCAAAACAAAGTGCCATACACTGGTGGCTTCAACAACAGACATTTATTGTGTCACAGTTCTGAGGGCTAAAAGTCTAAGATCAAGGTGTTGGCAGGATTGAATTCTGAGTCCTTCTCCTTGGCTTGTGGATGGTCATTTTCTACCTGTGTCTTCAGATGACCGTCTCTTTCTGTGTCCCAATTTCCTCTTTTTATAAGGATACCCATCCTATTGGACTAGGGGCCACCCTAGTGGCCTCATTTTAATTTAATTATCTCTTGAAAAGACCTTGTCTCCAAATATAGTTGCCTTCTGACGGGGTTAGGGCTTCAATATATGAATTTGGGCGGAACACCATTAGCTCATAAAGGACACATTTTCAAAATTGCTGTCATTCTTATCATCCTTATTCACTTATATTTCAAGGGCAGTCTTTCTTTTTTTTTTTTTTTGTCTTTTAAGGGCAGTCTTTCTTAAGCTTCTTGTCTATTAGCCAGCAACCCACTGTAGGCATAAATGGAACAATACACGACTATAAACAAAAATAATTTAAAACCATAAAATGATGAAACCACCAGGCTCGCCTACAGCGAGTAGCGAAGTGATAGATTAGCTCAGCAATGGGTTGGATCCATTGTTGTTCAAGATCCACTAACTGCCACGTGGGCTCATTAGCTATGTCCTTGAGGTTATCAAATTGTTCTCATTTTAAGGGAACAATTTTAAACACTTTTTTTTTTTTTTTTGCCTTTTTAGGGCTGCACCCTGGAGGTTCCCAGGCTAGGGGTTGAATCCGAGCTACAGCTGCTGGCCTAGGCCACAGCCACAGCCACACAGGGTCTGAGCCACGTCTGCGACCCACACCACAGCTCATGGCAACGCCGGATCCCCAACCCACTTGTTTGAGATCTGGGATCGAACCCGCGTCCTCATGGATACTAGTCGGATTCGTTCCCGCTGAGCCCTGAAGGGATCTCCCAGTTTTAAGCACTTTTAAATATTGACTTCACCCATAGACATTGAAAAAAAAAAAAAAGATGCCACTAATGCCTTTGATGAGGTTAAACCCTGAGGTTTGTGAAATGCTGCCCAAATCCAGACTTCTTATCTGTTCCATAGCTCGGAGCCACACAGTGTACAGGAATTGTGTTCCACCTGCCCAGGCTCCGGACCTGGTGCTGTGCAAGACTCCTTCACTTATGTCATCTCGTTTAGCTGCTCTAACAAAGAATTGGGTCAATTCGTGGTACCATGAACCTCGCTCTGAACATCCTACAGGCAGGTGAATGACAAAACACAATACGGCATGAAGGTTGGCAAGTGCCATTGCCCCTCAAAAAGCCCAGAAGCTTCCCCATTTAAGTTTCTACAAAAATCACCTATTTCCTCATCCTTCTATAATTAGACTTGCTGTTCTTCAAGCATTACCATTTGAGGGGAAAAAAAAAAAGAAAAATAATTATTCAATTTTCGTTCTGCTTGATTTAATTATTGGTTTTGCTGCAACCACTTTCTGCAGTTTTCTTTGGCTGAGATTCAGCATTTCACCAACATGAAAGGTTGAATAAGCTCTTGTGGGCTGAACTTGGAACCTAGTCATCATTTATGTCATTGATTCCTGGGAAAATAGGATCTGAGTTCAAAATTACTATTTACTAAGACATTTTTTGGAACCGGCTCTATTTGTAAGCTTGGCACTGCTTGTGTCCTGAATGACAATTACCAACTTAAAAAGAATAGAAAGGCTGGAGTTCCTGTTGTAGCTCTGCAGTAACGAAACCGACTAGTATGCATGGGGACGCGGGTTCGATCCCTGGCCCCAATCAGTGGGTTAAGGATCCGGCATTGCCGTGAGCTGGGGTGTAGGCCACAGATGCTGCTCAGATCCCCACGTTGCTGTGGCTGTGGTATAGGCCGGCAGCTGTAGCTCCAATGTGACCCCTAGCCTGGGAACTTCCATACGCTACAGGTGTGGCCCTAAAACGACAAAAAAAAAAAAAAAAAGAATAGAGAGGCAATAAAGAATATTTAACATTAATGTTCTACTAAGCATGGGTGATTCTCTGAGAGTTCAGAAAGCCCTTCAGGATCTTGCTCTTGTGTGTGTGTGCGGTCTACACCACAGCTCACGGCAACGCCAGATCCTCAACCCACTGAGCAAGGCCAGGGATCGAACCCGAATCCTCATGGTTCCTAGTAGAATTCGTTAACCACTGCACCACCACAGGAACTCTGCTTGCTCTTGTTTTAAATAGCAGTTGAGATGCTGCAGAAGTTCTAGGAAAGTGGGCTGACCTCCGCACTTCCCTACAACTGGGTAACTTCTCAGCCCCAAATGGGCTGAACCTGGTCCCAGCATTCCTCCATCATTTCAGAAGCTGCTACTTTTCCTTAAACTAAGAGAGTGCAAATCGAGATCACATGCTTGTTCACTTGCATTGGTTTCCAGAACTTTCCTGACCATGGGTGAGGATACCAAACACTCAGAAGACAGTGAAGAGAGAATTTCTGCTCAAGATGTTATCTTTCATGAGGAAGCTTTGATTTTTTTACAACAGGTAAGTTTTATACCTTTCTATCCTCTAGGCCTTTTTTTTTTTTTTTCTCTCCAATGTATTTGGGAGACCTAGGATCTGTTTCTATGTTGGTCTTTCCTGTTTTAGTTGTGTGTGGCATCATTATGATCCATGGCAGGCAGAGTAGCAGGGCATTTTGGTAGGGCTTTGGCAGGCTCATACTTTAAATGGCAAAACCAGTAACAACAGAAGTTAGTTCATTAATTGAAGGTTTTCCCAGACATGGAGTTCCCATCGTGGTTCAGTGGATAACGAATCCTACTGGTATCCATGAGGACTTGGGTTCGATCCCTGGCCTCAATCAGTTGGTCGGGGATCTGGCGTTGCCATGAGCTGTGGTGTAGGTTGCAGACGCGGCTCGGATCTGGCGTTGCTGTGGCTGTGGTGTAGGCTGGCAGCTACAGCTCTGATTCTACTCCTAGCCTGGGAACCTCCATGTGCCATGGGTGTGGCCCTAAAAAGACAAAAAAAAAAAAAAAAAAGATTTTCCCAGGCAATCCCCAGTGCTAAAATGTGTCTTCTGTGCCTCATTAAAACTCTCTACTGCGTTCTGTGCTCAGCAAGCGATGGGTACAGGACACTACTTACTGGTACTTTTTTTTTGTCATTTTTGTCTTTTAGGGCCACACCAGTGGCACATGGAGGGGTCTAGGCACTATGGCAGCTGCAGTGAGTATGGGGTAAACCACATTGTCTAATAGACAAAGGGAAAGCAAAATCCGGCTCGTTTGGGAATCTATTTCACTAGCCAAGAAAGGCAACTCCCTCCCTCTGAAACCATGGCAACTTTGCTGATTTAGTCACATTTTCTGGAATCTACTATTTAGTAATGATTTTAATTAAGTGGTATGTGGGGGTGGTATCTCAGGAAACTTGGACTCCGACTCCTAAACCCAGCTCTTGTGAAATAAAGCAGAATTGGTTTGAGGGATGTGTAGGAAAAGGAGTGGCAAGAGATATAGAGACAGACACAAGGAAGGAAAATACTAGAAGGAAGAAATAGAGACATACATGAAGCAACATGGGGGGGTCATTCTTCTTGATTAAAAATTTAATAGAATTTTTACACAGTGAATTACTTATGCCACTGGAATAATAAATCTCCTTTTCTTTTTCCTCTGACTGGATGTTGTCTGGTGATCCAAATTAGGTTTTGTGATTGTCTTTTAATTGAAAATGTTTCGACCTCTTTGAAATCTTTCTCAAGCATTCAGTTAGAGCCAAAGTAAGTGACTTTGTTTTAAAACAAAATATAAAGGCGTTCCCGTCATTGCTCAGTGATTAACGAATCCGACTAGGAACCATAAGGTTGCCGGTTCGATCCCTGGCCTTGCTCAGTGGGTTAAGGATCTGGCGTTGCCGTGAGCTGTGGTGTAGGTTGCAGACGCGGCTCGGATCCTGTGTTACTGTGGCTCTGGTGTAGGCTGGTGGCTACAGCTTCGATTAGACCCCTAGCCTGGGAACCTCCATATGCCGCGGGAATGGCCTTAGAAAAGGCAAAAAGACAAAAATAAAAATAAATAAAAAATAAAATATAAAAATAATTTGCTGAATAATTAATACAATTTGGCTCTTCTCAGAAGTCCTTAAGTACAGGCTATAAAATATTCTTTCCTGCATCGGTCATTCATGAGCTGTGGGGGCCAATGTGCCATCTGAGTTTCACAGCCCTTGTGTGGATCCCATGGATGCAGCCTGGCACTTTCTGAAGTTGCAACTGCTGACACTTTTGTCACTTCTTTCTAAGGTCATCTTGTATTTTTATCTCTGTCTACAGAGAGAATCCCCATCTAAAGCACGTTCACAGACAAGAGTTTTACAGACAAACGCACCTAAATTATGTGGCACCCTGATTTGAGTCGCCGTTTAAAAAACAAACCCACCACCAGGACAGTTTAAAGACTTATCTCCCACCTCAAATTTAGGGTTAACAAAAATCTGAGAAATGTGGAGGCATTTCATGCATTTTGCCGCTAGTAGGCGCTAGAGGAACAGTGACCAACCACGGATGAATTTATTTATTTATTTAATTTTTTTTATTACAGTTGATTTACAATGCTCTGTCAATTTCTGCTGTAAAGTGACCCAGTTATACATGTATATATATACATTTTTTTCTCACATTATCCTCCATCATGTTCTATCACAAGTGATTAGACATAGTTCCCTCGCTGTACATGCAGCAGGATCTCATGGCTTATCCACTCATAGATGAATTTTTGAAAGCCATTTTCCTTTGACCCGGTTGGAGAAATGAAAAGTATGTTTGATAAGTTTGGGGATTCCTTTAGATTTGGTGTATTTCCAGTTTGGATGATAAAGTGGAAACTGTAGGCTTAAGTAACTTTTCGATTTCCAGATCTCATCTGGAAAGGAGCAGGTTCTCTTCCCGAGAAGGCATGATGAATAGATGAGTGCTTAGCGTTTTCCAAAGTGCTTACTATGCCCCAAGTGCCGTGTGAGGTGATTTAGCTCTTGTGAGAATCTTAGAGAATGGATGTTGTCATTCCCACTTGCTAGTTGAGAAATTAAGGCATATGGAGGTTAAGCAGCTTGCTTAATGTGACAGTGAAATGATAAAATTGAGGCAAACCCAGGTTCATCTGACCCAGAGTCAGGGCTTTTATCAGACACCACACGACCTAGGCTCTCTCTTTTATTCTACCAACTTTCTACTAGGTTGTGGTACGAGAAAGGTTATCCTGGAATTCCTATTGTGGCTCAGTGGTAATGAACCCAAACCCGACTGGTATCCATGAGGATCCGGGTTTGATCCCTAGCCTTGCTCAGTGGGTTAAGGATCAGACTTTGCCATGAGCTGTGGTGTCAGATCTGGCCTTGTGGCTGTGATATAGGCTGGCAGCTGCTGCTCCAATTCAACCCCTAGCCTGAGAACTTCCATGTGCTGCAGGTGCGGCCCTAAAAAGAAAAAAAGTTATCCTGACTATGGTGTGACGAGACCTTTAATCAAAATCAGACTGTCTCAAAACATGGTTCTAGTGTGCAATTAAATGGGAGGAAGAAAAAACCCAAACAACAAAGAAAACAGAGTTAGACGCTTTCAAGCTGGGGGGAGTCTGGGAGAATAAAACTTCCCCAGCTACACTTCCAGATGTGAAGACCCTACGATATTCTTAAGCTGTTCATTCAGCTTCCATTCTCTTTGCCTGAGAGTCCAGAGACCTGATGGCTCCAGTAGCAGGGAGAGTCATTGTCTTCAGGGCTAGAGGCACCAGTACCTTTGCGATGCTGGAGAAAAGTCCATCCAGCCTGAGATTTTTTTTTTCCTTTAAAGAAACCAGGTCTCGTGGGCTCTACAAAAGAAAGCCACGGCATTTATTGTGCTGTTCCTCACCTCACATCTGGGGCTAGATGTCAGAGGTGCCCAAACGTAGATCTCTTTCTTGGCTCCCAGCAGTGGAGGAGATGGAATAGCGGAAGTAAAAGCTCTCCATTTTGCGTGTGAGTAGAAGATAGGAAGTAGCCTTAAAGTTCCAAAGTGTCTGAGACACCAAGAATCACATGACTTTGAACACACTATACGGCTGATTGACCTTCCTGATTACAGCTCTCTGTAGCTGGTGTTATAACAACTTGGCACTTTAAACAGTTTTCGTGCCTATTATGTAACAAGGACTTTCAATAACACGTACACTCCAAGGGCTACGCTGCGAGCTTTACTTGCATTCTGTTCTTTAAACCCCACAGAAACCCTTCTCAGCAGTTACTAGTATTGTCCAAGCAATCCGTGCACATAGTTGAATGGATAGTACCAGGAGTCCTGGTATTGAAAAGAAAAAACAAACCCAGAAATCTCCACACTTCCCATTTCCTGTGTCCTTCTTTTAAGAGGGAACCACTCTCACTTCTCTTGGTTGGTTTGGGGGTTTGCTTTGGTATTTCAGTTCCTGACTTACAGTTGATACTGCTCTCTCTTGATGTTTTAATTTTAAGCATTTTCTATTTCCCTTTCTATATGAATTATCATGATTTTGTTCCCTTTCAACCCTCCCCCCTGCAACATACACATATACAAATGTCCTGTTTGGCTTGGAGTTGATAATAGTTTCCTTTTAGTTCACTCAGTTTTTTTTTTTTTTTTCTGGTCTTTTTAGGGCCACACCTGTGGCATAGGGGATTTTTCCCAGGCTAGGGGTTGAATCAGAGCTACAGCTACTGATCTACGCCACAGCCACAGCAGCACCAGATCCGAGCCACATCTGCGACCTACACCACAGCTCATGGCAACTCCGGGTCCTTGACCCACTGAGTGAGGCCAGGGATCGAACCCACATTCTCATGGATACTAGTCAGGCTCATTACTGCTGGGCCACAGTGGGAACTCCTCACTCACTTAGTTTTTATATGGTTATCATTACTAATCCAACCCCAGACTTCCCCAAATGATCTAATACTCTTCTCAATAAAGTCAACACATCAGATAATCTGATTTTTTTTTTTTTATGGAGACATCCTCTCAGAACCTTCCATCTACCTGTCTCTAGCCTACAGCATGGCTGTCTTCCCTTTACCTTCATCCTGGGACTTTTTGTCATCAGTCTCTTGTGTTGGACCCTTTGTTTCCTGGATCCCATGTCATCTTCTGGCCACTCCCTTGTCATGGTGATGCACACACTCCAATGGCTTCCTGCAAAGTGTTCATGGGAGGTAATTTTTTGAAGAGGTTATCCTTCAAATTCTGAAATTTTATGACCATGTGCCTCAGCATGTGTCTTATAGTCATTGTACTGGATACTTAGCCCTTAGGTAACTCATTTCCTTCTGCTGGGGGATATACTTCCATTATTCTGTTCGATTATTTCGGCTCCATTTTTCCCCTCTTCTCTCTCTGGGAGCTCACAATGGATAATGGTTCTTTAATTCTTATATCCTGTCTTTATTTCCTAACCTCATAGCCATTTAATTCTGCACTCTAGAGATTTTTAAAATATACGTTCTTTCTGCTGAATTAAAAACAATTCTACTCTAGTCGTTCGACTTTTTAAGAGCTCGTTCTTTTTTGGTCTTTTTGTCTTTTTAGGGCCACACCCTCGGCACATGGTAGTTCCCAGGCTAGGCGTCGAATCTGAAGTGGTAGCCACCGGCCTACGCCAGAGCCACAGCAGCGTGGGATCTGAGCCGTGTCTGTGACCTACACCATAGCTCACGGCAACGCCGGATCCTTAACCCACTGAGTGAGGCCAGGGATCGAACCCATGACCTCATGGTTCCTAGTTGGATTCGTTTCCGCCGCGCCGCGATGGGAACTCCTCTCTGAAAATCTTAATTACAGGGTTTATCTTATGGCTCCTTCTGCTCCCTGCATTGTTTCTATTTCTCCCCAGTTTCTTTTTCAATGTTTGTTTTAGTTTCTTTTTTTCTATTAAAGATATTTTTTCTCCAGCATTTGATTATCTTTAATTATTCGTTTGTATTTAGGAGTGAGGCAACTGAAAAGCTGTGTGTGTGTGTGTGTGTGTGTGTGTGTGTGTGTGTGTGTGTGTGTGTGTGTGGTGGGTCTTATATCCTTAGGTGCACCTGGCCATTTCATTTGTATATCAGTATTTGTGGGTCTTTTAGGCCAATCAAATTCCCCAGAAAGGAAGTTTTGAATTTCCTTCCTTGGGTGGGGTGGGAGGGGGTGGTTGTGGTAAGTAGCCTGACTGCCAGCATTAATGATGTTGATGGGAAAGAGAGAGGGGGAGGGGCTCTTTATTATCACTCTTGCTCTGAGCTGAGCCTGATAACTCCACTTCAAAATCATCATCTGGAGTTCCCCTCGTGGCACAGTGGTTAATGAATCCGACTAGGAACCATGAGGTTGCGGGTTCGATCCCTGGCCTTGCTCAGTGGGTAAAGGATCCGGTGTTGCTGTGGCTCTGGCGCAGGCCCACAGCTATAGCTCCCATTCGACCCCTAGGCTGGGAACCTCCACATGCCGTGGGCGGGAGCGGCCCAAGAAATGGCAAAAAAAAAAAAAAAAAAAAATCATCATCTGGAGTTCCCGTCGTGGCGCTGTGGTTAACGAATCCGACTAGGAACCATGAGGTTGCGGGTTCAATCCCTGGCCTTGCTCAGTGGGTGAAGGATCCGGCATTGCCGTGAGCTGTGGTGTAGGTCGCAGATGCGGCTCGGATCCCACGTTGCTGTGGCTCTGGTGTAGGCCCACAGCTATATCTCTGATTGGACTCCTAGCCTGGGAACCTCCATATGCCATGGGAAACGGCCCTAGAAAAGGCAAAAAGACAAAACGAAACAAAACAAAATCATCATCTTTGGGAGTTCCTGTCATGGCTCAGCAGAAAACGGATCTGAGTAGTATCCATGAGGACGCAGGTTCTATCCCTGGCCCCGCTCAGGGAGTTAAGGATCCAGCATTGCTGTGAGCTGTGGTGTAGGTCTCAGGTGCAGCTCAGATCCTGCGTTGCTGTGGCTGTGATGTAGGCCGGTGGCTACAGCTCTAATTTGACCCCTAGCCAGGGAACCTCCGTATGCTGTGGGTGCGGCCCTAAAAAAGACAAAAAAACCAATCATCATCATCACCATCATGATCATCATAACAACAGCCAACATTTATGGAGGGCAAACACAAAGATTTCTGTACAAGTACGTTCTTTACATGATTGTATAACATAGTGAAAAATTAGAGATAATCTAAATGTCTAAAATGAGACTGATTGCAAAAATCATGGTGTAATGATACAATGAAGTGGCAGGCAGCCTTTATGAAAACAATGTAATGGTCCCGGTTGCTGAGGCCAGCCGCCTCCCACAGGACAACTTAATAGAAGTCCCGTTTCAGCTGAACTGGTCCTATCAACCCTTCCATTCTTGCCACCCACCTAGAGTTGAATGGAAAGGAAAACAGAGGTTGCTTTGGGGAACTGCAGTGATGGAGAGAGACTTTCCCCACTTCCCACCTCCCCTCCCCTTGGCGGAAAGGAGGCAATGGTATGCCGGTGAATGTTTAATAGCCCACTGGAGGCATCTCCGGAGTGTAAACACCTCCACCATGACCGGTTTCAAGCTACCAGCATGCCGTCAACTGGCTAACATATTTTCTGAAAATGCAACAAGCCACTTTTGTGAGGGGGGATGAGCTGGCTCCAGCACACCACTGGAGGGAGGCCGCAGAGAAGCACAGTGCTTAGATGTTTGTTTTGTGGGCCAGGCCTGGTGCCCCCGGAGAGGAATTAAGACCTGTGGAATCTAAAGAGAGATGGGGCTGCCAGGTGAAGAGGAAGCAAATATACTTTCTTGAATCGCTTCTTCCCAACAGGTATGGGAGCCAGGGCCTTGGAAGAGATTGGGAGCTACAGTTCCCCCAAGACACACACACACACACACACACACACACACACACACACACACACGCATGCATGCACGCACGCGCGCACGCACGTACAGCATGGAGTCAAGAGGCATAATATGCATCAGAGGAATGCAGAGAAGGATCACCAGCTGGAAGATGCCAGGGACCCAACTGCAGGCTTGCTGAGGGGTGGTATCAAGTGGTAGCATCCACAGCAGTCAATTATTTTCTCTCTTTCTTCTTCTAATCCCAACCCTAGAAGGGTAAGCACCAGAAAGAGGGCAGGACAGGGAGCCCTTGGAAGAGAGTGAGCAAGAGGCGAGCTTAGAATCAAATAGAAGGTTAAAGTTGCAAAACGAATGGAACAAGTAAGAAGAAAAATGGGCCTGTTTTCATGACCAGAAGTTACTAAAATATTACGGATCAGATTGAGATGACATTAGGGGTCTTACCACCCCATGGACAAAAGAAGCAGAAAGGGCATAGTTGGTAATTTTGGAAAAATTAAGACCACTGCCTGGTACGTGGTGGTAATCATGGAGGGGTGAATGTGCAGCTATTTAGAAATTTTTTGGCCCTGCCCACAGCATGTGGACATTTCCATGCCATAGCAGTGACAATGCTTGATCCTTAACCCACTAAGCCACCAGGGAACTCCTAGAATTTTCTTCTTTATGCTTTTGTTGTACCTTTGTGTGTGTGTGTGTACCTATTTTTTGCACAACTAATATGTAATAACACACACATATATATATATATATATATATTTGTCTTTTTGCCTTTTCTAGGGCCACACTCGTGGCATATGGAGGTTCTCAGGCTAGGGGTCTCATCGGAGCTATAGCTGTGGACCTATGCCACAGCCACAACAACGTGGGATCCGAGCCATGTGTGTTGGACCTACAGCATAGCTCGCAGCAATGCTGGATCCTTAACCCACTGAGCAAGGCCAGGGATCGAACCCGCAACCTCATGGTTCCTAGTCGGATTCGTTAACCACTGTGCCACGACGGGAACTCCATATATTTTTAAAATTTAAGGATCCACGTTACTAATGATAAGGATGTCAGGAACAGATGCAAAGACATGAAGTTAACAAAAATGCATTTTCTGGTACATACAGAGCTCCAGGTAATGCAAAGTGCTGGTGTTAACCAAACTTGGGTCCACTCGCCCATTCACAGTAAAGCCAATCTAACTGACATGGGGTTGTGGTGAAGGAAAATTTAGCATTTATTGTAAAGGCACCAATACAAGGAGGATGGGTGGCCCGTGCTCTACAACCCCAAACTCCTTGCAGGGTTTCAGCAAAAAGCATTTTTAAAGGCCAGGTGAAGGAGGGGCATCCCAGAGTATGTGATTGGCTGGTGCACAGTTCTCTGATTGATTGATTGATGGTGATCAGTCCTTAGGTGCCCGATGATCTGGGGGCTACATGCTCACGATCATCAAGTAGGTAACGTCTTCCATTTGATGAGGGCTTGAGCATCTGTAAAGCAGCTCAGGAGATGCGCATCAGATACTATCATCTAGGTACCTTAGAGAGGAACTACCCCAGAGGACATAGGGGAGGCGTCTGTTCCGGCAAGGCCCCATAGGGTCCTGCTCTGTTGATTACACTGGCTGGCTTCGAGAAGTCCCAGGGAGGAGTTCCTGTTGTGGCTCAGTGGAAACGAATCCGACTAGTAGCCATGAGGGTGTGGGTTGGATCCCTGGCCTTGGTCAGTGGGTGGAGGATCCATCCAGCCCTGCCGTGAACTGTGGCGTAGGGTACAGATGCGGCTGGGATTCAGTGTTGCTGTGGCTGTGGTGTAGGCTGGCAGCTCTGATTGGACCCCTAGCCTGGGAACATTCGTGAAGAACGAGGACTCTCTTCTGGAGAGAGAAAGTACCTAGAGAGCAGCTTCTTAACAGCTTTGATCCAAAGATGTTTCTGATAAATACGGTATTAGATCTTTTTTTTTTTTTTTTTTTTTTGTCTTTTTGCCTTTTTCTAGGCCCGCACCTGCAGCATATGGAGGTTCTCAGACTAGGGGTCCAATCAGAGCTGTAGCTGCCAGCCTACGCCAGAGCCACAGCAACGTGGGATCCGAGCCGCATCTGCAACCTACACCACAGCTCGAGGCAACTCAGGATCCTTACTACACTGAGCAAGGTCAGGGACTGAACCCACGACCTCATGGTTCCTAGTCGGATTCGTTAACCACTGTGCCACGACAGAAACTCCACAGTATTAGATCTTTAATGGACAATTTAAAGCAGCTTGAAGAGAACAAAGACCTCATGGCCTGTTGATTTTATTACATCATTGGAGAGGCAACATTTGGCCTGGAAAAAGTAGATTTTTCTTCTGTGATTTGTACATCACCCAGAAACCTCTTGGCTCCCTGGAATTCTTAATAAAAACTCTATTTTCTCAGCATAGAGGAGCAGAATTTGGCACCCTAAAATATATCTCTTTGGCATATTATGTTAAACTGGTTACTTTCTGAGAAACAGTAGACTTGGGAAGTGTTTTGAAAACCAAGAGTAGTTCTTAAAAAGAAACATTTAGGAGTTCCCTGGTGGCTCAGTGGGTTAAGGACCTGATGTTATCTGCTGTGGTGTGGGTTTGATCTCTGGCCTGGGAACTTCTGCATGTGAGAGGAAGAAAGAAACATTGACATTTGTAATGGAAAGCTTCATTTGTAAGGATGCTCAGCTTTTCTAGGTCTCTCCCATGTATGCATCTTACTAAACTTTTGTTCCATTTCCCCCTCTTACTCTGTCTCATGTCAACTTAATTCTTAGGCTATCCAGAAGACCCTAGAAGGCTAGAGGACATTTTCTTCCTCCCCAAGAGCAGCAACAATGTTCAGGCATTGTTCCTAATAGCTGGCTTGGCCTCAGTCACTGAAACCAGCTGGTTTTGCCCCAGCAAAGGTAATGGCATTGCCTTTGGCTATAAATCTGAAGAGCAAAGTAAAGTTGACCTTTCAACAGGCTCCCTGCCAGTTCCGTAAAAATCACCCCAAACTATCCATCCATTTTTAATGGCTCCTTTGGCAGCTACTTAAAAAAAAAATGTCTTAGTCTAAAAGCTCCCCAGGAAAATACTCAAATTCTTCTGTAACACCTAAAAGGCGTTAGAATGCAGTCAACCTAAAAAGGCATGATAAACATCTTGTATGTATCATTTTGAAGTTTGACTGCCATCTGGTTGACTGGTTGACATATTTCTGGGATTACCTGTGACAAGGGTGAATTTTGTTAAGTAGTCAGCCCCTCACTGAATATTGGCTCACATTATTCCTGCATGCTAAGCACTGAATGTGTATGAGTGTGTGTGTGTGTGTGTGTGTGTGTGTGTAAAAGGGACAGAGACAAAGACAGAGGCAAGGTGAGAACACAACTCTCTCTCGTCTTCCCATCTGCTCCTCACCAGCCTGTGACCTGTAGAAATGACAATGTCCCGAGGAGGACAGCTCAGCTTCTGAATCGGCCTTGTTCACATTTGCCCGTGGAGTTTTCCAACGAGCCAGGTAATTGCCCCGATCCTTCCCCCCCACTTGAGCAAAAGTCAAGTGTGTTGAAGATTTCCACTTGTTTCCACTTTCTAGGTCTTGGAGTCTAATTTCATGTTCATGTTAGGCCCAGACTAATTACTTTTACAACCTAGGCCAGGATGTTTGTATAACTGATGTTTATGGCTCCAAGTTATTTATAACCTGGCAAATTGGAGAAATTTTATTTGGAAAAACTTTAGTTTTCAGTTGCTAGATTCCTCTCCAGTGGAAGATCATCGCTGTTTTGCCTAAGAACCTAAGAATTTGGAAAAGGCTAGGCCAGCCCCCTTCTTCCGTCCAGGGGTCTTAGCTCTCATAGGGGCTTCCGCGGGTGGGTAGAAGGAGGCCTTTTTAAATGGCACCCCCTTTCCTGTAATAATCCATCGTGGGTTTGTTAAGTGTGAATCTTTCTTTGGCGCTTGGGGGATGTGACTTAATTGCCAGCTTGGGCCATTTCTCATGATAATGGATTGTCGAAATTTCCTCCCCACTGTGTAAAATCAGGCTTCCCTCCATTCGCCTTAAATTCGCCTCCTAAACCTAAAGGGGAGCCTGACTTTTTCTTTTCTCTCTCTTTTGGAATTCCTTGTCCGCTCCACGAGGCTTTTGGTGATTTTTACAGCTTTCTAAGGCATCTCCTCCCGACCCGTGCCCCGCCTTTCTGATTGAAGGGCAGCTCATCTTTTAAATCATGCCTCCTCTCTGCCATATGGCAGCCCCTCCCCCTCCAGTGCCCTTAATCACTTTCTACGGTCTTCTCTAGCTCTCTCTCCACCCCTTCCCCCTCTGTTAGGTTGGCCTTTCTGAAAGGGCAGTGACCCAAACTGTCCCAAGGGCATGGCTAATGGGGTGATTGCCCCGACCCCTGCGCTCTGGGAGTTCCCACCCTGCAGCAGAGACCAGGTGGCTGATGGGATGGGAGTGGGGGCGGGGGTGGAGTGAGGGTGGGGTGAGGGTGCCAGTGAGGGGCTGGTAAAGAACCTGGCGGCTTCACCAGCTGGAGGTTAAAAAAAAAAAAAAAACAGTGTGCTCATGAATACAATTAGTCACTAAGTTGAGGTTGACTGCCTAGTTAGGACACCCTCCCCACTCTTGGAGTCTTCCCTCCTCTCCTTCCTTGAGACCCCTTCATGAAAGCCCATCACTTTCTTTGGCTTCCGAGGTTCCTCTTTATGTTTATTGGCCACCTTCGATTTGAATCAACGTACTTCCTTCTGAGGAGGGCTAGATGGTTCCCCACTCCACTGGGGGGTGATACGACAATGAAGAAATATCCTGGCACAGATGCTAATTGTTCTGGACAAAAAGAAGAGGATGCTGGGCTCCATCCCTGGGCTCTGTCCCTGGCCTCTGATGGCTAGCGAACACGAGGAATCCTGTGACTTCCTTTGACTTCCTCCGTCGGGCCCATGGACCCGAGCTTCGGGGCCTCAGGCCATGAACATTATCTGCCCAAGGAAGATGTGAGTCAGGAGGCCTTGCAAACTTTTCTAAATTAGTCATGATTCTGAAGATAAAGACTTAACTGGTTTGAGCCACAGAGAGCCTTAAGGATCCCCTAAATGGCTGCTTTTCACGGTGTCTCATGGTTTTACTCCTTGATGGCCTGCTGGTTTTACTCCTTGATTGTCTGCGTTAGGCTTGGACCTGAGGATGGAGTCAGTGAGAACAGACAAAAAGGAGGAAAGGAGGTGCTTCACAGAGATACATGGCGTACATCTTTCAAGGGCATCTCTTTCTGACTGCTTCCCAATCTTTATACCAAGGAGTCACCAAAAATAAATAAATAAATAAATAAAAAGTGAAAAAAAAAAAAAACCTGCCAGCGCAGGGAGTGCTGCAGTAGCATCTACTGCACACTGGTTTATGATTTACTTTACCCTCCGAAGCCGAAGGCTAGGCTTAACATGTTAATAGAATTCCATTGAGTAATGGCAGCTTTCCTTCCTGGAATTTGAGCTGGATACACAAAGTGGAACTCCCACACATAAACACTCAAGTCAGGCCCTATGACATTTCTCCAACAACCGCCCCTCCTGAATGATGAGGTTGCCCAATGCGTTTGCAAAAGTAAAGAGCGTGGCCAAAAATGAACTTCTAAAGGAACTTTTTACCCAGAAGTCTTGTAACCTTTCCCCTGATTTTCTTTTTTCTTCTTTCCTTCCTTCCTCTCTTCCTTTCTTTCCTTCTTTCGTTTCCTTTTTTCTTTTCTTTTTTTTTTTTTTTTTGGCTACCATACTTTATTTGGTGGGATCATGGGTAATAAAACAATAGGATACTTTGTGTCCCCTGGTTTTCCAAAAAGGCCTTTATCTTGGCAAAATAGTAGGATGAGGTAAGGTGGGTACCTCCTTATCCCACTAGGGTTTTCTACCTGAAAGATACTTGCAGTCTCTGGTGTTAAAAAACAAAATTCAACGGAGTAACATTTGAAGGCCTGATTGGCTTTATTAGGCAATTCATGAATGGGCAGCATCCTGTTTGCAAATAGAAAGGGCTTGAACAAAATCGAAGGTTTTTATGGGAAGAAGGATGAGGTCAGGTACTTTTTAGCAAAGGAAAAGGAAGGATTATTTTTAGGTCAAGACATCTTTTGGGGGTAGAGGAAGGTAAGGGTTTTGTGCAGATGGCCTCTTCTCCTTTTGGGGGCCAGGGTGGAGAGGGCTCACCCACGTAGTAGATGATCCCATTGGTGCCGGCCGGAAAACTCCATTCTGGCTGATGAAGATTACATTTCTAGTGACAGTCAAACCTACAGTTAGATTAGGTACTAAATCTAGGTTTGGTATAATGGGCTTTGGTGCAAATGACACCATTTTGGGCCTGTGGTTTTTTTTTTTTTCTTTAACAAGGATGTATTCAGAGTTCCTCAACTCTTCACTTTCAACTCTTAATTTCTGCTTGTCACCTGAGCCAGTGATGTGAATTGCAACTTTAAGGTTCACATTTTATTTCTATTTGTCTTTTGTCTTTTTAGGGCCATACCCATGGCATATGGAGGTTCCCAGGCTAAGGGTCCAATCGGAGCTGTAGCCGCCAGCCTACACCACAGCCACAGCAATGCCGGATCCTGAACCCACTGAGCGAGGGCAGGGATCGAACCCGCATCATCATGGATGCTAGTCAGGTTCATTAAGCACTGAGCCTAATGGGAACTCCAAGGTTCACAATTTCTAGTGAAATGCCCCCAGGGTCTTTGACAAGTATGTATTAGTATTGGCTTCATTATTAAGAATTACCACTTAGTGTTCAAATATTTAATTATCTGAGGAGAAAAAAATCACTATTCTTGGAGTTCCCATTGTGGCATAGTGGAAATGAATGCAACTAGGAACCATGAGGTTTTGGGTAAGATCCCTGGCCTCACTCATAGGGTTAAGGATCCAGCATTGCCGTGAGCTGTGTTATAGGCCGCAGACACAGCTTGCATCTGATGTTGCTGTGGCTGTGGTGTAGACTGGCAGCTGTAGCTCCGATTAGACCCCTAGCCTGGGAACATCCATATGCCACTAGTGTGGCCCTAAAAAGCAAAAAAAAAAAAAAAAAAAAAAAAAAAAAAAAAAAATCACTACCCTTGCCTTTGGTGGGTGAATGATAAAGTATTATCAGAGTCGATAGATAAAAATATTCTCCTATATCTGAGTTTGGAAAATCCTGGCTTCCCAGACATAACATACTTGTTTATACTTACTGAACTATTTAACTAAAAAATCTTCTATGAACTAGACCCAGTTCCACCTTTTCCATGAGAGTGGGTAAGTTTCACGAAATGTTCTCGAAGTCACATGCTAAATAAAATGTGCAGATGGATTTTCCTTGCACATAGTAGAAATCATCCTCTATCTATTTTGGCTTGGTTTTGAGAAAGAACAAATAGAGAAAGAGAGATTACCAAAAGAAAAAAAAAAGGTGGAAAAACAATGTTTGTAGACAGTATTTAGCAATGTGCCATGCCTTGGGCTCAGAAGACACAAAATGAGTGTGTGTTCACTTAAAGAATGGGGGTCTAGACAATGGAACTTGGTTCTATTTACCAGCCATTGGAATCTTCAGTTAGCCACCAGGATGAAATGGAAGTCTAGATCTCAGACATATTGAAAAAAATCTCCAGAGCATCAAAGATATCATATCTTTTTTTTTTTTTTTTGTCTTTTTGTCTTTTGAGGACCGCACTGTGGCATATGGAGGTTCCCAGGCTAGGGGTCTAATCGGAGCAGTTGTTGCCAGCCTACGCCACAGTGGTAGCAACACCAGCATCTGCAACCTACACTACAGCTCACGGCAACACCGGATCCTTAACCCACTGAGCAAGGCCAGGGACCAAACCCGCAACCTCATGGTTCCTAGTCTGATTCATTTTCACTGAGCCACACCGGGAACTCCCAACATATCATATCTAAATCCTCCCACCCCCATTATCTCTGCAGCAAACATTGCTTTGGAGAAGTACAGATTGGAGGACTAGCTGGTTTCTCTCAAAAAATGAAAGATATGGGTTCCATTTTTCTATAAGTTTCTTCTTTTTTTTTTTTTTTGCTATTTCTTTGGGCCGCTCCTGCGGCATATGGAGGTTCCCAGGCTAGGGGTCTAATCGGAGCTGTAGCCACTGGCCTACGCCAGAGCCACACAACGCAGGATCCGAGCCGCGTCTGCAACCTACACCACAGGTCATGGCAACGCCAGATCCTTAACCCACTGAGCAAGGCCAGGGATCAAACCCGTGTCCTCATGGATACTAGTCGGGTTCGTTAGCCACTGAGCCATGACAGGAACTCCAGTTTCTTCTAACATCTAATTTTAAAATGAGGGCCTGGTCTCATGATGTGTATATTGTTTTGACAACCAGGTGCTCTAGGCAGTCCTATAACCACGGGGGCTGGGGTAGAGGGGCTTGGAGTCTGTTACCACTGGAAAACCAAAAGCACTAACCACATCCAGAGTGAAACCTTCTGGTAGAATTGGTTTCCAGAAATAGATAATCTTGGATTTTTCAAGGTCATCATTTAGCAAAGGATGTACTTGGGTAGTTCAGGCTTCCAAGGAAGTATCCCCAGTGGTTCCATAAATAGAGTGGTGATTCTGAGAAATCTTAAGAGTCAAAAGGGATACGCTATAATAAACACGGTATTCTTCTCTTGATGGTAATGATATTGTAAGTGGTCAACCCTGGCATTCCAAAGGGTGCCAATAATGCCCTCAGCCCAGGAAATGTCTAAGTCCTGCCTGTTTGGTTATTTGCCTTGTGATTTAGAACCTTCTTGGAGGTCAAGATCACTCTTTTGGAGGTACATGGCCCTGGGCAAACTAGCTGTAGATGTCGCTCAATAACCCCCCCGCTATTTCTATTTCATTCTAAGGAGCGGACAAGCCAGAGTTCCTTTCTATATTTTCCTGGAATCTTGTTTGGGCAACTGATCCAGGAGACTCCAAGGAACCGTACAAGCAAAGGACTAACAGTGGGCAAATCAGGAGCGCTATTCTGTGTAAGAGACAGAAGAGTGTCAGTGCCCCCCCTGTTGTCATGGAAACAGTAGAAGCGTAGGTGTGAGTGTGGGCATGCGACTCAGATCCTAAGACAATCTGATTGCCCTGTCAAGTCTTTCACCATTAACCTCTGGAAGGTGGGGCTAACAGCTCTGTCTGATCTCTGAAGCAGTATATAGCTCCTATATTCTCAGGGAGCTTCTGAAGCAATTTTTTTTTTTTCTATTTCCTTTACATGAGAGCTTCTGGGTCCTAATGAACGCCATCAGAGCTTTGATCTTCAAGGCCAATATCCTTTAACAGATCTGGTGTGAGGAGGAGGGACTTGGACAAAAAGCAGCCCTAATTTAAGAAACAGATATAAAATACTGTCTAAGGTTTCCACGGGCAGCTAAAGGGGCGAGACTAGAGCAATTGCAAATGAGGAATGGCTAGCCAAAAGCTAGATTCTTTCACCACAAGCTGGTGGTAGGCCAAAATATGAAGTCAAACAATAGTGTTACCAAGAGCTGACTCTTTGGAGTCCGCCCTGTGAGGAAAGTCTGCCTCGGAGGATTCCGTAAGGCAGCTGGCAGGTTGAAAAAGCCATTTGTCACTTCATCCAGGGAAGCCTGTAATCTAATATCATCGCTTCTGCTGGAAACAAGAGCATACGGGCATGGCTGCTCTGGAGAAGGCAGCCCGAGCAGTGCCAAGGTTCTTGGCGGAGCCCCAGAGATAGGTCATAGGTGCTGGCTCCTCAGATGGTCTTACCCAGAGAACAAAAGCCTGGAGTACTTTCCACCACTTTGTTACTTGTGACATCTGGTCAACCATTTCGCCTGGCTAGGCCTCAGTGTTTTCACTAGTGTGGGATTAAGGCTAGCAACTCATGCTTCGAGTCCAAGAAGGCCAGGGTTCTTGGCCTTCTTCCACTTTTACATTTCCTGTTTGACCTTGAGCAATTAATTAACCTCTCGGAACTTTCAGTTTCTCATCCCTAAAATATGGGAAATAATCCTTATTGTGTGGGGTTTAGGAAAGAAAAAAATTGTGTAAACATACCAAGCAGTCAATAAATATTTGCCGGATCAGTAAGTGACTGGTGGTGCCTGGCACATAATAGGTGGTTTTTAGGTGTAGGTTCATCTTCTTTCTTCCCCAACCGTATATGACATGGAACCATATAGTAAGATAAATTATTCTCGCTGAGCCGCAAGATCCAAATATCAGCCTAATATTCTAGAATTAAGTCTACATCTTCTATGTATTTTTCTCCATGTGTACTATTCTGTCCAGAAATGTGTATCTTTTTTTTCCCCTTCCAATTTCATTGAACTATAATTGACATAGAGCACTGTATATGTTTAAGGTGTAGCATAATAGTTTGGCTTGCATACATCATGAAATGATTACTGCAGTAGGTTTAGTGAATATCCATCATCTCGGAGTTCCCGTCATGGCTCACCGGTTAATGACCCTGACTAGTATCCATGAGAATGTGGGTTTGATCCCTGGCCTCACTCAGTGGGTTGAGGATCCAGCATTGCTGTGGCTGTGGTGTAAGCTGGCAGCTACAGCTCCGATTCGACCCCTGGCCTGGGAACCTCCATATGCTGTGGATGTGGCCCTGAAAAGACAAAAAAAAAAAAAAAAAAAAAAAGCATCATTTCATATAGATACAACATTAAAGAAACAGAAAAACATTTTTTTTTCCTTGTGAAAACTCTTAGGATTTGCTCTCTTAACAACTTTCATATATAACATACAGCTGTGTATCTTTACACCCCTAGAACTTATTATTTATTTATCTTATAACTGGAAGTCTGTATGTTTTGACCGCCTTCATCTGATGCCTCTTGACTCCTAGCCCCTCCTCTGGTAGCCAAAAATCTCATATCTTTTTCGATGAGTTTGTTGGGTTTTTTTGGAAATATAACTGACACATAACACTATGTAGTGATTTGATATTTCTGTACATTTCAAAATGATCACCATGATAAGTTTAGTTGTCTTCTGTCACCATATGAAGATATTATCTAATTATTGACCATTTTTCCCACACTGTACATTTCATACCTTTGACTCATTCATCTTTTAATTTATCTTTGTACCTCTCAATCTCCCTCATCTATTTCTCTGCTCTCCCAGTCTGCCTCCTCTCTGGCAACCACCTCTTTATTCTCTGTATCTATAACTCTATGTCTCTTTGTTCCTTTATTTTGTTTTTTACATTCCACATATAAGTGAAATCATGTGGTATTTGTCTTTATCTGACCTAGTTCACTTAGAATATAACCCCCTGTTCCACCCACGTTGTCACAAGTGGTGAGATTTCATTCTTTTTCATTCTTTTTTTTATTTTTTTGCTTTTTTAGGGCCTTATTCTCAGCATATGGAAGTGCCTAGGCTAGGGGTCCAATTGGAGCTACAGCAGCCAGCCTACACCACAGCCACAGCAACATGGGATCCGAGCCATGTCTGCGACCTACACCACAGCTCACGGCAATGCTGGATCCTTAACCCACCGAGTGAGGCCAGGGATCGAACCCACATCTTCATGGATATTAGTTGGATTCGTTTCTGCTGCGCCACAATGGGAGCTCCTCATTCTTTTTTTATGGCCGAGTAACATTTCATTGGGTATGTGTGTGTTTCTCACATCTTTATCCAGTCATCAACTGCTTGGCACTTGGGTTGCTTTCACATCTTAGCTATTGTAAATAATCCTGCAATGAACATAGGGGTTCATACATCTTTTCTAATTAGTGTTTTTGTTTTCTTTGAGTACATACCCAGAAGTGGAATTGTTGGATCATGTGGTAGTTCTACTTTTAATTTTTTGAAGAATCTCCATTCTGTTTTCCACAGGGGCCGCACCAATTTGCATTCCTATCAATGGTGCAGGAGGGTTCCCTTTTCTCCACATCCTCACTAGTACTTGCTAGTTGTTGTCTTTCAGGTGATAGCTGTCGTAGCAGGTGTGAGGTGTGGTTCTGTGAGGTGTAGCTCACTGTGGTTCTGATTTGCATTTCCCTGTTGATTAGTGATATTGGGCACCATTCATGTGCCTGTTGGCTATCTGGATGTCTTTTTTGGAAAAATGTCTGTTCAGGTCCTCTGCTCATTTTTTTTTTTTTTTTGTCTTTTTGCTATTTCTTGGGCCGCTCCTGCGGCATGTGGAGGTTCCCAAGCTAGGGGTCCAATCGGAGCTGTAGCCACCGGCCTACGCCAGGGCCACAGCAACGCGGGATCCGAGCTGAGTCTGCAACCTACACCACAGCTCGCGGCAACGCCGGAACCTTGACCCACTGCCTCTGCTCATTTTTAAAATGAGTTATTTGTGGTTTTGACGTTTTGTATGAGTTCTTTGCATATTTTGGATATTAATCCCTTGTCAGATATATTGTTTGCAAATATCTTCTCACATTAAGTCAGAAAGGTAATATTTTAATTACACTGACGGTAAATAGGTCATGGCTAAAGGCAAATATACCAACTAATGTCAAGATTACCCAGCCAAAGAGTTCCTGTCATGGCTCAGTGGCTAACGAACCCGACTAGTATCCATGAGGACACGGGTTTGATCCCTGGCCTTGCTCAGTGGGTTAAGGATCTGGCGTTGCCATGACCTGTGGTGTAGGTCACAGACGAGGCTCAGATCCAGAGTGGCTGTGGCTGTTGCGTAGGCTGATGGCTTCAGCTCCGATTCAACCCCCAGCCTGGAAATCTCTACATGCTGCTAGTAAGGCCCTAAAAAAAAAAAAAAAAAAAAAAGAAAAAAGAAAAAAAAGATTAGCCAGCCAAGGGGTTCCCATCGTGGCTCGGTGGAAACGAATCTGATTACTGTCCATGAGGACACAGGTTCAATCCCTGGCCTCGCTCAGTGGGTTAAGGATCCAGCGCTTCTGTGAGCTGTAGGGTAGGTCGCAGATGCATCTAGAATCTGGCGTTGCTGTGACCGTGATGTAGGCCAGCAACTGCAGCTCCCATTCAACCCCTAGCCTGGGAACCTCCCTACACTACAGATGCAGCCCTAAAAAAAAAAAAAAGAGACGAAAAGATTACCCAGCCAATATTAAAAAAAAGAAGGGAAATACCTTTTTATAGAAAAAATATGCACATGTCTGTAAATATACAAACATGTAGAATCCTGCTTATAATCTCAAGGGTTCCACAGGCCCTTTAAGCCCAAGTTAAGAACCTCCCGTACACAAGACTGAAGAGGTAGGGCAACTAATTAGATATTTGTCTCAATAAACCTGTAAGTGCTAAGTCAGCCACACAATGAGACACCAACATCAAATGCTTTCACTGACATGTGGAATCTGAAAAAGGACAGACTGAACTTCTTTGCAGAACAGATGCTGACTCACAGACATTGAAAAACTTATGGTCTCTGGAGGTAGACAGTTTGGGGGGTGGGGGGATGTGCCTGGGTTATGGGATGGATATCCTATGAAATTGGATTGTGATGATCATTATACAACTACAGATGTGATAAATGCATTGAATAATATAAATAAATAAATTAAAATTAAAATTAAAAAAAATAAAGCAAAAAAATAATATAAAAAAAAAAAACCCCAAAACCCCGTAAAATTCTTTGCAGAAAATTTTAGGTGGGCAGAGATTTTAAAAAGTCATTATCTTTTTTTTTTTTCCCAAACATTCATTTTAAAGAACCTGGCTCACATTCTTAGGTTCTATTTTTTTTCTTATTTCGTTCAATTCTATTTATTTATTTTAATTTTTTATTTTAGTTTTTTCTAGGGCCGCACTTGTGGCATACGGAAGTTCCTAGGCTGGGCATTGAATCAGAGATACAGCTGCCGGCCTACTCCACAGCCACAGCAATGCAGGATCTGAGCCACGTCTGTGACCTACCCCACAGCTCACGGCAACGCCAGATCCTTGACCCCCTGAGCGAGACCAGGGATCAAACCTGCATCCTCATGGATCCTAGTTGGGTTTGTAACCTGCTGAGCCACAATGGGGACTCCCTCCTTCTCTTCTCTTTAAAGGTGATAAGCACAAGTCTTCCTTGAAAAAATGAAAATAATAGCTGGTTTGTAACATTTCCATCTGTTATTTTCCTCTATTCCTCTTCACCTTCCTCTGTTGAAGTTAGCAAGGTCTATAGTTGATGGTCAGTAAGCATTTTAATGTAATCCTTAGGAATGTAACTGCTTTACTCCATATGTTAACCATTAATACTCTTTTTATTTTCTTTTTATTAAGAGTATAGTTGATGTACAGTGTTGTGTCCATTTCTCTTGTACAGCATAGTGACCCAGTGTCTGAAATAGGGCACAAAGAACCTATCTGCAAAACAGGAACAGACTCACAGACGTAGAGAACCATGAATACTCTTTATGGTAGTGACTGTTAAGTCTTTTAAGCTGTTACTATGCCCCTATATAGTTACACATGCAGATATAGTCCCATGAACATTAGTATCATCCATTCTCCATGTATAAAGGTTATCCTTTGGTCTCTAGTTTCAGCTTGAAGCACTTTGTCTCCCATTCTTCTCAAGACCCTTCCTTACCAAGAGCAGCAGCCCCAGTCCTAATTGCAACATACCTAGTATTCCATCTGATACAGTGTTCCCCAGCAACTGCAGTCTATGTTTTAAAGGCATGACCTGGCACATCTTTGTAGCATCCACCTTTCTTTCTTTCTTTCTTTTAAAAAAATTTTTTTTTTCTTTTTAGGGCTGCACCTGCAGCATATGGCAGTTCCCAGGCTAGGGGTCAAATTGGAGCTGCAGCCGCCGGCCTACACCACAGCCACAGCAAGGCAGGATCTGAGTCACATCTGAGACCTACACCACAGCTCAGGGCAACGCTGAATCCTTAATCCACTGAGCGAGGCCAGGGATCGAACCTGCATCCTCATGGATACTGGTCAGGTTCATTACCACTGAACCATGAAGGGAACTCCTGTAGCATCTTTCTATCCATCTTCAATATATCTTATTGCAGCTGTGTGAACATGAGACAGTCATCTATTTTCCATCCTAGAGAGGCTCTGTTCAATAATTATTGTTTCTTTTGGGGGGGGGCTGCCCCCAGGGCATGTGGAAGTTCCCAGGCCAGGGATCAAACCCATGCCACAGCAGCGACCCAAAACTTAGCAGTGACAATGCCAGATCCTTAACCCACTGAGCCACCAGGGAACTCTGAGTTTTGTGTCTTTTCAAGTAGGCTGGCTATGTTTCAGGACCTGACCTGTCATTGAATATTCAGTCCTACTCCTGCATTTTGCTGGAATAGCAAAGGTCTTTCATTACAGCTTAAACCTACGCTGTGATTCTGGGCAGACGTGGCAACAATTTTATCCAAGAGTCAATCCCAGAAAGCTTCTGATGGCTGACCTTTGTTTCAGTGGAAAGCATGATAGTTACCGCAGGCAGCTTTTGTCTTTGAAGATAGGGATGATAGGCTCCTTCCTTGCCCTGTCAGTGGTCAAACGCATCAGACAGAATGTTCTGACCAGCTGAAAAAAATTTCAGTTCTGAGTCACTTCCTCCTCTGCTATCTCTTACCAAAATGCCTCCCTCCTAAGGTCAAAATGCGTGTACTATCCTCTCAGGGTGTGAGTGGCCCCATACAACCCTATTATATGAAAGGGAACAGTGGGTGGCAAGGAGCAACCCATCCATGGTACAGACACAAAGAAACAAGGCAGCGCGCCGCCTTCACTCAAGGAGCTTCTCAAAGCTGCAGCACCAGCTTCCAAGTCTATCTACCCATCCCAACCAAAGCTAAGCAGGTGCAGAGATATGAAGAGGTAGGGCAATGGCCAAGTGGCAGTGCACATCATCTCCTATTCTACTTCCTTCTCTCCTTCCCTCCCTCTCCCTGGACCTATATGTCAGAATGTCTGCCCTGGAAGAAAGGACTGATGAAAGGACTCTCTTGGATCTAGGGTCAGACCAGTCACTCATATTTAAGCACCATGACTTTCTCTGAGCAGCAATCTAGTGGTTCAGGGCATGGACTCCAGCACCAGGCCCCTAGGCTCACATTCTGGCTCCGTGCTTAGCAGCCTGGAGACTTTGGGGCAATTGCTTGGCCTGAAAGCCCTTGGTTTTCTCATTTGGGATATAGATTCATTAGAGTACCTACCTCATTGTGTTGTCGGGAGGATCATATTAAATACACTCTATGTACATGTGTGTGTGTCTTCAAACAGTGTTTTGATAATAACTTAAAAATATTATTAGTATTACCAGGGTTAGGGGCTCTTCCAGCCTGCCTTGTCCTATTATAGTCATGAGTTCTTTACATCGCTCTTAGATTTCTACAGGAACCTTTTTTTTTTTTTGGTCTTTTTGCCTTTTTCTAGGGCTGCTCCTGCGGCATATGGAGGTTCCCAGGCTAGGGGTCGAATCGGAGCTGTAGCCACTGGCCTACGCCAGAGCCACAGCAACGCGGGATCCGAGCCACATCTGCGACCTACACCACAGCTCAGGGCAATGCCGGATCCTTAACCCACTGGGCAAGGCGAGGGATAGAACCCACAACCTCATGGTTCCTAGTTGGATTCGTTAACCACTGAGCCACAATGGGAACTCCAGGAACCGTTTTTTTTAATGCTGTAACTTCAGTTTATTTAAAAAAATAAGGAGTCACACCAGCGACAGTGGAACAAATAAAAATCATTATAAAAAATATGGAGTCAAAATTATCACTCATAAAATACCAGTTAAGGCTGCTCAACAGGGAACTGCTTGTTTGTTTGTTTGTGGATGCAGCATGCCGCGCAGCAGCAGCAGCTTGATGTGGAATCTCAGTTCCCAGACCAAGGATTGACTCTGGGGCCGTAGAGGTGAAAGTGCTGAATCCTAACCACTAGACCACCAGGGAACGCCCCCAACCCTATCTTTAACTTCGAAGGCTTCAACTCCACCCACTTAGGTCTGTGAGAAAGTTCATAGGAGAGCTCTTTGCCTAAATCCCTTTGACCAATGGTTCTGGGAGTCCCCTTGGGACTGCAGCAGAAAAGAATCTCCCTAATCTACGAGGGAATAAACAGAACAAGAGAGCAAGGGAAGTGAAACTGAGTAGCAAGGGGAAGGCTGCCTAACACATCAAAGGGCTCATCATGCCAATAGGAAGTAGAGGACCAGAATGCCCCTTCGGTTTGTGGTCTACTCATTTTGTTCCATTCCCCATTTCTTCCGTCTCTCTCCACCCCCGCTTCTGTTTCCCCACCCTTTGTTAAGAAACAGCCTGTTGGGGCCACTGACCTTGTGGCAGCTCTTGCTGCTGGGTGGTGACTCATGCTGAGAAGCAGGAATCACTTGCCTGGTGGGGGAGGGAAGGGGTGTTGTGTCAGTGTGTGGGCATGCAGGGCAATTGCCTGGGTGGTAGGCAGACTCAGCTAGACCAGTAAATAAATAAACTCTTGGGAGAAAAGCCCTGGAGGCCCAGAGGCATGACATTCCTTTGGTGTAAGCAGGGAGCTGGCAGAGGGTCGAAAACCTCTGCCCTAATCCCAAGCGTCAAGTTTTGAGCTGGGGGGAAGGTCACAGAGGACTTCACAGCCAGGAAGTTTTCCGGATCTTGGTGACTACAAATCTAAATCTAGAGGATGTGTATGCAAAAGAGCAAAGGAGTGAATGAAATCCTGCTGGCGTCCAGTCCCAGCCCTTCCTCCAATCTTCCGGGGACTCAAGGCTTTTCTGATGCTCAGTGTTCTTCCAAGTGTCTGGGAGTTCCTGTTGTGGCTCAGCGGTCATGAACCCAACTAGTATCCATGAGGACATGGGTTCGGTCCCTGGCCTCGTTCAGTGGGTTAAGGATCTAGCATTGCCGTGAGCTTTGGTGTAGGTTGCAAGTGCAGCTCGGATCCCGCGTTGCTGTGGCTGTGGCATAGGCTGGCAGCTGCAGCTGCAATGTGACCCCTAGCCTAGGAACCTCCATAGGCCATGGGTGCGACCCTAAAAAAAAAAAGAAAGAAAAAGGCGACTCTCTGTCTAGCTCTCCCTCCCAGATGGACTGTGCCCCAGCTCAAGCATTACCATGCATCCCCAAGATCCATCACAATGGAAACCATGAGTTTGCACCCACGCCTTGGCAGAATCTTAGTTTCTCCTGGGCTGCCTTCTCTGTGGCTTCCAGGCACTTTCAGTGTCAAGTGATGAGGAGATGTGAGCAAGAAGAAACCCTTTTTCCTCTCTTTCTCTCTGTGCATGGACACCCCCTGCCCCATTGTCCATTCACCAGGCTCCTCCAAAAGTACCACTGTCCCCTTTCCCTGGGCTCCACTCATGACTTCACATTTTGGGACAACTTAAATGTAGCTATTGTCCCCAAAGAAGGTCAGGGATATGTGTTTGGACCTATATTACTTTTTCCCTCCACCAAAAAAACCCTCTTGATTTATAGCTTATTTTCCTAGGCCCCTTCTGGGTAACTGAAATAGATCAAATAACCAAATCCAAATTTGAGTGTTGATGCCAGATGGATAATGGCTCACTCTGCTACTTTTATCCGGCAACACATACATTGTAATGGGCTCTTTTAATACATTAGCCCAAAGGTTGGCATACTTTTTCTGTAATGAGCCAAAGAGTAAATATTTTGGGCTTTGAGGGCTATACCTAGTCTTCGCTGCAACTTTTCAATTCTGCTATTGTCATGTGACACTAGCAGTAGATAATTTGTAAACAAATTGGTGAGGCTGTGTTCCAATGAATAAATAAATTGAATTTCATGGAAGTTCCAGATGTCCTGAAATATTATTCTCCTTTTGAATTTTTTAATCAAGTAAAAATATAAAAACTCTTCTCAGTTTGGACACACAAAAACAGGTGGCAGGCCAGATTTGGCCAGTGGGCTCTATGTAGCTTTCCAACCATTGCCATAGCCCAAAGAATTGATTCAAATGGGGATTTCACATGCTGTTATAAACTGAATGGGATGGAGAGAGAGAGGTTTTTAGAATGGGGTTGGAGGCCACCTCACCATCCTCTTTAAATCACACAAGCTAAGTATAAATGCTTGCTATTTCATTCAATACATGTTATTGAGTAACTACAATGGGCCAAGCACTGTGATAGGTACTATGTAATATATTGATAGAAAAAAACAGATATTGTAGACTTCCCACCATGGCACAGTGGGTCAAGAATCCAACTGCAGCAACTTGGGTCACTGCAGAGGTGCAGGTTCAATCCCTGGCCCAGCGCAGTGGGTTAAAGGATCCAACATTGCCACAGTTGCGGCTCGGGTTGCAGCTGTGGCTCGGATTCATTCCCTGTCCTGGGAACTTCTATATTCCATGGGTGCAGCCATAAAAAACCAAAACCAAAACCAAAACCAAAAAATGGATTCTGTCTATGCCCTTATAGAGTTAAAATACAATGGAGGAAATAGGCAATAAGTAAATAAGCAACAAATACATAATTTCAAATCGTGATAGGTGTGTGAAGGAAACATAGGAGAACAGTTGCAGAGAATGAAGACGGAGCATGCTTAGAAATTGTGGACAGAGAAGGAGGACTTGTATGTGGAGGTATTTTTTTTAATTAAAGTATGGTTGATTTACAATGTGCCAATTTCTGCTATACAATATAGTGACTCAGTCATACATATGCACATACATTCTTTTTCTCATATTATCTTCCATCATATTCTATCCCAAGTGATTGGATATAGTTCCCTGTGCTGCACAGTAGGACCTTGTTGCTTATCCATTCTAAATGTAATAGGTTTTTTTTTTTTAAGATTTTCATTTTTCTATTATAGTTGATTGACAATGTCCTGTCAATGTCTGCTGTACAGCAAAGTGACCCAGTCATACATATATAATAGTTTACATCTACTAATCCCAAACTCCCAGTCCATCTCTCCCTCATCCCCCTTGGCAACCACAAGTGTCTGTTCTCTAGGTCTGTGAGTCTGTTTCTATTTTATAGATAGGTTCCTTTGTGCCATATCTTAGATTCTATGTATAGGTGATATCATATGGTATTTGTCCTTGTCTTTCTGACTCACTTCACTTAGTATGATAATCTCCAGGTCCGTCCATGTTGCTGCAAATGGCATGATTTCATTCTTTTCGTGGCTGAGTAGTATTCCATTATATACATACACACACCCCACATCTTCTTAATCCATTCAGATACGGAAGCTATTTTTTTCAAGGAGTTAGCCTAGTGAAGAACAGCCAGGTGTAGGGGAAAGAAATTGCTTTCCAGGCAGCAGACCGAGCATGTTTTAGGGGTCCGAGACAGCAAAGAGCCTGCCTTGTTCACAGACCCAAAGGGAGACAGTATGACTAGTAGGACTGGAGGAAAGTGGCCTGAGAGGAGGTGGGAGAAGTAGGCAAAAGCCAGATTACATAGAGCCTTGTAGTCCATTGAAAGAGTATGGTCTTCATTTAAAGAGTAGGGAAAGCCCTTTTAAAAGATTATTCTGGGAGTTGCCGTCGTGGCTCAGTGGTAACAAACCCAACCAGTATCCATGAGGACTCGAGTTTGATCCCTGGCCTTGCTCAGTGGGTTAAGGATCCGCCGTTGCTGTGAGCTGTGGTGTAGGTCACAGACACAGCTCAGATCCCGCATTGCTGTGGCTGTGGCGTAGGCTGGCAGCTACAGCTCCGATTCGACCCCAGCCTGGGAACCTCCGTATGCAGCAGGTGTGGCCCTCAAAAAAAAAAAAAGATAAAAGATTATTCTGGTTAATGTGTGGAGACGAGACCAGAAGGAAGGAGGGTATAATTGGATAACTAGCTAAAAGTTTATTACAGTAGTATGTGCAAGAAGCGATGGGGGCTTGAAGTGTTGGCAGTGAAAATGAAGAAGAGTGGGCAGGTATGTGATGTATTTTGGAGCTAGAAACTATAGAACTTGCTGACTAGATGCTGGCAGTGAGGGACACCGCAGAATTAAGAATGATTTACTGTTTTCTGGCTTCTACAACCTGGTAGATGGTGACTCCTTTCGATGAGATGAAAAAGATGGAAAGGAGTTTTATCGAGGGAATGGGGAGGAGGGCATTAATCAAGAGTTCTATTGTGGACAGCTGAAGTTTCAGTTGCCTCTGAGAACTCCAAGTAGATCTCTAGGCAGCCCTCTCTTGCCTTTGGATTGGTTATGGGAGTCCAGCATTTAGAGGAGAGTTTGGGTTGGTGATATGAATATGGAAGAATTCAACCTATGGATGATATTTATTGCTATGGGGATAGAGACAGGCCTCAGGAACTAGTGCTGGGGCCCTCCAAAATGTAGAAATGGCTAGAGGAGGAGCCTTCAAAACAGACTGAAAGGGAACAGTCAAAGATACAGGGGACTTTTTGAAAATTTACCGTATCACAGAGGCTGAGAGCAGAGACCCCTGGAGGAGAGTAGTAAACTATTGAGCACTGTTGGAAGATCAAGTTAGATGAGGACAGGAGTTCCCTTCGTGGCGCAGTGGAAACGAATCTGACTAGGAACCATGAGGTTGTGGGTTCGATCCCTGGCCTCACTCAGTGGGTTAAGGATCTGGTGTTGCTATGAGCTATGGTGTAGGTTGCAGACGCAGCTCAGATCTGATGCGGCTGTAGCTGTGGTGTAGGCCGGCGGCTACAATTTTGATTTGACCCCTAGCCTGGGAACCTCCATATGCCGCGGGTGCGACCCTAAAAAGACAAAAAGACAAAAAATAAATAAAGTTAGATGAGGACAAAAAGGACTTTATTGGATTTGGTAACACGGAGATCTTCAGTGACCTTGGCTATAAGTTTTCAGGTTGGGGTAGTAGGGCTAGATTGGCAATGGCTGAGGTTAACAGAAATGTTAGGCATGATGGGATTATTCCTGTAAGGTTGATTCCAGAGCTGTGATCCAGAATGCATCATTTGGTGGTTTGGTCAAGGCAGCTACTCCCTTGGCAGGCCTGAGTGCCATGGCCCTGATGGCATGGTATGGCTCCTACTCTTTTGATGTGGGTTTGAAAAGGAGTAAGATGCATATTCTTTTTTTTAATTCAACAAATATTTATTGATTAATTAGTAAGTGCCAGGCACTCTAGATGCCAGAGATTTAGTAGAGAACAAAACAGACAGAACTCCCTGGCTTGGTGCAGCTTACATTCTAATGACTAGTAAAGACAAGTAAATAGGCAATTACAATCAGAGTTTTAGGTGCTATGACATAAGAAGACACATTAATCAAGGTGAGTATTTCTAGCTGCTATAACAAACAATCCTCACATCTCAGTGGTTCAGCACAATAAAAGCTTGTCATTTATGTCATAGGCCAATATGGCTCCAACAGCTCTCACAGGCAATTGTCTTTCAAGAAGTGACTCAGGATCTAGGCTCATTCTGTCACATGGCTGTCACACCACTCCAAAAACCTCCTCAGAGTCCACTAGTGGATCCTCCATATTCTGCAGGCCAATAAGCAAGAAATGCCCACGGAGTATCATATAGCATGATTTATAAAGGCCAGGCTTGAAAGTGACCAGAAGCCGATCCAAAGGCAAGAGAGACAGCAAAATATAATCTTCCTGTTTGTCCAGTAAGGAAACGGGGTTAATGAGAAACAAGCCAGTCTCTGCTACTAAAATGTAGGCACTATAAAGGTTCAGAGGAGGAGCCCTTAATATTTAAAGTGTCAGGATGCCGGAGGCCTGCTCCGGTGGCCAGGGAGTGTACACTTTCCCGAAGAAGATGGACGGACTTTGGCTTTTGCATCGGAGACAGCTTCTTTGTCCCTTCTTTCAGGGCGCTGGACTGCTCCAACTTTATTGGCAACAGTGGTTGATTCTATAGACAGTTTTTCACTACAGATTACATCCCAGTGTTAAAAGTCCATTGGTTAACTATTACATGGTATAGCAGCTATGCGTCCTGTTTTAAGATCTCTATCTTAACTAAACTTAGTGAGTACTTTGAAGAGGCCATAGACACAAGAATTTGGCATTCACAAACCTTGTTTGTGGACTGGTGCTTATCTTCAGAGCGTTATGGCAGGGAGATAGTGTAAGTAAATATAAACCAACTTAACTAAACTAGCTATCACTTAAAAGCTTTTAAAATCAAAGACAAAACTCACAGCTAGGTTTTTTGATAATATATGTCTAACTTGTATGAACCTCATTAAGATCCTAACTCTAAAGTTTACTATATAACTCGTTAATAGATAAACACTATGTTTTAACTAAGTTGGATTTAAATAGGGGAAAGTCCTTCAGGATGAAATTCTTATTACGTTATTGTTGTAACTTTGCTAAATCACAAATCACCACAGGAAAATAAGAATGGAAAATAAGAATAATAAGTAAATAATCAGGAAAGACTGAGGAAAACTGAATAACAAATAAAACAACAGGAAAGACTAGGTCACCCGAGAAACAATCCATGTTCTCCAGCGCAAACATGGAAATTGTTTTCCCAGGAAAGCCCCAATTCTTCCCCATCAACATCAAAATGAGAGCTGTGTAACCTGAGGCCTACCCTCGGCTTGTACTGTGCAGGCAGGCTTTCATCCTGACCAGAGGCCCGCCTTCAGCATGCACTGTTCAGGTGAGCTTTTATCCTGACCAGAAGCCCACCTTCGGGTGGTACAGTTCAGTTGAGCTCCCTTTCTTGGTTAGGAACCTATCTTCAGGTTTTTCCGCCGTCAGGCAAGGTCCTTTTTTTGAGTCCCTGCATCTTCTCGGCTCCCCGCATCAAGACAAAGTTCCCAGATCAAGGGATGTCTATGCTAAAGACCTGAAGAATGAGGAAGAATTAACCCAGTGAGGTGTGCTTAAGAATTTCCAAGCAGAGGAGTCCCCGTCGTGGCTCAGTGGTTAAAAAATCCGACTAGGAACCATGAGGTTGTGGGTTCAGTCCCTGGCCTTGCTCAGTGGGTTAAGGATCTGGGGTTGCCGTGAGCTGTGGTGTAGTTTGCAGACGCTGCTCGGATCCCGCGTTGCTGTGGCTGTGGTGTAGGCCAGCGGCTACAGCTCCAATTCGACCCCTAGCCTAGGAACCTCCATATGCCGCGGGAGCAGCCCTAGAAATGGCAAAAAGACAAAAAAAAAAAAAAAAAAGAATTTCCAAGCAGAGGAAGTGATAGGAGTACTAATGATAGGAGGTGGGAGAGGTCATGATTTGTTTGAGGAACAGAATGAAGCTCAGCATGGCCAGAGTGTAGAGCAATGAGCTTAGGAACAGCATGAGAATAAGGTGGGAGGCCAGTGCCAAGGGTGGGCATGCCTTCGGGCTGATGCTTATCGATGGAAGACATATCAAGCGTTCCTTCAGGGCAGCCGGTCCCTGATGAAGCCTCTGGGCAAGGGTTTCTTTTTTTTTTTTAATTATTTTATTTTATATTAAAAAATTATTGCGGCATAGTTGTTTTCCAATGTAGTTGCTTCAGGTTTACAGAAATGGAATCAGTTATGCATGCGCACATATCTATTCTTTTTTCCATGTAGGTTATTACAGAACATTGAATTCCCTGTGCTATAGAGCAGATCCTTTTCATGGGCAAGGGTTTCTAACGCCAAGGCCTTCAGGGGCCAAGCAGAGACACTGAGAGCTTAAAATAGGAGAGAGCAGTGGTGCCCAAAATGAGGTGGACTGTGTATGCTGTGCCTTCATCTACTGAGGTCAAAAATGAAAACAAACACTACACCACTGTGCAGGACAAGTGAGTCCCATCTGCTGTGGATCCTTGTTAGAAGGCTTCTGAGAGTTCTCATAGTCACCAAAGAGTTCAAGTCAAAAACAGGACGAGACAGGTAGTTTTCAGAAACAAGATTTTACATCCAAGTCTATTGTTGTCATCATGCTGCTTTGCAAAGGGTTTCACACTTACTTTCTGCTGTATATGGTTAAGTGGCAGGTAACACTATACGTTTCTTGAAGACAGGAAGGAGCTTGTCTATTTCCTTTCAATAATAATATTATAATAGAAATGCTAGTATACGACATTGTAAATCAATAAAATAAATTCTTTTTTTTTTTTTTTTTTTTTTTTTTTTTTTGTCTTTTTGCCTTCTTCTAGAGCCGCTCCCATGGCACATGGAGGTTCCCAGGCTAGGGGTCTAATGGGAGCTGTAGCTGCTGACCTACACCAGAGCCACAGCAACGTGGGATCCAAGCTGCATCTGTGACCTACACCACAGCTCACGTCCACGCCAGATCCTTAACTCACTGAGTGAGGCCAGGGATCAAACCCACAACCTCATTGTTCCTAGTCGGATTTGTTAACCACTGCGCCATGACGGGAACTCCTGAAATAAATTCTTAAAAAGGCAAAAAAAAAAAAAAATGCTAGGTACTGCTGTGCTTTATTAACCCATTCAGTCCTCACGACAACCTATGTGAGAGTTGCTGTTATTACATCCATTTTTAGATGAGGAAACTGAGAGTAACCTCATAGTGATTTGCCTAATGTCACGCGGTTAGAAAGTGACAAAGCCAGGATTTGAACCCAAGCAAACTTTCCAGAGAGGCTATGCTCTAGCTGAAATCTGCCTCTAAACAAACATTGTTCTATCCTGTCTCTCAGCAAATATTTACTGGGCCCTAACTGAGGGCACTGAGCAAAATCCTGAAGAAAGCGACGGATAACACCATCCTCTATCTCACCGAGTTCCCAGTCTATTGCAAGGGTCCCCTGGCCAAATTCAGCCTGCTGCCTGTTTCTTTATGGCCTTTGGGCAAAGAATGGTTTTAAATGGTTGAAAAGACAATTAAAAGAAGCATATATATATATATATATATATATATATATGAAGAAGCATATATACATATATATGTATCATGACACCTGAAAATTATGAGATTCAAATTTCAGTATGCGTAAATAAAGCTGTATTGTAACCCAGCCACACCAATTTGTTTATGTATTGTCTGCAGCTACTTTCCTGATGTAACCAGCAGGCTTGAATTGTTGCAGCAGAAACTATATGGTCCACAAAGCCTCAAATATTTACTACCTGGCCCTTACCTAAATAGCATGCTAACTCCTGGTCTTTCGGTACATACACATAATTTAAATACAAAATTAAATACAAAATGCAAGTAATACTATTGTTTGGTAGGAAAAGTATGGGCTTTGACTCAATGGAGATCAACAGACTTGGATTTGAATCCCAGATCTATCTCTCAGCTATGTGACCTTGGACAAATTACTTCTCTGAACCCGGTTCCCAGATAATAAGGCTTTTTTCCCATACCCTTGTGAAAACTCGGGATAATGTATGTATAGCATTTTCACAAACCACTCAAAAGATAGTAATACTAGAATTAATAATAACTGTGTCAATAACTTCTTATGATAGGGGAAGCAAGGTACAACATAGTACATAGACACCTAGCACATTTTAGAAGGTTTACAGAAAGCTCCCTAGAGGAGGTGCCTTTGAGTTGGCCTCTGGTGTCACATGGATCTATTTTGAATTACAGTTCTTTCACTTACCAGCCGTGTGATTCTGGACAGATTAACATTTGGAGCCTCATTTCTTTCGTATGTAAAGTAGGGCTAATAATAACGGGGCTGAGCTCACAGAGTCATTCTGAGGATTAAATGAGATGAGGCATATATAACACTTAGTGCTATGTTTGGCATGTAAAGTATTCAGTAAAAGTCAGTCACTGTCATTGATGGTGTTGTGACTGTTCACGTAGTTTAGGACACAGATTTTGGAGTCAGAGAGACCTGGGCTTATATTCTGGCCCTGGGCAAGTCATTTAACTCCTCTAAAATCTCAGTTTCCTTATCTGTAAAATGAAGGTAGCAACACTAACTGAGTAGGTGGATTATTAGAGTTAAATGAGATAATCTGCTTAGCTCGGTGTTTAGCAGATTGTAAGTGCTCAACAAATGGTAGCTGTTGTTATCAGGTACAATAATGGCAACAGTGGGTGTCCAATAGTTGCTACTGAATGACCAACGAACGAGTGGCTCCAAAGTAATCGCACTCAGTAGTTGAGAGGAAAATCCACCAACTTCAGTTTTGACATTATAAAAGTGAACATGAGGCGTTCCTGGCGTGGCGCCACGGAAACGAATCCGACTAGGAACCATGAGGTTGTGGGTTCGATCCCTGGCCTTGTTCCGTGGGTTAAGGATCTGGCATTGCTGTGGCTGTGGTGTAGGCCTGTGAGTACAGCTCCGATTAGACCCCTAGCCTGGGAACCTCCATATGTTGTGAGTGCGGCCCTGAAAAGACAAAAGACAAAACAAAAAAACCAAAAAAAAAAAAAAAAAAACAAAAAAAAAAAAACAAGTGAACATGAGACTCTCTAGCCAAAAAGTTTTGATACCTTATATACACTGAAACCTTTTAGGAATTTCCTGTGGTTTAGTAATTACTCGTGCTAAGCCAATATACAAATATGACTTAGGAGTATGTGTAAAAGTTACTAAGCAATATGGGGACATGGTCCTGCTGGCTCCATTTCTCCATCAATAAATAACCCATCATTTGATGAAGCAATGGTCTTATTTCCCTAAGAAAATACCAGGAAGGACATCACCAGAACTTTTTAAAAAAAACCCTGTTTGGTAAGCCTTTGTTAAATATATATTTAGATAATGATAAAACAAGACCTTAGGCCAAATGTACAATCACCTCTTCTGCCTCTGTGGCTGTAGTTACGCAAGGAAATGGAAGCAATGTTCAAAGAGACCAGGGACCCTAGTGCAACATGTGGACTGATTGAATTTCCTAACCCCATTTCCTTCTGCGGTTCTTTCCAAGGCAGGCTAATGGCCTCCGTTCAAGACTGGCCTTCAGAAAAGTCACATAGCAGGCCAACTTTCTCTTTGGTTCCTTCTAGCCTTCCTTTCCACTCCTCTCTGTCCTGGGTCCCCAATCTCTTCACGCTCTTCTCCAGTCCCCCCAAGTCCCTCCCTGCCATGTCCTCTATGAAGTAGTTTTCCAGGGTACAGAGAGGCCATGCGCTCCCTCTCTTCAAAGCTGATTTGTCCTGTAGGTCCCTTTGGTGCTCTGCTACTGGTTGCTAAGACAGCAGGAGATAAAACTTGAATCGTGTAGCTATTTCTCACTGTCTAAACTCTGGCATACTTGGTTCATGGCCCCAACAAACAGGTTTGGGGGCTCCTCTACATCACCTGGCCAGGAGTCCTAGCTTCTTAGAGTTGGGTGGTGTTGATGCATGAAATCCATGGTACCTCAACTAGGTATTCTGCCCACAGCAGTGCGTTTGCCTGTAAGGTGCTTTGTTCAGACGGAGCAAAGGCTGCTGCGCCATGAAGTCAACTGGGACAAACCTGTGGTACAGGTAAAACGCAGTAAAATGCGGTTAATAATGATACTGACCTCCCAGAGATATTGTGATGATTAAATTAAGTGATCCAAGTAGAGCTTTCGGAGCAATGCCTGGCACAGTGTAAGTGTCCAGTAAGTGCTAGCTGTTATTCCCACCCACTGAAGGTTGAGTAGCTAGTTGGCAGTGCTCACCCCTCTTCAAGGACAGTGCTCAGGGCTCCTGCTTCCTTCTTTCACCACCCACCCAGCCTCTCCTGCCTGCCTGCTGTTAACCTCATTTGCCAGCCATGCTAAAAGCCCTAGTGTCTTCTCTCATAATAACTAAGAGGTCATGCGCAGGCAGCAAGTATGTGCTATGGACCTACTTGTTTGGTTCCCATGGTGATTTTTTTTTTTTAAGACTTCAACTGGTTGACAGATGTGGCTCAGATCCAGGCTTGCCCTGGTTGTGGCATAGGCTTCAGCTGCAGCTCCCATTCAACCCCTAGCCTGGAACTTTCATGTTAAAAAGGAGTTCCCATCGTGGCTCAGTGATTAATGAACCTGACTAGTATCCATGAGGACATGGGTTTGACCCCTGGCCTTGCTCAGTGGGTCGGGGATCTGGCAATGCTGTGAGCTGTGGTGTAGGTCGAAGATGTGGCTTGGATCCCACATTGCTGTGGCTGTGGCGTAGGCCGGCGGCTATAGCTCTGATTCGACCTCTATCCTGGGAACCTCCATATGCCTCAGGTGCAGCCCTAAAAAAAGACAAAAGACAAAAATAAATCAATCAAATTATAATAACAACACTTCTTGAAGCCACAGGAAAAAAATGCTACTTCAGGGGGGAAAGCAGACAACAAAATAGTAGCTGTTGTTTTGACGAGGTAGGATCTCAACCATGTCACGAAAATATACAGCAATAAAGGTGGGGAGAGAAATATGCTACCGTGTAAATATTGGTTACTGCTGGGTGGCAGGATCATGCAGGAGGATGTTTTTCTGCTTCTTCATTCTTATAACTCCCAAATTTCTACATTACCACATAATCAGAAGATAATTAAATTAATGAGGGGAAGAAGAAGGAGGAGGAGAAGGAGGAAGGGGGGAGGAAGAGGAAGAGGAGGAGGAGGAAGACATCTCCGCAGTGCACTTGGAGGAGAGTCACTCCACATGGGAGAGGGGCGCTTATTCTTCTGCTGGAACCAGCCATTGCCCGATTTTGCAGGGGCCGTGCTGCTCCAGCTAGGTTCTCACTGTCATCTGCCATAGTTGTTGAAATATATTAAAGCTTGGCTGGACAATGTAGCTGGGTATAGGTTGAGATTAAAAAGTAAATTCTGGAGTTCCTGTCATGGCCCAGTGATTAATGAACCCGACTAGGGTCCATGAGGATGTGGGTTTGATCCCTGCCCTTGCTCAGTGGGTTAAGGATCCGGCGTTGCCCTGAGCTGTGGTGTAGGTCGCAGACTCGGCTCGGATCCCGCGTTGCTGTGGCTCTGGTGTAGGCCAGCAGCTATAGCTCCGATTGGACCCTTAACCTGGGAACCTCCATGTGCTGCAGGTGCGGCCCTAAGAACACCAAAAAAAAAAAAAAAAAAAAAAGTAAATTTTTTGTTTCAACCTTCTGCACAGCCTGGCTTTGGGGTCAGTTGAGTTCAAAGGATGTCTAGATGCATTCCCTGGCAATGCTGAAGGGGTAGATGTTGATGGCAGACTCAGAGAGTGGGGGTCAAGTACCACCTTATGTGTCCCAGATACTCTAGCAGGGATTTGGGAACTTTTGGAGAACTACCTTCATGAAGATGCAGGTGAGACTTTTCCGATGCTCATTCATCTCCTTCCCCAATGGGGTGTATACGCCTCTGGTTCACCACAGGGCTGATTTTGTAGCCCAGTGTGTTTACAGAAGACAGAGCACAGGCCGAGAGCAGGGCGAATCATAGTCAACGTCTCAGAGGTGCTCAAGGAGTTCCTCTACTTCAAGAACTCCTCTTTCTTTCTTTTGTCTTTTTAGGGCTGCACGTGCAGCATATGGAAGTTCCCAGGCTAGGGGTCAAATCGGAGCTGCAGCTGCCAGCCTACGCCACAGCCACAGCCATGCCAGATTTACGCCGCAGCTTGTGGCAATGCTGGATCCTTAATCCACTGAGTGAAGCCAGGGATCATATCTGCATCCTCATGGATACTACATTGGGTTCCTTTTTTTTTTTTTTTTTTTTTGGTCTTTTGCCTTTTCTTGGGCCGCTCCCACGGCATATGGAGGTTCCCAGGCTAGGGGTCCAATCAGAGCCATAGCCACCGGTCTACGCCAGAGCCACAGCAACACAGGATCCAAGCCACGTCTGCAACCTACACCACAGCTCACGGCAATGCTGGATCCTTAACCCACTGAGCAAGACCAGGGATCGAACCTGCAACTTCATGGTTCCTAGTCATATTCCTTAACCACTGTGCCACAACGGGAACTCCTATGCTGGGTTCTTAATCTGCCGAGCCATAATGGGAGCTCCAGAAGAGCCCCTCTTTCTCACCCTCAACCACAGCACACAATTTGAGAGTAAAAAGTGACTGTTTGGCCTGACCTCGGGATAAATGTTCTGCTTTGCCAGAGCACGGGTGTAGGTCACCAGGTGACTGGGAACAGAGTTTGGGACATGATGATGGACGACATTCCCATTTTGAGTCCCCTTGGCAGTGGGAAGGATTGGAACCAAACGACCTGCCCAGGTGCATGCAAATACCTGCCCAGGAAATCATGCAAATACCTTTGGAAGAGACCTTGTAGGGCCAAAACCCCCAAAGTATACAGCTTGCTCTCAAAAGTCCCAAACAGTGGCCTCTGCTTGCCCTCCACCCTGCCATGCCCCTCACCTCACCCCCAAACCACGCTTCCGACCCCCAAGGCCAAAAATGGAAAACACAAGCCATCCTTTCACAGACAGGAACCTTAAAGGATACAACAGGAAGCAAATGGCCATCTCCCTGTTACATTTTCTGCAAGATTAACAATCGCTTGGCTGTTTCTCGCCTAGTCCTTAATGACCTAAGCAGTTCAGCTATTAAGTGATAAATCTTCCTGTGTATTCATGACCGGCTGGGTGAATTCGGGAGCCCAAACTGAAACAATCCAGATAATTGAGCCACCTCGGAAACATTAAGGAAGCCAGCCTCTGTGCACGGCAGAAAACCAACTTGACCCACACCCAGTGCCCTGTGCCCCAGAAGGAAATGCCAAAGCGGGAAACTGAATGGGATGAATGGTGTACACTTTAGGAAGGGCAAGTGGAAGGCAAAAACAGGGAAGCGAGATTCCAGTTCCTTCTCATCATCCTCCTAATCCACTTTTGGCTGGTATCCAGGCAACCAGCTGAAGCCAGCTGGCCAGATTTCCTCCAAGTGGTTCATCCAAGGTCTCAATCAGCTGGAGGAGGGGGAAGGGGGAGGACGGGGTAGCTAGTTACTGGTAAGAGAGATGATCTGGAGTTCCCATCATGGCTCAGTGGTTAACGAACCCGACGAGTATCCATGAGGACACGGGTTCGATCCCCGGCCTTGCTCAGTGGGGTAAGGATCTGGCGTTGCTGTGGGCTCTGGTGTAAGTTACAGATGTGGCTCAGATCCTGCATGGCTGTGGTTGGCAGCTGTAGCTCCGTTTCAACCCTTGGCCTGGGAACTTCCATATGCCGAGGGTGCAGCCCTAGAAAACAAAAACAAAAAGAGAGAGAGAGAGAGAGAGATGATCTAGAAGGTTGCCCTCCAACTCCTGTCCCTTCACTCACTTTCCACCCCAACCAACACTGGTTTTCTGAAAAGAATTGCGAGGAGAGAAAGCAGGAGAAAATGTGCTCGTTGACATTCAGCTTTTTCTTTTGTTGATTCTGGGTGCTGAGTGGGCTTGGTTGGACAAGCAGATGATGTTTGGATGATGGACTTCTGAGTCTCTATCCCTCGACTAGGCATATTGTACAGCCAGATGCCTATTCCCTTGCTGCTGCAGAAGATTGTACCAAGACCGGTACCTTCTCTAATAGGCTACAGACCTCGAGAGGTGCTTCTGTTGTTTTCCTAGAGAATCAGCTCTAGTTTAGCTCCTTGAACATCTGAGTAGGTTGCAGTTGGCTCTGTCAGAGCCTGACTCACCTCTAGATGGCTGACGAGAAGTGTCAACTCCAAATTCCCAAGACCAAACATCCTCATCCAGCAACACAGCATTTGGCTCATAAATCCTATAAACTCAAAAAAAAAAAAAAAAATTTCTCCTTGACTAAGCAGCCCACATTAGAGTTTTGATTGCTCGGGGCCAACCTCTTTTCTGAATGAACTGTGTTTAAGTCAGGAAATACCTGCTTTTTTTTTTTTCTTCTCATCCTCTTTCCGTGTTACCTCCTTTCAAAGCATTGTGCACACAGATGACAGCGTGATCTTTCAAACATTCATTTTCCACCTTTTGATTCTGAAATAATTATAGACGCAGAAGAAGTTGCAAAAAGAGTGCCAAGAGGTCTCTAATATCCCTCACCCCGATTCTCCCCAATGGTGACATCTTCCATAATCAGAGCATAGTATCAAAACCAGGTTTATTATAATTGACTAGACTGCAGATGTTACGCAGATTTCAGTAATAAGAAATGAAATTATATAACACGACGAGGACTCTTTAAGTGCCCAAGGCTTCCCATTCAAGTGTCTGCCTGCTGTTTCAGTCCGCCTGTGGCCAGACCCCACCCCCACGGTTCCCACTGCTCCTAGAGCACACACTCCTCTTTCTGGGCGACACCTGTGCTCAGTTTGGGGGGCCCACACTTGGCACTATCTCTAGGCCTCTGTTCCTGCCATTTTCCTCTCCCTCACCCTTTTCCAAACTGTTCCCCTTCATCTAAGCTTGGCTCATGTCTTGCCTTTTCTAGAAAACTTTCCTGAGCTACTCCAGCACTCCTTAAACTTTCCTTATGCAGAACTCATTATGATCAGAAGTAACCTTCAGCAGAGTTTGCATACTTTAGCATGCGAGTCTTTGTTTGTTTGTTTATTTTCACAGGGCAGTGTCCCGATCCTAAAAAAAAGCATTTAAATAATGTTGTCGGGATGGGCAGGGAGTAAGGGCTGGGGGTAAGTGTTAACATGGTCAAGGCATCTAATTTGTTAACCAAATAAAGATGGGGAAGAGCTTGGCACCGGGTTGTAGGGCAAACCGAAGCCTACCTGGCAAAATAGTTCTTGGTTTCTTCATTGGGGAAGAATGAATAATAGTAATAGCCAGCATGAACTGAGTACTTAAATACATGCCAGGCAGTACTCTAGGCACTGGACACCTATTAACTCTTTTAATCCTCCCAACACTCTTAAGAGGTGGGTACTATTATTCGTTTTGTTTTACAGTCGAAGAAATTGAGGCATAGAAGGGTTAAATGACCCAAGTCAGGAAGGAGAGTCAGGGTTTGAATTCAGAGGGTCAGACTCCAGGGCCTACACTCCTGGAGGCATGTGAGGAATCAAAGAACACAAGAGCCTTGAGAGCCTGAAGCACTTTTCTGGAGGGTGAGCTGAGGTGAGCTGAGGTCGTTAGAGCTCAAGGCTGGGGAAGGGGACTTGGTGGTTCATTTAGCTTTATTCCTTTCCAAGGCCTATCCCTGGCTCGAAAATGTCTGCATCTGGTCCCAAGGAGTAAGACTGAAAGATGGACAGCCGCCTCACCCCTGCTGGCCAAACAACCCCAAGCCCATATTCTACTGCTAATGGGCCACTGATGTCCTGTTGAGACACTGCAGACAGCATATTTGGATATTCAGGAGGGCTGTGAACCTCTTGGAAGCCAAGGACTATATAAACTCTGGGTACTTCACAGTTGTTATTTAAGGCAAGTCCCATGAAAGAGCCATTGTGTTTCTCAGGGCTACCCCGCCCCCACCCCAGGGAGCCCATTTATTTTACCGGTAGGAAATGAATGATGTCCAGCCATTTCTTTACCTAGCTGTGAGATTAAAATGCAGTCCCTAGAGCACCCCGCCCACTTCATGTATACAGGAAGTGACCCCCCAAGGGGCTGACGGAGTTTGAGAACAATATATATCCGCAGGAATACTTCCTGTTGCAAAACTCCACTGAGCCCCTGAAGCAACCGAGTAAACAGCTTTGGTTCAGGTGAAAAGAAAGGCCCAGATGAAACAATGAAAGTGCAACAGTGAGCTGAGGGGGAAGGCCTGGTGGAGCTTTGTGTCCTGGATGAAATAGGAGACGGGACTGTGTTCCAGGAAAGATAGGCCCGGCATAGGTGAGAATTTGAGAAAAGCAATGGGGGTTGAGAAATGCAGGTGGGGGTGTTCACAGCCTATTTAGGGGAGACTAGGGTGACCAGCTTGGTTGAAGTGGATGGTTCCTCCTGGGGACCAGAGGTAGACGGGGCTGGAAATGTCAAATATTCTTAGGGAAGAAAAGCAGGCAGAGGGATTTCGATTCGAAATAGGCAGAAATAATGTGTTAGGACTAGAAAGCTCAGGGCCATAGGGTTATCCCATGATGAGCGATTCCATCATGTTGCCTTTGTCAAAGGAGTACAGAAGTTCCCTGGGGACTATTCAGGGCACCCCCTCTTTCTCTTGGCTCCTGCCTCTTTGAAGTACAAGCCTTGGCAATTGTAGGATAAAGAAAGGACAGCCGCAAGGCCAGGTGTGTTTCTCAGATGCTTGGATTCCGTCCACAAGGCTGTACCAAGACCCTTGTTAGTTGCCTGCTATTGTACTTGAAGCTTCCCAAGATTAATGTGACACGGGAAATGCATTAGGTACATGCAGTCTTTATTCACAGATAGGCTTCGGCCTCAAATCCGTTTTGACTCTCTTACCCAGGAGAGCTGAGCTGGACAATGCAAAAACCTCAGATTCCCTTTCCTCTCTCTTATAAGCTTTAAACTTGGACCAGACCAAGAACGAGGCCACCAGTCTCTCATTTCCTTCCGCCCCTCCCCCGACTCTTCTCCCTGCTCCGCTTAGCTTTCCTGCACCGAGTTTCCTACTCATGTGAGAGACAGCGGAGGAGAGAACTCACCTGGGACAAAGAAAGCATGGCACCCTTGGTTCTTGTCCTTCCAAAGTCCAGCTCCCTTGGAAGTATTTCATTCCCCATATTCTAACCTTGATGTATGTCAGACAGCCTGTGCCAGGGGCTACAGTGAAGCGTGGTAAGACCATGTGGTCACTCCTCCATCTCATACATACATCCAATTCCTCTTCTGGTTAGGGTCATGGGTTTTACAGCAAGGCATGTACTACTGTCCCCTTCATGGGGGACCAGAGCATAGCTGGATCCCTCAGGGCAGGAAGATGTGTGGGCTATACCTTCATGGAGATGCTCCTCCACAAGTTCCTAAACCCCTGCTAAGGCATCTGGGACACATAAAGGGGCAATTGATCCCCCATGCCAAGCCTTTCATGAATATCCACCCCTTCAATGTTGCCCAAGTATGCATCATTTTACCTAAACCGACCCCAAAGCCAGGCTATACAAAAGGTCAAGTTCACCTTTTAATCTCAGCCCATATACCCACCTGCATTGTCCAGCCAAGCTTCCAGATAAGTATTCAATAAACATGACAGATGACAGTGAAAATATAGCCAAAGCAGCATAATCCCTGCAAAATCAAGCAATGGTTGGGTATAGCAGAAGAGTAAGTGTCCCTCCCTTGTGTCCACAGGTTGTTTGAGAAACAGAAGTCTCTCTCCTTCCCTGTAGCATAGCTGTCTGGGTTCTGTTCAGCCCCAGTCAAAGGCACATTTTCCAGCAGCTGCAGGCTGGGAAGTCTACACTGGGGAAGGTCCAGTCCCCTGAGCACCTCCCATGTCGGGTGACTCTCCTCTAACAAGTCCACTGTGGAGAAGTCTTCTTCTTCCCCTCATTAATTTATTCGGATTATCTTCCGATTATGTGGTAATATAGAAATCTGTGAGTTACAGAAAAGAACTAAGAAGCAGAAACACATCCTCATGCACGATCCCACCACCCAGCAGTAATCAAGATAACACAGTCAGCATATTTCTCTCCCCACCTTTATTTATTTATTTTTTTGGTCTTTTTGTCTTTTTAGGGCCACTCCCATGGCATATGGGGGTTCCCAGCCTAGGGGTCAAATCAGAGCTGCAGCTGCCAGCCTACACCACAGCCCCAGCAACTTGGGATCCAAGCCATGTCTGCGACCCACACCACAGCTCACGGCCACGCCGGATCCTTAACCCACTGATCGAGGCCAGGGATCGAACCTGTGTCCTCATGGATACTAGTCATATTCGTTTCCACCGAGCCATGACGGGAATTCCTCTCCCCACCTTTATTGCCACACACTTTCTTGACATGGTTGAGATCCTACCACTTCAAAATGATATCTACCATTTTATTGCCCACTTTTCCTCCCAAAGTTAGTAGCTTTTTCTCATGGCTTTAAGAATTTTTTATTACCACATTTTTTTGTAAGAAACAAAAGCTACCAACTACTCTTAAAAGACGCTTAAAATTCACAGCAAATATTCCTACCGATTAATCTATATTCTTTTTATTATTACCACAACTTTAAATGGAGGCACCGTCTTTCATCTTACGTCTGCACTGCCATTTATATAACTTTTAAGACACATCATGCCACACAGGCCCTTCCGTGAAATGTGCTATAAGATAAAGTAATAATGGGTGACATCATTTGAGGGCTTATTATACGCAAAGTACTCTTGCAAATGCCTCTCATGTATTAACTCATTTAATCTTCATACAATTCTACAAGGCAGGTGCTATTATTATCGCCAGGTGCTAGAAGCACAACCTGGGATCCAGCAGAGATGACTCGCTCAGAGGAATCCAGGTAGTGAGTGGCAAAGCTGGGGTTTCAACCCAGGCACTGTGGCTCTAGAGTCTATGCTCTTCGCAACTGTAAATTGGCCAGTCTAGGAACTAACTGTAACCATTAAGGCAATTTACACTCTAATATACAATACACAATAACATTTTCCAGCCAGGTGACATGTTCTCAGCATCCAAGACACATGCTGTCATTGGTTTACACGTGAGACTCATAACACCATTTCTCAGTGATAAATAACAGACTTCTCCCAAGGCTGTGAAAAATCTCAAGGGAAAGAGGACAGATAGAAGAAGGACTTTTGCTTCTCTAAAGTGTTACCCTGTATTGTGCCAACTGTATAGCATCTACCACCCATAAACTTAAAACTTCTTTAGGAGAGAAATCGCCCATCAAGAGAGTAATTGCCGTATCGCAGGAGAACAGGAGCAAGCTGACCATTTGTGTAGTGAGCCTCTCTTTCCTCAGAGTAGCATTTTAAACCCTTCTTTCTCCCAAACAGATGCAGGTCACACTTTCCAAGACTCAAGGGTGCTCCTTAGTTCCCTTCTCTTTCTTGCATCTTAAAAATCTTCCCATTTTCCCGCACAGGCTGCCTGAGATTCAGCCCTTTCCCTCTCTTGTCCCTGCATCCCCAGCACCGAAGTGCTGATGTGGGTGTGGGCTTGGGTCAGGGTCAAAGCCTTCATCCTCTCTTGAGAACAGAGCTCCCCACAGTAACAACAGTCCACCTGCCTCGAAAAATTCATCACCGTGCAGTCCCGAAAGTCCCGATCCCCCGCATGTCTCTCTACGTTTCTGCAACCCAGAGAGGGTTCCAGGCTTTGCTCTGCACTGCTCTGCACTGGGTGCCCATCTGCCCTCTTGGGCCTCCTCCTGGTTTGGCTCAGCTTGGAATGTACGTCTTCCAGAAGACAAGCCCCCTCAGCTGAAGGCTGCCCCGGAGCTGTGGCCGAGGAGGGGGCACCTGCCTGGACCGTCACAGGCGAAGGAAGAATGGACTTTGTTTCTTCCTTACTGGTCTCCAGCTGAGGCCAGCTTTTCTGGCCCATAATCATCGCTGTACCTGCCGCGGGAGACTCGCCCTGCAAAACGGTCTGAACCGGATCTGCGGCTGTGAATGCTGCCCAAGCGTGGACTGTCAGAGGCCAAGGACAAGACAAGTCATTTTTGTCCTTTCTATTCCTCTTCTTATGCCTGCCTGTCTTCCCTTCGTGTTCCTCATCCTTAGCAAAGGAAGCCTCCTCCCACGAGGGCTGGTCCAGAGCCACAGCTGAGCACGGGCTGCCCTCCTGAGCGCTCTGATAAGAAGTAACCACAGACGCTTCATCCTCCTCGTCCTTTTGACCCCTGCTTCCAAGCCCCGCATAGACGCCATCGTTAGCAACTTCTGATGCCCCCACAGAAGCCGCTGGTAACTGACCGGGGCCCATGTAAGATGCCCAAACCTGCACTGTCAGAGGCCAGGGACTAGCCATGATCTTCTTGTTCTTTTTATTTCTCCCTTTACGGCTGTTTTTCTGCCCTACTTTGATCTCCCCGTTGGCCTCCTGAGAGCCTCCCTCCGGAGAGGGACTTGCTGCTGGCAACAGGGCACCAACCGGTGCGTCCCAAGGCTCAGTGAGAACGGATGTGTTTTCCCTCTCACCGTTCTCGCTTTGCTCCCCGGTTGCATCGGCCACACCGACTTCAACACTATCGTCTGGCAAAGGCCCCCTGACACAAGCGTGACCCAGAACTGGGGCTGCGGAAGATGCCCGCGTCTGCAGTGTCAGAGGCCAAGGAAGATAGACAAGCTTACTTTCCCTTTTATTCCTCCTTTTACGGCTCTTTTTCTTCCTCGAATTTCCCTGGCCGTTAGCCTCCCGCAATGCCCTGTGATCAGTAGGCGCCTGTGGGCAGGGGGCTTCAGCCTCCACACTCGCACACAGACTGAGATCAGATATTTTTTCCATCTCATCACCTTCTCTTGGACCCATGCTTTCCTGCTCCACATTTACCCCATTATTTGCAGCAAGAGCAGCATCTTTAAGTGCAGTCTGAACTGCAGACGGGGCTCCTGCCTGTGCGGTGGCTGAATCCATGTCGCCGGCCCGGGTCGTCAGAGCCGCCATGTGAGTTAACATGTCTTTTTCCATGTTTCTTTTCCCCTCCAACTTCCTTGCTTTCGGTTCTGGATGAAAGTGTTTGCCTGGAACGGAGAGAGCAGACGTGATTCAAGATGGAACCGTAGAGGTACAGTCGAGGCTAGCCAAAAAAAGTGCCCCCCTGGAGGGAGAGTATCAAGCCTCAGGTCTAGGGGCTTAAATCAAGAATACCTGAAAGTGGAGTTCCCGTCGTGGCACAGCTAAAGTGAATCCGACTAGGAACCATGAGGTTGCGGGTTCAATCCCTGGCCTCGCTCAGTGGGTTAAGGATACAGCATTGCCGTGAGCTGCAGTGAAGGTCACAGACACTGCTGGGATCCCGAGTTGCTGTGGCTCTGGCGTAGACCTGCGGCTGTAGCTCCGAATGGACCCTTGGCCTGGGAACCTCTATATGCATGAATGCAGCCCTAAAAAGCAAAAAAAAAAAAAAAAAAAGAATACCTGAAAGTATTTAGGAATAGAGCAGGTTGAGGAGGTGGTGAACAAGGAAAGAGAGTCAGACACTGGGTCTCATTGGCAGCTGGCTCACTGATACACTCTCACAAAAGGCTCCACTCCCGGTACAGTACATCTTTTGGTGACCCTGGATGCCCTCAAAATACTGATGGGTGGTGCACTTTTCAGTCTTCATCAGCCTTTGCTATCAGTGTTGTCTTCTTTGAAAGTAGAGGACCACACTGAAAAAACAACAACATAAACATATTTCCGTTTTGCACCTAAGAGGTACAGAGACCTTGGTCAATGGTCAGGTAGAGATTTTGGTATTGTTACCTTTGATGCTTCAGAGAGCCTCCAGAGACCAAAGCATAGGGCAGAAAGTGGTGGTGGCGCCTATAAAATCTGAGAAAGAAAGCATCATCAAAGTGAGCCTGACCAGGTGCCCCTCGGGTACCAATCTGAGCAGACTCTTACCTGGCATTCCCAGAAATGCCGTCAAGAGTTTCCCATGCGGAGGTTGGTGGGCACAGCAGGGACCCAGAGAATCTATATAATCCAGTAAGGCAACATCTTTGTCATTTGATGAAGAGATTCTGTTCGCTTCAGGATGGCATTAGCATTTAGTTCTCCCTTACTGGTTTCTGATTCTTCGCCCAGTTGAAAAATCCAGGTCTAGGCTGGGGGCCTCAATGCACTAGCCAGTATAATCCATTCTTTATGTAGTCTAGATAAGCCCAACTATAGAGACAGTTCCTATTTCTCCAGCAATCCCGCTGCAAATTCCAGTCCTTTTTAAAGCTTTCTACTGTACTGTATATGTGTGCAACATCATCTTGGAGTGGGCTAATTATTTACATAATATCCATTCTCTCCGAGCAAACATTTTTTGTTGACCTTTTGACCAAAAAAGAAAAAAAAAAAAAGAAGAAGAAATCAAGGAGGGATCAAACTCCCTTTCTCTAGTTATGACTGACACAGAGAACTCAATGAGGCCCCTGTGTTTTCCTTTGATAAGAAAGTGTAACCACACAGCAGAGCTACGCCAGGCCTGGCATTGACCTAGTAGGGTTAGAAATGGAAAACTTTTTCTTGTTTTTAATCTGGAATGTATTTTTATCTAGGATGAGGGATGTGGCAGTGTCTATATGAATGTGATGTCCCCGATGGAGATGGGGGGAGGGACCTCTGGACCTTCTGTTGGGTGTGCCTCCAAGGGCCTAGACCTAGTTTTGCACAGGCCCTATCCTCACCCAATCCCCTTTGAAGTGCTCCCAATGGAAGACTGTAGAAAAAGGAATTGCACGGCGACCGCGACATACACCAATTATCCAGCTTGGTTTCTACTTTCGAAACATCTTCCCTGATGCAATGATTGTCCTTTTCACTTGGTACATAGGTTAAAGTAGCGGCTGTGCTAAGGCTGGCCTAGCTCATGACAAATGCAGGGGTTATCACTAGATGAAAGCCAGCTGGCTGGCTTCCAGGAGGCCACAGTATGTGAAATTTACCTTGTTCAATGTGATAGAGTCCAAGGTTGGGTCCCCCCAGTGAGAGAGGGTCTGTAGTCCAGGGGTGGATGTACATTAACCAAGCACACAGAGCCAGGTCTCTGTCTCTGTCTCTATTTTCTCCATCCATAGCCACATTCATGTTCTTAATCATGTCTGTATCTACGTGACATTCTCTGTCCCCCAGATTCCACGTGGAGGATGACTGCCTACTTCAGCCTCCTTGAATTTCCCTCTGGCGCATTGCTCTTTTTGTTCATATAGATTTATTCATTCATTCAACAAATATTTACCGAAACAGCCATGTGCCAAGCAGGAGGCTAGGTGCAGGGGAGTATCTACCTAGGTTTCAGGTTTCTGGTTTCCAGTCATTTTCCACTTTGGTTTCTCCGAGGCGACTGCCTTGATGGAAGTTCTGCATGTTTTCAAACCTCAGGTCAAACAGGCACTCTTTCAGTTGGCTCTCCGAGATTGCTAGTGACATTCCTCATTTGGGGATGCTGCCAGCTTCATTATCAGAGGCCAGCCTAACTCGTTACCCCTCCTCCAGGTTATGGAGTCCCCCCCTTATCCTTCCTGGCATAACCTCTCTGGCTTTTGGATAGGAAGAGAACTCCGGATTCCAGTACCCTTCTTCAGTGTCATACGACCACCAATTCCTTTCTGACTTTTTTTTTTAGTTAAGGGGTGACAACTGTTTGATGCCCATTTACTTTTGTGTTATCTGAGCATACAATTCACGTGTGTTATGGTGTAGGAACTGTCTGGTGTCCCTCCTTTGATAGGCAGGAACCTATCATTTTAGGCCTAATGGGCAGGGTCCTATGAGGGGTGGAGATTGGACCACCCCTATGGGGGTTGGTGCCCAGGAGAAACAGCCCATAGGGTGCAGGATTCTTTCACTGCAAGTGATGACAAAAAAAAAAAAAAAAAAAAAAAAAAAAAGAAGACTCAAACTGGTTTAAGCTTACCATAAGCTTAATAATTTCAGGAGTAGAGCCAACTTCATACATGGCTTAATCCACAGTGCAGATGACTTCACCAAGAGCCATCAGAGGTATTTCCTCCAGGTTGGTTCCCATTTTCAGGGTCTTACTAGAGACCTCCTGGTACCGTCAGTCTCACAATGCCTAATCCAGCCGTGGCATTCCCTTCCCTGGTGAAGCAATGGAAATCCCTAAATTGACTCTGGTCAGCCCTCATTGGCCTGGCATGTGTCGTGTGTCTACTGCTGAGCCAGTTGTGGATGGAATGTTCAAATACAGGGTTTCTTCAAATTCAAGGGTGAAGTTGGAAAGTAAGAATGAAAGTACATCATTAGACATGGTTGCGAATACAGGGAAAGTGAGGAATGAACCATGGGGAAGTGAAAAAAAGCCTACGGCTTAGACATTGTCTTTTTTAAAAATATAAATAGCTTGATTTAGATATAACTCACATACTGGAAAATTCACCCTTTAAAGTGATTTTTAGTATATTCCCAGAAGTGTGCATTGCTCACCACTACCTAGTACTAGATATTTCATCACCACCTCCCCCCAAAACCCCCATGTCTATTAGTAGTCACTCCCCATCATCTCCCCTCCCATCAGCCTTTGGCAACCACCATCCTCTTTCCTGCTACTACGGATTTGCCTATTTTGGACATTTCGTGTAAACAGAATCATATAATCACATATAATCATAGAACCTGTGATGTTTAAATCTGGCTTCTTTCACATAGCATACTGTTTGTAAGGTTCATCTATGTTGTAGCACGTGTCAATGCTTGGTTTCTTTCTATGACCAATTAATAGTCCATTACATGAATATATCACACTTTATTTACATCAGCCATTCATTGGCTGATGTACGTTTGGGTCATTCTGTCTTTCAGTTATTATGAATAAATGCTGCTAGAAATATTCATGCACAGATTTTCAGTGGGCTTGTGTTTTCAGTTTTCTTGGGTATATACTTAGCAGTGGAATTGCTGGTTTATATGGTAACTTTATGCTTAACCGGACGATTAACGACTAGACTGTTTTCCACAGGGGCTGTATCATTTTACCTTCCTACCAGCAGTGCACAAGGGTTCTAATTTCTCCATACTTTTGCCAACAATTGTTATGTCTTTTTGATTAATGCCATCTCTGTGGGTGGAAAGTGGTAGCTCATTGTGGTTTTGATTTTCATTTCTTGGATGACTAATGACGTTTCATGTGTTTTTTGGCCACTTCACGTTTTCTTAGGAGCAATGTCTCTTCGAGTCCTTTGCCAGTTTTTAAATTGGGTTATTTATCTTTTCATTGTTGAGTTGTAAGAGTTCATTATATATTCTGGATCTAAGGCATTTATGAGATATGTGACTTGCAAATATTTTCTCCCGTTTCATAGGTTATCTTTTCCTACTATCTTAACAGTGTCCTTTGAAGCATAAATATTTTAAATTTTGATCCAATCTCATTAGTCTATTTTTTCTTTTGTTTGGGCTTTGGTTGTCATATCTAAGGATATGTTTAATCCATGGTGAAAACGATTTACCCTATGTTTTCTTCTAAGAGTTTTGTAGTTCTTACATTTACGTCTTTCCATTTTGAGTTAATGGCTGTATATGGTATGAAAAAGGGGGGAGTGTCCAACTTCATTCTTTTGCATGTGGATATTCCACTTTCCCAGCCTCATTCATTGGAAAGACCATTCTTTCAAGTATGGGATTATCTTGTCACCCTACACTGGCTTTCTAAAGCAGTTACTGTTTTTGTTTTTGTTTTGTCTTTTTGCCAATTTCTTGGGCTGCTCCTGTGGCATATGGAGGTTCCCAGGCTAGGGGTTGAATCAGAGCTGTAGCTGCCAGCCTACACCAGAGCCACAGCAACACGGGATCCAAGCCGTGTCTGCGACCTACACCACAGCTCACGGCAATGCCGGATCCTTAACCCACTGAGCAAGGCCAGGGATTGAACCCGCAAGCTCATGGTTCCTAGTCGGATTCGTTAACCACTGAGCCACCATGGGAACTCCAGTTATTGTTTTTATTTATTTATTTATTTGCTTTAAAAAATTTTTTTTCTTGTAACCTAGAATAGATTTATAAGGAGATCCTGCTGAATAGCATTGAGAACTATGTCTAGATACTCATGTCGCAACAGAAGAAAGGGTGGGGGAAAAAACTGTAACTGCAATGTATACATCTAAGGATGACCTGACCCCCTTGCTGTACAGTGGGAAAATAATAAAAAAAAAATTTTTTTCTTGTAAATGATTTTTATTTTTTCCATTATAGCTGGCTTTTTAGGGCTGCATCTGTGGCATATGGAACTTCCCAGGCTAGGGGTCCAATTGGAGCTGCAGCTGCCAGTCTACACCACAGCCACAGCAACACAGCATCCGAGCTGCCTCTGCAAGCTACACCACAGCTCACGGCAATGCGCGATCCCCAACCCACTGAGCGAGGCCAGGGATCAAACCCTCATCCTCGTGGATACTAATCGGATTTGTTTCCTCTGTGCCACAATGGGAACTCCTGTTTTGACTTATTTAAAGGGCTGAAAAAGAGTAAACATATCTATAAAGCCATGTGACACCTTTCAAAATAGAAGAAATGTACTTCATATATTCTCTTCAAAATAGTCATTTTGGGAGTAACACTGAGATATGGAGAGTATAGGTGAAAAATCAAGGTGAACTCTAAGTATGTGACTAGGAGACTCACCTTAAATGGTATTTCAACACAGGGCTCCAGGCAGCAAGAACTTCAATTGGGTGAGCATATAGGCCTCCAAGATGACTGCTTTAAAGAAAGCACTGACTTGGAAGTATGTATTCTGTTCTCAAAAACAACAAAATTGCTCATTTGAGACAATATGCCTTAATATTTAAGAGTATGGACATTCGATTCAGACATCTAAGTATTCGAAACCAGATTCCATCCCTTACTAATTGTGTAAATTATTTAGCTTTCTGATCCTCACTCTCCTCATCTGCAGTGTAGAATAGTAATAGTACCTATCTCATTTTTTTTTGTATTTTTGTTTTGATAGAATTTCAAACTTAGAATTGTTTATATTTTACCTAATATGCTTTGTTTACTTTATCATTGTGTGTGTGTGTGTGTGTGTGTGTGTGTGTGTGTGTGTATTTTTCCTCCGAACATTTGGGATCAAGTTGGAGACATTATGCTTCTTTATCCCTAAATACTTCAGTGCATATTATCTAAAAACAAGGACTTTCTTTCTTTCTTTTCTTTTTTTTTTTTTTGCTTTTTAGGGCTGCACTCACAGCATATGGAGGTTCCCAGGCTAGGAGTTGAATCGGAGCTACAGCTGCCAGCCTACACCAGAGCCACAGCAACGCAGGATCTGAGCCGCATCTGCGAACTACACCACAGCTCACGGCCACGCCAGATCCTTAACCCACTGAGTGAGGCCAGGGATCGAATCAACGACCTCATGGTTCCTAGTCAGATTCGTTTCTGCTGGGCCACAACGGGAACTCCTGAAAACAAGGACTTTCTTTTACATAAACACAGTATATTTGTCTACGTTAGAAAATTTTAAATTGATACAACACTGTTATCAATAGTACACATCCAAATTTGTCACTTTTATGAATGTTATCCTTTAGAGCTATTTTTTCCAATTCAGGATTCAAAACAGGATCATGTGCTCAAGTCAGTTGCCATGTTTTATTAACTTCCTCCAATCGGTAATAGTTCCTTGGTTTTTATTTGTTTCATGATATTGACATATTTGAAAAGTACCGGCCAGTTATTTTGCAGAATGTCTCTCAGTTTGGGTTTGTCTGTTGTTTTATCATGATTAAATTAAGATTCCATATTTTGGACAAAACTACCACTGAAGTTATGTTGTGTCCTTCTCAGTGCATCGTATAAGCAAGCACAATGTCAGATTGTCCCCACATATGTAGTGTTAACTTCGGTCACTTGATTAAGGTAATTTCGGTTGGGTCGCTCCACTCTAAATTTACTATTGACCTTTGGTAACTAATAAGTCATTTATAGAGCACTATAAGTTAATTTTCCTAGGATCAAATGAGATGATACACAGCAAGTATCGGGCACCATGCGTGGCGCATTGTAAGTGTACAAAAAATATTAGGCATCATATTTGTTATTATTCCTACTATTGTCATTGTTCTTATGAATCAAAACTATTTTAAGACCCAGACCTAGTTTTCTATACCTGATGTAACATGAAAGAAGTCAGAAATGTAGAACAATATGTTAAGGAACCATAGAGTTCAAGTTCTTGGTGATATGGTGGACAGTGGTCTCTGACCATTGAGCCTTGGGATCCTAGATGATGTTTTTTGAACTAGTGGCTGATTATAAGATGCTAGAGAAGGCTGTTTTGCAATTTCATTAATTTTATTTTTATTAAAAAATTTTTTTATTAGATCATTTCTTTCTTTCTTTCTTTTTTTTTTTTTTGTCTTTTTGCTACTTCTTTGGGCCGCTCCCTCGGCATATGGAGGTTCCCAGGCTAGGGGTCCAATCGGAGCTGTAGCCACCGGCCTACGCCAGAGCCACAGCAACGTGGGATCCGAGCTGCGTCTGCAACCTGCACCGCACGCAGCTCACGGCAATGCCGGATCGTTAACCCACTGAGCAAGGCCAGGGATCGAACCCGCAACCTCATGGTTCCTAGTCGGGTTCATTAACCACTGCGCCACGACGGGAACTCCAATTTCATTAATTTTATACCCTCACTTCAGGTTATCTTTCTTCTTACTGTGCTGTATTCCTAGAAATCACATCACTGAAGGAGCATTATAAAGGTTACTGGATTCCTACATGAGCAACATCATAATTAGATGACATGTTCCTGATTAAGCCTGAACTAAATCATAGCTAAGGTAAGGTAAAGCAGATATGGAACATTCATAAATTTAGTCACAACTGTTTTTTATGTAAAACCAGTTTTAAAAGGCAAAGCTGGAGTTCCCTTTGTGGCACAGCGGAAACAAGTCCGACTAGGAACCATGAGGTTGCAGGTTCCACCCCTGGCTTTGCTCAGTGGGTTGAGGATCCGGCGTTGCCGTGAGCTGGGGTGTAGGTCGCAGATGCGGCTCCGATCCTGCGTTGCTGTGACTGTGGTGCAGGCCAGTGGCTACAGCTCCGATTTGACCCCTAGCCTGGGAACCTCCATGTGCCACGGAAGTGGCCCTAGAAAAGCAAAATAAATAAATAAAAAATAAAAATAAAAAGTCAAAACTATGCCTATAGAGGAGCAGACCAAACAGTACAGAAGATCTTATGACGAGATGCAGATTTTCTCTACTCCTCTCCCGCATCTCCTCTCCCCACCCCAGCTCCACATACCAGAGGTAATGTCTTAACAGTTTGATGTTGGGTTTTTTGTTGGTTACCATCTTACCTCTGGATCCGTTGCACACAGAAGGCCACCAGGTCACACCTTTCCCAAAGATGTATTTTGTTTAGTTCATGTAGTGTTTTCTTTCCCCCTCTATTTGTTAAGGTTTTTTTTCTTTAATAGTCACACCTATGGCATTTGGAAGTTCTTGGGTCAGGGATTGAATCCAACATGCTGCTGTGACCTACATCACAGCCGTGCCAATGCCGGCTCCTTTAACCCACTGCACTGGGCAGGGATTGAACCCACACCTCTGCAACAACCCAAGACACTGCAGTCAGATTCTTTTTTTTTTTTTTTAATTTTCCCACTGTATAGCAAGGGGGTCAGGTTATCCTTACATGTGTACATTACAATTATATTTTTCCCCCACCCTTTCTTCTGTTGCAACATGAGTATCTAGACAAAGTTCTCAATGCTACTCAGCAGGATCTCCTTGTAAATCTATTCTAAATTGTGTCTGATAAGCCCAAGCTCCCGATCCCTCCCACTCCCTCCCCCTCCCATCAGGCAGCCACAAGTCTCTTCTCTAAGTCCATGATTTTCTTTTCTGAGGAGATGTTCATCTGTGCTGGATATTAGATTCCAGTTATAAGTGATATCATATGGTATTTGTCTTTGTCTTTCTGGCTCATTTCACTCAGTATGAGATTCTCTAGTTCCATCCATGTTGCTGCAAATGGCATTATGTCATTCTTTTTTATGGCTGAGTGGTATTCCATTGTGTATATATACCACATCTTCCGAATCCAATCCTCTGTCGATGGACATTTGGGTTGTTTCCATGTCCTGGCTATTGTGAATAGTGCTGCAATGAACATGCGGGTGCACGTGTCTCTTTTAAGTAGAGTTTTGTCCGGATAGATGCCCAAGAGTGGGATTGCGGGGTCATATGGAACTTCTATGTATAGATTTCTAAGGTATCTCCAAACTGTTCTCCATAGTGGCTGTACCAGTTTACATTCCCACCAACAGTGCAGGAGGGTTCCCTTTTCTCCACAGCCCCTCCAGCATTTGTTATTTGTGGATTTATTAATGATGGCCATTCTGACTGGTGTGAGGTGATATCTCATGGTAGTTTTGATTTGCATTTCTCTTATAATCAGCGATGTTGAGCATTTTTTCATGTGTTTGTTGGCCATCTGTATAGCTTCTTTGAAGAAATGTCTATTCAGGTCTTTTGCCCATTTTTCCATTGATTGATTGGTTTTTTTACTGTTGGGTTGTATAAGTTGTTTATATATTCTAGAGATTAAGCCCTTGTCCGTTGCATCATTTGAAACTGTTTTCTCCCATTCTTTAAGTTGTCTTTTTGTTTTCTTTTGGGTTTCCTTTGCTGTGCAAAAGCTTTTCAGTTTGATGAGGTCCCATGGGTTTATTTTTGCTCTAATTTCTATTGCTTTGGGAGACTGACCTGAGAAAATATTCCTGATGTTGATGTCAGAGAGTGTTTTGCCTATGTTTTCTTCTAGGAGTTTGATGGTGTCCTGTTGTATATTTAAGTCTTTCAGCCATTTGGAGTGTATTTTTGTGCATGGTGTGAGGGTGTGTTCTAGTTTCATTGCTTTGCATGCAGCTGTCCAGGTTTCCCAGCAATGCTTGCTGAATAGACTTTCTTTTTCCCATTTTATGTTCTTGCCTCCCTTGTCAAAGATTAATTGACCATAGGTGTCAGGGTTTATTTCCGGATTCTCTATTCTGTTCCATTGGTCTGTCTGTCTGTTTTGATACCAGTACCACACTGTTTTGATGACTGTGGCTTTGTAGTATTTCTTGAAGTCTGGGAGAGTTATGCCTCCTTGCAGTCAGATTCTTAATCCACACTGAGCTCCAGCAGAATGCCTAAAGATTTGTTAAGATTTTATTTATTTTTAAAAAATTTTTTATTTTATTTTATTTTTTTTAATGAGAGTTGCAACGTTTATTTCAGGTTCTCTCTTGGTTTTTTTTTTTTTGTATTTTTTTTTCTTTCTTGCCACACAGGCAGTATGTGGGAATTCCTGGGCCAGGGATTGAACCTACGCCGCACAGCAGCAACCAGAGCCACAGCGGTGAGAACAAGCAGGAGCCTCAACCCGCTAGGCCATCAGAGAACTCCCTGTTAAGATTTTAAAATTTGAAGATTTCATACAAAATCGAATTTCCAGCCTCTCTTGAGAAATTGGAACCTCGGAACTGGACATTGTGCAGCCTAAGTTGGCTAGCCAGTTGCCCCCTCTATTCAGGGTATACACTCTCTAGTTCATTGTGCTCCTCACCTAATCAACTTCACACTTTTGCTACCTGCCTAGCTTTTATAAGCATTGGAGTTTGCAACCTATTCTTTATCTCGTTGTTGCTCAAAATAAAGTTTTCCTATCAGCATCATGGGCACCAACTGGGAACCTTCTTAGAAATGCAGAATCTTGGATCTCATCTCAGACCTACTGAATCAGAACTTGCATTTTAACGAGGTTCATAGGTAATTTGTATACACATGAAATTTTAAGGAGCTCTGGGATACAGAATATGCTTACATCTGACTCACTTTCTTGATATATCAATTTTAGATGATTTCTAACTACATCATATGAGAGATGAGGAAGTGGACTTTCAAGCTCTTAGTTGATATACATCTTCAACTTTACTAGATATCACCAAATTAGGCTCCAAAAATTTTTTGCAAATTTTCACTGTCATCGGTGGAGTATGAAGTTCCATTTCCCCATATTCCCGCTGACACTTGGTGCTGAATCTTTCAAATTTGTAGTCAGTCTGATGGGTATTAAATGGTATCTTGTTGCTTCATTTTGCATTTCTCTGGTGACTAATGAGGATGAGCATTTTTCACATGTTGTTTACTTCCAGTTCTGTGAATCACCAGTTTATGTGTCTGTCTTCTTCTGCCCCTTTGGGGTTGGTTTCTTTTTTATTTACATATTCTAGAGCCTGAATAGAGCTGAGCCATGATGGGAACTCTGGAACTGTTAAATTATCTGATACACCTACAAAGTCAGAAAAAAAATTGGTTGACTTCTGACTGATTTAATAAAGCATTTTGATGGAACCAAAGGAAATAAAAAAAAAAGCACCCTCTAGTAACCCTAGGAAAAACAAAAAGGAGTAGAAGAAAGGAAACACAATCATAGAATCTACTTGCCTCAACAGTGCAAGATATTTACATGATCATAACCATGTAAATACTGACCACCCATTTAGCAAAAATGAATTGGGAGGATGGGGGCCGTGATCATGTATCAAAATAAGAATTCAATAGATAATGCAAAAATTGATGATAAAGAAATAGTAATATAAGCTTAGAGATTACACAGAATTATGCAGTTAAATATAAGAAGAACCTAGTTAAAAGTGATGAGAGTATGAGAGTGGTTATTCTTTTATTTATTTTTTGGGCAGCTCCTGGGGCACTTGGAAGTTCCCGGGACTTCCATTGAACTGTCGCCTCAGCAGCAACACAAACACAGCAGGGACAACACCAGATCCTTAACCTACTGCACCACAGCAGGAACTCTGAGAGCAGTTATCCTTGAGAACTGTGACTAGGGGGGGAAGAGGAAAAGAGATCACATCACTTTTCATTTTAAGCCTTTGAGTACTATTTTCTTTTTTAGATTTGTTTGTTTACGTCAACTGGTACAGACTCGGGGGTTCCTTATTTTACCCATGGGTTCTAATCTCTTATACGCTCATGTATTTATTTTTAAATAGAACTTTTAACGTTGAGATTATTTATTTTTTAATCTTTATTTAAAAAATTTTTTTTGTCTTTTGTCGTTTTAGGGCAGCACCCGCGGCATAGGGAAGTTCCCAAATTAGGGATCAAATCAGAGCTGCAGCTGCCAGCCCACGCCACAGCCACAGCAATGCAAGATCCGAGCTGCATCTGCGACCTACACTACAGCCCACAGCAACCCCGGGTCCTTAAGCCACTGAGCAAGGCCAGGGACTGAACCTGCATCCTCATGGATGCTAGTCAGATTTGTTTAGGCTGAGCTATGATGGGAACTCCTATTTTTTTTAATCTTTAAATTTTTGTTGGAATATGGTTGATTTACAATGTTGTGTTGGCTTCAGGAGTACAGCAAAGTGAACATATAAACATATATATATGATTAATTGAGATTATTTCAGATTCACATGCACTTGTAAGAATTAATACAGAGACAGCTCTTGGATGCTACCCAGTCTCCCCCAGTGGTAACATCTTGCAAAACCACAGCACCCACTCTCAAAAGCAGGATATTGACACTGATACAGTCAAGATACAGAACAGTTTCTTTACCCTTATGTTGCCATTTTACAGCCACGGACACTTCCTTCCTGCCTCCAACCCACCCCTTAACCTCTCGCAACCACTAAAACTACGATTTTTGTCATTTCACGCATGTTATAGAAATGAGAGCAGACCATATGTATTCTCTGGGATTCGCTTTTTTCATTCCTTGTCTATGGAGATTCATTCCGGTGGTTGTGTGTATGGATGGGTTGTTTCTTTTTATTCCGGAGGAGCATTCTGTGATATGGACCTGCTCCAGATTGTTTAACACTTGGCCTGCTGAAAAGCCTCTGGGTTGATTTCAGTTTTGACTTAAGTGCAAATTAAGCTGCCATGGAGTTCCCGTCGTGGCGCAGTGGTTAACAAATCCAACTAGGAACCATGAGGTTGCGGGTTCGGTCCCTGCCCTTGCTCAGTGGGTTAACGATCCGGCGTTGCCATGAGCTGTGGTGTAGGTTGCAGACGCGGCTCGGATCCCGTGTTGCTGTGGCTCTGGTGTAGGCCAGTGACTACAGCTCCAATTAGACCCCTAGCCTGGGAATCTCCATATGCTGCGGGAGTGGCCCAAGAAATAGCAAAAAGACAAAAATAAATAAATAAAAAACAACAAAAAACCAAATTAAGCTGCCATTAACATTCATCTGCATATTTGTGTGTGAACAGGTCTTCGTTAATCTGAAATAAATGCCAGGTGTAATTGCTAGGCCACATGGTAGTTGTATATTTATTTTTATGGGAAACCGCCTAACTGTTTTCCAGAGTGGTTTCACCACTTGACATTCCCACCAACAGTGTAGGAGTAACCCAGTTTTTCTACTTCCTCACCAGTATTTGATGTTGTCACCGTTTTTTATTTTAAGAATTCTGTTTCATTCCTGGTATCAGTAATTTTTGTCTTTCTTTTTTCTTTGTCAGTCTGGCTAGAAGTTTGTCAACTTTATTGATCTTTTCAAAGAACCAGGTCTTTGTTTCATTAATTTTCTTGATCATTTTTCTTTTAAAGCTTTCTTGGATTTTTTTCCTAACTTTATTATTTCTTTTTTATGGTTGCTTTGTGTTTATTTTGCTTTTATTTTTCTGGTTTTTTGAGGTGCGAGCTCAGATTATTGATTTGGGACTTTGCCTTTTTACAAATAGAACCATTTAGTGCTATAAGTACCTGGCTCAGGACTTAACCTATGTTCCACAGATTTGGGTATATTGTATTATCATTTTCATTCAGTTCCGTGCCTGTTTGTTTTAAAAAAAAATTTTAAGACTTCCTCTTTAACTCATAGATTTAGAGGTATGTTATTTATCTTCCAAGTGTTTGAAAAATGTCCTGCTATTGATCTCTATTTTGTTTCACTATGATTGGAGAACACTTTCTGTATGATTTCAGATCTTTTAGATTTGTTGATGCTTGTTTATGGCTCATGATATAGTGCATCTTGTCATGTGCTCTATGGGTGCTTAAAAGGAATGTGTATTATTCTGTTATTGTGAGGAGTTCTCTACAAATTTCAACTAGATTCTGTTGGCTAATAGTGGTGAATTCTTCTATATCTTTGCCGATTTCCTCTCTGGTTGTTCCGTCAAGTGTTAAGATAGGGATGTTGAAGTCTCCAACGATAAATGTGCTTTTATTTATTTCTCCTTTGAGTTCTATCAGTTTTTTGCTTTACAAATTGTGTAGCTATCTTTAGTATATGCACATGGTTTCTTCTTTCCATCCTTTCTTTCTTTCTTTCTCTCTCTCTTTCTCCCTCCCTCCCACCCACTTTCTTTCTTTCTTTTTATTTTAGGGCTGCGTCCATGGCATATGGAGGTTCCCAGGCTAGGGGTCCAATTGGAACTGCAGCCGCTGGCCTATGCCACAACCACAGCAATGCAGGATCCGAGCCGAGTCTGTGACCTACACCACAGCTCATGGCAATGCTGGATCCCCGACCCACTGATTGAGGCCAGGGATGTAACCTGCGTCCTCATGGATGCTAGTCAGATTCATTTCCATGAGCCATGACAGGAACTCCCTGAACATGGTTTCTGAAGAGAAACAAACTGTCATTCAATTTAGTTTTCTCCATATAGGCAAGGTGTTTTTCTCGGGCTGCTTTCAAGATTTTTCCTTTGTTTTTAGTTATAAATTTAATGATGATGTCTCTTTGTGTGGATTTCATTTTAGTTTATTTTGTTTTGGGTCTGTTCAACTTCTTGAATCTGATTTGTAGGTTTATGTCCCTTGCCAAATTTGGGACACTTTCAGCTTTGCTTGCCCATTTTTACCCTTGCCCATTTTCTCTTTTCTTTCTGGAATTCTGGTGATATGGATATTAGATCTTTTGTTATAAGTTCATAGGCCTTGACTGTCCTTTTTCTTTTTAGTCTGTTTTCTCTTTATTGTTCAGATTGCGTCATTTCTTTTGTTCTGTCTTCTAGTTTATAGATTCTTCTCTCTGTCCCTTCCATTCTGCTGTTTAACCCATCCACTGAGCTTTTCATCTTGATTATTGTATTGTTACATTCTAAAATTTTGACTTGTTTTTTTAGTTCTTTGTGTCCTCTATTTTTTTTCCTGAGATTTTCTATTTTTTTTCATTTGTTTCAAGTGCATATGTAATCATTGAAGTTTTTAAAATCACAGCTGCTTAAAATCTTTGTCGGATAAGTCTGACATTCTCTTCATCTCATTGTTGGCATCTGTTGTCTTTTATTATTCAGTATGAGATCATTCTGGTTCTTGATATGATGAAAGATTTTAAATTGAAACCTGGGCACATTCATATTATATTATGAGACACTACGCTTCCTTTAAAAGCTTCTGTTTTTTACTGGCTTCTCTGATACCCTTCCAGCAAAGCAAAGGGTAGGGCTCCTTCATTAATTTCATGTAGAGGGAGATGTCCAAGATCGCCACTTGGCCTGCTGAAATGTGAGTTAGGGTCTCCTCGTTACTGCCATATGAGGGTGAAAGTTCTGGCTCCCCACAATAATCTCCACTGACACCATGGCAAGTGGGGGAGGGATTATTACTGGCCAGCCAAGGTGAAAGTCTCGGCTTTCTCTGACATCACTTAAGTTAGGATGTTGAAGTACCTCATTGCAGTCTAGTGAGAAGATAAGTCTAGGCTAACCAGTTGGCATTTGCTGTATGTGTGTGTGGGAATGAAAGTCACTGTCTTTTTCTCTCTTGTTTAGCTAGACTAGGGTGGTATTGTTTGAAATTTTTCTGCTTTACTAGGCTGCCTCTTTCCCAGTTCTTTGATTAAATAGAACAGACTTAACTGCCTTGATATTTTTTTTTCTGTGTGTTGGTGTTTCTGGGTTGCCAGTTTCTTCAGCTCCAAGTTTAGAATGTGTGATGCAAAAGGAATATCCAGGTAAATTAGAACTGTGCACTTCCTTGGGTCCTGAAGTCCCTAGCTGCTCTGGTTTCGTTTCTGGACCTTTCAGAGTCTTCTTATGTTTGCTTTAAATGTAAGATTCAAGGTTTTCAGTTGCACTTAGGGGGAGAAATAGGGAGAAGTACAGCTACTTCATCTTCTGAGGAGCAGAAGTCTCCTATTTTACTTTTGTAACCATGCCCATGCTTATCTTGATCTATCTATATCTCTCTTTAAAGAAAGCCATCTAATGAAGCTGCAGCTAAAGTCTTTTTTCCTCCCTTTAGGAAGTAGAGATATTGGCAATCATTGCATTTACTTTAAAGCCATACTCAAATCACAAAAGCATCTGCTCAATATATTTCTGTTGATGTTAATGGCATTCCTATCATTACACTTATTTTATAAGATACAAGCTGACTAATATTTCTCCTCTACATTTTCTCATACTATGAAATGTGAGCGGTGATTGGAGGAACAATAACCTAGATAGTGTTGCTAAATGGTATCTGCAAAAATACTGAACACAGTGGATAAGTATCTGAAGCCCTAATTTTGACAAGGCATGACAGAACATCCACTGATAAAAATTTTTAACGCTTTATTAGATTTCACTGCCCATGTGTATGAAATTTCTGCAATAACACAATGATATGATTTAATTGGACAGTCATATATTTGGTATTGTTTTATCAGACAACAAGCTCAAATGCTGGACTGTCTTTGTCAACCCAGACACCTGGCAACCCCTGAACCTGGTCAGGGAGGGCCAAACCTGCTGGAGCAGGGCAGACAATCTGGGAAGTTTCCAGGAAGTTAAATTCAATAAGCATTTATTGTGCAATGAGAGGACATCTGGACCAGTGTATAGCACATTGGTAAAGTCTAACAACAGGCACTGGGTAAACAGATCGTTGGCATCAGAGGGCTCTCACCAGGGACTGTAGGTGTGTCCCCCAGTAGCCTGGACAGGCTCACTGAGAGAAGCATTTGGCTATAACCAAAGCACTGGGATGGCTAGGCGTATCAGGAAACAAGTAGAGGAGACTGAATTTTAAGCAGAGATGATGGAGAGAGAGAGATGGGAATGACAGAGTGCCAGGTCTAGAGGAATTAGTATTCTGAGGTGACCCAATCAGGTATGCAGAGATAAAGGAGCAAGATGAAGACCAAGTTAAAAGAAACAAGGCCAGAGTCTAATTATCAAAATCTGAGTACAAAGAAGCCTGAGTCATCTACTTGAGTCACTTTATATGCACCTTGTACACCAACTCATTTAAGCCTGTGCTGTGATTGGGTGAAAAAAAAAAGTGTGAAGCTTCTGTACTCACTTTGTCTCTAGAATTTCTTCATGGTTGATATTATTCACTCAACTCTCCTTTACTTCTTTTTAAAATTTAATTGATTAATTAATTTATTTATTTTGTTTGTTTTTTTGGACTTTTTTGTCTTTCTAGGGCCACACTCGCAGCATATGGAGGTTCCCAGGCTAGGGGTCGAATTGGAGCTGTAGCCGGCGACCTACACCAGAGCCACAGCAACACGGGATCCAAGCCACGTCTGCGACCTACACCACAGCTCACGGCAATGCCGAATCCTTAACCCACTGAGCCAGGCCAGGGATTGAACCCAAAACCTCATGGTTCCTAGTTGGATTCGTTTCTGCTGCACCATGACGGGAACTCCTTTATTTATTTATTTATTTATTTTTTGTTTCTCTTTTCCTTCTTAGTGCGTTGTTATTTACTTGCATTCATTTTGTTTTGCTTTGCCCTTAGTCTGATTCCAGACTTTAGCTCTTGCTTTCTATTGAACCTTTTGGAATGTTGCCTCCATAGTTAAGCAAACTGCCTTGGCTTTGGTTCATGGCACCCTCCAGGACACCTGGAAGGCCTGGCTGTGCTCTCAGGCTTTTCTCACTCTAGCCACAGAGAAACTGTGCTGTGTTCTGGTTCCGCTAAAGTCACTCACTTGGTCCTACACTTTGTCCAGCCCCCATCTGACAGGGGAATGGGATCCAATACAGACTAATACCACAGTTGGCTTACTGCTGAGACACCAGAGCTATTGGCCTAGGGCTTCTTAAATCTCCTTGATCAACATCCTTAGTCCTTGCAACCAGGGTGGAGCTGTGTCTGTAGGTGGGGTCTAAAGGCAGATGCCCAGTCAGGCAGATCATTTCGCTGAACTTCCTACTATCTTTAGAGCTCACTCTCAAATTTAAACAAATACCACTTGGAAGGAATAATTGTGGTTAAATCACTCACTTTTTGACAGCACTTTAAAAGAAAAATTGTATATGACAATTACTAGGTTGTTAAGGCAGAGGTACAAAAACAGTTCTCATAGAATGTCCAAGACAGACGTAAGACTGCATATGGGCTCTTGGTATGTCCAGACACTGGTGGGAAACGCTGAATGAATGGAGGAAGGACAGCAAAATCGGAGGAGTCTCAGAATCCATGACAAGTAAATAATTAAAAGCCTATGCTTTTAGAATCACCTTCCTTTCCATGTTTCCTTGGCACCAGAGTGCCTTAATCTTCCTGCCAAATACTGTGCTTTGTCTTGCTGGTACCCTCACATCTCAGCCAGGGATTTGCAAAGAGCCGCTCTCACCTTCAGGGTGTCGATGAAGTTTTCCGGGATGGATTCTTGCCTTAACAGGAATGATATTAAGTTCCAAATCTCGGGAACACTGGACCAGTGTCAAGCTCTTATTTGTCCCTTTTACCTGTTGCCAGGACTTCTAGCTTTTGTTCTAATCTTTGACATCAAAACTTCAAATCTGGCTTTGAACCCTTATAATCTTTGCCTGAGTTTCTAGTCCATTCTTTTTTTTTTTTTTTTTTTTTGTCTTTTTGCCTTTTCTGGGGCCGCACCCACAGCATATGGAGGTTTCCAGGCTAGGGGTCGAATTGGAGCTGTAGCCACCGGTCTACGCCACAGCCACAGCAACGCCAGATCCGAGCCACGTCTGCGACCTACACCACAGCTCACGGCAACGCCGGATCCTTAACCCACTGAGCAAGGGCAGGGATCGAACCCACAACCTCATGATTCCTAGTCGGATTCGTTAACCACTGAGCCATTATGGGAACTCCTCTAGTCCATTCTTTTTAGTGTGTTCTAGAACCACTCTCTATTCTAATTTTATACTTTCCTAAACCTCCGCTCTTGTCTGAGTATCTCATTCTGCCTACCATCTGGCTCTGCTAACCTTTCTTAATCTGGTTTTCAGACTTCAAACTTTGCCTTGGCCATCCATTTCTGTGATCCTCACCAGACATGGCCTATTGTGTACCTATCTTTTGTGGATCTCTAGCCTTGGCTTCTGTCGTTCAGACCTGGGCCTTTATTCTGGGCCTTGGTATTGTCAGCCTCCCCCATGTTCCTAGTTTTGATGCAGGACCAACCTGACTTTGGTCGTGCAGTCGGTAAGTTGCCCTTTGGGCCTTCATATTGATGACCTTGCCTCCTATTCCAGGGATCCCCATCCCGCTCATCCTTCCTGTAACTGCACTCTATGTCTCCAACTTTTCTATGCTCCTCCCTTCCAACAAATATTAACCAGCTTTTTGTCCTAATTTCTTACCTATGCATGTCTTTTGACCATGCCCATGGCATGAAGAAATTCCTGGGCCAGGGACTGACCCCTGGCCACAGCAGTGACCTGAGCCACAGGTGCGACAATGCCAGATCCTTAACCTGCTGAGCTGCTGTGGAACTTTATATTTTTAATAAACTAATTCATGTTAACAGTTATCTAACCATCCCTTCCCCCACCCCCAGATCTTTGTGCATTTTAAATGGGGATTTTATCTAGAAACTTTTTTGACTTGAAAGAGGAACTCTAACCAGGGGTAGGTGGATTGTTAGATACTAAAGTAGGCAACTAGAGACAGGTTTTTGGGTGGCCGAGACTTTGGGGTTCCTATTCAATCACAGTAGCCCATCTATTTAAAAAATTTTTATTTTATTAGAGTTGATTTACAATGTCGTCCCAATTTTTGCTGTATAGCAAAGTGACCCAGTTTATATCTATATATCTATATCTATTCTTTTTCTCATATTATCTTCCATCATGTTCTATCCCAAGTGATTGGCTATAGTTCCCTGTTCTGTACAGTAGGACCTTGTTATCTATCCATTCTAAATGGAATGGTTTGCATCTACTCACCCCAAACTCCCAGTCCATCCCACTCCCTCCCGCCTCCCCCTTGGCAACCACAAGTCTATTCTCTATGTCTGTGAATCTGTTTCAGTTTTGGTGATAGGTTCACTTAATTATTTTTAGTTTTAATTATGGTAGAAGAACACATAACACAATTTACCCTTCTTAACCATTTTTCAGTGTACAGTTCAGTAGTGTTAATTCTGTTCACATGGGCAAACGACAGATCTCCAGACCTGTTTCATCTTGTAAAAGGGAACCTGTATAGAGGTATCCCCTGCTTTTCAAAAGTTCATTTTCCACTATTTCGCTTTTATGAAAGACCAATATTAGTGCTTGTTTTCACTAACCAAAAGAAATCCAAAGAGGATTTTCACTTTTACAAAAAAAAAAAAAAAAAAAGCAAAAATAGCATTTAGGGTTTGTTTTGCAGGGAGCTATTTTAGAGGCAGTGCACCTAAGCAGGGAGAGTGGCCAGATCTCAGCATCAAGCTGCCATAGGCTTTCAACTGTATCTGTGAGCATCTGTGATTTATTTCAATTCATTTTGTGTGTCAATTAGTAGGATGTGTCCTGAGGTAATTGTTTCTTTGCCATTTTGCTTATCAAAGATTTCATAGGAATACGCCACTTTGACATAACAGGGGAAACCCCCTACTCATTAAACAACTCCCCTTTCCTACCCCTCTTCTCAGTCCCTGGCAATCACCCTGGATCTACTTTTGAATGGCTTTGGCTTCTGCTTATAACGGGCCCAATATGGATATTAAAGGAAAACCATGCTCGTTTTCCTTTTTAGCCCCAAATTATGAATGGTAGTTATGGGATTGTTGATGGACCAGTTCTATTCCAACAAGCAAGAAAGACCTAAGTAACCCTGATGGTTGCCCCTCATTTTGAAATGTGAGAAACTCTAGAGGAAAAATAAGTGCTAGGGAAATCCATTTTTTGTTTAAAAGATTCTCTTGGATTGGAGTTCCTGTGGCAGCTCAGCAGGTTACGAACACGACTAGTATCCATGAGGATGCAGGTTCAATTCCTGGCTTGGCGCAGTGGGTTAAGGATCTGGTATTGCTACAAGCTGCACCATAGGTTGCAGATGCCGCTCAGGTCCCGCGTTGCTGTGGCTGTGGCATAGGCTGGCAGCTGCAGCTCTGATTCGACCCCTAACCCTGGGAACTTCCATATGCAATGGGTGTGGCTGTAAAAAGAAGAAAAGAAAAAAGAAAGATAAAAAAAGATTCTCTTGGATCTTGAATGTGCTGTGATCTTTGTCTAAATTGGAAGAAATCAGCTAATAATCAATCCCTAGGTCTTTTTTCCCCTCATTATGTAGTTGACATTTTCAGAATATAAATGCAACAAGAGAGGTTTTAAGGTGTGAGCACATTTCAACAAATAATGTCACTAATTCCATTCAGTGATATATACAAACCTGATATAGCCTTTAGATAGGTATTTTTCAGTTGAATTAAGATTAGAAGATAAATATTTCCTAATTAGTTCATAAGATAAATACCTTCAGCATTAAGAAAAAAAAATCCCTAAGAAAACTGAGGGAAAGTTTGCCTACCTAGAGGGTTTGTCTTTTTTTTGGTCTTTTTGTCTTTTTTTTAGGGCTGCTCCCGCGGCATACGGAGGTTCCCAGGCTAGGGGTCAAATGGGAACTGTAGCCACTGGCCTACACCACAGCCACAGCAATGCAGGATCTCAGCCAAATCTGCAACCTATGCCACGGTTCATGGCATTGGTGGATCCTTAACCCACTGATCGAGGCTAGGGCTCGAACCCATGTCCTTATGGATGCTAGTCGGGTTTGCTAACGGCTGAGCCACAATGGGAACTCCCAAGAGGGTTTGTCTTTTGAAGGAAGATCTGAATCACCTGTGTGTTTTAAATCCCAGAGGAACGTGAGCAAATCCCTAGAGCCAGGAAAAGGCTTTAAGATGAGATGATTTTCCTTGCTCACACTTGCCCTGTGATAGTCTGAAGGAAACATCTTTGTCAGATGTGCTGGGTTTGTTTTGTATCATTTAAAATGATATGGCTACGTCTTATCTATCATTCCAAGAAGACTTTCAATGGTAAATTCTCCCATGTATGAATACTCTCTATATTAATTTTCTACTGGCCCACATGTTCTCCAAGAAGCTCATTTTGACTCAATTTTCTGAAGCAAAATCACAAAGAGCCCCCAGTACCTAGTGTTTCTTAGAGTATTTGGAAACATGGGGACTGCCTTACATGGTCCACACTTTGGGCCATGGATGACATCAGGGCCAGAGTCATTCACGAGAACAGGACTCAGGAAGGTGAGTCAGATATTCAAGGTCAAATAGAAGTCCAAGGAGTTAGGCAAGTTGTGAGGGCTCCTGCATTTCTTAAAGGAGGAGATAGGAAAAGGTCCCAAATCCAGAAAGACATGGAATTTGAAGGGCAGTGACCGTGGGTACCGCATAACCTTCTTGTGCCTCGTCTTTATTATCTGTAAAATTAAGAAACAAGATTAGTCAATGTTATGGCTTGAATTATTTGCCCCCAAAGCTGTTTTGGAATCCTAGCTACCAGTAGCTCCAAATGTGATCTTATATGGAAATAAGGTCATTGCCGATGTAATTAGTTAATATGAGGTCATACTGGACTAGGGTGGACCCTTAATTCAACATGACTGGTGTCTTTATAGGAAGAGAATAGAGACAGACACACAGGGAAAATTCTGCATGAAGATGGAGGTGGAGATTAGAGTTATGAAGCTGCAAATCGAGGAATGCCTGGGGCTGCCAGAGCTTGGAAGAGACAAGGAAGAATCTTTCTTAGAGGCTTTAGAGGACCAGAGAATAAGTTTCTGCTGTTTCTAGCGATCCCAGTTTGTGTTACTTTTTTTTTTTTTTACATCAAACCTAAGAAACTAATACAACCAACATCTACATTTCCTTTTCCCACTAAAACTTTTTGATTGTGACTTCGGAATGCATTTCTGATGGGTATTGTAGTTTCATAGTTCTAGGCACATTTAATAGCCAGTGCAATGCAGATGGCTATTCCAGGTACCCAGAGACATTTATGCTGATCATAACATGTCAAAGCTCATTTTGAAGAAAGCCACATGTTGTCTAAAAAGTCGAAAGAGATCTTCATTCAGATCCATGGGGAGACAGCAATATTTCCAGACTGAGCTATCACACTGGAAGATAAAATACCTGTTCTAGAGCCACACAATTAATGTGGTTTTTTTTTTCCCCAAAAAATGCCTGAATGCAAGGGAGGAAAGGGGAGTATAAGTCTGTGTGATGACTCATGTTGAAATGAAATAGGAAGCAAGAGTGGGAAGAGCCTACGTCGGCCATCATGACAAGGAAATTGGAGGAGTTAAGAGGACAGACTCCTTTTTACTTGAGTCATTACGTAATCCCTCAAAAGACCAAGTTCAGGGGCTAGAATGAGAAGGTGTAATATGCAAGGTGTGCAGATATAAATGGACAAAAGACAGCATCTTCCTTTGTCCTGATTCATAACAGTAATTGGTGATGATAATGATGACGTTGATGATGATAATTGTTAGAAGCAGCAGTCTGCGTAGCCCCTGAGCATTCCAGTATGCTCTTGCTGGGTATGCCAGTCACGCAAAGCCCCAGCTACTCTTTACCTGGGCCATTTCTCAGAGCTGAGATAAGACAATTCTTCTTCCTGGACAAAGAGCAGGTTTGCTTACTGCTTACTGTAGAAGTATAAATCCCCCAAGCTCATTGTTCCTCGGCAGTGATTCGAACCCACTGTGTGCTCAGCATCTACCTGGGTTCTCACACGTCATCCCTGTGGGAACTGTGGGCAAGGGAACCAATGCAAATACACAGATGCTCATGTTGCTTGCTGTGCTGTAAGTAAAAATCCCTTATTCCTGAAACAGTAGTGTCCTGCCAGCATCCATGAATTTGCAGCAAGCCAATTTGTTAGCCTGAAAGTAGGGTGAAATGCCACATCATGACAATACGATAAAGTGTCTTCATCTACTGTGGTTAATAAGAGTAATAGTAATACTAATTTTAAAGGATAATAACAATGCCATGTATTGAGGGCTTACTATGTGCCAGGCACTGCTTTATGTACTTTACATAAATTATCTCATGTCATGCCCACACCGATCTTACTAAGAAGTTAAATGACTTGCCCAAGGTCACATATTCTCAAGGCCACCAGACTGTTATCATTACTATTCTTTCTTCTTTGCTACCATCGTTCTTTCTTCCTCACACCTACCTTCTTACTGTAATTTCTTTTTCTCACAATCAAAAAGACTATCATATAAAAATAATGCAAAACTCCCCCCCCCAACTCTTTTGTATCTCATGTTTCTTCTTCTCAGCAGGGTAGTTAAAAGCCCAGATTCTGGAGCCAGTCTTCACTCGCTAGCTGGGTGACCATGGGGCAAGTTATTTAATTTCTCTGCGTAAGTTTCCTCATTTGTCAAATAGGGGAGAATAACAGTACCTCCGTCTTGGGTACATTGTTGTGGGTCTCAGGTGGGTTAACACAGGTAAAGGGTTTATGATTGTGTTAAACAAGTAGCAACAGTTCCATCCCAACTAGCTCTGCTTCTCATCGGCCTTCTTTTCTGAAGCCAGAGTATTCCTGCCTCATCTTTTCTACCACATAAATTCCGGATTGCTGGTAATTATAGTTATTATCTTCAGTGCCATCCTTGGCTTCGATTCAGTGCGTACCATTTGCAAGATAGGTACCGTGTTTCCATCAGAATAATGGAATAATGTGGCAAGCCCTTCAGGTAGATCATTGCATTTCCACTTCCGTCAAAGTCTAGCCTGTCGGGAATCTAACCCCACTAGGTGTAACCGGGAATGCAAAGCAAGTTGAGGGGCATTGCCCTGGCCCTAAAGAACCTTACAACCTACCGACAAGAGTAACACTCATGAGCTCGTTAGAGGGGAATAATGATTGGTATGATATTGCTCATCTAAACTCATATAAGTACAAAATGAATTGAGGGAAGGGTCACAGCAGGGTGGCTAAAGCAGGCGAGGAAGCTTTCATATGGTAGAAGTAAGAATCATGCTGAGTCTTAAAGTGTGGGCAACATTGACACTCGGGGAAAAGGTGAAGACTCGACATTTAACTTTTTCTAGTTTTACATTCTTTTCTATATGTGAACTTATTTTATCTTTGCAGCAAGCCCTTCAGGTAGATCAGATCTGAGTCACAGTTACAACCGATGACGCAGCTGTAGTGACAGTGTAGTGCAGTGACAGCCCCACTGTACCTGGCCGAACCTGCGTCCTGGCGCTGCAGAGACGCCACCACGCGGCATTTTTCTTCTAGCCCAAAGGTGGATCCTGATGCACAGAGTGGTAGATAACTTTCCCTGGGTCTAGACCAGTAAGTGGAGGCACTTAACCACCCCAGCTCCAGCAGAGCCTCTGCCTACAAGGATCTTACACCTGTTAACCATGACTCTCATCCAGGTATAAAATGAACGTGTTAATGATTTTATGTAACTTGTTAGTAATGAGCGAGCTGGTAAGATGCTGCCACTAGTTCAAAGGAGTAGTCAAAGGTACACACCTTTATATGGAATAAAGAAATGTTGAAATGAATTTAAAAATAGATGGGAAACTGGCTTTTTTCCATGGGGGCTAGGAAGGAGGAGGAAAGTCATTTGAGCCTCTACCAGACAGAATTTATTTGTATGTCTATGGACAAGAATTATTTTTCCGTGCCACTGTTTATCTCCAACTTGCAATGTTTTAAAATATCTCAAAGAAAAATGAAAGACTGGAATCATATAACCCAGAAGAATCTGCTCTAAACAATGCATAGTTTCCATTGGAGACACCTGGTAATCTTTTATTTGCTTCTTATAAATTTCCCTATTCACCTGAATTATAGACATAGACAGAATACAAATGATGTAGTACCAAATGGGAACAGGCTACAGGATTGGAAGTGAGGTTTAGAGATACCCGGCACCATACCTTGAGCTCCCAAGCCAGACTGGAGCTTCTTAGGATCAGGAACCTAATCAAGGGTAAAGGAAACTGGTTTGTATTAAGAAGATGCATTCAGAGGGGTCTTCTCTAAGCCAAGCCAATTATAAATTCAAGGGATGCTTGCAGATGGGGTTTCCAAGTCACTAAGTGGTAGATGGTGGTGGATGCATTCCAGGCTGGCCAATTTTATAGCATTCAGATTCAGCAGTTGTGATCACCGTTTAATTAAGTTTACATCTAGCATAGCATTTTTTTTTATAAAAAGAAAGTAGTAATTAATTTTATGAGCTCAACATATATGCACTTGCCTTACTGCCAGAAATTAGGGGTACCAGGTGAGCAAGGAAGAGGTTTTATTGATGTCCTGATGAGGGGGTTGTACAGACATGCAATTGTGAAAGTTGCATTCATACATACCTTCCAATGTAATTATGTACTTATACAAGGTGCTACAAATATTAGTACATAGACTTGGCCTTACATGTAAGCAGCCACCTACATGGTATGATCTGAGGGGTGATTTAAAGCCTTCCCTGCTCCCAGATGTTCCCCTGGTGATCTGCCTTAATTTAAGACATCGCCACTATTAATGTTACTTCTTTGGAGAAAGAGTTCCAAAAGGACCATGTCAAAATGCAACCAGATCTTTTTTTTTTTTTTGCTTTTTAGGGACGCACCTGTGGCATATGGAGGTTCCCAGGCTAGGGGTTCAATTGGAGCTGTAGCCACCAGCCTACGTCAACAGCCACATCAACACAGGAGCTGAGCCATGTCTGCGACCTATACCACAGCTCATGGAAACACCAGATCCTTAACCCACTGAGCGTGGCCAGGGATCGAACCTGCAATTTCATGGTTTCTAGTCAGATTCATTTCCTCTGCATCTCGACGGGAACTCCCAACCAGATCTTTTAAAGAGAACTAAAAAAAGATTGGGATGTGAAGGTCTAGAATGCAGGCAGAGAGGGCAGGCCTGAGAAGGATGCCATGAGGGCATCTCTGGAAAGTGCCATGGGGGGGGGGTGCCATGATACCTAGAAGGAGGATCAGTGACAAGGAGGGCAGGAAAGGAAGACTGGAAGCATTAGAAGACAAAACTGGGAATTCCCATCGTGGCTCAGTGGAAACGAATCTGACTAGCATCCATGAGGAAGCAGGTTTGATCCCTGGCCTCACTCAGTGGGTTAAAGATCTGGCATTGCCATGAGCTGTGGTGTAGGTCGAAGATGTGGCTCGGATCCGGCGTTGCTGTGGCTGTGGTGTAGGCCAGTGGCTACAGCCCTGATTTGACCGCTAGCCTGGGAACCTCCACATGCCATGGGTACAACCCTAAAAAGACCAAAAAAAGAGAAGACAAAACTGGCCCTACCACAGAGTTGTGATGGTTCTATAACCATATCTAACAATGCAAATGCTGTACATTTAGAATTACTCTGTATAAGAATTAATTTCAAAAAGCCAAGTCAAGTATTTTATGAGAGGCATCTAATTTTCCTAATGTTAGTATGTCGTTGGAAAGAATTTGGCTGAGAACTATTAACTCTAGGAGAAAAGTTGCAAATCAGGCATTACCAGAAAGCAAAAGTGAAAGTAGGAGAACTGGTTTATCAGCCAGGGTTAAGGACATAAATGGAGTAGCCAAGAGAGACATCTTTACCACCATCTGCATCTTCATCTTCCTTGGGATCAAAGCAGTCATTAAATACCTATTGGGACAATGAGCTGTAGCAAATTAGCCAGCAGATGCAGGATCCCTTGCCCTCATGGCATTTCTAATGGTGTAGGTGATTCCATGGCAGAAGTACAGCAAATAAAGTCAGAACTTAAAAAACGAACACCTGGAGTTCCTGTTGTGATGCAGCAGAAATGAATCTGACTAGGAGTCATGGGGTTGCTGGTTCAATCCCTGGCCTCGCTCAGTGGGTTAAAGATCTGGCATTGCGGTGAGCTGGGGTGTAGGTCGCAGACATGGCTCAGATCCTGAGTTGCTGTGGCTGTGGCATAGGCCAGCGGCTACAGCTCCAATTTGACCCCTAACCTGGGAACCTCCATATGCCAAGGGTTCGGCCCTAAAAAGCTAAAATAATAATAATAATCATAATAACAATAACATCTTACGTTAATTTAGTAAATCACACATTTTCACTGAGTGCAGATGAAAAGGTAATTGCCTTTATCAGAAAGCTGAGCAAAGGAGCTCGAATAAGGAAATACTGCCGTTTTCTCTAGATTTGTCTGGTGGAGATGGACTTTTTTTGGGTGACTAGAACCTCCATATGTGGCCCTTTTATTTATTTATTTTTGGGGGCTTTTTAGAAACTCCGTATGAGGCCCTAAAAAGACAAAAAACAAAAAAACCCAAAAAGAGTGGAGGTCTCACATCTCAGCTATCTATGTCTTCCAGTCCGGTTTTGTAACTGATATTTTCATCTCCTATCTGACTCTGGTGTTTGTGTCTCAGTTGCTTTCAAATGAGGATGAGGAAAAGGAGTGTTATTGACAGTTCTCCTAAAACCCGACAGGACAATGGGTAAATTTATCAGAGAGAAGTAGAGAGGGCTGCTAAAAAGACAGAAAGAAACTCTTGCAAACTCCATGAAGAAGCTCAAACTTGACTGCCTTCCATTTTCCTCAATACAATAGTCATCACAAAGATTGGCTATTTAGTCCAGTGCTTCTTTATATCACTATCTATATGGTGAAAGACCAGTATTTCTTTTTTTTTTTTTAAATTCAAATCCGGAGTTCTGGTGGTGGTGCAGCAGTAATGAACCTGACTAGTATCCATGAGGACTCAGGTTCCATCCCTGGCCTCATTTAATGGGTTAAGGATCTGGCATTGCTGTGAGCTGTGGTGTAGGTCACAGATGCAGCTCGGATCTGGCGTTGCTGTGGCTGTGGCATGGGCCAACAGCTACAGCTCTGATTCGACCCCTAGCCTGGGAATTTCCATACACCATGGGTGTGGTCCTAAAAAGACAAAAAAAAAAAAAAAAAAAAAAATCTGGGAGTTCTCGTCGGGGCGCAGCAGAAATGAATCTGACTAGGAACCCTGAGGTTTTGGTTCGATCCCTGGCCTCGCTCAGTAGGTTAAGGATTTGGCATTGCCGTGAGCTGTGGTGTAGGTCACGGACTCGGCTCCGATCTGGCGTTGCTGTGGCTGTGGCGTAGACCAGCAGCTGTAGCTCTGATTAGATCCCTAGCCTGGGAACCTCCATATGCCACAGGTGTGGCCCTAAAAAGACAAGACAAAAAAAAAAAATTCCAATCCATCATGAGATGATGCTTTTAAAGAATAAAATGAGTCCATCAACAAGCAGATGAATGGATAAAGAAGATGTGGTATATATATACACAATGGAATACTACTCAGCTGTAAAAAAACACAAATTTTGCTGTTTGTAACAACATGAATGGACTTGGAGGGTATTATGTTAAGTGAAATAAGTCAGACAAAAACAAATACCATATGATATCACTTATATGTGATACCTGAAAAATACCACAAACTAGTGAATAAAATAAAAAAGAAGCAGACACAGACATGGAGAACAAACTACTAGTTACCAGTGGGGAAGGGAGTGAGACAATATAAGGGTAGGGGATTAAGAGGTACAAATTACTATGTATAAAATAGATAAGCAGTGGTGCAGTGGGTTAAGAATCTGACCGCAGCAGCTCAAGTTGCCCTAGAGGCGCATGTTCAATCCCCGGCCGGGCACAGTGGCTTAAGGATCTGGCGTTGCCACGGCTGTGGTGTAGGTTGGATTTAATCCCTGGCTGGGAACTTTCATATACTACAGGTGCAGCCATAAATAAATAAATAATTAAATAAATAAATAAGCTGTACCACTGTACAGCACAGGAAATATAGCCAGTATTTTATATTAACTATAAATAGAGCATAACCTTTAAAAATTATGAATCACTATATTGTACACCTGTACCATATAATACATACATCAACTATATCTTCATAAAAATACAGTAAGAATGAATTATTATAAAATGACATTAATAAAAACCAGACATATAAAACACAAGCCCCAAACTTTTAATAATTAAGTCTGGCAGACATTAAGACACTGTTGCATTGCTATAAGTGTTTGTAAAAGCTATGTCTTAATTTCTTTCTTTCTTTTTTTTTATGGCAACTCCCACAAAATATGGAAGTTCCCAGGCTAGGGGTCAAGTCAGAGCTGTAGCCACTGGCCTATACCACAGCCACAGCAACACAGGATCCGAGCTGCATCTGTGACCTACACCACAACTCACGGCAACGCCAGATCCTTAACCCACTGAGCGAGGCCAGGGATTGAACCTGTGTCCTCATGGATGCTCGTCAGATTCATTTCTGCTGAGACATGATGGGAATGCCTTAATTTCTGACTTATCACAGATGAGTAACAAGCAGTCCAAGAACCACCACTGGTCTGCAGCCCACACTTTTTAGTAGCATTGATCTGGTTCACTCAATTCACAGCATCCTCGTCATCCTATAAGGAAGCAGAGTAGTATAGTGGTTAAGGGCACGCCATCTGGCAACAGACTTCCAATTCCCAGTGAACGAATGGTGGAGGCAATATTAATACCCCCCTCAAAGGGTTGGTAAGAGGATTAGATGGGAATTTGTACAAAGCACTTGACTGTGTCAAGCCTCTTGTAAGTGTTCAATAAATGTTATTTGTATTCTGGACAGAGATCCATGTTGGGGGGCAGGTTTCTGCTTCCTGTTTTGGAAGAGACCTAAATGGGTATGAATAAATATCCCCACAATTCATTCTTTGCATGAGTCAAATTGCATTATCAAGTATTATTTTTCCAATAATTGGGGGTAATTGGGTCTTTGTGTTTTCTTGCTCAAAGGATGACAGAGTCTGTGCAAGTGAATCAAGGGGCTTGAAGACTGGGTCCTGAGGCTGCATTGGTTCATCCTCAAGAAGAAAATATGGGAGTTTCCATCGTGGCGCAGTGGAAACAAATCCGACTAGGAACCACGAGGTTGCGGGTTCCATCCCTGTGCTCGCTCAGTGGGTTAAGGATCCGGCATTGCTGTGAACTGTGTTGTAGGTTGCAGATTCGGCTTAGATCCTGTGTTGTTGCAGCTGTGGTGTAGGCCAGCAGCTGTAGCTCCAATTGGACCCCTAGCCTGAGAATTTCCATATGCTGCGGGTGCGGCCCTAAAAAGCAAAAAAAAAAAAAAAAAGCAGCAAATATGACTCTTTGACTCTCTGGGGTAAGTGCTAGATAAGTAGTCTAATCAAAATCATAGTCATAAATAGCCTTAAACAGTCATACTCAAAGGTCTAGCCTAGCTTCAATGGATCACTTCTGAAATCAGTGGATCACTTCATTCTCTCTGGAAATATTTGCAATATTCATTGGTATTACCCAGCATTGTCTCCTAAAATATTGGTTCTGTTTTCCAGGACAAGCAGGCCTGGAAGGCATGCATGGAAGTAGAACAACTCGGGAGTTAGGTGGGATGAATTGTGGGTGCCCTGGAGCCTATAATGTACCTGACTGAGCGGGATCAGGAAGCAAAGTGTGCCAAATGGCCTCATAACAGGGGCGCATAGAGATTTCTATTTTGTCAGAGAATTGGCTGACCATTCCAGCTCCTGCCCCCTTCCTTGGTATTTCCTCTTCTGCAGTTTTCCAGTGCCAGCTAAATCCACCTCATTACAAAAAAGTAGTAAAACTACACCTGAAAGGCATAGAACAGTAACTGTTTTTTTTTTTCCCCCCATACCAAACAAACAAGCATGCTTTTCAGAAAAGGAGAGCTAATGAAAGTTCGATTTGCTCTCACAGTTCTGGTCTGTTCAGTCTGTAGGGCCAGAGCTCAGGTGGCTGGGGTCAGAGGGGCTATTTAGAGCGTGGCTCGCCACTGAGTTTCCTGCTCTGTGGAGCACTGAACCGACTTAATTATTTCCAGTGTGGTCTGCTAAAGCTACAGGTTTCATGTTCCAAATTTACTTCAAGTCACTGCAGAGTTGATTCCTGTGTGATTTATAACGGGAATACCATTGCCTGAGACAGGTGAGCCAAACCTCTCAGAGATTAAATTTTGTTTTTAATTTAATTAATTAATTTATTTATTTACTTTGTCTTTTTGCCTTTTCTAGGGCTACTCCCCCGGCATATGGAGGTTCCCAGGCTAGGGGTCTAATTGGAGCTGTAGCTGCCGGCCTACACCACAGCCACAGCAACACAGGATCCGAGCCATGTCTGCGACCCATGCCACAGCTCACGGCAACGCCGGATCCTTAACCCACCGAGCAACGCCAGGAATCAAACCCGCAACCTCATGGTTCCTAGTCGGATTCGTTAACCGCTGAGCCACGACGGGAACTCCTAAATTTGGTTTTTAACAGAGGGAACAAGCTCAGTGACATCCGAGGGCCAGTGTGTACGTGGGGTTGTGGTATTGCAACGCCAGGCCTTCAACCAGTATGTTATGATCTCTGAATTTAATGCTTCTGAAGCCCCATGAATTGTCACCAATGGCAAGGAAGGAGATTTGTCACATTGTTATAGTAAAAAGAAAGCTGAGCAATGAGTAAGACATTTTCCCCTAGAAACAAGGCCATCTGGCAGGTCCCTGGCAGAATTGAAAATGATACAAAGAATGTTAATGATCAAATCCTCCTTCAAAATCAAAAGTCATCTTTGTTCCTCAGCTAATGAGTGAAAATGGTACATATTTACTTGGAATATCAGCTGCAAATTCCTGTCATCACTGTCCTTGAAGTTTTTTGAGATGAGTGGAGTGGCTTTGTCAACAAATGAAGTAAAATTAACCTCCCTTTGAAAGGATCCACTTCCTGGTGGGAAGCCTCGCTTGGGAAATCAGATTCTTTGTAGCCACATATTGAAATTCAGTTAGGGAGGCCATGGGAAATGATAAAGAGAAGAGCTGTTTTTAAGAGGAAGTCAATCTTTTGATAAAGCCGAACCAAAGACCGTCCCCCAGGAGGCCTCGCGTTCCCTTGTGTCATTTTCTGGAAAGCAGAGTATAAAGTAGTCACTAATGAATGAGAATGCCTTGGTTCTCACCCAGTGGAGTCCCTGAATAGCCTGGGCCACAGGGAGAGAATACTTGACTAAAATGCCCTGGTAACCTGGAGCTGCCAAGCACACTGTAGAAGCCACTAATGTTCCCATGGCATTTAGCCCCCACTTACACCCCAAAGTCCATCTGCCATAGAGGATTCACCTGACTGCGTTCCTCCCACCATGTGAGGTTTTGGGGATTTTTTTTGGTTCATTCATTAATGTTTCAGATTAAGTAGGATTTAGTCGTGTGGGAGTCCTCTTTGGTTAACATGTGACAATCTTCTGAAGACTTTCTAGTCTATTTTTATTTGGGGCTGACCAAACCTTCTCAGGAAGGAAGAGTCAATGGTTTCTGTTCTGGACTACCTCAAGTCCTATGAGATCCAATCCAGACCTCCAACCAGATTCTTTTTTTTTTTTTTTTTTGTCTTTTTAGGGCTGCACCTGCAACATATGGAGGTTCCCAGGCTAGGGGTCGAATTGGAGCTGTAGCCACTGGCCTATACCATAGCCACAGCAACGCCAGATCCGAGCCACATCTTCGACCTATAGCACAGCTCATGGCAATGCTGGATCCTTAACCCACTAAGCAAGGCCAGGGATAGAACCCGCGTCCTTATGGATACTAGTCGGGTTTGTTAACCACTGAGCCATGATGGGAACTCCATCCAATCAGATTCTTGAACGTGTACTGCTTTCCTGGCATCCTCATGATTCCTGAACTGGCCTAGATGCAGGCTGAGCCTTCTAGATACAATAACTGTGTTATATGGGGTTTTTAAACCTTATTGACTTGCAGGGCCTCTTAAGCCATTCGTGGACCCAAGGATGTGGGATGAATATGTTGAATGGTCTAAAAATAGTTTTGGGGCAGCAAGGCTAGCCACCTTGCTACTGGGATAGAGAGAGAGAGAGAATATTTATTATACTTAATGCTTGAATAATCTTTATAGTTTTCAATGTGTTTTAATATTGTCTCATTAAATCCTCCCAAGCTGTGAGGTGAGGGGGTGGGTATTGCCATAAGGAAATTGAAGTCAGAAGGTTGAGTAACTTCCTTAAATGAACTATTCCAAACTCTTTCAACTGGAAAGGTAACTTGAGCACAAAAGTAGATGGATTTGTTCACATAACTCTGTGGTACCTGGGAGAAGTGAAGGGGGAAAAACTTGCCAGGATCCAGGGGCCTCAGAGATTGAAACAAGGACCTGACAATGCCAGAACTTTCTCTCTACTCGTCTTGTTGTTGTTGTGCCTATGTTTTATTTTTTTGACTTTAAGTGATTTTTATTTTTCCATTATAGCTTGTTTACAGTATTCTGTCAATTTTCTACCGTACGGCAAAGTGACCCAGTTATGATATATATATACATTCTTTTTCTCACATTATCATGCTCCATCACAAGTGACTAGATATAATTCCCAGGGCTATACAGCAGGCTCTCATTGCTTATCCATTCCAAAGGCAATAGGTTGCATCTATTAACCCCAGATTCCCAGTACATCTCACTCCCTCTCCCTCCTCCTTCCCCATGGCAACCACAAATCTGTTCTATAAGTCCATCAGTTTCTTTTCTGTGGAAAGGTTCATTTGTGCCATATATTAGATTCGAGATATGTGATATCATATGGTATTTGTCTTTCTCTCTCTCTTTTTTTTTTTTTTGTCTTTTTGCCATTTTCTTGGGCCGCTCTCGCAGCATATGGAGGTTCCCAGGCTAGGGATCAAATCAGAGCTGTAGCCACCAGCCTATGCCACAGCCACAGCAATGCAGGATCCGAGCCGTGTCTGCAACCTACACCACAGCTCACGGCAATGCCGGATCATTAACCCACTGAGCAAGGCCAGGGATTGAACCCACAACCTCATGGTTCCTAGTCGGATTCGTTAACCACTGCGCCACGACGGGAACTCCTGTCTTTCTCTTTTTGACTTACTTCACATAGTATGAGAGTCTCTAGTTCCATCCATGTTGCTGCAAATGGCATTATTTTTGTTCTTTTTTACGGCTGAGTAGTATTCCATTGTGTATATCTATCACATCTTTTTAATCCATTCATCTGTTGATGGACATTTAGGTTTGTTTCCATGTCTTGGCTATTGTGAAGAGTGCTGCAATGAACATAAAGATGAAAAAATGCTCATCACTGATTATTAGAGAAATGCAAAGCTACTCATCTTTATTTCTTCTTGTCTCTGCTTGGATTCCTTCTATATACAGGCTCTCTGTGTGGTGGGAAAAGTGGTGGGTAGTAGCCCCAATCATATACCCTTAACCACTCATGATCAAAGTGAGGACCACCTTTACTTCAGACAATTTTGGATAAGGATTCCAATTTGCTTAGCTGAAGTCACATGCCCTCTACCTTGGACCAATCACCACTTCCCAGGAGATGCGGTGCCATGGTTGGGTGAGGGCTGGATTATATGCCCACCTCTTGTAGTGGAGAGTTGGGGGTGAGGGTGGAGCACTTGGTTGACTACTTCAGCAGAGGGACAAGGAATGGGGAGAGGGTTCTCTAAAGGGAAGGGGATGATGTTACTAGGCAAAGAACAATGGGGAACTATGTGGAGTAGACAAAAAGCACAATGACCACTGCCCACTACACCGATATTCTGGAAAATGCAGGTCATTCTTTCCAAAACACCATGCTAGGAGAAAGTGAAGAGGAACAAATTGCCTGAACACACTGCAGAGTGTTTAAGGAATTTTAGAGTGCTATTTTGCAGCCCTTAGTCATTATTTTTGAGGAGTCATGAAGAAGAGAGAGATTTAGAGATAAGAAACATCTGCATACAGCCCATAATTGAAAAGAGGAAACTTGTCTTGATAAGAGTGCTGCTTGGAAAGTTAAGAGAGCAGCAGTTTTAAAATATTTTGGTCTAAAGAGCCTCTTACACTCTTAAAAATTATGGAGGCTCCTAGAGATCTTTTGTCTATGGGAGGTCTAGCTATCCATAATGATCAAATTAGAAATTAAAACTGCTTAAAGACATTTACAAATATTTCTTGCTTTAAAGATAATGATAATGATAATAAAAAGAGTATTTTGGGAGTTCCCATTGTGGCACAGCAAAAATGAACCCGACTAGTATTCATGAGGATGTGGGTTCGATCCCTGGCCTCGCTCAGTGGGTTAAGGATCCGGCGTTGCTGTGAGCTGTGGTGTAGGTCGCAGATTTGGCTCGGGTCCTGCGTTGCTGTGGCTGTGGCGCAGGCTGGCGGCTACAGCTCTGACTCAACCCCTAGCCTGGAAATTTCCATAGGCCACGGGTGCGGCCCTAAAGAGACAAAAATAAATAAATAACTAAATAATGTTTTAATGAAAAATAATGATAATTTCTACTGCTTCATCAAGGGCATTCCTAAACGAAATGGCATTTCTTTTTCTGTAAGTGGATGGTGGTGAAGGATATAATGGCTAGTAGTAGAAATTCATGCCTCTGCCTTGATTCACATTAAGGCACCAGCAGGTTTACCCATCACTGCCTTTTTGCCACCAACGCAAATGCCAACACTCCAGAAAAAGCAAATCATGCTTTTAGTATTATTATGAAAGTAATTCAGACCTCTCCAATGCCCCAAAGGGCCATGGGAACCCCAAGCACCTGTAGGCTACTCTTTGAGAATCAGAACTGCTGCAGGAGACTCCAATAATCTATTTACCCATCCAGATTTGTGTCGAGTGTTGGGTAGCAATCAACCCAACTTTATATAAAGGAAATCATCCCGTGACATTGTAATTTCCTTCTTTGATAGAAAAATAGGCCAAGGAGTTCAGAGTGAAACAGTATCATTGTAATGAATTACTTTGAAACTGTTTAAAAGTCTTGTTAGGTTTGCACCATCATCAACATCAAAAAGCATTTGTTAAGCTTGCAATTCCCTAGAATAAATCCCTGTTTCTTCTAAGGATTTAAAAATGTAATTAGAATGGACAGAGTTTGCCACAGGAATAAATACGTAAGAGAAGCAGGTGGAAAAAAAATGTTTAAGTTCAGATTTAAACAATCGAATTCATATGTCAAATACTCAAATCTAGTTGATTGTCACAGTCTTGCCCATGATACATACCATCCTCACTAGCAACTCATGTAGACTTGTCACATGGGGGCCACATCTGTCTGGAAACTCACACCCCCCAAAATGATACTATCAGTGGCTCCTTATTATAACCCGGAAGTGATGTGACACATGGCGTTTCACAGTCTGAGCCCTGGGCATGATATAGCAAATCCACCTGTGATTCCAAAAAGAAATGAAGTGAGTAATCTATCTGTATATAGCTTTAACCAGGGCACTTGGTTAAACTGGGACTAAATCTTGGGACCATGCCAGGAAAGTAAAAAAATATATATCAGGCCACCGGACAGAGTTTCAGGGCATTGAACTTCTGGAGGCAGAACTTTGTTATAGATTTATTTGTGTGTTAGTTTAATGTCCTCCTTTCTCATTCACCAGAGTACCCACAGAGCTTAACACAGTGTTCAGTCAATATTTGCTGAGTAAATAAATAAATGATGGCTACTACGTGGTCCTGCATGGTCTGACTTCCACCTCTTCTCCCAGCCCCATCTCCCACCATGTTCCTCTTGACTTTTTGGACTCAAATCATACGACCTTATCTTCATCCTTTGATGACACCATACTTTCTAACATCAAAGAGCCCAGGCCGTTATTCCCTTTGCTTGGAATGGTCTTCTACTCTATTCCCTAGTAACCACTCATTTGTCAGATAGCAGCTCGAGTTTTAGGTTTAGGTTCCTCAGGAAAGCCCACCTTTTATTTTTTTTTTTGTCTTTTGTCTTTTCAGGGCCACACTCGTGGCATATGGAGGTTCCCAGGCTAGGGGTCTAATTGGAGCTGTAGCCACCAGCCACAGCCACAGCCACAGCAACGCAGGATCCGAGCCAAATCTGCGACCTACACCACAGCTCACAGCAACGCCGGATCCTTAACCCACTGAGCGAGGCCAGGGATCGAACCCGCAACCTCATGGTTCCTAGTCGGGTTCGTTAACCCCTGGGCCACCATGGGAACTCCAAGGAAAGCCCATCTTGAGCTCCATGACTAGAGGAAACTTTCCCTCCTCTTAGAAGCTTGGATGGGACCTAGCACAGGTGCAGGGTTCCACTTGTCTGTGTGACTGTTTCACTGATGTTGGTCCCTATCCCTACCTCATGAGGTTGTAAGTTACACAAAGGAAGGGACCAGGTCTGTTTTTACTCAGCATTAGAGGTCACAGCATAGTGCCTGGAGCATGGTGAGTGCTTCATCATTATTTGGCCTTTTTTGTTTGCTTTTTGTTTTTGTTTTGGCTGTGCCCTGGAAGTGCGTGGGCCAGGAAATGAACTCACGCCACAGCAATGACAACACCTGGGTCCTTAACCCGCTGAGCCAGCAAGGAACTCCCACCATTACTTGTTAAATGGAGGAGAGAATGAATAGAGCATGCTGTGCCCTTGTCATGGAAGGCATTCGATGCCATTTAGGGTGAGGGTGGGACATTGGAGGAGCCATCTCTTGTCCTCCAATTTCTTCAATTCTTCTCACTCCCTTTATTCTCCTTCCCAATTTATTTGCTCTCTATGGTTACTCAGCTGAAGTGGCCATTAGAATCCCGATAGGATAGGATAATTATTTAAAGCAGGGGTGGTCAAACTATGACCCATGGGCCAAATGTGCCCTGCAGCCTGTTTTTGTAAATAAAGTTTTATTGGAACACAGCTATGCCCATTCATTTACATATTGTCTATTTCTGCTTCTGCCCCACGGCAGCAGAGTCGAGTAGTTGCAACAGAAACTGTCTGCCCTTTGAAGCCTAAAATAGCTCCCATCTGGCCCTTTACAGAGAAAGTTTGCCAATTCCAGCCCGTGTATTGTTGGACTTCCTAGTTACACACTTAGAAATGATTTCTGTATATGAGGGCTTGATACAAAAGGTTAATAGGCTACTAAGAGTCTTTCCCACAGTCTTCACAAAAGAAGGGGTTCTTTGATTTGTAGCCAGAGCTGGCCCTAGAGGGCCTGCAAATTTTGTGTTCCTTGCGTATTGATAGCTAATATTTACTGAGCACTTTCAGTGAACCAGGCTCGATATCAAACACCTTATGTGGAGTTAGCTCATTTATTCCTCACAACGACTCTATGGTGCATAGATAATCATTACTGCTGCTTTACTGATGAGGAAAGTAATGCAACGAGAGGTTACACCACATGCCAGTATCACACAGATTGTGGAAAGACCTGAGCCAGAATTTGATTTGGGAGACTCTGACTCCAGGCAGGACTTGTGCTTCGCCACCCCACCATCCCGCCCATTTGGTTCTGTCACTCCAAAAAAGCCACTCTGCATGTGATTTCTAAATATGAAGCCAGTTTATGTGCTATTGTTGCCACGTGGGACCACTTAGAGTTTTGAGGTTAGGAGGGATGGGGAAAGGCTTTTAAAATCCTGCTGCTTGGCTGACTACCAGACACGTAAAATTCCATCAAGAAAGGTCTTCATTGTTCTTGAAAGCGAGATGACATTGAAGAGGAAGGGGATGAAGACAAAGAATTCTCCACTAGGAGTTTCACCTCATCGTAGGTCATTACCAATGCATGAGGAAATAGTTTCAAGTATTGGATTCACTGCTTAGGGATCTGGCTCCTTCTGAGTATGTGACAGGAAGTAGAAATATCTCAATACTTTGATTAGTTCTTCCTTGTAAACAAGATGGAAGATAGATGCAAACAGTAATTAATTAACTATGGTGCAGAATCAATAAGCCATACTCCGTAAAGATGAAAAATAATGAGAACACATGTCACGAAGTGAAATAGCACACCTAACCTGTTTCACTCAAGCTTTCTGACATGATTGAACCAGACTTAATCAAAACGGTTTTGTCTCCACAATCAATACTTAGCTCTTTTAATTTCCCCCTTTCTTTATCTTGTTCATTGTTCTCATGGGCTCTGGTTAGTTCAGTGGTGTACTGACTATCCCCTCCTCTCGTAAAAGTGGTTATGGGATCGGAGACACTGGGATCATTTAAAGAGTAGATGCCCAATTGCAACAAAGTTGAGATTCCCTTCCACCAGCACATTGTGCTTCAGTTTGTGCAGGAAGTTTTGCCTGCGTGCTGATAACTGCCCCATTTGGGGTCCGCATTGGTGGCAGTACATGTCACACCCTCTGTTCTCTGGTTTGTGTTGCAATGAACTCACATTTTTTTTCAATGCCAGTGGTGGTTACTGGTGAATCTAGTAACTTGGTTACTGGTAAATCTGTCCTGACAATTAATGCTAATTATAGCTTGTAGCTGACCTCAACACACTTATTTTGCTAAGATAACAAGCTTAAAGGACACCTAGATGAGATAGCCAATTCCCACTATTGGGCCCATATTGTTTTAGTGAGACGGAACTTGTGAATCTGCTAGAACTTTGCCAGATTGCCAGATTTATTCAAAAGTTGCCATAGCCCATTTCTGTCAATGGCATTAAGGACTTCTGTTGGGTCAAAATACCATGTGTGATTTTTGCAAAACCAGCCTCTTGATCAATGCCCAGCAAGAGCATCCTGCTACTTTGCATCCCACTTTGACTTCTTGAGTTCATGGTTGCCAGGTGCTGTGTTAGGAAGGATTTTGCCAGTCAAAGGAGTGGTACGGATATGTTCTTTCACTCTCCCATTCAACAACCATTTATTGTGTGCCTATGTGTGCTAAGCTCTAAGGATACAGCAGTGGAACAAACCAGACAAGAATTCCTTGTTTTCATGAAGCTCACATCCTTTTTTTTTTTTTTTTTTTTTTGATTTATTTATTTTTTAAACTCCGGCATATGGAGTTTCTGAGCCAGGGATCAGATTTGAGCCACAGTTGTGACCTATGCCGCAGCTGTGGCAATCCCGGATCCTTAACCCGCTGTGCTGGGCTGGGGATTAAACCTGCATCCCAGCGCTTCCAAGACACTGCTGTTCCCATTGCACCACAAAGGGAACTCCGGAACTTCCCTTCTTATTGGGAGAAAACCAGAAAAACAAATACAGGATGTCATGTGGATATAAGTGCTATAAAGAATAATAAAACAGAGTTCCCGTTGTGTTAATGAACCTGACTAGGATCCATGAGGACGAGGTTCCATCCCTGGCCTTGCTCATTAGGTTAAGGATCCGGTGTTGCCGTGAGCTGTGGTATATAGGTTGTAGATGCGGCTGGGATCCTGTTTTGCTGTGGCTGTGGTGTAGGCTGGCAGCTACAGCTCTGATTGGACCCCTAGCCTGGGAACCTCCATATACTGTGGGTGCAGCCCTAAAAAAATAATAACAGTAAAGCAAGGTAAGAGGAGGGAATGACAGACATGGATGATCAGTGTTAGGGATATGTGCTACTTTAGAGAGGGCAGTTAGGAACCCACTGAGACCTGAATGAAAGGAGGGGTGTCAGAGGGAACTCAAGAGTAGCAGCAAAGCGGAGGTCATGGGGCAAGACAGTGCTTGGATTATTCAAACAACAAGGACAGCATAGCTACAGGGCAAAGAGTGAGGGAAGGGGGATATAGCACGTGGGGAGGGTTGGAAACTAGATAACGGAAGGTCTAGTGGGCTCAGCTCATGCTCTGATAAAGACTAATCTTGGTTTTACTTTTTTTGGTTTGTTTTAGAGTTTCCATTGCAGACTGGACACTTGATTAATATAAATGGTTTATTTCGATCTTTTGATATTTAGTTGCAGTGGTAAAAGCAGCTAGCATGTATCTCAATCACTCAGAAATCTTTATTTTCAAAGGAAACATGATTTGGAAATAAGACCGACCAGAAATTGATACATGCGACGTGGAACGAAGTTGTGTCTTCTTTAAGACAGACTGGCTCCCATGGCTTACTTTTTGGCATGATAATGTCTGATAGTTTCAAAATGATTCCAGGGCTGTGATCTCATCAGACTCTCATGACAACCCCAAGAGATGGGGGGACAGGTGGTGGTGCTGATATGGAGACGGAGGGAGTTGATGTGGTTTACCCCAAGATCGTGCAGCGTATGAGTCAGTATCAGAGCGGGAGACTCCTGACTCTGAATACACCACCCCCCCATCGCCTGCTAAAAGGATTATTGAGTAACTTTTTGACTCAGAGGTCAGGATGTTGAATCAACCAGATTATTAGCTTGTTCCTCCCTTCTAGCTCCCAAGGGCATAAAAAAATATGCACTACAGAATTGAGTAAGAAGGCGAGGGATCGCTGTCTGTCTCTCCGTTTCTGTTTGTCTCTATCTTTCTGTTTCTCTCTTTCTCCCAGAGCAAAGTCATTGACCAGAAGCCTCTATACTTTAAAAGCATCGCCCTACTCCTAGAGAATGGTTGGGGATGCATCTTGAAGATCACAGTAATATAGGGGCTATCTTCTCCCCACCCTGCCAGAAACCACTCCGGAGAAGAGCACAGCAGCTCTCTCTGAGTCCCACGTGTCTACAAACAAGGCTCGGTACCTTAACAAGTTAAACTGAGGGCCATCATATTCTCAATTGAACAATATCCACATTTTTCTAGTTTTATTTAAAAGTATGAACAGTTATGTTTGCTAACATCTTCCTAAGGATACGTGGTTAAAAAGTAAAAGTACCCCCTCATCAAAAGAGCACAATCTCCTCCAACAAGTGGAATACTGATTTAAAGAGGGGAGAGTTATTTTTTGGACATCATCAAGAACCTGGAGTAGCAAAACAAAAGCAAGAATTCAGGATTTCCAGAGTGGAGAGAGAATGCACATATTGCCAGAGCTACCTTTTTATTACAAATGTTGCCTTTTCCTGAGGCTCAATCCTCAGGTGTCTCCCATCTCTATGCTCCCTCCCTTGGCTCACACGCTCACCCACATCTGCAGCTCAACTACCATGTGCACACAGATGAGCTCCCCAATGCCTTGTGCCAGCTCTGACCTCTCATCTGACCTTCAGGCTGATATATCCAAATGGCTACTGGACCACTCCTCTAGGATGTCCCAAAGCCCCCTCAAATTCAACTTGCTCCCTCAAACCTGTCCCCTTCCAGCCTTTCCCACCTCTGTGGATTGCCCTACCGTTCCATCCAGCTGTACTTAGGAAATCTCTTGATTTCTCCCCTTGTTCCTCCTCCACTTTGGAACATGCCTTGTTTGGGTCACATTTTTCTTATTTTACTTCCTAACATCTCCACAGTCCATCCAGTCCTTTCCATCTCCATTACCGCCATCCTACCATCACCTCTTTCTTAGACTACTGCAGTAGCTCCTTATCTACCCACAGTCACTCTGGCTCCCCTCTAATCTGTTCTCTTGATTAGAACCAGGATGGTCTTAGCATAAGGAACGCCATCTCATCCTCATGCTTAAAAGCCTAATGGCTTCCCATCCCTCTGACAATAAACACAAACCATACTCTTTCATGTAGCTTACAAGGCCCTGCATGACATGGCACATACTTCTTCAAGCTCATTGCAACCCCCTTCGCTCTCCTCACTCACGGCCACATTTATGTTCTTCATGTCACCATGCTCCCTCCTGCTGTGGGACCTTTGCATATTCAGATTTCTTGCTCCTTTCTCACCTCTTATTCATCCTTTAGATCCCATTTTGAGCGACTCCCCCAGGGTAGCCTCCCTTGATTCCCCTGACTAGGTCAACTCCAGCTGTTATCAAGTGTCTTTGCCTTGTGTGTGAGCTTTTGTAGGACTTCTTATAGTTCATGTTTGACATTTGTTATTATAGTTCCTTTTTGACAGTGTGATTACTTAATTATTGTCTGTTTCCCCATTAGATTGTTAGTTCCCTGAGAGCAAGAATTTAGCACAATAATCCTAGTGCCTAGCACACACTATATGCCTGGCGCATAGTAGGCATTTAATAAATAGGTTTTGCATAAATAAATATGTTTAAGTACATCGGGTCAGTACTTTTTTCTTTGGAGAACAAACACTGGGCCTTTTCCATTTTTTACATTCCTTAAAGCTACCGACTGGATTCCATAGCCATGCTCAAGTTTAAATAGTTGCCTAAGTTTTGTAACAGACCATTCAAGAATGGCAAAAAATAGACCTAGTTAGGGCTCCCATAAATTTAACTACCAGTGAAACAAAAGGAATAGAGTTTGCAACTGGAATTCCTGATGTAAACCATTGAAAAGAATGCCACCTTATTAGTGCCCTTAGAATGATTTAATTTTTAACATTTTGTCCATTGGGGTGTTTCTCCTTTTAAATCGACTTTATTTTGTAGAGCAACCTTAGGTTCACAGCAGAACTGAGCTGAAAGTACAGAGAGTTCTCATATACACTCTGTCCCTAGACACACACAGCCTCCCCTGCTATCAACATCCTGAACTGGAGTGGTACATTTGTCACAGTCGATGAACCTACATTGACAGGTTATAATCATCCAAAGTCCAGATTTACCTTAGGGTTTACTCTTGGTGTTGTACATTCTTTGGGTTTTGACAAATGTGTAATGACGTATATCCACCATTACAGTATCACACAGAATATTTCCACTGCCGGAAACATCCTGTGTTCTGCTTCTTCATTCCCCTCTCCCACCTTACCCCTTGGCAGCCACTGACTTTTTTTAGAGTGACCATAGTTTTGCCTTTTCCAAAATGTCATACAGCTGGAATCATACAGCATGTAGCCTTTTAAGATTAGCTCCTTTCACTTAGTCACATGCATTTAAGGTTCTTCCATATCTTTTCATGCCTTGATTTCTTTTTAGCATTGGGTAATATTGTGTTGTCTGGATGTGCCACAACTTATTTATCCATTCACCTATTAAAAGACGTCTTGGTTCCTGCCAGGCTTTAAGAATTCTGAATAAAGCTGCGATAAACATTCATCTGCAGGTTTTTGTATAGCTGAACGTTTTCAGCTCATTTGGATAAATACCAAAGAGTGCATCTACCAACCGCAAATTAGAATGGATAAGCAATGAGGTCCTACTGTATAGCACCGGGAACTATACCCAGTCTCTTGAGACAGACTATGATGGAAGATAATAAGAGAAAATGAATGTGTATATATACATACACTTATATATGACTGGGTCACTCTTTGTACAGCAGAAATTGACATTACACTGTAAATCAACTATTCTCTAATAAAAATAAAATTTAAAAGAATTTAAACATGTCAATATTTGCAAACAAATACAGAAAATATTCAGAAAAAAAAAAAGAGTGCAAATGCTCTATCGTATATTAAGAGCATGGTTAATTTTGTAAGAAACTGCCAAACTAGCTTCCAAAGTGGCTGTCATTTTGCATTCCCACCAATTACAAATGAAAGTTCCTGTTGCTCCACATCCTCACCAGCATTTGCTATTGTCAGTGTTCTGAATTTCGGCTATTCTAACAGGTGTATAGTAGTATCTTGTTGTTTTAATTTGCATTTCCCTAATAATATATGATGTGGAGAATCTTTTCATATACCATCTGTATATCTTCTTTGGTGAGGTTCAGTTCTTTTGTCCATTTTAAAAATTGAATTATTCATTTTCATATTGTGAAATTGTAAGAGTTCTTTGTATATTTTGAACAGTGGTCCATTATCAGATATGTTTTTTGCAAATTTTTTTTCCCAATCTATGGCTTGTCTTCTCATTTTCTCTCTCTTTTTTTCGTTTGCTTTTTAGGACTGCACCCATGGCATGCAGAAGTTCTCAGGCTAGGGGCTGAATCAGAGCTGCAGCTGCTGGCCTACACCACAGCCACAGCAACAGGGGATCAAAGGCACATCTGCAACCTACACCACAGCTGATGGCAACTCTGGATCCTTAACCCACTGAGTGAGGCCAGGGATTGAATGCACATCCTCATGGATACTAGTCAGGTTCATTACTACTGAGCCACATCAAGAACTCCTTTTTGTGTGTGTGTGTGTGTACTTGCAGGATGCTTAAGTTCTTGGGTCTGAGATAAAACACATGCCTCTGCAGTAACCAGAGCCACTGCAGTTTAGATAATGCTGGGCCCTTAACCTGATGAGCCACAAGGGAACTCCACATTGTCTTAACATTGTGTTTCACAGAACTGAAGCTTTTAATTTTAATGAAGTCTAGCTTATTATTATTATTTCTTTCAGGGATTTTGGTTTTGGTGTTGTACTTAAGAAATTGTCACCTTACCCGAGGTAATCTAAGTGTTCTTTTATGTTATCTTCTAGGGATTTTAGAATTTTGCATTTTACATTTAAGTCTATGATCCATTTTCAGTTAAATTTTATAAGAAATATAACTAGAAATTTCTCTTTTTTGTATATGGATGTCCAGTTGTCCAAGTACCATTTGTTTACAGGATTATCTTTGCTCCATTTTATTGCTTCTTCTCCTTTGTCAAGGATCCATTAACTATATTTTTGTGGATCTATTTCCAGGCTCTCTATTCTGTTCCATTGTTTTATTTGTTTATTCTTTCATTAATCCCACTTGGTCATGGTATATAATAATTTTTATACAATGTTGGATTTGATTTGCTATTATTTTGTTGATGCTTTCTGCTTATATATTCCTGAGAGATATTGATCTATGGTTTCCTTTTTTTGCCATGTCTTTCTCTAGTTTTGGTATTAGGGTAATGCTGGCCACATAGAATGAGCTTGGAAATATACCCTCTCTTTCTATCTTCTGAAGAGATTGCAGAGACTTGGCATAATGTCTTCTTTAAGCGCTTCATAGAATCCACCAATGAATCTATCTGGCCCTGGTGCTTTCTATTTTAGAAGGATATAAGTTATTAACTCAATTTCTTTAATAGATATTGGCCTATTCAGATTGTCTATTTCCTTTTGTGTGAGTTTTGGCAGATTGTGTCTTTTGAGGAATTCGTTAATTTCATCCATGTTAAGAAATATGTAGCCATGGCATTGTTTGTAATATTCCTTTATTATCCTTTAATGTCCATAGGATTTTAATAGTGCTCCTTATTTCATTTCTTTAAAAATTTTTTTATTAAAGGATTGCTGATTTACTATGTTATATCAATTTCTGCTGTACAGTGAAGTGATTCAGTTATATACATTTAAATATATATTATTTTTATATTATTTTCCATTATGGTTTATCTTGGGATATTGAATATAGTTCTCTGTACTATATAGTAGGATCTGGTTGTTTTCATTTATAATATTAGTAATTTGTATCATCTCTTTTCTTAGTTAGTCTGGCAAGAATATTGATTTTTTTTTTGATCTTTTCAAAGGACCAACTTTTGGTTTTGTTGATTTTCTCCAGTGATTTCCTGTTTTCAATTTCATTGATTTCCTCTCTAACTTTTATTGTTTTCTTCTCTGTGCTTGCTTTGGGTTTATTTTGCTTTTGACCTTTGGAAGTGTCTATTGACACATCCTCAAACTCAGAGATTCTTTCTTTGGCCATATGCAGTCTACTAATGAGCCCATCGAAGGCATTTCTCATTTCTGTTACAGTGTTTTTGATGTATAGTGTTTCTTTTGTATTCTTTTTTAGAATTTCCATCTCTGCTTATATTATGCAGATATGCATTAATGTTTTTTCTTTACAGCCCTTAGCATGTTAATCATAGTCTTAAAAACCTCCTGTTCATAACTCCAGTATCTCTGCCATACTGAGTCTGGTTCTGATGCTTATTTTGTCTCTTCAAACTATTTTTTTTGCCATTTAGTATGCCTCATAATTTGTTGTTGAAAGTAAGACGTGGTGCACTGAATGAGAAGATTCTTTAGTGATATGCTGCTAAGATTTAGAGAGGAGGGACAGTTTCCTATTAGTCATATGACTAGGTCTCAGTCTTTTAATAAGCCTATAAAATTTACCAGCATTTGTCAGTCCTCCCCCCATCATCGGAGGTGGGATAGGATGGCTGAAGGGAATTGGAGTTGGGTATTTCCCTTCTTCCCAAATCAGGCATTTCTCTTTCCCCATGTGGAAGGCTAGAGTAAGCTGAAATTGAGTATCTCATTTCCCCCATGTCAGTTAGGCTCCAATAAAACTCCAGTAGGTTAGGCTCTGGTAAAATAGATTCTCTTGAAGGTAAGTCTGGTTAAGAAGAACAGGATGCTCTGGACCATTTGAAAATGGCTACTTTCCTTCTCTTCCCACCAGAAGCCTAAGGGAATTTTCCTTTTTCCCTCACTATAAGAAGGTGGTAGAGCTCCAGGAGATAAAACTCATGAAAGTGTGGGGTCTCCCCTGGAGTTTCTGACTCACAGAATTGTCCACACTAGGCCTCCGGTAATTCATCAATTACAATTCAGGTTTTCCTGCCCCCGTACTGATTCCTGTGGAGGTTTCCGCTTATGTAAGCTGTGATTCTCTGTATCTGTCTGTCTTTCTCTCCAATTTTGAGGGCAGTATTTTACTGTGCGACCTAACTTCATTTGTGGATCTAAGAAGAGCTGTTGACTTTTCAGTTTATTTAGCTTTTTACTTTTTATCAGGATGGAGTGTGAACTTCGGAGCTCTTTACGTGCTGGACAGGAAACCAGCAGTTCCTGTTGCGTATTTAATGCCACCTTTCAATGTAGATGTTATCTCTGCAATGTTTAGATTAAAAACTTTAAAAACGGAAAAAGGAATCTGACCTGTGGTAAAGAGTGAATGCTTACTGAAACATTGGGGGGGCTAGAAAGATAATTGTCTGTTAACTCTACAATTGATCGACTAGTTATCATTCTCCCCTAGGCAAGGGTTACATTTTGGTAATCAAAGGACTTTGACCTCAATGGGTAGAACAATAATGGCTCACTTTCAGAAGACAGGGACTACACCTCAAGCCATTCTTATTTATTTCCACTTGCCTCCATTTCTGCATCCTCATCACCTTCTCTTATACTATTAAAAGATGCCACTGTTGGCAGAGTCCTCTGTGCGTGGAAGAGTGATTGGAGTCTCAAAAGTGAGAGTTTTCTCTACGCTCATGTGTGTAAGGAGATCTAGCTGCCATTTCTGTGGCCTTTCACAATTTACAGCTTTAAAGCTCTATTCCCATTTGCAGGCTGTCTCTCTCCAACTTCCTTCCAACTCTTCCCCAACACAAATCATCTGCTTCAACCAGGCCAGTCTTCAAACTCTCCTTGGCATGCCATGTTCATTCCCAGCTTCTGCCATTGTTCATATCGTCTGTTCTTCCAAGAAGCCCTCTGTTACCCTCTCCTGCCCTCCTTCAGTATCTGTCTGGCTTAAATCCAGACTTCTCTGTGAAACTCTCCAGTACCTTGGCCTTTTTGGACTTATTCTGACACTTCTAGTCAGCATCACAGCATTTAGCCTATTCGTTTTATTTTATAGCTTCCTCTGGTTTATGTATTGAAGTCTTGTCTTCACAATAAGAGATTATATCTTATGACTCTTTCACATGCCCCATGGCACCTAGTACAGTGGAAGGCACATCATTGTAACTTCTGCTTGTTGATGATTTGCTTGACTGTTATCTGGAGGATGTCTAAAGTTCCACTGTAATGGGAAAATTCTCAGAGCTCTGCTTTACTTTGACTTGATGGCATTTTCCAAGGGTCAAGGGGACTACGTGTTTATAGTTACCCAACTTGCACTTGCTATGTGGAAACTGTTAGAATGTGCATCAGATCTAGTATAATTCCACCTACCTTCATTCTAAGACCTCTTTTTTTGATGATCCTGGTTTTTCATTTGATTTTAAAGACAATGATGATAGAGTTTTTAAAGAAACCCTAGGAGTTCCCATCGCAGCTCAGCGGTAACAAACCCGACAAGCATCCATGAGGATGCGGGTTCAATCTGTGGACTCACTCAGTGGGTTAAATGATCTGGCGTTGCTGTGAGCTGTGGTATAGGTTGCAGACACGGCTCAGATCGTACGCTGCTGTGGCAGTGGTATAGGCTGGCAGCTACAGCTCCCATTCAACTCCTAGCCTAGGAACTTCCATATGCTGTGGGTGCAGCCCTAAAAAGGCAAAAATAAACAGAGAGAGAAAGAAAGAAAGAAAGAAACCCTAGACCCAATGCTGAAGTTCTTTGGACTGATCTAAAGACTTATGTTGCTTTAACACTATTCCTGCTTATTTAATCTCCTGAGACACTGATTTTTTTAAAAAAATATTTTATTTTATTTATTTTTATTTTTATTTTTTTTGTCTTTTGTCTTTTTGTTGTTGTTGTTGCTATTTCTTGGGCCGCTCCCGCGGCATATGGAGGTTCCCAGGCTAGGGGTTGAATCGGAGCTGTAGCCACCGGCCTACACCAGAGCCACAGCAACGTGGGATCCGAGCCGCATCTGCAACCTACACCACAGCTCACGGCAACGCCGGATCGTTAACCCACTGAGCAAGGGCAGGGACCGAACCCGCAACCTCATGGTTCCTAGTCGGATTCGTTAACCACTGCGCCACGACAGGAACTCCTAAAAAAATATTTTAAATCATTATTTTTAATTATAGTTGGTTTACAATGTTGTGCCAATTTCTACTGTACAGTAGGTGACCCAGTCACACATGATGTTATAATTTTGGTTTTCTGCTTTGTCTAGATAGCAGAATTTGTCACTCATTTTTGCTAGTTTGTCTCCATGATTATCCTAGGATGCTATGTAATGTTTCCATTGATATAGCTAGTATATGACTTCAGTAGTATTTGATTTATTTTCTTGATCATTTGCATGTTATTTTGTTAATGTTTTCCATGGCACATATTCAGACTACAGGAGCGCTTGGATCTTGTATGAATTGCATGTTAATTGAGATGCAGATTGGAAGCTTACTCCAAAGACAAGTTTCCAAATTTCTTGTTGGGTTATTAGTCTTGGCTGCCAAAGATAAAGATGAACTTACTGCACATTCTTTTTTTTTTACATCCTTAATGATAGAGGGGAATGGCCAGAATACCAATATCTACAATATAACTAATTGTATTACTATGGGATCTTAAATGGATCTCATCTGAATCCTAGCGATGAGACATGTGACTAAAGTATAGGAAATTTGTTCTAAATCTTTTGTCAGTTGATAATATGGTCTAGAAAGAAATCTTGGTGTTCACTGAAATTTTTCTGTATCTGTCACAATGCAAAAAGCAAGAAAGCCTGTTATTTCACATTAGCTAAACAGTTCAAAGCAAAAGAGACGAGGAGCAAAATAATGTTATATTTATCCAAGAATTGAAAAAGTCTGGAATTTCAGCAAAGCAATGATTTGAAGTGATCTACTTTCATAAAAAGAAACATTGGTCAATGAAAGAAGCAAGTGACTTGCTGTGAGAAGTGTTTATAAAGGATATTTAGGGCTTATCACGGGGGATAAAGCTAGATAACCCTTTCGAAGGAGGAGTGTCCTTATTGACTTAAGAGACTATCTGAGGAAGACTAACTCTTGGGAATTTACAGAGGATGAGAACTATAGCCAGTTAATATGACATTAGATAAGATAACTCGAAGGACTCTCAGTGGAAATTGCAGTAGAATTCCTTTAGATCTGGGGAATGATGGCTTAGGCCTGGAGCAGCAGCAGTATTCTACAATGGAGGTAGGCTTAAGAAGTGTCAGGTTTTTATCAGAAGTGAGACCTAGAAGACAGGAATTATGTAACACAAATAAGTCAGACTTTTCCAGCTGGTGAGATGAGATCACATGGACTCTACAATCCAAATTTCATCAGCTGCAAAGCCCCACCTGTTCACAGAGGAATTTAACCCCCTTCCTAAGACTCTCCAGGTATTTCTAGCCATCCTTAGCAGGAGGGTTTACCAAATGTGTTGAGACAATATCACTCATATTCATTTTTTTTTGTCTTTTATAGGGCCACACCCACAGCATATGGATGTTCCCAGGCTAGGGTCTAATTGGAGCTGCTGCCGCCAGCCTATGCCAGAGCCACAGCCACGCCAGATCCAAGCCTCATCTACGACCTACACCACAGCTCACGACAACGCCGGATCCTTAACCCACTGAGCGAGGCCAGGGATCGAACCCTCAGCCTCATGGTTCCTAGTTGGATTCCTTTCCGCCGCGCCACAATGGGAACTCCAATCACTCCTATTCTTATAGTCCACCAGACAAGTCACCTCATCACTGCCTCTGTTGCCCATACCTTTCATGCAAATAGCTCTGTGCTTCCAGTCCCGAGGTATTGCGATCTGGGGCCCTTACCTGACTTTATATTAATTTGATCGATTTGGCCCTAAATAGCAATATTTGAGCCCAGAACTAGTGAAGGTCCTTCAAGAAAATGGTTTATTCAGGTTTTGGCTCTATCTTCTCTATTGAGCTGGAATCCAAAGGACTAGCCTGAGCAACAATCCGACCTCTTTCTCTGTTCTTTCAAGCTCTCTCTCTGTCTTCTGTGTGCCCCAGGCAAAAAAATCACAAGCAAACCCCCAGCTTATCACTCCTTCTTCAGCCAAAACCCCAAAGTCTCCATGCATGGAGACTTATGCTAATAGGTAAAGGAAGGCATAGGGGAAAGTGTCAGCTGATTTCTTTCAAAGGTCTAGCACTAGCTTCAGCTTAGTCAAGATAGTCTGTTACACGTATACTAAAAACATAGGCTATGTTTCTTTTAGGGTAGAAATGGGAAGAGCGTATCTGAGGAAGGAAACAGTGGTATAAAAGGAACCACTACTTCAGAAAGAAAATTAAACCTTTAAAGAGTTAGTGACTCTTGGCCATTCTTTCGTACTGCTCTCTTTCATTTCTCTCAGGTTTAATTTCAATACTGAATTTAACTCTTTTGTTCCTTCATCTTTAGATCCAGAGAGGGATAGAAATTAATTAGTATTCATGACTGAACAACCATGAGTTAAGATGGGTTTTCATTGCAAAATGCTATCTATGGTGGCATTCCTATTGTGGCACAAGCGGAAATGAGCCCGACTAGTATCCATGAGGATGCAGGTTCGATCCCTGGCCTCGCTCAGTGGGTCGAGGATCTGGCATTGCCGTGAGCTGTGGTGTAGCTAGCAGACATGGCTTGGATCCCATGTTGCTGTGGCTCTGGTATAGGCCAGAAGCTGTAGCTGCAACTGGACCCCTAGCCTGGAAACTTCTATATGCCTCAGGTGTGGCCCTAAAAAAGCAAGCAAGCAAATGAACAAGCAAAAACTACAAAATGCTGGAGTTCCCGTTGTGGCACAGTGGTTAACGAATCTGACTAGGAACCATGAAGTTGCAGGTTCGACCCCTGGCCTCGCTCAGTGGGTTAAGGATCCGGTGTTGCCCTGAGCTGTGGTGTAGATTGCAGATGCGGCTCGGATCCTGCATTGCTACAGCTCCGATGGCTACAGCTCCGATTCGACCCCTAGCCTGGGAACCTCCATATGCAGCGAGAGCGGCCCAAGAAATGGCAAAAAGACAAAAAACAAAAACAAAAACCAAAAAACTACAAAATGCTATGGAAAGTGATTGATGACATTGAGTTTGGTAGACATCTTTGCCTTAAATTAATTGGATTTCATGTCTAAATCAGAAGACTTCTGTTCCAGAATTCAGTGGAATATCCTTTTAGGCAAAGCAGCCTTATTATGAAGATAATATCACTCTCAAACTACAGTTATTACAACAGTGAAGACATGCAAGTAATTGCCCCCTCCCCCACCATTCCTGAAGCAGAGAAAGGATTATTGCAGGGCCAAGCAGAGAGAACTGGTAGATCATGTTCAAAAGACCTGAACTCCACAAGTAACCCCTTTAAGTTAGTCACCTCACTATGAAGATTCTAAAATCGTAAACAAGAAACAAATAGCTGGACAATTACCCCATATATTGAAGTAGAAGAATTCACAGACTTGATTTGTTAGATATTGTTACCCCCGAAGGAATTGACAATGAACCCCACTTCAGTTAGTATGTTGCGAATTGCCAGGCAAAGTGGAGAGGAGGAATGTTCTGGAAGCTGTGGATGAGGACTCAGGAGATTTTACAATTATAAGAAAAATTCTTGAGCATCAAGAGTTGCTGACAATATACCAAAGAATCTGGATTTTAATTTAATATTTGGAAAAATATTAAAAAGAACGGAAAGTGCTATAACAGCAACAACAAAAATGGTTAGATTGATCTAGAACTGTGCTTCTCATTGGGGGAGATTTTGCCACCTAGGGGAATTTGACAATGTTTGCAGACATTTAAAAAATAACCTTTTAAACTTTGGTGAGGCTTTAGAGTTTAAAAAAATGTTGCAAACACAGTACAGAGACTTCCTGAACATCTCTTGTTAGTTTTCCCAATTGTTAACATCTCACATTAGTATAATATATTGTTACAACTAAAGAAACAATATTAGCAAATACAGTTTTTGTCCTATTCAGATTTCCTTAGTTGTTATCTAATGTCTTTTTTTTTGTTGTTGTTTCTGTTTCAATATTCTATGAAGGAAACCACATGGTGTTAATTGTCATGATCCTTAGCCTTCTCTAAGTGACAGTTTCTCAGACTTTCCTTGCTTTTGATGATCTTGGCAATTTTGATGCGTACAGCTCAGGTGTTTTGTAGAATGGCCCTACAGTTGTGCTTTGCCTGATGTTATTCTCATGATTAGACTGGATTTGGGGGGTTTTAAGGTATGCAGTGCCATTCTCTTCACATCGTATCTAAGGCTATCAACATGACTTATCACTAATGGTGTTTATCTTGACCACCTGTGTAAGATCGTATTTGTGAAGTTTCTTCACTATAAAGTTATTTTCCCCCTGCAACCCATAATCTATTCTTTGAAAGCAAGTTGCTTGCTTGTGTAACCCTCACTTGCAGGGTGAGTAGTTTTGCTTCATCTCATCGAAGAAAGAGTGTCTATGTAAATTACATGGAATTCTGTTTGGGAGGTTTGTGTCTTCTCCCACATTTATTAATTCACCATTCATTTACATTATTATGGACTCCTAGATATTTATTACAGACATTTAGAATTTTTTTTTTCCTTTTTAGGGCCATGGCATATGGAGGTTCCCAGGCTAGGGGTCGAATCGAAGCTACAGCTGCATTCCTTCACCAGAGCCACAGCAAAGCCAGATCTGAGCCGCATCTGAGACCCTACACCACAGCTCACGGCAACACCAGATCCTTAACCCACTGAGCGAGGCCAGGGATCAAACCCGCCACCTCATGGTTCCTAGTCGGATTCGTTTCCGCTGCACCAAGATGGGAACTCCAACATTTAGATTTTTATAATGGACTGGTTAAGGGTGCTTATGGCATCCAGTGGGAAGAAACCAACTGGTCCTATAATGAACAGGACAGATCTGAAAATCTTGGATGTTCTATGTTAGATATTGCCTATGGAAATGCAGGTCTAATTTTATAATTGAAGTCAGTGAATAAAAGTTCTGTTTGCAGTGAACTCTGTTGGAATGCATAAGGGGAATCATTCTTTTGGTGTTATATAGACATAAAGTAGGAGATTTAGTCTCTCTAAGGCTGTGTATAAACAAAATGAACTGGGAAGTTGAGGCAGCTACCCAGACTGTTCAAATCCAGTGGCATCCTCCACCTCCTGCCCTGCTATTGAAAATTTCTGACTCAGAGTCGTGGCGTGGTGGTTAACGAATCCCACTAGGAACCATGAGGTTTCGGGTTCAGTTCCTACCCTTGCTCAGTGGGTTAAGAATTGGGCGTTGCTGTGAGCTGTGGTGTAAGTCGTAGAACACGGCTTGGATCCTGCATTGCTGTGGCTGTGGTGTAGGCTGGCGGCTACAGCTCCAATTCGAACCCTAGGCTGGGAACCTCCATATGCCACTGGAGCGGCCCCAGAAAAGCCAAAAAGACAAAAATAATAATAATAATAATAATAATTAAAATTTTATTCCTGAGTATTTTTCCCATTTAAAAGAAATGGGAAAACCTTGAGGACAGATGAAAACATCAAGGCTTAAAATATTAGGGTTTTTTTTTTTTTTTTTGTCTTTTCTAAGGCCACACCCGTGGCATATAGAGGTTCCTAGGCTAGGGGTCTAATTGGAGCTGTAGCCACAGGCCTACACCACAGCCACAGCAACGTGGGATCCGAACCGCATCTTCGACTTACACCACCGCTTCATGGCAACGCCCGATCCTTAACCCACTGAGTGAGGCCAGGGATCCAACCCACAACCTCATGGTTCCTAGTCGGATTTGTTAACCACTGAGCCACGACGGGAACTCCAAATTAGTAGGTTTTAAGACTTAAGGTCTCTAGCAGAGATTGAAAACATTCACTCTTAGAAAACAAGCCAAAAGAAGTGAACAAGAAAAACACCTCACAACTCACTGAACATAGACTTTAACCCTGGGGGACACTGTCTATTCAGTTTTATTTTCTCAAATATTACTATCAGCATTGAAATACTACTGAGATATTATTGTTTTCTTTGATGCTTCATTTCATGGAAAACAAAGGTGTGTTTTAATTTTTAAATTTTATTGAAGTCGAGTTGATTTACACTGTTGTGATCATTTCTGCTGTACAACAAAGGGATTCAGTTATACATATACATACATTCATTCTTTTTCAGATTCTTTTCCCATATAGGTTATCACAGAATATTGGGTAAAGTTCCCTGTGCTATACCCTACTTTAATTTATTTTTTTCATTTATTGTTTTGGAAAACAGAAAATTTATAATCTTTTGCTTTGTTCTTTCAGTGCATATATTTTTTTTTTTGACAATGCTGGATCCTTAACCCACTGAGCAAGGCCAAGGATCAAACCTGCATCCTCATGGATACTAGTCAGATTCGTTTCCACTGAGCCACAACGGGAACTCATCAATGCAGATTTTTTATAATAGTTTAGTGAGGTAAAATTCACATTGTATAAAATCAACTATTTTAAAGTATGCGATTCAGTGGCATTTAGCCCATTCACAATGTTGTGCAACTGTCCCCTCTGCCTAGTTCCAAAACATTTCCAGAACTCCAAAGTAAAACCCTGTACCCATTAAGAAGTGTCCCCTCTTCCTTTGGCTCCTGATATCCAATTTTCCTCATTCTATCTCTGTGGATTTCTCTATTCTGGACATTCCATATAAGTGGAGTTAGACATTATGTAACGTCTTGTGTCTGGCCTTTTCACTTGACATTGTTAAGGTTCATCCATGTTGTCACACATATCAGTGTGTTGTCCATTTTTATGGCCAAATAATATTCCATTGTATGGTTATCCCACATTTTGTTTATCCATTCGTAAAATAATACACCTTTGGAATGTTTCCACTTTTTTGGCTATTGTGGATAATATTACTGTGAACATGGGTTGTACATGTATTTGTTCAATTACCTATTTTCAGTTATTTTGGGTATATGCCTAGGAGTGGAATTGTTGGAGAATATGGAAATTCTACATTTCCCTTTTTGAGGAACTGCTGAACTATTTTGCACAGCTGTACCATTTGGTACTCCCACTAATAATGTAGGAGGGTTCCAATTTCTCCATCTCCTTGTCAACGCTTGTTATTTTCCTTTTTTGTAATAGCCTCCCTAGTGGGAGAGCAGTGATACCTCATTGTGGTTTGGAGTTACAATTCTTAATGACAAATGATGTAGAGCATCTTTTCCTGTGTTTATTGTACGTTTTCCATGTAGATTATTTCTGACTTTAGAATATTTCTGAACTTTGACAGTTCCTTTTACATAATACAGAAGCTAGAAAGATCAGAGGTGAACAGGAATGAGAGATCTAGTGTTATAAAATGATATTTGGCAGATGCCCCAAATATCTTCTTGGCCTCAACTCCTGAGAATGTCACCTTTTCCATAACACTGGCAAGTTCCCTTCTGATATCAGGTCTTACTGGCCTTGAATATTTGCTGAGACAGTTAAATGGACTAGCAGGAATGTCATAGAGTGGCAGATAGGAAATACAGGAGGCGTGTAGATGGGGGCAAGCTGACCATCAACTCCATGGATCCATTGGGTAAGGAGGAGGTTGCAACCTGGATTAGACCTTTGTAGAGAAGATTGACCACATGTATTGGATTGACCAAGATCGACAAATGTGTTGGAAAAGTTTGCTATTTTTCCCTTAACAAATGAGATAATGGAGAAGAAATCATCTTTCCCTTCAAAATTTCCACTTGTTTTCTCAGACATATTCCACGTAAATTGAACAGGCCATATTGTCCTGTTTTTTTCCTAGATATCCCTGACTTTAAAAAAAAAAATTGAAGCAGGTCAGGGCACTTTAATAACTGTGGTTAGGGTAATTTTGCTTTATAGTTTGATTACCAAACCTTTGGGAAGTTGATATGAGGTAGGCAACGTAGCAAAATAGGATGAGCTTTGCGCCCAGTCAGGAGATCCGTGTCCTAGTCACCAGTTCTAAAATAACTAGCTTTGCAACCTTGGATAAGTGATTTAACCTCTCGAAGCCCCGATTTCCTCATTTGTAAATAGATGAATGTTTGGACTCTAGATAGTCTTTAAGAAGTTCACGTGTTGTGCTAGATTTCAAAGGCAACGAAGAGCTTTCTTTGTTTGCCTATATAAAAATTAAAGCTGTTGCTTCAGTTCAAACCTGTGTCAACAGGGTAAGCTAAAAAAGAAAAAAAAAAAAAAAAAAAGGCCCAGAGGCACAGACTTTCAAGTTCTGAAGCTTCACTGCTCCTCTTTGTGTACTGGCTAAGTGCCTCGGTACTTTCTACATGTGATGATCTGTTCTCTGCCCTGAGGTTTCTTAATCAACGTTTTGCAATGTGTGTTGTAGATGTTTGTTTATTAAACATAGTTAACTGGCTCAGACTCATAGCACTATTTCCTAGTCAGTGGCTAAAACATTTCTCATCTCCTGAACTTTCCGAGTCTTAAATTCCATAACTTCTGTGACCTCAAATGATGATACTATGACTTTCACTTAATCTGATGATGCATTTTATTTTCTGAAGGAAGATACTGGGTTTCGAAATGCCCTCCCCACCCCCCTTAACTTGTAGGAAAAGATTATACTAAATGGTAAGGGGATTCTGCCTTGTCACTGTGGAGTCTCTTTCCAGGCTTTCTAAACACAGGACCCAGGGAGCTCTGGGTCTTTTCATTGCCAGGAGAGTACAATTGGCAACTTTAGTCCCTGATGAAGTGTCAAGAGCTTACGATCTATCTGGGAAGTGTTATGTTACATTTAGATAAGGCATAGCCTAAGCTTGTTGGTAATCTTGGGATTAAAATACAAAGCCAATGGATGAGTCTAGTCATCTCAGATGAGAGGAGCTGACGTGGCATCTGCATTAGTATTTATTTCCAATTTTAGAGTTTTCTCACATGAAAAACTGTAGTAGATAAGATAAAGGCTCCATCAAAATTTATGGTCACAGGACTTTACCGGAAAACTGATCTCTTCTGCATTAGCTTAAGACCTGTTTTTGATATATTTATCACCCCTTGACTGTATCTTTTTTGTTCATTTACAAGTATAACTTTGCATCGTATTTTTCTTGGGTTTCTGAATTTCGTCTTTTTCGAAGTCCTAGGTCAGCTTGTTTATTTCCCCAAAAGCAGCAGCTTCTGCAGAATGCTGGGAAACAGGGTAGAGTATGGGGTGTGGGGGAGGGAGGTGTGATTAAAGCTGGGGGGACTTTTAAGATTAGTGTGTCCTGTTCATTTAAACTGCCTCTCTCAACGTTTGTTTTGTTTTTTTTTTTTTCCTACGACAGAATATTAAAATCTTGTACTCCTGCCAAAAAAATTCCCAAACTCAAATCCTAACAAAAGAAACAACCTCTCTACCCGGAGTCAAACACTATTTAGTTTGTTGGTGATTTCTTTCAAGAATCATTTAAAATCACCTTTGTGATTTTACAGCATAAGTACATGCATTTGTTTACTTATTGGCATCTATTTATAAATAAGACTCTTACTACAAAGTAGTATTTTCAATTTCTTTTGGAAATCAGAGGCAAAGTGTTTCGGTGATATGAGTCAATTCTGTTGAAATGTGTCATTTGATTCAGTAAGTCTAGAACTAGGAGTTTTTCTAAGAAAATAATTAGGGAGATACAAATCTATGTTCAAGAATGTGCACAGCAGCATCATTTATAGTACCAGAAAAATTTATGAACTGACCTAAATGTCTGGCAAGCAATAGGTGACTAGTTAAATAAATTATGTGACTTCCATATGCTGGAGTATTACGAGGCCCTAAACATTGGTTTTAAATAATTTTCAGTAACATGGGGAGACTCATGTTAAATGTCAAGTGATAAAAAGGACATGATATCTAATTTTGTTGTTCTTTGTATTTTATTTTATTTCATTTTTTGGTCTTTTTGTCTTTTCCAGGGCTGTACCCGTGACATACGGAGATTCCCAGGTTAGGGGTCCAATCGGTGCTGTAGCCGCCGGCCTACTCCACAGCCATGGCAATGCCAGATCTGAGCCGAGTCTGCAACCTACACCACAGCTCATGGCAACGCCAGATCCTCAACCTACTGATCGAGGCCGGGAATCAAACCCACAACCTCATGGTTCCTAGTCGGATTAACCACTGAGCCACGACAGGAACTCCCACAATATCTAATTTTGGAAGAAATATGCATAAGAAGAAACTGATAAAAATATATCAAAATATTAAGAGTGGTTCTCCCAATGCAGCAGAATTGCAGATTTGAAAACCATTCTTTAGGAAGTTCCCTGGTGGCCTGGTGGTTAAGGATCCAGCACTGTCACTGCTGTGGCTTGGGTTGCTGCTTTGGCATGGGTTCAGTCCCTGGCCAGGGAACTTCCACATGATGTGGTAGTATGCCCCCCCAAAAAAGCATTCTTTACACATTTTTGGTGTTTTCCATATTTTCTATAATGAGTAGTTATTACTTTTTTTAGAAAAATACAAACCAATGTCAAACATTTTAACAAAAGCAAGTTAACGAGATGGCATTGTTTGCCTATCAGATTGGCAAGATTTTTGAAGACTGATAATATTCAATGTTTTCAAGAATATAAGGAAGGTGGTGTTCATATACTCTAAGTAGGAGTGTTAATTTGGCCCTTTTAAAAGACAATTGGACAGTATCTTTTAAAATTTAAAACAGACAGGAGTTCCCGTCGTGGCTCAGTGGTTAACGAATCCAACTAGGAACCTTGAGATTGCGGGTTCGATCCCTGGCCTTGCTCAGTGGGTTAAGGATCCGGCGTTGCTGTGAGCTGTGGTGTAGGTTGCAGACGCAGCTCGGATCTCGAGATGCTGTGACTCTGGCGTAGGCCAGTGGCTACAGCTCTGATTCAACCCCTAGCCTGGGAACCTCCATAAGCCATGGGAGCGGCCCTAGAAATGTCAAAAAGACAAAAAGACCAAAAAAAAAAAATTTAAAACGGACATACTCTTTGACCCAGCATCATTTCCACTTATAGGGCTCCACTATAGAGATGCTTGAACAAATACACAAAGAGATATGCATAGGGATATCAACTGGAGTATGGTGAAAAATTAGGGAAAAACCCTGAATGTACATCAATAGGGATCTGATTAGTACATTGTGGTATATCCATACTGTAGAATACTGTGTAACAGGGAAAAAGGATGAGGTATAATTCTTTATTATCTATCTACATACAAACATAATGACATGGAATGATGTTTATGATATACTATTAAGTGAATAAAAGAAATTTGTAGAGCAATATGCATAATCTCATTTTGGAAAAATAAATGTATATATGTGCACAGCAAACATTTGGAAAGATAGATACCAGATTCTTCACAGTTACACCTGTGGAGAGAGATCAGAGATTCTTTACTTAATATACTTCTTTTTTTTTTTTTTTTTGGTCTTTTGTTTGTTGAGGTCCACGCCCATGGCATATGGAGGTTTGAAGACTAGGGGTCCAATCAGAGCTACAGCTGCCGGCCTACACCACAGCCACAGCAACGAGGGATCCAAGCCGCCTCTGTGACCTACACCACAGCTCACGGCAATGCCCGATCCTTAACTGCGAGGCCAGGGATCGAACCTGTGTCCTCATGGATACGCTTCGGGTTCCTTAACCACTGAGCCACGACGTGAACTCCCACATACTTCTACTGGGACAAAAGATGTGAACATGTACTTTGTTTGCAATAAAATGATAATAAAGAGACAATCAGTGGAATGTGGGGCTTACTGTGTGAAAGTCTCCTGTGTAAACAGCCCTTCAGGAATATATTAGTCCATGTACAGTGTTGTAGAGCTTCAGAGAGTTTGGCCACCTCCACATAGAATTTAATCTGTGCCGTGGCTCAATAAAGAAAAAGACTCACAGGCAGGAACTGATTCATAAACCGATCTAGACAGCCATACCAAAATTTTGCCCAGTGGCAACAAAATCAGATTTGTTCAACTCTTTCATAAATTCCATTTAAATGAGCTTGCAGAAACTTGAGGTTAGCCACCGATTCTGAAAGCTGCCTGTATAGATGGATTAGACATATATCATAGCTAAAAGTGACTCTCAAAATCTATGAGTTCACCTTCAAGGTATTTGCTTTAAACGTCCTTTTGTAGGAGAGATTTTCCCTAGGTCTAATATAGAGGTGGAATGTTCCAAAATGAGATTTTGCTTGTCTCTTAGATGGGTTTATGTGATAATGAGATGGATATGAAACACATTGCTTATTAAGCCATATGTATATTTCCTCTGGAATAATAACAGTATCTACCTCATAGGCTCATTGGGAGGGTAAAATGAAAATACCTGCAAAGAGTTTGGGGACGCACCTGGCACATACTAAGGACTCAAAATAATTGGTGGCCATCATTATCCAATCAGTGGGTAAATATTTTCCATTTAAATAACAATAACTTGACCTGTACCAGGTCCCATATATGGTTCAAGTGAAGAAGACAGTTTTCTTACAGTATTTAGTGAATTTGGTAAAGTCACAGGATACAAAATTAATACACAGAAATTGACTGCATTTCTATACACTAACAATGAAAGATCAGAAAGAGAAATTAGGGAAGCAATCCCATTTACCATTGCATCCAAAAGAATAAAATACTTAGGAGTTCCCAGTTGTGGTGCAGTGGTTAACGAATCCAACTAGGAACCATGAGGTTGCGGGTTTGGTCCCTGGCCTTGCTCAGTGGGTTAAGGATCCGGCGTTGCTGTGAGCTGTGGTGTAGGTCACAGATGCGGCTCGGATCTGGCGTTGCTGTGGCTCTGGTGTTGGCCGGTGGCTACAGCTCTGATTTGACCCCTAGTCTGGGAACCTCCATATACTTAGAAATGGGAGCAGCCCTAGAAATGGCAAAAAGACAAAAAAAAAAAAAGAATAAAATACTTAGGAATAAACCTACCTAAAGAGACAAAAGACCTGTACTCTGAAAACTATAAGACACTGATGAAAGAAATCAAAGATGACACAAAGAGATGGAAAGACATACCATGCTCTTGGATTGGAAGAGTCAATATTATCAAAATGACTATACTACCCAAGGCAATCTACAGATTCAATACAATCCCTATCAAATTACCAAGGACATTTTTCACAGAACTTGAACAAAATACTTAAGTTTGTTTGGAAGCACGAAAAACCCAGGATAGCCAAAGACATCCTGAAAAAGAAAAATGGAGCTGGAGGAATCAGGCGCCCTGACTTCAGACTACAGTACAAAGCAACAGTCATCAAAACCACATGGTACTGGCACAAAGACAGAAATATAGATCAGTGGAACAGGATAGAAAGCCCAGAATTAAACCCATGCACCTACAGCCAACTCATCTAGGACAAAGGAGGCAAGGATATACAATGGAGAAAGGACAGTTTGTTCAATAAGGTGCTGGGAAAACTGGACAGCCACATGGAAAAGAATGAAATTAGAACACTCCCTAACACCATACACAAACAGAAACTCAAAATGGATTAAAGATCTAGATATAAGACCAGATACTATAAAACTCTTAGGGGAAAACATAGGCCATACATTCTCCTACATAAACGACAGCAACATCTTCTCAGATCCACCTGTTTAGAGTAATGACAACAATAATAATTCCACTGCTGGGCATCTACCCAGAGAAAACCACGACTCACAAAGACGCATGTTCATTGCAGCACTATTTACAATAGCCAAGACATGGAAACAACCTAAATGCCCATCAACAGAGGAGTGGATCAAGAAGAGGTGGTACATATACACAATGGAATATGACTCAGCCATTAAAAAGAACGAAATACTGGCATTTTTTGCAACATGGATGGACCTAGAAACTATCAATGCTAAGTGAGGTCAGCCATACAATGAGACACCAACATCGAATGCTTTCACTGACATGTGGAATCTGAAAAAAGGACAGACTGAACTTCTTTGCAGAACATATGCTGACTCACAGGCACTGAAAAACTTATGATCTCCAGAGGAGACAGTTTGGGGGGTGGGGGGATGTGTCTGAGCTGTGTTATGGAAATCCTGTGAAATCAGATTGTGATAATCATTATACAACTACAGATGTGATAAATTCATTTGAGTAATAAAAAAAATTAAAATTAAAAAAAATAAACAAATGGGACTTAATTAAACTTAAAAGTTTCTGCACAGTAAAGGAAACCTTAAAAAAAATAAAAAGAAAACCCACAGAATGGGAGAAAATATTTGCAAATGAATCAACTGAAAAGGGATTAATCTCCAAAATTTATAAACACCACCTACAGCTCAATACCAAATCTTCTTATATGTAAAAAAGAAAGTAAAAAAAGAGAGATTTAAGGTGACTTATGATAGTCGATGACCTTTCCCCCTAACATTACTGTGCCTGAATCACTACAGAAAATGGGCAAAAATATACAAAGGTAACATTTTTGCAGATTTGATGACTACCACTGCCCATTTCACTTGCTTCAGGCCTTATGGATAATAGGAATATTTTTAGGAAGGTTGCTAAATTAATTTGCAAGGATACCGTGGAGGATTTTAATTAATTAATTAATTAACTAATTTTTGGCTGTGCTCTGTGGCAGGTGGCAGTTCCATGGGACAGAGGTTGAACCCATGCCACAGCAGTAACCTGAGCTACAGTAGTGGCAACACTGGATCCTTAACCCACTGAACCACCAGGGAACTCCAAGATTTTATTTAGAGGGGATAAGAATTTTTTTTTTTGTCTTTTTAGGGCCACACCCATGGCATATAGAAGTTCCTAGGTTAGGGGTCAAATCCAGCTACAGCTGCTGGCCTACGAAACAGCCACAGCAACCCGAGATCAGAGCTGCCTCTGCAAGCTACATCACAGCTCATGGCAACGCTGGATCCTTAACCCACTGAGCGGGGCCAGGGATCGAACCTGCAAACTCATGGTTACTAGTTGGATTTGTTTCCGTTGCGCCAAGACGGGAACTCCAGGAATTTGTTTTTTAAAAGATAAAGAATGAGTTAATGAGAGACAAGGAAGTCAAGTTTCATTAAAACCCTGTTGGGATTTTGATTTAGACCACACTGATTTTATGGATGAACTTGGGAAGAATCCAGTGTTTACTGTGTCTTCCCATTCAGACTCTTTAGATGTCATTTCATTTCTTTCAGTTTTTCAACTAATTTAAAGGACAGAGAAATATACTGGAATGAAAAGAAATAGTTATCTGAAAAAAGTCATTTCTCCAAGAATGATATTAAATCTAGCTACTATGGCTTTGACCATTTTTGAAAGGAGTAGCTTAGGTTATTATTTATGTTCACAGTGAGATCATCTTTTGTCTAGGTTTCTGATTTCACCAGTTGTTTCAGACACGCCATTGAAGACAATATTTGGCTTGGTTATTGGGTCTGAAAAAAAAATAAGGTCTTATGAATGACAAAGCATAACATCACTTGCCTATGCAAATATTATTATAAAGTCTTGCTGCTTGCAGTTGGACCAAGGGGGAAATTATTATTTTACAAACATGTGAAGTATGTTTAACATGCAAAGGCTTGTTACACAGTCAATGAAGAACAGTTGTTTTCTGCCCTTCCATAAATAACTAATGCCAAGAGCAGCCTGGCTATCTGTTTCGGCTTCTTGTTACAGGAGAGTAAAATGGGCAAGGCCTAAATATCAGTACCTGCTAATAGAGCTGCCCTGAAAAATTCTGTTTGCTTTCAGTTTAATTTCCATGCTTCCAGTGCTCTTTATGTTGTATTTTGAATTGGGCAGTTGCCCTGTACATTTTCCTAACTCTTCTGCATCTTCATATGTTTCTCTCTTCTATTTTGGATCAGACTTGTAGTTCTGGGAAGGCTTTATTACCTAGGAAGCCTGATGTAGTGGCAGGCACCCTGGTCTAGGAGTCAGGAGGACTGTGGTAGGAAATCCAGGCTCTGCTACTAGTTAGTCGTATGCCTAGACAAGTTGTTTTACCTGCATCTGTTTCTCTATCTGTGAAATAGTGATAATAATCCCCTGCCTTCCTGACTAGTAAACAATGGTGCAAATGTTCTTTCTGAAATGTCAGACAGCTGGCTGGGGAAATGTTTGGCTCCTGGGTAGTCGTTCTGGAGGGTTTCTGGCAACAAGAGATTAAGCAAGGTTTGTTTTGACCCTGAAAAAGTGAAAAAAGAGCAGCTAGAAATAGTGTGGAGACACTTGGTTTCCTTTTCGGAGATGGGCTCTTCTAGCCTCTTCACCCTGGGTGTAGTTAACTGGAGAGGAAAAGGTGAGTTATGGTGGGTGCGAGAGGTAGCCAGAATAACAGCATCCTAAGTGATAAAAATGGTGAAAATTCAACTAGTTTCTTGGTCTGATAAATATCTCTTTATATTTATACACATGCTTATACATAGGTATGTATGTAGACCTATTCATACATACAAACAAAAACTGAGAGCCTTAGGCTCTTTCCTTTATACCTTGTAAAGCTGGAGGAACTTTAATAATCCAGCACTGACTCAGTGTTCAGAGGAAACTACCTAATTGAGAAGGTCTGGGCTAAATGACTGCTAGTAAAGAAAAATGGACCAAAGTACTCTTTTATTACATGTTCTTTCTCATCTTAGTCTGATTTATGTGCTACACTGGGTCTGTTCTGTGTCTGTGTTTTATTTATTTATTTATTTATTTATTTATTTATTTATTTCTGTCATTTTTTTTTTTTAGGGCCACACCCATGGCATAGGGAGGTTCCCAGGCTAGGGGTCAAATTGGAAGCTGCAGCTGCCAGCCTATACCACAGCCACGGAAAGGCAGGATCCTAGCCGAATCTGCAACCTACACCACAGCTCAAGGCAATGCCCGGATCCTTAACCCACTGAGCGAGGCCAGTTGATCAAACCTGCGTCCTCTGATGCTAGTCAGATTCGTTTCTGCTGAGCCATGACGGCCCCGCCTGTGTCTGTGTTTTAATTCCACCGCTAGACACCAAGTCTGTTGAGAGCGGGGATGATCATTTTCTTGATTTCATTTGTATTAACCCTGCTGTACATGACAGGGCTCTGTGCACTGTAGGTACTCCGTGAATTACAGAGCTGACAAATGATTACTTATTTCTGGTACTACCACACGATCTCATAAAATAAACATGACAATTAAACTTGTTTGAAGTCCTGAACTTTCTAGGTCACTCTCGATAAAGGAAGTTATATGTCTGCCACAGCAATGTTCATAGGCATATTATATATAAATGGGTGGGCCTGTTGGAAATGGGATGAGTAATCCCACTCAAAGAAGTAACATATAAAGGCTGTAGATTTATGCTCTCCAGTTGTGGGCCTCCAACCACCTATAGTGTCACCTGAGATGCTTAGTGAAGATTCAGACTTCACAGCCCCACTCAGATCCAGGTATCAAAGAATAAGTCTAGCCTGTAATCTGAGGTGGTCTATCCACCCCCCACACATGCAAACACACGTATGTTGTTACCTCCAGTAATTCTATGGGAAAATGGAAAATAGCAAATGAAATGACATGTCCATTCCCAGCAAGAAGAGGAAGCTAGTCCTCCATTATGTATCAAGGAACTGGAAGAATACTGGCGTTTTCTTTCTTGCGGTGATACATTCTTGGCAGTTGGTCGTGGCTCCTTTGCAATTATGGTCTGCCCCTTTTGAAGTCCCAAGACAGTTCGCCAGCATTTTATTTTTAACAACAATTTCTTGAAGGTCTTGGGAACTGTATTTGCAGGACTGGCTCAGAAGCAACGATCAGGGCCAGTAAGATGCCACAGTGCTGCGGTGACTTGTCCTTATCAGTTGTGAGCTCTTTGGCCATTACACCACCGTGGAAATGCAAGGCATAAAGTGAAAAGCCTGCATTCTTGTGATATTTCATAAACGGGGGTGACGGCAGGGGTCTCAACGCAGTGAGAGGCGAGATAAAGCGAAGACAGGCGTGAGCGCGGGCTCGGAGGAGCAGGGTGTCTTAGGCAAAGAAGGTTAAGATCTCTCGCCGAAGGGAGAACAGTCAAGTCCGAAGATGCTTATCTTGAGAGGGCAGGCTGGAAGATGACCCGAGGGCAACTTTCATTACAGGGTGGAGCCCTAAGAAGCGAGCGCAGGTGCGGGCGTGGGCCCGTTCCGCACCTCGCTGAAATCAGATAGGCGCCCGAACCTCCCGAAAACACGCTCCATCACGTTGCCTCGGGACAGGAGCTGGACCCCGCGGCAGAGCCGTTAGCCGGCTCGGCTCCCCCGCCGCACCCCCCTCCATCGCCCCCCTCCATCTCCCCCCGGCAGCCGCTAGCGACCAGCTCGGGGCTCCTCCTTTTCGGCTGACGTCGGGGCGAGCGGAGGCGGGAGCGTGGGTGGGCCGAGCGGGCCGTCGCCCGCGATTCGGCCGGCTGTGCCACACCACCGCGCGCCCCCGCTCCGCCCGCCCCTCCGGGCGCGTCTTTTCCGGGCCCGCGCCTCGCCGCGCCTCGCCCCGCCTCCGCCGGCCCTCCGGGTGCGCGCGCGCCGCTGCGGCTTTTTCTCCGGCCTCCGCGGCGCGCCCCTCCTCGAACCAGCGCTAGCGGGCACGCGGCTCCTTTCCGCCAGCTTCCCGAGTGCCCAGCGCCTGCCGGCTGCGAAGACGCCGTGGGCAGCGCCTCTGGTGAGTAACTGCAGCCCGCGAGGCTCCGGCCCCGGCACCTCTGTCCTCTGGCTGTGGCGGGGCCCCCGCTCTGGCCGTGCCACCGTCCCACACCTGAGCCCAGAAGAGGTTGAGGGGACGTTCCTGTTCCCGGAATCCGCTGGCTTGCTTCTTGAGCCCGCCCCCCTCGTCCGGGAAGATCCCTAAGTCCCGGTATCATCTCCTTTGCTGAGGTCTGGGGTCCTCGAGACCCTGGCTTGCCTCTACCTGCCGATCGCTGCCCTTCGAGGGGCAAAAGCATCTTCCTGATCGGGGTGCTAGGCTTTGCCGTGACCCTTTCCGAAGGAGCACATCAGCGACTCGCCAGACCTCCAAACGACCTTTAGGGCGCCCCTGGACCTCAGCTCCATTTTGTCCCCTTCCAGTCGCTGTCTGTCTGGGAGCTAGGGGGTCTCTCTGGCCCTGGAAGCATCCGCCCTTTGAATTTGAGGGATGCCCTAGGTTCCGATATCCTCTCAGCTTCCGGATCTTTAGGTGTGTTAGAAAACGGCTGGTTTCTAGCAGAAGCGGGCTCTTATTTTTTCCTGTTCTACCTATCTACATCCCTGTCCTCCGTGGGTGCTGTATATTTAACATTAGCTTTATTCACTTCCTCTTCCTCTCATTCGAGGGCCCTACAGAAAGAACTGTGGGTGATGTCTATCGCACAGAGGAAAATCGAGGAGAATATGATTCATTGCCTAACCCCCATTAAGGGGTTACATATTTTAAATAAGACGTCATTTCTCCTCTTGACTCCAGCATCTCCTCCTTCAAAAGGCATTTTTTTTTCACCCTCTTGAAATGACTTTGCCCTAAATCGCTCTTCACCTTAAAAAAAAAAAAAAATCAATCATCGCTCTGAGAAACAACGGGGAGATGGAGAATAAGGACGAAATGGCATTTAAATGAATCTCTTTGAAAAAGCAAGCCATCTGCTTCATTGGTTAATGGTTTAATCAGCGCCTCAGTTTCCTCATTTACAAAAATGAGGATGTTGGAATGAGGGTTCCTTCTTGGGTTCTGATTTTAGGACCTCTAAATTCGCTCTTAGTAACATGTTGCTGCATAACAGAGATTGAACCTGATGAAATCCTCGTGTCTTGGTAGTTGCTTGTCACTTTAGTTTTTCTTTTGTATTGCCTCTGACTAATAGTTTTAACTGTTATTGGTACAGAAGGCTGTAAGGGGAGATTCAATGTCTGTACTGTCAATGAGCATATCAAAGATTTTAATAGTCTAAGGCCTCTTCCTTGAATTGTAAAATAGCGATGAAACCCGCTAAAAGGTGAGACCTGTAAGACTCCTCTAAGAATTAACACTCTCTCTGCCATTCAGGTGGAGGATGAAACATTAAACTGTTGGTCTACTGGCAACATAGAATGAAGTACCTTATTGTTCTGGTAGGAGAAGTGATTTGACCCTTACAAATCCACGGAAGGTTTACGCAACAATGGAAATCTTGATTACATTGGTTCCCCCCCCCCAAAAAAAAAACCCCTACTTTAAAAAGAAGTGATTCAGATTAAGATTTTTGTTGAAGTGTTTTTTGGGGGGTTGGGGTGGGATGGGTGGAGAAAGGAGAGGCTTGCCCAGTTGAGTGGAGAAGAGAAATGAATTGGGACCCTGGAGGGGCTCTGGTTCCAGTTCCAGCACTAATTCATTATATCACCTTGGACAAGTCACTTTTCCTCTCTTCAATTTAGCTTCTGTAAAAGAGTCTTGATGTTGGTAGAACGACCCATAAAAGTCCACCAATTTGAAATATATATAAAATGCAATTTGCATTTTAAGACTGTGCCATAAATCCTTAGTTGAAGTTAAGGCAAATCCTTAGTTGTTTAGGACGTTTTTCTCTAGCATAGATCTGCATGTACTAGTTCCAGTCTACATATGCAGAATTCTTAACTCATCCTTATCAAGTGAATTACTGTAGGTGGAAATCTAGAAATTGGGGAGCATTTTATAGAAGCCAGGTATTGTTAACCTAGGCTTGCAAGTGAATTGTGTACAATACCACGCTTTATTTATTTTTAAATGTTCAAGGCTTTTAAGAAATTTGTACAGAAATGTATACATACTATCTTGTGACTGTAATTGGCTAGGCATTTGAATATGCAGGCATCTCATTCACTCATTCATTTGTTCGTTCATTCAACTTAACTCCTTCCTCCATCTGTTGCTGATTTCGTGCCAGGCCACTCGGATATGATGGTTAAGAAGACAATCCTTACCCTACAGAGTTTAATTTCATAGTCCAGGATGGTGGTGATGGTGGTGGGGGTTGTGGAGAGACAGTTTGTATGTCAGTTTATTATTTTTTTTATTAGCAATGACAATCAAATCAGGGAAATAAAATCCTGGGGAAGTTAAATCTCCACAGGGGAGGAGGAGATGATTTTATTAATTATAGCCTGTAGACTGTCTTCTTGGCATTACCCCCCTTTTTTTTCTTTCCTTGACTTTCGGTTACTGAAGCTTTAGCAAAAAGAAAAGCTTTTATTTTTCACTCTTGCCACTGGCTGGTTTTATATCCTCTTTCTTTCTAACTGTTTAAGATAGTTTTAGATTCTCATAAAATTGTTATACACACACACACACACACACACACACACACCCTTTCCTTTTCTCTACTGGTAACATCTGGCATAATTGTAGCAGAATATCATGAGGAAATTGAAATACATTCCCTCCACCTGAATCAGACTTCCCCAGTTTTACATGCACTCATCTGTGTGTGTGTATGTAGTTCTAGGCAGTGTTATCACATGTGTAAATTCCTATAACCAGCACCATAGTCAACATACCGAACAGTTTCATGATGCCAAAGATCTCTAATGTTGCCCTTTTAGAGCCAAGACATCTCCCTCCCTCTCTGACCCCTGGCAGCCACTGACCTGTTTTCCATGCCTATAATTTTACCATTTCATGAACACTGTATACATGAAATCCTACCACATGCAATCATTCAAGATTGGCCTTTTTTTTTTTTTTCTTCACTCAGTGTAATTCCCTGGAGATTCATGCAGCGAATGTGTCTTGTATCAACAGTTAGTTCCTTTTCATTCCTGAGTAGTATTCCATGGTATGGATGTATCCCTGGAGATTCATGCAGCGAATGTGTCTTGTATCAACAGTTAGTTCCTTTTCATTCCTGAGTAGTATTCCATGGTATGGATGTATTATAGGCATCTGGCTATTTCCTGTAGTTTTTTTAACCTATTATGAATAAAGCCCCTATGAATAATTGTGTACTGGTTTTTATATGGACATAAATTTTCATTTCTCTGGGATAAATACCCAAGAGTGCAATTGCTGGTTGTATGGTAACTGCGTGTTTAGATTTATAAGGAACTGCTGAACTGTTTTCCAGAGTGGCTGTGCCTTTTGACATGCCCCCCAGCAGTGCATGAGTGGTCATCATCCTTGCCAACACTTAGTGTTATCACTGTTTTTTATTTTAGTCATCCTGATAGATGAGTGTGTAGTGTTAACTTGCCATAGTTTTAATTTGCATCTGCCTGATGGCTAGTGATGCTGAACACCTTTTCATGTGCTTATCTGCCTTCTCTATATCCTTATCTGTGAAATGTGTTTGTTCACGTCTTTTGTCCATTTTATAGTTGGACTTTTTTTTTTTTTTTTTTTTTTAACTGTCGAGTCCTGAGAAGTCTTTATTCTCAGTACTTGCACTTGGTTGGCCACGTGGTTTGTAGATATCTTCTCCTAGCCGGTAGCTTGTCTTTTTGTCCTCTTCTTACGTTTTGTTTCACAGAACAGAAGTCTTTAATTTTGATGTGGTCCAGTTTGTCAGTTTTTCCTTTCATGGGTCATGGCTTTCGTGTCAGGGGGTCTTATGGACCATTGTCATGTAATGTTACACCTTGCTGTTCTGTATAAGATCCAGTATTTCTGTAAGCAGGGTGAACATTTTTTTTTTTCCTTGAGCAGCTTTGGAGCTCAGGTGTAGTCTGGGAATAAGTGGCCTTGATGGCTTAGAGTGGGGATACATGCTCATATGTCCTCTCACCATGTGAAAATGGCTGCCATCCTTTTGTGCCTTAAAAAGTACCATTTCTGCCTTACCAGGCAGTCAAATGTAACATTAAAGTGAATATTTTAAAATTAAGAAGACACGTCATATGCCAAGGAGATTTTTGGTTTCACTTTCTAAATTTAAAATATGTTGGCAAAACTGTATAGTTTTAAATCAACATTTCTGGTAAGCAATCCAAAGGAAAAAAATTTGTGTTCTCATTTAAATGTTCTTTGAATTAGACTTACGCATTTGACGTAGTGAAGTTGCAAATATCATGATAGATTTTGTAGTTTTTTTCTGCTAAGAATAATGAGCACAAGACTTGAATCTGTCTGTCTAGACTGCATATTTTCCTTTTGTAATAGCTACTTAAATGTTCATTTTAATTATCTTTTAAAGTAAATGTTAGTTGTAAGGTGACTTACACTGTTATATTTTGAAAAATGTATGTGCCCAAATTATGAGAAGAACTTACAGGAAAAACTTAGTGATTGATTTTGAGAGTATTCATTTCTGTAAGGTGTTACTTAAATTATTACTCATTCCTTCAGTGTTAACCATATTTGCTCAAATAAGTGTAGAGCCAGGGTAGTGGTTTTTTATTTGAAAAAGATTAATCATTGGCATAAGACAAAGGCCAGTAAAATACTGCCGGTGGCCAAATCCTGCCCACCACCTGTTTTTGTAAATAAATTTCTATTGGAATACAGCCACATCCATTCATTTGTGTGTTGTCTGGTTGCATTCGAAATACAGTGTCAGAGGTGAAACAGAGAACTTATGGCCCTAGAAGTCAGTCTACTCTCTGGTCCTTTACACAAAAAGTTTGCCCAGAGATAAAGCAACCTTATAAATTATTGAGTCTCTAGGTTATAAAGGAAACTTAACAAACGTTACCTTGACTTTTCGTAACTCTTGGGTATATTTCCCTGGGAAACTGTAGTTTGGAAGAGTGTATTCATTTTCTATACAAAGTCTAAAGGCACTGTGGTCTAGGAGCAACATCAAGGAATGGATGGAGAGGTGGGAAGGTTGATTTTGTTGGGGCTGTTGTTAAATGAGGGCTATTTCAATGCGAATGTCAATTTACAAGTATGGCAGCTTAGTGAGATTCAGAAAGATGCCTATCCAGTCGTGATGTCCTTTGGAGACCCTGTTGTGAGCCAGACTGGTAAGGACCGAGCCAAGTATGACAGCATTGTGGCTCCTGCTCCCAAAACGACTGTGATCTGTGATCTGTAAACACATAGTAGTAGTTTGAGCCTGTCAGTTTGAGCCTCACAGCTTCCTTTGGTAAGTCAGAAGTTGTTACTTTAGTTCTTTTAAATTACCTGCCTACCAGTGATGTTGAAAATGGAAATTGAGTTAGGACTGTTGGGTGTATATTTGGAAAGAAATGGGTCCCTGCCTCACATCATACACAAAAATAAATTAAGGATGTATTTAAAAAATCTAAATATATATTTAAAAAATGTCTGGAAGGCATAAGACACCATAACAAAGTATAAAAGGCATATGTGACTGGGGAAAAATAGCTTCTACATACATGGCAGAAGCTTTAGTTGACTTCCATTTACCTGACTCACTATGTTAAATGATATTCCTCATTTCTTTTGTAAAATACACTGTGCACTGAACACTTGCTATTAGCAGGTTGGTCACCAGTTGGTGACAGTAGGCTTGTGGCCCCACCTGTAGAACAGATGCCCTTATTACTGAACCTATACATGCTCATTCTTGTTTTTGTAGATATGTAATGTCTCTTCTTTTCTTTTGTCTTTCTGGGCATACCCACGGCATATGGAAGGCCGGGGTCGAACTGGAGCTGCTGCTGCCAGCTTACGCCATAGCCACAGCAACGTCAGATCTGAGCCACGTCTGTGACCTACACCACAGTTCATGGCAGCACCAGATCCTTAACCCACTGAGCAAGGCCAGGGATTGAACCTGCATCCGTATGGATACTAGTCTGGTTCATTACTGCTGAGCCACGATAGGAACTCTAATTTATTTTCATATTTTATAACTTGATATGGTCTGAGTAGTGGGGAATAGAAGTTCTTACTGAATATTTACAGGTGAAACAATGTGATGTCTGAGATTTGCTTCAAATTAAATGAGGGTAGAGGTGCAGAGTGCCTAGAGATGTGAAAGAAATAAAATTTAGCACATACAGATAGTTGTTGAAGCTGGGGGATAGGTTCATTATACCAAAACAAATGGGATGTTTTGGAAAGAGTAACGAAAGCAAGTTATTACTGTCCATCTAGGTGTAGGTAAGACAATGCTAAGATTTGTATAAAATAAATATAGAAATCTGAAGTGTTCTTCACTCATAGTTCCTTGCAAGTGTCTTTTAAGTTCTTTGAAATCCTACATTTTCTAAGAATTCAGTTGAGATTTCCTTAGAGTCAGTAGGCCTGGAGTTAAAGAAATGTTTTGGCCTCTTGGCCCTTTATCAAAAGTTTGATGAATGAGTGTACATTTACCACTGATAAAATAAAATGAAGATAAAATGAAATGTTTGTCATGTGCCTATTTTTTTATGATTGTTCACCTTAATTGACATTTTCAATTTGCTAATCAACTGTTCCAAATAACATTAGATAAAAAGGTTTCTATTATGTAATATCTATGATATATAAAGAGCTCCTACGGATCAACAAGAAAAAGGAACCCATTAGAAAAAGTGGCAGAGGGTTTTGAATTGGCCTTTCTCAGACAAAGAAATTAAAATTACGATTAAAAAAGAAAAGATGCTCAAACTCACTCTGCTAATTAGGGAAATGAAAACCATTTTTCACCAAATACATTGGCAAAAACTTTAGTATCCACTTTTAGAAAGCAATGGGCACTGTCATACACTGTTAATGAGAGTGTGCATTGTGTAGCTTTTTGATAAAGAACATCAAAATCCTCTCATTTTAAAATGTACATGTATTTTGGGCCAGCCGTTCTGCAGAGCACTGTTCTGGGGAAATAGCTGCCCATTTGTATAAAGATAGGTACAAGATTTCACTGCAGTGAAACTGGTCATACCAGTGAGAACTTGGCAGCAACCTGAATGTCCAGCAGAAGGGGAATGATTTAAATAATAACATGTTTTATGGAATAACATGGGGTTATTAAAGGAAAGAAACCCCTCAGACCTATATAAACTGCCATAGGAGTTTCAAAGTAGGTTGTTACAAGGGGGACGCACAGGGGAGGAAGTTATAGAACAGTCCATAAACCATAATTCCGCTTACCCGGAAAAAACCCCCAAACCTTACCATGTGTGTGGATAACACAAGAAGGTGTGATTAACATACACCATGAATACTTCTCTCTAGGTGTTAGAGGAAGGCAGTATAGCGTTACTTTTACTTTTTACCCCATACAATTTCACGATGCATGTTAACTTATGATGACTATTTTATTTATTGTTTTCAGGTTTTTATTTTATTAATAAACTCTATTATACCTTTATTTTCTCTTCTGTACAAACTTTTAAAAGGCATCCTAATGGTGTTAATAGACTATTTTTTAGAGGCGTGCTCCTTTTTATTTATTTTTTTAAATGATTTTTACTTTTTCCATTATAGCTGGTTTACAGTGTTCTGTCACTTTTCTACTGTACAGCAAAGTGACCCAGTTATACATATATATACATTCTTTTTCTCACATTATCCTCCATCACGCTCCATCACAAGTGACTAGATATAATTCCCAGTGCTAGCCAGCAGGATCTCATTGTTTATCCACTCCAAAGGCAATAGTTTGCATCTATTAACCCCAGACTCCCAGTCCATCCCACTTCCTCCCCCTCGCCCTTTGATTACTGTTTTAATAGTAATTATACAGATTCCTCATGGGCAGCATTTACACACTGGAGGATACTTGCAGTGTAATTCCTTCATTGTGCCTTATAGAGTGACACTGTGCTAGAAATGGAGCGAGTGAGTGCCTGCTTAGTGAGTACTCAGGTAGTTTTCAAAACAATTTTCCTCCCTTTGTTAAAGTACTGTTTATATTTTCTAAATTTTCTGCACTGAAAATATTAAGTGTGAAGAAGAATAAAAAAAACATAATCTCATACCCAGAGAGATCTGTTGTCAACTTTGGGGTACATATGCACCCTTATGTTTGTGTACACACATGCATGGATGCTCACATGCACACGTGTGCACACACACGCACATGTGCAAACATACATGTGCAAATACATGTATCTCTTTTATACAAGAACGGGTTCTTGCTGTACATACCGATTTGTAACTTGCTTCTTTTAATTTGACTCTCTATTGTGAGCATCTTCCATGATCAGTAACTCTGAATAAGTGAAAAAGACACCTTAGTGGGAAAAAGAACAACACTGTGTCATGTAGATGCAGTGTTCTAGTTAAAGTAACTGATTTCCAGAACAAACTATAATCTTAAAATTATGGTCACCAAAAGTAAATAACCAAGGAATTTGAAAATGCTCAGGGTTAAACCAGTTCAGTTCTGTTTTGAATTTAACTATTATAATGATGTAAATGCAAGATATTAAAATGTTATCAGCATGGCTGTGGCTGTGGCGTAAGCCGGCAGCTACAGCTCCGATTCGACCCCTAGCCTGGGAACCTCCATAGGCGGTGGGTGTGGCCCTGAAAAGACTGAAATAAAATAAAATAAAAGTTTTTTAGGAATATTTTGGGTGGAGTTTGGTTTTAATGACAGTTTGAAAACTGAGCTTGGACAGTTATCTTGGTTCAAAGAAAAACCAACTGCTGTGACTAATTTTCAATAAAAGTGTGGGTGTAGTTGTGTTCTTTCATAACTTATAAAAGTAAAGAAAATCTGGCTCTCTGTAGCAACATGAAACTTGGTCAGTGGTATCTCAGTCCAGAGTGTGTCAAATGGAACATTAGGAGAAACGTGTTGCAGGACCCGGTTTGATTTGGGCAAGTATGTATGTATTCTGCTCGCACGTCCTCTAGAAGCGTTCATTTAGCACATCCACTGAAGGCTTATTATAATCATTTCTCGGTTTATGCTGTGGCACTTAGAGGTGAAAATACCTTACTTTACCATGAACTCCACAGAGTATTTCACAAAAGAAGAGTTGGCCTCGTAGCCAATGGTGTTAATGTGAGAGCCCAGCGTAGCTGCTCAGATTTTTGTCGTGGCCATTGGAACAGTGTCCCTGTTCTCCAAGGCCATGCATCCTGTGCATTTTGGCCTTTTTAGATTCGATTTTGCAGCCAGAGGATTTTTTTTTTCCTTTCATAAGTGCTGTGAAGCTAGCAGATTGTATGAGGGAGTCAGAAGAGAGGTTTGCCATTTCTCCCTTGATTCATGGCAGGGGCATGTGACATTAGACTATGACAGAGGTGTTGAAAACATTCCTGGTAGAGTCTAGTGATTGTTAGGAAGTTAAGGCATGGCGAAATACCTGTTTTCTCTTAGGTATTCTGTTTATTACCTTGAATGTATACCTAAAGCATTTTAATACTATAAACGAGTAATTACAGGATATTGAAGGACCACTCCCCTGGGGGTACCCAAGTAATGAGTCATCACAGAAAGCCTGGAGAAGTGGGCAGAGCTGCTCTCCCTGAGATGGCGGTCATTCATTTTTCTCAGAATATGTTAGTCATTTCTGCTTTTCAAATGAACTGAAAGCTGAAAACTTCCCGCAGACAGGAAACAGGAACTTGGTTGAATGAGCTTAAAGTTCAGTTATGGCTTTGGAAATAGAAGAGAAGACAGAGCTAGCACTGGTATCTCATGGGGCCAAATCCAAGGAAAAGATGCTGTGTTCCACATGACTACCAAAGATGCTAAGTTGAGAAGAAGCTGAAAAAAAGGGCACTGAGAACTCTACTCAGCATTCTGTGTTAGTCTACATGGCAAGAGAATCTGAACAAGAATGGATGTGTATATATATATATAACGGAAACACTTTGCTGTACACCTGAAACGAATACAACGTTATAAGTCAACTATACTTCGGTCAACTGTAAAGCTGTATTTTTAAAAAGTAGTTAAGAAGTCATAACTTGACTGAGGGGTGGAACCAGGGAGAAGTAGCTATAAACAACTGTCGAATGAATATGTTTCAGACAAACAGAGCAGCAGATGAGAAAAGCAGGCCAGGGATGGTGGTATTCTTGTACTTGGAAAAAACAGAAACCTTCAGGATTTGGTCAATTGCAAATAAGCCTTTGGTAAAATATTTGGGATTCCCTCTGCCCAGGCATTTCCTTGCAGGAGTAGGTTAGAATTTCTGTGAAGCAAGTGGTTTCCATACCCTGGAAACTAGAAAAGGCAGGGGGCAGGCTCACTGTTTGGTGAATTATAGCAACCTGCAGTTGGGAAGCTTTATCGTGTTTATTTCTCCACATAGAAAGAAATGTCAGCATTAGCATATTTCCTTAAATATAGTTACATGTTACACATTTCTAAACAAAATGACTGCACTTGTAAGGATGTTATACAACTCAAATTTTCCACCAGAAATTTTTGGATTCGTCTGCTTAGGGTTTTTTTCTGTCAAGTATAAAGGCCAGGGTTTTTATGAGGAAGCAGGTTTTTAATTTACGCCCATATTTACATTAATTTTAATATTCCCTTGATCACCAAGAGATGGTTGAGTATTAAAATGTTGGTAGGGGAATAGCTTTCTTTAGGAAGTATCCCCCAAAGAAATTTACTTCTTTACGAGTAATTTGTAAAAGACAACTGCAAAATGGAAACCTCGCTGGTGAATCTCTCGCCTTTTTTAAAGTATAGTTGATTCACAGCGTTGTGTTGATTTCTGCTGCACAGCAGAGTGACTCAGTTTTATATATATATACACACACATATATATACATATGTACATATATATAAACATTCTTTTTAAAAAAATATTCTTTTCCATTATGATTTAGCATAGGCAGTTGAATATAGTTCCCTGTGCTATCCAGTAGAACTTTGCTGTTTCTCACCTCCTTTTTTATGCCTGTTTTCCAAATGGAGTCCCCTAACCTCACTTATACAGCCTTTCTTCTGGGACAGAGTGGGTAGAACTGAATGAGGGATGATTCTTGACCTCAGATGTACAAAGTATTCAGTGGGGTTAAAAAGACACCTGCCCCAGCCATGCTGGCCGAATTGAATCCTAGCTCAGTAGGGTCACTCTACCAAAGTGGTGCCTCTGGCTCTTGGGAGAAGAATATTTCAGAGCTTAGATATAGCTTGCCAACCCCTGTCTTATCTCGGTGGTACCCCGCGTTTGAGCCATCTTTCTTGGGTTACATGAAATGTTTGCATGGCGTAATTGGCCTATGATGGCAATGATAGACGTGGTGCAATGGGAGAGTTCTTCCTAACTCAACTTTCAGACAACTGATCTTTTTCTCAAAAAGTCCCTAAGCCTAGAGATTGTAGTTTTTTTTTTTTAACCTCTTAGGGGGTAAACTGCTTGCTTACAATCTTGTTTCTAGTTGTCTGCAACTGAGGAGGACTCTTGACTACCTTCCTTCCTGCCTTTGATCAAAGGGTCATGTTGCTTAGGGCGCTGGCCACAGGAAAGAAGTGTTGGATGCTACACCAGGGCATGACCAAAGGAGTAGGAGGTGGCCATGAACATGTGGTCTGTAGCCAGAATGTACTTTGAGTTTTGAAAACTAGGACTCTCAACTCTAGTTTGTACTTTGGAGACATAGTTTAAAAACAAGTTGTAGCCTATCGAATCCCTAAGCTAAGAGTATATTGAGAGGCCCTGTGGTTGTTTAATTTGACGATGTCACAGTATGCAGTGGAAATCTGCTAAATCGAGTCAAAACTCTATTCATCTTTTTCAAAGACGGGATTGTTATAAAACACATATATGTTACTTTAATGACGTTGATGAGATGCAAGCAACTCATTCTGAAACAGTTAATCTTGTTTAAGATTTCTAGAATTACTTTTCAACCTAGAGTTAATTTCTTTAATTTTGCATCGTCCTTAGCTAATGTGACACTAAGGCCATTTTATTTGTCTGGTTTCTTACAGATGTCATAACATTTTGGCATGAGATCATGAGAAAATGTTTCTTCTGCTTTGAGAGGAGTGATTAGGGAATTTGTTTAGGAAGGAAAATCAGTTCTTAGATTTGTTGCTTCTGCTGCTGACCTCTATCTCCTCTGTGAAAGGAAATCAATGATGTTTCAAAGTCACACAGATACATATTCGAATTGCATAAAATTGTTCTGTGGAATGAGCTAAACCTTTAGAATGTGTGTTGAGTTTGGTACTTGGCCAGGTCTGGGGCCATGTCCTGCTATTGCCAGAGCCCTCCTTTAAAAAATTTTTTTTTCTTGCTTTTACTGCCCCATTGTTGATGAAAGATTAGGATGTTGCCTGGGCTTGGTACCAGGTGCTGAACCTCCATGTCTTTCTCTTCTGCTTTCAGACATAGCAGCCCTGGAAACCATAAGATGGAGGTGCCGGGAGCAGTTAGAGCATACTTTTTCTTATTCTTTAAAAATATGGCCTGTGGCTGTCACACAGCCATCAGACCTCAAGATGCATGGTCAACAGAGAACGTTTGTTTTCAAAACCCCTTCTGTGACCTTAGTTTTGCTTTCAAAGAAGAGTAAGCAACAGATTGTACATAGGAAAGCAGGCTACGTTCTTATCATGTGCAGATGCTTCAAGGAGGATGGAATTATAACCTAATTGAAAGATGATATATTTTCACTTAAATATTCACAGAAATAACTGAAAAGGGATGTTTTTTGCTTTTTAGGGCTGCTCCCGCGGCACATGGAGGTTCCCAGGCTAGGGGTCTCATCGGAGCTACAGCTGCCAGTCTACACCACAGCCGAGCTGCGTCTGCAAACTACACCAGAGCTCATGGGAACGCCAGATCCTTAACCCACTGAGCGAGGCCAGGGATTGAACAGGCAACCTCATAGTTACTAGTTGGATTTGTTTCCACTGTGCCACAACAGGAACTCCACAAAGGGATGTCTGAAAGGCAGATAACATTGAAGATGCAGCAGAAGTTCAGTGCTTTAGGGATTCATGGGTAATATCTGCTAGTAGGAAATATCAACACTGTTGAAACTGTAGCAAGCTTCTTGGCTGACCTCTGTGTGGGGATACATAATTCCCCTTCCTTAAACAGTGTTTCATTGAGATGAGAAAAAGACTCCTGCTCTGCTTGGGAGTTTTTAGTACACTGGTGCTTCTCTTTAAATCTGTTTTTGAAATTCTTGTTTTGGATCTCATCTTATGCAAAAGTGCCTTTTATTGACACATCTTCAATATTCAAGCAATGAAACTGTAAGTTTACCTCTGTTGAGTGTGTTCCAATAATGGAAGTAACCTATTCCAAGTTTCACACTTGCCAGAGTAGTTCTGTAACCAGAAGGTTATAACCTGTTTGCAATAGCTGGATAGTAGTCTGAAGATGAAAATGATCGAGGCCTTTTAGTTTTTGGTTGGTGTTTTTTATCACTGCATTTTTCCTTTCCATTATTCCTTTTCAGAACTTCACGTTCATCCTTTGGCTTTGTATAGCTTTCCTTGTCCCAATTTCTTCTTCTTCTTCTTTTTTTTTTTTTTTTTTTTTGCTTTTTAGGGCCCCATCTGTGGAATGTGGAGGTTCCCAGGCTAGGGATCCAATTGGAGCTACAGCTGCCGGCCTACGCCACAGCCACAGCAACATCAGATCTGAGCCACATCTGTGACCTACACCACAGCTCACAGGCAACATCGGATCCTTAACCCACTGAGCGAGGCCAGGCGTCAAACCCACAACCTCATGGTTACTAGTTGGATTTGTTTCCATTGCTCCACAACAGGAACTCCTCCTTGTCCCAATATTTCAAAGAAGTTTTTTTTTTTTTTTTTTTTTTAAAGAAAGAATCCATTTTGGGCAAGCCAGCTGGTACCTAAGGAGTCACAGGTATAACTGGATAATCCCAGAGGGTAGCTTTTATTGTTAGCTTTTTAAAAAGTATATAAGGGAGTTCCCGTCGTGGCGCAGTGGTTAACGAATCCGATTAGGAACCATGAGGTTGCGAGTTCGATCCCTGGCCTTGCTCAGTGGGTTAAGGATCCGGCATTGCCGTGAGCTGTGGTGTAGGTTGCAGATGCGGCTCGGATCGTGCATTGCTGCGATTGTGGTGTAGGCCGGCAGCTACAGCTCTGATTCGACCCCTAGCCTGGGAACCTCCATATGCTGCGAGAGCAGCCCAAGAAATGGCGAAAAGACAAAATAAAATTAAAATAAAAAGTATATAATCATCTGGTTGGGCTATTATTATAGGGTTGAGGTTGGCTCACAGGCGACCCTCCTTCCCTATTCTACATGTATGTCTGTTCTGTGTTAGTCTCATGTCCACTTGCAGTGTTAGCTATTGAATAGTAAGCTCCACAAGGACAGGGCCGAGTGAAGGCTCACTGAATTTTTCCTGAACGAATATATGTGCTCATACCTGTAGCTGCCCAGGACTTAGGAAACTCGATTTTTAAATACTACAAGAGAGTTGTTACTTGCTGTACTTATTTTTGATTCCTTCCCTCAAATGTTCTCGTGGTGGTTACGGTAACATCACTTTCCTCTTACGAAATTCTCTGCATGTGTCATTAAGTCTTTGTAATCCTCAGTTGTCATCCTAGAAGGCATAGTGACTTTCTACCAAAGAAGACTTATTCCACCATATTCTTGTTTAAATGTAGGGATCTCTTAACCAAATGGATTTTTTTTTTCTTCTAGATTTAAAGAAAAATGTGATCTTAGTACATGGCTTTTTAAAAAAAAAATGTTTCGTTTTGGAATAATTTTAGATTTATGGTGAATCTATAAAGATAGTTCAGAGGTCCTGATATCTTTCCCCAGCTCCTCCTAATGTTAGCATTTTTACATAACATTGGTGCAGTATTCTTAACTAAACTATAGAATTTATTTGGATTTCCTGAGTTTTTTTTTTTTTAAACAAAATATTTTTTTCCTGTTCCGGGATCCAAAATTGTTAAACACGTTTATTTTAAGAAACATGTATGGCTAAAAAGACCAAAAAAGGTATGGATAATCCCCCTACCCAGAGACAATTATTGGGATTTTTTTAGGATATATCCATCCATATTTTTTTCTGTAGATCAGTCCATTCCCCCCAAACTTTTTGGATTCTCCTAAAAAACAAAATGTGTGTGTTTAAAAAACATTTTATTTTATGGTTCTGCTTGTGGCATATGGAAGTTCCTGGGCAGCTGTGACCTACTACCATCCTGCGGCTATGCCGGATTCTTAACCCACTGTGCTGGGCTGGGGATCTAACTCTTGTCGCAGCAGAGACAATGCTGGATCCTTAGCATGCTGTGCTCCAGTGGGAACTCCACAAAATATGTTTTATTTACCATTTTGTAATTAGCTTTTTTACATTTAATATAGCATTTACTTTTTGGTGTACATCTTCCCATGTGTGTTATTTTTAATGTAGTTTAATCTAGACCCCATCCTTAGTTATTTTGTTGTTTCCATTTCTTCATGATTTAAGGCCAAACTGCATATTTTCCCAATCTTCCCCCTCAACAAACCTGAAAAATAGGACACTTTTATCAGTAACAATGGCTCATTAAGCCAGTGATTCTAAATATGTGTGTATTGGGTTGAATCATTTGAGATTGCTATTTTTTGTATGTAACAGCTTTTTGACTATCAGCGATTTGATGTGGTTCAACCTAAGAGTTTGTAAAAGCTTTCTTGGTTATTCTAATCCCTTTTCTCCCTTCTTACTTCACTGAGAATCCCTGGTCTCTTTACTAAGAATCACTGCATTTAGAATGGTGCGCTGGGAGTTCCCCTCATGGTGCAGTGGAAATGAATCCGACTAGGAACCATGAGGTTGCAGGGTCAATCCCCGGCCTTGCTCAGTGGGCTAAGGATCCGGCGTTGCCCTGAGCTGTGGTGTAGGTTACAGACGCGGCTCAGATCTGGCGTTGCTGTGGCTGTGATGTAGGCCAGCAGCTGCAGCTCCGATTCTACCCCTAGCCCGGGAACCTTCATCTGCCGCAGATTCGGCCCAAAAAAGCAAAAAAAAAAAAAAAAAAAAAAAAATGGTGAGCTGACTCTGAAACATTTCACCAGGCAAAAATGTTGACAAACCACCTTCCAGGTGTCTCTGGTAAACACAACATCCTTAAGACCTATGCCTGAGTTGATGACATATACAGAGAACTTGAACCCTGGTAAATTGCATCTGTCCATCAGTATGTTGAAAATAGACTTCTGAGTATTCAGCCTAAGCCCTGGGAGATACTGGCTGATTGATGGCTCTGTGGCCTGGTTCCTATCTGTATTGGCTAGCTAAGGGCACTGGTGCCACCCAGTGGTACTCTGTAGATGAGCAGCTGATGTTGCTCTACCACTACTTTCGCTTTTTTTCTTTCATATTCTTCCCCTTCATGGTCTCACCTTCCTTTTCATCTCTCCACCTGGGCCGGTTGCACTAACGAGTTTCATTTAGACCAGTTGATAATAATCAGAGAAATACACTAGCCATATCATTTTACTGGGATATCCTTATTTAAGTAAAGACTTTGGAATATGAGACATGAAATAAAAAGCGTAAACATACTGAACAGACTGTTGCTCTGCCTGTGAAATCATGATTCTTACCCCAAATGGGTGTAAAGTTTTGTACTCTGCCAGAATATGGTACATCTCACATTAAATTTCAAGCTTCTCAATATATGAGGAAGCACTCCTATGTATCTCAGACACAAAGAGGCCTACATTTCTGCCTAGAGTGAAAGATTAAACTTGGAAATCATTCTTTGGTTTCCTTTCTCTTTAGTATGACTTGTTGTTTCACTCAAGGACTATTTAGTAAGTACCTACTGTGTCCCTGTACGATGCTAGGTTCTGAGGATTATAGCAGCGATCCAAACAGACATGACCTCCGTTGTTAAGGAGCTTATAGCCCAGCGAGGGGACAGAAACTGGAACAAGTTTAGGTGCTATGCTGAATGGGCGCTTGGAGAGCAAATAGTAGAGTCCCCTGACATAACGTGCGTGCGGGTGGTCAAGGAAGGCTTTTTAGAAGTGTCATTTAAACTAAGCCCTAAAGGAAGCCAGGAAAAGGAAGAAGAGAATGTTCTTGGCAGAGAGAAGAGCATGTGCTAGACACAGAGGTGAGAGATTAAGCTTGGGGCTTTTGAGAACTTAGAAGAAGTTTATGATGGCTAGAGCTGTGAGATCAACTCATTCAAGCTAGTATTCCCCCCATTTTAGAGTTGTGGCGAATGAGGCACAGAGGGGGCATAACTTGCCCGAGGTCACCCAAGTTGCGTAGGTGGCACCTCCTGGAATTGGACCCAGGCCATCTGGCTCCAGCATATTGGCTCACGAGTGCCCTCTCAGTAGGGCAGTGTGTTATACTGCAGGGTCATTGTCAATCCTGTACCTTTCATAAAGTGCGTAGCACCATATGCTGTTAATCTCTGGTCTTTTTTTTTTTTTCCCCTGATGGGCCAAGTTAAATAACATCTTTCTTAATAAACTGAACGTTAGGCTATACTAGGCACAGACTCTTCTAAGAACTGGTGCTTTATAAATATGTGAAGAATTTCTTAAGCTTACAATAAATATCTTGGTTTGCCTGGAAGGTCTCCGGTTTGCTTTAGTCTTTCGTCATCTGCTGGGAGTCAGATACCTCGTTTGATATGCAGCTCTGTGGTTGCTAACCTGTACTTTCCAGAAAATCTTAGATAGGAAGTTATAATTGGTTGCATTTAAAAAAAAGACTATAAGATATTTGTTACCTGCAAGGCTAGAATTTTTGATTGCACGCTAAAGTTGCTTTGGCAATATCCTTTTCTCTGACTTAAACTAGGTTGAATGACTTAAAAGGTAAACACAACTTCTTAAATAGGACTATAGGCTTTAAAAGTCATATAAATTGAAAGCCTATATGTGGAGATATGTTCTTAATAGTGGACCTAATTTGTCATTTGTGTATTTAAAATACAAGTGTGTGCTCTGTGAGATGAAGAATTGCTTTCAGTTTGATGTTATCAATTAAGGTTTAACTCTAGATTCGATTTGATTTAATTTGATTTGGTTTTTTTATAGGGCCACACCTGGCATATGGAGGTTCCCAGGCTAGGGGTTGAATCAGAGCCACAGCTGCTGGCCTACCCCACAGTCACAGCAATGCCAGATCCGAGCCTCGTCTGCGACCTACACCGCAGGTCATGGCAGCACCGGACCCTTAACCCCTTGATTGAGGCTGGGGATTGAACCCGCAACCTCATGCTTCCTAGTCAGATTCGTTTCCACTGCACCACAACAGGAACTCCTAACTCTAGATTTTAGAAGTTGGATTATCAATATTCAGTTGTACAGAAACTATTTAAAATTGTTGTAATTTGATATTGTGGAAACACTTGGAGTAGTCATATATGTGTGTGTTTAATGACACAAAGCTGGCTCGTTCATTTACTTGCCCATTTGTATCTGATTGTGGGTTCGATCAGGAGTTAGTACTTGCAAGTGTCTTTCCAGTAGTGAAGGTTGGCTTCAGCTGATGCAGCCATGCGTTCTTGTCTTGTTCTCAGCGGGCCCAGAGTCAGGGTCATTATTAGGGTCATCACGAGGGATGATTTTGCTCCCCAAACCTGGGCACCTTGATAAAAATTACTCCGCGACAACATGTGTAAACCAGGGGACAATACCTTGGCAAGCTGGGAAAGGCGAACACGCCGGTCTTAACCGATTCACACAGGGATCAAATTTGTGAGCTTAGCTTCAGAGGCACTGGCTCAACCCACTTGAGTTACCAGCAGCCACAGATAGCTTCCCTTTTACTTTGGAGTGAAAACATTAATTTTCAAGTGTACGTATCATTGTGTATCGCAGCGGAGTTGTATGCCCAGCAGCTGGGATCCTTTTATAGTTTTGCGTATTGTGCACCCGGTGCCGCTAGGCCCTGTCGAGGTTATTGCAGGACACAGTCAGAGCTGTGTGGGCCTTACAGGAAGTGAGATTACTTAATGATACTTTACTGTTGCCCGAAACATTTTGAAATGAAAACTTTGAGGGAAAGAAATGATTCAGCCGTTTCTGCCTCCTACTGCTGTCTGAACTCAGCTAGTACCCATTCGTAACATGATATCAGTTGATTGGAACGGCTGAAGCAAGACAGCCTTGGGTAAGATGATATCCTCTCAAAGTCCCGTAGCTGGTCCCAGAGATTGGGCTGTAAACAACCCATGTAGGTACAGATGGAGAACTAACTTCTGAAATCTCCAGGCTTCCTCAGCCCTTGTGGAACAAAGAAGTGATAACCCACTGGGTGCCTTTTTCCTGTGACACCTTTCCTGGGGCTGGGCCCCAGTTCCCGTTAGGGGGCTGATTCTGGTTAGCTGACAAACCTTGTCCTTCCAGGGCAGAGGACTGCGAGCATGGCTCTTCTCAGACCTTTTAAGCCTATGCCACCATCAACCAGCATCTGAGTTCCTGTTGGTTTTAATAAGTGAGTAAAACTCTTGGCTTTAAGGAAATTATATATAGTTCTACCTGGGTGGAACCCCTCATGATTATCTGGCTTTTTGATAGTCTCTATTCGCAATCTCATCGTAGTTTTTTTTTTTTTTTAATCACATTTTGACACAGGGGACATGGGGATGCTTAGCTTTAGGAAACATTTAGCCTGGTAGGTAGAGCAAGAAGAAACTTCATTTTATTTCGCTTCATAGATTATATTACATGAGCAAAAGAAGTTTATTTTATTTCTGAGTCTAGATTTAAAAACCAAAGTCTCTAATCTTCTTTCTGTAGCGCAGTCCAAGTCAACTTTTGGCTCCTTTTGTGGTATCGTTTCACCACGCCTTATGGGCCATATTTATTGTCACTTATCAACACACACGTACTCACACAGCCACCCACTAGAGTTAATTGAAAGACTGGTGCTATATCTTCTACTTATCTATTAAATGATGAAAGTACTATGTCCACTGCAGAAGTTTTAGGAACTAGAGGAAAAAATAGAGGGACAAAACTCAGAGTCACCTAATTCTACAACCCAGCGATTAATATTCCAGCTTGTAGCCGCGTCTATTTGGTTAAGTTTCATCTTAAGCCAATTTCGCTTTGTGTATCTTGAGCGTTTTCTCACATCCTTAAATATCTTTGACAACATTGTGTTATGTCAGTCTTAAGGATACATCATTATTTTACCAATCTCCTTTTGGACATTTGAAGTTATTTGTAGTTTTTCTGTTATCTGTATCACAACAGTGACTGTTGTCTACATTTTGTGTGTGTGTGTGTGCCTCAGACTATTTTTTTTTTTTGTCTTTTTGTCTTTTTAGGGCAGCTTCCTGTGGCATATGGAGGTTCCCAGGCTAGGGGTCGAATCGGAGCTGCAGCTGCCGGCCTATGCCAGAGTCACAGCAACACAGGATCCGAGCTGCGTCTGCAACCTACACCACAGCTCACGGCAATGCCGGATCCTCAACCCACTGAGCGAGGCCAAGGATCGAACCCACAACCTCACGGTTCCTAGTCGGGTTCGTTAACCACTGCGCCACGACAGGAACTCCTGGACTATTTCCTTAAGGTATTCTTAGAAGTAGAGAGTGAAATTACTGGGTCATGAGGTTTGTATGACATAAGGCCTCTTGCTGCCTATTGCTAAATTGCTTTCTTTAAAGTTTGTACCAATGTACCCTTCTGTCAACAGGATATAAAGTACCTTTTAATATACATTTGGCAACACTGAATAATTTCTTTATTCTTAATTGGCACTACTTTCGATGGGACCCCAGTGCATCGCTATCTGTTTTAGCAAATAAAAATTATTCCTGGCAGAAATGAAAGTGAGGATGTAATATTATAAACAGTGGCCCCAGATACCTTGAGAACCAGCAAAACAGGCCATGTTTTCGCTCTAAGAGTGTGTTTCTAAAAATGTATTTTTCCTTTCTCAAGCAGTTTATCGATCTCATCTTTATGCAGAGAAAAGTGCTAATGTTTTTCTCCTAAAATTATCGCTTCATTAAGTACTTATTGTTCATTACGTTAGTGCTTTCTCTTCGTGTATGTATTGCCTCATATCTTTAAAAACACGATGTAACTTCTGGCAAAAATTGCCCAAGTTTTTGGAAAGTTTTGATTGTTACACAGCGGTAGTTTCTGGTCAAGATCTCTTAAAGTAACAAATACTTCTTTCAAATATAGTTCAGATCTTTAGTATTTTAATAAAAGCCTTATAAATTTGGAATCATTCATGTATTAACCCACTGCTTGAGTAAACTTGGGAGGAAGACATTTCGCAAATCCAGTGTTTGATATTATGCAATCTATTTGTCCAAGATTAAAAAAAAAATCAGTCTTGTAAGATTGTTGGTCCTGAGTCAAGAATTACCAGAGTGACAGAAATTTTCATCTATTAAAAGTTTTTTCCTCCAGTGTTTGTTTACTAATAGTCAAGCTATGTGTTAGGTGGATCTTACAAATAGGATTTTTGATGTTTGTGACTTTTAAAAAATTCTTATTTAGGAGTTCCCGTCATGGCTCAGTGGTTAACCAATCTGACTAGGAACCATGAGGTGGCTGGGTTCGATCCCTGGTCTCGCTCAGTGTGTTAAGGATCCGGTGTTGCCGTGAGCTGTGGTGTAGGTCGCAGACGCGGCTCGGATCCTGCATTGTTGTGGATGTGGCGTAGGCCAGCGGCTACAGCTCTGATTAGACCCCTAGTCTGGGAACCTCCATGTGCCATGGGTGTAGCCCAGGAGAAGACAAAAAAACCCAAAATTCTTTTTTTTTTTTTTTTTGCCTTTTTCTAGGGCCGCTTCCGAGGCACATGGAGGTTCCCAGGCTAGGGGTCCAATCGGAGCTGTAGCCGCCAGCCTACGCCAGAGCAATGTCAGGTCCGAGCCGCGTCTGCAACCTACACCACAGCTCAGGGCAACGCCGGATCCTTAACCCACTGAGCAAGGCCAGGGATCGAACCCGCAACCTCATGGTTCCTAGTTGGATTTGTTAACCACTGCGCCACGACGGGAACTCCCCAAAATTCTTTTTTTGTTTGTTTGTTTGTTTGTTTGTTTGTTTTTTGTCTTTTTGCCATTTTCTTGGGCCGCTCTCGCAGCATATGGAGGTTCCCAGGCTAGGGGTTGAATTGGAGCTGTAGCCACCAGCCTACGCCAGAGCCACAGCAACTCTGGATCCGAGCCGCGTCTGCAACCTACACCACAGCTCACGGCAACGCCGGATCGTTAACCCACTGAGCAAGGCCAGGGATCGAACCCGCAACCTCATGGTTCCTAGTCGGGTTCGTTAACCACTGTGCCACGATGGAAGCTCCCCAAAATTCTTATTTATATGCAGTTGACCTATTGAGAGCTTTTAGAAAAAAATGTGCTTTTCCCTCTTGATACTGTTGTTAATTTCATCTTAGGTAACCAAAAGGATAGGAGTAGTCCACTTTTTTGTTGTTTTCTAGTATTCTTGCATTCATCTTAAGAGTGAAACTAATGAATACTGATTAAAAAGAGATTCTTTTTTTTTTTTTTTTTGGTCTTTTGTCTCTTTTTAGGGCCACACCTGGGGCATATGGAGGTTCCCAGGCTAGGGGTCTAATCAGAGCTGTTGCTGCTGGCCCACACCACAGCCATAGCAACGCCAGATCCAAGCTGCATCTGCGACCTACACCACAGCTCACAGCAATGCTGGATCCTTAACCCACTGAGAAAGGCCAGGGATCGAACCCGCTGCCTCATGGTTCTTAGGTGGATTCATTTCTGCTGTGCCAAGACTCCTAGAAAGAGATTCTTTTTTTTTTTTTTTTTTTTTTTTTGTCTTTTTGCCATTTTCTTGGGTCACTCTCGCGGCATATGGAGGTTCCCAGGCCAGGGCTTGAATCAGAGCTGTAGCCACTGGTCTACACCAGAGCCACAGCGACGCGGGATCCGAGCCGCATCTGCAACCTACACTACATGGCAACGCCGGATCCTTAACCCACTGAGCGAGGGCAGGGATTGAACCTGCAACCTCATGGTTCCTAGTCGGATTCATTAACCACTGAGTCACGATGGGAACTCCGAGATTCTTAATTTTTGTGTATAGAGAAGCACATAAGATGCTTTCCTAATGTTCTAGAAAATAGATGCTATTTTAGCTCCTGTGGTCATTTGGAGGGGAGAGGGAGTAGAGTTTCTTTTTAGAGACTAGTTCATCACTCTCATTTTAAAGCCTGTTTCAGCTCTGAAAGTCTATAGCTTTGTAAGTAAGGAGTGGAATTTATATGCGTGTAGTTTATCTTCCTATCCCTGGTGAAGTCTCTGGTATTTGTAGGTTAGGTACTTGTTATTTTTACACACACACACAATTTGTATATGTGTGATATATAAATTGTGTGTATGTACATGTGAGTGTGTAATACATATATATATGTACACACACATGCATTTTATAACTATAAAAGTGGTAAAACTACGTGTGTGTGTATTTATATACATAATTTACCATATTGGTTATAGGAGGGAGAAATTATGTAACAGAATGGAGGATAACAGAATGGAAAAATCTTAGAGTTGAAGTATTTCCTTTAGCATTCAAACTAGACTCTGTCTCTGAGCTTGGGTAATGACAATGGGTGTAGGATAACAAACATTGCTTCAAAATTGAGAAAGTGAAACAAAGAACTTATCCCAGAATACCAAAGATTTAACTATTCAAAGAAATGCTCATTGTCGTCATGGATGTACAATGTATATGTTCTTCCTGCACTGGAACAAATTTTTGAGTTAGGAGTAAAGTGAAGGATTTTGTGTTTAGCTAAAATCGATGATCATCATTCTAAAATATAATGGTAGTTTTCCTTATAAGTACTTTCACTAAATATCTGCTGAAGATGATAAAGTAAAAAAAAAAACACCTAGTTTAAAAATAGTTACAAATGAAGTGAAAGTTGATATTAATTGTGAAGAAAAATTCACTTAGCGCCCCTTAATGTAAACATCCTACCTGGTGTATATAATATGTTGGTACAATACTATTAACTAAACTACACACTTTATTCAAATTTCATATGTTTCTACTAACATTTTTTTTTCCAGTCCAAGGTCTAATCCAGGAGCTCACGTTATATTTATTTATTTATTTATTACTTTTTAGGGCCACGCCTACACCATAGGGAAGTTCCCAGGCTAGGGGTCCAATTGGAGCTACAGTTGCCAGCGTATACCACAGCCACAGCAATGCAGGATCCAAGCCAGGTCTGTGACCTACACCACAGCTCATGATAAAGCTGGATCCATAACCCACTAAGCGAGGCCAGGGATCGAACCCTGCATCCTCATGGGTACCAGTCAGATATATTTCCACTGCGCCGCAATGGGAACTCCTCACGTTGTATTTAATTGTCATGTCTCCTTCGTCTTCTCCAGCCCACAACAGTTCCTCAGTCTTTTATGACCTTGACAACTTTGAAGGATTACCAGTTAATTTGTATTATGTTCCTAATTTGGGCTTATCTAATGTTTTCTCATGGTTAGGTTGAATTTATGCTATTTGAGCAAGAAGACCACAGAGGCTGTGCTGTGTCTTTGTCAAGTGCATTGTGTCAGGGGGCACATGATGTTGATGAGCCCTGTCACTCACTATGGTAACCTAGAACGCCTGGCTAAACTGTGTTTGTCCATAATAAAGTTATATTTTTTTCTCTGTAATTAATAAATACTAATACTCATACTATATTGTATTAATACACAGAGGCAATACTTTGAGGCTATACACATGCACACATATATATATTCAATTTCACCTTTAAACTTTCACCTACCAGTATTAGCATCCATTGATAGATTTTACCTGCAGCAATTGTTACTGTGGTGTTCTAATGGAGATTTTCTATTTCCTTTATTCCTTCCGCATTTGTTAATTAGAAATCTTCTGTAGGGAAGATTTCTCCCTTCTCTCTCCTTTATTTGTTTATTTGCTCAATCATTCATTTGTATCAATATGGGCTTAAGGATATTTATTTTATTCTTTGGAATATAATCTAATACTATTATGTGTTTTGCTAAAATTGTTCCTGCTTTGATCATTGGGAGCACTTTTGAGCTGGCCCCTATGTCCTTTCAATGTGTCTCTATCTTCTTGTTTTTCAAAGTACTTCCTTAGCTTTTGGCCCCAGAAGATACCAGAGCCAACTTGCAATTTTTTTCTGCCCTGGCTCTAGAACAACTGCTTCTCCAAAGTCTCCTGGTTCCTTTTACTGGAGAAAGGTTATTGGAAACCCAAGATCTGGATGCTGAGTATGATCATTACAGTTGTGGTGTCTCTGTTTTCAGACCTGAAAAACAGTTTTAATAACCTAAAATCTAAAATGGTCATACCCCTCTGGCCTACCAGTTTTGCAAGAAATATATCCGGCAGAAGGACTGGTATAAATATATAGTTAAGGATGTTCGTTGCTGTATTTCTAATGATGAGAAATTAGAAAATCCAAAATATCCATCAAAAGGGAAGGTTGGTGAGACCTAATTTTGATATGGTCATACAATGGAATACCACAGAACTGAGGTATTAAAAAGCATTATGTTAGATCTGTGTGTTCTGGCACAGAAAGACTTACAAGACTCATTTTTTTTACAAAGAAAAAAATAAGTTGTAAACCTGTATGTACAGTATGATTCAATTTTTTTAAAATTGTGTGTGTGTGTATTAGAACATGCTTAGAAAAAAAGTCCTCAAGGGTATCCACACCACCATTAAAAGCTGTGTTTCTAGAGGATTGACTAAACAGGATGACTTTCTCTTTGTATTTGATAATTTGTAATGTTCGCTTTTTCAAGCAGCTTTATTGCAATATCACAAATAGTTTATAAAATACTTTCTGGTTTGGGTTACCTAACTTTTCCATGAAGCAGCATTTTAATCCATGACTAGTCTGTGACTAGTCTAGAGTCTGGAATTATCTCCATACTCTTTACACTGTCCATGATAGATTTTGGGTAGTTTTACATAGGTTATACTGTTTCTTTAATGTTTAATGTTTATTTACGAAGCAAGTGACCCACAATCTTAGGAACATTTAAAGCTCCTGGACCACTTATAATCAAGTATATTCTTAAGGGGGAAAGAAAGTACTCTACTATAGCTTAGATTCTGATCAGTACTCTCCAGTAATTTGACTAGCTTACGACATTCATATAGGCCTGTTTTTGCCCCCCCCACCCCTGCACATGTGGCACGTGGAAGTTCCCAGGGTAGGGATTGAATCAGAACCACAGCTGCAACCTACGCCTAAGGTGTGGCAATGCCAGATCCTTAATCCATTGCAGTAGCAGGAACTTGCAGGTCTGTTTTAAATGAGTCATTTTCTTATTCCTTTAGGATTTTTAAAATTTAAATTTTTTTTTTTTTTTTTTTTTTTTTTGCTTTTTAGGGCAATACTCACGGCATATGGAGGTTCCCAGGCTAGGGATCGAATCAGAGATATAGTTGCCGGCCTACACCACAGCCACAGCAACACAGGATCCGAGCTGCATCTGTGACCTACACCACAGCTCACGGCAACGTCGGATCCCCAACCCACTGAGCGACGCCAGGGGTCGAACCCGCAACCTCATGGTTCCTAGTTGGATTCATTTCCACCATGCCACGACAGAAACTCCTAAAAATTAATTTTTAAGTAAATGGCTTATTTATGGAAACTTTGGAAGATACTAAATCAAAGAATACAAAAACATATAAAATACTAAAGCATGTAAAATTCACTCATAATTGTACCACACAACAATAACGAGCATTATTTGGTGCATATCTTGCTAATTTTTCTATGAATATGTACCCACTCAAATATATGTGTATACAATAGAGGCATACATTACTATTTTATACCCGTGTTATTTTTTGATTTCAACATTTCCAATCTTTGAACTATCATCTGTCTAGCATGGCAGTTTTTCTCCACTAGTTCTTGTCAGTGTATGTGTATATCTAGAGACCTATAAAAGACTATTACTTAGGGGACTGTTTCGTAAGGAACTTTCCAAAATTTGCTTTTAGATTTGGATGTAATGTGCTTAGGACTCTGTTACTATTTCCCTCTCTTAATATAAAAGATGGCACAAATGAATTATCTGTAGAACAGAATCAGACTCACAGACATGGAGAACAGACTTGTGATTGCCGAGGGGGAGGGAGTGGGATGGACTGGTAGCATGGGGTTGGTAGATGCAAACTATTACATTTAGAATGGATAAGCCATGAGGTCCTGCTGTACAGCATAGGGACCTATATCCAGTCTCTTGGGATAGACCGTGATGGAAGATAATATGAGAAAAAGAATGGTATTTATGTATGACTGGGGCACTTTATTGTACAGCGGAAATCGACACAATACTATAAATCAACTATACTTGAATCAAAAAATTAAAAATCTATTTTTCTGTCTAAAACATATTTCCCACTCTTTTCCGAAACATTCTTTTAAACTTATTAAGATTGGTCTTTGAGACATTAAGTATAGGAGGAGGATTCGTCATGCCTGAAACATTTCCAAACGTTGCTGTCACATTTTTAGTATTGATTTGACCTCTAGAAAAATGTTTCTAAAATATTGGTTAGCAGACGAATTCATTTGCAGAGAGGGCAGAAACGAAACACATTGATGGTTTGTTTTGAAGTCTGTCTCAAAACATGAGGTTGAACAACACTGCCTTGTATTTGTATTGCTTCTCCTTTAATCACTCTCTTGTTAGCTGCTCAGATACTGTTTTGCTCCCTGGTTTTTGGTGAGTAAGGCTTTCTCAGTGCTGCCTCATTCCCTAATTGAAAGATGATAAGCTGAAGATGCTGTATTATCCCCTTTTTTTTTTCAGGCCTTCAGGTGATTATTAAGTGGAAACAAACCATGTTATGTGCTTCAGTCTGTTTAAAAATTTGCTATGCTAAGGATTTCCAGCTTCCTTATGTTGCAAAAGCTTGCATATCCATGAAAGTGAAAAATATGATTAGAATTTGCATTATAATTTTAGCCAGATCATCCCTATTCCTGATCATCTGTACATAGAACCTGCATGGTGATAATCTGCTTAGTTTTTTTATATCACATTATTTCTTCAATTTATTTTCATAGAATGACTTTAAGAGGAGGATGCTATTTTATCGAGAGGGGGCCTGGAAAAGAGGCGCGTGCAGGGTCAGTTTTTGCTGTTGCATAGCGAAACTTAATTAGGCTAGGTTAGGAAATGTGATTTGGTTATGTTTTATCTACTGGGCAGCTGTTGCTTGCTTGCTTTTTTATGATGAAAGAAATGGCCTTTAAGGTTATAGGCACTGAGAAAAATTATGTCTGTCTTTTGTATTAAAGAATAACCGAGAGTTGCTTTGTCCTGCCCAATTGATTGAGGGCTCTGAGACTGCAGATGAGCCAAACATTGGTGCTGGGGCTCTCATCTAGTCGAGAGAGCCCTCACACGCTTCGAATTATCCGCTACAACATCTCCCTTCTTAGGACCAATGACCAAGCCTCAAGTCTCCTTTGCAAACATTCACTGGTGAAATTATTTGTCAAATTATGCAAACCACGGGATAGTTTTGTATCCCCTCCCCACCACCTATAGATAGTTACATGATGTCATAGAAGGTTGGTTTTTGTTTGTTAGTTTTCTGAATTAATCTGTGGGGGAAATACATACATTTGCTTAAGAAATAGGAAGTGTTTCTTCCCCAGCAATCTCTTTTTGAGCTCTCAGGACTTTTCTTTTAATATGTACATGCAGGGAGTTCCCGTTGTGGCTCAGTGGTAATGAACCCGACTAGTATCCATGAGGATGCAGGTTTGATTCCTGGCCTCGTTCAGTGAGTTAAGGACCCAGTGTTGCCATGAGCTGTGGTGTAGGTCACAGACGCTGCTCACATCCTGAGTTGCTGTGACTGTGGCGTAGGCTGGAAGCTGCAGCTCCAATTTGACCCCTAGCCTGGGAACTTCCCTATGTTGTGGGTGCGGCCCTAAAAAAAAAAAAATGCACATGCAAAGTTTTCTCCTCTTGGTGTTAATATCAAATGCTAGCCTTCAGAGGAAAAAGGAGAAAATGTTAAATAGCTGCACCTTCTGTTTATAAATAATCTTTTTTTTGTTTATAAATAATCTTAACCACTTGTATTCACATAGGTACTGATACTGTAGCCAACATCCCCCCCCCCCAAAGTAGATTATGGATATTAACTTCATGAAACAAGAGGCATACTGAGTTCATGATAGGTCTGGGTATAAACCATTCTTTCCTTCATCCTTTTAGTGGTAGCAAAGGAGAAAATTAACTGAGTTAATACTGGCTAGTATGTGTGGTGATATGGATGTTTGTTTTATAACTTCCATTGGGGTGTCTAGATTTAAAAATTTTTTGAATGTTATTCTCATAATCAATATGCAAATAGTACTGAGTACTACTGGATGGATATAAAATTGAAGCATAATATCATGCCCAGGGATGTTGAAATGTAAGTAAACAGTATCGAATTACTGAAGGATCTTATTTTAGTGTTTTGAGTATTCAGATGGTAGTTTTTTTCCTGCATCGACCAAAATAGGTACTGAACCTTCCATAGTGTATAGATCTTAAAGAACATCACAAGACTGATGAAAAATACCTCTCATTTCTCCTTAAACCAGTGCTGTATTCAAATTTGGAAAGAGCTTTGCATTGTTTAAAGGAAATTGTTCGTTTTTTGGTTTTCATGCGAAAATGGCTGGGTTCCTGCAGGCACGGAGGGCAGGGATGACTAGTCGGTCTCGTTGGCTCGTCTCCTGTAGTCAGACTTTGTCTCTGAACTTGGCTCCTCTCCTGACTGTGGGAGACTTAAGAAGGACAAATGAAACCATTAAGATCACGACTCCTGCTACTTGTCATTTTTAAAAGTTTTAATTATATATTTTTATTGAGCTATGATCAATATGTAACGTTGTATAAGCTTAAGGCACACAATGGGTTGATTTGGTATATTTTTGTATTTTACAGATTACCACCTTAGCATTAGCTAACACCTCTATCATGTCACCTAACTATCATGTCTGTCTTGTGCCGAGAACATTTAAGACCTAATCTTTTAGTGATTCTCAAGTGTACAACACAGTGTTGTTGACCGTAATTACTACGCTGTGCATTAGATCCCCAGAACTTATTCATCTTCTGGGTGGAACCTTGAACCCTTTAACAACATCTCCCCAATTCCTCTACCACCCCAACCAGTCTCTGGCAAGCAGCATTCTACTCTCTGTTTCTTTAAGTTCAGCTTTTTTGGATTCCACATATAAGTGATATCACACCCTATTTGTCTTTCTTTATCTGGCTTATCTCACTAACTGTAATGCTCTCAGGGTCCATCTATGCTGTTGCAGAGAGCAGAATTTCCTTTTTTCTCGTGGCCAAGTATGCGCCACTGGATATATACATCACATTGTCTCCATCCAGTCGCTCCTTGGCAGACACTTAGGCTGTTTTCATGTCTTGACTATTGCGAATAGTGCTTCAATAAACATACAAGTGCATTGAAGAGATCTTTAATATCCTGTTTCATTACCTTTGCATGTATAAGCAGAAGTGGGAGCGGGATTGCTGGATCCTATGATAGTTCTATTTTTAATTTTTTTGAGGAACCGCCATGCTATGTTTTATAGTGGCCCTACCAACTTATATTCCCACCAACAGTGTGGGAGGGCTCCCTTTTCTCCACATCCTCACCAACACTTGTTATCTCTTGTCTTTTTGATGACAGCCATTCTAACAGGTGTGAGGTGCTGTCTCATTGTCGTTCTGACTTGCATTTCCCTGATGATTAGTGAGATTGGGCACCTTTTCATGTACCTTTTGGCCATCTGTATGTCTCCTTTGGAAAAGTGTCTACTCAGCCTTCTGCTTATTTATTTATTTATTTATTTTGCTTTTTAGGGCCGTACTTGCAGCATATGGAGGTTCCCAGGCTAGGGGTCGAAACGGAGCTGTAGCCACCGGCCTACGCCACAGCCCCAGCAATGCAGGACCTGAGCCACATCTGCGACCTACGCCACAGCTCATGGCAATGCCGAATCCTTAACCCACTGAGCAAGGCTAGGGGTTGAACCTGCAACCTCATGGTTCCTAGTTGGTTTCGTTTCCACTGCACCACGACGGGTACTCCGAAAGTTTCTTTTTAAAGATCTGTTCTCATGTCACTGTACCCATACATGTTGTCTTTTATTGCAGATTGAAAGCACGAACAATAGACAGGTTCTTCTTAAGAGAAAAAGAAGAAATCTGTAAGTATTTGTCCTTTAAAAATTCTAAATTTGTAATCTTGTCCGCTTTTGGAGAAAATTAAGTGACCAAACTCATAGTCATCTTTCCTCTTTATTTTGGAAAAACCCTGCCAATATTTATGTTTGTGTTAAAAAGGCAATATTTGGGAAATTAAAATAGGAAAACCTTTTGCTCTGTGCAGCTTCTAAAATTTAAACCATCTGTCACTCGTTTATGAAAGGGGAAGTGATAATTCAAATCTCAATACAGTCTTTTCCTTTTGAGTATCATCAAAAATGGAGTCACAGGTTGGAGTTTCAGTTCTGACTATGGAGGCATATAGGCTGTGGGTTTTTGACAAGCTACTTAGCTTCCCTTTGCCTCTATTTCCTCATCTGTAAACATGAGCTTAGTAGGAAGTGTCCAGGGAACAGATGGAGTTTAATCTGTAGTAGTGTCTACTTTCTCCAATAAATTGAAGCTTATTCTAGGTACTATTTCTCAAACTGATTTAAAGATATTTCTGATCTTCCAGAATCTAAGCATTATAGTACTGTCCTTCACTGAGGCACCTACTCTAGACCATAATATAGAATGAAAGGATGTAACAGAGCACCTAAAATTAGAATTTTAGTGTTTGAGCCTTAGCTCTTGAAAATTGCCTAGTCCAGGGGTTCCCAAACATTGACTTTGAGACCCGTACCCTGGCCAGTGAAGAGTTTTTACTGGCCTATGATGAAGTGAGGAAAATAAGGACTGTAGGCCATGGTATTTTTTAAAGCTCAACTTTTTTCCATTTAAAGAATTGCTTCTTATTATAAGATATATACTTCTAATTTTGGGGAATTTGACATGTTCTATATTTTATGAAATGATAGTGGTAGTAAATGATAGGTTTGGGGGATTTTTTTTTTCTTTTTATGGCCACACCTCCAGCATATGGAAGTTTCCGGGCTAGGGGTCAAATCAGAGCTGCAGCTGCCAGCCTAACCACAGGCACAGCAACGCATATTCTGAGCTGCATCTGTAACCTACACCACAGCTCACAGCAATGCTGGATCCTGAACTCACTGAGTGAGGCCAGGGGTTGAACCCATATCCTCATGGATACTAGGGTTCTTAACCTGCAGAACTACAATGGGAACTCCTGTTTTTTGTTTTTAATGTCTATACCTGTCATTGCCCTCACTGTCCTTCATTTTTAAAACTTTTACTGCTCCACGATATCTTACAATCTGAATCCAACTTTCTCATTTTACAGATGAGGAAACAACCAAGAGGTTATTTAATTTATTCCAGATCCTACAGCTCAGCAAGCTGCTGAACCAGGACTAAAACCCTGTATAGAATGCTGCCTCTCTTGTATTTCTTGTCTTCCAAGGATTGCTTTCATTATAATAGGTTATGAAATTGAAACAGTCTAGTAGTTCTTATATGCTAATGAATATTTTTGAATTCCAAGTATAAAGAAATTCAAAAAGACTCAATGTTCTTATATGTCCAAGTGCTAAAGTCTACTGATTAGCCTGCATCAGAAAAATCTTAAACATGACCAAAGGCTTTAATCAACAGACCAGAATTAGCGCTCTTTCTCTGTCTCTCTCTCTCTCTCACACACACACACACACACACACACACACATACACCCTACACAGATAGATAAAAATTTACAGTAATTGGCCCTCAGCCCATCTAGATGTGTGAGAGAAAAAAACCACCAAGGTGGAGGATTAGGAGTTGCCAAAAGCATTAGTGAGAGCATCTGGCCAGTTGTGTATAGGAGTTTACAGATGCTTAGGAGATTCCACTTCAGTTAGCATAGCTCTGCCTTGGCCTTGGCTATCCCAGAAATACACTTCAAACCTAATCCCTTTATCTCCCTTGCTTCACTCACATTTGTGAAGCATGCATGGGCCAGGTAAACAGATGAACGTGGAGAGAGAACAGAATGGAAAGTATTCCCCTTGCCTAACACGGAGACATTAACTAAAGAGTCCTTTTCCGTGGCTTCTTGTATTTGGTCACGTGTGGCTTCCTTCTTTAGTTAAAAGTCCTTCAATTTCTCAAATGTCAGGCACACCCAAAAGGAAATGTTAAGAATAAAAACACAATCTGAATTTTCTGCTGTCCTTGGAATATCTGTGCCTTTCTCTTCTTTACTAACGCAAATAATTTAAGAGTTGACGGAATGGCTGTAAGAGTTCAGTCTTCCACAGAGTTATCAGCCTTTGCGTTCTCTTATTTGTCTCAGTTATAAAGTATATTTAATACTAAAGAGCAGAGTGAGGTTGTTTTGTTTTGTTTTGTTTCCTACCACAATGCAATTTCACATTATGGTGGCCAGGTAGCTGAATGCTAGTGACTGATTTGGCCATTTTGTAAAAAATGGTTTAAGACTACATTGTCCTATAATTTTTAACCGTGTGAAGTACAGGGAAATAACGTTAACAAAGAACTAACCTATTAGGCTGGCCCCACCTCCAGCTAATGCGGAGGATAGGTCACATGGCAAAAAAGCTATGTGTTGCAAAATTCTCCCTGGAACACAAAGACATTCCTGTGGGAAGTATCACTGCTGATTTCAGATTTTTTTTTTTTTTTGTCTTTTGTCTTTTTAGGGCCACACCCGAGGCATATGGAGGTTCCCAGGCAAGGGGTTGAATTGGAGCTACAAAGGCAGGCCTGCGCCACAGCCATAGCAATGCCAGATCCAAGCCGAGTCTGCGACCTACACCACAGCTCACAGCAACACTGGGTCCTCAACCCACGGGGAGAGGCCAGGGATCAAACCCGCATCTTCATGGATACTAGTCGGGTTCATTAACCAATGAACCACGACGGGAACTCTGGATTTTTTTTTTTTTTTTGAACCGGTGCTCATGGTTGGTAGCCTGTAGTTGTATTGTTTTATTATAATAAGAAGATTAGATAAGATAAGATGGTAGGAGATAGATGCATAATAAATAGGTTAGATGACAGGAGATGGGGTCTGTGTATTTCTCATTCAGATGAAACACATATAGCTGTGAGCTAATTTGAAAGTTTAGCTCAGAATCACTTGGTTTTGATTAAGTTCTGTTAAGATCATAGAGAAGGAAACTCCCGGTAAATGGAAGACATTACAGACAAAATTTAAGTCTACACCTTGCGTAATGGGCTGTCTAATTTAGCAGCGGGGTTTTGTATACAGGGTCCTGTAGCAGACCCTCTCTGGCAGCAGCTGCAAGATATTGGAATTGTCATTGTCATTGTCATTGTGCTGTCTGCTCCCTTTCTACAGCACTGAACCCTTTATATTCCTCCCCAAATATATGCTCCTAGGACTTAGTTTTTCTCCCCCTTTTCATGACGTCTGATCAAATTGGATTGTAACATGCTGCTTTGTCAGGTGGTGCCACCTCTAACATGATTTATCTTCAAAAATTCCTTACACGTAGGCTTTGGATTAAATGATACCCAACCCACTCCTGACTTTAGAAAGCTACATGTTTTAAAATGAAGTGTGTTGCGATCACTTAAAACGAAGAAGAGATATGTAATTAAGTGCAACATGTGTGAAGTGTGTAGGCGCAACATTGGCTCCTAGATCTCATTTCAACATATATAGATAGGATCCCAATTATACTATGCTATGACCTAGAAAAAAAGCATTATCTGATGCATACTGGGATGTTCTTGGCTTATGGGAGGGAACCTTTGCTAGAGCCTGAAAGGGCATATTCAGCATGGCAGCTTTTTCTTTGCTGGGGAAAGCCGGGAAGAGACTAGCAGGATGGCGACTTCAGGAGTTAATATCTCTCCAGGTGATGAAGGAAACAGTGCAGTGTGTGTGTGGGGGAAATAGTGCACCTATGTGTTCACCCTTGGTGTTTGTTTCTGTTTGTTCTTAGAGTTCAAATGCATTTATTACAATTACTGTATGCTGGCTTTAAAGTTTGACTGTATTTCATATCGATTAGTTACCAGCTTTGAGTCAGATGAGACTTGCAAGGGGCAGATGGATCTATATTTCACATGATTATTCTGTCCTGTTGATGGAGAGCAAACTACTTTTAATGCTTACTTTTAATGCCTTTTATTTTCTTAAAATATTAACATTTTAAAAGTTTTAATATGAAAATATAAAGTTCCTTATATTGTACTATAGATCCAAAGTTTGATTTCATTAAGCAAATGCAGCCACTTTTTTGAACACGTATGTGAGCTTTCTCCTATATATTTTAAAATCATTTGGAGCTTTTTAATAGTGTGTGAAAGAAAATAGGATTTTTTTCTTTTTTAAAAAAAGCACTCCAGCCCTTTACAGAAGGGCTGTAATATCTACGTAGAAATATGATCTTTTAGGAGTTCCTGTCGTAGCTCAGCAGTAACGAACCCAACTAATAGCCATGAGGATGTGGGTTTGAGCCCTGGCTTTGCTCAGGGGGTTAGGGATCCAGCATTGCCATGAGCTGTGGTGTGAGCTGCAGATGATGTGGCTCGGATCCCAGGTTGCTGTGGCTGTGGTGTAGACTGGCAGCTGTAGCTCTGATTCAACCCCCTAGCCCGGGAATCTCCATATGCTGCAAGTGCAGCCCTAAAAAGCAACAACAACAACAACAACAAAACAAAAAAAAAAAAAAGAAAAAAGAAAAGAAAAGATCTTTTAAAGTGCAGAGGTATGCTTCTCTGTTTAATCTCTTAGAATTTTTATAATTGCTTTTTTAGTGGATACAGCTTATCCTTTTCAGAAGGCAAATTACATCTTTATGTGGTATTTAAATTACCCTTAAGTGGTATGTGATTTGAAAGTGTGATTTCTTCAAGTGACATAGTTAATCACTGATTATCAAATTGATATTTTTTACATTTTAATGAGGTGTTATATCAAGGACAGATGATGTTCATTTGTCCCTACCACGTGTTTCAACTTGGTGGATGCATGGATACTTGCTTGGTTTAGTCCATTTTCTAAATCTTTTTAAGAAAAGGTGTTGGCATTAATTAACTTCAGTTTGTTTTTCTCTTTAATCCTTAAATGGGTGTTGTGTCACATGCTTCTGGGAGAGATGATTTCTTCTTTTAAATTCAGACTTTAATCAGTATGTAGTGTTTGTTTACTTTATGTAGTAACTAATGCTTTTTTGCGTTTAACCTAACTATCTCAGAGTGTTTGAAGTAACTGGACTGAAATACTTAACATTCAACCTGCCTTCAAGACAAAAAAAAAAAATAAAGTAAAACTGCAGCTGATTTTCACTTAAACTTCTAGGACTTACTAGATTCCTAAAGGGCTTTTTTTTTTTTCCTCTATAAAAATACCTTAGGCTGTAGGACAGATCATTGCTCAAAGTGTCAACAGGATTCTTCATACACAAAGTTTGCCACTCTCACCATTTAGATTATATCACTCTGACCAAGGTTACAGACAGTAGGGCTTAAAGCATGGATTTTTAAATCAGCTAGACCTGGGTCAAAATCCCTACGTAGCTGTGTTACCTTGGGCAAAGAATCTCTCTGAACCTGTTGTATCATCGGTTATGTTATCAGGAGTTTTCTGAAGGGTTAAATGCAATAATGTGCCTAAAGGGCTCAGCGCAGTGACTAGCCCAGAGCACATGCTCAGTAGTGGTTATTAACCTGACTCCCATAAGGAATCTGGGCATCAACAGGAATGATTAGCTATTCCCCGACTGAAGCCGATGCCCTGCCCTTTTCCAGCTGAAATACAAGTGCACCACTTGATTTCAAGGAAGCTCAAACTCAGGGTTTATGTCCTGCTAATGGTGTGACAGCAGCATCCCTCTTCATACGTGGCCGGACAGCACACCTCTGTGGAAGGCATCACGAAGAGGCACTTAGTACAAATTCTCTAACCTTCAGGCTTTTCTAACACCAGTCTTTTCCCTCTGTGCAGCAGGCAGTTTTTCCAGTTTTGTATTTTCTATCAAGCCATTGACAGCATGTTCAAATTGAATCACCAGGGATTTTAAGAATATACCATTTCCCAGAGTGTTGGGGTGGACAAGGGATGTTTTAAAAAGATGACGGGCATTGGTTGTCTTCAGGCTATTGCACTTAACATCCCTTTTTACTTCCTAGTTTCAGAGCAATGGCCATGTCCATTCTCATTTCAGGCAACAAGTTTCTTGAACAACTAACACACGGAGATACTGTTGTAGGACGATTCAGCAGCAAACAGGAAACTCTCTGCCTTATGGAGCTTTTATGTTCTAATGGGGATCTTGATGACCAACACAAAAAATAAAGCCTATGACATAGTAGTGGTAAGGGCCAAGGAGAAAAATAAAGCGAGAAAAGGATGGGAAGCCCTGGAGGGGTCGGGTGGGGGTGTGATTTTTAGAGTGCCTAGAGAAGGTCTCCCTGAGAAGATGACAGTTGAGTAAAGAAAAAAGGAGGTGAGAGAATAAGCTATGCAGATAGATATCTCAGAAGGATGTTCAGGGCAGAGCAGATAGCATGCACAAGGGCCTTGAGGCAGTGTCATGCTTGGTATGTTCCACAAACAGCAAAGAGCAAGAAGAAGTGCAACACAATGAGCCAGGGGAAAGTGTCAGATATAAAGTGGGAAACCTAAGATCCTATGTCATAGGTTGGAGTGAGGAGCAACTTTTCTTCTGAATGGGTCTTATGGGAATTCTTTGAAAGGGTCTGAGCAGAGGCATGGCATGATCTGTCTTCCCCTTCAGCTCGAGCCCTCTGGCTGCTGACTTTAGAGTTTATTGTAAAGGTGGAAACAGGGAGATCAAGGTGGCTGTTGCATTTATCCAGGGGAGAGATGACAGCGGCTTGAACCAGGACGGTGGCAGTGGAAGTGGTGCGCAGTAATGGAATTTGATATCTGTTTTGTAAGTCGAGCTGGTAGGATTGCTGCCAGATGGAATGTGGCATGTGGGCAGAAGAGAGAGGAGCAAAAAGTGCACCTGATCGAAGGTTTTTGGTTCAAGCAACTGGAAGTACAGAGACGGGCAAGACTGGGTGGGATGGGTTTGTGGAAGGATGATCAATATTGACCATACGTATTAAGTTGGAGTACATACCTGATTGTAAATGGATTGGTCGAGGAAATGGTTGGGTCTACAGACCTAGTGTTTAAGAGAGGCCTCCAGACTAAGGGGAGAAGTTTGGGGAGTCAGCACCATTTATGTGCTATTGAAAAGTTGTGAGAGTAAGTGACATTGCCATGGGAGCGAGCGTAGATCAAAGAGAGCTTCAGGGACTGAGCAGTGTAGCATTTAGTGGTCAAAGTGATGTGAGGAAAAAGCAGTGCAGATGGAACTGGAATGGCCAGGCAAGTCATAAGAAAACCTGAAGAATGGGATCACTTGGAAGCCAGGTGAAGTTTCCAGGGAAAAGAGGGGTCACCAGGGATAAAGGCTGGTGGTGGGTCGAGCGGGATGAGCACTGAGCTTTGATTCACCTGGGTATCTGACAACATGGATGTCATCGGTGACCTTGATCAGAGCAATTTTATGGAGTGATGCGGGGAAAGCCCAGGCTGGGCAGGTTCAAGACAAAAGAGAAGAGAACGGGGTGGCAGAGCTGACACAGCTCCTTAAAAGTCCTGCAGAGAAGGAGAAGAAATGGGGCTGTAGCCGGAGAAGATGGTACAAGAGAGGGAATGGTTTTAAGATGAAAGAGGTAATAGCCTGTTAGGAGAAATTAACAAGGCAGGAGAGAGAGGGAAGAATTGGTAGAACAGGGCTGCCAGGTCTTCAAGGGTGTCTCACACGAGTGAAGGGGTCAGCCTTAGCTGGGAGCATCACTGGTCCATCTCTGGTCACGGGAGAGAAGAGAGCACATGGCCACAGATGCCACTAGATGGGGACACACTGGTGGGAGTCTGTGGAGGTTCTCTTCAAACCGTTGCCATTTTCTCAGCCAAATGTTAAGCCAGCCACTCGGCAGCTGAGGGTAAGGACAGCAGAGGAGCCTTGGTGATCTGAAGAGAGAGGACAAAGTATGAAACGCAGGAGAGCAAGCCTGTGAGGGGCCTAGTGCAGCGCATCATGGTTTCTGTGCACATTCGAGGGCGTGGTCCTGGATCTAAAGCACAGTTGTGTTTTTCTCCAGCCAAGTTCAGCTGCATGGGTACGGGGGTTTAACCAGGTTGTGGTTAGCCGAGTAAGTGGACCAGAGTGGGAGGCAGGCAAGGGGGTTGAGAGTATATTCCAGGGACTGATTATTAATGTGCAAAGAATTTTTTTTTGTCTTTCTCTCTTTTTAGGGCCGTACCTACAGCATATGGAAGTTCCCAGGCTAGGGGGTGAATCGGAGCTGTAGCTGCCAGCCTATGCCACAGCCACAGCAATGTCAGATCTGAGCCGCGTCTGTGACCTATACCACAGCTCATGGCAACGCCGGATCCTTAACCCACTGAGCAAGGGCAGGGATCGAACCCGCAACCTCATGGTTCCTAGTCGGATTTGTTAGCCACTGCGCCATGATGGGAACTCCTAATGTGCATAGAAATGAAGCTGGATAAGACAAATAATTCTGCCAGCAATGCCATGACATAGATGACACAAACATTCCTTCTAGATTATAAGCCCATCCAAAGCTGTCTTCTACTTCTGCAGGCCCAAGTCTGACAATTTCTCAGATGAGGGTGAGGTGGTTACTCCCCGCTTAGGGGCATTTTATCAATCTGAAGACTTTTGTCTTCTGGTATTGCCCTGACAATTTACATAGGGAAATACGTCTTATTTTATTTTGGATTGATTGCCTTTTGGTACTTCTTTATATTACCAGGAATAATTTTTTTTTTAAGAGCCGCACATGCAGCATAGAGAGGTTCACCAGGCTAGGGGTCAATCGGAGCTGTAGCTGCCGGCCTACGCCACAGCCACAGCAATGCGGGATCTGAGCGATATCTGCGACCTACACCACCGTTCACGGCAATACCAGATCCTTAACCCACTGAGCAAGGCCAGGGATCGAACCTGTATCTTCATGGATACTAGTCAGGTTCGTTACCACTGAGCCACAACAGGAACTCCAGGAAGGAATTATTTTTAAAAATATTGTGTGTATATAGACTATCATCTGTGACTATCCTTTAAGATTTATAATGGGGCATTATAAAATACTGTTCACAAGAAAGAGATGTTGGGTTTGATGGGGTTGAGAACTATTGGTCTGTGCTCTATACTTAGATGCTGAGATGTTTTAAAATGATGGTATAATCAAGGATCTGAATGATTGGCAGACATTTCAAGTGATGTGGAAAATCAGAAAAAGGAAAGATTATCATGGATTTAGGTGGTCATGGAACATCTGATGGAGAAGAGGGTCGTTAGAGGGGATCTTGCCTATTGAGACTCAGGCAGTATGGGAGACACTTGACGTACCTTATCTTAAAAAAAAAAAATGAATGACCAGACTTGTCAGACTGAGAAAAACAATTTCTAGGTGTAGTAAACCATAAAATGTAAAGTCAAAAGGGCCCCAGGGAATCATCTAGGCCAGAAAATCTTAGTGTAAGGATGGTCTTACCCTTTGGCCTTCATGGATGGATTCGAGGGAACTCGTGAATACCTTGAATTTGTGTCTATCATTTGCATATTTTTCTGAGGACAACTGGGTTCAGAGTTCTCATTGGATTCCCAAAGGGGCCCATCACCTCTAGGAAGTTCACGGCTACCGACTGATCTAGTCAGACCGTAAACTCAGAAGGATGGTTTTGCTCAAGGCTACACAGCCAGCTAGTGAGAGATACGGGGTCTGAAACCCAGATCTTTTCACTGTAACTTATCGCTTATTTCACCACACTCAGTCGAAGGGCATACACAAAAGCAGAGGCAGGACTGAGGAATAAGCTGCCGTTTTACAGCCCCTGGTATAAAAACAAACAGCTGTCTTGGGCTCAATAGCCTATTTCCACAAGAGTTGCAGAAGGATGGGCTTCAATTTGTCTCCTCAACGTAAACCAATATTTTAATATTTTAGAGTGGCAATACACAACTGCCCCTCACCAAAATAGCTTTCTCAGCTGAAGGCAAGCTCCCTGAGAGAGATTATTGTCCCTGAGGCGGTTCCTGCTGTTCCTTTCCAATTGGCACTGTTTTTCTGACCTGCAGTGGCCTCCAGTTTCCTGCCAAATCAAATCAGAACTCTTTTGCCTGATTTGTCAGTCCTGTGCTACTGTAGCCTGTTTAGCCAGCGAGTACTCTGTGCTCCAGTCAGAGTGTCCTTACCCTGGGCACTCTCTCCTCTCCCAAAGTCCTTGCATTCCTACCTCTCTATCTTTCTGCATGTGGTTCCCCAGCTGGGAATGACCTCCATTCCTTCTCCTTTGTTTCCAGATCCCCGACATAAGGGCCAGCTTAAATCTAATCTCCACAAAGCCTTCCTGTAGTTGCTGTTGGCCACGTTGCACTCGCTCTGAGCTCCTATCACGTGTGTTACTTGCACGGCCCACCACAGCACTTAGGGATTTCTGCAGACTTTTCATCAGAAAGGCTTCGGTGGTCACTTTGGGAGTAGGGTTCTAGGAAGTCCAGGGTGGGACTCTGGGCACCCCCCCAATCCCTGCTTCAGCCACTTTAGTGTCGTAAAGCACTTCCGCTTTAGTGTCGCTCTATGGGAAGTCTGCCTGAGCGTTTCTTCGAAGAAATGGTTTAGCCGCCACCCTCTCCAGCAGAAAAGTTTGAAAAAACACTGGATCTGTCTTGTGTGCTGATGGGCTCACAAGTATTAACTTGTAATGAGTAAAGATCAGGATTTACCTGCTCTAGACTTAATACTACCGCCCCCAGGCAACTGATGCAATTTTGTGCACAAAGTGGACCCGTAAGAAATGATTTTAGGAGTTTTCTTGTGACTCGGAGGCTTAAAGATCCGGTGTTGTCTGCAGCAGCTTGGGCTGCTGCTTTGGCATGGGTTCAGTCCCTGGGCCAGAAACTTCCCCGTGCCATGGGTGTGGCCGAAAAAAAAAAAAAAAGACATGATTTTATGATTGTATTGCTCCAATGTGAGGGATAGGAGATAGTTAAGAGCATGACTGAGAAATGTACTTTAATGAAGAACTCAGAACATTTTTGGGTGGATCTTTGAGAACGAGACCTAAATTGGAGGATTTCCCCCTCTTTTGGATATAGAAGCAACTCCTATTTAAAGCTGTCCAGTTTACCCTTACATGTTTAAAAGAACCCTAATTATTGGCATTCTTTATCTCCCAAAGTTTAGCCAAACATACGTACCATATGCATGCACTCCTATAAGCATTACAGTGTTACTCAGCTGACAGAAGGATGTGCAGAGTGTACCAGTATCCCTAAAACCCTACGAATATTCAGTTCCAAAATTTATGGCAATCATGATTAAAAATGAAAAATGCCAGTCTTTCAGACCAGTTATTTCCGCTTTCTTGTATCAGATCAATTATATAAACTAATAAAGACCTGAGTATTTAAATCAATGGTGCTATCAACTTGTTAATACTCTTTTGTTTTTGTTTTTTTGTGTTTTTTTTTTGTTTTTGTTTTTTTCCTGCTTTCTGCCTGGTTCATTGTCTTCACCTACAGGTGTACGTTATTGTCGGCTTCCAAAGATTACTAACTCTTCTCTGTATCATTAAAATTGAATTGCCTTGACTATTCTGCTCCTCTTACTGCTGCTTCCATTACTGCCTTCTTCAGCAAAATCAGGCTTTCCAAAGCCAAAGAATAACAAGAAATAAACACCATTTTAGAAGCCTTGCCACTATGAAACTTAAGCAAAATGTGCTCACCATTATTTTGCTGCCTATCCACTTGTTAATAACAATATACAGTGCCCTTATATTTATTCCATGGTATTTTCTTACCAATGCCAAGAAGAAAAACGCTATGGCAAAGAGAATAAAAGCTAAGCCCACTTCAGACAAACCTGGAAGTCCATATCGCTCTGTCACACACTTCGACTCGCTAGCTGTCATAGACATCCCTGGCGCAGACACCCTGGACAAATTATTTGATCATGCCGTAGCCAAGTTTGGCAAGAAGGACAGCCTTGGGACCAGGGAGGTCCTAAGCGAAGAAAACGAAATGCAGCCAAATGGAAAGGTGTTTAAGAAGGTAAAGCATTTTTGCATTTTCTATTCTTTGTAAAGGGGGAAGGTACACTTAACTTTTTAAAAAATCAAGTGCATTTAAACACACTGGTGGAAGTTCCCTTGTGGCGCGGCGGGTTAAGACTCCAGCGTTGCCGCAGCTGTGGCAGAGGCTGTAATGGCAGCGCGGGTTTGATCCCTGGCCCAGGAACTTCCACATGCCGCAGGCACGGCCAAGCAAACAAACACTGGCATTCGATCACAGTGCTGTGTAGCTAAACTCTCAGACGTTCCTGGCTTCTCCGGATTCACTTAAGAGCATTTTTATTTATTTTATTTTTTTCACAATACAAATATACTTTATTTATTTTTATTACTCAATAAATTTATCACATCTGTAGTTGTATGATGATCATCACAATCCAATCTCACAGGATTTCCATCCCACAGCCCAACTAAGAGCATTTTTAAAGGTCTGCATGTTGAATCACGTTGTAATTGCTTGCTCGAGTACCTATGCTAATATTACAGTATGTCTCACTGTAACAGTTAATTCTTGGGAATTATAAATGGATGAACTATCTCGAAGTGAACCTCAGAGTGAATAACTTTGGTAGTGGACTCACTGCCCTGGGGCTAAAACCAAAGAGCACTATTGCCATTTTCTGTGAGACCAGGGCTGAATGGATGATTGCAGCACAGACCTGCTTCAAGTACAACTTTCCTCGTAAGTGCCTCATGTTTTTGGAGGGGAGGGAGTGGGCTTTACTTACACATGAAATCGTCCCGAGAGCCTCTTGTTTTCAAAGCATGTGTTTATTCAGAATCTATTGATCTTAAGAATCTTAAGTGACCAGTTTAAGAATCCTTTTGACCATTTGTGGCACTGTCAGTGTTTATGGGTTTCTGAGAATTTGTAAGAAAAATTTGTGGCTGCCAGGAAGTTTGAGGCAAGTTTGAAGGGTAATAGCAGAGACTATGAAATCAAATTAGATTATAAAATGTCTTTGCATCTGTGAGCGTATCTATCATTAAAAATTGACTTAAGGAGTTCCCATCGTGGCTTTAGTGGTTATCGAACCCGACTAGTATCCATGAGGATGCGAGTTCGATCCCTGGCCTCTCTCAGCAGGTTGAGGATCCTGCGTTGCTGTGGCTGTGGTGGAGGCCAGCAGCTACAGCTCTGATTCAACCCCTAGCCTGGGAACCTCCATGTGCTGTGGGTGCGGCCCTAAAAAGACAAAAAAAAAAGAAGACTTAAATAGTATATCTAATAAATGTTTATCATTTAACTTTTGTGTTTATTTTTTATTATATAGTTGTGACTTTATATGCCACACTTGGCAAAGAAGCTGTAGTTCATGGGTTAAATGAATCTGAGGCTACCTATCTGATTACTAGTGTTGAACTTCTGGAGAGTAAACTTAAGGTAAATATGAAATTTGCTTTGAATTCATGGTGGTATTTGACAGCATAGGAAAATATTCAGTAATTGAGTTCATTGCAGGCACAGGTTTAATAACTAGATTTTCTCTGCTCAACAGACCGCATTGGTAGATATTAACTGTGTGAAACATATCATTTATGTGGACAATAAGACCATCAATAAAACAGAATACCCTGAAGGATTTGAGATTCATAGCATGCAATCAGTAGAAGAGTTGGGATCCAAGCCAGAAAACTGTAAGTAAAGCAGTTAAAACAAACTTATTAATCTATTCAAGCCTTGTTATTCCAGTAGATTAGGAAAAGACATAAGGAAATGAAAATTATAAAGTTCTGTAATTTAAAAAATGTTTTTTATACCTCGATAAAGATAACGTTTAGAGTGTTTAAAAACTATGAAGATCATGTATGATTAAGGTTTTATCTCCCTTCCTCCTCAAAAAGGTAACCACTGTTTGAAAATTTCCTAAATGGTTGAGAAGTGTTCATTGGGACTTATGGCATTTGCTGCCAAACTTTCCTTTTTCTTTTCTTTTCTTTTTTTTCCCCAAAAAACCTAATGTGACCTTCCAATCTGGACCTCATGTAATGAAAAGATCTCAGGCATTCCATTCAGTCAACTTTCTCTTATTTTATTTTTTTGGCTGCGCCCGCAGAATGTGGAAGTAAGTTTACAGGGCAGGGATCAAACCTACACCATAGCAGCAACCAGAGCTGCTGCAGTGACAGCATCAGATCCCTAACCTGTTGTGCCACAGGGAACTCCATCTTTTTTTTTTTATAATGCTTAATGTTACTGATTTTAATCGTGTCTCAGAGGATGCAAAGCTGTTTGCCAAGGCCATACTCGGAATTATTCTACTACTGATATGGTATTTGCTATTTCATTTGAAACAAGTTAAATGTATCTCTTTTTTTAAATCTTTTTTTTGGTCTTTTTAGGGCCAGACCATGGCATATGGAGGTTCCCAGGCTATGGATCTAATCGGAGCTGTAGCTGCCAGCCTATGCCACAGCCACAGCAATGCCAGATCCAAGCCTCATCTGTGACCTACACCACAGCTCATGGCAACGCTGGATCCCCAACCCACTGAGCGAGGCCAGGGATCTTGAACCCACAACTTCATGGTTCCTAGTCGGATTCGTTTCCACTGCGCCATGATGGGAACTCCTGAAAGAAGTTAAATGTATCTTATAGCAAAATGTCAGTTGGTCATCAGGAATGAGAATTGAGAAAATGAAATACCCCATTTAAATAGTTTTCTGTCTCATGTTTAATGAGATCACAATGCTCTACTAGATGAGGAACCCACGTCTTTTATAACCGGCAATAAGTACGCCTGTCCTTTGCCCTGGAGAAAGCTATTTTCTTTATTGTACTGGACAGTGAGCATGCCTGCTCTTGCTCTGGAGGGAGACAATTTGCCTTCCCTGTTCACTGTGCAAACATCCTTGCAAAGGTAGTCCGAAACAAAGTCAGTGTCTCTGCTCACAAGATGTGCAAAAACTCAAGAGCCCCGTGGAGAATTGTCACTCAACACCAGGCTGACCCTGCAGGATTCAGGTATACCTGACTGAGAAGCCCCACTTGGTAGGGACCTATTGCCAGTTCTTTTGATTCACCCAAAGGTGGTGGCATAAAACTATGGGGGACATGGGCCTTATAATTTTGTGTGAACCACAGCGTGGTGGACCATATATTCCACCTAGTTCCACTCATTTCTGCAGTTGACAAGACACATATTTTTTGTGATACTTTACCTGTAGACAATTGTTGTGATGATGACAAAAAGTGAAGTGTTGCATTGTGTACTTAGCCTGAGAAGAGCTTAATATATCTACTGCTGCTGCATCCATTAGTTACCAGAAGAAGGATGCAGTTCCTGTTTGCTTGGTTTATAAACTATGACAGTAGAAGTCTTTACGGAGCATTAACAGAAGTTCCCGTTATAGCTCAGCAGGTTACAAACCCGCTAGCCTCCATGAGGATGTGGCTTCTATCCCTGGCCTGACTCAGTGGGTTAAGGATCCGGCATGGCCGTGAGCTATGGCGTAGGTCGAGGAGGCAGCTCAGATCTGGCGTTGCTGTGGCTGTGGCCTAGGTCGGCAGCTGCAGCTCCCATTCGTCCCCTAGCCTGGGAACTTCCATATGCAGCAGGTGTGGCCCTAAAAAGAGAAAAATAAAGGGGCATTGACTTATTTTTTAAAAGTTTATTTTGTAGAACAGGTAGAGATTCATAGCAAAACTGAGGGGAAGGGATGGGGATTTCCCATGTGTGTTTGTTACAGTTGATGACTCTACATGGTCACATCATTATCACCCCAAATCCATAGTTTACGTTGGGGATCTCTCTTGGTGTTGTACATCCTCTGGGTACATGTATAGTGACATGTATTACCATTCTAGTATTGTGCAGAATATAAACTCATTTTTTTTTCACAATCCAACAATCTTATTCAACTTTTACTTAATTCTGATAATATATCTGTTGATTCTTGGTCATTTTGGTATATTCTGGAAAAGAAAGGCAATTACTAGTTTGGCACATTACACTGCCTTGAAAGTAGAAGTCCTGATGTCCTGCTAATTTTTTTATTTTTTATTTTCATTTTTTGCTTTTTAGGGCCACACCCACGGCCTATGGAGCTTCCCAGGCTAGGGGTCAAATCGGAGCTGTCACTGCCCGCCTACACCACGGCCACAGCAACGCAGGATCCGAGCCACGTGGATCCTAGTCAGGTTTGTTAATCACTGAGCCACGAAGGGAACTCCCTGGTGTCCTTTTTAAAATTTAGCATGTAAGAATTTTAGAGAGTATGTCACCTTAAAGATCAAGTCAAAGACAGCAACAGCAACAACAAAAAGGAACTCAAGAAGCTTAGGGAACTGATAGATATGTCTAGTACCCTGATTGTGGTGGTGGTATCACGGATGTTTGTATCTGTTCAGTCATCAATTTGTACACATTAAAATATTCAGTTTTAGAGTTCCTGCTGTGGCACAGTGGGTTAATGATCTAGCTTGTCTCTGTGGAGGCATGGGTTTGATCCCTAGCCCAGCACAATGGGTTAAGGATCTGGTGTTGCTGCAGCTGTGGTGCAGCTTGCAGCTCTGGCTTGGATTCAGTCCCTGGCCTGGGAACGTCCATATGCTGAGGGTATGGCCAAAAAAAAAAAAAAAAATCATTATGCCAAAAGCTAAACATCTTATCTTTGTTTAGCATTTTCACTTTTTTGTTTTGTTTTGTTTTGTTTTGTTTTTTTAGGGCTGCACCCATGGCATAAGGAGGTTCCCAGGCTAGGGGTTAAATCGGAGCTGTAGCCGCCGGCCTACACCACAGCCACAGACACATAGGATCTGAGCCACATCTGCGACCTACACCACAGTTCAGGGCAACACTGGATCCTTAACCCACTGAGCAAGGCCACGGATCGAACCTGCGTCCTCATGGATGCTAGTCAGATTCGTTTCCGCTGAGCCCCGATGGGAACTCCTCAATGTAACTTTTAAACTAAAGAAAATGTGGTGCTTTTTCATTCATTTAGTGAGTGTTCCTCCAAGTAGACCTAATCCTTCAGACATGGCTATCGTCATGTATACCAGTGGCTCTACTGGCCGACCGAAGGGAGTGATGATGCATCATTGCAATTTGATAGCTGGAATGACTGGACAATGTGAGAGAATTCCTGGACTGGGGTAAGCGAGAAATATTGAACTTTATTCTTAGAAACCGGAGCTCATGTTTGGCATTCTCTATCTAAACTCAATCTGTATTAAAATGATAAGGTTATTGAGTTTTCTCATTTACAGTGTCTTTTTAAGAATGGCTAAAATGTTTCTCTTCCTTTGTTTTAGACCAAAGGACACATATATCGGATACCTGCCTTTGGCTCACGTCCTGGAATTGACAGCAGAGATATCTTGCTTTACCTATGGCTGTAGGATTGGATATTCTTCTCCACTGACACTCTCTGACCAGGTGACAAGCTTTTCAGTATATTGGCATGCTCATGTGAAGTTACAGTGTTTGGCTGAGAACATATTTCTAAAACATGAGATATTCTGATTCCGCTGGAACATTCTTCTTGGCTTCAAAAATAGCTCCCATATGCAATATGTACTGTGGTAAATAACCTTGTGGGTTTGTTAGCATTGCTTTATCTAAAATTTTTTAATTAGATAAATTTAAAAAAAATTATTTTTAGGCTAGCCATTGCTTTTATCTTGTTTTTCTCTATTAGGTTTTTATTTTGGAGAGCTAGGATAGAGACTATAAATACACTGAGCCTTTTTGACCTCTTACCCATGAACAGTGGTGGGCTTGGGGGCAGGAGATGTGGTGATAGGGCCATGGCCCAGTTTGGCTCCGAGTTTTCTTTAGAGCTGTGCTGTCCCACGCAGTAGTTACTAGCCTCATACTGAAATACAGATGAATTAAAATTAGATTAGAAAATTTTAGTTTCTCAGTTGCTCAAGCCACCTTTCAAGTTTCCAATAGCTATGTAGGACTAGTGGCTACCATATTGGAGAGCGCAGATACCAACCATTTTCATCTTTACGGAAATTTCTGTTGGACAGCGCTGCATCATGTCCAGAGGCAGCCTTCAGCTTTCCACCCAGAGTAAGGGTTCTCCCTTCTCCCTGTGGTTCATAGCAGGAAGCCCAAGGAGAGATTGGGCCACCTCATGTATTTAAACTCATTTGAAATCATACATCTAATCCTACTGTCTACAGTTCTGTATAATTTCTTTGGAATAGTTGCTATAGAAAAGCTTCAAGCAGACATTGGGGGGTGGTGTGAAGCTTCTGGGGGAGCTGTGGGGTTCAGGATGCTGAAAAATAAACTGAGTATAGGTGGGAATGACTTGACTCTCTGTGTGGCTTCTGCTGCTCCCATCCCTGGAGCCCAGCTGTTATATTTCACAACTCCAGGCTGTGCTACCTCTTATGTGGGAGCCTCACTGGAGCATGCATTCGGTAAAAAGATATGCCCTTGGTGCTCACAGTTAGAAGTTATAATGCTTTTCTTTCTTTCTTTCTTTCTTTCTTTCTTTCTTTCTTTCTTTCTTTCTTTCTTTCTTTCTTTTTTTGGTAGAAAGAATCATTTTAGGGAGAGGTTGGTAGGTTGTGTAACATTATTAAGACAAAAAAGTTAAATAGATTTTTGGAGGATTTATTTGAGATTTTAACCATCTTTTTGGGGGGGGTGTTTTGTTTTTGTTTTTGTTTTTTGGATAACTTAAAATGCACAAATCTTAAGTATAATGCTTGATTGAATGTGACATACATGTACATATATAGAACTCTGTGGCCATCGCCCTCTAGATCAAGAGAAAAAGAACATTTCTAGCACCCCAGAAAGTCCCTGTGACCCTTCCTAGTCATTACATCCCCACCCACAAAGATAATCCAACCACCTTTTTAAGGGGCTTTTCTATGAGAAAAATCTTCTGTGCTCTAAACAACCACCTAGTTGGTACTTAGGGAACACAACCGCTTTGTAAGATGGAGAGCTGCTGTGTTTAACCATCGCACTCAGCGGAAAGTTCACTTTTAAAATCCCCTAGATAGTAATGGAGAGAATAAGGGAACTATCAAGTGAGCTAATAAACTGGACTTCATTTAGCAGAGTCAAAACAGATCTATGAATAAGAGTGGGGCTTACGTTGTAAAGTTTTTAGAAAAATCTGTGATGATGACATTTTGATGCATTATAGTGGGTTTCTCTTAGGTTCAGAGACATTTTCGAAATGTGAAATGTGAACTTACTCTTTCAGTAAGTTTCAAGTAAGAATTTTTTTTTTTTTTCCTGCTGGGTAAGGTCAGAAGCTGAAGATTTGTTTTCACTGCCTTTCTGAAAACAATAGCCTCAGTGTGGGGCAGGGTGGCAGTTGGAGTCTGTTGCTGGTCTGACTTCATTCTTGGTGTCTCTTAGGCCAAGCAGTACATTAGAAGCCAGTTACAAAAATGTCGGGGGCATTCATACCTACTTTGTTAATGAACTGTATGATAAAGAGTCTCAATCTAACTAGGAACCTAAAGCCCAGGCGTCTCCCTCACATAGGAAATCAGAAAAAGATGGGAGACCAGGGACACTGACCATATTGGAAGCTGGCAGATAGTAGCGATAGTGTCATAACTAGGGTTCCTGTGATCCTAATAAGATAGGATAACAGCTAACATTACTAAGAATAATAAAGAAACTGAGGGCCAGCTCCTTGTGGCTACTGCTGCCCTGGAACCATTCCCTGTAGCAAAAACTAGTCAGTAGCATGTGGAAGGCAGCTCTGCCTTGAAGGGCATCAGAGCCCATCTTTCTCTGCAGAATAGGTCTCCTGTATGTGGTGTGCATATGAAGGTATGGGTTTCTGCTTGCGGATGGGCACATACTTGTACATACATTTGAGGAGTTCCTGTCGTGGCTCAGTGGTTAAGGAACCTGACTAGGATCCATGAGGATGCGGGTTCGATCCCTGGCCTCACTCAGTAGGTTAAGGATCCAGCGTTGCCGTGAGCTGTGGTGTAGGTCGCAGATGTGACCCAGATTGGCGTTGCTGTGGCTCTGGTGTAGGCTGGCAGCTGTAGCTCTGATTGGACCCCTAGCCTAGGAACCTCCATGTGCTGCAGGTGCAACCCTAAAAAGCAAAAAAAAAAAAAAAAAAAAAAAAAAAAAGGTGTTTGATTTCCTTTATCCATCTTAAAGAAAAGTAGGATAAAAGCAGTTTTCTGGCAACAGAACCTTCTCTATGGCAAAGCTGGTGGTGCTGGTGGCTCACACTGCTTCTTCAGAGCTGGTTTTCTTTTGCCTGCATTAGCCCTGGCTAACATGTGATACATCTAAACTTACAGACTAATGAACTACATTATAGCAGGTTCTTGTTTTTATCTAACTGTTTCAGTGGATTTCTACCTACTAATCTGATATTTGAAATCCCAAATAGTGTTTATGTGTATAAGAAAGAAAGGGAAGGGAAGAAAGAAGAAATATATACTCATTTACACATATATGTGCAGATCCCCACATGGCCACTGGCAGTGTCTTAAGGTATCAAATTAGCAATTCTGGATAAGGTTAGTAGATGTTGGTAGTGGTGTCTTTGAGATGGCTTTGCCTTTCAATTAAAGAAATTAAATCAAAGAAAATTAAATTATCTTTAGTTTTGATTCGGGTGTTTGATATACCTTACCTTAGTTGAGGTTTTTTGCTTTTCGTGTGTGTGTGTGTGTGTGTGTGTGTGTGTGTGTGTGTGTGTTTTGAAAATGGATGGTCTTTGCTATGTGTACTGATATATTATTAATAAGAATACTAAGTTTACCAAAATATCCCATTTTCCTTTATTCTGGACCAGCATTTTCTCCTCCAAGGAAAGGTGAAATGTGCTAGCAGAAAACATCTACAGAATAAAACACTAAAGCACTCATACCTCTCAGACTTGTAGGTTATGACAGTTGGAGCACATAACTCAGCGAGCAGTAGAAGATCAAATTCCGTGTGTAAAAGTCTGTCTTTGCCCTGTAAATATTTGAATTACAACCTTTTTTTTGCCAAGGGCGGTTTCCTTGATCCTATTTCCTTTTTCTTTACTCTAGTCCAGCAAAATTAAAAAGGGAAGCAAAGGAGACTGTACTGTACTGAAGCCTACACTCATGGCAGCTGTCCCGGTGAGTACAGAATGTCAATATCATTCATTGCCTGCACTTGGACTTTTTTTTTTAATTACTCAAATGAATTTATCACATCTGTAGTTGTATAATGATCATCACAATCCAGTTTCACAGGATTTCCATCCCATAACCCAAGCACATCCCCCCACCCCTGAAACTGTCTCCTCCGGAGACCAAAAGTTTTTCAGTGTCTGTGAGTCAGCATCTGTTCTGCAAAGAAGTTCAGTCTGTCCTTTTTTCAGATTCCACGTGTCAGTGAAAGCATGTGATGTTGGTGTCTCATTGTCTGACTGACTTCACTTAGCATGATCATTTCTAGATCCATCCATGTTGCCAAAAATGCCATTATTTCGTTCCTTTTAGTGGCTGAGTAATATTCCTTTGTGTATATGTACCACTTCTTCTTGATCCACTCCTCTGTCGATGGACATTTAGGTTGTTTCCATGTCTTGGACTTTTAAAAAAGTAACCCTCTTAGGTATTCATCTACATTTTAAAATAATTTTACTTTGTGGAACTTGTGGCAAAATGGGTCCCTTAAAATCTTAGGTAAGCGTTACGGAAAGATGGAATGGCAAACTTCTGACGTAGCTGCCATATCGTTTCCCTTAGGGCTTAATTCTTAAAATGGAGATAGAGTTGATGTACAATATTGAGTTGATGTACAATATCAGGTGTACTACATGATTTAACATTTGCATGCCATACTTTTTTTTTTTTTTTTTTTTGGCCACACCTGTGACATGTGGAAGTTTCCAGGCCAGGCATTGAACTTGTCTTGCAGCAGTGACATGCGGCACAGCTGTGGCGATGCTGGATCCTCAACCTTCTGTGCCACAGGGAACTTTCATATACTTTTTAATTTTTATTTTATTTTATTTTTTTGCTTTTTTTTTTTAGGGCCACACCTGTGGCATATGGAGGTTCCCAGGCTAGGAGTCAAATCAGAGCTGTAGCTACGGACCTATGCCACAGCCATAGCAACACGGGATCAGAGCCGTGTCTGCAGCCTCCATCACAGTTCACAGCAATGCTGGATCCTTAACCCACTGAGCGGGGCCAGGGATTGAACCTGCATCCTTATGGGTACTAGTAAGATCCGTTTCCATTGAGCCACAACAGGAGCTCCCCCATACACTTTTTAAAAGACGGATAGTTAGAGATGCTCAAGTCCTTTTAGAGAACTTTTGGGATTTCTCAATCACAAATATGAACAAAGATTTCAGTTGTACAGTAATGATTCCTTTTATGGAAATGGAGAAAACAACATTGTACTATGCTTGAATGCTGTGCCCCCTCCCCACCCCCCGCCCCGGTTTTATTGAGATATAATTGACACGTAGGATTGTGTCAGTTTAAGGTATACAATATGATGACTTGATATGCATATATATTGTGAAATGATTACCACAATAAGGTTAATGTTATTACCACTTATCACCTCACATAGTTACCGTTTGTGTGTTTATGATGAGAACATTTAAGATCTTTTACCAACTTTCAGGCATGCAATACAGCCTTGTTAACTAGTTACCATACTGTACATTGGATATCTAGGTTTTTTTTTTTTTTTTTTTTTTTTTTTTGTCTTTTTAGGGCCGTACCCGTGCCTTTTGGAGGTTCCCAGGCGAGGGGTCAAATCAGAGCTGTTGCTGCCAGCCACAGCCACAGCCACAGCAACGCCAGATCCAAGCCGTGTCTGTGACCTACACCACAGCTCACGGCAATGCCAGGTCCTTAACCCACTGAGCGAGGCCGGGGATTGAACCCACAACCTCATGGTCCTAGTCGGATTCATTTCTACTGCACCAAGACGGGAACTCCTGGATCTCTAGACTTTTTCAAATGGAAGTTTGTACCCTTTGACCAACATCTCCCCATTTCTTCCACTCCCAGACCCTGGCAACCACCAGTTTACTCTGTTGCTATGGGTTTGGCTTTTTTAGGTTCCACATAGAAATGAGATCATGCAGTATTTGTCTTTTTCGGTCTCACTTTTTTGACTTAACATAATGCAAGGGATGGCTCTGCTGTCCTCATTTGTGAATGGTTCTATTCTAATATTGAAAGGGCATCCATAGAGTTCTTCATTGTAACACAACTGAGTTTACATTAATTGCTATTTTAAATATTTAAAACTAGCTATTTATAAATAGGTATGCTATACTTAACAAATCTTGTTAATTTGTGCTAAGCAATGCCAAGAAAACATTTAGTCATGGTCAGGGCTGTTTTGCTTTGTTTATTTAGTTTTTTTTTCTGTTTTGTATATATTAGCTTGGGAGTCAGTATATCCCAAACCTAGTCCTACATCTAATTTTCCAAGGAGCTGTGAGCAAGAATCCTATTTTTTGTTATCTTAGCTTCTTTTAAAATGGAATAGAAATGACTAAATTATAGGGACAAAAGAATTTTAAGAATCTGTAAAACTCTGCCATGCTGTAAGAGTTACAAGGTAGTAGTAAAAAACCATCAGGATTAGATTAACACAGTTGAATGCTTGGTTCTATTTGAGAATAACTGAAAATATTTGAGAGAAAAGAATTTTTAGGGAGTTCCCATCGTGGCTCAGTGGGTTAAGGATCTGGCGTTGCCATGAGCTGTGGTGTAGGCTGCAGACGCAGCTCGGATCCTGTGTTGCTGTGGCTGTGGTGTAGGCCGGTGGCTACTGCTCTGATTCGACCCCTAGCCTGGGAACCTCCCCGCGGCCCAAGACATGGCAAAAAGACAAAAAAATAAAAATAAATAAAATAAAAAAATAAAAAGTTATCTTTATATGACAGATGAATGAATTTTTTACACTCTAGTTAATGTTTTTAGTGTACAGAACTGAAGAAGCCTCTGTGTTTGTCCTTAGTATTTTTAAGGGAAATTAATGATATAATAAAGTAAATATCTCCATTATACTAAAGACTTTTACCTAAGATATTATAAACAGGGTATTTTCAACTAAAGACCGTCTCAGTGTTGGTGCGGTTCCTTTCTGATTATTTAATATGTTGCTTCTTACCTTTTAGGAAATCATGGATAGAATTTATAAGAATGTTATGAGCAAAGTCCAAGAGATGAATTATATTCAGAAAACTCTGTTCAAGATAGGGTATGATTACAAATTGGAACAGATCAAAAAGGGATATGATGCCCCACTTTGCAATCTGTAAGTATATCTTATAGATTCTATAGTTTGAGCCTTTAGATCTTTTCGTGTTTTTACATTTGGAAGATGAATAAGCACATGGCAAGGTAATTACCACCAGCGTTGAATTTCTCTTTTTTTCACTTCTAAGCCTCATTGCTTGTGTAGCAGGCACAGGACCTTGAACTCTGATCTTGGCAATTTAACACATTTTAATAATTGAGAATGTTTTAAAAATTTAATTAAAAAATTTGGTCTCATGAAGAAAAACTACAACGGACTCTTGTGTCAAGACAATTGAGTTTTAAAAAGTGATTTTTCAAGATTTATTTTGCACAAAGCTTTCTGACTTATTGTAGTCACAAAATAACATATTAGGGGTATGAATATAAGTTATTTTAAATGTGGTGCTGGAGAGTCAGGATGGGGAAGTGTTTTCATTGGATGGGAAATAAGATAGATGACTAAATGTTCCAAGGATAACTACAGTTTTTCCATTGACATCATCATTTTCTTTCATCTCCTGTGTGTCAAAGTAGTTTCCCAACACGGCATTTTTCTTTTTGCATTTTTAAGAGTTTTCCTGACTTTTCTCCTAAGGTGTTACTAGTGGTCTCTTTGTTAACCTCTCATTATCGCAATGGTCCTAAAGTGTAGATGTTTGACCCAAGTTGAGAAATCTTTTCCAGAGCCTGTAAATTAGTATGTCACCAAAAATAATCTATGCATATATTCAAATCATTTATTTCCCCCCCCTTTTATCAAGGCTACTGTTTAAAAAGGTGAAGGCTTTGCTAGGAGGGAATGTCCGTATGATGCTGTCTGGTGGAGCACCCCTGTCTCCGCAGACACACCGATTCATGAATGTCTGCTTCTGCTGCCCGGTTGGTCAAGGCTATGGATTGACAGAATCGTGTGGCGCTGGCACGGTTACTGAAGGTAAGCATTTTTAACAGGGCAAATACTTCTATATTAGTTGCTACTGGCAAAGCCAATTTGCTTTGCCTTTGGGAACCATGGTAACTTTCTACCTCTTAAGTTACATCAGAGTCAATGCAAATCTGCGTAGTTTTAGTTTTGGAAATGTTTACTTGATTGTGTGTACCTTTTATTTTTTATTTTTTGCTTTTTTATTTATTTATTTTTTTTAGGGCCGCATCTGCGGCATATGGAGGTTCCCAAGTTAGGGGTTGAATCGGAGCTGTGACTGTTGGCCTACACCACAGCCATAGCAACGCAGGATCCGAGCCATGTCTGTGACCTACACTGCAGTTCACGGCAATGCCAGATCCTTAACCCACTGAGCGAGGCCCGAGATCGAACCTGCGTCCTCATGGATCCTAGTCAGATTCATTTCCACTGAGCCACAATGGGAACTCCGTGTACTTTTTATTTTTAAGCCTCGTAAATATTTATGCCAAATTGTCAGTCCTCAGAGTTCTGTCACCCTGGTCTTTTAATCTTCTCTAAGTGATCACTTCTGTGGAGAACTGAACTCTTAGAATAAAGTATCACTTTTGTCCTCCTTCTCAAATCTATATTCCTGCCCTAAGTTCTTGTTTGCTTTCTCTTCTGTTGTTTTCAACAGTCTATAGCAGGGTTTCTCAATGCTGACACTCTTGAAATTTTGAGCCAGATAATCCTTGATTGTTGGGTCTTTCTGGCACACTGTAGGATGCTTAGCCACAAGATAGCAGCTAGATAATGTGGCAATGAAATATATCTCCAGACATTGCCAAATATGTCCTCAAGGGCAAATCACCCTGGATTGTGAAACAGTGGGGTATAAAGTAATTTTCATTTCATCATCTCACTTTTACTTTAACCTCATGTACAAAGTCAAGGCCATTATCCAAAAACCGTCTCTCCATTGCCAAATTGTTTGTGACAGTGTTATTACCATTCCTCAAGTCATTCAAGGCATTGACTTTGAAGTCATCTGATTTTTTAATAGCTTTAACTTTCATCAGATCCTCCCATTTTTTCGTTGGCTTTCTCCCTCCCCTGCCTGCCACCTTTGGCATCTGACATTTTACTACTTCACACTGCTCTGAGGTAACAGCCTTTCAACTGCTTAGGATTCATCGATGTCACTTAGGATTCATCCTGTATTCTTCTCTTAGACAACAGCCACCTCAAACACGGCTCCATACCTGATGAACCTAGCTTTCAAGAGGTCTCTAACCTGGCACCATTGTGTCTGTTCTTCATAATTTCCCTCCTGTGTACACAGCTGGGTTCTTCTCTCCAGACAAGCCAATCTTCTTGCTCTTGTATTTTCTTTCTTTCTTTTTCCTTTTTCTTTTTTTTTTTTTTGTCTTTTTGCCTTATTCTAGGGCCGCTCCCGTGGCATAGGGAGGTTCCCAGGCTAGGGGTCGAATCGGAGCTGTAGTCACTGGCCTACGCCAGAGCCCCAGCAATGCGGGATCCGAGCCTCGTCTGCAACCCACACCACAGCTCATGGCAACGCCGAATCCTCAACCCACTGAGCAAGGCCAGGGATCGAACCTGCAACCTCATGGTTCCTAGTCGGATTCGTTAACCACTGTGCCATAAGGGGAACTCTGCTCTTGCATTTTCTGTTTCTTTCTTTTGGAAGGTCCTTTTGGCTGTCCAATCACGGCCATCTTCTTGTGTGCAACTCTTCAATTAGGTCTTTCTCAGCTATTTCATTTTACATTGTTCTTTCTAGTCTTTAAGGGGCTACTGTGCTCACCAGCAGTACCATGCAGGTTAGAATTTAAATGTGCTCTAAATTATTGCACATACTTTTCTCTCCAGGTTGTTTCTTTCCAGCTCATGGAGGGCAGCGTCTCCTTACCTTTAATGTGTTTTCCTCACAATGTTTAATGTAATGCTAGGTACAGAATAGGTTGTCCGTAGATATTTGCTCATTGCTGGCAATCACCACAAACTACAAAAGGATGATATCAGCACCATTGTCCTGTTTGATAACAGCCACTAACATTTTTTTTAATTTTTATTACTCAAATGAATTTATCACATCTGTAGTTGTATAATGATCATCACAATCTGATTTCACAGGATTTCCATCCCACAGCCCAAGCACATCCCTCCACCCCCCCAAACTGTCTCCTCCAGAGACCATAAGTTTTTCAATGTCTGTGAGTCAGCATCTGTTCTGCAAAGAAGTTCAGTCTGTCCTTTTTTCAGATTCCACGTGTCAGTGAAAGCATGTGATGTTGGTGTCTCATTGTCTGACTGACTTCACTTAGCATGATCGTTTCTAGGTTCATCCATGTTGCTATAAATGCTGGTATTTCGTTCTTTTTAATGGCTGAGTCATATTCCATTGTGTATATGTACCACATCTTCTTGATCCACTCCTCTGTTGATGGGCATTTAGGTTGTTTCCTTGTTTTGGCTATTGTAAACAGTAACAGCCACTAACATTTATGGAACACTTTGTTTTTGCCAAGAAGTATTAAGCACTGTCCACAGATGATCTCATTTAGCCCTCACAGCATGCCCCTAAAAGAAATTGGTTCTGTTATTACCCCCATTTAGCTAGATTAGGAAATGGAGGCTTAGAGAAATTAAGTAACTTGTCCAGCCAATGAGTTGTAGCAGAGGAATTCCAATCGAAATCTGTCTTACCAGAATCCTAGGTAGAGAACGGTGGATCCAGCTCTCTTCCTTTGACAGAGATTTTTGTGCTTAATTATCCAAAATATAGCCGTGAGAAGCCAAAATGATGTACCAACATTGGAAGCAATTGCACTGTTCAAATGAAGCTGACTATTGAAAAACGATCACGCTTTGCACTCCTCTCTCTATGGCCTCTTCTTTTGTCATCTTTCAGAATCTGGCTCTAACTCCAGGATTCCTGTTAACGCCCTCGTGCAGGTCTGAAACATGATATACTAACTGATATCTTTGTTGCTCTTCTCCCTGTAGTTACTGACTATACCACTGGCAGAGTTGGAGCCCCTCTTATTTGCTGTGAAATTAAGCTAAAAGACTGGCAAGAAGGTAAGCATTTTATGTCAAGCTCTAGTGTTTCTAGATATGCTAAAAAGCACTGTGAGCCTCTAGACTTACTTTTTTTTTTTTGAACGTGTTAGGTTGTCTGCGGTAGCAAGCACATCTTTGCTGTTGCTTGTTCCTTGTGCTTTCTTTTTTCATTGGAACATCATTAGGTTCCTAAAAGGAAAAGAACGTCTTTAGAATCGAGGCATGATGATTCTGAATTTGGGAATACTTGATGGTGAAAAGGAAAAAAATTCTTAGTGGGGCATTGCCTGCGTTTGGAGAAGGATATACATCCTATCCTTTGAAGCTCAGATTTCCCAGTGAGGAGGTTTGGTCTGGGAAGTGAAGTCCCAGATTTTCGGGGGACAGAATGACTAATCTCTCTCTCTCTCTCCTTCCCATACACACACACCCTGACTTCTTAGCTCTTGACCCCAGCAAACATTTTATGGTTGAGAATCAACTGTCCATCTATTCGTATAGTTTAATCAATTGTCTAGCTATTCGTATAGTTTAATCAATTGTCCACCTATTTGTGTAGTTTAATCAGTTGTTCAGCTATTTGTATAGTGTCTCAAAAGGTGAGCCACTGAGAGGAAATTTCTGCTTTCTAGACATTGATAATCCTTTTTATAAATCAGCTGGAGACAAAAGTAAAGCAATCTTCTTAGGATGAAGTTGTGAAAAATATTAAACATACTCATGAACTGCAAAATAGATAATTCCTAGCCATGCCAGATAAAGGGAGAGTAATTTAAAAGCCTAAGATTTTATTTTATTTTTCAAGTTAATATATTTGACATATAACATTGTATAAATTTGAGGTATACAACATGTTAAGTTGATATATGTATATATTGTAATATAATTGCCACCATAGTGATATTTAGCATCTCTATTACATTACATAATTGCCTTTTCTTTTTAGTGGGTAGGATAATTAAGTTTTAGTCTCTAAGCAGGTTGATGAATATACTACAGTACTATTGTCTGTAAAAAAAAAAAAAAGTTTAAGATTTTTAGAGAGAGTATTCACCTTGGAATGGAGCCATAGACTGAAACTTTAAAGAACCAGTTACCTTGTAAGACACAAGGTTGTTCAAACCCACAGCAACTTGGGATCTGAGCCGCGTCTGCGACCTACATCATAGCTCACGGCAACACTGGATCCTTAACCCCCTGAGCAAGGCCAGTGATTGAACCCACAACCTCATGGTTCCTAGTCGAATTCGTTAACCACTGAGCCACGACGGGAACTCCTCAAAAGTGTTTCTTATGTGACATTTTTATTATGTGCATCATTGTTGATGCTCTATGAGCAAACAGCTGTTCCTTTTAAAATACCACAGGGAAAAGCCAATTTCATTCCCAAGTGTTTTTTACATCTTGGAAATAAGTGCTCCTGCTTTCCTCCATGGTAACGCTCTTCCAATTTTCTTTTTCTTTTTCTTTTAATGTAATGATTTTTTTTTCCCATTGTAGCTGGTTTACAGTGTTCTCTCAATTTTCTACTGTGTAGCATGGTGACGCAGTCACACATACATGTATACATTCTTTTTTTCTCACATTGTCAGGCTCCATCATAAGGGACTGCTCTTCCAATTTTAGATCGAAAATTTGAGAAAATATAGGGAGTGTGTGCCTATGTATATTTGGCATTGGTGTCAAAATTGCTTTATTAAATGGGTTATTTGTTAAGTAGTGGAGTCCAAGAAATAAGGTATATGGTGAAACCTAGTAAGGAGAATTTTGCCTTCAGTTTTTATTTTCTGATTTTCTGGTAATGCATATTAAAGTCAGTTTTGGGAATTGGGTCCATATTTGGAGTTTCCCTTACTGTGAAAGAACTTTTGCTTTATGTAATAAGAATGATTTTAATGTTATTCATACAGTGGGTTTTGTCTTATTGAAATATTGAATAGCTTTAAATTTATGAGGAATAGCTAACAGCTGGAAGGAACTCTACTTTTAAATCTTTTATCACAAAATCTAACCAAGATCTCGGTTTATGAATTCAGATCTTTGTATCTTTTCCTTAAAGTAAGCTGTATTCTGTAATAAACAAATATTTTCATAGCCGTTGTTAATTATTTCAGTTAATTATTTCATATTTTCATAGCCATTGTTAATTGTTTCAATTATTATTGTTATTTTTTGGCCACACCTGTGACATGCGGAAGTTCCCAGGCCAGGAATTGAACCTGTGCCACAGCAGCAACCCAGGCTGCTGCAGTGACGATACCAGCTACTTAACTCACTGTGCTACAGGGGAACTCCAATGGCTTCCATTTTGAAAGTCATGACTGGCCACGGGCAGAGCTGAGAAATAAAACTCCCTCCCACTTAATCGTGTTGCCTTTGATGGGTACTTACTACTCACTCTCTTGATTAAAACCTCCTTGGAATATAACATATTAATAATTTACTTATAACAGCTTCAAGTGTTAACCCTTCTTGGGAGTAATTTTATCTTAACGTAGCTCTATGAACTCTAAGCTTTAATGAGGTTCCAAGTGTGAAATTTTATGGTCCTGGGAAGGTTCGGGGATGGCTCGTGGTTGGTGACTCTCATTGAGCCGTCCCTGGTCCTCCTGAAGTCACAGTCACTCACTATCCACACACAAATCTGAGTAAATATAAATTAATATGCTCCTGGAAAGTGAACTAAAGTTTGATCAGCAGAAAAATACTAGCGAAGGGTCTTTAAGGATTAACGCAAGTAAATTTCGTTTTGAAACAAGAACTCATTTGCTTCTGTGACTTCCAGGCGGTTATACAGTTCACGACAAGCCAAACCCCAGAGGTGAAATTGTAATCGGTGGACAGAATATCTCCATGGGATATTTCAAAAATGAAGAGAAAACGGCTGAAGATTATTCTGTGGATGAAAATGGCCAAAGGTGGTTTTGTACTGGTGACATTGGAGAGTTCCATCCCGATGGGTGTTTACAGATTATAGGTCAGTGTGTTTACTTTTTGTGCTTTTCTTTAGTATTTGCAACTTCAACATATATAAAAGGTAATATTGGTCAAGTCACTAATAGGGTTGATGATTTCATTGGTTTAAACTTTACACAAGGTCTTTAACTTACGTCTGCACTTCTCCATCTGTTTTGGGGTTAAATGAGTTGAGATATATATATATATATATATAGATAAATATATATATTTATCCATATATATTTGTATTTATCTCTCTCCCTATATATAGATGTATATATATCTCAACTCATATATATACATCTATATATATATAGATGTATATATATGAGTTAAATGAGTTTATATATATATTAAATGTTTAGAAGAAGGCAGTGCCCACACCTGAGTAAGTGGTAGCAGAAGCAGCATCGGTGGGGAGGATGGGCAGGACAATAGCAGTTTGTATTGAAAAAACAGAAATTACTCAGAAGAGATTATTTTTGTCAATCGCGTGTGGTTCTGTATAACCATCGACTGTAACATGCCCTATTCTAGGCTTTCCTCCCCATTTACCTCCCCACCCAGTAGGCATTATGGACACATTCTTTTCCCCAGTGGCCCTTTATAGGACTCTAACTAGCCTAGACACTTAGGAAATTATCATATCCGTCCTCAGAACAGATCTGCATGTTGTAATATCTGTTCTTCTGAGAATGTCAGTTGGCTCGGCGTTGCTCTTATTGAGCCTACCGAAATAGACTTTTTAAGTTCAAAGCTACTCCAAAATAGCCCTTACGCTCTTCCCTTTAACTAGGCAAAAGTTAAAAATCTGCCTAGCTGGTTAGGACCCAGCTGATTGGGCTGGGTCCCCTTCAGGTCCTTGTCAAGCCATAAAATTTCCTCAGTCATATCTCTAGTGGTCCATTTAAATCTGTTTCTAGACCCAAGTGTGACCTCAATATAGTTAGAGATTTCCTGGGAAAAATTGGTTCTTCGCCTAGGAGTTTGATCTGCCAGGGAAATTCCCAGGAAGCATGACTCAATCTCTAGACTAAATAACCTAACCCCCTCCTGCTTCGTCCCCTCGATCCTTAATTGTGCTGGAGTCCAAGGCTGGCTCTGGTGGCATATGGAATGGGTTCCTAGCCTATGGGCAGGCAAGTCAGCACTCACACAAAGAATGTCAGGCAGCTTGATGATTCTCTAGGCTGTGCCATCCTGTGCCAACGTGTTATTAGAGCACTTCCATTTTAACAAGATACTGTCAACTCCAGAAAATGGGGAATTAACATTTATTCTCTGTGCTCCATATGCCAGACATTGTGCTACATGCCTCTATGAGGCAGATATCGTTATCCTGGATAAAGTTGAGGATTGGAACAGTCAACTGATGTGCCCAGGGTCACATAGCTAGTAACAGGCAGAACTTCCATTCTAATGCTCCAAAGTCTTTGTTCCTTCTATGACATTTATGATAATAAAGATTATAATAAGATATTAAAAGCTTTCAGTGTAGGATGGAACATTTTAGCCAGTACTTCTTTAACTTGGCATTTCCTTTTTTTTTTTTAATCTTTTTAAGGCTGCACCCACGGCATATGGAGGTTCCCAGGCTAGGGGCTGAATCAGAGCTGAAGCCGCTGGCCTACACCACAGCCACAGCAACGCCAGATCCGAGCCACTTCTACAACCTATATACCACAGCTCACGGCAACGCTGGATCCTTAACCCACTGAGTAACACCAGGGATAAAAACTGCATCCTCAAAGATGCTAGTCAGATTCATTATCACTGAGCCATGCAGGAACTCCTGCATTTTCTTTTTAATTGATGTGTATGGGCAAGCATTATATATAAAAAGATTTTAGAAGTACCTTTATAAATAAGGATTGAGGCAATGAGATTGTAAGAAAATCAGAATTGTGCCTACCTTCATAAAAGCACTATGGATAATTTAACATGCTTCATGACTTACAGATCGTAAGAAAGATCTGGTGAAGTTACAAGCAGGAGAATATGTTTCTCTTGGGAAAGTAGAAGCTGCACTGAAGAACTGTCCACTTATCGATAACATCTGTGCTTTTGCCAAGAGGTAATTTTATTTATTTTTTTCAAATTAAAGTATAAAGAAAATGAATTTTAGTTGCTTTACAATGTTGTGCCAGTTCAAAAGGGAAATTTTAAAGTTGCATTTGTGTTTCGTATTCTTATAATAAAAGGATAATTGGGAAAGCCTGACATAATCATGAGAAAAACATCAAACTTGCAGAGTTGGGGAAAAATATTCTCAATAATGTATGACAATACATTTATGAAAGTTCTTGAATTTAACAGTTTAAAGGTCATTTGAGATAATCCAGACATTTAAACTATTTATTAGACCATCTACTATGTCTTTCTAAGTAATTATTCCACAATAGTTATTTCATTTAACATCCATAACAACTGAAGCTTAGCCTAAGCAATTCTCCCAAGAACGTCACACAGCTAGTACAAGTTTTCTAAATCAAAAACCTGAGAAATTGAACCATTTTCTTTCTTTATATGTTAATATGGCTTATCTTTCTGAGCTTTATTACTCCCTTAAAACTTTAATTGTAAAAATCGCAAAACCTAACTTTAGCATCGTAACTATTTCTAAGTGTACAGTTCACTATGTTAAGTATATTCACATTGTGGTACAGCCAATCTCCAGAACTTTTCATCTTGCAGAAATGAAACTCTTTATCCATTAAACAACTCCCCATTTCCTCTTCCCCCAGCCCCCAGCCACCACTACTGTACTTTCTGTTTCTGTGAATGTGACTATTCTAGGTACCTGGAGTAAATAGAATCACACAGTATTTGTCTTCCTGTAAGTGGTTCTTTTCACTTAGCACAGTGTTCTTCAAGGTTTACCTATGTTGTAGCATGTGTCAGAATTTCCTTCCTTTTAAAGGCTGAATAATATTCCATTTGTATAGCCCACATTTGGTTTATCCGTTCATCCATCGATGGACAACTTGGGTTGCTTCCACCACTTGACTATTGTGAATGATACTGCTATGAACATGGATATTCAAATATCTCCTTACGGTCCTGCTTTCAGTTCTTTTGGACATATGCCCAGATGTGAGATTGCTGGATCATATTGTAGTTCTATTTTTATTTTTTGAGGAACTGCCATACCCTTTTCCGTAACAGCAGCACTGTTTTTTTGTTTTCTGTTTTTTTAATTCTCATCGACAGTGTACAAAGGTTTTAATTTCTCCACATCCTTACCAATACTTATTTCTATTTTTTTGTCTTTTTAGGGCCGCACCCACGGCATATGGAGGTTCCCAGGCTAGGGGTCCAGTCGGAGCTGTAGCTGCTGGCCTACACCACAGCCACAGAAACGTGGGATCCGAACCGCGTCTGTGACCTACAGCACAGCTCATGGCAACGCCGGATCCTTAACCCACTAAGCAAGGCCAGGGATCGAACCCGCAACCTCATTGTTCTTAGTTGGATTCATTAACCACTGCGCCACGATGGGAACTCCTGACTTTTTTTTTTCTTTTCTTTTTTTTTTTTTTAAGATTCTACATTTAAGCAGTATCATGCAATTTTTGCCTTTCTCCGTCTGGTTATTTCGCTTAGCATAATGCCCTCCGGGTTCATCCATGCTGTCTAAAATGGCAGAATCTCCTTCTTTCTCATGGCTAAGTAATATCCCACTGTATGTATACGCCACATCTTCCTTATCCACTCATCCGTTGATAGACACTTGGGTGTTTCTATATCTTGGCTATTGTGAACTAATGCAGCAATGACCATGAACCAGATTATCTCTTTATAACCTATTTTGATTTCCTTTGAATTTATACCTAGAAGTTGGATTGCTGGATCATAGGGTAGTTCCATTTTTAATTTTTTGAGGAGTCTTCATAACCGCTTTCCGTAGTACGTGCACCAATTTACATTCCAGCAGTGTACAAAGTTTCCTGTTTATTCACATTTTCACCAAAACTTGTTATTTCTTGGTTTTTTTGATAATAGTCATTTGAACACATGTGAAGTGCTAGCTCATTGTGGTTTTGATGTGCATTTCCCTGATAATTAGTGATACTGAGCACTTTTTCATGTACCTGTTGGCCATCTGTAGGTCTTCTTTGGAGAAATGTCTATTTGGTTCCCCTGCCTATATTTTATTTTATTATATTTTTTTATCTTTTTGCATTTTCTAGGGTCGTGCCCACAGCATATGGAGGTTCCCAGGCTAGGGGTCAAATCGGAGCTGTAGCCGCTGGCCTACACCACAGCCACAACAATGCGGGATCTGAACTGCGTCTGCGACCTACACCACAGCTCATGGCAAGGCCAGATCCTTAACCCACTGAGTGAGGCCAGGGATCAAACCTGCAACCTCATGGTTCCCAGTCGGATTTGTTAACCACTGAGTCACAACGGGAACTCCCCCTGCCTATATTTTAATTGAATTTTTTGGCTATTGAGTATATGAGTTTTTAATGTATTTTGGATACTAACCCATCATCAGATATGATTTTCCAATATTTTCTCCCATTTTGTAGACTGCTTTTCATTTTATTGATGGTTTCCTTTGCTGTGCAGAAGCTTTTTAGTTTTATATACTCCTACTTGTTTATTTTTGATTTTGTTATCTTTGCTTTGGTTTCAAATGAAAAAAAAGAAAAACATTGGCACAAACTATGTCAAAGAGCTTCCTCCTGTGTTTTCTTCTAGGAGTCTTGTGGTTTCAGGCCTTTGCCCATTTTTTAATGGGGTTATTTTGTTGGTGGTGGTGGTGTTATTGAGTTGTAGGAGTTCTTTATACATTCTCCATATTAACCCCTTATCAGACATATGATTCGCAATTATTTTGTCCAGTTCCAGGGATTGCCTTTTTACACTCTGTTGTGTCTTTTGATACACAGAAAAGATTTTATTTTTGTTGTACTCTTCATCTATTTTTTTCTTTTGTGGCCTACATTTTTGGGGTCAAATCTAAGACAGCATTGCCAAATCCAGTGTCATGAATCTTTTCCCCTATGTTTTCTTCTTGGTGTTTTATAATTTTAGCTCTTATGTCTTTAGGGCTTTGATCTATTTTGAGATCGTTCGGGTATGTGCTATAAGTTAAGAGTCCAACTTCATTCCTTTGTATGTGGATATCCAGTTCTCTCAACACAGTTTGTTGAAAAGACTTTCCATTTCCCACTGAGTGGTCGTGGCACCCTTGTTGAAGATCATTTAACCATATCTGCAAGCAAGGGTTTATTCTGGACTCTCTATCCCACTGGCCTGTGTATAGTATATGTCTATCTCTATGGCAGTACTATGGACTTTATTACTTCTTTGTGAAGGTCTAACAAATAAGAGAAATATATATATATATTTGGAATTATGTGTACTATTTCATTGAATAATTTTCATATAATTGCTCTTAATGTTTTAATTTCTATTTTGTCTTATTTTCTAATTTTTTAGTGACCAGTCCTATGTGATAAGCTTTGTGGTTCCTAATCAGCAAAGGTTGACACTTTTGGCCCAACAGAAAGGGGTGGAAGGAACTTGGGTTGATATCTGCAATAACCCTGCCATGGAAGCTGAAATACTGAAAGAGATTAGAGAAGCTGCAAATACCAGTAAGTAAATTGCTGTCCATTGAAGTCCCTAAAAGTCATTTAATGATATCCTGCACATTAGGCCTTTCAACATGTCTATTTGTTTTGTTTTAATTATAAAATACAGGTTTTTAGGAGTTCCTGTTGGGGCTCAGCGGTAAGGAACCAGACTAGTATCCCATGAGGGTGTGGCTTCGATCCCTGGCCTCCCTCGGTGGATTAAGGATCTGGTGTTGCCGTGAGCTGTGGTGTAGGGTTGCAGATGCAGCTTGGATTCGGCGTTGCTGTGGCTGTGGCATACGCTGACAGCTGCATCTCGATTTGACCCCTGGCCTGGGAAGTGCCATATGCTGTGGGTGCAGTCCTAAAAAGCAAAAAAAAAAAATCCCGAAAAACAAAAACAGAGGTTTTTAAAAAAACTGCCTCTTAAATATATATAATAAATGTCCCTGTTGGAAGGATCTTTAAATGTTATATAGTAGAATAACCTAACTAGTTCTTTATGACCTGTCACAGCATCCCTGCCAGGTAGTCACCTAGCCTGTTTTTGGAATGTTCCATCTTTGTTCTGATAGTTCATAAGGATGTGTCCTGGTGTAAATCTTTTATCATTTACCTTTGGGTATAACTTACTTGATGTGGGCCCTATTAATCTAGAGATTTCTGCCCTTCAGTTCTGGGAAATATCCATTTGCCATTTTGTGTTTGCTTTTCTTTCATAGCGTTTCCCCTCCAAGTTTTATGTTCATGTTTTTACCTGGACTATTTTTATATGGCTGTTGACCTTCTGCTTTCCTCCTCTGATTTTATTATCTTTTTGCTTTTGTGTTTTATCTTGTTCTTTTTGTTTTGTGTCCTGGAAGATTCCTCAACTCTATCATTGCTTCTGTCTCTGGAATTTCTAGTTGGCAATATCAGTATTTTTCTTTTTTTTTCCAGTGTCCTTTTAATAGCATGCTGTTGCTCTTTCATGGGTGTAGTCCTCCTCTGAAGTTGTCAAAGGGATTCCTTTTATGAAGTTTTCTTCTCCTGTTATTGTCTCACTTTCCTCCAAGTTTCACTTTCTGCTTGCTTTTTGGTCATAGCCTCTCACAGATCTGCTGATCCTTTTTGTCCATTCATATTTGAGAACGAGGTCCTAAAAAGCTGTTTGGAAAGCTTAGTGGGCTTCACTGAAAAGTTATTCAAATGTAATTGTCCTGGGTCATTCCATTTCTCCAAAGAAGCCTTCTCCAGTCTCTTATCTGGGGGCTGTTAGCCTGACTACAGGTATTCTGATAGCCACCCCCCGCTTCCTCTGTTGTACCTGGTGTCCTTGAGTCCAGGGTCTCTCTAGTTCCGTTTTTCCAAGCTGTCCTATCGATCTCTAGCCTGGTTGGGGAAGAGCAGGATGAGAGAGAACCGTCCTCTGAACCGTGGGGGCCAGTCCTCCCGTTTTCAGCGGGCCCCTCCTCTCTGTCCTCTACCCCTCAGCTTCCTCTGTGGGCCTGGGAGGTCGTTTGCCTCTTGTTGGCGTCCCTCAATGTTGGCACTTAGCTCGTAGAGCTCCCTTGGCTCTCAGTCAGCCGCTGCTAGTCCATTTGCTTTTGGTCTTCTAAGATTTTGTTGAGCCTCTCATCCAGCGTCCTCTCTGTCTCGTTTCATTTTTTTTTTTCCTTTGTGGTTAATACCTTTTTAATTTAAAAATTATTTGGAACTGCTTATTTTCCATGGGAGCGCAGGTAAACCCTGTACTCTTCCTGTTTAACTGAAAGCTATGAACTCAGTTATAACCTGTTGCCTTCCCTCCTAAAAAGTGAAAACATCATCTTTCTGATTATTGGTCACCTATATTTGTTGTAAAATACTGGACAATACAGAAAACATAAAAGAGGAAGTAAAAAAAAATCACTAGATGGTAGTTACCTTTGGGTAGTGACATTACATTCTGGTTTATATATTTAACCGATCAACGTCATTAACTGTTTTCTAAGTCAGTAAGATATAGAATTGCATTACCAGGTGTTCCCATTGTGGCTTAGCAGGCTAAGAATCTGACTAGTATCCATGAGGATGTAGGTTCGATCCCCGGCCTTGCTCAGTGGGTTAAGGATCTGGTGTTGCCATCAGCTGTGGTGTAGGTCACAAGACGCAGCTCCTCAGATCTGGCGTTGCCGTGGCTGTGGTGTAGGCCGGCAGCTATAGCTCGGATTGGACCCCTACCCTGGGAACTTCCATATGCCACAGGTGTGGCTCTAAAAAGAAGAAGGGAAAAAGAATCATATTACCATTTTTAACAGCTAAATAGTGTTCTAGCATAGGGATATCCACTTAAGTCCTTGTTAGAGTTTTTCCATCCACTGTAAACAAACAGAATATCTGTCTTGTATACTCATTATTTTCTTAGTATGGATCCTTAGAAATGGAATCTGTGAATCAAAGAGAATATATATTTTAAAGGCTCCTTTTCCCTTATGTTGCCAGATAACCTCCTCTCCTCCCAGGAAAACTGGACCAGTTTATACTCCTAACTAGGCTACTATTATTATTATTATTATTATTTTTTGTCTTTTTAGGGCCACACCCGCAGCATATGGAGTTCCCAAGCTAGGGGTCGAATTGGAGCTGTAGCCACCGGTCTACACCACAGCCACAGCAATGCCAGATCTGAGCCACATCTTCGACCTACACCACAGCTCATGGCAACACTGGATCCTCAACTCACTGAGCGAGGCCAGGGATCGAACCCGCAATCTCATGGTTCCTAGACATATTCGTTTCCGCTGAGCCACGACAGGAACTCCTATTACTTGTTTTTTAAATGAAGTACTTGGGTTCTATTTTGATTTAAAAAAAAAAACATTTGTTGTTAGCAAGTTGAAATTGAAAAAAATATTTCCAAGAGGAACATTCTTACAGTTAACTCCGGACACTGTAAAGTTTTAAATAACAGTTGCCTATTAACATAATCTGAAAAGTAAGTTACTGTATTAATATAGTACCTTCCTTTTTTCTTAAAGTTGGTTTAGTTTAGTATTATCGAAATATCACACTTTTCATGTCACCAGACTACCAGAATTTTCTTTGGTACAAATCCTGATTTTTTTCTTTAAATATAGTTTTTTTTTTAAAAAAGTATTTAAGTCAAATTTGAACGTACTAATGAGGTAGAATGTGACCTGAATAAGTTGTCATTGTATATTTAACTGTGTAAACGCAGTAATGGGCGAAGTTAGGCTGGATCACAGTCAGGTGGAAAATAGAATAAAATTCTGGGATCTGCTAGGCCTCTGTAACTTTCCTGTGCTTGGATTGAGGCATGAAATCAAACAATTCATCATTTGGATAATGAGCAGTAATCATGAGCTCAATGTATGTAACTCATAGGCTTGTCTATGCCACAAAAGATTTATTTTGCCAACCTTTTGCTTCAAGTTACAATTTCAGAGGCTTAGGCAAAAAAATATAAAATGATTTTGATTGTATTCAGTTAAATCTGCCTGAAGTCAAACATTGTTCACAGCAGGCCTCTTCATGTTTTAGATGTAAGTACAGGGTAGAGGTAATATATAAGAACACAAAACAATTTGGGGTGGTGATTTGACAACTACCAATGGCTAGAAAAATTGACACTTGCTGCCACCTGCAGGTCACATTTCACAATGTTCTAGTTAATTCTGACAAAATGCCACGTGTAAAAAATTTTTTTTCTTCCCCTAATCTTTTTCACTTGTTGGCAATTTATCCTGTTAATAGGAAACTGGGATTGCCCATTGCTCTCTTTAGCTTATGGTACTAGATAATGTTTAGGAGTTTCTAAAACTATGAAACCTCTGTTGCTACCTTAAAATATGTGTGTGTGTGTGTGTGTGTGTGTGTGTGTGTGTGTGTGTGTGTGTGTTATATATGTGTTTAACTAGTTTATGTGCAATTGTGTGCCTGCTTTATCCCATTGTTGTCAGTGCTTCTGGAATAGGACCTATGTAAGGAGGGAAAGTAGTATGAAATAAAATGTGTTGGAGCCAGATCAATATTACAGAATTTAACTGTTCCCTTGAAATCCAAAAGTGACCTTAGGAGCGGATGGGCTTATTTCAGGTACCTCTGCATAACTGGGCTGTAATCTATCATTAGAGCAGATATGGTTAATTTTTTTTTTTTTTTGCTTTTTTTTCTTTTAGGGCTGCACCCAGGGCATATGGAGGTTCCCAGGCTAGGGGTCGAATCGGAGCTGTAGCTGCCGACCACAGCCACAGCCACAACCACAGCAACGCAGGATCCAAGCCGCGTCTGCGACCTACACCACAGCTCATGGCAACGCCGGATCCTTAACCCACTGAGCAAGACCAGGGGATCAAACCCACAACCTCATGGTCACTAGTCAGGTTCGTTAACCACTGAGCCATGACGGGAACTCCCAATATGGTTAATTTGAACAAGTTTTATATTCCTTTGTTAACTTTTCAGGCATTACTTTTGGGAAGTTGGTCCTAAGTAATTTGAAAGATTATTTTCCACACTCAGCTTTATTTTTTTCTCCTATTTTAATGAGAAACTCACCAATTTGACCAAGCTTTCATAAAACCCAGACTAGCATGAGAACAAAAAACTTCATTGAATTTGAGTTCTTTGTGCTTATTGCTGAAACCAAATTGTTTCTAAAGTTACTTGACTGTTTAGCAGTAGTTTTTAAACATGCAGATGTTTGCTGCTTCGAAATTGCTATTTTAAATAATTGCATAGAAAATAAAACTCATCTATAGGTTAGCATTACCGTTAGTGGGCCTTCAGAATTTTAAGGATGACCTTGTAGTAATAATAAGTAACTTGATGAAATACAATGTATTAAATTTAAAATTATCACTAGCATCCATGTTCTTATTTGCACCATTTTTCTTACATTTCTTTCAACATGTGGTGCATTGTCTAACTCAAATACAATATACGCTGCATCAATTCTTCTATCACTTAAGAGTATGAAATTTACAACCCCCCCTTTTGATTCTTATTTGAATTAAAATAAAGCTTATGAAGAACAGTTGTCTAGAGGCTCATTTTCTGTACAATGAAATACATATGTGTTTATCGAGGGCTCAATGTAGCCTATGGATGGCAGTGAATAGAACAAGGCCCTTGCTTTCACGGCGCTTCCATTCTAGTAGGTGAGACAGATGTATTATATGTTGGGTGGTGATAAGTATTTGAGGAAAACCCAGTGTAAGAGGATCCGGAGAGACAAAGGGACTTCTGTTTTGTTAGGAGTTATCAGGGAAGTCCTCTCTGAGGAGGTGGCATCTGAACAGACACACCTGGATGAAGTAAGGAAGTGAACCATGCAACCACAATGGGAAAGGCCATCCTGGGGCAGCGGGAGCAGCAGATAGAAAGACTCTGAAAAGGAAGCTCTCTCTACATCTAAATTAGGGGGAAAAATGCGTAGACCAGAGCCATCCAACTGAAATAATTAACGTGTACTTCGAGACATATGAAATGCTCTTTTCAGGTAGTGGTATCATTAATTAACCATACCATTAAGTAAGTTTGTCTCAACACCTGCATCATCTAGGTAAATTCTGCAAAATTCATGTTTTATTAATTGTTTCTCTCTCTCCCACCTCCCCCATTTTTCCAACCATCATCACACTTCCCCCTCTTCTCTTTCTCTTTCTCTCTCTCTCCCCGCCCTTATCATTTCAGTGAAATTGGAGCGATTTGAAATTCCAATCAAGGTTCGCTTAAGCCCAGAGCCCTGGACCCCTGAAACTGGTTTGGTCACTGATGCTTTCAAACTGAAAAGGAAGGAACTGAAGAACCATTACCTCAAAGACATTGAGCGAATGTATGGGGGCAAATAAAGTGCCACTCTCTTATTTATGGTTATGCAGGAGGTGGCCTGGTGGTTTATCGGTTCTAGAGTTTTAAGCCTTGTTGAGCTGTCTGTTAGAATGTAAGGTGTATCATTCTAAAGACATGATAATTTAAAAAAAAACCAAAAGTGATTAAAATAGTCATTGAGCCTACTTTAACTTAGTTTTACATAGTCCTAGTGAAGCTGAAATTGAAAAGTTATTTCCCTGTAGCTGTGTTATTCGTTTCGGAGCAAAATTTCTGTTTTAAAAAATTAGCCTAAGACATATTGGTTTTGTTAAAGAAAAATATTTAATGTTGAACAAAAACCTTGGAGTTGGAGTAGAATGTAGCTCGAGGAAATTTGCAACTTCCAATATCTATTGTCTTCCTAGTTCAGAAGATGCTTAAATATTAAGCATGACAAAAAATTGTATTAACACTACTCAAAGCAGAAGTGCTGCAGGGCTTTAAAAATCTCTTCCAACCAATTATTTTGAATCATACTTATAATATACAGAATCAAATAGTACTTTGGAAACCATTTTAGGATTCATAATTGTTGTGTAGGTTAGACATAGAATCACTATAATATTGTGAAAAATTACAGTGCCTGGAGTAAGAATAAAACAATATAAACACACCAAAAAAATACCTAGTAATATATTTAAAGGGGAATTGAACTGCTTTTTTGAAACTTGGAAATCTAAAATCAGTAACTGTAATTATTTGAATGACTTAAAAGTATATCTTAAAAAAATGCTGAAAATAGCCTTTCTATGATTATTGAAAATAAGACTGAAACCAAGAGTTAAAATGATAGAAAGTTAACCAAATTTTAACAGGAAACATTTTCTCTGTTAGAAAAGGTGATGAAATCCTAAGTATTTAGAATTCCCACCCTGGCACAGCACTGAACCTGGGAAAGGATTTAGACTTTGAATTTATCTTTGATAACAGGGATTGATTTTTAAAGAGTATTAAATCACACATGAATTTAAGATCTGTTCGCTGTTGCTGATTTGATTCTTGATCAATAATTTGTATTTCAGAAAGCATTTCACCTTGCTTTAATTTTAGCAAAACGGGTTATGACGAATGACTTTCCCAATATTTTGTTTGAACTGATGAATGATTAATTAACTTGGATGAGTTTGGGGAAGTTAAAGGGAAGAACATACTGTTACCACTTTTTTTTTTCTTGTTTGTGAGAAGAGCTTAGAAACTGGAAATGCTGGGTTTGGGAGAAGGGAAATTACTCAATAAGGGACTGATATCTGTACAGTAACTTGGTGTGCGGGCTTCTTCTTGAATCTTTAATTAAAATCTGGGATGATGTATCCCTGCTAGATAGTCACACTTGAACTATAGTTACTGTAAAAAAAAATTCTTAATACTGTTATTCTTTGCACTTTTTTCTTAATCATTGTGTGTGTGTGTGTGTGTATGCCTATATATACATACACACCTATATATATATGTTGCTTCCATTGCTTTGTACAGATGTGGGCCACCACTGCAACAAAACACATTCTTTTTGCTCTAGAGTATTTATAAAGAAAATATTTAAATGTTATGTATATGGTGGTAAACAGGAAAAATCATCTGGTGTTATTATAAGCAAGAATGAAGGTTTTTGTAAAGAATGTTCAGTGTTTCGCAATGTACACTTTGAAGCAAGGTCTCCCTGAAGTTGTGTGTATGTGAGTGTTCTCATTCTTCCCAACTTGCCTTCGAAGAGTAAAAAACTGTTCTTATCAAGTAGACTACTGTTCAGCTTCTGCTGGTCCTGGCCCGCTGTTGATCCTCTAAGGATGTGCCCTTAGACTTTTTCAATATGTGATCTTTCCCCTCCTTTTGGAATGATGATTTTCAATGTGTGAGTGCATGTATACTCAGATATTTGCACCCCCACCCACTCCCATCTCCCGGAAGCTAGAACACTGCCAACTAATCTGTCGTTTAGGTCCTTTAGAAACACGTAATTAACACTTAAGGTTGGGTGCTGCTAATTCTTTGCGAAAATCCAAATATTGTTAAGGGACCAGGGAGATGCCACTACCCCCTGATTTTTCATCACAAAATATACATGTTTATGTAAACAGATCTTTCCATATTCATAGTGACTTTTCAAGTATTTGAGCCTAAATATTTTGATCCTACATTTTTATACCTGTTGAAATTGTTCAACTGTTATTATTACATGTCGGCCATCAAATAAAGTTGTACTTTAAAAATTTCCTACAATTACGTACATTTCTAAGTCAGACACTTGTGATTTTTGCTTTAATTACATGGAAGTATCTTGCCTCCTTGATATTTGTACTGATTCTTTTTTTTCTGGAGTGGAGGTATAATTGTATTACATCTTGGAGCTGAGATACAGATGAATGGTGCAAAAAGTCAGAAGTTAAGGGAATAATATTTCTTTGGTCATAAAGACTGATTGATAATCCTTGCCTATATTTTCCTGATAGCATGTGGCAAATGCTTCTGGAATAACAAGATGAGAACAGATAAAGGATTGTGTAGTATTTGGGATTTAGAGAGAAATATTTTAATTTTCAAATGTAGTTGCAAATTAGAGTATATTCATATTTGTACTTTCTGTTAAAATGCACGATTGCAGGATTGTTACTTAGATTTTTGTGTTTATTCTTGATGAAGAGCTTTGTTTGTTACGGTTTTTAAGTTTGCACTCAGATCTTAAGAAATAAATCCACCCATGTTATCAAGTCAATTTGTGCTTAATTATGCGCCGAGATAAAATCTACAAGTTTGAAGAACATTAGCCAAACTTTTAACCCATATTCCAAAAGTTGCCATCTCTAGGTTTATAAAATTGCATTAAGCAGTTAAGCTGGTTTGTATAAATCACATCCATTAGTTTGGAGATCTGAACCCAAAGCTACCACTTTTCAGACAGTATAATAGAGTAACACCTCTTTGTAGCACTGATATTGTAGGACAAAACATAGTCATGTTGTGTGGATCATTAGTATCTGCTAATAAATGATAACTCTTAATCTTTAAGCTAATTAAATTTTAGGGCAAAATTAATGTATATAAAATTATGTTAGAGGAGTCCCCATCGTGGCTCAGTGGTTAACGAATCTGAGTAGGAACCATGAGGTTGCAGGTTCGATCCCTGGCCTTGTTCAGTGGGTTAAGGATCCAGCATTGCCGTGAGCTGTGGTGTTGATTGCAGACGCGGCTTGGACCCCATGTTTCTGTGGCTGTAGTGTAGGCCGGTGGCTACAGCTCCGATTCGACCTCTAGCCTGGCAACCTCCATATGCCGCGGGAGCGGCCCTAGAATAAGGCAAAAAGACAAAAAAAAAAAAAAAAATTAAAATAAAAGTATGTCAGAGCTCTGGAACCATTGCCTCAATCTGTTTCCTGGCTCTGCCACTCACTAGCTGTTTGACTTTGGGCAAATTCATTAACATCCTTCCGCTGCATTTCTCCTTCCTGAAAAAATGAGGTTGCTTGATGATAGGATCTACTTCATAGGATGGTTGCGAGGGTAAAAATGAGTTAATCCATATAAAGTGTTTAGAACATAGTCAGCCTATGTTAGCTGTTATCATTACTGTATCCAGGCAACATTATCAGTCAAGTTGTCGAGTGTATTGCCTAGCACACTCGGGGCCTTAAAGGATTGCTTGCTGCTGAAGACTTTGTAGGAGGAGCTCTAGATTTACAGGTGAGGAGACCTGGGCTCATTCTGTCACTAGTTTTGTAGCCATGGACAAATCTCCGGATACCTTCTTAGTTTCTTCTTCCTGTATAGAACGAGCGAAAGGAAGAAGGAAGGAAGGGAGGAATGGAGGAAGAAAGAAAAAAGGGAAAGACTGGAGTTCAGAAAAAGATGCTCTTTGTAAAAAGGGAAAGATGATTGCCAGAAGAAATAGGGAGTGTAATTGTCCCTAAGGTCCAGCACATCTAGCTTTCATACTGCAATCTTGTTGTCCCAAGGTGGTTTTTGTTAGTTTTTTAATGATGCCCTAGGTCCCAAGTTTCCTATACAGGTATGAAGCTGTGGATGATGCCACCACAAGAAGTGAGGATTCTACTAGGTTTCAAGGAGTTTCTGTCACCCTCATGCTTTAAAAATCAGAGTTGTGCACACGTAATTTAAAGCAGTGCTTTCAGTTTTTTTTTGTTTTTTTGCTGTGATCCACGATCACATGCGTGCTTGTGTGTGTATAAAATAATATTTTATGACAGTATTTATGTGAAAGAACCGTACTAATGAGATGTGCACTGACTTTCGTTTATTTAAATGCTGATCGTGACCCTCTTAATTGATTGTATGACCCTGCAAAATAGTGCTGTCCAATGGAACTGTTGGAAATGTTCAGTATCCATTACACTACCATTAGTCACGTGTGGCCATTGAACATTTGAGATGTGGTTAATGTGACTGAAGAATTCAACTTTTAATTTCATTTCCATGTTGGTCAGCATGCCTCTAGATAGTGTGCAAGCTACAGTGTGGCGAGCACAGATTGGAAGTCCACTGTCCTGTGAAGTCCATGAAAGAAAGCTATCCCTCGGAATTCCCGTCGTGGCTCAGTGGTTAATGAATCCGACTAGGAACGACGAGGTTTCGGGTTCGATCCCTGCCCTTGCTCAGTGGCTTGGGGATCTGGCGTTGCCATGAGCTGTGGTGTAGGTTGCAGACGCGGCTCGGATCCCACATTGCTGTGGCTCTGGCGTAGGCCAGTGGCTACAGCTCCAATTGGACTCCTAGCCTGGGAACCTCCATATGCCGTGGGAGTGGCTCAAGAAAAGGCAAAAAAAAAAAAGACAAAAAGACACACACAAAAGAAAGAAAGCTATCTCGTTCCCTCATCCTCTCACCTCCTCTGACTCAGAGGCAACCACTTTCAACTTAATGAACGGTCTTGGATCTAAATAATGGGTTTGTATTGCCACTTCTCGGCTTTGTCATTATTTATTGACCTCTCACTATACAGAGGCACACTTCCCATCCTCCCCGTATAGATGCGTAAAGTCGCTAAGGGTTTAAATTATGAGAACTATGCTATTCAGAGCTGAAGTGTGTAATAGGAAACCTATGACTGAATTTCTGTTCCTGCACTTTTAACCCCATGGCACTATAATAGTCTCTCTTACATTTGTTTACTTTTTTATGTCCTTGTCATTAAGAATTCAGCCCCAGGCTCTCCACCAATTTGTCCATATCGAATAGCAAGATTTGCAGATAACAAGAATTCTAACAATTTCATCTTCTGGAAGAAATCTCTCCTAGAGCCTTCTGACCTCCTTCAGTCTCTAGATCATTCACTCTCCTTTACCTGCTGCAGGGCCATTTGGATCTACCTTCACTATCATCCTGAGAGTTCCCTTCGCCTTTATCAGATGTTGGATCCCCTATTTCCTATATCCCATGTCTCTTGCTTGCTTGCTTGCTTGCTTGGTTTTGCTTTTTTCAGGGCCACATCCACGGCATATGGAAGTTCCCAGGCTAGGGGTTGAATTGGAACTGTAGCTGCCAGTCTAAACCACAGCCACAGCAACTCCAATCCAAGCCTCATCTGTGACCTACACCACAGCTCACAGTAACGCCGGATCCTTAACTCACTGAGTGAGGCCAGGAATTGAACCTGAATTCTCATGGATCCTAGTCAGATTCGTTTCCAATTCACCACAACGGGAACTCTGAGCTGGGATTTTTTTGTCTTCTATGTGTTCCTTTTTTTTTTTTTTTTTTTTTTTGCAGCTTTATGTTCTTGTTTAATGGTAGTTTTCAAGTTTTTTATTTATTTTTTTTGTCTTGGGCCGCTGCCACGGCATATGGAGGTTCCCAGGCTAGGGGTCCAATTGGAGCTGTAGCCACCCCCCTATGCCAGAGCCACAGCAACGTGGAATCCGAGCCATGTCTGCAACCTACACCACAGCTCACGGCAACGCCGGATCCCCAACCCACTGAGCAAGGCCAGGGACCGAACCCGCAACCTCATGGTTCCTAGTCGGAATCGTTAACCACTGCACCGCGACGGGAACTTCCTCAAGTTTTTTAAAGCTTTCTTTACAGAACCAATTTACCCCAATTTGCTTTTTTTCTCCTTGCTTTTATCTCTAGTCTTCAAAGTAATCCTTGCCTCCTCATTTCAGAAGAAAGTATTAGAAAGCTGACCGGAAGGTTTAAAAATGTGGGTGGAGCTTGCTAAAAGTTCTTTGCTAGGAGGAGCTCCCGTTATGGCTCAGTGGTTAATGAATCCGACTAGGAGCCATGAAGTTGTGGGTTCGATCCCTGGCCTTGCTCAGTGGGTTAAGGATCTGACATTGCCGTGAGCTGTGGTGTAGGTTGCAGACGTGGTTCGGATCCCGTGATGCTGTGGCTCAGGCATAGGCTGGCGACTATAGCTCCGATTGGACCCCTAGCCTGGGAACCTCCATATGCCTCGGGAGCAGCCCTAGAAAAAGGCAAAAAGACCAAAAAAAAAAAAAATTCTTTGCTAGGAATTACCTGGTGGCACAGTGAGTTGAGGATCCAGCCTTGTCACTGCTCTGGCTTGGGTTCAGTCACTGGCTCAAGAACTTCCGAATGCCATGGGTGAGGCCAAAAACAAGAAAAAAACAAAACAAAAAAACAAAACAAAAAAAAAACAAAAAACTGTTGCTATAAGGTGATTTTGGCTGGGCCTTATGGCAAACCCCATGTTTTAGATTTTCCTTCTAGGGCTGATCAGATTCCTCTGAAGAGTCTCTTCCAATCTTTTGTATGGAGGGTAAACTTTGAACTATCAGTGTTCTGGGGGATCATGTACAAGATGAAGATGGCTACATGGTGGTTTTTATATTCATCAGTCACACAATTGCCTAATTACCATTTTCTGTATGGTATCCCGGTCCTGTGCCCAATATCCCCTCAGCTTTTCTTCTTTCAATCTGCTGGGGTGAGAGGAGAGGCAGTTATCACCCAAGAGGAAAGGATTGAGGCAAGTGGATTTGTAGATTTTTTAAAATAGCCATCTCAGGAGTTCCCATTGTGGCTCAGTGGTTAATGAGTCCGACTAGAAACCATGAGGTTGTGGGTTCGATCCTTGGCCTTGCTCAGTGGGTTGTGGATCCAGCGTTGCCGTGAGCTGTGGTGTGGGTTGCAGATGCGGCTCGGATCCCGCGTTGCTGTGGCTGTGGCCTAGGCCAGCGGCTACAGCTCCGATTCGACCCCTAGCCTGGGAACCTCCATATGCTGAAGGAGCAGACCTAGAAATGGCAAAAAGACAAAAAAAAAAAAAAAGCCATCTTTTATTTTTTCTTTCTTTTTTTTTAGGGCTGCACCTGCAGTATATGGAAATTCTCAGGCTAGGGGTTGAATTGGGGCTGCTGCTGCCAGCTTATGCCGCAGTCACAGTAACGTCAGATCCAAGCCACGTTTGCCACCTATACCGCAGCTCATGGCAATGCCAGATCCTTAACCCACTGAGTGCGGCTAGGGGATTGAACCCACATCCGCATGGGTACTAATCAGTTTTGTTTCCACAGAGCCACAATGGGAACTCCAAGCATCTATTTCTCACAATTCTGGAGGTTGGAAGTACAAGATCAGGGTGCCAATCTTGTCAGGTTCTTGGGGAGGGCCCCCTTTCTGGTTTATAGACAGCCTATCACCTGCTGTATCCTCATGAGTCAGAGAACAGAGGTCTTGAGTCTCTTCTTAAAAGGGCGCTGATCCCTTTCATGATGGCACCACCCTCGTGACCTAAGTACCTCCCAAGGCCCCAACTCCTAATACTATGACATTGGGAGTTAGGATTTCAACGTATGAATTTTGTGAGGGATACAAACATGTGGTCCATAGCAACAATTTCCCACCAGTTCTTATTTTGCCTTTTTTTCCCCTTTACCTCCACTTTGAGGAAGTACCTGGTACTGCCATTTTCAGAGGCTTTGGGGCATTCTACTGAATATGCCTCAGTCCGTTCTGGTTTTCCCATTGGTCTGCTCAAGATTCTGTTAAGATTTAATTTTCCATTGGCCTTCTGACTTCCAAAATACTACTGTTGTCATTTCTATTTCCCCTGTCCTTGTGGGTTTACACCTTAACAGATTTTTTACTGTGGTTTTAGTGGGTTTCCTCCAACGCCCATGTTCAGTTTGAGATGGCGAATTGTACGCATCCACATAGGAAAGCAGCAATGCAGCCCCCTGAGAGTGGGAGAGGGACAGGGCCAGAGAGGGAAATCGGGAAGCCTCCCAGTCTCGTCACTTTTTGAATCATGAACTGTTTGAGGAAGCAATGGGCAAGATGAGTTAAAATGTGTCAAATCGGATCCCCAGCCTTCCTTGAGGTTGCATCATTTCTAACCCAGATCTGCATTTCATTAACCATCAGGATACCCGATGGTGAGAGAATGAACCTTTCTCAGGAAATCCAAGTGCAGAAAAGGATGTGGACTCTTCAGTTTCATTTCAGCGGGAGTCTTTGTTTTCTCTGTAAGACGCCCCTTGGGCTCTCTTTGCTTGTGAATTCTTCCCTTTTGCTTATGAAATAAACAATCTCTCTCGACCCCATCTCCTGGGGTTGTGGGATATCTTGGTTGGCCTTTGGTTGTGCTCAGAGAGAAAAAACTCCAAGCTGGCCCCGGAGCTGTGGGGATTCAGCATCCTGTCTCCAGGAGGAAGGCTGGATGACTTCATTCTCTTACAATTTGGGGACTTTCTCTCTGAAGTTTTAAAAGATGGCTTGGGCGCTGGACTTTTCTTAGGTAGCAAAGCCATTTCTATTTGAAAGCCCTCTTCAGTTCCGATAAGATTTCTTTGGTCTTGAAACATGACACTTAAGAAGTACTTCTGAGTCCTCTCTTGTGTGGTGTTGCTAGGTGCCATGGTGGAGATAAAAGATGGTTTTGTGTAGTTAACACACAATATCAGACTATGGGGCCGTGAATTAGAGGCTGAACTGTGAGCCGAAGACTCTTAAGTATGTAGAAATTTGAGAATTCCCATTGTGGTGCAGTGGAAAGGAATCCGACTAGGAATCATGAGGTTGTGGGTTCAATCCCTGCCCTTGCCAAGTGGATTGGGGATCCAGCATTGCCATGAGCTGTGGTGTAGGTCTCAGACATGGCTCGGATCCCGTGTTGCTGTGGCTGCGGCGATTTGACTCCTAGCCTGGGAACTTCCATATGCCACGGGTGTGGCCCTAAAAAGACAAAAAAGTATGCAGAAATTTGGAAGAGACAGAGATCATTTTAGGCTTCAGCTGGGAAGGTTTAGGCTTCTGTCTGGTAAGGTTTCCTTGGAGCCTCTGCTCTGAGCCTAATGCTGAAGAGGTAAGAGTGACTCACCAACTTCCAGCTAATTTCAAAGAGTGTGTATTCATCTGCAGCAGCTTCCTTTGTGTGCCTGCAAAGACAAAGTGGGGTGAGAGCAACAGCAATGCTATGGGCCATAGCTTGAGCTTCTCCACCAGAGATCTCCCAGTCATGCTAGGTGTGCCTGAGATATTGATGCCCTCTGCCCTTAAGGTGACCAGGGCTCCCTGGCAGGCTGCTTTCTCACCCATTTATCCTAGGGGATCATATATGTTATCTCTGTGGGCCATGCGGTGAAAACAAGCAGAAAGCACTATTCTAGATATAGCTCTCCTCTGGGAAAGCACTGCTAACACACGGTCACAATGCTTTGTTTTTATGTCTGTAGTTCCAGGCAGACTGTATCTTTCCTGTTCGCTGCTGCATGCTAGTGCCTGCTGCTATGCCTGGCACAGAGCACATTCTCAGAAGATATTTCATGCAAGTCAAAACCACAGCGCACTCTTACCTCACACCTGTTAGGATGGCTATTGCAAAAAGACAAGAAATAGCAAGTGTTGACAAGAATGTAGAGAAAAGGGAACCTTCGTGCCCTATTGGCAGCAATGTAAATTGGTGTAGCCACTATGAAAAACCATTATGGGAGTTCCCGTCATGGCGCAGTGGTTAACGAATCCGACTAGGAACCATGAGGTTGCGGTTTCAATCCCTGGCCTTGCTCAGTGGGTTAAGGATCCGGCATTGCCGTGAGCTGTGGTGTAGGTTGCAGACGCGGCTCGGATCCCGCGTTGCTGTGGCTCTGGTGTAGGCTGGCAGCTACAGCTCTGATTGGACCCCTAGCCTGGGAACATCCATATGCCGAGGGAGTGGCCCAAGAAATGGCAAAAAGACAAACAAAACAAAAACCATTATGGAGGTTCCTCAGTAAATGAAAAGAAGAGCTACCATATGATCCAGCCGGTCCACTTCTGGGTATCTATCTGAAGAAAATGAAAACACTAACTCGAAAGGATGGATGCCTCTTCCTGTTCACTGTAGCATTATTATTATTTTTACTTATTTACTTATTCTTTTACTTAATGGATCTTTATTACATGTATAGGTGTCCAACAATGATCACAACCAAATTTTACAGCATGTCCATCCCAAAACCTCAGTGCATCCCCCCAGTGCTGTAGCATTATTGACAATAGCCAAGCTATGGAAACAACCTAAGTGCCTGTTGATGAAAGAATGAGTAAAGAAAAGGTTATACACATATAACAACATATATTGTTTATATATATTATATATAATATAGCATTTTCTTTTTTTCATTCTCTTCATTCATTATATATTGTTTATATATTATATATAATACAGTATTTTCTTTTTTCATTCTCTTCATTCATTATATATATGTAAATGTTATATGCACATACATATAAAAACACACACAGTGAGACGTTTATTCAGCCATTGAAAAAGGCATCTTGCTACCTGCAACATCAGCAGGACATTGTGTTATGTGAAATAAGTCAGACAGAGAAAGACAAATACTGTAGAATCTCACCTATATGTGGAATCTAAAAAACATCCCGCTCAGAGACATAGAACACACTGGTGGTTGTTGAGAGGAGTGTAGGAGAAAGGGGTGAAGGGGGTTAAAGGCACACATTTCAAAGTTATAAAATAAATAAGTCATGGATGTCAGGTACAGTGTGGTGACTACAGTTAATAACACTGCAGCACGTATTTGTAAGTTGCTAAGGGAAGACATCACAAGATTTTTCATCACAAGAAAAAAAATTGTAACTATGTTTGGTGATGGATGTTAACTGACCTTATTGTGATGATCATTTCACAATATATACAAATACTGAAGCATTATGTTGTACACCTATAACTAACAAATGCTATATGTCCATTACACTTCAATTTAAAAAAGAAAATGTTTCATGAACGAGTGAACAAATGAGAAAGACTAGACTTGGAAGGATAAGTAAAATCTGGATAACGTGGAAGGGTTAAGTGTTTGCAGGGAAAAACCACACGAATAGAATCAGATGTGGTCATCGTGTGTGCCAGACATAATTTGGGGAAGCAGCTGAGAGGCCCGGAACGGTTCATGTTTTGAGACAGTGGGGAATTAGCAGGCCCCATCATGCCTACTGAACGCAATGTTGGAAGAATAAAGAGGCACTGGAGCATTATTGCCCCTAAACAAAGTCAAAATTAAAACAAACACGTGTTAGTTGATACAACTGGTCTTGATTTTTCTCTTCGCATCTAATTTCAAGTCAAGCTTTGCCTACCCACGGTGGGAACGAATTTCTCACTTAGCTAGTCTGGGTCCCGATTCCAATCATTCCTAAATGTTCCCACATCATCTTCCAGCTCAGAGGTCCCCACCGAAACCCCAGGCACCCCTAAAGCCAGGATGCTGTGCCATCCTTCATGATGCAGGGGGAGGGGAGGTGAACGCTATTGTTTTTCCTTACCCATATGTTGTGGATATTGCTTTCTACGTGGAGAAAAGGTCCCAGTGACAACATTCCATTCAAAGCATCTCAAGTGTCACATCCGTGGCGACATCTGCTCTGAGCTCTCTGAGGTTGTTAGATGTCCCTCTTCTGGGCCCCACAGCACCACACACTTATTTTTTAGCAATGAAGTAACCACAGCTAACATTATTGAGCATTTAATATGTTTAAGGCATTATATATAGTAAGGGCTTTCCGAGCATTATTTAATCAGTCCTTGTCACAGATCGCATAGTGAGCTCTGTTATTATCATCTCCATTTCATAGAAGAGGAAACTGGAGCAGAGATGTTACGTGACTTTGCTCAAGCTAACAGCTGGTAGGTGGCCAAGCCAGAATGAAAAGGCAGATTTGTCTTATTTGCCTCTAATAGGGCCTCTAGCACACGCTGTTGTAAGGGTCTGGGTAGTCCCTGTCCCCTAGAATGTTAGCTCTATCACAGGAGGCGGGAAGCAAGTCTCATCCGGACTTCCAGCTCCTAAAGCCCCGGGTCTGGCACAAAAACAGGGCAATAAAACGTTTGAGCTGAAAAACACTCTGAAGGAAGAAAACGAAAACCCCAGGTATCCACCAGATGGCGCTGTGGGAAAAGTGCCCTGAGGCGTCTTTCTTTCCCACTCCAAATTTCCCACAGGAGACCCCAAGTCTTCACATTGTTTTCTTTCCCTTTCCAGAGAAGACTGAGTGGGCGGGAGAAACATCTTTTTCCCCAAGATAATGTTTAGGCATGAATTGACACAAATTTGACAATTTAACTTATGACCTTATGTTTTGGCCTCAAAGGGAAGGTTGACCTTAGTTAGATGCATGCACTTCTTTCAAAGATCTCAAAGTGGTTTGCAGACCCTTGTCATCATTAAACCACTGGCAATAAAATCCTAAATACCCAAAGCATTGAAGGAGGCCGTGCCCTGGCATGGAAAGGTTTCCTGACTGGGAGGCAGGAGACCACTCTAATGGCTCTGCTATTAACAAATGGGGGACTCCAGGCAAGTTCTTTCTCCTCGCTGGACCTCCATCTCCTCAGCTGAAAAATAAGGGGTTTAGAAGAATGAACACAGAAGCTCTTCTTTCCTGCTAGCCTCTGAACAAAAGCCATTAGACAGCCGCAGGATAGCATGATGGTAAGAGACTACCGAGTCTGGTTCGAGTCTCAGCTTCGCCACCTACAAGCTATGTGACTTTGAGCAAGTTAACCTCTCTGGACCTCAGCTGCCTCATCTGATAAAGGGAATGAATGATACTGTACCAACCTCACAGGGTTCCTGAAAGGATTAAGGGAGATAACGCATACAAAGTTCTTAACCCAGTGCTCAGAAGATGTAAGCTTTTAGTAAAAGCCATTACCACATTTTAGCAACTCCATTTAGAGCTTGGATATACATTTAGTAGGCAGCAAGATGGGGAGGGGGCTTTTGGTAATAACCCACAAACAGCCAGGCTGGGCCCTATTGTAAGAATAAATGCATGAGTACAAGACAAAGCTAAGTATGCGATTGAAGCAGAGCGATGCAAAAGTAAACACAAACCACTGGAATCCTCATACGTTATTGGTGGGAGTGTGAAAAAATGCAAACTTTTTGGGAAAAGGACTGGCAGTTTCTCATAAAATTGAACTCCATCTTCCCTATGATGCAGGATTTCTCTTCCTAGGTATTGATCCAAGAAAAAGGAAAACACGTGACCACAAAAAGATTTGTATGAGAACATGCAGGGCAAACTTTACCTTTCATAGACAGAAACTGGAAACCCGAGGGTCCATCAGTAGGAGAATCGATAAACGATAAATGGATAATCTATAAACAAACTGTAGTATTGTCACACGATGGAATACTACTCAGCAGTAAAAAGGTATGAACTACAGGTCCATGCGACAACACCGGTGATTCTCAACAACATCAGGCTGAGTAGAAGTCTTAGACAAAAGGGTTCACATCCATTTCTATGAAGTTCTGTAACAGGCAAAACTAATCAGTGACGGAAAAAGTCAAAACAGTGGTTGCCTCTGGGGGTAAAGGGAGGAGATTGCCTGGGAAGGGGCAAGAGGAAACTGGTTTTTTCTTTCTTCAGCTGAGCCCATGGCATGTGGCCTATGGACGTTCCCAGGCCAGGGATCGAATCCAAGCCACAGCTGCGACCTATGCCACAGCTGCAGCAAAGCCACATCCTTAACCCACTGCATCACGGGGGGAACTCCACGAGGAAACTTTGAGTGGTGGTAATGGTCTATGTCTTAGTAGGGGGCTAAGTTACAGTTACATTTGTCAAAACCCAGCAAATGCACAATTAATGTTTGTGTGTTTCATCGAACCTATATTTTACCTCAAAAGGAAAACAAAAGAATAAGAAACTATTGAAGTTTAGTAAGGGATAGGTATGTGGAAAGTGCTTAAGAGGGAAGTGTACTGATGTTGGTGACTTCAAAAGGAAAAAAGACAATAGATGGACAGACAGATGGATAGGTGAGGGACAGAGAAAGCCAGTATAGGAACACATTACTGGTAGAACCGGGCAGGTAACAAAGCACCACTGCAAAGTTCTTTCAACTTTGCCGTATGTTTGAAATTTTGCCTAATACTTTTTTGGGAAAAAAATGGAGCCATAAAGTTCCATATCCTAAATGGAGCCAATTTTTTTTTTCCCCCCAAACTCAAAAGGCTTCATTGGAGGAAGGCAGACCTCAGACCTAGGTAAATATTTCCTGATCACCTACTAAATGCCCGAGTCTGTGCCAGTCTAGGTGAGGAATACAAAGAGGAAGAATATATAGCACTTGCCCTCAAAAGGATTGTCAGGGCTATCTGACAAGCCCACCTGTCACTGCTATCCTATGCCGTGGGGTTGCTAAGGACAGTGAGATTTCATCTAGTTGGGAAAGTGCCTTAATGGGAGTTCCCACTGTCACTCAGCAGTAGTGAACCTGACTAGGATCCATGAGGATGCAGGTTTGAGCCCTGGCCTCCCTCAGTGGGTTAAGGATCCGGCATTGCTATGAGCTGTGGTGTAGGTCGCAGACGCAGCTTGGATCTGGCGTGGCTGTGGCTGTGGCTGGGGTGTAGACTGCAGCTCTGATTCAACCCCTAGCCTGGGAACTTCCCTATGCCACAGGTGCAGCCCTAAAAAGAAAAAAAAAAAGTGTCCTAAAAGTTCTCCCCACAAAAAAGAGAAATGATCATTATGTGATGTGATAGAGGGGTTAGCTAACACTACGGTGGTAAGCACATTGCAATATAAATGTATCAGATCAATACATTTGACACTTCAAACTCACACAATGTTATATGTCAATTATATCTCAATAAAAATAATTTGTACAAAAGAGAAAAGGTTTCCGGGATTAGAGGCATGTTGGGTAGTTACTTCTGCAAATACAATCGGAAGGCATCTTCAAGCCAGAGCAGAGAGTCTTGAGAGCCACGCTAAGGTGATAACTTGTCAATCCAAGGGGGCTCATTTAAGAATTTTGAGCCAACGAGTGGCATCCTTAGAAAATTCCTGGAAGAAAGGCTGCAGTAGATATCATTGCATTGGAGGAGTCGGCAGGCGAGAGTGCTCTTTTCATGTACCTGCTATGAACCCAGAGGGCAGCGGAACCATCCATAGGGACGAAGGAGGTTCAGACCCAGGACAGCTCTGAAGCCCATGGAGATGAAACCTTTCATCTTCTAGGAAACTGGAGCTGTTTAGTCTGTGCCTCCTCTCCTACTTCTTTGCCCTATGATGTCATGACTCTGTAAGGCTACGCTGGTTGTTTTTCCCCAGTCCATTCTAACTGGTCACTGCCCAAGACATTGTGCTATTAAATATTTTTCTTTCTTTTTTTTTTTTAGGGCTGCGCCCATGGCATATGGAGGTTCCCAGGCTAGGGGCTGAATCAGAGCTATAGCCGCTGGCCTGTGCCACAGCCATAACAATGCCAGATCTGAGCCACATCTATAACCTACACCACAACTCACGGCAACGCCGGATCCTTAATCCACTGATCGAGGCCAGGAATCGACCTGCATCCTCACGGATACTAGTTGGATGCATTAGCGCTGAGCCACAACAGGAACTCCTAAATATTTTTAATAGCAACCCTACCCACCTCATAGGGTCATTGTAAGGTTAATTAATATAACGTATGTAACACACCCAGCACATGCTAGGCACTGGATGAAAGAGATCAGAGACCATGGTTAATGCTTCAGTATGTGGCCTGGATGTGGGTGACCTCAGCACAAGCCCACCAAGACCCGGAGAAGTCTCTAAAGTAGACACTTGAAGCCCCTGAGGTCCATTCCCACCCACAAATATTCATCACTAGCAAACCTCAGTGCCCTCTCCTCCAAATACTGCACATAATTCCACGGAGCAACTGAGAAACCCCAGGTGGAGCCAGGAATTGTCTGTTCCATTTATTCTCCTTCCTCTTTTGAGAATGGACCCACTGTGGTGGCTTCTGGCAGGTCACACCCTCAAGAAGGCTCTGCTAGGAGCAGGTAGGGCAGGTTGCAACAAGAGCGAGCTCATGCCACCTGGAATCCTCCTTTTTCAGACAAGGCTTTGAACTCCAGTGCTTAAAACTTGGGTCCAGAGTCAAAATTCTCTTCAAATCAGGATTCTGGCTGGCTTTCATGCCCACTGCTCATCCCGCTCCAGGTCCTGACACTCCCTGCTTTCCCCCAGTTCACATAGACGTGGCTCTGAGCATTCAAAGACACAGACAGTTCACCAATGTGACTGGTTCGCTGATGAATGTCAGACCTGACACAGTGCCTTGCACAGTATCACACACAGTAAATATTTGTTGAAGAAATGAATGAATGAATGATTCTTTCTCGGTCTCTAGTTGGTGCTCCATGAAGCCTTCTTTCCTCCCCTCCCTCAGAGCCCATTGTAGCTCTGCCAGCCACCCAGACTCCAACAGTGCTTACCATCTGTGCCCGTCCTTTGGCAACTAGCCAAACTCAACTCAGTTCAATTCAACCAACTTGCATGGAGCTGCACTATTGGCAGGAAGCACTCACAGTCTCCAGGAATGGCGAAAGCATTTCCTAGCCCATGGCGCCTCAATTGTACTTTAAAACAACCTTGGCAGGGAACAGAACCTTTCCCAAGACTTTGAAAGTCTAAATACATGAGTATAAATGACTTCCCTTTGTCAACACACTTGATTACCCTCCAGGAAATAAGTGAGTTCGGGACCATGGGTAAACAGATGATTATGTGATAGGTAGGGGGCAGGTGTAGACCTGTGTGTGTGTGTGTGTGTGTGTGTGTGTGTGTGTGTGTGTGTGGAAGGCTGGGGAGGAATGAGACTCAGTCCTTGTCTGATGGACTTGCAGTTTCATTAAGTGTGCTGGGGAAAAGGGGGTTGGCATCTCAGCCATTCAGGGCTGGGATGGAAGGGATATCCAGCAGCCCCTTGAGAGAAAAGAAAGCCAGAATTCCCCTACGCACACCTGTTGTTTTTTTCTGAGGGTTGGGCCTTTTTAAAATTTTATGACTATTCTCCATTCCTGTTTCCACCCCCTTCTGTAATCTCTCGCTCCCTACGCCAGTCTTCTGTAAATCTGTCGCTTGCTTTCTCTCCAGTAATTATTTCTTTTCATGGAATTAGAACTAGCCTGGGCCGTGTTCACTAGAACATTATTTTTAATAGCAAGAACCCTGGAAATAACCAGAAATCTTACAATAAGAGCTAATTGAAATGTATAGTGGCTGATCCAGAGTTTGGAAAACTGGGTAAACAAGAAAATGATGTTATAAAAACTAATAATTGACAGAGGGGAAAATGCCAGTGTCTTAAGTGAAAAAGATAGGCAACGAAATAATGTGTGTGCACGCACGTGTGCATGTGTGTGCGCGCGCGCGTGTGTGTGTCCACGTGCAACACGTGTGCACTATGGGTAATTTTTCTTGCTGTTCTGCATTTTCCAAATTTTCTGCCTTCAATGCTGCAGTTGGAGTTGGGACATGATCAGGAGGGGTGCATTGTAAGGAATCTGAGCGCATAAATAGGGGTATCGAGCGAGGCTTCTTTCTGTCTGTATTCCGAGGAAAGTGAAAGGCCCAGCGTATTGGAGGGGAACTCTGGGAATATGCTGTTTTTCAAGTGCAAGGGCAAGGAGATGGTATCTATTGGTGGCGAGGACTTTGGGCCCACCACAAAGGATTGGTCTCCACTAAAGGAGCAGTGGCGCGCGACTCCGTGTTTCCAACCACAGGGGCGAAGGGATGGGAGTGGTGTTGGTGGAGAATTTTTCCAGCCATAGCAGGGTGGACTGAGTTGTAGGCAGGGCGATCTGCCAGGAGACTCTCAGTTTGCATATTTGACCTGAGGTAATGAGAGCCTGGATTTAAGCTTGTGGCAATAAAACCAGAAAGGAAGGAGCCGATGGATCTGAGAGATGTTACCAAGAAAGAATCAGAGCTAGAGATTCGACTTTGGGTAAATACTTGTCAGGTGGTAGGTGAAACCATGTAAGGAGACCCTTTGCAAGGAAGTGGATGTTAAGAGAGAGTAACCGTGGATCGAGTCTTCAGGAATTCCAATGGTTAATGGAAGGAGGAAAGAAGAGGAGCCAGCAAAGGAGACAGAGGAGGATGTGGCAGAGAGATAAGGAGAGCAACTTGAGAATGCAATGCCCGAAAGCCAAGGATAGGACAGTCACAGGAAGGAGTGGGTGGTTGATGGTATCAGATTCATCCTTGAGGTCAAAGATACAAACTGAGCAGAGACCCTTGAATTTGGCCTGGAGGTTGCTGGTGAACTTACTTGCAGAGAGCGGTTTTGGCAGAAAGTGCTGGTCGCTAGAAGGTTCTGGGGAAGGTTCCAGGGTGGGGAAATGGAGGTAGCTCGTGGACAAGGTAATGTGTTACGATGGAAAGGAACAATGTCAAACTTTATTATTCTAATCCTGCTACGTAACCCCTTGGATCTATTGGCTCTTAGGGCTGTAGAAAGTATAACACAAGTTTAAATGCTTATTTTTATGCTACAGTGGATTGCTTCTTCCTCCCACTCCCCCAAACAAAAAAAGCCCTAGAGAGTCTGGGCATATTGTAAGAGATCAGAGGAGACTTTGAGCTTGCCCGTCCTGTCCCCAGGTTGGTCCTGCTTTGAGAGTTCCCTAAGTTGTGTCTTCAGGCATTCGTCATGCCAACTCACTTGAACAATTCTTCTCTGAACCCCACTGAGGTGAGGACATTGAGGCAAGGTGCTGAGGAGGGAGCCCATGGTCAGGGTCAGGTGGAATGTCTCTAAGATGTATGGAGAGGCTGTTAGGCAAGGCCCTGCTTGAGCCCCTGGATATAATTTGGTGCCAACCTCACCCCAACACACAGAAAGCCACAGCCCTGGAGTGGATGGTGGGCTGAAGGGTGGCTGGGGCAGAGGCATCAGAAAACTTTTTTTTTGGGAGGGGGTCTTTTTAGGGCTGCACCCATGGCACATGGAAGTTCCCAGGCTAGGGGTCAAATTGGAGCTACAGCTGTCGGCCTATGCCCCAGCCATAGCAACCCCTGATCTGAGCTGCATCTGCGACCTACACCAACAGCTCACAGCAATGCTGGATCCATGACCCACTGAGCGAGGCCAGGGATTGAACCCGCATCCTCATGGATACTAGTCAGGTTCATTACTGCTGAGCCCCCATGGGAACTCCCCAAACCTTCTTTTTGTAACCCATGGCACCTGAAGATGGAATGGCCCACGGACCGAATGATCTTGAACAGGCAGCTTGATTTTCAAGGGGTGCATAAAGGCATGCACTTTTCTCTAATTCCTTCTATTCTTACTTGGCAATTGTCTACAGTCAGATTTGACCAGCACTCCCTCATTTTTTCCCCTGCTTGCTGTCTACAAATCAATCCTTTGAGCATTTCCCTTTGTGAATCCCAGTCTGTTTCCCGTTTGACCTACTATGGATTGGCCCCTGTCTTAGTGCCTTGTTTTCCCCTAAAAGAAGATACCCTCTGAGAAAAACTGGCTGCCCCACGAGCCAGCAGGGCCTAGACCTGCTACCAAGCCCTGGAGAGGCACAGAGCTGGGTATCTGGCTAAGTGGATGTAGAGGTAAGCATATTTTCTAGAACTGGCACTTTGCAGATCCTGAGACTGCAAAGAGAGTGTAGCCAAGGGGCCTTTTACAAGCCTCTGTTTTTTTGTTTTTTGTCTTTTCAGGGCTGCATCCATAGCATATGGAGGTTCCCAGGCTAGGGGTCGAATCGGAGCTGTAGCCGCTGGCCTAGGCCACAGCCACAGCCACGCCAGATCTGAGCCACTTCGGCAACCTACACCACAGCTCATCGCAATGCAGGATCCTTAACCGACTGAAAGAGGCCCGGGATCGAACCGGCAATCTCATGGTTTCTAGTTGGATTCGTTTCCAATGCGACACGATGGGAACTCCCTCTGTTCCTTTTAATGGAAGAACTTGGTTGCATTTCTGGGAAGACGGCTTTTGCTGCTCAGGGGAAACAGGCTCACATCATGGATGGTATCCTCACACCATAACAGGTATAGGCTCCTCTAAAATGTGAAAGGACTTCAGAGCAGAAACCTTTATGGAGGCCCAGGGCATCCCACTTGGCTTCAGTCACCACATTTGTCCTCAGCATCTTCTCAATAAGATGCTCATCTCGGTCCACGGCAAGCAGTGAGGGCTGGAAAGATAGACCGGGCTCCTTGTCGATGCGAGGCCCCACCAGCCGTGAGGTGCGGTCCAGCGGTCTCGGCAGCCACGTTCCGTGAGAGCTGACGGGGCCCCTGAGTAGCGCCCGCCTTGGGGCGCCAGATGCTGTATCAGGGCCAAAGCCGGGCCTGCAGGGCAGGTGGCCAGAACTTGGAAGGAATTCTCTTCCGCAGCCCGGGGTCCAGGCTTGGCCCCAGCGAGCCGCCCTGCCAGCCTCTGCCGCCCGGGGCCTCGCGCATTCCGCGCCCCCGCCCCCTCCGCCCTTCCCCCTGCCTCGCCCCCTCCCTCGTCCCCTTCTCCTCCCCCCACCAGCTGTCCCCTTTCCCCGGGGCGGTGAGACAGCCGGAGCCTGGGAAGAGGCGGCCTCGGGCCGGAGGGGGCGTGGTGGGGAAGGGAGGAGGCGCGGGGGTGAGGGGATAAGGAGGCCCGGGCGGCGGGGCCCCCCCAGCCACTGCGTCGCCCGCCCGGGAGCCGGGTGCCGCCGCCGCCGCTCGCCAGCAGCCCCTCGGCCCGGGCCGGGGGCAAGATCCGCCGCGATCTGGAGGCTCCGTGTCACTCCCCGACAGCCATGAACTGCAGCGAGAGCCAGCGGCTGCGGACCCTGCTGAGCCGCCTGCTGCTGGAGCTGCACCACCAGGGCAACGCCAGCGGCTTGGGCGCCGGCCCCGGGCCGAGCGTGGGCATGGGGGTCGTGCCGGACCCCTTCGTGGGCCGCGAGGTGACCAGCGCCAAGGGCGACGACGCCTATCTCTACATCCTGCTCATCATGATCTTCTACGCCTGCCTGGCCGGGGGACTCATCCTGGCCTACACCCGCTCCCGCAAGCTCGTCGAGGCCAAGGACGAGCCGTCCCCGGCCTGCGCCCAGCACGAGTGGGTCTCGGGAGGCGCCCCGGCCGCTGCCGACGCCGAGACTGCCGCCGGCTCGCCCGCCGAGGGCTGCCGCCTGCTCGCCCCCGCCGGGCTACCCGCCCCGGCTCTGGCCCGGGCCCCCGAGGGGGTCTAGAACCGTCACCCCAGCTCGCTGACTCGCTCGCGCCCTCCTCATCTCGCTCATCCCTGGGCGCAGCATCCGCCTGCCTTGCCGCCTTTTCCTCTTCTCTCCTTCCAGGGTTCACCTGAGGCCCCGACAACGCCGAGAAGCCAGGAGACCTGGCCTGGAAGGCCCTGGAAGAAGCACCACCCTATCCACTCCGGGGCAGCCTCTCCCAGCTCTTCCCCGCACCCCAGACCCCCCAGCCCCTCCCCGCACACCCTACTGCACTAAACTGCCTCTGCTCTCTTGTCTTCAGACAGCCCTGACACCACGCTCCAGCCCTTTGGGAACTGAATCCAACACGTCCAACACTTGGCAGTGAACTGAGGCAGCGAAGTCTATCCCAACTCTGGGCCGTCTAACTGGCAGCTGCTCCCGGGGCTGCCAGGGACTGCTCACTCTGCAGAGCCAACAGGCTTGCCATCACTGCCAGGCCGGCTGCGGCAGCTCCGGCTTCCTGTTGCCTTAGGGACAGAGACAAAGCAAATGAAGAGACCTCAAACATCTTTTCCCTCCCTCCCTCCCTCCCTCCTTCAGCAGGGAGCTAGCAGGACGCTAGGACCAGTCTGGGGCATAGAATGGACTTAATGGGGACTGGAGGGGGAGGGGGGCTTCAAGGGAAAGGGGAAGACCTAGGACCCCCAACTGTGCAGCTTTTCGTGCATCCAGTTGTCATCCCAAAGGTAACTTGCCTGATTTGGGGTTGCTTTGCCATCTTCTGCCCTGGCTAAACACGGCTGGGCGTATCACCCCAATACTTCCAAATGCCTCTCCTGTATTGATTCAGTTGTTATAGCAGCTGTCGGCTTCATCCGTGGAACGCGAGGCTCAGGCATCTCTTGCTCTGTATCCTGGGGATTGTCAGAGGCAGGTAATAAAGGTCGTTTAAACAATAACCTAAGACTCTTTTCTTCTCAAAGATCCCAACTTTGAGACCGCCATACTATAGAGAGAAGGAATCCTTTTTTGCTTGCGGAAATGATGTTTAGATTTGGGAGTTGGGCTCTTGTGATACCTATGTATAATCCCGTTCCCATGCAATAGATGTCATTGTGGATGAGGAAAAAGGTTTATATGTGGCTAAATTGGTTGATTTTTTTCAAGTGTTTCCAAGTTATAACTGCTTTGTTACTTCTCAGCTCCTTTCCCCTTAATTCTGAAGCGGTTTCAAATATCATACTGCTAAGTAAGGAGTGTCGCCTTTCCTTTTGCAGCTTTTGGGGATACATTTAAAAACAACCTCTCATACCCATTGCTATTAGCTATCATCAAAGTTAAGTTTTAGAAGCCACTGTCGTACTGCTCTCAACGAAATGGCTTATTAAAAGAGAAAAAGCCACCAAACAGTGTAAATCGTAAGTCAGATAGGAGATGCTTGAACTAAAGCTATCTTAACCAATGATGGGTTAAGTTAGAGGTGTAGGTTTATTGATTTATTCTCCTTCCCTGAAGGTCATTGGAAATTTGCCTTAGAAGCTTAAATGCTTATACCTGATGATGGCTGTTTGGGCTCCATCAAACGCACATAAAATCACCTAGCATTAAGCCAACTTGCTACAAGACAGCTGGTTTCTCAGGAATAGCAGGACAAAGATATTATGGATTACTTAAATGCACTGATAATGCACAAGCCTCATTCAAAGCATTGGTTTTGACCTTGCAGCCCATCTGGTGGTTTCCTGGTGCCATTAATAAATTAAATGAACTTACTTTCATTCCCAGGATTCACTCCTTGAAGATATACTGGCCTTGCCCTGTTGGCTCCTCTCCAGTCCTAGTTCCAGCCCTAAGGTTGCCCCCTCTCCTTGCAGGTGGGGGCCAAGGATTGGGCAGCAGTCCGAGACAGTGAAGGGAAGAGAGGCGATGCTGGGAGAGCCATCTCAGGGCTGGGCAGGGAGACCTGGGCGGGATGCAGGAGGAGGACACAGATACCCAGCCATGCCAGGGGCATGTGGGCGGCGAGTGGCAGTCCTCAACCTTGTATTTCAGGTGCAACAATGTCCCTCATTTATCTGGCATAACTGGGGACACAGGTGGTTTGATAATGAAGCATGATCACGGCTTGTTGAAATTCTGTAGACATTTGTGCTATTTTTCGTAGACATTAAAAAAACTGCCCCCCAAAAGGCAGCTGGGAGTAGTTGGGATAATACCCATAATAAGCATGAATGTGCCAGCTGTGGGAAGCAAATCCCATTGCCGAAACAGTCCTGCTTTTAAATCCATTTTAACCTTTTTATAATGATGAGGCTCCTTGTTAAGCACAGGGAGTTGGGAGGGGGGCAGCCACAGCGTTCTCCTGGAGAGAAAAGCGAGCTGGCCTGGCGAGAGCAATTTGCTTTATTGCCCAGTCGCTTTTCTCAAACACTTTCAGGGTTGCAACTGTGTCCCAGATAATGAAGTTTCCCAGAAGTCTGGACACTCGACTCTCTACCAACCGGTGGGGGTGTCAACAGCACTGAAGCCGTCGTCCTGTGGTCGGCAAAAGAGAGAAGAAGGGAAAACTTAAGGGCCTGGCCAACCCGGACTTTTAAGAATATATTCCTGAATAGCACGAGCTGACTGTACAAATGGGGAAAATTTTAACCTTCTCCTTAAGGTGATTTTAATCAATGAGAGTGATTTTTTTTCCCACTCCTCTTCCCCCCCGCCCCCGCCCTGCCTCCGGTCCATTTCCCCCTTCTGTGTAAGCAGGTCCCATTTCGGTTCAGGTTCAGAGCTTTGCTCCATCACCACAATGAAGAAGATGACCCACACGTCTTTACTTGTAACTTGAGGCTTTCCACAAAGTGGGGCGAGGGGATGTTTTGAGTTCCAATGTCTGGAAGTGCTCATCAACAGTGCAGACATAAACAGAAGTTTTCCTCCCATTACAGACATCATTTTGTGTTGTCAGTTCACCTTTCCAGAGGGATGCAAATGGGGTCTTTCCTTTGCTTGCAGTTACCTTCTTCTGCTTTTCAATTTGCCTTCTCCTTTCGAAACCAAAGATCTGCGTGTGATTTGTAGCGACAGAAAAGGGACTGGGCTGCTTTCCAAACACGCTCGCCTGACGGCCGAAGCAAGTGCACTGTGGTGTCGTGGAGGGAGCACAACACGAGAATCAGGAGAACTGTGGTCCAGCCCCGGCTTTGCCATGTAAGGGCTTTGTCTCTCAAGGGGGAGCCGCTTAACCTCTCCGGGCCCATCTCCGCAACTGTGGGGGTTTGTGAAGCAAGTGAGACAACAGAAAGCAGAAGTACAGCAGCTATAGAAGTATACGGTGTTCTGGTTATCTTTTCCTTCCTTGGGGAGTGCCCTTGGGTCGTTGTGTGGGGGAAGCGAGGAAGGGAAAATTCTCTACTGTGCAGTCTACTCGTGTTGTTCAAAGAAGAAGACTGCAGAGACTTGGCCAGTAGCTCCCAGATTTCTGAGCCTATTTTCTCCATTCTCAGAATCTTTGGACAACTAGAAATCTCTGCATAACCGTCTCCCCGTCTTACTCTACTCCCTTTGACCTGCAGGCCTGTAAGTGTCCTTTAAAAAACACAATAGGAGTTCCCGACGTGGCTCAGAGGAAATGTCCATGAGGACGCAGGTTCGATCCCTGGCCTCGCTCAGTGGGTTAAGGATCCAGTGTTGCGGGAGCTGTGGTGTAGGTTGCAGACGCAGCTCGGATCTGCTGTGGCTGTGGCTGTGGCTGTGGCGTAGGCCGGCAGCTGCAGTTCCAATTTGGCCCCTAGCCTGGGAACCTTCCTATGCCGTGGGTGTGGCCCTAAAAAGACAAAAAAAAAAAAAAAAAAAGACAATAAATACTGTATTTTCAGGCTCCCTCACGACCGGTGTCTAGACTTTGAAGACACAAGTCAGAGATTGAGAGAGGGCATAAGAGAAGAGAATGAACAGGATGAATCGCAGGCTGTGGGCTTCCTGTGGGAGGTAGGAGGAAGAGCAATCTAGAACATTCTGTGAAGGTAAGGGAGCATGAATGAGGACCCCCAAGGATGACTAGATTAGACTGGTCAACAGCCAAGCCTAGGTGAACTTGAACCATCCATTAGAACGGCTTTGGGGGACATTAAACGGAAAGTTACCTTTCAGCCTTTTTCGTTACGTAGCCTACACTACAGCCTATCCAGGAGGACAAATGATGTGATGAAGGCAATTCTTCTTTCTGTGCTAGGTCTTAGAACATGGAACCCAAGTGACCCCACCAGTTCCTCATCAGTTATATTTTTGTTATTGAATGATTCTTTAAAATCTCCCATGCTTTACGAGCGTCAGAAATTTCACACACATGATTCCATATCATGTCACAATAACCCTTTTTCTCCCCCACCCCTGTCTTGCGCCTCCCCCTTTCCCTCTCCCCACTGGTATCCACTGGTTTGTTCTCTATATCTGTGAGTCCTATCAGCTGTGTTTTCAGGGGTGCAGGGTCATGGTAAAAGCTGTGGCCTGAGCCTCTTCCTTTGAAGAGAGTATATAGTCAGAACAACAGGGGGATAGTTCAGATACATTTTTTTTTTAAAAAAAATTGTGGTACAACACACATAGCATAAAATTCACCAGCTTAGCCATTTCAAAATGTGTAGAGTTCAGTAGTATTAAGTAGCCATATTGTTTCTGTCACAGTGCCCTTGAAGTCAGAGAAAAAAGCAAGCAGCTAAATTATATAGAAGAGGCAGGGCCTGGAGTTCCCATCGTGGCTCAGTGGTTAATGAATCCGACTAGGCACCATGAGGTGGTGGGTTTCATCCCTGGCCTCGCTCAGTGGGTTAAGGATCCAGCGTTGCTGTGAGCTGTGGTGTGGGTCGCAGATGAGGCTCGGATCCCTTGTTGCTGTGGCTGTAGTGTAGGCTGGCAGCTACAGCTCCGATTCGACCCCTGGCCTGGGAACCTCCATATGCCGCGGGAGCGGCTCAAAAGGCAAAAAAAAAAAAAAGAAGAAGAGGCAGGACCTTATCATTGCTTCAGATGACTCCTCCTCTAGGGCATTCACATTTTATGAGACCTCTCAGGGCAATGCAAAGGTGAAACCCAAGGAGAGAAACCCGAGTTGTGAATTTCAATGGAATCCGGACAGAGAGCTATCTGGAGATGTCTCTGCACGTTGGGGAAGAGCGGTACTGAACTTCCCACAATTCCTCACAGAACACCCACCTCAGACCAGCCTAATGACAAGATGGAACATGTTTCTGTGACCATGATGGAAGGAGACAAAACACGACCATTTTACAATGTTATCTAACCACAGACAAAAACGAAGTTACTGTGAAACTCACAAAGTACCAAACATTCTCATGATCTAGAGCCCATACCCTATGCACTATCCTATGTAGAAAGTCGGAAGGCTGGGCGCTTTTTTTTGGCTGAGCCCTCCCACACACGGAAGTTCCTGGGCCAGGGATCGAACCTATGCCACAGAGGTGATAATGCCACATCCTTAACCTGCTGATCCACCAGGGACCTCCACATGGTGAGGGCTTTTAAACTGACCAGCCCGCTGGACTTGCTAGAGGGAAAGCCCAATCCTCCGAGGGATGGCGCCAGTTCCTTGGGACTGGGATGGAGCTGATTCTAGAGCAGCCTCCTCCAAGCGGGGCTTGTCACTTGACTATAGCCTTGGCTTGGCACAGATGTATAGGGAGACAGCAGAAAAATAATGGGAATCCCATCCTTACGGTTCTCAAGGGATCCATCCTAATATTTCTTTTCTCATTCACCTCGGCCATTCCTCTCTGGTGTCCTGTTTGCTAAGTTAGCCTCCCAGTGCACAGAGGCCTAACTGGGGAGCAGGTCAAAGGTTTCGCACCCTTCTGCCTGTCCCAGTTATGCCCATTCCCACCCTTATCCCACCCCACCCCCACCCCGGAGACTCTTCTGGAAGTACAGTTGCCCTCCTAGATGGCTAAAGGTTGCAACCTTCTCAACACCTCCAGAAGGAGTGGAGAGAAAGAAAGAGCCAAAGTTCTGTTCCTTTTTTTTTTTTTTTTTGTCTTTTTGCCTTTTCTTGAGCTGCTCCCCCAGCATATGGAGGTTCCCAGGCTAGGGGTCATATCGGAGCTACAGCTGCTGGCCTACACCACAGCCACAGCAACACCAGATCCGAGCCGCATCTGTGACCAACACCATAGCTCATGGCAACACTGGATCCTTAACCCACTGAGCGAGGCCAGGGATCGAACCTGCAACCTCATGGTTCCTAGTCGGATTCGTTAACCACTCTGTTCTTGAACTTACCGCCATGATGCGACTGTCAGGACGGCCTTACCTAAATCGGATTTGAGAGTCCTTGGACAAGTCTCCCTCGATACCTCTCTCCCTCACCCAGGGTCTGAAAGCCACCATCAAAGATACATTCTTTGACTCATCACTGGGATGAATAGTAGATGAGATGTAAATGAGTAAGACCCTTAGACCTTGACCGTAGGGAAGATACAGTTTGGGGGGATGGGGACTGGGACTGGCAAGGGGGAGCTTGGAATAGGAACAGAGGAAATGAGATAAACACCAATCCCATAGTTTTGTCAAGGGCTGGTCCTGACGACCGTGCCCCCAGAGGAGTGGCCCCACGAGAAGAGGCGCAAAATAATTGATGTGCTCCCCCCCACCCCATTTCCATTCTTTCTCTTCTAGGCCTACTAGAGCTGCAACCTCTGCCAAATATATTTAGATTCTAAAAAGAACCAAGGGGTGGCCCCTTGTCCTTCCAGGGACCTGAAGTGTTTTCATGGTCGAACATCTTTGGTATGTAGGGTTCAGCAAATTCATACTGAAATCCAATCATTCATGGCCACTGCCGTCTTCACCAGGGTTCTAAGAGAATTTGGCAGTAGGTGTGGGATGTGTGACTCCTAGAGCATCCAATCCAGAGTAAACACTTGCCTGCTTGGACCCTTCCTATAAACACCTAACATAAGCTCCAACCCACGAAGTCCTAACACTTCTTACACTTCTTACTGAGGTACCCATGGTTCGCCATGCTGTGCATTCTTCCTTCCTGCCATGATTGATGAAGCCAAACTTCTTCAATTGCAGGTTTGTTCCTGGTGGTCAATGGCCGGAGGGCAGTAACACCTTAGCCTCCCCCGCTTCTTTAACTAGTTAGGCCAAAACAGGAGTCATATTGATTCTGCCCTTTTCCTCACCCTTCCACATTCAATTTAGGAGCCAAGTCCTTGCAACTCCACTTCCAAAAGGGATTCTACATATGACCACTTCGCATAATCTCCTCTTCTACCTTCCTACTCTACCCGCTTATCATTTCTTTTCTCTCTCTTTTGATGCGTATGCCTGCATCTGCGGCATATGGAAGTTCCCGGGTCAGGGATCGAATCCAAGCCGCAGCTGTGGCAACACTCGATCCTTTTACCCACTGTAAAAGGGTGAAAGGGATGCAGACTGCAGATTGCCAGGGTGCAGAAGGAACCCTCACCTCTGAAGTGACCCAAGCCACTGCAGTCGGACTCTTAACCTACTGCGCCACAGCAGGAACTCCCTTTTAATTTTTATTTATTTATTTTTTCCCTATCGTTAAGAAATATAACGGTTTCTAACTGGTCCTCTCGCCTTTACCCTTGTCCTCCTGCAGTCTGTTCTTTCCACAACAGCCAGAACAATATCAAAGCATACAGCAGATCCTGTTCCACCTCTACTCCAATCAGAACACAATCCCAACCCCTTACCATGGTTGGCAAGACCCCATGCAATCCGACCCTTGCCAACTTCTCAAAACCTCATCTTCTGATGCTCTTCCCTCTTGCTCACTAACCTCACGTTCCACTAGTCTTCTTGCTGTTCCTTGAACACAAGAAGCTCATTCCAGCCTCAGGGCCTTTGCATGTTCTGTTTCCTCTGCCTGGAAAATTCTTCCTCCACATCGTCTCAAGGCTCTTTCCTTCTCCTTCTTCCATCTCAGCTCAAATGTCATTTTCCCAGAGGCCTTTCTTGACCATCCTATGTACAGTTGCTCCTTTTCCCCTGCCTCACCCCATTCTCGATTCCATTACCCTATTTATTTTAACGTTACAGCGCAAAGCACGGTCTAAAAATATCGCATTTGTTTACTTACTTGTTTAATGTCACTCTTTCCCATGTAGGCGGTAAGTGCCATGAAGGCAGGGAATTTTTTTAAGTCAATAAAAATTTTTAAATCTCTTTCTGAAACTTTTCTGAGATATAATAAATGTTCAAAAATGCACTCAAAAATAACAGTACTAACAATTTAAAAGGTGGTTGATTTTGACATATGTATACACCCGGGAAATCATTATCAAGATCAAGTTTATGAAGATATGCATCACCACCAAAAGTTTCCTTGTGGTCCTTTCTGCCTTCTTCCTACTGGTCCAGACCATCAGTGATCTGCTTTTTGGTGCTATTAATGAATTTGCATTTCCTAGAATTCTGTATAAATGGAATCCTGCAGTATGCACTTCTTTTGCTCAGCATCCTGATTTTGAGATTCACCCATACTGTTGCATGTATCAAGAATTTGTTTCTTCTTACTACCGAGGAATCGTAGCAATGTACCACAGTTTGTTTACCCATTCCCCTGTTGAAGGATATCTAGGTTGCTTCCAGTTTTTCACAGTGATGGACGAAGCTTCTACAAACATTTGCAGAACATGTCTTTGTGTGGATATACGTTATATGCAAGGCTTTTGCGTGTCTGCTTCTTTGTGACAGCTCCCATGCCCGGGCACCTGTATAATATTTAAACAGCATATGGTAGTTAAATATACGTTCAATGAATAAGCGAGCCTTCCTTTTTAGCCCAGGTTTGTGGATAGTTGTGCTTTTCCTGTGCCCACCCTAGAATCCTTCACCGTAACTTTTGTCCTCTTCTTGCCTTTCCAATCCGTAGCCCTGGGTGACCCCTGGAGTGGAAGGTAAGTGTTTCCACTCTTGGCTTGTTGGAGAGATCCTGCTCGTTGGGTTCGCTGCCAACGCATGCTCTCTACCCTAAGCTGGCCCCTCGGGCTGTTCAACAATCCGTTCATTCCTCGCTTGCTGACTCCCTATCACATTCCCTACAGCAGCTGCTCCAAACTTCCTGCCCTCTCCTCAAGCCCCCAGCCCCAGCCGTCCCCCTCATTCTCAGGAGATGACTTCACCGCCTTCATTACTGAGAAAATCAAGGCCACCCGACAGGAGCTTCTTGGGCTTCCATCGGAGCCGTGTCCACACAGCCCTCTCAAACGCTTCCGGCACTCAGGGAACCACGCTCCTTCACCTTGCCAAGGTTAAACTCTCTGCTGATGTGCTTGATCCCAGGCCCAGTTTTAATGATATTAATAATAACAACAGCCACACAAAAAATGTATTGAGCGCTGGATATGGACCATACCCGAGGCTAAATACTGATAAAACAATCCTGATTGTCCTTGAAAAACTATGTTCCCACGTATCATTCCTTTTTCTCCCCCCCCCGTAAGTTAAAAAATGCATTTTTAAAACAAAAGTATCGCAGTCGGCATAGGTTATCTAACTGAATGTTCACAGTCAGATTGTAGTGTGGTACCATTTAGAAAAAAACAAGTGAGGGAGTTCCCATTGTGGCTTGGTGGGTTAAGAACCCGACTAGTATCCATGAGGATGCAGGTTTCGATTCCTGGCCCTGCTCAGTGGGTTAAGGATCCGGAGTTGCGGCGAGCTGGGGTATAGGTCGCCGATGCGGCTTGGATCCCAAATTGCTGTGGCTGTGGCGTAGGCTGGCAGCTGTAGCTCTGATTCGATCCCTAGCCTGGGTGTGTGCAGCAGGTGTGGCCCTAAAAAGTAATAAACAAATAAACAAATAAAATTAAAAAAAAACAAGTAAGAAGACTCAGGATCAGAAAGGTTAAGGAACTTTGGGTCATAGAGTTAGTAAATGGTCATAGAGTTAGTTAGAAATGAGATTTAAGCTGAGACCTAAATCCTGAGCCCTCTCTTTCCTTCTTTCCTCTTCATCTCCCTCTCTTTCCTTGAAGTTCAGAGGGTTCTCCTAATCCTACTCCTCAGTTTGTGGCCAGTTATCATCCTTAGCCAAAATATAAAGCAGCTATAGGAAAAAGTAAAATAAAGGAGAAGAGAGGCACACTAAATGAAGACATGAAGGGAGTTCCCGTCGTGGCTCAGTGGTTAATGAACCCGACTAGGAACCATGAGGTTGAGGGTTCGATCCCTGGCCTTGCTCAGTGGGTTAAGGATCCGGTATTGCCGTGAGCTGTGGTGTAGGTTGCAGACGTGGCTCGGATCCTGCGTTGCTGTGGCTTTGGCCTAGGCCAGTGGCTACAGCTCCAATTAGACCCCTAGCCTGGGGATCTCCATATGCCGCGGGAACAGCTCTAGAAAACGCAAAAAAAAAAAAAAAGGTACAGAGTAAATTTACTAGCATGTGATGGGGGGGGGGATTGGGGCTCAAGCAGGCTGATTTTAGGGTCAGTGCTCACAGCCATTATACTGTGCTGCCTTCCACAGGGAGGTGATAATATTTGGATCTAGGACAATAGAGACAAGGCTGAAGGCACAGCCTCAAGAAATACCTACATCTGTGGGGAGGGAAAAGCGTAAGAGGGATCCATTGAAGAAGGCAGAGAAGAAGAGATAGGAAGGTAATAGGAAAATGGGGGAATTGTAGAAGCCAAAAGAGAGTAGACCTTTTTTTTTTTTTTTTTTTTTAACTTTTTAGGGCCGCGCCACGGCATATGGAGGTTCCCAGGCTAGGGGTCAAGTCGGAGCTGTAGCTGCCGGCCTACACCACAGCCACAGCAACGCAGGATCCGAGCTGCTTCTGCCACCTACACCACAGCTCATGGCAACGCTGGATCCTTAACCCACTGAGAGAGGCCAGGGATCGAACCCGCATCCTCATGGGTCCTAGTTAGAATTGTTAACTGCTGAGCCACAACGGGAACTCCAAGAGAGGAGACTTTTAAGAAGGAAGGAGTGTCTGATCCTGGAGATATGTTGCAATGGAAGGGCTGAAAAGAAGCCATTTGATCTGCTGGTGATCATCACTGGTCACCTTCCAGATGGCTACTTAATGGGGCACAGGGAAAACCCGAGGGAAAGGGTTAAGGAGTGAGCTGGGTGGTAGTATGGACTATTCTTTGGGGAATGTTGGAAATGGAGGGAAAGGGAATGATAATCTATTGATAGAGTTTTGGAAGGAATCAGCAGAGCATCTTGGATCATGCAGACAGATCAGACTTCCTGTTCTGCCACTTACTTGCTCAGTGACCTTGGGTAAGTAAGCGATTCAACTTCTTGGAGCTTCTGTTTCCTCATAATAATAACAGAGCCTCCCTGTTAGAACAGGGTTAGGGAGTTCCCATCGTGGCTCAGCGGAAACACATCTGACTAGGAACTATGAGATTGTGGGTTCGGTCCCAGGCTTCGAGCAGTGGGTTAAGGATCCAGTGTTGAGGTGAGCTGTGGTGTGGTCACAGACTTGGCTTGGATTTGGCGTTGCTGTGGCTGTGATGTAGGCCAGCAACTGTAGCTCCGATTTGACCTCTAGCCTGGGGAACTTGCAAAGGCGCAGGTGTGGAACTAAAGAGCAAAATAAAATAAAATAAAATAAAATAAAAGCGAGAGAGAGAGAGAATAGAATGTAATAAATGCAATGCCCAAACTCTCTTAAACATTACTGAGTTTTTCTTTCAGGATTCTGAATGCACTTAAGGATCTTGCAAGACCTCAGAGGTCAGACGTGTCGACTGTGCAAGTCTGTATCTCTATGAGCTGTAGAAGTATTTCCCGACTCTGGCTCAACCTCAAGTCATTCTTTGAAATTTGCTTTTATTAACCAAAAAAAAAAAAAAAAAATCTCTCCTGCTATATTCTCCTCAAACTTTGGTGCATAAGGACCCAAAGGCAGACTTCTGATTATTATTATTATTATTATTATTTTGTCTTTTTGCCATTTCTTGGGCCGCTCCTTCGGCATATGTGAGGTTCCCAGGCTAGGGGTCTAATCGGAGCTGTAGCTGCCAGCCTACGCCAGAGCTACAGCAATGTGGGATCCGCCCAGCCGCGTCTGCGACCTACACCACAGCTCATGGCAACGCCGGATCCTTAACCCACTGAGCAAGGGCAGGGATCGAACCTGCAACCTCATGGTTCCTAGTTGGATTCGTTAACCACTGTACCACGACGGGAACTCCCCTTGTGATTATTTGAGATCGCCAAGTTTAGGCTCCACAGGCGTTCATCAGAGACATGCCTTCCCCAGGGAGAATTGTGCCAGCACTCAGGGCATGCCGTGGCACTCATGAAGCTCATCTCCTGGCACTGGCCACTACCGTCAGTGCTCACCTCATAGAGACACAGAGAACAAGTGCTGACCCAATGTGCTCTGAGCAACGTGCAGGCCCTGGCTCCCTGTAGCCACTAACATGGAAAGGGGTGTTTGTTAGGCTTCTCCCCTGCATCTTCCCTCTCTACGCTGCCCCAGTTTCTTTCTTTCTTTCTTTTGGTCTTTTGTCTTTTTTTTTTTTTTTTTTTTTTTTTTTTTTTTTTTTTAGGGCCGCACCTGCAGCATATGGAGGTTTCCAGGCTAGGGGTCGAATCAGAGCTACAGCTTCTGGCCTACACCACAGCCACAGCAACACGGGATCTGAGCCGCATCTTCGACCTACACCACAGCTCACGGCAATACTGGATCCTTAACCCACTGAGCGAGGCCAGGGATCGAACCCACGTCCTCATGGATGCTGGTTGGGTTCATTAACCCATTGAGCCATGACGGGAACTCCCGTCCCAGGTTCCTTTAGCTCCCTGGTCTTGTTCTTCTGCTCCTTTCCATTGAGTCTTTGGAGTGACCACCCACAATGACAGCCCTTCCTGCTCTCTCCCCTAGGTCAGTCTCAGATGTTTCCAGTGGGAAAGCCCTTTTCCCCTTGGCTCCTGTTGCTGCCTTTGCACATCCAGTGCCGCTGACTAGAGCTTTCCTAAAGCGGGAGTCTGTTTTGGCAAAGAACTGGATATCAAGCGAGATGCCTGGAAGGGGAGATGTAGGGGTGAGAGGTTTCTGTAGCAGATGCGGAGAAGCCTGCCCCGAGCCCCATCAGCTGATCAGAAGGGAGTCCCAGGCTTTGGTGAAAGAAACCTGCCCTCATCTAGCTAGAGAAAAGCGGTATTTTCCCTCCAAGCCCAGGCCCAATCCAAATACAATGTGCAGAGCCTGCTCCTCCTTTGGGAGCAAAATGGTCCATCCGCAGTCTACTGAGAGCCTGTCCTGGTCACCTTTTGGGAAAGAAGAAAGGATTTTGGAGAGGTAGAGCCTTAGACTCTGAATGGAACGTCAGTTCTGCATTTGGAGAGTCTCTGAGCGCTTGAGCATAGTCCTGTGACTCAAAGGCTTCCCAGCCCCTCCACCTGTGACTCTGGGTCACGTTTAGGGTGATGCTCAAGTTTCTATACTTCCCCATTCCTCAGCTGTTCCAGGTAAGAGGTTAGTCCTCTCACAAGATCCCCAATGTATGCAGTGGGTTAAGAATATGACTGCAGGGAGTTCCCGTCGTGGAGCAGCGGAAACGAGTCCGACTAGGAGCCATGAGGTTGCGGGTTCGATCCCTAGCCTTGCTCGGTGGGTTAAGGATCTGGTGTTGCCGTGAGCTGTGGTGTAGGTTGCAGGCATGGCTCGGATCTGGCGTTGCTATGGCTGTGGCGTGGACCGGCCAGCAGCTGTAGCTCTGATTCGACCCCTAGCCCGGAAACCTCCATATGCCATGGGTTGCGTCCGTAACAAGCAAAAAAAAAAAAAAAAAAAAGAATATGACTGCGGCGGCAGCCTGGGTTGCTATGGAAGTGTGGGTTCAATCCCCAGCCTAGCACCAGGGATTAAAAGATCCTGCATTTCTGCAGCTGTGGCTTGGGTTGCAACTGCACCCCAGATTCAGTCCTGGCTCTGGGAACTTCCATATGCCACAGGTGGGTGTGGCCATAAAAATCAAGGGGTGTGGGAAGGGGAAGGGAGGGAAGGGGGCAGAGGAAGAGAATACTGGAAAGAGACAGTGGAGCTTAGTATATCTAGAAAGGAAAAATAAATGGGGAGCTCCTGCTGTGGTGCAGTGGGTTAGGAATCCACCACAGCAGCTCAATTTGCTGTGGAAGTGCCGCCCAGCACAGTGGCTTAAAGGGTCTATTGTTGCCATTGCTGATGCTGTGAACAACTGTACCAAATTCATGAAGAATTTGCATTTAGGAGTGGATTACATTATTTATGATAGTTGAGAAAATTATTAATACCTCCAAGACATTTTCTCAAAAATAACTTTCCTAGTTGTGTTCATAATATTTTATAAGTTAATACAGTAATGTGACCCACTGTGATGACTGGTTTCCTGTCATTAGACAACTAAAGATCTGCTTTAATGTCTTTTTCAATCGAGAGATTAAAATCCATGTTCAACAGACTTGTGGTTGCCAAGGGGGAGCGGGAGGGAGTGGGATGGACTGGGAATCTGGGGTTAATAGATGTAAACTACTGCATTTGGAGTGGATAAGCAATGGGATATGCTGTATAGCACAGGGAATATATCTAGTCACCTTTTTTTTTTTTTACATTTACATTACTCAATGAATTTATTACATTTGTAGTTGTACAATGATCATCACAACCCAATTTTGTAGCATTTCCATCCCAAACTCCAATGGGGCATGATGGAGGATAATGTGATAAAAAGAATATATATATATATATATGGGTGACTGGGTCACTTTGCTGTACAGTAGAAAGTTGACAGAGCACTGTAAAGCGACTATAATGGAAAAAAATAGAAATCATTAATGAAAAATAAATAAATAAAATCCAAGTTCAAATTTTTTAAAAAAGAAAAAGAAACGATGCTCAGCCTCAGTAATATAACAATTTAAATGAAAACAATTTCTTCTATTTTTTTTTACCTATCAGATTTACACGAATTAAAATGAATCATTAATAATTAGTGTTGATAGAGGTGTGGGGGCCCAGGAATTCTCATACACTGTTGGTGGGAGTGCAGATGGCACAATAATTTCTGAGCCAGGAATTCCATTTCTAGCAATTTATGCTACAGATATATTCACACAAATACACAAAGGTATATGTGTAAAGATATCCATTTCTTCAAAGTTTGCACCAGTAAAAAAAAAAAAAAAACAAAAAAACAAACAAACAAAAAAAAAACAAGCCAAGAGACAGACATTCTAGTGCACAACTAAAATTTCCCTCAAAAAATTAATTATGTAACATATGATAGAATATTATGCAGCCACATTAAGAAGAATGCCATGGGAAAATACCCCAGATAAATGATTAGATGAAAATAGTGAAAGCAGAGCAGTATATGTATAGTTGTTTCCCTTTAAAAATATGTAGAGGGGAGCTCCCATCGTGGCTCAGTGGAAACGAATCTGACTAGGAACCATGAGGTTTTGGGTTCGATCCCTAGCCTCGCTCAGTGGATTAAGGATCCATCATTGCCATGAGCTGTGGTGTAGGTCACAGATGCGGCTCGCATCCAGTGTTGCTGTGGCTGTGGCAAAGGCTGGCAGCTGTAGCTCCGATTCGACTGCTAACCTGGGAACCTCCATGTGCCCCGAGTGCGGCCCTAAAAAAAAAGACAAAAAAAATTTATGTGGAGGAATCCACAACATACTTAACAGTGGTTACTTCTGGGAGGGGGGGATTATAAAGACTTTCTACTTTATATCCTCTGCAATTTTTCCCAGCATTGCATTAAGAAAAAAAATTAACCGTACAGAAAATCTGACTTGTACAATGAACACCTGTTTTCTCACTGCCTAGGTTCTGCTATGAACATTTTACTTTAGTTGCTTTATCGCATATGCCTCTAATACCATCTATTTTAAACTCACTGGAAGTGGAAAGTAAGTTGCTGACATCAGTATATTTTCCCCCAAATACTTTGACATGCATATTACTTACTGGATTTATATTTATTTACAATTTTTTTTCCTTTTGTGAGAAAATTTATATGCAGTGAACTGCACACATCTTAAGTGATTCAGCAGGTGTGACAAATGACTATAGCTACGTAGCCCAAATTTCTATCAGGACAAAGAATGTTATCATCACCCCCAGAAAGTTCTCTTACGCCCTTTCCAATCTCCACCTCACACCTTCAGAAACATTGAAAGAAAATATTTAAACTTTTACTTTTAGAATATTTACCAATTTACAGAAAAATTACAAAGATCATACAGAATTTTCATATACCTCCACACCCAGTTTCCTCTATTGTTAAACCATCTTATATCACTATGGTATATGCATCATAACTAATGAACCAGTGTCCAATACATTATTATTAACCAAAGCCCACACTTTATTCATATTTTACTAGCTTTTCCCTAATGCCCTTTTTCTGTTCCAGGATGTCATCCAAGATACCACATTATATTTAGCTGCCATATCTCTTTTGGCTCCTCTGGGCTGTGACAGTTTCACAGGCTTCCCTGGCTTTTGATGACCTTGATAGCTCTGAGGGACATCAGTCAACTATTTTAACAGAATGTCCCTCGATTTCAGTTTGTCTGATTATTTCTCACTGTGAGGTTGTGGTTTTGTAACTTTTCCATATTTATAATAATCATGTTTAACTTTGGTAATCAGACAATAAAGATATCTATTCTAAAGACATGGTGGTGGGTGGTGACGATGGAGAGTGAGGTGGTTAACGATAAGTAATTAAAAGAAGCATGTGGAGTTCCCGTCGTGGCGCAGTGGTTAATTAACAAATCCGACTAGGAACCATGAGGTTGTGGGTTCAGTTCCTACCCTTGCTCAGTGGGTTAAGGATCCGGTGTTGCCGTGAGCTTCGGTGTAGGTTGCAGACGCGGCTCGGATCCTGCGTTGCTGTGGCTCTGGTGTAGGCCGGTGGCTACAGCTCCGATTTGACCCCTAGCCTGGGAATCTCCATATGCCGAGGGAGCGGCCCTGGAAATGGCAAAAAGACAAATAAATAAATAAATAAATAATAAAATAAAATAAAAGAAGCATGTTTATCCTGAGTAACTTGGAGAAAAGAAAAGGGGATGTGGGAAGTTATGGTTGCCGAGAGTGGTCCAGGCTGACCAAAGGCAGGCACATCCTTGCAGTGGCTATAACCTGCCTGCGAAGAGGCTGGGGTGGGAGTTGGAGGGAGGAGATTCCCCAGAGGGGACTGAGATCTTTCCATAACAAATGTCTCCTAAATCAAGAAGCTTTTCTAATCTTGAAGGATTGACTATTCAGCGCCACATCAAGTGAGAATTCCTCACCACCTTCTGCGCAGATAGCGACTTGAAGCTGGAGAGTGAAACCAGTGCTGGGAACGCCCAGGCATGAGCACCAGCCTCAGCCCTGGGTCTATTTTGGGATCATTTGGACATATTCTGCAGCATCATATTTATACGTTGGCAAAACAAGCGAAGGTTCAAAGACATAATTCCTGGCTGCCTCTGTACACCCCACATTTTGGTCTATAGAATGGCATATTCCGAGCGGAGATGGGGAGCGCGGAACGGCGCTTAACCATTATGAACACTTGGCCGTCTGCGGGGGGTCGAGCTGGATTTGAAGGAGCAAGTGCCTACGATGCCATGCCGGGTTAATCGGGGCAAGAGGGATCAAGTCAGTGAAATGTGAGAGAATCAATACGCGGAATGCTTGACGAGAGAGCGCATTCACACATTTCGCAGAGGAAGGAGGCTAGGGTTACACCCAGCAACTGCAGATGCTTGATGAAAAAATCCAACCTTAAGCGTCTGCTATTTGCTGGCTTCCTGGAGCACCGCGAAAGGCCTCACCAGCGGGGCTAGGTATCCTTTCTCGGTTTTTCTCTGCGTGTCTGTCAGCGGCTTGTCTTCCCCAACAGTTCAACTCCCCATAGGTTCCACAGGGGAGTGTGTGTGTGTGTGTGTGTATGTTTCACTCTCTGAGTGAAGGTGTGCCCGGAGGGGATGTGTGCGGGGGCCCCACGGCGAGCTGGTGGAAAATGAGCAAACAGCTGGAGACGCTCCAAGGCAAGAGAGAATTTTAGATCCGGCCTTGGTGGGGGCAGGAAGAAGAGATGGGGAGGGGCTGGAGATGGTAGAAGGAGATGGAATCTAGGAGCCTCCAGGGCTATTAAAACTCAGCACCTGGTCCAGGGCGCTGCCCACAAATGACACATTAATTAATGTGCTAATAATAACTAAGATGTATCGAGCACTTACATTTTCCCAGGCGCTATACTTCATACGCGTTATCATCATTCATCTCTCTTTTCCTCTTTCTTTCCTCCTTCCTCAATACCCTGGCGGCGGGGGTCGGGGGGGAGGTCATAATATTATTCTCTCGATTTTACGTGTTAAAACACTCACTCCCAGAGCGGTTACGCAACTTGCCCAAGGTCACCATTAGCAAGTGGCAGAGTTGGGATTTGAATCCGGGGCCTGAGACTCAACTTCTTGTCTTGTGTGAAAGGCTTTGGCGTGGATGGTCAGGGCTGGCAGTTTCCAAGTGATGTCTCCAGCTCCACGCTCTTTCTTCTCAGAGTCGGGTCACTCCATCAGCTCCCAGTAGCAGCCCTCCCTGCCAGGGCCTGGCCACGGCCAAGTGCGGAAAGAAGCCTTCCTTCCACCAACTTCTCTCTAAAGGGCCGGGCGCAGTGGTGGGAGGCGGAGCGGAAAGAGCTGGCTTATCTCGGTCCTGCTCTGGTCCTCTGTGATCCTCTGAGCTTCTTCACCTCCTCCTCCAGATTCTCACCCTCTTGTGACAAGAGGTACTTGCCCCATCTGTGCTTAATGGCTCAAGGGGTGGGTGGCAGGATGGGGCGCATCCTGCCATCGTTTTTATTCTGCTTTCTGCAGCAGCCGCTCCCATCTGCCTGCATCCAGAGGCTTGCTCGCTTTCCCTTCAGAAAATGACTACGTGAGGTCCCGCTTCTTCCCACATTACTGGAGCGCCCGCCAGTGCCGGCAGCTGGCCTCAGACGCGTGGGGATTAGCGGCGCCCAGGCTGCCGCTGACCTCTCGCTTCCGCTCCGCACCGCGCGCCGCAAGCCGGCCTCCTGCACGCCGGCCTCCGCGCGCCTGGCCCGCTTGTGGTTCCTTCCTCCCTCACCTTTCTTTCTTTCTTTCTTTCTTTCTTTCTTTCTTTCTTTCTTTCTTTCTTTCTTTCTTTCTTTCTTTCTTTCTTCCTTCCTTCCTTCCTTCCTTCCTTCCTTCCTTCCTTCCTTCCTTCCTTCATCTATTTCTTTCTCTTCTTTGTCTCCTTTCTCTCGTTTCTTTCTTTCTCTTCTTTCTTTTTTCTTTCTCTCCTTTTTTTCTCTTTCCTTTCTTTCTCTTCTTTCTTTCCTCTCTCTATTATTTATTTATTTATTTATTTTCTTTGTTTTTTTTTAGGGCCACACCCGCGGTAAATGGAGGTTCCCAGGCTAGGGGTCGAATCGGAGCTGTAGCCACCGGCCTGCACCACAGCCACAGCCACGCCAGATCCGAGCCGCATCTGCAACCTACACCACAGCTCATGGCAACGCCAGATCCTTAACCCACTGAGAGAGGCCAGGGATTGAACCCGCAACCTCATGGGTCCTAGTCGGATTCGTTTCCTCTGCGCCACGACGGGAACTCTCTCTCTTTATTTCTTTTTCTTCTTTTTTCATTCTCTCCTTTTTTCTTTTCTTTCTCTTTCTTTCTTTCTTTCTTCCTTTCCTTGGATCCTATTTTTCTTCTTTCTTCACCTTCCTTTCTTTTTCTTTCTTCTCTTTCTTTTTTCTCTTTTCTGTCTCTTTCATGCTGGCTCTGCCTTGCTTTCTCTCTTTCTCACCTTCCTGAATTTCCTTTCGCCAAGTGTTTTTTAGATGACATGCTTATTCTCAAGCAACTCAAAGATGTACTTGAAAAAAGCTTCCTCTTCCTTTACAATCTCTGGAGTGCAATCAGCATTAACAGTTTGTTGTGTGTCCTTTCACACTTTTCTATACACACAACCCCCCTCCACCCAAATTTAGGTTTTGACACAGGCTTTCTTTAGATTTGAAGACGTTACCAAAATTGTCGATGTTCTCCGTTATTCAAAAACTTCTGGCTTACTGCATATTCCTTTAATAAATATAGTGAGACACCCACACTATCACAAACTCGTGAGAAAAGTGAAGCATTTTAGTTTGATAGACAAGGGCATGGTTCCCACACAGCTGTTCAGTTGTTGCTTGAACTGTGTTGAGTCGAATTCAGAAAAGGATCTGGGACTGTATGCGAGTGTAGACAGAGCCTCCCCTGAGTTCAGCTCAATCCAGTTGTATGAGCCCACAGATACATGGCCTCTTCCCCCATCTATTGTAAAATAAAAGTGGCATCACACTATGCTCCATACTCTGCATCTAAAAAAAAAACCAAAAAAAAAAAAACAAAACAAAAAAAAACGGTAACAACAATACATCATAAATACCTCTCCTGGCCCTCAGACATAGAGCTAGCACTCGATTTCAGCATTTCAGTGTTCCTACAACTTAATCAACCATTACCCTTCTGATGGGCCTTCAGATTGTTTTCCTTTATGCATTTTGCCACTGCCAACTGTAGTGAACATCTTTGGGCATAGGTGTCTGCTCACTTACGAAAATAACATATTGGGTTACATTTCTGTAAGAGGTATTACCAGATCAAAGGTTTGCACATTAAAATTTTTGATAGTTGCTACCAGATTATCTTCCCAAATGGTTGTAGCAACACCCTCTTCTACTAAAGATAGATGTGAGAGATTTGCTGTTTCCCCCTATTCTTGCAGTACTGAACATTATCAACATTCTTAAATGGAGCCAGTGGGAAGGGTAAAATTATATTATCTCATCACTTATAAGATTTTATTTTTCAATTTTTTTAAAATTTAATTTAATTTTATTTTTTGTCTTTTTGGCTTTTCAGGGCCGTACCCGCAGCATATGGAGGTTCCCAGGCTAGGGGTCTGTCTAATCATAGCTGTAGCTGCCGGCCTACGCCAGAGCCACGGCAACTTGGGATCCAAGCCTCGTCTGCAAACTACACCACAGCTCACGGCAACACCGGATCCTTAACCCACTGAGCGAGGCCAGGGATCGAACCCTCAACCTCATGGTTCCTAGTTGGATTCGTTTCCACTGCACCAGATGGGAACTCCATCATCACTTATAAGATTTTATATCCTTGACACCCTATGAGGTTGGCAACTTCTCGTCCTTGTTATCTGTATTTCCACCTCCATGATTCGCCTCTTTACAACTTTCACCATAATTTTTAGGTTGTTCACTTTTTTGTAGAAAATGTTAGGGTGATATTATATGGTTTATGATTATATTATAGGGTTATCAACCTCTTTCTTTTATATTATAGGGTTATGAGTCTGGTTTTTTTTTTTATTTAATTGCAGATGTTTTCTCTCAGCAGAATTTTTCCTGAGTCTTTTGCCCTACAGCAAATTTTAAATTATGCTGTCAAAATTGTCTATCACCATGGCGTCTAAGTTTCTTATCTTGCATAGGAAATCCTCTCCCATTCTGTGGCTTTAAAAATATTCTTTGAGGAGTTCCTGTTGTGGCGCAGTGGTTAACGAATCCGACTAGGAACCATGAGGTTGCAGGTTCGATCCCTGGCCTCGCTCAGTGGGTTAAGGATCCGGCGTTGCCGTGAGCTGTGGTGTAGGTTGCAGACGCGGCTCGGATCCCGAGTTGCCGTGGCTCTGGCGTAGGCCAGAGGCTACAGCTCAGATTAGACCCCTAGCCTGGGAACCTCCATATGCCTCGGGAGCGGCCCTAGAAATGGCAAAAAGACCAAAAAAAAAAAAAAATTCTTTGAAATTTTCTTCTAATGTTCTCGTATGAAAATTTAAATATTTAATCCCTCTCAAATTTATTTCACAAATTGCACAGGTAACAGTCTAACAATTTGATGCCTGTTATCTAGTCGAGTACATTCTTTCTCATTGAAAAAGTGTCTGCTTGTCTTATACTGAGTTCTAGCCATGGACACCTGAAGCAACTCACAAAAGGCCAAACCTGGGGGCAGTTCGGAACAGCTACCATGGCAGATATATTTCCCATTTATTTTAACACTTGTGTTTCAACACTTTGGGAGACCGAGGTCATTCTCACGCAGGCCTGGAACAGTCTCGGCTTGACGTTACCTCTTCTATTCAAAGTATTTCTTATAGCATTCGCTGGCTTTTGCTAAACAGTCGATCAGATTGACGTGGTGTCTAAGTTTGGTTTTTAAAGGTTTTATTATTATCCATGTCTGCTGAGTTATAGCAAAGACTTCATTACGGTTTGATGCAATTATACAATGTTCATCTCCTTTAATTTGTGGATGTAATAGATTATACTGATAGATGGCTTAAGGTAACCATATTTGCAGTCTCCAAATAAACTCTGCTTCATCAGAGGGAATTAGGTTTTTCCTACTATTCTGGAATCTATTTGCTAACATTTTGTTAACACATTTTGCACCTATATGCATGAGTAAAATTGGTCCATAGTTTTTTCTGTGTTGAATTCTTTCATCACATTTTAAAAAGGTTATGTGTAGAATATATTGGGGTGCTCTGTATAAACATGGGTCAGTTTGAATAACAGATTTTTTTTGAAGGTTAGATGGAAATCAGAAATTTCCTATTTTTCCTCTATGATTACTGATCTGTTCAGATAACCTCTCTCCACTTGAGTTAATTATGATATTCTATGTCTTGCTAGGAATTTGTTCATTTCTTTAGATTTTCATTGTTGACGAAGTTGCTTTTAATTTTGTCAATGTTTTGTTTAAGTCGTTATATCTCATTTTTCATTCCTAATAGTGTACCTTTTAATCTTTGCTCTTTTTAAAAAAATTAGGCTGCTGAAGGAAGTGATTTACTTTATAGTCCTGTTGAGTTGGTTTTATTTATCCATTCTCCTTTGTGTCTGTTGAGGGTGGGGGCTGTGTGGCGGTAATAGTTTCTACTTCTTTAATTTTAGCCTCAGTCACTATTAATTCTCTCTTTCCACTTTCTTTAATTTAATTTCTTTCTTTGTTGCTTCTTCTTTAATTTGTTAGTTAAATTCTTAGTTCATTTATTTTCACTCTTTTTTTAAATAATGAAAATATTTGAGGCTATAAATTTTCCTCAAAATTTAACTCTAGTCACATCTTACTGATTTTCTTTTATGAAGTATTCTTCTTTTAAATACTTTCTAGATAATTTGTAACTTCAGTCTTTTTTATGGCCACAACTATGGCATATGGAAGTTCCTGGGCCTAGGACTGAAACAAAGCCGTAGTTATGAACTACGCTGCAGCTGTATCAATGCCAGATTCTTTAACTCACTACTCCTGTGGCCAGGGATTGAACCCACACCTCTGCAGTGATCTGAGCCCCTGCAGTTGGATTCTTGTCTTTTTTTTTTTTTTTTTTTGCCTTTTCTAGGGCCACTCCCACGGCATATGGAGGTTCCCAGTCTAGGGGTCTAATTGGAGCTGTAGCCACTGGCCTACACCAAAGCCACAGCAATACAGGATCCAAGCCACATCTGCAACCTACACCACAGCTCACAGCAACACCGGATCCTTAACCCACTGAGCAAGGCCAGGGACCAAACCCGCAACCTCATGGTTCCTAGTCAGATTCATTAACCACTGTGCCACAACGGGAACTCCTGCAGTCAGATTCTTTTTTTTTTTTTTTTTTTTTTTTTTTTTTTTTTTTTTTTTGTCTTTTGTCTTTTTGTTGTTGTTGTTGTTGCTATTTCTTGGGCCGCTCCCTCGGCATATGGAGGTTCCCAGGCTAGGGGTCGAATCGGAGCTGTAGCCACCGGCCTACGCCAGAGCCACAGCAACGCAGGATCCGAGCCGCGTCTGCAACCTACACCACAGCTCACGGCAACAACGGATCGTTAACCCACTGAGCAGGGCAGGGACCGAACCCGCAACCTCATGGTTCCTAGTCGGATTCGTTAACCACTGCGCCACGACGGGAACTCCTGCCGTCAGATTCTTAACCCACTGTGTCAGAGTTGGAACTCCTGTAACTTCAGTTTTGATGTCCATTTTGATCCAGTGACTGTTCAGAGGAATATTTCTTTATTTCCAAATATTGAATTTTGGAGAGTTTTTTTTTGGTGAATTTCTTGTTTTATATTTTAGTCAGAGAATGCAGCATATACATTTATCACTTTTGGAATTTATTAGATTTCCTTTATAGCTAAGTACACGACTGACTTTCTAAAATGTTTTATGGATATATGTTAAGAATGTGTATTCTCTGTAAGTTTCAGTTTTATAATAAATTGAACCATTGATTGTATTACTCAGATTCTTTATGTCCTTGATTATTTTTAGTCTCATTTGTTAAATATTGAAAGAGGTACACAGATTTTCTCGCTGTAACTATGGCTTTCTCTTAAGTTGTCCTTGTATTTCTAGCTTTTTTCCTGCTACATTGTTTAGCACATAAAGTTTATGACATAAATTCTCTGTGTTTCTTTTATTGTTACAAGAACATATCCTTGTTCTGTTTAATTCTTTTGGCCTTGAATTTCACTTTATCTGATTTTAATATTGCTTTATTTTTGGTTACGCGCATCTGATATAGTCTTTCTACTGCTTTATTTTTAGTCTTTGTTTTTTTTAAAGTGGTATTCATTATAAATACCTTATTACTTTTTTTAAACCAAAATTGAAAGTCCTTTATATCTTTTTGAGGAGAGAATAATTTAAGCCATCTTCACTTATTGTGACAACACATATATTTGATCTTAATCTTTCTCTCTTGTTTTTTGTGTTATACTTGCTGTTTCTCCTTTTCATCTTTCCTTACTTTCACTAGATTTATAAAGTTTTAAAAAATTCCTTATTTGCCTTTTTCCTTTTCCCAAGGAATTTAGAAGTTCTCTAAATATAGTATATTTTGCTAGTGGTTACATTCCTATTTTTAACAATCATATTTAAGCAATATTTCTCTTTGGCTATGTCAACATTTAATAATAAGCATGTTCTTCTCACTCTGCCACACATTTTGCAAAGATCAATGGCTACTGCAAGATGGATTGATTAAAGATGATTCAACAGGAAGTGGGGAGATCAATTAGGCAGTAATTTCTATAGTTCAAACAAGAAATTTTCCCTTGGAGAGTATGTGTGTGTGTGTGTGTGTGTGTGTGTGTACCTTTCATTTCAGGTACTCTTACCTAACACATACCACACTGTCATATTATCATCATCCTTTTATGTTTAGTTGTAAGTATTACAATCACTGTTTCGTGGACCCTAAATCTTATCTTGAAATCATTTTGATTTCATTTTAATTTGATTAGATTCATTTATTCAGTAATTTTTTGGGTCTTTGAGTATTTGAAAATGTCCTTTGCCCACACAGATGAATGAAATCTTGAATGAGTATAAAATTATTGAATGACAGTCCACTTAGCTCAGTTGTCTATAGATATTCCAAAATTTTTTTTCTTTTTGATTTTACTGAGGAAGGTGAGAGCTCTGATTCCAGTCTACTTCTTTCCTTGGTAAATACGAAAGCAAATGAAAAGAAAGCTCTTCAAAAACTTGTGAGATTTTTCTCTTTATATGTTGAATTTGTACGTGCAGGGAAGTTTTCTTCTATCGTTTATATTGTTCATCTTTCTTACTCCTAAAATCTAATTTTTTATATATCAGGTTTTATGGATATGTCTCTCTTATATCTTCAGTCATAATTTCAATTTTCCTGTGCCTTTGCTCTAATATTGTGGGTTATTTCTCTGGCTCATCTTTTGGAAAACTAATTTTGTTTTCAGCAGCGATCATGTCTCTACTAAAGTTTTAAAGTTGGCAATCATTTCATTTTAATCTTCAGTCACTTTTTAAAATGTCCTCTAATTCAATCTAGTACATTTAAATTGTATTTATAGGACTTCCTGTCATGGCACAGCGGAAATGAATCCGACTAGGAACCATGAGGTTGTGGGTTCGATCCTTGGCCTCGCTCAGTGGGTTAAGAATCCCGCGTTGCTGTGAACTGTGGTGTAGGTCACAGATGTAGCTTGGGTCCCACGTTGCCATGGCTGTGGTGTAGGCCGGCAGCTGTAGCTCCGATTCGACCCCTAGCCAGGGAACTTCCATATGCTGTGTGTGTGGCTCTAGAAAGACAAAAGACAAAAAATAAAAATAAAAATAAATTGTATTTCTAATTAAATTTATAATAAAATCCAACAAAGTTATTAAGACTATGAAGAAAAATGAAGTGATATTTAGAGAGAGGGATAGAATGGAAAAATAGATACTTATCATTAAATGCAGACTGCAGGTGCAAAGGTACTCACAGAGGGAGAAGTCTGTGTGCAGGGAAAAAGAAGTTCTGTGCCATAAACTGGAAGGCTTCTAAGAAGGACATGGATTTGGTATCTGTCTCAACCTTGATCCTTTAGGCCAACATGGCATCCTCATGCTTCTGCCATCCTATAAAATGAGCCATGAATGTCCAACATGTTTCCTGGCAAGTATTCTGCTACAAGATATTCTTTCATTTTTTTTTCTTACCCTCTATTTACTTACAACATGTAACAATCTGATTTATGACACTGCTCTAGTCCTCGGAACTGGATGTTTGCATCTTGTCTCTCTAGCTCTTGATCTTTTATTCCCTTTCAAAGATTTGGGCTGAGGTTCGAGCTACTACTCTCTGTCTTTTTTCCTGATTTGGGGAACCTGGAAGCGTATACCTGCCTTTGTGACCCATGGGAACCCAACCTCAGTCTCTGGTTTGCCAGCTAGTATTCAAGCCAGTCTACCCTATGAGTGTGAGGAATTCAGGCAGGCTGGACATGATGCATCTTTAAAGATGGATAGGATGTGAGAATAGCTCACCTTGGGGGTGAGAATCGTGTGGGCACTTGTGCTGGGGGTTGTGCTCAGTGAGTAGAAGCTTTACTTGAATAGAAGGTTTAATACAGAGGCAATGTCCAAGAAGGTCCTCTAGTGGGAAAGTAGTAGGAGGTGGAGGATAAGTCATATGGCTGGAAAGATTCCTTAGGAGCAGTGCTGGTGGAACAAATTTCTTTCCCTAAGTTGTAGGAGGGTGATGCTAAAGCCAGAGCAGTATACAGAACCAAGGATTAAGTAGGGAACTGAGTCCAATAAGACAGAGAGGAGATTTGGACCAATTCATCAAAACCAAAGGGCTAAAAGAGGACCTGAAAAAGGGTCTTAGAGATGCAGGAGGCTAAGAGGCAGCTGATTAAGAAAAACCAGGACTAGTCCAGAAAGACTGCTGGCCATAGTTATGGCTAACATTTAGGTGCCTGCTACAATATGGCAGCTACAATACGGAAATGCTCACTAGATGAAGTTAGGGTGGGTGGGGAGAAAAAGACCAGATTGTGCTGGGTCTTCAAAAATATACTGAACAACTTAGATTTGAAGCAGTGAATAATAGGAAGCTATCAATAGATTTTGATCAGGGAGGTAATATGATGCAAACAATGTTATTATGAACAGCAATTTGGAAGCATTGAAGGAGCAGAGACTGGAAATGATCTTGAAGATCTTTAAGAGGTTCAAGTGGGAGATGTTGAGAATTTAGCCTTGAGTAGGGAAAAGGAATAGAGAGTGACACCATGAAGAACCATTAAATAGGAGAGGTTATCATTGAGCATGTTGAATTTGAAGCAATGACTATATGGTTCACTTGGTGGAAAATACTATTTGGCATTAGACTGTAGGTATTTGGTGATAGAGGGCTTAGATGTCATGCTGCATCAACATAGAAATGATCATTGAAATCATGACTGTGGATGAAGGGAGAAGAATGGAGAAGGAGGGCTCTAGGGGCAGATAGCTGAGCATTGGGCATACATTCACATTATGTGAAAGAGAAGAAGAAAAAGACATTGAAGGAGAAATAAGGAGCAATCAGAGAAAATGAAGGATGAGATATTTAAGCAAAAGGAGGTGGTCGATGGTTTCAATTATTACAGGGGTTATGGAGTTGGTGTCAAGGAGGGCGGTAATATTTGAAGATTTTGGAGTTGGCTAGAGCAGTAATTCTCAATCTTGAGCGTGCATCAGAATCACCTGGCAGTTTCATTAAACAGACTGCTGGGTCCCACCCCAGAGTTTCCAATTCAGTACGGTCTATAGTGGGGCCCAATAATTTGTATTTCTACCTAGTTCCCAGGTAATGGCAATGCTGCTGTCCTGGGAATCATACTTTGAGAGCTACAGGTCTAGAAGCGTGATTCTTACCTTTTTGTTTGTTCATTTCTCCCGACACATCTGAGCGCAATGATACATTCCTCAGCAATGGCTCACAGAGGCAAGGATTCTCACCTAAGGCTGGGGACCAGTGTATCTGATTTTAAAAAGCACTCCCCCAACCCTCAGATAATTCTGAATGCCCTTCACTTGGGGGAGAATTACTGAGCTGATACATAACATTCATAATTTTCAAAAAAAAAAAATTGGAACCACACCCAAACCCATCATTCTTTTTTTTTTTTTTTTTGATGATGCAGAAGACCTTTAAGGATCTGGTCTCCTTCAGGATGCAGCTGCATATGGGTGGTGGTTCCTTCTGTTTTCTGGCCCTCAAGGTGAGTCTCTAGCTAGTACTGGTTGGGGGAGTAGGGGAAATGGACCTTACTGTCTCTCCAGCTGGATCGCCATCCACAGGTGGATAATCCTTGAAACCCTGTCGCCCACCGTCGTTTGCAGGTAGGAACTCCTTGCTACCCCATGGTCCACAGTGGAGGTGCTGTTGATATCCATGGAGGGAGTAAACAGCTATTTCCCTCTTTGGCTCCCGGTTCTGCAGCCATATTTGTCTTTCTCTAAAATACACCATAGACCTCAAACCCTGAAGGTTTAAGCAGTTCTCAGAGCTCAGGTGATTGATCCAAAGCCCTATCAAGTCGAGGGTGAGTGTAGACATTGTGCCCCTAGCCTAGCTACCTCATTCCTTTAGAGAGGTACAAGACTTCGCTACCTTGTCCTTGGGGTCATCACATGCAGAAGCTTTCCAGGCCCCCAGACGCTGGCCATCCTTCACTGATTTTCCCCCTTTCTTCATCCTCTCCTTAAGTCTTCTCCTTTTTACCCTTTTCTCGCCCCACGTCCCTACCTCCCCTTTTCTGGGAACATGCCCCACCCTTCCCCACAGAAGTGATCATGTCCCATGTCTCTGCTGCCTCCGGTGTCTGTTGAATGTCAACAACTTTCCTCCCCTGCCCAATTCCTGCTGAATCTGCAGAGGGGAGGGGTAAGCTCAAGTCTCTCAGATTTAATTAAAAACATTTTTTGTCTTCACATGATAGTTGAGCGAGTCAAGTGATATAGAGGTGTGTAAAGAAAAATAGAGACCACTTTATCCACCCCCATCACCAATGACACCACCTAAAGTTGCCAATGTTAGAAGTTTGGTGTGCATCCTTTCATATCTTTCTCTATATTCTTACAAATGTGTACATATGCAAATGTTTGCTTCCCCCATGATACATGAAATATTTAAATGAGATTTTACCCTATCCTTGGTTCTGCCACTTGCCCCTCCAAATGGTATGCCAACTCATTGTCTTTTGGCTGTGTGAATGGTGGGGTTGAGTGAACTTTCATGTGTTGGGGGGAAGCCTTCCACTCTAGCCTGTGGATTCCACAGGGCTTAATTTCCTTCTTGACTACACTTCCCCTAATCTTGAGATTCATATTTCTTGCAGAGAGATTCATATTTCTTCTCTTAACATAACTTATAACTTATTTCTTGTTATCCAGTAACCATGGCCTCATAGTGTATTCACCTGACCTCTCCCTTCCAGCTGCCTAATTGTCAGATGATTATTACCATATATCACCTTGACAGCTGCTTCCCCCCATTCCTGGCTGCCCCCAGGCTGGACTTTATATGTTGGCAGTCATCCTTGTTGTTCCCTACCACATACTGTGTGCCCTTCCAACGCTCAGCTATCTTAGACAGACGCAGGATGCCCAGTTTCCGCAACTGGACCCAATCTCCGGTCCTTGACTCCTGGCACCGCACCTGTATATCAAGTGCTTTATTTGTCTTGCTAGGTTATTCTGGGCCACCTTATCCTTCGGCTCAATTGCATATCTGCTAAGCCTGTTTCCTTCTTCACCCTGCCCCCTACCCTGAAGCTGAGGTCAGTTGACAGCTGGGGCTCCTGTGCAAATATGAGCAAAGGGGGAGTAAAGCTGGTGGAGTCCTTTCTGGTGTCATCTGTGGGCATTGCCAGGAAAGACACATGTTGGCTTCATCGGCTCTTTTGCTCAGGGCGCAACATCCCCATGCGTTTAATGAAGTTTTGTAACTGTGAGCCCCATTTTCCACTGGTGTAGATTGGATCACATTTCCCCCCACTCCAATACAGGTATAGACTTTTTTCTTCCACTCCACAGATGCCCCTAAGTTCACCTTAGGTCTGAAAGTGGTCCCCGTAGGTAGGATGCTCACTTTACAGTGTTAGACCAAAGATTTGCAGCAAACTTGAGTAACTTTCTCACTTTGGGAGCCTGGCATTCAGTCTTCGTTCTTGGCCACCTTCTGCTCCAGCGCCTCCCTGCTCATTTTATCTTTCGAACTAAACACCCTCTCTCACTTCACATTACTGCTCCATGGCCAGGTGGGAAAGCTTCTCTGATGAGCTGATTGGCCTCTTCAAGTGAGAGCCCAGGTCACAGGACAGCTGATGGTTTCCCATCCTACCTCCTTCTACCAGGGCAATAGTTCTGGGGATACTGCTCCTCCTACGGGGCAATTGAGAGATCTGTAGGGCATTTTGGGTTGTCACAATGATTGTAGGACACTAGTCACCTTAAGTGGATGAGGGCTAAGGATACTTAACTTTAGTAATGCTCAGTATATTCCCACACAAAAAGAATTGCCCCCTAAGACTTTCGGGTATTCTGCTGTCAAGTGAGTGCAAAACCTGATTATAATTATTGAGTCCAGAATCTAACACTACGTTGAATACAAACACAAAGGCGGTTTTAAAGGCTTTCAATACACATTGAATTTTTTAAGACTGTAGCTATTACACAAATTGAGAGAAAATTGTGCTTTGTTTTTTCTTTGGAACGTAACCAAAAATTGGTTACCATTTTGGAAAACCACAATCATGATCAGCCATGATATTTGAGTTGACAATACCGCAAATCTTTATCAGTCTACATTTGTGGTCATTATTGCTTCGACATGAAGTTGTAAAAAACTGAATTCAGTATTTCCTTTATGAAATCATAACCAAGTATGTCCATATTGAGATATGGATTATGTTATTCCTCACACTTAATTTCCCTTTATCTCTTAAATATACTATTTGATACATAAAACTATGTATGTAACACACATACGTATGTATTAAAATTCACAGTGGTATAATAAATACTCATTAACTCACCATTCAAGTGAAAATTTGAACACTATTAATAATTAATATCTATCTATACCATCCCACTGTCTCCTTAGACCCAGAGATAACCAGCATCCTGAATTCTATGTTTTCCACACTCTTGCTTTAAAGAATAGCTTTATTACATATTTATACATGCCTAAAGAATTTTTTAAGTGTATAAATGACATCCTAATATACATAGTATTTTTCTTGGACTTTCTTTTATCCTGAACATAATGTTACTAAAATTCATCTGTATTGTTTGATGTAACTATTTCATTCATTTTCACAGTTGCACGATATTCCACAATCTATTATCTATTTTTCTTTTGGTGAACATTTCGGTTGCCACCAAATAGTTCCTGTTATGAACATTTCTATTTTTGACTCCTGGTACACATATGCAAGAGGATAGGAAAAAGGGTTGGAACTGTTGGATTATAGAGTATGCAAATGCAAAATAATGGCAATTTTTTTCTCAAGGAGGTTATACCCATCAGCAATCACACCAGAAATGTATAAGAAGTCCTATTGCGCCACATCCTCTTCAACATTTGGTATTATCAAATATTTTAAAATTTGCCATGGGCATAAAATATTGCTTCATTGTGATCTTAATTTGCATTTTCCTGAATACTAATGAAGTTTAGCATCTTTTCATAGGCTTATCAAACATTTGCATTTCTTCTGCCAAACAACTGTTCATGGCCTTTGCCCAGTTTTACATGTGTTTTCTTTTTAATTTGTAAGCATTCCTTATAGTCTCAGTTAGGAATCCTTTTTTGGTTGTGTGCATTATGAATATCTCCTCCAAGTTTGTAGCTTATATTTTCATCTTCTTTACGGTCACTTTGGCGAAATTTCTCTTTTGAGAAATGGATCTGAACAAAGTCAAGATTAAATAATATTTCACCCCCATCCTCATCAATACAAGGGCTTTAGGGTAGTTTAGTTCACCACATTCTCTGATTTGCATGCTGCTGTTATTAGTTTACATAGACAATGTTTATTTGGAGTTACTTTCATGTTGACCATTTTATTTGCCTGTTGTTTCTTCGCCAGTCTGTAAATATTCATATTTAACTTAATTTTTGAATGATAGTTTCATTGTGTATTATCTGCCTAGGACATTCACTCCTTCAGCAGAAAGGTTCTCATACAAAACGTTGCCATCTAGGGTAGATGACATCAGGGATTCAAAACTTGGGATTTGTGTGGCATTCTTGGAAGAAGTTGTCTCAGCGATGCTGCTACTCCATAACTATGAGGATCAAAACACTGAATTTGGGCAGTAAAGCAGGGAACTCTGGATTGGGATCAAGCAAGCAGATGAACATCAAACAGGTTCTGGTGGAACCAGGTAGGGCAGGGGTCTGCCAGCCAAACTCAGGGTGATGAAGATGGGCCTTTGAATTGCTGGAAGAAGGTGAACCTCGTTATGGTTGGATTATGCCATCTTAGGCCTTTGATTCCCAAACCATCGCCATTTATCTTCTCAGGGCCAAGCTCCATTGGTTGTTGGTAAACATCTAAGGAACTGACTCTGCAGGGGAAGAAAAGCTCTGGTTTGTAGAAATGTCCAGTTTCTGTGATGTAATGTCTCCTACCATGGTTGATTTCAAGCTAACGAAGTGACGCCATTGAACACAGAGTTGGGAAGAGTTGAGCCAAATTGAGGTTATTACTGGATCTAGCTCCTCTCACACTACTGGGTCCCCGGGTTGACTTGTTGGGACAAGGAAGAGAGTTTATGGTAAATGACGTTAGGGAATGGAAGTTCAGGATTTGTATGTAAGCATAAAAAGTTTCCGGGGGAAGAGGATTGGATTGCGGGGAGTAAAAGACAGCCTCTGTCTGCTCCGGGTGGCAAATACTGAGAAAGGTATGGGAAGTTCCTGGCCCTCTTACAGAGAGAGGGCAAACATGCGATAAGAATAGAGAACTCTTACGATTTCTCTCTGGAGAAATGGAGAGGGGGACCGTGGGATGGGGTCGTGTGAGCAGGTGAGGATCAAACAAGTGCTGGAATACAGATTAAAACCAGGATCTGCCAGCCAACCTCAGGCACATGAAGAGGTTTGGGGTATGTGTCTCCCTCCATTTTTCTGTTTTTACTGTCAAACTGGGAAGGTGGAGAGGGATGTGGAGTGTGGGAAGGGGGACACTGACAATTTCAAGAGAGACAGAAGGGATGGGATTGGGAGAACTTTGAGTCTTGAACCCATGTCCTAGTGGGCCAGGAAGGTTTGTAACTGTAGAGTGGCACTTTGAAGTGGTGATGGCTGCACTGAAAAGAATTAGATTCAGAAAAGTCTTCATGAGATTTGGACAACCAGGGAGGAATTCCTGGAAATTCATCATTTTGCCATCTCCCCACCCCTGTCCCCTGCAAAGAAGGAAGGAGAAGTTAGCAAATAGCATGTAGCGGGAGAGGGAATGCTTCCCTAAAGTGGGGAAAATATTCATGAAAGCTTAGAGTGGTTTGGGATTAAATAGGCTTGGGGCTCAGGCTGGAGCTGGCTGGGTTCCAAGAAATAATCGGCTCAATTCCTCAGGTGCAGTCCAACTTCTTCCCACCAGATGGCTTGCCTTGCAACTTCAGTCTTTCTCCATGAAGCTAATGGAACCGCAGATGAAGATACGTGCTCCAGACCAATTAAATCAGAATCTTGGAAAAAGGGCTTGCCACCGACATGTTTTAAAAGCTCGACAGATGATTCTAACGTGTGGCCGGGGTTGAGAACTACTGATGCAATGGAATGGTGGAAGGTATATGCTGAGATGAACTAGAGAGTGAGGCTCAAATAGCTATGATATTTTGGTTATTTTATGAATAGTATTTGGCTCATGGTCCTTTAGAAGACTAGATAGATCTGAGTGCAGAGTTTCCCATACTTGGAGTAAATTGTGTGCAGCCTGGAATTCCTGAAGACCAGGGGAGAAGGCAAAGATGGGGAAGGGTGTGGAACACAGGGAGGTAGGGCATCAGTGAAACAGTGGGTGCTGATGTGTTCAGACCAGACAGGTCTGATTTTAATAGGTGAGCTCATTGGAGCCAACTGCAGTTTCTTTCAGGTATGGACTAGGTATGGTTTAGCAAATGACCAGGGGCAGTATCTTCTGGTCTCTTCACTCCTGCCCCGAGTGCTAACTAAGACAACCATCACACACAAAGCAGGACATACCAGGAGGCAGTCTCTGACAGGTCTCATCAAAGGCTCCATGGAGAAACTTGAGGAACAAAGTTGAGAGAATTATACATTTCGAGATTCCCCTATTGTTTTGTTTTGTTTTCTTTTTAGGGCTGCACCCACGGCATATGGACATTCCTGTGCTAGGGGTAGAATCAGAGTTGCAGCTTCCAGCCTACACCACGGCCGCAGCAACACGGGATCTAAGCCACATGCATCTGCCACCTACAATGCAGCTTGTGGCAACCCTGGATCCTTAACTCACTGAGTGGGGCCAGGGATTGAACCCACATCCTCATGGACACTGTGTCAGGTTCGTAACTTGCTGAGCCACACGGGAGCTCCCAAGATTCCTCCGTTGTGCTAAGGACTGACAAGAGGTTAAAAGGCAAGCTGAGGAGTTCCCATCGTGGCGCAGTGGTTAACGAATCCGACTAGGAACCATGAGGTTGCGGGTTCGGTCCCTGCCCTTGCTCAGTGGGTTGGGGATCCGGTGTTGCCGTGAGCTGTGGTGTAGGTCGCAGACGCGGCTCGGATCCCGCGTTGCTGTGGCTCTGGCGTAGGCCGGTGGCTACAGCTCCAATTCGACCCCTAGCCCGGGAACCTCCATATGCTGCGAGAGTGGCCCAAGAAATGGCAAAAAGACCAAAAAAAAAAAAAAGGCAAGCTGAGCACTAGAAGGAAAATATTACTTTGTTATAAGTAGGATATGGGATGTGTGAAAAGGGAGTAGCCCTGGACAACCTTCCAGATTCTTTGACATTTTAGGGGACATCCTAGGTGGATGACCGTCATTCATCAGAAACATATTAGAAAACTTTTTATTTATTAATGCTTTATATCTGCATGTATTAATTAGGGATTTCTGCTTATAGCTATGATGGAACATGTTGCTACAGAATGACACATGGGAAGAACTTACAAAAGCCACCTCTTTGAAGACTAAGAGCTCCCCAAAAAGCCAGATCTCCCCTGCGAGATCCTGGAGAAGAGCCCACAGAGAGGTGAGCTAGAGCTTTAACCCTTAGGGCATTTGTTGACTCAGTGCAGGGCAAGAAACTGAGAATCTGGACCTTGTTCTCTGTCAAAATGCAGAGACACCAGGAGAGCTTTCAGAAATCTCATGGAGCTGAGGAGATAAAATTGGTTTGGAGCTATCAAGGGACCAGTATCCTAGACTAAAGTGAAGCACAGTTTAGACTGTCACTCAGTGCTTTTTTTTTTTTTTTTTGACTCAAGACATTTACCAAATTCCTAAGCTGCAGAAGGCAAGAGGCTAAGTACTTAAGTAGAATGGCGCTGAAAAGTAGACAGGAGTTTTCAGAAGTCCTGTCACAATAAAGGGAAAAACAATGAAGTTCAGTACCTGCCAAGGACAGGGAACCATAGTAGACCCTTCAGGATCTAAGTTACTAAAGGGCTAAACCCGACAAATGGGAGTGAACCAGGGCTAGACCGAGGCAGCCTCAAGTCAGCTTAGTTCCTGATGAGGTTAAGGTGACATCTGTCTCCCCACAGTGACTATTAGAGGATAGAGTGACCCTCTCTAGAGAAAGATAGCATAATTTTGTATACAGGTTTTCATACACAATGTCCTGCGTTTCCATAAGAAATCAGCAGGCAGACCAAGAAACAGGACAAAAGGGGGAAAAAAAAGACAATAGAAACAGACTCAGTGCTTCAGACATTGGAGTTACCTGACATTGATTTTAAAATAAGTGTGATTAGTATGTCTAAGAAAACAGGTGACAATGCAGAGTGCATCACCAGAGAAGTAGAATCTATGAGAAAGAATCAAAAGACTATTTGAAAACTAAAAGTACGACATATAAAAACAAGTCAATTGATGGGTTAAAGGCAGCTTGGATACAGAGGAAATGAATGAATGTGAGAATCAGGTCAGTTGAAATACTCAGGTTGAAATTTGGGAAACTAAAAAAAAGGATTTAAAAATATAGAAAAGTGTGTCAGAGACAAAGGGGACATGGTGAAAAAGTGTAACATGTATAATTGAAGTCCCAGGAGGAGGTAGGGAGAAGAGCTGGTACAGAAGCAATATTTGAAGAGCTAATGATTAAGAATTTTCCAAAATTGTTTAAAGATATAAAACCACAGACTCAAGAGCACTACAAACACCAAGTATACATAGAGAACCATGCTTAGTTACATCACATTCCAATTTCTAAAAACTCAATTAAAGAGAATGTCTTAAAAGCAGCCAGAGGGGTGGAAAAAGGAGCAATAAGTTATTAACTGACTTCTCAATGGAAAAAAATGAAAGCCAGGAGACAAAATGCTGACTTTAGTGCTGAAAGAAAACAACTGCCAATCTTGAATTCTGTGCATGGTAAAATATCTTCAAAAATGAAGGCGAGGAGTTCCTGTTCTGGCTCAGGAGAAGTGAACCTGACTAGGAACCATGAGGATGCAGGTTTGATCCCTGGCCTCACTCACTGGCTTAAGGATTTGGCGTTGCCATGAGCTGTGGTGTAGGTTGCAGACGTGGCTCGGATCCCGTGTTGCTGTGGTTGTGGTGTAGGCCAGTGGCTACAGATCTGATTCAACCCCTAGCCTGGGAACTTCCATATGCCAAAAGTGCGGCCCTAAAAAAAAAAAAATAAAAGAAAGAAAAAAAAGAAAAGAAAATGAAGGTGAAATACTTTCCAAACAAATAAAACCTGAGAGAATTTGTTGCAAGCAGACCCATACTAAAAGAAATAAAGGTAGACGCAAAATGATCCAAAATGAAGACCAGAAGTGGAAAAGACAAATCTAAATGAAGAGCAACTTATCAAACAATAAAAATAACATTCTGTGTTCGAAATAATATGAGAAATAATTAAAGTGCGTGATGACAATAAAAGGCCCGAAGAAGGGGAAATGGAGGCCAAGTGTTCTAATATGTAGCCTGCATCTCATAATCTAAACTAGCCTCTTCCAGCTTTTACCATCATATCCATATGTTCCTTTCCTTTCTCAGGAGTTTGTACACATCGCTTCTACTTTTATTCCAGTCACATGACCCAATTTAGCAGCAAGGGAAGTTGGGAAATGTAGTTTTCAGCTGTCCCGTCAAGTACTTAGCTAAAACTTAGAGTTTCTATCATTAAAAGAAGAAATTAAGAATATATACTGGGGGACATCTATCAGTTTCTACCACATTGCACTAGGGTTTGTGTACAACGGATTTGCAGAGGTGTAAAAATTCCAGGTTGAAGGCAGACTGCAAGCAAGCATGTATGATGCCAGTGGATCAACTAGTAAATGGGCATTTTAGACTTTTGAGGATTCTAACATGCCCTTTGTACTACACACAGGTACTATCCTGGAAAGACTATGCGAACAGTGTCAGCCATGATTGAAAAAATGCTAAACTGATCATTGTTTCATTGGATGGGGATGGAGGATTGGCACAGAGATCAGCGGGTAGTGTTAGAGCTATAGTCAGTAGTGGGAGGGAAAGAAGGAGACTTGTTAGTGAGGAAGATATGAATTTACTCCCCATACATAAGAGTTCTTCTCCTGGGAATGAAAAGAAATCCATCACTAATGGATGGTCCACTCATAGGGTACTATAGTGTCCCTTAGACGGACTATGGAGACAGATTTTATAGCCTAAGACAGATAGCCCCAGGGTGTGGAGCCCAGTATTTGTTGGGGATGGAGCGATGGTAGAACTAATTAAAGGGTTGCTATTTGAACCAAAATGATCAAGAATATCCAAGAAAAAATTGACAAGCAGACTGGATGCAATCAGTGGAATATACTGCCCACCAAGGAACCTATTCACGAGTGATCCGGAGGATCCTAGGCAACTCACTGGTGGGATCCCCACTCCTCATTCTAGCAAGAGACATGGCATTCACCACTTCTTTGCCTTATTTTTGAGATGAGGGCCTCACCTGTAAAGAGCTACCTTGAAAGGCAGGTTCTAAGTTGCAGATTGCCTGGTGACCCTGGCAGTGCAATGTAACACTGGGGGCCAGAAAAAGCACTCTGATACATCCCTCCCCTGAGTCAAGGAGAACAGGGCCAATTACTTGCTTAAATAAAGAGAGAAGGGAAGTAAGGAAAAGAAGGAGAAAATAAAAATATACATTCCTTTCTCAAAAACTTTATCCTTCCACACAACTTAAAGAGGGAGGAGGTAAAAATGGGACTGACCACCTTAAACACAAGCAACAATTTCAGGACAAAATGAGGGAGGGAGGGTAAAAAAAGGCAAGATAAGTGGGAAATGAAGAGGAAGGACTTCTAGGGGCCACGTGCTGTGAACATGGTGCTGGCTAACACCATGAAAGCAACAAAGCAAAGTATTTCCTCATCCTTTGGGATCTGAGGGTATTCGAGTCTCTGAGGAAGAGCAGAATCTTCAGGCATCAACTGAGCATCCTGGAAGGAGTGTTGCCATGGAGTGAAATAGCAGAGTTACCAGGAACCTCTTCAGGAGGGATCCAGAGTTATATTCCAGAGCTTTTCAACATTGATGGAGAATGAAGGAAAACCGGTACCTTTGTTTCCTAATCCCTTGGTTTCTCACCTGACTACAGAAGAACGTGGTGATGGGTGACGATATCCTACTTCTCCCCAGGGCACAGATTGGCCAGAAGGTCCATTATGGGAATCATGAACTCAGTGCTTGCTGTCCAGTAATGTCTGTGATGCTTACATACATTTTCCTAAAACAAGGATGCAAAAATAAAGTTAGACTTCTACTTGACAGCATATAACTAGTGAACAAAATTAAAAAAAAAAATCAAATGAATCTAAACTTTCCAAAAAGCCCAAGGAAAACAGATATCCCCAAACTTACATAAGCACTTGAAGAAAATATGGGAGAATATATTTATAATTTGCGGGTACAGAATACTGTCTTCAGTTCAGTATGAGCATCAGAAGTTAAAAAAGAAAAGAGTAGCATGTTTGACCAGATGAAAAACATAAAACATCTTCATGGTCAAAAGTATAAATGAAGTAAAACAGTTAAGTGATCGAAAGGAGAAAATATTTGTAACGTGAAGTAATGAAGGGTCAATATCCACTTTCCCCAAAGAACTCCTATAGAAATCAACAAGAAAAACAAACAAACAAAAAAACTTCAGTCGGAAAACAGGAAAAGGACACAAAGTGGCAGTGCACAGATCGAACACTAGGAATGGCCATACTCACTAATTCTCAAGCTTGAGCATTCATTTATTGAACAAATATTTAGTGAGCAGCTACTACATGCCAAGCATTATAATAGCTGTTGGAGATTCAGCAGCAAATGAAATTTACAAAGTTCCTCCCTGCCTTTTTGGAACTTAGATTCCAATGTGAGTGGAGTCACACAGTAAAAACTGAGATATACATAATACATCAGTGGAACAAGAGTAAGTAGAGGAGGGTGATAGGGAGTGACGTGGGACACGCTTGTTTAGAAAAGATGGTGTGATGGGTAATTTTATGTATCAACTTCACTAGGTCATGTGATGCCACTATATTTGGTCAAACATTATTCTGGGTGTGTATGTGAGGGTATTTTGGATGAGATTAATATTTGAATTGGTAGATTTAGAGCAGATTACCCTCCCTGCTTTTGGTGGGCATCAGCCAATCAGTTGAAGGCCTGAAAAGGACAAAAAGGTTGAGTGAGATGAATCACCTCCCGCTTGACTGTTTGAGCTGGACATTATTTTTTTTCCTGTCTTTGAACATGAAAAGTCAGCTCTTCTTGCGTCTTGAGCCTGCTGGTTTTTGGACTGGAACTTAGCTCCTGATTCTCAGGCTTTCTGACTTGGACTGGAACTATATCATTGGCTCTCCTGGGGCTCCAGCTTGACAATTGCAGAGCTTAAGACTTCTCAAGAGTTCCTGTTGTGGCTCAGTGGGTTAGGAACCCAACACAGTGTCTCTGAGGATACAGGTTCCATCCCTGGCCTCGCTCAGTGGGTTAAGGTTCCAGCATTGCTGCAAGCTGTGGTGTAGGTCACAGATGCAGCTCGGAGAGGGCATTGCTGTAGCTGTAGTATAGGCTAGCAGCTGCAGCTCCCATTCTATCCCTAGCCTGGGAACTTCCATATCCTGCAGGTGTGGCCCGAAAAAGAAAAGAAAAAAAAAGACATCTCAGCCTCCATATTGTGTAAAACAGTTCTCTTGATAGGTAGGTAGGTAGCTAGCTAGCTAGCTAACTAGCTAGATGATAGGTAGGTAGATCTACATATCTAGTTATATATGAATATGTAGAGAAGTGTGTATTTTCTGTGGAGAACACTGACTAATGCAATGGATAAAAAGAGTCTCTGATCAGGTGACATTTGAGTAGAAGAGACATGAAGTGTGAGGACGAGGTACAAAGATATCAGTGAAACAATGTCCTAGGCAGGGACAAAGGCTGTAAGGTGGTGTCTTCCCTAGAGGGGTCCACATTCAGCAAAGAGGCCAAGTGACTAAAGTGAACTGAGCACAGAGATGAGGTCACGGAGGCAGCAGGGGCCAGACCTTGAGGCCCTTACAGGCCACTGAAAGGACTTTGAGGGATTTTGAGCAGGGGAGTGACATGATATAATTAGTGTTTTTTTAAAGGATCACTGTTGTGTTGCGAATAGACTAGAATGGTGTCAGCTGCATGGGGATAGCAGAAGGGGCTCAGGAAGACCAGGCAGGAGGTGTGAAAAATAATCCAGTCAAAAGAAGATAGTGGCTTGGACCAGAGTGGCGTTGGTAAAGGCAGTGATAAGGGGTGAGATTCTGTGGGGCCTGAGAGAAAGGGAGGATTTGAGGATGGCCCCAGAATTTTGGCCTGAGGATTGGAAGAATGGAGTTGCCATTGACAGAGATGGGATACTGTGTCAGAAGAGCAGGGCTGAAGATCAGATCAGGAGTTTGGTTTGGACATATTAATTCCCTCCCATCTTAAATGTTTTTTCATCTGTATTTTATTTTATTTTTATTTTTGCTTTTTGGGGCCACACTGGTGGCATATGGAGGTTCCCAGGCTAGGGGTCAAATCAGAGCTACAGCTGCCAGCCTATGCCACAGCAACACCAGATCTGAGCAGCATCTGCAGTTTACACCACAGCTCACGGAAACGCTGCATCCTTAACCCAGTGAGCAAGGCCAGGGATCAAACCCGCAACCTCATGGTTCCTAGTCAGATTTGTTTCTGCTGCACCACGACAGGAATTCCTCATCTATATTTTATATATATCTTTTAAAATTCCTTCAAGTGAGGATTTTGATTTTGGATATTTTATTTTATTTTATTTTGCATTTTTAGGGCCACACCCGTGGCATATGGAGGTTCCCAGGCTAGGGGACGAATTAGAGCTGTAGCCGCAGGCCTCCGCCACAGCCACAGCAATGCAGGATCCGAGATGCACCTGTGACCTACACCACAGCCCACAGCAACGCTGGATTTTTTAACCCACTGAGTGAGGCCAGGGATCGAACCTGTGTTTCCATGGATGCTACTCAGATGCGTTTCCGCTGAGCACACGGCAACTCTGATTGTGGGTATTTTAAATTAAGTTAGTGTTGTCCATTAGACAATAGAGTATGCAGTTAATTTTGAGTACAAGTTTTGAGGTCATGGCTAGAGGCATAAATTTAGGAGTTATCAAATTCTCTAACAATGAAAGAAATACAAACTAAAACAAAATATTTGTTTTTCGCTCATGAGTTTGGCAAATTTAAAAAAATAAACAATATCCAATGTAGCCGAGGGTATGGAAAAATAAGCACTCCTGTATACATTTTGTGATGGTATGAATTGGTAGAGGCTTTGGGGGGTAATTTGGTAGTTTTAAGCGAGGTTAAAAAGGTGCATATCCTTTAACCCAACAATTGCACTTTTTTTTTTTTTTGTCTTTTGTCTTTTTAGGGCTGCGTCCGCGGCATATGGAGGTTCCCAGGCTCGGGGTGGAAATAGAGCTGTAGCTGTCGGTCTACACCACAGCCACAGCAATGCAGGATCTGAGCCACATCTGTGACCTACACTACAGCTCATTCCAATGCCAGATCCTTCCCATTGAGCGAGGCCAGGGGATCGAACCCACAACCTCATGGTCACTAGTCCAGTTTGTTAACCACTGAGCCATGACAGGTACTCCACAATTGCACTTCTTAAGTATGCTCCCATGTCTTCTAAGTATGCTCCCATGTGTGTGCAAAAATATGTTTATAGGATGTCCAATTTTGCATTGTTTGCAATAAAAAATAGACAGAGACAATGGGTATATTCAACGGCAAAACTTAGTTCCATTCCTTATTATTCAGTCAGCCTGAAGTCCTAGATTCCTGTTCAAAAGATGGACCATGTCATGATAATGATGATAATTAAAATATCTGTTACCGAACGCTTACTATGTGGCAGGTACCAAGCTAAATGTCTTATGTCTTATTAATTTAAATTAATTTTTGCTATCCATAGTCATTTCTTTTTTGTAGTCATTCATTCCTTCATGTAACAATTATTTGGGGGCACTTACTCTGGGCTAGTTCTGCCTACTAAATCCATCATAAAAATGGACTTACGTTCCCTGAACCAGTAATTCCTAATTTCTTTAGCATTACTGTCATCTTTGAGATGCTGATGAAAGCTACAGCGTCTGTCCCTAGATAAACACTCCTAATGTTTCCTTGCGGGATCACAGAGCACCTTCCTGAAGCTCCAGGAGGTCTGGGGACCCCAGACCAGTTTAAGATTCTCTGTTCAGGAGCAATGGTGTGGGAACACACAAAGGCAAGAGCAGGAGGTGGGGGGGGGGGTGCAGAGCCAGCACACCGTAATCTTTGGCAGGCCAGTTTCGGGGAGGAAAGTACCAGTTAGGGGAGTTCCTGTTGTGGTGAAGCGGAAATGAATCCCACTAGTATCCATGAGGATGTGAGTTCGATCCCTGGCTTCGCTCAGTGGGTTGAGGATCCGGCGTTGCCATGAGCTGTGGTGTAGGTCGCAGATGTGGCTCGGATCTGGCTTTGCTATGGCTGTGGCGGAGGCCGGCAGCTACAGCTCTGATTTGACCCCTAGCCTGGGAACCTCCACATGCTGTGGGCATGACCCTAAAAAGTGGAAAAAAAAAAAAAAAGAAAAAGAAAAAGAAAGAAAGTATTGGTTAAGTGCAGACATTGCTGCCAGGATGCTGGGGTCCCTTGTTGAATAGCAATGGTGCTATCAGGGCCATACCCTCCCATTCCCAGCATTCCTCTCCCCATCCTTCGAGGACTGGACAGCCTAAGTGTCTCTCCATTTCAACTCCAGCACTCACAAGGTCAAATGCAATTGGCCAGGACCCCAAGCCTTCTGCCCAGGTGGCTGGGGCGCCTCTCCCATAGCCTGGGTGTGGGGCTTGACAATGAATCCTTGTCTCCTTCTTTCTTTGCCACTTCCCCCCCTCCGCCCTTTGCCTGTGGAAGTTTCCATGGCAGTGGTCAAGCAGGCTACTAGGAAGCCTGAGAAGCCCCCAGACATTCACTCTCAAGATTGATCAGTGCTTCTATTTGGCCAACAACAGGCAACAACCCCCACCTCCCCAGTCTGTTTGGGTTCTCTAAGAAGCAGTTACTGAGATGGAGTTAGGAAAAAAAAAGACATTTATTGGGGGTTGATACCTGTGTAAGATAAAGAGGAAGGAGACAGGGGTGGGCAGGGAAGTCTCCAGGCGCATATCCGACACTGGTGAGAGGAAAGAAGGACAGAGCAGAGTTAGGCAGGCCTGTGATGTGGATCTGAATGTCTTGGCCAATTCAGGGAAGAGCTAAGGAGCAAGGATGGCCCATTAGAGAAGTTCTGCCAAGGCCTGAAATGGGCCAGGCTTTAGTATCCTCAATGTGTCAGTCATTGGCTAGCAGATGCCTCGGAAGAGAATGGCCTCAGCTCAAATATTGCAGCAGATCTTGCAGGCACTGCAGCTGGAGGCCATCAGTTCTTTTTTTTTTTTTTTTTTTGGCCATGCCCGAGGCTTGTGGAAGATCCCAGGCTAGGGATTGAACCCACGCCACAGCAGTTGACAACACCAGATCCTTAGATTCTTAACCTGCTGAGCCACCAGGGAACTTGGTAAATTTCTTTCTTTCTTTCTTTTCTTTTCTTTTCTTTTCTTTTCTTTCTTTCTTTCTTTCCTTCCTTCCTCCCTTCCTTCTTCTTCTTTTTCTTTCTTTCTCCTTTCTTTCTTTCTTTCTTTCTTTCTTTCTTTCTTTCTTTTTTTCTTTCTTTCTTTCTTTCTTCCTTCCTTCCTTCCTTCCTTCCTTCCTTCCTTCCTTCCTTCTTTCTTCTTTCTTTCTTATCTTTTTAGGGCCGTACCCACGGCATATGGAAGTTCCCACACTAGGTGTCGAATCAGAGCTGCAGCTGCTGGCCTACACCACGGCCACAGCAACACCGGATCCTTAACCCACTGAGCGAGGCCAGGGATCAAACCTGCATCCTCGTGGATACTAGTTGGGGTCTTAACTCGCTGAGCCACAACGGGAACTCCGAAGTGCCTGTAATTCTGATATCATGATAGTTAAGAATAATAAATGCCTGATTTTGAATACTGCTGCTGCCCCTGAATGGCCTTGGACTAGTGACTCTCCCAGCCCCAGTGTCCTCATTTGCAAAATGGTCATGACAGTAATACCTATCTCATAAGGCTATTGTGAGGTCAAATGAGATAACAATGCATGGGAGGTGCCTAGCCTAGCCGGGCACATATAAGTGCTCAATGACAGTCAGTTATGTTATGACTGTGTGCCAGACACAGTACAGTTGTATCTAACTTGGGCTTCACGATAAGCTTGCAATGTAAGTATCATTCTCTCCCTTTTATAGGTGAGGACGTGGAGGCTCTGGTAGGGGATTAATAATGCGTTGAAGGATCACATAGCTAGCAATTGGCAAGTCTGTAATTCACCTCCAGGTCTCTTTGACTCTGGAATCTGGACCTATTAGCTCACACCAAACTACCTTCTAGAGTTGTCTTTGGCTGCTGCCAAAGAAAGGGGCTCTGCAGGCTCATAAGCAGCATGGGACAGAAACAGGGTTTGGGAGGGTTCTCAGCCTGCTAGCAACTAGGTGAGAAAGTAGTAGTGGAATGAAAGCCACTTAGCACAGTGAATGGAAGTCAAAAGAATATATAATATATATTCATATATATATATTCCTATATAATCACACACATATATATATGATCAGTAAGATAGTTGAGTGGTTATATGCTGGGCTAATTTATATTCCACGATAAATGATATATATGGATTCACTTTCTGCAACTCCAATCAAACCTCTCCCATCTCTCACAACACAAAATATATGTCCGAAGAGGCAAGATGAGTAAGCCATTGTTTTGAGTTATGGTATTGTTCCAGCTGCTTCCAAACAAAATACAACAACCCCAAGAGACAAAAGCCAAGCATCTCCATGCTGAGTTGATGAGTTAACAAACTTAACTTGAAAGCGGAGTGCGGGGCCTGAGGGAATGACCTTGGAGAAGGAAGTTTGGATGGGATGGGAAGGGGAGTTTGAGGGGACGGCAGGGTAGGGCCAGAGCCTGCAATTCTGGGGACCTTGGGAAGCATGACAATGTGTGGCCCCAGAAGGTTGGGAGCAAGGGGCGCATGGAAGAGTGAGGCTCCCCCTGCCTCATTACTAGTTTTGCCACTGGTCTCCCAAAGATTTGTAAGCATATATATTTTAGCTGCAGTTCTCACTCTAAGATGCAAGGGCTTCCTTAACCACCATGCCTTCCCTTTCGGAGTGATGATGAATGTCCTGTCCAAGGGAGGCTAAAGATTCTGGTTTCTCTCCCCCAATTTGTCCCCTTTTATGTCCAGTTGTTTGGAAGGCAAAATTTCTCCAATGGCCCCTCTGCTTCCCCCCAACTAATTGCTCCTCTGGTCCCTTCCCCCAAGCTTGCTTTTTTTCCACCGGCAACATCCAGAGCCAATGAATTGTTATCTCTGAGACTGGAGCCAGACCGCTGGGAATCCTGGGTACCACTGATGGACAGATGAGCTTATTAGAAAAATCATTCCCAAAGACTCAGAGATGACACAAAAGGGTCGAGGGCAACAGAGAGCAGGTTGGCCACCGCAGGCAGCTCAGGGCTCCAAGGCGGGCCACAGCACCTGCATTTGGTAAGGGTTGCGGACTCCTCTTGCTGATTTCCTGCCTTTGAGTAAGAAAACTGGAATCAAGAGTGTTCCAGTCCGTTTTTTCCCTTTTACAGACTTCTCAAAAACACATTTGTGGGGAGTTCCCATTGCAGTGCAGAGGAAACGAATTCTAGTATCCACGAGGATGCCGGTTTGATCCCTGGCCTTGCTCAGTGGGTTGGGGATCTGGCATTGTCCTGAGCTGTGGTGTAGGTGGCAGATGTGGCTGGGATCTTGCGTTGCTGTGGCTCTGGCGTAGGCTGGCAACTGCAGCTCTGATTTGATCCCTAGCCTTGGGAACTTCCATATGCCTCAGGTGCAACCCTAAAAAGAAAAAAAAATTTGCTGATGCTAGCCTTGCTTTTCTTTAAGGCTTTAAGGCCCTGAATCTCCTTTTACAGTTAAAAAAAAAAATCTTTGTCCATGTCAATCTAATCTTAGTCTTTTGGTGGAGCTGGATGTCTTGCAAAGGCAGTGGCAATGTTTAGAATGTGTGTCTGGTTGTAGACAGCAGTCTGATTGATTGATTTTAACCTAAAAGAAAGAGAACTTGGGGAGAGGGAGAAGCCAATTACCAAGCCCCAAAATTGAACCATTGTATTTGTGCAGCACTTAGAACATTTCAAAATATGTTCACATTTGTTGTCTTATTTGATCCTTACAACCACCTCGTGGGCCAGGTTGGGCAAATCTCCATTCAAAAGCAGAAGACTGAGGCCCAGACTACGTGACTCGCCTAAAGTCACAAAGCAACATCAGGGACCCCGATGGCCTTAGAATATAGATCTCCATTGGGTCGGGTACCAGGATTTACACCTTAGAGACCACCATAGCCTTTGTTAAGCCAAGGGGATTGAATGCAGATATTCGGGGTGGCCAAGGAAGGAGGAAAAGGGAAAAACACATGAAATCGACTCAAAATAGGCTGAAATACAGCTTAGGTGGTATCAAATCATGTTCAAAAATGGTTCTGTTGGAGGTGTTCCTGTTGTGGCACAGTGGAAACGGATCCGACTAGGAACCATGAGGTTGCAGGTTCGATCCCTGGCCTTGCTCGGTAAGTTAAGGATCTGGCATTGCCGTGAGCTGTGGTGGAGGTCGCAAACACGGCGCGGATCCTGCATTGCTGTGGCTGTGGCGTAGGCCGGCAGCTACAGCTCCGATTTGACCCCTAGCCTGGGAACCTCCATATGCTGCAGGTACAGCCTTAAAAAAAGATGGTTCTACTGGAATGCTTCAGTTTTCTGCTTGGACATCTGAAGTAGGGCAGCCTCCTCCCTGTTTCAACTCCTTTTCACTGCCACACATCCTCTTCCCAGATTCTGCCTAAAGCCTAGCCTAAACAGCTGCTTTCGAAGCTTTGAACTTTGGGCACAAGATAAGGAATTCGAGGAAAACAGGGCTGCCCTTCATGGCCCCCCACAAATAGGACATGCGTGAGAGGAAGTTTTGGATCATTTCTAAGCCGGGATGATATCACTGACATGACATTTTTAGAAGCTGACCCTAGCCACCCCCCAGCTAGAAACTGATGGCGAAAATATTATGCTTCCTCTATTTTCAGGTCTTCCAAACTGCTGGTACAATCTATTGAGAAGTTGTGAAAGTCACTTCAGCAGGCTAGGATCAGCATTTTAAAAAGTTCAAGCGAAATAGAAAATGCCAGAAACACACTGCAAGTAGTTAGCATGACTTTTACTTGGACATATCATCTTTATTATTAAAGTATATATGTATATATTATGTGTACATATGTGTTTTTTTTTTTTTTTTTGCTTTTTAAGGCCTCACCCGCGGCACATGGAAGTTCCCAGGCTAGGGGTCCAATCAGAGCTATAGCTGCCGGCCTACACCACAGCCACAGCAACGCCAGATCCAAGACACGTCTGCGACCTACACCACACCTCATGGCAATGCTGGATTCTTAACCCAATGAGTGAGGCCAGGGATCGAGTCTGAAACCTCATGGTTCCCAGTCAGATTCATTTCCGCTGTGCCATATATGCATTTGTGTACTGAGTTGTGACATTTCACACTACTTACTGTGGGTTACAGCGAAACTTTGAAAGCCACTGGTCTAGAGGGTGCATACTTCAATCTCAGATGTACTCTCTATCCTCAGAGTCTCCATCTGACACATTATTTCAATATTCTACAGTTCCCTACCTCTCAGTACTTCTCTAGGAAGCAAGACTGACATACATGGCCCACTGATAGTCACTCAACATTCGTTTGTATTGAAAGATGCATTTGACAAAGGGCAAATATTTATTAATACAGCAAAGTTTGGTAGCAAGTATTTTGATGAAATATTTCTATTGTGCAGAGACAGCTGTTAAATAAAAAAGCCAATGATGCCCTGCCACTTCCCCGTAAACATGTGTGATTATGTTAAAGCACATCCACAATTATGCTTTCTACTATTAAATAAAATTATAATAAATATCAGCAAATGAAGTCCCTTCTACCAAATTTCCTGCATCACCAATTTCAGGCAAGTCAATCCAGCAATATTCCAGACTATAATAATTCCTGCTAGCTTCTTGGCTTTTATTTATTTTTTTACAGCCACACCTGCAGCATATGGAAGTTTCTGGCCTAGGGGTTGAATCAGAACTGCATCTGGGGCCCACACCATAGCCATGGCAGCACCGCATCAGAGCCGCATCTTTGACCTACACTGCAGCTTGTGGCAGCGCCAGCCCCTTATCCCACTGAGTGAGGCCAGGGATCAAACCTGCATCCTCAGAGACAAGGTCGAGTGCTTAATTAACCTGCTGAGCCACAACAGCTTCTTGGTTTTTATTTGACTTCTTGCTCCTTTTCCAAACACTGCACTTACCCTTTATCCTTATTGGGAGTATCTTTTTAGTCATACCACATATTACTCGGTAATATCCAAAAACTAGGAAAGCGCTATGATTCCAATTCACCAAGGTACTTACATGCTTACGAGCTAATCATGAAATGCAAATAACTTGGTGACAGTTTGAGTCATGAGTCATTAGCCTCTTAAGCTCACCCTCTTTTACTTCCACTAATGCCTATACATTTATACCTAAATAGCTTCCTAACCATTTTTATTTAGGTGAAATTCATTATTTCATCAATCTAAGATGCCATTGATTCTAAGACACATCAGTATTTTATGTACCCCTGAGAAAAGAAAGGTTGATTAAAGTATGCTTAAAAAGTGTCAATTTATGATATGCCAATTTCAGGGACAGTCAACTGTGGAAAATGTGTGCCTCTTTGAAGAGGTGAAATATCTTGATTTCAAGGGGTGTTGCCTCTTCTCACTCCTCTTCAAGTGCCTATGGATATATTTTTAATGTAGAATTAGTTAATGGGGCCATTTTTTTTGTCTGGAAATGAGCTGTCTTTTGGTTCCATTTTGGCTAGTTTTTCAAGGTTAAAACTTCCAACATCTCACCAGAAACTTCACTGCTACTTCAAACAGGTGATCTCAGGAATGTGAATATTTAGTAGGAAAAGAGAACAAGGGAGGCCATAGAAAAGACCCAAGTCCAAGTTGTCAACCATTGTTTTCAACATTCTAAATTTTAAAAAAATTTTGAAAACCTATATTGTAAAAATAGACAAACTATCTGTGCTGGAGCCTTAAAAATCAAAAGACCTTAAACCAAACTTGAGAAAACTTGTTACAAGGCAACTTTTATTTTATTTTTTCAAGTTACAAAAATAGGTGCTTGTCAAAAATAGTCTAGTCCATATAAGAGTAGTTCCAGCCATTTAAAAGTTACACAGAATTTGGAAAAAGCAATTCATATACAAGTCTTAAGACATTCAATTCATGAAGAGTATACAACCACTTAATTCAGTTATTGCTTAGTTATATGCAGCTTTTACTTGAGACTGTTCTCCTTAAGGGAAAGGGTGGTATTTGGGTGATCTGATTGTTACTGCTAATGCTGTGGTCTTAAAAAGCCAATCCAAATTCAGAATAAGCTCACTTTGAATAAAATATAATATGAAAATTTTAGTCAGTACTACAAGAAAGTGTGGTCCAAATTTCAGTTCCATCCTCTTCGCCTACTTCATTCTATTTTGTTAATATATCAGAAATGTAATGTATAGTTTGAGACGAGTAAATTACTGATTTTCAAATTAAGTGGACAGAAACATTGCATTGCAACATAGAAACAAAGCTGGCACATCTAATGTAAAAACATGAAAACAATACATTCCAAAATGGAAAAACGGTGAACATTTAAACACCAAGGCTGGATTTCTTTCTCTTTAGATGCTGAGACATAAAATGGATCAGTTGGTTCTTTTGAAGTGTATGGGCTTATGAAGCTCTGCTGTGCTCTATTTGCTCTAAAAAGACAAAGTGTTGGCCACACAATAGGAGCATGTTTTATAAAAGATCTATTTGCTCAATGCCTTACAGAGGAACAAATCGTAAGATAAAATAATTGTAACTTTAAGTAGTAAAAAGATTGTGCAGTTGACAGTGTAAACACAGGGAACAAATCACTCACTTTGGGGGTGGGTAATGCAGAAGGGACTTTTGGCCTGAAGTTAACTTGGAAGACTTAGAAGTTAAGGGTCCCAAAGAGAGCGATGGCTTTGTTTCCAACTTTCCTGTCAGACCCTGCTACTGGGTCAGGCTTATTGCTGACATCTTACCCCCCATTAAGTTCGTGAAGAAACTGAGACATATACTGGTGATGAGTGTGAAGTGAACTGGAAAAACCTTTAAAAAGAATTCTTAGAACCAAAGTGCCATTCACGACCATTTGGCAAAGATACGTATTACCTTGAGGACTTAAATCCTAAAATTAGGCTACATTTTTAGGAGGTAGAAAAACAAGTAGCAAAAGTGTACCATTTGGCCATCCCTCCTTACTCGTGGCTAACTTGCCTCGCTTACATTTCTCACTCCTCATCCTCCCATTAAAGCTATTAGTCCTACTACCATCCACTACCTAAAGTGACAGACCTGGAGCTGCCAAGAAAAAGCTTTTTTTTTTTAACAAGGTTTGCTTTTAAGCCACTGAGGGTACCCAACACCCAGGTATCCATCAAGGACATTTTTCTATCTCTCTAGTAGATTCATTCACTTCCTAAGAAAACATGCCAACATGAAAAACCCACATTACTTAACATCAAGCCTACTGACCATGTCTACATGTGAGTCTAGTATGTCAGAGTAGTTCTGTAAACCTAAATTAGTCATGTCTTTGTTGAACTGATTTGAAAAAGCTATATATTAAAACTACCTTACCAGTGTTTACCGAAAACAGGTATGCGCTGTTCTATAAAATTAACCTAATAATAACAACAAAAAACTCCACTTCCTCCCAGAGTTAACACTGTGCTGCTATCCCACAGAGTACTATAAAAGGGTTTCATTTTTGCGATATGCTGGGCTCACAGTGAGTATGCTAGCACGGAGATCGTGGGTTTAACGTTACTATCAGAATGTCATTAGTGAAAGGTATATAAGGCATGTAGAAAACTAGCATTAAAGCTCTTAAGGGCAATGATCCAAACTGGCAGCTGCTAGAAAAGGTGCTGCTAGGTAGAAAAAATAGTAACGAAATTTTGTTTCAGCACGAACTAATGCGTAGTGCTTCCACAATGAAACGCATTAATTCCCATACATTTCTGTTGCTGGAACTAATGGACCAAAAGAGAATGGACTTTTCCCCCCTCTAACTACTAGCCCAGTCTTGAAAACGGAAGCAGTCACTTGCAATCTTCCACACGGTGTTGTTAGGAGTCGACTGGGCAGTCAGCAGGAAGTTCTGGTTGAAGTAGTGCTGCTTGTTTCCATCAAACTTCACAGTTCCACTGGTCACAACAAGAACTGTCGTCTGGGCCTGAGTAGCCTGCTCTGGATCCACACAAAAAAGAGAAGAGGCTGAATTCTCTCTCTAAACAAGCAGGTTTTCAGGCTTAAACCAAAGTGCCTACACTTTAACACTAAAACAAGTTTTATAGCCTTTTTTTACTTTCAGTATAATCTTGAGCATGCATTTCCCAATGCTAGAAAACTAAAAAATCATTTCCAAGATATTATTTTCAGTCCAGAAAGATTGGGGGGGTCCTTTAAAGTTTCCAAATAAACAGCTTCTATCTGGTATAGGGCCCTTTGGTTCCTATATTTCATAATATTTCATTGGGTTTCTAATATAGCTTTGTCATATTTTGCTTCTTCGAGTATGGTTCTTCATAAAGGAAAATAAAGCATCTTAAAACTACTACTTAAAGCGCTTAGGACTCCACCTAGAGGTTAGTCTTATAAGCTGCATCAATTGACCTTAAATCATATTCTGTCTTGCCAAATCCTTTCACATAGTGGACTAAATTTCTGTGAAATTTTAATAGGTTATATTATATGGTAATAAAATACATTCCTCAGAGATATGACATAATTTTTCTTTAGAGACATTTCAAGGCACTGAAAGCAAGTATTTATTTAGGGAAAATAGATGGTTGTTCCTCTCCATCAACAAAAATCACATTAAGGCTGAGTTTGTCGTATGACTTATAATAAGCCATTAATCACTCCATCCCACCAAAACCTACTAGGGGACCTCTGGAATAAGATACATCTAAAGGAAGACGGAAAGTTTGATTTGACAGCTGAATTCTTCATATTTAACTTGCTCGAAAAAGTATTTCTACCACTGAGAGCCGCTAGCTGATTTTGGTGTTAAAACTCAGTGTTCACTAAAAGAAAACCAAGGAGCTAACTTGAAAGACCATGATCTTACCATGAACTGGCTGGCAATCTAGCATGTTGACCTGGAACTCACTAGAAGGCAACATCTCAAAAAAATTAGTCAGGGCTTCCAGCCCTGTAACAACATTTCCATTCCATATTAAAGTGGCTTTGTCCAGATACAGCCTGGTTAGTGCCTAGAAAGAAAGAAAAAAATGGGAAAAAAGGAAAAGATTTTTGTTTCTGCGTAAGCATTTTATAGGGCTGGATCGAGAGGTTACAGGTGGTTTCTAAACATTTTTATAGTTCTTCCTCCATCTCTACTTCCCTTGCCCCTCCCACCGGAAGACAGTAATGTTGGCCTTAAATAGCTATGATCCTATTCTCAATAAACTAGGCAGCTAGCTAAACACTTTTTTCACATTTCACTTTAGCCACAACGAGAAAACTATCAAACCAGAAAGTTTTTTTTTTTTAAGTTTTGCTTTTGGATTACAATGAATTAAATGATCACAAGTTTCAATCCCATGCAGCCCCAAATCAGTTTCAACCTCCTTTTTCTAATTCTGTGCATTAACAAAGGCCCTACCTTTATACTTCAATCCTCGTGTTTAGATACACGAGTCATTTAATGTTTGAACCAGTGAATGCTGTATGTGTTAGGAAGAATTAGGTTCCTTTTACCACTACTGAAATAGCATGTTTACTTCAAAAGAATCAAAAATACTTGCTAAAGCAGAGTCTTTCATAAGTAAGTTCTTTAACTTCAAACAAGGCAGAATTCAACAGTTAACTCTTTAGTCACGGGAGTCAGTCACAGGAATTTAGTGTATCACAGGACACATTATTTGCTGAGCTCTAAAAATTTAACTTAAAGGCCCAACACTTATCTGGATTCTAGAAATGAACTATGTTGCTTTCTTTTTTCTTTTTTTTTTTTTTTTGCTACTTTGGCTTTGAAAGCACCAAGGCACAATAAATGTCCATTGTCCTATCTCTTGCCCCATCCCATGTCATCAAACATCAGTTATCACGAACTTTTTTAATCTGTCTTAAAAAATAAGTTTTTAGAGATAGTAACTCCTGTACCTGCAGCATAGACAAAGTTATCTAAAACATAATCCTAGGCCGATAAGAGGCATAAGCAAGACTCTCCAGACCACTGAAATAGTTACTTAGAAGATATGGCTCAGGGATAAGTCACAACGAAAAAAGTTGATGAAGTGAGAACTTGCTCTGTTGAAGACTAAAAGTATCCAAACCACATGGATTCTATTTGTGAGTGCCAGCAATAGCTGTGAGCTTTAACAAAAAAATTACCTATTAATATATGAAATTGAAGGGACAAATTAGGGAACATTCCCTGTAATGGCAGACCCCTGTACTAGCACTAATACTATCTTAACCATATTGGTTAAATGATGGGGCTAAGAAAATGCAACATATTTAAGTGAACGTATGCTGCATCCCATGTTAAGTGCAATATTTAAATAATTCTCACTGTCACCCTAAAAATAGAATGAGGTTAAGAGAGGTTAGCAACTTGCCCAAGGTCACAGAGCTAGGCAAACACAAAGCTGGGATATGATTCCAGAGTCCACACTTCCATAATACCACACTAATGTACTTTTAAAGAACACAGCTGTCACTTAGGCAAGTCAGAGGAATGGCTGGCTCAAAAAAAAAAAAAAATACAGAACTGTTACTCAATAAACAATAGTTTACAACACTTACCCGTCTTCTTTTATCCATTGTCTCATAGTAAATATTGACAAATTCCTCAGCAGCTCTGCATGCCTGATCTACATAAGTTTTAAAATCCTACAAGAAAAACTTCATTAAAATGTACATTACCACTCCTCCAACCCCCTCACAAACACGAAATCACCAAGAGAAGTTGATGATTTATTTCATTTTGTAGCTCCATATATAGCCCACATTCTTCCATATAAATTTGGATATTTTAAAGATTAGGGCTCAAGTTCCCATTTTTTTTTTAATGCACTATTTTATAGGATGTATCTTTAGGGCATATTTGTCCTTCATTAGTGAATTTCACCTTTTTCTCGGTCTAAATATAAATCTATTATCTTTGCTTGGCAACTGGCACTTTAGGCTTCCAACATTTTACAAAGCATTCACTTTAATAAAAATGATGCTGTCTGAAACTTAAAAAAAATGTGTGTGGGGGGGTGCGAACTGCCACTGGATAAGTTAGGAAGTGTTGAGTTCTCTTTTCAAGCGGTAAGTTTTTCAAAAGTTGCTGAATGGGGAAAAAAACTGAACAAGTTCAAGGAACTGCTTGAACTACTAGATACCTAGAAAACTTCCTCACAATACATAAAAATTCACCGGCGTTTGTAAAGAACTTTAAAACCGAAGAAAAGAAATGTGGTGGTATTCTCCCGCAGGAAGATTAAGTACTTTCTTCCCCAGGCATTTACCAGCCCAGCCTATTATTTGAATTAAGAACCAGTTCCGTTTCTGTCTCAGGTAATTGAAAGTTATTTAGAAAATCAAACAGCAAAGAATAGATTACAAGCCGTAAGCAACAGACCCCAACGTTCCCGCCTCCACCTAGCTCCCATCTCGGGGTCCTTTCCTGGATCGCAAAGCGACTGCACAGCCCTGGGCACGGAGGGTCAGGGGTCGAGGATGGTGGGGGACCGCAGAGAGCGGGCCCCGCCCCCGGCGCCTGGCGCGCCATGACCAGATTCGCCGCTTTACCACGTGACCAGCAGACAGCCCGCCCCAGAGCCCCGCCCCTCAGCCACCCGCGCTCAGGCACCCTGCCGCGGCCGCCGCACTCACCACGGACATAGCCATCGGGGAGCCCGAAGCACCCTGTTCCAGCAGTGGCGGCGTCACTACGTCTTCTCGTGTCCGGCTCCCACGGCTGCGTGAGGGTCAAATACTTAGAAAGAAAGCGAAACCCGCCAAACGCACAGAATTCTCTGCCCGCCCATTCTCCCCCGGAAGTAGCTCGGTCCGTTGTTAAAAGCACCCCGATGTACCAACCTTAAGTCCAAGTCTCTTCAGTTCCGACCGTACCCTCCTGTCTGCCGTATGTGCTCACTTGTTTGATATTTATTAACTTAGTTTCGAAAAAAAAATCACTTTGTTTTTGTTAAGGTACAATCTCAACAAAAGTATCCATTTCGCCAACCCGCCTAGAGACAGCATAAAAGATCTACTTAAAGCGTCCAATGGTGGGGGCTTCTTTGCTTCAGGAGGCGGGGCCAGTGCTAGCTAAAAGCCAATGTGGATTGTGAGGACACTGGCCAGATCTGTAACCAATAGGAAAAGTGGGTGGAGCTTGGGGAAAAGCGGGCAAACCTACTGCGCATGACTGGTAGACAACGGCTCAGCATTCTGGAATGTTCTGGAAGAATCGATCCACACTGCATTAAAAGCCAATGTCTCCTTACTATTCCTAAAATTATTGACTATTTGATTTGGCACTATTTCACTGGAAAAGGCTCAGTCCCTTCATTCTGGGCTGCATTTTCAAGTGTCTTGCAGACCTCAAATGAAGGTTGGTTTCTAGTAAACTAGCCATTAAACACTTTCCACAACCTACTCCCTAAAAATAGCTAAAATTTTACCGGCTGGTTATCAGGGAGGAGGGTACTTTTCTAAGCATTTTAACCCACATTCACTTAATCACTTACAATAACGATCTGAGGTAACTACTTCTGTTACATAGTTAAGACATAGAGTGATTACATAACCCCCTTACAGTCACAAACTAGTTGAGATTCAAGCTTAAGCAATTTAATTACCCCTGCAACACGCCCCAGCATCCTCCAAAACCGCTCATCTCAAAGCCCCCAACAATTTCTGGGTGGTCAAATCGATCCGGTATCGCCACAGACTTACCATGAATGGCTGGTATGTGGCTCCTCATGAAAATGGTCACTCTTTCCATGGGGTCTTTCTCTGTCTCCCTGAAACCAGTCTCTTCTGAATTTCCTCATACTTTTATCTGATTTTTCCCTCACTCTCCTTTCTTCACCTAGCTCCAACTGCAGCGAACTTCCCGCTGTACACTATGCAGCCTCCTCTGCTCCCCTCTTACTGGCGTCACTTCCGGTGGCGTCTCCCATTTAAAACCTCCCTCCCACGTGATCTCGATTGATACTTGTATGCTGACGAACCTCAAAACACATCTCCAGCCCCTCCTTCCCGCCGCTTTTCTGAGTTCCAATTCCACGTATGTAGTTTCGCTAAGTATGAAGACGTAAATACGCTACAGGTTTATCAAACTTGCAGAGTCCAAATTTAAAGGCATTATTTCCTCTGCACTTAGAATCTTTTGTATTATTTCAGTCATCTACGCTTGAATTCTTGGAAATTTTTTTCTTTGGTATCCCCCTGCCCCCCATCCCATCGTCATAATTCATTATTCATTTCAACGAATATTTACTGAACACGTACTGTGGGTCAGGCATTGTACAAGGTTCTTGATATATAGTGGTGAACAAAACAGGCATGATCCATACCCTCATGAAACTCACAAGGTAATAGGAGTGATAGACGATAAACAAAAATGAATTATAGAGGAGTTCCAGGTAACTTATCCAATTCTTCCCACTCTTTAAAGAAATTCTCTCTCTCTCTCTTTCTTCTCTTTCTCTCTCTCTCCTCTATACACACATTTTGACTTTGCTCTATTCTCATTTCCCCTCAATTTTCCCAATCTTTAAAGACTTACCTTGGTTTGGTCTGAATTTATCTTTCCAGACTTCTTTCCCATTATTCACCAACACTGGCAAAGTTAACTACTACTGTTTACCGAAAATGACTTGTGTTCACTGCTTTATAGGTGACTGCTTTTTTAGTTTGAGAGCTTAGAATGTGTCTGGCCTTATTATGATTTCATACAATCCTCACAACACCCAAAGAGAGAAACATTATTATCTAAATTTATAAGAATTTAAACTTAGGTTCAAAGAGGTTAAGTTGGACAAGATGACACAGCTAGTGAAGCCAGGATTTTAACTCGCAACTAACTGTTTATCCCCAAATCTTTGTTCTTAGATACTCCGCTATCATGCATTTGCTTACACTATGCTTATTTTGGAATATTTATTCTCTTCATTTACGACTGCCCTTCAGGGAGGAGGACAGGTACAGCCTCCTCCATGGAGCCTTCCCTCATTTCATGTTGCCAGAACCCTAAGGGATGTGACCTGTCCTTTGGCTACGGGGCATGCCTGTTGGTGTGGGGCAATAATGCTGGGGACTAAAGGAGTATTGTGAGTACTGAAAAGGGACAACTGAGATAGAAGTGGAGGGAAGACTTAGAGTTTTGCACTGAATATTTGCACAAAACTCTGTACACTTTTATTGATGTGCTACAAGGAGGGGAGGGTGGGTAAACTGATAACAAGAATAGAGTAGGACTCGAGGGGCCTTCCTGGGGACAGAACACCCTGCATCCCCTGCCTCTGGTGTGTAGAAAAGCTTCAGCATCCTAGCCCTTCACTGAGTTCCAAACAGTAAATTTAATCAGAGAAATACAAACAAAGGAAAATAGTCAAGCAATACATGAGGTTAGCCATAAAAACAAAGTTAAAGACCTTTGGGTCCTCCTTTAGGGCTATAAATAATATCTGGAGCCATATCCTTGAGCTGCTTAGAAGATACTAAAACCCCTACCAGATGGAAGAAGTTAACCTCTAGCCACCAGCATGTAGACTCCAGACCAGTTGAAACCAAAAGGCTGTAAATGTTGATTCCTGAAACACCACTCAGTTGCCTCATCACCAACCAATCAGAAGAATGTCCATGATCTGATCAGGCATATTGCTGCTCTCTCCCTCATGTTGCCTTTAAAAGCCCTGCCCCAAAGTCATCAGGGAGTTTAGGTTTTTTTTTTAGGGCCATACTTGTGGCATATGGAATTTCCTAGGCTAGGGGTCCACTCAGAGCTGCACCTGCCAGCCACAGCCATAGCCACAGCACGCAGAATCCAAGCCATATCTGTGACCTACACTGCAGCTCATGGCAATGCCAGATCTTTAACCCACTGAGCGAGGCCAGGGATTGAACTTGTATCCTCGTGGATACGAGTTGAGTTTGTAACCCACTGAGCCACAATGGGAAGAGAGAGTTGAGGTCTTTTGATCATGAGCTATCCATTCTCCTTGCTTTGCCATGAAATAAGTGCTGAACTCTCTCCTTCACTACAACCTGGTATCAGTAGATTGACTTTGCTGCATGTCGGGCAAATGGACCCAAGTTTGATTAGGTAACAAACATAGAAAGCAATGCCAGGTTCTGGTTAGTCAGAGCAATGACTTTTACCATATGGAAACTATGTTTGGGGAGACAAATGGGAACTAGGTGAATAATACACAGAATTGGTCTTCACTAAATAACTGAACATGTGCAAAAAAGTGGAGAGAGTTACTAGGAAAAGTGTGAAAGGCCTTTTTTTTTTTTTTTTCTGGGACACAGAATTACATCTTGGTTAAGCACATCATTGTTGGTATCAGTTGAGTTTAGATCCTGGCCATGCCACTGAGCAGCTCTGCGACCTTGGCCAAATTATCTAACCATCGCATAACTCGGTCTACCAATCCATAAACTGAAAATAATAATATTAATGCATAACATTGTTGTGAGAATTAGATGAGACAGTGCCTGTCATACAGTCCATGCTAGAGGAATATTATTTTCCTACCCATGGCAGAGGAGATTATGCTGCCACCTTTTTGAGAATACAAAGTTGGGACAGATTAGATTAATTTCGGTGTTATTAAGAGGCATCGGTATGGTTCAGGATAGGGCTGGGGGGCCTCAAGTTACCAGAATGTTTGAGCAATAAATTGGGTTAATTAGGATTCCTTGTGACTATTCTGTGCAGCCATTTCTCCTGGTCAAGTGTAGACCTAATGAAAGTAACTATGTTTGGAGTTACCAACATCCCTATCTGAACCTTCATGGTCTTCTTGACTTGAGAAGGACTAGTCTAGACCAATCAGGGAAGTGATCTGAGTGGCCAGCCCCTTCTCCTCAGGTCTCTAATTGGCAACCAATCCGTTCATATTGTCTCTTGCTCTACCAACTAACTTAGCCAGGCATCTTTGGCCTGTTCACATTGGATAGTGTTTTATTTATTTATTTATTTTTGTCTTTTTTTTTTTTTTTTTTTTTTTTTTTTAAGGGCTGCACCTGTGGCATATGGAAGTTCCCAGGTTAGGGGTCAAATTGGAGCTGCAGATGCCAGGCTACACCACAGCTACAGCAACGCGGGATCCAAGCTGCATCTGCGACCTACACCACAGCTCATGGCAATGCTGGATCTTTAACCCATTGAGCAAGGGCAGGGATTGAACCTGCATCCTCATGGATAATAGTCGGGTCTGTTACCACTAAGGCACAACAGGAACTCCCCAGATAGTGCTTTTAAAAACAACTTTATTGAGATGTAATTCATATACCATACAATTCGCCTATTTAAGGTGAAGCATTGAGTGGTTTTTAGTATATTCACAAAATTGTGCAAGCATCACCATGAAATTTTAGAATATTTTCAATGTCCTGAAAAGAAATCCCTTTCCCATTAGCAGTCATTTCCCATTTCTCTTTCACCTCAGCTCCTGGCACCACCAATGTACGTCCTACTTCTATGGATTTGCCTGTTCTGGACATTTCATACAAGTGGACACATACAGAATGTGGTCCCTTTTGTTGTGGCATGATGTTTTCAAAGTTCATCGATGTTGTAGCATGTATCAGTACTCCATTTCTTTTCATTTCAGAATAGTATTCCACTGTGTTGATATAACATTTTATTTATTCATTAATCCATTGATGGACATTTGGGTGGTTTCCATTTTGGGGTATTATAAATAATGCTTCTATAAACATTTGTGTACAAGTTTTTGTGTAGGCATGTTTTCAGTTCTCTTGGGTAGATACTTAGGAGTGGAATTGCTGGGTCATATGGATTTACAGAGGCCCACACACTGCTATTTCAGAAGCCCTGCCTAGCCACCACTTATGCATATCTTTCAAAAGATATTAATGTGGTCTAATATCTCTTGTTATTATTATAAGTTTTTTTTGGATGGACCCGTCGCATGTAGAAATTCCCAGGCCAGGGATCGAACCCAAGCCACAGCAGCTGCTGAAGTGGCAGTGCTGGATACTTAACCCTTTGCACTGTAAGGGAACTCCTGCCTTTTATTATTTACATATTTATATTCTCTACTAGATTTTAAATTCCTGGGGCTAACATTATGTGCTTTTCATATATTAAACATTCACTTGTACCACTAGCATTGAGTAAGAACCTTACATGGAATACGTGGTTAAGAGTGAATAACCAAATGAAACTCCCTCCTCCTTTATCCCCATTCTGAATCCATTCTCAAGGAAGTGAAGATATGACCTAATTTCTTATAAAGGGAACTTTTTCTTCCTATCATGATAGAAGTGAGAGAATAATCCATTTTCACCTCATTATTTTTCAACTGCCTCCTCTATGGGGTGTTCACAAGTCTTATCTTCAGGGTAGAACAGTTCTTTCAACTCTCTGCTGGAAACTTCTTTTTCTTCAAGTAATTATTTTCAGAAGCAAAATGTACAATAAGGCTTTTATATTGGTTGAGCTCTCAGGTTTGGGGAAGTCTTGCAACATTCTGGCTCACACGGTCCGAAAATTTCTTAGAAATGTGAATTATCATTGTCGAGACATCATAATGTAAGGTACAGGCAGGGCATAGTTTAATTAACAAGATGAGAAACTAAAATCTGCACATTTTCTTTTTTCTCTTCTTTTTTTTTTTTTTTTTTTTTTGCTTTTTAGGGCTGCACCTGCAGCATATGGAAGTTCCCAGGCTAGAGGCCAAATCAGAGCTGCAGCTGCTGACCTACACTGCAGCCACAGCAACAGCAATGTGAAATCCGAGGTGCGTCTGTGACCTACACCACAGCTCATGGCAATGCTGGATCCTTAACCCAGTGAGTGAGGCCAGGGACCGAACCCAAATCCTCATGGATACTAGTCAGATTTGCCTCCACTGAGCCACAATGGGAACTCCTACATTTTCTTACCTTACTCGGCTCTATTTAAGAAGCCTCCTTCCTACTACATGTCTATTTTTTTCTTAACTTCTTCCTCCTGTCTAGTTCCAACCTTTTTTTTGGCTCCCGTGAATTCGGTAAAAATAAATAAAAAGTTCTCCCCTGCCAAAAAAAAAGGTAAAGAGAATGTTGCTAGGGGCTTAATGTAGTCACTCAATTTTTCTCTATTTTCTTTACCTTTAAGTGTATGTTTTCCTGATATTAACATAGATCTACAAAAATTTTTGTTAGTCTTTGCCTGACAAAACTTTTTCTCATCATTTTAGTTTCAACCTTTAGGTGTGTCTTTTGTAAATTACACATAGCTAGAGTTTCTGTTGTGGTTTAGCGGGTTAAAAACCTGACGTAGTGTCCATGAGGATATGAGTTTGATCCCTGGCCTTGCTCAGTGGGTTAAGGATGAAGCGTTGCCGCAAGCTGCAGCATAGGTTATAGATGTGGCTCAGAACTAGTGTTGCTGTGGCTGTGGTGTAGGGTGTGGTGTAGGCCAGCAGCTGCAGCTCCAATTCAACCTGTGACCTAGCCTGGGAACTTCCATATTCAGCATGCGCAGCCTTAAAAAGAAAAGAAAAGAAAATTGCATATATCTGGGTTTTTTGGTTGATAATCTGTATTTTTAAAATGATGCGTAATTTGGAGTTCCCATTGTGGATCAGCAAATTAGGAACCTGACTAGTATCCATGAAGATGCAGGTTTGATCCCTGGAACCGCTCAGTGGGTTAAGGATCTGGCATTGCTGCAGGCCGCAGCGTGGGTGGCAGATGTGCCTCAGATCCCGAGTTGCTGTGGCTGTGGCTGTGGCTGTGGCTGGCAGCTGAAGCTCCAATTCAACCCCTAGCCCAGGAAATCCGTATACCACAGGTGCAACCCTAAAATAAATAAATAAATAAATAAATGCAGACAAATATGAGCGAAGTATCTCATATGAAAGAGAGAGATCAAAGTAAATAGCAAGAAAAAGGAGATGTATAATTTACCTTCAGTCATGTTCATAAAGCTTAAGTGTACTGCTTCATGTATTTTATGAAAGTATACACACATATGACTAACCACCAAATACATCAAAACAGAGAATATTTTCAGAGACCCAGAAGGCTTCTTTCTGTCCTCTTTCAGTCAGTACTTCCCAAAGGTAACCACTATAGTGACTTTTATGATTATAGTTAATTTTTGTTTTCTTTTTTAGCCAACCCCAAGGCATATGGACATTCCTGGGTCAGGAATCACATCCGAGCTGCAGCTGAGAACTATGCCACAACTATGGCCACACCAGATCCTTAACCCACTGCACCGGGCTGGGGATTGAACCTGCATCCTCAGCAGCGACCCAAGCCACTGCAGAGACAGTGCTGGGTCTTTAACCTGCTGCACCACAGTGAGAACTCTTAATTATATATGCTAACGTCTTAGTTTGTTATTTCTCATTGTCCTGCTCCTCTCGTTTCTCTTCCTCTACCTTATTTCTTGCTTCCATTTGATATTAAAAAGTATGTGTCTGTTTATCTCAACTACTTTGTATTTTCTATTTGGAAGTTAAATGCTATGCTTTTGTTCTTTCAGTGGTTACCTAGAAATGTTAAGCATATATAATGAAGTTTAGTAAATCAATGTATTTGCCATTCTCCCAAATGATGCAAGGACCATAAAACACTTTAACTCAGATTGCCCTATTCTGACTTATAGAAATACTTATTGACTCGAATTTTCTTTTTTGTCTTTAGGGCTGCACCTGTGGCCTATGGAGGTTCCCAGGTTAAGGGGTGAATCGGAGCCATAGTTGCTGGCCTACACCGCAGCTACATCAACACCAGATCCAAGCCTTGTCTGCAACCTACACCACAGCTCATGGCAACGCCACTTAACCCACTGAGTGGATTGAATGTGTGTCCTCATGGATACTAGTCAGGTTTGTTACTTCTGAGCCACAATGGGAACTCCTTGACCAGCCTTTTGGTTGTATATTTTTACCCCACAAATTAGACATTATTATTGTTTTATACATTTAATGTTTATTTTGGCTTACTTGCATATTTACTACTTTCTAAATTTATCAGACCAAAGGGAAGGAAATGTAAGTTCGACTAAAGCAAATAAATTGAAAGAGGTGAACTCTCTCAGGATTTAGGACTGAATGTGATGAGACACAGACAGTTGAGATTGACACACAATGGGAGAAAGGAGGACTATTTTTAGAACCCAGGTGATTGGCTGAATTTTTATTATACTCCTTTGCTCAATTATATTGTACAAATGGAAACCGAAGTAGCCCAATTATATGATAATATCAGAAAGAACATATGCTATAGACACAACCTGTCTTTCCCATGAATTCAAGAACCCTATCAGGCCTGGATGCTGGCAGAGGGTAAAGGCCATATGGAATGGGTGGTGGAAGAAAGCATCTTTGATTAGTAACCTAAGCAAACTACAAAAACACAGATTGTAGCTGCTATGTTTCAGGTCACTTTTTTAAACCCCCCCCCCTTTTTTTTTTTTTTGCCTTTTAGGGCTGCCCTTATGGCACATGGAAGTTCCCCGGCTAGGAGTCAAATCAGAGCTACGGCTGCCGGCCTACACCACAGCCACAGCAACACAGGATCTGAGCTTCATCTGCAATCTACACCACAGTTCACAGCAACGCTGGATCCCCGACCCACTGAGCGAGGCCAAGGATCGAACCCACATCCTCATGGATACTAGTTGGGTTTGTTAACTGCTGAGCCACCAAAGGAGCTTTCAGCACATACAATTTTTTATTTCCATTTTATAAATGAGAAAACTGAAAGTCATGGAATTGATATTTTTTCAGAGTCTCTCTTACACCCTCTTCCTCATCTCTCCTCTTGGCTGGATAGGGAGGGCAGGACAGTGTTCTTCATGGAAGTTAAGAACATGGATTCTGAAACAAGACTGCCTAAATCCAAATCTCAGTTTTACCATTTGCTTTCTCTGTGACCTTGGGCAAGTTACTTGACCTTCTGTGCTTCAGCTTGTTCTTTAGCAAAATGATAGTAAGATGAAAATGATATTCTCTAAGGTTCTGGCAAGTACTGAATGGATTACTGTATGGAATGCACTTAGAACAGTGCCTGGCATTTAGTAAGGACCATAAACACATTCTTTTTTGCAAATCTCCAAATCTTGGCATGCCCCAGAGCTCAGTCTAAGACCCTCTTCTCTTTTCTAACCACACTTCCATTATGACTCTAAGATTTCTTCCTCCTATGACCCCTATTTCCCATTAGTCTGGTTTGTTTTCTTCAGGGTACAATCTGAAATTATCTTATTTATTGCTTTGTTCATGTATTTATCATCTGTCTCCCACACTGGAATGTAAGCTTCAGGAAAGCAGGACTTAGTCTTGTTCATTGCAGAATCCCCAGGGACTAGAACAGCACCTGTCACAAAGTTGACGCTCAATAAATATTTACTGAATGAGAGAATAAACTTATCCAAGTGAGTGGCAGATACAGATTTCAAACCCAAGTCTGACTGAGGCCAATGGCCATGCTCTTCATCACCATGCTATATAGTATAATAGCTATGAGACTAGGAAGGAGAAGGTAGATGGAAAAAATATTTAAGAGGTAAAATTGAGATAACAGCAGCTGGTTTGATAGCAGTGGAGGTAGAAGTGGGAGAAGATTTTGAGTCAGATATGATTTTGAGGTTAAGCCTAGAGGGCACCAAGCTATGGATTTGGGTGTCATTCACTTACAGGAAATGGCTGGAATGATAGCAAATACCTACAATGAAGGGAATTGGAGGAGGAAAGGGACAAGGCAGAGAGAGGGAGAAAATAAGGAGAAGGGACATATTATGGTCCCAATAGGAAACAGATGATACACTCAAAATAGGAAAATTCAGGAAGGATGCAATAAAGAGATTATTTATAAAGGTATAGGCAGGGTGTAGCAAAACCACAAGGGATGACATTATATGTTGGAGCTGTTAAAACCCCTAGGCTGGAAGGAACCAGGGAAGGAAGGGATTACAAGAACTCAAAAAGATTCATGTAGGGAGTTCCCATTGTGGCGCAGTGGAAATGAATCCGACTAGGAACCATGAGGTTTCGGGTTCAATCCCTGGCCTCGCTCAGTGGGTTAAGGATCCAGTGTTGCCGTGAGCTGTAGTGTAGGTCACAGATGTGACTCGGAGCTGGCATTGCTGTGGCTCTGGCGTAGGCCGGCAGCTGTAGCTCCGATTCGACCCCTAGCCTGGGAACCTCCATATGCCGTGGGTGTGGCCCTAAAAAGAAAAGAAAAAAAAAAGATTAATGTAATGGGACCACTCTGAAAAGAAATGTGACCTTTGGTAGATGGACACAACCAGCTCCACGTGACCCCACAGGAAAGAGATGGGGTAATAAACAGCCTAACCTCACTCCTCCATCTCTTTATGATATCCTACCATGGACCCCCAGTGGACAGCTATAACTAGACATTAACTAAAGGGCAGGATGCCTGTTGATGTAATCCACAAAGGTCAGCTTTTCCAGGAATGAGAGCTGGGGGGAGAAAAGTAGAGGGATGGATCTGGAGGAGCAAGTGGAAGTTATCGAATGCAGTCCACTGCTTATGCCCCTCAGTGTCCACGCATCCTTCATCTAGATGAAGAGTTTATACCATGAGCATAGAGACACACACAGTCCCACCAGTTACTGGTGACCACAGAGTGATGTCAATTCAGGCAAATTTCCACCTGAAACCTAAAACAACGGTAACCACTAGTGCTCTTCACATAAGGTAGTGGGGATAAAAATAGGGTTAAGGAGTTTCCTGCTGTGGCTCAGTGGAAACAAATCTGACTAGTATTCATGAGGATGTGCATTCAATCCCTGGCCTCACTCAGTGGGTCAGGGATCCAGCGTTGCTGTGAGCTGTGGTGTGGGTCGCAGGTGCACCTTGGATCCCAAGTTGCTGTGGCTTTGGCATAGACTGGCAGCTGTAGCTCCCATTGGACTCCTAGCCTGGGAGCCTCCATATGCCACAGGTGCAGCCCTAAAAAGAAAAAAAAAAAAAGTATGTGCTTCACAAGGCTATTGTGAGGATAAAATTTTATAGTGCTTGCGAAGTACATATCACAGTGGCTGTCACCTAGTAGCCATTTGATAGATGGCAGCTACTATTATTTCTTGTAGACTATTGTAATATTTTCCTAACTGGCCTATCTGACTCCTCTCCAGCCGTACCCTTCCCCTAACCCAAACCATACAACCAGCTCAGAGATTCCCATTTACCTCTATGCAGTGGTGCCATTGTCATCTTCCATACTGCTTACCTGCTCAAAATCTTTCCATGGTTCCCAATTGCCTACAGCAGGGGCAGGTTGATGTTTCATGTAAACATCCAGACAGTAAGCATTCTCAGGCTTTGTGGGCTATCTGTTCTCTTTTGCACTACTCATCCTTGCCATTGTATAGTAAAAAACATTCATAGAGAATACATAATACAATGAGTGTGGATGTGTTCTAAGAAAACTTTACCTACAAAACCAACCCTGGAGAGGGCTGGATTTGGCTCATAGGCCAGAGTTTTTCAACCCTTGGCCGAGAGACTTTTTTTTTTTTTGTCTTTTTAGGGCTGCACCCACGGCATATGGAAGTTCCCAGGGTAAGGGCTGAATCGGAGCTGCAGCTGTCAGTCTACACCACAGCTCACAGCAATGCCAGATCCTTAACCCACTGAGTGAGGCCAGGGATTGAGCCTGAGTCCTCATGGATACTAGTCGGGTTTGTTACTGCTGAGCCACAGCAAACTTTTTTTTTTTTTTTAGAGAATTAATTTGACATTTGGGACCCTACCTGCTTCTTACGACTTTGCCTCTATTACTCTCAGCTGCTGATTCACAAACTGGCCCCTGTACACAGAGGGCAAGAAGAGATCAAAGAAAGAGCCAGAGCCCTTCAAATTGGTAGGTGGCAAGTTTAATGAGCAAGGCAGCTTACATACTAGGCTTATCTTGAGTGGCTGCAAAGTGAGTAGGTCTTTGCATCTATCTTTCAGAATCTCAAAAGTTTATATAGAGGTCTTAACTGGGTTCAGTCACATTTATGGTCCAGATGGTCTCAACGACACATTGTTATCTCAAGGCTGTGTCCTTGAGAGAGCTTCTAGTGTGAGGAAGGCAAGCAGAAAGCACATTCCAAGGGTGAGGGAGGGGGTGAAGAGCCTTCAGTTGCCCAAGTCCAGTTTGTAGGCCAACTGGTGGTCATGTTCTCTCCACGACCTCCTCCAACACCAATCACCCATTTACCACTCCAGCCAAACCACATGATGCTCTGTTCTCTTTGTTTCTACTAGTTTCTCTATCTTAACTGCCCCCCTCTTCAAGTTCTGTCTGTTAAAATCCTATGTATCTGTATTGATGAGGGTCCTTTGCAAGCAACAGAGCTAACTTTGGCTGTGGTATAGACTGCAGGTGTTCAACAGTATCAGTGTTCTTTTCCTTCTGGATGTCCATCTAGATTGAATCCTCCAGCCCACCCTGCAATGAACTGTAGCCATGTAACTGAGTTTTGGCCAATGGAATATGAACAGAAGTGACATGTGCCATATTTCATAAAAAGCTCCCACATTTGATCCTGCCAGCTGAATGCAGAGGATGCCTGTTTTAGTCAACACAAGCTGCTGTAACAAAATACCATAAACTGAGTAACATAAACAACAGAAATTTATTTCTCACAGTTCTGGAGCAGGAAGACCAAGATCAAAGTGCTGGCTGATTCAGTTCCTGATGAGGTCCCTCTGCCTGGTCTGTAGATGAGGTCCCACCTTCTTGCTGTATTCTCACATGGTGGAGTGAGATCATCTCATTTGTGGCTCTCCTTATAAGGGCACTAAACTCATTTATAAGGGCTCCACCTGCATGACCTAATTAACTCCCAAAGGCTCCACCTCCAAATAGCATCACATTGGGGATTAGGGCTTCAACACATGAATTTTTGCAGGAGACAGAAATATTCAATAATAGCAGCTCCTAAGACCTAGAGGATTTAGAACCAAAGAATGGAAGGAGCCTGGGTCCTTGAATAACATAGTCATTCTGCTGACCCACTTTGGATTGGACAAGAATGAGAAACATGTTTTTTAAGCCACAAGATTTTGTTTAATACTTACCTAAATGAATATACTGGCAAATAAAGGGATTTATCTGGAAGGCAAGAGTTTACCTTGCAGAAGGAAATACTAAGCAACTAGGTCTCAGAAACAAGGCATCTTCTGGGATTCGGATAGAGAGAACTAATGGACCATTTTTCCAGGCACTACCAGCGCTATGAATCGGCTCCGACTGTTTTCCATCTTTGCATTGCTCAGCTCAAACTTCTAATTCCTAAGAAGATCCAATTAATTTGGCTTGGACTGCATTCCCGCCTCTTGACTAGAGAAGCATGGAGCATATTGATTGGCAGTCCTTCAAAAGCAACACACAGTGAGGGAGTGGAGTCTCCCAAAGGGAATAACACAGCTGGCACTTAAACTCACTGTGTCCTGAAAAGTAGCAGTAAACCTTCAGCTTTATGTGGTCCATGTAGAATGATTAATTTCAGTTACTGTGTTTTTCAATTTTAGATTTTTCATTTGATTGTTTTTTTTTAATAGATTCTAGCTTTTTTGGTGAAATTCACCATGTTGTCATTTATTTTCTGAGTGTTAGAGTCCAAGTCACATAACGGCAATAACCAGATCACTGTGAGTCTGTTTCTTTTTTAATTTTCTTTTGTCTTTTGAGGGCCGCAACTGTGGCATATGGAGGTTCGGAGGCTAGGGGTCGAATTGGAGCTGTAGCCGCCAGCCTACGCCACAGCCACGGCAACGCGGGATCCTAGCTGTGTCTGCAACCTACTCCCCAGCTCATGGCTATGCCGGATCCTTAACCCACTGAGTGAGGCCAGGGATCGAACCCACGTCCTCGTGGAAGCTAGTAAGGTCCGTTAACCGCTGAGCCACAGTGGGAACTCAAAGTCTGTATCTATTGCCTGTTTTTTTTGTTTGTTTGTTTTGTTTTGTTTTCCCTTTCTTGGGCTTGTTTCTTGGTATCCCAGTTAACTTTTTACTGACTGGCAGATTTGGTGCCTGAAACGATATGTAGGCTCTAGATGATTATGTGTCCCTCTAAGGAGGTTTCACCCTACTTTCTGCAAGGCAGCAGAAGGGCAAATTATCTTAATCCAATCAGCCACTGAAGCGACTTTTGGCTGGTTTACATTGTGTGCTAGACTCAGCCTGCCTCTAGTCTGCCCCATTCCTAGGCTATAACTCTCTAAGGGGTCCCAAGTGCACGTTTCCTAGGGAACCTTCGTCCTTGAGACGTGATGGACTCCAATCTTTTGTTTCCTCAGCTCTCTGAAACTTCCCCAACTCCATTCTACTTTTAAGCTACTCTGCTTGACTTCTAATTTTTTTTGCCCTGTGCAACTTAATCGACAGTTGCCTGAAAGGAAAAGCCTATACTGAGTGTCAGGTTCACGTTTCTGTGCTTCTTCTCCCTCCAGATGGTGGCCACTCAAACCTAGCTGGCTTCGGCAGAACTTAAACTCTAATTTTTGTTCCTCTGGTCCCGCGATATTTACCTAAAACTCTGGTGGCTTCTCTGCCTCTTCACAGCCATTCTCTACCCAGTGTTTGGGTCAAGAATTGACAGATAACCTAAGGGGGAAAACGACCTGCAGGAAGCTGGGCTTACTTTGATGTTTCCCTTCTTTCTGGAAACTCACTTCTCACGTCCTGGCTTTCCGATGCTTTCAAAAGGAATTTCGAGGAGTTCCCGCTGTGGTGCAAAGGGATTGGCAGCATCTTGGGAGCACTGGGACACAGGTTCAATCCCAGGCCTGGCATAGTGGGTTAAGGATCCAGTGTTGCTCAGGTCGCAACTGCGGCTCGGATCTGTTCCCTGGCCTGGGAACTCCATATGTGGCCAAAAAAAAAAAAGGTGGGGAAAAAGATTTTGATTTTTGGAATTTTACCTGATTTTTCTAGTCGCTTTCAGCAACACTGGTCTGGTCTCTTTACCCCATCTTGAAGCAAAAGCCCCTTGTGTGGTACAATATTTTAAGAAGTACTGGCCTCCCCAAATTTTCTTGTGTATTTATCTCATTTATGTGGTCCATAACTGGATTGCAAACCAGGTATTTGCAACATCTTAAATTTGTGATGTTTACTGATGATGGTGACAGCGTGACAGTGTGTATCTGTCAGAATTTAGTGCAGGAAACGAGCCACTCTAAGAAGTTAACCAGGAAGGGATGTCCCTCCCTCTTTACTCCAAAAATAGAATTATACAACCGGCTTCATTAAATATATCATATATCATGACACACATACACACATATCAATATACACACAGCACTTTTTTCCAGTTTGATCTAAAATATCTCATAATGTATATGTACCATAAAGAATTTAGCCATTCCCCTATTGATGGAAATACAGGTTGTCTCCAGGGTTGGTTTTTTGTTTTTGTTTTTTTAGATTTTTTTGCCACTAAGAATAACACTGCAGTAAATGTCTTTGTGGCAATGAGTCCCGATGCTCTTATTTCTATTTTTTTAATGATTTTTATTTTTCCATTACAGTTGGTTTACAGTGTTCTGTCAATTCCTACTGTACAGCAAAGTGACCCAGTCTCTCTCTCTCTCTCTCTCTCACACACACACACACACACACACACACACACATTGTTTTTCTTAATTATCCTCTATCATGTTCCATCATAAGTGACTAGATATAGTTCCCTGGGCTATTGATGCTCCTATTTCTCTACAGTAGATTTCCAAGAAAGGCTGCTGGGTCAAAGGGTATACATAAATCTATAATAGATACAGTTAGACTACATTCCAGGAAGTTTATAACGATTTACAGGAACAAATTTAAAGCAGAATTGAGAACTTACAGAATTGCTGGAAGGTCTAAAGGAGTGGGGTATAGGCTGGATTTAAAAGAATGGTTCCCGGAGTTCCCTTCATGGCTCAGTGGAAACAAATCTGAGTAGTAACCATGAGGTTTCAGGTTCGATCCCTGGCCTGGCTCAGTGGGTTAAGGATCCCGCATTGCCATGGCTGTGGCGTAGGCTGGCAGCTATAGCTCCGATTTGACCCCTAGCCTGGGAACTTCCATGTGCTGCGGGTACGGCCCTAAAAAGCAGAAGAAAGAAAGGAAGGAAGGAAGGAAGGAAGGAAGGAAGGAAGGAAGGAAGGAAGGAAGAAAGGATGGTTCCCCAAAATACTCAATTGAAACCTCAAGGGAATTACTATCTCTGATGTCACCCTGAGAGCCCTGCCAGAATCAAGGACCTGCCACTGTGACCTCTGTAGCTGCTGCAGCTCTCTCTGAATGAACACCCAGGGAGCTAGATGAAGAGCAGCCATAGCTGTGATAAGAAACCACATCAAGGAGTCCCCACCATGGCAAAGTGGGTTAAGAATCTGACTGCAGTGCTTCAAGTCTCTGTGGAGGTATGGGTTCCATCCTCCGCCTGGCTCAGTGGGTTAAAGGATCCAGCATTGCCACAGCTGTGGCTGGGATTTGATCCCAGTCCTGGGAACTTCCACTTGCCAAGGGTGTGGCCATTCCAAAAAAACACACAAGAAGCCCCCAAAACCAAAAACACTGCCAAACCTGAGGTTATCTAGATTTTCTTCTGTGTTATCTTCTAGAAATGAAATACGTAAGATGTTTATTTACTTAGTGATATCTAATTCCCATGCAAAACCCCAGCTGGATGGGACTCTGGGGTGGAATGGAAGTGGAGTAAACCAGTCCATGGTGTTAGCCAGAGTTTATAGTGATTCTATAGCATTACTAACTGCCGATTCTGCAGAATGCTGGGCAAAATATTCCTTTGGGGCTATTCTCTGTCTACCACCGGACCTTAGAAGTGGAGGAAGAAGCAGACACTTTACAAAACAGGAAATGCATATGACTTACAAAATTATGGCAAAAGAATTTTTAAACAACTCACCGGTAATCCAAAAATGCATGTTAAAACCAGATATCATCTTTTTTGGCCTGTGAAATAAACAGATATAAATTTCAGACAATCTGGAGCTGATGACAGAGCAACGAAATGGACATTTTTATTTACTGTTGGAGAGAACATAAATTGTTCCAAAGATTTTGGAAAATACCTAGACTATATATGTCAAAAATTGTTACTCATATTCAATATACTCTGACCCAGTAATTTCACTTCTGGGAAATCTGTTCTAAGGTAATAATCCTAAGATATGGAAAAGAAGTTTATATTAAAAGATATTAATTGTAGCATCATTTATCATAGAAAACAAATGGAAACAACCTAAATATATAATAATAGGGGAATGGTTGAATACATTTTGGGGCATAGGCAAAATTAATATTCCACAGCCATAAAATAATGCATAAGTAAAAGGATAATAATGTTAGCCAGAAACTTTTTTCTTTTTGTCTTTTCTAGAGCTGCACCAGAGGCATATGGAGGTTCCCAGGCTAGGGGTCTAATCGGAGCTGTAGCCACTGGCCTACGCCAGAGCCACAGCAACGCGGGATCCGAGCTGTGTCTGCAACCTACACCACAGCTCAGGGCAATGCCGGATCCTTAACCCACTGAGTGAGGCCAGGGATCGAACCCGCAACCTCATGGTTCCTAGTCGGATTTGTTAACCACTGAGCCACAACAGGAACTCCAGAAACTTTTATTTTATTTTTCTTTCTTTTTTTTGTCTGTTTAGGGCCTCACCTGTGGCATATGGAAGTCCCCAGGCTAGGGGTCAAATTGGAGCTACAGCTGCCGGCCTACGCCTCAGCCACAGTAACACAGGATCTGGGCCCGGTCTGCAATCAACACCACAGCTCACAGCAATGCTGGATCCTTAACCCACCGAATGAGACCAAGGATTGAACCTGAGTCCTCATGGATACTAGTCAGGCTCGTTACTGCTGAGGCATGACAGGAACTCCCGGAAACTTTTGTTTTAATCCACTGAGCACTATAGGCATAATGTCTAAAGTCTATGAACTTTTAAAGGAATTGCAAGGGTGTTTGACACTTGATGAAAGTGACTGGCTTCGAAAATATGTAGGTAACTGTAAAATTAAAGTCAATAAATGTTTAAGTACATGTCAAAAATGTAATGCATCAATTTTATAAATTATTTGTTTCTGTATTCAGAAACATTTCAAACATTCGAAAGATTGTTGGTTGGATTATATAAGCTTGTAAGAATTCCTGAGTATATACAATTTCTGCTAAGAAGTCAAACTATAATCCCTGAAAGCAGAATTTTAAAAATTATTTCAGAAGTTCTCTTGTGGCTCAGTGAGTTAAGGACCCAGCATTGTCATTCCAGCAGCTCAGGATGCTGCTGTAGCGCAGGTTTGATCCCACTGCCGCAAGCTGAGGTCTTAAAATGCTCTGGCTAAGAAATGCCATGTTTTGAGTACCTACTGTGTGCCAGGCACTTCACATGCATCAGCTTCTTTAATCTCCAGAAGAGTGGTGGGTTATAGCTCTGTTTAATCAAAATTTCTTTCATAAGAGGAAACTTAGGCTTTAAGGAACCCATGCAAGTAGCCGGAGGTCATATGTCTAGGAAAGGCAGAGCTGGAATTTGAAGGCAGGTTCGCTTGACTCTAAATCTTTTTTTAAAAATGATTTTTATTTTTTCCGTCATGGCTGGTTTTACAGTGTTCTGTCAATTTTCTACTGTACAGCAAAATGACTCACACATACATATGTACATTCTTTTGCTCACATTATCCTCCATCATGCTCCATCATCAGTGACTAGATGCAGTTCCCAGTGCTGTACAGCAGAATCTCATTGCTTATCCATTCCAAAAGCAATAGCCCTTATATTTATTTGTTTGTTTATTTATTTATGTATTTTTCTTTTCAGGGCCGCACATGCGGCATACAGAAATTCCTGGGCTGGGGATGGATTGGAGCTGCAGCTGGAGCCACACCACAGCCACTGCAACACTAGACGGGCGCTGCACCTGCGATCTGTCCCTCCACTTGCGGCAACGGCTGGATCCTTGATCCACTGTGATGGAACCCACATCCTCACGGACATTAGGTCGGGTTCTTAACCACAATAGGAACTCCCTGAGCCCTAAAATTTATATATGTTATAGTATCAGATTTTTTTAAAGGAGCTTACAAAATTGTATAGGTTGTTTGATTTTGATTTTAGAAGGATACCGTGTTCGTTAAAAACAATTTTTCTGATTTTTACTGTCCTGCATTTTCTAAAATACTTTTACAAATCGTGCAACAGAAGTAATTAAAAAAAAATTCAGGGGACTTCCCGTCATGCCTCTGCGGAAACGAATCTGACCAGCATCCATGAAGATGCAGGTTCAAACCCTGGCCTTGCTCAGTGGGTTAAGGATCCGGTGTTGCCAGTGAGCTGTGGCATAGGTCACAGACGCAGCTTGGATCTGGCGTTGTTGTGGCTGTGGTGTAGGCCAGCGGCTACAGCTCTGGGAACCTCCATATACCTGCCCCCGGGGGCGGCCCTAAAAAGCAAAAGAAGAAAAAAATTAGCAGGAGTTTGAGAATATTTGTATAATAGCGACATCCTGTGACTACGTGGGGTCATTACAACTTCAGCTTTTAATTTCAGTTTGGGAGCTGACTGCTAGAGGGCAGCACTGACCTAAAGTCTGGTCAAGATTTCTGGGCTGAATGCGGCAGAAAACTAGGTCAGGAGTCCACCTTTCCTTTCAAAACTGGAGAAAAACAACTTCAATTATAATGCCATAAATAAACAGATTGATGGATAAATAAATAGATAAACAAATTATCCTCTAATAGTGCCTCTGCATCCTGAAGCAATATATCAAAGTTATCAAGCGCCCAGCCCTAGAGCCATGCTGCTTGATTTGGGCCCCCGACTCCACCATTTCCTAGCTGTGTGATCTTGGCCAAGTGGTACAACCTCTCTGGACTTTATCCTCACCTCTAATGTGAGTATAAGAATTGTCCCCTCCATCTTAGAGTTTTGTGAGAAATAAATGAAATGATATAGGGCTGGTTGGGGTAGATGCTAAATTATAAGTGATTATTATATTGCTTGCTGCCCAAAGCTATCCTTCCTTTAATAACCAATATATATCTTGTTGAGTATTATAAGCAAAGGGAGAAATTTTTTATTACTAGAGAATTTACAAAAGAACTTTCAATGGGGTAGGGTTTATATGAAACTTTTTTTTTTTTTTGCTTTTTTTAGGGCCATACCCATAGCACATGGAAATTCCCAGGCTGGGGTTGAATCAGAACTGCAGCTGCCAGCCTACACCACAGCCACAGCAACCCCAGATCCGAGCCACGTCTGTGACCTACACCACAGCTCACGGCAACACCAGATCCTTAACCCACTGAGCAAGGCCAGGGATCGAACCCGCAACCTCATGGTTCCTAGTTGGATTCGTTTCCACTGAGCCACGACGGGAACTCCTATATGAAACATTCAAGGAGAGGGTTGAAAATTGCAGTTCAGAGCCTGCACTGGAATCAGGAAGATCTGGCTGGACCCTGAGCACATTACTGCTCTGTCTAAGCTTCATTTGTCAAAAATGGAGAAAACGATATTACATGCATCATAGAGTTTTTATGACAATTGAAAGGAGAGGAGTGCCTTTCATGCTTGTAGCACAGTGACTGGCATGTAGAGCTCATAGCGACTGTTAAATTTTGTTTTCCTCCTCAAGCTCAGTGGGGTTATATGTGACACAGTAGCCCCTGTGGCAAAATGTGGATGTTTGTCTAACCTTCTTTCTTGTAGTTTTCCTCCCCCGCTCTCAGTCATCTTTCCCCACCTTCCTTGCTCCCTGCATTCTCACGTGACTTCCTGATTGCAAGGAGCTACTTGTCCAAGCCTTGTTCTGGATGATTAACTAGGAACACACCATTCTGGACCTATTTTTATAGCTCAGGCTCCAGCCCTGCAGAACTATTCATCCTGTGTCTCAGTCTCAAAAAGAATACATAGATCCCAGGCTAATGTTGTGGAAACGCTTTGCCACTTTCCCATGGTGTATATAATTGGATGCTTCCTGTAGTGTTTAGTAGTTTAAAAAAAAATCTTTAAATATTAAGGGACTGTGTTTTTGTTTTGCAGCTAAAGTGAAGAGGGAATCTAGAGCGATGGGTCTGGCTTCACAGTCTTGTTGGGAAAGAGGGTGCCATTTTGGATCCTTTTGCCCCATGGCTCTTTGGGAAGTAAAGATTATTCAGAGATGCCCAAGTTTCTGTAAATTGTGAGGCTTTGATATTGGGAACATAGAATGGGAAGTGACATAAGTTTCAATAAAATCCAGTAGAATCCCATGAACATTCTTCAGCGAGACCCCCTGAAGGACAATATTTAACCAGACGATGTCGCTGATGTTTCTGACACAGAAATTCTAGAAGGTCCACAGGAATGATCCCTAAGATTATACTCATGAATGAATTTGAAGTTTTTGTAATTTTTAGACTCACAAGGAACTCAAATAGTTTTGAATCATTATAAGTTCTCACCATTAATTATACTGTCACTGAAGTCTAGAGATCCAATGGGTATTTTTGAGTCTATGGATAAACTCAATGGCCCCATCCTGCAATTGAAAAGGCAGTGGTTAAGGGCCTTGACTTTAAAACTAGGCCATTTATTTTCACAATCTGGCTCCACCACATACCAGCTGTGTGTCCTTGGGCAAGTTACGTGACCTCTCTGTGCCTCAGTTTCCTTATCTATAAAATGTGGAAGATAATAATACAAACTCTATAGGGCTGTTGTGATGAATCATTGATTTAATATATGTAAAGCCCATTGAGTGGTACCTAGCACATAGTGAATCTTCACTGTTAGCTATAATTATTAACATAGAGACAAGTGTTTGTGGAACTCTTAATAAAAGTATCACTTTAGAAGTTTTATTTATATGCTAATTCCCAACTACTCCTGCCTATAAATTTGGAATTTCATGCCTTATTCATGATTTTGAAGTATTCCTTGAATGTGGTCCTTTGAGCATCCTAGCCTTCCTCGGAACTCTCCTGTGAAGTATATGCTGGCACCATAGGTAGAGAAGCCAAGAGGGCTCTCGCTTACATGAATATTTCTATCAGGTCACCCAACATTCTACAATTAGGGATTGTTTCCTTTGGGGAGTCATCAGGTTCTCCCAGTGTCCCTGTTAAAGTACAAGCGGCCTTGGAGGGATGCCCAAGAGATGCATCAGAGGAATGTGGCAAGGGTAAGAATAGGCTTTGTTCGAGCCAATGGCATTGGGTTTGAATTCTGATTTCACCATTTATCCAGAATCAGACTTTCTTGGTTGAATTCTATCTCCACTGATCAATAGCTGTTTGGATAAATTATTTTAATCTCTCTCTCTCTCTCTTTTTTTTTTAAGGCTGCAATCAGGGCATATGGAGGTTCCTAGGCTGGAGTCAAATCAGAGCTGTAGCTGCCAGCCTACACCACAGCCACAGCAATGCCATATCCAAGCTGTGTCTTCGACCTACACCACAGCTCACGGCCACGCCAGATCCTCAACCCACTGAGCGAGGCCAGGGATCGAACCTGTGTCCTCATGGATGCTAGTCAGATTTGTTTCTGCTGAGCCATGACAGAACTCTGTATTTTAATATCTCTTTATGTCCGCAATTGAAACAATATCTACCTTATGGGATCACTGTGCAGATTAAAAGAGCTAGGGGTTCCAAGAATGCCAGTCCTATTATCAGTACTCAATGATTATTATTATTGATTATCTGAGGCTTGGTATCCTCATTTACAAAATGGGGGGAATGACAGCTACTTTCATGGTTGCTTTGAATATAAAGTGAGATAATGTACATGGGAAAATGCCTACCATACTAAAAAAAAGGCAAATTAGAGTTGGCAAGAACACATGGAGAAACAAGAACTCTCATATATTAATGATGGGAATGCAAAATGGTACAGCCCCTTTGAAAACAGTTTGACAGCTCCTCAAAAAACTAAACACAGGGGTGCAGCGGAAACGAATCCGACTAGGAACCATGAAATTGAGAGTTCAATCCCTGGCCTTGCTCAGCGGGTTAAGGATCCAGCATTGCCGTGAGCTGTGGCATAGGCCGCAGATGTGGCTTGGATCCCAAGTTGCTGTGGCTGTGGTGGAGGCCGGCAGCTACAGCTCTGATTCGACCCCTAGCCTGGGAAGCTTGATATGCTGTGAGTGTGGCCCTAAAAAGCAAAAAAAAAAAAAAAAAAAAAAAAAAAAAAAAAAAAAAAAAAAAACCGACAAAAAACCCTCCCCAAAACCCCTATAGAATTAGCACACGACCCAGCAATTCCATGTTTCCATGTTTAGGTATATACTCAAAAGAACTGAAAACATATGCCCACACAAAAACTTGTACACACTGTTCCTAGAAGCATGAATGATAATAGCTAAAAAGTGAAAATTACCTATGCATCTATCCATTCATAAATGAGTAAGTGAAATGTGGTATAGCCAGTAAAGTGGAATATTATTCAGCCATAAGAAAGATGTAAGTACATGTATGACTTTTGAAAAATGCCAAGTCACAAATGATCACATATTGTCTGCACTTTTATGAAATGTCCAGAAGAGGCAAGTCCATAAGACAGAAAATAGACTGGGGTTGACAAGGGCTGGGAGGAGAGGAAGAATAGGGAATGACAGCTAAATGGGTACAGGATTTCTTTGTAGGAGGTTAGAAAATGCTCTGGAATTGGATAGTGGTGATGGTTGTACAACCTTGTGATTACACATATTAAAAAGCGCCAAATAGGGAGTTCCCACTGTGGCTGGGGGGTTAATGAACCTGACTAGTATCCATGAGGATGCAGGTTTGATCCCTGGCCTTGCTCAGTGGGTTAAGGATATGGTGTTGCTGTGAGCTATGGTGTAGGTCACAGACACGGCTTGAATCCCGTGTGGCTGTGGCTGTGGTTGTAGCTCTGATTTGACCCGTATGGCTGTGGCTGTGGTTGTAGCTCTGATTTGACCCGTAGCCCAGGAACTTCCATATGCCACAGGTCCGGCGCTAAAAAAGCAAAAATAAAATAAAGCACCAAATTGTACTCTAAAAGAGTGAATTTTATGGTATGTGCATTATGTCTCAATAAAGCTGTTATTTTTTAAAATGTCTGCCATATGGTGGCTAACATTCAACGGAAATCTTTTTTTTTTGCCCCCAACACCTCAGCCCTTACCTTAGGAATCCAGGACAAGTCCCTGAATGAATGGTGCTCACAACAAAAGGATTGCTAAGGGGGAAAGGCACAGATTCAAAGTACCAGGGTGGGGGAGTGTGCAGAGTTGCAGGGGGGCAGTTAGGGGTCTCTCTTGGAAGGAAAGGCAGTTGAAGGCATCTAAGGAAAAGAGAAGAAGGAGACAAGCTTTGCCGACTTTGAATTTTGCAGGGAGCCAGCCTGGATCATTTTTTATATCCTGGACTGATGACGGATATGCTAGCATTGAAAGCTGTCCTGGGAAAAAGGGCAGGCAGAGTTATTAGATGGAAGGGCAAAAGGAAGAAAACAGAGGCAAAATCCGAGGGCATGTGAGTCCAAGTTGGAAAGGTAGAAGAAGGCAGTAGTTCTCGGAGGACGTATTTATCCAGAGGACTCCAATTGTTTGTTAATCTCTGGGTCAGTGCCTTTAGGTCAGTACTAACTCTGTTACAGGTGGGATCAATTTAAAGGATTAGCAGTGACTCCGTAAATCCTAATCCCGGTCTTGGTCAGGGGATGTTGAAGAGTGACTTACAAAAAGATTTACTATAGCTCTCAATTATTTACCCCATTAATGGAATTTATCAACAGACTAGAGTCCTTGGCAGGATTATGAAGGCATAGAGGATGCGCTGAAATGGACATAGGCAGTAGCCGTGCCAGAGATGTGCACGCACAGACAGTAAATTGAAGACAGTTGAGCGGTGAATAATTACATGGTAAGTAATTGACAACTCTTGTTTATTAGAAAGATTATAATGGGGCAAAAACATAGCCCACTTGGGAGCTCAGACTTTTGACTGAGATACATCAGTTTTACTGCAATGTGCAGTGGGACAAAAAGCAAGAAGGCAAGAGAGAAAGAAGGAAGGAGAGAAAGGTGGCCACGGGAGAACTTTCAAGACACTTTACATCAAGATTTGGGCTCAAAGGCTCCCATCCAAGCTTTCGTTTAGTTTCTCTCATGATCCTTTTTTTTTTTTTTTTTTTTTTGCCTTTTGTCTTTATAGGGCAGCACCCGCGGCATAGGGAGGTTCCCAGGCTAGGGGTCTAATCGGAGCTGTAGCCGCCGGCCTTCGCCAGAGCCACAGCAACAGATCTGAGCTGTGTCTGCCACCTACACCACAGCTCATGGCAATGACGGATCCTTAACCCAGTGATCGAGGCCAGGGATCGAACCTGCAACTTCATCGTTCCTAGTCGGATTCATTAACCACTGAGCCACGACGGGAACTCCAGTTTCTTTCATGATTCTTTTTATTTCTTCCTGATGTTGTTTCACACAAGCTGTTAACTTGATTCCGACGGTAACTGCAAAGATCAATCATCTGTATAAGTCCTCAGCTTGACAAGTTAGGATGAGAGACCATTTTACTCACAGCTATTTGTCATAGTCTTTCTTTGCACATGTTTAAAGAACAGTTATTTTCCTTGTGAAATCGGGCTTCCCATCACATTGCGAAAGCCACCTGAAATGAAGCACTGCATCCCTCTGCTCTAGCTACTTTCCATGGAAGTCCCATTCCATGCAGGTGTTCAAACCTGAGTTACCTAGGCAACGGCCCCAGAAGAGCTGTGGGTCAGTAGTAAATTATTTTCAAAATTTCATACCTTCAAACTCTTAGTTATGTCCACGTTTCCCATTAACCCCAAGGAAAGTTTCGGTTGGCTTGTTTTGAAGACAGTGTCTTTTACACGAGAGCTTTATAATTTTGTTTTTAAACTCAAATCAGCAGGTGAAGGCTTAGGGCATCTCCCTCTCCTTCTTCTTCCCTCCCTCCCTTGCTCCCCTCCCATCCTTCCTTCCTTCCCCCGCCTTTTTTTTTTTTTTTTTTTTTTTTTAACGGCTGCACCTGCAGTGTATGGAAGTTCCTGGGCTAGGGGTCAAATGAGAGCTGCAGCTGTGACCTATGCCACAGCTTGCAGCAACACCAGATCTTAACCTACTGAGCGAGGCCAGAGATCGAACCCGCATCCTCATGGATATAGCATCTGAAACACTAAGGGAAGTCCTTTCTTCCTTCCTCCCTCCCTCCCTTCCTTGTCTTCCTCTCTTCTCTGTCTTCCTACTTTTTTTTTCATACTAAGCTTCCTTCCATAAAATCCTGGGGTCAGGCATCAAGACTAAATTCAAGAGCAACCCAGCGCCTTGCAGTTCTCAAGGGAGTCCTAGCAGAGTGAGAAATACCACCCAATGTATGAAATAGAGCCCAGGAAGAGTGGAGGAGCAAACCTTCAGCTTGGGGTTTATTTGACAAAGGGCAACAACAGCCGAGACCAACAGCAAGGGGTCCTTTCTGACCTGTGACTTGAGGAAAGACCCATGTTGTAAATGTGTAAACTTACAAAATGCTGCCCCAAAAAGCAATTTTTAAATTATGGTGAGAACACTTAACATGAGATCTGTCCTCTTAACAATTTTTTTTTTTTTTTGTCTATTTGCCTTTTCTAGGGCCGCTCCTACGGCATATGGAGATTCCCAGGCTAGGGGTCTCATCGGAGCTGTGGCCACCAGCCTACGCCAGAGCCACAGCAACGCCAGATCCAAGCCGCATCTGTGACCTACACCACAGCTCACGGCCACGCCGGATCCTTAACCCACCGAGCAAGTCTGGAGATCGAACCCGCAACCTCATGCTTCCTAGTCGGATTTGTTAACCGCTGCGCCATGACGGGAACTCCCTTAACAAATTTTTAAGTGCAAAGTACAGCATTGTTAACTATAGACACCATGCTGTGCAGCAAACCTCTAGAGTTTTCAATTTGTTTAACAAACTCTATAACCATGAAACACCAACTCCCCACTTCCCTCTTTCCATAGCCCTCAGCAACCACTGTTCTATTCTCTGCTTCTATGAATTCACCTATTTATTTTATTTTATTATTACTATTGTTTTGCTTTTTAGGGCCACATCCGTGGCACATGGAGGTTCCCAGGCGAGGGGTCCAATCGGAGATACAGCTGCCAGCCTACGCCACAGCCACAGCAATGTGGGATCCGAGCTGTGTCTGCGACCTACACCACAGCTCATGGCAATGCCAGATCCTTAACCCACTGATCGAGGTCAGGGATCAACCCCACAACCTCATACTTCCTGGTTGGATTTGTTTCCTCTGCACCACAGTGGGAATTCTGAGTTCGACTATTTTAGATATCTCATTTATACAATGTTTCCCTTGGCTTATTTCACTTAGCATAATATCCTCCAGGTTTACCCATGTTACTGTATGTGGCCGGATATCCTTCTTTTTAAAGGCTTAATAATAATCTGTTTTATGTATATATCACATTTTCTTTTCCATTAATCCATGCATGGACATTTAGGTTGTTTCTATATTTTGGCTCTTGTGAATCATGCCACAATAAACATGGGAGTGCGTATATCTCTTCAAGAGCCCAATTTCAATTCTTTTAGATATATCTCCAGAAAGTAGAGGACTCGATTATATGGTAGTTCTAGTTTTAAGTTTTTGAGGACTGTTCCTACTGTTTTCCATAGCTGCTACCCCATTTTACATTCCCACCAAGAGCGTGCAAGGATTCCAATGTCTCCACATGCTTGCCAATATTTGATATATATTTTTTTGGATAATAAAGCCATCCTGACAAGTGTGAGTTGATATCTCATTGTGGTTTTGAGTCACATTTCCCTGATGGCTAGCAATGTCAAGCACCTTTTCCTACACCTTCTGTCTATACTCAAAGACATACCATTTGGATATCTTCTTCAGAGAGACATCTATTCATGTCATTTGCCCATTTAAAAATCACATTTTTGGTGTTTTATGCTATTGAGTTATAGGAGTTCCTTATATATTTTGGGTATAAACTCCTTATCAGACATAGTGTTTCCAAATATTTTCTCCCACTCTATAGGTTGCCTTTTCATCCTTTTGATTTCTTCCTTTTTAGTGCAGAATTTTTTTTTTTTAATCTTTTAGGGTCACACCCTTAGCATATGGAAGTTCCCGGGCTAGGGGTCGAATTGGCACTGTAGCTGCTAGCCTACACCACAGCCACAGCAATGCGGGATCCAAGCCGTGGCTGTGACCTACACCACAGCTCATGGCAATGCCAGATCCTAAACCCACTGAGTGAGGCCAGGGATTGAACCTGCTCTTCATGGATACTAGTCAGATTCATTTCTGCTGAGCCAAGATGGGAACTCCTGTGCAGAGCTTTTGGGTTTGATGTAGTCACACTTGTCTATTTTTACTTTTGTTTACTATGCTTTTGGCATCAAATCCAAGAAACCATTGCCAAGACTAATGCCAAGAAGATTTCCCCCTGTTTTCTTCTTGGAGCTTTGTAGTTTCAGCTCTTACACATTTAGATTTTTGGTCCATTTGAATTAATTTCTGTATACAGTATAAAGTAACTCTGATTCACCCCTTTTTGTGTGGATATTGTTTTCCCATTATCATTTAAAAGTTTAAGAGGCGGAGTTCCCGTCGTGGCGCAGTGGTTAACGAATCCGACTAGGAACCATGAGGTTGCGGGTTCGGTCCCTGCCCTTGCTCAGTGGGTTAACGATCCGACGTTGCCGTGAGCTGTGGTGTAGGTTGCAGACGCGGCTCGGATCCCACGTTGCTGTGGCTCTGGCATAGGCCGGTGGCTACAGCTCCGATTCAACCCCTAGCCTGGGAACCTCCATATGCCGCGGGAGCGGCCCAAGAAATAGCAACAATAACAACAACAACAACAACAACAACAAAAAAAAGACAAAAGACCAAAAAAAAAAAAAAAAGTTTAAGAGGCTATCCTTTCCTCATTGTGTATTCTTGGCTCCCTTGTTAAAGATCAGTTGACTCCATATGCATGGTTTATTTCTATGTTCTCTATTCTGCTCCATTGGCCTATATGTCTATTGTTATGCCAATACTATGCTGTTTTTATGACTATAGCTTTGCAGTGTAGTTTCATATCAGGAAGTATGATACATCCAGCTTTGCTGTTCTTTTTTAGGATTGCTTTGGCTATTCAGGTTTTTTTATGATTCCATACGAATTTTAGAATTCTTTCTATTCCTGTAAAAAAAATGCCATTGGGATTTTGATGGGGACAGTACTAAATCTATAGATTGCTTTGGGCAGTATGGACATTTTAAGAATATTTAGTCTTCTAATCCATGATCTGAGATGTCTTTCCATTTATTTGTATGTATTCCTTAATTTCTTTCATCAATGTTTTGTAATTTTTGGTGTACAAGATTTTCACTTCCTTCGTCAAATTTATTCTTAAATATTGTATCATTTTTGATGCTATTTTTAATGAGATTGTTTTTTAAATTTCCTTTTCAGATAGTTCATTTTTTAGTATATAGAAATATGGAGTTTGCGTCATGGCTCAGTGCTCAATTGTTCTGACTAGGAACCATGGGGTTGTGGGTTTGATCCCCGGCCTTGCTCAGTGGGTCGGGGATCCAGTGTTGCCGTGAGCTGTGGTGTAGGTCACAGATGCAGCTCGGATCCCGTGTTGCTGTGGCTCTGGTATAGGCCGGTGGCTACAGCTCTGATTGGACCCCTAGTCTGGGAACCTCCATATGCCCCGGGCGCGACCCTGGAAAAGGCAAAAAGACAAAAAAAAAAAAAAAAGAAAAAAGAAAGAAAGAAATATAACTAAGTTTTGTATGTTGATTTTGTTCCTGTGACTTTATTGAGTTCACTTTTTAGTTCTAATAGGGTTTTTTTTTTTAAGTCATTAGGGTTTTCTATGTATAAGGTCAAGTAATCTAGGACCTGAGATAATTTTACTTCTTCCTTTCCAATGTGGATGCTTTTTATGTATTTATCTCTTTGTCCTAATTGTTCTAGCTAGGACTTCCAGTACTGGGTTAAATTGGAGTGGTGAGAAAGGGCATCCCTATTCTGTTCCTGATCTGGAGGAAAAGATTTTAGTTTTTCACCATTGAGTATAATGTTACTTGTGAGCTTATCATGTATGGCCTTTATTATGTATTTTTTTTCTTTTTAGGGCCGCACCTGTGGCATATGGAGGTTCTCAGGCTAGGGATTGAATTGGGGCTGCAGCTGCCAGCCTACACAGCCACAGCAACGCCGGATCCTTAATCCACTGAGTGAGGCCAGGGATCGAACCCACAACCTCGTGGTTCCTAGTTGGATTTGTTTCTGCTGTGCCACGAATGGGAACTTCTGATTTATATATTTTTGAACCATCCTTGCAGCCCAGGGATAAATCCCACTTGATCATGGTTTATAATCCTTTAAAGTCCTATGAAAAACAAACTTTTTAGAACCTGGAATGGGTAAGCATTCTGCTTAGGGGGAATGACTTGGAGTATAACTCAGAATGCCGACCTTACGACTAGAATAGACAGCTGATCAATTTGATTTAAGGAGCACCAAACAGCCCTTTATTTTTCTGTTAAAAAGGGGTTCAACCCCCTTTGCCTACATGCAACTGATGTTTGAAATTGAAAGGATAATATTATAGATTAATTCTTTTGGCATAAACTTCTCCCTACCCCCTATTAAAAACACACACCATTGGTTGCGGGGTGGGGGCGGGGAGGAGGGGAAAGTGTCAAATATTATTATTTTCATATCAGTGGAAATAGCTTAAAGAGCTTCTTTCTCTAGAGTTGTTTTTTTCTCCATTAATAGGGCGGATAGAGCTGGACTAGAAGTTTGAATACAGACTTTGCCTACTGGATAATTTGCCAAAGGTGGTTCCTGACCAAGGCCTGAAGGCTTTTTCAAAAAACATGGTAATATAAACCATTTCATCTGTGCTCCCTGTCTCCTCTTTGCTCTTTATTCCACAACCGTTTGCTGAATACCTATTATGTATCAGGCACTGTGCGGAGCACTGGAGATACCATAGTGAGCAAAAGCAAGCAGGAAACTTGCAAATTTGACCCTACATGTGAGCTATGTTGGTGGACATTATTGTTCTTTTTCTCCTGATGTACATACTTTCTTTTCTGGTAAGATTTCTTGGCCAGGTCCTACACCTCCGCCCCCAACCCCCGCTTTTTTTTTTTTTTTTTTTTTTTTTTTTGTTATGGGCCTACACAAACCAGGTTCTTAATGTATGCTTGTTAATAATGGTGATATGGACTTCCCACTGTGGCTCACTGGGTAACAAACCCTACTAGTATCCATGAAGATGCGGGTTCGATCCCTGGCCTTGCACAGTTGGTTAAGGATCCAGCATTGCTGCCAGCTGTGGTGTAAGTGGCAGGTACAGCTTGCATCCCCTGTTGCTGTGGCTGTGGCTGGCAGCTGCAGCTCTGATTTGACCCTTAGCCTGGGAACTTCCATATGCTGCCATTAAAAAAAAAAAGCAAAAAAAAAAAAGCAAAAAAAAAAAAAAAACGGTGGTAAGATAGTGAATGGTTTTAGGAATCCAGATTTTCAGCGTAGCATAACTCTAGCATTGGGGGGGTGGGGTGAGGGAGTGGGTGGGACTTCACATTATAGGTACTTGGCAGAGAAGTCTAGATCAAATTTTTTTTTCTATTTCAGGGCTGCACCCATGGCATATGGAGGTTCCCAAGCTAAGGGTCGAATCGGAGCTATGGCTGCTGGTCTACATCACAGCCGCAGCAACGTGGGATCCGAGCAGTGTCTGTGACCTACACCTCAGCTCACGGCAACGCTGGATCCTTAACCCAATGAGCAAGGCTAGGGATCAAATCCGCAACCTCATGGATACTAGTCAGGTTCATTAACCACTGAGCCATGAAAGGAACTCCTAGACCAAAATTTTAAATGATCAGGAGCTGGATCTGCCAGATAGAAGCAAGTGCAAACCACTGCAGCCAAAAGCTAACTAGAGCAGCAAAGCCTAGAGAACATTGAACGAATTCAGTGTAAAAGCACGGAGGTTTAGAAAAGTCACTGCTTGGAAGAAGTACAGAATCCCAGGATCAATGCATAACAGAGAAGAAAGGGAGCTTCAGAGACCTAGGAGGGGGGATGGAATCTTCAACGCGACATGGTGAGTCAGTGGCAGAATTGGGTTCAGGATCCGGGCCTTCAGATTCCCAATGTAGTCCTCTTTCCAAACAGCCAGGAAGAACTGGCATTTATTGAAAGACAAGCGTGTGATCACCCTTCTACCTTATGTAATCCCTTACCTCAAAAGCATTATATGAAATGTACCTGCATCTTGCAGATGAGGAAGAAGCTGCACGAACGTGCCAAAGACTGTAGTCCCGAGACCTCCATTCTCAAACACTGGGATGAGCTTCAGAGAGAGTACAAGGTGATCGGAGACCTGCACCCCCCAGTTCTGCAACACTGACCCCTGAGCGAGGGGTCCCCAGGTTTGGTTGGAACACGAGTGGCAAATGCCTTCCGGTTGGTTAATAAATTTCTGTCTATTTCTCCCAGTTGATTCCATCCCTCCCCCTCATTACCTAATTTATTATGTCATGGAGAACAAAGCACCAATCAATCATTCAAACTCAATCTGGGGAGCATAGAAGGTATAGTAAGGATGGTTTCCGAGACCTCGCAGATTAGTGGCTGTGGGCAGGCAGTGCTTAATTAACTGCGGTACAAAGCCCCGTCCTACTACCATGTGTCCCCAGGAAAGTTACTTACCCTTTCTGAGCCTCAGTTTCATCATCTGTAAATGAGGGTAATAACAGTACCTACCTCAAAGGGCTGTGACAAGTTGATTTTGTTAAAACTCAATAGACTTCAATACATTTATAGTTGTGCAATGATCACCATAACCGAATTTTACAGCATTTCCATCCCAAATCCCCAGACCATCCCTCCCTCCTGCAATCTGTCTCCTTTGGTAACCAGACAAGTTGATTTTAATTTGAGTTTTGGGAATTCCCATTGCGGCTCAGTAACCATGAGGATGTGGGTTCCATTGCTGGCCTGGCTCAGTGAGTTAAGGATCCGGCGTTGCTGTGAGCTGTGGTGTAGGTCACAGATACACCTTGGATCCGGCATTGCCGTGGCTGTGGTGTAGGCTGGCATCCGCAGCTCTGATTCAACCCCAAGCCTGGGAACTTCCATATGCTGCAGGTGCAGCCATAAAAAAATAAACAAATAAATAGAGTTTTTAGAATAAGATAACATATGCAAAGTTTAGCTCAATGTTTGATACGCAGTGAGAACTCAGGAAGTCTTAGCCTTTGTTATGCAAGTGCTAATTTCTGATGTAAATGTACCACTTCTGGGAGATGATGCATCAAAATAAGTGTGTTTAGGGGAAAAGAGCCAATCTGTTGGTCTCCCGGCTTTGCTGCTGTGAACAGAGCTCTGTTCCCCACATAGAGTTGCTTTCACTGATGCTCACACCTAGTGGTTGAACGAGTGAGGTTCTATAAAGACAGAGATTGCATACAATTCAATATCCTTGCCACAAAACGGACCAGAAATAGGGACCCCTCCTATGCTACTCCAGAGAAGGGGCTGCTCCTAGAATGCCCTGGCTCCCAAGTTTTGCCATGACAAATAAGGATTGGGGCTGGGGGGAGGTTGGAGAGAGAGGCATGTGGCTCCTGCCAGGCTGGAAGCTCTATGGAGGCTGAGTCCACACTCTTCCATCTTCTATCTCACCCTCGTGCCTTTAACATAGCATGCAGAATAAGTCTATTTTGGAGAAGGGAGGTTGGACAAGATTTTTTTTTTTTTTTTTTACAGCTGCATCCAAGGCATATGGAAGTTCCCAGCCTAGGGGTCGAATCAGGGCTGCAGCTGCCGGCCTACACCACAGCCACATCAACGCTGGATCCTGAAGCCACTGAACGAGGCCACAACCTTACGGTTCCCAGTCGGATTCGTTTCCGCTGTGCCACGATGGGAACTCTTAAAACATCTTTTTTTTTTGAACCTCTGGGCTTTACTGCATATTGTTCTTCTTGCCTAGAAGGCTCTGGGCACCAACCTCCCCTTGCAACCCTACTCACCTGGTTAACTTTTCTTTCAATACTCAACTCAGAGAGACATTCCTGCTCCTCCCTCTTCTCTATTGTTGAGATTTGGGTTTGAGTGACCCGCTCTGCCTTCCTCTTTCTGGACTACTTCAATAATAGCACTTTTTACTCTGCATTGCCATAATCTATTTTTTTTTGTCTTTTTGTCTTTTTACCATTTTCTTGGGCCGCTCCCACGGCATATGGATGTCCCCAGGCTAGGGGTCGAATCGGAGCTACAGCTGCCAGCCTATGCCACAGCCACAGCAACGCGGGATCCGAGCCACATCTGCTACCTACACCACAGCTCACGGCAACGCCAGATCCTTAACCCACGGAGCAAGGCCAGGGATCAAACCTGCAACCTCATGGTTCCTAGTCGGATTTGTTAACCACTGAGCCACAATCTATTTATGTTTGTGTCTGTCTCCAAGAGGGCAGTACAGTGGAGAAAAATGCACATATTTGAAAGTGTAATAATAATATCACTAATATAATGCTGATGACATGCCAGATTGTTATAAGCGTTCGCTGTATGTTAATCCATGTAATCTTTACAACACTGTGAGATGCACAGCTCTTACTGAAGTTGAATCAAGAGACTTGGTGATGGACTGAATGAGGGGACAGAGAAGAAGGAGGAGTCTTAGCTGATTACTGCGTTTCTGACCAGAGCATGTAGGCGAACAGTAGATGGAGATGCCATCTATTGAGATAAAGATTATAGGATGCAGAGGAAGAGGAAGAGTTTGGGTTGGGGTAGGGAAAAGAAATTTTCAGTCTAGGTAAATATAGAACTACCATATGATCCAGCAATCCTACTCCTGGGCATAAATCCAGACAAAACTATAATTCAAAAAGACAATGCATTCCTATGTTCATTGCAGCACTATTCACAATAGCCAGACATGGAAACAACCTAAATGTCTATCAACAGATGAATGGATTAAGAAGATGTGGTACATATACACAATGGAATACTACTCAGCCATAAAAAAGAACGGACAAAATAATGCCATTTGCAGCAACATGGATGGAACTAGAGACTCTCATAATAAGTGAAGTAAGTCAGAAAGAGAAAGATAAATACAGTGTCATATCACTTACATGTGGAATCTAAAATATGGTACAAATGAACCTATCTACAAAACAGAAACAGACTCACAGACATAGAGAACAGATTTGTGGTTTCCAAGGGGGAGGGGAAGGGAATGGAATAAACTGGGAGCTTGGGGTTAGTAGATGCAAACTATTACATTTAGAATGGATAAGCAGTGAGGTCCTGCTGTATAGCACAGGGAACTATATCCAGTCTCTTGAGACAGAACATGATGGAATATGAGAAAAAAGAATGTATATACATGCATGCCTGGGTCAATTTGCTGTACAGCAGAAATTGGCATCAACTATACATTAATAAAAAATAAATCTACAAAAGAAATTTTCAGTTCAAGGACTGCCATTCTTTTGCTATTCTTTCATAACTGTTATTTACAGAAGCTTCAGGAATATCGTGAGTAATATACCCTTTCTTCTGACTGACAGGCATTTGGAAGCACCACTGTCTGTCTGAGGACAAGCAGATTAACCTTGTAGTATTTCTTCATTAGCCTTCTGGAAGCAGGAGGGCTATGTTCTTGGAACCCTGGCCTTTCTCTCACCTTATGCTCTGGCGTGCGGCTCCCAGAAGACAGCAAGGATCCTTCGAGCTCCTGTGCTGCTGGTGCCTCCTGGCTCTCACATCCCTCCTGCAGCAGGTGTGGCACCCCCCCCCCCCTGCCCCAAGATAGGGGTGGTGGGCCCTTGGAATTGTGATCCGTTGTTCTCTGAGGCCCTGCCTGAGGTTGCTGCTTGGTTAGTCGCTGAGCGGGTCAACAGGGACTCATCATTGGACCTGGGTTACTCTTTTGAATATGTGATTCTTCATGAAGACTGCCAGACTTCCGGGCCCTCTCCAGTTTCATTTCCCGCCAGCAGATGGCCTCAGGATTTATTGGACCTGCCAACCCTGGCTACTGCGAGGCAGCCTCGCTGCTGGCAAACAGCTGGCACAAAGGGGTTTTCTCTTGGGCTTGTGTGAATTATGAATTAGACAATAAAAATCGCCACCCGATCTTTTCTCGGACCCTGCCTTCTCCCGTCCGGGTGTTGGTAACTGTCGTGACATATTTCCAGTGGGCTCACGCAGGAGTTAATTCCTTGGAGGAAAGACATCTGGGTACACACAGCCCGATGCCTTGCAAGTGCTCTCCAGAGCCGCGGCTTACCTGTAGGGGTCGTCCTGACCACAGGACAAGACAGCCAACGCATCCAGAAAGCTCTCCAGCGGATTGGCCAGGCAGACCGAATTGGCAGGGAGTGTTTTCTCAAGGCTGAGCTTTAAAGGAGGCTTCAGGGAAAAGCTATTACAATGTCCACAAGGTTTCCTACCCTCACACCCTAGGAGAGCACCTTGCCCCCCAATTCTTCATGCTTTCACCCCCTTTCAACCACGTTCAGCCCCCAGACTGTCCTGCTTCAACAGAGCCTATTTTATGAACTGGATAAAGGCACAGGGGCCTCGGTGGTTAAAATGCTCTTGGGTGCCGGTGCCTGCTCGGCATCTGGGAGCGGAAGGTGAGCATCAGGTAACTGTAGCCACACACCCTCTACACCCTTAGGATCCTAGTAGTTTCCACTCAGCCAAAGAGAGGTGTTCTTGTGGCTCTATTTTTGTCTGGTCTAGTCACTGGAGAGAGATTTACCTTTCTTCCTTTCTGGGTACTTTCCTTCATAAGTGCCCAGTGCCCTGTGTCATCACATCTCTCTTAGAACTGTCTTTTCTGGACTCTGAAATGCACACACTCTTTCTCGCTTCCACCCATCCCCTCTCCCCCAAATGAAACAAAAAACAAAACAAAACAAATCAGGGCTTCTCTCTCTGCAGCAAACAACTAACCGCCATGGAGAGACCTAGCTGAGAAATGAAAATCTATTAAAATCAGAAGCCTACCTAAGTTTGGTAACCTTTTCCCTTCCAAGGGAAAGTTGCACGTTCAAAGACTATTCTTGCAGGGACATTGGGCCAGGTGTGAAGCAGAGGACTGACCCACCAACCCAGGACAAATCGGGTGCATTTCAGGAAAGGGGAGCCCTTCCTGGTCCTCTTCTATCAGATGGCTGCCTTTTACATACACTCCCTGCAAGCCTTTGTGTCACGTGATTTTGATTTTTTTCCATTCTAATTTGTTAATCTCCACTTTACTTTTTTTTTTTTTTTTTCCGGAAAGTAGCAGCGATTTGTGGAAATTCTGCTCATCCTCTCTTGCAGCCACTCCATCACTTTAGGACAAACAGCTCAGAAACTACTTGTCCAACTGATTACTTCTAGGATTAGTCGTGGTCCTGGTCATTTCCTTAACATAACAATGGGCTTGTTAGAGAATGGTCCAGCTTAGGGCTGGCCTATACCCAGAAGCCCATTTTAAGTTTCAAGTGTCTCCAGTATTGGATCTTAATTATGATCATTAAGGGAGGATGAGGGCAAGAATTTTTAGTTCCAGGAACTACAGTAGTCTGCTTCCAGCTCCAGTCTATAAGATCCTATAAATGTTAAGCAATCAGTGTGGCTCTGATTACTTCATAATAGAGCCTGGTACTTTCAAAGCAGAGCACAGAATTATTTTTGAAGATATAAAACCATTTCCAGGGAGGAGTCATGCCAGAAACAGTCTAACATTTCATATCATAACTTTACAATATGTTACAAATCTTCATGAAGCCCAGTGTCTCCTGCAAGTTTACATTCCGTGAGTGTTTCCCAGCCCACCCATTCTAAATAGGATACTCTTTGAAATGACATTTGGGGCTCTACCATGAAATGTTAAATAAATCCAGGCCCCAAAGCTCTTTGGGTTGTCAGACTGAGAGAAGTTGGGATTGAGGGCTCACCACCCACAACTCTTTTGAGGCAGGGAAGAAGCAAATGTACATATTATTGCCCTACTATTGGAGATTCATTCCTTTAGGTCAATGGTTCTCACGCTGGCTGCATGCTGGATCTATCTGGACATCTTTTCAGAATGATTGCTGCCAGAATACCACCTCCAGAGATTCCCAGCAAAGGTATTTTAAATAGCTTCCCAGGTGCTTGTAAAATGCAGCCAGAGTCAAGCACCAAGGCTTCGAGTTGGCGAAGATGCAAATAAATGTGGCTTAGTTTAAGTTGCCAGTCAGTTTTTGTCTTCGGTTGACTTTGTTGAATCAGATTGGGTTCTATGTAACAGTGTGGATCAGCCCACTAAGGGAATGGACATTTTAAGATGGGGAGTGAGGGGGTGGATAAGGGTGGGAGTGGGGGTGGCGAAGCCTGGAGAGGGAGGTATGTGGTTATGGAGCAAACGAAGAGCCTGGGTAGGGAGAACAAAAACAGAGAATGCAGGAGGAACACAGAAAGGGAGGTCAAAGGGAGTAAAGACAAAGCTCTGCTCCCCAGGATTTTGCCCCTGGTTTCTGACAAGATGTAAGCAGACTCAGGTAAGGCATGCTGGGACCTCGGTGACATGAGTGAGAATGTACAAGGGTTGGGGGTGGATGTGAGGAAACTGAGCCATTGGTTGAGCTGTAGCTTGAGTACGACCTCTGGCAGCTCAGTGTGCAGGGGCCAAAAGAGTGTGTGGTATTCACACCTGGCACAGCCAGTTGTTGGTATCTGAGGGTACTCCAAGAGGCGGGTGGGATGTGACAGTAGGACTTGCAGAAGAGGAGTGACCATCCATTGAGAGCAGGGCTCCAGCTAATAGGACTATGGGAAGCAGGATCCAGAGTATGAATATAAATAGACAGAGTATCAGAACTTGAGCCACAGAGCCTGGAGCGCAGGGCACATCTCTGGTTCCATCAGAAAATAGGGGATTTGGTGAGAAACTGGGCCAGAAGCCAGCGAGCAGGGATTGGGCCAAGAGCGCAATGAGGACAGTGACAACATACCGGATGCAGCACATAGTAGATCAAATTTCTAGCTGATTTTCTAGCCCTGTTTTCAACTGGTGGGACTGAGCCTGTTAAAGTATTCCTAGCTGCTAACTATTGTGACTGCAAAGGCACTAAGGTTTTATGTGACCTCAGCCGAGGAGGGTGCGTGGTCTCTTCCTTATGCGGCTAGATATGAGGCTACTTCTCAACATCGTGGACCCCCAAGCAAACCTTCAGAGAAGGACCTTTTGTGATGTAACAGATACAGTGGAAAGGGATCCCTTCCTTTGGAGAGGACTGGCAATATTCGGAAGTAAGAAATAATTGGAAGATTCGTTTTGTCTGATCTGCTCCCAATAACAGTGACCACAGCCACACGTGGCAGTGGCAGTGGTGGTGGCAGTGAGGGATAGTGACGGGGATGGAGGCTAGAGAAAGCTGGCCCGTTACTGGTGGGTATGCCACTTGTCTTCCCTGTAAATTTATGTTTCCAATTAGGAAATACCACTGGCACCTTCCTGGAGTTAGAAGGAATGTCTTTCTCAAAAACTGGTCTAAATTTTGCTTCTACAACACCAGGACAATAATAAAATTTAATAGGAAAGATGATTAGAACAATCATCATGGTTGTGGGCTCTGGGAAGGGGAAACAGCAGGGGTGTTATTAGAGGCGGCCATTGAGACAATGAAAGCAACCATAATACCACTTTACATGTGAACAACTCTCTACAGTTTACAAGGTATTTGCATATAGATAATGTCATTGAATCCTCGGGGAGAAAGGTATTCTCTTTCAAGTCTTACAACACCTGGGAATCTCACAAAACAAGTAGGTAGGTGTAGGCATTACTACCACCAGAGAATGGAGTCAATGAAGTCCCAGAGAAGGGGGGATTCAGCCTCTCCAAGACTGTCAGCTTTAAGCTTCAGGAGCAATTAAATTACCAATTTTCTTTGTTCCTGGAAACAGTCATGTAGAGGAGATATTAATCAAAGACAAAGGCCTCAATTTATGGTCAGGGCTACCATAGGCAGTTCTGCAGGTTGTGCCCTGCTCAAGGGAATCTAGATGAGTGGCTATGAGGGCCAGAATCCAGCTCCACCCTCTGCTCCTTAAACCGTGAGTCCTGTTGGAAAGTTTTGATCCAATGGCATAAAAGAACATCACTCACCAGGCACAGCACCTGTGGGATTGCAATGATCCAGAAGAGGTTTTTTGCTAATTCTCACAAAAGCTAGCAGGAGGCCCCACTAAAAAGCTCTTTAGAGAACTTTTCAAATGGCTATTTCGAGCCCTCCTCCCTTCTCCTCACCTTTTTGCCTATCAATGCTTGGCCGATTGTGAAATCCTTTCAATTTGGGTTTACCAGGTGGTTGAACCGTTTGGGGATTCCTTTAAATTCTTCCAAATTGGGAGTGCTTCATTACAATACGATGTTCAGAATATAGGACACAGTCAGAATGTCCTTTTTTTGTTCTTTCGGAATTCGATATCTTATTACTATCTATTGCCAGGGACCTGGCCAATCTCTTCCCATCTTAAAGATTTTTGTAAATCAAAAGAAACCCAACTCGCCCCCCACAAAAAAAATCCCAACCATAATAGTGATGAAAACATGTTAATTGCTAATATTTATGGAGAATTTATTATGTGCTAGTCATTTTGCCAGGGTTTTTTTTTTTTTTTTGTCTTTTTGCCTTTTCTAGGGCTGCTTCCCTCAGCATATGGAGGTTCCCAGGCCAGGGGTCAAATCAGATCTGTAGCCACCGGCCTACGCCAGAGACACAGCAATGCGGGATCCTAGCCGTGTCTGCAACCTACACCACAGCTCACGGCAATGCCGGATCCCCAACCCACTGGGCAAGGCCAGGGATCGAACCCGCAACCTCACAGTTCCTAGTCGGATTCGTTAACCACTGAGCCACGATGGGAACTCCTTTTGCCAGGGTTTTATATGAACATCTCATTCAATTCTTACAGCAGCCCTGTAAAGTAAGGCTGATTACTATTTAATGCACTTTCTCAATGAGGCTAAGAGAGGTTAAATAACTTGCCCAATGTCACACAGCTAGTGAGTGGCAAAGCCAAGCTATGTATTCAGGTTGATCTAAAGCAGTGTCTCTCAAACCTAAGTGTGACTGGAATCCCCTGGAGGGCTTGGGTCCCTCCTCCAGAGTTTCCACTTGGGAGGGCAGGGATAGGGCCTCAGAATTTGCATTTCTAACCAATTCAAGGTGGTGCTGATGCTGCTGGTTCAGGGATCAAACTTTGAGAATCACTGGTTTAATGAAAGACTTAGGATCTATTGCCTCCGGGCTACTTGAGGTGTGCCCCTAAAGCATACTTTTGACATCTTATGTTCCACGGTGTACAATTCAGCCAGCCCTTCCATTTTCCTCTCTTAACTTTTGAGCCCACTGATGAAATTCTTGTAATTGCCTCAAGGTAACAAGTGTTGGCCCAGTTTTCCTACAGTAATAACAATAGTGATACTGTAATATGCTCTAGTCAGGAGCCTTAGTGTTGATAGGGAATTTGGTATAAATAAAGGCAAGTCGATATAAATGCTAAAACGACAACTTGCTCTCATGAATGAGTCCACGATTAGTAAGTATGTAACTATCAAGGCCCCAGCCCAAGAGGGAATCTCTAAACATCTAGGCTTCTGGCATTTAAGAGGCCTTATCTGGATAGCAGTTTAGGAAAAGTTAAGGAAAACCTATGTTGCAAGGTATGGAGAAATATTAAAAAATTATCTTAGGCTAAGCAGCAACATGAAGACAATAAATGCACTTTTTTTTTTTTTGTCTTTTTGCCTTTTCTAGGGCCGCTCCTGCGGCATATGGAGGTTCCCAGGCTAGGGGTCTAATCGGAGCTATAGCCACCGGCCTATACCACAGCCACAGCAACATGGGATCCGAGCCACGTCTGCGACCTACACCACAGCTCACGGCAACGCCGGATCCTGAACCCACTGAGCAAGGCCAGGGATCGAACCTGCAACCTCATGGTTCCTAGTCGGATTCGTTAACCACTGAGCCACGATGGGAACTCCTAAATGCACTTTTAATACCAGTTTTACTGTAGTATGAAAAAATGTGATCTGATGCACACTCATGGCCCTTGAATGTATTATGTGTCTGACATCATGCTGAGCTACTTGGACCAGTTGAGCACTAGTGGCAGATAAGTACACGGTGTTCTTAGAATTTGAGGCCAAAAATGTGTGTGGTGTCCTCAGTCCAGAGAAATAGCCAGACATCATGCACTGCAGTGTTTTTTGTTTTTGTTTTTGTTTTTGCTTTTTAGGGTTGCACCTGTGGCACATGAAAGATCCCAGGCTAGGGGTTCCCACTGTGACGCAGTGGTTAACAAATCCAACTAGGACCCATGAGGTTTCGGGTTTGATCCCTGCCCTTGCTCAGTGGGCTAATGATCCAGCATTGCTGTGAGCTGTGGTGTAGGTCGCAGATGTGGCTCGGATTCCCTGTTGCTGTGTCTCTGGCGTAGGCCGGTGGCTACAGCTCTGATTAGACCCCTGCCTGGGAACCTCCATATACCACAGGGGCAGCCCTAGAAAAGGCAAAAAGACAAAAAAGAAAGTTCCCAGGCGAGGGGTCAAAGCAGAACTGTAGCCGCTGGCCTACACCACAGCCACAGCAACACCAGATCCAAGCTGCATCTTCGACCTACACCACAGCTCATGGCAATGCCGGATCCTTAACCCACTGAGCGAGGCCAGGGGTCGAACCTGCGTCCTCAAGGATACTAGTCGGGTTCTTTACCCCTGAGCCACAACAGGAACTCCCATATACTGCAGTGTTCTTAAAGTGTGGTTTGAGGGCCTCCTGCGCTGAATCACACTTTGGGGGGGGGTTGGGAAATATGCATATTCCTGAGCCTCCCATCCTCCTCTTATGTTATCTATTTAATAGAGTGGGTGGGGGAGAACTGAGAGGAGGAGTATGTGAATCTCCTTCTTTCACAGTGTGGCCAGATGGGGTGCATCCTGGGGGAACGTGAGAGTTGGGATAAATCACAATGTATGCCCCCACCCCCCAACCAGCCGGCTTCCTCTCCCATCGCTCTCAACGTTTGTTAACATCAACTAGGTTAAAAGGAATGTTGGTGGTAGGAAATGTCACAGAAGGGTTAACATGCAAATCAATGACAATAGAATGCGGAGTCTCCATGGATTGGAAGCAATATTGTGAGTGCACAACCTGAATATGACTCCTAAGAACTTCTTCAGCGCCAGCTTGAGAAACCATTTCCATCTCGCAAGGTGCGAGACGAGTCCGGGACCAGGTTCCTCCACCAGGAACTCCATAGCCAGGAATCGGGGAGAAAGAAAGTACGCTTTGCTTTTGGAGAAACACAGTTCCTCTCCCTTGAGGAAGTATTGGAGAGAGCATTTCAAAAATAAGAAGGGAAGTGGGAGTTGAGTGCCTTGGGAATTGGCTTCTCCTAGAGTTTCATGACATTTCCTGCTGCTGGCATTGAGGGTGAAAGAGAGGGTCCTGGACAGCCTGCCACAGTATGAAGACACAGATGCTAGACAGCTCAAGTGGGGTTCAGGTGGCTCAAGGAAAGTGCTAATATCGTATCCTGCTGAGATGGGATCTCAGGAGGATGTATCTCCTGGTCTTTGTTTAGGCTATAGAGTGGCTTGACTGTTAACAATCGGGATGGAAACTCACAAATTAATATTATTCAACGATCACCTGTTGACCCAGGCCTTGTCTAGGATTTAAGGTTTCTGTCCACTAATCCTTTCCTGACAACTTACAGGTAAAATCCCATTTTAATGAATGTCATTTTGAGATAATGAAGCTATTTAGTAAAATAATCATGTAGAACAGATGCATCCACAAATCCCTGTTCACAAAGCACTCAATCTATTAAATGAAGACAATGTTGTTTGAATTCAGTATTTATGCTATTTCCATTGTGTTCAATGGCAAAGTCTTACCATGCAAAAAAAACCAAAAAAAAAACAAAAACAAAAACAAAAAAACAAAAAAACCCCCACAAAAACCAGAGGAGCCTGTGACCATTCCCTCTTGAGGCTTCCCTTTCCTCATCTGTAAAATAATGGGGGAGTAAGATGGGCTAGCTGATCTCAAAGGGGGTCTTTCTAGTTATAAAAGTTCTTCGTCCTTCCCTGGTCCTCAGGGTGGGCCACTGAAAGGAAGATGAATAGGAGAGATTCGGGTTGAGAGTAAGGTTTTGAGCACAAAGTATTAAAGACAGGCATGTTAGTATCTGCTCAGCAAATATCCCTTCGAATTGTTCTTCTATATGAATAATCCCAAATGCCCATATCGCACATCTCAAGGAACTCACAAAAGATATGCAAGTACACAACCTCTCTTTCTGAAATTTCCCAACATTCATTGCTCATTGGATACATACTATATACCAGGATAAAGAAATAAATAAGACAGTTTTTGACCCCAAGGAGCTCATGGTTTCATAGTAGAGGCTGACATGAATGAATAAGGGCAATAAATCTTCTAAGTGCCATTATAGAGGTCAGTTCAGGGTACAGTGGGGCTCTAAACCAGTGTCACAGGTTGGTACCCTAGAAAAAAGCATGGCAGATGAAGATGGAGATTTGTGTGCAGGGAGCTTATTGGGGGAATGCTTTCAAGGACAGCACCCGTGAGGGAGAGGTGGCACTGGGACTGGAAAGAGAGAAGAATTCAACTGTCACAACAAAGGTCTTGGCCAGCCCCAGTGGGGGTTCTGAAGCTGGGATGGCCTTTTGGATTTGTCCAGAATTGAGGTAAGGAGAATTGGCCTTTATGCCTCCATGTTGACCAGTCATTGGGTACAGGCTGATGCAGAAACAGGTGTGCAATGCGATAATATTTTTTTTTTTGTCTTTTTGCCTTTTCTAGGGCTGCTCCTGTGGCACATGGAGGTTCCCAGGCTAGGGGTCTCATCGGAGCTGTAGCTGCGGGCCTACGCCAGAGCCACAGCAACGCAGGATCTGAGCCGCGTCTGCAACCTACACCACAGCTCACGGCAAAGCTGGATCCTTAACCCACTGAGCGAGGCCAGGGGTCGAACCCGCAACCTCACAGTTCCTAGTTGGGTTCGTTAACTACTGAGCCAGATAATAATTGTTTAACAGCCAATTTATTGAGGAAAGGGGATAGCCTTGATTTTTAGCGTTTGTGATTTCCATGGCATTATAATGCCCACTGTAGCCAATTTGAAGCTTCCGACATGACAATAACTAGCTCATAAAATCCTTGAAAATGTAACCTCAGGGTCTTGTGAAGAAGCGCAAGCCCGCTCTAGCACACTACTAAGCTGGTGCAGCCTTGGGAGAGGTAGTTTTCCTCGGCCAAGGGCAAGTCCCAGTATCAGCTCTTATCTCCTAACATTCCCAGCAGCTCAGAGAATGAATACTTCATTTCTGAAGGCTGCATCTGGCTGGCACACTGCAGCGCCCAATACACGCAGTATGTTTTATGTAATATTGAAACTATTTGCAGTATTTCATCCAACACAAAGCACTGAGTTCTATTGAACATTTTCCATCCATCTAAGTAATTTTAATATTCCTTTAAGTTAATTAAATGGAATTTTATCTCCATTGGGTAACCCTGGTCATGTCATCTAATCTCTGTCTCTATAGAAGAAGATGCCAATACTGACTTACTTGCCAAGAAGACTTGGATGAACTGGCTGCCGAACTGAAGCAGCCCCTGACTAAACTCAGTTTTTCCCCTCATGGACCTGTTACTGCACTAATTTGGCCAAAGTGATTCATGTTTAATGGTATTGCCAAATCTGGGGAGTCAGGGGCCCTCAGTTCCAGTTTCTCTTTCTAAATCCAATCATTGCCTTGTCAGACCTCTCTGGCACTCCATTTTGCCATTTACACAATGTACGATGATGAACAAGGGAGGCTGAATTCCTCGTGATTCACAAACTAGCCCCAAGGTTAGCCCTAGACTATTCAAAGGAAGCTTTGCACATGTAGAAACTCTCAGGGTAATTATACTGAAGGGGCCAATGGTCATTTGAAAATTCAAAGTTATGGTGTGTGTGAGATTCAAATCAACTTCATAACTTACTAGTTAGTTACACCTTCAAAAATGAAGGATACCAGCTCTAGCCCAAACGGGGACATTTTCTGGGGATATTTAACAAGTGCAAAGGTTTTTGAAAATAGATGAAGCAATATGTAAATACCAAAGACCAGTCATTAAGCGCAGTTTAAGCAGACTCAGTTCCTGAGATTAAAGTTTCCGTGTAAGCGTGTATAATTAATATTTACCACTGGCAGTGGGGTCTTTGCCTTTCTTCAAGAAGCTCAGAATACTTGCCAGGCATTATCAAATTAAACTACTCAATGTACCTGTGAAATGCATTGGAATCTACATTTTAAAGATGTGGGTGCTGAAGCACAAGTGGGCTTAAAGTAAACTCATTTAGCATGCCAAGGGCGAAATTGGATATGACTTTCAGCCTCATGATCTAGCTGCCGTTCTTCAACCGTGGCCTCCTCTAATCCACTCTATTCTAGCATAGCCTTGCCAAACAACATAGTTTCATAAGTCTAGGAAGAATTAAATTGAGTGCAAAGTAATTCCAATTACAGGGAAGTTAGATATTCTAAAGTTGAACATATCACCCATAATATTAGTAGCATTTATAACAGAGTGTGAGTTAGTGCCATTCATACCCGACAGTGGCCTTGCCAAGGGTGGGAACAGTTGGTCAACATCTCGTAGAATGTATGTTGGTAGGAGGTAGGCAATAAAAAGTAGCAGTGGCTATGGGAATATCTCCCATCTTCTCCCTCTAGCCTTCTTATTCTTAGGCATAATAATAGCTACCATTTATTGAGTGGCGGTATGCTGAGCCCACTATAAACATCGCTCCTTCAATCATCAATACCACACTATAGAAGGGGTGGTATAAATTAATAATAAATATATGCTTTTTGAACACAAGCATATATTTATTATCTCCATTTTACAACTGAGGCACAGAGAGGTTAAGTAATTTACTTAGGTGTATATAGCTAGTAACTGGTGATGTTAGGATATAAACCTAGGTCTTCCAACCCCAAAAGCCTCTTTATTATGCTACTTCCCACTTGCTATATGAGTTCTTATTCCAGTCTAGTATAAGCCTCTGCAGCTTGTAGACATGTCTGGTTTGTCCCTATCTCCTAATCAGGGGCCCTGAATATACCTTAGCCACAGCTCAAGGCTTCAACATCTTGCTCATCTTGAAGACATCAGACAGAAATCATTTACAAATCGGTCACAATACATTTATTTCTCCCAATCTGTAGTTTTTGGTACCACATTTTACTAACGTATTGCTGCCATAACCTCCCTGCTTTGTCGGTTTCAGTAATCATCATGTGTATGCATTCAGCCCTGATTGGGGGAGAAACCGAGACGCATCTCTTGGAATGGGCTCACGATCTGAAAATGACTGATGGAACCTATGTCTTTGTTCCCTATGACACCGCCGTGCTCTACAGTTTACCTTATAAGCATGCCCCCTACCAGGTTCTGAGAAACCATCCTAAACTCCCAGGAAGCCTATGATGCTGTGTTAACCATTACAAAGGAGTCCAAGGAAAAGACCTTCTATCAAGCCTTTATAGAAGCAGCAGCTAGAGGTGAAATTCCTAGAAGCTGGAATCAGATCAAGCAAGTGTAGATTCGCAGGTTATTTGGAAGCCGAAAAGCTCAAAAGTCAGGAAGAGAACTATATTTCCTATCAAGTGCCTCTATTCCATAGAGTCAAAGACAACCACACACTAGTTAAAAACACCTTTTGTTTGTAGGAAACTTTTTTTTGGTCTTTTTAGGGCTACACCCGTGGCATGTGGAAGTTCCCAGGCTAGGGGTTGAATCGGAGCTGCAGCTGCTGGTCAACGCCACAGCCATAGCAATGAGGGATCCCAGCCACTTCTGTGACCTACACCACAGCTCATGGCAATGCCAGATTCTGAACCCACTGAGCGAGGCTAGGGATCGAACACACATGCTCATAGATATTAGTCAGGTTTGTTAGCCACAACAGGAACTCCTTATTTTTTTCTTTTCTTTCTTTCTTCCTTCCTTTCTTTCTTTCTTTCTTTCTTTCTTTCTTTCTTTCTTTCTTTCTTTCTTTCTTTCTTTCCTTTCTTTCTAAGGAAACATTAATAAAACAAAGACATTACTGGAGAATTTTTTTTTTCATCTTCAAGCAACCTGCAATGACAGCATATGGCTATAAAGAAGACATAAAATATATTTAAGAATAGGGAAATAAAACTTTTATACCAGTGCTGTTCCGAGGGGGCCTAGGGAAAAGAAATCTTGTTTTTGATCCAAGTTCTGAACCAATTCAACAGTAAGAGAACTGGTATATAAGAAGGTACTACCTTCAGCATTGATAAAGCTGGTGTTGAAGAATGTGGCGTCTGCCTGTCTGTATTTGAGTTTCCCAATATTGAATCTGAGGATGATCTGACTTCTCCATCTAGTCACCAGCATTGCTGGACCCCTATATTCTTTCCCCATGAGGGCATGACTTTTGTAAAACGTATAGCCTGGAAGAGCACAGTGGAGCATGACTCCCTGTAGGTAGTCTGCTCCCAACTTGAGGTTGGTCTTGAGAGGTATTAGGGTCAGAAGTGGTATGGTCTACCTGCTAGCAGTGTGATTGGACCAAAGTAATTTCCTTCAGCGTTCTGATCTGTACAAAGGGTGGTTTGGAATAAACCAGTGGTTCTTAATTGAAATATTCTACTCCCGGGGGTATTTTGGAAATTGCTAAATATGTGTAGCTCTCTTCCAAACTAACTCGTCCGATTAAGTCGCCCCTCCTTTGTGGAAAGGAATGAGTAAGGGAGGTGAAGAGATCAGGCCTTTCTTGCTAGTAGAGCTCTGTCTGTATGAAAGGAATCATTTGGAATAGCAAAGAATTCTTCCCTAAGAATATATAAGAAATTATATTTAAGGTATGTAAGATGAATATATGTATAAACATTTCAGGTTCAAATCGAAATCACTTGAGAACTAGGGGAAGGAAAAGCAGTGGGGACAGGATGCAAGCAGAGAAATGAATGGACAAAAACAAAATGGCCAAAAAATGGACAAAAGACAAAAACAAAGGGAAAAATACAAAGAAGACAAGGAATATGAGAGGAAGATAGGAAGGCCAAAGATGCCAGTTAGTCTAGAAAAAATACAGAGGGGGTTTTTATACATTAGAGGCCAGACACGGAAGGCAGCCATTTTCAGAAGTATTTAGAATGACAAATAAGTTTACAAGTTCTAGCACTTGCTAGCATACTGTATTAGTTATACTGCTCTGGCTATAAGTAATCAGACACAAAATGGCCCAAGTAATGTATATATTTTTTTCAAAACTGGAAGGTATGGGAGCTTTAAGGTCAGTTAATTCAGCTGCTCAACGATGCTATCACTGAACCAGGTTCTTTTCACCTTTCCACTTTCCACGATCTGGTTGCTCTCATGGTCTCAAAATGACTGCCACGGTTCCAGACATCACTTCCAGGGTGGAAGTGTCTACAGACAAAAATGGGGACTGTCCCTCTCGTGTGTGTGTCTATGTGTGTGTGAGTGTCTCTCTTTTTTTTAATGGCTGCATCCACAGCATATAGAAGTTTCCAGGACAGGGATTGCACTGGGGCCAGAGCTGCCACCGACAGCGGATCCTTTAACCCACCACATTGGGCTGGGGATCGAACAGGCACTGCCAAAGAGACAATGCTGGATCTTAACCTGTGGGAACTCCCTGTGACTCTTTTTAAGGGTGAGGAAATCTTGCCCAGAAGCTCCTCAGGCAGACTTCTCCCCACATTTTCCTGGTCACAATGGTGTCTCACACCCATATAACTAATAATTTAGAAAGAAGAATGAGACCACGTGACTGACCCTATGGCTGTTGCAAAAGTGCGAACAAAATTGAGATTCTATTAGCAAGGAAGAAAGCTGTCAGGTAGGTAACTGATTGTGTCTGACACTCACATTCTCCGTGATCTTCTCCTCTTTGTATACAGTTCATTCCTTTCTCCTATGCACTGCCTCTTTCTCTGAATAAAAGATTCAGATGAAACTTAGATTTTCTTATCCCTTTCGGTCCTGAATATTGATAGCAGAATTTGCTGATTCTTGTTCTAATAAAAAAAAGTGACTAGCAGAGATATTTACAGCATTGAATGTGAATTGTATTACCACCGATATGTTTAGAATCAATATGCATTTTAGGAGACACACCCACATATTGAATTGAAAACAATTTCTTGATTTGGTCAAGAATGGCAAGAATCCCTCAAACTGCTAAGAATGGTTGCTCAATTCAGTTGTTTGGTATATTTGTAGACAAGCAAGCCGGTGGTGATTCTTTTGTGCTTTTTTAGCCAATGATACAGCATCACAGAGATTTGAGATTAAGCCATCTTTTTTTACTTTAATCACAGAATTGAGAGGAATGGAAGGGTCTGTGTGTATCTGTGTGTGTGTATTATACATATATATAAGCAGATATTTTGATACAAAAATTTAGACCTTCTACTCTTAATATTTTATCTAATCTCTTTGAGCTTGTGGAGAACATAAGGTAATTAAGGCAAAAAAAAAAAAGACGCCATTAGTTTGGTTGCTAGGCAGCATGTACTCTGCTTTAGACAAGGAAATAGAGAGAGCGAAAACAAAGACTCTAGAGCTTATAAAAAAGCCTGTTTGGATGCATTTCCACCCCCACTTTGCAGGTGCCTCGGCTTTACCTTCATAACCAAAGAATAATAGAAGAGTGAGACAATTATTTTCACATCTCTGATAAACAAACCCCCCTTCCCTAAATTACCTTGCTGAAAGGTACTTTTGAAGGCAGCTATACGTATGGCAGGAAGAACATATGATAAAGACACACTTAGGTTTAAACCTCAGCTCTTTTACTAGCTGCGTGTCTTTCGGCAAGTCACTTAGATTTTTGAGTCTCAATTTTTCCATCTGTCAAGTGGGTTTGCAATCTACATCTTCTGGGATTATTGTGAAAGATTAAACAAAGTGATATGTGTAAAGTGTCTAGCAGAGTGCCTGGCTTACAGCTACTTCATTTCCAATTTTTCTCCTTTGGGGCCAGGATGACCTTATGGGTTGATGGCGATCTAGCATCTAAGTTATTGTCTGACCTCAGCTTCCTACTGTCTTGAGGTTTTCTGATTACTGGCACAGAGTCCCCCAACCACTCCAGTTTTCAAAATTATTTCACTTTCAGAATTCCAATTGGTATTTTCTCATATCCAATCATGTAGTTCAATGTTTGCTTATCCCTGGGCTCCTATTGGTTTTTCCTATTCAGTCAATAGATCAACGACTCTTTATTAAGCACCTGCCATGTGCCATGCGCTATGCTGAACTCCAGATAGAACAGTAAATAAGACAGGATTTTTGTTAGTAGTCTGGTGGAGCCAGTTAATAAAAGCCAGTTGTGTGCCTCTTTTCCCAACTCTGCATTCGGTGGCATCATGTTGGTTGCCTGAAATCAGGCTTTGAGAGCATTCACATCACAGACATTGGTGAATGCTACAAATAAGAGTTTTTTCCCTCCTCACACTGTTGCCAACATTTACTAGCACATTGCTTGTTCCTGCTCTTGTGGGGCTCAAATTCTAGTGAAAGAGAGACAGTAAATAAGTAAACACATATACGAAAAAGATGGCTATATTCCTCCCTTACCCAATAACTTCCAGTAGAGTTGAAATTTCTACATATAGGTTATATTGCTCACGGCAGTGATTTGCATCTTTTTTTAGTTTACACACTTGCTTCTTCAAAAAATAAAAACAAACAAAAAACTATCAAAATGATGCATGCCCATAGTTTAGAAAAATTAAGAAATGCTAAAAGTTTCATATCAACAACAACACAGTCCCTAGGCCTTCCTCCACCCTTCATCAGAAGCAACCACTTGCATGTCTTTTTGTTCTTTGTTGTGGTATTCATGTTTCTAAATACCTTACGACTACTGGTTTCTTGATTACTCAATTTTGGACATTATTTGTTGACTTCCCATTATAGTTGAGGATTATTAGTGTTTATATACTTACACTCCTTCAGGCCCTCAATATAGTTATGTCACAATTTTTAGTTAAATTCTTATTTTGTGGTTTTTTTTTTTTCTTTTTCAGCTGGTCCCATGGCATATGGAAGTCCCCAGGCCAGGGATCCAACCCTACCTACACCACAGCTGCAGCAACCCCAGATCCTTACCCCATTGCACCACAGCAGGAACTCCATATTTTTCTTTTTAATATTATACTATCTAGGAGTTCCCGTCCTGGCTCAGTGGTTAACGAATCCGACTAGGAACCATGAGGTTGCAGGTTTGATCCCTGGCCTTGCTCAGTGGGTTAAGGATCCGGCATTGCCGTGAGCTGTGGTGTAGGTTGCAGACGCGGCTCGGATCCCACGTTGCTGTGGCTCTGGCGTAGGCTGGCGGCTACAGCTCCGATTAGACCCCTAGCCTGGGAACCTCAATATGCCGAGGGAGTGGCCCAAGAAATGGCAAAAAGACCAAAAAAAAAATTATACTATCTAAATATCATTCATAGATGACCCATGTGGTATACTATAGTAATAATTCATTTCTAGTATAACTTGATTTTTCCTGGAGTTAATAATTGCTTTATTTTTAACTTTGTTTTACCTTAATTTGGATATCCAAGTCTTTCTATGCTGTCTGATAAAGCTGTAGAATCTTCTCGAAAACAATTTTATACATGGTAAAACCTGTTAAGTCCCTTATCGATGTCATTTGTTTTCCCTGAGGCTCTCTGGCCTCCTACTCCAATCTAAACTTGTTGCTCCTTAGGCTGCAGTACAGCTATTTTGGTAGGATCTCACTTTTTATCACCCTAGAAATTTCCTTTCTCTCTGTTCTATGCTGGATTCACTATTCATGACTCATAACTCCCATTTGCTTGTTTACTCTCTCACTTTAGTGGAGTACATCCTTTAGTAGCTTCTGAGAAAAGTACCCAGGAGTTAGATATTTGAAATTTTGCACTGAGTCTTTGTTCTGTCTTCACTATTGATTGATAGTTTGACTAAGTATATAAATCTAGGTTAAAAAGTATTTTCTATTAGCACTTTGAAGACATGGCATATTATCTTATTTCTACTCTTGGTGTTCAGAACTCCAATGTCATTCCTCATCCTTTGATGCAACCTGTTTTCACTCCTCCTTGATCCCCCCCCCCGAAGCTTTTAAGATTATCTCTTTACTCGTTTTTTTTATTTTTAAATTTTTTTGTTATTTTTTTTTCTTTTTAGGGCCATACCTGTGGCATATGGAAGATCCTGGTCTAGGGGTCTAATTGGAGTTGCAGCTGCCAGCCTACGCCACAGCCACAGCAACACCAGATCCGAGCTGCATCTGCAGCCTTCATCGAGCTGCATCTGCAACCTTCACTGCAGCTTGCAGCAACACCAGGTCCTTAACTCACTGAGCGAGGCCAGGGATCGAACCCACAACCTCATGGTTCCTCGTCGGATTCGCTAACCACTGAGCCACGACGGGAACTCCTCTTTATTCTTGATGTAATGAAATTTCATGATTATGTCTGGATCTTTGACATCTGCTGTGTATTTGGTGGGACCTTTCAATCTAGAAGCTCATTCTGCCTAGAAAATTTTCTTGTGATATTTATTTGATAATTTCCTCAACATTTTTCTTTGTTCTCTCTGGAAATACTATTAGTTGGATATAAAACTGCCTGGGTTTAATTTTTTAAATTGTCTTATTAGTTCTCTTTTATCATTCATAATCTCTGTTTTTACTTTTTCTTTCTGGAGGTGTGGCTCAATTTTGTGTTCTAACTCTTTTCCTGATTAATTTTTTTTGCTATCATATTTTTACCTTCCAAGAGTTGATTCTTGTTGTTTGATTATTCTATTTTTATATCATCCTGCTTTTGTTTCATGGATGTAGTATCTTCGTTTATTTCTCTGAAAATATTCATTATCATTTCTTTAACATTTTCTGTGCTTAGAGTTTTCTTCAGTTCCTAATTGTTCGTGATTCTTTGTTTTGATCTTTCTGTTTAATCTTGGATGCTTTCTTGAAATGTCTGATGATCCTGACTGTCTGTTCATATTTGAGAGTGAAGATTTAAAGGAGGATATGAAAGTGTATGTACATGCTGGGTATATTGACCTGTGGGTCTCAATATAGGGCAATTGGCTTGCCAGCTGTTTTTGGTGGTATTTTTGTTTTCGTTTTTGGTGTTTTTTTTTTTTTTTTTTGTTTTTTTTTTTTTTTTTTGTCAATATCTGTAGTTCTTATCTCCTGGGCTAGTCCCTTTTTTCAGAGAAGAATGTTCCACTCTCCTTCCTGGGAGCCGTAATCCTGGCTGTCACTTTTCTAGAAGCCATGTTAGGGGAAGTAGACAGGGATTCTCATCATTAGGTATGAACACTTTAACTCCATGTTTCTTTTTTATAGCCCACCTCACTCTCACCTTCCCTTTGATCAAGTGTTCCAGCTCTGGAGCCTCTCTGAATCCGTTTAACCTGTTTCCTGTCGAGATCTGGCTCTCCTTGGCAGAGGGGGGGATGGCAGAAGTCTAAGTGCTCCTTACAGACATTCAAACAGCAATCTCTCTCTTAGTGCTCTGTCTTGTCCACACTTCTTTAGTATACACTGCCTCAAATTCCTAAGCATTTCTAGGATTCACAGGGTGCGAATCTGTTTGTTGCTTACCAATAGTCCCCTCTTCAGACACTTAGATGGAATCACCCTCCACTCAGCTAAATCAGTTACCACTCTTGTAGCAGCTTTCTATCTTCCTATTGTGTGGTTCAGGATTATAGATGTCTCCTAATACCATCAGATATGGAGGTTTATTGTTTCTGTTTCTTGTGCTCCTTGTTGATTGGGAGTGATGGTTGAGAGGAGGAAGGGAATGAAGAAAAAAATTTTAATTTTGCTATTTTTAAAATCAGGAAGTTATGAAAGAAAAAAGAAGTTACAAAAGGTAGATATGATATTCTTTTATCAGGGGGTTTAACCACAGTTCATTAATTAATTTAGCAAATATTTATTAAGTTCAGCTATAACGTGGTATTTAAGAGCATGGGCTCTGAAGGCAGACTGCTGTAAATTTACTTATGCTGTCTGTTATCTCCATTATTTTTATATTGGGAATAATAATAGTACTCACCCCATCGAGTTTCGAGGATTAAATGAGTTAACACACATAAAGGGCTTGCTTGGCACCTTAACGATTCCTAAATAAATATTTACTATTATTATTAATGTTGTTATTTTTATTATGATGATGGGCTAGGAACTTTGCAGGCAATATAACAGAAAACAAAATAGAAATAAGATCTTTCACCCAACGAAAGGGAACAGTTTTACCATTTCATGGTGCTAAAGATGCTGGGTCTATAATTGGGACTCTTTTATTTATTGGTCACAAATTCAAGATTGGGACAATGGTCTTAAACACCACATTTCCAGGATGATATTACCAGAGGCCTGTGCTTCTCTTCTGAAATACAAACAATAGCAGCTATCATGTATTCAGTGCTTATTCTGTACCAGGTAGTTTATATGAATGATCCCACTGAATCCTCAGACCAAGCCTACAAATTAGGTATTATCAATTCCATTTTATGGATGATGAAACTGAGGCTCAAGGTAACTTGTCCAAGGTCATACAGATGGCAAGTGGCAGAGCTGGGATTCCAACTCACATCTACTACCAGACGTACCAGAACCTGACCATTCAACCACACATTAGCATTAAAAAATTTTTCTTTGTGTTCCATGTCTAGTGCTTAACGTAAGGTAACATTACTAAGTGACTAATACTTTGACCTGAATGGGTTTATTGAATTATTTTCTTCTCATATAGGAGGTGGTAGGGCTTTATGAGGACCCATGAAAAGAGAAAAATAAATCAGAATGAAGAGATTAGATGGTGGGACATCAGTGACAAACTTCCTAATTTGGCCTTGGCATGATTGGGCAAAGATTATCACTTTGCACCTTTATATTTTGGCACAAAAAAGGCTTCTGAAATAAGGGTTTGGTTCCTGCATTCTTCACTTTCATTGTATTCCCAACGTTTGTTTTCAATGAAATTCTATTGGATACAAATGCACATTGCTAGAACACACATTTTGGATATTTTTTCCAAGTGTAGCCTTATTTGGCTAAGCAAAGGAAATCCTCTGGATTTCTCAGCAAGCCTGGGGGACCATAAGCTCCTGCACCTATTGTTTTCCATTACTATAAATATGGGTGCTTGGCAGGGGGATGCTAGGCTGATGCGGATGCGGTTAGGACTGGAACATTCCAGGATGGGGCCCACCAGACAGGTTGTCAGAAAAGGTTGCTTGCAGCTCAGAGTGGCTACAAATTGTCTTTGTATCTCATTCTATATAAAATAAGAGTGTTATGTTCATGAATATCATATCAAACAAATCAGGCTATTAGCCAGTTCTTGGCAAAGTCCAAGGGCTGAGATCATGCATTATTGGAGGTACCACCTTTAATGGCAAGAATTCAATTGCCCTTTGGTTTCCTGATTGCTGCATGAGCCTGGGTTTTTGGTCAAAAGTGATGTTGCCATTTTGTCCTTTAAGTGATGCTTGCCAAGCCAGGTATGTTTTAATGTACACTTCCAAGGACAGAATTCTTTGGAAGCCGGTTTTGGGTCTTTCAAACACAGTAAATCTAGACTGCTGATAGTCAACTTAATGACAGCATGAACCATTAAAGTGAACAAATTCAAATATCACCACTCCTGACCCAGACCTTGTTCTCCTGGATACAAGCTCCAAAAACCTAGGGTAGAGCTAGCTAAAGTTACTGAATAACAATGAAAGACAATTTTCAAATATCATTCATTTATTTGCAATTCATTCATTCACTTATTCAGGTTCAGGTTTATACAGTAGTCAAAAGCAATAGACTGCATCATTCCTGGTCCATTCTGGCCTGTGATGTAACAAGGTCATCTGTCTGATGGAAGGTCCTGCCAATCTTGCTTCTTTGGAACTATAGTCAGAAGCTAAGACAGAGGGTTGTAAAGAGTGACCTTAACTTCTCTCGACCCACTCTCTACCTCTTCTTTTTCTTTTTCTTTGAAGCAGCTGCAAGCAACTACAGAGCTTTTGTTACCTATGCTAACAGAGTATGCCTTTGGCTTATGAGAAGGGGCAATTACCGCTGCTGAAGGGCACAGCGGTAAAATAGCAACACAAACCAGCTAGAACACAAATCTAAACCCTCACAGAGAGGGAGTGGGACATAGTGACCATCCCCTCTTGTGCAACTGAATGCTGTTGCTACAGCTATGCTCTTTCCCTTAGCTTCAAGTCCCTCTCCCATAGTTTTGCGGCTCTGTGTGTGTGTGTGTGTGTGTGTGTGTGTGTGTGTAGCATATGATATGTGGTGGAAGCTAGAGAATTCTGAAGAACAAGCTTTAGGGTTCAGTCATCTTGTTGAGTTGCTGTCAGTCAGCTCTAACAGGGGTCAGTCTGAGAGTACAAAGGGCAGCATAACTTGGCCAGCTGGAAACCCTGTGGGATGGGTCAACTCAGAGGTGAGGGTGTTGTTTTTAAGAGTTTTAATCTTTGCATTTAGCTGTAGGTTAGACACAATCCCTTTCCCAGAAGGCTCTGTGCCTTTCTAAACAGAATACTAGCATTCCCCTTGCTTTCAGGGGTTTGCTACCCCGTTTTGTTTTTTTTTTTTTACTCATTTGTTTTACTAGTATTGATTTTATACTCCACCTTCCAGCCTTTGTTTATTGTCATAGCCTACCAAAACCCCCGAAAACAGGAAGACTCTTGCAGAAATCCTAAATACAAGTAAATGCAGCACCTGAGAATCTCAGGAAGAAGAGTTAGTGAAGATGCCTTAAGGGACCTCAGTGTGTGCTAGGCAGCTAAGTGTGGATGACTTGGTGGCAGGATGTGGCACCCATTCACCATGCCTATTTCTATAGTGTGTGCAATGGCAGGGTGGTAAAGGGAGATCACTGGGATAAAACTCAGGAGAGTAAGATGTTTCTGCTCTACTGTTGATTAGCTGTGTTACTGGGGCAAGGTTTTTGGCATGAACAACTGGTATCAAGCAGTAGCTTTCAACAAAAATGGGAAAGACTCATTGGAAATGGAACAGGAGGATTTGAGGCAGAGATCAGGAGTTTGACTTGGGGTATACTGAAATTTAATATTCAAGCAGAGATACCAAGTAAGCAGTTAACTATATGAGTCCAGAATTTATGGAAGAGGTCTTAGCTGGAAGTATAAATCGGAGATTTACGGTATAGTTTGATAAGTGTGATATTTAAAGCCATGAGAGAAGAGGAGCCCAAGGGAGTGAGTGTAGATAGAGAAGAGGACAAAGGACGGAGCTGTGGGGCATGTCCATGGTAAAAGATCAGAGAAATGAAGGTCCTTGATATTTAGTCCTGTCCAAAACCACTTGGCATGGACCAAATATTCTCATGGACATTTTGGGTAGGGTCGAGTTTCTAGGACCTTTTGATGTGGACCAAATGTCTTCTGAACATTTTGCATAAATGTGACCAAATATCAAGGACACTTTGGCATGGACCAAATGTCTTATGGATGTTTTGGGCAGGAACTAGTGGTCCTGAAAATATCAAGGGCCTTTTGATGTGGACCAAAATCTTATGACTATTTTGTACAGGCTCTTATGCCTGCTAACTGATCTTGACAAATCATTTAACGCCTCTAGGTCTCCCTTTCATATCTAGAAAGTAAGATAGCTAGACCAGATGATCCCTAAGGTTTAGACATTCATGATTCTGTATCCTCATTTTAGAGAGGAAGAAATTAAAGCCCAGAGAGAGGGAATAACAGACTTGGCCAACATCCTGGCATTAGGAACAGACCCTAGGCCAGTATGTCTTCTTCTACACTATTGGTCTTAGACTCCCTAAGGAGCTTTTGATAATGCTGATTACTGGGTCCCCAACCTAAAGTGTCTCTTTTTCTTGGCTGGATTGTGTTTGGCATTAGTATTTTTGAAATTCCTCAGGTAATTCTAATGTGCAGCCAGGGTTGAAAACCCTCTGCTCTACATTAATAAGGCATGGCAGTGTCTTGCTAGCTGCTACACCTCTCTGCATCTTGACTTGTTGAATCATTTCCAACACAAAATGATTCGCTCAATTTTAAACCCTTTTATTCTGACAAAGATTGTTACAGGAGGATAGCTTTCTAGACTTTGTGAAACCAAAGTAGCAAGTATTAGCTTTCCCTGAAGCTTAGGAAAATGACATGACCATAGCTTTCTTGAACTCCATCCTAGAAGTGAAATGGTATGAAAAACCATGAAGCCATGGCCAGTGTGGGGGCGGGGGAAGCTGAGAGAGAACATTGGCTCTTCTTTCCCACATTTTTGGAAAAAAGGATACAAGGTTTGTTCCAAAAACGAAACTCACAAGGTTAATGAGCAGAGCATCAGGCACAGTACACAGATGCTGTTGCCTTTACCATATTTATATAGCAGGAAGGGTCATGCTATTCATTGTAGCAGCCTTACTGCTTTTTGGTGGCTTCTCACCAAAGCCTTGCCACTTTGCACACCACTAGGATATAGGATTTCTTGATTAAAACCCACGGTCTCCATATAGTCCAACATTTGGCTCTATATTTGAGGTTGTGTACGTATCAGTATGCATGTCTACATGTGTATGTGTGGGGGTATGTGTTTAAAACTGTATTCTAGTGTTCACTTTTTCTGGGGATCATGTGTCTAGCAAAATGGCCATTTTGAACTAAGGACACAGATGTGGAGTGTGGGGACATTATTTATAGTCTTACCACACACACCTACCACTCTAGTAGGGCCAGCCAAATGATTTTATCCATGCATAATGCACCAGTGATTAACCCGGTAAATTTCTTTTGAGTGTCTCTTGTCTATTTCGTACTTTTTTTTTTTTTAGTGTCCTTTATAGCTCTAAATCACTTTCTCAGTTTAGGAGCGTAAAAATATATTGTGTATGACTTGGTTTGCTCATAAAATTGTCATATTTGATATATTTAAAGATGTGAAGGCCTGGGGGAGAAAAAGAGAAAAATTCAGGGGAGAAACCAAGCAAGTCCTCAGAAACAATTGTTTTTTTTTCCCCCCCTGGGTCTTCATAGCTCACCTCCACTCAGACGTGCAGGCCATAATAATGAACACAGGCTTGGAATACACTCTGAGATTGCTCTAGGGCAACTAGGGCTCAAGATAATTGTAATTTTTAAAAATAGGTTTCACCGTTGTTTGGAACCATCTACAATTCAATTTACTTTATCGCACAAGCCATGAATAATGCTATGAAAGAAAATGGACGGGCTAGTGCTGCCAGCCTGGTTCAGCACTCCAGAAACATGCAGCTCTATGGATTCAACCAGTTGATAAGGACAGATTCAAATGGAAATGGAATTTCAGAATATGTAATCTTGGACACCAACTGGAAAGAATGGGAGCTCCACAGTACTTACACTGTGGGCATGGAAACGGAGCTGCTATGGTTCAGGGAGACCCCCATTCACTTCCCTGGTGGCAGGCCCCCTTGGGCAGACACAAAATGCTGGTTTGCAGAAGGGAAGATCTGCCAAGGAGGTAGGGAATGGAAAATCACCAGTAGTCAATTTGGCTCAGCTTGGGTTACAGGGAACCTCTTTAGGGGAAGGCATATTTTAAGATTGGGACATTCGTGGAATCAATCATTTGCATTCATGTGACACAAACATCTTGGCACTTTATGTAGTTAATTTAAAATAATAAGGAAAATGAGAGGTACTTTGCAGCCTTGAATAATCATCTATAATTTAAAGACGTCCCCACTCATTTTTAAAAGGGTCCCACTCCCAAAGAGCCCTCTAATAAGAGGATGACCCTTCTCCTTGGTCTTTGGTAGGCTATGATCTGTGATTGTTTCTCTTGCTAGAAAATTCACCTGTCCTTCCCCTAATGTATCCAAATCCTGTCAATCAGTTTCCCCTTCAGAAATACCATATCTATACCCTCTCCTCTCTGATCTCCCCCTGAACTAAAAAATCTGTCCCTCACAGCTTAGCACAAAATTGCTTTTCAATTATTTCTTGGGTATTGATTGTGTCTCTTCCTCCCATATAGACTGCTCCTTGAGGGCAGGGACCATGGCTAATAACTCTTATGCCCCCCGCCCCCCGCCAACCACCCACCATGGTAAGCATCCAATAAATACATGCAGTTTGACTGACTGATGGAATGCCTCTAGATTGTGGAAGAGGGGAAACTCCATCCAATCTCTGAGGGCCAGAGGGGAACTTTGGAAGGATCTATAATATTATCCCTATGCAAGTATACCCCACACCCTTCTAGAACCAAAGGCATCCATTTGAAATAGACTTTGACTTATTTTTGCTTTAGCATGACATACCTAGCAACCTCTTCACTTGCATCATCATATATTTTCCTCTGAAATCTTCAGACTCCATCCATATTTAGATTTTCAAGAGGACAATTTATATCCTAGTGAAACCACGAATTATCAAAACCAGACTTACCCTTGAAGGACAAGTGCTATGTTTTTCATCTATAACTCATGAGGTCTATGGGCTCGGGTGAATTAAAAAGTCTTTTATTTTATGAAGGCAACATAATACCCTTCACAGGTGAGATAACGTATTTGGTCTCAAGAACTCTATTGCTGTCCAACTTAAATTAAGGTACTCAAAGTTTTCCATTCGTGGACTTTTTTTTTTTTTTTTCTCCAAATAAACACCCGGGTCAGCCTTAATTCATGTGATTTGTTATTGTCAGAGTTGTGAGTGGTTTTGCTTCAGAACAGTGAAATTGCTTTCTGTGTCCATAAAGTCAACAAGACAGACTGTTCTGGAGAAAAATGGAATTAAGTTAGGTAGATGTGGCTTGATTTTAGAGTCATCAGAAAGCATGAGGAGTCGCTCTGTGGTGCTGTTTATTTACAGCTTCTTTCTGATGCCATTCTTCCCCTTCCTCTTCCTCTCTGCAGGCATTGACCCTGTCTTTGCTGTGATGATCTGCCTTGCTTTGCTTGTAGCTCTGCTATTAATGGATTTTCTTACTTTATAAGGTACTTTTTTCCCCTCTTTTTGTATATAAAAATACATCTCGTAATAACCTTGTTAATATTGATTTCTGGGAAGTCATGTTTCAGTACAAGTGCCTCCTTACATGACCCACTGATTTTCTTTTTTTCCATAGTGATTTACCGACCCTACCAGCCCCATTTAGAGTGAAGTGTTTTCATGATGCCAAGAATAACTTCCTCAGCTGTGTTGTTGCCTGTGAGCAGATCTGGCTCTCAACACTATCGGGAAATAAGAAAACTAGTACTTTAGGGCCTGCCTACTCCCTCTCTGTGCTCCCCTTTCCACCAGCAGAGTCTCCTATAACCATTTCCTTCCCCAAATGGTATGGACTGGTAGGTACGGACTGGGATATTTTAACGAGTTCCAAGAATTAAGCAGACTTTGGGTAGAATCTAAGATTTAGGGATAATGATATTAATTCACAGAACTATAGTGTGGATTAAATAAACTGAAGCAAGTAAAGTACCTACAACAACACCTGACTCACAGTCAGTGCTCAAGAAACGGTAAATCTCAACTCCTGCCCAAGCACATGGGACTCTCCTGATGATTGTTGGGAGCCTAGGATCCTCTCTTTGGCACTCATGCCTTTTGCCCAGGGTATCACATTCCAGGTTTTTACTGTCCTTCTTCCTTGGACAAAAGCTATCCCAGCTAATCGTCAACATCTCATTATCATCAAGTCTCTGTCTTCCTCTCTCAGATCCTTTAACATGTGACCAACTATTACAATGAACTAATTCAGGGTCAAGGATAAATGGCTGAAGATGGCTTAACATGACACCCATTTCTTATAATCTTGGCATTTGAACAGTTGGACCTTCCCTGTATCAGCATGATTTGGGAAAAAAATGAAAAACGAAATCAACCACAACCCTCCCACTTTAACCCTTTCCATCCTGCAAACCATGTCTTTGTTATCTCCTTGTAAGAATGGTCCTGACAACCATATGACATGAACTTGGTAGGGAATGGAGTGTAGCTCTTTTGGCAAATTCTAAGGAAGAATGTCTAGAATGTATCAAGTAGTCTGTGTAAATTTGGACCAGACCTGAAACTCTCTTGGCCAGAATTTTCTCACTTGTGAAATGAAGGAATTGGATTAGATGATTTTTAAGAGCCCTTCCAGCTCCAATATTCTAATGAGTCTGTGGAATCCTGGATTGAAACTCTAACAGGTGTCACACTCAGGGTTTAATATGTTTGCATTGCTGTGAAAAACCACTCTTATCTAATCTCCCCAGTATTAGGAACTTGATAAAGCCACATGAAGCATTAGGTAGCTTGTGAATTGTTAAAGCACACTTGATAAAGACAATAGTTCAAAGGAAGTTTTTCTTTTAATTTCTATAACTGTGACATAACCCTGCTCAGAACAGAAATTTAATGTCTTTAGCTGCTGCCAAAGAATAAAGTATTTAATTAACATCATTAGATACTTAGTGAAAATAAATGCTATCCAATCAAGATCTTCCCTCTTCCCCTTCTAGGGAGAGGTGAAGAGTTATAGTAATCTGGCTCCCTAATGCCCAAACACCCCATGGCAAGGTGGGAAATGGAGTCACTCAGCTGCTTATGTTATTTGTCAACCCCCACCCCCCAAATGTCTGACCTCATTGGTCTTTCCCAAGGAATGGACTCATTCTTTGGGCATAGAGTAAGCCCCACCTGCAGTTCATAGGAAGAGAAGGTAAAAAGAAAAAAAAAATCATGAAGTGGGGGTGGGGGGCGTTTGTTTGGAGCTTGTGGGCTGAAGGGCAAAGAAGACTGGAGAGGAAAATGATTGGAGAGGGACATGATTAGAGAGGAAAATGATTGGAGAGGAAAATGAGTTTGAGACAATTGGTACTTCAAGTGGTCACAGAAAACTCAGAGACGGGAGAGAGGCACATCATTTCCCAGAGTCACTTGGGCCTTGGTTCTTCAGCTAACAAAGCACAAAAGATGCCCTCTCTTTGCTGCCTTCCTCCCTCTCTCTGCCCACCACGGCTGCAATCAGAAGAGCCGAGCGGCTGATGAGTTTCTGTAATAGATGGTGATTACTTGCAGGAGAGTGGCTCTCTGTTCCTTCCTTTTCTCTGTGTTTTGATTGTTTAAGTTTTTTTTTTTTCCAGAAAGAAAGACGTGCAAAGAACCCAACCACCCCAAAACAAAGGATTCTTTGAACTCCTCCTTTCTCCCTACGCCGAACCAGATTGCCTCGCCTTTCTATAAAGCTCTCTCGTGCTTTGTAATACTAATGATGATAATGATAATAATGAGCTCTTATACTTTCATAGTGCTCCATGCTTTTCAGAGCACTTTCACATATATTATCGCATTTGATTTTCAAAACAACCCTATAAAGCAAGTAATGCAAGGACGATTATCCTGCGAGATAGATGAGGACACAGGGGCATGAGAGGTTAAATTATTTATCCAAGGTCATCTGGCTAATTAATGACAGAATCAGCACTACACCCCAGGTCTCTGAATGGGGAGTCCAGCTTTCTTTCTATTAGTGTATCCTGTAGCATGAATATTTTTACAGGTGTGCCTGCTTTAAGACAATTCACTACACATATGCAATAGATAAGTTAGGGAGTGGGGCTTTACTTTGCCAAAAGATTCATGCGCTCTACCCAAGAATTCACTACAGGGCTCTTTTAATTTTCTCTGCAGGGCAGCGGCTCCCACAGTGATAAGGGACATATTTGTTGGCAGACAATTAGAAACACATTAATTGTTTGTTTACAAATCAGTGGAATCACTGAGAAAAACGGACTGGGTTGCTGGTACTTAAAGCTACAGTGACACTGTAGACTTCTTAAAGCATTGTGACAAAGCATTTTGATTCAGTGGTTGTTTACTCCATTCTGGCTGTTGGATTTAATACATTCCACAGGGTGTGACCATGAAGAGGTTATGGAAAAAGTGTAGCCAAACTGTAGTTATCAGAGCTCCCAAGACAGACCAGAACAAAACAACCACATGGACTAATCCAAGGTTCCCTCAAGTTGCCCAGTTAGCTCAGCTGAGGACCTACCTGGTTGTGTGGGTAGACATCATATACTCCTACATGTCTAGTAATTGATTTATAAGAAATAATTGCATTCACTGCAAATTAATGGGCATGTTTGGAGAGAATCAGGTTTAAACTGTGTCTATATAATGCTCAGACAAGAGACCAATTCAGTCAAAGGAAAAAAAAAAAAAACCCAGTCAGCCCACTTGTTTGGAATCATGTAGACAAAGCAACCAACTGATTGAATTTTTCCACTTTTCAACCTGTTGCTTTGGCAACGCATCGATGCAACTTTGCAAGACAAGTGGTCTTGCGGGCAGAAATCTGGGCCCACAGCCAGACACCAAGGATGTGAGCCCCAGCTCTGCCTCAGGCTATGGGATCTCACATAATTTGCTTAATTTTGTTTTGTGTCTTTATTGTGTTTTTCGTAGCTGTAAAATGAAGATTAATGATTCCTGACCCTACTATAAATAGAATATATACTATGGCATATGAGAAAAGGTGTTGAGTTCTTTAAAAATATTCAGAAGTGTTGTTTTGAATGTGCCCCTGATGTGGGACCATCGTTTTATTAGTCTGAGATACCATCCCTGTGCAGCACCCTCCCTTTTGATACCTTGTTCACAGCATTTTCACTTGTCTCTTTTGGTCTTTGTAGTACCGCAGGCTATAAGGACCAGGGTTGCTGTCTCTCTTGGCTGTAGATACAATGGTAAACATCCATGTGTGGATGTTATTCTGTTATCTCATATATATTTTTAAACTTCTGTCATAGGGGAAATTAACCCCTGGTTTGCAAAACATCCAGCATCCTGTGACCTTCTGATTTTATGCTTGTTTCAGACGTCGTATAAATAAAATGCAGTTGATGAAAGGACCTAATGGAATTCTACTGACTTTGAAGGATGTGACATTTATCAATCCCCAGTCTGGCAGCAAGGTAAAGAGTATCCTTTTCTCTCACTGCACTCTCTAACATGGTATCCACAAGCTACAAGTGACTGCTGGGCACTTGGCCTGTGGCTAGTCTGAACTGAGTTGTCCTGTAAGAGTAAAATCCACACTGGATTTAGAAGATAGTACAAAAACACATAAAATAGCTCATTATTTTTTTTTTTCTCCTTTCTCCTTTCTTCTCCAGCCTCACTCTACGGAGGCAAGAACTTTTTAAACTTTTTAAAAAAGTTTTATTGAAGTCTAGTTGATTTACAAGGTTGTGCTCATTTCTGCTGGACAACAAAGTGATTCACATGTAGACACATCCATGCTCTTTCCGATTCTTTTCCCACATAGATCATCACAGAATATTGGGTAGAGTTCTCTGTGCTATACAGCAGGTCCCCAATGGCCAATCATTTCATATGCCTCAGTGTGCATACACCAGTTCCAAACCCCCAGTCCATCCCTCCCCCCAATCTCATTAAATTTTTAAAAAATATTAATTACACATCAAAATGATAGTACTCTAGTATACTGGGTTAAATCAAGTATATTACTAAAATTAATCTCACTCATTTCTTTTTAGGTTTTTTGGTGTAACTATTAGAAAACTTAAAAGTACATAATGTGGCTCATGTTACATTTCTATTGGATAGTGCTGTCTTAGAACAGTTTTGAGCTGTAGTGTAGCTTGGACCACATATAGCCCTTCTTTATACACTTGGACTCAACATGTGATTGCTAGCTCCTTAAGGCCAGAGGTACATCACTTTGGTTGTTGTTATTGTTGTTGTTGTTGTTTTGGCTTTTTAGGGCCTCACTCGCATTATATGGAAGTTCCCAGGCTAGGGGTAAAATCGGAGCTGTAGCTGCCAGCCTACGCCACAGCCACAGCAACGTCAGATCCGAGCCATGTCTGCGACAGTTCACGGCAACGCCAGATCCTTCACTCACTAAGCGAGGCCAGGGATTGAACCTGCATCCTCATGGATGCTAGTCAGATTCGTTTCCACTGAGCCACGACAGGAATGCCAGGTTTTTTTTTTATCTTTTTCTTTTTTTAAATGTTAGCTAGTATCACCTGATGTGGTACCGATAGTGTAACAGTTGCTTGTAAAAGTTTAGTGAGTGAATCGACTTGTGAAAGGGAGTTAAATGTCACAAGAGGCTCTGTTTTGATTGTGATTATGTTGTAATTGGCAGTTTTCATTGAGTGCCTGCTACTATGTTCTGGCCTTGGGCTGAGCTTTGTAAGAGACGGCCCAGAGTCCTTGCCTTCATGGAGATGACAATCAAGTCAGACAGACAAATAATACCACACAAAAGAGGTGATAGATGCCATATTGCACAAAAGACACTAGAAACATGGTAGAACTTCAGAGGAGATAGATCAGAAGAGGAAGGCTTCTTTGGGACCCAGCACCAAATCTGGGTCTTAAAGAAGAAAGGATAGGATTTGTCTAGGTCTGATGTCACAAACTGGTGACTCTTTTTGTATGACCTTTATGGTTATAAAAATTGTGGCCAGAATTTTGGAACTGTGAGATTACACATAAAAACCTGGACTTCTGGGTATTCTTTAAGGGCTGGAAGCTCTATCAGCTTTGGGCATCACTGTGGTAACTGGCTGGAACTCTGCAGTAATTGCCCTTTTCGGAAAAGTTTGCAAAAATGGTGTCTGTAGTTTGATACAGTTCCTGACACTCCCTATTGTCTTATAACCAGCTTATTTCATCAATTTATATTACCTGCTGGCCCCTACAGGCATCCTAGGCAGAGAAAACAGTATAAACAAGAGCTTGGGAAAGGAATGTGTGAGGAAGAGTTTGGGCAAATGTAACTCTAACAGGAGAGTGTGTCTCTTTGTGCCCAGTCTATGTGGTCAAAATGAAGACACTAGACTTTGCAAATTCTAGTATGGTGGTGGTAGGGTATAGGGAAAGGATGCAAACACCTCACATTGTCCCCAGGTGCTATTTACTTTTGCTACACCAGCATAGCAGATCTGGGATTTAATTATCTCTGGGACAGAACTGATCATTTGCCTCCATGTGACACTAAAATGTGTGCTTTAACTAGTTGGTTGGGTGAAGATGGATTTACATGATAATACTCTGCACAGCTGGAATCAAATTAATCAATGTTCAGCTGTTTGGTTCAGTCTCAATTATAACCCTAACTCTTGACTTGTTTAAATCACCAGGTCCTTTTGTAAGGTTGATATCATGTTCCTGGAAATGAATCGCTGAGTGCCAAAATTATCACTGTGGCTGAAAGCTACATCCTGTCCTTACGCCATCAAAACTTATTGATGTCAGTCTCTATTTTTGAAGCCACCTAGGACTCATGTAGTGGAATCTGTCTGGATTTGTCATACTCAACATGCCTTGTATGAAATTTCCCACCTCAATTAGAAAGGGTAGGTACAAGATCTAAAGCAATCCCAACAGATAACCTAATACTAAGAAAACAAGTATTCAATTCTGTGACAAAATATTTTATCCAATAATGGGTAATTAGTGGTAAAAGCAGATGGCTAGAAGTCGTTGTCCAAATGTAGCAATATATAGTAAAATTTTGGTTAAGGGCAACAAACCTGTTTTTAAAATCCCTGCTTCTTCAGTGGTTTCCATGTCAAAATGATAGTTCATGTTGATTGCCTAGATGTTTTGGGTTTAAAGTGTCAAAACAATAAACATAGCTCAATTTTGGACTGAAATAGCCTTTCCTTTTGCACAGGCCTTGCAGTTACAGTCCAGTAACTAAAACTTCCTCCCCCCATACCTTCTTTCTTTCCTCCTGAGACACAAAACGTTTGTTTCATAGCAGTTCTCACAAAATCACCATAAATAGCGGAATAGTGCTACCTTCAGATGAACAAAGTGTCTACAGTTTTTAAAATTTTGCTCATGGTAATAGACCTTTTCTATCACTTGTGCATAAATTTGGACATGATGTGCGTTAAAAAAATCATCACCGCTTCTCACTATATGAATGATAAAAATGAAGAGCAACTGAGATGGAGAGACTTACAGGGAATTTTGTTTTGTTTTTGTTTGTTTGTTTGTTTACTCTATTGGCCCAGGTGGCAAGGGATGACATTAACATAGAAGAACATAGCTCTTGGCCTCCGGATCCCTTTTGGCAATTGGCTTGTATCAGGGGTTCTGATGAGAAAAGATAGGGGAAGCATACATTTTCCTTAACTGCTGTGTAGTCACAAACTTGCAGCTGGCTGTGTCTAATCAGTCAAGAAGCCAAGCCAAGAATTCCATCCAAATGGAATGTCTGAAAGTGTAAACTCTTGGTGAATATAAAATTAATTCAGTCTAGAAAAATTGGCAGGTCAGTAGAAGTCAAGTCAGGAAAGGAAGTTTTTAGAAGAAAGTGAAGCTGAAGCCCAAATGTATGTGGATTTTGGCAGATTCTCTTGCTTTCTCCTTTGTCCTTCACGGAGGGGTCTAATCTCAATAATACAGAGTTAGGTGCTCCTGTTGAGATACGAAAATAAAGAATGAAAAGGAAGTAGATTCCTCTCTGGCCTTGCTCTGTTGAGCAGAGTTCAGGTTTATGCAAGGGTTATGTGAAGAATCAAGTTTTCCATCTTGCCTGAACCTTGAGCTGTTGGGATTTCAACACATTAGGGGCTGGGTCTAGTTTATTATTGCCTTAGAACTTTGTGATAGTCTTGTCTTGGTAGGATGAACTCAACTCGGGGCTCAATCAACTAGAGAGCTTTAGTTTATCAAAGACTGTTAAGGGCAGAGTGCGTGAAAGTACTTAAGATTAATTTTTATTGGCAAGCAAGAATGAAACAAGGCAGGATGTGGTAAAAAGAACACAAGACCAGAAATATAACATCTACATCCTTCTTCCAGTCCCTAAGTTCCTCTTTAGGTCTCTCTTTCTCCATTGTAAAATGAGGGTGTTGGAATTGGGGGTGGGGAATGGCCTAGACAATACCAAATATAAGTTCTAACTCTGAATTGCTATAATTCTAAGAAAGACACAGAGAAGAATATGAGGAACCTATTGATTTTCTTTTAATTTTAAAATATTTGTTTTTTTAATTATGCAGCGAATTTTATTACATTTGTAGTTGTACAATGATCATCATGACCTGATAACCTGTTGATTTATCATTTCTTCATTTGAAATAAATCTGCTGATTCGGTTGAAGATATTAAGTTCAGTTAAAGATGGTCAACGTTAAAAGTTAACACAGATTACAGATAACCCTTCCTTTTGTCATTCAACTGTGCACTTTCCAGCCCCCTCTTACCAGACTTAAATGTACAAGTTAACAAATCAAGAAATAAGGAATTTAAGCATCAGACTCATAAATCACAGGCAGATGATACAGTCACTCTCTACCATCTTATTGCTTTCTGACCTACCTTCTGCTATTAATCATGCACCAAAAAGGATGCCATTGAAGATGGTATAACAAAAAGAGCTAGGCCTAAGAGCCAAAAGGGTGGAATTCTGTCCTAGTTCTGCTATTGATTTTTCAAATGTCATTTTTTCTTTTCTTTTCTTTTCTTTTCTTTTCTCTCTCTCCCTCTCTCTCTCTCTCTCTTTTTTTTTTTTTTTTGTCTTTTTAGGGCCACACCCGTGGCATATGGAGGTTCCCATGCTGGCATGGAATTGGAGCTGTAGCCACTGGACTACACCACAGCCACAGCAATGCCAGATCTGAGCCATGTCTGTGACCTATACCACAGCTCATGGCAATGCTGGATCCTTAATCCACTGAGTGAGGCCAGGGCTCAAACCTGCATCCTCGTGGATGCTAGTCAGATTCATTTCCTCTGAGCCACGAGAGGAACTCCTCAAATGTTATTTTTTCATCTTTTTCTTAATTTTGTCTATAAAATGAGAGTCTCAGATTAAATCATGATGGTGTTCTTTCTTGCCCCCTCAAATCCATGACTCTAATTTTCTTCAGGAGATGGAAGTTTCTTTAAACATTTACCTTTCTTTTGTGGCATATGGAAGTGAAGCACAGAACCAATCCTAGCATAAAAAAAAATGCAGGGAATAGGGAGTTCCCACTGTGGCACAACAAAAACAAACCCAACTAGTATCCACGAGGATGCAGGTTCAATTCCTGGCCTCGCTCAGTGGGTTAAGGAACTGGCATTGCTGTGAGCTGAGGTGTAGGTTGCAGACACGGCTCAGATCCCACGTTGCTGTGGCTGTGGTGTACGCCGGCAGCTGCAGCTCTGATTCAGCCCCTAGCTGGAAACCTCCATATGTCGCACACGCAGCCCTAAAAAGCAAAAAAAAAAAAAAAACAACAAAAAAAACCCAAAATTAATCAACTTCATGTTTATAGAGCTCAAATCAGCATTACTCTCTTAGGAATAAAAAACAAACAAAACAAACAAACAAACAAAAAAAACCAGATAAGCCAGTATCTACAGAATAGCTCAGTGCTCTGTCTTTAATCATGATAATTTTGTTCATAAACATTCTTTCCTAATCCTTTCACAGAGAGGAAGTCGTGCCAGTGTAAGCGTCCAGATCACCTCAGAAGTCCAAAGTGGAAGGTCCCCAAGGCTCTCCTTTTCTTCAGGGAGTCTTACTCTGGTTACCTACAAAAACTCCAACATAGCGATTTATGAGGTAGGATATCCAACAGCTATCTAATTTGCTGCCTTCTTGGCTTTTAAAATGAGGCAGAGATTTAGGACTTAGTCTCTGGGTAGAAATAGTGAGAATTTTGGTAAGTCTTTCCTTTTGATAAGTTTTTTGTCCATTAGCCACTTAGGGACCTGTTTGGGTGACATTTTTGATAATGATTTTCCTCAGCAACTAATCTACTCACAACTTCATTGCCCCTTTTAATAGCATGTATTTACTATGAACGTGGGAAAAAAGTCCATGAGACCCAAACCCTTAACCATGTCACCCATTCCAGCGGATTTAGGTATAATAATAATAATACAAGAACTGACTTCCTGGGTGAACGGTTTGATGGAATGTCTAGAGACATGTTTATATAGAGTAAGACATGTTTGGGGGCAAACGCTTTCCTTCAAATTCTGGTTGCTCTTCCTATACCTGTTATGCTCTGATAGTATTGAACTCTTTTAAAAATTAATTCATTTATTTCCTTTTCTCAGCCTGTACTGCCTCATGGAGTAACAAGTTGCCTTCTGCTGTGTAAAACAAAAATCCTTTTTATTTCACTTAAATTTCTGTCTTTCAAGCTTTAAGAGGCCACCCCCAACCTCTTGTTCTCAGATACTGGAATTTGGCAACCAGAACAAATCTTGCATCAGTTGAAGAGATGACCTGTCTCGTCTCAGCAGGAAAGAGTTAAGCAGGGGGTAAAAGGGAAACTAGACTGCCTTTTTGTCCCTCTAAAGTGAGGCCTTCCCAGTGTGGTTTCCTTGTTTTGTTTGAAGATACTCCCCAAAGCAGCGAATACTCTCAATTTCAACAGTAACTGCAAAGAAAGTCCCAAACAGGCCAGAATGAGTTTTTAGTTGTCCACCATTGGATTTTTCAAGTGAATGCTCTCCTCCATTGGATAAATATTTGACAGCTACTTAAACCACCAAGATTAGCACGGTATATATTTGCTTAGTGTACCTGAAGTGCTTTGACTTAAATTTGTAGCAGGAAACCTCTGCATCTTGCCTTGAACTTAATTTAGTCAAAGAGGAGATTTGTTTCAAGTGTAAACGAGGTATTGGGGAACTGACAGTTCTATTCTCTCAAACACCAAAGATAAGATAATCTCATAGCTTTGGAATGGCAAATGGAATGGGGCTGATGGCTTTATAAATGTATTGACACCTCTATAAGATTCTGAAGTGAGTCTTGATACCTAAAGAAGTCTCTTGGTTTTTCATCTGTAAATTGAGGGTTGAACTAATTTTTTTTTTTTTTTTGTCCTTTTGCCTCTTCTAGGGCCGCACCCATGGCATATAGAGGTTCCCAGGCTAGGGGTCTAATCAGAGCTGCACCTGCCAGCCTACACCACAGCCGCAGCAACTTGGGATCCGAGCCCCATCTGTGACCTACACCACAGCTCAAGGCAATGCCGGATCCTTAACCCACTGAGCGAGGCCAGGGATCGAACCCTTAACCTCATGGTTCCTAGGATTCATTAACCACTAAGCCACAACAGGAACTCCCTGAACTAAATTTTAATCTTGGCTGCTCATTAGAATCTCTGTGGGAAACTTAAAAAGATACCTATGCACAGGCTCCTACCCCTAGTAACTGATTCAATTGGTATGGGGTGGGCCCAGGCATTGTTTTGTTTCTTTAAGTTCCCCTATATGTGTAGCCCGGGTTGAGAATTATTAGACTAAGGGAACTCTAAGGCCTCTTCTAAGGCACAAGTGATGTTCTGATTCTGTGGAAGAATTTATGTGTTGAATTATGATATGTTTTATTTGGTGGAACTGGAAGGTTATAGTCTAGAAATAAGCAGGTACAAAATAACCATCTGTATGTAATTGGCCTTAGAGAATCTATCGGATATTTCCTTATTTTGGAAAGGGGCAGACAGTTGAGTTAGTTTCCATAATGACCACTGGTCACCAGATTATGAGTATTTTTGAACTGTGCAGGCCAAAGATGGACTTTATCTGCACAAAAGGAGGGTGTTAGCGAGAGCAATACAACACCATGAGGTCAAGATTACGGTGCAAAGGAAGACAGCTGAAGCTGGAAAATTGCCTAGCTAGAGCTGAAGAAGATGCTGGGAGAGAGTGGAAGTTAATTGAATCAACAGACCAAACACGAGCGGTCCAGTGTACCTTCTGAAACACCCTTTAGTAGGAGTGTTTTAAAGAATACTCATTATTTTTATTTTTATTGTTTTAGGGCTGCACCGGAGGCATATGGAGGTTCCCAGGCTAGGGGTTGAATCCGAGCTACAGCCGCTGGCCTACACCAGAGCCACAGCAATGCCAGATCCCAGCCGCATCTGCAACCTACACCACAGCTCACGGCAATGCTGGATCCTTAACCCACTGAGCAAGGCCAGGGGTCAAACCTGCATCCTCATGGATCCTAGTCGGGTTCGTTAACCGCTGAGCCACAAAGGGAACTCCCATTATCTACTTTTTGTTTACAATAGATGGAGTTTTTGTAAGAATTTTTATTGGAAGATCTAGAAGTTCCAGACAATGTGCTTGGAATAGCAGACACCCAATAACACAGGACAAGATTCTCTAGGACCTGCAATTACACTGTCATGCTCTGACGCAAATTCACACTTTGACTGTACACACAGATGCACAGCCCCTGGAATTGTACAGGAAAGTCAGCCCTTATCTCAGAGATGCTCTGTGATTTGTAAAAAGCAAGCCAGATGAGCATACTGTTGGGGAGAAACCCCTATGAATGGCAGATGCCATGGGAACATGTCAGGGTCTGCTCTAATAGCCAGTGTCTAGGGGAGAGGGGTGAGGTGAGCAGTGGTGCAACCCTGACACACTCACAGAGAACCTATCGAACTTACTATCCTCCCTCTTCATTCTCTGCCTCTTCATTCTCCTTCTGCCTCTCCATCTCTCCCCATGTTTTTCTCTTTGTCTCGTTTTTGGCTCTCCACCACACACCTTCCCCATGCACCTCTCTTTCCCAGAGCCTCTTTCTCTATAGAAACAGCCCACATAGTTTTTTCTCCATCCTTCTCCTTTCTATCAACCCTCTTCTCTCTCTCTCATCACAGAATCAGATCATCAACGCAGAGAAGGACCTTAGAAATCATCTAAGTTGTCCAGCTCTATCAGTGAGGAAACTGAGGCTCAGGCCGATGAAATGGCTACTCCAAGGCCACCCTTGAATTTAAGGCAAAGCCCGGTCTAGAACCTAATTCTCTCGACTCTTAGTTAATACAACATGGCCTTGGTGCAAAACTGATGGACTTTAATTTACTTCTAAAAACCTTAGTGGCTAGAGTTTGATGTTTCTTCCTCTTAATTAAAAAGTGAATGATGAGTGAAGTATTTTATTATCCTTTCTCTTAAAAGAAAAAACAACAAATAGTGCATGTGTGGTAAAGATAAAACCTGCCCATATCCTCCTTTTTCCTCATTATTCATAAAGTAGGACACAAACAGACTTAATAAAATTTTGCTTATAAACAAACATTGTGAGAATTATTTAAATCTTAAGCATATAAAAATCCCCCAAAGCAAAGAAAGCCCATGGGAGGAAAGAGCAACAAAAGTGGGAGATGGAAGACCTTGGCTCTGTTACTATCTAGCCTTTTGACCTTGGGGCAAATCTCTTTAGGCTTTAATTTCTTTAAACAGGAAGGGTTCATACTAGGAAATACCAAAGACCCTTTCTAGTTCTCGAATTTGGTGATTTGGCAGGAAGAAAAGCTCTGCTTAACTGCTTGTAAAAATTAATAAGCAAGAGAGAGAGCAAACTCATGTCTGTAATAGGGCTGGCTCCAGGAAGAAGATTTAAGGCACTGGGTATTGGCAGAGTCAGGGCTTCCAGTACTGATGTTCAGGTTGTGCACTGCACAAGGGAACCACATCTAAGATGGTACTATTCACATTGTAGACATATACTAACTTATATGAGAGTGGTGCTGGAAAGGGCAAAGTGATTCTGGCATTCCAGCCTAGTTCTGGAGTGAGATGGCAGTGGAAACCTCATATCTACATTTATACCAGCATCCTAACTATGCACATACGAAGTCACGAGTAAATAAATGTATGTGCACTTGGCGTTGTGCTGCCTTGACAATGCCCCGGGAATTTCTTGAGGTTACTCCTTTCTCCTGCCTAGTATTCTTGGAGGCCTAATTCCAGCTTCTCACCTCCATCTCTACAGCCTGATTCCAAACCTGACAAAGAGGCCTCACCTGGCAGGCAGGCTTGGCGGTATGCAAAGTATTGAAGCTGCTAGTGGAATGTGTTCCCTGGCGTTTGGAGATGTAGGAGTAAATGAGAGTGTGGTACATACACACACATATACAGCTGGGGCTGCTGCCAACATCATAGGCCACCCCGGGCTGCAAAATAATACTCTCACATAATGGCTATTTTTTTTTTACTTGCAGGAAAACGCCCTTTTCTAATCAGCACAAAGGTGCCATAGTGACTAGCAGTGACCATGGTCTAAGTAATGTAATTGGAAAGGTGTTGAGAAGGCTTTATTGCCCATCAGTGTATAACCCACCCATTGGCTGAATTTATAAATTCCCAGTTAGAGTTTATTCTTTCAGCTTAAACCTCAGCCTTTGATCCCTCTAAAGGGCAAAGTTCTCTGAAGACTAAAACTTCAAGCTCGTGTCAGGCACTCATGCACAACTCCCAAGACCAAATGGGTAAGTATGGGCTGGGGCCTTCGAATTAACCTTTCTAACCAGGTCCTAGGTGACTACAATGGGGCTGGTCCAGGGCCACAGTCAGAGAATTGCTGGGCAAGAGACTAGGAAAGCTGCCTTTGGTGCTTTGACCACTCTGTTGCAGGCAGGCACTGCTCCTGGACTACCTTTCTAAACTTTTGGGCATGAGTCTGGCTGGCACAATTTTGTTCTGCTGCTGAAGGTCTCTGAAAGTCACTTCCTAGTCAAAGAGTTTGGGGAGTTCCCTGGTGGTCTAGTGGTTAGGATTCAGCACTTTCAGTCATAGCTGCAGCCCAGGTTCAATCCCTGGCCTGGGAAATGAGATCCCCTATTAAGCTGCTGCACTCCATGGCCAAAAAAAAAGTTTTGAGCTCCTTGACTAGAAGATGCCCTCTAACACAAAGTACAGGTGAGTAACTCAGATACCTGCAGCTCCCATTATTAGCCTTTGCCTCCGGCAGGTCTCCAGATGCAGTGCCACAGCTGGATATATTCCTCAATAAGAGAGTGGCGACACTCTCTTCTTCTTGGAATTTGACTGTACAGAGCTCTCTGCTTTATTATCTCTACTTGATGACAAATTGGTGCAGCCTGAAATGGAATCTCCAGGCTATAGGTAATAGATGTGAAAGCACTTTGAAGGGTAGGGAGCGCTGTGCAAATGTAAGGCATTATTATTATTATTACAGAGAAAAAGGAATCTATATATGTATTGCTTTTTTCAAATCTGGGTTGGACAGAAACTAAATAGGGCTTGGTGACTGATGAGTCCTTGAGGCTATGCACGCAGAAGAAAATTATCTATCAGGCAGTTAAAGTGAAGACAATAAAATAATTGTTTTTGACTTGACAGCAGCCTTAGAATAGTTGTTTTGTGCTTAAAAAGTCAGAAACAGACTTCTGAAAGAGTCTAGACTATGCATATTCCTATAGTACTGCATTCATACATCCAAATAAAAAAAGTTTAATCGGTATTTAAGCCAATTGGTTTATGATTAAAGCATACAAGCCCCCCCCCCCCCACCATGGCCTGTCCCACGAGAGAAAAATGGATCAAGGTAAATGCAGGGAACATTTGCTGCACTACATCTCCTGCCCTACGTCTCTTACCACAGACGCCCCAAGGCAGTGAGAATTGCAACCACCAACCATCACCATTCATTGCAGGAAACGTGGTGTTACATCACTCAGCTATGAATGAGTGAAATGACCTAGCACTTTCTGCAGCTAGTTAAGGAAGTCATTGCAGAGAGCAGTATCCTTCCTTTTCTGGGGTCTGCATACCTGCAATTGTTTCCCTGTCTTTAGTTAATTGGAATTTTTAAGTTCCCTGTAGGACTTTTTTTTTTTTAAGCTCTGAATACAGAATGTTCCATGGGGTCAAGGGTGAGAGAGGAAGAACAAAGCTTGTTTGGGTTGATAGTCCAATTATAGACCCTTCATATGGAAGGGACATTGGTCTAAAGCTGTTGGCAACTAAGGCTCATCAACACTCTTTACCTTTTCTTTCTAGGGTGATTGGGTATGGCTGAAAAAATTCCCCTCTGGAGACTTTGGAGACATTAAATCCATCAAGTCGAGTGCAAGTAATATGTGTGAAATGGTATGAGAAACCCTCTCTTAACATATATTCCTACTGAAACCAGTCCTTTCTCTAAGTAACTAATGCCAGCTGTTAGGAGACCCTTCAACAAATCAGTGCAGGAAAATTACAGGGTTGCTACTGACTTGTTATGACTGTATGATGCAGTGGCAAAAGCATGGGTTCTGGAGTCAAAAAGACATGAAGGGGAGTTCCCCTTGTGGCTCAGTGGAAATGAACCTGACTAGTATGTACGAGGATGAGGGTTTGATCCCTGGCCCCTACTCATGGGGTTAAGGATCCGGCGTTGCCGTGAGCAATGGTGTAGGCCAGCAGCTGTAGCTTCAATTCAACCCCTTGCCTGGGAACTTCCATATGCCACACCTGCAGCCCTAAAAAGCAGAAAAAAAAAAAAAAAAAAAAGACATGAAGGATTCAATTCCCAGCGCTACCGCTTAAGAGGCATGTTAACTTAGGCAAGTCACCTAAGCTCCCTGAGCATGACTTTTCTTATTTGTCTACTTCCCAGTGTTGAGATAATACATGTAAAGCATCTGGCACATGTCCTGGTATTTCCCTAACATATGGTTTTGATGCCTGGAGCTGAAGGAAAAACAGCGAGAGATGAATCCAGAAGGGGGACCAAGGTCAGAGCTAGAACAGGCAGTTCCACGTTGGTCTGATGATGAGGGATGCTAAACAGAGAGCTGGATCCAAAGTATGGAGCCAAACAGGACCACACCCGAGGGAACTGATGAATTAGAACTATGGAAATAAGAAGATAGGTATTGACCCAAAGTAGAGTGTGTTCTTGATACCTTTTGGGGGGTATTTTTACTTTTGACGTAATTTTAAACTTACAGAAAAGCTGCAAGAATAATTCAAGGAACTCCTGTCTACCCTACCCAGATTCAGCGATTGTCTACATTTTATCTAGTGCTTTTTATTCTATATTTATGTATTTATGTACAGTTGGCCCTCGATACCCACGGGTTGCAGCCCCCGATTTAACCATCCTCAGACTGGTTGAATCAGCAGGTGCAGAACTCGTGGATACACAGGGCCCACTGTACTATTTTACATGAGAGATTTCAGCATCCGTGGATTTTTGTTTCCTTGGAAGTCCTGGAATCAATCTCCAGTGTACCGAGAGATGACTTTATATATTTTTTTTTCTGAACCATTTGAGAATAAGATTTGGACATCATGTCCTTTCACCTCTAAATACTTCAGTGTATATTTCCTAAAAATGAAGACACTCTTGCACATAACTATGGTATAATTATCAAAATCGGAAAAAAGAGTAGTGGTCATGCCCATGGCATGGAGAATTTCCTGGACCAGGGATCGAACCCACACCACAGCAGTGATCCAAGTCACTGCAATGACAATGCTGGATCTTCAACCCACTGTGCCACAAGGGAAGTCCAGAAAATTTAATATTGATACAATAATATTATTTAAAATACTGTCCATATTTTAATTTTGTCATTGGTCATACTACATTATAGCTAATTTTCTCCCAGTTTCTAATCCAAGTTCACACATTGTAGTTGGTTGGTAAGTCTCCTGAGTTGCTTTAATCTGAGACAGATTTTCAGCCTTTCTTTGTTTTTCTTCATCTTGATTTTTTTTTTTTTTTTTTTTTTTGGTTTTTAGGGCTGCACATGCGACATATGGAGGTTCCCAGGCTAGGGGTCAAAATCGGAGCTGCAGCTGCTGGCCCATGCCACAGCCACAGCAACACCAGATCTGAGCCACATCTGCGACCTACACCACAGCTCACGGCAACGCCGAATCCTTAACCCACTGAGCGAGGCCAGGGATCGAACCTGCATGCTCATGGTTCCTAGTCGGATTCGTTTCCACTGCGCCACGACGGGAATTCCTTGATTTTTTTTTTTTTTAAATTCAGGTGAGTTGTTTTGTAGACGATCTCTCAATTTGGGTTTGTCCCATGTTCTTCACGGCTAGATTTAGGTTAGGCATCCTCAACCAGAATGCTACAGAAGTGATGCGGTATTCATTTCAGTGCCTTGTATTAGGAGGTGCATAATGTTAATTTTCCCATTATTAGTGATACTACCTTTGATCACTTGGTTTAGGTGGGGTCTAACAGATTTTGCCCCTGTAGGGTTACTGTTATTTTTCCCCATTGTAATTAATACATAATTTGTAGAGAGATACTTTGTATCAATATCTTGCTTTTCATCCAATTTTTAACCTACTAATTTTAGCATCCACTGATGATTTTCTACCTCTAGCATTCTTTCTATGCTTATTTGTTGGCATTGTGTTGTAAGAAAGAGCCCCACCTTCTCTATAATTTATTTATCCATATTTTATATCAGTGGTTTAAATTTTATTCAATTATCTAGGTATCTATGTATCTAAAAGCATGACTTCATACTAATACTTCCAACTGTAATTGGATGCCACAGAGTTCATGCTGTATTTTCCCTTTCCATATTTGTAACTCTTTTCTCCAGCAGTTAAAAAACTGGTTCCCATTATTCTCATGACAACTTTTTGTGTACCCTTGCTAACTTGTGTTGCCATGTCAGGTGCAGAGAGTAACTCGATCCTAGGGTGAAGGTCAGTTTCCCAGAATTTACCATGTGAAATACCCTGTTTCCCTTCTTTCTTTCTTTCTTTTTTTCTTTTTTGGCTGCACCATAGCTTATGGAAGTTCCCATGCCAGGGACTGAATCTCAGCTGCAGCTCTGACCTACGCCACAGATGCAGCAACACCGGATCCTTAACCTGCTGCATAGCAGCAAGGACTTTCCTAATTCCTTTCTAGCACTTTTCTAAAGCAGGAGGTGGATCTGATGATGTTACCAGGGTGAGTCCAACACTGCCTTGCCTACTTATGTGCTTTCATGATCTCAAAATGTTGGGAATGAGTACCAGAGGCCAGATTGGAAAAAAGCACATCTTGGGGAGCTAGCTATAGAAGGGAGCCCTGCACCAATCAGATGGATGTTCCTGAAAAGGAACAGCTGGAGTCAGAAGGCCAAAGGACTGATGACTTCCAACACCTTTTAGGGTTGCAACTTCTGCAAAAGTGTATGCAGGAAAATCAGGCTTATCTATCTCCCAGTCTCATGTTCTTTCCCATCATCTGGAACTGAGTGGTATACTCCCTGTACCATCTAATAACCTGGCTACTTAGTTCCTTGCCATATAATCTCCAAACATCTTTACTATTCCACTTTGACCATCCGCTGCTATCATTTTACCTTGGGCTTTGTCATTATCTAGCATTGCTGCTGAAAATGCTTTATTTCCAAAATCATAGATTGAAACATCACACTCCCTCACTATAGTCTTCTCTTCTTTCAACTGTGCATCTATGTTACGTTGGGTCTTCCAGTCTACTGACATTTACTTTCTCCCATCCCACAAGCCCTTCTTTTATCTTCTTTCATGCCCACTTTAGATTCCACAGTTGAATACATTCTTATTTCTGCCTTTTTGGTCAGACACACAAAATCATATTCTGCATGATCCTAACTCTTAAGTCTCTTTGTGTCTGTACTGGAACAGCCAAGTATTATGGCGGAAAGTCATGCAACAAGGTATATTGTTTCCACTATAAATTCATGTTAAATTGATCTTAAAATGTCCCTTAACATTGTCCTTTAAGTCCACTGTAGTACTTTACTGGTTAATTCACTTTCTACAACCCATATTTCAAAGCTTCTCCATTTCCCTTAAACTTCTGATGTCCTTCTCTTCTATTTTTACTATTACCATCCTAGTCCAAGACATCGTCATCACCCACTAGAGCTACTGCAATTGCCTTTTTCTTTCTTTCCTTCTTTCTTTCTTTCCTTCCTTCCTTCCTTTCCCTCTTTCTTTCTCTTTCTTTCTTTCTTTCTTTCTTTCTTTCTTTCTTTCTTTCTTTCTTTCTTTCTTTCTTTCTTTCTTTCCTTCCTTCCTTTCCCTCTTTCTTTCTTTCTTTCTTTCTTTCTTCCTTTCCCTCTTTCTTTCTTTCTTTCTTTCTTCCTTTCTCTCTTTCTTTCTTTTTCCTTCTTTCTTTCTTTCTTTCTTTCTTTTTCTTTCTTTCTTTCTTCTTTAGAGCTGGACCTGAGGCACATGGAACTTCCTGAGCTAGGGGTTGAATTGGAGCTGCAGCTGCCAGTCTATGCCATAGCCACAGCAATGCCAGATCCAAGCTACATCAGAGGCCTACCCCCACAGCTTGCAGCAGCAATCCCAGCCAGATCCTTAACCCACTGAGTGAGGCCAGGGATTGAACATGTATCCTTACGGACACTAGTTGGGTTCTTAACCCACTGAGCCACAATGGGAACTCCCCCCATTTTTTTTAAGAGATAATTTATTTTTTAGAGCAGTTTAGGTTAATGGCAAAATTGAGTAGAAAGTAAAGAGTTCCCACACACACTCTGCCCCAACACATGCAGAGCCTTCTCCACTATCAACATCCTGAACCAAAGTGGTACATTTGTAATAATTGATGAATCTACATTGACACATCATTATCACCCGAAGTCCATAGCTTATATTAGGGTTCATAGGGTAGTACATCCTATGCATTTTGGGAAATGCACATATATGTACCATTATAGCAACTTACAGAATGGTTTCAATGCCCTATAAATCTTCTATGCTCTGCCTATTCACACCTTTCTCCCCTAAGCCCTGGCAACCACTGACAATTGTCTTTTAACTATGCACATCCACTTTTACCACTCTCAGAACTTTTCTTCACATTGCAGGCAGAATCAAAATCAAACCTGATCTTGTCAGTTCTCTGCTTAAATCGATCTCTATTTGTGTGTGTGTAGATTTTAAAATATATATTCAATTTTTTGAATAGATATTGGACTAGTCAAACTGTTTCTTCTTGTGCCTGTTTCAGTAAGTTATGGCTTAAAAAGAAGTTGTTCATTTCATATATGTTTTCAAGCTTACTGATAAAAGTTGTACATAATATACTCATGCCATCTTTTTGTTTTGTTTTGTTTTGTTTTTTGCTTTTTAGGGTGGTGTCCACAGCGTATGGAGGTTCCCAGGCTAGGGGTCCAATCGGAGCTGCAGCTGCCGGTGTACACCACAGCCGCAGCCACAGCAACGCAGGATCTGAGATGTGTCTGCGACCTACACCACAGCTCATGGCAACGCGGATCCTTAACCCACAGAGCGAGGCAAGGGATCCAACCTGTGTCCTCATGTATGCTAGTCAGATTTGTTAACCACTGAGCAGTGACGGGAACTCCACATGCAATCTTTTAAATAGCTTTTCAATCTGATTTTGGCTCCTGTTTTCATTTCTGATACTGATAATTTGTGTTTTTCTTGACCAGTTTTGCTAGAAGATTATTAATTTTACTAATCTTTTCCAAAAATCAACCTTTGGCTTTGTTTATTTCTCTCTATTGTGTGTCTGCTTTTTTTTTCTTTTTTCTTTTTTTTTAGGGCCGCACCTACGGCATATGGAAGTTCCCAGGCTAGAGGTGGAATCGGAGCTACAGCTGCCAGCCTATGCCACAGCCACAGCAATGCAAGATCCTTAACCCGCTGAGTGAGGCCAGGGATCGAACCAACATCCTCTTGGATACTAGTTGGGTTCATTACCGCTGAGACACCATGGGAACTCCCATGTGTGTCTGCTTTGTATTTCATTGATTTGTGTTCTGATTATTTCCTTACTTCTACTTTGTTTTTAATTTGTTGTTCTTTTTCTAGTTTTTCCTTTTTTAATTACTGAGTTTTATTTTTTTAATTTTTAAATTATAGTTGATTTACAATGTTCCTTTAATTTCTGCTGTACAGCAAAATGACCCAGCCACCCATACATACACATTCTTTTTTTTTCATTTTTCCATCATGTTCTAACCATGCTCGTGGATTGGAAGAATCAATATAGTCAAAAGCACAATACTACCTAAGGCAATCTACAGATTCAATGCAATCCCTATCAAATTATCAATGACATTCTTTACAGAACTAGAACAAAGTATTTTAAAATTTGTATGGAAATACAGAAGACCCTGAATAGCCAAAGCGATATCGAAAACATTTTTCTAGTTTTTTGAGTGGAAAGCTAAATAGTCGATTTGAACCCTTTTTAATTTATAATATAGTCACTAAAAGCTAGCAAATTCCCTTTAAGTACTGCTTCAGCTACATCCTGGAAGTTTTTCTTTTCTTTTTAAAAAAATTTTATCATGAAAAATAATAATCACATAAAAAAACAGAATAATATAACCAAACTCCATATGCCCATCACCCAATTTTAATAATTATCACATTCTACCATTATTATTTCATCTATACCTCCACCAACTTTCCACATCTCTAATTTGGTTATTATTATTGTTGTTATTATTTTGCAGTTCTGTATTTCTGAGGTACAACCACACGCACTGAAATGCTCATATCATAGATACATAATTTTGATGAAGGGATATCCCATATAAACTATACTTCTATTATGATAAAAATAAGGGTTGGGAAACTATGGCCCATTGGCCAAATCTGGCCTCTTACCTGTTTTTTACATCCTGGGAGCTAAGAATATTTTTAAATAATTTTCAAGAGTTGTAGAAAAAGAAAACAAAAATTATGCAATAGAAACTATACATGATCTGCAAAGCCTAAGATATTATTATATGTAACTTTACAGAAGATTGCTAATCCCTGATATAAAATATTTCTTTCTTCCAAGAAAGTTCCCTTGTGTTCTTAGTATATTATTGCCTCCCCCCACCCCTGCCCCCGCCAAGGAAACCACTGTTCTGGGTTTTTTGGGTCTATCTTGCATTAATTTTGCTTATCCTATAACCTCATGTAAGTGGAATCCTACAGCATACTGACTGATTCATTCATGTTATTGTATGTATAAATAGCTTGTTCTTTTCATTGCAGAGTAGTCACTGATTGTATGAATATAGCACAATGTAATTATCTCTTTTCTTGATCATGGATATTTAGACTAGTTCCAATTTTGGCTATTGTGAATAAAACTGATATGAATATTACTTTTATAAGTCTTTTAAAACACATATTTTAATTTCTCTTGGGTAAGTACTTAGGAGTGGAATTTCTATGTTAAAGTGTAGTATAAGTTTAACTTTACAAGACACTACCAAACATTTCCTTCCTATTTCAATTTCCTGCATGCAAGTTATGAGAGCTCCCTTTACAGCATCACCAATATTTCATACTGTCAGTCTTTTTTGGTTTTAGTCATTCTGGTGGGCTTGCATGGGTATCTCATTGTGGGTTTTTTTTTTTTTTTGGTCTTTTTTTTTTAGGGCTGAACCCATGGCATATGGAGGTTCCCAGGCTAGGGGTCAAATCAGAGCTGTAGCTGCCAGCCTACACCACAGCCACAGCCATGCCAGATCCTTTAACCCACTGAGTGAGGCCAGGGATTGAATCCGTATCCTCATGGGTACTAATTGTGTTGGTTACTGCTGAGCCACAAGGGGAACTCCCCTCATTGTGTTTTTTAATTGTTTAATTATGATAAAAATAACAAAAATTACCATCTCTAAGTGTACAGTTCAGTAGTATGAAGTACATACACATTATTTTGCAACAGATCATCACAATTTTTCATCTTGCAAAACTGAAACTCTGTTCGCATTAAATAAAACTCTTCTTTTCCCCATTCATCCTCAACTCTTAGTAACCACCATCCCTTTTTCTGTTTCTCTGAATTTGACTACTTTAGATACCTCACAAAAGTAGAATCATATAGTATTTGTCTTTTTGTGACTGGCTTATTTCACTTGCTATAATGTCTCCTTTGTTTTTAAAACACATTTTTTATTTAGGTATAATTAGGTGGTCTGTTCATTAACTTTGAATAATTCCATATATCTGTGTAACCACTTTCCCCAACAAGGTACAGAGTATGTCCATTACCCCAGAAATTTCCTTTGTTTTCCTTCTCAGTCACTTCTTTTACCAGAGGCAACCATTGTTCTGGTATCTATCACCATAAATTAGTATTTTTTCTGTCCTTGGATTTTGTATAAATGGAATGGTAGAGCATAAGCCCTTTTGTGTCTGGCTTTTTTTCTCTCAGCATAGTATGTTTATTTTTATTTACTTTTTTTTGTCTTTTTAGGGCTGCACCCACAGCATATGGAGGTTTTCAGGGTAGGGGTGGAATTGCAGCTGCAGCTGCCAGCCTACACCAGAGCCACAGCAATGCCAGATCTGAGCTGAGTCTGCAACCTACACCACAGCTGACAGCAACGTCTGGATTCTTAACCCCCTGAGCAAGGCCAGGGATCCAACGTGCATCCTCATGGATATGAGTTGGGTTTGCTACTGCTGAGCCACGAAGGAAACTCCCTCAATATCATCCTTTTAAAGATTAATTCACATGTTCGCATGTATTAGTAGTTCATTTTAAAAAATTGCTGAGTAGTATTTCATTTTATGAATATATCACAATTTGTTTACAAATTTCTTGATGAACATTTGGCTAGTCTATTTTTTGTGTGTGTTATGAATAGGTGACTATAAATATTTGTATAATTATGAAAAAACACGTAACATAAAATACAACCTTACATTTTTAAATGTACAGTTCAGCAGTGTTAAATACATCTGCATCTCCAGAACTTTTTTAAAAAATTTTATGGCCACCCTCACAGCCTATGGAAATTCCTGGGCCAGGAATTTAATCTGAGCCACAGCTGCAGCAATGCCAAATCCTCTAACCCACTGTGCCAGGCCAAGGATACAACTTGCACCTCTGCAGTGAACCAAGTTGCTGCAATCAGATTCTTAACCCACTGCGCCACAGCAGGAACTCCTAGAACTTTTTCATCTTGCAAATATAAAACTCTGTACCCATTAAATAGCAACCCACTTTTTCCCCCTCCCCCTACTCTTGGTTAAACAACATTCTAATTTCTATTTCCATGAATTTGACTACTTTGGACACCTTACATAATTGGAATAACATAGTATTTGTCTTTTTGTGACTGGTGTATTTCACTTAGCATAATGTCCTCAAGGTTCTATATATATGTATCACATTTTGTTTATCCATTCACCTATTGATGGATATTTGGTTTGCTTGCATGATTTAGCTATTGTAAATAATGCTGCTATGAACATGTGCAAATGTCCCATAGAACCTTGCTTCCAATTATTTTGGGTATATGCCCAGAACTGGAATTGCTAGATCATACAGTAATTCTATTTTTAATTTTTGAAGAACTACCATACTGTTTTATACAGCAGCTGTACCATTTTACATTCCCACCAACAGTGCACAAGAGTTTCAATTTGTCCACATCTTTGCCAACATTTATTATTTTCTGTGTTTTGTTTTGTTTGGTCTTTTTGTCTTTTTAGGGCCTCACTTGTGGCATATGGAGGTTCTCAGGCCAGGGGTCCAATCGGAGCTGTAGTCACCAGCCTACACCACAGCCACAGCACCGTAGGATCCGAGCAGCATCTGCAACCTACACTACAGCTCACGGCAATGCCGGATCCTTAATCCACTGAGTGAGGCCATGGATCAAACCTGTGTCCCCATGGATGTTAGTCGGGTTCGCTAACTGCTGAGCTCTAACGACTATGGTTTTGGTAGTAGCCATTTTAATGGTGTGTGATAGTATCTTGTGATTTTGATTTGCATTTCATGTGAATGGATTTTTTTCCTTTTAAAGGCTGAATAATACTCCATTTTATGTTATTCATTCCTTTATTGATGGTCTTTTGGGTTTCCATGAATATGAGTGTGCAAATATCTTTCTGAGATTCTGCTTTCAATTCTTTGGCTATATATCCAGGAGTGGAATTACTGGATCATACGGTAGTTCTATTTTTAATTTTTGAGGAACCTCCATACTGTTTTCCATAGCAATTGCACCATTTTACAATCTTGTCAACGGTGCACAGTGTTCTAATTTCTCCACATCCTTCCTGACAGTTGTTATTTTCTGTTTTATTTTTTTTAAATTCAGAGTACCCACTCTAGTGGGTGAGAAGTAATATCACATTGTAATTTTCATTTGCATTTCTCTGATGATTAGTATGTTGAATATATTTTCATAGGCAACTACAGACATTTTTGTACAAGTATTTTTGTGAACATATTCACTTCTCTTGGGTAAATACTTAAGAATAGACTGAGTCATAGAGTAGATTTAAGTGTAACTTTATATGAACTATCCAAACAGTTCTCCAAATTGGTTATAACATTTTACACTCCTGTCAGAAATGTACAAATGTTTCTGTTGCTTTAAATTCTCAGCAACATTGGTCTTTTTGATATTTGTCTTTCAAGTGTGTAAAAATGTTATTGTGGTTTTAAGTTGCATTTTCTTGATGACTAAACTTATTGAGCACCTTTTCATGTTTTTATAATTCATTTGTATATATTCTTTTGTGAACTGTATGTTCACGTTTTTGATCATTTAAAAAATTGAGGATTTTGTCTTTTAATTATGGAAATGCAGACATCTTTATATATATACTGCCTTTGGTCAGATATATGTTTTCAAATATTTTTTCTCAATCTGTGGCTTGTTCATTTAATGGTGTCTTTTGATGAATTAAACTTTTAATTTTGAGGAAATTCAATTTATAATTTATTTTGTGGCCCAGAAATCTTTACCTATTCCAAGATTTTAGATTTAGAATTATGATCCATGTTGAATTATTTTTTTGTGTGTATGGACTGAGACAGTGATCATAGTTAATTTTTTTTCCATAGATATATCCAGTGTTCCAGTAACAATTGTTTAATAAGAGCTTTCCTTTCTCTATTTAATTAACTTTACAACTTGGTGAAAAATTAACTGACAATATATGTGTGGGTATAGTTTTGGACTCTGTTTCACTAACCCATTAGTGTACCCTACTGCCAATATCACACTGTCTTGATTATCATAACTGTTGAGTAAGTTCTGTAGTTAAGTAGGGTAAGCTCCCTTCAAATTGTTCTTTTTCAAGATTGTTTTGGATAGGGTAGTTCATTTTAATTTTCAATAAGTTCTTGAGTCAACTTGTCTATTCAATAAAGCATTCTGGAATTTCTCATGGGTGGTTATATGAATTTATAAATTAATTTAGGGAAAATGACATTTTACCAACATTGGGAGTTCCCTGACAGCCCAGTGGTTAGGATTTAGCACTTTCACTGCTGTGGCCTGGGTCCAATCCCTGATATGGAAACTGAGATCCAACATCAAGTCACTGCACGATAAAGAACACAATATTGAGTCTTCCAATCCATTAATGTGGTACAGATAGATCTTCATTTACTTAAGTTTTCTTCAATTTTTCTCATCAATGTTTTTGATGCTGTTATACAATATTGAGTAGAAATAGTGAAGGAAGACATCCTTGTAGTGCTCTTGACGCTAGAGAAAAAGCATTTAATGTTTTTCAATTGGGTCTGATGTTACCCAAGTTTTTTTTTTTCACATGTGTCTTTGACTTCTGGTTTTCTTTTTTACTTTTTTTAATCATGAAGAGGTTTTTGTATATTCTCTGATTGATTATAAAAGTTTATTTTCAGACTTAAGACTTTGATTACGATGCATCTAGGTATAGTTGTCTTCATCTTATTTGACCTCTCTGGTATTTATCATATTTTCCTGAAATCCCTTCTGGCATTTATCTTATTTTTCTGAAATTCTTCCCATGGTGTTCATAATATTGTTATAAATAAGCCTTTCTCCATTTCTCTGGCCTCATTTCTAAGTCTTCACGCAGGATGTTCTTTCCTTTCCCATCTTTTAAATGTTGATACTTCCCCCTTTTTCTTATTATTCTTTATGCTTTCCTTAGGTCATCTCATTCACTCCTATTAATTTCATCTTACCGTTCACATTCTTACAATTCTCAAGTCTATTTAACACACTTCTCTCCTGAGCCTCAAACCCTGAGTATCCAACTATCTTTGTAAGATGTTTCACAGGCATCTCATTCTTAATGTCTCAACCTGAATTAATCAGCCTTCCCTACCACCCAAAATTTGCTTTCCCACTGTCTTAGGTCAGATTCTCTAAAAGCTGAGCCTAAGACAGAGATTCTTGTTCAAATTACTCATTGAGAGAATGCTCTCAAGAGAAAGGGAGTGAGGGATGTAGGATAAGTCAGAAGTAAAAGCTCAGCAAGTATGTGATCTTAGCTTAAGACTAGCTTCATTATGATCTTATGGGAGAAATGCTGGAGCACAAGTTATACCATGAGTTCCACCTTGAGGCTAGGGAGTTGAACTTTTGCACCATTCTTAGTCAGTCAATCATTGGCTGAGGTCTGTGGGTGAGCCCCCACCTTTCAGGTAAGATGGATCCCACTTGGCTTGGGCTCTAGGACAATTTTCCCCAGAACAGAGCAACTGTGAGTAATCAGCCAACATTCACAGAAGCTGAGGGGATGCATGGAAAAGGGGATATGGGTGGGACACCAACATATCCACAACTAAACCGTCCCCGAATTCCTTTTATTGATGTATATCACCGCAATCTATCCAGGAATCCAAGTAGAAAACTAGAAGTGATCATGGAGCTCTTTTCTCTCATACCCCCCATTAAACAGTAGTAATAATAGATAGCAATTATTGAGTGCCCATAATATTAAATTAAAATTCCACAGCAAGCTTCTTATGTTCGCATAGGATGTCGCTGCTGTCTATCTCTTCGGTCTCATGTCTCATATTTTTTTCCCCTTGCACTGTGTTCTAGCCACCCTAAACCTGTTGCAGTTTCTTCAGCATAGCATACTCTCAGTCTAAGCCCCTCCCACCATGTCACACCCACATGGTCAACTCTTACTTGCCCTTCATGTTGGTCCAGACATTACCTCCTCAGGGAAGCCTTCTCTGGTCCCCCAGGCTTAATTAGATTCTTACCATCTGAGCTCCACCAGTGTCCCATTCTCCCTTCCATTAGAATCCATTTCACAGGGAAATACAGCTTGTCTATCACCCCTTTTTCAATGTGAGCTCCTTTATGATATTGATTTCATTTTGTCTATCTCTGTATCACTAGCATTCAGTTCAATGTCTTGGACATTGTTGGCACACACTAAATGCTTCTCACACTAGTGAAAAAAATGAATGGAAGCAAAGGTAAAATGTCAAAATTCTAAATGTTTCTTCTGAAGCAAATTTAGTAGACTTTGGCCTGATGTTTATGTAAGTTATTTATTTTAATAGCTTCTGCATAGATGAATATTTACAGAAAGACAATCTACTCTACCTCCTACTGTACTAACCTCTTCAGTCTTCCTGGGTCACTGAGCTCTACTCCTCAGAGTCCCTAAAGAATCAGGAAAAGGTCTTAGCTCCAATTGAGATAGGACAGCTGTGACTCTCTTCTCTCCCTCTGTTTCCAGATGAAGGACCTTCGTCTTGAGAATATTAACTCTTTATCGGGCTTCTTCTACGACTTAGGGAAGTTTGCCATTGTGACAGAATTCTGTTCCGGAAGGAGCATGGAAGACATAAATGACAAATTAGGATGTGAAACTAGATAGGATGTTTAAGTCATCGCTCCTGTTGGATCTCATCAAGGTTAATGGAAAGATAGGAAATGGGTTTTCCCTGTAGATTAGAACTTCAATATTTTGGGATGTTTTATTTTCTTTGGATCATTGTGATCCTCTCACTCCTCCACTTTTCTTCCCTGTGTCTGCCCCCACCTCTTCTCAACAGCCCCTTCGTCCATATCTATTATAAGGTCCTGATACAGAAAGGATTTGTTTTCTGTCCTCAATGCCCATTTTGAGGGGCACATTTGTCTTTACTTCCTATAGCCATTGAGCACTCTTCTGCCTTAAGCAATCCTTTCTTCCATCCCATTTCTCTGCTCTCTGGATGTGGGAAAGTGCTCCTCCCCAGGCTCTTCGGTGCTGAAAGCCATCTCCTGGCTTTCGCCTTCTAAAAGGTGGTTCAATCTAGAACTAGGTGATGGATCTTTGTATATCATTGGTATAGATGCGGAACTCAGCATGACCAGAAAGCCAAAAGACCACTGGGTCCATCGGGCAGCGCCTTTATTCTCGGAGGCAAGGACTATTAATAGCCAAGGGGGTTGGTTCACAGATGGGTCCATGGGTGAGCTTCAGCGGAGTTCATGAACTCTGTGGAGAGATACGAAAATTGTGTCTATGTTCATTTTAGTGGGCCAATCTGGAAAATCAATGACTGGTTGAGCTTCTAATATACTGATCACAATCTTGACCTTTGCATTGTGGCCTAACCCTCTTCAAGGCAGCTTTATAGACACTATCTTATTCCAGTTTTCCATAACAGAAGTGTGATTAGCTTCCTTTTACAGAGGCTCAGAGAAGCTAAATGAGATACCTTTTCTTATATAGTGTCTGCCACACATAGTTGGTATTCAATAAATATTTATCAGCCAGCCGTTAAGTGGTAGAGCTGATAAGAAAATCTGAATCTCCTGATTCATATTCTAATACTCTTTCCACTCACTCTGTAAGCAAAGTCCTGTGAGTTAAGGGAGAAACCTCTAAATGACAGTCCTCTCAGGCCCACGATGAATGAAACCCAAGCATTAGACAGCTTGGGAGAAATCTCACCCACTATAGACTCTGCTTGTAAGTACTGGGGACTACAAACATCCCTAGGTTGCCAGATGTAAAGCATACAAATACAAAGGGGTGTCACACTGCAAGATAGAGCCAGATACTTAAAAGGACTCAACGTAAACAGTCCTGAGATGACTGCATTAGAATATGGATGTATTTATATGTGCATGATTAAGTCCATCTGATAAAGTCCTGGTAGATCACACATTTGAATGTCATGTAAGGTTGCCAAGCAGATGCAGAAGTCAGTAGTATTCTGCTTTCTTGCTTCCAGCTTTCTTCCTTTTAGCTTTCTTTTTTATTGCCTATTTTTAATTATAAATAAAAATTAAAAATAAAATTTGCACATTTATATAACTTTAATGTTTTATATGCACAATAAAATAAAATATTTCTAATTGTAAAAACAATGTACTCACTCATATTAAAAATCAAATGATATAAATATATATGGGAAAAATACTGACAATTACTCAATCCTCCTTTCTATCCTCCCCCCAAATTAATCACCACTAACAATTTGTTAATTAGCCTTGCAATGTATTTTATGTGTATTTACATTCATTATAGATAGATTTTGTTGTTTAAAATACATGCTGTCACACAGTTCTGCAACTCACTCTTTTTCACTTACTTGATGGCTTAGATATGGTTCCCTATCTGACCATGTAGATCTATCTTATTATTTTTAACAGAATATTCCATAGTTTGGAGGTATCACAATTTGGGCATCCCTTCTTGGTAGATATTTATTATAGATCCAATTACATAATATAAAGCAGAACTGCAATGAGCATTCTTGTATATTTCTCCTTGTGCATGTATGCAAACATTTCTTTGGGGGAGAAGTAGAATCTCTTAGTCCCAGGGTATGCATACTTTCGATTTTGATAGCTGTTTCCAAATTACCCACCCCAAAGGCTCTACCAGTTTTCATCCTTGCCAGTAGTGAATGGGAGTTGGGCTAGACCTTTTAGGGGAAAATCAGAATCTTCCAGTTCTTGGCAATTATGTATATATAGTTGGATATATACATGTGTGTGTATCTATCTATCTATCTATCTATCTATCTATCTATCTATCTATCTATCTATATCTCCATCCTGTGTTTGAAATGGAAACTATATATATATATATATATACATATATATATATATATATATAGTTGGATATATATATATTTATCTATCCTGTGTTTGAAATGTCAACAAATCTCCAGATAACACACAATGCTCTATACCTACAAGGTACAAAATTCTTCATCAAAGCTTCCAGGGACCTGGAAATAATTCTTGTTGTCAAAATTTTGCTTTGCCTGCATCTAAGAGAAAAAGGCTGAATTCTGGAGCATAATAGCTCATGCCATTAACAATCTCAGAAAGTGGCTCTAAAAGCACAAAATAGTTAAATAAGTTGCTAAATAAAGTTGTTTGTATCATCTGCAGGGCATGAAGTACTTACACCACAGAGAGTTTGCTCATGGGAGGCTGAAGTCTCGGAACTGTGTGGTAGATGGGCGTTTTGTACTAAAAGTGACAGATTATGGCTTTAATGACATCTTGGAAATGCTAAGACTCCCCCAAGAGGAACCTTCTGCGGAAGGTAAGCAATGTATTGTACCCTTTTGATGCACACGAGGTAACGCCAAAGTTCAAATGAGAACAGGCCCTGAATTAAAGCCTCAGGCTGATTCAACTCCCCACTTTTGTTGAAAATCAGCCTCATTTCCAAGCCAAAGGAGTTGAATGAAGTCTGCAGGCTGTAATCTCAGCACAGCCAAGCCTTCTGAACAAAGCCTGTGCAATAATGTTGAGTTCCTGCTGTGGCAGGATTAGGTTATATTGTTTGGAGACCCCAGGTGTCCCTGGACGAACTTGCTGAGTGCTAGGCACACAGTAGGTGCTCAATAAATACTTGTCAGATTGAATGGAAGGTAATTTGGTAGCTGGACTCCCACAAAGCCCATTCTGGAATAGGATGTCACTAGAGCCTCCCCTCACTGTCTCCGTCAGAGAGAAAGAAGCAAGGAGCCCCCACCCACCCCCCGCAGCAACTAAATGCTCCATGGGTTGTGTGGGATGGTTTCAGACAGAACTATGGCCTTCTAGTAGATCAGTAGGCATGCCTCTAATGTCCATTTTGTGTTTGTGTCTTATGTTCAGTGCCCCAGTGGCAGCACCAAACAATGCCTGTAGGGGTCATAGCAGATCAAAGAAATAGGAGGAATTTGAGATGGGACACGCGAGTGGGTGAGAACTCAGAGGGAATGGACTGATGTAACGGAGAGAGGAAGAGAGAGAAGGAGTAGGAAGGAGAGATAATGAATGGGGTTAAATACATATAGGAAATTTGCACATTAAAAGCTTTAACCAGTATTGCAAAGGGGAAGAAGAGACAGAATGATGGAAAGACACAGAGAAACAGACAATCCAAAGGAGACAAGGAGAGGGAGAGATGCAAAATGACAACATACATTCTTAAAAGAATCTTTGGTGTTAGAAGTTTTAAAACTGCTGACGTTACTATCTAGGAGAAGTGAAGATGAAAGACACAGAGAGGCACCCATGCCCAGATAGAGATGGACAGTCCGGTTATCAGTGACATTATCTTTGCACTTGACAATACTTGTGGGAAACTTTCGGGAGACATCTGGTCCAACCTGTTCATTTTACAGTTGAGATAACTGAGGCTCCAGATTTGCCTGGAGCTGCTTAGCAGCACGCCGCTTCAGGAATTCAGTTCAGATCTTCTGAAGACTAGCTCAGTGAAAACATTTAATAACAATTTTGTTTTCCTCTGCCCATCTGTGCTTTGAAGGATTTAAAACTCCTGATAATGACAATAGAAGTACGTAATATTGTTTTTCTCTCTGACTCTCTCTCTCTGTCTCTCTTTCTTCTTCCCTGTGGACCCGTTCTTGTTGCCGACTTAGTCATATGTTTATTATCGGGTTTATTTCAGTTTGAAAGCTTAGAGTAGTTGCCTGGTGTTAGCACTGGGATGTTGAGACAACAGCTGCAGGGTGGGAAGTACTTAGCTTCCTGTCAAAATTACTCATCTATAAGAGATAAAACACAATGTCCACCTTCCCAGAATTCTATTTAATTCACAGGTTGGCAGCTTTCAAGCTTGAGAAACTCTGGTCTTAGAGTGAGGAAAGGATAGGTGTAGTGGTTTTTTTTTTTTTAATTTTTTTTTAAGTAGACTCTGTCTCTCTTTCTCTGGTTCTCCCTCTTACCATTTCATTTCATTCTCTGAACCGCAAGGGCAATCAAGATGCTCAATCTTTTCTTCACACATCGCAGCCAGAGGGAGTTTTCTAAACTGCAAATCTGATGGTTGTTGTGGCTGTGCCAAAATTCACTGAATGGCTTCCCATTGCTCTCAGGATCAAGTTCAAACTCCTTTACATGGCTTACAAGCCCTTCGTGGTCTGGGCCACGACCACCCCCCTCCCGCCCCCATCTCTCTGCTCCACCTGCCAGTTGTTTATTTGCATCAGGCTCTCTCTTACTTCCATAACTTCACACATGCTATGTCCACTGCTCGAGATGCTCTTCTTTCTCTTCCCTCTCTGTTACCCACTTATCTGAGTCTGGCTAAATGCTACTCCTTCTGCAGGGCTCCATCAACTTCAATGCCACTGATTCAAGAGGCTTTCCATGACCCCCTAGGCTTGGCTAGATTCTCCTCTTTATGATCCTTTAAGGCTTTGCACGTTGCCGTAATACTGCACTTTGTTGGTATCATATGTTTAGTTATCTGTCTTCTCTCCCTCCCTAAACTATAAGCTCTATGAAGGCAAGAAACAGGTTTGCCTCTCTCACTGCCTTTCCTAGTACCTGGCAGAATAAATGTTTGTTGAATCAATGAATGGCTGAAATAAAATAAATTTGCTGCTTCCTACCTTAGATGACAGGGCTAAAAGAATCTTATAATTGGAAGACTCTTGGAAATCATTTGGTTCAATTTCCGTTTTACAGATGGGGAAACAGGTTTAGAAAGGTGGGCTGATTAGTGACCAAGTTGAGATTGTGAACCCAGGTCTCTTGTACTCTGTGTTCTTTTGCGCCATACTACACTGGCTCTCTGAGGTTGATTTTATCACCATAGCAGGGCTTGGAGTTAGTCCTGGCTCCAGCAGACACAAAACAAGGCAAAGTGATTTTTCTAGTTTTTTTTTTTCCCTGAGAGTTCAAGTCTAATGGTAGGTAGTGGCTCTTACTTGGCTCTGGAGTGGGGATGGGGAAATGGGGGCGGGTTGTAAGTGTATTCATTACTGCCCACTCTCAATTACATAAGTATAGTGCAGATAAAGCCTCATTTTAGCCATTAACAACATACATGTAAGTGCTCTCTGAAAATACTATTTGGTAATGATTGCATTTAATCACCCAGCTTTTTACCAGAGAGTCCTGTCCTCTTTTCCCTCCTTGTGCTTTTAAATGTGTAGGGAGAGAGGATGCCAGGAAGTGGCAGCTGCATACCATTTTCCTGCTCCCAAATACCCCCCTGCTCTCCCTCCACAAACCATATGCCTGAAATCCCACAGTCAGAAATGTCTTCCTTTGATTAAAGTATTATTCAGTCTTTTACGTTTTGTTTACAAATATCAATTCTCTTAGGCAAGGAGACAGAAGGGCAAGACCACTGTAGTGAGTGCTCTCAGAGACTTTGACAGAGGGTGGGGGAGTTGGGAGACAAAGGCTGGGGACACCTGGAGGACAAAGAGAGATGAGTATGTGATGGGGTGGGGGTGGGGGTGAGGCTAGAATTCCCTGGTCCATCATTTTGATCAGCATTACTTCCAAGTAAGAATTTCCAGAGTATGTTTCCCTTTCTTGGGTTTCACTAACAAGCCAAACTAGTCTCTGACCTTTTATCCGCCTTCCTGCTTCATAGGATCTTATCCTTTGGGCTCCCTTCGCAACACCCCAAATCCGACAAGATGAAAACTTAGCCAGTACTTTCCCGCTGCCACCCTTGTCCTCGCCAGACACTCTTCTCCAGCCTCCCTAGCTGGACGTCAACCTGTTGTTTGCTCCAACTCTCTCCCCTGGCAGGAGTACTTTGGGTCTCTCCCCAGCCCTGTCACTTCCTCCTCCATGTATCCGCTTCCCCATCCGGCTGCTGTCGTCCCCACCCCCATTCAGGCCCCTTTCCCCTCTCCTCTGGCTCTTACTGTAATAACTTCCTAGCTGCTCTCCCTGCTTCCAGCCTCTCTCCTTCTTCAATCCAGTTTGTGCAGGTTGCCAGATTAATCTTCCTGAACACGGCTTTCATCAAATCCCTCTCCAGTTCCAGCACCCCTACCGCCTTTTGTATTCACTCCAAATGCCTTCATTTGGCTCTCGGGGGCCTCTCACCTTCTGCCCTCATTCTTCCAGCCACCCTCCCTCCCCCCACTTCATCAACCCCATTTCTCATTTCTCATTATTCCTTAACAGAGCCCTTCTCTTCAGCCAAGCTAATCTGCTTACCACTACCCCCATCCACAATTTGCTCCTTTCTACCTCTTGTTCTTTGGCACGTACTGTTCTTTTCCCCTGCAAAGCCCTTACCCTCTCAGCTCTAGGAAACTGCATCCTTGACCTTCTTAACAAGCTCCTTTAAGATTTAACTTTTCCAGGAAGCCTTCCTGGATTATTGCACCAGATCAGTTTTTTTTTTCTTATTAATTTGACCCTCATGGAATGACATGGATCTACAGAAATGGCAATCTCATATGGTTGAATACAAAACGCTCCCTCCAACCTTTGCCTACTCAATTTCTATTACTAATTGGTATGTCTTTATATATTGCTTACGGGGCCCTTTCCCTAAATTTCTGAGTCTCTGACTGCTATACCACTCTAAAAAGAGATAATATTATTTTCCCCCTGTTGGGGTCTGAAATGCAGCAGAGCACACAGTGGGGGCTCAGTATTGGTTTTTAATGGATTCATGTCCTTATGCTATACAGTGAGCCTCACGACTATGTTGTATTGTAGTTAGGGGTACACATGTTTAGTTCACTGGTCTGTGAACTCTGCAAGGGCAAAGACAAGGTCTAATTCATCTCTGGCACCGCCTCTGTCCCTAGCACAGTGCCTGGTACATAGTAAACCCTCAATAAATATTTGCAGAACTGAATTGAAGGAACTTTTGTACCCTTTTGCTCTGCAAGGAGCAGAGGAGACTTGGGGATCCTCTAATCCTCTTAGATAAGACCAAGAGAAAGCAACTTGTGAACCCCCGAGCCCGGCACAGTCAAATTATCAGACACATATAGATCTCAGCACACAGCAAATCCATGGCAACCAATCTGACAGTGCACTCGCCTTTCCTTGGAAACCTGCCAACTGCTTGCTACTTGCAGGCTCAAGAGAGCAAGAAAGCCAGCACCAGACAGTTTTTCTATTTCGAGCCTCTCTGGCCTTCCCCACTCCTCTGCTGTGTCTGCCTGCATGGTCCTGGGGTGGGGAAAGTAGTATACTTTCTCTGTGAGTAATTCCTTAGATTCATAGATTCAGACCCTGGGGAGAAGAGGGGGCGGCGCTAGCATGCCAGTCTGTCTTAATAAAAATATAAAGCAGTCAATGAAACAGCACCCTTGGAGCCCTTGAGGGCATTGCAAATGCTGTCAGTTAATCCTCCCTGTATTCATTACACAATGCTTTCTTTTCAGAGTTGCTGTGGATGGCCCCTGAACTGTTGAGAGCCCCGAGGGGCAGCAGGTTAGGCTCTTTTGCAGGAGATGTCCATAGCTTTGCCATCATCTTGTAAGAAGTGATGGTCCGGGGCACCCCCTTCTGCATGATGGATCTGCCTGCCAAAGGTAAGTGGGAAGTTAGAAGAGGGCACCAGGAGTCCACCATGACCCAGCTCATCAGGCCAACCCAGGCTGTTGCGATTGGCCAGAAGAGTGAACATGGTTCTGTTTGTGCTAACTGCCTGCCGGTTGTGAGCAGGTGGGGCTGGGAGCCAGACAGCTTTAGGCATTTGGAAGAAATTTCCCCCACCCAAGAAGCTGGCCCTTTTCCAAACTGTGACATAAACCAAGGGCCCACAGGACTTGTGTTAGTCCCTTTTTCTTTGCGGCACCCCCCCCCACTCCTTTGAGACCCACCCCTGCCAGATATTTCAGTCCCCCCTCATGATGCTGCTGTATGTCGAAGTCTTCCTATTCTTTTCGGGGAGACGCCATAGTTTTCTAGCCTTATCTCCCATCAAAATCTTTGGCTATCAGGCCAGAATTTGAGGGGAACAGGATGTTTGCATATGCTAAAAGTATGAACCTGGAATTCCCTGGTGGTCTAGTGGGTTAAGGATCTGGCATTGTCACCGATGTGGCTCAGGTCATTGCCGTGGCTTGGGTTGGATCCCTGGCCCAGGAACTTCTGTATGCTATGGGCACAGCCAAAAAAAAAAAAAAAAAAAAAAAGATATAAACTTACCTAGATATTAACTAATTATCAATGGAAAAATTCTATCTTTATTAGCAGAGGATCCTGCAGACATCACCTTACAACCTTAACCCAGTGGTCAAGGTACATCAGCATCACGTATTGCCTGCCATGATGCACTGACTGGGGCACGACACCACTCTGGTGGTATTCTTGCCAAAAAAAAATGTATGACCTCAGTTTAACCATGAGAAAACATCGGACACACCCAAATGGCGGGGCATTCCACAAAGTAACTGAGCCGTACTCATCAAGAGTCTGAAAGTTGTGAAAGACAGGGAAGGAATGAAGAACTATCACAGACTGGAGCAGACTGAGGCATGACAATGAAATGCCACACGGGATCTCGAATTGGATCGTGAAACAGAAAAAGGACTTGAGGGGGAGGACGGATGAAATGCAAATAAAGACTCTAGGTTAGTAATAGTATTGTACCAACATTAACCTCCTTTGTATTGCGGTTTTATAGGTTACTAACATTAGGGGGAAGCCAAGTGAAAGATATATAGGCAATTAGTGTGCTCTTTTTCCAACTTCTCTAGAAGTCTATATGTCAAAATAAAAGATTTTATTTTTTTGATTCGTATTTTTTTTTTTTTTTTGTCTTTTTGCCTTTTCTAGGGCGGCTCCCACGGCATATGGAGGTTCCCAGGCTAGGGGTCAAAATCGGAGCTGTAGCTGCTGGCCTACACCAGAGCCACAGCAACGCGGGATCCGAGCCGCATCTGCGACCTACACCACAGCTCACGGCAACGCCAGATCCTTAACCCTCTGAGCAAGGCCAGGGATGGAACCCGCAACCTTATGGTTCCTAGTCGGATTCGTTAACCACTGTGTCACGACGGGAACTCCAAAATAAAAGATTTTAAAAGAGCCAAATCAAACCAAACCGAACCTTAAATACTTAGTTGTCTTTTGCCCTACTCAGAGTACTGTTTCATGCCTCTCCCTAAAGCCCCCCAAACTCCTCCTCTTCTTAAGTTAAATGAAGCCCAGTCTCCTCACATAACATAGGCTCTTCATGATCCAGGCCCAAGCCACATCTCTAGGTTTATCTTCTGTCACTCTCCATACTCCAGCTAAGCCACATGACTGGCAGTGCCCTGAAAGCACCACAGTCTCTCCCACCTCTGTGCCTCTACGTATGTTGTACACAGTACATGGAGTGCCCCTGACTTCTCTCCACTTTGCCGCATCCAACTCATGTCACATCCTCTGGGAAACCTTCGCTGACCTTTTTAGTGTTTATCAGGTGTCCCCTCTGTGCTCTCCAGTGCATATATCAGCTAGAGCACTTTGAGTGCTGGTCATTGTTGGTCTCCTCAATTGAACTGTGAGCTCCTCAAGGACATGAAGCAAGCTGGGCCTAAGCAGAGATGGGACCTATTTAACTCATGGGTATTCTGAGAATGGAGCAAAGGAACTTGATGGTGTTCTGAGAAAGAGACTCTACCAGAGAGTGGATGTGGCAGTTGTACTCCAAGGGGCCAATTTCCATGGAATCTACTGCACTAGGGGCAGGGTGAGAGATATGATGGAGAAATCATTATTGGCATGGGCCAATCTGAGTTAACAGAGCAGAAGGTGCAGTGTCAAAGGAGCTGAGAAGTCAGAGGCAACAACTGAAATTCTTTCGTGGAGGCAAGGGCACCCTTATTATCATATAAAGCAATACTGTTGGCATGTTACAGCCAATGCATGGGTGGGAAAGGCACCCTGGTGGTGGAAGTAAGGTTTGGCATATGATGAGGATGATGAGGATGTTAGAATCAGGGGTGTGGACAGGGGTCGAGGGAGAAAGAATGAGCTGAAGAGATAGTCAGGGCTTGAAGTTTATCTTGTGGGTAAGAAAAATCCATGAAGGGGATTTTAAGCAAGAAAGTGACAGTGGCCAAATTCATGTTTTCAGAGTGATATGGAGAAGGCTAGGCTGGAAGCAGAGAGTCCATGCAGAGTGCTCAGCCCTAAGTGTATTATGCAGTGAATAGTCCACTGAACATGGAGTACAAGTACCAGAAGCACCAGAAGCCAGGAGGATACCAATGAGGCCCTAAACTATTTGCTGGAGTATTTTTTTCCCTTCCCCTAGGGGCCGGGCAGGGCCCATAGCCTTGACCTGGGCTGGGCCTGGGTCTTCAGTAGGGGCTAGCTGTGTCTACTGTGGGAATCGAGAGGCTTAGGATTTGGGGGTGGGTGATGGGAGCCAGATCATTGGAGATGTAGCATTAGAACTGAAATTAGGCTGTATCTAAAATCTAGCAAAAGCAGAATAAAGCCGTGCTTAAAAAATACCAAATAACTCAATTGATTAGTTTCTCTTTTCTTCCTGAATTGACTGATGCAGGCTTTGCTCAGATACAATTTATATTCAGGTCTACCTAAGGAGAAAGCAAAAGAGATGGCCTTTCTGCAATTTCTCCTGACCAGTGCCATACTTGGCTAAAACTCAGTTATCTTTGTCAAATGTTGGTGCTTTCCCCAAAAGTTGTAGACCTTTCTCTTCTTGTTTCTGGACAGAAATCATAGAAAGAGTTAAGAAGCCTCTTCCCGTCTATAGAACTGTGGTTCCTCCTGAGCACGCCCCTTCAGAGCGTCTCCAGCTGATGAAGCAGTGCTGGGCTGAGGCTGCAGAACAGCAACCCACATTTGATGAGATATTTAACCAGGTAAGAAGGACTCTGTGAGGAGTTCCTGCTGTGGTGCAATGGGTTAAGGATCTGGTGTTGTCTCTGTGACAACTTGGTTCACTCCCCAGCCCAGTGCATTGGGTTAAAGATTTGGCAGTGCTGCAGGTGTTCCACAGGCTGCAGTTGCAGCTTGGATGCAATCCCTGGCCCAGGAGCTTCCATGCCACAGGTGCGGCCTAAAAAGGAAAAAAAAAAAAAAAAAGTACTCTGTGAATCTTAGCACTGCCCAGAAGCCATCCTGAAGCCAGCCTACCCAAATCTATCTCCTTGGGTTGTCGTCTTATTGTGGAAAGCACCCCTTGCATGAAAAAATGCATTTGTCTTGGGAAAAAAGCATAGAATAGGCTGCTTGAAAACCTTAGATGCTGGAGCATCCCCCGTATATCCTCCAAGAGCACAAGAGTTGGTTTTGGTGCTCTTTTGGATCCAAACCTCTATTCCAGACCATCCAGGATCTGACCTAACTGATCTTTCAAAGATGGAATTGAACCATGAGGCATTTGCAAGGCAATGACATTAAGACCATTAGAAAATGGAATAGATGTGTCTTGGAATGGATGGGACTCCTCATAGAGCCCCATCTGCTTTGGAAATTCCAGAGAACTCTGATGTGTATCCCATTTAAGTGATGCCATGTTGTTTTTTTGGGGGAGGGTTCAGGAAAATGATGGGGTGTTTGAAAGGGTGTCCAAGAGGGAAAGAAGTGCAAATGTGGAGTACAAAAGCAGGGGATTCCTTAGTTCCTAGGGAGCTCCTTGAGGCAATAGAGTATGTGAAAAGCGATAAGTTCTCTCCTTAAGATACTGAATTTCTAAAGAGGTTGACTCCCTAGAATTGGAGATTAAAAGGGGTGAATGAAGAGCGGACGGAGAGAGCCCTGCAAAGGCAGCTAGGGTGTGGTTCCTACATTGGAGTATGCAGTTGAGGACTTTGTTAAAACTACAAGAGACTGAAACTGAGGGTGCTGTCTGGGAGCGTGGTGTCATCTCTGGCGGAGAGGCTCTTGAGACTGGCTGGGGTACAGTGCAGAGATGCTTTCTGAGTGGCAGGTATCTGAGGCGGAAAAAAGAAAGAGTTGGATTGAAAGCCTGAGGGGCCCTGCATATGAAGTCATCCGTATCCCCAGCTAACAATGCTTCCATTAGCCCGGCTGAGTTTCTCGAGGACACTCAAACAGGTGTTCGATAGTATGGAAAAGGCAAAGGACCGTGAAGGTCAAATTTCTGAAAACTTACCACGAGGCAGGAGAAAAAGCATTTGCCCTCATGTTGATGCTAGAGATGTTATTTCAGAAGGCAGCAGAGAAGCTGGTGATAGATAGAAGGAGTGCACATCATACAGCCTTCAGACAAGACGTTGCTAGGGCTGCCCTCACTGAAACGCTTCGGTGGAAGTTTGGACTGTTGGAAAGACAAAGGTAGCCTCCCACCTCCCTGCAGCCAATACAACTTAGATGGGAAGAGGAGGAGAGGGAGGTTCCCTGGGTTAGGAAATAGTGAGAGCCCAAAGCATGTAAGCTGGCTACCAAGATTACTTGCAGGACCTTGGTGGCCATGTAGATGTGGACAAGGCTCAGAAGGAAACTCCTAGTGTTAGCCCTGGGGCATTAAGTGCCTCGTGGAACACGTGTGGCCCATCTATGTAAAAGCATTTAGTGGGATAGATTCCTAATTGTCTGCTGAGCAAAATTACTACCAGTCTTCTCCTGGGTGTCAACCCAGCCTTTTGGATGCTGAATTCAGCAGTAAGGAGGGGCTACCCCTCATGATGCCAAGCTCCTTGTCTCTGTAGAGGAACAGGGTTCTGGGAGGGTATATTGAAAATCTGTGGCACGCAGCTACCTCTAAAGGATTAGGGGCAAGACCAGTTGAATTTCTACATGACCCTGACTGACACAAAGGCCAAGTGCTATGACACACCACTATTCCTAGACCCCCTGGTAAGAAATAGGGGTAGATCTTATCATGTAGATCTTGTGTCATATTTAAGAGGGCAAGAAACCTCCCACTGTCCACGAACTGGCAACATGATAGCATTAGAAAATAAGGATGGAGGATAATTTGAGAAAAAGAATATATATATATATATATATGTGTGTGTGTGTGTGACTGAGTCACTTTGCTGTACAGTAGAAACTGACAGAACACTGTAAATCAACTATAATGGAAAAAAAATCAAAATCTTAAAAGAAGGATTACTTTGTAGGTTGATGATCTAGAAAAATAAGAGAACTGACTTCTTCCCCTTACCCCCACTCATAGCTGGCCTGAGCTTAAGACCCAATTCTGTTGCCCTTGACGGGGCCACTATTTGTATGCTAGCATCTCAGAACTGAAGGATCCTGCCCGGAGAGCACCTTAGCTCAGACTTGAAAGAACCAGAAGGGTAGAGGAAGAACTACTTGGGGAAAAAAAGCCCTGTGAATGGGCCAGGTGACCATAAGGATGGGTGATGACTTTTCCTCTTTATACCTGGGTTCCTCTCTCCTGCCCTGGCATTTTGGAGGAAGGGATTTTTGATAAGGGGGTCCTGCTCCATGACCTCTAAGTTTAAGAAATAAGAATTCCCTGGCTTCTCTTCTCTGTTTTACTTTCAGTTTAAAACTTTCAATAAAGGGAAGAAGACTAATATTATTGATTCTATGTTTCGGATGCTGGAGCAATATTCTAGCAACTTGGAAGATTTGATCTGGGAGCGGACTGAAGAGCTGGAAATTGAAAAACAGAAAGCGGAAAAGCTTCTAACATAGATGCTACCACCGTATGTGTGAACACCTGAGGAGTGCGAATGCTTGTATCAGTGTGTTCTATTAAAAATGGAAAAAAAATTACTGGTCAACTAACTGCTCCCTCCCCCTGTCCTGTACCCTCTCTACTCCCAGTAGATTTGAATCACACCTTCAAATCAAAGAAGAATTGGAAAACCAAGGGAGCAGAGCACACTTCCTAATTTTCCACTGCTTGCGGATCATGCTCGTTATTTAAGTTTTTGATGCCTCAGTTTTTCTATGTGTCACTTCATGACTTTTCCTAGAAGTTGACCGATTAAAAGGTGGCAGGTCTTTGAGGTCCTAGAGGAAAGTAGCAAGGTTGTTCTTCTAGGTTCCCTCTACCTTCATCACTTAAGTGAAAGCCTTGTGTGCTGCTACAATTTCCAAATTTTCTAAGGCAGCTTATCATGTTGTAACCTGATCTTCTAGGAGATAACTGGGAAAACTAGTCTCAGGCAAAGGAAACCGCTTGGGAACATTCCACTCCCCCCTCACCCCCACCAGGTGATGACGGAGGTGGGAAAGCTGAGAAAGAGAGTTGAAAAAACTCCACCAAGGTACAGACCTTTTAGCACCTGGCACAGTGCCTGGCCCACTGTAAGCACTCAATATCTATTTGTAGAATAAATGTTTTCATCCAGCTGACATTTTCTTCCTTATCATTTTACTTGGCAGTGATTTTTGGAGAGGTTGTATTCTAGCAGATGTTTTGTGTGTCATGGAGGGAGGTCTGTGTCCTTGGAGGAGTAACTGTCTGCTTTTCAGATCAGTTGCTGAATCCCTCAAAACAGGCTGCAGAGTCAAACCTGAGGGCTTTGATTTGGTCACCTTGTACTTCAGCGACATTGTGGGCTTTACCACCATCTCGGCCATGAGGGAGCCCATTGAGGTGGTGGATCTTCTCAATGATCTGTACACACTGTTTGATGCCATCATTGGCAGTCATGATGTCTACAAGGTACATAACTTAGCAGAGCAATATAGTCCAGAGAGGAATTTTTAGATGAGGCACATCTATGTGTACTCCAAAACTGAAGAAAGGAGGCAATTTTATTGGATGCCATCATTTAGGAATTAACACTTAAATAGGACACCACTTCCACTGGTTTCCCACTGGAACTGAAGGACTTGAGAGAATGCATGTAAGTTCACACTTTCCAAGATAACAATCTCAACCTGGCAAGAGACTGCTGGTCAGATATCTTTTGAGCTCTTTTCTAGAACTGGGACTAAGAAGAGGTTGGGGCCAAAACCCATTATTGCACTTCAGTGTCTAAGTACTCATAGTGCAGGCAATAACACGCAAGGCCCTCCAGGGGCTACAGAAGTATTGGTGTTTTGCCCATAGCTGATGACTACTACAGAGTTTGTCTTGGTAAAGTTTGCGTACATCTAATACATGCTGTTAAAACTTGGTTTCCTCCTTCAGGTACTGTTTTTAAACAGGAGGGAACTCTGGCATTACACATGTCAAAGAGCCATTGGACCCAAGGCTCTTTGGGATTGCCACAGGGTAACTTAAAGCCCACCTGTTGGTCTGAGGTTTCAGGAAGTGATTACTTGTGAGGTTGCAAGCCGCTTCTCTCACATTCCCTCACCCCTCCAGCCTATCAATTTCCACTCTTCCTATCAAAGGTTGCAGAAGATGAGTAGAAAACAGATAACTACATTCACTCATTTCAGTGCCATGCTTGCTTGTACGTGTTGTCTTGTCTAGGCAGAAAATGACTAAAAATTTCACAGCTGTGCAGGGACACTTCCATGTTGTCTGCAACATGGATACTTGTCTTATTGATGGAGAAAGATGCCCCAGGCATCCCACACTTTAGACAGCTCCTCTGTCCCAGGAACCAAGGTAGAGCTGGAGAATGAGTAGCTCCATTCATTGGATCCTTCACAGTAGTCTGAAACGTTCCAACTCTCAAATCACACACAGGGTAGTGTGTTTATCTCAGATTAGACAGGGCCCTTTCAGGTCAAGCAGAGAGCCTCAGGGCTACGCCAAGCTGCCTAAATAGGGCTCAGAAATAGACATCATACCTGTCAATCAGCAGGAACTGCAAACTAATCAAGAAGCACACATGGAAACCATGGTGGAGGAAAAATCCATGGAATCAGACTTACCTGTCTTAACTTGTTGAACTCAAGCAGCCTGAAGAGAAAAACAAATCACTGAAAGCTAATTCAGTTGAAACTAAAATCAAAGATGATTCAGTGTGGGCAGCAACACAGCCACTGGTTTAATCAATCCAGCTGATACTGTTCAGATAATTGTTGGGGGGTCTTGGGAATGAGGCTGTCAAGTATTTTGGTACTTTATGGCCGCAGGATGAAGTGAGTGGGCTGATTTCAGGATAGAGTAGGGCTCTAGGAATCCCAAAACGGAATCTAATGTTTCAGTGCTGTTTAATAAAAACAGCACAGTGCAAAGGAAATAAAAATTGAACCAGCAGCGAGTCACCAGACCTGTTTGTGTTTTCATTTTCCTTACCTGTAAAATTGGAATCACCTCCCCAGGCACTTGGTAATCTGAAATAGAAGTGAGAAAGCTACTTGCAGAATTATGAAGTTGGTGATTTGTCTTCAGTTTCAGTTCTCCAGCTACCACTCCATCTCAATCAGACTCCTTTCTGTGTCCTTACGCTGGTTTATGCAACCCACAATTCCCCACAGCAGTGTCATACGGAGGCCAAGCAGTGCCCAGGCTCCCTGCCCTTCTAATCTTCTCATCCACATCCTTGGGGACTCCTGGGTGACTGAAAGCTGAAGGGTCAACTGCCAGTCTCTGATAATGGCCAACCAGTGAGTTTCCTCCTCCCATACAGTATTTGCATTGTGCTGATGCCTCCCTCTGCATAGGCATGCATGCTTATTTGAGGGCAGGGGGTCCTTTTCTCAAATTGCACCAGGTAAGGGAGGCTCTGGATGGAAGCATCCTGTGGTACAAAGTCCCATAGGTGCAAAGGATCACAGTGATGGGCTATATAGAAAGTCATGATGAGGGAGTCTATTGCTGATTGCTAAATTTTCTCTGGGGCTGAGTCATAGCCGCAGTCCTATGGCTTATTTCAAGGTATATGTCAGTTTGGCGATGATGATGATGATGATGATGATGATGATGATGATGATGATGGCGGCAATGACTTGTATTCATCATCCACTAGGCAGGTTTTAAGTGCTGTGATATATGTATATCAAGTTACTTAGTCCTTAGAAAACTCCATGAGGTAGGTGCTGTCACTATCCCTATTTTACAGATGAGGATACTGAAGCACAGAGAGGATAAGTTATGTGACTAAGGACACACAGTTTGTAAATGGTGCATCTGGGATTCTAAACAAGGCTGTGTGACTTCAGAGTTTTATGCCCTTAACTATGGCCTTCTGAGTGTAGTTCTTTAGGAGAACACAGATATTAACTGGATCTAAACGTGCACTAGCAGATCCTGACAGGCACACTTCATAGAAGTCCATTCCCCTTACTTATCTTTTGGATTTACTGGAAAAACTTCCCCTTACTAGTCACCTAAAAGAGTGAGCACCCTTCTGTGGGGAAGATGAGGAGCACAGACTTGACTTTATGTACAAGTGTCCCGTTCTAACTGGCCCCTGCACAGCCTGGTACTGCTGCTCCTTAGAGCACTGGCACTGGGAGAGGAGGAGGGAGCTGGTGGGCAAAGGCCAAGTTCTCACACCCAAGGAGACTGCAAAACTAATTCAATCATATTTGCAAGGTGAAGCAGAAGGAACAGAATCTTTGACTTCCTTCCTTTACCTATACTTGCCTTAAGGCTGCCCTAGCTCATTTATCAGACATCATCTAGAGAAATGCTTGCTGGGAAAGCCTGCTCATCCCCCACCAAAATCCCCAGTCAGTCTCAGAAATCTCCCTTTTCCTTTGCCCTGGGAATTACTTGGAGCCTGATCATTCTCTAGGGCCAACCAGGAACCTGCAAAGTAACTACAGAATCTATGGGTATGGGACCTAGAATTAGTATTTTTTTTTTTTTTAAATGAAGCTTCTTAAGTTATCTCAATGTGCAGCCAGGCCTGTGAAGCAATCACAGCCTCTCTTGGGCTTCCTCACTTTACAAGAAGAACATCTACTCTCCATCTTATCCTTTAAGCTCTGTGAACACACACACACACACACACACACACACACACACACACGTTATTTGCTTCCTAATTCTCTTTCCCTTGATTTCCAGGAAGAGACCACTGGCGATGCTTACATGGTGGCCTCAGTCCTCCCAAAGAGGAATGGCAGGAGGCACACAACTGAGACTGCAAACATGTCCCTAGACATCTTGAGCTCTGTGGGTACCTTCAAGATGCAGCACATGCCAGAGATGCCAGTCCGGATTCCAATAGGCCTGCACTCAGGTAACAACCACCAGCTAACGCAAGAGAAGATGTTCCCACACACCTCAAGGGAAGGCTAAAAACGGGAGGAAGAGGGTAGCTCTCCCTTGATTCTTGGCAGCTGGAATATCCAGGTGTGTAAGTGCTGCATCCTTCCTTTGTGACTAAGTTTACTCTCTTCCCAGCCCCTGTTCTAGGTCCCGAACCTTTCCAGTCTATCTTTCTTGTTATAGCCATCATTTCCACGTTTGACTATGAGACGGGATCAGCCTGTGTATGTTGTATTTAGGATAATTAATTCGATTCATTAAAATCTCAACTCCTGGCATAGTTTTTCTCCCACACTCCTCCTCACTTGCTGGAACATTTTCAGGACTCCCCTTCACTGCACCCTTTCCACCTATGTTCACACATTCACAGGTATCTTCATAGATCTTTCACCTACTAGCCTCTCTTGCTCCTCTCCCCACCCTCCTCCTCTTTATCTTTGCTTTGCTCTTCTAGGCTCCTTTTCTTCCCCATCCTTTTCATCCCTTTTCTACCAAATGTCAGAGAAGAATGACGGACAGTATGCCATTTCTTCACTATCCACTCCCTCTTCAGCCCCTTTGCAATCTGGCTTCGGCCCACACCACTTTTCTCAGTCCTAGTCTGCCCTTATCTATTCAGCATTTGGTATTCTTGACAATTCTCCCTCAACTGGCTTTTATGACCTGCTCTTCACTCTCTGAATGCTTCCTCTCCATTTCATGTACTGGCTCTCCTAGCAATCCCTGTTCTCTAACTGAGGTTGCTCCCACATTTTCTACAAAGCTCTGAGTTGTGGTCTCCTGGCTCTCGGTAGGTCCCGACCCTGGAATTCATTTCTCAACTCACTCTAACGAAGCTTTCATTTTTCTACTATTGTCTGATAATTCCTTCTGTCTTTATCTGGTCCTTAAATATTGATATGCCCCATGGTACTGTCCCTCATCCGTTGTTTCTCTCCTCTTATATATTCTTCTAGGCAATCTCATTTGTGTCTATAGTTTAACTACCACTTGTGCGCTGGTGACCTGCAACTCTACAACTTCAGCACCTGTCTTCTCCCTTAAGCTTCACTCCTATATATCAGACTTGCTGCCGACATTTCCACTTAAATGTTCCACATGGACCTCAGATTTTACACATTCAAAACTGAATGATTTTTCTGCCCACATAACCTGCCTCCTCTTCCTGTACTTAGAGTTTTGTATGTTAAATACATATTCTTTTAATCAATGAACAAAGCATCAAAAAATAAAAACAATGAAATTCAAACTGACAACTTTTAATGTTTTGACAAACAATGCTGTTCTACTGAAAATATATCACTAATATCAAAAGTATTAGACGCAGAATTTGTATGTTTTTATAGTTTCTTATTTTTACCCAGTTAATTTGTATCCTGGCATGATGGATCATATGTGGACCTTGCTACCTTACACATTCCTTTAAAATCAACTTAAGTATATTACAATGTGCCATGTTATGGTTCAATTCTACCACTTTTTTAATATATTCAAATTATTGTGAATCACCTACTGGCACACTGTGCTAGATATCATCTGGTTTCATCCGGTAATGTTATAATTATAAACACAAAGGCACATGCTGGCACTAAAATCTGATGCCTATATTTTATAATAGCACTGGTTGTTATTCATTATTCATTCATTATTTTTAAAAAATTTAACTAAAAATACAAAATTATACACACACCAAGTATGCATATTCACACTAACAAAGCATTAGTCCTGAAGAATTTATCTATGGGTCTCTTTCTGAAACATTGTTTCTCCCATCAATGTCATTTTAAGACACTAAGATCAGAATTGCGTTTTACCTTGATTAAAATATATTTGAAAGCATCCCCTTATATTTGCAATTACTAAGTTAGGTCATTTCAACCAGTATTTTTCCTATATTCTCTCTTCTGTTGTGACATCTGCTTTCTTATTATAAATGTGGCCCTCATTTTTTGTTTCTTTTCAGGGCCACGCCTGTGGCATTTGGAGGTTCCCAGGCTAGGGGTCGAATAGGAGCTACAACTGCCAGCCTACGCCACAGCCACAGCAATGCCAGATCCGAGCTGCATCTGCACCCTACACCACAGCTCACGGCAATGCCAGATCCTTAACCCACTGAGTGAGGCCAGAGATCAAACCCACATCCTCATGGACGCTAGTCAGGTTCTTAACCCGCTATAGTTATAAATGTCGCTCTCATTTTTGGCACTGATACTCATGAGTCAATATTTTTCTAAACCAGTATTTTTGCCAAATAGATTGAGGCTTCAGTATATGCCATGCTTGTTTGGTTATACAACATTGGTTTCTGATGCTCTACCTATACTTATTTTCTATTTCAGTTGCTGTTATGACCATTCACCTAGTTATTCCATTTAGTTTGGGGGTTATCCTCCTTGACTCCTCTCTCATGCTGACCTTCACCATTCAACCAATTACTACGTCTTGAACATTTTACCCTTTCAGTATTTCTTTTTAAATTTTTTTATTGTTATTTCCCCAACACAATTTTTTTTTCCCGCTATACAGCATGGGGACCCAGTTACGCATACATGTATACATACTTTTTTCTCCCATTATCATGCTCTGTTATATGTAACTACACATAGTTCTCAGTGCTACACGGCAGGATATCATTGTAAATCCATTCCAAGAGCATAATTTGCATGGGATAACCCCACACTCCCGATCCCTCCCACTCCCTTCTCCACCCGGGCAGCCACAAGTCTTTTCTCCAAGTCCATGATGTTCTTTTCTGTGGAAAGGTTCATTTGTGCTGTATATTAGATACCAGATGTAAGTGATATCATATGGTATTTGTCTTTCTCTTTCTGACTTACTTCACTCAGTATGAGAGTCTCTAGTTCCATCCATGTTGCTGCAAATGGCATTATTTTATTCTTTTTTTTTTTACAACTGAGTAGTATTCCATTGTGTATCTATACCACCTCTTCCTAATCCAATCATCTGTCGATGGACATTTGGGTTGTTTCCATGTCTTGGCTATTGTGAATAGAGCTGCAATGAACATGCGGGTGCATGCGTTTTTTTTTTTTTTTAAGGAAAGTTTTGTCCAGATATATGCCCAAGAGTGAGGTTGCTGGGTCATATGATAGATCTATGTATAGTTTTCTAAGGTACCTCCATACTGTTCTCCACAGTGGTTGCACCAGCTTACATTCCCACCAAAAAGTGCAGGAGGGTTCCCTTTTCTCCACACCCCCTACAGTACTTGTTATTTGTGGACTTATTAATGATGGCCATTCTGACTTGTATGAGGTGGTAAAGACTCAACCCAAAAACTACTTGGACTGATCAATAAATTCAGCAAATTAGCAGGATACAAGATTAACATTCAGAAATCAGTCACATTTCTGTATACTAACAAAGAAACTTGAGAAAAGGAATAAAAAAACACAATACCTTTTAAAACTGCACCCCCCAAAATCAAGTATGTGGGAATACACCTGACCAAGGAGGCAAAGGACCTATATGCCGAGAACTATAAAACATTAATCAAGGAAACTAAAAAAGATGTAAAGAAATGGAAAGATATTCCATGCTCCTGGATTGGAAAAATTAATATTGTAAAAATGGCCATATTATCCAAAGCAATCTACAGATTCAATGCAATCCCTGTCAAATTACCCAGGACATTTTTCACAGAACTAGAACAAACAATCCAAAAATTTATATGGAACCACAAAAGAATTCTGAAAAACAAAAACCAAGCAGGAAGCATAACTCTCCCACACTTCAAGCAATATTACAAAGCCACAGTCATCAAAACAGTGTGGTACTGGTACCAAAACAGACAGACAGACCAATGGAACAGAATAGAGAATGCAGAAATAAACCCAACACCTGTGGTCAATTAATCTTTGACAAAGGAGGCAAGAACATAAAATGGAAAAAGACAGTATATTCAGCAAGAATTTCTGGGAAGCCTGGACAGCTACACGCAAATCAGTGAAACTGCAACACACCCTCACACCATGCACAAAAATAAACTCAAAATGGCTGAAGGGCCTAAATATAAGACAAGACACCATCAAACTCCTGGAAGAGAACATAGGCAAAACATTCTCTGACATCAACCTTGCAAATGTTTTCTCAGGTCAGTCTCCCAAAGCAACAGACATAAGAGCAAAAATAAACCAATGGGACCTAATCAAACTGACAAGCTTTTGCACAGCAAAGGAAACCAAAAAGAAAACAAAAAGACAACTTACAGAATGGGAGAAAATAGTTTCAAATGATGCAACGGACAAGGGCTTAATCTCTAAAATATCGAAACAACTTATACAACTCAACAGCAAAAAAACTAACAACCCAATGGAAAAAATGGGCAAAAGACCTGAATAGACATTTCTCCAAGGAAGATATAGAGATGGCCACCAAGCACATGAAAAAATGCTCAACATCCCTGATTATTAGAGAAATGCAAACCCTTTCAGTATTTCTTGATTCTGTCTTGTCTCTTCTTGCATCTCATTACTCAAGTCTAGGCCACCATCTCTTGCCTGGATTACTGCAAAACATCTTTTTAAAAGTACATTTTTACTTTTTCATTTTAAAAAGTTCTGTTGAAGTCTAGTTGATTTAAACACTGTGAAAATTTCTGCTGTACAACAAAGTGATTCAGTTACACATGCTCATCCATTCTTTTCAGATTCTTTTCCCATACATATTATCACAGAATATTGGGTAGAGTTCCCTGTTCTGTACAGCAGGTCCCTGTTGGCCAGTCATTCCACATACCACATTGTGCATATGCAATAGCATCTTCTTGCTTCCACTCTTGCTTCTTTATATCTATGCTTCTCATAATCATCATCATAATTTGTGTTTGCTTGCCTGTCCTTTCATTAGACTATAAGCTCCTTGATGGCAGGAACCAGACTTTACTCACATTTGTATCCTGAATGCTTACTACATAGCAGATTTCAGTCTTTTAAAGGAAAGCCTTTGCCTCTTATTTGTGCTTCAGTTTCATATCATCAACCCCCCTCAGCACATTTCTTCTTGGGTGATTCACTGTTCCTTCAAATTCTGCATATCTAAAACGTCAAGTCATCTTTCTCAAAAAACCAGCAAAAGCTAGCTCTTAAGCCCATGACAATTTCATCATGGTTGTCAATTACACAGCCAACATGTCTTTTGGTTCTCCTTCCATGTCTCTCTTTTATCACTCCTTTTTGCTGCCCCCCCATCCATCATCACCTCCTTTCCAATACTTACAACCTTGTGCTTGAATTACTGCAACAGCTACTTAACAGATTTCCCTGGTTTTACTTTCTCCCCTTTCAATGCATTCTACCACTGATTGAGAAAAAAGGAAAATAAAAAGAATTTCATCATGTAATTCCCTGCTCAAAATTCTCTAGTGTTTCAGTCTTCCATTTTGTACAATCCTACCACTAACCTTGTCTCCAGGTTCTTCCTAGCCACCTGAACTAGGCAGATGGCTTTCTCCAAGAGCTTCCCAAAATTCCATGTTAATTCCCAACCACAAACCTTTGATTCATATCCCTTGTCTCCTACTCAAATCCTACCCACCCATCAAGATCCAAACCTAATCTTACCTTCTCCATTGGATGTTTTTTTGACTGAAACAGGTCTTAATAAGCACCCTCCCAAATTTTCTAAATTATTACAACACTTGCGCCTGTACCATTTATCTTGCCTCAACCATACATTGTCTTGGGTTGTTGCCTAATTGCTTCTGGTTTGGTAGTCTTTTCTCTTCAGTTATACTATAAACTCCTGGAGAACTGAGACCCTGTGCTACATTTATTTTTTTTCTCCCCTTAGTGCCTAGTCCAGTGCTCAACAAATGCTTCTTAATGGGTTAAAAATGAGTTAACACGAGAAACATAACCTTTGTAGTTATTATTTTTATTCTTAAAAATTAATGTTCTAAAAGAACTTTTCAAAGCAAAGACAATTATTTTCTCTAACCCAGCAAACAGCAAAAAGATAATGCTGAACAATTTTCACATAGAAACAGAACAGAGACCAAAAAGGTGAAGGTGGAGAAATTTCTAGATCCTCCTGAACTATCTTTCAGTGTGGGTGCTGTAATGTTTTCAAGTAATGTTCATTCTCTGAACACTTAACATGGCCATATTAAATGTAAGAACAAAAGCCTAAAAAATTGTATTGGGGAAATAACAACTATAAAAAAATTAACCCCCCCCCCAAAAAAAACAAAAGCCATTCCAAAGGCAGACAGAAAATATTCTCAGGTTATCTTTATGTACTACTCTTCCATGTCCCTAACACAAATGATTGAACGTTAACTCTACTTCTCAGATTTTCCAACTGTCTTAGTAATAATTCTCTTAAAAGATACAATTTGGGAGACAGATAGCCCTCTGAGATCCCTCCTTCCAACCCTAAGGCATTAAAAAGAGTCATATTTTTTCCCTGCAACAAACATGTTTGGGTCTTGAGTCTCTGCCCAGGCTTTTCTGATTGGGTTGAATGCTTATTTGTCCCTGTTGACAGATATAAGCATCTTGGATGTAACTGTTACTTGGAACAAAGGTATAAATCAGAAGGTTAGTCGTTTCTGCTTCGTTACAAATTTTCTTTCTTGTAGGGCAAAGAATTCATTACTCATTATAAGATTTTCTTCAGATTCTCAGAGCTATTTGGTGGCAACTTTATTCTTTTACGCAGCTACATTCCTTCCCTTGGCCGTGTTCCTCTCATAGCATTGGATGCACACCTGTTGACTGTAATCCCATTTGCCTGCTATTCTATAGGGCCAGTTGTTGCTGGAGTGGTGGGCCTCACCATGCCCATATACTGCTTGTTTGGAGACAGTGTGAACACAGCTTCTCGGATGGAATCAACAGGGTTACGTGAGTACTTCTAGAGGAATGGATAGGATGGTAATCTCCTACTATTGGGAAAGTGATTCTTCCTCAAGAGAGGGGAGAGAGCAGAGAGATATTTTAATGTTTCAAAGAAAAAATAAAAGATAATTTGAGAAGATGAAGGAAATTTAACACATATTTTTTTGGTCCCTAATGCTAAACCAGTAGGGGGTGATGTTGGATTGAAGATGTACCTTTCTTGTTCCAGAAATGAAGCTGTAGTTAGGTGACACTGAAACAGCCAGACAATTTGATCAAAACAACTAAAAAATATCCTTTTGGTAAAGGAAAAAATTGGCCAGCCTGGTGGGTTTGGGGGTCTCATGTTGAAAAAGAAATAGATAAGGGACTGACATTTTTAGTTTTTCAACTAGTTTGCGGAGACACACCCAGAGCCAGTTGCTTCCCAGCCAGTTTTTGTTTGCTCCTCTGGTCCTCTTTTAAACTAGTTAGGACCCCAGGAGTTCTGGCTTCATCAAATAGCCCCCTCGAATTTAGCTACCAATAATCCCTCAATCTAAGGAGCTTGGAATTCTGAAATAATTAATTTCAACTTGCCTGTATATAAAACCCTTAGCTTCTGTCAAAACAGGCATGGTATCAAAGATACCATTTCCTCCCCACTTCCTTGAAAAGAAAACTGTACAAGCTATTATGCCATTTGTCTGCTACTGGCAACCCTTTCTTGTTATTTTCTGCCACTACTAAGGCAATGTCAGAATCACAATGTGCTTTACCTATATCACGGCTGAGCCAAGCAATTTGTTCAAGCTAGTATTAAAAAAGCATAGCGAACAATAGATTCTATACACAGTTTTCATGGATTTTATATTAAAAAACTCACTTAGTCCCTTTGCAGCCCTGGATCTGGCAGCTACTAAGCAAGACAAGCTCTTCTCAAACTTCAGCAATGTACGCAAAGTAGTCCCTGATGATATGGTGGCCTATGTCACAGTGGGTGGCGCCCTGTCTGACCCCACTCCTCATCACTCATAAGCAGAAACAAGCTTGCACAATGGGTCCAGTCTTAGTCAATCTAGCCTGTGCTGCCATGATTAAGGAGGCAGCACGGAAATTAGAGGCTGTTGTCAGAATAAATTTTCTGACATCTGGGAAAGTCTTCGAACTCCCCAGACATGGCAGAGGCCATGAAAGTAGTCATACAGGAACTGCTGCATGCATATAACTTTGTTCTTGAAGTGCAACCCAGGATGAAGTGAAATTGATCATGGAACCACAATGCAGATTTGGCATAGTACTCTGGACTGATGTAAGCTTGTGGAACACTAAAGGCATATGCTGGCTGCACCAGGGAAATGCCACACATTTCACATTGGAAATATAGAGCTGAGAGCCGAAAGTGATTTTTCAAATTCAGGTAGCACCTCATCCAGTGATCAACTAGGAGGGAGAAAATGGAGTGAATCATGCATGGCAGGTGTTTATTAAGCACTGACTATGCAAGGAAGGCATTGCGAAGGATAAAAAGCAGCCTGTGTATGTGGTCTCTGCCCAAGAGGAACTGGTTAGAGTGCTTTTCTGGAAGCTAATCATTGTGACCGGAATATGACATTAAGCAGTGCAACTGATTGAAGATCTGTAAAGAGGTAGCCTCTAACCTTCTGTTGGATATGAGACTAGGGTACTCATTGGTCTATTTTTAAAAAATCAATTTCGTCACTACCTCCTTTATGCTTAGTTGAATCCACTGATTCTGGAATGGAAGTGACTAGTGATCCAGCCCTGGAGTGATCTTTTTTGCCACATAACTGGATGGTGGTTGGAATGAACTCTCTCTCTTTTTTGAGCTGTGTGTTCCCCATCAGTAAGGTTCTTCTACTGAAAGGTTCCCTCACGACGATGACCAGATGCTAGTGGAATGGCACACCTAGGGATGGCTAGGGACACACAAGGTGAGCATGTGACTTTTAAGAATAGAACAACCCTTTTGGAGCAGAAATTATGGGTAACCATCAGTTAACGAGGGAGACGCAGAAAACAATACTATGTTGTCAAGAGACGAAAAGTCATTATGAGAACATCCAGCAGAAATTTCTTGCAGTTCTTTTCAGCCCTGCTGTCCTACTCAGATTGTACTCTGATTCTAAAAGAATTACTTTCTCAAGTGTGTGTGAGAATGTCTAGGGCTTTTATTGAACACTCAACTTGAACGAGGTCTTACTTCATAGGATGACACTTTTCTGGACAGTCAAGGATCCGACCTCAGTTAAATGATTGTTCTTCAGCAAAGATTTACACTTAATTTCTAAATAGAAGTTTTAGTCATAGTTTGCCATGTAAAGCTCTTATCCCAACTGATTGGGATCATTAGTTGGAAAATAATACATTCATGTGTGTACACATAGCTAGAGACACCCACCCAAAGGACAGTCACCCGAAAATGTTGGCAGAAGTTTTAGGACATTTCTCCTTGAGGTTTTAAGTACAGAAATATCAAAAGATAGTTTTATGAGTTTAAGTGACACCTTTTTGTCTCTCTCTCTTTTTTTTTTTTTTTGGTCTTTCTAGGCCCAAACCCGTGGCATATGGAGGTTCCCAGGTTAGGGTCGAATTGGAGCTATAGCTGCAGGCCTACACCACAGCCACAGCAACGCCAGATTCGAGCTTCATCTGTGATCCACAAACACTGCTCACGACCACACCAGATCCTTAACCCACTGAGCAAGGCCAGGGATTGAACCCACATCCTCATAGATACTAATCTGGTTTGTTACCACTGAGCTACGATGGGAACTCCCCTTTTTGTCTCGTCAGTAGGATATGTAAACCTTGAGAGTTCAGCCCCAGCTACGGTCTGTGAGGGTGGCTGCTGAAGCCTAACTTCCCTCAGAGGAGGTCACGTTTCAGCTGAGAGGAAAGTGGTGGTTGCTAGTTTCTTCATTTCAACCTTCGAGTTAAATTAACACCTTTCTATTGCATGGCCTTTCCTCCGAGATAGTGTCTAGGAGGCTGATAGGTGCTATAGAACCAATGCTTTATTTGGGCCTGGAGAGGAAGGTCATCACTGCCCGCCTCCTCCTGTGAAACAGAAAGCTCGCTCTCCCAGGGATTTTGCTTAAGGTCTAGTTCATTTAGAAGTAGGAGCATTTATTACATTAATATTTTCTCACAGATTTTATCTGAAAGGATCCAAAGTCATGCCTCTCTTTCTTTCGCAGCTTATCGCATTCATGTCAGTCACAGCACAGTGACAATCCTCCGAACCCTGAGGGAGGGCTATGAAGTGGAGCTTAGAGGAAGGACAGAGCTCAAAGTATAAGGTCCTTTTGTTTTTTGAGTCCAACCACTTGGACACACCTGCTTCTAGAGAGCTCACGGTCTGCCGAGAGAGTTTCTGAGTGTCTGAGACATGGAGCTATCATTTGGACAGAATTTCCAGCTCTGTTGGTGGTTCCCAAAAGATTATTCCCCTTTGCCTCAGTTTTCATTTCCTTAAAACATGGCTACAGTGAGGATTGTTAAAAGTCCCTCTGCGCATTTTAGACTAGGAGTTGCATTTTTTTTTCTGTCCTAAAAAATGCCCAGAATTTGGCATTTCAGTGAGCTGCCCTATTATTTTCATTTTCTAACTTCCATTTCATTTAGTACTTAGCAGTGCCAGGCATTGTTCAGTAAGGTACAGTATTGGCGATTTGGGGTTTTCTGTCCATCTGCTTGGTGGCCTCCCTTTCTGACTTTGCATTCACAACACTGACCCCATGTTTACAGAGACGCTTTATAGCTTTCCCCAAGGACCAGGAGGAATAAAGTCAGTTCTGATGAAAGACAAACATTTTGTAGTGCCTTTTCTCTGCTGGGATTATCACTTGATCTGGGATTCAGGATTAGAGTCATTTTCATTTTTCTTTCTTTCTTTCTTTCTTTTTTTTTTTTGCTATGTCCACTGGATTCTTTTCATCTTCCTCTGGATGACCCCAGGGCCCCTAGCTGTCCCCATTTTAAGAGACCCTAGAGAGTCGATAATTTAACTCCTTCATTTCCAGATGAAGAGCCAAGGCTCAAAAAGGTGAAGTTAATTTGATCAGGGTTACCTAGCCAATTGATAATAGAATCAAGCCATAACCCAGGAAACCTAAATTTTCACTTAGTACTCTTTCTATGATACCATTGTGCATGAAAATTATTTCCTCAGTGATTATTCTTGGGCAAAGCAAGATCTGGGCACTGAGTGATAGGCAATTTGTTTCTGTCACTGGTATGCCTTCCTTAAATGGGGTGATTTACTTATAAAGGGATTTCAGAAGTCAAAGATTGGAAGGCCTGATTCTAGTTGATCAACTAATTCCTTTTATGACTAGTCCTAGTTTGTCTCTTCTAATAGATCCTTAATATCTTCTAGCAGAGGGGATGGGTCACTTATTAGGGGACAGAAGTTCCTTTCTCACCTCTGATGAGGGTGGCAATATTCTTTGGGCAATGAATCAGATCACCCAAGGCTTTTGTGATCTCTCTATATATTCAGTCATTTCTCAGCAGGGGACAAAGGTGGCTTGGTTTCCTGAAGCATTTGACTCCCTGTATTACTAGACACAGATTTCCTCATTTAAGAGCTGAAGAGGTGCCATTTTTGAAACTGAAAAAGAAAAATACGCCCCCACCTCCATGGTTTTTATTGTCCTCCTCCCCCAAATACCAGTCAGGAGCAATCACATCTTTGGGTGGTTAACACACAAAAGCAGGACTACAAAAGGGCCCTTTGCAGCTTCACAGTTTCTCCTACCGCAGGGAATTTGAAGGAAGAGGCAGGGGGAGGCTTCCCCTAAGGTCACATCAGGCCTTGGTTATTGGGGCTGTAGGCACCTCCTGAGCAAGAGAGATTGAGAGGGAGATACTGAGAGAGAAGAATAGAGGGCGCCCCAGAGGAAAGGAAGGGCCAATGAGAAGAAGGGTAAGAACAGAAAGTAAGACTCAAAGAAAGGACTCTATACCCCCACCTCCCCACCAGAAGCAGGTATTGGATATTATATAGTAGGGACTGGGCGACAGAGGATTCCTTCTCCCTTGACGGCATGCAAGTATCCCCAGTAAGACGATATTACCAGCAGACTTTTTTTTTTTTTTTTGGTCTTTTTAGGGCTGCACCCGTGGTATACGGAGGTTTCTAGGCTAGGGATCAAATGGGAGATGTAGCCACTGGCCTACACCACAGCCACAGCAATGTGGGATCGGAGCTGCATCTGCATCCTACATCACAGCTTATGGCAATGCCAGATCCTTAACCCACTGAGTGGGGCCAGGGATTGAACCTGCAACCTCGTGGTTCCTAGTCAGATTTGCTACTGCTGAGCCATGATGGGAACTCCATCAGCACACTTTAGAAATTCTAATTCAACATCTCCACCCCTCATCCACTTCCTGCTGCTGGAAAGCAAGAATCCCTCTAGTGCATAGGTCAGAAGGACCACATTTGATGGCTAGCCAGGTGTGATTTCAAAACTGATGGTTAGAAACATCCTCTCCTTCCAGCTGGCTGATGTTTAGAATTCGTTCATCAGAGCCTCTTCTCTTAAGCTCAAGGCTTGGATCCAGCAACAATACTCTTTTCTCTCATCCCATCTCCTTCATTGGAATGATGACACTTTAAGTTGTTTCCCTCAGTGGAATCAAAGATGTTGACTGGATTGGCTGAGAGAAGAGAACACCGAGCAGTTGACTAATTGGCTGGGTGGGGGATACAAAGAAAGAGACCAAAACGAGGACGCTTTAGAGCTCACATTCTCTGGGTGGCTATCCAGCTGCCCACTCCAACCTGCTCTTGTACGATACTAGCAGCAAACCATCAGTGCTTAACTGGCCAGTTCTGCTTTTTTTCAATATTTTCTCCTAGTGGCCTGCTGATAAGTCATTTTATTACCTCTTCTCTGACATGGGGAATGAGTCCTGTGTAAGTTACTGTTTTCTGGACAAATCTGAAACTCCTTGCTGAGACTTTGTATACATCTAGGCTTGTCACATATATCTGCCAGGGCCTCTTAGGTAGAATTACATTCTGAGAAGTTTTTTTCCTAAATGGTTGTTCTCAACCTGTTTATGTTGTCCTTACCAGAGGTGGACATTTATTTATTTGTTTGTTTGTTTTCATTATAGTTGATTTACAGTGTTCTGCCAATTTCTGCTGTACAGTAAAGGGATCCAGCCATATACATATATACATTCTTTTTCACACATTATCCCCCATTCTGTTCCATCACAAGTGATTGGATATAGTTCCCTGTGCTGTACAGCAGGATCTCATTGCTTATCGAGGTGGACATTTACATACCAGCAACTAAGTAAGCACGAAGTTGAGCTAAGAAGTAATGAGGTCGTACTGATAGTCATGAAGGTCAGAAGGTCTGATCTGCAATTCTTGTCCCATCAATGACTCAATGTGTGACATTGGACAGGTAACTTCATCCTCTCTGTGCTTTCATTTCTCAGCATAGAGGCCTCTTTTGGCCTGTGATTATCAGGAAGCTCATTGATCACAAGCTTTAAAAGTCCCAACAGTTGCTTTTTGGCCTGTAGACCTGCCCCTTGATTCCGGTGTGTTGGAAAAGCTATGTGGTATATAAGAAAGAATATTTTTTCTCCTTTTTTGGTTGCCCCACAGCATCTGGAGTTCCTGTGTCCAGGGTCAGATCTGAGCCACAGTCGTGACCTAATCCACAACTGCAGCAAAATGCCAGATCCTTAACCCACAGTGGTGGGCTGGGAATTGAACCTGCATTCCAACGCTCCCAAGACACTGCCGATCCTTTGCCCCACAGCAGGAACTCCGAGGGAAGAACATTTAAAATTCGGAGTCTAAGGTGTTAACTAGGCTTATTGTGGTGATCATTTCACAATATATACAAATTTCAAATCATTTTGTTGTATACCTAAAACTAGTATAATGTTGTATGTCAATTATGCCTCAATAAAATATAGCTAAGTCATAGCAAAAAATAAATAAAATTTGGAGTCCAGTAGAGTTAGGTTCAAGTCCCAGCTATGCCTGCCTATTGACAAGTCATTTTATCACCATGAACCTCAGGGGCCCCATTTGTGCAATGAGTTAATAATAAACCTACTTTCCAGAGTTTTTGTGAGGATTAAATAAGACAGGAGATGTCAAGTAAGGCCAAAGTAAGGTGCTATTATTTGGGGGATGGGTCTCTGGGACTGCCTAGGGATAGAGAGTGAGTCAAAGAGTTTGCTTTAGGTTTTAGTTGTTGCATACTTGTTTCTCTCCTCTCTCCCTTCAGCAGAATTTTGGAAGTAGGTCGGGTAAACAGAGAGCTAGGATTCTAAGAATTCTCCTGGATGGGCTCCAAAACCTCAGAGAGCCCCTGGAGCTCCCGTGTCTACTCTTTGATTTGGAAACTTGCCTGAGTCCATAATACTCCCATCCTATTTTGCAACCATTATTTTTGGCATCCTGGTATGTCCCAGGACTCACCCAAATATCAGGATAACCCTGGCATTGGCAAAGCTCCCTTGGGGATTGGCATGCTGTCCTGATAGCCTCTAGCTCTCAAGACAAGCAGTCAAATATGGCTGGGGCTTGAGGTCAAGTTTTGAGAATAGGTTTTACCAAAATGAGGTCCAACGACAACTTGAGTATTCCAAGTATTCAAGGGTTGAGAGTTTCACTTAATGGAACAGTCTGTCTTTACTGAGCACCTGTTCTATACGAGACATTGTATTAGGTGTGGTGAGGAAAAGGGAGCATTTCAGAGGCAGACCACTTGGGCTTCTGTTTAGGACCTAAGACATGGCCTGACAGTTGTTTTTACTTAACTATACTATGAGCTCCTTAAGGATGGAGCCATGACTGTATTCCCAACTTTGGTATAAGAAGTGTGGGATAAATGTAGAAATGAGTGATATGAGTATAATTTCCTGAAAAGAGTGGCTCAAAATAGTCCAGTTATCTGAGGTTTAGGGTGGGCTGGTTTCCTGTTCATGGAAGTTTGGTTCTTGTGGTATTCTCAATCTACTTGCTTCCTGAAGGGCTTGTTCAGAGCCCTGAACCAAATGTTTGCAAAATGTTTTGAGATTCTCCAATTAAATGTGCTAATTATTATGGTTGTTGTCATTCTTGTTAAGGGATGGATATATGTGATGTAAAATAGAGAATGATAGATTTGATACTTAAAGGGGGCAAACCTAATTGAAATTTCTAAGTTAAGCAATTTAAAACTGTTCCAAATGAGATCTGCCTAGATAGTGTGAGGCCATATTTCAGATTAATGAGTTGGAAACACATCCTGTTACTTTTCTCAGTCTTTGTAAACACATTTCCCCTGTACGGATTAGAGAAATCGAGAGGACGGACAAAAGAGAATTGAAAGGCAGAGAGAGAAACACACCGTTGAGGAGGGTTGATTGGAAAGAGGAGAGGGCAGGGCAGAGGCAGAAAATCTGGCTCTTCTGAGGTCATCACTCAGGCTCTGGGGCAATGAGCTTGAGTTTACATTCCCTTTCTCTTCTCAGAATCTTGGTTCTTGATACTCAACTAACTGGGCTACAGATGGAGGCCTCTCTGGGGTCTCTACCTGTAAGCATCCCTGGGCAGGAAGAAAAGAACACTGCAGAAGTGTAGACTTCTCAAAGCGGCCAGGATGTCTTGGGCTTAAGAACAAAGTTGCACAGGGTACTTTCCATTTCTATTCTCTTTTTGGGTTTTGTGAGAGCCGATGGAAGGTGGAGGGTTGGGAGGAGGTAGACTCTGAACATAAGTACTCCAGATACAAAAGACAATGGGTGGCTTAATGCCAAAAGCTCAAGGCATTGATGACAAACAAAATCTGCAATTGAGCATGCAGATGTTTGGTTCCTATGAAGTGAAACAGACACACATTCCCAAAGATGGAGCTGCATGGCAGCGGGTAGACAAAACATCTGGATGACAGCTTGAAATGCTGTTCACTTTTCATCTGGCTGCTGTGGCAGCCTATGGAGCTTGTCTGAGCCTTAGGTATAAGTGGCAAAGAAGCCATGCAGGAAGGAAGACTCCAGGGAGTGGTGACAAGGGGGAAAGCCGGGACAGTTTCTGATCCAAACAGAATATTTGCACCCTATTGACCAGATGGGCTTCTTTAGGAAAGTTGGGTATAGTACACTTGTGATTTTCCATATTTTCTATAGTAAGGGTAAAGGCACAGAAGAGACCTTTTGGCTGGTTGGGAAAAAAGGCTTCACGAAGCCCCTTCCCGTGCCCCCACCAGTAGACAAAGACGAGATCACACTTAATTAAGCACCTTCCCATGACCTCTTTCTGCCACACTCTCCTCACTAATTTTTGTGTCTCTCCTGCCCTGCAGGCAAGTGGGCCATGGTCTGCAACCAGCGGAGATCTCAGCCTTCCAAAGAAGAAGAGCAGAAAGGCAGCTAGTGAGAAACAAGCCAAAAGGTAATGGCCAGCAGAAAAACAGAGCCCAGGAGCTTGCCAAATTTTCAAAGCTGGGGCTCCCTTTGGCATGGGCACCAGTCTCAGCCTACACTCTGCTGGCAGAGTGTGATGGAGTTGGCAAATTTCCAAACTCCACTGAGTTGTGCAAAACCCTTGCAGGGATGCCTGTTGCAGAGCAAGCTGCATTGGAGGGAGGTTGGCTGCCCTGGCCTGAGAGAGATCCTTGCCTCCTGCTCTGATAACATATTTGAATGTTAACAAGGCTGGCCTTGTTATCCAGTTATCAGGCAGGTGCACTTGTCTCTTTCATTGTTGAGCACCTGGGCCACCATGCTGAACCACCTCCGGTCTTTAGAGACTCACATCTATCTAAGCCACACAGCAATGTCGAGACAATCTCTTTTTCCCTCAGGATCTATTGGCAAGATCATCTTTGAGGGGATGCTTAGTCATTTCCTATGGAGGCCCTGCCTGATTGCTTCTGAGTTTGGCACTGCCAACCAAAATACAACTGGCAACTCCTTGAGTACCTGGCTTGAATTCAGAACAATTTCCCTCATCCCTCCACCCCTACTAGAATGGTATCATTCTGAAGCGGCAACAATAGCCTAATTATCAAGAATTCTCTTGTATTTATCTCTGAGGAATCCATTGCGCTACTGGGCTCCTGTCGGTATCTCTTTTCTTCTTTACCATGCTTTCTTATTCTCTCTTTCATGGAGATACTGACCCTAAGTACCATTGCTCCCTGCACATACCCTTGGAAATCAAAAGATTCTAAAGTAAACATTAGGGCATCTCTACACACTCATGCTCCCTCCTCTTTTTTGGCATGTTCCAGAATAATCGCAAATCTAGCAGCAACTATCAAAAGCACCCACATACTTCCCATATTCCCACTAACCTCTGTTGACTTCGTCAACTCTCTAGGACTGCTTTTCTCCCAAGGAAACCCAGTGTATCTTCATTTCTGCAACTAGCATAGGTACCCTCTATGATTCATAACAATTATGCCTCAGAAAGCTTCTGTACTGAGCATGTGGCTTCCCTGAGCCCCCTGTACCATCCTCTGCCACCCTGTCACCTGGCACTGGGCTCTTCTTTTCTATCAACTAATACAAGCAGATAAACAGCTGGGACACATATTCATTCATCCAATCTCCAGGATATTCTTTCCTGTGGGGAAGGAAACATCCAAGAGACACAGCACACAGTCAGTCTCAGTCTCTGCCTCGGTCTTTGTCTCTCTGACTCTTTCTTACGCAGGAAAGAGTTTGGAAGCTCTTAAAGGATTTGCCTTTGGCAGGGTGGCACAGGCACTGGGGGTTCTGTACAAGAAACTATCCATTCCTAAAAAATGTGTTGGAGTTTGCAGCAGAAGACACTGCATCATCACTGGCTGTGTGCTTGGGAACACTGTCCTGGCATCGCAGATGCATGTGGGTGAGGCCGTTTACCCTTACTCATCTGGATCCCCTTGACAGAGGGCAAGATTCCATGGGATATGGAACAAACTGAAGCCAACTGGCCTCAAAGTAGATTTGACCTTGGATCCTGGCCTCATTTGCACGTGAACTTTAATCAACATGTAAAGGGACCACAAGGGCTTTGCCAGGCTAGGCAGATCACAAAAATCCTCAAAAAAAAGCACCCTTAACACATTTCAGGAGGCTTGACCTAAATTCAAGAGCTCCCAGACATCGCATGGGCCTCTCCTTAAATGCCCTATGTTGATGTCACCCAGAAACATCACCTATTCCAGAATGTTTCCAACTTTCTATGAATTTTCAGAATGACTCTTAGTGATATAGACCCAACTTATAAAAGACCCGCAAGACCTAAGAATGCCTCTCATGCCCTGCCTCAACCGTGGAAGCAGAAAGCCAAAACCTTTAGAGAGCGCTGTGATGTCAGACAGGGTGGAAGGAAAAATGCTATGAAAGGGGGTACAGCTTTGGCAAACAGACTGCAGGGCTTGCCTTTCAGGCTGTGCCCTGCTGTCTACCTAGTAGCTCCTTCCCCCTGTCCTCCAATGTCTGTCGCTTCCTAAAACTTCCAAGAGGTTATTACTTTATCTGGTTACCTTCCCTAGACTTTTACCAACTGGGGTTCATTTGGGGTTGAAACAGGAGGCTCTCTCTGTAGGGAAAGCCTCCTCTTTCCACCACAAAGATACCTTTTGGAGGGTAAGGGGTAATTCATCACTCATATCGTAATGAAGGGGAACTGAGTTACATGTCCAGGAAGACTGGGAAGGTTCATTTTGAGGGGTACTTGGAGAAGGGAGGAAGTTGGCAGTTTTGAAAAATGGAGGGTCACTGTGGAGGGCTTGGGACAACGCAAGAGCAACAGATCCCTATGAGATGGGAAAAGGGCAAAAACAAGTATGAGAGTAGGAAAGGCAGTTTAGATTCTCCGAGTTGAAAACTTTTGTTTTTCTTTTTCGAGCTGCACTTGGGGCATATGGAGGTTCCCAGGCTAGGGGTCAAATCGGAGCTGCAGCCTCTGGGCACAGCCACAGCCACAGCAACACGGGCTCTGAGCTGCATCTGCAATCCTAAGCTGCAGCTTGTGGCAATGCTGGATCCTTAATGTCCTGAGCGAGGCCAGGGATCAAACCCACAGCCTCAGGGACACTATGTCAGGTTCTTAACCTGCTGAGCCACAACGGAAACTCTGACTTGAATTTTTTTTTGCATCGGCTTTTCCTTGAATGCAAAGAATGAGAAGAAAACATGCTTTTGCTTCTGCTCTCAGGACCTAGGATCTTTGCCAGAGCCCTAATAAAACTCTGCTTCATGTGGGTTAAATCAGCCTTTGTAGACAGGCCTAGAAACCTGACCACCATGCATGTAATGCAGTTTCCATGCAACAAGGTGTTCCAAACTCCAAATCACTGACCTGCAAATATTTAGGACACATCTCATTAGTAAGTTGAGAATTATCTATATATTAATATCCCCCCTTTTTTAGTTAAATCTGTAAAAACTTTGTAAATAGCAATAGTATGCAATTGTAATTATGCAGTCCTGACAAGTACAATAATGTTTATTTATTCAATGATCCAGGAAAGTTTAGCAATTTGTAAGCTGTCCATGAAGTAGCATGGTGTTTCAGGACTTGGAATCATTTATATTGAAATCCTGTGGCCTAGGATAGAGAAGGTACACTTACTATTTTCTCTTCTTCCCACCTAGGAGCAAAGGGTTCCAAGATTGGAATCTTCTCTTGGAAGCAATGGAAAAGCTCACTCCAGTTCAACAAAGTGTTCTGCCTGGGCAAGAAATGAGTGAATGACTGTACTTCTGAGGATGACCAATCTCTAGGGTTCTTCAAGCCTAATTCCAGTGTAAAGCAACCCCTGGGAAGTAACTAATAAGCTTTGCTGCCAACATAGTAGCTATCACCAAAAGGCCATTTGAATGTAAACTACCACGCATGTGAAGGAAGGGCAGACAAACCACCTCCAAGTTTAGTCATTCCAAAAGAGCAGGCCCTCCTTGGACTAAGATAAGAAGGCCTTGATTTTTCACACAGAAAAAAAAAGTAGGAGGTGCTTTGTTTTCTTTTTCATTTTGCTTGAATCTCTTGAAAGTATTTAATGAGCATAATTTATAACTTAGATACTATGAGATTAGTGCCAGGAAAAAAAAAGATCTTGTAGCAAACATACATCTGAATCCCGGTCCACTGTGACCTCAGTTGGCTGGAATGCATACAGAAGAGGAGGGGGGACGAAGAGTCTGGTTAATTGTGTGGTTAACTGAGGCCTAGGACGAAGTTTGTTTCACTATTGCTTGTTACTCGAAATCGTTCCAAAATTGTCATGGTCTCTTTTCTTGTCTAAGTAAGGAGAATCTAGGCAACATAACTGAATTGTCCTTGCTAGGTGAGTCTCCCATTGGGTCTCAGGGTCACATTCTGAACATGATGGAAGAGATGCAAGAGATATTGCCAGGGTAAAAGATGCAGAAGTCATAGATTGAATTGAGCAATTCTCTTAAAGTTTGGTACTTTCTCTCCCTTCCCCTGCCCACCCTCCCTTTCAAGCCCTTACCTTTGCCCTTAAAATAAATCCCTTTGAACATTTGTTTTTACTTTATGCTTTTAGTTTTCCAGATTCTACTTTCAAGGGGTTATTGGCAGTGGCTTGCCACAGTCACATGGACCAAAGCAATAAGGCTTAAGACACAGGCATGTTTAAAATAGTTAAGCAAGCTTTTCCTCTCTTTTATTATAAAAAATAATCTCTTTATTAAAACAGCTGAACCCAAACATATCAGCCAGTAAAGCAGTTAATTCTTTTAGAACAAGCCCTTTTAAAGAAAGAAATGCCTAAGGTATAATTTGATACCTTTCGCACTAATATTTAATTTTCCATTATCAACTCACCCTGAATCTGAGCTGAGAGTCAAAAGCTCTTCCCAGCAGTGTTCCCTCAATCTTCAGTCAAGGCGCCCTTGGACTATTCTCCCTTCACAGAAGCTAACTTCTTTCAGCCTCGAGGGGGTCTATTAACTACGCTAAAGCCATTGAAGAGGATGCAGAAAAGGCTCAAGTTGCCTCTCAACCTCCTTGAACTGAGTTTCTAATTCCTTTTTCTAGATATGGCAGAGGAGGAGGAGACATGACATATCATCCTTTACTTGGGGCAAGGTCTCAGTCAAAAGCTGAGCTTTTAAAGACTTCTAGAAAGAGGCAAAGCTGGAGGGAAGTTTCCATAAAAGGGACCAACTCAAAGGGTAACTTCACTTCTCCAGACGAGGTGGCTCTGTCCTCTGCTATGACTATGGAAGGATTATTGGGGAGAGGCTGCAGTTGGAAGCTCCATGGATCAGGATTCTCCCAGATATAGTGCAGTGCTTTAGCCCAAGGAACTGTATAGCCCCTTGGGCTGGGCCTGCAAAGCGAAGACTGACCAGTCTTTTAGTGAGCCGTCAGATCCACTGAGTGTGGCTGCTAGCTCTGTGTCTAATCCTCTCTCCTAGTTCCCTCTCTGAGATTTCTCTTGTTCAGCATGTCAACCAAGTCTTGCATAACTTACTAGTCCTGTCTTGATCATGATCACATCTTCCTTTGAGTCTATCATGAACCTCTCTTTACAACCACTCTATCCTTTGTTGGATTCCTTTTCCTGAAGGCCTTCTGCATCGACCCAAACTAACCTTTCCTCAATTTGCCGTAGTGTTTTAATTATTTGTGGAAGAGAAAAACACTCTCTAATTTCATGTACCATTTCATTTATTTAATGGAGTGTATAGCCTTATTCTTAGATACAACTGATCATTTCTCTATTTGCCTGTTGCTAATAATTCACACACTAGCTTGGGTTGGTGGTTAAGGGAGACCAAAACGTTTTTTTCAAGACGACGTTTTCCTAAGTAACTTATATTCCTTGTGCAGAACAAAATATTTAGAAAATAATTTAAACAAGGTTTTCAAATGGATATTTCAATTAATTTCATCACACTCCTTATATCTGCTTGTTTTCTTGTGATTTGCCTCTTCTCAAACTGGATTATTAGAAAAAGAAAGCCAGATGTTAATGAACTTTAAGTTGGGTTCTGCTTACTTCAGGTGGTCATCCTATGGGGGATTATTTAAATTCCTTTAGATTTTGTTCTTACTGACCTCAACAGCAATACATGTTCACTGTAGAAAATTTAGAAAACACAGAAAGGCACAAAGGAAATTAAAACTGCTCAAAATCCCTTTAAATCCTTTATTCTATATTATCCTTCCTGTTTGGGCTCACTTAGTAGATTATTGCATGTTATTATAACATCCATCCAGCCAAAGAATACCTGAAGTCAGCCCGATTCTCAAATTAGTCCACTTTACTCTTATTTTATTTTATGGCTGGCAGTGTTACTCATATTTTTGGTGGCGAGAAGCTGACTCTGTTTAGATTGTGGGCAGCTTTCAGTGACCCACTTGTTCCTTATTTCACTTGGCATAGCTAAGCAGGAGGAGATAGCAGATGGCTATCTGCCTCATGTGTAACTTGGTTTACTACATAAAGCTACTCTACCAAAAAGTGTTGTTCCAAGGACTCCCATTCTGCCTACCTTGTCTTAGACTTAGTATAAACAACTTTATTACCAAGCTACTCATCTCATCACATTCTTGTCCTTAATCCAAGTGGAATCAACTTGCAAGGAGTGGGAGGTGGCAAACAGCCAAATAGTAATATTTCGTATACTGGGTGGTCACATCTATGTGACATCAAACAATTGAATGTAACTTGAAAACTCAGTTGAATCAAGTAAGCATTAATTAGACAAAAGACCACGATGAATTGGCCCTTTAATTTTAACTTCTTCTCCAGCCAAAGCTGGTTGACCTAATCAAGCACATTTCCCACCTGGCTGGTTGCTTCGAGCTCATTAAAATAATGGAATCTGTGCAATACAATTCTCTCTCACCACTTTTCTAGTTCATGCCGTCTTTCAGGTCAAGATGATTGACAGGTAGACCACAGACATGGACACAAGTTATCTTTAAAAAACACATAATACATTTGTTATTTGTGTGTTGTTTGTGTTTCTCTGGATGGGTTTCTAAAAACTCTTTTTTAAAAATTTTTATTTTTTAAATTTTATTGGAGTAGAGTTGACTTACAAAGTTGTGTTAGGTTCAGGTGTACAGCAAAGTAAATCACTTATACATATACATAGATCCATTCCTTTTCAGATACTTTTCCCATATAGGTTATTACACAGTATTGAGTAGATTTCCCTGTGCTGTACAGTAGGTCCTTGTAACCTATCTCTTTTATATATAGTAGTGTGCACAGGTCAATCCTGCTATCCCATATCCTTTCTAGTTTGGATATGCTGCAGGCCAAGCAACAGTGGATCTCTTTCAAAGAGACACTGAGAACAGAGGTGACCATTACTCTATATTCTCACGTTGGCTCACTGCAAGCAGAAGCTACTAAAGCTTTTTCAAAGGTGACTTAATTCCAAGCAAATGAATGGGCCTGTATGTAGACTCAGAGCTGGCAGGGCCTTAGAGACCATCGACCCTATTGAAATGTGGAGAAAAAGTATATTAGGGTCCAGAGAGGAGAAGTTATCTTCTTAAAGTCACCATCTAGTTAGTAAAAGAGGAACTGTTTTACCAAATCAAAAAGAGGTCTGAGTTATCAAGAATAACCCCAGGCCCTTAGGAACACTTCTTAGAGATCCCGGGGAAAGATCACTATATTTATAGGCATAAACTTGGCAGGAATACTTTGGTTTGGGATGTTTTGAGCTAGGAGACTGCACTGACATCACAGTCGATAGAGAGAGATTAAAAAAAAAAGAGATTGCGGATTCCTTGATCACTAAATCATCTTTATCATGCAGACAGGATCTCATCCATAGTCATACCTGTTCCTTAGTTGATTTGGCTCTAGTGGATGGAAAATGAACCTCCATTTCTACCCAGCCTTATGGATTCATTTGTAGTTGCTAGCACATGGCCTTAGTTCCAATTTTAGAACTATTTATTTTTAAATTTTTGTTTCTTTCTTTAGAGTCACACCTGTGGCGTATGGAAGTTTCCAGGCCGCATTTGCGGCCTATGCTTCAGCTTGAGGCAACGCAGGATCCTTAATCCACTGAGTGAGGCTAGGGATTGAACCTGCATCCTCATGGATACTGTGTCAGGTTCTTAACCTGCTGAGCTACAGTGGGAACTCCTACAACATTTTAAAGTCTCAGAAATCCTTGAGAAGAGGCCTGACTTCAGAGGACATCTTAGGAATATTTTCGCTGTGTCCATCATCCAAATAAGAGCTCCAGTATATAGGGAGGGGAGTCAGAGGAGAACCAAGCTCGCATGCTCCAAAGCAAGATAAGAACTGACTCTGACTACTGTTGACACCACCTTTCCAGAGCCATGAAATCTGAGTTGTGAGTGCGGTTCTGTGGGAATAGGCTGGTCAGGGAGGCACTTTGTCCCTGCACTGGTTCCAGCTACTTTGGGGTGATCGAACCCATTATGGGTAGTAGTCCCAGGTGAATTTCTCATAACCATGGCATTATGGAATGAGAGTTCAAAGGAAAGGCAGTTGTCCCAAGCAATTGCTTAGAATCCTCTAGGGACCTAGCGGATGGAGGTAGGTTCTTTGTAAGTAGCAGTATATTTTCTTAATTGGGGCATATTTGGTATGATCAAGAGGGAAGACCTCTTGTTCTTTTGGGTATCCTGTGGTCCAGGAGCGATCTAGGGTCAGATTTAATTTGTTGGGATGGTTATGAGCCTGCAGAACCTGTCTCATTGGTCAGACTTGGGATAACTTGGTCACTGACCTCAAAGAAAAAACATTAACATGAAACAGCCTTATTTCCGCCTATAAAATGCAACACTAATGATTTTTAGTGACAGTATTCCCAAAGGGTGTCATAAAGTGGTTATATTAATCCAGAGAAGTAAATTTTTTCCCTTTTTATATCTGTCTATATTTTCGTGTACTTTTCTGGGATTAGAGTTCAGATCTTGTAATTTTCTCTATCCTTCTATAGTTTATTTTCTAGCACAATTCTATTGCTTGCTCTTTCCCCTGACCTTTTCTGATTCCATACCTTTATTCATGCTTTTCCCTCTACCTGAAATCTCCCCCAGCCTGCTATCACCATAGGTCCAAATGTTACCAATCCTTCAAAGCCTAGTCAAGTATCACTTCCTCCATAAAGCCTTCCTCGGTCCCTCTAGTGATATGCCCCTATTTCTGAATTCCTGTGATAATTTTACCTATACTTTGTTAATGGTTATATAATATTAACTTGTTTTATAGCTATTTGTATACTTGTCTTGGTGTCTTACTATACACTAATCTGGAGAGGAAAAAAGTAAATGCTACAAGCTTCTTGAGGGTAGGAACCATGTTTGATTCATTTTTGTACTCTGCACAGTGCCTGACATATATAAAAGGCACTCAGTAAATATTTGTTGAATGAATAAATGTGTTTCTATGCCTCTCTGTGTATGTATCTTTCCTCTGTACATTTTCATCTATTTTCTTTTTTTTTATGGTCACACCCACGGCATATGAAAGTTCCTGGGCCAGGGATTGAATCTGAGCCACAGCTGTGGCAATGCTGGATCCTTTAACCCTCTGTGCCAGACTGGAGATTGAACTTGTACCTCTGCAACAATCTGAGCCACTACAGTCAGATGCTTAACCAGCTCTGCCATGGTGGGAACTCCTCTTTTCCTTTTTTATCTAATGTTTTTCTCATGTTCCCATTCATTTGTCTTTCTCTCATTACCTTTCTCTATCTGTATCTCTATATAAATATATATAATTTAATTAACCATTATAAAAGCCAAAATATATTTTGTACTTGTTGTGGGCTTTTTTTTGGTTGCACTTGTGGCCTGTGGAAAATCCTGGGCCACAGAAGCGACCTGAGCCGCTGCAATGACAACACTGGATCCCTAACCCGCTGTGCCACAAGGGAACTCCTTGTTGTATTTATTAAGTTGAGATTAAATATCTTGTTTTTCATGTGAAAAGCAGTGGTGTTTTTATATTCCCCCATAAAATCTCCAAGAGATAAATTAAGTCATATTTTTATTATGCCATTGTTGGTTAACAGTTTTTTTCTTGATGGCCATTGACCTTTGATAGCAAAAGTGTTCCCTATTTATGCACTGAAAAGAATCCAGTTTATTGTTTACTAGGGTTTTCTCTTAAGGCATTGAAAGGAGGCAACTTTAGGAATTATACTTAGCCAAGAAAAGTGGAGACTAAAGGACTAGGAGTGGGGTCATGAGAGCTTTCTTGATATACGCAAAAGGATACAATGGGGAGCAGGGTTTCACTTTGTTTTATGTGGTCTCGGGCAATACAATATGAAGCAAATTAGCTAAAGATTTAAAGTCAATATAAGGAAGAATTTTCTAGAAATCAGAGCAGTCCAAAAATGAATGTTTGGGCCTCAAAGATAGTGAGTTCTCTGTTATTGGGGGTCTTCAAATACAGTCTGAATGACCATGTGGTGGGGAGAGAGCAGATAATATTTCTAGGATTGTATTGGGGGGATTGGAATAAATGATCTTTTATAATATCTTTCCACTCTAAGAGCCTTTGGTTCTATGATTCCCTAATGTGTATCCTTGAAATAGACTTAAGCAGTTTTCAGATTTTAAGAACACATAAAAACATATCAGTTCAAATTAAAAACAGATCAACAGCCAAAAAACCAACAACCCAATTGAAAAATGGGGAAGAGACCTGAATAGACATTCCTCCAAAAAAGATATACAGATGGCCAACAAGCACATGAAAAAATGCTCAACATTACTGATTATTCGAGTAATTAGTAAAATTTTTTTTATTTTATTTATTTATTTGTTTGTTTATTTTTGTCTTTTGTCTTTTGTTGTTGTTGCTATTTCTTGGGCCGCTCCCGCGGCATATGGAGGTTCCCAGGCTAGGGGTCTAATCGGAGCTGTAGCCACCGGCCTACGCCAGAGCCACAGCAACGCGGGATCCGAGCCGCGTCTGCAACCTACACTACAGCTCACGGCAACGCCGGATCGTCAACCCACCGAGCAAGGGCAGGGACCGAACCCAAAACCTCATGGTTCCTAGTCGGATTAGTTAACCACTGCGCCACGACGGGAACTCCAGTAAATTTGAGTAAATCAAAACTACCATCAGGTACCACCTCACACCTATCAGAATGGTCATCATGAACAAGTCAACAGATAACAAATGCTAGAGAGGGTGTGGAGAAAAGGGAACCCTCCTACACTGTTGGTGGGAATGTCAATTGGTACAACCACTATGAAAACAGTATTGAGATACCTCAGAAAACTAAATATGGAACTACCACATGACCCAGCAATCCCACTCCTGGTCATATATCCAGACAAAACTTTCATTGAAAAAGAAAAAGCACCCCTATGTTCACTGCAGTACTATTCACAATAGCCAAGACATGGAAACAACCTAAATGTCCATCGACAGATGAATGGATTAAGAAGATGTGGTGTATTTACACAATGGAATACTACTCAGCCATAAAAATGAACAAAATGATGCCATTTACAGCAACATGGATGGAATTAGAGACTCTCATACCAAGTGAGCTAGGTCAGAAAGAGAAAGGAATACCATATGATATCACTTATATCTGGAATCTAATATAGGGCACAAATGAACCTTCCCACAGAAAAGAAACTCATGGACTTGGAGAACAGACTTGTGATTACCAAAGGGGAGGGGGAGAGGGAGGGGGAGGAGGAGGGAGGGGGATGGACTGGGAATCTGGGGTTAATAGATGCAAACTATTGCCTTTGGAATGGCTAAGCAATGAGATCTTGCTGTATAGCACTTGGAACTATATCTAGTCACTTATGATGGAGCATGATGGAGGGTAATGTGAGAAAAAGAATGTATATATGTATGTATGTCTGGGTCACTTTGCTGTACAGTTGAAAACTGACAGAACACTGTAAACCAACTACAATGGAAAATATAAAAATCATTAAAAAAAGAAAATAATCAGAGTCCATGTGCTCTAAAACTGCAAAAAAATTAAAACCAGAAAAAAATTATAGAAAACAGAGATAGAAAGATTAGACAGTCCTATGATAAATCACTGTCTTTGACCACTAAATTTTACTGTTTCTTGGCGGTTAAGGTAAAAATGGAAAAAAAAAAACAACAAAATTGAGTTGCATGGTTCTCTGTCAAGTAAAAAAAAAAAAAAAGCCTGTGGGTTCATCAGCCCAGACAGATTTTTTCCCCTGCCATTGAATTCTAGGAGGAATTAGTCATGTAATTCCTTGTATAATAGGTAGTATTTATTATAATGGACAATGTGGTTTTACAAAAGATACAGATATAATCTTCAAATGGAAATGTCTTTTCTTCCCCTTCAAAAAAACGGGTGTGTGTGTAAAATGTCAAATCTTAAGGCAGTAAGAGTCTTTTTCTCTCAGAAAGCTAAGATAGCATGGTTAAGGTAAGTTGCTTTCTGTTCATCTGCCTTAATATAGAGACCTGGCACAGAGAACCTAGAAGAATGGACAGTTAACATAAACCTTATTTTCTCTCAAGTATCCTCTGTATCAAGTGATCCTTTGGATCACAGATAGTTCATCGTTGAATTCTCTGAGGAGTCTCTCATGGAACACTGAGATTAGGAGCCTAAGGATTTGTGGTCTCTGCCAATTACTTGTGGCAAAGGACAACAGAGATACATCCTGGTCCTACCTACCCAATGGGGATGCCATGAGGATGGAAGAAGAGAAAACTGATGTCAAACCACTGGGGAAAGTTAAAATTTCTAACCAAATGTCAGGGATGAGGGATAGTGTTATTGCTACCAGACCACATCTCACCAGGGCCTAGGCCTCCAGCAGGGCTTTGGAGGTTAGCTACCTGGAAAAGTCAATTTGGCAGATCTGCTGTGAAATATCATTGTACATGTACAGGGACAAGGAGTTCAACCTCACAGAAAGATGATTTTGTGAAATTAGTGAAGCTTTTATACAGTAAGGACCCTCATTGTCCAGTATTAGAGTAGGTCTTGGTCAAAGACATAGTCTAACAACCAAAAGTAATTTCAAAATGATTCAAATTCTTGTACTAACCAAAAACCATGAAGGGGATTCAGAACAACTCATCAAATGCCCCTTTTTCTCCTGTATGTCTTTTTTTTCATAATATTCCACAGGTCTCCAGTGTCTCTATTTTCCATCCTTATCCCCCACGCCGCCCTCCACTCCTAACTTTTCCTGGGCCTCCAGGCAGAACAATTCTCTTTTCTCAATATTTCCTTCTCTCTAAGCACTTTATTATGTATATTAGAATGCAGCCTAAATCCTTTTCCTCTGCCTCTCACATATTCTTGCTCTCTCTTCTCAATTGTGTATCACAAAAAGCAATCAATTTTGTTAGACATAGGAGGGAGAGGTTAGAATGGTGAGAATCTGAAAAAATAAAACTCAACTTTTCCTTGATGCACTGAGAGAGGAAAAAGATTGTTAACATATATGCATTAATGATTTTCACCTCATCACACTATGACATGGAAATTTAGTAAATTCTTCATTATGGACAGATGGATCATCAGAATAACTCACTTTCACTGCCTTTTATTACTAGTCCAATTTCCCTTGTTTTTCCAGTCCAATTTATAGATTTTCCCACTGGAGTTGGAAACAAAGACCTTTGGAAACAATGGTTAATTATAGCCAAACCTCCTGGTGGATGTGGTAAGAAAAGGTAGCCCAAAGGGCTGGGGTTCCTCTCGGACTGGTTGTTACACATCATTCTGAGAGATGTCATCTTTAGTATGTAGAGGGAGAAAGGAAGAGTCGGCTAAACTTCCCAATGCTTCCTGTGTCTTCCCTTTGCAGTGCAACTTCAATGTTTGGCTTATGGAATGAAATCCCCAAGTGTTAGGAATACCTCTTCAAACAAAAATCCAACCCCAAATTCTAAAGTCAAATGTAAATATTTTGGCAACTGATCACACCATTCATTCTTCTCTACTGGCAAAGATTTTAGCTAAGAGATATAAGATTGAGTTGAAAGCACTTTAAAGGTATGGAGAAAGCATCATCATTTTCTCATCTATGGCTCTAAAACACTGGCTGTAGAGTTAAAGAAATGTCAGCTTTTGTACATTTTAGAAAGGTAAAGAAGTATGCACTATGTCTAAATTTCTAGGTTTCTTCCAAGATTCCTCCCAGATTAACAATATAAATCACTTTGGTGGTCATTTTAACCTTACTATTTGATTTAAGTCATGGGCTACTAATACCAGATGGGATGTGCACTCTGATTATAGATATGGGAAATAGTAGTTGGCATAAACACAGCAATGAGAATAACTCAATGATTCATAGTAGTATTGGCACACTGTCCAAAGCACTTATCAAAGGTTCTGGCATGTATGAATGAAAAAGCAGGTCAAGCTTAATGGCTGATGAAAATGATATCCATCCTTAATCATCTACCCAAACACCCCACCTACAGACCCCCCCAAAAGAGTTTTCATACCTTGTTCATTTTTCATGGTGCCAATAAATAGATTCATAGAATTTCAAGGCTAGAAGGGACCTTAAAGATCATTTAGTTCAACTTCTTATTTCACAGACTGGGTAACACTCCCCAGAGAAGAAAGCACCCTCTCTAAGTTTGCACAGATGGTTAGTGGCAGAGCTGGGACTAGAACTTCCTTTCTCCCTATTTCAGGTACATAGTTACTGCTAAATTCAAACACTGGCTGTTGGCACCAAGTGTCCTCAATAGCTTCTGCACTTCATTTCAATATATTCTGACCCCTTTCCATTATGAAACAGATGAATCATTAGCAGTTAATTAGGTCTTTATGTGGCACTATCATTTCTAGCCTGCTCCATGATCTTGCATTTTCTCTCTTCATCTTTGGCACTGATTGAAAAAGCTACACAGACTATTTTTTTGGACGAGCTCAGTTGGTTAGTTATATCACCTCAACAGAAAGGAAAGGCCCCAACTTTTGATTATTTAGTCTACACTCTTAAGAATTTCCTGACTTATACTTTCTAAATGGACTTAGTCTTCAGACCTTACAAGGAAGTAAATCATGCTTATGTGAATAATATATTTATCCAACTTTCTCCTCCCACAAGGGAGAGAGGCTTGAATTTGCCAATCTATGGATCAGTTTAGGATCATGTATCGACCAATTAGTTTCCAAATTCTCTGACCCAAATCTTCTGACTGTGAAAGGTTACAACGAGAACAAGTATCTGCTAAGAGCTGCCAGATCTCCCACGTAACAGTTTTTTCAGACTAACTTTTTAAAATAATGCCTTTGTGATATTAGGTTAAATGATTTTAAAATTCCATCCTGTATTTATGCCAGTGAGTGCTAACTCAATTATGACACTCATCAGTGTGGTATTATCTATCTTGGGAAAGAGAAAATTGAGTTTATTCAAAGTCAGTTGTAGGCAATGGTGACATTAACTCCAGTGGGCAACTGCTATTCTAACCTGTCCTTCCTGTCCCTTATAGAGATAAACTTAGTTTCCAGATGATTTAATATGTTGAATATTAACCAGTCAATAGACTTTTACCCAGAGGTCTAAAATACCATTCACCGACCTGACTGCAATAGAACAATTTGGAGTAGGCTGTTGTCTACATTCTTTCTAAGGTGTTACTCATTAAAGTAACTCTTTGGTTAGTCTGTATGCTGTGAGATCAGCTAGATATTTCATATAGCCTGGCAATCCCGGGCATGTGTTTAGAAGTCACTTTTTATCACAGTGTCAAGGAGGTACTGCCAGATGGGCAATAGTTGGAGTTTCTTTTCCGCTTCTTTCCAATGAGATCTCTGAGCCAAAGAATCAATGCAAGGATGGCACATATGGCAAAGAGATCTGGCAAATACCCTGTTAATCAGGTTCACAGAAGCAGCCAAACCAGATAAATGGTCTCTACAGTGGATTTTTGTTTGCAGTAGGGGTGCTGAAAGAATCTGGATTGTCTATTTATGAGAAATCAAGTAACTGGAATTTGTAAAGGCGTATTTCCTCTTTAGCTCATCATCCTTGGAGTAAACATCAAATGTGGCCATTAACTCTAGGCATCATTAGCATTCTGAAGAGCCAGATAACACGTCATTTTCAAATCAGGAAATTGCTAATCTATTCCTTTTAGCAAAAAAAAAAAAAATCTCATCTTTATCGTAAGCACTGTCACTGTGTACCTACTATGTGGCAGAAACTGTACATACGTGATCTCTTCTGATCCTCACTACAGTCCTGGGAGGCAGGCTCTATTATTAACTCCAATTTACAAATGAAGAAACTGAGGCTCAGAGGGGGTAAGCAAACTGCCCGAGGCCACAAAAGCCATAAATGGCAAGTGGAATCAAAACCAGATTCACATTCTATTATCCTCAAATGATGTGAAATTATCCAAGGAGACAAAAATAACATTTTCACTGCAGACTTTGCAAGGCACTGGACTATTTGGAATTCTTAATTCTAGGAATTTATTTCCCACTTGAGGGAACAGGTTCCCAGCTTTGATGCTTGGTTCGACAGACATGTGATGGATGAGGCAGCTACTGGAGCACACACAAGGGTGGGGGGCAAACATATTCAGCAATCAGAGTTGGAGTGTGTGCTTCCTGGGTTTTGTCTGGCTGGGTAGTTAGAAACAAGTTCCTTCAAAACATGAAATGAAATAAGCAAACACAAACCATTAAGTCACACTGCTCTTAACTGAAATTTCAGCCTCTTAGGTTTTGTTTCAAAACATTGGTCAGAGGAAAAACTATCCACTGAATCAATTTTTTAAAAAGTTTTGCATCACTAAAACCATCAGTGCTTCAAGATGGTCTACCTCTGCTTACAGAAGGGGACCCTGATTGATATTGAATACTGGAATTTGAATGGAACCAAACCAGGAGCCAAATGCCGGGACTAGCCATACTCTTTGGTTAATCCATACTTCACCAACTGAAGCCAAATATATTCACTGAACTGTGACCTGTACCAAAGTTTGTTGTTATTTTTCCTTTATAAATAGTGAACTGATTAAAACTGGAACCAATGTTGTGTATTTTATAAAGTGATCAAACCCAAACTAACACCGAACTTCAGAGTACACAACCTTTATTTTAAACCTGAATTTAATTGATGTATGTGTTAGTCCAGTCCATTTCAGTCCTTGATTGATGATGCCACTGAGATACCAGACTTAGAGCCCTGCTCTGCTGTTTATAGCTCAGTTCTGCTTTGACTGAGCAATTCACTGAAGACCCCTGCATCATCTTACCTCTAATCTCATCAAGTTTTGAGAGAGCATGGACAACAGACTAAGGTGGAACTGCTGTCTGCCTTCAAATACAATAGGATGCATGTGGCTATCACTATAAAATATGAACTCACCATGCTGTTCCTTAGACACACCATGTATACTCTTGCCTTAGTCCTTGCACATGCTGTTGTTCCCTTGGTCTGGAAGAATTTACCTCCACATGCTCCCTCCCTTTTTTTCATGTCTCTATTCAAATGTGACCTTAATGGACAATGCTTTCTATGATTACCTTATTGAAATCACACTCATCATACTTTTCATCTTTTTTAACAAAATTTTGTGGCATCCAACATCACTTGAAAAAGAATACTGTATTTATACTTGTTTATTCTCTCTACCACTAGAATCTAAGTTCCATGAGAGGAAAGACTGTTGTGTTCACTGCCCTATCCCTAGTTCTTTGAATGGTGCTTGGAATGTGGTAGGTATTCAATAAATGTTTGGGGAAAAATAGGAAATATGACATATTATATACGGCATAGTCCAAAGAACATAATTCTGGGAGTCAGAAGACCTGTGATATAGTCCAAGCTCTGTCATTAACTTGTCTGGGACAAATCAGGTTTCCTCTTTGGTCAAATGGGACTATTTGTTTTTTCTTTACCTAGTTCATGGGGATGTTGTGAGATTCAAAAGAAATAATATATCTGGAAGTCCTTGGAAAAATAGAAGGTATTAGATATGTGTATGTTTCCTTCAGACTAGTGAGGGCAGGTCTTCTGCGAGAAGCCATTTTTACTTGTTTAACCTCATGCAATCATCGTGCTGTCTTCTTATATTCCTAAATTAAGATAAGTCCCCAGGGACAAAAAGCAATTAAGCTACCAGTCAATGGGTTTGGCCAATCTTGCTCCTTAGCAAATGTGCTTAAAGGCCAAAAGGCCAGTCTAATTGAAGCCAGAATTCAAATTGATTCTCTTTGCCAAAACTTGCACTGGTCCTGGGAATGAGCTGCACATTTGAAACAGAGACTCAGAGAAATGACTTATTTGGTTCAGTCACCTCATGGACCAGACTAGAGGCCCCTTAATCCTTCAGGATCTGGTCAATCATCTGTCTCTGCAATGGCCTAGGATAACTAGGCCCAAGGAAGTAAGCAGTTGATCTCTTTCTTGGCATCCTGTTCTGCCCTCTTCTGGCGTGCCATGGACATACACTGAACAAGTCATCAGAAGTCACCAGCTATCTTGGTGTCCTGGTGGATATTCACCTACCCCAAGCCCAAATGCAATACAGCTAAACAACAAGCTGTTGATGAAGTCTCTGAATTAAATTTATGTGAAAGGTGCTATAGTCTGTACATACAAAGATTCTTATTCATTTCCCATCCATCACCTGGGCATGCCTTTAGGGATCGTATGCTGGCATGGTTACTTTGATGAAGTATGAAAACAAATCTGCTTTCCCCCAACGTTTCAAATGAATTAACTGCACAGCCACTGGCTAATGCCCCAAAGGAGACTTACTACTTCATTCTGCAAAAGATTTTAAGGGCGGTGGGGTGGACAGGGTGGGAGGGGTGGGTAAAAGCTAGGCTGCCTTGTGAATAAAAGAGAGCATCTAAAGAGTTTCCTGATCCCTAAGGCCTTTGAGTCTAATATAACTTAAGGATAGGTTCTGAGATAGGAGAAAGGGGACAGGAAATAGACTTCCTCATTTTCCCTGTTCACAACTCACCCCATTCTAACTCTGCCTAAACCACTCACCCCTTTGAGCTTTTGTTTCTGAGAATGGTGTGAGTGGGGTGAGATGGTGAAACAAGTCCATTGGTGGGCACTGGGGTCAGCTGCAACTCCTAGCCCCTACCCAGCCTGGGCAGAGCCCTCATTGCTTTGCTTCAGGATGACCACACCCATCCCTGGCTCAGGAATCTAAGTACTCTTGGCATGTCTCCCATTCAGGTGTCTTATGGCCTAAGCCTGCCCTCCTTCGTCAACCAATTTAAATTGGCACCAAATTTACATTCACAGATTAAGTTACTTGAAATGATTTCAATTACAAAAGACAAGCATATTTGTTGACAAATTTTCAACCAATACCAACATGTATAAACTAGAATGGGAAAGATTTCCCCTTAGTTCTCCAATCAATACCCCAAGGATTAATGCCGTAAGTGGTTTGGTATGTTTAGTTCCAGACAATTTTCTATGTACTCTATGTTCAGGCAACTCAACTAGATCATTAAAAATTCCAGGGAAATTCAATTTTGAATTCTGGTAATGGCAGATGCTACAGACCATAGGATAATTAGGTAAGGTGAAAAAAGTCCTGGGTGGCAGGGCAGGGCATGGCTCTTTGAGACCCCCGCTGGTGGGTGGCAAGGCATGTGTTGGATAATTAGTTGGTTATCCATTCATGAGGTGCTTGCTGAGACACACGTGGGACACATATACCTCAGGAAGATATACTAAAGCAGCCTAGAACCTAGGCTGAACATTCTTAGCTTACCTGGCAAACTCTGGGCTGCGGCTGAAGCCACTCACCCATGCCAGCCTGAGACATAAGATGTCTTGGTGAAGGAAAAAGGCCAACTTCATGGGTGAAATATTTTTTGAGTGCCTCCTACATTGCTGTTTGCTCTAATCTGGTCCCTCTCCCAGAAACAAAAAGCCTCAGTTAATTTAGTCAACTTAGTCAGTGGAAAGCTCTTAGTAGAAGAGCCTCAGATGCAACCAAGGAAAGTGACATACATACAAGATGGGTTCATGGTTAGGGGTTAGCCAAACCAGTTTACCGTGGAAGGGAATGAAGATCTGTAAGTCAGATATTTTTAGAACATAAAAGATCTTCACATTTAGTCCATCATCCACAGTGCTCTCCAGCCTTTAACCATTAAGCACTTTCACCTGCCATTTCAGTACAGCTACTATAAGCTGTTGTCCTCTTTGCGTCACCAGTGAAGAAGCAGTGAAAAGGTGAAAGTCCGGTATTTGACCTGCAATAAAGACAGCTGTATACCTAAAACTAATACAATATTGTAAGTCAAACATATTCCAATAAAATTAAGTTAAAAATTTTAAAAATTAAAAGAAGATTATGAAAACCCCAGCAATGGGAGAAATAGCCAGTGGAAGCCAAGAATTGCACACCTGGATGTCTGCTTCTCAGGACTGTGTTCAATAGAGGCCGATTTTTTTTAGCAAGCTTGCAAGTGTTCACTTGTTCACTCCCCACTTCATTCTACCAAGGACCTGAGGAAGTTATTAAGAATCTTAGCTGTTCTATCTTACCTTAAAACTGCTGCACAATGGAGAGTGACACCTCTTTCTCTAATCTGGATAATCACCAAGCAGCCCTGTAGGGTTGGGTTTAGGGTTTGTAAAACTCAGGAGGTTAGAAGACTCAGTTGTTTTAAGAAATAGTTGCTTTGTTCAGGGAGGTCCTAGACTAATCAGAAGGTTGAAAGGTCCCTGCACACTAATCACAATAGCCAAGACATGGAAACAACCTAAATGTCCATTGACAGATGATTGGATTAGGAAGAGGTGGTATACATACACAATGGAATACTACTCAGCCATAAAAAGAACAAAATTATGCCATTTGCAGCAACATGGATGGAACTAGAGACTCTCATACTGAGTGAAGTAAGTCATAAAGAGAAAGACAAATACCATATGATATCACTTACATCTGAAATCTAATATATGGCAAAAATGAACCTTTCCACAGAAAAGAAAATCATGAACTTGGAGAATAGACTCATGGTTGCCAAGGAGGAGGGAGTGGGAAAGATTGGGAGCTTGGGGTGAATAGATGCAAACTATTGCCTTTGTAATGGATTAGCAATGAGATCCTGCTGTGTAGCACTGGGAACTATGTCTAGTCACTTAAGATGGAGCATGATAATGTGAGAAAAAAGAATGTTTGCATGTATGTGTAACTGGGTCATCATGCTGTACAGTAGGAAAAAAATCATATTGGGGAAATAAAAATTAAAAAATTAAAAAAAGAAAGACCCCTGCAGTTTGCAGCCAATAATGTATAGACCCCAAAGAATGGCAGAGCTGGAAGGAGCCAAAATAACATAATCAATCTCCCTATTTTTACCCTAGACCTGGGAATACCAAGGCACACCAAAACACATGGTCTTATCAGACCATGGGCATGTCATTTCATCCCCTCCTGTGGCCACCACTTGTCTATCAGACATCAGATGGCTTTGAATCATGAAAAAGGGTCCTTCTCTTGCCTTGCAGCTTTCAGGTTTCCATTCCTCTAGTACCTCTGTATTTGTCTTACTTCCCAGCTCTGTCATGAGAAGAAATTATTTTTATTCAGACTAGAACATTGAGGTGGGAGTATGAGAATGGTCATAAAAACCCTGAGCAACTTTCTAATTGCACCCTTAAAACCACCATGAAGTACCACCTCACACCAGCCAGAATGGCCATCATCAAAAAGTTTACAAACAATAACTTCTGGAGAGGGTGTGGAGAAAAAGGAACCCTATGACACTGTTGGTGGGACTGTGAATTGGTGCAACCACTGTGGAAAACAGTATGGAGATTCCTCAGAAAACTAAACATAGAACTACTATTTGATCCAGCAATCCCACTCCTGGGCATCTATCCAGAGAAAACCATGACTCAAAAGACACATGTACTCCAATGTTCACTGCAGCACTATTTGCAATAGCCAAGACATGGAAACAACCTAAATGTCCATCGACAGAGGAGTGGATCAAGAAGATATGGTACACATACACAATGGAATATTACTCAGCCATTAAAAGGAAAGTAATACCAGCATTTTTATAAACATGGATGGACCTAGAAATTATCATGCTAAGTGAAGTCAGTCAGACAATGAGACACCAACATCAAATGCTATCACTGATATGCGGAATCTGAAAAAAGGACACAATGAACTTCTTTGCAGAACAGACACTGACTCACAGACTTTGAAAAACTTATGGTTTCCAAAGGAGGCAGTTTGGGGGGTGGGAGGATGCGCTGTAGGTGTGGGATGGAAATCCTATAAAACTGGATTGTGATAAATGTAATAAATTCATTGAGTAATAAAAAATTAACTAACTGCACCCTTTGTCACTTGTCAAAGTCCTTTTTGTGGTGTCCCCAATGGAATAAATTATTTCTTTTAATCTTGCCAATAGCTAGGAAGATGAGCCTGAGGGGTGTGTGAGATTGACATCATGAGGCAATTAATTTATTAATAATACTCTGGCTACCCCCAGTTCCATTAACAAACAGGCCTGTTGTATGTGCCTTCCCCTAAACATCTCATTAAGCATTTGATAGAGCAGTGATTAGCAATAACATCACTAATACCTGACACTGGCTGTGTTCCTGCCATCTGAAGATTTACCTTTCAGCGTAAGAAATGAAGTTGAGAAAGTAAGCAGCAAGCCGAGATAATAAGGCCCGGAGAGGGGCTAGTTATATTATTAGAAACAGGATGGGTGGCTTGTATCAGTGCTCCCCAGAATTTAAAATTTCATAGAAGAATACAAATCATTTAATTTAGGAATGGTGGTTAGCTTTTATTTTGCAAAAAAAAAGTAAAAAATAGAAAAAAGCCACTTCTATAGGCAAAAATCTTCACCACGTCATTAAAAAATGACATTTTCACTCCAAAGAGGTAGGAGGACAGACCTTAGAATAAATTTAGGTTAAATTTAATTCATCAAAACCTCACTGCATTATCCTGATTCCTCTCATTTCAACACAGACCTGTGGAAACATGGCTGCAGACTGGAACTGGTCCACACATTGGCTTTTGGAAAGTTCTAGTCTGTGAGAGAGCTAACAATCTCAGCCTTATGGAGGCACCTACTAGTTGGTCTGGAGCGACACTCGTTAGTTTCCCAGAATAGCTAGGTGTGAGGAAGGGTAGCAAAGTTCTGAGCCAAAAGGACAGGAAGATGGAAGGATGATTCTCGTCACTATCCTTCGGGGGCATGAGGATGCTAGAAGCAGGAATGTCCTATGGGTAGACAATAGAGGGTTTTCCAGTGACAACGTGGTACAGCTCCTGGATAGAGCAACACAGCACAAGCAGACTTCCCACAACATGGTCTTTCCCCCATGCCTCCAAACATGCACAAACTTAAGAGGCTCCATTTTTCCCCAAATACTGGTTGCCACAGGATGAGAGAGCCTTCTACCTAGAGTCCAAACACTCAAATTCTAGTCCCGGAGTTCCCGTCATTGGCTCAGTGGTTAACAAACCCGACTAGGATCCATGAGGATGCATGTTCGATCCCTGGCCTCGCTCAGTGGGTTAGGGATCCGGCGTTGCCATGAGCTCTGGTGTAGGTTGCAGACATGCCTCGGATCCCCCATTGCTGTGGCTGTGGTATAGGCCAGCAGCTGTAGCTCCAATTTGACCCGTAGCCTGGGATCCTCCATATGCCATGGATGTGGCCCTAAAAATCAAAAAAAAGAAAAAAAAATTTAGTCCTGATTTTAATACTAGTCAGCTGTGTGATTTCTGGCAAGTTCCTTCCCCTCTTCAAGCCTTGATTTCCTCATGGGGATCATGAGGGAGCTGGACTAGACATGTCCGTAGGCCCATGGGACGCTGCCATCCTCCCCACACTACCCTGCCCCTCACCCAAGCTGCACTCAGTTCATTCCATGGCCACTGCTTCATTTGGGGTTGATGGAGTCTTCCCTGGTAGCTCATTCCTCTTTTACCAGCCAGTTTATTGTCTGGTCCCTGCGGGATTGGTGGCCGAGACTTCCTCATTCTGTTCTTACTTGTCTCCTGCCCCATTAAGAGTGCAGCAAGGGCAGCTCAGGACTGCGTTTCCCCTACAGCTGTGCATTATATCACCAAAGAATACTTCATGCTGAGGTCTGTTAGCTGAAAATCCAAGGTCACTTTGCTAATTGTCCACAGCTCTCTAGCTATATGCTTTTTTCTCTAATAGACCAATTTGTCCATTTGTGATAGACAATATTGCTTTTGGTCCAGAAACCCTTTCAGAGTGGATGTCTCTATGGTCCAGAGGCTGCTTCTCAACCTAATTGCTGTCCTACATTAGATAGTGCTGGAGCTGTACCATCAAGACAGAAAGGATTAGAGAAATGAGGAGCTCAAACAGAGGAAGGAGCTGGAGCAGGGGAAGGAAAAAATGTGGTTGAGGCAGAAAGGTCTACTCTTCTAAGCATTCTTTTCCCCTCACTCTATACCCCCACCAAGAGACACCATAGGCCAGACAGACCTAAATTCACACCCCAGTTCTGTCACTTACTAGTTGCATGATCTTGTACCCTCTTACTAGTTGCATGATTTCTTATTAGTTGCATGACTTCAGTTGCATGACTAGTAACCTCTTACTAGCTGCATGCACTTACTAGTTGCATGATCTCATAACCTCTCTGAGCTTCAGTCTCCCACATTTGTAAAGTTGTGGAGACGCTTATGCAGATCATATGAGAATACACCTAGATGAGAATATACCTAGTTGGCATATAGCAAGCACCCAATAAACGGTAGTTACTGCAATTCTTTAAAGCAGCTCCGTGGAGCTCTCTATTGCCATTTAATAAAATCCTTACTGCCCTGCTGGGCAGAGCTAGATAACCACTCCAGCTAGGCATGCCTATCAGAAAACAGGCCTGTCTTCTCGGCCAGGTGAAATATATACACTCAGGCTGACAGTGACAGTCAGGCAGCCATCTTCAGCCTACAGATCATGGAAGAGCCCACTGTAAGATGTTCTAGGCTTCACTATATCCTGGGACAGAACCACTTTGGGAATCATGAATCTTCAGAAGGCAAAGTGAAGCTTGTAAAGATATTTGTTTCTGACCTATGTCTGGCATATAGTGTTTTAACAAATAACTAATTAATTTTATATTGAGGTATAATTGATAGACAACATTATATTAGTTTCAGGGGGACATCATGATTCAATTTTTGTATATATTGTGAAATGATCACTACAGTAAGTCTAGGTAACATCCATCACCATATGTAGTTACAGAATTTTTCTGTCTTGGGATGAGAACGTTTAAGATCTACTCTCTTAGCAACTTTCAAGCATGGCATGTGGCATTTTTAATCCTGACAGCGCTGTAAGATAAGCATCACATCCCCACTTTACCATATAGAGAAAGAGGCACAGATTAGGTTCACATGCTACTTCAGGATACCTTGCTCTACCTATTACTTTGGCTCTGAGGTCCAGCTCGTGTCCACTGCTATCTAGTTACATACATCCTTCTGTGTTGTGTGTGGGGGGTGAGAGGAGGTAAGGTGTCTCTCTAGTGGCCAGACACCAAGATGAAAGGGGAGATGCAAAACCACAGAAAAACTTTGGCAGAGACCAGGTTATATATTCACCAAATCTTGTTTGATTTTCTTCTCTCTGGGCTCATAGGAAGGTTACATCTCCCACCCTTACTTGCAGTTAGGTGGGACCCAGGTGACCCAATTTTTGCCTATGGTATGTGGAAGAAATGATGTCAACTACTTCCTAGCCTTGCCTTTAAAATATTTCAAGGAAGCTTCAGACCTTTCTTCCTGTACCACAGAGAGCTTAGAGCCTTGTGTTGAGATGGTGCCATCACAGAATGGAAAGAGTTTGGATCCCCAAGTTGCCCAAGTTAGAGGGGAGCCTCTGATGACTGTCATCACATTTTATGTCCATAAGAAAGATGCTTTAGTTGTGCCAAGTCACAGAGATGTAAGAGTCTATTTGTTATTGTTGCATAGCTGTTCTTATCCTGACTAATGCATACACCAGTCATAGATTGTTAGAAGTGAATACTCATATTCTGGAGTTCCCTTTGTGGCTCAGCAGTTAACAAACCCAACTAGGATCCATGTGGATGTGGATTTGATCCCTGGCGTTGCTCAGTGGTTAAGGATCTGGCGTTGCCATGAGCTGTGGTATAGGTCACAGACACGGCTCGGATCCCATGTTGCTTTGACTGTGGTGTAGGCTGGCAGCTGCAGCTCCGATTGGACCCCTAGCCTGGGAACCTCCATATGCTGTGGGTGCAGACCTAAAAAATAGCAAAAAAAAAAAAAAAAAAAAGAAAAAAGAAAAAAAGAAAGAAAAAAAGAAATGAATACTCATATTCTAAAGAGTAGGTAAACAACAAGATGACAGGGAAATGGTTTAGCATGTCATGGGTGGGAGAAAAGATGAATGACAACCTGGATGGGAGTAACACAGGTTGGGCAGTCAGTGCAGGGAGTTCATGAAGATCTCAGCAACCTGAGGATGGCTGGCCCTCTATGCTTCCTATTTCAGGTAAGAAGACACCTCATCTTTAGCTCTTGCCGAAGCTGCTCCCCGATCCAGGATGGACCGACACTAGCAGAGAATATTCACAATTTCTTAGACTAGGCTCATATATTAAGTGCATCCTAGTTGAGCAGCTGCTGATATTCACTAACCCCTTGGGCTAGAAGCAATTTTGCAGATCATTTAGTGTGTTTTTCCTGAAATCTTCCTTAAAAGATTTTCCTGTTTTATATCGCAAGAATAGACAAAAAGAAGTCTCTTCTGGCTGGGCACCATGGCTCAACCCATTCGGGTTGCCCTCTTGATCAGAGGCCCCAAATGTTACTTTGGAGAATGGTCTCTACACTCCACGCAAGGTAAGCACATCTAGCCCCCAAACTGCCAAAGATCTACTCTGGGGCAGCTGTGCCTATCTTTCTCTAAGCCTGGGCCATTGCCTGCCAGCAATCCAGGCTGTCCCTTAAAGTTCCCCCAAAGCCCATATGCTGCAGTTTAAGAGCACTTCCTTTCGTGCTGTTGTCAGTAGAACTGGGGAATGCCTATTACCCATTCTGGCTAATTGCCTCCACCCAGCTTTGCTTCTTCCCTAGGCTGCTGAGTTAACTGCCTTTCATTAACCTAGGAAAACTTCCCTTTTTGGAAAGCCTCCCTTGGTGAGGATTCCGAGCCTGACAGCAGCTGTATCCCTTCCAATGCCTAAGGAAGTCAGTGAACATTTTACAACTTCTTGATGAAGTCTTAACAGGAAGTGAATTCTCAGCTAGGTTGGGCCATCCCCAGTCTCCCAGGGGATTTTTTACAGTGGCTCGAGGAAAACCTCATCCTGGCCTGTTACAACAGCGCTGCCTTGCCAAAGTACACAAGGCCAGTACACTGCACTCTGCCGCCAGCTGAGCCAGAGCGATGGAGGGCAGAGTGGAAGAACGGCAGGGCTTCCCTGACCTGACGAGTCAGGTGGCCAGGCCTCAGGCCAGTCAGCTCTGTGCCATGCAGGAGTCACTGCAGCCAAGTGGACACACTGGTTTCCACACAGTCAAATGCTGAATGCAGTGCAGACCTCTGAGGACTGCCTTCAGTTTCTCATCCTAAAAGCGATGCTGAAATGAAATAGAGAGAAAGAAAAGGATAAAAGAATGAGGGAGGGAGGGAGAGAAAGGGAGGGGAAATGAAAGGAAAGGAAGCAAACCTTGCTTCTGAATGCTTCTAGGCCACGATAATGAGCCATGTTGAGATCATATCTGCATGTAGCCAGATAACCAGAATGTGTGTGGTTGGGAAATTTGGAGTTCTGGAATTATGGTAGGAACTTATGAACCAGGAAAGTACTACAGTCCTCTGCTCTACCAGGGTCACTATGCTGTACAGAAGGGGAAAAAAATGTATTGGGGAAGTAACAATAAAAAAAAAGAACAGGGAGGCCCTCCCTTCCCTGGTACGCCCTCTCCTGCTATCTAAACATACCCCAAAGGACTTGAGGACAATTCCGAGAAATCAGAACAGATGTGAAGTAATAGAGTCCAAATGGATGAACAAAAGTGCTTAGATAATTTCTCCATTGCAGCTTAGTACCCTAACCTGGGGACAAACCACTGGATTTTCTAAGTCCCACTGTTTTCCCTATTGGCTCAAATTGCTCTCAGGCTCTGTCTTGGAGATAGCTGAGGTCTCCCTCTGGCAGTAGCTTTGTGGAGCTCTGATATCTCCTTAAGATTTCAGGAGAAACGCCAGATACCAGCAAGCCAGTATCCATTACACTCAATACAGCAAGCGAGTGTTTAAGGCCTACGTTATGGGGAGCCGTACTGGTTCTGGTGTCACTGAACGGAAGTAGCAAAAACATCTTCAATGGATAGAGAGGAAGTAATAAACGCATTCTCTGAAGAGTGGAGGGCAGGGGTGCTAGAACAGATGTGAGTTTTGTCTAGATCCCTTTAGGCTCCAAAATTCTGTAATTAGTACTATCATTTATTTAGTTTTTTATTTTTTTGCTTTTTAGGGTTGTACCCTCAGCATATGGAAGTTCCCAGGCGAGGGGTTGAAGTGGAACTGCAGCTGCTGGCCTACGCCACAGCCACAGCAACACAGGAGCTGAGCCACATCTGTGACCTACACGGCAGCTCACAGCAATGCTGGATCCCCGACCCAGTTGAGCAAGGCCAGGGATCGAACCTGCATCCTCGTGAATACTAGCTGGATTCCTTTCTGCTGCGCCACAATGGGAACTCCAAGTACTATCATTTAAAAACTGTTTTATTTATAAAAATTTAAACTTGCCTTCTTTGATCTCTTGCCCTCCATGATGAGGGCGTGATTCTATCATTTAGCTTCTCTGTAGTAGTTGGCCTGTTTGGGAAGGCTGTGTATGTGTGTGTGTGTGTTTCCAAATAAAAAGGAGACCTGAAGAGTTATATACATTCACCTAAAGGTGCCCCCTGTCCCAATCCACCTCAACCCACCCACTGAGATAGGCTCAGACTCTAGGGATTCCTAAAGCCATGATGCTCCACAGTGCACACTTGAAATTGCTCCTTATGTTGCCTTCTACCTTTTACAAGCACCATCACTAAAGCCATCGGGGCTGAAAAATGTCTGAAATAGGCAAGTGAGCAAAACAGCATGGATGAAAGAGGGCAATGAGAAGTAGGGCATTGCCCCTCTTGGATAAAAGTTGTTTCTCCTCTGGATCTCTAAGGAAGGCATTGAGATGAAAAGGTCCTAGAGAGCGAAGGGACTTTGAGAAATACAGTCACATTGAAACCACCCCAGACAGATGCCACAGTATGCCTATTTTAAAAATTTATTGGCAAATTCCCTTAATTATTGTTTGTAAGTGCTCCCTTTTGGTTGACTTCTATTCTTTATGCTGCTACAAGCTCATTACTTCTTGGTTTGCAGGTGGTGATGCAGTGACGAGTGGACTGTCCTGGGGAGGCACTATGGGTAAACAAAGGAGGGACTCCTCCAACATTTGGTCACCCTCTCTGCTTAATAGAGAATCTGGGCGCAGTTGGGACAGCTCAGAGCCCCGGCTGGAGGGACTAACAGGCCAGGCTATTAAGAGCTAGCAAGAAAGTCCCATGGAGGTGTGTGACACTTGCCCAAGAAATGTCCAGAACCATCTTCGCTCTCATTATCTGTGCACAGTTCTGTAGGAATCCTCGAGGATTAGAGCACTTCTTAATTTCCTGAGTACGTTGGAGATTTCTGGCACAAATAAAGGAAAAAATCAAACCAGAAAGCAGCTTCTTTCTCCAGTTTGTCTGTAGAGGGGCTATTTTCAGTTCTCTGCATCTAGCTTGGGGCTCCCTTTCTATTAATGCTCTGAATTTTAGAGGAAACACGGATTCTTGTTTGAATAATAGGTCATGTGTTTCCACTTAGCATGTGGCAGTCAACCTATTATTCTTGTGCCATCTTATTGGTGATGGGCACTGTGTGGATTGGGACTTGTGAGTGATACTTTAGAGAAGGGATGACAGAAGCATTAATTTGTTTAGCAGCTTCCAAGCAAGGACACAGTGTGAAAAATAAAAGAAAGTGCAAATACATAGACACACATGCAGATACACACACACACACACACAGTTCTTGGCTTTTCTAACCTCCCTTCCCCAGCACTCTTCTTACATACACATAAATGGCCCAGAGCAGCAAAGCCTGGCCTCCCAGATGTACCCATATAAGAGCTATAGGGCTTGCATCTGGAATAGCAAACATCAGGATTAAAGAAGTTAGATTCTTCTTAACTCCACCCTTCTCCCACAGATTTTCCTTGAGACAAGGTAATCCCTAGATAAAAATAGGTGCGTTGGGTTCCATTTCTTAATGTTCTCCCTGCCCTACGCCCAATTTTCTTGGCCTTGCTGTCACACCCCACTAAAGCAGTCACCTGTCTTCAACCTGCCTTCTCTCTGATGGGCTCCTACAGAGGCTGGCCCTTCCTGCATAGCCTAGCTGGGTAGGTCAGAGGGACAACCTGGATGGAAAAGGCCAGCAAAAGCTGAGAGAGCCATTTGTGCTTCTGTGCCCTGTCCAGACTCTCCTCTGTGGTCAATCACCTGCAGGGCCTTCACTGAAGGAGGCACTCCAGATTGTGCAAAGAAGGAAGAGACAGGTTTTGAACTCAAGCATCTCACAATACAGCTGAGGAGGAGGAAGTTAACATACCCACTGGAGACCAAAAAACTGGATATAGTGGTGGAAAGATAACTGGGCAATCTCATTCTTGCTGAAAAAGCTGAGAGGCCATGGAGGCTTCCTGATAAGCTAGAAGAGTCTGGGAAGCCTTTGTACGGGATAGGAGTTGACCTAGTATCCATCACGGAGCCCCATACTGCAATGAGGTGGCTATCAGTTCTGCTTGGGTGTGTTGGGGATTGGAGTTGGGACAGAGGGGCTGGGGGAAGCTGTGGCCTAGAACTCTCCTAACTACTGTCCTCCTGAAATACTTTTCCTCCCTAGCTTGGCCTTTTGTACCTCCAGCTACCCTTCAAGGTATCATCTCCTTGAGCTTGGAAAACTGACCAGGCAGCAGCTGGAAGCCAGGCATTAGATGTGGGAACAACATTGGCTGGATTTCAAGTTGCTTTCAGACCTTCACAGGGGGAAATTTGCTGTGCTTTTGCTCATTCTAATCGAGACCATGTGCTCTGGGCCCCATGGAAACATAATTGCTGGAATACTTTCTCCAATAGTTCATCTTGGGCATTCAACAGCAAATGCAAACTCAAGTTGCTGTGGAAGGGATGCTGGCTGCCTGGGCTCAAAAGCAAAGCTCCTGGGTTCCCAAGGGGATTGCTTGTCCTCAAAAGAGTGAAGCTGTTGGGCCTCTGGAAAGGGCACAGGATTCTGACATTTCTCTCACTCCCTCATCCCCCGAGAAACACAAGAGCTTCTTGTATCAATAGCAAGAGGAAACTAGCCTGGGAACTGTGATCCACTTCAAAAAGCCTTCAGGGTACACTGAATGAGAAGCTGGGCATTTCTGCCAAAGCTGTTGGCCAGAGGAGGCCCGGGAAAGGTCAGGTGTTCACTGCAGAGAGGTCAGGTGTGGTGGGAAGCCAGGGACCTGGGCTCTAGCCTCAGCAGAGCCATGGATTCCTTGTGTGATCTGGAGCAGGCTACTTTTTCCTCTGCTTCTTTCTTACACCCCACTCTGGGCCCCAATTTTCAAAATGAGGGAATGGCCTCCCCTCTAAGGGCTTTGGCAGCTCTGAAATTCTGTGATTCAAAGGCCAGCTCTTTAAATAGTGGCCAGCACTTGAGGGAAAGCAGCCTATGACAGAGCTCACTCCAGGGATAACCACACATGGGAGGAGTGGATATTGTTTCACCAGGGTGATTTGGCAGACCCTTGCCTTGCCTAAAAGTAACCCCTCATTGATGCATCAAGAGCTTCTGCTTAGTCTGGTCGCCTTTCCTTCGGGATAATCACAGCTCCAATGCCATTTTCTAAAATGGAGATGGTCTGTATAACCCCTTCGTGTAAATGCACTAATCAGACACACGTCTCCCTAACTAGAGAATAGAGAAATAGGGAGAAAATGATGGGGGAAGGGTATAGATTTGGAAAAGTGGTTGCCAAGGAGCATATTTACAATCTTACAATCTTACTTGGGGATATCCCTGGATTTTCTACAGTCTTCTTTATGTTTTATTTCTAGAGTGGGTAAGGAAGTAGAGAGTTCTTACCTCCTCCTAATTATACCCTATTTGGAAAGTCAGCTTTCAGAGATGTTGGCCTATCCCCCAGTTGGATTTGCACGAAGAGAACACCAAATCGCAGGGCATTCCTGCTGCCATCAAGCAGCACTATATTTATGCTCTCTGTGAGGGATTTGGAAAGACCTTAAGGAATGGAGAACCCATGGTCCTGTGCTCATCCACTTCCATTAATTAGACCTCTTTTGTCACCTTTGAATTTCTCTGTTAGGTAGAGGTTTTCATGCTGTGATTTGCAGGAGACATAAGGTCTATCCTAGCTCACCTCTTACCTAAACTTGTGACCTTGGCAGTAGTCATTTAACTTCTGTTTGTACTAGGTTATGAACCAGGCAGGAAAAATGGGCTTAGTGGTTCACAGACATACTTGGAAGGAAGAGAGAGAAGGGCAGGTAAAACGAAGTAGGGTGGGGAAAGGAATGGAGAAGAGAGGGAGTGGGTGGTTTTTTAATTAAAAACTCTATCACTGAACTTTATCACTCACCTTATTCTCTAGACTTGGCTCTGAGTGACTTTGGCTCTTTGCTAAAATCAAATCCACTCTCAAAGGACAAAGATTTATCACCACTGAGGATATTCAAAAGAATGTGCCGCAGGCTCTGAACTCAATTACTAAAGAGGAGTTCCAAAAATTGTTTTGAGCAATGGCAACATCATTGCAATAAGTGTATAGGGATTTGGCCTCCCTAGGTGCTAGTCTGAAGGGGACACCACTCCTTTGGATGTACACGTCATAATAGGCTTATGAAAAAACAGCGGTCACATCACATTACGGTCATATTTCAAGTTATTGCCTGTTTCCCCTCCTTTCGTTCTCAATGGAGATTGGCAACAGCTAGTTGCCAAGTTTTTTAGGAAGCAGCTGAAAGCCATGTGGGATTTTTACCTTAGCTTGTTCTATACCTATAGCTATTAGTTTCCCTTTGCTGTACATGCAAAAACACTGCATCTTAGGAAATTGGCACTTGTATAGTGCTTTATGTTTTTCAAGGCAGTTTCATATCAGATGATAATCTCCTGGAGTGAAGGAATCCCATCCTATTTACTTTTGAATATCCAAACCCTAAAACAATGCCTCACCCATAACACTCAATAAGTGTTCATGGAATGGAACAGCTATCCTCTCATTTTATCCTTGAGACATACTTGTAAAGAAGGTGGACAAAGTATTATTCAAGTCATTATTCCTATTTTACAAGGACCCGGGACACAAAGAGTACAGTGTATGGGAGTGGAAGCAGTCTACCATAGTGTTTAGGACCATGGGCTTTGGAGATAGTTCTGGATTCCAATTTGGACTTTCTACTAATTAGTAATTGACCCTGAGTCAATTGCTAAACTTCAGTTTTTTCAACTGAAGAACAACATCCTCCTCATGTGAGGATAATATTCTACCTCCCTGGGTTGTTGTGAGAATGAAATGTGATCATCTAGGTAAGGTACTTAGCAGAGGTCTGACATAGTAAGTAAGTATTCAGTCAACAGTGGCCATTCTTATTTAGTGAGTAGTTTAGTTTATACAACTAGCTGGTGGCAAAGCCCAAGATGGAATCCAGGCCTAACTTTAAGTGTCAAATTCTTTGTGTAAGACAAGGTAGAAATGAATGTGAGATAAAGTGGTCTAAACTCTAGAGACTTGGCTAGCAAATGGAGCACCAAATTTCCTGAATGCCCTTTCTGCTTCTTACACAAGGGATCTTCTGAAATGGATGTTCAAGATCATTCAGTCCATTTCCTGCACCTTATAGAAATATTGTCTTAGGCTTGAAGGAGATCCTGTTGTGAATCAGTCATTCTATCCATAGGAACCAGACCCCTTTTAGTCCCCATTCTCCCTGAGAATGAAGGTGACACTCTCTCTCTCGCTATATATATATATATATGCAAATACATAGACACGCAAATACACATATACATACATGTATATATTATATACACATATATGTATGTGGGTGTATACATGTGTGTGTACACGTATATACACACGTGTGTGTGTGTGTGTGTGTGTGTGTGTGTGTGTGTGTGTGTATAAGTAGCTGAGATAAAATCCAAGAAGATAGAGTGGCCACTGATTACAGGATGAAATCTGAGGCGGCATCTCCTTGCATTCCAACTTCCAATCCCATGGAACAGAGCTAAACAGAGGCCCATGTTGGCCTGTTTCCTGATTTCAGAAACATAAATCCAATCAACTGAAATGCCTCCTGTTTATACTGGCTACACAAGGCCCCTGAAGACTTTACACAGGAAGTCATTAAAATTCCTTATATTCTCCCCAGGCAAAGGCATACCCAGTCAAGCGTCTTCCCCTCTTCCTTCTATCCAGAGGAGATCTAGGAATCTAGCAGCCTTCAGTGAAAGGAAGACACCTTCTCTCTATTTGGAGACCTGCAGAGTGTCCCATTTGGGAAGGTTGAGTGACAATTTCAGTGAACTACTCAAGGATTCTTGGCAGACCAAGGAATGGCCACTTATTTCTGCTATTGTACCTGAGAAAGCCCATATTCTCTGCTCACAGGGCTTACTCAACTTGATTTCGCTCTCTTTTTTTCTCTCTTATAGTCACACCTGAAAAAACAGGGCACTTACTCAGGCTGAGAAATACAGCCCCAGAGAGCCACAAACCCTTCAATCTTCACTGTTCAGAAGACCAAAGGACCAGATCTCTACTTCTATTTGGTCCTTTGAAACTCAAAGCCTGAAGCATCCTGTTTTTTTGCCACATCTGCTTCTTTACCATACAGCTGGAGCCACTCCAGTGGGGCAGAAGGATGAGTTCGAAAATACCCATCTTAAACTTTATATGTGGTTTGTCATCAACCTACAAGGAGAACTTAAGCTAAAGCGTGGCATTCTTCTCATTCCTTCTTTTCTAATTAACAACATATGACCTCCACTCCCTTCCCTCACTCCCCTCTCAGGAGCTCCCCTGTTTTACAGTGCTAAAGCCCAAAGATACTTGCAGTACAAGCCAACATGAGCCCATAGCTTAACCAGGTCTTGCCTTCTTCTCTAAGAGGAGTCTCAAATTCCTTCCTTTTATGTACTAAGCTGCTTGCTGCTGAACAAATATTCAACTTCATCCTGAAGAGACAAGTATATGGTATTTGCAGTTCTATGCCTTCTTGGGTTTGATTGATGCTCCCTGTCCTAAACCTTCACAACGAGTATAGCAAGCAAGCGAGCAAGCAAACTCTGAGCCAGCCCTTCCTGGAGTTGGTAGTTTGACCTCATCAACCCAAACTTACATTTTCTGGCTCTCTCCCAAGCTTCTAGCACTCCCACTTACTCCCTTTTTGTTCTAGCTATATTTTTAAAGAGCATGTCCCCCAACACCCAAGTGAAAGAAAGAGAGACAGAGACAGAGAGACAGGTACTGAGACACAGACAGGCACACGCTTAACCCCAAAGAATAGAGCCTAGTGGCATAATTTAATGGGAGTTATTTGAGCACTTAAGGATCTTCTTCATGACTTTCAGAAGACAGGGCCTATGTGACTAACTCCAAAATCTCTAATGTGAGACCTGCATTTCTTTGGGCTCCCATTTTATATTCACTGGGTCCCCTAATCTCTAATTTGGGAAAGATTTTTTGTACTTGGCTATAGAGTCAATGCCTGGTGAGGGGCTGAGGAACAGCTGTTCTTAGGTCATATTAATATCTGTTCCCAACAGATGCACAAATAAAACCATGGGCAGGAATATGGCCTGAGGATTCCCAAACCTCAAGACCACCCTTGGAGCCCACAGAAAGTCCCCTGCCTCTATACTTATACATGCAAAAAGTCTCCCCTATAGCATGGGAACTATCCTCCCTCTGCCTGAAGGGGCCAACTGCCTTTATGAAGTGTGTTAGAGTAACTAGGCTTTACACCTTGTGACTTATACCATGGTCTCCTGGGTTAAAGGGTGACACTCATGATGGTATCACAACTGCGGGGTTGCTAGTGGCTAAAGAGACATGTGCAGCCAGATTTGACCCCTATAAGTAGGTCAGTTGGAGGAAAAAACATGGCATAGAATGACACAAAGAAAGAAAGGGGAAAATATCTTAATATATTCCACGAGACCCGAACAGCCATGCCTACAGACCATGAGCTAAGGCCCATTTCAACTCCATGTCCAAATAGTGTTTGCACGAAAGCTATTATTTGCAATTCCTCATACTCTTTGGCTAGCAGTTAGCTTCAAAGTTTTGCTTGTAGCAAACTATCTTATTTTTTCTCTGCTGAGTTAAGGGTATTATGTTGATGGTATTCCTCTTCTAGGGGACATGGAATGGGAAGTATGTTGAGGATGAACATTCCCAATGGGTTTAGGGGTAGATATGAACCCCTCAAACTAAGGGCCTCTCTCTTCCTCTTGAGCTGTTGTTGGGAGTACTGGTTCAGGGCTCTTACTACTTAGAGTCCATATGAAACATGAATTCTACAATGTGGTTCCCACGGCCAAGTTCACTGTCATGCCAGTAAGTGAGCTTGACAACATAGTCATTGAGGGCAACTTTGGCTCAAGCAACAGACAGAGAAATAGTATCACCATTAAACCCACAAAAGACAACCTGGTCCTCTGTGTAGGCAAGGATGTCCTTCAAGGGGCCCTCCAAAGCCTGACTTAACACCTTCTGATGGCACCATATTTGTCTTCTTTCTCCAGAATGCAGGTCAGATCTAGACTGATATGTTGGAGACAGAGACACAGAAGCCAATAAGATTTCCATTCAGTCAGGAATGACCTTTCCCACAAACTTGGTGGTGCCAATGTTTGCAGGGATGATGATCTGAGTAATACCATGAGCAACATGCCACAATTTTTCCAGAAGGGCTATCCATATTTTCAGGGTAGAATCAATAGTGTGAACTGTGATTGTGAGTCTCTCCATGATCCCTACATTGTCAGGGGTAAATAACCTTGACCAGAGTGCCAAGCAGTTCATAGTACAAAAGGAAATGCTGGTAATCCTGAGGCAGTGGTCATACTTCTCAGGGTTCCCTTCCCTGACAAACATGCGGACATCTGCAGAAGGAGAAGAGATGATAAACCTCCAACCCTCAAGTGAGTTCCAGCCTTCTCCAAGGGCAGGAAAATGCTATATGACTCCACAGCATATTAAATACCAGTATCACCCTATTTGACATTGATATCTCCCAAGAAGATGGAGATGGGGTTCTTACCATTGATAAATAAATTGATAATAAAGCTTCACTTTATTAGCCTTGACAGTACTATTGAATTTTTCATAGGTGGAATCATACATGCAATTTATGTAGCTGAGGTAGTCATGAATAGTGACAATATTCACTTTGTCACAAGTGAAAGCAGCTTGCAGACCAGGAACCCAATAAAGCCAAATTTATTTATTCCAAATTTCATCATTCTGTTGCTGGAATGTGACTGGCACTGCCAAAAATGGTGCAGCTATGTGTCAAGGACACGGGACAGGCAGTAAACCATATCATTTTTAATGGTCAGGTAACAGGTTGGGTTATGAGGTTTCTAATAGTCTATCAAATTTTATTCATTGAACAAAGGTATATTTTGGGTCATCATATCTCTTCTTCTAAGCCAAGGTTGCTCAGCTTAGAAATAAATAATCTCACAAAAACACTGGTGTTCCAATAAAAGCTTGATCTTGAAAGGTATAAGCACAACACTAACCAGAAATCCCTCCATATTGCCTCAGTCAGGAACATTCCCCATTCTTTTAATGTCTATTCTAAACTTTAGCCTCTCCTCCAAGACACCTTCCCTTACTCTTCCAGTAGGTTGCTTTGCTTCCTCTATCACTAAGATAATAGAGGCCATCTGTGAGACAGAGTACCTCTAACTTTCTGCCTTGGCACGGTGACACATATACCTACATCTAGACCCATCCTTGTCTTCTTATTATTTATATTTTTTATTGATTGATTGATTGATTTTGCTTTTTAGAGCTGTACCTGCGGCATATGAAGGTTCCCAGGCTAGGGGTCAAATCGGAGCTACAGCTGCTGGCCTAAGCCACAGCCACAGCAACACCAGATCCAAGCCCCATCTGCGACCTACACCACAGCTCACGGCAACGCTGGATCCTTCGCCCACTGAGTGAGGCCAGGGATCAAACTCACAACCTCATGGTTCCTAGGCGGATTCGCTTCCACTGCGCCATGACAGGAACTCCCCATCCTTGACTTCTTACCTGCTTCCTATGATCTGCATCTCATGCCTCCACATATGCTCTGATATCTTCACTTAATTTCTGCTTGCTCAAATCTACCTTTAATCTTTCCCAGTTTCCTAGTTCCTTTCACTTAGCATTTAAAGATGGCCAGTCTTACTCTAATTACAACATAAAAAAAAACACAGAATCCTCAAAAAAAGTCTCCATCATCTGATGCACTTCATTATCTCACTGCAGTGTGAATTCCTCAAGCTATTACAATCTGTTGCAATCTGGCTGAAACTACTTTAAGGTCCTCTCTTAATCATTAGATTCAATTTACACATCCTAGTCACAACCTGCTTTTATTTTCTGTGCCATTTGATACTGTTGATAACTCCCTTTTACTTAAAACTTCTTTCTTTCTTAACTTCCGTGGCAGTATTCTTTTCTATTTCTCCTCCTACTATTAGAATTACTCTTTCTCAGTCATCTCTGCAGACTCCTCCTCCTCAACCGAACCTTTTCATATCATTGTTGCTTGAGATTTTATTCTCAGAGCTCTTATTTTGTCACCCCACTCACTTTCCTTGGCTTGATTCATGCATGCCCATGACTTCAATGACCACCAACATAATTACAATTTCAAAAGCTAGGTTACCAGGCAAGATTTCAACTCTGAGCTTGATGGGCATGTTTACTATTGCCTACTAGACATAGCCATTGGAAATCTATAGCCAACTCAAACTCAACATGTTCTAAAACTTAAATTAACTTTTTCCTTTCTTTTCCCAATTCTGCTAATCCTTTGACTTTTCTCTCTTATTCACTAGCTACTCAAGCCAGAAACGTGGTTGGCATTATCAATAACTTCCTTTCTTTGATTATTCACATCCACTCATTCACGGAACCATGCCAATTCTACTTTCTAAATGGCTCTCATCTCCAACCCTCCTGTCTATAGCATAGGCTCTGATCATTATTACTCCCAATTGGTCTGGATGCATGTCTCACCCTCAAATCCATTCCCTGATGGCACATAAAGTCATCTTTCTAAAATGTAAGTCTGATAATAATCTTCCCAAGTTTCAAACACTTAATTGACATAATTTCTATTGCTTCTCTCTAACTTTTCAATTGAAATATCCCCAGGAGTTTGGAAGTAGCCCAGTGCAAGTAGAAATTTTCTCTTATCTTAAGAATTCATAGTCATTTAACATTCTACTCCATACTATATCTGTGTTTATTTTATTATAAAATTATGTATTGCCATTTTTTATTAATTTACAAAAGTATTTGAATAAAATTGACACTTCAAGAAGATTAGCCATGTTATGTGAGGGATTCAAGTATGCTGTTGCATACCATCTCCTATTGCAGTTTAATAAGCTTAGGCCCGATAGGAGTAATTCCAAACTCATTAGCACAAAAGGTTGTCCTTGATCAGGCCCCAGAGGTTCTTAATGAAGGCGAGGAGGATACTCTTAGGAGTGTTTACAAAAAGGTATGCGTGGTGTAGTACCTGGATTATTACAATAACTGGGGGGGGGGGTACTTCTGGCATTTAATGGGGAGGGGACAAGAATATCAAATATTCTACAAAGAGAACAATGATCTCACATGAGGAAAAACTGTCCTGCCAATATTTCCTGTATACCTCTTCAACCTCATTTCTTACTCTGTGCTCTCTCCATATTCTATCTTCCAGCCATAGCAAACATTATACAGGTTTTCTTAAAGGTCCTGCAATTTCACATCTCCAAATATTGACAGGGGTTGCTCACTCTACCTAGAATATCCTGCTTGACCTCCTACACCTCTTTTAGTAAACCTTTCTTTTTTTTTTTTATTTTCCCACTGTACAGCAAGGGGGTCAGGTTATCCTTACATGTATACATTACAATTACATTTTTCCCCCACCCTTTCTTCTGTTGCAACATGAGTATCTAGACAAAGTTCTCAAAGCTATTCAGCAGGATCTCCTTGTAAATCTATTCTAAGTTGTGTCTGATAAGCCCAAGCTCCTGATCCCTCCTACTCCCTCCCCCTCCCATCAGGCAGCCACAAGTCTCTTCTCCAAGTCCATGATTTTCTTTTCTGAGGAGATGTTCATTTGTGCTGGATATTAGATTCCAGTTATAAGTGATATCATATGGTATTTGTCTTTCTTAATCTCAACCTACCACTTCTTTCAGGTAGACCTGCATATTCTCTAGCACAATATGCATCCATAGGAGACACTCAGAACATTCTACTTATTTGTTTTCTTTTTAGGGCCACACTTGTGGCAAATGGAAGTTCCCAGGCTAGGGGTCAAATTGAGCTGCAGCTGAGGCCTACACTGCAATCTGCAGCAACACCAGATCTTTAACCCACTGTGCGAGGCCAGGGATCAAACCCACATCCTCATGGAGACTACGCTGGGTCCTTAACCCACCGAGCCACAATGGGAACTCCTATTTTACTTATTTATTAAGTAAAGTAATTGCCAATTAGTTACTTCATGTATAACCTCTTTCCAGAGTAAAGGCAGCGAGGCTTTGCCCTCACTTGGGATCATTAAGGTAAGCAAAAGGAGGAAGTAAAAAGTTGGAGCTCAAATGTACTGAAAGAAAACAGCCATGGGTGGGGGTTGGGCATTCTTACACTTAGAGGTGCTAAACCATCAGGTATGAGGTTCAGGAGATATACAGGAGAAAGTTACCCTTACACCCTGTCAACAGCCAGCATCTTTGCATAGATTTTTCTCTTGCACCACCCTTGCCCCTTGGCCTGGTCCCTTTACAACTATTCCCAGGGCTTGAGCTAGAGGGACTTCCATATTACCTTCTACTTTATTATTAACTCATTTTTAAAAATATAAAAGCAATAAAGAAATCCAAAATCTTGATGTAAAAAACTGACTAAAACCAAAACAATTCAGAAAGGTATAAAGTTAAAGACATACCCAATCCATACCCTGAATTTCAGGCCTTCTCAGAGGTGATGGCAGGTTAATATTTTCTTCTAAGTATACAACTGTCTTTTAACTTAATTTATATTTTTACAAAAATGAGATCATACCATACATACTATAATTGTTTATTTAATGTGTCAATTTCACTGGGTCATGAAATGCCCAGATATTTGGTTAAACCTTATTCTGGGTGTGTCTGTGAGGGTGTTTTTGGATGAGACTGCCCTCCCTAGTGTGGGTGGGCATTATCCAGTAAGTAGAAGACTTGAATAGGAAAAAAAGGTTGATGCTTTTGCAAGGAAGAAGGAACTCCTCCCAGCTGCCTTTTTTGATCTGGAACATTCGTCTTTTCCTGCCTTTTGACCTGAACTGAAACATCAGCTCTTCTTGGATCTCAACTTTTCCAGCTTTTGTACTGGAACTTACACTATTGACTCCCCAGGGTCTCTAGCTTGCTGGCTACAGATCTTGGGACTCCTCAGCCTCTATAATCAACTGAGCCAATTCTTCATAATAAATCTCTTTCTCTGTGTGTGTGTGTGTGTGTATACACATATATATCCTGTTAGTGCTGTTTCTTTGGGGAACCTTGACTAATACACATACCATACTGCAATTTGCTTTTTAAAAATACCTTGGAAATATTTCAAAGCAGTCAAGCAGGTTTACTCTATTATCTTTAACAGTGGCATGGTATTATATACTATAGATATACTGTCATTTATTCAACTGATTAATGGAAACTAATTTTCTTCCAATAAACTAATAGTTTTGCAATGAATATAGTTGTACACATACTTTCCCCAAATTGTACAAGTATACTGTTAGTCTAAATGTCAGAAAAGAAGTTGCTGGATCAAATGAATTTACAATTTTTATTCATGTTGTCAAAGTAGTCTCTAAAAGGCAGTATATACACTCTCATCAAAAGAGCATGTGAGTGCCTATTACCTTTATCACCTCTTTTACCAATCTTTAAAATTTTTGGCAATATGGTAGGTGAAAAATAATGTCACATTGTCACCAACTTGTTCTCTGTAAAAGCCTCACTGATTTAATTATACTCTTCCAAAATTATCCTATTTGTAACCATACCATAAATTTCTTGGGAAAATTCTAATTTGAATCCACTCAAGATGAAGATCATGCCTTCTGGCAGGCACCAGGAACCTATGACATTCTTCCAGTTTACCAGTTGAGCCCCAGTGGGCCCTTCATTGACTTGTGTTTTAAAAATACCTTCAAGAAAATATTTCCTGCCAAAAGAAAAACATCCTATAACTCTTAAGAAAAAAAAAAAAAGAAAAAAAAAGTTAACATGGTTTCAAAAGCAAAAAAACAAAACCAAACCAAAACAAAAAACCAGAAAAGGAAACCACATAACCAAATTAGATTGCTCATTCAAGAAGCAGTTGCCTTTGAGAACAAAGCAGACCAACCTTAAAGATTAAAACAATTCTTGCAAACAGAAACTTGCCAAATATCCCAATAGTCATGCTCATTTAATTCACTGTAGCCCTGTTGGAGAAATTTGGTTATGGATACCCTAAATAAACTTTTAAATTAACTTTCAAGGTTAAAAGTTAATTAATATCTAGCTAATAGGTTAACAAGTTCTAATGAAAGATAACCAAATAGAAAGGGTCCAGCACCTCATATATTTAGTAAGTTGTAAAAGAGCATAACTAAGTCAATTGAATCATTTCTCTGATAATGAGAAAATGGCATGGCTACAATAATATGGTTGTATTTTAAAGGTCACCATGAATGAGCTACTGATAAATCACACCTGACAGCCCCATAACAAATCAATGATAAATAAACAAGCTTAACTTTCAAACAAATAAACACAAGGATGGAAGAGAAGTCCTTAAATGCAGCCTTCTTGAAGGCCAACTTTGGAGGCAATGGTAGTAACTTAAGAAGAGATGCATCCTCTCTGTTGGCCTTTTTGCTTTAGGGTTGACAACCGATGGCAGTGCTTAAGGTAAAGGATGATGTCGTCATTCTCCCAGGTCACATATTAGAAACATATCACTTAACATCTACCTTACCCCCATAGCATATCAATTACCTAGTCTGTTCTTTGAAAACATCTACTATCACTATCCATCAACTTCCATACCCTCTTCCATCAGCCAAATCTAAGTGAAAGTTTTTTTCCATTTATGATTAATAGTTATATCTGAAATGCTCAAGTCATCCTAGACACTGCTCCAAAGAGTTAGGAATACACTGAATCCTGTGTTAAAGATAGGATACTGGAATAATCATTCTATTTCCTAGACAAGGGCTCTGCATTTCCAAGAAAGAGAGAAACTCAAATGTCTGTGCAATGACTTGTGTATGTAAGAGACAACTTCGTTTCCTGGGCGGAGAGATTACCAGGCAGTGATTGCTGTCTGACCAAGAAGCCATTCTTATTGAGGGGGTCAGTCATTCCCCTTGTCCCTAGGCTTGAGTTATCAGCAAGCACATCACTGAATTTACCAACAAATAACTTGGAAAGACAGTTTCTATAGCACCATGACTTTTATCCAAGCTTTCTTTAATTACTGCTTACACTTACTTGATCAACAAATGTGTATTTATACAGTCTCTATGGGCAAAGCACTGTGCTAGGTACAATAGAGTGGCACAAGCTATAAGATGTAGCTCACATCTTGGGATAGTCTCTTGAGGAGGCAAACCTTATATGAGGCTGGCTGAGCAGGGTTCATGGAGTTATGAGGATTTCACATGCAAAGGACTTGGAGAGATAGAGGGGAAGGAAGGCACTTAGGTCAATTCAGAATTGTATTGCTTTTGGTCTGAAGCCTTCATAAGACTCACAGATTAAAGCACATATAATGTGCCCTTAAATAAACTATCAAGATCAAAACAGAAGTTAGAAGACTTTTTTTTTAAGTTTAGGAAACATTTTCTAGTTGTTTTCATAAAAATAATTATCAGTCTAGTAATATAGTTGGATTAATAATAGCATTTAAAATGGTTTTAGTTCTGATTTTTTAATGATTGGCAGAAATAGCCTAGTGGTTATGAAACTTCCTGGGTCAAAACTAATCCATTTCCATCTTCCAGCATTACTCTAAAGTTAACATTAAAATGATCACCCTACTCCTAATAAAATTTCCAGTGTGTTTGCAGGTAACTGGAATCCATCAGCTCAAAGGAGTGATGGAAATTTTTTTTTGTTTTTTTTTTTTTAGCTCAGAAGCAGGTGCACTGGGTTAGCAGAGTGATAGAATCTATCTTGAATGGCAACAGGTATAGTTTGGGAGCAGGATGTTGCAAAGGCTTACTCATGCCCATGGAAGGCAAGACTGAAGCAGGGAAACAAGTCTATATTTTCCCCCTAAATATCCACCTGGCCCTCCTCTCTATAATAGAGTCTATATAATAATGTTCCTTTTAGACACTATTAATAATACAGGCTGTTATTAATAGTCTACAGTAGTTTTAATGCTGATTTCTAAAATGATGTCATCTCATCAGAGAGGACTTCCTTGGCTCTCCCTTTTTACATAAGGTCACACCCTCTGTCACTGTCTATCCTCTAATCCTATTTCATAATTACGTGAATATATGTTTATCATCTTTTCTTCCAATTAGAATGGATTCTTCAGGAAGGCAGGGACTTTCTCACCTTGTTTATGGTATATCTTTGGCTCCTAGAATAATGGGGTCAATAAATATTTGTTGAATAGATGAAAGTCATAACATATGAAAGAAGCTATGCTTGCTTCAGAAATGGTTTATGATTTGGAAAGCATAAAGGCACCCCTTCCCAGTCTCACTCCAGTTCTGCTTCTTCCATGAAGCCTTTCTTCTCAGGTAACTCCATTCCTTTTCTGACCTCTGAATGCATGAAGCTTAATGTGTAACTGCCCTTGTTCCACATGTATAGAATTTATTTGTAAGTTCTTTGAGAATGAGGATGATATCCTATCTTTTTTATCCTATATTTTTATCACACCCAGCACAGCACAGGGCACATAGTAGGCACTCAAAACATTGCACAACTTGATTGATTCCAGGTGAGGAAATTGGCAAGCATAAGCTGATGGAAATGAGCTTTTTTCTTTTTTCTAAGATGACCCAATAATCAACTGGTGTTAAAGAAATTACTCATAAATCCTAACAAATCATTTTAACTAAAAAGGTAAATTTGATCCAGAAGTGTCCCTTGGGCATTCTTCACACTTGCTGATGAATAACTTAGGGGCTTAAAAAATGAATTACAGGGCCTAGCCTTTGGTGGAGGGAATTGTCAAACGAACACATTAATTTTTCCATCTGCTTCTGCCCTGGGCTATGTGGGTTACAGAGGGGTGGGCAGCCTGTAAAGATGGCTTCATGTCATGCCCTTTCCAGATTTCTTCTTCTAAGCAGTGACTATTAGATTCTTTCTGGAATATGAAGATACTAAAAATTCAAGTTGATTCTTGAGACAGTAAATTCTCCAGCCTTGGCCTTGGGTCAAGAACATAATGGTATTTGTTGGTTTTTTTTCCCCCACCAATTTCAATGGCTCCTGGGAACCCCAAATTCAGGCAAGAGACTGCATCATCCTAATTCATCCTTGAGTATTCTAATACAATCTAGGAAGTGAGGTGTTTCTAAAACTCTTCTATGATGACCATTGGCTCCCACAGTACCTTGTGCCAAGCCAACATATCCTACTCAGAAGGTATACTTCTACATCTTGGGATGTAGAGAATTTCCTTCTCAGGGATGGCACTACTGCTGGTGGCTCTGGCCAGTCATGTGGCTCTTCAGTGCTGCAAACTGATCTAAAATAGAATAAAGTTCATTGCCATACCATTTAAGATGTTCCCTGCTTACTCCTCATTTCATTTCAAAATGCACCTGAATACATTAGCCTCTTGCTCTTTTGCCTGTAATATTCTCTGCTGAGCTGAGATATGGATTTCTATTAGATTAGCCTATTTTTAATTGCAATATTTCTTACAGCTGATGGTAAATACCATAATCAGCAGTCCTACCAGGGTGCTATCCATTTACAAGGCCAGTAGCTCCTAACATTTTTGGTATTGTGAGTCAATTTGATTTTGCTTTTTAAAAATTAAAAAATTATTAAAAAATTTTGGTTGAGTTAACATTTACACTATTATATTAGTTTTAGCTGTACACCATAGCAATTCAATATTTTTATACATTCTGAAATGATCACCTAAATAGTCCAATTACCATCCATCACCATACAAAGTTATTGCAATATTATCTACTATATTCCCTATGCCATAACTTACATCCTCATGGCTTATTTATTGTATGACTGGACGTTTTTAATCTCTTAATCATCTTCACCTATTTCATTTGTCCCCCCACTGTGATTCTAATCCCTGCTGGCAATCATCAGTTTGTTCTCTGTATCAATGAATTTGCTTCTGGGATTTTTTTGGTTTTGTTTTATTTGTTTTATTTTTTGGATTCCATGTATAAGTGAAATCATATGGTATTTGTCTTTCTCTTTCTGACTTCTTTTACTTAGCGCAATACCCTTCAAGTCCATTGCTACAAACAACAAGATTTCATTCATTTTTAAGGCCAAGTAATATTCCACTGTGTGTGTGTGTGTGTTTATACATCACAATTTCTCTATCCATTCATCTATTGACGAACACTGATTTTGCAACACCTCTGTTTCCTTTGTTTCCTCTTAGGAAGAGACAACTTTTGGTGGACAATATGTTTTAAAATTTTTATTTATTAAAAGTATTTGGGAGTTCCCACTGTGGCACAGTGGGTAAAGAATACAACTTCAGTGGCTCAGGTTGCTGCAGAGGGGCAGGTTCAATCCCAGGCCCAACGCAGTGGGTTAAAGGATCCAGTGTAGATCCCAGCTGCAACCTTGATTCGATTCCTGGCCCAGAAATTTCCACATGTCATGGGTGTGGCCATAAAATTGAAAAAAAAATTAGTGGAGTATAGTTGATTTACAACATTGTATGAATTTCAGGTGTACAGCAAACTTAATCAGTTATATATACATACATGTACATCTCCATTTATTTTTCTCATATAGGTTATTACAGAATATTTACAGTAGATTTCCCTGTGCTGTAAGTAGATTCTTGTTAGTTATCTATTTTATATATAGTAATGTGTAAATGTTAATCCCATCCCTCTAATTTATCCCTCCCCACCATGGTTTTTTCTATGGTAAACGTAAGTTTGATTTTGAAATATGTAAATTTATGTTTTACAAATAAGTTCTTTTGAATGATTTTTATTAGCTTCCACATATAAGTGATATCATATGGTATTTGTCTTTCTCTGACTTACCTCAATTAGTAAAATGTCTAGTTGCATCCATGTTGCTACAAATGGCATTATTTCATTCTTTTTAATGGCTGAGTAATATTCCATCTGATTCACTTTGCTGTACATCTGAAATTCATACAATGTTGTAAATCAACTATACTCCAACACATATTTTTTTGTATATATCACAAAATCCGAGCTGCCTCTGTGACCTACACCACAGCTCACAGCAACGCCAGATCCTTAACCCACTGAGCAAGGCCAGAGATTGAACCTGCAACCTAATAGTTCCTAGTTGGATTCGTTTCCACTGTGCCACAATGGGAACACCAAGAATGTTCTAATTTCATTCTTTTATATGTCCAGTTTTCCCAGCACCACTTATTGAAGAGACTATCTTTTCTCCATTGCATATTACCTCCTTTGTCCTAGGTTAGTTGACCACAGGTGCATGGGTTTATCTCTCGGCTTTCTAATCTGTTCCACTGATCCATATTTCTGGTTTTGTGCCAATGCCATGTTGCTTTGATGACTATAGCTTTGTAGTGTAGTCTGAAGGCAGGAAGCCTGATTCATCCAGTTCTACTTTTCTTTTTAAAGATTGCTTTGGCTATTTGGGGTCTTTCATTGTTCTAGTTATATGAAAAATTGGGGGACAACATTAATGACAGTGGAAAGGGAGAGGAATACTAGATGAGAATTCAGTATGCTTGGGGTCTAATTCTGAGGCTTAACTATGATTCTTCAACTGAGTTGTGACCTGAGAAAATTGCTTGCCTCATTTGGACCTCAGCTTCATTTGTGAAATGAGGGGGTTGAAATAACTAGATCAGTGTTTCCTAAATCTTGCTGCATCTCAGACTCGCTGGGCAGAATCAGCAGTGAGAATTAAAAGGCTTACCCCCTAGACATACTGAATTACAATATATGGTGGGCATATATAATTTTTAAAAAACATCACCAGTAAGTCAGACACACACACACACACACACACACACACACACACAGGATTAAGACTAAATCAGGGTTTCTCAAACTTTAATATGCATACAACTTATCTGGAGAAGTTGTTAATATACCTGCCATTTCTTATTCAGTAGGTCTGGGTTGAGGCCTGATATTCCGCTTTTCTAACAAGTTCCAAAGTGATGCTGATGCTGAACTTTGAATCACAAGAGGCTAGAAATGTGATGGTTTTTAGCTGAGTACAACTTTGTCCCCCTTCCCAGCTAGTGTTGCTAGATAAAATGCATTTGCTAAACCTGGCAATCCTATCCTCAGGGGACATTTGGCAATGTCTGGAGACATTTTGATTGTCACAAGTGGGGATGGAGGGTTGCTACTGGGATTTAGTGGGCAGAGGCCAAGGAGGTTGCTCAGGACAGCACAGGACGATGCCTCACCCTCCAAGTAAAGAATAATCCAACCTAAAATGTCAAAAGTGTCAAGGTTGAGAACCCTAGACTAGATGATCTAATTTAAGGTTTCTTCAAATCTTTACATTACTATACATGATTCTGATATATAATTATAATAAAGTCATATATTTTGATGAATGATCAAGGTTGCTAAATCAGAACTTTCTTCCCTAGCCAAAATACCTTATCATAATAAGAACTTTCCCAACAAACCCTTTAAGATTTTATCCATGTTTTACTTCTCCAGGAATATCAACTGAGTAATGAGAATAGAAGAAATGTTTCTGATCCTGAAAGGTCTTTAGTAATCAACTCAATCAAACCCTCTCAATCCACAGATGAAGAAATCAAGGACAGAAAGTGTCCACCACAAGCTGTGTTGTTTCAAGGAAATTCTCCACATATCTGAGGTTGTTAGGGTAATTAATTGTTTATAAAACGCCAATAGTACTACCTGCTTTTAATTGGCACATATTCTCAAAATAAACTGGATAAGGAGATTCATTCTCCACTCATTTGATGACCCCCTCTACCCCAACCCCCACCTCTGGCTTCTGTTTCTAACCACATATTGAGAGTGATTTTTCTAAAAAGCTAAAGTTACCTCAGTCACTGAATACACTCAGTCCAATAGGGCAGGTTTTGGAATAATTCATTTTGGCTTGAAGTAGTAATGATAATAAATATGTGCAATTTATAATTGCTTGGCATTGTTATAAGGGCCTTACATGGGCTAACTAATCTTACCAGCTCTTATTTCAGAGAAGAAGAAACTGAGGAAGAGAAAGGTTAAGTCACGCCCAAGGCTACACAAATAGTTGTGGAGTCAGGACTTAAGCCTGACAGTTGGCTTCTAGGGTCCATACTATTAGCTATAGAACCAGACTGCCTCTCAGAGCTTGCCATTTTACTAAGAGTGAGGATCTCCTTGAAGGAAGGGAACATGCCTTTTGACTTCATATCCCCTGATATTAACACAATAATTGGCACATACTTGAATTTCATTATTTATAGGTTGCATGAGTGATGCTAAGATTTGGTGCTCTCAGCAAAGAAACCCACAGGCAGGTGAAATGATTTTCTGCTTATTTCCCTTTCCACAGGTGTTAGCAAGAGTTTGCACAAGACTTGACTGTCCATTCTGTTGCCTGAATAATTACAATTTTTTCTGAGGCAGAAGGTCTTTATATCAAGGAGGTACAGTGAGGAGAGTCAGGTCTGTGAGGAGGTATTCATTTGTCCTAGGTAAAGGCTTAGCAGGTGGGAGTGCTCCAAAGCAAGACCAAGGGGTTCAGCCTGGGTTCTGCACCTGGAGGGCTGCTGCCTCCACCTCCCACTGCCTTTGATGCCAGTTCTAGGCCAGCAGCTGCCAAACTCAGATTTGATCAGATGAGTCTATAAACAAGACAGAAAGACCCCTTTCTTCAAGAAAGAATGTGAGAAGAGCCCAGTCAGGATTCAGCTCAAATGTTCCTCCCTCGCTTAATGGAGATGGATTGGTCTTATGGAAAGACTGCGAATTTTGTGATCCAATGGACCTGGGTCTCACTCTGGTTTTGCTCCTTACCACCTGCGTAACTTGACCTCTATTAACCTCAATTTTCCTGTATTGCATGGAATGTTGGGGAAGACTCCAAGTTAACTTCCCTATCACATGGAAGGCTTTCAACAAATGTTAGTTCTTTCTCCTCCAGCAGATCCAGGACTCCTCCTTGCTCTGAGTCTTGTGGAAAGAGTAAGATTCTCCATGCTGCAGGCCATCTGCAGCTTGTCAGCACATAGTTGTTCATTGCCCTTTATTTCCCTCCCTCTTCCCTTGCAGCAATAGAATTGCAAAGTGATACCTACAAGTTGACCTTGTGATGCTGAAACCCAGGAAAGCCCTCAAGAGTCAAAGAATCCCAAGGATAGCAATGACCATCTAACTGCTAAAATGTGGCATCATAATGAGTTAGTATGAAAAGAAATTGTGTTAAGTCAAAAAGGTTGGAGTGAGCCTATCTGTTCTTGGAGGCCCTTCCTGCAGACATGCTGGTATTCTATACAAAAGGGTTTGCTACCTCAAAGTAGTCACTGCGACTACATTGGCAACAGGGAAATGGTAGAATAATAAAGAGAAAGGCCTCAGTAATAGGATTCTACAATCCAGAGGTAAATTAAATTTCAAGTACTCAGTCATTTTGAACCAATATTACATCTTAAGACACACAAAAAAAGTGCCACCAGGAGGTAGAAGCTTTTTCTTATATGAATACAGAAGAGCCATCCCAGCCATGTTTTTTCCCCTACACATGATAGAATTACACCTGGTTCACAGATGCTCTTGTGTCAAGCATTTGCTATCAATAACTTTTTAAAGCCAAGATTTCTGGACTGCATGTGAGTTAAATTTGTAAATACTTCTGTGATCTGGAAAAAGAACTACAGACTTTGGGATACAATAGGAAAGCTAGGAGCAATAACCAGAAATCAGGGTCTTCTCATCTTAACAAGAACACACACCATCTTTATAGGGATATTTAAAAGAGGAAATTCTTAAGAAACACTTGACTGGTGCCTTGTAATACCATACTTATTTTGAGCTTTTGCCTCATATCTGCCACTAACTAGCTCGGAGACTTTGGGAAATTCAATTTTTGGGGCCTCAGTTTCCAGAGTTGTTAAAGGAGAGGACTAAAGTAGACAATATTCTAGCATTCAAGACTTGAAGATTCCGTGGGCGTGCCAGAGATAGAACTAGATGTTGACCTTGTTCTTGGAAGGCAAGCTGGGGCCGTGTCTTCTCCTTTGGAGTCTAACATAGGCAGAGTATGAATAGATATTTTTCTGTTATATCAATATGTGACTGACCAAGTTTAAGGGAAGGAATATAGGAGAGGGAGAGGCAGAGAGCAATGCCTTGTGCTGAGACTACACCATGTGTTTTGTATTTGTGTAGATTTACACGTGGCCTAAAGCCTGTTTGTTCTGTGCCTGTATTGTTTCAACTTTCATGCGTTTCATTGGTTCTATAAGTTGGCTTTAACCCAATTCTCTCTGTTTTGGTCATTAAATTTCAAATTGGTTCCTGGCCTTGTGTACAATCCCCTTCTTTCTTTAATAATGGAATCTATCTCACTTCCCAAAATGATGGTTGGAAACTTAAAAGCAGGCTAGTTATTGCTTCAGTTTCCCACAATTTACCTTCCTTCAGATTTGCTTTTTTACAGCAGTGTCCAGTGTATTGGGTCTCAAATTCCTGATGGGCTGATATATCTTATGAGGAGGCTGGGTAATCCAGTGCCCCTTGGGAATATGTTGTTAAGAAGGCCATAACAGACAGACCTAAAATGAGAAATTGAATCAAAGTAGTCTAGTCCTAGTCCAGTGAAGTTCTTCAGTTGATAAGAAGCTCCTGACATTTGAGAATAGCTAAAAGGGTCCCACTTTACCTGAGCATAGAAGGGAGCCACATTTGACACAGGGACAGTTAATCCTGCCCAGGGATGTGCTGGTAAATGCTTAACAACTAGCTCTATGGGGGGTAAAAAGCCCTAATTTGTCGTGTTTGCCAATTTCCATGGTGAGAATATTCTCACCATGATTGACTGCAAGCTAAGAGCATGACGTCACTAATGGAGTTGGAAAGAGATGAAGACAATTGGCCCTTAAGAGCAAACTCCAGCACACCACTCACTTCACTGTATGATGGGCCCACATAGCCCAAAGCTGCCAGACCTGGGGTTTCTGGGGCTGGCAGGGATTGGGGAGGAAAGAGACAGAATGGTGCTGACATACTGTTCTGCCTCTCCAACCTGCTCCTTGGGAAAAGATATATCAGGGAGTGGAAAAAGAGAGCAACCATGGAAATAAGCAGGGACCACAGTAGGGAGTTCTGAGTGTCCTACCTGAATTGCAGCTTTGCAGGCTTGGCAGATTTTCATCTGGTGACCTGGAAGAGCAACAACAGGGTTTGTATCCTGCCTGGACAACTGAGAAAACTTTTTTAAAAGAGCTTGCATGGCTTTTTCCATATGGAAAGGAGAAAGACAGAGAGCATTAAATCAGTGTTTGTTCTTTGCCCAACTGTGGTTTGCCCACAAAACTATATATATATATATATATATATATATATATATATATATATATATATATATATATACACACCTCTGTCGTGGGAAGGTGGAGCATAAACTTTACTGTCAAAGAAGCTCCTCTCTCACACCTCGCAGAATCTTGGGGCTTGACTCCACACCAATACAACCAACCTGAACAAAGGATGGTTATCTTGGCAGCACTTGAGACTACTGCAAAATAAACACTGCAGCTCTCTGCTTTAGACACACCTCTCTAGACTCTACTTCTCTTGTCTTGGCCAAAGCAGAGGCTAGTGTCCATGCTTCGACTGACTGTGAAATGAAGATATTTGGCGTGATGAAGATATTGGGTAGTATCTGAACCACAAAGACAGCCCCAGGTTTAGAACACTAAGGTTTAGAGCTGGAAGGACCACAGAGAACAGAATTTCAGTGCCAAAGAAGAAGCTTTCTCACACCCCAAGGAAAATGAGGGCTTAACATCACAACAAAACCAACCTGAACAAAGGGCAGCTGCCTTGGCAAAGGTTTAGCATGTTGCAAAGTGCACATTGTATCTCCACTTTAGACACACTTCCCTGGATAACTCACTTTATAGATACCATTGCTGGCTGCCCTATCTTCTGCCTTGGCCATAACAGAGAAGGACACTTATGGCAGCTAGAGTAGGATTGATCATAGAATGAAGGTATGTGGCACTATAGCTGGTGTCAAAATGGTAAGTTTGGGAAGCTAATGTTAAGGCTGGTGGGGACACTTGATTGTAACAGTAGACTGTGATTGTAGCATTAGAATTGAGTATAACATGTTGTATACTTAAAAATCCCCAAAAGGAAAACAGTCACATCATGCTCTTTCCAATATGCTTTGGTTTTGTTCCCTACAATTTAGCTCAGGGTAAGTTTCATTCTTGGATCCCCAGGAACATTTTAAAGAAGACTCCCTTCCTGTTTAAGCCTCTAGAAAGGAACTTACAACATATCCTGATAATGAAGACTCCTTTCTTTGTGCCTAGAGCTCAGAGACATGTGGTTCAACAGAAATGCCTAAAATATGATATACCAAGGGACCTATCATCAAATTGATTGCCTCACAGTTAATCTGATCCAATTCTTTGGTTACCCTCAAATGTCTATTGATCATATGATGTATATTATCAGATTTATTTATTTGTGTGACCATCTAACTACTTGCTTGGTAAATAACCCCTAAATGGTTTCTCAAAATTGTCTCATACATAACAGCTAACATTTATAGAATGCTTGCTATGTGTCAAGCTTTGCTCTAAGTGTTTTATATGTGATATAGACCTCCTAACAACCTTCTGAAGGAGGTGCTACTATTAACACATTTTATAGATGAAGAAATGGAGACACAGAGAGGTGAAGTATCTTGCCCAAGGTCACATACCTAAGTGGTAGAGCTAGGATTCAAACTTTGGCAAGCTCAAGAGTCCTTTTATTTAGCCACTATTCTAATATAATCTTACCACAGGCACCAAGCCTAAAACTCTCCTCAGCCTGAATCCAGGAAAGATTTTTTTCTTTTTTTTTTTTAGGGCTACAGGTGTGGCATGTGGAAGTTCCCAGGCTAGGGGTCGAATTGGAGCTGTAGCTGTCCACCTACACCACAGCCACAGCAACACGGGATCCAAGCAGTGTCTGCGACCTACACCACAGCTCATGGCAATGCCAGATCCTTAATCCACTTAGCAGGGCCAGGGATCGAACCCGTGTCCTCATGGATACTAGTTAGGTTCATTACCATTGAGCCATGACGGGAGCTCCAGGAAAGATGAGTTCTGATTCTAGATCTGGGACTAGCTTGTGAAACCTAGGGAAAGTCTTTGAATTTCTCCATGCCTTCATTATACAAATGTCAAGAGAATTTTATAGAAAACATTAGAGCCATGAGCAAGTTTTTTAAAAGGAAGTTGTTGTAGGGATCCAAGGTGTTACTGTTTCTCACTGTCTTTCACAGATCCCATGAAAAAGATGTGCTTTCACTGGCTGTATGTTTTGCAGTTTGACCCCCATTATTCTCCTTTCAATTTCTTCAGGAGAAAAATCCTTAGAAGTTAGACTTGAAAAACATCCAGGAGAGCAGTCAACTCTTTGCTTGTTCAGGCAGGATTGCTCCCCATGACACACCCCATGTGTTTTTGTTTAGTGTTTCCAATCTTCTGAACAGAGTACACTTCTCCTGAACACTTTGTTAGGGATTTTCTCCAAATTCTTTCCTCTGAAGAGTCTGTATGTTACACTGGCTTTTCATCTTCCAGTTCCAGGCCAGACAGAACTGTGAAGCATCGAGTAACTATTTTTTTTAAGGCTCTACCCATGCCCATTCCTTAGCACCTTCATCATAGTTTCAGGGTGCTAAAATTTATTTTTTTTAATTATTTTTATTTTTTCCATTATAGTTGGTTTACAGTGTTCTGTCAATTTTCTACTGTATAGCAAAGTGACCCAGTCTCTCTCTCTCTCTCTCACACACACACACATACATTTTTTTTTCTCACATTATCCTCCATCACGCTCTATCACAAGTGACTAGATATTGCTCCCAGTGCTATACAGCAGGATCTCATTGCCCATCCATTCCAAATGCAATAGTTTGCATATATTAACCCTAGATTCTCAGCCCACCCCACTCCATCCCCCTTCTCCCTTGGGTATGTACCATGAAAAAAGAAAGGGCTCTAGTTCTCAGGACACATTATATCTTGGGCTGTGTTGAGGGGAGAGGGGAGCTCCTAGTAACTGGGATTGTATGTGGTTAGTATTGCACAAAGTAGGGGGCAGTGACAAGGAAATCCACACTGTGGCTCAAACACCAATGCTGGTAGGAGGCTCAAGGAGATTGTCAATACTCTACACCTCTTCCTTATCTCCTTCCCTGCTAGAAAGATTCATGGCTCCATGAATGATCTGAGGTAGGGTCCCTACATAAGTTATCATCCAAATCAAGATACACTTTCGAGTACTCTGCTGAATCAAGTCAACAGGAATGTCTTGGGCAAACCAGAAAAGCTGGTTTCCCTATCCTACAGCTAAACCTCTCCCAAACTTGATGATGTGGATTCATAGTTGAGGGCCTATTCTCAGTCCATGTTGGCCATCACAGAGTACCTGCAGTTGCCCGGGATAACACAAAGAGCAGAGACAGCTCCCTGGGCCATGCATCCAGCCAAGGCATCAGCTGGGGGTTTTGTGTCCATGTTTTATAGTATCTTAGATGAAATTGCTGTGCTGATTGCAAAAAGGAAAAACAATTAGCACATTAATTAATTAGAATCTTGTTTTTAATTCTGCTGTGAAGAGTAATCTTTTGTTAATTTGAATGAGATCCTAAGCTTACCCTAAGCTTTAATTATAGTGTTATTATTTAAAAATATTGGTTGGCCCTGCTCCAGGATACTAGAGTGTTTAAATTTAAATACTCCAGAGGTGATTTAAACACATGAAAATTTACTGATGGGTACTAATGACCCAAAGGAATTCCACACTGTTTAGTTCAAACAAATGATTAAGATGATAACAGACCCTGAACTATGCTAATCACGTTTTAAAATTCTTGGTCAGGGAGTATGAGTACCTGTAAATGGATGCGTGTCTGTCTGGGGTCCTCTCTGAGCTGTCATGAGAGGCTGCAGCTTTTCAGTTTGAGTTCCTGCTCTACTATAAGCCACACCACCTGCATGACTCTTGGCAAGTTATCATCTCCTCTAAATAGCAATTCCCCCAATTGTAAAATGGATTAATAACACTCCTCTCCGAGGAGTGTTTGTGAGGATTAATGAGCCAACATATGTAAAGTTCTGGGGATACAGTAGACTACTGATAAATGGTAGCTACTATATTTTACATAGATATCTTACGTGTAGTTATGTATTCTTGTGTGTACCTCTATGTTTAGATTCTCCAGATGTCCATATTTGACTCTGTATCCATGTACTTAGCTGGGTATATAGATGTATATTTTGGTGTTTGGTGGTATGTGTCTCTCTCTGCATCTGTGTGAGTGCAGAAGTCTTGGTATGCAGCTATATCTATGCATATATTGAGGAAGAGTCTGTGTGTATGAAGGAGATATGTCATGTCTGCATGAATGAATGTATAGCACTGTGCTTTCTGTAGTTCATGATCTCAAACTAAGCTGTGAAGGCCACCTTAAGCATGACTTTCCCATTTCCACGAATACTCTATATTCTTTGTCTTCGATTTCATCCTCCTTTAGGAAGTAGAGATGGTTTGATTGTGTTTCCTTCTTTTATGGCTTTGTGAGTGTATGTGTGTGTGTGTGTGTGTGTGTGTGTGTGTGTGTGTGTTAGAACCAACAGTTCCTTAGCCCACAATTAGCTTTCTTTCTCCTACTTCCTTTTTTTTTTCTTCTCCTGCTCCTCCCTTCCCTTTCCTTCATTGTCTACAGCCTCACCAGCTTTTCATTCCACTAACATCAGGAGTCGGAACATCTGAAGCAGTGGGAGAGGAGTCCTTTGCCCTGACATAAATTGTAAACTCATTCAACGTGGGCTCAAATTTGGGTTCCTGTGTGTTGACAAGCAGATTAGCATATGAAAGGAAGAATATACAGGTTGGAGAGTCACCAGAGACAAAATGAGAGGCAGGTGCTCACCTTTGTGGTGTGATTTTAGAATAACCATAAAGTCCTCTCCACCTATTAATTGTCCTCATACTGGTCGGCCATGGCACCTGGAAGGTCCTATATATGGTGGAGCTTTTCTCTGTGTTTCAAACACAGCTGTGAGGTACCCTTGTACTATTAAGGAGTACCAAGGCTCTGTCCCACTGGATGAACCCATATTCTTAAGTTCTAAAGAGTTCCAGGGCCATTCTGCTGGAACTGAAATTGTCACTGAGGAAAGGGAGGGATTAAGGACAAACAATCCTTGCCTTCCTCTTTCTGCCTTTCCCTAATTTCAAGTCAACAGCCCATTACAAGCATTAATCACATGAAGTCCATAGGTTGGGTGTAGGGACCAGGCACAAAAGTACCATCTTTCCTCTCCACCTTGCAATCTTTACCCAAGGCCCTCTTCGTTGCTGCTAGGATCAAAGCAGATCAGAGAGACCAATGTTAAACTGTGTTGGTTATCCTTTCTCATGAGTTTTGGCATTTGAAAAGAGGGCCTAGGGACAGCTTCCTGTAGTCCTCCCCACGCTTAAGCAGTGCCCCTACATTCCGAAATTAATCTCTCTGCCAATGGCTGGACCCAATCTCCCATTTCTTTCATAATAGAGATCATCTATTTGGTAGGGAAGAAGGATTCTGATTAAATTAACTTGATTTAAGATGTGAATATCTGGCTCAATGTGTTTATTCCCCCCCCAAAGTGTACATTTCAAAGAGGAACTTGTTAAAAAATAAATAACTCTCAAACAGTAGGAGTTTAACAGAAATCTAGGGTCCCTAAAGCTTCATGGGCCTCTCAAGATACAGCATGAGTGGCGCTCCTGACGTGGCTCAGCAGGTAACAAACCCAACTAGTATCCATGAGGATTTGGGTTTGATCCCTGGCCTCACTCAGTGGCTTAAAGGATTTGGTGTTGCCATAAGCTGTGGTGTAGGTCACAGACATGGCTCAGATCCCACATTGCTGTGGCTGTGGCCTAGGCCGGCAGCTACAGCTCCAATTCAACCCCTAGCCTGGGAATTTCCATATGCTGTAAGTGCAGCCCTAAAAAGTTAAAAAAAAAAAAAGATACAGCATGAGTAATTAATTTTTTTCCCAATGCTCATAAAATGCTGATATTCACCCAATTCTTCTGATGCTCACTTTTGTTTTCAACAAACTTCACACCCATGCTGTGATGATGAAACATGCCATAGGCTTTCCCTTGACATAAGGGCTCCATAGAAGGGTATGGATAACTCTGGAAGAATGTTGGAGTAGGGGTGACAGGAAATCCACAGCCACTAAACTGAACCCTGAGACTTGCCTAGCAGATGTCTAACCTGACCCTATATAGCCCCATATAATTGTTGAACCCATTTCCTCATATGTTAAGAACTTCTCCTTCTCCTTCATCTCTTCTCCTCTAACTTCAACTTTTTCAGAAAGCAGTAAGGACCTAATTCTACTCGGTGGTCTATAAAGGGAGCCACATCACTATGGGGCCTGGCTTCTGAGAGGTAAGACTCTAAGGCAGAAAGCCCTGAGGAATATATATTTTTATATGAGACAGACGGCTGGATAGGCTGAAATAAAGAGGTTACTCTTAACATGTCACAGAAAATCATACTAATGGTAGCTTTCATTTTTTGAGTATTGCTATGTGCTTGGCACTGTTAAGTGCTTTGCAGGCATTATATCCTCTACTCTTTGGAAGTATTGAAGGGTTGTAGTTAAAAAATAGAATGCTTAAATTCACCCTCTAGTGCCATCACTTCAATGACTTCAGGCAAAGTACCTAACTTATCTTTGTATAGGGGGTCCTATAAACTGGAGTTAATAATAGTACCTGTTTTACAGTGTAGTTGGAGGATTATATGAGATAATCCACTTGGGCTTAAAACAGTGCCCGATTCTAAGTACTTGGTCAATTAACATTATCTTTTGCTAATGATTCTCCCATTTACTCTGTAAGGTATGTACTATTATTAGCTTCATTTAAAGATGATAAAACCAAGGCTCAGAGAAGTTAACTTGACCAGGATCAAATAGATAGTAAGTAGTAAAACTAGTGACTTCTCACTGAACTACTTTGCTACTCTCTAATGTACATGATAGGAAAAAAAAAAAATCAGTGTGTGAGTCCTAGCTTCACGTACATTGTTAGGTGTAATATCTTAACTTTTACTATGTTGTTCTACCTTCATTATGATCATTAGTAATTATCAGTAAATGTTACTACATTCTAGTTCACATATATGCATTTAAGTTTTGCATTTGTATTTCATGACAGGGACCTAGCCTCTGCCAACATTTTTATACCCTAATACCTGTAACCAAAACCTAGGATTCTACTGAAGTTGCTAAAGTAATGCATTGTACAACAGCATTATGGGTAGAATTTTGAGTCTCAGGTTTGTGAGCTATTCGTTTGTGCAGCAGACATTACTATCTGTTCAATCTTTGGCCAGAACAAATTCTACCAATGTAAAGAAAAGGTAAATGTACTTTAGTATTAGTGAGGCAATGAGGGCTAAGTACATGATCAGGGAATGGAGAATAGCTGTAGGTGTTTCATGCCCAGGCTGAGCCAAAAAACCTGTCAGTTGGCCAATCAATCTTAGAAGACTGGAGGATTGATGGGATTTCAGAAGCTGTTTAAAGGATAGGAAAGACCAGTTGACTGCCTGAAGGAAAAGTATTCCAGGTAGAATATATTGTTTTGGAAAAGGTTCAGAGGTGGGAGCGGGATGTGCCTGCAGGGAACCTGAAACAGGTGTGCCTTCACACATGAGGTGTAACCATAAAGTGATGAATGGGACTTCTTTTGATACAAACATACCAGAACTTTATGTGCTGATGGTGTTGTCCTTTTCAAAGCAGACATCTTGGGAATCTAGATCCTTAAGGTAGCTCAACATATTTTTGAAAATTTTCTGGTCTAGCCTTCAGAGCCAAATGTGCAAACTGTGCCCATTCCTTTAAAGTAGAAAGTGGAAATAACTAGTTGTAATGTAAAAGGGTCTGAAGGGTGGAATAAGACTCATGGCTTCTTGGCCATCACCTTTAATGAGCACTTGCTAGGCTGGAGAGATGACCTATACCAACAAGGTAAATGGAACCATCTAACTTGATTACAGGTGGTGAGACTCATAAAGGCTCTGGGATCTTCCCCCAGGCATATGTCCTTCTTTTCCTTTTCATGTTTATCTTGAGTTGATGGTGTGTCACCCTGCCAGAGTTTGCTTGCTTGCAAATAAAGAACTAAATGGACTTAGATGGAATCTTCTATACTTTCTACCCTTTAAGGGAATAGACTGCAGGTGACCAAATGAATTCCATCTAGGTCTTAATGGATAGAGACAAAAGCAAGAGAGCTATCGGAGGGAGCTGGTATGATACAAAATTTAATAGGTATAAATCATTGGGAGGTCCGAGAGGTCTGATGAATGTTATACTGGAAACACATTCAAAGAGGCTTGTTCTGCTAGAGGGTTCAGAGAGATCTACAGGTGTTGAAAACAACTGTCATTTAGATTTAACAATGGACAACATATGGGAAAATTACACATAGTCTGGGATGGAGCTTACGGTCATGATCAGGGGTCCCAAATTACAGTGGACAGGGTCCAGATAAATGCTGGGGCTTGTGAATTTCACAACGTGAGTATAAGCAATGTTTCTATAAGAACGAGATGATTCACAAAAACCTACTGTATAGCACAGGGAAATATACTCAATAGTTTGTAATAACATACATGGGAAAAAAAGAATGGAAATATATCTATATATCTACATCTAACTGATTCAGTTTGTTGTATACCTGAAACTAATACAAAATTGTAAGTCAACTATATTCAAAATTTTTTTAAAAAATAAAAGGTAGAAAAGAGATGGAGTTAAGTATGTCAATGGGTCAAATGTTAGATTATGTTAGTTAAGAAGTAAGGATGAAGGATGACCCATAATATTCATTAAGCATCTGCTATGTTCCAGGTTCTTTAAAGGTATTGTTTCAAAATAGACCTGTGGTGAGAGTGGGCATCCTTGTCTTGTTCCAGATTTTATTGGGAAGACTTTCAGCTTTTTGGGGAGCTTGGGGTTAATAGATGCAAACTATTGCCTTTGGAATGGATTAGCAATGAGATCCTACTGTGTAGCACTGGGAACTATGTCTAGACACTTATGATGGATCATGATAATGGGAGAAAATAGAATGTGTACACACATGCTGTACATTAGAAAAAAATGTATTGGGGAAATAATGATTAAAAAATTTTTTAAAAATAAAAAAAAATAGGCCCGTGAATTAGAGGTCATTATACCCATTTTAATTAATGACGAGGAAACTGAGGTTCAGAGAGGTAAAGTAACTTGCCCAAAGACACACAGCTAATATTTGGCAGAGTTAGGACTGAACATAGATTTCACTGACTACAATGCTCATGCTCTGGATTAGTATATTAAGCTACTCTTTAAGGGTGAATGCATCTGAGTGTGCACATAGAGAATAAAAGCTAGAAGAAAAGTTTTTGTTTGTTTGTTTTTTTAAGGCTAACAGTTTGAAGGAGAAAGACTTAAAAATGTGGGTACTATGGGATCCCAGGTTGGTGCTGCCAATGACAGAGAACACAGGAGGAAGAATTAAGCAGTGTTTTGAACAGAGATTGTAAACTGGTGGCCCGTTGGCTAGATCCAGTGAGCCCACATGTTTTCTTTGGCCTGTACAGTGTTTTCTAAAGTATCCAATTTATTGCCAGTATTTAAAAAGAAATTTTCCACATAAAAATCCCACTTTAAGCTTTTCTTAAAAAAAAAAAAAAAAAAAAGAATCCGGCAACATAGGGCCTTCAATTCTGCATGGCAAAGTCAGTGGCAGCCAGGTTACATATTATACTGATACTTGCTTTCCATTTTCCCAAAGCCTGCAGCATAGCCTACACTTGGGCAGCTTTACTCATCAGGTTACCTGCCAAGCTCCTGTAAACATTTTGATTTATGACTGATAGTTTAGATGGTCACACTGGATGGCTCCCTGTTTTCTTTGAAGAAGATACCATCTTCTGAAAGAGATAGCAATGAAAGTAGAGCAAGACTTTCATGAGGTGATTCAAGGTGCTGAAATGTCTAAGTTGCTCATATGATTAATGTCTGGGAGGAGCTAGAAGTACTGCAGTGTCAGCCATCAGCCTAACTGGAGGATTGGTATGTTATTTAGTTGTTTAGTCATTTGGGTAGAGGAATAGGGGTGCTATCTTTTTTTGTGTTTGTGATTCAAGGTTGGATTGTAAATAGTTTTTAGCTGGCAAACAGAGAGGACAGTGAAGATGTCCAGTATCTTGGGTAAGATGGACCTTGAGATACCAACAGTAGGGTCTGTTATCCACTGCAAAGAATCAATGGTGGCCAGAGGCGTTAGTGTCTCCCTGAAGAGGTGTCAGGAGGAAGATTATTTAACTATGTTAGGTGATGGGAAGATATATGGGAAATAAAACAGTGATCCAGGAGGATTTTTGTTTATTTTTAAAATGAATTTACTAAGGGATTTATATCTAGAACAATTACAATTCAATAACAAAAAGAAAAATAACCCAATTTGAAAATAGATAAATTATTTGAATAGGCATTTCTCCAAAAAAGATGTATGAATGGCCAATGAGCAAATAAAAAGGTATTCAACATCGTTAGTCATCAGAGAAATGCAATACAAAACCACAATGGCTACCACTTCACACACACTAAGATGGCTGTAATCGAAAAGACAGGTGATAACCAGTGTTGTTGAGGATGTGGAGGAATTGGAATCTTCATTTATTGCTGGTGGGAATGTAAAATGAGGAAGCAGCTTTGGAGAAGAGTCTGGCAGCTCCTCAAAAAGTTAAACATACAGCTACTACATGATCCAGCAATTGCCTTCTTATACTCTAGAAAAAGGAAAGTAGATGTCCACACAAAAACTTGTACCTGAATATTCACAGCAGCATTATTCATACCAGCCAAAAAGCAGAAACAACCCCAAAGTCCATCAACAGATAAAAGGACAAACATAATGTGATATACCCAATACAATGGAATCTTATTCAGTAATAAAAAGGAATGAAGTATTGATACATGCTACAATATGGATGAACCTTGAAAACATTTATGCTAAGTGAAAGAAGCCAGGACCCCCCCCAAAATATTGTATAATGAACAGAAATTTCTCCAAAGAAGACATACAAGTGGCCAATGGCTATATGAGAAGATGCTCAAGGGGTTCCTGTTGTGGCTCCGTGGGTTAAGAACCTGACATAGTGTCTGTGAGGATGTGGGTTCGATCCCTGGCCTCCCTCAGTGGGTTAAGGATCCTGCACTGGCACAAGCTTTAGCATAGGTCACAGATGCGGCTCGGATCCTGTATTGCTGTGGATGTAGCATAGGCGGGCAGCTGCAGCTCCGATTCGACCCCTAGCCCTGGAACTTCCATATGCTGCAGGTATGGCAATAAAAAAGAAAAAAAAAAAAGATGCTCAACATCATCGATCTGGGGAATGAAAACCAAAACTATAATGAGATATCATCTCACATTTGTTAGGATGGCTACTACTTAAAAAAAAAAAAAATCAGGAGTTCCCGTCGTGGCTCAGTGGTTAATGAATCCGACTAGGAACCATGAGGTTGCAGGTTCAATCCCTGGCCTCGCTCAGTGGGTTAAGGATCCGGTGTTGCCCTGAGCTGTGGTGTAAGTTGCAGATGCGGCTTGGGTCTGGCGTTGCTTTGGCTGTGGTGTAGGCTGGTGGCTACAGCTCCGATTAGACCTCTAGCCTGGGAACCTCCATATGCCACAGGTGCAGCCCTAGAAAAAAAAAAAAGACAAAAAAAAAAAAATCAAAAGATACCAAGTGTTGGCAAGGTTGTGGAGAAATGGGAACCTTTTCACATTGGTTAGTGAGAGTATACAATGGTATGTCAGCTATGGAAAACAGTATGAACACTCCTCAAAAAATTAAAACTAGAACTAGATGATTCAGCAATCCCACTTCTGGGTATATATTCCAAATAATTGAAATCAGGATCTCAAAGAGCTATCTGCTTTCCAATGTTCATTATGGCATTAGTCTTGATAGCCAAGATTCGGAAACAACCCAAGTGTCCATCAATAGATGAGTGGATAAAGATGTGTTATACATATGAATATAACTCAGCCTTACAAAAGAAACAAATCCTGCCACTTGTGTCAACATGAATGAACCCAGAGGACACTAGATTAAGTGAAATAAGCCAGTCATAGAAGGATAAATACTGCATGATTTCCACTTACATGAGGTGTCTAAAATGAAAGCAGACAATACAGTAGTGGTTGCCAGGGAGTTGGAGAGTGGGAGAAATAGGGAGTTGTTATTCACTGGGTATTAAGTTTTAGCTATGCTAAATGAATAAGTTCTAGAGATCTGCTGTAGTTAACCACATGGTATTGTACACTTCAAAATTTGTTAAAAGGGTAGATCTCATGTTAAGTGTTCTTACCACACACACACACACAAAAGGAACACAGGCAGCTCTGGGAGTTGTTGAGCCTCCATTACCTTGATTGTGATGATGTTTATGATGGATGTTTGCATATATGCGAACTCATTAAATTTGCATATTAAACATGTGAAGTTCTTTGTATATCAATTATACCTCAGTAAAGTTGCTAAAAATACTGTATGAATTAATTTATATGAAGTGTCCAGAATAAGTATGCTGAGAGACAGAAAGTAGGTTAGTGGTTGATGGCCCAAAGATAGGGAGAAGAATTTGGAAGGAATGGGGAATGACTGCTAATGAATATAAAGTTTCTTTCTGGTGTGGAGAAAATATTCCAGAATTAGATAGTGTTGATGGTTGTACAACTCTGAATGTATACGAAAAGCCACTGAACTGTATACTTTAAATGAATCAACTGCATATTATGTAAATTATATCTCAATAAAACTGTTTAAAAATGAAATATTTCCCAACCTTGGAAAAAAGAGAAACATTAGAGATTTCTGTTCTTTATTGTATCCTCCATTCTCCTTTCTCTCCTGAAGAGGCCTTTAGGCCACTGCCCCTTAGGAATTCAGGTTACGTCTTTTAAGTTAGTGAAGAAGGCTAAAGATCATTGCTCAGCACAAAACTTCCTTTCAAATTGTGTGTCTATCTGAAAAGTCTGGCCTCAGTGTTCATTTGTACACCTACCTCATCCTTTACTCTAGGTTGCTCTCCCAGTGTATCTGATCTCTTCCTGAGTGTTGTTGAAGACAAATATTATTGAATAAAAAAACAAATAAACTGGCTAAGCAGCTGGTTAACTAACAAACCCCAAACACCACAGAGAATTCCTGAAGTCTAGCATTAGAAAGGACCTTGGGGGAGTTCCCACTGTGGCTCAGCAGTAATGAACCTACTAGTATCCATGAGGATGCGGGTTTGATCCCTGTTCTCACTCAGTGGGTTAAGGATCCGGTATTGCTCTGTCTGTGGCATAGGCTGGTAGCTGCAGCTCCAGTTCAACACCTAGCCTAGGAACTTCCATACACTGTGGGTGTGGCCTAAAAAAGAAAAGAAAGGAAAAGAAAGGACCTTGAAATTGAGCAATATATTCTTTTTTTTTCTTTTTTCAAGGCCACACTAGTGGCATATGGAGGTTCCCATGCTAGCTACAACTGCTGGCCTACACCATTGCCACAGCAATGCCAGATCCAAGCCACATCTACAACCTACACCACAGCTCATGGCAACACTGGATCCTTAACCCACTGAGCGATGCCAGGGATTGAACCTGCAACCTCATGGTTCCTAGTCGGATTCATTTCCACTGTGCCATGACGGGAACTCCGAGTAATACATTCTGGACAGACTGAGATGGGTAATAGACTATCCTTTGAATGAACATATTTACATGAAAGCAATTCATTAATTTCCTTTGATATGTGGTACAATCTCCTTGCCTCATCTTGTTGTTTCCTCTATTGCGAAACCTACATTAACTACTGGGAATCCTCAGAGAATATCTGAGACAAGAACCCTGTGCCTCTAGGAAAAGGCCTGATGGACCTAAAAAAGAAAATGGGGTGGAAAAAAGAACGGCTATTTTTAGGGAGTGGAAGGGAAGGGACTAGTTTTTAGTGAAGACCTTCTAAACAGCTCTAAATAGGCAGATAGTACTTCAGCTCTAAGATCTTTGCCTTCACTATGATAAAAAGCTTTTCTATTGATGTGGAAAAAATGACTTTAAAGTGGAAACTCCCTGGGCAATTCCTAGTTTTATCTAAGACTTTCCTTTCTCAATTTGAAACTCAATGATTTCCTTCTGTGGTTTTATCAATGGGCCAGAGTCCGATAAGACTGTTTCCTTCCTGCACTTGGAAGTCTGCCATCTTCCTTGAAAGAATATACTTGCCCTTCTGGTCTGGCTCCGAACTCAGTGGAACAAGAAGTATAGGAGATGAGGGGCCAAAAAGTGCAGAGACAGCCCAGTGAGACTAGCCCAGAGGTGGACCAGAGTGGACCTGACTTGAGTTCTCTCTCTTTCTCTTTGTGAATGTTGACCATTCTGAAAATCACCTTGCTTTTTCCCAGTTAGTCTGTGAGTTGAATCAAGAGAATAATTTCAGTGTAACCATGGTTTATATATGATTCTGGGGAGTAACCCTGGGTCCAAGAGAGTCTATCTTTTCTGTTGTTGGCATTGGTATTAGTACGGCTTTAGAAATTTAATCAGCAGATCTCCTGTAGCAGGAGATAGTCATTATGTCAAGTTTCTGAAAGTAAGAGCTCTTGAAAATTGGAGCAACAGCGTAAGAAGTAAAACTCACCTCCATCGCTCTGCCCTCTCTTATGCTGACCCAATTTAAGAAAATCACAAGAATACTACTTAGCCATAAAAAAGAACAAAATAATGCCATTTGTAGCAACACGGATGGAACTAGAGATTCTCATACAAGTAAGTCAGAAAGAGAAAGACAAATACCATATGTATCACTTATATCTGGAATCTAATATATGGCACAAATGAACCTATCTACAGAAAAGAAACCAACTCATGGACATGGAGAACAGAGTTGTGGCTGCTAAGGAGGGGGGGAGTGGGATGGACCGGGAGTTTGGGGTTGGTTGATGCAAACTATAGCATTTGGAGTGGATAAGCAATGGGATCCTGCTGTATAGCACAAGGAACTATATCTAGTCATTTGTGATGGAACATGATGGAGGATAATGTGAGAAAAAGAATATATATATATTACATATATATATGATTGAGTCATTTTGCTGTACAGCACAAATTGACAGAACATTGTAAATCAAATGTAATGAAAAAAACAAAGAAAATCACAAGACAATCTTTCAGCTTTGGCAAATATCCCTGGTGACCTGATAGTGCTATCCTCATGCCCAAGATCAGCCTTTCCCAGAAGAACAATAGAGAGGTCTCCTGCCCCGAATCTCCTTACCTACCATCATGCTTGTTATTCTGCCATATGAGAGCCATTCCTTTTGTTTAACCCATATGAAAATGCAACAATCATACAAGGGAAGGGTGACATTAAACTATCAACTACATTTAATACTTCCAGTAGAGTTCATTTGCTGTTTAACAGAAGGGAAAGCAGGTCCCTGAGGGACTAGGATAAGGGATGTAGTAGAGGGACCTTGAGTCAGGAGGCTGGACAGAGGCAATCAGGATCAAGGAGGACAATGATGCTGAAAGGATAGGTGGAAGGATGCCAAAGACAGTCAGCCGTGCTGTAGTAGATGAGTTCAGAGGAGAATTTTAGAAAAGAGACCCTTCAGCCCTCTGGATTACCCAAAAGTTCTGAGTGATATGATTACAGAGAATAATGTGGCAGCAAGAGATCTGACAGCACACTGAGGTATATGGAATGATTGGCCAACAGGGGCCTGCTGTATAGCACGGGAAACTCTACCCAATACTCTGTGATAATCCATATGGGAAAAGAATCTGAAACGGATGTGGGTACATGTATAACTACATCACTTCGTTGTACAGCAGAAATGATCACAACATTGTAAATCAACTATATTTCAATAAAACTTTAAAAATGAAAAAAAAAAAAAGAGATTTGGCAACGAAAGTGATCTCCTTGCAATGTGGCATCTTTGTTAGCCGCTCAAAGGTAGGTGACAGCTGGCTTTTAAACAGAGAAGGATTTGACATATCTTGTTGTTTGGAGATGTGTGAGTTTGGTTACACCAAAAATGAGTATGAAGAGAGAGTAGGGTAGAAGGAACAAGAATAAAGGTGCAGTGATGCAGGTACAGAGTGGGTAGGTTGGGGAGATGGCAAGCTCTATGACATCAAAGACCTTGTCTGGAGCCCTCTGAGCAATGTTTTTGCTTATTTTTCTCCTTTGTCCTTCCCTTCTTTGCTCTCCCTCACTTGTCTCCTCTCTTTTCTCCTAAACATTCCTGCCCCTCCCTAGCTTCTCCCCTGGCTGGGCTTCAAGGATGCCAGTGGTCCTCTTTAGTCTTCCTTTGCCTCTGGCCTCATCCCAGTCCCAGCTGGTGTCCCTCAGGACCAAAGAGGCTGCTGGCATACATTGTTTTCACAAATCAAGTCACGAATTGGGCCCAAAGTCTACATACACAGTGTTAATTATCAGCTCATCAATTAATGGTGAGCATCTGTATGCTCTGTGTGTTTTTCCAGAGCTGCACAGGGAGCCCTGGTAGCTGCTCACTGGTTTGGGCTCTGGTTCCCAGTGGAGTTGGAGGGAATAATTTTTTTTTTGTCTGTGGGTGGCCTGTTACAATAGAATTTTTCTGTTTCTCCTTGGTGTCCACACCATTCACTGTTACCTCGACTGATAGTCTATAGGAACTTCTCCAGCACAGGGTACAGCTTTGATAGTAACACAAGCAAAGAAGATGGGAGTACAAAAGGAAATGTCATCTTACCCAGCAGCCCCTTCCTCCTTTCTCAACATCAGTCTCCTCCCATTCCCCATCACACAAGGCTGGTCTGGGACAGGGGTAAGGTGATATTTTTGTACCAGCAGTTACCTCCTTACAGATTATGGAAGGTTAGGAAAACCATGCCTTCCTTTGTACCCAAGGGGCCACTGGGAAGGGGAAGTAGGGAGCAGGACTCCCTCGCTCTAGCCTTTTTATCTCCTTCTGAAGACTGGAGTAATAGGCAGAAAACACTTTGTCACAGATGTTTCAAAAGTCAGGTATTATCCAGAAGCTCAATGGCCCTCTAATTCTTCCAGGCTTGGTTGGCTTCCTTCACCCAGGGATTCTGCTGCAGCTGAAGCTCACATCTGGCATAAATAGAAGGAAAGAGCAGGAAGTCTGTTGGCTCTCCTGAACTGAGTAGAGTCCTAATAGTTGAAGAAGTCAGAAAGAGATAGTGTGGCCAGTGCATGAGAGTGGAGACTATGAGGCCATTCTGAGAGTTCTCTAGAAAGTTTAGTGGTCTCCAAATTCTACATGTACTACTTCAGCTTCCTATGAACACGGTAGATGGTCAAGAAATGCTTACTGACTTGAAAGGGAAATGAAGTCACATTCTTTGCAGCTACTGGCTAGCTTCCATTAAACCCATACAGATTTCCTGACAAAAGTCAGCATCATCTGTAACATGCATTAAACTTCACTGGGCTGTGGGACGGAAATCCTGTGAAATCAGATTGTTATGATCATTATACAACTACAGATGTGATAAATTCATTTGAGTAATAAAAAATGGGAAAAAAAAACTTCAATGACTGATGGAGGGTTTGATATTCAGAAAGGTGAAGTGACTTACCGAGCTTCTATAGCAGGATGACGAGGAAGGTAAGAACATAAATATTCTAACTCTTGTTTTGCCGAGAGAACAATTTCCATTCCCCTGGTTACAATGGTGATAACGTGAATTCCATTTATTTGACACTTCTGCATACTACTAATATAAAGCAGGTCAATTCACCACAAGCAGGAATAGAGAAACAGCTTATAGTGACTTATCAGATGCAAAATGCCTGTCCCCCAAACTAAATTGTATTTCTAAGAACTTCATATAGAGTTGTGACAATGCTAATTATAATAATACTTTGCATATGTTTATGATTAAGATCCTGTAACATCTCATCTCATGTATTTTCATGGCACACTTCCCTTTGAATACGAGTATCTTTTTCATTTTATGAAATGCTAAGTACTACAATGGTTACTTTTGCACATTCATTTTCCTTCTGAAAACAATTTTTTCCATATATGAACACTTTATTTGTGACAGAGGCTACACCGGCATTGCAAGAGAAGAATGCTCTTTGTCAATTAATGATGTTTGGTCAACCAGATATCCATACAGTAAGAAAAAAAAAGTGAATCTTGACTTGTTTTTTGCATATACACAAAAGTCCATCCCAAGTGGATTAATAAAAGAGTATATTTATGACCTTGTGGGTAGGCAATACATCTGTGGACTACATTTGCAATATCTGTTTTAATACCCTTGTCTACTAATTCTATTATCTGGGCATTTTTGGGCTGTTTTTATTGATTGATATTCCTCCTGATTATGAGTTCTATTTTCTTGCTTCTTTGCATGCCTGATTGCAAAGAGCTTTTGGATTAAATGCCAGACATTGTGAATTTTACATTGTTGGGTGCTGGAGGATTTTTTTTTTTTAATTCCTGTTTTTAAAGCTTTGTTCTCAGACACAATTAAGATACTTGGAAACAGTTTGATAATTTTGAGGTTTGCTTTTAAGAGTTTTCAGGTGATACCAGAAGCTACCAAAATATTTTGGTTTGGGGCTAATTTGTCCTCTCTACTGAGATAATATCCTTCTGAGTACTTTATTTGATGTTTCATTTATTAGGAGATTCCTTGACTTTGCCTTTTGGGAATGTGAACTCTCAATGGCTCTGTTTGAGCTCCACGAATTATTCTGCCTGCTCCTTTCTGACGGTCTGAGGACAGTTTCTTCACAGTACAAGATCAGAACTTTCTCACTTCCTGCATTATATCCTGGGAACTCTGTTCTGGTAGTAAGCTAGGGCAGTTGTAGGGCTCACCTCATTTGTTTCCCTTCTCTCAGGGATCCTATGTGGCCATTCTAACAGGTGTGAGTTTTTAATTTTCTTTTATCCAAATGACTAGTGGAGTTCCTGTCGTGGTGCAGCGGAAGTGAATCCAACTAGGAACCATGAGGTTGCGGGTTTGATCCCTGGCCTCGATCAGTGGGTTGAGGATCTGGCGTTGCTGTGAACTGTGGTGTAGGTCACAGATGCAGCTCGGATCCCGCGTTGCTGTGGCTATAATGTAGGCCGGCGGCTACAGCTCCGATTGGACCTCTAGCCTGGGAACCTCCATATGCCGCAGATGCAGCCATCAAAAGACAAAAAAAAGAAAAAAAAAGACAAATGACTAGTGACGTTGAGCCTCTTTCCATGTACCTGTTGGCTTTTTATATACCTTTTTTGGAGAAATGTCTATTAAGATCCTTTGCCCATTTTTTTTTTCCCCACTGTACAGCAAGGGGATCAAGTTATCCTTACATGTATACATTTTTCCTCCCACCCTTTGTTCTGTTGCAGTATGAGTATCTAGACATAGTTCTCAATGCTATTCAGCAGGATCTCCTTGTAAATCTTTTTTTTTTTTTTTGTCTTTTTGCTATTTCTTTGGGCCGCTCCCGCGGCATATGGAGGTTCCCAGGCTAGGGGTCGAATCGGAGCTGTAGCCACTGGCCTATGCCAGAGCCACAGCAACACGGGATCCGAGCCGCGTCTGCAACCTACACCACAGCTCACAGCAACGCCGGATCGTAAACCCACTGAGCAAGGGCAGGGACCGAACCCGCAACCTCATGGTTCCTAGTCGGATTCGTTAACCACTGCGCCACGACGGGCACTCCCCTCCTTGTAAATCTATTCTAAGTTGTGTCTGATAACCTCAAGCTCCCGATCCCTCCCACTTCCTCCCTCTCTCATCAGGCAGCCACAAGTCTATTTTCCAAGTCCTTGATTTTCTTTTCTGTGGAGATGTTCATTTGTGCTGGATATTAGATTCCAGTTATAAGTGATATCATATGGTATTTGTCTTTGTCTTTCTGATTCATTTCACTCAGTATGAGAGTCTCTAGTTTCATCCATGTTGCTGCAAATGGCATTATGTCATTCTTTTTATGGCTGAGTAGTATTCCATTGTGTATATATACCACATCTTCCTAATCCAATCATCTGTTGATGGACATTTGGGTTGTTTCCATGTCCTGCCTTTGCCCATTTTTAATTGGGTAATTTGTTTCTATCCTATTGAGTTGTATGAGTTCTTTATATATTTTGCATATTTACTGCCATCAGATATATAGTTTGCAAACATTCTTCCCATTCCATAAGTTTTATTTTCACTTTATTGATGGTTTCTTTTGCTGTGCAGAGGCTTTTTAGTTTGATGTAGTCCCCACTTGCTTATTTTTTATTTTGTCATAAGTACTTTAGCTGTCATATTAAAAAAATCATTATGAAGACCCATGTCAAGGAGATTTATTCCTATGTTTTCTTCAAGGGATTTTATGATTTCAGATGTTGCATATAAGTCTTTAATCCATTTTGAGATTTTTTTACAAGTGGTATATAACACATGAGTTCAGCTTCATTTATTTACATGTGAATACCACTTATCTCAGTACAGTTTATTGGAGAGACTGTCTTTTTGTCCTTTGAGCATTCTTGGCTTCCTTGTCAAAGAGTAGTTGACTGTGTATGTTTTGATTTATTTCTGGGCTCTCAATTTTGTTCCACTGGTCTATTTGCCAGTACCATACTGTTTTGATGACTATAACCTCATAGTATAGCTTAAAACCAGGAAGTGTGATGTTTCTTGCTTTGTTCTTCTTTCTCAGGATTTTTTTTGGCTACGGGCCTTTTGTGGATCCATATAAATTTTAGGAGTGTTTTTTTTTCTACTCCTATACACAATGCCACTGTAATTTTGATAGGGATTGTGTTGGGTCTATAGACAACTTTTGGTACTAGTGACATTTTAACAATAGTAATTCTTCCAATCCACGAACACTAGATACCCTTCCATTTATTTCTGTCTTCTTTAATTTCTTTGATCTATGTCTTTCAGTTTTCAGAGTAGAGCTCTTCTTTCACCTCCTTAATTAAATTTATTTCTAAGGGTTTTTTTTTTTTTTTTTTTTTTTTTGTCTTTTTGCTATTTCTTGGGCCGCTCCCATGGCATATGGAGGTTCCCAGGCTAGGGGTCAAATCGGAGCTGTAGCCACTGGCCTACACCAGAGCCACAGCAACGCAGGATCCGAGCCGCGTCTGCAACCTACACTACAGCTCACGGCAACGCCGGATCCTTAACCCACTGAGCAAGGGCAGGGATCAAACCCGCAACCTCATGGTTCCTAGTCGGATTCGTTAACCACTGCGCCACGACGGGAACTCCGGTTTTTTTTTTTTTTTTTTTTTTTTTTTTGATGCTATTGCAAATGGGATTGATTTATTTTGTTTTCAGAAAATTCATTGTTAGTATATAAATGCCACTGATTTTGTAAGTTAATTCTGTATCTTGCAACTTTACTGAATTCATTGATTAGATCTAGTTTTGATTGGACCTTTAGGATTTTCTATATATAACACTGTGTCACTTGCAAATAGAGACAATTTTACTTCTTCCTTTAACAACTCTAGTACCTTTTAATTTCTTTTTCTTGCCTGATTGCTTTAGCTAAGACTTCCAGTAATATGTTAATGAGGAGTGGTGATAGTGGGCATCCTTGTCTTGTTCCTGATTTTATGCAGTTCTGCATATTACTAATATAAAGATGGTCAGTTCACCACATGCATGAATAGGGAAGTGGCATTATGGCGATTCATCATATGCTTGCCCCCACTCTACCCTACCCCAACTAAATTATATTTCATGTAGAGCTGTAACAATGCTAATTATAATAATGCTTTGCATATGCTCATGATTAAGATCCTACAACATTTCATCTCTTATGTGTTTCCATGGCACATTTCCCTTTGAATACAAGTATCTTTTTCATTTTATGAAATGTTAAGTACTACAATGGTTCCTTTTGCACATTCATTTTCTTTCTTGAAAATAAGAAAACTTTTAAAGCTTTCATTCATTGATTTATAGAAGTATGTTTTACTTTTAATGACACTGTATCCAAGTTGTTGCTAGCCAAGCCTTAATTATGTTCCTGCTTTCTGTCTCCCCTCCCTTTTTTCCTGTCTTTTTTTTTTCTGCCTTGTAATTATAAATAGTGTAATGTTCAACCTGACTGGCTTGCATTTAGGACTTTCCCCAAAGGCCCTAACAGAAGACCTGGGGATGAGCCAGTATTTCACAAGTTTGGTTTGGATATGCACCCCAGAGGTTTCCCAAGTCTTCAGTCTGCCAAGTTGGCCTAACAATCTCCCCAAAATCACTTCTCCTGCTGTGCTCTGCCCCTTGGACTTCCAGGGGATCTATTCAATTGGGTCCTTGTCTTCTAAGAGGCCCAGGTATGCTGGTATCTGAGGCGTAGCTAAACAAACCCAGTAGGGAATGGGGAGCTGCCTGTGTTACCACCATCAGAAGAGCTGTTCGCTTCATCCATCTTTCATCACAATTCCAAGCAAACATTAAGCACTTGGTTGCAGAGGATAATACCCATTCCTAATTCCCTGGACTCCTGGGGCTCCTGTTCTGTGAGCGCCAGAAACACGCTTAACCAAAAGACACACAAATATGAATGACATAAGTGGGAGATACTAAAGGGACAGCACTAAACAATGTTGTGTGTGTGTGTGTGTGTGTGTGTGTGTGTGTGTGTGTGTGTTCCAAAGCTACATAAATTGAGGCAATTTTTCTAGGCCTTTTGTCCTTTGCAAAATGCTTAGGGCAGATCTGACCATAAATTAAATGGGGCTTTTGCCAGTACCCTTCCAAGCCCATGTTTATATGCATCCCCTTTCCCTATCTCTTTTAAAAAGGAAAACAAAATCCTGTAGTAAAGCTTTGTGCAGCCATACTTTTATTTAGTAGAGGAAAAATTTAACCATCTTACATGTGTTGTTCCTTCTCTCCTACTTTTCTTGTATTTCTTCCTCCTTCCAGTGTCCTTTTCAGACCCTTTTTTCCTAAGTTCACTCTCTTTCTATCTGATCCCCTTTCTTTTTCCATTAACCTTTAAAAGAATCTCTTCTGGAGATTAGAGAGAAAGAGAGAGAGAGGGAGAGAGACATTGAGAAAGGGTAGACAACAGGGGAGGAACGAGGAGGGGAGGGGAGAGAGAAACAAGACAAGGATAGGTGAGGGATTTATGGAAGGACAGCTATTTCTCCAGGTTATAGATTCCCTTCATTTTCAAAGAAACTAATAATAGTAATAGATATCACACAATGAATACTTCTTATTGACAAGTGCTTTCAATACATTATCTCATTTATTTCTTAGAACTCTGCAAGCTATCACCATTTATTCCTCCCATTTTACAGATAAGAAAACAGAGGTTCAGCAAGATTAATAAAGTAGAACCAGACAGCCAGGGTTTAAATTCTGGCTCTGCTATTATTAGCTAATTGAGCTTGGGCATGTTGCTTACCTGTGTTCTGCCTATCACAATTTCTCTATTCTAGAAACATACATAGCATATATCCCATCTGCTAGGAGCCTATACTCATCTCTTAAACTTATAGGTAGCAATTTGTTGATTGGAGAGAACCAACCCAAATGTACTCCAGGACCCTCCTCCTCCCATGGGATTCATGCACTTAGACAAAGATCTTTGGAAGATTTAATTGATGGACAGTCCAGGCCACTTATTTGCTGCACAATTAAACAAGCAAAAAACTACACCTACTTGGTGTTGACCATTCCAGGTGCCAAGGTTATAGTGGTGCACAAGAAGACATAGCCCCTGTTTTCACAGAACTTTAATTCTTATGCTGCAGGCAGACATCACATAATCACACAAATAAATGCAAAACAGCAACTGTGCTAAGTGCTACAATGTATCCAATGTGTAAGATCATGATACTCTGAATGAGGGAGACAGGGAAAACTTGCAGAGAAGTAATGATGAAGGTAAGATCTGGAAAAGTGGGGAGTTAATTCTCAAGAAGAGAGAAATAACTTGTCAGAAAAGGAAATATCTTGTACCTTGGTGCAGGAGGGAGTGGTGCAAATATGAAGAACCAAAGGCAGGTGAGTGTGGCCAGAGTGCAAGGAATGAGCCATGTGTGGTAGGGTATATTCAATATGTCAGTCTAGCAGGCATTGTTTTTGAGCACACATGCACATGTGGTACCTTTCCATCATACTATATAAACATGGTTATGGCACATCAAAGATTTTCCAGGGCAGTAATGAATTCAAAATTCCATTGTGTTGTTTCCATAAGCACATTCATAGCATCAGTTCGTGTATTCTAATTTATAGTTTAAGGAATATGGCAGCACATACATTCTTAGTTTCCTGGATCATGTCTATTTTGTGGGATAAATGGTTTGGCTATAGGAAGTTTCCAAATAGTGAAAGGGGATTAGGGTTTAGTATACCATGAAGAAAGCATTTACACTAGGGTGGGGGGTACTGGCTCGGCACCTTTCTCAATGACCTCTCATCACTTTCTAATCCCCCTCACCACCTTGAGGGCTGAGGTGCTGGTCAGGTGGGCCACTGCCAGGTAGACTTTCCAGGGACAGGAGCATGAATTGGCCAGGGTAGTGACTTAGAACTGTAAGGATCAGCAAGAGCCAGGAGATGAGGGTAAGCCTGCTCTTAGAGAGCACTGAGAGGGTCAAAAGCTGAGCATGGCAAGCCTAAGGGGTGAATGCAGGGCCACAAATAGGAGATAGTTCCAAGCAGGTCTGAAGCCAGGTATGCAAAGGAACAGAGCAGGAAGTAAAGAGCAAGGGCAGGAGTGAAGTGAGAGGGTTCAAGGTAATTGCCTCAAATGAGGCCCTGAGGTCTGTGACTCATTCTCCTTGGCTGCCTGCCGCTTAGTGTGTGGGTGAGTTGGCCCAGTATAATGGCATGGGGCCGGGACTTCTCCTGGTTTGCCCAATGAGAACTTGTGACTTGTTCAGGGGCATTCTTGAGGTGGGAGGCTGGTTCCCACCAGCACTCTGCTAATGCACAGCCTTCCTCTTGCACCAGCTCCTACAACTAGCCACTGTGGAGATGAGAATTTCAGCACCTCCTCTTCCCTCAGTCCCCAGTTGTCATGGAAGGGCATGGGGCCACAGGAAGAGATATGGGTAGGCTGGGCTTACCCAAGAGTGCTAGAAGCCACCTACCCACTATATGGGCAGGGTTAGTAGAAAAAGAGAAGTCAAAGGGTTCACAGTTTCTTGAATTGTAAATAAGTCCAGCAGGTCTTCAAGCACTTAGTAGGGTGGGTATGACATAAACTGAAAAGCAATAGTGTTCAGTAGTTAAAAGTGTGGGATGTAGACCTGAATTCAAATCCCAGCTCTGCCATAAGATGGCTGTGTAATTCTAGGTGAATTACTCAACCTTTCTGTGCCTCAGTTTCTACAGCTAGAAAATGAGGATAATAAAATTTGTCACATAAGACCTGTTGAACCGCTTATGTGAGGGTATGCATGTAAACTATTTAGCATTGTCTCTGGTGTACAATAAATGTCTGATAAATGGTAGAGGTTATTTTTATTGGAAAGAACACTGGATGTGATCTGCCATCTGAATTTTCTCCCCAAGTGCTTAGAATCTACAGGGTTTGGGATGGTGCTTAGTAATGCAGAAAAGTGGCAAGGATGGAAATTGTCATTGAAGTGGTTGGGTTAAGGGTGCATTCAACATGCAAAACATTCCTGAATGGGAACTCAGTGGTAGTAAACTGGGAAAATATATCATGTTGCTGCACAACATATACTAGCAGAGGTTTTAGTCTGGTGGACTTTGGCAGTGGTCCAGGGCTGCCTCATTTAGGAGTTAGGTCTGGGGCTTGGCTGAACAGGGGATAGCAGAATCAGAGGGTGAATGCTAATCTTTGCCTAGGAAGTGCTGAGATGGTCGGACTGGGAGATCTGTGTGAAGACAGACACAGGGTGCAGAACCAAGGTTAGGAAGCAAGTATCCATAGGAACCAGTTCAGAGTGAATGAGGAGCCAGAGCAAGAGCAAAGTGAATGCGTTCAAGGTGATTGCCATGAAAAGGGCCCTGAGGGCTGGAATTTGGCTGTATTGGCTGCCAGCTGAATAGTGTGTGAGTGGGTTGACCTGACTGGTTAGTATGGGCTGGGGTAGACAGTGATAACAATCCTGCTAGGTGGTTATAATTTCTGTTTTGCAGGGGGAGGAAACTGAGATTTAAAGATGTCAAGCAATTGGTTTTATGCCACACAGTTCATCACTAGCAAAGATGGGAAGATGGGAATGATCCCTAACATGATAGCTGAGGTAACATGAAAAGCTAAGCAAAGTTTCCCTATGGGGGGTGGGGTGGGGGCAAGATCCATAAGTACAAGAGAATGTTGGCACTTGTTATACTCTCTGAGATTGTGTTGATTAGAATCACCTCATCATAAGGGATGTACTATCACTTAGTGTTTAAGAAGTATTTCTAGAGCCAGACTGCTTGGGTTCAAAATCTATCTCTGCCACTAATCAGTTGCATGAACAGGAGAAAATTACTTAACCCCTTAGTGCCACAGTTTTCTCATAAGTAAAACGAGCAAATAATAGTATCTATTCTTTAGGATTGTTACATAATTTAACACATTAATATAATTAAAACATCTAGAATAGTGCCTGGCTCATAATAAGCACTGTCTAAAATTTAGTTCTTATTAACAATAAATAATAATAATAATAATAACAGAATTATTTAAAGGAGTTAAATAATGCATATACAATACTTAGCATAATGCCTGCGTATAGTAAGTGCTCCATAAAAGAACTATTATTACTATAAATATTCTGCAACAATTAAGATTATGCAAGCACTGACCTTGGAAGGAATGAAGTAGCCTCACAAAAGATAGTTCACGGTAGAGACTATCTTTATGCTAAAAATCCGAGAGGGACCCACTCCTCTCCTGAAAATACTGCCCCTTTTCTCTGATACACCTTTTTTTTTTTTTTTTTTGGTCTTTTTGCCTTGTCTAGGGCCGCTCCCACGGCATATGGAGGTTCCCAGGCTAGGGGTCTAATCAGAGCTGTAGCTGCCGGCCTACACCAGAGCCACAGCAACGCGGGATCCAAGCTGCGTCTGCAACGTACACCACAGCTCACGGCAATGCCGGATCCTTAACCCACTGAACAAGGCCAGGGATCGAACCCGCAACTTCATGGTTCCTAGTCGGATTTGTTAACCACTGCGCCACGACAGGAACTTCCTCTGATGCACCTTTTTAACTGCAAAAGAAATAAGACATCCTGGGAAGCAGAGTGTTCCCATCACTGCAAGCACTGAAACAGGCTATATAACTACTAGGTGCTTCTGTATCAGGGATTGACAGATAATAATGATATCTAAAAGTGATACAGGCACTCTTATTATCCCCATTTTGCAGATAAGGAAACTAAGGCACAGAGCAGTCAAGCTCTTTGCCCAAGGTCACATAGTCAGTAAGTGGCAGAGGTTCCTTCTAACCTCCTGACATCCTCCTGCAAGACAGCAGATTCAGTTCCAATATTGTAATATAAATACAATTATTGGATCCTCTTTTCTTTTTGCCAGGTGAAGGGGAATGATGGTATGTTCTGGATTAGAGGACTTAGAAGAGGAAAGTGAAGCTAGTGGGACCTCTAAAGATAAACTTGGTCATCTCACAATTTTCTTTGAAACAATCTCACAACTTTGAAACTAAACTCATGAGATCAGAACTGTCTGAGTTCTCTCTCTCAGGAGTCCTCAGGGGACCTCAGGATCAGAATTGGCCCAGGATTGGTAATTAGAGACACAACTGCCTGCACAAAATTGTTCTGCTTGTTTCAGATCTGCAGAGAGCTAACTTGTATTTTGCTTACTGCAGTGGGCTCTATTTCAGTCATTAGTTTGATCTCCTGCCAGAGCTGTGTTCATGGAGAAGGGGAGGGGAAGAGAGAGGATTCCTGGCATGTAGGAGTGTTTGGAGACAGGAGTGAGCAAGTCATATTTACTCACCCAGGAAATAAGATTATTTGGCTGGAACAATGAGTTCAAGTCATACAGTAGCAAGAATTGAAGGAAGTTCAACAAAAGGAAGTTTTTTATAGAGGGCTTTGACACAGAAGTTTGGACTTTCTATGGTGATTATCTGACAAAAGAAGGACATCAAAACACTCCAGAAGATTTCTACTGATCTATGCACACTACATTGGAGGGAGGTGATACAGAAATTCAAGGAGGGGACTTGTAGAGCGGGGAAGCTGTGTAATAGTCTCAAGGGAACTGGATGCGGCACTCGATGGAAAGGGGGTAAAAGCCAAAGGAAGAGAACTGGCAAAAGGGATATGAAAATAACTGATTAACACCAAGCCTTCTGTAACATTTCATCACATTCTTACTGAAGATAAGTCCTCTGCTTAGAACTCACTTTCTATTTTTCTTTATTTGACTCACACTCATCTTTCTAGATTTAATCCATTCTGCAGATTGTATTTAAAATGATTTGTTCATGTATCTATTTTCTCTACTAGATTTAGTGCTCCTTGAGGACAATATCTATACCTATCCTTCTTCCTTTCCTCCCCCTTTATTCCTTTTTCTTTCCTTCTTTCCATATTTCTCCCTCTTCTCTCTTTATTTCATTCCTTCTTTCTTTCCTTCTTTTACCAACTATTTTTGGATACCTACTATAGTACAAAGAAATAAAGAAAAACTTGGGACAGACATTCCACCTGATTCTGGCAATACTAAACTTAGAAACTGTTGGCATGTCTTATGTGAAGCTGTCTTAGTGACTGCCAGAGAAAATGAAATCTTCATTTTCTTCATTTCCCAGTAGAGGGTATAGTTTAATAAAAATATGATTGGTTAAAAAATAGAATCAAAGGAACTCTTCCAAACACATTTTACAAAGCCAGAATTACTCTGATAGCACAATCAAACAAGGATGCCACATAGCAACAACAACAACAAATTGCAGGCTAGGAGTCCTGATAAATATAGATGTAAATTCATCAACAAAATATTAGCAAACTGAATTCAACAATACATTAAAAGAATCATACACTATGATCAAGTGGAAATTTATTCCAAGGCTGCAAGGATGGTTCAACATCACATATCAGTCAATGTGATACACCATATTAATAAAATGATGGATTAAATAAAATGATCTTCTCAATAGACACAGAAAAAGTATTTGACAAAGTCCAACATCCATTTACGATAAAATTCCTAACAAAGCATTTACAGAGGGAACATACATCAACATAATGAAGACCTTATATAAGACATCTGCTAACATCATACTCACCAGTGAAAAGCTGAAAGCTTTTCCTCTAAGATCAGGGATGAGATTCACACTACTTTTATTCAACATAGTATTGGAAGTCCTAATCAGAGCAATAAGGCAAGAAAAAGAAATAAAAGACATGAAAATTGGAAAGGAAGAAGTAAAACTTTCACTATTTGCAGATGACATGACATCATATATAGAAGACCCTGAAGATTCCAATAAGAAAACTACCAGAATTAATGAACAGATTCAGTAAAGTTCCAGGATACGAACTCAATACAAAAAATATATTATGTTTCTTCACTAATAATAAACTGTAAGTAAGAGAAGTTAAGATAATCCCATCTACAATTGCATCAAAAGGAATAAAACATCTAGGAATAAATTTAACCAAGAAGTAAAAGACCTGTATGCTGAAAACTAAAAGACATTAATTTTAATAATTGAAGAAGATATAAATAAATGGAAAGATATTTCATTCTAATGGATTGGAAGAATCAATATTGTTAAAATGTCCATACTACCCAAAGCAGTATACAGATTCAATTCAATCCTTATCAAAATTCCAATGGTATTTTTCACAGAAATAGAACAAACAATGCTAAATTTTGTATGGAAACACACAAGACCCCATGTAGCCAAAGCAATCTTGAGAAAGAATAACAATGCTGAAGATTGCTCCCAGATTTCAAACAATATTGCAAAGCTATAGCAATTAAAACAGTATGCTATAGCAATTAAAACAGTATTTTATTGCATTAAAACAGACACATATATCAATTAGAGAGCCCAGAAATAAATCCATGCATATATGGTCAATTACTTTATGACAAAGAAATCAAGAATACACGATGAGGAAGGTACAGTCTCTTCAATAAATGGTGTTAGAAAACTGGACAGCCACATAAAAAAGAATAAAACTGGACTACTGCCTTACATCATATAAAAAATTAACTCAAAATGGATTGAAGACTTGAATGTAAGACCTGAAACTATAACTTTTATAAGAAAACATGGACAGTGAACTCCTTGACATAGACCTTGGCAAATATTTTTTTGCATCTGACACCAAAGCAAAAGCAACAAAAACAAAAATCAACAAGTAGAACTACATCAAACTAAAAAGCTTCTTCACAGCAAAGGAAATCATAAACAAAAAGAAAAAGCAACCTACTGAATGAGATAAAATAACTCTAAATCAAATATTTGATAAGGGCCTAATATGCAAAATGCATAAAGAACTCACACAGCTCAATAGCAAAAAATTGATTTAAAATGGACAGAAGATATGAATAGACATTTTCCCAAAGAAAACACCAAAAACACAAGCAACAAAAGCAAAAATAAACAAATGGGACTACATCAAACTAAAAAGCTTCTGTACAGCAAAGGAAACAATAAAAAAATCAATAGGTAAGCAATGAGGTCCTGCTGTATAGCACAGGGAACTATAACCAATCATTTGTGATGCAACATGATGGAAGATAATATGAGGAAAGAATGTATATATATTTATAACTGGGTCCCTTTGCTGTACAGCCTAAATTGACAGAACACTATAAATGAACTACGATTAAAAAAAATTTAGGAAGTTCCCATTGTGGCTCTGTGGTAACAAACCCAACTAATATCCATGAAGATGTGGGTTTGATCCCTGGCCTTGCTCAGTGGGTTAAGGATCCAGCATTGCCGTGAGCTGTAGTATAGGTCTCAGACATGGCTTGAATCCTGCGTTGCTGTGGCTGTGGTATAACTGGCAGCTGTAGCTCTAATTCATCCTCTAGGCTAGGAACTTCCACATGCTGCAGGTACAGCCCTAAAAAGCAATAAATAAAAAGCAATAAATAAATAAATAAATAATAAATAATTTTTAAAAATCAATAGGCAATTTATGGAATGAGAGACAATATTTGCAAATCATATATCTGATAAGGGACTAATACCTAAAATATACAGGGAACTTACAGAACTCAATAGCAAAAAAAATGATAATCCAATTTAAAATGGGCTAAGGACTTAGAGATATTTTTCCAAAGTAAGTATATAAGTGGTCATCGGGTACAGAAAACAAATGCTCAACATCATTAATCATCAGGAAAATGCAAATGAAAAGCACAGTAAGATATCACCTCACACTTGTTAGGATGATTTTATAAAAAAAAAAAATACCAACTGTTGAAGAACATGTATAGAAAAGGGAACCCTTCTACACTGTTGGTAGGAATGTTAATTGGTACCATTATGGAAAAATGGTATGGAGGTCATTAAAAATTAAACACAGAAATACCACATGATCCAGCAATCCCACTTCTGGGTGTATATCCAAAGGAAACTAAGTCAGTATCTCAAAGAGATATCTTCACTCCCATGTATATTTCAACATTACTCACAAAAGCCAAGATAAGGAAAAAAACCTAAATGTCCATTGACAGCTAAATGGATAAGAAAGATATGGTATATATAAATGGAATATTATTCAGCCAAAAAATAGAATGAAACCTTGCCATTTGCAAAAATATTAATGAGCCTAGAGGACATATGTTAAATGAAATTATCCAGACAAAGGCAAAAACCATATAATCTCATTTATAAGTGGAATATTAAAGGAAAATAGCTGAACTCATAGAATCAGAAAGTAGAATGTTGGTTACCAGGGCCTGGAGATGGGTACATGCTGTTCAAAGGATACAAGCCTTCATTTATTAGTTTAATAATGTAAAGCATGGTGACTATAGGTAATAATACCATCATGTGTACTTGAAATTTGCCAAGCAAGTACACCTTAAGTGTTCTTAGAAACTACAACAACAAAAAATGGTAACTATGTGAGGTGATGGATGTGCTAATTAATCAGATTGTGGTAATCATTTCACAAAGGAAATATATGTCAAATCATTATTTTGTACATATACAATTTAAATATATATACAATTTTATGGGCCAAATTACACTTCAGTAAACTTGAAAAAAATATCCAGCACAAAACAAGATAAAATTCACCATATTGAACATCCCATAAAATTATTATCAGACCAGGCATACAAAGAAGTGGAGAAATACAATCTGTAATAAAAAAAATTAAAAAATCAGAACAAAACCAGAATTTATACAGATATTAAAATTAGCAGGAAATGGAGTTCTCTTGTGGCTCAGAAGGTTAATGATCTGGCATTGTCACTGCAAGGGCTTGAGTCCCTGCTGTGCTGTGAGTTAAATCCCTGGCCCAGGAACTTCTGCATGCTGTTGATGTGGCTGAAAAAAAATATTAGCAGACAAGAACATTAGTTATTTTAACACTATTCCATCATTATAACTATACAGCAGATGTTCAAAAAGATATAGAAGTATGCCAAACACAACTTCTAGAGAGGAAAGATACCACATTTGAGATGAAAATTATACTGATGGAATAAGGACAGATTAGACATTGCAGAAGAAAAGATTAGTGAACTTGAAGACATAAAAACAATAGAAACTAACAAAAATAAAACTCGGAGAAAAGAGAATTTAAAAAATCAAATACAACAAGCATTAGTGGACTGTGGCTCTACTTAATATACGTGTAATTGGAGAAGAAGGTGGGCAGGGGCAGTTATTTGAAGAAATAGTGGGTAAAAATTATTAGAAATAAAGAAGGCTATCTCATAATGATAAAGACATTTATCCAACAAGAGCACATAATAATACTCAGAGTTCAGTTTCCTAAAAACAGCGACTTGAAATACATGAAGGGGAAAAAATGATAGAACTGCACGAAGAAACGTAAAATCCATAATTATAGTTGAAGATTTCAAAATTTTTCTCAATAATTAATAGAATGCATACACTGAAACTGAGAAAGAATATAGGAGTTTCCGTCGTGGTGCAGTGGAAACGAATCTGACTAGGAACCATGAGGTTGCAGGTTCGATCCATGGCCTGGCTCAGTGGGTTAAGGATCCGGTGTTGCCGTGAGTTGTGCTGTAGGTGGCAGACACAGCTCAGATCTGGCATTGTTCTGGCTCTGGTGTAGGCCAGCAGCAACAGCTCCAATTAGATCCCTAGCCTGGGTACCTTCATATGCTGTGTGTGCAGCCCTAAAAAGACAAAAAAGAAAGAAAGAAAGAAAGAAAGAAACTCAGAAATTATGACTTGGACAACACAATCAACCAACTTGACCTAATTAACATTTATAGAATACTGCACTCAACAGCAGAATACACCTTCTTTTTTTTTTTTTTTTGTGACATCATCTTCACTTTATTAGGTTGGCAATCCTGAGAGTTAGCCTATGTGTGAGAAACTGCTGCACTTTTTGTGGAAATTTAAATTACTACTCTGATAGAGTGCAATTTGGATTTATTTTTATGTACATATTTGATTACATAGAAAAATATCTGGGAAAATGTTCATCTAAATGTCAATAGTTGATAGGATTTGGGTGATTTTTTAAAAAAATTATTGAAGTATAGTTGATTTACAATGTTGAGCTGATTCTGCTGTACAGCAAAGTGATTCAGTTATACACATATCCATTCCCATATAGGTTGTCAAAGAATATTGAGTAATTTCCCTGTGCTATACAGAAAGTACTGTGTTGATCATCCATTCCATATACAACAGTGTGCATATGCCAATTGCATGCTCCCAATCCATCCCTCCCGCCCAGTTTTTCCCTTTGGTAACCATAAGTTTGTTTTCTATGTCTGTGAGTCTGTTTCTATTTTCTAAGTTCATCTGCATAATTTTATTTAGGAATCTATGTATAACTTTTATCACATGATATTTGTCTTTTTCTGTCTGACTTACTTCACTTAGTATGGTAATTTCTGGTCGATTCATGTTGCTGCAAATGGCATTATTTCATTCTTTTTATGGCTGAGTAATATTCCACTGCATATATATTCCACATCTTTATCATTTCTCTGCTGATGGACACTTAGGTTGCTTCCACGTATTGGCTATTATAAACAGTGCTGCTCTGAACATTGGGGTGCATGTATCTTTTTTAATTAGAATTGTGTCCAGATATATGCCCAGGAGTGAGATTGCTGGATCATTTGGTGACTCTAATTTTAGATTTATAAGATACTTCCATGCTGTTTTCCACAGTGGCTGCACCAATTTGCATTCCCACCAACAGTATAGGAGGATTCCTTTTTGTCAACACTCTCTCCAGTATTTATTATTTGTAGACTTTTTGATGATGGCCATTCTGACTGGTGTGAAGTGATACCTCAATGTAGTCTTGATTTACATTTCTCTAATAATTAGTGATGTGGAGCATCTTTTCATGTGATTTTTGGCCATCTGTCTGTCTTCTTTGGAGAAACATCTATTTAGATCTTCTTCCCATTTTTGATTGGGTTGTTTTCTTGATATAGAGCTGCATGTGATGTTTGTATATTTTGGAGATTAATCCCTCATCAGTCACTTCATTTGCAAAGATTTTTCTCCCATTCTGTGGGTTGTCTTTTCATTTTTAATGGTTTCCTTCACTGTACAAAAGCTTTTAAGTCTAATTAGGTCCCATTTATTTATTTTCATTTTATGTTCATTACTCTAGGAGGTGGATCCACAAAGATACTGCAGTTTATGTCAAGGAGTGTTCTGACTAAGTTTTCCTTTAAGAGTTTTATAGTATCTGGTCTTAAATTTAGGTCTTTAATCCATTTTGAGTTTATTTTTGTGTGTAGTGTTAGAGAATGTTCTAATTTTATTTTATTTTTTTTACACACAGCTGTCCACTTTTCCCAGCAACACTTATCAAAGAGACTCTTTTTTCTCCATTGCATATTCTTGCCTAATTTGTAAAAGATTATATATTTTTATTTTTATTTTTTGGCTTTTTGTCTTTTCAGGGCCGCACCTGTGGCATATGGAGGTTCCCAGGCTAGGGGTCGAATTGGAGCTGTAGCCCTGGCCTACACTACAGCCACAGCTACACGGGATCTGAGCCTCATCTGCAACCTACACCACAGCTCACAGCAATGCCGGATCCTTAACCCCCTGAGCGAGGACAGGGATTGAACCCACCACCTCATGGTTCCTAGTCATATTCGTTTCTGCTGTACCACAACAGGAACTCCCATTTGTAAAAGATTAATTGACTGTAAGTGCACGGGTTTATTTCTGGGCTTTCTATACTGTTCCATTGATTTATATTTCTGTTTTAGTGTCAGTACTATACTGCTTTGATGACTGTAAATTTGTAGTATAGTCTGAAGTCAGGAAGCCTGATTCCTCCTGCTCTGGTTTTCTTTCGTACACATTGGCTATTCAGGGTCTTTAGTGTTTTTCATACAAATTAAAAGTTTTTTGTTCTAGTTCTATTATACATGCCATTGGTAATTGTTAGAGATTGCATTGAATCACATGGGGTGTCTGGTGCTCACCACACTTCCTGGACAGTGGGTGCAGGGCCTGGCGCCAGCCTGCAGGTTTCACAGGTGTGATTGGAGCTCACACAGTCCCAGAACAGCAGTGAAGACTCTGGTGCCTGGTCGCAGGTTTTGCTGGGTTATCTGGGGCTCACTGAACTCCCAGGACAGCACAGGCAGGGCCTGATGCCTACTCACAGGTTTTACAGTGACAACTGGGGTTGGCACAAACAAGGATGGGGGCACCATGCCAGGCATCTGCTAGCAGGTCTCCTAGCAGCCACCTGCCTCTGGAGCCTACTGTGGCAGCAGAGGCTCACTCCCACCCCTGGATCTCTTGTAGGCAGTGTTCTGTTGCTGAGAGTGCTTACAGGGGAAAAAGTTCTTATGGCAGTCCTCCCCCTCTCCTTGCACACCCCCTAATAATGGTGCCTTGCCTCTCTGGAGGGACAAGGTTTCTTCTGAGTACACCCTCTGTTATCACCCTCTGTCCAGATTTTTCAGGCTGTCTCCTCACAGTCAGCCCTGGTCCTTTCCCTAGGTCTAATTTCTGAAGCCTGAGCTTTAGCTCCCAGCCTCCTCTTGCATTATGGATGAGTGTGTCAGGCTGGGGAGCACTGGGCAGCAGTGCTGACCTTCTGTGCAGGTTGCTCGCCATTTTGCCTCCCACAATCCAGTTGCTACTCTGTCTTCCTAGGCTTTGAGTCTCCCCCATGTCCAGACTAATCTCCCAACCTGTGAGAGGAGTTCACAGGGCACAGGAACATTTTCTCCTTCTCAGCTCTCTCCCTGGGTTCAGGCCCCATCCCAATTCCTTTTTCTCTCTTTTCTCCTTTCGTCCTATCTAGTTTCATAGGGGTTTTCTTACTCTTTTGGAAGTCTGAAGTCTTCTGCCAGCATTAAGTAGATGTTCTATACAAATTGTTCTACTTGTAGATGTATTTTTCACGTTTTTGTAGGAGATAGGCTCCACATCCTACTCCTCTGCCATCTTGATCCCATCCCTCTACATGCTTTTTAAGTGTAAATGTTCACAGAACATTTACCAAATATCCTATATTCTGGGCCACAACACTAATCTCAATATATTTTAGAAGTCCGAAGTCATACTAAGCATATTTTTTATCACAATGCAGTTAAATTTGAAATCAATAACAGAAGGTCCTCTAGAACACACCCGCAAATATTTAAAAAACTAAATAACAAACTTCTAAATAACCAATGGGTAAAAAAAAAAGATAATTAAGGGAAATTTAAAATGTTTTAAATAAATGACAATGAAAACACCACATATCAGAAATCCTGGGATTACACTAAAGCAGTACTTATGGTGAAATTCATAGCACTAAATGCCAAGTTCTTATACCAGTGATCACTTATTATTTTTCTTAAAAGAAGAGCAAAGTAAACCAAAGTAAACAAAAGAAAGAAAATAATAAGTATCAAAATAAAAATCAATGGACTAAAAAACAAAAACAAAATAGAGAAAAATCAATGAAACTGAAAGCTGATTCTTTGCAACATTAGTAAAACTAAGAAAGCTCTAGTCTGTCTGATCAGGAAAAATGAAAGAAGAAATAGATAACCAATATTTGGAATGGGAGAAGCAACATCACTACAGATTATACATACATTAAAAAGCTATTAAGGGAATGTTTTAGCAATTTTATGGAAATAAACTTGACAATTTAGATAAAATGAACAAATTCTTTGGAGGACACCACATAACAAAGCTTAATAAAGCTAAATATATAATATAAGTATACTAGTAATTATTAAAGAAATTGAATTTGTAGTTACAGACTTTCCCATAAAGAAGTCTTCAGGTTTATATTGCTTGACCTGTGAATTATATCAAAAAATACTTAACAGCAACTCTTCATAAACTTTTCCAAAAAATACAAGAGGAGAGAATACTTCTCGACTTATTCAATGAATCTATTGTTACCCTTATACTAAAACCAGAAAAAGACATCATAATAAAACTATAGACCAATATCCTTAATGAATACAGTCACAAACATCCTCAAAAAAATACTAGCAAATCAACCCAAGCAACATTTAAAATAACTATACAACATGGCAAGTGAGATTCATCCCAGGAACGCAAGGCTGGTTCAACATACTAAAATCAATCAGTGTATTACACCATGATAAGAGGACACAGAACAAAAACCATATGACAATCAAGAGACACGGAAAAATCATCTGGGAAAATCCAGTAATCATTCATGGCAAAAACACTCATTGAGCTAGAAATAGAAGAGAACATCCTCAATCCGATAAATGGCTTTTATATAAAAAAATTAATACCATACTCAAAGGTAAAAGAGAATAATTTCCCCTTAAGATAAGGAATAAGACACAGATGTTTGTTCTCATCACTTCCACTTAATTTTGAAAAGAGGTTCTGACCAGTGTAATAAGAAAAAAAGGTATTCATATTGGAATAGAAGAAATACATTTATTTTCATTCATAGATGACATGGTCTTGAATAAAAAATGCCAAGGAACTCACAAATGAACTATTAGAGCTCATAAATGAGTTTATCCAGGTTTCGGTATACAAGGTCAATACAAAAAAAATCAACTGTGCTTTTATATGTTAGCAATAGTGAATAGAAAATTGAAGTGTAAAAAATACAGTTTATAATAACATACAAATATTAAATACTTTGTGATAAAGCTGACAAAAGATGCATTAGACCTGCTCTCTGAAAACTGTAAAATATTGCTGAGAGAAATTAAGTACCTAAGTAAATGATGAAATAGACTTTTTCACAAGGTTGGAAGGCTTAACATTGTTAAGATGGCCATCCTCCCCAATTAGATTCAACACTCTCTCAACTGAAACCTAAGAAATCTTTTCGGTAGAAACTGACAAGCTGATTTGAAAATTCATATGGAAACACAAAGGCTCTAGATTAGCTAAAACAAATTTGGAAGACAACCACTACCTTACTTCAAGACTTATTATAAAGCTACTATAACCAGGAAAGTGTGGCGTTGCTAAAAATATAGACAATAAATTAATGTAACAGAATAGAGAGTCTGGAAATAGACACATATATGTGGACAACTGATTTTTGACAAAGTAACAAAGCAATTTGTTAAAGAAAGAATATTTTCAATAAATGTTGCTAGGACAACTGGATGTGCAAATGCAAAAACATGAACTTTTATTCATGTCTTCCACCATATACAAAATCAACTCAAAATTGATCATAGACTTAAATGTAATATCAAAATCTATTAGATTTCTAGAAGACAATATTGTATAAAATCATTGTGTCCTGGCGTTATGCAAATATTACTTACATACAACACAAAAAGTAACCCATAAAATAAAAAATGATAAAATGGATGTTATCAAAATTAAAAGTAAAAAAAAAAATCTGTTCTGTGAAACCCACTGTTAAGAGAATGAAAACACAAGCCACCAACTGGGAAAAAAATATTTGTGATGCATATAGCTGCTAAAGAACTTGAATCCAGAATAGATAAAGAACCTTCAAAATTCAACAAGAAGAAAATGAACAACTCAATTAAAAAATTGGTAAAGGTCTGAACATTATTTCACAAAAGAAGATATGTGATGGCAAATAAACACATGAAAGGATGCTCATCTTAATTAGTCATTAGGGAAATGTAAATTAGAACCACAGTGAGATACTACTATACAACATTAGGATGGTTAAATTGTTTTTAAATGACTACAGCAAGTGTTAGAAAGGATGTGAAGGAACTGGAATTCTCAAATACTCCTGGTGGGAATGTAAAATGCCTCAACCAGTTTGGAAAACAATTTGGCAGTTTCTTAAAAAGTTAAGTGTACACCTACCTTATGATCCAGTCATTCCTCTCCTGACTATTTACCCATGAGAAATGAAAGCCTATGTTCATGTAAAGACTTGTATATGAATGTTTATAGTAGCATTATTGGTAATAGCTAAAAACCTGGAAACAACCTAAGTTTCTATCAACAGATAAATGGAAAAACAAATTCTAGTGCATTTGTACAATGAAATACTACATAGCAATAAAAGTGAATGATAATACATGTCACAATATATTTGAATCTCAAAATAATTATGCTTAGTGGAAAGAATCCAGACCCAAAATAGTACATACCATGTGATTCCCTTTATATAAAACTCTAGAAAATTCCAACTAATCTGTAGTGACAGAAAGCAGATCAATGGTTGCCTGTGTCAGGAGGAGCGGAAAGGAGGGGTTAGAAAAAGGGACAAGATAAAACTTTTCAGGATGATGGAGATAGTCACTACCTTCACTGTTGTGATGCTCTCATTAAGATTTTATATTATATATATTTAAGTATATGCAGTTTATTGTACATTAATTATATCTCAATAAATCCATTTAAAAGATGAAGGAAAAAACTGCAACAAAAGAAAGTAAATTGTTGATATTTTTACCTAGAATTGTACAACCTTCATAGTTCAATTCAAACACTTGCCCATACAGCTCAAGTATTAGTAGGGAGTGTTTTTAAGGTCTCAAATCACTACAACTCTCTCCCTCTAGGAAAATATAACAAGTAAAGTTCATGACCCAGCTATGTTTTCCAGTGCTGGACAGAACCACAACTATTTCCCCTATTTCTACTCCCCTGCACAGTTCCATATGTCTTCAGCTTTTGTTAGTCTGCAAATATTTACTAAGCATCTAGTATGTACAAGACACTGCACTAGGCAGGGGCAAGAGTAGGGGTTTCAGATATGAGAGTGCATAAAACATGGTCCCAGCCCTTAAAAAGCTCTCGTGGTAAATAGGTCAAAACAACATCCAGCATCTAAGTGTGAAATCGGCAATGTTTGTTTTCTATGCTCTAGTGCCCTTCTGCTCTCTTCCTCGTTCTTCTTATGAGAGAAAAGATTGACCAGATATGGGTTAGCCATCCTTTAGAGTCAATAAACCTCTGGCAGGGATTAAGATAGTGCCTGTTTACTTACTCCCTGAAACTGCTGGGAGCCAAGGAGCCTGGGAAACTAGAGCCTTTCCTGCTTTTTTGGCTCTTGCCTGAATTTACAGCCTTATCAGAATCCTTCTTCTCAATCTGCCTGAAAACATTAAGATTCTGTGAATCTAGAGTGTGCTGAAAACTCCACCTGGGTTTTCACCTCCTCATGTATCTGGGTTTTCCCAGATCCATACATATACTGCAGAATCACCCCTTACCCCTGCAATGCCTTCCCTTCCTCCTCTGTGGTCTTCCCAGGAAACCTTCCCACACCAATCACCTGGTCCAGAATTAGTGGTGCTAGGAGTCCTTTAGATACCCTGGGTTGGTTTTTTTGGAAGAGGAGAGAGTAATCAGGAAGGGAGGCCAAGGGTTCTGAGATAATATGAAGGGGTTAGAAATGCCAGGTGCTGCAGCCCAAAGTCTACAGACAAACAAAAACCCTTCAAAACAAAAAACTAGGCATTTCAACCAGCTATATGTCAAAGTATGAAGAATTAGTCATTTACATTGACTTCCTAATGTATGCCTCCCCATGATGATAAAGCACAGTTATTTCTATGCACATGATTCAATATGTATCAGAATAACAACATTTTTTTGGTCTTTTTGCCTTTTCTAGGGCCACTCCTGTGGCACATGGAGGTTACCAGGCTAGGGGTCGAATCAGAGCTGTAGCCACTGGCCTATGCTAGAGCCACAGCAATACGGGATCCGAGCTGCATCTGCGACCTACACCACAGCTCACGGCAATGCCGGATCCTTAACCCCCTGAGTGAGGCCAGAGATTGAACCCACAACCTCATGGTTTCTAGTCGGATTTGTTAACCACTGCGCCATGACAGGAACTCCAGAATAACTTAGTTTTAAGCTGCATTTTATCACAACACCAAACTCCGTTCATAAATACTCAAGTTCCAAAGTAGTTGCTTCTATATAACTTTTTTTTTAAGACACATTTACTTAGGACACAAGGACATGGTGTCATAACCTGATAATGTTCGAACCATAAAAGAAACCCTTGTCATTTTTGAAGGTTAATAAGTTGAAAAGGTATGGTAAATCCAGAAAGTCTTTTCCTCGACTTCATTAAACAACTGCCTTTCGATACTGTACAAAATGAGTTTGGGGACAGAGAAAAGTCTATCTCTTCAATGAGTTTTTGGCACTTGAAGGGTCCTCATCTTATAATTAGGGTCTTCTCATCTTCCCAACATACGTATACCTTTCTAAATTTTAAACCACTGGTTACTTTCACCTTGAGGAAAGTCTCTGCAGTCATGATATCCCTAGGGAGAAGGGTGGCCACCAAGGCATAAGTGTGTCTAGGCAAAAGAATATCCCTTTCCTCCAAAGCTACTCCTGTCTCTAGAGCACCTGAGAAAATGTATACTACTCTTCAAATAATTCTGATTCTTTTGGTGGTGGGGGGTACTGGAAGACTCTCTGACATTTAGAGAAGTATCTCTGACAGAAAGGGGGAAGGCAAAGTTACTATTATGGTTGGAGTGTGATTCCCAAAAGCCTGGGCATTCTGGAAACCCGAGTAAGTTTGAGGTCACTGTATCATGGATTCCAGTACAGAGCAAACTCCTAAATTAGCCTATTGTGTGCATCCTAACTTTAGATGCCAGGGTCAAGTACCCTTTGAGTAGACGCTAGTCTGTATCTAACATTTTAAGCCATTTTTTTGCTCCTTTTTTTAAACCTGGTCTTTTTTCCCCCTCCATTACATTCTTTCTGTAAGTTTATTTGGGAAAAATGATTCTGGGCCTTCAAAAAGCTTTACTTAAAAAGAGGGAAATAGCACTGTTTTTTTCACATTGTGCTATATGTACCATGTCCTAACATTTTCTAGAGTTAACCAAGACCAATGAGTTCCATCCCTGGAGTCATCATGTTTTCCATATTTGAAGTTGTTCAGAGAATAAGCATCACATTCCACTTTAGGAGACCCATTCTATTATTTACCAAAGTTCATGGACTTCCTGTGTGGCTCGCAGCATAACTATTACTTACCAAAGTTCAGTGCAGTACAGAGGGTTGAAATGAACACTGGCTTAGTGTTAAGCTCCCTGAGCCTCACTTTCCTCATTTGTAAATCAAGAGGGTTGGACTACATCTCTAAAACTAGACTCTTTATCATTCTTTCTATTTCTGACATTTTATGATTTTAAATTAACTTATTTACTCATTCAGCCATCAAATATTTACTAAGCATGTACCATGTGTCAGACACTCCATTGGCAGGGGTAGGGTGGGGGTGTCAGATACAGGAGTGAATAAGATATGGTCCCAGCTCTTTAAAAAGTTCTGGTGGGATTTCTTTTCATGCCACTTTAAAGGCCTTGAACCTTTTTGGGGGGATGAGGAGCCACTGATAGGTTTATTGGGGTGGGGGTGGGAAGAATGGGTTTTACTCACGTTTAGCAAGCCAACCCACCTCAGTAGAAACAACTGAAGAGTCTGTTGCAGTGGTTCCAGACAAAGGTGAGGAGGGCATGAGCTAAGGAGGATGGAGAAGAAGGGATTCATTCAACAGCTCTAGTCATCAATGTAAAATCAGTAAATCCTGAAGGCCTCTTAAGTGCATAGAATTGTTACCAATATGAAGCATGCAAAATAATATGTCTGCCTTTGACTTCATTGCTTGAGGAGATAGTTACATACTCCTTTGGAAAGTCAAGCAAAGAGTTCACTGTGGAGTAATGAGGCTAGGAGAAATAGTTTGTAAGGTGGGAAAGTGATTGAAGCCAGTGGTGATGATTAATTCCTCTCCTTCCAAAGTAGATACAAAGTACTGTAATGAGAAGTGCAGGAGAGGAAGGAAATGTGCACTAATTGGAGTAGTCAAATAAGACTTCATAAAGGAAGGGGTTGGCAAATTTGCAATAGGGGAATAAATACATGAAGCCAACAAGGCAAAGCTTGAGAGCACCAAGTGATTTGTTTGTGGAATAGCATGTGGTTGAGTCAGAGAGTAGTACGGAATACATGGTACAACTATAATTGCAGATAAGGTTGGATTAGATAGGTTGAAGTCAAATCTGGTAAGTTGCCCAAAACCATGCTGATAGTTAAGACTTTATTCTGAATGTAGTCAGAAGTTGTTGAAAATTTTTAAGCAAGAAGAGACAATCTGACATGGGATATAGAAAATGAATTTGATGGCAATGTGGAAGGGAACTGAAGTAAGGAGAGAGGAGGGAGGCCAATTAGAAAGCTGTTGTAGTGTATTATGTATGATCATTCTGCCCTATTGGTTTCCCTTCTTGCACAAGCGCATGCGCACGCACACACACACACACACACACACACACACACACACACACACACACACACCATGTACTTCTCTATTCCCTGGGTCACTGGTGAAACAGGATTTTTATCTGTCTGGGACCTAAATACAATTTCAGCAGTTTCAGGTGGGCTGAAATCACCACTCAGTACTCCTTTCTTGATCTTGGCACACAGGAAACTTTTCTTTTGGTGCTGATTCAAGGCACCTAGCATCTTCCCAGTACCATTCAGTTGAACTTTCCATTGTGATTGGCTGAGAGCTCAGAGTCAGCCATACATTTGCTTGGCATGAAATGATCTCACCCCACTCCTTTCCTGGGATGTCCAAGAATTTTTTTTCCCTAATATTTACACAAAATACCATATTTGCAACTTCAGATCCATGATCTCTAGGAGAACAGGTCTGAAAACCACAGTGATTTCTAGATAAAAGGTAGTCATTACAGGTACCTAAGAACTGGAGTGGCATTCACGCAGCTAGTCCAATTAGCTAAGGATGGGGAAAATTCTCTTCCCCAGAACAGCCTCCCTTTGATTTCCTAGAATGTCAAAGCTAAAGAGTTCCTTAGAGATCATTCTCCTACAAATGAGGTGGCTGAGACCTAGAGAGAACAAGTAGATTTTCCTAGATTACCTTGCTAGTGACAGAACTGGGACTAGATGCATTTTCTTAAGCTCCAGGTCAGTCTTCTTTTCATTATACTTAAATCTCACGGCAATATTATTCTGATCCCTGTTGCTGCACCCTAGAGAAAATTTTGCTCTCATGTGGCTATTTTTCAGGAAATTGAAAATCTAAAGATAAGGAAGATTAAGAGACCTATAAGAGTGATTAATCAGCTACTCAGAATTTCAAAAGAAAGTAATAAGAAGTAACACCTTGAAGATTACAGAGTGCCCAAGGGCATACCACCAATGGCAATAAAATACTTTAAAATATTCATTGTATTTATGGAATACATTTTGATGTTCCTAAAACTTGTCTTTTATTGGTTTGTTTTTATCGGTCTCAGCAATTCAATTATCACTTTTAATTAAAATTTTTATTTTGAGATAACTGTAGATTATCATGCAGCTATAAGAAATAATACGGAGAGATCCAAATTACACTTTATTAAGTTTTCCTAATGGTAATATCTTGAAAACTACAGAACAATATTGCAGGATATTGACATTGATACAGGCAAGACACAAACTATATCACCACTAGGATTCCTTATATTGCCCTTTTATTGCCACACCCACTTCCCTCCCACCCCCCGGTTCCATAACTCCTGGCAACCACTAATCTCCATTTATGTAATTTTGCCATTTCAGAAATATGTAAATGGTATCTTACAATATGTAACCTTTTGGGATTTGCTTTTTCACTCAGCATAGTTCTCCAGAGGCTCACCCAGATCGTTGTATGTATCAAGAGTTTGTTCTTTTTTATTGCTGAGTAGTATTCCCTGGTAGAGATGTACCACAGTTTGTTTATCCATTCACCCTACTGAAGGGGATCTTGGTTATTTCCAGTTTGGGGCTGTTAAAAATAAATCTGCCATGAATATTTGTGCACAGAATTTGTGTGAATATAAGTTTTCACTGCTCTGGGATAGAAGCTCAGGTACACAATTGCTGAATCATATAGTAGTTGCATATTTAGTTTTTTAAAAACTGCCAAACTGTGTTCCAAGTGGCTGTACCACTTTCCAGCAGCAATGTATGAGTGGTACAGTTTCTCTGAATCCTTACCAACATTTTTGTGTTGTCATTATACTCTGTTTTAGCCATTGTTGTGGGTTTGTAGTTATATATTATTGTGGTTTTAATTTGCATGTTGAACATCTTTTCAATGTGCTTACATCCTATATGTATAGCCTCTTCAGTTAAATGATTCTTCATTTTTTTTTGCCAATTTTCTTTTTTTTTCTTTTTCTTTTTTTTTTTTTTACCTGGAGTGGAGACGTTTATTGACAAAACAGAGACTGGGCTGGGCTTACAGCCTCTGCTCCTGGTTAAAGGGTAAGTGCCCGTGGGGGGGGCAGCACAGCCTTGGCCTTGTATTCCCACGGCTCCGGAAGTGCGTCTCAGGCCAACCTCAGGCACTGGGAGCATACTGCAGCACCAGTCTGTCAAAGTCGTTTTCCTTGGCATGGTACTCCTTGATGAAGGGGTGGGTCCTGTGGGCGTCCTTCAGCTGGGACAGGTAGCGGTTTGTCACCTCAGGAGGCTTCCCCAGATGCTGGGACAGGACAATGAGGTTGATCAGTGTCTCTGGGTGGCTGCTGTCCACAGCCAGGTTGACCCAGGCGGTGGCCAGCTGGGTGAGGGTGGCATCCTCGTCCTGGTCCTGCATTTTCTTCAGCTCTTTCCGGGCGAGGTCCAGGCGGTCTAGCTTCAGCAGGATCTGCACCGTCATGGCCATGCACTCCAGGCTGTCCCCTTGGTGCAGGGTGCGCAGGGCGGCGTCCGGGTTCTGGTCATGGAAGTAGATGGAGGCAGCCATGAGCAGGAAGGTGGTGTTGGTCACGTCCACGCTCCGGCTCATCTCCCGGTCCAGCTCGGCCACAATCGCATCCCGCCGGCTGTCGCTAGCCAGGTACTCAGCAAACATGCGGATGGCCTGGAGCTCAGGTGACGAGGAGGGCTTGATCTCTTCGAGGACCACGCCGAACTTCCTCTGTTCGAGGTATGCTCTGTACAGGAAGACATCCCTTTCCACATCTCTCTCGGGGCTTGATGGCTTCACCCGCTGAGCCTCGTTGATGCACTGTTGGTAGCTGCCAATGTAAAAGGCATTCTTTACGTCGAACAACTCGTCTACTTCCCCGGAGCCGCCGGAGGCCGGGCCGGGTGCCGGTGGCGCCATGTCGCTTTTTTTTTTGCCAATTTTCTAATTGGATTGTTTGTTTATCGTAAAGTTTAGAAAATTTGTTATAAGTTCTGTACATGAGTCCTTTGTTTGCTATTTGATTTGCAAACATATTCTCCCAGTCAGTGACTGGTCCTTTCATCCTCTTCACAGGGTCTTTCTCAGAGCAAAATATTTTTAATTTGGTAAGGCCTAATTTATTAATTTTCCTTTTCTGAGTTTTGCTTTTAGCATCATGCCTACAAACTTTTTGCCAAGCCCCAGATCCTGAAGATTTTCTTTTATGTGTTTTTTTTTCTTAAAAATTTTATAGTTTTACAGGTTACATTAAAGTTCATGAACAATTTTGAGTTAATTTTTGTATGAGGTGTAAGACTTAGGTTCTTTTTTATGTCTTTTTTTCTATGGATGTCTACTTGCTCCAGTACCATTTGCTGACATTGATTGCTTTTGCATTTTTGTCAATAATCAGTTGGGCATGTATGTGTGGGTCTATTTCTGGCTTCTCAAATTCGTTCCAGGATTCTATCACCCTTTCAATATCATAATCTTGATTACTGTAGCTATATATTGTCTTGCAATTGGGTAGAGTCATTACTCCCACTTTAGTCTTATTGTTTTCAAAATTGCTTTAGCTGTTCTAGTTCTATTGTTTTTCTAAATAAAAGTCAGAATAATCTTGTCCATATTTATAAGAAATCCTGTTGGAATTTCAAGAAGAATTATATTAGACCTGTATATTAATTTGAGGAGAACTGACATCTTTACTATGTTAACTCTATCAAGCCATGAACACAGCATACCTCTCCATTTATTTAGATCTTTGGATTCTTTCATCAGCTTTTTGTAGCTTTCAGTATACAAGTTCTATACATATTGTATTAGATTTACACATATTTAATAAATATTTTTTAAATATTTCATTTTTGAGCAATTGTAAAAGGTATTATATTTTGAGTTTTGATGACTTCATGTTTATTGCTAATATACAGAAATTCCAATAATTGATTTTAGTATGTTTGTCTTTGTCTTATACTCAATGATTCTGCTGAACTTATTAGTTCTAGGATACTTTTTGTAGATTCTTTGGGATTTTTTTTTTAAATAGCCACACCCACAGCATATGGAAGTCCCTGGGCCAGGGATCGAATCTGAGCTGCACCTGTGACCTACACCACAGCTGCGGCAATACCAGATCCTTTAATTCACTGCATTAGGCTGGGGATTGAACCTGTGCCTCTGCAGTGACCTCAGCCACTCTACTCAGATTCTTAACCCACTGTGCCACAGCAGGAACTCCCCTTGGGAATTTTTATGTAGACAATCATGTCATCTTCGAAAAGCAAAAGTTTTTTCTTCTAATCCCTATGTTTTATATTCTTTTCTTGCTTTATTGCACTGGTTAGAACTTTCAGCATTATGTTTATTAAGAACAGTGAGAATGCACATCCTTGCCTTGGTCTATAGAGGGAAAGCAGTCATTCTTTCATCATTCACTATGATGTTAGCTCTAGTGTTTTTAGATGATCTTTATGTTGAGGAAGTTCCCTTTCATTCCTATTTTTCAGGGAGATATTATCACGAATAAATGCTGAACTTAGTCACAATTTTTTTCTGCATAGATTGATATGATCCTATGATTTTTCTTATTTAGCCTATTAATATTGCAGACTTTATACAGTGATTTATTTTCTAACATGAACCAGCCTTGCACCCCTGGAATAAATCCCATTTGGTTATAGGATATAATTCTCATTACATATTGCTGAATTCTAAACATTTTGTTAAGGATTTTTGCATCTATATTCACGAGGAATATTTCTTGAGTTTTTCTATTTGTACTGTCTGTCTGGTTTTGGTATTGAGGTAATAATAGTTTCATGATATTAGCTTCTATTTTCTGCAAGAGATTATGTAGAATTGGAGTTAATTCTAAGTGTTGGTAGAATTCTCCAGTGAAACCATTTGGTCAGGAGATTTCTTTTTGAGAGATTAAAACTAGGAATGAAATTTACTTAACGGCAAATAGGGTTATTTAAATTATATATTTAATAGCAAGTTACGGTAGTTTGCATTTTTTTTTTAGGGATGATCTGTTTCATCTAAGTGTGTAGGGTTAGTTATAGAATTCTCTTATTACACTTTGATACCTGCATTGTCTACAGCAATATTCCCTATTTTATTCCTTATATTGGTAAGTCGTGTTTTATCTTATTTTTTCTTTGTCAGTCTTGCTAGAGGTTTGTCAATTTTTTTGATCTTTTCTAAGAAACACGCCTTTGTTTTACTGATTTTCTCTACTATTTTTGTTTGTAATTTATTTATTTCTGCTCTTTTATTTATTATTTTCTTTTTTTTTTTCTGCTTCCTTTGAGTTTATTTTGCCATTTCTTTACTAGGTAGAACTTATATTATTGACTTCAGACTTTGCCTCTTGAGAAATATGGGCATGTAGTGCTATAAATTCTCTTCTCAAAATTGCTTTAGCTATGTCCCATAAATTTGTATATGTATGTTTTCATTTCATTCAGTTCAATGTATTTTTAAATTTCCCTTGATGCTTCTTCTTTGACTCATGCGTTATTTGGAAGTGAGCTCTTAAGTTTCCATGTGTTTGGAAATTGTCATGTTAATTTTCTAGTTTGATTTCGTTGTGGTCAGTGAGCATACTCTACATGATTTCAACTGTTTCATGTTTGTTGAGGTTTGACTTATGGCCCAGGATATGGTCTAGTTTGGAAAATGTTCTGTGGGATCTTGAAGAGAATATGTATTTAGAATGTGTATTCCGCTGTTATTGTGTGGAATGTTCTATAAATGTCAATTAGACCGCATTGATTGATGGTGTTAAATTCTTCTATGTCTTTGTTGATTTTTGGTCTAGTTATCCCATCAGTTGTTGAGAGGGGAGTGTTAAAGTCTCAAATTTGTCTACATCTTCTTTCAGTTTTTTCATTCTGTCAGTTTTTGCTTCACATTTTTGCAGTTCTGTTTCTTGGTGCATATACATTTAAAATTTCTATGTCTTACTGATGGGTTGAAACTTTTATCATTTGTAATGTCTCTCTCTGTCACAGGTAATTTTATTTCCTCTGAGGTCTACTTTACCTGACATTAATGCAGTCATTCTTGCCTCTTTAACTAATGTTAGCATGGTATACCTTTTTCCATCCATCTACTTTCAGCTTGCCTAAATTGCCTTAATTTACGTGAGTTTTCTGTGGACTACATATGGTTGAGTCATGTTTTTTAATTAACTCTTCCACTTTATTTTAATTGGTATACTTGATTATTTACAATTAATGTAATTATTGATTTGTTAGAGCTTATGTCTGCCTAGTTGCTTTGTGTTTTTTTGTTTGTTCTGTTTTTCTTTTCTGCATTTTCTTTTTCCTGCCTCATTGTGGGTTATTGGAGTACACATTTATATCCATATTAGACAGTGTTATAGTTATTCACATCAAACATAATTAGAAAACTCAAGATAAAAAGAAAAGCCTACTTTATTTACCCATATTTGTGCTCTTTCTTTTGTTTTATCTTCCTTAAGTTGAAAATTTCCTTCTTTTATTGTTAGTGTTCTATGTAGAGAATTTCTTTTCGCCATTCTTTTAAGGTAGGGCTACTGGCAACAAATTCTCTTAGTTTTCCTTCATCTGAGAATGTCTCAATTTCTCCTTCATTCCTAAAGGTTATTTCTATCAGATACAGGAATCTGAATTGACAGCTCTTTTCTTTCAATATTTAAAAAAAAAGTTGTGGCACTTCTGGTCTCTACGATTTAAGAAAAATCTGTGTTATTCAAATTATTAATCTCCTATAAGTAAGGTATCATTTCTCTCTCATTGCTTTCAAGATGCTTATTTTTTTTACTTTAAATTTTCAGAAGTTTGACTATGATGTGTCTTGGTGTGGATTTGTTTTTTTGGGGGGGTAGGGGTTCACTTCTTGAACATGTAGTTTTATATCTTTTGCCAAGTTTGGCAAATTTTGAATTTTATTTTTTGAGTTCTTTTTCCATCTTGCCCACTTTTTTTCTCTCCTTTGAGACACCCATAGCATAACTATTAGGTCTGAGACTCTGCTCACCGTTTTTTCCCTGGTTATTTTCTCTCTGTTGTCAGATTAGGCAACTTCTATTTTTCTCTCTTTAGATTCATTGATTCTTTCCTTCGTTCCCTCCATTTTACTGTTCTGATCATTCAGGTGGGTTTTTTCCTTGTTTTTGGTAATTAGATTTTTAAGTTTTCCAATTTTCATTTGGTTCTTCTTCATATCTCCTATTTCTTACTGAGGCTTTCTATTTTTTTGCAAGAGTCTATTTTTTCATTTCTTTCAAGCATGTAAGTATTTGAATGTTGAAGAATTTTTATGAAGCTGATTTGAAATATTTGGTAGATAATTTTAATATTTCTGTCATCTTGGTGTTGGGACCTATTGATTGTCTTTTTAAAAAGAACTTTATTGAAGTATAATTGACATTCAAATGACTGTACAAATTTAATGAGGACACTTTGATGAGCTTTGGTATATGTAAACATCTGTGGTAGTATTTCATTCAGATTTAGTTTTTTTTTTTGGTTCTTGGTATGATAAGTAATTTTGTATTGAAAACTAAATATTGGGGCTATTATTATATGAGATTCTGGATCTTATTTAAATCTGCTTTATCTTGTTTCTACAGAGTGTTCTAGCCGAGAAGAGGAATGTACCTTGTTACTGCCAGCTACTGCCAGCTGCCTCTTTCCCTACTCAGCCTCTTTTCTTTTCCTAATTTTTTATTGTGGTAAAATACACATAACTTAAAACTTATAATCTTAATCATTTCTTTTAGTTATTATAAAATATTGGCTATATTCCCTATGTTGTACAATACACCCCTGTAGCTTATTTTATACACAATCCTACTTGGCCTCTTTTGACATTCAAGTACGGCTTCCTCATTATTGTTGCATGGTAGTGGCATTTTTTAGCTCCCTACTACTGATATACCATTGATTGGGAGGGGTAAGAGTGCCTCATTACTACTCTCCACATGGCATCTAATGACACCATGAGGTAGAGCGGCCTTATGACTGCTGGCTAATACTGATAGCTGTTACTCTTCACTAGGCTTCCTCTGACAATACCATAGACAGGGAGGGGGCAAAGTGCCTCATTGCTGCTAACAGGGGTGGATGTCCAGGTTCCCCATGCAGTCTCCACTTACACTGTGGGGGAGGTAAGGACTTGACCTTGTTACCAGCTGGCAGTGATAAAAGTCCTAACTCCCTATTTTGCCTTCTCTGACTTTAGCCTCTAGGTGAGAGTGTTGTGCTGCCTGATTACAGACTCGAGGGAGAAGTAGACTCCATTCTTGTCCTTTACTAGCATGGATAGAGGTGGGGCCACCGTTTTATCTTTAGCGTTTAGCTGGAGTAGAACAGTTATTATTACCTAAAATGTTTTCTATCTTGTTAGGCTTTCCCTTTCTTGGCCATTTGGCTATAAAGAGGCTTTTGCAAGAACCTTTTTGTTTTTAACTGTAGGCATTTTCCAGTTGAAGGTTTCTTTCAGTTCCATGTCTGTGATATATGAGGAAAACCCAGGGAATTCGCCATCGTGTCATTCTTTGAGTCCTAAGTTTCCTAGCCAGTCTGCTTTCTTCTATTTCTGTCTTCTCACCTTAATTTCATACATAATGTCCAGGGTTTACTTGTACTTAATTGGAAGGAATAGAAGAAAGTAAATCTACTCCATCTTCCCACCATCAGAAGTAATAAAATATCTGTTTTAACAAAATTCAATTTTCACGTGTGTGTGCATGCACACGAATATATGCCCTTTTTCCTTTTGGTGGATTTTCCTGGGCCTCTGCCATCCATGGAGTGTCCTAGAGTCCAATGGCCCTATACTGAAAAATGTTCTTGCTTCTGAATTAATACCATTAATAATTCTAAAGAAAATCTTATTTATTTGTCCCAAGAAGGCACATTACAATGGCATAAGACAGTATTATAGAGTGCTTAGGAACACAAACTCTGGAGCCAGACATTTTGGGTCTGAGTCTCAATTTTGTCACTATGTGATCTTGGACAAGTTATTTCACCATTCTATTCCTCAGTTTCCTTATCTCTTATATGGGAGAAATAATAGGACTTATAAAGTATGAATAAGCTAATTTCTATAAAACATTTAGAAAAATATTTGGTTTATTATTGGCCAAAATAAGAAATAATTCAAAGTGTTATGCCTGCATTCTACACCACTAAGAGGGATTTTTTTTCTTGCCTTACCTCCTAAGCTTTGAACCCTGCTAACCTCTCCACTCATCTCACACCATTATCTTTTATTTTTCTATATTCCACCTGCCCTGAATTTTGTTCAATTTCTCAAACATATCACATGCTCTTTCAATTCTAGGCCTCCCTCCACACTATGTTACTCATGCTTCATATTTCAGAGAGACCTGTTCCCGAGTCACAGACTAGTTTACATCTCTCTTCTTTGTGCTCCCACAGCACCTTGCGATTCCTCTATCATTTGTACCCTTGACCTCAAGCGACTTCAGACCCATCAGAGGATAACCTCTGGTCCCTTGTGCCTTTAACTTATGCCTCATGCTGTAAGCAACAGTTTATGATAATAACAGTTCTGAAGCTAGTAAGATTGGGGCTGTACACAAAGAGTTTGAGATAGATTTGAGCACAGCTTTGAGTATACAAATTTATACAGGAACTTGGAGAACTCAACTGGGCAAAAAAGACAAAATATAAAAGGAACCTCATTAAATATGCTTTATAATTTCATTTTAAATGCAGCTTTTTAGTCTTTAAACTTTTAAAAATAACTTCCCATATAACAACAGTTTAGTTATACAGAAAGATGTTCTAAGTGGAGAAATTTATTATTGACATGCAAAGCCTGAAATTAAGACTGAATAAATGCTGACTTGGCAAGCCAACTCTAAAAGGTTGCCAACAACTGGCTTAGATGCCAGAAGATCCAGTGTATGGCCTTCAGTTACCAATAATCCCCATTGCCTTATGCTTCCTATCCTGGAGGTCATGCGTGATTGGAGCCCATTGGTCCTTTACTTCAGGCTCTTTCTCTACATCTTTCCTTCACCTTTAATCTTTCTGCCCCTTCGTCTATCCTTGTTGGCCTTTTTATAAATATCTAATCCATCTTTTCTTGTGTCCCACCCCCTTCCAAGGCCAGTTTGTTCTTTTCTTTGAATGCATGCTGGAGGCAGATAAAATATGCAGCAACTGTTCGTTACCAAAACTTGATATTTCTCCCTTAGTGTCTCCTGTATATGACATTGGATTCCCACTGTGACCATGATTGGTCCGGCACCCATTATCTAATCATTTTCTTGCCTCAAGTATCGACCTTGTCCAATACATTCTGAATGCCACTGCCAAAATCATCCTACTACATGGTACTTTTTATCATGCCATTTTATGCTTTTGCCTCCATGATTCGGCAACAGCTTTAATCTGCTTTCAATTCCCACCACAATCTGGTTCCAATTCGAGTCTTACCCAGAGCATGAGACCTGGACATAGTATAGCATTTTTGTAAGTTTCCTATAGAAGTTTCTAGATTATACCTTTTTAACCCTCACTCAAAACCTTCTCCCTTTTTAAACCATTTTAGATATACCACTTTCTCTCCACCTTTTTGGTTGCCTCTTCTCCCTTCCAAGATGCACATATACACATGTTCATCCAGAACTTTAACACTTGACTTATAATGCTCCTCACTACCCCAAGTCCTGTTGAATGTGGCTGAAATAGTTAGTACTCCCCAAATATTTCACTGGCTCCCTTACATTTCTTAACTTCCCTTTCAGTAATCAGAGCCATATAAATTTTACTGACCAATGAACTGTGAGCTGAAATGATATCTGTTACTTCTGAGTTGATGTAGTAGATAAGAGTCAATAGGCCTAGTCCATCTCTTCTCTTTTCCTGCTGTAGCAACCTTGGAATCTTTGTGTTGATTTGGAAATATTTCAATATGACGGGAACCTTAATCTTAAATTACTGGATAGAGGTGAATGCTTACCAACCTATCAGACTTTACATGAGTGCAAGACAAATCTCTGTTGTGTTAATCTGCTGATATTTCCAGGTTTATCTGTTGTTACAGCTAGCATTAGTTACCCTAATTCACTTGATAACTTCAACAATGTAGCCTCACAATTTCTTGAGCTCACTCAACTTCAACAAATATCACCTCTACTCCACTTTAGCAATTCAGTAACCACATTTTAGAATTCATCATCTTATAGAACTCATCTACTTTTAGAAACGTGATTCAGATATCTTACACTCTGGTAAATCACCCTTATCTTCCTCCACTCAATCTTCCCCACTCCTTCTAAACCTGTTCTTCAATATCTTTGAGCCTTCCCATCCTTGACCCCTCCCTATTTTCAAAGTTACTTACTTCCTACTGGTTTCATGTTCCATGCAAAGCTGGGGAATTCTCACTCTTTTCTAACACCCTAACTTTTCTCTTAATTTCTTCACCTACTTATCTTTCCATCATCCCTGCCATGCACAGTTAGTTCCAACACCGGATGAATATAAAGGTACATTTTCTTTACTTTTAATACTACATTACAGAGTAATACTGCAAAAAATAGCATAAGAACACTGATCAGTACCATTTCCATAGTTAAGATTTCCAACCTCATATATAGTCTCAAAATGGCTAACTAAAACTTCTGCTTTTGTCCTAATCAATTCCTTCTCTTCCATTTGTCACTAATGTCTGTCATAGCCGTTTATCCCACTCTTCTCAAGACCCTAAATATGCAGTTCTTAGTAGATGATCTTGCCTCCTTCACAGAGAAATTAAAAGCCACCTAGAAGTGCCCTAGACCAACTGTCCTGTATTTATTTATTTTCCTCTCGTAGTAGAGGAAGAAATGTCCTTAACTTTTCCAAGACAAATCATTCCACTCATGATCTCCCTCCATAGAGTCATTACTTTATCAGTTATCCCTCCTCACCTAGTTCTATGTCTTTAAACCCTCTTTTTTGTACTTTTCCCCTCTCATCTACAAACATGCTCAAATCCTCTCTCTCTTAAATAAATCACCTTCCCTCAAGAGTGCCTCTCCCTCAAGCTTTTACCTTATTCTTTTAATTTTCTTCACAGCTAAGCTTGAAAAGAGCAGTTTGTACTCAATGGCTCTATTTCTTTGTCTCTAACTTATTACTCAATTTGCTGCAATATGGTGTCTGCTCTTATCTGCTGAAACCATTCTCACTAGAGGCACTGATGAATAATTAAACCAAATCAGATGCCCTCTTTTCCTCAAGCAGGACAAACTACTTGACCTCTAGGCAATACTTAACACTCCTTACTATTCTTTCTGGGAAAATCTCTCTTAGTTTCCATATTATTCTCCTAGTTCTTGGGCCTCTGATTGCTTCTCTTTCTCCACCTGACCCTTACATGTTGATATTATTGATGGTCCCAATTTGATTCTCTTCTCATATGAATCTAGATATTTTCTGCTCCCCCCTTTTCTACTTTCATGCCTTCAACCACTGTCTGTTTGTGAATGATGCCCCATTCCATCAGTCTTATCTCAACTACTTCCCCCTGCCTGGATGTTCCACAGGAACTTCAAACTCAATATGTCCAAAACTGCATCCCCCAAGTTGATGTTCCTGCTGCATTCTCTGCCTCAATGAATAATATCAACATTCCCTCATGTGCACAAGCCAGAAACCTAGAAATGATTCTCTTCTTTAACATCTTCATTCTCCATCCCGTTATACTCCTCAAAATCCCAGCACAAAATACTGTCAGTTTCACTTGAAAATTTAGTGAATCTGCCTTCTTTGCCTAAGTTCAGGCTCTTGTCCTGTTTGACTTCTACAAAAGCTGCACATATTATCTCCCTGACTTTGATACCTCCTGCCTGAAAATCATCATTCATCCAAATTGACCTTCAAAGACACAAATCTGAGCATGTAAAACACTCACTCCAAAAGCTTAGATCATTTCCCACTGTTAATAGGATAAGATTCAAAATATTTAGCATAGTGTACAAGGTCCTAGTTGATAGGCCTGAACCTAATTTTATAATCTCATCTTCTAGCATTTTCCTTCACATTCTCCAAGTTCTCACATTGAAATATTCCCCAAACACTTCTTCCTCAGATTCAAAGCCACTGTGTCATTTGTTTAGACTGTTCTTTCATTTTGACTATCTATGAACTCCTCTTTATTAATTCTATTTCAGTTCGTATTCTTTCTGTGCTTCATTTTGAAAAGTTTCTGTCATTGTCTATTCAGGACTAATTTTTTCTGTAGTAACTAGTATGCCTTCATTTCCATCCAGTAAATTTTTCAGATATTGTATTTTTCAGCTCTAGAATTTCCATGTGTTTATTTTCTAAGGATTACATTTACTTTCTCATTGTATTCATGTATATGTTTAAACCCTGAGCATATTTATGATAGCTGTTTTGCATTTCTTCTCTGCTAATTGTACCCTTTCTCTCATTTCTGGGTCTATTTCTATGGACTGATTTTTCTCCCAGTTATAGGTTGCATTTTCTAGCCACTTCACCTGTTTAATAATTTTATAATTGGAGGATGGAATTGTGAATGCTACACTTTTGAGTGCTGGATTTTCTTGTCTTCATTAAAGGACTGCTGGACTTTATTCTATAAGACAGTTGACTTACTTGCATATTAGTTTGATCTTTTCATAGCTTTATTTTAAGTTTGTGATATATGTGTAGGATAGCCTTTACTCTCGGTTAATTTAGTCCTACTAGCAAGGCATGACCATTCTTAGCTCCCTTCTACCCAACAGGAAGCCCTGGTTATTAAATGAGGCCATTTACTCTGGTTGGTAGGAACTTAAATGTCTCCCAGTTCTGTGTGAACTCTGAGAACTGTTTCATTCTACTCATAGTCCTCTCTGCTCATTCATTGCCCAGCCTCATAGAGTTCTGCCTAGTGTGTGCAAGGGAAGCAACAGACTCCAGGGGGCCTCTAAGTACATTTCTAGATTTCTTTTTCTGAATAGATTTCTTCTCCCTGACTACCTCAGCCTTCCTGAATATTGACCTCTCTATCCTCAATTTGGTGAAGCCACTATGCCCTACTTGGGTTCCCCTTCCCCTGCACTATGGTCTAGAAGTACTTCTAGAAGAAAGCCAAGGTTGACTTCATTTGTTTCCCTTCTCTCAGGAACTATAATACTGTACTTTCTATTGTTCGATGTCTGAAAACAAATGTTTCTTTCTTCCAATTTCTACTCTTTATGACTTCAGAAAATAAAGTCTCTTCAGTATTTCAGTCACCTGACTGCCTTAGCAACTATGAGATATGGTCATGCCATTCAATTTCTATTCCTTTGCATCCAAAAAGCAGTGTTGAGACATCAGCTATGTGCATCTTCAAAATTTTTTCCCAGATAAAAAAAAGAATAAAATGGGAGGGAATTCATATCTCTACTATAAATTTGCAGTAGACTGTTCTGAGTGTATTCACCTAGAGAATCCAAAGGGGATGAACAGAGACAGAGACAGAGACAGAGAGAGAGTGTGTGCTAGAGTGACAGTGAGACAAAGTGCGCTATTTGTCTCCCTAGTCTCTAATCAGTAACTTATACAGATGAATACTCAGCATTTAGTTTCTTCTATCTAATTTGGTGTAGCTACTATAATCCACATTGATGTTCTTTTCTGGGATTGATAGAATATGAGGCAAAGGAAATGATAGTTTTTGATACAGATGGCCCATGGCTGGACTTGTGTTGTTCCACTGTACAAAAGCATTTAAAAATCCATGGCACAAGTCCAGGTAAAAAGGATAGATGCCATGATACAGAATATATGAGCAGCCAAAGGTCAGATTAGTTATAACAAAAATTACAGAAAAGGTTTGCAGTGGTTGGTGCACAGTGTTGTTAATCTACAGTCTAACTTGCTTCCTGCTAGACTGACATTCTGCTTTAGGTGATGAGACTTCTCAAAGCCAAAGAATTTTAGAACAAGTTTGACTTGATGGGTTGCCATTGTACTGACTGATCCTATTCTTATGGGATTCCAGAGAGTGCACTGACACACCAAGTCACTTTCTAATTATATGACAAAGTAAAAAGAGATGGAAAACTTATGTGTGTGGTATGCAAGAGAACTTTTCTGTGTAAAATAGTGACATGATCTAAGAAATTGTATGAAAACTACCTACCATCTCCATCTCTTATTCCCAACCTCTTTTCTTTCTCTCTCAACCTGTCCTCTCTTTACCCTACCCCTAACCCATTTAAAGTCAGTCAGAAGAGAGTTGTGGCATGTTTAGTTTCTGGACTTACTGAACTTACATCAAGTTGATGGATGATAGGACCAGGAAGCAGAATCATAGATGCTTTAGCTTGGGGGGCAGAACCCATACTTATCATCTATCTTTATTTGGCAGGTGAAGTAAGGGCCAAAAACAATGGAGACAATCCTGTCTCCCACTTAATACCCCATCTGCTGCTACTGGCTTCTTGCTAAGTTCCAGAACATGCTGCTTCACATACACAAAAAGCGAGCAACTGGACAAAGTAATATACAAATACATGAATTAAATCCAAAATCAAAACAAATCAACCAAACACCCAAAAAGAGTGAAATAGTAAAATGGACTAACAAAATTCTCTTTGCCTATTTGAGTCAGGAGAACTCCTTTTCTAGAAACAGCTGATTCTAATGTCCCTTCAATGATGGATAGGCTTTATGTCCTCTGAGGCTTGCCAATAAGAAATCATGTCTTGTGTTTGAATTTGGAAGATTTTGTTGGAGTAATGGCTGAGCACCTCAGGTACCACTGAGGTTGTTTGATAGGCAAAGTTGACATTCCAGTGTAAATCAAAATTTTTATTTATTTCATTTACTAGGCACAGTGCTAGGCTTTCCCACACCCCTTGCCCCACTTTTCTATGGCCTCCATTTCTGCTCACTGTTTAACTCATTGTTCCTAAGATGGTAATGACTGTTAGAAACCCCAAGTGTTAACCTCCCAATATTAAAGTTTCTCAAACTTCAGCCATTCATATTTCACTTCTTTTTTTCTTTTTATTGAAGTACAGTTGATTTAAAAGTTGTGTTAGTTTCTGGTGTATGGCAAAGTGATTTGGTTATATAGAATATGTATATATATTCTTTTTCATATTATTTTATACTATAGGTTATTATAAGATATTGAATATAGTTCCCTGTGATATATAGTAGGGCCTTGTTGTTTATCTATTTTATACATAGTAGTTTGTATCTGCTAATCCCAAACTCCTAATTTAACTCTCCCCCCTTTCCCCTTTGGTAACCATAAGTTTGTTTTCTATGCCTATAAATCTGTTTCTGTTTTGTAAATAAGTTCATTTGTATTATATTTCAGATTCCACAACTAAGGGATTTCATATATTTCTTTCTCTATATGACTAACTTCAATTTAGTATGATAATATCTAAGTCCATCCATGTTGCTGCAAGTGACATTATTTAATTCTTTTTATAGCTGAGTAGTATTCCATTGTGTGTGTGTATATATGTATATATATATATACATATATACACACACACACACACACATACATACATGCACATTGTATATATACATACATATATATACACACAGTATATATACATTTATACACATTGTGTATATACATATATACACATTGTATATATATATTTTGCATATTAAAAAATCTTCTTTATCTATTCATCTGTCAATGGACATCTAGGTTGTTTCCATGTCTTGGATATTATACATGGTGCTGCTCTGAACATCAGGGTGCATGTATCTTAGAATTAGAATTTTTTCTGGATATATGCCCATCTAATTCTTTTAGGTGGTAGATTAGGTTGTTTATTTGAGATTTTTCCTTGTCTTTTGAGGAAGGCCTGTATCACTATGCACTTCTCTCTTAGGACTGCTTTTGCCTCATCCCATAGATTTTGTATGGTTGTGTTTTCATTGTCATATGTCTCAAGGTGTTTTTAAATTTCCTCTTTGATTTCACCATTGATCCATTGTTTTTTTCAGTAGCATATTGTTTAGTTTCCATGCAATTTTTTTTCTCATTTATCTTTCTGTGGTTGATGTAGTTTCATGATGTTGTGGTAAGAAAAAAATACTGGAAATAATTTCTATCCTCTTAAATTTGTTGAAGCTTGTTTAGTGTCCTGATATGTCATCTATCCTAGAGAATGTTCCATGTGCACTTGAAAAGGATGCATATTCTTGTTTTTTGGGGGGTGATGTAATGTCCTAAAAATATCAACTAACTGTTCTATTTTGTCATTTTGGATCTCTGTTGTCTTAATGATTTTCTATCTAGAAGATCTGTCCACTGATGTTGATGGGATGTTAAATTCTACCACTATTATTGTATTCCCATCAATTTCTCCTTTTATGTATATCAGTATTTGTTTTATGTATTTACCTGCTTCTATATTGGGTGCATATATGTTGACAAGCATAATATCCTCTTCTTGTATTGATTCTTTTATTATTATATATTGTCCTTCTTTATCTTTCTTAATAGCCTCCTCTTTGCTCTGTGCTTATCAATGCCCTATTGAAGGCCGGGCCTGTACCCCAGTTGTTGGAGTAGAAGCCCCCAGATCCATTTCTTAACTGTAGTGTAAGGTAAGTGGGACTGGAGCACTCTTGCTGGTAGAGGACCCACTGAGTATTCCTCTGCAGGAGCTGTCCATGGTGAAGTGCCCTCTATGCTGTCACCTGTCATCTGTTGTGTGGGCTCACACAGAACATTATTTAGCAATGTCCTCAACCCCACTTCAGCTGTATGAATCCAGGCAGTCTGCCTGGATATCCCTCAGGTACTGTGCTCACAAAGCTCCCAGAATGGATCTGCTAAAGTCAGGCATTAGGACTGCAGTAGTCATGCAGAGTGGCACACCTGGACCTGCTGTGTGAGCTATGGACTCAGCCCAGACTCCAACCCTCCCTCTGTGTGTGGGCACCCACTAGGCCCACAGCTGCTAACATCAGACCTGTCCCAGATGGGGGGGGGAGCACCAGTAATCTACTTGGATGTCCTACAGGTGCTGAGCTTACAAAGGCGACAGTGGTGTAAATCTGCCAAAGCCACTGGGACACGGCTCAGATTTCGGCCCCACCTCTGCATGTGGGCAACCCACTGACCCTAGCATGCTCCCAGAGCTCATACGGGAGGAGCTGTGGCAGCTGCGAGCAGACTGAGAACAAGGCTTCTATGGTGGGGTCCTACCTTTCCCTTCCTGCACCACATTAATAATGGAGCTTTTAAGGCAGACCCAGGATCCATCTTACACACACTCCCAGTTGTGGCCCAGGTCAAACTTTAGTCACTTTGAGCTGTCTCCACACAGCCAGCCCTGTTTTCTCCCTAGATCTTCTGCTGAAACCCTAATTTCAGTCCTCAGCCCTCTTGTGTACCAGCAGGCATGCTTCTCAGGCTGGGGACTGCAGTGAGGTGACCAGGATTGTTTGTGCTGGTCTTGCTCTGTTCTGCTTGCTGCAAGCCAGCTACTGTGCTCTCCTCTGAGTGTCTGAATCTTCACTTCTCTCCAAGGTGATCTCCTAGCCCTTGAAGGGGGTTCCCAGGGTCTGGGAAACTTTCCTCCTTCATAGCTCCCTCCCAAGGGCACAGGTCCCATCCTGATTCTTTATTTTCTTCTTCTTTGTTTTGTCCTACTTGGTTATGTACATGGTAATTGTAATTTTGATTATATGAGATCTTATGCCAGAGCTCAGTAGGTATTCTCTAAGAATTGTTACAGGTTTAGATGTATTTTTATGTTTTGTAATAGGAAGTAAGCTCCATATCCTTCTATTCTTCCATCTTGATCTCTCCACATACCACTTCTTGACTTTTACCATAGCAACATAACACTAGTACTTAATATTGACCTAACATGTCTCTTCTTATCAACTCATTTTTTAAAAATAGCCCCACCTTAAGCAATAATATGTATATAGATTTCCTATACATACATACAGAATATATATGATATGCATTATACACACATATCACATTATATATGATGTGCATTATACAAACTATATGATACACAATTTGACTTGTGTATACATAGACATACTACATGTATCAATAATACATGTAGCATATTTATGTATCATATTTTAGGAAAAATTGGTTTAAGGCATAGTTCTGAGGATTGAATGAAATAACATAGCAATGCTTCTCCTAGACTGTGGATAGTTGTGTCAAAGACCTTATTTGCCACTAAAATACATTCTGCCCTTACATAATGTACAGTTATATTTTGAAAGCAGTTACTCATCCAAGACTTTTTGTATCTAAATGGATTTTGCCATATGAGTGTTTATTGCCAATGAATGCAAGAAAAAGTAATATTGATACTTCTAAACCAAAGACTTTAAGAAACATTTGTAACTCCCTCTACTTTGTCTTTCCTTCTGTCCAGTGAGGTGAAGATATAACTAGGAGGTCCTGTGGGGACTTTCTCTATACTGACTATAGATTAGAATCACCAGGGGGACTTTCAAAATACATCAACACCAGGCCCCATCCCAAACCACTTGCACCATAATCTCTAGAGATAGAGCCTAGGTGACATCATGGTGATGAATTCAAAGTCTCAATATTGTTAAAATGTCAATTATTCACAATTGATCTTTACAGTTAATATGATCCAAATTAAAATCCCAGCAAGTTTTTGTTATAAATATTGACAAACTGATTCTAAAGTATACATGGAAATGCAAGCAATACATTTGTATAGTCAAAGCAACTGTGGAAAAGGAGAACAAAATTGGAAGACTATGCTACCTGATTTTAAAACTTATGATAAACTACCATAATCAAGACAATATTGTATTAACATAGGACTGACATATAGATCAATGGAACAGAAGAGAAAGTATAGAATTATACTCACATATATATGGTCAATTGATTTTTGCCAAAGATCACAAGGTAATTCAATGGGGAAAGGAAATTCTTTGCAACAAATGGTGTTGGAAAAAATGAATACCCATATGGAAACAAATCAACCTTGATCCTTTATGCACATCGCACACAAAAATTAACTCAAAGTGGATCATAGAACAAAATATAGAAGCTAAAAGTATAAAACTTTTTTTTTCGCTTTTTGTTTTTGTCAGGGTCGCAGTTGTGGCACATGGAGATTCCCAGGCTAGGGGTCTAATCGGAGCTGTAGCTGCCGGCCTACGCCACAGCCACAGCAACTCGGGATCTGAGCCTCGTCTGCGACCTACACCATAGCTCACGGCAACGCCAGATCCTTAACCCACTGAGCAAGGCCAGGGATCGAACCTGCATCCTCATGGTTCCTAGTTGGATTCATTTCTGCTGTGCCACGACAGGAACTCCTAAAAGTATAAAATTTCTAAAAGAAAATATAGGAGAATATCTTCACATCTTGTGCAGAAGCAAAGACATGGAGAGCAATGACCATAATTTTAAATATTTATAAACCAGACTTCATTAAAAATTTTAACTTTTGCTCATCAAAAGACACCATTAAAAAAAGAAAATGATGATTATACAAGTTATAGCATGGGGGAAAACATTCATAAGACATATATCTGACAAAGGACTTATATATAAACTCTATGAAAAATGTTTAAGATTCAATAAAATAACATTTTAAAAGGATAAATATTTAAATAAACATTTTTTAAACAAACATATGTAAACATTCCATATATATGCAATTAAATGATCAATAAAACATGAAAATATGCTTAACATCATTAGTCACAAAAATGCAAATTAAAACCACAATAAAATACTACCACACAATCTTTAAAATGCCAAAAATTATAAAGCTCAACAGATTCAAATGTTAGAATGTAGAGCAACCAGAACTCTCTTACATTGCTGGTGGGAATGTAAAACAGAATAACAACTTTGAAAAGATCTGGTAGTTTCTACATTAAATATACATCTGCCATATGATCTAGCAAGTCCACTTCTAGGTAATAACTAAAGAAAAAAGAAAACACTTTCACTGAAACTATTTTATATGAATGTTCATAGGAGCTTTATTCACAATCAAAACTAGAAAAAAAACAAATGCCTAACATTAGGTGAATAGATAAATAAATTATGGTATGTTCATGCAATGAAATACTACCCAGCAATAAAAAAGAACAAATTACTGATACACAGTGATGTGGATAAATCTCAAAAACATCATGCTGAGCGAATGAATCCAGGTATGTATGATTTCATTAACGTGAAATTCAAGAAAATCCAAAGTAGTCTATAACGATAGAAAACACATCAGTTGTTGCCTGGAATGGGGGTAGAGAGCATTGACTGTAAAGGGGCACAAGAGCACTTCTTGAGGTGATGGCAATGCTCTATATTTTGATAATGGTAAGTACAGAGGTAAATATATTTTTTTAAAACTCATGGAAATATATACTTCAAATTGGTGCAATTTATTTTTTTATAAATTATCTCAATAACATTGATTTTCAAAAAGTTCACCAGTCCATGGTAATATGAAATCAGATTTGATAACCAGTGCTCTATGGCCTTACTCTCAAAGTGCCTTCCTTAGTTCACTAGCATCTGATTCCCAAGGAACTCATTAGAAATGCAGAATCTCGGCCCCTACCCCAGAGCTGTAGAATCACAATATGCATTTTAACAAGACCCAGAGATAACGCAAACGCACATTACAATTTGAGAAACATTGGCCTAGGAAATAATGGAACCTTGAGCTGGAGGAAGCCTGGGTCCTGAATCGCCACATCAAGGAAAACCACCTGCTGACCAGGAATACTAACCTTACACTAAACCAAGAATAAAATTCTCATATGCGCCGAGGCACTTTAATGTTGGGTCTATTTACAGCAGGTTAGCCTAACTATAACAAGATTGATCAAAAGGGTCTGAGAGCACAGGCCAATGGGGTTTCAGTGGAAACGAATTTTGGAGTCTCATGTTCATGCCTCATCTTTAGAATTCACTCAAATTTCCTTCTATTTCATGGTATATTTGTGTTTATTTAAATGTAATAATAATGTTTTCAATTATGCATTAATTGAATTACTTCCATGCTTTCCCCTAGATCTGGAAGTAAAACTTAAGCCCTAAGAAGATGCGCCATGTCTATCTTGTTGCTTTCCCTTTCTCCAAGGGTTATGAGCTCACTGTTTAAGGAGCATGATGTTGGGATAGAAAGTACGTGGCACAAAGCAGAAATGAAATAAACACATTTCTTGCTGCTACGTGTAGGATGGGAAAATTTGAAAAAGAATTATCTGCAAATAGTTCTTTATTTTTTCATTTTTTAAAAGTTTTATTGAAGTATAGGTATTTACAATGTTATGATAATTTCTGCTGTACAACAAAGTGATTCAGTTACAAATATACACACATCCATTCTTTTTCAGATTATTTTCCCACACAGATTATCACAGAACATCAGGCAGAGTTCTCTGTGCTATACAGAAGGTCCCCACTGGCCAGTCATTCCATATGCCACACTGCATATGCCAATCCCAAACCCCCACTCCACCCCTCCAGCCACCTGTCCCCTTTGGGAATCACAGGTTTGTCTTCAAAGTCTGATTCTGTTTCTGTTCTGCAAATAAGTTCATTTATATCCTTTCATTTATTTATTTTTATTTATTTCTTTGTCTTTTTGGGGCTGCACTTGCAGCATATGGAAGTTCCCAGGCTAGGGGTCCAATCAGAGCTGCAGCTTCTCGCCTATGCCACAGCCACAGCAATGCCAGATCTGAGCCACATCTGCAATGTATACCATAGCTCACAGTAATGTCAGATCCTTAACCCACTGGGCAAGGCCAGGGATTGAACACACATCCTCATGGATACTAGTCAAGTTCCTTATCATTGAGCCACAACAGGAACTCCTGTATCCTTTTTTTTTTTAAGATTCCACATATAAGTAATACATATGATGTTTGTCTTTCACTATCTGACTAATTTCACTTAGTTGGATAATCTCTAGGTCCATACATATTGCTGCATATGGTATTATTTCATCCTTTTTCATGGGTGAGTAATATTCCATTGTGTATATGTACCACATCTTTATCCATTTCTCTGTCTATGGACATTTAGGTTGCTTCCATATCTTGGCTATTGTAAATAGTGTGGCAATGAACATTGGGGTGTGTGTATCTTTTCGAATTATGGCTTTCTCTGGATATATGCCCAGGAGTAGGATTGCTGGATCATATGGTAGTTCTAATTTTAGTTTTTTTGAGGAAACTCCATACTGTTTTCCATAGTGGTTGTAGCAATTTACAATCCCAACAGATGGAAAGATACACCATGCTCTTGGATTGGAAGAATAAATACTGTCAAAATGACTTTACTACCCAAGGCAATCTATAGATTCAGTGCAATTCCTATCAAATAGCCAATGGCATTTTTCAAAGAACTAGAATAAAAATTTTTAAATTTGTGTGGAAACAAAAAAGATCCTGAATAGTGAATGCAAAAAGTACCTTAAATGATAAGAATGACTGTCTAGTCCTTAGACCCTCTGGTTTCTAGAACATGATTTCAGAAACCTTAACAGGTTCGGCAAGAAGAGGAAATTCTGCAAAGGCAAAGCTTCCCTCAGTCTCAAATGATACCATGAAGTGGTACATGAAGTGTACAAAAGGCCACAAATTGTTCTGCATATTAGAAAAAGTTGGTACCAGGATGTGGTGCTAACCTGTTGAGCCCTTACTATGTACCAAAACATAGTGCCTGCACCAGATTTCATTTGATACTAGCCACATATTAAAGAATAATATGTTTGCTCTTAATTTTGAATGAGAAGAGTGAGGTTCTGAGGGATTAAATGGCTTGCCAGACCTTACAATGAATTGAATATAAAACTGTCTGACTCCAATACCATCCTCTTTTTACAACATCATTGTGCCCTGGGCAGTCACTTATGTACTCTTTAGCCTAATGTATTCGTACCATTATGAAATAGGAAGGGGTCCTGGGACAGAGAGGAAGACTAAACACCAGCAACCAAGCCAGAGCTCTTTCTTGTACAGAGAAGGAGCAAGGGAGTCGGTTAAAAGCAGATGGGGCAGCCCCCACATTACCCTCCCTACTTCTCCCATTCGGAGGCTGAATTCACCTCACACCTGCCTCCTGTTCATTCTTTCTTGCTCCTTTTTAGGTCTTAATGCCCTGCCCCCTCAGCAACCCCTAGGCTCTTCTCCCTTGTCTCTGGGACACCTCACTCTCATTTCCCCTTCCTTTCCTTTGATTCCTAACCACTGGCACCATGACCCCGCCCTCTGTCACCATCCTTTGCACCCCCACCCGCACTTCCTTTACTCCTGCTCTCTCTGTTTCTTTATCTTCTGCTCAGCTTTCAAGGCCCCATTAAGACCCCACCATTGACTCTGCTCTTACAATGGCTCAGCGGTTTTGAGATGAAGTAAAACATCACTAATTTGTTCTAATTGGGGGGAAAGGTCAGTGTGCCTTAAATGAAAAGTATGAGTGATAGGATATTTTGGGGGAGAAAATTCAATCTCATTACTTTCAAGTACATAAAGTAATTCCAATGACTAAGACAAGAGGATAAAAGGCAAAGCTATATGTCTCAGAGATCTGTAAGTGGTTTGACAAATAAGCATGGCTCATTTATAATTAGGACATTCAGTTTGGGGCCATAAATGCTGCTGCTGAGGTCTATGCACTGAAGTAGGCTAATATTTCCCTTGTTTACACAATTTGCTTGTGAAAAGAGCTCTTTCATCATAGATACAGGTACAATCTCATTAGAAGGGTCCAGCATTTCAGACCCATTTTCTTATGTCATATGACCTGCAGGAAGAGTGCTTTGTTCTGCCAATTCTGCAAAAGGAGTGATGGTGAACAACAAAAATACTCATTTTTCTGCTTCTCTTCTATGCAAGAGTTACTGTTAGTAAGAACGAAAAGCCCTGTTCTGTTCTTATTATTTAGGCGTGAGGATGAGGAGGTATAGGAGAGTAGACACAAGCAGGGGAAAACCTCAAATGGTCTTAGTTTGGAATCTACTAATTTAGAATTGATAAAAATTAAGGAACCAGTCTACTTTATCTTTATGCTCCAAGAAGCCAATTTACTAAGCTAATTACACTAGTAAACAAGATTTTCCTGCAAAGATTTATAAAATTCCTTTAAACACCAATTTTCCATGCAGTGTTCAATACTTAACAGCATCCCTTTTGTCTATGTGTAATTGTTAAGTTATTTAGCTAAACTTCTTACCAATTTCTGGAAGCAGCCCCCTTGAGGGAGTCCTACTAGGATGCCCTACCTTGGTCTGTTCTACTTTATTGTGTATAGAAGCAAACAATCATACTTATTTTCTTTTTGAATAGCTTATAATTAAGACTTCCTTTAAATTCAAGTTAGCCCCCCCATCCTACCCTCCTCATAGCTCAGCAATATATTCTCCCTTTACAATTGGATAAAAATGGGAGGAAATGGGGGCTGAGTTCTACCAAGGTATCTCTGAACCATTAGGAGGCCAAGGTCCTTGAATTCCCAAGTATCCTGACCCTCTATCCCTGAGAGTGTGGAGATAAGTGGACAACTGGTAAAAAGGCACATTCCACATAGTTTACCTTGCAGTCTTAGAGGGCTTCTATGGCATTCAGACTGGAGATATTCCATGACTTGCTATGGAAACATAATATGAGCTTTTCTTCTACTACTAGGGGAGACAACTGATAAAAAGCTACTACTTTTTATCAAAACCATAAATTGGAGTTCCCATCACGGCACAGCAGAAACAAATTCGTCTAGGAACCATGAACTTGCGGGTTCAATCCCTGGCCTCCTTCGGTGGGTTGGGGATCCGGCATTGCCGTGAGCTGTGGTATAGGTCGCAGATGCAGCTCCGATCCCGAGTGCTGTGGCTGAGGTGTAGGCTGACGGCTGCAGCTCCGATTAGACCCCTAGTCTGGGAACATCCATATGCTGCAGGTGCAGCCCTAGAAAAAGGCAAAAAAAAAAAAAGACACAAAAAACCCCCCATAAATTAGGGACCACTCCCTACAATTGTGAGATTCTTCAGCTTTTTTAAATTAATTAATTAATCAATTAATTTTTTTTTAGGGCCACACCTGCAACATATGGAAGTTCCCAGGCTAGGGGATGAACTGGAACTGCAGCTGCCAGCCTATGCCTACACCACAGCTCACAGCTATGCTGGATCTTTAGCCCACTTAGTGGGGCCAGGGATCTAATCCAAGTCCTCACAGATGCCAGTTGGGTTTGTTACCACTTAGCCACAACAGGTACTCCCAGATTTATCAGCTTTAACGCAAAGGATTCATGAAGGGGGGCAGGGGGGGGGGTGCTTGAAATTGTTCATTAGGCCAAAATTAGTGAGATAAGGGAGAACTTTTTGTTTACAAGCCATTAGATGTACATTTGAAAGGATTAACTGACTTGGCCAAGTTCTCTCAACAAGTAAGAGTGTTAATTCCTAATTCCTAATTTTCTTTCATCTTCCTCACCTCCATTTTCTACCCCCTTGCACCACCTCTAGTAAAAGAAACACACATACATGTATGCACTGCACACACACACCATCCCAGGTGACCAGTAAAAGTGTCTCTTGCCTCTCACAAGCTGCCGACATCTCATTGTGAATGTCTTTATTACATTCTGTCTTCCAGGAATACTTGCATTTCCAAAGGGAAAAGTGGGAAGAAGGCAATGATGAAGCTAATAAAATGAATCACTAATGATGGCATGACGGCACTGTGGCAAATTTTGCTGTGTGTGGGCTTCTTCAAATCACACTCTATAGGCATCCTCACATTTACCCAATATTTCAGGCTAACTCTGCTGGCTTATTTTAAAAGAGTGGCCTCAGACAAAAGTTCAATAGGAATTTGAATTTAGACCATTTTGGTTTTGAGATTTGAACAAGCAGAATGAGGGTGAAAGGTGCTCCCACTCTTATTTAGGGGTTTCCATTTTACCGAACTTCTTTCTGAATAGGTGCAATGTTCCAGAATACTTTGCTTTGTTTCCTCTATGGCTAGGAGATGGGCCTGTGGGCATGTGTGTGTGAGTGAGTAATGTGTGGTGTGAGACAGATACACCCGTGGAAAGAGACACACACAAAGACATGATACTAACACAAAGAGACACACTCACACATAGAGGTACAAAGAAAGAAATACAGAGGGTGACACACAAATATACAGAGAGATACACATACTTACACAGAGAAACAAGAGAGAAAGAGACCCAGTGCGCAAGAATGACAGAGAAGGATGGCAAGACAAAAATAGTGACACACATATACAGAGTGAAACTGAGAGAGGATAAGATTGCGACTAAGAAATCAAGAGAGGTACACAAAAAATAGAGTGAGAAACAGATTTACAAAGATACACAAAAAGAGAGAGAGAGACTAAAGAAAAATACTTGAGGGGGAGTGAAAGACAGACAGAGTGTTGGAGAAAAACTGAGACAGGAAGGAGGAAAATCAGGGTGATAATGGGAAGAGAGAAATCACTCCCATTTTTTCTTCCACACTAGAAACCCTCAATGTTTTTTTCATTTGTGTTCCATATTACTTGGAAATTAAATTTTATTATCTCTTATTCACAGACAAACTGTTCACAGAGCAGTATCTGTTGCTCAGAGACAAATATTTTAATCTGACTATAGAAAATATGTTTTTCTCCCCACTTTATTTGGCAAATGCAATTGTTTGGGAATCACAGTTATGGGAGTATGGGAGCCAAAGCTGAAGTCAGGGCTGACAGGAGAGCAACATGATAAATGAACCAGTAGTTTTCCAGATCTCCAATGCCAGACATTCACATCCCTCCACAGCCCTGCAGTGTGCTATGTGCTTTCTGGGTGTATACCCCATGTAAGGCAGATACAGGGGCTGGATGTAGCACATTTTCTTTCTTTTCTTTTCTTTCTTTCTTGATTTAATTTGTTTGTTTGTTTTAGGCCCACACCCGCAGCATATGGAAGTTCCCAGACTAGGGGTTGATTAGGAGCTACAGCTGCAAGTCTACACCACAGCCAGAGCATCATGGGATCCGAGCTGTGACCTACACCACAGCTCACGGCAATGATGGATCCTTAACCCCCTGAGCAGGACCAGGGATCGAACCCACAGCCTCATGGATACTAGTAGGGTTCATTATCTCTGAGCCACAACAGGCCCTCCTGGATGTAGCTCGTTTTCAGTGTCAGGGTGCCTGGCACTCATTGCAGCCTTGGGATCTTCTCTGTGCTCTTGGTGCGAGCAGAACTCACTTCAGCAAGGAATTCTCCATCTTAACTATTCTTCCAGGGACCTTCCCACTGTCATTTAACACTGGATGCTGTAAAAGTTCTCAAGTAACAGTGAAAAAAAGGAAAGACTCACGTGGTCTCACAAGTCCATACACTGTAAATGGTTCTGACCACCAATCAGATCTAATAGCTTGGAGCCATCTCTCTCTCTCTCTCTCTCTCTCACACACACATACACACACACACACACACACACACAGATCAATGTTATGTCTACCAGGAAATGTGTACAAGAATGTTCATAGCTGCTTTACTCATAATGGTGGTTTCAAACTGGAAACAACTCAAGTGTACAAAGTAGAATAAATAAATAATGGATAATTAATTATGTATTCCTACAGAAGAATACTACAAATAAACTATGGGTAATTAATTATGCATTCCTACAGAAGAATACTACACATGACGTAATGAATTACTGATACATGCAACATAGCTGAATCCCACAGACAGAAATTATAAGTGAAAGAAGTCAGACATAAAAGAGTATATATTATATGATTCCATTTATATTAAGTTCAAGAATAGGCAAATCTAATGGATGGTAATAGAAGTCAGAGTGATTGTTACCTCTACAAGAAGGGTATCAACTAGGAAGGGGCTTGTGGAAGATTTCTTTGGTGCTGGAAAATTTTTATATTTTAAATGGTTGAGAAAAAAAGAGTATTTCATGGCATGTGAAAATTATATGAAATTCACATTTCAGGGTCCCTAAATAAATATGTATTGGCACACAGCCATGCCCATTTGTTTACATATTGTCTAAGGCTGCTTTTGTGCTACAAAGGCAAAGTTGAGTAGTTGTGACAGAGACCATATGGCTTGTGAAGTTTAAAATATTTGCTCTTTGACTTTTACAAAAAAGTTTGCTGACTCCTGATCTAGGTCATGGGTACATGGTTGTAGACATATGGAAAAACTCGAGCTGTGCATTCAAGATTAGTGCACTTTATTGCAAACAATTTTTTTCAAGACCAAAAGAAATGGAGATTAATAAGGACACTTGCTCAAATGCTGGGTGTACATTAGGTTCAGTAAAGAAAATGCTGAATTCAGTCCCTTCTTTACTTTCATTCTTATAGATAAGAATCCTTTATACACCTTCTTTAGGGAAGGTATTACATGGAGCAATACTAGAAGCAATTTTGACGTAAATTAACCAGTCAGTAAAGCTCTTTCAAATCATGAAATTCAAACAGACATCTTACGGTTAGAAAAAATATATTTAATGTGTCATTTCCTATTCTCTTTTTAAAAAGAACCAAACAGCAAAATGGAAAAATGTTTTGGCAATAAGATAACTTCTGACTCTCATTGGTGGTCCATCTCTGAGTCATGTATTAAATCATCGCTAAAGGTCATCATGACTTGTCTGAACAGGCATTTGCGTTATTAACCAAAGAACTGCTAAAAAATCCCCATGCTACTCTTTCACAGGAAAATATCTGTTGCTATGAAGAGGCCAGTGTAAGTCAAATGACAGTTATAAATGCACTATAAACATTTCTTGTTGGAAGCTTATAATGATGCAATTTCTTTACATTGTCAAATTTACTCCTAACTTTAGTTTCATATTTTGGCTGTTTCCAATATTTATAAATTGTAATGTATGTTAAGGAGCACATCTCAGTGTAAAAAAGAAAAAGAGAGCTGGAAAATATATCTACAAGATGGCTTTGGGGTGGGAAATGCATTTGTTTCTAAAAGCCAGGATACAAGTTTAAAATCACCGTCTGGCAGTCCAACAAGCCAGTAACAGCCCTTTCATTAAATCTTGGCTAAATTGTATAGTTGTGCTGTTGTTGTAGTTGCTGCTATTGTTATAGCTATAGTTGTAAACCAAACAATATGAGAATGATCCAAATAGAGTGGCAAGACAAAGCAGGGCAATTTTGTTAATCAGCTTGTGTTCTTTTCCCCCCATTATAAACATTTTATATTCATCTTCTAATTTGCATCCAGCCTCAGATATTCCAACCAAGCATATTTCACCCGATCTGAAATACCCGAAGCTTGTAAATTAGGGTTGCAGGTCTTCTTCAGTCTATCTCCAAGTCCTTTTTTATGAACCCTGATGATTGCTCCTACCTCTTGAAGTGTTGGGAGGTTTTAACGCTAGCTTAAAGTCTAACTGGCTTCAGAAATTCATTGTTATGTGGGAAATATCCCACCATGCAGTTGTTGGAAGATTAAATGAAATACGTAAAGTTCCAGTTATACAGTGGCACTCAATGATCGATACAGATGTCAGCTTTGTAAGAAATCTTTGGTCTTTTCACCTAATTCGGTGGTAGTTGGATCTGGCAGAGTGGAGCAGTAGCAGTGCTGCTTAATAGAACTTTCTGCAGTGATGGAAATGTCCCATATCTGCACTATCCAACTCAGTAGACATTAGCCACATGTGGCTACTGAGCAGTTGAACTGTGCCTATCATGACTGAGGAAATGAACATTTAACTTAAATTCAAATATAAATAGCCACATGTGACTAATGGCTACCATACTGGACAGCAAAGCCTCAGAGGACTAAATTTTACTTACTGAAGTAGCTTTGAATTAGGTATTGTTATCCACTTTTGAAGTGCTATGGACTCCTTGGGAAGTCTGATGAAACCTACCGGACAATTTCTTTAAAATATTTTTTCCTTTCTTTTTAAAAAAAGCTTATTGAAATATAATTCACATACCATACAACTCACCCTTTTATGTAAGTCAGTAGTTTTTAGTACATTCACAGATATGTGCAAGCATTACTACAGTTGATTTTAGAAATTTTTACCACCTCAAGAAGAAACCCTGTATTCCTTAGTTATTGTTTCCCTGTACTCTCACCCCTGTCCCTAACCCTAAGCAATGACTAATCTACTTTCTGTCTTCATGAATTTCCCTATTATGGATTTTCACATTGTTATGGGTTGAATTGTGACTCTGAAAGGAAGTCCTAGACCCAGTATCTCAGAATGTGACCTTACTTGGGAATAGGATCACTGCAGATATAATTAGTTAAGAAGAGGTCATATTGGAGTAGGGTGGGTCTCCAATCCAATATAATGGTACCCTTATAAGAGGAAAATTTGGACACATATAGGAACAGAAGGAAGATGAGGTGTATATACAGAGATAAAACAGTCATGTGACATTGGAGGAAGAGACTGAAGTGATATAAGCCATGGAATGCAAAGAATTGCTTGCAAACACCAGAATCTAGAAGAGGCAAAGAGGACTTCAACTCTACAGGTTTCAGAGGAAGTACAACCCTACTGAAATCATGATTTCAGACTTCCATTCTGTGGATTTTCTTTCACTTCTTGAGGGTATCCTTTCACATAAAATTTTTAAGTTTTGGTGAAGTCCAATTTACTTTTTTAAATTTTTTGGTTCATGTTTTTGGTGTTGTATCTAAAAATCCTATACCATATCCAAGGTCAGGAAGATGTGCTTCTGTTTTCTTCTAAGTTTTTATAGTTTTTGCTCTTACATTTAGGTCTTTGATCCTTTGCGGTTAATGTGTGTATATGGTGTGAGATTAGCATCTAACTTCATTTTTTACATTTTGCTAACTAATTTTTCCAGAAATCTGTTGAAAAAACATTTGTTCCCCCATTGAATGGTTTTGCCACCCTTGCTGAAAATCAGCTGATGACATATGTAAGGGTTATTTATTTATTTATTTATTTTGTCTTTTTTGCCATTTCCCAAGGCATATGGAGGTTCCCAGGCTAGGGGTCGAATTGGAGCTATAGCCACCAGCCTGGGCCAGAGCCACAGCAACGTGGGATCCGAGCCGGTCTGCAACCTACACCACAGCTCACGGCAATGCCGGATCCTTAACCCTCTGAGTGAGGCCAGGGATTGAACCTGCAACCTCGTGGTTCCTAGTTGGCTTCGTTAACCACTGAGCCACGACGGGAACTCCTGTAAGGGTTATTTTTGGATATTCAGTTTTTTCCCATTGACTTATATTTCTCTTCTTGTGCCAGTACCACACTATCTTGATTACTGATGCTTTGAAGTAAGATTTTAAATTGCAAAGTGTAAGTCCTCCTACTTTATCCTTATTTTACATGAATTTTGGTTATTATGGATCCCTTGCCAGATTTTAGAATCAGTTTATCAATTCCTACAAAGAATTAAACTGGAATTCTGATAGAAATTGCTTCGAATCTGTATATCACTTTGGAGAGTATTGCTGAACTTAAAATGTTAAATCTTCCAATCCAAAAACATGGGATATTTCCCCATTTACTTAGCTCTCTAATTTCTTTCAACACCACTCAGTAGTGTTTAAGTTTTGCATTTCTTTTGTTTAATTTATTCCTAAGTAATTTTTCTATTTGATGCTACTGTGAATGGAATTGTTTCTTATCTTTATTTTTGGATTGTTCATTGCAACTATATAGAAATATAATTAATTTTTTGTATATTAATCTGGTACTCTACAGCCTTGCTTGACTCATTTATTAGTTTTTTTTGGTGGATTTCTTAGTGTTTTCTATATACAAGACTATGTCATCTGTGAAGAGACACAGTTTTACATCTTCCTTTCCAATCTTAATGGCCTATATTTCTTTTTTTTCCCCTAAATTGTCCTGGCAAAACTTTCCAGTGTAATGTTGAACAGAAGTGGCAAGAGTGGATATTCTTGTTTCATTTAAGATCTTAGGGGGAAAGCATGCAATCTTTCATTATTAGGTATGATGTTAGCTGTGGGGGTTTCATAGATCATAGATCTCCTTTATCAAGTCGAGGGTTTCTTTCTATTCCTAGTTTATGAGTGTTTTTTTTTTTTATCATGAAAGGGTGTTGCATTTGCCAAACGCTTACTCTATGTCTACTGAGATGATGGTGTAATTTTTAAACTCTATACGATATATTACATTGATTATTAAGTTGATATATTACATTAATTGATTATTAAATGTTAAAACAGTGCTCTTTGTTCATGTGGATTTGTATTACCATCTAAGGTCACTTTCTTTCAGCCTGAAGAACTTCCTTTAGTATTCTTGTAAAGTAGCTCTGCTAGCAACAAATTCTCTCAGTTTTTGTTTATCTGGGAAAGTCTTTTTTTCATTTTTTAAAAATTAAATTTTTATCTGTGAAAGCCTTTATTTCACCTTCATTATTGAATGATATGGAAACTTTTTGACTATAAGAATCCTAATTGCTAATCTATTTCAAAGGTAATAGTCCACATCTATTAACCCAAAGCTCCCATCCAACCATCCATCCCACTCTCTCCCCCTCCTCCTTGGCAACCACAAGTCTGTTCTCCAAGTCCATGATTTTCTTTTCTGTGGAAAGGTTCATTTGTGCCGTATATTAGATTCCAGATATAAGTGATATCATATGGTATTAGAATGGAAAAAATAAAAATCATTATATATAAAAAAGAATCTTAATTGACAGGGTTTTTTTTTTCTTTAAGCATTTTGAATATGTTATCCCACTGTCTTCTGGCCTCCACTGTTTTTCCTAAGAAATCAGATTGATTTTATTGGGGTTCTCTTGAAAGTGAGGTGTCATTTTTCTCCTGCTTTCAAAATTTTCTACTTGTCTTTGACTTTCATCATTTTTACTATCATGTGTCTGCTTGTAGGACTCTTCTAATCTATTGAGCTTCTCGGATATATAAGAGGGTTATTGCTTGTTCAATAAATTTAAAAAGTTTTCAGCCATTGTATCTTCATTTTTTTCTTCTTTCTCTGTCTCCTCTCTGGTATTTCCATTACATATATGTCAGTGTGCTTCATGGTGTCCCACATTTCTCTGTGACTTTATTTTCTTTGCAAAATCACTACTGATTTATATTCAAGTTCACAAGTTCCTTCTTCTGCCAGTTAAATATACTCTTAAACTCCTCTAATGAGTGTGTTTTTATGTTAGTTATTCTACATTTCAACTTCAGACTTTCCATTTTTTCTTCTTTAAAATTTCAATTTCTTTGTAGATATTCTGTAGTCAGCATATCTTCCTTTATTTCTTTAAGCAAGCTTTCCTTCAGTTCTATAAACATATTTACAATGGCTACTTTGAAATCTTTTCCTGTTAAATTGACATCTGGCCACAATCTTGGGGAATTTCTGTTGCTTGCTTTTTTCCAGTACAAGGGCCATATTTTCCTATTTCTTTGCATGCCTCATAATCTCTTGTTGGAAATTGGGCATTTTAGATAAAATATTGGAACTATGGATACTGATCCCTATCCTCTGGGACCAGTATTTGCTTGTTTGTTTAGTTACTGACTGGATATTTTAATGAAGTCTATTCCCCTCATTACACAGTGTTAAGTATTTGATATTGTTCTTCAAGGAAACACAGCTTTGAATAGGCCCATAGTCACCCTGGGATCGTAATGTTACAGTATGGCTCTCTTCTACTATTTCTCTGACCTCACTCAGCTGTTAAGCTCCACTAATTGCCTGCTGATTGCTCTATTAGCTACAATAATGCCCTGCAGCATGAATTCCTCTACAAACTAATGTAATCAGACTAACTTCTGAGGTCAGTACTTGGTATTTGTTCTGACTTCATGAGGGTTCCTCCTAACTCACTTATTACCCTGATTTCTCCCAGAAACCAGTTGACCTATAGTGTAGCCTGTATTGACATTAGATTCTCAATTGTCTTCCCAATTCCCAATTCCTTTCATCACAATCTCTGCTCTTTTATTTGCAATGCTCTGTTGCAAATAAAGTCTGTTCCTAAAACAGGAGCTATCTGCTTAATGGCCTACTTCACCCCTTCTTTTCCCCATCCTAGGAAAATCCCTGGGCCTGGGTTCTAGACCCATTGGTAGGGATAATGATAAGTTTCTCTTTAGGCAAGACCCCCTTCTATGAGCCTAATGCTCAGTGAAGGGGGTGGCAGTATCTGAGGTCCCCTTGGCTGGTCTCTCCTGATACGGAAACACCAGTTTATGAACTGGGGCAAGGGCTATTGGCCCGAAGTACTTTCATTGTGCCATAGCCAAGGAAGAGCCACTATTTCACAAGTGGAGGCTAGACAGAAAAGGTAGTCCCCACTTCTTGACTGTACTGCTGAGGGCTTAGCTTCAACAACAGTTGCTGGGAGCAGGATGAGAAACACCAACACCTTGCTCCTCCTGGGAAGAAAAATGTCCAGCTTGGAGCTGGGGAGAGAGGGAGCCCTGTGTTCCTGGCTGTAGCAATCTGAAATGGAGGCTTCTCACTGAACTGAGAGGGCAGAGGGTGAAAATAGTCTTGGTTCAAATATCAGACTTTCCTAATAAATTGCCACAGATTTTCTAGAATAGATTATTCTTCATTTCCTGTTTGCCTTTCCAGAGGCTTAAAATGGATATCTATATCTATACATGTATATCTATATAAGTATGTAATATATATGTATATAATTTTATATTAATATATAATCTCCATTTTTATTGAGGAGCAGGTCAATGGAGCTCCTCTCACTATCATGCTGAAAGTTGATATCCTCTAAAAATCTCTTCAAGTAGATAAAACTAAATAAATAGGATTCCCAAGGAAACTAATTATATTGAAATACAGTTTTCGAAGTACATAGAAGTATATTAATATACATACTTTTAAATTAATGCATTAAGATATAGTTAGAAGTCTAATAAATGCCATAAATTCAAAACAGTAATGAATATAAACTGTTTTTCAAAATATCTGGTAAATTTTTAGAATAATATGTACATATCTGTGATTATTACTATAGGAAAACTACAAGGGGATGGTTATAACTACTGAAGTGTATTGGCTACATTCATAATTAAATAAAATGTTACATTTCAATTTAAAGATTAGTGAAAATAAAGATATAAAATTTTCCCTTACAAATTCAGGATCCCTGAATTGTATTTATGACTCTTGGGGGTAGAGGTGGTCATAGACCCCAGGTTCAGAACCAGTGCTCTAAATGGTCCCTGGGATGAGGAGAAAGAATAAGGAATCCCAAGGAATCTCATCCTGTTCTATGGTCAATAAAGCACTATTAAGGCAAAACTAACATTTAGGTTATTGCAAAAATATAAATGCTTCTTTTTTTTCCCCCAGTTTCCTTAACTGCCTTTCCTTCTCCATCTAGACAGCTGAAACCATGATCTGTATTTTTATCATTTCTTTCTCTATTATGTTTTTTCTCCTTCATATCTAACCCATCTTCTCTCTCTGAAATGGCTCAAAATGTTTCTTTAAAAATTTTCCTCCATTCTTGTTACCATGGCCACCTTACTCAATCTCTCTTCAGACCTCTGACTCCCAAATTGCTTGCTATCAAGAATGGAACCTTATTATTTTTATCTGACAAGCTCACTGTCACATCACTTTGCTTCCATCTCTCATTTCTTCTTCTCCTTCGAGGGTTGGCTCAGTATGTGACATATGCAGTCTAGAGCTGTAAGCCAAAGGCACTTACCATCCTCTGATTTTTTCAGTGGAAAGTCCTAACACTAGGATCCAAAGGGAAGCTGGTTCTGTCATAGACTCAAGGAGATGCCATTCTGGACAAATTCACATTGCCATTTTCACTTGCTATTTTTGGGATATCACTGTTATTTGGGAGACTATTATCCTGATACTCCGCTAAACCTTTGTTCATCTATCCAACCAGCTTCTTCCCTCACCCTTTCCAAATCATGCCTTAAAATGTCTTTGATTTTGAAACTATTTCATCTGCTTCATTTCACCTCTGGAAAAAAAACAGTGATAAATTCATAAATCCAGATGTTAACACTTGTTCCCAGAACATTTTTCTAGTCCATTCCTGTGTAAAAGGCAATTTCAACTTGTGGAAGCCTACTCTGGTTTCGTCTCATAAAACTGCAAACTTAATAGAAATCTGAATATATATATATATATATATATATATATATATATATACATACACTGCTCGCTAAAGCAATTTAACCAATCTCTTAACCACACCTATTTCATCCAGTATTTTCATCCAATACTACTGGAGGGCTGTCTTTAAATAGAAAAGATTATATGATTATATGCATAAGTGAGTGATGGGAGAAAAGAACAATGAGCAATTCTGTTGCTCTCAACTGATAAGGTCATTCCATATTTCTTTTAATAGAAACTTCTACAGGCAAAATGTGGCTATTGGGAAACATTCAGTGTAACAGAGCCATATCTGTGCCTGGGTAGATGGTCCATTGTAATACTGCTTTGTTTATCAACTGGCTATACAAATTCTCTGCAATGATGACTGTACAAAAAGGCATTTTCCCCCTACCCATATATGTAATAGACTCTTTCTATACTAAAAAATACCTGATCCTGTGCTGTTTGCACTATGTTCAGGAGAAGAAAATTAATCTGAATATAGATAGGCTATTTAATCCTCATTTGTCCAGGCATCAAGTAGAAATTTCTGCTCAAGAACTCTTCTCATGGCTTTATTTATTTTTTATTTTTTATTTTTTGCTTTTTATGGCCATAACTGTGGCATATGGAAGTTCCCAGGCCGGGGGTCAAATTGGAGTTGTAGCTGCTGACCTATACCACAACCACAGCAATGCAGGATCCGAGCCGCATCTGCCATCTACATCACAGCGCATGGTAACGCCGGATCCTTAACCCACTGAGCAAGGCCAGGGATTGAACCCACAACCTCATGTTTCCTAGTGGGATTCGTTTCTGCTGCGGCACAATCGGAACTCCAGGAAAAGGAGTCTTAGTAAAAGCTTCGATAAAGAAAAATTCTTCTCTGAGAAAAGAACTGGAAATCCTCCAAACTTAGTATAACAAGGTAAAATCAGTGGGTGGAAAGAGGTAGGGGGTGGAGTGGCAGGTTGCCAGATTCTTTTTGGATACATCGAGTTTTAAAGTCTGGAAAAGTCTTGTGGAGATGTTAGAAATTCAAGTATATTTGTATTTCACAATTTTACATTTTATACCAAACATCAGACTTACACTCTCAGATATTCACAGTGTTGATTAGAGTAGAAAGCTTCACTTAGACAACAGCCCTGGGGTAATAGAAGCAATATGTAAAAAAAAAAAAATGAATCAACGAAGTTACTGTTATTTTGTTGTTTTGGTTCAGCCTTTCACCCTTGAAACACATAAGTTTTGAAAGAATTTGGCTCTAGATAGCATATTTGTGGTTCTTACACTGTTTTACATAACAAAATGTTGGCTTACATCTACATTATTATGACATCACAAGAAGCAACCCATTTTGCACTATTTTCTAGAAGCTACAATTATTATCTCTGTTATTTTCTTCATCTAAACATTTCCTCTGAGCTCTAGAGTTCAGCTACCTTTCCAGGAAGTTGAAATCTGAAGGCTGGCCTCTCACCGATAAAAGAAAAGGATGTTTAATCATCTTTGAGAATTAAGAACATCATATTTCTAATGACACTAATAGAGTCAATAAAATTGGATGATCTAATTGTCTTTCACCCAAACAAAATGTCCCTAGCACCCTCTTTACACATCTACCATTACCTAGGTGATTTAGGCAAAATGCTTCTGCTTTTACATGAATTACTTTGGACTGTCATGTGGTTGTTTCCAGCCTGAATTGTCCAGATTGATATAGTGTATGTTCATGAAAGAAAAGCAGGCTGCCTTCAAATAGATGTGGGAGTGGGATTTTATGCATTAGGTGCATGTCATTCATCATTGCTGCCTTTGATGTTTGCAAAGCATATCTTTTGTGGAGAACACAGAAAACATGGCGCATAGAAGCACTTAGGGATCTTTACACCCAAATCTAAATTATAATAATGGGATAAAGATTACTCTATAGGCTTTGATGCAGAAGTGCACAGCCAAGACCAAATATTTTAGTGATCCTAGCTTCACTCCTATGTTGGTTACTTTCTGGAACCATATTAGATATCTTTGCAATAGAAATTATGCAAAATGTTAACCAGGAATGGAAATTGAAAGCACAGCTGGTTCAATATGTAGATTAAAAATAAGATGATCAGATGGCCCATACCAGTTCCACCTATATCATCTTGGTGTGAGGAACCTTTAACTAAGTAACCTTTAAGTCAAGTAACTATGAAAAGTCCCATATTGGGGTCCAGTCAAGGGCCAAGTTACACTGATCTAGTTAAAGACAAGCCTTAAAGGGCTTTGGAAGATTTTGCAAATAATAGTACTTAAGTTAAACCAAGAAGAGTACTTTTGGGAACAAAAACACTTCCCAATTGACATTTAAGCCATGCTTATCCTCTTATCTTTCCCTTCAGTCCACAGAAAGAGGTATCCCTTTTTGTTAAGCTCAGGCCCTCCATTTAGAATAAATCTCTTTAACATTTCTAACTTCTCCTTCTCCTTTGGCTCTTTTCCATATAGCTATAGTCTTATATAGGTCTTTCCTATCTAAACAAAAACCATTGCTTGAGCCTTCCTCCCCATCCTCACACTCCACCCACATGCCACCCTACCTCAGCTCCCACCTGATGCCCCTCTTTTTCATTGCTAAATTTCATTAGAAGTTGTGGGGATCTGTGCCTTCAAGGTTGCACTGCCCACATAATATTTAATACCCTGCAATCAGGCTTCTGTCCACACCAATTTAAATGGATCTTTCAGGAAGTTTTCTAATCACCAATTTACTAATCTGGATTCTGGGGACAGAAGTTCAGATTGTAGCAAACTAAGCATCATATAGGCAGTGAGGAACTGGAGACAGTAATGGGTTATTTTCTTGAAAGGGTTGGGCAACACGGAAATGAGAAAGAGGATATGAAGTCTAGTGGGGGGATACCAAGTTGGATGGAAGCCTGTTTGTTTCAATAGAAAAGAAATTAAGTCTATGGAGAAAACACAAGAGAGGATAACTGATAGAGCAAGAACTAGGAGGGGTTGAAAAGGAGGGAACCATCTCAAAAACACTTGAGAAATTACTGTTTTATAAACTCTGAGAGAACAAATTAATGGTAGCTGTACTAGCTGGGTCATCACCGAAACAAAGGTACCCTAGATTCTGCTGCATGAATTGTGGGAGAACTTGAATACCAATTGAATTTTCCCAGAGAAAAAAGGCTTTAAAATCCTGCCTAGATGTGGTTAAAAGAGCTGTATTACTCTCTTCGGCTCTGCTTTTTTTAGGCTTTTGTTATCTGGTCTGGAGATCAAACTACCACTTATGACACTGTGGTAGGGAAATTCTCTTTCTCTCTCTGGATTCTCTAAAAGACACAGTATCCAGATTGAGAAGTGCTTATTGATACCTTGGAAGCTGTCCACCTATTCCAAAGACAGTAACATTGAGGGAAAAAAAAACTTGGGAACTTGTATAGATAAATTGCATTCAAAATTATTTTCCAAACCATCCAAGAAAAACAGTCTTATTGATTTGCAGGCACACCACAATTCAACCCCAAAGTGGCATTACTTCACTTGTTTGGCTTTCTTATTTACCACCCTTGGCTCCAAATGACTCTTAACTGTTTCCTGAAATCAATTTTCACCTTTTCAGTAAAAATGTTTTTGGCCCCTGAGGAAATTCCAAAGAATGGATCACAGGTTCTAAAGGCAATATCAAAGAGGGTTTCCAAAGATCATTTTGAACAGGGGTAGCCACTTCAGGCTAAGTCTGTAAATGCCAAAGGTACAACTCTGAAACTCTGAGAAATAATTTCGTTAAGTTATGATATGGCTACCTGAAATTTTAAAGTACAGACTATATTTTAGTGTGTTTACTAGTTGTTTCTTCAGAAATTGATTCCTTTTCTGTTCAGCTTGATTGTAAGTGCTAAGAGCCAGGGACTGTAGTTCTTTTGTGGTCCTATCTGTAGTCCTATTTGGTGCCTTGCAAAGAGGTGATGTTTAAAGAATGTTTTACATTGATAATCAATATGATGCATGTTCTCTTGAGGCTGGTATTTATGACTTAGGCATGTAAATAGTAGTAAATCTCATCCGAGCTGTTCTAAAAGGAATGCAGTACGTGCAATAGTAAAAACTTTCAAAAACTAGAAGGAACATATAGAATGGATGATGGCATAGTGCCAAAATTAGCCTTTACCACAAACCAAGTGGAAAAAAATAGAGAAGACCCTACAAGATGGAAAGATTAATCTCATTTTTGAGCATAAGAACAGAACTGCCTATTGAAACTTACAACTCAATCTGACAGTTTGGGTGTAATTCTTATTCTACAAACTACTCTGCCTTTCTCTCCCAATTCTCTAGACTCCCGTAATCCTATCCTGTTGACTGGCTCCACATCTCACATTTAATTCATCTGCTCTTACTTCATTTCTTTGCTGGAAATGCCTCCAGATTTCAAAAATCAACTTAGTATCTTACTGTCAATTTCTGTAGTTTGTTTCTAAATTGTCCTGAAATCATATCCCAAAGAGGGATATTTCCCCCAAGTTATAAAAATACACCAAAGTGCAGGTTAACAGAGCTAGCACCTGAATGGAAAAACATTTGACAGATTGATATTTTAATACCAATGTCATATTCTTTAAAAACTGCAAATGACATCTGAGTTGTTATTGAAGAAATAAAATGAAAAATGATGCTGTTGGCAAGAACAAGAGAACGAATATTCATGAAGAAGGACAAGCATATATTTCCCTAAAATGTAGTACTCTCCTTCCCAGGGGAGGCCATCTGGCCTCTTTGATTGCTAGTTAAAACCAATTAGAACAAAATGGGGATACTACCTTATTGGGTTTCACCACAAGCCTTCTGGTTTCATCCTTAATCTTACAGTTTCTTCTTAAATGTTTGCTGTTAATGGTACAAATTGAAAACAACAGCAGCAACAACTCATGTTTACGCTGAGTACAGTCCACCAGGGCTCAAGCAAACACTCCTCATTAATATCTATAATCATTGCCTTATCCCAGACAGGCAAAGATAATAACAAGTCAGGCCTGCTCACACATACAAACTGTTGTCTTAGCCCTTAGAACAGCCAGGCAGCTAGCTAACCGCTTACTCTTTGCTCTTGTTGCCAGCACCTGAGGGCCCGGGAATCTCTCAAGTAGAGAGGCAGTAGTGTCAGAAACACTGGTGACTCTGATTTCACACATTTCCTCAAAGTGAGTTATATGACAACACTGGAGTGAAAGAAGCTTGCATTGCTTTACCTATCTACACATTACAATCACTGGTACATAACGCCACGTCCCCTCAATACTACTGATTTTCTCGGTGTTTTCCTCCAAACGTCCTTCCCTTAACTGCTTACTAGTGAAATCTGTTCTCTCCTTAATCCAAATTTTCTTCTTACTAAAATATTTCTTCCCCTGGTGATTGCTCTACCAGTCAGCTCTCACTTTCTCTTATGTCTGGGCCATAGCCACTTCTTCAGATGGTCCTCATTACTCCATAAATTAATTTATTCTTCTGGAGAAGGTAAAAAGAGATAGCACATAATGACCCAAGTTTTAATTCGATATATCCACCACCAAATTTACATGCAATTATGATAACTCAGCTACATATGCAAATAGTATAGAGTAGGGCACTGTGTCCAAAGAATGGCATGCATACCATTTTTTATATGTGAGGTGATTTTAGGTGGTACATAAACTAAGATTTTTATGATAACAGTTACATATTTATTTTATCTTATGGGTATACACAGACACAGACACACACACATACATGTATATGACTAGCATTAGAAAACTGTTTACTCAGATTTATTGCTTAGGATAAGATTAAGGGTGATAAAAAGGAGGGAGTAAATTTTTAAATTAAGTAAATAGTATAGATGTTAACACAGATATGGCAAAATCATGAGAGTGGTATCCAAAAGATCAAAAATTGGGGAAATATTTGTGTTATGGGTAAGAACTCTCCCACATGTTAGTGCCCTGCTCTGCCACTTATGAGCTTGTGACTTTGGGAAAGCCTTCTCATTGAATCTCAGTTTTCTCATCCATGAAATACCCTTACCTCAAAGGGGTGAAAAACAAGAAAGACATAATCTTCCTTCCTGAAACAGATAGGTATATCCAAATTAGGTTTTAGCCCTAAAACTGGTTTTTCAAGCTAGTATGAAAGGAAGGGAAACTATAGTTATTCAATAAAACACAGCAACACCTAATAGCAGTGGCATGGGGGGGGGGGGCATGTTTTGAAGGACAATGATAGAGTCTTTGCTCAAACAACTGCCCAGGACATCAGAAGCTACTTTTTGGTAAATGTTGGAAAAATACATTGGGTTTAATAACAGACTCTCATCTAGAATAAGAGACTGTTCTTCCAACAACCTCTGCATACCTCTGCACTTACCAAATTGGTTTAGAAGTTCTATGTTTCCGTGTCTGTTTCTCCTATTAGCTTGGGAGCAGCTTTAGGACAGCAACTACATCTTTTCATCTTTGTATACCCACACCTAGTACAATGTTTGGCCCAATGTAAATGGCCCAATAAAGGGCTGTTGAATTAAAAATAACAAGGCTGATTTTGAATTTAAAACCCTGGCAACTTAATGATGTAATAATATACTATGTGTCGACCCCCATATTAGTGGGAAGAGAGAGTCACGTCTTGATTCACTTCCTGACGCTTCAATGGCTTCAGAGCACCAGAGGAATGCCTATGTTTGTGAATGAGCCTGGATATAATGAATAGGGAAAATGTCCTAGGTGAATATAAAGGCTGATATGGTGAATATAGTGCAAAGGAAAATCACAGGATTTCACAAACAAAATAAGCGCTTTGAGAAATACCAGATGTCCTTGGGGAGAGAAAAGAAAACTCCACTGCCAAAAGATGACAGACTCCACATCCCATTTTTACAATTTACTTTATTGATGCGAATACATTTCTATCATTTCCTGAATAAAATCTAGTAATTGTGGCATGATGACTGAAAGTATTGTGTGTCCCCCCCATAACCTGCTCTACTTTCCCTTATAATTTAAGCTATGAGTAAAAAGGAGGAGATAATTATCATTGCTAACTGACTATGGGGGAAAATAATCAAGACTGCTGAAACATGGAACCATCTTATTTTAATCTTTACTATCAAGAACAGAAGATCTTAAAAGTAGTCCTCATCAGTATTCTATAATAGATAGGCTATAGAAAATAGCATACTATCCACTCATAATATCAACTAATAGATACATGTATCTAAAATTGAGTTACTATATTCTAATACTTGGAGTTAGGAAACAAATCAATGACTCCATTATTTTTCTAGCCTTTTGACACAACCTCAAGAGCTTTCCTACCTGCTCATAAGTGAGCAATCTTGAAAGGTGAAAAGAGCATCTATGACTTCAAGAACCCTCTCAATGTCAGATTTCTTAGATTCTTAGCATACTAATTTTTCAGAGCTTAAACAACAACAAACTAGTGATTGTGGCTTACTTGGTGGGTATAACTTGATTAAAATTGTATTGAGATATGGCCACTAACCTATTTCACATGGGAAATTAATAGCAAAAGATCTAAGATATAGTAAATAGGGAAAACAAATATTTTAGATATTGTTTATGGAATCGTGGCCAAATAGATGCCCTAGAGATAAAAGGCTAGGCATTCAGCCATCTATTTAATATTTTCTTCTTTCATAAACATAGGAGCATCAATGTATTTATTTAGAAGAAATGTAATACATAAAAAAGATGTGGGATGCATAACTAGGAAAGAGTTATAATAAGGACTTTCTGGTTATCCCAGGTATAAAATTTCACAAAACCTCTTTGATTTGGTTCTAATTTTATGCTATGGTAGGCATCAGACTACCTAATCAAACAAACTTGAGACATCCCAATGACAATCCTCTTTTTAAGTTGATGTGGTTGAAAGAACATATTTTTGACTTAAGTTATTGCCTCTGACATTTTGAAAAGTAATAAAAGGAACAGCGTGGAAGTCAATAGGTCTGGATTCTAATCCTTCGCTGTGTCTTTAACTTGTTTTACCCTGTCTTTTGACCTTTTGGATACTTGTTTTTCCCATTAGTATACTAAAAACAACATCTGCTTCACAGGATGGGATTGAAAATTAATGAGATGATGTCTGAGAAGTACTCGAATATCAGGTGTTCTGTAAACTCTAGGTACTGTCATTCAATATTAAAATTCATTACCCTTCTCAGAACCACCTAACTACCCTGCTGCATCTGTGGTCTGATCTAAGCACAAAGGTGTAAACAAGAAAATGTCAAACTGGACGCCATGTTCTTCTCAGTTTAATAAATTATGGTCAGATTTCATTAGTAACTAGCCATATTTTTCTTCCTCAAGTTTTTTATTTATCATGTTAAACAAGAAGAGCTTATTACGAGTGCATGGCCACCATAGATTGGTATTTTGCAAATTGGTTGTTCTTGGACGTGAATTCTTAGCAATACTAAGGATGAACGATTTCCACAAGCTATTTTGGGAAAGTTCACCTTTGACCAAATTTTTTTTCTCACTGCAGAGCATATGTATCTCCAAAATCCAAAAAGAATCTCTTGTAGTAACTAAAGTACCCTGAGGGATTAAATATTACAGGGTTGAAGTTGCAATGTATAAAGGCCATAGAGATGGTCTGGTAATCTTGAACTGTACTTGATAGTACCCTGGAGGGACGTAATTTTTGGTTTTAATAAACCGAAAACTTATGCCCTGAAATAATGACAATAATGATAAAAGACTTTAAGTGGGTGCTTTATATATATGATCTCATTTGATACATGTTGGAAATATTTCTATGAGATAGATGTTATATATCTGAAAACCAAGGCTCAGGAAGGTTCGCTACCATGCCTAAGCTCATAGATTTAGTGAGTAACAAATCGAATATTTAATCCAAATCATCTAACTACAAACTTGATGTATTTTCCATTCCATTACTCTGTGATAACTAAATATATAATATTCACAGGTCCAAACAAATCTCTTACAGTGAGTCTGTAGCTTTCCTAATGAACCAGAATTCTATTCAAATGGCTTTTCACTCAGGATTTCTACAGAGTTACCAAGCAAGTTACTTAGTCTGCTTTGTCCTTATGAGTCTGTCTTTGATTACTTTCGTCAGAGTTAGGATACTAGGACATTAAGGAATACAGCTTTCAAGACTGTTTCTTGTTGCTATGAATAAACAGCTTTCCATCAACTCAATCCCATTGCTTTCTTTGTGCTTCTCCCTCTTCTCTCTGTATTTCTTTTCCTCCCTCTGTTTTCACAAATCCTTTTGATTGTTTTTCCTCTAGGGTCCTGTCCCTAGCAAAGTTTCCACTTGAAGTGTAGCTATTTCCTATAAGAAATTCCAGGATATGGACAGTCATACCACCAAGTACCATATGCTATAGTTCCAGCAAAAAGACAGTGTTTTCCTTTCTAACAATGTCCCTCCTGCTTAGGGAGCCCAACTACTCTACATATTGTTTTTTTTCAACTTTAGCTCCTTAAACACTTATATTTCCTTTGTCAATAGACTCTTGTTTTTCTCTTTTATGGGAGGGAAGAGTGTGAAGCAAGAACCCCTGGTGGAAAAAAAAAGCAGAAAGTTAGCCACATAACTAAACTAGGGGGAAGTCGAAGGCGAAAGACTTTAAGAAAACATTCTTAGTATGGATGGTTAAGTAGCAACAGGGGATAAATGTAGGACACAGGTGATCAGCATGTGTCTTGAGCAAAGGCAACATTATCCAACAGACAGCAGAATTCCTTTAGAATATTGCTGTTTGCTATATAGGCTTAGAGGGCTAGTGGATAGGTTTTCCTCCAGGCAATTGTTTCTACTGTGTCAGGCTGCATTACACCAAGCTAAGCCAGACTAAAATCCTGTCTAGTCTTTAACAAGACTGTATTTTAATTCCACTGCCACACCAACCAATCCCTACACGTCTGCAATCATAACTTAGTCTGGGGAACGAAAGCACTGCCTGGCACAGTGCCTCCTGGCATACATAACCCACATCCTCCCTTATCTAAGACATCATCTTTAAACTGACAAGGGAGCTCCCTGGTGGATAAAAGCTGATGTGTTATTCTAGTAAGAGTATAAATTCCAGGTGACTCCATTTTGGCCATCTTAGAAACTAGAGAAGGATTATTGCTTTCTTCATTTTAGGATGTGTCCTCCAGAAATCTGGCTAAAAATCATCACTAGATTGCTCTGGCACAGATGAGCCCAGTGGTTTGTCTGTTGACAAATCTCCCTAGGAAGATCTTTACTATTGATCATTATGTTAATGCCACAAATGCCCCAAATCTGCCTCGGGACTCATATGACCCAGTGATAGTGATGGAGTAGGATAGTTACACAGGTAGTTGTAGAAATCCCAATAGGAGACCATAGACAGAGGGAAACCTAGGGAACTTTGGGAGACCCTGTAAGTTAATAATCACTCAAGAAAGCCATCAGAATGAAGTAGGCTTGCTTAGCTACAAAACGATGAAATATGCCTCAGGTCATTAAGTGAAAGATAAAACGAAGCCTGTATTCAAGTTCAGCAAGACAATGACCCTTAGGACCAAGGGCAAGAGTTTAAGGACCACCCTTGTGCTGATTTGAATAAGGACCTTGACAGTCCTAGTTTGACCTTATAGGGTCAAACACTTTCTTACCAGATACAAAGGAGCTAATGATGTAAGTCTGATGTCTACTCGGAGAAAGAGGAAGAGGCAGTCTTTTCCCATGTCCCACCTTCCCTTGGATTATAAAAATGTAGCCCACCTAATCCTCCGGGGCAAAGTCTCCTTGCTTGCCCACTTGCATCTCTCACAAGTGTCTTATCTTAATAAATCTATTTCTTGCCTATCACTTTGTCTCTCACTGGATTCCTTCTGCACTGAGGCACAAAGACCCTGAACCTCAGTAAGTCCAGACACTGGGTGAATAATTCTAATTTAAAAATCATGGGTTCGGAGTTCCTGTCGTGGCTCAGTGGTTAACGGATCCGACTAGGAACCATGAGGTTGTGGGTTCGATCCCTGGCCTTGCTCAGTGGGTTAAGGATCTGGCGTTGCCGTGAGCTGTGATGTAGGTCACAGATGTAGCTCAGATCCCATGTTGCTGTGGCTCTGGTGTAGGCTGGTGGCTACAGCTCCGATTAGACCCCTAGCCTGGGAACCTCCATATGCCATGGGTGTGGCCCTAGAATAGACCAAAAAAAAAAAAAAATCGTGGGCTCAAGTCCCAATCTGGGTTTAGACTGGGTTTGAGTCCTGGCACGTAGGTTCAAGTCCCAATATGGTTTCTAGCTAGGTTCAAGTCATAAGTGCTGTCAGTTTCACCAGAGTCTGTTGCCTAAATTAGAGAGTGGAAACCCACCTTGGGTCAGCTTCTAACCTACTAGCAGAGACAGAGTCTCAGGGTACAAATGAGTGCTGTGTAGGCACAGTCATGCATCCTTTCACCATCTAACAATTTTTCATTAAATGCATACCATCTGTTAGGATGCTGTTTTAGCTATAAAGAGAGTGGCATATGGAATTTAAACTTTGAGGTCCTCATCTCAGTCTGAGTGGACACAATCAGGGCAAGGCTGGAGAGGTCATACAATTAGTAAATCAACAAGCTTGCCTCACTACACTGAGTATGAAATGATAAAAGAACCAATGAAAGACCTAGCAAGTATTGGCCAGTCTCCTTGAATAATCCACTTCAGTACATTCTTAGTTGTCTGCATGATTCCTTGATCATGATTATTTGCCTGAGGGTGTTGAGGTGTGACAGTTTGGAGAATGCTTTGGACCACAAATTTCATATATGCAGCTGGGGAAGGTATTCTGGAAAAAGATGGTGGACTGAGAGCATGTATTTACTTTTCCTTTCCATGGTCTCACTCAAATGATAGAAAACATATTTTCAAAATAACTAAATCATAACAGGGCTAAAAACTAAGGCATTCAGCAATAGCCCAGAAAGTTGGAGGAAATTCTTAAAGATAGAAAGAAAATGAGATCTGATTAATTGAGGAAATAGAGGAGGGAAAACTGTGACCTAAAACTAGGGTAGAAGAGGATTTCCAAAGGAGCTCCAAGAAGCGCCATGATCACATCCAGGAAATACAAGAGCATGAGTGGTCCATGGGGTAATACTCTGTAATTAAGGAACTGCATTCAGAACTGCTAGGCCAATAGAATTCCTCTTCCTACCCACAGCCTTCCCTCCTATACAGGGCAAACAGTGGCTGGTAGTTTAGACTTGCCCCCAGGATTAAACTTTGAAAACAGCATTTGCATTATAAAGAGAGTAAACTACTTGCCTGGAACGGAGAGGATCCCAGAGAGTTTGAGGTAACTTTAGTTCCCCACAACAGACACCCATGAACCAATGGCTCTCAACTCTGCTTACATATTAGAATCACATAGGAAGCAGTCAGGTAGAAAACAACTGCTCTAAAGCAGTCTTCCCAAACACTAATGCACATATGAATCACCTGGGAACCTTGTTAAAATGCAGATTTTGATCCTGCAAATCTGAAGTAGGGCCTGAGATTATGCATATCTATAAAGCCCCCAGGGCTCCCAAATTTCAAGGCCACTGGCAGAAGGACCACACTTTGAATAGCAAGGATCTAAAAGAATCACAAAAGATGTATAGTTTCAAAACAGAATGGAAATATTAACCAACTTGATCATATGAAAGTAAGGTGTACATTGGGATATAGAAAGAGATAGGAAGGTGAAGATAAAGAAAAAGATGCTAATCTCATTATCTTTCTTATTTCACATTTTAGGATCAATAAATAGTGTCTAAAACTAAAATAAGAAATACAGATTTCATTTATTATTGACATCTATTTAAAAAACCCTAAAAATAGTATAATGAATATGAGGGAGTAGAATGGAAATACGAAGCCATGAAAATGAAATAGAATTTTCATCTTTCAATATAATAAAAATATTAACATGTATAACATTTACATTGACACTGAATATGTCCTAAACACTAGGCATATTACATGATTAAACTCATGTAATCGTCACAAAAACACTGTGAGGTAAGTACTACTATTATCTCTATTTTTACTGAGAAAATGGAGGACCAGAGAGATTAAGGAATTTGCTCAAGGTCACAAAGCCAGAAGGTAGCAGAAATCAACTGAAACCAATAGATGCTGTCACAAAGCCAGAAGGTAGCAGAAATCAACTGAAACCAATAGATGCTGTTTAAGACATCAAGAAATAAAAGCATAAATATATTATCTAATACTCCATTTGAAACTACCTGAAGAATACAAACCTAAATGGGGTCTATACCTGTGAGACTCAAGGGCAACTGGAGGATAGAGATGGGAATATTAACTTTATTTTTTATTTTAGAAACTTCTGAATTGCTTGGAACTGTTTTGCCATGTACAAAGTTATTTAATTTTTAAAAACTCATTTATGCTTTTTATTTTTCTCTTTATGACCGCAGCTGCAGATATGGAAATTCCCAGGCTAGAGGTTGAATCGGAGCTGCAGCTACTAGCCTATGCCACAGCCACAGCAACACCAGATCTGAACCACATCTGTGACTTATGCCCACAGCTTGCAGCAATTCTGGATCCTTAACCCATTGAATGAGGCCAGGGATCAAACCAGCATCCTCAAGGATACTAGTTGGGTTCTTAACTCACTGAGCCACAATGGGAACTCTGCATTTATGCTTTTTAAAGAAATAGAAATAATAGGAAAGAAATACACCCAAATATTAATGGTAATTGTTTTCTAAGGGTGGATGAGGGTAGGGAATTATAGTCATTTTTTCTCCTTTTTTCAACCTCTCTGTTTTTTAAATTTTCTGGAGTAACTTTTATCTTCTAAATAGTTAAAAAACATTTAAAATCTCAAGGTGTAGGCCACATTGTCATAAATAGTTCCTATTACTCCATACATTGAAAAAAATTGGCACAACAGAGATTGGAGGGTATACTGGAATCCCTTTGAGATTCTGAAAGGGAGCCTAGCTCAATGAAAGGGAGCCTAGCTCAATGAAGAAACTGTTATCTTAGAACTGCTCTCCATATATAATATGGATTCTTGTCTAAGTCTTCTGATCCTTCTGCTTCGCCACTCCCTCCCACACCCCCACCTCCTTGCCCAGTGGAAAAGTGGGTACTTTTAATGGGTTATTTCAAGTAGCTTGTCACAGGCTATACTCTTACAGTCTTTTAAATATCAGAACCAATTCCAGGACATCAGAAATAGCTTCTATCTGAGGCTTTTATGCAAACAGACCCCGGATATGCTACATTTAGCATGGCCAAGATAACAAGAAAGCTGCCTTCTTAAAAAAAAAAACACTGAAATTCCCCCATACAAGGCATTCTTTATGGACAGATAACTCATCTTGACAACTTCGAAGGTCTTAAATTCTCTGGGTAATTCCCTATGGATACCTCCTCCTGATCTAGTTTAAGACCCAGGCTAATCTGAGATCTCTTGCACTTAATTATATAATTTGATTAGCCTAAAGAACTGAATCCAGGAACTCTTTCAGCATCAACATTTCCAGTGGAGGTGACTCAATATAACCTAGAATTTGTAGGGGCAGATAGCTGAGGGTATCAGCACTCAATGGGTATATATCCTAGAAACTCAGCTAGGGGTTTCAATGTCATCTATCTAGGGACTTGATATAGAGTGTACCTCGTCTTAATTTAAAAAGTAATACCCAAAGAGTTAAGAATAATACAAATAGTAAAGAAATCATCATGGAGCTATTTGTGGTTCTTCTTGAGTTCTATTATAATAGAGTTGTTTTGACAATCTGTGCAGAATTCTCATATATAGGTTATATTGATCCTGAGTAGCAAGCAAGTAGCAATGACTTTAGGGGGCTAAGCCCAAGTAGGAAGAGGTAGCTCATGTTTATCCCACCATTGTAGCACATACATAGAAGCCAATAACTTCTTAATTTGATCTGGAAAGACTCTATATGCTGATAAACCAAGCCACATATTTTTTTTTCCTCAGTAAATAATGAAGTAACTCAGAAATTATTGACTTGTGGAAGAAAAACACAATAAATATTGTGTTACCCCCAGGGAGGTTTACAGATCTTGATATTTCAAGGGAGAGGACTCTCTTGCATTTCCTCTTGCTACAGGTGGGTGGAAAGGGTAAGGCTAATGCTAGTTGCCTAAGAAACTGACCCTGAAACAACAGAAGTTTGACTTTCCTGTTTCTTTTGTTTGATTTAATTAATCAAGCCTTGAAATAATGCCCCCAGATATTATTGGAATACGTTACCACACCTGGAGTCACCAGATGCAGAGTCTTTAAGAAAAAATGATCAAACTTTCATTGAAAAAGACACATGCACCCGTATGTTCACTGCAGCACTATTCATAATAGCCAAGACATGGAAACAACCTAAATGTCCATCAGCAGATAAATGAATTAAGAAGATGTGGTATATATACACAATGGAATGCTAGTCAGCCATAAAAAAGAACAAAATCATGCCATTTGCAGCAACATAGATGGAACTAGAGACTCATACTAAGTGAAGTAAGTCAGAAAGAAAAAGACAAACACATATGATATCACTTATATCTGGAATCTAATATATGGCACAAATGAAACTTTCCACAGAAAAGAAACTCATGGACTTGGAGAACAGACTTGTGCTTGCCAAGGGGGAGGGGGAAGGGGAGGGGGAGGGAGTGGGATGGACTGGGAGTTGGGTTAATAGATGCAAAATATGGCATTTGGAGTGGATAATCCATGAGATCCTGCTTTATAGCACAGGGAACTATGTATCTAGTCACTTGTGATGGAACATGATAGTGGATAACGTGAGAAAAAGAATATAAATATATTATCTTTGTGTATATATATATATATATATATATATATATATATACAAAAAAAAAAGTCAAGTAACCAAAAATTTTAAGTTAAATCAAAAAGAAAATTTCAAAGTAAAAAAAGAAAAAAAAAACATTGAAAGATTCCAAAGAAGGCAGCAATTTAATCCAGGTACTTAATTCAGAAGACTCCTTAATGAGAACGCTTTTATGGGTATCTGCAGTTGTATCACCTCTTGATGCTGGATTCACCTGGGCAAGATCATTTTACTGAGACTTTCCTGCTACCGATATCAGGGAGTTTTTTGACTCCTAGAGCTAGCTACAGTGGTAGGGGTGGGGTAAGTGTCTTGTTCACAGAGCAGTCAGTCTCTGCAGTCTCTCAGGCCATGCATTTGTAACTGTTTCAAAGACCTGACAAAATTATCAATTTCTTGATTTTTCTAACACTTAGAGTAAAAGGCACAATGAATTGGTGCAACTACAATGAGTAACACTGGATACTTCTTGAATACTCCAGATCCTCAGAGAATATCTTAGGACATTTGTTTCACACCTCGCTTTAGTTAAAATGTTCAAATTTTATAAATGTCTCTCACATGTGTATGGACCAATTTCTTATCAAGAAGGCTTTGCACCACTCAGGTGCTTCCCTGACAAAATATATAAAACAACAGTTGTTAAGCATTTGCTAGTGGATATGCAGGTCTGCTATACTCAAGATAGGAAGAGCATTCAAATCACAGTCCATATAGTCCCTAGCTTTCTGCCTGTGGGCAATTTCCAAACTGTTTTGCAGGGGAGTGGAACTCAAGCATAAAGTAGCAGTCTCATGGAGTAAAGGGAAGAGAGATCAGAGTTATGAGTTGCTAAGTTTACTGAAATTTGTGGGACTGTTACTGCAGGAAAGGGGGTTACAGAACTCCTTGTGGAAGTACCCATTAGTTTTTTGGCCAAATCCTCAGCTCAACAGAGACTTCAGAACTCACATAGAGCTGAGGATATATCAGAATTCTGAACCATCCAAAGTAAAGAGTCCTTGATGAACATACCAAACATTCACTTGAAACTTGAGAAAGACCATATTTTAGGAGTAGGAACTACAAACTAGGAGTAGGGGCTGTACCTTAGGACTAGGGGCAAAATAGAAACTGCCTTCCCTCCTTCTTCAACAAAGCCTAAACCAGGTCTTGACAGGATCAAGATGAGAGTCCAGTAATGTAACTATCTTCCAGTACAAAACTTAATAATCTTTGGAAGAAGACAACATAATCCAGAGTCTCTACAACATATGATTCACAATATTCAGTAGATAATAAAAAACTTAGACATTTAAAGAGCCAAGAAAATGTGAAATATCATACTAAAAGCAAAATATATTAGAAGAAGATCCAGAAATCATCCAGCTACTGGAATTAACAGGGGAAAAAAAGAGTTGGAAATAGCTGTTGTAAGTATGTTTTAAAAAGTAAAGAAATAGGGAATACTGTAAATAGATGTGAAAATTCAGCATAGCAAAAGAAACCCTAAAAAGAATAAGATGGAAATTCTAGAACCAAAAAATGCAATATCAAAAATAGAGAATTCATTGGAATGAAAGAAGATTGAGCATAACAGAAAGGGATTGGTAGACTCAGGTTAATAGGAATTATGCAAATCAAAGAGACAGCAAAAAAAAGGAATGAACAAAGAAACCAAAACAGAAGATCCGAGACATGTAAGGCAACATCGAATGGCTTAGCATATATGTAATTGGAATTCCAGGGGAAAGGATAGAGAGAATAAAGCATAAAAAATATTTGAAGAGTTAACAAGCAAAGATTTTTTTAAAAAAATTGATCAAAGATACTAGCCCATACATCCAAGAAGCTCAACAAACCTCAAGCAAGATAAATACACAGAAAACATTTAGGAAAATCATAGTCAAATTCTGAAGACCAAGGTAAATAGAAAATCTTGAAAGCAGCCAGGGAAAGTAGCATTTTATACAAGAAAGTAATAATAAGAAAAATATCTACTTTCTTGTCAGAAATAATGAAATCAGAATTATAAAGTATCCTTTAAAAGTGAAGGTGGGAGTACCTTAGTGGCTCAATGGGTTAATGATCTGGTGTTGTCACTGCTGTGGCATGGGTTTGATCCCTGGCCTGGGAATCTCTGCATGCTGTGGGCATGACCAAAAAAAAAAAAAAAAAAGAGTGAAAGTGAAATAAAGATATTTTTGACAGATGAGGCAGAAAGATTTCATCTCCCACAGACCTGTACTACAAGAAATACTGAAAAAAAATTAAGTGGGCTGAAAGGAAATACAATCAGATAAATACAATCAAGAAACATAGTTCTCCAGGAAGAAATGAAAACCATTAGAAAGAGTAAATTCGGTAACAAATATAGCATCTTATTATTATATTTATTATTTATTCATTATCATATTTAATCTCTTTAAAGATTGTTGGATATTTAATATAAACATAACACCAAAGGAATGTATGAGATATAGCATATGTGAAAATCAAATATATGACAAGAACACAAAGAGTAGGAGAGTAGTCATTGGAAATATACTGTTATGAAATTATTAAATAGTTTATGGAGTAATATAGTATCTTTTGAATTTACAATATGATAGGTTATAGATTATTATAATCTCTAGAATAATCTTAAAAACAAAAGATAAAAATAAAGAGGAATAACTCAAATATCAATGAGAAGATATGCTAAAATAACTAAATAGGTAAATAACTAAAAATATTAAATTTTTGTTTGCTTTTTCACCCATTTTAAAATTTATTTTTGTGTTTAATACAAATCAATTCCATAACATGAGACATTCATTCACATACACAATAGTGTGACATCTGTTGGGTACGGTTATTCTGATGTAGGTTTCTCAAGATGGAAAAAGTCTTTGACTATCGAGACTACTCTGGCCATATCAGATAGTGGAACATCTAAGCATCAGGGTGTGATCATGTGAACAAAAGACTTTAGGGAGTGCCTAATTTTAAAAGATTTCTGTGCATCAAGGCAGTTGCAAAAGATTTACTTTCCAAAATGAAGCCCACTTTACATTTAGGGCTAGTTCTAACCATCTAAAAACTTTGACTGATAACAGAAAGTGTTCCAAATATGTGGCTGTTCTGATTCACAGGCCTTTTATTTTTTTTCTCAAAGTAGTTACAGAAAGAGCATAAACGTTTTTCTGAATTTAACGTTAAGTAAGCTTCCAGTCTTCAGGTTCCAAATGCTTGATTTATATTTTGGCTTGTCCACATATTTTCCTTTCTAATTTCAAGATCTGTCAATTTTACCTTCAAAACAGATCATTTTTTAAATTGTAAAAAGTATTCAACTTAAAAAATGTATTCAACTTATGCAGAAATAAAAAGCATTTTGAAATTGGTTGAGATCAATGTACTTCTGTGCTTCGTTATCAGTTTAGCTAAATGAATTTAGTGCTGTTGTTGTATAGGAATAGTTGATAAGTATATAAGCAAAATTTAGTTATTTTCCTTGAATTTATAGTAGATTCCAACCCATAATTGTCCTGGTATATGTCAATTACTATATAAAAAGTAAACTATAATGTCAAACCCAAAGCCTCAGTAGAAAGAGTTCAGTTCCCAAGAGAATGGTGATAATGATGTAAAATTTTGTCTAGAGTATATCAGCATTAAATTAGTACTGCTGAAACAATGTATTGAGGATTTACAGTAACACCTGGAAGTTCTGCTAATGTACATATAAGCATAATCATAGAAGTTTTTGTATTATCTGTTTTATGACCTTATAGATTCAATGAACCAAATGAAAACTTAATCTCTATTTCACATCCCATCCTTTATCAACATCAGGAATGAAAGAGGAGATAGTCCTGTAGATTACACAGGTCTCATAATGATAACAAAGGGATAATATGAACAACTTTATGCCAATAAATTTAACAACACAGAAGAAATGAAGAAATTTGTTGAAAAAAGCCAATTGCCAAAATCAATATAAGTAGAAAATCTATATTTGTTAATGAAACTGAATTCATAACTAAACAACTTTCCACAAATGGAGCTTCAGGACCAAACGACTTCACTGGTGAAGTGTATCAAACGTTTAAGGAAGAAGTAACACCAATTCTATGCAAAATTATTCAAAAATATTTCCTACTAATTTATGAAAGCAGTATAACATGATACTTTAAAACATGACATACAAGAAAGAGAAATTATAGACAAATATCACTCCTGAACATAGATACAAAAGTCCTTAACAAAATGTTAGAAAGTAAGCTATATATAAAAAGGATAATACACCCTGATCATTGAGCTTTATCACAGGCATGGAAGTTTGGTTTCATTCAAAAATTGATTGCTTTCTGATTAAAGAAGAACATCCTACAATCATTTCAGTAGATGTAGAAAAAGCATTTGACAAAATATAAGAAATTTAGGGATAAATTCAGTAAAATATTTGGAAGATCAATACACTAAAAAGTATAAGGCATTGTTGAGAGAAATTAAAAGATAAATAAATGGAGAATAAGATGTTCTTTGATAGGAAGAGTAAATATTAAGATATCAATTGTCCACAAACTGACCTATAGTTGCACTGTCCTATATGGTAGCCATTATCCCCATGTGATTGTTTATATTTATTTTTTTATTGAGGTATAGTTGATTTACAATATTACATCAGTTTCAGGTATACAACATAATGGTTCAAAAATTTTATAAATTTTCCTCCATTTATAATTATTAAAAAACATTGGCTATATTCCCTGTGCTGTACATTACATCTTTGTAGCTTATTTATTTTATACATAGTAGTTTGTACCTCTTAAGACCCTACCCCTGTGTGCCTACCTTCTTCCCATTGGTAATCATTAGTTTGTTCTCTGTATCTGCACATCTATTTCTTTTTTGTTATACTCACTAGTGTTGGTTTTATTTTTTAGACGTATGGTTGTTTATATTTAAACAAACTATAATTAAATAAAAATCTTAAATCTTTTAAAAATTTATATTATCTGCATTTTAATTGCTCAACAGCCACATGTATCTAGTGGCTATCATATTAGCAAAGATGCAAAATATTTTCATCATTACAGAAAATTATATTGGACAGTACTGATTCAGTGCAATCTTGAAAAACCTCTTTTTTAAAATGGATTTGTTGATTTAAAAATTTATTTGAAAAGGCAAAGGACCTAGAATACCCAAAACAATCTTGAAAAAGAAGCAAGTTGAAGGACTCATACCACCTGACTTCAAGATTTTGTAAAAAGGAATAGTAACCAGAACAATATGGTACTGGGGACAGGATTTTAAAAGGATAAGTGGAAAAGCAGAGAATCCAGAGATAGACCCACACATATAATTTTCAAAAAGGGTGCAAAGCAATTCACTGGGATAAAGGAGAATCTCTTCAAAAAAGGATGCTTCCTTATGGAAGAAAATTCTATATTACTACCTCATACCACACAGAAAAAAAAGTATCCAAGATAGACCTAATCACAGCAATTATAACTTGATCCCCTTGCTGTACAGTGGGAAAAAAAATTCCTTATATAAAGTGAAAAAAAAACTATAACCCTACTAAAAGAATACATAGGATATCTTTTTCAAACTTATGGTAAGAAGAGGTTTCTTAGAACACAGAAATCATAAACCATAAAAGAAAAAAACTAATATACTTTACTTCACCAAAATTAAAAATTTCTGCTCATCAAAAGACAACATTAAGGAAATGAAAAGGCAAGTTAAAGATTGGGTGAAAACATATGCAACATAGAACAGACAACTAACTTGTATCCAGAATAGAAGGAAAGAATTCCTACAATTCAATAGTGAATGAAAACCTACCCAGTAAAACTGGGCAAAACACTTTAAAAGATACTTCACAAAATAAGATAGGAGTTCCCTGGTGGCCTAGCAGGTTAAGGATCTGGTGTTGTCAATGCGGTGGTGAGGGTTCAATTTCCCCATCCCATTAGCATAGCAAAAACCAAAATAAAACAAAACAAGATATATATGAAGAGATGATAAGAACATGAAAGGATGCTCAATATCAATGCTTATTCATAAAATGAAAATTAAAACCATAATGAGATATAGCAATACCCACTAAAATTGCTAGACACAAAACAAAAAATTACAACACCAAATATTGGAGAAGATAGGGAGTAACCAGAACTCTTATACATTGCTAGTGGGAGAGCAAAATGGTACACCTTTGGAAAACTATTCAGCAGTTTCTTATAAAGTTAAATGTAAATCTACCATATAACAAAGCAATTCCACCCCTAGGCAAGAATCCAAGAGAAATGAAAATATATGTTCACAAAAAGGACATACTAAATGATCCCATTAATGTGAAATTCTGCGGCAGAAAATCTGCAACAGAAAAAAACTAACCTATAGATGATAGAAGTCAGATCAGTGGTGGTGGTAGGGCTGACGAGGAAAGCTTGAGGGAATTTTCTGTGTTTATGGAAATATCTTGTATCTTAATGGGGATGTGGGTAACAGGAGCATATGCATTTTACAAAATTGATACAGCATACTTCAGATCTGAGCATTTTATTGAATGTAAATTATAACTTGTATTAGTTTTCTATTGCTGCACAGCAAATTATCACAAACTTGCTGACTTGAAATAATATCCATAGTTTCTGTAGGTCAGAAATCCAGCATAGCATGACTGGGTTTTCTACTAAGGGTACTGCAAGGCTCAAATCATGGTGTCAGCTGGGTTGAGTTCTCAGCTTGAAGTTCCGGGGGGACAATATACTTCCAAACTTATTCTTATGGTTAGCTGAATTCAGTCTGTTGAAGTTACAGGATTGGGACCCTCCCCACCACTACCCCCTATCCAGCACACACAGGCAGACTTTTTTACCATCTGCCAGGGACTGTTCTCAGCATCTAGAAGTTACTTTCAGTTCCTTCCCAAGGCCTCTTACAACTCAGCCACAGGGAATTTCCCTCACATTGAATTCCTCTCACACTTCAAATATCTCTGACTTCCTTTTCTACCACCAGTCAGAGGAAAATCTCTGCTTTAAAAGGGCTGATGTTATTAGGTCAGACCCACCCAGATATCTTAAAACCAACCAATTTGAGACTTTAATTACATCTGCAAAATCCTTTCATAGCAGTACTTAGATTAGTGTTTGATTGAATAATCAGGGGCCGGGAATCCTGGAAGAGGGGCATTTTAAAATGCTGCAGACTACATAACCAAATAAAAAATGAAGGAGGAATAAAAACATTCTTAGACAAAGAACAGCTGAGAGATTTGTTACCAACAGATTTTACAAGAAATACAAAAGGAAATTTTTCAGGGTGAAAGGAAAAATGGGGAAGGCTGAATCTATAGGAAGGAATGAATAGCGTCAGAAATGGTAACTATATCAGTTAATATAAAAGGTTATTTTTAATGTCTCCACATTATTGACTGTTTAAAGCAATATAATAACATATGGTGGGCTTTATAATATATACAGAAGCATATGTGAGAATAATAGTACTAAGGGCTAGATGGGTCAAAAGCGGAATTATAGTACTGAAAGGTTTTTTTTTTACATTGTTTGCAAAGTGATAGAATACTAATTCAAGATGGACTGTGATAAATTAGGGATTTATATTGTAATCTCTAAGGCAACCACTAAAGAAATTATTCAAAGGTGTATAACTAAAAAGCAAACAGAGGATATACATTAAATTACTAACACATTCTTAATTAATTCAAAAGGCAAGAAAGAAGGGATAAAGTAATAAGTACAAATGTTGCAATTACAAAGCAAGTGGCAATATGGTAGACTTATAGCCAATCATATCAATAACTATATTGAATATAAATAGATAAAATTGTTCAATTAAAATAGATAATTTTTCAGATTGGGTTTTTTAAAGACCCAGATACATGTTATTTATTTATTTTTTGAAGTATAGTTGATTTATAATGTTGTGTTAGTTTCTGTTGTACAGCAGATATATGCTGTTTTTAAAAGACACACTTTAAATATAAGGACATTAACATATCAAAATATAAAGATAAAAAAGATACACAATGCAAATACCACTGCAAGAAAATTGTGTGGCTATATTAATGTCAGATAAAGTAGACTTCAAGTAAAGGCGTATTACTAGAGATAGAGTTATGTCATAATGACCAAAGATTTAATTCATCAGAAAGATGTGAAAATAAAAACTTTTGTGCACCCAAATAACACAGGTTCAAAATGAACCAAGAAAAAAATTACATAACTGAAAGAAAACTTCAACAAATACACAATCATAGCTGAAAATCTTAAAACTCTTTTCACAGTAATTGATAGAACAAGAAAAGACAATATTATCAAGATTATGGAAGATTTGAATAACTTGATCAAATTGATATTGACAGAATACTATATTCAGCAACTGCAAAATACATATTTTCACAAGTGAAATGGGATAGTCACTAAAATAGATCATATGCTAGGTCTTACAACAATTATCAATAGATTTCAAAAGACTAAAACACTAAAATAAATCAAAGTCCATTTTAATGAATATTAATTAATAAAATAAATCAGAGGTAAATCCAGAAAGTCTGACAATAGACAATAGGAGTTCCAAAAAGAAAGAAGAGAGAAATGGAGGGGAGAAAATTATTTAAGAAACCTTACACACGCACACACACACACGCTCATTAAGTCTTGTAACTGCAAAATTTCTGAGTCCCAGGAATAGATGTTCCTAAAAATTTCAAATTAAAAAATCATACAAAATAAATGAGAATCAGTACTTCAGTTTTCTCTGAAGTTCTCAATTCTTGAATATAAAGTTCAACATTTTGAAAATTCAGAAGGAACATCATTTTCAACCAAAATTGCTATATCCAGACAATCTATTAACCAAATGAAATTTACCCATCACACAGCTTCTCTTAGTTGAGGATAAGCTTTAGCAAAAGAAATGTAAATTTGTACAGACACTATGGAAAACAATATGGAGGTACCTCAGAAAGCTAAATATAGAACTACCATATGATCCAGCAATTCCATTCCTGTGCATATATCCAGACGAAATATTCGTTTGAAAGATATGTGCACCCCTATGTTCACTGCAGCACTTTTCACAATAGCAAAGACATGAAAACAACTTAAATGTCCATGAAAAGATGAATGGATTAAGAAGATGTGGTACACATATACAATGGAACACTACTCAGCCATAAAAAGGACAAAATAATGCCATTTGCAGCAACAAGAATGCAAGTAGAGATTATCAAACTAAGTGAAGTTAGTCAGAAAGAGAAAGACAAATACCATATAATGTCACATATATGTGGATGTAAAATATGGCACAAATAATCCTATCTACAAAACAGAAACAGACCATGGACATGGAGAGAAGACTTGTGATTGCCATGGGGGGAGGAGGGAAGGAGTGGGATGGATGGAGTTTGAGGAGTTTGAGATTGATAGATGCAAACTATTACATTTAGAATGGATAAGCAATGGGGTCCTACTATACAGCCCAGGGAACAATGTCCAATCTCTTTGGTTAGAACATGATGGAAGATAGTATGAAAAAAAAGACTGTATATATATATATATATATATGACTGCGTCACTGTGCTGTATAACAGAAATTGAAGGAAAATTGTAAATCAACTATACTGAATGAAAAAATTCTATAAAGCTTTAGCAAAAGCAATGGATAAATAAAGAAACAATAGGCCTGGGAATTCAGGAAATTGGCTGACAGACATTTGGTCTTGTCCAAGACGTCTATAAGACATTTGGTCCATAAGACATTTGGTTGACACCTAAAGGTCCTTGAAATCGGGTAATATGTAAAACATCCATGAGCATATTTGATCCATACCAAATGGTTTTGAACAGGACCTAATATCAAGGACTTTCTGGCATGGACCAAATGCCTCATGGACATCTTGGACAGAACAAAATTTCAGGGATATTTTGGTGTGGACCAAATATCTTATGGATGTTTTGGACAGGAGCAAATGTCCTGCAAGGCCCACCCCATTGCCTAATTTGGCTCTAAAGTGAAAATTATTTGAGTATCCCCAATGATGTAAGCACTATTTACCTATTTAACTAAAAAGAATACTATAACTATAGTAGGAGGATTGGGGACTTGAAGTGGAATTAGAGTATGAGAATGAAACCCTCATGTGTCATATCTGGAAATAAATAAGTAGTATCCAAAAATGAAGTACTAAAAGTAATACTAAAAATAATATTATTTAAAGCTATGCAGTAAACAGCTAAAAAGTCAAGTGATTGAACCTGAGGAAAGGGGAGTAGGGATAAATTCAGCAGAGAATGGTTGTTTATCATTGTAATACTATAGTATTTGATTTGACTGCTTGCTGGTATTCAATTTTTAGAATCAATAAGCCAATCTGACTAATTATAGCACACATAGATATGATTACATAACGGAATATAAATGTTATCAACCTTAACAATGTAAAAATAAAGCGAAAGCAGTTAAAAGGTAGAAGATGATGAGGAACAGTGAAAAAAAGAGTAGAGGGGTTAATCTTCATTTTACAAAGTGAGGAATCAATAAACATGGAACCAGAAGTGGAAGTTTAATTACAGTTAACATTTCAGAGGTAACCTGTGGAAGAACTGAGAATACAGATATAAATTATATAGAGAGAAGGAGAGTTGAGCAAGGACGTATATAAACTCACTACATGCTCAGCTTGCAGAGCAGGATGTCAGTAAACAATGTCTAAAATCAATTAAGAAATAATAAACGTTATTACTTAAGAGATATGGAGATAATACCAGAAAATTTTTAATGTTTGAAAAAGTTAAAAGTGATTGTCACTGGGTAGCCACATTGAAGGTGGACAGGTGAGAACTGTCCTTTTTTCCATATAATCCCTTCTGTGCTATTTGATTTTTCATATGGTTTGATTTAACCATATTACTTTGCTGAAGTTTTCTAAAGTTTTAGAAAGGAGTACCTTTGAAGTATTTGACGATAAGCTCTATGTAAGAGAGAGCATACTCTTTACTCTGTGACATGTTATCTATGAGTTCTTCAAAACCATCTTAAAGGAGATAGCACAGCTCTGCAACTCATGTAACAGGGCTCTTACTAGACTATTAATTCTGTTTGTTTCATTCAATCACCAATGAATGATGCTAAAGAGCAGTGAGCTCTCTGTGACTCCACAAATTCATGCTATGGCTTCATCTCATGTCATAGATATAGGAATCTTGGATAAGTAGAAGTAGCAATGATAGTGGCATCTGCTGTGCCACCATCCATGTTTAGAAGGACACCATGCTTTTCTTAGGCCTTGGGAAAAATGAATGTATCTTAGCATACGAGTCTTAGGGAGCATGCTGATCAACTTTGGACTCTCTAAAATAACTCCTATAATATATTTTATGTAAAGGATTTTTTTCTTGTAATATAGACAATCTGTTAAAGTATTTAATGGTCTTATTAAAGAATGGGTTTATACAATGTACCAATGCCCAGTTTTTTTTTAAACAAAAAGGCAGAGAGCCTTTTTCTCATAGCCATAAAGAATGTTAGTATTGAGTACCACTAAGCCAGACAATGGGCAAACTGTTAAAAATGTTTATAGCTACCAAACTATTCTGAAAATGAAACTAACCTTAATCATTTTATTATAAAACCAAAGTTAGTTAAAGGAATGAAGGCAGTGACAAAGCATATAACCACTTCATGGGTAAGGGTTTTACTTCTAGACTATATAAAACCTGAAGTTTTTAAATAAACAATAGGTTTATAAACAACATTTTTACTTTATTACCTATATTTAAAAATTTAACTCATAGTTTATCGCCTGTTACTACAGGATTGTATCAGAATAAATGTTGCTGGCTATTTCCTCTGTATATATTTCTCTTTTTCTTCTTTCTTTTTCATCTTCCTTTGTTTTCAACTGTCTTACTAAATGTTTTCTTTTTCTCTTTCTTTTTCTGTTTCTCCTTTTCTCCTATCCAAGCCTTAGGCCTACCACTGGCACCCAGTGGCACTCCAAGGCAATGCTGATTATGCTCAACTATTTTCAGTGATGTCTGACCATTACCATTATTTCTTTGCTAAGAAAAGACCTTCTGCTATTTTAGTTGTATCATCAAAATACTTCCTTAATTTTAAGATTTAATTTCTCCTCTTCTATAACACATGGCCCTGTTTTTTAAGATGTCCCTGCTCTGTTGTCTTTTCTATTAGCATGTTTTCCAGTAAATCATTACCACCTGCCTCCATTCAAAAAAAAATTTAAGATGGTTAAAAACAGTTATCTTTACCTTTCCCCTTGAGCTGGAGTCACAACTGTCTCTGGCTGTCCTTCGAAATACTTATCTTCTTACAAACTTATTTTTTAGGCATGAGATGTGAGAAACAATGCAGTGGCTTAAGGAAATTAACTTGAAAGTCTAGCCATGTCTTGGCAAACAAACTCCAAATGAGATGCTTATTAGAAAAGCCCAGTCCTTCAAAAAGGAGTTGGCAATGAGGCGAAGAAATGGGTTTGTGGGCTGAAGGAGTCTGCTAATGGAAATCAACACTAGTTTCCAGTTTCTGTTTGTAGAGCCAGGTCAGAGGGATAGCTGGAGAACTCCCATTCTAGCATCTACTTAGTACCCTTCTGAAAGGATACTGCACATTTTTGAGCCACTTCTCCAAAAAGATAACTTGTGGACAGCCCAAATATACCAGTTTTCTGTATGTAAAGTTCCCCAAGCCTACTTTCATTTCATACCTGGCAGAAAAATTGCCCATATGGATGTCATTCTAAGTAAATACTGCAATTTACTTTATTTTCCAAAACTCAGTCACTGAAGATAATTTAAAAATAAGATTGGTCCTCCTACTACTGTATTAGTACTTCTATTATACTGAATGTTTTCCTCAGAGAAGTGTTTTCTCAGCTGACAAATATAGAGAGGTAATACAATACCCTCTTGTGACAGACACCTCTCTCAGAAAAGAACATTGTGCAGTGCAGTCAATTCTTAATTAACCGGGGTTATGGGGAGCAGGCAAAGTATGGATTAAGTGTAATTCCACAGGTAAGTCCTACAGTTCATTGTTATCCATTAATTTCAACCTCTTTCCTAATCACGAGTTTTATCAGAGCTCTTGACAATTAAGCAAATGCAGAGATTTATTTCACTTCCTTTCTTATCCCTGTCTAATGAGCAGGAAAATGGAGAGTGGGAAACAAGGGGAAGAGGTATTATCTACTAATATAATAATCAGTCACTGGATCTAAAAGAGTAGTCTATGTTGGCTCATTATACAGCCTTAGTTTCTTCCTGATGTTTCTGGGGTTTTATCATTAAGACTGGACCACAAATCAGGAATCAAAAGAACAAAGCAGAGGTCAATTTTAAAAAAAAATCCAGAATCATATCAGATGTGTGAAGTACAGCCTCTAGACACATAGTTCTGGAGTCCAAAACTACTAATGTAAGCAGTTTCAGTCCTAGGACTGCTTTTGTCTTCCTGAGCAATTTTCTGCTCCCTGGCTTTAATTTCCAATCTGATGTCAGGGATTCCTCCAGATTCCTCTAGGGTTAGTTTGAGGAAAAACTGATAATGACTAAAGAGCGTTTTTGATTAAAAAAGAAATGCATCCTTGATGTGGGCACGGTCCTTCTGCTGTCTTCTGTGGGAGTTGTGAGTGATCACAGGACTGTGTGTTGGTCTCCCCTTCTTGGCACAAATAGTCAAAGCAATTGTATATGTGAACTTTGTGCCAATAAATAAAATAGCTCAAAATGGGAGTATTTTTCCCATTTCTGCCAAAAAAATCCTTACTTAGACTGGAATTTCCCTTTCTCTTGACCTTATTCACTTCCTATCTGTAAAATGAGGAAGTTGGACTAGATTATCTCTAAGGTAACATCTAGTTCTATGAGTCTGTGATGCTGCTTGTAAAAAATTGTAGCTTTACCCTTTTTCTTTCTTACTTCAAGCCTCACTCTCAGCAGAAATTCAAAAAGTTGAAAGTCAGTTCAAGCCATACTGAACTGACACACACACATATACATTTTATATATACACACACACATATATATACATTATATACACACACACACACACATACACACATACATATCTTTTTCTCTTCCCTTTGGATACTTTTATTATACATTACAAATCAAAATAAGTATTGGAATTAATACAGATGCAAAACATAATTTCTATGCTCCAGTCTAATATCTCTGCTTGGTAGTCTAACAGATTTTACCAAGATAAGTCCATATGTTAAATGAAACTGGGAAGAGTAAAATATTACTTTACAGTAATGACCTAGCATTGTCTTGACAATGAATAAACAATTTTCCTCAGAAAAAAAAAATACTGATGTTATTCTTCTTCAAGGGGAGGTTACATATTTAGGGAAAAATGGATCACTATCATTTAGTATTCCAGAATAATATAGGCATATAGACCACAGACACCAATCAGCAATGATTTTCCTAAATCAGTTTAGTAGCAACAAAAAGACATATAAATAGGTAGGTGCAAAAAAATGTGTCTGTATTTGGCACAGAGGGGATTATGAAGGAGTAGGTGATAAGTTTGAACTAGAGGCAGAGGAGGGTGGTCGGAACAGAGAGTGTGAGTGGAGACACATGGAGAAGTTGGGAAAGTAAGGCTCAAGAGCCAGTTCATTAAAGACCTTATAATTCCCAGTAAAAACTTTTGGCTTGATCTTATAGGTTAGTGTCTCCCCAAGTACACTTTTACATATAAGGGATGATTTTCAGTGGTATATAAATTATGTTGTTATATTTAATAGTATTTATTTTAATGTGCATTAGAAGAAAATTAGACCTTCAATCTCTTGACTTCACACACATAATTGTTCAGGGCAAAGCTAAAATTTTAAATGAATAAATTTAAAGCAAAATGTTACTTAAATAATAGTACAGACGGTACACAGATAAAGCAAAAAAATTATGAGGGTCATGTACAAATGACTGATATTTGGAAAACAGTTCTACATGGGGGATATTAGAGGGTTGTAGATAGTGGGGTAAAATTATAAGATTTATTGTTTAGAAAGATCAATCTGCCTATAGCATGGAGGAGCAGATTAGGAGCAAAGGGAGCTAGTTAGGAGAGTATTCTAGTAAAGTCTGAATTAAGGCAGTTAGACAGGGGAGTGTAGTAAGCAGTGAGACTGGGGAGTACCAATAGATATGAAGGATGTTAAATAGACATCATTTATAATGCTTGCTGAATAGGTGCATTATTTCATGGCCCAAGTACGAAAATAAAAACTGCTCTAAGTATTTAACACAAAGGAAATTAAATACAATAATTGGTAACATTGATGACAGAAGCAGTGAGGTGACCCATGGGGATGTTGCAACTACACAGAGATTAGCAACAGCAAGAAGCCCCTCATTGTCCCAAGGCTGAAAGAACAAGAGGAAGAGTCGTTACCAGAGACAAAGAGTAGCAGTCACACCATGGAAGCTGGAATCACTGTAAGTCTGTCTAGTGTTAGCTGAAGACATGGAGGAGACACCACTGCTGCCCCAAACCACTGGATTCTCCTTTACTCCCATCCTCTCATCCTCCAATTTCCTATTGGTGTTTCCTATTGGTTGAATGCAATCAAAGCTTCCTAACATGGAAATATGGGAAACACAGCCTGCAGCAATCAACCCCTCTGCAAAAAAAAAAAAAAAAGCAGAGCAAAGAAGAGTGAGGACTAGATCCAAGAACAAAGAAGCCTATGACTAGCACATTATTGATGGAAAGTAGGGAAGAAAGAGACATATAAGAGAAAACCCAGTTTTGTGACTTGAATAACTGGTTGGTTAGTGTTGTCATTCTCTAAGATAGATCACATCTTGGGCCACAAATCAAGCCTTGGTAAATTTTTAAAAATTGAAACTATTTCAAGCATTTTCTCCAATCATAATGCTATGAGACTAGAAATAAACTACAAGAAAAAAACCAGCATAAAACACAAGCTCTTGCAAGCTAAACAAAAATGCTACTAAACAACCAATGGATCACTGAAGAAATCAAAGAAGAAATTAAAAGATACATAGCGACAAATGACAATGAAGATACAATCCAAAACATATGGGACACAGCAAAAGCAGTTCTGAGAGGGAAGTTTATAGCAATACAATCTTATCTCAGAAAAGAAGAAAAAATGCAAATAAACAACCTAAACTTACACCTTATACATCTAGAGAAGGAAGAATAGACAAAGCTTCAAATTAGTAGAAGGAAAGAAATCATAAAGATTAGAGCAGAAACTAATAACACAGAGACAAAGAAAACAATTGAGAAAATCAAAGAAACAAAAAGTTCGTTCTTTGGAAAGATCAACAAAATTGATAAACTGTTAACCAGACTCATCAAGAAAAAAAGGGAGAGGGTCCAAATCAATAAAATTAGAAATGAAAAAGGAGAAGTTACAACTGACACTGCAGAAATACAAAGGATCATGGGAGACTACTATGAGCAACTGTATGCCAATAAAATGGACAACCTAGAAGAAGCGGACAGATTCTTACAAGGCACAACCTACCCAAACTGAACCAGGAAGAAATAGAAAATATGAATAGATCAACCACAGGCACTGAATTGAAAATGTGATTTAAAAACTTTCAAAAAACAAAAGTACAGGACCTAATGGCTTCACAGCTGAGTTCTACCAAACATTTAGAGAAGAGTTAACACCTCTTCTGAAACTTTTCCAGAAAATTGCATAGGAAGGAACACTCCCAAGCTCATTCTATGAAGCCACCATTACCCTGATAACAAAACTAGACAAAGATACCACCAAAAGAGAAAATTACAGGCCAATATCACTGCTGAACATAGATGCAAAAATTCTCAACAAAATATTAGCAAACCACATAAAAATATACATTAAAAAGATCATACACCATGATCAAGTAGGATTTATCCCATGGATGCAAGGATTTTTCAATATCTGAAAATCTATCATTGTGATATACCACATCAATAAACTGAAAAATAAAAACCATATGATCATCTCAATAGAGGCAGAAAAAGCTTTTGACAAAATTCAACACCCATTCCTGATAAAAACTCACCAGAGAGTGGGCATATAGGGGAACTACCTCAATATAACAAAAACCATTTATGACAAACCCACAGCTAACATCATTCTCAATGGTGAAAACCTGAAAGCATTTCCACTAAGATCAGGAACAAAACAAGGACATCCTCCTTCACCAATGTTATTCAACATAGTCTTGGAAGTCCTAGCCATGGCAATCAGAGAAGAAAAAGAAATAAAAGGAATCCAAATTGGAAAAGAAGTAAAACTATCACTGTTTGCAGATGACATGATACTGCACATAGAAAATCCTAAAGACACTACCAGAAAACTATTAGACCCCATCAATGAATTTGGTAAAGTCACATGATATAAAATTAATACACAGAATTTGATTGCATTTCTACATACTAACAATGAAAGATCAGAAAGAGAAATTAGGGAAATAATCCCATTTACCATTGCATCAAAAAGAATAAAATACCTAGGAATAAACCTACCTAAAGAGACAAAAGACCTGTACTCTGAAAACTATAAGACACTGATGAAATAAATCAAAGCAAACACAAATAGATGGAAAAATATACCATGCTCTTGGATTGGAAGAATCAATATAGTCAAAATGACAATACTACCTAAGGCAATATACAGATTCAACGCAATTCCTATCAAATTACCAATGATATTCTTTACAGAACTAGAACAAAATATTTTAAAGTTTATATGGAAACATGAAAGACCTTGAATAGCTAAAGCAATATTGAAAAGAAAAAACAGAACTGGAAGAAGCAGGCTCCCTGGCTTCAGACTCTACTACAAAGCTACTGTCATCAAGACAGTATGGTACTGGCACAAAAACAGAAATATAGATCAATGGAACAGGATAGAAAGCCCAGAAATAAACCCAAACACCTATGGTCAATTAATCTATGACAAAATAGGATATAATATAGAGTGGAAGAAAGATAGTCTCTTCAATAAATGGTGCTTGGAAAACTGGACAACTTCATGTAAGAGAATGAAATTAGAACACTGCCTAATACCATAAAAATATTTTTTAATATTGTGTATATTTTAAATTTAATTTTAAATAGTTTATTTAACTCAGAATGGATTAAAGACCTAAATGTAAGAACAGATACTATACAACTCCTAGAGGAAAACATAGGCAGAATGCTCTTTAACATAAATCACAGCAATATCTTATTTGATCCACCTCCTAGAATACTGACAATAAAGACACAAATAAACCATGGGACCTACTCAAACTCAAAAGCCTCTGCACAGAAAAGGAAACCATTAACAAAATGAAAAGACAACCCACAGAATGCCAGAAAATTTTTGCAAATGACTCAACCAACAAAGGTTTAATCTCAAAAACATACAAATAACTCATACAACTCAAAGATAAAAAAATGAACACCCCAATTGAAAAATGGGCAGAAGACCTAAATAGACATTTCGCCAAAGAAGGCATACAGATGGCCAGCAGGCACATGAAAAAATGTTCAACATCACTAATTATTAGAGAAATGCAAATGAAAACTACCATGAGGTACCACCTCACACCAGTTAGAGTGGCCATCATTAACAAGTCCACAAATAACAAATGCTACAGAGGGTGTGGAGAAAAGGGAACCTTCCTACACTATTGGTGGGAATGTAAATTGGTACAACCACTATGTAAAACAGTATGGAAATACCTCAGAAAACTAAATATAGAACTACCATATGATCTAGCCATCCCACTCCTGAGCATATATCCAGACAAAAATTTCACTGAAAAAGATACTTGCACCTGTATGCTCGTTGCAGCACTATTCACAATAGCCAAGACATGGAAACAACCTAAATGCCCATCGACAGACGAATGGTTCAGGAAGACGTGGTACATATATACAGAGGAATACTACTCAGCCATAAAAAGGACAAAATAATGCCACTTGCAGCAACATGGATGGAACCAGAGACTCTCATACTGAGTGAGGTAAGCCAGAAAGAAAAAGACAGACACCATATGGTATCACTTATATGCAGAGTGTAAAATATGGCACAAATGATCTATCTACAAAATAGAAAAGATCATGGACATGTAGGACACTCATGTTTGTCAGGTGAAGGGGGAGGGAGTGGGAAGGATTGGGAGTTTGGGGTTAGTAGAGGAAAATTCTTGCATTTGGAGTGGAAGGGCAACAAGAGCCTTCTGTAAAGCACAGGGAACTATATATCTAATCACTTGTGATGGAACATTATGGAGGATAATGTGAGTAAAAGAATGGGTATATATATATATATATATATATATATGAGAATGGGTCACTTTGCTGTACAGCAGAAATTGACAGAACACTGTAAATCAATAATAGTAAAAAATTTAAAAATAAAAATGAAATATTAGAGTATAAACAGATTTAAGGGTAAGATGAGTTCATTTCTTAACCTTTGAATTACCTTCGAGGTCTCTGTGGAACATTCAAGTGGATGGAGAAGACCAATAAGGAGTTGAAACACAGTAGGGAGAGCTGGCTGGTGATAGAGATATAATAATTTTCTAAGTTGTAGTTAAAAGCATGATAATAAATTGCTCAGGTATATAGTATAGATTAAAAAGATAAAAGGTCAATAATGATGCCTTAGGGAAAACTACAACTAAAAGAACAGCCAGAGGAGGAGAAGCCAGCAAAGGAGCCGGAGAAGAAACACTCAAAGAGGTGAGATTAAAAGCAGTGCCTAAGGAGTCAAAGTAGGATGGTTTCAAGAAGGGACACTTGATGCAAAATTCAACCAGAGTGATTAAGTAATAAGAGAATCAAAAGAATCCATTGGTTCTGGCTATTGGCAGATCATTAGTGTTCTTTGCAAGGGTAGTCTCAATGGAGATGTAGGGGTAGATAGCAGTTTATAATGGTCTGATTAGAGGATGGAAAACTAGGAAGGAACTGGAGACAGTGGTGTGGATCACTTTTCAAGAAGTTTGTGAAAGAAGAAAAAAGAGAGAGGGTAGTAGTTTGAGAGGAATGCGGAGTCCAGTGAGGGTTACTGAATTTTTAGCATGAGAGCAACTTGTTTATATGTCAAAATGGAAAGGGAAAGATGTATTAAAGATACAAAGGAGAGAGAGAATAACTAATAAAGTCCTTAAAGAAATATTAAGAGATAGGCACCAGAGCCAGATGGAGATATTAAACTTGGACAGAAGAAGGAAAACTGAGATCAGAGGGAAGAAAATGAGAGTGGGTATAGATAAAGATAACCTTTTAGTGTGGGAAACTGAAAGAGTCCATCTGTAATAGTCTCAATTTTCTCTATGAAATAAGAGTTAAAATAAGCTTCTAAAGAGAGTGGAAAGATGGTGAGTAGGAAATTTTGGAATTTTCACTCTGGGGCTCAGACTAGGGCAGGGATCAGGCCAATAATGCTAAAACTGGAGAACACAAATTTGCTGCAACACCAGTTAGCACAACTGTGTGGTTTCCTCAGCAGCCTCAGTATTATTGGCTGTAGAAGTTGAGAAATGGGTAGTTGGAATGAGCTAAGACTGGAGGTTACCAAAGTATAGGTAAGAAAAACAAGAAGTGGAAGACAAGGAAATTGTTCATCAAGACAGACGTTTCCGTGAAGTACTGTGGGTCCAGGCTCTAGGTGGAAGGGATTGATGTGATCAAATAGCTTAGACTTCTCAGTACTGGACAAATTCTTTCTCTGAAATTTATAAATATGATACTGGTAAAATATTGGCTTCTTGGTTTACTCTACTTTAGTTTCACAGCCTAGGAAGAGGTAGGAAAGAAAGGACTATATGTGCGTTATGTCCTAGCTACATAAAATACTTTATTTTACTTAACCTTCACCACTATCCTATGGAATAAATATATCCATTATACAGAGGACACAACTGAAACTCAGAGAGGTTGAATGAACTTGCTGAAGTTAATTACAGATAGTAATGAGCACAGAAAAAGTTCAAATTCAGTTCTGTCTGATTGAAAATTCAGTTTTTTCTCTACTATTCCCTGCTGTCTCTCCACCAAAAAAGAAGAAAAGAAAATTTATAAAAAGAAAATGTATAAGTGAATCTACCCCCATGATCAAATGAGCATGCAGTACTCTTGGAAAGCAATACTTCCCCAAATGGAGTCTCCAAATGAGACTACTGGAGTCTCCAAAAGTTATCCTCAGCAGGTCCATAGACTGATCTCTTGTATGTGTTAACATCTGCTGTATGGCAAGGCAGCAACTTTGGTTTCTGGCATGAGTAGATAATGTGCTTAAGACATTTAAACCAGACATCATCACTGGGGTCTCATTTATAGCAGTGCCAGGCTTCCCATTAGTTTTAGGTATGGGTTTTGGTTTTTTTTGCCTGTGGCAAGGGAGAGTTGGAGGTGCAGGTGATCCACAGAGCTTTTGTCACTGAAAGAGGTCCACAGACTGAAAAAGATGGAGCACCACTACATCAGTGTCCTGGAAGCTGTGGCCTGCCCTCGGGACTGAGTTAAAGCAGTAACTGCGTATCTGAGTGAGGTAATGCTCAACACTCAGAATTTTGACTAGAGTTAGTAAGGCCCTAGAGTCAGGAGCAGATTGTATCAGCATAATAATCAAAGCTGGAGAACCAGAATCCAACAACCTTTCCCTCAAAATCTTTCCAATTCCCAGTTTGAGTTGAGATGAACAGAGGACAGCTGACACCTCTAGACTTCAATGACTGATACTAAAAGCAGGAAAGAATAGCAGTTTCTCTTCAGAATTAGAGATACTCCCATCCTACAGATAAACCATAATAATTATAATATGATGAATTTAGGCAGCAGACAATCAAGAATGAGTCAGTGATTTTCTTCTTCTACTGAGTATTAAAATAAAAGGAATCAAATATTTATTAAGCACCTAACACCCACCAGACACTTACTTTATCCTCATCATAAAAACCTCCTAGGCGAGCATTATTACCCCTATGTTACAATTGAAAAATTAAACACAAAGAGCCAAATGAAGTTTCTCAAAGTCATGCAACCAATAAAAAACAGATCTTGGGCTTGAACCTACATCTACATGTTCCAAAATTCCTCATGCCACAAGGCATTAAGAAACAAGAAGAAGGTAGACATTTCTGATAGTGAAAGGAGACTAGAGCTTGTCCATCCTGGAAGCTATTTATGAACAGGGATGTTATCCATTCATGTGGAACCCTTTGTAAGATTTCCTAAAAATTTTGGGGGGTGTGCTATGAAGCCCTTTAACATATAGGAAGCCTATTAAAGCCTTTTAAAATGCATAAAATAAAAGATATAGAATTACAAAGAAACCTATTAAAATTTTATCTAAAACTTTAAAATATTATATGACAATATGATGCATTTTATTGAGGTTTTAAGTATAAGATCTAGCAGTGAGTCTACCCATAATTTCAAAGTACATTCATGATCAAAGGAAAAGATAAATTTCACTTAGAAGTTAGTAAAAATAAAGATGTAATTTTTCTTAATAAATGTTAAAAAAACCCTTAAATTCTAATCATGTACCCCCTTATATACTCCTCAACGGTTCTACATAATGATGTGTTGGAGTTGACATGAAGTGGCTTACAAGAGATGACTGTTGAATTTTTAGGCAATTTGCAAGTTGGTGGCTAAATGAGCCTTTCTTAATAAGTAAATTATATAAACCTTCTATTCAATAAACTGTATTAAAAACTAAGTCATTAAACACTAAAAACTCATCACTTCCTAATCATTTCATTGCATTCTATTATTGTCTATGCTCTGTTACTTATTTGTATCTATTGTATCTGAATGGTAAAAATACTATATAATGGCATGCTACCATGCCATCTCTTCCAACTCCACATTCCATGACATCAGGTTGGTAACTTGAAATCAGCCATGAAAACCAGCAAATTTTACAAACCAGAGCTTTTTATCCAGCAGGGACAACTACGAAATATTCATAGTACACCACTCTGTCCATGGGCTCCAGGTTAAGACCATCTGGTAGGATAAGAAACATACCTGACAATCTCTAGATAACTCTTTCAAATCAAGAATTCTAAGGTAGGCAGAACAAAAATTTTTAAAAATACAAGACCAAAAGCATAATCCATGAAAGAAAAGAGAAAGTACTGCCATTCATCAAAATTAAGAACTTCTGCTCTTCAAGGATACTGTCAGGAAAATGAAAAAAACTAGCCACAGATCTGGACATAACATTTACAAATGTTGTATCTGGTAAAGGACTTATATCTAAAGTACATAAATAACTCTCAAAACTCAATAATGATAAAAAAAAACCAAATAAATAAAATGAATGAAAGATTTAAACAGATACTTCAAAGCGTATATATATATGGACAGCTAGTAACTTCATGAAAAATACTCAGTATCAGTAGTCATTAGAGAGAGAGAAATCAAAACCACTGTATACGTACTAGGCTGGCTACAATTAAAAACGTTGAACACAAGAGCCAAAGCAGTATTGAAAAAGAAAAACAAAAATGGAAGAATCAAGTTTACTGGCTTTAGACAATGCTACAAAGCTACAGTCATCAAAACAATATGGCATGGGCACCAAAACAGAAATATAGACTGATGGAACAGGATAGAAAGCCCAGATATATACCCAAGTACCTATGGTCAACTAATCTATGGCAAAAGAGGACAGAACATATACTGGAAGAAAGACAGCCTCTTCAATTAATGGTGCTGAGAAAACTCATAAGCTACATGTAAAAGAATGAAAGCAGAACACTATCTAACACCATATACAAAAATAAACTCAAAATCGATTAAAGACCTAAATATAAGGCCAGACACTATAAAACTCCTAGAGGAAAACACAGGCAGAATGCTCTTTGAGATAAAGCACAGCAACATCTTATTTGATCCACCTCCTAGAACAAAGACAATAAAGACACAAATAAGCCAATGGGACCTAATCAAACTCAAAAGCTTTTGCACAGCAAAGGAAAGCATTAAAAAATGAAAAGACAACCCACAGAATAGGAGAAAATCTTTACCAACAATGCAAAAGATAAGGGCCTAATGTTCAAAATATACAAACTCATGCAACTCACAACAAAAAAACAAACAACCCAAATGAAAAATGGGCAGAAAACCTAAACAGACATTTCACCAAAGATGACATACAAATGGCCAACAGGCATATGAAGAAAATAATATAACTAATTATTAGAGAAATATAAATCAAAACTACAATGAGATACCACCTCACACCAGTCAGAATGACCATCCTTAACAAGTCAACAAATAACAAATGCTGGAGAGGGTGTAGAGAAATAGGTACCCTCCTGTACTGTTGGTGGAAATGTAAACTGGTAAACCACTATGGAAAACAGTATGGAGGTATCTCAGGAAACTAAATATAGAGCTACCACATGATCTAGCAATCCCACTGCTGGGCACATATCTAGACAAAACCTTCACTGAAAAAGATAGATGCACCCCTATGTTCATCACAGCACTATTCACAATAGCCAAAACATGGAAACATCCTAAATATCCATTGACAGATAAATGGATTAATAAGATGTGGTACATACATACAATGGAATATTACTTGGCCATAAAAATGGCAAACTAATGCTAGTTGCAGAAACATGGATGGATCTAGAGACTCATACTAAGCGAAGTAAGTCAGAGAAAGACAAATACCACATGACATCACTTATTTGTGGACTCTAAAATATGGAACAGATGGTCCTATCTAAAAATAACAAACAAATAAGCAATCAAAAAAAAGAAACAGATCATGGCCAAGAAGAGCAGACATGGGGTTCCCAAGGGGAAAGGGGAGGGAATGGGATGGGTGGGCATTTTGGGGGTTTTTTGGATGCAAATTATTACATTTGGAATGGATGGGCAATGGGATCCTATAACACAGGGAAATGGGTGTGATTGGTTCACTTTGTTGTACAACAGAACTTGATGCAACACTAAATCAACTATACTTTAATAATAATAATAATAATAATGGTAATAATAATTGCACAACCTAAAAAAATAAAAATTAAAAATTAAAACATTGACCATATCAAGTGCTGGTAAACATGTGGAGTAATTGGAATTCTCACACATTGACTGTGGGAATGCAAAATGGTACGACCACTTTGGCAAACAGTTTGGCAGCTTCTTATAAACTTCTACTTAGCATACGATTCAGCCAGTCTAGTCCATATCTTCACAAGAGAAATAAAATCAGCTATCTACACAAATATTTGTACATGGATATTCATAGCAGCATTATTTGCAATAGCCCCAAAATGAAAACAACCCAAATGTCCATCAACAAATGAACGAATAAACAAACTGTGGTATTAACACACAATTCAATACTACTCAGTGATAAAAATTAATAAGCTACTGATACACATAATGACTTGGATGAATGCTTTTAAAAATTATGCCAAGTGCAAGAGTCCAGGAATAAAAGGGTACATACTGTATGATTTCACTTATAGAATATTCTAGAAGGTGAAAACTAATCTGTTATGGCGTAAAGCAGATCAGTGGTTGCCTGGGGATGGTGAACTGTGGAGAAGGGCATGAGGGAAGGATTACAGAGGGGGCATTAGGAAACTTTTGGGAGTGACAGACATCTTCATTACCTCGATCGTGGTGATCATTTCATAGGTGTACACATATGTCAAAAGTTACAAATTTTACACTTTAAACAAGTGTAGTATATTGTATGTCAAGTATACTCCAAAATAAAATTTATTTTTTACAAGTAAGACTGATTCTTTTGGCAAAAGATTTAAACAGACACTTCAGCCAAGAAGATATATGGTTGTCAAATAAGTCGATTAAGGAGGGTTCTTTTTCTTAATTGACGCTTTTCAGACCCCCTTCATTACATGAAGCCATTGGGAGCCAATTATTTGAGGAGATAACTGTTTCAGATTTGTTAAATGGTGATTCTCATAAATGTCTAAAATATTCCCTCCAAGGTAAACTGCATACTTTGCTCCATGTTCTCCATTTATTACATGGATATATGTGGAAAGAGCAAGCAGAGAGTTTTCCTATATAGGTGGAGAAGTTGAGGCAGAAATACTAAGCAACACGTCTCAGGTCATTCAATAGGTCAACGGCAGAAATGGGCCTAGAATCCAGGTCTCCATCTTCTCATTCAAATGATTAAGGGAAAGGTCTCTGTTGGAAGAAAGAGTCTTCTGTGTGGTTCCACAGGGTGATCAGAATTCACAGCAGGTTACTGAAAGGTAAGCCTGCCTGTTGGAGGAATCTGTGTTCTGTTCAATTTTAACACACTCTTAGGAGAGATTTCAGTATAATCAAACAAAGTTGGTGCTCTGAAATGTTTAAAGCACGTTTTAAGTTGGGTAGCATTTTTGCTTTTTAATCAAAGGTCTCTTATCAATATGCTATTGCTCGATACTGCTAATCTGCCCATTTAGTACACAGAAGACTCACATTCATCCACAGATCCAGGAACAATATCTGAGCCAACATTTCATTACCTTGTATATTTTTCCCAAACCAATGATTGGTTGTGTCCCCCACCCCCCTTGCAGCAACTCCTTTCCCTTTAGATGTTGCTGGGGAGATTTTGGCACAGCCTAGAAAAGGGAGGAGGGAAATGGCTAAGAAAAGGGAGCATTAAAGGGCAAGTTACCAGGGGCCACTGCTCTCAAAACAGACAAAAAGGAAGAAACACAAGAGTGGGAAAACCCAAGCCTCTGCAACCTCTCTCTCAGAGTCAGGGCCTCCTTATGTGGGAATCCTGCCAGAAATTTTAAGGTAGCACCGAGAAGGAAGGCACCAGGGATCAAGGATGTTCTTCCACTCCTGTTTAAGGACCATTTGCAGAGTATAGGCAGCCTATTATACCCAAACCCCTATTCTTCAATGGGAGACACACACAGTTACACAGCCATGCGTACACAATAGTCAACAGAGACCTTAGCGGCTACCAGACACGTGTATGCTTTCCAGCAGAAACAAAGGGACAAAGGGACACATCCAGAAAAACACACATTTTTCAAGCCCTCAAAAAATTAGCTGGCCAGAAAGGAGAATTATGGGAGAAAGAGTACGCAAAGCCATAGATGGTCAGACAGGCAGGGGTGGAGGTGAGAGACTGGATTAGCAGTGAAGGGTGAAAGACAGAGGGTAAATGAGTTAGTCTGGTTCCATAGAAACTCCACCTAAGGGTGGATTAGAACAGAAAGAGACACAAATCTCCCCAAATACTAATGTTTCAAAGCTAGAATTTTCTCTCAAGCCTTTACATTCCCCACACTAAAATAAATTCTAATCACCTTTCTTACATTCTCTAGTAGATTCACATCCCAGAACAATTGGGCAAGTGCAAAATGATCACATGAGTATATATTAAAATATATATTGAAATAATTCAAACCTTTAGGAAATGTATTTTTAAGAAAATAAGAACGCATATCAGGTGATGGAAAGGCAAAAAAGTAAATGCAAAATCAATTACAGCTATCTGAGAAGCAAAAAAAAAAAATCCCTTGTAAAATTGAGAGCATCTTCTGACCATTGAAAAGCGGAAATTAGACAGACAAGGGAAATTTTTTTTTTTAAAAAAAAGACCTTTTTTTCTTTTGAAATTGTTTTCAGTGTTGGCACACAGTCGAAGGCACACATACAGACTGCTAAATCAATGCCCAATATAATCTCACGATTGTGAGTCACTAGAGGCAGGGCTAGGCTGAAGTAGTGGAAAATCTGAAATACACAATATTTTTAAAGACATGCATTTTTATTACTTTCAAGTGAAAACAGTTACACTAACTATGTTAAGATAGTTTTGCCTGGTAAAGACCTGCTTTCCCCAGGGAGTTCAGAGGGGATTGTTTAGTACAATTGCAATCACCTTGAACCCAGCTATGAGAGTCTTTCAATGAAGTAGATTCTACCTCGGCACTCCATCTTTCAGAGAAATAATGAAAGCTAATGTTTACTTTGTACTTCCTATGTACCAGGCAGGCACTATTCTAAGCAATTTACATGCGTTGTCACATTCATTCCTCACTATTACTGTATAAAGTAGATTTGATGACTAGCCTCATTTTATTGGTGAGGAAACAGAGACTTAGGAAGATTAAGCACCTTGCTCAAAATCAGAGTTACTTAAGAGTTAGAGCCCAGATCTGAACCCAAACAGACTGACTCCAGAGCCTGTGCTATTAACTAGAGTACTGTGCACCCTCGGATAAACAACCTTTTGCCTCAGGTAAAAACATCTGATATCAAGGATTTATTTTCAAAATGAAAGAAACTTTCAGAGTATGTTTTGGCATCAGCACACACTGAACCCTCTCTTCTACATCCTCCGGTCTCTGCAGCTACATATGTGGTTCCAAACAAAGATCACTGACTTCCAGAGTCATGAGCCTCAGGGACTGCAGGATCCTCTGGCATCGAAGAAAGAGCCAGTTATCTTCAGTAGACTGCATTGCTAAAGCAGGAAAGTAAACTAGCACCTTTCAGAGGAATTTGTAACACGGGTTGAAATATAAAGGTTTTCTGCTTAACTTTTGGTTAACCAGGAAAGTAAATCAATTACAAACTCCCATCCCTGAGCAGTAAAAGTCAACAAGGCTTTGTTGCAGTGAGTCTGACAATTGTTTACATGTATATGAACACCATTTAAAAATTGTACCTCCAGTTGTATCTGCTTATCAAGTGTTTTGTCTTTAGCTGGTGCATAGAAGAGCTTTAGCCCAGCCTTGTCTTATCACAACACTCAAAGATCTTTAGTTAGCAGAGTCAGGATTACAAAGATTTTCATATTTACCTCTGATAAACATACTAGTGACAATCAAATATGATCATTCAACATTTTCATTGTGTGGTGAGAAATAACACCATGTGAACCAGGAAAGACTGTGGCGACAGACAAAAAAAGCAGAGGAAGAAAATTGAAGGAAAACTAAAAAAATCATCTTTTGATAGGTTGAAAAGTTAAAAAGCTGCTGGGCAAGTTGCCATGGATACCATGTCCTGAATATAATACTGGGCTTTTCCTCCCAGTTAAACACTAAAGGCCTGACTCTCCAGCTGCACACCTCCTTTCTATGCATGCAGTAGCGAATACTTGAAATGGAAATTCTTTATGTTGATGAATGAGAATGCAATGGGAAATTTCCTGTGCGAGAATCCTAACCTGCTGAAAGATATTCGAATGAAATTAATTCCAAAAGGATTTTTATCCCATTTCTCTATTACCCAAGACTTCTAAATCAAACGCACGGCACAATAACCTTTACAAATCTATAGTAAAGAATCAGAAATCAGTAATTGGTCATAACCACAATAGAGATACACAGTCCTTTTTTTATCATTAACACTTGCCACCCAATGGTACATATTCTTCCTGCCTATTTATTGGAGCTTTCTGGAGTCTGCGTAGAACAAAGGATATGGCAAATTGAGAATCCCCTCCATAGATGACAGAGACAATATATCAGAAACATAAACCAAAATAAGTTACCATGTCAAGAGTGCACTGCTCCTTTCATATTCTTTGGATTTAACAAAATGACTAGGACATTTCTGTTGAATTGTAGGGGGACAACCGAGCACATAAGATGGTTCATACAAAAAGGCAAAGAAGGAGCAGAGCAGCCCTGAGTATAGTATGTAGACTATAGGGTAAAAACAGTCTAACAGGCTCAAATCTCACTTCTGTTCCTTTACTAGATGGACAGTCTTGAGTAAATGGCTTAATCTCGCTAAGACTTGGCCTACTAATTTATAATATGTGTGAAACTGACAGCACTTATGACTCTAAGCCAGTCAAAACCCTTATTAGGACTTGAACCCACATGCCAGGACTCGAACCCAGCCTAAACCCATACTGGGACTTGAAGCCATGGTTTTCAAATTAGAATCACTCGCCTGGTGTCTGGGCTTACTGAAGTTCAGGTTCTTTGTGCCTCAACACAGAAGGAATTCAGTGAGAGACAAAGTGATAGGCAACAAATAGATTTATTAAGATAGGACACTTGTGAGAGATGCAAGCGGGCAGGCAAGGAGGCTCTGTCCCGAGGATCAGGTGGGCTCCAGATTTATACTACAAGGAGAGTTGGGGTCGGAAAAGACTGCCTCTTCCTCTTTCTTGGAGTAGTAGCTCCTCCTGGGTATCTGGTAAAAGAGTATTTGACCATATGAGGTCAAACTAGGATTGTCAAGGTGCTTATTCATATCAGTGGAAGAGAGGTCCTTAAATTCCTGCCCTTGTGCTAAACCTGAATGCAGGCCTCAGCCCATCCCCCACCCAATGACCTGAGGCATATCTCTCACTTCCACTAAACAAGCAAGCCTTCCTTGGTCTGATAACCTTCCCAAGCAATCACCAACCCACAATAATCTTCCAAAGCTCCATCCATGGTCCCCCACTGGGAGCCCCACAACCACCCATGCAACTATTCTACTCCATCCCTATGGGATGGACAATAATAGTACCTAAACTATAGAGTGGCTATGAGGACAAAACGAGTCATTTTGGAAAAGACTTAGAACTGTGTTAATTCTTCATTAAGTGGTCACTTTTTTTTTTCTTTTTTAGCTGCCCCAGAGCATATGAAGTTCCTAGGCCAGGGATCAGATCCAAGCCACAGTTGCAACCTGCGTCACAGCTGTGGCAATGCCAGATCCTTGAACTCACTGTGCGGGGATGGGATCTAACCTGTGTCCTGGTGCTATAGAGACGCCATTGTGCCACAGTGGGTACTCTGGAGGTCACTTTTTAATTATTCCTCCACACCTCAAATCCTTGATTTTACTCCAGCTATGGCAAAGATACAAGCTTACAAGAGCACTGACTTCTGCTTTTCAGGTTCTGGGAGAGCACTAGCAAAATCTTCAATGCCTACCTTCTTCTGCATGCACCTTCCAAGTTCTCTCCTCTCATCCCTCAATTTATCCATTATGCCCAAATCTCCAGGTGTTCTACCTTCCCACCATCTGATCCCTGCTTCTCCTGGCAACACCTTCTTTTGTAGCTCATGTTCTTCACTGTTCCCCCATTCTCCCTGAGAAACAGAACCTGCCCTTGATGTAGCCCTGTGTATCCTCTGAGTTACAAGGACTCAGTGATCTTCCACGGCCTTTGAAAACTGACCTTGTTCTCAAACTGTTGACTCACTCTTTCCCATATTTTAATTTTACAAGCTCCCTGACTAATCCCAAATGATCCTCTTTATCTCGTGGTGGGGGCATTCCTAATTGTCTTTGTTTATCCATTCTATTGTGCCTCTTTACAAGGCATGTTGCATCTTTCAGAATCTTTATATGCTGTTAGCAAGTCTTTTACATACTTGAGAATGTAGATGCAAAAGTTCTACATGGAACTAATCACACTTTAACAAGTATAATCAAGAAAAATAAAAGCAAAGATGCAAATAATATAAGCCACAGACTAAAAGAGAAAAACTACAAATACAGGTGAAATTTTAAATAGTATAAGACATAGAATGAGATAATACTATATATTACTTTATATTAGTTATTTTTAAAGCATAGAGGAAATGTTAATATATATATGATAATCCTAGTTGGTCCAGAATGAATAGAAAATGAGAACAGACCAATACTTACAGAAGAAATTTAAACAGTAGCCAAACATATATTCCTTAAAAAATACGTGAGGCCCAGGTGGTATTATGGGCAAACATTCAAGAAAGAGATAATGTCTATCTTCCACAAACTTTTCCAGAGCATTGAAAAAGATGGACCCTAAACTAACAATTTATTTTTCTCATTTTATATACGTGGAAAAAAAGATAGCACAGGAAAGAGAACTTATAGGATAATATCACTTACGAATTCAGAGGGGAAAATCCCAAACAAAATATTGATAAAATTAAAAAGAACAGCATCTTAAGAAGATATAAGTAAATAATGTGATGGATATGTTAACTAACTTTACTGTTAACTAACTTTACTTTACTTTCATTTCACAATATATACATATATAAACTCATTACTGTGACACCTTAAACTTATAGTGTTATTTGTCCAATACAGCTTCACAAAGCTGGGGGGAAAAAGACAGTGTGTCATGATAAAGGGCAGATAAATTCTAGAAAATTTAACAATGAAATGTAGACATTGACAAATTGAAAAAAAAAAAGCCATAAAATGTCAATAGATTTTGGGGGTAAAAAGCACTTAGTGAAATTCAACATACATGCATAATTTTAAAAAATCACAGAAAATTAATTAGACCTTTCTTAACTTCACAAAGGATATCCACCAGAAACTTACATCAAACAACATATTTAGCTGTGAATTATTAAAACTCTCCTCATTAAAATAAAAAAGCAAACAAGGATACTGGCCATTAGTGCTATTATTCAACATATTACTAGAGTCTTAGCTAGTGAATAAAAGTGAAAAGAAATGAAAGGTATAAAGTTCAGCAACTTTATAAAAGAGATTATGAAACACTAAGAAAAAAGGAAAATGTCGTTATTTGTGGAAACATAATCTAAATAAAAACCCCAAATTAATAAACAGCTAAACAGAGAGTACAGAAAGGATGTAGCTATAATATTGACATATAGAACTCGATCTTTAATGCATGCCAGCAATAACCTATTTTAAAGTAATGGAGATACAGACCAGTGGAATAGAATAAAAGTTCAGAAATAGACAAAGTCATATGGAAATTTTATATATGATAAAGGTGGCATTTCAAATCTTAGGGATAAAGATGAGCTTTTTTTAAATGGTGTTGGAACGACTAGATAAACAGCTGGAAAAGAAAAAAAAAAATAGATCCATACCTCACTCCATTGAGAAGAATAAACTCCAGTGGAGGAGAGAGATTCAATGTAAAAAGTGAAATTATACAAGTTGAGTGTGGGAAAGCCTTTCTAAGACTCAAAATCCAGATATAATTTAAAAATATTGATGAATTCAATTATAAAACTTTTTAAGATGCATGACAAAATGACACAAGAAAAATTAAACACAAACTGCACACTGGGAGAAAGTATTTTCAACATATATCATAGTATCTCTACTGCATAAAGAATTCATAAATTACGAAAAAAATCACCAAAACTCAATTAAAAAAAAAAACAGGAAAAATACATGAGCAGGGAGAAAATCTTTGCAAATGATGCAATAGACAAGGGCCTAATATCCAAAATACACAAACAACTCATACAACTCAACAACCACCACAAATAAAAAAACAATCCAATTGAAAAATGGGCAGAAGACCGAAATAGACACTTCTCCAAAGAAGATATACTGATGGCCAGCAGGCACATGAAAAAATCCTCAATATCACTAATAATTTGAGAAATGCAAATCAAAATGGCAATGAGGTACCACCTCACACCATTATTAAACAAGTCAACAAATAAAGTGCTGGAGAGGGTGAGGAGAAAAGTGTACCCTCCTTCACTGTTGGCGAGAATGTAAATTGGTACAACCACTATGGAAAACAGTATGGAGGTACCTCAGAAAACTAAATATAGAACTACCATATGACCCAGCAATCCCACTCCTGGGCATAAATCCAGACAAAACTATAATTCAGAAAGATACATGCACCCCTATGTTCATCACAGGACTATTCACAATAGTCAACACATGGAAACAACCTAAATGTCCATTGACAGATGAATGGATTAAGATGTGGTACAAATATACAATGGAATAGTACTCAGCCATAAAAAAGACAAACTAACATCATTTGCAACAACATGGATAGAACTAGAGATTCTCATGCTAAGTGAAGTAAGCCAGAAAGGAAAAGACAAATACCATATTATATCGCTTATTTGTGGAGTCTAAAATATGGCACAGCTAGTTCCTGTGGTGGCTCAGTGGGTTACAAACCTGACTAGTATCCACGAGGATGCATGTTCAACCCCTGGCCTCACTCAGTGGGTTAAGGATCTGGCATTGCAATGAGCTGTGGTGTGGGTCACAGACACGGCTCAGATCTGGCATTGCTGTGGCTGTGGAGTAGGCTGGCAGCTGCAGCTCCCATTGGACCCCTAGCCTGGGAACCTCCAGATGTCACTGGTACAGCCCTAAAAAGCAAGAAAATAAAAATAAAAAAATAAAAAACATGAACAGATAATTGTTTTTGTTTTGGTTTTGGTCTTTTAGGGCCATACTCATGGCATCTGGAATTTCCCAAGCTAGAAGTTGAATCAGAGCTATAGCTGCCAGCCTACACTGCAGCCACAGCAATGCCAGATCCAAGTCTCATCTGCAACCTTCGCCACAGCTCACAGCAATGGCAGGTCCTTAACCCAATGAGAGAGGCCAGGGGTTGAACTTGTGTCCTCATGGATACTAGTCAGATTCATTTCTGCTGAGCCACGACAGGAACTCCACAAACAGATAATTTTTGTGATATGAATGACTCTGAAGATAAGAAAAAATGTTCAATTTGACTCAATAAAAGAAATGAAAATTAAAACCAATCCCAGATATCATTTCTACATCTGACTGGCAAAAGTTCAAAGCCTTAAAAAACACTGTTGAAAATGATTGTACATACAAGTCATTTTCATACATTGCTGGATTGAATACAAAAAGGTGCAACTTTAGGGCAGGGTGAGGGATTTGGCATATTTAACAAAACTACATTTGTTTTTTACCTAGCAATTCGACCTCTAGAAACTACTCTGAATATATTCCTCCAAAAACGAAAAAAAAATAGTTTTTTTTATAGTGACAATATTTATAAATGTTAAATGTTGGAAACAACTAAATGCTCATATAAAGGAAATTGATTCAGTAAAATACGGTACATTGCCACAATAGAGTTATTTTATCTCAAATACATAATACTGAGTTAAATTAGGAAGACATAAAACAATATGCTTCATAACATCTATGTAAATTTAAAAACACATATAATAACACAATATTACATATTAGTTATACATAGAATATGTTCATATAGAAAATGGACTATAAAGATATATACCAGTATATACTAGTAGTAGTTTCCCCTTGGCATATAAATGAGTACAATAGAAATGAGGTTGGTCCTTAAAGGATATTTTGTTTGTTTGTGTCTTCATTTTTGTGTCATTTTGTCTTTTTTTTCAGGTTTTATTTTTTTTATTTTAATTTTTTCATTATAGCTGGTTTACAGTGTTCTGTCAATTTTCTACTGTACAGCATGGTGACCCAATTGCACATACATGTATAGATTCATCAGAAGTGATTAGATAGAGTTCCCAGTGCTATACAGCAGGATCTCACTGTTAATCCATTCCAAAAGCAACAGTTTGCATATTAACCCCAGACTCCCAGTCCATCCCACTCCCTCCCCCTCCCCCTTGGCAACCACAAGTCTATTCTCCTAGTCCATGATTTTCTTTTCTGTGGAAAGGTTCATTTGTGCTGTATATTAGATTCCAGATATGTGATATCATATGGTATTTGTCTTTCTCTTTCTGACTTACTTTATTCAGTATGAGAGTCTCTACTTCCATCCATGTTGCTGCCAACGGCATTATTTTGTTATTTTTTATGGCTGAGTAGTATTCCATCGTGTATACATAACACATCTTCCTAATCCAATCATCTGTCGATGGACATTTGGGTTGTTTCCATGTCTTGGCTATTGTGAATAGTGCTGCAATGAACATGCAGGCACATGTGTCTTTTTCAAGGAAAGTTTTGTCCAGATAAATGCCCAAGAGTGGAATTGCTGGGTCATATGGTAGTTCTATGTACAGATTTCTAAGGTACCTCCATACTGTTCTCCATAGTGGTTGTACCAGCTTACATTCCCACCAACAGTGCAGGAGGGTTCCCTTTTCTCCACACCCCCTCCAGCATTTGTTATTTGTGGACTTATTAATGATGGCCATTCTGACTGGTGTGAGGTGGTACCTCACAGTAGTTTGATTTGCATTTCTCTAACTATCAGGAATGTTGAGCATTTTTTCATGTGCTTGTTGGCCACCTGTATATCTTCTTTGGAGAAATGTCTATTGACGTCTTTTCCCCATTTTTTACTTGGGTTGTTGGCTTTTTTGCTGTTGATTTGTATAAATTGCTTGTATATTTTAGAGATTAAGCCCTTGACAGTTGCATCATTTGACACTGTTTTCTCCCATTCTGTAAGGTGTTTTTTCATTTTGTTTTTGGTTTCCTTTGCCGTGCAAAAGCTTATCAGTTTGATTAGGTCCCACTGGTTTATTTTTGCTTTAATTTCTGTTTCTTTGGGAGACTGACCTGAGAAAACATTTGTAAGGCTGATGCCAGAGAATGTCTTACCTATGCTCTCTTCCAGGAGTTTGATGGTATCTTGTCTTGTGTTTAAGTATTTAAACTATTTTGAGTTTATTTTTGTGCATGGTGTGAGGGTGTGTTCTAGTTTCATTGATTTGCATGCAGCTGTCTAGATTTCCCCGCAATACTTTCTGAAAAGACTGTCTTTTTCCCATTTTATGTTCTTGCCTCCCTTGTCAAAGATTAATTGAGTTTTTGTCTTTTTAGGGCCACACCTATGGCATATGGAGGTTCCTAGGCTAGGGGTCGAATTGGAGCTACAGCTGCTGGCCTATGCCACAGTCACAGCAGTGTAGGATCTGGGCTGCGTCTGCAACCTGCACCATAGCTCACAGCAATGCCAGATCCTTAACCCACTGAGCGAGGCCAAGGATCAAACCGTGTTCTCATGGATGCTGGTCAGATTCACCAACCACTGAGCCACAACAGGATCTCCCCTTAACGGATATTTTAATGTCTACGTAATTTTCTATATATATATTTTTTAAACTAGAGATAAATAACACAAAAGGATAATAGCTTTTAATTCATAGTAGTGGGAATACAGCTAATTGTTCATTTCTCTGTATTTTTTATTAATTTTTTCATAAGGTATAAAGGGCATTGCAAATTTAAAAAGAAAAAAATCATTCTCTGGGGAAGAATTACTTTCTCTTATCCTGCAAGACAAAACCTGAGGTAAGTGAAGTAGTCTTACTCTGAAACCTAAAGGACATTTTGGAGTTATATAATTAGGACTTCTTCAAGGAGTCTATAGAGAAGCGGCCTGACATAATGAGCTAGAGTGGGAATAAAGAGACCAAGTTTCTAGAGACCAGGATAATGGATTCAACATTTCTCTGAGTTTCAATTTCCTTTCTTTAAAATAAAAAACAAACAAGATATTTAAGGTCTTTTCTAGTTATAAAAATCTACAGTTTTGCCTCCACAACAGCACTGATCCATAAAAAGCAGACTATCACTAGATGTGAATCATATACCAGTTATCTTCAGTAGAATGAAGCTCTGGGGAGAAAAAAATAGGAAAGATTAACATAAGTCATCCAAGAAAGATGTGTCAGTCAAGGTTCTTGATTTCCAGAATGAGAAACTGGCTGTGACGATCTTAAACAAAAAGGGAATTTGTTGGAAGATCATCAGGGATTCAGACAATTAGTGGCTAGCTGGAAGATCAAGTTTGGAAAATTGTCTGGAACCAAGGATGCAGGACCCAAAGCCAAGCCACAAAACAGAAGCTGCATGGAGTATTGCAGCAGAGCTTTCTTTTGCTCATTCAAGAATCAAAGTCTTAAGAGAGAGCTTCTGTTTTGTTGAACCTAAGTCATATTGTCTCTTTGGTGGGAAGAAGAAGAATCATTTTTTCATGCAACAAGTTTTTACTAAGTGTGAACTATATTCTCAGAGCCAGAGCAGGAATAACACAGATACGTTTATTGCTCTGGGATTTAGAGTCATTTATAAATAGATAATTTCTTTGGTTTTCTTGCTTTTATCGCTTTTTTTTTTTTTCCCAATGAGAATATATTTAGGTATTACTTTTGAAAAAAAAAAACCCACAAATTTAATTAAGGAAAAAGACTCCTGGTAAAACAATGAAGTCAAGCTGTTGTACAGGGATGAACATTTTGGGGAATTCTATGTGGCAGGACTTCAAAGACAGCCTCAAAATATAAACTTCATTGAAAGACAGCTGACTTTGGGATGCTTAAGAAAACTGTGAACTCTATGCTGAAGAAAATTAAGAAGTTGAAAGATGTTCCTGGAACATACACTCAAAGTGTTTCAATGCCAGATTTTGAAGAGTAATAGGAATTAACCAGGCTTGAGAGAGTGGGGAGAATGGATTATATGTTAAGAAAAGAGAAGCACAGGAGGAAAGGCATGGAGACATGAGTAAGTAAATCGATGCGGTAGCCCACATGAGAGGAATTGGTAAAACAAAGAAACAAACAAACAAAAAGAAAAACTCCAAGGCCAAACAAAGAGTGTATCAGTTTGAGTTCTTAGCTGCAAACAACAAAACCCACTCCAGCTATTTAAAACAGTAAAGACATTTATTAACAGATATTAGGTGGCTCAGAGTATTAGTGGAAGGGTTGGAGAAACAGGCTTAATGTTAATCTTCCAGGAATAACACCCAAAGCCACACCACAGAACTGGCCTGATGAGGAGGAAATTGCAGTCTCTATTACTGCCAAACACTAAATGCCAGGAACTCAACTTGACTACAACCGGTACTGCCACCAGTACCAATACCACGTCTGTGCTGCTGCTGCTCCTGAAAGTTGGATTCCTGTACCCCTCACTGTGCCAGCAATATGAGAGATCCTCAGAGAACCAGTTTCCTCATGTTACTCACTTGCAAATCAATGTCTCACATGAGTGTGCCTGTTTGACTGATCCTAGATTCAATGTCTACTTAAATTCTGTAGCTGCAAGGGAGGCTAGAAACCTGAATTTTGACATCTATAGCTAAACCATGAGCCTGATTACACTGACAGTTTTCTAAATATAGAAAACCTCTTCAGAAGTTGATGGGTAGACAGCCAGAAATATCAATGATGCCCACTGCAAATAGGTTGGAGTCAGACTGTGAAAAGCCTTGAATGTTTTATTTTTGTTTTTATTTTTTGGCTGCACCTGTTTTATGCAGAAGTTCTTGGGCCAGCGATCAAACCCAAGCCACAGAAATGACAACACTGAATCCTTCACCACTAGGCCACAGGGGAACTCCTTGATTGTCTTTATGAAGCAGTTAGACTTTATCTACGTAGGGGATACAGGAAAGTAGGCAAAAGTTTTAAATAGGGGAATGACTGCTGTTTCATCTGCTCTTAAAGCATTTGTAAAGTTTGGTACAACTAGAGACAATAAGAAGAATAAGCAATTTGCAATGGTACAGATAAAAGATTACACAATTCTGGACCCAGGCAGTGGGGGCGGGGGTGTACATAGGAAGGGACATGATACAAGACATTTCAGGGATAGAATGTGAAGGAGTGAAGGAATAAGGGATTCATGAGGTCTGGTTCTCATCTCAGATAACTCAAGATTAGCTAGCCTGCATTTTGCTTGGTTTTTGTTTTGTTTTGCTCTACTAGAATACAAGCATTTTTTTTCTACCAATAAGATTTTTCCTCATGGGTCAATCTTTTATTTGCCAAATATCTACACTTTGTACTTAATGGGATTTTTTTCAGCTGAGAATTTCAGAAAGCTTTCCAATCCTCATTAGCCCTCTTGGTACTGAGCTTATATTCTGGGGGAAAGTTATTATTGTAATCCATCCATATGTTCATTCTTTCAATGTTTCAGTACATTCTATGGACCAGGTATGAATTTCAAACCTCTAAAGGCAGATTGTAATAATGATCATGCTTGAAAAATATAAAAGCATAATTATCCTATAAATATAAAATAATATACATGACAAAATCAGTGGGCAAAATTTTATAGCAAAAGGTGTAAGATATATTCAAATTAAATATTTGGGATTTCAGAGGAAGAAGAAATTGTTTTCATTTGGGGCTTTGGGGGTTTAAAGAAAGGCTTCATAAAATGAGATTTGAATCTGAAGGATAGGTAAGATTTATATGTGTAAACATGTGGGTTAAAAGGAAGGGAACAACATGGGCAACACGGCATATTTTTAAGAAAGAACAAGAGATCAGTTTTGGCTTGGGTTCAAGGTATAAAGGAATGAAGCTGAAGAGGTACACTGGGATTATATTGTAAAGAACTGTGACTGCTAGGCTAAGGGGTCTGGATTGCATCCAGTAGGCAATGGGGAGCCACTGAAAGATTTCAGGCCTGGAGTGACACAATTGGAGTTGCACTTTAGAATGATCAATATGACAACCATGAGGAGAGTGGCCTCAGGATCCAGAGGCAGGGAGATCAGATAGCAAACTATTACAGGGAGATAATAATGATTGGTGGAGAGGAGAAAATAGATCTCAGTACTACTGTGGAGTGAAGCTGATTAGACGTGGGTTGCAAGGGAAAAGAGATCAAGGGTGACAGAGTTGTTTAGCCTGGATGGATAAGAAGGGTGGTTGCTCTCACCCATTAGACAGATTAGATAACTCCAAAGAGAAAAAATACATATATTTAGTGATTGTTACATAGACAGAGACAAAAAGTAGAAATAGTTACTTAGAGAATTTGAATGGAAAAAACATGCCATTGATGGAAAAGGAAAGTTTTCATACCTAAATTGAAGAATTTACATCATCTAAATCACCTGACACTCTTATTTTATGATAATGATGCAGACAGAGCTGTGTGAACTCACGACAAATACGTTATTTGCTGATTGGAGAATCCAAGATTCCTCATTCTTCACCAATTAGTAATGAGTTAAACGTTATTACAGTAAAATATTTAGGCTTTCTGAAGGCAGGAACTTTGCCTATGTTATTCACTGTCATAATATACACCTAGAACTGTGCCTACCACATAGCAGGCAATTAATTAATATATGTTGAATGAATAAGTATTTATGAGCAAATGGAAAATCACACTCTGATCTCATTTCTTATGCCATCTTATAGTCATATTGTTCTAATGGTAAGATCTATTACTCCAATAAACTGCACAGGAATGAAATTATAAGGTTATAGATTAATAGGAAGGAGAAACATTTATTTCTGTTCTGCTGTTTTTGAGCAGTGAAATGTTCAGCAGCCTATTTATGTTGGGTAAAAATGAATACCCATTCCCCACAAAAAAGAATAGCAGAAACAGTATCATACCTGAACAGGGTGAGCTTTGTAATTTGTAGGGGCCATGGCAAAATGAAAATGTAGTGCTCCTTATTCAAAAAAGTTTTATGAAAGGTACTAAAATACTCTCCTTCTCTTTCTCTCTCTCTCTCTCCCCCCTTTTAATAGTGCTTTCTACTGGCTATTGAATACCACTCTAAATAGTAAAAAAATTTAAATCATTAGCGTGTATTTTAATATTCATCTTTTTTTTGGTCTTTTTTTTTTTTTTGTCTTTTTTAGGGCCGCACCCACAGCATATGGAGGTTCCCAGGCTAGGGGTCTAATTGGAGTTGTAGCTGCCAGCCACAGCCACAGCCACAGCAACGCCAGATCCAAGCCGCATCTGTGACCTACACCACAGTTCATGGCAACCCCAGATCCTTAACCCAGTGCACAAGGCCTGGGATCAAACCTACAACCTCTTGGTTCCTAGTCGGATTTGTTTCCACTGCGCCACGACAGGAATGCCTACCATTCATCTTTATATTGTGAAATGACTCTTTCCAAGGCAAATACAAGAGCTTTGAACCCATATGTGGAGTCACTGAAATGACACTAGAATTCTCTGCTCTGAGGCACCATGAATGGTATATGCAAATAGAGTGGCAAGGAATGGTGATGGACTCATATGTTGCGTGTATCTTCTCTACTAACCCATAAGACTCATTGTCCCATTCAACTAGACTTACAAAACATAAATTCAAAGATAAAATTATTAAGACTATCAGGGCAGTGACAGCAGAGGATTAAATCAAGTATGGGGCCCTTCTGAGTGTGAAGCCCTGTGTGACTCCACAGGTCACATGTCCATGTAGCTGATCCTGGACCTTATTCTCTTCATCTCAAGTCCTACATTGTTACCCCGAACAGAAAAAGCTTGTGTTTACGAAGGATGCGGATGGTAACATCAGAGTGAGTGGGTAGCAAACTATCCTGATCTGGCCATCTATGATAAAAACCATGAAAGAACCTCAAAGTCACTTTGGTAAGAAAAAGGAGAAAAAGAGAAGGAATTAAAATTATTTTCTTGCCAGATGCTGTTGGGGCATCTGTGAATGTCCTTATCCACATATATACAAGCACCATCATCACATGTTTGTGCCCTCCCATACAGGTCTTCCAAACTCATGTAACCATAGTTAGTCAGAATCCCCAGCAACTCCCACATGCACGCTCCTAGGAAAAACACACATAGGATGTGCAAAGAACCACAACAATATGTCTACCATCACAGTTAGAAAAGGAAGGAATAAAAAATACAAAAGACTGGAATCTAATATAAGGCACAAATGAACCTTTCCACAGAAAAGAAAATCATGGACTAGGAGAATAGACTTGTGGTTGCCTAGGGGGAGGGGGAGGGGGAGGGAGTGGGATGGATTGAAGAGCTTGGGGTTAGCAGATGCAAACTATTGCCTTTGGAATGGCTTAGCAATGAGATCCTGCTGTGTAGCACTGGGAACTGTGTCTAGTCACTTATGATGGAGCATGATAATGTGCAAAAACAGAATGCCTACATGTATGTGTAACTGGGTCACCATGCTATACAGTAGAAAAGAAATTGTATTGGGTAAATAACTATTAAAAAATAATTAATAAAAAAAGAGGAGTTCCCATCATGGCTCAGTGGTTAATGAATCCATCTAAGAACCATGAGGTTGCGGGTTCGATCCCTGGCCTTGCTCAGTGGGTTAAGGATCCGGGGTTGCCATGAGCTGTGGTGTAGGTTGCAGATGAGGCTCAGGTCCTGTGTTGCTGTGGCTCTGGTGTAGGCCGGCGGCTACAGCCCCTATTAGACCCCTAGCCTGGGAACCTCCATATGCCATGGGAGCGGCCCTAGAAATGGCAAAAAAGACAAAAAAAAAAAATACAAAAGAAAGGAAGGAAGGAGTAGAGAATGAGGAGGGAGAGACAGGGCTGAAGACAGGGTAAATGAACAAAAAGGTAAAAGAAGGATGAGTGCTGAAGAGTTGATAAAAGAGAAGGTAAGGATAAATAAGAGAGTGAGCTGGGTGAGTTAGACCATGGTGAAAGGAACAACTTGCTGGCATTGTCTATTGACAGAAAACAAAATTAAGAAATTCAAAACTGTGACTTGATTATGCATAAGAACCAGTTTTCTGTAGAGAATGAAGTCAACAAGATGGCAGAGTTGGAAGCCCTGGACAATCCTTTCCCCTATAAACACACTGATTCAGCAATAATTCATGGACAAATTATCCTTGTGAGAAATAAGAAACAAATTGAAAGGTTCCTGAACCTTGGGCCAACACAAAACCACACTCACCAAAGCTAGCACAAAGATTCAGGATACCTTCTCACAAGAATCCCTGCCCCTGTTGCAGCCCATAAAATCAATAAGAGACCCTCTAGCTCCCTGATTTATCCAGGAGAGGAAAAGGGTTGGTTCACATGTCCAGTTCCCCAAATTTTCTAAGGGGAATTCCCATAGGACTGTCTTTTGACTTGCCAATCTTGGAGCTCTGATGGGTCAAGTAAAGTACAGCCTCCCATGGAAAAATGGAGGTAGTAGCCTGGGCTGGTAGATGCTATGGCTTCTGCCTTCTACCCCCTCAGCACAGAACAAGCAGACCAATACTATAGCTGCTTGCTTTTTCCTGGGAATTGAGAGTTGGTAAAGGCCCCCAAATCTCTCACTGGGCTGCATGGTGAATGTCTTCTCCTATATGGGCTAGGTTCATGAAGACATGGATCTGACTCCAGAATATATAACATGTTAGGTCACAAAACAAGTCAAAGAATTTAAGATTGAAATCATATCAAGTATTTTTTATGATCATAATGGGATAAAACTAAAAATCAATAGCAGATGAAAAGCTAGAAGAATATTTGGAAATTAAAAACACACTCTTGAACAACCATTTAGCCAAAGAAGGAATAAAAGAGGAAATTTTAAAATACCTTGAGACAAAAATAAATAAATAAATACAACATACCAAAATTTATGGGATACAGCAAAAGCAGAATTGGGGGGGAAGTTCATAGTGATAAATGCCTACATTAAAAGAAGAAAGATCTTAATAAACAACCTAACTTTATACCTGAAGGAACTAGAAAAAGAACAAACTAAGCCCAAAGTTAGCAGAAGAAAGGAAATAAAAAGATTAGAGAAGAAATAAATAAAATACAAAATGGAAAAAAAAAGAAAATTAACAAAACTAAGAATTTTTTTTTGACAGGTTAAACCAAATTGAAAAACTCTTAGCTGGACTAAGAAAAAAAGAAAGAAAATTCAAATAAATAAAATAAGAAATAAAAAAAAGCATCATTTCCTTACAGAGAGAACAAACTAGTGGTTACCAGTGACAAGAGAGATTGGAGCAGGGTCAGACAGGGGTAGGGGATTAAGAGGTACAAACTACTATGTATAAAATAGATAATCAATAAAAAATACTGAATCACTATGTTGCCCTTCTGAAACTAATACGGTATTGTAAATCAACTATATTTTGATTTTAAAAAGAATTTAGACTAAAAGTAATGGGGGGCTGGATAAAGCTGGTAGCAGTTTGTTTAAAATTTTGTTTTAGACTAAAATGATCTAGATCCTTCTACTTGTCACTCTTCTGCTACTGCTATATTGCCAAATATATGGTAAGCCCTTCAGTAAGTATCTATGGGAAGACTAGCTTCAAAGTTTCTCTATTAAAATTTTATGTGTAAAAATATCTTTTTACATAATATTATTCCAAGTCATCACTTTTATTCCACAGGTTTCTTTAAAGGGGAAAAAATAAAACGTGATTTTTACTCTGCTAAAAACAGAGTCATTATAATTGATGCCACAGAAATTAAAAGGATCATGAAATACTATGAACAATTATATGCCAACAAGCTGAATAACCTAGAAGAAATTGATAAATTCCTAGGAACATACTTTGTACCAGACTGAATCATAAAGAAATAGAAAGTTTGAACTAACCTTTAACCAGTTTGGGAATTGACTAGGTAATCAAAAACCTCTCAAAAAAGAAAAGCCCAGCCCCAGATGTCTTCATGAGTGAATTCTATAAAACATTTAAACAAAAATTAATGCCAATCTTCCTCAAAGTCTTCCAAAATATTGAAGAGGGGGAACACTTCTAAACTCATTTTGTGTGGCCAGCATTACCCTCACACTGAGGCCAAAGACATCACCAGAGAAGTACAAGCCAACACCCCAGATGAACATACATGCAAGAATCCCCAACAAAGTACTTATAAATTGAATTCAACAACATATTAAAAGGACTATACACCATGACCCAGTGGGATTTATCCCTGGTATGTAAGGATGGTTCACCATATGAAAATCAGTTAATGTGATACATTATAGTAACATTATATTAACAGTTAATGTGATACATTATAGTTTTATCTTTTAAAAGATAAAAATCATGTGATACATCAATAGAAGCAGAAAAAAGAGTTTTACAAAATTCAACACCCTTTTATGATAAAAATTCTCAATAAATTAGGAATAGAAGGAAATTACCCCAACACAATAAAGGTCATATATGACAAACCATAGTTAACATCATACTCAGTGGTAAAAAACTGAATGTGTTGCTTGCCTCCACCGTAAAGACCATAAAAGTTTAGTACACACAGCAGGAATGTACTGGGTGGTTGTTGGGAAAACGTTTGCTCTCCTCACAAAAAGGAAATGTCAGGACATAGACTCCTGCAAGGCAGAGTAAGTATTAGCCCATTTTCAGATGATAAGCTAGAAACAAAGAGATTAAATTATTTGCCTGCTAGCACATGGGCAAAGAACATCAGAACCAACCAGGGTCACAGAGTCCTCATAAAAATGTGATTCTTTTAAAAAGCTTTACTGAAGTACAACACATGCAGAAAAATGAAGAAAATCTAAGTTTTCAGCCCAGTGAATTTTCACAAAGTAAATGCTCCTATATAACCAGCGTCCAGATTGGAAAAAAAAAAAAGAAAATAACAAAACTAACATTCCAGAAGCCTCCCACCCCATCTAAACTCCTTCTAGTCATTCCCTCGATTAGGATGGCTACTATTCTGACTCATAACAAGATGTATTAGTTTTGCCTGTGTTTGTACTTCACGTAATGAAATCATACTGAATGCACCTTGCTGTGTACTCTCAGCATACTATAATACATTTATCCATAATGTTGATAAACATTTGAACCCAATATTTACCTTTTCTTTTTTTTTGCTTTTTTAGGGCCACACCCATGGCATATGGAGGTTCCCAGGCTAGGGGTCCAATCAGAGCTACAGCTGCTGGCCTACGCCACAGCCAAGCAATGCTGGATCCAAATCGTGTCTGCAACCTACACCACAGCTCATGGCAACGCCAGATCCTTAACCCACTGAGCAAGGCCAGGGATCCAACACACAACCTCATGGTTCCTAGCTGGATTTGTTTCCCCTGCGCCACGACGGGAACTCCCCAATATTTACCTTCTATGAAAAGTGCTGCTCTTAGGATTCTTGTACACTCTTATGTTGATCACATAAGAGTGTTTATGCTGGTTTATTACCTAGGAGTGAACTTGCTGGGTTATAGTGTGTACATATGCTCAGCTTGAGAAGGTACTATGAGAGTTTTCCAGAACTGTTGCTTCCATTTATGCTCCCACCGGAATGTATGTGTACCAATGCTCCTGACATTTGTTGTTTTTCTTGTTTTAGCCATTCCAGGTTTTGTCGTAACATGACAGTGTGGTTTGCATTTCTCTGAGGACTAATGAGACTGAACATCTTTGGTGTGTTTACTGACTATTTAGAAATCCTCTTTGGAGAAGTGCCTATTCAAATCTGTTACCCATTTTCCTATGAGTATACTGTGTTTTCAACTTGATTTCGGGGTGTTCTCTGTGTATTCTGGATGTGTCCTCTCGAATAGATGAATTGCAAATAACGCTTTTATTCCGTGGCTTGCCTTTACAATGACAGTTAATTGTTGAACATCAGTAGGGCCTTTTACAAAGAGCACTCCAAATATCTAACTTATCCTCAACCAGCCCCTTTAGTAGGCAATGGAAGAAAATTCTACCCACTTTACAGATAGGAACAGCAATGGGCAAAGTTAAGACATTAAACCTGAGACTGGAACTTCACACTACCCTGATTCTGTTAGTGTTCCATGACCAGATTCTATTTTGGTTTCCTCTCTTTTCAGCACCTCCCCGACCCTCTCCAAAAACTACACATCTACATACAATTTGACATTTAGTTTCTTCTTGGAGGAAGATCAATCTTGACGTCCACTGTGACCAAAATTGGCTTCTGGTTCTCCACTCCATTCTACGTTTCCAGAGTGATTACACGGTCATTAATCCAATCACCAATTAAACAAATTTATAACATTAAACTGGAATACTAGCAGAAAGGCCCCGCCCACGTTAAAAGTACAGTAACAGTCTTATTTCACAACAAAAGATTCACACTGGAATTTTATTTTATTTTTTATTTATTTATTTATTTATTTTTGGTCTTTTCTACGGCCGCACCCATGGCATATGGAGGTTCCCAGGCTAGGGGTTGAATCGGAGCTGTAGCCGCCAGCCTACACCACAGCCACAGCAACGCGGGATCCGAGCCCTTGTCTGCGACCTACACTACAGCTCACAGCAATGCTGGATCCTTAACCCACTGAGCGAGGCCAGGGATCAAACCCACAACCTCATGGTTCCTAGTCAGATTCATTAACCACTGCGCCATGATGGCAACTCCCCACTGGAATTTTAAGGTTAGCTGAGGAAAGAGACAAATATACATACTCAGAAGACCTACTTCTGGGGGAAAAAAAAGTGATTTTCAGATGCTCACTCAATATTCATCAAATGTTAGAAAAGAAGAAAGATTTGCTTTGTCTCTCAAGAGGCCCTGGAAGCCTAGAGAGGTTCAGCAGGACACATTTACCCACTTTATAATAAAGGATAATTCTTTAAACCTTGCCAGAACTTTTGTTCAGGGTGAGAAAAATGTATGTTATCCCGAGGAGGTGAAACCAATATCCTGACATCTATGCCCTTCACCTAGTTAGTGCAAGGCTAGTAAAAGTCACCATTGGTGTTGAAGGCAATAGTTACAATAGAGTGATTTCACAGATCTAAGGAAGGACCATTCCACCTCACCCAGGTACTTCCTCATCAACTGGCTGAAAATACAATCAAAACTTTATAGGATTAAGGTTTTGATCTCTACTAAAATTAAATTTGGATATGTATGGTTGTGATATTTGTAGAGCAATATGAATATTCGTAACCCACTGAACTGTACACCTAAAAAGATTAAAACGACAAATTTTATGTATATCTTACCACACTAAAACACAAGCAAACAAACCAACCAATTAAATTTGGGTGTACGGGGCCATGGTGTAAGGAACATTCTTTAAAATTCTTTCAGATGCTTTTCTGAGAATAGATTTGTATGAGGGAAAATGTGAGAGAAAATAACATATTTATTGGAGGCCTTTAAGATACTGGAGCTTAAATTAAAGTAAGAAATTTCAGTAGACCCTTTGGTACAAATGTAATTTGTTCCAGGTCTACGCCCCTTCTGGTGAAGCTATAGTCCAACTTCGATTCTACATTCTTTTCCCACTTTTAATTCCTTTCCTCAGTAAGTGTCATTACCTTCAAGTACATATTATAATTCATTGTAGGCTAACACAAAAAAAACTGTATCCTAATAGAAGTCCTTAGGGAAATTTGCTTTAATGAAAATAGACAAGAATGATTGTTAATTAGGATATCAATTATTTTATATAAAACACTTTAAAATTGTTCTAGGGTCCTTGAATACGATTACTATTATTTTGCAAAAATGAAGAGAAGAATTTCTAACCAAGGTAATCTTGAGACTGGTCCATCTGGATTGTCTCAATTTCTAAATCAGTATAATTAGAATTTATGAGGTTTTAAATGTCTAGATTATATGAGTACCTCATGTCTGATTAGTTCATAATGCATTCTGTACAACAGCTAGTGCAGTGGGCACTTAATAAAAATAATTTATATTGAGGTGGACATGCTTATTAATAGATTTAGCAATTGTTGATTTATAATATAATGTAGTCATGTATTAAATAATGAATTAAATACTTATGTCAGTCACTGTTCTAGGAACTGAGATTATAAAATACATCATTTTTTTGTACAGAAGCTGACAGTCTACTGTGGGGGTCATATAAGTAAATCATTGGAATATAAAATGAGAAATGCTGTAGTTTTAGCAAAACATCATAAGACCGCAAAAGAAAAAATCCACTACTTTGGAGTCCAGGATCAGAAAAAGACTTCCGAGAAAGCACATTTGAGGTAGTTCTTGAAGGAAAAGTAGAAATTGGTTGACCTTTGATGGGAGTAGAGAATAATTGTGCCTGCATAGAGATTAACATTATTAAAGGCAGTGATGGGTCAAAAAATATTATATGGGGGAATTTGGGATGATAAACTGAATGACAGGAAGGTCTAGGAAACTTAAAGTGACAAGGTCACTTTTTCATAGAACACACATCACTTTTCCATAGCTTGGGTATTTATTTGGGATGGCTTTGGAGGGGTGATGAGGTTATGAGAGCATAAAGCTCTCTGAAGCTCCATTTACATTAAAACATCTATTGAGGAACTAACAAAGGACTGGTTTGGTTTGGCAGAAGCACTTAGGTGAAGCGAGGTAGGGTGGGTAAAAGGTAACCTTCCCTTCCTTAGTAGAAATGACAGATGAGAATTCCAATGTAGCAAACCAACACTGAAGGACAAGCAATGCATTCATAAATAAAGAACAGCCTCCCTTTTTAAGACTACTCACTTGTTTGATTTTATTAATTAATTAATTTATTTATTTATTGCTCTTTACAGCTACACCTGCAGGATATGGAAGTTCCCAGGCTAAGAGTGGAATCGGAACTACAGCTGCCAGCCTATGCTACAGCAACACCAATCTGAGCCACAGCTGCAACCTATACCACAGTTTGTGGGATGCCAGAGTCTCAACCCACAGAGTGAGGCCAGGGATTGCACCCATACCCTCATGGGTACTAGTCAGATTCTTAACCCACTAAGCCACAGCAGGAACTCCATTTGTTTGATTTCAGAAATAGAATCTGACTTCATTAAAGTCAAAATGGCATGTTTAGAATTTGCATCAATATTTGAAGTCCACACGTCTCATTTTATATGGGACAAGAGCTTCCATCAATAATTTTATATATTCATCATTGAAATCAAAGGATAGCAACTAACTTTAGCTAATAAATATTGTAAGAATAACCTCATCTCCGAACCATAAACTTACTAATTGCTCCTCCCTAAGGAGCACATGAACTGCTTTCCATGCCTATATTCTGGCTGTTTTCAAAGCAAATACACACTAGTCTAGGTTGACCTACCAAAGTCACATAAATACAAATCCTACAACTAGACTATTTTCTTCACTTCTCTATATACTACATGGAACATAAACAAAAGATAAGATTAGCATTTGGTACCTTTGCTATGAGATACCATTTTCTTCCATTAAATTACCAACATTAAAGCAGAACATGTTAACCACTTCAGTTTTGTTCTTCTCTTCAGTGGACCAGATGTGTAGTGGGAGATAATTTTTTTTAAACAAATACCCCAAAAAGAACAGAGATGTTACAGAGTTGGCATAGGGTATGATCTATATACCTACCAAGACTCACTATGGGGCAGATCTTTGGCATTTCCACCCATTTGGGAAGAATAGGCCAATGGTAGATGGGCAAGTATCAAACAATCAATTCAGGATTAAAAACCTAAGAAGAGGTTTGGTCAACAGGCAAGAGGACAAACATAAACAGAGAGACATTAACATGGCAGGTAAGGTAGAGAGAGGTCACAAATAGGAAGGACAGTTGAATAGGTAAGGGCATAGTAGGTAGCTAGAGGTTGTTATAAAAGCTCCTCGATATAAAAGTTAGACAAGAAATGGGGGTTATAAGAACTCCAAAACTATAAAACATAGAGGAGTGAGTGATGGTAGTCACGCTGCAGAGGGAGCCTAGCAAGGCATGAAGAAAATCAATGATCTCAGTGAAGTGAATGGAGCCACAGCAATTGAATGTCCTAGTGAAATCAGAGAGCTCATAAGAAGATTGTGGTCTGAAATAGAGCTGGGCTGAACAAAGTTCTACTATTGTTGGTGAGTGGTAAATGTAGCGTGAAGGTGAACATTAACAAAGCTTAGAAGAGCACTGACTCCTCTATCTCTGGCATCTGACAGGTCACTAAAAATAAATATTGATTGATGGATAGATGGTTTAACATAAATGTTGAGAAAATGGCAAAGGAAGAAGTAGAGGAGAAAAAGTCATCTAAGTGCTAGTTACGAAAGAGGAGGTGATAAAGGGGTGGCAAGGAGAGAAGTGGGTCTAGGCTACCACAGTTCTGATTAGTACACAAACGAACTTTGTGATATATGCAGTTTAAGGAAAAGTCTCTGGGCCTCAATTTTTTTTCCACTGAAGAAGGTGGGATGGCAGGGTTGGATTAATATTGATCACTAGGGTACCCATTCAGCTTTGATACTTCACAGTACATATTCTAAGGTGAGGCTCTGAGTATGCCACTGGCAGAGTTCCTCAACCCCACTGAGTTGAAGGAGACTCCATTGAGTTGAAAAAGACCTCCTTGGTGAGTCCATAATCAAATCTGTTTGCAGGAGAGGACCAGGGTTCCATGCTATAAGATGAACTGGAGAGGTAATAGGAAATGGGGTCTAAGATTTGGCAGGGGTTTAAGGTTGTTCTACATAATGGATGAGAATAAAGAGAAATGATAAAGAGCAAGAGATGGTTTTAGGGATGTTAGGAAAGTATGCTATGGGATTACTAGGTTTAAAGGGAGCACCACAGTAATTAAGGTTCAAAATAAGAACAATACCATGCAGAAGATGGATGGAGGAGGGATTTTATTGAATAATACAGTAAGGATGGAAAAAGAGTCAGGCAGACAGAAAGAAAGAGAAGGAATTGATTCAAGGCCACAGGAAGGATATTGGTTTGCATTTCAACAAATGATCTTACATTCTCAGCCTTCTCTTCTGCTCCTCCTCTTCAATCTACAAGCACAAACACCTGACTTCGTTTCTCTGAGCAATATGGCATAGTGTGAACACAGGAGCTTTAGAGTCAAATGAACTTGGTTTGATCACAGCTTTGTACCAAGTGGGTGACCTTGAAAAAGTTACTTCAATGCTCTGTACCTCATTTTTCTCAGTTGCAAAATGGTTATAGTACCTACATTATGGGATGGTTGTGAGGTCTAAATAAGTTAATACTCTTTAAGTATCTATAAGGTTTCTGTCCTCTCCCCCAACCTACAGCCAATCAACTGCTACCTCACCCTTGTGCCTAATGTAAGGACCTAAAGCATAAAAGGCTGGAGGGTCTCAAAATCCTGCTAAATGTCACACGGTCAGCCTCTTGCAGTGGAAGGCACATTATATTTGGAGTAAGACAGAACTAGGTTCACATCCAATTTCTGTCCTTTAGAAGCTGTTTTCACCTTGGTTAATTACTTTTCTGAGCCTTAGTTTCCACACCTTCCTTGTAAGGGACAAACGAAATAAACATAACAAGTGGCAAGTACATAACAGGCATCAATAAGCTTTAATCATCTTTCTATTTTTCTCATCACCAAATTTCTGGAGTGAGTTCTTAATACTTAGGTATTAAAAACCTTTGGATTTTCCTACCCTCGACTTGTTAAAGTCACTGAAAACCTCAGTGCCACATCAAAGGATGGTTTTTTCTTTATCACATCTACTTCTCTGCTGCTGTTGATACCATGAATCACTATAATCCTAAACATACTCCCCAGTCTGGGCCTCAGGAATATTAGTCTTCATCTGGTTTGCATCTCATATCTTTGGCTGCTTCTATAGTATCTGTTTCCATACTTCCACATCAAAGCATTTCCCACTGGCCTTAAGACTCCCATTTGGGATTTTTTATTTCTATACAAATGAGGCCCTGTCTGTTCTCAGAGGAACTGTTAGAGATCCCCAAATCAAAGAGACGTATCGTTCTTTTCACTGTGGGAAGAAGAGGAAAGTGCTTCTAAAAGATGTCAACAAGAGAGATGGAGGTACCTCTTCCTTGACTGAATTAATAAATCAGCCAAGCTAAAAGTTCTGTCAAGAGAGATTAGCAGTTATGTGCTGACTGCCCATAGCATTGGCTTCTGCAAAAACTATGAAACCACCAAGTTGCACAATTTCTGAACGTGGTGGGTTTACTGTACCAGGGTCAATACCATCTGTCTCCTGGAATCAATTATCGTCTCTGTGGATGACACACAATTCTACTTGTCTGCGCTGAGCTTAATCCATGGTTCAGTCCTGTATAACTAAGGCAACCATATTTTCTGCACCAAAAAACAGGTGACATATGCATGATCTAACAAAAGATTGTTTTTTTCCTGATCTGTGAATTATTCATATGAAGACTTGCAAAGATTCAAAAATGCAATCACATTTAGTTATACTTTTAATGAATTTACTGAAGAGATTTCTGGCAGATGTCTATTGATGTCACGATCAGTGTGACATACATTTATCCTTTGCGGCTTCCTTCAGGTTAAACTTTCCTATCCCAAGTGGGAAATGTAATCATTTTTCTTACGTCCCGAGTGAGGTAATTTAGGGTAATGTTCAACTCATCTAACCCCTGCACATATTTAATTAGTTTTTAAATTATCACTTCTTTGAGAAAAAAAAAAGTTTTTTTCTCTCTACTTTATTCTTCCTAATTCTGCCGCCACCATCATCATTACAGGCAGATGGTTCATCAACTTATGCGTGTTACCAGGAACAACTGGAGAAACTTATTAAAATGACCAATTCCTGGGCCCCACCTCCACAGACCTTGATTTCATAGCACTGGAATAGGCCCAGAGATTTGCAGCTTTAGCATGCTTCCAATTGTTTCTGGTGCAGAGAGTCAAAGTATGACACTTTGTGTAACACTGGTGTGAACAATCTACTTTGTTATTAATGTTTATATTCAACCGTTTTAGCAAAGACTTATATTTTTTACCCTAAAAGGATATTGATGGTAAACTTAATGTCTGTGATTCAACTTGAAGATAAAACACGTGCCTTGTAGATTTAATTGTGTTGCCGTATGAATCAAGGCACCTACTGGGCTTATTATAATAGCACGGTATTCGAATGGGCAAAGTATCCAATAAAGAAATAGCCCTTTGAGAGGCAGGGTTAAGAGTTGAGGACTAAACTCTCTTGTGTATGGTGCTAAGGAATCAGCATTTTACTCAGTGGACTGATGGGAAGCAATTGATAAGTTGTAAAGAGGAACAACATTAGCTAGCTTAGATTTTAGAAAGTAATTCACAGGTGATAATTTGCAGAGTATACTAAATACATAGCTGGGGAGGCTCATTAGAAATCTGTTGCAATAATTATTTTCAACTGAAGAAAAAGGAAGAAATTGAGTACAACCACAACCAGGTTTCTGATATTGGTGATGGAGCCGGTTGTTTTGTTTTTTTTTAAATTGCTGTTTGAGGGCTGAAACTGCTTACCAAGAATCACAGAGTATTAATGATCATAGCACAGTAAAACTGACAAAGTGGACACATGAATGCTTGGATACAGCTTGCTTTCGTTTTTAATTTCAACCTTATTTGAGACTTTTTTTTTTTTTTTGTCTTCCTTCCTTTTCCTAGGGCCACTCCTGCGGCATATGGAGGTTCCCAGGCCAGGGGTGTAATCGGAGCTGTAGCCGCCGGCCTACTCCAGAGCCACAGCAACGCGGGATCCCAGCCAGGTCTGCAACCTACACCACAGCTCACGGCAACGCCGGATCCCCAACCCACTAAGCGAGGCCAGGGATCAAACCCGCAACCTCATGGTTCCTAGTCGGATTCGTTAACCACTGCGCCACGACGGGAACTCCCGAGACCTTTTTCTATTATTAATAAACTGATTATGTTCAACTAACAGTAAATGTGAGTACCTGGGAATGCCCCGCTTAGTAAGCAAACTTATAGAGAAGCCACAACCTGACCTCACATTGCATGCAGTCTAACTGCATATTCACTTCCTCATCTGGAATGGTGGGGGGCATCCAAGGCCAGAGAAAAACAGGATCTAACACCAGAGTAGACTTAGATGTTAGCCAACATCAGTTACACAGAATATAAAGTAGTCTAGTGTCCCAGCTCAAGAAGATACACTGTCTACACACCACTTACACACCACTTACACTATCACAGGACCACACTTTTAAAAACATTGGTCCAGTTTCTCCTCTATTGACTCCTCTAGTATAGGACCTATACTCTTGGAATCCTCTTCCTGCTCAGCTTCAGTAGCTTCTCCAACATCTTTCAGAGATATGCATGTTCTTTCCCACCATTAACCACTTTTTTTTCCCCATTGCTTATATTTTATCTTGTTTCCTCTGTAATCACTACTTACTCAGACATCATTTGTTTAGTCCTGTATAAGCCTTGAAAAGTAAGCCTTTTCCATCATTATACTTGCAAATATTCCAGGATAAAGTAAAAACCTTTTTGATGTTTCTTGGCTGGAGTAGGCTATGTTTTCTAACTCACAGACAAGCTGAGGCCCTTTGTCACCTTCTTATCTTATATAAGATTAACAATTTGTCCAGTGATGTTATCATTCCACTCCCTTGTTTGTTGGTTTAGGTATGTTCTTTATTATTTTATATTTCTTTCTAGAAGTGTTAGTATACTATACATAATATTCTCTGCATCACTTATTTCAGCTAATAATCTATCTTGGACATCTTTCCATATCAGTAATACAGATCTTCCTCTTTCTTTTAAACTACTGCCAGGTATTCCATTTTATGAATGGACAATTACTAATTTAACCAATCCCCTAATGAGGGATGCAGACTTTATTCAATCTCTCAGTTTTATAAACAGTGCTGAAATAAACATTCTAGTACCCATATTATGTGCACATGTGCCCCTAGAATCCTGAATCACAGGAGATGTGCATTTGTTATGGATATATATGGCCAATTTATTATCCACCAAGTTTACATTCCATCAATATTTTAAAACTAACAGTAAAAAGTTCATTCCTGGTGGACAACAAGAATCTTCCCTACTTTATATCATTTTAACGTTTAAAATTTTTTAATTCAAGATGAATATATTCTTCCTTTAAAACATTTTGGAGTAGGCTAAATCCCCTTTTACCTCCATGGCCCAATCTGGTCTAATTGGTCCTGCCCTCAAAGAAACCACCATTTTGAGTGTGCATGTTATGGTATGTACTCCTCTTGACTCTTTTATGTGCACTGACAGTACATCAATGGAGCTCTTATAGAAGATACACAATATTACTCTGTGACTTGATGTTTTGTACATAAATGGCATCATATTAGGTATGTCATTTTGAATCTTTTTAAATGTAACCATACGTTTTTCAGTTCTCTCTATATTAATAGATGATTCCTATTTTACAAAGGTATTGTTTTGTGCCCAAGTGACATGTCCATTGAAGGTTAGAGGGTTCTGCTCCCTGGACTCAGGGACCAGACTCCTGGAACAGTGACCATTTTGAACACTGACAGTCGACAAGGCAGAAGAAAAAGCCTTTTCCAAGTTTCCTACTTGCCACAGAAATAACAACTCACTCACCAGACCTAGACAGTCCTAATCAACCATAAGAGAACCACTGAGTGCAGTCCTGCCCAGAAGGAGTGGAGAAGTGAATAACAGTTAATATCACTAATTATTCTAATAATCAGGAAAACTGACTGAATCACGGGGATACACATTTGCCACTTTCATATACACTCCCAGATTAAATTCCAAAGTAAGCGATACCAATTTGCATTGCGGCAGGAACAGATTGCCTGCTTGCTGAGGATGTCTATGGGCACAGCCATCTATTTCAGCCCTAGTTTGCACCATCAAGTCATGTCAGACTGTAAACATAGGTATCTCCCCATATTCTTCTTAACATTTGCTATTATCATGGTATTTGTTTGTTTGTTTTCCAGTATAAAGACTGGAAGAAAATGATGCTGATATAATTTGTAATTTTTTTTCTGATTTCTAGCGGAGTTAAGCATCTTTTCATTTGTATTGGTCATTTGTTTTTCCTCTTCTGTAACTGACATGTTCAGGTGTTTGGCCATTTTTCTATTAAGTCATTTTGAAATAGTCTTACAAATTGGCAGAAGTTCTTTATCTATTATGAATGCGAATCTTTATTTATAAGGTACACCACATTTTTCCCCAGATTGTCACTAGATTAAGTCTATTTTTTATTTTTCTTCATAGGCACAGAAAACAGTTGCTTTGAATCTCTTACATAGAGTCCTCTGAAATATTTGAAAATAGTTAAGTCATCCCCTAAATTTCTCTTCTTTGGGCTAAATAACCCCAGTTCTCTTAACCTTTCCTTATAGGATTGATATCTTAATTTCTTTAGTTACATTTCCAATTTGTCTACATTTCATTTCTATAGTAGCCTACTATTTTATTTACATTATATTTTATTTTATATGCCATTATAAGATGTTTATTTCTGGGAAAGGGTGAGGTATAAATAAATGAGTAAGGGAGCAGAGAAAGAAAGAATGAGAGAGTTCTGACAAATTTATAATATAATGGCCTATCTCTCACAGCTATGGAATCTTAATTTTACCCTAGTATTTTGTTGGTACTTTCCCCACAACTTTATGCTATAGATTCAGGTAAATTCTGACCCTCTCCATCCTCAATCTTTTCCTTTTACACAGGCACCTAACCATCAGTCCATCCTAAAAATACCAACTTGTATTTTTCCCTTTTAAGGTTTATTCTGTTGCCATAGGGACATTTCCCCCAAACCAAAGTCATTTTTAAAAATGATTTTTATTTTTTCCATTACAGCTGGTTTACAGCGTTCTGTCAATTTTCCACTGTACAGCAAAGTGACCCAGTCACACATTCAAAGTCATTTTGAATTGAATTTTCTTCGAGAATATTTAGCAACCCCTCTGTAATTTAGCATTATCTGCAAACTGGATGAGTTTTCCTCAAACATATATCTCAGGCATAATAAAACTCTATACTTAAAGACAATTATCATCTTGTTAGTTTGATTAGAAATTCATCGTTTTCTGATTGCTGAGGATGTCTACTGGCACAGCTATTTAATCTAGTCCTACTTTGCACCATCAAGTCGTGTTCCCATGGAGCAGAATCATCAGAAATACAGTGCCCCTTATAAGATAATGCATCCAGGCTTGCTGAGAACAACTGAAAACCCCCAGAAAGTTCTCAGTTAAATTTCTGTGGCTTTGTCACAGAGGCCCTGGGTCAAATCTCTTAGAAGTTTACTGTGCCTTCTTTTCAAAAATTCTTGTTATAGCCATCATTATTATTCCTTGTCTATGTCCATCACCCACACTTTGTGTCATAGCTGGTTGCTTCTGTTCCCATTATACTATTAGATCAGTGTGTAGTGTAGTAGAATGCATTCTTGTTCAATGTGTTCCAATAAGAAAAGAAAAATTGTTAGGATGGCTACTATTTAAAAAAAAATCAGGAGTTCCTGTCGTGGCTCAGTGGTTAATGAATCCGATTAGGAACCATGAGGTTGCGGGTTCGATCCCTGGCCTTGCTCAGTGGGTTAAGGATCTGGTGCTGTGAGCTGTGATGTAGGTCGGACGTGGCTCGGATCCCACGTTGCTGTGGCTCTGGCGTAGGCCGGCGGCTACAGCTCTGATGAGACCCCTAGCCTGGGAACCTCCATATGCCGAGGGTGCGGCCCTAGAAAAGACCCCCCCCCAAAAAAAAGCTTGCTAGGAGCTGAATTCTTACAATTAAGCCTTCTGCAAACAATGGCACAGACTGTTTCTTGATGTAGGTAGCTCCTGAACCCCAGAGGTATTCAAGCACAGGTTGGAAAGTTCCCATTTCTCCCCTAAATTATACCATCTGTCATCATTAAAATCACTTAATTAAATTTTACAATGGAAATGTCAATTGTTTTGCTGAATATACATGAATGTAGTAAAACATTAAACTAGTTAGTACAGAGAAAATGAAAGCCCTCATTATTTCAACCCCTAGAGATCCCCAGTGTTAACAATTTCATGTATTCTTCCAGGCATTTAATTTGTCTATATCAACATCTTGGTTTTTTCATAAATGAGATCATATTATATATGATATTTTACTGTTCTGTCCCCTTAAAAGGTTGGATATCTTTCCATGTCAATAAATTTCTTTACTGTAACTTTATATAAATTCTGTTAGTTTACAGACTATATACCAAACTCAAAATCATGGAGAATCAAAAAAAAAAATGAGTTACAATGAGGTTATCCTATACATACTGTTTTTTCAACATTATGAAAATTTTCAAACATATAGAAAAGTTGAAGGAAATATGCAGTGAATTCCTATGTGCTTACCACCTTGATTATGCAATTGTTAACATCTTATTTGCTTTATCACGTATCTGTCAGTCCATCAATCCATCTTAATTTTTGGTGCATTTAAAACTAAATCGCAGATATCAGTACAATTTACCCTAAATAAATTTTTATGAATATCTTTAATTATAGTCCAATATTTGCTTGTGACTCTTTTTAAAGACTATTTTCCATCTTTATTGAAGTATAATCAACCAGTGACATTGTATGATAAACTTACAAGGTGACGATTCAATATATACATATGTACTATGAAAAGATTCCTCCCATTTATTTAGTTAACACAGCTATCATTTCACATATTTACCTTTTTGGTTTTTTTTTCTCTCTCTCTCTTTTTTTTTTTTTTTTGGTGAGAACATTTAAGTTCTACTCTCAGCAATTCCAAGTATATTAAGTGTCATCAGCTATAGTCAACATGTTATATAATAGATCCTCAGACCTTATTCATCTTATAACTGAAAGTTATATGCTTTTTACCAATCTCTCCATGTTTTCTCCTGCAGCCCCTGAAAATCACTTTTCTCCTCTGTTTCTAGGAATTCAACTTTTTTTTTAATTTCACATGTAAGTGATATCATGCAGTATATGTTTTTGTCTGGATGATTTCAGTTAGCTTAATGCCCTTTCATCCATGTTGTCACAAATGATAGAATTTTCTTTTTTATTATTAATTTTATTGAAGTATAGTTGATTTACAATGTTGAAATAATTCCTATGTAAACTTTCTACTTTAGCTGGCCTCCCCTAAGACCACCTCCATCAGAGGAAGTGAGAGTGCCATTTCCTTACTGACAGGTGGAAATATAAGTCCAGTTTCCTACTTGGTCTCTGTAATAAAGAGGGGACTCTTTATTACTGGCAAAAGAAGGTGAAGAGGGTGGGAGTTCTGACTCCCCCACTAGGCCTACAATGATACCTTAGGAACTCATTACCATGCTATCCTTCAAATCCTGAGATTTCTAGTCGATCTGCCTTTTCCTCTCTTGTTTTCTTGTGTTTGACATATAAATACCAAACATAAAACAAAATTATATGTATATATTCATTTCATATATAAAGTTGTACTTAGTAGAAGAAATAAAAATATGTCTACTACCTCTCCTTAGAAAAATAAGTCTCTGCAGGGGTCTTAGAACAAGTCTATGTAGACTATTTCTTTCTTTCTTTTTTTTTTCTCTTTTTGCCATTTCTTGGGCTGCTCCTGCGGCATATGGAGGTTCTCAGGTTAGGGGTCGAATTGGAGCTGTAGCTGCCAGCCTACGCCAGAGCCACAGCCATAGCAGCGCAGGATCCGAGCCATGTCTGTGACCTACACCATAGCTCATGGCAACACTGGATCCTTAACCCACTGAGCAAGGCCAGGGATCGAACCGGTGACCTCATGGTGCCTAGTCGGATTCGTCAACCACTGAGCCATGAGGGGAACTCCCAATGTAGACTATTTCTAAACAACTTTTAATTTTGCACTTACCATATATTCATAATGGAAAGGCAAATATTATTCATGTATTAGAAATTAGGAAACTGAGGCCCAGAAATGTTAGATACTTCCCCATGAGAAGTAGTGATATCTAGGTGAATACATGGGGAGAACTTCATTGTTCTGACCAATAACCTAGGATATTTCCATTAGACCATGTTTATAACCCAAGTAAATGTCCAATCTTTTATGTGCAAAGAAACAATTTTGTTGTAATAATAAAATACATGCATGCTAGTGCTTTCTGTGAAAACACTGAGAGGTCTTTTTTGAGAGTTCTTGAAATTTTGGAGGAAATACAGCCATAGGGAACCTCTACCTATGGGTTATGGTCAGATGGGACATAGCTTGGTTGTACCATCAGCTATGATCTATGTTGCAGACATCAGGTAAACGACTTAAGGTAAATTGTCCTGGTAGAAGTTCCTAGTCATATTCCAAATGTGGTTCTTGGTGGAAGCACAAATGTTCAACTTCAGGTCAATTTATAACTGAATAGGGTCTCTACTTTTTTAATGAACGCTTGCTGCTTTTTAGAGCCAGCAAACTCAGAGATTTCAGTCTGTGCTGGGTGACTCTAGAGAGCAAAATAAAGGACAGTAGGAGTTAGAAGAGGACAGATTTTATACTGATGTAAGAATATCACAGCTATCTGTTATGGTATGGGCTGCCTCATCGGATAATGAGTCCTTAATCACTGCATAGCTTCAACAAGGGATATTGTAGAATTGACTCTTGCACTCAGTAGGCACTTGGCAGAGATGAGCTCAGAAAGCCCAACTTACTCTAAGGTTTTATCGTGACTTCTTGGGCAAAAGTCAACTCATCAATATCCTCTTAGTGTTCTCAGGCTGCCATAACAAAATATCATTGGTGGGGTGACTGAAATGTATTCTCTCACAGCTCTGGAGCCTGAAAGTCTGCGATCAGGGTACTAACATTCAGATTCTGGTTGAAGCTTCTCTTCCTGGCTTACAGATGGCCATCTTCTCACTGTGTCCTCACATGGCCTTTCCTCAGTGCATGTGCCTGGAGAGAGAGAGAGTGATTGCTCTCTCTTCCTCTTCTTATACGGGCACAAATCCTATTGGATTAAGACTGGACTCTTATGACTTTCTAAAAACTCTATCTCCAAATACAGTCACATTAGGTGGCTTAGGGCTTTGACATGAATTTGGGGGGACAATTCAGTCCATATCACTCTCTCCTGATCTTACTCAAGATTTTTCATTTTTTTGATTTTTTTTTTTTTGCTTCCATCCCTATCACCTAGAACCTAGACTCATCAAATTTATTGCTCTTGCCTGAGCACACTAAGCTCTTTCATACCTCCAAACTTCTGCCTGTGTACAAGTCCCTTGGCCTGAAATGGCCTTCTTTTCTTTTGTGCCAGGTAACACCTTCAAGATCCAACTCAAATGTCACAATCATTATGAAGACCTTATTGATTTCTCAAGAAAAATACAGCAGCTTATTCCTTCAGATTCCACAGTATTTTCTTCATGCCTTTATGATAGGCCTTCTCACATAGTCTTGTAGTTATTTATTAACATCTGTTCCCCTACTAAACTGTGAACTACTTCATGGCAGAATCTCTTGTCTCTTTGTACTCCTAGCACCTACTGAATAGCACACAGTGAGTGTTCAGCAAATGTTTATTGGAAACATAAGTGCTTTTGAGCTGCTGCACAATCTGATAGTACTTTGGCTAATCTTTTTATATAGAAGTGAAGTTTAGTTTTACTTGATAACAATCATATAAAAATAAGATACATAACAGAATGAGGCATTTAATCTTATATTCATTTTATATACATATTTTTTTTTCTTTACAAGAAATTTCGTGACATATGGAGGTGGCATATGTGGTGGTCTTCCTGAAAGACTAGTAAATTTTGTGTCTCAAAATTTAAATAGCCCTGAGGAGTACTATGTGCATGCATACACAAGCACTCATACTTATAGTTCACTTTTTCTGATTTAGCATTGTTTTGATTTTAGCATGTAGTCTTATAAATTAACAGAATTAATACACATTCCATCTAGAGAAAAGTAGTTAATTCAATATTCCAGTACACATATTAAATATGTGCCATTTTCTCTAGATAGGCTTTATGTAGGCATATGTGACAAAGATCTGTACCTGTATTTCAGATATTGTCACCTTATAATTCAGTTACTAAGGATGTTTTTCATTAAATTTTAAATTTCTAATATCAGTCCTATAATGGAGATTGAGAGATATGGAACATTAAGGGAGCAGAAATTAAAGGGAAATTGGCATGGCTTCAATAACACATAGAAAAAAGATATCCAAACAAAAGTTGAAAGAAGTAGTTATCACTAGATCTCTATCTGCACGAATTTGTCCATGTGGATGAAGTGAAAATTAGAATAATATTTTTGCCAATATAGGCTAAAATGTGAAAATTATCTTTCCAGCCTTCTCCAGATAAGTGTTTTTCAGTATGACCTGCACTAGAAGCATCAGCTCCTGAAAACTTGTTAGAAACTCAAATTTTTAGGTCCTACCAAAGACCTGATGAATCAGAAACACTGTGGGTAGGGCCTAGCAATCTGGGTTTTAACAAATCCTGTAGGTAATTCTGTTATGAATTCAAGTTTGAGAACCATTGCTCTAGATTTCTAGCATTTATAAATTCCCTGGATAATTAAATATGACCCTTTCCCTTTTTTTCCTTTATGGAGATGATGAAATTGTTTTCAGGTTTTACTACTACTACTAGTAGTAGTAGTATAAAAATTGTCCCAGTTCCCTTTGTCCCTGGGCTTTGTGATACTAGGATTCCTATCCCAGAAGCCTCAGATTGATTTTCCATTCTTTGATCCCTAATTGCCCTCCCTTGTTTTAGAATATAAGCTTTATCTTGCCAGCTCTGGAAAACACACATTTTAAATAATAGAAATCATACACACTGCTTTCTGGGTATGCAGAATGTGTGTGGAAGTGAACTCTGACTAAAAGTCCCCTTATCCTATTTGTGGAATTCTGTCCTAAGGATATAATAAAACAAATGTAAAGATAAATATCTGCACAGTTTTTCATCATAGCCTTGTGTGCCAGAGTGAAAAAACTGGACAACTCAAGTATTCATCGATAGGGAGATGATTCCATAAATTATGTTAAATCCATATTATTGAATGTTATGTATCTGTCCAAAGAATCTAGTAGCTCACTATATACTAGAATGGAAAGAACCTAAGATATAGTATAATGTGATAAAAGGAAAACCAAGGTGCAGGGCATTATTGTTTATCTGACCTTACTACTTGAGAAGAAAAGATATTTGAACTTTCAGCATGGATATATTTTACATTTACAATGAAAAAGAGTAACAAAAATCTGTATTAGCAACAAATGACAATCACAATATGGTTTTAACTGCAAAAAGAGTGCACCATAAAACAATATGCAGTAAGAATTTTTGGAAGCAATGTGTATATCTCAATGGGGCTTGGGTTGCATGGGTATATACATCTGTAAGCTCATTAAATGGTACTCCTAAAATTTGTGTATTTCACTGTATGTGAATCTTATCTAATTAAAGAGTCATACAAAGTAATGAAACTGGACCCTGAACTCACACCATATATATAAATCAATTCAAAAAGACTTGAATACAATACCCAAAACTATAAAACTCCTAAAAGAAAACACAGGGAGTAACCTCCTTCACATGGGTCTTAAGAATGAGTTTTTGGATTTAATACCAAAAAAAGGCAAAAAAGCAAAAATTAAAAAGTGGGACTACCTCAAAATAAAAGCTTCTGCTTAGCAAAAGAAACAACTAACAAAATGAGAAGGCAAGCTACAGATTGGGAGAAAATATTTGTAAACTATGTATCTGATAAGGGTTTAAAATCCAAAATATACAAGGAACTCATACAACTCAATGTAAAAAAAACAAAATAACTTAATTTAAAAATAGGCAAAAAGACATGGAAAAAAACCTAAATACCCATCAATGGATGAAAGGATAAAGAAGTTGTGGTATATATACACAATGGAATAATATTCAGCCATATAAATGAGGAAATCCTACCATTTGCAGTAACCACAGATGGACCTTGAAGGCTTTATGCTAAGTGAAGTAAGTTAGAGAAAGACAAATGCTGTATAACTTCCTTTACTTGTGGAATTTAAAACCAAAAATCAAATAAGCAAAACCCCTCACCAAACTCAGAAAAATTGATCAGATTTGTGGCATGAGAGGCATAGAGGAGGGGGAGGGGAAACAGGAGGAAGGTCCTTAAAAGGTATAAACTTCCAGTTATAAGATAAATTATGTACTAGGGATATAATGTACAACATGATGATTATAGCTAACGCTGCTCTATGTTATATAGGAAAGTTAAGAGAGTAGATCCTAAGAGTTCTCACCACAAGGAGATAGTTTTTTTTATTTTCTTTCTATTGTACCTATATGAGATGATAGATATTAACTAAACATATTGTTGTAACAATTTCACAATATATGGAAATCAAATCATTATGTTGTACACCTTAAACTTTAACAGTGACATATGCCAATTATTTCTTTTTAAAAAATGGAAAAAATTGTTAAATTGGCAAAAGGACCTTAAGAGACATTTTTCCAAAGATATATGAATGGTCAACAGGCACAAGAAAATATGTTCAACATCACTAATCGCTATGGAAATGCAAATCAAAATCACAATGAGATATCCCCTCACACCTGGTAGGACAGCTATTATCAAAAGACTATAAATAACAAATGTTGGAAGGATGCAGAGATAAGGGAACCCTTGTGCACTGCCAGTGGGAATGTAAACTGGTAAGCCACTATGGAAAACAGTATGGATGCTCCTCAAAAAATGAAAAATATAATTACCATATGATCCAGCAGTTTCACTTCTGGGTATATTTCCAAAAGAAATAAAATTAAATTGAAGAGACATCTGTTCTCTTATGTTAATAGCAGCATTATTCACAATAGCCAAAGTGTGTGTGTGTAGATATAGACACAGATATAAGTCAGCCTTAAAAAAGAATGAAACCCAAAGGGGAAAGATGGGAGGGGGGATGAGAGATGGATTGGGGGTTTGGGAATGGCAAATGCACACTTTTGTATTTGGAACTGATGATCAACGGGGACTGCTATATAGCACAGGGAAATCTATTCAGCGTTCCATGATAACCAGTCAATCAATAAATGTCAACATTGAAATAACAGATATCAGAATAATCTGACAAGGATTTTAAAGTAGCCTTCATAAATATGTTTTAAAAAACAATTATGAACACATTTAAAGAAAATGACAATATAGATAGCCTCAGAAAAGAAAAAGAAGCTCTCAGCAAACTAATAGAAGATATAATAAAGAACCAAATGGAATTCAGCAAAGTTGTAGGGTACAAGATCAATACATAAACATTATCCATACAGCTATATACTAGCAATGAACAACCTTAAAAGGAAATTAAGAAAAAAAAATCCCATTTATAATAGCAGCAAAAAAGAATAAAATACATAGGAATAAATGTAGCCAATACATCCAAAATTTGTTCAACTGAAAATTATAAAACATTGCCAGAATAAATTAAAGACCTAAATAAATGGGAAAAGATCCTGAGTTTATGAATTGGAAGATCTATTAGTAATAAGATGATAATAGTCCTCAAAGCAACCCATAAATCAAATGCAATACCTAGCAATATAATAATAGCCTTTGTCACAGAAATAGAAAAGTTTATACAAAATTCATATGGAATTGCAACATACCCAATTAGCCAAACAACCTTGAGAAAGAACAAAAAGTTGGAGGACTCATACTTCCCAATTTCAAAAGTTATTACAAAGATATCCTAATCAAAATAGTGTGGCACTGGCATAAGGATAGATATATGGATCGATAGAATAGAATAAATAGAGAGTTCAAAAACAAACCATCAAATTTATGGTCAATTGATTTTCAACAAGTGTGCCAAGATCATTCACTAGAAAAAGAATATTTTCTTCAATTAATGATGCTGGGACATCTGGATGGCCACATGCAAAAAAATGAAGTTTCACACACTTTACACTTTGTACAAAAATTAACTCAGCATGGACCAAGGACGTAAACATAAGAGCTAAAACTTAGAACTCTTAGAAGAAGGCATAGGGATAAGTCTTCATGATCTTGGATTTGGCAAATGTTTCTTAAACATAACACCAAGAGCACAAGCAGCAAATAAAGAAAACAAAGAAAAATAGTTAAATTAGACTTTATCAAAATTAAAACTACTTGTGTATCAATGGACATAAACTGAAAAAAACAATTCAAAGGATGGGAGAAAAATACTTACAAATCATATATCTGATAAGGATCTAATATATATAATATATAAAGAACATTTACAATTCAACATCAACAACCAAAAAAACCAATTAAAAATGGGCAAAGGACTTTAGTAGATATGTCTCCAGAGAAGACATAGAAATGGCCAATAAGCACATAAGATGATGCTCAGCATCATTAGTCATCAGGGAAATACAAATCAAAACCACAATGAGATACCACTTCACTTTCACTATGATGGCAATAATAACAACAACAACAACAACAACAATAATAATTTTAAGATGGGATTACAAGTGTTTGTGGCAATCTGGAGATTTTGGAATTAGCATACATTTCTAGTGAGAATGTAAAAAGGTGAAACTACTGTGGAAAACTGTTTGGCAATTCCTACAAAAATTAAACACAGAATTACTATATGACCCAACAAATCCACTCATGGGTATATACCCAAGAGAACTGAAAACTGATGTTCAAAAAATTCTTATACCCAAGTATTCACAGGATCATTATTCACAACAGCCAAAAGGTAAAAACAACACTAATGTCCATAAAGTGATTAATGGATAAACAAAACATGCATATCCATACAATAGCTATTCAGCTATTAAAAGAAATGAAGTACTTATACATGCTACGACATGGATAAACCTCAAAAACATGCTAGGTGAAAGAAGCCATACACAAAAGGCTACATATTTTACTATTTCATTTATATGATATATCCAGAATAGGCAAATCAATAGAGATCAAAATAAGATTAGTGGTTTATTGGGATTGGTGGAGAGAGGAATGGGAAGTGACTACTTAATGGGTATTAGGTTTCTCCTTGGGATAGTGAAAATGTTCTGGGACTAGATAATGGTGAAGGTTGCACAACACTGCGGATGTACTAAATATCCCTAATGGTAAATTTTCTGTTATACGTATTTTATCACAAAGAAGAAGAACCAAGAGTTCCCACTGTGGCACACTGGGTTAGGAATCTGACTGTAGCAGCTTGGGTCACTGTGGAGGTATGAGTTCAATCCCCAGCCTGGTGCCGTAGGTTAAAGGATCTGTCATTGCCACGGCTGCAGGGGAGGTTACAGGTGTGGCTTGGATTCAATCCCTAGCCTGGCCATAAATATAAAAAGAAGAAGAACCAAATGGACATTTTAGAACTAAGAAATTATAATAAATAAAACAAAATAAAAACCACAATGAATAGGTTCATGAACAGAATGGAAGGGACAAATGAAAAAAAAAATAGCAAAACAAGTTAAAACAATAAAAAAATGACATTTGAAGAGAGAGAAAATAGATTTTGAAATCAAACAGACCTTGTCGTACAGTAGAAAACTAACAGAACACTGTAAAAGAGCCATAATGGAAAAAAATAAAAATCATTAAAAATAATTAAACAGAGACAGGGATTTGTGAGAAAATCAAGAAAAAGAAAACAGTATCAAAAACAAATAATTGTTGAAAACTTGCCACATTTTTCATAAGATATAAAGTTATGAAGATTTTCAAGCCCCAAACAAAATAATACTACAGAATACACACTAAAATGTAGACTTAATGACAAAATTAAATTGGAAAACAGCTAGAGAAAAATGGCATCTTGACTATACAGGGAAAATAATTCAAGTTATGGTAGATATCAATAATTACATTAAATGTAAATAGTCTGGTGATACCAATGAAAAGATAGAAATTGGTAAATTAGATTTTAAAACAGGACCAAATTATATGCAATTTTAAAAATCCATGTCAAATATAAAGATATAGGGATGTAGAAAGTAAAAAAAGAAAATGAGGAGTTCCTGTCATAGTGCAGCAGAAACAAATCCAACTAGGAACCATGAAGTTGTGGGTTCAATCCTTGGCCTTGCTCAGTGGGTTAAGGGTCTGACATTGCCATGAGCTGTGGTGTAGTTTGCAGATGCAACTCGGATCTGGCGTAGGCCGGCAGCTGTAGTTCCAATTTGACCCCTAGCCTGGGAACCTCCATATGCCGTGGGTGCAGCCCTAAAAAGACAAAAAAAAAAAACGTAAAAAGAATGAGAAAAGCTATATCATACAGTATTTAATAAAAGTAAAGCAGGAGTGCATACATCAGATAGACTTCAGAGCAAAGAAAATTACCAGAGGCAAAGAGGGACATCGTATGATATTTAAAGGGTCAATCCACCAAGAAGACATGGCAATCCTTAATGGCTGTGCACCAAACAACACAGCTTTAAAATTTGCAAAGTAAATACTGATAGAAATGAAAAAAGAAATAATAAAATTCATATCTATAGTTGGAAACAAACACATTTCTCTCAACAATAGCTGGAACAATGAGACAAAAAATTAGCTAGTTTATAAAGAACTAACTCAACAACGTCATCAACTGAAAGGATCTTAGAGATATTTACAGAACAACAGTAGAATATATTCTCTCTTCAATTGCCTGCAGAACATATATCAAATATATACCATATCCTGGGCAATTAAACAAATGTGAAAGAATTGGAATCAAGCAAAGAATTTTCTTTGACACAATAGAATTATACTACAAATCAATGGCAGAAAGGTAAACAAGAAAATCTCTAAATGCCTGGAAATTAAATAACACATTTCTAAATAATTCATGGGTCAAAGAATAAGTCTCAAGTAAAAGAGAAAAATAAAATAATATACCAATTTATATACCAAATTTTGCGAGCTACAGTTTAAGCAATGATGAGGAGGATATTTATAGCACTAAATGCTTACATTAAGAAAGAGGTAAATTCTTAAGTCAATAATCTAAACTTCCACCTCAAGAGCCTAGAAAAAGAAGAGTAAAATAAACTCAAAGCAGGCAGAAGCAAGGATATTAGAAATATAACAAATGCATATAATAAATAATAAATATGAGTAGAAATCAATACAATTGATAAAAATTCAATGAAATTCAAATATCTGATTCTCATAAAAGATGAATAAAGTTGAAAAACCTCTTGCAAGGAAGATAAAGTAAAAAAGAAAAGAAGACATCAAAGGGATAATAAGAGAATAGTAGAAACAATTCCACACATATCAACTTGATTATTTAGATAAATTAGACCAATTCATCAAAAAATACAAATCACCACAACTCATCCAAAATTCAATAGATAACCTGAATAGCTTTATATCTATTAAGGAAATTCAATTCTTGTAAAACTCTACCCTTGGAAACTTCCAAACCTAAATGGCCCCACTGACGAGTTCTACCAAATTTTTAAAGATTTTTTGCATATTCTACACAATCTTCCAGAAAATAGAATGGGGAGAAGAAGCAAATTAATTTTATGAAACTGATTTTACTTCAATATAAAAATGACACAGAGGTACAAAATAAATAAAATTACAAACCAAAATTCCTAATGACTACAGCCACAAAAAATTAACAACATATTAGCAATAAAATTCAGAATTATCCACCATGACCAAAGAGAGTTTATTCCAGAGATAAAAGTCTGGTTTAATATTTAAAAATCAATCTAACATAGCCAGGCTAAAAAAAAATCACATGATCATATCAATCAATGCCAAAAATCTTTGACCAATTCACCATGTATTCATGATTAAAATAACTCTCAGAAAAACAGAAATAGAAGAGAGGTTTCTCTACTTCATAAAGTAAAAACTGGAGCTAAAATCCTATTTAATGGTGAAAGACTACATGCTTTCCCCCTAAGTTAAGAAACAAAGCAAACCTGCTCTCATCACTCTTATTAAACATAGTACTGAAATTTCTAGCCAGTGCAATAAGGCCAGAAAAGGAAATGAAAGGACTACAGATTGGAAAAGAAGAATAAAACTATCCTTATTTTAAGATCACATGGTGATATTTATAGAAAATAATCAAGGAACCTATGAAAACACCCTTGTAGATGAGTTCAGTGTTAAGTTTTATAATCACAGTTTCAGTTTCAGTACTTGTGACTGGTCTGTATTTTCTATTTCTTTTTGGTTCAGTCTTGGAAGATTGCACCTTTCTAAGAATTTGTCCATTTCTTCTAGGTTTTCTATTTTATTGGCATATAGTTACTCGTAGTAGTCTCTTATGATCCCTCAAATTTCTGTGGTGTCTGTTGTAACATCTCCTTTTTCATTTCTAATTTTACTTCCCCTTTTTTTCTTGATGAATCTGGTTAAAGATTTATCAATTTTGTGGATCTTTTCAAAGAACCAACTTTTATTTTCATTGCTCTTCTCTACTATTTTCATCTCTATTTCATTTATTTCTGTTCCTTATGATTTCTTTCCCTCTTAGAAACTTCTCTCTTATTAGACTCCTATCCTGGGAACCTCCATATGCCATAGGTGCAGCCCTAAAAGGACAAAAGACCAAAAAAAAGAAAAAAAGAAAAAAGAAACTTCTCTCTTAGAAATACTTTTGCTTCATTTCATAGGTTTTGGGTCATTGTGTTTTTGTTTTCATTTGTCTGTAGGTACTTTTTATTTCCTCTTTAATTTTCTTCAGTGATCCATTGACTATTTAGTAACATATTGTTTAGCCTCCATATTGTTTGTGGGATTTTTGGTTCTTTTTTTCCTTGTAGTTAATTTCTAGTCTCATAAAATTGCAGGGAGAAAAGATGCTTGATATGATTTCAATTTTCTTAAAATTACTGAGGCTTGATTTGTAGCCCAGTATGTGACCTATCCTAGAGAAGGTTCCATGTGCACCTGCGAAGAATGTGTATTCTGCTGCTTTCAGGTGGAATGTTCTACAAATATCAAGTAAGAGTTCCCATCATGGCTCAGCAGAAATGAACCTATCATCCATGAGGATGCAGGTTCAGTCCCTGGCCTCGCTCAGTGGGTTAAGGATCTGGCATTGCCATGAGCTGTGCTGTGGGTCATAGACACAGCTCGGATCTGACATTGCTGTGGCTGTGGCATAGGCCACCAACTACAGCTCTGATTTGACCCCTAGACTGGGACCTCCATGTGCCGTGGGTGCAGCCCTAAAAAGCAAAATAAATGAAATATCAAGTCCATGTGGTCTAATGAATCATATAAAGCCTATATTTCCTTATTGATTTTTCTGTCTGATGATCTGTCGATTGATGTAAATGGGGGTGTTAAAGTCCTCCACTATTATTCTATTACTGTCAAATTAACCTTTTATGGCTCTTAGCATTTGCCTTATATATTAAGGTGCTACTATGTTGGGTGGATATATATTTACAATTGTTATATCTTCTTGGATTGATCCTTTGATCGTTCTTTGTCCTCCTTTGTCTGTTGTAACTGTCTTTATTTTAAAGTCTATTTTGTCTGATGTGCATATTGCTATGCCAGCTTTCACTGATATCCATTTGCATGGAATACCTTGTTTCATCCTTTCAGTTTCAGTCTGTATATGTTCCTAGATCTGAAGTGGATCTCTTTTAGATAGTATATATATAATTTTTATATATATAATTTTTATATAAAAATTTTTATATAAAAAATTTTATGTATTTTTATATATTTATATATATATATAATTTTTGTTTTCATTCACCCAGTCTGCTTCTTTTGGTTGGAGAATTTAATCCATTTATAATTAAAATAATTATTAATATATATGTTCTTATTGTCATTTTCATTCACTGTTTTGGATTTCTTTTTGTAGGTCTTTTTTCTTTTTCTCTTTTGATCTTTTTTCTTGTGGTTTGATGACTGTCTTTAGTGTTGTGTTTGGATTGCTTTTTCTTATTTCTGTGTTTATCTACTGCTGATTTTTGATTTGCAGTTACCATGAAGTTTTGATACCCAGTCTCTTTATATATAAGACTGGAAAACTGCAGAGGAAGAAACATTCCCAAACTCATTCTACGAAGCCATCATTGCCCTAATACCAAAACCAGACAAAGACACCACATAAAAAGAGAAAATTACAGGCCAATATCACTGATGAATATAGATGCAAAAACCCTCAACAAAATATTAGCAAACCAAATCCAACAAAACATTAAAAGGATCATACACCATGATTTAGTGGGATTTATCACCGAGATGCAAGAACTTTTAAATATCTGCAAATTGATCAGTGTGATACACCACATTAACAAACTAAAGAATAATAACCATATGATCATCTCAGTAGATTCAGAAAAATCTTTTGACAAAATTCAACACCTATTTATGATAAAAACTCTTCAAAAAGTGAGAATAGAGGGACCCTACCTCAACAAAATAAAGGCCATATATGACAAATGAACAGCTAACATCATTCTCAATGGTGAAAAGCTGAAAGCATTTCCTCTAAGATCAGGAAAAAGACAAGTTTGTCCATTCTCACCACTTTTATTCAACATAGTTTTAGAAGTCCTAGATACAGCAATCAGAGAAGAAAAAGAAAAAAGGAACCTAAACTGGAAAAGAAAAAGTAAAACTGTCACTGTCTGCAGATGACAAGATACTATACATAAAAGTATTCCTGAAGATGCTACCACAAAACTATTAGAGCTTATCAATGAATTCCATAAAGTTGCAGGATACAAAATTAACAGAGAAATCTGCTGCATTTCTATACACTAACAACAAGAGATCAAAAAGAGAGGTTAGGGAAATCATCCCATTTACCATTGCATCAAAAAGAATTAAATACCTAGGAATAAACCCACCTAAGAGACAAAAGACCTGTACTCTGAAAACTACGTGATGTTGATGAAAGAAATCAAAAATGATGCAAACAGATGGAAAGATATACCAAGTTCTTGGATTGGAGGAATCAATATTGTCAAAATGACTGTACTACCCAGGGCAATCTACAAATTCAATGCAATCCCTAACATTCACCAATGGCATTTTTCACACAACTAGAACAAAAATAAATTCTTATGGACACAAAAAAGATCTTGAATAACCAAAGAGATCCTGAGAAAGAAAACAGAGAGCTGGAGGAAACGGGCTCTCTGACTTGGGATTATGCTACAAAGCTACAGTTATTAAAGCAGTATGATACAAGTACAAAAATAGAAATATAGGTTAACAGAACAGGATAGAAATCCCAGAAATAAACCCACACACTTTGGTCAACTAATCTATGACAAAGAAGACAAGAATATACAATGGATAAAACAGTCTCTTCAATAAATGGTGCTGGGCAAACTGGACTGCTACATTTAAAAGAATGAAATAAGAACATTTTCTAACACTATACACAAAAATAAACTCAAAATGGATTAAAGACTTAAATGTAAGACCAGATATAATAAAACTCTTAAGAGGAAAACATAGGCAGAACACTCTTTGACATAAATTGCAGCAACATCTTGTTGGATCCCCCTTTAGAGTAATGCAAATAAAAAGAAAAATAAACAAATGGTACCTAATTAAACTTAAAAGCTTTTGGAGTTCCCCATGTGGCTCAGCAGGTTAAGAATTCAACTAGTATCCATGAGGATGTGGGTTTGATCCCGGGTCTCACTCAGTGGGTTAAAGGATCCAGTGTTGCCAAAATCTGTGGCATAGGGCCACAGATGCAGCTTGGATCCAGCATTGCTGTAGCTGTGGCATAGGCCAGCAGCTTCAGCTCCATTTGTATCTATAGCCTGTGAACTTGCATATGCCACAGATGTGACCCTAAAAAGAAAAAAAAAAAACAAAAAAGCTTTTGTACAGCAAATGAAACCATAAACAAAAGGAAAAGACAACCCACAGAATGAGAGAAAGCATCTGGAAATAAAGCAACCAAGGGATTAATCTCCAAAATATACAAACACCACATGCAGTCCTATATCAAAAAAAAATCAAATAGACAGTAGTTCTAAACAGACATTTCTCAGAATTCCCATCATGGTGCAGTGGTTAACGAATCCAACTAGGAACCACAAGGTTGAGGGTTCAATCCCCGGCCTCACTCAGTGGGTTAAGAATCCGGCATTGCCATGAGCTGTGGTATAGGTCACAGATGAGGCTTGGATCCTGCATTGCTGTGGCTCTAGCATAGGCCGGCAGCTACAGCTCCAATTAGACCCCTAGCCTGGGAACCTCCATATACTGTGGGTGCAGCCCTAGAAAAAGACAAAAATAAATAAATAAATAAATAAATAAATAAATAAATAATAAATAAATAGACATTTCTCCAAAGAAGATATACAGATGGCCAAAAGGCACATGAAAATATGTTTAACATCACTAATTACTAGAGAAATGCAAATCCAAACTACAGTAAGATATCACCTTACACCAGTCAGAATAGCCATAATCAAAAAGTCTACACTACTCAATATTGTATAATAACCTATATGGGAAAAGACTGTGAAAAGGAATGGATATATTTATATATGTATAACTGATTTACTTTGTTGTACACATGAAACTAAGACAACTTTGTAAGCCAACTATACTCCAATAAAATGTATTATAAAATAAATAAAATTCATTTCTTTGCAAAAAAAAAAAATAGTCCACAAAAAATAAATGTTGTAGAGGGTGTGGAGAAAAGGAAACCCTCCTAAACTATTGATGGGACTATAAATTGGTACAATCACCATGGAGAACAGTATGGAGATACTGCAAAAAAATAAAAATAGAAGTACCATATGATCCAGCAATCCCACTTCTGGCCATCTATCCAGAGAAAGCCATAATTTGAAAAGAAACATGCACCCCAATGTTCACTGCCACAATATTTACAATAGCCAAGACATGAAAGTAACTTAAGGGTCCACTGACAGAAGAATGTATAAAGACATGTACATATACACAGTGGAATATTACTCAGCCATTAAAAATAATGAAACAATGCCATTTGCAGCAACATGTATGGGCCTAGAGTCTATCATACTGTGTAAAGTAAGTCAGATAAAGACAAATATCATATGATATCACTTATATGTTGAATCTAAAAAATGACACAAATGAATTTATTTATAAAACATAAACAGACTCACAGATTTGAGAACAAACTTACAATTACCAAAGGGGAAATGGGGTGGGGAAAGATGGATTGAGAGTTTGGGACTGGCATATGCACACTGTTATATATGAAACAGATGGTCACTGAGGACCTGTTGTAGGGCACAGGGAATATTGAGGGAACTCCACTCAATATTCTGTGATTACCTATATGAGAAAAGAATCTGAAAAAGAATGGATACATGTATATGTGTAACTGAATTACTCTGCCGTACAGCAGAAATTAATACAACTTTGTAAATTAACTATACTTCAATAAAATTTTAAAAGATGAAAAAATGTTGGATGATCAGTTTTAATTTAATACATTTTAAGTAAATCCTCAAAAAGAAAAAATCTAATTATAAAATGTACAAAAGACATGAGCAGACACTTCATCAAGGAGAGTATATAGTTAGCAAACAATCACATAAAACAGTAATGTTCGACATCATTAGTCATTATGAAAATTTAAATTAAAACCATGAGATATCAGTACACTCCTATAAGAATGGCTAATATAATAACAATGACAACAACAATAATAACAGTACCAAATCTGGTGAGGAAGCAGAGAAACTGAGTCACTACACATACATTGCTGGTGGGAATGTAAAATGGTACGGCCACTCTGGAAAAACAGTTTGATGTTCTATTACAAAACTAAACAAGCAATTACCATGCAACACAGCAATTGCATTCTTGGACATTTATCTCAGAGAAATAAAAACTTATATTCACACAAAACCAGCACATGAATGTTTCTAGCAGCTTTATTTGTAATTAGTCTCAAACTGGAAACAACCCAGATATCCTTCAATGGGTGAATGTTTAAACATACTGTGGTACTACTTGGCCATAAAATCATATCATGAAATACTACTTGACAATAAAAATGAATTAACTATTGATACATGTGACAACTCTCATGTATCTCCAGAGAATTTTGCTCAATGAAAAAGGCAATCCCAAATGGTTGCACACTATAAGAGTTCATTTATATTATTTACTTTATTTAAATGACAATGTTGTTGAAATGGAGAACAGATTAGTAGTCCCCAGGGCTTAAGTGGGGTCAGGCAGCAAAAATGTGGGTGATTATAAAAGTGTACCGTAGTATATCTTTGTGGTGATGAAACTGTATCAATGTCAATATCCTGGTTATGATATTGTAGTATGGTTATACTGGCGTCTTGGGGTAAATGAAATGCAGTAAACAAAAAGCAATACATATGTGACAACGGAGTAGGTTAGGCAAAGCGTTCTCATGGTAGTTCAGGGGATAATTCCTTGTAATCTGAAGTAGTAAGGGAAGACTACACAGAGGAGATGAAAATGAACAGTCTAATGTATGGGTAAGATTACAAGAGACAAATGATGGGTGAGTGTTTTAAATGGAAAAACAAAGAGAAGGGAAATAAGCACAAAGTATAACATAGGAAAGGACTAGTAAATGGGAATATGCAGATATCATTTCAGGTAACAGGGCCCAGGGTAATTTGGCTTAAGTCGAGTATCCATTGAAATGAAACACAGAGGAAATTGTTTCTGATAATTGTGCACTAGGTTATTCCTACTGATGACTCCCAGTTAGGAAGAATGATTTTAAATTATCTTAAAAGGGAGTTCCCGTCGTGGCGCAGTGGTTAACGAATCCGACTAGGAACCATGAGGTTGCGGGTTCGGTCCCTGCCCTTGCTCAGTGGGTTAACGATCCGGCGTTGCCGTGAGCTGTGGTGTAGGTTGCAGACGCGGCTCAGAGCCTGCATTGCTGTGGCTCTGGCGTAGGCCAGTGGCTACAGCTCCAATTCAACCCCTAGCCTGGGAACCTCCATATGCCGCGGGAGCGGCCCAAGAAATACCAAAAAGACAAAAAAAAATTATCTTAAAAGTATCAAAATATTAACTAGATAGGAACAGCTTTTTCAAAATCTAGAAAAAAAGTAGTATTCCAGAGAGGTAAGCCTAGTACTAAAAGCTGCTTTTGCCCTAAAGTCTTTAGATGGTTCCAGTGAAACTGAGTAGTGATTTTTGTAGGGACACTTGGTGAGGGGAACAGAAGTCAAAGCCCAGTATCTTCTTAAAGTGTAAATTTTGATAAACTCCCTTTGTCAATAATCTCAGACCCCAACAGGCTACATCCTCAGGTTAAAGGCTAACTGGACTTGCCCTTTCATAGACTTGCAAAAGGAGTTCATTAGGAGCCCAGGGACTCTCAAGCTATCAACTTAGATTAACATAGTCTCAAATTGTTAATGGCCCCTGGTGCCTGGCAGAAGAAACAAAAATCTTCTCTGGTGAGGGTACCACTGATGGGGATGGAAGAGTATAGTTACACAGGTAGTTGTAGAAGTCCCAGTTGGGGACCGTATATAGACAGATAAACCTAGGGAACTTTGGGAGATCACTGTAAGTTAATAATTGCTCAAGAAAGCCATCATAACAAGGCAGGCTTGCCTGACTAATGGAGGCATGACAAATGCCTCAGAACATTGGGTGGGGGATGGAGTGAAGCCTCCATTCAGGTTTAGACCAAGGGCAGCAGTTTAAGGACCACCCTTCTGCTGATTTGAATAAGCACCTTGGCAGTCTTAGTTTGACCTTATATGGTCAAATACTCTCTGACCAGATACCACGGAGGAGCTACTACTCCAAGAAAGAGGAAGAGGCAGTCTTTTCCAACCCCCACTCCCCTTGGAGTATAAAATTGTAGCCCACCTAATCCTTGTGGCAGATTCTCCTTGCCTGCCCGCTTGCATCTCCAACAAGCGTCCTATCTTAATAAATCTATTTGTTGCCTATCACTTTGTCTCTCACTGAATTCTTTCTGTGTTGAGGCACAAAGAACCTGAACCCAAGTAAGTCCAGACACCAGGTGAGCGATTCTAATTTGAAAATTGTGGGTTCAAGTCCCAATCTGTGTTTAGGCTGGGTTTGAATTCCAGCACATGGGTTCAAGTCCATATCTGGGTTCTGGCTAGGTTCCAGTCGTTAGTGCTGTCAGTTTCACCATCATCCTCAAACATTAATTATTCTTCCTAATAGTTATTAAGATCTAATTGTGAGCATATGATCAAAGACAACCAGGCACATACAGAAACAATATATCATGTGAATTAACCAGTAGAAACAGGCCCGCGGGACTGCAGATTTTGGATTTATTAGACACAACTAAGAAATATTTATGGCTACTATGCTTAAAGAAATAAAACACAAGCATGAATATGGTCTGAATGGAACATGAAACCATAAAAATTATATAATAGATATGAAAAAGCACCAAATATATGTGTAGAACTGAACAATGTCAAAATTAGAGGCTCTTTGGTGGGTATAACAGGAGATTAGACACAGCTAAAGAGATACTGATGAACTCAAAATAAGTCAGAACAAAGTATTATGAACTGAAGTTTGACACTTGCCATCAGCTTCTATGTGGAGTAAAACATGAGCCACTGCAGCTGTGGACCTACAGCACCCCCTGAGCAGAGCTCAGAGTGGAGACCAGCAGTGAGGCACTCTGTGTTCTGGGAAACCTGGAAGAGCAGGTCTTCAGATAGTCAGATATTTTAGGAGAAGATTTTATGTGCCCAATTCTTGCATCTCCTCATATCTAGAAAAATACTAAAATCCTTCAATGATGACGACGTCTGACTAGTAGTAACCTTCACGAGACCAGCAGAAAACTTCTGTAAAATGTGTGCACGGCTGCATGCAACTCCCCCTTCACCTTTATGACTTATATCTTGATATTTCCCCCTTTCCTCTTTCGGATAGCTCTTAAATACTGTCTCCTGGGCTGCAGTTAAGTGGACAAAACAAAAGATGTCTTAGACCTCTGTGAGAACTGCCACTCCCAAGGGTGGGCCAGTGAGCCCTGAGGGAACTCAGGAAAGAAACAAAGACTGGCCCACAGCTGAGGTGCATATCAAAGGAGTGATTCCCAGATCTTTAGAAACTGGCCTTCCATAAATCTTTTTCTGTAACTCCTGGTTATCTGTAAACCTTTTGTTCTTCCTTGTTGCAAAAACTCCTGTATCCTAACTTAGCTTCCCCCCTTGCCTCCTCCTTGGAGCAGTTTCTTGGGGCTAAAATGTTGTCTCTGGGCTTAAGTCCTAATTTCACCCCAAATAAAACTTAACTTTCAACTTTCAGGTTGTGTATTTTTTTAGTTGACAGTATCCAGAATGCACCACCTAAAGAAAAGTGATAGAATATACTGAAAGAGAGGGTAAGAGATAGAAGACAGAATGAGAAGCTTTGACATTTGTTTAACTGGAACTCAGGAAAGGAGAGAAAAAATGTAGCAGAGGTAATATTTGAGGAAATAATAGCTGCCAAATTTCTTAAACTAATGAGAAAAACTAACCCATGAATGTAAAATGCCCTAGAAATATCAATTAAGATAAATAAAAAGAAACCTTCACTTGGAAACATCATAGTAAAACTGCTGTAGAACAAAGGCACAGAGGGAATATTGAAAGCATCCTGAATTTTAAAATGGCAGATTACCTTCAAAGGAGCAAATTAGACAACAGCTGATGTTGCAACAAAGGAACTAAGAAGACAATGGAATGATAACTTCAATTAGCTTAACGATAACTACTAACCTAGAAATCTGCAATCAGCAAGAATACCACTTGAAAATAAAGACTTTTTCAAACAAAAAAACACCTGAGATATCTATTATAAAAGTAAGTTAGGATTAAAGGCATTCTAAAGGATATATTACAGGTAAAAGGAAGAAGGAGTGAAGAGCAAAGGAAGTAACAAAGATGTGAATAAATCTAAATGAACATTGACTATCTGAAACAATAACAACCCTCTGGAGGGTTTTAACAATGTAGAATTAAAATGCAGCAACAATAGCTTAGAAATCTGGATTGAGAAAACAGAGTTCAATTCTTCTAAGAAATAAATGGAAGATAAGTTTGGACAAGACAATTGGGACCATAATATTAGGAAGATTAAATGCCAAAATAATGAGTTGGGATTTCAATGAAGAGACAATAGATTCAGGCATTTAATGATACAAGGAAAATGGTATATTAAGAAGATAGGCTTGGACTTTTAAGTGGTTTAGAAGGAAATACAGGAGACATAAGGACCAGCACAGTAACAAGTTATGAAATAATAGGGTATAGTCGTGGCAGTGGGAAGAAAGAATAGACAGAACTTGGTAATTGACTTGGTGTAGATGGCTAATAGAGAAAGAAATTAAGGATGATTCAGAGGCTTCACAACTAAATAACTGGGAAAAGAGCCTGTTAAAAAATAATTAGGTCAGAATAAAAGTCACTTCACAGGAAAGGTAGTGAACTTACTTCCAGATTGAGTGTAGGTGAAACAAGCAAGTGGAAATATCCAGCTGAAATTTGAAGATGAAATGAGACTGGGGTATTATTAGGGACTGGAGAAATTCATAAGTCACGCACATTTTGGTGGCATTTGATAGAGCACAGAGGCAGTGTATATTCAAAGAAAAGGAGAGCGCCGAAGACTGAACTGAAGCACACACATCTGTGAAACAAGATTAGGAAGATCAGCTAAGAAGACAGAAAAAGAGAAAGTGGTGGTGAGAGAGGTAAAACAAGAGCAATGCAGTATACAGTGTCATGGAAACCAAGAGGACAAAATTTCAAAAGGGAGAGGATGATCTCCATTAAGAGCTATAGGCAACTAGAGGTCAAGGATAATGGAGTACAAGAGGCTCCCAAAGCATCACGTATTCTCTTCATACTATCTCATCAGCCTAATCCTTATTGAAGTAAAAGAAATCCAAAGAAAATAGAAAATGAATTAAAGATCCTTGGCAGGTTATTTTTACTTACAGTCTACATCCAACCTTCTCCAAGCTTTTTGTGGTGAGGCATTATTATGCTTCTCAACCAAGCCAGCAAGGACAGCTACTGCTGACATCAGAAGATGCAGAAACCTCTGAGAGTTCCCCAGAATCTACCAGGAGAAGCAAAAAAAGGAAAGCACGATACTAGCATTTCAGACAGTGAGTTGAGGGTATGGAAGCACTGTAATCCGGTGTTAGCCACATTGGCTTTTGTGATGAACTATAGGGGCTACCTGAGCAATAGACAATATTTTTAAGTTTCCTATGTGATTGTTTTCTGTTATAATTAAGATCTTGCATTTGTATAACCCACTGAAAAGCATAAATATTGTGTACAATAAAGTATGTCAATTTTCATGCAAACTTCATTAGTCTTCCACAATTTCCTTTATTTTGTTTTTCTCATTGATCCAGGTAAGGCATTGTTTATGATTATGATTAAATGCTACAATGCTAGACTAGGTTCAGGTATTCATTTTCAATATTACTTTTATCCAAATCTCATTCATAAAATGAATAAATTGACTGTTAATATGTTTATCATACCACACTCCAAATTCACGCACTCTAGATGCTTTGAACGTCTCTAATATAATTTGGCTAAAGCACAAATATGACTATGATAAGAATCCATCTCTACCCACTATTTTCTCTGCTAGAAAGAGATGGTCAATTACAAGTCTCATCTACGTCAATCACATGCTACTATTCCAGATATCAAACAACAACTTCTTTTCACCTGTCATCACTCTGATCTCAGAGTACTTCAGCTGCTTGGCAACTGCTGCAGATTCATGTTTATGGCACCATTACCATTTCTGTTTACTTTCATTCCGTATGATGCCTGCAGCTACAGGAGTTGGAAAGGTAGGATGTTTGAAAGTTTTTTTTTTTCCTCTACACTTTGGCTCAAGGATTAGGAAATCTTTCTTTTACCAAAATATTCCATTGAAACCATCATATCTAGAGGAAATTTTAAGGTAGATTTGTAAGCAATGGAAGGACAACTAGACTTGATGGATGATTTTTATCAGTCCCAAAGATCAAGCCATTCAATCTTCAGGTAAAGTGAGCAAAAGGAAGGAGTCGATAGTTGATAGTTGGACAAAGTCAATTTTATAGCTTATCCTGGGTGAGGGCCATGAAGTGGAGCCTTATTTTTGTATTTGATTTAACTATCTCATTCCCAGATTGTCACACTCACTTATTAACTTAATAATCACAACAATAATAGCAGTAGCTAAAATTTATTCAGTACTTACTAAATACCAGGTACTGTACCTAGTGTTCTACATGTACAGTGCTAGGTGCTCTTAAATTTTATGAATGTTAAATAACTATAACAAAATGTATGGTGAAAGACATAAAATGATGAAAGATAACTATTGTTTTTCAACGCAAAAGTTAGAATCTACAAATATAAATTTAAAAAATATATAAAATGCAAAGATTCTAAATGGCAAATGACAAGATAAAAGACAAGATAAACAACTAGTGAGGGAAAATATTCGAAACATGCATGGCAGACAAGGGGTTAATAACTTTAATATAAAAATAGTTCCATTAAATAAATAAGAAAAATAACACCTTAGTAGAGAAATGGACAAGGATATGAACAGACAATTCACAAAAGAAATAAAAATGCCAAAAATACTTTGATATACATCCTCAATATTATTCAAAAAATGTAAATTTAACATGTTATGAGATAGCCAATTCTCACAATCAGATATGCAAAGAAAAATGAATATACTCATGATGACTGAGTACGGAGAAATAGGCACTCACATATTTCTGGCAAGGGTTAACCTTTTATGAATGGCTATTTGAAAATATGCACCGAAAGCCCTAAAAAAAAGAATGTTCTTTGACACAGAAATCAATTAGAATAATTTATTATAAGAAAATAATATGGAGTTTCCCGTTGTGGCGTAGTGGAAATGAATCTAACTAGGAACCATTAGGTTGCAGGTTTGATCCCTGGCGTTGCTCAGTGAGTTAAGGATCTGGTGTTGCTGTGAGCTATGGTGTAGGTTGCAGACATGGCTCAGATCCTGCATTGCTGTGTCTGTGGCATAGGCCGGCAGCTGTAGCTCCAATTGGACCCCTAGCCTGGGAACCTCCATATGCCATGGGTGCAGCCCTAAAAAGCAAATACATTATTAATAATAATAATAATTGTAAGAATATAGGCAGAAGGATGTTCATCCCAGTTTTTATGTAATAATGAAATATAAACTAATGCTAAAATGGGGGAGCCATTGAATACAATATAGCACATACATACAATAGAATTTTATATAGCCATTAAATAGATTGTGTCAATTTATACTTATTGGAATAGTTAGATATTCTTGACAAATGAGGTGAAAAATCAAACTTAAAACAGTAATGTATAATATACCCATAAAATAGATGTCCCTCTATATGCTTGTACATAGAAAATAGACCCAAAAAGTATATACTTAAATGCCAACGGTAATTATTATCCTTTTATCCATTTTAAAAATTAAATCAACTTGATTGAAGTGTAATTTTCTTAAAGTACAGAGATTTTTAAGCAAACAGTTCAAGGATTTTTTAAATTTCTTTTTAAACTAAGTTTATTAAAGTATAATGGATGTACAATAAACTGAACATTTTTAAATTGCACAATTGATAGTTTTATCATACTATCCACACAATCAAGAACAAATCTTTTACCCCCAAAAAGTTTCCTCATGTTTCTTTACAGTCAATCCATTCTACCTCTTCCACCACCCCACTTCCATCTAAGCAACTATTGGCTTGCTTTATGTCACTATGGATTAGATTTTCTAGAATTTTATATAAATGAAATGTGCTCTTTTTGTGGCCTTCTTTCACTAAGAATAATTATTTGAGATTCATCTATGCTCTTGGGTTATCAGTAATTCATTCCTTTTTTCCTGACCAGTATTTCCTTATATAGACAAATTACAATTTGTTTATCCATCCATTTCTCTGTTGATGAACATTAGGAGTTTCCCAGGTTTTACTTACTACAATAAACACTGCTATAACCTTATATATATAAATCTTTGTAGGGACATATCCTTTCCTTTCTCTTGGGTAAACATCTAGGAGAGGAATAGCTAAATCCACATGTTAGGTGAATTGTTTACCTTTTTTAAGAAGCTTGCAAACTGTTTTTCAAGTACCTGTGCCATTTTACACTCCCACTAGCAAGGTCTGAATGTTCCACTTGTTCCCATCTTCACCAACAATTGATATGCTCAGTGTTTTTAATTTTAGCTATTCTAGGGTATATGTGTAGTGCTATCTCATTTTATGGTTTTCATTTCTACCTCCCTAATGTCTAATGACATTGGACATCTTTTCATTGGCTTATTTATCATTCATATATCTTCTATGGTGAACTATTTAAATCCTTTGCTGATTTTGAGTAACTGGCCATTTCTCCAAAGAAGGTATACTAATGGCCAACAGGTACATTAAAAGATGTGCAACATCTCTACTCATCAAGGAAATACAAATCAAAAGTACAATGAGATAGCACCTCACATCAGTAGAATGGCTATCAAAAAGACAAGAAATAACAAGTGAGGGTGTGGAGTAAAGGGAAGATTAGCACACTGTTAGAGGGAATTCAAATTGATGCAGTTACTATGGAAAAAGTATAGAGATTCAAACTCTTATCTCCCTCCTTTCTTTCCCTTTTGGTAACCATAAATTTGTTTTCTTTGTCTGTGAGTCTGTTTCTGTTTTGTAAATAAGTTCATTTTTATCATTTTTTCAGATTCCACATATAAGTGATACCATATGATATTTGTCCTTGACTTACTTAATATGATCATTTCTAGGGTCATCTATATTGCTATAAATGGCATGATTTCATTCTTTTTACGGCAAAATAATATTCCATTGTGTCTATGTACCGCATCTTCTTTATCCATTCCTCTGTTGATGGACATCTAGGTTGCTTCCATCTCTTGGCTTTTGTAAAGAGTGCTGCAGTGAAAATTGGGATGCAAGTATCTTTTTGAACTACGGTTATTTCCAGATTGATGCCTAGGAGTGGGACTGCTGGATCATGTGGTAGTTCTATTTTTAGTTTTTTGAGGAACCTCCATACTGTCCTCCATAGTGATTGTACCAATTTACATTCCCACCAACAGTGTAGGAAGGTTCCCTTTTCTCCACACCCTCTCCAGCATTTATTATTTATAGACTTTTTGATGATGGTCATTCTGACTGGTGTAAAATGATACTGCATCATAGTTATGATTTGCATTTCTCTAATAATTAGCTATGTTGAGCATCTTTTCAGGGTTTTTTGCCATCTAAATGTCTTTAGAGAAATATCTATTTAGATCTTAAGCCTATTTTTTGACTGGGTTATCTGTTTATTTGATATTGAGCTGCATGAGGTGTTTGTATATTTTGGAAGTTAATCCCTTGTTATCACATATTTTCCAAATATTTTCTCCCATTCTGTGGGTTGTCTTTTCATTTTGTTTATATTTTCTTATGCTGTGCAAAATCTTTGAAGTTTATTTAGGTCCCATTTGTTTATTTTTGTTTCTATTTTCATTACTAAAGGAGGTAGATCAGAAAAGATACTGCTGTGATTTATGTCAGTGTTCTTTCTGCCTGTGTTTTTCACTAAGAATTTTATAGTATCAGGTCATATATGCAGGTCCTAATCCATTTTGAATTTATTTTTGTGTATGGGATTAGAGAATGTTGTAATTTCATTCTATTACAAATAGCTGTCCAGTTTTCCCAGTACCATTTATTGAAGAGACTGTCTTTTCTACATTGCATATTCTTTCCTCCTTTGTCATAGGTTAGTTGACCATAAATGCCTGGGTTTATTTCTGGGCTCTGTATCCTGTTCCCTTGATCTATATTTCTGTTTTTGTGCCTTACCTTACTGTTTTAATGACTGTAGCTTTGTAGTATAGTCTGAAGGCTACAATATATTATATACTATATGTTGAATAAAAGTGATGAGAAAGGACATATCCTTATCTTGTCCCTGATCTTAGAGGAAATTCTTTCAGCTAATGGTTGTAGGTTTTTCCCTTTCATCACTTTAAGTATATTGTGCCACTCCCTCCTGGCCTGCAGAATTTCTGCTGAAAAATCAGCTGATAACCTTACAAGGGTTCCATTGTATGTTATTTGTTGCTTTTCCCTAGCTGCTTTCAATGTTTTCTCTTTGTCTTCAATTTTGGTCAGTTTTATTAATATGTGTCAAAGGGACTTCCTCTCTGGGTTTATTCTATATGGGGTTTGTTGTGCTTCCTGGACTTGAGTGATTCCTTTCCCAAGTTAGGGAAGTTTTTGACTATTATCTCTTCAAATATCTTCTCCTGCCACCTTTCTCTCTTCCCCTTCTGGGACCCCCTATAAATGTGAATTTTGGTGTATTAAATGTTAGAATGTCCTCATTTCTTTTTATTCTTTTTTATTTTTATTTTTTAATTTTTTTGTCTTTTTAGGGCCACACCTATGGCATATGGAGGTTCCCAGGTTAGGGGTCTAATTGGAGCTGTTATTGCTGGCCTATGCCAGAGCCACAGCAATGCCAGATCCGAGCTGAGCCTGCAACCTACACCAAGCTCATGGCAACACCAGATCCTTAACCCACTGAGTAAGGCCAGGGATTGAACCTGCAACCTCACGGTTCCCAGTCGGATTCATTTCCACTGCACCATGACAGGAACTCCTTATACTTTTTAAAAATTATGTTCCAGGTCAGTGACTTCCACCAGCCTGTCTTCATTTTGCTTATTCATTCTTCTGGCTCATGGATTCTATTGATACCTTCTATTGTATTTTTCATTGCAGTTATTCTATTGTTCATCTCTGTTCTTTAAATCTTCTAGTTCTTTGTTAAACATTTCTTGTAATTTTTTTATCTTTGTTTCTAGTTTTTTCTGAGATCTTGAATTGTCCTTACTATAATTACCCTATCTTTTTCATGTAGGTTGCTTATCTCCACTTCACTTAGTTGTTCTTCTGGGGTTTTGTCTTGTTATTTCATCTGAAGCTTATTTCTCCACTGTTTCATTTTGCCCAGCTTTCTGTGTTTAGGGTCTCTTTCCTGCAGGCTACAGAGTTATAGCCTCTCTTGCTTCTGGTGTCTGCCCCCTGGTGTCTCAAGTTGATTCAGGGGCTTGTAGCAAATTTCATGATGGAAGGGACTGGTGCATGTCCACTGGTGGGTAGAGTTGAGCCTTGTCCTTCTGTTAGGAGGGGCCATGTCCTTGGGTGTGATTAGAGGTGGCTGCGTGCCTGGGAGACTTTAGACAGCTTGTCTGAAGATGAATGGGGCTATGTTCCCTGTTTGATGTTTGGCCTGGGGCTTCTCAGCACTATATATTTTGGATATTAGCCCCATATAGATATATGATTTGAAAACATTTTCTTCCATTCTGTAGGCTGCCTATTCATTTTGTTAATTATTTCTTTTGCTGTGCAATTTTTATTCAGTCAATGTAGTGCCACTTGTTGTGTTTTTGGTGTCATGTCCAAGACCAATATCAAGAAGTTTTTCTGCTATATTTTTCTAGGAGTCTTATGGTTTCAGTTCTTACAGGTAAGTCTTTAGATTTATCTCACGTTAATTTGGTGAGTGGTATAAAATAAGGGTTTAATACCATTCTTTTACATATCCAATTTTCCCAACACTATTTATTGGCAAGAGAATCCTTTCCATATTGAGAATTCTTGGCTCCCTTGTCTGTAAATGCATAGGTTTATTTCTGGGTTCTCAATTCTGTTCCATTGGCCTGTGTCTTTTATGCCAGTACTATATTGTTTTGGTTACTGTAGATTTGTAATATACTTTGAAATTAGGAAATATCACACCTCTAGCTTTGTTTTTCCTCAATACTTCTTTGGCTATTCAGAGTCCTTTGTGATTCCATGTGAATTTTAGAATTCTTTTCCATTTCTGTGAAAAATGCCATTGGAATTTTGATAGAAATTGCCTGGACTCTGTAGATGGCTTTGGATAGTGTAGACTTTTTAACAATTAAAACTTCTGACGCCATGATCATGGAATATCTATCAAATTATTTGTCTCTGCAATTTCTTTAAGCAATGTCTCGTAGTTTTTGGTTAAATTTAGTCTTAAGTATATTATTATTTTTGATGTTACTATAAATGGAATTTTCCCTTTATTTCTTTTTCAGATAGTTTTTTTTTGTATATAGAAACAAAGATAATTTTTGTACATTGATTTTGCATCCTGCAACATTTTTTTTTTACTATTTTACTATTTATAACAGCTTTCTGGTGAAAACTGGGTGTGGTTTTTTTTTTTTTTTAATATGGGATTTTCTATATACAAGATCATGTCACCAGAAAAGACAATTTTAGTTCCTTCTTTCTGATTTGGATGTCTTTTTAATTTTTAAAAATTTTTAAATTGTATTGAAGTACAGTTGATTTACAATGTTATGTTTAATTTCTGCTGTATTGCAAAGTGGCTCAGTTATACATGTATATACATTCTTTTTCATATTCTTTCCCATTACGATTTATCACAGGATATTGAATACAGTCCCCTGTGCTATACAGTAGGATGCCTTTTATTTCTTTTTCTTGCCTAATTGCTCTGGCTAGGACTTCCAGTGCTATGTTGAACAACAGTGATGAGAATGAGCACCCTTGTCCTGTTTCTGATCTCAGATAAAAAGCTTTCAGGCTTTCACTGTTCAGTAAGATATTAGCTGTGGGTGTGTCATATATGCTCTTTGTCATATTGGTGCAATTTCCTTCTATTCCTGATTTGTTGAGAGGTTTTTTTTTTTAATCATGAAAGCATGTTGAATTTTGTCGATGCTTTTTCTGTACCTTTTGAGATGATCACATGATTTTTATCTCATTTTCTTAATGCAGTGTATCATAGTTATTGATTTGAATCTGTTGAACCATCTTTTATTCCAGGTATAAATCCCTTTTGATCAAAGTGTATGATGCTTTTAATGTGCTGTTGAATTAGATCTGCCAGTATTTTGTCAACACCCTTTGCATCTACATTCATCAGAGATGCTGAACTGATAGTTTCCTTTTCTTGTAGTATCCTTATGTGGCTTTGGTGTCAGAGTAATACCAGCCTTGTAAAATGAGTTTGAAAGTGATCTATCATTTTCAATTTGGGGTGAAGAATTTGAAAAGTATTAGTGTTAATTCTTCTTTAAATGCTTCGGGAAATTCATCCATGAAGCCATCTGGTCTTGGGCATTTCCTCTTTGAGAGGTTTTTGATTACTGAGTCAAACTATTCATTGTTGGCCTATTCTGTTTTTCTATTTCTTCGTGATTCCGTCTTTGTAGGTTGTATGTTTCTATGAATTTATCCATTTATTCTAGGTTTCTCAGTTTGTTGGCAGGTAATTATTCATTGTAGTATCTTATGATATTTTTATTTCTGTAGCATCATTTGTAACACCTCCCCTTTATTTAAAATTATTCATTTAAATCCTCATTCTTTTTTTTTTTTTTTGGTAAGCCTAGCTAAAGTTTTTTCTCAATTTTGTTTACCTTAAAAAAGCCTACCCTTAGTTTTGTTGGTCTTTCCTATTTTTTTTCTATTATCTATTTCATTTGTTTCTGCTCTGATCTTTTTTCTGTATTTTCTTTTGCTAATTTTGGGATTAGTCTGTTCCCCTTTTTATGTCCCTTGGGGTATAAATTTGTATGGCTTATGTGAGCTCTTTCTTTTCAGCATAGGTATTTATCACTATAAACTTCCCTCTTAGCACTGACTTCTCTATATTACATAAGTTTTGGTGTGTTGTGTTTCCATTTTTGTTTGTTTCAAAAATTTTTAATTTCCCTTTTGTTTTCATATTTGTCCCATCAGTTGTTCAGATGTGTACTGTTTACTTTCCACATATGTGTGCCTTTTTTTTCCTGTTTTCTTCCTGTTACTAATTCCTAGCTCCATACCATTGTGGTAGGAAAAGATGTTTGTTTTCAATGTTTTTACATTTTCTCAGACTTATTTTGTGACCTAACCTATGATATACCCTGGTGTATATTCCATGTACACTTGGGAAGAATCTGTATTTTGCTGCTGTTGGATGGAATGTTCTGTATGTATTTGTTAGGTCAACTTGATCTCAAGTGTGTTCAGAGATCCTGTCATGGATCGGCAGGCTAAGGAACCAACATAGTCTCTGTGAGGATACAGGTTCAATGCCTGGCCTTGCTCAGTAGGCATAGGTAGCTTGGATCCAGTGTTGCTGTGGCTGTGGCATAGGCCCGCAGCTGCAGTTTCAATTTGACCCCAAGCCCAGGAACTTCCATATGTCACAGGTGTGGCCATAAAAAAGTATAGTTTAAGTCAATTATTTCCCTATTGATTTTCTCCCTAGATGATCAATCCACTATTGAAAGTGGGGTATTGAATTTCCCTACTATTTTTGCATTGTCGCATTCTCCTTCAGTTCTGTTAGTATTTGCTTAATTTATTTAGGTCCTCCAATGTTGGACCTACTCATCTTTTTGATACCTGAAAAATCTGTAGTGATGCCCTCTGTTTTATTCCTAACATTGGTAATTCGTGTATTTTTTTCCTTTTTTTTTTTCTTACTAGGGGTTTGTCAATTCTATTTATAAAGAACCAATTCTTTGTTTACTTTTCATTTGTCTGATTTTTTTTTTCAATCTCATTTTGATCTATGCTCTTATTTTTAGTATTTTTCCTACTCCTTGCTTTGGGTTTATTTTCTTCCTCTTTTCTAGTTTATTGAGATGGGAGTTTGTATTACTAATTTGAACATTTATCTTTTTACTTATATCACTGAATGGAAACATTCAGTGATATAAATATCCCTCTGAACACTTCATTCGATGCATCCCACAAATTTTGATATGCTGTATTCATTGAGTTCCATATATTTTTCCCTTCTCTAGAGAATTACTTTTTTTTTTTGTCTTTTTGCTATTTCTTTTTTTTTTTTTCCCACTGTACAGCAAGGGGGTCAGGTTATCCTTACATGTATACATTACAATTACAGTTTTTCCCCCACCCTTTCTTCTGTTGCAACATGAGTATCTAGACATAGTTCTCAGTGCTATTCAGCAGGATCTCCTTGTAAATCTATTCTAGGTTGTGTCTGATAAGCCCAAGCTCCCGATCCCTCCCACTCCCTCCCCCTCCCATCAGGCAGCCACAAGTCTCTTCTCCAAGTCCATGTTTTTCTTTTCTGAGGAGACGTTCATTTGTGCTGGATATTAGATTCCAGTTATAAGTGATATCATATGGTATTTGTCTTTGTCTTTCTGGCTCATTTCACTCAGTATGAGACTCTCTAGTTCCATCCATGTTGCTGCAAATGGCATTATGTCGTTCTTTTTTATGGCTGAGTAGTATTCCATTGTGTATATATACCACTTCTTCCGAATCCAATCCTCTGTCAATGGACATTTGGGTTGTTTCCATGTCCTGGCTATTGTGAATAGTGCTGCAATGAACATGCGGGTGCATGTGTCTCTTTTAAGTAGAGCTTTGTCCGGATAGATGCCCAAGAGTGGGATTGCGGGGTCATATGGAAGTTCTATGTATAGATTTCTAAGGTATCTCCAAACTGTTCTCCATAGTGGCTGTACCAGTTTACATTCCCACCAGCAGTGCAGGAGGGTTCCCTTTTCTCCACAGCCCCTCCAGCACTTGTTATTTGTGGATTTATGAATGATGGCCATTCTGACTGGTATGAGGTGGTATCTCATGGTAGTTTTGATTTGCATTTCTCTTATAATCAGCGATGTTGAGCATTTTTTCATGTGTTTGTTGGCCATCTGTATATCTTCTTTGGAGAAATGTATATTCAGGTCTTTTGCCCATTTTTCCATTGATTGATTGGTTTTTTTGCTGTTGAGTTGTATAAGTTGCTTATATATTCTAGAGATTAAGCCCTTGTCAGTTGCATCATTTGAAACTATTTTCTCCCATTCTGTAAGTTGTCTTTTTGTTTTCTTTTGGGTTTCCTTTGCTGTGCAAAAGCTTTTCAGTTTGATGAGGTCCCATGGGTTTATTTTTGCTCTAATTTCTATTGCTTTGGGAGACTGACCTGAGAAAATATTCATGATGTGGATGTCAGAGAGTGTTTTGCCTATGTTTTCTTCTAGGAGTTTGATAGTGTCCTGTCGTATATTTAAGTCTTTCAGCCATTTTGAGTTTATTTTTGTGCATGGTGTGAGGGTGTGTTCTAGTTTCATTGCTTTGCATGCAGCTGTCCAGCTTTCCCAGCAATGCTTGCTGAATAGACTTTCTTTTTCCCATTGTATGTTCTTGCCTCCCTTGTCAAAGATTAATTGACCATAGGTGTCAGGGTTTATTTCCGGATTCTCTATTCTGTTCCATTGGTCGGTCTGTCTGTTTTGATACCAGTACCACACTGTTTTGATGACTGTGGCTTTGTAGTATTTCTTGAAGTCTGGGAGAGTTCTGCCTCCTGCTTGGTTTTTGTTTCTCAGGATTGCTTTGGCGATTCTGGGCCAAGAATTACTTTTTGAACTAGAGACTTAGAGCTATTTTGTTGAATTTCTAAGTATTTTGAGATTTTCTTGTTATCTTTTTATTACTGATTTGTTGTTTGATTATATTATGGCCAGAAAACACACTAAATTATTCCAATTATTTTAAATTTGTTGAGGGCTGTGCCTATGGCCCTGGATATGGTCTACTTTAGTCTATTTTCCAAGGGCTCTTGAAAAGACTATGTATTCTGCTGTTGTTGTGTTCAGTGCTCTATGAATGTCAACTAGATCCTGTTATTGATGGTGTTGTTGAGCTCTTCTATATAACTGTTTTTTTTTTCCATTCTATCAATTCTTCATAAGATGTGTTCTACTCTTCAACTATAATTGTGGATTTGTCTATTTCTCCTTTCAATTCTATTTTGACTTTACATAGTCTGAAGCTCTGTTGTTTGGTGAATACTCTCTAAGGATTATTATGTCTTCTCAGTGGGCTGACCTTTTCATCATTATGTAATACTCTTATCTGTTCCTGGTAATTTTATTTGCTCCAAAGCCTACTTTATCTGATAATAATATACTCACTCCTGCTTTCTTTTGATTATATTTTCCATGCTATATCTTTTTGCATCCTGTTACTCTCAGTAAATCTATATTCTTACATTTGGAGTATGAGAGTTGGGTTATTTTTGTTTCCATTCTGACATCTCTGAATTTTGGTTGGTGTCTTTAGACCTTTTACATTTAATGTGATTACTGACATCAGTCTCAAGTCTCCCATTTCATATTTCATTTTCTATCTGGACTCTATTTTTCATGTGTCTCTTTTTTTCTCTTCCCTGCTTTACTGTGAGCTACTTGAACATTTTATGGAATTACACTTTGATTTATCTGTAGTTTTCTGATGGCATCTCTTTGTTTTGCTGTTTCAGCATTTGCATTGGGCATTACATTACATATAGTTATTTTGTCACAGTTTACTGGTATTAACATTTTACCAGTTCAAGGGAAGCAGGGAAACATAACCCCTCTTACATCTCCTTATAATCTCTTATTTATAATACGACTGTGAAATATTTTTCTGTATATACTAAGAACATTATCAGGATTTTAATTTTTCCTTCAGCCATCAAACATAATTTAGAAAACTCAAGAAGAGAAAGAAAACTTATTGTATTTACCCATATTCTCTCTTTCTTTTTTCCATCCTTCCTTTCTTCTTTCTTTTTCTCTTTCTTTTTATGGCCTCACCTGTGGCATATGGAATTTCCTGGCCAGGGGTCAAATCAGAGCTACAGTTGTGGCCTAAAACTCAGCCCTGGCAACACTGGATCAGAGCTGCTTCTGTGACCTATGCTACAACTTACCTCAATGCCAGATCCTTAACCCACTGAGCAAGGCCAGGGGTTTGAACCTGCATCATCACAGATTATGTCAGGTCCTTAACCTGCTAAGTTACAATGGGAAATCCCCATGTTCTCTCTCTCATTTGTTCTTTTTTCCGTCCCGAGGTTTGATGATTCTTTATTATTTCTTTCCTATTTAGAGAATTTCTATTATTTAATCTTTTACGATACATCTGGCAGAAACAAATTTTTAAAAAATTTCCTCCATCTGATAATGTTTTGACTAATTTTAATAGAGCTACCTCAGTTTTCATATCCTTGCATTTGCATATCTTTTCTCATCCATTTAACTTTGCTATGCCTTTAAAATTTATCTCTTACATGAAGCATATATTTGAGGAGTCCTGCTTTTTTCTGAAATCTGACACTTTCTGCCTTCATTTGGGAGTGTTTTTTCCATTTATATTTAATGTAATTATTATTATGTTTGGGTTTAAATGTCTTGTTATTTGTTTTCTGTCTCATTTCTTTCTCTTTTTTTTTTTTTTTTGTCTTTTTTTGCCATTTCTTGGGCCGCTCCCACAGCATATGGAGGTTCCCAGGCTAGGGTCTAATCGGAGCTGTAGCTGTCAGCCACAGCCACAGCCACAGCAATGCGGGATCCGAGCCACATCTGCAACCTACACCACAGCTCACGGCAATACCAGATCATTAACCCACTGAGCAAGGGCAGCGATCAAACCCACAACCTCATGGTTCCTAGTTGGATTCATTAACCACTGTGCCACTATGGGAATTCCTGTCTCATTTATTTCTTTCCCTTTGTTTCTTTTTGTCGGTCTTCTCCTGCATGTAATGTATATTTTTAATATTTACTTTAATTTCCACCACTAACTTTTAAGCTTTACCTGTTTTGTTAAATTTTTAGTGGTTGCTCTAGATATTAGAATATGCATTTTTAACCTATCAAAATTTTCTTAAAATTAATGTTGTATTATTTCACAGTTCATACTTCACGAATATAAGAAACAACAGTATAATTCCATTTAGCATTTTCATCCTTTATGGGGTTTTTGTCACATATTTTACTTTAATATTGTCAGTAAACCTTATGATGACATTATTTCTATTGTCTTTAAGAAAGTTTAAAGAAATATTAAAAACATGTCTATATTTTTCTACATATTTCACTTATTATCAGTTCTGGCGCTCCTTATTTCTTCCTGTTTATATACATTTCTACTTACTATCATTTTCTTTCTGCCTAAAAAAATTCCTTTAATCCTTCTTATAGTGAAGATCCACTGGATACAAATTCTCTTTGCTTTCATTTATCCAAAAACATCTCTTTTTTTACCCTTAAGTTTGAAGATTATTTTTTGATGGTTGTCAAATTCTGGACTGACAGAGTTTTTTGTTTGTTTTAATTCATACCATTCCACAAACTTTTGGCCTCCATTTTTTCCAATGAAACATCAGATCTTACATTGTTTTCCTTCTGTATGTAATGTGCCACTTTTCTTTCTCTGCTTTTCAAATTTTCTCTTTATTTTTTATTTTTGGTTGGTTGACTATAATTAAACTAGATGTGGACATCTTTATATTTTTTTATTCTTTGAGCCCATGTAGCTTCATGAATCTGTAGGTTGCTGAATATCACCAAATTTGAGGAATTTTCTATCATTCTTTCTTTCTTTTTTCTTTTTTGGCTCCCCATGGCATATGGAGTTTCCAGGCCAGGAATAAGATCTGAGCCACAGTTGTGACCTACACTGCAGCTGTGGCAATGCTAGATCCTTAACCCACTGTGCCATGGTGGGTATTGAAACTGCATCCCAGTGCTGAAGAGATGCTATTGATCCCACTGTGCCCAGTGGGAATTCCTTGATCATTATTTACTAAAATATTTTTTCTACTCCATTCGCTCCCTCTTTTCTCTCAATCTGAGATTCCAACAGGTCTCAGCAATTCTTCTCATTTTCTTCCCAATCATTTTTCTCTCCATTATTTAGAGTGGGTCATTTCTATTTTATCTTCAAGTTCACTGTGCCTTTCTTCCGCCATATTCAAACTGATGTTTACCTAACTTATTTTTCATGTTGTGGTTTTGTACTTTTTGTTCCTAGGATTTACATTCTGCTATGATTCTTTTTGTCCATTAAAAAAGTATTTTCCTTTATGTCTTTGAATATTTAAAAAATTATTGAAGTCCTTGATTGATCATTCTGATATGTGGATCATCACGAAGTTGTTTCCTATTGACAGCATAACTTTTTCTTGTTTTGGCTATACTCTTCTGCTTATTCATATATATAATGTTTTTTTATTTCATGCCAGTTATTGAGAAATATTCATTTTAGGGAATCTGGATTTTACTTCCATTAAAGAATGATGACTTTATTCTGATACTCAGTTTATATACGAGTGGCTCTCCATTACCTTGTCGGGCTTGGTTTTAAGCTTTGATAGGATGTATCTAGAGTAGTCCTACCTCTATGGCATGGACTTTATTCATAAGGCTTGGTTGCTCTGTTGTTGATGTTTTAACAAGGTCTATCCACTCTGGCTGGAACCAAATTCCAGTATCTCCCTGTGTTTCCTGAACTCTAGGATCTTCATTTTGCTCACAACCTCTGATCTCCATTTTGTTCACCCCTAATAGCCACATTTTATTAGGTTTCATGGCACCTTACTGTGCATTTTTGCAGTTCAGGCCGAAGCCAAACACCTAAAGAAAACCTTCTCATAGACTCTGGCCTTTTTGCCATTGTTGGAAAATTGTCCCCAGGTAGAGAGATGGGAGAAATGAGGCTCACCTCATTTGTCTTCCTTCTCTCAGGGTTCATATTCCTATATTGTCGATTGCCCAGTTCCTGAAAATAGTGTCCTTAAATATTTTTTCTAGTTTTATTATTTTTGGCAGGAGGGTAATAAGCCCATTGCCATCTACTCTGCCACAGTTGCAGAAAATATTTGGTTATTATTTATATTTTTCTAAATTTTTAATATTTTTACTATGTATATATATTGCTTGAGCAATCCAATGAAAGAATAAGTCCTTTTAAAAATATTTTAGAACCACAATAAAGTAAAATATAAACCAAAGAGAAAATACCTATTTCTGAATAAAAGGAAATATTAGATCTCTATGTTACACCCTCCATTAGCAAACTGTTACTAGAAATACAAAGATAAAAATGTATACATGATTTAATTACTATTTTGGTTTGCTGCTGACATTTCATCATTTCATTATTGAGTTAACTGAATATTAAAACTGGAGAAAAGTATAAAAACATATGAATGGAAGTTTTTGTGTGCGATTTAATGTAATGTAGATTTCTGAATCTGTAAGACTATTTATGGATGTGTATAAAATGTGAGCATGTGAAAGAAAAGAGATATGACGTGTGTAAAAGAAAAAAGTGGGAGAACAGGGGGAGGCAAGATGTATGTTGAGGAAGGAACACTTTTAAATGAAAAAGCATACACATAAGTCTAGAAGATATTATTCTCATCATTCATACTATGTATTAATTTGCTCACAATATTCTCATCAATTTGGGGCAGCTGGACACTCAATAGGGCCTTAATAAGAACGTGATATTTCATTCATTGTTTCTAAACAAATAAATGCCTACTGGATCATCTGTACTTGTTCCTACAGACCACCCTATTGGGAAGGCAGACCCTCCACTATTATATTCCAGTTCATTAACATCAATTACCAAATTAGCAAAGATAACACCTTCTGTATGTTTTTTGTAAATGAGTATTCTTGACTGTATTAATTACCTAGGAAAGAAGAGTTAATAGCTGATGGGTACAGGGAAGCATTAATTGAGAGTGATTTCAACAGTAAGAATAATAATTAGAAGCTGAGGCCCAGGAGGCCCAGCTAAACAATGGATGGAAAGAAAAGCTTGGGACCAGGTGGGGGAGTAAAAGAGAGTGGGTACAAAACGGACAGTCAGGGACCAATGAATTAATGTGAAAATCAGTAGGCTTCTCTCACATTGCTTCCCCTTTTATGTTTTTGAATTCTCTGTCTCTGGCTCCTCTAGCTCTCCTCCTTCCTCCCACTTCCTCTCTCTGGCTGTCTCCCAAAATTCAATTCTTGGCCCCCCCATCCATTCCTCTTTGTACTCACTCCTTTAGGGAAGCTCATCTATTCTTCTGATTTGGGCTACTCCTCGTATACAAATGAATCTAATATGTCCAGCACCAGCACTGATTAACTCTGGTTTCTTATTTTCTATTCTGTATTCTAGTTCTAGTTGCCCACAAGATATTTTTCTCTTAGGTTTCCTACTGTCCCCTGAAATTTAATATGTCAAAATTTTAATTATTCTCCCTTTTCACTCTCCTGACCCTTTTCAAAACAAGTATTCCTCCTTAACCTCACCATTACCATCAGCAACACAATTAGTTTTCCAGTGTCTCATCCCTGAAACTGTGGAATGTTTTTGATTCCTCTCAAATCTTCACATGATATCCAATATATTGCCAAATCTTTTTAATTCTTTCTCTGCAAAATTCCCTGGGTTTTAGCTTAATTTTTCTTTCTAAAATCACATCAAGCAATATCATGATTATCATAATATCTTTTCAAATGGCTTCCTTGCCCCAGCTTCTCTTTGCTCCAGTGCAACCCTCATAAACACGAAATTCAAATCATGTTACTCCACTTCTCAGAATTCCTTTCGTCTGCTGACTTTATCAAGTTAAATTCACTAGCCTAGAATTCAGTACCTTACCTCAGTTGTCTCTCTATCCATGCCCCCCCCCACCAAACTCTGCTCCCATTTATCCCCCAAGTAGAATCACAGAAAGTACATACTAGAAGGTATATTTAAGTGAAAAATGCACATCAGGTATTTAGAAGAGGTTTCTAGGGACCTAGATCTAGGTGTAAAAGTCATCTAAACATCCATATTAGTTTAAGAGGTAGCAGTATATAACACATTGGGGAGGTTCAGTATGATGAGAGAAGAGGTTCAAGGGCATCTTGCGTTATGTAAATCTTTTCGGAGTTCCCGTCGTGGCGCAGCGGTTAACGAGTCCGACTGGGAACCATGAGGTTGCGGGTTCGGTCCCTGCCCTTGCTCGGTGGGTTGACGATCCGGCGTTGCCGTGAGCTGTGGTGTGGGTTGCAGACGTGGCTCGGATCCCGCGTTGCTGTGGCTCTGGCGTAGGTCGGTGGCTACAGCCCCGATTGGACCCCTAGCCTGGGAACCTCCATGTGCCGCGGGAGCGGCCCAAAGAAATAGCAAAAAAGACAAAAAAAAGAAAATCTTTTCGAGGGTGCAAGAGGAGGAAAATTCAACAAAAGTGATTTTTAAAATCAATCACAGAAGACAGGGGAAAATTACTCAATTAGTGCCTACCATGTACTAGGTACTTTATATTCATGGTCTCTAAACCTCACCAAATCCTGGCAAGGCAAATATTATCGACACCTTTTTAAAGATGCAAAAAACTATAGCTCAAAAAATTACAGTTGCAGGGCCAGGATTTTAATCCAAAACTACATTGTTTTTGATCCAAATTCTGTACTCTTTTGATCAAAGACCATTGCAAAGGAATAAAGGATGAGAAAGACTAAAAATATACTTTTGGATTTGGCGAGAGGCTCTTAGTAAACACTTTGAATTCAGTTTCTATACAGAAAAGAAAGTAGAAGTCAAATTGCATGTGAGTTGAGACAGAAAATAAGACTCTTAAACTTGATAAGGGAGACAGATGAAGCCTGAGCATATAGTAGGGTTAAAGGAAGGTATTTTATGGTAATGGAGGCCTGTGCATACTTGTCCCCAGCTGAAAGGGAGGGCTTGCAAATGCATTCAAAAAAAAGGGGATAAAGAGGAGGAAGATATGGGAATACAAAGTGCAGGTAGAGAGAAGTCTACCTGGACAAGAAGAAAGGAATAAATTTTTCTTAAAGACAGAATACAGCAAGAGAAAGAGGAAAACTTTTAAGATTTTGAAATAGAAACTATGGGAATTCTCACTAAATTTCCATACACTTTTGGTGAGGGGGCTAGTCCTGGAATACTTAAGGAGAGTGAGAAGGAGCTGAGCAAAACATTCCATAGGCCCTGTAATGTTCCAAGCTCCTCACACATGTTTTCTCTTTAACTCTTCACAACCCTACTTCTTAAGCATTTAATGTAGGAGGTAATCACGTTGAGGTGAACAACAGGGAGTAGAGGAAAAGAAGTAGATAGATAAATCTCCTCCCTAATCCTTCACCATTTCCTTTCCGTATCACATTTCCTGCTATTGGCTCACTCTATTCCCGCCACTGTGCATCTTTCCTGTGCCTTAAAAAATGCCAGGTATGTTCCCACCCCTGGGCCTTTGCACTAGTTGTTCTCTGTGCTGCAAAGCTCTTTCCCCAGAAATCCACATTGTAGTTCGCTCCCTTATCTGCAGGGGATACATTCCAAGACCCCTAGTGGATGCTTGAAACTGAGGCTAGTACTGAACCCTATATATACTATGTTTTTTTCCTATACACACATACCTATAATAAAGTTCAATTTGTAAATTAGGCACAGTAAGAGATGAACAATAACAACTAATAATAAAATGGAACAATTATAACAATATACTGAAATAAAAGTTATGTGAATGTCCTCTCTCTTTCTCAAAATCTCTTATTTTACAAGCTGAATGCCTTTTCCATCTTAACTAAGCACTTACAACACACTGTGGCCAAAAGGTTTGCAGTTTGACATGTAACAGCAAAATTGCATGGATTTCTTTTTCCTACTTCACAATTTCACACACAGAGGTTTCATTCTTGCTGTAGATCTAGGCAATCTTGGCACACATTTTTTTTTCTTTATTAAGTTTAGAACATTCACTTTTTCACTTAAAGGAAGCACTTTACTGCTTCTCTTTGGCAATTCCAAATTGCCAGTATCGCTACTCTTATGCTTTGGGGCCATTACTAAGTAAAAGAAGGGTTCCTTGAACACAAGAGCTGTGATATTGGGGCAGTCGACCTGATAACCAGGATGGCTACTAGGTGACTAATGGGCAGGATGTGCTGGACAAAGGGATGATTCACATCCGAGCAGGATGGAGCAGGATGGCTGGAGATTTCAGCATGCTACTCAGAATAGCGTGAAATATGAAATTTGTGAATTGTCTATTTCTGGAATTTTTCATTTAATACTTTTAGATGACCTCACGTAACTGAAACCATGGATAGTGAAACCCTGAATGAGGGGGCACTACTGTATTCACTCTCTCAGCTCTTCCAAGTTTTGGTTCACATGCCACTTTCTCTGTGAGGGCAATTCAGACCACCCTGCTTAAAACTGAAATTTGTGATACCCACTCCCACACGGGACCCATACATTTCCAAGCTGCAATTTTTAATTTTTTTATTTAATATTTTCGGACTGCAGATGACCTCAGGTAACTGAAACCATGGAAAGCAAAACCTCAGATAAGGCACTCTCTTCTCACTGACATCATCACAAGGCTTCTTCTGCAGGTTTCCCCCACCTGCTCTTCCTCAGCACCTAGTAGGGTGCCAGGCACATTTCTGAATGGTGTTTTAAACTAATCATGGCTGAATGTTCCTGGAGAGAAAAAGTGACACGGCCATGGATGGAGAAGAAAAAACAGGGTTAAGATAGGAATTACTGACTGAGACTTGAGGAGTAATTTTGAGAATTACTAGTGTACAGAGCACATATTCTTTCTTTTTCTCACACACACATACAAATTACACAGCTATACTCACAGCATAAACTCTACCCTTCACACAGTTGTTGAAACAAATTGTCCCACACATGCCCACACCCATAAAAAGACTCAGATCTCAGACACACACACCCTGATACCCCCACACTTACTGTCCTCAACACACATCCAAGTACCTACCATGCCTTTATACATACAGGCAAGAGCCAACTCACTTATGTCTGCTACTGTGAGCACAATCCCCCTAAATCCTTCGCCCACAGATCGACAGCCATGGATCTGTGCACAGATACACAAACACACACATCTACATGGCTTAGCTCCAGAATAACCCATCTCCACTCCCCTCTCCTGTTTACCATCTGCAGTGGAAAAGAGCTCTCTTTATAGAGAATAACTATTAAATAGATAGGGACCAGAAAAATCATTTGTTGTGCATCATTGTTGTCAGTAATTTTGGTAACCAGATCAACAAAGCACTGTTATAATGGACCATCTGCAGTGACATGGAAATCAGGGTTATAAAGAACTCTTATAATAGGATTTTACCTCTAGCTATGAAAAGAGGTCCACTAACAGATTTAGCGTATAAATAAGGGAAATATCAGCCTATTTAAGAGTGAGGGCCTTACAGCTGCATAATAATGCTAATTATCCATGATTCTTATCTCTTTGTTAAAGCACTTACATGAGTCTCTCAGACTCTGTTCCAGTTAGCAGTATTACTGGATGTACTTGAAAGTAATACAATTACATTTCTTTCAAAATGTTCTATTACTTAGATTTTTTTCATTAATTCAGACTGACCTTAACTCCTCCCTTTCTCCCACTCCCAGCCTCCACTCCACAGTCAGGACGAACTAGAGCAGTTTCAGTGTATGTAAAAACTTAAGGTTTTTATCCTTTTCTGCCTTGTACTAGAAGAAAGTAAGGGAGAGAGCAGAATGTCAACACTGAGGCCCCGGAGGGGAGGAATCTGGGAGGTCTGAGCAGATGGATCACAAGGAAGAAAAACAGGAGGGGGATTAAGAGGGAAGGGAGGAGAGTGGGAGAGAGGGGTACCGAGAAGGGGAGTGCAGAGAACGTGACACCAGAGGGGAGAGCAGCTGGGAGAAAGAGGCTGAGAGGGAAAAGGGCTAGGGACCTGAAGTGGAGGGAAGCAGAGAATGAGGAAGGGGCAGGGGAGGGGGAAGCAAGAAACCCAGTATGAGAGGTAATGAGCAGGGGCTGCAGGAGGGGAGGCCTGGTAAGGAAGCCATAGAGGGCGTTGAAACCAGTCTCCGTGCTGAACAGTATGCTTCTAGGAATGTTACACACACACACACACACACACACACACACACACACACACACTTTATTCGAATGTGTCTGGCTCACTTAAAGTATGGATAGATCAAAGATGAACTGTGCCTCCCTCACCATTTTGTCCCAGATCAATCAATCAATCATAAATACAGGACACAAACACTGCCCCCGCCTCTCTTGGAGAGGGTCTGAAATCACCCTGCTATGTTGAGCTGACTTAAAACCATCCAGCATAGCTGCCTATGACCATAGACCCTCCGCTTTCCCAACATCACGCCGATTACTTAGGCACTACCTCGCTGATTGATTTGTTTTCTCTTCATTTCTCTCCCACAACCCCCCTACCCCCACCCCTGCAACCTCCCCTCCAAATTCTTTCCATCCACTCAGTCCTCTGAAGCAGCCAGATGACACTCCACCCCCACCCTGGCCTCGCAGGAAAAACACACACACACACACACACAAAAACAACAACAACAAAAAAACCGGCTGCTGTATAGGCAGCCTGTGGGTGTGTCAGGGCCCAGCTGGGGAGCGGCTCGCAAATGTGGCAGATCCTTCAGGTCGCTGTCGAGGAGGCGCTGAACAAGACAGCAGGCTAGAACTACTCTCTCTCCACTCCTGGGCTGAAGTGGGGCAGTGACTGCACTTCACTAATATTCCCGACTTCCTGAAGCTCCCCAAAAGTCATCTGGCTCTTTGAGTTCACAGTCTCCTTTGCTGAAGACCTTGAGGCAGGCTGTCAGGAGCTGGGGTGGATGGCGTTTGATGTGCTTACGTACTCTTTGTCTTATTTGGAAGTGCTCTTCCTGAAATGAAACAGTGAGCCACACGGAGCCTAGAGCTCTCAATACTCATCTACCACTGGGTAAAATCCTGCCTCACTCTTGACACCATGACCTCCTGCCCCAAAAGGTGGGGAGCAGGGAGACATCTTTCTGCCCGCTCTTTGATCAGTAGTATTAAACTTAATGTCTTTTTTGTTTGTATTTTTAGGGCCACACCCTCGGCATATGGAGGTTCCCAGGTTAGGGGTCTGATTGGAGCTGCAACTGCTGGCCTACACCACAGCCAGAGCAATGCTGGATCCGAGCCACATCTGTGACCTACACCACAGCTCACAGCAATGCCAGATCCTTAACCCGCTGAGCGAGGCCAGGGATCAAACCTGTGTCCTCATGGATACTAGTCGGGTTTATTACTGCTGAGCCACAATGGGAACTCCTAAACTTACTGTCTTAGAGCCTGGCCACTGATCCCCGAATCCTCTTCATCATTTACCCAGAAAAGGTGTCTAGTAGTCTAATACACTCACCAACAGCAGCTGGTCGTGAGGGAAGTAGGGATGCGGGTGTGAGATGAGTACCTCCCTCTCTGGATGCCAACCCAGACCCTCACTCTATCCCTCTTTGGAATCCTTGCCTTCCTCCATACAGCCACAGGGAAAAATAAGGAAGTGAACAGAATACTAAATAGGGCAACCCAATGAGCCCAAGACTTGGTTCCTAGGATGGAGCAGGTTTCCACATGCCAAGCATGCTGGACTCTTTGGATGGCATTCTTCCCTGCCTGGCACACCAGAGATGGAGAGGTAAGCCAAGCTACCTGTAATAGAGGTTTCCAGCTGCCTTGTGCCAAGACCTCTATTCTCAGGACTCTTCTTCCCAAGGAGATTCCTCAACCAGCTCTGTAAGTTCTTTGAGTCTAAGTCAAGGTGCTCCCAACAGGGATCTTGCAGAGCTTGGGTGCCCATATTCTAGGTTCCAGACAGTTGGACAAGGGAGCCAAAGAAGTCAGTACTGCATCTTCAGCTGCAGGTTAAGCAAAAAGGGTGGGGAAGAAAGGATTCTTGGAGATGGACGAGGAGATGAAAATTGTGAAACCCTAGATTAGAAGCATCTCTGGTGACATAGACAAATGTGCACATACCTACAGGGTGAGAGAAAAGCCATAAACATGTCTCTTTTTTTTAAAGTTATTTATTTCAGGGAGTGTTCCCCTGGAGACTTCCTCGGTACTCAGAGCTTTCACCAGGTGCAGAATGCTGTGCACTCCATGTCCTGTCAGCACTGGCACCTGAGCAGCAGATGAACAAGGTGGAGTCAGCCAGGAATAAGAGATGCCTCTAGCTCACCCATCCCCTGGGTAAAAAGCAGATTTCGGGAGTACCATAACTGGAAGCAAGACACCCAAACCTGAGAAACTCGAGGTCCTTAAGGTTTGAAAGAACTCCTGTCAAAACCCATTCCTTACTGTCTTAATATCGCAACAGGGCCAGGACTAGGGTGAGGCGAGAAAAATGCCAAAGGTGCAAAGTTTAATAAAGCATCCAACTCTCAGGGTCATGCAATTGCTGACCACACACTTTGAGTGCCTCCTTCAATTCTGCACCTCAGCCAGTTCTCTGACCTTATACTAATCCCGGCCCTGTATCTCACTCTAAAAAGTAAATTCCCGAGTTCCCTTGTGGTGCAGTGGGTTAAGGATCTGGTGTTGTCACTGCAGCGGCTCAGGTCACTGCTGTGGCGCAGGTTTGACCCCTGATCCGGGCACTTCCACATGCAGTGGGCATGGTCAAAAAAAAAAAAAAAAAAGCAAACTTCGTCAGGCCACATCTGGACCAGGAAAACCAGAAGAAAGTGCACTGCCTCATCCACATCTGACTGTACTATGCGGTTCACACCAGCAAAGGAACTTTAACAAAACACTGAGGCCACACAACCAGGAACTAAAGGCACATATTTGTAAGGATACTACGTACCCTCTGCTTTATTACTTCTCACAGTGGGGAACTCTCAAGCTTCTGAAGAAACTCATTCCATATTTGGTCAGTTCTATGAGAAGCAACTTCCATTACCAAGCAGCAACTTGCCCTTCTCCAAGGCCCCTACCTATAGCTCCTGGTTCTAACATACAGAAAAGCTTATCCCATTAGCAGGACATTTCTTTTAATATTTGAAGATAAGTAAAACATTCACGCATCTCTATGTGTACACAGAGGTACCATTTATTACATATCTCCAAGGCCCCAGCACTGTGTACTGAGCCAAACTCTCCACATGCATCATGCACAATCTCATTTAATCTTCACGATAATCTTACAGAAGGTACATGCTTAATATTATGAACCTCATTTTACTAGTGAAGAAATTAAAACTCTATAAGGGCCAAGGACTGTGCCTGTTTATGTCACCATTATAGACCCAGTGCTTACCCCAATACCTAAAACATGGTAGGTGTTAAACATTCATTGATTTGAATGAAGGAGGCCCAGGGCCCCAGTCACACAGCCAGTGAGTGGTGGAGCCAGGATTCAACTTCCAAGTCCAAAGCCCACTGTCCTTTTGTTATGCCCGCATTCCTAGTTCCCTCACCTGACTTTCATAAGACATTCATTTGAGTCCCTGCATCTTGATGGCTCTCCTCAAACACAGGTCTATAACTATTTGAAGAATGACTGGTGTAGCTGATCAGAAAATGCCAAAATACTTAAACCACCACTCATGAATTTTCAGACAGGTGTACACAGTATTGATATAACCATACTTCAAGTCCTCCCACAGTAGGTTTTTCTGTTACTCATTCACTCCAATTTCCAGAAGTTCTATCAGGTCTCAGGGATACTGATGAGCTCACATTTGATGTCCCGAGGTTTTGTTTTGGGGTTTTTATGCCAGAAATATGTGCTTCCCCCCCAATACATTATTCTTTTTTTCTACTGTGCAGCATGGTGACCCAATTGCACATACATGTATACATTCTTTTTTCTCACATTATCATGCTCCATCATAAGTGACTAGACATAGTTCCCAGTGCTACACAGCAGGATCTCATTATTAATCCATTCCGAAGGCAACAGTCTGAATCTATTAACCCTAAGCTCCCAATCCATCCCACTCCCTGCTCCTCCCCCTTGGCAATGGCAAGTCTTTTCTCCAAGACCAAGATTTTTCTTTTCTGTGGAAAGGTTCATTTGTGCCTTATATTAGATTCCAGATATAAGTGATATCATATGGTATTTGTCTTTCTCTGTCTGACTTACTTCACTCAGGATGAGAGTCTCTAGTTCCATCTATGTTGCTGCCAATGGCATTATTTAGTTCTTTTAAATGGTTGAGTAGTATTCCACTGTGTATATATACCACTTTTTCTTCATTCATTCATCTGTCAATGGACATTTAGGTTGTTTCCATGTCTTGGCTATTGTGAATAGTGCTGCAATGAACATGTGGGTGCATGTGTCTCTTTTAAGGAAAGTTTCGTCTGGACATATTCCCAAGAGTGAGATTGCTGGGTCAGTATGGTAGTTCTATGTATAGTTAGTTTTCTTTTTCTTTTTTTTTTTTTTTGTCTTTTTGTCCTTTTAGGGCTGCACCCACAGCATATGGAGGTTCCCAGGCTAGGGGTCCAATTGGAGCTGTAGCTGCCGGTCTATGCCAGAGCCACAGCAACGTGGGATCGGAGCCACATCTGTAAACTACACCACAGCTCACAGAAACACTAGATCCTTAACCCACTGAGTGAGGTCAGGGATTGAACGTGCAACCTCATGGTTCTTAGTTGGATTCATTAACCAGTGAGCCACGATGGGAACTCCTGTATAGTTTTCTAAGGTACCTTCATACTGTTCTCCATAGTGGTTGTACCAATTTATATTCCCACCAACAGTGCAAGAGGGTTCCCTTTTCTCCACACCCCATCCAGCATTTGTTATTTGTGGGCTTATTATGTCCTGAGTTCTGATATAAATTTCACTTTATTATACATACTGTCTCTGGGCATTAGTATGCAAACATCACCAGACACAATACTATGACTAGTCCTCTCCCTAATTACTCTCTCATGTTAATAACCAGGTAAATTCTAAACTTCATTGTTGTTGTTTTTTTCTCTTTGCTATCATACCTTCTATCCTCCACTGGAACTAGATTTAATATCTGGGCATTTTCCTCTGTTCTTTGACAAAATCTGCATAATCAGGCAGCCACCTTCTGGATCCTGTTAACTCTTCCTCCTACATCATAAATGGAGAAGAAGCATTTCATACCCCACCCCGCTTTACTACAAAGTGGGCTTTCAGAGATAAAGTCGGTGGTGGTTAGAAAAGTGACCAAAAATATTAGCCATTTTTATTTTCTATGTGAGAAATACTCTTAGCAAGATCCATAGTGTGTTATTACTTCAACCTACAATTACTTATCTCAATCCAATTAGCTTAATAATTCAGAGCTATATGCTACTGTGATGAAAAAAGAAAATGCTGGTCACATTTCAATATTCTCTATGTTATAAAAACCACATTAACTCAGGATAATTTTAGCACATACATGATGACTTATTTTGACCATCTTAATAAAAGATCCAAGGTCCAAAGTGGAAATAACACATCAATATGCACAGAAAGTGGCTGCCAGTGATAATGGATTCCAAATATCTAAGAAAGTTGTATAATAGCTGAACTCCTCTAAGACTGATCTTTTACTGACAAGCACATGGGTAGGACAAGTTGTCCCTTGGATTTTATAACAACAGTCATCTATCCTAGAGGTTGATAGGAAATTAATATTTTTCATTATTCTAGAGAGCAGCCACACCAAGAAGACAAAACTTAATAACCTTATCTATCAATCATTATTTATAGATGGACAAATTCAGTATTGGGTTTAGAATTATGAAGGAGAAAGTTAAAAGAATTGCAAAAAAAACAACAAAGATTTAATAAAACTGCATGAATTATGAGCCAATCTCCATCCGCATTTTTGGGGTGAGTTCTGGCTGGAAGCTATTACTTTGAACATGGTTGTTTTCAAATCTTAAATTAAAAACATATTTCCTTAATCATCACACACAATTATCATTTGCATTATTTCTCTACAGGTTTGAAAAACTGCATATAATGTAAACATAACTTGGCTAGAAACAAAACTGATATTGATATCTGGCAGAGACTACAGTAGAACACACATATTACGTGCTATGCCCTGCTTTTGAGCCTCTCTACAGTGACTACTAGGCCTCTTCCCTTTTAGATTAGGTCAAACATCCAAATGGAACAAATGAGAAATATGACTAGGAACGTTCTTTTAATTATTACACGAAGCTACAATAAAGACCACCCTTTGATGAGAAAAGTAATTAACAGCATTGCTACTCTGACACCCATGAGGAAAACCAACAGCACAAAAACCAATAATATAGCAAAAAAATATTAATGTTGTTAACTGAAAGCTGATGCTATAGTTTCTAGGTCAATCAAAACAAAACTGAATGTAAAGGGCATTTACATGGAAGCAGCTGTTGCTGTCTTTCCACGCAGTTAGATGTGTAGTTTTCTAGGTGCTGTGATTGTTGAGTCCAATAAATATATTTCCTCTGCTGATGACTGAAATTCCACTCTTTTTTGGTTTTAAGAACTCCCTCTTTGGTTTTTTTACTTCCCATTAGTCTATAAAGGCAACCAATATTTATTGAACACTGACTGTTCCAGACAGTGTACAGGTTGCTGGGGTTACAAAGATAAATAAGAGCTATTCTCCACCCTCAGGTGGTAAAAATACTCCTTAGAGGAGTATCATTAAACCCCTAACACCTAAGTGAGAATTAGTTTTATCGATCTCTTCCTGCAAGAGATACTGAGGGATAAAAAGGGAAAAGGAGGATTTTAAAAGGAGTTTGGAATGCACTTCTACCAGCATTAATGCATGCCTTTCCTCCGAGTCATTAATCCCTTTCAATTTTATCAGGAATAAATTCTAAACACATGAAATAAAACAGTAATTATGTAAAGTCTCTACTTGCTCTAATACTATAAAACACTGTTTCTTTCAATTATAGGATGGAAACAGGTCCTATGAGAACACTTATTAGTATAAATGGGGTTGGGGGGAGTTCCTGTCGTGGCGCAGAGGAAACGAATCAATCTAGGAACCATGAGGTTGTGGGTTCCATCCCTGGCCTCGCTCAGTGGGTTGAGGATCTGGCGTTGCCATGAGCTGTGGTGTAGGTCGCAGATGTGCCTTGGATCTGGTGTTGCTCTGGCTGTGGTGTAGGCCGGCAGCTACAGCTCCGATTGGACCCCTAGCCTGGGAACCTCCATATGCCACGGGTGCAGCCCTAAAAAGACAAAAGACAAAAAAAAAATGGGGTTGGGGTACAGTGAAGAAAGGCCCCTACTTTAGAGGCAGAAAGGCCTAGGTTTCAATCCTAACTCTGCCATTTATTAGTGGTATGATCTGAACCTCTTAACGGCCCTGAACCTCTGTTTCTTCATCTATAAAATGGGGATAATAATAATGTATCCAAAGCATTAAGCACAGCGCCTGGCTCATAGGAGGTATTTCATAAATACTGTGTCCTTTTCCCTATACTAATTGCACAGAACTGCTGTTATCACAGTGTAGTCTGGGGAATTTTGTGGGTCTTCAATACCTTTTCGTGGGTCTGTGAGATCAAAACCATTTTCATAATAATATTAAAATATCTACCTTTTTCACTCTCATCCTCTTACTAGTTTACAAGTACCATACCTGATTGAATGCAGAAGCAGATATGAGAATCCAGGTGCTTTCTATTAATCCAGACATTAAAGAGGTTTTGCAAAAATGTAAAATAATGTCACTCTTCTCATTTTTCACTATTTTTAATGTAGTTATTTTTTTAACCATATGTAATTATGTTAACATATAATGGGTTTATTGTTTATCTTAAATGAATTAAGATATAAATATCTTAACCTTTCTCAGTTTTAATTTCTAAAATGGCAAATACTGATGGATATAATTCACAAAAACAAAGCTCTTTGGGCACATATATTTTAGAACTACTGGGGCTAGATCATTGAAATTCATGGCATGCTCACAAATCTAATTTTAGACCTTGGTTTTCCTATACTTACCTTTATACTTTCCATAATTTTTTAATTATTGTTGATTTACAATGTCCCTTCAATTTCTGTTGTACTACAAAGTGATCCAGTCACATGCACATGTACATTCGTTTTTTTTTTATATTACTTTCCATCATGTTCTAACCTAAGAGATTGGACATAGTTCCCTGCAGATTTAAGGTTATCCCACTCTTATTTTGGCCTCCATCACTTTTTGGTAGAACTGTGAATATGCCAGGAACCAACAAAGAGATGTTGTGCAAGAAGAGAAACAAAGCACCCGGAAATTTCACCAAATGATTAATCATCTCTGATTAACTGTTAGTGCTATGGTTAATTTAATAGCTTACAGTGTGTTTTATTAAAGGGAGATTTATTGAGATACAGTTAAATTCAACCTTTTGTTGTGCTGGTCTATGAATTTTAACAACTGTATCCAGCCATGTAATCACAACCACAACTGAAAAAATTCCCTTTGTAGTTAACCTTTCCTCCTTCTCCAGCCACTGGCAATCACTGGACTGATTTATGTTCTTATAGTTTTTCCTTTTCCACAACGTAATATAAATGGAATCATACAGTATAAATGTAGACTTTTTTTTTTTTTTTGGCTTTTTAGAGCCACACCTGCAGGCATATATATAGAGGTTCCCATGCTAGGAGTCAAATTGGAGCTACAGCTGCCAGCCTACACCACAGCGACAGCAACTCAGGATCCAAGCTGAGTCTTCGACCCTCACCACAGCTCATGGCAACACCGGATCCTTAACCAACTGAGCAAGGCCAGGAATCAAACCTGTATCCTCATGGATCCTAGTTGGGTTCATTAACCACTGAGCCATGAAGGGAACTCCTACATGTAGACTTTTGAGTCTGATTTCTTTCACGTAGCAACACAAATATGAGATATATCCATGTTGTTGCATGTATCAATAGTTTTTTCCTATTATTGTTGAATTGTATTCTATTTATGCATGGATGAATCAGTTTGCTTTTTCTATTCACTAGTTGGCAGTTATTTAGGCTGTTTCCAGTTTTGGTGATTATCAACAGTTGCATACAGCTTTTCTGAAGGACATATGTTTCCCTTCCTCTCTGATAAATACCTATTAAGAAGTATCCAAACTGTTTTCTAAAGTGGATGGCTGTAAAAATGACTTTCCCATCAAGCACGTCATTGATAAAAATTTTAAGATTTCAGTGATAAAGAAGCTTATCTCCTACTGGAGAGCTATGTTTGTAAATAGTAAAGGACAGACATTGGGGAATATAAATGCATTCTGCTTATCTTAAATTTAATACTGAGAAATTAAGTTAAAATTCCCATATATTGTTCTGATTTTCCACTTTTGTTCAATGCAGCTATTTTGCTTACATTTGATTATCCATTAGAAAATATAAGCTTATGCATTTTGAGTAGTGCTGTCATAAAATTCATAAAACATTTGATGTCTCTTTTTTTGTCTGGCATCCACCATAAAATATAAAACAAAACCTGGGGGGAAATATTCTCTCTCACTTCTGAAAGAGGCAGGGTGAACACAGGACAGTTATTTCTTATTTAAAATTACAAGCCTAACAAGGTGGCCTTATCCATAATATTCAGTAAAATGTTAATGAGTCAGGAAGAATCAATGCTTAGATAGTGGAGTTGTCGTTTTCTTTGCTTTTAAAACCACACTGAGACAAAGGAGATTATTTCCAGGATAGGAGATTATTTCCAGGATAAGAGACCTGAGGAAAGTCAAATTTCAGTGTTTTTATCAGTAGCTAAAATCTGTGCCTTCTTACGTACTATTAGAGGATAGTTACTCAAAAATTCATAAGCTGCCTTGATTTGTAGGTACTCTTTTTCTGTATTAAAATATTAGATTGCAAGAAACACTATAGGACATACAGTATTCAATCCTGTGGCTCTTTTGGTAAATGATGGTTACATATGTGGCTTTAGAATCACTTAATCCATGTGAGAAATTGTCTTTTGAATAGCCATGCTAAGGTTCTAATCACTTGGTTTTAAGACAACAATCAGTGTTCAAGTGAGTGCATTTAGGTATATTAAATGAAATCTGAGCTCTGATAGTATGTGCAAAGAGGAAATTCCTGCTTTAAAACAGCTAATTACAAATCTATACTCTTTAGTCGCTTTGGTAGACATAAACCTATCTTTTCAAAATTGAAAAGCTTTGACATTAGTCATTCCTAAGATACCACTCTGAGCAAGATTCAGATGGCTATCCTTATTCATTTCATACAGCATAGCAGTTAAAGTGCTAGAGGAAATGAGGCAGGGAGGTTTTGATGACCACTAGGGTTAAAGCCAAACTGCAGAGTATGCCAAGTTGGTTTTGATCCTACTCACCTTCTTTTCTGATCTCCCCTCTCACCTCCACTTAGCCTCTCTTTGCAGCTATCTAGGGCCATTGTATTATCCCGTGGCCTCTGTAAGTTCAAAGCAACCCAAGACGCCCTGCTCAAATGTGACTTATACTGACAGAGAAAGACAAATACTATATGATATCACTTGTATCTGCAATCTAAAAAATAAAACTAACTGGTGAATATCACAAAAAATAAACAGACTCACTGATATAGAAAACAAACCAGTGATTACCAGTGGGGAGAGGGAAGGGGGAGGGGCAACTAGGCATAGGGGATTAAGAGATACAAACTATTATGCATAAAATAAACAAACTACAAGGGCATATAGTGCAGTGCAGGAAATAGAGCCAACATTTTATAATAACTATAAATGGAATATAACCTTTCAAATTATGAATCACTATGTTGTATGTCTAAAATTTATCTAATATTATACATCAACTAAACTTCAATAAAAAAAGTGATTTATACTAAAAATAGTTTTCTTTCTCACTCTTCCCTCTCCCTGAGATCTTGTTCTCTCAGCTGACTAGTGAAAAGGAAATAATTCTGGTTACTAAATAACATAATTCATATCAATTAGAGTATGAATGATTGATAGACTCAAACCTCCTGTGCTAGCTATTTTCCATTGTCCCCCCAGATCCATTTCTACCCTTTTCATCCTGCCTGGAAAACAAGGCCTTATGGGCTGCATCAACAGGTCATCTTGTCCTCCGGCTTTGCATTAGGTTTAGCCAATGGAAAATATTGGCAGATGACTTAAGAGCATCATGGTGAGATCAGGATATTTATTTCCTCAGTTCCTTCTCTGCTGTATCACCTTGGGTTGTCTAAGTCAACTGAACAAAGGCCATACTTTCTGTTAGGCTGCCCTCTTATAAAGCTTTAATGGATTCTGGCAACTATACAGTCCTCTTGCTCTCTTGAGCTTATAGGCTCTCCACTGTTCCTAATTCTAGAATCTTGTACCATTCTTTATTGGATTCCCCTGACCCTGCCTACACATTTGCTAAGCATGTCATCTCTGGGACACTGACTGGGTCCCCCAGGTAATTTACCCTCCTTTCCTCCTGCCTTTTCCTTCTTCCCACAAACAAAAATTGGGCATCTCAATCCTGGAAGGTTATAAAACCTATAAGATTTGGAAAGAATGGAGTTCCCATCGTGGCACAGCAGAAACAAATCCAACTAGGAACCATGAGGTTTCCTGGCCTCATGGTTCAATCCCTGGCCTTGCTCAGTGGGTTAAGGATCCAGCATTGCCATGAGTTGTGGTGTAGGTCCCAGATGCAACTTGGATCTGCCATTGCTGTGGGTGTGGCATAGGCCAGCAGCTGTAGCTCTGATTGGACCCCTAGCCTGGGAACCTCCATATGGCATGGGTGCAGCCCTAAAAAGGAAAAAAAAAGCCATGGAAAGAAGCCTCTCTTTCTGGACATAGTGATATGTACACTCTTTCTAAAGTTTCAGGGACCACCTCTGAATATCTATAGAGATAATGAAGAAAGAAGCTTGTAATAGTAGTTCACATATTTTGAGTATTTGCTATGCCCCAATCCTCATAATGACCTCATGTTTATTATCCCCAATTTAGTTTTCAGAAATTTAATTATGACATATCTTGGCATGGATTTTCTTGAGTTTTTCCTGGTTTGGGTTTATTCAGCTTCTTGAACCTACAGATTTGTAACATCTGCAAAATTTTGGAGGTTTGGGCCCATTATTTTTTCAAATACTGTTTCAGTTCCATTCTCTCCTCTTCTTCTGGGACTCCAATGATACAAATGTTGGATCTTTTGTTATTGCTGCACCTGTCTCAGACAGAGGCTCTGTTCTGGACTATTTGCCCACTGTTGTTCAGACCACATAACTTGGATCAACCTGTCTTCAAGTTGACTGATTCTATCCCCTGTCATCTTCACTCTGCTAATGAGTTCATCCAGCGAGTTTATTCCCCCTGAGGGAGTGGGGATCTCAGTCCCAGGAGACCAAAGGGGTACAGACCTGGCCACTTTTTTGGTGTGGCCCTTCTTGCTGGTGCCTTCTACCTGTTGTTCTGCCTCTGGGTAGTAGAAGGAAGTCTCTGGCCTGCAAGGACATAAAGGCTTCTGAAGCCAGGCCACTTCATAAGTTTGGGCCCCTCTTGCTGGTGCCTGCAACCCAGTATTTCTCAGTAGAAGAGTCGAATCTCAGACCTAATCTCAAGAAGAAAAGCACTTTACTAGGTTGATTATTGTCAGCAGGACTTCCAGTCAATCAATTTCATGGCCTTCTGGGCTTGCCTGGTCTTATCAGTGGAACTTGTGTAATGAGAGGAAGAATGAGCTTGCCTAGGCTCCCTTCTGTTTCTAGGTTGGGGTCAGGAAAATCTGGACCTGGGTCATCTTCTGTTGGATGTTCTACACACTGCCACTATGTCATGTCCCTATTCCTTAGGTCCCAAAGCAGTTGTGTCTCTATCCTTTAGGTCCCAAAGCAGTTCACCTTTCTGTTACCACTATTCAGAATTATCTTGCATTGCTTCCTGGATTTGAAGTTATATTTAATAGGAGGAGCAGGGAGAGACAAGTCTATGCTATCTCATCCATACCACAGATGATCATTCTTATTTTATAGATGAGGGGATTGTATCGGAAATGTTAAAGTATTTGTCAAAGGTTGTAAGCTAGTGAATGGCTGAGGTGGGACTCAAATTGAGGCAGCAGTTTTCCCTGCCTCCATTTTCTCACCTTCATATTTGGTGAAATTCATCAAATAACCAAGCCATTGAGACTAAAACATCTACCTTTGCCTTCTGTTTTTATTTTTATGGCTGCACCTGGCAGCATATGGAAGTTCCCAGGCTAGGGGTCAAATTGGAGCTTCAGCCACGGGCCTATGCCACTGCCACAGCAACACCAGATCCTTAACCCACTAAGCGAGGCCAGTGATTGAACCTGCATCTTCACAGACACTATTTTGGGTTCTTAACCCACTGAGCCACAATGGGAACTCCTAAAATATCTTGTTTATTTTACATGGAGGAAGTGAGCCCTGTATATAACTGCTTATCTACAGTATGATCTACAGGATGACTTCAGTTCCTCCCAAGGGTATAGTTCATAAAGAGAAGAATTTGAAGGCATGGACCATTTCTTGCACCCTGGAAGAAAAGAATAAAGACTGGATCATTTTATAACTAAGATCCCAGTAGCTGCATAATTAATTCTGAATGAACAAGCATGAGCCATACTTGCCACCTGAGAATTTGGGAGAAGAAAATTTTATTAGTTTTCCTCACTTCTGAATCAGGGGGGCATTTTGCTTGTGGGCTTTTAGGTATTGGAGAAGACCACTTCTTATTCCAGGAATATTTACTGGTATTCATTAAAAGCCATCAAGAAGGATTATCAGTTATTCTACATAATAGTCTGGTTATCTATTCTTATGCCTTTTCACAATTTTTTACATAAGTTGCATACCAAGGAAGTTAATTCACTTGATCTCAGCACTATTCACAAAAGTGCAATTCACTTTATATAAGCATAAATTGCCAGCTCTATAAGTCATGTGATCTAGCTCACAGTCACTTTCATCCATGTGCTTATGGGATGGTTCCCCATTATTAACTGTTTTTAAGGCTGTAAGTTCTTCCATCTCTTGCTCACAGTGCGAGTGTTTACTGGAGAAGGGACCAAGGAGAAAAATAGGTCATTGGACTCGATACAGGTTCCAAACCTCAAAGAATCAGGCAATTTCAAGACCATTTCACAAGTAAACAGGTTCCATGGCTTTCAGATTATGAGTCATTATCCCATAATTTAAACCCATTGATAATATTTCTGTATTGGAAACTACAAAAAAGTTATCTTTATAATGCTTTCACCTTTTTGCTTCCTCTATATGATGAGGCCTTCCCTAATCAAATATAAAATCTATGTTTTATTTATTATTTCTTCTTTTTCTACTCTTTGATATTGCTAAAATGTGGGGCCACAAAAGTTTAATTTGGCTCTGTGATGATAATGTAAAGCATTTTTCCCTGTGTACCCACCTACCTACATTATCTTTATTTTCTCCCTCCCTCTATTGTATCAACAAAAAGACCTTCATCAGGCAACAAAACATCTTTAAACTCCATGCACAATGCACATCAACTCATGCAAATGGATTTCCTCAAAGGTATTTGGTTCTAGAAACTCTAGTCTTGTAGCATTCATTGGTTCTACAAACTGTCATCCAAATTAAGTATAAATAAAATATTCAGCTGCATTTATAATAATGAGAAAGCTAGAAATAACCTAAATTGTCCAACCATAAGGAAAAGTTTAAATAAATTATGCTATATTATATAGTTGAATGATATGCAGTCTTTGAAAAGAAAATGCTACTAAAAGGAACCAGGGAGAAATGGCTTATTTCAGAGATGTGGCAGTGTAGGCACAAGAGGAGCCTGGTATACCCTGTTATGCCAGAAAGTAAAGAAGTTCTGTAGAAAAGCGATAGAAGCATGTCAAAATTACACAGGAGTCAACCTGAAGGAGCTACCATTGGCCGAATCTGGAACAAAATTAGGGTAAAAAAAAAGCAAGTGATGAATTATTAGACATTGAAAAGATAAGAATCCATGAATTCATACTGATAACAGAGAAGTAAGTGCACTGGAGAGGAAGGAGGTCTCTTGCTTACCTAGAATGCTGAGTGCCAACTGGTGAATGTGAGGGGGGTGATGAGTTGGAAAATTACTATTTTGCAATCATTATGATAAAGATTAGTCCAGGTAGTAATCATCAATGGATGCTAACTCGAGGGAAAATTTTTGATGAGAAGGATATATTCATGTTATGAAAGTGTCTCCCTATAGATTGCTTATTATCTTAAGAGAAAATACTAATTATATAATGGAGAAGTTAGATAACACCTTAACTGGATGATCACAAGTAACATCACCAAGGAGGAACAACCGATGGACATTTTGTGACTACAGAATGATACCCCAGAAGGACACAGAATCACTTAAGTACTATTCTGGCCAGAAATGCATAAACTAAATCCAATTATGAGAATATATCAGGAAAAATGAGAAACATTTTATAAAAAAAGAATACTATATTCTTCAAAATTGTCTTTGTAACCAATGACAAAAATAGCATGACAGTTAACTGAAATACTTGACCCTAGACTGAAACCTCTAGTAGGAAAAAAAAATGCCAGAAGAACATTTTGGGGCCAATTAGCCTAAATATAATATGGATAGATTAGAAAAAAATATTGTTTCAGTGTTATATTTCCTGAAGTTGGAACGTATACTCTTATGTAAGATAATACACCCATTCTTAAGAAACACATGCTGATTTATTTTTAGAAGTAAAGAGCTATAGTGCAGCTTATTCTAAAATAGTGTTGAAATAAATATATATTTATAAAAGAGTGGACACAAATGATAAAATAAGTGGAATTAATTGTTAAAAATAAGTGAATCTCTACTTGGTTAAAGAAAAGGAATGAGTTAAAACTCTATGTACTGCCATGGAAAAATGTTCACCATATATCTTAAGGGAAGACGAGCAGGTTGTCGTGTGTAACTAGCATCCGGTTTTCTAAAGAAAAAATTGTGTATGTAAGTTTGTGTATGCATAGAAAAATATATGGAAAGATATACACAAACAATTAACAGAGTTTCTCTTTGAAAGGTGGAAATAGTGGAGACCTTCATCTTTTACTTTATACATTTCTATACTTCTTATATTTTTACAATAAACTTGAATTACTTTAATGAATATTAAAGATACTTTCCACTTAAAAGAATTCACAGGAGTTCCCATCGTGGTGCAGTGGTTAACGAATCCGACTAGGAACCATGAGGTTGCGGGTTCGATCCCTGCCCTTGCTCAGTGGGTTAACGATCCAGTGTTGCCGTGAGCTGTGGTGTAGGTTGCAGACGCGGCTCGGATCCCGCGTTGCTGTGGCTCTGGCGTAGGCCGGTGGCTACAGCTCCGATTCGACCCCTAGCGGGGGAACCTCCATATGCCGCGGGAGCGGCCCAAGAAATAAGCAACAATAACAACAACAACAATAACAAAAAAGACAAAAGACAAAAAAAAAAAAAAAAAAAAGAATTCACAGAGGTCCTGCTACGGTGCAGGTGGTTAAGAGCCAATCACAGTGGGCTTGGGTCGCTGTGGAGGCAAGGGTTCAATCCCTAGCCTGGTGCAGTGGTTTAAAGGATCCAGCATTGCTGCAACTGTGGTGTAGGTCACAGCTGCAGCTCAGATTCAATCCCTGGCCCTGGATTGTCCACACACCACAAGGAAGGGAGGAGGGAAGAATTCACATGTGTGGATATCTTCTGAATTGCAAGAGAAAGATTAAATCGTCCACAATGAAGTGTGACTAGAAATACAAGGTGCTAAAATCAGTTTAAACACACACACAATACAGAAAAGTATAACACAGACATTCAAGTAATCAGTGATAAAAATACAAATATCAAGTTGCAAAATAAACCCAGACCAAATCTAAAGTGAGTCATTTTTCTACTTAGAGCAAAACTAAATATTTAGTGAGTGTGTTAAGGGCCTCTGTGAAGAAAACCACAAAAATTCACTGAGAAACAGAAAAAGACATAAAAGAAGACTTGGATGGAGAGACATATCATGTTTCTCAATGGGAAGACTTAATAATGTAAAGAGGTGTTTCCCTTGAAACACATTTTTCTTGTGGTATTTATGCTATAATGTCCTGTTTGTGTTCCTATCTTACTGCCTGCTCCTTTCAGTTTCCTTTTCTGGGTTCTCTTTCTCCCAGGAACCTGTGAAATATTTGGTCTTTAACCATCTTCTCCTCTCTCCATGTGCATTCTTCCTAAGTCAATTCACCTTAAATGCTACCTATATGTTGATGACTTCAGCACTGATCTCTCCTCTGACTGCCAGAGTCATATATCCAAGTACACTACCACAACTACCTACTCGACATTGTTACACTGATGGATCTTAGGCATATCAAACTTCAAAGGTACAACAAAGAGCCCTTGATTTCTAACCTCAGCTTGGGACACATCGTTTAGATCTTCATAAGGCCTCTTCTTATTTAGGTCTCAGTTCAAATGTCAGCTCCCCAGGCTACCTGATCTAAAATACTCCTCTCCATTTGCTGAAACAGATATTCATATCACATCACCTGTTTTAAAATGTCTTCATGGCATTCATTACTATCTAAACTTTCTCTAGTTCTGTATATACTTGTTTACTACCCATCTCCTCACTACCACCACTGACTTAAATGTGAACTCCTCAAGAGCAATGATCTTGTTTGACTATTCACTGACTTATTTATTCAATTATTCCCAGCATGTATAATAGTGCCAGGCACACAGCAGGTGTTCAGTGAATACTTACAGAATGAATTAATAAAGGAAAATGATGTATAAATTTTAAATCATTTCAATCAAATCCCAGCAGTATCTGGGGAAAGAGGTCCTTGACAAAGAGATTATTCAGTTGTTTGCGGGGGGTGGGGGGGAGAGCATAATGGAATGATAAAGAAATTTTTGAGGAAAAAAAGAGTAAATAAGGGGAATGTGCCATAGTTGTTATTTTTAAATGTTAAAAATTTAATTATAAATAATTAAAAGAGCGTAGTACCACTGCAGAGTTGAAGTGGTAGATTCATGGATAGGAAATCCAGACCAGAGCCAAATACATATAAACATTTAATATATGACAAAGGCAGCATCTTGCATGAACCACTGCCAGTAGTGAATGATAAATTATTCAATACATAATGTGGAGATAACTGGCTAAGTCTCCCTTTCTCCCTTATACCACAACCTCACTGGAGTGTTACCAGTTTCTTGTATATCATGCCAGAGATAATCTCTGCACTTTCAAAGATTTTATATTTATACATTTCTTTCTCCCCCCACAAACAATAGCATTCCAACACACTGCACTGCACCTTGTTTTTTTCACTTAAAAATATCTTGCATATCTTTCTCTATAACTACATGTTGAGCTGTTGCATTCTCTTTATAATTGCATAATATTCCATTATATAAATGTACCATAATGTGACTAGCTCTCGGTGATGGTTCTTTCCATTCTTTTGAAAGTACAAACAAGGCTGCAATAGTTATTTCACTCAAATATGACTATATTTGTAGGAAAGGTGCTTAGGAGTAGAATTCCTAAGTCAAATGGCTTGTTCCTTTTAATTTTTTTGTTTTTTAAATGATTTTTATTTTTTCCATTATAACTGATTTGCAGTGTTCTGTCAATTTCTACTGTACAGCAAACTGACCCAGTACATATATACATATTCTTTTTCTCACGTTATCTTCCATCATGTGACTAGATATAGTTCCCTGTGCTATACAGCAGGATCCCATTGCTTATCCACTCCAAATGCAATAGTTTTCATCTATTACCCCCAAACTCCTAGTCAATCCCACTCCCTCCCCTTCCCCTTTGGCAATCACAAGTCTGTTCTCCAAGTCCATGAGCTTCTTTTCTGTGGAAAGGTTCATTTGTGCTATATATTAGATTTCAGATGTAAGTGATATCATATGGTATTTGTCTTTCTCTTTCTGGTTTACTTCACTTAGTATAAGAGTCTCTAGTTTCATCCATGTTGCTGCAAAAGGCATTATTTTTTCTTTTTTTGGCTGAGTAGTATTCCATTGTTTAATATATTATTTTCAAAATGCCCTCCATAGAGGGAATGCCAATGTATTTTTTCAATTTTATTGTGAAATTACTGACATATAACGTTGTGTAAGTTTAAGGTGTACAACATAATGATTCAATATATGTAATGTATTTTGAAAAAATTACCATAATAAATTTAGTTAACACCCATCACCTCACATTCTTGTGAGAACTTTTAAGATCTACTCTTTTAACAACTTTCAAATATACAGTACAGTATTGTCTGCTATAGTCACTGTGCTGTACATTCATCTCCAGTACTTAAAACTGATAGTTGGTACCTTGTGACAATCTTTACCTATTTCCCCCTCTTCCCACACCCTGCCTCTGGTAACCACCAATCTGTCCTCTGTTTGAATTTACTCAATTTTTTAAAAATTCTACACATAAGTGAGATTATACAGTATTTGTCTTTCTCTGCCTGATTTATTGCATTGAGGATGTACAAATTTAAACTCACACCAGCAAGGCTCAAAAGTGTCTGATTCTCTTGACTGTTCCCCAGAGTACTAGAAGCTTTTTGATATTTGCCAATCTAATAGGTGAAAAATGTTATCTCAAATTTGTTTCATTTGTGTTTCTTTTATAATATGTGAATTTGAGAGGTTTTCTTATGTTTATGAGCCACTATTTTTTTCCTTTTATACAAATTATTCAGTTATACATTTTGCCTACTTTTTCTAGCATATTGTTGATCTGTTCCCTTATTGATTTATAGGAATTATTCATATAGTAAGAAAAGTTGGCTTATCATTTGGGAAAAAATTCCTACCCAAAGCCATAAGCCAAAATGAATTCCATATGTATTTGAAATGTGAAAATAAAAAAGAATAGTATATTGGTTAACATATACATGATTATTGATGGGAGACTTTCTAATATGAACTTAGAGGCAGGGTTCATAAAGGAAAGTAACAATGGATTGTACAATTATCAAAATTTCAAATTTTGTGTAGAGCAAAATTACCAACAAACTGAGTAAGTAAATAACAGCTATATATGTGCATATATCAGAGAGAGAAAGAGAAAGCAAACAGAGAAAGTGGTAAATATAGAGTGCTAATTATACTACTCTTGCAAATTTTTGGTAGGTTTAAATTTTTTTGAAATAAAATATTGAGAGAAAATTAATATTCAAAAAATCAGAGAAGTCCAAATAACCAAAATTTAGAATTAAAAAAACAATTACTACAGCATAATAGGGATTCTTTTATAAATAATTATAAAGTTATATGCAATAAACTGGAAAACTGATAAAATAAAAATGAAAGTAAATAAAAAGTAGCATTTAATAGTAATTAATAAGGAAAACTTGTAGGTGAAAGAACATCAGACAATTCATGAAATAACAAGTACAAATGACTAATAAACTACAAAATAAAACTTTGAAATTTTAACTTTGCCTGTAATCACAAAATGCAAATTGAATGACACACTATTTTCTTGCCAATACCACACTGTTTTGATTATTGTAGCTTTGTAGTACTGTCTGAGGTCTAGAAGGTTTATGTCTCTTGCTTTTTCTTTTCCCTTAGGGGTCCTCTGGAAATTCTGGGTCTTTTACGGTTATGTATAAATTTTAGGATTCTAGTTCTGTGAAAAATGTCAAGGGTAATCTGATCAGGATATCATTAAATCTGTAGATTGCATTGGATAGTATGGCCATTTTAACAATATTAATTATTCTAACCCAAGAGCATGGGATGTCTTCCCATTTGTTGGATCATCTTCAGTTGCCTTTATTAATGTTTTATAGTTCTCAGCATATAAGTCTTTCACCACCTTGGTCAGGTTTATTCCTAAGAATTTTATTTTATTTTACTTTATTTTATTTGATGTGATTATAAAGGGGATTGATTTTTTACATTCCTTTCCTGATATTTCATTGCTACTGTAAAGAAATGCAACTGATTATCTGTATGGTAGTCCTGTATCCTGATATTTTGCTAAATTTGTTTATCAATTCTAGGAGCTTCTGTATTGAGTTTTAGGGTTTCCTATTATACAGTGTCATGTCATCTGCATATAATGACAACATTACCTCTTCCCTCCCAATTTTGATATCTTTTATTTCTTTCTCTTGTCTGATTGCTGTGTCTAGGACTTGCAATACCATGTCGAAAAGAAGTGATGAAAATGGGCATCCTTGTCTTGTTCCAGATTTTAGCAGGAAGGCTTTTACCTTTTCACCATCAAGTATTCCATTGGCTGTGGATTTGCCATAAATACCTTTTATTATGTTGAGATATGTTCCCTCTATACCCACTTGGGTTAGAGTTTTTATCATGAATGGATGGATAATGAATTTATCAAACGCTTTTTCTGCATCTATTGAGATGATCACGTGATTTTTATCTTTTCTTCTGTTGATGTGGTGTATCATATTGATTGTGTATATTGAACCAGTGCTTGTGAACCTGGGATGAATCCAACTTGGTTATGGTGTATGATCTTTTTTATGTATTATTGGATTCAATTTGCTAATATTTTTTGAGAATTTTTACATCTAAAATTTTACATCAAAAATTTTGGCCTGTAATTTTCTTTTGCAATATTATCCTTGTTTTTGGTATCAGGGTGATGGTGGCTTCGCAGAACGTCTTTGGGAGTATTCCCTCCTCTTCAGTCTTTTGGAATAGTCTGAGAGGCTTGGTATAAGTTCTTCTTTGTATGTTTAGTAGAACTGGACTGTGAAGCCATCTGGTTTTGGACTTCTGTTTGCAGGGAAGTTTTGTTTTTTTTAACTACAGATTCAATTTCACTTCTAGTGATTGGTCTGCTTAAATTATCTATTTCCTCTTGATGCAGTTTTGGTGGACTGTCTATGTCTAGAAACCTATCTATTTCCTCTAGATTGTCAAATTTGTTGGTATATAATTGTTCATAGTATTTTCTTATGGTGTTTTGTATTTCTGTGGTATCAGTTGTGAAAGTTATGCATATTATGATCACATTTGTATGGAAAAATTCTGAGAAGATATACACCAAAATGTCAATAGTAATTGACTCTGGATGGTGGAATTTTATTTCCTTTTCTTTACACTTTGTTTATCTATATTTCTTGATTTTTGTAGAATAATAATATACAATATATGAAATAAAATTTATGCTATAGTAATAAACAAATCTTTTTTAAAAATTAATATGAAAAAGTAACAATACCAGGGGAAAAGAGTAAAAAGTCATAAACAGGCAATTTATCAGGTAAACAGTGCAATAGTCAACAATAGGACAAAAAGTACTAAACATTCTAGCAATTAAATTAGTTCAAACAAAAATGATACACCTTTACACTCACCAGATTGGCAAAAACAATCATGGTGGATGTACACAATAGCACTCTGCTACAAAAGGTGGCTATTTCCAATGGTACCAGAATTTTAAAGGGCTTTTGTCAGTAGGGATCAAAAACCTGAAAAACATGCATATCTGTTGTTCCAAGAATTCTACTTCTAAAAAATAATCAGACAATGGTAAAAAGATGTATGTTTAAGAATTTTCAGGGAGTTCCCGTCGTGGTGCAGTGGTTAACCAATCCGACTAGGAACCATGAGGTTGCGGGTTCAGTCCCTGCCCTTGCTCAGTGGGTTAAGGATCCGGCATTGCTGTGAGGTGTGGTGTACATTGCAGACGCGGCTCGGATCTGGCGTTGCTATGGCTCCGGCGTAGGTCAGCAGCTACAGCTCCAATTAGACCCCTAGCCTGGGAACCTCATTATGCGGTGGAAGCAGCCCAAAGAAATAGCAAAAAGACAAAAAAAAAAAAAAAAAAAAAAAAAAAAAAAGAATTTTCAGCAGTGTTGGAGTTTTTTTTTAAGTTTTTAAAATGTCGAAAACTTTATTCAAAATTTTGTAGCTTTTGGAGCTCCTGTTGTGGCTCAGTGGAAATGAATCTGACTAGCATCCATGAGGATGCAGGTTCAATCCCTGGCCTTGCTTATTGGGTTAAGAATCTGGGATTGCTGTGAACTGTGGCATAGGTCACAGACCTGGCTCAGATCCTGCATTGCTATGACTGTGGTGTAGGCCGGTGGCTATCACTCTGATATGACCCCTAGCCTGGGAATCTCCATATGCCATGGGTGCAGCACTAAAAAGGCAAAAAATAAAAAATAAAAAAAGTTTGTAGTTTTCTTCATGACAAAAATTGAAACCTTCTCATTATAATATCTATATAAATCATACTTTAAGATGTATTATTTCTTAAATAAAACAAGTTTGAATTTTAACAAGATATTGGAAATAATCTCAATGATAGACTATGTAAATCCATATTATAATAGAATGCTATGCACCATTAAAATTCTTATTTTTGTGTTACTGACAGAGAGAAAATCATGATATATTTTTAAGTAATAAAAATATCAATTACATATATGCTACAACACAGAAGAACCTTGAAAACACTATGCTAAGTGAAATAAGCCAGAGGCAAAAGGGAAAATATTGTATGATTCCACTTATATGAGATACTTAAAATAGGCAAGTTAATGGAGACAAAAACTAGAATAGAGATTACCCAAAGTTGGGGAAACAGAGGGATAGGGAATTATTATTTAATGGGTAGAGTTTCTTTTGTGGATGATGAAAAAATACTAGAAACAGATAGTGGTGATGGCAGAACAACACTGTAAATGGACCTAGCATCACTAAATTATACACTCAAAAATATTACCAAGCAAAAGACGTTCAAGTTTACAGTCTGAAAAAGCTATTTGCAGTATAATTACAACTATGTGATATTCTGGAAAAAGGCAAAATTACGGAGATGTTAAAATGATCAGTGATCCCCAGAGGTGGGGAGTGGAGAGGTAGGATGAAAAGGTGGAAGACAGAATAATTTTTAGGGTAGTGAAACTATTCTGTATAGTACTATAATGGAGGACACATGTCTTACATATGTCCAAACCCATATAATGTATCCCACCAAGAATAAACTCTAATGTACACTATGGAAAAAATGGTTAATATGGTAAATTTTACATTACATGTATTTTACCACAATTTAAAAAAGCAGATTGCAAATAACCATGTATTTTTGTCTACCATATATGTGTGTTCACTAAAATGTCCAGATGATTAAGCTGGACAGTTTATCACAATGTAAACAGTATTCTATGTCAGATGGTGACTTTATGGGTGATTTTATTTTACTATTCCTATCTACATTTGTCCATACTTTTTTGCTTTTATGAATGTGCAATAGCTGTGTAAAAATATTTTTAAACACAAAAGTTATCAGAAGTATCTAAGGGGTGAAAGTGCAGAGTCAGAAAGCAGAAATCTTTAGAAGAGTGGGAGAAATAACCAAATATAACTCTTAGTAAACTTACATGTCCCAAACAATAAAGATTACTCTGTACTAGCATTTGGAAATAAGTTCTGCATTACATGTTTAAAGAATCTTTATTAACCTATATAAATCTTTCAAAGTTAAGCTTTAAGGTTTTATTTCCTTTACTCTAAAAGGTTCAGGACAGGAAGTTTTTGGTATAGACCTTTACTGTTACTTAAGATCATCTCCATTTCATCTGAAGATTTCTGTTTTGCTTTAAAATAGATATCTCCAAAAATTTAACAGATACATATTTATGACCTTTTTGGTTTTTAAAGTAGATGTTGCATTGACCTGAAAATGACACATATCAATTCACTGCAAATTAAAATTTAGTAGAGATGGGAGGAAATAATGTCGCACATTCATTCATTCAGCCAGTCAATATTTGTTGAATACCTAGTATAGCAGTAAACAAAACAGACTTAAGGTTTGCTTTCATGAAAAAAATGAAACTTAACTGAGATGGCAAGAATAAGCAGGAATAATAATAGGTGAACAACCAGGGGAAACATTACTCCAGGAAGAGTGGCTAGTGTCTGCAAATTTCCAGAAGCAAGAAAAAGCTTGAAATGATTCAAGACCTAGTAGTAAGTGAGGAAGAATATAACTAGAGTGTAGGAAGGGAACAAGGAGGAAAATGAAGGAAAATGAAGATGGAGAAAGTGCAGCCAGGTCACGTAAAGCCTTGTAGGCATAATAAAACTCTTAAGCTCAATCAGAAGCCACTGCAGGGAATGACGTAATCAATTGTACCTTTTAAAAAGGTCACTTTTCAAAACTTCCCTTGCAATAATTATAGTGACTAATTTTTATGAGGGTACTTGAAAGTTATCTTTCCACATCCTGTTGGGTAGATATCATTTTTTTTTTCATTTTACTTAGGAAGAAACCTAAGTTCAAAAAATGTCAAGTGAACTTAATAAGATCATGTAGTTAAGGGGCACAATCAGAACTCTAGTTGAGGTCTTCTGACTCCAAGTCTTATACTCTCTATTGCCCTACTTTGGATACCAATCATATCACTAGTATTCAACCAGCTACATTATCTTTTCATTAGCTTTGGAACTCTAATATTAAAGGCAGGACAAGACAACTCTTTGAGATCCACTTAATTTTTTTTTTTTTTGGTTAGGAAAATAAAAGCCCCATGGATCTGGAGAAAAAGTTGAGTGTTCCACTTAGGGGAAATTACACTAATAGTAGATTATTTGTACAAGATGAACTGCGCTCAATATGGCTAATGCTGTTTTCAAGAAATCTGATTATGGGACATGAAAAATACAATAAAACCAAACAGAAGAAGATTAAGGTAGATGCACCTCAAATAGGGTACAAGAATTAATGCAAGTAAACACTGCAAAATAAAAAGCACTCACCAGTAATTCAGATGTAACCAATTATTAGAGAATGTTTTCCATAGAAATGGTATTAATGGGAACTATAGCTAAACAAAAAGATACATTTTCAAAAACATACACAAAACTATGGAGCATGATTTGGGTACATACAGATAAGTACTATTTATCAGCAAGGCCATATCTACCTATAAGTGCACAATGAATGAACTGAAGCCAAGCCAATCCATTTATTTTGGTTATCTTCCTGACTGATGTGGAGAGCCAAATGATTAACTGAACCAGAGCAATCAGCATCAATCTTGAGGATAACTAGAATGAACAAAGTGGCTGTACCTAACTCTACAAGTCAAAAAGTCAAGTGAACAAGTGCTTGTATAAAACTGACTATACACCCAGAAATGTTCTAGATTCTGTGGGGCTAGAGTTAGAAGACATAATCTACCCTAAATGAACTTATAATTTTGTTTGGGTCGCAAATTCTAAATATATAAACCAACAAAGTAGTATAAACCCAAGTATATGGTACACAATAGGGTACATGCTATATGGCTTCAGAGATCAGCATGAGACAGAATAAGCAAAATTAAATTGGGCATCAAAGAAAACATTTGAATTGCTGAAGAGAAAGAGAGGAAAACTGTAGCACACATTTTCTGAGTGCCTCCCCCTAAAAATCTATTTCTCCCTTCTCCTTGCAATAGTACTGAATTCTTATTTGGGAAACCATTCCCTCAGCAACTCTCAGCCAAGTGCTTTAGGCAGAATTGACTCTAGCTCCAGGTGTGCATGATAATTGCATTAAGTCAGGAGGATATTCTATCCTCCTGGCACTGGTGACTGCCTTAGGGATGGGTGTGTAATCCAAGCCTAAATGAATTACTCCATCTTATTCCTCTGGGCCCAGTAATTAATATAAAAGTAGATACTTAAAGGCTCCTATAAGAGTAAACTTCTGTGCATTTTCTGAGAATGCAGGACACAGATTTCTCTTCTACTGGATACCACATTATGAATATTTGAAGCTTCTAGCCATTTAAAACCAAACCACACATGTGTGGCAGGGCAACCTTGAAAGTGCCAAAGATCTATTATGTGGACACCATTGAAAGCAGAGTAGAAGGGATTCAGAGTAAACCTGGATCCTTATTAACATTACTAAACTGCTAGATCAATCCTTGCCTGAAGCCAGAATTAGCTCTGGATATTTTAGTTATACGAGCTAGTAAGTTCTCTTTATTTGCGTGAAATCAGGTTTGTACAGCCAGTCACCTGACTAGAGCAAAGGATTCACTTTGGCGAATAGTGGGCAATCATACTGGACAATGAAGGGAACCCACACTGTAGAGAAACTTGAGTAATAGAGATAAGATCTGGGATATGATATGATAGGCAATTAAAAATCATGACTCATTTTTTTAAAAAAAAGAAAAAGACAAATACCATATGATATCACTTATATCATATAAGTGATATAAGTGATAAGGTTCATTTGTGAACCTATCTACAGAAAAGAAACAAACTCATGGACATGGAGAACAGGCTTGTGGTTGCCAAGGGAGGGGGAAGAAGTGGGATGGATTGGGAGTTTGGGGTTAGTAGATGCAAACTATTGCATTTGGAGTGGATAAGCAATGGGATCCCGCCATATAGAACAGTGAACCATATCTAGTCACTTGTGATGGAACATGATGGAGGATAATGTGAGAAAAAGAATATATATATATATCACTGGGTCACTTTGCTATATAGCAGGAATTGACAGAACATTATAAATCAACTATAATAAAAAAAATTTTTTAAACATGGGATAAGGTTAGGGGGAAAAAAGCAATTATGTGAACAAAGTGGTGTCCTAGGAATACCGATCAGACCAAAGTGAAGATGATGGATTGCAGTGCAAAGAACAAGAGGACAGAAGGGAAATCCTTAGGCTTAAAGTGAGGGCCTGGCCTATAGTGGTGATAATAGGACTACAGAGGAAAGGACAGAGGAGATGAAATAAAATATCTTGATCAATAACATGAGTTCTGGAGCCTACCTGAGTTAGAACCTGGAATCTGCTATTGCAACTCAAACCCTATGTTACCCTATTTTGGATACCAATCATATCACTTCTATCCAATTAGTCACATCATTTCATTAGCATTTGCAACTTTAATCTTGGAAAGACTACAAATCTTTCAATAAATTACTTAGCATTTCTGCCCCTCAATTTTCTCTGTTGTGAAATGGGAATAAAAGTAGTACCTCCATTTTGAGGTTGTCATTATGATTAAATGTGGAAAATATGCAGAGAGTACAGCACATAGTAATATTCAATACATGTTAACTATCATTCAAACACTTTCCCAAAGTAGAATCTATAGTACCTGGTAACGACTGAAGGAAATAAACAAAAAACAAAAGCAAAGAGGACTAGATTAGGACACATATTCTAGCTCTAGGTATGTCACACTAGCTGTAGTGAACTTGAGCAACTTAGTCACTTGGGGGATTCTGATTATTCATCTGTAAAAATATGTATTTGGATTAGATGATCTCTAGGCTGTATTCAGGTATAATATTTTATGAGACTATGAAATCTAAGTTGTAAAAACACATATATAGTATTATATATGAGATATATGAAATGTAGCATGTTACTATTATATATCATATTATATATAGCATTATTATGTTATGTTCATATATTTTTATGTAGTTACATAGTAAAATTTTACATAACATTTTAAATGCATTAATTAATTTAATCCTTTCAACAACTCTGTGGGGTGGACCATTTTATAGACAAGGAAATTGTGGCCCAGAATGTTTAAATGACTTTTTCGAGGATGTATATAGTTAAAGCTGGGGCCCAAAGACTGACCTTTGGACTTGGAATGAACACCACATTTAATATGGCTTGCTACCTTCAATTTTAAATGCCAGGATTAGCATGGGAGATAAAGCATCCTGAAAAGTGTTGTGTGTTTACATTAAGTTCAAAGAACTCTTAACCCTCATAGAATAGGCTTATTTTCTCAGTAAATATGGAGAAGTAGCAGATACAAACAGCATCAAAGTGCTTCTAAATTATTGTAGAATATTCCCATTTCCATAAAGACAGTTAGTGTGGTACTCAGGAGGGAAAAAAGCCTTAAAGGTGGACTTGAATAGAAAAAAGACCCTTAGATGTAATCCCAGCATGGATTGCTACAGCGTCCTATATGTGGAGTGTATGTCTCCAGGATAGGTTACTACCAAGTGGTGTTAGTAGATTATATCACAGAGTGCATAGATAGCCATACCTTTGATAACAATGAAGGTTATATGACAGCATGAAGCCATGTTACCCACATGGCTAACATATGCCAGGCAAACCTCAAGTGATGGCAGGTGGAAAAGCCAGTAGTCATTGTATAATTAAATACAAAGACTTAAGAAAGTTTAGACTTGGAGGAAAAGTTGATAGCCCAAGACCAGAAACTCAAGGCCAAAATTTCTATGTTGCTATTTTCTTTAAAAAACATCAGTTCCATGCAGAGAAATTAAGAGTGGACACTCCAAATTCTTTCTAAATCAGAAAAACTTTTTAAACAATTCTTTAATACAGGAAGGAAGGCCGGGTTCCTCTTGAACAAAATGTCATCATGAATCTTGTACTAAAAGGAAAGGACATGAAGCAAGCTAGTAGAAAAGTATACTATTCAGACAGATGTAGATGCCACTAGAGTAAAAGAAATAGGTCAGGGCAATGACAGTGGTATAAAGAAAATGAAGACAATTTACAATGCCAATTTCTTTCTTTCTTTCTTTCTTTCTTTCTTTCTTTCTTTCTTTCTTTCTTTCTTTCTTTCTTTCTTTCTTTCTTTCTGTCTCTCTGTCTGTCTATCTGTCTTTTTAGGGCTGCACTCACAGCATATGGATGTTCCCAGGTAATGCCAGATCTTTAACACACTTTACAAGGCCATGGATTGAACCTGCATCCTTGTGTATACTAGTCAGATTTGTTTCTGCTGAGCCACAACAGGAACTCCAATGCCAACTTCTTAAATACACAATTAACATGTATAGGAAGTGTTTAAAATAAGTAAGAATACAATGTATGTACATATATTTTTATATTCTTTCTAGAAGCCTTAAAAAGGAAAATAGCTGAAATGGAATGTAGAACAGCATGGAAAGGTATATAACTAGCCTTTAACCAATTTGATAGAAGGAGGAATACCAACCATTTACAATGCCAAATTACACTTAAATTACAGAAAGGTCCAACTTAAGCTGATTGGGAATTATACTTCTGTGTGAATAAGATCAGCATACATAGGATAAGCATAGAATATTCAGACAAAGAAAGGGCAATACAAACTTTGTGAGTACAAAGATACCATTTCTAAAATGTAAAATGCATTAATAAAATTAGTAGCCTATGTCTACTTTACAGAAGACTTGACAAGAATATTTGGGAATAATTTTGCCCCCCAAAATAGAAATTAGTCAAGGCTATACTTCTGGAGGTTTTTAGTTATTCACAAATAAATTCATCACACATTTCATTGAGATGAAATAGAGAATTTAGGTTTGCAAAACACAAATGATCACTTCTTATAATGAGATTTTTTATGACTCTAAAAAAAGAATATGAATTTGAAAGACCAAAAATATCCATAAGAACTATTGGGTAACAGTAATTAACTTATAAGTCACTAGGTTATTCGGTTTTAGGAAAGAGTAATGATAAAATGTAGGTATTACACCAATTTTTAAAATATACCTTTACAAATCAAAATCTTTTTTATTAAAGTATAGTTGATTTACAATGTTGTGCCAGTTTATCCTGTACAGCAAAATGACACACATATATATATTCTTTGTCTCATATTATCTTCCATCATGTTCTATCCCCAAAAAATGGATATAGTTCCCTGTGCTATACAGTAGGGTCTCATTGCTTATCCATTCTACGTGTGATAGACTCCCGGTCCTAAACTCCCGGTCCATCCCATTCTCTCCTCCTCCCCTCCCCTTCCCCCTTGGCAACCACAATTTTGTGTTCTGTGTCTGAGTCTGTTTCTGTTGTGTAGATAGGTTCATTTATGCCAAATTTCTTTTAAATCACTTAAAAAGACCAACAATCAATGAAAACTATAAGAATTTGTTGAAAGAAATCAAAGAAGACAAAAACAAATGGAAGGACATCCTGTGTTCATGGATCAGAAGAACAAATATTATTAAAATTTCTACACTATCCAAAGCCATCTATAGAGCCAGTATAATTCACCTCAGAATTCTGATGGATTTTTTTCACAGAAATAGAAAGAAATCAATCCTAAAATTTGTATGGAATCACACAAGATTCTGCTTAGTGAAAGCAATCATGAGAAAGACAAAACCAGAGTCATCACACCTTGTGATTTCAAACTATACTACAAACTACAGTAGTTAAAACAGTAAGGTGCTGGCATAAAAATAGACATACAGACCAGTGGAAGAGAATAGAGAGCCCAGAATTACTTGTATATAATGACCTGCATACACAGTCAGTGAATATTTGATAAGGAGCTAAGAATATCCAACAAGGACAGGACAGCCTCTTCAAGAGATAGTGTTGAGAAAATTAGATAACTAGATGCAGAAAAATGAGATTTGACTCCTTTCTTACACTATTCACAAAAATTAACTTGAAATGGATCAAAAACTTAAACATAAGACCTGATACTGTAAAATTCCTAATAGAAAACATAAAGAAGAAACTCCTTGATGTTAGTCTTGGCAATGACTTGTTTTGTTTTGTTTTAGGGCTGCACCCGCAGCATATGGATATAGAGGTTGCCAGGCTACACCACAGCAACGCACCAGATCCGAGCCACGTCTGCGACCTACACCACAGCTCATGGCAACGCCAGATCCTTAACCCACTGTGCGAGGCCAGGGATCGAACCCGCCACCTCATGGTTCCTAGTCTGATTCATTTCCACTGCACCATGACAGGAACTCCCGGCAATGACTTTTTGGATATGACACCAAGAGCACAAACAACAGAAGCAAAAAATTATCAAGTGAGACTACATCAAACTTAAAAGTTTCTACAAAACAAATACAGACACAGACATGGAGAGCAGGCTTGTGGTTGCCAAGGAGAAGTGGGGAGGGAGTGGGATGGACTGGGAGTATGGGGTTAGCACGTGCAAACTATTACATTTAAAATGGATTGCATTTGGAAGTTCCTACTGTATGTATGGCACAGGGAGACATATCTGATATCATGGGATAGACCATGATGGAAAATAATATTTAAAAAAGAATCTATATGTATTTGTATGACTGAGTCATTTTGCTATACAGCAGAAATTGGCACAAAATTGTAAATCAACTATGCTCAATAAAAATTTAAAAGGAAAAAAAAGTTTCTGTACTGCAAATGAACAAAATGAAAAGGCAATGTCTGGAATGGGGAAAAAAAGTATTTGCAAACCATGTATCAGATAAGGGACTAATATACATATTTTATAAAAACTCATACAACTCAATAATAAACAACAAAATCAAGTTTCAAAATGGCAGAGGAACTAAACAGACATTTTCCAAAAAAAGACATACAAATGACCAACAAGGACATAAAAAAGTGCTCAACATCACTAATCATAACACAAATTAAAAATGGTGAGACATATCATAAGGCACAGCTAACAAGGTTCATGTTGGGAAGTGGAACTTAGGAATGTGGAATGGGTGTGTTAGATAAACGCTTTTGTTTTCATTAAAATCTCTGTACACAGTTGATTTCAAATAAAATTAAGATGAATAAAAAAAAACACAATAAGATATCAATCACCTCACACCTGTCAGAACGACTATCACCAAAAATACAAGAGACAAGGGTGTTGAGAACAGGGAATTGTAATGCACTGTTTGTGGGATTATAAACTGGTGCAGCCACCACGGAGGATAGTATGGAGGTGCCTCAAAAAGTTAAAAATAGAATCACCACATGATGCACCAATCCCACTTCTGGGTATATATCCAAAGGAAACAGAAGCAGGTTATCTAAGAGATACATGCACTTCCATGTTTACTGCAGCATTATTCACAATAACCAAGATATGGAAATAACCTTTGTCCATCAATGGATGAATGAATAAAGATGATGTGTTATGTTATATATATATAACATTGTGATATATACATATTGTAGACACATATATATGCATTTTATACATACACAGTGGAATACTATTCAGCCATGAGGACATTATACTAGGTAAGACAAGTCAGACAGAGAAAGACAAACATTCTGATACCTCTTGTATGTGAAATCTAAAAAAAATCCCGAACTTGAAATAACAGAGAGTTGCATGGTGGATACTATGAAGCTAGGGGGTAAGGGAATGAAGAGCATTTAAGGGTACAAAGTAGCAACTAGTAGATAACTAAGTCCTGGAGTTCTCATACACAGAAGAGTGATTATAGACAACAAAACTATATTATAAACATTAACCTGGCTAAGGGACTACATCTTAATTGTTCCCACTAATTGAAAAAAATGACAATCATATGACTTAATGCTACTTTGTCAATCATATGGTAATATAAATGTTTCAAAACAATATGTTGTACATCTTACACGATGTTATAGGTCGATTACATTTCTATTTTAAAAAGACCAAAAATGTGTACAGTGGACCAAAAACAATTTAGAAATCAAAAAACCTCTCTAAGATCACCAAAGCTATATGACAAAGTAAAAGAGGCTTAGAGAGGTGGTAGGGAATAGAGGAGAATATATTTTTCAAAGATGAAGAAAAAAACTCCCTTCATGAAAGGAACAGAAAATCTCTAAATGTGCACCTGATGAAGAAAAATAATAATGCTAACTTCAAGAATCACCCTATAAGACATTCCTAAACAGATATTAAAATATTTTTAAAGATACCAAAATAAGGGAGTTCCTGTCATGGTGCAGCAGAAGCAAATCTGACTAGGAACCATGAGGATGCAAGTTTGATCCCTGGCCTTGCTCAGTGGGTTAAGGATCCAGCATTGCCGTGAGCTGTGGTGTAGGTCACAGACACGGCTCAGATCTGGCATTGCTGTGGCTGTGGTGGAGGCTGGCAGCTACAGTTCCGATTCGACCCCTAGCCTGGGAACCTCCATATGCTGCAGGTACGGCCCTAAAAAGTACACACACACACAAAAGGTACCAAAATAAGGAGTAAGCTAGAGAATCAGTGGGCTCACCTTATGATCAGGCCAAAAGTATAAGCAAGCATGAAAGAGTGGTAACAGAGAGACCCCCTGAGGCTTTTTTTTCTTTACCATGGACTCCATGAAGGAGAATCCTGAATCTAAATGAAATGTGAAGTAATGAAATCAGAAATATTAGATCATAAACAGGCAGGCAGAGTTATAGATATAGATGGTAAATTATACACATATCAATGTACCATTTACTCAAAGTTTTAAAGGAACTCAAAGGTGAAATAGAACAGTAACGTCAAGTGGCAATATGTTGCCAAAACAGAAAGATTTTCAAGATGACCTATATCTACTAGGATTACAAACCCCAGAAAACTTCCTTTGAGGATTTACTTCCATAGTCAGCCACCTGCTAGAATAAACAGCACAAGGTTGGATCCTGAAATAAGCATCATATGGTGGGGAGTGAGAAAAAAAGTGGCATTTATGTTTCAGATGCTATAGAAGTCAAATAAGGCCCCCTTCTCTTTCTTCACCCCTACCCTAATTTAGCGATGCCTCTATCAGAATGTATTCATCTAATAGAACTGATACTCTCAGGTAAACTTCAGGAGACAAAATATTCTGAAAAATTAAAATAAAGTCTACCAGAGTTCCCTTCATGGCTCAGCGATTAACAAGCCCGACTAGAATCCATGAGGATGCGAGTTCAATCCCTGGCCTTGCTCAGTGGGTTAAGGATCTGGCATTGCCATGAACTGTGGTGTAGATCACAGATGCAGTCGGATCCTGCATTGCTCTGGCTCTGGCGAACGTAGGCTCGCAGCTGCAGCTCCAATTCAACACCTAGCCTGGGAACCTCCATATGCCGTGGGTGCAACCCTAAAAGTCAAAAATAAGATAAAATAAAATAAAACTCTACCAAGATGAAAAACTCTGTCAGCTTTTGGGTTTTTGCGCAAAAAAAAAAAAAAAAAAAAAAAAAGTTTTTCTGGCAAGATTTGCCTGAAGAGGAAAGACTCTCCTCATACAGAAGGGTTTTGGAATGAGCAGGAATCACAGCCCCCAAACAAGAGTGATCTCACACCAGTCAGAATGGCCATTATTAATAAGTCCACAAATAACAAGTGCTGGAGGGGCTGTGGAGAAAAGGGAACCCTCCTGCACTGCTGGTGGGAATGTAAACTGGTACAGCCACTATGGAGAACAGTTTGCAGATACCTTAGAAATATATCCATAGAACTTCCGTATGACCCCGCAATCCCACTCTTGGGCATATATCCAGACAAAACTCTACTTAAAAGAGAGACACATGCACCCGCATGTTCATTGCAGCACTATTCACAATAGCCAGGACATGGAAACAACCTAAATGTCCATCAACAGATGATTGGATTGGGAAGATGTGGTATATATACACAATGGAATACTACTCAGCCATAAAAAAGAACGACATAATGCCATTTGCAGCAACATGGATGGAACTAGAGAGTCTCATACTGAGTGAAATGAGCCAGAAAGACAAAGACAAATACCATATGATATCACTTATAACTGGAATCTAATATCCAGCACAAATGAACGTCTCCTCAGAAAAGAAAAACATGGACTTGGAGAAGAGACTTGTGGCTGCCTGATGGGAGGGGGAGGGAGTGGGAGGGATCGGGAGCTTGGGCTTATCAGACACAACTTAGAATAGATTTACAAGGAGATCCTGCTGAATAGCATTGAGAACTTTGTCTAGATACTCATGTTGCAACAGAACAAAGGGTGGGGGAAAAACTGTAATTGTAATGTATACATGTAAGGATAACTTGATCTCCTTGCTGTACAGTGGGAAAATAAAAAAAAATTAAAAAAAAAAAGAGTGATCTTGCCAAAGCAGAGTGTCAACACAGATTCTGAAATCTCTCATGGATTGGAAATCCACATCGTTCTGGAGTTTTATCCCAGTATTATTTCATCAGATAAATAGAGCAGCAAAATATCAGTAAAATTACTTGTTATAATTTTAAGAAGTAAATAACACTATTTCCAAATAAGAGCATGCCATTTCTGTTTATATTCACATTTCTATTTCTTTCTTTTAACTCACAGTTGACCATTAGAGATATTTTCCATAAAAATACTTCTCATAATTCTGCTTCTTGTTTTAGTTATCAAAATACAGCATTTATTAGATAGCGTCCTTCTTATGAATTTTTAAAAAACATTTCTCAGACTTAACCAGCTTTTGACTCTTTTGTGCCAAACCATACTTTTCAAAAATTGAACTTTTACAGCAGGATCACTGTAGGTTCATGCAGTTTTAAGAAATAATACAGAAATAAGGTAAATACATAACTTTATTCAATTTTCCCCAAATATAATACCATATCACAACCAGGATTTTGACATTAATACAATCCTCTAATCTTGTTCAGATTTCATCAGTTTGATTTGTACAGTTCCATCACCATAAACATCACACGTTATTATTTTATAACCACAGCCACTTCCCTTGTGTGTCCTTAACCCCTGACAACCACTAATCTGTTCTCCATCTTTTATAATTTTGTAATTTTAAGCACATTACAGGCATACCTCAGATACATTATAGATTCAGTTCTGCATCGCAGCAATAAAGTGAGGATTGCAGGTAAGCGACTCACACAATTTTTTTGCTTTTCCAATGCATATAAAAGTTATACTTACACTATACTGCAGTCCGTTATGTGTGCAATAGCATTATACCTAAAAACAATGTAAATACATTAATCAAAAATATTTTATTGCTAGAAAATGCTAGGTATCATCTGAACCTTCAGCCAGCTACAGTCTTTTTGTTGGTGGAGGATCATGCCTTGATTTTGATGGCTGCTGAGTAATCAGGGTGGTGTTTGCTGAAGGTTGGCGTGGCTGTGGCTATTTCTTAAAATAAGACAGTGAAAGTCTGCCACATCAATTGACTCTTCCTTTCAGGAACAATTCCTCTGTAGCATACGTTGCTGTTTGACAGCACTTTACCCAGAGTAGAACTCCTTTCAAAATTGAAGTTAATCCTCTCAAACCTTGATACTCCCTTATTTTAAAAATGTATGTAATATTCTAAATCCTTTGTTGTCATTTCAACTACCTGCACTGCATCTTCACCAGGAGTAACGTCTTTGTTCGTGAAAAAACATTGATCTGTGTATTTCTCTGTACTTCGCCTCATTTTGATATCAAAGTAACACTTGCCTTATAAAATAAGTTGAAAACTTCTGTTTTATGTAAATTTTTTGTATACAATTGCTGTTAATTCTTTAAGGGCATAGCTATCTGGGCCTGGGGATTTCTTTTCCAGGAGCTTATGAATAACAAATTCAATTTCTTTAATTTTTATAGGACTATTTATGCTAACTATTTCATCTTGGTTCCGTTTTGGTAATGTGTGCTATTCAAGCAATTGGTACATGGAGTTCCCATCGTGGCTTAGCGGAAACAAATCTGACTGCTATCCATGAGGACGCAGGTTCGATCCCTGGCCTCGCTCAGTGGGTTAAGGATCTGGCATTGCCGTGAGCTGTGGTGTTGGCTGCAGACACAGCTCAGATCCCGTGGTTGCTGCGGCTATGCCTATGGCTGGCAGCCACAGCTCCAATTCGAACCCTAACATAGTAACCTCATATGAATTCAGCCCTAAAAAAACACACAAACAAAAAGGAATTGGCCCATTTATTCTAAGTCATTAAATTTATGTGCATAAAGTTACTCATAATATTCCCTTAGTGTCTTTTTTTTTTAAATAACTCGGTCATAATGAAAAACATTTATTACATGAATACTTCCAATGATCTTAATATTTTTTCTAGTTCTTCATAATTTTCTAGTTCAAATGTCTATATTTGCTTGAAATACATTTTCAAGATTTTCACAGTTTCTTGTGAAAATATGTATATTTTTATGTGTAAAATGTTTATTTTAATAGCTGTATGATCTCTTTCAGGACTGATATTGGTGGTTTATGACTTCTCTTTCTATTTTTGTCATTTTTGCTGGAGATATGTCAATTGTATTGATATTCTTGAAGAACCAGCTTTGGATTCATATATATATTCTTGTTTTATTTATTATTTTCAATTTAATTTATTTCTACTTATATCTTTATTTCTCCCTTCTGCTTGCTTTAACTCTTCTTTTTTCAAAATTTCAAGTCAGTAATCCAAGTTTCAAATCAGTAATCCAAGTTTCAAGACAAAAGGGAAACTGATCTTGAAACCTGGATTACTGATTTGAAACTCTTCTTCTCTATGTTACAGCATTTAGTTCTATGAATTTCCCTCCTGGTATTGTTTCACCTGCATACTGCATATTTTCATGTTTTTTTTCATTAAGTTCTATGCATTTTAAAATTTCTTTTAAAGCTTCTTCTTTGACCCATGGATTATACAGAAGTGTGTTATTTAATTTTTAATGTTTGAATATTTTTTATTAGTTTTCTGTTACTGTTACAGTTTCTAGTTTATGTTATAAAGAACATACTCTGTAGAATTTCAATTCTTTTCAATTTGTTGAGATTTGTTTTATGGTCAAGGATATGGATTGACTGGGTCCCCTGAAACTTCATATGTTGAAGCCCTAATCCCTGATGTCTCCGTATCTGGAAATAAGGCCTCTAAGGAAGTAATTAAGTGAAGTCATAAAGGTGGGGTCTTGATCTGATAGAGTTTGTCCTTATAAGAAGAGATACCGAAGAACTCACGCTCCCTTTTCTGTGCCTACACAGAGGAAAGGCCATGTGAAGACAAGGAGAAGGTGGCTGTCTGTAAGCAGGAAGAGAGGTATCACCATATATTGAATTTGTCAGAACCTTGATCTTGGATTTCTAGCCTCCAGGACTATGAGAAAATAAAATTTCTGTTTTTCTTAAGCCACTCCTCAGTCTGTAATATTTTGTTATGATAGCACAAAGACTAATGCATGGTCTATCTTGATGAATGTTCCATGAGTGCTTGAAAACATGTGCATTCTGCTGTTGTTGGGTGGAGTGTTCTATAAATGCCAATTAGGTCTTATTGGTTGATGGTTTTGTTTTTAGTTATTCTATATCTTTGCTATTTTCCAGTTGCTGACAGTGGGGTGTTGTAATCCCCAACTATAATTTTAGCTTTCTCTATTTCTTTCTTTAGCTTTATCAGGTTTTTAAAATGTATTTTTGGTGAGTTCCCATCGTGGCGCAGCAGAAACGAATCCGACTAGAAACCATGAGGTTGTGGGTTCAATCCCTGGCCTCGCTCAGTGGGCTAAAGGATCTGGTGTTGCCGTGAGCTGTGGTGTAGGTCACAGAGGCCGCTTGGGTCTGGCGTTGCTGTGGCTCTGGTGTAGGCCGGCAGCTAGCTGTAGCTCTGATTCGACCCCTAGCCTGGGAACCTGCAGCCCTAAAAATACAAAAAAAAATGTATTTTTGAAGCTCTATTGTTTGATACATATACATTTAAGATCACTATAACTTATTGGTGATTGACTCTTTTATCATTACATAATATCTCTTTGGCACCAGTCGTTTATTTTTGCTCTAGAGCCACTCTATCAATATTAACATAGACACTCTTATTTTTAAAATTATTGTTACCATGTATATCATTTTCCATCCTTTAACTTTAACCATACCTCTGATGATGGATTTTAAGTGAATTTCCTGTAGACAGACATTTTTAGCTCATAGCTTAAATCCATTCTGTGAGCTCTTTTAATTAGTATAGTTAAACCACTTATATTTAACGTAATTGTTGCTCTATTGGGGCTTGTTGGCCTTGTATCATTAGTTTTCTGTTTCTTTCTGTTGTTTCTCCTCTCTTGCCTTCCTGTAGGTTACTTGAATGTTTTTTCAGGATTCATTTTACATTTCACTTTGTATAGATTTCTAGGGGTTGCTGTAGGTATTACAAAATGTAATACATAATAAAATATACATAGTTTATCATAGCCTGCTAGTATCCATGCTTTACTACTTTGAAAGAAGTACTGAAACATTCCTTTTACTCTCACACATTTAAAATATCACTGTCTCAAGTTTTTCCTCTACATACATATTGAGTATTACAATAGATGTTAGAATTTTTGCTTCAACAATCAGATATGACTTATAAAACTTATGAGGGGAAGGACAGTATATTATATACCCATATTTTATCAATGTATTTATTCTTTTTTTTAGGGCCACACATGCAGCAAATGGAAGTTCCCAGGCTAGGGGTCGAATCAAAGCTGCAGCTGGCAGCCTACACCAGAGCCACAGCAATGCCAAATCCAAGCCACATCTGTGACCTACACTACAGCTCATGGCAACACGGGATCCTTAACCCACTGAGTGAGGCCAGAGATTGAACCCACAACCTCATGGATACTAGTCGGGTTCATTACTGCTGAGCCACAACAGAAACTCCCAAATTACTTATTCTTATTTCCTTTGGGAGTTTCCAAGTCTTCCTCTGCTATAATTTCCTTCTGTTTGAAGAGTTTTCCCAATCATTTGTTTTTATTATAGCTGATTTACAATGTTCTGTCAATTTCTTCTATACAGCAAAGTGACCCAGTTATACATATATGAACATTCTTTTTTCATGTAATCCTCCATCATGTTCTGTCATAAGTGATTGGATATAGTTCCTTGTGCTATATGGCAGAATCTTATTGCTTATCCATTCCAAAAGTAATAGTTTGCATCTACTAACCCCAAACTCCCAGTCCATCTCACTCCCTTCCACTCCCCCTTGGAAACCACAAGTCTGTTCTCCATGTCCGTGAGTTTGTTTCTTTTCTGTAGATAGGTTCATTTGTGCCGTATATTAGATTCCAGATATAAGTGATATCATATGGTATTTGTCTTTCTCTTTCTGACTTACTTTACTTAGTATTAGAGTCTCTAATTCCATCCATGTTGCGGCAAAAGGCATGATTTTGTTCTTTTTTATGGTTAAGTAGTATTCCAGTGTGTATATGTACCACATCTTCTTAATCCATTCATCTGTTGATGGAGAGTCAGGTTGTTTCTATGTCTTGGCTATTGTGAATAGTACTGTGATGAACATAGGGGTGCATGTATCTTTTTCAGTGAAATTTTTGTCTGGATATATGCCAGGAGTGGGATTGCTGGATCATATGGTAGTTCTATACTTAGTTTTCTGAGGTACCTCCATACTATTTCCCTAGTGGTTGTACCAATTTATATTCCCACCAACAGTGGAGGAGGGTACCTTTTTCTCCTCACCCTCTCCAGCATTTGTTATTTGTAGACTTATTAATGATAGCCATTCTGACTGTGTGAGGTGGTACCTCATTGCAGCTTTGATTTGCAATTCCCTAATAATTATTGATGTTGAGCATTTTTTCATGTGCCTGTTACTTTGGGAAGGTCTTCTAATAATAAATTCACTTGACTTCCCTTTGTCTGAGAATGTCTTTATTTATTTCCATGTCATACATGAAGAATAGATATAAGTTTGGGGGTAGTTTTTTTTCACCACTTGAAAATGTTGTTCCTGTTTGAAAATGTGCCTCCTTCTCTTTGTTTCCATTATTTCAGATGAAAAATCCTCTGCCATTCAAATAAGTATTCTCTCTGGTTGCTTTGAATTTTTTTTTCTGTCTTTAGTTTTCATATGTTTACATGTACCTTAGCATAGATTTCTTTGGGTTTATCCTATTGGAGCTTCACTCAACTCTTAAATCTGTAGGCTTACGCCTTTTGACAAATTTGGGAAGTTTTAAGCCACCACTTGTGCAATACTTTTTAAGCCCTTCATTATTTTTCTTTTTTTCTCCTTCTGGGATTCACAAGCACTTTGAGATTTGTAAATGTTAATTTTTTTGTAATTTTCCCATAGTCCCCCGTGGGGTTTTTTCATCTGTTTGTTTGTTTTTTGGTCAGGATGTCTTCTCTCCATTGTTCAGACTGGGTAAATTCTATTTATCTCCTCTCCAGTTCAGATTATATTTTCTACATAGTCACTCTTATTAGTCATCTCATCAAATGAGTTTTTGTTATAATATTTTTAGTTCTATCATTTCTATTTGCTCCTTTCTATAACTTCTCTTCCTTTGCTGAGATTTTTCTTGTTTTAATTTGTTTTGAGACAATTTATAACTACTCATTGAAGAAATCTGCAGCTTTAAAATGTTTGTCAGGTCGTTCCAACTTCTAATTCATCTTAGTGTTCCCATCATTTTTTTTTCATTCCAGTTGTGATTTTTTCCCTGGCCCTTGGCATGATGTGTGATTTTTTTATCATATTTTGTATATTTTAGATGTTAGGAGATTCTTGATCCTACATAAATCTTTGAATTTAGCAAGCAGTCACCTTGTTTAGGTTTATCAGGCAGATTATTTACTTTTGTGACCTGTAGTTCCAGTGACAATTGAGATTTGTGAGTTCTTATGGTGCTATTTTGGTTTTTCTTTCTTCTGCGCCTGCTTGAGCTCCTGCTGGATCCCTGCTATGCTACCCAGTGCTTCTAGGTGTAAAGCGGGTGTGCCAGAGCCACAGGGTGGAGACTATTTCCCCTGACCTGTTCTCTCACTGGATGCCTACTGATGGACTTCCCACTATATTTCTGTTTTTGCCTTCAGGGAAGGAAAGTGCTCAGCTGGGCCTCCTGAAACTAGATGGAGAGGCTGGCCCCACCAAGCCAAAGTGGCTCTCTGCCATTGGAGGAAGGCCAAGATATGCCAGCCTTGAGTCACATTCTGCTGAGTGGAGGTCCAGAAGACACCTGGCACACTGGTGCCTCTAGGGTGAGCAGAGGGGACTAATTGTTACCTTTTATTTTTGTCCTTTTTTTTAGGGCCACACCCACGGCATCTGGAGGTTCCCAGGCTAGGAGTCGAATTGGAGCTGCAGCTGCCAGTTTATGTCACAGCCACAGCAACACAGGATCCAAGCTGCATCTGTGACCTACACCACAGCTCATGGCAACACCAGATCCTTAACCCACTAAGCAAGGCCAGGGATTGAATCCGCATTTTCATGGGCGCTAGTCAGATCCACTTCCAATTGGAGCCATGACAGGAACTCCAATTGTTACCTCTTAGTATTGGGTATGGATGGAATTGTCTGCTGTTACCACTGTGGGCAGATTGAACCCACTTCTTCCAGCAGGTATGGGGAATGCAGTGGGCCATCACCTCCTGAGTCAATCCACGTTTGCCACAAATTCTAGAGAATCAGTTCTGCCACTGCCAAAAGGTATGGGTCTTCCCATTAAGTCCGTGCTGGATTTCCCCTTTTTCAGTCCTTCGGCCAGAGAGAGCAAATTTTGAGTGTTATTTTGTCTACCACTTTGGTGTTTCTGGATTGCAAGACTCTCTAGTCTAGGATACATGGAAGATAAAAGGAAAACCCAGAGAGCTCACTATAGTATCCTTCTCCAAGTTCTGGGCTATCTAGTCAGTCTACATTTTGCTTTCTCCATTTTTGTGCTCCTTTGTTATATAGTATCTAGTTTCATTTAGAGCTGAGAAACAAGGAAAATTGAGTCTTTGCCATCTTGCTTCAGCCAACCAAATTTTTTTATATTGACTTTCTAAGTAATCATTAAAACTATTTGTTATTTTTATATATCTTTTGGCTACAGAAATGGCCAGTGCTTTTATATTTTAGCATATATTACCCCATGCCAGAGGTTAGTAATCTATGGCCTGCCATAGGCTAAGCCAGGAAGCCAACATTACAAAGTCAAGGTTCAGAGGTTATGACAGAGATTGTATGTGCCTTACAAAGTCTAAAAATGTTTATTATACGACCCTTTGCAGAAAAAGCTTGTCAATCCCTAGTCTATAATATCATAAGCTGCTATTTAATTAATTTGGAAATATTTACACTGCCACATAGAATAATATTGTTATCAAAATGTTAAAAATGAATTTCTATAGAAGAAAGATAGCAATTCAAGCAACAGTGTGAATTTTATAGAAAGAAAGGACAATAGTACTGCATGACCAGAACTCAATTGTGATAATGTCAATATTCATTCACTAATTCATACATATATTAATTTAATAAACATGCATTGAGCACTGTAATATGTACTGAGACACTGCTGCACAGCAGACATTTACTAAACACTATTGATGGAATGAGTTATGAATACCAACAAAAGTCTCAGTTCTCAAAAAACCCACACTTTAGGACCATATTATTGAGAGAGGTAAACATACAAAAAGGTAATTGCATTACAAATGGAAATGTGCTTAAGTAGTGTTATGGGAACCCTCTAGGAGGACATGGCAGAAATTACATCTCTCCATAAACATTTTTTTTCCCTTCTTGGACACACAACTAGACCACAGTCTTGCACCCAGTGTAGCTAGGTGTGGCCAAGGGAATATGTTGTCTCACATAAAATTTGAACCTAAGTTACATACCCAATTTTCAGATATAAATCCTAAAACTACCCATGCAAGCTCCTCCCTGCTCTTTCCTCTTTCTAGCTGCCTAGGATATTGACATTCAGGGCAACAGGAAAGTCATGTTCTGAGGATAGGAGTGCTTTCTCAGCTTAGACCATGCATGACTAAAGACAGAAAAGCTATTCATCAACCTGAAAAATCTCTCACAAATGTTAAAAGACACAGAAAATATTTATTCAGTGCTAATATTATAAAATTTGGGGATATCTTTGTTACTGAAGCTGGTGTACCACAGCTAATAAAGAGAGAATAACTCGACTGTACCTGGGAATATAAAGTAAGGTTTCACAGAGGAAGTAATACATGAACTTGGCCTTGAAAAATAAATGAGTTGTTCCGTGTCAATGAAGGGAATGGGTGTTCCAGGCAGAATGAGTCAGATGTCCATACGTATGTAGGCACAATGTGATGTGGGAATGACAAGATGTGTGTAGCTGGAGCATGGGATAATAAGAGAAACATGGAGAGAAAGTGGTAGGGAAGGAAACTGGAGCAATCAGGACATTTAAGTTAGCTCATGGCACATGGAAGTTCCCAGGCCAGGGTTCAAACCCGCACCACAGCAGTGACATCACTGGATCTTTAACCCACTGATCCACCACAGAATTCCCAAGATGATATTCTTATTACACACTGGAGATAATCATATTCATCTGAATAAGACGTTTTTCAAATTCTTAACATTTTTCAAATTCCATAATTTATTGACTATTGTGCTTATGACTTGAAGGAGTTTAAAAGCCTCACCTAGCACTGTAATAGGTACAAAGGTGCTGACAGAAAGGAATGAGTTTATTTCATCCCTCACATCATACAAATTAAGATACTACATAATAATACTGTCTGTTTAAGATCTGGAAATCTTGACATTGATATTTTGGTCTCCCGCAACTTTAAATTATTTTTCCTTGAGATTTTTTTTTTTTCCCACTGTACAGCAAGGGGGTCAGGTTATCCTTACATGTATACATTGCAGTTACAGTTTTTCCCCCACCCTTTCTTCTGTTGCAACATGAGTATCTAGACATAGTTCTCAATGCTATTCAGCAGGTTCTCCTTGTAGATCTATTCTAGGTTGTGTCTGATAAGCCCAAGCTCCCGATCCCTCCCACTCCCTCCCCCTCCCATCAGGCAACCACAAGTCTCTTCTCCAAGTCCATGATTTTCTTTTCTGTGGAGATGTTCATTTGTGCTGGATATTAGATTCCAGTTATATGTGATATCATATGGTATTTGTCTTTGTCTTTCTGGCTCATTTCACTCAGTATGAGATTCTCTAGTTCCATCCATGTTGCTGCAAATGGCATTATGTCATCCTTTTTTATGGCTGAGTAGTTTGTTTTTTGTCTTTTGTCCTTTTAGGGCTGCTCCTGCGGCATATGGAGGTTCCCAGGCTGGGGGTCTAATTGGAGCTGTAGCCACTGGCCTATACCACAACCACAGCAACACCAGATCCGAGCCATGTCTGTGATCTACACCACAGCTCACAGCAATGCCAGAACCTTAACTCACTGAGAGAGGCCAGGGATCGAACACATAACCTCATGGTTCCCAGTCGGATTCGTTTCCACTGTGCAGTGACGGGAACTCCAAGATTTACTTTTTGTGTCTAAAATGGATGAAGGCAGTCAAAAGATACAACCTTTAGTTATAAGATAAATAATTACTAAGGATATAATGTATGACATGATAAACATAATTAGTTCTGCTGTATGTTAACATATGAAAATTGTTGAGAGTAAATCCTAAGAGTTCATGTCAGAAGAAAATGTTTTCTATTTCTTCAATTCTGTATTTACATGAAATTATGGAGAGTCACTAAACTTGTTGTGATAATTACTTCAGGACGTATAAAAGTCAAATCATTATGCTGTATACCTTGAACTTATACAGTGCTGTATGTCAACTATATCTCAATGATACTGGAAGGAAAAATAAAATAGCATTTAAATGAATGTCATAAGTTTCATTTCTGTTAATCATCAGAGCTAGTTAAAGAAATTACTGTGTTATCTGTCTATGGCTAGCAACTCTATTTGTAATATAAACTGGTGGAAATTTTAGATTATAATAGTACATAGATATTTTTCTATAGCGTAAGGATACGATAAAAGCTTTTATTAAGATTTATGGAACTCAAAAATCAAGGAATGTCACAAATTCTGAAATTATGACTATTAACTGAAGATAATTTTTCCACTTCAAATTATGGCCTCATTTGAAAAGCTCATGCCAAATTAATTCCTTGCTGCAGAAATTCAGGGCTTTTCATATTATTATATCACTAAAGAATATTATACCATCAAAATCACTGCAAAATAAAATCCAGTTCATATTTTTAGAACATCACTGCCAAAAACAGATGGTCCTCCTCTAATCACAAAGACAAGGGGATTACTAAAGAAGTAATATGTTCACCATAACATACTACCTTCACAGTTATGAAGAAAAATAATGTTAAAGGTTTATATACCACATCTTTAAGTATAGTAGTAAGAGAAAATGTCTTTAAAGGCTATCTTTTAAAAAAACTGAACAGTGAATATCACCAAGAGATTTCAAAGTAATCTCTTGTAATCTGTTCTGCAAGTAGAAGGAAAGTTGGTAATAATTTTTATCAGATAATTTATCTGTTTTTAATTATTGACATGTGGTCTCTAGTTCTTCAGAATCTACTGTATTATCAATTACGACCATCCCAAAATGAAAATAGTAGAATATATTTTGTTGCACATAAAATATAGGAAAACATAAAACCCTACATTTCCTGTCCTCTCAAAATGATTCCATTTTTAGCAGCTGAACAGATTACATTCCCAGAATGATCCCCCATAGGAAAATAAGAAAAATAATGGGTAAAATCTTTTTTTAAAGTAGTGCCTTTTCAGATCTGACAAAGAGTGTGGAATAGTTTGGCTAGGTATTAAAAAAAAATTACCTCACAGAAAGTTAAGTGGAACACTGAAGCTTTCATCTTCATAGCACTCACCAAATTATGTGGAATTAAGCACTAATTTTTGCAGATTTAAAGGGCTCAGGAAACAGAAGACAAAGCCCAAGGCTTCTTCAAGTTGTGGAATCAACTAAAAGATCCTTATGGAAACCTTGAACCCCCCAAATTTGAGGTCAATATAAGAATAATCTACATATAAGGCCTCCTTTCCAACAGATCAAGAGTAAAATTGCCAAAAGGATTCAATATGGTGGCATAGGAAGATTCAGAACTCACCTCCTCTCACAGACACAACAAACTAACAACTACAGATGGAATAATTCCCTTGGAAAGGAATCTTACTGGATAAACAGAGCCTTTGCAACAAAGTATAAAAAGGACACCACTGAGATGACCAGGAGAAGTAGAGATATGAGTTGCCAAGAAAAAAAAACCCCAAACCCAGCTGCAGTGATCCACAATTGGGAGGGATCACAATAGCAAAAATCTTTTCCCTGAGGAACAAAAGATTCAAGCTCCACATTGGGTACCCCAACCCCTATATCATGCACAGAAGTATCAAACTCCCCAAATACCTGGCTTTGAAAACCATGGGAATATGCCAAAGAAAATTATAGAAAATGGAAAATCCACCAATGGGCTCACATGAATACCTACTCAACCTGAAAACCAGTGAAAAAGCACCATAGGTGAAGGGAACTCAGTTACTAATTTTGAAGCATCTGCCAAAGAGGCAGGAACCAGTTGGAATGTTCCCCAGGGACTGAGTCACTAGAAGGAACCATTTATGCAATCTCAGGCTATCTTGCTAATACTGGTGCTGATGGGGCCCATTTTGGAACTCTCCATCTAACCTGTTACCACCAGTCACATGCCTCACTGAGAGCTCTGCCCACCTCTACACTCTGAGAAGGCCTCAGAGTTAGCTAAGTAATAGCCCTACCCACCAATGTCCTGTTGCAGCTACTACCAGGCCCTACAGCCATCCAAGAGGGACAGCCCCACCCACCAGTGTCCCACAGAAGCTATAGCCCCAAAACAAGAAAGCACAAACAGCCCACATTGGGAACACCTGTTGAGTGTCTGGCTCTAGTGGCTAGGCACAATTGCTTTTCTGAGTCCAACAGGACATCTCCTAAATAAAGCCACTCCTTCAAGACTGGGAGAAATAACTGATACACCTAATAGACAGAATTAGGTAAAATGAGGAGAGAGAGGAATATCTTCCATTGAAAGAAAAAGAAAAAAATCTCAAAAAAAACTAAACAAAATGGAGATAAGCAATTTACCTGACAAAGAGTTCCAAGTAATGGTCATAAAAATCCTCACCAAACTCAGGAGAAGAATGGATGAACACAGTAAGAACTTAAAGAAAGAGATAGAAAATATAACAGAAGTTATTACTGGAATGAAAAATATACTAGAGGGGTTCAACAGCACACTGGATGAGGTAGAAGAATTAATCCATGAGCTAGAAGACAAAACAATGGTACACAAAGCAGCAAAATGAGAAACTAATTTTTTAAAGTGAAGATATTTTAAGGGACCTTTGGAACAACATTAAGTGGAATAATATTCACATTGTAGGGGTCCAAGAAGGAGAAGAGAGAGATAAAGGGCCAGAAAAATTACTTGAAGAAATAGTGGCTGAAAGAACTTACCTAATCTTGAGGAGTAAACTTACATCCAGGTCCAGGAATCCCAGAGAGTTTCACATAAGATGAACTCAAAGAGCCACACATCAAGACATACCATTAACATGATAAGGGTTGAAGATAAAGAATAATTCTAAAAGCAGCAAGGTAAAAAAAAAAAAAAAAAAAACAGGTTATGTACAAGGGAAACTCCATAAGGCTATCAGCAGATTCTTCAGCAGAAACTTTAGAGGCCAGAAGGGAACGGCAAGACATATTCGAAGGACTGAAAGGAAACAAAATTCCAACCAGTTAGTTCTCTACCCAGCAAGGTACTCATACAGGGCTGAAAGACAGATCAAGAGTTTCTAAAATTAAGAAAAGCTGAAGGAGCTCATCAACACTAAACTAGCCCTACAAGAAACATTAAAATAACTTCTTTAAGCTAAGAATGGCACTAATTAATAAAAAAATACAAAAATAAAAATCACACTGAAAAAGGTAAATATATAACAAAGGTAACTGATTAATCACTTATAAAACAAGCATGAAATTTGAAAGACAAAAGCAGTACAAATAACTAAAATCATGAAAAATAGCTAAGGAATGCATACAATAAAAAGATGTAAAATGTGTCATCAAAAGTGTAAATTATCATGGGAAGAAGTAAAAAATAAAGCTTTTGAAATGTGTTTAAATTTAAGTTTCAACCAATTTAAAATAGGCTCCTACTTATATATGATGTCATATTGTGAACCTCATAGTAACCACCAAAAAAGCCTTTTAATAAGTACGTAAAAGAAGATGCAAAACAAACAGAAAAAAATACAAGGGAAAAGAGAGAGAAGAAAGGAACACAGAGGACTGCCAAAACAGCCAGCAAATAATTAACAAAATGGCAATATGTATATACCAATCAATAATTATTTTAAGTGTAAGTGGACTAAATTCACCAATCAAAATACACAGAGTAGCTGAATGGATTTTTTAAAATACCTTTCTATATGCTGCCTACAAGAGACCCATTTTAGAAGGACACGCACAGACTGAAAGTAAATGAGATGAAATGAAAAGGAAGCTGAAGTAACTATACTCTTATCAAATAAAAAAGAATGTAAAACAAAGACTACAATAAAAGACTAAGAATAGCATTATATATTGATAAAGGGGTCAGTCCAACAAGAAAATGTAACATTTATAAATGTATGTATATCCAATAGAGGAGCATAAAGATATATAAAGCAAATATATTAGACTTAGAGGGAGAAATTGAAAGAAAAAATAATCAGAGGACTTTAATACACTAATTATGTCAATAGATAGATCATCTACAGAAAAATCAATAAGGAAATAATGGATTTAAATGACACATACCAGGTTAACTAAATACAAAGATATATACAGAATATTCCATCTAAAATCAGTAGAATCATTTTTTCTTTCTTTCTTTCTTTCTTGCTTTCTTGCTTTCTTGCTTTCTTGCTTTCTTTGCTTTTTAGGGCCACACCCACCCCAGGCTAGGGGTCGAATCAGAGCTACAGCTGCTGGCCTATGCCACAGCCACAGCACTGCAGGATCCAAGTCACGTTTGCAGCCTACACCACAGCTCATGGCAATGTCAGATCCTTAACCCACTGAGCAAGGCCAGGGATCAAACCCACAACCTCATGGTTCCTAGTCAGATTTGTTTCCACTGCACCACAACAGGAACTCCTACAGAATACATTTTTTTTCTCTAGTGCACATGGAACATTCTTCAGGATGGAATGTATATTAGATCACAAAACAAGTCTTAATAAATTCGGTATGATTGAAATCATATCAAGCATCTTCTCCAATGAAAATGGCATGAAACTAGAAATCAACTACATGAAAAAACTGGGGGAAAAACACAAAAAAAGTGGAGATCAAAAACATACTACTGAACAACCAATGGGTCATCAAAGAAATCAAAGGAGAAATTTAAAAATACCTACCTACCTACAAATGAAAACAGAAATACAACACACCAAAATCTATAGGATGCTGAAAAAGCAGTCCTAAGAAGAAAGTTCATAGCAATACAGACTTACCTCAAGAAATAAGAACAAATCCAAGTATAGGAACTAGGAAAAGAACAAAGGAAGCCCAAAATTAGAAGAAAGAAAATTATAAAAATCAGAGGGGAAATCAATGAAATAGAGACTAAAAAAATAGAAAATATCCATGAAACTAAGGTTCTTTGAAAAGATAAACAAAATTTGCAAATATTAACTAGACCAATGCAGACAAAAAGAGAGGACTCAAATAAAATCATAAAGAGAAGTCATATATGATAGCACAGAAATACAAAGGATTATAGGAGACTATTATGAAAAATTATATGCCAATAAATTGAAGACCTAGAAGAAATGGATAAACTCTTGAAATTCTATCTTCCAAAAGATAATCATGAATGAATAAAAATTCTTACTAGACTGATTATTAGTAATGAGATTAAAGCAATAATCGAAAATCTCCCAACAAACAGAAGCCCAGGACCAGATGGCTTCATTGGAAAATTCTACAGATCATTCAAAGAAGATTAACATCTATACTTCTCAAACTCTTCCAAAAATTTTAAGAGAGAAAACTTCCAAACATATTTTACGAAGTCAGCATTATGCTAAACCAGACAAGGATACCACAAAAATAGAAAATTACTGACCACTATCCATAATGAATACTGATATAAAAATTCTTAACAAAATATTAGCAAGCTGAATCCAACAATACATTAAAAGGATCATGTACCACACTCAAGTAGGATTCATTACAGGGATGCGAAGTTGTTTCAATATTCATAAATTAATCAACATGCATATCACATTAACAAACAAAGGATTAAAAATTATATGATCATTTCAATAGTTGCAGAAAAAGTACCGACAAAAGACAACATCCAGGGAATTCTCTTGTGGTGCAGCAGGTTAAGGTTCCAGCATTATCACTGCAATGGCTTGGGTTAATGCTGTGGCACAGGTTGAATCCCTGGCCTGGGGACTTCTACATGCTGTGAGTATAGCCAAAAAAAAAATTTCAACATCCACATATGACATATATTCTCAACAAAGTGGGTAAAAAGGGAACATACCTCAACATAATAAAGGCCACATATGACAAACTCACAGATAAAAGCAGACCCAATGGTGAAAAACTGAAAGCTTTTCTCTAAGATCAGGAACAAGACAAGGATGCCCATTCTTTCCACTTCTCTTTAACATAGTGTTGGAAGTCCTAGCCACAATAATCAGATAAGTAAAAGAAATAAAATGCATCCAAATTGTGAGGGAAGAAGGGAAGAAGTAAAACTGTCACTATTTGCAGATGACATGATACTATATATAGAAATTCCTAAAAACTCTTAGAACCAATAAATGAATTCAGTAAAGTTACAGGATGAAAAATCAATATACAGAAATCTGCGGCATTTCTTATACACTAATAACAAATAATCAGAAAGAGAAATTAATAAAAAATCCCATTTATAATTGCATAAAAACAATAAAAATAACTAGGGATAAATTCAACCAAGGAGATGAAAGACCTGTACACAGAAAACTACAAGACATTGATGAAAGAAAGTGAAGATGACACAAATAAAAGGAAAGATATTCTATGTTTATGGAGTAAAAGAATTAATACTGTAAAAATGTGCATACTGCTCAAAGCATCTACAAGCTTGATACAATCCATATCAAATACCAAAGCTATATTTCATCAAACTGGGACAAATAATTCTAAAAATTTTATGGAACCACAAAACATCCCAAATAGCCATAAAATAAGAAAGAATAAAAAAGCTGAAAGTATCATGTTCCCCGATTTCAAACTACATTACAAAGTTATAGTCAGCAAAACAGTATGGTACTGGCACAAAAACAGACACATAGATCAACAGAACAGAACTGAGGGCCTAGAAATAAACTCCCACATACATAGACAACTAATCGATGACAAAGGAGCAAAAGACATACACTGGAAAAAGGATAATCTCTTCAATAAATGGTGTTGGGAGAACTGGGATGTCACATGCAAAAGAATGAAACTAGACCCTTATCTTACACCATACACAGCAAATAACTCAAAATGGATTAAAGACTTGAATATAAGACCTGACACCATAAAATTCCTATAAGAAAATATAGGTGATAATTTCATTAACATCAGTCTCGGTCATATTTTTGTGTATCTGACTCCAAAGGCAAGGGAAATAAAAGCAAAAATAAACAAATGAAACTACAGAAAACTAAAGAGCTTCATCACATGAAAATTCCACCTATTGAGTGGGAGAAAAACTTTCTTTTTCTTTGTTTTTTCTTTTTTCTTTCTTTTTTTTTTTTTTTAGGGCCACACCCATGGCATATGGAAATTCCCAGGCTAGGGGTTGAATTGGAGCTGTAGCTGCCAGCCTATACCACAGCCACAACCAAGCCAGATCTGAGCTGCATCCATGACCTACACCATAGTGCATAGCAATGCCAGATCTTTAACCCACTGAGCAAGGTTAGGGATCAAAAGGGCATCCTCATGGATACTAGTCAGGTTTGTTACAGCTGAGCAACAACAGGAACTCCCTGGGAGAAAATATTTTTAAATCATATATCTGATAATATCTAAAATATGTAAAGAACTTATACAACTCAACAACAACAAAACAAACATACAATATGATTAAAAATTGGAAGAGGGAGTTCCCGTCGTGGCGCAGTGGTTAACGAATCCGACTAGGAACCATGAGGTTGCAGGTTCGGTCCCTGGCCTTGCTCAGTGGGTTAACGATCCGGCGTTGCTGTGAGCTCTGGTGTAGGTTGCAGACACGGCTCGGATCCCGTGTTGCTGTGGCTCTGGTGTAGGCTGGTGGCTACAGCTCCGATTAGACCCCTAGCCTGGGAATCTCCATATGCTGCGGGAGTGGCCCAAGAAATAGCAAAAAGACAAAAAAAAAAAAAAAATTGGAAGAGGATTTGAACAGACATTTTTCCAAAGAAGACATACAGGTGGCCAATCGACACATTAAAAGACATTCAATATCATTAATTATTTGAGAAATTAATCCAAGACACAATGAAATATACTTGTTAGAATGGCTCTTATAAAAAAGACAAGAATAATAAATGTTGGAGATGGTGTATAGAAAAGGGAGAGGGAGTGGAGAAAAAAAGAACCTTACTACAGTGTTGGTGGGAATGTAAATTGGTACAGACACTGTGGAAAACTATATGGAGGTTTCTCAAAAAACTAAAAATAGGACTACCATATGATCCAGCTATTCCATAACTGAGTATTTAACTGAAGAACACAAAAATATTAATTTGAAAAGATACATGCACTCCTGTGTCCACTGCAGCATTATTTATAATAATCAAAATACAGGAAACAACCTAAGCGTCCACTGATGGATGAATAGATAAAGAAGATGTGGCATGTATACAATGGACTACTACTTAGCCATAAAAATAATGAAGTCCTGCCATTTGTGACAACATGGATGGACCTAAAGATACTATGCCCAGTGAAATAAATCAGAAAGAGAAAGGCAGATATTTTAAGATTTCATTCATGTGGAATCTATAAAAACAAAACGAATAAACAAAATAAAACAAAACAGATACAGAGAACACATTAGTGGTTACAAGGGAAGAGAGCTGAGGTTGGAAAAAACTAGCAATGGATATTAATTATATGGTGATGGAACAAAAGAGATTTTAAGACAATGAAGTTTTTTATGCATGATATTGTAATGTCATTATATATGTATCAAAAACCCATGGAATGTACAACACAAAAGTGAACCTTAATGTAAACTATTGACTTTAATAATGGTGTATCAATATTAGCTCATCACTTGTAAATGTACATAGTACCGTAAGATGTTAAAAATGGAGGAAATATTTGGAATCAAGGGGCGTATGGTAACTACTTTTAGCTATTTTTTTCTGTAAACCTAAATCTACTCAAAAAAGTCTATTAAATATAATTATTAAAAAAGAATGAAAAAGATCACTGAACCTCAGTTTCAGGTACACTGTTAAGTGGATGGAAAAGTAAAGTGTGAAAGAGTGTCTACTCTATGTTATCTTTTGTGTGAGCAACAAGGGGAAATTTTAAAAAGTCCATTTATGCAGAAGGAAACGTAGGAAGAAAAAAGCAGAAATAATGAGATTTATACATATGTCAGGGTAAAGGACAGGGTAGAAAGGATGAGGGATGCAAATGGGATATAAAGGATGGAGGTAATTTCATTTCTCTGAGTATTCTTTTGTCTATAGTTCTGACTTTTGGAATCATGTTAATGTTTCACATACTCAAAAAATAAAACCACTAAAATAAAAAGGGGTTGGAGAAAACATGAAATAGAAACAGAAACTAATGAATCTAATTTATAACCAAACCAAAGGAGGGGCATAACTAACCCAAGCAATGTCCAAACACAGTACTTTGACAATATAGCCTCAGACTAAAAAACAAAAACAAAAACAAAAACAAACAAACCTATAAAAAATATTGAACTTGAGTTATAGGTTTGTTTTTCACAGCGGAATTGGTTAGCAATCATAAAACTGCTTTCTGTGAATTCTGGGATTGAGCAAATGAGGAAATATATTATGGATAATGGGAGCCATATTTCTCACTGTTGGAAAAAGGAACTATGATTGACAGAATCAACTCTGGTATTGAACTAAAATTAGAGATATCAGTGTGAACTCTTGACTTTCAGATATACATATCATAATATATATATGTAAAATTATAACTTTATAGTTAATATAGCAACTTTGCATTTTATGTATATAAATACATACAGAAATATATATATATAGCTTGTTCTACGAAGATACAGTTAGCCTAGAAACAATGACACTCCAGTAGCAACAAGCACACATAATACCTAGGACTCCTTGAAAATATGGCTCATTCCAGAGCTGGAACTGAGAATTTAAAAGATGAGTCTGGAGTATATTGCAGAATCATAAAGTAAGGAAGTGCTCAAAGAATGATGAGCACATGCCAAAGGAATACAGATGTCTATATGAAGGGGCTTTCACTGGCCAAATCTAGGACTAGTTGAGTATCAAAATAAATAATGATGGTTATGAATTATAACCCATAAAATAAAATAAAATAAATGAATCTATACTACTATAAGTAAGCAAACAAATACATAAAGAGCAAAATAGCTCATTCTCACACTACAATGTCAACTAACAAATGCAAAAGTCATGATGGGGTAAGAAAATCAAAATTTGGCAACCAAATCACCATAATAATTGACTTGGGCAAGAATATTCAATAGATAATAACACAAGTGAACATTTAAGAAGTAATGGGATATTTACATAATTTAAAAATATAAGATATTTGTTACGTACAACTTGAAAAACTGGAACTTTAGAGTGAATAAACCTGGTAGGGTAGATTATACCTTAAGTAATCATGATTAATATCAACAGAAGGGGACAAATCAACATCGTTGACTCCTCATATAATGTTCTGAGGACACAATATTATTTCTGTGCCAAAATGTGTGGCCTGAATCTAGTCATGGAAAAACATCAAATAAATAAAATTTGAGAGAAATTTATGAAAATAACTAGCCTAAGACTTCCCCTGTGGTACAGAGTGTTAAGGGTTCAGCATGGTCACTGCAGTGGCTTGGGTTGCTGCTGTGGCATGGGTTTGATCCTTGGCCTAAGAACTTCCACATGCCACTGGAGCAGCCAAAACAAAACAAAAATAACTAGCCTAACCTCTTCAAAAGTAACAAAGTCATTAAAGACTAAGAAAGAATGAGAAACTGTTTTAAACTAAAGAAGACAAGGAACATAACAAATAAATGCAATGTGTGATCCTGGATTGGAACCTGAAACAGAAAATGAAAATCTTTTTCTATAAATGACATTATTAGTGTAACTGTCGAAAGTTGAATGAGGTCTGTAGGTCAGACAATAGTAATGAACTAATTTTAATGTCCTGATTTTGATAACTGCAGTCTGGTTATGTAAGAAAAAAGCTTTTAAGGAGTTCCTGTCGTGGCTCAGTGGTATAATCTAAATTATTCCCATAAATTTTAGCAATCTCTATAAACCAAATTTCAAAAAAAAAATTATATAACTTACTAAAATTGAACCAGAAAGAAATAGAAAACCTGAACAGTTTTATAAGCCTTAGGTAAATGAATCATTATTCAAAATTTGTCTATAAAGAAAAGACAAATCCAGCTCCACAAGGTTTACCAGTGAGCAATATCTCACATTAAAAGAACAAGGAATTCCAATCTCACATAAACTATCCCAAGCCAAGTTCATTCATGAACCAAGACACAGAAACCATTTTTTAAATTGGCAAATTAAATCCAGAAATGTACAGAAATAGCATATCATAGCAAAGATATATTTGAGGAATATAAAATTTGTTTATATCAAATAATGTTATTCTCAACATTAATAGTTTAAAAAGAAAAACCAAGTGATCATTTCAACAGATAAAGAAAAGACTTGATAAAACTTAACATTCATTCATAAGAAAAATTCTTAGAAAACTAAAAGTAGGAGGAGCTTTCTTAACCTGATAAAGGGTATCTGCAACAATTATTTAGAAAAGATTATGCTACTTTATTTAAAAAACTAAAGACATCTCCTTTAAGATCATGAACAAGACAAAAATTGCCCATTATTACCATTTCTATTCACCACTGTACTGAAAGAACTAGCCAGAATACATAGACAAAATTTTTAAATAAAATTAAAGAAAATACATAAAGATTGGAAAGGAAGAGACAAAGCTGACATTACTCACAGATAACACCACATACCAAGAATATGCAAAAGCAATTAGAGATAAATCATTAGAATAAGTAAGAGAATTTACCAAGGTAGCTGGACATCTTGGTAAATATAGTTACAAAAATAAACTGCACTTACATAAACTGGAAATAAACAATTGGAAAATACGTTTTTAATGCTTTTTCTAACATATACAACAAAATTTCAAATAAAAGACGTACAAGCACTTTACAATGAAAACGACAAAACACTGCTGAGAATAGACATAAAGGAGTTGAGAGTTATATCATGTTCATAAATTGGAATTCCAACATTATTAAGTTATCAATTCTCTTCAAATTTATTTGGATTATAAAATTAATGCAAATCAAACTCCCAGTAAGAATTTCTGTGGAAATTGATAAGCTCATTTTAAAATCTAAAATTTTAGCAAAGGATCGGAGTTCCTGTCATGGCCTAGTGATTAACGAATCCAACTAGGAACTGTGAGGTTGCGGGTTCGACCCCTGGCCTTGCTCAGTGGGTTAAGGATCTGGTGTTGCCATGAGCTATGGTGTAGGTTGCAGATGTGGCTCGGATCCCACGTTGCTGTGGCTCTGGCGTAAGCCGGAGGCTACAGCTCTGATTAGACCCCTAGCCTGGGAACCTCCATATACCGCAGGAGCAGCCCAAGAAATGGCAAAAAGACAAAATAATAATAATAATAATAATAATAATATAATGCAAAGGATCTATTATCGCCAAGACAACCTTGAAGAATGAAGTTGGAGGATTCATACTACTGGTTTTCAAGACTTCCAATAAAGAGACACTATTAAGACAGTGAGGTATGGGTAGAAAGATACACAAATGGATCAATGAAAGAGAAGAGAATTCAGAAATAGACTACATTGATGACTATCTCACACCATAGAAAAAATAATTCAAAATGGATCATATTTCTAAATGTAAAATGAAACCAAAAAGCTCTAAATGAACACATAAAGGAATAATTTCATAACATTTGGAGAGGCAAAGATTTCTTAAAAAGGATACAAAATGCACTAATTAAAAATTGCAAACCGGACTCTACTGACATTAAAAAGTCCTGTGCTGTTCATCAAAATACCATCCTTAAAGTCATCAAAAGTAAAACGTTTGTGCATGAAAGGACACCATGAAGAAAGTGAAGAGATAATTCACAGAACTGGAGAAATTAGTGTCATATCATATATCTGACAGAACGTATAAACAATCCTCACAACTCAATCATTAAAAAGAAAAGTCAACAAAATATGGACAAAGAACTTGAATACACATTTCTCCAAAGAAGAAATACAAATGGCCCAGAAGCACATGAAAAGATGCTCAATATGATTAGCCGTCGGAGATATACATATCAAAACCACAGTGAGATGCTATTTCACATTCTCTAGGATGGCTATAATCAAAAATAACAGGCAATAACCAGTGTCAGTGAGGATATAGAGAAAGTGGAATCTATATGTATTGCTTGTGGGAATGGAAAGCTGGTGCAGCCTCTTGAGCAAATGATCTGACAGTGCTTCAAACTGCTAGGCATTGAGTTAAAATATGATCCAGTTATTTCACTCCTAGTTATACTCCCGACATTAAAACATATGTCCATGCAAAATTGTGTACATGGGTGTTCATGACAGCATTATTCATAATAGACAATAAGCCAAATGCCCATAAACAGGTGAGTGGATAAAAAAATATGCCATACAAGGGAATATTATTCAGCCATAACAAGGAAAGACGTATTGATACTTGCTACAATACAGATGAACCTTGAAAACATTATTCTAAATCAAAGAGGTCAGTCACAAAAGACTGCATGTGGTTCGATTTCATTTAAATGAAATTTCTAGGAAAGGAATAATGTGAAAATATATATATACATATGACTGGGTCACTTTGCTGTACAGTAGAAATTAACAGACCACTGTAAATCAACTATGAAGGAAAAAATAAAAATCATTTAAAAAAAAGAAAAGGCAAGTTGACAGAGACAGAAAGCATGTTAGTGGTTGTCAGAGGCTGGGGGTAGTGAGGTACAGTGGAGAGGGACTGCTAATGGCTAAGAGATTTCTTTATGGAGTGATAAAAATGTTCTAAAATGTAGTTTGCTGCTGGTTGCACAACTCTAAAAGCCATTGAATTGACCACTCACTTTAAATGTGTGACCTTGGGAGCTCCCTGGTGATCTAGCGGCTAGGACTTGGTGCTTTCACCACTGAAGCCTGGGTTCAATCTCTACTCTAGGAACTGAGATCCCACATCAAGATGCTGCATGTCACAGCCAAAAAAACAAAAAACAAAAAGTGTGGTCTATGAATAATGTCTCAGTAAGGCTGTTTAAAAGTACATCATTTATGACATGAAAAAAGCAAGCTAGAGAATTCTAAAAGACATTTGCAATGTATGTGTCTGACGAATGACTCATATTAAATATATAAAAAGAAACGTATAAATTAATAAGAAAAAGAAAACAATAAAAATGACAGAGGGAGTTCCCATCGTGCCTCAGCAGAAACGAATGTGACTAGCATCCAGGAGGATGCAGGTTCGATCCCTGGCCTTGCTCAGTGGGTTAAGGATCCGGCGTTGCCATAAGCTGTGGTGTAGGTTGCAGACATGACTTGGATCTGACATTGCTGTGGCTCTGGCGTAGGCAGGCACCTACAGCTGCAATTCAACCCCTAGCATGAGAACCTCCATATGCCGTGGGTGCTGCCCTAAAAAGACAAAAAAAAAAAAAAAAAAAAAAAAAGAAGAAGAAGAAATGGCAGCAGTTTCCTGGTGGTGCAGAGGGTTAAAGATATAGTGTTATTACTGCTATGGCTTTCACTGCAGCTGTGGCACAGGTTTAATCCATGGCCCTGGAACTTCTACATGCCACAGGCGTGACCAAAACAAAAAAGGAAGAAACTTGAAGAGACACTTTACAAAAGAGGATTCAAATGAACAATTAGCATATGAAAAGGCACTCATCATTGGTCCTCAACGAAACTCAAATTAATGCACAATTTGATAAAACATAATGAGATAACCCCAAAAGAATGGTTCCAATAAAAATGTTGACAATACTAATTGTTGGAAAAGATGTGAAAGAACTAGAACTCTCATACACTCCTCCTGGAAATGCAAAACTGTATAGACACTTCGGTAAACTCAATGGGAGTGTTTACCAAAGCTCATCATATCATATGCCTGCTCTATGGCCTAGCAATTTCACTCCTGGGCTATATATCCCAAAGTAATAAAAGCATATATCCACAAAAAGACACATACGAGATTGCTCATAATAGGTTTTTTTATAATAGCAAAAAACTAAAACCAACCCAAATATTCATCACCAAAAAGTTGCCAAAATACCGCGGTATATTTGTACGATTCAATCCTATTAAGTAATAATAAGAAGAAGACATGCCAATGGTATCACAACATAAATGACTCATGAACATGTTACTTTAAGCAAAAGAAGACAGACCCCCAAAGATCACGTACTGTATGACTGCATATAAACTTCAAAAACAGTCAAAACTAACCATTAATGACAGAAATCAGAACAGTAGTTTCCTCTAAGGGAAAGACAGACAGGGAAGGCTTATATGGGAATCCTGTAGGGTGCTGAAAAATCTTTATTTTTATAAGGATGATGGCTATATGGATGTCAATATAAATTTTAAAAATTATTAAGATGTACAACAAAGATTAGTGCATTTTATGAACTTTATGTTATCCTTCAAAATAATAACATCATCAATAGCAAAACATAATTCAAGTGAAAGAAGCCATACAGAAGACATACTTATGATTTCATGCATATGAAATTCAAAAACAGGCAAACTACACAGTGTATTTTTTGTACAGTGGTTTTTTTTTTTGTTTTGTTTTTGTTTTTTGCTTTTTTTAGGGCTGCACCCATGGCAGATAGAGGTTCCCAGGCTAGGGGTCCAATCAGAGCTACAGCTGCTGGTCTACACCACAGTCACAGCAACACAGGATCCGAGCCGTATCTGCAACCTGCACCATAGCTCGCGGCAACGCCGGATCCTTAATTCACTGAGTGAGGCCAGGGATCAAACCCGCAACCTCATGGTTCCTCGTCGGATTCATTTCTGCTGTGCCACGACAGGAACTCCAGTACAATGTATTTTTTAAGGATACATATTTAAGTGTTAATAACTTTAAAGAGAAAAAATCTTTAAAGAAAACAAGGAATGATTAACACAGAACTCAAGTGGGGGAATGTGAGGGACATATGACGACAAAGAGTTATGTATAGGGCTTTTGGCATACAGTAATATGCTAATTTTTAGATTGGGTGGTATATACATGGATGCTGATTTTTACTATTGCCATCAAATATACACTTTTCCATATATTCTTTTGCATGTGTGCTAATTATCAAAATTAAGAAAAATATAAAACAAAACCACTACTCCATAAAGGAAAAAATACATTAAAAATATCACATAGAGTTAGTTCTTTGACAATTTCACTAATATTCTAAGGCTGGATAATTTACTAAGTTACCTATTCTTTGCCATCAAAAGAGAGAGTGTTTTATAATTAATATGAAATGAAACTATACTTGGTCATGCCAGGGAATTAGTGTGAGAAAATGTATCTGAACACTAAGAAAACCTTCCAAAAGGAAATGCTCTAATGTTAATGTTATGAAACATTTATCCAGGTAGAGCAAAATATTTCCATAATTGAATTATAACAGTAATAGAATATGTACAGCACTGGCAAAAGATTATGAACTAATAATGAACTAGCCCAGTATTCTTTCAACATAGTCTTTCTTTACAAAATTGACTCAAGTGCTGTTCCTACTAGCAAAAATTATAAGACATTTATATCCACCAGTTAGACAGTAGATAAACAAGTTATGGTGCATCCATACAGTTAAGTACTCTGCAAACTATTAAAATGAATACGTGGATATTATTACCTGTGCTGCCCAATAAAAACAGCCACTAGCTTTATGCAGCTATCTAATTTAAGCCAATTAAAATGAACTACGATTTAAAATCCAGTTCCTCAGTCGAACTATCCACATATGATTAGTGGCTACCTTGTTGAACAGTGTGGAAGAGAACTCATCCATCATTCCAAACAGTTCTACTGGACAGTGGTGTATAGATATATCTGCAACAGGTTGTTAAACAAGTAGAAGATGACTAAGTTTTGGAGAGTTAACGCACAGCATTGTGATCATAGTTAACAATACTATATTATATATTTCAATGTTGCTAAGAGACTAGATCTTAAATGTTCTCATCACAACAAAAGAAACGATAATTATGTGACACGATGAAGGTGTTAGCTGACACTATGGGGGTTATCGTACCGCAAATCTATAAATGTATCCAATCAACCGGTTGTTCACCTTAAACTTATATAATGTTATATGTCAATTATATCTCAATTTTTAAAAGTAAATTATAAGAAAAGATTCCTTTTAAAATCTTTATTTGGATTTGAGCATATTTGTGGAAGGATATTTCAAAATGTTAACAGTGCTTATTTCTAGGACTAGCTTATGGGATTGTGGGTGATTTTTGCTTGCTTTATCCTACTTTTGTCTACTTTCTGAAAATTTCTACAAACAAGTTTTTGCTCCATTAGCTCTGTAACTGGAAAAAAAATCAATAAATTACTCCATTTTCTGGAAGAAAAATAGACAAAAATTTTGTGTTCTCTGATATAGTTCTTGAAATATTTCCTAAGGATCACAAAGCTATTCATTGCAGCATTCTTCATAAAAAAGGGAATTTCTATAAATTCAACACTAATAACATAGAAGTAAATTTCTGGTTTGCTTCTATGATGAATTATTATGTAGCTGTTAAAGATAAGATGATCTGATACTTTTACTTTTTCCAGCTTTATTAATGTATAATTGACAAGTCAAAATTGTGCTTAAGATGCACAATGCAATGATTTAATATACATATGCATTGTGAAATGATTGCCACAATCAAATTAATTAACACATCTATCACCTCACAGTTACTTTTGTGCGTGTGTGTATATGTGTGGTGAGACTACTTAGGATCTGCTCTTTAAGCAAATTTTAGGTATGCAATACACTATTATTAACTGTAGTGACCATGCTGTACATCAGACCACCCAAATTTACTCATAACTGAAAGTTTATGTACTTTGATCAACTTCTTTCCATTTCACCCACCTCTCTGCCCCTGCCAACTACTGCTCTACCCTCTGATTCTATGAGTTTGACTTTTTTAGATTCCATATAACAGTGAGATCATACAGTATGTCTTTCTGTGCCTGGCGTATTTCATTTAGCACAATGTCCTCCAGGTCCACAGATGTTGCAGCAAACGGCAGGATTTCCATCTTTCTCATGGCTAAATACTATTCCACTGAACTTACATGCCACATGTTCTTTATCCATTTATTCATTGACTGACACTTAAATTGTTTCCGTATCTTCTCTACTGTGAATAATGTTGCAATGAACAAGGCAGTGCAGATATCTCTTTGAGATACTGATTTCATTTCCTTTGTGTATATATCCAGAAGTAGGATTCCTGGATAATATGGCAGGATCATAAAATCCTATCTATTTTAAAATTTTCAAGGAACCTCCATACTGTTCTCTATAATGGTTCTATCAATTTACATTCCCACCAATACTGTGCAAGGGTTCCCTTTTTCCACACTTTCATCACCACCTGTTGTCTCTCATCTTTTTGACAATAATCATCCTGGAGTTCCTTGTGGTATAGCAGGCTAAGGATCTATCATTGTCACTGCAGAAGCGCAAATCGCTGCTATGTCAGGAACTTCCACGTGCTGCAGGCTCAGCCAAAAAAAAAAAAAAATCATCCTAAGCTGTGAGGTGATATATAGCTCATTGTGCTTTTCATTTGCACCTACTTGATGAATAGTGGAGTTGAGTATCTTTTTGTATTCTTGTTGATCATTTTCATATCTTCTTTGGAAAAATGTCTATTTGATCCTCTGCCCATTTTTTTAAAAATTACATTTAATTTACAGTGTTGTGTCAATTTCTGCTGTACAGCATAGTTTGAATCTTTGCTGTTTTGAGTTGCATGAGTTCTTATATATTTTGGATATTAATCCCTTATCAGTAAATGGTTTGCAAATATTCTCTTTTATTCTCTAGGTTGCCTCTTCATTTTGTTGATTGTCTTATTTGCTGTACAGACGCTGTCCTAGTCTGCCCTGGTTGCTATAGCAAAATACCACAGACAGGGTAGTTTATAAACAACAGAAATTTCTTTCTCAAGTCCTAGAGGCTAAAAGGCTGAAATCAGGATACCAACATCATGAGGTTCTCATGAAAGCCCTCTTCCAAGTATGCAGACAACTGACTTGGCATGTCCTCATCACATGGCAGAAGAGGACCAAGTGGGTACCTAGACAGGTGAGAAATCTCCTGGATGTGGGCTTGGTGGGGCTGGAGCCAATTCACTGGCTTCTTCAGTACATGCAGTTAGACTTGAGGTTGGGGGGGGGCTGCCCCCAGGAGCACTGACAAGTGTGTCTCCTGGTGGATCCCTGGATAGACAGAACTGCTCCTGGATCATGGCTGGGAGGGGTTGGAGCTAGCTTACAGTACTGCTTTAAGATCTGCAGTTGGGCTGAGGCCTGTGTGCCTGTTTCTGAAAGCACAGATGGGCGTGTCTCCAGCAGATCCCTAAGTGGGCAGGACTGTTCCCTGACCATGGCTAAGAGGGGCTAGATTCAGTTCACTAGTTTTTTTCAGGGTCCCATAACCAAGACAAAGGTTGATGGGTTTGTTACTTGAGGCATGGGCAAGGTCCCTTAGCAGATGGTACCACTTAGTGGTAGGACCAAGGCTAAACAGGGCTATATCTGAGTCCGAGGGGGACAGGCCTATTGCCCAGACTGTAGCCAGGACCACCTTGGGTGAGTCTGCCACCCAGGCATGGGCCAGACTCATCAAAATGCTCCTCCTCAGTCTTGGTTCCCACTGACGTGTCACAATTTACTACCTGGATTCCAAAGCTCCCTCAAAGAAACTTTTGTCTGTTGGACGGCTGCCAAATTATTGTTGCTGAGGGGTATGAGAGCAGGGAATCTCATATTCTGCCATTTTATTGACATCACTCTCTATAGCTTAAATAGCATGAGAAAATACAAAGTTGATACAAAGTTAAATGAAAAAATATAACTGTAGTTATAGTATGTTCTGAAGAAAATATTTAAAAAGGCTAAACAAGGAGTTCCTGTTGTGGCGCAGCGGAAATGAATCCAACTAGGAACCATGAGGTTGTGGGTTCAATCCCTGGCCTTGCTCAGTGGGTTAAGGATCCGGCGTTGCCATGAGCTGTGGTGTAGGTCGCAGACACGGCTCGGATCTGGCATTGCTGTGGCTGTGGCGTAGGCCAACAGCTACAGCTCCAATTGGACCCCAGCCTGGAACCTCCATATGCCACAGGTATGGCCCTAAAAAGACAAAAAAAAAAAAGCCTAAAGAAGATGAATTTTTAATTACTTTTTTATATTTATGTTTTCTCAATAGGAATGTATCACACCATGGGAACGTATTTAATGTCTAAGTTATGACCATAAACAAAGAACACCTCCTATGGTGTCTTCCAGCAGGTAAGATAAAGTCCTAGTGATACAGTGCTTCCAAGTAAAGATGGAAAACTGCATGCCTATGTTTATTTTTCTTCCTCCTGAAACCTCACTAAAGCAACAGTAAGAATTGCATAAAGGTTTTAACCCCCAGAGACAAAAAATTATGCAAGAGGAGATAATAGCTACAACATTTCAAGTAGACAGACAAATGGTAACTGCCAACTATGAGGAAAACCCTCTCTCCTGACTCAGCTCTCAAAACATTGGAAGCCAGGCCTTGGCCTCCCAGGCAAGGTTTAAAGATTCTTCTCAGAAATCTGACTCTTTACAAGATATGTTGAGGGAGTCCCCATCATGGCTCAGTGGTTAACGAATCCGATTAGGAACCATGAGGTTTCGGGTTCAATCCCTGGCCTCGCTCAGTGGGTTAAGGATCTGGTGTTGCTGTGAGCTGTGGTGTAAGCTGCGGACTCGGCTCAGATCCCACATTGCTGTGGCTCTGGCGTAGGCCAGCGGCTACATCTCCGATTGGACCCCTAGCCTGGGAACCTCCATATGCCATGGGTGCAGCCCTAGAAAAAGGCAAAAAGACCAAAAAAAAAAAAAAAGATGTTGTGATTTCTCCTCAAAATGACCTAGAACTTCCAACCATCTTTTAAAAAATTTTATTGTGAAATATTGTTAATAGTTATTAGATATAATGCATATAAAATGATAGATAAGCAAACAAATGATCACAAACAACACTTGAGTAAGCAGCATTCAGAAGAAGGAAACACTACCAGCCCCAGAATACTCCTCAGAGCCCCTTCCCAATCCCTACCTTTTCCTTCCTCTCCTAGAAGTAACCACTGTGTTGTTTCTATAGGAAGCATTTCCTTGAGTTTCTGTCTAGTATGCATCTCTAAACAATATTATTAGTTTTGCCTGATTGTTTAGACTTTATATAAATAAAATCACATAGTATGCATTATTTGTGGCTTCTTACACTCAACATTATGTGTGTGATACATCTGTGCTGTTGTATATGGCTATAGTTCATTCTTTCTCATTATTGTAGAGCCGTGTTCTTGAACTCAAGAGTGTGTCAAAATCATCCAGAAAGCTTGTTAAAACATAATGCATGGGCTCACACCCCCAGAGTTTCTGATCCAGAATGTCTAGGATGAGGCTCAAAAATTTGCATTTCTACCCACCTTCTGGGTGATGCTGATACATTCGTCCAGGAATCACACTTTGAGAACCACTGCAATACAGTATTCCATTGTATGAATATGCTGTGATTTATTTATCCATTCTACTATTCATGGACATTTAGATTATTTCCAATTTGACTACTTAGATAATGCTGCTGTGAACAGTCTCATACATGTTTCTTCATGCATATATGTACACATATCTACTAGAAATATACCTTTACTAGGTCCTAGGGTAAGGATGTTTTAAAAATTAGTGGATAGAGTCAAACAGTTTTGCAAAATTGTGTGCCAATATACATTCCCCTCAGCATTGCTTGAGAGATCTGTTTAACCCATATCCTTGCCAACACTTGCTATTAACCATTTTATTGGATCAGTTATGTTATCACATGGTGGTTTAGATTTACTCCCTCATAACTAAGGAGGCTGGGCAACATTTCATACACTTACTGGGTGTCCTCTTTTTGGAAGACTATGTTCATGCTCATTATTTTATAGATTCATAGGCATTCTGGATATGTGTCCTTTATCAAATGAATACTTTGCAACGTATATATGTTCCATGGCTTCACTTTTCCCTTCCTGAATGGTTTGCTGAATAGATGTTCTGAATTTTATGTTAACAAATTTTTTCCTTTTAGTACATTATCATGTTTAAGAAATATTTCCCTACCCTAACATCGCAACAGTATGAAACCAGAAATTGATCATAGGAAGAACAATGGTAAAAACACAAGTAACTAGAGACATAATACTAAAAACAGGAGCGATCCCACTAAAAAACATGCTATCGCAAAAACCTAGTGGGTCAGAGTTCCTGTCATGGCTCAGAAGTTAACAAACCCAACTAGCATCCATGAGGACCCGGGTTCAATCCCTGGCCTTGCTCAGTGGGTTAAGGATCTTGCATTGCCATGAACTGTGGTGTAGGTTGCAGACGTGGCTCGGATCCCACATTGCTGTGGTTGTGGCACATGCTGACGGCTATAGCTCTGATTGGACCCCTAGCCTGGGAACCTCCATATGCTGCGGGTGTGCCCCTAAAAAGACAAAAAGACACACATACACACACACACAAACACAAACCCAATGGGTCAAGGAATAAATCAAAGAGGAAATCAGAAAATACCTTCAGACAAATGAAAATAAAAACACAACTTCCCAAAATCTATGAGATGCAGCAAAAGCAGTTCTAAGAAAGAAGTTTATAGCAATGTAGGCCTACCTCAAGAAACAAGAAAATTTTCAAAAAAAAAAAAAAGAACCTAATCTATCATCTAAAGGAATTTGGAGGAAAAAAGGCCCAAAGTCAGCAGAAGAAAAGAAATAATAAAGGTCAGAAAGAAATAAATAGAGACCCCCCAAAAAAAAGAAAGAAAGAAAAAGATCAATGAAAACAAGAGCTTATTTTTTGAAACGATAAAAAAAAAATTTATAACCATTTACCCAGGCTTATTAAGAAAAAAAAAGAGAGGACCCAAATTATATTTAAAAAAAGGAAAATACGAAATGAAAGAGAAGAAATTACAACTGATATCACAGAGCTACAAAAAAATAATAAGACAATGCCACAATCAATTATATGCCAACAAACTGAACATCCCTGAAGAAAATAAATTCATAGAGAGAGTGGGGTGGATTTGGAGTTTGGGATTAGCAGATGCAAACTGTTACATTTAGAATGGATGAACATCAAGATTCTGCTGTATAGCACAGGGAACTCTCTCCAATCTCCTGGGATAGACCATGATGGCAAATATTTTTTATATGACAGCCATTTTGCTGTATAGCAGAAATTTGCACAACACTGTAAATCGACAATAATTTTTTTAAAAAGAAAGAGAAAGAAAATATTAGGGGGGGAAAAACCATGACATTGGTCTTGGATATGATGACAAAAACAAAAATCAATCAGTACGACTCCATCAAGCTAAAAAAAACTTCTGCATAGCAAAAGAAACAATTAACAAAATAAAAAGACAACCTACTGAGCGGGAAAAAATATTTGCAGACCACATATTCGATAAAGAACTGATATCCAAAATGTTTAAGGAATTCATACGACTCACTAACAAAAAGCAATCTGATATTTAAATAAGCAGAAGAACTGGACAGACGTTTTTCCAAAGAAGACATAAATAGACAACAGGTACAGGAAAAACTGGTCAACATCACTAATCATAGGAAAATACAAATTAAAACCATGAGATACCACTTCACACCTGTGGGAAGGGCTATCATCAAAAAACAAGAGATAGGAGTTCTCACTGTGACATAACAGGATTGGTGGTATCTCTGCAGCACCAGGACGCAGGTTTGATCCCTGGCCAAGCACAGCAGGTTAAAGGGTCTGATGTTGCCGCAGCTGCAGCATAGGTTGCAACTGCAGCTCAAATCTGATCCACGGCCCAGGAACTCCATATGCCACGGGACAGCCAAACAAAACAAAACAAAAAACAAGAGATAACCTACTGGCAAGTATTGGAGAAAACAGAACCCTTGGACACTGACAGTGGGAATGTAAATTCGTACAATCAGCATGGAAAGCAGTATGGAGGTTCCTCAAAAATTAAAAACACAACTTCCATAGGATGCCACAATCTCACCTTGGGATATATATCCAACGAAAATGAAAACAGGATATTGAAGAGATAGCTGCACTCACATGTTCGCTGCAACATTATTCACAACTGCCAAGACATGGAAACAATCTAAGTGTCCTTCAACAAATGAATGGATAAAGAAGATACATTACATATACACACACAATGGAGTATTATTCAGCCATTTGAAAGAAGGAAATACTGCCACTTTCGACAACCTAGATGGACCTTGAGGGCATTATGCCAAGTGAGGTAAGTCAGACAGAGAAAGAGGAATACCATATGATATCATTTGTATGCAGAATCTAAAATAGCCAAACCCATAGAAACAGAGAGTAGAATGATGGTTAGTAGGGGCTGGGAGTGGGAGAAACGGAGAAACGTTGGTCAAAGGGTACAAACTTCCAGTTTGGAGATGAGTAAGTTCTGGTGATGGAATACACAGCATTATGAGTATAGTTAACAATATTGCATTACAGACTTTAAAGTTGCCAAGAGAGTAGACCTTAAGTCTTTTTCACCACAAGAAAGACATTGTAACTATGTGATGGAAAGGTAGCACTATGAAAGTAACCATACTGTCATACATAAGTGTTTCAAATCAACATATTGTACCCCTTAAACTTACACAATGTTATATGTCAATTATATCTCAAAAAAGCTGCAAAACAAATAAAAAACAACAAAGAAAACCTATAGGCCTCTAGTATCATTCCTTCTCTTCAGTCCCAGCACAAAGCACAAAGATCTTTTCTAGATATAGTTTTTAATCCTTTCTCTGCTTTTTATTTATTTGCCTCTGTGTTTTGCCTGACTCCATCTCAACAATGGTGAATACCTGGAGGTCATCTAAAAATAAATTTGAGTGGGAAGGCAATTCTCTTACTTTCATTTTTGCTGGATCACACTGTCGAGAAGAGAACACTTGAGTGGAGCTTCTTGAAAAATACTTAGGGCCAAAATTGTATCTCTTGCTAATACTGTCTTATTGATTACCACTGATTTCTTTTGGAATTTGGTTGGTTTCTTTAACCCTGAAGGTTCTATAAGTTATAGGAATCTTAGAAAATTCGATTATAAACCATGAACACAGCATGTCTTCTTCTGGCTATCTCTGGACTGCACTGTCTCCCTTGGAAGCCAACTCAGCAGCTCAAAGCAGCACAAAGCAAAAGACATACCATCAATACTGCATTTTAAAAATCATTTCCTGTAACACTGCAGGCTTAGTCAGCAGCATGCAGTCTGACTTCGAAGCTATCCTAGGTGACTGTTTTACCTTTAACGAAAGTCCACCATCTTTCTGGGCTGAGAAATCTGCCCTTGCCACCTGCTGCCTAGCCATTCCTATTTTTTCAAGACACTAAGAAGCAATGATTTTTTTGTTACATGCAGAGAGAATAATTACAACTATAATCAATACCCTTGTGATATCAGAGAAGATATTGCAACTATGAAATAATAAAAGGATGCTATTTTTAAAAGGAAGATTTGGAGAATGAAAAAAGAACTCTAAGAAAATAAAAAATCTGAAAGCAGAAATGGAAGCTTGATACGAACAAAGAGTAAAAAAATATGGAAAATTAAACAGCAAAGAAAATGCAATGATTTCCTGTGCCTAAACGAACTGAAAGCATATTTAGAAAATAGGTGGAAAATATAAGAGTGAAATAGTGCTAATAGCATAAAAAGTTAAACAACAACAACATAATTGTTAATTCCAAGGAAAATACAAAGTTTTAGATGAAACCGAAAGTATCATAGTATCCGACCTGGCTCACTTAACTGCATTTACATAATCAAAGCACTGTAAACACATTATGCTTATAATAGGAAAACGAAGAAATGGGAAGAGTGTATGTGTGTGGTGTGGGTATGAGTGTGTATGTGAAAAAAAGAGCAAAATTCCCATATGCCATAGTAAGAAGTCGACAGATGTCTAAAACTGAAAAATCAAGACAACAACAGAAACAGTTCAGAAATGATGAGGTAAATATCAAAAGCTAAGATATAAAGACTAAATATGGCTGCATCTGGAGAGGAGAAAATATAGAGGAAGAGTACTGCATCTTTATAACAAGCTTTGTAGAGATATTTATTTTTTTAACCATGTGCCCAAATGTTAACAAGGACAAAAACATAACCCTGCCAGGATTCTATAGCTTAAGTGTACAGTCTTCCCTCTGTATTTGCAGGTGCTTCATTGCAGAACCCCAAAGAAAGCAAATTCTGCAAATGCTCAATTCTTAATATAAAATGATGTAGTATATGCATATAACTGAGGCACATCCTCCCCATATCCTTTAAATCATCTCTGGATTACTTAAAATATCTAATGCAATGTAAGTGCTATGTAAACAGTTGCCGGTGTATGGCCAATTCAAGTTTTGCTCTTTGGCGCTTTCCGGAATTTTTTTTTTTTTTTTTAGTATTTTCCATCTGCAGTTAGTTGAATCCACAGATGTGGAAGCTATGGATATGGAGAAGCATATAAAACAGAAGCACTAGAATTTGGCACTCCATCTTTTTCGTGACTATCAACCACAGACTACTGCAAGAAAGAGCCTGATAGCCTTTTGGAGTTTTTCATTAGTGTCTCCTATGAGTCCCACTTAACTTTAAATGGCAAGATAGAGTCTTCGCAAAGTAAATGAGAAGGATGGATGAAAGCAGGCAGAGTGATCTACGGAAGGAAATAATAAGCGAGAAGAACAGAAGAAGCATTTCAAGGGCATTCTGAACTAAAAAAAAAAAAACAAACAAACAAACAAACAAAAAAACTTCAAACAATGTAGCATTCTATGTTCAGCTGAGAATAATAGCAACCAAAGGCTCATCAGTTTGGTTTGTGTGGCTATCAGAGGTTGACTGTTTTCAAACAAAAGTTCCAGCACAACACCACTATAATATGAAAAAGGATTCCCCTAAAGGTGTGAACCATCTCAATAGGTACACTGGTTTTCTGCAACAGAGCTCCCTAGTTCCAGCCAAACATGCAGATAGCTACAACCATCAGTTAATTCATATCATGAATGGCAGCATTAGTCATAAAATGACTTAATACTGTATTTGAAACTAAGTAGAACAAAACTTCAACTGCTTTCAGGTGCTCCATGCTCATAACCTCCTCCAACCTTACCTCCAGAGTTGTACAGTTTTTCATTTGTTGGGTTTGTTTTTTTTGTTTTTTGTTTTTTGGTTTTTTTTTTTTTTTTTTGTCTTTTTAGCTATTTCTTGGGCCGCTCCCGCGGCATATGGAGGTTCCCAGGCTAGGAGTCGAATCGGAGCTGTGGCCACCGGCCTACGCCAGAGCCACAGCAACGCGGGATCCCAGCCACGTCTGCGACCTACACCACAGCTCACGGCAACGCCGGATCGTTAACCCACTGAGCAAGGGCAGGGACCGAACCCGCAACCTCATGGTTCCTAGTCGGATTCATTAACCACTGGACCACGACGGAAACTCCTTTTTTTTTTTTTTTCTTTTTGTCTTTTTAGGACTGCACCCGTGACATATGAAGGTTCCCAAGGCTAGGGGTTGTATTGGAGCTACAACTGCCGGCCTATGCCAGAGCCACAACAACACGGGACCCGAGCCGTGTCTGCAACCTACACCACAGCTCACAGCAATGCCGGATCCTTAACCCACTGAACGAGGCCAGGGATCGAACCTGCAACCTCATGGTTACTAGTCGGATTTATTTCTGCTGCGCCACAAAGGGAACTCCATTTTTTCAAAAAATTAAATAAAACTATGTGGTTAATCACCTAGTAAGTAAAGCTGTTTAAAAATGTTTGATAAAGATGAAAAGCAGACCTGGGAAAGTAGTGTGGAATGGGCCCCAGAATTAAAGTGGCAGTGTTTTTAAAATATATATTTTAAGATTGGGATGGTAACAGGAATACAGGCACCCCCTTGGAGACACTGTTCAGTTCCACATCACCACAATAAAGCAAATACTGCAATAAAGCTAGTCACACAAACTTTTTGGTTTTCCAGTGGATATAAGAGCTATGTCTTGGGAGTTCCTGTCGTGGTGCAGTGGTTAACGAATCCGACTAGAAACCATGAGGTTGCGGGTCCGATCCCTGGCCTTGCTTAGTGGGTTTAGAATCCGGCATTGCCGTGAGCTGTGGTGTAGGTTGCAGATGCGGCTCGGATCCTGTGTTGCCGTGGCTCTGGTGTAGGCCAGCGGCTACAGCTCCGATTTGCCCCCTAGCCTGGGAACCTCCATATGCCACGGGAGCGGCTCAAGAAAAAGCAAACAGACAAAAAAAAAAAAAAAAAAGTTATGTCTACACTACACTGTACTCCATTAAGTGTGCAATAGCATTAAGTCTTAAAAATGTAAATACCTTGATAAAATACACTTTATTGCTAAAAAGTGCTAATGATCATCTGAACCTTCAAAGTCATAATCTTTTTGCTGGTGGAGGGTCTCTCCTCGATGTTGATGGCTGCTGACTGATCAGGATGGTGGCTGCTGAAGGTCGAGGTGACTGCCGCAATTCCTTAAAATAAGGCAATAATTAATTTTGCCTCATCAATGGACTCTTCCTTACATGAACAATGTCTCCGTAACATGCAATGCTGTTTAATAGCATTTTACCCACAGGAGAACTTCTTTCAAAATTGGAGTCAATCCTCTCAAAACCTACCACTGTTCTATCAACTAAGGTTATGTCATATTATAAATCCTTTATCATTTCAAAAGTCTTCAGAGCATCTTCACCAGGAGTAGGTTCTGTCTCAAGAAACCAATTTCTTTGCTCATTCCTAAGATGCAACACCTCATCCATTTAAGTTTTATCATGACACTGTAGCAATTTAGTCACATCTTAAAGCATCACTTCTAATTCTAGTTCTCTTGCTATTTTCACCGCATCTCTAGTTTTGAACCCCTCAAAGTTTTGAACCCCTCAAAGTCATCCATGAGGGTTAGGATCAACTTTTGCCAAACTCCTGTGAATGTTAATGTTTTGACTCCACAAATCACATATGTTCTTAGTGGTGAACCCTTGCCAGAAGGTTTTCAGTTTACTTGGCTTGGATCCATCAAAGGAATCATTACCTATGGCATCTACAGCTTCATGAAGTGTATTTCTTAAATAATAAGACTTGAAAGTTGAAATGACTCCTTGATCCACAAGCTGCAGAATGAATGTTGTGTTAGCAGGCATGACAACAACATGAACCTCATTGCGCAGCTCCATCCAAGCTCTTGGGCGACCAGGTGTATTGTCAACGAGCAGTAATATTATGAAAGAAATCTATTTTTCTGAGCAGGAGGCCTCAACAGTGGGCTTAAACTATTCAGTAAACCATGATCTAAACAGATGTGCTGTCATCCCGACTTTGTCATTCCATTTATAGAGCACAGGCAGAGTCAGTTTATTGGAATTCTTAAGGGCCCTAGGATTTCCAGAACAGTAAGTAAGCACTGCCTTCAACTTAAAGTCACCAGATGCACAGCCCCTAGCAAGAGAGTCAGACTGTTCTTTAAAGCTTTGAAGCCAGGCATTGACTTCTCCTCTCTAGCTACGAAAGTCCTAGATGGCATTTTCTTACAATAGAAGGGTGTTTTATTTGCATTGAAAATCTGTTGTTTAGTGTGGCCGCCTTCATTAATGATCTTAGCTAAATCTGAGTAACAGCTTTGACATCAGTACTTGCTCTTCACCTTGCACTTTGATATTATGGAGATAGCTTCTTTCCTTAAACCTCGTGAACCCACCTCTGCTAGCTTCAAATTTTTCTTCTATGTACACATGGCCAAAAAGCACACGAAAAAATGCTCAGCATCCCTGATTATTAGAGAAATGCAAATCAAAAATACCACGAGATACCACCTCACACCACTCAGAATGGCCATCATGAATAAGACCACAGATAAGAAATGCTGGAGGGGGTGTGGAGAAAAGGGAACCCTCCTGCAATGTTGGTGGGAATGGAAGCTGGTACAACCACTATGGAGAACAGTATGGAGGTACCTGAGAAAGCTATACATAGATCTACCATATGACCTAGCAATCCCACTCTTGGGCATATATCCAGACAAAACTTTCCTTGAAAAAGACACATGCACCCACATGTTCATTGCAGCACTATTCACAATAGCCAAGACATGGAAACAATCCAAAGGTCCATTGACAAATGATTGGATTAGGAAGATGTGGTATAGATACACAATGGAATACTACTCAGCCATAAAAACAAACAAAATGATGCCATTTGCAGCAACATGTATGCAACTAGAGACTCTCATCCTGAGTGAAGTAAGTCAGAAAGAGAAAGACAAATACCATATGATGTCACTTATATCTGGAATCTAATATAAGACACAAATGAACCTTTCCACAGAAAAGAAAATCATGGACTTGCAGAATAGACTTGTGGTTGCCAAGGGGGAGGGAGTGGGGTGGTTGGGGAGCTTGGGGTTAATAGATACAAACTATTGCCTTTGGAATGAATTAGCAATGAGATCCTGCTGTGTAGCACTGGGAACTATGTCTAGGCACTTACGATGGAGCATGATAATGTGCGAAAATAGAATGTGTACATGTATGTGTAACTGGGTCACCATGCGTACAGTAGAAAAAAATTGTATTGGGGAAATAACTATTAAAAAATAATAATCAAAAAAATAAATAAATCAGACATCAAACCTTAAAAAAAATTTTCTTTTCTTCTACAACTTTCTCACCTCTCTCAACCTTCATAGAATTGAATAAGCTAGGGCCTTGCTCTGGGTTAGGCTTTGGCTTAAGGGGATATTGTGGTTGGTTTGATATTCTATCCAGACCATGAGAACTTTCTCCCTATTAGCATAAGACTGTTTTGTTTTCTTATTATTCGTGTGTTCACAGGAGTAGCATTCACAATTTAGCTAACTGCTTGTTGCAAGAGGTCTACATTTTAGTCTGCCTCGGCTTTCAACATGGCTTCTTCACTAAGCTTAATCATTTCTAGCTTTTGACTTAATGTAAGAAATGTGCAACTCTTTAATTTGAACACTTGGAGGCCATGAAGGGATATTAATTAGCCCAATTTCAATGTTGATATGTCTCGGGGAATAGAAAGGACCAGGGAGATGGAGAGAAATGGGGGAATGACCAGTCAGTTCAGCAGTCCGAATACACACAATATTTATAAAGTTTGTTATCTCATATGGGCACAGCTCGTGGTGCCCCCAAACAATTACAATAGTAACATCAAAGATCACATATCTCAGATCCTCATGACAAATATAATAGTAATTAGGTTAGAAACATTGTGAGAATTACCAAAATGTGACAGAGAAGAAGAAGAAGTGAGCAAATGCCATTGGAAAAATGGTGCCCATAGACTTGCTCAATGCAGGGTTACCACAAGCCTTCAATTGGTAAAAAAAAAAAAATGCAATATCTGTAAGGCACAATAAAGTGAAGCATAATAAAATGAAGTATGTCTATAATAACAGGGAAATATATGAGAATGATACAGCCAAAAATAAAGTTAAAAATAACATCAAACTGTTCAAACTTTCTGCCTTACTGATTAGAGTCATGCAAAATCATATGACATGACACTAAAAGATGGAAAAAGAAATGAAATCCTATAGAGTTTAATGTTCAATAGGTTCTATTTTTTGTCGAAATGTGTAAGCTCATAATAATGCCACTAAACCTGTTCATGCCAAACACCTAGGAGTTATCTTTGATTCATCCCTATCCCTTACATTTTAAATCCAATCCTTCTGCAATTTCTGCAGACTATACCTCCAAAATATATCTCAACTTTGTCCACTTATCTCAACCTCCACCACTGTCACCATTGTGTAAGCCACCTTTATCTGGAGCTTTATCTGGAGCTTCTCCTAACTGGTCTCTCAGCTTCCACTTTTGACCACCATCAATCCAAGTGACAGTGGTGTGTCCATTTTAAAACACAATCTGATCATGCCATTCTCCAGCTAAAACTTCTCCAATGACTGCCCAGTTTATCTGGACTAAATTCCAAGGCTCCTTTCCCTAACCCATAAACCCCTCCCCTGTTTTGGCCCCTGACTCTCTGACCCCACTATGCTCCAGCACTATGTTCTGCATTCTTACTGTTCCTCCAACACTCCAAGTTCATGCCTGTTTGTATGCCTTGTACTTTCTGTTCCAGTGCCTAGAATACTTCCTTTGGCAGTTGCATGGTTCTGCTCTTCTTGGCATTTGCACTTCAGAATAAATGTCCTCTCCTTTGAGAGAGACCTTCTCTGATCATCCAGCATAGTTATATTCTCTATTATTTCACCCAATTCCATTTTTTAAACAGCACCTTTCACCACCTGCTCTCTTCTTATGCATTTATTTATTTAGCTACTCCCTACTAGAATGTAAACTCTATGGGATTAAAGGCATGTTATTCACTGCCATATCTGCAGTTCCTAAAACACTATCTGGCATATCTGATTTGTGATAAATATTTTTAAATAAATGAATGAAAAGATAGGATGAAAACAAATTCGTGTTTAGTAATTTAAAGAGATGGTCAGCTGTTAAGATTTTTTGCTCCAAAGGCACATAGTAAAGCTTCCTCTCTGTGGATGGTCCAAAATAAGGAACCTTCTGAATATACAGCAATCAGAGCGTATATGTCTATCCTCTTCCTCTCTGTCTCAGAAACATTAGAAATCACTTGTCCCTAACTTCTCATTTTTCGAAAAAATAAAAATAAATAGAATTAAATAATCTCACAGCTAGTAAGTTGCAGAAATAAGACTAGAGCACACCTCACCTGAGTTCCTACGCAATGTTATTTCCACACCTTTCTTATTACTAAAAATCAATATGTGGGTCATTATTGAATACTTGCTCTAGTATGAAAGAACAAAGTTTAAAAGGCAAGTCTTACATGAAGAGACCTAATGAATTAAATAAGGAAGTTTTACTTATGACTATGTGGTCTGCTACAGGTGAATACTTGAAACTGTAAAACAAGGACAAATCACACATGTTCAATCCTCATGAAAAACTAACACTTAGCTAAAGCTGAATGATGACATCTAGAAGTTAGAGATGCACTGCAATACAGTTCGTTGCTAAAAGTAATTTGTAACATTGCAAAATATCACAGATGATGATTAAATTTTAACATATTAGACTTTCAATTCACAGAAAGATTGTATACAGTAAATCACTTTCCACTTCAAATAACAGAAGTTGAAAGAAGGCATAAGCCTGTAGTTCTAGTAAGTTGAGTGATATATTTTTTTTTAAACTTAGGGTCAGAACAGCAAAACCTCAACTTAACCCTGGATGTCTGAAAATATTCAGAATTGATTTATAGAATCAAAAATATTTTATAAGTTTCCAGATCACAGCGTGATTTCATATTAATATTTCAATCATTTTCATTGTACAAACACCCCAAACCTCACAATCAAGGGTTATAATGCTTTCAGATCACACGCATTTCAGGACAGGAGACTGTGATCCTTATATTCTCCAGCACAAATTCTTTGGAGTATAAAATGGATGAGACAAAGGAGTCACAAGCTATCAGAATGTGACATGTATGCATTTGCAAATCAAGCGAAAGTATTAGGTGACTAACACTGAGCTAGGACACGCAGAGAGCTTGAAAGACAATAGATTATCCCTGTCCTCAAGGCATTTACAATCCTGCTGATGAGAAAAAAAAAATTACATAAAAAAACCACAACCGTATTGTGTACACATATACACAGAGGGTAAAATCAGAGAAATGAAATAAACTGTAAGAGCAAAGAAATTCTTCCCTGATAAATATCAGCTTGTACTATTTGGTACTGTGAATAGGGTTTCTCAGCTTACATGTCTCACTTTTTGGAGTGCGCTCAGCTTTGATTCTATAACACCTCAAAGATTCCAGAGGGGTGCTGAACCATGTGACAAAAGTCTTCAGGTGGACCCTGAAGCAATCTTTAAAGAAATCTTTTCTAGGCAGGCAAAATGTTTGGTTTGGTTTGGTTTATCGTGTTTTAATTCTGAAAGCACCAATTTTATTTTCCAAAGAACACCTCTTTTCAGATGCAAATGTAACTATTTCTTAAACACTCCATTCAGATGTTAACATTATTCCTTTCTGAATGCTAATTACCAAAAAGAAGGAATAGTTGATACTTGGTTCTTGATTTTGAATGAATGTGAAATATGGACGTTTCCCTCTTTGGACTACATATTTTTTTAATATATATTTTCTTTGATTGCAAAATATATATTATACACAGAAGATTGTATGTACAGTTTAAATAATAACTACATACTGAATGCCTATATAACTAACCAGCTCTCAGGTTAAGAAATAAGAACCCAGGTATTTTTAACACATTGCCACAGAAGGAAAGGAGCAGTTTGCCATAAGACAGAGTCTAAATGTCCTTGTTGTCCCTTAATCAGAAATGAAAAGTTTCCGTCCTTATTCCTCTTTTGACACCTGAGTCCCCAGTTTGGAAAAGATCCTAAAGTAAACAAGTACAAACATCTTACTTGCTACCTCCTGAACTCAAATTAAATTCTTCACATAATAGTTCATGATGCTGCCTGATGATGTATTTAAGGGGAAGAGGGAACATATAATTAATGAAGAATGAAATATTTTAAACCTATGATGCTGATGTTTTTATAATTATGATTTACTGTCATGTATTGTTGCTATTAAGGGGAAAAAAAAAAAAACCTCATGTGAAAAAGTTTGACAAACAGGAATGATTAACAAGCCTAAACAAAATGTGGTCTCTAACATGACATTCAAGCGCCCTGGCCCTAAATACTGAAGAGTGCATGAATAACTGATGTTTCCTTTTTTGCAAAAAAAATAATCCATTGTCTTCTGGGCTTATCACCTTATGCAGAATTTTGCATTTAAGTAAAATCCTTCATTCAACAAGTAGTTACTGAGTTCAATGCAGTACTAAGCACCATGAAGAGGTGAACAAAAGTAGAAAAACATAATCCCTGCCTTCAGGGGGGCTTAAAAACACTGAGGAAGATAAAGCATCCACTAATGAGGCAACTGAAAAAGTACTTACAATCCATAAAGAATTGTCTGAGAGTAAAGCACAGACTAAATACAGAAGCTCACGAAACTAAAAATGGTTGTATTTCAAAAGCAGTTTGCAAGGGGGTTGTTTTGAACGTCGGTCACATTTTACCAACAGAAATGTTATAAGTAAATGCTGCTTATTGCATTTCTAGGTTTGCCAAAAGAAACTCATTTAATTCAAAATATATGGGCATTCTCTCTGCATATCTGCCAGGAAGCCATAGTAGAAAGCAAAAGTGTTGTACCACTCTTCATTAGACAAAAATTGGAAAATAAAAATGATTATGAAATAGGTTTATAAACTACATCTTGACATATTCTGAATGCTGATGCTTGAGAAAGAGCATGTTTAATTAAAGCAGGTAGATGAAGGCTTCTGTGGGGATTCTGAAAGGGACTCTGATCAAGAGCACTTGCAATTCGTGACATATCTCTGTTTTAACTTCAATATATATATATATTTTTTTCATTTTTCATTCGCTCATTCAACAAGTATATACTGAAGATCTCTTCTACATGTCAGGCACTGTTGCAGGCTCTGGGAATCCATGGAGAACACAGGGGAACACAGGGAGCTTACATTCTCATTGGGGGTGTTGGGAGGGAAGAAAGCAATGGTGTCAAGAAGTACTAAGTGCTTCTCCTTGCTTCACTGTCACCATTACTCTAGGTTTCTGACCAATATTAATTTTATGTGCACCACTCTCCATGATCAGAGTTGAAATTTCTCTTTGTTCCCAAATGGAGCTAAAGAAGGGAGGGGAAAATATACAGCACAATTTCCTGAGGTTTCTGACAACCATGAGATGGGAAAGGGATGTGCGTTGGAAAAGATGACCTCAGCTATGAACAATGAGAGGGGAAAAAAAATGGGCACGATTCCTCTAAGGAGGGAGGGTATTAAGTCAGGCAGAAATCACCAAGCCCTGCCATCAGTCACGGAGAGCTTGGACACTGTTAAAAGCAATCTGGGGGAGTTCCCACTGTGTTGCAGTGGGAATGAATCCGACTAGTATCCATAAGGATCAGGTTCGATCCCGGGCCTCACTCAGTGGGTTAAGGATCTGGCGTTGCCCTGAGCTGTGGTGTAGGTCGCAGAGCCGGCTCAGATCCCACATTGCTGTGGCTGTGGTGTAGGCCAGCAGCTGTAGCTCTGATTTGACCCCTAGCCTGGGAACCTCCATATGCTGCAGATGCGGCCCTAAAAAGAAAAAAAAAGCAATCTGGAGGAGGGGGTACCCTGAATTAGCCATTTAAACCTGTCTTGGCCTTTTCTTTTCTCCTTTTTCCCTTCCTTCCTTCCTCCCTCCCTTCCATCCTTCATCTGCTTCCTTCCTTGAAGCAAACATGTATTGCTGATTGTCTGGAACTAGTCTAAGCATTAGGGATACAAAGACGAAGATGACACAGTCCTGGTCCCGGGCCTCAAGCAGTTTATAGCCTAAAATAGTGTTCCCAACTCAGGGATTAGTTATATCCAGGAGTGGTACTTTTAACTATTTTACAACCTATGTAGCCCAAGCCTACCCATGAGAATATATGCCAGTCAAGGTTCCAGAAAATCCACTGCTGCACCAGTAGTTAACCCTGCAGTGGCTGTAGAGCGGACAGGTGGGAGGTCCTCAGGAAGGGGTTGGAGAAACCAGGACAACTAGGTAGCTAACAGCACTTGGGGGAGGGGGTTCACGGTGGTAACTATTTACCAAGTGGTATAAAAGTATTAGTCATGGTAACAATGACTGTCGTTTATCAATGATATGACTGTATCAATGGGTACCAATTAAATCCTTAGCTCTACCTGCCCCCACTGCTTAGGAAAACAAGGCAGTGGTTGGAGTGAGATTATTTGAGCGAGGCACGCTTTCCCAAGTGAGTCCCAAGCAAGAAGATTGGCATTAACCGGTGACTAGAAAGGGGAGGACATTTAGACATGAGAACCAACCTAACAGCGGAACTGAGTAAACCACATACAAGAATGCCATAAAAAGACTCACTGAATTGGAAGTGTGAGCAGTGAGAATGTACGATAATAGGATGAGTGAATTTGGAAGAATGGGGTGTGTGCGGCAAAGGAGGGGTCTGTGGCGTCACCTGGGAAGAGGGAAACTTACATGCTCAGGTTAGGCGTTTCGTTCTGACATAGCAGAAGAAAAGGCAGGACACTCTGTCCTCGAGTGGTATGAGGCAAGTGACATACTAAGGGAAAACATTCTGCTGACTATATATGGAGGCTGAACGCCAGTTTAGGAGGCTCCTTCAGCAACCCTGGCAGAGTTCATTAGGGCATGAACCAAGAAGGTGACCATGACATGTAAAGAAGGGTTCAATTTGACAGATATTCCAAGACCATGTGAGGAGGGGAGAAAGAGGAATCGATAAGCCTAATGCATTGTATTACATCTTAAATATGACAGCTGGTCTTTTAACATCCAAGAAAAATGTTAAGTCTCTTAATACTAATTCCTTTCAAATAGCAAATTTATCCTTATAACGATCTGAACTAGCTCACAAAATAAAGATGCTAACTTTTGAAGATGAAACAGTATGAGCTGCTAATCTTTTGATGCTAAAAACGAGGCTGCAGTATGATACCAACAAGGAACAAGGTTAAGCTAATTTCTTTTACTGTTCATTTATAGTAATGTAGAAAATCCATGTAGTATGAAATCATTGACATTTATATGAAATCTGCTAGATTTAATTGTTCTGATGTTTTGTTTACTTACTAAAAGTCATTTCCAAATGAAAGTTTTATCTTTTGAAGGTGGGAAGAAATGCTTGATTCTCAGCTGAGTTAATTTTCAATTGACTCCTAAGATAACAGGAAAGCTTTAGGAGCCTAATTAAACCATGTATTTGCTCTAATTACTTTAGCCGCAGACTGCTAGGAAACAAAAGCAGCAAACAGACCTGTTCTGTGCGCAGCAGCCAGGCATTTGATGGTTGTTTTCTCCAGCAGAGATTTTGAGTAGCATAGAAGTAAAGAAGCTGAGACGCAAAGCCATCATCTGCAAGCGGTGGCTGCAGCCACAAATCACAGGGCAGCCCTTATTCCTGCATAGTGTAGAAAACATCATTTATCATGCACGATTTTATTTATGTCCTAACACAGAGAAAGCAGTCATCATCACTAGCATCATTTTTTTTAATATCAAGGTAGCCCCACATTTTTATCAACAAAACTGGATGTTAGCTCGCAAAGACCATAGAGTTAATACTTAAAGGACAATTTCTGTATTGGGCAAGAATAATAGTGCTTTTATACTGGTTACTTTTCCCTCTTAGGCTTTGCTCTCTTGAATAATGTCCATATTTAATGTAACGGTTTAATTTTCAAGCTAAGTAAATCCACACTTCTATTATCCATTTTGATTTTAGTACAAGTGAAGTTTAGAAGACTATTGATCACATGGTTGAGGAAAAAAGCCAATGAGTTGTTATTACGACTAACTACTCAATTCCATCAAACAACTGCTTTCTTAAAACAGGATTCCCAGGGAAACTCCTTTTAAATACACACCCCATTAAAGGCATATGTCTTCATTAGATAGAAACTGTTTTAAAGGTACCATGGCTATATTTACCCATTTACCTTCGTTTCTAGGTGTAAAACACCAGCTGAAATGCTTGAATTTTCCCCCTTCAGTTTAACTGGTAAACAAGTAAGAAATATTGCGGGTTTTATTTCTTCATATCTGTGGTTTTAAAAATCTGTGTTTGAGATCCTTGGTACAGTGTCCAAACTCTTTAGAAATTATAACAACTCTAGCTTTCTGGGGTAATTTGTCCTAAACACAAAAAACAAAAAATTAAGAAGACAGGACTCTACAACCAAAGGCAAGTAAAGCATTAAAAGCAACCATCTGGTGAGTTCAGGCCAAATACAAAGTCTCTACTTTTTGCCTGAACTATCTAGAGGTCTGTACCACCCCTCTGCTTTATTTTGCCTATGGAAACCTGACCTAAACCAAACAACTATTCTATATCATTAAGTTGTCCAGGAAGATGAAAGTTTAAATATATGTCAGACAAGCTGCAGCATCTGGTGCAATTCAGTAACGATCGTCTCCTTCAGAGAGCTTCAGTGTTGGAGTAACTTTTAGAACTTAAGAGATTTGGTTAACTTATGTAAAGAAAAACACATTCCTCTAGCCACACATTCTCCCTGTTCACAAATACTGATATTTCTCGCATCCTCTTCCCTCGTAGGAAACATACAAAGTATAATCCCTTCTTGAAACATCTCCCTACACCTCTAATTCCATTCTGTTGCAGCCAAATAATATATTCTGGGTACAAATCATCAGCATGGTTGATCTTTCACTGCCGTTGTTTAAAACTTGTTTTCATGTTGTTTTTTTTTTCAAAAAAAACATACTGAGTAGCTCTAGGGGTTTCCCCTAGAGTAGAGAAAAATGTCTTTCAAAGCACTGTTTAAGGGTGCTACATCATATTTAACAAGTATAGATGCTTTCTTATAGTTTGTTGATAGGAGAACAAACTTAGTTCTCTCTTTTAAAGAGCAGATAAGCTTAGATATATGAGTTTGTTTACAAGAAGGTTAGAAATGATCATGGTAACCTTTGTGTCAATGGCTCCATTCTAAACTTCACTACAAACTGCATTGTGCCAAATTTACACATATTTCACAACAGATGAGAACTTAGTTTGAAGGGGATGTTTTTCATCAACAGACTAGGAAAAAAACTTGCAACGAATATGGCAAAGTTTGAACATCTTTATTATGTAAACCAGTCACACATAATAAGAAAAAATACACTAGGAGTCCAATACATAAGGCAAAGGACATAAAAAGACACTTTCAGAAGATAATCTATTGTCTGCAAACATATATGAAATTTTTTCATCTCACTAGTAAAATAAATGCATATTAAAAAAAAACAGTGGAATACCATTTCACCCATCTTAGAGATTTTTTTAAAATAACAATGTACCATTCCAGCAATTAGTGTGGTCACAGGGTAAACTAATAGAATAATTTTGTAGAACAATGCATGAGATAGATGTTCATATCTTTTAGCCCAGTAATTCCACTCCTCGGTTTTTACCCCAAGACAGTAATTCTAAACATGTTTTTTAAGCTATAGGTCCAAGATGTTCATTGCAGCATTATTTATAATATTGAAAAAAATGAAAACCACCTAAATACCTCAAAGTGGAGGGATGAGTAAATACATTAATACACAGCTGCCTAGGACATTTTGCTGCATTTTAAATTGTGTTTAGGTTGATCCATAACCATATGGACAATTGTTATCATAAAATGTTAAGTGAAAAGAACAAGATACAATATTATATACATTGTAAGCCTACCACTCTATAAAAAAATTCTATAAAGAAACGAGGATTTAAAAATCTGTTATTCTTGGTGTTTTCCAAATTTCATTTAACATAGTTTGTTTTTTCAATACATTTTAAAGTGTAATGTGTTTACTCAAAGCACTTTAAAATGCTCTGCCTTGTTTTCAAAACATGTCTATCTAAAGCAAAACCCAGTGCTTGAAAAGGCTTATGAAATATTATAATACTATCATAAAAATCTTACAATATTTTATTCATTACCAGTTTGGTCATACCTGTAGGGAATCCTCTACATGTGTGATTAGGCAGCTGAAACGTGGGTAGCAGCTCCAGTTAGGGTTCTCTCAGCATCCAGGCTCCTTCTACCTTTAGCTCCTTTCAGAAATCACTGCTGCTCCTAGCACCTGTTGAATATACTGTGCTTATAAACCGGGGGCCTCAGAGGGAAAGATAACGATTGTTCCTGATATTTTGGAGACAGCCAAAACCAATTTCTTTTTTCCCGAAATAGGAGCTTCAAAAAGGAGCCACTCATCCAAATGTGTTTACTCTGTTTCTAACAGAGAACAAATTTTTAAGAGGGTAAGCTTGGGGGTTATTTTTATATGATGTATACATTCCCGGTGTTTACTGTTAGAATTTATAAATAATACCCTTTGCAGCATCTACCTAAGGGCAAAGGTGAACTGGCATTCCATTCTTTTAGAAATACCAGGTCCCCCCTCCCACCCAAATCCCTCTTTGCAATTCTGGTCACTCCTTTGACATTTTAATGTAACATCGACACTCTCCACAGTTAGGAAGCTGAAATCCTAGCAAAATACAAACAGAGAAGGGGGGGCGAGAGGGAAGGGGGAGGGAGAGAGAGAAACAGGAGAGAAACTGAGAAACACTTCAAGAGGTTGCACTTACACTCCAGCAGTTTTTCCAGAAACAGAGGAGGCAGTAGTTCTTATTTTTGTGGTTTCAAGTTGTAGACTGAAATTCAGCACAAAAACCTTCTTTTCTTGACTCGAGGGATGTGAAATATATTCTAGTATATGTGTTCAGTATGCTCCTTTGTTCTAGGTACGAGCTTTTCTTTTTCTAAAGTTTTTCGGTCTCCATCAAGGAAAGGAAACAATATTATTTTGAAATTGTCTTAAAGGCGCCTTTCAAAAACATCTCCCACGGGAAAATACCACGACTGCTCAACAATGAGTAGCTGAGTGAGAATCGAGTCGTTTTTCTTTTTTTTCCCATCATGGCTGTATACTTTGCAGCCCCCCCCCCCAATTTGTGCTTTCAGAGTCATCATTAATCAAATAGCCAGAAACACCATCTTTAGCCAACCTGCTTTTCGTGGGATTAAAAATGCGCCCTGATGAAAGACAATGTTCATTTTGAAGGCATTGCTTGTTATCTGTGTGCCTTAGACTCGCGGGCTTTTGTCAGGGCTGGAGCGGGCTCGCGAGTGCCTGCAGCGCGGTGGGCGGCAGGTCGGAGGGCCCTGGTCGTTCCCACGTTTCCGGGGGGTGCCCACACTTTCTCCCGAGACTTGCAGCTCGCGGTACGCGGCGGGAGCTGGAGGACCAAACTGTGACAGAAAGAGAGAATGTACTTGAGGGACGGGGAAAAAAAAGAGAGGGCGCCCGGCTGGGTCTCCGGGTCACCGTGGCTCGGGGATTTGCACGAGTTTATCACTACCATTAACAGCCACTTGCAGAGGGTTGTTTTCCGCCCAAGGCGCGACAACCAGACAGTGGAGCCCACTCCGCGCCCCAAGCCACGCCCCCTCACCCCTCCGCTACCCCCCCCGCCCCCCAAACTAATTAACTCGGGGCCGCCTTCCTGCCAGACACTCCCATTGGCTCCCATCCCATCCAATGAGAACCTGGTAACAGTTTCACCTGGCTTGGGCTTCCCAAATAAACAAACAAACCGTCCCGGGACCGTGGCAGCTCTCCTCTCTGGCGCCGACCGAGACCGTTGCGCTCCGCCCCCTCCCACCACCTCTCGCCCCCTCCCACCACCACTCGCCCCCTCCCACCACCACTCGCCCCCTCCCACCACCACTCGCCCCCTCCAGCCAATGGAGCCCTGGCGGTGGCGCCCCCGCCCGGCCCCCGTCGCGGGCCGCTCTCTCCTCCGCCCCTCTCGAACTTCTCCCGCCCCCCTTCCCCGTGCCTCCGTGGACTCCAGAGAGCCCCGCCTCCTTCCGTCGGTCCTCCAGAGGCCCACAGGCGGGGGAGAGTCTCCGAGAGGGTCGAGGCGGGGTTGGAGGTGGCCCCGCCTCTCGGGCTCACCGCCCCCTCCTTTGCACACCTCCGCTGGTGGCGGCTCGCGCCCCTCCACTGCGCTGGAAGTCGGAGCCGCAGCGGCCGCCGCGTGAGGCAGCGGTCACGTGTTGTTTTGCCCGCCGCCGCGCGCTTGGAGTGGAGTGGGCGGGGGCGGGGGCCGAGGCGGGAGGGGGCTGGGGCGGGCGGAGGGGGGTAGACAGCCTCTTCCCCCAACCCTCCCTTCTCCGAGCCCCCCCTCCCGCTCGCTCACCTTAAAACCATCGTGCATCACCATGGCGAGTTGCTCCTTCGCTCGCGACCAAGCGACAAGGAGACTGAGAGCTGCAGCGGCGGCAACGGCGGCAGCTCTAGCTGCGGTGGCGACCACCCCACTTCTTTCCTCCGGAACCCCGACCGCACTCATTGGGACCGGGTCGTCTTGTCCGGGAGCCATGTGGCTCTCCACGGCCACTGGCTCCCGGTCAGACTCCGAGTCTGATGAGGAGGACCTCCCCGTCGGGGACGAAGTCTGCAAACGCGGCTACCTGCGGAAGCAGAAGCATGGGCACAGGCGCTACTTCGTGCTCAAACTCGAGACCGCCGACGCCCCAGCTCGGCTGGAATACTACGAAAATGCCAGGAAGTTCCGGCACAGTGTCCGCGCCGCAGCGGCTGCAGCAGCAGCGGCCGCCTCCGGTGCCGCGGTCCCAGCGCTCATCCCACCGCGGCGCGTGATCACCCTGTACCAGTGCTTCTCGGTAAGCCAGCGAGCCGACGCAAAGTACCGACACCTCATCGCTCTTTTCACCCAGGACGAGTACTTCGCGATGGTGGCCGAGAACGAGTCGGAGCAAGAGAGCTGGTACTTGCTGCTCAGCCGCCTCATCCTCGAGAGCAAGCGCCGCCGCTGCGGCACGCCCGGCGCGCAGCCGGATGGAGAGCCTGCCGCGCTGGCGGCTGCAGCGGCAGCGGAGCCACCCTTCTACAAAGATGTGTGGCAGGTAATAGTCAAACCCAGGGGGCTGGGGCACAGAAAAGAGCTGAGCGGCGTGTTCCGGCTCTGTCTTACCGACGAGGAGGTTGTATTTGTGAGGCTAAATACCGAAGTGGCCAGCGTGGTTGTCCAGCTCCTGAGCATCCGTCGCTGCGGGCACTCGGAGCAGTATTTCTTCTTGGAAGTCGGCAGGTCCACCGTCATCGGTCCAGGCGAGCTCTGGATGCAGGTCGATGACTGTGTGGTGGCCCAAAACATGCACGAGCTGTTTTTGGAGAAAATGAGAGCCTTGTGTGCAGATGAATACAGAGCCCGATGCCGCAGCTACAGCATCAGCATCGGCGCCCACCTGTTAACCCTGCTGTCCGCTAGGAGGCACCTGGACATGCTGCCGCTGGAGCCCGGCGGCTGGCTCAGAAGGTCCCGCTTTGAGCAGTTTTGCCACCTCCGGGCCATCGGTGACGGGGAAGACGAGATGCTCCTCGCCAGGCGCTACATAACACCCAGTGAGCCCTTGCCCCCCTCCAGGCGAGGAAGACTGCACCTGCCCAGAGGCCGCAGGTCCAGGAGAGCGGTTTCCGTGCCAGCCAGCTTTTTTCGCCGCTTAGCACCCAGCCCCGTGCGTGTTCCGCAGCCCGCAGAAGCCCCTAGCGAGGGAGCTTGCCTGCCTTCCAAAGCGTCTGGTTCCGGCTCTGGTAACTCTGGGGAAGAAGAAAATCCTCAGGGTAAAGAGGGTCAGGAAGAAAACGGAGGCGACTATATGCCCATGAACAAGTGGGGCTCAGGAAATGGCCGAGGCTCAGGAGGTGGACAGGGATCCAGTGGCCAAGGCCCCAGTAGCCAGAGCTCAGGAGGAAACCAGTGCTCAGGCAGGGGGCATGGCTCTGGAGGTGGCCGGGGCTCAAGCGGTGGCCAAGGCTCAAGTGGCCAGGGCTCAGGGGGCCAGGGTGCAGGAGGAAACCAGTGCTCCGGAGATGGCCAGGGTACCACAGGTGGGCATGGCTCAGGCAGTGGCCAGGGAGCTGGAGGTGGGCACGGCTCAGGCCGTGGCCAGGGACCGGGAGATGGCCATGGCTCAGGCGGTGGCAAGAACTCTGGAGGGGGCAGAGGCTCAGGAAGTGGGAAAGGCTCGGATGGCACTGGTGAACGTGGGAAGTCTCTGAAGAAAAAATCCTACTTTGGCAAATTAACTCAAAGCAAGCAACAGCAAATGCCACCGCCTCCACCCCCACCCCCACCAGCTGCAGCAACTGGTGGGAAAGGGAAGTCTGGAGGAAGGTTCCGACTTTATTTTTGTGCTGACAGAGGGGCCCCAAAAGAACGCAAAGAAACCAAAGAAGTTAAAGTCACAGAGAACCCAGAAGGTGCAGCTCGAGGTCCCCACAGAGCCAGAGCTTTTGATGAAGATGAGGATGATCCATACGTGCCAATGAGGCCAGGGGTGGCTGCCCCTCTCACAAGCTCCAGTGATTATATGCCAATGGCTCCTCAAAATGTCTCTGCTTCAAAAAAGCGCCACTCTCGATCACCTTTTGAAGATTCAAGAGGGTACATGATGATGTTTCCCAGAGTGAGCCCACCACCTGTCCCAAGTCCTCCAAAAGCACCTGAACCTGATAAGGAGGATGACTCAAAGGACAATGACAGTGACAGCGACTACATGTTTATGGCTCCTGGAGCCGGTGCAATTCCAAAAAACCCGAGAAATCCTCAGGGAGGCTCTTCCTCCAAAAGTTGGAGCTCCTACTTCTCTCTGCCGAATCCTTTTCGGAGCTCCCCGTTAGGACAGAGTGACCACAGTGAGTATGTACCAATGTTACCTGGAAAATTCCTGGGGAAGGGCCTAGACAAAGAAGGCTCATCTGACAGGGGCCCCAAAGATGGAACTTCAAAGCCTTCAGTCGCGGGGTCATTCTCAAAGCCAGGAGATGGGGGGTCACCTGCAACCCCCTCAGGTGATGGGCCCCCCAAGAACAAGGCGAAGAGACCCAACCGACTTTCTTTTCTTACAAAAGGAAATAAAATCAAGCCCAAACCACAAAAGCCCACACTTGAGCAGAGAGAAGCTGACAGCGCGAGTGACTACGTCAACGTTGACTGCCCTAAAAGAGAGAGCAACAGGCTAGCTCCCTGTGTTCAAAGACTGCCAAATTTGTGGGGCACAATCGCCGACCCGAGACAGTTCGCCTTTTCGAATTACGTGAATGCTGAGTTCGGAGTGCCGTTTCCAAACCCAGCAAACGACCTCGCCGATCTTTTAAGAGCTATTCCAGGTGCCAACCCCTTCTCTCTGGACGGTGCTAGGTGGCCACTTCCGCCCCTTCCTCCCAGCGCTCCAGGTAGCAATGCTAATGAGGAAGAAGGTGACTACATTGAAGTGATTTTCAACCCAGCAATGACACCAGCCGTGCCTTTTGCTGACAGTGCCATTCGCTACGATGCCGAAACAGGTCGCATCTACGTGGTCGACCCATTTTCTGAGTGCTGTATGGACATTTCTCTCTCCCCCAGCCGCTGCTCTGAACCACCACCTGTGGCGAGGCTGCTGCTGGAAGAAGAGCGAGGGCGAAGACGCCCACCCAGCCGGCAGCAAAGTTTCTTTGCATCCGCCAGAGCCGCGGTCTCGGCTTTCGCAACCGACAGCCTCCAGAGAGACCTCTCTGCCTCCTTGGCCTCGGTCGCAGCCGCCGTGCCGACCTTAGCCGTGGGCCGGGCTATAGCCGCCGCCTCCTCTCTGGTCGCGGCCCCGGGCATCGGCGCAGCCGCCGCGGGCTTCGAGGCCGCCGCCGGAATTGACTCCGCCTCCGTCCGCTGGCTCCAACCTGTTGCGAACGCTGCTGGTGCCGAAGCGGCCAGGGGGGCCCAAGACGCTGCGGGCAGCTCGAACCCTAGAGCCCCAAACCCATCGGCCGACCTCGCCGGAGGTGAGAACGCGGCTGGCGGGGCTGCCGCTGCAGCCGCCGCTCCCCCTCCATCACCTGGCGGAGCCCGGCTGCCGAGCCCCCCAGCGCGAGACGATTCTGATGACGACGACGACGACACCTACGTGAGAATGGACTTTGCCAGACCTGACAACGAGAAATTCGACTCTCCCCAAAGAGGTTGGTGATTTTCGAATTCATTTCCCTAAAGTTAAATGGTTCTTGCTTAAGGTATCGATGCGCTCCTGTGTCTACAGTGTTAGGAAAATGTGAGCTAGTATTTCATTCACTGAGGCTTATTTAGCATGAATGATTCATGCAGCATCTTGTGGTCTTTGCACAAACTTAAGTTTTCATCTCCTGGTAAGTTTCTTTATCTGGAAAGAACCGAGTATCTTTTAAGCACTGGTTCTACTTCTTCGGAGTAGTCCAAACTTGAGGATACATAGCATGAGGATGTTTTCAGATGCCGTTCCCTAACTCTTAATGATTTATGCAAACAGGACGTCGTAAATTGAGTGCCATCAACTCATCAACAAATGAACAAAAGCTGCTTTTCTACAAATGACCGTATTTAATTGCAGGAAATGTAATGAGAGCACCCGAATATTAAGCAGTAATGATCAACTGTTAACCTTCGGGGGAGGATGACATTCTCTGAAAGTGACTTTTTAAAGAGCAGTCATTGTTATTCTGGTGAGCTGTGATTTACCAAGAAGGTTACTTCGCAAGTGTTAGCATGAATGTCTGGAGGGAACAGAAAGTAAATAATCAACAACAGGTGATTGAACCAAGAGGGTATTGGGCTCTGGAATATGTTTTTGTGTTGATTTGTTTTTATATACAGGATAAATTGCCAGAAACCTTGCGTGTTCCTTTTCTATGTCACTAATAGTGACAGGCAAGTCACCTCTGATGTGCCTCATTTTCTTCATGTAACTCCCCCCAAAGAGGGTATGGTGACAACACGATGATGGGTATGAATACTGTTTGAAAGGTATAAAAAGTATTTAAAACATCTAATTGGTGCATCTTTTGGGCAATGCAGTAAAGCAAGATAATAAGGCTGGAGGAAGACCTGACCCCAGGGGCAGCCTACCCTGGACCAGTAGAAGTTTTTGTTTTTTTTGTTTTTTTTTTTTAAGGGTTACTTTTCTAAAGGAAGAAATAAAGAATAGAATCTGTCAGGCTTGGAAATAAGACTTCAAGTAAATCTACTGTGTACATTGTGCAAGGTTGTTACCCGTGTGTCTGGAGACAATCTCAAGAAATGCTTGGGCAAGATGATGTCTCCATAGTCTCAACTGCCTTCCCTCTTTGCCAGAATGTGCTTCTTTTCCAGTGAAGAGAAGGGATGGACCCCAGCAGTTTTCATTCCAGTAGTCAGTTTAGTGAAGATTTTTGCTTTGCTTGTTTTGTGGAATGCTTTTGTGATTGGATCTCTGCCCACTGTGCTTGATCAGGCAGAACAAGTCGGGGACTGATCACAACAGTCACCTAACAAGCTCCCTATTTAGTGCAGGTGTAGCCCCCCCCCCCCTTTTCCCCCTGCTTTAGAAAACTTGCCATACAAAAACTCACGTTTGCAGCACGGACACATTAAAGAGTCATCATTAAAACAACAAAAGGATGCTTTAGCTTGCCAAAGGATTCAATTCAGATCTCTAAACTGTGAGCTTACCCCCCCCCACACACACAATACACACACACAGAACACACGCACATACACACACACACAGAACACACGCACATACACACACACACACACACACACACACGACCAGGACCAGAACCATGCACTTAAAACGTGTAATTCTGTTTCCAAGAATTTAATTCACAACCCAGCAGATCTGTTTTATTCTGTGAAATACACCTGACAATTTGTTTCCAGCTATTGTTTGAGCCTAACTGCTAAAGTCACTGTTTATGATGCTGATGTTAGGTGTTCCATGGCTGCCCATATTCCTGTGGACAACTTCTCATAGAGGTTCGACTATACTCGCCACTACTCTGGGTTTAAGTAAAGATTAAAATTAGTGAGCATTAAAATTAGTGAGCATTCCTACAATGAGCCCTGTCTTCCCAAATATCATCTAGATCCTAAAATAATTATCATCGTTTTAGCATAAGTTACTGATTTATGAATAACTTCAAATGACTGTATAGCTATTTTGGAGGTTGATTGTTCTCTAAACGTATTGTTCTTGGAGGAAATTCCTGACTTTATTGAGTAACTACAGCAAGGAGGCTTCTCTCACAGGGAGGTAGGTTCTTAGGTTGAAACAAGAGAGTGAATGTGGAAGCACTTTGGACCTTTAAAGCACTTGACAGATAGAAGCTATTCTTATTTTGTCATTGGATTAACCAACACTGAAGCTTTAACAATTTCACCAGATGACACGGTTTCTTCCAAAAGTGATTGGTCCCGAGAGTGATTAAGGCACATCATTTGCTGAAATATATGAAAGGGAGGATATACAGAAAGAATTCCCTGCAGGACATTAACTTTCGCTACCATTTTAATGTAAAGTGATCAGCTAGAACGTTGTGTGTGAAAGGTTAAGAGCAAGCTGGCTAATTCTGATCAGGTTTTGACTCTAACGCTAGAAAAAAATTTCACCCCTTTCTGATCTCTCTTCACCTTCCTGTCTAACAACAATAACAACAAGAAGATCATATTAGAAAATAACAAATACGCTTTGACAAAGGAACAAAGGCACAGTCTTCATTAGGAGTCATGTATCTCCCGGGGTAATTTTGTGGCAAATGCTTAGAACAGTGCCTGGCACCATGGTAAGTGTTGTACATTAATAATTACACAATCATTATTGTTACTGTTATTATTATTATTATTATTATTACGTTTAGAAACACGAAGCTAAATTGAAATTCTGTGTTCCCAAGTCCCGCTTTTCAGTTAGTCACTACTTCCATTGAGAATGGTTTACATGCTTGTTCAGAGTTGGCGTTGTGATAGTTGGGATCTGTTTATAACTTCAGTGAAATGAAGGGAAGTAAGGCAGTGAGACAGCTTTTTTCATGTAACAAAGAATTAATATATAATCTCATTTACCTATAGTGCCAATGCATGTAAGTACCTCACCGCCACTTGTTCAAGACAATTAGAAAATAGCACCCAGAAATATAGCCTGGACTTTTTATAAGTGGAATAATTTAAGAAGTGTGACATTTTCAGATTTTAAACACATGGGTTATAATCATTAGCACTGAGGGGGAGAATGCAGTTTCTTACACAGTTTAGTTTGACTCTTGACCCATGAATGCGTTTTTGCCTCTTTGACTACTGTATCTGATGTAGAATCATAGTTTGAAATGACTTGAGGTTAAAAATTCACTGATTTTTTTTCCATCCCAGATGTGGGGAGATAAGAGCAGTCTAAGAGGGATGGGAGACTTGGCCAGCCAAATTAGTAATGTTGTAATAGCCCCTGGTATTAAAAAACCAAAAAAAAAAAAAAACCTGTAGTAATTACCTTTTGAAATTTTAGACACTGTTATTAATATGAAGGCAGTATAAGCTTCTTTTCAGTGTACTACTGCCAAATCCTCTTGCTATAAATTATAGGTGCTGAGAGCAAATGTTTTGTTGTATTGGACTGATTTATTATAAATTACTCGAATAAAATCTCCTTATACCAGAGATTTCACAGTCACCGTTGATGAGTCACTTATTTGGGGCAACATGCATTCTCACACACACACACACACACACACACACACACACACACACACACACACGCGGGCGCGCGCAAATTGGACAGTCATTTGAAGTAGAAGCATTTGACGTATAACAGTTAAAGAGGATTTTATTCAATTGAAATTACATTTATTGGCAGTCATTATCCATTTGCATTCATTCGATTTTAAGAGTGATGCTTCCAGGATAAAATTTTTGGCCACTAGCAAAATGCTTTCTTTAAATAGGGACTAGGACTTTAATTGTGCACAGCAGAATATTACACATGCGTCAAAACTCGCACGGGATCTCTTGTTTTCTCTTCCTCCCCCTAACTGCCAAACACGAACCAAACTACTTCAGAGCTATTGGCAGGGGGCTGTTTTGGGAACAAATTCGGGGCTTCTTAGAGTGACCCCCAAATCTGCATGTTGGATTAGACGAGGATAGCATAGCCAGTATAGGGAGGAATAAGGAATACTGTATGTGATTTTTAAAGGGATTGTTGTTCAATTGTCAACTTGTTGATTAAGGTAATGCTTTACAGTTGCACACTGCCTCTAATTTGCAAAGCACATTTACATTCATTATTTTACTGGGGGGACAGTAGGTTCTGGAACAGGAGCCACCGGTGAGAATTTGCCCCTGGTCGAAGAGGTAAGTGGCAGAGCAGAAAATCAGACCCATACATAAGACTTCAAGCCCAGTGCCCCACCCGGCACACCACACTGCCCTTTCACTGGATGTTCATTCTGTTCTTTTCCTCTTGATGAAAGATTATGACATAGACAAGGATGGGAAAAATGGCTTGAAGTTGATAGGATCCAATTTTGCTGTAAGGGATTCATTCAGAGTGTTATAACAGTGACCCATCCACTGGAGCTTGGGTCATTTTCATTGCATTGAACTGTTTGTCATAGCTTTAGAATAAAATAATTGGACCTGTCCTGGAATTGACGGGTTTACATCTGGTCCGGGATAGGGGCAGGGGTAGTTTGCTCATCTTTACCCCTCCAAACACAAATAGTGTGTGTGTGTGTCTGTTTGGATCCCACGGAAACACTGAAAGGAATGAAAGTGGAATGAGGGGTGCATCCCGGAAACTTCCATGAATGGTCCTTTCCTTAACTGAAATTAGCTGCGTGTGGTTTCCCGAATAATCCACTGATCTCTGCCAGTTGTAGCCAAGTCTTTCAATTCCATCTTTTCCATAACGTCTAAAATCTGATATTCTGAACCGCACCATCATTGTGGGCAAAGCAGGCTAAAACGAGACAGGTGGAAGAAAAAGCGCTGTAGAAAGAGATGCTCTTCATTTGTTTAGAAAGTAAATTTGCTCTTGGCAGTCAGGCAAGTACATTTTAGAAGCCTTGAAAATCAAATCCTCTCCTTGGGACATAAAAATCCTTGGTTAAAATTAAATTCATTTTGTGTAGCACCTTTTTTTTTCATGCTTTAAGACTATGTAAAAATAGCTCAGACATTTTATTGGCAGTATTGGAAAATAGCTGTTGGAAAATGCTTAATTAAAGCCTGCAGTATGTTTTGTCTAAAAGGTGCTGCCAGGCTCTGAGATGGTGAGGATCATTTACTGGAAAACACTTCTTGGTCATGAGTGAGAAATGGGAGATGAAAAAGGCTACCTTTTATAATAATGAAATGAATACATTACAGCACACTCAGTTTCTACCACAACTATTAGACTGCTAATTTTAAAGCTATTGATAAAATTGCCAAGATAATGTGCTCGCCCTATGAAATTAAAATACATTCTCTAGCAATTCTCCACTGCTTATTGGCTGTGCAGCAACAGGTCTTATATTTCCATCTTCTTTTGGAGATCTTAGGCTGCACTTGGGAAATAAGAATTTTTAAGATTTTTTTTTTAAAATGTAGACAGTATCTCCTAGTTTAGATTTGCATTCTTTTAGAAGATACCATACAATTTCCGAATGAGGGCTTAATTCCCTCTAGAATTAATGGAACATATGTACTGAAATATTTATTTAGCGAAATGAGAAAGTTATTGCTCTTTTTCCCAAGCTTCCTGACATCCCATTTCTTATAGGCTTCTTTCTTTCTTTTTTTTTTTTTAAGGGAGAATTGCAACGATTTTTACATTTTTATTAATTAATTAATTTATTTTGCTTTTTAGGGCCGCACCCACAGCTCCCAGCAATGCCAGATCCTTAACCCACTGAGCGAGGCCAGGGATCGAACCCACAACCTCGTGGTTCCTTGTCGGATTCGTTTCCGCTGCGCCACAACGGGAACGCCTCTTGTTGGGTTCTTATTGGTTATGTGAGTCTTACACTCCTGTGCCCTTTGCTGAACTCGTGTCCCTAATTTTAGGAACACAGACCCTTTGCTGGGCTCTCTCCAGCTGTGGCTTAAAGGTGAGGGTCACTTTGGGCTTCCCACCAGGCCCCCAGAGGGAGGATTTATCATACCCTAGACATTGCTCCTTCCTCGTTCACAGGCTGCTTGCGCTTAGCTCACAGCCTTCCTGGCCGGCTTCGTGTTCTGCAGGTCCAGGCTGTGCTGCCTGCCCCACTCTCACTTGTTGGCCCCGAGGCAGCTGGGCCGGTGTTTAAAGCTATTTTCATGGTTGGATTGACCACAATAGGTTTGACGCTAGCCAGACCTTCTGGATTTACTGAATATCCAATTCCATATAAATTGTCGTCACTTTAGCTGGTTTTCACAATTTATATCGTTTGCCTCTCTGTGACTGCTAATTTTCTACTTGTAGACTGGAAACTTAGAATCGCAATGGCGACTCTCTACACTCCCCTTGAAAATGATTCACACGTGGACCCACGGTGCCCTTGAACGTCTGACCAATAAATGCAATTTTTAACTCCTGCTTTTGCATAAGTCGTGCCTCTGGTCTTGAAGGCATATAAACCTCGTCCATGTGCTTAAAGCCCCCACCCCCACCCCCACCCTTGAAGGACTTCTTGTGGCTACGCCTCTGAGCATAGGTTCTCTTGCCACCCTGCTCCCCATTATTCCAGCTGTTTGAATTTAAAGGACACTATTATTGCCCTGGCTGGAAGAGACCTTTTCCCCAAGTCTCATATTGACACTTCCAATACATCTCCCCCCAGAAATGATGTTCTAAGTGACCACTGGGTGCAGTCAGACTCACTGCTGTCTCAGTTCAGAAACTGCAGTGCTCTATTACAGGCTTGCAGAGACGAAGCAACGAACCTACAAACCTATCCACCATTTGCTTATACCATTGTTTCCATGGGATAATTTATTCTGAGTTTCAACTAGACAATGAGCCTTGGACTACATCTCTTTTGTCGATTGGAGCCCACCAGTATTAGAATTCTAGGAACCTGCATTCTTTAAGTCTGCAGTAACTAGGCAGCAGCGTGATGTGGCCCCAAGTGTGTGTTGGGAGGACCTAGAGAAGCTGACCTGGGATGCACATCATGTAGCTGATCCCCACAGAGTTTGTATCCAGATAATCAAGACTGGAATGGACATGCCTAAGTGATCCAGGGCCTGCCTGGGAAGGGCAGGTGGGAAACAGTCGAGTTGACCTTTGAGGAGATGGAGAGTTACAAGTATCACCCATTTCCCTGAACCGATCCTTTTGAGTATTCCATCACAAACCCATCGCCACCGTGAGAAGCATATTGGATCTTCTAATCTATGAAGGAGGCCATAGTCTGGTCTGATTGGTGTTGTCAAGACTAGCAGAAATTCTTGCTCGTTTTCATCCTTGAGGGACAGCACTTAAGTTTTTATCAAATTTTACTGAGTCATCCTCCCACGTATATACAGGGCACAGAAAGATGTGGTGATCTCTTTTTATGAGGGGGGGGAGGTATATATAAGCCAGAGGCAATGCTAAGCTAAATAACGTAACCGTATTATATTCCTCTCACCTTCGGGGTATATGCTTGCATTTCTCTTCATTTACCTTCGTGTGTTTGTTTTCAGTGCTTTGCTTGTCGGCCCCTGCTTGTTCATGATCCCCAGTTGATCACGGGGATGAATAGATAACGTTATTGACTAAATAAACAGAGTGAGAAATTTTCAAAAGAACTTAATTTTTTTTTTTTAGTTCTAGGAAGATTGGCGTTAAAAAGGTAACTGAGGCCATGAGATTGGGGAAAGTGGAAAGAGAATGAGAGACTATATCTCATTGTTATATACTTTTATAGTTTGGGCTTCTGTGGGCAAGGGAACCATGGCTACGTTGGGTTTCAGACTGTAATAGAGGCATGCAGTTCCAGGGATACTAAAGTCATGTGTGCTTTATTAGTACATTAATGATTAATGCTTAGGTTTAACATCGTTTTACGAATTGAAACAGAAACATTTACTGTGTTTCTGAGAAGAAAAGGATACCCGCCAGCTCTGGGGCACAGGAATAGGAAAATGTTTTCACCCATCAGAGTCCATTGAGGTTTTCTCCCTTTTGGAGAAGACAATTGCTTGAAGAGTATTCTACCTCTCATTAAAAGGGGTAGAATTAATCGTGACTTACAAAAAGGTCTTTGATTAAATAGAAAATAAGAATACCTGATAAGGTAATTATTTATAACCTGTCGGTATCAAGGGGCAGTAATACATCAAAATGAGATCCCATTACAAAAAGCGTCGCCCTTTCCCTTTCTGGTGGTGGAATGATATCAACATGAAAAGGAAGCAGAACTAAGATATGGTTATCAGCCATTTGATTTATTTTGCAGACTGTTTCTGATGGAGTTTTAATCCCGAATTGCTTTTCCTTTGCCACCCAGCAAGCTTCTGGGTTATTTCCTATGCTGTTCTTTGGAATGTGCTCCGGGAATGTAAACTCGTTTTAATATTGGTCTAAGTAAAACAGGATTAGAAAGGTAAATCTGTGGCTCAAGTTCCCGTAATGCATTTCAAAACCAAATTAAATTATTTTTGGATTATCTTGTTTTGGAGAGCATTATTTCTTTCGATTAGCATGGCTAATCAAGAGTTGACAAATATATTTTCTAAAGTAAACTTAAAATCACACCATTATTGGCTAGCTTTTAGTATAAGCATTTCCTCGATGCTGCTGTGTAGGTGTTGTAGGAAAGCAATTAAAATATGCATCAAATATTTAGTAGAGCCCCAGTCATTGTAGAAAAAAATAAAGAAGCAAGCTCTAATAGCAGCAAATGTCCCTAATTTCAGGCTTATTGTAGTGCTGATGTGGTAGTTATATGGAGCTTAATTTGTAGGTTTTTAGGGAAAAAAATACATGTGAAATATAGTATATTATAGAGGGTAGGAAGAAATCCCCTTTAGCACACACTCAGTGTACTATATATGAATGTATAATTATATTGAAACAAAGTGGCAAACTAAATTAGGTGAGATCTCTTCTAACCTTACATTTCTGTTACAAACCTTTAGCTGACAACAGCTTCAAAATTCTATGGTGAAAAAAAAAATTCTATGGTGCTAGTCTAGCCTAATTTTGCAGCAGATAACTCATGTACTGTCATGGTTAACCTATGGCTATCCCAAACACCTTTCATCCTGTGTAAACTTGATAGATACACAGAGTCTAACATTTCCTAAGCCTACAGCTGACATGAAAACTTAGTATCTTCGCTAATCTAAGGTGTCATTTTTATTTATTTATGTATTTTTGCTTTTTAGGGCTGTACCCATGGCATACAGAAGTTCCCAGGCCAGGGATCGAATCGGAGCTACAGCTGCCAGCCTATACCACAGCCACAGCAACGCAGGATCCCAGCCATGTCTGCGACCTACACCACAGCTCACAGCAACGCCAAATCCCCAACCCACTGAGTGAGGCCAGGGATCCAGCCTGCATCCTCATGGATACTAGTCAGATTCATTTCCGATGAGCCACAACAGGAACTCCCTAAGGTGTTAATTTTTAAAGAAACCGTTGAATGCAGAGGCCCGGCCCTATGCAATGAATCATTATGAAACAGCCATACGTAGGTGGGTGGCGGATGGAAACCTTTGCTGCTTCATCCGGATGCAGGTTACACTCTTAAAGCCTCTGGTGACAGAGTTACAATATATATTGCTGGTTTAATATAAGATCTTGTACTTGAAGCCTGCTCTGGAGGATGCTTTCCATGGATTCTTTTAGACGGGCTATCATGAAATAGACTATTTGGTACTTTGACGTGACCTGATGCTAAAGTAACACTCACTTCCCATGATCAATTTGGTGACCATGTATCCCCGTCCCTTCTCCAGTCCAGCACCTTCTTCAGTGTACCAGACACCCTTCCTCTGCCTCACTTCCGATCACACACCCTCTTACATAAGCAGAAGGCCGAGAGAGTAATACCAGAACTTCTTTTTATTAGCCAAATGGGGATTTCAGTCAGATCTCCTTTGCAGGTATGATTTTGCTCTTTTAGATGAAATTGAGTGATTGAATCTGGAGACTGTCCCCAAGGCTGTGCTTACATCCTTCGACTGGTGCCACATCATTTGGCGATGGCATATCATCGAGGATGTAGGAGGAGAAAAAAAAAAATTCTCCCTGTCTGCCCAATGCCAGGCTCACTTGCCGGCCTTACTGGGAGGAAGTGGAGCAGCCCCACATTGACACAGCTGCTATCCACCAGGAAAGTCAGAGTGGCAGCCTAGGGGCAAAAAGAGTAACCGCCCTTGTGCCTTTGCAGGGCTTGGGCTGGTGCCTGTCACAGTTACGCACATCCCAGCCAAGGCAGTCTCCTCGAGAGGGCTCTCAAAAACTACTACTTCAATTTTGTTTTGTTTTGTTTTGTTTTAGAACAGAGTGGGGGTAAAAGCGCTTCATACTTTACTTCTGAAAGTAACTGTTACTCTGTCATCTTTTTTTTTTCTAGAGTGATTTCATTGCCACAAAAGCACACTTTAGAAGAAAAGTGATGCTAACGGAATTTCATCTTTGTCTACTCCAGATCTGCCTAAAAGAAAGAGAATTTACAGGCTTCTGAATAGAAAGCAACCTGAATTTCTAAAAGCCTGCAAGTGGATGCTGGCAGTTGAATGATCCTAACACAGGTCATTTGTGCTGCTGCCCTACGGATCCAGTGATTTTGAATTAAGATATTCACACTGTACTTTGTTTTTGTTTTCTGGTTTCCTTCCCTGATCTGTCTTTTTAAAAGGAAAACAAATACTGTAAAAGTGAGCATCTCAAAACTCTTTCCCTCTTTTTTTTTTTTAAATATTATTTACATATGTGTAAATGTGGCCAAGACCTTAAGTTTTCGTGATGTATAATACTTAGATTTAGTTTTGCAGTTGAAAACCCATGAAATAAGAGAAGCTAAAAAAAAAAAAAAACCTATGTTCCTGAGAAGGTAGGTATGATCTGGAATCTTTTTCTGAGTAGTCTATACACAAAACATTTCTTGATCAAGGAATTAAACATCAACTGAACTGATATCTTGATGGGACATTTCTAATACTTTCAAGGCGGGACCAAAGGGCAGATTTTCTCAGTTTTGCTCATCAACAAAACTGCAGCATTCTGTCCACATTCAATGTTACCTGCTATCTCGATTGACCATTTCCAACGTTTTAAAGGCAGAACAGAGGAACACATGATCTGCTTCTTCATCTACAACATGTGATGTTCTGCTTGCACATCAATTGAGCATTTCCAAAGCCATGAATTTTTGTTTCTTTAGAAACCTACACTTTCCCCTAAAAGAAGCCAAGTTCTTCAAAAAGTTACCGTCACAAAGACCCCCCCCCTCTGTCTCTCTGCCCCCCCCTTCACTCTCCATTCTTCCTTTCTTTCTGACTCTTCCCTTGCCCTCCACTCTCCCTCCTATGCCCAGGGCTCCTATAAAGAGATCAGTTTCCCATAGTCAAGAAATTCGTGTAGACATATCAATCAATATTCTGACTAAAACTTAAGCCAAAAGGAACCTCTTATAAGGTCTTGTTTTCCTTTGGAGAATAAGACAATATAAGATGTACTAAATTAAAAAAAAAAATCAGAGCAAGCTACCCCCTCCTGTTTCAGCTTGCCTCTGATGGAAACTGAATTAAGATTTTTAGGAACCTGGACCTTTGAGAACAGGACACTAACAGGTGGTGATCACAGAGGCTAGGTACAAAGGTCTTGAAGCTTGCTTAGAGCTTTGTTACGTGGTGGCGCACAAGTCACGACTTGTGACACCGTCACTGGCAAACCTCATCCTATCACAAATGGCTGTGAGTATCTGTATAAGTGTGTGAGTGCTAACGTGTGTGCACCTGTTCGTGTGTATGCACACCTTTGTGTACCTGTGTACATGTGATTGTAGATGTACCTGTTGTGCGTAACTCTGTTTAAAAAAAAAAATTGCTTCGCATTTAATGTGCAACCTTGAGATAGTGTAATATTTACCTGAAGTCATTTGCCACTCGGTTGTGATGTCTTTGAACGTGTACTTCTATCTTCGAGCAGGCTTATAGTACATGTGTTGCTACAATCGCTTTCCTGAAGAACCGAGCTGACTTCTATCCTTTTTCCTTGCCTACCAATCAAAGGGATGGGGCGGGGGAGCTCTTTCATTTTTTTGTTCCCTCGTGAATGGTGCTGAGGAGAGGATGTGGCTGCAGGACCAATCACTATCCGTTACTGGTCACTGTTAGGGCATCGGTTCCATCAGTTCCTTCCCACTTCTCTTTTTCCAACCTAATCAAGTAACGCAGTGTGGCTTTTGTTCATTATGGTAACCGTGCAGTCTTTCAGGAACCCTTTTTTCAAGCCTTCCGTCACCATTTTACTTTCAAGTAAGTTAAGTCATAATCATTCAGAATTGAGGATAGAAAACATTATTTGGGGGGAAAAACTGCTCTATTGCTTTATTTGCATATTAGGTTCAGAGGCTGCCAACAGACAGGGTACAGCACAGAGTAACACCGGCTGAATAAATGGATGGGAAACCTCATACACAACAGTACAATTAGTAACAGGTACAAATAGTCACAGGTACAGCATAACAAATATGCAATCTTTTGACACTACTTCTTAGTTTACAGATAAAACTAATTTATTCAGTATTGTGCTGGAAGAGTCGTTTTGAATATGTGTAGCAACATATCACTTACCTTCCAGCTACCAGTTTATGCTGCTGTTGAGAAAAACCAATGATGGAACGATTTTTTGTGTGTGTGACCTCTGCATTTAATTTGGTATCAGCCATAGTCACTTGGTCAGTAAAAACTAGACAGTTCCAACAGTTCATTACATTTGCTCTTTCTGCTTCACAGATCTGCTTTGAGTTGCTCTGGCTTTGTCTTCCTTTGTAAATACTCTTATATTCTTTTTTTTTTTTTCTTTGTAAACATCTCATTTGCAGTTTTGGGAGACAACTTTGCAACTCTGTATAGTGTTTATATATATATCTGACTTGCCTTTCCATAGAGCTACTCGCAATAAATGTGTTCATGAACGTTATTTGTGTGAAGAGTCATTTTTTCTCTTAATACTCTTATCTCTATTACGTCATTATAAATACATCTTTCTGCTCTGCAGGAGAATTGACTGCATTTTTTTTCCCCAGACTAAAGCGGTTGGGATAATTGAGGGTTTGGGTTAAAGCTCCCATGCCTAGAAACTTGAGGCTCTTTAATAGAGTTAATGCCTCAGCTCCTGATTCTCCAAAAATGAAGTTTAACCTGAGTTTTCAATATCACTCATGATAATGTGTGAATCCCAGGTAGAAGGGACAGTCAATGAGGTTTAAGGCAATCATTTACAGTTTTCTTTTGTCTCCTTCCCTGGCCACTTACTCTTGCACTTTAAAGGACTCCCTTTTAGTTTACTTATTTTTAACCACTGGGGAGGCAAATGTGAGTACATGGAAAATATACCAGTGAACAGATAGAAAACATTTCTGCATTGATGGAATGAATGTCAAGATACATTAGGAAATGGTCACCCTAATCAGAGACTGAAAGGTTAAAGGAACACTAGGCAAATAATTGCCTCCCTGATTCTTTCCTATGCCAGAGCCCCTTTGCCACACAGAAGGGCAGTGAAATAAGACGTTGGGATCCATGTGTGCTCAAGGATCAGTGGGCGGAAGGGGGAGGGATCTGTGGAGTCACATGTGCCACAGGGTAGGCGGCAGTTCTCACATTAGGTGCCTAATCCACAAGCTACATGGATTGTGTATGTGCAGACAATTGAGTTCATTGTCCAGCCTGACCTTACTTGATGCACCTGAGAATTTGCGTATAAAACGATATCACAGTGGGAAAAATGTAGTCAGCCTGCTTTTATCATTAGAAACTGCCCACAACGGAGAGCATCTTAAAATCTGTGTAATTAACATGTGCACATGTATACATGTCAATGTATATACACGTGTGTATATACATATACATCCACACGCATTTTAATTACACAGATTTCATAGCCATATCTATCCACCTATATGTATAGCTATATATGAGCCCTAACCCTGTCTTCAAGGGAGGCAGTCTATATTTGTCAAGGCATAGCCCAAATATATTTTATTCATCCCAAACAGCCCCTCAAAGACAGGCACATCTGTGCTTATCAGTCTACATCATCATGGTACACTCATTTGGTGATTCACATCTTAATGGGACTTGAATTCCTAGAACAGTAGGCACAGTCAGTGTGACTGCTTTGACAATCAGCAGAGCTTGCCAGCTGGGAAGATCTACATTGACGAGTGCAGGCACAGGACCTCAGCTTCTCCACTCCCCTAATCACATTCGTAACAGACACAGGCTCACCATAGAGAATGTGAATGGATACTGTTTCTTTAAAGCAAAACCTATTTGGAAGCCTTGTCCGGTAAAACAATAGTTAAGCACCTCCAGTGGCTGCTTAGCAAAATATTACTAGGTGCTACCTGACCCCAGAGGGCATCTTGGAAATGCACCGAAATGCTTTTTTTTTTTTTTTTTTTTTTTAATGTTTTGAAAACAAAACCACCCAAAAGGCAGAATCTGAACAATGTGAGTATGAAAATATGTGTGGGTAAACCAGATCTGGGCCCCTCATTTATAAAAATGGGCAAAAGAGGAATTATGCAAAATTAATGCACAGAATGAGGTTCAACTCAATTCTGTCTTAGAAAAACCAATACATTTTTTTCCTCCAAGACATGCATTTTAATGGATGCTGGTTTTCAGGCAGCTACCTTAAGTCCCAGTTTGCTGCTTAAGTGTACTTCGGAGATAAGAAATGCAACTGAGCTGTACAAAATGAGACAACTTCCCTCCTGTCTCTTGTGCATGATAAATGCTAAAGCAATTAGGAACCACTGTTGCATGCTACATTGGAATTTGTCAGTAACATCAGCGCTGTGCTATATAAATGGGGGAAACTTAGTTAGAATGAAGTCCTGAGAATTTAGGAGGAGACTGCGGATTTAACTTGTTAAATATTTGGGTCCACAGAGCCGAAATAGACACAATCTCATCCTTGAATTTTCTTGTTCTTTTTTTCCTTTCCTTTCTTCAAATTGAGATATAATTGACATATAACATTGTATTAGTTTCGGGTATACAATGTAATGATTCAATATTTGTATACACTGCAAAATGATCACAACAACAAGTCTAGTTACCATCTGTCACCATACAAAGTTGCAAAAAGTTGCCATGAGAACTTTTTAAGATTTACTCTCTTAGCAACTTTCAAAATGCACTGCAATATTATTATTGTTATAGTCACCATGCTATATACATTACATCCCTATGATTTATTTTTAATTTTATTGACGTATAATTGATTTACAGTGTGTTAATTTCTGCTATACATCAGTGACTCATTTATACATACATATGTATATATATTCTTTTCCATTATTTTTTATCACAGGATATTGAAGACAGTTCCCTGTGCTATACAGTAGGACCTTGTTATTTATCCATCTATATATAATAGTTTGCATATGTTAATCCCAAACTCCCAATCCATCCCTCCCGCATGCCCTCCCCCTTAGCAACCATAAGTCTGTTCTCTATGTCCGTGAGTCTGTTTGTCTCTGTTTTCTGTGGGTTTTTTTTTTTTTTTTTTTTTTTTTTTTTTTTTTTTGTCTTTTTAGGGCTGCACCCATGGCATATGGAAGTTCCCAGGCTAGGGGTCCAATCGGAGTTACAGCTGCCAGCCTATGCCTGAGCCACAGCAATGCCAGATCCGAGCCCAGTCTGCAACCTACACCCCAGCTCACAGCAATGCCAGATCCTTAACCCACTGAGTGAGGACAGGGATCAAACCCGCAACCTCATGGCTCCTAGTCAGATTCATTTCTGCTGCACCATGATGGGAACTCCTGTTTCTCTTTTGTAGATAAGATCATGTGTCATATTTTAGATTCCACATATTACATAACATTTGTCTTTTTCTGACTTATTTCACTTAGTATGATCATCTCTAGGTCCATCCATGTTGCTACAAATGGCATTATTTCATCTTTTTTATGGCTGAGTAGTATTTCATTACACATACACATCACATTTTTATCCATTCATCTGTCATTGGACATTTAGGTTGCAGGTTGTTTCCATGTCTTGGCTATTATGAATAGTGATGCTGGGGACATAGAAGAGCATATATCTTTTTTTAATTATGGTTTTGTCCAGATATATGCCCAGGGATGGGATCATAGGATCATACTCATGATTTATTTTATAACTGGAAATTTGTAACTCGTGACCTCCTCCACCCATTTCACCTATTCTCCAACCCCCTCCCCCTAACAACCACCTTTTACTCCTCTGTATCTATGGATTTTGTTTTGTTTGTTAATTTGTTAGGTGTTTTAGATTTCACATATAAGTGAAATCACATGATATTTGTCTCTGTGACATCTCACTTAGCATAATACCTTCAAGTTTCATTCACGATGCAAATGGCAAGATTTTATTCTTTTTATGGCTGAGTAGTATTCTATTGTATATATTTACCACAACTACCACAACTCTTTTATCTATTCACCTGTTGATGGACACTTAGTTTGTTTTCACACCTTGGCTATTGTAAATAATGCTGCAATGAACAAGGGGTGCATATATCTCTTCACATTAGTGTGGGGTTTGGTTTTTTTTTTTTTTGGATAAATACTCAGAAGTGGAATTGCTGGATCATATGGTAGTTTTAGCTTTAATTATTTTTTCCATAGTGGCTGCAGCAATTAACATTCCCACCAACAGTGAACTAAGATTCTCCTTTTCCACACCCTTGCCAGCACTTGCTATTTCTTATCTTTTTGATAATAGCCATGCTGACCTGTGTGAAGCAATATCCCATTTGGTTTTTATCTGCATTTTCCTGATGATTAGTGATGCACAGTACCTTTGCATGTACCTGTTGACTATCTGTATGTCTTTTTGGGTGAGAATGTCTATTCATATCCAATGCTCCTTTTTCAACAGATTGTTTGGGATTATTTTGCTATTGAGTTGTATGACTTCTTTATATATTTTGGATACTAACTCCAATCAGATATATGATTTAAAAATACTTTCTCCCATTAAGGAGGTTGCCTTTTTGTTTTGTGAATGATTTGACTTTTTTCTTTTAATAATGAATAAGCATTTATTTAACAAGTTAAAACAGTTTTACCACTCTTGGGATCCTCAGAAATCCAAGGCTCTGGCACCAACTCCTTAGATCAGTGTCCCCTACTCATATCTTTTGTCCATTATCTTTCTTTTTTTTGTTTCATTTTACTTTTTTTATAATGATTTTTTCCCCATTATAGCTGGTTTAGAGTGTTCTGTCAATTTTCTGCTGTACAGCGTGGTGACCCAGTCACACATACATGTATACATTCTTTTGTCTCATATGATCAGGCTCCATCACAAGTGACCAGACATAGTTCCCAGTGCTATACAGCAGGATCCCAATTGCTTATCCATTCCAAATGCAATAGTTTGCACCTATTAACCCCAATGATTTGACTTTTCAATCTCAGAATATGTATTTACAAGGTGTTCTATTTCACTGGCAGTAATCCAAATTATCATTTCAAAAACCAAAGGAGCAAGGAAATACTGAAATGGGAAGCAGATTCTGAAGTGTCTACAGAAAAATATGATGCCACACATGTAACTCCCAAGAAGGTTTTCACCATTTTTTAACTTTCTGCATCATTTTCAAGGAATTGAATGCATGTAGGCCATTTAAAATATATCCATGTTCAGAATGTTATTATTGTTTTATTTTAACATTCTCCAAAGCAGTTTACAAACCACCTTTCTGACCTTGCCTTTTCATTATTTTTTTCTCTTTATATTATGATTATAATATTAAGATTATGCTCATGCTAGGAAGACAGGTGGTATTGGTGGTGGTGCTTGGTACTTAGAATTAAAGCTAAATATACCACATCAATTACACAGCAAATATAACCCATGTAAGATCTAGAAACTGCAAAAACCCTTTCTTGCAAGACTACCATGTCTTTTTGTGGGAGCATGACAATAGGCAATAGGTCAACACTTTAATTGTCCAGGGTTCCAGTCTGGTTCCTTAACACCTTAGAAAACTATAGTTGACTCTTGGTTTGTAGAGTTGATATTTTGGAAATGGGTTTAGAACTACAAGGAATCTTAGACATTGTATAGGTGGGACCAGGTCCCACCACCTATCCAACTACTTCTCTATTCATCCACTTCTCTCCCTCAGAGAAGTTATTTTAATTTTATCTCTCCTAGCTATTAAAGTCCTGATAAGAGGTCTTGTAGGAAAACAGTAGCATGTAATGAGTGGAAATATTTCTTCTTAGGCTAGAGTTCTATGACCTATGATACATTAAAAAAATGATAATTGGCCATATAGGATTTGCAAGAAAGATTTTTGCTTCTCCTTCCTTGTTTTCATACTCCTTATTCCCACCAAGAAATGTGTGCATTACACCAACGGTGCTCACAGTATTTCATGTTGTGGATTCAGAGACTAAGACCATTTTTCTACTTTCCGCACTTATGATGAAGTAAAACCCTGTCTTACTAAAGCTAATGAGAAAAACATCTTTTTGGAAACTTCAATTGCTAAATCACAACTGAGACAAAAGACTAGGCTATCCTAATACAAATGTTCATATTAACACATGACCCTACATTTAAATCCCTATGTGCCATATAAGAAGCAAAATCCTCCTGAAAGATGTTCACCTACTCTTGTAATGAATATATACCCTGTGCTCACATCAAGTAATTGTAAGTAATTATATATAAGACTTCCACTTCTGGCCATGATAGACCAGATTTATCCTCCTACCTGAACATCCTTCCCCCCAAAAGAACCTCAAAATATGAAACAAGGGGTTCAAGACATTAGTTATTAAATAATAAGGAATAGTGATCCCTATGATATGAGAAACAAGTTTGGTAAAGCCCTACAACTGCCCTGTCTTCCTGCCTTGAGAGCAATTTCAGGCCATGGCATAGAGTCAGGAATCTAAGCCAATTCCTTGAATTAGGGAGATGGACCTCTAAGTCCAAGGAGGCCAATGTGGCTGGGAGTGATGAAACAGAGTACCACAGAGGAGGAATTTTCACAGACAGAGAACTCCAGAGATCTGTAGAGGGTCTTCCTTGAGGATTCAGCAAAATACTGATCACCCCATGGATGTGAGGAAATTATGTGAGGCCACAGAAAGAACTACATGAAAGGATTAGAGGTAATAATGCTTGGCCCTCAAACAGGCTCAGAAATGGGCCATGTTTCTACCAGACAGAATGGAAAATGTCAGGATTCAAGGGATACTGAATAGAGTATTCAGAAGGGTTTTGCCTCAGTCTTAGTGAAAATTAGTCCCAAACTAAGCATTGATCCAGACTTATCTAACAAATCTTACAAGCAAGATATGAAAGGAACAACTTTCACATAATTTAACTGTGTTCCAGAACAAAATTAATTTATACAAGATTACAAAACATCCAACACCCAACAGGATAAAATCACAATATCTGGCATCAAATAAAAAATTAGATGCAACTGACAAGGGCTTAATCTCTAGAATATATAAACAACTTATACAACCCAACAGCAAAAAAGCCAATCAATCAATGGAAAAATGGGCAAAAGACCTGAACAGACATTTCTCCAAAGAAGATATACAGATGGCCAACAAACACATGAAAAAATGCTCAACATTGCTGGTTATAAGAGAAATGCAAATCAAAACTACCATGAGATACCACCTCACACCAGTCAGAATGGCCATCATTAATAAATCCACAAATAACAAGTGCTGGAGGGGCTGTGGAGAAAAGGGAACCCTCCTGCACTGTTGGTGGGAATGTCAACTGGTACAGCCACTATGGAGAACAGTTTGGAGATACCTTAGAAATCTATACATAGGACTTCCATATGACCCCACAATCCCACTCTTGGGCATCTATCCAGACAAAACTCTACTTAAAAGAGACACGTGCACCCGCATGTTCATTGCAGCACTATTCACAATAGCCAAGACATGGAAACAACCCAAATGTCCATTGACAGATGATTGGATTCGGAAGAAGTGGTATATATACACAATGGAATACTACTCAGCCATAAAAAAGAATGACATAATGCCATTTGCAGCAACATGGATGGAGCTAGAGAATCTCATACTGAGTGAAATGAGCCAGAAAGACAAAGACAAATACCATATGATATCACTTATAACTGGAATCTAATATCCAGCAAAAATGAACATCTCCTCAGAAAAGAAAATCATGGACTTGGAAAATAGACTTGTGGCTGCCTGATGGGAGGGGGAGGGAGTGGGAAGGATCGGGAGCTTGGGCTTATCAGACACAACTTAGAATAGATTTACAAGGAGATCCTGCTGAATAGCATTGAGAACTTTGTTTAGATACTCATGTTGCAACAGAAGAAAGGCTGGGGGAAAAATGTAATTGTAATGTATACATGTAAGGATAACCTGACCCCCTTGCTGTACAGTGGGAAAATAAAGAAAATAAAGAAAAAAAAAAATAAAATAAAAAATAAAAAATAAAAAAATTACTAAGCATGCAAAGAAACAGAAAAATATGACCCATAATAAAGAAGAAAATCAATGGAAACCTATCCAGAAGTGACGCAGGTGATAGAATTAGACAAAGTCATTAAGACAGTTATTACAACTATTAATACGTTAAGTAGAGAAGGGAAGGTATATAAGTGACAAAAATGGAACTTCTAGAGATGAAAACTACAATTTCGGAGATGAAAAAGTACAGATGGGGTTGCAAATCAAACATTGCAGAAGAAAAGATTGTTCAAATTGAAGTCATAGTGATAAAGTCAATTTAACATGAAATAAAAAAGTAGAAAAAACAGCATTAGTGAACTACAGGAAAACTTCAAGTGTCTTAGTACACATGAGTAGAGTCCATGGTGGAGATGGTGAAGGACAGAAGAAAACATTCTAAGAAACAGTGGACATTATGGTGTCTTGTCTTTTGTTTAAGTCTTTAAGCCATTTTGAATTTATTTTTGTGCATGGTGTGAGAGTATTTCGAGTTTCATTGATTTATACGTAGGTGATGTGGTATACTACAATGGAATACTACTCATCCATAAAAAAGAACACATAATGCCATTGCAGCAACATGGATGGAACAAGAGATTCTCATACTAAGTGAAGTCAGTCAGAAAGAGAAAGACAAATACCACATGATATCAGTTATACGTGGAATCTAAAATATGGCACAAATGAACCTATCCATGGAACAGAAACAAACTAATAGACATAGAGAACAGACTTGTGGTTGCCGAGGGGGAGGGGGAGGGAGTGGGATGGACTGGGAGTTTGGGGTTAGTAGATGCAAACTATTGCATTTGGAGTGGATAAGCAATGATGTCCTGCTGCATAGCAAAGGGAACTGTATCCAATCACTTGTGATGGAATAAGACAGAAGATAATGTGAGATAAAGAATGTATGTATATGTATAATTGGGTCGCTTTGCCATACAGCAGAAATTGACAGAACATTGTAAATTAACCATAATTTTAAAAAGAAACAGTGATCAAAACTTTTCCAAATTTGATGAAAACAGTCAATTCACAGGTCCAAGAGGCTTAATAAATACCAACACAAGAAACATGAAGCAACTATACCAAAATACATCATGGTCAGGAAGAGAGATAAAGGTGACAGTAGCTTCCCCATTAGAAATTATACAAGTGAGGAGTTCCCGTCGTGGCGCAGTGGTTACCGAATCCAACTAGGAACCATGAGGTTGCGGGTTCGATCCCTGCCCTTGCTCAGTGGGTTAACCATCCGGCGTTGCCGTGAGCTGTGGTGTAGGTTGCAGACGCGGCTCGGATCCCGCGCTGCTGTGGCTCTGGCGTAGGCTGGTGGCTACAGCTCCGATTCAACCCCTAACCTGGGAACCTCCATATGCCGTGGGAGTGGCCCAAGAAATGGCAAAAAGATAAAAAAAGAAAAAAGAAAAAGAAAAAAAAGAAATTATACAAGTGAGAAGACATTGGAGCAACATCTTTAAAGTACTGATAGGATTTTTAGAAAAATGTCTACCTAGAATTCTATACCTTGTTAAAGGGCTTTCAAAACTGAAGGTGAAATACAAACTTTTTTTAGAAGGCAAAATAAAGACTTTTTCAGACATTTAATAGATGAAAGATTCACCAGCAGACTGGTCTTCAAGAAAGGAAGTTTCTCATGCATGGAAAATTAAAGAAGATGGAAATATAGACCTACGTGAAAGAATAAAGTAGGCTGAAAATGGAAACTACATGTATAAATTTATGAAATATTTGTATTATGTAATTGCTTTTAAAAGATACTTGAGGACATCAGTAGGAATATAAGGACATCTGAAAATTATCTTCCCCTTAAAAGCAAGGAGAATACTAACAAAATGATCAGAATCAACTTTTTCAGACCTCTGGAAATTAACCAAAGGCTTATAGCTATCTCGGGAGTGTCTGCTCAAGAAAAATGGTTTAATCTTGGTAAGAACAGTGAGCTTCATGGTATTTTAACTTGCCCTATTCCCATCTCCCCATCCTTAGCTATGTGGTAATGTAGAAAACTAAGAGCCTTCCATCATGGTGAAAACCAACAACCTGGCAGGCACTGGAATGGACTTAACAGGGCAGGAACTCCTTTCAAGCTCCATTCCTAAACGACTGCCATTATTGACCTGTTTGGTGGTTCCAAGGATGAATCTACTCACAAGGCTGCCAGTGCATACAAATTTTCCCTAGGGGCATGTGTCAAAAACCAATCAGAATTAGTTGTCTAATACTGCAGCTGCCTGAGGCTGTGGATAACAGTTAGAGAAAACAAGAGACTAACCAGAAATCTAAAAGGAAAATCTAGAGGATGGGATGGGATGTCCACATGAGGCTCTGAAAGCTCGGAAATATTTTTGTGAACCTAGAAGGGAAAGAACAGATGTAGCGATGTGAGCATGCCCAGAGCTGTTCACATGTTCCTGAGACACCTGAAAAGATCCAAAAGCTCTCACCATTCCTAAACTTTCGGCTTCTATGAAAGCAGGAACTGAAGGCTAAATGAGAGTTGTAAACTGCCTGGCTGAGTGTTGAAGATGTGTCCCCAGTGAACACATGGAGCCATTCAACAATGATGGGGTGATTTTCTGGCTCCAGGCATTTACGGAAATCTCTATTGAATATTTATCTGGACACTAATCTAACTGAGCAGAGACTGTGGTGGTCACACATGACAAAAAATACAGATTTTTAGAGAATTAGTACAGAAGTATCATTAAACAAATAAGTAACAACAAAGAGCTACAACAACAAACCCTGGGGGGGGGGGTATCTGATATCCAAAGCCACCATATTGTTATTTTAAATGTTCATTTTCAAGAAAAAAATATGAAACATGCAAAGAAGCAAGAAAATATGGCCCATACACACTATTTAACTACTTCTTCTCCTGTGAAAGGAAGTAGTAAACAGAAACTGTCCCTGAGGAAGCCTTGACTTTGGGCTTACGATACAAAGACTTCAAATGAGTAATTTTAATGTTCAAAGAACTAAAGGAAAACATGTCTAAAGGACTAACAAAAACTATGAGAATTATGCCTCCCTAAATAGTAAATATCCATACACAGAATTTATTTTTATTTTATTTTGTCTTTTTTAGAGCCGCACCTGTGGCATATGGAGGTTCCCAGGGTAGGGGTCTACTCAGAGCTGTAGCCTCTGGCCTACACCACAGCCATAGCAACGCAAGATCTCAGCCATGTCTGCGAACTACACCACAGCTCATGGCAGTGCTGGATCCTTAACCCACTGAGCAAGGCCAGGGATCAAACCCACAACCTCATGGTTCTTAGTCGGATGCGTTAACCACTGAGCCATGACACGAACTCCCAGAATTTATTTTTAAAAAGAATCACATAGAAATTCAAGAGTTTAAAAGTATAAAACTGGAATGAAAAATTGACCAGAAGTGCTCAACAATACATCTTAACTGGCAGAAGAAAGAATCCTGAAGATTGAAGATTGGTCAAATGAGATTTTATCCAGCCTTAAGAATACAAAGAAAAAAGAATGAAGAAAAATAAAAGAGGCTCTGAGAACTATGGGGCACCGTCAAATGAGCCAACATATATAATAATGGGAGTCTCCAAAGGAGAAGGGAGTGACAAAAGGGCAGAAAAAATATTTGTAGAAATAATAGCTATAATTACCAAGATTTGATGAAATACACTAATCTCTATAGCCAGAGAACTCAATGAACTCCAAGTAGAAACAACTCAAAGATAATCTCCATTAGTATCAAACTGTCAAAAGTCAAAAACAGAATCTTCAAAGAAGCAAGACAGAAGCTACTCATCGTGTATAAGAGATCTTCTATGATAGTACCAGGCAGTATTTCATCAGAAACCAAGGAAGCTAGAAGGGCTGGGCTAATATATTTCAAAATACCACCAGAAAAAAAAGAAACTATCAACCAAGTATTCTATTTTGGCAAAATTATGCTTCAAAAATCAATGAAAAATTAAGATATTACCAGATCAACAATCGACAAGTGAATTCATCATTAACTTGCAGGTGTATACCTAAAATAATCAAAAACTGGTATCCAAACAAATACTTGTACACAAATGTTCATAACAGCACAATTCATAATCACCAAAAGGTGGAAATAACCCAAATGTCAATGGATAAATGGATAACCCAAAAGTGACATATGCATAGAATGGATTATCATTAAACATAAACAGATGGAAGTACTCATTCATGCTATCATGTGGATGAACTTTAAAAACATTATGCCAGGAGTTCCCATCATGGCTCAGTGGTTAACAAATCCGACTAGGAACCATGAGGTTGCGGGTTCGATCCCTGGCCTTGCTCAGTGGGTTAAGGATCCAGCGTTGCTGTGAGCTCTGGTGTAGGTTACAGATGTGGCTGGGATCTCACGTTGCTGTGGCTCTGGCGTAGGCTGGTGGCTACAGCTCCAATTGGACCCCTAGCCTGGGAACCTCCATATGCCGCAGGAGCGGCCCAAGAAAATGGCAAAAAGACAAAACAAATGAACAAACACATTATGCTAAATGAAAGTAACCAGATCAGAAAGGTCACATTTTATATGACTGATTTATACAAAACATCTAGAGTAGGTAAATCCATAGAGACAGAAAAGAGAGGAGTGACTTCCAGGGGTTTCTGGGAGTGGAGAGTGACTGCTTAATGGGTACAAAGTTTTCTTTTGGGATAATGAAAATGTTTTATAACTAGATAGAGGTGGTGGCTGTCTACATTATGAATGTGCTAAATGCCCCTTGAAATGGTTGCTTTAAAATAGTTTTATGTTATGTGAATTCTACCTCAATTAAAAATATTAAAGAATGAAGTACTGACATATGTTATAACATGGATGAGCCTTGAAAACATTACACTAAGTGAATGAGCCAGGCACAAAAGGCCAAATATTCTATGATTCCATTTATATGAAATGTCCTGAGTAGGCAAATCTTTAGAGATGGAAAGTAGATTAGTAGTTGCCTGGGCCTGGGGGAGGGAGAACTTGAGGAGAGTAGAAAGTCATTGCTAGTAAGTATGGGGTTTTCTTCTTCTGGGGTTAGATAGTGATGATGGTTATGAAATTTTGGGAATGTACTAAAAACCACTGAATTGAATACTTTCAGAGGGTGAATTTTATGTTATATGAGTTACATCAAATAAAAAGAGAAGGTACTACTTAAACAACAATAATAAGGATACAGTATGGGATTTATACCATATTAAAACTACAGTGTGTGAAAAATGACACCAAGCTCAGGAAGGATTGAAAGTATACTATTATATCATTCTTAAAGCATCCATGAAATGGCATTATAGAACTTGAATACAGATTGTGATAAATAAAAGATGTGTACCATAAACCCTAAAGCAGTCACTGAATTAATCAAAGTGTTATAATCAATATGTCACGAAGAAGATAAAACGGAATCAGAAAAAAATTCAATTAATCCAACACACAGTATTAAAAAGTGAACCAAGTACAAGTAGAAAATAAATAGCAAGATGATAGATTTAACCCTAACCATATCAATAACCATATTAAATGCAGTTCACTAAAAGGAAAAGTTTGTTAGACGTATGAAAAAGTAAGATTAAACAGTATGCTGCCTGTAAGAAATCTACTTCAAATATAAAAACAGAAATGGATTCAAAGTTAAATGGTGAAGAAAATAGACCTTGCTAACACTAACACAGAGCAAGCTGGATGGCTATACCGCCATCAATGCAGATTCCAGAGCCCAGAATATTAACATTTTCTTTACCATATTACCATTATCATAATGATAAAATAATCATTTCATAAAGAGGGCATAAATATCATAAATATTTATGTATCTAATAAGAGATCGTCAAAATAGATGAAGCAAAACCTGATAGACCTGCAAGGAGAAAACCCTTAGCCCCTTGTCCTATGCCCACAGCTGTTTCTGTTTGCTCAGAGGACAAAACAACCAGTTTCTCCACAATAAGATATTACCACATACCGGTCAGAATGGCTCACATCAAAAAGTCTACAAATAACAAACGTTGGCATGGATTTGGAGAAAAGGGAACCCTAGTACACTGTGGTTGGGAAGATAAATGGGTTCAGCCACTATGGAAAACAGTATGGAAGTTCCTCAAAAAACTAAAACTAGAGTTACCATATAATCCAGTATATATATATATTAGAAGAAAATAAAAATACTAATCTCAAAAGATAACATATATCGCAATGTTTGTAATAGCAGCACTACTATTTACAATAGCCAAGATATGGAAGCAACCTAAGTATCCACCAACAGATGAATAAATAAAAAAGATGTAGCACACACACACACAATGAAATGTTACTCAGCCATAAAAATGAATGAAATTTTGCCATTTGTAACAATATAAATAGACTTGGAAGGTATTATGCTAATTGAAATAAATCAGACAGAAAAAGACAAATACTAAAGGTTATCTTGATCCAGCAAGCCCACTCCTAGGCATCTCTCCAGAGAAAACCATGACTTGAAAAATACATGTACTCCAATGTTCATTGCAGCACTCTATACAATAGCCAAGACATGGAAACAACATAAATATCCATCAAGACAGGAGTGGATAAAGAAGATTGGTACATATACACAATGAAATATTACTCAGCTATTAAAAGGAAAGAAATAAGGGCATTTGCAGCCACACGGATGGATCTAGAAATGATCATGCTAAGTGAAGTGAGTCAGACAGTGCAATGCCAACATCATATGCTGTCACTTATATGTAGAATCTAAGAAAACAGGACACAATGAACTCTGCAGCACGGATTCCAACTCACAGTCTTTGAAAAACTTCTGGTTTCCAAAGGACACAGGTTGGGGTTTGGGGGGATGGGGTGGGAATTTGGGATGGAAATGCTATAAGATTGGGTTGAGATGATCATTGTACAACCATAAATGTAATAAAATTCACTGAGAAAAAAAATAAGGTTATCACTTATACGTGGAATCTAAAAAAGAATACAAACGAATGTAACAAAATAGAAACAGAGAACAACCTAGTGGTTAACAGGGGGAAGAGGGAAGGAGGGAGGGGTAAGATAGGAGTGGGGATTAAGAGGCACAAATGACTATGCATAAAATAAATAAACTACCAGGATATATTGTATGGCACAGGGAATATAGCCAATATTTTATGATAACTTTAAATGTAATATACTCTATAAAAATACTGAATCCTTATGTTGCATGCCTGAAATTAATATTACACTGTAAATCAGCAATATTTCATTTTTTAAAAATTGCTAAATACAAGGTGAAAAAAAAGAAAGAAAATACCAGTTTCTCAGAGCAGGAGAAGGATGTATTTGTGAAAATGGCCTTAGGTTGTTATCTCTTTTCACTCCGTGTGCTGTTGCTGGCCTTAAGGTGGGCAACAGTTGCCACATCTGCAAGCACATAGTTAACTCGAGAACATGGTTAAACCTAGTAATCTCAATACCTGTCTTCTTACTATACTGATTACTATAAGCTAAGCAGTCCCCTAATTTAACCTAGATATTTTCCAACTTGTCTTTAACCTTCCCTGCATCTGTAATCTGATGAATAACCACACTGCTTGGCCCAGTTGCTCTGATGTTTGTTCATCTGTTTCCCAGCCTAAATTTCTGCGGAAGGGAGCCAAAATAGCAATGTTACTACATGCGAAATATGACCAGTGCAGGTGATGGTTAGCAAACTTGAGTTGCTTCTGTGTGTTTATGTATGTTAGTGACAATGAAATATAATGGACTTCTGTGTTGGAACTAAAGAAAAGTTCTCCTCCAGAGTACTTTCTACATTGCTGACAATAGATAGGCTCTGCCTGATCTCGGGTTTACAAAGCAGTCAATACACATTGGTCCTTACGTGGACACTAGTAGCTCTGCAGTACTTACAGACCAGAGCATTCAAATTTGAGGATCCTGTCTGGATTCAAGATGCCCAAGGAAGGTCATGTGATGTGGGCACCAGGCCAGACTTACAAGGTTTTTTTTTTTTTTAAGCTATGGAGACTTAGACCAAACAGACCAGAGTATCCTGAGGTACAATGTATTTATGGTAAGTCACCTACCTGTGTCCAAGGAATAATTCTAAAGGGTCTCAGGTGCTGCAATGGTGCTAGGAAAAGTACTCATCATCATCTGGGAATTAAGATTTGCAAAACATGCAGCTCATCACTTCTCATGAGGCAGAGACCCCCGTATAGCCACGAACCTCCATGACACAAGATTCTGAATATTTTGACACAGGCATCTTCATGCCTAGATGGTGATGGTTTGATTTTGATTGAAAAAAAGAACTCAGCAGTTTGTCCTGTGACCTTGGGAAAGTCATTTAACCATTCTAAGGCTCCACTTCTGCATCTGTAAAATGCACGGTTTGAATACATCAGGGTTGTGGAGGCTCAGATGAAATAATGTGTGAAGAATGACATTTTCACGAGGCCTACATGAATGTGTTACTCTTGTTGCTACTGAGGCATCAGTGATAGTGTTCCTTACAGCCCAAGCAAGGGCCAGATTATTATGTCAGAGAAAGACACACAGCTCTGGCATCTGGTTTACCATCCTGGCTTGTGACAGACTGGTAACAGCAAGCACATTACGAGCCCCAAGAAAGTCAACCCGCACACTGTTTCACTTTATTTATTTATTTATTTAGTCTTTTTGCTATTTCTTTGGGCCGCACCCACGGCATATGGAAGTTCCCAGGCTAGGGGTCGAATCGGAGCTATAGCCACTGGCCTACACCAGAGCCACAGCAACTTGGGATCCGAGCTACGTCTGCAACCTACACCACAGCTCACGGCAACGCCGGATCCTTAACCCACTGAGCAAGGGCAGGGACCGAACCCGCAACCTCATGGTTCCTAGTCGGATACGTTAACCACTGCACCACGACGGGAACTCCCTGTTTCACTTTAAATGCAAGCATCTTCACTTCTTGGCAGGCTCCATGTGGCCCTGGTTGACACGAGCAAGTTGTCTCGGACTGCCTTTGGATTGAGAGGCCATTGCATCTTCTGTAGTCTCCAGTCTAGGTATTTACTCTGTACCCTTGATGACTAGAAGGGAAGCAGATCGGAAACCCTTCTGCAGGCTTATCTTTCCCAGAGGCTCTTGAAGTTGAAAACCACTTGTTTTAAGTGGTTTACATTGTCTCTGTCTTGGCCTAGTAACCCTTTGGGGTGTTTTACAGATCACAGTGAGGTGCACCTGACCCGGTGGATTTTTCTGGTGCAAGTTGTACTACCAGGAGTTTTCTCTTGGAGCTCTCAGGGATCGGCTATCAGTGCTTAGCAGCCAGTCTGCCAACGAGACAGCTGAGATTCTGCATTTGCAGTTAGGATGAAGCAAGCTAAATGCCCACCTAGGACTTCCTTTGTGGCTCACAGCATAACGACCCAAACGACCACCTGGGCGGGAGTCAAGATGCATTCTTTAGAGATGCAGTGGGACAATCTTGAACAACTCAATGATTTAGCATCACCATGAATATGTTGTGCCTCATTGCACCCTAAGAACCTTGGAACGTGGCTTCCAATAGTTTGGTAAGCTAGGTCTTAGATGAAATGAAGTTAGCTCATTTCTACTGGCACTTCCCTCAGTTCAAAGTGCATGTCAGTTTAATCAATTCACCCTCATTTTGCCACCTATAGAATCAAGCCTCTCCGACAGACTCTGGAGACAAGAAGCAGTTGTGCCTTCGTCAGGTTATCAACAATCAGACAATACACTTATATTGGGATAGTCTGAGGAGAGCTTAATTAGAAAGGAATAGGTGGTGTGTAGCGGAACCACAAAAGGTAACGCCAGAGTCCAGGGTTAGCAGCCCAGCATCAGATTTGTCATCATAAACATAGACCTGAAGGGATGAGAAGAAAGAGGTTACTAGAATCAGAGAGAGAGAGAGAGAGAGAGAGAGAGAGAGAGAGAGAGAGAGAGAGAGAGAGAGAGAGAGAGAGAGAGAATGGAGAAAGTCCTTCTACTAATTTTGGGCTTTGTCTGTTCTTCCTTCTCTAGATGTTTGAGATGTAAAGTTAGGTTGGTTGGTTGGGGTTTTTCCTATTTCCTAAGATTATACTGCTATAAACATCCCTCTCAGAACTGCTTTTGCTGTGTCCCATAGGTTTTGGATTGCCATATCTTGGTTGTCACTGGTCTCTAAGTTGCTTTTGATCTCCTCTCTGGTTCCTTCAGTGACCCATTGATTGCTTAGTAGCATATTGTTTAGCTTCCAGGAGTTTATATTTTTTCGTTGCTTTTTTTTTCTTTGTAGTTGATTTCCAGTCTCATAGCATTGTGGTTGGAGAAAATTATTGAAATAATTTCAACTTTTTAAAAAATTTACCAAGGCTTAATCTGTGGCCCAAGATGTGATCTATCCTGGAGAATGGGGTTGAGAAGAATGCTGCTTTGGGATGGAATGTTCTCATCTTGAGAGGAACAGAGATATTCAACTGAGGAGTACAGCCAACCTGATGTGATTCCAGAGGCCCCATAAAAATGCATACTCTAATCTCATCTTGTCCTTCGCTCTGCTGTCCTTTTGAGGGTATTCCATTGGTTGAAACCAAGCAGAAGCCAAAGGGTGCAGGAACCATCTGGGGCAGAAAGCAGGGTGAATGAAGAATGTAATGTGAGAGTTCCCTTGTGGCCCAGTGGAAAGGAACCCAACTAGTATCCATGAGGATGCAGACTTGATCCCTGGCTTCGCTCAGTGGGTTAAGGATCTGGCATTGCTAAGAGCTGTGGTGTAGGTCGCAGATGCAGCTCAGATCCCGCATTGCTGTGGCTGTGGTGTAGGCTGCCAGCTGAAGCTTCAATTCGACCCCTAGCCCAAGCACTTCCATATGCCATAGGAGGCCCTAGAAAAAAAAAAAAAGAATGCTGTGTGAATCTGGAGGAGAAAAACAGAAGATACCTGACATACACTGGTGTATGACAGCAGCAATTCATCATCCTGTGGGGTCAGGGGTTGGGCATGCTGTCTACTCATAGAAAAATAGAGAATTAAAATTACATCAATGTGATTTTAGTCTGTCCATGTGTTAGAGAACAGGCTGGTGAGCCAGCTGCCTCCTGACAACTACTGCTAATCTATCCTATTCTGGCCTCGACTTAGAAAGATCTGGTAGTCAAAGATAGAACAGCACACCTCTTCTTGGGAGCATGTATCATATGACTACCTACCTTTCTGGTTGATTTTGGATTGCTATCTATCGTGGTGCCCTACAGATAAGAAGTATCTCATGAATGTTTATTGCTATGGAACTTGGGGGACAGGCCTGTCTCAACTTATTCCTTCAGGAGTGTTTCCACCACAAAAACCTTCCAAGCATCCTGAATATACTCTAGAAACCACTGCTGAAAAATGGAAATGACATCTGATTTTAAAATATTACTCAATTTACTTTGAAACTGCCTCGGGATGAAGGTGTTTTTATACGCCAGCTCGAGATGAGTGCTTGTCTGCTCAAAAAGCCAGTTGAAATCCTGGCCAAACAAAAGTGGCTGCAGAGAGGTGCAGGGACATTTGCTTCTGTGTGGAGGGGCACAGGAATTCCCACTAGGGCCAACTCCTAATCAGGCTCTTATGAGAATCTTTGACAGCAAAGCTGTTCCTTATTTTGGATGCAGACATTGGGTAACTGGGCCACTTAAAATACTTGCTATTGATCTTTATGGGGATGGGAGAATAGGAATCTGGAGGTAAGGCTTTAGACAGTGCCACTGCCACTATTGATAATGAGCTCAGCAAACTGTTACACATGCGGATTTTTTTTTATAGGCGATAGTGCCCTCTTGTGATTAATGTATGAATAAACTTCTGATGGCTTGGCATGGCCCATGAGTTTTCAATTAAACATGCCAATTGAGGCAAAGAACCTCACTGGCACCATAAGAAACAGAAAGCATCTTTCAAATTTGGCCAGGTGAGAAAAGATGCTGTACAATCACAAGTTATCCAGTAAAAACAGTTTTGGAAGCCTGGAAGTGATTAGTGTGATACCAACATGGGGCGTATGTGTTTGTGTGTGTGCATGCCATGTTGGTGTACACACACACACAATCTCACTTGGGTGATACACGTAAGCAGAACAGTTCATTCATTGCCTGCCTCTGTAGGAAAACCATTACCTGTGTTTGATTGCAAAACTCACTAGAGATAACTACTAGAGCAGCTACATCAGAATAACCTTTGAATATTCAGTGGCAAGGGTGAGTCAAAAGCATTAAGGTCCTGGAGTGGATTGGGTTCCTATACTTTAAACAACAACAAAGCAGGGCTGGGGATAGTTGAGTATTTAAGAAACACACAGACCAGCTGCACATGCAACTATTAAAATGTTAGGAGGTTCTTTTTGCGCCAAGGCTTTCAAAAGGCTAAAAGGGAGAGGGAAAGCTACAAACAGCAACATCTCTGGAATCAGTGTTTGCAACTGTAACTCAAGGAGAAACCTTCAGGTGTACAGCATGTAGAAAAAGCTATGGGATGTAATACGGCATTTTCACTTAAAATTACCCATTAGTGTTTTCACGCGTGCAGCTCCTGGAAAAATAAAGCTAGACTTTGCAATTGGCTAACCTTGAAATCAGCAGTATTGTTAGGTAGTTACCGTTGTTTAGAACCTACATTTTACTGCTACGGACTCTAAGCTTTCAATTTTGCAAGGGTCTAAAATTCTAAAAATTGCTTGGTTGTTTCATATCTTAGTTGTCACACACGTTTTATTCTAGAAGCTTTTAGAATCTCCTACTTTTAGCAAATCCCAGACTATTTTCGAGAGGTCCATGTGTTCATTCTTTTTTTTTTTTTTTTTTTTTTTTTTTTTTTGTCTTTTTGCTATTTCTTGGGCCGCTCCCGCGGCATATGGAGGTTCCCAGGCTAGGGGTCGAATCGGAGCTGTAGCCACTGGCCTATGCCAGGGCCACAGCAATGCGGGATCCCAGCCGCGTCTGCAACCTACACCAGAGCTCACAGCAACGCCGGATCCTTAACCCACTGAGCAAGGGCAGGGACCGAACCCGCAACCTCATGGTTCCTAGTCGGATTCGTTAACCACTGCGCCACGACGGGAACTCCCATGTGTTCATTCTTAATCATGAGGCATATTAACCTAATATTAACTTAATCTGCCTGAAGTATTCTTAATGAATTCTTCCCCCAAGAGAAGAATTTTCTTGCTCAGCCATCAACACAATATTGTTAACACATGCATTATCTCAAAGATACTGTCCAATGCATTTTCTTCATTGGGAAAAGGACTTTACGATATGTTGCCTATCAGGGATTAGAGTGAGCAGAGTCTGCAGAAGCCTCTTTTGCTTTACGATTGCTCTGAGCGATGCTGAGACGTGCAGATGTGTCGTCTGTCTGCAACGGAGCAGATCTTCACACACAAGCTGAAGAGATACACAGCAAACCATCCTTACACCATATGATATCTTTAATTGAATTGATACAGGTGAGTTAAAAAACATGACGTGAGAAGATGACAGCTAGGGAAAGAAGGCATTTATTCTATGACTACTTATAAGAACATGTTGAAAATAAAGAAGGGTAAAGGACCATCAGGTGGCTTTGTAACTGAAGAGAGAAGACTAATCAAGTATTGTCTCCCCAGTTCTTGTACAGGCAGAGACTATAGGAGAAAAAGCCTTACATAAAAAGCACAGGGAAAAGAATGGCCAATTTAAAAAATATATTTTTGCTTCTCAAAATTATTTGGGAGAGCTTCGCCCAGTCGGGAATGAGCAAAAACAAGATGTAATAACCATTAAAGCTGGGGGCCTCTGGTGTTCAGAGTTTCTTGGCGAATACAGCAGAAGAGAAACTGCTTCATTAGCTATTATAATTTGGTATGTGACGTGTACATTTACAATTCTGATTAAAGTGACTAAAAATGACCTATTTTTTCAAAGTCGAATAGGAAATTAGGGGCTAAAACTCAAGATAATTTTACTCTTGGTAGGAACTCGATGCAAGAATATAAATCCTCTCACTTTGATAAACATGGATATAAAGTCTTGCTGTCTGTATTCTAGGGTTTCCTAAGTTGTCTGTAAAGAGTGATTCATGTCAGGTCACATCTAAATGACTCGACATTTTAAGCTAAAAGGCTGTTTATACAATATACACAATCTTTACTTACAGAGCAAAATAAGCTTAACACTTTTATATTAAAAAAAAACTGGGATACAGTAGGATTAGTAGCACCATGAAAAATAATTCTTCCCCCACACGGCAGTCTTTTATTTCACTCAGTGTGATTCTTCTCGTAATTGAATGTTTAACGTGCCGTTTTAGTTCCTGGGCAAAATATATCATCTTCATCTTATGATCCTTGGAGAAAGTCATTCTGGACCCAAAAAGTAAATTCGTTTCCTTATTACGTTCGTAGGAAAATAATAAGAGACCTTGCTCTGGCCCATTGCTGAGGTACCTCTTATTCTTCATGATTACTAGGTCAGCATGTTCTCTTGGTCATGTATAGTAGCACCATTGGTGGCAGCAGTGGTAAAGTTGGGGAGAGTGAGACATTGCATCCTGGGAGTTATACATATGTATGTGTGTGTGTATACACACACACACACACACATACACACACACACATATATATATATACGTATATATATATATATATATATCACATTTAAAAACACACGAGGAATTCTTCAAAATGTTATGTCCTCTTCATGCACACTTGACATCGGCTAACACGTGTCCTCAAGTCTCCTGCTTTCAGCGTTTCTGACTGAGGTTTGCTGGGGAATAAGAAATAAGACTATCAGCCGAAACTTTTCTGGTATTTCAATTCTATTAACGGTTCAAATTCATACCCACACACTCTCTCTGTGTTTAAGCAGCTCTCTTGATGACTTAATGGTTAACTTGTGAGCAATGCGATCTAAGGCAATGACTGGTATGGCCGAAGAGCTATTAGTGGTCACAGGTATTTTTGTGACTCTCCTCCCCACCGCTATTATCCTTGTCCATTTGTTTCTCCCTCTTTTCCTCCTACTCATTTGTCTAACGGCCCTAGAATAAGGGGGATCAGGACAACTAATGATGAATAATGACAATACATAACACCTAAGAATTATATAAATATAATACATAAGAAAAATATTCATAACTCAAAAAGAAGCAACATATAAAAATAAATTGAAACTGCAAAAATAATCCAATAGATTGAAGTATCCTGAGGTAAATGTATGACATGTGGACTTATTCGAACACCTGGATGAAAGCCTTGAAAAAATCCTGGGAACGGAGACTACTGGACTAGGGAAGGCAGATGACTGCTTTAACATCTGGGGTGGCTTCCGTCTGGTTAAATAACGGCTCACTTGTTATGGAGCAGGTCACTTAAAACCTTGTTCTGTCTGTTTTGCATGTAAACAATTACTACCAAGCCATCTCAAATCACATACACCTATTAGCAGCCAAGTCTGCTTTTCTGACCTGAGTCTGGTATATGGGGAGAACAAGCAAGAATAAAGGACACAGTCCATTACACTCCTAATATTTGTTGGGTATAAACCATCCATGACTGCCCCTCTCTCTTCTCTAGCATCTCTGAAGGAAGCTAGGACCTCAGCTAAAGCCATAAACACCTTACCTGAACATGTCTGACACATCTACTGTTGCCAGCCAAAAGCTGTAGGAGTTGGCATAGTAGTTGCAGGTGCCCCGCCCATGACACTCAATGAAGGGAGCTGAACGAAACTCTTCCAAGCAGGAACCAGGGGAGGCCAGGGCTTGGCCTGAGCCCTCTGCCCCTGCACTTGTGTGCTAGAAAAGACAAGGGAGCATGTGCCATAATACCACAGTGAATACCCAAAGACATGTGCTGAGATTGGCCGAAAATTCAAATTCAGTTAAGGAACTCGAGCCAGCGGTAAGAAGAAAGTATACACACCAAGGGTACTCGACAACAACAAAAAAACCAAAACAGGTGGATGATGAAAATACACTCCAGCACGTGTGGGAGGGGGAACACAGTGCTTAGAAAGAAGTTTTATGAGGTTGAAGCTTCTTACTGCACAAATGACAGGGATTCCTCGTGTTAGGAAGAAATGCAGGTGTGATGGACAGTCAGCTATGAGGACAAAGACAAGGAAGAGTGTTTCGTACCATCATGAAGGAATAACCGATCCAGAGAGAATCCCATCCCTGAGGACAACGGGGAATCTGGATGGTCTGACTGTGCACCGCAATCACCACAGCTGGAGCTTCACATACTGCACATCTGGTAAGGGAAAGGGAGAAGGGACACAATTTACAGGGTGAGCACATGGGAAACAGCAGTTCCTCTTCTTTGGAGGCCTTCCTCATATCAAAGCCCATTAAGGTGTCTCCAATGTTCAGAAAAAGAGGTGAAAGATGCACTCTGAGAATTTCTTTTACATAAGCCCTGTCTTCCAATGTATAGGATAAAGTTATAAATGAAAATGCTAAGTATTTTTTTTTAAAAAAAGATACTAGAGAATCACCACTATAGCATCTTCTTTTTCCATTCTGCCCTGAATTCCTATTCATACTTTCTGTGGTCAATGTCATCATTGCTGTAAGGGTTTGGCTTAATGTATTACACATATTACTTGCTGTCAAAGTGCCCAGCTGGAGGTTAGACACTGAGTAATGCTGAGACTGCGGGAAGAATAATGTCTGGTAAACTGGCAAAGACAAGAAACAGACACCTTCTTAATCCCCACCCATTATTTTTGGCCCAAAGGATATTTATTAACCATTTGGCCATATCTATGGAAGTACAACATATCCAGAATGCTGGGCAAGCACCCAGGCACTTGGAGATGTGGCTTAAATCTAGAACATGAAGTAAAATAGCCAAATGGTAAATACAGCTGAGTCTACCAAATCTTTACTAAAAAGCATGAGGGGACCTTCTGAAATATGACTAAACCAATTTGGCAAAGTTTATCTACAAAAGATAATGCCTTTAGGGGACCTTATACTCCCAAGAGGAGTCTGGACTAACAAAACGCACACAAAAATGAATTCCCAAAGAAATTGGGAAAATATATTAAAAAGGGTACCACAGATGTGCTATTAAGAGAGGCTAAACTAGGTTTAACCTTTATATCCAAAGTCAAATAAACTAGAGTTTCCAATGATACATCCTTAATGGTTACCAGACTACTACTAGATCGACTGGGTCATGATCAGATTGAAAATGGCAACATATAATAGGTCTAGGAAATCGAGTTAAACTTGGGTTCTACCGACTAGCATCCATGAAGATGCAGGTTCGATCCCTGGCCTCACTCAGTGGGTTAAGGATCTGGCATTGCCATGAGCCGTGGTGTAGGTCACAGACGTGGCTGGGGTTCCGCGTTGCTGTGGCTGTGGTGTTCCCTAGCCTGGGAACGTCCATATGCCATGGGTGCTATCACTTTTTCCTTCCCATGACGAATCAAGGGCCAAATCCTATTTATTCTACGAATGTGATACACATACCCACCCCACTGAGAGTTCCAATCCACTCCCACCAGGACTACAGCAATATCTTCAGTCTAAGTTGTTTCTCTACCTCTGGACTATTCCCTTGGTAAGCCATGTCACACACGGATGTTTCTGTAATCTTCCCCAGAAATGCAGCTCCCAAACTTCAGAGCTTCCCATTATATACCAGATAAATTCCAAACTAACATCTTCCCCTTAAATACCAGATAAATTCCAAACTAACATCTGACACTGATAGTAGAAAGCCTTCTACTACCTGGGTCCAAACTAACTTTCTGTTCTCTTCTCCCTATGCAACCTTTAAAAACTACATTCTAGGCACATCAATCTATTACCTATTTCCAGGTTCTCTACCTGGTATGCCTTTCTAACTATGTCTCAAGTCCTTTCCATCCTTCGAGGGCTAAGCATTTCAAATCACATTTCTTTCATATAGTCATCTTCGACTGCTCATGTTGGAATGAAACATCTCCTTCCTAATGCTTTCATAACATCTTATAAGATCTATTGCAGCACTTAGCTCAAGCCTGATGTATATTAATTTACATATAATTGCCTAATGACTAGACAGTGAGTTCTCTGCATATTATACAAAGCTATCATGGGTCCTGGTCAAAAGCAGATTTGCAATAAATATGAACCAAACTACATATTGAATTATTATGAAGGCACTTCTGTTCGCCCTAACCTGAGAGGAATATGATCAGATGATCAACTTTGGACTCATTTCTAACTAGCTAAACTAACTGGGGATTGGTAAAAGTCAAAGGTATCCCAGTGTCTCACCGACTAATGAATGGCTGGATGCTCTGGCCCTTCAGGGGCTCCATGCTCATTGGCATGGGCTCTGGGGTGGAGAGCCAATAAGAATAGTCATTTCTTGAAGCAAAGTTGCAAACATTATTGATGTTGCAGAACATGAAAGGCATGGTACTGAAGCGACGAAGACAGCTGCCGGCCGTCCCTGGGAAGAATTAGGGAGGAAAAGAAAAAGTATCATGATGAATTAGTTTCTTCTAACACAGGAACAGCCTTTCAATGAGAAACTTTCCCCCATTTCTTAGATAATGAATACACTTTACTTCTTCAGGTATCAGGCGCACACTTGCTCATATTTTAACATTTCTAAAATCTGGTTCTATCTTACAATGTATGTAGACATTTATTGTGGTAGCTCATTACGTATCCCCCCAACACTTTTTAAACTAGTGATGCATTTTGTAAACAATGAGATCTTAAGGAGAATATTGGGTAAGGGACTGTGGACAAGTGAAAGGCACACACTGAGTCCTTATAATATCATATCAGTATTTCCTCTCCAAGCTACCCTCTCTTCTTCCAAGACATCCGCAGCATGTATCTTGATCTTGTGTGAGTCTGCCATCTCTAAGCCTGGGGACATCTGTACTGCTGACCAACATGCCTAGCTACCACAGATGGATTCGGAGGTAAATAATACAAAGGAAATAAATAAATAAGAGAGAAAGGGAGGGTGTGGGGGGGGAGGGGGAAAAAAAACTAGAGCCTTTGAATTTCTGAGCTGGTAGGGGCAACAGAGCTTCTCCTCTACCAGCGATCCAGCTTTTTTTCTTATTTCCTCACAAAAGAATGATGAAAAATGATGTACCCCTTCATACATTTTAAAGTTGGCATCTCGAATTTTTCATCAGAAGTTTAAATTGATACTGTGCCAGTTATGAAGATACTGGTTATTGCCTCATGGCTCCAAATCCACCCTTCTACACTCTATGTGGTAACACTGGAGCCTGGAACGTTGCCAACCACATTTCAACATTGCCAGCTGTCATGTCTAGGGTTCTGTGAAAATTTATTTAAAAACAAACTTACACATCACTCTTGTAAATGTGTCCAGGGTAATTAGTTAAAACATAATAATAAACCTTTTTTGATAACAAGGGATTTTATTTGCACCCTGTTATAATCCAAGTATTTCTTTTTTTACAGGCATACATTTATATCTAAATTTTCATAGTAAACAAACATACTCCTAAGTGAAGTTTTCCCCATATTTCCATATAAAATAATGTTGAGCATACTTTTGAAATTATAGTTGATTTACAATGTTTCTTCAGTTTCTGTGGTACAACAAAGCGACCCCATCACACACAGTTCCCTGTGCTGCACAATAGGGCCCCATTGCCCATCCATTCCAAATAGAAGTTTGCATCCCCAAACCCCAAACTGCCTGTCCATCCCATTCTCTTCCCTCCTCCCCCCAGGAACCACAAGTCTGCTCTCCTTTGCTGTGATCTGTTTCTGTTTTGTAGACAGGTTCATCTGTGCCATATTTTATATTCCACAAATAAGTGATCTCATATGGTATTTGTCCTTTTCTTTCTGGCTTACTTCACTTAGTATGAGAATCTCTAGTTCCACCCATGGTGCTGCAAATGACATTCGTTTATTTTTTTTAATGGATGAGTAGTATTCCATTATATATATGTACCAGAGCTTCTTAATCCATTCATCTGTCGATGGACATTTAGGTTGTTTCCATGTCTTGGCTATTGTGAATAGCGCTGTGATAAATGTAGGGGTGCATACATTTTCAAATGAAAGTTTTGCCCATATATATGCCCAAGAGTGGGGTTTCTGGGTCATATGGTAGATCTATATTTCATTTTCTGAGGTATCTCCATAGTGCTTTCCGTAGCAGTTGTACCAATTTACATTCCCACCAGCAGTGTAGGAGGGTTCCCTTTTCTCCACACCCTCTCCAGCATTTGTTACTTGTGGACTTGTTAATGATGGCCATTCTGACTGGTGTGAGGTGGTACCTCATAGTAGTTTTGATTTGCATTTCTCAAATAATTAGTGATGTTGTGCATTTTCTCATGTGCCTACTGGCCATCCATATGTCTTCTTTGAAGGATTGCCTGTTTAGGTCTTCTGCTCATTTTTCAATTGGGTTGTTTGTTTTTTGCTGTTGAATTGTATAAGTTGTTTGTGTATTTTGGACATTAGGCCCTTGTCTGTTGCATCATTTGCAAAGATTTTCTCCCATTCTGTGGGTTGTCTTTTCATTTTTTTTAATGGTATCCTTTGCTGTGCAAAAACTTTTGAGTTTAATTAGGTCTCAATGGTTGATTTGTGTTTTTATTGCCATTATTCTGGGGGGTGGATCAAACAAGATGTTGCTGTGATTTATGTCAAAGAGCATTCTGCCTATGTTTTCCTCCAGGAGTTTTTATAGTGTCTGTTCTTAGCTTTACCTCTTTAATCCATTTTGAGTTTATTTTTGTGTATGGTATTAGATAGTGTTCTATTTTCATTCTTTTACATGTAGCTTTCCAGTTTTCCCAGAGCCATTTATTGAAGAGGCTATCTTTCTCCCACTGTATGTTCTTGCCTCCTTTGTCATAGATTAGTTGACCACAGGTGCTTTGGTTTATTTTGGGGCTTTCTATCCTATTCCATTGATCTATATTTCTGTTTTTTGTTCCAGTACCATACTGTTTTGATAACTGTAGCTTTGTAGTATTGTCTAAAGTCAGGAAGCTTGATTCCTCCATTTTCATTTCTCTTGTTCAGTATTGCTTTGGCTATCCAGGGTCTCTTGTGTTTCCAGACAAATTTTAAAATCTAATAATCCTTTTTAAAAGTACGTAAACACATCTTTAACAACTGGAAATTATACAATGTTCCTTTTGCATTTGGAAATTATATTTCCACTATATTTCTCTCATACAGTTTTATCCCATCATAATTTTTTATATTTGAAGGTCATTTACCATATTTTTCTGAAAGAAAAATTTTAAATAACTTTTTTTTTGTTTTCTTTTGGTTTTTAGGGCCACACCTGTGGCATATGGAAGTTCCCAAGCTAGGGGTTGAATCAGAGCTACAGCTGCTGGCCTACACCACAGCCAAAGCAATGCAGGATCTGGGCCGCATCTGCAACCTACACCACAGCTCATGGCAATGCCAGATCCCTGAACCACTGAATGGTCTGGGGATTGAACCTGCATCCTCACGGATACTAGTCAGATTTGTTTCTGCTGCACCACAATGGGAACTCCTAAAAGAAGTTTTAAAAACTCTCTGTGACCATAAGGCTTTACATGTTAAATATTCTAATTTGAATCACCATCTTTATAATTATTATGAATTCACATTGATCAAAAAGATACATATTATAAATTTTGATAACACTAAACATTAAAACTAACCTTTTATTGGCAGTGCATTTCTTAATGAGATGAATTAGGAGTGAATTATAGAGCTTGAGTTAATGGAGACTTTAACAAAGCCATTGTCCCTTTGAATTTGTCCTGTAGAGGTTTTCATGTTTTAAGGCAATATGCCAGAGTATGATTCCTTTATAAAGTGGGAGCTGGGTGGTAGTGGAAAGGAATGTAAGAAAAGCAATTATCCAAAGCATAAGTGTATACACAGGTAGTTCAACTTTAGGAGAAAGTATATATGAAAACTGAGGATCTGTAAGCTAATTCCTTTAAAATGATACACTGGGAATTCCTCCTGTATCTAAAGGGGTATGCTTATCTCAGACTGAAGATGACTGATAAAAGACCAATAATCCTTAAAAGTGGCAGACTGTAAAATGTAATAGGTTTGTGAGGCACCTAGGAACCTTCAAAAGTTCCCCAGGCTGAAAAAAAATCGTTGATTTAGTCTGATTTATACTTCTTTCAGAAAACAACAAAACTGGCTCTGAGAGGTGACTAACAAAGTCACGTGAGAACAGATGACAAAACTGACATAAATGAAGAACAGATGGGTTTAGAATTGGTAGGTATTGGATTCAATTCTCATCTCCATCACTTTTGAAGTGTGGCTTTGAATAAATCACTTAACAGCCTGTGTGTGTGTGTGTGTGTGTGTGTGTGTGTGTGTGCGCGCGCGTGTGTGTGTGTAAATGGAAAAAATATAATACTTATCCTGTATCTTTCTTGATCACAGTTGTGAAAGCCAAATTGGATATGAAAGTGTTTGTAAATATAAAGGAACTTAAAAATAAAACTAACATTACTGCCTAATTAGAGATAGAGATGGAAATATCCCTGGTCTCAGAAAGAAAAGGAAGAAGTACATAAAAACAAGGCCCATGATGGTGAAGATATGTGTGTTTGGTTGCACTTATGCTATAGGTTGCCCACAGTGGCACTGAGTTCTGATTATAGCCTCCAAACATTCAAAGAGAGAGTGATCTCATGAACTCTCAATGACTCTCAAATTATAAAGCTAAAAGGCTTTAATAGACTAATGGTTATTAGCATGTTCTTTTCTCCCAGACAGAGCAGTTTTAGTATTAAGTCTGTTTCCTCCACGTTCTTTTCTATATACCATAATCCTTTCACTAATCCAGTATAGACAGTGGATTTATTTGATCAGGTGGTTTGTCCCTTAATATCAAACCCATAACTACCTTTATTCTTTGTTTAGCCATCAAGATACCTACAGTTTGATCCTTGAGCTAGTCCTAGCATACTCCCTGCAATCCAGCATCAGACTGGGGATCTTGGGACCTATCATAACCTTTCTATGTCTGAATCCTAAGCTGTACCCGAGGCAGGGACAGTTCATAGTCTCTACATCTGAATACATACTATGACAGCCCTTCTTTGACCAAATACATACATTTTGAAATGACGTACTAGATAATAGGTCCCATTTTTTCTTTGCATTATATTTGAAAATTTCATGATGCTCAAAGCTGGTACAACCACTACGAAGAACAGCATGGAGGTACCTTAGAAAACTATACATAGAACTACCATATGGGAGTTCCTGTCATGGCTCAGTGGTTAACGAATCTGACTAGGAACCATGGGGTTGTGGGTTCAATCTCTGGCCTCGCTCAGTGCCTTAAGGATCCGGTGTTGCTGTGGTGTAGGTCCCAGACGCGGCTTGGATCCCGCATTGCTGGGCTCTGGCATAGGCCGGCGGCTACAGCTTCAATTAGACCCCTAGCCTGGGAACCTCCATATGCTGTGGGTGTGGCCCTATAAAAGGCAAAAAGACCAAAAAAAACTACCATGTGACCCAGCAATCGCACTCTTGGGCATATATCCGGACAAAACTTTCCTTAAAAAAGACACATGCACCCACATGTTCATTGCAGCACTATTCACAATAGCCAAGACATGGAAACAACCTAAATGTCCAAAGACAGATGAATGGATTAGGAAGATTGGGTATAGATACACAATGGAATACTACTCAGCCATAAAAACAAACAAAATGATGCAATTTGCAACAACATGGATGGAACTAGAGACTCTCATCCTGAATGAAGTCAGAAAGAGAAAGACAAATACCATATGATATCACTTATATCTGGAATCTAATATCCAGCACAAATGAACCTTTCCACAGAAAAGAAAATCATGGACTTGAAGACAGACTTGTGGTTGCCAAGGGGGAGGAGGAGGGAGTGGGATGGATGGGGAGCTTGGGGTGAAGAGATGCAGACTGTTGCCTTTGGAATGGATTAGCAATGAGATCCTGCTGTGTAGCACTGGGAACTATGTCTAGTCCCTTATGATGGAGCCTGATCATGTGAGACAAAAGAATGTATACATGTATGTGTAACTGGGTCACTTTGCTGTACAGCAGAAAAAAATGTATTGGGGAAATTAAAAAAAATCAATAAATTTAGATATTAAAAAAAAACTTCTTATGCTTCCTAGTCACTTGATAGCTTAGGGATTGGAAGTTTATAAGCTTGATTATTGGTATAAGTTAGACCCTGACAGTAAAGAGAATAGACTAAACAAAATGAGAAAAAGTTTATGGGAGAAAGACTAGAGAAAATTATCTAAAAGATAAGAGTATTTTTACAATGAAGATTTGTTGATTGTAAAATTAGAAAATGATGCTACATAAAGAAAGCAAAAGAGGGAAGCAGGAGTAGCAGAGGAAAAATGAAAAGGATACAAAGAAAAGGAGAAGAAGAAGAAAGGTGGTGGGCAAACTCCTATCTCAGCAGGCTCTATAAAGTGGCTTGTGACTATGGCTTCCATATATGTGGATGTGCCTATGTTGATGGGCCAGAACTGTCTGGCAGGTGTGGCCAAGTGCCCTGGGAATAGAGTAAGCAGAGCAGAACTCTGGAGGGCTCTGTTGCTACAGAACTGTTTTCACAAAATGGCCCAGGTAAAGAGACTTCGGGAGGCCTCTTTCTATAGAGACCCCAGAAATTGGGGGCCTTGGCTATCTTCTTAAATGTCTTTATGGAGGCGAAAGGAATAGTGATTCCTAAAATAGGCAGCCCCAGGTCAAACACTGGGGCCTCAAAATTCAAAGTCATTATTCCAGAAAAAGAAATGTTGGGGATTTGGAAGCAGTCTTGAGAGTCATCTAGTCCAGTGTCATCCCATCAACCAAACCGCCCGCCCTAGTACAGAGAAGCTGCATAGAATACATTAATTGAAGTGGATTTCATATGGAAATTCAGTGCTTTGTATAGCTTTAAACTGCTCTGATAACACTTTATAAAGCTAAGGCATTTCTTCTAGGAACTATAAACTAGCAAAATTAAGCAATGATCTTACTTTCTTTGATCTAGAAACAAAAATTCTCCTCAGAACTTATCTTTCAACTTAATAAATACCAGTATCATAAAAGAGGAAACTATCTCCCATGAGTTATGAACACGACCCACTCAAGCAGCTGCTCTACGGTAGAGAGCCCACGGAATCTGTTTCCTCAATAACTAAGCTAACAAAAGTAAACGTGGCCCTTTATAAAACACCTTGCTCTAGGCCAAGAATTGTACCTCACAGTAGCTAAGTAATGCTTTTAGTTTAAAGTACTATTTATTTAAAACTTATAGTGAATTTATTCAGTTGCCCGTCACATAGTCTTTGACTTGGAAGCTCCAAAAGAATAAAAAGATGCACTTTGGCCATGGCTACTCGACAATGCAGCAGGATTTTCAAAATAAAAACAAAAAGTCAGACAGAGAAAGACAAATACCGTATGATATCACTTAGAGCTGGAATGTAACACACGGCACAAAAGAAACTTTCCACAGAAAAGAAGCTCATGGGCTTGGAGAACAGACTTGTGGTTGTCAAGGGGGAGGGGGAGGGAGTGGGAGGGACTGGGAATCTGGGGTTAATAGATGCAAACTCTTGCCTTTGGAATGGATAAGCAATGGGGTCCTGCTGTATAGCACTGGGAACTATATCTAGTCACTTGTTGATGGAGCATGATAATGTGAGAAAAAGAATGTATACATGTATGTGTGACTGGGTCACCTTGCTGTACAGTAAAAAATTGACAGAACACTGTAAACCAACCATAGTGGAAACAATAAAAATCATTTTAAAAAAAGAGGAAAAAAATGCATAGTAAGAAATTATACGTCAATTGTCTCACCCAGGTCTTGACCATGAGCTCTTTTATTTCCTTGTACATACAGGAGAGAAAAGCCTTCATAAACCAGGGTCGTTCCATGCGGGCATAGTGGTGCATCTGTTGTCTGGCTGTGACGTGTGATAAGGAATCCATGAGCAACAGAGGAGGTTCCAGGGGGACCTGGGGGACCTTGCAATCCATCTGGCCCAGGGGGACCATCCAAACCACGGGTACCTATTTCCAAAGAATCATCAGTATACAATTTTAAGAGCTGATTCACTATTGCGGCTACCGAGCACACATATGACCTCGTTTGATTAGTTAACTCAGTATTTACAGAAGGCTTATAAAGCCATTGTCAAATATCATGAATTTGGAAATGAATAAAATATGGTCCTTGCCCCCAAAGAGATTTAAATGCATTTTTTTTTTCCTGGAATTGGTTGATGCCATTAGGCACTAAATAATTATTGAGTGAAGGGAACATTACATGGGAAGAAGTGATGCTGATTTGAAGAGTCGGTATGTTATCTAGTCTCTTGCTGGATTAAAGAACCCCATGACAAAACTGTGGCCTGCTGTTTTGTTCATCAACGAGAAAGGAAGGGTGTGGTTCCCACAGGTCTGCCAGCTTCAGTGCTGAAAAACATTTTCCTTTGAATCTGTCTGAGCAATTATTCTCAGGCATACATTTTTTGTTTAGGGAATAGTCAGGGCACTCTAAAGAAGCTTTTCAAAATGTCTAATTGCAGTCTACCACTTGTTCCCGTTCTCCATTTGGCCACTTGATGTGAGTTTACTTTAAAAAAATGTCTTCACATAGAGGCGTTTGGCCACTGTGTGTGTAGATTTTCATTTGAGGGGGACGTCCCAGCAATGCCCATTTTTCTTCCCTGGAAATATAGTTAATGAAATGGCAGGGTGTTGGTTCTAGGATGGCCACAGGTCTCACCAATACCTTGACACCACTGCTATTGCTATTTTCTTTAAACACAAACCTTGGTGTTTATATTTTTTCTCTCTCTATATATATAATCTAGAGTTCTTAAAACATAATGAAAATTATCAGAATAGTTAGGTACAATGAGTACCTAGAAAATTCTCATTTTGAGGAAAAGCTGGTTTTCTGGTGCTGTAAACACATAAATAAATATACCCTTTCTATGCTTCCCTTTTTTTGTTGTTGTTGTCTTTTTGCCTTTTCTGGAGCTGCTCCCATGGCCTATGGAGGTTCCCAGGCTAGGGGTCTAATCAGAGCTGTAGCTGCCGTTCTACACCAGAGCCACAGTGACGCGGGATCTGAGCTGCATCTGCGACCTACACCACAGCTCTTGGTAATGCCGGATTCTCAACCCCTGAGCAAGGCCAGGGATTGAACCCACAACCTCACGGTCCTAGTCAGATTCGTTAACCACTGCGCCATGATGGGAACTCCATATGCTTCTCTTATACTGGCAAAGCTGTGTCATCCTATTTTTCTCAAGCCAACAGACTCTTGAGCTTGCCATGCTCTCTCAAGAGGAGACTATCACAGCTCCAATTGGAGGCCGTACTTCCAGAGGCCTCCCAGACTTAAAGACTAGTGTCAGCAGCAGTGTTTTACTTGTCTCACCTGGCTGGCCTGGTAAACCTGGGTCTCCTTTGCGCCCTCCTGCACCATCAAAGCCAGGGAGTCCATTGCGTCCAGGATCTCCTGGAGGGCCAATTGGACCTACAGGAAAAAGAAATAGGGTTTTCAAATGTGGGGAGACTAAATCCACATCCAGATAGATCGGGGACACTTAAGGTCCTTGAGTGTCACTGAACTCATGATCTGATTTTGTCTTTAATCCAGATAAATGAAGGAATAGCTCCAGCCCAGGACAAAAGAAGCAGACAAGGATGTAGCTTTAGTTTGAAAGCGTTCATTTGCTTCTGTGGAGATTCCCATAATACAGCAGTTGTGTTTCCCTTGCCTTCAGAACAAGATTGAGTGCAAGGCCCACTTCTGTTATCTATCCCACCACGGGCAAGGCTGTTACTGCCTGGTATGCATTATTTATGAAAAGACTGCTATTCAGACACTTAATAAAACAGAAAGACTGAAGTTAGTTTCTAGCTTTCCGTTATACTCAAAGTTGGCTGCAAGCATAGAGTTAAATGGCCCACTAGGCAGGCTTTCATTAAACATCATGAGGCCTCATAGTGTGGAACTGATAGCCCAGCAAATCAGCCTTCTATCCTTCTGGTGGTTGAGACAGAGAAAGCATCAGATCTTTTTTTGTTTGTTTGTTTTTGTTGTTTTTTTTGGGCCACACCCGTGGCATATGGAGGTTCCCAGGCTAGGGGTTGAATTGGAGCTGTTGCTGCCAGCCTACACCACAGCCACAGCAATGTGGGATCCAAGCTGCGTCTGCAACCTACACCAAAACTCACAGCAATGCCGGATCCTTAACCCACTGAGCAAGGACAGGGATCGAACCCACAACCTCATGGTTCCTCATCGGATTCGTTAACCACTGAGCCTCAACGGGAACTTCGAGAAAGCATCCGATCTTAAACGCGTATTATTTTCACTACAGAGTTTTAAACAACATTAACCGAATTATCCAACTTAGGATAGCCAGAGGAGCTAGAAGAAATTAGACTGGGTCTAAAAGAAATCGGGGCTTGAAAAATTAACATTTTCGAGAGCAAAGGAAATGAGACCTGTGGTTGTCAGGCATTCTCCTAGTTGCTAAGATGCCTATTGTTGGAGATGAACTCTGACAAGTGAAAGGAGAATGAGAAACATGTTCCCAAACACATAAGGCTTATAAGATGATCTACAAAGGTACCTGGTAAACCTCGAGGTCCTGGTAGTCCTGGTAGACCTTTTAATCCAGGCTGCCCTGGGACCCCCGGTGGACCAGCATCTCCTTTGATCACAATACTCTGTCCTGAAGGACCAGGTAATCCAGGGGGACCTAAGAAGCAAAACATAAATTTGAAGATAGGGAAGAGAAAAGTCAGAAAGAATGGATACCAAGGTAACCTCAGATCAGATTAAGAACTGGTGGGAGAGAAACAACTTACATGGATTGGCATTTGTTATTTCTGACAGAATTCTGTTTGGGAAAAGTTTCATTATTTCACCCAAAAGACTGAAAAAAAGAAATGATTTTCTTGGGGCCCTGTCCCTATTTTCCAGCCTTGAAGCATGACTCAGTTACTAGAAAGTCTAATCCATTGCAAATCTGGGAAAACTGGTGTCAGGGGAAGACGATTCTATTTCCTGACGAGTCCATTCTGATTCTAACATCATTTGCAGTTCTTGTTTATTGTGCTTGTCAAGGGACCCACTGAACTAACTAGTAGGGGATTTTAGTAGATGCCCTATTTCACAGTTTACAGGAAACCTCTGTAAGTCTCTCAGCAAAAAGAACTATTTTCATATTAAAAATATATAAACATGTATGTGTAACTGGGTCACCTTGCTGTACAGTAGAAAACTGACAGAATACTCTAAACCAGCTATAATGGAAAAAATAAAAATCATTACAAAATTTTAAAAAATAAATAAAAGTAAAAATATACAATCATACCTATGTGACCTGCTCTTATGATCTATTCAACTGACTATGGGAAAGTTAGTATAAAATCTCCATGAAGCATTCTTGTTGGTCCTGTATCTCTCTTAAACTTCAAAGGTCTGCTCTTGATACATTATTGAAACAGACAGCTTGAGAGATGAGTAAATAGAGGGAGGGTCCTAACTCTCTCCCCTCGGTTGTTGGGGACTGAGACTCTCAAAGTTTTGGTTGAAAAGCAGAATGCAACCTTTAGAATTCTTCAATGAGTTTAACTAATGAGGTATAACTAGCTCCAGAAATAAGTCTTACCTGGGGGCCCAATAAGGCCTGGATCCCCCTCAGGGCCAGGTGAACCAGGTGCTCCACTGGGTCCTTTCATGCCTGCAAAGATGGTATATACAATAAGTGGCATGGCATCAACAGGGCCATGGCCTTTACCCAGCCACATCAGAAGATGGGTGTCTTCTCCCATAGGAGTTTAATGTAAAGGGGGAAACTCCAAAGCACCCCTTCAAATACCTGGAAAACCTGGAACACCAGGGAGGCCAGGATCCCCTTTCATTCCATTGAGTCCTGGCCGGCCAGGATTACCCTAAATAAATAAAAATAATTTTAGAAAAAAATGGGGGTGCTGGTGGAAGGCAGTAAGGACATAGGTGGTATTGCATAGCAATTTGTATCACAGGCCCTAGAGTCAAATTTCCAGGATTCAAATCCCAATTCGCCTCTTACTAGCTTGCGTGACTTGAAGTTGATGGTTTAACCTCTTTGATGCATCACTTCCTCACCTCTAACTTAGAAAAAATAACAGTACCCACTTTATGAAGTTGTTGTGAGAATTAAACGAGACAGTTTATATTAAGTACTTAGAAAACCGGCATAGGGTGTGTCCTTAATAAATGGTAGCTATTATTTTATTATCATTAACAAAGGTACTACTCTTTCGGTATAGCCCTGATGTGGTAAGTATGTGAATTAGAATCCAAGAAATGATAAAGTCTGAAAGACTAAATAAAAAATACAGTAGGCCTATTAATTTATTGGGTTTGAGGGCCAGGAACACTAAGGGAAGAAGAGTTGAAAATAACTCTAGGATGGTCTTAAAGGCAGAAGTGTGGAACAATGAAGCTCTGAGTAGTAGCAATGGAAAAGAGGCAACAAGCCTGGAACATCTTATTACCTCCAAATCTAAGAAAGAGCTTAAGGTGTGTGTGTGTGGGGGGGGGGCATGTCAGAAAGTCATAGGATACATCTCGAAGGGGCTCCCTAATCTAGGATAGGCTGAACATTAAAATAAGTCATGCCAGTTTAAAAACTGTAAATTATTGAAAAGAAGAATGTATGAGTCCACATTTATTCAAAGAGGTCAAGGGCATGAAGAAAAAAGAAGATGATTAAGAAACTTTCAGATTGGGGGAGGATAAAGAGATAGGACAGTTAAATGCAATGCATGATTTGATCTGGATCCTATACCGGAGTGGAAGAATGCTACAAAGGACATTACTAGGTCAACTGACACAACTGGAATATGTGGGTAGAAATAAAAATGCTACGTGAATGTTCAATGTCCTGAAGTTGAGAACTGTTCTATCCTGTGGTCACATAAAAGAATATATTTAATTTTAGGAACTCTTATGCACTAAAGTATTTAGTGATAAAGGGGCATTATCGATGCAACTTATTGTCAAATATTTCAGAAAAAAATACATTATTACACACACACACACAACATATATACATACATACAGAGAGCAAATGGGGCAAAGCTTTAATAATTGGTCCATGTGGGGAAATGGAGTTTTTCACCATTCTTGAAATTTTTCCATAAGTTTAACATTATTTCCAAATGAAAGATTAGAAAAGGTACAAATGTAAGAACTAATTTGCACGAAAGAAAATGAATAAAACTCAACAATACTAGATTTATAAAATGTTGGCATCAGTCTTCAATCAGGCATAGTGGCATGTGAACTGGAAGTACATGGCAAATGAGTGAGGCAGGGAGTGAGTAGAGAATGAATAAAGAGACGATTAAAATTTTAAGTCTAGGAGTTCCCATTGTGGCTCAGCGGAAACGAATCTGACTAGTACCCAAGAGGATGCAGGTTTAATTCCTGGCCTTGCTCAGTGGGTTAAGGATCTGGTGTTGCTGTGGCTGTGGCATAGGCCAGAGGCTACAGCTCCAAACTGGGCAACTCCTTATGCTGCAGGTGTGGCCCTAAAAAAAAAAAAGTCTAATTGTCTAGAAGAATAGCAATGACAAGGAAAAAAGGTTAGTTGCTGAAAAGCTTTAAGGACGATTTCTTTAGATTTCTTTTCTGCTATAAAGCAGCCATCAGAGTGAAAAGACTGAGCCCAGACTCTGTTGACTGCCAAATATAACAACAATCCTCCTGAATGAAGGAAGAAGCTTTGAGGATCTATAAAGAAGCGTGTGACTTTCTGGGTCACTCACACTGAGGTGGAAAACACATGAATACAGACGTGGGGATATGCCACCATTCTCTTTTCATAGGTGAAGACAGAAACGCAAAGCGTCTCTCTCCCTTCCTCATAGACCAAGGCAGAAGTGTACAGTGGAGTTGAAATCTGACCCTAATTCTAGCTAATTTCAAAGTCTAAAATATGCCCAGTCACCATGATTATTTCTCTATGGAAGGACTCATCCGCATGCAATGCTGTTTTGTGTGTATAGACACATAGACACACACACACACACACACACACACAAACCTTTTTATACATTTGCTTTCACTGAAACCAAAGTTTCTTAAATCTAAATCTATACCAAGAAAAGAAACAGACTCATGGACATGGAGAAGGCACTTGTGGTTGCCGAGGGGGAGGGGGAGGGAGTGGGATGGACTGGGAGTTTGGGGTTAATAGATGCATACTATTGCACTTGGAGTGGATAAGCAATGAGGTCCTTCTGCATAGCACAGGGAACTATATCTAGTCACTTGTGATGAAACATGATGGGGGGTAATGTGAGAAAAGGAATGCATATATAGGTATGACTGGGTCACTTTGCTGTAGAGCAAAAATTGACAGAACACTGTAAACCAATTATAATAAAAAAAATTTTTAAATCTATACCAAAGACTCCACGTAAAGTATCTTTTGAAGAATCCTTTAACTATAAGGTAGCAAAGTCTCTTTAGTTGGTAGAAGCTAGAGAACTTGCCTTTTTCTTTCTTTATAATTCATCAGTAAGCCATGCAAAGTGCCTTGATCTGTAAATGCTAATTAAAATAACGCTGTTTGGATTTCCCATGGAGGTGCAGTGGTTAACAAATCCGACTAGGAACCATGAGGTTGCGGGTTCGATCCCTGGCCTTGCTCAGTGGGTTGAGGATCTGGCGTTACTGTGAGCTGTGGTGTGGGTCACAGACATGGCTCGGATCCCGAGTTGCTGTGGCTCTGGCGTAGGTTGGCGGCTACAGCTCTGATTCGACCCCTAGCCTGGGAACCTCCATATGCCACGGGAGTGGCCCTAGAAAAGGCAAAAAGACTAAATAAATAAATAAATAAATAAATAAATAATAACGCTGTTTGGAATTCGTATTGTGAATTCAAATACCCATACCCCTTTCTCATCAAATATCTACTGCCATTTCCTACCTGGAGTCCTGGTGGTCCTTGATCTCCTTTCAAACCAGGCAAACCAGGCTGCCCAGGTTGGCCTGGGTTTCCTCTCTCTCCTTTAAAACCTCCATTTCCAGGGAGACCCCGGGGACCTTCTGGGCCTGGCAGACCTTGATAATGCACAACAAATAACCACATTTCAGTATAACGTAGGAAGAGCATAAAAGTCAGGCTTTTAAATTACCCAAGTAATATCAGTCATCTAAATACTGTCAGTCTGCAGAATATAATCCAGACTACATTAAAATACATAGACCCACGCTGACTCCCTAATGTAAATTTGGGCTGGGATCTTTTTGTTATTAACAATGGTTTGCAGAACTTTTTAGTTTGTATTTTATTATATAGTAAATCCAATGAGCTCATATCTAAAGAAAGGACTTGGTACATTATAATAAAGATTGCTTCTGTAATCCTTAACTAAGTGTTGGATTTAAGTGAACTGAGACACATACCATAGGGCACCATTCTCAAAATGGAAATGCATCAGATTCCCCGGGAGAGGTTGTTAAAAATAGATTCCTGGGTCTACCCCCAGAGTTTTGGATTCTGTTAGGCTGGAGAGGGGCCCAAGAATTTGCATTCTAACAAGTGGGTCTGTAGATCAACAAATATCCTGTAGCTAAAGCTGCTGGTTCATGACCACACTTCATAGGATCATCGGGTATTTAAGCCATCTGTCTCACTGTTTAAAATAAAATGCTTTATTTGTAAGTGGTTACTTTATTCAGCTTTTATTACTACGCAATTAAGATAGCTCTTTAAGCAAACTAATTGCTTATGGGAATATTTTAGTGTCAGAAATTTATTGATCCAATATGGTACTTTTGAATTTATCTTAAAATGTTTTATAGTATTTAAATTTTAAATATTTTGGGAGAAAATTTAAGAATTTGGCATATAACCTGTGAATAAATATAATAATTAAAAATGAGATTTTTGTTAAGCTCTTTCCTTATACTCTGTTTTTTACTTTTCTTTCTAAATAAAGATAGCAGTCCATTAAGCAACCAGGAAGAGCTTATAAATGGCTACATTTTTCCTCACTAGGTGGGAAATAGCTAGTACTTGCTCGAAAAGTGCTAAGCCGTGGTTGAGGTGGAGACTAAGTAGTCCTGCCTTAAGAAAATAATTATGAAGCCCTAAATAACAAATAGTTACTGTTATTGTTGAACAGCAAATAGTGAGCACCTATACCTCCTTTCCTCCAATAATCTTAGTTTTTCGTTGTTTCAACCCAAACTGAAGACATGTAAGGATAATTTTTGAAGGAAATATAGGCATATGAATTCAGAATGCTGAGTTCATGCTCACATGCAGACCAAAGGTTGTATTTTTTGATCTGATCCTTTGCAATATTTTACAACTCAGAATCAATAGCTACATGCTAACAAGACAGCATGGCAGGATACCAAACACTGTACTCTGGAGCTAGAATGCTGGGTTGGAATCTCAGCTCCAATAATCATTAGCTGTTTGACCTCAGTAAGTTTATTCATCTCCTTGGCCTCAGTTTCTTCTTCTTTAAAATGGAAATAGGAATAGTGCCTATTGCATCAGGGTGTTCCAAGAATTAGATAATTATGTATAAATACAGTGACTGGCACATAGTAAGAATTATGTAAGTAATTTTAAACAATTATTATTCCTTCTATTATTATCTTCATTACTAGCAAAACTGAAAGAACCTATCTTTAAAATATGAGCCTGTTTTTAATCTTTCAGCTATTTCTATGTGATTTCATATTATAACACTATTCTAACTGTCGGATGAGAAAGAGGAAGTTCAGTTCACAACTGTGCAACCATCATTTTATCTTTAAATAGCTTTAAACTGTTTAGATCATGCAGTTACCCTAGCCCATCAACCAGATGGACACACTCAGAAATTCCCTCTCTAATCATAAAGAAAGGGTTGGGGCACTTTGCACTTAAACAAATAAAAACAACTGCTGAGTTCAAATTCCTTGATAGAGTTTTCTAAGAAAAACTGTTAGTCTCGTCCATCATGTATAATTTGGACTAAATCAGGTAGCAAAATCAGATTATTAAGAGAAAAGTAAAACTATCTGTAAATCAGCCTAACAATTACTAGGGTAAGATTAAGATGAGAAAAAAAAAGGAATATTTTATATCCCTCTTCCCTAGTCTGAAAAGTAAAATATTGTTATCATTTGGAAAAAAAAGGTTTTCCAATGCATGGTTTTAGGCATTGCTCTTTTTTGCAATTAAAAAAAATTGGGAAATTTACATGTTATTAATTCAGACCTGTTGTTCTAGAGTCTTTCAAATTTAATTACTGATTTGCTAATGACATAAGGGACATTTAAGTTTTATTTCTAACAATACTCAATAGTTACCCTCTTTCACTACTGAAAATAGCCATGAAAACACAGATCTGATCAATCTCAGCCAACAAAAATTCAAGAAAAGAAAATGAATATACAGAAGTTATGAACAGGCCAGATGCCTGCCTAAACATCTTGTACTCTTAAAGATAAAAATAAGTGTATTTCCACTTAAAATTCAACATGTCTCCATATATGGATCATCTGTTATAAGTAATTGAAACCACAAAGACCTAATGTCATTTCATACTTGATTTAAAACAAGTCACATTACCTTCACCAAAATGTTAAATACCAGAGCAGGTTGTATTTGAGGATAACAGCACTCTTCAATGACTTCTGAATTATAGCAAAAAAGTGCATTTCTCTTGTCACATATACAAAGCATTAAAAAAAAAAAAAAAAGAACTGACCAGTGAAGAGTCTAACCTTGAAAACCTGGGAAGATCAGAGTTCACCAAAGCCCAAAGATCGATGTTAGCAGTATCAGACATCACACAGTACAAAATAAGATTATGAGTTAGAAGTGGTTCACATTATAGCATAAGTTAAACAATAACTCTCTTTGCCAGCATTTCTTATACCTACAGCATAATCAGTATGCAAACAGAACCATAAAGAAGTATAGAGAGCCAAATATTTTTAAGGAGAGCTTAATCTAGGATATCAGCAGCTAGGTTTCACTAATCCGAAAAATGTAAAACTCTACTGAAGACATCATGTTAACACTGCTACTGTGGCTTTCCAAAAGTTAGCACCTCAAAACATTAAAGCTGGCAAGGTAGCACCATTTCACTGAGAGCCTTCCATTCCTTTCACAAAAGGATAATTTTGAGTAAAGGCTTATCTTGGCCTCTGCTGTTCTTTAGTAAAAACACAAGATGCAAATTTCTGGATATGTGCAGACTGATCCAAGGAGCTACAGCTACCTTTAAAGGCCTCATTAGACAAATATAAAGATCACAGGTGATCAAATAGAGAAATTAAAACACATGTATACACTGACCATTAGCAACCGAAATTCTGTTTGACTTCTTTGAAAATCATTTAATGAAGCCACACTGTGATTTTTTAAAATCATCCATCAAGAGGCTTTCTGCTATGTATTATTACTTGTAATAAGTTATATAATGAGAAAAAGTCAATAGGTATTTGTTTACCATTGCACTTGAAAACTAAGAGTCGAATTTCCCAAGGATGTGAAGACTATCAGTGAAGGGTGCTTCACAACATTTTGGCATGCAAAATCCCACCCCAAACCACAGATGATATCACATTTACTTTATATTACTCGGGGCACATATTAAATCAGGCCATTAACTATTTAAAGAAGGATCATTAAATAAAAAGATTAAAAAGCCTACAAATAGGACAACTCTTGGTTAATGTTAATTGACTATAAATACAATTTCCTTTTCTTACAAGTCTTGCTATGATTTATAAGCACCGAGGTTAGCAGAGAGAATACACTCTGCTAAGCACTGCATCGTATTAGAGGACGAAGGATCTATTCTTGGCTCTACTATTTACATCCATGGGATTCTGGGCAATTCAATCTCTCTGAGCTTCTTTTCTCGCCCACATAATGGGAATAGTGTTGTCTGCCCTAACCTCCCTCAGAGTTGTTTTAAAGATCCAACTCATTCTTTTAAAATGTTGATCTGATATCTGCCATGTGCAAAATGCTACAGGGAACACAAGATTAATTAGACTCACAAAGTCTGCCCTCAAGGAGCTTACAATGAAAGTATATTATATGATATAAATGGTGGCATGTCACATAAATATAAAACATTACTATGACCACCTAATAACAAAGTTTTTAAAGCATTTGATAATTTGAAATTCAGGAGGCCAAAAATCAGTTTCTGTTGGTTTCTACATCACATACAGCAAACTGACTCAAGACAACACTCTGAGCAGTCCGGCAACACAATTAACTAAATAAATTAGAACTCCTACCTAAGATAATTCAGGGTTGGAGTAAAGGCATTTTATATACGTGTTTGACACAGAAGGACCAAAACAAGAATGCTTAGAAAAATATGTCATTGAAATATTTATTTCAGTTCGAGTAAGGTATAAGGAAAATTTCAGCTCCCATCATAGCAAAACTTCTAAGACTTCAATTTCAAAAGGTAACATTTTAATGAGTTATATGCCAAGTCAATTTTGTACATGAGGATCTTAATCCATTATTTCTCAAATTACCTAACAAAGTTTAACTGAAAAACAAAATGAAACAAAAAACCTAAAGCCTTGTATGTAAATGACAATAAAGATAAGCTGATGGACTGATTAGTAAATTTTAAATCCATTTAAGGTTGTGGTTTTTAACTGCCACAACGAAGTGAATAGCAGAGATTCCAGTTTCCAATAACTATATAATTTAGAGTACATCTGTAAATAAGTAATGTGGTTACTTTCCTTTTTCTCTGAATATATTCTAGTGCCTCAGAAGAAAGCAATCTTCTAGCTGATAGTAAAGTCTGGAAGTGATCAAGGCAGCAGACTTCTATATAAGTCAGACGGGGGAGGACTCAACATTACTTCAAAAATGCCCTAGTCTTCTCTTTATCTTGGCAACAGATAAATAGCAGGCATTTGTCTTAATCTTTTTGATGACATCCATTTAGGAAAAACACAAGAAGCAGTTAGTAGAGGTTGATGAAGCTTTTGAGGTAACAAAAAACAGGAAAGCAAAGGCAAGGCCTAGTCTGCTTATGGATAAGAGTCTCCTTAAATGGCAGAAGCAGCTTTTTTTCCATCACTTATCATGTTTATAATGAGAATAAAAGGCTAGATCATAAGCATCAAGCCATACAACTGCCTTTGTGGAAGGATGATACCGTGTTACCAGCAGAAGAGACACTTAACTGAACACTGGGTAGCCCTAAGTCAGTAACTAATAGTGCGATCTTGAGCAAGCTAATGAACCTCTTTGGGCCTCATTTTTTTCATATGTGACTGAACTTTAGACAGGTTCCTCTGAGCCCTCTTCTCAACTAGGCCTCACCCTAGGGTCCTGTGCTTGGTCTGCTGAGTCCAGTTTTAGCAAGAATTCTACCAATTCAGTTTAGGGTGAGTCCTCCCACCTTGAATATCTGATCAAGTTCCTCATTCCTCATCCATGATGTCCAAGTCTCTGGCTTGCCTTTAGCAAGAACTCCAGTAGGCCAGTTTAGCAAGAATCTACTTACCTTTGATGTTTCCTTTTAGGAATGTTTCATCAGCCATCTCCTTCACTCTGCTAGTTGACTATAAATCCACATTTGTCCTTGTACTCAGAGTTGAGCTCAGTCTTTCTCTCCTATTGCAATAGTCCCTCCCCCAATGCAATAGTCTTAAATAAAATCTGTCTTGCTATCATTAATAAGTGTTAGTGAATAATATCTCTTTGATAAATGTAAAACTTAAGTCCCTTCTAGATCTATACTCTATGGTTATATGAAATAATAGATTTGTGGGGGAATAACAAACCAGGACTCAATTCAGAAAGATACAGATGGGTTCCTAAAAGAATTTTGAAAAATTATGAATTTTAAAATCAAAAGAAGAGAAAATTTCCTGCCATTCCCAATAACCAGAACTCAGGATTATACTTTCTCCTCTTTTAGTTCCGCCAAAGGGCTCTTGATCTTGACTAATAATAAACACATTTAGATATTTGTGGTTCTTTACGCCTAATTAGGTAAACATCATTTAATATGAATCAGCAATTTTCTATTGGGCAGCTCTTGGTACCTGTTTTGGATGTGTACTATTTATATGTATAGGATGAAAATTAAGAGGCTTCTAATCTGTTCTAGTGGCACTGAATTCTTTTTTACTCTGTGCTTATTAGTCTATTTTCATGGCAGTAGAATTTAGAACTTTGTGCCAACCCAAAATGTGAAGATTGGAAGGTTTGAAAAATCATAAGGGGTATGGCAAGTCAAGAATTGCATATTTGCTGGATCTGACATACATATTATTGTTTAAAAAATAATCTTTTTGAAAAATAGTTAAATTTCATTTATATTAACAGATGTAAGGTTAAAAATAAGAAATACACTCTAAAGATAAATGTAAAATATTATACAATACACTTTGTTATGGCCACATCCATGGCATATGGAAGTTTCCAGGCCAAGGACTGAATCTGAGCCACAACTGCACAATACACTTTTGAGTACTATAACTTTTCAACTAGAAATTAATATGTGAATTTTAAAATGTCAGTTTTCCTAATTAAGTAATTTTAAGTTATTCCAATAGACAGAAACACTGGATTCTCCAAGTTTATGACAACTTTCAGAGGTAGTCCAACATGTAAGAACTGAATTGGCATACACACTCTTAAAATATATTCAAACACTTGAAAACATTAGGTACAGGTGTATACACACCTATATACACACATATACATACACTATATGTGTATATAAATAATATACACATACATATAAATCTATTTATATAAAATATAAGAAAAGTTCCATACTTCATGCAGATACTACTTTGGAGTTAAGGAGCTAACCTGGAGGACCTGGATAGGGATCAAAGTTCACCAAGGCCCAATGTCATCATTAACAAAAAGGAAAAATATCAAAATTGTTAGAAATGTCAAGAAACTAAAGCATTACACTAATTTCTTTCAAGTTAAACTTTAATTCAATAAAATAATACTTTGCAAGTTCATATTCATGCATGTGTACATAAACCAAATTATCACCACTTAGCATCAACACTAAAATAAAAACAGCACATGCGACATATTTTGAAAGGCTAAAAATCATTTTTATAATAATCATTACTATGAATGCTGACAACAACAATCAATTCTAAGAGCAACTAGGTTTAAAATTCCAAATTAATTTGTAGTTTATGATCAAACTGATAAGTCACAAACACTCATCAGATGTGTCTTCTTCTCCTGACTGCTTTTGTCATTATTTCTTTTAGACACAGTGATTTTTAAAGCACCTTTGTGACTAATGTCTTTATGTTGACATATTTCAAAGTAATGTTCAACAATGAGCTCCATTACTGGTAAGAATAAATAGCCACAGTGCTGATTAAAATGCAAAAAGAGGATAATAGTTTGGTTTACTTGAATTACTGCATGCATAAGCAAGGTATTTGTGTCAATTCTCTACATTACATGCAAGAGAGTTAACATGGCTGAGGAGACTTTCACTGGTTTTCTTCAATAGTAAGCAAAGCAAAACTTTAATACTCTCTATAAACAGTCAAGTCAGATCAGATAAAATCTGGTTTTGAAAATGATCTGAACAAAGTAAGTAATCCCATTTAATTCATGTTTTAGAGCATATCTTATCAATGTTAACTGCAATCACTTCAGAGTTTATGGAAATTTTCACTTATAAATACACTTAAAAATGAGTCAGAGATTTTCAAAGGATAAAAAGGCAACTGTTTTGGTTCTTTAATCTCATATTTATCTTATTTTTAAAAAAATCAATGAAGGCCAAGTTTTCAATAATTAGAAATATAAAAACTGAATATCAAGTCTTAAGAATCTATTAATAATCTATCACCAGTGACTGGGCTCAGCGACATTAATCTGAGATGAAAATGAGCATTTCCAAACTTAGTAAAATGAAATGACACAGCACAAACACACAATGAAAAGTGAACATTGGATGCAAAACTGAGACTACAAGAGCAGTTAACACAAGACAAATGAGGTACAGACATGAAGCTGGTATGAAGAGATCATTATTCAATTAAATCATGCTGTGATGCTGAAGATAAATTTGATTGCCTAGCTCCTAAAGAAGATAAAAAAATTTTTTACTGTGCTTGGTGACATTTGCTGATCATATGACAGAACCATAGCAACACTTTTGGTATGGACCACAAGCATCTATTGGGTGATCACTAAAATGATTTCTGTGATGACATGCTGAGAAGCTCACATTAAAAATGCAGATGGCATTTTGCTGCCAGGTTATCAGTATTGCTTTATATTTAATAACAAGACTAATAAATTCACTATTTCCTTTTTTCCTCAAAGCTGGTTTGTTTCAGTTCAACTTTACGTAAATGATGTAACACATTACTGAAACGAATTATTAGATGCCATGGAAATGGACGGAGCTAAAAAATAAGCTATTTCTTTTTAAGAAGTTCTTTTTTTTCTTTTTTATTAAAGTATAGTTAATTTACAATGTTGTGCCAATTTCTGCTGTACAGCAAAGTGACCCGGTTTTGTGTGTGTGTGTGTATACACACATATACATATATATATTTTTTCTTTTTTTTAAAGTATAGTTGATTTACAATATTGTGCCAATTTCTGCTGCACAGCAAAATGACATATATATCTGGTCACGTCATATATATATATATGCATATATTGATATGTATGCTATATATATCTATATATGCATTCTTTTCCTCATACTATCTTTATATCCCAAGAGATTGAATATAGTTCCTTGTGCTATACAGTAGGGTCTCATTGCTTAGCCATTCTAAAGAAGTTCTTTTGATTATAGATTCTAAACTCCTAAAGACTGAATTACCTGCCAGCAAAATGAAATAAATGGACTAATATATAGATCATCCCCTACCACTCATGTACATACCTGGTCTCCCAGGAGGACCTTGGGGCCCAGGGTTGCCTTTAGGGCCTTCCAGAGCTGGACCTGGAGAACCAGGAGGGCCTGGGGGACCCTGCAGACCAGGGAAACCATGAAAGCCTGGTTCACCCTTTGGACCTGGAAGGCCAGGGTTTCCTGGAATGCCAGGTAATCCTCCATCACCCTTTTGACCTATGAAAGCAAACTCATGTTAGAGAACGCATTAAATGATACGGAGGATTAGGCTCCCTTGTAAAACTAAAGCTACTCACAGTTATTAGAACAAGCAATGGAATTTACTAAGGTTATTTCTACCTCTTACCAAATCCCCAATCCATCCAGAAAACCCATTCTTCCTATGAAATATATTTATCTGTGATCAGAAGTGTTAAAGTATGTATAGAAACACAGAAACAATGATAACTTGCATCCTGAAAGATATCTTTTGCATTAGGACTGAGAACAGTGATCACATGACTATAGAGCTATGAGGGGAAAAAAAGGAGAAAAATCCAGAAAAGCATAAAATATCTACAAGAATAGGCTAGAGATAGCTGGAAGAAACTCCTACGAAAAATGTTTTGAGACTAATTTTTGAGACAATGGAAGATAAGGATATTCAACGGTTGCTGTATGTCTCCAAAGACGATTCTGTCCAAGATTTAGAATCGCAATCAAGACAAACTATTCTTGGAGTTCCCATAGTGGCTCAGTGGTAACGAACCCAATTAGTATCCCTGAGGATACGGGTTCGATCCCTGGCCTTGCTCAGTGGGTTAACAATCCGGCATTGTCATGGGCTGTGATGCAGGTCGCAGATGCAGCCTGGATCCCACGTTTCTGTGGCTGTGGTATTGGCTGGCAGCTGAAGCTCCAATTCGACCCCTATCCTGGGAAATGCCATATGCCACAAGTGTGGCCCTAAAAAGGAAAAAATAAAAGACGAACTGTTCTTAACCCCTTTTCTAAACTATAGACATGCCTGAGAACTGTATAATATTTGCGCATTAAAGTAATAATTTTCACACTGAGATCACGAAAAGACTACAGGAATTTCTAAGAGATCTCCGTGTGGTTTGAGAAAAGCCTCCAGAGAATAGCCAATGGTCATTTCAGAATATAACATATATATCTGTATGCACATTCAGTCATTTAACTATTTGGTGCTTAGAATGAGAGTAAGAATAAATAAGGGAAAGTAGATGTGTGTGCACACACACCTATCCAAAAGGCAAGACATAAATTAAGATGGAGTTTTCAAGAGACATTTTTATCACTGGTACATATTACCTTGGTTTTGTTTGTGTGGGGGATAAAAAAGTGTATTTTTCTAGCTGAGTTTTTAAAAACTTAGTGAAATCTACCTCTTTCTATAATTTTGCTTTATTATTTCCTCAACATTTGTTTATGGGGTTAATGAAGAGATATCTATGTATAAATTTTCTTAACAATGCATTTTTTATAGTACGACTCCTACTAAGAGGCTAATTAAGAAATACCTCGAGATATAACTCTAGCTTTGTTTGGGTTTTTTCTAATTCATCACAGATGTATATGGGTGTGGGTGTGTGTGTGCATGTGTAAAACACAAAAACATCTAGGGTTGTATGCGGATATGGAAAAATAAGTGTACTGGAGAATAGTATCTTTTTATGGCATGTTTCATTAAAGTTTACCAGAAAGTCCTGGGAGTCCAGGGGGTCCTGGGAGTCCAAAGCCTGGTTGACCTGTCACAGGATAAACGAGAAACTCTCAAAGAGATAATAATAACTGAACAAGGACTAATTATTTTGGAATCATTTGGGTTTCTAGTAAATGCTACAATGTATATTTTATGAAAGATGGAGATTTCTTTCCAACAGAGCCTTACAACTCTCACATGAGAAAACCACATAAACTTGTATTCTATTGGTGACGACTGTTAAATATATCTTTATATACTCATATGAATGGAATATAGATTATCTAGTGAAAGGAGGTTGTCCAGGGTAGTTGAAAACAAGCCGCGTAACTTCTTGACATGAAAAACTGGGCAAGAAAAATGGCGTTTTCCCTAAGAGAGAGGCGATTTGATTGATAAACATGAGGTAATATTCTCAGGACAATGGAAGAGGTCACTAGGAAGGGACAAGTGTGTGCCAGCTTAGAGGATAAGAAAGATCAAATGTCATTAGAGGTAAAAAAAAAAAAAAAGTGGGGGACAAAAGTTAAAGTAGAGAAGGAGGAAATTAGAAAATTAAGAACAAAGAAAAACTTTAGCACCTGGTTCACCCTTCTGCCCAGCTGGTCCAGGAATACCATCTTGACCTGGTTTGCCTTTTTCTCCTGGAGGACCTGGTAGCCCAGGAAGACCTCCACCACCTAAAGAACAGAGACCAGCAGGTTACACCTATCTTCTCAATTTCCCTTTCCTTCCATATTCGCAATTCTTTCCATTTTAGCTTCACACAGTTCTACTTAAAAGACACAGAGTGTCTCTAGAACATGCCTTTAAATCATGAAATCTTGTGGAAAACAAACAACAAATGATGAGCATAAGGAACTGCTTGATCATTCTCTCAGTAACCAAAACCTTTCGCTTTCTCATTTTAATCCACCTTTAGAATTTATAAGCAAGGAAGGTGTCTCTGTGGGGATGGAAGTGGGGTACATTATAGGCCTCAGATGGGTCCAAAAGAAGTGATTTGCTTTAGAATTCAGTAAACAAACAAAAGGGCTATTTTTTTAAAAAAGCTAAAATAATCAGCTTCTATCTACTACTATAGGATACTTGGAATAACTCTCCTTGAAAAGAGTGAGCCCCCAAAAGAAGGTCTCATAATTACAACTTTAAGTAACTTTTATTAAGAATTGTTCACTTTGTACCTAACAAGGATTGCTAAGTGAATGATCACCATATTTCTTTGTCCTGAAGGTGTTCACAGCTCCTAGAAATGATGTGACTTTCCCCAATTGAATGAGGCCTTAGTTTTACAGAACAGCAAATCCTTATTTTTCATTCTTACCTACAGGACCAGGTTCTCCTGGAAGGCCAGGGTTCCCAGGGGGGCCATCAATACCTTTTGGTCCAGGAAGGCCTGGGGTTCCTAGAGCAAAAATCTCAATTTAATAATAAAAGAAAAACTACGTTGTTTTGAGAGCTATCATTCAAGTACAATTTAGAGTGTTAGCATTCAAACAGGAAAAAAAACAGAAAGAAAACCCCCAAGATGCTGCCATTTGCTGGATATTTTAAGAAATAATTTTGTTTTATATTGATTTATTTGGAGGCTGGTATTATTATATATTCATAATAAAAAATACCACCATACTATACTGGTAGAATTAATTGGTAGGATTCCATTGTACGGATACACCAAATTTTTCAAAAGTCCCTTCATTTACTGTTGGGCATTTGGGTTGTTGTCAGGTTCAACTATTATGAGCATCTGTTCTATTTATGGAAACCTGGTCTACTTAGCTATTATGAGTAATGCTGCTATGAATATTTTTGCAGGGGTATTTTTGTGAACATAAGACTTTATTTTGGGTAAATATTTAGGAGTGGAGCCACTGAGTCAGAGAACAGGTATAGGCGATTTATAAACAAATAAATAACAATATTTGGGAATTCCAGTTGCTCCAGATCCTTGTACAACATCAGTGATAGCAGTTGTTTTAATAATGACCATTCTTGTAGAAATGCAGTGCTATTTCATTGTGGTTTTAATTTGTGTTTCTCTGATGGCTAATGATATTGATGGCTTTTACATGTGCTTATTAGAATCCATGTACCTTCTGTGAAACCTCTGTTCTAAATTTTTCCCACTTTAAAAAAGTTGATTCTATGGTTTAATATTTTTGAATTGTACAAGTTCTTTATATATTCCAGATTATCAGTCATTGGTCAGATATGTTTTGCAAGTATTTTCTCCTAGTATGCAGCTCCTCTATTCATTTCCTTAATGGTGTTTTTGATGAGCGGAAGAAGAGAAGAACTGAGTTTCTTTAAAATGAAAAAAAAAGTAGTATGGAGTTCCTGCTGTGGCTCTGTGGGTTAAGAACCCCACACAGTATTGGTGAGGATGCGGGTTCAATCCTTGGCCTCACTCAGCAAGGATTGAAGTGGTGTTGGTGTTGCTGCAAGCTGTGGCATAGGTCCCAGATGTGGCTTGGATCTGGTGTTGCCATGGCTGTGGTGTAGGCCTCAGCTGCAGCTCCAATTCAATCTCTAGCCCAAGAACTTTCATATGCCACAGGTATGGCCATCAAATAAATAAATAAAATAAAAAAAAATAGTGTGGAGCAATTTGATATCTGTATGAAAAAAAAATTAACCTTGACCCCTAATCACACCATAAAACTATTATTATTTGAGACAGAACAAAATGTAAACATAAAAGATTAAACTGTAAAAATTATAGAAAAAAATTAGAATATTTCCATAAACTTGAGTATGCAAGTATTTCTTTCATTTGTTTCTTTGTTTTGGCCACACCTGCAGCATGCAGAAACTCCTGGGCTAGGGATTGAACCTGCACCATAGCAGTGACAACAATGGATGTTAAACCCACTGAGCCACCAGGGAACTCTATACTTTAAAAAAAAATTCTTGAATAGGACACAAAAAGCACTAACCAAGAAAGAAGGGTAAGAAATAGGATTTTATTAAAATTAACAACTTTTGTTCATCACAGGACAGCTTTAGGAGAGTGAGAGGGAAATTTTAGAAGCTATTTGTAATACATGTATCTGACAAAGGACTCATATCCAGAATATATAAAAAAACTACTCTAAAGTAATAAGAAAAAAAGCAAACAACTCATCGAGTAAAAAAAAAAAAAAAAACAAAAAAAAAAAAAAACCTTAGAACAGGCACTTCAAAAAAGATGCTATCCAAATGGCCAATAAGTACATGAAAAAGTGATTAATACTGGCATTTATTAGGAAAATGTAAATTAAAACTTCATTGAGATACCTCTATATACCCACCAGAATTACTAAAATTAAAAAGTGGAGTTCCCGTTGTGGTTCAGCAGAAATGAATCTGACTAGGAACCATGAGGTTGCGGGTTTGATCCCTAGCCTCATTCAGTGGGTTAAGAATCTGGCGTTGCTGTGAGCTGTGGTGTAGGTCGCAGATGCAGCTCAGATCTGGCGTTGCTGTGGCTATGGTGTAGGCCGGTGGCTACAGCTCCGATTAGACCCCTAGCCTGGGAACCTCCATATGCCATGGGTGCGGCCCTAGAAAAGGCAAAAAGACAAAAAAATAAAATAATAAAATAAAATAAAATTAGACCAACAATACCAAATGAGGTGAGAATATGGGCAACTGGACATTTCACAACACAAAGTATAAACCAGGAACTACCCATGAATATTCCATACATTGCAGGTGGGAATGTAATATATAAAACTCCTTTGGAAAACTGGTACTATTTACTAAAGTTAAATGTACCTATCCTATGATTCAGTAATTCTACTGTTTTATTTTTTTTGTAAGAGAAATGAGTACATACGTCCTCCAAAACACAAGTCAAAGAATGTTAACAGCATCTTTATTTTAATAGTCCCAAACTGGAAAACACCCAGAAGTCCATCAAGAAGAGAATGGGTAATTGACTATGGTTTATTTCTTCAATGGGATATTAGAGGGCAATGATTAAAAAAAAAAACTCCTGACAGGAAACAAGATAAATAAATCTTCACACATGATAAGTGAAAGAAGCTAGACACAAAGATATATACTGTATGATATCATCTATGTGAATTTCAAAAACAGGTAAAAAAAAAATTTTTGGAGGGCTTAACCGAGGGATATGGAAATTCCCAGCCTAGGGGTCAAATCCAAGCTACAGCTGCTGGCCTACACCACAGCCATAGCGATGCAGGATCCAAGCCACATCTGCAACCTACACCACAGCTCATGGCAACAACAGATCCTTAACCCACTGAGTGAGGCCAGGGATTGAAGCCGCATCCACATGGATACTAGTTGGGTTTGTTACCACTGAGCCACGATGGGAACTCCAAAAACAGGTAAAATTAATTGATGGTGATAGAAGTTATAGCAGTGGTTACCTGGGGGAGGCGGTTCACTGTGAAGTGGCATAGGTAAACTTCGTGGGGTAAAGGAACTGTTTTATATCTTGATATGCATGGTGGGTATATATACATACACTGATTTATACTTTATAATAATTTATAACTATATATTTATTATTATTTTTTTGTCTTTTTGGGGAATATGGAGGTTCCCAGACTAGGGGTTTAATTGGAGCTGTAGCTGCTGGCCTATACCACAGCCACAGCAACGCCAGATCTGAGCCACATCTGCGACCTATACCACAGCTCATGTCCTTAACCCTCTGAGCAAGGCCAGGGTTCGAACCTGCAACCTCATGGTTCCTAGTCGGGTTCATTTCTGCTGTGCCACCACAGGAACTCCTATAACTATACAACTATAACTATATATAGATATATATATATATACACACACTCATCTATAGTCTTGTATATTTTACTGTATCTATGGTATACTTCAATAAAAAGGTTAAGGTAAAGATAACCAAAGGTCCACTCCATCCATGCCACTGTGCAATCCAAAAAAAAAAAAAAAAAAAAAAAAAACCAAAAAACAAAAAAGCAAACAAAATAAATACAAGCATAAACAGAGCAGGTACTATAATAATCGAGTTCAGGCTACCTACTTGACTATAGTGTTAAGTCCCTTTGCTTGTATGACTCAGTCCTTGTCATTTTAGGGAACTGCATGATTGTTCTACCAACAGCTACCTCTGTGCCAGAGTGCAACATTCTCAGAGACGTAGCAGCAGGCTAGGGCTTGGCAGTGTACATTATCACCTTCAAAAGAGTAAGGCCTCCGAACTGACTTGCAGCTAGCCGTCAGAGCTTGAAAAATGCTCCAGCAAAGTCTCTCTGCCCACGGGATATTGCCCTGTTGAGTTGGTAATGCCTAGTCTCCTTTTATATAGAAGGACATTTGGGCCAAAAAACATTAAAATACTAGTTTGAGATTGTGTTGTTGGTCAGTATCTGATTAAGAAATAGAACCGAAGACGGTCCAATAAGAATTTGCTCTGTGACATGCGTTTGAGTTGATAAGGAGAGAAAGAAACATTTAGGAAAAGTAATGTTACCAGGGAATCCAGGAAGGCCTGGTTGTCCTTTTGCTCCAGGGGCCCCCGGTAATCCAGGCAAACCAGTATCTCCTATAGAACCTTTAATACCAGGGTTCCCCGGGTATCCAGGCAGACCAGGTTCACCCTAAAAGCATGAATAAAAAGATAAAATTGAGGTCTCTACGTAACTCAGATTGTATAACAACATAAAACTATTCATAGAGCTTTTACTGTATGTCAGGCACTCTGCTAAGTGCTTTACATAAATTGCTTCATTTAATCATCACAACAGCCCTTTAGTTAGGCTTCATCATCTCCATTTATAAATGAGAAAACTGAATCTTGAAGAACTCAACTGCCTAAGGTCTCTAGTAAGTAACAGAACTGGGATTAGAACCAAGGTCTATTAGAATTCAGAGGGCATCGTAGTTCCATTATACATAGATGCATTATTCTCCTTAATCCTAACAACTCTATAAGAAAGATACTATTATTAATGCCATTTTACAGTGATGCAGCTCCTAAGTGGTGGAATCTGAACTTGGGTCCAGACAGCTTGATTTCAGAAGCTGTTATTGTCATCTGTAGTATGCTACAATAAAATTCATTGCTTAAAATAAGCATGTTAAACAATAACTACAGGAGGTTCTATTGCAAAAGGTCAATTTCATCTTAACATGAAGAAGAATATCGATTCTTCAGTGGACATCTCAAATCCCATTTCCTCCATGAGGACTTCCAGAACAAAGAGAGCTTACCCTAAAAATTTAGAGTAGGTTCTTGTTTCATCATGTTTATAAGAGTTTCACATATGCTGGAGTTCCTGTTGTGGCTTAGCAGTAATGAACCAGACTAGCATCCATGAGGCTGTGGGTTCAATCCCTGGCCACATTCCATGGGTTAAGGCTCTGGCATTGCCATGAGTGTGAGCTGTAGTTTAGGTCGCAGATGTGGCTTGGATCCCGAGTTGCCATGACTGTGGCATAGGCCAGCAGCTGCAGCTCCGATTAGACCCCTAGGCTGGGGACTTCCATATGCCGCAGGTGCGGCCCTAAAAAGCAAAAAAGAAAAAAACCGAGTTTCACATATGTGTGTCTTGATTCTTCAATTACCTAAGAAAGAAACGTCTTTGGGGTCAGGACAATTCATATATAAAACTTTTTGCTCAATGAACATTTGCACTGCATTCTTCTAATAAAGCTTTAGAAGAATTCATACCCATTTTCACAATTAAAATGTTTTCCCCAATAACAAGGAGAACATATGCCATGGCACTAAATCTACCACTGTGCTCACTGCTCTGCTTATAAGGACTGTGACCTCGCCAACAAAGTGTTCAACATCCTACAGGATACTTCCTTCTTCATTTAGTGCTTATGCTTGTCTCGAGATCAGTGATTTGTGACTCAAGTGTCTCTGCATTATGGGAAAACCTTTCTAAACTAATAGCTTTTTTCCTTATATCCCATTTTTAAAAAACAATAAAAAAAAATCTTGGGCTGGAAATACATGCATTTTTGTCTGTACCCTTATAAACCATACACCTAGCAGATTTTGACACACATAATAGGTATACAATTAAATTTTGGATTGAACCGATTCCATTTTATGTATTTATATAGAAGAGCTTTGAATGAACTATCACAATTCTTCTTGTTATTCATGATCCAATAAATGGCATTTCTACCTCAGTATTAAAAAATAAGAAGAAAATTCCAATCTTCTGCTAATGGAAACCTGAAAGGCAGGAGACAAATTTCTGATTATTTATAATAAAGTATGCTAAATTCTACAAATAACTCCGACTTGTAATTTTAACCAGTACTTGTTCCCTAATACAGTTCTCCTTATTACCCTATGGCCCTACTCCTTCAGGCTCAATACCTGCAAAAAGAAAGTAAATATATCACTAGGACTTCTGAAAAGGACTAAGATTTGCTAGTTCAGCTTTCATCTAAGCTCTTATTATTCATACACTTGAAGAAAAAAATAATGAGCTTCAAAAAATGTAAGCAAGGAGATATGAAAAGGAAGATAGTACTCAGAAAATCAACAAACTGGCCAGGAATCCTGTAAATCAGTCTGAGAAGAGAAAATCCTACTCTATTTACATTCTCAGCAAAAGTTCGACATGACTTGAATACACTTAAACCACAAATATCTACATTTATTCTAATGTCAAGCTTTGATATAATTCTTTTTAAAATTTAGATATAATTGACATATATTTGTTTCAGATGCACAATATAATGATTCGACATTGGTATGTATTATGAAATGATCATCACAGTAAGTCTAATTAATATCACTAAATACAGTTTAAAGCTTTTGCTCTTGTGATGAAAAGTGATGAAACATTTTAAGCATTTTTATTATATAATACAGTATTATTAATTATGGTCACCAGGCGGTATATTACATCCCCATGACTTAATTATTTTATTACTAAAAGTTGGTACTTTTTAACACCCTTCACTCATTTCATCTATCCCAACCTATCCCCACCTCTAGTAACCACCAATATGTTCTAGTACTCATATGAGCTCAGTTGTTTGTTTTAGTGTTTTAATTTTATGTATTTTTATTTTTATTTTTATTTTTTTTTTGCCTTTTTGCCTTTTCTAGGGTCACACCCACGGCATATGGAGGTTCCCAGGCTAGGGGTCTAATCCGAGCTGCAGCCTCCAGCCTATGCCACAGCCACAGCAACGCAGGATCTGAGCTGCATCTGTGACCTACACCACAGCTCCCAGCAATGCCGGATCCTTAACCCACTGAGCAAGGCCAGGGTTCAAACCCACAACCTCATGGTTCCTGGCCTGATTCATTAACCACTGAGCCACAATGGGAACTCCTTGTTCATTTATTTTTAGATTCCACATATGACACCATCATATGGTATTTGCCTTTCTCTGACTTATTTCACTTAGCATAATGCCCTCAAGGTCCATCTATATTAGCACAAATAGCAAGATTTCATTCGTTTTTATAACCACTTCTTTATCCATCCATCAATGAACACTTATGTTGCTTCCATAGCTTGGCTACTGTAAATAATGCTGCAACTATCTTTTTGAGTCAGTGTTTTCATTTTCTTTGGATAAATACCCAGAAGGGGAATTGCTGGATCATATGGCAGTTCTACTTTTAATTTTTTGAGGAATATGGACACTGTTTCCCATAGCGGCTGCACCAATTTAACATTCCTACCAACAGTGTGCAAGGGTTCCTTCTCTCTACATCTTTGCCAGCGCTTGTTATTTTTTTAAAAAAATTTATGGCCACACCTGCTGCTTATGTAAGTTCCTGGGCCAGGAACTGAATCCAAGATGCAGCTGTAAGTTACACAGCAGCTGCACAATGCTGGATCCTTTAAGCCACTGTGCTGGGCCAGGGATCCAACCCTCACCTCTGCAGCAACCTGAGCTGCTGCAGTCAGATTCTTAACCCACTGTGCCAGAGCGGGAACTCCAACACGTTATTTTTTGTACTTTTGATAACAGACATTCAAACAGGTGTGAGATGACATCTCATTGGGTTTTGATTTGAATTTTCCTGATGATTAAGTGGTATGAGAACCTTTTCACGTACCTGTTGGCCATCTGTATATCTTTTTTGTAAAAATATTTATTCAGATTCTCTGCTCATTGTTAATCAGAATTTTTTTTTGCAATTGAGTTATATGAGTTCTTTATATATTTTGTATATTAACTCCAATCAGATAGTATGATTTGCAAATATTTTGTCCTGTTCAGTAGGCTGCCTTTTCATTTTGTTGCTTTCCTTTGCTGTGCAGAATTTTAGCTTGATGTAGTTCCACTGTTTTTTGCTTTTGTTGCCTCCGCTTTGTTGTCCAATTCAAAAACTCATGGCCAAGACCAATGTCAAAGAGATTACCACCTGTGTTTTCCTCAAGAAATTTTATGGTCTCAGGTCTTATGTTTAACTCTTTGACCTACTTTGAGTTGATTTTTGTGTATGGTGAAAGACAGTGGTCTAATTTCATTTTTTTGCATGTGGCTGTCCAATTTTCTTAACACGTATTGAAGAGACTGTTCCTTCCTCACTGTATTTTCTTGGCTTCTCTATCATACTTTAATTGACCAAACATGTTTGGGTTTACTTCTAGGATCTCTATTCTGCTCCACTGATCTATGTTTTTGTGTGAATACTATACTGTTTTGATTACCATAGCTTCATAATATAGTTTGAAATCAGGGAATGTGATGCCTCCAGCTTTATCATTCTTTCTCTTGATAACTATTTGGGGTCTTTTGTGGTTCCACACAAATTTTAGGATTGTTTGTTCTATTTTGTGAAGAATGACATTGGAATTTTATAGAATGCACTGAATCTACAGATTGCTTTGGTAGTAGGGATATTTTAAAGACATTAATTCTTCCAATCAATGAGCATGGACTATCTTTCCTTTTACTTGTACTTGCTTCAATTTCTTTCATTACTGTCTTATAGTTTTCAGTGTTATAGGTCCTTCACCTTTTTGTGTGCATGTGCTTTCTAGGGCCACACATGCAGTATATGGAAGTTCCCAGGCCAGAGGTTGAATCAGAGCTGCAGCTGCTGGCCTATGCCACAGCTACAGCAACACAGGACCTGAGCCACGTCTAGCCTACACCACAGCTCATGGCAACACCAGGACCTTAACCCACTGAGTGAGGCCTGGTATTGAACCCGCATCCTCATGGATACTACTCGGATTTGTTTCTGCTGAGCCACAATGGGAACTCTCCCCATCACCTCTCTGGTTAAACTTATTTCTAGGTATTTTATTCTTTTTGATACAATTGTAAATTGAATTGTTTTCTTACTTTTTCATTCTGCTGGTTCATTATTAGTGTATGGAAACACAAGAGATTTTTTTTAAATATTGATTTGGTATCCTGTAAATTGACTGAATTTATTTTTAATTTTTTTTAAAAAAACATAGATTATGTGATTTGGAAATAGCAGCAGTTTTACTTCTTCCTTTCCTATGTGATTGATTTTATTTCTTTTTCTCACCTAATTGCTCTGGCTAAGACTTCTAATGCTATGTTGAGTAAAAGTGGAGAGGTTGGGCATCCTTGCTTGTTCCTACTCTTAGACAAAAAGCTTTCAGCTTTTCATCTCTTAGTATGATGTTGAATGTGGGCTTGTAAAATGTGGATTTTAGTTATGTTGTAAGGTATGTTCCCTCTGTATCCACTCTGTTGAAAAGTTTTTATATGTGGATGTTGAATTTTGTCCAATGCTTTTCTGCATCTATTGTGATATGATTTTTATCTTTCATTTTGTTAATGTGGCATATTATAGTGTTTGATTTGCAGATGTTGAGCCATACTTGTACCTCTAGAATAAATTCCCATTGATCATGATTTAACCTTTTGATGCATTATTGAGTTTGGCTTGCTAATATTTTATCGAGGATTTTTTTCACCTATGTTTATCAGTGATGATGGCATGTAATTTTCTTTTTCTTGTGGCATCCTTGTCTGGTATTGGTATTGGGTAATGCTGGCCTCATAACATGAATTTTTAAGTGTTCCTTTCTCTTCTGTTTTTTAGAAGAGTTTGAGAAGGGTTGGTTTTAATTCTTTAACTGTTTGGTAGAACTCAGCAGTGAAGCTGTCTAGTTCTAGACTTTTTGTTGTTGGGAGCTTTGATATAACCCTGAAAATGGAATATTGACCCACTAATGAGTCAAATTTAACATTGTGAAGCTACCTAAGAAATACAGTAACACTGTAAGACTATGAAGCTTTTTAACAAGCCTGAAACTAGAACTGCTTTCAAGGAAAGGTGACTGTGTTGTAATAACAGGTATTCATGTAGAAATAGGAGTCAAGTTGATAACTTTTTTGCTGTTAAAAATCAAATTTGTAATCTAAGAGTATCTAGATCACAGTCATTCTCTACTATCTTGTAGTAACAGCATTTTCACTTCGATCCAATGCTCTAACCCAGAATAAAATATCAGGCTGGTTGCAATATACAGAATGGAAGACATCAAGGTTGGTGAAAAAGTTAATACTGTTTATTGTGTTCCACTGTAAAACTGAAGAAGCACTGCCAATTAAAAAAAAAACAGAATGAGTTGAAAATATTAAATTGGATTGTTAGCTTTTTGTTGATGAGTTGTAGGAGTTTACATACTCTGAAAATTAACCCTTTATCAGATATATGATTTGCTAGTATTTCCTCCCATTCCTTTCATTGTCTTGAGTTCACTCACACTATTGATAGTGTCCTTGGATGTACAGGTTTCAATTTTACGTAGTTTAATTTCCCTATGTGTCCTTTTTGCTTTTGTTTTTGGTATCATATCCAAGAAACCATCACCAAATCCAATGTCATGAAGTTTACTCTTCATGTTTTCTTCTAAGAGTTTTATAGGTTTAGGTCTTATGCTTAGATCTTTAACCCATTTTAACCTTTTCACTATTTGTTGAAGAGATCGTACTTTTCCAGTTGAGTGGTCTTGGCAGCCCTGTGGAAGATTATTTTACCATATTTGTGAGGGTTCATGGCTGGGTTCTCTTTTCTATTCTATTGGTTTATTTTTATGGCTTTATGCCAGCACCACATTGTTTTCATTGCTATATCTTTGTAATATAGTTTGTAATCAGGAAGTGTAATGCCTCCAGCTTTGTTCTTTTTCAGATTTTTTTTTTCCTGTTCAGGATCCCTTGAGGGTCTGTGTATTTTTTGGATAAATTTTTCTATTTCTGAAAAAAATGTGATTAAGAAGTCGATGGGAATATGTGTTGAATCCATAGATTGTTTTGGGTAGTATGAACATCTTAACAATACTGTCCTCTAATCCATAAATATGGGATGCTTTTCCGTGTATTTGTCTTCTCTAATTTACTTTCACATGTTTTCTAGTTTTCAGTGCATGAGTCTTTCATTGCCTTGGTTTGGTTTATTCCCAAGTATTTTATATATTTTTTGATGTTATTATAAATGGAGATGTTTTCGTAATTTCCTATTTTAGGATTGTTCTTTGTTAGTGTACAAAAACCAACTGATTATCACATTGTGATTTTTTATCCTCCAACTTTGCTGAATTTATTAGTTTTTAACTAATTAGATTTTCATGTGGAATCTCTATAGAGTTTTCTATATATAAGATTACATCACCTATGAACAGAGATATTTTTGCTTCCTCTAATTTTGATGCACTTTATTTTTTTTTTCTTGTACAATTCCTCTGGCTAGGACTTCCAGTATTATGTTTAATGGAAGTAGCTAGAAGGTCCATCCTTGTTTTTTTCCTGATTTAGAGGAAAACCTTTGTCTTTTACCATTCAGTATGACATTAGCTGTGGGGTTTTCATATATGGCCTTCATTACGTTCAGGTAGTGTCCTTCTACTACTAGTTCATTGAGGTTTTTTTTAATCATAAAATGGTACTGAATTTTGTCAATACTTTAACTGCTTCGATTGTGATGATCATGTGGGTTTTTCCTCTCATTGTGTTAATGTGATGCATTACATTAATGATTTTTGTATGTTGAACCATTCTTGTATTCCAGGAATAAATCTCACTTGATTATGGTGTACTTGTATTTTAATATACTACTGAATTTTGTGTACAAGTATTCTGTTAAGAACTTTTACATCAATATACATAAGAGATATTGGCCTATAGTTTTCTTATGGTCTTGGTCTGGCTTTATAATCAGAGTAATGCTGGCATCACAGTTTGGAAGTGCTCTCTCCTCTTCAATTTTTCGGAAGAGCTTGAGAACAAACAGTGTTAATTCTTTCTTAAATGTGATATAGAATTCACCACTAGAGGCAACTGGTTCTGGGCTTTGCTTGTTGGGGAGGTTTTTCTATTACTTATTCAATCTCCTTAGTAGCTACAGGTTTATTCAGAAAATCTATTCTTTTAGATTCAATCTTGGTAAACTGGGTGTCTTTAGGAATTTGTCCACTTCAAAGTTATCCAATTTGTTGTTGTGCACTTGTTCATAGTACTCTCATAATCCTTTTTATTTCTGTGAAACTGGTGATAATGCTCCCTCTTTCATGTCTACTTTTAGCTATTTTTGAATCTTCTTTTTTTTTTTTTCTCTCTTAGCCAATCTAAAGGTTTTTTAATTTTGCTCATGTTTTTGAAGAACCAATTCTTGGTCTTAACTATTTTTTCTATTGTTTTTCTTTTATACTGTATGTATTTCTGCTTTCATCTTTATTATTTCCTACCAGCTTTAGGTTCTTGAGTTTGTTCTTTTTCTACTTCCTAAATGTGTAAAGCTAAATGGTTGATCTAGAATCATTCTTCTTTAATGCAAGCATTTACACTATAAATTCCTCTCTTAGTATTTATTGCTTTTGATGGAGCCCATAAGTTTTGGTATGTTGTGTTTTCTGCTTGTCTCAGGATATATTATAATTTCCTTTGCGTCTTCATCTTTGTCCTACTTGTTGTTAAGAGTATGTTCTTTATTTCTACATATTTGTAAATTTTCCAGGTTTCCTTTTGCTGCTATTCCTAGTTTACATTCTATTGTAATTAGAAAAGATACTTTGTATGGGTTTAAATATTTTAAAATTTATTGAGACTTACTTTGTGGCCTAACATATGATCTATTCTGAAGAATGTTTCTTGAGTATACATTTAAAAAAATGTATACTCTGCTGTTGTGGGATGGTATGTATAGGTCTGTTAGGCCCAACTGACTTTGTTCATTTAAAAATTGGTCTATTTTCTTTTTCATCGAATTACAAGAGTTTTTAAATATATATTCTGGATACAAATCTCTTATCTGATAGATAATTTGCAAATATTTTCTCCATTTCTGTGAGTTGTCTTTTCACTTTATTGACGCTATCATGTGCAGCACAAAATTATAATGTAGTTCAATTTAATTTTTCTTTGGTTGTTTGGCTTTTGGCATTATATCTAAGAAATCATTAATCTAAATCAAGGTCATGAAGATATATCATATTTTCTTCTAAGATTTTCTGCTTGTGAATTTCAGCAAAAATGCTATCCAGGATTATGACAGGGGATTGTTCTGAGTGTGTAGTATGATTCTATTTTAAGAAGGATTAATGGAGGTTAGAAACCTTATGCCACATCAAAAGAATACTGTCATTAAGTTTAAGTGTTGTATAAATCTTAGATACCATCCAGTCCATCTATCTCATCTTGGAGACAAATATTCTTTACAGAGTGCATTATAATTTACAAAAGTGTTTTTTTTTTAAATCTAATTGAAGCCTCGATATGCACAATACATGGGGTAATTTTTCTATTTCACTAATAAGCAATGAAAATACAGAAGAATTAAGTGACTTATAAAGTTATATAGACAGATTCAGACTCAAACTTCTGCCTATTGATTCCCTGTCCAGAGTTTGCACTGTATTATATTAATTATGATTTTTGACTAACAAGGACACTGTCTCATAAATTGCCTCATTTGTAAAACAAACTACCATCTGACCTTTTAATGCTACCCTTATTTCTTAACAACTCACTAACTACAGAATTTTTCTTATACTTGGCATCCCCTAATCATACTATTATGTTTCCTGAAATTTTTATTCTAATCTTCCTTTATAATATATGCAGACACTCCTTATTTTGCACAGTAGTATGGGACTATAAAAATGAAAATGCATGATGAAACCACATAAAGAAATTTTAAAAATCAATGGGAACAACCCTTGTTATAGCCTGACTTGCCTTCAGTAACTATTGTGTAAGACAGTTGTATTGTGATAGTCTAACATTGCAAAAAATAATAATATATATTTATGGGAAACTCATATACTTCACTGACTTGTTTACAGGTGCTGTAAAAAAGCATGGTTCTCCTTCAAAGAGAAAAATTAGTAAAGAATAGTATTGCCAAAAAAAAAAAATCAATGGGGAAAATATGACCATTCCATGACCTTTAAAAGTTTTTCTTGGAGTTCCTTTGTGGCACAGTGGGTTAAGGATCTGGTGGTGTCACTGCAGTGGCTTGGGTCCCTGCTGTGGCATGATTCAATCCTTGGCTCAGGAACTTCTACATGCTGTGAATATGGCCAAAAAATAAAATAAAGGTTTTTCTCAAAACATTAAAATCCTTCTTCATGGCAACTATACCTGTAGAGAGTAAAGTCATATGCAGCTCATTTCATCTTCACTAGCTTTCTTGGCTGCACATCTAAAGTCTCTCAAATGGTGGCAGTGTCAACATTCCATTGGTTGGCTATTTTATCTCTAATTCCATTTCCATTTGATTTTTCACTTCTAGTGCTATCGCCTTTCTTTTCTTTTTTTTTTTTTCTTTTTCCTTTTTAGGACCACATCTGCAGCATATGGAAGCTCCCAGGCCAGGGGTCGAACTGGAGCTGCAGCTGCAGGCCTATGCCACAGCCACAACAACATTGGATCCAAGCTGCATCTGCGACTTATGACGCAGCTTGCAGCAATGCCAGATCCTTAATCCACCGAGTGAGGCCAGGGCTTGAACTCACATCCTCAAGGACACTATGTTGGGTTCTTAACCTGCTGCGCCACAGTGGGAAATCCAGGTTTAGGATTTTTAATAACTAGTCACTTTTTAAACTGCACTTTCATAATGTTTGGTCAATTTTCTCTTTTGAGTATCCATTTTTGTTAAATTTCAAGTTGGTTTATCAATGAGAGACAGAGGCAACACATTTCCAAGCTTTGCTGTCAATGTAAGATGGGAACAACAGATTCACAGTGAATAATCACTGACAGCATTTGAAAGAAGTGAAATGACTGTTCCCTGATCATGTTGCACAACAGTTATTTACATAGTGGTTTATGGACTGAAGAGGTAACATACCACAGTAACTTAAATTTGAACCACATTGTTGTGGACTGATGTCATTTAACTAAATTGTGGTTACAAACTTGTGCATATCAGAATTGTGCAAAGCCAATTAGAACTAAGCAGTAAAATCTTTTTTTTTTAAATGTGTGACCATTTTGAGATAAAATAATACCACCTTAAAGAAACAACAGGATACTTCAAATACATGATTTCCTGGTTCTACCAGCTCTGCGAGTATTCAAATTTGGAGTAGAATTTGCTTACTGAAATATACTTCTAGGCTGCATAGAAAAACTAAAAGTTAAACTCTTGCTTGAAGAACTGAATATTCTGTGGACATTGGCCAACTGAAACATGTTTTTCTAATGCCATCCAATATAATTTCAGAGATGAGTTATTATGGTAATCTTGGCTCCATTATATGAATGTTAAAATTCACTCAGTCTAGAAAAAAATGAAAACAAATTTATAAAATCTGTAAAATGGAATTTCAAATCAATGAGTAAAGAATGAGAGTTTGTAAAAAATGAGTTTGGGTCCTTTGGATAATTTATTTGGAAAAAAGTATACAGTTTCACCTGAACCTTAATTCATACTAGCCTCCTTTTTATTTCTGAAAATGTCAAGGTCTTTGAATGAGTCACCCCCTCACTGCATGAGGCCACCTGATCAATTGTTATCAGAGAAGATTTTCCTTACTACCCTACTTTATTGTATTTATTTATTTACTTTTTGCTTTTTAGGGCCGCACCCACGGCGTACGGAGGTTCCCAGGCTAGGGGGCAAATCGGAGCTGTAGCCGCCGGCCTACACCAGAGCCACAGCAACACGAGATCCGAGCTGCATCTGCAACCTACACCACAGCTCACGGCAATGCTGGATCCTTAACCCACTGAGCAAGGCCAGGGATCGAACCCGCAACATCATGGATACCAGTCAGATTCGTTATTGGTAAGCCATGATGGGAACTCGTCTACTCTATTTTAAAATGTAACATTTCTCAGCAATTCTTACCCCCAAGCCTTGCTCTAATTTCACCATGCCTTCTAACATAAACTTATTTATTTTGTTCATTGATGAGATATAAGCTCCATGCAGGCAGTGAAATTGTTTCACTCATGCTCTATCTCTAGCACTTAAAATAGTACCTGGCATATGGTACATACTCAAGAGATATTTTTTATTTTTTTTACTTTTATTTTTGTCTTTTTGCCATTTCTTGGGCTGCTTCCGCGGCATATGGAGGTCCCCAGGCTAGGGGTTGAATCGGAGCTGTAGCTGCCAGCCTACGCCAGAGCCACAGCAACAGGGGATCCGAGCCGCGTCTGCAACCTACAACACAGCTCACTGCAACGCCGGATTGTTAACCCACTGAACAAGGGCAGGGATCGAACCCGCAACCTCATGGTTCCTAGTTGGATTTGTTAACCACTGCGCCATGATGGGAACTCCATTTTTTAAATGAATAACATTCGCTTATGTAAAAATGTTAAACTTCTACATGGCAAAATGCACAGTAAATGCCACTGTAATACAAACAACTGACTGGGAAAAACTTTTTGCAACATATATAATAGACAACAGATGCATCTTCACTGTTTATATAGTACTCCTACAAATCAACAGGAAATATATAACCAAGTCCCCTCCTAAAAAAATGAAGCAAAGAATATGAATAGACATTTTGACGAGGAGATATACATATAAGGAATCTCACTGGGAATCAGGAAAATATGCATTTAAACAATGATACACTACATTTTACCTATTAGATTGACAAAATTAGAAAGATCAATAGTACCCAATATTTGTAAAATGAGAAGAAAACAAAAAATTTCTTACATTGATCAAGGGAGTGTCAAGCAGTACTATTTAATTAGGAAAATTCGCCAGTAAATATCTATATTAAAAATGCATATGTACACTGGGTTCCAGCAACTCTACTCAGAATTTATTCTATAGCAATAGTTATCAAATAATTTTAAGATATATATGTATGTAAGATATGGACACGAATCTTCAGTGTTTATAACCACAAATATATAGAAACAACTTCAGTGCTCATAAGAGGTCAAATTACTTATGGTTAGCCGACACCAAAAAATACTCTATAACTATGAAAAAGAATGAGTCATATATTTATCAGCTGATAAAGTTTCCTAAAATTTCTTATGACCAGTAGGTTCAGAGCAGATACATAGTATGATTTCATGTATGTAAATAAAAACATAAAAACACTACCTTTGAAAGATGCAACATCATTCCATGAGGAAAAAATGTTTCCAATTACAATTATAAGATGTTTCCCATTGTAAGATGCACCTCAGTATCAGAGGTTTTGACTGTAAAAAGTTGATTCTCAAAAATGATGCAGTATCTATCATATACACATTCGTATATATGCATAAAAAGCCTTTTCTAGACAAGTACATGAGGAGTGACTAAAAGTGTTTACCTTGGGGAAGAATTGTGGATTTGACATACGTAAATGTGTGGACAGAAGACTTCTGATTTTACGTCATTTCATACAGATTGATTTTTTTGTTGAGGTAACAGTGATTTATAACATACGCGTAAGTTTCATGTGTACAACATGATATTTCTATACACTACCGTGTGCTGGTTGATTTTTTAAAAATCAAATTAGTTTGTTACTCTTCATATAAAAACTTGAGATCAGCATTTAAATGCATTTATGTTTTGACCTAGCAGTTTCACATCTAGGATTCTCTACCATATAAATAATCGTACATGTATCCACAGATATGTGTAAGAATGTTCGTTATGGTATTATTTTACAACAAAAGTGGGATATCATGTAGCCATTAAAAAACAATGTACAATGACAAAGAAAATTAAGATATACTGAAAGAAGAAATATCAAGAGACATTAAATGATAAGGCAACATATAGAATAGTGTGTGTTATGACTCTACATATGTATAATGTGTAGAAAACTCCAAATTCTGTGTGTGTGTATGTGTGTACACAGACGTATGCATATATAGAGAGAATGCACAAGGGAGTCAAAGGATATACAGACCAACTATTAACAGTGGATTCCTATGGGAACAAGCATGGAATAAAGGAGACATTTTATAAAGGAGAATTCCACTTTTACCCTTGATAACTTTGTATTACTATTTTTAGTAAAATATGCATTCACGTATTACTGATAACATTTAAATAGAAAAGAAAAAATAAGATTCATTTCAATGAACTATATACACAGTTAATCTGCAATTCATATGTGAAAATTTCTCTATTCTTACAATAAGGTGATTTACTGGGCAATCAAACCATAGCCTTTTTGTATACTATTAAAAAAGAAATTATCTTTAAAACATTATTCAATAAACTCTTAACTCAGTAGGAACGTTCACTAATTCCATGGAAGCTGAGTAACACAATTCCTTTTTGAACACTCAAGTTTTGTATTGTGACGGAATGATTAAACATTACAAGACAAACAATTCACTGGAAGAAAATACTTGAAATGTATGTAACAGACAAGGGATGCATCTCTACTAGTTACAAAATACTTCTGCAAATCAACTGCAGTTGTTACTTTTTTCACAATATTTTATCAAATATTTGTGAATCCAGTGATTCCAAAACAAGTTCTAAATCTGATTGCTTGAGAAATACCTCCAAAATTTTCACACTGACTAGTGTGGAAGACCAATGCCTGAAATACCAGGGGCATAGAGGGCTATGTTAAAACTATTTTTGGAGAACTACCTCAGATATGCAGTTAAGAATAATACTGCATTTTCATCAATGTGATGAGTTACTGTGCTTATAAACTTCTTCAAATTAGTTAATAATAACATTAGGACAAAGACCAACTCCATGACCAAAAAGGAAAAGAAAGCCCAAACTAGGCCAAAATATGCCTTTGGGTTACTGAAACATACTCAGATATTAATATAGAGAGAAAACAAAGAAATAAGAAAGACCCCCCCCCCCGCTTTTTTTTGGACTGGCTACCAACTCTAAAACACACAAGAGAAAAAAAAAGAAGGAATGAATTTCTTGCCCAGAATTATACCATATCATTCGATAGTTTGTTTAAGGAAGAATTAGGAATGAGCACAGTGTTGAAGAAAAACCACATCTGTTCAGGCATGTGCCTGAATAGGAAGGATTACCTTTGGGCCAGGAAGACCTGGAAGACCAATGCCTGAAATACCAGGATCACCTTTTTCTCCTTTCTGTCCAGGTAATCCTGGGGAGCCGGGTTGTCCAGGAACTCCAGGAGATCCAAGAGACCCTTTTGCACCCTGAGGGCCTGTTAAAAACATGGAACATGTGGTCTTTTACAAAATACTGTTTGTGGGATATACATGATGCATATGACCAAGCAAAAAGATTTTTTTTAAAGAATTCTGCAAATTCTGATTGACAGAATGATGAGCTTTACAATCAAGATTATACAAAAGCCTTTTTATAAGGGAAGTTTAAGTGAAAGGGGGTACAGCTTGGGGGGGGTGATTGGAAGTTTGTAAATTCTTTCTAGTGCTCTGTCTCAATTCCTACTTCAAATATTTGTGTAATGGGAGAGCTCTACCCACTGATTGCCCTAGATGTTGGCTCAGTTTGATTCTATCAATATCAGTCTCTTTTCTGATAACAAAGATAGTGAGCTATCTTCCATTAACGGAACTAAATATTCGGGAGGTTTTATCACTCACCTGGAAAACCCATATCACCTATGTTTCCTTTAAGTCCAGGAGGTCCTGTAAGTCCTGGCTTCCCAGGGAGACCAGGGTTACCCTTGGGACCTAGAAAAGTCAAATTGGTAAAATAACATAAGTCAGCAGTACTAGGGTTGCCTGGTTTCCTGGAAGGGGTTGTAATTCAAATGCAAGCATAGAATTGAATGGATCAAATCGTAATAGCAGATTGTGTTCCAAAGATCTAACTCAGCATAAAATAGGCAAGAGTTACCTATGAAATCTCCTAAGGAAGCTATTATAATATAATCATGGTAATAGAGGTCTCCTAATATAAATCTATTTTTTAAAATACAAAAATTTCACCAGGACACATTGTTTTTTACGCCAACACTATTCCAATCACCCTAAGTCTTATTTGTGTATGTATATAACTACCTTCCTGTATTTATCACAGATAAATGCAACATAAAGAGACTCTTTTTAAAAGAGTCAGAAGTGTCTTTCTCTTGTAGGGCATGATTATGTGAGGCCAGGAAGAGGAAAGTGGCACCCTGTCATGATAACCCTCAGCACATTAGGCCACAGACACCATCATCCCCAATAATCATGGGCTGCTGTGTTTACATATTCTTCCCAGAGCTTAGGTGCTTGAGCTCTGTGGTGTCACTTAGGTATTTTCTAAGGACCACAACTTGCCTTAAATATTATTTTATTTTTTCTTTCACACTGACTTCCAATCTGGAGAAGAGAATGCATAGTATGCCAAAGCTAGAAAAGGAAAGATTTTCTCTCTCTCTCTCTTTTTTTTTTTTTTTTTTTTTTTTTTGTCTTTTGTCTTTTCGGGGCTGCACCCGTGGCATATGGAAGTTCCCAGGCTAGGGGTCTCATCGGAGCTGTAGCCACCAGCCTATGCCAGAGCCACAGCAATGCCAGATCCGAGCCGCACCTGTGACCTACACCACAGCTCACGGCAATGCCGGATCCTTAACCCACCGAGCAAGGCCAGGGATCGAACCCACCACCTCATGGTTCCTAGTCAGATTTTTTTCCGCTGCGCCATAATGAGAAGTCCAATTTTCTCCTTTTAACTACTTCAAGGTAATGTAGTACAGAGTTCAGAGCAGAATAACTGACTGAAAGGGCTCTGACGAGGACGGAGACCAGCTGCTCTATTCCTTGGCAGCCCAACTGCCATCATTAGCCCACATTATCCTCCATCCTGCTCCATCGGCCCTAAAATGCCTTGAGAAGCAGCAACCAAGAGTTTTATTATACATATACAAAGAAAATCCATGTTAACTATAAGAGTGATTAATGCTATAACACATTACCAAGGTAGGTTGTGAAATTTTTATCCCTAGAAACTTGAGAAAAATAGAATTGGCAGCCACGGTGTAATGATTGATTTACCGGAAGGCAAAGAACTGAAAGGGTGATTTTTTTTTTTTTAGCTACTCAATTTTTAAAAATTTTTAATTAAAGTATAGTTGATTTACAATGTTGTGTCAATTTCTGCTGTACAGCAAAGTGACCCGGTCATGCATACATATATATATATATACATACTTTTTGGCATACTGTCTTCCATGAAAAGGGTGAATTCTTTAGGCTCCTATGAGATAACTGTCTTATTTACCTATGTTGTGAGATATATAAATAAAACACAGCATCTTACTTGGATGTACTTCTGATTCTGTGTACACTCTGCTGCCACAAAAAGAAGAAACTGAGCAAAGGAAAATATCCTACAAATCTTTTCTGTTGACACTTGGGCCACTTGGCAATATTTCTGCTAAAGGAGAGCTGCACATCTCAGTAGCTATCCAAGCATATTGCCATGACCAGATCCAAAATACCCTCACATATGATAAATACATAATTATTTTGTTCCAGGGTTCAGGATCTGCCATCTATTTGCTACAGGTGGTTTATCATACTTACCCGATGGTCCTGGTAATCCAGGTTGTCCACGCAATCCAGGTTGCCCTGGGTCTCCAGGCAAACCTTGATAACCTTTAGGCCCTGAAACTCCAGGAATACCTTCCAAGGATGAGTATAAGAAAGACAAGTTAGGTTGATATCATTAGTCCATTAGAGAAATGCTGCGAAGCAAGCTACCCAAACTCTGAAATATAGGAACCAGCGATATTCTGACATACTATGAACCAGTGACACCGGACCCACTAAACTCCCCCCCTTTTCATTTTGCTACCATTACAAAATTCAGAACACACAATACTTAAATCACTTTTATCTTTGGGCCTCAGTTTCTTATACTATAAAATAAAGGAATTTGAAAAAAAATGAAAATATTGAAAATAAAAATAAGTAAATAAAATAAAATAAAGGAATCGAGGCAGATTATTTCTAAGCTATTTCTGAGATTCTACTCTATCCTTAAAAACCCTATATTAGAGGCAAATACAGTTTACTGCCTGGATTTTGCAGAAGGCAAAATGGAAAAAGAAGAGAAGCCCTTATAAGACTAAGTAAAGAAAGATATCTCATTTTAACAATAAAAAATTAAGTGGCCTCTTTTATGACTAAGTGCAGAACTACAGTAATGTCTTAAAAAACTTTTTTGAGGAGAAATCCCACCGAGTCCTGCTCCAAGGGAAACTTATAGCATCTGTGTACACACACACCTGCACAAACACGCACATGCACACATGGACTGACAATAGTAATGGTTACGACACAAAAAGAGTCACAAACTTTACTATGCAACCTGCAAATAAACATAGCTAGTTTTAAAGTTCCATGTCAAACGAAAGGCTATTCTATGTAGATTGAATGGTAGGTACTTTATTATTTATTTGTGCTTATTTGGTTTTTCTAATGCTTTGCTATATGTTATACTTTCATAAAAAGAAAAAAAATTAATTTTAAAAATCAATGTTATACTTTATACCTTATTTGCTTCCAATTAAATAACTATGATAAGACAGTTGTTCCCTAGACCTACTTTCAGTGACTTCCCTCAGGGCTGAGCTTGGCTGTTCATAGTCCAATACTTGTGTATCCTGCCAAGGTAGAATAACAATGAACCATACTTAAAAGCCTTAAGGATGATATGGATATCAAAACGCTGCAGGGCAACAATGTACCATTCATCCTCATCTGGTTTCAAATATTTTTACAATGATCTTTATTTTTTCTATTACAGTTGGTTTACAGTGTTCTGTCAATTTTCTACTGTACAGCAAAGTGACCCAGTCGCACACACACACACACACATATATACATACATTCTTTTTCTCACATTATCCTCCATCACGCTCCATCACAAGTGACTAGATATAGTTCTCAGTGCTATCCAGCAGGATCTCATTGCTTATCCACTCCAAAGGCTATTGTTTGCATCTATTAACCCCAGATTCCCAGGGGAAAAAAGTTGAAAGGACCAGCAAATTTCTCAAACAATGAAATCAGTTTTCCAAGTAATTCTGGCTATATCTCCGTTTTCTCTTGACCACATCCTATACTATGTTCTGGAAGGCCTGAAAGTGACTAAGACTGTTTTAAAACTTCATAGCTTATGATACATAAACTATAAAGAAAATACTCAAACAAAAGTTGATCAGTAAAACAGTACAAATCAGTGAAAATTAATTTTCATTACCAAAATTTGATATACCTAATGACTTTTGTTGGTGAATCCTGGATTACAAGTCACTTGTCATGCTGTTAAAAATTAAAATTAAGAGTTACCAGCATGGCTCAGTGAAACAAATCTGACTAGGAACCATGAGGTTGTGGGTTCAATCGCTGGCCTCGCTCAGTGGCTTGGATCTGGCGTTGGTGTTCTGATTCAACCCCTAGCCTGAGAACCTTCATATACTGTGGGTGCAGCCCTAAAAAGCAAAAGATAAATAAAATAAAATAAAATAAAATAAAATAAAATAAAATAAATAAAATAAAATAAAATAAAATAAAATGCATGTATACCAGGAAACATACCTGGTAGGCCAGGGTCTCCTTTCTCTCCTTTTGAGCCCAGCAGATCTGGATCCATTGGTCCAGGAAGGCCTGGAAGGCCAGGCTCTCCTTTGCTACCTTTTTCTCCTGCAGGTCCAGGAAATCCTGGCTGACCCTGCAAACCATCATCACCTAAACCCAACAGATGTGGGGAAGACAGAGCAGATCAGATTCATTCATCCAGGATTAAAGTATGTAAGTATTATTCATGTGATACATGGTTGGGTAGGCCACTGCCCACCCACTTAAGTACCTTATTCATTGTCTATAAATAACTTGAGCTCACACACGCTTTTACACTCAAATGACAATCCCTCTTTCTTCTGCAATTCTTTGACAATTATAGAAACTGTAAAGAAGTCAAAACAACCCCTATATTTTGTTATTTTGAGCTAAGCACTTACCATGTTTCATAGTATTCAAACTGAGCATGCCACTAAACTGAAAACAGGGCTTATTTAAATGTTATGTCGCTTAGAAAGAAAATACAAGTGTTCATCTGAAGCAGTCAAATCAAAATATTCTGTACTGACATAAAGCAATATTTAATTTTCTTTCTTTTATGCATCTGCCAGCAAACTCTGAATATTACCTTTGAGACCAGGAACACCACTCCTGCCAGGAATTCCCAAAGGTCCTGGAGGGCCTGGAGGTCCCATCATACCCATTTCGCCTTTGGCACCTTTGAAGAATATCAGTAAGTAATTTTTATCTTTCCTTGACCTTGGAAAGATAAAAGATAAATTTTAAGATGTCATTTGGAAAACTATTGAGAATTGGAGGGAAGGCACTAAGTCTTAGCCCTTTTCAACTATTGTAATCTTACTGAGTGTTGCCTGTATCACTGTGGTAGTTAATTCCTAAAGATGGTCCCCAAATGAACCACACTTCCCAGTATACACAGCCGTGTGTAGTCTTTTCCCCTTGAATTTGGGATCACTATGCCTTACCCTTGACTAAGTGACACTGTATGACTTCCAAGACTAGATCATGAGAAGTCTTGCAGCTTCCACACTCACTTTCAGTTTTGGGGATTCTCTGCTTTGTTTCTGTTTTCCTTTTTTTGGGGGGGGGGATCTTTTCTATTGCTGCATCTGTTGCATTTGGAAGTTCCTGGGCTGGGGTCGAATTGGAACTACAGCTGCCAGCATCCACGACCTACACCACGGCTTGTGGCAATGCTGGATCTTTAACCCACTGAGTGAGGCCAGGGATTGAATCAGCATCCTTATGGATACTAGTTGGGTTCTTAACCTGCTGATCCACAATAGGAACTCCCGATTCTCTCTTTTGGAAGTCAGCTGCCCTGAAAGGAGAGCAACTACCCTGACACTACCATAATGTGAAGAGCCAAAGCTGTGTGAAGAGGCACTATGGATAACGAGATACCATGTGAAGAGGCCAAGAAACACTCAGGTGTCAGAAGTGCCATGCTGGAAGCAGATCCTTCACCCTCAACCACTCGAGCTGATGTCATGTGGATCAGAGATGAACAACCCTGTTACACCATCCCTTAAGTCCTAATCCCCAAAATCTTGAGCAAAATTAAAAGGCTTATTTACATCATTCAATTTGAGGGGTATGTGTTACACAGAAATGTATAACTGAAGCTCTCACAGAGAAAAAGTGTAATGCAAATAGCAAATATAGTTCCCTGCAAAAGACATTTGACACTTTTTCTTAAAGGATAGTGTCAATCCAGAAAAGTACAACCAGAGAATAATATAGCAGAATCATATTAATTTTAATCTCCTAAATCCCCAAAGAGGGAAGAATAAATAAATTACCTGGAAAGCCAGAGGCACCTGCTTTTCCTGGGATCCCTGGTGATCCTGGGGGTCCCATAGGACCTGGTGCTCCAGGAATCCCTGGACTGCCTCTCTCACCAGGGGGTCCTGGGACATCAAACCCAGGAGGCCCTGGATCCCCCTTCTCTCCTGGTATTCCATGCAAGCCTAGTTAATACAAACCAATATTAACAGAATACAAACCAATATTAACAATAATAGCAGTTAATACAAAGAAATATTAACTTAATATTGAAGAAGTTTTAAGAGATGTATTTGGCTATTTTTCTAGCAAACAAGTGAAAAAATCCTGTATTATAATAAATCTAACAGTGAGTCAGAGATACTTTTGACATCATGCGCACGAAATGATCTAACAATAAACACTTAGGATTTTCAAGCATATTTCTCTAAAAAAGTGCTTCTGAAATTGTTTCTGGTGAAAGACCAATCTGTTCTTAATTCCTGGTCCATCATGGACTATTTTTTTAATAAAATACAATAAACATTACTAAAAAAACATTAAAATAAAAAACCAAAGACAGACAATATAGAATCCTACCTTTTGGTTATTATATTAAACAAATAAAATTATACTGTCGGATTGCTGTAAAAATTTCTAAATGCTTACTCTTTATTTCTTCCAATTCCAATGAAGACTGGTAACAAACAAATACTGGTTCATTGAACGCACTTGGATTTGCATTGCTCTAAGGTATTATAAATAACTGGGATAGAGTTCCATGAAAGATTATTTACTGAATAAGTCAGTTACACAGGCCCTTTTGACTTTATCTTGGCTTCGTTTTACATGTTGTTTTAATAATACATTACTATTAGTTTTTGTTGTTAACTTCTGTTTCTCAGTAATCCAGCCAGGATTTTACAGAAAAAATATGACACTGCAAAAATATTTAGCCTTAGTAAGTTTCTGTAAGACTGAAATACTCCAGAAAACAAAGTGATTAAAAAAGAATATGCATAATGAAAAGAATTACACTACAAATGTGGTGCAAGTTCCCACCCCAATACCTATCAGTTCATGACATTTTAAGTCAATACTGTTGGTAATCATCTGTTAAATGAGGATGCACTATAACTGGCTGGAAGCTGGGGAATAAAACAGGTGACCATTCTGAGCATCCCTTCATGCCTTCAACAATAAAACATAATTTTATTGTTAAATATTTATGGGCAATTAGTTTTTTAAGAGAGCAAGATGCTGGTATTTTAAGATTTGTTGGATGCTATATACGAGCATGTTCTTAAACTGATAAAATTCACTTTGAAGATTAGAGAATTCCATTTAGTTGGCACAGTAAAGATGGTTCCAATGCTGCCATTTCATAGCAAATTATTATAAAAAGGGAGTGCAATTTTATACTATTACATTTATGAAGTATGATGAGATAATTGTGGAAATCCTTTCACAATGTATAAGTACATCAAATCATCACATTGTACAGTTGAAATATATTACAATTCAAATTGTCAGTTATACCTCAGTAAAGCTCAAAAATAATAAAGGAAAAAAGAAATGTCCTATTTATAGTTCCTCAGAACTATTTTCATGCAATATCTCTTGCATCTTTTATGATCCTATTATATTTGGATGATTTTTTCTACTATTTGCTCTAACATAATAAATTCTCAATATTAAAAAGAAAAAGAGAGGGCCGTTGAGAAAGAACTACAGTACCTGGTAGACCTGAAGTTCAAGAGGCAGGAAGTTACAGTTCAGCAGCAAGATGAGCCACCCAAGCAGAAGTAAGTTGCAAGTTGCAAAAAGATTCATTAGGTTTATTAGTTCATTAAGTAGAACTAACCATGTAAAGATTAGGACACAAAAATCTACAAATACAAGTTATTAGATATTGATTCACTACTAACATATATTAGTAATGGGAAAAGAAACTTATTTTAGGCATTTGCTCATATATACTACAAATGAAGTGCATTTGCCAATAGAGATACAAAAATATTTACATTCACAAAAAGGAATACTCTTTGATGCACATCAGCTTCACACTCTTGTTTTTCTTTATATTGCACTGAATAATAATTTAGGAGTTTAAGCTCTTAAAGGTTTGTTAGTATTTTTAAATTAACTTGATTTTGTACTGTAACAGGTTAGGTACAGAGAACTCAATAATTATTAGTGGATATCTATGATTAAGCAACCTACATGTACTAGGCAAAGATGTCTTTCTTCATTGTTAGTGATAGTAGTAGTAGTAGTAGTAACAGATATTATGCTGTAATTTTCACACGACAGATCTTCTCCATGACTAACTACTATCAGGAACTGGCATCTTGGTAAGAACCAGGATGAAGAAAGTCAAAATAAAATCAAAAGCTCTGTTGAATCTCTTTACATAACAACAGAAATTAAATGGCTATATCTACAGAGGTTAAGTGCATCGGAAATGTGTAATGGTTTAAAGTTTTTGGCAGCCAAATGGAACCAGTGAATGGAGGGAAAAAAAAGGTGGTTTCCAAAACATGCACTATCTGTGAAAACTTCACATACACATATACATTGCCCAAGGTTTTACAGCCAAAAAAGTTAAAAAAACTACAATGTACAAAAACTACAATGTACTCTCCTTCATTTATGAAAATGTCATGACTGATTCCTTGTTTCTTTGACTCACATTAGTGGTGACAAGCTTGAGCTGATTTGGCCATGCACATGCTCCTGAGACTAGCTAGGCAAGTGTTACAAAACACTTGGCTCAGGTTAGGGTATTATGTGTGGATATGGAATTGAGTATATTTAACTGACCTCTAAAAAGATTCACTAAGGCAGTTAGCTTCTAGCTAATGGCTAGACCAAATAGTAAGAACCAACAACTTCCATTTCTCCCTGGGTTACTAGGGCCTGGGATGAAAAGCATTTTGCTTCTTGTCCCTTGGCATTTTAAAAAGTGTTTTATTTCTCTGCTGTCAAATGAGGAATGGATATTCAACAGGTCTTTAACTTATAAACATGCATTAAGCTAAAGAGCCTGCTTTGGCAGAGAGAATGACAAATAGTAAAGCTTAATTAAATAATAGTAGAAAACTGGAGTCAAAAGAAAAGCCTGCAAAGCATACTGTGAACATTTAACACTGGACAAGTGACACCATAGAATTCTTTCAGTTTTCTATTGCAAAATGAAACACAGAAAGCATATTAAAAAAGCTTCTTATTTAAAAAAAATTAGTTGTAAGAATTTCAGACATGCAGTATAAGTCAGGTGTATTAAAATAGTAGTAGTAGTAGTCGCCTTGCTGATGATCCTGCTATGATATTTTTTAAATGGACTAAGATAATATTCTGCTTTGGTGACATAAATAAAATGTACTTTAACATTGAGTATTTGTAATTATTAGCAAATAGAAAATGTGGCCATTCTGTGGTTAAAAAAATTTGAGAACATTTCTATGTTAATAAAAAATTAATTCAAATGCATTTGCATGACAATTGCTGCTAACTTCCCTTGTTTGCTGAATCATGTGAGTTAAGATCTTGAATTCTATGGCAAAGGATACATTTACAGAAGAAAGAGATGAGATTAAATTCAGCACCATTACTTTTTGCCCTGTCCATCCTATCTAGACTTTAAAAATGCACCTATGTATCTATCAGTTGGAAAGAGAGAGAACACTGGATGAATGAAACATTGTAGAGTATTAGCTGAATTTTAAAAAGCATAAAGCACTAATAAATACATTTTATTTTGTTCAGATTGGTATCAACAGGGTTCTCTTTTTATCCTTGCTTAGCTGTGATTTAATAATTCAAGAAGCCTCCAAAACCTTATGCAATTTTGGGAAATAAAATAAATGACAAAACATAACAGAAAAGATAAATTCATTTTAGCCATTTTATGAAACAACAGGCCAAGACTATAATGCCCAAACCTAAAAATTAATTGTTCTTTTCTCAAAATCCCTCTTTTATGCTAGTTGGACAGATGGTTTTCTCATGAATGTTGAAGCAGACTTTTTAACGAATTGGTCCAAAGTACCACTGTAAGTTTTCTTATTTTTAAGTCAGTAGTGACATATTAGGGCGTCATAAAAAATGTACAATGTGCCATACAATAAATGTTTAAAATAGGACATAAACAAAAATAAACTTTACTTTCAAGGTTTTTTATATTGTTAATCAGTGTTTCTAGATTTTAGTGTAATAACTAACAAAATTCTCATTGGCATTTAAAGTCAGAAAATATATTCCATTGTTATGAAGTCATCTGACATATTCATGTGAATTAAGGAATGATTAAATGTCCCGTATTAGTTTTAATTTTATAAATTATTATAGTCCTTTGCAATAATACAATGTTGGCCCAAGTGGCCACTATGCTTATCCAGATTAAGATAAAAATAATTCACATCACCAGATGGTTCAGAATCCACAAACTCAAGTAAGCTCTCACACAAATGTAGAGGAACCACATGATTCTCCACTAGGTTACAAGCTGACAAAACTTTTTTGAGTACTCATATAAAAAATCTTAGAGTGCTCATGAGTTGCAAAGTACCTGCTGCTTTAGGGGCAAAAGAGATGGAAAGTCAACTAAACTCATGTTTTATTTTTTTAAATGAGAATGCCTAAAAAATATTTTTAATAAAACTTTTTAAACCCTAGTTCTCATGGGCTAAGAAATGTTAAGAGGTTCTACAAAGGTCTCTTAATGCTATATAGCTATTCAGGTCTGAAATGATTAGCACTAGAAGTTCTTAGGTCTAGGATTCTTAGGTTGTGACCAGCTTAACAATGACAACCCATGGCAACATACTGTAATTGTTAAGTTACATTACTGTTAATAGATTAATTAAAAAAGAACAGGAGGGGAAATATCAGGGATTAAAGTCGCTCTTATGCTGTGATCTCTATTCCTTTACTTTTACATAATTATATAAGTAGACGTGTTAACTGTCAAATCTGTTTTCTAGAAAACTGTAACACAGGTTACACTTTACTGAGGAGCTAACCAAACACTACAATACACAATGAGTGCTACAAAATGCACATTTAGTCCAATCTTACCAGGTTGGCCTATTGGTCCAGGAATCCCTGGTGGCCCTGGTGGTCCCTGAGCACCTGTTCCTGGCAGCCCAGGAGGTCCTATTGGCCCAGGTTGTCCATTTGGTCCAATGTCACCTTTAATGAATAAATACAGTTTAGATAGTAAAAACAACAGCAACTGTGTCACTAGTCTTTAGGAACCACAATACCCATGTGAAAGGGTACATTATATTAATCAGAGATCCTGAAAAGCTATCATTGATTAAGAAAAATACACCTAAGTACCCAGAGCAGATGACAGGGAATACATTAAAAGTTACAGATTTATAGCTTCACTTATGCTGAGTACTCAACTCTAGTACTTACATCAACCTCACAAATAGTACAAAAGATTAAAAACCATACATTTCTTTTACTTGCAACTCATCTTCCACAAGTACCTATAAGTTTAAAAATATTTTCAAATTAACTTTTCTTAGGGTAGATAAACCTCTAACTTCCTATTTACTAATGTGGGCCCATGGCCTATAAACATGCTCAAGCTTCTCCCATCAGCAATAAAATATCTCTTTGACCTTAGGAATTTTGCTGTCCCTCTCTGTATCTTCTGTTTATCCCTCATACTTTAAATTGTTTTACATATAATAAAATTCACTATTTTTAATATATACTTTGATGGGTTTTAACAAACATATACAATCATATAATCACAACCAAAATCAAGATGTAGAAGACAGGGGGAGCTAGAGTTCCATTAACCCAAAAGGCTCCCTATGCCTGGTTGTAGTCAACCCCTCCCCACACCCTAATACCCTGGCAACCACTGATGTATGTTATGTTTGATAGTTTTTCCTTTTCCTGAATGTTATAAAAATACAACCATACATTATGTAGTTTTTGAGCACATCTTCTTTAGCTTAACATAATGCATTTGGAGTCATCCATCTTGTTCTTTGTATCAGTAGTTTGTAACTTTTTATTGCTGGAGATTATTCCATTATATGAACATGCTATAATTTGTTCATATATTTACCAGTTGAAGGACATTCAGGCTTTTCCCAATTCTTGGTGATTATGAATAAAGCAGTTATGAATATGGATCTTTGGGTTTTTGTGTGAAGGTTCGCATTTTTCTTGGATAAATAACTAGGAGTGTGATTGCTAGGTTATTTGGTAAGTGTATATTTAACTCCATATAAAAATTTCTCACTGTTTTTCAAAGTGGCTGTACCTTTTTGCATTCTAACTAGCAATGTATAAGAGTTCTAGTTACTCTGCATCCTTGGCAGCACTTGGTATTGTCACGTTTCTTTCTTTTTTGAAGCCTATTTTGATAGGATAAGAAGTATCTCACTGTAGTTTTAACTTGAATTTCCTAGATGACTAATTATATGGTCTTCCACAAAACATTTGTTTAAATCTTTTGCTCATGTTTCCAACTGTATCCTTTAAATTTGATTGTTTCCTTATTACTGACTTCTGAAAGTTCATATTATTCTGGTTACAAGTCCTTTGTCAGATAAATGATATAAAACTTTTTAAAAATTTTATGGATTGTTCTTTTGATGTTGTATCTAACAGTTCTTTGCCTACCCTACAATCGCAAGATTTTCTCCTATGATTTTGTCTAAAACAAGGACAGTAAAGTATTGCCTGTGGGCTAAATGTGGCCTGTTGGCCCAATTTTGAATTTTCTGTGAGCTAACTATAGCTTCTACATTTTTAAAGGTTGTAAAAGAGTGAGGGGGGGAAGAGTGGGAGAGGGCAAGCAAAGATTATGTGACAAAACCATGGGTGGGCCTCAAAGACTAAAATATTTACTATCTGGCCCTTTATAGAAAACTTTTGCTGCAACCCAAAGATTGTACCTGCGTCCCAGTGCTCCAAAGACACCACTGATCCCATTGCGCTGCAGCGGGAACTCATTTTACTTATATGAGGAATCTAAAATATGGCACAAATGAACCTATCCACAAAACAAAAACAGACTCACAGACATAAGAGAACATATCTGTGGTTGCTGCCAGGGGGAGGGGGGAAGAATTGGGATGGATGAGAAATTTTTGGTTGGTAGATGCAAACTATTACATTTAGGATGGATAAGCAATGAGATCCTACTATATAGCACAGGAAATACATCCAGTCTTTTGGGATAGACCATAATGGAAGATAATATGAGAAAGAGAATGTGTGTATATATGTGTGTATGTATGTATATATATTATATTGTATGTTATGTATTAATTATATAGATTATATATTAATTACATATAACATATATATGTGTGTGTGTGTGTGTGTGTATGACTGTGTCACTATGCTGTACAGAAGAAACTGGCTCAACACTGTACATCAACTATACCCTAATAAAAAGTAAAAAAGAAGAAAACCTTTGCCTGCCTCTGTTCCCAAAGTTTTACCACTTTGGGTCTTATTTTTTGAACAAGGTATCAAGTATGGACCTACGCTCATTTTTTGCTTTGTTTTGTTTTATACATGGATGTCCAATTAATTTAGCACCATTTGTTTAAAGACTTATTTTTCTATTAAAATTGTCTCTGTAACTTTGTAAAAAACGAACAAACTCAAACTGGGCAAGTATTCCTTTTGTGGACACCTTGATATGTTCCATTAATCTCTGTGCATATAATTTCATATATACCATACTAACTTAATTATTGTGGCTTTATATTAAGGTCTGAAGTGCTATGAATCATCCAGTTCTGTACTTCTTTCTCAGACTGTTTTAGCTATTGTAATTACACTGATTTTCAAATAAGTCTTATATTCTAAAGTAAACCTTATTTGGTTGTAGGGTATAATCATTTTATATGTTTCTATTTCTGTGAAAAGATTGTGTGGAACTGGTGTTACTGCTTCTTTAAATGCTCATTTGAATTGATCGGTGATGGTATTCAGACCTCTGTTTTTCTTATTGGTAGGATTTTAACTACAAATTAAATTTTTTAATAAATATCTGGATTACCTATTTCTTCTTCAGTGATCTCCAACAGTTTGTATCTGTCAAGAAAATTCATCCATTTTATCTAAGTTGTCAAATTTATGGGCATGTAACTATTAGTAGTGCCCCTTATTAGTCTTCAAAAGTTTGTAGGGTCTATAGTAATGACCCTTTTTTATTCTTAATATGGATGACATGCATATCTTCCTTTTTTTTCTTGATTGGCCTGGCTAGAAGTATATCTGCTTTATTGATCTTTTCAAAGAACTTCATTTTGTATTGGGGAAATAACAAAAAAATAAAAATAAATCAACTGAAAAAAATGAAATAAAAAATAAAATAAACATTAACTCCTTATTAAGCATTTGCCTACTGTGCACCAGAAATTCATTTAGTTGAGACCGTTTACTCAATATTGACTTTTAAAGAACCTATTCTTTCCCTACTGGGTAATTATGACACTTCTGTGAAATACTAAATTTCTATTTATACATGAATATGTTTCTGAACACATTATATTACGTTCATCTACTTGTATGTTTGAGCACTGGTTCATAAATTTAGAATTACAACAATTTTGCAGAATGTTTTAGTATATTTTTGCCAAGTGTTAAGTTTCAGAATCAGTTATGTCAAGTCCAAAAAATTCCTACTTGAATTCTCATTGAAAATGCACTATACTTGCAGACAAATCTGGGAAGAACTGATATCCACGAGTCTTCCCATTTACACATATGATTTATCAACCAAGCACTTCTATCCCTTTTCAAGTTGTTAATAATAGAGATTTTTTTTCCACAAATGCATTAGGCACATTTTTATTAATTTCTAGATATAATATAGCTTTTTTACAAACTATATATTACTTATTATTTTAACATTTACAAACCATTCTATTTGTTACAAATATATTTTGCACATTATTTCTGCTACCTGGAACTTCTTTCTCTAAAGATTCAGTTCAAATGTCACATCCTATATGAAGCTTCCCAAGGCACCTGAGATGAGGCCTTGAAAAAAAGTAACATATGAGGCAAACTGAATGCTTCCAAAGTCATCTTTTTTTTTAAATTTTTTGTTTAACAATTCCAGTGTTTAGTCTTAAGTACAATTTCTTCCTCATATAGTTTTTTCCTGATGGATATTAGCCTCATTAATTTATTATTGGTCACTATGTCACCTTGAAAATGTTTTATCAATTTCTCCAAAAGTTTAGTTACTAAGTTCTGATGCCCAGCCACTAGTATAAGTTTACCTGGTGGGTGAATTTTTATTGTGATCTGCTAGCTGTGTTTTGATTGTGGTCTATTGGTCCAAAATATTAGTGATACATATTCATAAATTTTCCTGTTGAGATAACCACTATCATAGTGATGCCACCTAAATTTTCTTACTAAAGAACAATCTCTGAGATCTTCAAGAGCATAGTTGATGCCTTTGTGTTCTTAATGATTCAAGTAGTACCACACACAGAATAAGAACATAATAAATGTTTGAAGAATGAAGGAATTACGTGGCAGAAAATCCCAAATGCTATTTCTTCTGGCACTTTAGGAACTATATTGGGGTTTTAATATTTGAGAATGATTCATATTAGGATATGGGGATCCTAAACTTCCTGTCAAAGGTTAGGCAAATGCTTAATAAGGAGTTAATGTTTAAAACAGACAGCAACCCTTTTCTTCCAAAGCTCTGTCACAAGAATATTTTCATTAAAAAAAGCACAGTTAGTGAGTAATTTATATATGGAGACTGACTGCTGCAAACTTACTGTTTGGAATGTTTCAATTTGCAATTTCTGGGGTCATAAGTCCAAGATGGGGGAAACACCGCCTGTAACCTTGAGTGTTACAGTTTATAGTTGGCCAGAATTGTTTACTCAAAGACAGACAGATATTTTTAAAAGAGCTTATCAGAGAACAATCTGTATTGGGGCAGTTTGGGGCTCCTGATGACAGAATATAGCCTAGTTAAATTTGGCTACACTGCCCTATTGCTTTAATGGGAATCAATCCATCATATTTCAGGAGCATGGGGCTGTTCAGATAATTCTCCGGGGTACGAAATATTGACCAGGAGAGTCTTTTCAAACCATAAGTGAAAAAAAAAAAGCAATTGCCAAGCCAGATAGATTACTTATATTCTTATATATAATTAGGGGAATCAAAATCAAGGAGATAGAAGAAACCAATAAAGAAATGAGCAAAGGACACGAGCAGTTTACAGGAAAAAATATGTATATCCCTTGAATATATGAAAAGATGGTCAACTGCACTCATAGAAATGGAATTACAAATTTAAACTACCCTGAGAGTAAAGACAAAGGACCTAGGACATCCAAAGAAAAATTTAAAATATAACAAAGTTGGAGGATTTAAATTACCTGACATCAAGTATTACTATAAAGCTACTGTAATACAAACAGTTGGTACTGACTTAAGGACAGTAAAACAGTTAAGCAGAATTGACGGCACAGAAATAGACCCACACATATACATTCATTTGATTTTTGACACAGACACCAACATAATCAAATGAAGGGGGAGCTATTTTAAACAAATGATGCTGAGCAAAAATTATTTGAAGTAGGTGATAGTATCAAACATAAAAGCTAAAACTAGGAAACTTATAAAACAGAATATCTTAGCAAATTTGGAACAGGGAAATTTTTCTTAGACAAAACAGAAAATAATCATACAAGAAAAAATGCTAAATGAAATATCAATAAATTTAAAACTTTTGCTCATCAAAATACAATGATTAGAAAATAAAAAGGGAATTCCCATCGTGGCGCAGTGGAAACAAAACCGACTAGGAACCATGAGGTTGTGGGTTCGATCCCTGGCCTTGCTTAGTGGGTTCAGGATCCGACGTTGCTATGAGCTGTGGTGTAGGTGGCAGATGTGGCTCGGATCTGGCATTGCTGTGGCTCTGGCATAGACCGGCGGCTACAGCTCCGATTGGACCCCTAGCCTGGGAACCTCCATATGCCACAAGTGTAGTCCTAAAAGGACAAAAAGATAAAAAGAAAAAGAAAATGAAAAGGCAAGCCACAGAGGGAGAAAATACTCATAAACATATCTTAAAAAGAACAAGTATTTGGCGTATGTAAAGATCACTTTCAACTAACAATAAAAACAAGCCATATTTTAAAGTAGGAAAAATATCTGCATGTGTATGTAAATAACCCGCCAATACATGTAAAGGAACTCAACATCATTAGTCATCAGGGAAATGCAAACTGAAACCAAAGGTTACCAACACATCTACCAAAATTCAAAAATGAAAAGACTCATAAACACCAAATGCTGCAGAGACTGTGGGACAACTAAAACTTTCATATCATTTTTTTTTTTTGGTCTTTTTTTAGGGCCACACCTGCAGCATATGGAGGTTCCCAGGTTAGGGGTCGAATCGGAGCTGTAGCCACTGGCCTATGCCACAGCCACAGCAACGCCAGATCCGAGCTGCGTCTGCGACCTGCACCACAGCTCGCAGCCACGCCGGGTCCTTAACCCACTGAGCGAGGCCAGGGATCCTCATGGATACTAGTCAGATTTGTTTCCCCTGAGCCACGATAAGGAACTCCCCATGTCATATTGATTAGAAAATGATATTAACAATTTTGAGAAAAGCTCTAGTAGTTTATTTTTCATTATTGACTTATAATTAATGTACATTATGTAAGTTTCAGGTGTACAACAGTGAATCACATTTTTTAAAGGTTATACTCCATTTACAGTTAATATGAAATATTGGCTATATTCTCTGTGCTGTAAAATATATCCTTGTAGTTTATTTATTTTATTCATAGTAGTTTGTACCTCTTAATCCCCTACCCCTATCTTGATCCTCCCCTCTTCCCTCTCCCCACTAGTAATCATGAGTTTGTTCTCTCTGAGTATGCTTTTTTTGTTTTATTCACTAATTTGTTGTATTTTTAAGAGTCCGCATTGAAGTGATATCATATGGTATTTTTATTTGACTTATTTCTCTTAGCATAATACCCTGCAAATCCATCCAAACTGATGCAAATGGCAAAACATCATCCTTTTCTATGGCTGAGTAGTATTCCACTGAATGTATATACACCATACCTTCTCTATCCATTCATCTGTCAGTGGACATTTAGGTTGTTTCCATATGTTGGCTAGTGTAAATTATGCTGCTGTGAACACTGAGAGCATATAATCTTTTCAAATTAATGCTTTTATTTTCCTCAGATATATACCCAGGAGTGGGATTGCTGGATCATATGGTAGCGCTATTTTTAGTTTTTTTTGAAGAAACCCAGTGCTGTTTTCCACAGTGGCTGCACCAACTTACATTCATACCAACAAGGGTTGCCTGAAAAAGTTCTAGTGGTTTTGGAGTTCCCATTGTGGCTCAGTGCATCACAAACCTGACTAGTATCCATGAGGATATATAGGTTTGATCCTTGGCCTCGCTCAGTGGGTTAAGGATCCAGCGTCATAAGCTGTGGTGTAGGTCACAGACGCAGCTCAGATCCTGTGTTGCTATGGCTGTGGTGTAGGCTGTGGTGCAGGCTGCGTTGCTGTGGGTTCTGATTTGACTCCTAGCCTGGGAACGTCCACATGCCACAGGTGTGGCCCTTAAAAAAAAGTTCTAGTAGTTTCTTAAACACTAACACACACCTCTCTTAGGACCCAATAATTCTCTTAGATGTTTACTCAAGCAAAAGGAAAGCACATATTCATTTTTTAAAAACTGGTAAAAAATGTTCTTAACAGCTTTACTCATAATAGCCAAAAACTTGACATAATCTAGGTGTCAATCAACAGATAATGAATAAATAAGCTTTGGTTTATTTATACAGTAAAATGCTAAAAAAAGAACTGCTGATAAACATGGCAACATGAATTAATCTCAAAAACAATAATCTGAGTGAAAGAAGCTTTATAAAGAAATGTACATGCTGTATAATGCCATATAGATTTCTAGAACAGGAAGAATTGATTTCTTATGAAAAATATCATTATAGTATAGTTACCACCGTGGATGCTGGGGTAAGAACTGAGAGAAGGGCCAAAGGGATACTTTTAGGATTGCATCTTGATAGGGCTTTGGTTATACAAGAGTATGCATTTGTTAAAATCCAGCAAATGTACCAGTAAGATTTGTGCATTTCATTTAATGTGAATTTGTATCAGAAGGAAAAAAAAAAACCATAGAATAGTAGTTAATGACATGACTGCTGCAGCATTTAGGGAGAAGTGTACTGATGTTGAAATTTACTTTGAAATGAATCAAAAATAAGTCAATGAAAGGAGAGAGGGATTGAGAAATACGTGACAAATTATGTTAGTAAAATGTTGACAGAATATAAATGATTGGTATAGGGTAGTCACTATAAAATTCCTTCTACTTTGCTATATATATATATATGTGTGTGTGTGTGTGTGTGTGTATGTTTTAAAAATAAAATATTGGTAGATAGATAACGTTAATTAGAGAATATAGATGGTGGATATATGGTTTTTCACTGTACAATTGTTGTTAATTTTTCTGTGTGTTTGAAATTTTTCACCATTAAATGTTTAAAAAAACTGAAGATACCCACTTGTTTCCAACAGATTGGCAAAAATCCCAATCTAGCAACTAGCAACTTGTAGAATAAATTATGGTATACCCAAGCAATTCAATACTAGGTAGCTACTTTTTTTTTGTAAAATCTTGATCTCTGTACTGATATGGAGTGATATTAGGTTAAATTAAATAGGTGCAAAAAGTCAAAAGGTAGTATTCTATCTTTTGAGAAAGGTAGAAAATAAAGTATATATTTTTACTGGTTTGTATTTTTATGAAGGAACACTAGAAAGATAAGTAAGTAACAAAAAATGGCTACATATGGGAAGGGGAAGAACATCCTGGATGGAGATGGGGTTAAGGGAAAACTTCTTATAAAATTGCTACTTTTGTACATGCATGATTACATCATCTATACAATGAAATAAAACACACAAAAAATACCAGTGGATCATTTTTTAAAAGCCATGACAGAGTGGCAGTGTAGGCTTTCCAGTTAATTGGACTTAGCACCATAAACTTTCTCAAGAGTTTCTATTTCTACAAAAGTTAAAAGCAAGTTGAGAAATAGCAACAGCCTCCATACCTTTTGGTCCAGGTAGCCCATCCAAGCCAGCGTGTCCTGGAGGACCTGGAGGTCCTGGGAAACCACGATCTCCTTTTGGACCAAGTATTCCTTTGAAACCTGGGAGTCCTGGAGGCCCGGGTGGCCCAGGTAGCCCAAATCCTGGTTCTCCCTTGAGCATACACATAACAAAACACAACAAAACTCCCATGACTCTTTTGGGGTGTTTATTACTTACTGCAGAGAACGTAAAGCAGAAAATATAAAGTAATACCCCCTCCATGGGAGAGGGAGTAGGATAATTAAATGAAAAGTAATTAGTATGCAACATCTGGAAGGATGGGAAACAAGGCTTAGTAAAACAAATTTAATTATTTGGTCTGGTTTCAAGACAAGAAAGAGATAACTGAGAGAGCATGAGATTAAAGAACACAAGTGAAGAAATGTGATTATAGACTGAGTATTAGATGATTATTTCAAATTTGACTGAGTACGATAATGTCATTGTGGGTTTTATATAAAATGTCCATTTACTTAGAAATGAATACTGAGATATTTATAGGTGAAATGATACAATATTGAGATTTGGGTTAAAATATTTCATCAAAGAAAAAAGGAATCGATGAAACAAACATGATAAAATCCTGATTATTTTGGAATCTGAGTGACAGATATATGAAAGTTCACTGTATTATTCCTTTCACTTTTGTGTTCGTTCAAAAAGATTGAAAATAAAATAAAAACAATTAATCCATAGAGAAGTGATCTCTCTTGAGAAATGGGGTCATGGTCAATTTTTCTTTCCATGGGACAAAAGGTAGTAAATGTGAAAATATAGGAATTTTAAATAAATTAAGCATAGAGGAAATACAGGAATAGGATAATTATGTACCACAGCAGTTTGCTTAGGGTCGAGTAAGAAGAGTTTTAGATTAGCTAAAATGTTATAAGAGAATGGAAACTAATTCAAACACAGTATTATTATTATTATTATTACTATTATAAAAGTCAATAGTAGTGATTTGCATTATGTATCTGAGATGGAAATGAGACAGAGGGAAACAGTATAAGTTCTCAACATGATATTCAACATCATTTCAACCAATCATCCCACAGACATGAACAGAGATTAAATGGAATGGTGATACTATAGAAAAGCACACGGGGTGCTAATGATTATATTATCTTATAGCATCCAATAACTGGTCTCTCTAAAACAGGTTCAGAAACTTCTTTTTTTTTTTTTTTTTGGCTTCCAATTTGACCTCTGGGATGATTAAAAACTATTTGGAGTTAAATATTATTAAATACAAATACAATCAGTTGTTTTATTGATATAGTGAAGACGAGATAACGTCTAAGAAAAAATAGAGAAGGCTAAAGAAAGTAGAAGAAATAGAAAAAGAGGAAAGAATAAATCAAAATGTCTCAGACCTTAGGTCCTGGAAAGCCTGGTGGCCCAGGAGGCCCTTCTAGACCAATTCTTCCAGGTACCCCAGGTGCTCCTGGAGGTCCTGGGATTCCAGGAAAACCTGTAAAATTATAGGTCCTTTGTTAATCTCTGAAGAGAAGACACTTTAAGAAAGATACCCAAACTCCCAACTGATAGTTGGACCCTATCCAATCATGCTTAATGACTACAGTAAGAATGTTAAAATCACAATGACAGTCTAGAAGAATACTCAGGGTCCTATAAGTAGCCTTATAAATACCTAATATTCCTTCTCAATCACTTTATGCCTATCAGTTTTAAATAGGGCTAATTATGTGTGGAAGACATGCCATTCTAAAGGAAGAAGAAAGAAGCTATTACCAAGGAGATAGAACTAAACTTAAGGAATGAATCCAGTACAGAGATGCAGAAAAACTTTTCTTCTGCTTACATCTGGATGCAGTATGATAAAAGGTATACCATGCACTTCTGGAAATGAGCTAAAAACAATTATAGATATTACACACACACACGTGCACGCACAATCAAATCTGACTCTTTTGATGTCACTTAGTATGAATGAGTAAGGACATGTTTAAGCACTGTTTTCAGACCAATGCACATTCTTGCCATTTATGAGAAAAATTCTGTTTGGAATAAAAAAGAACTGAAAGCAACAGGCCTAAAAATTTCAGTAAATCAAGAGAATATGATTTAGGATAAAACATTACTTAGATATATCAGTGCAATAAATCTGTTTTATGCTTAACACAATCCATTCATTTAACGAATACCTATTGAGTGCTTACTATGTGCCAGGAAATTTTCTGGGCCCTGAAAATACAATGGTGAACACGCAAGACAATAACTGCTGTGATTTTTAAAGCTTATATATCATTTTTGCGTATCTACAATTTAGGTTATTTTGTTGTCTGGAATGTTGTAGACAAACACAGTAAAACTCTAGTGCATACATACTGTGACTTTCTTTTTTTTTTTTTTCTTTTTAGGGCTGCACCTTCAGCATATGGAGGTTCCCAGTTTAGGGGTCTACTCGGAGCTACAGACGCTGGCCTATGCCACAGCCACAGCAACTTAGGATCTGAGCTGTCTGTGACCTATGCCACAGCTCATGGCGACGTCCAGTGAGCAAGGATCCTTAACGCACTGAGTGAGGCCGGGAAGGAACCCACAACCTCATGGTTCCTAGTTGGATTCGTTTTCGCTGCACCATCATGGGAACTCCATTCTGTGACTTTTCATCTACATGCTTTATTTTACATAGAAAAAAGTTACAGCTAATATATTTTGTTTGTTGTGTGACCTCTATCAAAGAATAATAACACACTAACCAGCTAACCTACCTTACCTGCTACCCGGTCCTACATACCTTTGGGACCAGGTGGTCCCGGAAGCCCAATTCCAGGAATACCTGGTTCTCCTTTGCTACCAGGTATTCCTGGCAAGCCTGGCTGGCCTGGGAGTCCAGGTTCACCTATGGAGAAACAGAAGCTTTTTGGAAAAAGCCAAAGAAAGAAGCCAATAAGTATTGAAGACATGGTCAAATAAATTCCTCACATACCTGGAAGACCTACTTCACCATCTCTGCCTGGGTTACCAGGTAGGCCAGGCTTCCCTGGTTGGGTTATGGTCTGACCGGGATCGCCTTTAGGACCTAAAGAACAAGTGAGAATTAAGAGTGAATGAGAAGTGTTTGCTTGCCTAAAGATCTCCATTCATTAAAACAAAAAAGAAAGTATATATAATCTTTGGAAAATGCAAACTAACAAAAATACATAAGAAAAACAATCCTAGGAGTTCCCATCGTGGCACAGCAGAAACAAATCTGACTAGGAGCCATGAGGTTGCGGGTTCGATCCCTGGCCTCGCTCAGTGGGTTAAGGATTGGGCGTTGCCATGAGCTGTGGCATAGGTCGCACAGGCAGTTCAGATCCTGTGTTGCTGTGGCGTAGGCTGGCAGCTGTAGCTCCGATTAGACCCCTAACCTGGGAACCTCCATATGCTGAAGGTGCAGCCCTAAAAAGAGGGGGAAAAAAAAAAGAAAAACAATCCTATATATTTTTTCAAGGACAATACCAAACAGAAGGGTGAATTTCCAAGAGAAAAGCAGATGACAGTTTTAACCATGTCCATGAAGATGGTATCTATAAACATTTTTTAAAATTTATTTACTTTTGCTTTTTAGGGCCACACCTGTGAAATATGGAGGTTCCCAGGCTAGGGATTCAATCAGAACTGCAGCTACTGGTCTACACCACAGCCACAGCAATGTGGGATCTGACCATGTCTGCGACCTACACCACAGCTCATGGCAACACTGGATCCTTAACCCACTAAGTGAGGCCAGGGGTCAAACACTCATCCTCATGGATACTAGTGGGTTTGTTACTGCTGAGCCACAATGGCAATGCCAATAAAAATATTTTTAAATGTACATCGAAAGAAAAATATTTCATTTTGGTTAACTAATGGTACACTAATGGTACTTTATGGTTTTACTGTGCAAAGTCCAAGTGTGCCTACTTCTCATTAATTGAAATAAGAACTTGAAATAGGCTCAGGACAAAGATGGATTTCTTAAATATGATATAAAAACCACTAGCCATGAGAGAAAAGATTGATAAATTAACTACATTCAAATTGATATCTATTAAAGATACCAGATAGTGAAAATGGAAAGTTGTAGCAGATGAAAATTTTGCAAAATAAATAGCTAACAAAGAATGAATACACAGAAAAAATATATATGTTACTCTAAACAAATAAAAACAAATAATCCAACAGAAAAAAAATGGACAAAACACTTGAATAGACATTTTACAAATGGAAATTCAAATGGTCACTAAACATATGAAAGGTGCTAAATAGCAGTGCAATCAAAGAAATGTAAAATAAAACTTCCGCAAGATATATCACACTCAATAGATCGGCAAAAATGTAGAAGTATGAAAATACAAAATGTTTATGAGGATACAGAGCAACAAAAAATATCTAATACTGCTGGTGGGAGTATAAATTGGTAAAATTACTTAGTTTCGAATTATTACAAGATGTAGCTATTCTATGCCTCAAAAATGCTAATCTTCAGGAGTTCCTTGGTGGCCCAGTAGTTAAGAACTGAGCATTGTCACTGCTGTGGCTCAGGTTCAAGCCCTGGCCTGGGAACTTCCATATGCAGGGCCAAAAAAAGGCTAATCTTAAATATATACTGTAGCCCAGGGACTGGCAAAATTTTTCTGTTAAGGGCCAGACAGTGTACACACACACACACACACACACACACACACACACACACACACACACACACACACACACACGTGTTTCCTTGCTAAGGAGCTCTGAAAAGCCCAAATATAAACGGCCAGGGAAACACAACTCTCATGAAAGGAAGCCAAGAATGGCCAAAAGATAATACATTTCTGCTTTTAAGCACCAAACTAAAAACAAAACAACCACCATAAACTCACCTGGTAGTCCTGGCTGGCCTGGATTTCCTGCCACTCCTTGTATGCCTTTTTCACCTACTGGACCTGGAGGGCCAAAACCGATAGGGCCCATAGGCCCCCTATTTCCTGGGAGACCTGGCAAACCTGGGTTTCCAGGGGGGCCTCTTTCACCCTTAAAAGTAATTCCACCCTGAAAAGCAAAAGGTTTAATACAAAAACATGTAGATATAACAGCTATCTGTAGGTTGGTATTACTAAGTACAACTAGAGAAACGATACAGCCATAAATAGTGTGTTATGAGATAGTATGTGTGATTGCTCCACTTACTTATTCTTTCAACAAATATTTTTTGAGTTCCTACTATGTGCCAGGTGCTGGTGACACAGTGAAGAAAAAAAGAGGCCAAAATCTCTGCCTTCATGAAGCTTAAATTCTCATAAAAGTCAAGAAGTTTACCGTCTAGCCAATATTTTACTAAAAAAACATCAGTTTCTACCTAAATACCCTGGGCTGTTTGTTGTACTTTGTGTACTACTTTGTTGTACACAAAGTAAGGTTCTATTCATTTATCTTCAAACTTTAAGGTCTATGGCAATTTAACATAGCCATCTACACACAATAATCTAAAAGTTAAATATATATAAAAACCAAATTAGACTTTTGTTTTGCTTTGCTTTGTTTTGTCTTTTTGCCTTTTCTAGGGCCACACCCATGGCATATGGAGGTTCCCAGGCTAGGGGTTGAATCGGAGCTGTAGCCACCGGCCTACGCCAGAGCCACAGCAACGTGGGATCTGAGCCGCATCTGCAACCTACACCACAGCTCACGGCAATGCCGGATCCTTAACCCACTGAGAAAGCCCAGGGATTGAACCCACAACCCCATGGTTCCTAGTCGGATTCGTTAACCACTGCACCACGATGGGAACTCCTAAATTAGACTTTTGTCATTAAAGTCTAAATAAAACCAGACGAGGCTATGTGGGATAAGAGAAGGGGAACCTCACACTGACCCATAAGCATCCTAACCTCCTGCCCACCTATTCATAGCCAATATTACTCAATATAGTAATAGCTTAAGAAGAAGGAACTAATAAAACCACTGAGAGAAAGATAGAGTTGTTAAGAAACCCTACAGAGTCAATAACAATGTACCACTACTATATATAATCAGTTCTCTTTTTTTTTTTTTTTTTTTTTTGGTCTTTTTGCCTTTTCTAGAGCCACTTCCACAGCATATGGAGGTTCCCAGGCTAGGGGTCTCATCAGAGCTGTAGCCGCTGGCCTATGCTACAGCCACAGCAACACAGGATCCAATCCGCGCCTGTGACCTGCACCACAGCCCACGGCAACGCTGGATCCTTAACCCACTGAGCAAAGCCAGGGATCAAACCCGCAACCTCATGGTTCCTAGTCGGATTTGTTAACCACTGCGCCATGACGGGAACTCCACGTTCTTTTAAGCATCAATTGGATGTTCAACTCAGCATCAGGCCCATCCTGGGAAACACCACTAAGTAACAATCTGACGACATAAAATCCAGAATATCAAACCAACTCACAGGTTCTCCTTTGGGGCCAGGAAGCCCTGGCAATCCATCCTGCCCAGGGGTGCCAGGCAAACCAGGAAGCCCTGGAGCTCCCGGGGAACCCAAGTCTCCTTTTTCACCCTTCATTCCTGGAAAAGTGAGGATGTCACCAGGTTCACCTTTAGATCCAGGAAAGCCTGGAGCACCTGGAGCTCCTGGGATGCCCTGAGGGAGAAAAAGAAATAAAGAGGGTAAAAAGAAGAAAGAGAAAAAGAAAACCTGTTTCTTTTCTTCTAATATTTTCTCCAGTTTATCCCATTAACCCGTCCAATAACATTTAGTTCATAGAGCTATGAGTCAAGTGAGACATGTGAGTCGTAAGAGTGAAAGAATCAAATAAATCATAATTTAATATGAAAACTAAATTTCTTCTATGTATATACCCACAAATAAAAATCCAAGTGTAAATGGCTTTCTTCTACTTCTTTTATTCTATAATATATTCAAAACTTACTATTAATCCTTTGGGACCGGTTGCACCAGCGTGTCCTTTTTCACCCTTCTGTCCAGGGAAACCAAGGGATCCTAACACACAAACGTACAACACACACATACGCACAGTAACGTGAGCTTTAGGAGCGTGAACTCCTGACAAGCCTCATATAAAAATCAGCAAGGAAGGATGTCAAGTTTTAAATTAAGAATGTTACTCAATCCATTTAACAAGTCACATTTCAAGTTTCCTATTTTAAATTCTCAAGAGGAGGAAATCATCACTTCTTTGAGGTAAATCTAACATTTCATGTTGTATACAACATTGCATATTTAGGTATTTCCAATTCCAAAGCCTCTCAGAACTCACAGCCACCAAGTACTATGCCGAGAAGTGCTCAGGCTCCTATAACCACCCCCACTGCCAAGGGGAAAAGGAGATAAGTAAGGGCAAAGTCTGCATATCTTTCTCTCTTCTTAAACACTTTTTCTAGATCCCTATGAGTCCTTTCTTTGGTTTGTCACTCTCTAAAATTTGGTTAGTGAGAACCCGATTGGTGCTCATTGAGAAAACATCACTAAGCAATGGCTCTCTAAATGGGTTCCAGGACCAGTGACGTCAGCATCACTGGGGTATCAGTTAGAAATGCTAATTCTTGGGCTCTTGACCCTAGGTCTGCTGAATCAGAAATTCTGGGGATGGGAATCCAGCAATCTGTGTTTTAACAAGCCCTCCAAGTGATACTGACATACTCCCAAGTTTGAAAACCACTAGACTGGAGGTACAAGGTTAGACGGCCAACTTCCAAGGGCAGCTGTTAAGACATACTGAAAATCTGTTTCCAAGCACCAAATGAATTGGTTCCTTTGGCAACACACTAGACAGAAATGTAAGAGATCTGGTGTCAGTCCGCAGCCCTGACGGACCCAGACATAAAGTGTGACGTGAAGAGAATATTACATTGAGATCTCCTAAGAGGCAGCTGGGTAGAAGCATTGTGGGCCTGATGAATAACAAACGTGGTTCTGACTGGAAATGGGGAAGGAGGAGTCACATAGTGAAAGAGGAATATCGTAGATGTTTTTTAATTTTTTAAAACTAAAAGAGATAAAGAGGAGTATTGGCAGTTGGTTGCCAAACTCCAGCAGATGGCCTGGTCCTTAATGATAACATGTGATACATCCCAGGGACTAGAATCTCTGCCACTGGAAACCACACTCAGGAGCCATGCGTTACGAACATTTCTCCAGTTTTCTGAAAGAAGCCTGACTCTGTATAAGTCAGGTTCCTCACCATAAGGAGAATAAGGAAGATATTTTTCCTGAACCAATACTGTCAAAATGCTTTAATAAAAAATGTTGGTGACTTCAGGTACTGGAAACAAGAGCATGATCTATTTCATAGCAGAGAGTAACACACCATATTTCCTTATGTATGTATATGGGTGACTAGCTATAAAGTGAGAAATTGGCATCATTCTAACACTTTAAGCTCCCTAATATCTAGCCAAGAAAGATTTTTAAAGGTCGCTCTAGGTAGAAGGTTTTACCTGGGGGCCCTGGAAGACCTGGCAAACCAGGTTGACCTGGAGGCCCCGAAATACCAGTTCCAATACAGTTGAAGCAGGTGTCACCTTTGTCACCTAGAGAAAACCATAATAAAAAACAAACTTTATTCAAAGTGGTGCATATACCTTCTTGGGCTAGGTTCTAAAGAAGTTAGCACTAAGGGACAACATTCCTACCTAAGAGTGTAGTTAGAGAAGCCTTACATCTAGAATCCATTCATTTGATCAATATTTATTGAGTGCCTACTATGTGCAATGTTCTAGGTGTCTGTGAGACATGGGTAGCAAAACAGACAAAATCAATACGTTCATGGTACTCACATTCTAGCACTGGCTATACATAGGGATGGGTGGCAGCCTGCAATTTTAAATAGGGTGGTCAGGAGAGACCTCACTGAGAAGACAACATATCATAAAAAAAAAAAAAACCTTAAAGGACATGGTGTGTGCATAATGACTGTAGCGCAGCCCAGGCAGAATGAATAGCCACATCTGGCATAAAGAAGGAACATCAAGGAAACGAAATAGCTGGAACAGAGTAAGGAAGGGGAACCTGGCCAGACTGTTAACAGGTAGTAATGAGTGACACATCATAAAACAACACGCAAGCCAATGTAAGGACTGTGGCTTTTACTGTGAGTGAAATGAGAATCTGGGAGAAGAAATTAAACAGAAAAGCAACATGATATGAAAAGTTTAAAAAGGAAACCCAGGTTGTTGGGCTAAGAACACAACAGTGTAAACAGGGTAACCATGTAAGTGGCTAGAACAGCAAGAAATGAAGAGAGACGATAGCTCATTCCAGAGCAACAGCAAAGAAAATGATGAGAACTGGTTAGATTCTGGATATATCTGAAAGTAGAGCTAATGGGATTTTCCCATGGATATATATAGAATGGAAAAGAAGAGAGGACTCAAGGATGACTCCAAGATAGATCAAATATAAAAATACAAAAGGCAAAATGATAAAGCTTCTAGAAGAAAACAGAGGAACAGCATGAGGTCCTTGGGATAAGCAACTATTTCTATTTTTTTTTGGGGGGGGGGTCTTTTTGCTATTTCTTTGGGCCGCTCTCGCAGCATATGGAGGTTCCCAGGCTAAGGGTCGAATCGGAGCTGTAGCCACTGGCCTATGCCAGAGCCACAGCAACGCGGGATCCGAGCCGCGTCTGCAACCTACACCACAGCTCACGGCAACGCCGGATGGTTAACCCACTGAGCAAGGGCAGGGATCGAACCCGCAACCTCATGGTTCCTAGTGGGATTCGTTAACCACTGCGCCACGACGGGAACTCCAGCAACTATTTCTAAAGCAGAACATAAACAGCACTAACCATGAAAGAGGACATTAATAATTTGGCTTCCTTTAATTAAGAACGTCTGTTCAAGACAAGACACAAGTAAAAAAGCAAGGCACAGAATGAAAGAATATATTTGTGATACATATATCCAATGACCCAATTAAAAATAGAAAAAGATATGTAATTTAGAAAGAGAATGTACAAACTATAAGAGGGATCGGAGTTCTTGTCGTGGCGCAGCAGAAACTAATTCGACTGGGAACCATGGGGTTTCGGGTTTGATCCGTGGCCTTGCTCAGTAGGTTGGGGATTTGGTGTTGCTGTGAGCCCATGGCAACAGCTCTGATTGGACCCCTGGCCTGGAAGCCTCCATGTGCTGCAGGTGAGGCCCTAAAAAAAAAAAAAAAAAAAGGGTCAGCATCACTAAGTTGTATGGGAAATGGAAACTAAATCCTCTTTGTAAAATGGTTGGGTGATATTTATGGAAATAAACGCTACACCTGCCCTATAACCCAGTGATTCCATTCCCAGGTATGTATACAACAGAAATGAATGGTGGAAGTTTCCTTGTGGTGCAGTGGGTTAAGGATCTGGCGTTGCCACCCCTGTGGCGCAGGTTCGATCCCTGGCCCAGTAATTTCCACATGCCACAGGTATGGCCAAAAAAAAAAAAAAAAAACAAAGAAGAAGAAGAAATGAATGTTTTTGTCCTAAAAAAGATGTATAAGACTGTTCATAGCAGTTTTATTCATAATAGTCCCAGACCAAATGTCCATTAACATTAAAATTGATATTTAGGACTAATTATTCAATGAAATACCAAAGAGCAGTGAAAAAAATATTGCTACAAATGAAAATATGGATCTATCAAACAGATAGAATATTAAGCCAAAGACACCAGACAGAAAAGAGCCCAGACTGTATGATTCCATTTATACAAAGTTCAAGGTTAGGCAAGCTGTCTAACAGAAGCTCAAACAAGTAGTTCTCTTCAGGAGTGCTGACTAGGATGCACAAGAGTCTTCTAGAGTCCTGGAGAAGTTCTATATTTTGATTTAGATAGTAGTTACACAGGAGATGATAGGTATACATATAGAGAGATATACATATAAAGACAGAGTATAGGAGTTCCCGTCATGGCTCAGAGGTTATCGAACCCAACTAGTATCCATGAGGACGCAAGTTCAATCCCTGGCCTCACTCAGTGGGTTAAGGATCTGGCATTCCTGTGAGCTGTGGTGTAGGCTGCAGACACGGCTTGGATCCCATGTGGCCGTGGCGAAGGTCGGCAGCTACAGCTCTGATTGGACCCCTAGCCTGGGAACCTCCATATGCCACGAGTGAGGCCCTAAAAAGACAAAAAAAAAAAAAAAAGAGAGAGAGAGAGAGAGAGAGAGTATATATAGAAAGAGACATATCTCTGTCTATACTATCTATCTATCTATCTATCTATCTATCTATCTATCTATCTATCTATCTATCTATCTACCTACCTACCTACCTACCTACCTATCTATCTATCTATCTATCTATCTAAAATGTGTCAGGGAAGTACGAAGAAAAAGCGCAGTATATAATATATTGAAAACCAAGTAAGGGAAGTGTTTAAAGAATGGAAAAATTGCAGTTCTCTCGTGGTGCAGCAGGTTAAGGATCTGACGTAGTCACTGCAGTGTCTTGGGTCCCTGCTGTGGCATGGGTTCAATCCCTGTCCTGGGAACTTCCACATGCTGTAGGCATGGCCAAACAAACAAAAGAATGGGGAAAAAAGTCAAGTAAAAAAAAAAGGACTGAAACTTAACATTTGGATTAGCAGGGAATAGGCTGCTGGTGACCTGGATAAAAACAGCATCTATGGAGTGACGGGCCAGGGTGCTTTAGAGTATATTTAAGAGAAAATGAAAGGAGAGTATCTAGAGACAGTGAGGAGAAAATTCTTGAGGAGTTTTGCTGCAAATGGAAGCAGAGGAAGAGAGCAGTATCTGGCAGGGAAAGTAGGATTATGCTATTTTTTTAGATAAGTGGGGAAAGCATATTTGTATACTGCTGGGAATGATCCAGTAAAAGGGGAAAACTGCTGATATGAGAGAGACAAGGGTTTCTGGAATGAAATCTTTGGGGAAACAAGAGGGAATGGAATCTATTGTACAAGTAGAAGAACTCCTTTAGATAGGAGCAGTAACAGTAACAGGCAGGAAGGCAGGATATATGGACACAGAGGCAAAGAGATGGGTAAATGTGGTCCTGGCAATTTCAGAGTTCTCTCATTATTGCCCCAGGTTGATGGTCAGTGGAGGAGGAAGCAAAGTTAGAATATAAAAACGAGAATGGAAAAGGAGGTGTTAGAAGCTTCAAGAGAGAAGAGAAGGTGCCGGCTCAGAAGAGATGATAATTTGGAATAACCAGGGCTAGGCTTTTGTTCCAAGTTTGAGTACAATGGCATGAGAGGAGGGCAAAGGAGTCAAGAGTTTTTGCATGAGACTGAGTATAATGATTGATCATGGAATTTAAGCTGGCTTAAGAGAAAAGAAAGGACATCGAAAGGTTGAGGGATCGTCAAAGCTGGTAGGCTTCCATGAGTCTGAAGGAATGTTGGAGTCAGGTTATTAGAGGCAGTGAGCTAGAAAGACAGGGTATAGTTGTCAGAAAATTGTATGGAGGAAATCAAGATTTATGGAAGTGTGCATTATTGGTAATGGATGGTCCTGGGGTATGACCATGGGAGTGAGTGGCTGAAGCAGGGTGGGAGAAACAGGGGATTTGCTGCTGATTTGAAAGAATGAATGAATGGATACAGGAATCAAACCTTTCACTCCTTGTTCTCCTTGGAGTCCTCTATCACCCGGAGATCCTGGAGGGCCAGGAGGGCCTGCTTCACACAGTTCATCACCTGAGATAAGACAGAGCAAGAAGAGCAAGCCAATTGTAAAGTAGCTGGAATACTCAGCCAAAAGAAAGCCTGATAGGTTGGGGGGGGGGAGATCCATCTTCACGTTATTTCTCTGCAGCAATACACCTATATATAAGCAAAAGGAAAATATAATATTGGTGATAATTTGAAGAGCAAATTTAAATTTCAAAGAATCACCCAAAATCAAAAGTGGAAGCAGCAGTAGAATCTCTTTGGTATCAGAAACACAAAGAATGAGGCCAAACTCCAGCTAGATCCACTGATAAATAAAAACAAAATATAAAACCACAATGGAACTTAACAGGAGAAAAGTATAGCTTACCCGGAGGGACGTGAGGGCCAGGAGGGCCAGGAGGTCCTGGGAGGCCAGGAGCCCCAGGCTGTCCATCGAGTCCAGGAGAGCCAGGGATGGAAATTCCAGGTGGACCTTCATCACCTTTCTGGCCCCTTTCCCCAGGAAAGCCAGGGGGTCCAGGAGGACCCATAACTGCAGTCCCTAAGATAAAAACAAATACCCATTTAAGTGATAAAAATGATATTATTTTAGACACATTAGTTTGGGTCTCAATGAGATATCATATAATGATAAGATCATCCTTTAACATATAATGCCAGTTATGTTCCTATTTTTTTCCGTAAGAATCAACTTCTGGAGAGAAAGTTCCAATAATGTAAGCATCAGTTTCAGTGTAAGAAAGTAGCTTATAGAGACTCTCTTGTGGCACAGTGGGATAAGAATCCCATTCTCAGTGCAGCATCTTGAGTCACTACTGTGGCACAGGTTTGATCCTTGGCCTGGGAACTTTGACATGCTGCAGGTGTAGCCAAAAAAATAGAGTAGCTTTATTAGTTTTGCAAATGTCCTAATAACTAACTCTCTACTTACTCTTATCTGATACCATGATATTTTAATGTCAGAAATGCTAGAAAGCCATGGGCAGGAGAAAAAGAGGCATCTCAAAGTTTCTGGACATTCTTCTTTTCCACCACCTGGTCTTGCACCATTAACAATGATAAGGAAAATATTCACTACACTTACAAATTTACTCTTCTAGGAGTTCCCGTCGTGGCTCAGTGGTTAACGCATTAGACTAGGAACCATGAGGTTGTGGGTTCGATCCCTGACATTGCTCAGTGGGTAAAGGATCTGGCGTTGCTGTGAGCTGTGGTGTAGGTCACAGATGTGGCTCAGGTCTGATGTTTTTGTGGCTGTAGTGTAGCTCACAGACGTGGCTCCAATCCCTCATTGCTGTGGCTCTGGCGTAGGCCGGCAGCTGTAGCTCTGATTAGACCCCTAACCTGGGAACCTCCATAGGCCGCGGGTGCAGCCGTAGAAAAGACAAAAAGACAAAACAAAACAAAACAAAAAACAAATTTGCTCTTCTAAGTGAATTTCAGAATCAGCTTGTCAGTTTCTTTTTTAAAAAACATTTGAATTTTGAATGAGATTAATCTGAATTTATCAATTAAATTTTGGTAGAATTGCCTATATGTAATATTGAGTTCTCACATAAGTAATAACTGAGTTGTCACACCAAGTAATAATTAAATACCTTACCATTTACTATTTTTATATTATTTAATAGTATTTTATAAAATTATGCAAAGAGGTCTTACATATCTTTCATTGGGTTTATTCATAGGTAGATTGGATTGCTAATGTGAATATTGCCATCATTACTGTTAACTGGATTTTCTTCTCTTGTATGTTTAATTATTTTATTGTTGATTTAAAGGAAGGTAAATTATTTAAGTTTGCAGTTCGTAGCTGGCTACCTTGCAAAAGTTCTAAATTGTGGTAATCTGTCATTTGATTCTTTTAGGTTCTCTGGGTAGATTATCACGTGGCTTGTGAATAACTGAAATCCGTAGGGTTTTTAAATTCCATCCATACACCTCTTTTTTCTTCCAGCTGCAGTACTGGCTGGGGTCTTCTAAGAACAGACAGAATTGCTTATTGTGAGTATCTTTATCTGATTTTTAACTTGAATGAGAATGCCCCTGATGTTCTGATACAAAGTATGACATTTCCTGCACAATCCTGTACCTCCTATATGAAATGGAGCTTCATCAAGTTAAGGTAATTCCCTTCTAATCTTAGTTTAGGCATTTTTTTCCTTTTAAAAGTGAATTGACTGTTTTCACTGCATCTGTTGACCTATTCTTTTTTAATATGTCAGTGTAGTCAATTACAGTAATGTTGAACTATCCTTGCAATCTTAGGGTGAAATCTACTTGGTTATAGTATCATATTATTTAATATACTTCTGGATTGATGTGATATTTTATTTGCTACTTCTACATTCATAAATGATACTGAACTATAACTATTGCCAATGTATGTACTTAGTGGCTTGGTATCAATACTGTTTAGTTGATTTCCTTTTTAAATAATGTTCTGAAACAAGTTTATAAATTATGAGAATTACCTGCTCAAGAACTTTGTAGAATTCATTCATAAAACTCTACAAAACTACCCACAAGGAGTTCCTGATGTGGCTCAGTAGATTAAGAACCTGACCAGTATCCATGAGGATGTGGGCCCGATCCCTGGCCCTGTTCAGTGGGTTAAGGATTTGGTGTTGCCATGAGTAAGTATAGGTTGACGACGTGGTTGAATCCCGCAGCTGCAGCTCCGATTCAACCCCTAGCCTGGGAACTGTCATATGCTGCAGGTGCAGCCTTAAGAAGACAGAAATAAATAAATAAATAAATGAATAAATAAAAGCAAATAAATACAACCACCCACAAAACCAGTGCTTTTTCATGGAGACCTTCAACATTTCAAATCATGGAGATGATGGTAGCGGATCTCCTTAGGTTTCCTACTTTCTCGGAAAAATTTTATTAATTTATATTTTCTGTTTCACAAGGAATGTGTATTTCATCTAGAATTTTAAATATGTTGATATATTTTTATAGTTTTGTAATTTAAATTTTTAATTGTATTTATGGTAATAATTTTTCTTTACTGATTTTATTTGTGCCTTCTCTTGCCTTTATCATATTTTATTTTTATTTTTACCTTTTGCAAGTTTTTCCTTCTATTTTGTTTGTGCTTATTTTATCATATTTTAGTCTTTTGTCTTTTGAGGGCTGCACCTGCGGCATATGGAGGTTCCCAGGCTAGGGGTCCAATCGCAGCTGTAGCCGCCAGCCTACACCACAGCCCCAGTAACTCGGGATCCGAGCCGTGTCTGTGACCTACACCACAGCTCACAGCAACACCGGATCCTTAACCCACTGAGCGAGGCCAGGGATTGAACCCGCAACCTCATGGTTCCTAGTCGGATTCGTTTCTGCTGTGCCACGATAGGTACTCCTTATTTTATTTTTTATTATTTTCTAAACTTAGTTCATTTATTTTTAGTATCTTTAAATTTGTGATAAATTAAAGGTTATGACTTGGCTATATTTAATGAACTTTGATATGAGGTTGTTCAGAATTTAGTAGCTTATCCTCTTCATTTCTGAATCCTCTTTACCCCTAGAGTTATTTACAAATATGCATTTTAATATAAAAATATTTGGTGCTTTTTATTGTTAATTTCTAACTTAATTTCATTGTGGTCACAGAGTATGGGCTGTATATAATTTTAAAAGATTTTTTCTCAAGGGAACCCTCCTGCACTGTTGGTGGGAATGGAATCTGGTACAGCCACTATGGAGAACAGTTTGGAGATACCTTAGAAATCTATACATAGAACTTCCATATGACCCTGCAATCCCACTCTTGGGCATCTATCTGGACAAAACTCTACTTAAAAGAGACACATGCACCCGCATGTTCATTGCAGCACTATTCACAATAGCCAGGACAGATAGTCCATTGACAGATGATTGGATTCAGAAGATGTGGTATATATACACAATGGAATACTACTCAGCCATAAAAAAGAATGACATAATGCCATTTGCAGCAACATGGATGGAACTAGAGACTCTCATACTGAGTGAAATGAGCCAGAAAGACAAAGACAAATACCATATGATATCACTTATAACTGGAATCTAATATCCAGCACAAATGAACATCTCCTTAGAAAAGAAAATCATGGACTTGGAGAAAAGACTTGTGGCTGCCTGATGGGAGGGGGAGGGAGTGGGAGGGATCGGGAGCTTGGGCTTATCAGACACAACTTAGAATAGATTTACAAGGAGTCCTGCTGAATAGCATTGAGAACTTTGTCTAGATACTCATGTTGCAACAGAACAAAGGGTGGGGAAAAAATGTAATTGTAATGTATACATGTAAGGATAACTTGATCCCCTTGCTGTACAGTGGGAAAATAAAAAAAAAAATTTTTTTCTCGTTTAATAGTGTCAATCTCCATAACTGTTTCATGTGCGTTTGAAAAGAATGTACATGGCATTCCCGTCGTGGCTCAGTGGTTAACGAATCTGACTGGGAACTATAAGGTTGTGGGTTCAATCCCTGGCCTCGCTCAGTGGGTTAAAGATCTGGCATTGCCATGAGCTGTGGTGTAGGTCACAGATGAGGGTTTGGATCCCGCATTGCTGTGGCTCTGGTGTGGGCCAGCAGCTACAGCTCCAATAGACCCCTAGCCTGGGAACCTCCAGGTGCAGCCCTAGAAAAGACAAAAAGACAAAAAAATAAAAATAAAAAAAATAAATAGAAAAGAATGTACACCCTCTGTGGCACAAAAAGGTTTTCTCGCTCCCACGTAAATACAGCTCAATTGTGTTGCTCAAATCACTTATATTCTTATTTGTTTTCATCTACTTGATATGTTGGGGATTTGCCAAATCATCTCTTATAATTTGTCAGTTTTCACTTTCAATATTTAAAGTGATATTTTTAGATGCATAAGTTTCAGGACTTTTATATCATTGTGGTATAACTTGTCTATCCATATGAATATGTCTTTTAATGCACTTTTTGCACTGAATTCTATTTCATACTATATTGGAATTGCTAAACCAGCTTTCCTTTTGTTTGCATTTGTTTAATATCTTTCCGTTACTTTATTTTCAAATTTTCTATGTCCTTTTACTTTAGATATGTCTAATGCACACAGAATATAAATATTTTTCTTCCAATTTTATTTTTGCCTTTGTATTTTAATCAGTCTTTAGTCCTTTTCACACTTATTGGAGCTACTGATTCATTTTTAACTTCTTGTCATTTATTTTTTCTTTTTTTAAATTAAGGTGTAGTTGGAGTTCCCATCGTGGCTCAGTGGTTAACGAACCCAACTAGCATCCTTGAGGACACAGGTTCGCTCCCTGGCCTTGCTCAGTGAGTTAAGGATCTGGCATTGCCGTGAGCGGTGGTATAGGTCGCAGACGTGGCTCAGATCCTGTATTGCCGCAGCTCTGGCGCAGGCCAGCAGTGAACAGCTCCTATTCGACTCCTAGCCTGGGAACCTCCATATGCCACTGGTGTGGCCCTAAAAGACCAAAAAAAAAAAAAAGAGAGAGAGAGAGAGAAGAAAAAATTTAAGGTATAGTTGATTTACAATGTTGTGTCCATTTCTGTTATACAATAAAGTGACCTAGTCATACAAATATATATATATATATTAATATTATTTTCCATCCTGGTCTATCACAGGTCATTGGATCTAGGTCCCTGTGCTGTACAGTAGGACCTCATTGCTTATCCATTCTAAATGTAATAGTTTGTATCGACCAACTCCAAACTCCTCCTCCATCCCACTCCCTCTCACCTCCACCTTGGCAACCACAAGTCTCTGTATCTGTTTTGTCCCAACCCTAATTTGTATCACATAGGTCAAGACTTTTGGTCATCTTTCCTCAATGAGTGTATAAGTTACGTATTTTATTTCTATTACTTTCTAGTGGTTACTATTACAAATTTAACCTATGTATTTACACCTACATTTTTCTAATAACTTACAGAGTTAATATTTATATTCTTCCCCTCTAGCAAGACAAAAAAAACCTTCTCATTCACTTCCTCTATTCTTGATGTACCTCCACATCCTATGTTTGCAATGTGTAAAATTATAGTTCCATTTTGTTAATTAAAATACTTGTTTTTTCAATGATCAATACTTATTTAGACGTAAAACAGTTTATTAATATCTTTCCTAACCATTGCTTCTTGTATCTTACCCACCCCTCAACAACTTCATCCTGAATTCACTTCCTTCTTCTTAGAATAAAATCTCTGGTAACTATCTCAGAGAAGATCTGAAGGCAGTAAACTTTTTAAGTATCCCATCTTCACGCTAGGATGATAGTTTGATGTAATATAAAATCTCAAATTCATAGTTATTTTTCCTATTACTTTGAAAATGTGCTCCATTATCTTCCTCTGACTCTCACTGCTTTGTAGGTGATCTGCCTTTGCTCTCGGATAGTTTTTAAGAATTTCTTTTTATCCTTAAATACGAAAATGCCCCTACAATGCGTCTAGTTATCTATTTTTGTATTAGTATTATTTTCCTTTTGCTTAGCAATTCATAAGTCTTTTCATAGGGAATCATGTCTTTTTTTAATAGACATAAATTCTTATTAATTTCTGTCCTATTCTCTCCTCCTTAAACTTCTTCATGTTGGATTTGGGGACGTCTAGGTTTATCCTTTCTAGGTCTTCAATTTTATTTCATGCTATCCAACCCTTTAACTTTTTTGCTATATCCTTGGAGAATTCCTTATCTCAATTTCCCAGACACAGTATGTGTTTAGTCTACTATCTTGAAATGAGAAATCCAAAGTGCGTATTTAGAGCAAAATGAGATCCACAATTTATTCTCTCTCTCCTTGGGAGGAACACTCACTGGATGTCACTCATCTCATGATGTTCACAATTCAAGAGCCAAACATTTTTGAAGGGAAAGTAACAATAAGTTATTAAACACATACTTGTGACAGATACTGTATGAGATCTTTTTTCAAATTTTACATAAATCCGTACTATTACCTCCTTCAGAGAACATCGAAATAAACATGCTAAACAAGGAAAGTGCTCCATTTGTGGCCAAATGACAAATGCTTTACTATACTGTGTATCTTCAAGAAGGGAAGGGTAGAAAACTCAGTATCAAGCTCCAAGAATTTACTGCACAGCAAAATCATCATGGGGATTTCTAGGTAGATATTTCTACAATTCTATGTGGACAGGGCTGTTTTCTATTTAAAAATGCACGCACTCTTACATAACTAGGCATTGTTAGCACAATGTTCCCTTCCATAGCAGCATGAAAAATACAATGATTAATTTGGGGGCCACAGTAATGTTTGGTGGAATTTATCAAAAACAAAAGGTAGAAATGATGGGTTTTTTTTTTTTTAGGACAAAAGGTCACTATTCAAGTAATTCATACTTTTCTTAAACAAAGGACAGGTGAGCATGGCTCCAGTAAAGAGTTAAGAAGTTTCTGTCAATTAAAAAATACTCATGTCTCCTACTGACATGCTCACCCTGGAACTAGTATGATAATACTACTCATGGATTAGTAAAGACACTCTAAATACAAGGGCATTAAGTACAGTCTCTTTTACCTGGAGGTCCAGGAAGGCCAGGGGGACCCTGTATTCCAGGAAATCCTCGCTCTCCTTTTTCTCCAGGCAAGCCAGGTAACCCAATATTTCCTTTTTCTCCTATAGTTACACCAGGCCTAGGAATTACCTTTATTATGAAAGAGAAAAAAAATGAAAGAATTCAAACAGGAAGAGACTTGTTCTGAAAATAACCTAGCAGCTACATATGACTACAATGCCATCATTTTTCACAAAGAGTTCGGATGCAAAATTATCAAGACTTCTAACGTAGATTATGAGTCACATCCTATATCACTTCCATTCTTCAACAGATTAGAAAATGCGTAATGCCAGTACTAATATCACCAGCCTCCTTGAGCCCCAGGCTTACAGAGCTAGACTTGTTTGATGTCCCTTATCTTATATATTTCACATTCAATTCATTCTAATCTCCTAAAGCTGATAATTCTTAACTAAAAATGAGGCATAACTCTCCAGGCGTCCCCTTGTGGTTCATTGGGTTAAGGATCTCACTGCTGTGGCCTGATTTCAATCCCTGGCCCAGAGAACTTCCACATGCGGTAGGCATGGCCAAAAAAAAAAAAAAAAAAAAAAAGTCTCTCCAATTTGTCCCCTTCTATTCTGTGGCAATAGCCACTATCCTTATGTCACACCTGGACTAACAGAAGTGACTCTCGGCTCGTCCCCTTGAATCCAAATCTTCTACCAGCACACACAGTTCCTCAAAAACCAATTTTTTTAGTTATCCTGTTTAAGGACTGTTCACTACTTCTTACTTTATCTGATGTCACTTTTAACCCTGAACTCGGCCAAGTCCTTTCTCACTCCCAATACCTCTCTCGCCTGTTTCATGTCCTGTTATTTCTAGCAATGACTTTTTAGGACGGTAAGGTCTGATTATAACCACTTCACGCATGTAGCACATTCTTGTCTTTGCCTTTGACTATGCATTCCAAACATGTATAATGCTTTCCCCCCAGTCTTTGTCAACCCACACTGCTTTCTTCTAAAAAAAGCAAGTATCAATATATGAGCTCGCTATGGACAAAAATCATTAAATTCATGTTATTCAAACATCTGAACATACGGTTTTATGGCACTTGCCCCTTTGCAGCTTCAGTGCAGTCTAAAGCCAAATGTCTTAACAGATTTCAATGAAAAGAAACCCACTATGTCAATTGCAACGGTGACATTTTATTTTTAATAACAATGAAAATGTATTTGACTAAAATTTCATGGGGAATGCAAACAGGACAGAAAAATTTGTAAACCCCTCAAGTATTCTTTTACAGAGCAGGTCCCTACATTTGTTATTAAGAGCTCCTAGGAAGCACACACTCAGGGAAGAAAGAGGTGTGAATCAGACAATTACAAATTGAGAAAACCTATTAAGACCAAATCCATCTTTCCCCTGAGCTCTCCAGGGGAAGGGACCAATCCCGAGTTCCCCAACAGTTTCCTTTTTTTTTGAATCTTTGTAAGCAACACTTGCACCACCTGCTGGTTACTTGAGAAATGATTTGGCAATCATGATGTAAAAAACGCGATGCCATAATTTTGGACCTTTATTTTGGAAAAGTAACATACAGGCAGAACAATACAAAGACTCTGAGTTCAACAGCACTGAAGTTTTTAAATGTAAAGGCTTTTAGGCCAGTAGAAGTTGATAATGACTTAGAATTTTGTGTTCTATGAGGAAAAGGTACAGAGTACATAATTAAGGCACAAAAATTCAGATGTATTAATAAATGTAATAAATTAAAATATACAAAAACTTACAAGTCCAGGAGGCCCAGTTGGGCCAGTGTCACCTTTTTGGCCCTGTTCAAGACAATTGTAAAGTAGATTAGTAGAAATCAATTTCCTCAAAAATATAACAGGTAATTAAGCTTCATAAAGACCCCAAAATCCATAATAAAATATCTCAAGGAGACATACAAAATGAGGTAGTGAAACTGTACTCTAGCTAAGCCTAGGAACTGATGACTCAGATGTACAAGCTATATGATGTTCACCAAATCAATTTAACTTCTCTGCCTTATATATAGATCAGACGTCTATGGTATTTCTAGCTGTAACATTCTTAGATTTTAAAATTCCTATCTTCCAGCAAACTATCCTCTATAAAGAAGATGCCAAATTTAAAAACTGGTATCGCCAGAATCAGCTAAAACCATTATTATTATTATTATTTTGTTGCTGTTTTTATACTTAGCCATGTTCCTTTTCAAAAAAGCTGTCAAAGACCTAAATTTAGTGTCATTTCCATTAGTGACAGATATTTAAGAGCTGACAGACTTAACTATCATCAGGAAAAGCTAATAAATCATAATTCCTTTTGTGATTTTGCTCTTAAGATTCTAATGAAAGACAATTCAGAAAAAGCTGTTACCCTTAACCAGTAGTTACAACAGCTGTCTCTCTCACACCTCTCGTCTCATTATAGACTTGGTCATTAAACTCTTTCATCTATCTGTAAGCTCCTTTTAGTTTAAGGAAATAATCTGTCCTATAACTTTACTTACAACTAGCAAAACAAAATTCTATTCTCTGAGTGTTTATTATCTTCCTTTATTCTAGCTATGCCTCTCGAGCCAAGCTAGAACTTGGATCTAGTTTAGAGACAAAACGTATTTAAAACATGTGCCCTCTAGGTACATTCGAGTTTGAGACGCCTTTCCTCCTTGCCTACAAAACCAAGCTTTTTAGTTTGGGTTCTCATAGAAAGCAATTAAAGACCAGAGAGATTGGAAAACTGAATATTTTGTGAGCTGCTACAAACCGGGGAACTGTGTGCTTCATATATTCTTTCAAAGTCACTTTTAAAAGAGGGAACTAAATAAATGACTTCAGTCAGGCTGCATGGCCAAATGAGAAAAAAAACAAAACAAAACAACAAAGAGTCAGCCACAGGCTTCCAGACAGTAATTGCATAGAGAATGGAAATGTTTAGTGGAGACATTCTAAATTCACAGCTATAAGCCTTTTTAGTATGAGGACCTCACTAAAATAGTGCTGAATCCTCTTTCTGGAGAACAAAAGTTTTGCAGATACAAGCTCGAAAGCAAAGGCACCAGCTTTTCCCACTGGTAATGCTAAAGTTAAACAATGCTCTGTGTATTTCCACCACAAGGACTGTGATTTAGGATAATGAATGAAAACTTAGAGGAACTAGTATAAAACAAAAGGGAGTCATGCTAAAAGATAAGATTTAAAAGGTATGTTTTGAATACAAAAGCTAGTCACTCAGAATTTTCCACTTACACCTCAAAATTGGGCAAGAAAGGGACTATGGTAACTAGACTAAAAACAGTCAAGTCAGGAGTTCCCGTTGTGGTGCAGTGGTTAACGAATCCAACTAGGAACCATGAGGTTGAGGGTTCGATCCCTGGCCTTGCTCAGTGGGTTAAGGATCCAGCGTTGCTGTGAGCTGTGGTGTAGGTTGCAGACGCAGCTCAGATCCCATGTTGCTGTGGCTCTGGCGTGGGCCAGCGGCTACAGCTCCGATTCGACCCCTAGCCTGGGAACCCCCATATGCTGAGGGAGCGGCCCAAGAAATGGCAAAAAGACAAACAAAACAAAAAAACAGTCACGTCAAAATATTAAAATGCTTACCTTTTCTCCATCCCTTCCTGGTGCACCGGGGTAACCTCGATCACCAGGCAAACCCTTTAAAACACAGAGCGACATCAGTAAAAATGGTGGAGTAAGGACCCCCCAAAATCCTCTCCTCCACTAAAGCAACAAGGATACTGGGAGAAATGGTCAGAGTCATCCTTTTTAGAATTCTAGACATGAAGGAAAGACTTGCAGCAATTTGGAAAGTGTTCCTTGGTGTGAAAAAAAAAAAGATTGTATCTTGGTAAGAACATAGAGGTTTGTGGCAGCTCTATTCCCATTATCCTTCCTTCCTCAGCTCTGCAGCAGCCTGGAAAACCAAGAGCTCACGACCAAGGTAAAAAGCAGCAGCATTGCAGCTGGAAGGGAAAGAACCAGGGTGACGTTTGTTTGAACAAACTTCATTCCCAGAGAACTGTCATTTTTGACCTAGCTAGTGGTTTCCCAAAAGATCCCACTTTCAAGACGATCTTTATTTGACCTAATTTTAGTTCTCCCAGTGCAGAGGAAAGCCTTTTCCCTAGGAATATCTGTCAAAAACAATCAGAGGTAATCGCTGAACATCATGGTTGCCTAAATCGTTGTTCCATAAGCAGCCAGTGACTGAATCCCTGAATCTAACCCCTCATAGACCATTTTACATGTTTAAGCCATTGGTGAATCTAGAGCTTGTAAGCTGAGGACTTCCTCTTTAGCAAAAGCATCTGGAAACCAATTTATCTGATTTAATTAATTCCAACTTCCAGTCTCGTTAAGAATGCTCCAGAAGAGTCTCCAAATTCATCAAATTTTCTATCTGTCCTTGAAAACTTCTTTTAACATCTATAGTGGATACTCTTGATACTGTGGCTGCTCGAAATAATGTTCTTGGACATTATTGTAATTTTCATTTTCATTTCACTAATGTAATTTTCATTTTCCTCTTTGGGGGGGTGCTAATTAGAATCATGTGTCAAAAATTGTACTAAAAAATGTGTGTTCACACAAAAAAATGGTGTCTGAATGTTTTTAGTGGCTTATGCATGATGGTTCAAACCAGAAACAATAAAATATCCTTCAATGGGTAAATTCATAAACAAACCTTGGTACATCTACACAAGCAAATACTGGTCAGCAATCAAAAGTGGATAAACTACTACTAATATACAGCACAATGTATTATACTATGAGAGAGAATTCTGATTCAAAAAGCTAAATATAATATGACTCTATATGATACTCTAGAATAGGCAATATTATAGGGATGGAGAAGAGATCAGTTGTTTCCAGAGGCTTTGGGTCAGGGTGAAGGGTACAGAATAACTAGAAAACATCACAATCAAATTTCTGAGGGTGATTGGAAAAATGTTTGCTGATGGAGATGGTTATATAACTATATGTGTTTGTCCAAACACACAGAACTGTACAGTCAAAATGGTTTATTTTACTGTACATAAATTATCTCAATAAATACGACTTAAAATCTGTCTTACAAAACAGAGGAATTGCAAATTCATATTCAAAAGACAAATAAAGAATAATTTCCATTCAACTATTTCCAAACCTAAGCCTTTTTGCCATCCTGCTTCTTTATCAACATGTACAAATGTCATTTGTTTTTGTTTTTGTTTTTTTTTTTTTGCAGTAGTGGATGGACTTTAAATACTCACTGGAATTCCTGGTTGGCCACTCTCTCCATCTTTGCCTGGTTTACCCTATAAGAGTCAAAGAAATATACGAATAGAAATTTGTTATTTAGAAGTATAAGGTTAAAAAATATAATAAGCTTTTTTTTCCTGCCTTAGACTCTATGAAGTAGACTTTTTGGATTTCAATGTTATAAGAAATAAATGAATATGTCAGTCATGACATTTTGAGGCAATGAAAGCAGGAATTAAGATGAAAGAACAAAATTATATGCAGGCACCCACGTGCACACACATGTAAACTTAGTTTTGCAAAGAGTACTGGTAGCCATAACACTTACTCTTTTGCCAGGCTCTCCTTGCTCACCCTTCTCACCTTTCACACCACCTGGAGGACCCTGTATACACAAAAGTAAATTTACAATGGTTCATGGAGTACTACGCATCAATATCAATTTACAGTAAATGATAATGAAAAAAAAATTGAGGTTACTTACCGGAGGACCACGTATCCCTGGAGGTCCAGGAGGCCCCCGGTCACCAGGAAGGCCCTATGCAGTAGCAGAGGAAAGGAAAGCAGTATTAATATTGTTAGTACTAGAGCTACATAGGAACACTTTTTTTGTTTTTAATTTTATGGCCACACCCACGGTTTATGGAAGTTCCCGGACTAGGGATTGAATCTGAACCACAGTTGCAACAACGCCAGATCCTTTTAACCCACCACGCCAAGCCAGGGATCAAACCTGCACCTCTGCAGCGACCCAAGCTGCTGGAGTCAGAACATTAACCCACTGCGCAAGAGCGGGAGCTCCAGGAACACTTTCTTTTTGATAGGCAAGAAATAGATTTATTAAGATAGGATGCTTGTGAGGGATACAAGCAGGCAGGCAAAGAAACTCTGGAAAAGTCTTTTCTTTTTCTCTTTTTTTCTTTTCTTTTTTCTTTTTCTTTTTCTTTTTTTTTTTTTTTTTTTTTTTTTTGACCACATCCACAGCACAGTTCCAGGGCCAGAGACTGAACCCAGGCCACAGCTGAGACCGAAATGCCAGGAACACTTTTAACAAGCTGAACTATAGATTCATTTAATATAACCAAAGATAACAGGATGTTGAAATCTACTAGACAAAAGATTCTAGAGCCATCTTTGCTCATTTCAGTTAATTTTTAGTGTTACGTATGAGCCAAGACTTGAGATAAATAACAAGAAAATAATTAATGTAATAATGATATGTATTCTTATATTTTATAAAAATCAGGAGAACTTAAAACTAGGAAACTGGGGGGGCTATATAACACACATACATTTTGGCAGAGAATTAAATAGCTTAATCCATATTGATGGTAGAGTTTCAAAAGAATTTGTCCTTTATGCTTAACTTTTTTATTAGCAGTTAAGTGAAACAACTTTGCACACACTCTGTTGATGGGTGAGCCACTCTTCTATAAAAGGCATATTTGATCCCCTCATCTATTCAAGTAGAAGCAACATATCCTATAATGAATTCTAAACACAACAAGGTTTTATAGGGCAGTAACATCTTTTCCCTTGCATATCAGTGAAATGTAGAGAATACAGTCATCTAAAGCAACGACAATCTACCTTACCATGACTGAATTTTGTACATGAAGACATTATTCATAATAACCCAAAATGGAAACAATCCAAATGTCCATCGACTGACAAATTAATAAACAAAATGTGTAATATACACACAAAGGAATATTATTCAGCTATGAAAAGGAATGGAGTACTGATACATGGCCACGATATGGATGAACTTGAAAATACACAAAAATGTATAAAAGAAACTAGACAGAGAGGACCATAGATCGTATGATTCCACTTATATAAAATGTCCCAAATAGGCAAATCTACAGAGCGAAAAATTAGATTAGTGGTTTCTAGGGCTCAAGAGTTTGAGGAGAAATGGGGAGTGACAACTAATAGGTATTGAGTTTAGCTGGAAGGGGCTCATGAGAATGTTCTAAAATTAGATTATAGTGATGGTTTCACTACCTTGTGAATATACTAAAAAATGTATACTTTAATGGGTGAACTGTATGCTATGTAAAGTATATCTCAATAAAGCTATTTAAAAAATTATCTCAAATCCTTGTTTTTTTAAAAAATACTTTCACATATACCCATATCCCAGCTTGAAATGCGTTTTAGTGGCATATGCCACTTTCACAGCAAGATGTTCGTTGATTTCCTTTCTACATACTCACCTGATCTCCTTTCTGAAACTCTACATCGATTGGTCTTTTCTGTTCGCTAATCTGCCCAGGTGGCCCAGGGGGGCCCTGAAGACCTTGCTCACCCTGTTTGCAAGATAAAATTTAAAAATGACATTTCATAGTTTACACAGACAATAACATAACAATATGAGGAGCTAAGTCGGTTGCAAGAAGCAAAAAAGACAAGTTCAAATGACTATGAAAGGAAAAGAATGGAGAGCTGAATAATCAACTTTTTTTTTTCTTTACTCACCTTTTCACCCTTGGGTCCCTGGAAATTTAAGCCCATGTTCCCCTGAAGAGAGAGATTTCAGTTTAAAACCTCATTGACAATATCAAAAAGAATCTACACCAAATAAAAGACGTACAGAAAAATAAAATTACCTTTGGTCCTGGAAGTCCTGGCGGGCCAGGAGGGCCCTAAGAATAAAAGACACAGAGCAGGAAAACATTGTATTAATTCGTGTATTAAAAAGATGATTTGAATTCATAAAAAGAGAGCACTGAAAAAGACCTTCAAAGTAATTTCGTTTTTTTCTCATTGCTTTCTAGACAGAGATACACATTTAAGTGAATTTAAACGAACTAGGTGATTGTGGAAACTCCTTGGGACAGGCTACAAGTGGGCGGGAGAAGCATAAGGATGGGCAGAGGCAGAGGGGTAACACTCGTGCCAAAAAGTAATAGATAAACTAATCTCAACAAACATCAAATTTGTCATATCAGAATTATAGGTTAAATTTAGGTACTATAAGACAATCAACTGTCTAGTTCTAAAAGGGATATGTTTACTTTTTTAGTCCAGTTTTATTTTATATGATCTTTGTATATTTAAGAAAGTTTCAAGGTTTGAAAAGTTAAATTGGCCTTTGTCTGCCCACGTATCACCACTTCTTGATCTCAACGAATCTATTTATTTACATATTATACTTTGATGGCATTTCTAAAACTTCACTTCACCTGTTGAATCAGGGTTAATTACAGGGACATTCAGAAGTGCACAGTGAATTGGTTATGTGGCCACAAGAATTAAGGAAATTCAAGGTGTAAAAATACGCCTAGGGTAAGCCAGTGGTGTAACAACAGAGTTACGAAAAGGTGCCACAATCCCCACAGATTCAACATAACACTGTAAAATCTCCCACAAATAAGAAAACTATAGATCACGGGCACTGTAAATGCATTATGCTTTCAAGTAATATAAATAATACTAGTATTTGTGAAAGAAATCAAAAGAAAAGGAGGAGAAATGAAATTGCAGAAGCTTACCATCAAACCTGGTGGTCCTGGGGGACCAATTGGCCCTGGGATACCAGTGGGACCAGCTGGGCCCTGTTATAAAGAAAGTAAAGAAAATGATGAGGGAGTTCCCGTTGTGGCGCAGTGGTCAACAAATCCGATTAGGAACCATGAAGTTGCGGGTTCAATCCCTGGCCTTGCTCAGTGGGTTAAGGATCCGGCGTTGCCGTGAGCTGTGGTGTAGGTCGCAGATGCGGCTCGGATCCCGCGTTGCTGTGGCTCTGGCGTAGGCTGGCGGCTACAGCTCTGATGAGACCCTTAGCCTGGGAACCTCCATATGCCGCGGGAGCGGCCCAAGAAATGGCAAAAAGACCGGAAAAAAAAAAAAAAAAGAAGAAGAAGAAAAGAAAATGATGAGGAAAAAACCCTCACTGCATCGTACAAAGAACTAAATGGATGACATTTAAACTTTAGTTGTAAGACTTCTGTTATACAGTTTGATAATTTTGCAGTATGATAAGCAGAATTGGAAAACGCAGAAGAATAAAAGGATTAACTAACTCTAAAGAAAATCATCTAAATAGAATGTATGCAGCTTTTAGAAAACTTCTGGGACAGAAATGTGGGACAAACACATCGTAAGGAAGTTTTAGGATATAAAGCAATAAAGACGGTTATTTAGTGGGGCTTTTATGCTGGAAATGAGAAGACAGAGGCGACTGGTTTCAAGGAGGATTCTCTAATTTTAAAATAAAAATAGCTTCCTTTGTGGGGCAGCAGACTAAAGATCAGGCAGTGTCATTGCAGTGGCTCAGGTCCCTGCTTTGGAGCAAGTTGGATCCCTGGCCCAGGAACTTCCACATGCCCCAAGGGCAGCCAAAAAGAATAAATAAATAAAAAAGATTAAAGACAAAGAGGGAAGTAAGAATAACTGGGACAAAGGTAAGGGAATTGATGTAACGGTGGTGGAACACAATTTGGCATCTTAAGAAGTTAAGAGTTTGACGACCCTGAAATCTAGTAACGTAACATCTGGGTATAAATCCTGGATTATTCTGGGTTATGGGTTGGAAATCCTGTGAAATTGGATTGTTATGATCATTATATAACTACAGATGTGATAAATTCATTTGAGTAATAAAAAAAAAATCTCCAAATAACCCAAATATCCAACAAAAAAGGACCAGAGAAACAAACTGTAGCATATTCAAAAAATGCAATGTTACATGAAAGTGAAACTGAATGAACTACAGCCACATACAGCACAGATGAAGCTTAACATATCGAACAGAAAAAGTTGACGAAAACGACACATAAATTGTGTATTATTTTAAAAACTAAATATGCTTGTTTAAAAATATATGCACAGGTAATACAACTATTTTTAAGAAGCAACTGAAAACTCAGGATGGTAATTATACCTGAGGAGAATGCAGAAGGATGTGACTGCCAAGGAAACGACAGGTGGATTCAAATTATTTGTAATGTTCTAGTTCTTAAATGTTGTGTTGGCTTCATAAGTGTTCATCTGGTAGTTATGCTTCATAACCTACATATCTTTTGCATGTGTTCATTGTATTTTCAAGTATAATATAATAAAAATTTATAAGAGATAGAAGACAAGATTAGGAATATTTAAGAACATATGGATGGGTGATATCAACTATGGAATGAGAAGGTGACTAATGAAAAAAGTCCCTGACAGTGTATCTTAGTGATCAAATACTAGAGATAATGATCTTTATTTTTGGCAAAGGGAACAATCCTCAGGAAATAAGCATCAAGATATTAATTCCCTTATCTATAAATACTCCAAAGTTATTATCGTCTCTATGTATGTGCTGTGTAGGCTGACATGACTTTTTCCTTAATATTATACCTGATGTTCACTATGCATAAATTTTATTCTTTTAGCCTTCAAAATATGTTCATATGTTATGTATAACTGATAGTTACAAATGATGTCTTCTAATCTCTTAAATGGGAAACCCACAATTTTTATTTTTAGTCAGACAATTTACAATTATGAGAATTACTGCTACCAGCCTATTGATCCCAAGAGCACAAGAATAAAAAATATAGAAGCCTACTTCAGCTGCAAAACCCCAAAACAAAAATTTCTTTGGAAACTGGATTGAGAGGTAAGAGAACAAAGCAGCACTTCTTAAAATTCTCCCTGGTCCAGGCTGCTTTTATTTTCAGGTACAAGGTAACTGCAATGTCTGTCAAACTTCAGATGATAATTTCCATGACTCAAATAGAGAGTACTAGAGGCTGAAGATAAAAAAGTGATGTTGAGATCTGATTTAATCGATAGAGCAAAGAAGAAAATCACCAGGTGCTTACTTGTATTCCAGGAGGGCCTGGATATCCTGGATCACCCTTTGGTCCTGGTAGCGATGACATAATTATACTACCGGGTTCTCCCTGAAAGAAGCCATCAATGGAAATTGTAAGTAATAGTTATGATACATAACAACTGCCAAGAACACAAAAAAAAAAACGACCTGAGAACTCAATCTGTCATCTAAGTGAACTGGAAGATTAGATGATCTCAGGGATTAACACAAATAAATTTATCTTCTATTTATTTATTTTTTTTGTCTTTTCTAGGGCTGCTCCCTAGAAAAGACAAAAAAAGCATATGGAGGTTCCCAGGCTAGGGGTCAAATTAGAGCTAGAGCTGTTGGCCTACACCACAGCCACAGCAATGCCAGATTCGAGCTGCATCTGTGACCTACACCACAGCTCATGGCAATGCCAGATCCTTAACCTACTGAGTGAGGCCAGGGATCGAACCCGCAACCTCATCGTTCCTGGTCGGATTCGTTAACCACTGAGCCACGATGGGAACTCCCTTTTTTTTTTTTTAATAAATTTATCTTTTAAAGGAAAATGAGGAAGTGGCCAGAATACACTGAAGTACAGTCGATTAAAAACCTGTCATGTCTTTAGTTACTTATTCATTAAAAACATGTATTAAATGTTAATATTCACGAAGAATTGTATTTGGCTTTGGTTGCTTTGTAGTGAAGAAGACTAAACAAGACTTCTGTTCTCATGGTGCTAACAATATACCGGAGGAATGCAGGCTATAACATGTAAACAAGTAAGATGACAAAAATGTTCTGTTTAGATCTATAAAGGAAAACTACATGGGACATGATAAAGAAATAGGGGAGGACTAAAAAGAAATAATTACGTGATGAAATACAGGAGCTAACCATTGTTACACAGGTGATAATATTACAATATACAAATGTATCAAATATGTTGTACGCATTAAATTTGCACAATGTTTTATGTCAAATATGCTTCAATGGAGAAAAGAAATAGTGGAGGAAATGCATTTGGGTAGTCAAAGAAGGGCAATTTATGAAGGTAACAATCAAGCTGAGACCTAAAGGATAGTAAGGAACCAGCCAGGTCAAGATGGGGCAAAAGCTTTAGGCAGTGTAGGCAGCATATACAGAGGACCCCAAAAGGGTGCTCAATAGCATTTAGAGATGGAATGGAACGAGGATATGCATGAAGGCACAGAAGACATAAATACTAACTCTCAGATTTTGGCACATGTGAAAGTACACATAACATACAGTGATACAAATGTTCGAGATAGGGAAAACAGGGGGAGGAATAGGTGTATTTAGAGGTCTCGGTTAACGCTGAGCATGTTCATTTGACTATCTGGGAAATATCCGAGTGGAGATGCCAGGGAGGCAGGTTAGTACAATCTCAGAAGAAGAGTCTGTTTTAGAGACAGAAATGCAGGTGTACCATAACTAGACCACAACCGACATGATCAACATGAATAATATTGCCAGGGGTCAGGACTGTGTCCTGATCGCTGCTAGGCAGAATAACATGAGCTTGCATAGAAGACTGGAGAATGACCAGAGATTCAGAAGAAAAATCAGGAAAAGGGAGTGTCACAGAAGACAGAGGGAAAGAATATTTCTAGAAGGTGGTCGGTCGACTATATCAAAACGTAATGAGAACTGAAGGTATCAGAAAAGAAATGCAAATCTGATAGTCACATTTGCAAGTCTATCAGCCCATTCAAAGGTACTTAGATCCATGAAAACAAAGGAAACTACTTCAGGAAAGCTTGTAAATGTGCACCTGCACAACTTCTAGAAGCATCCAGGATCCACTTGAAGAGAGAGGTCAGAGACATTATCTGATTGAAGATGTAGGCTTTCCAAATACTTTATTCAAAATGTTTACCTTCCCAACTTGAGATGCTTACCTTCATACCTGGGATCCCAGGAGGTCCCTATTATTAAAGAGAAAAGGGATTATTTTATATACATGAGAGGGGAGCAAGCAAAAGAACAAAAATTGAATAGAATACTGTAGGGGCATTCTGAGTACAAGGTACCTTAGGATACTTAGAGATGACATTTATATTAAATACCACAGAATCTTTGTTTTTGCCCTGTAGAGGGCTACATGTACTACCAGCTTGTTTTTGTTTTTTTTTTTAATCTTCTTTTAGCTTACTACTTCACAAACTGTACTAATTTGTTTCACACGAATTGCATTGAGCTCACTTTCTACACTTCTGCTGTTTCTGCTAAGTCCTGTATTCATTATAATCCCAAATTGTATAACTTACTGGAGGTCCCTGTAAACCGGGAAAACCGGGACTGCCTGGAAATCCACGTTCTCCCTAGAAGGAGTTAAAAATAAAGAGCATGGAGGAAAAAAAAAAAAAAACCAAGCATAACCATACCAACAAACACAGGTTTATTGAAAAGATTTCTGTAAAAGCCATTTTGAAACATGCCAGATTGCCAAAAATTCATTAGTCTTCACTTTCCAATTACTTCAATATCAACTATCCCATATCAATTCAATCTTCTAAGATACTTTTATCGTTACTCATCAATCCCAATCAGAAAGAAAGAAAAAAAAATGTTCTACCTTAGTCATTTTCTTCTGACAAATCCATTTTGAGACAATCATGCCACAGATTCCTGGCCATCATCACATTTAATAGTTAATGATCTGCCCCAATTTCCTGCCCACGTATTACATAGATTCTTATTTTAACTGCTCTATTGCATTTTTCTTTTATCGTAAACTATTTCAAATTATTTTTGTAAAGAGGGAAAGATGGTAAGAAAGAATGCCATTAATATCACCAAGAGGACAATAATAGCAATAGTTCTAGCAATTGCAGGTCATTATGTTCTCCAGGCACCCAATTTTTCTCACTCCCTACTGTAAAGTACTAATATGGACCTTTGGTTTAGAAAACAAAAGCTAAAATTGCTGCAGAAGAACCCCAATGCAACCTCCTTTCAAATACCTATATGCCATAGCAATCCTAGAAACATCCTTGTCAGAGGCTTAAAAGAATAAAATGATTACAGCTGTGTGCCTTTGCATTATTGTCCAAAGCCTCTCTCTCCACCACTTTTTACACATGGGAAAAGTAGGCTCAGAGGGAAAAGAAGTGGCCTGTACATCAAATTTAGAAGACAGCAAACAAAACCACCCATACATTCTGGCTCCATCTCTAGGGTTCATTCTATTAGTTCCACAGTTAGAAATATAAGGAACCATTTAATCTGAGAGTATACCTAATAAACCCATTTAAAAATTGTGTTGCACACATAACTGGGGGGGTGGGGGAGGCTCAAACACAAACTAATGATGAGCTTGGCTAAAGCACTGCTTGAACAAAAAGAAAAAGATCCTTTTAATCACATAGCACAGTATGCTCACTGTAGATATACTTGGTCTTCAGAATTAAAATTGGTTAGCGGTCTGTTTGCTGCTCAAGGCATGCTGGCAAAAAATGAACGAATTACCAGAACAGCCCCAAGAATGCAGCCCACATTAACATGCAACATGCCATGAAAACTAACTCCACATTGGTCCTACTGCTGTAAGGTTGCCCCCAGATGAAATAATACAAGTAAACTTTACAAATCCAAAACCAAAATAACAATAATATTAATAACAACACTACTGGCAAGGATTACACTGACTTGGAGAAATATTGGAGAGAAAAATAATTTTACTGCCTTTAAGTATACCCTACAATAATCACAAAATATGGCCCGCATAATGCAAAACAATTTGTTCAAGTTATTTTACATATATGCCTTTGGAGTTCCCGTCGTGGCGCAGCAGAAACAAATCCGACTAGGAACCATGAGGTTGCGGGTTTGATCCCCGGCCTCGCCATGAACTGTGGTATAGGTCGCAGACATGGCTCGGATCAGGCGTTGCTGTGGCTGTGGTGTAGGCTGGCAGCTACAGCTCTAATTAGACCCCTAGCCTGGGAACCTCCATATGCCGCAGGTGCGGCCCTAAAAGGACAAAATAATAAATAAATAAATACCCTAATGTAAAATCTAACACATGCCATTAGTTAGAGAGATCTAGGGTATTTCATGAATAGCTTCACAGAATATTATGTGCAAAATGGAAAGGTGAAAAGGATCTACAGAAAATAATAACATATTTCACTAACATATAGGAAAAAGGAGAAAACTGAGAGAATAAAAACAGAAACAATAATACATAAGCTTTTTTTAGTTTCTAAATAATTAAACAAATAAACAGACCCACATGCATTAAAAAAATAATAATACATAAGCTTTTAAAAAGAGCAAATTTTCCTCTCTTTTTCTTGCTATCACTTTATACTAAATCCAAACAGTTGGATTTAGTCTTGACTAAAGACAAGAAAACTGAGTCAGGAAACAAAGTTTCTAGTGTGCGAAGCTATATCTTTTTAAATTGTTAAATTCATTAGTTTCATTGGTGGAGAAATTTCAGGTTTCATACCAATATTTTATAGTAAAAATTGATGTGTTGTACTACATATAGATTTTTAGGATTTTTCTTAAGGAAGTTATGAGACAGGGTAAAGAATATTTAAAAATACGAAATATTTGAAAACTTAAATTGTACCTAATTTTTTAAAAAAGGCAAAGCTAATAGGAGACATTCTTGAGTATTACTCTAATAATTGATACAATATTTGAAACACATATATCTTAATTTTTTTAACTCTCATCCTACTTTACACTAAAGTCAAAAAGGACATGGTAAGGAATCTTCAATACAATTCATATCCCAGCTAATCACACAAGCTTAAAGAATTACTGATGTTTCAATATACTGAAAGTGTTACCTCAGAGCATACCCTATGTATGTGTGAAACATGAAACCACTTTATTTCTTCTGCAACATTCTTCATATTTATTTTTAAACATTTTAAGTCTATTATTATCAAGCATATTACCTAAGATTAAGTCAAAGAAATCTCACCTTGGTTCCATTGCATCCAGGGATACCTTGAGGTCCTGGGGCCCCATCATGGCCTGGCATTCCCTTTGAAAAGGGATATAACACATGTATAATATTTCTTAGATTACTTTTTATGGGATTTTAAAAAAGATGCAAAATCCTACTTACAGGAAGACCTGGTGTCCCTGGAAATCCAGGAAGTCCAGGAGGACCCTGTAAGAAGAAATAAATTCCTTGAACCAAGTAACAATCAATGACAATGAAATAATATCTTACCTAAGGAAATGATGAGAATTACATTGAGAACAGCAATGGATAAAGTGTGTCTAAGTGATGATTGCAACTCATTCTTTTTTTAAATTTTTTTATTGTAATCAACTGTTATTTCCCCAATACTTTTTTTTTCCTACTGTACAGCATGGTGACCCAGTTACACTTACATGTACACATTCTATTTTCTCCCATTATCATGCTCCATCATAAGTGACTAGACATAGTTCCCAGTGCTACACAGCAGGATCTCATTGCTAGTCCGTTTCAAAGGCAATTGTCTGCATCTATTGCAACTCATTCTTTAAACATTATAGAACAAACTCTCTTCTAGACTACTATTTGAGGGAGCGTTGTCTTCACTGCACTTGGAGCAGGTAAATTAAGGTATGAAATGTCTTTGTCTTTTTTTTTTTTTTTTTTTTTTTGGTCTTTTTGCCTTTTCTAGGGCCGCTCCTGCGGCACATGGAGGTTCCCAGGCTAGGGGTCTAATCGGAGCTGTTGCCGCCGGCCTATGCCAGAGCCACAGCAATATGGGATCCGAGCCATGTCTGCAACCCACACCACAGCTCACGGCAACGCCAGATCCTTAATCCACTGAGCGAGGCCAGGGATGGAACCCGCAACCTCGTGGTCCCTAGTTGGATTTGTTTCCGCTGTGCCGTGACGGGAACGCCTATCAAGTTTTTGAGGTGCAATAATGGTATAATGGTTACGTGGTTATCAGACATAATGAAGCATTCGTTGGTGGAATGAATGATGTGAAGGATTTACTTTAAAATATTCCAAACAATAGTAATGAGGTATAAATGAAACAAATGTGTCAAAATGTTGATAATTTTTGAAGCCAGTTAATGACTCCATGGACAGGGGAGGGGGTTGTTGTACTATACTGTCTGTACATTCATGTATGCTTTAAATTCGCCATAATAAGTCTTTTAAAATCTGCATGCCTGTGAGCTGAGACCTGCAGATGCAGGAACTATCAGACCACCTATTTCTAAGCACCCTCAGACAAGTGAAAATAGAAGTTGATAGAATGTACAGATGTTTTATAGTCTCAACAGCACTTAGGACCTAGTGAATGGTAGCTATAGCTATTACTGTGAAGACCTTTAAGAGAGTATTCATATTCAATTACATAAAAACATAGAAACATGTCTGCTAAAACAAAGTAAGGGCTCTGAGTTTCTTTTGAACTTTTCTTTTTTTCTATTCTATTCTATTTTTTATACATGTATACATTCTTTTTTCTCACATTATCATGTTCCATCATAAGTGACTAGACATAGTTCCCAGTGCTACACAGCAGGATCCCATTGCTTATCCATTCCAAAGGCAATCGTTTGCATCTATTCACCCCAAATTCCAAGTCCCTCCCACTCCCTCCCCCTCCCTCTTGGCAACCACAGGTCTGTTTTCCGTGTCCATGATTTTCTTTTCTGTGGAAAGGTTCATCTGTGCCATATATTAGAATCCAGATATAAGTGAAATCATAATGGTATTTTAACTTTCCTAGTACACTACCACACCAGTTGTTAGCAGCACATAAGACAGGCTACATGTTGTTATGAAGTATACAGCACAAAGAGCTATATACAGTCTCTTGGGATAGAATATGATGGAAGTTAGTATGAGAAAAAGAACGTGTATCTACATGTGTGACTGGGCCATTATGCTGTACAGCAAAAATGGACCCAACACGGTAAATCAGTTATACTCTAATAAAAATAAAAAGTGTATAGCAAACTCAAACATATATAAAGCATGTACATCTACTAAATTTCTGGAGATCAGAGGATCAGAATGTTTAATTGTCTTTGTAACCCAAATAAATATGCTATGCCACCACCCATATGTTTTATACTCAAATTCAAGGACCCTATCAATCTATGAACCCAGAATTTCAGAGCTAAAAGGGACCTTGGATATTGGTTTGACCCTCTAAATTAACAACTGAAGAAACTGAGGCTTCGAAAATTTAAATATGATTTTCCAAAAGCCAGTATTATTTTTAAACTATAGTTTCCTCCCAAGCCTAATACATACTGAAAAGTATATGTCAACCTAAAAGCTTTTCCAAAAAAAAGTACACTAAACGTGCACTTTAATTTTGAGACACATCCTGATTTCCAGAACACTAATACTTGAAAAAGTCATACATCTTAGAACTGAGGAAATGTTCTATTCTTTCGAAAACAGGTCTTCTCGCACCCACCACATATGAAAGTTTCCAGGCTAAAGGTCAAATCAGAGCTATAGCTGCCGGCTTACACCACAGCCACAGCCACAGCCATGCAGGATCTGAGCTGCATATGTGACCTACACCTCTGATAGAGGCCAGGGATCGAACTGGTGTCCTCATGGATACTCATTGGGTTCGTTTCCCCTGCGCCGCAATGGAAACTCCAAAACAGTTCTTCTTTAACACAGTGGTTGGACATAGAGCCTCCCAAACTTATTCTCTCTACGATGTGCAAATAAGGTTATAGTGTTTGTGCATGGTACACTGGGAGGATATACAACCTGAGGTGACCAGTCTTCTGTGTGCAGAGGACTGAGACAATCAAACTGGTTGGAAAGTTCTGCTTTAAATAAATTATATATTTGAATAAACTGAAAAATTACATATATTTGAATAAACTGAATAACTACTGGGACTCAACACTTTCATATTTCTTTTTCTTTTTTTTTTTATTTTTCCCACTGTACAGCAAGGGGATCAAGTTATCCTTACATGTGTACATTACAATTACATTTTTTCCCCTCCCTTTGTTCTGCTGCAACATGAGTATCTAGACATAGTTCTCAATGCTACTCAGCAGGATCTCCTTGTAAATCTATTCTAAGTTGTGTCTGATAAGCCCAAGCTCCCGATCCCTCCCACTCCCTCCCTCTCCCATCAGGCAGCCACAAGTAACTTTCATATTTCTTAACCACAAGTTACTTTAAAATCTTCTTACACTAGTTTAAACAGGCATCTGGATACATAAAGATAACTATCAAAATACTAAGTGAAAGGCTCATTATAGACATACAAACTCTTAAATATAACATTGTAGTGTATTGTATTATACTTTTAAATACAACATTTTAAACACTTCATTATTCTTTTGGGATTTCAATATGAGTCTTTTCTAGGTGTCCCATAACATTTCATTTGCTTCTCCCTGTTTCGACCAACAAAGCAACTGATACAGCAAACATCACTTACTCTGATCCCTTTTGGTCCTGGTGGCCCTGGAATTCCATCATCACCCTGAAAAATACAACATATTTAGTTATTTTTCATTTAAAAACGGCCCTCAAACAACTAATTTTAGATTGTAAACTTAGACAACTTTTAGGAACCTTTGTGAAAGTTAGAACATTACTCCAGGAGGAAGCAATTACTGAGACTGAAAGCACTCAGGTAAGGTTATATACTAAAAATTAAGAGAGAGCTTTATTTACTGAGAAGAAAACCATTTACATGTAGAAAAAACTATATACCTGTAAAGTTAATTATGAATTACTTAAGAAAGATGAAATAGTGGTATACATATTTCCCAAATCATTTATGCATAAACAAAATAAGAGCTGAAAGTCTGGGCAATGTTTTTGTTTGTTTGTTTGTTTGTTGCTTTTTAGGGCCACATATGGAAGTTCCCAGGCTAGGGGTTGAATCAGAGCAGTAGCTGCCAGCCTACGCCACAGCCACAGCCACGCCAGATCTGAGCTGCGTCTGTGACCTACACCACAGCTCACAGCAATGCCGGATCCTTAACCCACTGAACGAGGCCAGGGATCAAACCTGTGTCCTCAGGGACGCTAGTCAGAGTCGTTTCCGCTGAGCCATGATGGGAACCCCTGGGCAATTTCTATATTGTGTCTATCTGCTTGCTATGCTACTAATAAACAGCATCATCTTTGAACCCAAATATAAGGGGTTCTTGAGTTTGCTGTTTTAAATCTTTGCTATGTTTTACAAGGCGCTGGCAAAGCTTAAGAAAGAACAACAGGCTTTCCTTTCAAGCTTCTACTATAGATTCCATACAAAAGAGGCTGCCCACATGTGTGCTAATTTATTTACCCCTTTCTAATTACAAGTGCATCACTAAGTTTTATTAAGTAGTTTCTTTAAAAACTGGAATAAAGAAGTGTAACTCTGCTCCAATAGGTAGTAATTTCAGTGGAACATACAGCTAGTAGGCCACCATCTGAGGCTCTAAATCATTTTTACTAAACTAGGACATCTTGCTTTACTCAGGTCGCTTCCAAACTACTCAGCTCACAACCCCAGAAGTTCCCCTGGAAGGTACCCATGTTAAAGCCCTCCTTCAATCAGGGAAGCTCTGTGGGTTTTTTTGTTTTGTTTTGTTTGGTCTTTTGTCTATTTCGGGCTGCATCAGTGGCATAAAGAGGTTCCCAGGCCAGGGGTCAAATCAGAGATACAGCTAGCAGCCTACAGCACAGCCACAGCAATGCGGATCCTAGCTGGGTCTGCGACCTACACCAGAGCTCACGGCAATGCCGGATCCTTTACCCACTGAGTGAGGCCAGGGATCGAACCTGCATCCTCATGGATAGCAATCAGGTTCATCAACCACTGAGCCATGACGGGAACTCCCAAGCTCTGTTTTTTAAATCTATTTTATTTGGTGTTTTCATGAAAAGTTTTATTTGGAGAAAAGGTTATCTGAGGCATTAATTTCTTAGGCTGATCTTGCAAAATTACCACAAATTTAGTGGCTTAAAACAATACAATCTTACAGTTCTCGTAGCAGAGTTGTGTTACTTTCTGGAGGCTCTAAGGGGAAAATTCATTTCCTTTCTTTTTTCTAGCTTCTAGAGCTACCAGCATTCCTCTGCTCATGGGCCTCGTCAATCTCCAAAGTCGGTGATGCCTGAATGAGTCCTTCTAACATTGCATCACTCTGACACTGACTCTTCTGCCTTCCTCTTCCACATTTAAAGGACCCTTGTGATTATACTGGGTCTTGCCAGATAATCCAGAATAATATCCCTTGATAATTAGCAACTTTAATTCCACCTGCAATCTTAATTTCACTTGTCAATGTGACCTAACATAGCCACAGGTTCTGGGGATTAGGTTCTGGACATCTTTAAGGGCTGGGAATTATTCTGCCTACCACACCATGCTTTAGAACAAGTTTAATAATCTCCCCTTTTCTCAACACGTGCAGCTCTAAGGAGATTAAAGTAAAACTAATTATATTTTAAAACAACTTGCTCAATGAATATTTGTGTGTCTCCCCACTAACAGCAGAAATAAGACAAGGATTCCTTAATATTGTACTGATTGTGCTAACATGGTTGCATAACAGAGGGAAATTAGAGGCCTAAAATTTGGAAAGAATAAGGCAAAACTACCATTATTTGTAAATATGCACGGAAAACCCCAGATAATTAATGAAAGGGTAATCAATAATTGATAATTCAGTAAGGTAACTGTATGTAAAATAAATATGAAAATACCAATAGCTTTCCTACATACAAACAACTATCAGTTAGAAAATACGGAATATGCAGTTTATAATGGAAAAAAGATAAGATATTTAGCAATGAACTTAAGAAATGCAAAAGGTTCATAAGAAGAAAAATTTAAAGCACTTAAGTTCAAAAAGGAAGACTTGAACAAATAGAAAGGCATTCCATATTCCAGGATAATAGAATTCAACATTAAAAAGTCAATTATCAACAATTTAGTTACAAACTTGATACAATAAAAAAATAGAAATAACACAGGGTTTAATTTTTTTATTTTTTTTATTTTATTTTATTTTTTTTTTATTTTCCCACTGTACAGCAAGGGGGTCAGGTTTAATTTTTTTAAATTGGACAAGGTGACTCTGATGTTTATACAGAAAAATAAACATTGAGAAAATTCTAAAGGAAAAAAAAGACCAATGAAGGGACACTAGTCCTGTCAGATATAAAAATATAGCATAAGACGTCAATGATTAAAATAGTTTTGTTCAGATATATGAATAAGCAGACCACTGGAAGAGTATAAAACATCCAGAAACAAATTCACATATTCATGTGAATTTGGTATATAATGAAAGTAGCATTGCAAATCAGTGGAGAAAATTATTTTGTGACACACTTGTGAAGATATCTGGAAAAAAATAAAAGTGGAACTTAAATCACAAACCATACCAGGATGCATTAGAAATGGATAAAACATTTCCACTAAAAAAAAACTATTAAGATACTGGAAAAAAAATGGAGAATTATTTTACAGTTTTACTGTGGAGAAGGCATTTCCTAATAAAATCCCAAAAGCGACAAAATATCTTTGAAAAGCACACACAGAGACAACACACACACACACACACACACACACACACGCACGCACGCACGCACGCACGCACCCAGCAAAGACAAATAACAAACTGGTGGGAAATGACTGCAACTCACAACACAGATCAAGGGCAATCTCCCAAAAATATAAATAGCTCATTGAAATATGGAGACACCAACAACCTAGAAGAAAAATGGGCAAATGATATAAATAGACAGTAGACAGAAATGAAAAGATGCTCAATCTCATTTTCAATAAGAGAAATGCAAACTAAAAGTACACTGAGGGGCCATTTGTCAGATGGGCAAGAACCCAAGTTGTATTAGGGTTGGTAAAGCTATAGGGAAATCAATCTTCTTGTATATTGTTGAACCAAGGATAAATCATACAACTTCTTGGGTGGCAATTTGGCAATATTCACAAATATATATAAATACATGTATGTTCTCATCCGGCAGTATCACTTCTAGTCATCTTAAAGAGATAATCCCTTATTGGGGAAAGGAAATCTATTTAAATTGCACATCTTAGCAGCACTGTTTATGGCAGCGAAAGCTGAAAACTACCGAAACAAACATCAATAGGGAACTAGCTCAATAAATTGTGATTTATATACACAATGGATACAATGCCATTATAAAAAATGAGGAGGTTCTGTGTAAAGAGGTATGGCAATATCTGCAATGTATATCATGTGAAAAACAAAGAAAAAGCATATTGAATATGATACCATTTTATAATCAAAAGGAGGTAAAAATGTGTGTGTGCGTGCGCCTGAATGTATTGCATGTGTATATTTGTACCTGCATGCATGTTCATAAAAAATTCTTGGGCATATTTACAAGAAAATACCTTAAGTGAGTACCCATTAGGAATATGTAGAACTCAGTGGCTAATTGACACAGGTGGAAAGGGGATTTTTTTTTCATGGTGTACCTTTTAATGTTAATTTATTTGGAATCAAATGAATATATTTTCTATTGAAAATTAATTAAATTTTATTTTTAAGAATAAAGAAATCCTTTGGAAATTGTTATGTATACATTCCTGTACATCCCTGTTTTATATATTTGTTTTATATATTTTTACTTTCATATACAGGAATATACAGATTAAAGAATAATCCTAAAAGATTTTTAACATATACACATATGCCAGAATACGCAGTCACAAAAAAAGTACAAATTCAGCTATTTGGGGAAGCGTGACGTCATTATGGAGATAGAAGCAGAAAGTGCTTCCGATTCAGAATCTCGAAAGTTTGGAAAGCAGTGAAACCTTCTCATGTTAGGGATCTAGAAATGGAATCACAGCAAAATGTTGGATTGCTTTCTAAATTTAAACTGCATACAACCACACCTTTATAAAAAATTATCACACTATTGTACAATGGCCCTAGTTAGTGCTAAATTATATCAAAAATTCTGATGTAGTTAGCTTTTTTAAAAAAATTTGAGGGAGTTCCCATCATGGCTCAGTGGTAACAAACCCAATGAGGATCCATGAGGATGCAGGTTCAATCCCTGGCCTCTCTCAGTGGGTTAAAGATCCGGCGTTGCCATGAGCTGTGGTGTAGGGCACAGACGCAGCTCAGATCTGGTGTTGCTGTGGCTGTGGTGCAGGCTGACAGCTACAATTCTGATTAGACCCCTAGCCTGGGAACTTCCACATACCACAGTGGGGCCCTCAAAAAAAAAAAAGCAAAAAAAAAAATTGATATAAATCTTTATTAAAACTGCCTCCTTTCAGCAAGCACAGTGTGCAATAATCTTGGCCCCTAATCCCACATCTACTCAGATACAGGAAATACAACTTTATTTATCTATGGTTCAACTTAATTTCTATTTCAAAGCACCCATTTCACTAACATGGCTGATATTTAACCTCAGCTGACCAAGACTTCCCACTTCATTTTCACAAGGCTGCACTTGCCTAAGTTATGAAGAGCTCTAGTTCCAAGATATTGAAGGGTGGGATAGTCTAATTTAAGCAGGAATTCATTGAGATGTCCCAAGCCAACAGTCTGCATAGACTGCTGCTGAGTTAGTGTTCAATTCCAGCTGATCCTTCTGCTATTTCACGGAAGCACAAGAAACATTCTGATGTTTTTGTACCTCATTAGACAGAGGAAATTCTGTTGTATGTCCCATCTACTTAAATTCTATGCAGTCATTTGGAGTCTTGCTTCTTCCTCAGTGGAAAGTTCTATTCAGGAAATTTAGCACAGGTGCCTTCTGTTGTTCAATCTAACAGAGCTTCCTTGGTGTACTGCTACCTCCTCAGATATTATGCTCAAGCCCATTCCCACACTCTATGCTCTGGTTAGTGTTAAAGTATTTATGTATTTAAAGTAATTTTCCGGAGTTCCCGTCGTGGCGCAGTGGTTAACGAATCCGACTAGGAACCATGAGGCTGCGGGTTCGATCCCTGCCCTTGCTCAGTGGGTCAAGGTTCCGGCGTTGCCGTGAGCTGTGGTGTAGGTCACAGACGCGGCTCGGATCCTGCGTTGCTGTGGCTCTGGCGTAGGCTGGCAGCTACAGCTCCGATTCGACCTCTAGCCCGGGAACCTCCATATGCCGCAGGAGCGGCCCAAGAAATGGCAAAAAGACAAAAAAAAAAAAAAAAAAAAAAAAAAAAAAAAAAAATAAAGTAATTTTCCCCCTTTACTCAGAGGACTACTGGATAAATATCTATTTGATGTCCATTAATGCTCTAATGACATGATATGCCACTATTTCATGAAATAAAATTGGGGGGAATAAAAAGGTTTTAAAACCACTTTTCCAGGAAAATGAAGAGAACTGGCCCTTTCATATATCAGTTCACTTATCTGCCTAATATGGATAGTAAAGGAAAATGAGCCAAAAGAACCATTTAAAAAAAAAAAAAAAAAAAAAGAGGAGTTCCCGTCGTGGTGCAGTGGTTAACGAATCCGACTAGGAACCATGAGGTTGCGGGTTCGGTCCCTGCCCTTGCTCAGTGGGTTAACGATCCGGCATTGCCGTGAGCTGTGGTGTAGGTTGCAGACGCGGCTCGGATCCTGCGTTGCTGTGGCTCTGGCGTAGGCCGGTGGCTACAGCTCCGATTCAACCCCTAGCCTGGGAATCTCCATATTCCGTGGGAGCGGCCCAAGAAATAGCAACAACAATAACAACAACAAAAGACAAAAAAAAAAAAAAGAAAGAAAGAAAGAAACAACCCAGAAACTTCTCCCCATCTTAAAATTCACTATTATTTCTTCCCATTCCATATCTTAACATGCATATAAGGTGCTATCCTTGCTCATGGTATAGGAAAGACTGCCCACACTAAAGTCAATGGGGAAAAGTATTCCCAACTGATAGGACCACAGTTATCTTTGGATCTAAGAGCCTCGGTACAGAAGAGGGAACGTGTATGAATCTATTCCCTACTTTCTCTCCCACGGCATAGCCTATGTGACTTCCACCTCACCAAATTCAGTGATATTCCTATCCCTGTCCCTGCCCGAGACAGCTGCCGCCACTCTGCATTTGACAAATGGGTAGACAGGTCACCCATCACCCACTCTGAGATAAACGTCTGACTGCTGTGTCACTGAATACAACCAAAGGGCATTTTTCTAAACAGGGAATTTCTTAGTAGCTTAGATGTCTCAACTTTACCACACTGGACCTTTTATGTTGCCTCAGTTGGACTCTGACGCTACAGAAATAAAACACCTCCTCAGGTGTCAACTTGTTCATGTCTGAGATGGGATTAAGTGAAGCATCTGGGAAAAAGACTATGGGATGTGCCATTGGAGTTATTTTGACCTCTAGAGCAGCAGCCTTCTTCCCCATATGTGCCCCTAACTTACACAAATGTTCCAACGCCACTCAAGGATTCTGCCCATCGGGAGTGACTTCTCACTGGTTGAGCCCCAAGGTAATCAATGACTTTGACATGGGCAGCACTGTATGCCCCCTCCTTTGTGGTGTTTCTTTTGTAAAAGCCAAGCCTTCGACTTTCCTATTGATGTTACATGTACATACAGTGCCTTGATAAGAGACTTCCAAGTATTCAAAAGAGCTCCCCCACATTGAGCTCATCACAATAGAGTAAGAAGGGAACTCCCAAACCAGGTAGACTATGGTTACTCAGGAGAATTCTCAGGTAGTATAACTGACTCTCTACTCAGGCATATGTTCCTGGCAACTTTTCCCACTTTCAGGGTCATTCGATTAGGAAAAAAAAGTTGGGTGCAACCTGTCCTTGACATCTCCTGAAGTCATTAATGATACCACTTCAGCTTCAGAAGCGCAACTGAACAGCCTCAATTCCTTGGCTTGAATGGTGTTGGGTAAGAGCCTACTCTTCAACTTCCTGCTGGTCAACCAAGCAAGGGTCTTGCTATTGCCAGAACCTCATGTACAAATATCACTAGAACTAGCGAGGTAAAGCAGTCCGTCATTAGACTTTAGAAAAAAGTCTCCTGGCCCTCTACATTAGATCCCATGTGGTATGGGCCATCTATTCCTGGCGTGGTAATGGTTGGGGCTTATGATTATACTTTTTCCTTCAGGTAGGCCTGATTGGCTTGATTGGAATAATTTTGATCATAACCATGATCCAAGGTGGCCTCAGACTGATTACTCATTTTTTCATATAACTCCTAAAAGTCCAACCCCTTCGGCTCCATGTTGGGGCAACCTGCTTTTCATTTGGGTCCTGAAAAGTCAAGAGATGGAATTGAGGAAGCTGAATCCTGGCTAAAGACCTGTGTGTGATCTTCCAGGCAATCCCATCATCATAGGCAATTACAAAGGCCTTGTGGTAAGCCTTAGAGAGGAAAGCTGTCCATCCCACACCAGAATTAGTGCACAGCCCATGCATGGTAGTCTCTGAAGGGAGCTGCAGTCAAGGACTCGATCCCCTTGGCTGGTGATGCTCTTACGCATATCTGCATTGACAAAGCCTCTTTATCTGGAGTCTTGGTGAAGACTTCTTTATTGCGCGAGAGAGGAAACCTTGAGGACGATTTTTCTCTACTCTGACTTTTGAGTTCTTTACCCCTAACCCTTTGTCATCTCCCTTCTCCCATCCCACCCTCAGGTGCTTAAAACACAGCAGGGTTTTTGCTCCAAGATCTCTCAGCAGTGAAACAGTTCCCCATGTCTGGGCTGATCCATTTGACCCTCAGTGGCACTGTTCCATGCAGACTAATGGAACACTGGGGAAGTCCATGCTTTCTTGGGTTTACGATTTGCTTATACACACTAACTATGACAGTAAGTGACTAAAGGCCTGACTGTTACTTTCATTTTGGCATGCTGTCTTAAATGGTATTCTGACACCTGGCAGTTCAGCCCTCTCCAGCTCAGCTGAGCTCCTGACAGGACTTTTTTTTTTTTTTTTTTTTTTTGCTTTTTAGGGCTGCACCACTGCATGTGGAGGTTCTCAGGCTAGGGTCTGATCGGAGCTACAGCTGCCGGCCTACACCACTGCAACATCAGATCTGGGTTGCGTCTGCAACATACACCACAGCTCACAGCAATGCAGGATCCTTAAACCACTCAGCGAGGCCAGGGATCGAACCCACAACCTCATGGTTCCTAGTCAGATTTGTTAGCCACTGCGCCACAATGGGAACTCCCTAACAGAACTTAATTTTTGTTATAGGATCCCAATAACCACATACGATTAAGAGCATCTTCCCAAAGCATTTGAATACGATGGTAACATTAAGATATTTAAAAAAAAAAAACAATAAAGATTCTTGGCCATTCTATTTTTTTTAAGTATTAGTTACTTCCTATAATTCAGTAACTTTTTAATTGATTTGATACCTGTTCCACATTAAGATGGCTTAATTGCTTTGGTGTTACTGGTTGGCAATTTGGCACATACCTTTTGTCCTCGAGGCCCTGGAGGCCCTTCTGGACCTGGAAATCCAGGCAAACCTGGATGGCCTTCCAAACCTGGAAATCCTCTCTCCCCCTGCAATTGAACAAAAATAAAAGGTAGGGTCATTGGTGAATTTTTTAGCCCAAGCATGGTTGAGATTCAAAAACATCAAATGACTAGCCAAAGAAGACTAATTTAATTTAATGATGCTAAATTCAGAGTATCCACTAGCATGGAGAAACCTGTAAGACATGAGTAGAAAAACAGAAGCCACTCTGAATTTATATCGTATTTGGTAATGTAATCTCTTTATTTCTTGTAGAAGCAAAAAAACCACATCAGAGATAAAGTGTATTTAAACATACTGACATCAAGCATTTAACAGGGAAGACAGCAATAAATGCAGGAAACCAGGTCTGCAGGGGTCACATGAAATAAGTATGGTACAAGGTACGAAGAAGGGTAAAAAGAAAACATCAGAGAAGATTTCAGGATGTTGTAGAGAGCTGCAGAATTATTCAGAATGGAATACATTAGCTGATGAGTGATAAGTTAGCTAGAAAAAGGCTGTATAGCATCAAGACTTTCATAGATTTTTCTGATTGTAAAATTAATACAGAAAAGGAATACATGTTTATTGTAGAAAAAAGAAAAAAGGGAAAAAAATACACCACGAATTCCTCTACTCAGAATTACTATTTGAATTGTGACTCAAGTCCCAGTTCTGACCAGAGCACTTAGCAACACCAGCATAGGAGAGCTGCCTACCTATTGTGAGATCTACCACATCTTATCAGCATCTATCAGGAAAGGCTGCCTGCTGTGCATTTCTGTACCACCAGAGAGGTGGGGGTTACACAGCCCCCGTGTATACTAATATACCCCTAGATGGACACATTAGGGTTAGTAAATTTGCATACAGTCAATTATACTGAGTGTGAATACCAACATCTTTAGGGGATCCGATCAAAGACAGCAAATTCATTGTTATTAAGTAGACGAACCCCAAGAGTTCACAGCTCCATGGCGAGTGCTTCCAAGTCCAGGGCTACAAGCAGTTCCTCTACTTTCCTAAGGCTTGAAGGCTGGGTCTCTGGCCAGAGGCTCCAGACCTTATTCTGGGAGCCTTCTTACTAGATCTTATCAATGGTGACAGCCTCGGTGGCATATGAGAAAAAGAAAGCATCCATACCTACAAGGCAACTGACAAACGGGCCATTAGAGGCACATATTCCTGGAGGTTAAGGTACAGCAGACTTTTATTCATAACTCCTGTGTGTGTGTGTGTGTGTGTGTGAGAGAGAGAGAGACAGAGAGAGAGAGACAGAAAGAGGAGTACTAAAGTAATATGTTTAGTCTAGATAGCTTAGATAATCTTGTATTGAATAATTGATTATGTTGAATCATCCTTTAATAAATATAAGTGCTTTGAAAAGGCTACTTCTGGTCAGTTTTCACTTATTACTTCAAAGCCAGTGAAGCAAATGTTAGCCAATTAATGGTAGGTCTAAACATTCCTGTTAGCTTTGACAATAATTATTATTGACATCCTACTGTACTTTCCATTTTCTATAAATACATCTATAATTCTTTTAATTACTCATAGAATTATGATAATTTCATATCCATCAACCTCAGTCCCATTATTTTTAAGGAACTAGAGCAAGAGAAGAGAAATAAAAGATTCAAAAATTATAGAGCTGGAGTTCCCGTCGTGGTGCAGCAGTCAACAAATCCGACTAGGAACCATGAGGTTGTGGGTTCGATCTCTGGCCTCGCTCAGTGGGTTAAGGATCCGGCATTGCCATGAGCTGTGGTGTAGGTCGCAGACACGGATCGGATCTGGTGTTGCTGTGGCTGCGGTGTAGGCCGGTAGCAACAGCTCCGATTAGACCCCTAGCCTGGGAACCTCCATGTGCCGTGGGTACAGCCCTGAAAAGACAAAAGACAAAAAAAAAAAAAAAATTGTAGAGTTGGACTGCCTCAAATCATGACATAGCCCATTCCTGGCAGAACTAGTAGTAGAAATCTGATCACAAGTGCCAGTCAGAAAGGAAGCTAAAAAAAGAAAAAAACAATCTAGTTCGAGCAGATTTCCATAAGTGGAAAACCCAGCTATATTTTGGGCTCTCTGCTGGTATTTAGAGCCTATCTCTGCCAAAACTTGGGGATAATGCTTGAAGAGAGCTGTATTTTCTCAGAAGCAAAATTGCTACCTGGGCTATAGATAAGGAAGGAACAAACAAGAAATGGAAAGTAGAGAATGCTAAAAAGCTTAAGTGTGTTGGTATTAATAAAAACTGTATAACCTATAAATAATACATCCTGAAATTTCCTCACAGTACAGTCAAACAATCTTGTAGTCCTATCTAGTTGACAGAGCAATACTATACCCAGGGGGGTAGAAGGGCAGCTACTAGGCAGAGGCACAAAGAACAGCAAGAGCAATCCCCAGCCTTTGACAGGTAGAAAGTTTCCTGCAGTAGAAACTATAGAAGGCTTCCATGAAGAGATGGTGCCTGGGGTGGCGGGGGGCGGGGGGGGTGCTCTACCTAATTCCTACCACAGATGGTAGGGAAGGCTGACATTTGTGGAGTGCTTATCCTTTGCTCCTGGTTGTCAGGCAGTCATTTAATCCTTACAACTACCTAGATTTTACTGTAATTTGCAAACACTCACAGAGAAAATAGTGTAGTGCATCTATTTCTGCAGGTCAAACTTTTTAAAAAAGCTCGTTTATGCTGCCTGCCCATATTTGGATAAAAAAAAAATCATTCTTAGTTTTCTTTGTGGAATAATCTTCTCTCCCTGCCTGTCCCTTAAATATTGGTATTACTCTGAATTCCCTTTTCTGACCCTTTCTCTTACTCTGGAGAATCACAAATATCAACATATTTTTTTCCTAAAAGCTAGGCTGACAGGGCCACCTGCCTTAAAGATCTCCACTTGAATATCCCACAGGTACCTAACACTCAACAGCAATGACAATAATAGCAAACATGGATTGAGTGTTTTCTGTGTGCCAGAGTTCATTCTAAACTCTTTCCGTATTTTATCTTATTTAATCATCCCAATGACAGCATGAGGTATTTACTATTATCTCCATTTTATAGATGGAGAATTAAGGCAAAGAAAAATGGTATAATTTTCGCAAAAACAAACAACATAAACCACATTAAATTCATAATCTACCATCTTACCTGTTTCAGGAAATAACACAAGCCAGATACCTCAGCCAGAAATTTATAATAATCTTGACTCCACTCTATTACTTCTTCATCTAATCAATTAGGCTCTCCTCTTTAATGTATATTCTTAGTGTCCAAGAGAGCAAATATTCTGTAAATATTCATTCAGTGAATGAACTTCCTTAATGGATTATATAAAATTTATGGCATGTGTTTCCCTCAAATATACAGAAAAAAATAATATCCAGGGGTAAAAGAAATTATACAAAAGATAACTTTTTTGTGATAAAGCTAGCTTACCTACCACAAGCTACTATTAAAAAGGATAACAGACTGATTTATGTAGAAGTAAAACCTAGTTTGTGAGTAAAAAGTACACATAAAAATACTACAATTTCATAAGAAGGGCATCTTACATTCACAATAAGAAAGTTATGCGATCCTGGGAATGAAAAGAAAAATTTTTTTTGGCTTTTTTCCCCCAGGGCCACACCCACGGCATATGAAGTTCCTAGGCTAGGGGTCCAATCGGAGCTACAGCTGCTGGCTTACACCACAGCCACAGCAATGCAGGATCCCTGACCCACTGAGAGAGGCCAGGTATCAAATCCATATCCTCATGGATAACAGTCGGATCATTTCTGCTGCACCACAATAGGAACTCTGAAAAAAAACTTTTTTTAAGAATAGTTTCTGGGAGTTCCCATCATGGCACAGTGGTTAATGAATCCGACTAGGAACCATGAGGTTGCAGGTTTGATCCCTGGTCTCGCTCAGTGGGTTAAGGATCCGGCATTGCTGTGAGCTGTGGTGTAGTTCGCAGATGTGGCTCGGATCTGGTGTTGCTGTGGCTGTGGTATAGGCCAATGGCTACAGCTCCAATTCGACCCCTAGCCTGGGAACCTGCATATGCCACGGGAGCGGCCCTAGAAAAGGCAAAAAGACAAAAAAAAAAAAAAAAAAAGGAGTTCCCGTTGTGGCGCAGTGGTTAACGAATCCGACTAGGAACCATGAGGTTGCGGGTTCCGTCCCTGCCCCTTGCTCAGTGGGTTAACGATCCGGGGTTGCCGTGAGCTGTGGTGTAGGTTGCAGACGCGGCTCGGATCCCGCGTTGCTGTGGCTCTGGCGTAGGCCGGTGGCTATAGCTCCGATTCAACCCCTAGCCTGGGAACCTCCATATGCTGCGGGAGCGGCCCAAGAAATAGCAACAACAACAAAAAGACAAAAAGACAAAAGACCAAAAAAAAAAAAAAAAAAAAAAAGAAAAGAAAAGAACAGTTTCTGAAGGCAGATACAAAATTAACAGGGAAAATATTGCATTTCTAAGGACAGGAAAAATAAAAATTAGGACAAACTGTTACAATGACAATTAAAATTATTTTGGATTATAATATTATAAAATGTAAAATTATATAAACATATGGGCAAGGACAAATGGAAATAATGATTTAATTAGGTAAGGCAATTATAAGGGTTTTATAATTATATACAATTTAGGCAATTTTGTCTTCCTTTTGCATAATTTCTATTTTGTTTTTATAATTATAGAGCACTAAGAAATATTTGAATGTAATTAGAACAAAAATATGGGTCTTTGGCAACTGTCAAAATGGAGATAATCTAGGTCAGAAGATCTCAAATTTTAGTTTGCATCAGAACCACTGGACAGCTTGCTAAAACAATATTACCTGGCCATACCCCAGAGTGAGAGTCAGCTGGACAACTATGGAGCCTAAGAGCCTGCATTTCTAACAAGTTCCCAGTAAATGCTGACACAACTGGTAGAGAGGAACACTTTGTTTAGGTATTATTTGACTGTGACATGAATTTTAGGTTATCAACTCACTAATTTCTTGTTTACATCAGGAGTCTAGCAAATTCTGTTTTAGTATTATGCATTTGGACGTATTCCTTTGGAAGAATGTGCATGCTTTATTAGATCTGTGTTAAACTTACTTTTAAAAATCAGTTTTATTCAGGTAAAATTAAACAATACACTGCACTTATTTAAAGTACACAATTTGAAAATTTTTGTCACATATGTGACAAAGTAGAGAACATATCACTCAAAAACAACTGCCCTATTTTTTCAACAAATGGTGCTAGAACAACTGGACATTCCATGCAAAAAATAAATATTCTAGACACAGACCTTACGCTTTCACAAAAATTAACTCCAAATAGATCAGAGACCTAAATTTAAAACACAAAACCATGAAATTTCTAGAAAATAACATTGGAGCAAACCTGGATGACTTTGGGTGTGGTGATGACTTTTTAGACATCACAACAAGGACTGAATCTGCAAAAGAAATAATTGATAAGCAGGACTTTATGAAAATAAAAAAACCTCCTGCTTTGCAAAGACAATGTCAAGAGAATGAGAAGACAAGCCACAGATTCGGACAGAATATTTGCAAAAGACATATCTGATAAAGGACTGTTATCCAAGATAGACAAAGAACTCTTAAAACTCAAAAGTAAAAAAATAAGCAACTTGATTTAAGAATAAGCCAAAGATTTTAACAGACACTTCACTAAAAAGGATATGCAGAGGGCAAATAAGCATATGAAAAGATATTTCATATCATATGCCGTGGGGAAAGGCAAATTAAAAAAAAATGAAATATCTCTACACATCCATTAGAACAGCCAAAATCACTGACAATACCAAATGCTGACAAGGATGTGGAGCAACAGGAACTCTCATTCATTGGTGGTGGAATGCAAAATGGTATGGCCACTTTGAAAAATAATTTGGCAAAAAAAAAAAAGGGAGTTCCCATGGTGGCGCAGTGGTTAACGAATCTGACTGGGAACCATGAGGTTGCAGGTTTGATCCCTGCCCTTGCTCAGTGGGTTAAGGATCCGGCATTACCATGAGCTGTGGTGTAGGTCGCAGACGTGGCTCAGATCTGGTGTGGCTGTGGCATAGGCCAGCAGCTACAGCTCCGATTAGACCCCTAGCTTGGGAACCTCCATATGCCGTGGGAGTGGCCCAAGAAAAGGCAAAAAGACAAAAAAAAATAATAATAATTTGGCAGTTTCTTACAAAACTAAACATACTCTTCACACACAATCCAGAAATCATGTTCCCTGGTATTTACCCAAAGGACTTTAACATTTATGTGCACCCCAAAACCTGCATGCAGATATTTACAGCAGCTTTATTCATAACTGCCAAACTTGGGAAGCAAGCAAGATGTCTTTTGGTAGGTTAATGCATCAACTGTGGTGCATCTAGACAATGGTATATTATTCAGCATAGAAAGAAACAAGCTATCGAGTCATGAAAAGACATGAAGGAAGTTTACATGCACATTACTAAGTGAAAGAAGTCAGTCTGTAAAGGCTGCATACCAAATACTTCTATGAAGTTTCTGGGAAAGACAAAATTATGTAAATAGTAAAAAGATCAGTGGTTGCCAGGGGGTAGAGGTGGGAGAGATGAATAGGTGGAGCACAGAGTATTTTTTAGGGCTGTGAAAATACTGTGTATAATAACAATATAATGATGGATACATGTCATTGTATATTTGTCCAAACACACAGAAAGTATAAGACCAAGAGTTAACTCTAAGGTAAACTATAAACTTTGGGTGATAATGACCTATCAATATAGGTTCACCAACTGGTGGGGGATGCTGATAGTCAGGGAGGCTATATGTGTATTTATGTGTGGTGGCAGGTAATATATGGGAAATATGTATCTCTTTTTCAATTTCTCTGTGAACTTAAAATTGCTCTAAAAATAAAATTTTAACTAAAAACAACAAATTAATGTGAACATTATGAATAGTTTCTTTTTAATTTCCTGGTCCTCCTTTATAATACCTCTATCTATACCCCTAGTCAGTAACTGATTTGCTTTCTAGCACCATAAACTAATTTTCACTTTCTGGAATTTTATATTACTGCAATTATACAGAATATACTCTTTTATATAAATTTTCACCCAGCATAAATATTTTGAAATTTAGAGATGTGTCAATAGTTCATTCCTTTGTATTGCCAAGTAGTATTCCATTGCATAATATATATATTTGACCCTTGAGCAATGCAGGGGTCAGGAAAACTGACTCCTGCACAGTTAAAAATTTGAGTATAACTTTCTAGTCAGCAAACCAATTCCACAGTTCTGCATCTGTGGATTCAGCCAACTGCAGACTGCACAGTATTTTAGTATGCATTTACTGACCCACATAGTTTAAATTTTTGTTGCTCAAGGGTCAATTGTATTAGAATATGTTGATTCATCCACCTGTTAAAAAGGCAGTTGAGGAGTTTCCTGATGGCCTAGTGGTTAAAGATTTGCCATGGTCACTGTTGTGGCTCGGACTCAATCCCTGGCCTGGGAACATGTGCATGCAAAAGGTGCGGCCAAAAATTTAAAAAAGGCAGTTAAGTTGTTTCCTATTTCTGGCTATTACAAATAAAGCTACCATGAACTCAGGTCCAAGTATTGTATCGACATATGCTTTCATTTCTCATGGCTAACTGTCTAGGAATGGTCATATGACAGGTTTATGTTTACCTTTTGAAAAAACTGTCAAGCTATTTTCCAAAGTATTTGTTTGCATCATTCTAGATTTACACCAGTTGCTCCACATCGTTGTTTATATTTGGTATGGTTATATTTTAATATTTACACATTCTAATAGGTTTATGGTGGTATCTCATAATGGCTTTATTATATATTTGACTAATAATGTTGAGTAAATTTCCATGTGTTTATTTTCCATCTATGTATCTTCTTTTAGGAAGAGTCTTAAAATCTTTTGAAATTTTGCTTATTTATTTTTATTTAGGGATGTTTATTATTTATCTTTGAGATCTGTTTATATATTCTGGTTTTAAGATTCTTATCAGATATATGATTTGTAAATATTTTCCACTAGATTGTGGCATGACATTTCACTCTCTTAACAGTATCTTCAGGAAAGGATTAAGTTCTTAATTTTGATGAAAAGTAATTTATTAGCCTTTTCTCTTGTGCATCATATTGTTGGTGTTAAGGTCGGATCCTTTAATCCATTGTGCTGGGCCAGGATTGAACATACACTTCATCAGCAGCCTGAGCCACTGCAGTTGGATTCTTAACCTATTGTAGCACAGTGGAAGCTCCCAAATTTTTAATGCTCTTGCAAAGGGAATTTGTATAATTTCAATTTCCTAATTTTCATTGTTAGAATATAGAAATATAACTTGATTTTTGTTTATTGATCTTATCTTAATGGTTTTGTTTATTCTGTGATCTTTCCACACTCACAAGTTTTAAAGCATTTTAGTATTGTTCACCCACAAAAAATAAAAAGAGAGACAATTTTACATCTTCCTTTCAGTTTGGATGCTTTTCCTTTTCTTTTTCTTATTTACTGCACTGGCAATGTTTAATAGAAATGGTGAGAGCAGATACTCTCCTGATCTTTGAAGAAAGGAATGTAGTCTTTCTCCATTGAATGTAATTTTATCTAGAGGGGTTTTGTAGATGCTCCTTAAGGTCAAGGAAATCTGTTCTATTCCTGGTTTGCTGAGAGTTTTTATCAGAAATGGATGATGAATTTTGGTAAATACTTTCTCTGCATCTTTGAGATAATTATATAGTGGATTATTAAAAAAATTTTTAGCTTTTTAATGCAGGGAATTACATTAAAAATTTTTTATTCTTATTATAGTTGATTTACAATGTTGTGCTAATTTGTGCTAAACAGCAAAGTGACTCAGTTATACATATATAGATATTCTTTTTTAATATTATCTTTCATCATGGTCTATCTCAAGAGATTGGTTATAGTCTCCTTGGTTATATAGTAGGACCTGACTGCCTATCCATTCTTAATGTAATTGTTTGCATCTACCAACTCGAAACTTCCAGTCCATCCCACTCCTTCCCTCTTCCCCCTTGGTAACTACAAATCTGTTCTCTATGTATGTGTCTATTATGTCTATCTATGTAGATAGTAGCTATCTATATCTATGTGGTCTATCTATGTGGATAAGTCCATTTGTGCCATATTTTAGATTCCACATAGAAGTGATATCATATGGTGTTTGTCTTTCTCTTTCTGACTTACTTCACTTAGTATGAGAATCTCTAGCTGCATCCATGTTGTTGCAAATGGCATTATTTCATTCTTTTTTGTATTTTGAATAATATTCCACTGCAAAGATGTACCGTATCTTTGTAATCTATTCAGCTGTCCATAAACGTTGATGTTGTTTCCATGTCTTGGCTATGGTGAATAGTGCAGCTGGGAATGTACGTATGCATGCATCTTTTTGAATTATAGGGTTAGGGTTAGAGTCAAATGTCCAAAATATACAAACAACTCATGCAACTCAACAACAACAAAAGAAAACAAACAGTCCAATTGAAAAGTAGCAGAATACCTAAATAGACATTTCTCCATAGAAGATATACATATGGCCAACAGGCACATTAAAAGATATTCAACATTGCAAATTATTAGAGAAATGCAAATCAAAACTACCTGCCAGAATGGCTATCATTAATAAGTCTACAAATAACAAATGCTGGAAAGGGTGTGAAGAAAAGGGAATTCTCCTACAGAGTGTGGAGAATGTCAACTGGTACAACCACTATGGAAAATGGCATGGAGGTACTTCATACCTCTAAATATAGAACTACCATATGTATAGCACAGGGAACTATATCTAGTGACTTGTGATGGAAGATGATGGAAGATAACATGAGAAAAAGAATGCATTTGTGTGTATGTGTGTGTATATAGCAAAAATTGACAGAACAAAATAAATCAACTATAATAGAAAAATAACCCCCCCAAAAAAGAAAATTGAGCAAAATAGACTAGTTCCTGTAGAAATTAAAGAACATGGTTTTTGTTGTTGTTGTTTTGTTTTTTAAAAAAGAACTACCATTATGATCCAGCAATCCCGCCCCTGGGTATCTAGGCAGACAAAATTATAATTCAAAAACTATAACTCAAACCAACTATGCATTCATTGCATAAGCCCTACTTGGCAAGAACACATTATCTACTTTATATGCCATTGGATCTAATTTGCTAAAATTTTGTTCCTCATTTCTGCATCTATGGTAATAAGGTATAGTTTTTTGATTTTGTAATTTGTCTTGGTCTGGTTTGGGTAACAGGGCATATTTGTTTCCTAAAATTAGTTGGACACTAGTTTTTATCCTTCCATTTTCTGAGTTGATGCAAGACTGATATTCCTCTTACATAAAAACATTTCATATATTTCACCAGTAAAAACCTCAGGAGTAAAATGTTTATGTTTGTGTGGAAAGAGTTTAATAATTTCCTTAGTAGATACAGAGCTACTCATATTTTGTTTCATTTAGTTAGCTTCAGGTAATGTGTGCTTCTAAAGTTATTTATCCATCTTTCTTCAGTCTTCTCCACTGTGCTTTTAAAAACTCAAATGGTGAATAGTTTTTTCTTATATTTTACATTTCAATGTATATTTCCTTTTTTTTTTTTAGTTTCCAGTGCTCTGTTGTGATTCTATCTGTTCACTCATTATTAGCAGAGTTTTCCTTAAATCAACAAATATATTTATCCCATCTGCTTTAAATCTTTGTCTAAAAATTCTAACATCAGTATTATTTCAGAGTTAGTTTTCATTGATTGTTTTCTTTTTCTTGATTATGGGTCACTTCTCAGGTCTAGTAAGTTTTAACTGTATACTGGACATTGTAGTTATTATGTATACTTCCTGGATTATTTTATCTCCCTCTTAAAAGTATTAACTTTTGTTTTAGGAAATAGCTAACCCAGCTGAACTAACACTTAAAAGTTTGTTTTCCTTTCAATGGACAGCAGTTAAATTTATGTTCAGTTACTGCAGCCTTTCAGTTGTTCCTTTTTGCTCAATTGTATGAATCTTCCCCTATACATACAAAGCTCAGGGTTCAACCAAGTATTTGGGTGACATTTACAAGGAGACTTTTGGGCTCTCCCTTCTGGGGCTCCCTCCATTCTAGCATATCACCCATCACTTTCCAGATATTCTAGCATCCTTAATTCTGATTTCTCAAGCCACTAAAGGCTGGTTTTCTGTTTGGGTTCCTGCCATCCTTTCCCATGCACACAGAAGGGCACACCCTGGAGAAAAGCCACCTAAGTGTAAACTTGCCCAGTGTATTACCCTTCTTTAAAAGGTAGCATCCTCTCAGCCTTTTTCCTATTTTGGTCACGCTCCTGTGCTATTAAACAGCTGTTATATTTTGTCCAGGGTGTTTGCTTATCTCAAGAAGAGTTAATCTAATAAAAGTCATTCTACTAATATCAGAAATGAATCCCTCTTGGTCTTTTTACCACCACAGAAAGTACTTTTAGTACAACTATTCCCCTCAAACCAATGTTATTCAAATAGGGGTTCTGTAAAACACTCCTCAGTTACTATCAACAGGTATTCTGTTAGAAGGAAAGTGGGTTAAATAGTTACATAGAGCTTAGAGATACAATATTTCAAAACAAACAGATTTCTTTACTCCAGGACTATTAAATACGATTTTTTTCAGCTGAGCCCATGGCATGTGAAAGTTCCTGGATCAGGGATCAAACTCATGCCATACCAGTGACCAGAGCCGATGCAGTATTACGGAACACAAGTCCACTTGCTCTATGCACAGTAAGGCCAAATAAACTTAAACATCGGAATACGGAACAGAGAAAGGTTTATTGCGGGGCCATGCAAGGAGTTGGGTGGCCCATGCCTTTAAAAATCCCAAGCTCCTTGCATGGCCCTTCAATGTACCTTTCTCTGCTCCAAACGCCAATGTTTTGGTATTGTTTGGCCTCACTATGCACTGGGCATAGGACTTGCATTCTGTAACATTAATATGCCAGCGTACCTTCGATGTGCCTAAATAGAATGTGCTCTTGAGCTTTTCATATTAGTAACATTCACTGATTCACTCAAAATATTTATTGAGGAAGTTCCTACTGTGATGCAGTGGGTAAATAAATGATCTGACTTGTCTCTGTGGCATTGCGGATTCGATTCCTGGAGCAGTGGGTTAAGGATCTGGCATTACTGCAACTGTGGCACAGGTCACAGACGCAGCTCAGATTTGATCCCTGGCCCGGGAATGTCCATGTGCCACAGGTGTAGCCATTTAAAAAACAAAGAAAAAACCAAGAAAAAAATGTACTGAGCCCCAAAGAGTGGAGAAAGATCACTTTCCTACAATTCTTTATAGGCCACGATTTACTATTCCTTTTTTAATCTAATTTCAGTGTCAGTCACTGACTCATAGTGGCTAGGTTTATGCTATTTAACCATCACCAATATTTTACTTTGTAATCATCCTATTTATATAAGAGGGATGCTGCTGTGGAAAAAGTGAGATGAAATATAGAAATGCACCAAACATTAACTTACATGGATTAGATAAAAATCCATGAAATCGCCTAGTATGATATCTAGCACAGATTAGTAGCCTGATAAATGTTGGTTTAAGTGTTTTTGCCTTCTTTTGCCTAGTCATTCAGTGATTACAACCAGATTCATCTGAGGATGGCCGACCGCCGCTCTCATGCCAATGGCAATCAGAAGCCTGTTTAGTATAGTCCACAAGCTAATTTTTTATGCTTTTAAAGGGTTATTTTTTTTTTAAGGAGGGAAATATGAGACCCTAGGTGGCCCATAAAGCCTAAAACATTTACTGTATGGCTTTTTATAGAATATGTTTGTTAATCTCTGAGATACAGTCTAACCCTTCCAGCAATCTAAAATAAGCAATATAGTTAAATTCATTTATGTAGATGCTGAGGTTCTAGAAGCCCTGTTTTAAATATATACATATGTGTCACTGATTTTAAGGCTCATCTTATATCTTACCTTTTCTCCTTTTATTCCACCACAGTCACACTTTGATCCTGGAGAACACCCAGAGCAAGCCTATAAGGAAGAGAAAGGGGGGGGGGACGATCATTAAAAATGAACCTGAAAACCAGCCTCTCACTTACAGCTCAACAGAATTCAATAATCCAAATGGATAAAACTGGCCAGAAAAATATCTGAAAGGATATATACTAAATTGTAAACAATGCTAATGTGTGGGGACGCTTTCATCTTTTATTGTATACCTGTCTGTTTGAACTTTTCAAAATGAGAAAATAGAATTTTTACAGTTTGCCGGTGGAAAAAAAATGTCTTTTTACAAATGAAAATGAAATCCCTAAAACTTCCCTGAAGTATGATTAGCAGCTCTTAGGACTTCTTTTTCTCTCCTAACATCACTTGTAAGAAATTACCTCTCAATCTATATTAGCAAAGACCTTGGCAACTAGCCACGGATGCCTACTCCTTGAGGTTCCTGTTTATTTGCATTCATGAGCAATCGCGGAGCATAAAATGCGTAATACTACCTTGTACCACCTTTATTTTCTTTGCCTCCACGCTTTCATCACTAGTAACTCAGTGTCTAACAGCGACAAGCTTTACCACAAATGCTGTTCCCAGAGCCCAGGTGTCCTAAATAATCACTACTAACAAGTTTATTCGCTCATATTAGGAACTGAAGTCCTGAAGCCAGAAAAATTTCCTCCTCTAAAATAAGAACCTAGAGGACAAGAAAACAACAGATGACTTCCACCATCCAGAACTATCCTTGACTCTGGCATGAAGCTGAACTGCTCAGAAAAACAAATGGTAATTAATTTAATATATGGAGATAGCTCAGCATTTATGTACAATAAGGGGTTATACTTCTCATCAAATGAGAGAAATCTTTATGTGATGTAAATACCAAATCATGTTGATCAATGGTCAGCCTTGGGAGCATATGACTTTAAATGCACCATAGCCTCCTTCCCGACAGTTCACACATTCCTTTACTCCAATCACTACTAGAGTACCTTCCCCTAACCTTATCAAAGTATTAATCTCATCCTGCTAGTTAGAACGGCTAACCTAGTCAGCCACAACTAGAAATCACCCTCATGATGAAACGCCTTTTCTTGAATGTAAGAGCAAACAATAATGGCTTGATGTTGGGAGGAATCTCTCATATTGCAAGAGGCTATTCCAGTAAAAAGATGTGCACTTGACATTTCTAACTAGAAGTCTTTCACGTAGCCATTACTGATTATACATAGATGATTAGGCTATACACTCTGGCTTTAGTATTGTTATATACATGTCATGTACAATACAGGTTAAACAGACTTATTCAGACTTACTCATCAAACATGAATTCAGCATTATTAGCAGCCAGAAAACTTGTTAGGCACTAAAAATGAGTAAGGCACAGCTCCTTCCAAAATATATAATGAATTCAACAAAAAACTAATTATTGATCACTTGCTATGTGCCAGCCACTTTGTTATATTAGGTGCATGTAGAGATACAAAGACAGTACATCACTGCTCTCTAATGGGAAGGATAATCTCATAGACAAAATTATATTACAGTATGTCTGGAACAGAGGGTAAGATATATAACAGTATTTTGTGCAAACATGGATTCTAGATTCCAAAGTAAAACTCAAATTTTAGAAAATACTGATTCACAAGAATGGCTATATTCACTGAATTATATTGTGCATATTATCAACACTCAATTACATGCATTAATGGAGGAGTAAAGGATAGTGATGACCCAAAATGGCAATAAATCTGAGAAAAATTAACATTCGACTTTAAAATGTACGTCTGCGTTTTATATGTAAATATGTTTGCATACTTTTGGGGTGTCATAAGATGGTGTAACTTGCCATTTTCATCTTTCATTAAGAGTTCAATCTTTTTATGTAGGTACTGTATCTTATACATGTGTTATATACGACATATATAACATACTATATATTATCACTTACATGTGGAATCTAAGAAAGACAACAAACTAGTGAATATAACAGAAATGAAACAGACACACAAATACAGAACACAAATTAGTGGTTAGCAGTGGAGGGGGGCAAGACAGGGGTAAGAGATTAAGAAGTACAAATTACTGTGCATAAAAAAATAAGCTACAAGGTTCTATTATACAGCACAGGGAATATAGCCAATATTTTACAATAATTATAAATGGAATATAATCTTTTAAAAATGTGAATCATTAGGTTATCCACCTGAAACTTACAAAATTTTGTAAATCAATGATTATGAATTTTAAAAAATAAAAAACAAAAAAAAATTTGAAAGAGATCTATCTTAAAATTTTATTGGGATATAGCTGATTTACAATGTTTTAATGCTTCAGGTTTACAGAAAGGTGAATCAGTTATACATATGCATATATCCATTCTTTTTTAAGAGTTCTACATTTTTAAAATACAAGTTAAGTTCCTGAGAATAATGCAAAACAATAGCTTAATAGGAGTTGTTTAATATGGAAAAGATTCTATATGATTTGCCTTTATTTTTCTCACCTTTCAGTATCCATCAATATCCAACTCCTACTTTAAGTTATAAACAAACAAAACTCTAAATACTCCTGCGTGTCATTTCTGAAGTGATTTTACAGTTTTTCTAAAAATTACTAACTACAACTTCTTGCACTTCTTTATTAACATGTAGTTATATTTTAGAAAGGTCACTACTTAAAACTTTTGGTAATTACATAAAATTTGTTTGAATTAAATTTGAAAATTTAATTTATAATCTATTTATTCCACCTAGGTTATGATAATAAGTGATATACACAGATCAAGAAAAAAAAAAAAAGCAAATGTAATACACAAACCAACCACTAGATGCCACTTTTCATACAGTTATAACCATGATACCTACAAAGAAATAGCCCCAATTTGACATCTCTTTAATGGAACAACTTGTTTTTTACCAACATTTATTAATACTGATTAGGTGCTTAATAAGTACCAAGCAAAATACTGGGGGTATGAGCTGTAGAAAAAATTAGGTGCTGCCTTTAAGAACTTCCAATCTAACAAAAACCAAACAAATTAGCCCCAAAATAAATGAAAATAATACTTAAATACAATAGAATAATAATACAACAGATAATAGTAATAGAAAAAGCTCTAAAATACAAGAAACACATCCTGATTTTACCTCAGGAATTTATTCACCAGATGACTATGTATAAGTGATTCCATTACGCTAGGATTCAGGATTCTCTTTGGTAAAATGATAAAAATAGACAATATGACATCTTTAGGTAGCTTCCAACTTTTACAGTCTGTGATTCAGTAGAATTTACCAAGTGAAAATGAGTTGTACAATCAACAAGAGTTATCAAACTTAAGAGAGTTCCCTTGAGCCTGGGAGTGTTTAAAATGGCTATGGAGAGAAGGTAAATAGGTCCACGTCAACATTTTTTAATGGGCAGAAATATATCTAGAGGTAAAATGGCCATGCAAAGCAATAATATTAAAACACAAATTTTTGTGAACAATGAGTCAGGTAAAACAAAAACTAAGTACCTTAGTCTAAAGGACTTCTTAAGTCCATAATGAAAAGAAGTATAGTAGAGGATAAGCACAAAAAAAATTTTTCAAAAAAATGTGAAAAAACTATTTAATTCTACAAAGTCACCTGAAAACTGAAAAGCAAGAAAACTGATGGAACCATAGTTACGTTTTAAACTTTTTAGTGTGGGAGAAAATAATAAAAAAATAAGAGATATTTTTATTATCACAATAAAACACATCATGAAGATACAATAATTAAAACAGTATGGTATTGCTCAAAGAATGGGAAGCTCTTTGAAACAAAATACAAAGGCCTGAAACAGATCTAAACACACACACACACTTACTATATTATAAACGCTGGCATACGAAACAGATGTGAAAATAATGTACTGCTCAACATATGATGCTAGGACAGACATAGAAAGCACTAAATTTAGATCTCAGGCTGCTAAAATTTTTAAAAATCAGATATGAAATTAAAAGTACAAATAAATGCAAACTTCTATACGCATTAACATTACATACAGAATCTCACAAAAATTCAGATACTAGCATCCTAAAGATTTTGTTTCAGGAAGCTTGAGGTTGGCTACCAGAATCTAAGATTTTACTAAACATCTGTAAGTGACTCTGATTCAGGAAGTCCAAGATACATACTACAAAATAATGGCATAGAGAAATAACACCCCAATTATGGCATTAGGTATCGAGACTGACATGCCTACCTAAAAAAAATTTTTTTTGCTTGAAAAATATGTAAAAATATTTTTAAAACCTCAATGCAAAGCACAATAGGATTAATCAGGCCAAAACCTTAAGGATGAAAAACCCCAGTAAACTGACTTTTGCTCTGAGGGCATTCACTATACTTCAAGAACTTGAGATTCCTCTTTAACAGTATAAGAAAGTATCAGCTATAAAATAACCCCAGGAAATTTTATGGGAAATATATATTGGCTCTCAAAATAGAAGTACAGGGGAAAAAGATCCTTGAGAAACTATAACCACAAGCCAGCCCCCATAAGGATTTGTAATGGAAATTAGCATTTAGCTGGGTAGCCCACTAACCTCAAACTGCAAATTTGTTTAGAGTAGACTCAAACTACTTTGACTTCCTAGAGGTGGGGCAGAAATACGTACGTATTTTACATAGAAGAGCAGACCTTCATATTAAACTTCAAAGAATTGAAAAAAAAAACTTTTTGAAAGGAAAATAAGCTATCCTGTTCAAAAATCATTAAGCATACAATGAAACAAAATACTATAAGCAAAAACAAGACCATCTCACAGCAGAAACTAGCAAAGATTCAAATAGTAGAATTATTAGATACAAAGTATATGACCATTTTTATAATTATTAAAATTTTTAAACTTGAAAATAATGGATCAGGAAATGTTAAAAAAAATAACACAGCTGAATTGGAATATAATATAAATTCTAAAAGTAAAAACTATGAAATTTAAAACTCAACGGATGAGCTGCACAGCAGACTAGATACTACCAAAGAGAGACTTAGTAAATTTAAAACACACAACGTGAAAAGAAATTATAATGTAACAAAGAGAAAAACACGGAAAATGTGAAATAGTTAAGAGACATGGAAGAAAGAGTAAGGAAGTGTGGAAAACAGGTAGTCTGGGTTATAGAAAAAGAGGTGAAAGAAGGAATGGAGCAGAGGCAATAATTAGAGATGATGGCAGAAAATTTTTAGGAAATAATTCAAGGTATCTGTGATTAAAGTAGTCCAACAGATCTAATAGAAGAAAAATAAAACCCTAAATAGATGCAAAATAGTGTAACCTCAAAACATAAAACCAAAAACACAAAAGACCTTAAAAGCATCAATAGGATTTCCTGTCGTGGTGCAGTGGTTAATGAATCCGACTAAGAACCATGACGTTGAGGGTTCGATCCCTGGCCTTACTCAGTGGGTTAAGGATCCAGCGTCACCATGAGCTGTAGTGAAGATTGCAGATGCAGCTTGGATCCCACGTTGCTGTGGCTGTGATGTAGGCTGGCAGTTGTAGCTCCAATTTGACCCTGAGCCTGCGAGCCTCCATATGCCATGGGTGTGGACCTAAAAAGACAAAAAATAAATAAATTTGTCCTAAAAAGACAAAAAATAAATAAATTTGTGGTTGAATATAAATAAATACTAACTACAAAATTACAATTATAAAAATAGGTGCGGGGTTCAAAAACAGTACTAAAAGAAAAATGGCCAAAATACAATGCAAGTCAAGAGAAGATGAGTAAACTTAAAACTATTCTAAGGTTCTTATAACTGTGTAAAAAACAAATATGGGCATTGATTAATTTAGACTTAGATAAAATCAGCATATAACCTAGGAATTCTCATTTCTAGGATAAACCTTAAAACAGAGCCAGGGACAGAAAGTTCTATCTTAGAAGAGGCAATACAAATAAAAGAAATATATCAGCATTCACATTAAGTTCAAATAAGTGTAAAATGACACCATGTGAAGAAATACCCAGAAAAAAAAATGGAATATGGTATATTATAAAAAGCTAAGGAGGAATTCTCTTGTGGCTCATCAGGATAAGGATCTGGCATCGTCACCACAGCAGCTGCAGTTGCTGTGGTGCAGGTTCCACCCCTGGCCCAGGAACTTCCATATGCAGTGGGTATGACTAAAAAAAAAAAAAAAAAAAAAAAAAGAGAGAGAGAGAGAGAACTAGCATGGACTATTAAAAAAGCCAGTGACATGGCATGGGAGAGATAGATGACTTTGTAAAGGACAGCTTGAAGACTTCGGTGGACCATCCCCTAATAAAACAAATTGTGAAATCTAGAAAAAAAAATTAAGTCTCTGGATATTGTCTGGAAAAGCTACAGCAAATGAAAGAACGCTTATTTGATACAATTTATTAAATCTCAGTATGGACAGCAAGAATCTATGGCAATTTACCCATGACCCACTTCCTTCCTCTCCCCCCAACTCCCCACTACCCACTGCTCAACTCAATGAAAGTTCCACACAAGGTGGGAGCAGATATGAACTCTGAACTACTTCTCCCTCCAGTTCCCAGGTAAGCACTACAGTATCTTGCCGGGAGAAACAGGTCACCATTTCTCATTCTCCAACTTGCCAAGTTCCAAGTTGCAAAAGCTCTTTTCCAAGCAAGAATAGTCAGGAATTCTATAATTCTTATCTTCTACACAGCCCCAACTCATAAGACAAAACACCTACCCCAATCACAGCAGGCTGAGAGTACTGGACCTGAAGGCCCTAAAACTAGCTCACTCACAGAGCAAAGGCTGTTGTGAGTGGAAGCAAGCTGAGAAGATCAGATGTTACTGTTCTTATTGCCCTACTCACAAAGCAGGGTGTCGCTCTAAGAGTGTCACTCCTGCCCCCGGCTCTGAAGAGTCACAGATTTTGCCCAGGGAAGAAGGTCAGTTGGAGGGAGAAGGGATATCGGATATCATAAAAACAGAGAGCTCTAAGGTCTCCGTGAGGGACCTGACTTTACATGGGACAGAGTATGGGAAAGTTCATTCCCAAGGACACTCTCCGAAACAACAGAAACTTTGTTCGCAAGCAATTAAGAGGAGGCAGGTTGCTCCACAAGAACAAGCCAAACCATAAATCCACCACAGACCACTAGAGAAAAGTGGAGAAAGAGACAGATAAGAGCAACTTTGAGATTGGAGCAAGTCTCAAAGTTTGGCCTCAAAGATTACCACTGAAAGAGGGTCAAACTTAACTTTGTCAAAATATGGAGCAACTCAAGCCCAATGACTCTGTCAACAACCACAGAGCCATTAGTAAGTCATCAGTGAAGGTTAACAGTCGGATGAGAGACTGACAGAGGTAATCACCTTAACAGAGACAGGAGGGAAAAAATAATCAAAGAGAACCACCATAAAAGCAGTCATACCAATATGACTGTGAACAGGTCCAAGGTTGCAACCTTTTGGTAATGACATCAGAGGCTGCATAGTGTGGGGAAAATAGATTTCACTAAAACAGTCTAGCAAACTCATTAAGCAAATGAACAAGCATACAGGCCTTGGAGAGCAAGAGAATTAGTATTCAGACTGGCTACAATACATTATCTAAAATGTCCACACTTCAACAAAAAATTATGAGGCATGTAAAGAAAGAGGAAAGTTTGTCTCATATACAGGAAAAAAAGCAAGAAATAGAAACTGTCTTTCAGAGGACCCAAATATTGAAGTTAGTTCCCAAAAACATCGAAGCAGTCACTACATAAATAAGCTCAAATCATGAAAGGAAACAATGTTTAAAGAAGTAAAGGAAGATACAATAGATAATATCAATAAAGAAACATAATTTAAAAGAACAAATGAAATTCTGGAATTGAAAAGAAACTAAAATGAAAAATTCACTAGAGGAGTTCAACAGTCTATTTTAACTGGCAGAAGAAATAATCAACGAACTTTTAGATAGATTGATAGCAATTATGCAGCTGAACAACATAAAGAGAGTATCCCAGAAAGATTAACAAATAACCTCAGAGACAATGACAGCCAGAAGGCAGTGGATGCAGGTTTGATCCTTGGTCTAGCTCACTGGGTTAAAGACCTGGCATTGCCATGAGCTGTGGTGTAGGTCACAGATGCAGCTCGGATCCCATGTTGCTGTGGCTGTGGTAAAGACTGGCAGCTACAGCTCTGATTCGACCCCTAGCCCGGAAACTTCCATATGCCACAGGTGCGGTGCCCTAAAAAGCAAAAAAAAAAAAAAAAAAAAAAATGCTCAAAGAGAAGAACTGTCTACCAAGAAACTTAAAATCCAACAAAGATATCATTGAAATACAAAGGTGAAACAAAGGGATTTTCAGATAAACTAAAACAGAAAGGTTTTATAGCTACCAGACTTGCTTTGCAAAAAATACTACAGGAAACTGTTCATGTGGAAAACAAGTGAAGCCAGAAAATAATTTGAAGCCATACAGAAAAAAAAAAAAGAGTTCTGGTAAACATAAATATGCAATTGTAAAAGACAGTGAAAATGCATATTTCTGTATTTTTTTTTTCTCTTAACCGACTTAAAAAGTGACTATAGAAAACATATGGATGGCCCTGTTGGGGCTGTAACATAGAAACGTAAAATAATTTTAACATAACAAAGTAGGTTATGAGAGCAAAGTATTGAACTAAGAAATTTACAACAGATAATAATTTGAATTCACAGTAACAAAAGACCCAGAAATTTTAAAAAAGAAGTTCATTATAACAAACTATAAATATACACTTCCTCTCCTTTTTTTCTCAGTTTCTTTAAAGTCATAAAGTTATGTGACATTCTAACTACAATATATTTTTAAGTTTGGAACATTTATTGGTAAAATAAGTATAGCAACAGAAGGAAAAGGGACTAGAGCCCATAGGTATATTTCTATATTTTACCAGAATTAAGTTGCTATAGCTTAAGTACATTCTAATAGGTTATGATATCCATGGTAAGCCTTAGAGAAAACATTAAAGGAAACAAATTTAAAAAACAGGGAGTTCCAGTTGTTGCACAGTGGTTAACAAATCCGACTAGGAACCATGAGGTTATGGGTTCCATCCCTGGCCTCGCTCAGTGGGTTAAGGATCTGGCATTGCCATGAGCTGTGGTATAGGTCACAGACCCGTTTCCAATCCTGCACTGCTGTGGCTCTGGCAAAGTGGCGGCTACAGCTCCGATTAGACCCCTAGCCTGGGAACCAACATATGCCGCGGGAAGCAGCCCTAGAAAAAGCAAAAAGACAAAAAAAAAAAAAAAAAAAAAAGAAAAGAAAAGACAAGAAAAGATAAAACAGTGAATAAAATCCCTAAAGAAAGTATTTAACTAGAAAATATTCACTTAATAAAAAGGTTATAAACGATTAAAAGAAGAAAACAACAAAATACATGAGCAATACAGAAAACAAAAATTAAAGTGTCAGATAAAATCCAGTATCAATAATAACATTGAATGTGAATGACTTAAGCCAATCGGAATTCAGATTTTTAGAGTATATTAAAAAAGCAAGATCCAATTATGTCTACAGGAGAATGCATTAGATCAATATATATGAAAAGTTTGAATGTAAAAAAATGGAAATAAAATAATTGTACCAACAGCAACAGAAAGGGGCTGAACGTTTGCTCTCCATTGCCACAAATTCTTATATTGAAATCCAAATCCCAATGTTAGGGTATTTAGAGGTTAGCCTTTTGGGGGGGCGGATAATTATATAATGAGGGTATGGCCCTCATGAAGAGGATTAGTGTCCTAATAAGAAGCCAAAGAGCTACCTGGCTCTCTTTCTGTCATATGAGGATAAAAGAAGTCAGCAGTCCACAACCCAGACGTGGGCTCTAACCAGAACCCAACCATGCTGGTAGCTTGATATCAAAATTCCACCTTCCAGGGAGTTCCCATTGTAGCTCAATGAGTTACAAACCCAATTAGTATCCATGAGGAGGCAGGTTCAATTTCTCAATGGGTTGAGGATCTGGTAATGCCGTGAGCTGTGGTGTAGGTCTTGTGTTGCTGTGGCTGTGGCATAGGCTGGCAGCTGCAGCTCCAATTCAACCCTTAGACTGGAACTTCCATATGCTGCAGGTGTGGCCCTAAAAAGAAAAGAAAAAAAAAAGAAATTCCACCTTCCAAAACTGTGAGAAATATATTTGTGTTGTTTATAAGCCACCAAATTTGTGGTATTTTTTAAAGCAATGTAAACTGACTAAGCCACCATAAGGAAATTGTAAAGGATATACTACTAACAGACAAAACATCTGATAATATAAAAATTACCACTAGAGACAAAAAAGGACATTTTATAATGATGAAAGTGTCAATTGACTAGGAAGATACAACAAGCAGAATCATAGATGCACCTAACAATAGAGCTTCAAAATACTTGAAGTGAAAACCGACAAGTGACAAGTAAACAAAGGGAGTTCCTGTCATGGCTCAGCAGAATGAATCCAACTAGTTTCCATGAGGATGCGGGTTCAATCCCTGGCCTCTTTCAGTGGGTTAACGATCCAGTGTTGCCATGAGCTGTGGTGTAGGTCACAGACATGGCTTGGATCCCACTTTGCTGTGGCTGTGTTGAAAGCTGGCAGCTATAGCTCCGATTCAACCCCTACCCATATGCCACAAGTGTGGCCCTAAAAAGCAAAAAAAAAAAAAAAAAAACACAAAAACAAAAACAAAAAACAAAAAAAAACCAAAAAAACAACAATTCAACAATAGTTGGATACTTCAATACCCCATTTTCAATAATGAATAAAATAGCAAGGCAGAAGATCAATGAGGAAATAGAGGACTTGAACAACGGCATAAACCAACTAAACCTAACAGACATCCATTCAACACTCTACCCAACAGGGACACAATTCACATTCTTCTCAAGAATGCATAGAACATTCTCCAGGAGAGATTATATGCTAAGCCATAAAATCAACCTTAATAGATGTAAGAGAATTGCAATTACAGAATGTATATTTTCCTATGACAATGCAATGAAATTAGAAATGAATAACAGGAAGATATTTGGGTTTTTCAGAAGAGAGAAAATAAACTTTTTCCTAATTAAACTTTTGTTCAAGGAGAAATCACAAGAGATATCAGAAGTCACTTTAAATAAATGAAAATAAAAACACAAAATAGCAATACATAGGAGATGCCTTTCAAACTGTGCTTAGAGGAAAATTTATAAAAGAAAGGCATATATTTAAAAAGTCAAGTCAATAAATTAAGTTTCTAAGTTTACACATTAGAAAAGAGAACAAACTAACCTAAAGCAAGAGTAAGCAGGAAATAATATATATGTGAGCTGAAATTAAAAAAATGGAGAAAAGAAAAATAGAGAAAATCAAAGAAACCAAAAGTTGATTCTAAGAGCAATAAAACTGACCAACTACCAAAAAAAAGAGATTCAAGTTATTGAGTTTTGATTTTAAGACTTTTTGATTGAATGATTCAAATTATTAAAATCAGGAATGAGGGAGTCCCTGGTAGCCTAGCAGTTAAGTTTTTGGTATGGTCACTGCTATGCTTGGGTTTGATCCCTGGCCCCAGAACTTCTGCATCCTATGGGTGTGGCCAAAAATAAAATAAAATAAAATCAGGAATGAAAGAGGGAGCATTACTACCACTATAAGAATGAATAGCAGTGAACTTCCTCAGGCTGATTAAGACATTTACAAAAAAAAAAAAAAAACTTAGCCTCATTGTAATTAATGGTGAAAGAATTAATCCTTTGCCCACAACATCAGGAAAAAGACAAGGATGTCTACTCTGTCACTTCTTTCCAACATCTTCCTAGATGTTCAAAACAGGACAATTAGACAAGAAAATGAGCTATCCATATTAAATATTCATGGATTAGAAGACTTAACATTGCTAAGACGGTAATACTCCCAAATTTTTCTGCAGATTCTGACATTCTAATCAAAGTCTTTGTTAAAATTTATTTATTTATTTGTCTTTTTTGCCTTTTTATTGAGCCGCTCCCACGGCATATGGAGGTTCCCAGGCTAGGGGTCGAATCGGAGCTGTAGCCACCAGCCTATGCCACAGCCACAGCAACGCAGGATCCGGGCCGCATCTGCGACCTACACCACAGCTCACAGCAACGCCGGACCCTTAACCCACTGAGCAAGGGCAGGGATCGAACCCGCCACCTCATGGTTCATAGTCAGATTCGTTAACCACTGCGCCATGACGGGAATTTTAAAAATTTTTCTCAAAATTAAAAAGCACTGAGCTTCAAAGAACACTATCAAGAAAATGAAAAAAAAAAAAACCACAGAGAATGGGAAATATATTTGTAAGTCATGTATATAATAAGGGACTTGTATCCAGAATATATAAAGAATTCTTATAACATTAACTTATTAGCAAACGCCTTAAATAAAAAATGGGCAGGAGTTCAAGTCATGGTGCAGTGGTTAATGAATCCGACTAGGAACCACAAGGTTGTGGGTTCAATCCCTGGCCTCGCTCAGTGGGTTAAGGATCTGGCATTGCCGTGAGCTGTGGTGTAGGTTGCAGACTTGGCTTGGATCCCGTGTTGCTGTGACTCTGGTGTAGGCCAGCAGCTACAGCTCCGACTGGACCCCTAGCCTGGGAACCTCCATATGCCGCAGGAGAGGCCTTAGAAATGGCAAAAAGACCAAAAGGGGGGGGGGCAAAAGACCTAAATAGACATTTCGTCAAAAGAGTAATACAAATCTCCAATTAGCACATAAAAAGATACGTAACACCATCAGCAATCAGGTAAATGTACATCAAAACTACAGGGTGATACTACTTCCTACACAGGAGGTTAGCTAGTTTGAAAAATTTCATCTTGGAGTTCCCTTGTGGTGCAGCAGGTTAAAGACCCAGCATTGTCACTGTAGCCGCTCAGGTTGCTGCTATGGCTTGGGTTTGATCCCTGGCCGGGGAACTTCCACATGCCTCATGTATGGCCAAAAAAAAAAAAAAAAAAAAAAAATTCATCTCATGAGCAAAGACAGACAATAACAAGTGTTAGCAAGGATTCCAAAGTAATTGGTTCCAAACAATTTGGAACCCTCACACATTGTTAGTCAGCCTACAGAATGGTGCAACTGCTTTAGAAAACAGTCTGATAGTTTCTCAAACATATGACCCAGCAATTCCATACCTAGGTATATAGCTAAGCAAAACAGAAACATATATCCACACAAACATATACATGAATTGTTCATAGAATCATTATCAGGAATAGCCCAAAAACTATGAAACACCCAAATGTCCATTGACTGATGGACTGGCAAGCAAAATGCAGTATATGCATACAATGGAATATTACTCAACAATGAAGTGGAACATATGCTACAACATAGATAAACCTTGGAAACATTATGCTAAATGAAGGAAGCCAGACACAAAATACCATATGATTCTATTTATATGAAATGCACAGACAGAATAGACAAACCTATAGAAACGGAAATTAGACTGGTGGTCACCTAAGGCTGGGTAGTTGGAGGGTCATGGGGAGTAACAGCTAAGAGATGTGGGTTTCTTGTGGGGTTGATAAAAAATGTTCAAAATCTGATTTGAGTAATAGTTGCACAACTCTGTAAATATTCTAAAAACCACTGACCTTTAAGTGGATGAACTGTATTGCATGTAAATTATATCAAAAGGAAGCTGTTAAAAAATCAGTGCTATGAAATAAAATGTGAGAAAATCATTCTTTCAAGAACTGTGACGAGTCAGAGATTTTTCCTTGCTTGGAAGCAAACAAGATAGCCTTCCATAGTTTCATGGATGCTGACAGAAAATACAAGACTTTTTGATTAGAGACAACAGACCAATTTATTACTGACAGCAGTAGCCTGGGCTTCCCTGAGCTCTAGTTACAACAGGGTGACATGAAGAGGATTAGAAAACGCTTTCACATATGTATTGTCACATGAAAGAAAATTGAGTGTTTATGAAACCTGCATATTTTATAATGGGTAGTAAGATTTCCTGACCATTGCTCTGAGATTTTATCTTTATTACACTGGACAGAAATAAATCTGGCTTTTCCTTCAAAGGGAGTTGACTATCTCTATGTTTCAAGTTGTTCACTATACAAATATTCTTGGAAAGACAGTTCAAAACAAAGAGTCAGTTTCTCTCCTCTCAAGGTGTACAGAGATAAGACAGATACTTCAGAAATTTTCTTCCAACACATTCTAAATTTTTAGAAACTTAATTTCAGATTTCTAAAAACTTTTAAAAAATTAATAAAGAAATGTCATACATGAACAGCTATGAAAGGATTTTAGGACCATTAGGGACATCTGAATATGACCTGAATATTAGATTTTATATATATCTATATATATATATATCTATATCTATATCTATATATATATAGATATAGATATATTTGCATTTTAGGGCTGCACCCATGGCATATGGAGGATCCCAGGCTAGGGGTCGAATGGGAGCTTCAGCTGCCAGCCACAGCCACAGCCACGCCATATCCAAGCCATGTCTGTGACCTACACCACAGCTCACAGCAACGCTGGATCCTGAGTGAGGCCAGGGATGGAACCCACAACCTCATGGTTCCTGGTCAAATTTGTTTCCACTGCACCACAATGGGAACTCCTAGATTATACTTTAAAGTCATTGTTATTTTTTTAAAGTGTGAGAATGATGTATTTACATAATATAATATCCTTTTCCTTTGGTAAGGCATGAAACATGCTGAGTTATTTAGGCTCGTAACAATGTGTCATGAGGTCCCCAAATTGCTTTTAAATGGCTTCGCAAAAAAGAAATGTATACACACACACATACACAAAGATAATACTTACAAGTACATGCACACACAGACTGGAGAGAAAGAGAGATAAAAATATAAAGCAAATATGGCGAGATGCTAACGAGGGCTGAATCTACGAGGAAAATACACAGGTATTTCATTATAACTTCTTTTGGTTTTGTTTTTTTGTTTGTTTGTTTTTGTTCTTGTTTTTGTTTTGGAAAATACCACTACTAAAAAGTTAGGTTGGCAAGTACATTGATAAATATATCTAAGAGACAAGTATCATCAGAGTGCCAAAAAACTGGATAAATTGCAACATGTATGCTATTTATTCCAAGGCACCAAAAAACATAAGGTTACATGGAAAGGCTCAAAGAAAAGATGAAAAAAGTTATATCATACAAATAACAAAGAAAATTGGTATACCAGTGTTACTTTCAAACAAAACAGACTTCAGACAATGAGCATTACAAAAGATAAAAGCATCACTTCAGAATGATAAAAAGACTTGGTTCATAAGACATTACAACTCAAAAAAACCAAAAAAAAATATATATATAAAGAAACACTAGACGTTCCCATGGTGGCTCAGCAGGTTAAGAATCCAACTAATATCCATGAGGACGCAGGTTCGATCCCTGGACTCGCTCAGTGGGTTAAGGATCTGGCATTGCCATGAGCTGCAGTGTAGGTCAGAGATGCAGATAGGATCTGGCATTGCTGTGACTGTGGCTGCAGCTCTGATTGGACCCCTAGCTTGGGAACTTCCGAATGTCACAGTGGTGGCCGTAAAAAATAACAACTACAACTAAATTTGTATGTAGTAGTAAGATCCTAAAATACATACACTTAAAAGTATCATATCCCGGAAGTTCCCCTGTGGCACAACAGCAGGTTAAGGACCCAGTGTCGACACAGCTGTGGCACAGGTCGCAAGTGCAGTGTAGGTTCGATCTCTAGCCCAGGAAGTTCCACATGCCGCAGGTGCGGAAAAAAAAAAAAAAAAAAAAAAGGTACCATATCTACAAGGAGAAATACACAAATCCTCAGTCATAATTGCACATTTTAGACAGATCTCTGATTATTGATAGAGCATGTAAACAAAATCATCTGTAAAGATGTAGAAAGATTTGAACATGATTACAAACAAATAATTTAAATCTAACCAAACTTCCAGAGAACAGAAGAGTAGGAATAAAGCTAACATAATCTTGATGGCAAACCTAAAAGAGGCTGAGTGTGAAAGGAAAATCACAGGTCAAGCTCACCAATGAATATTTATGCAAAAATCCTAAATAAATTATAACAAAGTTGGATATACCCTAATCCCTAGCCACTTTTAAAGGGAAAGAAAAAGGTCTGGAAAAGCAGAAACCAAAAATGTCACTCACAGATGATATGACTGCACAGAGAGAAACGTTTTCAATACACTGAGAAATAAAAATGATTAAAGTTTTGCAAACTAGCCAGGTATCAATCGAGTGTCTGAAAGCAAATTATATTTTTACATACCATCAATACAATAAGAAAATAAAGAGACCACTTACAATGGTGTCCCCATGGTAGTCTGCCAGGAAAAAAGTACGGGAACGAGATAACGATGGAGCTTTTGAAAAAATAAAGTCCATGAGAAATGCATTCTGAGGGACTGGCCAATGGGCACCTGCTGTGTAGCATGGAGAACTCTACCCAATATTCCGTGATAATCCATGTAGGAAAAGAATGTGAAAGAGCATGGCGGTGCATACATGTGTAACGGAATCCCTTTGTTGTACAGCAGAGATTATCACAACATTATAAGTTGACTATCCTTCAATAAAACTTTAAAAATGAAAAAACCATTTTATCACACGTAAAATACCTCAAAATATGTCTCTAACCCTAAAGTGACATTTTAAAATTTTATTCCTTTTTGAGCTCTATGAAAATGGTATCAGGCTGCACAGTGGTCTATGGGCATTTGATTTTTTCCACTCTTCGTCACGTTTCGAAATTTCATTTTTGTTGTATATAATTGTCATTCATTCATTTTCATTGATATATAAGATTTCATCATGTGCCTACAATATATTGTTAAGGGGTACATGCATATGAAATCATAAATTATACATCTTTTTAAAAAAAGAAAAAAAAAAGAAATGTGTTCTGAGAACAGAAGAAATAGAGACTCTAGGGTAAACATCAACACACACAAAAAAGAAATATAATCACAGAGTTTTACCCGGCTCCACAATGAGCAACATATTCATTAACAGTCACATATTCAAAATAATGTAACCATCACTTATTGATTTAATTGAAAAAGGAGTAACATTGGGAGGAGATGGAAGAAGAGCAGTTAAGGGTAGCAGCAGAAAGAGCACCTCCTCTGTCATAACACAAAGTAAATACAGAATGTGTTGATAAAGGAAAAATTACCTCCAAGATTCGGACCTTAAAGAGCTGACCAAGGAAGGCCAAAGGGATGAGGAAAGAAACTGGTGTTTACTATTATCTATACTTTTAAAACCATATGCATACACTATATATAATATTACGCCATATTATCACACAATAGCTACTCTTAGAAGTCTCATGAACTCTTAGAAGATATTAATTTAAATTTCACATTTCAAAACAGAAGTCATCTCTGACCTGGCAACTCATAAAACACAACCTCCATTTTGAGGGGTGAGGGCACAGAGTCACCATTCTTTAACAGCTCAAGGGTAAAAACTTATCTATCTTTTGGTACATCCCTTTACTTGGTATCCTGATACAATCCATAAACACATCTATTTCTTCCTAATAAATGCTAACATTAAAAGAATGTTAACAGAGTTGTAAGAGGTCTTCGAAATTACCGAATATACCCCTCATTTTAAACATAAAGAAATAGACGGCCAGTCAATGACAGAGCCACAGCTAGAATCAGTTTCTTGACTTTGTCCTTATTGCAAACAGATTCCCATTTCCTTTCAGATTTTGAGGAAAGGCCAAGATGCTTTGCCAGATTTTCTATGAAGAGGAAACATTTTCTTTTCACTATGAAAAAGTATTTCTTTAAAAAATCAAATTATAGATAAACACATTAATCACTTTGAAAGCCTTTTAACCAAAGCAGCAGCTGCTACTTTCTACAAATCCAGAACTAAAAATATGAAGAAACTCATTAACATATGATGACTATGACATGTAATTCACCAATACTAACATAGGTAATGAGTTTCCTTGATTAAAACACATTACAGGAGTTCCCGTCGTGGCTCAGTGGTTAATGAATCTGACTAGGTACCATGAGGTTGCAGGTTCCATCCCTGGCCTTGCTCAGTGGGTTAAGGATCCCGCGTTGCCGTGAGCTGTGGTGTAGGTCGCAGAAGTGGCTCGGATCCCGTGTTGCTGTGGCTCTGGTGTAGGCCGGTAGCTACAGCTCTGATCCGACCCCTAGCCTGGGAACCTCCATATGCCGCGGAGCGGCCCAAGAAATGATGTTAAAAAAAAAAAAGACAATAAATAAAAAAATAAAACACATTACAGTTTTTAACATAACAAAAAAATAAAGATACACTCATTTACTTATCACGATCCTATTTTTTTCCAATGGGGATGGAAGACTTGGGGAAAGGAGGTGTGGGGGCCAAAGAAAGGTCATCAGGCCTAAGTATGCCAGACTTTAAGGATGCGCATAAACTAACACTGATCACAGTGAACTCAAATATTTAAAGACACTGGTTATCAGAAAATGGAGCTACTCTGGACAAATTACCAAATGTGTCATCACCAGCAATACTTTAAACTTAAAAATCCACAAATCACCCAGATTAGCCCTAGTGATGTTACATTTAGAGTAGGGAAGCTGTAACTATCACAGGTAAGTTTTTTTTTATTTCCAAATATTTTTGGTTACCATTTGGAAACACGTGAAATGGAGGAGCTTTTAAAAATTTGTTACTAGATGCCTTTAATGGCCTTTGTGTAAATGGGACTTTTACATTAGAAAATTACCCTAGATCAGAATGGTATTTGTTGTGAGTAGATTCTATGATTGGCAGATAGGAAAAAAACCAAGTGTAAGCTACTTTAATCAAGAACAACTTTCTCCCCAACTTTAGATACCAGTAACCACAAATTAAATTTGAAGTTTTTATTGAGTCTGGCTCTATATAATATAGGACATATAGAGATTATTAAATATCTTATCTCTCCTAAAGATTTTATAACCTAAAAAGGGGAATTTGAGAAATAAACAAATTAGTATTTATCAGAATGAGATAAACGACATACAATGAACATAAACAAATATTACAAGCATGTAAAGAAAAAATGCTTAGAAAATTAGTAATACACCCAAAATATATTTTTCCATATGTCACTCAAGTAGATTTTTCTCAGCTAAATATTCCCAAAGTTTTTAAGGGGAACAAACAATGTTTGAAAGAAATAAGTATATATAAGCACGTTCATGATCTAAATTTTAAAATAAACACGTCAGGAACACATCACAGAAGTAGAAGCTTTCCAGTTCTTAGCTCCATATGATCTATGATATCCACCTAAAACATTTAGAGCCATCCAGTCTCACCTAGTTAACACGTCTAATGATGATAAACTCATAGTGCAGCCTACAGTGCTAAGGTCTGAGACACTTTTGCAGTAAGAGATTTAACCTGCTTAAGTCTCTTACAAAGAAAATTAAACAGTGGGAACTCAAGCAAGTAAAATCACTTTAAAATGAGAGCAATACAACGAATCACTTAACCTTACTTCTTAAAAGCTATAATGTAAATGGAGAAAGAAATATTTAATTTCCCTACTCAAACTGAAAGCAGTTATTTTACTCTGTGGGTAGGGGGAGATGGGTGGTGCTTATACATAAATTGCTTCTGCTGCAGTCATTATTATTCACTTTTAATACGAAATCTTGGTAAGAAAATCTGGTGAACCATACGTTTTCAACAATAAAATGAAATACACAGTCTCAACTGATACGAGCATACCTAACCTGCCACTAAGGGATCATAAGCATGGGATAAATGTACTAAAGATTTTAGGGTGAAAGGGGTGCAAAACAGCAAAAATGATAACCAATGTTTGTATAGCTCTTCATAATTTATAAATGATATGGCATATACCATATTTGATCTTCTCAGTAATAATGTTGGGATGTACACAGCTATACTTACCTATGGTTTCAAATGTGAAAACGGAGTTTTAGAAAGCTTAAATGACTTGATTTAGGACCACATAGTAAGCTAATACTTGAACTCAGATTTTTGTCTTCTGCCTCCAAATGCCATGTTCCTTCCACTACTAAATCTGGAAGTATCCAAAATCTGCAACTAAAAATCAGTGGTCCAGAATGATGGAACTATAAAAAGAGTAACATAAGAAGATTATTGGATCTTAAGCTATAATTTAGTTCTTAATATTATGAAAAGTTCCAACACCATTTAAAATTATTTACTTTCAGATAAATGAGTTAATCACAGCTACAGTTTCACTGAGAAAAGAAAATTGAGAAGATAAACCTTGATTTTGAAGCAAGATGATTTTTACAGACCAGCTATTGAAAGCACTGCAGCTTTCCATTCTACCAGGCCTGTACAGACATATACTGAGTTTCGACATCTTTCTTAGGATTGCGGTAAAGCGGTTCCATAAATGTAAAGAGATTAGCACACATTGAACTTATCTGCAGTTATTTGTTTTAACTTGGCCTTGGAAAAGTACTAACATCACAGATAAAAGAAACAAACAAAAAGACCACAGTACCATGATAATAAGAACAAAACCTTCAGAGTTCTGCTGAGTATAAATATGTCTGGAATGTCTCCTACGAAGCAGTCAAAACCTGAATTCTAAGTGCATTTAAGACTCAGTGAGTCCAACTCCAGGGCTCTATGCCAGTGTAAAAATGCACTAACATGCCCTAGGCCTCCCTGTTGGCTGCTGGCAGGAAGGTAAGAAGAAGAAATTGGTTTTTGCCCTTACACTGAGTAGACCAACATTTCCTGTGCATTTCTAACAGAATTACTGGCTGATCATCCCAGCAGCTGGTATTCACAGTAGGAGGAGCTAATATGATCTTTATTTCAGAGGCAGCAAAGCAGGAAACTGCTACCACTTTTCAGTAAGGCAAGTGTTTCGCATGAAAGCCTCCATGGTATTTTCTAACACAGGCAGAGAGCAGGAAAACTCTAGTTTGGTACAATCACAAAAGTAGCAATGCTTCAGTTCTGGCTGTTTCACTCATAATCAACAGGAAAAAAAATCAATGCCTTCTTAATAGTGTTCTTGATTAGGGAACACTACAAAAGTCACATATCAGTGGTAAGAAATAGTATATACCACCACCGCCACCGCCCCTCCCAAATCACAAGCACTCCAGATCCATCCCATAGGCTTGTAATTGTCAGGTCAATATTTAGAAAACTTACAACTGCCTCTAATATGAAAGCTGGCAGTACTTTTTCACTATTTGTCACTCAAACGGCATATTTACAGAGCAGCTTAAATTTATATATTACTCGAAATCTACTGTTACTTTGTGCTCTTGTCAGGACAAAAGTCTGTTGTCACTTGGTCCTGTCCTAGGGAGACTGGTACAGGTGTACATGAGGGAAGAGATGATTTGATAAGCAGATCTGGGAGATGAAGATGGAAAATCCTTTACAGGCAGAAAGAGACCACACATATCTTATATATACATGGAGTCAAGCCATGAGCTTTTATTTTAATAAAATAGCAACAACCTGGTAATTTGCTATTGAATCAAGTTTGTTAACAAGGTCGTGTACCTGATTTCCGTCACTAGCCCATTTCTAAGGAACGAATACTAGAGTGCCGACTTGTGGCTGCCTGATGGGAGAGGGAGGGAGTGGGAGGGATCGGGAGCTTGGGCTTATCAGACACAACCTAGAATAGATTTACAAGGAGATCCTGCTGAATAGCATTGAGAACTATGTCTAGATACTCATGTTGCAACAGAAGAAAGGGTGGGGGAAAAATGTAATTGTAATGTATACATGTAAGGATAACCTGACCCCCTTGCTGTACAGTGGGAAAATAACAAAAATAAATAAAATAATGAATCCTATTTAAAAAAAAAAGAAAGAACCATACATAAACCAGCAAAACAATTTTAGAAGTCAAGGTCTACCTGGCTAGTCATCTGTAGGTATAATTCAAGGCAACATGGAATTTGAAACAAAAAGAATGAAATAAATGCTGCATGCCAGAAAATCATAAAAGGAAATTCAAATGGTACATCTGGAGAACAAGAGCTACACATACGTAAGTAGACAGAATTGGAACAGAATGTACGCTATCTTGACTTGTGGCTAGATATTTGAAAATGGAATGTCTCTTTATTCTTGAGGGAATACTGACCGCATTCCTCATTCCTAATCCTCTGCAATAGGTAGACACACCAGGAGATCAGTTGTATGCAATTCAATTCCATAAACATTTTTATTGCGTGACTTACTATCTCAGAAACCTGCTGAGGGTGGGGAAAGATGGCACAAAGGTGAATACAGGACAGAGAACCTGCCTTCAAAAACCAGGCCATTTAGTTGGAGAAACACTCAGGCGAATTAATTACTGTAATATAATAAAAAACAAAACGAAATAAAAAGGCTATGATGGAAGAATAAACAGTGCTATTAGAGAAAAGATAAAGGGTTGATTCTAATTAGGAAGAAATCATGACCAAAGAACAAATCAACAGGAATTTTCAAAAGCAGATTTTAAGGGAAAATAATATGGACAACTATTCATTTACACCTGCTCTGACCAACACAGTAGCCACTAGCCACCTGTAGCTATTGGAACACCTAAATATGGCTAGTCCAAATTGAAATGTGCTAAACATGTAAAATGCACATCAGATTTCAGAGTGTAATTATCTCATTAATTACAGATTAAGTACCTGATAAAATAACATTTTGCTTGTAGTGAGTTAAATTACACGTTACTACCACTTCACCTATTTTTTTGTGCTTTTTAATGTCATTTCTAAAAAATGTTAAATTATATATGTGACATACCTTATATTTCTATTGAATAAAGCTGACCTAGCAAACAAAAATCATTGCAATTGTGATTGTTCCTGGCAAGATATATGTGGGCTATAAGTACAAAGAGTTAGTCTTGCAGAGAATAAAGGATTCTCAGACAAGATAGAGAACCAAGAAAAAATAATGGAGAGTGGGTACCTAGGAAAAACTATCTTACGATAAGAGGAAACATTAAAAACATAATAATGAATAAACAAAAAAAATCTCATCACTTGGGTAATAGAAAATTTTCTATACAGCTTCCTTTTCCATTACAATGGTAGTCCTAAATCTGACTGTCTTGTCCCCGATCCAGACCAATTAAAGCTAATGTGCACCCTGGGCTGAGAACAAATGTGTTTAAAAAATTGAGAAGACTCACAGTCTTCAAAAGGTGGTTGAAATCAGATTATTTCCAACAAAGCATTCTGTTCTTTAAGCCCGAGGAGCACAGCTGAATTGATTGACATTTGGCAGTAAAAGGAAACTAAGGAAGAAAAACTGTAATGTCAGACTGGGGTTGTTAACAGTAAGGGAAGAGAAAGCTGAGCACGGTCAACTGCAGACCCTGAAAGGTAAAAAGCAGATTTCTGAAAGTTCAAAATTATAACTGTGATTTCATGACCAAAGGACTCTACTAGCATAATGATTATGGGCAATTCAAAAAAGTAAAATTCTATCATATGACTATGAAAATTCAATGACAAAGAAAATAAGAGTCATGTGAATAAACCAGAGGTACAACACAGGGAACACTCTGATTAAATTAGATTTTGTAAATGAGAAAAGATAGAAAAAGGAGAGAAAGAAATGAAGACAGGGACAAATGAATAGCATACACCTGTAAGAACAATCACAGGAAAGGAAAACATAAAAGGAACCAAAGCTCACAGGAGAAAAAAAAGTACTTAGAAAAGCAAATAGCAAACAGAGATGTGGTTGGTGCACTATTTGGGGAACATTTGGTTCCCTTCATCTCCAATAAGAAAGGGGGTCTTCAAACTGCAAAGGACAGGAGTTGACACCCTTATAACTAAAGGACAGGCCATGTCATAACTGTTGAATATTCATCTTTCCAGATTAAATAAATTATGCCCTAAGCTAATGCAAGCTTTCTCAAACCAGTGTTAGGAAAAATTTTAAATGCATGGAAAGATGTTTGCATGACACAAATGAGAAATTTCTCAGTATTGTTAAAACGAGAAGAATTAGAGGAACTACAGGAAAGTTAATATGACATAAATTTCAGGAAAAATAGAAAGAATAGTGTTTTATATAAAGGAAGTGGAATATTGTAGTGACTTTAATTTCAGCAAGGCATTTAACACAATCTACTTACAGATAAAATGGCAAAATGTGGCAGGATGAAATTATAATTCAGTCACATGGATTCCTTGAAGTCCTTTCCATTGACTACAAGGTGGTTCCACAATATCTGATTCCCCTTCTACTTTTCTGACCTTATTTCTCAAACTATCCTCTTATCTAACCTTTTTGCCCTGCCTCAAACATGTGGAAGAGTGTTCATACTTTAGGGCTTTTGCTTTTGCTGTGGCCTCTGGCTGGAATGACCCAATATCAGATATCCACATAATACCAAATATTATTTCCTCAAAGAGTTGTGCCATGATCAGTCTACCTAAAAAGGCAAAATCAGAGTTCCTTAGTGGCTCAGCGGGATAAGGATCTGGCACTGGCAATGCTGCTGCAGCTCAGGTCACTGCTAAGGCATGGGTTCATTTCCTGGCCTGGGAACCTCCACATGCCATGGGCATGGTCAAAAAAAAAAAAAAAAAACCCACACACACAAAAATTAAAAGGCAAAACCATCGTTTACCATTGCTTAATTTTCTTGACAGTATTTACCACTATATGGCTCTCTCTCTGTGTGTGTGTGTACTGTCTCCAGGTTACATTCATGAAGAATGTAACCTTCAGGAAGACAATGAGTTTATTGTGTTCACTAGTAGACTGCAGTATCTGAAGCAGTGGAAATCATCTTCTTCCTCTCCACTAGCCATTCTAAATCCCCCTCATCACTAGCTATTTCCTCTATGGGTCTTAGGGTCACAACCCAGAATCGTGACTCAGTCATTCCTGAGGGGATTGATCCCTTGGTAATGATACATGTGTTACATCACAGTTGCTCCAGGTGTCCAGTTTAACTAGGGCAAGGACACATGAAGCACATCCCCTGGGTTTCAGATGTATTCTTTCCTGACCTCACATGTGTAAAAGCAGCCCAACCTCCTCCTTCCTATTAGAATCATTATCGCTGCCATGATGGAAGCCCCAGTACCAACTGCAAGAATAGGAGACCAAGGTTTATCTAACTAACCTCTCTCTTCTAAGTTGCCCCTCAGGAAGACAAGATCATGGACATGGACAGACTGTTCCCAAAATCTGCATGGAGAAGAGGACGTGTGCAATACACGGAAATGGGGGCTATGGAAATGTGACACTTAAATCTACTGCAGGGATCAAATTGATTTAGAGTCCAGGTAGCCATCCCTCTAGATTTATCATCATACCTAGAAAAAGGCCATGCTTCGCCCAGGCTGCCCCCAGACAATGACTGAGCATAGCAGGAATGCTATTACAGATCCATTCTTGTAGGACAAGGTACTCCACCAACCAGTGACTTTGGCTCAAGGACTCTCCATTGGCAAGGTCAAAACTTTGTTAGAAGCACACTTCAATCTGGCAAACTTCCTTCCCCTTGTCCTTTTACAGATGTCAGACCTGAAATGCAATCTGAAGGTGCTCCCTGACTATTACTCCTTCTCTGCAATTTATGATACCTCTTTGAACAAACCAAGTTACTAAAACTGAGTTGCCTACTGAAGGCTTGAACATGCTCCAGGAAAAAAAAATCAATTCTATTTTTAAAAATTGATAAACAACTGCCAGATAAAATCTGTAATAAAAACCATAAAAAAATGTGAATCACCACTTCAAAAAGACTTCCATGATTTAGAGGCAATAAATAAGCCTAAGTACATGTGAGTAAATACTAAAGTGCTGAATTCATTTAATTCAGTCTACTTTCTTAAACACACTTAATGAGATGGTGAGTTTCTTCAAATTATGTTTATATCTATTTCAATACCAGATCTGTTATTTATGATACATCATTGAAACAGTTATTATTTAAGAGTGTGAGGTCTTCATTTTCATTGGTATTCAATTTAAACAGCCAACCTATTACTGCTATACCTAAAATAAACATGATGTTATCAGCAATGCTATCATTGAATATAACATTTACAGTATTTGGAGTTCCCATTGTGGTGCAGCGGAAACAAATCCAACCAGGAACCATGAGGTTGCGGGTTCAATCCCGGCCTCGCTCAGCGGGTTAGGGATCCAGAGTTGCCGTGAGCTGTGGTGTAGGTCACAGACACGGCTCAGATCTGATGTTGCTGTGGCTGTGATGTAGGCTGGTAGCTGCAGCTCTGATTTGACACCTAGCCTGGAACCTCCATGTGCCACAGGTGAGGCACTAAAAAACGAAAACAAACAAACAAACAAACAAAAACCAAAAAACACAGTATTATCTCCATGGGTAAGGTGACTAGTCAAAACTGCCATGAATATGCTTTTTTTTTTTTTATCAAAAGTAAGCCTTCCACCTTACCCTTTCAAAGGGGTTAAATTAAGGCTTTCAATGAGGAATTCCATCACTATAACAGAGGCCAGGCAATGGAAATGACAATTTAAGAAACTGATAACCCACCCACACAAAGATGTTGGGGGCTTACCATATAGCCCCATTTCAGGGAAGAGTACTCAGTTTTAACGAGCATCAAACCCTTTTCAGGAGAAGATGGTTTGGATATTAGAAGCTACCTTTTATTGAGCACTTACTTCATCTGTGCTAGGATGTTAAGTGTTTTGAATGCATTATTCGAATCTCCACAGCAATTATGGGTAGTAGTGATTGCTATTTTCATTTTAGAGATGAGGAAACTGATCTCAAAAAGGTTCACAACTTGTCCAAATTCACACAATCAATGGTAGAGCCAAGAATCCCACCAATATCTTTGATTTGATTCCAAAATTAGCAATGAAAAATCACTAAACCAGTCTAAAATACTCCTATACTATAACAATGGTATATAAACCATGGATCAGAAAACCAGGGGAAAACACCCATAATAGAAAAGTGGGTACCAACAATAATAAAAAAAAAAATAGCAAATTTCTCCACCTTCTCCCATTTATATAATGGAACAAATGGCAGTTGTGAATTTCTAACCGGTCAGGAAAAAGCCATAGTTCTGACTGAGGTGATCATTCTGATATCTAAAATCAACTTTTTGAGCATCTTTCAGTTGTCAGAACATGTAAAGAAAGTAGAAGAAGGAATTCCCTTGTGGTGCAGCAGATTAAGGATCCAGTATTGTCAATGCAGCGGCCTGGCGTGGGTTCGATACCTGGCCTGGAAACTACCGCATGCTGCAGGTGTGGCTAAAAAAAAGGTAAGAAATGGAGAATAAAGAAAATATTTGTAAGTGTATGTGCAAAATTGTACTTTATTCACTGCACTGAGTTTAACTAGATAGACATCAGGAAGCTCAAATACATAAAATGTTTTTAAGTAAATCTATCTTATATACAATTTTTCCAGTGGTCAAAATCAATCAGAGATGCAATAATCAGAGACAACTGCCTAATTAATTAACTGCTTTAATGGCAAAATGTTAAAAGAATTATATCATCTTCACTTCTGCACATAGCACAATACTTACCACCATAACTTCTAAAACTTCAAACTGCAATATGCAACACAGTAGCCTTTTATGCTGGATTTCAACGTTAGGGACTTTGGGTAGGAGAAGTGGGGGTGTGAATGGAATGAGCTCTGGTGATATTACGTACATATCCTTTAGCTAGACAAACTCTACTTTTATATTTCCTTTATGTGTATGATACATTTAAAATAAATGTTTGAAACTAACTTTCTTACTCTATCTAAAGGACAATAGACGTGTGATGACCTACCATTTATATAGCACATGTTTATCTTTTTTCTCATCTTTCCTCTCTGTTCTAATGTCTTTCTTGCTTTTATTTACTTTTCCATATCACTATGAAGGGCACCCCCTGGAGTTAAAATAGTATAAAACTGGTGAGAAGGTCATGAATCTTGAGTCCTACTAAAAGTTTCAGAAGAGGTTACCTAATGCTAGGTTCAAATATTCATAAGGATTATGCCCCAGATTATACATATCACTAGAGCAGTTTCCCAAGTAAATGGAAATGATCTTCTGAAAATAATGGCTCATTTAACCAAGTTGATACTACTCAAGGTGAATCATTATTCATATTAGGAAAATGAGGGTATTTATTATAGCTTAGTTAAAAGCTTATTTTTCTTTATTAGATCTTTTGCTTAATATTGAGGAGAGTAGTCATAGACTAGACTTCAAGACTTACTATAAATGTACAGTAATTAAGACAGTGTGGTTTCATAAGCACTAGCAAGTAAATCAATTAGAATATAGCACACTTTTTTTCAATAAAGGTGCTAAAGCAGACCAAGGTGGGGGGGGGGAATATATTCAATATCTGGTACTGGGATAACTAGATATCCCTATGGGGAAAAATAAACCTCAATTCCTACCTAAAACATAAATTATGAATTGAAATGGATCACTGAAAAAAACCATTGAGCTAAATACCACAAAATTATTAGAGAAATATACGTGAGACTATCTCTGTGATTTGAGGTCAGACAAAGATTTTTTAGATAAGACAAAGAAAGGAAAAACTGTATGAGAAAACACAGATCATCAAATTTCAAAATGTCTCCTCATAAAAAGACACAATTATTATTAATATGAATAATCAACAGAGAAAATGAAAGAAGAGATTTACAATATTGACAAAGAACTGATATATAGGAGAACCCCTACAACTCAACAACAACAAAAAACACAAACCTAATGGAAATACAGACACTTCAAAAAGAAGATACGCACATTGCCAATAAGGACACAACAAAGCGATCAGCATCAACAGTGATTAGTGAAATATAAATGAAAAGTATCTTATAAATATATAAGATACCACCTTACAATCAGCAGAAGGGTTAAAAAAAAGTCAAATATTGAAGAGGTGTGCAACAATTGAACTCTCTGAGAGAGTTGATGGTAACGTAAAATGGTGTAACCATTTTGGGAAAACTGTGGCAGCTTTCTATAAAGCTAAGCATACACCTTCCCTATGACCCAACAATTTCATTCCCAGGTATTTATCTAAGAGAAACAAAAACAGAGAATTCCAAAAAGACTTGTAATAAAACGTTCATTGCAGCTTTACTCATACTATCTAGGAACCGGAAATATGTTAGGTGTGCATCAGTGATATTGAATAACAATCTTTGATAATGGAATAGGACCCAGCCATTAAAGGAATGCAACATGGATTCATCTCAGAAACAGCATATCCAGTAAAAATGTTACCCCAAACAGTATGTAATATGGTGCCACTTATGTAAAATACTAAAACAGACAAAATTATTATGCAGTGGAAAAACTAGAACAAAGGACATGGGATGCTTTTAATGGGGGTTAAGGAAAGGTGACACGATTGAACTTTCGGGGGATGTTAATGCTCTATAACCTGGTAAGTGAATGGATTACATAGGTATAATGCATTTTTCGAAACTCAGTGAACACACCCTTGAGATTTATGCACTTCATTCAATATAATTTTATATTAAAAGGAAAATCTGTTTGGAACGGCTATGCAATGAGATCCTGCTGTATAGCACTGGGAACTATGTCTAGTCACTTGTGATGAAGCATGATGGAGGATAATGTGAGAAAAAGAATGTGTGTGTGTGTGTGTGTGTGTGTGAGACTGAGTCACCTTGCTGTACAGTAGAAAATTGACAGAACACTATAAACCAACTATAACGGAAAAAAAACATTAAAAAATAAAACTAAAAATTGGCAAAAAAAGAAAATCTGTAAACAAATATCTAATATTGAATATATATTAGTAATATATATTTAAGCACATGGGAGAAATGTACTGATTTCTGCAATTGATTTGTTTTTAACTAACAGTTTATTAAGCCATGATTTCTATACAATTAAAAAGTTTTTAGTGTATTTATAGTTGTATAACAATCATCACAATTGATTTTAAAACACTTTCATAATTTCATAAAGAAACCTTGTACCTATGAGTTATCCCCTATTTCCTTCCAATCCCCCACCCAGGCCTGGGTAACCACTAGCCTGTTTTCTGCCCATAGATTTGCCTATTCTGTACATTTCATGTAAAGAATCCATTTTTGAATTAAAGTTTGTATATGGTAGAGGTCAGGGTCCAACTTTGTTGTTTTGCTTGGTGATCCAGCACCATTTGTTGAAAAGCCTATTCTTATATCCATCTAATTATCCTGGCACCCTTATAAAAAAATCAATTGACTGTAAAAATGAGAGTTTATTTCTGGACTCTTAAATTCTAGTTCATTGATCTATAAGTCTCTCTTTATGGCAGTATCACAGTCTTAATTACTATATCTTAGAAGTAAGATTTGAAATTATGCAGTATGCATCCTCCAACTCTTTTTTAAAATACTGTTTTAGCTATTTCTGGGTCTCTCATATTTCCGTATGAACTTTAGGTCAGCTTCTAAATTTCTGCTAAGAAGCCAGTGGTGGTGTTTATGGAGACTGTACTGAATCCTCAGATCAATTTGGGGAGCACCGCCATCTAACAATATTAATTCTTCTGATTCATGATCCTGGGCTATCTTTCCACAATTTACTTTCTTTCTCTTTTTGGCCACAGCCATGGCATGCAGAAGTTGCCAGGTCAGGGATCAAACCTGCGCCACAGCTGTAATCAGAGCCAGAGCAGTGACAATGCCAGATCCTTAGCCTGTTGAGCTGTGAGGGACCGCCACAATATACTTTTCAACAAATCAAATAATATGAATAAATGAATAGATAATGGAATGGATAAACTGACACACAGATAAAACAAGCAGAGTAACATTAACGGTAAAATCTAGGCAATGGCTACATGAGTGGTCAAACTCTTTGAACTTTGCTCCAATTCCACAACCAGAGCCATAATGTTAACTTGGATCTCAGCATGCTGCCCATTACGAGCTACCCCGACTCTTGTATTCAACTAACCTGTGAATGATACCTATCACATTCTCAAACATACGGACTACACAGATATCTGGACTAAACAATGCCTTACTGCTGAAACCTACCACATATCCTGGTTTTAGTCTATACTCTCTAGGTTTCATCTCTGTTCACCCAACATCTGGCTGCAAAAAAAAACCAAAGAAGGAGTTCCCATCGCGGCACAGTGGTTAACGAATCTGACTAGGAACCATGAGGTTGCGGGTTCAATCCCTGCCCTTGCTCAGTGGGTTAAGGATCCGGCATTGCCGTGAGCTGTGGTGTAGGTTGCAGACGCGGCTCGGATTCCATATTGCTGTGGCTGTGGTGTAGGCCGGTGGCTACAGCTCTGATTGGACCCCTAGCCTGGGAACCTCCATGTGCTGCAAGAATGGCCCAAGAAATGGCAAAAAGACAAAAAAAAAAAAAAAAAAGATTGTGTGGGTTATTCTAGGCCCTTAGCATTTACATAGTGTCAAATTTCAAAAAAAAAAAAAAGGTTTAAAAAAACCAAAGAAGATACACCAATTTGCCCCACTGTAGGAGCACCAGTTCTTCCTTCTTTGGTTTCCTACTTCTCAAATAATCAAAGGGAAATAAGGAAACACAAAAAACCCCACAAGATTCTGATGACTGCCTAACAGGTTAAAAAAAAAAAAAAAAGATTGATAGAACGCTTTCCATAAATTTGCAAACTACCAAATCTGCAATTACAAAAAGCAGTAAGACAGTGTTCATTTACACAGCTATGTCATGGCTAAAGGTATCTTTCTCACATTATTTCATGTTTCCATCACAGCAGCAGCAGACAGCTTTCTGGTTAGGATAATTCTGACTAAAATAAACGAAGTTCCCTTGTGGTGAAGCCAGGTTAAGGATCTGGCCTTGTCACTGCTGTGGCGTGTGTTCAATCCATGGCCTGGGAACTTTCATATGCTGTGGTATGGGCAAAAAGGAAAATACAAACAAACATTATTTATAATGTCACAACAATTAGAGTGTACCTAATCATGAGCAGAGAAAATGCAGTCACAAAGAGATAAAACTGTTCAAAGGCAGCTGCCTAGGCTCACTCACAAACTAAGTGACTTGTTCTGTACTGCTTTCTGGCCTAAAGGTGGATTATTCAATTTGGTACATCAGCAAACCGGCAAACAGGATAAGCAATGCACCTTTGGTCCAGTGCCAAAAAAAAAAAAAAAAAAAAAGGAGTGATAAAGCAAAACAATTTTGCAGTAAGTGACATACATTCCAGAAGAAAGAAATGATCCACACTTGTGTTTAAGGGGGGGTGAGGTGATAAGGCGGAAAAGGAGGAGAGTTATGGATTAGGAAATAATGAGAGTGAGTCAGCCTTATACCCTAGATACTAGTAGTTCTTAAACTTTCCTGTGTTATGAATCATCTGTAAATTTTGTTAAAAATACCGATTCCAGGTTCAAACCTTCAGAAATTCAGCATGTTAGAAGTGGGTTCAGGACTATATTCTACTTAGTAAGCATTCCAGGTGACACAATTGTAGGTAGTCTTCTGACTAAACATTATAAAATAATGAGCTAGAGAAATAGGGCAAATAAGATTTTATTCCTTTTCCTTCTTTCTCCATTTTCTAATGGCCTCATTATTTGTCCTTAGCATCATTTAATCCTAGACTGATCTAAGAATAACACATTTTAGATACAGACACAGATAGGATCATTCCTGAAATATCCATTTGGGGGAATTAAAAAAAAACTTCCTTACTCTATGCCCAATATCCTTTTGGATTTTTCTCAAATTATTTTGTTTCCAGTTTTTCTCCCCACCACTCGAAGACTATTCATCCCTCCTTGATCCTCTGGTTCCATTCCTTTCATGACACTTATCCTACATAGCTATTCTAAAACAGCCTAATTAGGAGTTCCCTGGTGGCCTAGCAGTTAAGGACTTGACATTGTCTCTGCTGTGGCCCGGATTCAATCCCTGGCCCAGGAACTTCAGCATGTCATGGGTGCGGCCAAAAAAATTAAAATGTTAAAAACTTAAAAATAAAACAGCCTATGTAAACTTTCACTTCTAATGATCTTATCTTTCTTTCCACAATATTATTAGAAGGGTCAATACTAGCTCTCTACCTATATACATGCACCTTTTTGAAAGCCCTCTATTTTTGTTTTTTGAATGTTTAAAACTTATAAGCTGTCACATACGTTTCTTTGTGCAATACCAAGTAGAAGGTAAAGAGTTTAGGCAACACTTCTAAACTGTTACCTACTTAATTTTTTACGCACCTGATGAAGTAACCATAAATTTTCCAACTATTTCTTAAGACAGTGAGCAATAAAGGTTATTTCTTCATTGTCTTGGATAACAGGAGCAATCACAATGGATTACATGTTCTAAAACTCTTACTCTAGCCTATCATTGGCTACACTAACCAGATTTGGCCAGGTAACTCTTCAAAGTAATTCCTCTCAGCCCCTTCCCTGTCTCAAATAGCTTTAAAAATTCAAGACAAATTCTTCCGGTGTCTGACATTAGGTAGCCTTCCACATTCTAAACTAAAGTTGATGAAAAAAAAAATAATGCATTTTGCTGTGAAGATTTTTATTTTTTAAAGATGTTGAAAAAGGAGAAAAAAAAAAAAACAAACCAAAACCTGGACCTGGAGTTTCCATTGTGGCTCAGCAGTAATGAACCTGAAAAGTATCCATGAAGACACAGGTTCAATCCCTGGTCCCACTCAGTGGGTTAAAGATCCGGTGTTGCTGTGAGCTGTGGTGTAGGTCGCAGATATGGCTCAGATCTGTGCAGCTGTGGCTGTGTTTGTGGCATAGGCCAACAGCTGCAGCTCCGATTTGACTCCTAGCCAGGGAACCTCCATATGCCATGGATGTGGCCCTAAAAAAAAAAAAAGCAAATAGCAAATAATAATAACGATAATAATAATAATAAAACCTGGACCTGTTCCCAAAGAGTATAAGTGCCCCTTTAATCATTTGGCAATTCCCACAGGAGCCTGAAATACCGCACCTACTCAGACACCATTTAATGTCCTGCTGTTGGGGGAAAATTCTCAAATGTAAATATTGCTAGAATTTTAACTACCATGTAGTATTTTAGTAATTTCTCAAATTGCCTGTGACAGCTTAATAAATCCTTTGTTTTTCACTTCCCAAGAGAAAAATAGTTTAGGTTTATTTCCTTTCTAATTATAAAGTGACTTTCTCAGTCTGGAAATAAAAATACAAAAATACCAAAAACTATGAAAAGAAAGAAAAAAATTCCCAGACACCTAACATTTTTTTTTAAATACATTTTACTTCACATACCTAAACTTCATAACATTTCACGGACTCTGGTTATTGTAGAGAATTTGGGGGTTTTTTTGTTGTATTGTTTTGCTTTTTAGGGCCACAACTGCAACATATGGAAGTTCCCAGGCTAGGGGTTCGAATCTGAGCTACAGCTGCCAGCCTACACCACAGCCACAGCAGTGCAGGATTCAAGCCACGTCTGCAACCTACACCACAGCTCACAACAATGTGGGATCCTTAACCCACTGAGGGAGGTCAGGGAATGAACCCACATATTCATGGATCCTAGTCAGATTCATTAACCACTGAGCCATGAAGGGAACTCCCTCAGACTCCTAACATCTAAAATTGGACTGTGATTATGTATTGATGTATCTAATACCACAGATATATCTGTCAATATATCTATATCTTTCAGTGTGTGTGTGTGAATATGGCTGTGTATATTTATAAACATAAACATTTTATTATGTATGTATATAATCATATAGTTCAACATATATTAAATATTCATACACATATATGTATGTTTTCTAAAAAGAGCACTATAGTTTGTTTAGTTGTTTGGTAATAAGAAATCAATGATGGAAATATATTTAACAACCAAAATAGCAAATGTAGGGGATTGGTCACATATTGTACAGTATATTTACTCAAATGAACACTATGCAATTGTAAAAAAATCTTGTTTTTGTAAAATATGTAATTAAACAGGAAAATGCTCATGATATAATGCTAATTAAATAGATGCCATTAAATTTTATTGTAACACAAAGAAAAATCTAGGCCCAGATGGCTTCATTAGTGAATCTGAGCAAACATTAAATGAAAAAATAAATATCAATGCTACAAATATTCTCAGAAAATGCAGGAAGAGAACACACTCCATTAGGAAGCCTCTATTATGTAGATATAAAAACTAGACAAATTACAAGAAAATATAATTACAAATATTCCTCAAGAACACAGATGCAAAAAATGTTTAATAAAATATTACTAATTTGGATATAGTGATACATAAAAAGGCTTTTATAACTTTTTCAGATAGGTTTGTATTCCCAAAATGCAAGAGTGACTTAATCAAAAAATCAATAAATACGATCTTATTAACAAACTGAAGGAGAAAATTACATGTTCACTGGACAAAATTCAATACCATTCATAATAAAAATCATCTCCAAACTAAAAATAGAAGGAAAACTTCCTCAACATGATCATCTACATGTTAAAAAATACATCTAAACATTATATTTAATAATGAAATATTGAAGATTTTCTTTGATTGAGAACACATTAAAATATCTTCTCTCACCATTTCTATTCAGCAATGTGCCATTTTCTCTAGCTGTTGCAATAAGAAAAGAAATAAGAGGGTAAGAAAGCAAAAAGATTGGAAAGGGAAAAATAAAATGGTGTTTATTTGAAAATGACATGATTGCTAAATGTAAAAAAGTCCATCGTGTAAACAACTGTGAAATATAAGTGAATTTTTTGATATCACAGTAGAGAAAGTAATCATAGAAAAATGAAACTAATATTAAGTCAATTATTATACAATTAAAACAATTTATAATGTTATTTAGTCATAAATTAAATAGAGATGAAGTTAGTGAAAGATGTATAATACCTATACAATGAAAATAATAAAATATTGCCGATAAAAACTGAAATATATATATATATTTTGGCCACATCCATGACATGCGGAAGTTCCTGGACTAGCAATCAAATCCAAGCCATAGCAGTGACCTGGGCCACGGCAGTGACAATACCAGACCCTTAACATGCTGAGCCACCAGCGAACTTCAAAAAGTTCTAAAATAAATGGAAATACATGTGAAGTTCATTTATTAGAGTCTAAATACTGTTATAGACTTTTCAGAAGTTGAGCCACACATTCAATTCTACCCTCACTAAAACCCTAGGAGACTTTATTTTAGAAATGGACAAATTGATTCTAAAATTTATATGGAAATGAAAAGGGTATAAACTATTCAAACTAATATTGAAAAGAGGAAGAAAGTTGTAAAACTTCCTCTATCCAATTTTAAGACTCACTCACTATAACACTACACAACCAAGACAGTATAGTATTAGTGAAAGGATAGATCAGTGAAACAAAGTGGAGAATCAAAAATTAGTTACACAGAAATAAAATCAAATGATTTCCAAAAATGGTACAAGAAAAGTTTCCTGGGAAATCTTTCCAATAAATTTTGTTTAAGCAGTGTGGGATGGAAATACTATAAAACTGGATTGTGATGATCATTGTACAACCACAAATGTAATAAATTCATTGAGTAATAAAAAAAAGACTTCTATATTTCTTTAGAAAGAAATGTTAATCTCTTATCTTGCGTTATTCAAAAAATTACTTCAAGATCAATAATAACCTTAAATATAAAAGACTATTTTAAAACTTGTAGAAATAAAATAAAATAACCTTTGTGAGCTTGGTACAGGAAAGTATTTGTTAGACAAGATACAGAAAGCATAAATACTTAAAAAAGATTTCATAAAAATTAAAAACTTCTCATCAAAAACACCGTTAAGAAAATGAACAAACAACCAACAGACTGGAAAAACACTTTTGCAAAACATATACAGTAAAGCATATACACAATATATAAAGAATGGTTAAAATGTAACATTAAATGATGTTTTTAGCTTTGAGATATAGAGAACTAGAAAGCTGTTACTCCTAAACTTGCCACAAGAAAAAACCAAGATGAAATAGAAAAGATGAATGGACCAATCACAAGAACCGAAATTGAAACTGTGATTAAAATACTTCCAGCAAACAAAAGTCCAGGACCAGATGGCTTCACAGGCGAATTCTATCAAACATTTAGAGAAGAGCTAATACCTATCCTTCTGAAACTATTTCAAAAAATTGCATAGGAAGAGATACTTCCAAACTCACTCTATATAGCCACCATCACCCTGAGAGCAAAACCAGACAAAGATACCACAAAAAAAGAAAATTACAGGCCAATTTCACTGATGAACATCATTGCAAAAATCCTCAACAAAATACTAGCAAACCACATCCAACAATATATTAAAAGGATTGTACATCATGATCAAGTGGGATTTACCCCAGGGATGCCAGGGTTCTTCAATATCCACAAATCAATCAGTGTGATACACCATATTAACAAACTGAAGAATAAAAACCATATGATCCTCTCAATAGAGGCAGAAAAAGCCTTTGACAAAATCTGACAGCCACTTCTGATAAAAACCCTTCAGAAAGTGGGCATAACAGGAACCTACCTCAACATACAAAAACCTACCTCAACATATATGACAAACCCACAGCTAACATCATTCTCAATGGTGAAAAGCTGAAAGAATTCCCGCTGAGATCAGGATCAAGAAAAGGATGTCCACTCTCACCACTTCTATTCAACATGGTTTTAGAAGTCCGAGCCACAGCAATCAGAGAAGAAAAAGAAATAAAAGGAATCCAAATTGGAAAGGAAGAAGCAAAACTATCACTATTTGCAGATGACATGGCACTATACCTAGAAAATCCCAAAGGTGATATGAGAAAACTGTTAGAGTTCACCAATGAATTTGGCAACGTCATAGGATACAAAATTAATACACAGAAATCGACAGCATTTCTATATACTAACAGTGAAAGATCAGAAAGAGAAATAAGGGAAGCAATCCCATTTACCATCCCATCCAAAAGAATAAAATACCTAGGAGTAAACCTACCTAAAGAGACAAAAGACCTGTACTCTGAAAACTATAAGACACTGTTGAAAGAAATCAAAGATGATGCAATAAATGGAAAGATATACCATGCTCTTGGATTGGAAGAGTTAATATTATCAAAATGACTATACTACCCAAGGTAATCTATAGATTCAATGCAATCCCTATCAAATTACCAGGGACATTTTTCGCAGAACTCAAACAAAACATTTTAAAGTTTGTTTGGAAGCACAAAAGACCCAGAAAAGCCAAAGACATCCTAAAAAAGAAAAATGGAGCTGGAGGAATCAGGTTCCCAGACTTCAGACTATACTACAAAGCAACAGTCATCAAAACCGTATGGTACTGGCACAAAACAGAAATATAGATCAGTGGAACAGGACAGAAAGCCCAGAATTAAACTCATACACCTACAGCCAACTAATCTATGAAAAGGAGGCAAGAATATACAATGGAGAAAAGATAGCCTGTTCAATAAGTGGTGCTGGGAACACTGGACAGCCACAGGGAAAAGAGTGAAATTAGAACACTCCCTAACACCATACACAAAAATAAACTCCAAATGGATTAAAGACCTAGATATAAGACCAGATACTATAAAACTCTTAGAGGAAAACATAGGCCAAACACTCTCTGACATAAACCACAGCAACATCTTCTCAGATCCACCTCTTAGAGTATTGACAATAAAAACAAACAAATGGGACCTAATCAACTTAAAAGTTTCTGCACAGAAAAGGAAACCCTAAACAAAACAAAAAGACAACCCACAGAATGGGAGAAAATCTTTGCAAGTGAATCGACTGACAAGGGATTAATCTCCAAAATTTATAAATACCTTCTGCAGCTCCATACCAAAAAAACAAACCCCATCAAAAAATGGGCAGAAGATCTAAACAGACAGTTCTCCAAAGAAGACATACAGATGGCCGAGAAACACATGAAAAGATGTTCAACATCACTCATTATTAGAGACATGCAAATCAAAACCACTCTGAGGTACCACCTTACACCAGCCAGAATGGCCATCATCCAAAAGTCTACAAACAATAAGTGCTGGAGAGCGTGTGGAGAAAAAGGAACCCTAGTACACTGTTGGTGGGACTGTACATTGGTGCAACCACTGTGGAAAACAGTGTGGAGATTCTTCAGAAAACTAAACATAGAACTACCATTTGATCCAGCAATCCCACTTCTGGGCATTTACCCAGAGAAAACCACAACTCGAAAAGACGCATGTACTCTGATGTTCACTGCAGCACTCTTTTCAATAGCCAAGACATGGAAACAACCTAAATGTCCATCGACAGAGGAGTGGATCAAAAAGAAGGGGTACATATACACAATGGAATATTACTCAGCCATTAAAAGGAAAGAAATACTGGCATTTTTAGCAACACAGATGGACCTAGAAATTATCATGCTGAGAGCAGTCAGTCAGAAAATTTGAGACACCAACATCAAATGCTTTCACTGACATGTGGAATCTGATAACAGGACAGAACAAACTTCTTTGCAGAACAGATACTGACTCAGCAGACTTTGAACAACTTAAGGTTTCCAAAGGAGACAGTTCGGGGAGTGGGGGGATGCGCTGGGATTGTGGGATGGAAATCCTATAAAACTGGATTGTGATGACCATTGTACAACTATAAATGTAATAAATTCATTGAGTAATTAAAAAAATAAAATAAAATGAAAAAAATCCCCATTATCAAAAAAAAAGAAAGAGAGAAAGAGAAAGAAAGAAAGAAAGAAAGAAAGAAAGAAAAAAGAAAGAAAGAAAGAAAGAAAGAAAGAAAGAAAAAAGAAAGAAAGAAAGAAAGAAAGAAAGAAAGAAAGAAAGAAAGAAAGAAAGAAAGAAAAAGAAAAAAGCTAAGCAAGTTGCAGATTAACAACTTTTCTTGGACTTATCACGGATAAAAGAGATCACAGGGGAAATAATGAGCCCAAACCTTTAGAGAGAAACAGGTTTAGAGCATTTGATTATCTGGGGATGACAATACTGAATGCCAAAGAAGCAGGTAAGAGGATTAAATTAGAGATTTTAACTAATGCCAATCCCAAGCAGGGACTAGCATAAGTGTGAAACTTCTGGGAGCTACACAGAGATGTAGCCCTTTCCAACAAACTCATCAGGCTTTCTGGGAGGAATACAAAATGATAAGTCACTTTAGAAAATAGACTGTTAGTCCTCCAATTAATTAAACAGAGTTACCATATTACCCACATATTCTAATTCTAGTATATGTCAAAGTTAAATGAAAACATGCATTTACACAAAAATTTTTGTGAACATTTTTCTTATCAGTATTATTTATTACAGCCCCAAATGAGGAAACAACCAACATGTCCATCAACTCACAAACTGAGGAACAAAATGTGGTGTGTCCATATAATGAGATATGATTAAGTGATGAAAAGGAATGAAGTACTGATTTATCTTGTAACATGGCTGAAGTTCATAAAAATTCAGTTAGGTGAAAGAATACAGTCACAATAAAGCATATATGATTTCTTTTGTATTAAATCTTCAGAATAGTCAAATTTATGGAGAGAGAAGTAGATTAGTGGTTGCCTAGACCTGGGGGATTGGGGGAAAACAGTGACTTACTTAGAATAGACATGAGGTTCCTTTATAGGGCAATGAAAATGTCTCAAAATTAGACTGTGGAGATAATTGTATGACAATCTATGAATACATTAAAACACTGTTTTGTATGTTTTAAATGACTGAATTATAACTCAATATATCTTTTTATTAAAAAAGAATGACTATCAAAAAATTAAAGTTGTAGCAGCAATACTAATTTTTGACATCATAGTCTTCAATAATAAGAGATATTACCAGAGATAAAAAGAACACTACCTAATAATAAAGGGGTTAATTATCCAAGAAAGCATAACAATATTTATGTGAGAAAGCCATGAACCATAGAGCTTCAAAATACATGAGGCAGGAGTTCCCGTCGTGGTGCAGTGGTTAACAGATCAGACTAGGAACCATGAGGTTGTGGGTTCGGTCCCTGCCCTTGCTCAGTGGGTTAACGATCCGGCGTTGCCATGAGCTGTGGTGTTGGTCACAGACGCAGCTTGGATTCCACATTGCTATGCCTGTGGTGTGGGCCGGCAGCTGTAGCTCCAAACGGACCCCCTAGCCTGGGAACTTCATAAACTTAGGTAAAATGAAGCAATTCCTAAAAATCTACAAATTAACATAACTCACCATAAATGAAACAGATAACTTGAATTGTCCTGTAACTATTAAAGAAATTGAATTCAATTTTTTAAATCTTCTGAAAAAAAATCTATGCCCAGATAGTTTCATTAGAAAATTCTACAAACATGTAAAGAAGCAATAATAACAATTTTAGGAGTTCCCTTGTGGCAAAATGGGTTAAGGATCCAGTGATGTCACTGCAGCAGCTCGAGGTTGCTGCTGTGGCACAGGTTTGATCCCTGGCCTTGGAACTTCCATATGCTACAGGTGTGGCCAAAGGAAAAAAAAATAACAATTTCATATAATCTCTACTAGAAAGTAGAAGGAACACTTTCCATCATTACACTAACATCAAAACCATATATATATATATATATATATATATATATATATATATATACAGTACACAAAAATAACATTAAAACCCAACATCCCTCATCGATACAAATTCATAAATTCTCAATATTGTATTAGCAAATTGAAGCCATCAATATACATAAAGAATAATATATTGTGACCAAATGGGACATTTTTCAGGAATGCATGAAATACTTCCATATTTGAAAACCAATCAGTGTAATCCTATATATTAAGTCTAAACAATAAAAATTTCATTAAGTAAAAGCATTTTAAAAAATAAAATATTCATAGTAAAAACCTAATAGCTAGAAATAGAGAAATTCTTCAACATAATAAAAAGCAACTATAAAAATACATAGTTAATATCATATGTGGTGGTGAAACACTGGATGTTTTTGTAAAGAAACTCTTATTCACAACTAAACTGGAAGTCCCAGACAGAAGAGTGAGAGAAGAATACATATAAACCACATAGATTGGAAAAGAAGAAATAAAAGTGTCTCAATTTACACACTGCATGATTTTCTATGTTTAAAAAAAAAACAATGAAGCAACAAAACATCTTGTAGAACTAATAAGTGAGTCTACCAACATTGTATCATAAAAGGATAACTGCAATGATCAGCTTAAATTAATGTAAATTCAAAAATGGAAAAAAGACAATATCAATTGTATATTATATACTGGCAATGCACAATTGGAAAGTGAAATTTAAAAAAATATAATTGGAGTTCCCATTGTAGCTCAGTGGTTAACAGATCCGACTGGGAACCATGAGGTTGCGGGTTCGATCCCTGCCCTTGCTCAGTGGGTTAACGATCCAGCGTTGCCGTGAGCTGTGGTGTAGGTTGCAGACGCGGCTCGGATCTCGCGTTGCTGTGGCTCTGGTGTAGGCCGGTGGCTACAGCTCCAATTCGACCCCTAGCCTGGGAACCTCCATATGCCGTGAGAGCAGCCCAAGAAAAAGCAAAAAAAAAAAAAAAAAAATTTAAATTAAAAATTAATAAAATCATTAACAACAATTCCAAAAAATAAAATACTTTGGTATAAATCTAACAAATTATCAAAAGACTAATATGCTTTTTAAACATTTTTACCACGAAATGCTCATAAGAGAAATTAAAGAGAATATAAGTACATGGAGATATATTCTACGTCTGTTGATTGGAAGAAGCAACATAGTAAAGATGTCAATATTACCCAAATGAAACATGCATTTGATATAATTCCAATAAAAACTCAGCAGAAATTTTTATAGCTACAGAAAGGTTAGTGTTAAAATTTACATGTAAAAACAAAGTAGAATAAACCTTTTTAAGTACAATAAATTAGGAAGAATCCCACTAAAGGATTTTAAGACAACGAAAAAGTTACAGTAATCAACAGAGTGGTACAGATGAAGGGATATACACATAGATCAATGTAAAAGAAGAGTCAGGAAATAAAACCATGCAAATATGGTCAAGTGATTTTTTTTTTTTTTTTTTTTGTCTTTCTGCTATTTCTTGGGCCGCTCCCACGGCATATGGAGGTTCCCAGGCTAGGGGTCGAATTGGAGCTGTAGCCATCGGCCTACGCCAGAGCCACAGCAACGTGGGATCCGAGCCGCGTCTGCAACCTACACCACAGCTCACGGCAACGCCGGATCTTTAACCCACTGAGCAAGGGCAGGGACTGAACCCGCAACCTCATGGTTCCTAGTCGGATTCGTTAACCACTACGCCACGATGGGAACTCCGGTCAAGTGATTTTTAATAAAGGTACAGAAGCAATTCAATGGAGAAAGGGTAGTCTTTTTTTAAACAAATGTTATTCAAACCATTGGAAATACAATATATAAAAACATAAACCTTAAATGAAATTTCACATCTTAAACAAAAAAAAAAACACAAAATGGAAGGAAAATATAAATGTACATTCTAAAACTACAAAGTTTTAAAGAAAATATAGAAGAAAATCTTCAGATTCTTCTACAATAAAATCTCACACATACAAAAATACCTAAAGAAAGCACATTCCATAGAGGAGAAAAATGATTGTATTTCATCAAAATAAAAAATTTCTTGAACTATGAAAAACACGGTTAAGTGAATGAATTGAAAAGCTAAAGATTGGGAGTTCCCATTGTGGTGCAGCGGAAACGAATCCGATCAAGAACTACGAGTTTATGGGCTCAATCCCTGGCCTTGCTCAGTGGGTTGATGATCTGGCGTTGCTGTGACCTGTGTTGTAGGTTGCAGATGCGGCTCAGATCTGGTGTTGCTGTGGCTCTGGCGTAGGACAGCTCCAATTGGACCCCTGGACTAGGAACCTCCATATGTCCGGGTGTGGCCCTAAAAAAAAAAAAAAAAAAAAAAAGAAAGAAAGAAAGAAAGAAAAGAAGAAAAGCTAAAGATTGGAAGAAATTTTGAAAATCACACAGTAAACAAAAGATTTATATCCCAAGTATATAAAGAAATAGAAAAAAACTGAACAGCAAGTAAATAACAGCCCAATTTTAAAATAGGGAAAGGACTTGAACAGATACTTCACAAAAGAAGTTACACAGAGAAGCATATAAAAAGATTTTTAACATCAAGAACGATTAGGGAAATAAAAACTAAAACCTTTAACATTATGAACAATTGGGGAAATTAAAACTAAAACCAGGATGAAATTTCACTACAAAGGAGATAATAATGAATGTATGAATAATTCAGTTTCTCTACATCCTTGTCAGCACTTGGTGTCACGATTTTTTATTTTAACCATTCTTATACGTACATAGTGATAGCTCATTGTGGTTGTAATTTGCAGGTCCCTAGTGGATCATGACGCTGAACATAATTTCAAGTGCTTAATTGTCATCTGCATATTTTTCATGTAAGATGTATGTTCATATCTTTTACCCAATTTCTAATTGGATTCTTTGTTTCTTAATGATGAGTTTTGAGAGTTCTTTATATAGTTCAAATACAAGTTCTTTGTTGAGTATGTGCTTTGCAAATATTTTTGCCCAGTCTATAGCTTGTATTTCATCCTCTTAATAAAGACTTTCACAGAGCAAAAGTTTTTAATTTGGGTGAACTCCAATTAATCAGCATTTTCTCTCTTGATTTAAGCTTTTGGTATCAAGTGGAAGGACTTTTCATCTAGCCCTAGGTTCTGAGGATTTTCTATTTTTTTCTAAAAGTTTTAAAGTTTTATTTTTACATTTGATTCCATGATCAATTTTGCAATAATTCTTTAAAGATAAGAAGTTTGGGTCAAAGTTCACCTTTTTGTGCATGGATGTCCAATTGCTCCAGCATCATTAGTTGAAAAAGCTATCCTTCCTCCATCAAATTTCTTTGGCTCCTTTGTCACAAATCATCTGAGAATATTTGCGTAGGTCTATTTCTTGACTCTCTTCTGTTTCTTTTGTCTATGTGTCTATCCCCCTACTATTAACACAGCTACAGTGACAAACTGTAGCTATACAGTAGGCCTTAATATCAGGTAGAGTGATTCCTTCCACCTTACTTTTGTCTTTAAATATGCATAACTGAGTTTTTAAGCATCTTGTTCTAACCCAGAGCCTGAACACATCAAGTATACATTTATCTAAGTAAGTTTTCATCCTTGAAGACATTAAGTTCAATCATGAGAGTAGTGAGAATGGGAGAATGACAAAGCTTAATTTTATGTTAATTGTTAGAAAATTGGTATTATTTCTGCAGTATGGAATCTGCCATTCATATATCTTAATATATTTAAGGCATTTAGAGAACATGTGAGTGACTCATGTACATAAAATGCTGACTTATAAGAAAATCCACGTGTTGGAGTGAAATTTTTCTTTAGAATAATAATTTCGAGTAACTCAATCATAGGCTCTCTTACACCCTGAAGCAGCATCTTATTTGCAATCTCCATAATGCTATATCTGGACTTACAATTTCTGCAAAACTATATACAGAACTCAGGATTATAACAGTTTAGTTCAAAATTAGCCCTAAATATAGCCACAATATAGCCTGTGCTTAAAAGTTAATTTATAAAAACAAGAAAGAAGTGCTATAGATGTAAATAGTAGCAACTTGTCTTCTTATGAAGAATTTTTTTTTAAATTATTTTCTGAGCATGAGTCAATACCAAAATAAACCAAAAAGTAAAGAAAGGATAGTCACAATTGAATACTGCATCTTTAGGTATAGCTTCAGCCTATTCCTCGAAAAAATAGTAATTTACAAAACAAAAGTGAAAACTGACTACAGTGGCAAAGAATATTTAAACTATACCATTCTTTGCATCAGTACTATGTTGGAGATACAAGGCAAGCCCTATAAATGCTGGTTAATCTCCCATGCAATTAGGGAGCTCCCTCTAGTGAAATATGGTACTTTATTTGAAGGCTATGTAGACACAAGGATTAGGTCCCTATAATCCCTGGGTAGCAGAGAAACTATATGGTACACACATTTATTCTTTTTTAAGAAAAACAAAGTTAAACAACCACATATCTATTCCTTTATGATTTCTACTGATGACATGATTCACCAAAATAAACTATGTAAATAAAAGCTAACATAGAAAAACACCACAAATTGGGTTGTTGCTTGTTCTCTTGCTGTTGAGTTGTATGAGTTGTTTGTATATTTTGGAAACTGAGCCCTTGTTGGCTGCACTGTTTGCTAATACTGTCTCCCATTCAGTAGGTTGCCTTTTTATTTTCTTTATGGTTTCCTTTGCTCTGTAAAAGCTTGTAAGTTTGATTGGGTTTACTTTTGTTTTTATTTCTATTGCGTTGGGAGGCTGACCTAATAAAATAATGGTATTAATGTCAGGGAAGGTTTTGCCTATGCTCTCTTCAAGGAGTTTTATAGTGTCATGTCTTAAGTTTAAGTCTTTAACCTATTTGGAGTTTGTTTTTGTGCACAGTGTGATAGTGTATTCTAATATCATTGATTTAAATGCAGCTGTCCAATTCAGGAAACCTAAATAGATGTTTCTCTGAAGAAGACATAAAGATAGCCAACAAGCACATCAAAAGATGCTCAACATTGATAATTATTAAAGAAATGCAAATAAAAACTACAATGATGTACCACCTCACACCGGTCAGAATGGCCATCATTAATAAGTATATAAATAACAAATGCTGGAGAGAGTGTGGGGAAAAGGGATCCCCCCTATGCTGTTGGTGGGAATATAAATTGGTACAACCACTAGAGAAAACAGAATGGAGATTCCTCGGAAAACTAAAAATAGAATTACCATATGATTCAGCAATCCCATTCCTGGGCATATATCTGGACAAAACTATAATTCAAAATGACACATGTACCACTATGTTCATAGCAACACTATTCACAATAGCCAAGACATGGAAACAACCTAAATGTCCACTGACAGATGAATGAATTAGGAAGATGTCGTACATATACACAATGGAATACTACTCAGCCATAAAAAGGAATGAAATCATGCCATTTGCAGCATTATGGATAACACTAGAGATTCTCATACTAAGCGAAGTCAGTCAGAAAGAGAAAGACAAATCTTATATAACTTATATGTAGAATCTAAAATATGGCACAAATGAACATATCTACAAAACATAAACAGATTCACAGACATAGAGAACAGATTGTGGTTGCCAAGGGGGAAGGGAAAGGGAGTGGGATGGACTGGAACTTTGGGGTTAGTAGATGCAAACTATTACATTTAGAAAGGATAAGCAATGAGGTCCTACTGTAGAGCCCAGGGAACTATATCCAATCTGCTAGGATAGACCACAGTGGAAGGTAGTATTTTTAAAAATGCATATGTATGTATATCTAAGTCACTTTGCTATATAGCAGAAATAGGCACAACATTGTAAATCAACTATACTTTAATAAAAAAAATTTAAATCAACTGGCCATAAAAAAGAAAAATACCACAAAGAAGCATCTTAATCACTAAATTCAAATCTCCAAAGAATGCTTAATTAAGAAAAAATTAACTGATCTGTGCACTATCCCAGCATATTTCCTAGATGCTTACTACTAGAGTTATGAAGCAATGAAACTGTTATTTTTATCTGTGAAACCATTCTTTTCCCCATTCTACTCAAATTGCTTTCTATGCACGAAGGATACTTAGTTGATAAAATTGATAGTCTTTTTCCCAAAGTTCTCTATTTTCTAATTAACATAATCCATAAAATGGATGCCCAGTTCCAGACTCATTTACTGGACTCCCCTCTACCCTTGCTCATAAATATATCTTTTAAAAAATTCCTCCTCCTTTTGCTACGTCTTGATAGGTATTAGAGGTCTACAGTTTAAAATGGTATTAACTAAATGATCCATTTTAAAAATAGTTATACAATAGTTTCTTTATAAAATGAAACTGATAGTCAACTGTACTTAACATAATATTAAGCTAAGTAAAGTGCCCAGTAGAAGGTAAAAGGGCGACAGTAAGACTTTTAAAACTGGGCTATTTAAACCAACTATAATGGAAAAAAATAAAAATCATTTTAAAAAATTGGGCTATATACTTAGAAGAAAGGTAAATAGAGCAAAACCAGATACTAATTGGGAAAGGGTTTATACATACTATTTTATCTAGTCACAGAACCAAAAATCCTGTAGAATACTCAATTTCCAACATTTGAGCAAAACTCATCAATTTACTCATAAGAAATAGGTTAGCTTTTACATATCACAGTAAGATAGAATGATAACCAAAATTTAATTATAAGTCATAATGCAATAAAAAGACAAGGTATTTTTAATACTTTCTATCTCTATAAAAGCATATTTTACTAATAAATTGGAAGCTCCATAATTGTATTAGATGTTATTAATCCATTTCTCTCATACAATGAACTATACAGCAAGTCAAATCTCTCCCACTCAACAATCTCTATCCTTCTTTCCCACCTTTGATGATGAATGTCACATTGTATTTTTTATATTTTTTTGTCTTTTTGTCTTTTAGGGCCGTACCAGCAGCATATGTAGGTTCCCAGGCTAAGGGTCCAAACGGAGCTGCAGCTGCCAGCCTACGCCACAGCCATAGCAACACGGGATCTGAGCCACGTCTGCGACCTATACCACAGCTCACGGCAACACTGGATCCTTAACCCACTGAGCGAGGCCAGGGATCAAACCCAGTTCTCATGGATGCTAGTCGGGTCACGACGGGAATTCCCACATTATATTTTTTTTTAAATAAAAACATCCTTCAAAATGGACCAAAGACCTAAATATAATATCTAAAATGATAAACTGTTAGAAGAAAATATAAGGAAAAAACTTCATGAATTACAATGGATTTAGCAACAATTTCCTGGATAGGACACCAAAAACATAGGCAACAAAGCAAAAGTAGATAAACTGGACTATATCAAAAGTAAAAATTTCTGTACATCAAAGGACACAATCAACAGAGTGAAAAGGCAACATATGGGATGGGAAAAGATGTGTGCAAATCATATCTGATAAGGGGTTGATTAATATCCAGAATATATAAAGAACTTTTAAAACTCAACAACAAAAAAACAATGGCCCACTTAAAAATGGAGAAAGGGAATTCAAGGCATGGCTCAGCAGCTTAAGAACCCAACATAGTGTTTATGAGGTTGGGGGTTCGATCCCTGGCCTCACTCAGTGGGTTAAGGATCAGGCGTTGCTGCAAGCTGCAGCGTAGGTGACAAATGCAGCTTGGATCCTGCATTGCTGTGGCTATAGCGAAGGCCACAGCTGCAGCTCTGATTGGACTCCAGGCCCGGGGAGCTTCCATATGCTGCAGGGGCAGCCCTAAAATGAAAAAAAAATGGACAAAGGACTATTCAATAGACACTTCTCCAAGGAAACAGAGAAATGGCCAAGAAGCACATAAAAAGAAGATGCTCAACATCATTAACTGACAAGCAAATGCAAATCAAAACCACAATGAGATCCCGCATCACATCAACCAGGATGAATGTGGAGAAACTGGAGTCTTTGTGCATTGTTGGTCGCAATGCAAACTGGTACAGTTGCTCTGGAAAACAATTGAGCAGTTCCTCAAAAAATTAAAAAGAGAATTAACCATATGATCCAGTAATTTCACTTCCAAATACTCAAAAGAATTAAAAGCAAGGTCTCAAAAAGAAACTTTACACCCAAATATTATTATTTTCAGTTGGCCTATTGTTTGACCAATCACTATTCCTTGCTCTGAGAGGCAGTAGCTAACACATCTGCCCTAAAATCTATTAAATTCCCCCAAAGTAGCTACCTCAGCCTTGGGAGAGCTCTGAGTTAGGCAAAATAAGGGCAAGCATTTTGAACTAGTCTTCAGGGAGCCTGAGGCTGGTAGAACTTAACTCCTTAACTCCTTTAAGAATGAGGTCACTTCTATTACCTCTGGGACTAAGAACATGTACTGGGAATATGGACTGTTGTTGTCTAAGCTTTACCCAAATGGAGTGCAGGGGATGGGGACAGAGTACGGTAAAATGCCTCAAAGCTCTTACTGAGAATCAACTGTTTTTTTTCTTGATTAAGCATTTGCCTGGTTGTTATAACTTTTTTTTTTTTTGGTCTTTTTGCCATTTCTTGGGCCGCTCCCGTGGCATATGGAGGTTCGCAGGCTAGGGGTCGAAGTGGAGCTGCAGCCACCAGCCTACACCAGAGCCACAGCAATGCGGGATCTGAGCCACATCTGTGACCTATACCACAGCTCACGGCAACGCTGGATCTTAACCCACTGAGCAAGGCCAGGGATCAAACCTGCAACCTCATGGTTCCTAGTCGGATTCGTTAACCTCTGAGCCACGACGGGAACTCCTGGTTGTTGTAACTTTTGATTAGTTGCCAGAATGCCGATAATGGTGATTCTGAGAGTATTTTATTTCCTAATTTTTGGAAAGATGGACTTTAAGATTCCCTGCTCCAGCAATGTTCACTGGAATCAAGACTGATTTACATATAAACAAATTTTCAGGACAAAAATATTAACATAGCATTTAACAGTTAAGACATGAAAAACAATTAATGGATGAAGTGCCACACTTTTTGGGGTGGTGTTTGTGGAGGCCAGTCTGGGGTATGTGCTTGGAGGTGGGGGGAGTGGTGTAGGTATGGGTCCGTGGGGTGTGCCAGAGGCACCACACTTTGATGCGGGTAAGAAGGCTCCTATAACTTAGGAGAACCCACTCTAGCAATTCCCAAGCTGTTTCAAGTTTCAAGAGGGCAGCGTCCGTGGTGCCATTTTTCCAAATGTAATATGTGTGATGCAAACTTTAGGGTACCAGCAACTTTCTAAAAGGAAAAACTAGGACAACTCTGAATCGACATTACACATCAGCTAACTCTTAACACAATGGACATAACCTTCCTAAAAATTAGTTTTCGGTATAAATAAGCCTACTTGAAGGTAACGTATTTCCATAAATTGTCTTTTATTATTACTGATCACAGGGACAACTAATCTAGAGTCCTTTCGAAGTGAAATGGTCCTGCCCGCAGTTCCTAACACAAGGCCGGCCACAGATAGTCATGTATTATATCATATGACCTAGAACTCCCATGCATGACTATAGGTAATTACAGACTAGGAAGAAGCAAAGTAACTCCAAAACAATCTACACGCTGGCCAGTGGACTGTGATGTGTCGGGTGTGAAAAGATAAACGGTACCAATCAGATTGCGGAGATTTCCTCCCATGAATTTGAACTAGGAAATAGCAAGAGATTAACTCAGGTAGCAATGAGAACAAAGCCAAGGGGTCAGGATACAGAATGGTTACAAAGGAATGTTGGCCACGTGCGAGCCAATATTAAGGGAAAACAAAAAGTATAAGGAAAAGAAAAAAAAAAAGACAACAAAATAAGTATGTAGAGATAATATGGAGACTTGGAGCTCATGAGCAAGTTATCCTCTCTTAACTGTCTCTCTTCTGGAACGCTCTATAGCTCCATTCTATAACAACCACACCACCCATATCCTTGGGTAGAATCAATGTCTTTTTCTCAAATCAAATCAACAAATCTCCAACAAATCACATTGAATTACTTAATTTTAAAGAAATTAGGGGACACTATGTCCTATAACAATGGAACGGACATTTTTTTCTCATGTAACCGGTACATTTACCAAGCCAGGTCAAACTTGCGGAAGAAGGTGACTCAAGTTCAAAGTCATGCCTCATCTGCCAATGATCTAGACACCCCCATCAAGTTCATCTCTGTAAGCACATTAACTTTGACTGTGGCATTTACACACTTACATATCTTTCATCCTCCCCATTGGAAGGTTCATTTAAACCTCTTTGGGCTGACATACCAATCAATCAATAAATTATAGATATTTTAACAGATATGGGTTTTTGTAAAAGGCGGCTGCATATGATACAATGTTTTATGCAATTCTACTTCATGAAAACTCAGATTTTCACATAAAAATCTGGAAACACACCCTAAAGATTAGATTTTCCTTACTTTTCCTTAGTGACTTAAGGGAGATTTTCCAGAAATGTGCTTACTGAGAATGACAAAGAAAGTGAACAGTGAAAATCACTAACACCTCAAAAATATTCCATAGAACAGGAATCCAGTAAGAATGAGAGAGTCACCAATACAAAATATTCAAAAGGACTTTTTAAAACTATACAATATATGGCTGTGATCTAACAAATGAAATACTCTAAAGAATCAATGGTTTGAAATACATGATCATTCCCAATACTCCCATTAACGTGCCATTCAATGTAAACCACATTTTAAAGTGGGTTCATCTGTTAAACGTGTCAGGAAACATACTTTTTTTGCTTTTCAGAGTATTTATTTTAATATAAACTTTACTGTCTTCTACAGACTCCTTGATCTTTTTAGTTTTTCTGGATTTAGTTTTGTTTATTGGGTGAACCCACAGCATGTGATAAAGTTTCCAGTGCAGGAATCAAACCAGTGCCATCGCAGCGACCCAAGGCACAGCGGTGACAATGCCAGGTCCTTAACCCACTGTGCCACCAGGGAACTCCTCCCTAATCTATTAGGAATGAAGAGGGAAATAAAATAGGACATTTTTTTACCATCATTAGTCATTTATGCTAGATTTCTCATAGCAAAGGTTGACATGCCTTCCCTTTCCCTTTTGACATATATTACAAATTCATCAAAAATATTTAAAATGCTATATATTAATGGCTCAAAAAATACCTGTTTCAAGTTATAATTAATTTGACAATAAAATCAACTCCAGATGTGTAGAATCCAAAATCCTAAAAAATAGTAAAACTAGGGAAAAAAATCCCCCTTAAAATTGATGTACAAGGTTAGTATTCCTTATTGTATTATCGGTTGCTAATAACTGTAAATAGGCCTATTAAAATAATGAGTTTAATGCCATATCCCTTCTGGAAAACCTATTGTTATGTAATAAATCATATTATGGTATAAACTCCATGAACTCAAGGATCTTGTGTTTTTAATAGCTACATATTAATAGGTCCCAGCAAAAAGGGGAGAAAATGGTAGGAACTCCATAAATGCTTGTTAAACGAATAAATAACTCAAAATCCTCAGATTTTCCTATTTCAAGGAATTACAACCTTATGCCAAATGTTCTTATTACTCCATGATGTGATCTCTCTAGTACAGGACAAACTTATTATCTGCTGTCATTTGAATAATAATTATTTATTCTATCTGCTGAGCTAACCTTCTCCATACCCTCAATTTCTTTTGATCTTGGGCTTAAAACGTGCCAAATAAAACATTTTTCAAAAATTAAACTCTCCCTCCAATAAATCCTTATTCCTTTAGTCAGTAATCCCTCCCTCAGCTTATTATATTTATTTAGTATGATAGAAATAAAAATCTTTACGGTAAATATTATTACAAAGTTTCCTTAGTCTATAACACCAACGTTCTTTCTTTAGTACAATTTCTCACCTACTTATAGGGTTATAATCTTTAAGACCAAAATTAATACTACAAACATAAAATATTATGTATCAATTACAATTGAGTAAGATAAACATACCTGCATTGTGAATGAATGAATGGTGAATGAATATTAATAAATGAGCTTAATCATTCTCAGCAAGCCTACAGAAGTTGAAATCTAGATTAATGTACATGTTCTCATCTGACAATACAACAAGGAAAATACCATAAGGACTGTTCTGGGTAGAAGAATCTAAATAGTAGAGTGACATACAATGCTCATGAATTGAAAGACTCAGCATGGTAAAGATATCAGTTTTCCCATATTTATCTGTAGGTTTAATTCAGTTCCTATCAAAATTCCAAAAAGGGTTTGTAAACACAGACAAATTATAAACTTCATATCGAAAGGAACAGACCCTAGAATACCTAAAACTATCTTGAGAGAAAGGAATAAACATGAGGAATCAGTATTCCTCAAATTAGAGGCTTACTATGTAGCTACAGTAACCAAGACAGTATGTTACTGGTGGAAGAAGAGACACACACATCAATGGAACATAACAGAGAACCCAGAAATACATTCACACAAATATACGCAAGTAATTTTTGTACAAAAGTACAAAAGCACTTCAATGTAGAAAGGATAACCCTTCCAACAAATGGTGCTGGAGTGATTAATTCAAAATGGATCATGGATTGAAATATAAAAACTTTTAAGAAAACCTGTAGTAGGTAGGGCTAGGTGAAGAGTTCTTACACTTGACACCAAAAGCACGATCCATAAAAGGAAATATTGATAAATTGGACTTCATCAAATTTTAAATATTTTGCTCTAGAAAGGACGTTATTTAGAGGACAAAACAAAACAAAAAAAACCAAGCTACAGACTGGGAGAAAATGTTTGCAAACCACATTTCTGATAAATGTTTTAGATATGTTTACCAAAAAATATATAAAGAATTCACAAAACAGAACAGTAAAAAAAAGAATAAACAGTCCAAATAGAAAATGGGCAAAAGACATGAAAAGCTATTTCACTGAAGAGGACAGATACAAAGATGGCAAATAAGCCCATCAAAAGGTGATCGGTACCATCAGCCATACTAGGGAAGCACAAAATTGAAACCACACGGAGACATCTCTACACACCTACAAAGGATAGTTAAAATATAGTAACAACAATATGTGTTGGTGAGGGTGAGGAGAAACTGGATCTCTCATTTATTTGGGATGAGAATGGCCCTCTGTAAAACAATCTAGCACTCTCTTACAAAAGTAAACTTGCAACTACCATACTACCCAACAATTAGACTCCTGGGCACTTATCTCAAATAAATGAAAATGTTAAGTTTATAGCAAAACATGCAGAGTGAGCATTTCCCATTTTGGCTCAGCAGTAACAAACCTGACTAGTATCCATGAGGATGTGGGTTCGATCGCTGGCAGTGCTCAGTGGGTTAAGGATCTGGCATTACCGTGAGCTATAGTATAGGCTGGCAGCTGCAGCTCTGATTCAACCCCTGGCCTGGGAAGTTCTATATGCTGTAGGTGTGGCCCTAAAAAAGAAAAAATAAAAAAATTTTAGGAGTTCCCGTCGTGGCGCAGTGGTTAACGAATCCGACTAGGAACCATGAGGTTGCGGGTTCGGTCCCTGCCCTTGCTCAGTGGGTTAACGATCCGGCGTTGCCGTGAGCTGTGGTGTAGGTTGCAGATGCGGCTCGGATCCCGCGTTGCTGTGGCTCTGGCGTAGGCCAGTGGCTACAGCTCCGATTCAACCCCTAGCCTGGGAACCTCCATGTGCCGCGGGAGCGGCCCAAGAGATAGCAACAATAACAACAACAACAAAAACAACAACAACAACAAAAAAACAACAACAAAAAGACAAAAAAAAAAAAAAAAAGACAAAAAAAAATTTTAAAAAGTGGAGTTCCTGTTGTGGCTCAGTAGTAACAAACCCAACTAGTAACTGTGAGGATTTGGGTTCAAATCCCTGGCCTTGCTCAGTGGGTTAAGGATCCAGCATTGTTGTGAGCTGAGGTGTAAGTCACAGATGTTGCTGGGATCTGGCACTGCTGTGGTGTGGGTTAAGGATCCAGTGTTGCTGTGAGCTGTGGTGTACGTCACAGATGCGGCTCGGATCTGGCATTGCTGTGGTGTAGGCCAACAGCTGCAGCTCCAATTCAACCTAGATTTCCTTCAATATGTAAATTATTTAATAAATAATCACAAAGTTCATATATAACATGGAATATTACTCAGAAATAAAAAGAAAATAACTATTGATAATTAGAAGAATCTGGATGTATCTTTAGGGAATTAAGCAGATCAGAAAAGCTAATCATAAAAGTTACATATAGGAGTTACTGTCATGGAGCACTATTTGTATAACATTTTTTTTTTGTCTTTTTGCCATTTCTTGGGCCGCTCCCATGCATATGGAGGTTCCCAGGCTAGGGATCTAATCAGAGCTGTAGCCGCCAGCCTATGCCAGAGCCACAGCAACGCGGGATCCGAGCCGCGTCTGCGACCTACACCACAGCTCACAGCAACGCCAGATCGTTAACCCATTGAGCAAGGGCAGGGATCGAACCCGCAACCTCATGGTTCCTAGTTAGATTCGTTAACCACTGCGCCACGACGGGAACTCCTGTATAACATTTTTAAAGGACAAAATTTTAGAAATGGAGAACAGATTACTGTTTGCCATGAGTTATGATAGTGCGTGTGGCAGTGAAAGGTGAATGTGATTATAAAAGGGCAAAACAGATATCTTTGTGGTGTTGGGGCTGTTCAGTATTTTAACTGTGGTGGTGGATACATGAATTTACACACTGATAAAACTGTATATAATTAAAACCACATACACACATATGAATGGACACAAGTAAATCTGGTAAAATCTGAATAGACTGGTGAATTGTGTAATACCTGGTTGTGATATTATGTAACACATTTGCAAGATGTTACCAATGGGGGAAACAGGCAAAGTGTACAAGAGATTTCTCAGTACTACTTCCTACAACTGCATGTGAATCCACATTTCAATAAAATCTAAATTAAAAACCAGCAATTTAAAAAGCCGTTCACTCTGCTATAGTACTTTCCAGATTACTTAATATTAGCAGTGACCAGAACTTTAATTGCACAGTTCAAATTGTACACATAAACTGGGAATCTCAGTGAGATGAAACAACTACTATATCTTACCAAAAAGTCCAGTGTACCCACTACTACCCAGTAAATACTGAGAACTGCCTGTGGCTAGAATTAAAGTAGGATTTTGATGGGGAAAATGAAGAATGGCAAAGAAATATGTACAAGAAATCTACCTCTTCAATATTCTTACTAGAAGAACATTCTGAGTAAGTCTTTTCAACACAAAGTCAATACTCGCAGAAAGCAAACTCAGGCAGCATTAGAAGAAGACATTACAAGAAAAATAAAATCAAACAATATGTGGGAAAATGTTTTTAAAAATACAATCTCAGAATCCCATTGTAAACGTGATTCATTTCAGCTCAACATTTTGTGAATATGGGGCACATACAATGCTCTTAAGCTAGTGCTAAAGGGGAATACAAATTATATTTTCTAGAAGTTCACAATCTAGGCAGACATATAAATAACTAATGATGATACATGGCAGACACTGATAAGTGCTATAATAGAAGTGATCTAGTGTGCCATAGACAAAGCTCTGAGAATAATTTCGCTGTATGATACAAAAGAGTCCACTGCCACTTATGAATCGGCTAACACATTTAAATATACGCTGAACTTCTAACCTTCCTGTGATGTGGCGTAGGTATTGAAAGAGAAAATTGCACATCCATAATCCAAATAAAAACATATCATACGTTTAAATAATTCTGTGTAAATTCTAACCCATTGGTAAATTTTTAAGAATAATTTCATTTCCCTTGGGATACAAGAACATTTTTTATAAAGTATGATCTATGTTAAGTAACAGAATATTGAGGTAAATTTCTTATGAGTAATTTAAATCATTTAAAATTACTAGCGTATGCTGGTTCAGTTGTTTGTCAACCATGATGTTAGCTGTATAACAAGTGAATTATAAAAAGCTACTGAATGTTTTAAACACGTAAAATGTTCCTGGCTTAGAATGTGACCTAAACGTGCTCTTTGGAAGTATGCCTGTCATCATGTGCAAAAAAATATGCCCATAGCTCTAAGTTAAGGAGAAAAGATGCTGTGCCCATCAATCTAGTAGCGTCCCAATCATAAAAAAGGAAATTATTTTTTATAAATAGCAAAGGGTCTTAAATATATGAAAAAATACTCAACCTTACTCATAACATAAATGCAAATTAATATCACAAGGAGATACAATTTTTCATCTATCATATTAGGTATGATATAATGTTTGATAGCAAAATGTGTGGTGAAGGTTAGGGAAACAAGCAGTTTTATCTATTGCTAGTCTAAGTGTAAACTGGTACAACCTCTGTGGAGGACAATTTGGCAATATCTATCAAAATGACAAAGGTACATACTATTCAACCCACCAATTCAATTTCTAAAAATTTATCCTACAGACAGTACATATCTGAAACGACCTATTACAAGGTTATTCACTGCAGAAATACAACAGCAAAAATCAGGAAACAAGCTATAGATTGCTCAATGGGAGACTGGTTAACCAAATTTTGGCTTCTTCATACAAACAATATAATGTAGCCACAGCTCTTTAGGTACAAATATGGAATGACTTACAGCAAAGAACATAAAAATGTGTAAAAATAAGGAAAAACAAAAAAGTGTGTTTATGCCCATGCTTTTTATGCATGAAATGGATCGAGAAGTAGAATCAAAAAATGTTAACACAGTCGCTCTGGGAATGAGAACTACATGGCTGGGTACATAGAGTAAGAAGACTTTTAATTGTACACTATCACAATTTGAACCATCTGAATATACTGTCTCATCAAAAATAAATGTAAGGAAAGAAACAAGAAAGAAAAGCAATGCAATCCAAAGTGGCACAGCTCTTCAAGAAAAAATTATTACAGCTAATTTCTCCAGTCTAAAAACCACCTTGGAACACAGTAAGAACCAAAGGTACCAATTTACTTCAGTCTCAAAAATCAGTACCTAATCAGGCTGATGTTTGTTTCATGGTATTATGGTAAGTTTTCCCCACTGATGCTTCCTAACAAGCTATATGAGAGTTCTACCTTTAGCAGATCCTCCAGATCCAAAAGTAAATACTTGGTCAGTATGAAATAAATAAATAGACATTTTGAACATATAGTGGAACTACAACACTGTGAGGGTCATTACTTTTGAATCAGTATAAGTGAAATACACAAACGTTTTATTTACCTAATTTTCCTTTTAAATCAGTTAATTCTCTTCTCTCTCTTTCCTCTCTCTTCCTGCCTCACTTTATGTCTCACACACACACACACACAGAGAAATTTTTAGGAATTCAATGTATATAATTCTTTCTGTGCTTTATGTACAATTCTAGTATTGCATTCATCATGTCATAATATAATTTATTTCTCAACAAACTGTGAGTTCTCTAAGAGGAGATTATGCACTACTCAGCCTGGCACATGTATTACAATGCAATATATATATTTTTTTTGTCTTTTTGCTATTTCTTGGGCCGCTCCCGTGGCATATGGAGGTTCCCAGGCTAGGGGTCTAATCAGAGCTGTAGCCCCTGGCCTACACCAGAGCCACAGCAATGCGGGATCCGAGCCGCGTCTGCAACCTACACCACAGCTCACGGCAACGCCGGATCGTTAACCCACTGAGCAAGGGCAGGGATCGAACCCGCAACCTCATGGTTCCCAGTCGGATTTGTTAACCACTGTGCCACGATGGGAACCCCTACAATGCAATATTTGACAACTGTCTTACTAACTTCCTCCCCGAAACACTCTCTTATATAATCATTATTTGCTTTATTCTGATAAATTTAAATAAAAAGAAAATAACATTGATATCATGTTCTTCCATGTTTCTCTTGTTTAGAAAACTTTGGGAAAGTCTATCTTAATCTTAGACAGTCTACCTTAAGATTTGCACATAAGACTGTTTAGATTTGGCATATACAGCAAAATACGTTAAAATTGAAATATTTTCCATATGTGTCCTTTGAAAGGACAAATAAGAAACTTTTGGTCTTCCTTTTGTGGCCCAGCAGTAACAAACCCAACTAGTATCCATGAGGACACGGGTTTGATCCTTGGTCTTGCTCAGTGGGTTAAGGATCCAGCTTTGCTGTGAGCTGTGGAGTAGGTCGCAGATGTGGCTTGGATCCTGTGCTGCTGTGGCTGTAGTGTAGGCTGGCAGCTACAGCTCCGATTCGACCCCTAGCCTGGGAACTTCCATGTGCCCTGGGTGCAGCCCTTAAAAGACAAAAAGAAAAGAAAAAGAAATTTTCTCATGCACAGCATACTGGTTTGAATACTGTCCTCCCAAACTTCATATTCATCCGGAATACAACCTTATTTATGAAAGTAGGGTCTTTGCAGAGGTAATCAAACTAAAATGAGGTCATACTGGATTAGGCTGGGGGCTCTAATCTAATGACGGATGTCCTTAGGAGAGATGTCTCCAGACACAGAGACACACAAAGAAAGAACAATATGCTATGACAGAGGTAGAGATTGGAATGATTTATCTATAAACCCAGGAATCTAAGAAATCAGCAAAAGCTAGAAAGAAGAAAGGAAGGATCCTATTCTAGAGCCTTCAGAAGAAGAATGGCCTTGCTCACACCTTGATTTAAGATTTCTAACCTCCAGAACTGTGAGGTAATAACGTCCTGTTATTTTAAGTCACTCAGTTTGTGGGAAGTTTGTTAGAGCAGCCCTTGGAAACTAACAGACATGGAAAATGAAATGTTCAAAGCCAAGTAAAATGAAATCGTTAACTAATGGTAATAGCATTGCAGTGTTCCTAAAAGCATCCTATTACTTTTCCAGCTAGTTTGCAGTGAGATAATCAAGAGAGGGGTAAAGATTATTTTCTACATCTCCCAATATGAAGTTCTGTTAGCCAGTTTAGTCTCACAAATCCCAAATCCAAATAAATCAAGCATATCACTAGATCCAGATTTTATTATACCTAGTCTGTGAACCAGAAAAAAAGGCTTTCACCAGACATCAACTCTGCTAGCACTCTGATCTTGGACTTTCCAGGCTCCAGAACCATGAAAAAGAAATTTCTTGCCCAGTCTATAGTATTGTGTTTTAGCAACCCTAAAAGACTCAGCCAGTAATTCACTATATTAATAGGAAAAAAGGAGAAAATACTATATAATCATCTTTGTAGATGCAGAAAAACCATACAACAAAAAATTAGCAGCCATTTCTGATTAAAACATACCAACCTAGGAAAGAAAGGAATTTTTTTAACACAATAAAAAGGATATCCCTTAAAACCAAGAGCTAACAGTTTCTCAGCAGTGGCACTATGGACATTTTGGCCTAGATGATTCCCAGTTGCACAGAGTAAGTAGGAGGGAGTCCTGTGTACTGTCAAATACAGAGCAGCATCTCTGGCCTCTATCTACTAGATGCCAATGACAGCCCCCAATAATGACAACCAAGAACATCTCCAGACTTTACCAACTGTCCTCTGTAGGCAAGCCTTCTCCACCTCTTGAGAATCACTGAACTAACACCACATTTAATGGTAAGGGACTGAATACTTTGCCCCTAATAACAGAAACAAGGCAGATATAACTGATCTCACCACTTTGCTCTCACTCCTTCTACTGAATATTGCAGTGGAGGTCCTAAGCCAAGAGAGCCAGGCAAAGAAAACAACAGATAGGCACATACAATAAAAAGAGAAAGTAAAATTGTCACTTTTTAAAGACATCATAATTGAGCATGTAGAACATCCTGGCGAATCTATCAAAAATTACTACAAATAACAGACTTGGCACACTGGAAGGTAAAAGACATTGCTAAGAGAAATTAAAGAAGACCTAGAAAATAAACATACCACAGACTTGTTTAAGAAGACTCAATATCATCAATGTCAATTGAAAAAAAAAATAGATTAAATGTGATTCCAATCAAAATCCCATTAGACTTTTCAGAAATTGACAAGCTGCTCTCAAAATTTATATGGAAACACAACAAAGGTAAAATAGTTAAAACAAACTTACAATGTCTGATTTAAAGAAAAGAAAAAGATATTTCATGAAAATAATGACCAAAAGACAGCTGATAGGCTAGCTTTAACAATATCAGACAAACTAGACTTTAAGACTAAATCTATTACAAGAGATAAATAACAGTATATATTTTAAAGGCTAAATTCATAAATAATCTATAACAATTATAAACAAATTCACCAAATAATATATCCCCAAATATGTGAATACTGACAGAACTGAAGACAGAAGTCTATAGTTGTACAATAATAGTTTGAGAATTCAATAACCAACTTTAAATAATATATAGCATATTCAGGATAAATAAGAAAATACAGGTCTTGAAAAATGCCATAAACCTAGATCTAAAAGATATATATAACATTCAATTCAAGAGAAGAATATACATTTGTCTCAAGTGCACATCAAACATTATCTAAGATACAATATATGATAAGCTACAAAAGCACTCTCAATAAATAAAAAAAGTAGAAATTATACAAGGCATCTTTCCCAACCACAATGGAATGAAGCTAGATATTTAATAAAGCAGAAAAACTACAAAAATCACAAATATGTTAATATTAAACAGTATATTCTTAAATAACCAAAGGTCAAAGAAGAAATCAAAGAAGAAAAGAAATGGGAAAACATTTACCAAAGAATGAAAATTAAAACAAAACATACCAAAACTTATGAGATTCAATAAAGGGAGTGGTCACAGGGAATTTTATACCAGTAGATACCTACATTTAAAAAGGAAAGATGAGGAGTTCCCTGGTAGCTCAGCAGGTTAAGGAGTCAGCATTGTCACTGCTGCCACTCAAATCACTGCTTGGCAAAGGTTCAATCCCAGGCCCAGGAACTTCCACATGCCACAGACATGGCCAAAAAAAAAAGAGAATGAAAGATCTCAAATCAATAACTTAACTTTGTACCTTAGAAAAACCAGAAAAAGAAGAGAAATCTAAAAGCAAAATTAGAAGGAATTAAATAATTATTAGAGCAGATATAAATGATAAAGAGAATTAAAATAGAGAAAAATCAATGAAACCAAAAATCAGGTCTTTGAAGAGATTGACAAGATTGACCAAACTTTATCTAGACTGAAAAAATAAAGATAGAAGATGTAAATAACTGAAATATATCATGAAAGTTGGGACATTATAACCAAACTTAGAGAAATAAAAAGGATTGTAAGACAATACTATGAACAACATGCAACAGAAAAGCAAACAACATAAATGAAGTGGACAAATTCTTAGACATAAATTACCAAAAGTAACTCAAGAAGAAATAGAGAATCTGAGAGACGGCATATAAAAAGTAAAGACATTTAATCAATAATCAAAAACCTCACAACAAAGTAAACGCCACAAATCAGATACCTTCATTGGTGAACTGTACCAAATATTCAAAGAAAAATTAACACCAATTCTTCTCGAACTCTTCCAAAAAATAAAAAGGAGAGGTAACACAACCTAACCCATTCTATGAAGCAAGTATCACCCAGATAACAATGCCTCATACAAAGACACAAATGAAAATTACAGGCCAATATCCTCTATAAAAATACATGTAAAATATCATCAAAATGGTAGCAAATCCAAGCAAATAACATACTAAAAAGGAATATACACTATGACCACGTAAAATTTATTCAAGAAATTCCAGAGTGGTAAAACATAAGAAAAATCAATGTAATATACCACAATGTAAGAACAGTGAAAAATACACATGATCACCTCAAGTGATATAGAAAAACCATATGAGAAATTCAACACCCTTTCATGATAAATGGACTCAAAAACTAGGAATAGAAGGGACTTTATCAATATTATTAAAAAATTTATGAAAAATCCACAGCTAATTCAATACCTAATGGTGAAATATTGAACGTTTTCCCTCAAAGATCAGGAATAAGACAAGGATATTTGCTGTCACCACTTCTATTCAACACAGTCTAGAAGTCTTGACCAAAGCAAGTAGGTTGGGAAGAGAAATAAAAGGCATCCAAATTGGAAAGAAAAGAGTAAACCTATTTCTGTTTCAGATGACAGGATCTCATATACACAGAAGTCTTAAGGAATCCACAAACCAAATACTAGACCTAATAAATAAATTCAGCATAGTCTTAGTGTACAACACACAAAAATCAATTTTGTTTCTATACAACCAAAATGAACAATCTGAAGAGGAAATTAAGAAAACAATTTCATTTGCAATATGTTCCAAAAGAATAAAATACCTAGATAAGATGTCCAGGAGTTGACTGACATTCACATTGTGTACTATAAAAAAGTTATTCCAGTATTCTGGCCTTACTCTCACTGTTCGTCCCTCAACCTGATGAAGAAGGAACAACTAAGTGAAGTGGAGATAGGCAACTGATCCAAGAAAGAGTTCGGAGTACTAGTCATAAAAATGATCCAAGAACTCGGGAAAAGAATGGGTGCACAGAGAAAGAAGTGACAAGAAGTTTTTCCAAAGAGTTATAAAATATAATGAACAACAACCAGAGCTGAAGAATAAAATGACTGAAATGAAAAATACTCTAGAAAGAATCAAAAGCAGAATAAATGATGGAGAAGAATGGAAAAGTGAGCTGGAAGAAAGAATGGAAATCACTGCCTTGGAACAGAATAAAGAAAAAAGAATGAAAATAAATGAGGATAGTTTAAGAAACTTCTGGAATAACATCAAATGCACCAACATTTGCACTACAGGGATCCCAGAAAGAGAAGACAGGACCTGAGAAAACACTGGAAGAGGTAATAGCCAAAAACGTCCCACAAAAAAAGAAAATTACAGACCAATGTTACTTATAGATGTAAAAATCGTCAATGAAATACTAGTAAATCAAATACAACAATACATTAAAAGGATCATACACCACAAACAAGTAGGATTTATACCAGGGATGCAACAATTTTTAGTATCCAGAAATCAATGTGATACAACACCATAACAAACTGAAGTACATAAACCATATGATCATTTCAATAGACGCCAAAAATGCTTTTTAATAAAAATCAATATCCATTTAAGATAAAAATTCCCCAGGAGTTCCTGCCATGACACAATGGGTTAAGAATCCAACTACAGGGAGTTCCCGTCGTGGCGCAGTGGTTAACGAATCCGACTAGGAACCATGAGGTTGCGGGTTCGGTCCCTGCCCTTGCTCAGTGGGTTAACAATCCGGCATTGCCGTGAGCTGTGGTGTAGGTTGCAGACGCGGCTCGGATCCCACATTGCTATGGCTCTGGCATAGGCTAGTGGCTACAGCTCCGATTTGACCCCTAGCCTGGGAACCTCCATATGCCGTGGGAGTGTCCCAAGAAATAGCAAAAAGACAAAAAAAAAAAAAAAAAAAAAAAAAAAAAAAAAAAAAAAGGAATCCAACTACAGTGGCTTGGGTTGCTGGGGAGGCACAGGTTCAATCCTCAGCCTAGCACAGTGATTTAAAGGATCCAGCATTACCACAGCAGAGGCACAGGTGGCAGCTGTGGCTTGGATTTAATCCCTGGGGCAGGAACTTCCATATGCCATGGGTGCAGGCATAAAATTTACTTTTAAAAAATTAAATTTAGGGAGTTTCCATTGTAACTCAGTGCGTTAAGAACCCAACTAGTATCTATGAGGATGCACATACATTTCCTGGCCTTGCTCAGTGGGTTAAGGATTCCCCATCACCACAAGCTGCAATGTAGGTCACAGACGCAGCTTGGATCCAATGTTGCCGTGGCTGTGGAGAAGGCTGGCAGCTGCAGCTCCAGTTCAACCACTAGCCTGGTAACTTCCATATGCCACAGGTGTGGCTCTAAAAAAAGAAAGAATTTTTTTAAAATAAGTAACAAATTAAACTCTCCAGAAAGTGGACATATAGGGCACCTACCTCAGCATAATAAAGGCCATATATGACAAACCCACAGCTAGCATCATACACAATGGTAAAAAGATAAAAGCATTTCCACTAAGATCAAGAATAAGACAAGGGAGTTCCTGTCATGGTGCAGTAGTCAAAGAATCCGACTAGGAAACATGAGGTTGCGGGTTCAATCCCTGGCCTTGCTCAGTGGGTTAAGAAACCAGTGTTGCCGTGAGCTGTGGTGTAGGTTGCAGACGCGGCTCAGATCCCACGTTGCTGTGGCCCTGGCGTAGGCTGGTGGCTACAGCTCCGATCCAACCCCTAGCCTGGGAACTTCCATATGCCGTGGAAGCAGCCCTAGAAAAGGCAAAAAGACAAAAAAAAAAAAAAAAAAAGAATAAGACAAGGATGTTCACTCTCACGACTTTTATTCATCTGCAGCTCCATACCAAAAAAACAAACGACCCCATCAAAAAATGGGCAGAAGATCTAAACAGACAGTTCTCCAAAGAAGACATACAGATGGCCAAAAAACATATGAAAAGATGTTCAACATCACTCATTATTAGAGACATGCAAATCAAAACCACTCTGAGGTACCACCTTACACCAGCCAGAACGGCCATCATCCAAAAGTCTACAAACAATAACTGCTGGAGAGGGGGTGGAGAAAAAGGAACCCTAGCACACTGTTGGTGGGACTGTACTTTGGGGCAGCCACTGTGGAAAACAGTATGGAGATTCCTCAGAAAACTAAACATAGAACTCCCATTTGATCCAGTAATCCCACTCTTGGGCATCTATCCAGAGAAAACCATGACTCGCAAAGACACATGTACTCCGATGTTCACTGCAGCACTCTTTTCAATAGCCAAGACATGGAAACAACCTAAATGTCCATCAACAGAGGAGTGGATCAAAAAGAAGTGGTACATATACACAATGGAATATTACTCAGCCATTAAAAGGAAAGAAATACCAGCATTTTTGGCAACATGGATGGACCTAGAAATTATCATGCTAAGTGAAGTCAGCCATACAACAAGACACCAACATCAAATGCTTTCACTGACATGTGGAATCTGACAAAAGGACAGACTGAACTTCTTTGCAGAACAGATGCTGACTCACAGACTTTGAAAAACTTATGGTCTCTGGAGGAGGCAGTTTGGGGGGTGGGGGGTTATGCTTGGGTTATGGGATGGAAATCCTGTGAAATTGGATTATTGTGATCATTATACAACTACAGATGTGGTAAATTCATTTGAGTAATAAAAAAAGAGAAAAAAGATGACAACAGAAACAGATGCAAAAGTATATTGTGTTCTTGGATTGGAAGACAACCCAAAGCAATCTACAGGCTCAATGCAATTGTTACCAGATTACAATGGCATTTTTCACAGAAATAGAAAAAAATTTAATTTGCATGTAACACCAAGACCCAAAATAGCAAAAGTTGTTTTGAGAAAGAAAAACAGAGATGGAGAAATCAGGCTCACTTACTGCAGACAAAACTATAAAGCTACAATAATCAAAACAGTATGGTACTGGCACAAAAATAGACATATAAATCAACAGAACAGGATAGAAAGCCCAGAAATAAACCCATGCACCTATCGTCTATTTGTGACAGATGAAGCAAGAATATACGATGAGTTAAAACCAATCTCCTCAACAAGCTGTGCTGAGAAAAATGGACAGATACATGTAAAAGAATGAAATTAGAACATCCTCTAACACCATACACAAAAATAAACTCAAAATGGATTAAAGACCTAAATGTAAAACTCTTAGATGAAAACACAGGCAGAACACTCTAACATAAATTACAGAAATATCTTTTTGGATCCATCTGCTACAATAATGGAAACAAAAGCAAAAATAAACAAATGGGACTTAAAAGCTTCTGCACAGCAGAGGAAACCATAAACAAAAAGCCTACAGAATGGAAGAAAATATTTGCAATTACACAACCAACAAGGAATTAATGTCCAAAATATAAAAATAGCTCATACAGCTCAACTTCAAAAAAAGCAAACAACCTAGTCAAAAAATGGGCAGAAGTTCTAAAGAGATATTTCTCCAAAGAAAACATACAGATGCCCAAAGGTACATGAAAAGATACTCAATACCACTAATTATCAGAGAAATCCAAATTAAAACTACAATGAGGTATCACCTCACATAGGGCAGAATGGCCATTATCAAAAGTCTACAAAAAATAAACGTTCTAGATGATATGGAGAAAAAGGAACCCTCTTCACTGTTGGTGGGGATGTAAATTGCTACAGCTCCTATGGACAACAGTATGGAGGTTCCTTAAGAAAATAAACATAGGAGTTCAAGCTACCGTGCAGTGGGTTAAGGATCCAGCACTGTCTCTGTAGCAGCTCAGGTTGCTGCTGAGGTACAAGTTCTATCCCTGGCCCATCGCAGTGTGTTAAGGATGTGGAGTTGTAGGAGCTGTGGCAGATGTCACAGATGTGGCTCATATTTGATCCCTGACCCGGAAAATTCCATATGCCACAGGTGCACTCAAGTTTTTTTTAATAAATAAATAAAAATGGAGCTACTATATGATCCTGAAATCCTCTTTCTGGGCATACATTCAGAGGAAAAAATAATTTGAAAAGATACATGCTCCCCAATGTTCATATGCTCATTGTAGCACTATTTTCAATAGCCAAGACATGGAAGCAACCTAAATATCCATCAACATATGAATAGAGATATGATACATATATACATACATACATATATATGCACAATGGAATATTACTCAGCCATAAACAAGAATGAAATAATGCCATTTGCAGCAACATGGATGGACCTAGAGATTATCATACTAAGTAAAGTAAGCCAGAGTAAAAAAGACAAATATCACTCATATGTGCAATCTAAACATAATGACGCAAATGAACTTATATACAAATCAGAAATAGACCCACAGAAATAGAAAACAAACTTATGATTACCAAAGGGGAAAGAGACTGGGGGGAGGGATAAATTAGGAATTTGGGATTAACATATACATACCACTATACATAAAATAGATAACCAACTGGACTTAATGTATAATGCAGGGAACTAAACTCGATATTTTGTAATAACCTATAAGGGAAAAGAATCTGAAAAAGAATCACTTTGCTGTATACCTGGAACTAACACAAAATTGTATATCAACTATACTTTAATAAAAAAGAAAAAAATACCTAGAAATAAGTTTAATCAAGTATTTGAAAAACAGATAGAAAACCAGAAAAAAACTGATGAAAAAAATTAAATAAGACATAAATAAATGGAAAGTCATCCTTTGCTCTTGGATTGGAAAATTCGATAATATTAAGATGGCAATACCACCCAAAGCAACCTATAGATTCAATTAAATCCTTATCAAAATTCCAACAACCCATGAGCAGAAACAGAAAAACCAATCCTCAAATTCAAATGGAATTGCAAGGGGCCCAAAATAGCCAAAGTAATCTAAAAAAAAAAAATTTTTTTTCAATTTGGAGGAACCAAACTTCCTGATTTCAAAATTTACTACAAAACCACAGTCATCAAAATGGCAGTACCAGAATGAAGATAAAGAAAGAGTCCATGGAATAGAATTAAGAGTCCAGAAATGAACCCGTGTGTTGAAATGATTTTTGAGAAGGATGCCTAGACCATTCAATGGGGAAAGGGCAGTCTCTTCAATAAATAGTGCTCAGACAACTGGATATCCACACACAAAAAATAAGGTTTGACCTCTATCTCATATCATTTATAAATACTAATTCAAAATGAATCAATGACATAAATAAATAATATAAAACCATAAAACTCATAATAAAACATGAGTTTCATGACCTTGGATTTTGCAACGAAGTCTTAGATGACACCAAAAGAAAAAAATATATACACTGAATTTCATGAATATTTTTTAAATGTTCATCAAATAGTATTAAGAAAGTAAAAAGAAAATTTACAAAGTGGGAGAAAATATTTGAAGTCATGTATTGGTCTAGCATCCAGAATATATACGCAACTCTTAATTTAAAACACAACAAACAGCCAATTGGAAAATATGCAAAGGCCTTAAATAGACATTTCACCAAAGCTGTAGAACTGTCAAACAAGCACAGGAAAAGATGTTCAACATCATTATTCAGTACGAAAATGCAACTCAAAACCACAATGTTCATTAACCCTCTGTAATAGGAAGAAGGCAGGGAGAGAGGGAGGAGTAAATGAGGAGAGGGCAAGAGGAGGGGGGAAGGAGGAGGAGGGGAAGGAGGGAGAGAAAGGGGAGGAAGAGGAGAAGAAGGAGAAGAAAACAGAAAATGATGAGTGTTGAAAAGATGTGGAGAAATCCGAATGTTTGTACATTGCTGGTGGGAAAACAGTGTGACAGTTCCTCAAATACTTAAAGACAGAATTACCACATGGCCAGTAATTTCCCTCTGAGGTGTATATCCCAAAGTATTGGAAACAGGTGCTTAAACAAATACACGTACACACATGTTCATAGCAGCATTATTCACAATGGCCACAAAGTGAACTGTACAAATGTCCATCAATGGATGAATGGGCAAACAAAATGTACGACTCCTTTTGGGTAAAATACTCAGAATACGTACATTCACAGAGACAGAATGCAGACTGGTTTTTTCCAGGGGCTGGAGGGAGGGTGGAATTGGGGAGAAACTGCTTCTTAGGCACCAGGTTTTATTTTGGAGTAATAACATTGGAACTAGATAGAGGTGGTAGTTGCCTAACGACTGAATTATTCACTCAGCTATAATTAAAAATATCCTATACCCTTTGGAATGGATAAGCAATGAGATCCTGCTGTATAGCACTGGGAACTATATCTAGTCACTTACGATGGAGCATAATAATGTGAAAAAAAGAATGTATGTGTGACCAGATCATCTTGCTGTACAGTAGAAAATTGACAGAACACTGTAAACAAGCTATAATGGAAAAAATAAAAATCATTAAAAAAATAATAAAATAAAAATAAAAATATCCTATACACTGAAGGTGGGAATGTTAAAATGGTAAAATCACTTTGACAAATATTTGGGAAGTTTCTTGTAAAGCTAAATAAATTATATATACTCCATTCCTTTGCAGAGAAGTGAAAATTATGTGTGCAAGAAGACTGTACACCAATGTTTACAGCAAAAGGTAGAAGAACAGTGGTGTTCTTTTGGGGTGTGCCAGGTTAAAGATCCAGCATGGCCACTGCAGCACAGGTTCGATCCCTGGCCTGGGAACTTCCACACGCTTTGTGCATGCCCCCCACCGCCAAAAGGAAGATAACAGATCAGTGGCTTCCAGGATACAAGGACAGGGCAAGATTTTACTGAGAAGGGACAAAGGTGGATTTTTTAGGGTGAGGAAACTTCACTATCTTGATTGTTGAAGGTGTATACATTTGTCAAAACTCATTAAACTGTACATTTAAAATGGATGCCATATACCGTATGTAAACTATGCTTCAAGAAAATTGACTTTAACAAAACAGAAGGGAGGGAGGGTGAATTGGGACCTGGTCCTCTTCAGTAAGATCTCCCCAGGCAACTCCCATGAGGGACGCTTCACTGAGGTCCCTGTTTGCGCCAAGGAATGCGGAGGCAAAACATTGTTGGAATAGCTAAGTTATTCACTTGTTCCCATAAATTTACTACATGGTATGCTGCATTTCCTGAAATATTCAAAGTATTTATTTAAATTTCTTTTAGGTGAGAAGGAACCCCCAAGATCCGCTTAGGAATAACAAACTTACAACATATACATAGCACCCATACATGCAGACATGCATATTTATACAGCAACTCTCTAAGTATTTTTTCAGCCAAATAAATAATTTAATAATTAAAAACCTTAGAAAGCTTCCTAAGAAATAAAAGTGAGGTAAGCAGTTTTAACTGGTTTTGTCTACTGCTGCAGATAAACCTGCTTTCTAATTTAGATGCTAGTTTAAATTTTATCTTTACAACTACTCCCACTTCCCCATTTTCCTGTCTCTTTTGGAGCAATTCATCTCTAGTTGTACACCAATACTTACAGAATTATATCTACTTTTTAAATACATCAAATATTGCTATATATACATATTTAACTAGCATGAGGTCTAGGCGATACCTCTACAAATAAACTAAAATAGTGTTTCTAAGTCATTTTTCCACTTTATGGTAAAGACTAGAGATGAAGAAAGCTAATCAAGAAGGAATACAAGATGTGCCCCTGTGGTGCAGTGGGTTAAGGATCCACACTGCCACAGCTGTAGCACAGGTTGCAACTGCATCGGGGGTTTGATACCTGGCCCGGGAACTTCCACATGCTTTGACTGTGGCCAAAAAAAAAAAAAGAAAGAAAGAAAAAGAAAGAAAAGGAAAAACAAATTACTATGCCTGAGGAAAAGCAACTACATTTCACCAAATTATATTGAAAGACTACATATCCTACAGGAAAATCAGTTATCATTTGTTGAACACTTACTATCTACTAGGCATTAAGACATTTTAGGCTAATAATATTAGCCTAATTAGTAGGTGGAAGAATCATGACTTAAACCGAGCCTGACATCAAAGCCCATGCTCTAAACCAAACTATTACACTATAGCACCACAGTAACTTTAGAATTAGCCATTGCAGGGGTTTTGTACTGCCATAAAAAGAGAGCAATCTGTCCTAATTACTGCAAAACACCAAAATGCTAAAGCAGCCCTTCACTCTAATTCCTGACCCTTTGCTGTTTAGGATAAATTCTCTTGAGCATTCTCTCTCTACACTAGTTCTACAGTGTAATCTAACTTCCGAGTGCTGCTTTTTCCAAGAATTTACTATGATAAAGTACTACATTAAAGCAACAATGTGGAGAGGAAAAATGTACCTCTCCCATTATATGCTGACTACTAAAATAAGATGGATACAACATGCCACTCTCATTTTTTCCAGTGCATTCACTTATATCATCTTTTAGACACATTCAGAAAATGTACATCCTCTCATCAATATAAACCCTAAAAGTCTATCTCCCTACCACAACACCCTATCATGGCTATGAAGTCAACTCTCACTGAGGTTGAATTTTCTTCTTCAAGGAAATTATAAAGTGGGGTGGGGATTAGAGCAGCAACAGGTAATACATTTCAATATTTTCAACCAATACTGGGAAACTAGTTAAAAAGGATTTTATTAAGGCTTTGATAAATTATAGAACTTCCAAGTAATTAAAAACTAAAATACCTTCTTGAAGGGTGTATTAGAGAGGGGAATTTCTATTCTATTGCAACTTTTGTGTCTATTTATCTAAAGGTTTGGGATACTTTCACAAGACCTTAAAATAAAATCAACGGTTTCATACATACATTACATATTTTGCTCCAAATGTAAGTGAAATAGTTGAATCCAGCATTCGCTCTTTCATTGTTGATAAAGTGAAAAAGTAGAAAGGTGTCTGGCATTCAGTGGGGGTAAAGGATGAGAATACATGTCACATATTATATTAAAGAGTACATAAAATTAAAGATGACTCCTCTGCATTATGTTCAATGGCAGAATTACTACTGGCATCAGGTTGGCAGCCTCTGGAATTTTTTTACTTTAAAACCTCCACTGAAGCTCTACTTTTTAAAAAGGCAGATAAAGGAAAACTATAAAATGGACCTGAAATGTTTATGAAAATAATAAAACACTGTTTCAGTTTTTCGTTAATTCACCTAGCCTTCTTCTTCTTTTAACAGGAATAACTGCATAAGAATGGCTCAACTCTAAAATACGTTGTTAAATTGTTGAAATACCCCAAAATTTGAAATACATAGCCAGGAACTAGTATTTAATACTTTTAAAACATGCTTATTGCAAAAAGAATAAACATTTATTATAGATAACTGAGAAAATACAGACAAGGAAAAAGAAAAAATAAGGACTCAATTTCTCTATCATCCTCCAAGTCTTTTTTTTTTCCGTACATTTAATTTTGAGTAAACACATCATAGAGAAGTTCTATGTTAATGTGAAAAACTTCGTGTTTGGACTAATACTGCATTTTTAAGGACAACAGTAGGGAAAGGTGATGAAACTTTATGTCATAGATTATTCTATCCAACATGAGGCAAGTTAATGTTCCCATGAATACACATTTCCACTCACCGTTATTTAATGAGAACCTATGTCCATACTCTTCTATAGTCATTTACGATGTGGAGTTCCCATTGTGGCTCAGTGGTAATGAATCCGACTAGGATCCATGAGGATCCATCCCTGGCCTCACTCAGTGGGTTGGGGATCCTGCATTGCTGTGGCTGTGGTGTAGGCCAGCAGCTGCAGATCCAATTCCACCCCCAGCCTGGGAACTTCCCTATGCTGCAGGTGCAGCCCTAAAAAGCAAAAATAATAAACAAAACAATTTTATTAATGTTTAAACCCAATAAAAATCTTCACAGAATTTTTAGGTATCATGAAATAAGAATACAGATGAAAAAGTAGACATGTAAGCAGAATTAAGAAGATCATACCCTGAAATACTAATTTAATCCCTCTTGCCTATGAATGCATTCAGCTTTTTCAAAATAAATAAGGACCTGATTTTAAAACAAAGCTTTAGTAACATAATGTTTATAATGCCTCATGGAAATCAGAAAGACTTGATTTTGAAAATGCACCTTTCTTTTTTAGCATATTGTCAATTTCAAATTATAACGATTTAACCATCTGAAGAAAATATATTTCCCTATCAGGGCATCATGGAATGGAGAAAAATGAGAATATGGGAGTAAAAATCTACTAGGATATACAGAGCAGTTTATAGGCTCAATCTGCAAATTCAAATGTGTCATTTAAATTAGTCAGGGAAACAAATCTAAGCTCCTAAAGATGAACCTCTTTTTCTGCCTCTTAAGAAAGGTAACCTTTCTCATTTGTTATTTTACATTAGTCTGCAGTTTTTTCCATTACACAATATACACAAATGAAGCCATGAAGGCTGTGATAAGGTCTAATAAGCTTGTGCTATAACAAAAAAAATAGTCTTTATTTCAACTGTGGAGAAAAATGAAATGCCTAAATAGCCTGTAAAAGATAAGCAAGCAAATAGAATTGAGAGAAGAACTAAAAATGCATTTATTCACTATGAACCAAATTACTATAAACTGAGTACACTCACTCTGAAGTAAAAAAAAAAAAATTAAAAAAATTACAAACTCAAGAACTCAAATGACCTTAAGAACGAGAAGGAAAAACATCTATTATTTTTCTTCTTCCAAAATGCATCTACTATCTTTAGGGGTGAGGAAAATGAGGTGGTGGGTGGAATCTAGGGAGAGGAATCTTCCCAGACAGTGAAAACTTTCAACACACCCATATCTGAAGAAAATGCATACCTTATTTTAAAAATCACAACATAAAAGGAATGGACTCCTCCATTTTGAAACAAAACAATGAAAATTAACATGAGCTAGGGCAGACTGGCTCAGTTATAGCCAGCTAGGAAAACTACTCAGAAAGGAATCTAAAGCTTTAATAAATGCTTCACATTTCAGAAGCCTTCCTGAAATTAAATTAAATCAAATTAACTCAAAGTAGATAAGGCCATTTCCTACAGGGTCACTGTTCAAGCATTTCTCCTACAAAGTTAAGTCAAAATGAAGGAAAGTTAGAAAAAATAGTCTTCCTCATCTCAAATTAAATGGAACTCTATTTTTTCCAAAATATTTTATCAGTTACCAAATCTGAGACCTACATATAGGTCAATTCTTTGACCTATACATTGTCAAAGATATATAAAACAGTTAAATGAAGTAAAATAAGGTAATAGGAAATAAAAATTATGGAAATGATCCTAGTTCTATTCTCTTAAACTTTACAGAAAAGATCAGAAATAGCTCTATCCTATGATTAAAGGGATACTCTGGGTATAAGAAAATGAATTCATCATAAAAACTTTACTTTCCGTTAATTAAATAAAATGCTTTCTGTTAGAGGTCAAGTATAAAAGAAGTGCAAAATATAATCACTGCTCTTGAGGTAACAGATAAAGAAATGGATGGATACATAGGTAGGTAGACAGATAAATAGACAGGTATAGACATATGTATACCAATGACACTAGTTTTAGAAGTCTACTCAGAAGAAATAATCTGAAAAAGAAATAGTTTTGTTCAATAATGTTCACAGCCATGATATCAAAAAGAAGTGAAAGCAGGCTATGTTGGAACAATTGCTTCCGGACTTGCCATCTTGCCATAAACAACCAGAAAACTCTACAAAATATGTGAAACAAATGTCTTCAGACATTGGGAAAAGTTAGCAAAGGCTATGGTCTCAACACTTAAAACATTCTCCTGAAGGTCCTAAAAATAAGACAAGGGAGAAATGGAGTGTGCAGACTACAAAGGAAGAAGTAAATCCATCTTATATCTTAACTGACAGAAGAAATAATCACATTATGAAGATAATTCTAAACAGTTCATTAAAAAGCTACTAGAAATAATAAATATAGCAAGATTATAGTATATAAGTCAATAGAAAAAAATCACTCATATTTCTATACACAAACAACAAATAATTGAAAATAGACAATAAAACAAAATGCCACTCATAACACTACTCAAACACATGAATACTTAGAGATAAATTTAATGACATATGTATAATACCTATACATTGAAAAGTACAAAACATTGGTGACAGAAATTAAAGACCTTAATAAACAGAAAGATATACCATGTTCATTTATCAGAATACTGAATACTACTAAGGTATCAATTTTCCCCAGAATGACCTGCAGATTAAGCACAAATCCATTCAAAATTACAGGAGGTTCATCTGTATGAACTGACAAGTTGATTAAGAAATGCAAAGAAGAGAAAAAGGAGGTGAAGAAGGATAAACAGAGGAGGAAGAGGAAGAAAAGGAGAGGAGGAGAGAGAGGAGGAGGAAGAGGAGAACCAAAAATTTGAAAAAGAACAAATTTGGAGAATTTGAATCACCTGATTTCAAGCCTTATTCCAAAACTCTAGTAACTGAAGGCAGTCTGCTATAGACACACAGATTGGGAAACTTAACTAGAGTCCAAAAATAGCCTTACACATATATGATTAATTGATTATCAATAAAAGTACCAAGGTAATTCAATGGAGAAGGGAGTCACTTTTCAATAAATGGTGCTGGAACTCGTTAAGCACATGAAAAAAAAAAAAAAAACTGAACCAGTACCCTTACCAAACACTATACACATACAACTAAATGGGTCAAAAGCCAGCTGAAACTTTATTATTTACAGAAGCAAACGTGGGAGAAAATCTTGGTGACCCTGGAGTAGTCAAAGATTTCTTATAAAGGACACAGAATGCTATAACCATCAAAAGGTGATAAACTTAACCATGTCAAAATTTAACTTTTATTCTCTGAAAATACCAGTTAAGAAAATAAAAAGGCAAGCCACCAAATGGGAGAACATACCCAGAAAACTTGTGTATATCAAAGATGCTGTATCCAAAATATATTAAGAGCTCTTACCCCTCAAATATAAGAAGAGAAATAAAGGAGTTCCTGCTGTGGCACAGTGGGTTAAGAATCTGACTGCAGTGGCTAAGGATTGCTGTGGCGGTATGGGTTTTTTTGATCACTGGCCATGTACAGTGGGTTAAAGGACCTGGCATTGTAGCTGTGGTTCAGATTCAATCCTTGGCCTGGGAACTTCCATATGACACAGGTGTAACAGGAAAGGATCAGGGAAGGGGAGAAAGGAGAAGGAAAGGAAAGGGAAGGAAAGGGAAGGGAAGGGGAAGAGAAGGGAAGGGGAGGAAAGGGGATAGGAAGGGTAAGGGCAGGGGAGGGAAGGGGAAGGGAAGGGGAGGGAAGGTGATAGGAAGGGGAATGGATGGGGAAGGAAGGGACGGGGGAAAGGGAGGAAGGGGAAGGGGAGGGAAGGGGAAGGGAGGGAAGGGGAAAGGGAGGGAAGGGAAGGGGAGGGAAGATGATGGGAAGGGAAGGGGAGGGAAGATGATGGGAAGGGAAGGGGAGAGAAGATGATGGGAAGGGAAGGGGAGGGAAGGGAAGGGGAATGTGATCAGGATCCATGAGGACTCGTGTTCTATCCCTGAGTCCTCGCTCAGTGGGGTAAGGATCCAGCGTTGCTGTGAGCTGTGATGTAGGTCACAGACATGACACAGCTCTGGTGTTGCTGTGGCTCTTAGGTCGGCAGCTGTAGCTCTGATTTGACCCCTAGGCTGGGAACCTCCATATGCCATGGGTGCAGCCCTAAAAAAAAATAATAAATAAAAGTAAAAGGTACAAATTATTTATTGATGAAATTTAACATTTTTTAACCTCTTTTTTTTTCTACTGTACAACACAGGACTCAGTTACACATACATGTATACATTCTTTTTCTCACATTATCATGCTCCATCATAAGTAATTAGACATAGGGCCCAGTGCTACACAGCAGGATCTCACTGCTATCCATTCCAAAGGCAACAGTCTGCATCTATTAACCCCAAGCTCCCAGTCCATCCCACTCCCTCCCCCTCCCCCTTGGCAGCCACAAGTCTATTCTCCAAGTCCATGATTTTCCTTTCTGTGGAAAGTTTCCTTTGTGTCATAGATTCCAGATATAACTGATATCATATGGTATTTGTCTTTCTCTTTCTGACTTACTTCACTCAGGATGAGAGTCTCTAGTTCCATCCATGTTGCTGCAAATGGCATGATTTTATTCTTTTTTATGGCTGAGTAGTATTCCATTCTGTATATATACCACTTCTTCCGAATCCAATCATCTATTGATGGACTTTTGGATTGATTCTATGTCTTGGCTGTTGCGAATAGTGCTGCAATGAACATACGGGTGCATGTGTCTTTTTTAAGGAAAGTTTTGTCCAGATATATGCCCAAGAGTGGGATTGCTGGGTCATGTAGTACTTCTATGTATAGTTTTCTAAGGTACCTCCATGCTGTTCTCCATAGTGGTTGTACCAGCTTACATTCCCACCAACTATGCAGGAGGGTTCCCTTTTCTCCACACTCCCTCCAGCATTTGTTATTTGTGGGCTTACTGATGATGGCCACTCTGTCTGTCGTGAGGTGGTATCTCATGGTAGTTTTGATTTGCATTTCTCTAATAATCAGGGATGTTGAGCATTGTTTCAAGTGCTTCTTGGCCATCTGTATATCCAACATTATTTTTTTTGTTTTGTTTTGTTTTGTTTTTGTCTTTTTGCCATTTCTTGGGCCGCTCCTGCGGCATATGGAGGTTCCCAGGCTAGGGGTCCAATCGGAGCTGCAGCCACCAGCCTATGCCAGAGCCATAGCAACGCGGGATCCATGTCGCATCTGCAACCTACACCACAGCTCACGGCAATGCCGGATCCTTTAACCCACTGAGCAAGGCCAGGGACCGAACCCGCAACCTCATGGTTCCTAGTCGGATTCGTTAACCACTGCGCCACGACGGGAACTCCCCAACATTATTTTTTTAACATCGACAAACAGGAATGGAAAAGGAGCTCTCAGTCTGCTACTATGGAAAACTTAATAGCTAATGTAAGAGCAGAATATTAAATATATAAGTCCTGGCCAGTACAATAAGATAGAGAGTACAAAAAGGTATACAGATTGAGAAGGAAAAAGTGTAACTCTCTTAATCTGCAAATGATGTGATTATGTACATGGAAAATACAAAGTAATTATAGAACCTAATGAATAATCTTAATACTGTTCTCTATCTTGATGGACTACACTTACAATTGTATGCATCTATCAAAACTTACAGAACTGTGTATAAAAGGGTGAATTTTACAATATATAAATCATATCTGAAAAAAAAGAAAAAAAATAGTAATATCTTAGGCTAAAAAGATCAACATAAAAATGAGTTCAGGAGTTACCATTGTCACTCGGCTGGTTAAGAACCCAAATAGTATCCATGAGAATGCAGGTTTGATCTCTGGCCTCACTCAGTGGGTTAAGGATCTGGTGTTGCTGTGAGCTGTGGTGTAGGCTGCAGACATAGCTTGGATCCTGTGTTGCTGTGGCTGTAGCATAGACTGGCAGCTACAGCTCCGATTCGACTCCTAGCCTGGGAACTTCCATATTCCATAGGTGTGGCCCTAAAAAGAAAAAGAAAAAACGAGTTCCTTTGTGGTGCAGTGGGTTAAAGATCTGGCATTGTCACTGCAGCAGCTCTGGTCACTACTATGGCATGAATTTGATCCCTGGCCCTGGAACTTCGGCATAGTACGGGCATGACCAAAAAAAATCAATGTCTGTATCTTAACAACAAGCAACTAAAAATAATTTTTAATTATACCATTTAATAAAGAAATAATCGTATGTATAATAAGAAACTGAACAAATGCTGAACGAATGATTTCCATGATGAAGATTAAAGAAGAGAGATGTACTATGTTTACAGATTGGAAAAATCATTAATTTTAAGATTCCAAATATTTCTAAATTGATTCACAGAATTGTTGCTATCCTTATTAAAATCTCAATTTTTAGTAGAAATTGACAAGATGAATCTAAAATTTATATGCAATAGTCAAAACAATCTTAAGGAAGAACAAATTTGAGGAACCTTATCAAATTTAAAGACTTATAACACCAAAAGAAAGAAAGTGTAATAGTGACATAAGGATACAGAAGCACCTCAACAGACCAGACTACTGAGTTCTGATCTAGACCTGTACATATATATTCAACTGATTTTCAACAAAGCCATCAAACCAAATCAATGAAAAAAATGTTTTCCAGTATGGTACTGGAACAACTGGTTATCTGTATAGAAAAAAAAATCAGCCTAAAGACAAAAATCTGAAACTATAACTATTCTGGAAGCAAATATACAATAATACCTTTGCAACCTTGGGGTTTAAGATTTCTTAAGAGAAGACACAAAATACACTGAAAGGGAAGGAGCATGAGGGAGCTGGGATAATGGAAAGGTTCTATATCTTCACTTGTTGGCGGTTACTGAAATGTATACAAGTAAAAAAAATAATTGAGCTGTTCAACTAAGATAAGTGCATATCACTTTGTGTAAATGACACTTTAATAACTTTTAAAATGCAAAAATTAAAATGTTCATAGACACTTTACCTGTAATAGCATAAACTGTAAACAACTCAAATGTCCATTAACAGGTGAACAGAAAAAAAAAAAGTGTGGTATAGTGTGGTATATCCATACAAAGGAACACTGCTTAGCAAAAAAATATAATGAAGTAGAGATATATACCACAACGTGGATAAATCTCAAATTCTGAGAAAAAAGATCCAGAACAAAGAAAATGTACATATTACTCCATTTACATAACTCTGGAAAATAAAATGAATGTACAGAAAGCAGATCAGTAGTTACCAGGGGACTGGCGATAGGAGTAGAGAGGGAGGGAGGTACTACAAAGAGGCATGAGCATCTTTGCAGTGATTTATATGTTCATCATCTTTAATGTACTGATAGTTTTACAAGTGTATACCTAAGTCACAACTCCTCAAACTGTACACTTTAAATATGTGCATTTTATTTTATGTCAATCATACCTCAGAGTTACTTAAAAATTATAGACAAGGATTTGAGCTCAATAAAAAAGAAATTTTCTTCTAACCACCAGAAAATAGATTTATAGAGTTCAAAGAGACTTTGCAGGTATTGCTGGCAAGGTAGCAGCACCCGCTCTCTATTTGAGCACTTTTAGTTATTAGGCAGTCCAATTACAAAATAGCTTAACTGGAGTTCCCATCATAGCGCAGTGGAAACGAACCCGACTAGGAAGCATGAGGTTGTGGGTTCGATCCCTGGCCTTGCTCAGTGGGTTAAGGATCCGGCGTTGCTGTGAGCTGTGGTGTAGGTCGCAGACGCGGCTCGGATCCCGCATGGCTGTGGCTGTGGCGTAGGCCGGGGCTACAGCTCCCATTCGACCCCCAGCCTGGGAACTTCCATATGTCGCAGGTGTGTGGCCCTAGAAATGGCAAAAGACAAAAAAAAAATAGCTTAACTTATAGAAAATAATTTATACCAACAATTCCTATTACTTAACCATTGATTCTAGGTCTTGCCTCTTGGCAAATAAATCTAAAACCTTCCCTGAAATTCAATATTCATTCAACAACTAGCTATTGAGAAACAACTATATACAAGCAACCAGTCTATACACCGTGGTGAATACAAAAATATGTAGGACAAGAACCCTGGTTTCATGGGCTTTCCAATTTGGTACCTAAAAATAACTGTAACTTTAGCTCACTGTCTTTCTTCATCAGTGTCTCTCTCTGCTGTGGTTTAGAGAGTGAGAATGTTACTGATTTGCCAGCTGGACTGAAGATAGTAGGAAAGACATAAGTACAATCTAGTACATCTTCTATTTGGTATTTTAACTCCATCAACTAGCATGAATAATATTATAAAAATCTTATCACCAGCTGGCCAATCCATTAGCAAATCTGGTATACTGAAGAAAGGACTGCAATAACACTACTTCTCTGCCTCTGCAACTAACTGGATGCATCTTTCATCAATCATTTCACTTTACTATCAAATGATGGAGCTGGTCCCTGTAGAACAGTAGTTTTCAAACTTTTTGTTCTCAAGACTCTTTTACTCTCTTAAAGTCACTGAGAACACCAAAGCTTCCATTTAGGTGGGTTGCATCTATCAAGATGTACCACAGAAAATAAAACTGAGTAAGAACTCAAATTATTTATTCATTTAAAAGGAACAATAATGAACTCATATACTAACATATTATGCATTTTCATAAAAATTAATTATATTTCACAAAAAAATGATGAGGGATTGTTTTATATATTTTTTGAAAAATATCCTTAATGTCTGCCTTGACAGAAGACAACTGGATCATATCTGCTTCATTAATTCTGTTGCAATATATTGTTTTGGTTGAAATATATGAAATCTAGTTTTATGCAGTTATATATTTGGGAAACTGAATATTTTAATACTCTTTTAAGATAACTGTGGATATTCTTGGATACTATGCAAAAGTTCTGCAAGTGGTAGACTCTTTAAGGTAAGCTGCAACATAGAATCTTATATCTATTTAATTTTTGCACTCAACTACATTAAAAGTCATTGATCTATCTTGTCTTTGAATAGATCATTTAGCCATGCTTGATTCTGTAACATGATGCATTAGTAATATGGAAGATATTAGTTCACTGAGATTTGCAGAACTTCCAAATGTCAACACATTATACAATATGAAAAAATCATACACAGTCATATAATTACCAATCTCAGAAAAGGCTAAGTTCTGGGAAGTTGTCAAGCCCATAAAGACAGATTTGAATTTTCTAAAATTCTAATACTTACTTGAAAAGCTCAAATTTTTATTGGCAACAAACACTGCCAGTTGTTTTCCTTGAAACGATAGAATCACTTTGCTCATTTTCCAGAAAATTCCTGCCAGATACCCAAGTCTGAATAACCAAAGCTTGTCTGAGTCGCTCTTTCAAGTAACAACGTGTTCCACGCAAAAATCAGCTAGTCAGGCCACAACTCAAACAACTGTACTAGCTCTTTTCCTAGAAACAACAATATTACTTCAGCATACGGAAGTGGTTTGTTTATAATTCCCAATTTGTCATTCAGAATTTTTTAAATATTTATACTCAAGGGTCAACATTTCATAAAATTAAGGCTACTTTGAGGGCATTGTTAAGTGAAATTGGCTTTTTATCCTCCAAGAGTATGAAGAATACATACTATAGATTAAATAGTAGGAAAATTTGGTATACTTCACTGTTTTACCCACCACCAGTGTAAATGCAACACAGTGAAAAAGGCAAAACAGTTTGCAAATTATTGTTAAAACAGTCCTCATGATCCTCCTGATAGGATCTCAGGGGACCCCAGACCACACACTTTGAGAACCCCTGATCTAAAGGATCCCTAATGTCTCCCCAACACTAAAATGTCTATAATTATGCCAATAGCCACCATTTTTCATATGTACAACACTGTAAAACATCAGTTTCCCTACTGAGTAATGCATCTTACAGTTAACAAATCTGTCAATTTCTTACAAATCTTTCAGTCCTCTGATCCTGAGGATAAACTAATGAAGTTGTGAAGCAGGAACTTCTTCCTTCCTAAAAGAACGCTGATTTTATTTGAATTTTCCTGCCCTCTACCTGTGCTAGGCAGCAGTGTGCTTTGGTGTGTGTGTAACAGGGTGTCGGGGGGGGGGGGATGTGTACATCACTGGCCTAACTCTTCCTTTCTGGTCCTATTCCACTTGCCCATGTACTGGTGTAAGCATGTATGTGGAACAATTCTAACCAATCAGATATAAGGGTGAAGGTATGGGACTCCTGAGAATGTTTTCGCTGCTGATAAAAAGGGACACAAACGAACAGTTCATACTCTTCTTCTGCATGGTGGTGTTTGCCTGCCATCTCTGGAACTGCTGCAGCAATCTTGCAAAGTATGAGGGATGCTAGCCTGAAGCAGTAAACTGATAGGCAGAGTAGGGCAGAGCAGAGAGTGGCAAGAACCTAAGTCATCTTTTGGCTGAATTAAGCTTGGAGGTACTCTCTCAACTTTTGTCACGTGAGCTAAAATTTGGACTTGTTAAGGCAGGTGTATTAGTGTCTTCTACCACTTGCAACAGAAAACAATCTGATTCAAACAGGCACTAGTAGGCTGTTCCAATACAGAAATGTTTCACTACATCAATGAGATTAAAAGATCATGGATAGAGAAGGACCTTTTCTCCTTCTCCGGAAAGTCCTAGAGAGCTCAAAATACAGAACACATGAAATGATTTTTTCACAAGTGTCCCACTCTTAATACCATTTCCCCTTATGAAGTTCAAGTATCTCCTTCAGTATTCCGTGAGTGGCATACACACTATCAGAAATTTTGGAAACAAATCAGCTAGTTCTCTTACAAAGAGAACTACAAAGAGTGTTATTTGACTGAATTATAAGATGATACAAATGCCAACAGAAATTCTTCCAGTTCTATTTTAGTACTCCCTGTCAAAAAACCAATTCCATTAACCGGCCTAGCACTTGCTCAAAAAAAGGTGCTTACGTCTCTCCGCAAGTTAAAAAGGAAAGCTAATGATGATACCAGATTTAGTAAAGAATTTTTAAAAGTTAAAAGTGAAATTTAGTAAAAGCCTATTTCTTTTATAACATTTGCCTTTGGTTGCCTTTGATTAGCAAATAGCGAGGGATTTGAGGTTCCCTTTTCAACAGGGTAGCAGGTAGCATCACAGACCACACTTTTGGTAAAAGGCCAGCAGAAGCTTCTAAAGGAACAAAGGGCAGTTGGACCTGGACAGATTATGAAGGTAAATAAACTCAAGCATTGATGCATAAAATGAGAATCTGGTTTGGTAAAATGAAAGAAGCTTAGGTATCAGAGATCACAGTAAAGATGCTGCTCAAAAACACCCCAAGAATTACTGCCATTAAAAACAAATGTAATGAAGATTTAGTTAAGTGGTTGGGTGGTTCACTTGGTTCATTTATAATGTTAATTAGAGAATTTGTTTTCAAAAATCGCTTCTGTTCCATGGTTGCTATTGTCAGAAAGGGATGAGATGATGGAACGATTACATTTTAAAAAGAAAATCATTAGAGGATAGGCCCAAATCTGCCAACCAACTGGCAATCAATTGAGCATCAATTCTATAGTCACTGTACTAGACAGCAAAAAATTATTAAGACTGTCTCACAGGTACTCTTTTACACTGCTGATAGGAATATAATTGGTAAAACCATTCTGGAAAGTAATTTGGCAAGAGCAGATCCCTTTCATTCAGAAGCTTAAAGTTCAGCTATTCAAATGCCACCTGGAAAAGCCATAATGTATAACAGTCTGTGATTTTCTGGAGGAATACATTAGAATTGCACAAGCCACAAGGCTATCATAAAGGCAGTAAAGTCACTTAGCTAGTGAGGAAACACAAAGAAAAGGTAAAGGGGGGGTGGTACAAAATGGATGGGGGACCTCTCATTCCATATGTACTTACAAGTTTGTTGCTCAAAAGAGAAGATAGGGCTGAAACAGTATCACCCCAAAGTCGAAAAAATAGATTAGCCATTAATGGGGGGGGGAAATAAAAATCAAGGGACAACACTAGGCAAAGACACAGGTATTTAAGTGTAAGCCTCATAGGCAGCTGTGAGGCTAGGGAGTAGGAGAGAGAATAAAGGGGTCCCCCATTTTTGATGCACTCCAAAACTCTCCTGCGGGAGGGGGAATGTCAGCGGGTTCGGAGTCTGTTACAACCTTCCTAGAGCTAGGAAGAGGTCAGTGGGGGGGAGCAGTCATGAAGTATCGGCTCTATCTTCTTACAGGGGAGAAATAGAGTGGGATGTATGACTTAGAAAATTAAATTGCAGGCCCTTGAGGCTGAATGGCCTAGGTAATTATAGTAAAGAGTTATTAGAGGATGAGCTGGTGGGTGAGCCTATCTTGAGAATCAATCCAAGTGACCAGTCATTCAAAGGGAATTATTCACCTTTTCAACATGACTTTTTTCTGTACTATCATGAATGAAAATAGGGACTAAGAAAAATCTCATGAGCAGGTTCTAGAGCTAAACCGCCTTAGTTCAAATCTTGGCCCAATCACTTATTAATTATGTGACTCTTGGTAGTTATTTAACTACCCTGTGAGTCTGGGATTCCTTGTACATAACATAGAAATAATATTATCTGCCTAACAGGGTATAATATAGTGACCACTAAAAAAAAATGTAGCTATCACATCTGTTGATCCAGCCTTTCTAAATGTTAGGGTTTTGTTGCACGTAACAAAGACGTAAACATAGTGATGATCTTTAACCCAATAATTAATTCCCCATTAAGGAGGCAGTACTAACAAAATAACACAAAATATGGAATAAGAATCGTTGGAGTTCACTGGTGCCCAACTGGTTAAAGATCTGGCGTTGTCACTGCTGTGGCTCAGGTTCAAGCTCTGGCCTGGGAACTTCAGCATGCCACAGATGTAGCCAAAAAAAAAAAAAAAAACCCTGTTTATTACAATGGCTAGAAACACTTGAAAATTAAAAATATATTCTATAAAAGTGAACAGGCAAATTAACTTGGTATATATAAATATAAATTGTATGCGATCACATATATTTTAAAACTAAGAATTTTAATAACATGGGAAAATGCTTGATAAATGAAAAGACATTAACATATAAATTTGCATACAGAGTAATTTCAAATTTTTTAAAATTTTAACCAATCTACTTTTTTAAGAAAATATTAGATACATAAGTAAAATCATCAAAACAATACGAGTTATTTCTCTGCTGTTGGTAAAAGCGTGGAGAGCTTTTTGTTTTCTTCTTTATAATTTTCTCTATTTTTCAAGTTTCCAACATTAAGCATGTATTATTTTTGTTATCAGACAAAATCAACATATAAATTAGTTGAATGAATGAACAAATGTACAGTTCTTGCCTTCAAAAAGTCTATAATCTAACAGAAGAGATAAAATCCCATAACACAAAATGCTTATAAGACCAAATACATTTAAATACTAGACAAGAGGCTAAGTATAACAAATGTTCAAAGAAGGGTAAAATCAGCAACTGATATAATAGTAAAGAAAAGCTTCAGAGAAGAAATATTTATTCTCACTAGCATGTAAATTCCATGAAGGCAGGGACCCTGTCTTATTCAGTTTTATCCATAGTGTCTAGCACAAAATGATTTACATATCCCTGAAGGTGGGGAGAGAACACCACATAATGATTTACTGAATGAATATCTTCTGAATGAATGTAAACATTACGCTGAAAATGAGGAAAGATTTGGATCCACAGGATACGAATGAAGACGGAGAGCCAAAGCATACATACAGTACTCAAGAGTTTATAGGAAAGCTCACCTAGGCTAGAATGGAGGGAGTATATTGTAAAATGTAATGAAAAATACGGTTGAATGAAGGGAAAGCTCATGATAGACCTTGACAATCAGGCAGAGAATTTGAAAGTCAATGCAATAAGAAATGGAAGTCAAGTAGTTTGAAATGACAGTGAAATTAAAATTTATTGAGCATTTACTATGTACAAAGTACCCTTCCAAAGCTTTACATAACTTCTCTCATTTTATCCTAAAACTACTCTGACATAGGTACCACTGGGCCCCTTTTTCTAATGAGGAAATTAAGGCTTAGAAGCTCCTACTTGTCTGAACCAATGACACCTCACCAGTAATGAGCATGCCAAGCACCCACTATTCAATAAAAAGAATCTGAGCTCCTTAGAAAAGTGACTGATTCCAGGCTTGGGGTAGGGAAAACAGAAAATTAGTCTGGAATATCTGGTGGTGCCAGAATGTTAAGAGAATGCTCAAAAAAAAAAAAAAATGATGGGAACACACTGAAAGGACACGGGAGCCAACTGGGAGGAGATTCTATTGGCCAAATCTGGAGTAATATCAGCAAAAAAAAAAAAAAAAAAGTAAAAATAGCATAATTCATTATAACTCATAGAATAAAACAAGAAGCCATAAGTCCATACTGCTCTAAATAATAAATAGATAAAAATAAAGTTATTTGTTACAACAGAATTCAATAAATGCAAAAAATGCTGAAAACTGATCATCATTTGGCAAATATCACACCAGTAATTACTCAAGTCAGAATCCTCAATAGATGCTAAAAGAGTTGGCAAAACTATGATGAGAAACAAGATATGTACAATATTTCTCACAATATTGCCCTATGCAGTCTTATAAAATCTGCTCACTTTGTCACTGCAAAGGGAAAAATTAATGACTTTACAGAGCATAAACTTTAACCAAGGTACCAATGTTAACTTAAGGTAAAGAGTCTTATGTGTTTCATACATATGTCAAAAGCCAAGTAAAAACATAGGAAAAAAAGAAAAAAAAACATAGGAAAACAAGGTACACACTCTTACACTGTCACAGGACAGCTACATATGTAAATATATGCACAAGACTAAAGTTATAGAATTAGATATGATGGGTGGGTAAATTGGTGTAAACAGAAAAAGTGAATTGAACATCTTAAGCAAAGTGCACTACCATATACACATACCCTGTGTTATCACAATAGACATGCTGCAGGCAAGTTCAATATATTTAAAATTATCATGGAAACGGACTACTTAGAAGTATAATAAGGCAAATCGTTCTTCAAAACAGTCATCTACCACAAATTACACTTGTTTCATAAATGTAACTTTTATATATGTGATTGTATAAAATCATACAATCTGCAACAAGCAATTGCTTCTATATCGCTTTTAAATTCTCTCTCTATAAACAGACATACACATAGAGAGCAAACTCATCTTTTTATTCTAAACCCAGAGCTGTTTCCATTATACCATGATGCTTCTCCTAACATCAGCAGGAAGAGATGTAATCCCCATTATATTTTCCATTTCACCTCCTGTGTCTCCCCCCGCCCCAAAGAAAAGAAAAGAAAAAAAAAAAAAGTAGGTAGCGGAGATCCAAATACTAACACCAAACGCATATGTCTCTATAGACCACATACTAAAGAGGCAGTACAGGACAGTCATTAAGGGTAAAGAATTTGGAGACAATCTGCCTGGATTCAAATTTCCAGCTCCAGAACTTGCTAACTATGTGACTGAGGCAAGTTAATTAACCTCTATGATCTGTAGCTCCTTGATCTGGAAAGTGGGAATAACAATGGTATATGCTCCATAGGTTTGTTGGGAAGATTAAATATGATAAGGTATACCCCCATATCCTTACAGTGCCTGGCACACCGTAACCATGCAAAAATGTTGCTATGATAATAAGGCTCATAAATTCTCCCTATGGAGCAGTATCTCAGAGGAAAATGGTTCCCTGGCCGCAAACCACTCTACTATCCTTAACAAATTGTTGCTGCTGGTCACAAGGGAGAGAGTATATTTAAATTACAGAAACCTATCCACTCTACTGCGCACACACACACACACACAAAAGTTACAAATATTTGTAGAGTAGTATTTCTACACATTATATCCACACATCTAAATATATATCCTACTGACAGTGAATATAGGTATAATTACCTTTACATAAAAAAAAAAAAAAATACGTTCTTTCCATCACTTGAATTGACCGTTCTAACTAAATCTGCCTTCTTCCCTTATTGCTAACCTTTTGGAATAAGATTTACTTTATTCCTCCTAATAAACCTTCTACCTAAAAAAAACTTCCACATATTTGTGATATCCCAATCTGGCATGACTTCAGAGATGAAGAAATCACTTAACTATGAAAAATTAAAGCAATTTAAGTAGCAATGCTCCACCTGCAATAAAAGTCCCAATACTAGACTACTTCAGACAACAAGCAGCCCCACTACCATCCAGTTTACTCTGGAGAAGGTCACCAATATCCCCAGCACTAGTATGGAGAGCAGATACCATTCATATCTTTGAGATGATTAAAACATTCATCTAAGATATTAATGTGTGAAGCAGAAAAAACAAACCCTGCTTTTATTAGAGGCACAATATACTAATGACAGGGAAAAGGGATATAAAATGTTCTTTAAAAAGTATGTACAAGGAAATAGGAAAAAAACTGCATGGTGTCTTCTATAATTTCTTCATGAACACCGAATCGTTAAAGAGTCCAAGAAAGCAAACTTTCTCCTCAGTGTAGTCAATCATGAATATTTTTAATATAAAGCCATTTGATATAAATTTAGGTATAATATTGCTATACATACCTGTATGATTGGCATCTGGTGCACATTTATTAATAACAATGTCAAAAGAAAAAAAAAGAGAAATATTTAATCAAACAGCCACAAAATCATGGCCCCTGAGCCAAATGCCACAGGCTGTGAGCACCAAAATAATGTTTTTAAGAGTAACTATTTTCAACAACACAATTGTAGTTTTATTCAAGGGTCTGTAGCCCTACTGAGCGGCTAAACCTTAGCCCATGAAGAAGCTCTGCATCAAAAAAGCAATTCGAACTCATCTATCTACTCTGATGGAGGAAAAATTATGGCAAGTGTAATTAAAAACATTTGATATGCATGGCTTTTCAACAGAATTGCCATCATTATTATGTTGTGCTTAAGCGTAATAGGATAGTTTTCATACCTTGAGTACACACTTTCTGGAGGATAGGAGGAGGGCAAGGTAATCTGAGGCTGGGAGAGTACAGAACAGCTAAACAGCTAACATAAAAGTGGACCCAGATAAGCTATATCAGAGCAGTTGCATATAAAGAATTGGTAGTCACTCAACCATGTGAAGGCCTAAGCCATGATCTCATATTAAAGTGTTTTTAAAACCACCCATTATGTTCACTCAAATATAACCTTTAAATAATTTGTCACATGCTTAATTCTCCAGCGGTTAAGTGAAATTAAGGATGATGGGTTTCAGGCTGGAGAACATTTTCTCTGCCAAAGCCATTCATTCCTTTAGATCTACCTCTCACCCCCAGAAGGACAGTCGGGACGACCCAGATACCTTTCCAGAAGATATACTGGGATTTTAATTCTACGTTCCTGAAACTGAGTGGAACTTCTTGCTCTGTCATTTCACAGGTACTTCCTCCTCCACTCTCCTTTAAACCAGAACACTCATTCTCCTTTGAAAAAAAAAAAAAAAAAAAACCTCTTTTCCTTTAATTAAGGGGTAGGCAATTTCTCAATTTGTTTCAGGTGCCTTAGTAAGCTAAAAAAAAAAGTAAACAAAACCCAGAACTTAAAAAAAAAAAAAAAAAAAAAAAGACGCAGAAGACCTGAAGCCTGAGGCCATCCATCTTCACCTCATTCTTCTTGGTCTGTTACCTGAGCATTTGCAGCAAGGATGTCAAAAGGGAAACACAATCACTACAGAGGCTTTACTAACCAGAGGTGAGGTAGGTTCATGTTGCTGAAGCAAAGGGCAAAAGGGAAGCACTTCGTGGGCGCGCTGAACACTTTGGTGGAAGGTGGATTTTAGAACAGCCAAAATATGAAATTATCGAGAGAGTTTAAAGAGTGTGTGGATTGGGTACAACTAGTAAAAAGGTTAGCTAGCAGGTAGGGAAGCACCGAGGGCGGAGGGTGGGGAGGAAAAGTTTTAAATCTCCACCAGAGCCTAGTGATCAATTAACAGGCATCCTCCACCCCAGACTCTGCTCTTGCCCCCAGAGCAGCGAGCAGCAGGAAAGCAAGCAGCCCTATTTTTAAACACTTAAAACCTCTCCGTTGGACTTCAGAAGGCTTGGGTTACTAGCGGTGTAAATAATGTTTCTTCCTAAACAAGTGAAAGGCACATCTGAATTCCCTACCAAGGCGTAGGAGAAAAGACGGTAAAGGGACAAAAAGTGATTTCAGCGTGAGAACGAGGTGATGGGGTGGGGGTGGGGGGAGAAGGAAGGACTTACCGCAGCCTCTGCGGGCTGCCCCCAAAGACTCAGGGCCAGTAAGAACAAGCCGGCAGCAAGGCTGACTCCACGCAGTTTCATTCTTCTCCGGCTCCCGCAGCTCCTTCAGCACCCGCACGAAATCCCTGGTTGACTCTTACCAATTGACATAATCTTGAGGGTTTACAGGGAGAAAGCTAGAGCCGGAGAGGGACAGCAAGGGTGTCCCAATTGTGCCGGTCGTCTTGGGTGAAGAGAAAGAAGCTTTTTAGGAGTGTAGGGGGGGAAAAAAAAGAAGCCGCAGCAGCTATTCTTCCCTCCCCCCCTCCCCTCCCCAAAGCCGGTCTCTCGGGAGCACTTTTCCCTTCTGTCCAGACTTGCAAACTTTTTCCTCGCGCAGGTCCCACAGATCTACTTTCCTCCCTCTCTTCCCCCGCACCGCCCCCTCCCCACCAGCACTGGGGAATTTGAGGATCACTCCGCCACAGCTTTAGGCTGCACCAGCAACCTGCGAGGGAGTGACGCTCAGTTATTTGGGAGGAGGGAAACTTCCACACCGGTTGACTGCGCACCCCGAGTCCCACCGGGGAGCTTTTCTATTCGTTCACTTGCACCTTCCCTAGATACACCTCTTCCCGGCCCAGTCCCACTCTCATTGGCGTGAGCGCCAAAGCCAATTACAAATGGACCTGAGCTGGGACTATTTTCTAAGCGGATGGATCGCAGAGACATGGTTCTTTTTATTGTTAATGATTAGAAACATTTTGGTCGCTGCTCCCAGGGCTGCTGAGGTTAGTTGCCTGCCACCTGCTCTCAGGACAGAGTTTCTACATGCGATAGAAAATGTGCAAATGTTAGAAATGTATAAATGTTTATATAATTAAATACATGCTCATAACCGAAGAATTAAGAAAATGAAAATATGTACGTGGGTGAAGTCTTTATGCGCGTTATATACCTATAAGATTTGGGAGCGGTCAGTAGGTATTAGTAATTATTATATGATTGAGTGTTATGGTAATGCTGTCATATATTTAGCTTTATTGAATGCCATAATTCATATTTAGCTCTTATATTGACTAGCATAAAAGGTATTGACTTTCATTGCAGTTGTTTTTTCGGAGGGATTTAGGGCAGGGAATTAAAACAACTTTAGTGCAATTTTCCTTAACACTAACACAAACTCATAATTGGAAATATTTATATGGAGTTAATGGCAGTTGAATTGTCTCCCACATAGACTTGAACATTACTGTGGTAATTCTGATATATGGGGTGTTTTTTTAAAAAAAAGCACGGACAGGCCCAGTAAATAAATATTTTATGTGAACTCCTTGGAGGATCTTTCAGGGATTTCCCGAAGAATTCTTCAGAACAATTGGTATCTCAGAGTCTAGAATTTACCACTTTAGAATCTTTCAAGGCTTTGGATCTATCTCACGGGGGCCCACTCATCCTTAGGCTCTACTCAGTTTAGCGTAAAATTTGAAACTCCAGAATCCACCACCGCCACCATCACCCCAAGAGCTTAGTATACAATCAATTAGAATGAGTGTTGTATGCATTTGGGCAAGTATGCAAGGGCACTTTGGGGCCCATTTGTCTATGTGAAGTAGTATGTCTTAATCTATGCATATGTGTAACAGTTAAACGTAGTTTAAGAAAGTGTATGCTGCATAGTTGCTTACATCTTATTATATAGGTCTGTGGGCCTGTGCATGAAGCTGTGGAGATGCGTGGGAATGTTCTGGGCAGAGGTGCCTGAAAGTGAGAAAGACGACCGGCAGCCCAAGGTAGGGGGGATGATTGACAGCAGACAGCCCCGCCCCCTTCCCCTCCATTCCTTCCTCTCCTAGTGCATGGAACTATCTTTTGAGTGCGGCAAGTTGTAGCGGGCACCGCTGACCGTGTTTCCCTTTGGGGCACCTTTTTAACTAGAAGCTGAGTTTAGTTTCTTCCGAATTGAGCCACTTCGCCCCCCTACCCCATCCTCCTGAATAAGGAAACAGCCTCCAAGCATCAGCGGAGCCCAGATGAGCCGGGGCCGCGGAGCCGCTTAGCAGTCTCCCGGGACCCAGCTCCGGAGGAGCCGCAAGCATGCACCCTGGGTGAGCTGTTGCTGCCCCGAGCTCCCTTCCTCTTTCCTACTCTGGGCTGCTTTGCCGCACCGGGACTATACTTGCACTTCTGTCATTGCAGAGAAAGTGGGGGCAGGCAGCAGCAAGGGGTCGGGGGTCTGTGGACAGACGCAGGACCCTGTAGCCTAGAAAGCCCATGTTATTCACCCTCCCTCCCGTTGCAGGTTGTGGCTGCTCCTGGCTACTTTGTGCCTGACCGAGGAACTGGCAGGAGCGGTGAGTCCCTTCAGACCCCTTTCCTTCCTGCCTTGACCCCCTCCCCATGCCTCCACTTGTGTTTATGTTAAAGGATTACAGAGGGCTGCACTATAAAAAGTTCATGTCACGCTCATTTTTACTGGGAGTTTATGGGGTTCTTAGAGAGGAATGGCATAGTGTCAGGCTAATGCCTTTGGGACTCAGGCATCTTTCTGTCCCAAAACTTCGTAAGGGAAAAGAAAGTAGAAGACCCAAGAAGCAGGCATTTCTGAGCCTCTCCCCAGAGGACTTAAGATGATTGACATCTGATGCCTTTCTCTGCATCGATCTCCAAGGCAGAAGAAATGTAATTTTCCCTGGTCTGCAAGAGCATCAGTGGGTACATGAGTTTGAAATTTAGGAGATCACAAGGAGTAGGACTTGAAAGTGCCGCGAATGTTACAGAAGTTAAATTTAAGTATTTCTTATGAGTCCTTTGACGGCACCAAATGACATCTGCGTTCTTTAACTACCTGAACTGCGCTGATAACCACTAGCTGATGTTCAGAGTCTGCCTGAGGTTTCCTTTTACTGGTTTTTTGTGTCGTCAGAAAGTTAAACGTTAAAGTGATCAGAAGAGAAGAAAAAATTCTAAAAGTTAACATTTCATAGGCTGTTTAGCTATCATCCATCAAATCAGCTAGACACTGCAGGCAAAGGAATTTCTGTAGCCCTTTGGTCAAGAAAAATTTAATGCAGCCCAGAAAGTAGAGAGGGCCCTCCCATGAAATTACTAGGATGAATTACCAGAGGTGGAGTAACCCGAAAAATCAGAGATGCTGCAGTTTTCCAGACTCACTAGCAACTTATGCAGGCAGAAATAAAGGTAACTCTTGAGTTCAAATATGAAGTTGTCCAACTATTGAATACTGTTTCACTGGTCTATTAAAAACAACCTCTTAATTGTGAGAGCCATTCATGTTATGTGTGACAAACACGTTTATATATATATATATATGACAGATAAATATATATTCCAAATATTTACCTTATGGGTTTTGCCAATTTTAACTGCTTGGCTCTATTTTTAATACTTTAAATATTTTAAAACACCGTTTAGAGATCCATACTTAATTCAACCCAGTAAAATTACCTAATAATTTTATGGGAAAAATCAATTACTTTGTTCTGGTATATGTCTTTAAGAAAATATCAGAATGAAGTGAAAATACTTCTCTTAATGAAAAGAGGATGATGCCAGAAACCTTGTTTTAACATTGTGTGACCCCTTAAATCAGAACATGAGCTTTTATGTCAGCAAATTCTAGGCTTCATAAGCAGAAGTAGTGATCTGGTTTCTGCACACTTCTCTTACTGATTCCTCCAGTTGACACGTTTAGTTATGTGAAACCTTGAGGCTCAATACTACATTTATTGAAAATGCCAGCTTTTGATTAGTGAACAATTTGTCCGGGAATCTTGCCCCTTGTAAACATGTCATGCTTGGGCAGAATACCCTGCACCAAAACCTTTATTTCAGCCTCTGGCTGATCGTATTCAGTGTACTTTTGGGAAAAGCTCTAACAAATCATTCTGTGTAACTGGAGACTTCCCAAAGACCGCATGCTATCAGGCGATATCCTTAAAAATCCCTAGAAGGATGTTGCCATCGTGTCTTAGGAGTATCGAAGCATGTATCCAAAAATCAAGCACTGCTTTGGTGTGTGGATTTTAGACTCTGTCCCATTGTTTTACAGTGTCACCTACCATGTCACCATGACTGACCCTGTTTTACAATGTCACCTACTAAGTCACTGTGACTGACCCTAATTAGACTAAAATTGACCCTGAGATACACTGACAATATTTTTTTCCCTTAAGTTCATAATTGTTTCTTTACCTGTTATTTAACTTCTATATAATAACTTCGATATTGTGAAGCTAATTTTTAATTTTTAGAAAAATGGCAAAGTGAAAGAGGAAAGTAACAGGGTAAGTTCTCAAGAGATGAATTTCTGAAGGGAAGGGTTTTTGGTTGTTTTTTTTTTTTTTTTTGGTACTCTTTGTGCTGAGTTCTCATCTACATTGACTGTTTCTCAACTTTTACTCTCAATTCCAGTTTGTCTTTTGGGTTTGTAAGGTTTTTCATCTTTCAGATGGTTCTAAACATTTGGATATTCTGTACCTTTTTGACTTACATTAATGAAAAATAGCTTATAAGTAGATCGAGAGGAACTGTGTTGTGCTTCACTATAAGAAAATCTCTTCGGAGTTTCCGTCGTGGCGCAGTGGTTAACGAATCCGACTATCAACCATGAGGTTGCGGGTTCGATCCCTGGCCTCGCTCAGTGGGTTGAGGATCTGGTGTTGCCATGAGCTGTGGCGTAGGTCGCAGACACGGCTTGGATCCCGCGTTGCTGTGTCTCTGGTGTAGGCCGGTGGCTATGATTGGAGCCCTAGCCTGGGAACCTCCATATGCCGTGGGTGTGGCCCTAAAAAAAAGGACAAGAAGGCAAAAAAAATAAAGTCTCTTCACTGTGAGAATTACGTTGCAGATGATGGAATATTGGTGAATGTTTAAGATAGAGTTATTTGGGTGCTTTTGAGTTCCTTCTTTGCCAGAGTTTATAAAGCAGTGCTTTTGAAGGAATGGAAAGCTAAATGTTAAAACCAAGGCTTAAATAATGAATTGTCATTCAATTTCTTTTAGAAGAGTGCTGATCTTCCTTTATGTGAAATATTTGCACAGTTTATCTGGCTGTGATAGAACCTCTTCTTTCAAAATATCCATAATCACTTTAGGTTATTGAGGACCTAAGGCACAGCACACAAAGATTTATTTAAACGTAGTCTCTAACTCTGTAGGAATTTACTTTCTCAGACAGTGGAGCTCATTTTGTTCCTTAAAGGATAAATTATTATCTGCATCATGTTAGAGAAGGGACTAGAAAGATGCATATCTCCCCATCAGCCAACATGTTTAGGAGTTAAAAGGTGTCCCAGATTAGTCAGGGTCCTTATGTTTATGTTTGTCCTTATGTCCCAAATCTGCTTTCACAAAAGGCTGTGATAGAACCAAGCATATTTAAAAGTCAAAGCCCATGGAGAGAGTTATTTCAGTGGGGAAGGGGCAAAGGGGAGAAAACACCTGTCTGTTATCAACTCTGCATAGAGAACAGGTAAAGTGCCTAAAGCCATTTTCAAATCAAGGTCTGATGGTAATACAAACTTCTTAAAGCTGTGACTCGCTCAGGTTGGTCCTCCTTGACAAGGTGATTTTCAGTAATAATCACAGTCCTCAAAGTATGGATAGAGTGTTAAGGTTTTTCAGAAATGGAGAAAATCCCTTCCTAATCTAAGGATCAAGAGAAGTAGATTTGGGAGTTCCCGTCATGGCGCAATGGTTAATGAAGCCGACTAGGAACCATGAGGTTGCGGGTTCGATCCCTGGCCTTGCTCATCGGGTTAAGGATTCGGCGTTGCCGTGAGCTGTGTAGATTGCAGACGTGGCTCAGATCCCACGTTGTTGTGTCTCTGGTGTAGGCCGGTGGCTACAGCTCCAATTAGATCCCTAGCCTGGGAACTTCCATATGCCACGGGAGTGGCCCTAGCAAAGGCAAAAAGACAAAAAAAAAAAAAAAAAAAAAAAAAAAAGTATATTTGCCTCGTTTGGGGCTGTCTCTAGAAATTCTTTCTTTTTCTTTTTTAAAACAACTTTATTGAGATATAGTTTACATACCAACATTCACCTATTTTATGTATATAATTCAATGATTTTTAGTAAATTTACCAAGTTATACAACCATCACTATGTCCAGTTTTAAAACATTTTCATCACCCCAATAAGATCCTTCATATCTGTTTAGGTAATCCCTATTCTGACCCCCAAGCCCAAGCAGACATGAATCTACTTTTCTATCTCTATAGATTTGTCTTTTCTGGACATTTCATATAAATAGAACCATATAATATATAATCTTCTGCATTTGGCGTCTTTCACTTAGCATAATATTTCTGAAATGCATTCATGTTGATGCATGTATCAGTATTTTACTCTTTTTTTCTTAGTATTGGTATTGGTTTTTTAGTGTTAGTATTCCATTATGGATAAATCCCATATTGTTTATTCACTCACCAATTGATGGACATCTGGGCTCTTTCCACTTTTGGCTTTTATGAACAATAATGCTATGAACATTAATATATAAATCTATGGACATTTATTTCTATTGAGTGGATGGAATTGCTAGGTTGTATGAAAACTTTATATTTCACCTTTTAAGAAACTGTAAAACTGTTTTCCAGAGTGACTGTACCATCTCACATTTCCATCAGCAGTGTATGAAAAGTTCCAGTTTCACTACATCCTGGCCAACACTTGGTATTGTCGGTCATTTTGATTATAGCCATCCTGGTGGCTGTAAAGTGGTGTCTCATTGTGGTTTTGATTTGCATTTCCCTAATGACGAATCATGTTAAGCAACTTTTCAAGTGCTTATTAGCCGTTTGTATCTCTTCTTTGGAGAAATGTCTATTCAAATCTTCTGCCCATTTAAAAATGTGATTGTTTTATTATTCGGTTGTAAGAGTTTTTTGTATATCCTTGTATATTTTGGATATGAGTCTTTTAACATATGTACAATTGGCAAATATTTGCTCCCAGTCTGTGACTTTTCATTTTCTTAATGTGAATTCTTAAAGAAGTCTTCTGCTTTGCCTGTTAGCAAATATCCTATATCAGCTAGCTATGAATAATTGGTATATATATATATGTGTGTGTGTGTGTGTGTGTGTGTGTGTGTGTGTGTGTGTGTGTGTATGGACATAGAATATATATGTTGGGATGACTGGAGATATCTATGTATGAGTACATCAATTGAACCATCAAATGACTGCATAAATAGGTAACACAATAGATGATAGTGTAGTTACATTATTGACAAGTCAAAAGAACCATTTTCAGATAGGAGTGGAAGGGAAAATAGATATTTAATGTGCTACTAAAGAAGATAGGTATATTACTATACCACAAATTTGTATTGTTATATATATTTTGTCTTTTTGCCTTTTATGGGGCCGCTTCCCACGGTATATGGAGGTTCCCAGGCTAGGGGTCGAATCGGAGCTGTAGCCACTGGCCTATGCCAGAGCCACAGCAACACGGGATCCGAGCCACATCTGCGACCTACACCACAGCTCACCGCAACACTGGATCCTTAACCCACTGAGCAAGGCCAGGGATCGAACCCGCAACCTCATGGTTCCTAGTCAAATTCGTTAACCACTGCGCCACGACAGGAACTCCCTCTTGTTATATATTGTGATGATCGTATTTCAGCATAATTGGTTTCTATTGTAATCCCATGTATTTTATCGAATACATTTAAAAATATTACTCTGAAAGGGAGTCTCTAGGCTTCACTAGACTGCCAGAGTAATCTGTGGCACTGAAAAAGAACCCCTGTAGTTGTGAAGTTGGTTTTTACAATAAACAAATCATCCCTGTCTAAGGCATCTTCAGGTGTGAGGGCCTTTGTATCGGCTACAAGTTCCAACAATCTTTTAGATTCTAGGCATATTGTGGAGTCTCCAGTAAATATACCTCTGTGTTCTCTAGGACCTTACTCAAGCCAGATCACAGGAACAAAGTATGCCATTCCTTATTACTTCATTAATAGAATAATGAAACAAATATGTTGACATTAATTATCAGTACATATTGGTTTTTGCTTGCTTCAATTATATGTATAATTCCATAATTTCACCACTATGCTTAAAGTATAGAGTTGTCTTATCCTGTGTAAACAAGACATACACATATACAAAGAACGTATTAGGAATGCACCATGCTCTATCATTATTATTTATTTTATATTTTAGGCTGCACCTGTGGCAGGTGGAAGTTCCCAAGCAAGGGATCAAACCTATGCCACAGCAGCAACCCCAGCTGCTGCAGTGACAATGCTGGATGCTTAACCTGCTACACCACAAGGGAAATCCAGCACCATGATGTATTATTAAACTACCAAGTCCAGAATTCCCATTGTGGCTCAGCAGAAATGAATCTGACTAGGATCCATGAGGACACGGGTTCGATCCCTGGTCTCCCTCAGTGGGTTAAGGATCCTGTGTTGCCGTGAGAGACACAGCTCAGACCCTGCGTTGCTGTGGCTGTGGCTGTGATATAGGCCGGCGGCTACAGCTCCAATTCAACCCCTAGCCTGGGAACCTCCATGATACCGTTGGTGCAGCCCCAAAAAGACAAAAAAAACAAAAAAACAAAAAACAAAAAACAAAAAACCAAACCAAACCAAAACTATCAAGTCCTTTTAAGCTGACTAAATGTCTCAATGAGGCAGGTCCTCTAGCTTGTTTTGAAATCTAACAAATATAAATAAAATACCTGATAAGCATGCCCAAGGGGAATGAAGAGAAAATTGGCTAAGAAGAATTACCCATTCTCTTACCTTCTGTAATTTACCCCCTCCTAGGTTTTTTCTTCTACAAACAATAATGACGTTTCCTCCATTACATAAACAAATACAATTTTTAAAACCAGTGGCTTCATTTTCCTCTGTTAGTCTAACCCCCTCAATCACATTACCACCAAATTCTTGCTCATTGTCTACTCTTCTTCAATGACCATGTACCCTTAAGCCTATTACAGTCCAGAATGAGGCTATTCCACCAAAATTGCCCTCTTTCAAGTTACTAATGGGTACCTAACTGCAAAGCCCAATGGTTTCATTGCAGTGCCCATGTCTGACGTCATTTACTGCAGTGTTTGACATTTTCCAATCATTCTGAACCTACCTTTCCTGCTTTGTCTTCCAAGACACGGTGCCTCATTGTTTCTCCTAACACTTCTCTGATTATTTTTTTCATTCCACATTTATTTATGGAGCAGCCACTGTATTCTAAATGGCACACCCAGCCCTGGTGACATTGCGGTGAACTGGTCAGGCTTGATCTTTGCTGTCATGGAGCTTACAGTCTTCAACACTCCCTGCTCATAAAATGGTGGGTTTGCAGAGTTCCCATCATGGTGCAGTGGAAACGAATCCGAGTAGGAACCATGAGGTTGGGGGTTCGATCCCTGGCCTCGCTCAGTGATTTAAGGGTCTGGCGTTGCTGTGAGCTGTGGTGTAGGTCACAGATGCGGCTCGGATCCTGCGTTGCTGTGGTTGTGACATAAGCCAGAGGCTGCAGCTCTGATTAGACCTCTAGCCTGGAAACCTCCATATGCCACGGGTGTGGCCCTAAAAAGACAAAAAAAAAAAAAATGGTGAGTTTGCTCAGCATCTTATCCTTAGCCTTCTTTTTGCCTCAGCAGCTCTAACTATGCCTCTTATACTTTGATGACTATCAAATTTATATTCCCAACTCCAAGCGTTCATTTCCGATTATCTGCTAAGCTCTTGCACTGATATCTTAATTAGTTGGCACATAAAAGCACTTAAAAGGTGCCTAGAGCTTAGTATAAGGCACTCAACCAATGCCAGCTGTTATTATGTTGTGTTGCCCCAAAACACAGTGTATCTGAAAATGAAAACGAGTTTCTAGTCCTTACCACGACATTCCCACTACTCTCTTTTTTATCTTTGCTAAATGTCGTCACCATCTACCCAGTTTCAAGCTAGAAACTGTAGAATCAGGCACGAGCTCTCATTTATCCTCATCTTCACCATTTCAATTAGTTTTATCAAAAATCTGCAGAATCTAGTTTTCTATTCAAAGTCTAATAGTTCTAAATCTCCTCATCGTATGTAAATAACTTCTTAACTAGTTTTTCCACCTCCTGACTCCATTCTAATCTCTACACTGCCACCAGAGTTATTTCACTAACAACAGATCCAAGTATGTTATCTCCTGATTTAAAAATTTGATTGGTTTCCTCTTTCTTCCAGGATTAAAATACATGCTCCTTGGCTCGACAGTTTGAAGGGCCTTCATTATCAAACCCCAGCTACCTTTCCAGCCTCCTGTTTGAGTGGTTTTTTCCCTGCCACCTCTCCTTCTCAAACACATTATGTACATTACACTTCATTCATACTGAACTTCTCTCCATCCCCAAAACAGTTTATATTCTTTCACATTTCTTTGCTTCTGCATATGCTGTTCCCTCTATCCAGAATGTCTTTCTCCATCATTTATACCTTCTCTACTTAGTAAGATCCTACTCAGTCTTTTTCTTTTTCTTTTTTTTTTTTTTTTTTTTTTAGCTTTTTAGGGCTGCCCTCATGGCATTCGGAGGATCCCAGACTAGGGGTCAAATCAAAGCTGTAGTTGCTGGCCTACACCACAGCCACAGCAATGCCAGATCTGAGCCACATCTGTGACCTACACCACAGCTCACGGCAACGCTGGATCCTTATCCCACTGAGCGAGGCCAGGAATCGAACCTGCAACCTCATGGTTCCTAGTTGGATTCGTTAACCACTGTGCCACGACGGGAACTCCCTACTCAGTCCTTAACACCTGGAATAAATGTCGTTTTTCTCTATGAAATAGCCTCAGACCTCTTCAGAAACAAATTATTCTTCCTTCTTCTAGTAGTGCTTCCAAGGTTCTTTGGGCCCCTTTGGTGGCCCTTACCACGTAGTTGTGAACTTCCTATGCTTATGTGTCATGTTGCCCTCTTCAAACTCAGAATGTCCAGGATACTGCCAAGCATATAGGAACTGATCAATAACAGATCTATTCCAGGAGTTCCTGTCGTGGTGCAGTGGTTAACGAATCTGACTAGGAACCATGAGGTTGCAGGTTCAGTCCCTGGCCTTGCTCAGTGGGTTAAGGATCCAGCATTGCTGTGAGCTGTGGTGTAGGTGGATGTGGCTCGGATCTGGCGTTGCAGTGACTGTGGTGTAGGCCGGCGGCTATAGCTCCGATTGGACCCCTAGCCTGGGAATCTCCATATGCTGCGGGAGTGGCCCTAGAAAAGGCAAATAGAAAAAAACCACAAAAACAAAAACCAGACCTGTTCCTAATGGCCTGTAACAACTGCCTTTTCCTGTCTATCTAAGGAATTACAAATGCTAACTCTAAACAGTTGCTTCAGTGGAAAATTAACCATCTTTTTCAATGGAATAATGTTGAAGAGAAAGGACTCTGAAATCAGACTTATGTTTGAATGCGCCCTCTGCCCTCTGCGTGACTTAGGGCAACTCTTTTTACCTTGCTGAGACTCACTTTTCTCCTCAATAAAAGAGGGGGGGTCGGGTAATAACACATTCCTCCTGAGAGTGTTGAGTGATAAGGAGAGATAACGTATGTGCAGGTACCATTCACCAGATAGTTGCTAAATCCCCACTCTATCACCTCCCCAAGTATGCGCTATTTTGTTGAATGCTGAGCGAAAATTTAAAAGTGTTTCCCAATTTTGACGACTGATAGATGACAAGATGAGGAAAAGGGTGATGTCAGAGAAGACCCTCATTTGTAGATTGTGTGTCGAGAAGAATGACCTTGTATGTCTTGCGTGTCTTTTTTTTTTGCCTTTTCTAGGGCTGCTTCCATGGCATATGGAGGTTCCCAGGCTAGGGGTCTAATCGGAGCTATAGTCTTGGCCTACACCAGAGCCAGAGCAGCAAGGGATCTGAACCGTGTCTGTGACCTGCACCACAGCTCACGGCAATGCCGCAGCTCACGGCAATGCTGGATCCTTAACCCACTGATCAAGGCCAGGGATCGAACCTGCAACCTAATGGTTCCTAGTCGGATTTGTTAACCACTGCGCCATGACTTGCGTGTCTTTAATAATGACATGTAATGACTAGTGCTTTATGTTTGACAAAGCACTTTCTGAACATTATTTTATTAGCTGCTCAAGATTACCCTGTGAAATATACAGGGCTAATATTTTCAGCTGAGAGATTAATTGATTTATCCAAGATGACAAATTCAGCAAATAGTAGAATTTGGGTGAAAACCCATCCTACTGTGCTGTCCCTCTATTTCATGCATTTTTATCATGTCTTATCTGGACTCCTACAACAGGCCTGACTGTTCTGGTTTCACTCTGCCTCTGCCTCCCACCCCCTCTCCTAATATCTATCCTCTCTGCCAACAAAGGGCCTGTTCTAAAACACAAATGCAATCCTGCCACTGCAAGGCCCCCTATACCCATCATCATCTGGCCCTGCCTACCCATCCAACCCCATCTCCTTTATTTTTCTCATACCTAGGTGTAGACCACAGTATACTTTTGATGTTGGCTCAACGTGCCATGTACAATCACTCTTCCTGCTTTTCCTTTGATTGAAACACCCTTCTTTTATCATCCTCTGCCTTCCTCCTGTCTGTGAATATTTTTCTGAAGTCATCCCTTCTTTCCTTCCTTTTTTTTTTTTCCTTTGCTGTTGTCCATGGCATGTGGGCATGTGGAGGGTCCAGGGCCAGGGATTGAACCCACACCACCACAAAGACCCAAGCCTTTGCAGTGACAATGTGAGGTTCTTAACCTGCTGTGCCGCAAGAGAACTCCCATCCCTTCTTTCTATCTTTCTGTCTCTCTCTCTGTTTTTACCTCCTTTCTTTCCTTCAAGGAATATTTATTATATGTCTTATATGCACCAAACACTATGGCCGTCCTGCTTATTTGAAGGACCATGGCAAGTACTAAGCCAGTGAGGCTGGAGCAAGGGGATGATGAAGGGGAGGGAGGGAGGCAGAGCACTGTGTAAGGTGAGGCTGGAAGAACAGGAAAGGCCCAGACATGTCCTGTATTCTTACTGGCTCCTGACTGCTTAGAGCATTTACCTAATGCCTGTGCTAAGAGTGTCCTTCTCTGAGTGGACTGTAATAGGCATTATAGTTATTGCTGGCCATCTATTCTGCGTCCAGCACTGGCAAATACTTTATGCATGGAGGGCTCACTCCTGTGGCACATACCTACCCCTTCCAGATTTATAAAATTTAGGTAAACCTTGACATATATGTCTTTTCTCAAGCTTTTTTTTTTGTGTGTGGTGGGAGGGGTTCCATGTTTTAAGTCTAAGATCTATGTCCTGATTTTTTTCCCCTTTATGCATTATAGTGTGATTGAAAAATAAAGAGCCCCCAGTGGGTTAAGGATCCAGCATTGCCGTGAGATGTAGGTTGCAGACACGGCTCGGATCCTTTGTTGCTGTGGCTGTGGTGCAGGCTGGTGGCTACAGCTCCAATTAGACCCCTAGCCTGGAAACCTCCATATGCTGTGGGAGCTTCCCTAGAAAAGGCAAAAAGACAAAAAATAAAAATAAAAAATAAAAAATAAAGAGCCCCAAGGAATTCCCTGGTGGTCTCGTGGTTGACGCAGCACTTTCACCTCTGTGGCTCAGGTTCAATCCCTGGTCTGGGAACTGAGATTTCACATCAGGCCACTACAAGCAAGGACCAAAAAAAAAAAAAAAAAATGAAAAGAAAGAAAAAAGAAAAAGTAAAAGAAAAAAGAAAGCTCCATATTGGAAGTCAGATGTTCCTCGGATCAGATATACACTCCATCATTAACTATGTGGCTTTAGGACAAATCACTAAATATATTATTAGCTATAAAATTATTAGTATTGTTGTTACTCTTCTCCCACCACTCACGTGACTGCCTCTGTACTAAGAATGGGTGGTGAACCCATGTGCAGGGCCGGGAGAATCTAAGAGAAAATTGTTTAATTATGTGTCGAATTTGTACTTCAGGCTACCTAAAGGTAGAAAAAGAGTTCGAATTGCTGTACTTATTCCAGTTTTCCCAAAGCCACTTCTGCCTGTGCAGCCCCTACCTTTGTGACCTCCTGTGGAGAGCAGGGTACTAAATAAAATTATGTCTGAAGATGCTTCAGGCATCTTTGAAGTCCCAGTTCCCCTTAATCTAACAACAGCAGGGCTAGTTGGCCATTCTCTCTCCATTGTGTTGCTTTTACTGAGGGGGTTTGGTGCCCTTCAGTGGAAAGTTCCCTGGCCCTAAAGCTCTAACAGCATTTACCTCAGAGAGACCAAGATTTCCCAGAAATATCTGGGACTTCTGGCCAAGAGGCTGAAATTAGTCCTTTGGGAGATATTTTCTCTGGGGGAGGGAATGAAAGTTAAGTGGTATTTCTCCTTTGCTCTGTAAAGTTTTAAGTGACCATTTTTTTTCTTTACCCAGAGAGAAGAGGGTTGGCAGAGAAAATCTAAAATGCCTAGAATCCAAATTCTGTTTGAGAATGTAGCAATCGCTTGCAGATGGAGATCAACTTGAGATTTATAAGATTTATAAATCTTGGCCCTAAGATTAAGTTGCATAAATATGTATCAGCATCTAACATGCAGCTAGATAGCCAGGGCATGCTCATAGACGGGATTGTTGGTATTGATGTTGATAATGAAGAAGGAAAAGAATTATTAGAGCACTTCTCAAAATGTGCCATGGACCCTTCTCCCCCCCCCCCCACAAAATCCCATATGACCCCCAACATAAACACCAGACCTACCACAAGGGATTGGTCAATAAGGCAGAATTCTTAACATTTAATTATTTATAAAGTCAGTAAGAGGGAAGAGACTGAAAAAAAACACATAAAGTCTGGAATAGAGAGCTAGGACAAGTCTTAAGCTCCAGTTCACTTGTGTGTGGAGGAAATTCTGATGTACCCCAGTAAGTCGTGGCTTTTTGCTTAGTAGTGTGTCTTGCCATCTCAGGATACTCTTCAATTAAACAGACATAGCAGGAAAACAATCCATATTTCCAGGTCTACATATACTACTCTCTCTCTCTCTCTCTCTCTCTCTCTCTCTCTCTCTCTCTCTCCCCTCTTCCTTTCATTCTTCCTCTCTCTTTCGCACGTACACACACATAAATACACATGGTTAACTTGGCAGCATACATTAACACCATCAGTGGTGGTTTCTGATGGGTGAATGTTTGGTATGTAACCCATTTGAATGGTGCATGCTGTGTTCTATTACAGTCTTAAAATCGTGTAAAATACCATTTTTAACTGAAATTAAAATCAGATGTTGGGGGATTCTTGGAAGACCTCCGCCGTTTAAAAACACCGGATTAGGCGTTCCCTTTGTGGCTCAGTAGTTAATGAATCTGACTAGCATCCATGTGGACGCAGGTTCGATCCCTGGCCTTGCTCAGTGGATTAAGGATCCGCGTTGCTGTGAGCTGCAGTGTAGGTTGCCGACGCGGCTTGGAGTCCCGCATTGCTGTGGTTGTGGTGCGGGGGGCCGGCAGCTGTAGCTCTGATTGGACCCCGAGCCTGGGAACTTCCATATGCCGTGGGTGCGGCCCTAAAAAGCAAAAATTAGAATAGAATAAAATAGACTAGAATAGGTACAATAAAATAAAATGTAGTCCTATAAATAGCAGAGAGACAGACTCATTAGAGCATGAGCAAAAGCATGAAGGAGGTATCAGTGTGCAGCGTCTTTGAGGAAATTAGAAAAAAGCAGACTTCCTGTAAGGATAACTTGATCCCCTTGCTGTACAGTGGGAAAATAAAAATAAATAAATTAAATAAATAAATAAATAAATAAATATTACCATTAAAAAAAAAAAAAGCAGACTTCCTGCCACACCTCACTCCTTGGTATTTCAGCTCCCACTTGCCTCCTCAGTCAAGGTTTTGCAGTGAACCCTATGAACAGTCATACACTGCACCCCTCGCAAGAATGAAGATGGTTGAACGGAGGACAGTGAGAAGAGCTACCTGGCTAAAGCACATGAGTAGAGGGACGGTTGGAGCATGGTTAGGCTGTGGAGGTCTTTCTTAAAAGCCAAGCAGAGAGAAGCATTTGGCTATAAAGCCCTGTACGGATTGCTATTTGAGGGAAATACTGACAGGATCAATGGATCGTTTGCACACTCTCCTCATGTCAGACAAATAAATACACATTGCAGGAGTCTGCTATTTTGCTCTTTATCGATTTATTTTCATTTTTCTTGTAAAGACTAACGCTGGAGCTTTAACCACAGCTTTTGCCTTTACTTTCTTTCCTTCTATATCGTAAATCACTGCTTTTTATTTTTTTTATGTTATTTATTTTTTCTTTTGGGCTGCACCTGCTGCATATGGAAGTTCCGAGGGTAGGAGTCGAATCAGCACTACAGCTGCCGGACTACACCACAGCCGCATTAATGTGGGATCTGAGACTTCAATCACTACTCTTATCCTTCCCCTGCTCAAGAAGTTGTAATATCACTCAGATGCCTACTCCATTACAACTTCATATTTCTCCTCCCATCTGTGAATCTCTCCCTACTGGCAAATCGAAGGCGCGATGGTCAAGTTTAAAGAGACCTATATTAGAGTTCCCGTCTTGGCGCAGTGGTTAACGAATCCGACTAGGAACCATGAGGTTGTGGGTTCGATCCCTGGCGTTGCTAGTGGGTTAAGGATCCGGCGTTGCCATGAGCTGTGGTGTAGGCTGCAGATGCAGCTCGTATCCCGCGGTGCTGTGGCTGTGGTGTAGGCTGGTGGCTACAGCTCCGACTGGACCCCTAGCCTGGGAACCTCCATATGCCGCAGGAGCGGCCGTAGAAAAGGCAAAAAGACAAAAATAAATAAATAAATAATAAAGAGACCCATAGCTTTCTGTGAATTAATGTCCAGCACCTGTTTTGAGCCCTCAGCCTGAGCTCACCAGTCTTGAAGCGCTGAGAGTAGCTTGAGGCTCCTACTCTCCCTAATGGCTGTGATGGCAAAGGTGCCGAGAGATGGCTGCTTGCTTGGCCATGCATGTCCAGTTTGTACTTGTCCTGTCAACATATAAATTAGGGAGGGAAAGACGGTTCTGACATAAAACATTGTACTTTAGAGCCAAGGTGATGGCAGTTCCTTTGTTTATTTTGAGGTATCTCCTTCTGCATTTCCTTTTTTTTTTGTTTTGTTTTTTGTTGGTTTGTTTTTTCAGGGCCACACCCATGGCATATGGAAGTTCCCAGGCTAGGGGTCCAGTTGGAGCTACAGTGCCAGCCTACACCGCAGCCACAGCAACCCGGGATCTAAGCCACTTCTTCGACCTACACCCCAGCTCATGGCAACGCCAGATCCTTAACCCACTGAGTGAGGCCAGGGATCGAACCTGCATCCTCCTGGGTGCTAGTCAGATTCATTTCCAATGCACCACAACGTGAACTCCTTTTTTAAAAAATCTTTTTCACTCATTTATTCTTTAGCTCTTTGTATTCTGGCTTTCTCGCCAATCAGTTCATTCAGATTCAGTTCATAAAGGTCACTTCCTAGTCACCAGCTTCCATTGCTTCTTTCTCAGTCCCCATCCTCAATGAACTACCACTAGCATCTTACTCTTTTTTTTTTTTTTGCCTTTTTGCCTTTTCTGGGGCCACTCCCGAGGCACATGGAAGTTCCCAGGCTAGGGGTCCAATCAGAGCTGTAGCCGCCGGCCTACGCCAGAGCCACAGCCAACGTGGGATCCAAGCTGCATCTGCAACCTACACCACAGCTCACAGCAACGCTGGATCCTTAACCCACTGAGCAAGGCCAGGGATCGAACCCACAACCTCATGGTTCCCAGTGAGCCACGGCGGGAACTCCACTAGCATCTTACTCTTGACTCCCTTCTTCTACTTCTTTCTCTTTCCGTGGCTTCTGCCCTCTGATGTTCTTCAGTCTCCTTTGAACAATACACTCCTTACCTCATATGGTGCTGAGGGTTAGCTATAATGTTTATGAAGTGCCTGATTGTGGTGAATGTGCTCCATAAATTGTAGCTATTTAAGTAACTACACTGTGGCTATTATGGGCAGTTCATGCTCACCCCCCAGCCCCCTATTTAAGGTGCTGCGAATGGACAGAGGCATGCCAAGAAGACAGCGGGCAATTACTGCCTCAGCTTCCTGCAGTGCTGTTCATTAGCCTAGTAGTGGCCCTGTACCTATTAATAGTTCTGGGTAGGGCAGGATCAGTGATCCTAAGAGTCTTTAGGAGAAAATAATTTAGGTGAAGTCGACTTTAGCCTTACCTTACATAGGGAGAGAGTTTAAAATCTCATCCACAAAGTTTGTAACCCTTTTGTAACCCTTTTCTTAGCCTGATCACTTTAAAAACCTCAGAGAGTAAAAAGGCAGTTCTCCTTTCCTTGTTTGTTCCGTTTTTTTGTTTGTTTGTTTGTTTGTTTGTTTGTTTTTTGCACACTCTGCTACTAAGGAGACAGCCAAATGGAGGTGCCAACTCTGTTACAAAGGACACCTGCTGGCTTCATACGGGCCTAGGGCCAGTTATCCTGGACAGGCCATTGAAGAGACATGTGACTTTCAGTCACTATTTACTTGGAAGAGAATGAGAGGAAGGATTTATATCACGTTCCAGTCCCCTGAGTCTGCCCTGTCCTGAGCTGTCCCCTCTTTATTTTTCTCGTCCTCTATTAGCTGCCAGTGACAGTGACATACTTTTGCTCATATGCATAGCAGAACCTTATAATATTTGCGGGCACAAGCCTCTCAGAAGCCCCAAAGCCCTTTCTAAGCTCATCAGCTGAGAGAAAAGCAGCCAAGCCACCTTGGCCCTCTGTTAGGTAAGTACTTGACCTCGTAAGTGCCATCCCTTAAGTCAGGATAGGTTATATTGCTGTAGCAAATGACTCCCAACATCTCTGTGGCTGAACATAACATAACAAAGATGTATTTTTGGTTTACACTGCATGTCCTTCATGGGTCATCTGAGGGACATTATGTGGTCCTCAACCTAGGACCCAGATGGAACAACCACCTTTTGGAACACTCCTGATTGTGGTGGCACAGGGAAAGAGAGCTCTAGAGGTATCACACTGTACTGGTAGTGAAATCTTATGTCTGTATGGGACCCATGTTAACTTTTTCATATACCGTTGGGCAGCCTTGATTATAAGACCAATCGGAAGCCAGGAAGAGTAGTCCCACCCTGTGTTCTGAAGATGGACCAGCTGGAAATATTCAGTCACACTGTTACGTAATGCTCCCTGTCAAAAGACATCCTTGACATCCTTGGTCTCTCTAGCCCTGTCCTTTTCCCTGGGACCTACTGCTAAATCGCCTACCCTTCAGCTTCGCTCATTCTTGTTTACTTGCTTCTGCAAAACCCAAGCTCCTTGTTGTCAGTTTGGCAATGATTGTGCATACTGTCAGCTGTGTTGTTTAATGCAAGGGTTTTTTTCCCCCTCTTAATTTGAAGCCGTTCTGCCTCTGGTGTTCCTGCAGTTGTATGCTGCTGTGATATACAGAGGTGTTAACTTGGCCTAGTTTTATTTCAATAAAATGCTCCCTTTTGGACTCTTCCTCACCTCCTGCTGTTTACAGTTACACGTAACAGAAGAGCTCTAATTCTGTGATCCTCTGACCATAAAGATGGGATTAAATGACATGCCCAAGGGTGTGTGGTTAGTTGGTGTTAGAGAAGCCTGAACTAGAACTCAGGTTTTGTGACTCAGAGTCTGTTTTCTTTTTATTACGCCAGACCCTATTATAAAGAAGGTTGTATAACTGGCAGCTCTGTAATTTACTACCAGAGGTGACTGGTAACAACAGAATCTAGTCTTTAATCTTGAACAGAAGGAATTTTCCATTTAAATGTCTCCTTTTGAGTATGTTGATGAATTCCATGTCATAAAATCAGATTCCTGGGATTCCTAGGCCAATAAGTTTGCTTTTTTTTTTCTTGAAGCAAACAAACAACTGGCCCTGAATGAATCAATGACATGATTCTAACTATCTGGAAGACTCAAACAAATAAAGACTTTCACCTTATCTCAATCTAGAATAAGGCATTATACGTACTGTGTTCTTGCATTTTTTTTTATTTTTTGCTTTTTTTAGGGCTGCACCTGTGGCATGTGGAGGTTCCCAGGCTAGGGGTCTAATCGGAGCTATAGCCACTGGCCTACACCACAGCCACAGCAACTCAGGAGCCGAGCTGCACGTGCGACCTACACCACAGCTCATGGCAAAGCCGGATCCTCAACCCACTGAGCAAGGCCAGGGATCGAACCTGCATCCTCATGGATACTAGTCCATGAGGGACTAGCCACAGTGGGAACTCCCCATGCAGGTTTGTTTCTTGCTAGTATTTACAGTGTGAGATGTTCAAGGTTTAAAATTACGAATGGTACCAATAGCCAAGTGAAAGCATTGCTGCACAAGATGTGACCTGTCTCAGTTTGAAGTTAGTTTTTATGTGAACTGCTGTGGGCTTTTCTCAGGTATAGTTTACTAAAAAGCTCTTCAATGGCGCTTCTTGTGCTAACCAAATTTATTATTGATAATGGCTTAAGAAAAGGCCCTAGCCAATGAGACTATCACTAAAAATCACAGACAATAAAGGAAGCATCTCTAATACAAAAACAAGTCCTAACACGTAGGCATAGAATCTTTCTTAAGAAATAAATGAATATGATATGCGTTGTCCCAAGTAATGCAAGCAGGTAACACAACCCAGGCTTAACAGAGGAATACACCATTAAGTTTTTATACACATACAGTAATATAAATTGTAGGTTAGGAAGAAGGAACCTTTTTAAACAGGGCCACATAGAACCCATTAGGACAATATTCTGAATTGTTCCAATACTTTGCCTTCTGTCATCAGGTGATTACTCTTCTGACACTAAAGCTCAGCACTATTGTCGCATACAGAAGCACAAGTCTAGATATCTGAGGACACTGGCCACTGGTGCAAAGTCAAAGCCAATTTACATATGTCTGTGATGATCGAATATTTTCCATAATATTTTCTCACAGAGGGGAGTTCTCGTCGTGGCTCAGTGGTTAACAAATCCGACTAGGAACCATGAGGTTGTGGGTTCGATCCCTGGCCTCGCTCAGTGGGTTGAGGATCTGGCATTGTCATGAGCTGTGGAATAGGTCTCAGACGTGGCTCGGATCTGGCGTTGTTGTGTCTGTGGTGTAGGCCAGCGGCTACAGCTCCGATTGGACCCCTAGCCTGGGAACCTCCATATGCTGCAGGAGTGGCCCCAGAAAAGGCAAAAAGACAATTAAAAAAAATTTTCTCAGAGTCCTTTGCCATACTCATTAGCTACCAGGTGAATTTTTTTCCCCTCATGGAAATTTCATACACGAACAAAGCATAGGGAACAGTGTCATGTGACCTCATGTTCTTATCATCCAGCTTCAACAGTTATCAATTCATAGCCAATCTGCTATGAGATCTTTATGAGGCTTACCATAATCATTTGCATTTCCTGGCTATGAACTGTTTTTAAGGCCTTTTCACTTTCTATGGCAACTGTGTATAAGTATATAAATATAAGAAAAGAGAATATTTTCACACCAGTAGAAAATAGTATTCAAAATATGCATGTCAGGAGTTCCTGTTGTGGTTTAGTGGTTAACGAATCCGACTAGGAATCATGAGGTTGTGGATTCGATCCCTGGCCTTGCTCAGTGGGTTAAGGATCTGGTGTTGCAGTGAACTGTGGTGTAGGTCGCAGATGTGGCTCGGATCTGGCATTGCTGTGGCTATAGTGTAGGCCGGTGGCTACAGCTCCCATTCGACCCCTAGCCTGGGAACCTCCATGTGCCGAGGGAGCGGCCCTAGAAAAGGCAAAAAGACACACACACACACACACACACACACACACACAAATATGCATGTCACTGGAATAACTCAACTGCAGATGTTATCAACCAATTCGCTAAGAAATTCTTAGAGTCAAGAGAGCCAACATCCTTCTATTAAGATCTATCTATTACATCAAATCACTTAAAAGCTAGAAAAATACCATAGCTTCTCATATTATGGTCTATCAACCTTTGGGTGTCAGATGTATTATTGGGGATTTATAACTTAAGTTTAAGAAACATTCTTCCAATAGCAAACTGGTAATAATCCTTCTGGGTACTCTTGTACACATGTTGAATTCTTTTACCAATGCTTATATTTTAAAATGGCAATGTAGGGGTTCCCGTCGTAGCTCAGTGGTTAACGAACATGACTAGCATCCATGAGGACGTGGGTTCAGTCCCTGGCCTCGCTCAGTGGGTTAAAGGATCCGGCGATGCTGTGAGCTGTGGTGTAGGTTGCAGATGCAGCTCGGATTCCGCGTTGCTGTGGCTGTGGTGTAGGCTGGCAGCTGTAGCTCCGAATCGACTCCTAGCCTGGGAATCTCCATATGCCACGGGAGTAGCCCTAAAAGTGACAAAAAGCCTAGAAAAATAAAATAAATAATATAAAATAAAATAAAATGGCAATGTATTATCAAAAGGCATTTTTGATAAAATAAATTTCACTTTCTTATATCGGTGTTGCTCAAATAAATCTATGTACCCATTCTAGAATTCCTTAGAGTTCTGAAGGATGAGAAATACCACTCTAAGGGAAGAACATAGGAAAATTTGAGTGTTTTATCAAAAAAAGTTGCCATTGAAACAAATAACTAGACCCTGAGGGTTATATTCATTGTTCCCTCAGTAAGCAAAATGTGGACATTCTGGTGGAAGGAAAAAAAAAACAAAAAACCTTCCTTAAAGAATACAAGGTTGAAAGGTTGGTAATGGAAAAATAACATTGTAAAGGTATATTGAAACTGCATTGCTTAAAACCCTTAGGTGGTGACTGAACAAAATGAAACACAAAGCTGCAAGACAAGAATAGCTGGAGAAACAGTTAAATCTTAACATTTAGCTTCCCTGTTTCTTACTCCTTCCCTGAACTTGTGCTAAAAATAGAAGGTGCTAAAAATAGAAACTACCCCTTTCTCTGTAAAACTAGCTGCTTCCTAAGCTGCAGCCAGTCTGCGTTTTCTCTGCTCAGCGCTCCCTGCCACTGAGTTGGTTGATAAACCTGCTTGAGATCTCATTGCTCCTGTCTCTGCCTCCTTCTTCCCTCACCGTTTCTAACGAAAATGTAATACCTTAAGGAGTCGCCACCTTTATATTTTCTGTCAATGTGATACTGTATGTGAGGGTGGAAGTGCTGTCTTCTGTAAATGCGGGTTCTGTAAACTTGGGAGGCTCAGTAGGAGAATATTTTGGAAGTTGTTTGCTGCTCTGCAAGTACAGTGTAGGAGCCTGTCTCCAGATCTAGGTAGAATAAATACTATACTGAGTTTTTAACACTAAGTAAAACAATATTCTCTATAGTTGTCTCCATGAATGAGCATTGAAAATAACAACAGTGGAATTCCCATTGTGGCGCAGTGGTGAACGAATCCGACTGGGAACCATGAGGTTGCGGGTTCGATCCCTGCCCTTGCTCAGTGGGTTAATGATCCGGCGTTGCCGTGAGCCGTGGTGTAGGTCACAGACGTGGCTCAGATCCTGTGTTGCTGTGGCTGTGGCGAGGGCCTGCGGCTATAGCTCTGATGCAACCCCTAGCCTGGGAACCTCCATATGCTGTGGGTGCGGCCCTAGAAAAGACAGAAAGAAAAAAAAAGAAAACAACAGTGAAGGTTTTAGTCCTTTTCTATCATGAGGAACTGAACATTATTGTAATGTTATGTTTGTGTTGCGTGGAAAAATAATATGCCAGGGGGAGAATTCCCATCCACTGCAATACAGGTTACTTAACAGCCTTGGAGGATTTTCAGCAGGCTTTGGGATGAAAACTTAACTAGTGCTTTCACTTCTCACTCTAAAGCTCTGAAAGGCAGGACCTTAGCTTAAACTATTGTATGTAAATTAATGCCCTCTACAACTCATAATACCAAAACAGTAGCAAGAGGGGATAACAATACCATGTTCCAATCCTTGTACTAAGAATCCTTTACATTTTTATTTCATCCTCACAACAACCCAAAGACAGTAGGGGCTTATGATCTTCCTTCTTTGTTTGTTTGGCCTGCTGTTGATATCTCATAAATTACTTTGCTGGAAGTCCCTAGAGCTCATGTTTGTATTTCATAATGCAATTTCTCCATCTTGCAGTGCATTTGGTCTACTGAAAAAAAAATGCACCACCTAAAAGTTGAGAATTTTGTCTTATCTGCTGGCATTTCTGAGGATGCAGGCCCAGGAGGCAGCTTCTCTGATGACTCTGAGGGGCTGCTCTGAAGAGCTAAGGGAGAAGCCAGGCTATTAGCAGTTTTGCCACAGAAACCAGGTGGTAGCTGGGACCTCAAAAGATTACTGTGAATGCAAGAAAACCAGACATCTCAAGTTAATGAATTGAGGGCTTCTCTGTGTATGGGAGCATGCAAGCCTCTGGGCTCATTGCAAGCATTCCTTTGATATGCACCTCAGCTCTCTGGGGCCAGGATCCTGTGCTTTCTCACCCCAGTGTCCCCTCAGGGTGCTCCTTCAGGGGTGGCTGCAGTGGCTGAGAGCTTGATAAGGGGTCGCCCCTTTGTCTCCATCCTGAGTTCCCTTGGGGCTCAGCATCTGGCCCTGGTAGTGGCTGATGAGGTGATGCCCACAGCATCCTTTGTTGGCTGATGTGGCAAGGCAGCATTTTTTCATTCACAGTTACTATTGCTATAACACTCATTCTCATATCATAGTATGAGTACTTAATCAGCATCTAATATTTGCATGCAGTTAACAAAATCGCTTCATGTGTACTCTCTCATTTGATCCTAGGAGGAACACTATGAAATAGGAAGGGAAAATAGTGTACAGGTTATACTCATTTAGGATAAGAAAAAATGGAGTCTCAGTTACCTTTTACTTGCTCAAGATACAACACTTCTTCCCACCACCTTCTGCTACTATTATATCCAATTTTGACTCCTCTTGAACTGTTGAAAGCGTATGCATCGTTTTTTATTACTTGAAAGGAAGACAAACTAATCCTGATTTACTCTTTCACTTAGCATGATGGCAGGCATACAACAGGCACTTGATAAATGCCTGTTGATGTGGATTGTTAGATTTTATACTTAAGTGGAGGTAGAGCTGGGAAAATACAATAAATTTTCCATAAGGCTTGCCATTAGTATGTGACTAGTCTTTAAACTGTGTAATCTTCTAAACCTTCATAGGAACTCCCTGCTACAGAAGGGCCCCAGGTATTTTACCTGCCATGTATCACATACTGTCTAAATTGGACTATTATAGATCCATTCCTTCGGTCACTGATACTCCTAGGCATTATCCTTAATTACCTATATCTCTAGAAAGGACAAGTCATTTACACATTAGTACAAAATATATTTATTTTTAATCTTTGCTGAGGATTTGGCCAGGGTAGCTTTGAAGTAAAGGATTACTGCTAGGGAATTTTGAAGGAGTGTATTAACAAATTGTTTATTATTGACTTAACAGAATGACTTGTTTTGGTACTTTTAAGAAAAACTCTGTGCCACTTGAACTGTTGAAAGTGTATTCAGGCCGGAACGATGAATGATAATAATAACGTGCCGCACTCTGTGCCTTAATTACTATTATTATACCCCGTTTCACAAATGAGATCCCTGAGACTCAGAAAAGTCAACTTGCTGAGGGTCACAAGGCAGGCAAGTGACAGAGCTGGGATTTAAACCAAAGTCTTATTAAACCCAAAGCTCCTGTTCTTAACCATTACCCTGCACTACCTCATCAGTGGGAGGAAGGAAAGGAAGAGAAGAAGAATGGATAAGTGGTTGCTAGGAAGATACCAGAGCCAAACATTTACTTAAGAGACTGCAAGTCTGTGGGCACAAGTCCTTTGACAGGTATTTTGGCCTGGATTCCCCCTGGCTAATCCCTTCCCTTTCATTCAGCATTACTGGCTACTTTGCCTTTGCTTGTGCTTATTTGCTTACTCCCTTTGGTCTTCACTGTTGTTTCTCAAGTGGAGCCTGAAACAGAGTCAGATCTTTTTTTTTTTTTTTTTGTCTTTTTGCCTTTTCTAGGGCCGCTCCCAGAGCATATGGAGGTTCCCAGGCTAGGGGTCTAATCAGAGCTGTAGCCGCAGGCCCACGCCACAGCCACAGCAACACAGGATCTGAGCCACATCTGCGACCTACACCACGGCTCACGGCAACGCGGGATCATTAACCCACTGAGCAAGGGCAGGGATCGAACCCGAAACCTCATGGTTCCTAGTCAGATTCATTAACCACTGAGCCACAACGGAAACTCCCAGATCTTCTTTATATATATCTTATCTCCAAAGTGCAGCTCAAAGTGTGTTACTCATACATTCTTATGAAAGGCTATTAGGAACAATGAATAATTTATTTTTTTATTTTTTATTTTTTTATCTTTCTACTTTTCTAGGGCCTCACCCGCGGCATGTAGAGGTTCCCAGGCCAGGGCTCTAATCAGAGCTGTAGCCACCCGCCTGTGCCAGAGCCACAGCAATGCCAGACCCAAGCTGTGTCTGTGACCTACACCATAGCTCACGGCAATGCCAGATCCTTAACCCATTCTGCGAGGCCAGGGATCAAACCCGCAACCTCATGGTTCCTAGTCGGCTTCATTAACCATTGAGCCATGACAGGAATTCCAGGAACAGTGAATAATTTATAATGAGACTTGCTTTTTGCAACTTAAATAGAAAGCTGGATTATTCTTCCAGAGTGAACTTTAAACAACCCATTCTCAAAGGCTGGAATGATGAATAATAATACTACAGTTAGCTTTATACTTGTATGTAGGGCTTTCCTATGTTATCTGAGTTGAGCTACTCACCAGTTAATACACGAGAGGTAAGAATTATACCCGATTTACAGATGAAAAGAACCAAAGCTAACTGATTTTAAGTGATCACCTGGCCAAGAGGTAGAAAAGTCATTTCCAGAGAGCCACAACCTGAATTCAGTGGTCTTTCAACAGCCCCATATTATTTGGTTTTCTGTCCATCCTGTGACTTGATACATTCCATCATTCAAGGAGATCTGCTATTTGATTGCACATCTATTCTGTGAACCAAATAAATGGTACAGACATTAAGTCCTAGAGTAGTCGATTGGGGTGGTTGAGGGGAGAGCCCATTTGAGACGAGGAGAATAAGGAAAGTTTCCTTTTAGAGAGTGAATTCGAGGAGTTCCCGTCGTGGCTCAGTGGTTAACGAATCCGACTAGGAACCATAGGTTGCGGGTTCGGTCCCTGCCCTTGCTCAGTGGGTTGAGGATCTGGCGTTGCCGAGAGCTGTGGTGTAGGTTGCAGATGCAGCTCGGATCCCGAGTTGCTGTGGCTGTGGTGTAGGCCAGTGGCTACAGCTCTGATTAGACCCCTAGCCTGGGAACCTCCATATGCCATAGGAGCGGCCCTAGAAAAAGGCAAAAAAAAGTGAAATTTGAGTTGCAGGCTGGTTTATTCATTTTCCCCCTCCTTTGATGAATACTGTAGGTGGGGAAAGGATATGTTTCCCTGCTTCTAAATTGATGGAGATATCTATGTGTTGATACACAATGGTGAGTGTGGAGGGGAGGTGATGTTTGTAGACCTTTCGAAAAAGCTTGTTTACATGACCTGAAGTAGCTGGAAGAAGAGAAATCCTACCTGCCAAGGTCCATTCAAATTGCACTACCTCCACAAAGCATGCTATGACCATTCTGGCCTCCATTAATCTCCCTTTACTCTGAAATCCTCTAATAATTACAGTCTAGACTAGAGGTTACAAACTGGTGACCCATGGTCCAAATCTGGCTCAAAGATGTGTTTTTGTTTTTTCCAGTGCTGCTCTATGCTGGAGGTAGAAGGTTATTGGCTTGCTTGGAGAGGAGGGCCGAATTTTGAGCTCTCGGACTTGCCACAAATCCCTCAAGACCCTCTGTCACCTGCTCTGATGCGGTGAAATAAAACTGTCCTGGGAGAGACAGGTTTCCACAGTTCATGACTAAGGATGTGTGTGGTTCTTTGAGCAAAATGACCCTCTTCTTCCTCAGCACCGATGGAGGATACACTTAGGAATGGTCTCAGCGTTAGCATCTCCCGCGTTGGAGAGCAACTCGAAAATGGCCCCAAGCTTTATGAGAGATTAGATCACTGCCCCATTATATTTCTTTCTGCCTCAGAGCATTTTCCACTGAAATTGATTAAAGTCTTGTAGTTAACAGGCAGATTGAATATAATCTTTTCCTCCTCAACCTATTAGTCACTGACTACTGAGCATAACTCTGAGAGGTTTGATTAGAGAGTTCCATTAAAAATCGTCGTACACCGCATTTTCCATGTCTCTATGAATTTCCCTTTGCTCTGTGCCGTGGCCATAGACTTAACCCTCAACCCATGCATTTTGCAACAAATGAGATGAGGAGAGAATGAAACCTTTAATTAGTGTCTTTTGAGGATGCGATGGTTCTGAACAGCTTTGCATAGATGAGAACCTCGAGGCATTATCCACATTGTCCCTGCAAACCCCTCGTAATATTTAACTCCTACATTGCCTTCAGTCTTTGGGAACCTCCAGAGTGCCATCAACCTAGGCTGGGAGAATAACTGATTAGACTGTCTAGAAGCGAGGCAAAGCCGGTGCCTCCTCGGTGCCTCGAGCAAAGCAGTGAGAACGGCTCGAATGCTGTTACGAAGCGTGGCAAGGTTATCTCTTCTCTTCCTGGTCCTGCGGAATGTGCTGAATCAGCTCAGATGGGCTGGACTGACCTTACCCCTCAGTGTTATAATTAACTGTGTAAGCCTGGCAGTCCATGGACTCAATTCCATCAAATAGACTCTTTCTTTCTTTTAAAATGTGTTAAGATTAGGAGTTCCCGTTGTGGCCCAGTGGTTAACGAATCTGACTAGGAACCATGAGGTTGCGGGTTCGATCCTTGCCCTTGCTCAGTGGGTTAAGGATCTGGCGTTGCCCTGAGCTGTGGTGTAGGTCACAGACGCGGCTCGGATCTGGCATTGCTGTGGCTCTGGCTAGGCCGGTGGCTACAGCTCCGATTGGACCCCTAGCCTGGGAACCTCCATATGCCGCGGGAACAGCCCTAGCACAGGCAAAAAGACAAAAAAAAATGTGTTAAGATTAAATCTAGCATCTTCTGAGACCTGAACGTTAACCATAGGACTTGCATTTGGAGGGGCACATCTGTACACCCTACTTTTGTGTGGCATTGGCGTGCCGACGCCCTAACATGAGGATTCCCAAATAAAGTCTTTTTTACTTCCTATTATTTTAACTAATGTAGTAGTCCTCCAGTGTGCATGACAACTGCTAAACACTCAGGGTATATAGCTGTTGTTGCTGGAACTCGCCTCTGCTGTGGAAAGTAACAATGTCTTTTCTATCAAAGGAGATCTTGGTTACTCCGGTTTTGTTTGTTTTTGTTTTTGTTTTTGTTTTTTGTTTGTTTGTTTGTTTGGCTTTTTGCCTTTTCTAGGGCCGCTCCTGCCTCATATGGAGGTTCCCAGGCTAGGGATCCAATCGGAGCTGTAGCTGCCAGCCTGCACCACAGCCACAGCAACGTGGGATCCGAGCCGCGTCTGCAACCTACACTGCAGCTCACGGCAACGCCGGATCGTTAACCCACTGAGTAAGGCCAGGGATTGAACCCGCAACCTCATGGTTCCTAGTCGGATTCGTTAACCACTGCACCACGACGGGAACTCCCCGAGCCGCGGTTTTGCTTGCTCTGGTTTCAGCTGAAACGCCCTCCTATGACCCCCTCCTCTTTCCCTCTTCTACCAGTAACAATTTATTTCAAATTAGCCAACCGACAAGAATGTGCACCCTGACCCATGGGAAGGGGACAGGTACATCACCTGCAGTAGGGATCAATAGGGAGGGTCTTTGCTCCTAAGCGGGTGCTTTTTGAGCACCCGAGCCCTTCTGCAGAAGGAAGGAGCCTTGTCCAGATCTCCCCATGTTCATGGGTCTCGCTTTCCGACATTGACGATCCGAGCCATGTCCCCAGCATGCTCACCGGTGCCGAATAGAAACTCAGAGACAGAGTTTCGGGTGAAGGAGAAAAAAGTAGCTTTATTGCATTGCCAGGCAAAGGAGGGTCACAGCAGGCTAATGCCTTAAAGACTTTGCCCCCCCCCTTCAGAGTGATTGGGAGATGGTTTTATAATTCCGGGAGTAAAAAATGGGGCCTCAAATGAGGATCATGGTAGAGGCAAGCTTGCATTATTTTCAAAGCTGGTGCTCAGGGGTCTCGTAGTCTTCTTTCTGGAATACCGGATGCTTCATTAACATCTTCCATTTGGGGGGTTTAGTTCTGCAGAACAACTCAAAGATATTGTTATGTATATTCCTTGAGGAGGGACCAGACCCCTGCCCCACAGCTATGCTATTGTTTCTTTCTTTCTTTTTTTTTGGTCTTTTTGCCTTTTCTAGGGCCACTCCTGCTGCGTATGGAGGTTCCCAGGCTAGAAGTCAAATCGGAGCTGTAACTGCCGGCCTACACCACAGCCACAGCCACGCCACATCCAAGCCACATCTGTGACCTACCCCACGACAACACCGGATCCTTAACCCACTGACTGAGGCCAGGGATCAAACCCACAACCTCATGGTTTCTAGTCGGATTTGTTAACCACTGCACCACAACGAGGGGAACTCCTGCACTATTATTTCTTGATTGCTCCTCTCTGGTCTCTGCATCCCCTCCCTTCTCTGATGAGCAACTCTTTGAACCTGCTCTTTGGAACTCAGGGAAGGTCCTGGAGACCGAAGTTTATTCCCTAAAACCAAGAAACGGGCAACAGAAAGGCTCGTGTGCCCAGGAGCCCACAGGGCCCTGCTTGGTTTCATAACCTCCTCTTCCAAATTCCACAATAAGGTATTACCAACCTTGAGTTTCTCCAAACAGCTGCAAGTGGGGCAAATGATATAGCCTGCCCAGCAGTGACTAACAAGACCTTTCAAAAGAAAGTCACTTCCCTAGCTTTGATGACTTGGCAAGCCTTTACCAAATCAATTTCACGGTACTCCAAGCTGTGCTAACTTTTGGATTGTGCCAGAATTTTGTTGAATTAGCTGAACATGAAATTCAGTGTGTTGTTTCCTGGATCAGGGAAATGCCTTTGTTCAGTTAACAGGTGTGTACCCACTGGAATCATGACATTGGCTCAGAATCCCAGAACCTTTCCTCTATCAACCGGGCTCCTCTTTCGTTCATTGGAGTTGGTGCCTGAAGTGGTCAGGTGCCAAAAGGTCACAGGGGCAGCAAAGGCATTTTCGTGTTTTTATCAAATTAGTGGTGTGTCGACTTGAAAAAGTTCCACAACCTAAAAGTTGCGTATTATGTTTTATCTGCTAGCATTTCTGAGGATGCAGGCCCAGGAGGCAGCTTCTCTGATGACTCTGAGGGGCTGCTCTGAAGAGCTAAGGGAGAAGCCAGGCTATTAGCAGTTTTGCCACAGAAACCAGGTGGTAGCTGGGACCTCAAAAGATTACTGTGAATGCAAGAAAACCAGACATCTCAAGTTAATGAATTGAGGGCTTCTCTGTGTATGGGAGCATGCAAGCCTCTGGGCTCATTGCAAGCATTCCTTTGATATGCACCTCAGCTCTCTGGGGCCAGGATCCTGTGCTTTCTCACCCCAGTGTCCCCTCAGGGTGCTCCTTCAGGGGTGGCTGCAGTGGCTGAGAGCTTGGCAAGGGGTCGCCCCTTTGTCTCCATCCTGAGTTCCCTTGGGGCTCAGCATCTGGCCCTGGTAGTGGCTGATGAGGTGATGCCCACAGCATCCTTTGTTGGCTGATGTGGCAGGCAGCATTTTTCATTCAGGGGAGCAGGGGTGGGGTGGGGTGATCCCTCCACAGATCTCCTGCAAACTGCAAATGGCCCGTCAAATGGCACATTCCAACAATACTGCACCCTTACCCCTCACTTTAGCTTTCTCATCCTTTCTGAATTGATGGTCCTCCTGGATTAAATAGAATGCTCCTTCACACTGTAGATTTAAGACGTGCTGATGGAGTTCCCATCGTGGAGCAGTGGAAACGAATCTGACTAGGAACCATGAAGTTGCGGGTTCAATCCCTGGCCTCGCTCAGTGGGTTAAGGATCTGGCGTTGCCATGAGCTGTGGTGTAGGTCAAAGAAGTGGCTTGGATCCGAGTTGCTGTGACTCTGGTGTAGGCCGGCAGCTATAGCTCCAATTCGACCCCCAGCCTGGGAATCTCTATATGCCATGCATGTGGCCCTGAAAAGCAAAAAAAAAAAAAAAAAAAGCAGCCACAAACTACTTCTGTTTTCAGATTTCTCTTGAGAGGGATGTGGAAACTGCAGCCAGCTTGCTGTGCTGCATCTGACATTTCGGAAAGAATATAAATCTTTTTCCCCAATTGTGCCAGACCTTCTAACTCCTATAATTAGAGTGAGTTGCAGCAAACCACTATTTACATACAATACTTGTTTGGGGAAAGTTAGATAAGCCTACAAATCTACTGACACCATCTCTCACTCCTTTTACTGAGCAGGCATTTTGGATGGGTCCCAAAACACATTTCCTGCTTTTCTATTAAAACAAACACTAATGTTAGTCCTGTGAGTCTTTTCTTTTTCCCTGATAAGGCTTATCTCCCGCTCCTCTTCATTAAGATCTAGGTGTGCTTTTGTGAAAATGCCTATTTTAGCATGTGAAATGGAGATACCCCCCCCAGCACAAAAGGCACCCCTATTCGCCTCCCTTGCCTAGTCTCCATAAATCTCTTCTTCCCTCTGATCCCATCCCTACCCTCAACATTGAGCATTCCCTCCCTCCCAACAGCAGTAGAGGGGAAAAAAATGAAACTAAAGAGATGCACTTGAGGTCCCATTGTGGCTCAGCAGATTAAGAACCCAACACTGTCTCCATGAGGATGTGGGTTCAATTCCTGGCTTTGCTCAGTGGGTTAAGGATCCCTTGTTGCTGCCATCTGATTTGACCCCTAACCTGGGAACGTCCATATGCCGCAGGAGCAGCCCTAAGAAGGAAAAGAAAAAAAGAAAGAGAGAGAGAGAGATGCACTGGAAATGCCTGCAAGTTTTAAAATGAAGCTTACTATTCTAAAGAATGAATTTTGGCATGCACGGACCCCCTGGATTTACAGGTCTCAGATACTTACAGTTCTAAGGCAATCAAAGTACATCTCTCTCTCATGCTGTGAGATTGGAATATCCTGGGTAAATTCATAGATAACCTAGTATTCCTATGGAACCTGTTTGTTTCAAAAGGGTGGGAGTGGTACAAACTCACTAGGTACCAAAATTGGAGGACTTCAGGCCCTACCACTGTGGCCCTAGGTAATTCACTTCACTTCTTCCTGAGTTGCTTCATTTGCAGAATGATGATAAGAGTATCTGTCGTGCACACCTCACAAGGTTGTAGCCAAGTTCCCACGGAATAGCGACTGTGTACACAAGGCCCCACAGAACTGTGAAGTTCTGTTATTTCAGACACCTCCCTTCCCGATTACAGAGGAGACGGAATTGCCTACCACTTCCTGGCAGCTAGAAGCAGTTACAATGTAAACGTATTATAATCATCCATCTTTTCTATAGTTTTGTTATATTTTTAAGACATTGTCCACTTGCCAAGTGAAAGGCACCTTCTCAAAAAGACTTTAGGATTCTGGTATGTAATTATTACTTCCTGGCAAGACGTGTAAGAGAGGAGGGATATTTACTAGTACCTGCCTTGGCCCATGGCTGGGCTCATCTTTCTCCTGCATTAGTCGCCATATTGAAGTGCAATTTATTTATTTTTTCATCTGCCTCTCCCGTGCCCAAATTTTTCATCTTTGTAGATGGGGATCATTTTGCCATTTGACAGCTTTTGCTGCTTTTTTAGTATGAGGTGATGTCTAGACAGATAACAGTTATGAAAAGTTTGGGAAATGATTGTCCTTGGTGGCCGATGGTAGAGTTGGTGTAGGAGAAAACATTCTTCGAGCTTTAAAAAAAAACATACAACTCGGAGTTCCTGTTGTGGTGCAGTGGTTAATGAATCTGACTAGGAACCATGAGGTTGCGGGTTCGATCCCTGGCCTTGCTCAGTGGGTTAAGGATCCTGTGTTGCGGTGAGCTGTGGTGTAGGTTGCAGATGTGGCTCGGATCTGGTGTTGCTGTGGCTCTGATGTAGGCCCGTGGCTACAGCTCCGATTCGACCCCTAGCCTGGGAACCTCCATATGCCACGGGAGTGGCCCAAGAAATGGCAAAAAGACAAAACAAACAAACAAACAACAACAACAAAAAAACCCATACAGCTCATTTGTCATTCATTCAAGATGGAAATTGAGTTCTTGGTGCAAATGACACCAAGGAAATGGAAATGAATGGTTGGGGTTTTATTAGGGATAGGCCAAAGCAAGCCTTGTCCACACTGCAATGGTGGTCATCAGTCATTCAAGAGGTTTTATTGATCCATTATAGTAATTATGTCTACATTCCAAAACTTCAGAAAACCTACTGATTAACTCCCAAACACCCTTAAACCTGATCCGTGACAACCACGGAGAAACTTGCTGGATTTTGGTCTCTGCTCATCAGTGCCGAATAGAAAAACAGATACAGAGTTGTGGGTGAAGGTGATAAAGACAGCTTTATTTCTTTGCTGGGCAAAAGAGGCCACAGCAGGCTAATGCCTTAAAGACTGTGCCTCCCTTTAGAGAGATTGGGAGGTAGTCTTATAGTTTGGGAGAGAAAAATAGGGCCATTGATAAGGATCAGGGTAAATGAGAGCTTGCATTGCATTTCAAAGCTGGTGTTTAGGTGGTCCCAGGATTGGTTCTGAAGATCCTTCTTTGAGAATGAAGAATGCTCCATCAGTTTCTTCCATTTGTTGGGGGTTTCCGTTCCGGGGAAGAACTCAAAGGGATTGTTCTGTACATTCCTTGAGGAGGAACCAGGACCTGGTCCCAAGGTTGCGCGATTGTCTCTTGACTGCTCCTCCCTGGTCTCTGCAACCCCTCCCTGCCCTGATGAGCAACCTTCTGACTCTGCTTTTTGGAACTCTGGGAGGGTCATGGAGGCTGAAGCCCATTCCTCAAAAACAAGAAATGGGGGGACACAGAAAAGCTTGTGTGCCCAGGAGCCCCACTTGGTTTCAAAACTATCTCCTTATTTTCAGTTTCTCACCTTTGCAAGGATCTTTCGCCTAGATGATAAAAGGCTGATCTTGGAGAAGACTTCAAGGAACAAGCCTGGAATGAGCTGCTTGAGATACCCGGGTTGGTCATGCTCCACTCAGGGTTTGTTGTATTGGTTAACACACAGGATGCTGAAGTGACCTTGCTCAGGGAAAGCAGCACCAGGGACAATCCCATTAGCCGTTCAATGGAAAAATGAGGACTATCCACTACCCTTGGTCATACTGTGCCATTATGGACCTTAAGGGTGATAGCTTTCAGCTAGAGATTTGGTATCCAAACCATTTTTTTGCCTGATGCCTTGCCATCCTTTCCTATTACTTTTGAGGGGCTTCAATTATTATGATTATTATTATGATTATTATTATTATTATTTTGCTTTTTAGGGCCACACCTGCAGCACATGGAGGGTCCCAGACTAGGGGTCGAATCAGAGCTGTAGCCATCGGCCTCCGCCACAGCGGAGCAACACCAGATCCGAGCCGCATCTGTAACCTCCACCACAGCTCACGGCAATGCTGGATCCTGAACCCACAGAGCGAGGCCAGGGATCAAGCCCGCAACCTCAGGGTTCCTAGTTGGATTTGTTTCCGCTACGCCACCACAGGAACTCCTTGAGGGGCTTCAATTAAAGGGAGCAGCATAATGGGGTTTTTACATAGCTGACCGGGAGCAGCAGGGTTTGTTGTATTGGTTAACACACAGGATGGACAGTGTTATGTAGACCCAGATTCCATTCTCGCTCTTCCACATCCTAGCAGTGAGACCTTGCTGAAGTGATTTACCCCTTCAAGTTTACTCAAGCCCAAATTTTTGCAGCGGTAAAATAGGAATAAAGATAATACCCATATGTCAGCCTTGTTCAGAGGACTACATTAGATAGGACATTTAAATCACTTAGCATAAGAGTTTCCTGATGGTCTGTGGGGTTAAGGATCCAGCATTGTCACTGCTGTGGTTTGGGTTGATGCTGTGGCATGGGTTTGATCCCTGGCCCAGGAACTTCCACATGCCATGGGAGTGGACAGTAAATAAAATTTTAGAATCCAGAGTTCCCATCATGGCTCAGTGATTAACGAATCCAACTAGGAACCATGAGGTTGTGGGTTCGATCCCTGGCCTTGCTCAATGGGCTAAGGATCTGGCATTGCCGTGAGCTGTGGTGTAGGTCGCAGACGCAGCTCAGATCCCACGTTGCTATGGCTGTGGTGTAGTCCGGCTGCTACAGCTCGGATTAGACCCCTAGCCTGGGAACCTCCATATGCCGCTAGTGCGGCCCTAGAAAAGACAGAAAGACAAAAAAAATTAAAATCCCTTAGCATAGTAATCACTTGATTTCTGCTGGTGGTTTAGTGTCATAGTTTCATTGCAGTTATTATAATAAGTAATAACTTCCTATCTTTGTGGCCACTGTGCAAGGTCTCTGGGAGGCTCTGGGCCACAGCTTAAGGAGAAGGCCAATTTCCTTCTGCCTTAGGTAATTTTTTTTCCAACTATGAAGACAAAGATCTTGAGCATGTCAGGCTGCATCTCTTCTTAATTCCCAAAGTGCAATCCATAAATGGTCTAGACCAGTGGTTTTCAAATTTTTTTGAACAGTACCTTGCCTCTTTTTCCCCCTGTTAAATTATATAAAAAGCCATAATATGTAAAACATGTAAAGTAGCATAGGTTTGGGGTTTTTTGTTTGTTTGTTTGTCCTTTTTAGGGCCACAGCAACAATGGATCCTTAACCCATAGATTGAGGCCAGGGATCAAACCAGCATCCTCATGGATACTAGTCAGATTCATTTCTGCTGTGCCACAATGGGAACTCCCTTTCACAGGTTCTTATATCAAATGAAACTAGTTGCTAATGATGATAATCTTTTGTTAGTATAATCTAACTTGTTTTTACATTTCATTTTCTACACAGTTAAAAAAATAAAAACTTCACATGGATATAGTGATGGATTACAGAGTTTGTCTTAATAACTGACCCAGCGCTTAAAAGAATAGTAATGGGGAGTTCCTGTTGTGGCTCTGCGGTAACGAACCTGACTAGTCCATGAGGATGCAGGTTCAATCCCTGGCCTCGCTCAGTGGGTTAAGGATCTGGTGTTGCCGTGAGCTGCAGTGTAGGTTGCAGACGCAGCTTGGATCTGGAGTGGCTGTGGCTGTGCTGTAGGCCAGCAGCTGCAGCTCCAATTCAGCCCTTAGCCTGGGAACTCTCATATGCAGTGGGTGAGGCCCTAAAAAAAGACAGAAAAAAAAGAATATTAATAGAAAAAATGTACATGGACTTGTATGAGCTATTTAATTTCCCTGAGCCTTGGATTCCCTATTTCTAGAATAGTACTGCTAGCTCAAAAGGTGATGAGGAAACATAAAACACTGCAGAATTTTGCAGGCTTTTCAGAATGTCTGGCACACCGTAAGCAATTAGTCGGTACTAACGGGCACTATCGTTATCACCACCGCCAGCAGCGTCTGCTTGAATTCCTTAAATCACGCAGCAGTAGAATTGCTCAGTATATTTCTTCCCTCCGTGCATCTTCCCTGTTTGGTGGGAAACACTTTCAAATGTATCTTACATTGTGAAATGCTTAATTTTAAATGTCCATCTCTGTCAAATACTAAATCTGGGTTCTCTAGTACACAGTCTGGAAACCGCTTGTCTAGATTTATGCTTAGATTTCTGCAAAACTCCTTGACTGGCAAATAGGAGTTCTTTGAGAGCCGGGGGCAGGGGTTATATTTTATTTATTTGTGCATTCCTTATAGTGCCTGGGACAGCAGATGTTCAAAAACTATGTCTTGGATTATATTCAAGTTCACATCTCTGCGTTCGAAAGGAACTTCCCATCGCCTCTAATCCCCTTCCCACATAACATTAAATTTTCCTCTTGGACTTTCTCCCTGTTTCCCCCAGTGTTGCTTTACGTTTTTAATTGTCTCCTGAATTGAGGATCGCAATGAGGGGCTCCTCAGCTTCTCAGCTAGAACATTCAGATTTTGAAGACCTTACTATCCACTAAAGAAGGAAAGCAAGAGTTCCCATCATGGTTCAGCTGATACAAACCCGACTATTATCCATGAAGATTCAGGTTCAATCATTGGCCTCGCTCAGTGAGTTAAGAATCCTGTGTTGCTGTGAGCTGTGGGGTAGGTTGCAGACGTGGCTCGGATCCCACAGCGTTGCTGTGCCTGTGGCGTAGGCTGGCAGCTGCAACTCCGATTCGACCCCTAGCCCGGGTACTTCCATATGCCATAGGTATGGCCCTAAAAAGCAAAAAAAAAAAAAAAAAAAAAAAAAAAGAGAGAGAGAGAGAGAGAGAGAGAGAGAGAAAGAAGAAGGAGAGCAAGTCACTCCTGTTCAACAGAGGTCACTGGCCCTCCTTCTCAAACCATAGTTTGGGGCCCTCACAAGAGTTTGCATTTTAGCATTAGTATCTCATAGGAGAAGCAAGAAGTATTTGGTTTTTAACAGCCACTTATTTTTATTTATTTATTTTTTTGCTGCCCCCATAGCATGCAAAAATTTCCAGGCCAGGGATCAAACCCATGCCACAGCAGTGACCTGAGCCACAGCAGCGACAATGCTGGATCCTTAACCACTAGGCCAGCTGTGGTGTAGGTCACAGACGCAGCTTGGATCTGGTGTTACTGTGGCTCTGGTGTAGGCCGGCAGCCATAGCTCCGATTCGACCCCTAGCCTGGGAACCTCCATGTGCCTTGGGTGCAGTCCTAAAAAGCAAAAGAAAAAAAGAAAAAGGAAAAAGGAGAAAAGAACCAGCATGGTGGGGTTTGGAAAAAAACAGTTCAATGTTAAAAAAGCATGTGCCAGGTAGAAATCAATGAAAAACAAAGCCAGCATAGGCAGGTTCCAGATCAAGAAAGCCCTTGAATAACATAAGAAGCCTGAAATGTATCATCTAAGTGATAATAATCTATTAGGAGATTCTAGCAGAATGGTGTGTTTTGGAAGTCCAGTAGAATGATTGGGTGACAGTTTTCCTAAGTTCTCCAGTGAGTAAGAGGTGATAAGGGCAGGGACTAGGACCAGGATTATAGAAGGGAAGCAGAAAAAGTGGATTCACAAGAGATATTTGGGAGATAAAATTGGTAGGATTTTTTTTTTTTTTTTTGTCTTTTGTCTTTTGTCTTTTGTTGTTGTTGTTGCTATTTCTTGGGCCGCTCCCGCGGCATATGGAGGTTCCCAGGCTAGGGGTCGAATCGGAGCTGTAGCCACCGGCCTACTCCAGAGCCACAGCAACTCGGGATCCGAGCCGCGTCTGCAACCTACACCACAGCTCACGGCAACGCCGGATCGTTAACCCACTGAGCAAGGGCAGGGACTGAACCCGCAACCTCATGGTTCCTAGTCGGATTCGTTAACCACTGCGCCACGACGGGAACTCCAGTAGGATTTTTTTGATTTGGCACACGAGGTCAGAAAAAGATGGATTACTCAGGAAAACTCTCACCTTAGGTGTCTAGCTTAGGGATCACAATAATTGATTCAACACATGAAGAGGGAGAGATTTAGGAGGAATTAGACTTGACATCGGTTTTGGATGTTTTAAGTTTGAGATATCCGGTGTCCCTTGGTCCAAACAAGTGGAGAAAATCATGAGACAATTGGAAATACGAGTTCTCGATAGAGATTTGGGATGTTTGTGTGTGTGTGTGTGTGTGTGTGTGTGTGTGTGTGTGTATACATATATATGAATGATGGATATACTGATGGTAGTTGAAACTGTGAGACTGGACGAGCTTACTCAAAAAAAAAAAAAAACCATGTAGAACAAAAAGAAGAGATCTGAGAATAGAACCCTGGTACAACACCAATATTTAACACATATTTCCTGAGCATCTATGCTAAGATAGGAGGGCTCTGACCTCCTGAATTTTACAACCTGGGTACACATGATACTGAATATCGAACTGTTTCTCAAAGTGCCAGGAGCTACCATGGAGGCTGCTGCACGGGATAAGGAAGAGGCTGGGCAGCTCCTTCATTCAGGCTAGAACAACTACAACACTTTCATTGCTACTGTGTGTGTGTGTGTGTGTGTGTGTGTGTGTGTGTGTATTTGTATGTGTTTCTTTTTTCATTGTAAGTGGTTTGAAAGGGGGTGGGCGAGGACCCTACTGTTAAAAAGGGAGATTTGGCAACCACTTCTCTCAATGACCCATTTAAATGCAATCAAAACATAAAATATGTGGGATGCATATGATGGCTCAAACACTACTTCTGGTGCAAAGGAAGGGATGAGTGTTAAAACACTGGTGATGATATATAGTCAGTGTTCAGTTTTATTTCATTCACTTCGACATCATTAAATCATCACATCCTGCTTAAATATGAACAAATAGGTGGGAAAATGGAATACGTACCTGTTAGGTGATGCCTGCCAGATGAGATATTGTGTACTGAGACAGGGCCAGATAATGTAGATTCGCCAATAGTATGCTCCTGAGCTTGGATATGACCAAATGAACAATTAGAAGCCATTGTTCTTCGGTGGGCTTCCACCATGCAGCCTTTGCGCTCATTGCACATGACCCATGAAGTGGACAATTCACCATTACTGAGTGGTGAAATTTCTACCAACTGAAATTTCTACTAGGTTTTTGGTCCATGTGCCTTCAGAAAACCTGGGGAAAGGATGATCTGTACGTGGGAGTAATGGCTTCTGTCTGTCCTCCATCTCCCTCCAATAATGAAGCCCCAAAGCTTCAATCAGGTTTATGCCGTCAGCAAAGGAAATCTGTTCCAGGAACTCAAGCATCTATGGATAATCCGTGTTAGAGTTTTCTGATGAGAATGGATTAGGAATGTTTGCATACTTAAAAAACTTAAAAATGAAGTACTTATTGCAAGTCATTGTTTGTATTTATTAAAACAAGGTATAATTGCTCCATTGAAAATAAAACAAGTGTGCTTCTTTATTAAATTGTTATCCCCACAGCGTTCAGGTTCCCCTCCATAGGTAGAAAACCTATGCGCTAGTCAATTTGGCTGTGAAATGAAATTCCATAGATTCAACATTGCCGCAGGAGCAGAGAGAACTTGAATGGAGCCGTGGGGGGTAAGGATGAGGGGAGGATCCACTCCCAGTGTTTGGAGAAGGGAGAAAACTTTTACTTCCTTGGGTTCGATAAACTTAGAACAAACAATTTTTGTATGACTCTCGACCAAATCAAATATCCAGGTAAGGCAGACTGCATTTGCTGTTGACTTGTCAATTCTTTAATAATCCACATTAGGTTAAGAGAAGACAGGTTACACACTTTAGAAAATTATTAGTGGTGCAGAATGTATTAGTTTGTAGTAGGCGATCAGAGCCCCCAAATCAAATCATTTAATATATTGGCTGGACGCAAACCTTCATGTTGCCTAGACACTTCTGCTTCTAGCCATATCATGTAAGAGACATATTAGGAGTACTTACTACTAAAAAACAGTAAGATCTGGGATAAAACATAGTTTTGATGCATGTCTGGGATCACAGAGAGTAGAAAGGGAATTCTAAAAACCATCTCGATTCCCCAAATTAAAAGGAATAAAGCACGAACTAAAATGAGACCCAGGAGTAAGAGCCATACTTAAGCCATACTTTCTTAAAACCAGACATATGGGAATTGTTCTGAGGGGAAATACCTATATATTCTATTATTATATATTATATAGGATGATTTTATTATCATATATGATATTATTATTATGTTATAGTAGTTTTGCCTTCAGTTCACTAAGACTTGGAAAACCAGCAAGGTTGGGGCAAAGGAAAGAGAGCTCATAGCCTAAGCCTCGCTCATTAAACCAAGACACAGTGATGGGACCATGATGGTCGCAGGTTAATAGTGTCCTTCCTTCTCAGGAGAAGCAGACAAGAATACTCTTGGAAAAACATCCTTAATTTAGGCCTGCAGTTTTACAGGAACTTGTAGATAAACACGTGTGAATGTTCAGAGATCAAAGAGCACCAGGCACTCGAAAAAAATAGCAAAAGTTAGCAGGAACAATAATGAACAGATTTATATTCCCAAGGACTTCAGATCTTCAGAATACTATGTACGAACATTAAAGATATATCACAAAAATAAACAAGCAACAAGAGACTCAAGAGTTACCTAGAAATTTTGAAAATCAAGCGGAACTTAATTATTAGAAATGAACAGTATATTTATTGAAATAAGAAATGCAGTGACGGGTTAAAACAATAGCTCAGGCCAGAGGTGAAGAGAGAATTGGCAAACTAGAAGAAAAACCTAGCATAATGTCTACAATAGAGCTAGAAATACTACGAGTTGGAAAATACTTTGAAAAATAGAGATGGAATACAGAATGCAAACAGTTAAGCGATATATGTTTAAAGCCCCAGAAGGAGAAAACAGAGGGAAATGAGGAGTGGCACTATTTATTGATAGAATCACTGAGAATTTTCCAGAATGCCTGAAAATATGAATCCCCACATTCAGAAAACACAGCATATACCAAACAAGATAAATGAAACAGAGACAGAGCTCCCCTATCTACCCCCCCAAAAAGGAGTTCTCTTGTGAGAACAGCAGGTTAACAATCCAGCATTGTCTTTGCAGCAGCTCAGGTCACCGTGCTGTGGTGCATGTTAGATCCCTGGCCCAGGAACTTCCACATGCTGCGGGAGCGAGCAAGAAAAAACAGAAAGAGAGAAAGAAATAAAGACAGAGATAGAAATAGAAAAATAGGAGCTCCCCTCTTGGGTCAGTGGTTAATGAACCCGACTAGTATCCAGGAGGATGTGGGTTTGATCCCTGGCCTCCCTCAGTGGGTTAAGGATCTGGCGTTGCTGTGAGCTGCAGTGTAGGTCACATATGCAGCTCTGATCTGGTCTTGCTGTGGCTGTGGTGTAGGCAGGCAGCTGTAGCTCCGATTCAGCCCCTAGCCTGGGAACCTCCATATGCCAAGGGTGTGGCCCTAAAAGACAAAAAAGAAAAGAAAAGAAAAAAATAATAATATAAATTAAATATTAGAAGTGAATGATCAAGAAAATTCTACATAGGAAAACTGAGAGTGAAATGTACATAGAGAAGAAAATATATAGTGTTCAATGCTTATAATAAAAAGGAAAGACTGAAAATTAACTGTATAGACATTTACCTTAAAAGACAATATAGAAAATAGAACTAATCTAAAAGAATGAAGAAAATAAAAATATGAGCAGAAATCAATGAGATAGAAAACAAACATGCAGTGAAAAGAATCCTTAAAATTAAACGTTGGTTCTTTGAAAAAAATAATAAAATGAAAACCTCTGGCAAGAAAAATAAGGTCACAGTTAATCAATATGAATAATTTTTAAAAGATATAAATACAGATGTAACATTAAAAATATGAGAATGTTATGAACACCTTTATGCCAATAAATTTTGATAGTGGAAAATTTTGTAGAAAATAGTTATTTTAAAAATGAATTCTGTAAAGTTTTACCAAAACTTCATAAAACAGGTTAGCCCAATCTTCATAGAAATTCTTTCAGAGAATAGAAAAGTGGGAGTACCCCTACACACAGAACTCAGTTTTTGAAATAAGGATAACTTTTAGGGAAAAAAAAAAGATAAAATGATAACAAAAGAAAATTATTGAGGGGCTCCCTTGTGGTGCAGTGGGTTAAGGATCTGGTGTCATCACTGCAGTGGCTCAGGCCACACTGTGGCATGGGTTCAAACCCTGGCCTAGGAACTTCCATATGTCATGGGCAGGGACAAAAAAAATTACTGCATAGTTTCATGAATATAGACATTCAAAGCCTAAACATAATGTTACAGAGATAAATTGAGCAGGATATAAAAAAGAAAAATCTGGATTTCCCATCATGGCTCAATGGAAACGACTCTGACTAGCATCCATGAGGAAGCAGGTTCGATGCCTGATCTCCCTCAGAGGGTTAAGGATCCAGCATTGCCATGAGCTGTGGTGTAGGTCTCAGATGTGGCTCAGATACTGCGTTGCTGTGTCTGTGATGTACGCCGGCCGCAACAGCTCTGATTCGACTCCTAGCCTGGGAACCTCCATATGCCGTTGGTACAGCCCTAAAAAGACAAAAAAAAAAAAAAAAAAAAAAAAAAGAAAGAAAGAAAGAAAGAAAAGAAAGAAAAGAAATCTCTATCATGACATGTTGAGTTAATTCCAGGAGTGAAACTCCAAGACACATACAAGCATACCTTGTTTTATTGCCTTCGCTTTTTTAATTGAAGATTGTGGCAGCCCTGCATCAAACAAGTCTATTGGCACCAATTTTCCAACAGCATTTGTACTGTCACGATATTTCCGATTTTTTCATTATTATTATATTTGCTATGGTGATCTGTGATTTGTGATCTTTGATGTTACTATTGTAATTGTTTTGGCATATTTTAGCAAGAAACTGGCCCACCCACGGCATATGGAAGTTCCCAGGCTAGGGGTCCAATTGGAGCTGTAGCTGCTGGCCTACACACAGACACAGCAACACCAGATCCAAGCCACATCTGCAACCTACACCACAGCTCAGGGCAATGCTGGATCCTTAACCCACTGAGTGAGGCCAAGTATTGAACCCGCATCCTCATGGATGCTCGTCAGATTTGTTACCTCTGAGCCACGATGGGAACTCCAAGAAACTCTTTAAATTAAGGAATGTACAAGTGGGAAATACAGCCAATATTTTATAATAACTAACAATAAATGCAATATAACCTTTAAAAATTGGGAACCACTATATTGTATACCTGAAACTTATGTAATATTGTGCATCAATTATAGTTCAAAATAAAGGAAAGATTAATGTCTGTACATTTTTTTGTAGACATATGCTATTGCACACTTAATAGACTATTGTATGGTGTAAAGTAAACATAACTTTTATATGCACTGGGAAACCAAAAAGTTCATGCGACTCACATTATTGAGATAGTCACTTTATTGTATTGCTCTGGACCAAGCTTGTGATATCTCCAAGGTATGCTTGTATAAATGTAATTTACCATATTAATTGATTCAAGGAGAAAAAAAACATATGCTCCTCTCAGTAGAGAGATTTTCACACAATAATACATGGATAACTGCCTGACAATTAATTTGATTTCCCAGAGGTTGAAACATTCTTAAAGCAATAAGCAATACATTTTATGTCTCAGATTTCAGTTTGGTTACTTCCTGTTAACATGCAGATATTGTGAATTATATTTTATTTAAAAACAAAATGTAATTTCCTGATACAAAATAGCATATCTTCACTGTAGAAAATAGAAAAATACAAAGAAGAATAAGAATATGAATAAGAATCCCTAACATTTTGGTGCATGTTCTTCCAAATTTTTTGTATGTGTGTCCATTTATGTAATTTACATGAATGTAATCATACTGTGCATACTACTCTGTTATAACCTCCTATTTGCATTTATCAATGTCAAATATTTTGCAGCGCACAACCGTGATAACTTTTAACATTATCATATAATGGTTTAGGTTGTTTTCAATATAAGTTCTCATAAATAATGCTGTAATTATCATTCTTTTTTTTTTTTTTGGTCTTTTTATGGCCATACCTGTGGCATATGGAAGTGCCCAGGCTAGGGGTCAAATCGGAGCTGCAGCTACCAGCCTATGCCACAGCTACAGCAATGCAGGATCGGAGCCGCATCTGCGACCTACACCACAGCTCACAGCAACACTGGATCCTTCACTCACTGAGCGAGGCCAGGGATCGAACCTGCATCCCATGGATATTAGTCAGATTCTTTTTCTGCTGAGCCACAGTGGGAACAAACTCCCTGTAATTAACATTCTTATAGCTGAGGCTTTATACTTATCCTATCTCTGATTTTCCTTAAGATACATAACTACATGGGCAATTGCTGACTTAAAGAACATGCACCTGGAGTTCCCATCATGCCACAGCAGAAATGAATCTGACTGGGAACCATGAGTTTTCGGGTTCGATCCCTGGCCTCGCTCAGTGGGTTAAGGATCCGGCGTTGCCGTGAGCTGTGGTGTAGGTCGCAGACGTGGCTGGGAGGCTGGGATCCCACGTTGCTGTGTCTGTGGTGTAGGACGGCAGCTGTAGCTCTGATTGGACCCCCTAGCCTGGGAATCTCCATATGCTGCAAGTGCAGCCTTAAAAAGCAAAAAAAAAAAAAAAAAAAAAAAAAAAAAAAAAAAAAAAAAGGAATGTGCGCCTTTTGTAAAGATTCAAGAAATTACCCAGACACATATCCCAGTACATGTATTAACTTATGGTGAAGGTAGCATCTCAAATCAGTTTTTGGAGATAATTGACTAATAATTTTGGAAAAGTCAAATCTGTTGCACACAAAGCACCAGAATAAATGCCAGGTATAATAAAGTTTTAAATGTAAGCACTAAAACCTGCAAAAGTCCTAGAATAGAGGGTAGGGATGTTCTCCTAAATGTGAAGTAGGCACTGACTACTGTTCTAAAAATCTGAAAGCATAAAGAAAAATACTGCTGTATTGGACCACATTCTGAACTTTTTGTGCAAAAATATATCATGAAAAAATTGGTAGACAGATGCCACTTTGGGGAAAACATTTACAACACAGACATAAGAAAAGCTTAATTCATTATAAAGAGCTGGAAGCTATATTGTGTGCATGCCTATGTGTATGTAAATATAAACACACGTAATTACTTGGGTCTTTTTCAAGAAAGAGAGGTCAAAGCATTTTTTTTTTTTTGGCCTTTTTCAGGCTGGGAACTGGAAAACAGATTTTTCTGAGACTATGTGGAAATTACAAGGGGGTTTTGAGTCTGAGGCTCAGAAGCCATGAAACACAGCAATTTCACCCTGCTCTACTTGAAGCCCAGATAAAAGGCACATTCCTTTTATCATCACGCTGAGATGCAGCTCGAGACTTGAGCTAGGGAAAAAAAATAAGTGGGCTATGAAAATCTGGGATGGCTATTACAAATGCTAATAACTTGGAGTTCCCTGGTGGCTCAGAGGGTTAAGGATCTGGCATGATCATTTGTGGCTCAGGTCACTGCTGTGGTGCAGGTTTGATCCTTGGCGCTGGGAACTTCTGCATGCTGTGGGTATGGCTAAATATAAATAAATAAATTAATTAATTAAATACTGATAATTACATTAATCTAGTCCAAGCTGAAATGATTAATAAGACAGTGCCACCTGTATGTGATTGGTATGACTAAAGTCTTTATACATCGCAGTAAAGAAATTTTATACTTTAAGACACCCTGGGGGAGAGAGGAAAGGAGAGGAAAGAGATGGAGAGAGCAGAGTTAAACTATGAACCTAGGGGTTTCTGTTTCCTAGACGTAATAAGGGCAAAATATTATCCCAACAGCAAATGTGGCCGAGAAATCATTAGTTATAGAATTGTCTTAGACACATTTTCCTAGCAACTACTAATCTTTACTAACCTTCACCTCCTAATAAAGGAGGCTTAGTGTTGGTCTTCAGAAATGTTTTATTGGCAGCCATGTAATCTGGCTAGAACGTCTTATAGCAATCATAAAGCATGCCTTGACTGGTAGTCATGATCACAAAGATAGAATAGCTTTCGGGCACTAAAAGGAACACAGTGAACTCCCTGAAATTAGCCATCACCATTCTCTTCCTCAATGTGAAACTGACTTTCCCTAGGTTCCAACTCCTTGTGACCTCCAGGTTAGACAAGTAGGAAAACAGAGGGGACTGGGAAATGTGGAAGGATCTCCATTATCTGTGTGGATAACCATGGATGGCCTTTTCCATGGTTCTTTTTCATTATCAATCTTTCAAAATAACCATAATGAAAGATGTTAGGGTGAGTCACGGGGCTATTCAAAGGTTATTAAAATCTGCTGCCTTCCCTGGGTGTCTCATCTTCTATCCAGCTCTAGCATTTTGTGTGTTGAAAAGAACATTGCCTGAAGGGGAAACACTTGGACAAACAGTACGCTTGGAAACAATCCAACTAAAAACTTTGAGGCATGTTCCTGACCCAAATAGGAACATATCCTATTGTCTTTTTGCCCCAGTTTTGCTTGATTTGTAATATCTAAAGAGTTGCAGTTTTGAATAAGTTGCGGTCCGATTGATACCAACCTAGAATGTAAATGTGATGTGGCAATTTACAAATTAGACAGGTCTAGTAGTTATGAAAAGTACAAAACAGAGAATCTTTGCGACTATTTAAAACCATCAGCCAGGGCAGAATCTAACATAGTACACTGAACCTAGGACACATGTAGTAAACATTTTTGTTAAATTGAACTGAAGGATTTCATAAAGCAGCCTTCTCTCTTACTGCCGCCCTAAAAAAAAAAAATCTTCAATGGCTTCCTAATGATAAGAAATCCAAGTTCAAAATCTCCTACCCATTCTGTCCCCAGCTGTAGTCACCAACTTTATTTTATCCTACTTACTATCATATCTGCTTCATCACTTGCAAAACCTTGTGTATCCGTGCAACAAGGGGCATGCTCTCACCTCAACTTAACCAAACACTTCACTCTCTTCCATTTACAGTATGGATTTCACATCTCCCACTTACTCTGCCCTGAAACTCTAGCTCCAACGTACGTATCCCCATTTTTCTCTTTTGTCTTCCCCTCTATTTGTTTCTTATCAAGTACTTTCTTTATTAGTTTCTTCAAATATCAGATTTGTCCATCTTTTTTCCTCAACCAGATTTTTGACTCCTAGAAGTGAAGGTCTCCTAGCCCATATCTCTTTGTCTACCTTACCTCTGGGTTCTTAGCCTAAGAAGTGGACCCCTTAAGACTCTGTGGGTGGAGTTCTATTGCAGTGTCATACATTTCTTTGTAATTCTCTATGGCTTCTTAAGTCTTTAAATTCGTCATTGAAGTAGAAGGTGCATCCAGAAAAGTACACAAATCATAAGTGTACAGCTCCGTGAATTTTTACAAAGTGAACATAACTGTATAATTAGCACCCAGAATAGGAAATAAGCATATTACATACACTCTAGAAGGCCCCTTGTGCCCTCTTCCAGTAAGAACTCCCAAGGGTAACACTGTCCTGACTCTGAGACCTTGGATTAGTTTTATCTATTTTTTTTTTTTGTCTTTTCAGGACCACACCCACAGTCATTTGGAGGTTCCCAGGCTAGGGGTCGAATTGGAGCCACAGCTGCTGGCCTACGCTACAGCCACAGCGACACTGGATCCGAGCTGTGTCTATGACCTACACCACAGCTCATGGCAATGACAGATCCTTAACTCGCTGAGGGAGGCCAAGGATGGAACCTGTGTCCTCGTGGATACTAGTCAGATTTGTTTCTGCTGAACCACGATGGGAACTCCAGTTTTATCTGTTCTTAAACTTTAAAAAGTACGAATCACTGTTGACGAGTTTAAAAACACTATTCTGAGAAGGTCACCCCCCTTGCACATACAAACACACAAAGGTGCAGAACCCCTGGACAGCTCTAGGATTTCTAAGAGTCTGATTCTTCACATAAAATGAGGGAAAATTTGCAGAGCTAATTGCAAGAGTAAAGTGACTCAGAATCTGATAATGCTGAAAATAGACAGGCAGTGCCAAAGGTTTGCAGAGATTGAGTCATCGTTAGTCAGTTCTTGCTGGGAGGGCAGGGTGGGGAGAGTACTTTTTGATTGAGCAAAGTGAGCTTTAACTGTTTTATCATCTATTGCTCATGGCTTTGGGGTTTTCTTTTTCAAAATAATTTTAAGAATAGTCACCTGCTTTGTGAACTAAACTGTCACATCATCCAGCACGGGGGCTTGCATGTAAAAGGAGCTCAGTAAGTATCTGATGATTCATTTGCTGCTTCAGTTGGCCACCTTGAAACAAAATGTCAGCTGGGAGTACCCCCTGTGGCACAGTGGGTTAAGGACCTTGGCATTGGATTGGATCCCTGTCCCAAGAACTTCCATATCCCACAGGTACAGCTAATTAATTCTTTCCAAAAGGTACATCTTATCTAATTGGCAGTTTTTTAAAATGGAATATTTTTTGCTTAGTGTCTGTTGTAAGGAGATATATTTGCACTAAGGGTGAACAACACTGTACAGATTTCCAAGTGTCGCAGAGACTGACCTACCTAATTCTGTTCTTTTTGCCTAGCATTTTGTTGTCATAAATATCTTCTATTCACTAATGTCATTTTTGAGTGCTTACTATGCACACAACCCTGCATTCAAGGGCTGTAGCCAATGAAACAGAAATATGCTGATCACAGTCATCCAGTAATTGAATAACTAGTTTGGGAAACAAGATATAATAATGAAAAAGAGCTAAAAAAGAATGCGAGGCTGACTAAGTGACAATATAAATAATAACAATAACAAATGGTAAATAAAGTAAAAATTATTGACTATAACCTCTCTGGGGAGGTTAGAGAAGGCCTCGGATACAGAGCATCACCATTAGAGCTGATTCAGAATTTCTATATTGGCAAGATTCAGGGGATGCCAATCTGATTGGAAGGGAGGGCTGTGAGCCACAGGAAAAGATACAAACGATTACATTTAGAATGGATAAGCAGGAGTTCCCCTTGTGGCGCAGCGGAAACAAATCTGACTAGGAACCATGAGGTTGCAGGTTCCATCCCTGGCCTTGCTCAGTGGGTTAAGGATCCGGCGTTGCCATGAGCTGTGGTGTAGGTTGCAGACACAGCTCGGATCCCACGTTGCTGTGGCTCCGGCATAGGCCGGCAGCTATAGCTCCAATTCGACCCCTACCCTGGGAACCTCCATATGCCATGAAAGCAGCCCAAGAAATGGCAAAAAGACAAAAAAAAAAAAAAAAAGCACAGGGAACTATATCAAATCTCTTATGATAGAACATGATAGAAGATAGTATGAGGAAAAGAATACATATATATAAATATATATGTAAATAAAGCTAAGTTACTGCTGTACAGCAGAAATTGACACCACATTGACAATTAACTAATAACAATTTTTTTTAAAAAAAAGGGAGAGCTGAATGACTTGTCTTGAAGCTGCATTTACATTATCAAATGCATTGTTCTTATATGGATTATATGTTTTGTTTGTTTGTTTTTTGTCTTTTTGCCTTTTCTTGAGCTGCTCCCACAGCATATGGAGGTTCCCAGGCTAGGGGTCGAATCGGAGCTGTAGCCACCGGCCTACGCCACAGCCACAGCCACAGCAAGGCATGATCCAAGCCACACCTGTGACCCACACCACAGCTCACAGCAACGCCAGATCCTGAACCCACTGAGCAAGGCCAGGGATCGAACCTGCAACCTCATGGTTCCTAGTCGGATTCGTTAACCACTGAGCCACGACAGGAACTCCTGGATTATATGTTTATTTCTGTCAGATCTTAACAAATCTATGGGGCCTGGCTTAGTGAAGAAAAAGTCTTCTGGGTTGAGGACTAAGAATCTGCTGTGTGTATAACTTCCTTTGTGGAGGATATGATGTGTAAGACAAGGTTCCTATTCTCAAGAAAGTTGCAACAAATATGGAGAGGCATGATTTACATGCATAGAAATTACAGAAACACAGGACTGCCTGTTGTGGCTCAGCAAGTTAAGAATGCAGCATAGTGTCCCTGAGGATGTGGGTTCCATCCATGGCCTCACTCAGTGGGTTAAGGATCTGGCATTGTCGCAAGCTGCAGTGTAGGTTGCAGATGTGGATCAGATCTGGCATTGCTGTTTCTGTGGCGTGGTCTCTAGCTGCAGCTCCAATTTGACCCCTAGCCCTGGAACTTCCAAGTGCTGCAGGTGTGGCCATAAAAGGGAAAAGAAATTATAAAAACATAAATATGAATTTCATTACAAATAGAAATAATTTTAAAATAAGTGTCATGTTCAGGCAATAAGTGATCAAAAGAGAGAGTGCTCAGCTTTGGCCTTGGTGGTCAGGTGAAACTTGAGCTACGCCTTGACAGAGACCTGGAAATTGGATAGGCAGAAAGAAGAGGCAGCCTGGGTAGAACTACATGGATTTGCCTTCCCTGACTTCTTGGTCAGCATCGAACTCTTCCTGTCACTCACCTTTGGAATGACATCATTTTAGAAACCTTCAGTGAGTGGATAAGCAGTGAGGTCCTGCTGTATAGCACAGGGAACTATATCTAGTCACTTGTGATGGAACATGATGGAGGATAATGTGAGAAAAAGAATATATATATATGTATAACTGGGTCACTTTGCAATACAGCGGAAATTGACAGAACATTGTAGAGCGACTATTATAAAAAAAATCTTAAAAAAAAAAAGAAATCTTCAGTGAAATAGTCCCTTGAATTCTTTCTCAACTGTAAAGCCTATTTCCCCAACCAGCGTGTTAAATGATTATTTAGCTTTAAGAGGTGGTGGTGGACCGTATCTTACCGTCCCGAAATAGTTAACAGGGCTTCTATAGGTATCTCACTGCCAGGAGTTCAGGCACTGGGCCACAGACTTTAGATAAGAGAATGCCTTTGTGCTGGAGTGCACTTAATGAGAGAGAGAGAGAGAGAGCGCACCTCTGTCCAGACACATTTGATGAATTCACTCAATTTGGGAAAACCCAAGCCAGTGCACAGACTTTGAGGAAGAAAAAGCTCCCTTTACCTTCTTCATTCCAAGGTTGTGAATTCATTCTTGTGAGGCCTGGAGAAGGGAGAGTGGAAAGAGGAGGAGGAGTGGAGAGGGGGGTGGATGCAGAGTTTCTGACCTGAATTCCACAACAGAGGAATGTGTGAACAGCGCAAGGCGCAGGTACAGGCTAGTGCTCTCACATACCTGGGGAAAGCAGTTTTTATCCAACTCCCATTACTCCATGGGCAGTTGACAGTTGGCTCTGGAGAGTTCACACGACTATTAATATTTTCTGCTTTTTCCTTAGACTTTGGGGAATGAGCGAGGGGCACCCTGAGAAAGGAGGAGAGACAGATAACACTTGAAAACACTTCAAAGGGTATCCAGAAGGACAGTATGAATGGTTTCAGACCGGTTAAAGCTGTCCTGGGTCAGCCGTGTTTAAATGAGGAAGACAAGGACTGCAAACTGTTTGTTCTGCTTCATCATAAAACGGCAACGTGGTTAACTGCAAGAAGAAAAAAAAAGGAGGTCAGACCATCCTCTTACAGAATCCTTTGGAAAAGCTAGTTAAGTGTATTTTGGATGGCCTTGGTGAAGGATTCTTGGGGCAGCAGTTATGTTCAAAAAATGCAAAATATATGCTGGGACAAGCATCATGCATTTGTTCAAATGGCCATGCAAACTCTAAGGGCAAATATCAAATATAATTCAGGGCACCTAAAAAGGTGAAGGGGATGTGGGGTTGTCCTTAATCAGACTAACGGGATAAAGCAAAGCTGAGTCATTTTTGTTTTATCAGGTTTAATGCACTCTAGATAATGGGTGAAGGAAAAACATGAGCTACCTACAGTTAGAGTATCCGCTCGTGAGTTTTCTATCATACTTTTCCTTTGAGATTGTTGAATACTGTCGGCTGGCTTTGGCTTCTTCCCTAAAGAATGATCCTTTTTACTGAGGGGGCACATCTCATAGCGCACACAGGATCTGCTGTTGTGGAGGACAGCCTCCCTTAACCCCTAAACTGATACATTCTTCTCTTTTTAAACTGTGAGTCAGAATCTGATGTTCCAGAGGTAGCATATGGAAGGCCGTGCAGTAACACAGGTTTAGCCTTTGATGAAGAGCTGTTTATAAACTTTGCAGGGAAGGGTATTCTTGTCCTTGTTTTATTTTTCTGGAATGCCCTAAGAGACAAAGGCAAGCAGTTGTAAATGGCTGAGGTGGGGATGGGATGGTGATGATTCCAATATAAAAACATGCTTCCTCGGAAATCTGCGTAGATATGCCTTCCTAAAGAAAGTGGTGAATGGCCAAATAGAACCCCAGAACCTCTATGCACATATGGATCGTGTTTAGTGTCAATTCTTTATTGCGTAATAAGACATACTTGATAAAGTATACCAAACTTAACCGTTCAGTTCAATCTATAAAACAACTGTTTAGGTGAAGGTATAGAACATTTGCAAATTGCACCAGGCTCCTTTCTATCCAAGCTCTATCATCATAGATTAGTTTTGACTTCCCAAAGAAAGTGATGAATGGCTACATAGAACCACAGAACCTCTATTCATATATGGGTCATGTTTCCTGTCAGTTCTTTATTGAGTAAAATACACATTTGATAAAGTCTACAGAATTTAACTGTTCAGTTCAATCTATAAAACAACTTCTTAGGTGAAGATATAGAACATGTGCAGAATTGCACCGGACTCCTTTCTGTCTAACCTCTATCACCATAGATTAGTTTTGACATCATACGGTGTGCGTTCTTTTATGTCTAGTTTTTTTGTCACATCGGGTCTGTGAGATTCATTCGTGTCATTGTAAGTAGCATTTACTATTAGTGAACAGTTCAGTAATTCTGCATGTAGATAATAAATGCCTTTCCTATACCAGACATTGTGCTAGGTTCTAGGAATCCATAGCCCACTTATATGTGGTCCCCGCCTTCAAGGGACTCATAGCTTTAGAAGGTAAGATGGACAGGTTCAAAATAATAATATAGTCACACCCACTTTCTTATGACTAGTGTTCATAAGGGTTGCCTTTTTCATCCTTTTTCTTTCAACCTTTCCAGGTCTTTATAGTTATTTGATAACATTACATTCATTTATTTAAAGTTGCAACTCAATAATATTTAGTATATTCACAGACATGTGCAGTCATCACCAGAACAAATTTTAGAATATTTTCCCCATCCCGAAAAGAAACCTGCACTCATGAGCAGTCACCGCCCCCCCCATAAGCTCATCTGCCCAAATCCTAGGAAACCACTAATTTACTTTCCATCTCTAGAAATGTTGGACGTTTCCTATAAATGTAATCATATAGTATGTGGTATTTATAACACTTCTTTCACTTAGCATACGATTTTCAAAGTTCATTAATTTGTAGTGTGTAGCTGTACTCCATTCTTTTTTTTTTTGTCTTTTTGCCATTTCTTGGGCCGCTCCCGCGGCGTATGGAGGTTCCCAGGCTAGAGGTCGAATCGGAGCTGTAGCTGCCAGCCTACGCCAGAGCCACAGCAACGCAGGATCCGAGCCGCGTCTGTGACCTACACCACAGCTCACAGCAACGCCGGAACCTTGACCCACTGAGCAAGGGCAGGGATCGAACCTGCAACCTCATGGTTCCTAGTCGGATTCGTTAACCACTGCGCCACGACGGGAACTCCTCCATTCTTTTTTATGGTTGAATAATATTCCATTGTTTGGGTATACCATGTTTGGTTATCCATTTAACAGTTCAAAGACATTTGGATTTTTTTGCTACCTTTTGACTATTAGGAATCATGTTTTTAGGAACATTCATGTACAAGTTTTTGTGTAGACGTGTTTTAATTTCTCTTGAGTATATACCTAGGAGTGGAATTGATGGGCCAAAGGATAACTCTACACAAACTTTTTAAGGAACTGCCAGACTGTTTTCCAAAGTGACTGCACCATTTTGCATTCCTACCCACAGTGTATGACGGTTCCAACTTTTTAATCCTTGTCAGCACTTGTTATTATCTTTCTGATTATAGGCATCCTAGCAGGTGTGAGATAGAATCTCATTGTGGTTTTGTTTTCCTTTTCCTTAACAGCTAATGATGTTGAGGATCTCTTCATACACTTATTTGTATATTTTTGTTGGAGAAGTGTCTATTCAGATCATCTGTCCTTTTTTGGGGGTGGACATCCCATGGATCAGATCTGAGCCACAGTTGCCACCTAGGCCACAGCTGTGGCAATGCTGGACCCTTAACCCACTGTGTAAGGCTGGGGATGAAACCTGCATCCCAGTGTTCCAGAGTCACTGCTGATATCATTGTGCCACAGTAAGAACACCTCATTTGTCCAATATTAATTGCTTTTCTTTTTATTATTGAATTGCAGGAGTTCTTTACATATTCTAGGTACAATTTTTTTTTTTTTTTTTTTTTTTTGCTTTTTAGGGCTACGCCTGCGGCATATGGAGGTTCCCAGTCTAGGGATCAAATCAGAGCTGTAGCTGCTGGCCTACGCCACAGCCACAGCCACAGCAACACAGCATCCGAGCCGCATCTGTGACCTACACCACAGCTCCCAGCTGGATTCTTAACCCACCGAGCAAGGCCAGGAATCCAGCCTGCCTCCTCATGGATGCTAGTCAGATTCGTTCACTGCTGAGCCATAGCAGGAACTCCTAGGTACAAATTCTTTATCAGGTATATGAATGTCTCTGATTCTTTCATTGTCTTTTCAATTTCTTGATAATGTCTTTTGAGCACAAAAGCTTTTAATTTTGATGAAGTCCCCTCTATTTTTTCCCTCTCTTTTAGAGATATATATATCTCCATATATATATATGGAGTCATTGCCAAATTCAAAGGTTTATCCCTCTTTCCTTCTAAAAGTTTTGTACTTTTAGCTTTACATTTGGGACTTTGATCCATTTTGAATTAACTTTTGTCTGTGATGTGAGGTAAGGCTCAAACTTCATTCTCTTGCATGTGGATGTCCCAGGACCATTTGTTGAAAAGACTTCATCCTCCTTAAATGATTTTTGGCACCCTTGTCAAAAGTCAATTGATCAAGATATGGAGGCTTATTTCTCAGTGAAGTCCTGATTCTATTCTATCAATCTATACGTCTATCCTTACACCAGCCTTATATGGTCTTAAATACTGTTGCTTTGTAGTAAGTTTTGAAATCAGGAAGGATGAATCCTCCATCCAATTTTGACCTTATTTTTCAAAATTGTCTTGGGAATTTAGGATTCTTACAAGTCCTATAGATTTTATAATTGGCTCATCAATTTTTACAAAGAACCAACAAAGATTCTGATGGGAATTGCATCCAATTTGTGGGCCTATTTTGGGAGTATTGCCACTTAAAATATTGTCTTCTGATGAATTAACATGGATGTTTTCCCATTTATTTAGATTTTCTTTAATTTCTTTCAAAAATGTTTTATAAATTTCAGAGTATAAATTTTGCACTTTTATTAAATCAATTCTTATGTATTTTATTCTTTCCAATCCTATTGTAAATAGAATTGTTTTCTTAATTTTATTTTCAAATTGTTCATTGCCGGTGTGTAGAAATACAGTTGATTTTTTTAATATAGATCTTGTATCCTGCAACTTCACTGAACTCTTTTAGTAGTTCTAATATTTTCTCTTTCGTTAATTCTAAAGGATTGCTTAGGATTTTCTATATATAAGATTGTGTCATCTGCAAAGAGAGATGGTATTTAGTTTGTTTCTTCTTTTACAATTTGGATGACCATTTCTTTTTCTTGCCTAATTGCTCTGGCTATAATTTTCAGTACAATATTGAATAAAAGTGGTGAGAACAGACGCCTTCATTGTATTCCTGTTCTTAGGGTGAGTCTTTCACCAGTAAGTATGATGTTAGCTGTGGATTTTTTGTAGATGTCCTTTATCAGGTTTAGAAAATTACCCTTTCTTCCTGGTTTGTTGAATTTTTTATCATTAAATGGTGTTGGATTCTGTCAAATGCTTTTTCTATGTCTACAAAGATGATCGTGTGATATAGTGTACTGCATTAATTTATTTTATTTGGTTTTCTCTTCCTTTTCCAATACCTTAAAATGTAAAGTTAGTTTATTCATATTAGATCTTTCTTCTTTCTTCAAATTGGCATTTACAACCATAAATTTCTCTTTAAGCAATGCTCGAGGTGCATCCCATAGTTTTCATATGTTTCATCTTCATTTTTATTTACCTCAGAGTATTTTTGGATTTCCCTTTGATTTCTTCTTTGACCCTTTGATTATTTAGCAATATGTGATTTAATTTCCACATGTTTGTGATTTGCCCAAATATTTCCCACCCATTGATTTCTAATTTCACTGCTTTGTGGTGAAAAAAAAAATAGTTTGTATTATTTCTATCATTTTTCACTTATTCAAGATTCCTTTATGGTCTGTCCTGGAAAATGTTTCATATGCACTTGAGAAGAATGTATGTTATACTGTTGTTTGTTTAGTGGAGTGTTCTGAAGATATCTTTCAGGTCTATTTAGTTTATAGTGCAGCTTAACACTTGTTGATTTTCTGGTACTTATTTTCACTATTGAAAGTGAGTAACTTGGAGTACCCGTTGTGGCACAGCGGAAATGAATCCTATTAGGAACCATGAGGTTCGATCCCTGGCCTTACTCAGTGGGTTAAGGATCTGATGTGGTGAGCTGTGGTGTAGGTCGCCGATGTGGCTTGGATCTGGCATTGCTGTGACTCTGGCATGGGCTGGCAGCTGTGGCTCCGATTCAACCCCTAGCCTGGGAACCTCCATATGCTGAGGGTGTGGCCCTAAAAGAACAAAAGGCCAAAAAAAAAAAAAAAAAAAAAGAAAAGAAAGTGAGTAACTTAAGTCTCCAACTATACTGTTGAATGTCTATTTCTCCATTTCTGTCAGGTTTTGCTTCATGTAATTTGGTGCACAGTTGTTAAGTGCATATATGTTTATAATTGTTATATCTTCTGGGGGAGTGACATTTTTGTTCTTATGAAATGTCCCTCTTTGTCTCTAGCAACACTTTTTGTTATAAAGTCTGTTTTGTCTTATTATGTCTTTATTTAAAGTATGACTCTTTATGCTAAAATTATGAGTCTTTGGTTGAGCCAGATAGGTCTTGCTTTTTATTCTTTTGACAATCTATACCTTTAAATTGGATCATTCCATCCATTTACTTTAAATGTAATCAATAGTATGGTTGTGCTTAGGTCTACTTAGTTGCTATTTGTTTTCTATTTGCCTTCCTCTGCTCTTTGTTCCTTTGTTCTTCTTTTGCTGCCTTCTTTTGAATTAATCAGAGATGTTTTTCAATTTTGTTTTGTTTTGCATTCCATTTTATCTTCTCACAATATTGGCTTTTTAGTTATGTCTTTTGGCTATTGGTTTTTTTAGGGGGAGGTTGTTCATAGCGGTTGCACTAAGGATTACAGTTAATCACAATATGCATGTTCATGGGTATAGAGGTGGAGAATAATCTAGAATGTTTGGATACTGAGATGTTCTTTGAACCTGGATCTTAGAGATCAACAGAGGGGCTATCATAACCATTAATCAGACTAGAGTGATGATAATATTCCATTTATCAATTACTTATTATTTGCTAGGCACTGTGGTGGCTGCTTTGTACACATCAAACTAAATCATTTAATCCTTACAACCACCTAATGGGAGTAGATGTGAGAAAACTGACGCAGTAACTTTCTAAAGGTCACCTAGTTAGTAAGGAGCAGATCCAGGATTAAAGCCCTGGCAGACATAGTGGAGATGAAAGGGAAATTAGATATTATTGTTGGAGTACATTTGAAGATTTCTGAGCAGAGGTGAGATCTGAGCAGACTTGTATTTTAGCAAAATAACTCTGGCTGCTGTATTGGAAATGAATTGGAAGGTGCCAAAACCAGGGCTGAGAAACCAGCGACACCAGTATTGTTACAGTGTGGGTGAGAAATGACGAGGGCCTCAAATTAGACAGTAACTCTGGAGGTGGGAAGGGAAATTCAAATTCAAGAGAAAAAGAGAAATGTAGACATTCGAATCAGTACCACCTGATGTTGCCTTAGTCATGCGGAGCGAGAAAGAGGAAAATCAGCAATGAAATGTCCCTCCCCTACTTTATGCCTTTTACTGTGTGAAGCTGAGGAAGAAAGAGTGGGTGATCATATCGGTTATTAATAACAATGTCATCAATTGCATACGATGACATATATATGTTAAACTGTATGCTAATGCTATTGTCATTAATAACATTATTGCTGTTGTGGCTAATGATGCCCTTGCTACAAATAACTTTTTAAATGAAGACGACAATGGTTAACATTTACTAAGTGCTAGGAAATGTAATTATTTTCTTTACATACACTACCTCATTTAATTCCCATCACAGCCTGTGAGTTAGGTACTGTTCTTCTCATCTTGCAGGTATGGGGGTGAGGCTACAATGAGGTTAAGTAACTGCCCAAAGTCACACAAGCTAGTCAATAGTGTAGCCAAATCTAGTCTGAAGGTGTAGCTCTCTTTTGTTTACCTGTATACTAGTGTCTGTTTTGTTTTTAAATTAATTTGTTTTCAACATGTAAAGAGAAAGACGATTCACATTTTTAAAAAGATACAGATTTTTTTTCAACTTCCTTTAAAATATATGCTAAAATTTAGCTACTCTTGGCATTCTTTCCCACTATTCGGCTGGACTTAGGAGGTTCTGCTTTAGACAGAGCATTGGCTCTCATAGACCTCAATACTTACCCAGCCTGTTTAGCTCATTTGTATTATCTGACTGTCCTTGTAGGGATGTGAGTGACAACCCTTAAGGTATAAGATATACCTACAGTTCTCAGGGAATTTCGGAAGAAGACAAACATAGGTAAAACAATCATAAATAATACAACTTACAATTGAATAACACGCTTATAGTCGAAGGCACATTTTAAAGGTATAATTTTGAACTGGACGTATTTTTTTTTTTTTGACTGCACCCATGGCATGCAAAAGTTCCCGGGCCAGGGATCAAACCAGTGCCACAGCAGTGACCCAAGCCACAGAAGTGACTTGTCCCTTGATCCTTAACCCCTAGGCTACCAGAAAACTCCTAGACTGGGCTTTTTTTTTTTTTTTTTTTTTTTTTGTCTTTTTGCCATTTCTTGGGCCGCTCCCACAGCATATGGAAGTTCCCAGGCTAGGGGTCGAATCGGAGCTGTAGCCACCGGCCTCCACCACAGCCACAGCAATGCAGGATCCGAGCCACGTCTGCAACCTACACCACAGCTCACGGCAACGCCGGATCGTTAACCCACTGAGCAAGGGCAGGGATCAAACCCACAACCTCATGGTTCCTAGTCGGATTCGTTAACCACTGCGCCACGATGGGAACTCCCTAAACTGGGCATTTTTATAGCAGATGGGTTACATGGAAGAGTGGGTGAAAATAGAATCATAGGTGGGCTTGATCTACTTACTTGAAAATAATACTCCAATACTAATAGTGCTCACTCTGTCCTAGGCATTGTAATAAATGCTTTACATGAGTATATCTCTCTGTATCCTTTCAAGAACCCTGTGAAGTAGATGAGTATTATCCTCTTTTTATAGATGAAGAAACTGATGCCACTACCAGTTTGGTGATTTGTTTAAGAGCACGCTGCGACTCAGTGACTCAAAATGCTGAGCTCCTGATTTCGGGTTCAGTGTCCTTTATAGAGTTGAAACTGAAACTGAAAGAGCCGAAAATCTGGGCAGTTTCCTCATTCTCAAAGGACAGTTTGTAAACTGAAGAGGTAGCAGTGTTGCAGAGAATTTGCAAGTAGGATTTGCCTCAGGTGTTCCAGAGTTGCCTCTAAATTTCTTTCAGGGAGCTGTTGAATAAAAGATGAGACAGATCAGTGGTGGTGAAAGAGATCCCCAAAGTTAATCAATAGCACAGATTGTTCTGGATTGAAATTGATGTTATAGCCTGTGGAAAAACTCCTCAGTCCAAAGTGCATCCAATCCCCTGTCCATTATAAAACTCAGTAAATAACCTGTGGGTCAATGGAGACCTCACTATTCACCCTGGCCGGTGCATGATCTATGTCTCCAGCCCTGAAGAAATCTAGTTTCTAAAAAGTCATTCAGTTAACGTTTTTTTCTTAAATGGCAATTCAGCTATTTATGAACTAGTTTACTGAGATTATACCCTTAAGCTGTAGAGAGCAATTTATATAGGAAAGACTCCTCAACAACATTCTTGATTCACAGAAGTAAAAAATAGCCTTCATAAATTTAATCTGTATTAATTAAATATATTAAGGACTCCATTAGAGACCTTGTGTTCTTAAAATAGTGGATTGACAGCATTACCTGGTTAACTGACTGTTAACCAAACTCCTCTGCAGAAAAATCTCAATAATGCATAAACCCAGGAGCTTCCATGCTGAATTCTGTGTTTGGGTTTAGTTAGGGATGGATTCTTGGGATCATTATCAAATATTGGTGGCAGGGAGATTTGGAAAACAGACCACCAGGTTCAGCCTTCCAAAGAGCTCTCAGGAGCTCTGGTCATTGGCAACAATGAAGCAAGCAGAAGCAAAGGGAGTCAGAGTAGAGCAAATAGAGGACTGGTAATTGTCAAATCCTCAGAAGATGTTGTTTCTATACCCTCCAGCCTTGAGAGCTTTTTAAAAATATTAATTTATTTTAAATATGATGAGACAAATCTAGTATTTTTTTTCACCTTTATGTGCTATAATACTATTAATGTGTCTCCATCAGCTATGAAGGGCACTACAAGTAATACATTAATAATACCAGAGCTCCTGCTGTAGCTCAGTGGGTTCAGGATCTGGCATTGCTACAGCTGTAGCATAGGTTTCAGCTGTAGCTCAGATTCAGTCCCTAGCCCAGGAGCTTCCATGTGTCACAAATACAGCCAAAACATATTCATAATGACATAGTAAGAGTTGTATAGTATAAATAAAGCAGACTCAATATTCCTTCCATCAGTCAGGATCTCAGCAAAAAGTATGTGGCACACTCAAAAGACTAATAAAAGAGAATTTAATGAAGTGACTATTCACAAAATTGTGAACATTCTCCCAGAGCACAAAACAGAGTGAAAAAAGGTGGAGAACTGATCTGGAGGAGCAAGCGGAATATCTAGCACATCCCTTCACAATATGTTAGGCCAATTGCTGTAATAAACAAATGTCCAATTTCAAGGGCTTGACATAATAAAGGTCCGATGAGGATCCATGTAGTCATTCAGGGAACCAAGTTCCTTCCATCAGGTTTGTGCCATGGCTTAAGGCAGAGGTCGGCAAACTTTTCTATAAAAGGTGAAGTAGTAAATTCTTTAGGCTTGTGGGCCATGTAATCTGTCCCAACTACCCATCTCTGCTGTTGTAGCACAAAAGCAGCAATGGATAAAACTTAAATAAATGAGTGTGCTGTATGCAAAAAATTTTCATTTACAAAAAATAAACAGCAATTGGATTGGACCTGAGGACCATAGTTTACCAATCTTGGCCTAAGGCATCCCAGTCTTCCTTAGAATGCTCTGTTTCTGAGGGCAAATAACAGGAAGGAAAGTATGTGGAGGATTGAGTTGCTTATTATCTCCAGCTTTATGCTAAAGTGTTATTTCCCAAAGGGTTTTCCATAGATGCAACACATGTACTGGAGACTTACTTGAGAAAAAAATTGAGTTTGAGGCCATATACTTTGGGAAAGATGTTTAGTAGATTCTTCCTCTGCATTGGGATTTATAATGGATATTAATATATCTAAGGTTCTAAAAAGTCCTTCAGTATATAAATTTTTTAAAAAAACTTTGGTAAATGCTGCTTTATAATAAAGTCACTGATAATCATCTGCATTCTGAATGGGAAATGAGGGAAGTAGGCTTTCAGGTAATGCTGGTGGTATTATTTGCAGTCTCAGATGTATGAAAACTTTAAAAAAATTTTTTTTAAATTAATCATAAAGCCAGTGCATGCCCATGGTTAAAAATAAAAAATTCCTGGAGTTCCCGTCATGGTGCAGTGGTTAACGAATCTGACTAGGAACCATGAGGTTGCGGGTTCGGTCCCTGCCCTTGCTCAGTGGGTTAAGGATCCGGCGTTGCCGTGAGCTGTGGTGTAGGTCGCAGACGCGGCTCAGATCCCGCGTGGATGTGGCTGTGGCTGTGGCTCCGATTCAACCCCTAGCCTGGGAACCTCCATATGCCGCAGGGGAGCAGCTCAAGAAAAGGCAAAAAGACAAAAAATAAAATAAAATAAAATAAAATAAAAAATTCCTTCTAATCCTCCTCTACCACCTACTTGACTCAAGTACCTTCTTCCATTTCTGTATATTGTGTTTGTTTACTTGTGCTGTGCTCTGCCTCATACCTCTGGTCTGCTGTCCCTCCTGCCACCTTCACCTTCAACTTTCATTTTATGATTCCAAAGACATTTATCGGTTTCATCCCTCACTCTGGTATCTCCAATGCCTACAATACTGCTTGACACATAATGGGTGCTCAAGAAATGTTGCATAAGTGAAATCTTTGGGGGGTTTTGGGTCGCACCTGTGGCATGTGGAAGTTCCTGGCCACAGCAGTGACGATGCCCAGATCCTTAACCAGCTGAACCACCAGGGAACAGCACATGAGTGAAATCTGTTGCTTGGTAGACTAGATTCTAGTATTCTCTCTCCCTCTCTCTGTATATGTATATGTATGCGTATATATACACATGTCCATATATATGGACATGTGTATATATACATATATCTTTCCATTTCCAAACACACTCTGGTTAGGACAGGCCATTTAGGGTATCAAACACAACCTCCCTGGTCAGAGCAATGATTCACAAACCTAGGGAGCTTTTCAAACAATGTAATTTCCACAATCCAAACTTCTAAGCATGGTATCAGGGAATCTAGAACTTTGAAAATCTAAATTGTTAGACCTTCGAATACACAAATATTTACTTAAAGGTTATTGGGTACAAACAGGGAACAAAATAGACTAAGTCCTTTATTTCTTGGAGTTGGTATGCTAGTGGGGGAATCAGCAAATAAAATAGTTATCAAATAAATGCATCATATGTCAGGTAGCATTGAGGTCTATGGGAAAAATAAAATAAAACAGAGTAGGAGGGCACAGAATGTCAGGAATGCATATATATATATATATATATATATATATATATATATATTTGTCTTTTTAGGGCCACACCCACAGCATATGGAGGTTCCTAGGCCAGAGGTTGAATTGGAGCTGCAGCTGCCAGCCTACACCAGAGCCACAGCAACAAGGGATCTGAGCCATGTCTGTGACCTACACCACAGCTCACGGCAATGCCAGATCCTTAACCCACTGAGTGAGGCCAGGGATCGAACCTGGTCCTCATGGATGCTAGTCAGATTTGTTTCCGCTGAGCCTCGACAGGAACTCTCAGGAATGCATATATTTTAAGTAGGGTGGTTACTGAAGGGTGCTGTTTTTTCCTCTGATTTCCACCACCTCCTCGTTCCCACCAATTCATTCTCTACCCCTTTTTGCTTTGCTCTGTACCTGTAATAATAGCTAGTCTCCAGGATGCCCCACAGTGCTTGACTCTCAGCACCTGCCATTCACTCCTTTGTGTGGTCCTCTCCCACACGGACTTGGAATCCATCTGTGTGAACAAGAGAATGTGGCACAGGTGACCTTGCGTGGTTTTCAAGGATAGGTTATAAAAGACATCGCAGCTTTCACTTTAGTCTCTTTTCTCACTCTGTGGGAAGCCAAGTGCCTTGTCCGAAGGACACTCTAGCTGCCCTGCGAAGAGCCTCACACAGAAAACTGAGGTATCCTGGCAACAACCAGCAGTGACTGGTCAGTCATGTGAGGGAGCCACTTTGAAAGAGCATCCTCCAGCCCTAGGCCAGCCTTCGAATGACTGCAGCCCCAGCTAACATCTTGACTGCAGTCTGATGCAGGGCGTGGACCACCACCGGATTCACAGAAACTGTAAGAGAAGATTAACCTTTATTGTTCGAAAAGAGACTCAAATCAACCTGATGCTTCATTAGGTTTAGAAACTCCAGGATTTAGCATTCTTTTCAACCTCTCCTTTTTTTTTTTTTTTTTTTTTTTTTTTTTTTTTGTCGTCTTTTTGCTATTTCTTTGGGCCGCTCCCACGGCATATGGAGGTTCCCAGGCTAGGGGTCGAATCGGAGCTGTAGTCACCAGCCTATGCCAGAGACACAGCAACGCTGGATCCGAGCCGTGTCTGCAACCTACACCACAGCTCACGGCAACGCCGGATCGTTAACCCACTGAGCAAGGGCAGGGACCGAACCCGCAACCTCATGGTTCCTAGTCAGATTCGTTAACCACTGCGCCACGACGGGAACCCCCAACCTTTCCTTCTTCTTAAACCTTGACACCACATGAAAATTTACATGCAGTGAGTTAAGGACCCTATGTATTGTCTATGGGGATGCAAGTTCGATCCCTGGCCTCGCTCAGTGGGTTAAGGATCCAGTGTTGCAGCAAGCTGCAGTGGACGTCACAGCCGTGGCTCAGATATGGTGTTTCCATGGCTGTGCTGTATGTCCCAGTTGCAGCTCCAATTTGACCCCTAGCCCAGGAACTTCTATATGCTGCAGGGGCAGCTGGAAAAAAAGAAAAAAGAAGGAAAGAAAAGAAAATTTACATGCTGGTGTTCCCATTGTGACTCAGCAGAAACAAATCTGACCAGTATCCATGAGGATGCAAGTTCCATCCCTGAACTCACTCAGTGGGTTAAAGATCTGGCGTTGCTGTGAGCTGTGGTGTAGGTTGCAGACATGACTCAGATCCCACATTGCTGTGGCTCTGGCATAGGCCAGCAGCTGCAGCTCCGATGAGACCCCTAGCCTAAGAACTGCCATATGCCCTGGGTCTGGCCCTAAAAAGCCAAAAATAAATAAACAAATAAAAAGTAAAAGAAACTTTACATGCACAACACATAGAAAATTTTTAACAGTGGCAACTTCTGAGGAATGGGACTGGAGTGTACCTGTGTGAGAAGTCTGTCTGTCTGTCTATCTATCTGTCCATCTATTACCTATCTAGATCCCAGAGCATGATTCCAACCCTACTAAGGAAACTAGGAAACTCAGGCAACATGAACAATTCAGGAAGGGATGGAGGAATCCAGTTTCTATTATTTGTGGGTTTTGTTTTTTGTTTTTTGCCTTTTCTAGAGCCGCACCCGCAGCATATGGAGGTTCCCAGGCTAGGGATCTAATCGGAGCTGTAGCCACCGGCCTACGCCACAGCCACAGCAATGTGGAATCTGAGCCAAGTCTGCAACCTACGCCACAGCTTATGGCAACGTTGGATCCTTAACCCACTGAGCGAGGCCAGGGATCGAACCCGCAACCTCATGGTTCCTAGTCGGATTCGTTTCCACTGCGCCATGACAGGAATTCCCGTTTCTATTATTAATAAGCATAGGAGGTGGTGACTAGGTCTGTTTTAGACACTTAGAGCACCCTAGGCATAACTCTAGCTCTGGGAAAATGCTATGCTATTTTAAGATTACATGTCCGAAACCCTGATTTAGCTGGGCTATTTCCAAGGCTTAACTAGAGGACCTGGCACAGAGCAGATGCTCATTGAAGCTTGCTGAAGTGAACTGAATAGAAGAGATATCAAATTCTGAGGACTAGGATACAGAATCAGGGCCAGACTGGCAATGACAGTGATGCCTGTGTTAACTACAGTCTAGAGAGTTGAGTTAGAGCTCTTTTTTTTTTAATTTAATTTTATTTTTTTAGGGTCATACCTGAGGCACGTGGAAGTTCCCAGGCTAGGGGTTGAATTGGAGCTCCAGGTGCTGGCCTACACCGCAGCCGCAGCAACGCGGGATCCGAGCTGAATCTGTGACCTACACCACTGCTCACAGCAACACCGGATCTTTAACCCACTGAACGAGGCCAGGGACTGAACCTGCATCCTCATGGATACTAGTCGGCTGGAAACCAGGTAGAAGCCTTACTGGTACATTAAGGTATCTGAAGAAAAGATAGTGTTGGAATTGGGAAGGGTACCCACTCTATACCAGAATACAGAGGAGGGCAATAAAAGCAAGAATTTTCCAAGAATCTCAGATATCATGTTACGTTTCTAAACTTCACTGATTCTGATTATAAAAATTCTCTTCCCTTGGAGTTCCCGTCGTGATGCAGTGGAAATGAATCTGACTAGGAACCATGAGGTTGCGGGTTTGATCCCTGGCTTTGCTCAGTGGGTTAAGGATCCAGCATTGCCGTGAGCTGTGGTGTAGGTTGCAGACATGGCTCAGATCCTGTGTCGCTGTGGCTCTGGCACAGGCTGGCAGCTACAGCTCCGATTCGACCCTTAGCCTGGGAACCTCCATATGCCGCAGGAGCGGCCCAAGAAATGGCAAAAAGACAGAAAAAAGAAAAAAGAAAAAAAATTCTCTTCCCAAGCAGCTCAGATATGAGTCTTTGAGGATAATACTATTTTCTTTCATCTTCCAGTCCGATGAGTCCAAATTCTTTTGATCAGCAGTTTGTAGCCCTTAAAATGTTAAGGAGAAGGGTACCAGATTTCTTGTATTCCCCAAAGAGGTAGATTTTTAACACCTGCCCACAGAGACCAGCGTAGGTTTTTATTGTTATTATTATTATTATTACACACCAAATTTGAAGAAAAAGAAAACAAACCCTAATTCCCGAGACAAGCACCATCAAAATGATTGAAAAATCTACAGTCCAAATCACTCCTGTCTTAATCCTTAGAGATGCTCTTCCCCTTCCACCTAGCTGAGTGAAGAAGGCACTTCCCTGGAGATGGCAATTAGATTAAAAAGCCCAGAGCCTTCCCCTTGATTACTTAAAGCGATACTAAGTCCTTGAATTGACGTAGATGGATGGTGATGGTTTCCAGGGGACCGACACCGCCGAGTGGACATCGCCGCATTTTCTTTCTCCCATTTACTTACTTAACACTTTGAAAATACTTTCGTAAATGTTATTAAAGAGGCTGCAGGCCTTTTAAAAATGGATCAGCCTGCTCTCTCCTGATTTCAAATAGCCGAATGCCATTCTGCCAAGTGCTGATAATAACAATCCTTCTGTGTCATGGATGGTCAACCCTTACTCCCACTCTTAGAGCAAGCGTGAAGTTCTAATCAGGATAATGAATGAAGTAGTTATTAACATTTCGGGGGGAGAAAAAAAAAAAACACCCCAAACTGCTGCTCTTTGGTGAATGATTCTGGTAGAGTTCTAGTTCTTTTTCTTTGGGTAGACCGCTCATCCAGGGACTTTTTTTTTTTTTTTTTTTGTCTTTTTGCCTTTTCCTAGGGCCGCTTCTGCAGCATATGGAGGTTCCCAGGCTAGGGGTCAAATCGGAGCTGTAGCCACCAGCCTACACCAGAGCCACAGCAACATGGGATCCGAGCCAAATCTGCGACCTACACCACAGCTCACGGCAACGCTGGATCAAGGGCTGGGATCAAACCCGCAACCTCATGGTTCCCAGTCGGATTCGTTAACCACTGCGCCACGACGGGAACTCTGGGACCTTGTGATTAAAAAGGCAGGTGATTTACCAAATGGATAAATGAGGGGGGCTGTTTTCCTAAAGCATTCAGTCTCTTTGTATGGGAAATAGGATCTGATTTATACCCCTTTGACAATTACCTGCGAGGACTAAACTGTCGGGCACACCTGTATTTTTAGGGACAATCCTATTAGTGATTTATGAACAGTAAACAAATGTGTAGCATGTATCCATTCCAGGTATGCATACCTGAGACACCCTTGGCGCTCCTCCCCTCCAAGTCACTTAACCTGGCTGTCTCAGTTTCCCCCGGTTGTTCCAGTGGGATAAGAAAGTATCCTACCTCGAAAAAGTATTGTGAAAACGTAGCAGTTAGTAAGCTGCTTCGGAGATGAACCGCCACGTTTTCATGATCCCTTTGCTTCTCGTCTGGCTCAGTGTCAACAGCAGTTAAACATGCAATGTGGTAAATATGCCATGTTTGTTTTTCACATAACCATACTCTCTTGAGAACAAAATTTGCTCCAAGTATTTTCCCACTTCTCTGCCTTTGGTCTGTGTGGGACTTGGGGTTAATTAGCAACCACAGGCTCTTATCTAAGCCTTTTGGAAGGACTAATTAACTAGTGTATACTTTGTCAAATTCTAATGAGAACTGATAAGGAGTCTTTTTTACCCAGTTTTATTTTCTTTGGGGGTAGGATATATTATTTTAGCAAACATTGTTTTTTTTTCCCCCCCAAGGAGACAAGATTTGTTGATTTAACCAATGTTTACTAAGCACCTTTAAGGCTTTGGGGGGATAGGGAAAAAAATAACATTTTTCAAAGGAGCCAATGGATCTGAGAAGGTTAAGCTAGTTATAAAGAACTGAAAGCCACAAACATTATGCATATGTGTGAAGGGACTCTCCAGTAAATGAGCAATGGAGTGGGCATAAGGTGACAGCCTTGACTGATATAGAGGCTTTGCCTTGGACAGTAATGAACAAGATGAAGTGCATAGGACGGACTTGGAAGGGAGATATAATGGGCTTTAATCAGGGAAGGAGAGCTTAATCAAAGAAGAGGGTGGGGAAATGGGGAGAAGGAGGCTGTAGGGAAAAGATTGCTACGCTGGGATTCAGGAGAGCTGGGTTTGGTCCTGATGCAAATGTCACCATTCTGCAGCTCCTTTGCCCTTTCATTTCCCCTCTTAGGTCACTGAGGGGTGACATTGCAGGCGTTGGGACCACATAAGGGACTTCCAACCAGGGAATTCTAGGATTGGAAAGCTTCCTCAGAGAAGTGAGTTTTAATTTTTTTTTTTTTGTCTTTTTTAGGGCCACACCCGCGGCATATGGAGGCTCCCAGGCTAGGGGTCGAATCAGAGCTACAGCTGCCGGCCTACACCACAGCCACAGCAACCCAGGATCCAAGGCACTGTCTGTGACCTACACCACAGCTCACGGCAACGTTGGATCCTTAACCCACTGAGTGAGGCCAGGGATCAAACCCGCATCCTCATGGATGCTAGTCAGGTTCGTTAACCACTGAGCAACAACGGGAACTCTCAGTTTTACATCTGAAATCCACTCAAGTTCTCAAGGTCTCAGGAGGTCTCCTGGCTGAAGAGAGGACGATTATAGGGGTGAGGAATGAACCTTATAAAGGCCCCTCCATTAAAGCCCAGGACCAGAATAAGAAAAAACCAGTCATGGAGGGGAAAAAAAAAAAAAAAGAAAAAACACAAGAGAAAATTCTGTATCAAATCTATTAAATTTGGGAACGGGGGTATCATGTAGTAGAAAGAACACAAGCTGGAGAGCTGCATAGACCAGGCCAAGATGTGAATCCCAGTTTATCCACTGTGATTTCAGGCAAGTTCCATGACCTCTCTGAGCCAAAACATTCTATTGGATTGGAATAATACTACTGTACACTTAATAGGCTTGTTTTGAAAACGAAATGAGTTAATCTGAGGAAAGCACCTGTTACCCACCTGGCTGGCCATAAACAGTCAAGAAGTGGGAGCCATTTAGAACTCCCCATTACTGGAGCCCTGGTTTGTCTTGACTGTTTCGCCAGACAAGTTCGATCATACGAAGGGGCCTCTTGAGCTCCTCCTTAGAGACTGAGCTTTTCTCATCATTACATCGAGGGCCTCCGTGTCAGCTTACACAACAGCCCCCTCCCCCCAGCGCTATGAGACTTCCTCAGCTCCCCTCCCAAAACACAGGTTTGCGAGGCATCTCTGCGATTTTCGCCTTGTCAGTATCTGGATCTGCCTGGTCCTTGTCAACCTAGATGTAGAGAGCTGGACAGTGTCCCTGTCCTTCAGAGGCCTGGGGGTGTATACGATTTAATTCCGTATAAAGAATTCTCACGGGATGCTCAGGAAGACCTTTCTCATAGCCAGGCTGCCCCGACCACCCTTCCTCTCATGCACAGGGGGCTCACGGGGGGCCTCTGCTAGGCTATAAAGACTTTGCCTCTGTTACTCAGCTGTGTTAGGCGAAGATCTGTTTGGCGATTCGTTTGATTAGATAGGAGTTCCACACAAAAGGGGGCTTGTGCATTTATTGTCATTACGGAGATTAAGAGAGCCAGGTACTGTTGTGGGAAGCTGCCGCATTGAAAAGAGAGGCCATTCTTTGATGTCGAGAGGCCTGGCCTTCCTCAATGAGAAAAATGACTATTAGTTTCCTTGATTTTGCAAAGTGCTTGAAAAGCCCTTTAACCAGCCCCTTAGCTTGTCTTGTTTGAGGGGAGGCGGGGGTTAAGTCTGTGCAGGGGAAGCAATGTGGAGAGTTCAGTTTTTTCTTGTTTCCCATGATCTCAACTGCAGCTCAACTGACTCCCCCCCCAACACACACACACACACACACACACACACACACACACCCGTGCACCCCGTACTCCCCCTCCTTCTCTCAGCTTTTGTTCTTTCCTTTTTCTTTTCTTTCTTTTTTTTTTTTTAAATCTTTTATATGTAGTCACACAGTCTTCTTCCCTGCCTTCCATGCTGGTCTTTTTACCAAATGGCACCTCGATCATGGTCTACACTGATCTAATCCACTCCTCTTCATGGCACTCCCTCATTTTATTTTTTTCTTTTTTTTTTCTTTTTTTTAATTTCTTTTTTTATTTTTTTTTTATTTTTTTCTGATACGTGCAATCCCTAGCACTGTACACACCCTTGCACTCAAGCTCTTCTTCTCTGCATACTTAATTCCCTGGGTGACTGGATGAAGAGAAATTATATAGATAATCCTAAAGAGTATCACTTTGCCTTTGGGCGCTATATCGTGCTTCATCCCAGAATGGGAGTGGGTCTGGTTTTGAAAGAGTCCCCCAAATACATTCCGAAGATGTACTGTGAGGAAGACCTCACAGCGTGACAACCTGAGAAATGGTTCACTTTCTCTTCTCTGTCGTGAAGCTGGAGTGTTAGCACTAATTCTAAGGACAAGCTTAAGCTAAGCGGGGCTGCTCTCTTCCTCCCCCATCCTGTTCTTCCTGTCTTTCATCCCCCCATGTATGGGACATACTTGGCACTGGGCCTGGCATAATAAATGATACCTTAACCAACCCCCATATCCCTTATCCCCTGTCCCCACTTAATTTTTCCTCTTAACACTAGTCACCTTCTGCTCTACTGTGTATTTTATTTTTTCATTTGTATTTTTTAAAATTTTTAAATTATTTCCCCAATGCAATTTTTTTTTCCTATTGTCCAGCATGGTGACCCAGTTACACATACATGTATACATTCTTTTGTCTCACATGATCAGGCTCCATCATAAGGGACTAGACCTAGTTCCTAGGATGGTTCAACATACGCAAATCAATCGACGTCATACGCCACATTAACAAAAGAAAAGTCAAAAACCATATACTGTGTATTTTAGTTTCTTTGTTGTACCCTTTCCACTTACCCCCCATTCTCCCACCTCATCTCCACATACAATGTAGGCTCCACGGAGGCAGGCGAATGGGATGTTCAGTGCTGTACCACTCGCCTGGCTCCTGATAGTTGCTCAATGCATATTTGTTGAGGAAATTAAGTAGATTTTATCTGCTCTTCTCTGGGCCATTGGATTATGTGGACACTCTGCTGAAGACCCCAATGAGCTCACATCTCCCAAGTGAGGAACCGTATTAACCCTCTCATCTCGGTAGCATCTCAACCTATATGAAGGTGAGAAATCACCCACCTCACACCAAGGAGATTGCAACAATGATGACGGCTCAAAGCTATTAAGTCAGCTAAATGTGCATTGGTCTTTTTTTCCTTTTCCTTTTTTTTTTTGCTTTTTAGGGCCACACCCACAGCATATGGAAGTTCCCAGGCTAGGGGTCCAATCGGAGCTACAGCTGCTGGCCAAGGCCACAGCCACAGCAATACAGGATCCAAGCCGCGTCTGCCTCCTACACCACAGCTCACAGCAATGCCAGATCCTTAGCCCACTGAGCGAGGCCAGGGATCGAACTGCATCCTCATGGATACTAGTCAGATTCGGGACCACTGAGCCACAACAGGAGTTCCAAAAGTGCGTTGCCTTTAAGTGCAGGTTTTTATTATCTGGATGTCAAGAGCAATGGATAAAATGAGACGACATTTTCCTAGAGAAGATAGATCTTTTCCCAGAAGATACAGAACTGGGTAGGGGCACATTTGGTGGCTGGCGGACACAATGGTCCAGAAATCTAAGGAGACAATCAGCTAAGCAAGGTTAGGAGAGGGGGCAGAGAGAGCTGAACTCTTGCTTCAAATCTGAGTGATTTCAGCTGCTCCTGTGGAAGGAGGGAATGTTTTTCTTACACAAAATCTCCAAGCCTGCATCTGGCCTTATTGTCTGTCTTGCTGTGCTTTGGCTCGGAGATGCTGCTCTGAATGGAAAACTTTCTCTTTGAATGGCTTCACTTGAAAACTTCTAAATTGCTAGAGCCAATTAGTTGTTGAAATTTCACAGGAAGTCAAAGGATCTCAAGGTTGAAAGTTTGAGAGGGCATTTAGTGCAGATTCTCGAACTGTACTTCATGAATGTAATTTAGGTACTGTCTCTTTCTTTGGCAATTAAAACTTTGGCTGTTGCCAAGTATTGGCAAGAGTGTGGGAAAATGGTAGATCTCAGACCTTGCTGGTAGGAGTGGAGATTGATGTCACCTTTTTGTTGGGTGGTTTGGCAACACAGGTCAAAAAAAAAATTCAATTCACATGCTCTTTGGCCCATCAGTTCCACTTCTTGGAGACTATCCTACATCCCATATTTCACCAATTCTAAGATGCACACTTAGGTTAGGGGGATGCATCTTATGCACATTTTAATATTTGTGCAATTGAGATGCACCTTTGATTCAATGAAATATGGTATTCCCCACATTCACAAGAAATTACTGTATGAATTTTTATTGCAGTGTCACTTGTAACAGTAGGATCAAGAAAAATATAAATGTCCATAGATAGAATACTGGTTAACTAACATTCAGCCCGAATAACAGCCTGCACAGCTACTTGAAAAATGGGGGAAAGTTAAGGTACATAATATTATGTTTAGAAAAACCTTTGTAGGAGTTCCTGTCGTGGCTCAACGGAAACAAATCTAAGTAGCATCCATGAGATCGCAGGCTTGATCCCTGGCCTTGCTCAGCAGGTTACGGATCCAGCGTTGCCATGAGCTGTGGTGTGGGTCGCAGATGTGGCTTGGATCCTGTGTTACTGTGGCTGTGGCGTAAGGCCAGTGGCTACAGCTTCAATTCCACCCCTAGCCTGGGAACCTCCATATGCCACAGGTGCAGCCCTAAAAAGACAAAAAAAAAAAAAAAAGAAAGAAAAAGAAAAAAGATAAACCTCTGTAAAAAAACGGAACCCTATTTTAATGATATATGTATCTGTATACATATATACATATATATTCTGACATATATGTATAAATGTATTTTTGGACTGATATGTAAGCAACTGTTAAAGATTTCTGGGGTGAGGGTTGGCTAGTGGAAGACATTTACTTTTCATTTTGTACCTTTTTTGTGCACTTTGAATTTTCCAAGTATGTTCGTGTATTGCTGTATTTTCTGAAAAACCAAAAGAGGTTTGTGAGAGATGAATTATGGTTCTCTTCCCCCTTTTTTACACCTTTCTGTATTAAAAACACACAATAGATGCTATTTATTTGTTTCTTTGTTTCTTTGTTTTTGCTTTTTAGGACCGCACCCACGGCATATGGAGGTTCCCAGGCTAGAGGTCGAATTGGAGCTACAGCTGAGGCCTACGCCGCAGCCACAGCAACTCGGGATCCAAGCCACATCTGCAAACTACACCACAGCTCACGGCAACGCCAGATCCCTGTATCATCCTGGATACTATTTGGATTTTTTTGCGCTGCGCCACGATGGGAACTCTCTATAATGTCGTTATTAATGCAACAACACTTTTGAAGCATTTGCTCTTTGCTTATAGATTGAGATGATTCTGGGGTGCAATGGGGAGCAAAACCAGACATGATCCTGGCACTCATGGAGCTTCTAATGTACAAGAAGAGACAATTTTAAACAGAATCTCATCCCATCTTTCACTTTGGAAAGCCAAGCCACCTAGTCATTTCATAGTAGGTTGATGACGGTCTGGGTTTGCATATGGGTTATGAATATCTTTATTCATTCATTTATCCATTCATTAGTTTGTGCCACCATTCATTCAGCATATATTTTATAGAGTTCTTACTATGTGCCAGGTACTGGGCTGGGCTAGATGCTGAAATATACTAGTGAAAAAGATGGACAGATGTCCTGTCCTGGTAAACCTTTCATTCTATTGAGGATGGAATATATTAATCAAAAAATCACACATAGGAGTTCCTGTCGTGGCGCAGTGGAAATGAATCCAACTAGGAACCATGAGGTTCGGGTTTGATCCCTGGCCTCACTCAGTGGGTTAAGGATCTGGCGTTGCTGTGAGCTGTGGTATAGGTTGCAGATGCAGCTCGGATCATGATTGCTGTGGCTGTGGTGTAGGCCGGCAGCAACAGCTCCGATTCACCCCCTAGCCTGGGAACCTCCATATGCCATGGGTGTGGCCCTATAAAGACAAAAGACAAAAAAAAAAAAAGACAAATAGATGCGTAATTGTCAATGGTAGTAAAGACTCTGAAGCAAAGGAACATGGTCATAGGACAGCATCCAAAAGAAAAGTCTCTAGACTGGAGAGAGCAGAGAATGATTTCTGAAAAAGCATTTCTGCTAAAATTTGAAGGATGAAAACTTCACCAAATAAATAAAAATAAATTCAAAGGCGTAGGATCAATCACCTTGATAGTACTAGTGAGAACTGTTGCTTTTCGTGGTTGATGGAAATGGAGTTTGAGGGGGAGGGGCATCCAAGTCAGTATTTCCCAAACTGCAGGTTGAATGACACCCATTCCTATTTTTTTTTTTTAAATCAATCGTAGAGATCCTGGTTGGCATTTCACCCCCCTCATACGACAGAGTGGAATAGATAAGACAGGAGGAGAATCAAATGAAAACTTCCTATCGCATTCCTGGAAGTAATTGTTTTGTGAAACTATGTGAAGTGCCTTTCTTACTGTGAGTCAGTCCATGGAGTGGAAGTCACTGATCCAAATGATCTGCCTTGGCTCTATAAACTTACACTTTATCTGATAACCACTCGGCTCTTTGGTCGCCTGTCTAAAAGACAGAAGGTTGTGTTCTTCAAGTCCTTCTCCTTTCATGTTCTTTTCAGAGAAAGCATGACAGTGAGTAAGAGAGCACCAGCCAACATTTACTGAGGGCCTACTTGGGGGCCAGACAGTGTAGATGTGGCTTGTGTCAATTCTACCATTTAATGCTCACAGCTGTCCTGTAAGAGAGGCACAATTCATTATCCCTTTTTCAGATAATGAGATGAGGGGCTCAGAGAGTTTAAGGGATTAGCCCGTGGTCACACAGCCAGTAATTTTTTTCTGGCTTAAATAGTTCCAGTAACAAGGTAAACACAAGTTAACTCAATTTGGTGCGGTCTGAACATTCAACAGATGTGTTAAACATTAGTCAAATTTGAAATGCTGGTTGAGAGCCGCCTAGGTTTCTATTGCTTGTTTGATGATACAAGTTCTGTAGACCTTTCAACTGACTCCATCTCTCTCTTCTCCTTTCTGGAGAAAGTGTTTCTCTTCCTTTCTTTTTTAATGGTTGCATCCATGGCATTTGGAAGTTCCTGGGGCAGGGATTGAAGAAAACGGTTTCTTCATTCTTGAGCCGCTTAGATGAAATTTGGAGCCACTTAATTCTGACATGGCAAAAGTCATTCTTTGCAACGGAAAGAAAAGCATGACACTGATGTCGCACTAAGAGTCCCCTAGCCCTGCAAATCTCCAAAAAATAAAGTCACTAAAGAAGGGAAATTTGGGAACAGTACACTCTTGTAGGATCATAATAGGCAGTAACAGAGTGATCAGCTCTCCAGGCTGGGAGATACAAACAAAAGATGCCAGCCAAGTGAGACTACAATAAAAGGCCTCTGGGAGGAGACTCTGATGCTATCATTAAAAGACTCAAACTGGTTCCATTTAATTTTCTCTAACAAAATAGATTAGCAGGTGCCTCCTCATAGTCTTATTCGAATAATTTCATTCTTCTTTAACATACAATGAGAATGGAGGGGGGCAGGGAGAAATCCTTCCATGATTAAGTAGAAGGAAATTAATAGCCTTTTGGGTCAGAGAATTATAATTCTAAAGGCAGATTTTCCTAAGCCAGATAATGAGCTGCCGTTAAAGAGAAGATTGGAATAATGTGAAGATAATTTCACAAGTGCCCCCTTTTAGAAGACCCTCTGTTTTAAAGTGGCAGTCTGCAGCATGATGTGATGGAAAATTACTTTGGAGTGGGTGTCAGAAAAACTTAGTGTGGGTACTGTCTCTAGTCCAAGTTTGGATAGACTTGGAGCCTCAGTTTCCCCATCCTGAAAAACAGCAATGAAAACAAAGCACCCGATCTAACTCCCAGTGTTGCCGTCAGAGTGGTGCTGAGGATCAGATGACAATGTGTAAGACATGTGTTTTATAAACTGAACATTTCCATAGCAATATAAGGTGTGAAGACTTTACACCAGGCTCTTGCTGAAGAATTTACAACGGAAGGAGTTTCCATTGTGGCTCAGTGGTTAACGAATCCGACTAGGAACCATGAGGTTGCGGGTTCGGTCACTGGCCTTGCTCAGTGGGTTAAGGATGCAGCGTTGCCATGAGCTGTGGTGTAGGTTGCAGATGCGGCTCGGATCTCATGTTGCTGTGGCTCTGGCGTAGGTCGGCGGCTAGGGCTCCGACTGGACCCCTAGCCTGGGAACTTCCACATGCCCCAGGTGTGGCCTTAAAAAGCAAAAAAAAAAGAAAAAAAAAAGAAAGTAAGATGTAATACCTACCCTGAAAGAGCTCAAGGTCTTATAGAGGGAGGGCTTCCTTATTTTCATTCCTCAACAGTTTCCAAACATGACTGTTCCAGACACTATACTAGTTGTGGAAATATGAGGACAATCAAGGCAAAGCCTCTGCTTCTGAGTCTGGCGGAAAACACATTGGACCATAAGCGAGTATCTTTCATAAACGTTAATGCTATGTAACTGTTGCCTTGGGAGCACAGTCGAGTGATTGATTTGGGAGATGAGGAGGTAGGAGACGCCGTAGAAAGAAACTAGGGTTAAATGTGGAAATTGACTTTGTACCCCCAGGTAGACAGAAGTTTCTCTCTCTCTCTCTCTCTCTCTCTCTCTCTCTCTCTCTCTCTCTCTCACACACACACACACACACACACACACCATGGTATGTTTAGGGAATGGCAAGTAGTCAGGTGTGACTACATCCTGTGGGGTACGTGTGAATCCTGGGGTGGGAGGGGGCAGAGGAGTCTAGATGGCTGGAGATAAGGCTCGAAATTAAGTTGGGGAGTTCCCGTTGTGGCTCAGTGGTTAACGAATCCCGTGAGGTTTCGGGTTCGATCACTGCCCTTGCTCAGTGGGTTGGGGATCTGGCGTTGCCGTGAGCTGTGGTGTGGGTCGCAGACACGGCTCAGATCCTGCATTGCTGTGGCTCTGGCGTAGGCCGGTGGCAACAGTTCCGATTCGACCCCCAGCCTGGGAACCTCCATATGCCGCGGGAGCAGCTCAAGAAAAGGCAAAAAGACAAAAAAAAAAAATTCAGTTGGAAGTTACCATATGAAAGGTCCTATATAATATGTGTAACACTAAGAAACTTATGTGGGTTTTTTCCCTTTCACTATACACTGGGGAGTTCTTCGTGATTTTCAGATATTATTATCTCATAGCAAGTGCTCAATAAAACTTCCTTGAATTGATTGTGGAAGGAAAGAGAGGAATCTTGTCAAGGGTATAGGCAAAATGTCCTTAATTTGCTCTGGATTCTGTCATCTTGATTAGAATTCTCAAGAGGCTGCTGTGGAGCGGGAGGAAAAAGTCGAAACGCAACTTAAAGGCCCAGAATAAACTGATCTGAATAAAATATGGGTTCTTATGTCATTGAAACCCAGACAAATATCTGATGTAAGTGAAGAGCACTTGAAGGCCCCCCTTTTTAGATTCTTTTCCATTATAGGTTATTACGGCTATTGAGTAGATTACCCTGTGCTGTAATTAGGTCCTTGTTCCTTATCTATTTTATGTATAGTAGTGCGTGACTGTTAGTCCCAAACGCCTAATTTATCCTTCCCCCCACTTTCCCCTTTGGTACCCATGTTTGGTTTCTATGTCTGGGAGTCTGTTTATGTTTTATAAATAAGTTCATTTGTATCACTTTTATTAAATTCCACATATAAGTGACATCTGATATTTGTCTTGCCTGGATTCCTTAGTATGACAATCTCTAGGTCTATGCATGTTGCTTGCAATGGCATCATTTTATTCTTTTTTATGGCTGAGAAGTATTCCATTGTATATATAGAGAATATATATATATTCACAATGTAATGCTAATATATATATTACTAATATATAGTAATATACATATTAGATCTAATATTATATATATTAGATCTTCTCTATCCATTCTTCTGTCGATAGACATTTAGGTTATTGAAGGCCCCCTTTACAGGTAACAGATGTGCAGGTGTCTAGAAAGTGAAGGTGCAAGGACATGAGGTTGATATTGAGATAAGCTCACAGCTATTGAGTTTATGTGGTTTAGGGTCTGAACACTCAGCTTCCAAGCCTTGCTCTTGACTAGTTATGGGTATGAGGAACGTTATGCCTGTGTTTGGGGGTTGAAAATAGGTCCCTGATATTTTTGTGTGTCATCAACTGCTTCCCTACTTGGGAATTTTTTTCTGTATGAAATCACCAGGGCACCTGGGGTGTTACACTACTAAGTAAGTGACCACTAGATTCGTTGCTTTGTTGATTCAACTTTTTTTTTTTTTTGGCCACACCGGCAGCATGTGGAAATTCCTGGCTTAGGCATCAAACTTGTACCACAGCAACAACTCGAGCCCCTGCAGTGATGATGCCAGATCCTTAACCCACTGAGCCACCAGGGAACTCCTTGACTCAACTTTTGAGGAAGCTCCGAAGAGGTTCTGATCGTCCCAGAGGCAGAAATGTATGAGAGATTGTAGGATGTCAGTTGATTCATGGAATCATAGATTGAAGGGTCAAAGGGAATGGGGAAATATTACTTATCCCACCAATGTCTTGCTACAATATGCCTACCAAATAATAATGCCACTTCATATTTATGCTCTTCCAATAGGCCCATATCACCTCCAGCTATAGTTCACTCCCTGCTGTGCTAGTACAACTCTCTTCAGCCACCCTGAATTTGAGGAAGTTCATCCTTGTTTTTTGTTTGTTTTGGTCTTTTTGCTTTTTCTTGGGCCGCTCCTGCAGCATATGGAGGTTCCCAGGCTAGGGGTCGAATTGGAGCTGTAGCGGCTGGCCTATGCCACAGCCACAGCAACACGGGATCCGAGCCGCGTCTGCGACCTACACCACAGCTCACAGCGATGCCGGATCCCCAGCCCATGGAGCAAGGCCAGGGATCGAACCCGCAACCTCATGGTTCCTAGTCGGATTCGTTAACCACGGAGCCATGACAGGAACTCCAGTTCATCCTTGTTTTGAGCAGCTATGTTATCACGTTGCATAAAGAGAAGTAAACATAAAATAGTCTCTAGACCAAGAGACTTGATTGCCCTGCATTCTTCGGGGCTGGTGAGATTATGCTTCAAAGTTTAAGGGTATTTCTCGTCCAGGAGGCATAACACACAGCTGAGGCAACTGGCATGTGTTCAGACAAGAGTGGCTGGGGAAGTACAGGCACAGGTGAAGGAAGGGGGGCTGTTGAGACCGGAGATGCGAGGACTTCTGGGACAGGTTACCTGTCTTTGAATATTCGAAGGGTCATGTCATCATGAGGGGAAAGCGATGGACAGTGGTCCATATTGCCACAATCAGTATGTCGAAGCTGTAGGAAATACATCTTAGCTCAACATGGAGGAAGGCTGCTTGGTCTTCTGGGCTCTCCAAAGGTAAAAGAGGCCACCTTGAGAGGGAGGGGGAGCTCAGTAACTGCAGTTATTCCAACATAGGCTGACAGTTTTTCAAGAGCAGAGAGGATGTTGTCAAGGACATTGCAGCATTGGATTTGGAGGCCAGCCCTTTTCATCCCCTTTGTGGACCCTGCGATGTTTTCAAGGAAGCCTGATGCCCCAAAGAATCATTTGAAAACCACTCCACTAAGTGACCGGGACTGGCTAGTTTATCCCCATGTTCAAACATCACTTTATCTGTAGATATTACCCAATTGTTCAAGTTCTACAGTCTTATAATCTGATTCTCTCTCTCTCTCTTTTTTTTTTTTTTTGGCTTTTTGCCTTTTCTAGGGCCCCTCCTGCAGCATATGGAGGTTCCCAGGCTAGGGGTCTAATCGGAGCCGTAGCCACGGGCCTACACCACAGCCACAGCCATGTGGGATCCGAGCCGCGTCTGCGACCTACACCACAGCTCACGGCAATGCCGGATCCTGAACCCACTGAGCAAGGCCAGGGATCGAACTGCAACCTCATGGTTCCTAGTCAGATTCGTTAACCACTGAGCCACAACGGAAACTCCATAATCTGCTTCTCTTTTTAACTTTTTTTCCTTAAACTTCTAAAGTGGGGAGCTCCATGCTTTCTGGTAGATTGTATTTCTCTGGTTTCCAAAGGGCGCCTTAAGTCAAATGGCCTGTGACCACTCCATGCACACAGACAAAAATTATGTAGTGCGTATTTTCTCCCTCTTGCTCGCTTTCTCTGTCTCTCCCCTTCACACACACACACACGCACACACACACGCACAACTAGTTTAATGAAATTGAGATCCAGAGGTGCCAAAGGACTTGTCCAAGATCATATAGCTACTTGTATTAGATCCAGGAGTGGAACCAAAACAACATTCCCTTCATTATTAATGGTGCGGCTTGAATTTCTAAAGAGATTCTAAGCCCATCTCCTCTAAGAGCTTCCCACCAAGTATGTATTGAATTCATGTATTTCGAAGTGTCTATTAGTAAGGTAATTCTATGGTTTCAAGATATAAAACAGTATCTCGTGGTATTTTGTGACTTCTTTTGATCTCAAATCAGTAAAGTTTCCCTGCCTCTGAAACTGCTGTGTTTTTTTTGTTTGTTTTTTGTTTTGTTTTGTTTTGTTTTGCTCTTTAGGGACGCACCTGCCACAAATGGAGGTTCCCAGGCTAGGGGTCGAATTGGAGCTGTGGCCAGTGGCCTGCACCATAGCCACAGCCACGCCAGATCTGAGCTGCCTCTGTGACCTATGCCACAGCCCATGGCAACGCCGGATCCTTAACCCACTGAGTGAGGCCAGGAATCGAACCTGCATCCTCATGGATGCTAGTCAGATTTGTTTCCGCTGTGCCACGATGGGAGCTCCAAAGCTGCTGCGATCTCAATGCGTAATCTTAAGACAAGTGTGGAGATGCCTATTGCTCCCAGGCTCTCTTCTGTGAAAAGATTCTGGGATGTTCTTTATGCATGCTGTCCAGGTTTTATGACTTGGAAGTTCCATCCAGCTTCCTTTTAAAATCCCTTGGCTAAAATCGAATGCTGTCCCAGGAATGACTTAGTGCATTGGGCCTGGGAGAGAGGGCTTCCTCTCGTGGATGGCTGAGTAGCTCCTTTAATCTATTTACCACAAAGTGTTCATTGCTCTGGGGCCCTGGGATTCTTCAGGATGAAAGCCCTCTATAAATATTTGTTACTGTTATGATAACCAGTATGGCTTCCTGAGTGAGATAAATTTGTCTTCTGGCTTCTGCTTCTCATAGCCTCCTTCCCTATCCTTTTCTTTCTCTCTCCAGATAATTTTTCGTGTTAGGGAAACAATCTCTTTGTGCAGTTAATTAAACTGAGTGCAGTGTGAGAGGCGTTAGCAACTTTTCAGGTTGTGACTGCTGAGGGATTAAGGCATTGAAGCTTCAGGTTCATGCTATCAATATATTGTTTTCATCAACCAGAAGGAAAAAAGATCCTCAAAACTAGAATTAAAAGTGATAGCAGAAAAATAATTAAATTTTGCATGGAGAGGTCGTGGGGACTGGTTTCCACAAAATTAAAAATGGTAAATCAATGTTGTAATGTCCTGTAGACTATTATCCTGATAGTCCTGGCTTTCCAGGTTCCTATAGGATGATGGTCAGATTGTTGACCAGGAACCCCAGACCTCCCTGATCTGGGCCCAGACTAGTTTTCCAGACTCATCCATTCATTCGCTCTCCAATGAGTCATTCCCATCTCTCCTTGGCTATAAAGTCCTTCTCCTTCTTAAATCCCAACCCATTGATCCTTCCAGAGTTCAGGTGACAACTCCATTATGAAACTGCCCAGATTATGTTATGTTTACCCCCCAAACATCAATCTCTCTCTTTCTTCTTCTGAAATCCTTATAGGCTTGTCTGCCTTCTCATGTGGCACGTCATACTCTAGGGCAGGAAATTCGAGCAATCTTCTCATATGAGTCATTCTTGTCCCCCAAATATTAGCACTTTGTAAGCTCTGGAGAGACAGAGCCCGGTGCTGCCTTAAAGGATGTCTCATTGTGTTCCCAAAAGCACCCAACAGACACTGAATGAATAGGTTGAGAACTTCATGTTGAGGAGAGTTGTTGTTGAGCAGAATGGAAAAGTGAGACTCCCAGTTGGCATGAATGAAAGGATGTGGGAATCTGAGCAGTTGAAATGAAAGAAAACTGAATAGATCTCTGGAGCGTGGGCTTGTTTAACAGTTGGTTAAGGGTATTTGATGGTAGCCGCCACACAGACCAAAACATCTGGTTGCCTCCAAATATGATGGGCACAGCTGTTGGGGTGCTTAGAAATACTTCACTATTAGAGTTAATGACTTTTGTCCAGCTGTGTCCAGTCTTCCAGCAGCTGCCCTGAGTATAGTAGCTCCGGGTCACATCTGTTAACTCTACGCAAGGAAAATATGTACATGGGAATTCTTTTTTTTTTTTTTCATTTCTTTAACTCAAAATACATTATGCAGGTAGTATTTCCCTGAAATTGGTGCTTCCAAAGGCAGATGACGACAGCCTCTGTGGTTTAATTTTCCTGAGTATGTGAGCACTTGAAATAAATAATGTATATTTGCTCACTCATACCCACTCCCCATTGCCTTGCATTCCATATTGAGACACTGTTCCCACTTCGAAGTCGAGAACTTGTATTGAATTCTGAAACGCAGAACAGGCACCTAGTAGGCACTTAATAAATTTTTCCAGGTTTGGCTGATTTAATTAGAGATCTGCTAAATAGAGTCTAAAGGCTAAACAATCTGTGTTTAATTGTAGGAAGAAATGATTAAGGAGAGACATGATCATGAATCTTCTGGTACGAGGTAGAGTATTACATGGGTAGTGTAGACAATTATCCTCCATTACCTGGGAAGACAGGATAATAGGAAAAAAAAACCTGCAATTGTAGCTTGCCTGAGTTAGATAAGAAGGCAGTATTACAGAGTGCACTGATGGATCGGCAGGTTGGGGATCCAGCGTTGTCACTGCTGTGACATGGATTCAGTCCCTGGCCTTGGAACTCCCAGGTGCCACAAGTGTGGACAAAAATCCAAAAGAAGAAGAAAAGGAGGAGGAAGAGGAGGAGGAAGAAGAAGAAGAAATCAGTGTTAGCAGAGTGGTTTAACACAAAGACTTTGGAGTTCTCTTATGGTGCAGTGGGTTAAAGACCCACTGTTGTCACTACAGCGGCCCAGGTCGCTGCTGTGGCATGGGTTCGATCCCTGGCCCAGGAACTTCCACATGCTGTGGACATGGACTAAATAAATAAATAAATAAAACAAAGACTTTGGTGTCAGATAGTTCTGAATTAGAATTCTGGATTTGGTCCTTTACTAGCTATGTGGCCTTGGGTAATTTACTTCATTCCTTGGCCCTCTATTTTCTCATTTCTCAAATCAGAATAATGATGCTGCTTACTGCATGGGGTTAGTTTGAGAATCAAACAAAATGATGCAAGACACTTGGGGCATTTTTAGGAAGTAGGGAGGGAGCCAGTAGAGAATGAGAGGTTGATGATACAGAAAGGGAGGATTTTACCGATTAGCAAGGACTTGGAGATAACATTTTTGAATGCTGTGGATAGATCTGCTTCCAGAATGGTTTAGGGTTCTGTTCTGTCTTGAAGTATGGTCAAACTATAAACCTCTAGTGTGGGTCCAAGCCCTAGCATTCTAAAGCTCTTTTCAACCTATACCCCCTCCCCACGCTTGGTCTAGACCCTCTGGAAGGGTCTGGACTCCTAACTTTCCATTTCAGCTAATTTATTCTACTCATACTTTAACTTATGCTATGTTGCCGGCTCATCGATTTCAAAAGGAAACCATTGCTGAAGAAAGCCTTCTGCTCTCTTGTCTTCAGCCTCCCAAGTCTAAAAGAATATTGAGTTCTATGATAATCAGTAAAATGAGATGAGACAATTTCTTTTTTGTTTGTTTGTTTTGTTTTTTAGGGCCACACCCATGGCATATGAAAGTTCCCGGGCTAGGGGTCGAATCGGAGCTACAGCTGCTGGCCTACACCGCAGCCATAGCAACTCGGGATCTGAGCCACATCTGTGATCTACACCATAGCTCAGGGCAACACCAGATCCCTGACCCACTGATCGAGGCCAGGGATTGAACCTGCATCCTCATGAATACTAGTCGGATTCGTTTCTGCTGTGCCACAATGGGAACTCCTGAGATGAAACAATTTCTTAAAAGTGATTGTCCAACCAACTGATGTCTGCTCTGATGTTACAGGTTAAACAAAGTGGAGTCATACAAGTCCTCAAAGGAATCCTTTGTGTTTTCTTAGCTACTTTGTCATTGTTCATGCTCCCATTCAGCAAATGACTACTCTGTGCCACGTGCTGTGCCCAGCACTGGAAATAAATGAATAATATATTCTCCTGGCTCTTGAGGAACTCATAATCTAGTAAGGAAGACAGACGGGAAAACTGATAATTCCATGTCAGGGTTCTAAGTGCTATGTGTAAGGGCGCTGTAGGAGTCTGGGGCCTCCAAAACAGTGTGGGGGGTATTATTAGACTTCTTGGGGAACCTGAGCGCTAGTGATGGTATGTAAAAATAATCTTGAATCTCTTCTCAGTCATTTGCAAACTTTAGTACCATAACAATTTGTAGCGATTTATTTGGATCTAGCCTACTATTGATTTTAACAGGTCAATGTGTTATGGCAGTTAGAAATGTATAAAATACCTTCTTGGAGTTCCCGTCGTGGCGCAGTGGTTAACGAATCCGACTAGGAACCATGAGGTTGCGGGTTCGATCCCTGGCCTCGCTCAGTGTGCTAAGGATCCGGCGTTGCCATGAGCTGTGGTGTAGGTCGAAGACATGGCTCAGATCTGGGGTTGCTGTGGCTGTGGCGTAGGCCAGTGGCTACGGCTCTGATTAGACCCCAAGCCTGGGAACCTCCATATGCCTCAGGAGCAGCCCTAGAAACGAAAAAAAGACAAAAATAAATAAATAAATAAATAAATAAATAAATAAATAAATAAATAAAATACCTTCTTAACTAGGGACTTTCCCAGCCACTAGCTTACACTTATTTGGGGCCATTGTATACTTAACTGCCAGAGTTACTCTTCTAAAAGTTCCCAAAGAAGAGTTTGCTGGTTGGAATTATGGAGGAGAAAGGGACAGAGAGAAATAAGGAGAGGAAGAAGAGGTGTATGCAAAAGGAAGGGGGTGAAAGAGGAGAATTTTTCATGAAAAAGGAAGTTGGCGGAAGTGACAAGAGAAGGTGGGAGAAGCAGACACAGAGGACGTTGTATTTCCTGGTAAGGGAGTTGGACTTTATTCTGGAAGGTAATGTGAAGCCACAGAAGCACATTTATGTAAGAGTGACTCTCCATGAGTTGTCATTGTTTCATCTCCGTGGTTGTCAGGGAGGAAAACTGAGGGAAGGGGTGCAAGTGGAATTTTCCCAAGTTCTAGGTTGGATGGAATGACATTTTAGGGCCAAGGCTGGCATGGAGTGACATCATTTGTTCATGTCTTTCCTGAGAAGTCACTTAGCTGTGGGCTAGGGACTGTGAAATAGCAGTAGAGGAGGCCTAACCTATCTGTTGCAGGGTTTTGGATCTTGTATAGTCTAGTTTGCAGAGTATGTAATGATAAAACTTTCCCGGATGTCTTCTAGCACTAATGTTCCTTCTGCTCTTGCCCCAGCCCTGTGTTTCGTAACTCTTTGCCCTTCATTATAAGCATTCACTGAATGAATTATCTAGACTTGTTAGAAGAGTAACTCTAACCATTTAGTATACAATGGTAAGAGTAATTCTCTTTTAGAAGAGTAACTCTGGCAGTTAAGTATATGATTTATGCTTGTCTGTATAGATGTGTGCATGTTGACAAGATAATACTAAAAACCGTGATACAGCTTAAAAGGAATAAGAGACAGTATAGTATGAGGTAGCATGAACAAAAGTATGAGGCTTCAAAGCCCTTCTTTTTTTCCTCAAAAAGAATCGGAAAAACTTTTCTACCCTTTGTTGTTACATCATGAGGACAATAAGTTAATGTTTGCTGGTATTTTAATTTTTTCCGGATGAAAGGTATTACTTCCGCTCTTATTGTTTTAATAGATAAGTTTTGCAGATGAAAAATTCCAGAGCAATGAAGAATGATGGTTATACCCCTGAACCGACTGTCTATATTGATGACATGCTGCCAGCTTCTTCACACTTATCTCATTTAATCAGACTATTTTTCTTGGAGAGCTCTTTAGGTAGGTGATACAAACTTGGATTCATGGTTGTTGTTTATGAAGAGGGTTAATATTCCTAGATTCTGGTATTTCCTGCCCTTTTCCTGATATTTCTGAATGTTGTAGAAACGTTACAGGCACAACTCCATAGATCAGAATCCCATGTTTCAAATCTGATTCGATATAAAGTGAGTTACTTCACTGTTCAAACCTACCTACTTCCCAGGAACCCAGCTACTTGGGTTAGTCCTGTAACTTCCTAGGTGGCTTTGTAAGACTTCCCTGTGTGTTATGCAAATTTCAAGTCTTAATTCTTACAATATCTTGAACTCCTTCCCCCTGTATGATTTAGATATGGACTTTGGAGCATGATTGTCTAGGTTTCAATCCTAATCATGTCATGTAATAGCTCTGGACTTTACGTTGTTAGTCTTGTGCTTTGAGTTTGAGAGAGTTAGTCAACTCTCTTTGAGTTTCCTCCTCTAAAAACTGGAATTATTAATGGTATCCAGCTCGGGGGATTTTGGTGAGAATCAAATGATTTCAATCAGTAGAGCCTTTGAACTCTAGTGCCTGTCACAGAGTTAATATTATTATTTGCCTCTGAAATTCTGTATTTGCTGTTTCCCCTCTCTGTAACTGTCTTCCCTAAGAGATATTCATGGCTGACTCTTTATAGTCATGCAGGTGTCCACCGAAATGTTGTCCCCTCACAAACTCGTTCTGTGTCTAAACTAGGTTCCTCCCTGCTGTGCTCTGTCACATCATGCTGCGGTTTCCTTCATTGTTTATAAGATCCACTGTTTGAAATGATCTGGTTTCTATATTTATGCATTATCTGAGTACACTTGCTTGAACAAAGCTCCATGGGGTCAGGGTCCTCATCTGCCCTGTTTACCACTGTATCTATATAGTAGGGCATATCATGTAGCAGAGTTGAATTAATATGTGTTGAATGAGTAAACAAATAGTTATTCTCTTTCTGGAACCAAAATCCAGACAACCTCTTCTATCAGAGAACCTTTATGTGCTTCAAGGTGTAAGAAACAACTGGAAGATATACTTTGGATCCTAAGATACTGAAATTTTTTGTGCATTTTCAATGGCTTGAGTGGGGGTGGAACAGAGAATGTCATTAGCATTGGCTTGGAGAATCCAAGCATGTGATCTCTGCAATGCTGGTGTCTCCTATGGTGGTCATTACAAAATGGGTATCTGATAAGGTTGATCATTGACTCCTCTGTTCCCCTGGGTCTCCCTGGATAGATCCTAACACCTCAATGGCTGTGACCTTGCTATTTTTTTGCAGTATCTCTAGAGCATTTAGCACATGATTTGCACATGGCATGTGCTCAATAATCATGCCTATGTGAATGAACTTGCTCTTTTTTTTTTTTTTGGTGTCCCAACTTTATATGTCAATGAAGTTTGGAAAGAAAAGAGACCTCTTGCCTAGGAATTTCAAGAGTTAGGTCTTATACTTGTGGAGTTGAGAAGTGGATACACTAACAACAGCCAGCCTCTTCATAGAGATTGTCTAACCCAGGCCCTGGAAACTTCTCAAAGAGACCATTGTTTGGTGGCTTCAAGGTGGGCTCCCTCTCAAACTTTAAGGTTGCCATAGAGATGGCATGTTTTTCTTCCTAAATGATATTTGCTTGTCATCTCAGGAGTCTGTTCAGCAAATTAGCACAGGTGAGTTAAGGGGGGAGGAGGTAGCTTCGGCAGCTTCAAGGTCTTGCTACCGTATAAAGGCCTAGTTTGTTAAATGAAGTGAGGAAAGAATCTAAGGACCATCCATAAAAAGGCTGTTGCTGGAAAGCTTTTCTTTTCTTCTCTCATGAATGACAATGTGTTAATACGAAGAAAGACGGAAGGGTTCCAGGTCACAAAGTTCAAAAGTCAGGGCTGCAATGTGCCTGTAATAATAGTTGCCACAGAAAAGAACATTCGTTGGGGGGGAATTGTGTGTTCAGAAGTTGTTATTCTCAGTGTCATATGATAAAGCACATATTGTAGAAAGGAGCTGAATCATTTCACAGTATTTGCTGATTTTAGTTTATCTGAGTATATGCTTCTTGAGTGAAGAGACCACATCTATTTTTATTTATTTACTTGTCTTTTTAGGGCCGCACCTGCGGCATATGCAGGTTCCCAGGCTAGGGGGTCAAATTGGAGCTACGGCTGCCAGCCTACGCCACAGCCACAACACGGGATCCAAGCTGTGTCTACGACCTACACCACAGCTTGGGGCAACACTGGATCCTTAACCCATTGAGCAAGGCCAGCGATAGAACCCATGTCCTCATGGATACGAGTTGAGTTCATTAAGCACTGAGCCATGACAGGATCACCCGTATCTATTTTTAAAAATTTCTTTAATTAAAGTATAGTTGATTTATAATGTTCTGTCAATTTCTGCTGTACGACAAAGTGACCCAGCCACACTTATACATACATTATTTTACTCATATCATCTTCCATCATGTTCTGTCACAAATTATTGGATATAGTTCCCTGGGCTGTACAGCAGGATCTCCTGGCTTATCCATTCTAAATGTAATAGCTAGCATTTACTAACCCCAAACTCCCAGTCTACCCCACTCGCTCCCCTTCCCCCTTGGCAACCAACCACAAGTCTGTTCTCCATAAAGAGATCAGGTCTTGGAGTTCCCGTCGTGGCTCAGTGGTTAATGAATCCGACTAGGAACCATGAGGTTATGGGTTCAATCCCTGGTCTCGCTCAGTGGGTTGGGGATCTGGCTTTGCCATGAGCTGTGGTGTAGGTTGCAAACTCGGCTTGGATCCTGCGTTGCTGTGGCTGTGGTGTAGGCCGGCAGCTACATCTCCAATTGGACCCCTAGCCTGGGAACCCTCATATGCCGTGGGTGCGACCCTAGAAAAGGCAAAAAGACAAAAAAAAAAAAAGAGAGAGATCAGGTCTTAACCTTCCTTTTGCAACCTGTACAGCACCTTAACCTGTCTCCTCTGTGAGGTTTCTCTCATTTTCCCACTCCCTTGTCTTAATCTTTCGAAATCACTTCTCTGATGGCATCACTGTCTATCCAAACCTTTAACGGCGCTTCCCTGCCAGTTAAATAAAGTCAGACCCTTGAGTCTGACACTAAAACCCTTTCAAGATCTATCTTTCTAGCTTGCTTTCCCACCCCTTCCATAATAGAGTCTAATCTCAGACATCCTGGAGTACTTATCTTGCATTTCCTGGTTATTCCCTGTGCCTTTTTGGTTCCGTCTTTCCCACCACCCCTTCCCCCACCGCATGTCTGCTTATGCTGTTCCTTCCCTCTGGAATGTCTCTCCCTCACCCTATAATCTCTAGCTAATGAAATTCTTCCCATCCTTTAAAGCCCATTTAAATGCCACCTCAGTGGGAAGTGATCTTTTGGTGTTGCGAATTCCTTTAGCCTTTTCTCCTAATCTTCCTTTCATCCTCCTGAGACTCAACACAAAGCCTCCATACAGGTATTTAAGTATTTGTAGAACCATAAATGAACGATAGGTTGATTCACATCTGTCCCAGGGCCATAGAGGCAGAAGTAAGGGCCACCTAGCAAGGCTGGCCAGGAGGTATTTTGTATACTGAAGCCTGTTTTCTCATTGTCTTCACGATAAAAAGAGAAGATGAATTAGAGGGATTGTTTGGAAAGTGATAATCAGGCAAAGAGAAGGAGGCTTACTTGACCACAACTAAAAAGGAATTTCTCAGGAGACCTGGCTTGTCACTGCACAAACCTTACACAGAAGGGCCCTGGGACTTAGAAATGCTGAGGATAGTGACCTTGTCTGGCCTTTCTTACTGCCACTACCCTGTGTAGCTCAACTACCCTCTCAGAAAACTCAGTGCCTTCACCATCGCCTCTTCAATCAGTGTCCTATCACCTTGGGATTCCACAGGTAGGGAATTGATAAGAGGGAAAAAAACATATACATCCCTTTCATGAAGACATTCGGGAGTTCCTGTCGTGGCTCAGTGGTTAACGAATCAGACTAGGAACCATGAGGTAGTGGGTTCGATCCCTGGCCTTGCTCAGTGGGTTAAGGATCTGGCGTTGCCATGAACTGTGGTGTAGGTTGCAGACACGGCTCAGATCTCGAGTTGCTGTGGCTCTGGCATAGGCCAGTGGCTATGGCTCTGATTCGACCCCTAGCCTGGGAACCTCCATATGCCGCGGGAACGGCCCAAGGAATGGCAAAAAGACAAAAAAATAAAAATAAAGAAAAAGGACATTCACACAAGGAACCCAAGTTCTAACAAGTCTCATAAAATGATAGATAAAAATTGTTTGCTAGCTACCTTGTTTAGAACCAGCATAACTGGAGTTCCCGCGGTCGTGGCTCAGTGGAAACGAATCTGACGAGCATCCATGAGGAGGCAGGTTCCATCCCTGGCCTCGCTCAGTGGGTTAAGGGTCCAGCATTGCTGTGAGCTGTGCTGCAGGTTGCAGACATGGCTTGGATCCTGCGTGGCTCTGGCTGTGGCGTAGGCCAGCGGCTATAGCTCCTAGCTTGGGAACCTCCATACGCGGAGACTACAGCCCTAGAAAGACCAAAAAAAAAAAAAAAAAAAGCAGCATAACATAGTGCCAGTGACAGAGGGCAGTAACACATACCCCTTAGGGCCTTTTTATGGTGGCCCAAAGCACTGCCCATAACTCTGATGCTCATGCATTATCTTAAAATCCAGACCTGCTTTGCAGGCTTCTCCATCATGGAATTGTATTTGTTGGAATATTTAAAATAATATTTATGGGAGTTCCCTGAGGGCACAGCAGGTTAGGGATCCAGCATGGTCACGGCTGTGGCTCGGGTTCGATCTTTGGCCTGGAAACTTCCACATGCCGCCGGTGCAGCCATAATATAAAAATAAAATAATGTTTGAGGTTCAAGTTCGGGTTCCAAAGATGTGTACCATGGTTATGTCCCTCTGGCTTTCAAGGACTTCCTGGCACACCACTGAAGTATTTCCAACCCCGATCAGATTAGTGGGGATTAAATGAGTTAATACATGAGTTAATACAGAGAAAGCCTGTAGCCCAGTGCCAGGTAAATAGTAAGTGCTCTATACACAGGGTTTGTTTGTGGTTAATTCCCCCAGAATACCTTTTACATCTTCCTCAAAGGTTTGTCACAAGGATTCTGTGCAGCATGAATGCAAAGCGCATTGGCTCCTTGCTTCCTGGCAAAATAAAAGTCCACTTTTGAGAGGAGCACTTTGCTCTTCACACCCTCCGTGGGAAAATCTCACACTGCCTTCACATTAACACGTCTTTAGAATTTGTTTCGGGAATTCCTAATGTGGCGCGGTGGAAACGAACCCGACTAGTATCCATGAGGATGCAGGTTGTGTCCCTGGCCCCGATCAGTGGGTTAAGGATCCGGCATTGCTGTGAGCTGTGGTGTAGTCACAGATGCGGCTTGGATCCCACGTTGCTGTGGCTGTGGTGTAGGCCGGCAGCTATAGCTCCGATTGGACCCCTAGCCTGGGAAACTCCATATGCTGCAGGTGCGGACCTACAAGGCAAAAACAAACAAACAAAGAAAAAACAAAAGAATGTGTTTCTTGTGGTTCAAGCGTGCTCCTCCCTTTCTATCTAGAGATAGAGGAAAGGAAATGGAGGCTGAGCCAGGTGAGAAGCGTGGTGGGCTGTGTGTATGTGTGTGTGTGTGTGTGTGTGTGCATGCGCGCGCGCGCACACACACACACACACACATTTCGTGACAGCCTCTTACATGCTCCTGCTGACACCTGTGTTCACCTAACTCCAAAGCAAGGCCTGCAGGCTAGGGCATTCTGACCAAGATTCCTATGGAAGAAAAGGTTTTGTAATATCATGGCAATTATCCAGGCAATTTGCAAAGGGTATTTCACCTGCCAGTGTGCTCTCCGGCAGAAATCATCCCTGATTATAAGCCTTGTGCAGTGAATGTATAGCTCGCTTGTTTTACTATCTTGCCTCTGTTGTATGTATGTTTAATTTCTATTTCTTGTTGCCTGAAGACATACAGCTTCAATGATTTTTCTTTGCGTAAAACATCACTATTTATCCCGGTTAGAAGTAACTTTATTTCGTTTTTCTTGATTTTTCCCCTTCTTTTGGCCCCTCTACCAGCAAAGCTTCCCTTACTATCTGGAAACATCTGTACTTTAAGGTACAGTCCTGTGAGGGGATCACCCTCTGGGATCTGTCACAGGGCAATGTAGCCCTGTGCTTTAGCCGTAGGTCACAACCACAGGTTTTTGTTTTTTGGGTTTTATTTTTTGTCTTTTTAGGGCTGCACCCACAGCATATGGAGGTTCCCAGGCTAGGGATCTCATCGGAGCTGTAGCCGCCAGCCTACACCACAGCCACAGCAACGCCTGATCGGAGCCTACACTGCAGCTCACAGCAACACTGGATCCTTAACCCACTGAGAGAGGCCAGGGATCGAACCTGCATCCTCATAGATGCTAGTCAGATTCGTTTCTGCTGAGCCATGTGGGGAACTCCCATAATTCCAGGTTTTATTTGCTCAGGGTGTGGCTGTGAGATTCTTCTCAGCAACCCTTCCAACACACACGCGCACACACACACACACACACACACACACACACAGGAGTCATCTACTTTTTAAAAATACTGCTTATGTTTAAATCTTTTTTTTTTTTTTGAAATTTTTTTTTGTCTTTTTTTGTTGTTGTTGTTGTTGTTGTTGCTATTTCTTGGGCCGCTCCCGCGGCATATGGAGATTCCCAGGCTAGGGGTTGAATCGGAGCTGTAGCCACTGGCCTACGCCAGAGCCACAGCAACGCGGGATCCGAGCCGCGTCTGCAACCTACACCACAGCTCACGGCAATGCCGGATCGCCAACCCACTGAGCAAGGGCAGGGACCGAACCCGCAACCTCATGGTTCCTAGTCGGATTCGTTAACCACTGCGCCACGACGGGAACTCCTTTTTTTGAAATTTTTTTTTTTTGTCTTTTTTTTGTTGTTGTTGTTGTTGTTGTTGCTATTTCTTGTAAATCTTAAAGATTAAATGATACTTATTGCAAAATAATTTATTTTTAAATCAAAAAATGCAGATAAGTATAGAGATGAAAAAGCCATCCCACCACCTCCACCCCCACCCCACCCCGCCAAATAGCCACTGTTAACATTTCTAACAGTGGCTCTTGTATCTTTCCAGAACACAGATTGAATTTCACCTTAGTAATGAATGGTCAACTCTCAATTGGGCACAGTTCTTTGGGGATGATGGTAACGTGACTTGAAATGAAGCAAAGTCAGGGTGCTGGGGTGTAGCTGAGAGCTTATTGGGCCTCCTGAGGCTAACCTTGGCTGCAAGAGAATTCATTGTGGAGGAAACATAGAATTAAGTGCCAGCAACAGTTTTTGGAGGGCTTGACGGTCCTTGCCGAGGTGTAATGTAAGTAAAACTTCTCCCTGCTTGTGGCTGGCAAAGACCTAGAGTCCTGGCTCTTGAGAAGGAAAGGGTTAGTTTTGACAGTTTCGCTGCTGGTTTGAGGCCCAGATTTTGAGAACCACTCCCCTAGCAGAACATACAGGAATGGTCCTGTCCCAAAATATTTAGGAAGAAGGTAAAACCGTAAATTATCCAAAATATTATTCTTTTTTTTTTTTTGGTTTTCTTAGGGCCATATATGCAGCATATGGAGGTCCCCAGGCTAGGGGTCTAATCGGAGCTGTAGCTGCCTGCTTACACCACAGCCACAGCCACATGGGATCCGAGCCACCTCTGCAACCTACACCATAGCTCACGGTAACACCAGATCCTTAACCCACTGAGGCCAGGGACCCCACCTGCCTCCTCATGGATACTAGTTGGGTTCCTTACCACTGAGCCACAACGGGAACGCCCAGATTTTATGTTGTCGATGGATAATAGCATTTTTTATTGCAGAGTTCCCTTTTATCTACCCCTGTATCTTCTAATCAATAGCATTGCTCCAATATTTGTGTTTCTGAGCACATATAGTCTTGATACCTTCGAGTCTTACTGGGGCTAGTGTCTTCGGAAAGAAGATTTCTGGAACTGCCAATTACTAGCTGTAGCCCCTTAAGCAAGTTACTGAACATCTCTGAACTCCAGTGTCCACATCTGTAGAAAGGAAAAACCCAAAACAAACAGAAAAACACTGGGCCTGCCCAGGGAGTGTGAGCATTAGACAAGATAAAGCATGCATGCAAGACCTAGCATTGGGGACAATAAATGTTAGGCCTCCAGCCCCGTTTTATTATCTGTATGTATATTGTAAGTGAATGATCTGTAATTACAAATATTGAATGGAGGCTTGGCAACATCTCATAGATATCTTAGCCCATCAAGTTTTCCCTCGAGTTCAAAGGCATTTGTGTCAGAGACAAGTGGGAACAGGTTTAATAACAATAGTTAGAATTTATTGGTACCTGCTGCTATGACTGCTGACAATGATCTCATCTAATCCTCACGACAGCCCTATAAAGAAAGTATTATTATTATTATTTCTCAGACGAGGAAATGGAGGTTCAGAGAGGGTAGGTAACTCGCCTGAGGTCACACGGATGCTAGTAACTGCAGAGGCCAGTTTAAAAGCCAAGGGCTGTCTTCTCTCCAAAGTCTGAACCTCTGACCACAGCTCAGAATCATAAGCTGTCCACCTTGGACATCAGAATCTAGTCCTCCCATCGTAGCGACGAAAGCACTGAGGTCCAGGAAAGGGAGTGAGACACTCCAGCTCACCAGTGGCAGAGCCAAGAGCTACACTTGGGTTGGCTCCAACCTCTACAGTTTTTACAGCAGTGTAGTTTTGCTTTCATACAAATAAAAGTTTTCGCTCCCCAGTTCAAGCATTGGACAAACAACGGCTCTGCTGAATTAGGAGGGGAAGTTAGATATGTTTAACAACCAGCTCTCTATGAGAGGAGGGGAAAGACCTATTTTGTAGCATTTGCCAATTTCCACAGTATACACACCCCCACCAAGGCTGATTTCAAGCTCTCAGTGTGTTGTCTCTAAATGCAAAGCCGGGAAGGGAAGCATGCAATCTGGAGTCTTGAGCTGATGTGAGCTGGCTTTCGCATACGACTGCCTCCATCTTTGTAGAGAATGACAAACCAAACCCTGAGTATTGTTCCAAGGTAAGAGTCCAATAGTCAAGAAAAAAAAAAACAAACCCACAAATGTTTCGTATATGCCAGGATTCTAAAGTTGAGTAGAATTGGCATTCTGGCAAACTCTTGGGTTAGAGTTTAGCACTGGCTCTATTACTGATATTGAGCCCCTGCCAAGGGCTTCTTGCGACTTATTTATAGAATCTTTTATTTTTCCCCAAAGGGTTCGGGAATATATTGTGTCAGGCTCTATCTTTAGAAATGCAAATCCTTTTTCTCACATGCTATCTTTGAGGGGGAAGACAAATTAAGGCACTCCTAAACTGTTTTTCTTCTTGAAAAAGAATCTGCAACAGCCAAAAGCCTTTTAAAATGGAGAAAATCACCTAAGGAATCCCTGTTTATTTTAGGAAATTCAGAAAATATAAGCAAACAAAAGAAAATAGGTTAAAAACGCATCTGTTAGGCCAAGAGACAAACACGGCGAACATTTGAGTGTGCATATGTCTAATAAGTTTTCTCTTGTATGCAGATAGATTTTTTTTTTTTGTAGTGGCTCTAGTGTAAATGAAATCCATTTACAAAATGAAAAGATATCACCGATTATTATCCTTGCAGTACAGGTCCTGCCACTCTATTTGTATTCACGGAAATGGTGTGTTAGCTATATTTATGCCAATGTTTTACATGCATCCAAAGATAATATTACTAATGGGGATTGTTATCTGTGAGTACATAGGGGGCTCAAAAGACCAGGGGGACAGTCTCGTCCCTTTCCAGCCCGTAGACCCCTGTACACACAAAGGCTGTTTTTGAGCAACCATTGCAGCTGCGCCGATAGGGTGGTTGATGGGGACTCTGCCTCTGAGACCTGAGGTCATCCCGGAGCTCAGAAAACAACCCCCTCCCACACTCCCTTATTGCTATAGCCAGTCCGGCTTGCCTGCTGCTGGTTTCCTGCTGCCTGCAGCTCGGCCCCATTGTTTGAAGTGGGGCTTCAGAGCCACTTTAATGGGTTTTCTTCTGCCCTCCCGGCTTGGGGTTGCCTCACTGCAGCTCCCCATACAACAGTCTGAGCTGGTATCCTGGGGCCATCCATCCTTCACACATGTCCAGCCCAGTGGGGCGCTGCTAGAAATGGAATTTGTTCATTCCCTCTCTACTCGGTCTTGGTTTCAGTGAAACAATACCCTCGAAACATTTACCAGTCATAATAACAATGCCGGATCACTGATGCTGGAAAATTAATGTTTCGATTCCTAGCCTGGGAACTTCCGTATGCTGCGGATGTGGCCCTAAGAAGACCAAAAAAAAAAAAAAAAAAAAAAAAAAAAAAAAAAAAAAAAATTCCAAAGCAGAGCAGACACGGCTTGGATCCCACATTGCTGTGGTGTAGGCCCGCGGCTGTAGCTCCTATTCCCCAACTTAATAATAAGTATCTATGTCCGAAAGAAACATTACCGCCGGCCTGCACCACAGCCACAGCAACGCGGGATCCAAGCCATGTCTGCAACCTACACCCCAAGTCACGGCAATGCCGGATGCTTATCCCACTGAGCGAGGCCAGGGATGGAACCCGCATCCTCATGGATCCTAGTTGGATTCGTTACCACTGAGCCACGACGGGAACTGCTCAGCTTTGGACTCTTAATCTCAAAGATGGATTTTTTCTTGATGGGTCCTCCTCTCCCATATTTCCTGAGGTTGATTCCCTACCTGAGGGCTACATTTGAAAGATGGATAACCGCAAAATGTTTGGGGAACTGTAACTCTTATTTAGGGGTGGCTTCAAGCTGCGGTACATTGCATATACAGAACCGGGTGGTATCTGGTGCATTTCTGCTGCCATTTATGTCCTAGTGCATCCTCCGGAGAGAAGACATCTTTTTACCTGGGAAAACAATGTGGCCAAAGGGAACCCAGGCCCCTGGACAGTTTGTGAAAGAAAGACTATTTTTTTTTTTTAGTTTCAGAGTATTAGCTGTGTGACCCTTAGGAAAATCACTCCACCTGTCTGTGCCTCGGTTTCCTTCTCAGTAAAAGGCAACAACTAATAATGTCCCTCCGAGGGATGTCACAAGGATTAAATGAGACCAAGCCCATGAAGAGCTTTATACACAGGCCTGGCACAAAGTAAGTGCCCAGTAAACGTTGGCTCATTTCTCCAAGGGGAAGCCAGTGTCCTCATGGCCCTCAGTGCAGGGTAGCGATCCCAAGGCAGAGAGCCAGCTGACCCCCCAGTGAAATGTTGGTGTCATGGAAGGCAGAGGGGGGAGCACCCTATCCTCACCCCACCCTCGCATTGTGTTGCTTTGAATCCTTGTGAACCCCAACCTGTAGACCTGTAGTTCTCAGCCTTGGCTGCACGTTGGGATTAATCTGCAGAGTCTGAAAAAATACGAATGTACCCACTTCCTGAAACTCTGATTTTTTTCATCCGTGGTGGTGCCTGGGCAACGGGATGTTTCGAAGTTCCCCAAGTGGTTCTAATGTGCAGCTTGAATCAAGAACCACTTGATTTTAGGCAGATGCTACACATCTGTGGGAAAGATGATGAAAATCAGCACCGTGCCATTAAAGGCAGCAGAATGCCACTACAGCCACTGCTGCCACTCTAGCCTTGACCATGGATTCTTCCCACATCTCTTGACTCGGAGCAATAATCACCAATCCACAAAATTTGCATCGTCCACCTGTATTTACCAGATGTCACCCCCCCCCCAAGCCATAAGGTATCCCTCTCCATTTAATGTATCCAGTTTGCCTAAGGCAGGATGAAAAAGCTCACACCTGGCCTAGTGATTCAGTCGAGTAAAGCCGTGTGTGATGGCAATCTAAGGGTTAATCTCATTAATGCTGATCTCCTAGGCTTGGGCTCTTAGCTATTGCTCAGCTTTTATTAATTTAGGCTTCAACATGTATCTGCCTTGTCCACAATTCCAGATGGTGCTATAACTCATATCCTTCTGTCGGTTCCAGAAGATGACTACATGTGTTTTATTTAGATAAACCGTAATTATGCCGACTTTCAACTCTTTTGGTAATTTTGGCCCATTTGCGGATGATAAGTGGTAAAATCCACTCTTCATTATAACGTACTGAAAATCATCTGAAAACAGATTTGTTTGGTTAATGAAGTCTAACGGGATGGGGGAGAGGAGCAAGGGAACACAGGACCTGAAGTTTTTGCTAAGCATGGATTACAAACAAGTAAAACAACTTTTGTTTGCTTGGAGGGCTCCAAGCCAGGCAACAAAAACTTACTTTGAGACGGTAGCAGTTAGGAACATGTCTCCACCCTATGTGACTAGGATGTAGTCTAGCTTGGTGTAGACACTTAATCCAGGGTGGGACCTATTAGTAATAGAGGTGCAATCATCCCCCCCTTAACCCCCTATGGTTAGTATTCCTCTGGGTAACAGGCTGAGTTTGCAGTTAATTTCTTTGTAAAATGGAAATATAAATTATCATTCCAATACCTGCATTGACACCTGGATTTGTTCCTGTAAAAGTCTCTTTGCTCTTGATGGAGGAAAATGGATACGGTTTTTAACACAAGGGCATGATTTATGAAGCAACTGTCTGTGCCCCCAAAGCCCCCTTGCAGATAAATTTGTCAGTTCAGAATCAGATGATCTCAAATGAGAAACAAATGATGGTTGATCATACAATGTTGTATTCATGTAAAGCATTCTTTCTCACAGAATCCGCTGGAAATGACTGATTGATAAATACGGTTTTGAACGTGTGACTTACACTGCCGAAGGAAAGTTAGAAGTATCTTTCCGAAATGTTAAAAAAAAAATGCCTTCTGGAAGGGACTTAGTGCTAAGCCTCAACAAAATTTAAGTTTTATCTTAAGCACAAATCTTTTCTATTCCAAAATCTTGCCCCAAACTCTGATATTCTGCCAAGTAAGATGAAGAAAGCAGAAGGGGAGTTTATCTGGTTCTGTTTGTTTGTAAAGCTGTTCCTCTTTCTTGTTTATTCATGGTGGCCAGGAGAAAGGTCCTGGGCTGCTTTGTTCTTTAGCTGGGATCCCTGCTTTACCAAATGAAGGGCTTTTGAAATCTTTATTCTGCTTCCTTGAAGTGAAAAGCAGAGGCAAACTTTTTCCTTAAAGTACCAAGTGCAAACTAGCGTGTTGGGTGTTCCAGCGTCCTGACCTCAAACTTTTAATGCTGATCTGATCCTTCAAGAAATACTACTTTTTGGAATGGAGTGATTTTCTTCTTGGAGTTTGATTAAATGGATATAGTACTTACCAGATGTGGTCGCTAAAGTGGATCTTTGCAGACAGAACATCCATGAAAAAGAAAACAACAAAAATCAAGCTATTGTGTTTTATCCCTACCATTTGATAATAGACAGTTAAGCTGGTCTAATCAATTTCACTATTGTTGCTTGATTGGGCCACCTTTGGTTAATGGCTAGATATGTTTAAATGGCAGGCAACTTAACTGTCCCCAATCCTTGGCCTCCACCCACCCCACCCCCTCCTGCCGCCCTTTTTTTTTTTGGCTGTTTGCCTTTGCAGCCAAAAATAGCGGGTAAATTATGTTCATTCCCATCCTAATTTGGAAAGGAAGAATAAAACCAAAGTTTTATTGCAAGCTTTTTGTTGTCTCAGTCACTTCTGGCATTCGGTCACTCTGAACTTTTTTTTTTTTTTTTTTGTCTTTTGTCTTTTTTTGAGGCCTTCACCCTCAGCATATGGAGGTTCCCAGGCTAGGGGTCCAATCATAGCTATAGCTACCGGCCTATGCCAGAGCCACAGCAACCTGGGATCCGAGCTGCGTCTGCGACCTACACCACAGCTCATGGCAACGTCGGATCCTTAACCCACTGAGCGAGGCCAGGGATCAAACCCGAAACCTCATGGTTCCTAGTCGGGTTCATTTCCGCTGTGCGACGACAGGAACTCCTGTCACTGAACTTTTATTGAGTGTCTGGATAATGAATGCTCTCTTTTCAGTTTCAACTAAGAGTTAATTCATCAGGGAAATCAATTCTCAAAGTTAAGGTCCTTTCCAGTCCTCAAATCCTGTTTATCTCTGTTAGATGGTGTTTTTGTTACATCAATTTTTTTCTTGAAAAAGAAGAGCTGTTCTATACATAGTAACTTTCATTTTGTTATTAGACATCCTGTCCAACCAAAAATGAACCTTAAGAACCTCAGCCAATTTCTTTTTTCAAATTTTTTTTTGTCTTTTTTTTGCATTTTTTTTTCCAGGGCCACACCTGTGGCATATGGAGGTTCCCAGGCTCGGGGTCTAATCAGAGCTGTAGCCACCAGCGTAGGCCAGAGCCACAGCAACTTGGGATCCGAGCCGCATCTGCAACCTACACCTCAGCTCACAGCAACGCCAAATCCTTAACCCACGGAGCAAGGGCAGGGACCGAACCCGCAACCTCATGGTTCCTAGTCGGATTCGTTAACCACTGAGCCACAACGGGAACTCCTCAGCCAATTTTTTGCCACCCTAGATTGTTATCTGTGCATCCCAGATCTTGCCACACTGCTGTCCCCCTTGGTTTATATGATATGGAGGCAGGAGCCATATTATAGTGGCTTACACATATCGGATATTTGTTAAATTGGATTGAGTCGACCTTGTAGTTTATAGGTACACTGCCACCCCCAACCACTTACATATATAGTAGGAGCTCATTAAATATTGGGGAATTGAGTTAATAGTGTACATCTGAATTGAAAAAGGGTAGGAATTGGAGAATTACCTTGGTTAGAATATGATTTGTAAATAAACTTATAGGTTTATGATGTATCAACTGGGCTGTATATGTTTTGGTAGAAAACTAGATTTCTGCTGACGTAGTCATATCCCTATCATTTTAAAGTTTAATCCAATTTAAATTAAAATTTTCAATACCTTTATATTTTGGCTGCACTTGAGTCATGCAGCATGTAAGTTCCCAGGCCAGGGATCGAACTCATGTCACAGCAGTGACAATGCTAGATCCTTAACTGCTAGGCCACCAGCGAATTCTGAAATGTTGAATACTTTTTAAAAATTTTATCTATAAATATTTCAGTGTGTATTTCTAAACAATAAGGAGTCTCTTTAAAACACAACTATAGTGCTATTATCACACAACTGAAAAATTAACACTCATATTTTAAAAGTTAGATGTTCTTAGTTATTACCCAAAGTTCCCAACTTTTACCTACTGAGTATTTCTTGCTACTCTCCTAGTCCACCTTTGTTTTGCTTCTTCTAGTCTGCTCTTTTGCTTCCTCGGAAAAGAGAGCCTCATGTGGTTTTTGATGGAGTATGACCAATCCTTCTGAATCACCCATTGTGGCGTCCTGGGCTTGAATATTTTTTCAGTTAGACTTCTTGGAGATGGGGAATATGAGCTTTTTTTTTTAATGTGTTGATACTGGGCCAGGCACCTGAGTTGTCTCCTTCAATCCTTAAAACAACCCTGCCAAGGTAGATTTTATTAGAAAATCCCTGAGAGTTGAGTTTTTGAAGTCTCTTTTGGACATTAGATGTGAGTCTATGTAGGTAATCTGGACAAGGCAGAAAGAATAATAAAGGAAGCCAGTGACCATTTATTGATCACTTGCTATGAGCCAGGCTTTTTAATTCTCAAATAACCCTAGGAAGTAATTATTCTTATCTCCAGTTTACAGGTAAAGAAACTGAGATTCAAAGATATTAAATATTTTTCTTATTTTTCAGACCTTCAGTTCAAAAATCTGAAGATCCTAAAGGATGAGAGGTGGAGTTAGTTATCTAGAATGAGAAAGGAACTAAATGTTCTCTGCCTGCTCTGCCTGATTCATCACATATTTTTTTCCAAAATTCTAGAAGATATGTAGCATTTAGCCTCAGTTTATGTATTTTATTTATTTATTTGTATATATAATGATTTTGATTTTTTTCATTTAGCCTCAATTTAAAGATAGGGCTTGGAGTTCCCTAGTGGCTCAGGGGTTAAGGATCCAGTGTTGTCACCACTGTGTCATGGATTTGATCCCTGGCCTAGGAACTTCCACATGCCTTGGGTGTGGCAAATATATATATTGTAGATGAGGCTCAGTAAAGTTACTTACCTAAGGCACACAGGAAATAAAGTAGCTTACAGGGAACTTGGATCCAGGTCAACCCTAAACATGTGCTTGTCCCCTTGCACTGTGCTGCCATTTCTTGGGTTACTGCTAAATCTGAACACACAGAGTTGTCTTTGTATCTTATTTATGGCAATTAGCATGTGTTACTCCATATTCTGATATGTATATTAGAGTTCACTATATTTGCAACTGAGTGTAAACTCCATGAGGGCAGGGTTGTGTCTCTTTTGTTCACTGATCTATCACCAAGTCCTAGAACAATGCTTGATACATAGTAGGTATTAAGTAAATAATTGTTTAGCAAATATGTATGATTTTTGCTCCCCTGAGACGTACAGCTTCTTATGAGTTAGTGAATCTTGGCCAGCTGAGAGAGCAACTCGATGGTGCCATGCCCCTGATAAAGAGCCAGTAATAAGGCCTCTAAACTGAGCTTTATATTTACCAAGTTATCATGTATGTTAACTCATGTTAATATAAATTGAAAAACCAAGATTTATAGGAAATGTCAGGGGATGGAGAGAGGTGATCCCCAGAAGAGGCTGTGGCCCTTGGAATGAGGGAAAGAAGAAAAGGGACAGATGCCAGGGTAAGACCATGAACTCCCCCCCACTCCCCACGAGAAACCAGTGAGAGTTAGGGACCTGTAAGTCTTAGCTTGAGAATAAGCTAGAAGGGCCCGCTTAGGAGGATACGGGGAGCTGCAAATCACTTGTGGTCTATGGAAGCAGAGTGGGTCTCCTCTGGGCCTGAGTTCCCATAACATCACCCCATCTGGACCCTCACTCTCATCCCCGGGCAACTTGGCCTGTCATGGATTCCTCACCTGAAGTTTGTGTGCCCTGTGTCATTGTTTGTTATTTATTCCTCTTGATGCAATTTTGTGGAATAAACAAGTGTTTGTATGTCAGACATCCCCAGGAATGTTGCCAAGAAAGGCAGGCTTAGACCAATCTGACTTATTAAACAAAAGTAATGTCTAGTTGCATGGATGTGAGACCCAGATGTTACACATGCCTCCTTTCATTTGTTCTTATTGCTAATGCAATGAAACAAAGCAGTCATTCTTTTTTTTTTTTTTTTTTTTTTTTTTTTTTTTTTTTTTTTTTTTGCTTTCTCAAATTTTTGTTTGTTTGTTTTGGTTTGCTTTTTAGGGCTGCACCTGCAGCATATGGAGGTTCCCAGGCTAGGGGTCAAATCGGAGCTACAGCCATCAGCCTACACAGCAGCCCCAGCAACTCCAGATCCAAGCGGCGTCTGCGACCTACACCACAGCTCACGGCAACGCCGGATCCTTAACACACTGAATGAGGCCAGGAATCGAACTCGCAACCTCATGGTTCCTAGTGGGATTCGTTTTCGCTGTGCCACAACGGGAACTCCAAAAGCAGTCATTCTGAGTTCTTATCCCCATTTTCTTTCTTTCTTTCTTCCTTCCTTTTTTGGTCACGCCTGCGTCATGCAAAAGTTCCTGGGCCAGGGATCAAACCTGCACCACAGCAGTGACCTGAGCCACAGCAGTGACAATGCCAAATCCTTACTGCTAGGCCACCATGGAGCTCCCTCTTCTCCCCACTTTCTAGATGGATAAGCTGTGTAGCAATGAGATTAATTGGCTTGCCCAGGAACATACTGCTATTAGTTGATCAATCTCCTGATTAGAATTCTTTTGTTCTTTCCACACTCTCTCTCAGTAAATACTGAATGATTTGCTTGAAGGAATGTTACTCTGGTTTTGGTATTTTGGATAGAAAGGAAAAGGGAGCGTCAGGGCAAAGTGATATTGCAAAACAACTCCGAAGATCTAGGTAAAAGGAGCCCGCACTATCGCTGAATAAATTGCTCCCATGTCCAGTGGTAACTTCTGTCTCTGCTCTTATGGGACCCTTCTTTAGCTCTCAACAAAATTGTCTGTTCTCTTGACTTCCTGTGTGAAGGTTCTTTCTTGTTCTACTTTAGTGGTTTAGCCTCCTCTGACTTCTATATGATGTTCTCTAGAGCTTAGCTCTTAAGCCTTCTTCTCACTTCTTTGTATCCCAATCAAGCTTAAGTATTTTCATGGCTTTAGTGATCTCCTATACTCTGAGGATTTCCAAAGCTATAGCTCTAGCCCAGACCTTAGCTCTGAGTTCCAGACCCACTTTGGCATTCATTCCTTCAAGTAGTAATCAACTGTTTGCTCTGTGCCAGGCACTGCTCTAGACACTTTGTTTTCATCATTAGACAAAACAGACAATAGCTCTTACTTCGCTTATATTGAGGGAAGAAACAGAGAAAAGATATAACAAGTTCCATGCCAGAAGGTCATGAGGACTGTGGTCAAGAGGAAAGGTAGGAATTCCCCTCGTGGCTCAGTGGTTAACGAATCCGACTAGGAACCATGACGTTGTGGGTTCGATCCCTGGCCTTGCTCAGTGGGTTAAGGATCTGGCGTTGCCATGAGCTGTGGTGTAGGTTGCAGATGCGGCTCAGATCCTGCGTTGCTGTGGCTCTGGCGTAGGCCGGTGGCTATGGCTCCAATTCGACTCCTAGCCTGGGAACCTCCATATGCCGCAGGAAGCGGCCCTAGAAAAAAGACAAAAAAAAAAAAAAAAAGAGGAAATGTAGGACAGGGTAAGGGGCACTGAAAATGCTGGGAAGGAAGTTGCAATATTAACTAAGGTGGGCAGGATAGTCTTCATTGAAAAGGTGAGATCTGAGCCAACATTTGAAAGAGATGAGAAAATTAGCCTGTGACTATCTGGAGGACAAGTGTCCCAAGCAGAAAGGACAGCCAGTGCAAAGGAGGCCAGTGTGGCTTAGAATCACATGATTGGGAGGTAGAGTTTTAAATCATCTTAGAATGTTTAAACAGGGAGTAGATAGAGCATGTAGAGTCTTGAAAGCCATTGGAAGGATTTTAGCTTTTACTCGGGGGGAAATGGGGAGCCTTTGGAGAATTGGACGGCAGAGGCCGGATATTATGTTTCAGAAGGATGACTGGCTGCTGTAGGAAGGCAAGAGCAGATGGAAGAAGACCAGTCAGGAGATTACTGCCCTTGAATTTTCTACTCAATACCTCTTCTTGGATGTCTCAAAGGTCCCTCAAACTCAACAAAAGACACCCCCCCTCTTTTACCCTCCCAGGCAAACCCCAACCCAGTCCTCCATTTTTGTTTATCTCAGTTAATGGACCAACTACCCACCTAGCTGCTCAGGGAGAAACATGAACCTGATTCCTTCCTCTCCCCCACACTCCAAATCCAATTCCTCACCAGATCCCGTTGATTTTTTTTTTTTCACTGCCGCACCCATGGCATATGGAGGTTCCCAGGCTAGGGGTCAAATCAGAGCTGTTTCTGCCGGCCTATGCCACAGCCACAGCCACGCCAGATCCGAGCCGCATCTGTGACCTACACCACAGCTCACGGCCACGCCAGATCCTTAACCCACTGAGTGAGGCCAGGGATTGAACCTGCAACCTCATGGCTCCTAGTTGGGTTCGTTAACCACTGCGCCACGACGAGAACTCCCCCATTCTCTCTGAAACACTGCACAGAAGCCAAGCCTTGACACTTGAACTGTCAAAATTTGTTCTAATAGATGTGATATAAGTGGTATCACGGATCTAAAATATGACGCAGGAAGTTCCCTGGTGGCCTAGTGGTTAAGGAGTCGGCATTCTCACCATTGTGGCTTGGGTTCAGTCCCTGGCCTGGGAACTTCTGCATGCTACAGGTGCAGCCAAAAAAAATTTTTTTAAATAAAACATAAAATAAAATATGATGCAAATGAACTTACCTAGGAAACAGAAACAGACTCGCAGACAGAAAACAGACTTGTGGTTGCTAAGGGGGAATGGGGTAGGGGAGGGAAGAATTGGGAGTTTGGGATTAGCAGATGCTAACTGTTATATATAGGATGGGTAAACAACAAGGTCATACTGTATAGCACAGGGAAATGTATTCAATAGCCTGCGATAAGCCATAATGAAGTGAATATAAAAATATATATATAAAGAATATATGTATATATGTAGAACTGAATACTTTGCTGTACATCAGAAACTATCATTGTACATAAACTATACTTTAAAAAATCCTAAAAAATCGGAGTTCCCGTCGTGGCACAGTGGTTAACAAATCCGACTAGGAGTCATGAGGTGGCGGGTTCGATCCCTGACCTTGCTCAGTGGGTTCAGGATCCAGTGTTGCCGTGAGCTGTGGTGTAGGTGGCAGACCCGGCTCAGATCCCGAGTTGCTGTGGCTCTGGTGTAGGCCGGTAGCTACAGCTCCGATTCGACCCCTAGCCTGGGAACCTCCATATGCCACAGGTACGGCCCTAGAAAAAGACAAAAATAAATAAATAAATAAAATAAGAAATCCTAAAAAAATCTAAGTATGCAAATATAAATAGGAGTGTCCTTCCCCTGTAAGCTTCTGACCATTTCTCTCTTCTCATGGCCTTCATAAAGTATAGCTATTTGTGTAAATGTACAAATTTGACCTGCCCTCCTGCCTACTAGCCCTTACTAGTGAACTATAAGTTACTACAAGGAAAGAACACTATTTTTAATGAACTATTTCAGATATTTATCATTTCCATGCATGTCTTTATACTTTTACTACATTCCTCAAAAACAGAGTATTATATTACATGTTTATAAAATTAATATAAATGATGCAAGACACATCATTCGATAGCTTGCTGTTTCCTTTCCACATTATGTATTAAGATTCAAATATGCTATAGTTCCATTTGTTTCATTTTAACTGATATATAGTATTCCATTGTATGCATGTAATCATAGTTTGTGTATATTTTTGTCTCTTGCTGGATATTTAAGTTCTTTTCCCATTTGGGGGGCAATACCGCCAGCCATTTTAGAAAACATTCATTGATATCCAGTAAAGTTGAAAATGCCTATGTTTTTCCAAACAAGCAAGTCCATTCCCAGATATATATACTAGGTCTACACTGTTCAATATGGTAGCCATTCACTATATGCGGCTGTTAAATTTTAAATCAGTTCTTCAGCTGAACTAGCCCCCTTTCTGGTGCTTACTAGCCATGTGTGACTAATGGCTGCTAAATTTAATTGCGCAGATATAGAGCATTTCCATCTTTGCAGAAAGTTCTATTGAACTCTCCAGTGTTGCCTTGGAGAGTGACTTCATTTGCATATTTGTTATACCGTGAACGTAAAAAACATGTGATATCTATGGAATGCATGATCGTGAAAATATTGCCTTACGAGGCTGTGTATGGTAAGTGTTAAATGGGTTCCAGGAATAATAGCCAAACAGGTTTTGAAAGGGTGGGATTTGAGTGGAGTTTCAAGGTGCTGTGCATGCATTTGGGAGAGAATTAAGCCAGGTGTTTATCCAGAGCAGTCCAGTACAGCACAGCAAGAGAAGGAGTTGGAGTCATAATTGTGGAGGAAATCAGATAGCTCAACAACAGAGAAGCTGTAGCAAGAATATGATCCAAGGCAAGACTGTGAGTGGGGACAATGAGTCATGGGGTCAGAAGCCAAAAAGATTAAGAGACCAAGAGGTACAGTGCAAGGCAGGTCAAAGAGAGCAGTTAAGGACAGAGGCTGTGAAAAACGTGAAGATCATTGAAGCCCTTGTACTCCTGGCTTTTAGATCAAAATCTTGTCATTTCCTAAGCAGAGTACCATCACCCACAAGAGGGGAGGCCTGTCCACTTTCAGTGGAAGCTGTGGTTAGGAGAGGGATGTCTGAAAGAACATGAAGGAAGATTAGGATTTGGCCCCCACCGCAAGTATAGGTGAACATTTGAAAGTGTGAGGGTGGGACCTGGACGAGGTGCATTCGGAGAGAGTAATGACTCTGGAAAGACAAGGGAGGGAGCAGGTGTGGTAAAAGAAGAACAGAGCAAAAAGGAAAGGGGGGCGAAGAGGGCAAGGGGCAGATGAAGACAGAATACAATCAGAGGGCACATTCTGCGTCTTAATATTGGTTCTCAGTTAATCGTGGAGTTCTTTCTACAAATTAAAAAAAAAAAAACCCAACCCCACAGGAATGTGGTGTGGGATTCTGAAGCCGTGGGTCTAATTTAGTCAGAAAGTACAGTTCTAGCCCCAGGCTTCTGCCCAGCCCTCTAAGCTGCTCTGAAGTCCACTCCTGGTTTTCCGGAAAGCTTCTTCCCAAATCCCACTAACCTCCCCCAAGTCGAAGGTAGTGATTAAAAAAATTCTGGTCCCCAACATATTTGGCAGTGAGGAGACAGGTGTGTAGCTACAGGGAAAGTTGGCTATGAGTGGAAAATCAGAGACAGCCATTTAATTTTTTTAAATGTTATTGGCCTATGGTTGACTTACAATGTCGTGTTAGTTTCAGGTGTACGGTAAAATGAATCGGTTATACATATATCCATTCCTTTTCAGATTCTTTTCCCATATAAGTTATTACACAGTATTGAGTAGACTTCCCTGTGCTATAGAGTAGGTCCTTGTTGTTTATCTCTTTTATATATAGTAGTGTGTATATGTTAATCGCAACCTCTAAATTTATCCCCCCCCCCCATGTTGGCTCTTTGGGAAGCACAAGTTTGATTTTGAAATGTGTAAGTTTCAGAGACAGCCATTTTAAAGTGCAGGAGTCAAGCTGGTTATCCTGTGTCGCTCTCTGATGTCTTGTAAAGCTTAGCTTGACAATAAAAATCCTCTCTCTCCCACCCACCCCTCATCTGTTAACATGCCATAGATAGTCCAAATTCAGTTCAGATTTCCACTAGTATTTTCCAAACTCGATCAGATTGGTACCTACCTTCAGAACAAATAAAGATCTAAGCAATACTAGGACCAGATGAAACAAAGCTCTGTTGGTTTGCTTGCTTATAATATTGCAAACTCATTTCTAGCCGTGGCTTTTGAGAAGCACAGCTGAATGGAGGAAGAGCTAGAGACAGTTCACCCAAAGGAAAAAAACAAACCTTTCTGACCTTAGGAAAGTAATTGTTCGAGTGGAGATCGTGCGTTTTGAGAGCAGTCAGCTGTCTACCAACAATAGGTTTGCCATCCCAGACATCTTTCCCAATGGCTTTCTATACCCTCTAGCGATATTGTCAGAGGTTTGGATTCCTAAGCAAGACCAGTCTGAAAGAGCTGTGTGTGTGTGCATTGCTCATTCTTTACAAAGATTACAGTTCTTTAATTCCTGAGGCCATTTCTTGTTCTGACTCCCCTACTTCTTTCCAACTCATGTAACTTCACTCTTCAAAACCCTGTGCCCAGGCGTGAGCCAGTCTACTGAAATGTGGGCAACTGTCTTGGCATGCATGGGCAATCAGATGTTTGAAGAAAATTGTTGAATAACCATGTGTCCAAGAGATCCATAGGGCTTAGGGAATTAAAAGGCTTATTCTTGTGGTTAAACACTGGGAATGCCATCTCATTCCCGTCCACTGATTTCTCTATTATCAGCTGGTAAGCCACAAGCAGATCCCTTGTTCATCTGCCAGGATGCAAACTAGCCCTTCTTTCAAGTTCCACTTTTGTTCTCAGGCTTAGGAACGCTGCCGTTATTCCAAAAGGAATCTGGCTGGCACAGTTAATTGGACTTATTAGGTCATAATTACAGTATCACAGCATCAGCCTGTATTTTTCTGGATTTGATTATTGAGCCTTCCTAATGTCTATCTTTGGGTCCTGATGCCAACATTTAGGACCCAGTGATTGAACTGATAGACAACTAGCCTAATAGACAACTAGGCTGAATGCTTCCCTGAGCCCTAAGTCTATGAATAAACTGTGTCCTTAGGAAGGAGTTTCAGGAAAGCAATTGCTAATCACAAATACTAACGTCTTGAGGATTTGCCGTGTGTCTGGCATTACGCTTGCATTAACTCAATGAATATTCACAACACACAAGGGCAAATACTATTATTAAGATCCCACATTTACAGATGACCAAACTGAGGCTTAGGGGGGTGAGGTAATTTGCCCAAGCTCGTTTACACAGCTGGTAAACACAGAACTGAAATTTACTCCAGTGTCTGTTTTGATTTAGAATATATACTCTTAACTGGTACACTGGTCTCTTCTTGAAAAGTGTCTGTCTGCTCCTTGCTTTGCTAACAAGAGCTCATCTGATTTTAATTTGTTAGAGACTAAAATGCAGATAAAATAAACAGATGTTTCTTTTCTGATGAAGTGATGGGTTATATAGTCCTATTTTGGATGTCAGCAACAGATTTGAGGCAGGTTGTTGAAATCTGTAGGTCACTCATTAGAAGTATTTATTGGGCATCTATTTTGTGCCAGCATATGTTGGGTGATTCAAAGACATTAAGAAACAAATATCATCATCAAGAAGTGAGTATCTTGGAGTTCCCACTATGATGCAGTGGGTTCGGAATCTGACTGCAGCAGCTCAGGTCACTGTGGAGGCGCAGGTTTGACCCCCTGGCCTGGTACAGCAGGTTAAAGAATCTGACACTGCCACAGCTGCAGCGTAGGTCTCAGGTGCAGCTTGGATTCAATCCCTGGCCTAGACACTTCCATATGTTGTAGGTGTGACTATTAAAAAAAAAATATGAGTTTTCATTGTGGCTCAGTGGGTTAAGAACCTGACAGAGTGTCTGTGAGAATGAGAGTTCAATCCCTGGCCTCGCTCAGTTAAGGATCCAGCTGGGTTAAGGATCCAGCATTGCCACAAGCTGCAGTATAGGTCACAGACGAGGCTCGGATCTGGCGTTGCTGTGGCTGTGGTGTAGGCCTGCAGCTGCTACTGGGATTCGCCCAAGACTGCCATATGCCACAGGTATGGGCCTAAAAATAAAAATAAAACCAATATAAAGTGAAACAATTAAAAATATTTTAAATTAAAAAAAGTGACTGTCTTGCCAAGAGAAATCAAGCTATCCCCACAGGAACCTTTCCTAGAGCACATCCATATATAAGCATAAAAAATAACATGCCATTTCAGGTGACAATTCTGAGTGCTGTGGGAGACAGTCAAGTGTTAATAGAAAGGACACTGGTCCAAGAACCAAAAAGTGTTGTTTTAGAAAAAGTCGTGTAATGTTACCTTTTAGTAGGAATTTGAAAGTAGAGTCGGCTTACCTAGGTCATTCTGGGTTTCTTCATTAGAAGCAGAAGAGAATAATCAGAGAAGTTGTTTTTACAGATGGGCTGATGGTCGTGGGCGGGTCACATTCCAATTGGTTGTGAGAAGGAGGAGACTCCAGGTCCCAGTAAGGATAGGGAGGGGACAGTGAGGGTTATGGCAGAGAGAGGAAAATGAGCACGGGGTCTTTATGGTCCAGTGCAGAAGACACTTAGATCCTTTAAGGAGTAAAACCCACAATTAGCCATAGGGAAAACCAGGGATCGATGGACTGATTGATTTTGATTGTGGGTAAAATACATATAACATAAAATATACCATTTTAAAGGCAATTCAGGGACATGAGTACATCTACAGTGCTGTGCAGCCATCACTACTATCTCATTCGAGAACTTTTTCACCATACCAAATGGGAAACCCCCACCCATGAGGCAGTCCCTCCTCATTCTCCCCCTCCTCTTAGTCCCTGGCAAGGACTAATCTCCTTTGTATGGATGGATTGGCCTTTGGGGAATATTTCATATGAAGGGAATCATACAATACGTGGCTTTTTGTGTCTGACTTCTTTCGCTTACGTAGCATAGGTTTAAGATTCATCCATGTTGTAATATGTATTAGAATGTCATTCCTTTTTATGGCTGCATAATATTCCTCTGTGTGTGTGTGTGTGTGTGTGTGTGTGTGAGAGAGAGAGAGAGAGAGAGAGAGAGAGAGAGAGAGAGAGACCTGGTGATAGACATTTGGGTTGTTTAGACCTTTTGGCTGTTATGAATAGAGCTTCTGTGATCATTGGTATATAAGTTTTGTCTGAACATTTGGGGTTTCAGTTCTTCGGGGTATGTAACTAACATGGACTTGCTGGATCATATGGTAATCTTATGTTTAATCTATGGAGGAAAAGTCACGGTTTTCTTGGAAGTCTAGCACAGTGGTTAAAAAGACAGGATTTAAGTTGAAGCCTCACTGTGCTACTTATTCGTTGTACGATCTTGAGCAAATGATATAACCTCTGAACCTCCATTTTCTCATCTATTGAGTAGGGTTGCTTGGCGGATTATATGGCATTATCCGTATAAAGCACTTGTCACAGGGCCTGGCATATAGTAAGCACTAAATACCTGGCAGCTACTAGGAATACCCTATATAAGTCTCGTGCTAAATGTGATGTATCGTCAACATCACAGATAAGTGGAGGCACAGGCCTTTTATTGACTTTGCCCCTTACCCTGCATCCTCTTGTAGGACTCAGGAAGTGATCTTAATGTCCAGAAAATGACACACACTGATTTCTCAAGCTCTTAGTTTTAACTTATTTAATTGTGTATATGTGTGTGTACATATTAATTTTTCTAGTGAAAAAAAAACTTTAAAATGTCAAAAACCTGCACTTTTTTTAAGTATCAGACACTTTCCAAGAAGAAACAGTGCAAGATACTGGTTAAGAGCATGTGTTCTGGAGTTCCCGTCGTGGCGCAGTGGTTAACGAATCCAACTAGGAACCATGAGGTTGCGGGTTCGGTCCCTGCCCTTGCTCAGTGGGTTAACGATCTGGCGTTGCCGTGAGCTGTGGTGTAGATTGCAGACGCGGCTCGGATCCCGCGTTGCTGTGGCTCTGGTGTAGGCCGGTGGCTACAGCGCCGATTAGACCCCTAGCCTGGGAACCTCCATATGCCACGGGAGCGGCCCTAGAAAAGGCAAAAAGACAAAAAAAAAAAAAAAAGCATGTGTTCTGAATCAAAACAGACTTGGGAGTCCATTTCAATTCTGTGTTTCCTAGCTATCCAATCTTGGGCAAGTTAACTTTACCCCTCTGAGTCTCAGTTTCCTCATCTGTAAGCGTGAGGATATTAACAATAGTACCTCCCCTGGTTGGTTTGGTACAAATGTATGAGATACATGCATACGTACATACATGAGATAATGCAAGCATAGCACTAGCAATAGCATGTACTCAACCTTCTGTTACTACAGAGATACTCGTGCATTTCCCTTCCTTGTTTGCCCACACCCCACAAGCCATTCACGTGGCCCATGGGAATTAGAGCCAAAGGACTTTAGCCCGATTTGAAAGAATATCAAATGGTCATAAAGATTCTTTCCAAACGAAATGAAATTACACCATAACAAAAGCAGCACAAGACTCTGTAACCTCAAATGTATCTTTTGAGTTTCCTGCTTGTGATTAGTCTCCCTGTTGGAAGCTTTATTTTTCTAAGAGGGATTAACGTTCCACCTACACAGAACAGAATCATATAGTATTTGTGCTGAAAGGGGAAGGGGCAGTAAAAGTAATTAACATCTCTTGTACACTGAGTACTCAATTTGCCTTGTTTGATCTGTGTAACAACGCTGTTGTCAGGTAGCCATAGTCGCATGTTGTAGCTGCAGAAACGAGTTTAGAACTGGTAAGTGTCAGAACCAAGATTCTTGTTTTGCGTTGGTGAAGCAGAAACTGAGAAAGGTCAACTGTGTTACCTAAGTTCACTTAAGCCAGTTAATGGTAAAGGAGGGACTAGAAACCAGTTCCAAGAAGGCCAGCTCAAGTTACTTTATTGACTCTGAATGAATGAATATTGTAGTGGTTCCTCAGTTTTAAAATGATGAAAAGATTGGAGGGAATCTGAAAATACATTCTATCTGTACCTTAATTACTTCCATTTCATGTTTCACAGGCTTTATTAAAAAACTGTTTGTCTAGTTAGAAATGAACCAGTAACCTGTGTCCCCTGATGTCTGTGTGTCCACTGTCTTTGCTACTTGATATTCAAAAGTAGATATGTAAATGTGAACAGTCCACAGGTGATTTCAGTATTATTTTATAAACATGTATTAGCCACTGTGCTGGTTAATTTTATGTGTCAACTTGGCTAGGCTATGGTGCCCAAATGTTTGGTCAGGCACCAGTCCAGATATTCCTATGAAGGTATTTTTTAATTGTATTTAATTTTGTTTTTTTATCAATGACTTTTATTTTTTCCATTATAGCTGGCTTTCAGTGTTCTGCCAATTTTCTACTGTACAGCAAAGTGACCCAGTCACACATACGTATATACATTCTTTTTCTCACATTATCCTCCATCATGTTCCATCACAAGTGGCTAGACATAGTTCCCTGTGCTATACAGCAGGATCCCATTGCTTATCCATTCCAAATGCAATTGTTTGCATCTATTAACCCCAGATTCCCAGTCCATCCCACTCCCTCCCCCTCCCCCTCGGCAACCACAAGTCTGTTTTGCAAGCCCATGAGTTTCTTTTCTGTGGAAAGGTTCATTTGTGCCATGTATTAGAGTCCAGATATAAGTGATATCATATGGTATTTGTCTTTCTCTTTCTGACTTACTTCACTCAGGATGAGAGTCTCTAGTTCCATCCATGTTGCTGCACATGGCATTATTTTGTTCTTTTTCATGGCTGAGTATGAAGGTATTTTTTTCAGATATGATTGCCACTTAAATCCTTAGAATTTGAGTACAGCAGGTTACCTTCCATATTGTGGGGGAGCCTTATCCAATGAGTCCAAAGCCTTAAGTGGAAAAGACTGAGATCCCCTAAGGAAGAAGAAATTCTGCATTCAGACTTCATTAGGACATGAGACTGTAACATCAACTCCCTCTGGGTCTACAACCTGCCCTGCAGATTTCAGACTTTTTAGTCCCCGTGGTATGAGCCAGTTCCTTTAAACACATATATATGTACATGCATACATGCATGCATGCTTACATATAATAAACACACACCCACATCCTCTTTGTTCTGTTTCTTTGGAGAACCCTAACTAATACAACCACCTTCTATGGTACCAGGCACAATGCTAGGTTCAGGGAATATAGTGAAGAAATCTCTGTACAAAGAGATTTGACAATGTGGCAAAATATGACAAAGGTAGGACAAGGTAGGAAAATAAAGCCACAAGAAAACACACAGGTGTATTTCCTGCTGCCCTTTACACCTGCTAATAATGCTAGTGACACTCAGACTTTATCTGTAAATGGACAATTAATTCTGAAGGAGAATTAATTGCCACTAGGCAAATAGATTCTGCTCTGATCTTTAGACTATTGTTTAAGTCGATGGGCTGAATTTTATTTTATTTTATTTTATTTTATTTTATTTTATTTTATTTTATTTTATTTTATTTTATTTTATTTTATTTTTTGGCTCTGCCTGCAGCATGTGGATGTTCCTGGGCCAGGGATGGAACCTGCCCCACAGCAGTGGCCTGAGCCACCGAAGTGCCAATGCCAGATCCCTAACCTGCTGAACCACCAGGGAACTCCGAATTGATTGAATTCATTAATTCAGAAAACGTTATTGGATCTTGGCTTTGTACATGTTGTGTAATGACAAAGCAGCGATGGTCTGAGACGCCTCAGTGCTGCAGGGCTTCTCCCTGATCTTGTCCTAATCGCTGGAACCCAGCTTAGGGATGGAGAAGTTGCTTGCACATAGAAGCTCCTGGTCTGTGTACTTTTGTCTCTCTGATAGCTTGATTGGGGCCAACTTAGACAGTGCATCTATGGGCTTGGGCCGTAAGCTGACTCTGGGCTCCCACTCTTAGTTCTCAGGACCACTTCCGCAGTTTTCAGGCTCTATCAGTCTAACCTGCAGGCATCACCCATCAAAAAGGCTGGCCCAGGTACTTTAAGGAAGACTTACATCTTTAAAGAGAGCTGAATTCCACTTATTCCCAAAGGTGCAAGCACTTCTCTTACTTCCTGCACTGGAGTCATTTATACTCTTGTGGGAGAGAAGACTAATTAATGCCCATAAAATACTTGGAGCACCGTGCAAGGCAGCATGTGAATATTCTGAAAAGTCTGTCATCTCTGCAGTATCTGAGCCAGTATTCAGCCTAGAGAACTTAACTGAATGTGTCTCCATGCCTAAAGTGTGAGCTCCCCAAAGGCAGAGTCTTTGTCCCATTCTGCTTTGTATCCATACAACTTTTTTTTTTTAATTTTTTAATTTTTTGTCTTTTCTAGAGCCACACCCACAGCATGTGGAGGTTCCCAGGCTAGGGGTCCAAAGAGGTGCAGGTGCCAGCCTACGCCAGAGCCACAGCAATGCTAGATCCAAGCCGCAACTGAGACCTACACCACGGCTCACGGCAACACCGGATCCTTAACCCACTTAGTGAGGCCAGGGATGGAACTCGCAACCTCATGGTTCCTAGTCGGGTTTGTCAACCATTGAGCCAGGACGGGAACTCCCGCCGTACAACTTTGGATCCTACTTCCTCTGCTTAGATCTTTGGGACCAGTTTCCAAAGACCTCTCTTCTGTGTGCAGTGTCGTCCTTCACAATTCTATGTTTCTGCCCACATCTTTCTTCTAAGCTCTAAATCCATGTATCTCAAACTACTTAGACTTGTCTGCCTGGCTGTTCACAATTACCTCAGTCAGTGTGTCCAAAACTGAACTCATTTTCTACACACACACACACACACACACACACACACACACACACACGGAGACATCGGTCCCATTCCATGCTCTCGCATCTTAGTAAACAGCACCACCATCCTCCCCATTGCTCAAGCTCAAGGAATCACCTTTGACCCCTCTTTCTCCTGCATCTTCCACATCCAGTCGTTCACCTTCCTCCATCCATCTGCCAATTCAGAAACCTAAATTCCTTTTCTAAATTGGTTTTTAATCAAACACGTAAAACATACACAAAAGAGAAGAGTACAATGAAACTCCTCCCATGTACCAAGTGCTCAGCTTCAAATTTATCAATTCAGACAAGCTTTTTTCATCTATTCCTACTTCTCACTGCCCTCAAATCGTTTGAATCAAATTTCAGAGATCATTTCCTTTCATCCATATTTCACTATGTATCTCTTAAAAAATAAGTTAAGAAAACATCCGGAGTTCCGGTCGTGGCGCAGTGGTTAACGAATCCGCCTAGGAACCATGAGCTTGAGGGTTCGATCCCTGCCCTTGCTCAGTGGGTTAAGGACCCGGCGTTGCCGTGAGCTGTGGTGTAGGTTGCAGCCTGCGTTGCTATGGCTCTGGCTGGAGTAGGCCAGTGGCTACAGCTCCGATTCGACCCCTAGCCTGGGAACCTCCATATGCCGCGGGAGTGGCCCTAGAAAAGACAAAAAAAAAAAAATTAAAAATAAACTAACTAAATAAATAAATAAAAAGAAAACATCCAAAATCCCATTAGCCCACCAAAACCAAAATGAACAATAATTCCATAATATAATCAAGTTTCCAGTCAGTGTTCGTTGTTCTCTAAATGGTTTTGCTTCCTTACATTCGAGTGTCTAAATAAAGCCCTGACATTGTGATTAGACAATAATTCTCTTAAGTTACTTTTTCCTGTGTTTCCCACAGTTTTGATTTGTTGGTGGCTATTGGCTGCATTTACTATCGCCTTCTTGTAAAGCAATGGTAGTTAGATCTAGACACTTGATCAGATTCCCCCTGACTCTGTCTCATATCTCTCATCTCTATCTGTTTTGTTTTGTTTTCTGGCCACACCACAGCATATGGAGTTCCTGGGCAAGGGATTAGATCCCAGCTGCAGTTGTGACCCACCCTGCAGGTGTGGCTATCCTGGATCCTTTAACTCACTGTGCCAGTCAGGGGACTGAACTTGCGTCGTGGTACTGCAGAGACACCGCCAATCCCATTGGGCCACAGTGGGAGCTTCTCTATCTCTTATCTAATCTTTCCCTCTCGTCTCTGTCTCTCTCCCCACTCCCTTCCTCTCTCTCCAAGACCGTTTCATCATATTTCATTAAGTATATTTCATTCTTCCATCAGGAGGCATCAAATGTCTGCAATGTCTGCTTGTTTCTCCTTCTGAGATGTTAGCAGCTGTTGCTAGTCATTGCCTCAATCCTTAACCTCATAGGGGTTGGCAAATATTGATTCTCTAATTCTTTTAGGTTAGAGGAAATATCCTTTCATTAATTTTTATGGTGTCCCTGAATTGTAGTTCATTTAGTAAAGGTAGCATAAATGTTTGATTCCACCAACAAGCCCCCTCAATTTTTTTAAGTCAATTTTTAAAAATAGTTATTTCTCTAGCACCCTCCAAAGGTGACCAGGGAGGGGGTTTTGTCTGAGGGCATAGGAGAGAGTACTGTTATGAACTCATGGAGTTTTAAATATTTTAAGCATCTCATTTATTGCAGCTATCATTGTTGATACTCAAATTCACCTACTTGGCTGGCACAAGCCTATTCAGATTGGCTCTTGAGTCCTTTTATATGTATGTATATATATATATATATATATATACATTTTTTTTTTACAAAAGTAGTCGTATATCTTAACAGCTTTACTGAGGTCTAATTAACATAGAGTAAACTGCATATATTAATAAAATGTACACTTTGTTGAGTTTAGACATATGTATACCACCATAAAACCAGCACCACAATCAAGATAATGAACTCATCCATCACCCCAAATATTTCCTCCTGCCCTTTTGTAATCCTTCCACTCACGATTTTCCACCACCCCCTGTCCCTGGACAATATCAAATCTGCTTCATTATAGATTAATTTAAAATTTCCAGAATTCTATGTAAATAGATATATAGAATATAAATGCTTTTTTTTTTGCTGGCTTTTTGTACTTAGCATAATTATTTTTATATTCATGCATGGTGTTGCCTGTATTAATAGTCCCTTAGGAGATACGTGATTTGCAAATATTTTCTCTCAGTCTGGGGCTTGTCTTTATATTCTCTTAAAAATATCTTTCCAAAAGAAATTCGAAATTTGAATGAAGTCAGTTTCTCACCTTTTTCTTTTTACATCAATTTTTTGGTGTCGTATCTAAGAAAGTTTGGCCTAAGCAAAGGGGATAAAGATTTTTCTACTAAAATTCTAAAGCTTATATTTAGATCTACAATTCATTTTAACATTTAACATTTTTGTATGATCTACTATTCATTTAACTTTTTTGTATGATGTTAAAGTTCATTATTTATTTATTCACTTATTTATTTATTTTGTGCACGATGTTCAATTGCTCAGCACCATTTGTTAAAGACTGTCCTTTCTCTACTGAATTGCCTTTGCCACTTTTTTTTTTTTTTTTGTCTTTTTGCTATTTCTTGGGCCGCTCCCGCAGCGTATAGAGGTTCCCAGGCTAGGGGGTGGAATCGGAGCTGTAGCCACTGGCCTACGCCAGAGCCACAGCAACGCGGGATCCAAGCCGCGTCTGCAACCTACACCACAGCTCACGGCAACGCTGGATCGTTAACCCACTGAGCAAGGCCAGGGACTGAACCCGCAACCTCATGGTTCCTAGTCGGATTCGTTAACCACTGCGCCACGACAGGAACTCCGCCTTTGCCACTTTGTTGAAAATCAATTGTCCATATATGTGTGGGTCCATTTCTTGACTCTATTCTGTTCCATTGATGTATTTGTCTATCTTTATGCCAATAACACACTGTATTTATTGATTTCAGCTATAGCATCATAATAAATCTTTTAAAAGTCTTAAAGCTTTGTTCTTCTAGAGTTCTCACCGTGGCACAGTGGGTCTCTTTGATGGTACAGGTTCTATTCTAGGCTTGGTGCATTGAGTTAAGAGTCTTATGTTGCCACAGCTGCTGCTTGCATTTGATCCCTAGCCTGGGAACTTCCATATGCCATGGGTAGAGCTGAAAAAGAAAAAAAAAAAGCTTCGTTTTTGTTTTTTCTGTTTCAAAGTTGTTTTGGATATTCTAGGTCCTCTGTATTTCTTTCTGTGTATATTTTACTTTTTTGTTTTTCATTTTTTGGCTTTTAAAATATTTTATTTATCAGATTGCATTAGTGATTCCATACTATTATTAATCCTCAGGCTTCTTCTGGTAGTTCTTCGATATAAGGATCAATGAATATTTTTGTTTTTGTTTATATTTTATTTTGAAATGGCATTGAATCCATGATGATCAATTGGGTAGAAATCAAAATCTTAACAATAGCTTTCCATTTATTTAGGACTTGATTAATTTTCTCCACAATTAAGTTTTTAGTATACAGATTTAGCAAATATTTTTCGGGCTTATTCCTAAATATGTCATATATGTGACACTATTATCATAGTTTGATTTCAGTCTTCAATTGTTTGCTGTTAATATGCAGAAATACTGTTGATTTTTATATCTTGAACTTGTATCATTAAACATTACTAAACTCACGTGTTCGTTCTAGTAGCTTATTTTGTCGATGTCATAGTATTTTTTACATTGTCATCTGTGGATAAAGACAGTTTTACTTCTTCCTTTCAGATCTAGATGACTTTTCCCCTCATGCTTTATCACGCTGACTGGAACATCCAGTGCAATGTTGACTAGAAGTGGAAATGCGGACACAGTTACATTGCTCCAAATCTTAATGGAAAAAGCTTTCAGGCTTTCACCATTAGGTGTAATGTTGCCTATAGGTTTTTTTCATACATGCTCTTTAGCAGATCGACAACATTCCCTTCCATTTCTAGTTTGCTTTGTGTTTTTGTCAGGAATGGATGTTGAGTTTTATCAAATTATTTGTTTGCATCTATTGAGATATTCATATTTTCCCCCTTTTGGTCTGCTGATGTAATAAATTATGTTGGTTGACTTTTGAATGCTAAACCAACCTGCCATTCCTGGGATAAACTATACTTGGTCATAATGTACCATCATTTTTATATACCATTCAATTCAATTTCCTGTCAAGCTTGACTCATAGAATGAATTAGGAGGTAATCCCTCATCTGAAACTTTCTGGTGGAGTTTGTACAGGATGAGTATTATTTTTTCCTTAAATGTTTGATTGAAATCACCAGGGAAGCTATGTGGCCTAGGAATTTTCTCTGTAGGGAGGGTTTGACCATAAAGTTAATTTAAAAAATCAATGTAGAACTATTCAGATTATCTGTTTCGTCTTGAGTGAGCTTTGGTAGGTAAGGAATTACCAAAAGTGTAGCTGAGGCCTTGCTACAGATGGGCTTTCCAAAATGAGTCACTTTGCCTGGAAACAAAAAAGTGGATGAGTTTCAAAGCCATGAAACACAGAATCAGGGCTAGAAATACTGGCCCATTCCTTTGCTTGTGGGCTTTGGAGAAGGCCAAAAATTTCAACTAGAGTTTAACTTTGCTGATGATCTGTAATGCTTTTATTTTATTTTATTTTATTTTATTTTATTTTATTTTATTTTATTTTATTTTATTTTATTTAGTATGTTGCTTTTTAAAGCCTGTTCCCACCAACCAAGTCGACTACTAGACTAGTTTCTATTTTTTGCACATGAGAAGGGATTAGGGCTGTTTCTCCTAATTTTAGAAATGTAGGCATACGTGACAAGTTGGTTTGTCTTGCTCACCCTGCAAGCAAAATTAAAATCAACTTCTGAAAGGATTTACAGCTTAAAATTGCAGCCATAAAATGAGGTAAAAGTAACATGCTGTTCTTGGCAAATGAAGACAGAGATCCTAGTCTGCTATTTACTGGGTTTTGTACTTTGGGGAGAGGTTCCCTCTCATTTTCCTTCTAGTCATGAGGGATAGATTTGCTATGAACCATTTTCTTTTCCTGATTTAAATCCCCTTCCCCATGTCATCTGTCCTCATCTCTGAGCAAGCAAAACATCTTTACTGCCATGCATATCAGAAGGCCTTAGACACTATCTATAAAATGAGTTTAATATCTAGCTAAAAAACTGTCTTTATGGAAACAACCTATATTTGTTTCCCATTGTATCTCCTTCTAGCAATTGCTACCTGCTGGTGAATTCCACATGGATTCATCGTCCACATCAAGTGGGCATTTGTTACATTCTCTCTTCCAAGTACAAAAGACAGAAATCTTTTGGACTCAATAACTGATAAGACAGTGTGTCAGGAGATTTCCAGCAAGCTGAATCCTCTGTCCTGGCATCCCAGTCCTTCTTATTCCTATAGGTTCAACTCTTGGAGAACTTAACGACTCTTCCCTCCTAACTTAAGCTACCAACTAGAAACCTAAGGGATTTTTTTTTTCAACCTGGAATGATTTCATAAAGACATTATAAATAAGCCATAAGGTTCTGGACCAAGCCGCTAAAGTCCATGACACTGTATGCCCAAAGTCTAGTAGCAAGAACAGGGTCACAGAAAGTAGGACATGCAACCCCACCCTGCCTTGCACAGCAGAGGAAACGGAGACTCAGGCTGATCACTCAAAATGATCTTGTATATATGTTTATTAGCAACTGTCACTACAATTTCTCTGAAGCAGTCAAAAGGAAAAGCTGCTAGAGTGGGCCATGAATACCATGATGAAACATAAGTAGGAGTTCCCACGGCGGTGCAGTGGGTTAATGACCCAGCGTGTTTCTCTGGTGTTGCTGGTTCGATCCCTGGCCCAGTGCAGTGGGTTAGGGATCCATTGTTGAGGCAGCTGTGGTATAGGTCACAGCTCCGGCTTGGATTCGATCCCTGGCCTGGGAACTTCCATATGCCTCAAGTGTGGCTGAAAAAGAGAAAAAAAAAAAAAGGAGTTCCTCTTGTGGCTCAGGGGGTTAAGAACCTGACTCTTATCCATGAGGATATGGGTTCAATCCCTGGCCTTGCTCAGTGGGTTAGGGATCCGACATTGCTGCAAGCTGTAGCATAGGCTGCAGATGCAGCTTGGATCCTGCATTGGTGTGGCTGCGGTGTAGGCCGCAGCTGCAGTTCTGACTGGAGCCCCTAGCTTGGGAACTTTCATTTGCCACACCTTCAGCCCTTAAAAAAAGAAAAAGAAAAAAAAACTAAAAAAAGTAGTGCTATTGTTGGAAAAGAAGGAAGGTAAGATTTAAGAAAGGATATGTGAATGTGTGTATTGGAAATGGATTATATCTCAGTAATGTTACAGAAATGATGTGACTAGGAGTTCCAGAGAAATCCAGATGGGATATGAAAAGCATTCCATGAAAATGGAATCACTGATAAACAGAGCTCTGTGTGTAAACTACTGGAGGTGATAGGTTGGCCTTCAATGGTTGGCTGAGCCTGATTTAGAGGAGCCCTTAAGGGTAGTGCTTGGATTTTGAAGTGTACAGGTAAAAGGGCATCATCAAAGGCTTTGGAGAGAAGATTGGACATAACACATCTAACTTTTACAAAGGTACCTCTTTCCCTTTTCCAATAATAGGTCTCACTTTCTTCTTTTGATCATAGTTGTCATTAGGCTTTAAGTTCTTTGAGTAAAATAAAAGTTTTCTAAAGATGTGCCTTTCTTTCTTTCTTTTTTTTTTTTTTCCTTTCTTGTCTTTTTAGGGCCACACTCATGGCATATAGAAGTTCCTAGGCTAGGGGTAAAACTGGAGATGTAGCCGCCGGCTTACACCATAGCCACAGCAATGCAGGATCCGAGCCGTGTCTGCCACCTACACCACAGCTCATGGCAGTGCCAGATCCTCAACCCTCTGAGCAAGGCCAGGGATTGAACCCGCAACCTCACGGTTCCTAGTCAGATTCCTTAACCACTGAGCCACGACGGGAGCTCCTAAAGATGTGTCTTTCTTCTAGAGTGCCCAACACAGTGCCTTCATACATAGCAGATGTGCATTAAAGGTCGTCCTCAAACCAGTGACGCGGACTTGGCTTGAGAAAGCCTTGTTCTAGTCGTCTCCCTTTCTGGTGGTGTCCGCTCTATTGGAATATGTCTTAGAGCCATTCCCTTCTCCCCAGTCAGCTGCCACAACCCTTGTTCTGGCCACCACCTTCTCTCCCATCATCTCCCATCTCACTACCACCCCCTCCTGTCCATGAGCTATACTGCAACTACAGCATTTTTTCTAAAATATCAACCTGATCACATTATTCTCTGCTTAAAATGATTCACTGACTTCCTGTTGCTCTGAAGATTAAACCCAACCTTCCTAACATGGCCTCCAAGACTCTGCATGAGCAAGTCTTTGCGTGCCTGCACAGAAAAATCCTCTCTCACTCTCCTCTTCACTTTCCTGAGTCAGTCACTCAGCTTCCTTTAGCTTCTCCTATGTGCCATGCTCTCTCTCACTGATTGTTCCCTCTGCCTAGAAGATTCTCTGCCTGACTCGCGGCCCTTGACCTGGTGATGCTTCCTATTCTCCAGACCTCGGTTTAACTACACTGTCTTTTTTTTTTTTTTTTTTTTTTTTTGTCTTTTTAGGGCCATACCTACAGCATATGGAGGTTCCCAGGCTAGGGGTCCAATCAGAGCTGTAGCCACTGGCCTACACCAGAGCCACAACAACACCAGATCTGAGCCACATCTGCAACCTACACCACAGCTCACGGCAATGCCAGATCCTTAACCTGCTGAGCAAGGCCAAGGATCGAACCTGCAACCTCATGGTTCCTAGTCAGATTTGTTAACCACTGAGCCACGACGGGAACTCCCTAACTACACTTCCCTAAAGAAACCTTCTTTGATGCCACCAAGGAGGCCACAGGCCCCTTTGTTCTACGTTCTCATATTCTCCCAGTGGTCTCCTTTCTATCACATAACACAATTATAATTAAAAAATTATTATTTACTCTTCCAACATCTGTCTCCTCTACAAGAACATAGAGCAGAGGAGCAAGTTGATTTTATTTAAAAGGATACTCTCAGGGCATAACCCCGTGCCTGGCACAGAGTAGGCACTCAGTAAGTATTTGTTGAATGAAGAAATAAGGCTTATGTCCTAATGACTTCAGCATTGTGAACTTTCACAGCATTTTCTTTTTCTTCCTCTCACTTTTCACAATGATTTTTCCTTAAATATGCATGTAAGTCTTTATCTGTATCCCATATGAAAATATCATCTCCATGAGGGCAGGGACTATGCTTGCTTTCTGATTCAATTATATTCTATAGACAATAAAATGTGCTGGTTTTAAATGTAAAAGTCCAGGAGTTTTCACCAATGTGTACACTCATAAACATCTCTCCAGGAGTTCCCATTGTGGCTCAGCAGTAATGAACCTGACTAGTATCCATGAGGACACGGGTTTGATCCCTGGCCTCGCTCAGTGGATTGAGAATCCGATGTTGCCGTGGTGTAGGCCACAGATGTGGCTTGGATCCCATATTGCTGTGGCTGTGCTGTAGGCCAGCAGCTGCAGCTCCAATTTGACCCCTAGCCTGGGAACTTCCATATGCTGCAGGTGCAGCCCTAGAAAGACAAAAAAAAAAAAAAAAAAAAAAGAAAGAAATTTCTCCAAACAAGATACAGGATATGCCCATCCTCCCAGAAAGTACTCAGACCCCCTCACCCTCAGACTCCTGCAGAGGTAACCATTGATTGCTATCATCATGAAACCATTCTGACTGTTTCTTTCCTTTTTGGGCTGCCCTGTGGCATATGGAGTTCCCAAGCCAGGGATCAGATCTGAGCCATAGTTGTGACCTAAGCTGCAGCTGCGGCAACGCCAGATTCTTAATCCACTGTCCTGGGACTGGGGATTGAACCTGCGTCCCAGCACTCCCAAGACACCATCAATCCCATTGTGCCACAGTGGGAACTCCAAAACCATTCTGATTTCTATCACCATATATTTGCTTTGCCTATTCCAGAGCTTTGTATAAGGGGATTCATGCTGAATTTACTCTTATGTGCCTGGTTTCTTTCACTTAATGCAATGTCTGTGAGATCCATCCATGCAGTTACATGTATCAATATTTTCTTCATTTTTTAGCTCTTGAATAGTATTCCACTGCACAAATATAGCACTGTTTATCCACTCACCTATTGATGGAAATTTGAGCTCTTCCCGCTTTGGGTTTATTATGAATAAATCTTCTGTGAAAATTCATGAAAAAATCATATTCACTTTTTTTTAAATCATCGTAACCCCAGCAACAAGCACAGTGTCTGGTACACAGCAGGCACTTAATACGTATTTGTTGAGTAAATGAATGCATCTAATCCTTCTAATGTTAGTTGCAACTGTACCTTTTCTTCCTGCTTTGGAAAACATATTAGAACACAAATAAGTAAGAGTGAGTCAATTACAGAAAGACACTTGAACATCCTCTTTATATTTTAAAAATTTGCAGACTTTGTACTTTAATATTATTACTAACAATTTAGACACTCCTCACAACTGAACTAGTCACACAAGTATGTCATGATGCTACTTGTCAAATTTCTGAATAAGGCATAGGATGCCCAGTTAAATTTGAAGTTTGGATAAACAACAAATCAATTTTTTAAAGTTTGTTGTTTGTTTATTTATTTATTTATTTAGCTTTTTAGGGCCACACCCGTGGCATATGGAAGTTCCCAGGCTAGGGGTCGAATTAGAGCTACAACTGCTGGCCTGTGCCACAGCCACAGGAACAGGGAATCTGAGCCACGTCTGCAAGCTACAGCACAGCTCACAGCAATGCCAGATCCTTAACTCACTGAGTGAGGTCAGGGATCAAACCCGCGTCTTCATGGATACTAGTTGGGTTCGTTTCCACTGAGCCACAACGGGAACTCCCACAAACAGATTTTTAATATAAGTATATCCCAAATATTTCATGGAACATAGTTGTGCTAATTTGTGACATACTTATAAGAAAATTTGCTAATTGGGACATACTGTTTTGCTGAAAGTCAAATTTAAGGCTACAGCCTGTATTTTGATTTGTTAAAACTGTCCATCTTAACTACATGTGAACTGTGTGTCCTCTGGTCCTCAGATCCCTTCGAGCCTTTAAGCTCTAAGATTCCTCATTTTCTCCCAGTCTCTTTCTCACATCTCCTCGGAAATGCTGTTCTAAGAACATTATGGACAATATTTGTATGTCTTAATATTTGCTTGGTGAGTTCACTTCAAGGTCTAACTGGGCAGTACATCTGCGCGGGTTCATGCTGAGTGGCTAGAGCTTTTTCAGGTGAAATCCAAAATGCCTGTTTCTCTTCCCATCCAGGACCCCATCAGGTGCGTTTGTGTTATGTGTATGAACATAGTTGAACAGACAGAGGGAAATGCCTTCCTGAGCTACTCCATAATGTCTGGTGTCAGCTTCATGCTTAAAATATTATGTGGGTGACAAGTCTCACCTGGTTGGAAGCCAGCTCTACAGATCCCTTTCTTCTCTTCCCAGAGCCTTTCATTCATAAATGCAGAGGGAGCCATTCTTAAAAGGCAAATGTGCATTAAACATGTGATGAGACTAAGCTTGGTATAATGGGTGTGTGAGTGTGTGTGTATGTGTTTAAATTTTAATGAACAGGTTTCGCTTTAGAATTGCTCAAAGTAAAACCAGACTCTGTATTATCATCACAAAGTACAGAATCCTAGGATGATGCTAAAGGGGGCCTCGCTTAGTAGAAGAGCACAGTAATTTTGATTCAAATCTGGGCTTGAATTTGTGCCACTCCCAGGCTCTGTAACCTTGATGAGGCAAACTATTAAACACCTTTAAGCCTCAGGTTTTTTTTACCTGTGAAATGATGGTGGTAATAGTACCTACCACATGGTGGAGTTGGGACATTTCTGTGACAGCAAAAACGAAGCACTTTAGCCAGGCACATAGCCGATGCTCCATGAGTGGTACCCATTTTATCATGAATGTGGCCCCTGGACTAGTTCTGATGCAGCCAAAGAGGCTTCCCTTGGTTTCTGACCGTGAGGCAACTGGCAGGGAAGGAAGATTATAAAAGGGCATCTCAGCATCTTGTATTATTTTTTTCTTTAGAAGTTCAGCTGTGCACTGAAAAGAGAGACCCTGGCTTTGAGTCTTCACCTTGTCACTTCGCTGACAAGTGATAACTAACTCTGAGACTTGGGCTTATTTTGTTTTAATCTGGAAATTTTATATATAAATTGTCTTTGGAGTTCCACTGTGGCTCAGTGGGTTAAGAACCAGACTAGTATCCATGAGGATATGGGTTTGATCCCTGGCCTCACTCAGTGGGTCAAGGACCCTGTGTTGCCGCAAGGTGTGGCATAGGTCATGGATGTGGCTCCGATCTGGCTTTGCTGTGGTGTAGGCCAGCAGCTGCTGCTCCTATTTGACCCCTAGCCTGGAAACTTCCATCTGCTGCAGGTATGGCCCTAAAAAAGAAAAAACATTGCCTTTGTTTTAAAAGTAGTTGTGAGAATTAGGAGTTCCCATCATGGTGCAGCAGAAACGAATCCAACTAGGAACCATGAGGTGGTGGGTTCGATCCTTGGCCTCGTTCAGTGGGTTAAGGATCCAGTTTTGTCATGAGCTGTGGTGTAGGTCACAGACGTGGCTCGGATCTGGTGTTGCTGTGGCTCTGGTGTGGACTGGCAGCTACAGCTCCCATTAGACCCCTATCCTGGGAACCTCCATATGCTGCAGCTGCGGCCCTAAAAAGACAAAAGACTAAATAAATAAATAAATAAATAAATAAAAGTAGTTGTGAGAATTATATCTATATGAAGGTCGTTTCAGAAGTGAACAAACAATACAAGTTATTGTAAAGTAAGTAAACCAATCTTGATAGAAAAGGCAAAAGATGGGAATCCCCTGGTGGCTAAGCAGGTTAAGGATCCAGCATTGTCACTGCTGTGGGTCTGGTTACAGCTGTGGCACAAGTTCAGTCCCTGGCCCAGGAACTTCTACATGACTTGTGGGCATGGCCAAAAAAGAAAAGGCAAAAGCATAAAAAATTATCTTTCAACACTCATCTTTCTTTTCCTGACTTCCCAATTTCGGTGTAATTCCTGGAACTTGTGGCAATAGGTTCAGTAGGGGAAAAAAAAACAAGGTAGAGAGTGATGATAGCTGATTTCTTATCCCAACTCTGACACTTACCTTCCTATGATGAGGAAGTCACTAACAGCTGAGCCTCCATTTCCTCATCTTTTTTTTTTTTTTGTGTGTGTGTGTGTCTTTTGTTGTTGTTGTTGTTGTTGCTATTTCTTGGGCCGCTCCTGCGGCATATGGAGGTTCCCAGGCTAGGGGTTGAATCGGAGCTGTAGCCACCGGCCTACGCCAGAGCCACAGCAACGCGGGATCCGAGCCGCGTCTGCAACCTACACCACAGCTCACGGCAATGCCGGATCGTTAACCCACTGAGCAAGGGCAGGGACCGAACCTGCAACCTCATGGTTCCTAGTCGGATTTGTTAACCACTGCGCCACGACGGGAACTCCCATTTCCTCATCTTTAAAATGCACATCAGTTTATATTCTTGCCTCCTTTGTTGAAGATTAATTGACCATAGGTATCTGGGTTTAGTTCTGGGTTCTCTACTCTGTTTGATTGGTCTGTATGTCTGTTTTGGTACCAGTACCACACTGGCTTGATTATTGTAGCTTTGTAATATTGCCTGAAGTTTGGGAGAGTTATGCCTTCTGATTGTTTCCCCCCCTCCCCTCAGGATTGCTTTGGCAATTCTGGGTCTTTTATGGTCCCATGTAAATTTTTGGATTGTTAGTTCTAGTTCTGTGAAAAATGTCATGGGTAATTTGATGAGGATTACATTGAATCTGTAGATGCTTTGGGTGGTATGGCCATTTTAACAATATTAATTCTTCCAATCCGGGAGCATGGGATATCGTTCCATTTCTTTAAATCCTCTTTAATTTCCTTAATTAATGTTTTACAGTTCTCAGCATATAAGTCTTTCACTTCCTTTGTCAGTTTTATTCCTGTGTTTTTAGTTTTTGAGGTACAATTTTAAAAGGTATTGTATTTTTATATTCCTTTTCTAATATTTCATTGTTTATATAAGAAATGTGACTGATTTCTGAGTGTTAATCTTGTATCCTGCTACTTTGCTGAATTCCTTGATCAGTTTGAGTAGTTTTTGTGTGGAGTCCTTAGGTTTTTCTATATACAGTATCATGTCATCTACATAGAGTGACAGTTTTACCTCTTCTTTTCCAATTTGGATACCTTTTATTTCTTTTGTTTGTCTGATTGCTGTGGCTAAGACTTCCAATTCTACGTTGAATAAAATTGGTGAGAGTGGGCATCTTTTTCCAGATTTTATTGGGAGGGCTTTCAGCTTTTCTCCATTTAGTATTATATTGGCTGTGGGTTTGTCATAAATGGCTTTTATTATGTTAAGGTATGTTCCCTCTATACTCACTTTGGTAAGAGTCTTCCTAGAGGTTCAAAACAGATCAATTAGACAAGAAAATGAGCCATCCATATTAAAAAAGAGGAAGTATACACTGTTGGTGGGAATGTAAATTGGTACAATCGCTATGGAGAACAGTATGGATGTTCCTCAGAAAACTGAATATAGAACTACGATATAACCCAGTAACCCCACTCCTGGGCATATATCCAGACAAAACTACAATTAACAAAGATACATGCACCCATATGTTCACAGCAGCACTACTCACAATAGCCAAGACATGGAAACACCTAAATGCCATCGACAGATGAATGGGTGTAGTACATATATACACTAGAATACTACTCAGCCATAAATAAGAATGAAGTAATGCCATGTGCAACAATATGGATGCAACTAGAGATTCTCATACTACATGAAATAAGTCAGAAAGAGAAGGACACATACCACATATGATATCGCTTATATGTGGAATCGAAAATATAGCACAAATGAACCTATGTACAAAATGGAAACAGACTCACAGACATACAGAACAGACTTGTGGTTGCCATGGCAGGGGGGAGTCGGATGGACTGGGAGTTTGGGGTTAGTAAATGCAAACTATTACATTTAGAATAGATGTGCAAAGAGGTCCTGCTGTATAGCAAAAGGAACTATACCCAGTCTCTTGGGATAGACTATGGTGGAATATAAGAAAGGGAATGTATATATATGTATGACTGGGTCACTTTGCTGTACAGCAGAACTTGGCACAACATTGTAAATCAACTATACTTTAATTCAAGAATAGTAAGCATATAAATAAAATAAAGTGCAAATCAGGAGTTCTGTTGTGGCACAGCAGGTTAAAGATCCGGAGTTGTCACTGCAGTGGGTTGGGTCACTGGTGTGGCAGAAGTTCCACATGCTGCAGGCATGGCCAGAAAAAAAAAGCACACTGCAGTGGGTTGGGTCACTGGTGTGGCAGAAGTTCCACATGCTGCAGGCATGGCCAGAAAAAAAAAGCAAATCAGTCACAGAGTGATCACGGTACTAGATGCTGTAGTTATAAATAATACCAGCTAACATATATTGAGCATACTGTAGGTGCCCAGCCCTTTACTAGGGGCATTATCTCTAACCTCACAAAACCCAACGAAGTGAAACATCCTTATCCCTATTTTATAGTTGAGAAAATGAAGGCTTAGAGAGTTTAAATTTGCTTTATGGTGAACAAACCAATATCACCTCTGAGAAGCTTCCTGTCTAGGGGAAGATATAAAGAAAGCATTGTAATACTGTGTATGTGTGTATGTCACTACATTACCTGTACATCTCTAACACCTATTTCAGATTTGTGGTCGAAAATCAAGTCATATTAGGTGTGGAAAGTGTTTTGAAGAAATCTGACATTATTAAAACAAAATAGTTCTATGTCGTATGAAAGCAGGATTGAGCAGCCATTTCAACAACCATTTACTGAACTGTTTCAAGAAGTGTTTATTATATTTCTAGCACTGTCTTTTTTGGCACTAGGTAGAGTGTTAACAGCCTCTAACCTCTTTACAGCACCACCATTTCTTTCTTCTGAGACCTGGTCACAGGTCTTCACCCTCACCAGGATCAATCATCCATTGGTTCTACTACCTTTTTTACTGCCTCTTACCCACTGCCTGTGCTCACTTCCCTCCTCTGGAGGCCTAGATTCCATGGTCTATCATTACAATTACTTCTTTCCACACACCTTTGAGTCCCTTGCCCATCTTTTCCTTTATTCTTCTCACTTGGCAGAACCCAACCCTGGTAATCTGCATCTGTACCCATGGGGGCTTAACAAGGCTAAAGAAAACCTGGCACTGTTGATAACTGGTGTTCATTCCAGTTCATGATCACTAACCTCAAGTGGGGCCTTAGAACTGTATTGCCCTAATTCTCCTTCCTGAAATTGCTCTGGTCCAGATCACCACATGGCTCCTTCCACTGGTATGTCCGCATCTCATCTCACTTGACATATCAACAATTTATCACATTGTATCCCCCTTTCCTCCTTGGGATAATTTCTTCATTTACCTTCCAGGGTCTTTCTCTGTGTTGGTTCCCTACCTTCCACACTGGTTATTCCTTCCTGGTACCTCCTCATTCTCTCTGAACATTGAAGCGTTTTGGTGCTCAATTCTAGGACGTCTTCGTTTTATCTACATTCATCCCCTTAGTGATCTCATCTAGTCTTGTAGCTTTGTAGAATACCAGTGGGGGAAGAGATAGTGCTTGCCAAATTATCTCCTTTTTTTCCATGCTATTAGGTTATCCAGTGTGTGGAGGTCTTGTTAAGGGGAATATGAGCACAGTCAAGGGCAATTAAGAGCAAGTGTTAGCATCCAAGATGGTGGAGTTGCTAGACAAAAGTAGCTTGGAAATCCAAGTCACCCTTGAAAGAAAGCCACCCAGGAGAGCTGCCTCTCCTTCATCAGATTTTGACAGGACAAGAGGTAAGTCTTAGTTGTGGTAAATGATTGAGGTTTTGGGTTCGTTACCACAGCTTAGTTGAGTCTATGCTGACTAAGTTACCACAGGTACATCCCCAATCTAGCCATTTTCTTTGAACTCCAGCTATCTATTCAATTTCTCCAGTTAGGTGTCTAATAGACATCTCAAAACCAGAATTCCTGGTGCCCCTCCAGCAGTTTTCTCCATCAGAATAAATGCTGATTCCGTCTTTCTAGTTGCTTAGTATAGAAACTTGAGTTAGTCCTTGACTTCTCTCTTTCAGTTATATCCCACATCCTATCCATCAGCAAATCCTAGTAGCTCTACCTTGAAAACATATCCCAAGTCCGCCCACTTCTGCCAGTCTCTACAACTGCCCCTCTGGTCCAAGCCACCATCCTCCTTCTGCTGGACTACCACAACAGCCTACTTGGTGGCCTTCCTGCCTCCATGCTTGCCCCGCCAGAGTTCACATGGAGCTAGAATGTCACTTGTATGTTCAGGACCATTCAGCCTCTTTCCAAAGGCAAAGTTCTTTAAATGATCTTTAAAAATCATACATGATCTGGCCCCTGCTACAGCTCTAGCCTCATCATCTATCCCATTCCCTTTACCCACTCCATTCCAACACTCTGGCGTCACTGCTCCTTGGTCAAACCCTCAAGCATTTTGTCTCATGTAATGCTTTTCCTCTTGCTCGTCCCTGTTCCTGGAATAGGAAAGCTGGAGCTGAGCTTGCTCCTCATTGTCTACAGCAGGGCTTCTCAAACGTGCTGCACATCAGAAACGCCTGAAGGGCTTTTTGAAACACAGATTGCTGGGCGCCTCCCCAAATTTTATTTTTATTTATTTATTTTCTTTATACGGTGACACCTGCATCATATGGAAGTTTCTGGGCTAGGGGTCTAATCAGAGCTGCAGCTGGGGCCTACCCCACAGCCCCAGCAATGCCAGATCCTAGCCGCATCTGTGACCTGTGCTGCAGCTTGCAACAGTGCTGGATCCTTAGCCCACTGAGTGAGGCCAGGGATCAAACTGACATCCTCACAGAGACAACATTGGGTCCTTAACCCGCTGAGTCACAATGGGAACTCCCACCCTAGATTTTACGATATAGTAGGTCTGCAAGGGGGGACAAGAATTTGCCTTTCTTTTCTTTCTTACTTTCTTTGGCTGTGCCCACAGCGCATAAAAATGCCCGGGCCAGGGATCAAACCCATGCCACTGCAGTGATGCAAGCCACAGCAGTGACAGTGCCGAATCCCTAACCACTAGGTCACCAGGGGACTCCATGCATTTCTAACAGGTTTCCAGGGCTGATGATGCTGGCCCAGGGACCGTGCTTTGAGAAATACTATTCTCTGCTCAGAAGTCACCTTTGGGCAAAGCCTTCCTTGACTTCCCTCTACAGAGTAACAACCCGACCCCAACACTTCCTACCCCTCTCACCCTGCTTTATTTTCTTCCATAACCCATATCATCTGACAAATATGGATATAATGCTTATTTGTTTACTGTTTGTCTTCCTCTCTGGATTATAAACACCATGAGAGCAGGGATTTTGTTTCACTTGTGGCTGTACTATCCACCCTCTATGCCTTCCTGTCTAGTACAATGCCTAGCACATAGTAGGTGCTTAATAAATACTCTTGAGTGAATGGTCAACATGCGACACTTCCCCAAGGAGTGGGACATGTAATGTGTGCTGTGTCTTTTCACTGAACTGGAGAGTCACAGAAGAAATGGAACTTGAGGTTGGTCTCAAGAGAGGTATTAGGGTCAGAAGTCTACCCGCTAGCAGTGTGACCTGGGCCAAAGTAATTTCCATCAGTGTTCTCATCTGTACAATGGGTGGTTTGGATTAAACTAGTGGTTCTTTTTAAAAAAAATTTTTTTTTAATTATAGTTGATTTACAATGTTCTGTCAATTTCTGCTTTACAGCAAAGTGACCCAGTTATACATGTATATACATTCTTTTTTTCATATTATCCTCCATCATGTTCCAACACAAGTGATTAGATATAGTTCCCAATGCTACACAGCAGTAAAGTGGTGGTTCTTAACTGAAGTATTCTACTCCCAGGAAGTATTTTGGAAATTGCGAGGGCGTTTTTATTGGGTGCCCCTGCAGCATGTGGAAGTTCCCAGGCCAGGGATCAAACCTGAGGCACAGCAGTGACAACACTGAGTCCTTAGTCACCAGGCTACCGGGGAACTCCTGTGAGAGCATTTTAGGTTGTCCAAGTGATTGGGGGATGCTCTTGGGTAGGCACCAGATATAACAGCTGTTCTTCACACTACAAAGATTTTGTCCTGCCTCTCGCCCTACATTTAGAAGATATTGATGGAGGTGAAAACTCTGTTTATAATTATCTGAGCCCAGGACATAACCACACTTTGCATATTGAGATGAATGTTTATGCTTTTATTATTGATTAAAACTACCTGAGAAACAAAGGAAAGATTGAACTTTTTTCCCCTCAAATTTTACCATGAGTTATTCACCATTTCAGAGAATCACTACACTAATAGCAACTCCATTTGTGGTACTTGAGTCGGCAGTACCACATCCCTGGTGATTCTGCTTCAAACCACTAGCCTCTGAGGATTTCCTTGTATCTTCCCATATAGCCATGTATGAGCATTTACATATTAAAATACATATTGTTTCATTATAAAGGACTTTTGTTTTTTCTTTGCAATACAAATATGGCATAATATGTGCTTTTACAATTATTGCTAGGAGTTCCTGTTGTGGCTTAGTGGGTTAAGAACTTGACATAGTCTCTGTGAAGATGTGGGTTTGATCCCCAGCCTCACTCAGTGGGTTAAGGGTCCAGTGTTGCCACAAGGATTTGGCGTAGGTGGCAGATGCAGCTCGGATCTGGCAGTGCCGTGGCTGTGGCGTAGGCCTGAGTGGTAGCTCTGATTCGACCCCTAGCCTGGGAACTTCCATAGGCCAAGGGTGCAGACATAAAAAGACAAAAAAATATTGCTTACATCTTTATTATAACTTATTCCTACAACTTTTTCCCACGGTGGCAAGAAAGAATAATAAATACTTATAATTTTTAAAAAATGGCGTGCTCGTCTGATAAGGAACCATTGTATTAGAGGATCTCTTGGGGCCTTTCTGGTTCTAATTTTCTATGCGTATAAGGAGTGGTTGGATTTTTAAGAGGAAGGGAGAGAATATTCCAGGGTGGGAATGACACCAGTGATATGGCCTGGTTTAGCAGGGGTTGGAGTGTCCCCAAACAAGCCAGGATAGGCCAGACACTTCCTCTGTGCTTGGTCTTGCCATGTTCCCTGGAAGCCACTCCTTTTCTCCCTTCCCCCTCCGTGTAATTGAAGACTCCTGGGGGAACTGCCAGGGCCAGCATTACAGGAAACTGCCTTGTGGGCTGTGGGGCTTCTCCGGTTACTTTCCTCAGTGACAGAGGACAGTGATGGCTTCCTGTCTGTTAGCTGGGTGTCTTTGCCTCCTTGTCCTGCCAAGTTCCCAAGAAACCTTAGCTTCTGCTCCTTACATTTTTGTTCCGCTCTTGTCATTGGGATTTTTCCCCCCTGTCGTATCCAGCCTCCTTGCCTCCAGCCTCCTCGTTCCATACTAGAGATCTGGAAACTTCCAGTCCATGATGGACACATTTTATGGGACACCTAACAGGCATTGTTTGGAATTAGGCCATAGCTCCAAACAGATACCACTTCAACGCTGGCAATGCCTGTGGGGTCCTCTGCCTGGAAGGCGATGAATTTATCATCTGGCGACATACTGGTTTCTGTCTTCTCACTAATTATACGTGTTCATGGACGGTTGCTCGGAAAATACAGAAATCTATGGAGAAGCAACGAGAAAGTATCCATTATCCCAAGAGATATAGTCCTCAACATGAGACAAAGAGGACCCAGCATCAGTGAGGATTAAATTCAGGGCTGCTCTGTCTCCCTATTCTCATTCCATGCCAGCCCCCAGCTTCCACCTCTCCCACCACCTCCTGATCTCACCCTTAGGAAAACTTACCATAAAACGGAGGGCAAACTGGATAGTGTACAATAGCACTTACCATGTCAAAGGCATATAAGAGATAAAATATCTCATATCGGGAAGGTGTTTGGAATCCAAAATAGCAATATTTTGTCATAGCTCTGCCATCACTACCTTATTACCGAGGTGTTGTGGTGATAAAGTGTGGTGGGAATGTCTAAAGAGATAAGAGACCGTCGGAGAAATTCAAAGTGCTCCCTGGGAATTAGGAAAAGGCTCACAGAACAAAGAGTCAAGAATGATGAAGTGTGAGGCTGGCTCATAAATATGCCTTTACTCTTTTGAAAAAAAAAAAAAAAACAGCCAACATTAAACAAAAAAAAGTTGGATGATACTAAATCCATCCCAGAGATAAAATTCTTGTTACAGATAATAGTTAGAATTTATGTTTTGCTTTTTTTTTTCCCCAAGGTGGATAGGGTCAGAATGGCATTTTTGGGTCTTTGCATTGAGGCTGTGGTAGACAGAAGACTTAGGAAACACTAAGGCATAAGGGTTAAGGTCAAGGCTTTGGGGTTATTCAGACCTGTGTTCAAATCCCAGCTTGGTGAGGTCATCGAACTTTTTTTTTACATGTCATCCACTGTTTTAGACATTGAGGGTACAATGTTGGACAACACAGATGAGGTCCCTACTTAGATGGAGCTTATATTCTAATGGGGGGAGACAGAATGTTTAATGCTGAAAAGGTTAACATCGTGATATGATTGGAAGTAACTGGGGGCCCCTTTAGTTTGAGGGGTCAGGAAGGGCGTCTCTGAGAATACATGGTTGAACTGAGACTTGGATGACGAAAAGAGGCCAGCATCAAAAACATCTCGGGGAGTTCCCCTCGTGGCTTAGTGGTTAACAAATCCGACTAGGAACCATGAGGTTTGGGGTTCGATCCCTGGCCTCCCTCAGTGAGTTAGGGATCTGTCATTGCCTTGAGCTGTGGTGTGGGTCGCAGACACGGCTTGGATCATGCGTTGCTGTGGACCTGGCACGGCTGTGGCTGTAGCATAGGCTGGCAGCTGTAGCTCGGATTAGATCCCTAGTCTGGGAACCTCCATATGCCACGGGTGCGGCCCTAGAAAAAGACACACACACACACACACACACACACACACACACACAATCTTGGAGAAGAGCATTCCAGGTCAAAGTAACAGCTAGGGCAAAGGCCCTGAGGCAGGATCAGGCTTAAGTTTTTAGAGAATAGAATGAATTCCAATGTGATTGAAGCTGAGTGAGCCAGGGAGAGAGTGAGCAGATGAGGTTGGAGAGGGTCAGCATATGTCAGGTTGTGCAGAGGCCTTGTAGAAATTCAGCTAGTGTAGCTGTGGCTGTGGCTGTGGCCATCGGGCTACATCTCCGGTTTTACCCCTAGCCTGGGAACCTCCATATGTCACGGGTGTGGCTCTAAAAAAGACAAAAATTAAATTAAATTAAAAAAAATTCAGCTAGGAGTTCCCGTCGTGGCTCAGTTGTTAACGAATCCAAGAACCATGTCGTTGCGGGTTCGATCCCTGGCCTTGCTCACTGGGTTAAGGATCCAGCGTTGCTGTGAGCTGTGCTGTAGGTCACTGACACGTGGCTTGGATCCCACGCTGCTGTGGCTCTGGCGTAGCCTGGTGGCTACAGCTCCGATTTGACCCCTAGCCTGGGAACCTCCATGTGCCGTGGGTGTGGCCCTAGAAAAGGCAAAAAGGCAAAAAGACAAAAAAAAAAAATCAGCTTGAGACAGCATTCCATACAACAGACAGGGCTCTCCAGGTTCCAGCTAACAAATTTTCTGAGTCGCCAGTGCTGCTTACAGTTTAAATACCTGAAAATCCTGTTTCTGAGATGTTTGCGCTCGTGCTTGTTCGGAAATGGGTCTGTATGGAAATCTCACCACAGGTGTGGTTAATGGACCGGGTCGACATCAGAAAGGAGGGTGGAGACTATAGTAACTTAAATGAGACAAAAGCAGTGGTGTTAGTTTATAAGCCTGATGCATTTCCGTAATAATGTGTAAAAATGCTATTTTTTAAAAAAACGTTCAAGCGCAGCTCATGAGGTGTCTCGGTCGTGCAAGAGGTGCATAAACTACTAACCGAGGTGATGATGCCATTTTGAGAAAAATGATTAACCTGGTTAAAGAGAAATACCTTATGTAAAGAATAAGCTAATTATGGCTTGTAAATGAAAACAAATTCAGCTAGTGATTATCATCATTATCATCATCATAAAGCAGACAAGAAAAAAAAAGGAAGTTTGGGGGATACTGTGCAGTATCATCTGAGGAATTTGGGTTGACTAGCCAGGCACAGGGGGTGTCACTGGAAATTTTGTAAATTTTGAATGGTGTGCTGAAAGTGGAGCCTAAGAGAACAGCTCTGAGAGCAGAGCCCAAGGTGGCTGCTTTCATTTATCATTACATTTCTCTCTTCCTTTCTTCCTTCCTTCCTTTCTTTCTTTCAATGTGCTTATAGCATGCAGAAGTTCTGGGGCCAGGGATCAAACTCACACCACAGCAGTAACCCAAGTCACAGCAGCAACAACGCCAGATTCCTAACCACTGGGCCACCAGGAAACTCCTATCATTATATTTCTGGCACCTGAATCTCTCCTACGTTCTTTGCTACAGCTGCTCCTTTCTCAATGAGTGCAGATATATAAGTCCAGTGGGACCCAGGGATATGCTCAGAGTTGATTTCCAGCCCCATGGGAAGAAATTCTCTTATATTTTGTGGCTGGAATTTCCACCCATGAGGGGGGTATATAAGTCCCAGTTCCCCAACCAGCTACCCAGTTGGCTATTTACTGGGGTATGGACCTGATCTAAAAGGGTGCTAGCTTAAGATGACTTTTTATTTCATGTGACTCATGACACCGTCAAGTAAGATGATCAGGCTACTCTAATTTATTTGGTTCAGAGGAGTGTGGCTAAAGGTTACACTCCCTGGGCAACATGGCTTCTTGCTTCACATGGTTCACTCACTTTTTTTCTTTTACTTTTTTGAATAGGGAGAGAAGAACCTCTATGGAAAGCCGTGTGGGGGCCAAGACTGCAGTGGGGGCTGTAAGTGCTCTCCTGAGAAAGGAGCCAGAGTAAGTTACTTCTTTCATTGTTGACAGACAAACGGTCATGGGAGCTGATATCTGAAGTGTGTGTGTTTTCTTTAGAATTAAACTGCTTAGAAGTTACTCGTAGGACCTCAGGGAATGAGCAGAGTGATGAGGACCAGCTGGAGGGCGCTTCGCTGACTAATGACAGGCAGAACTAGAGTGGTCAAAGTCTCTTAGGGACTGGGAAGAGGTTTCCATCTTTGACTCAATGCCAAGGTTTCCTTAAGGTTTCCTCCGGAGCATTTTCCCAAAAGCCAATGAGGTTGTACAGAACCAGATTATATGTTTGTAGATGTGTGTAAACTTTCATGGCTCGTGTATATCCACTTGGTTCTCCCCTACCACGCTGGGAATTAGTGGCCCCATGTAATCTACAGACTAAGGATGTAATGCAGGCAACATCAAGGCTACAGGGTAACCATAAAGTTCAGAAATATAAGCGACTATACATGAAGAATGAATTGAATCATAGGTATTATATGAAAGCATAGGATATATTTTAAAGCGTGAACTGATTTATTCAGTGTATCGTCTTTTAATAGCCTTGCCCAGCTCAAATTGCTATGCAAATTGCAGTGAACACAGCACCTTGACAGAGCATTTCCATCGGTCCTCGTATATGCGTGTGTGATGTGTTGCCCAAGATGATTTGTATATTTTTAGGGCTGCACCTGAACCATATGGACCTTCCCAGGCTAGGGGTGGAATTGGAGCTGCAGCTGCCAGCCTACACTACCACCACAGCAATGCAGGATCCTGAGTTGCAGACGAAACTTACACCATAGCTCACGGCAACGCCGGATCCTTAACCCACTGACCCACTGAGTGAGGCCAGGGATTGGACCCGAGTCCTCAAGGATACTAGTCGAGTTCATTTCCTCTGAGCCACTATGGGAACTCTGATTTGTATTTTTGATTTGTGCTGAATAAACCTCCATCTTTAGTATAACTCAGCAAAAGTATTGGAGGGGGCTCAACCTGTAAAAAAAAAATAAAATCCAATCTAGGTTTTTAGAATTTATGGCCACCCTGTAGCATTCAGATCTTCCAACTTCCAGCCTTGTGTTTGCATGCTCATCACATTCAAACAAGCCTAAGGACTTACATTTTCAAAGGAAGGTAGCATAAATAGGTCAACGAAACCCTCAAAAACATAGCCAAACATGGAACAGAGTGATCGCTCTCCCTTTTCTTTCATTATCATTCATTTGCAGTAAATTGAAATGTCAAACTATGCTGGAATTTGAAGGCAAAGTACAAAAAGCCATCTCTTCATCAAAAGGGACTAGACCTATTACACATTAAAGGCATAGACTTAGAGAATCAGCAAATGTCAGAAAGGGAAGGTATCTTCGTGAGCTTCTCCTCTTATCCACAGATGGTACAGAGGAAACAGACTCTGAGAAGGAAAGTGACTTCCCGGGTCACCCCACAGATTGATGACAGATTTAGGCTATTACTTGTGTCCTTCGATTTCTCGCCCCCCTACTTTATTCCCTGCTGCCTCCCAAGGAAACTCACGTTTACTGTAGCCGCCAAGGCCCGTGTTCTTGCCTCTGATCTACAACTGGAAAACACTTTAGAAAAAAATAATTCCACAACAAATATATGAATATGTTCTTTTGGGTTTTTTATTTTTTTTGCTTTTTTTTGTTTGTTTGTTTTTGTGTTTTGTTTTGTTTTGCTTTGCTTTTTAGGGCCACACCTGCAGCATCTGGAGGTTCCCAGGCTAGGGGCTGAATCAGAGCTACAGCTGCTGGCCTACACCACAGCCACAGCAATGCCAGACCTGAGCCGAATCTGCAACCTACACCACAGTTCACCTCAGCTCACCAGTGAGGAGGCCAGGGATCGAACCCCCAACCTCATGGTTCCTAGTTGGATTCGTTTCTGCTGTGTCATGAAGGAAACTCCAGAGTATGTTCTTAAGCAACAGCAAGCATCAGGGACAAATAAAAGTCTTCCTTGATATTCTCTTGGTCCAACTACTGTTTTTCTGGTCTTTTTGTGTGTGTAATCAGAGACATATACAAATATGTGTAAAAATAGTTGCATTTTCTGTTTTTTTTTCCTAAAATATCATCAAAAGTAAATATTCCTTGCCTTTTTGGTTTGTTTGGTCACATAATATATCCTTAAGGTCTTTTTCCTCTACCCCATGGTTTCATCTGGCCATTCCCCTTTGGATGAACACTTAGGTTGCTTCCAAATTTTTGCTATTTAAAAAATAAAAATGGAACTGCTACAGTAGAATTCTATGAACAGGCCTCCTTGTACTCATTTCTAGCATAGATACTAAGCATCAGAATCACCAAACATAAGGGTAATAGGCATTTTTAATTTTCAAAGCTGATGCTCAATTACCCTACAAAGTATCGACTCTAATTTACACTCGCATCGGCATTGGACAAGACTGCCCATGTTTTATCATCCTTCCCAACACTTGCTATTTTTGTCTAAAGTGGATGCAAATCATCTCAATTCCCAGACTACGTGTAAGTCTAAGCATCTTCTCACATATTCAGTGTACGTTTGTTTGTTTCCCCTGTGCATTTCCTGGACCTATATCCTCTCCCCACTTTCCTAAGGGATAATTCTTTTTGATTTCCTTTAACCCTGCAAAGATAATAGCAGATAAAAATGGCCCAAGTGGAAGCAGATGAGATTTGAAGTTTGACACTAAAGGGCATTTCCTGATTTGTTGGGGGGGCGGGGGGCAGGAAGCTGGTCAGACCCTGCAGCCAGGGAACCAAGAAGTCACTCTGGTCTGTTTGGTAGGGGCTTGGGGAGCCTTCAAAACTAGAATTTTATTTTATTTATTTATTTATTTATTTATTTTGCTTTTTAGGGCCGTACCCACGGCATATGGAAGTTCCCAGGCTAAAGATCAAATTGGAGCTACAGCTGCCAGCCTACACCACAGCCACAGCAATGCAGGATCCAAACCACAATCTGCGACCTACACCACAGCTCACAGCAATGCCGGATCCTTCACTCGCTGAGCAAGGCCAGGGATCGAACCTGCAACCTCATGGTTCCTAGTCGGATTCATTTCTGCTGCACCACAACAGAAACTCCTAAAAATTCTTATATATTCTGAACAGAAGGTCAGTCCTACACCAGGCAGACATGTCTATGATGGCCTCACTGTTTCACCCCTGGCTGAGATTTTGATCTTTGAAGATAGACGGCAGTAGATTTCCTCCGTGACGAGCTCTCGTTTGGATTCCAAACATCTGGAGCCCTCGTCTGGCTTCTCCTTTGAAAACACCAGTGGTTGGCGAGGCGTGGGACGAAGGAAGATAGAATATCACTGCACAGGTTTTTTTTTTTTTTTCTTCAATACTTAAAAGACTCGGTGTCCACACAGTCAAATATGTTCCTCAAAGTTTATTTGTGAAGCCTCAAGCTTCTGGGAATGTTTGTCAAGGTTAGCGAGCCAGCCCAAGCTGTATTTCATGAGTCAAGAGCTGAGATGTCCTATTTCCCAAGCAGATCTGGAGGCGTAGATCCTGTGAACACGGATGCTTAAAGCTGCCCACACGGGCCGGGTCCGTTCTGGTCATCCTTACTACCCTCCTGCGTTCCCAGGGCCAAGCAGGATTGTTTAAACTGGCCCCAGCACTGTTGACCCTGCAGGGCAGCCCCTCAGTACCCCTTTTGTGCAGATGTCAGAAAGATTTGAGACTGTTTTCCTTAGCTGAGAAGAGGGCCCCATTTGGATTTCAAGCTGTTCCTCTCAAGCTCCGTGAGCTGGGAAGGGAACGGAACGTTGGGTCACCCCTGAGATATGCCGCGGCCCTTGGCAGGCCTGCCTTCTGCCTTGGGGAGATGTCAGGCACATAGCTTGCTGGTCAGTGTGTATTTTTCCTTTGCCAAAGGCCTCTTGAACTGACTGAGACATTTACACCACACCAAGCACGCCTGCACGACTCTGCTCCAACCAAACTGATTTCTTGAAGGTTTGCCCTGCCGGGTAAAAAGGCCTAGCGTGAGCCAACTGCTTTGTACTTTCCAAAGCATCTTTTTTTTCCCCAGAGTCTATATTATTATCTGTATGCAACCAAGTGATAAGTGACTTGCCCAAGGTCCCCAGCCTGTCAGGGACCTTATTTAACCTACTTTAGGAGAATGGCGACTTTCAAAAACGAAATACCTGGAGTTCCCACTGTGGTGTAATGGGATTGGTGGCGTCTTGGGAGCGCTGGGACTCAGGTTCGATCCCTGGCCTGACACAGTGGGTTAAGGATCCAGCGTTGCAGCAGCTGTGGCTTAGGTCATAATTGTGATTCAGATCTGATCCTTGGCCTGGGAACGCCATATGCCTTGGGGAGGCCAAAAAAGAAAAAAAAAATGAAATCCCTATACTTTAATTTTATTTTTTTTAATTTAGAAAAATTAAAAATGAAATACCCCTGGGAGTTCCCCTCGTGGATTAGCAGAAATGAATCTGACTAGTATCTTTGAGGATGTGGGTTCGATCCCTGGCCCTCCTCTGTGGGTTAAGGATACAGTGTTGCTGTGAGCTGTGGTGTAGGTCACAGACGTGGCTCAGATCCCACGTTGCAGTGGCTGTGGTGTAGGCCAGAGGCTACAACTCCGATTCCACCCCTAGCCTGGGAAACTTCCATATGCCAAGGGCATGGCCCTAAGAAGAAAAAAAAAGAAAGAAAGAAAGAAAGAAAGAAAGAAAGAAAGAAAGAAAGAGAGAGAGAAAGAAAGAGAGAAAGAAAGAAAGAGAGAAAAAATACCTACTAATGTTATGGAGTTCCCGTCATGGCTCAGTGGTTAACGAAGTCGACTGGGAACCATGAGGTTTCGGGTTCAATCCCTGGCCTTGCTCAGTGGGTTAAGGATCCGGCGTTGCCATGAGCTGTGGTGTAGGTTGCAGATGTGGCTCGCATCCCGCGTTGCTGTGGCTCTGGCGTAGGCCGGCTGCTACAGCTCCGATTAGACCCGTAGCCTGGGAACCTCTATATGCCGCGAGAGCAGCCCTAAAAAAGGCAAAAAAAAAAAAAAAAAAAAGACGACAACAACAATAAAAAAACCCTAGTAACGTTAAATAAAGCTGGTTCCCCCTCACCCCAGACATTTAAATTTGGATTTAATGTTTGACGTCTAGCTTTCTTTCTTGGGGGTAGGTGTTATTATCTTCAAGAACCATTCTTGTGAATTATTCTCTTCCCTGGTAATTTTTTTTTCTGCCATTGAATTGATCAAATCTTTTTAGGTTGACATTTCCATCCCTTTCCCCTTTTTCCCTACTGGATTTGAAAGCTGCATCTGTATTATACTCCACCAGCATGTGTTTGTCTAGGTTGGGAGCCAGCAGGACTGTTTTGTTCTGAGCCTGCTATTCCTTAATAGCATTGCAGAGTTTTCATTGTTTTAACAGCATTTCTATCCAGCATGGAGGGCTCCTAATTACCCAGGCCAGTTTAGGGTGCATTATCGCAGATAATCCCAAACCCCAGGGAATGTTTGCATTCCCCCGTAAGTAAAGGCTATTTGCCCCTGTTTTCTGGCTTGGGAAGCTCTGTCCTAGCTAGTGAGTTGATGAGGCTAGCCTGGGTTTCATACAAAATGGCCCAGGTTCCTTAATTCCTTGTCTCCTGCCTGCATCCTGCTGCTTCTCCGTCATAAAGTGTGTTTCCCATGAATTCCAGAGCCCAGAGGCTTTCCCCACCAGCTCTTCAATTCACTCTCCTCCTGCAAACAGCTGGCGTTCCCTGGGTCAGCTGACTGATGCCATGGCTACCAAGAGGCCTTTCTGTTTTCTCCTGAATGAGGCAGTTCCCCAGGACATCTTTCCTTTTTCTCCCTGCGCGTCCTCCCCTGCACCCCTGACTAGCCACGCGACCACACACACCAACATCCTTCGCCTCCAGGGCTCTCATTGCGCTTGACCTCTCTGGGTGGCCCAGCCTTGCTCCAGCTGCCTGCACTCAAGCCTCTTGCCTTCATTGCCCACGCATGCCTCAGCCCCCTGCGGGCCAGCCTCACTGCTAAGACTGGTCACCACTCACCTGCCTGTTGCAAAAACAATGACGTTTTTCATTCGTATCTTTTATGCCTTTTCTGCTGTATGAGATACCTCCTTTCCTGAAACGCCCTGTTCCCTTGGATTTCGTCACGCTCTTCTCTCCTGGGGCTTTTTCTATACTGATTGGGATTCCTGAGTGTTCTGTCCGTAGCCTGCTTTTCTTCTCACTGTAGCTCTGTCCCAGAGTGGTTTCCTATATTCCAGGAATTTCAGCCTCCATCCACACAATGACAGATACTGCATCGCTGTATCGCTGTCTGTAGCTCGGATCTTTCTCCGTAGCTTCAAGGCAGCGATGTCAGTTTCTTGCTGGATATCTCTCATTGGATTTTCATCGGCACCACAAACACATGCACACAGAATTCAACCAGCAACCCCCACCGGACGTGTTTGTGCCTAAGTCCTACCTAAGTCTTCCCCATCTCAACACATGGCACGACCAGGCAGGCACGCCATGGCTCAAGCCAAAAACCCTGGAGTCATCCTTGTCTCCTCCTTTCTTTCCCCAGTATCACCTCCAATTCATCATCAGATGCCACCCATTCATTTTCCTAAATTCAGCTCAAATTCATCTCCTTCTCTCCATACCTATTTCTCCGGGCCATGCCTGTGTAATTTCTTGCCTGAATTACCATAATAGCCTCCAGACCAGTCTCCCAACCTCCAGACTGTCTCACGATTTCCCACCCATTTGCCGCTCTGCTGTTCTCATCTTATGTCAATAGAAATGATTGTGAAACTCTTGCTTAAAATCCCTCAGTGGGTCCCCATAGATTTCACAATAAAATCTTTTCTGTTTAGTCGTTTAAAAAGTGGTTTTTTTTAAATTAAAGTCTAGTTGATTTACAGTGTTGAGCCAACACAATAAAATTGTAGCTCTAGCAGGCACACAAAATCCTGCATGGCCATGCCCTTGACTCCCTCTCCAACCATATCTCTCATCGCTAGGCGCCTCCCTCTTCAGAAAACGAAACAGAATAAAACCATACGCATAAAATGAACTATTCACAGTTCGCAGAACCTGCCATGTTATGTAATATGTTCCATGTTTTGTACCTGCTACTCCCGTTGCACGTACTCTCCTTCCACTCGCTCTACCCCTTCTCTGCTGACTTGCTTCTGTTTATCCATCCTTTAAAACGGAACACAGATGTCACCTCCTCAGAAGCTTTCAATGAGAGAAGGCCACCCGCTCTTCCCACCCTTCTTCTCATGCTGAACCACAGCAGTCTCCTGAGTTGTCTGCTTGCCACTGTCTTATGAACTCCTCAAGGGCATACACAGACTGGGTTCCTCAGACCCGCAGGGGTAGCAGGCCCTCCAGATGGCTTCAGGAAGGACTGACGGACCAACCAACCCGTTCTGTTGGGTGTGGTTCCAGCCCTGCTCTCCTGGAGTAGTAATTAGATTGTTGCGAAGCAAATGAGAGTCGCTTGTCTAGGAAGGAATCCATTCTGCTAAAAAGCAGGCGAAGAGGAGTTCCTGTCGTGGCGCAGTGGTTAACGAATCCGACTAGGAACCATGAGGTTGCGGGTTCGATCCCTGCCCTTGCTCAGTGGGTTAACGATCCGGTGTTGCCATGAGCTGTGGTGTAGGTTGCAGACGCGGCTCGGATCCCGCGTTGCTGTGGCTCTGGCGTAGGTCAGTGGCTACAGCTCCGATTGGACCCCTAGCCTGGGAACCTCCATATGCCGCGGGAGCGGCCCAAGAAAAGGCAAAAAGACAAAAAAAAAAAAAAAAAAAAAAAAAAAAAAGCAGGCGAAGAGCCAGGGCGATCATTTCTCTTATCTTTTTAAGATCCTTTTCGCTGTAAGGGTCTCAGCACTTTCCCACACTCTCTGGTTCCCATAGCTTGCTTTGGGATTCTGCTTTACCAAACTCCTGGGTTTTTGATCTTGAATTGCTTCTTACTCAGTGCCTAGCAAGGCAAGGGACTTGGCAACATGTGGGCGTTTTACTATCAGCAATTCGTTCTCTCTCCAAGGTGAGGACATTCGTGAATAATTGCGAGTGAAAGACAATCACAGGCTTGCTTTTTGACACTGATTTTCATCCTCGTCTGTACCAAACCTTTTGCTGAAAGCCCTTAACCCAATGCAAAGTTGATGGTCGTGAGTTTCCCTTGTTCCTCTGTCCTTGGTGGCGGAGGGGCGGGAGTGGGGAGAGGAAAAGCATTTTCGCAGGGAAGTAGCCACTGGGTGACAGTAGGGGAGAGAGGTGTAAGAAAAAAAAAAAAAAAAAAAAAAAGCAAAGCTCCCTCTGTGTTTTAAATATAGTTATTTAGGTCAAGGATAATTGATGATAATGTTAAAAGTTAGGGTCTCTGCACTGACTCAAGATGCAGTCGGGGAGTTCCCGTCATGGCACAGTGGTTCACGAATCCGACTAGGAACCATGAGGTTGCGGGTTCGGTCCCAGCCCTTGCTCAGTGGGTTAACGATCCGGCGTTGCCGTGAGCTGTGGTGTAGGTTGCAGACGCGGCTCGGATCCCGTGTTGCTGTGGCTCTGGCGTAGGCCGGTGGCTACAGCTCAGATTAGACTCCTAGCCTGGGAGCCTCCATATGCCACTGGAGCGGCTCAAGAAAAGGCAGAAAGACAAAAAAAAAAAAAAAAAAAAAAGATGCAATCGGAGCCCAGCAGATGTTGGTGGTCATCTTGATCCTGTCTTTGATCATATTGGGACAGTATGGGATTTATGGAGTATATTATCCATACTGGTGAGGGAGGCTTCTGTTAGAGAAGAGCCAAGGGGATGGAGGAGGGGATAAAAACAGAGCGGTGGAATCAAGAGCACCGCTTTTAGTATCCAGTGATGTAGGTGCCATGCCTGAGCTTTGCCAACTGGATGCCATTGGACTGGTGCTTTCCCCTCTCAGGGTCCCAGTTTAACCCATAAATAAAATGAGGGGTTTGGGCTGGATGATCTCAAAGAACTCACCAGCTCCAATGCTCTAAATCAGATACTGTATTACTGTCCCCTGACAGTTCCTTGCCCTTAAAGTGTCTTATCATGCTTTCAAGTGTTGCCGTGAGATGTGGAGGGCAATGTTTGATAGTGTTCTACCCTCTGGAGTGGTGTCTTGGTGGCTGCCTGAGATGTAAATCACTTGCTGTGGCTTTTTACTGCCGATGCTGGAAGCGGCTAACAGCTGAAGTTGCGCCCCTGCAGGAATGCGCAGTGCTCTCCTCCTCGGCCATCTGGTTTGTGTGATTTGAAGAGAGTCACAGGGATGTCACTTCACCACCCGTACCCCTCTCCCCCTCAATATCGTCCCTGCCTGGCCTGCCTGAAGTTCTAGTTTTAGACACCCACTCTTCAGGTGAAGCATGGGAGTTCCCTGGTGGCTCAGTAGGTTAAGGACCTGGTTTTGTCACTGCTGTAGCTTGGGTCGCTGCTGTGGCAAGGGTTTGATCCCTGGCCCAGCAACTTTCACATGCTGCAGCCGTGGCCAAAAAAAAATTTTTTTTAAATAGTGAAAATAAAATAAAATGAATAGGTTAAGCATGGCCCTATCTTTACATTGCCTGAATAAATTGCATAGGCTTCCCTGTTTAAAGGAGGCAGGCTTACTGTGCACACCTGGGGAGGAGTTATGTGCACAAATCTTTTATTTTTTTGGCTTTTTAGGGCCACACCTGTGGCACATACACGTTCCCAAGCTAGGGGTCGAATTGGCGCTACAGCTGCCAGCCCACACCACAGCCACAGCAACATGGGATCCAAGCCACGTCTGCGACCTACACCACAGCTCACGTCAACACTGGATCCTTAACCCACTGAGTGAGGCCAGGGATCGAACATGCATCCTGATGGATACTAGTCATAACCCGCTGAGCCACAACAGGAACTCCGATTTGTGTGTGTGTGTGTGTGTGTGTGTGTGTGTGTGTGTACACAAATCTTTCATGACTGTACAGTTTCCCTTGTCCTGGCCCTGCTACTCCATGTGTCAGAGACATTGGATGTCAAGGCAGAGGCAAGCATCTTGCCTGCCGACGTGGGCCGTAGTCTGTCCTTCCAGAATCTGCCTTCATCTTCACTCCTTTCTTCCTTTCCTCTCCTCGGGCTTCTCTTTCCTCTCTAGTCTCTAACTTCCTTCTTTTTCCTTCCAGGCTTCCTTCCCTTGGGCTCCAGCGTCTCTAGCTCTCTCTCCTCCCCATTTTCCCCACCGTGGCCTCCTCCCCCAATTCCTTCCCTCTGCTTTCAGTTGCCTGGGATGGCATCCTGTGTCATCAGGCTCTGGTTTGTTCCCATCTGTGAGTGGGCCGGCAATGACAGCAGCAGGAAATCAGAAAGAGTTGCGGAGATGTACTCGATAGAAGCATGGCACTTATCCAGAGATTCTAAATCTCTAAGCCTGGATCAGTGGTTTCTGAAATCGGCGGGGGTGGGGGGAGGTTGGCACACGCCAGTCCGACTATTTGTAGCATCAGTGTTAGAGAGAATATTACAACTTCTATTTCCATTTAAATTGAAAACATCCAGAAAGAAAGGGAGATTTGGATTCAAACAATTTAATTTATGTAAAGTGCTTAAAACAGTGTGTGTGTAGGACACGAAGTGCTGTCTAAGTATTAGCTGGTATTATCACTGGTATTAAGTCTTTCAAATATATGATATACATATTGATTGGCACTGCAACCCTCTGTGGCATATCCTTTGTAAGGTGTTTTGAGGGAAGAACGGGAGCCCATAGACAGAAGGGTTGACCCTGGGGTCCTTACTCCCCCCCCACCACGTATACCAGAGATATTGCTGTTTTCTCGGGCCTGGTTAAGCGGATTTATGGATGATATTATCTAACTACATTAACCGTCATGAAATGGACAAGTGGCTTAAGAAGATTCCTGCAAATAAACCATGTATTGAAGATAATACCCATAATGTAAGGACATGAAAATGGCAGCTCTCACACATATCTTACTCTGGGAATGAGTATTTCTATCAGCCTCATTCAGAGGTAAAACCACAACAATCTAATCAGACCTTGCAAGAAGCAAAAAATAATGCAAGAATCATCAGAAAGATAGGAAATATGGACGTACACCCATTCTCAGTAATGAAGAATCTTCCCTTAAGTGTATATGGTGTCATGAAATATTTGTTAATAATATAAGGAAGCAGCCATCACAATTAACAAGACACATGACATGTTATTTTTTTTTTGTCCTTTTTTTTTTTTTTTTTTTTTTTTTTTCTTTTTTAAGGCCACTCCCATGGCATATGGAGATTCCCAGGCTAGGGGTCGAATCAGAGCTGTAGCCGCCATCCTACACCAGAGCCACAGCAAAGGCAGATCCGAGCCATGTCTGCGACCTACACCACAGCTCACAGCAACACTGGATCCTTAACCCACTGAGTGAGGCCAGGGATCAAACATGCATCCTCATGGATACTAGTGGGTTCGTTTCTGCTGAGCCACGACAGGAACTCCTTGACATGCTATTTATTTCCTCTTTAAATCAGTCTTTTACATTTTCTATTTATTGTGTTTCGTAATAGATATGTATGTACATATAAATATATGCAGAGTAGGACATATATATAATTTATGCAATGAATAATAATATAGTGTGTTACATATAAAGCATGATGTATTTTTTTTAATTGAAAAGAGAGTGTAGTCAAAAGGCTTAGAGACCACTGTCTTAGACCATACTTAAAATAAATGGGATCCATGAGCAGACCTAAAAGAACTTGTTTGTTTGTTTGTTTGTTTTTTGAGTGATCATATTGTTATTATTATTATTAAAGTATGGTTGATTGACAATGTTTCATCAGGTTCTGTTGTACAATAAAGTGTCCCAATCACATATGTCTCTGTGCTGTACAGTGATCCCATTACCCATCCGTTCCAGATATAATAGTTTGCATCCCCTAAACCCCCAAAATGCCCATCCCACTCATTCCCCCCCCACCCCCCGCCACCTTGGAGCCTCAAGTCTGCTCTTCTTGGCCATGCTCTGTTTCTGTTTTTTGTTTGCTTGTTTGTTTGTTGTTTTTAGATAGGATAATCTGTTCCATAGTTTAGATTCCACAAATAAGTATATCATATGGTATTTGTTTTTCTCTTTCTGACTTACTTCACTTAGTATGAGAGTCACTAGATCCAGCCATGTTGCTGCAAATGGCATTAGTTTGTCTTTTTTATGGCTGAGTAGTATTCCATTGTATATATGTACCACATCTTCTCGTTTTTTGTTTTTTGGTTTTTTTTGTTTTTGGCTTTTTAGGGCCACACCTGAGGCATATGGAGGTTCCCAGGCTAGGGGTCTAATTGGAGCTATAGCTGCCGGCCTACGCCACAGCCACAGCCATGCTGGATCCAAGCCACATCTGCAACCTGTATCGCAGCTCACGGCAACACCAGATCCTTAGCCCACTGAGCAAGGCCAGGGATCGAACCCGCAACCTCATGGTTCCTAGTCGGATTCGTTTCCACTGTGCCATGACGGGAACTCCTGTACCACATATTCTTAATCCACTCATCTGTCAATGGACATTTAGGTTGTTTCCCTGTCTTGGCTATTGTGAATAGTGCTGCTACGAACATATGGGTGTGTGTCTCTTTTTCAGTGAAAGTTTTGTCTGCATATATGCCCAGCAGTGGAATTGCTGGATGATATGGTAGCTCTATATTTAGTTTCCTGAGGTACCTCCATACTGTTTTCCATAGTGGATGTACCAGTTTACCTCCCCACCAACAATGGAAGAGGGTACCCTTTTCTCCACACCCTCTCCAGCATTTATTATTTGTTGTCTTTTTAAGGACGGCCATTGTGACTGGTGTGAGGTGGTACCTCGTTGTAGTTTTGATTTGTATTTTTCTAATAATTCGTGATATTGACCATTTTTTCATATGCCCATTGGCCATCCATATGTCTTCTTTGAGAAATGTCTAAAAAAAAAAAAAAAAGGGAGTTCCCGTCGTGGCTCAGTGGTTAACGAATCTGACTAGGAACCATGAGGTTGCAGGTTCGATCCCTGGCCTTGCTCAGTGGGTTCAGGATCCGGCGTTGCCATGAGCTGTGGTGTAGGTTGCAGATGCGGCTCAGATCCTGCGTTGCTGTGGCTCTGGTGTAGGCCGGCTGCTACAGCTTCGATTAGACCCCTAGCCTGGGAACCTCCATATGCCGCTGGAGCGGCCCAAGAAATGGCAAAAAGACAAAAAAAAAAAAAAAAAAAAAAGAAAGAAAGAAAGAAATGTCTATTTAGGTCTTCTGCATTGGGTTGTTTGTTTTTTTGTTGTTGAGTTGCGTGAGTTTTTGGTATATTTTGGAGACTATGCCCTTGTCTGTTGCATCGCTGGCAAAGATTTTCTCCCATTCTGTGGGTTGTCATTTCGTTTTTTTAATGGTTTTCCTTTGCTGTGCAAAAGCTTTTGAGTTTGATTAGGTCCCATTGGTTTGTTTGTGTCTTTATTGTCATTATTTTAGGAGATGCCAAAGATCTTTGAATAAGAAAAAAATAACTGGGAGTTCCTGTTGTGTCTCAGTGGGTTAAGAAGCTGACTAGTATCCATGAGGATGTGGGTTCGATCCCTGGCCTTGCTCAGTGGGTTAAGGATCCGGCATTGCTGTGGGCTGTGGTGTAGGTCACAGACATAGCTCAGATCTGGCATTGCTGTGGCTGTAGCGTAGGCCAGCAGCTACAGCTCTGATTTGACCCCTAGCCTGGGGTCATATGCTGCAGGTGCAGCCCTACAAAGCAAAAAATAAAAAATAAAAAAGAAAGAAAGAAAAAAGAAGGAAAAGAAAAAAATAACCATGCCCAAATCTCTTGCTCTTTTCCCATAGAATAGTCATGCTACTGACTGTAGAATTTTACCCCCACAACTTTATATAAAATAAAGCAATGGGGGAAAAATAGAATAAAATAAAATAAAAGAAAAGAAAAGAAATTAAAATAAAATAAAATAAAGCAATGGGGATCTCAGGAGTTCGGAGAAGTGAGACAGCAAAGAAATGTAAAAATCATAACATCTCAAGCCCGGGAGGTTGGATCCAAGCCCCAGCAGCATGTCATAGTTTATAAAAGGCTTTCCAAGCATGCATGTGAATGCTCTTTCTCTGCCATTAAATACAAAGACTTTTAGAAGAAGCCATTTCAGAGAGGTTAAGAGACCTTCTCAAGGTCCCTTGCAGGTGGCCTCGCTGAGATTTGAACCAAGTATTCTATCCCCTGCTCAGTGTTCTTTCCACCGTGTCAAATGGCCTCTTAATTCCGTGACTGTAATCAGCTGAGCTCATCGTGGTTGGGTTGTTGTGAATGGAGGAGAAAATCGGCCAGGAAAATGTAGACCAGATATCAACAAATCAGTTGTCCTTCCCCTGCCCCGGTCAGAAGTAACTCCTGACTGCATGCATAGCCTCTGTTGAAATGCTTGTCTGGGTTTAAAAGTGTTTTCCTAGTATCCCTGTCTTTTAAAAGTCAAAGAACTGAAATCCGCGCATAAGGAAAGCTCTGATGCAGGTCTGTCCTTTTCTGTAGGCCGCTCACTGTATGGAAGTTCCCTACAATGGAATTAGAAATGTGTACAGATGAAACTACCAAGTATATGTCAGGGAAATAATATGGTGTCTGTTCTGAGAAGACTTGCCTTAATGGAATTCTTCCAAGAAGGTTTAACAAAATTAATTGCATGGCATCTCTCTTAGGCTATAGAAGTCGATGGAGGAAAAAAATAAATGTGCCTCGCTTTGCAGAAATTTGCCTCACTGTCATCTTTTCAAAAGAGCTTTTATTTGAACAAATAAGGCAGATGGCCAATTATTTAATGACCACCTTTACTTACTGAGGTAGAGATCTGAGACTACGCTCTGCATTTTGTTTCTTGCTTTGTGTTATATCCGGTTTAAGCCCGCTAGACAAACATTTAAGATAACACTTGGGGGCGGGGTGCAGGCACTCTGGACAATGCAGACATATTTCAAACACCAGACTTAGGGAGACCGCACACACACACACACACACACACACACACACACACACACACACACAGCAGTAGCACTGCATCATCTGATTGAAAGTCTGAGTGGCAGAGCATAGGACCTCGAAAGGAGGCATTGGGATGGACAGAAATGATTAGACGAACTCTTTTCTTTAATAGTATGACAAAAAGTTTCTTTAGGAAGATTCATTTGCTGAGGGCTGAGCAGGGTGGATTACAGTGAGAGACATGATAGGCACATCAAATGCTATTTTTAGGGGCTCAGTAACATGTCCCAAATCCCCTAACCCAAGAGAATGGAAACTTGGCATTTTCTGCTGCTAAGATCCTATCTTTCTTTAAATAATTCTCTCTAACCTTGAACACACATGCGGAGACACAGACGCCTGCACCTCAGGTAGCGATTTGATGATGAGCCCCTGGCTTTATTTTAGATGAATGTATCCCCTTTTTCTTTTTTTAATTAGCTGAAAGAGGATGCTAGTTCCTTTCCCTCCTATTCCTCAAACTCCCGGGAAACCAATATCTCCACTGGTTAGTCCCTACTGACCCCGAGGAAAATTCATCCCCGAACCAAGTGGAATCAGCAGGACTGAGGTGACCCTATTTTGATCACAGAGACGACTGTAAGATGCTTTTCTCCATGGGATGCTAAAAACTCCTACCGTAACTACAATGCCCAGTGAGAAAGGCCGAGTGTGAAGGTTCTGAAAGAGCTCGTGTTTCCTGCTTGACACATTTTGTTGCGGGAGTTATGAGTGCAAGGTAGGGTTTGGGGAGTCATGAAAAGAAGAAGTCATTGGCTCATAGAAGACGGATCTTAAAGCTTGCTCGCTGGAGGAATCTATGGATTTCCTACAATTGCGCCCTTATCATGAATGACTTAGAATCGTGCCCTTATCATTAAATGACCAGCCATGACCTCAGCGGGCTCCCACTGTGGACGTAGCTAAGCACTTGGCTTTGCTGGGACAGCTTTTATGGTTTTTACATGGTTCATTTGACTCCTTAATTTTTGAAAACCCAAGAAACAAATACTCATTCCTTTAGACCCCAGGAAGATCAATGCATCTGTTTGGTTATCATCCATAGCAAATAAACCATGGTCTGTGTCCCCCGTACGTGTCTTTGCTAGTTGAAGTAATGGGTGTGACTCGGCATTCCTCGGCTTCAGTTGGGTTCCCTTTTGGAGCTGACACCAACCAGTGGTTGCTGCCCCCTTCGCATGGTGCTGGGGGAATGCCAGCAAAGCTATGAGCAAAGGAGGGAGCTTTAGAGAAACATGCTGTGGGGCCCAGAATGGAATGAGGGGTAACCAGGGTTCAGGAGCCAGGTTTCCCCAGAGAGAGACAAAAAGAAAGCAAACAAAAGGAAGAGACAGGTCTAAACAGGCTCCCCAGACAGGGCCCCTTTGCTGTAAGAACAGAGCCTTAAACTTCACAAAGCTCAGGAAGGGAAGGGAGTGGGGGGTTAAACACAGCCTTTGCGATTCAGCTGAAGAATTATTAACTGAGAATACGTAGAGAGAAAAGCCACACGTGTTCACACAGAGCAACATTTATTCTCCTTTTTTTTTTTTTTTTTTTTTTTGTCTTTTCTAGGACCAAACCCGGTGGCATGTGGAGGTTCCCAGGCCAGGGGTCTAATTGGAGCCACAGCTGCCGGCCTACACCACAGCCACAGCAACATGAGATCCAAGCCACATCTGCGACCTACACCACAGCTTAACCCGCTGAGAGAAGGCCAGGGATCGAACCCGCAACCTCATAGTCAGATTCGTTTCCACTGCACCACGATGGGAACTCCAACATTTATTATTCTTAAAACCCACTCAGACACTCCATGAATTTAGAAACGTACCTCAACCAGTGTCTCCACATAGATATTAATATTGCTCCCCAGAAACCCCAAGGGTGCCCACCTTTAGGGAAATAGACTCCGAAAGGCTCGGCAGCACAAAAACACCTGTAGTCCCATCATGTCTAACGTTGGCTGGATTTTGAGGCATGTGACAGAGTTTAATGACCTGATAAAATCCGTTACTGCAACCTGGGCCCCAGGCTCCTGTGATTGGCACCTAAGTGAGATAAACGAACTTCTCTTTGAGTTTTACCTTCCAAATCAAGCCTAGCTTGAACTCTGAGATTAGGATGGAAGCCTGGGAGTTCCTGTCATGGCTCAGTGGTTAATGAATCCGACTGGGCGCCATGAGGTTGCGGGTTCGATCCCTGGCCTCGCTCAGTGGGTTAAGGATCCAGCGTTGCCATGAGCCGTGGTGTAGGTCGCAGACGCGGCTCGGATCCTGCATTGCTGTGGCTGTGGTGTAGGCCGGCGGCTGTAGCTTTGATTGGACCCCTAGCCTGGGAACCTCCATATGCCATGGGTGTGGCCCTAGGAAAGGCAAAAAAAAAAAAAAAAAAAAAAAGGATGGAAGCCTGCCTCCTCCCTCCAGGGCGAAATGAGGAGCCAGGCCTGAAGGCCTCCAAGGTCCCTTGGGGGAAGCAGAGCGGGCAGTGTGGCAGAGGCCCTGTCCCCTCCTCTCCCCCAGGCTCATCTACAGCCATAGGACACCCACGCCCCAGGCCCAGGCTGTGACCAGCCCCCACAGGGCCTCCCTCAGCCCCCCTTTCCCACATGCCTGGGGGGAACTTGATCAGGCCCAGGCGCCCGCGCAGGCTCTTCACATGGTCCCCAGAAGTCCCCGCTCCTTGAGGGTCCCAAGCACAGGGCCCACTCCCACACCCAGCCAGCCCCAGGCGCCCAAGGCCTCTGAGGGGACCTCTCCAGGGCAGTTGGCCAGGCGGCCTCTGAGGGGAGGGGGCCCAGCGTGGCCCAGAGGAGACGGGGCACCAGCAGGAGAGACTGCACTTCCTCCACAGCCAGAGGGGGTGGCTCAGGGTGGCAGTGCAGAAGAGACTTAAATTGTAAGGAGTGTTCCTTGATTATGAAGGTCAGGTGTGTGTGTGTGTGTGTGTGTGTGTGTGTGTGTGTAAGAGAGAGATAGAGAGATGGCCAGATATTCTTCCCCCTTCCTAGGGACCCACAGGTACTCAAGACAGGGTAGGGGACATTTTCCGTCTTCCAAGTAAATACAGGGGTGGAGAGCATGGATTTTGAAGCCAGATAAGCCCATCTTTAAGATCTGGCTCTATAACTTATTAGATGTGTGATCTTTTTCTTTTTCTTTCTTTTTTTTTTTTGGCTTTTTCTGGGGCCGCTCCCACAGCATATGGGGGTTCCCAGGCTAGGGGTCTAATCGAAGCTGCAGCTGCCGGCCTACGCCAGAGCCATAGCAACACAGGATCCGAGCCGCGTCTGCAACCTACACCACAGCTCATGGCAACGCTGGAACCTTAACCTACTGAGCAAGGCCAGGGATCGAACCCGCAACCTCATGGTTCCTAGTCGGATTCGTTAACCACTGAGCCACGATGGGAACTCCCTAGATGTGTGATCTTTATCCAGTGTTTCTCAACCAGGGGCAGCCTCACCTCCCCTCCGCCCAAGGAATATTTGGACAGACATGGAAATATTTTTGGTTGCCATAATTAGTGGCATCTAGTGGGTAGAGGACAAGGATGCTGGTAAACATCCTAGAATGCACAGGACCATCCCCCACAACATGGGATTGTCCAGTCTGACATGTCAATAGTGTTAAGGTAGAGAAACCCTCTATCTTGTATAAGGCAAATGGCTTAACCATTCTGAGCTTCAGTTTCTTCATGTGTGACATGGAATAATAGTACCTATATCCCAGGGCTGTTGTAATAATTAAATAGACTAAGACAAGTAAAACTGTTAGCATGATGCCTAGCACAAAATAAGTGCTCTACTACTTATTAGCTCTAAGTTCTTCCATACACCCCAGCTCCACCTTCTCTCTCTCTCTCTCTTTTTTTTTTTTTTTTTTTGTCTTTTTACCATTTCTTGGGCCGATCCTGCGGCATATGGAGGTTCCCAGGCTAGGGGTCTAATCGGAGCCATAGCTGCCAGCCTATACCACAGCCACAGCAACGTGGGATCCGAGCCGTGTCTGCAACCTACACCACAGCTCACGGCAACATCAGAGCCTCAACCCACTGAGCGAGGCCAGGGATCGAACCCGCAACCTCATGGTTCCTAGTCGGATTCGTTAACCACTGCACCACGACGGAGATGCCCACCTTCTCTTATGTTTACGGCCCTGTTTCTCTGTTTCCCTTACATAACTCACTGAAATAGTTGATCCTCAAAAGCTCCACTTTTACCTAGAATAGATTTACAAGGAGATCCTGCTGAATAGCATTGAGAACTATGTCTAGATACTCATGTTGCAACAGAAGAAAGGGTGGGGGGAAAACTGTAATTGCAATGTATACATGTAAGGATAACCTGACCCCCTTGCTGTACAGTGGGAAAATAAAAAAAATAAAAAAAAAAGCTCCACTTTTCATATTTTCTCTGGACCCTATTCTAATCAGGCTTTCATTGCCAGCACTCCTTTCTTACAGAAATCATCAGTGACACTTGCTTTGTTATCTCCAGTGATCATCTCTCAGTCCTCATCTGACTTGACGTGCTATCAGCATTTGAAAGGGCTTTTTATTCTCTTAAAACATGATTTATTTCTCTTATAGCTAGTTTACAGCGTTCTGTCAATTTTCTCCTGTACAGCAAAGTGACCCAGTCGCGCATACATATATACATTCTTTTTCTCACATTATCCTCCCTCATGCTCCATTATTCTCTCTCTTGACACACTTGCTTGTCTTGGCTTCGAGGACCAAACTCCTTTGATTCTCCTCCTGCTTCAACGTAGAGAGCGTCTCAGTCTCCTTTGCTCTCAAAGGAGAGGGACTTGGGCTGATTTGTTTTGTTTTATTGAATGATGGCAGGAAGGAATACTATTTATTGTAAGGAATAAACGAGATCATGTATGTATAGTGCTTAGCACACATTAAGCACCTAATAAATAGTCAGCATTACCCCTACTACTGTAACTATCCTCACTCCTGTTGTTCCTATTATTATCATTCTCCCTGACTGGGCTATGAGCTTCTTGAGCATGGACGAATGTTTAGCTTGTCTTGGTCTGCTCTTATACATTTTTAGTTTATTTTTTATTTTTATTTTTTTATTTATTTTTGTCTTTTGAGGGCCACACCTGTGGCATATGGAGGTTCCCAGGCTAGGGGTCGAATCAGAGCTGTAGCCACCAGCCTATGCCACAGCCACGCCAGATCCAAGCGTCGTCTGCAACCTACACCACAGCTCATGGCAACGCGGGATCCTTAACCCACAGAGCAAGGCCAGGGATCGAACCTACATCCTCATGGATGCTAGCCAGATTCGTTTCTGCTGAGCCACGATGGGAACTCCAGGTCTTCTCTTATATAGAGCGTTATTCAGTAGAAGAGCATGTATCCAAAAAACACAGTTTGTCCTGGACAAGAGTAGTTGATGAGGGCATGAGCCTAGAGCAGGGCCGTACAGAAGAAATAGGTTTGGAAGAGCTTTATTGGGGTGGGGGAGGGTGGCTAGAGTCTCATGCGAATAGGCCTTCAGAAGGGAGTCGCATCTTAGCCATTTCCACTCCCTTCTTCATAAATGATGGGACCATAAAAGGTAGGGAGTAGCAGTTCTCACCCATTAATCATCTCGATTCCTCCTCTCCCAGGGTTTGGGGGAGAAGCAGGACTCTGGCCAAATGTTAGCATGAACAGAACTTATCTGTTGGATTTGACAGAGTAAGCAACATAAATTCACTTGACTCACAGTACTGGTTGAACTTCATTTTCCGTCATCTTGAACTTTGAGCAACTTTGTGCACGAATCTGCTCCTGGTAGCATCTTTACAAATTCGCAAGTGGCATTTGTATGAGCCTGAGACTTTGGTCCCTTAGGGATAGCCATTGGCAAAAGCACACAACCCAAATTTTGTTAAAAAAAAAAAACTTGTGAACACTCAAAATATCCATTAGGTGTTGCTGATCATTCTAATAACAATTTGGCAGCATTTTGTGTGAAAATGAGGTAATAACCAAATAGGCTATTTGAACCAAGTTTCTTTTTTTTTTCATTAAAAATAAAATGGCTAATTTTTATAATAGTCATGCCATTAACTACTGCCAACTGTGACATTAAATAATGGCTAGCCTTTCCTTTCTCTCCTTCACCACCTACTCCAAACAAAAGGTCCATAGCTTGGACCCTAAGAAATGCTAATAAGTAAAACCCATGTGTTCTCAGTCCCTGACCATTCAAAATCGCCACTCCTGCTCACTTGCATCATAACCCATATGCAGTAACCAACCTGCTTTACAGATGGGTCAGTCTATCTGTAAATTGCTGGATGGGACCTGTCCAAGTGCAGAGAAAAAAGTGAATCTGGCTTACATAAACAACCAAAGAGTTTTTTTGTTTTTTGTTTTTTGTTTTTGTTTTTTAATCCACAAAACCCAAACCATTGGCTTCAAAAGGAATTATGTACAACTTTATTTTCAAATCAGTGTTTATTTTCTTTCAATTTGAACTAGCCATCAACTCAAAGATCTTCTAAAAATTAACTTACTTTCTGAATTTTTTAAACTTTTTGAAATAGTTTTGTCTTTTTAAGCCTTCCAGAAAGTGTTTAGTAAATACACAAGTGACATAAAGGCCACTGTGATTTTCCAACTGGTTGGGCTGTTGGAAAATCTACTATTATCTGTCGAAGACCCTCCAATATCCATCTGGGTCCACAGATAGTCAAGGCTCCCGAAAGGAGTGTTGATTGAGCCTAAGAGGGAAGTTGTAATTCATTCTGGAAAGTGACCCAGCTGTCTGAGTCCCCTGAGCCTCCTGTAGATGCAAAATGAGCTCTTAGCCTAGTATTTCCAGCTGTGATCTCAAGGTACCCAGAAGCCACCCACTCATCTCCTCATCTTGACTAATGTGCTTCCAGAGACATATTTTTCCTACTAAGATATAGGAATTACTTTCAGAGCTAGTGGAGAAAATGATTGGCAGAGTTCCTGTTGTGGCTCAGTGGGTTAAGAACCTGACATAGTGTTGGTGAGGGTGCAGGTTGGATCCCTGGCCTTGCTCAGTGGGTTAAGGATCCGGTGTTGCTGTGAGCTGTGGGGTAGGTTGCTGACACAGCTCAAATCCAGTGCGGCTGTGGATCTGGTATTGCACAGATCCATAACATATGCCACAGGTGCGGCCATTAAAAAAATGATTGTCATCTTTTTCATCATCGTCGTCATAAAAGTGATAACATAGTAGTGAGATAATAATAGCTTTTACTGTTCATAAAGTGTTTACTCTGTGACAGGCGTTGTGCTAGGTATTTTATATATGTAGCCTCATTTAATCTTTTTGATAAGATATAAATATGATACCACCAAGCTCACCCTTTGAAAGTGTACAATTCAGTGGTTTTCAGTATATTCACGAGGTTGCCCAACCATCACAATTATCAAATTCCTTTACAATTTATCATCCCATCTCATTTAATTTTCACAGTAGCCTTGGGGAGTGGGGATTTATTTAAAACCCTATTTTACTGGTGAGGAAATAAAGATTTAGAGAGGTCAAGTGATTTGCCAAGTTTCCCCATCATGGTAGGGGTCGAACTGAGAATCAAAGGCAGATCTCTCTGGGCCCTAAACCCATACATCTCTTTCTGTCCCTTTGATGGTCCTTTATTTGTACCATGGTCCATTATCGGTTCTACCAACAAGGACACCAATGGGAAAAAAATGTAACTTTCTTGTTCCTCTCTTCCACTTCCTGCCCTCCTCTGTTTTGTCCCCCGTGGAACTGATGGCTTTGTTATCCCCAGCAACCACTCTTTTCTGGCCCACATCACCTTCAAGTACATACTGATATACATCACACAGTACCCCTGTCAAAATCTGTCCTCAGGTAGTGACCTTAATTTGCCTTGACCATCTTGATGACTCATAAAACTTTAATTCATTATACCCCCTTAGGCCTACTTTTGTTTAATAGTAAGTCATCATTTGACATTGTGATAGGAACAAAAATTGGGGTACCAAGTTTAGATTTTAAGTTCCTTTTTTTTTTTTGGTCTTTTTTTGGGGGGCCACGCCCATGGCATATGGAGGTTCCCAGGCTAGGGGTTGAATCCGAGCTACAGCTGCTGGCCTACGCCACAGCCACAACAACATGGGATCCAAGCTGCATCTGTGACCTACACCCAAGCTCATGACAATGCCAGATCCTTAACCTGCTGAGCGAGGCCAAGATCTAACCCGCATGCTTATGGATACTAGTCGGGTTCATTACTGCTGAGCCACGATGGGAACTCCATAGATTTAAGTTCTGGTTTGGTTTCCCCATGCTAAAGGTGTTGCTTTGGGCAGTTCACCCCTGTGAGCCTCCGTTTCCTCAGCTGTAAAATGGAAATAACAATAGTACATGCATCACCGGACTACGCTGAGGGCTAAATTGCATATACACTCTGAATGTATAAATGCAATCCCTTGAAACAGAGTACATGTTCAATAAATGGCAGTCATTACTCGGATGGCTTCAGTGAATGGGCAGAATGGGGAATTATAGAGCACCCATCAGGAAATATGGCCTGGAATCTCTTTAGGCTGCCTGCCCACAAGGCAAACTTTGATAAAAAAATTATTATGCAAGGATATGAATGATAGTGTGCCAGGTAGTATACCAATCAAATTAAATAGTTCCTGCAAATTCTTGCCAGTTTAATCAACTAAAAGCATAAAGATCACTTTTGGCATTAAAAAATCTCTGATTGCTTTCCTCAGAGCAGTCACAGCATTTCCCTCTTTAAGAAACTACAGCGATTCCCTGTTGTCATCATAAAGCCAAACTTTCCTTGACTTGCAAGATATCGAGCATAGCCAGGAGTTGCACGGTGTCAGGTTGGGTCAGACCTGCCTGAGGCGATCAAGTAGTCCTGGCAGACCAGTGTGGTTGGATGGAGGCCAAAGGCGCAAACATCGTTGAGAGTATAACCCATGGGCTGTTTGAGAGTTAGTGGGTTGGGATGAGAATAGGAACTATAGATTTCAAGCCAGGTTATCAGGTTAGGGTTTAAGTCCATGGTAACATCCAATCCAAACAGGGGTGGTCAGCAAAGGTCCAAACAGCAGGGTGCCTCTACACAATTTAAGGGCAAATACCTGAACTTGACTCCTGATAATAGTTGCCACTATTTATTTACCATGTAACAGATATTTTGCTAAGGGCTTTACTGTGTATTCATTATCTCATTTAATTCTTAAAACCATCTTATAGAGGTAAGTGGTATTATCGTCCTCATTTTAAAAATTAAGGAAACCAGAGTTCCCGTCGTGGCACAGAGGAAACGAATCCGACTAGTATCCACAAGGATGTGGATTCCACCCCTGGCCTTGCTCCTTGGGTTAAGGATCCTGCGTTGCCATGAGCTGTGGTGTAGGTCGCAGATGCGGCTTGGATCTGGCATTGCTGTGGCTGTGGTGTAGGCTGGCGGCTATAGCTCTGATTTGACCCCTAGCCTGGGAACTTCCATATGCTGCAGGTGCAGCCCTAAAAAAAGCAAAAAAAAAAAAAAAAAAATTTAAGGAAACCAAGGATCACAGTGCTGGAAAGCGGTGAAGTTGGGATTAAATCCCAGATCTGATTCCAACATACATGCCCTCACCCACTATCTTATAATAATGCCTTCCAAAACACTAGAGTGCTGCTGATAACCACAGGACCTACACTTGAAGACTTAGGGACAAGGATAAAATGATCCCAGCAATACAGCTGACTTGCTGCTTAGCCAGACATTTATTGAAGTGAGTGTCATGGTTTTGTCCTATTGCGTGGTGGCAAGAGCATGCTAGGAGTCCGAGGTGGGGCTGAGACTGTCAGAGAGGGGCTAAGGGAAAGTCAAGGTTGGACTGCAGTGGGTCACTGCAGTAATTTTTCCAGGGGCTTTTGTTTCTCTTGCTGCTATACACAAGCTTACTTTATCCTATGGATGTGTCCTGGAAAATTTGTCTTCGTTGCCTCCTACATTCTAATTTTCGGTGGTCACAAATAGAATGATAGCTCCTGTCCCTCTACCTTGAAAGTTCTTATCTGCTTCCTTTGATCTATAAAGAAAATGCAACAAACAGGAGAAGATGGCTCTTTCTCCCCTAAAGAGTTCTGTCGCCTTCTGGAACATTAAATGATAACAGTTCTTCTAAGAGGCAGTCCCATTTTGCAAGGATAGAGTCTCAGGGCTACAGAAATAGCCTCAGCAGGAAGGAGCTGAGGATGGTGACGGGGAAATGAGTGGCCACTGTTGGAAACTACCTTGGTAGTGAAGAGTGAAGATATGCTGTGAGCTACCTCTGAATGTTTTCTCCCCTCTAGTGGTCAGTGGAAGGAGGAAAGAATGGTGGTATAAGCGGTGCCCACTTTTTACTACGAATGCAGTCCTGGAAATAACATCCACCAGAAGGTTGTGTCCTTAAGAACAGTGTTGTAATTGGAGCTATGTTTCAAACCAAGGACACTGTATCAAATAAATTCAAAATATGACCAACAATTTGTCATATTAGCAAAGATACAATTACAGTAAGGATGATAATAATTCTAAATAATAAAATTAAGGCACGTGCTTTATAATGGCCATAGATACACTCAACATCAATGATTATAAAAGACGAGCCACTGTATCACTTTTTTCATCTAATTATAAAATGCCACCTAAAATAAACAACACAGTATTCATCAACTAAACATTGTATTAGCTATTTCTCTTCACCTTCTTCTATTTTTAACTTTAAAGTGCTTTCCAAAGTAATCTAAGTTCTCCCTGCAGAGCCATTTATAAAATGAAGTTCCACAATCACCCCAATACTGTTCAAACCCTTTCCAAATGTGTCTCTAAAATTAGCACTGCCAAGTTCCCATCCCAATGAATCCCTCTCTGCATTTTGGCAATATGTATCAATAGCCTTAAAAATGTTCAAAGCCTTTGACCCAGCAATTTCACTCTTATACGTCCAGTTGAAGGAAATAATCAAAGCAGTACCGAAAGATTTCTGAGTGGAGATATTCATCAGAGCCCTATTTGTAACAGCAAAAAGTGGACAAAGCCTAAATGTCCTACAATAGGGAAATGGTTAAGTAAAGAAACAGGGTGTAGCCCTTGCAGTGGAATAGCTTGCAGTCATTGGTCTGTTCTTTCTTTGAAGAATGTTTAATGACTTGGAAAAATGCTTAAGGTATAATGTTAAGTGGGAATTATTTATATGGTACGATCACACATTTGTAATGATAATAATTATAATATATACCCAACCGTAAAAAAATACTGAAAAACACACCCCAAAAAGTTATCAGTGGTTATCACCTAGAGGTAGACTCATGGGGGAAATGTGGGACAGTTAGAGGAAGAGGAACCCATAAAAAAGAGTGAGAAAGTATCCCTAAGTGCGATGCTAATGAGATCTGAAGGAATGAGGTGATGGCTGGATAGCAGAGTCAGGGAGGTTTTCTTGGGAAGAGGCCTGAGTCTATTCTGTGAACGAGAGGGCAGGCTCAAGTAGGGTGACCAGTCATCCTTGTTTATCCAGGACTGAGGGCTTTCCCAAGATGCGGGACTCGAAGTGTGAAAACTAGGAAATTTCTGCGCAAACTGGGATGAATTAGTCACACCAGACTCAAGAAAACTGACACTGGGAGATGGGCAGTGCCTTGACCAAAGTCACACGAAGAGCAGAGCACTGGACTGAGAGTTCAAAGGGCTTAAGTCCACTCCCTATTCTGTTGCCTATTAGTGAGATATTTAATTTCCCTCTTAGTTAAGGCTATACACGTTTACCTGGCTTGTTCACCAGCTCGATATGCAGACTAATTTCAATTATTCAGAAATAGAAGGATTACAGGTAACAGTAAACATGTACTAGGCACACACTACGTTGCTTTGGGACACCGCTCTAAAATTAGGGGTGTATTAATAATTCCAAATTTAGATAATTTTGAAGTCTAAGTGAGATTATATTTCTAAATAAATTAATGCAATGCTTGTCTTCTAGTAAACACTCATTAAACATTAACTGATGATTATATGCCTCAATTTGAGGATACAGATATCTCATGGGGTCCCCTAATCCATGAGATAGTACTTCTGTTAATGCTCCCATTTTACAGGTAAGAGCATTGGGGTTCGTAGAAGTTAACTGCCTTGCCAGAGTTCATACAGTCAGTAGGTGATAAGGCCATTGATCTCCTGGTCCAGCACTCTTGTTCCATTTCATTAACTCGCCACCCAGTGAAAAGCCTTTTGGCTTTTTTGAGAGCACTGATGCCAGTTGTGGGGTGTTTTGTTTTGTTTTGTTTTACTATAGACTACCTTCTTCCTACCTACATCTTCAGTTTAGTCAAAGCCTACTCTTAGACTGAATAGAGGCCACGAGGGAACATTCTATGGGCTGTTTGTTAGCAAGCCTCAGAGAACTTTAGGATTCTTTAGAAAGGCTGTAAACCAATTTACGAGGTCCACGGGATACTTCTCACAGAGGAAGAATGAAAGTCAGTAGTGTTCTGGTAAATGTTTAACCCCTGACTCTGGGAGAGGGGGAGAGAGGGACCCTGATTTGTGGCATGTGAAGACCTCATGTCATAAATATTGCCAGTGGGGCTGATTTCAAACTACCCTTGTGACTGGCTTCTGTAAACCAGTGCTAGCCAGTACAACCAGTGCCGGCCAGTTCTAATACACCACTGGAAGCAGAATATTAACTTCGAGTCGGTTGCTTTCCTGAGCTTATAGAAATTCAGTGAAAATTCAAGTATGGGCATTATTCAAGGAGCTTGGTTTTAATATGTGAAAAAGGGAGGGAGGAGTTCCCACTGTGGCTTGGTGGTAACGAACCTGAGTCGTATCCATGAGAACAAAGGTTCGATCCCTGGCCTTGCTCAGTGTGTTAAGGATCTGGCATTGGCATGAGCTGTGGTGGAGGTCACAGATGTGGCTTGGATCCTTCATAGCTGTGGCCGTGATGTAGGCCAGCAGCTACAGCTCTGATTCAACCCCTAGCCTGGGAACCTCCATATGCCATGAGTGCAGCCCTAAAAAGAAAAAAAGAAAGAAAAAAGAAAAAGGGAGGGAGAAGAGAGTACAAGGTAATGGGTTAGGATAGTCCAGCCAGTGGGAAAATTTAAGGGAAAGCCCAGAGGAAGAGAGGAGCTTCTGGTTACTGCCTGCAAGTCTAGGTCTGGCCACTCCTGAAACCTCTCGGCTAAGCCGAAGCTAACACCTGTTACAGGAATGAGAGAAACTTTTTTTCCCACTCGTCAAGCTTTTCATTTTGCCAGCAACTTCCTGTTGTGAACATCTTCAAACCTTCCGAGGAGTTACAAGAGTAGAACAATGAGCACCCATAGGTTCCTTGACCTAGATTTACCTTTTTTTTTTGGTTTTTGGTTTTTAGGGCTGCACCTGCAGCATATGGAGGTTCCCAGGCTATGGGTTGAATCAGAGCTGTAGCTTCTGGCCTACACCACAGCCACAGCAACACCAGATCCGAGCCCAGTCTGCGACCTACACCACAGCTCACCCCAATGCTGGATCCTTAACCCTGCCAGATCCTTAACCCACGGAGCGAGGGCAGGGATCGAACCTACAACCTCATGGTTACTAGTCCGATTCATTTCCACTGTACCACAACGGGAACTCCTAGACTTACCAATTCTTAATATGTTTCCACATCTACTGTATTACTCTATTTTTACAAACTATTTGAGAGAGATTTGCAGATGTCTTGACTCTTCATCCCTAAATACTTGAGTAAGAATCTCCAAAGAACAAGGGCATCTTCCTTTGCAAATACAGTATATTCATCACACTCAGGATTAATTCAACACTGATGCAATACAGAGGTATAAAATCTATATTCAGACTTGCCCAGCTGTCTCCATAATGTCCTTAGAGCTTTGTTGGCTTTTTTTTTTTTTTGATGCAGGATGCAAAGTAATTATTATGAATTGCATTTTGTCATCAGTATCTCTGGTCTCCTTTAATCTAGAACCCCCTAAGCCCCACTTTGTCTTCTTTTGTCTTTTATGACCTCAACACTTTTTAAAGAGTCCAGGCCAGATGTTTTGCAGAATGTCTCTCCACTTGATCCCTCTGATTATTTCTCATGAATACACTGAGGTTAATTTGTTTTGTTTTCCATGATGTTATATCCTTCTCAGTGCCTCGCCACCGGGGGAATATGTCATCTGGACCGTTATTGAGAATGTGAAACAATCATTTGGTTAGGATGGGATCCAGCATATTCCCACATTGCACTGACACTAATAAAGTTTTGAGTTTGTGTGAATATCCTGTTCCAGGAGAAGCTCCTTTATTGCCGAAAGTATAAATTACTTTATTACTGAAAGTATAAATTACATGGTTCACTGCAGAACCATGGGTTGAAAAGGCATTTTCCCTAATTAAAAAAAAGATGAGATTTATTTTAAAAAAAAAAGCTGGCACTAAGCCTCTTAGCCAAATTCATGAGCTATTCACATGACAAGGGATCTTATCTAAATAAGGGGTTCCCTATCTAAATTGTGACCTGTTGGTGGAGGCTCGAGTTCCTGTCTCTCTCTCTCTCTCTCTCTCTCTCTCTATATATATATATATATATGTATGTATATATGCAGCCCTAGAACTTAGCCTAGTACCTGGGCTACCGTAAGTGTTTAGGAAAAGTTTATTGAATAAATTTCTCTCCAGTTGTACTGTCTCCATGAACGAGAAATTAATCACACTAAGCAAAAAAAAAAAAAAAAAAAAGACTTTATTTTGTCAACTGGCACCAGCTGGAATTGATTTGGCTGCCTCTTCTCATGGGAAATGACAGAGCTTCCAGTTTTCATCCAGGTATTTGACCTTACTCAATAACCAAGATTCTGGTTATTCTAAAAATCTTAGCTTCTCTATATTAAAGTCAGAACCTGCTCCAAATAAATCAAGGATCAACCCTGTATTTGTTAGGATTAGACTTGGCTGCAAATGACAGAAAACCCAAAATCACAGTGGGTTAAACAATACAGTCATTTCTTTCTCTCTGATGTCAAAGTGCCCAGTTCTGGCCAAGATGGAGTAATGGGGACTGGATTTACCCTCCTGCCTGAAACAAGTGAAAAACCAGACAAAATGAAAACAATAGTGTTCAGACATGGGACACCAGGCAACAAAGAATAGTAATCTCTGAGAGACAGGAAACAAACAAGGTGAGCCCTATGATTGCCCAGCTTACTGCCTGGAGAGATTTTCCAGGCTGGGGTACAGAAAGAGGGAACCCAGGCAGGGCCAGGTGGAGGAGGATATGGAGCCAGGAGTTGGGAAAACCAGGGCGGCTAGATTTTGCAGGACAGGGTACTGGAGAAAAGAGAGCTGTACAGAAAGAGAACTCTGGAGATTTGCAGAGTCCCCCACAAATCTTCAACTGAATACTGATCAACACATGTATCTAAAGGCTATGAAAAGAACCACCCAAGAGGAGCAGAAGGAGCAGTCCTTGGATATCACCACATAGGACTAGAAATAGTGCCTGTTCCTATCAGCCAGAATGGAAAATCTCATAATTCACCAAGCATCAAAGTTCTCAAAAGGGCCTCGCCTCAATAGTGGTGCCAGATTAACCCTAGACTAGAGGCTGCTCTAGACCCACCTATCAAGGTTTTAAAAAGAGCCTTGAAAGGATCAACTGTTTCCAAGTAACACAACCCTGTTCCAGAACAAAGCGCAAGACTATTTCTAGAAATACACAATATCCAGCATCCAATAAGATAAAAATTCGCATCTGAAATCCAATAAAAAACTTCCAGGCATCCAAAAGAAAGAAACTATAACCCATAATAAAGAGATAAACCAGTCCCTCAAAACTGACCCAGAAAAAACACAGATAATGGGACGTGTATACAGAGACTTTTAAACAGCGATTATAACTGTTTTCTGTTTGTTCAAAAAGGTAGAGGAAGGATTGAGCATGTTAAATAAAGACATGGTAGATGTTAAAAAGAGCTAAATACAAGTTTAAGAGGTGAACAATTCAATGTCTGAGATGATGCAAAAATCATCTCAATAGGTGGTTGATGGCTTGTATAGTAGCTCTGTGATCCCTAGGGACTCAGGCTCCTAGGTTTCTCTCCCTTTCTCAACATATGGTTTCCAATTTGTGATCCAAAATGGCTGCTATAGCTCCTGCCATCATACATGCATTCCAACTGGAAGTTTTGGAGACTAGGGGAAAATAGTACACCCCTCCATTTAAAGACACTTAGAAATCACATAACATCATTTTCCCTTACATCCAGTTGATCAGAATTTAGTCTCAAAGTCATACTCATCTGAAAATGAGATCAAGAATTATACTCTTTATTCTGGGTGGCTACATTCCCAGCTGAAATGTCAGTTTTACCACTTAGTGAAGAATGGGAGAACCAAAATAGGGGGACAACTCACCACCACTTTTCAAGTTCAGATGCCTATCAGCACAGGAGAGGTCAAGATCCAGTTTGAAGAACATTATGATTCCAGGTTAAAAAAAAAATTAAATGAGACTGTACCTCAGTGCTTTTGATACTCAAAAATTTTAAATCTGATTAATTTGGATTGAGACTGTTTAACTTCCAACCCCCATACCTCCATATAATTTTGAGCTTATCTCAAACAAACTGCCAGAGTTGTTCCATTTCCCCGATCAGTGACACCGAGCTAGAGGTGGAGTTTAACATTTTGTTTGACTTAATGCCTATGTTTTTCCTGGCCAAGAAAGCAGGGTCATTCAGTGTGTTTATGCCCTAGTCCCAAAACAGCTCACTTTCTTTCTTTCCTAATAAAGTCACTAACACCTGCAGCTCAAACCAACTTTCCCAGGGGCATCCATACTGCAGGCCCTGGAACTCCAGGCCCTTCTTCTTGATGGAGAACATTTTTAACACATGATAGATACAATCTATCATGTATAAGAAATGGTAGGTGGACATGCAATTGATCTGTTTGCACCAGGCAAGAAACTATTGCTGACAAATGGCAGTTCTTTCATGGTGCCATACAAACCAAGTGTATGTCTGGCTCACCGAGTCTTCCCACAGAGCATTTTGTACTAGCTCTGTGTGCTGTCTTGGGCAACTCAGAACAAAAAATTCTGCAAGAAGTCAGGCCTGGGTGGTAATGGCTTTGATTGTTTTAATAGCCTTTTGCTCTGACATTGCAGTGTAACATTTCTACTTGCCCTCCATATAAGTTCTTTCCTCCTGAAATCACGCTGTTTCTGTATTTTTCACATCACCACTGTCATTATTCTTTACGCCAAATAATAGTGGTTTTTGAAATATGACATTTCATGTAGCAAACTAACAACCTAAAGAAATGCTCTGTTAGAAGGGGTTGAGATGGAATTTCGAGTACTGATTTGGATTCCAGATTGTGACCTCAGGGGAAGATTCTTACCTTGTTATGGAAACCAAACTTGGGTCCACTCACCTGTGTGCAGCAAAGCCAATCTCCTGACACTAGGTTGTGATGAAGGAAAGTACAGCGTTTGTAGCAGGATACTAAGCAAGATGATTGGGTTTCTCATGCTCAAAAGACCCAAACTCCTCAATGGCTTTCAGGGAAGGGATTTTATTATTATTATTATTATTATTTTTGTCCTTTGTCTTTTTTTAGGGCCGCACCCACAGCATATGAAGGTTCCCAGGCTAGGGGTCTAATCAGAGCTGCAGCTGCCAGCCTACACCAGAGCCACAGCAACGCCAGTTCTGAGCTGCATCTGCGACTCACACCACAGCTCACGGCAATGCCAGATCCTTAACCCATTGAGCGAGGCCAGGGATTGAACCTGTAACCTCATAGTTCCTAGTCATATTTGTTTCCGCTGCACCACAACGGGAACTCCAGGGGAGGGATTTTAAAGGCAGTGTGAGGGAGAGGGCTACAGGGTGTGTGATCAGCTCCCGCACAATTCTTAGATTGGTCGGCATCAAGGTGAAGTTTCAAGCATCATCAACTTTCTGGTTTTAACCAGTCTAGGTTCTATGTGCATGTGGTCAGCAGTTTTCCTCTGGTGGGGCTCTGCTTCCTGTAAAAACAACTTAGGAATGTGTATCAGGCCTTTATATCTTTCATGGAACTAGGAGTTCAGGGATTCTGTTATGCGGCGGATTTATAGTCTGAATTGTTACCAGTTCCCTGGCCCAAGAAGTATTCTTTGTTTCTACATCTTCACATTTCCTCATCATTAACTCTTGGGCCAGCTTTTGGAGACTCAGAGGAGGCCTGGGAGATTGAAGCAAAAACCTTTTACTTCAGTGGACAAGGGACTTTGTATATGGTTTCAATCCCCTCTTTGATATTCCTCAATCTTGAGGGGACAAGTTTGGGACATGAAAGGGAATAAAATTTGGGGTAGAGAGGAACTTGGCCTCAGGGGGACTCAGTTTCAATCCCCCTTTCTGTTTCACTCTCTCCCAAATCTTTGAGGGAAGAGGGCAACCACCTCTCTGGCTACTCCTGGGCTCTCCCACTATGACACTGTCCATAGAAGTCACAATGGAGTAGAGTCAGTAAACACACTCATTGACTTGCTGTGTCCTATCTAATCTGGTTTCTCATTGGGCATCCAGTAGACTCAGAATATACTATCTGGGCCAATTAGGAGAGAGCAGGTGATTTTTGAGTTAACAGAATGCCGTTTATCAATTTTGTCTTCAGTAAGAACTGGCTGTTTGGATACAATGAAAGGCGGCGGGGGGGAGGCGGGGAGGTGATATAAAGGGAAGACAACTCATGATACTGAGTGTATGTTTTCACCTGGTAAGAAGTGGACCTTAACAGGTTAAGTTGTTTTTCAGGTGAAGGTGAGAAGTAAACCTTTGTTAGGCATGGAGGGGTATTTGAAGCTTGATGCTTTATACGCTCCAAAAACTAGAACTTTGTTCCACTTATTCTAACGAACCCGTCATTGACCACGCTATCAAAAGATTGGGGTGAGTGCCCGAACTGTAGATGACTATTAATGCTCTAAATTGCAAACATTTGCTAGCTGAGCGCCTGTCTTTCTGACCCCTCTTTTTTTTTTTTTTTTTTTTTTTTTTTATTGATTTGGAAAACACAACAGTCTTTGAACTGGTTGGCTCCAGATCTATGAAGTGTTTGGGATCCAAGTAGTGAATTGCCACAAACAAGGCAAATCAAAGAGGGTTTTTTGGGGGGTCTTTAAGAAACGAACTTGTTGAGAGTTTTACCCAATAATATACAAAAACACCATGCAGCTGGTATGTCTTTGTAGCTTTCTTTTCAGTGGATTAAACCTAAAGCACAAGAGCTATCTGTCCTCTACCAGTCAGGCAGAGCCATAGAGTAGTGTTAGCAAATCAATAAGTATAACACTAAACCTATTGAACATGTTACAATTCTCTCTGCTTCTATATTTTGGGCTTCTTCATCTTGCTCACATTTCTCAAGTGTGGCCCTTCCTCAGATGTTGTCTGGTATAACCAGAATATCTTTTCAAACAGAAAATTAGTGTCCCCAAATCTGTTGCCGCCCAAGACCTCTTCTTTTCCTAGGGAGCCCTTGTCTAATACATTCTTGTCACTTTTTATGCTGTTGTCATGGTAGATTTTAAAGGCTTTTTAAAGCACTGTGTCCTGCCATTACCTATAATCGAGGATGTCAGATCCCACAGTTACCAGTTATAGCTACTGAAGAGAAGAGAACGAGAAACTTTGAGACTTACTTCCCTCTCAAAACTTCAGAGGGCCACCCAATGGACCAAAGAGGTTGTTTGTCTTAAGGTACAGTTAGCCCGGGGCAAGCATATTCTTTGATCCAACAAGTACATAGCAAGTGTACAGCATTGAGCTGGGTACCAGAGTAGAAATAAGATGGGTGTGGCATGGTCCCCATCTTGGATGATGTTCTACTTTGAGCTTGGGGAAGGGAAATATACTATAAAACCTGAGAGTAAAGTGTCCAGCTTATGAACCATCAAATGTTAGGGCTGGAAAGGCCCTTTCGTTATCACCTCATACAACTATATTTTCAAACTATGGACCCTAAGCCCTTAGATTGAGCAAAGTGCCTCAAAAGCTGCCTTTTGGCCCTTTTTGCCTCCATCCCTTTCAACTATGGCACTGCTCTGTACTTCCATGAGATGTTTGTGTAACAAAGCTCCATGGCTCTGAAAATTTTGCAAGCCATAAATCTAATCCTACTCTCTCATGTTGCAGATGAGGAGACAGAGTCCCCGAAAGGGAAGGGAGTTTGGATGAGGCTCATGGCCTTTTAGAAGCTGCAACCCTCAGTTTTCTGATTCCTGTATTCCACTCCCCCATGCCACCTATTGGCCGAGCAGCAGCCATTTCTAAAATATCAGGGTGGCCTTCCATCTTAAGAAGAGCCACTTGTCTCAGGAATGGGAGGAAGTTGCCTTGGGGTCTCTTGAGCTGAGTGCTTAGCCTGAGTTCCTTCAGGAGGTCAGAGAAAGGAGAGATCAGTAAAGGATATTGTTCAGCCTCCCATTTTACTGCCCCCAAATGGGTCCTCATAATCACAAGGGGATAAGAGTACTTAGCTGGTAGAATGATGAGGATTAATTGAGGTCATGCATGCAATGTATCTGGCACATAATAGGTGCTAAATAAATGGCAGATCTTAGTAATATAGCTATTTCTTTGGAACATAAAGTAGTACCTTTCAGTGATGTGGCTCCTGACTATTATAAAGGCAAAGAAAAATGAGGATTTATGAATCAGAATCCAGGTTCGGGGTGAGCTAAACTGGTTTATCAAATGAATGTCAATTTCATGTTATCTGGTGGAGTCAAGGCTTGGCCTTTCCTTCCCAGGGAGCATGGCAGACTCTGGCAATCCTAGTGTGCCCCACTGTGCGGGGACAGAGAGCTAAATAGAGGGTATGGTACTAGGTTTCTTTAAAGCACAGGTCTGCAAAATATTATTCTGTGCTTTGCTTGTCATAATTGGACTGGCATAAATGGAGAAGAGAATTGTTAAAAGGATGGTTGTTTTTCTCAGATAAATTCAATTCTCAACAACAATCACAAATGAAATTTACTCACTTGGAATCAACATACTCCTACATCATTGCAGAGAGACCTACAGAGGAAGAACTCTCTGTTTTGGAGACATGGACTGGGAAGCGTCGTTGATGGCATTGCCTGGTTTTGTAGAGCATTTCTTTCCTGTTTATTTTCTGTGATTCTGGCTAGGGAATTTTCCAAATTTCCAAACCTTTGCAGGCAAAGGTTACATTTTGGACTTGAACTTCCAAGCTCCACTCACGTGAACCCTCATCTCACTATGTGGTAGATATTTCAGTTCTAGTGGATTATGGATTAAGGCCCCTCTTCTCCTACTTGCTCTGTTTCTTCTGAGCAGTGGTCCTGACTTGTTAAAGGTTAAGCAATTTACCCCAGATTTCTTGGCTAGAAAGTAGCAAAGCCAGGACTAGAACCCTGGCAATATGACCCTCAAGGTTAGGAACTTAACCCCTATGCTCCATTGCTCAGGGATTCCAAAATCAAGAGGCACCACTTCATGGCTGGTGGAGTCAAGGTGAGGTTGCAGAGAAAACAGCCATGGGCCTTGAGGGATAGATTTGAACAAAAACGAAACAGTGAAATAATATGAGTGTGCCATGTAGCTAGAAAAGCACAGGACAAAATGTGGACCAGGTAGATAGTTTGGCCAGAATATGGGGTCATTTGAAGGGAGTATTAGAAGATGATCCCTTGGAGTTCCCATTGTGGCACAGCAGAAACGAATCTGACTAGGAACCATGAGGTGGTGGGTTCGATCTCTGGTCTCACTCAGTGGGTTAAGGATCTGGTGTTGCCATGACCTGTGGTGTAGGTCACACATGCGTCTTGGATCCTGCATTGCTGTGGCTGTGGTGTATGTAGACCAGCACAGTTGTAGCTCTGATTCGACCCCTTGCCTGGGAACCTCCATATGCCATGAGTGTGGCCCTAAAAAGCACACACAAACACACACACACACACACACACACAAAAGGATGATCCCTCGAATAGAATTGGGATTATGATATGGAGAACCTATTTTGACAAGATGAATTTATTTTTAGTTTAGTTAAGCAATTGAAGGTTCTTCCCTTCTTCTCCCTCCTTCCTTCTTTCCCTCCCAAGTAATATATATGTTATTATATAAACAATAAATATCTTTAAAAAAGAATACCACTTGTAAGACCCTCAACAGAGATTATTTATGTTAACCCCCCCCCAATCTCCATGTAGGTATGTATTTTTAGACTTTTCTCCCACGCAAATATATACATATAAATAATTCCATATTGTGGAAGGCAAAATTCTAAGATGCCTGCTCCCTGCCTGTGTGTCCTGTGTAATCCCCTCCTCTGGAGTGTTGGCAGACCTGTGAAAACGATGTCCTATCACTCCCTTGATAAATCATGTTCTATGGCAAAGGTGGTGACAACAGTTACATTACATTATATAAGAATTCCCAGCAGGCTTTGAAGAAGAATCTTCATGTTATGAGAGAGCCATGTGGCTAGGACCTCAGAGCAGCCTCTAGGAGCTGAGAGTGACCCCTGGCAGCCAGTCAGCAAGAAATCATGGACCTTAGTCTTAAAATCACAAGGCACTGAATTCTGCCAATAAGCAGTGAGCTTGGGTCACAGCTTTGGCCAATGCTATGATTTCAGCCTGGCGAGTGTATTAATATATATTCTTCTGTTCTGTTTTCTTAGTGCTCTGGCATCCAGGGCCTGCTTTCTGGGGAAAGACTAGCCCTCTGGGGCTAGCCAATTCTTTTTTCTTTTTTTTTTTTTTTTTGTCTTTTTGCTATTTCTTGGGCCGCTCTCGCGGCATATGGAGGTTCCCAGGCTAGGGGTCCAATCGGAGCTGTAGCCACCAGCCTACGCCAGAGCCACAGCAACGCAGGATCCGAGCCGCGTCTGCAACCTACACCACAGCTCACGGCAACGCCGGATCGTTAACCCACTGAGCAAGGGCAGGGACCGAACCCGCAACCTCATGGTTCCTAGTCGGATTCGTTAACCACTGTGCCACGACAGGAACTCCGGGGCTAGCCAATTCTTAAAGATAGCAAGTGATTGGCCCAGAAGGGTGCCTCCCATATGCAAACCAACCAATCAAGGGCTAGTATCTGAACCACCCCCTCTATTTGGCTCTTACACTCCAGAAGGCAATATTTCTCTGCCCTAATCATTCCAGAGCCAGGTACCAGACATCTAGTGATGGCTCCTATACCTTAGAGCCCACTGAAATTATTCAAAGCATGCTTTGCCTTGCCTTTCCCACAGAAACTACAGTAAAGGCTCTTGCCCATGCTTTCCCCTTACTCCTGCCACCTGGCTCTCCCCCTCCTCTTGGGACCTGTACTAACAAATAATCTTTTCAGTGGCAGTCATCCCCTGATCTGTTGGCCTCATCATATTTGATTGATAATAAAACCTACATTTTAAAACAGTGAGAGATCCTTAGCAGCCATTAAAGCATGCTCAGATTCCCGGGTCATGGAAACTGTGACTCAATAAACTTGTGTTGTTTTAAGCTGCTAGGTTTGTGGAAATTTGTTATGCAATGGTAGAAAACGAATACACCTGTAAAACTGATAATTAAGCATAAGATATTCTTCTCTCACCTCTATTTTCCATTTAATATAGCATATATAAGTTTCTGCATATATAGATAAGTAGAAATAGATGTATAGATATACCATTGAAAGATCTTGCATAATGGAATGAACTACTTGGAGCTGAGAAGTTAAAGAGCAATAAAATGGGGTACTGTGAAGAAAATCAAGAGGTGAAGGAAACCTGGCAGGAGATTATACTGGTGATATGGATTGGTGCTTCTCAACCTTGGAATCACCTGGAACAATTTTAAAAATACTGATACCTGAGACTCACCACCCCCAAACATTTTGAGTTCATGGTCTAGGGTACGACCTGGGTGTTCAGTGTTTTAAAAGCTCCCCAGATGGGCGTTCCCATCGTAGCTCAGCAGTAATGAATCCGACTAGTATCCACAAGGACGTAGGTTCAATCCCTGGCCTTTCTCAGCAGGTTAAGGATCTGGTGTTGCCGTGAGCTGTGGTGTAGGTCACAGACACAGCTTGGATCCCGTGTTGCTGTGGCTGTGGTGTAGGCTGGCAGCAACAGCTCCAATTGGACCCCTAGCCTGGGAACTTCCATATGCTGCAGGTGCGGCCCTAAAAAGACTGAATAAATAAGTAAAAGCTCCCCAGCTGATTGTAACACACCGCTGAGGCTGAGAACCACTGGCAGATAGAGGTAGACTGTGCCATCTTAAATTAAAATGGTCCTATGGAAATAGAAAGGGAGGGTTGGGTGGGAAAGGGTATTGCTGAAGAAACCACCAATAACCCAGGCATCTTGCTTTTGTTGTTCAGTCTGGTTGGTTGTTTCCAATTAGAGTTCCACTCATCTCGTTAGTATTATTCGGAGAATTTTCATGGGGAGATAGAACCTCGAGGCTGCTTAGGCATATCTGGAGTGGTAGGAATGTTGAAGAAATTTCAAGGAACATTCCAGCCAAAGGAAATGTTATCAGCAGTTTCCAAGGAGGGAATTCATGTTCCAGGTATGAGCCCGAAGTGGGTGGTTGACACAATGAGTGAAGTTTAAGTAATAGGGTTGTCACTTTGATGCCGGAAGAAACCAGGAGTCTAATGGAAAACATTAAAATCATTTAAAAAAGAGAAACCAGAAGTCATATTCATCCCTTGCAAAGGAGGGGAATGAACGGATTTTTCAAAATGGTAGCTGAGGAAGGTGACCTGAGCGCAACAGGAAGAAAAGTTAGAGAAAACTCAAAAGCCGGGACTCTTCCAGGCCCTTACAGTAAGCAACACATGGGGATCAGAGCCTATTTATTGCAGGGCAGAGCAGTAGAAGGGGAGAGGAGCAGGACAAATCAAGAGACACAACTGAAAAAAAAAAAAAAAGGCAAATTTGAAGAACCTCCTGGATACGGGTGCCAAGCTTTGGGCTTGGTAAACTGGTAATAAGGAATCTGATCCAAACATACCTATTTCAGGAGTTCCCGTCGTGGCACAGCAGAAACAAATCCAACTAGGAACCATGAGGTGGCAGGTTCGATCCCCCTGGCCTCGCTCAGTGGGTTCAGGATCCGGCATTGCCATGAGCTGTGGTGTAGGTCACAGACGCGGCTCGGATCTGATGGTGCTGTGGCTGTGGTGTAGGCCGGCAGCAACAGCTCCGATTAGACCCCTAGCCTGGGAATCTCCATATGCCACTGGAGTGGCCCTAATAATAATAATAATAATAATAATAATAATAAGGACAAAAGAGGAAAAAAACAAACAAACCTATTTCATCAGTGCAGTTAAAGGAAGGGTGACCTGGCTAATTAGATTTCAGGTGTTCTTGGATATCTCTGAAGGCAGCTGGAGAATAAAGGAATTTACCCACGGTAGGCATCCCCTTGCTCAGAGGGAATGGATGACTCAGAGGGAACGGATCGATTTTACAGGGGAAACAGGCTAGAAATAAAATGGTTTAAAGATGTGCGCTTTTTCTCATTCTCTATCAAGGGGAGAACTCCCTTTGGCCAGTTGCATAAAATGACAACCAGCCATCCCCAGTTGTGCCAGTAAAGAGAGCACACAATTGTTTCCCCCTTTAGAGACCCCCCAGGTGGAACTTTCTGGGACTGGATCCGGTTGTGATTGATATTTTTTGCTCTGGTTCAAGCCTTGGCGTGCGACATGTAAGCTGGTCACTTGTAGCTGGAGCAGCAGATGCTCGGTCGTCCCTCCTTCCCTTAAATGGCTGAGTCGGCCCTGAATCCTTAGGAGTGTAAATAATTTCCTCTCTATTCCACCGAGCCCAGTTAATATTCCTTCTCAAAATACCCTGGCCCGTGCTCTTATATTTACTTCTACTTTTCTTGCCAAGTTCTCCTAAATATTCCTTCTGATATTTATTTTATTGGTAGAAATACTGGCCTGACCCAAACTCTGAAGTAAATCGTGAAGGATAAGAGCATCTTTAGTCAGCCCAGTGGGATTTTAAAGGACAACTGTCCCCCTCCCTTGGGGGAGGTTTGTACACGAAACAACTGTGTGAGATCCTGCGTTCCATCAAGGGTTTATTGGTTAATGAGGCCTGTGGCTGGTGTGGTTTTCCTGTGTTTAGCTTTTGGAAGTCTCAGAGACAGTTGCTTGGAAGAGAGAGCTGACAGAATGATTGCCCAGCCAGCCTGCCGGCCACAGCCCGCAAGACTCCACCAACGTCGATGAATTTTATGGCTGATTCAATGAACAGAGCAAGTATTTGAAGAGGCCCTGTGAAGAGCTGTTGGCATCCTGTTCTACTGTCTGAAGAAGTCTGCAAGGCTTCTCATTAAGCCATCTTTTTGCTACCTCCTTTTACTCTAGGCTTTGTTGTTCTTCCTCGAGTGCCTGAGCAGGGACTCATGGGCAACCATGGCTTCAGGAGGAGGTCATTGGAGTGGAACCTGGGACTTAGCCCCTACTGGTTTACTCGTGGCAAAGGGGACCCTTTCAGTTAAAACCTGCAGTTACAAAACATGACCAAATTTCACTTTACCTTAGCATTCCCACCCTTCAAGCTACCACCACTCTGAAAACAGTCTGTTGCATTTGTATAAACCTTGGATATAAAAGTACTCTCATATATGATCACATCTGACCCTCCTATAACCTGGACAAGTTACCATCTCAAATAACTGTCACTCGGTTAAAAAACCATCCCCTGGAGTTCCCTGTGTGGCCCAGGAGTAATGAACCCAATTAGTATCCATGAGGATGTGGGTTCAATCCCTGGCCCTGCTCAGTGGGTTAAGAATCTAGCATTGCTGTGAGCTGCAGTGTAGGTCACAGACGTGGCTGGGATCCTTCGTTGCTGTAACCCAATTGGAGCCGCAGCTCCAGTTTGACGTCTAGCCTGGGAACTTTTCTGTATGCCTCAGGTGCAGTCCTAAGAAGAAGAAAAAAAATCCCCAAACTCAGTGGCTTAAAAGATTTCTTATTTTTCACCAGGTTCTAGGTTGCTTAGGCATTGGCCAGTCTAAGTTGGGCTCAGTCATGAGACTGTGACAAGCTAGGGGTTACCTGGTCAACGCTGGGAGTGGCTGTGTTCCTCAACCTCCTTCTAGAACCATGGGCTAACCCAAGCATGATATTTTCATGGTAAGGCAGAGATGCAAGAGTGAGTGGAAACAGTGACGCTGCTTAAGAGCCGAGCTAGCAACTGACATGCTCTTACTTCCATGTCATCTAATTTGCCAAAGCAAGTTCTATGATCAAACCCAGAGTCAATGGATGGGAGATGGCAGGAGCCAAGAACTGGGGTCAATGATGCAATTTCCCACAGGTAGCTAGGGCAGATATGACCGTTCTCATTTTATAGATGAGAAACCTGAGACCCGGAGAGCTAAAATCATTTGCCCAAGGTCACATGGAAAATCTGGGCAGTGCTGGAATGCAAATGCTGCTCTTAGGACTTCTAATCCTGTCTTCTTTTTGCCACACTAAATTCCACGACCCCATGACATATGCAGCTAGGTAAGAGTCCATGGGTGTTTTCTCTTCAGGGATGAATCCTCATGGCCTGGTCCTTTTCTGATGTCCCCTATGTCCCCTGGTATTTGCCTCCTTCACCATCATCACCATCTACTCTTCCATTCAGTCCTGTTTAGGGGTGGAGGATGGATGAAGTTCCATCTATGGAAACACACAGACACAAATCCTCCTTCTGTGAAACAGACATAAGATCTCTCTACTTTACACAAAAATAGATCTTTTTTTAAAAAAAATCTAAGCATCCCATGTTAGTTGAACCAGAGTGACCTCAAACCCCCATGTACTATGGTTCTTTGAAGAATGAGAGTAGTATAATCATCTGAGGTCTGTCAACATGCTTATTGCTTATTCTGAGCTTCACTTCGATGTTGATAGGTCCAGGCTAGTTTTCTCTTAGCCCTGACCTGACTACCTTTGGAGAAAGTTCTTCTAGTGGTCCTCAAATCATGAATCTGCTGCATCCTGCCCAGTCTGGTATGGGTAGAATTTTCGTCCAAGCTACTCAGACCTCATCTGGAGAGATTTGAGCTGGTATCTTTGATACAGCCTGTAAGATTTTTCCAGGTGCAAGTCTCCATGGCAACCGAGTGTTTCTGGCTTTTGATACACTTGCACTCCTAAGTATGGCTTCTGGTATCCTAAAGGTAGAAGTCATCATTTGATCTTAAATTCTCCTCCTTAGGGTTTCTGGCCAACACAGACGGAGCGTTAGCCTCACGTGAACCTTCTAGATAGAGGTCGCCACAACCCCAGTCTCTGAAAGGCCCTCCCTTTCCCCACAGGGTTCTTGCCTCATCTTTTTTTTTTTTTTTTCCTGCAGAGTAACTTCCAGCAGTTGGTTGATATGGCTGTCTGGCCATACCATTCAGTGAGGTTCTGCCTAATCTCTTTATAGATTCTAAGAGCTAACGTGCCTTAACCATAGCAAGGAGGGTGAGTTCTGATCTCTTTCTCTATACTTCCATGGTAGACTGGAAGACAGATGATTCGCAGTGATTTCTGGAGGCAGAAGGTAAGTGAGTGGCCTCTATAGGAGTAGAATGAAGGGGAAATGATGGTTGTCCTTGAACCTTCAGAGATGATAACCTAGTCCAGAGGGAAATAAGATAATTAAGGACAAGTTTGTTCAAAAAAAAAAAAAGAGAGAGAGAGAGAGAGATGCTGCTGGAAAAAAATTGCTGCTGCTGCTAAAGAACCTCAGTAAATTCAAACAGTGTCTACGTTTGGTCCCTTATTATCTTGCTGGCTCATTGCTAGGGAGAGAGAGCTGTTTAGCTACCATGTCAGAGGGGATAAAGACACAAAGAAGTCTGGCTAGGAGCATTGTCATACACATTTTGCTGGGTATGATCCACCATTGGAATATGAAAAGGAAGCAAGGAATCAGCTGGCGCAGGTCCACATGCTATGATTCCTGACTTGCTTGTCTAATAGTTGGCAACATGGTACAACAGTAGTACATCTAGAGATAGACTGCTTGGGCTTAACTGTATTTCTATATGCGACATTAGGCAAGTTTCTTAACTCTTAAGTTTTAATTATCTCATTTATAAAGTGGGCATAACGCATTCTTTATAAACATTAAATAAAATAATGTTTATAAAGTTCTTGGCACAAGGCTAGGCACATAATAAGCACTAAATAAATATTAACCATTGTTTTGGGGGTTTTTTTTTTTTGTCTTTTTTTTTGCCATTTCTTGGGCCGCTCCTGCGGCATATGGAGATTTCCAGGTTAGGGATCGAATCGGAGCTGTAGCTGCTGGCCTAGGCCAGAGCTACAGCAACGCGGGATCTGAGCCGTGTCTGCAACCTACACCACAGCTCACGGCAACACTGGATCCGAAACCCACTGAGCAAGGCCAGGGATCGAACCTGCCTCCTCATGGTTCTTAGTCAGATTCTATTCCCCTGCACCACCACGGGAACTCTGATATTAACTATTGTTAATATTAGCCACTGCATGGAACTAGAGAATCTCATACTGAGTGAAATGAGCCAGAAAGACAAAGACAAATACCATATGATATCACTTATAACTGGAATCTAATATCCAGCACAAATGAACATCTCCTCAGAAAAGAAAATCATGGACTTGGAGAAAAGACTTGTGGTTGCCTGATGGGAGGGGGAGGGAGTGGGAGGGATCGGGAGCTTGGGCTTATCAGACACAACCTAGAATAGATTTACAAGGAGATCCTGCTGAATAGCATTGAGAACTATGTCTAGATACTCATGTCACAACAGAAGAAAGGGTGGGGGAAAAAACTGTAACTGCAATGTATACATGTAAGGATAACCTGACCCCCTTGCTGTACAGTGGGAAAAAAAAAATTAGCCACTGCACATTTTGGGTAGGGGGGTTTCAGGAAGGAATTGAGTACAAACGTACACTGTGATTACGTGGTATCTATGGATTGTTCCTCTTTTCATACTCATATCTATACTGACCAATGCTTAGGGTACAAAGAAAGCTCATGGGCAGTAAGTTACCCTTTGGTTGACCCTTATGCTTCTGCCATGTGTCAAGTTGACACTTATCAAGAAATAGTTGTTATAGAGTATCCATGAGGATGTGGGTTCGATCCCTGGTCTCACTCAATGGGTTAAGGATCTGGCATTGCCGAGAGCTGTGGTGTAGGTCACAGACGCGGCTCAGATCCCGCGTTGCTGTGGCTGTGGCGTAGGCCGGCAGCTGTAGCTCCAATTCGACCTCTAGCCTGGGAACCTCTATATGCCACAGGTGCGGCCCTAAAAAGACAAAAGACAAAATAAAAAAGAAGTTGTTTTGTTAAAAAATCTATTTATGCCAGTTGTACGTGCTAATATAATTAGGTAGCAAAGTAAATTTATGAAATGTGAGTTTAAAATGGAAGCTACTATTTCCATGTAAACTAAGTTCAGTTCTTTGGAAAGACTTGATGAAGAAAAGCTACTCTGAAAAACTGCTCTATTGGAGTTCCTGCTGCGGCTCAGTGGGTTAAGAATCCAACTGCAGTGGGTCTGGTCACTGTGGGTGTGGGTTCGATCCCTGGCCCTAGTGCAATGGATTAAAGGATCAGGCATTGCCGCAGCTGTGGTATAGGTCACAGCTGGAGCTCAGATTCAGTTCCTGATCCAGGAACTTCCACATGCCCCGAGTGCAGCCATTAAAAAACAACAACAACAACAACTGCTCTATTGCTAGGGGGGAAAAAAAAAACCCGAAACTGGAAATCAAATAAGATGCATAAAGGATGTAACTTATGCAAAAAAGAGTCTGAAACTTCAAAGGACCCGCGCTCAGAAAAAGGGCTTTGGTCTTACATCACATCATCAGATTTGTGTGTTTTAGCTTGTAATAAAATACATAAGGATCATGTATATCATTTTATATGATTCTTCACTTTAACCAATGAATAATTCCTTATTATACAAGAGAGTGTTATCTATACAAGGGAGCTTCTACTATATGATCAATGTATTGTGTAATTTATATGCTCTGAGCTTGGAAGAAGGCCCAGTAGAATACATTTACCAGCTATGCGGTTGGGAGTTTGCAGTGGGAAAAATAATTCCCCCCCTCCAAAGATGTCCACATCCTAATTCCTGGATCATGTAAACATGCTATGTTACATGGCAGGGGGGAATAAAGGTTGCAGATGGTAGTAAGATTGCTTGTCAGTTGACCTTGACATGGAAAGATTATCCTGGATTACCCAGGATTGCCCCTTTTAATCACAAAGGTCCTTACAAGTGGAAGAGGGAGGCTGAACAGAGTGTCGGATTGATGTGAGGTAAGAAAGATTTGACCAATGTTGCTGGCTTTAAAAATAGAAGAAAGCAGAGTTCCCACTGTGGCTCAGTGGTTAACGAACCCGACTAGGAACCATGAGGTTGCAGGTTCGATCTCTGGCCTCACTCAGTGGGTTAAGGATCTGGCGTTGCTGTGAGCTGTGGTGTAAGTCACAGGCACGGCTTGGATCCCACGTTGCTGTGGCTCTGGCGCAGGCCGGTGGCTACAGCTCCGATTGGACCCCTAGCCTGGGAACCTCCATATGCTGCAGGAGTGGCCCTAGAAAAGGCAGAAAGACAAAAAAAAAAAAAAATAGAAGAGGCCATGAGTCAAGGAATATGGGCAGCATCCAGAAGCTAGAAAGGCAAAGGAATGGATGATCCTCTAGAGCCTCTAGAAAGGAATGCCATGCTGCTAATACTGATTTTAGGCCCATTCTAGACTTGTGACCTGCACAAGAGTAAGGTAATAAGTGTGCGTTGTTAAGCTACTAGGATTGTGGTAATTTGTTACAGTGGGAAACTAATGCAGATATTGAGCCAAGTTGTTGACCAACAACAAACCCCATCCCCTAACCACCACTGCCACCTCCCTCTCCCTCAACTATGCTTATAGGAAACCTAGGCCCTTCATGCTTTCAGGTATCCCAGACACAGGATTGACACTTAATATCTGAGTCTGGCCGTAGAAGCACCATATTTAAGTTCCTACCGAATACCAGGCAGTATGCTAAAGGCTGAGGCCTTCTTGATGAGCAGTATAGATATAGTCTGTCTTCATAGAGCTCTCAGGCTATTCTCATGATCTCTTCCCCTTTCAAAATCTATACTTAGCAAGAAGGTAATTCTCGACATCTTTCTGTGTCTTGACTGAGGAATACCTAGTTTTTTGCTCATTTGTAAAACAGAGTGTTGAAACCATTACATACTCCATTCTTCCCCTAATCTTTTCTCTCAAATTGCTTTTTGATTTGTGACTGCTCTTTCACCCATTCACCCATCCCACAGAGTGATTTTCTAGAATTCTACATTACAGTCTTCCAACATCAAAATACCAGCAACAAAATAGACATTTCTGCCAAGGAAAGAGCAGGATGGCTCCCTCATGCTCCATCTTCCCACATGGCCATGTTCATTGCAAGCCTTCCTCTCCACTCAGGTGTTACCCTCCATCCACAATGAAGCATCTCATGAACCCCAAGTCTCTCCCGTTTATCAGCTCAAGCTCATGTCTGCTTTCAACAATCCCCTGCCCAGCCATAGGGCTTCACCATTGCTTCTGCATAGTTTGGAGTCATGCCTTTGTATCCCTTATTATTTGTCATTGTGTCCTGTATTACATGTGACATATGCATTTTGATATTTTCCTGATTAGAAACCCCTTCAATGGTTTCTAATTGTCCTCAGAATCAAGTCCAAACTCTTCATCACAGCACTGTGGGTCATCATGATCTGGTGGCTCTGTCTTCCTCTTCTCATTGGAGTGCCATTCTCCACCTTCCCATCTGTCTTAGTCTGTTCAGGCTGCTATAACAAAAATACCATAGACTGGATGGCTTATAAGCAACAGAATTATTTTACTCACCATTCTTGGAGCTGGGAAGTCTAAGATCAAGGCCCTGGCAAATTTGGTATCTAATGAGAGCTCACTTTGTAGCTCATTGATGGACATCTTTTCACTTTGACCTCACATGGTGGAAGGAGCAGGATTGCTCTCTGGGGTCTCTTTTATAAAGGCACTAATACCATTCATGAAGGCCCCACCCTCATGAACTAATCACCTCCCAAAGACCCCACCTCCAAATAACATCACTGAAGGAGTAGATTTCAACATATTAATTTGGCAGGGACACAAACTATCCTCAGCAGTCATTGTGATATTTTCAAATATCAGCCATTTCTAATATTTTCCATGTTCTTTTCAACCTCTGGGCCTTCAACACACTGTATCTTCCTGAAATGTTTATCAGTGACTATTTCTTTTCTTACTTCTGCCCCCACCTTGCTCACCTGGTTTACTCATCCTCCAGTTGACAACTCAAATAACACTCTCTTAAAAATCACTCCTGGGAGTTCCCATTGTGGCTCAGCAGTAATGAACCTGACTAGTATCCATGAGGATGTAGATTTGATCCCTGGCCTTGCTCAGTGGGTTAAGGATCCTGCATTGCCGAGAGCTGTGCTATAGGTTGCAGACACGGCTCAGATCCCACATTGCTGTAGCTGTGATATAGGCCAGCAGCTGTAGCTCCAATTGGACCCCTACCCTTGGAACTTCCATATCCCATGGGTGTGGCCCTAAAAAAATTTAAAAAAAAGATTTTGAATTGGGTGTCTAAGCAGTGTAGCAACCAATCAAATAACAGTATTGGCTACCATTCATTGATAGTTAATGTTTGCCAGGCACTGATCTGTTCTAAGGGGCCTTATAGCAAGCTATCATTATCTAATTTAATCTTTTCCATGAGCCTATGAGGAAAGTATTATTATAATCCCTTGCTTTGCAGGTGAGAGAGCTGAGGTTAAGGGAGGTTAAGTAACTTGCCCAGAGTCACACAGAGAGTAAGTCGGAGAGCCATTCAACATATTGACCCCACAGCCTTTCCTCTTTTCCTTAATTCCGGGCTACTTGTCTCCCACAGAACTTCCTCATTTGCAGACTTCCAGATCCTTGGCAGACTTGGTGCACATTACCTCTCCAGTCCTAATCAGAATTATTGGGGTTTTTTTTTGCATTTTGGGGGGGCAGCTACACCCGTGGCATATGGAGGTTCCCAGGCTGCAGGTCAAATCAGAGCTGCAGCTGCCAGCCCACGCCACAGCCACAGCCGCAGCAATACCAGATACAAGCCACATCTGCAACCTACACCACAGCTCACGGCAAGGCTGTATCCTTAACCCATGGAGCAAGGCCAGGAATCGAACCTGCAACCTCATGGATCCTAGTCGGATTTGTTTCTGCTGCACCACGATGGCAACTCCCTAATCAGAATTATGATCTGTTGCCTTGAAAGGTGCTTTGTTGCATGTTACCGAGGTGAAAAGCTCTACCTTCCTCCATTTCTTTGTTCTGCATTTGTTGAAACAATAGGCCCCAGGGAAAGAGGCCCCTTTTTAGAAGAAGAAAAAATTATGTTCTTTCTGCCGTCCTCACATACCACATTAATTATCAGCTAGAGAAGAAATGGCTGAGACTTCTGGTCCACTTGGCCCTTCTTTTCCTCCAAGGCAGGAAGCAGCATAGCAAGAGAAGGGTTTCATTCTCAAGCTGAAGTGCTGTCCCATATACCATAGCCTGGGACAAAGGTTTGGTGAGCTGGGTATGACTCCTGTGATAAGACACCCATCAATAGATGGGATTGTTTATGAAAAGTACCCTGGAATGTGCCAACAAGAACTCTAATTTGGATTTTTTTTGTTTTTTGATTTTTAGGGCTACAGATGTGGCATACGGATGTTCCCAGGCTAGGGGTCGAATCAGAGCTACAGCTGCTGGCCTACAGCACAGCCACAGCAATGCCAGACCTGAGCCACATCTCTAACCTACACCATAGCCCACGCAATGGCCAGTTCCCCGACCCACTGAGTGAGGCCAGGGATCGAACCTGTGTCCTCATGGTTACTAGTCGGGTTCGTTACTGCTGAGCCACAACGGAAACTCCCTCTAATTTGGATTTGAAGTAAATATTGAGTGAACACCCTTTTAGCTTGGCCTTTCTTGTCCACTTGATTAGGAGGTCATACAGAATCTCTCCATGAACCCACTATGAGTGGATAAATTACTCTGCATAAGGCTTTATACTTGTAGCAGAAGCCGGAGTTGAAAGTGCTTCGCTGGGTAGCATAGGTAACTCGATGATGGATCTCTCTATCATCAACCTCTGGCTTCCACCTTCTCTAGCTTCAGAAGAGTGCACTGATGGATAACAATCTGGACACAAGTATTATTCCCAAAAGCAGAAGCCTGGAAGGGCTCTCTAGAGGTTATTAGATTTCTGCAAGGCAGGATCTAAGGTCATGCTGCCAAACAGTAGTTTCATGCCCACTGCATGCATGGGAGTGGCTGCCTAGAACAATATAATGAGAAGAATTAAGAGGCCACATATGGGCAGTGCAGAAAGGAGCACCAGAGTTGATTAGTGATGTCTGCCATGGACATGAAAATACAGAGGACCAGCAAATGAGCTCCTTCTTTTTTGCCGCTCTTGCTCAGAGCTAGTAGTTCCTTAACCTGATTGCACACAAATCACCGGAAGCTTTTTATTTTTTTTTAGTTTTATTATTATTTTTTCTTTCTAGGACTGCACCTGCAGCATATGGAAGTTCCCAGGCTAGGGGTCTAATCGGAGCTGCAGCTGCCTGCCTACATCACAGCCACAGCAACGTCAGATCTGAGCCGCATCTGCGACCTGTACTGCAGCTCACGGTAATGCTGGATCCTTAGCCCACTGAGCAAGGTCAGGGATCAAACCCAGATCCTCATGGATCCTAGTCAGGTTCTTAACCCGCTGAGCCACATCAGGAACTCCATGCGAAGCTGTTTAAAAATTACTGGTACTGGAGTCCACCCTAGACCAACTCTGGAGGTGAGATTCATGCGTTTGAGCATCCAGGTTGACAGCCACTTCTCTGAACCATTACAGAAGACTTAACTCAGTAGTTCTCAAATGAGCTTTTTCCAACAAGGACCTGCCAGGCTGGCTGCATAAAGATTGTCTGAGTAGCATGTAAAATTGGGGATTCCTGGAACCAGCTCCTAAAATTTCGAATTTGGAAGTATGGGGATAGGTCCCAAGAATTTGTATTTTTAAAAACCTCACACAGGAGTCCCTGTTGTGGTGCAGCAGTAACGAACCCGACTAGTATCTACAAGGATTCGGGTTCAATCCCTGGCCTTGCTCAGTGGGTTAAGGATCCGGCGTTGCCATGAGCTCTGGCATAGGTCCCAGATGCGGCTTGGATCTGGCATAGCTGTGGCTGTGGTGTAGGCTGGCAGCTGCAGCTCTGATTCAACCCCTAGCCTGGGAACTTCCGTATGTCGCAGGTGGAGCCCTGAAAAAGGAGGGTAAAAAAACTCACAGGAGGAAGGTGACATGCAGCCAGGTTTGGGAACCCCAGCCCTATGCTCTTCTTAATGCCTCAGGAAAATGACCACTCTAAGGAGAACCCTATACCCTAGGACAGTGGCTTTCCCCCCTGACTACACATCAGCTTTCCTGGGCACCTTCTTAAAAACACCAGTCTAACTCCAGATCAGTTAAATCAGACTCTCAAGGATAAAACCTGGATGATTCTAATGTGCAGCTAAAACCCTAAGAATCATTATTCTAAGAAGTAAGATGTAGGGATCTCATATGAGAACCTCATCAGGTAGATTTCACTTTTTTTTCTTTTTCTTTCTTTTTTTTTTTTTTTTTTTTTTGCTGTGGATTTCATCCCTGACTGAGTCTAGGGCTTTGGCTTGATGTTACGTGGAAGAACCACTCCTGTTTCCCGAACCTTGTTTACCTACTAGAATCTATCATTTATCATGGTTATGGTGGTCTTACGGGTCTTTCTGAACTAAGTAAACATCGGCTACAGTCGCTTACTCATTTTTTTAAACAAATAGCTCCTGAGTGCTTCAGAGTGTTTATAACATGCAGATTCCAATATCTTCCACCTCTATAAAGAAAGGGTTTTGGTGATGGTTTCTTTAACTTTTTATTTAGATAATCAAATGAAAAACAGGGCAGTGGATGCTGTTGAGACAGAGTCTTTGTAAATACAAGACAAAGTTATATTTCAAGTGAGAAGCCTTGGAGTTCCCATCATGGCTTTGGTTAACGAATGCGACTATGGGGACGCGTCCATGAGAACGTGGGTTCAATCCCCGGCCTCGCTCAGTGGGTTAAGGATCTGGCATTGCCATGAGCTGTGGTGTAGGCTGCAGACATGACTCAGATCCCACGTTGCTGTGGTATAGGCCGGTGGCTACAGCTCTGATTGGACTCCTAGCCTGGGAACATCCATATGCCTTGGGTGTGGCCCTAAAAAGACAAAAAATAACATATAACATAACATAACATAACATAACATAGAGAAGCCATCAAAGTGCCTCACCATGAGTTAGTGGGAGCAAGAAGACAGCTTAACGACCAATCCATGATTGACTCTTGGAGGGGAGGAAAAAAGTTTTCCTTAGGTTCTTTGGGGTCCGGAAATTAAACTGACGGGGACAGAGTAGCTGGGGAAAATCAGACTAAGTTTTACGTGATACAAGAACCTTCCTAAGGAACTGGAGACACGAAGCAACAGTTCTACCTGTGCATTTTTATATACAAGCACAATTTGTATAGAAATAGGTTGGACGAAGAGTGGGCAGTTATATAGAACTCCGGCAGGTTAAGGAGAATGAGGCAAGAGCAGTAAACTGGGGAAAACTGAGCAAGTCCTTGTTCATTAGGATTCTTCTTGGCGTCCCTTTGTCTTTGGAGACAAGGATGCTCCTTTCCTCTGGGTATGGGGAGGGTACTGTTCACTTGAGGATTTTATGAGCTGTTTCAGGGAAGACGGGTGGGGGGAGGTCAGAGTGACCTGCCTGTTTCTGCTGTGTTCTCAGTCCTTCAACTAAAAATACTCCATATGCCGAGGCACTGTACTTGGAGGTAGCATGTCCTAACTCCATCACCTTGCTAGTCCTTTTTGAAGCAAATGGAAGCCATCTGATGCCTTTTCTGTTTTTTATTTTATTTTGCTTTTTAAGGCTGCACCCACAGCATAAGGAAGTTCCCAGGCTAGGGGTCCAATCAGAGCTGCAGCTGCCAGCCTACGCCAGAGCCACAGCAATGCCAGATCTGAGCCATGTCTGCAATCTACACGGCAGGTCACGGCAATGCCAGATCCTTAACCCACTGAGGAGGGGCCGGGAATCGAGCCTGCGTCTTCATGGATACTAGGATTGAACCCAAAACCTCATGGTTCCTAGTCGGATTCATTTCCACTGAGCCACAACGGGAACTCCCCTTTTTTGTTTTTTAAAGATTTGCCTTTATATGTTTGTCTGTCTCACCTAGTCATGTGAGACAGCTAAACAACCACACAGTCAGCCTTGCGGGGATGGTCACACCAGACATTCTGAGATTTGCAGAGTCCAGGAGGACTCCTCTTATTCCTCAAAATGTATTTGTAGAAATTATTTCCTCACTTAGGCTTGAATTTCCATCATTAGCGATGAATGTATTTGAACATTCCCTTGTTAGATCCATGTTTTTATGTATTTGTATTTTCGGTGGAGAAGGCAGAGACCAGTGTTTTTAGATAGAAACAGAACTAACACATTAAGTCCCCAATACCTCCAGTACTCTCAGGATGAAAAAGCTATGACTACCTTGGTAGAGAAATGACACCTTAGCAGATAGGTTAAAAGGACCTCACAAAGAAAAGCCTGAGGCTTCGAGGACTAACCTGTCTTGTTAGTGCCAATTGGTGGTATTTGTTTTGGGTTTTGGGGGGGGGGTTTGTTTGGTTGATTGGTTTTTTGTTTTTTGTACTTCCCATTTCAGAACTTCTTTGCAGAGGTAACCTCTTCGAAAAAGCAATATGAAGAGTTCAATATGTGGCTCAGTGGGGTTAAGGATTTGGCATTATCACTGCTGTGGCTCCAGTCGCTGCTGTAACCCAGGTTCGATCCCTGGCCTGGGACCTTCTGCATGCTGTGGGCAGGACTAAAAAATAAATAAAACATTAAAAAAAAAAAAAAAGGAATATGAGTCCTTGAGAAACAGCGTTCTAGGACCTAGCCATCTCTGTAGCCCCAGCTCCTGGCTGGGGGTAGTTGAAGGAATGGCAGCCAATGAAAATTTACCATCATAGAACTGCCTTGGGAGGCTTTGGATCCAGCCTCATTTGAACCCATCCAAATGAGTCCCAACAGCCAAACTTCTGCACGACAGCCTAGTCGTCCTTATAAACAAGACTGTTCCCTTTCCCCCTGCCCATGGAAAACAAGACCCAACAAACCCCTTGCTGATGGAATATCCCCATCCGTGTGCTCAGAGAATAGACCATTGTGTCTCCGCCAAGAGCTGGCAGTCCAGTGAATAATCTGTTCCTATACATTTACCCTCAGTGTGGAGTATCCTAGGACATGTTTATACTCAAGAAAGGCTAGTATTAACATTGTGTCAGGGGATTAATCCATTTTAATTGCAAATGCCAAGAACAGACCTCCTTCTTTGGGGCCCAGATGTATGACTTTGGTTAAATATTTATAAATCAGTTGGAGTGTTTACTCTTAATTCTGGAGCTAGGTATTTACTTGCAGAATTGCATATTCTTCCCTACCTCCAGCCCTATTCAGAGCTTTCCTGATGTTTTCTCTCTATAAGGAGCAGCAGGAAGATGATGGGAACATCTGGCTACTGGAGTAGAGCTACTGCTATTGCTGGGAGTAGACCCTGAGCGAGTAGAGTAACAGGAAAATACTAGAAGTATATTACCAGGATCAGGGAATGAAGGGGGATCTCGGAAGCAAAACAACCTGGATTCTAGTCCCAAATTGCCTACCAATGAGCTGTGTAACTTTCTCCGGGCCTCAGTTTCCTCATCTATAAAATAAAGGAGATGAATTGGAATTTTTTAAAACTTCTTCTCACTCTGATTCCTCATGGTAATGTTCTCAAAACCATTTTGAAAGCCCTTCCCACTCCAGGTGTAACACTCAGGTTCTTGGGAGCTGACAGAACTTTCTGCAATGGTGGAAATATGGTGTCGGTGAAGCAGCCTCTGGCCACATGCAGCTCTTGAACACTTGAAATGGGGCTCGTGTGGCCAAGGAACTGAATTTTAAATCTGATTTTATCAATGTAAATGTAATAGCCATGTTGGTTAGTAGCTACCATATAGGGCAGCACGATGCCAGATGATTAGCAGTGGTATTGGCTCGCTCCTTACAGAAGGCCATTATCTGCACTAATGATGCTTTCCAATTTGGGGAAGATTAAAGAAGTGGTTGGTAAACACTGCTCAGTCCAAACGCTTTCTTTGATGTAGAAGGTGGGATACAATCAAATATTCTTAAGATGTGTTGAGATTTTCAAAATGTACAACTCCTGAGTTCTTATTAGTTCCACTAAAAAGTGGGAAGCCATTGAACTAATTTCCTCTTTTTCTGTCTGAAATGTTAACGTGCTTTGAGCTGCACTATGTGAAAGTGGGAAAGCAGTATCGGTGTAGGGCATTCTAAGATATCACAGCAGATGGCGTAGAACCTGCTTTCATCACTTCACCTTAAACATTTTTCATACCAAACAAGCTTGCTTCCTTAATTTGCAGAGTATTTCTTTGCCATTTAATAGTTGACTGATCTATTTTGTCATAGCATCGACTGCAGAGTTTTTAATCTGAGTTAAAAGCAGTGGCAGATCTTCATTATACAATTGATTGAGTTGAAAATCAGCTATGGCTGTTCTTTGGACTTGCCTTTCTTGCTTCTACATTTACAACATTTGTCTTGATATAGTAAATAATATCAAGTATTATTATTAGTTGTTATTAATACTAGTAGTAGTAATAACCAAGTAATAATAAGCATTTATTAGTCAAGACTTTCTATAGTTCTTATAGAGTATAGCATTCCTGATAAGTCCTGGGAATATTTGAGAAAATATTAAACTCTAGTTCCATGAACTGGTTAGAATCTAGGCTTCTAATGAATGTGATCCATTTGCCCAAGCAGTATTATCTATGTCAGGGATGGTAAATCCATGACATGTAAGCTATCATTTCCCTCCCATTCCTTTGTCTTGGGCATCCTTTCCTGCTGAGCCTGGACTTAGCCTCAGAATTATTCTCAACACGGTGTTCTAGGCAGGAAGTATCAAATAGTTAAGTCAATGAACTGACAACATTTAAGATAAAACTATTTTCCCTTTCTAATTTTTGCCCTGTGGACATGATTTGTAAGAAACAAAAACACAGTAAAATACACATAGTTCTAGAGCTGAAAGGATCCCTGAAGTGCATTCAATCCATTCTCCTTATTTTGTGCATGAGAAGGATGAAGCTGAAAGAAGGTAGGGGAGTTAAGTAAGGTTACAAAGTCAGTTGGTGGCAACAAAGGGACTAGATTCCAGCCTCCTGACTCAGACAGACTCAGCACAACACCATCTCCAGCCTTCCATGTGGTAATTGGATGTTTGGTACAGGAAGAGCATCACCCTTGAGTTTACTGGAAATGATGTCTGCTTTCCTGGACAAGTGAGCCTGGATAGGCCTGGCTCTTATGCTGCACCCATCTATTGGTTTGTGAGATGTCCACATCTAAACAGATTATTTGGTACATTTTCCCATGAGTCAGACTTACATGTTTTTCAGACACTGGTATCCAGTGCCACCTGATTGGAAGGAAGAAATAGTAAGAGGAGCAATTTTTACTTGCTCCTCTTACTTAGTAGCCTGTGCCTTCAATAGGGGTTGCTCCTATGCCAAAATTGTCTTTATTCAGTTTAATAACATTTCTGTCATTGTCAGGCAGTATCTAAGGGTTGAGCCCTCACAATTTATTTTTTTTAAATTTTTATTACAGTTGATTTACAGTGTTCTGTCAATTTCTGCTGTACAACAGTGACCTAGTTATACATTTATATACATTCTTTTTTTCTCATTATCCTCCATCATGTTCCATCACAAGTGATTAGATATAGTTCCCTGTGCTATACAGCAGGATCTCATTGCTTATCTACTCCAAATGCCATAGTCTGCATCTATTAACCCTAAACTCCCAGTCCATCCCACTCTCTCCCCCTCCCCCTTGGCAGGCACAAGTCTGTTCTCCAAGTCCATGGGTTTGTTTCTTTTATGTAGATAGGTTCATTTGTGCTATATATTAGACTCCAGATATAAGTGATATCATATGGTATTTGTCTTTCTCTTTCTGACTTACTTTAATTAGTATGAGAGTCTCTAATTCCATCCATGTTGCTGTGAATGGCATTATTTGGTTCTTTTTTATGGCTGAGTAGTATTCTATTGTGTATATATACCACATCTTCTTGATCCACTCCTCTGTCGATGGACATTTAGGCTGTTTCCATGTCTTGGCTATTGTGAATAGTGTAGCAATGAACGTACGGGTGCATGTGTCTTTTTCAAGGAAAGTTTTGTCTGGATATATGCCCAAGAGTGGGATTGCTGGGTCATATGGTAGTTCTATATTTAGTTTTCTGAGATACCTCCATACTGCTTTCCATAGTGGTTGTACCAATTTACATTCCCACCAACAGTATAGGCGGGTACCCTTTTCTCCACATCCTCTCCAGCATTTGTTATTTGTAGACTTATTAGTGATGGCCATTCTGACCAGTGTGAGGTGGCACCTCATTGTAGTTTTGAATTGCATTTCTCCAATAATTAGTGATGTTGAGTATCAACACTTTAAATAGAGAGGAGAGAAGCCTGCTATTCTAATTATAGGCAGTAGCAGGACCCTGGAAGTCTTGGTTACTCATTCTTTATTATTTTTATTTTATTGAAGTATAGTTGATTTATGACACTGTGTTAGTTTCAGGTAAACGGCAAAATGTGTATGTGTGTGTGATTCTTTTCCAGATTCTTATCCGTTATAGGTTTATTATAAGATATTGAATATAGCTCCTTGTGTTATATAGTAAATCCTTGTTGTTTATCTATTTTATATATAATAGTGTATCCATTAATCCCATACTCCTCTAGTTTATACTCTCTCCTTTCCCCCTTTGTGTTACCTGTTCTTTAGATTGTCTTTATGATCTAAATGATTCTTTAGGTCGGAAATGTTAAAAGATTTTTTTTTTTTTTGGCTGTTGTCCTTTTTTTTTTTTTTTTGTCTTTTTGCCTTTTCTAGGGCCGCTCCCGCAGCATATGGAGGTTCCCATGCTAGGGGTCTAATCAGAGCTGTAGCCACCGGCCTACACCAAAGCCACAGCAACACAGGATCCAAGCTGTGTCTGCAGCCTACACCACAGCTCACGGCAATGCCGGATCCTTAACCCACTGAGCAAGGCCAGGGATCGAACCCACAACTTCATGGTTCCTAGTCAGATTCATTTCCACTGCACCATGATGGGAACTCCCAAATGATTTTCAAAGTAAGAATCACATTTATTATTTATTAAGTAGTATAATTACTGTGAATGAACAATCAGGAGAAGGGTATAATTGTGGTTATGACATTATCATTCAACTATCAAGTGCATCTGTTTCTGAACAAACATTCAGTGCCTCTGTTTAGACGATATGCTTATATCCTAAAGTTTCTCCTGCTGTCGAACATTCCTACTAAGTGGCAAGTTGTATTAGAGTAGTTTGCCCTCTTTTTTAAAAAAAACAATTTGTTGTGTCTTAAAGATCCTCTCATTTTTACAATCAGGTTTTTTTGTTTGTTTGTTTTTTTGTTTTTGGCCGAAACCACTGCATATGAAAGTTCCCAGGGGAGGGATCCAATCTGAGCTGCAGTTGTGATGTACACCATAGCTGCAGAAACACTGGATCCTTAACCCACTGCACCACAATGGGAACTCCTACAATTGGTTCCTTATAATCCTTTAAGTAAACTCAATTTCAGTATCTGAAGCATCTCAGCTCTTCTGAATGCAAGAGTAAGAGAGGTTTGATCTTCCAGTTTCCATAGGGAGACTCACCCTTCAGCTAGGGACTTGTAATTTCCTTGACAAGATTGGCTTGGTTCCTAACATACCCTGGATCTAGGAAGAAGCAGGCCAGACACTCAGGATTCCTTGACAGAGAAGAGGGTGCGAGTGTCCTCCCCAACAGGGAAAAAGTGAAAAAGGTAGGAGTTCCCTGGTGGCCTAGCAGTTTAAGGATCCAGCATTGTCACTGCCGTAGCTCGGGTCACTGCTGCAGTACGGGGTCAATCCATGGCCCGAGAAATTCTGCATGCTGCATAAACACCCAAAAAAAGTTTTAAAAAAGTAGAAAAGGGGATTTCCCATTGTGGCTCAGTGGTAATGAACCCAACTAGTAACCATGAGGATGCAGGTTGGATCCCTGGCCTCTCTCATCAGGTTAAGGATCTGCTGTGGTGTAGGTCACAGACATGGCTCAGATCTGGTGTTGCTGTGGCTGTGGTGTAGGCTGGAAGCTGCAGCTCCAATTCAATCCCTAGCCTGGGAACTTCCGTATGCCATGGGTGTGGCCCTAAAAAGTTGGAAAAAAAGCGGAAAAGGTAAAGTTGTAAAACTTTGTTTTTGTTGTTTCATATTATCTCAATTCTCTTTCCATGGGGCTTCGCAGCTCATCTCTAATGAGCTCTATTCCAACTGTTTTACAGATTATCTCCTCTGTGATGTTGGCTCCTAAGATGTTACTTCTCCCAGGAATATTTAGCCTCAGCGAAGCTCCTCCCAAAGAGTAGGTGTAGGATGAATGTACACTCTTTAAAATAGGAACGTCTTACTGCCAACTTCTTCACCTTCTGATAGGTCACTCTTCTTTCTCAATCTTGCCATCACCACTGGCCTCATTTTCACACAGAATCTGATACTTTGCATCCATTCAAGAGGGAAGGTATCTCATCCCAGACTAGGATGCACTCATGTAACTCAGATCACTGACTCTTGCCACACCACTAGGCTCAAGGACTTATATCAGAGCTTTTCCTGTGGAATCCACATAGAGAACAAAACCAGTACAGTGGTGAGTTCCAATGGCTAGTTTGTAAATCGCTGACATTTGTCTCTATATTACTGAGGGAATTTGAATGAAGCAGGTCCCCTGTTGTAAAGATCTAGGGCTCAGGCTATCAGAATCTCTACTTCTCCTCCCCTTTACCTCCTTACATGTGTGTTACTCTTATCCACAAACCATCCAACCCTGAGACATTTCCAGAGTCCACATCTTTGCTCACACAGCAAATCACAGTTGGGGACGAACCCTTTGTTAGCTTGGGACCTCTACAAAGCAGACTCTCATATGGCATTAGATATGCAAGAGGTTTATTGAGTTGGGTGCTCATGACGAATAAAGGGAAGGGCATAGTCAGATCACAGCGTGGGTCCAGCCCCTGTGAAAGAGAGAGGGAAGGAAAGAGGGTTGGACAGGTAGAATCTCAGATTGCAGCACAGTTCTAAGAATGTTTCAGCCAAGCAGGTAGGGAGTTCTGAAGCCCCAGTCTCCTGTCAGTGAGGGGAGTCCTCTGTCTCACTGCAAGGGGCCCACCTTAGTACTCTTGCCATGCTCAGCCACTGGCTGGGAACTGTCTGCTGGAAGCATGGCCTCGCCTCAAATGCCATGATGGATTCAGAGGGTTAGCATCTAGGGCCATCTGTCCATTATGCTCCCCAAAGCAAGAGACCTGAGTGGCACATTTTCATGGCTGCCACGAAACCTAATAATCACTGGGCTTTGGTTCATTGGAAAATCATCTCTGGCTGCTACTCTGCTAAGCACTGTAAGTAAACATCATGTCACCCATGTCAATGGCTCCCAGCACTTTGAATCAGGCATCTCTTTCATCAAATCCTGGTTAGTTCCCCTCCACCATTGCTAAAATCCATAGATCAATTTTTTTTGGTCATCTAAGCAAAAAATCCAAAGCTGCTTCTTTGCTGGGTCCATCTCTGTCTTGGCCAGTACTCAAGAGATATCTGTCCTCATTGCCTTTTATGACTCCAAGCTACTCTGTTTTCTTACTCTTTTCCTCTGTTTCCATATAACCTTTCCATAATGTGGCTCCTTCTCTGTTACCAGGCATTTCCAGGTTTTTCCAGTCCTGCATATAGCTTCACTCTATCTCACTTTGCATCCAGATTACTTTGCTAGCGTTATACACCTGCTGCCATTGGTTCAGGACAGTGCATTACAGTGTAGTACAGGGGTGTGTGTGCCAGAGGTGCCTGTAGGGCTTGTTAAAGCACAGATTTTTGGAGTTCCTGTTGTGGCTCCATGGTAATGAACCCAACTAGGATCCATGAGGAGGCGGGTTTGATCCCTGGCCTCACTCAGTGGGTTAAGGATCCAGTGTTGCTGTAAGCTGTGGTATAGGTCAGTGATATGGCTTAGGTCCCGCTTGGCTGTGGCTGTGGCATTGGTTGGCAACTGTAGCTCCAATTCAACCCCTAGCCTGGGAACTTCCATGTGCCATGGGTGCAGCCCTAAAAAGACAACAAACAAACAAAAAAACCAGAGTATTGGACCCCACCCCCAGAGTTTCTGATTCAGTAGGTCTGGGGTGGGAATCTAATCATTGGGTTGCTAACAAGCTCCCAAGTGATGTTGATGATACTGGTCCAGGAACCACACTTTGATAAGCGCTGTTATAAGCACTTAAAGGAGTGTGGGTTCCGAATCCAATCTGCCTGAGTGCAAAGCCTGGCTCTGGCTCTCAAGTTGTGCAACATTAAGCAATTTCTTAATCCTTCAGTTTCCTCATTTGTAAAATAGAGGTAATAATAGCGCCTACCTCTTAAGGTTGTGTTGAAGATCACATGATTTAATATATAAAGTTTTTAGTACATTGGTACATGCCTAGCACATAATAAATGCTATAAAGTGTTAGCTATTATTGTTTAATTGACCCCAAATGCTAAAGCCAGTAGGAATAATCTAGCCCATCCCTCACCAAATCTAAGTAAAAATTTGCATAATATCTTTACTTTTCTATACATAGTCCTTATTATTTTACTAAATGCTTTTCTTTCAGTTGGCCCATGGTTTGACCTGGCTAAATGTATTTAAAATAATATTAGAGGAGTTCCCATCGTGGCGCAGCAGAAACAAACCCAACTAGGAACCATGAGGTTGCGGGTTTGATCCCTGGCCTCTCTCAGTGGGTTAAGGATCCGGCGTTGCTGTGAGCTGTGGTGTAGGTTGCAGATGTGGCTCAGATCTGGTGTTGCCGTGGCTGTGACTGTGGCTGTGGCCGGCAGCTGTAGCTCTGATTAGTCCCCTAGCCTGGGAACTTAAATATGCCGTGGGTGCAGCCCTAAAAAGACAAAAGACAAAATAATAATAATAATATTAGCAATGTAAAACCATTGTCTTCCAAATTTAAGTTAGAATGTATACAAAAATATGAGAATAAAGTAGGTTTAGCCACGTTCCACCTCCAACCACTGGCACTTTGTGTATCCCTTTGAAAGAGGAATCATTGCACTCATAAGCTTTTTTTTTTGCTGCATCCACAGCATGTGGAAATTCTCAGGGCAGGGAATCAAACACACACCACAGCAGCAACCTGAGCCACTGCAGTGACAACAACCGATCTTTAATCCACTGTGCTACAAGAGAACCCCATGCCTTCTTTTTATTTTATTTTATTTTTAGGGCCACACATGCGACATGTAGAAGTTCCCAAGCTAGGGGTCGAATCGGAGCTGTAGCTTCTGGCATACACTGCAGCCACAGCAACACTAGATCCGAGCCGCTCTTCAACCTACACGACAGCTCATGGCAATGCCGGATCCTTAACCCACTGAGCAAGGCCAGGGATCGAACCCTCCTCCTCATGGATACTAGTCAGGTTTCTTACTGCTGAGCCACAGCAGGAACTCCCATGCCTTCCTCTTCTTTTTCTTCTTCTTCTTTTGCATTTGAGGGCTGTATCTGCAGCAGATGGAAGTTCCCAGGCTAGGGGTCGAATTGTAGCTGCTGCTGCCGGCCTACACCACAGTCACAGCAATACAGGATCCAAGCTGTGTCTGCTACCTACACCACAGCTCATGGCAATGCCGGTCCCCCGACTCACTGAACAAGGCCGGGGATCCAACCTGCATCCTCATGGATACTAGGATACTAGTCAGATTTGTTTCCACTGCACTCCCCATGCCTTCTTTTTAAATAAGGAAACTGAGATCTGAAGAAAGGGAGGTACTCATTTATGAGCACAGAAAATTGATGGTAGAGCTGAGACTCTGTGTCCTAATTCCTGGCTAGATTCTTATCTTTACTACCTCTTAGAAGAAATGCCCCACTATTCCCCTCCTCCTGCCTTAGGATGACTTTATAGGACCTATCTCTCTAATACTAAAGATGCCTAATTTCTATCAAGGCTTTGTCATTTAACCTGATTTTCTAGGTTCATGACAGCATCTGTTGTTATATCATAGGGGTTTTGGCCATGGTTGATCGTTGTCCTAAGAGCTTAGAGTTGGAAGGGAGGCCGAATGTGCTGGCTGCCAGGTAATTAGGAGGAAGTGTGAAAAATGAACATGGGCAAGAAAAAGAGTCAGGGCTTTTTAACAGGGTGAGGTTGGCAGGCCAGTGACAGAAGAGAACTGAAAAACAGATTCAGGGTACATACAGAACTTGGATCTTAACAAAGTTAGAGGAAAGAGGAGAAGAACAGGGAAAGAGGAGAAAAGAGACTCTGGATGTGGTGTTGTTTGATGGCCAGAGGCAGGCAAGGGAGAAGTCAATTTTGCTGATGAGTTTCAGTCCTTGCTCAAGTTCTTTCAACCCCCACGGGCATCTTGGCCCTCCCTTTGAGAAATGCTGCTTAACGGTTTCATGTGGAGCACGAACCCAGACTCTTTTGGATCACAGACCCTCTCCTTGGACCAATTTAAATCGCAGGCCATCAGAGCAGAACTTGGCATACAGCTCTCTTCAGGAAGTAGCCCCCCCCCCCCTTCTGAGGTGCCCTTCCTTTTTTCTTCTTGCCCGTGAGACTCAGAGTGGCTTGAGCAATTGGCAAAGCCAACACTGGGGATTCTTTGTAAGTACGCTCTCAAGAGGGATGGAGCCTTCTTAAGCTGTCCGACTTGGGGAAGGCGTCCCTGGCAGATCTAGGGAAGGGTTTATACAAAACTTGGTCAGGGTTGGCTTTTTCCCTGGGGCACCATTTTCCATTGTTGCTTTTTTCCTCACTGGAGTGAAGGAGTTCCGGATTTGCTGGGATAAGGTAAAATAAACAAAATGCTTAACCCCACTGGTGGTTTCTCCAACCTTAACTTCCTCTCTCCCCACCCATTCCCATCCTTCCTTCTCAGCCCCAGGATCCTGGCATATACCCACCTCTGACCCCTCTTCCATTCTGCGCAGTTCCCTAAGATAAGCCAAACTCATAGAGGTGAGTATGGCTACCACATTGGCTGAGACAAGATTGAGAGAAGTATGTGAGCTGGACATTCCTGCTCCAAATCAAAGTGCATTTAACATGTACAGTGAATTGATTTCACCTCTTTTCTTCCCTCGACAAGAACTAATCCTTCCCCTTGCATGTCAGCAAACCAAGGTGTCACATCCTTTGGGACTTGGAGTGTGCTAATTCAAACGAAATCATAAAAGTTCCCTGATGTCATCTACAACAGTTTAGGAGTGTTTTTGTTGAAACCCTATATCAGCCAGCTTAGGAAAGAGGATTATAGCCTGAAAATCATTTCTCTTAAATTAGGTGTGCCCATAGAATTACGGATATCCCACTGAAATGCTCCATAAAATCTTGATAAGCCAGAACTTTTGCTGCCGGGGATATTTGTGGTATTCCTCTTTTAGGAAGAATTGCCTATGATAGGAAAAAGATCTGAGCAGTCAGGGATAGAGCCTAGAAAAAAAAAAAAAGGAGCCTGCGGGTCGCATCCTGGGACCCCTATTCATGTAGTTCATGTGCTACACCTCCAACAAATACAGTCTCAGACAATGGAAAAATGATCTACTAGAGAATCTCTCAGAAGCCACCAAGTCCTCAGACAGCAAAGAAAGCTTTTCCATTATCTCCAGGTGACTCTATCTTATGAGAGAGGAAAGTTGTCTCTGACAATTTAGAAAGATTTGAATCCTGCTGTATAGCACAGAGAACTATACCCAATCACTTGTGATAGAACATGATAGAAGATAATATGAGAAAAAGAATAGATACAGATATATAGATATAAACTGGGTCACTTTGCTATATAACAGAAATTGACAGAATATCATAAATCAACTATAATAAAAAAAGAAAGAATTACATCATTAAGGGTTTTCCCCTTAGGCCTCAATGAGCCATTCTCTAACAGTCCCATCACATAAAATATTTGCTGTAATCTGTAATAAATGCCTTAATATATTAATGAGTTCTCTAAAAGATAGGGCCCACAGGAACCCGCACATCCTGGAATAAAATTCCCAAGAGCTGAGTAAGGTCTTGTGAATCAGACAGTGCCTTCTCAGGCTTGGGGAAGAAGTAGGGGTTCTAGTTCTGCCCCAGCCTGGCCTGGACTCCACAGGAATGGATGTATTTTCTGTTCATTCTTGGCTCCTGAGCATTTATATGCAAATCATTGAGCAGTCTCAGAACCTATGACAGGGTCCAAGATTCTCATTTCAACAAATATAACTGGGCCATGCGGCTAGGTTCTAGGAATACAAAGAAGAATTAAGACATAGACCTTTGCGGAGTTCCCGTTGTGGCTCAGTGGAAATGAACCCGACTAGTAATCATGAGGACACAGGTTTGATCCCTGACCTCGCTCAGTAGGTTAAGGATCTGGTGTTGCTGTGAGCTGTGGTGTAGGCCACAGTCATGGCTCATATCCTGAGTTGCTGGGGCTGTGGCATAGACCAGTCACTGTAGCTCTGATTTGACCCCTAGTCTGGGGAACTTCCATATGCCATGAGTGCAGCCCTAAAGTGAAAAAAAAAAAAAAAAAAAAAAAGACATAGACCTTGCCCTCGAGCACCTCACTACCTGGTGACAGAAGGAGGCCAAGAGATTAACAATCACAATTCAGAGAGTTAAACATTATTGTAGAGGTATGAACATAATGCAAAGTGAGCACTTTTTTTTTTTTGTCTTTTTTTTGCTATTTCTTTTTGGGCCGCTCCCGCGGCATATGGAGGTTCCCAGGCCAGGGGTCTATTGGAGCTGTAGCCCGGGGCCTATGCCAGAGCCACAGCAATGCCAGATCCGAGCCGCATCTGCAACCTACACCACAGCTCACGGCAACACCGGATCGTTAACCCACAGAGCAAGGGCAAGGACCGAACCCGCAACCTCATGGTTCCTAGTCAGATTCGTCAACCACTGCGCCACGACGGGAACTCCCAAAGTGAGCACTTTTTATCCTTTAACAGATAGTAGAAATAGCTGTAAGGATGATTATTTCCTTTGCTGATAACCACTTTGTTATTAAGGGCTAAGATCCAATTTATCTGAACTAGAAAAAAAAAACATAATCAATTCATTACTGTACATTATACTTGAACAGTGTAAAAATTCTTGCAAAAAGGAATATTTTGGCATGAGAATTCGCATTTGGGCCTTTATTTTCTATATAACATAACAGGAGTTCCCATTGTGTCTCAGCAGGTTAAGAACACAAGTAGTATCCATGAGGATGCAGGTTTGATCCCTCGCCTTGCCCAGTGGGTTAAGGATCTGGCATTGGCCCAAGCTGTGGTGTAGGTTGGAGATGTGGCTTGGATCTGGTGTTGCTGTGGTTGTGGTGTAGGCGTACAGCTGCAGCTCCAATTCGACCCCTAGCCTGGGAACTTCCATATGCAGCAAGTGCAGCCATTAAAAAAAGAAAAAAAAAACTATATAACATAACATTACTTTTGTATATCTAGCCCCTTCTATGATGTCAGCCAAATGAGGGCAGGGATTTTTGTCTATTTCATTCACTATTGTATCTGCAGAGCCTAGAACTATGCCAATAAATATATAATAAATATTTGTTGAACAGATGAGTAAATTAAATATAGATAATTAAAAATTATGATAAGTGCCATGAAAAAAAAATGAACATGTATGGTTAACGATCATAACAGGGGGTCTGATGTAGATCAAGGCATCATGATGGGTCTTTCTGAGCAAGAGACATTTGAGCAGGACTTGAAGAGTTAGCCAAGACTAGCGGGTTACCCTCCTGGCAACAGTCTACTCCCATTTGGCATAAAAAAGCCCCTATAAATATGAAGATATCTGGTTTTAAGTGACTCACATTTGCAGGCTACTCAGTTGACATGTTAAGGAATGGGTGTGAAGTGGCAATTTGTGTGTGTGTGTGTGTGTGTGTGTGTTGGGAGGGGTGGTTCTTATTGAAAATATTATCTGAGTCTCCCAGTTCTTCCTAAATCATTGGGTTTGAAGCTAAGGAAACAGAGTTCAGACCCAAGTTTTCCACTTGCCTCAGTCCCCATGTAGGATTCTGTATAGACTTAGCTCCCTGCCTTCAGCCTCTAGAAACTCCTCTGTGACCTCTTGGTAGCTGGCACCATGGTTCAGGAAGCTCTTCTTCCTTGGCTTGCTTGGCAAGAGACAGGTCTGCCATCTGGAGTCAGAAAAAAACAGCCTGCCAGCCACTGAACAGTTCAGCCTGGGCTCCGGACAATGAGAAACGGGCAATAGCCAATTCCTTGTCTGCAATTTGCTGATTATCACACCCCAGGGTGTGGGATTGTACAGCCAGGACAGCTTTGCTCTGCTTCTCATCAAGGCAGAATGAACACAGATCCTGACAGGTCAAATCTTCCCCTAGACCTCAGAGGTTGCTGTACAAAGGACCAGGCTTAATCTCTGGCCAAGTGTATAATTCATTTATCTGCACGGTCATGAATTCTGGGCTCTCGGGGCAGGAAGCGTGGGGCATTGTGACTGGTTCTACAGGCCCAGGGAGTCACTTAAGCCCTGATTGTATTGTGGAGGGAGGGATTTTGGAGACAAAGGCCTCTGTGCTCCAGAGATTGAGCAGACTGGAAAGGGAGCCTATGTACACAAAGGAATGGCACTGTAGGGAGAGGTTGACAGCCTTGTCATCAATGCCCATGAACTTCTCTAGATCATGTAAGTGATGATGAGGGGGCTGGAATTAATTATTTCATAGACTTTCACCAAGAGGAATCAAGATAGGTAAAGAGGTCATCTCAAGATATTTGCCTACTGCATATCTGCCACTTTGCGGTGGAGGGAAGTTTCAAACACCAAGGGCTATTTCATGGGCCCTCTTCTCAGGGAGTTGTTAGGGGGTCTTGATTTTTGCCTTCAGCTGTCAGAGCTCCTTTTCCACCACCCAGAAAACTCGAAGTAGAGATTCCCTGTTGTGGCTCAGCAGGTTAAGGACCCAACATCTCTGTGAAGATACAGGTTGGATCTCTGGCCTCATTCAGTGGGTTAGGGACCCTGTGTAGGTAGCCACAAGCTGTGGTGTAGGTCACAGAGGTGGCTTGGATCCTGTTTTGCCATGGCTGTGGCATAGGCCTCAGCTGCAGCTCCGAATCGACCCCTAGCCCAGGAACTTCTATATGCCGCAGGTGTGACCCTAAAAAGAAAAACAAACAACAACAACAAAAAAGATGAAGTGAAAAGCAGTGTTCTATCGAGAACAGAGACTTTAAAGCTAATTGGAAACTGTTTGGAAATTTACAGTCGCCTGGCTTGGCCAGCTGGCGCCATCTCTCTGACCCTTTGGACTTCCTGCTAAACAGAGATGAGAATAGGATGCAATTTTGTGTTCCTGGAGTTTCATTTGCACAGGTCACAGCCTGAGGGAGGTTGACCCATTGCAATAAATGTAGCCTCAAATTTAGTTATTTGGATTTTGAAGTATTTCAGGCTCCATGTCTCTCATGTCACTGCAATCTACATTGAACTGTGCAATGGAGGGCATTTTAATCATGAATTGTATGTTATATATACACTGCAGGCTCCAGAAAGGGAGGAGGTGGAGTGTCATGGAAGACAGAAAGCCCTGCAGAAAAATGCAAAGAACAGGGCTATAGTGCCCATTTTGACCTTGGACAGACACGCCCCCCTCTTTGCGTAGTGACGAATCTTGATGCCCCATTTTTTATTTTTCCTTTTCATTTTGGGGGTGTGATGTGAAAGACATGATGAAATGCCAAGCCCGATCTCCCTAACCAATTCTGTTAGTACCTACACTGATAATCATGCATAACTCCACTGAAGGGTCTCTGAGTGCAACCATTATCTGGGATGGGATCAGGCATTAAAACACATTATCAGTCATTAATACTTTACCCCCTCAAATACATTTATCAAATTATTTATCAAATTAGTCTCAGCAGAAAATTGGGACCCCTGGGGAAATGGATTGGCATTATAAAGCTCTCTAGGGTGACTGGACCGGTTTTTGCTTGCTCAGGCTTTTTACTCTTTGACATCTGGTTCGTAGACCATCAGCAAGTACTAAAGGTTCCCTGCTTTGTGTGAGTTCACTTATCTGCCAACCAATAGCTTTATCACTGGTAAAACCATCAGAGGACTCTATAGCCCAGTGCATTCCAAGCAGCTGATTGCTTTTTTCAGCAAGTTTGTTGTTGCTGTTGTTGCTGCAAGACCATATTAAGCACTAGTTCTAGCAGTGTGCTAGGTCCTGTAGAGGATATGGAAAAATTTTCATAGTCTTCCTTTAATGAGCTTGCTTTATGGTTGTTGGAGATAAATCAATAAAATCTGAGATATATACAGTTAAGACCATGTGCTAAGTGACATAATTAGTGTCCCAGATAAGAGTTTTGTAGTGATGTAGCAGATGGCTTTGTCAGGATGGGCTTCTTGATGGAGGTGAGACATTCCCTGGGGCCTTCAAAAATGCATATAATTTTAATAGAGAGAGAAGAAGGAAGGGGAGGTTTGCCCAAAGAGAATTACATGAACCAAGGAGGTCCAGAGGTGGGAGTGAGCTTATAAATGTACGTGGAGGGGATCACATAAAAGAGATAAGGATCAAAGAAACAGCTTCAGCCGAGAGAGTGAAGAGCAGAGGAGTCTTGATTTGATCATTTGAAGATACAACAGTATCATCAAAATCTTTGGCATTCCTGTTGTGGCTCAGCAGGTTAAGAACCTGACTTTGTCTCTCTGAGGATGTGGGTTAAAGATCCGGTGTTGCCGAAAGCTTTGGCATGGTTTGCAGGTGGGGCTCGGATCCAGTGTTGCTGGGGTGTAGGCTATGGTACTTCCATATGCTGCAGGTGCAGTCATTAAAAAACAAAAACACTAAACCTTTTTGATCATACACTCCTCTCAGAAAAATACATTAGCATACCCCCAATAAATGCATATTTATACAGGATGTACTTATACTAATGCACTCATACATTATAAAGCATAAACAACAATGATAAAGGATGATATAATAAAATTTTAGAAGTTCTAAGTTTCCTTCTCATACCCCAGAGAATCATCTTGTGTTTTCCCATGGGTGCCTGTGTCCCACTCTGGAGACCACTGCCTTCAAGCATCAGTTAACCACTTTGGAACCACAGAGGCCTTTAAGAATCTGATGAAAGCTATTTGTCCTCTTCTCTCCCCAGAAATCCATGCACAGATGCTTAAGTTTTTCATACAGTTAATTTCAAGAGGGATGAGGCAAGTGATGAACCCTCAGAAGTCCATTCTTGGACCCCAATTTAAGGACCCCTTCCCTGGGTGGAGAAAGGCACTGAAGGTTTTTAAGTTGTATCATGGCCTGTAGACTTTAATCTTTTCATTGAATTTGGTCATCATGCTTAAGATCAATTGGCTGTGGCCAGGGTGGCTTGAGGGAGGGCAGATGGTAGAAGCATGGAAACAATTTAATCGGTTATTTCAAAACCTCAGGCCTGAAGTACAAATGTAACAACGATGTAAAAGACAACAGATGCAAATGACATTTCAAAAGAAGTGTAGGCAGGTCTCAGTGAGCAATAGCAGATGAATGGGAGAGAGGGGACTCAATGACAACTCTGAGGCCTCAAGTTTGGGGTAGTGGAGGAAGGGCAGTGATTCTTGAAAACTGTCAGCTGGTTCAGATGACAGCCCAGCATCCCAACAGAAATGGTCTGAGGGGAATGAGAAATACGAGATTGGGAAAACAATCAAACAGGAAACACAGACTGGGGAGTTGCAGCATTGGGAGTTGAGTGGCTATGAGAACAGAATAGCAATAATGAACATGTATGTACCAGGCACTGTTCTAAGCACTTTGCATAAATCAACTCAGTTAATCCGTGTGACAGCCTCCACGAGGCAAAGCACTATTACTCTCTTCATTCCATTTTATAAATGGGAAACTGATGTAAAGCTGCTTGCCCCCCTCCCCAAGTTACACAGGCAGGAAGTATCAGTAAAGATTCAAACCCAAGCAGTCTCCAGAGTTTCTACCACTGAGCACTGTTCCATGCTGCCTCTCAAGCGTGAGGGGTGGGGGGGGTGAGTGATGGGAAGCTTCCCAAGGGAGATAAGATGAGGAAAGGACTAGCACCTATTGAGTATCACCCCCTCCCATGGATCAGGCATTATGCCAAGGCTCTAATAATCATAAAAAACAGCAACAGCAGCACAGTTAAAACCACCAAGAGCTTTTGACGTGCACGGTGCTATGCAAGCACTTTATGGGGCCTAATGAATATGTGTCATTTAAAAATCACTCAGCACCCAAACACCATTTCTAGTTGGAAAGAATCCCCCATTAGATGAGTCACCTCTCACCATGGAAGCCGAAGGAGACCAGATACTTTCCTTACCTATTCCTGGGTAGCAAAAGGTGTGGGCACAGGACCTATGCCAGGCCAATAGGCCACTTTTCCTGAAACTTTCCATCCAGAGCAACCGAAACGAAGATGATGAGACAGAATGCAACCACAGTGGTAGTTGGTGGCTGAGGCTGGGGAGCCCTGACCAGACTCTTCATGCTACCTAGGATCAAAGTCTTCGCCACCCTTCCATCTATTCTAGAAGTCTCTATATCACAGATTGTCAAACTACAAATCTGGCCAACTATTTTTTTTCCCAAATCAAGTTTTGCTGGCACACAGCCATGCCTATGCATTTACTTACTGTCTCTGGCTGCTTTGGGGCTACCGTGGCAGAGTTGAATAGTTGCAACACCAGATAGCCCATAAAGCATAAAACATTTCCTACCTGGCCTTTTACGGAAGGTTTTCCCTCTCCTGCTCTACATCCTCCCTGTAAATCCCTTTTTTGCTTACTATATGCAGACTTGATTCCCATTGCTTGCAGCCAAGAACTTTGATACAAATGGATTATCTCATCTAATCCTTAACAACTACCAAGACAAGTCAGTGCTATCATTAACCTCAACTGGAAGAGAACTAAGACACAGGGAGGCTATCTGCCCAGGATCACACAGATAATAGGTGCTAATAGGTGCTAGTAAGTGACACAGCTGAAATTCTGACCCAGTTCTATCTGACTCTTATCGTACATAAAAGAAAGGAAGAAAATGGAGATGGAGCAGTTAGTAGTTCCAGACCTCTTTTAAGAGAGCAAATGAAAGAAATTTCTTTCCCCCACTTTTTCCGAAGCACCAAAGTGATCAGTGCCATGGAAACAGAGCGGAGAAAAGAATAGAGATGGCGGCAGATTGGGTTTGACATGTTTATCTCCCTCTTGGCTGTTTCCATGCAGTCTATTAAAATGTTGGTTTGAGCCTCTGTTGAAAGGTTACACCGACCTCTCAATTCTTGCATCCTCTGCCAGCCTTGCACTTGCTGAGAAATCTAGAATACATTTGAGCTATAGCCGAGTACTATACTAGACTGTGCAGTTCGAATTCCCTCTTCAGGTCACTGGGACCTGTGCTGGGTCCAGGTGACAGGAGCTTAAGTACCATATTGTTTTCTCTGCTAACAACTGTGCCTCTCGAGGACAGAGTGTTGAGCCGCACCCTGCAGGCCTGTAAGCCCTATAGTTTTGCCCAGCCTTGAGACCAAAGAAAAAGCCTGGTGACAGTGACAGAGACATCAATGGTTTATTGGGTAGAGGCTCTTACAGGTCCTTGGCAAAGGGTCCTAGAGCAACACCCCCACTGCGTATGGTGTATGGCAGATGACAGGCAAGATGTGGCAACAATTTTCACTCCTCAGGGGAGAAGGAGGCTACCATTTAAAGGGGGATTGACGTCAGCTTGGCTCACTGGTTACCAGGGAAACCAGCAGCTGGGGCACAGCCTCAGGTTAACGACCATCGCTAGGGCAGATGTTTCCCTTTAATAAAATAGCAGGTGGAGTCGTTTGGGCCAAAGGATTAGAACAATCACTAGCTGGAGCAGGGGACAAGCTTGTTCATGTGAACAGGGTGTAGGTAAGGCAGGGACTGGTCGAGGAGAGGATGTACGAAGAGCAAAAGAACAGCCATCTTGAGTGGCCTGACCATACAGGGTGCAAGGCTCACTCAATAATACCACCTATATATTGAAATATGCCATCTGTGCCCTCTTTTGAGGGGTCTCACGTGCAGATGCCCACAAAAGCCAATTTCACAGGCAGCCCTCTGTGTGGCTAGAGCAGATGATCACTTTCGTCCTGAGCTCAGCGGTCTGGAGCTTTTGCTTTGCTAAATGCAGAAGACAATGGCCACTAAGCCACAGCTTTTCAGGGGTGGGTGGGAGAACATTCGGGCATACACAGCCTTTCAGTCTTACCCACGGGGCCTGGAGTCCCTTCCATGGGACTCCTGTGAATGCTTACAGTAACACGGCATTCCCTCTGCTCAGTGCACCATTTAATTAAGCTAATTAATGTCAAGTAAATATCTCACAGCAGCGAGCCTTCCGTTAGAAGAGTCTGAAGGTAGCGGCGATCCAAATGCAGGCTGGTGAAGGAAGTTTCTTGGACCAAGGCTTTTGGAGTGTTATTGGCCTGACCTGGTGGTGTATGCCCGAGCACGCGCGTGCACACCCACACCCACCCACACACACACATTCTGTTCTGTAAAAACAATCTTCTTTTAAGCCAATTGCAAAAGTTTGTGAAAGTTTCTTTACTGCCTTCTCAACATGTTCTGATGGAGTGATTTTACCCCCAGCAAACTTCTCTCCCTCACAGTTAAAAAATAAAGCCCTACTTTTGCCATATAGGTTGGGAGAAACTTTGTGAGCATCCTCTATTTTGTAGCATGTGATGGTCTTTTTTTTTTTTTTTTTAACCTCTCTGCTAATATGGCCAAGGACCACCCCAAATGGTGTCTGAAAACATACATCACACTGTTGTGGGTTAAAACCCAGCTCTGGGGCTGTCTGAGCTGGCTCTTTTGAGGGTGCATGCTGGAGCTAGCTAGCACAAGAGTGAACCCGGGGAAGCCCATTGGGAACTTTCTTATTTCTCGATTATCTGCATGTGGGAAAGGAATGTTGGTTAGGACAGTTGAACCAGCTGCAGTTGACACATCCCAACCACTTCAGCACACTCAATGACACAATCTAATCACCATGCTCAGATCATATTCACTTAGTACTGAATCTTTTTGCAAAGCACTGTCTCATTGAAGAGTCTCCTTAAACCCTCAACAGTCCAATGCAAGTTCCATGATTACGGGCTGCCCTGTAGACCAAGTGGCAGACAGCTCTTCCATCCAGGTAGGTCAGGTGCTGCGGCATGTGTTTCCAGGTGAGATCACCGGGCAGCTCAAACAGTAGCAGAGCTTAAGCAAACTGAGCTCACAGTTGCATGTTGTTATGACCAGGGGCCAACAATGCACGGTAGATGACCAACAAGAGACTTTGAGTCTCTCCCCCCTTTGATTTTGCTGTAAAATTCTTTCAAATTAAATCTTTTCAGACCAAACTGAGTGTCAATGCTAAGGACTATAACTCTGAGAATGTTGCTTAAAAGCAAACACTGAATAATGCGTTGTGGCAATGGAGCCTTGTTTGGTGTAATCGGAGAAGAGCTTTTGATAGCTGGCCTTTCATTCTCCTGAGAAGGAAGCAAAAAAAAAATGTTGATGAACATATCTGAAGAGCCCATTCTTCACAGAACTTCCCATGTGCCGCTCAGACAAGGGGATCGTATGTCTCAGTTTAAGTCCACAAGCAGAAAATACAGAGCATAGCATTGTCCCCAGCCTTTGTCCTGAAGAGAACAAAAAGAGAAAATATGACAGCTGTCATTTCATTAAATGTCACACAAGCTGCCCCGACTTTGGGGGAGGGCGTGCATGTCTTTGCTGGATAGGACCAAGTTGTTTGAGCAGGAAGGGGCCTCGTGTCTATCTTGTTAGTGAAGCGGTGCTGTAGGTTGATGTTTCTCCCAACACATGCAGTAGCTTTTGTGTTCATACAGATGCAAGGGTGGTACAGATTTGACATTGCAGTCACTTCAACTGCTATTTAAAACAGAGGTTCTCCCCAAAAAAAAAAAAAAAAAAAAAAAAAAAAAAGCAGGAGCTCTCAGCCTTGGCTGCACATTAGAATCACGTGGGGAACTTTTCCAATTCCCAGTGCCCAGGCCATACCCTGTCTTAGCTTGAGCTATCCTAATAAAATATCATAGACTGGGTGGCTTTAACAACAGAAATGTATTTGATTACAGATGTGGAGGCTGGAATCCAAGTTCAGGGTGCCAGCTTGGTTGGGTTTTGGTGAGCGCTCTCATCTTGCCTTGCAGTCGGCCGTCTTCTCACTGTGCCTTTACATGGCAGAGCAAGAACTCTTGCTGTCTCCTCTTCTTATAAGGGCACCAGTTCTTTCTGATCAGGGCTCCACCCTTACAACCTCTTTAACCATAATCGCCTCCTTAAGACTCTTTCTCTGATATAGTCATGGGGTGGTGTAGGCTTCAATAAATGTATTTCAGGGGCACACAAATCAGCCCATCGGCTAGCCGAAATGAATTAATTAGATCAGACTCCGGGAATGAGACCAGACACCAGCAGTTTTTAAGGCTCTCCAGGTGACCCCAATATGCAGCCAAGCCAAGAACCACTAATTTAGAGCCTTGCTAACTCAAACTGCAGCCCCCAGATCAGCAGCATCAACATCACCTGGGAGCTCGTTAGAAAAGCAGTATCTTGGGTCTCACCTCTGACCTCCGGAACCGGAACTTGGATGTTAATAGCCTCCCCAGGTAATCCATATGCACACTACGTTTTGAGAAGCGCTGATTGAGAGCATCTAACATGTTTCTAGTCTAGAGAATTTTTTTCCTTCCTTATGTAGTCAAATTCTTGCAACAATAGCTATGTGAGCCCTTTACAAACTATAAGATTATCTCCAATTCCAGGTGCTTGACTGTGCGGTCTTCAGACAATTGCTGGATGGGAGACAGTCTGAGGTGGTGTTCTGGGGTCTGATCCCTTAGGGGTCATGCCCCTGGTTGGGTAACTGCCACCAATGTGAATGAAGTGACTGGTTCTCTTCTGAAAACGGGGGTGCAGTCTCTTCTTCCTGATGATCTATTTGCTTTTGGGTCTGTTTCCCAGAATTATCCTCTCTTAAAACCAATTGCAGCTTCTTTGTCTGGCTATGAATTGCACACAAATGGCGTACTTAGCATATTATCACCCACATTTTTGTTTATTAAAGGGACTTACCATTAACCCAATCTAGATGTTTCCTATATGTACGGCTTATACTTAGCTGTTTCCATGGTTTCCATATAAATCAACCTCTTTGCCTGGTCTTGTTACAGCATAGCTGTTAATTGCATGGTGGTAAGTGGTTTTCTTTAGCGCCAGCTACTCTGGGCTATGGGTTTTCTTTGTTGCTGTGAAAATGCATTTTACTAGTTTCAGTTGGGGAAGGTGAAAAAATTCTAGAGATGGATGGTCATGATGTTTGCACAGGAATGTGATTAGACTTAATGCCACAGAACTGTACCCTTAAAATTGATTGCCATGGTAAATTTTATCTCCTGCATTTTATTTTACCACAATTTAAAAAAATAATATATTTTACTTAATGCAGTGATGTGTCCTGGTTTGGATCCTGGAACAGAAAAAAGGCATTAGGATAAAAACTGATGAAATTTGAAAGAAGTACGGAGTTCTGTTAATAGTCTTGTACCAATGTCAATTTCTTGGTTTTGATAAATGTATAGTAGTTATATAAGGTCTTATCATTAAGAGACACCAGGTCATGGGGGTGTGGAGTATATGAAAACTCTCTGCTACCCTTGCAACTTCTCCATAAATCTAAGATTGTTCTAAAACAGAAAGTTTATTGAGTTTTCTTGTGGTGCAGCAGGTTAAGGACCTGGTATTGCCACTGCAGCAGCTTGGATCACTATTGTGGTGTGGGCTCCTTCCCTGGCTTGGGAACTTCCCCATGCCACAGGTGCGGCCAAAAAAAAAAAAAAAATAGCAGTTTAATACTAACAATGAATTATCAAAATAAAAGTGTGGCTGTGGTGTCTCTGGAGTGTTGGGACACAGGTTTGATCCCCGGCCCAGCACAGTAGGTCAGGGATCTGGGGTTGCTGGAGCTGTGGCATTGGTCACAACTGTGGCTCAGATCTGATCTCTGGCCCAGGAAATCTATATGCCACCAAGTGGCCAAAAAAGAAAACAAACAACAAAAAAAGCTAAAAAAGTGATTCTAGGGAGTTCTTGTTGTGGCACAGTGGAAACAATCTGACTAGTATCCATGAGGATGTGGGTTCAATCCCTGGCCTTGCTCAGTGGGTGGGGGATCTGGTGTTGCCATGAGCTGTGGCGTAGGCAGGCAGCTATAGCTCCAATTTGACCCCTAGCCTGAGAACTTCCATATGCTTCATGTGTGGCCCTAAAGAGCAAAAAAGAAAAAGGCGATTCTTGTCTGACCCATCATTTTGGGAAGGATATAGGAAAGACCAGTAGAAAAATCTGACAGATAACAAAAGCTAGAAGACTTTTCTTCTGCAAAGCTTCCAGGTCGAGCCCATTAGAAATGATGGCGGTTGTAGTGCAAGGGAGCACCCCTCACCATGATACAGTTCTCGGTAAATAATTTAGTCAGAGAGTGCTTTTCCTTCCTGACTCTTAAGCTGTAGAAAGTCAATCACATGTATGTATCTCATGGTGGATCTTTTTTTTTTAATTGAAATGTAGTTTATTTACAACATTGTGTTAAGTTTCTGCTGTTCAGTTAAGTGACTGAGTTATACATACATATATTCTTTTTCATATTTTTTCCATTTATGGTTTGTCACAGGCTATTGAATATAACAACCTGTGCTATACAGTAGGACCTTGTGGTTTATCCATTCAATGTGTAAGAGTTTGCATCTGCTCACTCCGAACTCCCAATCCATCCCTTCCCCACCCCACTCTCCCTTGGCAACCACAAGTCTGTTCTCTGTGCCTCACAGTGGATCTTAATCACGCTATTTGCTGAATGTCAGTTTAGCATAGGCGTTAAGAGTGTGGAAGCTTGAACTTGAATAGCGCTTCTCCCACTTTCCAACTATATGACTAGGCGTTGTTATATAACCTCTCTTTCCCTCATTTTCTTTTATACGAAGTGGGGATGATAATAGTACCTCCTTCATAAGACTTTTCTGAGGAGTAAATGAGACCATTCTTATGAGGTGCTTAGCACAGGCCTGGCATACAGTGAATACTGGCTGTTATTATTTATGTGCAGATACTATATTGGGTTCTAGATGCATTTAGGTTACATGCAAACCTCCTGTAACATCTCATTTTTATTTTTACAACTTTTAAACGATATATAGACAACAATGAACTTTTGAATTACTTATACACAAAGTGCCCAAATCATAAGTGTACAGCACAAAGAATTTTTACAAAGTTAACACACCCATGTAATCAACAACCAGATCAAAATACAAAACACCATCATCACTCCAGAAGTCACCCATATGTCCCCCCTCCCAGGTATTACCCACCACAATTACTCATTTGTTTTTGTTTCTGTTCAGTTTAAGAGATTCTTCCCCTGCAATATTTCATTATTTAATATAATTTGAGGGTAGGCAAAATACTACCACGTTCCTTCCCTCTCTTTCTTCCAAGATCGAATTTGAAGTAACATGATTGCTCATTTTTATTTTTTTTTTTTTTGTCTTTTTAGGGCCGCACCCGTAGCATATGGAGGTTCTCAGGCTAGGGGTCAAATCAGAGCTGTAGCCACTGGCCTATGCCAGATTCAAGACAGGTCTGCGACCTACACCACAGTTCATGGCAGTGCCAGATCCTTAACCCATTGAGCGAGGCCAGGGATCAAACCTGTGTCCTCATGGATGCTAGTCAGATTCATTCCCATTAAGCCTTAATGGGACTCCATGGTTGCTTATTTTTAAATGAGAATTGTGGCCTTTTTATCAGAAAATTACTTGGCTGGTAATTTCCAAAACAATCTGAAGTACTTCACGGACCCCTCAATTCAGTTCAACTACTCGTAAGTGAGCACCTACTCTGGCAAAACATGGTAGTGGAGGGAATGGTAAAGCAAAGGGCCATCTTTAGATGCTCTGAGCCCAGTTAGGGAAATGGGTCCTTAGAAAGGGAATACTAGTTCAACGCACACTCTGAACATACAATAGAGATGCAAAGTTCTATGGAAAACTAACCTCCACAGTACAAAAAAAAAAAAAAAAAAAAAGAAAAAAAGAAAGAAAAGAAAATCTGTAATATCTCTTTGTTAGTAACTCACCTAACAAAAAGTATATCAGACATTTTCCAGATACAATTTTTGAATTCTATTAATAAACATAAATGATCTGAATAAATGGTGGGATATACCATGTTGGCAGATGAGAATGACTTATTGTAAAGATGTCAGGTTTTCCCAAGTCTGTCATTCAATGCCATTCAATTTTTCCCAGATCTCTCACTTCTATGCCATTCTAATTAAAACACGAGCAGGAGGAGTTCCTGTTGTGGTGCAGCGGGAATGAATCCAACTAGTTACCATGAGGTTGAGGGTTTGATCCCTGGCCTCACTCAGTGGGTCTGGGATCTAGCATTGCCGTGAGCTGTGGTATAGGTCACAGAACGTGGCTCAAATTCTACATTGCTGTGGTGGTGGTGTAGGCCAGCAACTGTAGCTCCAATATCAACCCCTAGCCTGAGAACCTCCATATGCTGCAGGTGTGGCCCTAAAAAGCAAAAATAAAATAAAATACCAGCAGGATATTTTAAGGAACTTGAAAAGTTATTCTTAATTATATATAGAAGAATAAATATTTATGAATATCTAAGTCAGTTTTGAAAATGAACAGATGAGAGACTTGCCCTTCTACAGTTTGAAACATGCTTCAATAAACTGTGGGACTGGCATAGTAAAGGCAAATAAACCATAGAAATAGAACACAGAGCACAGAAAACAGATGAAAATAAGTATAGTGCAATTTCACAGCAAGAGAAGGATGGATTGTTGGGAATTGAAAGTAGATCACCATTGACAAAAATTCTCAATCAAGGTGTCACACTGAAAGCCACAAATGGATTACAGGGGTGTGGAGTTCTTGATCCCCTTGACCATTAGGATGGCCAGGCAGGACCTAACGTGGCCAGAGCTTCAGTGGCCTCCACCTCTGGCCATGAGCAGCCCCATCATTTACTACATTATGCCAAGCACGTGCTGTCTTTGTCTCTCTATGCCATGACATGGAAAAGATTGAGGAGCACTGCTCTGTGGAGAAAAATCAAATTGCACCACTACTGCCCATCACATACCAAGGTGACTTCCAGGTGGAGTAAAAGCCCACATATGAAAAGTAAAGCTATACTTGTAGAATTTCTTTATAATTCGAAATGGTGTATGGTGTAGGCCTTCCTATGTAAGACCCCTAAATCCAAAATATAAGGTTAAAAAGTCATGAATTTACTACCTCAAACCTATAAGAGTTTCAGTTCAATGAAGGACAACGTAGACAAAGTTAACAGACAGATGATAGACTTGAAAATACTTGTAGTGTCTAAAACTGACAAGGCATTGGGGAATTCCAGTCATGGCTCAGCAGAAACAAATCTGACTAGGATCCATGAGGACACAAGTTTGATCCCTGGCCTCGCTCAGTGGGTTAAGGATCTGGCATTGCCATGAGCTATAGTGTAGGTCACAGACATGGCTCAGATCCTTTGTTTCTTTGGCTGTGGCGTAGGCCAGTGGCTATAGCTTAGATTAGACCCCTAGCCTGGGAACCTCCATATGCTGTGGATGTGGCTCTAAAAAGAGCAAAAAAAATTTTTTTTTAACTGACAAAGCATTGATATCTACAATGTCCAAGAGACTCTGGTAACTTAAAAAGAAAAAGGCAGAGATTAAGATGGTGGAATAGAAGGACTGGAGCTCACCTTCTCTCATAAAAACAACAAAATTACAATCAAATGGTGAGCAACCAATCAAATGGACTGGAAACTTTCAAAAAGATATCCTACTCCAGAAGACAAAGAGGAGGCCACATCAAAAGGTAGGAGGGGTGATTATGCAATATAAGCAATCCCATACCTGCCAGGGGAAGCCCACAGACTGGAAAGTAACTGTATGACAGAGGCTCACCTAAAAGAGTGAGAGTTCTGAGCCCGACGTCAGGTCCCCACACCTGGGGATCTGGCAACGGGAGAAAGAGCCCCTGGAGTATCTGGCACTGAAGGGCAGTGGGGCTTGTGTGCAGGAGCTCCACAGGACTGGCAGAAACAGACCCATGCTTGAAAAGTGCACACAGGCTTTCATGTGCACTGGGTCCCAGGGCAAAGCAGAGGCTCCATAGGAATCTGGCTCAGACTTGACTGCAGTTCTTGGAGGATCTCCTGGGAAAACAGGGGGTGACTGTGCTCATTGTAGGGGAAAGACATTGGAGGAAAAGCTCTCAGGAATATTCATCAGCGTGTGGTCCTTTAGAGGTGGCCATTTTGGGAAAATCTGAGAAGTGCTGAGAAGCCCTAGACCAAACAATAATCCAGGTGGGATCACAGCCCCACCCATCAGTATTCAGGCTGCCTAAAGACTCCCAGACACACAGCCTCTAATCTCCACCAGAGGGATAGGAATCAGCCCCACCTACCAGTGAGCAGGCACCAGTCCCTCCCATCAGGAAAACTACAGCAAGCCCCCATACACCAACTTCAGCCACAAGGGGGGGGCAGACATCAGAAGTAAGAGAGTCTACAACTCTATTGTCTGTGAAAAGGAGACCACACCAAAAACCTGTAAAAATGAAAAGGCAGAGAACTACAACTCAGATAAGGGAGCAAGAAAAAGCTCCAGAAAAACAGCTCAGTGATCTGGAGATTATCAGCCTCCAGGAAAAAGACTTTAGACTGATGATGCTGAAGATGATGCAAAACATTGGAAATAAACTGGAAGCAAAGATTGATAATTTACAGCAAACACTGAGCAAAGAAATACAAGATTTAAAACTTAAGCAAGCAGAGATGCAAAATACAATAACTGAAATAATTCATTAGAAGCAGCCAACAGCAGAATACAGGAGGCAGAAGAACGAATAAGTGAAGTGGAGGACAGACTAGTGGAAATCACAGATGCAAAACAGAAAAGAGTAAAAAGATTGAAAAGAAATGGACATAGTCTAAGAGAACTCAGGGACAATGTTAAATGCACCAACATCCATATTACAGGGGTGCCAGAAGGAGAAAGCAAGAAAAGGACAGAAAAAATATTCAAAGAGATAATAGCCAAAAACTTCCCTAATATGGGAAATGAACCACTCACTCAAATCCAGGAAGCACAGCAAGTACCACATAAAATAAACCCAAGGAGGAACATCCCGAGACATACGTTAATTAAAACTGACCAAAATTAAAGACAGAGAAAATATTGAAAGCAACTAGGGAAAAGAAACAAATAACATACAAGGGAACCCCAGTAAGGTTATCAACAGATTTTTCAGCAGAAACCTACAGGCCAGAAGGGAGTGGCATGATATACTTAATGTGATGAAAGGAAAAAAACCTCCAACCAAGATGACTTTATCCAGCAAGGCTTTCATTCAGATTTAAAGGAGAAATAAAAAGCTTTACAGATAGGAAAAGCTAAGAAAATTCAGCAACACTAAACCAACTTTACAAAAAATACTAAAGGAACTTCTCTAGGCAGAAAAGAAAAGGCCACAACTAGAAACAAAAATATCACAAATGACAAGGCTCACCAGTAAAGGCAGATATACAGTAAAGGTAGGAAATCATACATGCAAAAATATGCTACAAAAATCAGAAATCGTGAGGAGAGGAGGGTACAAATTCAGGACACTGGAGATGCACTTGCAGTTAAGACACCAACAACTTAAAGCAATCATTTGTGTGTGTGTGTGTATATATATATACACACACATATACGAAGAAATCAAAGAGGAAATTTAAAAATACCTAGAAGCAAATGACAAGAAAGATGCAATACTCCAAAACCTATGGGATTCAGCAAAAGCAGTTCTAAGAGGCAAGTTTATAGCAATACAGCCCTACCTCAGAAAACAAGAAAAAGCTCAAATAAGCAACCTAACTTTACATCTAAAGCAGCTAGAGAGAGAAGAACAGGCAAGACCTAAAGTTAGCAGAAGGAAAGAAATCATAAAGATCAGAGCAGAAATCAATGAAATAGAAACAACAAAAAAAAAATAGAAAACATCAATGTAACTAAAGGCTTGCCCTTTGAAAAGATTAACAAAATTGATAAACCCTTAGCTAGGCTTATCAAGAAAAAAAGAGAGAGGACTCAAATCAATGAAATTAGAAATGAAAAAGGAGAAGTTACAATAGACATCACAGAAACATAAAAGATCAAAAGAGACTACTACATGCAACTATATGCCAATAAAACAGGAAACCTAGAAGAAATGGACAAATTCTTAGAAAAGTACAATCTTCCAAGACTAAACCAAGACAAAATAGAAAAGATGAATGGACCAGTCACAAGTACTAAAATTGAAACTGTGATTAAAATACTTCCAACAAACAAAAGTCCAGGACCAGATGGCTTCGCAGGTGAATTCTATCAAATATTTAGAGAAGAGCTACCACCTACTATTCCAAAAAATTTCAGAGGAAGGAACACTCCCAAACTCATTCTATGAGGCCACCATCACCCTGATACCAAAACCAGACAAAGATACCACAAAAAAAGAAAATTACAGGCCAATTTCACTGATGAACATCATTGCAAAAATCCTCAACAAAATACTAGCAAACTGCATCCAACAATACATTAAAAGGATTGTACATCATGATCAAGTGGGATTTATCCCAGGGATGCAAGGGTTCTTTGATATCTGCAAATCCATCAGTGTGATACACCACATTAACAAACTGAAGAATAAAAACCATATGATCCTCTCAATAGATGCAGAAAAAGCCTTTGACAAAATCCAATACCCATTTCTGATAAAAACCCTTCAGAAAGTGGGCATAGAGGGAACCTACCTCAACATATATGACAAACCCACAGCTAACATCATTCTCAATGGTGAAAAGCTGAAAGAATTCGCACTGAGATCAGGAACAAGAAAAGGACATCTGCTCTCACCACTTCTATTCAACATAGTTTTGGAAGTCCTAGCCACAGCAATCAGAGAAGAAAAAGAAATAAAAGGAATTCATATTGGAAAGGAAGAAGCAAAACTAACACTATTTGCAGATGACATGGTACTATACCTAGAAAATCCTAAAGTTGAAACAAGAAAACTGTTAGAGGTTATCTATGAATTTGGCAAAGTCGCAGGATACAAAATTAATACACAGAAATCTACTGCATTTCTATGTACTAACAACGAAAGACCAGAAAGAGAAATTAGGGAAACAATCCCATTTACCATTGCATCAAAAAGAATAAAATACTTAGGAATAAACCTCCCTAAAGAGACTAAAGACATGTATGCTGAAAACTATGACACTAATGAAAGAAATCAAAGATGCCACAAACGGAAAGATAATAACGTGCTCTTGTATTGGCAGAATCAATATTATCAAAATCACTCTACTACCCAAGGCAATCTACAGATTCAATACAATCCCTGTCAAATTACCAAGGACATTTTTCACAGAGCTAGAACAAAGTATTTTAAGTTTGTTTGGAAGCACAAAAGACCATAACAGCCAAAGCCATCCTGAGAAAGAAAAATGGAGCTGGAGGAATCAGGCTTCCTGACTTCAGACTATACTACAAAGCTACAGTCATCAAAACCATATGGAACTGGCACAAAGAGAAATATAGATCAGTGGAACAGGATAGAAAGCCCAGAATTCAACCCACGCACCTACAGTCAATTAATCTATGACCATGGAGGCAAGAATATACAATGGAGAAAAGACATCCTGTTCAATAAGTGGTGCTGGGAACACTGGACAGCCACATATAAAAGAATAAAATTAGAGCACTTCCTTACACCATACACAAAAATAAACTCAAAATGGATTAAAGACCTAAATATAAGACCAGATACTATAAAACTCTTAGAGGAAAACATAGGCCAAGCACTCTCTGACCTAAACCAAAGCAACATCTTCTCAGATCCACCTCTTAGAGTAATGACAATAAAAACAAAAATAAACAAATGGGACCTAATCAACTTAAAAGTTTCTGCACAGCAAAGGAAACCCTAAACAAAACGAAAAGACAACCCACAGAATGGGAGAAAATATTTGCCAATGAAGTGACTGACAAGGGATTAATCTCCAAAATTTATATACACCTTCTATAGCTCCATACCAAAAAAACCCTACAAACAACCCCATCAAAAAATGGGCAGAAGATCTAAACAGACAATTCTCTGAAGAAGACATACAGATGGCCAAAAAACACGTGAAAAGATGTTCAACATCACTCATTATTAGAGAAATGCAAATCAAAACCACCATGAGGTACCACCTTACACCGGCCAGACTGGCCATTATCAAAAAGTGTACAAACAATAAGTGCTGGAGAGGGTGTGGTGAAAAGGGAACCCTATTACACTGTTGGTGGGAATGTAATTTGGTGCAACCACTGTGGAAAATATTATGGACATTCCTGAGAAAACTAAAAATAGAACCACCATTTGATCTAGCAATCCCACTCCTGGGCATCTATCCAGAGAAAACCATGACTTGAAAAGATACATGTACTCCAATGTTCATTGCAGCACTCTATATAATAGCCAAGACATGGAAACAACCTAAATGTCCATCAATAATGAAGTGGATCAAGAAGATGTGGTACATATACACAATGGAATATTACCCAGCCATTAAAATGAAAGAAATACTGGCATTTTTAGCAACATGGATGGACCTAGAAATTATCATGCTAAGTGAAGTCAGTCAGACGGTGAGACACCAACCTCATATGCTATCACTTCATGTGGAATCTAAAGAAAGGTCACGGAGTTCCTGTCGTGGCTCAGCGGTTAATGAACCCAACTAGCATCCATGAGGACTCGGGTTCAATCCCTGGGCCTCAGTGGGTTAATGATCCAGCATTGCTGTGAGCTGTGGTGTAGGTCGCAGACTCTGCTCCAATCCCACGTTGCTGTGACTCCATCTCCGATTGGACCCCTAGCCTGGGAACCTCCATATGCCGCAGGTATGGCCCTAAAAAGACAATAAAAAATAATAATAATAAAAATAAAACAAAATAAAATAGAACACAATGAACTTTGCAGAACAGGTACTGACTCACAGACTTTGAAAAACCTACGGTTTCCAAATGAGACAGGTTGGGGGGTGGGGAGATGCACTGGGGGTTTGGGATGGAAATGCTATAAAATTGGGTTGTGATGATCATCGTACAACTATAAATGTAATAAAATTCATTGAGTGATAAAAAAGAATTAAAGGTTATTACCCACAGATCTTTAAAAAAAAGGCAGAAAACACAATAGAGAAGATAAGCAAAGTTCATTCACAGAATGGACACCTCACAGCAGGGAAAACTGGGCTGGCTGATAAGCCTATGAAGAGATAATCGATCTTACTCAGTATTCAGAGAAATGCAAATGAAAATAAGCATGAGATACCAAATGGTACCCCTCCAATTGACAAGAATTTCAAAGTCATGGAGTTCCCTGGTGGCCTAGAGGTTAAGGATCCAGCTTTATCACTGCCATGGCGCAGATTTAATCCCTGGCCCAGGAACGTTTGTGTGCTATGAGCATGGCCCAAAAAAATAAAGTCAGATAATACCAAGTGTTTGTGAGCATGTGGGGAAAAGGAATTCCCGTGTTGCAGTGGCAATGTAAACTGGAATAGCTTTTTGAAGGGCAATATGATGGTACTTTTGAGGGGGCATCTTTTTAGGCCCTCACCCCCGGCGTATGGAGGGTCCCAGGCTAGGGGTTGAATCAGAGCTCTAGCCACTGGCCTGCACCACAGCCACAGGAACGTGGGATCCGAGCTGTGTCTGTGACCTACACCATGGCTCATGGCAACTCTGGATCCTTAACCCACTGAGGGAGGCCAGGGATCGAACCTGCATCCTCATGGATACAAGCCAGATTTGTTTCTGATGAGCCACAACAGAAACTCCCTGATGGGACTTCTAGATGGTAACTATATATATATTCTTACCACCCAGAAACCTCACTCCTGAGAATATACTGGGGAACCTCTCCATGGTTCTAAAATGAAATGCTGGAGTTCCCGTCATGGCTCAGTGGTTAACAAACCTAACTAATACCCATGAGGACGCAGGTTCAATCCCTGGCCTCATTCATTGGTTAAGGATACGGCATTGCCGTGAGCTGTGTGTAGGTCGCAGATGCAGCTCGGATCCCGCACTGCTGTGGCTGCTGTACTCTGCAAACCAACAAGGATTAGAAGCAGTAAAGCAGTTGTGCAAATACCAACAGAGATCTTGAAAACATTCTCATGGAAGAGTGAGAAATAGAGTGAGATCTATGTAGCCCAGTGACATTTGCATCAGTTGCACGCATACATACCGAAAACAGGAGAAATAGATGTGGATGAAGGTGGTGTGCGTGTGGATGCAGGTGTAGATATAGCTAGATATCTTGGACTGACATCGAATACATTAAAGTTCCTGTGAGGGGGACAATAATGAGAGTAGAGATTTGGATGAAAGAAAATTTTAAAATAGAAGGATGGGCCTTATGGACTTTTGCCACGAACTGAGGGGTGTGATTAATCCAGCTCTCTATAGTTGAATTCTAAAACAAACAAACAAACACAGTTTCCATTGTGGCTCAGCAGTAATGAACCCTACTAGTATCCATGAGGATGAGGGTTCGATCTCTGGCCTTGCTCGGTGGGTTGGGGATCTAGTGTTGCCGTGAGCTTTGATGTAGGTCAGCAGCTGCAGCTCCAGTTCAATCCCTAGTCTAGAAACTTCCGTATGCCGCAGGTGCGGCCCCGAAAATGCAAAAAAGAACCCAAACAAACAAAAATTAAGTATTAGGAGAGTGGAGACATTAACTCTAACCAGGGAAATGTGAGAGGTCTTTTTGGAAGAGGGGTCAGATTTGAGTTGAGCGTTTGAAGGATGATTAGAACCTTGATAGAGAGTTCTGGAAGAGAAGGGTGTTTGAGGCAAGGAAACCACTTGGTTGGAAGCCCAGTGGTGAGAGAGTACAGAATGGATTTAAGTATCAGCAAGGGGACTGTTATGCTTGGAGTCTAAGGCATGTAAGGGTCTTTAGTGGGAAAATCAGCCTGCAAAAGCAGGTGGGAGCTGAACAGTGAAGGGCTTTCAATGCCCAGTTAAGGAGGAAGGGTTTCATTGCGAAAGTAATAGGGAGTGATTTACAGTTTTGAGCAGGGGAGCAATAGAATCAGCCTTAGGAAGATTACTGTCCAGAGTGTTAGAAAGATTGCAGGAATGTTTGGACCCAGAGAGAACTCCAGAGACTGTTGCCATTATCCAGGGCAGAGCTAATGACAGACTGCCATAAGCTTTGGCTAGAGGTCTCGAAGGGGACCAGTAATAGTGGGGTGGATATGGACTTGGGAAATTGACAGGACCTGAGAAATAAATTCAAGTGATGTCTCCTCTTTACAGAGGAGATGGTAGAAGCTGTCGGATGTGGATGAAATCACCAAGAGACAAGCAGGAGCCTTTTTAAGAAGACTAGGAGGTGATAAAAATCTAAGGAGTCCACAGTATAGAGCAGTGAAAGCAACAAGAGGGTTTCAGAAGGGAAAAGAGTGTTTAGCCATGACTAATGCATCAGAGAAGCCCTCTGGGATTAGAATTTTGCAGAGCTTCCCTGGTTTCTTTCCAGGAAGGACTTTGAAGAGAGAAGAGTTGGCTCAGATGGCCAAGCCTTGGGGACAGTGGCAAGAGAGGAAGCAGGGGTGAGGAGTGATAGCTATCCTATCCAGAAGTTTGTTCTGGAAGGGCGGTGGAGAGATGGAGTGGTCAGAGAAGCAGAGGAAAGATTTGTGTTTCTTTTTAAATATCAGGCAGACCGGAGCATGTTTTGAAGACCAAAGGAAAGGAACCAGTCCAGAAGATAGGAGCAGGAGGGAGGGCAGGTACCAGTGCTGAGCCTCAAGGGATAGGAGGGCTCCTCTCAGATTTCCCGTCATGGCTCAGTGGTAACGAACCCGACTAGTATCCATGAGGATGCAGGTTCGATCCCTGGCCTTGCCCAGTGGGTTAAGGATCCAGCGTTGGCTGTGAGCTGTGGTGTAGGTCACAGACGTAGCTCGGATCCTGCATCACTGTGGCTGGCCACTATAGCTCCGACTCAACCCCTAGCCCGGGAACTTCCATATACCACGGGTGCAGCCCTAAAAAGACAAAATAGAAAAAAGAAAAAGAAAAAAGAAAGCTAGCCTTCTCTACCTTGATTTCCACCTTTCCCCTAATTTCTCCTTTGTTTTACCTTTGGGAGAAATTCCCTCTCCCAGATGGACTTACTAGGGCTCCCCCACCCCCGCCGCCCCATTTTACACCTCCTCCCTGTTTTATTTTTTTTCCTTCTCCTGGGTTCCGGAGACTGGTTGAAACTGGACTAAAGAGAAACATGTCCTTGTCAGTCAGCAAGAGAAGGGATTAGCTGCTAGGTTCTTAGGCCAAAGGACCTGAAGCACTCAAAGCCTTGAAGGGGAAAGTACTCGAAGGTTTGTTTGCCACTTGGCTTTGGGGGACAATTGTTGCTGCTCTTGGCTAGGGCAGGCTTCATTAGGGACTTTATCTCTGCAGAAACTTTTTCTGAAAGATGGCCAGCACCAGATCTAGAAGCTTTTACAATCCTCACAAAACCAGAGAATGGAAAAAAAAAGTGATGGGGAGTTCCCTGGTGGTTCAGTGGGTTAAGGACCTGGCCTCGTCACTGCTGTGGCTCGAGGTGCTGCTGTGGTGCAGGTTCAATCCCTGACCTGGGAACTTCCTCATGCTGAGGGCGCAGCCAGAGAAAAGAACAAAATTGTGATGGGGGGTTCCCATTGTGGTGCAGGGGAAATGAATCTGACTAGTATCCATGAGGATGGGGGTTCCATCCCTGGTCTCACTCAGTGGGTTAAGGATCTGGCGTTGCCGTGAGCTGTGGCATATGTAGATCACAGATGCGGCTCGGATCCTATGTTGCTGTGGCTGTGTCATAGGCCAGCAGCTGTAGGTCCTATTCAACCCGTAGCTGGGAACCTCCATATGCCATGGGTATGGCCCTTAAAAATAAAAGAGCAAAAAAACGTTGTTATAGATGGAGAGGGGAGGGATGCATGGGGCCTCTTGCTCAGATAACCTCCCCAGGCCAGGCTCCTGGCAGACCAGCTCCCTTTTCATATCTTTTTTTTTTTTTTTTTTTGTCCCCCAGGTCCTACGGTTTGGCCTATTTTGCTTTCTTTTCCAGCTGCTGCTTCCTCTGTCCCATTTCCCACCTGGATTCCTCTCAGGAATGTTTCCTGATTTATCCCTAGCTCTGCTTTCTCTGGGAACCGGATCATTGTTTGAAGTTGTTTGAAGTGCTCCTATCTCTAAGGGAACAGTGGGGCAGGGTAAGATATAACAAAATGTATATGACCCTGCGAAAGTGGGGAAATGTACAGAGAAACAAGAACTTAGACAGACAATGGGTCTCTAATGAACTGTGAACTTGGAGCCTCCTGCTGGCCTCCCTACACATACCCTTGACTTTGCCCTGGGACTTGGCTCCACTCTGTCTGCATTAACCTAAACCATCTCCGTTTGCGTTGGAGACTACACCGAAGCTCCAAGGTCAGGTGGATGTGGCCTGCCATTGCTAACAGGCTGGTGGATTTGCTCCACATGTGCACCCCCAGATTGCTTCCTGTGGCTCCAGGTTGGTCTTGACAGCCTTGACTCAAGGACTCCATGCTGTGCATAAGTCACATCTAGAGCTAGTTCGGACATCTCTCTTTGAGCAAGGCCAAATTGTCAACTAAATTGTTGGTGGATCAGGAATTGCCAGCTCCCCTCTGGCTCACTCTCCAGCCTGGCCCCCAAGATCAGCCATGTCAATTGTGTTTTCACATCCTCCTATGGGACCTGTCCCTCCCTCTGCCCCCACCCTCACGCCCGGTACCTCTGATATATGTGCCAGTGTCCGACCTTGGAAAAACCCCACCACCTGCTTTGCCTGTTCCGGGGGCTGCCAAGTATTGTCTCAGGAAGCTTCCCCAACAAAAGTCGTGTCAACAGAGCCTTCAGAGCTGCTTGGCAGCCCTTCACGTTTTTCCTAACAATTGACTTCCTGCCACATCCTGCTGGGCATCTCCTCCCCGTCCTTCCCAGTCATCCTCAACCTCAAATGCCTTCACTCTCTCTCTGCCACCTCACTTGCCATGTTTATGGAGAACATTGAGGTCAATTTGAAAAGGACCTTCTCCGCCTCCCTCTAACTTACCAAAACTTGTCCTGGCTCTCTTCCTTTCCGCATCCTCCTCCATTCTCTCATTTGGAGGGATAAAACATGTTTGTCTATCCCCACGACAACCCTATTGACGGTTCTTAGGTTCAGACTGATATCCCTTCTGCCTTCTGGTATATTCATGTGCGTGCGTAACTAGTCTTTCTAAACTCAACTGAGAGCTGGGTCTTCCAGGGCAAGGCCCACGTCACATTCACTTATGCGTCCCCAGCGTACGGGCACCATGGCTGCCACACAGTTGGTGCTCCGCAAATGATCCCGCAGTTGATGAGTTCTAAGGAGACCAAGTCATCTGACTTGAGTTCTCTGTCCTTTGGGCGTCTGCTTAATCGGATAGCCAGGGTGCCATCAGGCGGTAAGACGGATGAAGGGAAGAGTCAAAAGGATTCAAGAAGCTGCAGATCCAGGGGACTGGCCGGGCTTACATGACATTTCGGTGCAAATTTTTGACCCAGAGTTGACCTGTCTCTTTATAAAAGGAGTAGCAGGAAGAGCACTAGACTGGGAACGAGAAGGTCTGGCTCTGCTGCTCAGAAGCTCTGTGGCCATGAGCAAGTTCATTAAAACCTCTGGGCTCAATTACTTCTCTAGTACATTGAGGAGAGGGTTATTATGAGCATTCAGTGGAGTCATGGATGGGCAACCACATTGGAATCTGAAGTATCTCTCCCATGCAAGCTGGTAGCTTGTTCCTGATGCCACAAGTAGCTCTAGACCTTTTACTTTGCATCTATTTGGCAGAGACCTCCACCACTCGAGCCCAGCTTTCCTTTGCACACAGGGCTTGATTTCATCTCCACTTCCAACCATCTACTAGGTAAAAGGAAAAGATATCAAAAATGTGGAGCTGTCACCCTCTGGACCACCCATTTTCTATGTGGCACCTGTGGCATATGGAAATTCCCGGGCCAGGGGTCAGATGAGAGCTGCAGCTGCCAGCCTACGCCACAGCCATGGCAACACCAGATTCAAGCCTACATCTGCGACCTACATGGCAGCTTGTGGCAATGCCAGATCCTGGATCCCTAACCCATTGAACAAGGACAGGGACCAAACTTGCATCTTCACAGAGATAGCATTGGGTCCTTAGACCACTGAGCCACAACTGAAACTCCCTAGACCCCCTTCTCATCTTCTGCAGGGCCCGTGCATGTCCGGGCAGATGATGTGACTTGTCCATAGAGACTACTGCATGCAGTTGGCAGAGGGAGCTGTAAGTCAGCCCATCTTCTTGAATTCATATCCCTGGCTGGCTGGAAGGTGTAAGGCAGGCTGCACCAGAGCACCAGCAAGCCCTACCACTTTAGCAGACTCCTATGCCTGTGGGCATGTGGATTGGGGTTGGAATGCCTATCTCTTTATCTGCATGGGTGTGGAAGTGAATCCTCAGGTTCTAAATGAGTTACAAGGGTGTGGGCTGGCATGGGAGCAGCACAGAGACTAGGTGAGTAAGTTGTTCCTCTCCCGTCCCTGCCCTCCTCTCCCCTTTCAGAGCTCCCTGAGCTCTTTGGCAAGGGGATCCTGGCAGGCAATTTCTTTGATCCTATCCTATCCTTCTCCTCCTTCTGTTTAAGGAGCAGTAATTGGTTATTCCCTGTTACCTCCTCTCCCCAAACCTGACTTCTCACCGGAGACTTAACGAAGCCAACTTTGATCCAGAAGCAATCAGCTCACATGAGCTCAGTATTAGACCAAAGGTGGTGCAGTAATATCAATGATGGGTAATTTATTATGTCAGAGAAAAATGCCACAAGTATCCCTCTTCTAATGGAATAGATACACTAGGGCAAAAATTGCTATAAAGTGAATTTCTGGCAAGTCCTGTTTCACTTTGAGTGTTTTATTATAAAACTATGACTATACTTGGCTAGAGAAAGAAAAGACAAGACAAAAATTGGCTCCGAGTTGTAATTAAACCATGTATTTTAAAATAAACCACCTATTTTTAAACTATAAATAATATAGCTATAATAATAGGTCCAATCATTCCTAAACTATAACGACAATTCTATGCTGGATGGTCAATTTGCTCCCACCTTTCATAGCTTTACATTCCTTTTTTAAAGCTTTATTGAAGTATAGTTGATTTACAATGTTGTGTTAATTTCTGCTGTACAATGATTCAGTTATCCATATACACATATCATTCATTTTCAGATTCTTTTCCCATATAGATTATCATGAAATACAGGGTAGAGTTCCCTGTGCTATACACTGGTATAAGGAATGACTGGCCAACACGGCTTTACATTCTGCTCATTGTTTCATTCAATTTTTCTCTACTGAAACCTCCCCCTCATGGATCTTTATTCATTTAAGAGCTTACTGCCCTCTAAGCCCAGCGAATGGTCTGGAAACTCAGGACATGCTTTATAGATCAGTGGGGCTTTTTGTATAGTCTGCATGTGCATTCGAAGGGCCATTTGAAAATTGGGTGTTTAGTTACTAGGATTTTTCCCCCCAAAACAAAGCTTAAAGGTATGAACCCTCAGCCCCTTTGCACATACATCGTCTCAACTGATGCTCAAAGCAATTCGGTAAATAGGTAGGACACGTAATCTCCCATTTTGCTGATGAGAAAACTGAGGCCTAGAGATTAAACTGAGGCATCTCAAGACCACACAGTTGGAAAGTGAGAGCAGGAAATAGAAACTTAATCTTATGATTCTGCTTTACACAGGCCAATTTTCTCTTTACTACAAGACTTTCTTAAGAGGCCAGTGCCGTCAAATCATACACGGGTTGCCCTTCAAATTCTAAGAAGGAAAACAAAATTATGGTCAGGAAAATATTTCAGGTTTTTCCAACTCGTTAGGTTAAATTCATCCAAAGTAGGTAGAGCTGTATTTCGCATGCAGTCTGGAAACTCAGTACATGCTTTATAGCACAGGGGGGCTTTTTGTATAGTCTGCATGTGCATTTGAAGGGCCATGAGGACGCATTCAACCGTTTGTAATGGTTACAGAGGTGTTTGGTTGTTCTGTTTCTCTTTCTGTGGCCAACTATTGGTGATATTTGCAGTTTCATGTTATTTGGGGTTCTTGACCTTCCCAATTAGAATATTTTCATGAGGCATTCCCATCATGGCACAGCGGAAACAAATCTGACTAGGAACCATGAGGTTGTGGGCTCGATCCCTGGCCTTGCTCAGTGGGTTAAGGATCCGGCTCTGCCATGAGCTGTGGTGTAGGTCGTAGACACGGCTCGGATCTGGTGTGGCTGTGGCTGTGGCCTAGGCTGGCAGCTGTAGTTCCGATTAGACCCCTAGCCTGTGAAGCTCCATATGCTGCAGGCGTAGCCCTATAAAACAAACAAAAAAAAGCTATCATGAAATAAAAGCTTATTTTGGTTTCTTTTTTTTTTTTTTTTTTTTTTTTGTCTTTTTGCTATTTCTTTGGGCCGCTCCCGCGGCACATGGAGATTCCCAGGCTAGGGGTCTAATCGGAGCTGTAGCCACTGGCCTACGCCAGAGCTATAGCAACGCGGGATCCGAGCCACGTCTGCAACCTACACCACAGCTCATGGCAACGCCGGATGGTTAACCCACTGAGCAAGGGCAGGGACCGAACCCACTTCCTCATGGTTCCTAGTCGGATTCGTTAACCACTGCGCCACGACGGGAACTCCTTATTTTGGTTACTGATGTAGTTTTATGAACATGTTATGGAGAAAAGGGAGACCTGAAAATTCCTCATCCACTTCTTTGCCTCCATCTAGCAGACATCTTTGCTTCTTCCTATTTTAACAATTATTGGCATTTCCCAAGGGCAAGGGAAAATATGGCATATTTCAAGGCAAAATTTCCCATTTCCATTCACCACAGTGATCATCAAATTTAGTATACTGTGCCTGCATCCCTTCTTCTGCCCCTAATTGAATATGCTAGCATTAGGGATTCATATAGCACATCAGAATTGGTCTACAAGAACCTAGTAAACTGTCCATTGTCCCAGAGGCCAATCAACAAGATTTTAATTGTGGAGCCAGATGAAATTTTCCAGAATTCCCATCGTGGCTCAGTGGAAATGAATCTGACTGGTATCCATGAGGACTCAGGTTCAATCCCTGGCCTCGCTTAGTAGGTTAAGGATCTGGATCTGACATGGCTATGGCTATGGCGTAGGCTGGCAGCTGCAGCTCCAATTCAACCCCTAGCCTGGAAGCTTCCATATGCTGCAGGTGCAGCCCTAAAAAGAAAAAAGAAGAAAAAAATTGGCCTCGCCTGTTGCTTTCCTGTGCACTCCAGCAAGTTCTTTACCCTCTCTGTATTTCAGTTTTCTCATCTGTAAGGTGCAGCTGATACCTACCCATTAGGGCTGTTAGAGGGTTAAAGGAGATGGCACTTAGTATGTTCTTGGTAAAAAGAAGGTCATTATTATGTTTTAGAAGAGGAATGTGAATAAGCAGGTAGAAGGGAGGCATATAGCCTGTAGCCTAGCAAGAGTTAACTTTAGCACTCTGGGAGATCCCTTTCCAAAAATTTCAACATGCTGACAACAGCGAATGGGATGGGTGTGTGTGTTTCGGCAAACAAAACATGTAGATGCATGTCTTCATGCCTGGGCTGGCTGCTTCAAATGCTGATTATAGCCTAAGAACTAGAAAATAAATGTGCTTTCGTTTGGGTGTTGAGGGCGAGCCGCTGATACTGCTTCCCGGCTATGGTAGACACTGAGAATTTGAGGGGTTCGCTCTTTGCTAGACACCAATCACCATTTTTTTGTTTTTTTGGTTTTTTTTTTGGAAGAGGGGAAGGGTCACTGTGCATGCTGGCAACTTGTAGAAGATGCTAACTAACATCATCAAGCTGAACAGGGCGTCCCGGGCCACCAAATGGATCTGTGGATCTGTGTGCTCTGAGTCTTTATCTGCCATACTTTAGACCTCTTCTTCACCTATTGGTGCTCTTTCTCCCTTATTTACTTCTGCAGACAATGCTAGCCCATTAGTGCTGTTACTAGGAGAGTGGATTGTAGGGCTGTGCAGATGGCTGTTTCCATTTGTTGAAATAGAAGGAGCACCAGAGTTCCTGCTGTGGCACAGTGGGTTAAGAATCTAACTGCAATGGCTAGGTTGATGCAGAAGCAGGGGATTGATCTCCAGCCCAGTGCAGTGGGTTAAGAGATCTGGCATTGCTGCAGCTGCGGCATAGGTTGCAGCTGTGGCTCAGATTCAGTCCCTGGCCTAGGAACTTCCATGTGACATGGGTGTGGCCATATATTTTTTTTTTTTTTTGGTCTTTTGAGGGCCACACCCGTGGCATATGGAGGTTTCCAGGATAGGGGTCAAATCAGAGCTGCAGCTGCCAGCCTATGCCACAGCCACAGCAAAACGGGATCCAAGCCACATCTGTGACCTACACCACAGCTCACGGCAACACCAGATCCATAACCTGTTGAGCGAGGCCAGCAATCGAACCAGCGTCCTCATGGATGCTAGTTGGGTTCGTTAACCACTGAGCCATGATGGGAACTCCAGCCATAAATTTTTTTTTAGAAATAGAAGAAGCAAAGTGTTGATTGGGAATTCCTGATACTGCCTCTGCCAATGACCAGCTATGTGAAATTAGCAAGCCAACTCAACTGGCCAAATGCTTTGCAGCTTGGGGCCCTCAGCCTACCTCATAGGTGTATTGGGATGCTCCAGAGAAATGGCAAGAGGAAACTTATGCTGGAGTTTCTTAAGTCATCTGCGCTGGGGAATATCATCATTAGTTTCCTTCTTACCACATAATTCATGGCATGGAGAGAGATCTCAGCTACTTAGGCCAGAGTCTGTTTTAAGTTCTTGCATCCCCTCTGCCCTGGCCCTATAGATGAGATGAGAATTCCAGTTGAAAAGCTGGACAAATTGTAGAATTCAAGCTACGTGGTCTCCAGGTTGGAGGTCAGGGATTTCTGCTCCCTTTTTCCCAAAGACCACTAGGGATGTTTTTCAGGATAGCAGTAAATTCTTTTAACCTCATTTTGCCCCTAATGAGACTTGGAGGTGGACTTCTCAAAGATTCCCAAGTGCACACTTAATTCTGTATTTTCAGTCAGTCCATAATTATGATTTTTCCACACAATTTTGTTTCGAGGGTCTAGTGCATATTGGACACTGCATCTCTCAGAGATAACGAAGTAAACAAAGTCAATGGAGTTCCCTGCCCTCAAACCTTTCAGTCTAGGGGCAAAAACAGGTGCTGAACATCCTCCTAGATGGTCCCAGGGTATCTTTTTTTTTTAAGGCCACACCCATGGCATGTGGAAGTTCCCAGGCAAAGGGTCGAATCAGAGCTGCACCTGCCAGCCTGCACCACAGCCACAGCAATACCAGGTCTGAGCCGCATCTGCGACTAACACCACAGCTCATGGCAACACCAGATCCTTAACCACTGAGCGAGGCCAGGGATCAAAACCCATATCCTCATGGATACTAGTCAGGTTCTTAACCTGCTGAACCGCAATGAGAACTCCATCCCAAGGTATCTTAATCCCCACTTTTCCAAAGGTGCACTCCTCTTCCATCTGAAACTCTTCCTCCCCTAGGCTTCATCACATCAGTGAAGAGATCCACTCAGTGACCCAATCAAGGGACCTGGGAGTCATGCTTCACACCTCCATCTGTCTTACCCCCAGTCTGCCACCAAGTCCTATTGCTTTTAACTCTGATAGATCTCTTAATTCTGTCTCGTCCCTGTATCATATCCACTGTGAGGAACCTAGGTCAGATCACCATTATTTCTCTCTCAGAGATCACAGCCTCCTCACTGGGTTCCCTGTCTCTGGTCTCACTGCCCCATCCACTCCCTTCCCCTTCCTTGTGATGTGTCCAGAGGTGATACTCTACGAACTTGAGGAGTAAGTCCCTTTCCCCTTCTGGGCTTTGGCTTCTCTAAACTGGATGGTTTTCTTTTTTTTTTTAATGATTTTTATTTTTTCCATTATAGTTGATTTACAGTGTTCTGTCAATTTCTGCTGTAAGCAAAGTGACCTAGTCACACACATATGTACATACATGCTTTTTCTCACATTCTCCATCGTGTTCCATCGTAAGTGACTAGATAGAGTTCCCTGTGCTAGACAGCAGGAGCTTATCTACTCCAGGAGTAGATGGTTTTCTAAGTCTTGGGAAGCTCTCTTTTCTGTAGTTCTGTGATCAGACGGTTCTTGATTGTACTCCAGTGCAGCTATTCAGACTTTCAAAGAAGATACCTGGGCCACTGGCTTCTTGGTGTATATATTCCTTCATTCACCCTTCATTCAGCAGTCATTTCTTGAGCAGCCATTGTGTCCAAGGCCCTGTAATGTAGCACAAGTGATTCAGTGAGGAGTAAGACACAGACTCGGTCCTGAAGGAGGTCAATCTATTGGAGGCGGGTATGGACACAAATAGGCAACCTAGCCTGTTCTGTGGAGTGGCGGTGATCATGGAAAGTTCCCTGGAAGAGCTGATAGTTTGGTTGGACCCTGAATAATAAATAGGTGCTAGACAGGAGAACAGAGGCATGTACCAAGGCCCTGATGCAGGATGCCAGGAGAGAATAAAGCTATTTTGGAGGACGGCAGACCAACTGGCAGGCTGTGGAGACACCTTAGGGGAGAGCCAAGAAAGTCCTGAACTAAGAGACCTTGGAGGTAGTGAAAAATGGGCAAGTTTTGGCTATATTTTGGAGGTGGAATGGACCATCCTTGCTGGTGAATGGATGTAGAATTTGAGGGGAAGGAGAGGTCATGGAGAACCCTTGGGTTTCTGGCTTTATTATCTTTGTAGATAGATGGCCATTTATGGAGTTCATTCCATTAACTCAGGAGAAAGTTGCTGGCACGGGGACTGAGGTTGGGGAAAAAGTAATAAGTTCAGCTTTGGTCAGGTTGAGTTTGAGCGGGAATGTCCAGGGGGAGAGGTCAGGTAAGCCATTGGCTATCAGGACCTGGCACATTGAGAAACCTGGTCTGGAGGTCTAGAGACGGGACTCCTTTGCATGCAGATGAGGCCCCTTTAAGGAGAATGAGCAGACACTGAAGAGCTGAGTGCCCAAGAGAACCAGGACACCAGGGCCAAGAGGGGGAAATACTGTCCCCAATGCGGTGTGCCCATCGGTCCCTGGGCACACATCTCTGCCCCAAAGAGAGTTGCGCAGGGATGCCTGTACCTCTCCCAGTTACTCTTAAGAGAAGGAGCATTGAGTACCCAAGTATAACTTCTCCATTTAACCATAAACATACCTAAGAAGACAGGGGACTGATAACATTCATGATATCTACCAGGCGTTTTACTTTTTTTGTTTTGTTTTGAAAGAACCGTTTACTTTTTTCCAAATATTCTTCCAAACACAGTTTTACAGACAAGAGCCACCATGGGTTAGAAACCTTCTATAGGAGAAGGCATTTGGATGGACACTGGAAATAATTTTAGTAGAAGAAAAGGCTCATATTTATCTAGATGTGGCTATTCCACAGGAAGATTTCAGCATCCAAAGTGCAAAGGCAGAATGACTGTGGCTTTTCTTGCCACACAGACTATTGACCATCTTCCCTTGTAGCCTACACGTAATGATTGTTAGGTGGGTGCCAAAGAGACAGTATCCTGACCTTGAGACATAGGGCTCCAATTGACAAGGGGGTAGGAGTATCAAGCCTCAGAATGAAATCAACTTAAAAACAAACGGGCTTTGACCCCAACCAAACCCATCGTTCAGCTGGAGGCCCATTAGAAATAAATCCAAATTGTAGTATCGCTTTTACAAAGTTGTGCCACTTAACACCAGTAAAGCTCATCAATCCAAATGAAAGCTAAGCATACTCCCATTACTAGTTCCGTCCTCACTGGATCCCATTTTTATGACGGTCCCATGTTCGAGCTCCGTTCATACTGGGGAAAGGGGAACTTTCAAAGTCTCAAAGGAGCCACCTCAACACTCTCTTCTACCAAGTGTTTTACATTGGCTATTCAAATGCTCTGCATAGCCCTACACGAGAGCTATTATTGCCTGGAGCCCTAGAGACTCAGAGTGGTTAAGTCACTTGCCCGAGGTCACACAGCTATTACATGGCAGTAAGATTTGATTCCAGGTCTGTCTGACTCCAGAGCCTGCACCACAATACCGCCTGACAGCATTGCACCACCTCGAGCAGGAGAGCCAGATCCTTAAGAAAGCTTGTGCGCACCCCTTTTCCCTTCCGTGCTTCATAAATATCATTTGCATCCCCTGGCTTAATGCTTTGCTCGCCATTAAAATACAAATCCCCCCGGGGGAGAAGTAAAGCTCTAAGTTGTTGTCAGTCATCTATGCCTCAGTGGGAATGAGTTTCAGGTTCTTCCTTAGGAACCAAAGTTAATTTGATGGGAGAAGGACACTGGAACCTTGAGGGAGGGCTAAAAAGGCAGAGAGGGCCTCCTAAAGAAAAGTCACCCCCCCACACACCTCAGTTTCAGAGCTCGACCTGGTCTGAGGCATGGGCTTGGAAACTTCTTAGGTGCTATTTCTGCATATGCGTACTACTTAATAAGCAGACCCATTTCTGGGTCTGATCGAAGGTGACCTTAAACGACACGCTGACCCCACCCCACTGTGGTCGGGAGGAGGCAGCCAGCCGGGGGTTGCAGTTCCTGGCCTTCTGTACAAGTCCCAGCTCATTCTCTTGAGAATCAGACCCTGATGTGCATATTTAAAATCCCGAGCAGATGGAGGCAGGAGAGCTTGTTGGAAAGACTTAGAGGAGTCCCTTCTGCCCTGTCTGGGTCTGTTTGCCAAAATAAATGACATGTATCAGGGCAGGGCATCAGTCCAAGCCCATTGAAATTCTGCTAGCAGTCCAAACAGGGACAGTGTTTCAGATTGGTTCTGTGAAATGATCAGTTAGGAAGAGAGAAATGATGTGTGAGCATCTGGTTAGTGCAGCCTATTGATGGGGACAGTCCCAGGGGCGGGCCCGGGGTGAGGGGGGGAGCCAGCCTCAAGGACTCCCCCCCCCCAGGACATCTGCCACTGGCAAACGGGGAGAGAGACCCACACTGGCAGCAGGTGGTCTAGTTTGAGTCCCCGGCCATTCCTCACTCGCTGTGTGACCTAAGCAGGACCTTCCTGTTCTCTTGGTCTCCTTTTTCCCCCATGTATAAAAAAAGAGTCTGGATAGAGCAGTCTCTAAGGGCCCTTCCCGCTGGAATGTTCTGTGACTTCCCTGACACTGGTTTGATTTCTTTTTCTCTGTAGTGGGAGAGGCCCACCCACCCACCTGCTTGTCTGTAGCCTCTATGTTCTCACACTGACCTCTGCTGGCCATTATGAAAAGTGCCCCCGATAGCTTCCTCGGAGGAAAACAAGCAAGCAAACAAACAAAAAGCAGTTCATCATTGACTGAGTATAAAGCTTCAGCAGGCTTCTGGGCACCGTGGCAGAAACGCTAAGCACTGGCGATGAGGGGAAAAGATCCCACAGAGGAAGCATGGCTAGAGATGGCTGACAATGACAGCCCATGAAACAAACATGTCCTTTTTTTTTTTCTTTTCTTTGCCATCTTCATCTGTTTGTGGTGATCTCTGCCACTGTATGAAAGGACCCCAGAAGATGGGGAGATTCCTTGTCTCGTATCCTATGACTGAAGGCTCTATAAGAGCCTAACACCACGCTGAAGAGGCAGGGCTGGGCTAATAGTGCCTCAGAGGCCTCAGGACATCCCACAGGCCCTGCTTCTGGCCCTTAGATCTGAGAGGTCTCTAGCCACGACCAGCCCAGAGGGACCCCTTCCAAGGTGTTCCAAAATGCCCCTTTGGGTGTGGAGGAGGGGTTTGAGATTAACACATGCACACTACTGTATATGAAATAGATAATCAGTAAGGACCTAATATATAGCCCAGGGGACTCTACTCAATATTCTATAATAACCTATATGGGAAAAGAATCTTCAAAAGAATGGAAATATGTACACGTATAACTGAATCACTTTGCTGTACACCTGAAACTAACACAGCGTTGTCAACCAAGTATACGCCAATATAAAGTATAACTTAAATTGAAAAAATAGGGGTTCCCATTGTGGCTCAGCGCTAATGAGCCCAACTATCCATGGTTCTATCCATGGCCTCATTCAGTGGGTTAAGGATCCAGTGTTGCCGAGAGCTGTGGTGTAGGTCACAGACGCGGCCCAGATCCCGTGTTGCTGTGGCTGTGGCGTAGGTGGGCAGCTGCAGCTCCAATTCAACTTCCAGTCTGGGAACTTCCATTTGCTGCAGGTATGGCCCTTAAGAAAAGGAAAAAAAAATGAAACGCCCCTTTGGAAAAAGAATTTGAATTCAAAGAACCCATGAGCTCTTTAAGAGACTCACTGTAAGCTCACTGCCTAGAACAGAGGTGTCGGCTGTGTGACTGTGGCACATTCAGCATTTGCTCCTGGCCAAGAGAAATGGAGCGAGCCATGGAACCCTGCCCTTTCTGGATGGAATCAGATTTCCTGTGAAGTCCAGCCCTCGAACAAACGGCCTCACTCCTATGGCTCCTGGCATACTCTTGCTGAGCTTTTTTTTTTTTTTTTTTTTAATTATTTTTATTTCCCCAATACAATTTTTTTTCTACTGTCCAGCATGGTGACCCAGTTACACATGCATGTACACATTCTATTTTCTCTCATGATCATGCTCCATCATAAGTGACCAGACATAATTCCCAGTGCTACACAGCAGGATCTCATTGCTAATCCATTCCAAAGGCAATAGTCTGCATCTATTAGCCCCAAGCTCCCCATCCATCCCGCTCCCTCGCCCTCCACCTTGGCAACCACAAGTCTCTTCTCCAAGTCCATGATCTTCTTTTCTGTGGAAAGGTTCTCACGAAGGCGAGGGACCGGGGCCGGAGTGCGCCAGCCTGTGAGCCCAAGCCGGGCACCGCTCCAGCTCTGGGGATGTGAGCAAGATGGGAACTGGGCCACAGCACAGCTTGCCCTCTCCATCGCTGTTTCTTGGTTCCTCATGCCTTCCACCTCCCCTTCTTTGTTGCGCGTAAGCAATGGGCAGGGCTCAGGTTGGGGTCAAGCATTCAGTGCCCTGACTGCATCTCCCTTGCTAGTAATACCATGGTCTGGGCAAGCCTGTCCTGCTCCTCATCCTCCCACCGACCAGTCCCTTCCTTCCCCAACAGCTGGTTCTTATCTGTCCCCCTTGTTCCAGCCTCAGGCTGCCTTGGCCTCATGTTCACACACACACCCCACACACACACATTCTTCCAAAGGCTCACTCACCCTCGTTGATGAGTTTCAGCCCTGACACACTGCCTTACTCCCATCCCTCTCCTGTCCCCCACATTTCCTGCCCTGCTTTCCAGGCCTGCTTCTGTGGGGGCCCCTTCAGCCTTTCCAGTGACCTCCCCCCCGCCCCAGCCATGGACAGAGCGTAAGCATTTGTCAAACCCTCCATGGCCAACCCTGCCTTCGTGGTCCTGCAGCCTTTGTGCCCCATTCCTGACTTCAACTCTTTGCTGTGGTTTTGTGTACATTGCTCTTAAAAGCCAGGCCCCCATTTTAGACTTCTCTGTTCACCCTCAACGACACCCCGGCACTAATTTTTAAGTACTGTCCTTTTATTTTCTAGGTTTATGTGTGTACGAGTGTAGAGTAAAAAATTATGAGTATTACATAAAAGCATCATTGTAAACAAAATTCCAGCCACAGGAGCTAAGAGCGTAAAATGTGGAGGTTCACCTCCTACCTCGTCATTCCTCGAAATAAGCCCATTAAACTTTCTGCAGCCTAGCACCCCTTGTAGGCTGCTCTTTGGGTGTCGGGAAAGGTTGAGTGGTATGTGGTACCCCCAGAAAATTGCATCTCCCTGGGAAGACCATCATTTCCTCCTTTGCAAAAGCCCTGGGTCGTCGTGGGCCTGATTGACACTGAAAATTTTCCTCCAAAGGCCCCCGCACAGCTGGTAGCCACTTGCGTGTCCAGTATGTGACTCCAACCACTGCATAAAGCATCTGTCCTCTTTTCCGCCCTTTCGAAAGTAAATCTGGAAGGTGAATATTAAAGGGCATGTTTAATAGACTTTTCTCAAGAGTTTTTCACAGATCCGTAGGAAATTGCAGACAGTAGGTAAAGGGGCCGAGAGGCGGAGATGGGAAGCGTTTATGAAAATAGGTTTTCTACATGATGCAGTGTTGTGTTCTCTGAGAGTTAATGCACATTACTAATGGTTTTCATTTTTCTGCCAAGAAAATTCAGTCCCTACTGGGATTTGTTCTAAATGATAGACTAGCCCGCCTGTGTTGTACCCACCAGGGTTAATTCTCTGTCTCGGTCAGCGTTAGAATGTCAGCCTGAACTCTCAGACTTAATTGTCACAGACACTTTCTAACCAGGATGTTCCAAATCCTCAGGCTGCTCCCTCTTGCTCTCATAATTGATGCTTCATGGATAGTCTCAGGCTTCTTGGATTTTACACATTAAATGTGCATAGAAGGTGGGGATAAAGGGAAGAAGCGCCATAGGGATGGTGTGTGTGCACGTGCGCGTGTCTCTTGTGAATGTACTGGGGTTCTGAGAAGGGGCAACAAAGATGAGCTGATGGGTGGGACCGCCTGTGGGTTTCTGGGTTCTCTTCCCTCTGCCCCCAAGGCAGTGTTCTTCAGGCACAGCCATTGTTGGACTTCACAGCAAGCGTGCTGTTGGCCATTGGTACGTGAGTTCGAAAACATCGCGATGCTACCCAGAGTTCTGTGCCTCGGCTCTCCTGACAATCTGATGGACGGCCTGGCATTAACGAGGGAAGAGGACAATATTATCCAGCCTGAACAACTCATCTCCTAAGAAGTACAAAGTTGAAGGATCTTGGTGCACATGAATCTTATTAAATGTGCTGATAAAATATGTTCTATCCAAATAAGCTTAGCAGCCCCTAAAATAGCATTTTCTGATCCGTGTCTGGAACTTTGGCATGCTTCACAGGTCTCTAAGCCAAAATTATTTCGTGACTGTGATGACAGTGTTCTCTGTGCATGGGAAAATGGGAAGAGTTGGTGCTAAGTCTTCTATTGACTAATCAGACTCCTTCTGTCCATCTTAGGGACGACCGGGACCAATTGGAACTCAAGGTCCCACAGGTCCTCAAGGATTTCCTGGCCCTAGTGGTTTATCAGGGTTGAAAGGAGAAAGGGGCTCCCCAGGACCTCTGGGACCATATGGACCAAAAGGAGATAAGGTAAGAACACCAAAGCTTGATTTTTCCTTTGGCTCATGGGCCATGAGTATGAATGGAAAAGGTCCTAAGTCTCAGTTCTGTTCATTTGTGAAAAGATTTCTAATCCTGGATCCCTTGGTGCCAGGCCGTGTGTTTTTTTTTCCTGCCACTATTGTCTATTTATTGTTGATTTTTTGAGATACACCATACATGTAACAAAATACACAAATCCTAAGGGTAGGGTTTATTGGATTTTGACATATGTTTATACCCAGGTATCCACTAGTCAGATCAAGACATTGAAATTTCCATTATTCTAGAGGGTTCCCTCATGCCCTTTCCAAGACAGGAGCCCCCACCCAAAGTTAACATCATAATAGGCCATGTATTTTTATAAGAGACAGGCTGGGTGATGTGCTACTATAGCCCATTTCTGGAGGAAGTCAGAAAATGCATGTATTGGCTATTTGCTAGACAAGTGGGCTCACTAAGGTGGGAAGTCATATGGCTTTGAAGTGGGCATGGGTCAGAAAGCCAACCCACAGGACTATAGAGGAATCCAGACAAGGAGAATGGGACACAAGGGATTAGAATGCTTGGAAACCAGCTGGGCCACAAAAATAGGGGAAAAGATGCAAGAAAGGAGACTGATCATGTCATGGTGGCTGGCTGAGTTTAGCCCTATCAGTTTATGTTCTTCGCCAATTTTTTTTTTTTTTTTTTTTTTTTTTGCTTTTTAGGGCCACTCCCACACCATATGGAGGTTCCCAGGCTAGGGGTCAAATCAGAGCTACAGCTGCCGGCCTACCCCACAGCCACAGCAACGTGGAATCCGAGCCACGTCTGTGACCTACCCCACAGCTCATGGCAATGCTGGATCCCCGACCCACTGAGCGAGGCCAGGGATCAAACCTGCATCCTCATGGATACTAGTCAGATTCATTTCTGCTGCGCCACAATGGGAACTCCTATTCTCTGCCAGTTTTAATCACCTCCTATTCACCCCACTGGTAAGGGAGGGACTCTGAGCCTCGGGTTCTGGGGCTGGCCAAAGACATGACCCCTGGCAGGAGAGATTGACAAAGGTTTATTAGTCACACATACACACTGCCTTGAGGGCCACACGGGCCTTGCAGTCTGGCACAGAATGAACCACAAGGGACTGTGGGAGGCAGGCTTTGTAATGTCAAGAGGGTGAATGGCCCTTGGTTCCTGAGGGAGGATCTGATTGGCTTGTTTGAATTAATTCAGTGGGGTCAGCAGGGGACTGAAACCCACGACTCAGGAATAAGCAGGAACTGTACCTGGTCTATGTGATCAGGAGGGTCATTTGCACGGGAGCCTTATCTCCAGAAGCGCAGTGGAGAAGGCAACTTTTGCTTAAGCCCTTTGAGCCCCTCCTGGTTTCCTCAGATGTCAAGGCAGCATGTAATATTTAGCCTGATTTTTAGGTCCTACACCACATTGCCTAAGACAAGAACTCTCTGGTACTGGGAGCAAGGTGATGCAATGTGGAGAGGAAGGCACAAAACACCTCTAAACAACAGAGGTCATGAGTCACATGAACAAACCCACTGAACTGAATGCAGATCAATCAGATCACCTCTTACATTCTTCTCCCTACATCTCTTTTAGGGTCCCATGGGAGTTCCTGGCTTTCTTGGCATCAATGGAATTCCGGTGAGTGTGTCCTTAGAGGCTTTTTTTTTTTTTTGATATATAGTGATTTTTATTATTTCCCATTATAGCTGGTTTACAGTGTTCTGTGAATTTCCTGCTATACGGCGTGGTGACCCCGTTACACGTACATGTACATGCATACATTCTTTTGTCTCACATGATCATGCTCCATCATAAGTGACCAGACATAATTCCCAGTGCTACACAGCAGGATCTCATTGCTAATCCACTCCAAAGGCAATAGTCTGCATCTATTAACCCCAAGCTCCCCATCTCTCATTTTTTAAAATTTATCTTTATTGAAGTACAGTTGTTTCACAATGTTGTACTAATTTCTGCTGTACAGCAAAGTGATTCAGTTACACCTTTTTTTGCCACACCCGTGGCATGTGGATGTTCTCAGGCCAGGGATCGAACCCTCGCCACATCAGTGACCCAGGCTGCTGCAGTGATAACACCAGATCCTTAACCCACTGCGCCACACAAGGGAACTCCAATATACATTCTTTTTCATATTCTTTTCCATTATGTTTTATCACAGGATATTGAATATAGTTCCCTGTGCTATACCATAGGACTTTGTTGTTTATTCCTTCCATAAAGACTTTTTTTTTTTTTTGCGCTTTTTATGGCTGCACTCCAGGCATATGGAGGTTCCCAGGCTTGGGGTCAAATCTGAGCCATAGCTGCCAGCCTACACCATAGCCACAGCAACACCAGATCCGAGCCGCGTCTGCGACTTACACCCATAGCTCACAGCAGCGATGAATCCTTAACCTACTGAGTGAGGCCAGGGATCGAATCTGCATCCTCATGGATATTAGTGGGGTTCGTTACCTCTAAGCCACAATGGGAACTCCCATAGAGGCATTTTTTTTTATTTTCCCACTGTACAGCAAGGGGGTCAGGTTATCCTTAGATGTATACATTGCAGTTACAGTTTTTTCCCCCCACCCTTTCTTCTGTTGCGACATGAGTATCTAGACATAGTTCTCAATGCTATTCAGCAGGATCTCCTTGTAAATCTATTCTAGGTTGTGTCTGATAAGCCCAAGCTCCCGATCCCTCCCACTCCCTCCCCCTCCCATCAGGCAACCACAAGTCTCTTTTCCAAGTCCATGATTTTCTTTTCTGAGGAGATGTTCATTTGTGCTGGATATTAGATTCCAGTTATAAGTGATATCATATGGTATTTGTCTTTGTCTTTCTGGCTCATTTCACTCAGTATGAGATTCTCTAGTTCCATCCATGTTGCTGCAAATGGCATTATGTCATCCTTTTTTATGGCTGAGTAGTATTCCATTGTGTATATATACCACTTCTTCCGAATCCAATCATCTGTCGATGGACATTTGGATTGTTTCCATGTCCTGGCTATTGTGAATAGTGCTGCAATGAACATGCGGGTGCATGTGTCTCTTTTAAGTAGAGCTTTGTCCGGATAGATGCCCAAGAGTGGGATTGCAGGGTCATATGGAAGTTCTATGTATAGATTTCTAAGGTATCTCCAAACTGTTCTCCATAGTGGCTGTACCAGTTTACATTCCCACCAGCAGTGCAGGAGGGTTCCCTTTTCTCCACAGCCCCTCCAGCACTTGTTATTTGTGGATTTATTAATGATGGCCATTCTGACTGGTGTGAGGTGGTATCTCATGGTAGTTTTGATTTGCATTTCCCATAGAGGCATTTTTAATACCACCTCTAGGTTCTGTCTGAGAGCCTAAGTACTTTGGCCTTAACAACATCCTATCTCAGGCACGCATGCTCAAAGTCACATGTTGAAATGCGCATGGTGAAGGGCAGTGCTCAGCCATAGTTTCCTTGGTTACAGGTAGCACTAACTGTATGATTGGGGGATGCAGGGACATGTAGGTACAGGCATGAGAAACCATCAATATCTCAGCCAAAATGAGCTAGTCTTGTGGGTTGAGGGGAGCTTTACTTGGGGAGGAGGGACTGGTTCTGAGGTGTGAAGACAGTGTCACATTAGAGCACATACATCCTCATTATAGGAAAATTAAGAAGGTACATGCAATCAGATAGAAAAATACCCAGTGATAATCTTGATACATTTCATTTCAGTGATTTCTTCTCTTCAGCCTTATCTCATTTCAGAGTGAATTTCCTTTTAGTTTCTTTTTTTACTTTATTTAATACAACTTTTAAAGGTTGCTTTCCATTTACAGTTATTACAAAATATTGGCTGCATGCCTTATCTTGTACAATATGTCCTTGAGTCTATCTTACACCCAGTAGTTTGTACCTACTACTCCCCAACCCCTGTATTGTCCCTCCCCCTGCTCTCCCACTGGTAACCACTAGTTTGTTCTCTATATCTGTGAATCTTCTTATTTCTTGTTATATTCACTAGGGTGTTGTATTTTTTAGATTCTACGGATAAGTAATATCATACGGTATTTGTCTTTTTCTATCAGACTTATTTCACATAGCATAATGCCCTCCTAGTTCATCCATGTTGCTGCAAATGGTGAAATTTCATTCTTTTTTATGGCTGAGTAGTATTCTGGGGGGGGGTGTACGTACCACGTCTTCCTTACCCATTCATCTGTTGATCGACACTTAGGTTGCTTCTGTATCTTGGTAATTGTAAATAATGCTGCTATGAACATTGGGGTATATGTATCTTTTCGAATTAGTGGGGTTTTTTTCCACATAGATACCCAGGAGCGGAATTGCTGGGACATATGGTAGTTCTATTTTTTGTTTTTTGCAAAACCTCCATACTGTTTTCCACAGTGGCTGCACCAATTTACATTCCCATCAACAGTGTATGAGGGTTCCCTTTGCTCCACATCCTTGCCAACATTTAGTATTTGTGTTCTTTTTGATGAGAGCCATTCTGAGGTATGAGATATGAAATCTCGTTTTGGGTTTGATTTGCATTTTCCTGATGATTAGCGATGTTGAGCATCTTTTCATATGCCTGTTGGCCACCTACATTTCCTCTTTGGAAAAATGTCTATTCAATTCTTCTGCTCATTTTTAATGAGTCGTTTTGGGTTTTTTTGGGGGGTTGACAATGAGTCGTATGGAGCTGTTTATATAAATAGGGTATTAACCCCTGATCAGTCCTATCATTTGCAAACTCCGATCCCATTCAGTAGGTTGTCTTTTCATTTTGTTGATGGTTTTTTACAAAGGGACCACTCCAAAGATCACTTGGAGACAGTCTCTTCCCTTCATCCTGAGGACCTGGCTTTGCTGGAGATAAGTGGGAAATTTGGAGCTTGCCAACATCTCTTTTTCCCATTATATCCAGTCCAATCTCTTTGTTTTTTCATTTTCACCTAATATCCCTACTTCTGCCACTCCTGGAGATTGCATGTAACATTTTCTGGGCTTTAAAATACAGTATTTGGAAGTTTCTGCTATCACTTTTTAGTTATATCTTTCAGCACTCCTCTATATATTTAATCTTTAGCCTGGGCTGTGTTTGTTTAAGGCAGTAGTTTTCAGCCTTGTTTAAGAATCAAATCTTGTGTGTAAGCTCAGCATATAGAAGAGGAAAAAGTGGAGTCTCTCCATTTGAGGGGGGTCCCAGAGCCTTCTTTTACCTTTCCAACAACTTCTAAGGGGTTCTTTTGAATCATATCAAAGCAGTTTGGTAAACCCTTGACCTAACCATGTCTTGTGTTATACTATGTAATCATCTAGTATTGAGTAAGGGGGGACGGTGAATCTCTTTGTGCCAATCTATAGGTGTGTTATGCATATCAACAAATCAGCCATCAGATCTCTGCATTTTATTCAACTTCAGAATCTGCAAAATGCCCAGAAATGGACCAGTGCAGAAATAAGTAGATGGCGTTGGCCACCCTTTTATGCCATCCCCTGGCCTTTTCTTTTATTTATTTTTAATTTTTTTTTATTTTTGTCTTTTCTAGGGCCACACCTGCAGCATGTGGAAGTTCCCAGGCTAGGGGTCTAATTGGAGCTGTAGCCACCGGCCTATGCCACAGCAATGCCAGATCCAAGCTGCGTCTGCAATCTACATCACAGCTCACAGCAGCGATGGATCCTTAACCCACTGAGTTAGGCCAGGGATCGAACCTGCAACCTCATGGTTCCTAGTCGGATTCGTTTCCACTGCACCACGATGGGAACTCCCCCTAGCCTTTTCTCATGGCTCTCTTCCCATGATCTAACTTCACCCAGAGTCTCCATTCAGAGTGTGTGTCTTATGGGAACCAGCGGGTGAAAGAAACTAACAAACTGGAAACCACCTCTTCAATTCATCCTGTGGAACTGGCTTCACTAGTGATGAGTAGAGGATTTGAAGCTTGCAGCAGTACTGTACCTTTCCTCCTGTAGTCTCTTTTTTAATGGGGGCTGGAAGGAATTGAATCCTGTGATGCAGAGGCTGATTTCAATTCTGAGCTGGAACCCGCCCCGGAATCCAGCTGGATACTTTTGCCTCCAACTCCTGGCCAAGAGAGCCCTAGAGCTTGTAGAAATTTATCACTTGGGAGAGGGGTGGGAGCTGACTTAAAGATAGGATGCTTGATGTAAAGCCAGGTCATGTGACTTAAAGCTGGGTAGTGTAGCTACCTGAAAACCCCATCACATGATCTAAAGCCAGAGGTACTAGAGTAAATCCAAGCACTTGACACTTAAAGCTAGACACCTGCCTTAAAGATGGAAGACCTGATGTAAAGCCAAATCATATGACCTAAAGTTGGGGGGGAAGAAATTGGTCACTTCTCTTGGCGGGTTGCATTGCTTGGGAGAATGGCTGCAGGTATTCAGATTCCTCCAAATGAGTGTACTGCTCCCAGAAGTTCCCATTCTGTTGATCCTTTGCTTTGCCCTTCCCTTGACCAAAGGTTGTATTTTTTTTTCATTCAACTTTCAATTGCTTTAGCTTCGGGCTCCAAGCCTCACTTAGTCCAAACAGTTATTATCCCTTATACCTTTCCTCTCTTCTGGCTATTCAAGATGTATTAATTGAGCACCTTCTGTTGATAGTGTACCTCTCCTTTTCCATCTCTAATCTTCCGGGCATCTTTGGTGTCTGTCCCACACGTTCTAGCTCCTTATTACATATGGCCCATGGTATTTATTGATTGTCTTATCCAGCTCCTTAAAAGCACAGAGTATGTCTTCTGCTCCTCTCAGAGGCCTCAGAGACCTCAGGGCTAAATTCAGCATATGGAAGGAACTCTAGAAATATCTGGAGGACTGACTCCAACCTTTAGTGTCTATAAAAACAGCATTTCTCAGACTGGCAGGACTCCCTCAGACAGAGGAAAATGCAGACTAATTATTTTCCTCAACTTTCAGTGGCACCTATTAAACCATTTGGCTAAAACCAACAGCTTCCCCAACACATCTTACTAAACTGGATCATAGCACAAATCTGGTTCCCCTCTTAAGATTGGCTGATCGCTGACATGTGTCACTGGTTTTGGTCCCAGAACTCCATTTTTGCTGTTGTGCAGTCAGTTTTAACACCAGTGAGTAAATCATCCAAGTCTGTGCTAAGGGGTGTGGCCACCAGTTGAGAGTGAACAACCAAGCATTCATCAAGATAACCAACACTGAAACAACATAGACTAGGGGTGGTAGGACCATGGCTTTTGATGATGTCACAACAGTCACAGCTGTGAGTTGGTATTGGCACCCACAAGAAATGTAGGTCGATCAAATGCTTCCAGTTCAAATAAGTTGGTAGCAGAAGCTTTCCAGCTGCCCTTTGCAATTTATGTTATTTTAGCCTTCCCCATGGAGTCAGTCTCAAACATTTCCTGCCTAGAGACTCGTAAATGAACAACACTGGGTTTATATCTTTAAAGTGAACAGGTACCACTTACCAAATGAAATCTGGGTTCTGAGGAACAGTGCTTTTCTGGAACACAGCAGAGCAACCTATTTTGTGTGTTCAGTCCCTTGTGGTTGTACAGAACCATGGTTTTCTCCCTCAAAGAACTATGTTCTCTTGAAGAGCTAGCACACACACATATGTAAAGTCATTATTTATACCCAGAAAGGGCAGAAAGAAGGTCCCAAGACTAAGGAAGAGCCCTAGTACTGAACCAGCATGATGTCTTATCTTAACTCCTCTGTTACCCGGTTGAGAGAGAACCCCAGCAAATTTGGCTGGAACATTTTAATTTTTATTTAATTTTTTCATTTTGAAAGGTTTTATTGAAGTATAGTTGATTTACAATGTTGTGATAATTTCTGCTGTACAACAAAGTGATTCAGTTATACATATACACACAATCATTCTTTTTCAGATTCTTTTCCCATATAGATTATCATAGAATATTGGGTAGAGCTTACTCTGCTATACAGCAGGTCCCTGTTGACCAGTCATTCCATATGCCTCTGCATGCAAATGCCAATCCCAAACAGTCCATCCCTCTCTCCCACCAGTGCCCTTTGGTAACCATAAGTTTTTTTTTTTTTAAAGTCTTTGAGTCTGTTTCTGTTCTGCAAACAAGTTCATTTGTATCCTTTTTAAAGATTCCACATATAAGTGAAATCTCTCTCTTTCTGACTTACTTCACTTAGTATGATAATCTCTAGGTCCATCCATGTTGCTGCAAATGGCATCATTTCATTCTTTTTTATGGCTGAGTAGTATTCCATTGTATATATGTACAACTTCTTTATCCATTCATCTGTTGATGGACATTTAGGTTGGAACATTTTTATTTATTTTTTTTATTTTTATTTTTTTTTTGCCTTTTTGCCTTTTCTAGGGCCACACCCATGGCATATGGAGGTTCCCAGGCTAGGGGTCTAATCGGAGCTGTAGCCACCGGCCTATGCCAGAGCCATAGCAATGCGGGATCCGAGCGGCGTCTGCAACCTACACCACAGCTCACGGCAACGCCGGATCGTTAACCCACTGAGCAAGGGCAGAGACCGAACCTGCAACCTCATGGTTCCTAGTCGGATTCGTTAACCACTGTGCCACGACGGGAACTCCTAGGTTGGAACATTTTTAAATGGTGATTAGGATCCCAGGAAAAAATAGACACTACACCTGAAGGGGTTAACTGAATAGAGTTAAGCGAAGGGTTTATTTATTTATTTATTTATTTATTTATTTATTTATTTTTGTCTTTTGTCTTTTTTTAGGGCCACACCTGCAGCATATGGAGGATCCCAGGCTAGAGGTGGAATTGGAGCTGTAGCCACCAGCCTACGCCACAGCCACAGCAACACCAGATCCAAGCCATTTCTGTGACCTACACCACAGCTTATGGCAACGCTGGATCCTTAACCTCACTTAGTGAGGCCAGGGATCAAACCTGCGTCCTCATGGTTGCTAGTCGGGTTCATTAACCACTGAACCACGACAGGAACTCTCACAAAGGGTATATTTAAAGGATGCGGGTAGGATTAAAGGAATCAGCAATGGATGGTGAAGCAGCTGGAACAAAACTGTTACTACCCTCTAGTCCCAAAGGTGAAAGAAGCTATACTGGAAACCTGTAAGACCTGGACCCATGGAAGAACAGTTGCCCAACAGGAGCTAAGATTATAGAGAAATGTGGTCATTGCCAGAAATATTGCCAGGGAGGGCATGGGAGAAATAAACAACCTGTGCTCTTCCTCTTCCCGCTTTCCAGTCTCCTGATTGTGTCTTCCAGTGACCAAATACAACTGAAAGACAGAGGGAAAGGGAGCCTAGGCCATATCATCCATAAAGACCAGCCTTCCTAGGCACAGATGTGGGTAGAATATAAATCTTCAGGGCAAGCAGGAATAACCGTCTGACTTAGTAATGAAATGTTGATGACTCTAGTAAGCCGTCTCAGTTTCCCCAGTGCAACTAAAACTAACCCCCTGAGTCTGGAGAGGCACAGCTTGTAGCAAGTTTATTGCAATGATACGTTTACTGACCACTCCTGTAGACTTAGCATACTGTGAGTCTAGCAGTCTAGACTCACACTTTTGTGTTAACAGACCATCTACTTCCTACAACTAAAATAATAATGAAAATGAAACAATTCTATGGAGCATTTTCTCAAAAAGTATTTGACAAAATGTGTTTCCTCTAGTAATTTGAAAAGTTGAGTTTTTTTAACACATGGCATATTTCCCTCAAATTATTTATTTATATATATATATATATATATATATATTATATACATACACATGTATATATGAATATATATATATGTGTGTGTGTACACACACATGTATATACTCTGCTTTTAAAAGTGTGTATGGGAGGGTGGGTGTCTACCTTTTATTGGTCCATCTAGATTTTTGGTCTTCCAGGTCATCTATTTGCTCCATATTCAACACACGATCTGCCTTTTTTTTGTTTTCTTTTGTGTTTTTTTTTTTTTTTTTTTTTGGCCATGCCTGCAGCATGTGGGAGTTCCTGGGCCAGGGGTTGAGCCCTCACCACAGTAGTGACTCAGGCTGCTGCAGTATCAATGCTGGATCCCTAACCTGTTACACCACAAGGGAACTCCACAATCTCCTTTTGATAGACTGAAAAGTATATATTTCCTACAAAAAGGCAGACTATGCACCAAGGAAGCCCTGTTCTGGAAAATTATTGAATTCAGACACCATTTGTATGTGAATGATTATTAATTCCCCAGCAAAACAACTGACTCAGTAGTGAGTGTGGAGAAAAGGAGAAGACCCAGGTCTATAACTGAAGCAATAGCATGACATGAAATATTGCCAAAATAAGGTTGAAAGCGTGTAGTTCTTCCTCGACTTGCTTTTTTTTGACCAAGCAGCTTTCAAGAGAAGTGGTGCTGTGGAAATTCCTTCTGCTCCACTGACCAAAATCCAGCATCATTTCCTTATAGAACTTTCAATACAGAAAGCTGTGCCAGCCTGCCCAGGTTCCATTCTGCCCCAAGGAATCCCAAGGCCTGACGTGATTCCCTGTTGGTAGCAGTCTATGCCAGACAGCTAAGCTCCATCTTAGTACATCTTTGTACCTGAGGAAGGTGAAGTTGCCACACCCTGTGTAGCCCATCTCTTCATGTTTGATCCCTTCGGTTTCGACTTGGATCCTATTAAAGCATTGATCCTTTGGGAAGGAGTAACATGGAGCTGTCATCAGCCACTGACTCCTGAGTGTAATGAAAAGCAATGGGAGCAGAGGGGATGGGGCTAAGGGAGTGGACAAGAAGCCAGAGTTTGGCAACATCCTTGGCTTCTCTCCCTGTGGAACTCATCAGAGTAGCTGAGAATCCTGTGGCTGACTTGATCCCTTCTTTTCTCTTTGAACAGGGTCATCCTGGACAGCCAGGGCCCAGAGGCCCACCTGGCATGGATGGCTGTAATGGAACTCAAGGAGATGTTGGATTTCCAGGCCCTGATGGCTATCCTGGGCTTCTCGGACTGCCTGTATGCTACCAGATCTTTGTACATTATTTCAAGTGGCTTTGCTTGCCTCTCAGTGTGCCCTTTCTTCTACTTCTCTGGAGATCTCATGAAGTATCTGTGGGGCAACCACTGCCACACCTTGTCCAATGCAGGAGTCTCTGCTGGCAGCCCTACAACATTAAAAGTCCAAAGAAGAATACCAGTTGAAGGGGAGTGTACACATGCTACACTACTTAGAGTTTTATTTTGTTTTGTTTTTTAATGATGCTTTTAGAGTTGGCAAGATTGTTAGAAGATGGTAGTAAATTTTAGAGCAAAGTACATGCTTGGGCTATTTGACATTTTTCCTCATTAGATGATATTGTGGAAAGGCAGTACTGGGAAGGCTTCCATGGGATCATGGAAGCACTGACAGTGACCCAAGAGGCATGGCAAGCTTGGGCTCTACCAGTGGCCCTTACCTAACCAGTGGTGATTTTGCAACCCCCAGGGGACATTTGACAGTTATTATCAACATTTTTGGTCATCACGACTGGGGTTTGCTACTGGCACTGGACAGCCCCCAGCACATCATCAAGAAGTCGTCTGTCCCAAAGTATCAACAGTGAGAAATAATTGAGAAATCCCACCCTACACTGACATGGTTTTCCCCTCTCCCCCCACCCATCACATCATAACCCTTGGTTCTGGGATTGATAAGGCATTTATTGGATCTTGGTGTCATCACCTTTATTTTATCCCATTCATCCAGATAGGGCTCAAATATTTGGCTCTGAAAGATCTCCACTAGAGACCATGTCCTTGCAAGGCCACTTTTATGAGTGGCTGGAAAGAGAAAAATAACACGTTTCAAGCCCATTCTCAAACTCATCTGAAATAGTCTAAGCTCATAAGGGTACTGTTGTGATACACTTAGCTAGACATCAACACTATCTCTTAGATTCTGCAGCTACATGAGGTAATTGGCATTTTATTGGAAGAGCAGCACTGCTGCCTTCCTGACCCAGTTGTGAGCATGAGTATATGCGTGAGAAGGTAAGACAAAGTAAAAGCCCAGGTTGGCATCAAGGACCTTAACAACTAAGGACCAAACCAATATGCAGCGGGTAGTGGGGGAGAAAGATGTTACCGACAGAGTATGAGCTGTTTGAGTCACAAAGGCCCCCATGGCAACAGGAGAGGAGAAAAATCACATCTGTGTTGTGACAGTGGAAATCCAGGAAAGTAAGGAATCACTTCCCCCAAGAGGGAGAAAAGAAATCTTGAGATAACAAACAGCCTCTGACAGCATAAGGACCAGGGTAAAACCTAATCCTGTCCCTAAACCTACCTTTCAGCCTAAGTTGGAACTTGGGTGTGTCTTTTACTAAGCTGAACCTTATTAACCCTGCTGAATTGTGAATGGATTTGAGGGTTCTTTGAGGAAAGTACTGCCTACAAGAATAAGGGGAAATAGGAAATGTTAGGAAAGAAATGGGTTTGTGCTTCTAGAACCACATTGTGCTTTTATTTTTATCATTAGTAGTAGTAGTAGTAGTATTGGTCTTTTGGGCTTTTAGAGCTACACCTGCCGCATATGGAGGTTCCCAGGCTAGGAGTCCAATCGGAGCTGTAGCCACAGCAACGAGGGATCTGAGCCACTTCTGTGACCTACATCACAGCTCACAGCAACGCTGGATCCTTACTTATCCCACTGAGTAAGGCCTCGTCTTCATGGATCCCAGTCGGGTTCGCTAACTGCTGAGCTACAATGGGAACTCCACATTGTACTTTTATTATACCTATGGACCTTGAACCCATGGAATCCATCATTCAATCAACACCTCGGTCCCCAAAGCTTAGCCCTACCCCCAGTACTAATCCCCATTTCCCCTTAGGTATAGGGACATTGATTTTCCCCAGAAGGATAACATCTACCAGATATTAGCTGGCATCTGCCACTGAGACATTAAAAAGTCAGATTGATGAGACAGGTTGGGTGTACTGTGAACTGTTTTCCATGTTAACACTGAGACACACCAACCCCTTAGACAGGTGTTGAAGCTGAAGTTGTAGGGTAGAAACACAGGATGGAGATGATTTTGTAGCTATTTCTTAGACCAGGTCTCTGTGAACTGGCCCACATGACCCTTGTCCTGTGGCTTGTTTTGACATTTTTTGAAGATTATGAAGAAAACGGAAGACTATGGGGCAGAGCCCAGATATGGCCCATAAAGCCTATATTATTTACTCTCTGGCTCTTTACAGAAAAAGTCCACTAACCTCTGTCCTAGACAAGGTCCCTCTCAGGGACTTACAGCTGTGAGCTATGGAGCAGGTGAGCTATAGGCTTATAAATGACCTGTGTGTTATATGTGGATGTTCAGATCAGTACTCGAAAGAGATTCAAGGTCTCCTACCTTCTAATCCCTTTACAGACTTTTGACTTGGGCATTGGGGAAGCAGGCAAACAGCTTTGAGACACAGCACCTGTTCAGGGGATGTGCAGTGTCCCCTTGGTACAGCCAGTTCTGCCATAGAAAAAGCCATGTGGTTTCAGGCTTTTGCTGCTTCATCCTCTCTGATCAGATCATACTGTTAACAAACCTCCGTGTGTGTGTGTGTGTGTGTGTGTGTGTGTGTGTGTGTGTGTGTGTGTGTGCGTGCGCACGCACATGCACGCACGCACGCACATGCACGCATTTCTTCACAAGTTTTTCTTATTTTATTCAGGGGCTTCCTGGTCAGAAAGGCTCGAAAGGTGAACCTGTCTTTGCCCAAGGTAGTTTCAAAGGAATGAAGGTAAGAGCCACTAAGGCAGATAGCTGAGTAGGCTATAAACTAAGTTCCCCTGGATTGAGTTCCACATCCAATGAAAAACAGTTCCAGAACTAGCATCTGCGTCTCTATTTAAGGAGCAAACCAAGCTGGATTTAAAAGGATCTGGAGCTTTTTGTGGTGGAAACACTGACAGAATTGTTTGCAACCGTACTGTCAAAGAGATTTGCTTTGTAGGATCTAGACCAAAAAATAGGAGACAGATCAGCAAACAAACAATTTGCATGGGTATCATTTTCCTTGACAAGCCGAAACATTTCCTGGAGGCAGATACTTTTTGTCTACTCCAGAATCCTTGATGTCTGCATACTTTGGTTTGAAGCCAGGTACATCTCTGCCCATCTTAGCATGGCCACCAGCCCAGGATCCTGGCTCCACCCTTTTCTATACCTGCACACCAGCCCATCACCCTAACTGGGCCCCTGGCTGTCTGCAAAAATTGCCCATCAACTTTGCAGCTGGCTGGAAACTTTCATCTCTTCCTAGAATCCACAAGAACCTTTTGTATTCTTGGGGCTGTACCCTTGGCATATGCTGCCTGGTATCCTGTGGGCCCTCAGTAAATTCTAGTGTCAAATGATTGACCCTAATCCCTTGCAGACTGGGAAGGGATCCCATCATTTCCCTGGGAGCAGATGGGAATCTATGTGTCCACCATGTGAGGGGAAGATGTGCCCAAGCTCACTCCTCAGAGGGTGGTACCCTGCTTCCATCCTCGCACAGAGCCAGAAACACTGGGAGGGCAGTGATGGATGTGGGTGGCTGAGAACTGACGAAGGTACAGGGTTTGGGTTCTTGGCTATGGAAGCCATAGCAGAAGATGGAATGGTAGACTTGGGAAGGACCTCATGATTGTCGGCTTCATGTTGCTCATTTTACAGATGGAAAAACTGAGGTCGACAGACTGAGGCTATATGACTGGCTCAGAGGCACAAGCCAGCTTACTGAAGCGCTAAAACCCCAGGCAGTGCTCTTCCCCCGTTGCAGAGAACTGATTTTTGACTCTAAGCCAAGTGGAGTAAGACTAGCAGGTGTCAAAATGTGGCCATTGTTGGAGCAAACATTAATTAAATGGTTTTGCCAAAAATCAAGAGACCCGGGACCCGGCAGAACACAGCAATTTCCACAAGATGGTTATATTACAGATTCATACAGTGACTCAAGATGCTGCAAAGTAATTAAAACGTAATCAGAGACTACATGCTCTGTTGATTCTCCCTTGAAATGTCTGATTTGCATTGTATACATATGGGCACAGATCCTCCGGGGATGAAAGCACATGGGAAGGTAGCTTTGCTTTCCTCCAAAAAGAGCAGGGAAATCACCAGCCTGCAGAAGCAGTTTCTAATTGATAAGTTCCTAGCAAAGGTGAAAATTAATTAATCCAAATAAAATATGAAATCCTGTTCAGCCAAGGCTATAATATTTGTCTTCTAGAGTCTAGATTTTTTTCTTAGGAGAGAAAAAAAAGTAAATGATTGAATATGTCCAATTCACACGTTATGTAAAACCCAAGACCTTGACAGAGGAGGCACGAGCTTCAGCGATGTGTTTTTAGGCCCGTGAACCTGGGGTTAGTTATCTATGAAATACCATAAGCCTAATTTATTCATCTCTTCCGTGTCCTGCCTCTGTCTATTTTTCAGGGGGCTCCTGGGCTGCCCGGACTGGATGGAATCAGTGTAAGTTGTTCCCTGGATGTTGATCTCTGTGTTTGTTTAATCCACAGTTACCAATGGTCCCTGTTCATTCTTCTCTCCAGTGTTTGAAGGTCTTCATAGACCTTCTGGAGGACAATCCAGAGAGTTGAGGTAGAACAGGTCACTCTGTTGACATTATTCCAAACAAGAAAGTACCAAGAGGGTGGGCTCTCCACCTCCAGTTGTACGGCTGGCAGGCTTTCCAGACCTCTCAGCCAGGCACCTTCATTCTCCCTGGGATCTCTTAGGAAAGAATGTTGCCTTTCATTCAGCAAGCATTTACTAATTGTTTTCTGTGTGTTCAGATACTGCGGGTAAAACGAAAGAAGCAAAACACTCTTCTTTAAAAGGTATTCCATCTAGCAATTCCTTTTAGGGACTCAATAAAACAGTGAGTCCATGAAAGGCCACCAGTTGTTTTATTACGAGCTCTCTTTTTCCTTGAGTTTCTCCATGGTCATCACTGTTGAAGTGGCTCAAGGGAAGTCCCTTCTCTCCCTCTGCTCTGATATTAGGGTTCCTTCCTTTCTTCTTTCATTCCAACACAGATATTGAGCTCCTACCATTGGCAAAATGCTGCTAGTGATCCCAGAGACGAGGCAGACATGCTCTCTGCACACATTCACACAGCCACCCCACCCTAGGGCATGAAAAAACAGGAGTTCCCGTCGTGGCGCAGTGGTTAACGAATCCGACTAGGAACCACGAGGTTGCGGGTTCGGTCCCTGCCCTTGCTCAGTGGGTTAACGATCCAGCGTTGCCGTGAGCTGTGGTGTAGGTTGCAGACGCGGCTCGGATCCCGCGTTGCTGTGGCTCTGGCATAGGCCGGTGGCTACAGTTCCGATTCAACCCCTAGCCTGGGAACCTCCATATGCCGCGGGAGCGGCCCAAGAAATAGCAACAACAACAACAACAACAGACAAAAAGAAAAAAAAAGAAAAAAAAAACAGTCAGAATGTGGCATGAGAATTTCACAAGAGCTTTGAGAAAGAGATGCTGTCCACCTAAGGCTACATCATGAGAGACTTTCTAAGATAGAGAAGGTAGCCTCCATCTGAGATAAGGTAACGTTTAAGCTCGATGGCAATGGGGGAAAACTTTCTAAACAGAGAATAGTGTGAGAAAAGGTGGGAAATAAACAAGATGTGTGCAAGCACACATGTAAACAGAGATGAGCGAGGACCAAGGGCATACAGGTCTCCTAGAGAGAAACAGCATCGTGTGTGTTAACTAAATTCGTAGAATCACATCCAGCGTATTTGCTGCATAGCTTCTCTTGAAGATTCATTTTCCTGCCCACAAAGGTACAGTATTTGTCTACATATACAGGAATGATAAATAAACTGCTTAGGTTTGGAGAGGGAGGGTTCATAGCTGGATAAGAGATCTGTGATCAGTAAGGAGACCACAGGTGATTAGTTATTGTCCGAGCAATGATCTACTCTCATATATTCCTGGGGGACCTTTGAACCCCCACTTTCTCTTCCTCCTGTTTAAGCCTCAACTTCACTTAGCCTCTCAATCCTTTTCCTAAGTACATAGCACCTTGCTACTGTTCCCCAGTTTTAATTGGGCCATGTATTTCTCCACACCATCTGTCTCTCCAGATTTTGTTGTCTTGCTCTTAATATTGTCATCATTCAGTTAAAAATATTTTCTAGCTTCCCTTCTGATTTTTTTCGACCCATGGAGATTTGTGGTGTTTGATTTCCAAATATTTGGCAACTTTCTAGATATCCTTATGTTGCGGATTTCTGGCTTGATGTTATGGCACTTCACTTGCACACTCTGGATGATTTCGAAGCTTTTAAATTTGTTGAGGTTTGTCATATGGCCCAACATATGGAACTATCTTGGTGAATGTTCCACATGTACTTGAAGAGAATGTCTGTTGAGCTGGTTTGAGGTATAGTGATCTAAAAAATATCCATTAGGTCAAGGTAGTTGATAATGTGGTTTGGATCCTCTTTGTTTGTTTAGTTGTTTTAATAATTACTGAGAGAGAGAGAGATGTTAAAATCTCCATCTAGAATTGTGAATTTATCTACTTCCCCGTATGGCTCCATCGGTCATGTATTTTGAAGCTCTGCTATTAGGTGCATACACATCTAAGATTTGTTATGTCTTCTTGATGAATTGACCTATTTTATCACTACAAAATACTCCCGCTTTATCGCTAGTAATATTCTTTGCCTTGAAGTCTACTTTATCTGATATTAATATAACCATTTTTTCTTTTTTAAGTTTTTGGGTTTTACATTATTTTAATATGAAAATTTTCAAATAGAGAGCAAAGTTGAAGGAGTTTTTCAGTGAACACCTCTACCATTAATATTTTACTCTATCACATTTCCATCCACCTATCCATCTCTATCCATCCACCAATCTTCTTTGTGAGCGTTCCCTTCATGGCTCAGCAGAAACGAATCTGACTAGGAACCATGAGGTTGCAGGTTTGATCCCTGGCCTCACTCAGTGGGTTAAGGATACGGCATTGCCGTGAGCTGTGGTGTAGGTCACAGACACGGCTCAGATCTAGTGTTGTGGCTGTGGTGTAGGCCAGCAACTGTAGCTCTGATTTAACCCCTAGCCTGGGAACCTCCGTATGCCACAGGTGCGGTCCTAAAAAGCAACAACAACAAGAAAAATTCTTCTTTATGATGCATTTCAGTTAATTGCAGACAGTAGTACTCCTGCCCCTAAATATTACAACATGCCTATCTATCATTTAGCTCAACTTCAAATTTTATTTTTATTTCTATAAGATTTTCTTTTAGTGTAAAGTTTACATCTAATGAAACACACAAATCTTAAATGTGCATTTGTTGAGTTTTGTCAGCTGCACACTTCTGTGTAACTCAAATCTTTCTTAAAGTATAGAACCTTCCCGTCACCTCAGAAAATTCCCTCTTGCCCCTTCCCAGATAATCCTCGCCTACACCCCACCTCAAAGGCAATCATTGTTCTGATTTTTTTCTCTCATAGATAAGTTTTCCTATCCTAGAACTTCATGTAAATGGAATAATACAATCTGTAGCCTTTGGGGTCTGGCTTCTTTTACTTAGAACAGTGCTTTTGAGATGCACCTTCATGTATCAATAGCTTGTTACATTTACTGTCAAATATTTGTCCCAGTCTATGGATATATCACAGTTTTCTTTCCTTGTATCATTGGACACTTGGGACATCTACAGTTTTTCACTGCTATGAATAAAGTTGCTCTGAACATCCTTGTGCAATTCTTGTGGCTATATTTTTCCTGAGAAACTGTCTTGCTTTTTTGACCTTGATAAAAACTCACCTCTTTAGGGCCCACGAGGAGCACCCGGATCTCCAGGAGCTGTAGGACCCATAGGACCACCAGGATTACAAGTAAGACCTGTTGAAATCTACCACATGATCACAGCATCCACATTGATTTGTTTGTTTGTTTTGTCTTTTTAGGGCTGCACCTGTGACATATGGAGGTTCCCAGGCTACGGGTCCAATTGGAGCTATAGCTGCCAGCCTACCCCGCAGCCACAGCAATACAGGATGCGAGCCGCATCTGCGACCTACACCACAGCTCATGGCAACGCCGGATCCTTAACCCACTGAGTGAGACCAGGGATCGAACCCAAGTCTTCACGGATACTAGTCAGGTTTGTTAACCACTGAGCCACGTTGGGAACTCCAGCATTCACACTGAATGCTTTTGCCACCAGGCCATGGATTAAATGTAAACCTATGAAAATATAGGCCCTTCTAGTGGAGAGAGGCACCTTCGATTCTTGGAGGTTAAAATGAAGCATGCTCTCGTAAGGCGCTATTTGTTGTCTTTATCAGAGTCTCTCTGACCATCCACTCTGTGCCACCAAAGCCGCCTAGTATAGCTCAACCTAAAGTGTAGCCCCGTGATGACTAATCCCCGGCACATCTGTTGTGACCTTCCATGCCCTTCATCCATGACAGACATTACTAATCACACCACCACCACCTCCACCCACCCTGAGCACAGAAGCAGCTTCAAAGTCCTCAACACTTCACCTTGGAGGACTCTCCCTACCTACCTGTCTTTTGATACCAAACCTATTTGCCAGAGTTCCCATCGTGGCTCAGTGGTAATGAACCCATCTAGTATCCATGAGGATGCAGGTTCAATCCCTGGCCTCGCTCAGTGGGTTAAGGATCTGGCATTGCCGTGAGCTGTGGGGTAGGTCACACATGCGGCTCAGATCCCACATTGCTGTGGCTGTGGTGTAGGCCATCAGCTGTAAGTCCAATTGGACCCCTATCCTGGAAACCTCCATATGCCATGGGTGTGGCCCTAAAAAGACAAAAAAAAAAAAAAAAAAAAAAAAAAAAAAAACACCTATTTGCCATCACTCATCTCTGAAGAACATGGCCAGTCACCTGTGTGCTTCTGGGACAGTCCTGTCACCAGATAGTTCTCTCTCCAGTGTGTGAAATTCCACCACTGATTGCTTTGGTTTCGTTTCACCAAAAGTCATCATTTAAAGTTCTGGCCTGTTGGGAAGAATGACATGTGAAGTCTTCATTACCTCAGCATGAATGTGATTATCAAGTCAATTTGGGAGATTTCAAAGGAGATAAAAATGAACCCTGGGAGAAGGACCTAGAATCTGCTACACCAAAGCCAGGTCACACCAAGGGGGTGAGAGTCTTATCCCCAGTGACTCTCAACATGCTTAGGTTCTTTGGGGCTGAAACTAACAAGTGCTGCCTCTTTCATTTTTAATCTAGGGTCCTCCAGGCCCGCCCGGTTTCCCTGGTCCTGATGTAAGTATACTAATACTCTAGTTTCCCTGGAGATCTTCTGATTTGATTAAAAATACTTTCTAGTTTAAAAAAAAAAAAAGACTGCATTCCAATTCAAGTTCCTGGGGCTTGTTTAGTAATTGATTTTATTTTTCCTTCCTGCACCCCTGTGCCCCCAGGGGAATATGGGGTTAGGTTTCCAAGGAGAGAAAGGAGCCAAGGTAAATAGATTTTGGATTCCATATGCTCCAAGAAATGTCTCTAGCTGCCCACATGTGCCTGCTTGCAGATGGGGCTCTGGATCTTTGCTTTGGGAAATGCTACATGTAGGGTATTACAGTCTTCTTCCTTCCAAATACTGTAATCTTCATGCTTCCTGCCTGTGAAGTGTGCATGTCTTACAAACATACTCTCTTAAAGTAGATTTTCTTTCCCTTCTATCTGGGTATTTCCCTGGTAATTTGTATTATATTGTGTCACCTTCTCTTTCCCTTCTCTGCTCCTCTGCTCTCCATCCTTCCTCCTCTGCCTCCCTCTAGCTCTCTTCCTTAAATTAACCCTCCCTCACTATTCCCTTTTGTTTTCTTTCCCTGCTTCTCCCGTTTCCCTCTGCACAAACTCTCTAGTGATCTGAGAGCCTCAAGGGAGACCAGGCTTGCCTTCCCCATCCTTCATGGCTGCCTCTTGTAGATTGCACTGCCTTCACGGAATAAATCCAGTCACCAGTGTTCCAACCTGGACTCCACTGCCTTTGCTTGTGCTCTTGGCGAAGACTTGACCAATTAGAGTCTGACCGCTGCTGCCAAGAGGTAGCCATTCACCATGCTCAAACCCTGTTTTTTCCTCTCTTCTAAACACCCTTTCATGCATGACCATGGCAACCGTGAACCTGCCGTTTCCTTTCATCCATCTTGCTTCTTTCCTCTGTGATGCTGGTACAGAATGCATTTGGTCAGGCTTATAATTCTTTTCACCCCTTGGGACTGATGGTTTTGTTTCCTCATTGACACAAGGGTGAGGGTGAAGAGGCTGAAGTCATGGGCAGTTTATTCGTGAATTACATCCAGAGGACAAACCTACCCTCTGGAGAAATGGTCTGTGTGGTATCTGCTTTTCTTAATGTTTCGTTTGATCTTACAGGGGGATGTTGGCCTGCCTGGCCCTGCAGGACCCCCACCATCTACTGGAGAACTGGAATTTATGGGATTTCCTAAAGGGAAGAAAGGATCCAAGGTATTGAACCTTTAAGAACAAGAAGTTAATAAAGCTTTTTCCTATTAATACCAGAGTTCAACTCTAAAAACCAGACTATACTGGTGGATAAAGGGTTCTGGGTCATTGATTTTTGTTTGGAAATGAGGATAAAGCCTTCTTTGTTTTGCCCCTTATGAAAAGTTTTATAAAAAGTCTGTCTTTTGGTATATGGCCGTAAGTGTACCTGGGTTTCTGAATATTTGTTTAAAGTGCTATTTACTGTGTTTCAGTTTTGTAGATTTAGTTATGAAGAAGCTGAATGACTTAAACATTAAACAGCTGGTTTTTTTCCTCCTAACTACCAACCCTCTCAATATTCATGTTGTCCCCAAAGCACTATGACAGAACAATAGGGTATAAATGGTTGCTTTTGAGTTACCTTTTAAAGAAGTTACTTGCCCTCAAAACTTGACCCTGCAAATAGGGTACACTGTCACCAAGTGGCAGTAGATGCCCTAATTCACCTATCTGAGCTACCAAGGTGGAAACTGTAGAGCTGTTTAACCGGGATACTTTATACTCTGTACTTTCATGTAAGTGAGTGTACACATGGTTGTATTCAAATGGTGGTATGCTGTTGAGGTGTGCAGATATCTTTCAGTAACCTCAATTCCCTTCCTTCCTGGGGTTCCCTTAAATTTTGTGATCCTATACATGACTCAGACGAGGGAAGGTATTTAGTCCCATTTCTTTAATTTTGTCTTTGTGGAAGCAACACCTCAGGCCCTCTCCAGGTTTACAGGAAGTAATCATTGACTTGGGAACCTATGAAAGATTGCCCGCATCTCTAATCATTCCCAAACCTTAGGGAGCATTTTCATGGCACATTTAGGTCAATTAGCATAGCAAAGAAAGACCGTTAGAGTATTATGTGGCTCCATCCAACAGGTAATTGTTATTCTTTTCCCAACACCATTGATGAGTTTGCAGCCAGTAGTTTGCTAGAGGAAATCTCACTGAACAGCTTCTTCCATTAGGAAGAAAACAGATGATCATCTTTTCTGTTTCCCATTTGGCCTAGGCAATTGGGATTATTTTTTGGATAGTTTTCTTTCCCTGCCATGGACTTTCACCCTGCAAAGGGCTCCCTAAACTAAAACACCCTGTGTGGTTCTCCACTGCCCAGCCCACGTAACTCAGAGGAGCCATATCTTCTATGTTCACTGCTGCCTGCTGCTACTCATCAAGCTTTGGTTGATTTTCCAGGGTGAACCAGGGCCTCAGGGTTTCCCAGGAATAAGTGGTCCTCCAGGACTCCCGGTAAGTCCCTGTTTGGTCAACATGTTTCCAAGGATCTGATTGGATGAAAGGTAAACCAATAGAAAGCTAACAGGAAGACCTCCTTGTATGGTTATTGTAGTGAATTTCTCCATCATCATTATTAGAAGGCATTCAAGGAAATGTTCTTGTTTTTCAACCCTATAGGGACAGTAGGTTCTTTATGAGACTGTATATCTTAGAGGTTATTGTCTTAAGCTCTACAGTTAGAAGCGACCTAGACTTGCCTTCTGAGTTCACCAGTTTCTAGCTATGTGACCTTCTTAACTTTTCTAAGCCTCAGTTTCCTAACCTACCAAAAAAGGGGTAATAATGAGGTATTTAGGAGGATTTAATGAGATAATATGCATGAAAAGATTTAGTAAATGCCTGGCACTTATCAATCGTTCAGTAAATGGTAGGTAACCTCAGTGAGCCTATCTTCACTTTCCTAGATACCCTTGTATCTTAGATTCTTTCATGCAACAAATTCCATTTGAGAGCCCCTATGAGCCAGGCCTTCTGCTGGCCTCTGAGACTGCAACAGTAAATAACAGTCAGATAAGTAAAATTCCCTGTCCTTGAGAAGAGTACATTCCAATGGGGGAGTGAGGGAGGGGCGAATCAACAAACAAACAAATGAATCAAGTGCAAGTTCACATAGTGGCAAGTGATGCATAGAAGATAAAAAAGGGTAAAAGTGATGGAATGTGGATGGAGAATAGGATGGGCTAGTTTGGACAGAGTGGTCAAGAAGGGCCTCTCGGAGGAAGTGCTCATTATGAGGGAGCAAATCGTGAAGATCAGGAAGAGTGTCTGAGGTTGGAACAAGCTCAGTATTTTAGGCGGAAACAGCAAGAAGGTGAGTGGGTAGAGAAGAGTAAGCAAGGCCAAGAACCAGGCAGAAAGGCAGGAGCCACATCAGGGAGACCTTTCTAGGTCAAATGTGCCTTTTATGTTAAATGTAACAGGAAGCCATTGGAAAGCTCTGGCTTGTATCTTTAAGACAATCATTCTGGGAGGTGGGGGTAGTGGGAGATAGGGGGAGGGGGAAGGAACAAACATACGCTACTGCAATAGTCCAGGTGAGAAATGGTGGTGGCTTAGAGTGAGGTCATAGTAATGGAAATGGAGAGAAATACATGGATTCAAAATGTAAAAAGTTTTAACTTTTTTTTTTTTGGTCTTTTTTTGCCTTTTCTAGGGCCACTCCCGTGGCATATGGAGGTTCCCAGGCTGGGGATCGAATTGGAGCTGTAGCCACCGGCCTACGCCACAGCCACAGCAACACTAGATCCGAGCCATGTCTGTGACCTACACCACAGCTCACGGCAATACTGGATCCTTAACCCACTGAGCAAGGCCAGGGATCGAACCCGCAACCTCATGGTTCCTAGTCGGATTCGTTAACCACTGAGCCACGACAGGAACTCCTAAACTTTATATTATGGAACATTGCAAACATAAAGTGGAGAGAATAGCATAATGATCCCCGGTGTACCCATCACCTAGGTTCAATAATTGGCAACTCATGACCAGTCTGAAGCCAATAATGGACGTAGCATTTCATTATATAAATACCTAAGTACTTCTAAAAGATAAGGACTTTTAGAAAAATAGTGCTGATTTTATCATCAATAATTATCACCAATGACTTCATCAGTTAAAAAGTCATAATTCAGATTTGTGACTGCCACACAAATATATTTTTTTTTAATAATTGTCTTGTTTTGAATCAGAATCCAAATGAGGCCCACACATTACATTTGTTTGATATGATGTGTTTTGAAGGAGCTGATGAGATTTCCATGGATTGGGTGTAGGGATCAGGAGGGAAATGGATGAATCAAAGATGACTAAGCCTGACCCAAATTGCTGGCAAAGTGAGGATTGATGATTCCTTTGGGTCCCTGCAGTTCTTTGAAATACTTTGGGTCTTTCCAGGTAGCCAAAAAACATAGACAGTAGAGCCAGTGGCCCAGGTAGCTTATATGATGAGCCCTACTACTCCATAGAAATATGGGGGCACGGAGAACCATCTGCCCAATGGCCTTGCTTTAATCAGCTCGGTTTCTAATGAACCAGAAAGGATAAGAATCCTGATGTTGGAGACAGGACACCTGGACTTTAAAGCAGCCTCAGCTCTGGGACTCCTTCAAGTCTCTGAATCTATTTGTCACGTGGCAATGGTCCTATCTACTGTTTTTTAAGGCCCAACTGACAATGACCAAGTTTCTTTACAAAGTATAAAGCTGTGCTGTCCAATATGATAACTACTAGCCACATAGGACTACTAATCCCTTGAAATGTGGTTAGTCTGAAATGAGCTGTGCTGTAAGTGTAAAATACACACTGGATTTCAAAACCTAGGTGTGAGAAAAATAATTTCAAATAGCCAACAATTTTTACTTCAATGTTGAGGCAATAGGTATGATAGATTCAGTTAAATAAAACCTTGTTAAATTAATCTCACCTGTTTTACTTTTTTTTTTTTTTTTTTTTTGTCTTTTGTCTTTTTAGGGCTGCACCCGTGGCATAAGGAGGTTCCCAGGCTAGGGGTCTAATCAGAGCTATAGCTGCCGGCTTATGCCAGAACCATAGCAATGGCAGATCAGAGGCACGTCTGTGACCTACACCACAGCTCACAGCAACGCTGGATCCTTAACCCACTGAGCAAGGCCAGGGATCGAACCCACAACCTCATGGTTCCTAGTCGGATTCGTTTCCACTGTGCCACAATGGGAACTCCCTATTTTACTTTTTAATGAAGCTGCTAAAAAATGTAAAATCACCTAGTAGCTCATGTTAGCTTTCTATCGGACAGCACAGATATAAAGTGTTTTGCAAGTGGGTTGGGGAATAAGGTCTGTACTTTTCTTTGTGAGCATTTCACATAGATTCTAAGTCACCTCACGTCATCCCTGTGACGTAAGCAAGGCGGACTGGGCTGAGATCCCGTACTGATGAGGAAACCATGTCCTAAATGGGTAAAGAGGCTTGTCCGGAGTCACAGAGCCAGTTATTAGCAAAGCTGAGACTGAAGTTCCATTTTCTTGAGTACTAGCCAGTTCCAGTCTTTTTCCTCATACCATACTGCCCCCTACAGTTCAGGTTGTTCTTGTCATGGCCTTGGTGGATTGTGTGAGCTCCTCTTCTGGTGCTTTGCGGTTCAGTGGCTCCCTCCCTCCCATTCCCTTCCTTGTCCTACCTCAGAGGACTCTCCCCTTCTGCCATTTCACTCTATTCCCTTTTGCCCTGTCAAAGACAGACAGAGCGACTGACAGCAATGCACAGGGATAAATTCCACAACCATTTCAAGCTCAGCGTTTCACAGCGTGCACTGTAAAGACATCCAAGCTGGAAAATACCTTCCTTTATATAGTACAGCATATTTTCAGAGTGGGAATCAAGAGACCAGAGTTCTCAGCCCACTCTGGCATGGATTCCACGTGCATCCTTGGCCAGATCCTATTGGCTCATTCACTCCTAATATCTCTGTCTGCTTAATGGATACATTCATTGGTGCCTTCTGCCAGAGCAGTTGTAAGAAGGATGGTGGTAACGTGTTTGAGATACTCTGGGCTTTGCAGAGGAAACACACTTCTCAAATCCAAAGCCCCCACATCAGCTTTCAATTATCCACACTCACAGAGAAACAAGGCAGCCTTATGGGTGGAAATCTCTAGGGAATCCAAAGTGTTCTTGTCAGCCATTTGTGTTCTTTTCCATCCTAGCCCAGATCCTTGGAGGAGCCACTGACATGTGGCCAGCCTGCCTGAATTAGGGCCTCACCTTCATTCCCTTGCCACCTCTGTGGTGACCAAGCATCCCTGATTTTCCGGCCCAGCCCCAGTTTCACACATTTCACCACATTGTCTCAGCAGCACACTCACAAATAGGCCACAGGGACTCCCATGGAGATTGTCACAGAGAGTCATATACCTTGGTGCCCTCCAGAAGGCACCAGGCAACGCAGGGCAAGGCAACATGGCAGGTGAGGGAAGAAAGAAGTGGTGAATCCTGAGGTACCTTCTTGAGTGGATCTGAGGCAACTGCTGGGCAGGGAGTTCTCCTTTAACTGAGTACTTGGCTTTCCAGGCACTTTAGGTAGGTCCTGCAGAGCAGGGAGCCCCATCTTGACAGACTTAAGCCAGGCCCCCCACGCCCTGGCACCCTGAGGGGCGGTGGCAGCAGTGCGACAGGGCCAGAGTTTAGAAGGGGACTGACTTCCCTGACTTCTCAAGTCACCCCCTCAGTGCCAAGCTGAGCCCATTCCCACAGCTGAGCCTCCAAAATCTGACCCCCCCAAATCTGATCCCTCGCCGCCCCTCCCCCACGACCTCAGTCGCCCCTCTGGGGCTTCAGCCTCCCTCCTGCCTTCCTGCCCTGGTGGTGCAGGTGGGTCTTGCCCCTCTCCGCCGCCCGCACTGGGGAGCCTGCTTTGGGCCCCGGGGAGAAGCTCGAGCAGAGGGTGGCCACGCTGGCAGCCTGCCTCTCAGACCAGCAGGCCTCTGAGGAGCCAGGGCCAAAGCATCTTTCACTCAGCAGTGGGGCCAGATTCCTCCCCACCCCACCGCCCCATTTCCAGCCTAGTGCTTGTAGCTGGCCTTTTGCTCATACCACCCCCCTCAACCTGCCGCTGTGACAACGTCATCCCCCTTTGGCTTCTGCCCCTGTAACTGAAGTTGAGTTTTTGCAGAGCCTCTAATATCCTTGAACCCAAAACAACAAGAGACCAGGGCCCTAGAAAGAAGGCATGTAAACAGCTAAGCTAGTACTCTAATGAGGTGTTCCTGGCCATGGGTGAGAGAAGGTGTGGGAACAGTGGGGGCAGGTCCGCTGCTCATGACAAGGACCAACTGTGACAGGGCCAGGGGCCCAGGACATCTTGCTAAAACAGCTTGTTCAGCAGGGGCCTCCCTATGCTGGGAGATAAGCTGAGCCCAGCCCAATATCTTGCCAAGTCATTTATGTTTTATCAGCTTTAACCCCCCAACACAAATTACTTTAATTTTTTTTTTCCTTTTTAAACTTTTCATGTAGGTATTTTTGTTCACATTGTAGCTCAAGCTCTCAAACCCTCTCTCTGAGAAAGCAAGAGTTCCAAGGTTCTCTCTGTTTTCTGCAGCAGGAAGACAAGGCCTCCTTGTCTTTATAACTGTGGACAAGATGGTTCCCGAACATTCTTTTTTTTTTTTTTTGCTTTTTAGAGCCACACCCCAGGGCATATGGAAGTTCCCAGGCTAGGGGTTGCACTGGAGCTGTAGCTACTGACCTATACCACAGCCACACCCAATCCAAGCCACATCTGCTCACGGCAATCCAGATCCTTAACCCACTGAGCGAGGCCAGGGATCGAACCTGCATCCTCATGGATACTGGTTGGATTCATTACTGCTGAGCCACAACAGACACTTCCCCGGACATTCTTTCCTTCACCCTTCACAACGCTTTTGCTTCCTGGGTTGCTATTCCATTTAATTTAACCAGTATGTGTTGGCCTGTTGGACCACCCTGTATGTGTTCAGCCTGCAGTAAGTATATGCCTTGGAGGAGACAGAAGTGGTTGTGATATAGACCTTCTGCTCACAGACTTTCATCCATAACCATCTCAGTGCTTGAAGACATTGGGGGAGTGTGGGTAGTTGCATGCACAGGCCAGGGAAGGCTGCATGAAGTATTTGACTTCCGATGCCAATAGGCACACGCCACCAGGGGGCAGCACGCCTTGGTTTCCAATTTGAGCTGCAGAACTTAACATTTCCAATACATCAGTTTGCATTCAGTTTGACTCCTACTTTTCAAATAGAAATCCCGTTCAGCATGAGGTCTGAGCTATTTGACTCCTGACTGTAGATGTAGAAGAGAAAAGGCAAGTAGGAACCAAAGCCTGCTTTGAATTGGACCCTTCACAGACAGACACTACCCACGCCCCCGGAACAACAATCCACATTGAGAAACAAAGCAAAACAAGAAAACCTTGGGCCTCGAAAGCTAAGGGCTATTCAGCCGGCTTTCAGTACCCATGGGAATGCTCTGAGTATGTTAGAGGAAGAAAAAACTACAAATGGGATCAGAGCAGAGCTTTCACAACCAGCGAAGCCAGGTCACATCAAGAGGACCACAGGAGATGAGTCACAACATTTAGTGTCTTTCTCAAGCTTACATTTGCAAAAACTTCACTGCATCCTTCACTCTCCCAATAGGCTGAAGTGCTATTTGCCAACATCTCTGCTCCAGAATGTTCAATTTTAAACAATAACAGCAAAGCGACCTTGATTTCGGTTTGCCGTCAAAAGACTTTTTATCCACTTTGGTAATGAACCCTTCTGTGTCTCGGGAGGCTCAGAACATGCTTGCCCTGGACCCAGGGCTGAGGGAAAGTTTTCTCATTCACTCTGCTTTCTGGATTTCTGCTTGTCCCTCGAGAATCCCCAAGCCATGTCCAAGGCTGCAAGCCCTTACCTTGCCCTGTGAGCAGGGCAAGAGGGGTTGGCAACCATCTTGCAGTCCCTTTTGGAATGTTCCCAGGGCCTGCAGACTTCTAGACCACACTTAGATAAAAATACTGCTTCCCACTGGAGAGGATGTTGCAGACATCATAGCTCCAAAGGGCAAAAGCTCTTCTCTCTACTGTCAACCCCCAAGGATTCACACAGTTCTCCATTTGTGAGTCAAAGAACCAAGCTCCTAGATGGTAGGAGGGAGCCCGGTCTCATGGAAAGGACCCTGGGATGCAAGTCAGAAGCCCTGACTGTCTCATTGACTCTATAACCCATACAAGATGCTTGACCCTTCTGAGTGTTAGTCTCTCCATCTGTAAAATCAATGAGGTTAGATCTGTCAACATTTCTAGGCCACGAGTTCATGTTTCTATGAATACTTGTAATAGTGTTTGGGGAAGACAATATTACTTCTAGAACCAAAAAGGAGGCATGGATGGATGGTTCAAATTATATCCAAGCCCTGTATGCTCCTGAGACGGTGACAAGACACTCAGCATGGTGAGCCTCCCCAGTGGGACAGTGGAGCTGGTAGGCAAAGTACCACCTTGCTTTGGATGGAGCCAGGAGACCTATGAGGAGATGAATGTTATAACTTATGGGTTTTTTTTTTTTTCCTTTAGGGATTTGGACTTGCTGGAGAAAAAGGAGAAAAGGGAATCCCTGGTCTGCCGGGACCTAGGGTATGGAACTGGAATGTTGCTTGCTTGGGTCTGTCAAGTCCATGTTCTTTCCTGTTCGAATATTTATGTAACTTGATGGCCACCTGAGCTTCTCTTGCTTCCCTTTCTCAGCCCTCAGGCAGGTCCCTCAAGACCTCTCCCTGCCCACTTTGCCCTATTCCTTTGACTTAGCAGCTCCCTTGAATAAGGAACGATGTACCCCCTACACCAGGCTACTCAGCCTGTTTCCTCTCCTTGGCCTCAGGTATTATCTTCTGGGCTAAAGAATGACGTGAGTGTTGTCTTTCACTCTATTCTATCCTAAGGGAATGTGAGCGGAGGGGCAGTTTGCAGGAATGGAAGAAAGAAGTCCAAGTGCAATTTTTGTAAGACAGAAACAAGCCCGGAAAGTTCTAGAACATATTGAGTAGTGCTTGGAGTCTGGAGTTTCCAATAATACTTCACTTGAAGTGGAGAAAGAATTGTTAGCCTCTCTGACTCCTAGCTTCAGGCACTTAGGTCTTGGGTTATAAGCAATTGGTTAACCTTAGCCTTAAGCAACATTTGTGTCCTTAGCTTGGCCATGAAGCTTGTTAAAGGGTCTTTTGAGAACTCAGCGATGTTCATCCATTCCCCTGACACTTTTTACTCCACTTTGCTCTACTCCCCTGTCTCTAAAACACAAAGTCACTGACAAAGAAGGCATTCGGGGTGAGAGACAAGAGGCCCTCCCACCATCTATTTAAAAATCTCCTGACTTGGAACTAACGCAGACCAAGTATAATACCAACCAGCCCTTCTACCAAATCCCACCTAGTACTTAAAATGTTTCCATTTATTTAGCGCTTTAAAAATTCCCTGTGTGGCTATTCAGCCCAATGGATTAGCGCTTAGAAAGAAGTCATTAAGCCAAGTCCAGGAACATTCTCTTACCTGATTGTAGGAGCTGCTAAATCCTGAACTCAGTTGGATGGCTTTGTTATGTAAGTCTAGTGGCTTTGTCTAGGGTGGGCTATTAATCTTTCTAAGGTGCCTCTATTCTTTTCACAGGGTCCCATGGGTTTAGAAGGAGTCCAAGGCGCTCCAGGGAGTCAGGTATTTTGGTTAATATCATTAAAGTCTTGGTGTATAAAATCCTTAGGAAAAGGCCCCCTTGCTTTACTTAACCTGACCATCGATCCCAAAGGAAACACTGCTTATCATGCAAACTGTCAGCCTCTCTTTGCTTGATAAAACCTCAGCCACTTGCTTCTTTTGTTTTTCACCAAGATGAGTATCCACTATTAAGTTTGGTGCCATGCCAATGATGCAGTCCTACTTCTTTAACAGGCTATCAGGGTCTAGCAAGACCAGTCTTCTTGTCTTCGTCTCTAGCCTTGTCGCTCTTGTACCTCCTGACATGCACGTTGGCTACCTGGCGCCATATTGCCTTCTGGAACATTTTACAATTTCCTGAGTTGTGCATAATCACACATACCCTGGAATGCCAGCCAAAATCCCGGTGCCATTGGCCCTGGCCTAATTAAAAAACCAGCCTCTCTTCTGCTCTTAGACATTCAATTTAATGGTAATTGTTTCTGTCACAGGGCAGTAAGGGGTCCTCGGGTTCCCCTGGGCTGAATGGATTCCCAGGAATTAAGGTAATGTTGTTGGGAAGTGAGAATCCAGGATTGGGGAGATGGAAGCGTGAAGAATTACTATAAATGCTGTTGGGTCCATTTGGGCTGCTATGACAAAGTACCATAGACTGGGCAGCTTATAAACAATAGAAATTTATTCCTCACAGTTCTGGAGGCTGGACATCTGAGATCAGGGTGCCAGCAGGGCTGGGTTCTGGTACAGATCCTCTTCCAGCTTGCAAACTGCCTATTTTTTTTTTTTTTTTTTTTTTTTTTTAGGGCCACACCTGTGGCATATGGAAGTTCCCAGGCTAGCGTCAAATCAGAGCTGCAGTTGCCAGCCTCCGCCACAGCCACAGCAATGCGGGACCCGAGATGCATCTGCGACCTACACCACAGCCCATGGCAACACCAGATCCTTAGCCCACTGAGCAAGGCCAGGGATCGAACCCACATCCTCATGGATACTAGTTGGGTTCGTAACCCACTGCACCACAACCAGAATGCCCACGAACTGCCTACTTATTTCTGTGCCCTTACATGGTAGAAGGGACAAGCTAGCTCTCTTGGCTTCTTTGATAAGGGCCCTGATCCTAATGGTGGGAGCTCTGCCCTCGAGACCTAATCACCTCCCAGAGGCCTCACCTCCTAAAATCTTCGCCTTGGGTGTTAGGTTTACCACATAAATTTTGGGGGGACACAAACATTCAGATCGTAGCAAATGCCCACTTAATGAGACGGAGTCTTTTTTAGTATTTTGACTTTTTATTTATTTATTGCTTTTTAGGGCCATATCTGCAGCACATGGAGGTTCCCAAGCTAGGGCTTGAATTGAAGCTGCAGCTTCTTGGCCTACACCACAGCCACAGCAACACTGGATCCAAGCTGTGTTTTCAACCTACACCACAGCTCATGGCAACGCCAGATCCTTAACCCACTGAGTGAGGTCAGGGATCAAACCCACAACCTCATGGTTCCTAGTCAGATTCGTTTCCACCGCGCCACGACAGGAACTCCATTTTGACATTTTAGTTGTCACCCTTGTCAGACGAAACATGTACAACCTACTTTGAACACACAAAGTTGAGAAGCATCCCTTAGACATGACTTAATCAGTGATAGATTAAGAGGTGGGGCTGGGGGCGGGAGAAAATTCCTCCCTACAAGGAGAAATGTTTTATTACTGACATTGTTTAGAATGGCCAACTTTTTGGTTCTGTTACTGTTTTTAAATTCTCTCAGCCAATGCATTGCCCTTATTGCCCGCATCTGGGGCAGCCAGCGCCTACCTCTCCACCCTGGATGTGTCACTCTCTCTGATCCTAGGACCCGAGTCCCTCTTTTGAGAGCATTAGGACTCCTGACTTCCTCGGCCTGACATCATCCTCTAACAAGGACCGTGACCATAGCAGAGTCCCAAGCCTCCTGAACGTGGGGGGAAAAAAGTTGAAATTCTGCTGCTTCCTGAGCACAACTTGGGTTTCGCCATGTTGTCGGAGCCTGCAGTAGGTTTCCCCAAGCCCAGAAGCAGATTGTCCTAGAATCAGGTTGCAAGATAAAATTGGGTTCCCTTGTCCTTGACAGGTTTGCAATTGAGTGTCCAGCCTCTGGCCTGCCTTGTGTCACCTGCATCTTAAATGTATTGGACTTTGAAATGCACCATGGACTCTTTGGCCCTGGACATCAGGGGTTAAGCAGGAGGAACCTTTCATTGTCTTGACAAATGGTTTTGAGGGAACATAAATCTTAGGTGATAAGGTCACAGATATATTTATATTTCATGTATTTAATCTTTGCAGGGCGAGAAGGGTGGTGTTGGCCCACCAGGCCCCGATGTTTTCATCGATACAGATGGTGCTGTGATCTCAGGTACAACTTTTCCTTGATTTGAGTGGGGAAAAAAAAGACAGGGCATTGAACTCCATATCCCCTGTCATTGTTAAAAGGATACTTACCCACCGGATTGCTGCTTAACCCTACACCCATGAGGGCCACTCATGGGTCCTGAACTTGGGGGATGAAGTTAACTCCAATGTCTTGAGCAAAGAAGCCAAGCACACACTCCATGTTTGAATTGGGTCCACCAAGAGCAGGATTTGGGTCAACCGGGGTCCAGATTGGCTAACAGTGGTTCTCCTAGTGATGCTTAGGGAAGGATCATGCCTTCCCAGCTAGGCTAACTTCAGCCTGATACTATGGGACACGGGGCGTCTCATGTATGTGATCCCACACGTGCTTGAGTTTGACAATTTCACAGGAAGTGGAAAAGGATCTTTGGCTAGGGGAGCAAGTGGTTGCCAGCCTTCAACAGTTCGACACTTTGAAAGAGTGTCTTCACCTCTTATTCTAGTTACTGTGTGTACCCAGCTCTTCCCTTTGCCTTCTCCAGAGATCCAGATGCCCAGTGGCTCCAGCTACTTCTCGCTTGACCAAAGGCGTCTACTATGGGCACGTTCCACCTGGGCCTCCTAAAATATCCCTCTCTTCACAAACCCTCACACCCGTGCCCTGTCTGGGAAACTCACTGAAGCTGAGGTCTTCAAGGTTGACAGTGGCTTCCTATGTTCCATGCCCCAGAAACCTGTGCATAACATGAAGCGTAGACCTCAACACCTTCACTCAAATGGTAGACATTGGAGGCACTACAGCAGATTATGAGTAGGAGAAGACCCTTCCTAGTTCTTAGCAGATCTTACCATGGAAGATAAGCCCTGGCCAGGCCAATTCTGAACACTAGGAGAGCCTTAGCTCAAATGGGCCCACTATCGCATGACAGCATGAGCATCTGGGAGACCCGGGAAAGGCAAGAAGGGCTTCTAACCTGAGGACATCTTGCAGCTTTTGTGGACCTCTCATTGGTTTGCTTACTTTCTTCCCCCCAATGTCAGGTTATCCTGGAGACCCCGGTATGCCAGGCCTCCCAGGCCTAAAAGGAGATGAAGGCATCCAGGGCCTGCCTGGCCCTTCCGGTGTCCCTGGATTACCAGCTTTATCAGGTGAAACAAACTAACCCACCATCCTGCACAGATCTGTCCGCTCTGGTGCCCAGCATCCCCCTCTATGGCTCTGCTCTGGGTACATACCGAGCCAAGTCAAAGGAAGGTAGACTAGGGGGTGGGGGAAGGGAGGGTTGGGAGTTTGGGATTAGCGGAGGCAAACGATTATTTATAGGATGGATAAACCACAGGGTCCTACTGTGTAGCACAGGGAACTCTGTTCAATACCCTGTGATAAACCATAATGGAAAAGAATATGAAAAGTGTATATATATATATATATTCATATATTCATATCAGAGTTCCCGTTGTGGCTCAGTGGTAATGAACCTGGTGAGTATCCATGAGGATGCAGGTTTGATTCCTGGCCCTGTTCAGTGGGTTAAGGATCCAGCATTGCCATGAGCTGTGGTGTAGGTCGCAGATGCCACTCAGATCCTGTGTTGCTGTGGCTGTGGTGCAGGCTGGCAGCTGTAGCTCTGATTGGACTCCTAGCCTGGGAACTTCCATATGCTATGGGTGTGGTCCTAAAAAGACCAAAAAAAAAAAAAAAAGAATATATATATCTGAAGCACCTTGCTGTTCAGCAGAAATTAATACAACATTGAAAATCAACTAGACTTCAATAAAATTAAATGGAGTTCCTGTTGTGGCTCAGTGATAATGAACCCGACTAGTATCTATGAGTATGCGGGTTTGATTTCTAGCCCTGCAAGTGGGTTAAGGATCTGGCGTTGCTGTGTCTGTGGTGTATACCGGCAGCTGCAGCTCCAATTCGACCCCAGCCTGGGAACTTCTATATACTGCAGGTGTGGCCCTAAAAAGAAAAAAGAAAAGAAGGCTATGGTCAGTAAGCTCCTGACAGCCCGCCCAAGGCTAGTGTATATGAGGATAGGGCTTGGGTGAGCAGCTTTCTTTTGACCTCAGTAATGCACCATAGACGTTCCCATCGTGGTGCAGTGGAAATGAATCTGACTAGGAACCATGAGGTTGCAGGTTCGATCCCTGCCCTCGCTCAGTGGGTTAAGGATCCGGTGTGGCCATGAGCTGTGGTGTAGGTCACAGACATGGCTCGGATCTGCTGTTGCTATGGCTGTGATGTAGGCTGGCAGCTGTAGCTCCGATTGGACCCCTAGCCTGGGAACCTCCATATGCCACGGGTGCGGCCCTAAAAAGATTTTAAAAAATAGTAATAATGCGCCACAGCTAGACAGGCAGTCCTAGACCATCACTGTGGCTTGCAGCAGCAGCCAGGGGAGGCCGGGGTTGGGCTGCCAGAGCCCTGTTCCTCTTTTATGGATGTGCCATCCCAGCTGACGCTTGCCAGAAGGAGCTAACAAAAGCCCAGAGTAGGGAGTTCCCGTTGTGGCTCAGCAGGTTAAGAACCTGACTAGTATCCGCGAGGATGCAGGTTCAATCCCTGGCCTTGCTCAGTGGGTTAAGGGTCCAGTGTTGCCACAAGCTGCGGCATAGGTTGCGGATGTGGCACAGATCTGGCAATGCTGTGCCTGTGTCATAGGCTGGCAGCTGCAGCTTTGATTCAACCCCTAGCCCAGGAACTTCCACATGCTGCGGGCACAGTCCTAAAAAGCCAAAAAAAAAAAAACGAAGAAAAAGAAGAAAGTTTGTACCCAGGCCTTCGCTTTTTTCTTAAGAGACTAAATGGCCCCAGAAGCCTACAGATGCACTGACGCCCTTGAAACAACCATTGCAGGAACACACTCATATGTCACTCCCTAGTCATAATCAGAGAAAGGGCATGCCAGAGTTTGGAAGACAGTGGTATTCCAAATATAAAGCCTCAGACATTACTTTTAAAGACACCTGGAGTTCCCTGGTGGCCCAGCAGGTTAAGGATCAGGCGTTGTCACTGCTGTGGCTCGGGTCACTGCTGTGGCATGGGTTTGATCCTGCCCTGGGAACTTCTGCATGCTGCAGGCGTGGCCAAAAATAAAAAATGAAAATTAAAAGACACCAGTTTCTAAATTCCTTGGAGACAGGCCTCTGTAAGGATACCTGTGCTTTCAAAACAGCCCATTGGAGGAGGTACAGCTGGTCCCAGAACCAAGGTGGGGAAAAAAATCTAAAAATAGAGGCTGGAGACACAGGTTTCCCTCTAAGGTTTGCCACTGCGAAGTTCTGCATCCCTGACCATACCTCTTCGGGCCTCTGTTTCCCCAAGAGGGCCTCTATGTCCCCAGTCAACTCTAGATGATTCCTAGAGACGCTTCTAACTCAAGGGCAGGAGAAGGGCAACTGCGTTCCCAAATTCTTCCTTGGACTCCATTTCTAACATATGACACCAATGAGAACACCCTGGAAGAAGAGGGTGCTATGATTAGCCTTTTTTTTTTTTGCGGGGGGGGGGCTTCTCTTTGCAGGTGTTCCCGGTGCTCTAGGGCCCCAGGGCGTTCCAGGCCTGAAAGGGGACCAAGGAAACCCCGGCCGCACCACAATTGGGCCAGCTGGCCTCCCTGGCAGAGATGGTTTGCCAGGCCTGCCAGGCCTACCAGGCCCACCCGGTAAGTTGTGCATTCCTCTGTTTGGTCTGGAGACTCAAGTGTGATCCAGACCACGGAATGTCCCTACATTTTGAGGGAGGGAGCATTGCACAGGTTGGGGACCACAGCAATCCGAGAGTTCATCAAGGCATAAGCCAGCCAGGGGCATCCCGAGGACCAGACACTGCCTAATGCCTCCCAACTTGCGCAGTCACTTCATTTCCTCCTGCATTGTCCTCACAGCTCCTAGGCCTGGGATCATGCAGCTCCGGAAGGAACAGTGCCAGGCAGTGAATGTTCCAAACATAAAGCTCAGACATGACTTTTAAAGCCACCTGGAGTTCCCTGGTGGCCCAGTAGAACCAGTGGTCTTCAGGGCTCCAGTGGGGTGGCCTGGGAGCTTGAGAAATGAGAAAACAAGCCTGGATCCTCAAGGTGGCTGCTGAACGCCTCCACAGGGCCGATTCTCTTTCGATCTTCTGAGTATGGAATTCCAGATTCTGAGAAAAAGGCTAGAGGGCGTTCCCATTGTGGCTCAGTGGGTTACGCACCTGACTAGTAGCCGATGAGGATGCGGGTTCGATCCCTGGCCTCACTCCGTGGGTTAAGGATCTGGTGTTGCCCTGAGCTGCAGTGTAGGTCACAGATGCAGCTTGGATCTGGCGTGACTGTGGCTGTGGCATAGGCCAGCAGCTACAGTCCCATTTGACCTCTAACCTGGGAACCTCCATATGCCACGGGTGCAGTCCTAAAAAGACAAAAAAAAAAAAAGGCTAGAAATATGCGCTGAAAGCTTTTTGTGACCTCATCCCCTGACCGCTGTGGCTTGTACCCATTTCCTCTTTTGTCCTAAGAGGACTTCCTGGGATAGACACGGGGACTGAGTTACTGAAGCCGCCTTGGTTATTCCTTATCTGCAGTGTCTAGTCCAGTGCCTGGAACATATTAGACCTTCTATAAGTAGTAGAGTGAATTGAGCCAACAGCGGGTGACTTGCTACCAATTTCAGGTCTCTGTCTTGGATGTTTTTTTTTGGGGGGGGAAGGTGTCTCTGTTCTGGTGGTTGAGACTCAAGGACCCTTGATGACCGAGTAGCTCTGCTAAGTCACATGATCCCAGGCTCCTATCTGTTGCCAATCTTTGCTGTTGCTTTTACCTACAGGTCCAGCATTTGAGACGGGAACCCTCCAGGGCCTAGAGCCAGGGTCTCCTGGACTCCGAGGAGAACGAGGTCCAAAAGGAAACCCAGGCCCCAAAGGAATGAAAGGTGCGTTCCTCGGTTTCTGTCTTCCCCACACTCCTTGGAGAAGGGCCCCTGGGAATGAGCAAACCAACAGCCTTGGGAACCTGAACGGGAGCCGTCTTGGCGCTTGACGGGGAATGTGATTATAGGCCTGTTGGAAGTGCCACCTATGGGGCTCCAAGATGGAGACAGCGATCAAGCTCACACAGGACAAAGGGGCTCCCAGGCTCCTCTGCCTGCCCCCCTCCACCTGCAGGAGGTATTCTGCGCATTCTGCAACCCCTCTCAGTTTTCTTTTTTTTTTTTTCCCTGTTTGGCTTTTTGCTATTTCTAGGGCCGCTTCCGCGGCATATGGAGGTTCCCAGGCTAGGGGTCGAATTGGAGCTGTAGCCACGGGCCTACGCCAGAGCCACAGCAACGTGGGATCCGAGCCGTGTCTGCGACCTACACTACAGCTCACGGCAACGCCGGATCATCAACCCACTGAGCAACCCAAAGCCGCCACCTCATGGTTCCTAGTCGGATTCGTTAACCACTGCGCCACGACGGGAACTCCCCCTCTCAGTTTTCAAAGGCCAAGACGGGAAGTCACTTATCATAACCTTCAGCTCTGAACAGGTCACGACCTGGAACTCTGAACAAAGCCAACTGGCTCCAGGAAAACCATTCCTGTCCCCACTGAAGTTGAGAGATAGATTGATGACCCCAGCCGGTGGCTGCACTGTGTCCTCCATCTCCTGGCTGTCTTGGGGTCATTCCTCCTCTTCCTCCTCTGAGGGGAAGGAAGATGCTAGAAGGGCAAAGAAATCAATTCATTATAGATCGAGCCCAGGGCAGGGTGGAGGAAGAGGTGACTTGCTGGAGATTTCAGGTCCCTGTCTTGGATGTTTTTTTTGGGGGGGGAAAGAGAGGTTTAGAGATGACGGGGGCTTTCAGATACCTGAGATCTCTTCTCTTTTCTCAAGGCATCAACAGCTGTCCTCAACCTCAAACAGAAAGGTTTTAACTCATCCCTCTCCTTTCTCACTGCGCTCTCATAAAGTCCCTCTAACCGAAGCATAGGAGCTAGTTCAGAAGGTTCTGAAAGCTCTATCTCTACTCTACAGATCCAGAGAAGACTCTTTGTGGGGAAAGGATGTTAAATTAGAAGTCTTTTTTTTTTTTTTTTTTTTTTTTTTTGGCTTCACCTGTAGCATTTAGAAGTTCCAGGGCCAGGGATCAAATGTCACAGCAGTGACAACGCCAGATCCTTAACCACGAAGTCACCAGGGAACTCCCACTTTTCAGGGTTTTGTGTGTGTGTGTGTGTGTGTGTGTGTGTGTCTTTTTAGGGCTGCACCTACAGCATATGGAAGTTCCCAGGCTAGGGGTCAAATCGGAACTGCAGATGTCAGCCTACACTACAGCCACAGCAACACAGGATCTGAGCTGCATCTGTGACCTACACCACAGCTCACAGCAACACTGGATCTTTAACCCACTGAGTGAGTCCAGAGATGGAACCTGCATCCTCATGGATCCTAGTTGGGTTCGTTACCACTGAGACACCCCCAGAACTCCTAGATTTCAATTCTAGACCTAGGATGTCAACTTTAGGCCCTTCCCTGACTCACGACAGAGCTAGTGTGCTCCTGACGCCATTCTCATACTTCAAACAGGGCCAACTCTACTGCTTTCCTTCTATATGCTCATGGGACCAGAATGTTGTTCTCTCTCTCTCTGTCTGTCTGTCTCTCTCTCTCTCTGGAATGGTGATAATGATTCTCAGGTGATTCATTAGACATGAGAATCACCCAGAAAGAGATTACTACAAATTAAATTCTTAGGTCTGGCCTCCTAAGAGTCTGATTGATTAGACCTGGGGTGAGGCCCAGCAAGCTGCTTTATAAACAAGCATCCCAGTGACTCATACAGGAGGTCCATGGATCACATGAGAAATGATTATGTGGAGAACAGACTGTTCTTTCAGAGCTTCAGTGATTATCAAGTTTCTAAAAGTAAGAAGAGATCCTTTCGGGAGTTCCCATTGTGGCTCAGCAGTAATGAACCCAACTAGTATCCATGAGGATGTGGGTTCGATCCCTGGCCTTGCTCAGTGGGTTTAGGATCTGGCGTTGCCATGAGCTGTGGTGTAGGTTGAAAACACAGCTTGGATCCAGTGTTGCTGTGGCTGTGGTGTAGGCCAAGAAGCTGCAGCTTCAATTCAAGCCCTGGCCTGGGAACTACCATATGCCACACGTGTGGCCCTAAAAAGAAAAAGAAAAAAAAAAAAATACAGAGGTCCTTCAGGATCTTAGGGAAATGGCCCAAAGTCTCATTTCCTAGACTATAAGCATGGAAGGTATAGGTGGGTGGGCTATAGCGCTGGTGACTCCTTGATATCTCTTCAAAGATGCTTTGCTGACATCTCTATCATCAATGTATTTGGCATTTGTGTGCAAAACACAGGGAGAAGACACTTTGGGGAATAGAACCTTCAAGTGGCTTGGATTCCACACTCTCAGTTGGTTAGTTAGCATGGGTCAGTGGTTCTCAGCTCTGGCTGCACATAAGACTCACTCGTGGCTGGGCCCCACCCTAGATGAATGAAATCCAAATCCCCAGCATAAAGGTACTTTGACAAAGAGGAAACCTAGTTCCTTTGAGTCTATTCTTGGCAGGTCTTCTGATTCTCTCCATAGACATGTCCAGGTCACAAATTACCTCTGACAGGTCTTTCCTCTTCTTGGAAAGATGGCCTACCTTGTTTAATGTCGCCTGTTGTTTTTTTTTCTCTAGGGGACTCGGGTTTCTGTGCTTGTGATGGTGGTATTTCCAACGTTGGACCCCCAGGGGAGTCAGGCCTGCCTGGGCCACCAGGTCTCCTGGGCCCTCCAGGCCCTAAAGGAACCAGAGGAGATCCAGGCTCTGGGGGTGCACAGGGCCCATCAGGGGATCCCGTAAGTCTCACCAAACTTTGGCCCTGAGGGAGCCAAACGCCCCACATGCCTCACCAGTCACTTCCCTAAAAACACATGAAAGGTGGGGATAAAACAAAGCTTGAGGGTTTTGATCTGTAATATGAAGAAGTCTGTCGAGATGCTCTCTAAGGGCCCTTTCTGCTGCAACCTACCTGTGTTCCCTCCCTATATCCCATCCTTAATTCCCTCCCTTCCATGCACAAAATTATTTACATTTGCTCAGCACTGTGCTGGGCCCTGAAGATAAAATTGGAATTGAGTCCCATCCTCAAAGATTTCAACATTTAGAAAGGGTAAGAAAAGAAAAAAGGGCCAGTTAGAATCCAAGATGACCACAGAATCCAGTGTCCAGGACTGTGCCAAAATGTACCCAAGGACCTGTTTTAGGTCAGACCAATGTGAGGTACCAGAATCCTATGAAGTCTGTGTCTCCTGATTGTTCCCTTTGTCTTTTTGGCAGGGTTTATTTGGGCCTCAAGGTCCAGCAGGTCCCAAAGGAAAGAAAGGGGAACCGAGCCTCAGTACAGGATCAGGGTTGCCAGGCGATCAGGGTGATCCTGGGCTGCAGGGGCTCCCTGGTGAGCCAGGCGTGCCAGGCAAGGATGGAATACCAGGTTTACCAGGTCTCCCAGGCCTTCCGGTAAGTGGATTGTTTCTGGGTGACTAGCTCTATGAACCCTCATACCTGACTTGGGGAGGTGGGGTTTCCAATGGCTACTAGACCATGAAATGGGGGGGGGGCAGATTGTCCAGTATATCTCTTCCTGCCTCTGCCACTGACCCTTTTGGGTCTTTGCTTTTCCTTTCTATAAAATGGGAATCGTTTTTTTTCCCCCCCTCCGGAATGGGTCAGTGGCTCCCTTGATAAATGCCAGTGACAACCAACCATTGCATTTAAAATGCTTCAGCTTCTCGAGAGCTTTTCCTTGCATGTAGTGAGCCAGCTACTTTCTGTGACAACCCCTCCCCAGGGGTGTTATCCTGCTGGTTCCTGCCTCGTTGTCCCCACCAATCAGGAACCTTTTGTATTATCAGGTCACCTAGGGTTGACAAGCTTCATTCCCATTAACCCAGAGGAATTGATTGATAAGCCAGAGTGATAGAGAATTTTAACCAAAAATAAATAAATAAAAAAATAAAAGCTTCAGGAGTTCCCGTTGTGGCACAGTGGAAACAAATCTGACTAGGATCCAAGAGGATGCGGGTTCGATCCCTGGCCTCCCTCAGTGGGTTAAGGATCCGGCACTGCTGTGAGCTGTGGTGTAGGTCACAGATGCAGCTCAGATCCTGCATTGCTGTGGCTGTGCCGGAGGCTGGCAGCTGTAGCTCCGATTTAACCCCTAGCCTGGGAACTTCCATATGCTGTGGGGTATGGCCCCTAAAAGCAAAAAAAAAACCTTGGTCACACTGGTTAAGTATCTCTTTCCTGTGGTCAGAGCACTTACAAGAGCTGTCTCTAAATCAGGCTTTCCTTCTTCCCTGTGTGTCGTCTAGGGTGATGGAGGATTGGGCTTCCCTGGTGAAAAGGGGTTACCAGGACTTCCTGGTGAAAAAGGCCACACTGGTCCAACTGGACCCCCAGGAATTGGGCTACCAGGATCGCCTGGACCTCGGGGGCTTCCTGGAGATCAAGGAGTAGATGGATTACCAGGGCCACAAGGTCCCTCTGGACTTCCAGGTGAGTCAGGGAATCAGATGGCTTTGGGCTTGGAAAACTAACCCAGATACATGATGAACCGTGTCATAAAAAGACTAGTTGTGGAGTTCTCGTTGTGGCTTAGTGGACACGAATCTGACTACTATCCATGAGGATGCAGGTTCAATCCCTGGCCTCGCTCAGTGGGTCGGGGATCTGGCATTGCCATGAGCTGTGGGGTAGGGCTCAGACGTGGCTGTGGCATAGGCGGACAGCTGTAGCTATGATTCAACTCTTCACCTGGGAACTTACGTCTCGGGTGCAGCCCTTAAAAAAAAAAAAAAAAAAAAAGACTAGTTGTAATCACTGTTTTCAATCCTCTTAAAGTTCTTCATGGGGAGAAAGGATCATGGTACAGTTTCACAGAACAACATAGATTTCAGTTCTACGTAGTGGAAAAACTTCCTAACAGAGCAGTCTCCAGGAGTCACAGAGCTGCCCTGGGAGGTGATGAGGTCATAATCCTTGGAAAATTTCAAGCGGAAGCTGGACGACTCTTTGTTCTGAGTACCATCAAAGTAATGAGCGGGAATGGGTCAAAGTAGCCTCTGAGACAGGTGGTACTAGCATCAGCCGGGAAGAACTTTTCCTTAATTCATGAGATCTCCGATTGAGACGAGCCCCTAGTTGTATCTCGTCTGATCTCCATTTCATACCTTAAATCCCTCCCATGTGTATAACTTCTTTTTCCACTTGAATTTCAGGACTTATAATGAGTGACAGTCCTGCTTAGAGATTATTAAGGTGCTATGCTCATAACTTGCCATCTTCCGTGTAGCAGGAACAGCTCTTCATTCCAACATGTACGTTTCCGTGACTTCCATGTTTGCATTAGTGGTACCACACTTCTTAGAGTCATCCGAAGTTGGCAGACTCAAAACGTATCACCTATTCTTCATGTGCAATGCTTCTTATAAGCTTCCCTTCCTCGTCTTGGTAGCAAGCCCTCATTATCTCGTGCCTAACTTATCACATACCCATATGCTGGTTGGAATAAATGATGGCTAGATGGGTGGGTGGGTGGATGGATGGATGACAACAACTTCCTAAGTAGTTTTTCATCTCCTACCTCTAGACTTTGCCCCCATACAATTCCTCTGTGAACACTGCTGCCAGGTTAATATCTGCAAAGTGTTGATTCCGTCATGTTATTGCCCGAGTCCAAAGCCACAGATAAGTCTCTACCGAATAGAGGATAATGTTCAAACTCCTCAGCCTGGAGTTCAAGTCTCCAAAAAGGAACACCAGCAACCTTTCCAATCTGACCTTATCTCATACTCTTCATGATAAACACACACACACACACACACACACACACACACACACACACACACACACACACTAGGACAACAGTATTTTTCACTGTCCCCAAACATAATGTGATCACTTCCAACTCCAAGACTGTGCCCGTGTTGCCTTTTTCTGGAATAATCTTCCGCTTTTCTCTACCTAGTCACATCCTATCCAACTTTCAGGGTTCAATATAAGCCCTAATTTTCCAAGAAGCTTTCTCGTGACCCCTACACTATGCCATTGCCAGTTAGATTATAGATTTCATTCCATTAATGCTTTTACTTTTTCCAACTGCATTTTAAGACTCTAAATACTAAGGAAGGTGAATAATCCTTTTTTAGTGTTTCCCAACTTGCCTCCTATAGTGCAATATTCCAGTATTCCATAGGAGACTAATATATACTCACAGAGGAAAGGACCTTCCTGGTAACCAAAGGGGCTTTTTCTTAGACCTGTTTCTCCTCTTTCCACTTCATCATCACGAAGAATTACAAAAAAGAAGACAGATACCAGGTCTTACAAAAATGTATTTCTTTTAAGATGTAATTTTATGAATTGGTATAATAAGGGTTATGATACAAGTTTCAAAAATGATGATTCAAGGCTCTTTTAATTGCAGTATGGTTGATTTACAGTCTTGTGTTAGTTTCAGATGTACATGTGATCGAGTTAGACACACACGCATTCTTTTTCAGATTCTTTGCCCTTACAGGTTATTACAAGGTATTGAATTAGTTCCCTCAAGATTCAACAAAACCAAGTCCGTATTTCCACTCAAGTCAGTATTTCTCTTAAGGCTGTGAGGAATTTTATCAAATGAAAACATTCTGCCTTTTGGATGGCCTGATGTCAGGTATTAGCTTTGCTTCCAGCTCTGCTTCCAGAGACATTATTCATGGTCATTCCACTATCCCTCCACCAATTGAGTCTTCATCCCAGGTCAACCCATTTTGCAGCCAACTAGGTTTTCAACCGAGTTATATTATCATGGTACCTAGAAACTTACACACGCTCAAATCTAGATATTATCATCATTCCAGCTGCTGGAGCAACAAAAGGAAGCCCCCAGGACCATTTCTGTCCTAAACTTCGTGATCTCTGGACACAGAAAGGTCTCAGGAATCTAGCGCTACAGAAAGCTATGGCTCGGGAGATACCTTAGGCAGAAAATGTTCTTGTTGCAGTATCGAGGCTTTCCCAAAAGGTTACTGCACCTAAGAGCACGAGGTTTCTTTTTCTCTCTACGACAGCCAAGTAGAACTCCTTGAACCTACCTTTCTTGCCACACGATGGTAAAAACACTCCACCTGTGGGCCCTAGACATTTGCACCATGGCCATTCCTGTTGCCAGGAAAGATGAAGATGCTGTTCCTGAATGTATTCACTCCAGCCAGGGATGGCACAGGCTAGGACAGCTGCATTGCCGGGAATGGCAATGCAGTCATCAGAAGCCTTTCAGCCGAATAGTGTGAATGATGACAAACCCTGGGCAAGCAGACCACTGGCTGTTTCCAAAGAGGCTCTGATCCAGATGCTCACAGTAATCAATCACTCTGGTTCTCACTGCGGCGGCTACTGTGTCCTTGATCCCGTGTTGGTGCCAGCTCGTTCCCCTCAATCCAGATGGGCAATTTGATGGGTTGGCTCCACCCGGGCTACAGACCAAGACAAGACTGTCCTTGGGTCTCCAGAAACTTCGGTCCCGGTTTAATTTTCTCCTCGACTTGATTGGTCTAGGTGACTGCTGCTGCGGAGAGAAGGTTGGGGACAGAGACTTAGACACAGAGGGAGGTGAGAGCTAGCTAGGTCTATTGATTGTCAAACACCCATGGTGACACAACCCACCCTTCTGTATTGTTCCCTTTATCTCAGACACTCACAATGGCCCGAGCACCGCCCTGGAGGCCGGGGTTGGGGAGGGCTGATCTGAAGGCTGGGGTGCAAAGGCTGACACTGCTTCAGACGCTTCTTAGCACACCCCCCGTGGGAGGGAGGACAGGGGGACATGGGCACGCAGTCTCTGCAAGGGCTATCTCCTTCGCCATGCATGTTGATGGCTTGGCTGAGCTCTCTACCTTGACCGCCTTCGTTTGTGAATTTAACTGAGGCCATAGCTGGCCTTGGGAGTTACCTGGAAAGATCCACGCCTGTCTCATGCTTATTCATTGCATCCAGAATAAGCTGAGATGCTCGAATCTTAATAACCAGAGGTGCTTTTTTTTTTGTTCGGAAGGTGAATCTGGGCATGAGTGAGGAAAATTGTGAATAATTAGGTCATCCATTGCAGTTAGAATGCAGAACCTGGGGAGTTCCCATTGTGGTGCAGCAGAAACTAATCTGACTAGTATCCAGGTTCCATCCCTGGCCTCCCTCAGTGGGTTAAGGATCCAGCATTGCCATGAGCTGTGGTGTAGGTCGCAGATATGGCTTGGATCATGTGTTGCTGTGGCTGTGGTGTAGACTGGCAGTAGTAGCTCTGATTCGACCCCTAGCCTGGGAACGTCCATATGCCGTGGGTATGGCCCTAAAAAGCAAAAAAAAAAAAAAAAAAAAAGAACATGGGTAGAGCTGATTTTTGCTTTGTTGGAAAGAAAGCTCTGAATTCAGGGATGTAAAGTAAAAGAGCCAGATAGCAGTATGACCTAAAGTCCTTACCTTCTCACCATCTGGACCCTCTGCTTGCCACGCGCAAGTGCCGTGTGTTGTACAGGACTGGTCTGAAGTGAAAGGGGAAGCGTGTCTTTGATTTCCAATGGTTTATACTCATCTTCCCTTGTCTCATTATTTTTCCTGCCCTGGAACCTTTCCAGGTGCCTGTCCTCGGCCGCATCCTCTAAAGTGTCTTTTTCTCTGGCTATCATAGTTGAAAAGAATCCACGATGGGATAAATTGAGGGTGGATGGCTTCATGTTCAGCCCCAGCCCCAGAGAGATTTGTATTTTACCCAGTTTGTTTTTTAAGACATAAAGCAATGAAACGACTGTGTTTGACACTGTAGAGTCAACGGGCTATCGAAATAGTTGGGGCAGGAGAGTTTTCTGCAAGGGTCCTGCTCATGATGCCATCTAGGGAGGCAGCTCTTCAGCCTAGTCCAAAGCTGAGCCCAGGCTTGGCAGCCCTCATGAAATAGCCCCATCATCTCAACATCTGGCGGGATGGAGATGGGGGTGACCATCAGTGGAGGAAGATCAGGCTTCTGGCCATCTCTCACCTGAGGAGCCTGAGCTCGGGAGGGCAGAAAGTTACTGTCCAGGCTACAAAGGAGTGAGGTCGAATCGGGGGGCTGGCATCGCTGGAGCGCTTCTGAATACGCCTCCATAAGCAAGCTGATAATAATAATAATAATAAACTAGTATTCACAGAGCACATACCAGCGTGCCAGGCACCAAGTGCTATTAGCACTAATGCTGTATAATCTTCACAAGCACCAAAGGCAGTAAATGGCTCCTTTTGGATGCACGAGGCTCAGAGAGGTTGCGTATCTTGCTCATACAGCTAGTTAATAGCAGAACGAGGATACAAGCTCAGCTCTGTCTTGGCTTCAGAGCCCAGGCTCTTCACCAATACATCATACTGTTCAATTCCCCATTTTGATTTCAGAATAGAACAGGTGAGCTCAAAATGCCATCAAGCCTTTACATTGGAAAACAGAAGTGGGACTGAGGGAGAAATGCCAGCCGGTTGAGCAAGCAATCTGAATCATAGGTTGTGTACATTTTTTTAAAGAGATGCAATTTGTGATTTAAGTACAGGCAAAAGCGCTAGCAGTTTATTACGAAGCAGCAGGCCTTGGGGGATTGTTTTAATGAATAGGCAAGACTAATTTTAATTAACATAGCAATTGTTTGTAAATGGCACTTGAAGGAGTCGACCAACAATTTGTTCACCCGTGTTTTATTAAACCGCCCCTCTGTGATCTTATAGACTCGTTTTTATTTGCACTATGAATAAGCAAGGAAGAATTTGCTAGGGGAAGGGCCATGCAGGCCAATTTCAATGTCTGGAATACTGAAATGGACTTCCTCGTCTTCCCTGAGCAGCAGAGTTGACAGTGTCAAGTGAGGAGCTGAGGGAAGGGTCACTGTCTGTCAAGGCCAAGAAAGTGGCCTGCAGTGTTTGCCTGGTACAGACATATGGTTACATCTGACCAACAGCAATCAATAGGTTTCAACAGATCTCGAAGGACATGTGTCAAAAGAGCACAGTGGTTTGGGGAAAGCCTTATTCCAAGAAAAGAGCAGTCATGTGAACTTGAGGGGTCTTGGCTTCAAATTCTCCAATCTAGGAGTTCCTGTCGTGGCACAGTGGAAACGAATCCGACTAGGAACCATGAGGTGGCAGGTCCCTGGCCTCGCTCAGTGGGTTAAGGATCCGGCGTTGCCGTGAGCTGTGGTGCAGACGCGGCTCAGATCTGGTGTTGCTGTGGCTGTGGTGTAGGCCACCAGCTACAGCTCCAATCTGACCCCTAGCCTGGGAACCTCCATATGCCACAGGTGCAGCCCTAAAAAGCAAAAAAAAAAAAAAATTCTCCAATCTAGTCATGTAGACACAATGGACCCTCCAGACTAACCCCCAAGCCTACATCCTAGGGAGGGACTCCATCTGAAGGCAGGGTGTATGGGCCATTGCCCTTGGCTTCCATTCCTGGATAATAGGAAATTGTTAGAAGGTGACTTCCTGGCACTTGGAAGCTAGGGGCATTCTTAATCTGTGCAAAATTACACTAGGAGTAACTCCCAAGAGCTTCTGATGCCAGGGATATTCTGCATGGGGCTTCCAGCTTCTGGGTGGGAAGAAGAACTTAGCTGTTCCATTCACGGGACGGGGAGGAAAGGAGCTTGCAAGGGAGAAGTCATCTCTGACTCAGCAGGTTCACTCGATGCTTACATGTTACCATTTACAGGTGTCACCTTGCCTTGTGTTATTCCTGGGGCTTACGGTCCACCAGGATTCCCAGGAACTCCCGGACTCCCAGGTAAGGAACGAGGCCAGAGAAAGCCACCGAGCATGCTTGTGAGGGCCACACACCAGAGAAAGCCGAGGATAGCCTGGTAGCATTTGGGGTCCACAGTCCTTCTGAGAGGGTAGCCTTGACGATTAAGGAAATAGAATGGCTGCTAGAGAGGGCTGTGTGGGGAGGTGAGAATAAGAGAGGTCCCTTTAAAATGCTAAGATCATTGACTGGACATCTCAAATCCCACCTCACCATACCACCATACCGACTCTCCTTTCTCTTTACTGCTCACATTTGGGTTTTCAGGCCCTAAAGGGGCCCATGGCCTCCCAGGGACGCCAGGCCAGCCCGGATTGCGTGGAAATAAAGGAGAGCCTGGAAATCCAGGATCGGTTCACCTCCCTGAACTGCCAGGTAAGAAAAGGAGCTTCTCTTTACCTGCTTCTCCTTTTGTGTGTGTGGGGGTTGGGATGGTTGTAGCCAATCCGCTGATCATAGGAAGTTAGCTTTGTGCCCTGGTGTAAGCGGGATGGTTTTGATTTCATACGTGGGCAAGACAGAGCTTAGAGCTGTAGAATGACAGCAGCTCAGAGCAAGCAGGGCCATTTGTGATGGGCTGGGCCAACCCCTTCACTTTCAGAGGAGGAAAGGCTCAGATGGAAAGTGACTTGCCTGAGATCACAAAGCCACTAGTGACAGGTGCCAGGTGGCTCTGACTGCGTGTTCTATGGCAGTTTCCTGGATCGCCTCAGAGGAGCGACAGGGAAGGTGTTGTATTTCACACCCTTGGCTCACACTCTGTCCTTCCAACCTGAGCCTCATTGTTCGTCACTGCACCAGGGGTTCTCAAACTGGGTTCCCTCGGCCAGCAGCATCAGCAGCATCTGGGCCTTTGTTAGTGCTGCAGATGCTTGGCGCCTTGGCGGGAGCTCCTGATCAGAAGCTCCAGGGGTGGCAGTGGGCCCAGCAATCTGGGTTTTCCCAAATACGCCTGCCCCAGGGGATCTGACGCAAGCGCAGTTTGAGAACCACACCACTCTACAGCATGAGGCTCCTCGTGGGCCACGTGCCTTCAGGTTGATCAGGGCCTCAGGTCCCTCCATCACCCAGCAAGAGGGAGGCATGATGGCAGGAGATAGATGATTGCAGAAGCAGGAGGCCCCAGATGTAACCTGTGCCCTTTGGCCACTGTGGGGACCCTGGGAGTGCATTGCCTGAGCTCTCCCCAGGGCCCAGCCTCACTGAGCTAGAACCTCCTTCAGGTCACATGGGGCAGACCCTACCTCTGGGCAAGTCTCCCCAGGACCAGGGATTCCAGACCTTTAAGGGAAGCGACATACATTATTAATATGTGAACTTTTGTAGTAGAAAAAAAAAATCAGTGTCTGAGTCCCTCTACCGAAAGCTATCACTTCTCAACCTAACCTCCAGGGCCTCTTCTTTTTGCTTCTTTGCATTTAGGATTTCCTGGACCTCGTGGAGAAAAGGGCTTGCCTGGGTTTCCTGGGCTTCCTGGAAAAGATGGCTTCCCTGGGAAAGTGGGCAGTCCAGGCTTACCAGGTCCCAAGGGAGCCCCTGGTGACATCATTGGTGCCGAGAGCGGTGCTCCGGGGGAGCAAGGCCTGCAGGGACTGCCAGGGGACAGAGGATTTCCTGGAGACGCTGGCCTTCCAGGACCCAAGGGTGACTCTCTTTGCCTCCCTTTATTTGACCATCTACCAAAAGCATTTTCAGTAACTTATATACTTGCATGAACCTGGGGTGAGGGATGAATTAGGGGCTTAAAATGAAAGGTCGTTTTGTTCTGTCCCTCCCTTTTGGGAACTTTTTCTTAAAGCACCTGAGTCCATTCTCCTATGTTTGTAATTGCAGAAGTATCTATCACCAATGGTCAGATTTCTGGCCAAGCCTCGGGTTTACTGCTGGGAACAGCAGCAAGGCTGGAACAGACAAGACAGTGGCACGCGGGATGGATCAGGGGCTTTTTTAAACATCGGTAGACCAAGTCCACTCCCCTCAAGCTATCAATCCAGGGGCCAATCCTCTGCCTGTTCCTTTCCTCAGGTTTGCTTGGGAAATCAGGCTTGCTCGGCCCCAAAGGTGAGCGGGGCAGCCCTGGAACACCAGGCCACACGGGACAGCCAGGCCCCCCCGGGCCTGGTGGTCTATTCGGCATCAAGGGCAAACCCGGGCTCCCAGGAGCGCCAGGCTTTCCAGGCACTTCAGGTAGGTCCTGCAGAGCAGGGAGCCCCATCTTGACAGACTTAAGCCAGGCCCCCCACGCCCTGGCACCCTGAGGGGCGGTGGCAGCAGTGCAACAGGGCCAGAGTTTAGAAGGGGACTGACTTCCCTGACTTCTCAAGTCACCCCCTCAGTGCCAAGCTGAGCCCATTCCCACAGCTGAGCCTCCAAAATCTGACCCCCCCAAATCTGATCCCTCGCCGCCCCTCCCCCACGACCTCAGTCGCCCCTCTGGGGCTTCAGCCTCCCTCCTGCCTTCCTGCCCTGGTGGTGCAGGTGGGTCTTGCCCCTCTCTGCCGCCCGCACTGGGGAGCCTGCTTTGGGCCCCGGGGAGAAGCTCGAGCAGAGGGTGGCCACGCTGGCAGCCTGCCTCTCAGGCCAGCAGGCCTCTGAGGAGCCAGGGCCAAGGCATCTTTCACTCAGCAGTGGGGCCAGATTCCCCCCCACCCCACCGCCCCATTTCCAGCCTAGTGCTTGCAGCTGGCCTTTTGCTCATACCACCCTCCTCGCCCTGCCGCTGTGACAACGTCGTCCCACCTTGGCTCCTGCCCCCCCCGTGACTGAAGTTGAGTTTTTGCAGAGCTTCTAATATCCTTTTTATCCCCTTTGTCCTTGTGTGTTTCTGGGGTCTTCACAGAGGCTGCCCAGGTGAGAAAGGGACCCACAAACTCACAGACTAACACCGCCCGGCCCTGGCTTTGCCTCTCGCGGAATTATCTGACTATTATCTGACCTGAACTCATGCTGTGGGCTCGGCCCCCATCGCATTTCCTTTCCTGCATTTCCTTTCCTCGTTGCGGAATCCCCTTCACAGCCTCCCATTAGAATCCCGGGGCTTGCAGCTACTTGATGCTTTTCAAGCCATAGAAAACCAAGTCAGCCATTCATTTAGGTCCTTGGGGGCCCAAAGACCTCAGTCGTCACTGATTTAATCCTTTGGTTTTTTAATTTCCTTGCTTTGTACCTGAACATTCCACTTTGGCAGCAGCTCAGGAGCTTAATCCCATTGACCAACTTTAAAGCCCGGGGAAAGAAGTCTCAGAAAACCTAGGAGACCAAATGGGTCTTGGGGATTTCTACAGTACTTGGCACTAGGGGGTCTTTCAACCTTAATGCCAAGGAACTGGCCGACTTAACTGCTTGCATGAGGGATTAAAAGGGCAGCCCTGTATCCATGGCGCCCTGGGAGGCTGACATAATGGCTCAGCTTTAACCTCTGCTTCACCGATTGGCTCAGGAAACAGCCATTATGGAGGGATTCAAACTGGAAGCTCCCGGGGAACCTAGGGTCCAGTTGCCACCCCGGCTTCCCAGAGCTCCATTCAGAAGCTAAAGCGTGAATCACATTCAGAAGGGGGAGGAAGAGTTATCATCCGAAGGGGTCTGCGTGCCCGGCCCACCAGCTCTTGGAAGAGCTGGAAGAAGCAGCCATCGGCCTGGCGCTCTGGGTGGTGGATGCCCATGCTTTAGCCAACTGAGAAGGCTGCCTGTTAGCAGCCTGCCTAGACCATTGCTCAAGGGCCGTTTACAAATCCCAACAAGCCAACCAACCCAAAGCCATGGCACTGGGCAGTGGCCCGGATCTGGACAGAGCCCCCACCTTGACAGCGGTCCTGTGTTCTCTCCTGTGCCAATTCAGGACATCCTGGGAAGAGAGGTCCAAGAGGCGAGATAGGTCCCCCCGCATCAGCTGGCAAGAGAGGCCTGCCTGGGCTGAAAGGCCTTCCGGGATCTCCTGGCCTAATTGGCTTCCTGGGGAACCCCGGCTCGCCAGGGGCCACTGGGTTGCCAGGCCTGCCAGGTCCGAAGGGTAAGTGAAATGATCAGGTGCCAAAAGGGAGCTGCCAGCTGCCCAGCTTGCTGCCTCCCTCCTCTCTACTTAGGAATGCAAACCAGGAGAAGGTGGGCAGGGCTTTTGGTGGCAAGATAGTTGGCAAGGCTAGTGCTAAAGGTGAGTCACCCCCACTGCCTGCTGGGTAGAACACTGGGTTTGAACACTGTGGGCATGGACAGTAACAGTCACACAGGGGTTGCTCGTGTGCACACCCCTTTCTTTTCTTTTTCTTTCTTTTTCTTTTCTTTCTTTCTTTTTTTTTTGTCTTTTGTCTTTTTAGAGCTGCACCTGTGGCATATGGAGGTTCCCAGGTCAGAGGTCCAATCAGAGCTGTAGCTGCCAGCCTATGCCACAGGCACAGCAACGGCAGATCCGAGCCGTGTCTGCAACCTACACCACAGCTCACGGCCATGCCAGATCCTTAACCCACTGAGCGAGGCCAGGGATCGAACCCGCAACCTCGTGGTTCCTAGTCGGATTCACTTCCGCTGCACCATGACGGGAATTCCTGCACGCCCCTTTCTTAAAGCCTGCTAACTCATTTCCTCTGACTATCCTGCTAGACCCTAGAGGTTGCACAGGAGGGGGCAGTACTGGTACAAGGTCACACAACTCGTTAGCACCAGCACCAGGCTAGAGTTCATTGCCCTGTCCTAGGCTGTTTTGTTGCTGTTGTTGTTTTGGTGTGTTTCATTTTGTTTTGGTAAGAGAGGTACTTACCTCTCCTTTCCTTTCTGGTGCTTGGTGCCACGGACCTGTTCAGGGAGGTAGCGTACCATGTATTGATGAAGAGCCTAGGCTTTGGAGTTAGAGACACTTGGGTTTGAATCCCTTCTCTGCACCTTCCTAGCTGTGTGTCTTTGGGTGAGTTAATGAACCTCTCTGAGCTTCCATTGCCTTCTATGTCCAACAGGGATAATAAGAGAAGTTCTCGTTTCTCCACAGGTGAGAAGGGGTCTGTTGGGCTGATAGGTTTTCCAGGGATTCCAGGTCTCCCTGGTATTCCTGGTGCAAGCGGATTAAAGGGAATTCCTGGATCAGCCGGAAGAGTGGGACCTTCTGGACAGGCTGGCAGCCCTGGTGAAAAAGGTGAGCTGGGAATTGAATTCCAGAAGTGCCACCCATGCTTCCCAAGATAGATTTTTATCAACTTTGTCATTCAAGTGGCTTGTACCAACCCCGTGTTAGATAAGATTTGGGATTTCTGAATGAAGTCCTTTTAAACCAGAAGACCTAAATCGCTCTGACTTACCAATGCATGTTAGAGGCCTCGTCACACATTCCCAGATGTTCAACAGAGGAGGGTTTCATATAGGGTCTAAATTTGCTAATGGGAGTTCCTATTGTGGCTCAGTGGGTTAAGAACCTGAGGATATGGGTTCGATCCCTGGCCTCACTCGGTGGGTTAAGGATCCAGCACTGATACAAGCTGTGGTGTAAGTCTCAGATATGGCTCAGATCCTGCATGACTGTGGCTGTGGCCTAGGCTGGCAGCTGCAGCTCAAATTCGACCCCTCGCCCAGGAACCTCCATGTGCCGTGTGTGCGGCCCTAAAAATAAAAATTAACTAATGAATTAATTAATGGACCTTGGGCTTGGCTAGGAGAGGGCGTGCACATAAATGAGAAGTTGGGGAAACAGGCAGGGTGGAGGCTGGAAGCGCCCAGAAAAGGAGCCTGGGGTGGTGGGAGAAGAGCTGATATGGAAGCTCATGCCTGACCTGGGTGTCTAAGCTCTGTCTCACACAGGTCTCCCCATCTCCATCCCTGCAGGAGACAGAGGCGACCCAGGGCCAGTGGGAATCCCCAGTCCAAGACCGCCAATGCTGAATGTCCTTTTCAAAGGAGACAGAGGCTCTCAGGGCTCAGCTGGATCCATCGGATTTCCCGGGCCCAGAGGTGCTGGGGTGGGGAGTGGGAAAAAGAACCACCCAAGACAGTTTTGATGACCAAATTCGACTTCATTGCTGGGAAAAGGCTCCACGGCCCAAGAACCCCCGGGGGTGGCACTGTGGGTGGCAGCTGCGGGGGTGGGGGTTGGATCTAAGGAAGCTGCCTTCCCTGAATTTGAGGGGTGCCTGGACTGGGAGACTGCCGGTTTTCATGGCCACTGTGGAACTGAGTTTTTGAACTTCTGGCGGCTGCATCCCTACCGGAGCCTGGCAGATAGTGGGGTGTGGGCACTGAGCGGCTTCCCCCGTGAGGAGGCTGGGGTGGCCACGACTGGTGCCCCAAAGACACCTCCCCCACCCCGCCTCCACCCCCATGCTGACTATCCCCTAGCTTGCCCTTTGCCTGCCTGCGACCCGGGCACCTGCACCGTGGGGAGCAGATTTTCTTTTGCTTAGAGTCTTTTCCCAAGCTGTTTGCTTCTCTGCCAGGTGACAAGGGAGAAGCTGGCTTCCCCGGGCCACCAGGCTTGCCTGGAGCTCCTGGCTTGCCCAGCATCATCAAGGGACTTAGTGGGATACCAGGCCCTCCTGGTTCCACGGGACTGCGGGGCTTACCCGGCCTGAAGGGGTCCCCTGGAATCACAGGGTTCCCAGGAGTACCAGGACAAAGTGTAAGTGTGCCTGGATCTTTGTCTCCCATATTGCCTACCTTTTTGATCCCAGCCCGCTTCCAGCCCCCCTCCCCCAGCTCACCCCAAACAAGGCCCCTCCTTGAGTCTGACAGGTCTTTCTCCCCCACATGGCAGAGCACCCGGCTCAGAAGTGCCATACACCTGCCCGTCCTTCAGGCCCAGCCCGGGCACCACCCCCCTCCAGGAGTCCCTGAGCTCCACCTGCGTTGGTCACCTACACTTCTCACTGCTTACACCGACCCTCGTTGGTTCTGTGTGGGTCCACCCTCATCAGTGAGATCGTTAGGACTTAAGAACAAGAATTGCCTTGCATGCCTCTTTGTCTGCATCCCACCACCAGCAGCCCACATTGAATTTGGCACATCCTAGGAACTGGGTACAGACTACTTGATGTTTTGGTTTCAGAGAGGTCTTTGGGGCCTCCGCAAGAAGCAACAACCGGCCAAGCATCAAAGCCAGTTTCTCTGAGTTCTTAAAAGGCAGGGCGGTAGAGTAGGCTTAACAATGAGACAGATGTGGGTTCGAATCTCGGCCCCATCACGCATTAACTCTATGATTTTGTGCAGATCGCTCAACTCGCCGGAGCCTCGCTTTTCCCATCTGTTAAAAATAGGAATGCTGTGGCGTGGGTTCAATCCCTGGCCCAGGAACTTCCATATACCATGCATGGCACAGCCAAAATTAAATGGGAACGGTATTCAAACCTTCTTCAGACAGTAGTGAGGATTAAGCGAGGTGACGTGTATAAAGCAGTTAGCGTTGTATCTGGCATGTTGTAGGCTCGGAATAAATAGTAGCAGTAATAGGAGTAGATTTGAAGGGACTAAATAAACAGCATCACAGCACATCTGTGCTCCCTGCAGGCAAAGCCCCCTGTCCTTTAAAAGTGTCAGTCCAGGAGTTCCCACCACGGCTCAGTGGTTAACGAACCTGACTCGTAACCATGAGGTTGCAGGTTTGATTCCTGGCCTTGCTCAGTGGGTTAGGGATCTGGCGTTACCATGAGCTGTGGTGTAGGTCTCAGATGCGGCTCAGATCTGTGTCGCTGCAGCTGTGGTGTAGGCTGGCAGCTGCAGCTCCGATTTGACCCCTAGCCTGGGAACCTCCATGTGCCGTGAGTGTGGCCCTAAAAAGACAAAAGACAGGGGGAAAAAAAGTGTCAGTCCATCTGGTGGAGAGAAAACTCCCTCCCTCTCTCTCCTGAAGTAATTGCAAAAAATCAACCTGCTACTCACACACTAAGAGGGATGGAGCCAAAGCAGGAAGGCATTTTGGGGGGGCGGGGTGTGGGGTTCCCAGCTTGAGCAGAGGCTCAGGTTGAATGGATATGGCAAATGCACCGAAAACACCAGGTGAATGCAGGGGGTGTCCTGGGTCGTGGTCCAATGAGCAGAGTGACCCAACTCCGACTCCCACCCAAAGCACCAGGTAGTGTATGTCTTTCCTGGGTATGTGTCAAATCAATCAAAACCATACTTGATGCCTGGGGAAGGAAGAACCATACTGGTGGCTGCTGACATGCCCACTTCCCAGATTCAGTGTGTTGGACCTTAGCCAGTGAGGGCAATATTTCTTGTGAAAACCATAGAAAGATGAGCCCAAACGCAGACTCCAGGATCTGCATGCATACAGCTTGCTATCTGGTGGCCGAAAGACTGTGTTCCTCGCAGAACAGGCAGCAGAGGGCCAGCCCCGCGTGATGAGGTGACACATTTTCTCATGCATAATGGCTCCAAACATCTGGCGTGGGCAGTGATAGCCAACTGGACGCAGAGCAGATCGAGTGCCTGGCCTGACCGTTGTGGTCTATATTTTCTCAGAGACTTGCGAGAGCATCCGCATCCTGATTTCCCAAGACTCTAATTTCGATGGGCATTGGGAAGCTATTTTTTTATTTTAAATGATTTTTAGTTTTTCCATTATAGCTGGTTTATTGTGTTCTGTCAATTTTCTGCTATACAGCAAGTTGCCCCAGTCACACATACACATATACATTCTTTTTCTCACATTATCCTCCATCACGCTCCATCGTAAGTGACTAGATATAGTTCCCAGTGCTATACATTGGGAAGTTATGCGTGACCAGACCAGGATTAATCCGCAGATCGCATCCCTCCCCTCTAAACCCTAAATACGCATTTTTGCCCCTTGATCATCACCTTCCCTCTGCAGGATGCTCCCTCCATCCCCAACCTGTCCACCCCTGCCACAGAGTACACAGTGGGACATGTTTCAAGCAATAGCTTGGGGAAGAGACAGTGGGAAGCCCTGAGCGCTGGGCAGAAATACTGATTCTCGTATTGCTTTGAAGGGCTCACAGGGTCTCAGTGGAGCTCCTGGGCTCCCAGGAGCATCTGGTCTCCCAGGTTTAAAAGGTAAGGAGCATTTTCTCCTTGAATGTGTTTTTCCAGAGCAAGGTAGATTCCTAGCAGGTCCAGGGCTCTCCTTGGGAGAGATTTTATGTTTAGGGGAAAGAAAATTGATTTACATTTCCCCTTTGGATGAACCCCCTGTGCAGTCTTTGTTCCTCAAAGATATATGGGACACAGTGGTTTGACTCACCTGCCTTCCAGACTCAGCAGCAGGGAAGAGCCTTGGCTCTAGACAGTCTCTTCTGCTGGTTGCTGTTTGGGGGCCCCTCCTACCATCTTCTCTGCCCGTACTGAGCCTGGCAAGGCATTTCCCAATGAAGATGTGCTGCATGTAACAGCATTTCATGCTGGTAGCCTGGTAGCATCCTAGCCCTTCACTGGCGATTGGTCACATTTTCCCCAATGGGTAATTTTGTCAAGGAGCTCCTCCGGCCATATTGACTCCAAAAAGATATTTCCTTCACAAGAACTGCATGCTGCAAATTGAGCTATAGCTTCTCCCGACCACTTGAACAATGTCTTGATATTGCCAGGAGATCAAGGCCAGACACTTGGAATTTCTGGTAGCCCAGGACCCAAGGGACAACCTGGAGAGTCTGGTTTCAAAGGTAAGGCTGTTTGTACTTTCGTCTCGTATGTGTCACAGACTCCTCAAAACTGGACTGGAAGGAAATGTGGAGGCCAAGCCCAAGTTCTGCAACTTCTCTCCAGTGTAAAAAAATTCCTATCTGAAATGAATCCACTCATAGGCAGCTGACAGTTTTCCCAAACCAACCAGCCTACTTTTCCTTCAAAACTCCTAGATGCATGGGATAAGTCTAAGAGCCCTGAGATAACGGTGTCCACCCCCTGAGTTTATAGTTCTGTAAACCACTTCTTGAACATTTCCATCCATTGCCCCTATTTCTGGAAACACTCAAAACAAGTTGACTCACTCTTCAATTGGGCAGCCCCTTTCAAATGTGAAGAGAACTGCATCAGAGTATCTTGCATCCAGCTCCTGTGGCAGTTCCGAATGGCTTCACCTTCCTGCTCTCCCTCTCTCATGGTAGAACACACTGCCCCAACTGCAGCCTGATCACTCTGCATTTTTCTTGATTTTGTAGGTGTGAAAGGAAAAGATGGACCCGTTGGTGATGTGGGTTTCCCAGGAAACAAAGGGGAAGATGGGAATGCTGGTATTCCTGGAGCTGTTGGCCTTCCTGGCTCCCCAGGTACCATGACACATGAGAGTTTTATTCTGGAAAAGCTAGGATCAACTTAAAGCCATGACCCATTCTGAAAGTCTACCTTGTTTTCATTTTTAGGACTCCCCGGGGTCGCAGGCATGAGGGGAAATCCAGGGCTTCCAGGTTCTCCAGGCCACCCAGGGGCATCTGGGCCCCTGGGACCCCCTGGCCTCGTAGGAACCAAAGGTATGTGCGTTGGGGAGCTCCCATCTTGGCTCAGAGGTAACAAACCCGACTAGTATCCATGAGGATGCAAGTTTGATCCCTGGCGTCTCTCAGTGGGTTAAGGATCTGGCGTTGCTGTGAGCTGTGGCATCGGTCTCAGATGTGGCTCAGATCTAATGCTGCTGTGGCTGTGGTGTAGGCTGGCAGCTGCAGCTCTGATTCGACCCCTAGCCTGGGAACTTCATGTGCCGAGAGTGCGGCCCTAAAAAAGACCAAAAAACCTAAAACAAAAAAACAAAGGTATGTGTGTTGGGGAGCAGGCAGTGGGGAAAAGGGTCCTTCTCTCAAGAAAGGATAGCAACTACTTTTTATTAGGAGACTCTGGCTGGGGTTAGGCTGTGTCCAGGGGAGTCGCTGATGGGGCTGAATGAGGGATAACAGGAAAGGCGGAAAAAGTGGAAGAAGCGAAGGCAAACATGAACGGGAAGAGGAGAACATGGGATCCATGGAGAACAGAGTTAGCAAGGAAGGTCATTGTGCTGGCATAGGTGGCCTTTCCCTGACTTAGAGATTGGGCATCAAGTCTCGGGGGGGCTGGTAACTCAAGGTCTTGGCATTGCCACTCTGAATTCTTCTTGAAGATACCTAATTATCGACCACCCTGCTCTTAAAGCTGTATCGGCCTCTATAAGAGGCAGGAAGACCTAGGTTGGAGGGTGATGGTTACGGGTGGTCCAGTCTCCCTTAAGGCATCAAATAATGTCTCAGGAAAGACCTTGGAGAGGAGGACCTTTGAAATGGCTTGGGGGACAGGACCTTTTGCTGACTCTTCATGATTCAGAAGTGCTGGGGCCATTTCTGATATTCTCTCCCCTGAGGTTTCCCTGGACTTCCTGGTTTACATGGACTAAACGGGCTTCCAGGAACCAAAGGGACTCATGGAACTCCAGGTAAGCAAGACCCTCAAAGGCAGGGGAGTAGAGCGGCAGCTCTTCCGGAAGCCTGACAGGGCTGGCCTTCAGTTCTTGACCATGGCGTATGCCATGTCCTTAGACTCCTAGATGTCCTTGCCAGCCCCCAATCTGGAATGCCTTGATGTGGGGCGGGGGGGAGGAGGTACACTTACACTTTGTCCTGACATTCCTGGGAACCCTGTGATTCCAGGGGACCCCTTCAGGCTGGGTAAGCCCCACAGTCCCATGGAACCAGGAGGGCCTGGTATCCCACTAAGTCTCCCGATGATGCTGAGCAAGCCAGGAGCTCCAGGCAAGCCTGGTGGCCCAGGGAGGCCAGCCTCTCCCTTGTCACCTGGGAGAGTTGCAGATGGCTTGGGAAAAGACGCTAGGCAAGAGAGCTAGGCATGAAGGCCTCACCCCCACTGAGTTCTGGCCCCGCATCTCTCTGCCTCTCCTCCTAGGACCTAGCATAACCGGTGTGCCTGGGCCAGCTGGCCTGCCTGGTCCCAAAGGAGAGAAAGGCTCTCCAGGAGTTGGCATTGGAGCCCCAGGAAATCCAGGCGTGAGAGGGCAAAAGGGTAGCCGAGGTAAGTGAACCCAAGTCAGGCTTGGCTGAGGAGCTGGGGTTGGGATTCATCAGGGCTGTGCGGCCCTGTGGGATGAGCTGTGCATATTTTCACATCTCCGGGAATCTCAGAACCCAGTGGAATGGACTGATGGCAAAAAGAGGGTAGATTGGGAGTTCCTGTTGTGGCTCAGAGGGTTAAGAATCTGACTACCATCCACGAGGATGTGGCTTTGATCCCTGGCCTCACTCAGTGGGTCAAGGATCTGGCTTTGCCATGAGCTGCAGTGTAGGCTGCAGACGTAGCTCAGACGTGGCGTGGCTGTGGCTGTGGTGTAGGCCAGCAGCTGCAGCTCTGATTCGACCCCTAGCCTGGGACCCTCCATATGCTGTGGGTGCAGCCACGAAAGATTAAAAAAAAAAAGAGGATAGATCATATGTAGGCCTTTCCTGGGAAAAGGAGTGTCAGATTTCCTCCCACTTTCCCTTGTTAACCTCGGGGCCTTTCTTTCTCACTTTGCCAGAGCCTGGGTTTAAAGGTCCTGAGGGACTGGGCTTATCTACTTAGGGAGAAGTCAGCTGGAAGTTCCTCGGTATCCAGTGCGGTTGGTCCTCCCAGGGCCCTGGGAGGACAGGGTGGCTATGGGAAAGAGTCTGAGATGAAGAGGATAAATGTCTCCTAAGAAGAGGCACCAGTAGCACTTGATTAGGATTTGCTGGGTTTCCTAGAAATCAGATATCGCCTTAATCGCAGCCCCTGACTCATCACATTATCTGAAGCCCCCTTTCTGAGCCTCCCTTCCCCCACCTCTCATATAGTGAGAATGCATTCTGATTCTTTTAACGCCCCTTAGAAATGTGCTGGAAGAGTTCCCATTGTGGCTCAGTGGGTTAAGACCCTGACTAGGATCCATGAGGATGTGGGTTGGATCCCTGACCTCGCTCAGTGGGTTAAGGGTCTGGCATTGCTGTGAGCTGTGGTGCAGGTCACAGATGCCGCTCGGATCCTTCATTCCTGTGGCTGTAGTGTAGGCCAGTGGCTATAGCTCTGATTCAACCCCGAGCCTGGGAACTTCCATATGCAGCAGGTGTGGCCCTAAAAAAAAAAAAGAAAAGAAAAGAAAAGAAAAAAGAAATGGTCTGGAGAGGTGTATACCTCCCCCTCAATGTAGAATAAGAAATGAATTTAGTGTAGCATCGTGCCTAAGAGTATGGGCTCTGAAGTCAGACTGCTGGGTTCAAATTCCAGCTCTCCCTTTCACTAGTTACAGGAACCAGCAAGTTACATGCCCCTCCATCCCAAAGGAACCCGTGGCTTTCCTTTTCTGTAAGATGTGAATGAGAGCATCTACCCCATAGGATGGGTGAGGCATCGAGGCGGACTGGGGTACTATGTACGGAAGCATTCAAGAAACGTGGGCCATTCTACCATCCCCTGTTCCCTGGGGAAATCATGTTTGCGAAACGATCTGTTGCTCATCCGTCTGGGGCCCGGGGTCCCACCGCATCATTTGATGGGTTTATGTGCAGCTGCATTTTATGTGGGGCATCTGCTGTCTCTGTGTTTACTCTTTTCCTTTGTCTGGACCGATGTGTACTTTCCCGAAAGCCAGCAGCTTCTCCAGAGTGAGGGCCCCTGCAGGGTCTGAGCCTGTAGGGAGATTGTGGTGGCTTCTTTGGCAGGAGGCAGAGGAGAGGGGACCGGGGTGGAAGCACAGGCAGGATGCCTTTTTGCTTTTAAAACCTTTATGAATTTCTGGTCATTAAATTATTCATGGCCTTTGGCTATCTGAGGTAATAAAATCACAATTACACATGCAGTAAACAGCACATGTCAAGATGCATACATTTCAGGCACATAATGTTGAGGAGGAAGAACAGGAAGTCACAGAGGAATACGTTTGGTATGATTCCAACCAATATGTTGTTCAGGGATCCAAACATGCATGGTTAACCTGGGATGAAAAGGGAAAGATGAACATAGAGTTCAGGGGGGGTTGCCTCTGGGAGGGAGGGAAGGTGGAGGAAACCGAAGAGCTTGCAAAGAAATTCAAAGGCAATGCTATCTCCTTTTTCTTAAATTGGGTCGTTGAAACACAGATGCTCACTGCATCTGGATGATTTTATGTATATGTATATATATATGATTTTAAAACATTATTGAGTTCCCGTCATGGCTCAGCAGAAACGAATCCGACTAGCATCCATGAGGACGCAGGTTTGATCCCTGGCCTCGCTCAGTGGGTTAAGGATCCGGCATTGCTGTGAGCTGTGGTGTAGGTCGCAGACGCGGCTCAGATCCTGCATTGCTGTGGCTCTGGTGCAGGCCGGCAGCTACAGCTCCGATTGGACCCCTAGCCTGGGAACCTCCATATGCTGCAGGTGCAGCCCTAAACAAACAAACAAACAAATTTCCTGCTCTTCTCAATATCTTTAAAACAATTTATTTTAAAAGAACACAGCAAATATCATGCCGCCCACCCCAGGAACCTAAACTCTCATTTGATTATAAAAATCAGTGTACAATGAAGATTTGCCCCTAGGAAAACTTCCTAGGAATGATCCATGTCCCTAAGATCCCTTTATCCAAATAACATTAAATGATGCCATTCGTTTTCGTATTTTGCCCTAAACATTGAAAGCCTGCATTTGTATATTGCATGTTTTGTTTGTTTGTTTGTTTGTTTTTTGCTTTTTCGGGCCGCAGGTGTGGCATATGGAAGTTCCCAGGCTAGGGGTCAAATCGGAGATAGAGCTGCTGGCCTACACCACGGCCACAGCCACGCCAGATCCAAGCCATGTCTGAGACCTACACCACAGCTCATGGCAAAGCCGGATCCTTAACCCACCGAGGTCAGGGACTGGACCTGAATCCTCATGGATCCTAGTCAGATTCGTTTCTGCTGAGCCATGATGGGAACTCCCAATATGGGGTTTGATTTGTTTGTTTTAGGGCTCTAACAATGGAGTGAGTTGGGAAAATATGGCATCTTGCATTTTCATGTGATCATTTAAAGTGTCTCATTCTTAATCAAAGAAATACTTGAGCTTTTTTTTTTTTTTTACTACTTGAAGATAGTAATACCTTTATTTCAGGTTTAATGATGTATTGGTATAATTATCAAGAAACAGGTGAAGAGGAGGTGGCTCCAAAAATTGCCTTGAGTACAGACGTTATAATCTGTGTGCTGCCCACACTTACTCTATGTGGTGTCTAATTTATTGGTTTTGCATAATTTCAGCGTATGTATATATCAAAATGTACTTTTAGGACAAAAATACAATATGTCTTTCTTTTCAGATTTTGCCCTTTGTGAAAAAGAAAAATCCTTCAATGATTCATCAAGCCATAACTGACAGTGCTAAAAGTAGTGCATGTGGCTTTGCAACTGGTTTTGCTTTTTTTTACTTTGTTTCTTTTCCAGACTTCTAATAATTGGAGGCTTTTCCTGAAATTTATTTTTTCCTCCTCTGTCTTGCCTCAGTATTCAATTAATTAATGATCTGTTAAAAGACACCCAAATTAACTAATCCTCCATCTTTCTATACAAGTTTTCATGGATACACTATTAGCTAAATATGAGAAATTCAACATTAAGATTTTGGGATTTTCTTGTCACAAACAAGAGTCTCAACCACCAAAACAACTTATCAACCAATTTGAATATATTCCTCTTCATTTGACTATCTTCCAGAATATACCGAATTAATAAATACATTTCTTCCATGTTCCAAGAACAAAAATAGATGTCTACATTTGTATATGTGGCTTTGATACATTTTCCCATCAAGATTACCATCTATGTTTTTGATGTGTGCACATGACATAAATCTTCTGTAATTGGTTGCATTTTTTTTTAGGTTTTTGAACATACTATAATAGAAATCATTCCACAAACAAAGCATGTAAAGCAGTATTAAAATTTGAGCAAATGAGTATTATGCAAGGAACCTTAGGTAAATGGCTATTCATTCTCTTTGGCCAGAAAGGGAGAAGAGATTTAGGCAATTAAGCAAGCATTCAGCTGATATCATGAATTACCTATAAAATTGTGTTCCAGCTTGCCCAGAAGACCCAGACCTTAGCAGAAGAAGGGGAGCTACACTGGGAGACACAGCGCCCTTGCCACCTCCATCCTGCTGAGCGGGCCTCTGTTCTGACTGGTTGGGGCTTGTGCCCCACCTCGCTCTATAACCTTCTCTGAGCAGCAGCAGTCAGGACCGGCTAACTTAATGAAATGTACAACAGGGATAGTTAGGTTTAAAAGCACTTTAGGGAACTTCAACGCCAGGGGCTGCAGTCATACCTTTTTGTCTTCCTCATTTGGGCGAAATCTGGCTAACATACATCTGTTACCAGTGACCTTGGGGAGCTAGAACTTTCCACAGCTCTAGCCATCCCAATTAAATGCGGTTCCAGCTGCAGAGCCAGGAGTCCCTGGGCCCATGGGCTGTGCTGAGAAGGGAGCAGAAAGAGAGAAGAGCCCTCTGCTGGCCTCGGGCTGGTCTGGCTCCTACCTAAGGGCTTCTGTTTTCTCCGAGAGAGACTGGCCCGCTCTTGGGCACACAGAACCCCTGCAGCCCTTTGTATTTATTCTTTGCAGGTTTCCCAGGTCTTCAGGGCCCCGCTGGTCTCCCCGGTCCCCCAGGCCACTCCTTGCCTTCAGTCATAGCAGGACAGCCTGGTGACCCCGGGCGACCAGGCCTAGATGGAGAACGAGGTAAAGACGGGACGCGCAAAGAGGGGCTGGCCGTCACCTTGTGTCTGGAGTTTGGGGAGGCCCTGGCCACAGTCCAACCCCATGGCCACTGCTGGGCCGCGCCTGGGCCTGTGTGGCCTCACACCCCTCCTCCTGCAGGGACACAGGGGGCTGGAATGGGCTGCCCTTTGCTAAAAGGGTTTGGGAAGGTCTGGGCCCTGGGGACCCACGGAAGGCGAGGGCACATTAGCTGCCCTGGGAATGGGCTTTGGCTTCCTTTCCATCCCACGGCCTTCAGTAATGACGGCTTCCTCTTCCTTCTGCCCTCATCCCTCTTCCTATCTTATCCCTAGGCCGCCCAGGCCCCCCGGGGCCCCTAGGTCCCCCGGGGCCATCCTCGGATCAAGGCGACCCTGGAGACCCTGGCTTCCCTGGAATTCCTGGTCCTCGAGGGCCCAAGGGAGACCAAGGAATCCCAGGTTTCTCTGGCCTCCCAGGAGCATTGGGACTGAAAGGTATGACTGCGTGGCTGGCCACTGCCACCCAGAGACGGCCCCTTCCTGCAGCCCTGGGGAGAGAGGGCCACCCATAATGCCCGTCAGGCCGCTGCCTCTGCCTAGTTTCAAGCTCTCACCACCAGCACCACTGTTCTGGGCCCTGACTTGCCTTCCTTTGGACTTTGCCAGGCATGAAAGGGGAGCCTGGATTCATGGGGATTCCAGGCAAGGTTGGGCCATCCGGAGACCCAGGATTTCCCGGGATGAAGGGGAAAGCAGGGCCAAGAGGTGAGTTGAGAGCATGTGCTGGGCTGATCCCGAGCTCCCGGGAGGGGTCTGGGGGTACCATTCCCGCTCACCACAGAAGCAAGCCTGATTGCCTGAAACAGCTGGATCAAGCTCCTCCAGGGAGGGAGTTTCTCGCTTTGGGGACACCTCTGCCTCCATCCATTCCCAGGACTGAAGCCATTGCTGCCTCGTCGCCATGGATCCTGCCACTGATCTCCCATCTCTGCATTGTTTCTGTGTTTGTGGGTGTTGGGTTTGCACTCAGATCACCATTCACCCATTTGCTCCACCCAGAAATGAAGAACCACCCTTTCCATCCTTAATCACCACCCCCTCACTCTGACGCATCCAATCCTGAGGGCTGTGTCTCCGAAACATGCTTTGCATCCAGTCCCCTCATTGCCTCCATCGCTGCCACTCAGGACCAAGCCACTAACCTTCCTCATGTAAATCACTGCGGTGACCTGCTAACTGGTCTCCCTGCTGCCATTAGGCACCTCCCTCAACAATCATTTCTCCAGAGAGTGGTCACAGAGGTCTCGTAAAAATGAAAATCATCTAGTGGCTTCCCACGGTGTAAGAACAAACTATGGCCATGAAGCCCTACGTGATGCCTCCCTCTTCATCCTCAGCACCAGCCCTTCCCCTTTCCTGCTCACTGAGCTGCTTTCACACTAGTCTCCTTCAATTAGCCCAAAACACCGCACTCCAGCTGGCCACAGGCCCTTTGCACATGCTAGTTCTACTTGTTGGACTCCTCCCCACTCCCCAGCTCCTTCTAGTGCTTCAGTGGTCTAAGCTTCAGTGTCACTGCTTACAAGAGGCTGCTTATCACTCTCTCTAAAGCAGGTTCTCCACCCATAACCCTCTCTGCTCCCTCCCACTGTCTTCGCACTGTCCATTTCCTCTGTAGCACTTCTTGCAATTTGCAGTAAGATTAATGCTTTTTGTCAGGTTATGCATCTCTCATCTTCACCACCAAACCATCTTCTCATAAAGGTCTTACTCACTCCTCCACCCCCTGATCTGCCAGGGCCTGGACACAGTAGGCACTCGCAGAAAGACTTTTTCAGTGAATTCATAAGCAAATTGGCTTGTCTGGCTTCTAGCAGTAAGCCAGCTAGCTGGGTTTGGGGCCCTAGGCTGTGATGCCAATTGTGATGCCCACCCTGGCCACCTGCTCTGCCTCTGCCTGACATTTCTATTTCTATTTCTATCCCACCTGCTCACAGGTCTTTCCGGCCCTCGAGGTGCTCCTGGCCAAACACCAATTGCAGAAGCTATCCGGGCTCCTCCTGGACCCATGGGTCTTCCAGGCATTGATGGTATTCCCGGCCTCACGGGGGACCCTGGGGCCCAAGGCCCTATAGGCCTACAAGGTAAGGAGGGTGCCAGAGAAAGGGGACTTTGTGGGGAGCAGAAACAGCCTTGGCTGGGACACTGAAGCAACTGGCTGGAAGCCCCAGGTCTGAGGGCGCACCTTCATCACGCATCTCCTCAGCTGCTTCACAAAGTTTCCAAGATTCTTGCCCGGAAGGAGGGCCAGCAGTTGTATTTGGCATCTAAGAATTGTGGGCAGAGCAAAGCAGCTAATCCAGACAGCTTGTCTTCACTCACAAGCTGCTGCGGGAAAGTAGGGGATAAAAAGCAATGAGGAAAGCCCAGGGATGGGGGACAGGACGCCCAGCTTCTAATCCCAGGTTTCTCCCAAATGGAGTAAGCTAGCAGCCTCTCTGGGCCTCTGTGTCCTCATTTCTGACCTGGGACGCCAGCAGTGGCCCTGCGCCCTTCCCAGCATTGCCAGGGGCGGGGCGGGGAGAATGAGGGGAAGGGAAGGGGTCGTGGGTATGAAGGGGCTCAGAAGGGCTCAATTCAGAGTGGGGTCCCAGGGCCAAGTTTTGGGGATGTGAACTAAGGACTAGCTCAGGAGGCTCAGCCGTGAGTTCGGCGAGCCTTCCAGGGTGATGGCTGATGCGCCCTCTCCTGGTGAGTCCTGGGCATGACATGCAAGTCCCCTTTCTCCAGGGGGAGGGCCCTCCTAGACCCTCCACATAGAGTGCAGAGCTGTGGGCCTTCCTTCTCTCCTTGCAGGTACCAAAGGTTTACCTGGCATCCCTGGCAAAGATGGCCCCACTGGTCTCCCCGGCCCACCTGGGGCTCTTGGTGATCCTGGTCTCCCTGGACTGCAAGGCCCTCCAGGATATGAAGGTCTGGTGATGTCAGCACTAGGGGGCAGGGGGCTTCTGTGAGGGTTTGAGGCTTGGGGGTGAGTCGGAATCTCAAATCCTGGAATTAGGAAACGTGGTGGTAAAGCTTGATAGTGCTAGGAGGCTGGAAAACTGGGTTCTAATCCATTTGCTCCCCCCCCCCCCATTCTGAGCCTGTGAAGGATTAGAACCTTCCATTCTGGAAGGCAAAGGACTGCTCCGAATCCTTTTTCTGGGTTCGCTTCTAGGTTTTGTTTTTGTTTTTTTTTTTTTTTTTTTTTTTTTTTTGCTTTTTAGGGCTGCCCCTGCGGCATATGGAAGTTCCCAGGCTAGGGGGTAGGGGTCAAATCTGAGCTACAGCTGCCGGCCCACACCACAGCCACAGCCACACAGGATCCGAGCCGCATCTGAAACCTACACCACGGCTCACGGCAATGCCAGATCCTCAATCCACTGAGCGAGGCCAGGGATCGAACCCGCAACCTCATGGTTCCTAGTGGGATTCGTTTCTGCTGCACCATGACGGGAACTCCTCTTCCAGCTCTTAAGAGCTCTGACTGGATACTAGAGCAGGACCCCCTGCCCTGCAGCTCCCCTCTTCTACCCAGGGATTTTGACATGGATGGAAGGGAGGTGGTTCAAGGCATAAGAAAATCGGAGATATGGCTGTTCTGCTACTTACCTCCCACTTTATTATCAGAGATGGCAAACCAGTTGTCCCGAGCAGAGAACAGTCCTGAGGCTCGCTGGGCTGATCATCAGCCATGTCTGCCACGGGCAGGAAAGGATTTTGCCCCACTAAGCCCACCTCTGCTTTCGCTGCCTTGGATTCAGCAGGTCCTGATGATCTCCTCTGAGAGCCTGCAAGGCCGGCCGGAGAAGTAGCCCCTCTGCCCCCTCATTCCCTTCATCTCCTTGTAATGAACCCAACCAAAGCTGAGTGGCTGTGGGAGGGAAGCTGGGTCCTGTGCTTTGCACAATGGAGACTGCGTAGCCGGATACATCTGGGTGGGCGTTCTAGCGCCACCACTTACGAGCTGAGCCTCAGTTTCATCATCCAAAAATCGGGGTGATAAAGTCATGAGGCTCAAGGGAGCTAATGCTTATGTATAAGGCGCCCGGCTCAACGCTTGGCACAAAGTCAGGAGCTGCTGTTACTGGTGGCGCCTGTCTCATCCCTTGTCCACTCTCCCCCTCTCAGGAGCTCCAGGGAAGCAGGGCCCCTTTGGGACGGCTGGATTGCCCGGGCAGAGCGTGAGAGTGGGCTACACCTTGGTGAAACACAGCCAGTCGGAACAGGTGCCCCTGTGTCCCATCGGGATGAGCCAGCTCTGGGTGGGTTACAGCCTGCTGTTTGTGGAGGGGCAGGAGAAAGCCCACAACCAGGATCTGGGTAAGTACTGGCTCAGCCAGCCAGCCCTGGCCATCTGTCCCCACAAGGACCAAGAGCCATACGCCTCACTCCTCCTTGGCCCCTTGGGGGGGCCCGTTGTTGGATAGTGGGTTACAGGCACCAGCTCTGGAGTCAGGCAGATCTGGGTTCAAACCCCGGCTCTGCCACTTACTAGCTGCTTACTCTGGACACGTTATTCAAGCTAAGCTTCTGCTTCCTCTTCAATGGAACAAGGCTAATTCTAGTACATGTCCCATAGGGTGGAGTAAGGATCATAGGAGTCACCCATGTAAAATGCTTAGAACATTTCTCACATATTGAAGCATCTGTTAAACATTATGCTTAGAGTAGTAATAATAATATGGCCCGCGGGCAACAATGATTACTCAAGAATGAATTGTCTACGTGTGTGCTGACTCTGAATCCCCCTAGTAGATGCTGGTTTTACAAAGCAGATTAACTAGGGAGTCATGATTCAGCTTCGAAAAAGATGTTTTTCATTATCCAACTTCCCTGGTGCACTGAAAATCGGATTTGATCAACAGACTTCAGGATTGGAAGAGAGGGAGCCTTTGCGCTAACACAAGCCATTGGATAGGACCCCAAACCACCATCTAGGCCAGTTGTAGTGGCCCCAGGGCCAATCCCATCCCCGCCCTCTCAGCCAGACCTGACCTGCGCCCCCACCCCTCCTTCCAGGGTTTGCTGGCTCCTGCCTGCCCCGCTTCAGCACCATGCCCTTCATCTACTGCAACATCAACGAAGTGTGCCACTATGCCCGGCGCAACGATAAATCCTACTGGCTCTCCACTACCGCCCCCATCCCCATGATGCCCGTCGGCCAGTCGCAGATTCCCCAGTATATCAGCCGCTGCTCTGTGTGTGAGGCACCCTCCCAAGCTATTGCCGTGCACAGCCAGGACATCACCATCCCGCAGTGCCCCCTGGGCTGGCGCAGCCTCTGGATCGGCTACTCCTTCCTCATGGTAAGGCTCTGCGCTGCCCCCCTCCCGCTCCCAGTGTCAAGGCCGAGGGCAGAACGCGCTGGGAGGGAAATCCAGGGCTTGAAGGCACCCTGGGAAGCCAAGGCTGGGATGTGAGATCAAGAGGTCTACTTGCACTCAGTAGGTGACCAACTAAGTGTCACCCTAAAGAGTGTGGTACAGATTGAATGTAAAAGTCCCAAGGAAGGTGTCTTCAGGATAAGAGCTATTCCTAGATCTGCTGGGGGGAGTGTGTGACCCGCTTGTGGAGTGTCCTGAGCGCTCTCCTTTCCCCGGAGCACCCCGCCCAGCGCTCTGTGCAAAGGACTCTGAGAAGAACTGCATTCTGAAACCTGTTGAATATTCCGTCACTTAGCCTTTGATTGATTTGTTAGTGGAAATGTGGGCTGGGGGTGCACCTAACACACATGAGACTTGCTGAGACAGCAGCAGTTTGGGGAAGGCTAGCTGAGATGCAGTTGCATGGGGGGGGGTAGGTGGGTGCTGGGGTGTGGGTTAGGTGGGTACTAGGGAGCTTGGAGGGGTCGCTCCTGGCCCTGAGGCTACACTAAGGAGGAAGCGCACCCCCGGCCCTAAAACACAGCCTTTGGCCCACTCAAGTCGAGGGCTGAAGCCTGGAGCAGCAGGGCGCTGCCACCTCTGGGGTGCCCAGCTCACAGGTGCCCCCTGTCTGTTGCAGCACACAGCCGCTGGTGCTGAGGGTGGGGGCCAGTCCCTAGTGTCCCCCGGCTCCTGCCTCGAGGACTTTCGGGCCACACCCTTCATCGAGTGCAGTGGTGCCCGAGGCACCTGCCACTACTTTGCCAACAAGTACAGTTTCTGGCTGACGACGGTGGAGGAGCGGCAGCAGTTTGGGGAGGAGCCGGTCTCTGAGACGCTGAAAGCCGGGCAGCTCCACACCCGGGTCAGCCGCTGCCAGGTGTGTATGAAAAGCGTGTAGGGCGGCCCCTGCCACTCTGCCCCTGGCCCTCCCCTCCTCCACACAACGGTCACCTCACAAACCTGATCGGTCTGAAGAAGGAAGGCCTAACTAAGCCCTTTTCGCCCATCTGTCAAGTTGTACATTGGAGTCTCGTTTGGGCTGGACTCCTGGCCACTGGTCACTCCAACCCTCAGGCCCCGTGGACGAGCCGCCCATCCTGCTGAAATGTGCTGTCCCCTTTCAGTCTACTTGGTGCTACTGTTTGGGTGGGATGTTTGCATGACTATTCATGGCTACCTCAGAAAGACCTGCTGGACCACCACTTTCGTAGGATGCTAGCTAGCCTTCCTTACTTTCTTAATCAGAAAGCTCTTCATGATAGCTGATAAGTCACTTCTTTATGGCCAGAGGTCACCGCACATTATGTGGCTTAAACTAGAACCCCGTGTTTGTGCATGAAAAAAATTTCTCTGGCTCAGCATTCATGGATGGTTCAAGCCTGCCCAGGGCAAGCTCTTACACTTCATGGACACCCACTGTGTCTAGGCAGGCAGCAGAGCTGGAATGAGGTGCCAAGCAGTAGCCCGAGGTGAGCTTTGACTCATATTATGTAGGGGAGAGGCTGGAAGGCCAGCTGCCAATAGGGGCTCATGAACTTCCCAAGATCATGGACAAATCACTTCCTCCTTGCCTGCTCCCTCCTCAGCCAGAGGCTCCAGGTATCCTGACCTGGAGAGGAAGCACCAAATGTGGCCTGACCCATGAAGGGCAATGAGAAGCGCAGCCCTTTCTCCCGGGCTGTGGCGGGGGGTGGGGGTGGGGGCATGGAGAGGGGGATGGGTAAGGAGGCATGAATTTTGCTTTCAACTCCAGAAACAAAAAGGTAAACCCCTTGTCCCACTCTCTCAGAAGCCCCCGTTTCTGCCAAATGCCATCCCGCTGTCTGCAAGGTGGCAAATCGAAGCTGCAGTGTTGGTTCCTGTGCTTGGTGACGCTGTGAGAGCCTTTCCACTAAAATGCCTCCAATGGCTCTTTCACGGGTAGCCTGTTAAACCATTTTAATACATTTTTAAACCCTCATAAAACTCTAGCACACTCCTCGCTTTCGCAGTTGGCAGACCCAAAGCGAGCCTGAGTTGACTATAAAGGATATTGTATTCTGTTTAGGGGGATTTGTTTTTACCATTTCCTTTAATTATCAGTTTTACCAGAACACTTAGCTATGTTGACATGAGGCATCCTTCCAGGTGATTCTCTTTTCTTAAATATTATGTAAACTGTGCCAACACAGACAAGGCATAATCAGTATAATCTCAACTATTGTTACTTTCACCTTCTGCGTATTAAACATGGTGTCAGCTTTGTACACTGCAAATAAAAGGAATTCAACATGAACATGTGACTCTTGACATCCTTTGATGAAAACTTTTCTAAAGTCCATCTCGCTAAAATTCCCAAGGCCCCCTCACAGCCATGGGGGTTCCTGTACTGCAAGTCAAGCTTTATAACAAAACAGTGAGGCCTGGAAAAATACAACTGAAGTCGAGGGCTCAAAATGTCTTTCAACGGGCAACAAATCCACAACCTCTTTCAAGATAAGCCTACAACTGGAGTTCCTGTTGTGGCTCAGTTGGTTAAGAATCCGACGTAGTCTCTGTGAGGATGCAGGTTCAATCCCTGCCCTTGCTCAGTGGGTTAAGGATCCGGCATTGCCGCAAGCTACAGCATAGGCCACAGATGCAGCTCGGATCCAGTATTGCTTTGCCTGTGGCGCAGGCCTGCAGCTCTAGCTCCACTTCGACCCCTAGCCCAGGAACTTCCTGATGCCACAGGTATGGCCATTAAAAAAAAAAAAAAAAATAAGCCTACCACTGTTTCTAGCCTCATCACATGCCAGAATTTTCAAAAGGACTTTCCATTTCTCTGGGGGCTCAGGATCATTTACAGATAAATGGAAAGTAGAGAAAATTTAAAATCATTAAAATCAGATCTACGATCTATGTGCATGCATTTGTATATTCATAAAACATATCCTCTGAAGTATAAACAAGAAATTAATAACATTGGGAGGATTCAGGGAAGAAAACTGACCTGTGGAAGGGAGACATTTCACTGAATACCATTTTGCAGCAAAACTTTAGAATTTTGAACCGTGGGAATATATTATCTACTGGAAAAAAAAAGGAATCTAAGGAAATAAGTGTTCAAATATTTCTAAATAAACAAAAAAAAAAAAACCCACCTTGGTTTGGTGCTAGCTTTCAAACTGTAGTTGCTGGCCTTCCTAGGGACTTGGTTGAGCACGGAGGCAAAAGGCATCCAGGCTAAGGCAGCCAGAAGAGCAAAGTGGGAAGATACGGCTGAGACATGAAGTGCAGCCACATGGGAGAGTGGTCAGCAAAGCCAATTTGATGAATATGTGCTTTAATATTTAGTATGTTGCTAGTCCCAGAATGTTTTGGAATTGTATCTGGTGCACAGATTGTCACCACAGGACTAGGTCTTTCCAGTTATGACTGTCAACCAAAATGGAGTTAAATTCAAACACTATTTGTAATTTCTCAAACAAAAATCAACAGTTTAAGTCAGTGACTGGCCAACTACAGCCTGTGGGCCAAATCCAGCCCGCCTCCTGGGTTCATAAATAAAGTTTGATTGGCTGACGTCCAGGCTCATTTGCATGCACTTTGTCTATGGCCATTTGGGGGCTTCACCAGCAGAGGTGAGTAGCTACACAGCCTGCAGAGTCTCAAACATTTCTTCTCTGGACCCTGACAGAAAAAGTTTGCAGACCCTTGATTGAAGTGATAATGATTTAAAGACAGGCTGACACCTGACCAAAGTATCAGTAAGCATGGGGACAGTGACCCAACAAATAGTAAAGTTTCCTCAAAGAGGAAGGCAATCAGTAAGTGTACATTTGATGTCATTTCTTTGACAAGTGTTTGGATATCAATTCTTTAAATACATATTCAAATAATGTAACAGGAACTTTTTCTCCCTGATGCAATGATTATCACTTTATTATTAGAGCAAAAGAACAGACTGCTTCTTAGTGTTTAGCCCAAAGAGGTCAAACCTGGAAGGGTGAAGAAGCACAGGGTAACCATCTCTTATCTGCTGGTGCTGGAAGCAAGGTGGGAGTTGCTATCTGTCTTCCAGACGTCCACCTCCTCATTTCAGTAGCTGAAGATGTGCTGTGGCCATGTAAGGAGCTGGGAAGCAAGAGACAACTTCTAATCTTTCTGCTCCTGGATTCCATGATTGTTTTAGTTCTCTCGGGGGGGGGGGGGAGGGTGTTATTGTTCATTTGTTTGTTTTTTTCTGAGAAACGGTGATTGGCTCAGTCATGATTGCTATCAAGTTCGTATGCTGTTGGCATATCAGGCACTTGCTGACTAGAAGAGTTTTATGTGATGAGCTCATGTTCTTCTGTTGCCAGACGGAAGACAGATCTCCCAGTTGAGTTCCCACTATTCTATATGCTCAGAATCTCGAAATCTTCCTCCAGGTCAAACTCCTCTAGGTGTTCAGTAGAGTCAATGAATTCTATCAGAATACAGAAATGAGAAAGAAAAGCTTGATGCTTTGGTTCAAGTGGTCATTATGTTACTCAGTAGTTAAGACCTTTTTTTGTTTTTTTTTTAAAGGGCTGCACCTGGGGCATATGGAGGTTCCCAGGCTAGGGGGTGGAATTGGAGCTACAGCTGCCAGCCTAGGCTACAGCCACAGCAATGCAGGATCCTTAACCCACTGAGTGAGGCCAGGGATCGAACCCACAGCCTCATGGTTACTAGTGGAATTTGTTTCTGCTGCACCACAACGGAAATGCCAAAACCATGTATTTTTCAATTGCTTTGCTACAGAAAAGCTTTTGTAGGAGACTTAGAGGTGGGACTACCGCCAAGTATTAGGAACTCTTGGAGTTCCCATCGTGGTACAGTGGAAACGAATCCAACTAGGAACCATGAGGTTGTGGGTTCAATCCCTGGCCTCGCTCAGTGGGTTAAGGATCTGGCATTGCCGTGAGCTGTGGTGTAGGTCACAGACACAGCTCGGATCCTGCATTGCTGTGGCCGTAGCTGTGGTGTAGGCCGGCAGCTGTAGCTCCAATTTGACCCCTAGCCTGGGAACTTCCATGTGCAATGGGTGCAGCCCTAAAAAGCTAAATAAATAAACAAATTTTTTCAAAAAGGAATTCTCTATAAAGAATCAAAATAGTAAGTTTTGGGGCCAAGACAGTGGAGTAGAAAGACACTGAGCTCACCTTTTCTCACAAGCCTACCAAAATCACACTACCTATAGAACAACCATCAGTGAAAATGACTGGAACCTACCAGAAAAGGCCTTCTACAACTAAAGACATAAAAAAGGAACATAAAAAAATGAGACAGGAGGGGGGGATTTACAATATAATCAAGTCCTATACCCGCTGGGTGGACAACTCACAAAGTGGAAAATACTTATATTACAGAGGTTCTCCTTCAGGAGTGAGAGTTCTGAGTGCCACGTCAGGCTTCCCAGCCTGGGGGTCTGGCACCAAGTCCTCAGAGCACTGGCTTTGAAAGCAGCAGGGCCTTATTGCAGGAGCCCAACAGAATTGGAATAAATAGAGACTTCACTCTTTAAGGGTACACATGAAAGTCTCGCATGCACTGAGAACCAGGGCAAAAGCAGTAATTTGATAGGAGCCTGGGCCTGACCTACCTGCTGGTCTTGCAAACTCTCCTGGAGAGGTGAGGATGGCTGCGGCTCACCTGGGGGACATAGATACTCTTGGAAGTCATATTTGGAACATCCTGGCAGCTGATATATTGGATCACTAGTGCCAAGATCTTGCCCCTCCCAGCAACATACAGGCTCCAGCGCTGGGACACTTCAGGCCAAAATAACTGGGTGGGGACAGAGCCCCACCCATTAGCAGACAGGCTGACAGAGGGCTTCCTGAACCCACAGCTGTCTCTAGACATGACCCTAGACACAGCTCTCCCCACCTGAGGGACAAGACCCAGCTCTACCCACCAGTGGGGCAGGCACTGGCTTCTCCTGCCAGGAAGCCTGTGTAAGACTCTAGTCCAGCCTCATCCAACAGGGGCAAGAAAACTACAATCCTACAAGGCAGGCCAGACCCTAGCTTGAGACCAGCTGGGCCTTGGCCATGCCCACTAGCAGGCCAACATGACTCTTGAGATGCCTCAGATCCTGTACCCAACTGTCAGGAATCAGCCATAATCTGAAATGACCTCTGGGATCTCTGGGCCCTGCAGCCAGACTCCAGGTCCACCTGCTAGTAGTCTGGAACTAATCTCAGGATCTGGCTTCAAATGCCAGTGCATAGGAAAGAGCTCAGAGCCTTTAGGACCATAACTCCAGCCAACAGTGAGCCAGCACTAGCCCATAGGATTCCCCAACCAGCCATCTCGTGACCAGGCCCCACTAAACAGCAGCATCCACGCAGGGTGGGGCCTGGCAACCAACCAGACTAAGGGCCAACCAAGCCTACCAGACTAACCATATAGCCAGTCTACCACAACAGAAGGACCCATGCAGCCTTCTTAGGGGGAAGCCCTAGAGGATATAGCTTGAGTAACAAGAGGGAAGTGCGTTGCTGGGACATATAGGGCATTTCCTATAGAGGGCCACTTCTCCAAAGTCAAGAAACATTAACTAACTTACCACATACATACAAATACAAATAACCAACTTAGACAAAATGAAGCAACAGAGCAATATGTTTCAGATAAAGAACAAGATAAAATCCCAGAAGAACTATGAAGTGGTAATCTATCCGAGAAAGAGTTTGTAATGGTTGTAAAGAAAATCAAAGAACTTGGGAGGACAACAGATGCAAAGAGCAAAAAGTTAGAAGGCTTTAACAAAGGGCTAGAAAATACTAAAAAACAACAAAACGGTGATGAGGAATACAGTAATAAATCAAAAATACTCTAGAAGGAACCAATGGGTAGTCTGTGCAAATAGAAATCAAAAGAAAGCCAGAATGGCAATACATCAGGCAGAATAGACTTTAAAATAAAGACTGTTACAAGAGACAAAAAAGGACACCACATAATGATTAAGAGATCAATCCAAGAAAAAGATATACCAATTGTAAATACATATGCACTCAACATAGGAGCACTTCAAAATATATATATATATATATAAAATTGACAGTGACACAGCAATAGTGGGGGACTTTAACACCTCACTTATATCAATGGACAGATCACCCGGACAGAAAATCAGTAAGGATACACAGGCCCTTAAATGATACATGAGACCAGATGGACTTAGCTGATATCTACAGAACATCCATTCAAAAGCAGCAAAATACACATTCTTTTCAAGTGCACATGGAATATTTCTCCAGGACAGGTCACATGCTAGGCCACAAAACAAGCTTTGGTAAGGTTAGGAAAACTGAAATCATATTAAGCATCTTTTCTGACCCAACACTATGAGACTAGAAATGAACTATAAGAAAAAAAAAAAAAAAAACACAAACACGTGAAACTAAATAATACACTACTAAAAATGACCCCAATGGATTACTGAAGAAACCAGAGAGGAAATTTAAAAAAATACCTAGAGACAAATAAAAATGAAAACACAATGATCCAAGACCTATGGGATGCAGCAAAAGCAGTTCCAGGAAGGGAGTTTATAGCAAGAGCAGCGTACCTCAGGAAACAAGAAAAATTTCAAATAAACAACCTAAGCTCACACCTAAAGCAACTAGAGAAAAAAAGGATAAATAAGACACAAAGTTAGAAGGGAAGAAATCATAAAGATCAGAACAGAAATCAATGAAATAGAAACAAAGAAAACCATGGAAAAGATCAATGAAACTAAAAGCTGGTTCTTTGAAAAGATCAACAAAAGTGATAAACCCTTAGCCAGACTTATCAAGGAAAAAAGGCAGAGGACCCAAATCAATAAAAGCAGAAGTGAAAAAAGAGAAATTACCACCAACACCACAGAAATACAAAGGATCATAAGAGACTACTATGAGCAACTATGTGGCAATAAAATAGACAAACCGGAAGAAATGGACAAATTCTTAGAAAGGTACAATCCTCCTAGTCTGAAGCAGGAAGAAATAGAAAATGGGAACAGATCAATTACCAGTACTGAAATTGGATCAGTAATCTAAAAACTCCCACCAAAGAAAAGACCTGGATCAGATAGCTTTACAGGTGAATTCTACCAAACATAAAGAGTTAACACCTATCCTTCTGAAACTATTTAAAAAATTGCAGAGGAAGAAACTTTTCCAAACTCTTTCTATGAGGCCACCATTACCCTGACATCAAACTAGACAAAGATATCACACACAAGAAAGAAAATTACAGGTCAATGTCACGGATGAACATAGATGCAAAAATCTTAAACAAAATTCACTGGGAACTATGTCTAGTCATTTACGATGGAGAATGATAATGTGAGGAAAAAGAATGTATACATGTATGTGTAATTGGGTCACCATGCTGTGCAGTAGAAAACTGACAAAACACTGTAAACCAGCTATAATGGAAAAAAAAATATTAAAAAAGAAGACAAAAAAAAAAAACCCTCCAATACATGAAAAGGATCTTTATGCTAGTGATGCAAGGATTTTTCAATATGCACAGTAAGTGTGGTACACCACATTAAAAAACTGAAAAATAAAAAACCATCTCAGTAGATTAAAAAAAAACTTTTGATTAAATTCAACACCTTTAAAAAAAAAAACACGGCTGCATCCATGGAATATGGAAGTTCCCAGGCCAGGGACTGAATCTGAGCCACAGCTGTGACAATGCTGGATCCTTCAACCCACTGACCAGGCCATGGATTGAACCCACACCTCCACAGTGACCTGAGCTGCTGCAGTCAGATTCTTAACCCACTGTGCCATAGTGGGAACTCCTCAACACTCACTTATGATTCAAAAAAACTCTCCAGAAAGCGGGCATAGAGGGAACCTACCTCAATGTAATAAAGGCTATATATGACAAACCCACAGCTAACATCATACTCAATGGTGAAAAGCTGAAAGCATTCCCTCCGAGATTAGAAACAAGACAAAGATAGCCACTCGCACCACTTTTATTTAGCATAGTCTTGGAAGTCCTAGCCACTGCAATCACAGAAAAAAAGAAATAAAAGGAATCCAAATTAGAAAAGTAGCAGTAAAACTGTCACTGTTTGCAGATGACATGACACTATACACAGAAAATCACACTATGAGAAAACTACTAGAGCTCATCAATGAATTCAGTAAAGCTGCAGGATACAAAATTAACATACAGGAGTTCCTGTTGTGGCACAGCACAAACGAATCTGACTAGGAACCATGAGGTTGCAGGTTCGACCCCTGACCTCGCTCAGCAGGTCAAGGATCCGGCGTTGCCATGAGCTGTGGTGTAGGTTGCAGATGCGGCTTGGATCTGGCATTGCTGTGGCTGTGGCAAAGGCCAGCAGCTACAGCTCCAATTAGACCCCTAGTCTGGGAACCTCCGTATGCCTCGGGTACGGCCCTAAAAAGATAAAAAGACAAAAAAAAATTAATATACAGAAATCTATTGCAGTTATAGACACTAACAACAAACTATCAGAAAGAGAAAACAAGGAAACAATTCCATTTACTACTGCACCAAAAAGAATATAATACCTAGGAATAAACTACTTAAGGAAACAAAAGACCTGGACTTTAAAATGCTGATGAAAGACACTGAAGATGTCACAAACAGATGGAAAGATATACTGTGTTCCTAGATTGGAAGTATCAGTATTGTTAAAATGACCCATACTACCCAAGGTAATCCATAGATTCAATGCAATCCCTATCAAATTACCAATGACATTTTTTTCACAGAACTGAAGAAAAAAATTTTAATTGGTATGAAAACACAAAAGACACCAAATGGTCAAAAAATCTTGAGAAAAAGAACAGGGCTAGAGGAATCACACTCCCTGGCTTCAGACTATACTCCAATGCTACAGTCATCAAAACAGCATGGTACTCACCAACATTGTAAATCAACTATACTTCAATAAAACTTTTAAAAATGAAAAAAAAAATAGTATGGTACTGACAGAAAAATAGATGCATAGATCAATGGAACAGGATAGAAAGCCCAGAAATGCACCCATGCATTTATAGTCAATTAATCTATGACAAAGAAAGTAAAAATATACAGTGGAGAAAAGACGATCCCTTTAAGATGTGGTGCTGGGGAAACTGGTTGGCTACATGTAAAAGAATGAAATTAGGAGATACTCTAACACCATATACAAAAATAAACACAAAATGGATTAAAGACATAAATATATGACTGGATGCTATAAAATTTCTAGAGGAAAACACAGGCAGAACACTCTAACATAAATTGCAGCAACATTTTTTGGATTCTCCTCTTAAGAGTGGTGAAAACCAAAGTAAAAGTCAACAAATGGGACCTAATTAAATTTAAAAGCTTTTGTACAGCAAAGGAAACCATAAACAAAATGAAAAGACCACCCACAGAATGGGAGAAAATATTTGCAAAATATGTGACCAACAAGGGATTAACTTCCAAAATATACAAACATCTCATACGCTCAATATAAAAAAAAAAACCAATCCAATCAAAAAATGGGCAGAAGATCTAAGCAGACATTCCTCCAAAGAAGCCATTCACATGGCCGATAGGCACATGAAAAGATGCTCATCACTAATTATTAGAGAGGTGCAAATCGAAACTACAACGAGGTATCACCTCACACCAGTTAGAATGGCTATTATCAAAAAGTCTACAAACAATAAATGCTGGAGAGGGTGCAAAGAAAAGGGAACCCTCTTACACTGTTCGTAGGAATGTAAATTGGTACAACTGCCATGGAGAACAGCATGGAGGTTCCTTAAAAAACTAAAAACTGAGTTACCATATGATTCTGCAATCCTACTCCCAGGCTATATCTGGAGAAAACCATAATTCAAAAAGATCCATGCACCTCAATGTTCACTGCAGCACTGTTTACAATAGCCAAGACATGGTTATAACCTAAATGTGCACTGACGGAGGAATGGATAAAGATTGGTACATGTATAAAATGGAATATTATTCACCCATAATAAAAAGTGGAAGAATTCTATTTGGGAATTCCTGTTGAGGCCCAGCAGAAAACGAATCCAACCAGCATCCATGAGGGTGTGGGTTCGATCCCTGGCCTTGCTCAGTGAGTCCGGGATCCGGCATTGCTGCAAGCTGTGGTGTAGGTCACAGATGTGGCTTGGATCCCACATTGCTGTGGCTGTGGTATAGGCCATCACCTGTAGCTCCAATTCGACCCCTAGCCTGGGAACTTCCATATGCCACGGGTACAGCCCTAAAAGGCAAAAAAAAAAAAAAAAAAAAAAAAAAAAAAGAATACATAATTCCATTTGCAGTAAAATGGATGGACCTAAAGATTATCATACTAAGTGAAGTCAGTCAGACAAAGACAGGCAAATATCATATGATGTCTCCTATATTGCAATCTAGAAATAAATGATACAAATGAACTTATTTATGAATCAGAAAACAGAGTCAGAAATCAAACTTCTGGTGACCAAAGGGAAAAGGTGAGGGGAGGATAAATTAGGAATTTGGGATTAACATATACACACTCCTTCATGTAAAACAGATAATCAACAAGGACCTACTGTATATAGCATGAGGAAATCTATTCAGTATTGTATAATAGCCTATATGGGAAAGGAATCTGAAAAAGAAAGGATGTATGTGCATGTATAACCGAATCACTTTGCCATATGCCTGAAACTAACACAACATCGTAAATCAGGTATATTTCAATAAAGAAAAGGAATCAAACTCACTAGACCTGTTTCGTAGTCCTATTCACAGTGATGAAGATGAGGCTCTGTAAGACCTCTGAGGTACCTTTTGAATTACCCCTGGCTTCTGATTTGTTTTCTGAACCACACCATGAAAAAGCTATAATCATTTTGATGATATTGCATGGCATTTTCGCATGGAGCTCATTTTCTTCTATTATCCTTCTTTGAAATTGGCAAATACCAGTTCATCGGAAGATTAAAATAATCAGAAGCACCATTCCTTGATTAGTCCAGCTGAGGAGAAATTTTTCATTCCACAGAAAGCATGATCCACAATCGCATCCATCTCATCAATCAACTGCTATCCATGGGTCTACCGGCCAGAATGTTCCTGAACAACAGCTTACCTGCCCCAGTGGTTGTCACTTCTGGCTTGGCTGGAGGAACAAAGGGAGGCCAGTGCGGTGGATGTTTCTGAACTAATTCAAACATCCTTAAATTTTCCTTTAGAATTTCCTGAGGAGACACAGAAACTGTTAGCAACACTGCAGAGTCACTACATTTCTGTCCAACTGGCAAACCCCAAGGCACTCTGAACCCTGAGAGAGTGGCCTGGTTGTTGAAAGGTGAAAGCAGAGGCCTAGCACAAAGACTCATACTCTATACTTGGCCCATCTGAAGACCCAGCCCTTTTCAACGCTATGTGCTGTTGTCCAGGAAGGAAGGACACTGGAGGGGGTATCTGGTGGAAAGCCCTGCTCCATCATGGGCTTCAGGTCACCTGTCAGGTGCAGAGGACCAACTCAGTTTAGGAGTGACATGTTTCTGAAGTGTTGCTGCCCAAGAAATGTTGGTTAATCAGATTAAATCTGCCCCAAATGAATACTGGTTTGTATTGGCATGATTTCAGTTTTAGTCCAAGACTTATGGTATACGTCCTAATTTAAATGGCATAGCCTTTTTATTTTTTTGGTCTTTTTAAGGGCTGCATCCGTGGCGTATGGAGGTTCCCAGGCTAGGAGTCGAATCACAGCTGTAGCTGCCAGCCACAGCCACAGCCACAGCCACCTGGGATCCGAACCACGTCTGCAGCCCACATCACAGCTCACAGCAAGGCCAGATCCTTAACCCACTGAGCAAGGCCAGGGATCGAACCTGCGTCCTCATGGATACTAGTCGGGTTTGTTAACCACTGAGCCATGAAGGGGACTCCTAAATGGCATAGTCTTATCAGAGAATTTTCATTCTAACTTTAAATGTGACATAAATATAGTTTTGCTGCATTCTGAAATTCAAGTATTGCCTCTAGAAAATAATTCTCCATTATGTCTCAACTCATTATTAACTGGGTTTCAGATTCAGCCAGGGACTTTAGTGCTAATTATTTGTTCGCTTGTGAAGAAAAATCTTCCTTATGCTTAACAAGAGGCTCTGAGCTTCCATCTCTCTAATCCCTTTGTTTTGCAGATAGGAGAACATCATGTTTCCTGCTGCTCCATTCAGGGCTCTTTAAACTATTCCCTATGATGGCCCTTCGTTCTTTCAATAAGTGTTTATCAACATCTTCACATATTTGGCACATGTTAGAAGTGAAGGATGAGGGCAGGAGATACAAAGATTGCGAACCAGCCAAACAGTAAATACCCTTTGATTTTAAAAATGCCAGAAAGAATAACCTGCTTTTGTATTTGCACAGATTTCTGCAGACCGTGTTTACTGCAAGTGGCACTGTGCCTATATTTTATATAAATAAGACAGTGAATAAAAAGGCAAGTCCCTTAAACCAAAATGGAATACATTAAACTGTAATGGACCACTAAATAAAGAGAAGAGCAGTTTGGTTTCTTCAACCATCTCAGTGTCATAAACAGGGTAAGGAAGAATTTGGGCTGAGCTATACGAAATTGGCATGTGTAGGTTACAATGGTAGAACGTTAGTTGATTATTTCATTGACCTGTAGGCTTAGTGAGATGAAACATTCAGTAGCTAAAAATATCACTTCCCTGACATTCTAAGCACATTCCAAACAATAGGGGTGTTTTGTTTGTTTGTTTTCCCCAAAGTTATGTATAATTCCCCACATCTTAGTTTCTTTCTCTTCCAGTATTGTCATATCAGGCTAGGTTTACGTTACTATAAAAAACCACCTTGGAAAGGAATTATATTGAAGAACTTTTTTTGGTCTTTTTTTTTTTTTTTTAATTGCTGTACCCGAGGCATATGGAGGTTCCCAGGCGAAGGGTCGAATCGAAGCTGTAGCTGCCAGCCTACGCCACAGCTACAGCAATGCAGGATCCAAGCCATGTCTGTGACTTACACCACAGCTCACAGCAATGCCAGATCCTTAACCCACTGAGTGAGGCCAGGGATCGAACCCACATCCTCATGGATACTAGTGGGGATGGTTAGCCACTGAGCCGTGATGGGAACACCAACATTTGTTTAAAACTAAGAAAAACATGTCTCCTTACCTTCTGAACAAGGCTACACCAGCTATCAAAGTCTTTTTCTTCTTGGCAGAAAAATCCCTTGGAGGAAAGCAAAAGAACAAAGCTTAGAACTAGGCACCAAGGCGGGCCCTTGGTATCGCAATAACATGGAGCCGTTGGCCCAGAGTTGTAACGTTGGATGTGGGCCACTCCCTTTGGATGTGCTGTCCCAGCAATAAAGGAGGAAGATTTTCTGAACTTCTCTCTCTCCCAGTTCAGTGCCTCACATGGACACACACATTTGCTCACTCATATTCACATTTTCTCACATGCACGGGCTCACTCTCCCTCTCCTCTCCCTGCCTCTCTTTTATTCTGTTCCTTTCCCTTTCACCCTGTGTCTTTGCCTCCCTGTCCCTCTCCAGTATGAAACATACTGTGAGAGAAAGTAACTTGAAGGCCAGTCTCCAAAGCACAGGATTAATTCCATTACATTTAGTAATCTGTTAAAAAACATCCATCAGGACCGGCAAACAAAAGCCAAATAGTACTTTTAGCTGGAGGCATTGCTTCAATTCCTTAAGGTCAAAGCCACATATTATCTAGAAGAATAAAGAGAACCATCAGCCTCCTTCTCCACCGTCAGAACCATCCTACAAGGGTGAAAGAATGGCCCACGACAAGAGGAAAACTCTGTCGGCTCTCTCTCACTGGTGCTTTATCTGGTTAAACTGGCAGAAAAGATGCAGACAGGCACCAGAACCACTGGTTCCTTCCCCAGCTGCCCCCTCCGTGTGTGCACAGCCGTCCTGTTTCTAGCGGGGAGACCCTGCCACCTTCTGGACTGTGTGCCCAGAGGAATGGACACTGTCCACCCAGGAGGTCTCGTGCCCTTTCTCCCTCTCTGCTGATGCCTCATCTTATTCCCTGGGCCTGCGAGGGCAATAATTAGAGAGCACGAAGGAAAGGGGTAAAGTTGCTAACACTAATAACACCTAACATTTCTAGAATACTTAACAACGTGCCGCACTGCGCTAAGTGCGTGGCATGTCGTGTACCTCGCACATCCCTAACAAGGAAGGAACTATTGTGTGGCCCATCGGAGGGGTGAGAAGGCTGAGGCTCAGAAAGGTGAAGGGACTCGCCCTAAGTCCGGAGCTGGTAAGTGGCTTCGATCCCAACTTGAGGAATCCTGCTTTCTCAAGGAAGGGCCCATTCCTTCCCCACTATGTGACATGACACTACCTCTTGTGGGGGTGGGGAGTGAACATTCTTTTGCCGCTCTCCGTAGCAACCCGGGTAACTTCCAGGGAACCAAAGTGTGATAGGGCAGCGCTGTATCTCTTGGCCCACCCAACTTTCAGATACCCACCAATGCCACTGAAGGATCCAAGTTCAGGATGTTCATTCGCTGGGGGGGCTGCAGACAGTGGAAAGTCTGGTCGTCAACCATTCCATTCTCTTCAGTGTCCACAAAGGTCTGGGTTGTGTGAGGGTCCAGGAAAATGAGCTCATCACCTGTTTTGAATGAGACAGGCTTAACCTTTGAAGAACCAGCAGCCTGGACCCACCGCTGGCCCTGGGAGGAGGTGTTCTGGTTGTCTTCAACCCCTCCCTTGGTGACAATGAGAATGAGATGACAGAGAGCCTGAAGGAGGGTGAAACATGCTTGAAGGAAGCCGCCTGCACCCAAAGCCAATCATCCGATGTGAAGACCTGCCCTAACATTTACATTGCCTCCAAAGTCCAAGTCCATAAATGGAAAGGGACAGGTTTGGGAAAAGGGGGGAAATGAGCAACCACAGATGACAGGGCGGGCTCTGTGAGCAGCAGCAGCCAAGAGGCGGTAGGTAGAATCACCAGGCCATGAGTCTAGGTGCCATCAGGGAGCTTCCTGAATCTTTCGACATTGGGAAGCATCTTGCTCTCCACCATTTGGTTCCTAGAGCTATGGTCCAAGAGTACATGTGGGAAAGAAAATGGCCTTGGCCTCCGAAAGAAATGGGAATGCTGGCTCTGCAATGGATTAGACACCGGGGAACTGACTTCTGGGCTTGATTTGCTAATCAGTTGGTCATTGTTAGCACGTCGGTAATTCCTGACTTGGTCACAGGAAAAGCAGCACTGATACACCTTCCTGGGAAAACTCACTTGGAGATGATCTGCCACTACAAATGGGAGGAAAACCGTGCTTCATTACATTGAAAAAGCCTAGCCCAATAATGATCTGAGAGGAGTTTGGCATAATACAATCTACTTCTTCTGATATTCAAAGGGTTGAGAGTCCCTCTACTGCTCATCGGCAGGATGCTGAGTAGGCCAGAGCACCAAAGGGGGTACCCCAACCTCACCGTCCAGTCCTGAGAACCATCTGGGTCTCTGTGTTCGAGACGGGGTTAGGCAAGCCAAGAGATCTGCTGGAGGCAGGAGGATGGGGTCAGGAGGGACGCCCCAAAGACCTTCCCTAGAATGGCATCCAGGATTATGCTGGGGACATCTAAGTGCTTCTGCTGGCAAAGAGTGTTTGTGATGTCTGATGCGAAGTTTAACTTGTCGCCTCTATCACAGACCCAGGACAAACCACTTCACTCTGTCTTAACTCTTGTTTTTTAAATGGGGGTCATTGGGCCTGTTCCAGTTACCTCACAGCGTATTATCAGAATGAGAAGATCTCACTTCTGTGAAATGCTCAACCCACAATATAAACACAAGGTGGTCATGGAAGCATCTTGCTGAGACTCAGAAGGATTTCCTGACAAACATTTGTTTAGGAGTATATAGAAATCGATGCCCCCATATGACTTGCTTTAGGAACGTCAAGATACATATTCCCCCAGATCACAGGTGGGTGAGGCCAGTTATATATATGTGTGTGTGTATGTATGTATATGTGTGTGTGTGTGTGTGTGTGTGTGTGTGTGTGTGTATATATATATATATATATATATATATATATATATATATATATATATATGCCTCAAGGTGCAATGAAGAACAACCAGGATGTTTAGAAGAAAGCTTATAGAAAGGGAAGAGGACAGAGTTCCCGTCATGGCTCAGTGGTTAACAAACCCGACTAGGAACCATGAGGTTGCGGGTTCGATCCCTGGCCTCGCTTAGTGGGTTAAGGATCTGGTGTTGCCATGACCTATGGTGTAGGTCAAAGATGCGGTTCGGATCCCACATTGCTGTGGCTCTGACATAGGCCAGCAGCTGTAGCTCCAATTAGACCCCTAGCCTGGGAACCTCCGTATGCTGCCAGTGCAGCCCTAAAAAGACAAAAGACAAAATAAAAAGGCGGGGGAGGGGGGAGACGAGAAGGAAGTTGTGCTCAAGAAAATACAAATCCAAAGTGCAGTTAGAACTGAGCATCCTGCAAGTGTTTTTGTTGTTGTTCTTGTCTTCTGTTTTGTTTTTTGCTTTTTAGGGCCGCATCTGCAGTGTATGGAAATTCCTAGGCTAGGGGTCGAATCAGAGCTGTGGCCACTGGACTACACCACAGCCACAGCAATACGGGATCTGAGCCATGTCTGTGACCTACACCACAGCTCATGGCAACGCCAGATCCTTAACCCAGGGATCAAACCCACAACCTCACAGATACAAGTCAGATTCGTTTCTGCTGCACCACAGTGGGAACTCCTGCCAGTATTTTGAGTTAAGGTTCTGGAAATAATAATAGCATCTTCTCTGACTCTGACCCTTTCGTGTGTGTGTGTGTGTGTGTGTGTGTGTGTGTAGTGGAGCTTTGTGGGCTGCCCTATTTCTGAGAGTGCTTAAAAGAGATACACTCAATTGAAAAAGTCCTAGAAATGATAGGGAGTCTAAATCAAGGTCTCCAGTGAGGCCCAAGCAGCAGGGCCAGGCAGGTCCACCATCTGCAGACACTGGGCTCATGCAATGGGTTTCCAGGTGGTGACCTCCAAAGCGCAGCAGACAAACATCTCGTCTAAGCAGAAGAAATGTCTCGGCTCATCCCTCCCCCTGGCCGTACTCTTTTGCAGCAGAAGCTCCTCCCGGCTTCGCACCGGGCAAGAGGGCACTGGAGAAGTAACACAGTGGGGTGTGGGTAGGGACGGCCAAATTGCCATCGAATTTTGGCTTTGCTACTTTGGAGCTTGGTGACCTTGAGGAAACAGCTCCTCTAAGTCGTTCACTAGGAAATAATGATCTCGACCTCACAGGGTGTTGTGCGAACTCTATCTAAACTATTGATATTAATCTACATCTCACTATACATGTATGTGTGTTAATATATAATAAAACATATGTTTATATATTATAATGATAAATAATATAAATATATCTATCTATCCATGGAGAGAGACAGAAGGGAGAGACAGAGAGAATGTAGAGTCCCTCGTTCAGAAAATGGCAGTCCTCATCTGTCCCCTCCCTGTGCCAATCTGGATCCCTCCAACCTAATATGGTAAGGGAATGAGTCAGAGAAGGGGAGTTGAGGGGACTTTGGAGCCTCAAGTGAAGGTTAAACAAAGGATTTATGAAAGTTAATGAGCAAACGGGCACTATGGAAACTTGTCTCGGGAACTGAGGGTTGCTCATACCTCTTTCCTAACTAGTCCAACTTCACGCAAGTCTTCCAGCCTCAGTGACCTCCAGAAACAGGAGGGCTATGCCAGTTGGGCAAATTCTTTCTGGGTAGCTTGGGATAAGGGAGGCCAAGGTGGCCAGGAGTTCACTGAGATCCCTCCCAAATTCTTTTCCAATCTGTTTCCACTTTGTCCTCAAGCGCAGGCAATAGAAAATGTATTTTTGCAACATTTCTTTGACAGGCATCCAAAATCTTAGAAAACAAAGGACATCTGAATTTATAAAATTCCAAATACTGGGGTTTGTACTTGGAAAAAGAAAAGCCTCCAAGTTCCAAATGTCCCATCAAGCTGTAGTTCTGGCATTGACCAGTAGATGGCAGCATTCAAGAGGGCCCAGGCAACTGTGGAGCCTGGATGCCCCAGCCCCAATAAGAGGGACATCGTCAGGACAGGGCCCTCAAAGAGAGAAAGAGCCAGCACAGGAAAGAGGGCTTGGGATCAGGCTGGCTCTTTGCTAAGTGCTCTACTGTGAGATGACAGCATGGTGAGCCAGGGGTTCGCCCTATTTTCCCTAAAAAGCAATCCGAGACTGAAAAAGTGGACACTCTTTTTCTGCTGTCACACAGCTAGCAAGTGGGAGACTGGCCACATACAGGACCAGGTCTGTCTGTTTCCACCAGTCCTACCTCTCTGAAGCTCCAACAAGGACAGAGGGGCAAAGACGGCCAAGCCCACCTCGCCCTGTCCTCTGCACCTCCGTCAGGCCATTCTCCACGCCTGCTCTGGCTCTCCCTCACACTCTAAGCTGCCAGAGGTGACCCGTATCCCGCTTCCCCAGCCGCCTGACTCCCTTATCTGTGCTCTTTGGCACTAACCAGGTGTCTAGGCCCTTGGTACTCAAAGTGTGGCACCAACAGCACCAGCACTGCCTAGTTAAAAATGCGGGCTCTTAAGCTCCACCCCAGATCTGCTGACCCTGCACTGTAACAGGCTCTCAAGGTGATTCGTGAGCATGTTAAAGTTTGAGGTGCACTAGGTAGCTCCCCTTGTGTGCCAAGGGCCTCAAATATCTCTGGTCACAGCTAGTGAGTAAGGCGGTTGTGCTTCTAGAGGTTGCCTACCGAAGCAGGGAATGCTGAGCTGATCTACATCAGGAGATCGAAGGTTTTAAGGCTTGGCCTCCACTGTCAGAAAAGGCATATCTCTGTCTTTGCCCCCTTTAATTCCCATCCAATTAGGGCTCTGAGCAGTGAGCTAGCAGGCCAAGCTGTGTGGGTCTGTGAAGCCAGAGGATGGCTCCCAGCCTGGATGCCTGAGCCCCAATAAGAGGGAGATGGTTAGGCCAGAGGACTGAAGCCCCACTGCCCTGGGCCCCACAGGAAAGACAGAGGTAGTGAAGCAATGCTGTGACCTTGGGGCCATCCAGTGGGAAAGCAGCCACAGGAGCATCTTGTCGAGAGGCAAAGAAGTGGAATCCCTGGAGGGGGATCTGTGGTCTGTCAGGCACTTATAAGGCCAGAAACAAGGTGAGCTGCCCAGAGGCCACAGCATCTCCAAGCTAGACGAGCGCCCCCTGATTGGACTCGCCTGGTCTCCCCGGCAGACCTTCTGCCCACCCACCCCTGGCCCATGATGACTTACTTGTAATTCCTCTTTTCTTACCTAAGAATCCTATGAAATAATAGGCGTTATTTGGTTTTCCTCCTAATGCCCCTAAAGACTGTGGCATCTTAAAACACTCCTGGAGGGAAAGAGAATGCAAGATTCTCAACTCACTTGCGAACTGCTGCTCACGGACCTCCGTGCTCACATGGCGGTGGGATGGGCAGGCGGCAAGGGGCTCGGGGAAAGATGTGACTTACTTTGAAGGCGTCGACATAGACAGGATTGATTTGGTTTATGCCCAGGCGCAGGGGCACAATGAGTAGCAGGGGTTTCCAGGCTGGGCGGCAGGCAGAGGGGCCCTTACTCTGGGTCGAAGCATTCAGTGAGTCACGGCGGCTCTCCACTGCTGCGTCAGCACTCAAGGCAGAGGCGCAGCACATTTTTTCTAGAATCAGAAGACAAGAGAGCTCCATCAGTGAGGGGTATCCAGGCCTAGGAGATGTGCCAAGGGCAAGACTATGGGAGACCTCACATGACAGCCCCTGCCTGGAAGGCCCTCCCCTCTGCCGCCAGGGCCCTGCTGTCCCGCCACCCGCAGGAAGCCCAGGCCACTCCTCCTCCAGCCCTTACTTCTCTTCCTTCTGGCAACTGGACACTCACTCACCTCGTGTCAGATATTCTGGGCTCATTGAGAGACTCTCATTTCTCTTTTTGTCTTTTTTTTTTTTTTTTTTTTTTTTTTTTTGTCTTTTGAGGGCCACACCCACGGCATATGGAGATTCCCAGGCCAGGGGTTGAATCAGAGCTGTAGCCACCAGCCTACACCACAGCCACGCCAGATCTGAGCCGCGTCTGCGACCTACACCACAGCTCACAGCAACGCCAGATTCTTAACCCACTGAACGAGGTTAGGGATCAGACCCACAACCTCATGGTTCCTAGTTGGATTCATTTCTGCTGCACCACAATGGGAACTCCCTCTCATTTCTCAATGAGATTATAAGAGCCTTGGAAACAAAGCCTGTACCTGTGGGGCCGGGGGGCGGGGGCGCCAGAGAAGACCTGCTGGTGGTTTAACTGGTAACCTGCACTGGGGGGGGGGGGGGGGCTCCTGCAGGGAAATGGTCTGCTGCCTCCCTGAGGGGCAGCAAAGATCCTCTGTTTCCTCCCTTTCAGAAAGCTGAAAGGAGGCGTTCCCGTCGTAGTGCGGTGGTTAACAAATCCGACTAGGAACCATGAGGTTGCGGGTTTGATCCCTGACATTGCTCAATGGGTTAAGGATCTGGCATTGCTGTCAGCTGTGGTGTAGGTCACAAATGCGGCTCAGATCCCATGTTGCTGTGGTCGTGGTGTAGGCCGGTGGCTACAGCTCCGATTCGACCCTTAGCCTGGGAACCTCCATCTGCCGTGGGTGCAGCCCTAGAAAAGGCAAAAAGACAAAAAAAGAAAGCTGAAAGGGAACAGGATAAAAAGGGCACGGGGAATGCTTCGCCAGAGCCCTGTGCTCCCCTCAACTCCCCTGTCCTGCTAGAGGGACAAGCCAGAGAGCCGTTGTGTCTGTCTGTCCATCTCCGCAACCACACACACACACACATTCTGAATGCTGAGGAAGAACCTCATTGCCCACCACCCAAGAAGGTAAACAAGCCAGGGACTCACTGATATCTTCAATGACCACGGTGTTATCCATCGAAACATAAACAGCCAAGGAATTCCACTCGTCAAATAAAGCAAGTTTTCTGCAAAGCAACACACAGGGAAGTCACAAGTGGGGAAGATGAGACACCTTAGCAGGAAGCAGTACAACCTGTGTATGCCCCGTGGTCCTCAAGTTACAGGACGCTGAGCCACAGACAAGCTGGACTTCAGGTCAGGTCCGGCTCCCTTGGCCAAGCTCTGGAACATTCCATATGCCATGTACAGGGACCTTGAGAATGCCACAGTCACTGCTTCTGAACCTCAAGAAGGCCCTGCTTTACAAGATGGAAAAGTCTGGCAAAATGACGTCACTCCTATTTGGTGAAAGAGGAGTTACCAGAGCATCTGCTCCCAAGAGATTTTGTTTTCTTAAACAAGAGGCATTCTGACTTACTGCTCTCTCTGAGCACAACAAAGCTGGTATTAATATATACATGCGAGTTCCACAGTGGTTCAGCAGGTTATAGGACCCAGTGTTGTCACTGCTGTGGTGTAGGTGCAATCCCTGGCTCAGGAACTGCAGCATGTCATGTGCATGGCATACATATACATGTGTGTGTGTCTGCACATATGTGCCTACATATATGCACTTACATATATGGACCTACGGGTATACATATATGTGCCTACACATTTGTGTCTACAAATATATGTGTCTATATCATATATGTGTCTATACACATATACATATATGTGTATATATACATGCGCATGTAGACATATGCAGGTATATGTGTGTATACATACATATGTATGGATGTATACACACATATGGATGTATACACATGTATGTGTGTATTCATGTATACATATAAGTGCATATATACATACATGTATGTGTGTGTATACGTGCATGTGTGTGTATACGTGCATATGTGTGTGTGTATACGTGCATGTGTGTGTATAGGTGCATGTGTGTGTGTGTATAGGTGCATGTGTGTGTATACGTGCGTATATGTGTGTATACGTGCGTATATGTGTGTATACATACCTATACGTGTGGGTGCATACATATATGTTATTGTTGTTTCTTTGTTTAGGCGCATATGTAACACGAAGAACAAGCCCCAGGAAAATCCAGAGAGGGAGAGATGACCTCTTCCAGCCCTCCCCACGTGTGTTAAGAATGCGGCCCCAGGAGACTTGGGGCCTCAGGGGCCTAGGACTGGGCCTTGCTGCTCAACAGCTGAAGACAGAGCGCCTGTTTAAATGAATGACTTCAGAGGAGATTAGAAAGAGAACCCCTTTAAAAGGGATTATCTGAAGTCTGAGTGAAGTACCTTGCCTATTTCTGCCTTATTTTCTTCTCCTCTGACCCATCTGAACAAGACATGTTTAACCTGGTTCCTCTGAGATTCTGGGGTAAAGCCCAGACTCCGTGCCCCCAAACCAAAACCAAACCAAACCACACATTCTCTCCCGAACCTCAACAGCTCCCAGGAAGAGGCTAATTGCCATTATCTTTAAATTTCATTTATTTTAATATATTAACTTTCCCCAAAGTAAGGATAATGACATCATTATCATCATCATATACAGTTAATGGTAATAACAATCATGATGAGTCAGAACTCAAATTCTTTTAAAAATGTCTGTAGGCCGGCAGCAACAGCTCCAATTCAACCCCAAGCCTGGGAACCTCCATATGCCGCGGGAGCGGCCCTAGAAAAGGCAAAAAGACAAAAAAAAAAAAAAAAAAAAAAAAAGCTTAGGAGTTCCTGTCTTGGCTCAATGGTTACCAAATCCGACTAGGAACCATGAGGTTGCGGGTTCGATCCCTGGTCTTGCTCAGTGGCTTAAGGTTCCAGCGTTGCCATGAGCTGTGCTGTAGTTGCAGATGTGGCTCAGATCTCACGGTGCTGTGGCTGTGGCATAGGCCAGCAGCTATAACTCTGATTAGACCCCTAGCCTGGGAACCTCCATATGCCATGGGAGCGGCCCTTGAAATGGCAAAAAGTCAAAAAAAAAAAATCTGTTTCCATTTGCTGTTGTTGGGCACCTCGAAATTCAGAAGAAAGAAGCCAATTCCGAGGGATGTCATTTACAAACATATCATATCAAGCTGGGGGTGGGGCTCAGCATGGCAATTCTAATCTTCTACACTTTCTACCCTGGGCTTCTAGAGTGGTTCCCAAATTACTGCCAGATCTTCACTCAGCAGATCGCCAGCAAGCGATACAGACTAAGGCAAGCAAGTGGTCTCAGAGAGGCTGTGCTGTTAGCAAAGAGTAATGTCAAGATACAGTTTTCACTTGGGTCCCCAGGAAATCCAGACTCCTCCCCTCACAAGCACATTTCCCAAGCTTCTAGTTCACTAAGGGTTGGCTAATGAGGGAAACAGGGCCCCATCTCTACTTTGCAGATCCTGTCATCATGCGCCAGAGATCCCAGGTATTGAAGTGGCTACAGCCACGGAGGCTAGAAGGTTTCAATTTTCTGAGGCCTAAATCCAGCCCCAGATGCTAGTTTCCATTTTCACGCTTCATCAGGTATTGATTGAGCACTTACATGTGCCAGGCAGTTTTATGTGCTAGTGTTACAGGAGTGAACGAGGCAAATACAATCTCTGCCCTCATGGAGTTTCCATTTGGTGATAGGTTGTCAGGGAGGAAAGGGACAATGAGGTGGCTGGCAGGAATAGGTGCTGATGCCACTCACCCCATTCATTTTCAAAATGTGGGTCCTGACCTCTCCGTGTGGCCTCTTGCTGTGGGAAGTGAATTCTGGGACTTAACAGGACAACTGGAGAAGTACCATGCTGGGGTACCTAGAGTCTGCTAAGAGATGACAAACTGATTCCAAGACTCCCTTGGGGTCTGTCTCCTCCAATAGCTGATGAGTTCCATGAGGCAAGGACTACACCTCCCTTCCTTTTGTTTTTTTTGTTTTTTTTGTTTTTTTTTTTTTTGTCTTTTTAGGGCTGCACCTGCGACATACAGAAGTTCCTGGGCTAGGGGCTGAACCAGAGCTGCAGCTGCCAGCCTACACCACAGCCACAGAAACATGAGATCCAAGCCACGTCTGTGACCTATACCACAGCTCATGGCAACACCGGATCCTTAACCCACTAAGCAGGGCCAGGGATTGAACCCACATCCTCACGGATACTTATCAGGCAAGGCCAGGGATCAAACCCACATCCTCATGGATATTAGCCGGGTTTGTTACCGCTGAGTCACAACGGGAACTCCCTCTCCTACCTTATTTCTGTACACCAAGTACTTAGCACAGTAGGGGGTGCCCAGTAAATGGTGAATGAATCAATGAAAAAAAAATGTAATACAATGAAGGGGGGAGTCCATGTCTTGTCTAGGCTGGCTCAGACTTCCCCTCTAGTTCAAACTCTTTGGCCTCAAAGTGACCCTGATGGCTGAGCATGTGAGCACCAGTCTATGGGGAAGATACAGAATGAGTCCCGAGGGGCCTCTACATAGACTGGTACTGATGACGACAAGTCTAATACCAAGACAGTGTCCACACGTATTACACATTTCAAAGACCTATCTGAACAAGATGGTACAGATGTTTGGCAGCTTAGAAAGAGGGGTAGGGATGGCAGGAACAATTAGGTTGATGGCAGGGAGGCAGAGGGGACAGCAGAATAAGGCGCATGTCAGACTCTTGTACTTACTTTAACACCTGTGCAACTGTATTTGGTCCAAACCATTCGCCAATTGATTTCCCTTCTCCTACACCCATTTGTGCTGTTTTTATGTGGAAAAAATAGACATGTTAGCAAAAAGGCTTCCAACAAACCACCAACTCCTCATTTTTTGCATGTATAAATAAGTAAATGGACGACTTAGCAGAGCCACATATAAAGCAGGGGACGAGAAGATCAAGTACGGGCAATGTAAGCTGAATTTCACATACAGTGTTTCTTTCCTCTTAATTGGACTACAGGACAGAGGGACAGCCTTTAAACTGCTGGCGTGACCTTACCCATTTGATGAATAGAGTAGCAACAGTCTTTTCTATCTAAGAAGCACTGTAGGATTCGTTGGTATTCTTTGGGTTGTTCTTTCTGCTTCTCCCAATTCCAGTCTTTTTAGGGGAAAAAGAATGAGTTAAAGTCATTTTTATAACTGCTATCTTCTCTGCACTCTTAATATGACTATGAGGTTAGAAGGAAAACAAAGGAGTTACATCTAAAAGGTGAGAGCAATCAGATCAGGGCATTCTTAAGTATCTTTAACATTGATAACAACGGAGTTCCCGTGTGGCTCAGCGGTAAAGAACCTGACTAGTAACCATGAGGATGTGGGCTCAATCCCTGGCCTCGCTTAGTGCCTTAAGAATCCAGCCCGTTGCCATGAGCTGTGTGTAGGTCACAGACGTGGCTTGGATCCTGTGTGGCTGTGACTGTGGTGTAGGCTGGCATTTGTAGTCCAATTTGACCCCTAGCCTGGGAACTTCCACATGTCACACAAACGGCCCTAGAAAGCAATAATAATAATAATGATGATGATGATAATGATGATGATGATGACAGAGACATCTGGAGACTGATTTCTTTCAAAGACACAGTGGGTGTAAAGTAAAAGCTGAATAAGAAGTCGACCAAGGAATTGACTTAACCCATGAACTGGAGTTGGATAAATATCACATGAAGACAGTGTCGCAAGGCCTTTCTGGTCAGCTACTCAGTGAACAGGAGGGTCACCACAAAACCCGGCAGTGTATCCATGTATCACCCAGATGCCATAGTGTCTCATTTCCACACAGACAGCAACGGCTTTGGTCCGTCTATTTTGGCAGCATTGCCATAAGAGTCTCAGGGCGGGAAGTGCTATTCTGACACACAACTGTACCCAGGTGAATACACACAATTTGCAAGTAAGGAAAAAAGGGAGTTTCCACTGCGGCGCAGTGGAAACGAATCCAACTAGGTAGGAACCATGAGGTTGCAGGTTCGATCCCTGGCCTTGCTCAGTGGGCTAAGGATCCGGCATTACCGTGAGCTGTGGTGTAGGTCACAGACGCAGCTCAGATCTGGTGTTGCTGTGGCTGTGGTATAGGCTGGCAGCTGCAGCTCCAATTGGACCCCTAGCCTGGAAACTTCCATGTGCCACAGGCATGGCCCTAAAAAGCAAAAAAAAAAAAAAAAAAAAAAAAAAGAAGATGCATGCTGCCTTTTTTACACAACCTTTTTAGAAGGCCACACTGAACTTTGGAAAAACAAATACCTTTGCTATCAGGTGTTCAAGGTTTCCTTATGATCAAAACTCAAATAGCTACATCCACAGGGATCCCATCTGTGCCTCAGGCATAGCCCCCCAGATCCTACCACTTATCACTTATGAGGACAACTGCCAAAACTCTCACTGTCACTGCTGTGGACAGGATGCACTATTCCCATACCCTAATGGGACAGATTTCTGAGACTTAATTTTCTTTCTTCCAAGACATAACATTTCTCTCCTGAGGTTTTAGAGAATGTTTGAATTCATGACTGAAATCTACTTAAAGCCAAAGGCCATTATCTCCAGCCTTCAGTTCTCTTTGCTTCTAGGGTTTCTGAAACCAAAGTTTTAAACTTTATATCCAGCAGTCTTCAGAGAGAAGACTGTTTTTCACCAGCTACCAAAGTGTCCAAGCCTGGGGGAAATCCTGATTAGCTAGCTGCTAAGTACCACTAAACATTTACCGACGACAGTGATAAGTGAACACTCCACCTTAACTGTAAAATAAGCAAATGGGGAGTTCCCGTCGTGGCGCAGTGGTTAACGAATCCGACTAGGAACCATGAGGTTGCGGGTTTGGTCCCTGCCCTTGCTCAGTGGGTTAACGATCCGGCGTTGCTGTGAGCTGTGGTGTAGGTCGCAGACGCGGCTCGGATCCCGCGTTGCTGTGGCTCTGGAGTAGGCCTGTGGCTACAGCTCCGATTCGACCCCTAGCCTGGGAACCTCCATATGCCACGGGAGCGGCCCAAGAAATAGCAACAGCAACAACAACAACAAAAGACAAAAAGACAAAAAAAAAATAAAAAATAAAAAATAAAAAAATAAAATAAGCAAATGGAAAACTGTCCAAAATACTTCTTTATAAAATTACATCTTCTAATTCATCTTTGCTACAAGATCTACTTCCACATTCTTCTTGCTACTTCTTGCTTTTATATTAAAACAATTGGAGTTCCCGTTGTGGCTCAGTGGGTTAAGGATCCGGTGTTGCCATAAGCTGTAGTGTAGGTTGCAGATATGGCTTGGATCTTGCGTTGCTGTGGCGGCTGTAGCTCTGATTCGACCCCTAGCCTGGGAACTTCCATATGCTGCAGGTGCAGCCCTAAAAAAGACAAAAATAAGATAAGAAAATAAAAAAATATATTAAAACAATTGAGACTGCTGACTGTGGGGTTTTTCCCCTCCAGTTTGCTTTCCACAAAATTCACTTCCAGAAGAATCATCTTGAAGTGTTTTTAATAAATGCGTAAATTAAACACTCAGAACAGATCTGTTCCAAGAAGTATACAGTCGAGAAATCAGAAGACCTGCATTCTATTCCCAAATCCATGCTTTCCTGCTGCGTGACCTGGGGCAGGACACCCTACTTCCTGAGCCTCAGTGTCCCCAGCTGTGAAACAGAAATTATGATACTACCCAGGGGACACAGGTGCAAGATATTCTCAACCCTGAAAAGAAGGCATGAAGCCCTAAACCCTCCCTGGGCCCTTCCCCAATCTTCTCTGGTAACCGCAGGAGGATGTGTGAGGTTGGGCAGTGGTGAAAAGGAAGTGACATCTCTGTACCTCTGAATCTCAAAGAGCAACAGCCCATGGGTTCAGCAGCCCAGTCTCCTCCAAGGGGCCCTTTTATGCCCTCATCCTCAAGTCAAAACCAGACCTTCACCCAAGTACCTGAACTGGTATCCAAAAAGGTCAGCCTACAGCTGCCCACAGGGAAGCTCACACATATCTTAAGAGAGCAAGACTCAAGAGTTCCAACAATGATGACCAGAAGGTTCTGAATGAAGCAGCCTCCTGGGGAAGCTAATTTAGATTCCTTCGCCATCAAATGGACATCGGCAGTGACCCCAAACTAAAATAGCACCAACTCCCTCATTAGGCACTTCCTTCAGGGTACTGACATCCTTCACCAGGCAGATATTTTAAATGAGGTCAAAAAACAGACTTAGCACCACACCCTTCTTCCTGACCCCTCTGTTATCTGACCTGTTTAAGGACTCACGCGAACAATAGCAAAGATGGAAACTCTAAATGATGTACCTGCCTCGATGTTCAATTCTGTCCCAGGAAAAGAACTCTCTGGCTTGGTGAGTCACAAGGAAACGCCAGCTGTTTCCTTCTCGTGAGAGGTTCTGTCAACTTGTCAGCCCCACCACTTGGGCTTTCGGAGAGCACTTCAGGACCTGAAGCTCTGTTGCCTTGGTGCCAGCGCTAAACCACCGGCAGTGAGTGCGTGCAACAGCAGAGGTCTCTGAATCGGTTTCAAGAACAAATTTAACTCACCCCTTCCCAAGTGTCTGCAGATAAGGGCTTGAGCCAGCATCATCTGTCCGCAGCGGAGCATACATCCCCAGCCAGCATCGGACGAAGGGCCCGTTCCCCCTGTTGGCAAAAGGAATGGGAATGAATGTGAGTTCCTTAAATCGCCCTTTCCTGAACCATCAGCATTATTGGGGGAATTGGACAAGACAAGACAGGCACATATACTCTGAACAGAGAGGCAAGAGATACAGCCAGATAGTCAACAGGGTTCGTTACAGGGTGGATTGTGCAAAGATGATGCTGAGTTAACCAAAATGGGTTCTATGGCTAAAGGCAAAACAGACAAGTGAACAAAACCTGCCCCTTATATTTTCTGCTTAGAGACCTCTAGGTATGCGTGCAATTTTGGTAGATGACTGGCAACACTTAAGTCTGTGCCATGTCATCATTGGCCTGACAAAACCTGGCTCTCCATGACTCACTTCTCAGGGGCAGCAATCTTACCTTAAAAAATTAAGGAATAAATGTTACCAAAGGTGATCATCAAAATGGTCAAAGAAATCTGGAAGACTCTCTTTTTTTTTTTTTCTTTTTCTTTCTTTTTTTTTCTTTTTTTTTTCTTTTTTTTTTTTGGTCTCTTTAGGGCCGCACTTGTGGCATATGGAGGTTCCCAGGCTAGGGGTCCAATTGGAGCTGTAGCTGCCAGCCACAGCCACGCCAGATCTGAGCCACGTCTGTGACCTCCACCACAGTTCACAGCAACGCCAGGTCCTTAACCCACTGAGCGAGGCCAGGGATCGAACCTGCCTCTTCATGGATACTAGTCCAGATTCGTTTCCGCTGAGCCATGACGGGAGCTCCTGGAAGGCTCTTGACTGGTCTAAATAGACATTATGAAGGTCTGACCGGCAAGAAGGACAATGCACAATGGAGGAAAGAGTCCTAGATGAGGCATCAGAAGACTAGTCTCTAGTTACCTAATCCAAGTCTCATCTGTAGACAGGGTGTAATAGCTCACACCCTGCCTGCTCTCAGTGGATATTGTAAGAATTAAATGAATTGACAGAACATTTAAAAATGTAGTACATTTCTGGAATTCCCTGGTGGCTCAGCAGGTTAAGGATCCGTCCCTGTCACTGCTGTGGCGGAGGTTGCCACTGTGGTGCAGGTTTTACCTCTGGCCCAGGAATTTCTGTATGCCATGGGTGCAGCCAAAAAAAAAAAAAAAAAAAAAGATGTAGTAGTACATTTCTAATTTATGAATAGTATTTTTAGTTATGACCACACTCATAACACCAAATATTTACATTGTCCTGAATGAGCTGTAGAACACATTCACAGATACTCTCTCATTAATTTAATTTTTTTAAGATTTTTATTTTTTCTATTATAATTGATTTACAATGTTCTGTCAATTCATTTAATTCTTACAATATCCACTGAGAGCAGGCAGGGTGTGAGCTATTACACCCTGTCTACAGATGAGACTTGGATTAGGTAACTAGAGACTAGTCTTCTGATGCCTCATCTAGGACTCTTTCCTCCGTTGTGCATTGTCCTTCCTGCCGGTCAGACCTTCATAATGTCTATTTAGACCAGTCAAGAGCCTTCCAGGAGCTCCCGTCATAGCTCAGCGGAAACGAATCTGACTAGTATCCATGAGGAGGCAGGTTCGATCCCTGGCCTCGCTCAGTGGGTTAAGGATCCGGTGTTGCCATGAACTGTTAAGAAGACAATGGGTTGCATTTTAAGAACACCTGATGTAACGAAAATCCCAGAAGTGTGGCCAGGGTGAGCTCAGTATCCTTTTTCAAGGCAACAATGAAATCGGATACCTTGGAAGGCAGAGAAGGCATTCTGCTTTCATTGCTTTCCTTTCCCAACGTGGAAGTGGAAAAGTACGCCATAAGCACAGCTTCACAAGACTTACTCTAAAGGGGGAGGGGGGGCACCAACCATGTAAGAGAAGTGGGCCAAAGTGGCCGCTCCTTTCCTTTTGTTGTGGGGACTGAAGGGGAGTTGCTACAGCAAGATGAGGAGGGTTGAGCCAACTCGTGAGCTGGAAGGGGAGTCCTTTGGCTCTTGCAAGTGGCGGAATTACAGGCCAGGTATGTATGGAAAAGATGCAGTGAGGCCCACATGAAGAAGAGATCATCTACTGTCAAGACATTGTCAGAGTTGAATTGCAAATGTTTTCAAATCTTTCAAAGATCTCTTCACCCGGAAAAAGTTAACAGTTTAGAATCATTGGGTACTAAAGATTGTTCTTTTGCTTATTTTGCTCAGCTACTTCCTGTGGAGAGGGGAAATAAAAATGTCTGTGTGAACTTCATTTGTTGCACTTATCAGAAAGGTTGATTTCACTCCAGATACCAGATCCAGTCCTGAACCCAAAATCAGTCAGACTGGTTTCATCTTAGGAGAAGAGCTTCCAACATTTAGGTTTGGTGACACTTTTCCTACAGGACCACGAGACTAAGAAGAGGTCCCCCTACTTGCAAACATTTTACAAATTTTCTCTGGAGAGACCCTATTCACTTAGCTTATTGAACTATCCTTTTTTTCCTAGACAGCAGCTGCCTAGAATTAGTTCCAAGCAAATTCCCATTATAATTCATCTCCCAGTGTTAAGATGTTTTCATCAATAGGAGGAAAAAAGCAAAGGAATTATTTTCTTTCCTTGAAGGTACAGTCACCTTTAATAATCCAGTAGCTCTACAAAGTAGAGGGTTGTAATTTGATATCATCCAAATGAAAAGTTTGACTCTTTCCTGGATCTTTGAAGTAAAATAATACTTCTAAGTATCTGAACACTTGAGGTGAGCTCAAAAGTATAATGGCATTACACATTAACACCGTAGAACCATACAAGTTGCTGTTCTTTGGCAATGAAACTTCTAGATAAAAGCATAAGACTTAACTACTCCCCCAAATTAAATTCTTCGCCATAGTGAGCTGTTAATTCTGAGGTTTCTGTGAAGTCACTGATAACCTCAGGCATGCTATCTACAAGGAAGAAAGCCCAATACAACAAATGATATACCTACCAATTGGTGAAAATTTCCTTCTGTATGTAAACCACAGACGAGCACTTATATCAGCCAACAGCTTAGATTTTTCTGTAATTAAATGTGAGATTAAAATTAAATCACCATATCCCATCAAAAGATATCTGCCTTTGATTACTGAGTCAGCAGCAAACTTATTTTCAAATAATCAGTCAATTCCATTGTTATGAGGCTAAGGGAAATTCGTAGGAAACCCAATCTCATTTGAAGCAAATAATGCCAGCATTTCCTCCCACCTCTGTTGTGACCAGAGCTATTTACTGGCTGGTACAGTGATGCTAGTGGTTCCTGTCTCTCCTTCTCACTAAGCTCCATAGCCTTGGCAGGTACTTAACCCTTGGGTCATGGCCTAAAGACAAGGGCCAGGAAAAGCAAGGATCCTGGATAACCCACTAACAAGGCAATCAGCCCCCGCCTGAATGATGATGGTTGGTGGGGTCTCTCATCAGCACCCACTGTCTGTTATCTAAAACTCAGGATGGGTTGCGTGCATGTGAGCACACACACAAATGCTTAATGAAAAAGGAGATGTCCCTGCTGAACAAATGAAATGTGTAAGAAACTTACCAATACTACTTAGTACAACTGGCATTTGTAATCTATATGGAAATATAACATCACAAATGTTTGGGAGTTCCCACTGTGGCTCAGTGGGTTAAGAACTCAACAAGGTGGAGTTCCCATCATGGCTCAGTGGTTAACGAACCCAACTAGCATCCATGAGGATGGAGGTTCGATCCCTGGCCTCACTCAGTGGGTTAAGGATCTGGCATTGCTATGAGCTGTGGTGTAGGTCGCAGATGCAGCTTGGACCCCGTGTTGCTGTGGCCCTGGTGTAGGCTGGCGGCTATAGCTCCGATTGGACCCCTAGCCTGGGAACCTCCATATGCCTCGGTGCAGCCCTAAAAAGACAAAAAAAAAAAAAAAAGAACAGGTACCCATGAGGACGTGGGTTCGATCCCCAGCCTTGCTCAGTGGGTTAAGGATCCGGCATTGCCATGAACTGTGGTGTGGGTTGCAGATACAGCTCAGATATGACATTGCTGTGGTTGTGGTGTAGGCTGGCAGCTACAGCTCCGATTCAACCACTAGCCTGGGACCTTCCATATGCCATGGGTGAGGCCCTGAAAAGACAAAAAAAAAAAAAAAAAAAGCTTTTATATATATTTTTCAAAGCTTGTGTTCTTATAATATTTTATGGCATAAATTTACTTTGATGGCCACAAATATGGCTTCCACATGTCCATCTTAGATGTGGTTGTGTCTTTCTCAGTCTCCTGTCTCCCCTTTCTCAACAACACATCCATTATCTGTATTCCGTATAGAACTTACAGCCATTGCACTTATAAAAGAAGAAAAGGCAATTCAATTTTAGCCAATAGCCTCTATTTTCTCTCATCTTGCCTTTGAGCAAATCAGAAAGCTAAACTGTCTGGACCTTCCTTCCCCTCCATGTCCCCAGTGTCTAGCACATTATGGGAAGCAGATGTGAAAAGGAGTAAAACCTCTGGAATCATACTCTGCCTGTGTTTGAACCCTGACTCTGCCATTGACCTACTGAGTGGCCGGCCTTGTCACCGGAACCCTCTGAGCTTCAGTTTCCTCATCTATAAAATGGGGGAAATGATAGTACCTACTCCATCGAGATGTGAGTATTCAGCAAGAGAATACCACGTGGAAAGTGTTGACATGGTACAGTAGTATGCTGTCAGCCTGCGGTAAATGCTAACTGTTATCATATCCCCTTCCCTCATGAGCTCACACCAGGCACTCCTTCCTCTGATAATCTCTATGCTCCCCAGCTTGCCCCTATGCTAGAAAGGCCGGGAGAAGTTGCAGAGACATTTTAATAATAATTGCACTCTGAAAGGCATTTTCAACTTGACCTTGGAATATGGGCATATTGGCCACTTGGGAGATCCCTGTTGCCATAGAGTGCAGAACTAGAAAAAAAAATAATCTCCAGTCCCTGGAGGCCAGATCCAGAAGAGAAAGCGACTTATCCGAGGTGGGAGAAGAGTCTGAACACAAAAGGTCTCCTAATTGCTAGCACTCCACTATTCAGGATTCTCCCATGACAAGGGTGAAGCCAGACTCCGATGGAGGTAGAAGATGCTAACTTCCTCTCCTGCCTTTTGTTCCGCTTCTTCTTGTCCCTCCCTCCATGCTAGGGCCTCCAAAGGGGAGCTCTCCTCGGATACAAAAATCAGAACTGCGTCTCTCCAAGCTCTGGGTTGTTAGCAGATTCAGGTTAAAAGGTTGTTCCCAATTGATAAGAATGAAGGGCGAGGAAGCAAAATCCAAGCCTCCTTTCCATGTAGCTGCAGTGGCAAAAAGTCCTATACAGAATCAGACTAAACGGACACAGTGCTGCAGTCGGCAAATGCTTTAAAATGACAAAAAGACTTCTCAGGGTCTGATATTGTTTCTGATTGCCCTGGGCTGTTGAGAAGTCCCCTGGGAAGCAGTGTTTCTCATCTAGACAGAGAAGGACATGAGAGGAATCAGAAGTATGTAGCCCAGTCATTAAAGACTAGATACTGGTTAGTGATACCAAGAGCACGTCCATGTTTTTTGAAACCTGAGGCTAACAGAATTCAGGGATTCTCCTTTAAGAAAAAAAATATGACCTTTTCAAATTGTGCAAATGCCTATGACCATGTGAACACACTGCTAGGGCCTCTCAAGGCCTTGGAAGGGACTTTGTGTGCAAGGAAGGGGCCTGAGGCTTAAACTCCTCTGGCTTCGAGGTAAATTGGCCTGGGAGTAGCAGTAACACTTATCACCCCAAGAAGGAAAACAGGATAGGACCTTAACCTGGGACACCCACCTCATTTGGATTCTCACAGATAGATGCTACCAAACCTTACCTGTTTTTAGAAGATGCTGTTTTCCCAAGATCCATACCAGCTCATCTGTATCTGGAAAGTCTTCTAGGTAGTCATTGAAAATAGTAATCTGGTTTTCATACTTGGATAAAACTGAAAGAAAAGGAAAGAAACTTAAAGCAAAATTTAATAGAGGGGGCTTGCTGCTGTGGTTTACTAATTATTACCTTTGCCCTGAAGGTAAAAGGTCACCAACTCAAATCTAATGGGAGCAAATCCTCCAAAGACACTCCCAAGGCCTCGAAATCCTTTAGTAGTGGGATTTTCTCTTGACCACCTATTCTGACCCTCCCTTTCTCATGGTCCCATTTGGCACCATCTCTGAATAATATCTTGTTCAAAGTTATGGCAAGAAGTTCCCATCGTGGCTCAGCAGAAATGAAATCTGACGCGCATCCATGAGGACGTGGGTTCGATTCCCCAGCCCCACTCAGTGGGTTAAGGATCCGGTGTTGCCATGAGCTGTGGTGTAGGTCACAGACACGGCTCAGATCCCGAGTTGCTGTAGCTGTGGTGTAGGCTGGCAGCTACAGCTCCGACTCAACCCCTAGCCTGGGAACCTACATATGCCGTGGGTGCGGCCCTCAAAAGACAAAGACAAAAAAAAAATTTTTTATTAAACTTTTTTTCCCCCCAATGAGGCTTTCTTCATAAATAGCCACTTTTTAACTTTTCCTAGTGTAACAAGGAGATATAATAATGTCTTCATATGCAACCCCTGGCCATGTCACAGAAAATATTGCAAGGGTTTTAGTGGCCAGTGGCTTAGAAGGGGGCTATGACAAGCCTGAAGATTATACAACTGTGAAAACGTTATATTTTATCTGGAAGACCAGATATTTTAACAGTACTTTCACTGTCATTTTATTCACTTCTAACTTCTGCAAAGAAGGATCTTGAAGCTGCTGATAAATATACCTTGTTCCTTGTTCCTGGGATTCACAAATAACTATGGTTATCTCTCAAAAGAAAATCATCAAATGAAATATAACTTTATCTTCCTAAGTTCACAGGCCACACTCTCAGAACTTAGAGCCATGTAATGTGGGATGACGTAAAATTCACTTTTGCACCACCTGTGGGGGTAAATGGTTTGCTAAGAGTCAAGACTGACTTATAGGAGTTCTTGTCGTGGCTCTGCGGAAACGAATCTGACTAGTATCCATGAGGATGTGGGTTCGATCTCTAGCCTCACTCATTGGGTTAGAGATCTGGTGTTGCTGTGAGCTGTGGTGTAGGTCTCAGACCCAGCTTGGTTCCTGCATTGCTGTGGCTGTGGTGTAGGCCAGTGGCTACAGCTCCAATTCGACCCCCTAGCCTGGGAACCTCCATGTGCCACAGGTGCAGCCCTAAAAAGACAAAAACAAAACAAAACAAAAAAAAAACCAAAAAACAATGACTTATAAAGGGGCCTTATTGCAAAAGTTCTCTTTGAGTAATTTTCTGAGAGAAATAATAATTGTAGGTAGTAATTAAGTTTCCAAACCAGCCCAGAAAAATCCTAAGCTGTAACCAGACAAATCAAGTTGATAGTACATTTCATAGTTTATGGTGTTATTTCAATCGCAAACCATATTTCAAGTTCAAAGCTGAGACAACCCAATACACACATCCATCTCTCAGCTCCTGAGGGCTCCCCAGCCCCTATGTGGAGGGGAGCATGGAGAGAGAAGGGGCCATGTCTGTGCAACTACAGTAGCTACAGGGACTCTCCCAGATCAGCCTCTAAGAGCGCCAAGGGAATACTTTCCTATCAAAAAAAAAAAAAAATGCATTTGTGGGATGTGTTTAGCTCACTTGAAAGGACAAAGTGTTTCCCTTGGGCTTTGCTTTCTAAGGCAGGAGCATGCTGTTTTCACTGAAATGAACATTCTGAAGTATAAATGAGTCTTATCTGGTCGTGAAGACAGATTACTTGCTTGGAGGTTGGAGTTATACTTTGTATGGTTTGTATAAGATGAAGTTATGATTTGTTTGAAGTTAGCATTTTAGAAACACAGCTTCCCAGGGACACGGCCCTTCTTGAAGCATATTTTACAGAAGCCCAACCTTTTGGGGGTTGAAGTAGCCTTTCTCCTCAAGATGTTTTCATCATTAAGGTCATGGCCCTGGCAGTCTTTCAAACCAAGAGGAGTTAGAGATGAGACTGCCATTTCATTCCCCAGTGAAAACTCGTCACTGCCGAATCTGCCAGGGAGCCTGTGTAGTCTTAGCCTTTCTGCCACTGGCCTCGGCCCCTGGCCTGTGCCCAGGAAATACCAGGCTAAAAATGATCATCCAGGTCAGGCCATCCCCAGGAGGTGGAGGACTGAGGTGGCGTAAATCACACCGTGTACCTTCCCACCCCTCGCAGGCAAGAGAAATCAGGATAAATGAATATCCAGTGTAGCCTAGACAAGAGAAAAGTGTCAGCAAATCAGTAGCCTGAGAGGAGTGTGGGGAAAAGGCAACCTCCTACTGGATGGGGAAGGGTGGCACTGGATAAATGTACAGCATGGATGCATATAAGCCTTGGGTCTTTTTTTAGTAGTGACTGGAAAAAAAAAATTTCTCTATCGCCAACTCTGTCTCAGTGAGTCATTGCCCAGCTATCTAGTCAAAGGAGTACTGCCCCTTAAAGCCTGTGAGAACTGCACTGCTTCATCTGAGATGGCTCTGACCAAAATGGTAGCCAAAGAATTTTCCTCTTGCTCTACTGCCCCTCCCAGGCCAGCAAAGAGGGCCTTACAGTCCCTATTCTTCCTGACTCTCCTCTTAGACTCCTAGAAAGCAGCGTGGCAGGCCACACCCAGCCTGAGTTGAAAGCTACCTGGTTGAACCAGATGAAAGTCAGGGCAGAAGATGAGATTAACCCAAGCAAAGAGCAGTAATACGGGGAACGGGGAACGTATACACAGGGAGTCTGGGGAGGAAAGAGGAATGGGTATCCCACAAGAAGAACTCAGAGAAATGAAGAAACCACCTGGGCTGTGGTTGAGGTGCAGAAATGAAATGGCATTTCCAAAAGAATCACTTCTCATGGCAATATTTTTAATTTCATAAACTACTTCTGTCTTGGCTTAAAACTAACAAAACAAGACATCAGCCCCATATGAGTTGCTTGCTCTTGTCAGCCTGTTTAAAGACATGGGGACTTTACAAATACTGCAGCTTGGTAGACCAAGAATTAGTTTCTACAAGGTCTGATGGACAACAGGCTTCACTCTGTTCCATTCTACTTTAATAATCATTGCACAGAAATCTCTACAGAGTTAGCTTCATAGTCCATAATTGGAAAAAAAAAAAAAGATTCCCCTAAAGTCCTGGAACCAAAAAGTCTTCCAGTCTTAGCCAAGGGGCTCTGTGTACACATTGGGGCATGCCTTCAACAGTCAGCCAGGCAGTTGATTAACTCTGCCTTAGTCTTCCCTTTCTGCTGGTACAGAGCTCAAGGTCAGCCAGAATGAGAGCTATAGGGCCTTCTCAGGTCTTTCCTGAGCATGCATACAACCTTGGGCATGCACATAGCCCTGAACATGCATATGGTCTTCTAGATTCCTGAAGGAATATGCCCCAACTTTTCAAAGCCCCAATGGACATATTATTCCCTAGGTTTTCCTTTAAAATTTGTTGGTTATCTATTCCTCAAACATCTGTGAAATTAATCAATTGCCTCTAACCGTTTCCAAAAAAGCCCTGGATGGAAAGCTTTCTGCACCTCTAAGTCAGGGCAAATAAATACAAGTCTTGCATGTGAGATCTGCCAAGGAACCACCAGACAAAGCAAATAATGACAATTCTCTAGAAATGAGACTTTACAGGAGCTCCAACCCTATTCTGTGTCCTCCGGTAGCTACCAGGCTGCTGGCTGTCCCTGTGATTGCAGGCTGTGGATTTTCAACGCTACTGTAAAGCTGGAAAACAAAGGTCAAGTGAAAATGCCACAAAGCTCACTATTTTTATAAAAATGCAGGGAGTTCCCGTCGTGGTGCAGTGGTTAACGAATCCGACTAGAAACCATGAGGTTGCGGGTTCGGTCCCTGCCCTTGCTCAGTGGGTTAACGATCCGGCGTTGCCATGAGCTCTGGTGTAGGTTGCAGACGCGGCTTGGATCCCGCGTTGCTGTGGCTCTGGCGTAGGCCAGTGGCTACAGCTCCGATTCGACCCCTAGCCTGGGAACCTCCATATGCCGTGGGAGCAGCCCAAAGAAATAGTAAAAAGACAAAAAAAAAAAATGCAGCTGTTCTTTATTAAAAAAATAAATACTCCCCAGATTGGTACAAGCCTTTGGTTAATTTTCAGAGTTCTGAAAATTGATTCTGATTATTTCTGCCAATTCATCTCTATTATGGGCAGAATTTTGAGAAGCCCTCACTCTCCCATTTTTGCTGATGATGGACTTCAATAATTTTCTTTCCAGTGGTTGACTATATTTCTAAGGGTTATTTTGTAAACTGCAAGTAAATGAAAAAAGAAATCACTTTGAACAACAAATTTTCCAATAGGGCTTAACAAAGATTTGTATATCAAAGCTCTCAGATTCTGTGGGGTTTGTGCCCCACAAATAACACACTCTAAGGTGAAATGAAAAGGTCACAGAATCTCAGGGCCAGAAAAAATCTGAGATACCTGAGACACCACAGCATATCTTCCTTGTAGATCACCCTATTCTAAAAGCATGCCAGAATACTGCTGGTTCCAAACTGCCTTCTCAGCATTACATACACATTTTTTTTCGATTTTTTTGTAAAATTGATGTATAGTTAATATACAATATTATACAAGTTTCAGGTATACAACACGGTTACTCACAATTCTAAAGGTTATATACCATTTATAGTTATTATAAAATGTTGGCTATGTTCCCTGTTTTGTACTTGTAGCTTATTTATTTTATACATAGTAGTTTATGCCTCTTAATCCCCTACCCCTATTTTGTCCTTCTCCCATCCCTCTCCCCACTAGTAACCACTCTCCCCACTAGTTCTCTGTATCTGTCAATCTGTTTCTATTTTGTTAACCTTCACTAGTTTAATACGTACACATTTTAACATACTTTCAGGTCACAGCTTCAAAAACATAAGAAAACATTCCTGGGAGACAGGTATGGTAAGGGCTGAATATAGTTCAATATACTCATTCCATAAATGTTCACAGAGTACCTACTATGTGCTAAGCACAGAGGATAAAACATCACTGAGATGTAGCCTCCATCCTTCAAAATCTTTTAATCTAGTAGAGAGGATAGGTCTGGAACCAACTAACAATGAGTACTATAAGAAAGGAAAGTGAGAGAGAAGAGATCAAGATGGGGATATGGAGCCCACCTCCCTCCACCAAACACATCAAAAATACATCTATATGTAGAAAGTTCTCACTAACTGCAAACTGGCAGGAGGACTCCCATACAACCAAGGCTACAAGAACAATCCGCACATAATTAGGTAGTAAGGGAGGAAAAGTGCTAGGAGTGAGACCTATGCCTCTGGGAGGGGGCTCAGAGGAAGAGGGCAGTTGTATGGGTAGATACGTGCCCTGGGGAGCACGCAGGTCAAGTCACAGACTGGGTGTCCCAGTCCTGGGGCCCTATGTGGAGAAGATAAGCCCTATTGGCTGCTCAACTCATGCCATAGTGCCACACTGGATATGGGGTGCCTATGACAGGGGAAAAGATTTGACCATGGTACACAGGGGCGACCCAGTCCCAGAGCAGAGCGATTCTTAGTTCTTACTCAAGCGATGCCTCAGAAGCCCCCCGGATCTCTGACAGCAGCCGCTATACCACAGCTAACCTTCCAATATACACGGAGATTCCACATAGGCACCGTCAGTCCTGTAGAGCGGTTCCATAACAGGGTGGGGGTGGCGGAGGCTGTGAGGGACAAAAGGGATCTGCACCTGGGGCTATGTCTGAGCAGAGCCACAGACATCTATACAGGCAGTACATTGGACCTCTGTCAGTGCACAGGCCCCACTCGCTTCAGCACTCCCCTCCTCTGGGGCAAAGGTCCCGGTGCAGGAAGAGGGAAAACACACCGACTTAAAGGGAACAGAGCTCGCTCAAGCCCCACCCTCAAGGTTTCTGGCCCAGCAGCTTGGGAGCAGACCCCGCCCCTGACAGGATGGTGAGAGTCAGTAAGCAAAGAGGAAGTCCTGCCTCACCCCCAGCACCAGCTCTAGCCCTTACAACTCCGGCCACATCAGCAACCAAGGACACCCTGAGAAAAGATGTGACTTGTGTTCACATCAAATCCAGCTCTCCCACCAAAGGCATCAGACACACGCAGTCTGTATAGGAGCAGTCCAACAGGAAAAAAAAAAAAAAAAAAAAACCACCTTCTAGACTGAAATAGATGATTGTTTCGCCTAAATGCAAAGAGGCAAGAAAGTTAAGCAAAGTGAAAACATGGAATAACTACTCTTCAGTTGAAAGAGCAAGAGAAAACCCCTGGAAAAAAATAATGAAACAGAAATAAACTATTTACCAGGTAAAGAATTTTAAATATTTATAATAAAAATGCTTAATTGAATTCGGGAAAAAAATCATCTCAATAGTGAACACATCTAAATAATGAACATTTCAACAAGGATCTAGAAAACACAGAAAAAGATCCAATCAAAAATGAGTACTTCAGAGTTGCCATTGTGGCTCATTGGGTTACAAACCCGACCAGGATCCATGAGGATGTGGGTTCAATTCCTGGTCTCATTCAGTAGGTTAAGGATCTGGTGTTGACATGCACTGTGGTGTAGGTCACAGACACAGCTCAGATCCTGCAGTGCTGTGACTTTGGGGTAGGCCAGCACCTACAGCTCAGATTTGACCCCCATCCTGGGAACTTCCACATGCTGCAGATGCAGCCCTGAAAAGCAAAGAGAAAGAGAGAGAAACGAATAGTTCAATGGCTAAAATAAAACACACACTAGAAGGAATGAATAGCAAGCAAAGTGAGACAAAGGACCATATAAGTGATCTGAAGACAGACTAATGGAAACCACCCAATCAGAAGAGCAGAAAGAAAAACAAATTTTAAAGAAGGAGAGCAACTGAAGAGATCTCTGGGACAACATTAAGCATCCAAACATTTTCACTATAGGGGTTCCACAAGGAGGAGAGAGAGAAAAGGGGATCAAAACTGTATCTGAAGAAATTCTGCCCAAAAACTCCCCAAATCTGAAGAAGGAGACAGATATCCAGATATAGGAATCACAGAAGGTCCCAAACAAGATGAACCCAAACAGACCCACACCAAGACATACCATAGTTAAAATGGCAAAAGTGACCGTGAATTCTAAAGGCAGCAAAAAAGCAAGAATCATAATCAAGGAGATCCCCATAAGGCTATCGGCTGATTTCTCTGCAGAAACCTTGTATGCCAGGAGGGAGAGACATGACATATTCAAGTTCTCAAAGGGGGAATCCTGCAACCTAAATATTCTATCCAGCAAGATTATTATTTAGAATAGGAGGTATAAAAAAACTTCTCAGACAAGCAAAAACTAACAGTTCATCAATATTAAATCTACCCTAAAAGAAATGTGGAAGGTCTTCTCTAAATGGAAAAGAAGAATCTATAGGAAAGGGAAAATCCCATTAGGAGAGGCAAATATATAGTAAGGACTGAGGATCAAACACTTCAATAAGTCAGTATGTAGAATAAAGGACAAAAATAATTGTAAAAGCAACTAACTACAATAAACTTTAAAGGGATAAGATTGAAGACATAAAATATGACATCAAAAACAAAATGTAGGGAGGGGAATAAAAAAAGTAGATCTTTTAGAATGTGTTTGAACTTAATTGACTCCAAGTTTTGTTTTTTTTTGTTTTGTTTTTTTTTCTTTTTTAGGGCCGAACCCATGGCATATGGAGGTTCCCAGACTAGGTGTCCAATTGGAGCTACAGCTTCCAGGCTACACCACAGCCACAGCAATGGAGGATCCAAGCCACATCTGCAACCTACACCACAGCTCATGGCAACGTCAGATCCTTAACCCACTGAGTGAGGCCAGGGATCAAACCCTCAACCTCATGGTTCCCAGTCAGATTCGTTTCCGCTGTGCCACGGTAGGAACTCCCTGACTCCAAGTTTAAATCAAGTAGATATAATTATAGTTCAACATAAATGAACCCCATGGTAACCACATATCAAAAACCTACAATACATATGCAAAAACTGAAAAGAAAGGAACACAAGCATACTACTATGTGAGCTGTGGTGTAGGCTGCAACCAGGGCTTGGATCCCATGTTGCTGTGGCCGTGGCATAGGCCTGCAACTGCAGCTCTGATTTGACCCCTAGCCTGGGAACTTCCATATGCCATGGATGCAACCCTAAAAAGAAAAAAAAAAAAAGAAAGAAAGAAAGAAAGAAAAAGGATCATATTATCATGATCAAGCTGGATTTAGTTCATGGACACAATGATGGTTTAACATTTGCAAATCAATCAGTGTGATATACTGCATTAACAAAAGGAAGGATTAAAATCACATGACCACCTCAATAGACACAGAAGAAGCATTTTACAAAGTTCAACATCCACTCATGATAAACACTCTCAAAGTGGGTACAGAGGAAACATATTTCAATGCAATAAAGGCCATTTATGACAAATCCACAGCTAACATCATATTTAGCAATAAAAAGCTAAAAGCCTTTCTCTAAATTCAGGAACAAGATAAGGATGCCCACTCTCTCCACTCTTTCACATAGTACTGGAAATTCTAGCCACAGAAATCAGACAAGAAACAGAAATACAAGGCATCCAAATTGGATGGGAAGAAGTAAAATGTCACTATTTGCAGATGACACGATCCCTTATATAGAAGGCCCTAAAGTCTCCACCCAACAACTATCAGAACCAAATCAATGAATTCAGCAAATTTGCAGGATACAAAATTAATACACGGATATGTTGAACTTTTCAAGATAGCAGAGTAGAAGGAACTTGTGCTCACCTCCTCTCCTGAGCACACCATAAACACAACTAACTGCTGAATAGCCATTGATAAGAAAGACTGGAATCTGCCAAAAAAGATATTCTACATCCAAGGGTATAAGGAAGAAACCACAACAAGATGGTAGGAAGGGTCCACTCGTGATATAATCAAATCCCATACCCCTCGAGTAGGTGATCCACAACTGTAGAATGATTATACAACCGAACTTCTCCCATAGAAGTGAGAGTTCTTGAGACCCGCACATCATGCTCCCCAGCCTGGGGATCTGGCAACAGGGGAAGAAGCCCCCAAAGCATTTGGTTTTGAAGGCCACCAGGGCTTGATTGCAGGGGCTCCACAGGACTGGGGGAAGCAGGAAATCCATTCTCGGAGGGCACACACAAAGTCTCTCACATATGAGAACCCAGGGCAAAGGAAGTGACTTCATAGGAGCCTGGGCTGAACCTACTTGCTGGTCTTGGAAGGTCTCCTTGGGAGGTAGGGTGTGGCTATAGCTCTCTCCATGCACATGGACACTGGTGGATGGAGATTTAGGGAATTTTTCAGCTATGTGAACTCTCAAGGAGGCAGACACCTTGCTTGGGTCATCAGCACCAAGACCTGGCTCCAACCAACAGCCTGTATGTTCTAATGCTGAGACACCTCAGGCCAAACAACCAACAGGGCAGAAACACAGCCACAGCCATCAGCAGACAGGTTGCATAAAGACTTCCTGGAACACATAGTTACTTCTAGACACATGCTCTGACATGGCCTTGCCCACCCGAGGGCCAAGACCCAGCTCCGTCCACCAGGGAACAGGCACTAGAGACAAGAAAACTAAGATCCGGCAGCCTGTGAAACTGACTCCATGAACACAGAAATTTAGACTAAATGAGATTGCAGAGGACTATGTTCCAGAAAAAGGAACAAGATAAAACCCCAGAAAAAATCTAAGTGAAGTGGAGACAGGCAATCTACCAGGGAAAGACTTCAGAGTAATGATCATAAAGATGATCCAAATCTCAGAAAAAGAATGGATGCACAGTGTGAGAAGTTATAAGAAATTTTTAACAAAGAATTAAAAAACATAAAGAACTAGGGTTGAAGAATACAATAACTGAAATGAAAAATACACTAGAAAGTAGAGTTTCTATTGTGGCTTAGTGGGTTAGGGACCCAACATAGTGTCTGTGAGGAGGCAGGTTTGATCCCTGGCCTCACTCGGTGAGTTAAGTTGTCATTGCAAGTTGTGGCACAGGTCACAGATGTGGCTCGAATTCTGTGTTGTTGTGGCTGTGGTGTAGGCTCCAATTTGCAGCTCCAATTTGACCCCTAGCTCAGGAACTTCCATATGCTGCAAGTGTGGCTATAAAAAGAAAAAAAAAATACTCTAGAAGGAATCCATAGCAGAACAAATAGAGGCAGATGAATGGATAAGTGAGCTGGAAGACAGAATAGGGGAAATCTCTTCCATGGAACAGAATAAAGAAAAAGAATGAAAAGAAAGGAGGACAGTTTAAGAGACTTATGGGACAACATTGAATGCATCAAATTTGCATTATAGAGGTCCCGGCAGAAGAGAGAGAGAAAGGGCCTGGGAAAATATTTGAAGAGGTAATAGTGGAAAACTTCCCCAAGAAGGGAAAAGAAATAGTCACCTAAGTCTAGGGAACACAGAGAGACCCAGGCAGGTTTAACCCAAAGAGGAACACAGAGACACACAGTAATCAAACTGACAAAATTTAAATATAAAGAGAAAATATTAAAAGCAACAATGGAAATGCAATGAATAACATACAACAGAATCTCTATTAGGTTATAAGCTGATTTTTCAGCAGATACTCTGCATGTCAGAAGGGAATGGCATGATACATTTAAATTTAAAGTGATGAAAGGGAAAAACAAGAATGCTCTACCCAGCAAGGTTTTCATTCAGATTTGATAGAGAAATCAGAAGCTTTACAGACAAGCTAAAGCTAAAAGAATTCAGTACCATGGAACCAGCTTTACAACAAATGTTAAAAGAACTTGTCCAGGTGAAAACAAAAGATCACAACTAGAAACAAGAAAATTATGAGATGAAAAAGCTCACCAGTAAAGGCAAATACACAGTAAAGGTAGGAAATCATCCATATATAAATATGATATCCAATCTCCTGGGATAAGACCACTACAGAAAAAAATTTTCTGTATAGCAGAAATTGGCACAACATTGTAAATCAACTATACATTAACTAAAAAAAAAAGAAAATATGAAAAGATAAATTCCATGTACTGAAACTGAATCTGATTTTAAAACTGCCAACAGGAGCTTCTGTCATGGCACAGCGGAAATGAATCTGACTAGGAACCATGAGGTTGTGAATTCAATCCCTGGCCTCGCCCAGTGGGTTAAGGATCCGGTGTTGCCATGAACTTGGTGTAGGTGGCAGACGCAGCTCAGATCTGGCATGGCTGTGGCTGTGGTGTAGGCCGGCAGCAATAGCTCCGATCAGACCCCTAGCCTGAGAACCTCCATATGCTGCAGGTGTGGCCCTAAAAAGACAAAAAACAAAAATTATCAACAAAAAAAGTCTGGGTGAATTCCACCAAACATTTAGAGAATTAACACCTGTCCTTCTCAAACTAGTCCAAAAAAATTGCAGAGGAAGGAATACTTCCAAATGCACTCTATGAGGCCATCATCACCTTGATACCAAAACTAGACAAAGATACCATAAAATAAAATTAACTTTAAATAAAATTTCAGGCCAGTATCACTGATGAACAGACACAAAAATCCTCAACAAAATCCTAGCAGATGTTAAATTCAACAATACAGTAAAAGGATCATACACCATGGTCAGGTGGGATTTATCCAAGGGAGGCAAGGATTTCCATATCTGCAAATCAACTAGCAGGATACATCACATTAACAAACCAAAGAATAAAAACCATATGATCATCTCAATAGAAAGCTTTTGATTAAATTAACATCTATTTATGATAGCAATAAAAACCTCTCCAGAGAGTTTCCATTGTGGCATAGCAGAAACAAATCCAACTAGGAACCATGAGGTTGCAGGTTCAATCCCTGGCCTCGCTCAGTGGGTTAAGGATCCAGCGTTGCTGTGAGCTGTGGTATAGGTCACAGATGTGGCTTGGATCCCACATTGCTGTGGCTGTGGCATAGGCCAGCAGCTGCAGCTCCAATTCAGCCCCTAGCCTGGGAACCTCCGCATGCTGCAGGTGCAGCCCTAAAAAGCAAAAAAAAAAAAAAAAAAAAAAAAAAAACTCCAGAAAGTGAACATAAAGGGAACTTACCTCAAAATAATAAAGGCTATATATGACAAACCCACAGCTAACATCATACTCAATGGTAAAAAGCTGAAAGCCATCTCCTCTAAGATTAGAAACAAGACAAGGATTTCTACTCTTACTTTTATTCAACACAGTTTTGGAAGTCCAAGCCATGGTAATCAGAGAAATAAGTAACAGGAATTCAAATTGGAAAAGAAGAAGTGAAACTGTCACTGTTTGCAGATGACATGATACGACACATAGAAAATCCTAAAAATGCTACCAGAAAACTACTAGAATTCATCAATGAATTCGGTAAAGTTGCAGGATACAAAATTAATACACAGAAATCTGTTGCATGTCTATACACTAGTAATGAAAGGTCAGAAAGAGAAATTAAGGAAATAATAACAAGGAATAAACCTATCTAAGAAGACAAAAGACCTGGACTCCAAAAACTATAAGTCACTGATGAAAGAAATCAAAGATGACATAGATGGAAAGCTATATCATGTTCTTGGATTGGAAGAATCAATATTGTCAACGTGACTATCCTACCCTAATCTACAGATTTTCAAAGCACTCCCCATCAAAATTCCAATGGCATTTTTCACAGGACTAGAACAAAAATTTTTTTTTAATTTGTATGGAAACATGAAAGACCCTGAATAGTCAAAGCAATCTTGAGAAAGAAAATCAGAATTGGAAGAATCACGCTCCCTCACTCAGACTATACTAAAAAGCTACAGTCATCAAAACAGTATGGTAGTGACACAAAAACAGAACTATAAATAAAAGGAACAGGACAGAAAGCCCAGAAATAACCCACATACCTACGGTCAATTAATCTATGACAAAGGAGGCAGGAATACACAATGGATAAAAGACAGACTCTTCAATAAGTGGTGCTGAGAAAACTGGACAGCTACATGTAAATGCATGAAGTGAGAACATTCTCTAACACTATACACAAAAATAAACTCAAAATGGAATAAAGACCTAAATGTAAGACCGGATATTATAAAAATCCTAGAGGAAAACACAGGCAAAACACTCCTTGACATAAACTGCAGCAATATTTTTTGGATCTGTATAATGAAAAGACAAGCAAAAGTAAACAAGTGGGGAAAAAATGGTACACACACACACACACACACTGGAGTGTTACTCAGCCATAAAATATGTCATTTGCAACAACATGGATGAATGTAGAAATTATCATACTAAGTGAAGTCAAAGGCAAATATCTTAAAATGTGGAATTTAATAAAACTGATACAGAAGAACTTATTTTTAAAACAGAAACAAACGCACAGATTTCAAAATCAAACTTAATGGTCACCAAAAGGGAAACTGTAGGGGGGAGGGATAGTTTAGGAGTTTGGGATTAACATACACACACTACTGTATACAAAAAAGATAACAAGGACCCAAGGACCTACTATATGGCACAGGGAAATCTACTCAAGATTCTGTAATAACCTATATGGGAAAAAAGAATGGATATATGTACATGTATAACTGATACACTTTGCTGTACACCTAAAACTAATACAACATTGTAAGTCAACTATACTCCACTAACATTAAAAAAAAAAGAATAGTTCAGAAATAGACCCATGCATCTGTGGTCAGTTAATCTACAATAAATGAGGCAAGAATACACAATGGAAAAAAGATAGTCTCTTTAAGAAGTGGTGCTGGGAAAACTAGGCAGCTACATATTAAACAATGAGATTAGAATATTTCCTCACACCATATACAAAAACAAACTTATAATGGATTAAAGATCTAAACGTAAGACCTGAACCCACAAAACTGCTAGAAAAACTCATAGGTAGAGCATACTTTGACATACATTGCATCAATATTTTTATGGATGTCTCCTAAGGCAAAAGAAATAAAAGTGAACATAAACAAATGGGGCCTAATTAAATTTAAAACCTTTTGCACAGCAAAGTAAATCATCCACAAAATGAAAAGATAACCTACGGAATGGGAGCAAATATTTGCCAATAATATGACCTACAAGGGGTTAATATCCAAAATATAAAAACAGACCCTATGACTCAAAATCAGAGAAAACCCAATAAAAAATTGAACAGAAGATCTATTCTTCCAAAGAAGACATACAGATGGCTCTGTATTGCTAACAGGTACATGAAAAGCTGCTCAATATCACTAAATCAGGGAAATGCAAATCAAAGCAACAAGGAGATATGACTTCGCATTCACCAAAATGGCTATCAACAAAAATCCTACAAATAACAATTGTTGGAGAGGATGTGGAGAAAAGGGAACTCCTTGATGCTGTCAGTCAGATGTAAATTGGTGCAACCACAATGGAAAACAGCGTGGAGGTTCTCAACAGACTAAAACTACCGTAAGATCCAGCCATTCTACTCCTGGGTATATACCCAGAAAAAATGAAAACACTAATTCAAAAAGATGCATAACACCCCAATATTCAGAGCAGCACTATTTACAATAGCCAAGATGTGGAAGCAACCCAAGTGCCCATCAACAGAAGAATGGATAAGGAAGATATGTGATTATATATATATGGGAATATTACTTAGTCATGAAATATTGCCATTTGTAGCAATATGGATGGACCTAGAGAATATTATGTTTAGTGAAAGAAGTCAAAGAAAGACAAACACTATATGGTATCACTTACATGTGGAATCTAAAAAATAATACAGGTGAATGTATTATGTAAAACAGAAACAGACTTTATATATATATATAGTAAACACACTAGTGGTTACCAAAGGGGAGAGGGAACGGGGAGGAATTTCAGATTAGGGGCATGGGATCAAGAGAGAACGATTATAAGATAGATGATTAACAAGGGTATATTATATAGCACAGAGAACTATAGCTACTATCTTGTAATAACTTAAAGTATAATCTGTAAAAATGCTGAATCACAATGTTGTACACCTGAAACTAATGTAATTTTGAAAATCAACTATACTTCAATTAAAAAAAAGGAGGAGTCCCCATCGTGGCTCAGCAGAAACGAATCTGACTAGTATCCATGAAGATGCAGGTTCAATCCCTGGCCTTGGTCAGTGGGTTAAGGATTCAATGTTGCCATGAGCTGTGGTGTAAGTTGAAGACTCTGCTCAGATCTGGTGTTGCTGTGGCAGTGGCCATCAGTTATAGCTCCAACTCAACTCCTAGCCTGGGAACCTCCATATGCTGTGGGTATAGCCCTAACAAGACACAAAAAAAAAAAAAAAAAAAAGGAAAGTAATGCAGAAGGCAGCAAATGATTAATCTGGGTATAAATGGGCCTTCTACACCCTAGAAAAGATGGCATCAGTGCTGAGCCTTAGTGGAAATAAATAAGTGGGATAGGGGAAGAGAGGTTGGGGGAACAGCAAAAGGATTTGATGAGCAACTGCATGTGAGGTGAGGCTTGAAAGAATGAGAGAAAGAGTCAAAAATAACTTGCAGGTTTCAGGGGTAAGTGATGAAACAGTAGCAGGAAAAACATGATAGGGGTAGGGAGATAAAAATCTTGATCCAGCCAGAACATGTTTGATCCATGAGTTTGACAACAAAGGAATGAGAGATTTTTTTAAAAAAAGCGAAGAAGGGGAGTTCCCGTCGTGGCTCAGTGGTTAACGAATCTGACTAGGAACCATGAGGTTGCAGGTTCGATCCCTGGCCTTGCTCAGTGGGTTAAGGATCCAGCATTGCCGTGAGCTGTGGTGTAGGTTGCAGACACAGCTCGGATCTGGCATTGCTGTGGCTCTGGTGTAGGCTGGCAGCTGCAGCTCCAATTAGACCCCCAGCCTGGGAACCTCCATATGCCATGGCTGCGGCCCTGGAAAAGGCAAAAAGACCAACAAACAAAAATAAAAATTTTAAAAAGTGAAGAAGAAATCAACTTGCATAGGGATTGTGTGGAGGGATATGGTAGATGGCAGGCTGATTAACAGAGCCTCGGAAGGCAGGAAGAATACAGAACAAAACTCAACCTAAAATGTGCCTTCATCCCTTCCCTCCTAGGTCCATTTAATGTCCTGGTCTTCCCAGCCTCTGCTGATCTGTGCACAGGCCCTGCCCTCATCTTTATTTCTCTCCCTCCTAGTGCCTTGCTTTTCTGACAACTAAGAATTTTGAAAATAGAGAACTGGACAATGCTTAGCCTTCAAGAGGGATTTTCATGGTCACACTCCCTCCTAGTGCCTTGCTTTTCTGACAACTAAGAATTTTGAAAATAGAGAACTGGACAATGCTTAGCCTTCAAGAGGAATTTTCATGGTCACACTCCCTCCTAGTGCCTTGCTTTTCTGACAACTAAGAATTTTGAAAATAGAGAACTGGACAATGCTTAGCCTTCAAGAGGGATTTTCATGGTCACAACTGCAAGTTTTCTTGAATTTCTTCAGCAAGTCTCACCTTAGTGATGCTGCATTGTCAAATAATGTGAAAGACATGAGTGATTTCTCTACAGACCAGTATAAACGCCAACACCCTAAGAAAACCTTGTCATTTTTAGACTTCCACGAGAGACTCTTAATTAAAGTTTATCATTCAGCTAGAGTTTATGACTGAGATTCTACTTAACTAGTATTGGTGGTGGTAGAACATATGAGGCTGCACCTGACAAATGACAGAACAAGTCAGCAAAGAGATAACCAGTCCAGTTGGAAAGGGGGGGGGGTGGTCCATTGTTAGGTGATGAGACCCTTTGGTTTTCAGTTAGACAAAGCAACCGGGCCATAGAATCTTGGCCCCACAACACGCACTTCTTAGAGATTTCTGTCAATTCATCTTACTGCCAATGGTGATAAGAATCAAATGCAATGCAAAATTGGACTCTTTCTGGTTTTCCTTTAAAGTGATACTTTTAAGTGTATTTTTAAGCATATTTTGTTTGTTGTTTATACTTAGGGACACATAATTGCCTGCTGTCTGCTAACTGAAATGCATGCGGATATGTCCAGGAGAAAATGAGACTCCATGCACAAACAGGTTCGGAATATACTGAACACACAGATCACTACATCTCTAGATTGCTGCCTCTTTTTACTTTTGAAGGGATCTATTTTTCAGAAGAATAAAAAGATGCCACTTCTGTAAAAGTTCTTTTTGATAAGGCATACAAAAAACGTAGCACATTAGATGGAGAAACTATTTGGTTGCTTTATAATTCAAGACTTGAGGCAACTCATACAAACTGAGGTGAGAATCCCCTTGATTTCATCATCAATGGGTTTTGTTATTCTTTTTTTTTTTTTCCCCTCTCTTTTTGCTATTTCTTGGGCTGCTCCTGCGGCATATGGAGGTTCCCAGGCTAGGGGTCGAATCGGAGCTGTAGCCGCCAGCCTACTCCAGAGCCACAGCAACGCGGGATCCGAGCCGCGTCTGCAACCTACACCACAGCTCACGGCAATGCCGGATTGTTAACCCACTGAGCGAGGGCAGGGACCGAACCCGAAACCTCATGGTTCCTAGTCGGATTCGTTAACCACTGCGCCACGACAGGAACTCCAGGTTTTGTTATTCTTAAGAATCAACCTTTTGTGGAAAGCATGGTTGCATTACCAAGAAGACCATCTGACATTAGTGCCAGTGTCACATTATGCAGTAGGTCCAAGTGAGCTTTGTTGGTATTGTATCCTTGGTTTTGGACAGTATCCACACCAAGAAGCAGCAATACCCAAATACAGAGCTCACAGTTCATGTAGGAAGCAAGACAACATGACAATATTTAGTCAAAATGAAGAGTTTGTCAAATGGTTTTTCTCCATCATTATAAAGGAAAAAATCGGGATTTTTTTTTTTTTCTTGGTATGTTGATGAAAGGAAGAATCAATCCTACCTCTTCTGGAAATAGCTCTAGCTTAGGAATCCTAAAATGTAGGTTCTAGTCCCACCCTGCCACTAACTAGCTATGTGACCTTGGAGAAATTACTGTACTTCTTTGGGCCTCAGATTCTTCACCTATAAAATGAGAAGCATATTTTTCTTTCTTTCTTTCTTTTTTTTTTTTTTTTTTTTTTTTTTGTCTTTGCCTTTTCTAGAGCCGCTCCCGCGGCATATGGATGTTCCCAGGCTAGGGGTCTAATTGGAGCTATAGCCACCGGCCTACGCCACAGCCACGCGGATGGATCGGAGCTGCATCTGCGACCCACACCACAGCTCACGGCAATGCCAGATCCTTAACCCACTGAGCAAGGTCAGGGATCGAACCCACAACCTCATGGTTCCTAGTCGGATTCGTTAACCACTGCGCCACAATGGGAACTCTGAGAAGCATATTTTTCAAACAGCACATCATAACTCAACAGTGTACTGTGTATATTAAAATCTGGTTTGCAATATAAAATGTATTTCTCATTGCATTATTGGATCAAAGTAGTTGGAAAATCACTGGTCTAGATCTAAGCTATCCAATACAGTAGCCACTAGCCACATGCAGCTGTTTACATTTAAATTAACTTAAATTAGGAGTTCCTGCCATGGTGCAGTGGATTTTAAGAATCCAACTGCAATGGCTTGGGTCACTGCGTAAGTGTGGGTTCGATCCCTAGCCTGGTACAGTGGGTTAAGGATCCAGTGCTGCCACAACTCAAGCTTGGATTTGATCCCTGGCCCAGAAACTTCCATATATGGCCATAAAATTTTTTACAAAATGAAGGAGTTCCCATTGCGGCGCAGTGGAAACGAATCCAACCAGTATCCATAAGGATGCAGGTTTGATTCCTGGCTCACTCGGTGGGTCGGTAATCAGGCATTGCTGTGAGCTGTGGTGTAACTCGCAGACACAGCTCAGATCCCGTGTTGGATTGTATGGCTGTGGCATAGGCTGGCAGCTACAGCTCCGATTCAACCCCTAGTCTGGGAACTTCCATACGCCATGGGTGCAGCCCTAAAAATAAAAAAATCATAATTAAAATTAAATACAACTAAAAATTCATTTAGTTGCATTAGCCACATTTCAAGTCCTCAATACCCATGGGTGGCTAGTGGTTGCCATATTGGACAGCACAGCTCTAGAATAGTTCTATTATCACAGTTCTACAGGACAGTCCTATTCTCACGGCCTTTCTGTGGTTCTGTAGAAGTGAAGGGAGGTGGATTGTTATGAGAGCTACTCAAAGGAGCTTCTCAAAGCTCTTGGAAGAGAAGATAGGTTCACCTGCCTCTTTAAGAAAGTCTGTATGTGAATTTCTAAATAAATGAGCCAACAACTATTTATTAAGTTCCATACTTGGTTCAGTGAGAAACACAGAAGAAACATCCTCATAAACATTCACTGTATGGTAAATGAACTTGCTAAAGCACCATTAAAATCATAATCTAGTTAGAGACATGAGCCTTAGGTAAATGAAAGAGCCAGTGATAAAAGGCAACGTATATAGGCAAGTGCTGATAATAACTAAGGGCTGTCAACATTCAGAGAAGGGGGAAGTCAGTGAGCACTGGAGTCATCAGGGAAGATGTCCAGGAGGACGTAAGAATGTGAATTGGTCCCTAAGTTACTGCTTGGGTTTGGATGAGCAGAGACAAGAGGGGAGAACATTCCAGATGAGAGGAATACCTCCTGCGTGTGTGTCAGGAGGGGGACAGGGTCCAGAGACTACTGAGCGATGAAATTAGATAGATGGCTTGGGACTAGATTATGGAGGGTGGAAAGCCAGGCAATATAGCCAAGTCTAGTAAAAACCATTAACAGTTTTCAGAGCGTTCTCTCATGATCCTGTGCCAGCCCCTTGAGATGGCCAGGGCAAGGATCATGACTTCCTTTTTAGAGTTGAGGAACCGAGTCTCAGAGAGGTGAAATGACTGGCCAGGGGGATAAACATGAACAGTATCACCAGGATTCAAACTGAGGTAATCGGACGCTCCATTCAGTTTTCTTCCCACCATATGTTGCTGTTGTGCTAAAAGCTGGATTTGAGGCACTGGAGAGAGGGAGACCAAGGAGAAAGGTGTTATAATCCAGACCATGAAGTGTTGAAGGCCTGGCCTACGGTGGCAAGAAACCAGATGTTCTGGTTATATAACATACTATAAAGCAAACTGACAATGCAGTACCCACTGTTTATAGGGGAGAGTTAAGAGTAGACAGTCTTAGGTTACAACTACAGTTATTTTTAACTGAAAGTGATCTAAACTATCCCCAAAGGTATAAACATTAACAATATAATTCATATACTATGTCCAGACTTTTCCAGACAGTCAAAGGCAATGTTTTGGACACAGTTCCTAAGCAAACAACACTTTATATGTCTATGCTTTTTTTTTTTTTTTTTGCCACACTTGTGGCATGTGGAAGTTCCTGGGCCAGGCACTGAATGTGCGCCATAGCAGTGAAAATGTTGAGTCCTTAACTGCTAGGCCACCAGGGAACTCCTGTCTATATATTTTTATGAGCCATTTCTGTCTTGATGGTGTTTTCTTTCTTCTGCCAATCTCAATTTTCATTTCTCAGAACTCATTTGGTCATATGATTCCTTACCTCACCTAGATTTCCCGTGAGAAAGGACAAGTGCTAAAAGGTCAAGGAGCTACAGGCCTTGGGAGTTTTTCCATGCTATTTAGTAAAACTAATTATTAGCTTAGCAGTTAATTACCTAATAATGATTTACTAAGAGAACACTAAAATATGCCCTTGCCAGATTAATCTTAAATGATTTCTCTGCCCATGTCACTAATCTGCTCAGAAACTTCCACAGGCTTCCCAGATCACTCCAACTGATAGGAATCAAACACAAACTCATCAGCCTGGCATTTAAGGCCCTCTCCAATACGGCCACTTCCTACATTTCTAATTGGTTCACGCTGCTCATTACCCCATCATGAGATCTACTCTTTTCAGCCAAAATCAACCACAAGATGCACTGGAGGCTCTTGGCTCATTCATGTCCTATTTGCACTTAAGTCCTTCCTCCAATACTCCATCTCTATTAATTCTTCTGCTTCCATTTTCCCACCAAGAAGTACCTGCTCCTTCTTCTAAGCCTCTGTAGTCCTTTATTTTTATCTCCTTTATGGCATTAGGCACTTTAGAGTTTTGTTATTTGTGGGCATGTCACTCTGCTATTGGAATAAACTCCCATCTCAGCCCACATAGTGTTCATCTCTGTATCCTCTCCAGTTCTGAGCATAGTGCCCTGCAGTACGTTTGTCCCCTAAGGGCCAGCAAATGTTTACTGAATGCATGAGCACATTAACTAAAGTCCAAAAGCTGGCTTGTATGTCCATCCAAACATCAAATTCAACATGCCTTTACTCAGTGCTTATCATAGGACCAGCACCACGCTAAGTCCTGAGGACAGCAACTTATTTTAAGCAATTTCAAGTCTAATGGGAAGAGAAACAGAAGGAGAGTTTCATTTTGATACAGAGTCTGGTCAGTGGCTGCACAGGGCACTAAAGCAGAACAGTAGAGGGTCATCTCTGCCAGTTTAGGGTAAAGAAGTAGATCTGAGAAGAAAGGTGATGGCAGGACTTAGCCTTAAATGATGCAAGTTATTGTATTGGGGAAATGACTATTAAAAATAATCACAAAAAATTAAAAATAAAATAAAATAAAATAAAAATAAATGAGGAAAGTTAGGCAAATTTGGGCAGGGGAAGGACATTACAGGCAGAGGAGAAACACACCAAAACACCAAGGGCCGAGAGACTGTGGAACAGTGATGCCTTATGGACACTGTCAAAAGTTGGAGTTGATGAGGCAGGCAGGGCTGGCAAATGCCAGCCTTGGTAAAAAAAAAAAAAATTTTTGGACTTAACCCAGGCTTCATGGAGGCCCTGAAGGGTTTCAAATACATTCAAGAAGAAGTCTAGGTATTCTACCATTTGCAGACCAGAAGTAGTTTAACAAGTAATTGCCCGTAAAGGGGATCCTAGTTATTGTTTTCATTCATTATCAAATTCTGTTAAGAAACAAAACAAAACAGAAAGCCTCAAAAACCTGAAGTAATCACCTTTGTCAAGGAAGGGGTTAAGGCAGGTCTCTGTCGTATTGCACTCTCAGTTGTGCAGCACAATGGGAGAAACTCAGTCCTTTCCAGAAACAGCACTCTTCATTTGGAGCACTTTCCCAGTTTTCTCCTCTGTTTACAACCACCTCACTGGCTTCCCTGACCACAGGAATTTTCCCCATACCCTTTCAACATCGCACTTCATTAGTGAATGTTTCTAGCAGACATATGATGTTTAAAAATTCTTTACCTTTGATGTAATGTAAAATTATACTACCAGAGTTAATAAGTTTCTGGATTACACAAAATTGTACGTGTACCTTCGCTTTCAAAACAAAGATATAATCCTAAGGCAAATTTCTGTAAAAGTGAACTTAACTTTTCTATGTTATTTTTGATCATTTGAGCCACATTACCCAAGAAAAAAAAAGACAATATGAACTCATCCAAAAAATTATACAACTTGTACCAAAACAGCTCTTCAGCCTTGATGAGATGCACTCTATGTACCAGACACCAGAAAAAATAAATACCCATCTACTGACAAGCATGAAAGACCAGCCACTGCAAAAATACCCTTTACTATCTGATAGGCAGAGCATCTTGACCTGCTAAACAAAACACAGATCCATTTTTAATCTCTAAAGTGGCTCTTCACAAAGTGAGTTATTTCGTTAATACTAAGTTAAATTACTCTAAGTTAAATTAATTCTAAGTTAAAATGTCTTTTCATTGCACCTACCTTAGCAGTTCCACTCTTGAGATTTATATCCAATAAAAATGAGTACTTATGTCCACCAAAAGATATGGTCAAAATGATCACAGAAACTTTATTCATAATATTTGAAACCTAAAAACAACCCAAATGTCTATCAACAGAGGTGCTATGGACTGAATATTTGTGTCCTCCCAAAATTCCTATGTTGAAGCCCTAAACCCCAGTGTGATGACATTTGAAGGTGAGGTCTTCAGGAGGTAATTAGTTCATGTGGGTGGGGCCCTCATGAATTAGATTAGTGCCCTTATAAAAAAGAGTTGATCTCTCTCCAGAATGTGAGGACATAGGAAGGTGGCCATCTGTAAACCAGAAAGAGGGACCTCACCAGACACCTTATCTGCTAATACCATGATCTTGGGCTCCCCAGCTTCCAGAACCATGAGAAATAAATGTTTGTTGTTTAAGTAACCCAGGCTATGGATTTTTGTTACAGCAGCCTGAATTGACTAAGACAAGGGGAATGGATAAGTAATTGTGGTGAAACACACATGGGAATGGTACAGAGCAACAAAAAAGAACAAACACTATACACAAAACAGATGAATCTCACATCTTAAACAAAGGAAGCCCAAACCGCAGCAATTATCTTCTCAGATTTACATCCTAGATTAATGACAATAAAAACAAACAAATGGGACCTAATTAAATTTAAACACTTTTGCACAGCAAAGGAAACCATAAACAAAACATAAAGACAACCCACAGAATGGAAGAAAATATTTTGCAAATGAAGCGACTGACATGGGATTAATCTCCAAAATACACAAACACCTCCTGCAGCTCAAAATCAAAAAAATAACACCATCAAAAAATGTGCATAAGATCTAAATAGATACTTCTCCAAAGAGGACATACAGATGGCCAAAAAACACATGAAAGGATGTTCGACATCACTAATTATTAGAGAAATGCAAATCAAAACTACTATGATATATCACCTCACACCAGCCAGAATGGCCATCATCAAAACATCTACAAATAATAAATGCTGGAGAGGGTACATAGAAAAAGGAGCCCTCTTACACTGCTGGTGGGAATGTAAATTGGTGCAACCACCATGGAAAATGGTATGGAGGTTCCTCAAAAAACTAAAAATAGAACCAACATATGATCCAGTAATCCCACACCTAGGCATCTATCCAGAGAAAACCGTAATTCAAAAAGATACATGTACCCCAATGTTCATTACAGCACTATTTACAATAGCCAAGACATAGAAACAACCTAAATGTCCATTGACAGAAGCATAGTTAAAGATGGAATATTACTCAGCCATAACCAAGAATGAAATAATGCCATTTGTAGCAACATGGATCAACTTAGAAATTATCATACTAAGTGAAGCTAGACAGTGAAAAGAAATTATCATACTAAGTGAAGTTAGACAGTGAAAGACAAACACCATATGATATCACTTATATGTGGAATCTTAAAAAGGATCCAAATGAACTTATTTGAAGAAAAGAAACAGACTTATAGGCTTTGAAAAACTTAGGGTTACCAAAGGGGACAGGTAAGGGGGATGGAGTGGTAGTTGGGATTGGCATATGCACACTGAGGTATATGGAATGATTGGCCAACAGGAACCTTCTATATTGCACAGATTATCATAGAATATTGGGTAGAGTTCCCTATGTGGGAAAGGAGTCTGAAAGAGCAAGAGCATGCATGTACATGTCTGACTGAATCACTTTGCTGTACAGCAGAAATCATCACAACCTTGTAAATCAACTATACTTCAATAAAAGTTTTAAAAATGGAAAAAAAAATAAAAACAAAGGAAGCCAGATTCAAAACAGTGCTTACAGTACAATTCTATTTTATATAAAGCTTTGAAATCAGGAAAAACTTATCTGTGGTTCATTTTGGTTTTTGGCCATGCCCATGGCATGCAGAAGTTCTTGGGCTAAGGATTGAACCCACAGCACAGCAGTAACCAGAGCCACAATAATGACAATGCCAGGTCCTTAACCCATTGAGCCACCAGGGAACTCCAGGAAAAGCTTATCTATGATAATAGCAGTCAAACTAGTTGTTACCCTTGAGAGAAGGTGCTGACTGGGGGGTGGGGGAGGCAAGAGGGAACCTTCTGTAGAACCAGCAATGTTCTATGTTTTGATGTGGGTGGAGGTTACACATACATAAAATTTCATTGAGCTCCACATTTAAGGTTGGTGTACTTTATTGTCTGTAAGGAATACCTCAGTTCAAGAAAGAAGAAAAAGATAAGTTCCTATGGTCGATTTATTTCTGACACAGATGGGCAATGCAAATCAGAATTACTCTAACGGCAAAATATTTTGTTATCAGGAGTAGAGATATAGTTCTGAATTTATCCCTGTACACACAGACATCAAATTCAAGTGCAAGCCATTTGGGGCTTCAGACATTATTTATATATAATGCTAATTTATTGGATTTTTCAATGTGTAGCATTCCAAAATGCTATGTATTTTTACAGGCTCACTTTGATTTGAAGGTCACTTCAGAGAAATATGCTGAATTTGTTCCCCAAATCTTAATGAAAGAAAGTATAGTAGACTGAAGAGAACACTGGCCAATGAATTAACAGAGCTGGGTTCTATTTCTGTTTTTACCAGCCAAGTCATCTTGGGCCAGTCTTCACGCTAAGATTGCTTTTGCTCATCCATAAAATGGAGAAAATTACTTTGCTCCCTTTAGCGAGGATCAAAGGAGAGGCTGGGTGGGAAAGTGCTGTGTAAAATATAAAGAAGTGGTAATATCCCCAAAGCTGTGTTTAATTAGAACTTGTGCTTGGGTGTGGCCCATAGAAAATACATTAAAATTTCAAAGCTTGTCTTTCAGTTGCACATCATCTTATATTTCACCAGAGTCAGGATTAGCAAGTACACTCACAAATTCTAAGATCGCTGCAAAATTGAAACAATTCCATTATAATAAATACTGAAAACAGATATGTTCAGGGAAATACAGTTAATAACTGCTTTCCTTGTTTTTCTTCCTAATTATGACTTCTAGATGGACCTCTAGCTATGTAATAGGTATTACATTCAGTTCACATTTCTCCTTTTGAACTGTTTCTACATCACCCATGCTATGGACTCCCTCTCCCATTATGAACCTCACAATAACTGCCCCTGAAGGCTGCTTCCATTTCTACCCTCTGCCATCCACTGTGACCACTATAGCAAGATTTAGAAACACTCTTCACTCTCAAATTCTCACTGGAGCCCCAAATACTCCTTGTCAGAGAGCGCCAAACAAAAGCTCTTTTGTGTCACCTTTGGAAGATTGTTTCTCTGATAAGAGGAAGTCACATAGGCCAGACTAGCCTCAAAATGCTTCCTGTCACCAACTCTTCTTTCCAGTGGACCCAGGAGGAAACTCCCGATTGGAGAGCCATGCAGTGTGAGAGGAGCTTAATAGAAGGAAAAATTAGGGCTAAAACATTTCCTGTTTCTGGAGATTTTGTTCTTAGTCTCACAGCTAAGCTCCCCAAACTAAAACAAACCTGCAGGATAAATAAAACAGACTAGAGAGGGTGAATCCTGAGCCTCTCAATATCCTTGAGAAGTATTCTCTTTAGGTATTAAGTCCTAGGTAAAAAGTTTTTGTTGAACTTACTAAGCTAGGAGATGGAGACCAACAACAGAAAGAGCAGCCAACTCTCAAGGAAAGATACACACACACATATCATTATATATATACAACTTTGCAAAATAGAAGACACTTTGGCTAGGGACGTCAAGACCCAGGCAATGACCTGGCAATGATTTCCCTGGGTTTTGTTTTTAAGTATATCTCTCCTGAACCTGGTGATGGAGAAGCCAGCAACCCAGAAATGCCAGTGGAAGCAGACAAAAATGTCCCACCAAAAGCTCCAGCCAAAGAAATAGAAAAGAGGTAGCCTCGTATACTAGCAAGATGGAAAAATGCAAGACAAAACTGCCACATACTATCCAAGCACTAGAGAAAAAAGTGGCCTCACCCCACACCCATCAGCAAAGACCAAGTGGGGAGCCTAGACCTTTACCTTCATCTGGCTATAAAAAGTCACATACCCCCAACCTCCACTCCCTAAGATGGTCTCAGAAAAGGCTAAGCAGGGATGTGGGACATTCACCCCTTCCAGGCAATAATGAAGCCCCCAGAACATGATGAGAGAGGAGTACATATCCTTCTCTCTCTTTAAGCCCAGGTGGGGTCAGCAGAAGTCAAGTGGGGAGCCTGAAATTCCACCCTAGCCCAGTAACAATGAAGGACTCCTACCCCAGTATCAACGGATTGTGAATGGGAAACCTTGACTCCCACCCCCACCTGGCAGCAATGAAACCACGCTCCCATTCCCATACCAGAGCAGTCTCAGCTGAACCACTGAAAGAAAAGATTGGTATAAGATCAAGGTCTCATAACATAATACCCAGAATGTCCAAGGTACAATAGAAAATCACTCATCATACAAAGAACCAGGAACATCTCAAGTTAAGAAAAGACACTCAACAGAAACCAACAATGAGATAGCACATATATTGGAATTATTCAAGGTTTTTAGGCAGCCATCATAGAAATGCTTCAACAAGAGGGAAGGACAGGAATGGAATGTGGACCAGCATTCTGGCTTTTGGGAGGGTTGCCCAAGGGACTGGTATCTGTCTTAGCAGAAACGGGGTGCTGATAGGGAACTGGCATGCATTGGATGCCTAGTGGCCACTGAGAGTGGAATAGCTTGCTGCTGTAGAACCAGAGAACATCCATTGGCACAGAGAGACACCAGCGAGAGCAATGATTTACAAGCACCTGAAAGAGAAACTGGCAAACGCTTCTATTTGAAAAACTGCATGTATAAGACCAGAGAAGGCATGTTACCGAGTCTAAGCTTGTGCTCCTCGCTGCACCACAGGCCGATAGATCTGAGAGACGGGTTGTTGAGGCAAGAAATAGTGATTTTATTTGGAATGCAAGCAGACTGAGAAGACAGTGAACTCAGCCCAGCAAACCATCTTGCCTGAGTTAGAAGTCACGCTTCTTTTATATTAAAAATGGAGGGCGTAAAGTCAAACATTTCCTGTTTCCGGTCAGCCCTCAGGGGAGGTGTTAATTTCCTCCTCCCTTCAGTCATTCACAGGTGGATCTGGTCAAGCTGTTTCTTGTGAGCTAAACAAAGGTATTTTAGCTTAATGCTCATTACCTAGGAGGCAGGGTTCCCAGGGATGAGTCGTTCTGTATAATTTAATCCTATAGGCAACATTCCTTTAGTGATTAACTTGTCATACAATACAAAAGTTCTTCCCTATTACAATTCCCCATTGTCAACAGTCCATTCCACAATCTTGTGGGAAAAGGGTGAAGACCGCTCTATTTCCAGAGGTAGCAAATATTCCTTAGAATCTTTAGTCAGTCCTTTTTTTATCTACAACTATTTGAAACTGATGAAATCCCTTAGCACTCTGTTGTCTGATTTGTAAGTTAACTTGGGACTTTGGCTCCAGTTCCCAAAACATATATTTATGTGCTATTTATCTGGACAAAAAGTAAACACATTGATTGTACCTTCTGCAGCTACAGTTAGATAGGTAGACCTGTTGGCAACTGCTAGGTCTTTTAGAGCATTTATAGATTCCCACACCTAGACAGACACCTGGGATGGCCTACCATACATATTTCAAATGGGCTTAATTTAAGCTTGCCTCTGGGAGCCTCCAATCTGTCTGTAGCAGGGCAGCTGGCAAGACCTTATTGCAAGTTAAATTAGCATTCATTTTCTCGGGTTTTCCTGTTGATTGTAGTCTCCAGGAGGAGTGTCGTTCCAATGCCTTAATCCAAATCAGAAGATCATTTCCTTAAGGAGGGCTTTAACCAATTTTAAAAAGGAGGCTGATTTTTAAAACTAACAACTTAAAACTGCCACACACAAAACCAATGGTCCACAAAACATTTTCCTTTCCTTCCAAAGGTTTTATTATGCGTTGTTATCATTAGCCAGTCTTTTACTATTAAGCTTAAACGGCCATTTGAGACAAACAGTTCTGAGACTGTTCTTTCTACCCACTGATTAAGACTGGGGTAGCGGGTATTGGGGATAACATTCATTTAGCCTTCAGCGCTTTCTGGGCAGACTTGGTGACCTTGCCACCTCCAGCTGCCTTCTTGTCCACTGCTTTGATGACACCCACAGCAACCATCTGTCTCATGTCATGAACAGCAAAATGACCCAGAGGAGGATAGTCAGAGAAGCTCTCAACACACATGGGCTTGCCAGGAACCATATCAACAATGGAGGCATCACCCGATTTAAAAAAATTGGAGGCCGTCTTCCAGCTTTTTCCCAGAATGGTCACCAATCTTCTCTTTCCACCCAGCAAACTTGCAAGCAGTGGGGGCTGGATGACAATCCAGCACAGGTGCACCTCCAGCACCGAGTTGGCTGGGACGGTTCAAGATAATCACTTGGTTTGTGAAGCCAGCTGCTTCTTTGGGCGGGGGCTGGGGGGCATTTTTGCTGTTATTGGCCACATTGACACAACGAACATCTTTGACAGACATGTTCTTGACATTGAAGGCCACACTGTCCTCAGGAAGGGCTGTCCTCAAAGCTTCATGGTGCATTTCAATAGATGTTACTTCATGTGTAACATTAACTGGAGCAAAGATGAGCACCATGCCAAGTCTGAGAACACCAGTGTCCACTCGACCCATGGGGACAGTATCAATACCACCATTTTTTGCAGATGTCCTGGAGAGGCAGACACAAGGAAGACAGTGGCTGGTATTCTGACAAGTCAATCTGTGGAGGAAGTGGGTTCTCTTGCCTCAGAGGATTTTTTTGTTTTGTTTTTAGATTAGGTGTCCCAATGTCCCTTTTTAATGGGACTCATTTGCTATGTGTTTTTGGCCTTCACTGGGATGCCACTAACACACACGTCTGGTCTTACCTTTTTGTAAATCTCAGGGGAAAGAGCTCTGTCTCCCTTCCTGGGGCTTTCATGAGTGCAGTCAGTAGGTCTAAAGCATGTTCTGGTGAGAAAGTTCAGGGCGAGGTCTATCAGAAAGTTAATCAGCTCATTCCTCACTGTCAGTTTTACCCGGGGCTCTGTGGAGAATTAGGTGCTTCAAGTCCAAGGATCCCCTGGACCTCTTCACTCATCAGAGTTCCTCTCTTTCCATCATGTGAGAGGCTCTCATCTTTTATTGTTTTTCTTAAGTTTTAGCCTAGAGCAATCCATTTCCTTTCCACAATGGTGACGTACTGCCAAAAATTTTGCATCTTCTTTCTTCTGTTGTTCCCTGTTGGTTTTTTCTTTTTAGGGCCACAGGTGTGGCATGTGGAGGTTCCCAGGCTAGGGGTCGAATCAGAGCTACAGCTGCCAGCCTACACCACAGCCACAGCAACTCAGGACCCAAGCCGCGTCTACGACCTATACCATAGCTCACAGCACCGCCAGATCCCCAACCCACTGAGCAAGGCCAAGGATCAAACCTGCCCCCTCATGGTTACTTGTTGGGTTCATTACTGCTGAGCCACGACAGGAACTCCCTTAAAGCAACATCTACCAATGAGAAGGGTTCATTCCAAATGCACCATCTAATCTTTGCAACTTTCTCCTGATATATGAGATGCTTTGCCCACAAAAAGGTCAATTTCCCATTCTAATATTTTCAGGGGCCTCGGGACCTGCATTAGTATGACAGCTGTAGGCCTGATATATCCTTTCCAGAAATTCAGAGAGGTCTTGTTTTGCTAATTTCTTGAAACTCTTGCTTTGGTTCCTTTTCAAAGCCCTGCCAAGATGCACTAATAAGTAGTGCCCTAATGAAGGCATTCCTCCCTCATTGGGGGGCAGTGCCCCATTTCGGTACCGCTGTGGGTACTGCCGAGGGGCCTATAAAGGAGGGTTGTGCTCTTTCCAATTAAACAAGTCTGAGAAACCCAGCTGACTGGTCATAGGATTTTAGTCCCCTATAAGAAATCACAGCAATGGAAACTGCCCTGCCCTGAGCATGGCTCCTGGCTCAAATTAAGTGCCCTGTCAGGTCTTAGATGGCAATACCAGATCACTTCTTGCGCCCCAGAAAGTAACACAGGGTTTTCTAATGGATCCCTGGAAGGAGGGGAAGTCCTGTGTCCCAGCGTCAGGAATTGGGGCTGGATAGGAATGGAAGGGGGTGGAGGGGGTGGATGTATTGGTATAACGGCCAGAGCAGCTGGGACAGCTAACTCAGCTAGAGGACTTGAGGTTTGAAGCAACATGTCTCCTCACTCTCATTCCCTTCCTTTTCTTATTTTCCCTAAGGTAAGAGCACAAATGCTTGCACATGAAGGATTTCTTCCTGCTTCTTCACAAAATAGGTGTAGAATCATTCAAAAGTCACTGTAAAACCAAAAATAGCAATCCATCATCTCTCGTCATTAAAAAGGGTGTGTTTTTGCTTTGGCATCAACCAACCTGGACTATAATACTATTGAAAAGAAACTCGGTTACTGCTGTGACGTGCCACAATCCAAAACAATAACGAAAATTATGACTGATATCATTGACCAGGACATATCAGAATTTCAGGAGTTCCATATACTTGCTAGAAGGTGCAGATCAGAAACATTTACCCATATGATACAATCTAAGAAGTTCTATCACCACTTATTTGACAATGCTTCCCACATAGTTTAATGTACCAAATAAGCCTAAGTATTTTAATACTCCTCTGAGAAGGAGACAAAATAAATAATTTGAGGTGTTCCAGGAACCCCTTGGGGAAAAAAAAAAAAACAAACCTCAAAGTTAGCTAGAGGTCAAATGAACTTCACTTAGAACTTGGTCTTTGGGAATTTTGTCGAAAACATTGAAAAGATTTAACGAGGGATGATAAAAGATCTCAATGGCAAATATACATCCGTTAAAGACATTCACAATTGCCCAAAGCAGTTCAATGTTTGAAGAAAACTTTGTCCTCTTAGAGGACCAAATTCAGGTTTTCTACCACTTTATCATTAAAATTCATTTTCTTTATTAAGTTCCATCTTATCTTAGCCAATCCTGACCATGCCCAAAATTCTTTCAGTGTTCCTCCTCCACACATCTTCCACAATTTTCTGTATCCATATTCATCTGTCCCTCACTTTTCCATTCAGAAACAACCGGCTCTAGGACAAAACCACCTTTATCCCTTTGACAAAATGCAATTTCATTCCTCATGCCTTCTTTGCTGAAAACATCCTACATCTTTGCATAGTGAAATGTTTCCCTTATAATTCTTAACCTAAGAACTTGAATCTCTAGTGAAAACCAACAAGTAATTCTAAACTGTCATACCAGCATTTTCTGATTGAAAACTTTTGCTTTAGTCTTATTCTCCCAAGAAGGCAAAGGTAGGTAAACTTAGACCTGCCCAGCAATTAATGTTCTAATATTTATCCTATTTGAAATGATGCAGATGGTCAATGAATTCTCTTCATTTTAACTTTTAGTTTCAAGTTACGAAAACCTAGAGATACTACTTTTAGGCAGACATTCCCAAAACATTATTATTCTTATATAGTTTACCTAAAACTCTTGCCTAGAGGTAAATGCCTCTATTTTATTTAGTTAAAAGCTTCATCATATTGTTATTCTCTTGCTGGCAAACTTTGCAACAGGAACAATAAGGTCTTATTTGATTTCTAGTAAACCTAGGTACAAAAAAGTGCTTAATGTTGATGACTCTAAAGACATGTCTGTATTACTCAAACACGTTTAAGCTAACTTTAATACCAGATATTAATTCAATACTGAATAGTTCCTAGATCGTGTGAACTTGAAATTCATTCTGGCTAGTTTCTTTTATTTTTGAGTGTTTATATAAACACTTAATTTCCTTTAAGAGCTCCTTTACTAATTAATTTTGGCAATGCCACATACCTACAATACATGCACAACACACAGGGACCTCATAGTTCCCATCCAAAAATTTCAGCCATGAATCAAGTAAAACAATGTAAAGCCTACAAGTTACAAAAGGGATTGAATTCAAATTGGGTTTCAGGCAGAGAACAAATCAAGCCCATCTGTTCAGATGGCTAAACCCATTTTACTAATATTTATGGAAAATATTTCTATTTGTAGCTTTCAGTGATTTTAGGAATCAAGTGACACCTTTCTCTTCCTCCTGGGAATGTCCACTATCAGACAAGGACAGACAGGTTTTTTTTCTGTTCCCTTTTTCCATTTGACATCAGTAGAAGTTTAACCATCACAAAACTGATTTGGCTGTAAATGTAGGAATACCAAACAAAATGAAAAATCCAAAGGACAAACAAAATTCTAAATAAACCCTCAAATTTGGCCTTGGGGTTTTACATATACCAACAACACAGGACAGCATAAATGACATAATGAATACAACAGGGATAGCAGTACATGGTGCTCAGGGCCCCAAGATACCCTGCCTAAACTCCTTGTGCAGATCCTAACAGCTATTGTGGCCACACTTTATTACAATAAAATACCATCTTCCTCTCACCTATGGGTTCATAACTGTAATCAGATCACTTATCCAAAATGCGCCTCAGGGGACTTTTTTAGGGATAGTTGAAACATTGCCATTTTTAAAGACAGAAATCCAAGACAAATAAAACACACACTGCACACACAAATGCTAGAATCCAAAGAAACAAACAAACCAGGTAAAAATCCAACAACTCCTTCCTCTCTCCAACAGGATATCCTACTCAAACACAAAACATATTGGCTTATTCCAGAGAAAAAGCGCCAAATGGAGAGTAAATAAAGTTCCCAGCTATACACACTGGAGCAACCAACCCTACCGTATGAAGCCTGTCGACTCTCAAATGTCGATTCCTTGGTCCAACTGCCAAGTGCTGGGGCAGCTGGTGCCAGTCAGGGGAATTTTGAAGGGAAGGTCCTCAGGACAAGTGGTCCTGGCAGCTGCTAGGGCCCTACCCGAAACTTCCCCAGCCAGGGCCAACCAGCCATGACTGGCAAGGCTCCTGGATGACTATGCCAAAAATTTGTTACCGAGTCCAAGCTTATACTGCTTGCCATGTGATAGGTCAATAAATCAAGAGACAAGTTGTTGGGGCAAGGAATAGCAACCTTATTTAGAAAACCAGCAAGCTGGGAAGATGGTGGACTCATATCCCAAAGAACCATCTTGCTCGAGCTAGAATTCAGGCTTCTTTTATGCTAAAAGAGGCAGGCATAAAGAAAAACATTTCCTGTTTCCGGTCAGCCTTCAGAGGAGGACGTGTTAATTTCTTCCTCCCTGCAGTCATGTACAGGTGGGTTTCTTGTGAGCCAAACAAAGGTATTTTATCTTAATGCTCATTGCCTGGGAGGCACAGTTCCCAGAGATAGGCTGTTATGTATAATTTAAGCTTATAGGCAACATCCCTTTAGTGATTAACTTGTAAAAGAATACAAAATTTCTTCCCTATTAAAGACAAAGCCCCCTTAAAAAAGGTTTCAGAAACCCCAGACTCTCTAGCCATGCTGATTGGTGGAGGTCTTTCACTGTACCATGCCAGTACATAAAAAATGGGAGAAGTAGCTGTTTTCTCAAATATGCAGAGCCCAAACACAAAGTTACATGACACACAAAGGACCAGGCAAACATTGCCAAAAAGGAAAAAAGAAACTCCAGAAACTGACGCTAATGAAAGAAAGATATATAAACTACCTGACAAAGAATTCAAAATAACCATCAGGGATGATCTATGAGCTCAAGAAAATGCTATATGAACAAAATAAGAAGACCAACAAAGGGACAGAAAACATTTTTAAGAGCACCAAACATAAAATTGTAGTTGAGGACTATAATTAAAAAATTCACTAGAAAGGTTCAACAGCAGGCTTGAATATGCAGATTAAACAGTAACTCAAAAACAGGTAATTTGAAATTATCCGGTCAATGGAACAAAAAGAAAAAAGAATGAAAAAGAGTGAGGAAAGTCTAAGAGACTTATAGGATATGATTAAATGGACCAATAAAAAGCATTCTGTGAGTCCCAGAAGGAGAGAGAAAGGAGCAGGCAATTTATTTGAAGAAATAATGGCTGAAAACTTTCCAAATCTGGGGAAGAAAACAGACACACAGATTCAGAAGCCCAGTGGACTCCAATGAGACCCCAAAGAAACTGACATTAAGAAATGTCATAATAAAACTGTCAAAATTTAAAGACAAAGAGGAGTTCCCGTAGTGGCACAGTGGTTAACGAATCTGACTAGGAACCATGAGGGTGCGGGTTCGGTCCCTGCGCTTGCTCAGTGGGTTAAGGATCTGGCATTGCCACGGGCTGTGGTGTAGGTCGCAGACGCAGCTTGGATCCCGTGCTGCTGTGGCTCTGGCGTAGGCCGGTGGCTACAGCTCCGATTCGACCCCTAGCCTGGGAACCTCCATATGCCGTGGGAGTGGCCCAAGCAATAGCAAAAAGACAAATATATATATATATACATATATATATATATATATGTATATATATATATATATAAAGACAAAGAGAATTTTGAAAGCAGCAAGAGAAAAGCAACTCCTCATAACAAGGGAACTCCATAAGACTATCAGCAGGTTTCTCAGCAGAAACCTTACAAGCCAGAAGGGAATGGGATGATACATTCCAAATGCTGAAAAAAAAAATTTCTGGAGTTCTTATTGTGGCCCAGTGGTAATGAACCTGACAAGTATCCATGAGGATGCAAATTTGATCCCTGGCCTTGCTAAGTAGGTTAAGGAACTGGCATTGCCTCGAGCTGTGGTGTAGGATACAGATGTGGCTTGGATCCTGAGTTGCTGTGGCTGTGGTGTAGGCTGGCAGCTACAGCTCCAATTTAACCCCTATCTGGGAACCTCCATATGCCATGGGTGTGGCCCTAAAAACAGCAAGAAAAAAAAATGCCAACCAAGAATACTATATCCAGGAAAACTGTTTTTTAAAAATGATGGAGAAGTAGACATTCCCAGATAAACAAAAGCTGAGGCTGTTTATTGCTACCAGATCTGACCTACCAGAAATTTTAAAAAGAGTCCTTCAAGTTGGAACAAAAAGACTCTAAACAGGAGGAGGCCTAGGATCTGGGCTGACAGAGAGCAAAGGTGAACTGTGGAGAACATGTGGACCTGCAGAGACCATGAGGACCTGCCCTTCCAGTGATGCCCCCTCCCACCTGGCCCCCCTGGAGGGTGCACTGAGGGGAGAGGAGAGTATGCCATGGAGAACCCTACCTCAGCTTCAGGCCAACTTTAAGATGTCAACAACTGGCTCCTCACCTTCGGATTCCAACTTCATGATGTGATTCCTGGCTATCCCAAGCCAGACATGGATGCCATGGAACCACCCTATGAGCTCATCCACACACAGATGAAAACTCAGGAATGGGACAATAGCAAGATAATTCATGCACATGACTGCTCACCTATCAAGACATCCAGATATTACAGAATCTATCCTTGGGATACAGTGTGAAGTGCAGAAGCAGCTCAAGGCTTTCATCACCCTGGAACATTTTGCCAGCTCTGTGGCCCCACAATCAGCAGCTGCCAGCAGGACCCAGAGACAAAGAAGTTTGAATCAAGTGGCTCAGTCTTTGGCAAGGGGGTCAAGTTTGCCCTGAAGGATGGCTGAGTTACCACAGACATCATCAGTGTGGCCAGTGAGGATGGGTGGAGCATTGCTGGCATCTTGAACAGTGCCCACTACCCAGAGAACATGCACTTCACCATTGACAGAGTGGAGACCACTGCTTTGTGAAACCAGGGCCCTCAGAAGGTGATCTGGCCATTCTGGGGCTCAGCAGGGGGCAGTGAACCCTGGAGAATGGAGTCAAGGTCCCTGAGTTCCAGATCAACATGATTGTCCATGACAGAACTAGACACTACACAGATATCCAGCTCTAGTATGGGGTGTTATGCTTGAACACCTGCTATAGGAGCACACTGGACTAGGAGAAGGTGCTAGTGCCAGAGCTGGCCCAGCAGAGACCCATGCACCAGGCCTGGGCCTAGGAGCATCAGTGACTTTGTGAAGATTAGGAAGGCCTGTAGTCCTAGAAAGAGAGCGAGAAGCAGCAGGTACTGAACACAGGGCAGGATCAAGGCTATGATGGCTTCTTCATGATATCCATCGAGCAGTACCTGGAACTGTCACACAGTGCCAACAATATCTACTTCATGAGACAGAGTAAGATGGGCCAAAAGTGACTGAGAGGACCATGGCCTGGACGTCTTGCCAAAGACAACTATTCTTTTGTGGTTGCACACCTGACTGTGCTGTACTTTAAAATATATATATCTTTTTCTCTTTTAACAAGTGCAGAAAACAAACAAAAAAAAAACACTGGTTGCATTGTAATGCATGAACATTCTTTTTTTTTTTGAGAAAAGGAAAACACAAATTTGGCCTTCATACATATTTTGCAAAGAACAGAAAGTGGTTTTTTCTGTAGTGTGATTTCAATGAAAACTTTATTGTCTTTCTCTTAAAAAAAGACTCTAAACAGAAACATGAAAGCATATGAAAGTATAAAGCCCATTTTTAAAAGTAAATATATAGACAAATACAGAACACTGAGTACTTTAATAGGGTTGTTTTAATACTGTCACGAGGTTAAAAGACAAAAGTATAAAAAATGGCTATAACTATAAAAATATGTTAATGGTACATAATATTAAAATATGTTATTTGTTTTTTTTAATTTATTTATTAGGGCTGCACCCACAGCATATGGAGGTTCCCAGGCTGGGGGTCTAATCGGAGCTACAGCTGCCAGCCTACACCTCAGACACAACAACGCAGGATCTGAGCCATGTCTGTGACCTACACCACAGCTCACTGCAACAGTGGATCCTTAACCCACTGAGCGAGGCCAGGGATCAAACCCGCAATCTCATGGTTCCTAGTTGGATTTGTTTCTGTTGCACCCCGACAGGAACTCCAAAAAGATGTTATTTGTAACACTGATAGCATAAGGTGTGGAAGGGGTTTGAAAAAGTGTAGAATATTTTTATGGGATTGAAGTTGTTATCATTTAAATAAATGATTGTAACTATAATGTTTTACATAAGCCCCAGTGTAACCACAAGGAAAATACCCATAGAATACATGAAAGAAAATGAGAAAGGAATCAAAGCATGTCACTTAAAAAATCAATGAAAGAAGGAAGGGCAGCCAAGGATAAAAAGAGAAACAAAAAAAAAGTACAAGATGGTTAGAAAATAATTAATAAAATGGCAATTGTAGGTCCTTCCCTATAAATAATTACTTTAAATAAAAATGAATTAAATTCCCTGTTCAGAAGACATAGAGTAGCTAATGGATAAAGAAACAAAATCCAACTATATGCTGTCTATAGAGACTCACTGTAGATTCAAGGACACACATAAGCTGAATATGAAAGGATGAGAAAAGATATTCCATGCAAAATGTAAACAAAAGAGGATAGGTGTGGCTATGCTTATATCAGACAAAATAGACTAAAAAAACTCTCAAGGAGTTCCCGTCGTGGCGCAGTGGTTAACGAATCTGACTAGAAACCATGAGGTTGCGGGTTCAGTCCCTGCCCTTGCTTAGTGGGTTAACGATCCGGCGTTGCCGTGAGCTGTGGTATAGGTTGCAGACGCGGCTCGAATCCTGTGTTGCTGTGGCAGTGGTGTAGGCCGGTGGCTACAGCTCTGATTCGACCCCTAGCCTGGGAACCTCCATATGCCGCGGGAGCGGCCCAAGAAATAGCAAAAAGACAAAAAAAAAAAAAAAAACTGTCAAAAAAGACAAAGAAAGACATTATATAATGATAAAAAGTCAGTTCACCAGTAAGTTATAATAGTTATAAACATAAAGCATGCAACATTGGAGGACTCAAACATATGAAGCAAACATTGACAAAACTGAAAGGAGATAGACACAGCAACATAATTATAGTTAGGCATTTCAACACATCACTCTCAATAAGGAATAGAACATTCAGACATAACATCAATAAGAACACAAAAGACTTGGACAATATTATATAAGCCTAACATATACAGAGTATTCCTCCCAATAGCAGCTAAATGCACATTCTGTCAAGTGTACACAGAACGCTGTCCAGGAAAGACCATGTTAGGTAACAAAAGAAGTCTTAACAAGTTTTAAAAAATTGAGATCATACCAACTATATTTTCCAACCACAATGAAATGAAAATGGAAACTAATGGCAGGAGGAAAACTGGAAAATTCACAAATATGTGGAAATTCAAAAACACACTCTTGAACAACCAGTGAGTCACTGAAGGAATCAAAAGGGAAATTAGAAAATACCTTGAGATAAATGAAAATGAAAGCACAACATACTATAACTTACGGAATAAGGCAATAGCAATACTAAGAAGGAAGTTTATGGTGATAAATGCCCACATTAAAAGAGAAGAAAGTTTTCAAATGAATATCTCACATTATACCTTAAGGAAATAGAAAAAGAAAAACATATTAAGTCCAAAGTTAGGAGAGGGAAGTAATTACAAACAAAATAGAGAATAGGAAAGAAAACAATGATACTAAGTGTTGTTTCTTTTTAAAAAGACCATCAAAATTAACAGTCCTTGGGACTTCCTGCTGTGGTGCAGTGGGTTAAGAATCTGCCTGCAGCAGACTCAGCCACTGTGGAGGCTCAGGTTCAATCCCCATCCCAGTGCAGCAGGTTAAAGGATCCAGTATTGCCACAGCTGTGGCATAGGTCATGGCTTGACTCAGATTCAATCCTTGGCCTGGGAAATTCCATATGCCACGGATTGTGGCCATAAAAAGCAACACACACACACACACAAACAAACCCTTTAACTACATTAGTCTAAAAGAAGATTCAGATAAAATCAAAAATGAAAGCAGAGATACAATGGATGCCGTAGAAATTTAAAGGATTATAAGAGATGACTATGAACAATTATACACCAACAAATTAGATAACCTAGAGGAAATGGATAAATTCCTACAAACATACAACTCATCGAGATCAAATCATGAAGAAACAGAAAATCTTAATAGAACTATAACTAGCAAGGAGATTGACTCAGTAATCAAAAACCTTCCAACAAATAAAAAGCCCTGGACCAGATGGATTCACTGGTGAATTCTATAAAACTTGAAAGAAAAATTAACTTCTTTTGAAGAATTAACTTTAAATTCATATCTAGAATTAACTTTATTCTTAAAAAAAGTTTCAAAAGCCAATCATTCTCAAACTCTTTCAAAAAGCTGAAAAGGAGGGAGCCCTTCCCAACTTATTTTGTGAGATCAGCACTATCCTGATGTAAAAACCAGAAAAGAGACATTACAAGAAAAGAAAACTATGGGCCAATATTCCTGATGAATACAGATACAAACATTTTCAACAAAACGCTAGCAAACCATATTTAACAGCAATTAAAAAAATATACACCATGACCAAGTGTAATTTATCCCTAGAATACAAGGATACCTCAACATACGCAAATCAATCAATGTTATACACCATATTAGTAGAATGAAGAGAGGGAAAAAAAATCACATGATCATCTCAATAGATGTAGGAAAAGCATTTGATAAAATTCAATACATTTTCATAATGAAAAGTTGAATATTCCACAATCAACAAACTAGGGAAAAAAGGAAATTACTTTAACATCATAAAGGCCATATATAAATAAGTCCATAACTAAAATGGTGGGAAACTGAAAGATTTCCTTGTTCATGAGCAAGACAAAGATGCCACTGTCATCATATCTATTCAACATAGTAATGGAAGTTCTAGCCAGAGTAATTAGGCAAGAAAAAGAAATAAAAGGCATTCAATTAGAAAGGAAAAAGTAAAATTAGCTCTGTTTATATATGACATGAACCTATATGTAGAAAAACCTAAATATTCTACAAAAAATTTTTAAAACTAGCAAATTAATTCAGCATATAATCTAATTATTAAGTCTTTACAAGATACAAAACCAACATATAAAAATCAGTTATATTTCTATATGCTAACAGTGAATTATCTGAAAAGGAAATTTAGAAACCAATTTCATTTAAAATAGCATTAAAAAGAATAAACTACCTAGGAATAAGCTTAACCAAAAAAGGCAAAACTCATGTATACTGAAAATTACAAAACATTGCTGAAAGGAATTTAAAGGTACAAATAAATGGAAAGACATTCCATGTTAATCAACTGGAAGACAATATTGCTCAAATGCCCACATTATAGAAATCAATCCATATATTCAATGTAATTCCTATTAAAATCCCAACAGCATTTTTTATAGAAATAGAAAAAAAAAACCAAAAATTTATGTGGAACCACAAAAGAATCCAAATAGCTAAAATAATCTTGAGAAAGAACAAAGCTGGAGACCTCACACTGTCTACATTCAAAACATATTATAAAGTTACAGTAATCAAAACAGAATGGCACTGGCATAAAGACAAATGGAACAGAACAGTGCCCAGAAATAAACCCACCCAAATATGGTCAAATGATCTTTGACAAGGGTGCAAAGACTACACAATGGGAAAAGGATGATCACTTTAATGAAAGCTGTAGGGAAAACTGGATATCCACATGCAAAAGAATGAAACTAGACCCTTATCTCAGACCACATACACAAAAATCAACCCAAAATTTAAAGACTTTGACATAAGACCTAAAACTATAAAACACCTAGGAGAAAACCTAGAGAAAACACTTCAAGACATTGGTCATGGCAATGACTTCTAGGATATGACACTAAGAGCACAGGCAACCAAAACAAAAAAAGACAGGTGAAACTATATCAAACTAAAAACGTTCTGCACAGCAAAGGAAACAATCAACAGAATTAAAAGGCAACCTACATTATAGGAGGAACTATCTACAAATCATATGTCTGATAAGGGGTTAATATACAAAATATATAAGGCATTCCTACAACTCAATAGCTAATAATAATAATAATAATAATAATAATAATAATAATAATAATAACCTTATTTAAAAATGGTCACAAAGGACTTAAAGACATCTCTCTAAAGAATACATCCAAATGGCCATCGGGTATGTGAAAAACATGCTATCACTAATCATCAGCAAACTGAAAATTAAAACCTTAATTAAACATTGTCTCACTCCTGTTAGGATAGCTATTTTTTAAAGAAAGACAACAAGTGTCAGCAAGGATATAGAGAAATGGAACCCTTCTACAATGGTGGTGGGAATGTAAAATGATGTCACTGTGGTGGAAAATAGTATAGAGACCCCTGAAAAAGATTAAAAATAGAACCACTATATGATCCAGCAATACCATGTCTGGGTATTTACATAAAAGAATTGAAATCAGGATTGTAAAGAGATATTTGCACTCCCATGTTCACTGCAGCATTATTCACAACAGCAAAAAAAGAGAAATAACCTAAATATCCATCAATGGAAAACGTGGTATATGTGGTATATACATACAAAAGAATATTAGTCTGCCATAAAAAAGGAAAGCCTGTCATATGTTCCATGAATGGAACTTGAGGACATTGTGCTAAGTGAAATAAGCCAATAAGCCAATCACAGTAGATCAAATACTGCATCATTCCACTTAAAAGAGGAGGGAGGGAGTTCTTGTCTGGCTAAGAGGTAACAAACCTGACTGTATCCATGAAGATATAGGTTTGATCCCTGGCCCCTCTCAGTGGGTTAAGGATCCAGCATTGCTATGAGCTGCAGTGTAGGTCTCAGATGCAGCTTGGATCTAGCATTGCTGTGCCTGTAGTGCAGCTGCAGCTCCAATTCGACCCCAGACCTGGGAACTTCTGTATGTCATGGGTGTGGCCCTAAAAATAAAAATACAATAGTCAAACTCAGAGTTCCTGAGTTTGATGCAGGGGATCAGCGGCGTCTCTGCAGCACCAGAATGGGGGTTTGATCCCTGGCACAGCACAGTGGGTTAAGGATCTGATGTTGCCACAGCTACAGCTTAGGTCACAATTCAGCTTGGATCCAATCCATGGCCCAGGAACTCCATACACCATGGGGCGGCCAAAGAAAAAAGAAAGAAAGTGGTCAAACTCATAGATAATGAAGATAGAATGGTGGTTGCCAGGGACTAGGGGGAGGGGGAAATGGGGAACTGCTATTCAATGGGTAGAGAGTTTCAATTATGCAAGATGAAAACAACATTATGCCTATAGTTATCAATACTGTAACATACACTTAAAATTTTAAGAGGATAGATCTTATGTATTTTACAATATGTGATATGTAGCTAATTCACTGCTGAGTGGGAAATTTATGCTTATCTTACGACAAAGGAAAAGTCTCAAATTGAAAATTGAATAATTTTTTGGAGTTCCCGTCATGGCTCAGCAATTAACAAACCTGACTAGCATCCATTAGGACATGGGTTCAATGCCTGGCCTCGCTCAGTGGGTTAAGGATCTGGCATTGCTGTGAGCTGTGGTGTAGATGCAGCTCAGATCCAGTGTTGCTGTGGCTGTGGCATAGGCTGGCGGCTTCAGCTCCAATTTGACCCCTAGCCTGGGAACCTCCACATGCCGCAGATGCAGCCCTAAAAAACCAAAAAAGAAAAAAAATCAAATTTTTCACCTTAAAAAAAAAGTAGAAAAAGAAGAGTACAATAAACTCAAAGCAAGAAGAAGGAAGAAAATAATCAACTTAAGAGCAAAAATCAATGAGATTAAAAACCAAAAATTAACAGAGAAAAATCAATGACATGGAGCTGGTTCTTGAAAAGATCAATAAAATAGACAAACCTCTCGCAAGACTAACAAAAAAAGAGAGAGAACACAAATTATTAATATCAGAATGAGACAGGGAAACACCAAAAGGATAGAGGGAATACTACAAACAAATCTACATACAGATATTTTACAATTTTGATAAACTGGACCAATTCCTTAAAAAATGTAAACACCCAGAGTTCCTGTTGTGGCGCAATGGAAATGAATCCTACTAGTATCCATGAGGATGCAGGTTCGATCCCTGGCCTTGCTCAATGGGTTAAGGATCCAGCACTGCTGTGAGCTTTGGTGTAGGTCGCAGACACAGCTCGGATCCTGCATTGCCATGACTGTGGGGTAGGCCACCAGCTACAGCTCTGATTCGACCCCTAGCCTGGGAACCTCCATATGCTGCGGGTGCGACCCTAAAAAGACAAAAGACAAAAAAAAAAAAAAAAAAAAAAAGAGAGAGAGAGAGAGAGAGAGAAGTTTTAAATGGAGAAGATTTGTATAGGCTGGTGACATACAATACCAAGGACGTTTTTATCTATAGGATCAAAACGTGCTTAAGAAAATAGTAGAGCCACAGATTAAAATGTCTCATCTTTTTTTTTTTTTTTGTCTTTTTGTCTTTTGTTGTTGTTGTTGTTGTTGCTATTTCTTGGGCCGCTCCCGCGGCATATGGAGGTTCCCAGGCTAGGGGTTGAATCGGAGCTGTAGCCACCAGCCTACGCCAAAGCCACAGCAAAGCGGGATCCAAGCCGCGTCTGCAACCTACACCACAGCTCACGGCAACGCCGGATCGTTAACCCGCTGAGCAAGGGCAGGGACCGAACCCGCAACCTCATGGTTCCTAGTCGGATTCGTTAACCACTGCACCACGACGGGAACTCCAAAATGTCTCATCTTAAACCAGGCAACTGGCTACTGTGAATCGATTGCAACTAGCCGCATAAACAAACTGCATCTGGCAAAATGACAAACTCAGTTTTGAAGGGTCTTCAGGCCAGTTGTTCAAAATCTAGTTAAGTGGTGGGAAGAGGGAGACGTTTCATTCTGGATAAGCCAGAACCTATTCCTGTGACTGTCATACAGTTCATTGATTTGCACATACCCTATGTTGGGTGTCCTCAAGTTTGTTCTACTATAGAAGATATTCATTTCCAGCTGTGCTGTGGAAAGAATATTTGCAATAGGTAAAATACTTAGTGATAATTAGAAAGGGGCGAGTGGGCGAAACTGCCTCCCTCTGCATTGTCCAAAATGATTACCCCTAGCCCCATGAAGCTATTTAAATTAAAAATAATTTAAATTAAATTTAAAATCTAGTTCCTAGTCACATTTCAAGTGCCTAAGCCAGCGGCTAGAGGCTACCATACCAGCACAGCACATCGAACTCTTCCATCATCATAAAATGTTTTATTGGACAGCATTGCTGTAGAGCCTGAAAAACATGTCACTTCCCCCACAATCATAGGCAGAGTTACAGTCCAAAGAGCTCTGACAGGAATTAGTATTGCATTATCTGAGGTTTGCATTTACACATAATTTCATCTTGAGCAGTTTGTTGCAGTGGTTAAATGCTAGAGCTTTGGGGTAGAATAGCATTGGATTTCGGTCTTAGCTCCTACTATTGCCAAACTGTGCGACCTCAGGCATGCTGCTCTGCTTCTCCATGCCCGAGTTCTCATCTTTTCAAAGGTGAGGGCTGGGGAAGAATGGTACCTAACTCCTAGGGTTCTTCTGAAGGATTAAATGAGATAACCTCAATACCTACCACATGTGATCTATAAATGTTAGTTGTTCTTAAAGTCCAGAAGATGAACCGGGCATGTTCCAGGACCTAGACTCTAGATGACCAGTAGAAAAGGGAACATTCACTCGTAGGAGCAGCAAGGGAGTCAGTTCCTAACAGGGGCCCCCTTTGACTCTTGATAGATAAACAGTAACCACATTGTTCCTCCATACTTGGGGACAGTGACAAAAGAGGAGAAATCCTTAGAGATCTATTTGTCTTGCAGCTTTCCGTAAGACAAAGAATACCTTACCCTGGGCCTTAAGGAACTCAGAATTGAAAGGTAACCACCCTGTTACATCAAATAAAACAAAAGCACAACACACCGTCTATAAAACAAGATTACTCAAATAAGCCTCACACCAGGAGAGGCACTTGGAGTTGTTTTTCCAGCTGTTTCCAGCAATCAAATCCGATTTCCTGATGTACTATTAAAGGGAAAATATCACTATTCCCAGTTCTTTATGAATACCATACAACAGGCCTGCTGTACCTCTGTAGTCAACTGAATAAGTATTTATTGAACACCTACTACATGCGAGACACTTTCATTATACACTAGCCATCGGCAAACTACATCTAGGAGGCCAAATCAAGTCCGCTGTGAGTTTTTTATGTAGTAAGAAAGGTAAGAATAATTGCCATGCTGTACAGTAGAAAAAAAATTAAATTGGGGAAATAATTTTAAAATTTTTTTTTAATTTACATTTTTTTGGCCACACCCATGGCATGTGGAAGTTCCTGGGCCACGTATCGAACCCATGCCATAGCAGCAACCCGAGTTGCTGCAGTGACAACAATAGATCCTTAACTTGTTGAGCCACAAAAGCACACCAATTTTTACATTTTTAAACTAGTAGAAGAACTACCTTCAACCACAATTACCAAACAGTGACTGGGCCTGGAAAATCGCTTTTGCTCCAGATGTGATAATGTTTCTTAATTAACGCAACATAAAATTACAAGGCAAAACAGCACTTATATGTGAAACATACTGTAGGGAAGTCATTTCAACAACACTCTTTGAATCACAAGTAATGTCAACGTGCCTTATACATGTCCCATGCTGTCATAAGTCAAAACAACAAAATCTCAATGAGATACCACCTCGCACCCACTAGAATGGCTATAATAAAAAAGATAGACATTAATACATATTGATAAAGATGTGGAGAAATTCTAACCCTCATACGTTGCTGGTGGGAGGGGAGAATGGTGCAACTGCTTTGGTAGAGTCTGGCACTTCCTCACAAAGTTAAACATGGAGTTACCATATAGCCCAGCAATTCCACTCCTAGATATGAACCAAGAGAAATGAAAACACATGTCTTCACAGAAACATGTACATAAATGTTTACAGCAGCATTATTCATAATAATCAAAAGGTAGAACTTACCAACTGATGTATGGATACGTGAAATATAGTGTAGCCATAAAATAGAATATTATTCAGCCATTAAAATGAATGAAGTATTGGCATACACTAAAATTTGGATAAACTTCAAAAACCTTATGCTAAGTGAAAGAAGCCAGACACAAAAGATCACATATTATATCACCCTGTTTATATGAAAGCCCCAAAAATGAAAAGTCACAGAGACACAAAATAGATTAGTGGTTGCCTTAGGTCTGAGAGTAGAAAAGGGTAGTGAGCAAAAATGGGCAAGAAGTTTCTTTCTGGGATAATAGAAATGTTCCAAATAAGACTGTGGTGAAGGTAACACAACTCTAATATACTAATAAATGTTAAACTATACAGTTTTTTAAAGTGTACAACACCAAAAAACATGATCCACAGAAGAAAAAAATGTTAAGTTAGATCTCATCAAATTTTAGAACTTTTGGATTTCTGCTTGTGGCTCAGTGGTAACGAACCCAACTAGCATCCATGAGGATGCAGGTTCGATCCCTGGCCTTGCTCAGTGGGTTAAGGATCTGGCATTGCTGTGAGTTGTGATGTAGGTCACAGATGCAGCTCAGATCCCACGTTGCTGTGGCTGTGGTTTAGGCCAGCAACTACAGCTCCGATTCGATCCCTAGACTGAAAACTTACATATGCCACACCTGTAGCCCTAAAAAGACAAAAAAAAATTTTTTTAACTTTTGCACTTCAAAAGACACCATTAAGAAAATGAAAAGTTTGGAGTTCCCATTGTGGCTCAGCAGAAAGAACCTGACTAGTATCCATGAGGATGTGGGTTTGATCCCTGGCTTCACTCAGTGGGTTAAGGATCCTGTGTTGCCGTGAACTGTGGTGTAGGTCGCAGATGTGGCTCAGATCTGGCATTACTGTGGCTGTGTCATAGGCTGGCAGTTGCAGCTCCAATTCAACCCCTAGCCTAGGACCTTCCATGTGCCACAGGTGTGGCCCTAAAAAAGACAAAAAAAAAAGAAAAGAAAAGAAAGAAGGAAAATGAAAAGTCAAACAACAGACTGTGAGAAAATATCCACATATCCAGAATATGTAAATAATTCTTACAACTAAACAAAAAGACAATAACTCAATTTTAAAATGGAAAAGATAGGAATTCCCATTGTGGCTCAGTGGGTTAAGAACCCCACTGGTATCCACGAGGATGTGGGTTCCATCCCTGGCCTTGCTCAGTGGGTTAAGGATCCAGCGTTGCTGTGTGCTACGGTGTAGGTCGCAGACGCAGCTCAGGTCCAGAGTTGCTGTGGCTGTGGCGTAGCCAACAGCTGCAGCTCCAATTCAACTCCTAGACTGGGAACTTCCATATGCACAGGTATGGCCCTAAAAAGACAATATATATATATATATATATATATATATAATATACATAATATATTATATATAATATACACAATATATTATATATAATATACATAATATATATAATATATTATATATAATATATTGTATATACATAATATATTATATATATAATATACATAATATAAAATGGAAAAGCTGCATGAGTGGCTAATAAGTGAATGAAAAGATGCTCATCATCATTAGTCATTAAGGACATGCAAATTATAACCACAATGAGATACCATTTCACATCCATTCAGAATGACTACAACAAAAAGTCAGACAATAACAAATGTTGGTGAGGAAATAGAGAAACAGAAACCCTCATACATTGCTGGATGGAAATGCAAAATAGTGCTGCTGCTTTGGAAAACAATTTTGCAGTTTCTTATAAAGCTAAAGATAAATTTGCCATATGATCCAATAATTCCATTCTTAGGTACCAACCAAAGAGAAATGAAAACATATGTCTGGGGAGTTCCCCTTGTGGTTCAGGGGTAATGAACCTGACTGGTATCCATAAGGACTCAGGTTCAATCCCTGGTCTTGCTCAGTGGGTTAAGGATATCTGACATTGCCATGAGCTGCGGTGTAGGTCGCAGACATGGCTTGGATACCGAGTTGCTGTGGCTGTGATGTAGGCCGGCAGCTGTAGCTCTGATATGACCCCTAGCCTGGGAACTTCCATATGTTGCAGGTGCAGCCCTAAAAAGACAAAAACAAAAAACAAGAACATATATCCACACAAAGACTCACACGCTAATGTCCTTAGCAGCATTATTCATAATATCCCCAAACTAGAAACAACCCACATGTCTACCAACTAGTGAGTAGACAAACAAAATCTGTTATATTCATATAATGGAATACTATTTGGCAAAAAAAATTAATGAAGTACTGATACATGCTACAATATGGATGAATCTCAAAAATATTTTGCTAAGGGAAATAAGCCAGGCACAAAAGACCACTTTTTTTTGTCTTTTGTTGTTGTTGTTGCTATTTCTTGGGCCGCTCCCGCGGCATATGGAGGTTCCCAGGCCAGGGGTTGAATCGGAGCTGTAGCCACCGGCCTACGCCAGAGCCACAGCAACGCGGGATCCGAGCCGCGTCTGCAACCTACACCAGAGCTCACGGCAACGCCGGATCGTTAACCCACTGAGCAAGGGCAGGGACCGAACCCGCAACCTCATGGTTCCTAGTCGGATTCGTTAACCACTGCGCCACGACGGGAACTCCCACTTTTTTTTTTTAATGGCTGCACCCACAGCATATGGAAGTTCCTGGGCCAGCGACTGAATCTGAGCTGCAGCTGTGGCATCACAGCTGTGGCAACACCAGATCCTTTAACCCACTGCACTGGGCCAGGGATAGAATCCATGCCTCTGCAGTGACTCGAGCCACTGCCGTCAGGTTCTTAACCCACTGCACCACAGTGGGAACTCTAGATCACTTGTTGTTTGATTTAATTTAGATGAAATGCCCAAAACAAGCAAATTTATAGAGACAAATTAGATCAGTGGTCACCTGGGGCTAGGAGTGGGAACAAGGATTCACTATAAATAAAAGTGAATGAGGGATCCTTTGGGGGAAGTGAAGATGTTATAAAATTGATTATGATGATGGGTGCACCACTCAGTAAAGTTACTAAAAATATTTAACTATACACTTGAAATGAGAGAATTTTATAACCCAGAGGTCCTTGGTGGCCTAGTGGTTAAGGATTTGGCATTTTCACTGCTGTGGCTCGGGTTTGATCCCTGGCCTAAGAACTTCTGCCCATTGCCAGTGTGGAAAAAAAAATACACATACACACACACACACACACACACACACACACACACACACACCACTCAAAAAACTGTTAAAATAGGAAGGGAACAGTAGGGGAAACTGGATGAGAAGTACACAAACTCTGTACTGCCTTTGCAACTTTTCCATAAATCTAAAGTTATTCTGAAATTTAAAATGTACTTAAATTGGTACAACCATTATGGAAAACAGTATGGAGGTTCCTCTAAAACAAAATATAGAACTATCTTATCCAGCAATTCCACCCCTGGGCATATATCTAGACAAAACTATAGTTCAAAAAGATACATGCAGGAGTTCCCATCATGGCTCAGTGGAAATAATTCTGCCTAGCATCCATGAGGATGCAGGTTCAATCCCTGGCCTTGCTCAGTGGGTTAAGGATCCAGCATTGCCATGAGCTCTGGTGTAGGTCACAGATGCAGCTCGGATCCTGCATTGCTGTGGCTGTGGTGTAGGCCAGCAGCAACAGCTCCGATTAGACCCCTAGCCTGGGAGCCACCATGTGCCATGTGTGTGGCCCTAAGAGACAAAAAAAAAAAAAAAATACATGCAGAGAAAAAAAAATGTGTGTATGTACACACACACACACACACACACACACACACGTATGACTGGGTCACTTTGCTGTACAGCAGAAATTAACATTGTAAATCCACAAGTACCCATGAGGATGCAGGTTCAATCACTGGCCTCGCTCAGTGAAATAAAGATCTGGTGATGCCATGAGCTGTCGTGTAGGTCACAGATGTGGCTTGGATCCCACACTGCTGTGGTTGTGGTGTAGGCCAGCAGCTACAGCTCCGATTAGACTCCTAGCCTGGGAACTTCCATGTGCCGTGGTTTTGGCCCTAAAAAGACAAAAAAAAAAAAAAAAGATACACGCACCCCTATGTTCACTGCAGCACTATGAACAATAGCCAAGAACTACACACAATAGCTAAGACATGGAACAACCTAAATGTCCATCGACAGATGAATATATTAAGAAGAAATGGTACATATACACAATGGAATACTACTCAGCCATAAAAAAGAATGAAATAATGCCATTTGCACAATAACATGGATGCAACTAGCGATTATCATACTAAGTGAAGTAAGTCAGAAAGAGAAGGACAAATACTATATGACATCACTTATATGTGGAATCTAAAATATGGCACAAATGAACCTGTCTATAAAACAGAAACAGACACAGACATTAAGAACAGACTTATGGTTGCCAAGGGGGAGGGGAAGGGGGTGGGATGGACTGGGAGTTTGGGGTTGGTAGATGCAAACTATTGCATTCAGAATAGACAAGCAATGAGGTCCTACTGTACAGCACAGGGACGTATATCTAATCTCCTGGGATAGACCGTGATGGAAGATAATATATTTAAAAAAAAAGAATGTAGGCATTCCTGCTGTGGCACAGTGGGTTAAGAATCCAAGTGCAGTGGCTTGGGTCATTGCAGAGCTGCAGGTTCAATACCCAGCCCGACACAATAGGTTAAAGACCCAGAGTTGCCACAGCTGCCCAGCAGCTCAGAATCAACCCCTGGCCCAGGAACCTGCATATGCCACAGGCGCAGCCATTAAAAAAAAAAGAATGTAAAATGTATTTAAATAAAAAATAAGACTATAAGACTATGTTTGTGGAGTCACATTGATATTTGGCAGTACCTATCTATGTGAAAAGACACAAAGATAAAATGGCATAATAGATAAAATCTCATCACAGATCAGCATTAACAGATGCACATTTGAAACAATTTTGATGATAGGCAACACTGACTACTAGCCTCAAATAAACAAAATGTCATCCCTCCAAAAAAGAATTCCATTATTCTCATCAGTAGTCTCATATTACCAAAAAGTACTCAATTATTATTATATTTTGAATTTCATCAATAAACATTTGTTGAAATTTGTTTTCTCTCTTGTCATATAGGTACCTACAAATTATCCACAATTTTGCCTTTTGGTCCACAAAGTCTAAAATATTTATTATCTGGCTCTTTATAGAACCACATTCTACACCACAGCAGGGTAAATATAAACGTAAGCAGTCTCTTTCTTGAGTGCATTCTTTTTTTTTTTTTTTTTTGTCTTTTTGTCTTTTCAGGGCCGCACCCACAGCATATGGAGGTCCCAGGAGGTCCCAGGCTAGGGGTCGAAACAGAGCTACAGCTGCCGGCCTACCCCACAGCCACAGCAACAGCAATGCCAGATTCGAGCCGCGTCTGCAGCCTCTACCACAGCTCAGGGCAACGTCGGATCCTTAACCCACTGAGCGATGCCAAGGATCGAACCTGCAACCTCATGGTTCCTAGTCGGATTCGTTTCCGCTGCGCCACGACAGGAACTCCGAGTGTATTCTTATTATTACCTGGTTTTGGCATGATGTCCTTCTGGATATGTCCTATAAAGGATAAGCCTTGCATCTCTTCTGCTATGGCACTATTTAGGATTTCTATAAATAGAAACACTATTAGTTTAATAGTTCTAGTAAAGCCTCAGTGTCATCTTCACTATCATGATATTAAAGAGCCAACACCATACCACAGTGTCAAGATGACCCTCATCAAGTTGTGATGTCACCAGGCCATGAACTCACCGAGATCTCTCAGATATCAAGTGGCTCCTATGGCATCACACCCTGCCTTTGGCATCACCCTGGCACATCACCTTACTACGGTGTCATATGCTCTCACTACTGTTACTGAATTTTGCCCTAATGCCACTCCGCCGAGATGTCAGAATAACTGACCCCTAATTAATTCCATTCCTTTGGCGGTGGCAGCAGCGAGGGGTAAGGTGGCCACAGGCACCGGTTCGAGTTCTGAAGGTAGTGTTCAGTTACTACCGTTTTCCCTTCCGCTTACCACTGCAAGTCAGGGCCCCCGAGGGACAGGACTTTTAGGCTCCCATAACCCTCTCACCGTGATTCCGCACCCATTTGGCGTCACCGACTCAATGCCTCAACTGCGACCACCCACCCCAGTTCCACAAGAAGCCGCTCCCCGTACCTGACTCCATTCTCCAGCTGTCATCCTGGGCCAATTCCACCGGCCACTTGACTACGGCGGCCGCAAGGGACCCTGGGACTCGTAGTTCCGCGGTGCTAGGGGCCGAGTTGGAGAGAGCGGGAAAGGCGCCTCCCCTCCCGGAACTGCGCTCGAACTTCAACTCCCAGAGGCGCCCTGCTATGGGAAAAGAAGCAAAGGAACGAGGGAGATCGGTGATTGGTGGATTCTACTGGCTTTTTTGATTGGCAGTGGGAGCCGGCGACGTGAGGCGGTCTTTGGTCTGGCTTCACCGAGATCCTGGGAAAGCGAAATGGAGGGGTGTGTGTCTAACCTAATGGTCTGCAACCTGGCCTACAGCGGAAAGCTGGAAGAGTTGAAGGAGAGGATCCTGGCCGATAAATCCCTTGCCACTAGGACTGACCAGGTAAAACAGCGCTGGGGCCTCTCCGCAGGCGGCGGCGGTGGCTGCGGAGCCCAACGTGGCCGCGGAGCCCAACGTGGCTGCCCGGCCCAGCCCAGCCCAGCCCATCCCATCCCAGGGGGAGGCCGGTTCCGAGAAGGCTAGATCCCCTCCCCCGCCGCCCCATCCTTACCCCAGGGTCATCTCAGGCCTTGAGATCAGGCGGCCGGAGCTAGCCCTGCAGACCGTCACTGTTTTTCTGTTTGTTTGCGGGTTTTTTTTTCCCCCCAGTACTTAGCTTGCTGCATATTGGATATTTCTAGAACGTTTAGCGCGTTTCTCAAAAATGCCCCATCTTTGAGTTATCCGTGAGAAGGAAAGTTTTTGGTGTTTTGAAACGTGTTTCCTTGCATTCATTGGTGATTTTACTCAATGGAACACTTGTAACTGAACTCCTCTTCTGTGCCTGGCAGTTTGCTGGGAGCTGGGGATACAGTCGAATGGAAGGGGCAGACGTTAATAAAATAATCCCCAATCATATCCAATCATAGATAGTGGTAAATACCCGGGAGGGAAGTTGACGTGGTGCTTTCAGAAGCACCTGTCATAGAAGGACCTGATTTAATCTCGATTAGAAAAGCCAAATGTTGTCGTAACTGAAAAGGCTTTGCAAAGGAGGGAAGGTTGGTTTTATTTTGGAAGGATGAGTGAGATTTCCCCGCGGATGAACGGACATTCTAGGCAGAGGTGGAACGGGAGTGGACCTTGGGAAGTGTTTGTTTCTGCCCTCCTGCTTAAAGGACCCACATACTTCAAGATTCACGGTGCCCTCAGCAAACCAACAAATATTTATAGATTGCCTCCTATAGGACAGGTATCGTGCTAAGCACGTACTTACAAATCTCCATTTTGTGTCTTTGGAAAGAGAGTTAGAAATCAGAAGACTTTTTTCTGGAACTTTCCTTTATTGCTCAACCTGAAAATGCCTTTGCCTAGTTTACCATCGTTTTGGTCTGGTAATATTTAATACTTTCGATTTAATTTAACAATATTAAGTTAAGATTTAATAATATTTCTAACCATTCTTCATCAAATGAATGGCATAAAAATGGGAGAAACTATTCAAGATCAAAAGACAAGAAACACAACAAACAGTTGCAACTTAAGGACCATGTATGGATCATGACTGAAACAAAGCCAGCTGCAGGAGAGTTGGGGAAATCTGAATAAAGACTGGGTATTTGGTGTTATAAAGGAGTTACTGTTCATTTTAATAGGTATAATAGCTATGTAGTAAAGTGTCTTTTTTTTAGATACATCTTTAGAGATGAAAAGTCATATTTAAGATTTGTTTTTAAAAATCGCACCAGGGAAAAAAGCAGATGATGCAAATATGGCAAAATATAAAATATAGGTGATAGGCACATGAGTTTTGTATTATATTCCCTCTATTTTTATATCAGTTTGAAATTTTTTTTCATCTTTTTAGGGCTGCACCCGCGGCATATGGAAGTTCCCGGGCTAGGGGTGGAATCAGAGATACAGCTGCCGGCCTACACCACAGCCACAGCAACACAGGATCCGAGCCACGTCTGTGACCTACACCACAGCTCACGGCAACGCTGGATCCTTAACCCACTGAGCGAGGCCAGGGATCGAACCCGTGTCCTCAAGGATGCTAGTTGGGTTTGTTATCGCTGTGCCACCGTGGGAACTCCCAGTTTGAAATTTTCGTGATAAAGTTTAAAATACCTTTTTCTATTACATAGGGCTAAGAAATACAGCAGTCAACTGAAAAAAAAAAAAGTTCCCTTTGAGAAAGAAAACTAACTCCTAACTTTTTATGTTTTTTAAGTAGTGTTGCTCTCTAGTTCTGTGTGTGGTATATTTTTTAAATGGTTATATAGAGAATCTCAACTAGGTTTATGAGCATGTATTTCCCGTAAGATTCATCTGTTCTTTCTAGAAATTCAGGAAATTCAAGGAAATTCAGAGCGGACAGATGGGTTTGTGTCCCAGCTTCACCGTTTGCTAGCTGGGTGACCTTGAACAGGTTGCTTCCCCTGAGAAATCTTAGCTTCTTCATCTCTAAAATGGGGATAATATCCATCGAATGGGATCATGGGGATTATAGGACATGATGCATGTAAAACTCTTAGCACAGTACTGGACACTAAAGTACATAGATAATATAAATGGCCAAAGCTCTATTTCTGCCAAAGCGCTGAAATCAGTCTTTTACTCTGTTGCTCTCATGACTCTGTTCCTCCCAGAATTACTTACATTCATCAGTGCATTCTCCCCATATCACTAAACCTTGGTCTTTCTTATGTAAGTAGTACGGATTCAGGTTACCTACCTGAGGAGCCAGTGCTCTCCATTTCTTGTTTCCAAACTGTAGGTTTACCGGCTCTAATATTAATTCTTTCTGCTTTCTTGCTTTAGTTCTTCTGTTTCTCTTCAAGAAATGTTGATCTTATTGCTTCTCTGTTTCCCGTGTAGGACAGCAGAACTGCATTGCATTGGGCATGCTCAGCAGGACATACAGAAATTGTTGAATTCTTGCTGCAACTTGGTGTGCCAGTGAATGATAAAGATGATGTGAGTACTAGGCAGAGTTGATAAATTTCCCAGTTATCTTTAAACTCCAGACTGGTGTTTATCGAAGCCCGAGTATGACGCTAACAAACAAATTTTAACCTTTATGACTTAGAAGTTACAGCATGGCCCCAGAGTCCAAATACAGGACTAGTGGTTGCGATATTTCAGAATGTTCATTTTGCCACTCATACCCTGTAATTTAAGGTAAATACGCAGATCAAGGCTCATCACAGTGACCCCTAAGAGACTATAAACCCTATTTTTTTTTTTTTTTGCTTTTTTTAAGGGCTGCAGCCGGGGTGTATGGAAGTTTCCAGGCTAGGGGTCGAATCAGAGCTACAGCTGCTGGCCTATGCCACAGCCACAGCCACGCTGGATCTGAGCCGCGTCTGCGACCTACACCACAGCTCACCATAACACCAGATCCCTGACTCACTGAGGGAGACCAGGGATCAAACCCACATCCTCATAGATACTAGTCAGATTCGTTTCCACTGTGCCACAACGGGACCTCTGGAACCCTATTTATTATGTTGGAAATTTTTTTGGTGAATATTGCCTGGATAAGGGCCTAGATGTTTTGTTTTTGTCATATGGACACTTACTGTAATGGTGTTGGTTACATGAGAGTAAGACTTGTGAAGAATGAGGAAAGAAACTTTTGTAGGCAGATTCCTTTTCAAGGATGCTCATGAATTAATATTTATAATGGCAAAGAAATAAAAACAACATAATGGGAGTTCCCGTCGTGGCACAGTGGTTAACGAATCCGACTAGGAACCTTGAGGTTGCGGGTTCGATCCCTGCCCTTGCTCAGTGGGTTAACGATCCGGCATTGCCGTGAGCTGTGGTGTAGGTTGCAGACACGGCTTGGATCCCACATTGCTGTGGCTCTGGCGTAGGCTGGCAGCTACAGCGCCGATTAGACCCCTAGCCTGGGAAGCTCCATATGCCGCGGGAGCGGCCCAAGAAATGGCAAAAAGATGAAAAAAAAAAACAAAAAAAAAACATAATGAAGGGATGGTTGAATAGAGGAGGTATATCCAAATAATAAGATAATATACAACCAATAAAGTTATGGTTCCAAAGAATGACATAGAAAGTTCTTAAAACGTAATCCTAAATGGAAATTGTGGCAAGTGCAGCTCACAGGACTTGACATCCGGTTATCCCAATTTAAAAACACATTCGAATTAGACTTAGGCATTATGTCCATGTTAGAGATTATGGGTGCTTTTCTTTTGTATACATCTGGTTTGCAAAGGTCCTGCAGTGCTTAATGGCGCGGGGGCTGAGGGGGGGTGGGAGATATTCCTTTTTAAACTGTTCACACACAGCTCTTTGTAAACCCTGCCTAAATCTTAGCCTTAATCCCTGTGCCTTTTCTCCCTGGTTTTTGTTCTGCCCCACCTCTTTCACAGGCAGGTTGGTCTCCTCTCCATATTGCTGCTTCTGCCGGCAGGGATGAGATTGTGAAAGCCCTTCTGGGAAAAGGAGCTCAAGTCAATGCTGTCAATCAAAATGGCTGTACTCCCCTACATTATGCAGCTTCCAAAAACAGGCATGAGGTAGGGTTCCCTTCCCAGGCTACTTCTCTTTGAGTTCCCAACCAGTACGCACAGACAACTAGATCTGTGCCTTGTTTTCTTCCCTATCTTTCCAGATTGCGGTCATGTTACTGGAAGGCGGGGCTAATCCAGATGCCAAGGACCATTATGAGGCTACAGCAATGCACCGGGCAGCAGCCAAGGGTAACTTGAAGATGATTCATATCCTTCTGTACTACAAAGCATCCACAAACATCCAAGACACTGAGGGTAACACTCCTCTGTAAGTGACAAGTAGCAGTCATTTGTATTCTGCCTGACATCAGCCCTCTTGCACTAATTCTTACACATCATTTCTTTTTTATTCTGCTTATAAATGTAATACATGTATATGGCAAAAAAAATTGAAAGTACACAGAAGTAGAAAGGGAAAAATTCAAAATGCCTATCGTCTCGCCACCCAGAAGTAGCCACCTGATAACATTTTAACATATTTCCTCCCTCTGTCTTTTATATGCAAATATGCAGATTTTACATATGCTTTTTTTTCTTGGTAAAATTGGGACCATACTGTCTATGTAGTTTTATATTGTTCTTTTCACCTCTTAGCACATTGTGAGCATTTTCCAAAATAATGAATATCTCTACAAGGTTTTTGAATGGCTATACCCAACTCCATTTTATGGATTTTATAATTTAATAATTCCCCTCTTATGTACATTTAAGGTTTTATCATCTTGTTTTGTTTTGTTGGCTTTTTAGGGCCACAGGTGCAGCCTATGGAGGTTCCCAGGCTAGGGGTAGAATGAGAGGTACAGCTGCCGGCCTACACCACAGCAATGCCAGATCCAAGCTATGTCTGTGACCTACACCACAGCTCACAGAAGTGCCAGATCCTTAACCCACTGATTTGAGGCCAGGGATCGAACCCAGCCTCATATAGATCCTAGTCGGGTTTGTTACTGCTGAGCCACAGTGGGAACTCCTACGTTTACATTTTTTGAGTTTTCCATTATTTATAAAAAAATGCATATTTGACTAACTTTATACAAAAATTGCTGATTATTATCTCGTATAGACTCCTAGAAGTCGAGTCAGATACACGCTTGTTAAGACTGATGGTGTGTTTTGCCAGATTGCTTCCAGAGGAGTTTTGACATTGTATCCTCCCAGCAGTAGCTTGAGGGTGGGTGTTAACCCCTCATCAACACCGAAAAACATCCTTTTCTTATGAAAAAAATGGTATTTCAGACTTGTAATTTACATTTTTTGTATCATCCGTGAAGCTAAACATTTTTTTAATGTCTATGACTAATTGCATCTCTTCTCTAAATTGTAACTTCTCGTGTCCCTTTCTCTGTTTCCTTTTGGGAAACTAATTCATTTGTACTGATTTTTTTTATGTATCCTTGACTGGACATATTACAAATATTAACCTTCTGCCGTGTCAGTTGAAAATATTTTTCCCAGTTTGGTCTTTTCATATCGTTCATGAATTTTTTTTAATGTTTTTTGAAATAGCAGAAGTTTTCGACTTCAACATAGTCAAGCCTGTTAATCTTCCCTCATGATTAGAAAGTGCCCCCTCACCCTGAAATTAGTTAACTATTCACCTTATTTTATTGTCAGGTTTTTTTTAAACACTGCATTGGTTTGGTTATTGTTTTTCCTTTAACTCTCATCCGCCTGGAATTGATTTATGTATGACCTCAAGCTGTCCTCAACCTTGATATTTTTTCTACAGCACTTGGCCACTTTTAATTCCTTACCGAATGGTGACTTTTTTTTTTTTTTTTTTGCTTTTTTTAGGGCCATATCCATGGCATATGGAGGTTCCCAGGGTAGGGGTCAAATCAGAGCTACAGCTGCCGGCCTACACCACAGCTCACGGCCATGCCAGATCCTTAACCCACTGAGCGAGGCCAGGGGTCGAACCCGCAACCTCATGGTTCCTAGTCAGATTCGTTTCCGCTGGGCCATGACGGCAACTCCGAATGGTGACTTTTTTGAACCAGAAATTACATGAGGCTTCTTTTTAATCCAAAGTCGGATTCAGTTTTTTTAAAAGTAATGTTTTCTGAACTCTAAGTTTGAAAAATCTTTTCTGTAGTTCTGAGTGACTTTGTTTAGAAAAACATGCATATTCTAGCCCTTTTCTTCAAATAAAAAAGGCAGGGTGGCCTGGAGGAAGTTTAAGAGTCAGGCAGTAGAGGCTCCTGGGAAGAGCTCGATGCTGTTTACCCATCCAAACTCAACCACTTAACAACTATATTAAATACTTAATATTAAGTAACTTGGAGAAGTTACTTAACTTTCCTGAGTCTCATTTCCTCATCTGTAATATGAGCATCATAAGTCCTCCCTCACTAGATGGTGACGAGGCTCAAGTCAAATATTGTGTCTCATATGCCACCTGTAAGTGCCTGACAAGGTTTCCCCTTCACTAACAGCTTAGCCATGTTATCATAGGCAAAGATATTAACCTCTGTGGCAGTTTCAGGTGTAAAATGGTGCTAACAGTAGCGCACTAACTTACAAGCTCTAAGAATGAGATGATCTAAAAATGTTTAAACTGCTTTTCCAAACTTGAAACCTCACATTTTCCTATTAGCAGATTATGAACTGAGGGTTTTCTAGATTCTAGGCCAGAAATATTGCATGTGTTTGGTATAAACTACTCATCTCCATAAAATAAGGAAGTTGTTCCTTAGTCTGGTATTTAGATCCCTTCTCTTGTAGTCGGACCAGAATTGTGATTTATGATCTGGTATCATAAGGCTTTTCCACTGGTTGGTAACCTATTAACAGTCTTCCCCATGTAAAACTGCTTTTCCTTTCCAGATTAAAGAACTTTCCAATATTACGCTACTTAATAATGCAGTTTAGACTACCTGTCCGAAAATCCTAACCATTAGGTAGAATTAAAAATGATTAATCGGCCTTTGTGGTCCTTGGTTTCAGACACTTAGCCTGTGATGAAGAGAGAGTGGAAGAAGCAAAACTGCTGGTGTCTCAAGGAGCAAGTATTTACATTGAGAATAAAGAAGAAAAGACACCCCTGCAAGTGGCCAAGGGTGGTCTGGGCTTAATACTCAAGAGAATGGTGGAAAGTTAAACAGCTTGGATTTATTCTTCCTTTGTTATGTTTTGTGCTTGTCCCCTAAGGTCCTGGAAACTGATGTACATGTGCACAAGACATCATCTGTGAATGATGAATTTTGTTCATCTTCAAAGTCTTATAAACCTCTTGACCGTTGTTGCTGCTGAGGTATTTGTTCTAAGCTCACGACTCGCTTTCCAGGCATTGAATAACTGCTGCGATGATTCTGCTGTTGTTGTATATTATTCTGTACTGAATTTTGGTTAACTTTGAGTAAGTGGTTCTGTGGCTGTTGTTGAGTCTTCAGCACTCTGCCAAGCACCCTCTGTCCTCCCTCTGAGGCAGAACCACCCCAATAGCACCAGGCCAGTTCCTCTGCCAAATGTTTCTAGGTAGATTCTGCCATGTTCCTCCATACAGTTGAAACACAGACTTGTTTTTCAAGCTCTCTCAGAGGCCTATGCCAAGTATCTGGTTTTTTTTTTTTTTTCAACAGTATAGTTTAATGTGTTTTTGTTATAGGGGAATACTTATATATTTTGAGGACCAAATTTTCAGTTAGAGGGCGTGCTCTCCAAGTTTGTTGTTCATAAACACTAAAATAATGAAAAATAATAGCTCTGTACCCATGTATGTTTTAATGAACTGTTTCCCTCCAAAGTAAAATGTATTGTTTTTAAAACGGAGGTTTTAAAGTACCTGTATTAAGTCACCCCAGACTGAAAAGAATGTCAAGCTTGTGACCACGATATGTAACAAAAATGTCTTTTGATTTGTATTTCAGAAACAAAAAATAAAGTGTTGAGAGGCTCTCCCAATTCTTCTTTCAAATCAGTTAGATACCCACTTAAGCCTTTAAATCCTTTATAAAGACACTTCTTAGGTTTTGGTAGCTCTAAAGTCAATAAAGTTAATGAAGCTTGAACTGCCGGCTAAAATCTTTAAAAATAGTAATCTTCTGAATTGCTAATTAAATGTGAAGCCAAAGAATATTAATAAGTGTGAACTTGATCTCAATTTAGGGAAACATTTTAAACAATTACTAGTCATAAAATCTAATGAACTCCAAGTGACTCTTCAAATTATTTTTTAATTTGAATTTTATGCTGCAAATACTGCTTGAAGTAATCCAAGTAAGCCCACAAACTTCAATTAATTTTCGGTCAGAGACTTAACGACCAGTATCTAAAATGAGTTTTGTAAACACCAACTGCGTCGTTGATATGCATACCCTCTTACATATGTATTTTGAGTGCTGATCTTTACAATTATTAATCAGGGAAGCATATTCTTACAGAACTAAACTTTCTTTATGAAATGCCAGGAATAGAATTGATGACAGGGGGAGTCATTTCTTTCCAATGTTTTTTAGTGTGATCAGAGAGTAAGGTGGTATCTCATAGGGCCTGTTAGCACTGAAGGCATTCATAAATACTGTTTTATTGTCATAGGTAATAGGCTTTGTGATTGTAAAAGAAAACTTACCTTAGTTCTTGAATAAGTAGTCCAGCCGGAACCAAGCCTCAGGTTATTTGCAGGCTATTGGCATTTTAAATGAAGTGACTTAACATTGAAATCACTTGTGTAAACTAAGGATCTTCACGGCTTTGGCTATTGATCAGATTGTTACCTGTTCCCTATTAAGCGGATTCAGGGTCAGCAGTTTTCAAAGTTAACTTTCAAAATGAACTCAAGAAAGATGACAGTTTTAATTGTGAAGCGTAGTTGAAAATAGAAGATGACAGAAATAGGTAAATAGAAGAGTGGAAAGATTTACATTCGGAAGCATCTATTGAGAGAATCCGCAATTTCAGTGAGGTTCTGGGAGGTTGAAGATAATTCTGCATTTTACTTCATGTTTGACCAACAATTTAACTGCACGACCCCAGTGTTTAAATTTCCGAATTTAACGAAACCAGCTACACTGAATTCATTATTTGGCAGTGCCTTCTGCTTTTTGTTTCCATATCCTGTTAACACCATCAAGCCCCCAAATCCTTCTGTCTGCAAGCTTGATATCTTGCGGGAACTCCTTACTTTGGAGTGTATGGCTCCAGCTTCACAGTTCTATTGACTGCCTAAAATTGAACGTAGAAATTTTTATGTACTCTTTTCTAGGAAGAGGGTTGGGTAGCTTTCGTCAGAGTCTCAGAGGGTTCTGTGACTTTCCAAAAGGTTAAGAATCCCTGGTTGAAAGAACAAAAGAATGCAAATCCATTGTCCACAGACGTGGGTTCTACAAAAATAGAGTTGTACCACACTTCATAAATTTGTATGTCCATTCTCCACTGTAGCCTTTGATAAGGCAGAAATTCTCTCCATTTTACAGATGAGCAATCACAGAAAGCTAGAGCCACAGTCAACACTATAATCTAGCTTTCCTGAATCCTGATCCATTTTCTTTCTGCCTCTACTCAAAAACAGTGGGCCAAATGGAAGTACTGTGACATTTTGTTAAAGACCCATTGGTTATGGGAGTCTCTGCTGTGGCACAGCAGGTTAAGAATCCAGTGTTGTCTCTGCAGCAGCTCAGGTTGCTGCTGAGGCTCGGGTTCAAGCCCCTGCCCAGCTCGGTGGGTTAAGGATCGGCATTGCTGCAGCTGCAGCAAAAAATAAATTAATTAATAAGCCATTAATTTTAACACCCTGCCCACCCAAATCCTCTGCTTTCTTTATACTGGTGGATTTTAGGGGATTTTTTTTTTTTTTTTGGTTTCCTGGAACCTTCATTATCATCTCTGATTTCTTTATTTTGTTTTTAAACCAAAGCTTCAAAGACAAGTGGGATTATTAAATTTTTATAGATTGGTTTGAACCTTTTATGAGATCCTCTAACCTGTTTTACAGCCACGTAGACATTGTAAAACCACCTTTTATTACTAAAACTTGGGTTTGTTGCACTGAAATTAGTAGTTTGGTGCAGTTGAAAGAGTATTACACTGGGAGTCAAAGAATTTGGGATCTAGTATCAACTTTTTAAAATCTCAGGGAGAGATTAAAATCTCTTTTAAAAAAAACTCTTTAAGCTCTCTTTTAAAATCTCTACTCAAGGATTCTCCTGTGGAGATTGGGTGGACTCCTATAAGAATGACCCAGGTTTTCTTTAAACTACATTTACCCCTTCCTGTGTCCCCTACCAAGAATATAATTCCACATCATCTTCCACTCCCAGCCCATCGTCATCAGGATTGTGCCACTGTGTACATTGCCACCCTCAGGTGTACTGAGACTGAAAAAGTTTGAGTCCTCTTGATCTCAAAGCTGCTTTCTAGCTGTTCTTACTGAAAGTACTTCAAACCTGAGTTACAGCCCAGTGTAAGAGCTGCAAATATTAACTTCTCAGCATACGATATCGGGGGAAAGGTTACTTGGTACTCTAAAGGACATAAGAGGTCTCAACATACATGGTTTCTTAGTTCTTGGTCAAGAATTACTACATTTTAATCCCTTTTTATCTTAGATCACCATTATTTAGAGGGCCTCTGCAGTGTAGTACAAATTCCAGCCTTCCTCCCCTGCAGTCAGCACACTCTTGTTGATAATGACATGCAAGAACTTGTCCTAAGACAAGAGCTAGCTCTGATTCTACTCACTACTGTATCACTATTGTATTGTACCTACTGGTTCACAGTAGCCATTCAATGAATGTCCAATGGGTAACTGAGTAAACAGATGAATCTGGGGAGAATAAGGACCAATAATAGCCTCAAAACTATTCTGTTGACTTTAGCATATCGTCGTTGCTAAATGCAGAAACAAAGAAATGAGCAAAGCTCCTGGAAATCTTTTTGGGTGGTGAGAAAACCTGAATGGTTAAGAAGCCAATGTTGGTTTGGGATCTGGTTGGAACTACTCAAATTTAACTACCTGTAGCAAAATAAAGCAGGTGGTACCCTATCTGAATGAAAATCATGCTGGAGGAATTTGGTAGAAGAAGCTTAACTTATAGAATATTTGGGTAATAACCTATCCCATTACTTAATCTCTAATCCACCCATGAATATGCAGGGGAAAAAAAAGCTTTGTTTTGTTCCCTTATTGGAAATCTCTTTATAACACAGGAGCCCATTTTCCTGTCCAAGTAAGATTTAGTGAACAAAATTTTGTTATGTTTCTGTATTTTAGAGGGTCTTAGGAGTCATCACAAACATAAATATATTATGTATCACATGGATGTAATAAATAGAAGATGAAGGAGAGTGGGATAAAAGCTTCACGGACACATAGTGGCCTTTTATAAGTAGGTGGAGTAGATAGATGGTAACCCGCCTGGTTTGATTTGAGAGATGCTGAGGCAGCCTCTTTTTCCAGGAATATCTCCCCTCTGAATTGTTCCAGGGCTTGAGATTCCACCATTTAGTATCTGGATTAAAGAATTATCTGTCTTCAAGAGTCCTCTGTTGAAATTCCCTGGTGGCCTAGCAGTTAAGGATCTGGTGTTGTCACTGCAGTGGCTCGTGTCACTGCTGTGGTGCGGGTTTGATCCCTGACCTGGGATTTTCTGCATGCTGCCAGTGCGACAACAACAGCAACAAAAAAAAATCCTCTCTTAAAATATAAATATTCCTTAGAGAACTAGTTCATTATCAGCCTGAATGATGAAAGATCATGTTCACTGGACAAGAACCAGTCCCAGAATGGCCACCTTTTGAAAGGGCCACAAGAGTAGAGAGAAATCCTGAGCAATAAATCCTGCCTGAGGGACACGGACCCGAGAGGGTCACTGAGCTAGCAGGCACATGACAATCCTGGATGTTTGGAAAATAAGAGGCTAGAAGGTCAGAAAGAGCACTGAAAGGAGAAATCCAAAGATATCATTTCAGATTAGCTCACCTACTTCCCAACCTTGCCCTAGCTTAGCTAGAGTTTCTGCATGGGCAACAGTTACTCTTATTTTCATAAATCTAGACCATATCCTCCATTATTGGCAATTTTATTATGTTGACTTCAACTCAGCTTCCAGACAATCAAGATCATTTTGAGTCATACAGCATAGTAGCCATGTGCCCTGGGATGCATGATTTCTTAAGTGTGCCTTCTGTGTTTTTACCAAAGCCACTCATTCTTACTCTTGGATTCAGGGAGTCTGTAATAAACTGTACCTGACACTTGGTGTGTATAACCATTTTTCTAAGGAGAGGGGTTTTCAGCATATTCTCAAAGTGATCCATGACCTCAGAAAAGGTTAAAAAGCACTGATCCAACTATTTATCAGCATTTTTATCAGAACAGTGCTAATAAGAGCAGAGCTCTCTAAGACCTCCAAGAATCAACACAGTACATCAGAACTTTGGGGGTGTTGTTGACTCATATATTGGTCTCTTGTGATTTGCCTCTAACATAAAAGTACAAGAGAAAATGAATTCCAGCTACTTTGACATCCTGGTAACTGAAATTATTACACTTCTGGTGTTTAGCTTTTAAGTTCTGAGTTTTAGGTCAGGAAGTTCCCGTGTGGCACAGAGGGTTAAGGATATGGCGCCACTCTGTGGTGCAGGTCACAGCTGTGGTGCGGGTTCAGCCCCTGGCCGGGGAACTTCCTCATGCCTCAGGTGCAGCCAAAAAAAGAAAAAAATTAAGTCATTCTTAAGACCTTCATTATTTTGCTTTCTGAATCCACCAGACATCATATATCATTGTATTTGGTCTGAATGGAATTATAGATGCTTCAAAAACCCCCTAAATTGGCTGAAAGGAAACACATCAAAGAAAATACGTAAGTTAAAAGCTTACTATCTCTTCTCTCCGTGACGCTGGACAAGTGTAACGTTAATTTCAATTTCAATATACCCTAAAACCTTCTAACACTCTACTGCCATTAGTGTATAGGTATGATCTATATAGAAAGTGTTTCATACTTTCCTCTACATAAAAACCTGGATAAGTTCGAGATTTACTACTTTATTTAAAAAGGCTTTACTTAGAAGAAAGTCACACACGAAAAGTATACACTGTCTGGTCCTATATACGTGAAGGTTAAGAAAAGGCGGAGCTAATCTCTAATGATGAAAAACAAATCAGTGGTTGCCCAGATCCAGGGTGATCATAGGAGTGCACGAAGGAGCATAAGAAACATTTGGGGATGATGGAAACATTTGGGGATCTATTTAGATTATCATGGTTTCATGGGTATATACAGCTGTCAAAAGTCATCAAATTGTGTACTTGAAACAGGTGCAGTTTATTGTACATAAAGTATACGTCAAAAAATTAGAAAAGATTTACCGTAGGATCATTAAAATATGAATTTTATTGAGTATTACTTATTGAAAACTTAAGATTTAAAATCTCATTGATTACACAAATGAAAAGGTCTACCTGAAAATTTCTTTAAAGTGGGATGTGAGTGAATATAATCCATAGAAAAGCTTCTCAACAGGTTGGAGAGGTGCTATCAATGCATTTTCATTAATACTAGGCATTTATAGAAGAATGAGATCTCTTTATTAATGTGGACTCTCCCAAGAGTAAAAGAGATTCAATAATTAGTTCAAATTATCTAAAAGAGAATTTAATTGTTCATTTAGCACGGTTTCTCATTCACAACGAAACTGTACATCACCTGTTATATCAACATTTGGTATTCACTGAGGGAAAACTGTATTTGGAATTGTTTGCCTGTACATTATTTTACATTTGAAAACTGAGTTATTTTCAAAAATTTGTTGTGCTCAGATGCTGGATAGCAGGGTGGTTCCTTGGGAAATCTAAGTGAAGCATTCATTTTAAGATCGAGTTTTAAATGCTTTGTACCAGTATAATAGGCACCCTTTTCTCTTCTGGAATTTCTGAGGAATTTTCTTCCAATCTAGGAGGTGAATCCTTGGTAGTCATGTGGAAATGAATAGGGAAGCTCTGACAACAGCAAATCCTAGAAGTAATATTGAATCCAATGAATGCCACCTTGTCATGTGTGCATGTGCAGTGTCAAAGAGTAGCTAAAAATAGAGAAATTCGATTTTCTGAAATAAGACACAGGTGTTGTTGCACACCACTTTCAACTGAGTTAAAAATCACTTGCTCTGTTATTAGTTGTGCTTACATGTTAGTCAAATTTTAAGTACTCTATACTAGTAATGCAGGAACCCTTGCATTTATTTAGTAGTTATCTTGACCTGTCTATTTGGATTGATGGTTGGAGCACCTTGTTAGAAGAGGGTTGGCCAGAATGGAAGGAGGTGGTGGGAGACTGGTTAGGTCAACAGAATTCCAAATGCCAGTAATGGGTTCCTTAGTGATGAACACTGTACTGAGGCTGCCGGCCTACAGCTTCATCGCCCCCTTTTCCTCATCCCCCAAGGGCTCAACTACAATCGCGGGCTCCGGCTCCTGCTGAGGCTTGGGCTCTGGCTCCAGCTGGATCTCGACCTCAGGCACGGGGACAAGCTTGGGCCCTGCAGCAGGCTCAGGCTCAGGGATAGGCTCGTGATCTGGCCCCAGGGTGGTATCAGGCTCAGCCTCATGGATGGAAGGTGGCAGAGTTTCTTCCAGGTGGATGACATCTTCATTTGGCACTGCCTCACACTCTGTACTTTGGTTTATCTTTGTCATTGGTCTGCAGGAAGAAGGCCCAGGGAAGAACGAGTTAAGGTTTGACATTTCGTGTGAGGCCCTGGGCTCCAGTGCAGCTTCAGTGACTACACGTCCCAGTCTGTTGAGGATCTCTGTGATTTCTGATAGTCTGACTCACTGTCAGATCACGGGTCTCCATGTGGGGTGCAGAAAGGTTAGGTTTCAGCAGTACGACAGTTCTAGAGGTGGGAAAACTGCTGTCAGGATGAAAGGGTCTAAAGATCTAATACTGCCTTTAGGGGCCAAATCCATGGCTCTGGTGCATCTGTAGCAGCCACTCCATCTAACACAATACGTGGCACTTGGTTGGTACCTAATACGTACTTGCGGAAACACAGAATTGGAGGAAGGAACAAACGAATGTGTGTGATATGCACTGGAGAAGAAATAATAGAGTGGTCAAGAGCCTGGGCCCTCGGCACTTTTGCTTCCACAGGCCCCTTGTTCCACAGGAAATATTAATGATTACATTTGATCACGACTAGTAGAAGGACAGGTATGTTGCAACACTTTCCTCTTCACCCTAAAAGGACTGCTGTGGCAGTTAAATGAGTTGATATGCTGTGCGTGATAGCTATGACCCTCTTTGATAAAAGCCGTGAGAGTGAGCAGAAAGAGGCCTCTGACAGCTGATGTTGAAAGGAGTGCTTAGGGAGAGCGGACAGGAAAGACAGAGGCGTGGGAAATGTCTGTAGTCAAGTAAGGACAACAAAGTAAGGTCTTACTCGAGTTCTGCGGTGGTTTTAGAATTTCTCTTCCTCTCCTTCCCCTTTGCCTTGCTCCTTGCAAAGCACACCACAGAGGTGATAATGGCAGCACCTACGAGGGTACCCACCAAGGCCCCGATGATGATTCCAACTTCTGGATCTGGAGGATACAAGCAGCTGGTTAGTAAACTGGAGCATTGTGTCTGCTTCCCCTGTGTGCATCTGGGACCAGTGGGGAATATTTGGGGCATGCCTATAGAGGGAAAGTGACTTGTGTAGGCGGGGAGCATAGAAACCCCTAAGACTCTTTCCGTTGGACTCAAAATGGGAGAAGAAAGATGACCGGTTTGACTCTAGCCTTCCCATTCACATATGCATGCAAAAAAAAAAAAAAAAAAAAAAAAAAAGCCAACTCTGGGGAGGTGGGGTTGCTTTAGAAATGTGGTTTGGGGAAGTGAGTCGTCCCTGTGCATTTGCTTGGCCAGTGAGAAAGACGCCATGCAGCTGCAATCTGGTCACCAGAGAAATGTCCTCTGTCATGGGCAGGGATGTTCCACTAGGCTTTCCCGGAGCATGGGTGAAGTAGGTCCCTAAAAACCTTCTCTGCCACAGATTGCATGCTCACCCCAAAGAGCCACATGCACTCTTGCCCCTGGGAAGGGATATGGCCGTTTCTATAAACAGGCATCTGGTTTATTAGATTGGTCTATGGAAAAACTTAATGAGTGTGAGATGATCCAGCTGAGCACGGGGCCTTCGAGCGCTGAGTCACTGTCCCCAAGAGATCATGTCTGTGTTCCAGGTAGGCCCGCCCCCCTCCCCTTCCTTTCAAACAAGGATGAGAACCTTACATTTTGAGATGAAAGGCTAGTTGAGTTGCCTGATCATTCTTTTTAACTTTTTTTTTTTCTTTTTAGGGCCGCCCCCGAGACATATGGAGGTTCCGAGGCTAGGGGTCGAATTGGAGCGGCAGCTGCCAGCCTATGCTGCAGCCACAGCAATGCCAGATCTGAGCCACGTCTGTGACCTCCACCACAGCTCACGGCAACGCCGGCTCCTTAACCACTGAGTGAGGCCAGGGATTGAACCTGCGTCTTCATGGATGCTAGTCAGATTCGTTTCTGCTGAGCCACAGTGGGAACTCCCTCTTTTTAACTTTCTATGATTAAAGGAATTACATGTGCGTCATTTAGAAAGTCTGAACGTTCTGCTAAGCTTCTAACAGAAAAATCTTCAATTCCCTTCTCCATTCCTGCCCATCTCTAAGTCCCATTCACTAGAGGAACTTGCCCCTGTATTTCTATTATGCTTCTTCTAATAGGTCCTGCCCTTTCCAATTTTTGTCAATTCCTTGGCTTCCTACTCTGAAGGTTGGAGATTTAACTTTCTTACACCACTCTGCTCACATCCCGCCACGTTCTCCTAATACAGTTATAAGTTATAGTTAAACCAAAGTTTGCAGTATTATGACTCTATATTGTTCCCAACTGCAGAGCACACAGTATGTTACAACTCTTTCTTGTACAACATTTAAAAAATTTCCCCAAGATTAATAATTGCCTCATTTGGGGATTTATGAGGTGTTTTTTTTTTAATGTATTATCACTAATCTCCAAAATTTCCAGCAAAACTCCATTCAAAAGATTCAAACACATCAGAAAATCTCTTGATTTCTAAGGGTGTTGTTCTTTCCTCCCTTGAAGACATCGCTCCTGGAGCCCTCCACCTTCTTCCCCCAGCATGAACTGGTTGCCCTCCCAATTTTACGGATAAAGAAACAGGCTTTGCAAGATCCAGCTGAAATGTCACTTCATTGATAAAGCTGGCCCTGGTTCCATAAGCATAATTATTTGTTTCTTCTTGGGCACCCTACAGACCCTGTGCCGACCTCTATTATAACATTGAACAGTTTTTACTGTTTGTCCCGCCAGCTAAACTGTGAGCTCCTTGAGCGTAAGATGCATATCTTCATCATGTCCATCACGCCATCACCTAGGACAAGCCCTGGCATATGGTATGTAGTCAGTGAATGTTTGGGGAAGGGAGGGAGGCTAGGAGGGAGGCAGGAAGGCAGGAAGGAAGCCAGATGCTAGACATCACTGAAAAGAAGACTCAAAAGGAAGCACGGCTCAAGTACAAATCCTAGAAGTCTCCACAGCTGCACTATAACTGTACCTCTGGAAAGGCAGAAAGGGACTGGGGGAGATCTAGAGAAAAACTATAGAAATGATCAAGGGACTAGGGGCAGGATGGGACCACAGAAAAGGGCAGACCAAAAAAAAAAAATTGAGGTTTCTTCACTTTGAACAGAAAAGAGAGGAAAGGAGTTCCTGTCGTGGCGCAGTGGTTAACGAATCCGACTAGGAACCATGAGGTTGCGGGTTCGGTCCCTGCCCTTGCTCAGTGGGTTAAGGATCCGGCGTTGCCGTGAGCTCTGGTGTAGGTTGCAGACGCGGCTCGGATCCCACGTTGCTGTGGCTCTGGCGTAGGCCGGTGGCTGCAGCTCCGATTGGACCCCTAGCCTGGGAACCTCCATATGCCGCAGGAGCGGCCCAAGAAATAGCAACAACAACAACAACAAAAAGACAAAAGACAAAAAAAAAAAAAAAAAAAGAGAGGAAAGTGATATGAGAATCAAGGAGCAATCTGTCGTCGTAAAATGTCTGATTTGGTACAAACAAAAGGAAGAAAGCTCAGCTTCACAGGAGATCAAGAATCCAATGGAATTGGCCCCTTGATAAAACCAGAGAGTCGAAGTAAATTATGAAAAATGAATAGATGGCAGGAGCCTAAGGATGATTAAGGGATCCTTGAGAAGTGTGGTGAGACAACCCTTGTGAGAGCTTGCCCCTGACTGGCCCAATGTGACAATGTCAGGCCCTCAAGTCTATGCTTAGTAACTAGGCACCTTTGAACTAGAAGGTCGAGGTTTCCAGGCATCCTGACTCTGCCAGTTACAAGCTGAATGACCTTAGGCAAGTCACTTACCTCCCTGAGCTTTAGTTTTCTTTCCAATAAAATGAGGCTTAACAATATATTCTGCCTCCTAGACAGGGTGATTGTCAACTGAGGGAGATAATGCTTGCAGCACCCAGCCAAGAGTCTGGCACCTATTTTGTGCTCCGAAATATTAGCTACTGCGACTGCAGGTGCAAGTGTCATTATTACTACTATTAGAAGCAGATTTTTAGCAAATTAGTTAAGAACTAGAAAGTCTGTGAGCTCCATGTTTGACAGAAATTGGTACAGCTTCACCTGGATCTACCAACAGCGTCACAAAGAAAATTCAGCCTGCTACTATCAAGGAGGCTGTTGTTTCACTTTCTCCAGATTTTGTGAGGGGTAAACAAATTCATTTTTGTAAACAATTTAAAGCAGTGCATGGCATATATTAAGTATTATGTAAGCGTTCGATATTAGGATTGTCATCCATCGTATCAACCTATAAATAAACCACCCAAATCTCCAGAGTCAGGAAGGACTAACCAGGGGTCCTCATTAATTGATTTGGTTGGCACATCCAGGATACTTAAGGAGAAACTGTTAAAGTTCTGTGATCAACTTACGTGATGAAGTTAGATCAATTTCACAGGAACTATTCCCAAGGATGTTCATAGCCGTGCACTGGTAATAACCTTGTTCAAAATTGGTCAGATTTCCAATAAACAAAATCCCGGTGGCTGGGTCTGTCAAAACCAGGAGAGAAGAGTTTTCAAATCTCTTATGTGGGTACAGATCATGTGGATATAGCAGATCATTCAATGGCTACCCACTTTCTCACAGTGGCCTCCCTTTCTTGAGATGTCCAGGGCCCAACTAGACCCCTGGAGACTCCCCCTCCATTTGGGACCATGTTCCATGCCTGCCACCTCTGAGCCAAAAACAGTCCTGACTTCTAGAAGTTGGGGAGAAGACCTGGGCACAATCATCTTGTTGCCTGACATTCTTTTTACATTCTTCTCCCAGACAAATAGAAGACTGGACGCAAAGGACGAGCCGCCAGACACACAGGCATGCTGTCAACCAACCCCCCACACCAGGCCTTGCCAGGGGCAGCAGAGGGCTAAACTTACTGAAGTTTTCTTTCACTGGGATGATGTCTCTTCCCTCAACTTTATGCCAGTAATACACAGGGGAAGGTGTTCCAAGCACTGAGAGGCAAGTAAGAGATACAGGATGGCCAGTTTCTGGTATTCCTTGGATGCTGCAAAAGGGCTTAGAAGGTTTGACTGCAAGGCAATGACAAAGAGTAAAAAATCACGCATGATGAATGGCCGCCTGTACCAATCTGAGTCACTTTCTCACTTTCCTTTTGTAGAACATGCATGCTTTTTTTTTTTTTTTAATCTTTAAAAACTTATTTCGACAGTTTTCTAGTTGGACCACCAGGTGGGAGTAGAGCACTGCATGTGCAAGACATTCCCATCACTGGGCCATTAATATTCTAATGGCATCCCTTCCATCTGCCTCCTCCCCAGATTCATAACCATGAATTTCCGCACTGTAGCTTAAAATATGCCTTTAATAAAACAACCAAGTGTAAGCAAACATTAAACAAAGGGGAACATAGTTTATACTTCGGAAGCACAGTTTTAAAGGAAAAGAGAACCCTTAAATACTTTGAGATAACCAGTTATTAATAAAACCACTGTTTTACTAGTGCCATATTTTTCTTCTCCTTTGTGAGTCATTTTTTGGCATTTTTTCTTCTGGGTGGCACAAAATAGAGGGTTTGAATTTGCCTGTGTCCTGCCTCGGGAGGGGAAACCCATGTGGAGGGAAGGGTGTGCTAAATGGCACTAAAACGTTGATTCATCCTTGAGTGCCTTCTGTGTGCCCGGCACTGGACTAGGCACCAGCAATTCCGAAGGGACTCTGACCCAGTTCTGAAGTGGGATGGGGGAAGCGGTAAGATATTAGGCTAGAGAGCAGTGGAGCCCACAGCTTGGAGGGCTCTGTCATTCATGTATTTTATACTCAGAGCAACAGGACCACAGAAGGAGAGTGAATGATCATTCTAATGTTTTATGTTTTGTTTTTTGGGTTTTGTTTGCTTGGGTTTTCTTGGCCACACCCACGGCATGCAGAAGTTCCCCAGCCACGGATCGAACCCCACGGGTCAAACCGGCACCACAGCAGTGACAACACCAGATCCTTAACCTGCTAGGTCACCAGGGAACTCCATTAGATGGACTGCTCTAACTCTGGGGGTACATGAGCCAAGGGAGAGGAAGAGACAGATTCATGAGATATTTAAGAAGTCCACAGGGGAGTTCCCATCGTGATGCAGCAGAAACGAATCCCGCTAGGAACCACGAGGTTTCATGTTCAATCCCTGGCCTCGATCAAGTGGGTTAAGGATCCGGCGTTGCCCTGAGCTGTGGTGTAGGTCGCAGTCGAGGCTCAGATCCCACATTGCTGAGGCTGTGGCGTAGGTCAGCAGCTGTAGCTCCGATTAGACCCCTAGCCTGAGAAACTCCATATGCTGTGGGTGTGGCCCTAAAAAGCAAAAAAAAAAAAAAAAAAAAAAAAAAGAAGAAGTCCATAGGGCTTGATGACCGTGGACATGTGGCATGAGGAAGAGGGTAGAAGGTGGTGTCACTGATGACTCCCAGGGTTCTGATTTGGACAGCTGGGTAGCTGATCTTGCTGAGTTTACTGAGTTGAAGCTGCTTATGAAACACCTCAGTGGAGAAGTCCTGGGGGGAAGCTGAGAAACTGATTCTCCTCAGTCATCTTATGGCTCACAGCTTATTCTAACCTCAGTCTGACAAACAGATAAGGATCTGAATCAATACTTTCCAATTCACCTTCCTTATCTTAATTTGGATACAAAACACTCCAAAGGCCTAGATTCTCTACCTTAGGCTAGTTACACCTTAAATGCTCCGGACTGCCCAGCTCTCCAGCTCTCACTTGGGAGGCAGCAGTAAAGAGCACAGCTCAGAATCGACACCGAACACTGGCTCTGAAACTTTACCCTAGATGTACTGAGGCAAGTAATCTAATGTAGCCAAACCTCAGTTGATTCATCTGTAAAATATGAATGAGAGATTATCTGAACTCCAGCTAATCCAGTATATAAATACTTTATTGTATTTATATAAATAAAGTAATGTGTTTGTGTGTAGTGTCTTGCACATGGAATTGCTGTTGGCAATAAGCAGGAATAACTCTTGCTGCCACATTTCATACCTTGTAACTGATGTTAATCTTCCAATCTTAGACTCTAACCCTCTGTACACATGAACAGGAAAACAGATGGCTACAGCTATAGCCCTTAGAAAATTTCACCATTTTTTTCCTTTTTTTTTTTTTTTTTTTAGGGCCATACCTGCAGCATATGGAAGTCCTCAGGCTAGGGGTTGAATCAGAGCTGGAGCTACTGCCCTAGGTCACAGCCACAGCAACGCAGGATCCGAGCTGTGTCTGTGACCTATACCACAGCTCAAGGCAACAAAGGACACTCAACCCACCGAGTGAGGCCAGGGATTGAACCTGCACCCTCATGGATACTAGTCAGGTTCATTACCACTGAGCCATGATAGGAACTCACCATCCTTTCTTTTTTAATTGAAGCTTAATTTTTTTTTAAATTGAGTTGCAAAATTAGTTAGTTTCAGGTGTATAGCACAGTGATTTAGTATTTTTGCAGATTAAACTCCATTATAGATTATTACAAGATAATGGCTATAATTCCCTGTGCTATATAGTTAGTATATCTTTGTTGCTTATCTAATTTATATATAGTAGTTTGTATCTATTAATCCCATCGCCCCAATTTTACCTCCCCTCTTCCCTCTTCCCTTTGATAGCCACTAGTTTGTTTTGTATGTCTGCAAGTCTATTCCTGTTTTGCATATACATGCATTTGTGTATTTTTTAGATTCCACATATAAGTGATATCACACAGTATTTGTATTTCTCTGCTGGACTTATTTCACTAAGCATAATATTCTCTAGGTCCACCCACATTGCTGCAAATAGCAGTATTTTATGCTTTTTTATGGTTGAGTAATATTCCATTGTATATATGTATGTGTGTGTGTATATATATATATAAAACATCTTAAGCCAGTTGTCTGTTGCACAGTCCCTTCTTTTAAACAGTTATCATTTCATTAAAAGAAGATTTTTCTATTTAGCTCTTTATTCTCTCTTCTGTACTACTGATTTTCTCAGATGGGGATGACACCTTGGATTTGCCTACCCTAAATAACTGGGCTATTTAACCAGAAATCCAACGCAACTATCACTAGATTTAGAGACTGCCTTTTTTAACCATGGTGATTTTATAGCCTTTACAGTAGAACAGAACAGTTTGAACAGAAAGTTAAATGACGGCATTTCATTACAAGTACCCAGGACTAGAACTAAATTATGGACAAAATCTGGAATGACTTGCATTCATTTCTTGAGCCTAGAATCAAAAGTAGATAGGCATTTTTTTCTTCTGCTGAACATATTCTTCTCTTATTTTTTATTAACCAAACACTTAGTGAATCACTTTGAATCATATCCCAAACCCATATATTTTCTAAAACTACTGATTCAGGATTGAATTGACGTTTCATCCAGTTAAAGTTCCCAGTAGAACGTGGATGTTTTACTGGCAAAGCCACTGAGCTACCATTTAGCTTTATTGCTTTCAAAAGAACTGGGGTGGAGGAAGAGGATCACCTCAGAGAGTAAGTGAAAATGCTTCAGCGTGTTCTCAAACCTTCTCTAAATTCATCATTCTCTTTTTATGTGCCAAATTGCAGAAGGAAGATGATGCTCATTGCAAAGGCATAAAAAATAATTATTCAAATTTCTGATGGGTATTTTTCAGAGGTTCATTTTCCAAGGCTGTCACACCTAATGCAAGTCTCTCAAATGAATGGTCCTCCAAACCATGTGGGCCTTTGCTCATTGCTCTTTCCTTCACCAAAATCATACTCTGCCACCTCGGCCCCTCTTTTGTCTGACAGGCTCTTGCCCATCCTTCAACATTCAAGTCACTTTCTCTAGGAAGCCTTCTCCAGTTCCCCCTGCCCAGCTTTATGCCCTTTCCCCTGTGATCTCCCAGCCCCTTCTCCTCCCTCCACTGTAAGCTTAAGTTATGTATCTGCCTCTCTCACTAGACTTTGAACTTTTATTTATTTGTTTTTGTTTTTTTGCCTTTTCTAGGGCTGCTCCTGCAGCATATGGACGTTCCCAGGCTAGGGGTCGATTCAGAGCTATAGCTGCTGGCCTACACCACAATCACAGCAACTTGGGATCTGAGCCGCATCTGTGACTTATACCACAGCTCATGGCAACACTGGGTCCTTAACCTGCTGGGTGAGGCTGGGATCGAACCCACAACCTCATGGTTCCTAGTTGGATTCGTTAACCACTGAGCCATGACGGGAACTCCGTAGACTGTGAACTTTTAGAGGGCTGGGAGCCTTTTTTTTTTTTTTTTTTGCTTTTTAGGGCCACACCCACAGCATATGGAGGTTCCCGGGCTAGGGGTCTAATCAGAGCTACAGCTGCTGGCCTACGGCACAGCCACAGCAACGCCAGATCCAAGCCACGTCTGCGACCTACACCACAGCTCATGGCAACGCCAGATCCTTAACCCACTGAGCAAGGCCAGGGATGGAACCCACAACCTCATCATTACTAGTTGGATTTGTTTCCGCTGCGCCACAATGGGAACTCCTGGGAGCCTATCTTTTACATCCACCTCCACTGCCTACCAGGATGTAACTGGATGTGTGTTCAGGGTTTGTTGAATAACATTATGGATGAATGAGTGAATGCATGGGATCTATGTCTACCACTGGCTTATGAAATGTCTCTGAAAGATGTATTTCTAGGAAGAGCAATATTTAAGGAAATATCAAAACTCCTCTCCTCAACTGGTCTCCCTAATACACCTGCTCCACCTTGCCCCACCCTTCAGTCAGGGCAAGCAGAACAGGCCCTCATATGAAATGGAATTTGAAAACTGCAAACAGTCTCTGCAATTTTTAGAGGAAATTATCCATCTCAAAATTTCCAGAAAACATAAATTTGCAGAATGCCTTTGCTCTTAGCCTAACTAATAAAAAAGCGATTTTGAGAATTCCCAAATGAAGAAATTCACAGAGCCTTCTGTCTCTTACCATGCCTGGATACTGGATACCTAAGGAAAAGTCAAGACACAGTCATTGCAGGAACAACTGACCCAAAAGCTTATGGGAAAGTACAACTCAGAGGAAATGAGGAAATGACTCTCAGCCTCTTATGGAAAATGATCACGGATTCTCCAAACTTTAAATTTAAGAATATTAACCATCTTGTCTATCTTAAACTTAGAATTATTTCCAAGCTTGGACAAAAAGAGGCTCCACTTCTTTAGGTTGTTTCTGGTCAGAAGGACAACCCAGAGCCAGGGAGCAAAAGGAAAACATTAGAGGACTAATCCCTTGAATTCTTTGAACACTGAATCTCCAGTATATCGTCTGATTCTCTTAACAACCCTCGTAATGAAGACAGGGCAGGAATTACAACCCTGTCTCAAAATGGCCAGAGAAAGTTGGAGTGACTTGCCTCAGGCCACTGAGTAGCAGTGTACTAGCTAGAACCTAGGGCTTCTGACTCCCAGCCTGATGTGCTAGCGTCTATTCCATATCATTTAGTTCCAGTATATATGGCTAGTCTTCCAAACTAGAACATCAACTCTCCCGGGAAAGGGCTCGTGTATACTTCTCTTGTCGTCACCTGTACCCCAAAGCCCAGCACAGGGCTCAGCAAAATAAAAACATCAGGAGTTAGCCCACTCCTTAAGCAGCTCTTGATTACCTTTCCCTGTTTTCCAGGTGGGCAGGTGCAGTAGCAAACCTCAAGGTAAACGGCTGCTTCTTTTCGGGCATCATCTGGGTGGCAGGCTCCAACAATTCCGGAGAGTCCTCCTAGGTGTGCACCTTATGACTAACTGTGACTTTTCCAAGCTACTCAATCACCAAGTCACTGGTTTGATCTAGTTCCTCCTTTCCACAGCTCAAGAGCAGCAATGCCCAGATCAGCTCCATTTGGGGTTACTTAGAGGTGGGAGAGCCCTTAGTTCAACTGGTTCGTCAGTGAGGGCTCTGATAGCCCTTTCATACCTCCCTTCGTTACTTCTGAAGGCCTGGAAACAGGAGCTGCCAAGGCTACAGACAGGAGGAAAACTCCCATTGTCCTCTCAGACAAGAGACTGGAAGGAGCCCTACAAATCACCACAATTGTGAACACCTCAAGAGCAGAAACCCTGCCTCCATCACGCCTCCCGGCACAAAGTAGGCACTCAATAAATACTGCATAAATTAACCACTCCAAATTCATTTGAAGAACAGATATGACTTGCCCTGTGTCGCGTAATGAATATTTATATATAAATTAACTAATTCTCAACTCTGGCTTAGCATGTGGTCCTTTTTCCAAACAGCATTACGAAAGGGACCCTTCTGCCTTTCTGCCAAAGAATAATTTAGTGATGGGGATTGTGGTTGGCTTAGGAGAGGTAACAAGGTGACAGGTGTTTCCCCCAGGTGGAACTGGCTCTAATTGGAGGTTCCCTCTGAAAAAGTTGCTAGTGATCATTTAGTGGGACTGTGTGTTGTCTCATCTGTTCTCATTGCATCCTTCAGTGATAGGGATCCAGGAGGTTTGGTCATCTACTGATGTCTATCATTTTGGCAGCCCTTTTTGGCTTGGCAATTGCTTCAACACTTCTTATGAGTGATTGCTCAGTGCAACTCTATGGGTCAAGTTGGCGGTATGTCTCAATTTCGCTGATAATAAAAGAAGCAGGAAGGATATTTACCCCTGGGACTTAATTGGCACCATAACTCACTGCCCTGGCCCATTCAATGTCCTAAGTTGCTCCAAGAAGAGAAAAAGCAGAAAAATGTGTCCATACCTAGCACATTGACGTTGAGGGTGCCTTGATTGTTGCCAGAAAAGTCCGGGGGGTTGTTAACATCGCAGATGTAGATGCCACTATCTGCTGGTTGCATATTCGAAATAGTGATGGATGCGTTGCCTGGAGCGTTGGACCCTACAATTCGATCTTTAAATTGCCCGTTGACTGCAGTTTGTCCACCTTCAGAATAGTAAATCTAGGACAGAAAATGACAGAAATGAGAACTGGAGAGTGTCCAGGGCTTGGATAAGCTACCTAGAAGTTCTTTCTAGCCAATGTTACCTTCTTTGACAAGGCGCAGCATCCACCCCACCTCCCCTGTGACAAAGGTTTCTCAGCTCCGTGGGACACTTTAGCTCTCTCAAGCTGTGCACAGCCATGAGCTCATTTGTACTCAAAGCAGCTTGGCGATGTCATCAAGGCAGGGAGGTAGGCCTATCTTTCAGACCGTGTAGCTGGAGCTGATGGGATTCAACTCCTATGCTTAGGCTAGGAGATCAAGACGCTCACCTGATGAGTCCGCCTGGAGGAAACCCATATAGGACACAAATGTCTGATGGGGAAACCAAAGCCATCATTTTTTTTTCTGCTTTATAAACATTTTTTGGTTTTTTTTTTTTGTTGTTTGTTTTTTTTTTTTTAAGGTCCACACCTGCGGGCACGCAGAAGTTCCCAGGCTAGCAGTCCAATCAGAGCTGTAGCTGTGGGCCTATGCCACAGCCATTGCAACGCGGGATCCGAGCTGCCTCGGTGACCTATACCACAGCTCACGGCAACACCGGATCCTTAACCCACTGAGCAAGGCCAGGGATCAAACCTGCGTCCTCATGGACGCTAGTCAGATTTGTTTCCGCTGATCCGTGATGGGAACCCCAGAAATTTTTAAGACTTTTAAAAATCAAGTCAATATAGAAAACAACATTAAATAGTTAATAGTGCTGGTGATACACAAATATGACAAAAATCATAAAGATGAGACATGAATGACTAAAGCTTGGGAATCACTGGGCCAGGTGACCCCTGCGGTCCCGCCATAATATACACAGGCTATGTACCCACTTTGTTAGTTTCATAGAAACATGTGTAATTCAAGTGATTTGTTTTTTTATTATTCAATAAACTGGGATTACCCTGGTCCAGTAGCAATTAATATTTCATAAAATCTACCAGAAGAGACTTATAGTTCATTTAATTCACTCTCCTCACTTTACAGAAGAAATTGAAACCCTGAGAGGTTAAAAAAGAAAAAGATATACAAAGTTAACAGGCCAGGTCTAGAACCCCGTTCTTCTAAGTCCTTGTCCAGTGTTATTTATATTAACAGGTTAATGAGAGAGAGAAGGCCATCAGTAAAAAAAGAGATATTGTCTAGATAAATTCAAATGTATTCTCCTTCAAGTCAGAAAGCGAATATATTTTTAAACTAAGAAAGGGAGATTCTGATGGAAAAGTCAAAGAAAAGAATATATTTAAGGAAAAAACAACTTGTCTCTCCCCTCCTGTTCTCTAAAATCAACAAGTTTTCTTTCCTGCCCTAAATGAGCCATTTATAATCCAATTCATCCATTCACACCCACTGACTTCACAAACTTTTGCCCCAGAGGGGTCTTGTTTGATTTACAAACTGGAAAGCCAGTGTTAACCTAAGGTATTCAAGGGGGCAGGAGGAAGTTCAACTTGTCAAAGGTCTCTTACCTTCACTTGAGTTGACACCCAAGATATCCGGCTTTCCATTTCACCAGCCAGCGCTGGCCTTATTTACTTTCTAATTAACAATTTGCAGTCCAGTGGACTCTTACCTGGAATGGATCCTGTGGTCTATCAAGGAAGCCCTTTACAACTGAGACATCTGGCTGCTTCCCCTGCTCCCAGGAAAACTGGGGCGGGGGGGGGGGTGTCGGCCTGTTTTAGGTTGAAGCTTCACGACATCGCAATGAGATACATCAGTCATGCCTACAATCCACACTAAGTCCCAGAGGATCTAGGTGAAAGGACCTTATTTCTGCAGAGAGCAGGAGGCCAAGAGAGTATGTTTTAGATCAGGACTAGGGCATGAAAAGAAGCCACACTATAAAAGTCTCAGAGATGGGCAGGAATCAAGGAGCCAAGACGTCATGAGGCCTTGGACTTGTAACTTTCCTACAAAAAGGTTGGTGTGACTTTACCAACCCTTCTACCCTAGCTCCTCACACTATAGTCTAATATATTTTCCCATTCACGAACAATGTCAAAGGTGTCCGGAACAGAAATGGAGGTAAGGAGGTATAAGAATAGAGGCCTAAAAGGGAAAGGCTTTGGCCTCAGGATACTGTGTGAGAAGGAAAGTCCCCAGGGCCAGCCAGCAGTCAGCCACACGGATGGAGGGGCTTTCTGTTAGGGGAAGTCCACGCTGTCACACTGTCCTTGTAAGGGAAAAAAACGAAACGCTTTCCTGAAACCACTTATCTAATCACACAGGAAGGACTGCAACTTGGTTCCATTTTCCACAAAAGAATAATTCTTTTAAAAATCAAACCAATGTATACATGTAAGGATAACCTGACCCCCTTGCTGTACAGTGGGAAAATAAAAAAATTTAAAAAAAAAGAAAGAAAAAGAATGCTCTTGATGAAGCCATGAAAAAAAAAAAAAAATCAAACCTGAACGATGGCCAAAGCCCAGCCCGTGATCCTGTGGGGCTTGTGCACATTTCAAAGAAAGCATATTGTCAATTTAGAGATCAAAGCAATTGAGGTCTAGGAAAAGCCATGGATGCTCAAAAGGCCACATCCTTTGGGGGTGGTGATGGGGGGGGGGCAAGTCTGTTTTAAGAAAATCCATCCAAGTGTTCCCTTAAGCGATGCTTGTTAATTTGTTGCCCACTTGCCCTTCGTGGCTGTGTTCATGGCAGACTGCCCTACTTCTCCCCCAAGGTCCCCTCTGCCTGCCCCTTGGTGATGTTAGAGGCTGGCATATGGAGACATGATAGCACATTAGTTATAAGACCCCCTTAGAGATCACTTAGTTCATGGTTGCTAAGGCTGAGGAGACTTTAGGAGCCAGCTGGATATTGGAAATAGGGGAAATGGCTAGGAGGGGCTGGTGGATAGAGGGAAGATCATAGATGACAGGGGCTGTGACGAGCTAGAGAGCCAATACAAAGAAGGCTTTCAAACTGTGCAAACAAACAAAATATTGGGCTGGCCAACCAACATGCATCCGCTGGCCACACTGGGGCCCGAGGCCGCCAGTCTGCAACCTGATTCATCCTCTTGTATTACAGAAAAGGACAATGAGGCCCCACTAGAAGAAGTAATCTTCCCAAGGTCACAAAATATGTAGACAAACCTAGAGTCCAGACCTCCCGAGTCCTGCTGAATAACAGTCATATGGCACTCACAGTCCCACCTTAGGCCAGGAAGGTGATTCCCAGGCAAGCTTCCCCTCTGGGGGTCACTCCATTCCCTACTCCAGCCAACCCTTCTCCTGCCAATTGCTGCTATTCATTGGCATGATGCTTCCCATGCCAAGTAGGTTCACCACATGATGCCTTCAACGGTTGCCAGCTGCAATAACAGCCTTTCTCTTCCTCCTCTGCCAAGTTCCTATTCACATGAGGCCATGCAGCTGGGAGCCAGATTGGTCCAAAAAGATTTTTTCCCCTCAGTTTTGTGACACTGCTCTCTAACTAGAAGCTGGGGTATAAACAAGAAGGGCTGAAAGAATTCAGCCTCCTCTGTTTGAGTCTCAGAGTTAATAAATGCCTTTAGCCTCCAGAGCTGCTTTTGTGGGTTCATTTTGGAAATGTGAAGGGTATGGAAGTCCACAGCAAACCAGCCATCCAGCTTCTTGATTTCCTGCACTGCTCAAAAAGGAGCTAGCCATGGGAGGGGAGGAGTGCAGGGTGGCCATGGTCTCAAGCCTAGAATTTTCTCTGCACTCTGTGGGGGGGGGGGCTGGAATCACACATGGAAGGAATAGAATACCATAAGGAAGAGTTCCCACCCACAAACCACTCCCTTCCCAGCTTGCCATTTGCCCAAAAAACTCATGAACTGAATTGCTTCTTTGAGACATGTAAAGTTTCATTTAAATCATTTTCTTTGGAAGAGATAAACCATCACCAGTCCCTAACGCCTTTCTATTAGATTAATTTATCCAATTTAACAAGAATAGACACCTGCAGGAACAGGACACTGAATCAACTTTGATGGGAGGGTGTGGTGGGAAGGGAATAACTTGGAGTGTTTCTCAATGGGGATCACACTGGTATTTGACAATTCTTTCCTGTGTGGGTCTCTCCTGCATGTTGCAAGATGTCGACCCTCTCTAGCTACCCCCCACTAAACATCAATAGTGACTCCCATTTATAACAATTAAACCAACACTCCCCTTATTTTCAATGCCCCTGAGGAGATGAGGCACCCTCACCCCACCAACATTTGAAAAGCATCTGATATAATGCTATCCATAGAGGCCATACTGGAATAATCTGAGCAGCCATGGAATATATAGATGCTAGGTTCTAGAAAGAAGTTGTCCACATTAGATGTGTGTTAGAGAGAAGAAGATGGCAAAATGTTTCCTCCGCTGTGGCTATTCTAGAAGAGTAAGTGTTATCTGAGAGACTCATGCTAAGTAGGGTCAATACCTGTTCTATTCATGGGCAGGTGAGGTCTCTGGAGCTTTTCTATTGACTAGCTAGATAGACGAGGAAACCATTCATGTTATCAGAGGGGAACCAGACCACCCCAAACTTCCATGCTAGCCTGCCTGTTCTGGAGCCTAGAGTCTTAAGTTGGAAGTCCCTGCTTAGAGACTGATTACCTGAAGCCTCCATGTCTTCCAAGAGGAGGGCTTCTCTAAGAGAAAGACCTTGCTGATGAATATCCTGGCTCCTGGTCAGAAGATAAATGGAATATCTCTGTAGCCCCCATTCGCAAAGGAAACCCAGGGAGGGGATAGTCAGTAAGAGATCACATTCTCCCCTGGGTATTGAGAAATGGTAGGTCTTGGAGTCCACTGATCCTTTAACATAACGATCTGGGGGGAGGAAAAGAAGGTGAGCTTATGGCAGGAGTTGACCACTGCCCTGCTCAAGGCAACGTAGGGCCCAAAGCCTTTTGGAGGAAGCTGAAAGGAATTCCAGACATGGCCATGAGAAGGCAAATGCAAGACTGTTCTGGTTTTGCCAGGGGCTTATGCTGATCTGAATTGTTACCAAACTCAGACCCTCCCATCTCACTCCTGGTGCCACTGCCCTAAAGACTCCAAACAATGAAGGGATCTGGTAGTACACCAATAACTGTCCTTGTCTAAGAGGCCCAACTACATCTTCCCCAAGCTCTCTTGCATGTACCAGTTTTAGACATGGACTGACTGCCTTTTCCTTCATACCCTCACTATTGAGACACAGGCTGTGCTGTGTTTGAGCAGAAGTGAGTGGATCTGAGTGAGAGCTGAATGCTACATGGTATACTGCCCATAGTGTCTAATCCAGGAGTTGAACTGAATCACTCAGTGGTCAGTCTGGCAATATCTTATGCCCATAAACCATAGATTTGTCGAATAGCACAGCAGTCTCCTTCTACCATCCTCAAAATGTCCTGCCAGCCATCCACGGATTAATACACAACATGCTCTAAAGAATTCTGAATGCATGGAAGTGCTCAAAGAAACAAATTTGAAATAGAAGCCAAATCTCATTTTGAAAAATACCATCGCAACTGAGGATGTCTGAGACGCTTAAGGCCAGACTGGAAAAAAAACCTGGGAATGGGCACTTTGCAAGCAGAATCATCTTCCTCCCTTGACTTTCACCCACTTTTCTCGGGCAACCTCTTCTCCAGATCCTAAGCTCCCTTCCTGTTCCCTATCCTCTAGCATCCGAATGCTTTTGATTATCCAGGGTTCATTACTACTGTGCCCTTCCTCACCCACCTGGGGAGTTCATTCCATCAGGACTCAGTCTGGCACAATGAGCTAGCTATTGAGTATGACAGAGATATTAAGGCTGACAGAGATCTGTGGATCAACTAGGCACACCAGCATTTGAACTGGGGGCTTCTGGAAATAATAGAGCAATCTGGGCGGGGGGGGAGTCCTTTCAGAACTACTGCTCATTTCCCTTATGAGAAGGACCCTTCCTGTCTATGCTAAAATACATCATATACTTGATGTTGACCAACACAGAAGTGAGATAACAGATTACAACTGAATGTGAACAGAGGACAAAGGCCAAGTCACTTAGATGAAGATCTTCCCTAAACAGCTGTCTTCAAACTCCTTGCATCTGAGGTTCTGCTCCGGTTGTCACTGGCTCACCATTCCTTCCTTACACACTGACCCCCACAGCTTATGCCAGAACTACCAAAGGGGCATAGTTTAGGAGGAAAGGAAGTCCTTACCGAAACTGGCTGTAACTCCTTCTTATGGAAAAATGTCCACTGGATGGAAAGCTTGTCCAGGGAGGCCACGGTGGTGGTGTAGGTGCAGATGAGAGTGACATCAGATCCAACAGTTACATTCACGAAACTGTCTGGGATGGTCACTTGCACTCCACTAACTTGACCTGAAAAGATAATCATCAAAAAGACAATGGTACACACTCACATTTTGGTGACATTTTTCCATTACAATGCATTTTCGATGACATCTTATTTGAGGAAACCAAGGTGAGGAGAAGAATGCAGAATGATCCATATAGCAAAGCCAAGCAAGCAATGGGCATAGAGTAGGGAGTTTCTAACAAATTACAATGTGAGGATATTCAACTCCTTTGTGATGGTGACATATAACAGGGAAACGGGGGTTTCTTCTGTGTAAGGATGGCCTGACACAGAGGTTCTTAAAACGTTGTCCAAGGACCCAAAAGAGGCCCATGAATATGGAGAACAACCAGTTCGGTTTGCCCAGGATGGATAAGGTTCCTTAGATAGGGGACTTTCAGTTTTAAAACCAGGTAAGCCTCAAGCAAACTACACTTGTTTTGCTGCTAGGACTTTGAGTGCTTAAAGCAGGAAAGTCCCAGGAAAACCAGGATGAGCTGGTCATTAGACCAATTGGGGGAGGCTATAAGATCACAATTGTGTTCATAATAATACTACGCAGTTATTTTTTTTCACTCTCATCTTCTCATGCGTGTACAATGGAGTGTTCCAGAAGTTACATGACAGGCAGCGATGTCATTGCTCTAGTGGCTAATGCAATGCATTTCACACACAATTCCAAGAAATAAGATGGAGATCCCATGTACACGTTACCCAACTCCCTTCCACCCACGGTCACTTATTTTGTGAAACTATAGTGTAATACCACAGCCAGGACACTGATATTGATCTTATTCGATTTCTCCAGGTTTACTTGTACTCCTATGTGTGTGTGCATTTAATTCTATAAAATTTATCACATGTACAGGTTGTGTATCTACCACCACAGTCAATACAAGTGAACAGTTTCACCATTACAAAGACCCCTCATATTTCTTTTATAATCACACTCACCTCCCTCCTCCCCCCCATCCCTGATCCTAAGCATTGGAAACTGCCAATATGTCTTCCATTTATAAAATTGTGTTATTTTGTAAATGTTACATAAATGGAAACATGGTAACGCTTTTTGATTGGCTTTTCTTCATTCTACATAATTATTTAGAAATTCACTCAAGTCATTGAGCGTATCACTAGTTAATTGCCTTTTATTGCTTAATAGCATTCAATGGTATGTATGTATGTATAACAATTTGTTTACCGTGCACCCATATAGGGACATTTGGGTTGTTTCTAGTTTTGGGCAATTGAGTAAAACTCCAATGAACATTCATGTACAGGTTTTCATGTGAGCATAAATTCCCATGTCTCTGGGATCACTTCCTAAGAGTGCAACTGCTATGTTAGATGGTAGTTACATGTTTAGTTTTATTAAACACAAAAAATAGCCACACTGTTTTTCAGAGTGGTTGCACCAATATATATTCCCACCAATAATGTATGAGTGGCCCAGTCTCCCCATATCCTTGTCAGCATTTGGTGTTGTCACTATTTTCCAGAGCCATTCTAATAAGTGTATAGTAGGACATTATTGTGGTTTTAATTTGCATTTACCTAATGCAAATTAATGATGCTAAATAACTTTTCATGGGATTGTCATTTGTATATCTTCCTCAGCATAATGTATCTCATATCTTCTGCCCATTTTCTAATTGGATTGCTTAATTTTTTACTGGTGAATTTTGAGAGTTCTCTATATAATCTAGATGCCAGTCTTTTGTTGGGTAGAGCCAGTTTTACTTCTCCTTTTCCACTCTGTAAGCCTTTTATTTTTACTGCCTTATTGCAGCGGCTATAACTTGAAGTATTTTACTGAATAAGAGAGTTGAGAGAGTGGATATCCTTGCCTGGTTCTCAATCTTAGGGGAAAAGCATTCAGTATTTCACCATTAAATACGATATTAGCTGTAGGGTATTTTAGATGTTCTTTATCAAGTTAAGGGAATTCTGGGGATCCCGCTGTGCTACAGTGAGCAAAGAATCCAACTGCAGCAGCTCAAGTCTCAGGTCGCTGCAGAGAAGGGGTTCAATCCCTGGCATCACACAGTGGGTTAAAGGATCCAGCGTTGTCGCAGCTACACAGCTGCAGTTCAGATTCGATCCCTGGCCCAGGAACTTCCATATGCTGTGGATGCAGCCACTAAAAAAAAGTTAAGGGAATTCTCCTCCGTCATGGGTTGAATTGTGTCCTCCGAAAGGATAAGGACAAGTCCTAATTCCTGGTTCCTAGGAGTGTGACCTTATTTGGAAACAGGGTCTTCACAATATAATTAATGATGAGATAGATCACCCTGGATTTAGAGTGGGACCTAAATCCAATGACTGCTGTCATAATAAGAACAAGAAGAGTGAGAGTTGGCACACAGCACGTGAAGATGGAGTCAGAAATTGGAGAGATGCATGTGCAAGCCAAGGAATGCCAAGAATTGCTAACAGCCAGCTAGGAGAAAGGCATAGCATGGATCCTTCAGAATCAATTCAGTCCAACACTTTGGACTTTTGGTCTCCAGAACTATGAGAGAATAAACTTGTCTGTTTTAAGCCACTCAGTTTCTGGCAATTTGTTACAGCAGCTCTTGGACACTAACACACTTTCCATTCCTAACATGCTAAGAGTTTTTTAATATCATGAATGGGTGTTGGATTTTGTCAAATGTTCTTTCTGTACCGAGATAACTGTTTATTTTTTTTAATTTATCCTGTTGATATGAGAGATTACACTGAATGATTCCTAAATGTTGAACCAGCCTTGCATACCTTAAGTAAATCCCTTGGGTAGAATTCTTTATAAACACTATGGGATTCAATTTGCTAGTGTTTTATTGAGGGTTTTTGAGTCTAAGTTCATGAGAGGTACTGGACGGCACTTTACTATTTTTGCACTGTCCTTGTCTGGTTTTCGTATCAGGGTAATACTAGCCTCATAAAATGAGTTTGAAATGTTCCCTCTTCTTCTATTTTTGGAAAAGATTGTATAAAATGGGTGTTAATTATTTTGTAAACATTTGGTAAACTCATCTAGTGAAAGTATCCAGGCTTGGAGATTTCTTTCTCAGGAGATTTTTAAATTATGAATTACATCTCTTTAATGACTATAGGGAAATTCATTTTATATTGGGTGAGTTTTAGTAGTTTCTTGATTTTGAGGAATTAATCTTTTTTTTTTCTTTTGGCTGCATCATGCAGTAGCTTGATATGGGATCTCAATTCCCAGACCCAGGGATGGAACCTGGGCCACAGCAGTGAAAGTGCCTAATCCTAACCACTACACATACCCCTAAGGAACTCCCTTTTTTGTGATGAATTGATCCATTTTTTTCTAAGTTGGCAAATATATAAAATGTAAAGTTGTACTCCCTTATGTTTTTAATGACTGCAGAATCTATGAGATCCTGTATTTCACTTCTGATATTGGTGATATGTGTCTTAACTCTTTATTTTTACCAGTCTTGCTAGAGGTTTGTCAATTTTTGTCTTTTTAGGACCACACCCATGGCATATGTTGGTTCCCAGGCTAGGGGTCTAATCAGAGCTATAGCCACTGGCCTACACCACAGCCACAGCAACACCAGATCTGAGCCGCGTCTGTGACCTACACCACAGCTCACAGCAATGCTGGATCCTTAACCCACTGAGCGAAGCCAGGGACCAAACCTGCGTTCTCATGGATGCTAGTCAGATTTGTTTCCACTAAGCCATGATGGAACTCCTCAATTTTCTTTACTGATTTTTTTTTTCAAAGAGCCAGAGTTTTATTTAACTTTCTCTATGGTTTTCCTATTTTAATTCCATTGATTACAGTTCTTTACTATTTCCTTCCTTCTGCTTGCTTTGGATTGATCTTTTTCTAGTTCCTAGATATAGGAACTTCATGACTGACCTGAAATTTTTCTTCATTTCAAATGTAAGCATTTACTGCTATGAAATTGTCTTTCCACACTGCTTTAGCTGCATGTTACATTTGTCTATATGTTACATTTTCATTTTCAATCAGTTCTATATATATTTTTAATTTTTCTTTTGAGATTTTCTCTTTGATCCACAGATTGCTCAGAAATGTATAATTTTCAAGTATTTAGAGATTTTCTTGTTGTCTTTCTGATCTTGGTTTCTAGTTTGATTCCATTGTGCTCAGAGAAGAGACCGTATGATTTCAATTTTTCAGAAGTTGTTGAGGTCTGTTATACGGCCATGCCTATGGTCTATCTTGGTAAATGTTCTGTGGGTGCTTGGGGTAAAAAGTTCATTCTGCTGTTTTGGGGCTGAATGTTCTATACAAAAAGATATACTTTAAAACACCATGAGTACACAGCGAGATAGACCATATTCTGGGCCATAAAACAAACCTTAAATTTAAAAGAACAGAAATCATACAGTGTCTTCTCTCAGACCACAATGAAAATAAAGTAGAAAGCAATAACAAAAAAGATTACTGGAAAGTCCCAAAACACATGGAAATCTAACAACACACTTCTAAATAACACACAGGTCAAAGAAGAAATCTCAGGAGAAATTTTAAAATATTCTGAACTAAATGAAAATGAAAGTACAATTTATCAAAATTTGTGGTAAGCAGCAAAAGCAGTGCTCAGATGGAAATTTACAGCATTGAATGCATATGTTAGAAAAGAAGAAAGCTCTAAAATAAATCATCTAAACTTGCACCTTAGGGAAACTAGAAGAGTAAATTAAATCCAAAGTAAGCAGAAGGAAAGAAATAACAAAAACTGGAGCCAAAACCAACAGAATTGAAAACAGGAAATCAACAGAGAAAATCAATACAACCAAAACTGGTTATTTGAGAAGATAAAGAAAATTGCTAAGACTCTAGTCAGGCTAAGAAAAAAATATAGAGGACACAAATTACTAATATCAGAAATGAAAGAGGCAGAGTTCCATTGTGGCTCAGTGGGTTAAGAACCTGACTAGTATCCATGAGGATGCGAGTTTGATCCCTGGCCTTGCTCAGTGGATTAAGGATTTGGCGTTGTACCAAGCTGAAGTGTAGGTTGCAGGTGCAGCTCGGATCCCTCTTTGCTGTGGCTGTGGTGTAGCTGGCAGCTGCAGCTCCAATTCGACTCCTAGCCTGGGAACTTCTATATGCCACAGGTGCAGACCTGAAAAAAAATAAGAAACGAAAGGGGGGCCATCACTGCAGATACTATGGACATTAAAGGAATATAACAAAAAGATAATAAAGGAATACTAGGAACAACTTTATGACCAGAAATTTGATAACCTAGATGAAATAGACTAACTTGAAAGAAAAAATCTGCCAAAATTCACACACACGAAAAAGAAGTAGATAATCTAAACAGGCCTATATCTATTCTATATATATTGAAGAAATTAAATCAATAATTAATAACTTTCCAAAATAGAAAGCACCAGGCTCAGATGGGCTCACTAGTGAGTTTTACCAAATAGTTAAGGAAGAAACTATACCAATTCTCTACCATGTTTTTCACAAGACAGAACAAAGGAAATACTTCTTACCTCATTCTATGATGCCAACGTTACCCTAATACTAAAACCAAACAAAGACATTACAAGAAAAGAAAACTATAGACCAATATGTCTCATGAACATAGATGCAAAAATCCTCAACAAAGTATTAGCGAATCAAACCCAACAATGAATAAAAAGAATTTTGCACCAACCAAATGTGATTTATCTCAGGTACACAAGGCTGGTTCAACATTTGAAAATCAATTAATGTAACACATCACATCAGTAAGCTAAGGAAAAAAATCACAAGATCATATCAATATATGCAGAGAAAGCATTTGACAAAATCCAACATGAATTTATGATAAAAATTCTCCATAACTAGGAATAGAAAACTTCTTCAACTTGATGAAGATTATCTATTAAAAAAAAAACCCAACAGCTAACATCGTACTTAAAGGTGAAAAACTAGCTTTCCTACTAAGATTAGGCAAAGGCAAGGCTATCTCCTCTCATCATTCCTTTTCAACAATGTATAGGAGTCCCCGTCATGGCACAGTGGTTAACGAATCCGACTAGGAACGAAGAGGTTGTGGGTTCGATTCCTAGCCTTGCTCATTGGGTTCAGGATCTGGCATTGCCGTGAGCTGTGGTGTGGGTGACAGACGCAGCTTGGATCCCGCATTGCTGTGGCTCTGGTGTAGGCCGATGGCTACAGCTCCGACTGGACCTTTAGCTTGGGAATCTCCATATGCCGTGGGAGTGGCTCAAGAAAAGGCAAAAAGACAAATATATATATATATATATATATATATATATATATATATATACACACACACACACACAAAGAACTCTTAAAACTCAATAATAAGAAAGCAAACAACCAGGTTAAAAAATGGGAAGTTCTCTTGTGATGCAGTGGGTTAAGGATCTGGTGATGTCACTGCAGCAGCTTGGGTCGCTGCTGTAGTGCAGGTTGGTTCCCTGGCCCCAGGAACTTCCATATGCCTTGGGCTCGGCATATGGAATAAATAAATAAATAAATAAACACACCAAAGATCTTATAAGACATGTCATCAAAGGTCATATATAGATGGCAAATGAACATAGGAAAAGATACTTCACATTAACTGTCATCAGGGAAATGCAAATTAAAACACTACATATCCATTAGCGTAGCCAAAATCCAGAACACTGTGACACATTGAATGCTAATGAGGATGGTAGAGCAGCAGAAACTCTCATTTGTTGCTGGTGGGGATGCAAAATGGTGCAGCCACTTTGGAAGATAGTTTGGCCATTTCTTACAAAACTAAACATACTCTTACCATGTTATCCAATAATTGTGTTCCTCACTATGTAACCAAAGTTTGAAAACTTATATTCACACAAAAACCTGCACATGGATGTTTATAGCTTTATTTATAATTGCCAAAACCTGGAAGCAACCAAGATGTCCTTCAGTGGGTGAATGGACTAATAAACTGTGGTACATCCAGACAATGGAATGTTGTTCAGTGCTAAAAAAGAAATGAGCTACCGAGCCATGAAAAAACATGGAGGGACCTTAAATGTATATTCCTAAGTGAAAGAAGCCAATCTGAAAAGGCCACACACCGTATGACTTCAAGTATACGACATTCTGGAGAAGGCCAAACTATGGAGATAGTAAAAAGAACAGTGGTTGCAAGGTGTTGGTACAGAAGACTGCATGAATAGGTGGAGCACAGAGGATTTTTTAGGGCAGTGAAAATATTCTGTACCACGATATAATGGTGGATACATGTGATTATATATTTGTCAAAACCCACAGACATTTTGTCTATTACGTTAGGAAACTCCTATTTGAATCTTTTACTTTAGCTGTCTCTTTTTAAAATTTTTAATTTCTATTTTTGTTTTTTATTTAAATTTTTTTTTTCGCTTTTCAGGGCTATAACTGCAGCATATGGAGGTCCCCAGGCTAGGGGTCTAATCGGAGCTGTAGCTGCCTGCTTACACCACAGCCACAGCCATTCGGGATCCGAGCCATGTCTGCGACCTACACCACAGCTCACGGCAATGCCAGATCCTGAACCCACTGAGTGAGGCCAGGAATTGAACCCGAAACCTCATGGTTCCTAGTTGGATTCATTTAAGCTGCACCACAACAGGAACTCCCCTCTTTTTTTAAATTTATGTTTTGCACACAGGTCTTGGCCTAATTTTGTGGGCTACATTTCTAATGCTGGTTTAATTTTCAGTCTTTGCAGTATTGCTTTGGTCTTTTCAGTTATCTGGGGTCACCAGGGCTTTCTGCTTGTCCCTAATGCTGTTGCCTGAGTGGGTGGAAGTGTTTCCCCAGGTCAGGCTGCAGTCTCTCAGTGGGAGGTAGGTATGGCAGGACACGCTTACTGGAACCCTCAGCTGCCCTGTTGTCTCTGTAGGGAGGAGGAGAGTCTCAGACCCACAGAGATAAAGAGTCCTCTGGAATCATGTATTTGCTGTGGCTTCATCCATCTTGTCCGGTCCACTGTCCCACCTCAGTATCGCTAAGCAAAAGTAGGGAGTCTCAGGCAGAGTGGGGAAGGAGATGGCTTCTTTTGTCTACTTTTGCCGGTGGGGCGCCTGATGATTTTCCTTTGCCAGTAGTGTGGAGCTCATCTGATGTCAGAGGGACTCCCGTCTAATCCAGTCCGGGGGGAAAAAATGAGCCTCCCTGTCGCTAGGTTAGGATCAGGAAATGCCAGGACTGGGTCCCCTTCTTCCTTTGGGTGAAGAGACATAAGACGCCTTGCCTCTCTGTTGTTCCCAGAGTCCAAAGCCAGTCTGCTTTCTTCTTACTATCTTTCAGAATCCTCCCTTGGTTGTCTCTTGCATTATTTCTAGGGAGGGTTTATATCTGTGCTTAGGAGGGAGTAGCAAGGAAAGACATACCTATGCCATTCTGTCCAAACCAGAAATCTTCTAGATTTAAGATTGCTGAGTTCCCTAGTGGCCTAGTGGATAAGGATCTGGTGTTGTCACTGCCGTGGCACAGGATCAATCCCTGGCCTGGGAACTTTTGCATACCATGGGCACAGCCAAAGAGAGAGAGAGTGGAAAAAAAAGAATAAATGTTTTTAAAAAATAGATTTAAGTTGTAAAAGGGGCCTGAGACCACAATATGAGAATCACTGGCCTTACAAAAGGATGTGCTACTGGAGTTTCCATGGTGGCTTAGTGGAAACGAATCAGACTAGTATCCATGAGGATGCAGGTTCACTCCCTGGCCTCACTCAGTGGGTTAAGGATCCAGCGTTGCCGTGAGCTGTGGTATAGGTCACAGACGTGTGGATGGTGTTGGCTGTGGCTGTGGCATAGGCTGGCAGCTGTAGCTCCACTCTCCGATTTGACCCCTAGCCTGGGAACTTCCATACGCCGCGAGTGCAGCCCTAAAAAGACAAAAACAAAAACAAAAACAAAAAGATGTGCTACCCATATGATCTGGAGGAACACCAAAGAGCCCCCTACCCAAAAATCCAGCCTACCACTATACTTGAAATCCTTAGTACTATGCAAGCATTCTCCCAAGGGATTTTACAGGGGATCATATTTTGGGTAATGCTATAGAAGTTTTGGCTCATCTGAATAATTGGTTATTATCCATTGCAAAGTTAGAGAGGATATGCTCTCTAGATGGAGCATAACACTGTCAGGCAGGCATTAGAAAAGGTCAGGTTTGCTAGATGATCTCCATGCTGCAGAGAGGCTAGAGCGAGAGCACTAGCTGCCTGCAGGGTTGGGGCAGGATGAGAATACAAAGATGGGAAAATCTGAGGAAATAGTACAGAAAGACAAATCCCTGGTCCCCCTCCCAATTTTACATATTCAAAGATGACTTTATTTTTCTTAATGACAGTGGTCAGGCAAAAGGGACTTGACAAACATTTTGAAAATTTTAAAGAAAAGGCAAACCACTGTACTGATTACCCCCGGTTTCCTAGATTTAATAGCCATGTTCTCTGTCACAGCCAGGCCATCTGGTCCAGCTGCTTCTTTGCCAGAACTGGCTGTTTACATGGCAACCAATGTCTTGATGAATTGAGAGAAGTGTTGTAGGGTAGACACCAATGTGGCACCCTCTAAGTCCATGCAGGTTCTGCTTTCCCAATACTCTCCTCTCCATGCTTTCCTGGTTCCCACAATGCCTCCCCCCAAAACAAAATTGGCCTGCAGAAATCAGCTACTCTTTCCAATGGAAATTTCACGGCAGGAGGCTAAGTGATGCTCTCCTGTCCTCAAGAGCCCATCTCATTTCTCCTGGAAATTAGCCATATCCCTCTCTGGCTATGCCGAATGATGACTTCCAAATGTCTTTAAAGCATCCAAAATTAAAGGGACAGAATGCAGATTTGGGCTATTAAGTTCACATCATCTTTCCTCTAAAAACAGAGATTTTGAAGATACTATTTGGCCATCATGGACAAAATGTCTTCTAGTTTGTGTCCCAATATCTATTATGGAATTGGCTAATGGTGGTAACTTATGATAGGTAAAGCCAAAAAAAAAACCGAAAAACAAACAAACAAAACCTTTAAAGGCTGCTCTCCACAAAAATGCCTGAAGGCAGAGTAAACACAATTCTTACACAAGGCAAGCAAGCCATGGAAGAAACCGTGATGCCTATCAACAAATATCTGTTGAACACCTATTTTGTGCCACAGACAGTGCTGACACTGGGGAAATAATGAACAAGACAGACACAGTCTCTGCCTGCTATATCTACACAACAGGAAGCCATTTATAGCACAGACCTTAGTGGAGGCAAATGAAAATCAAGAATTTGGGAACTGGGAGTTCTGGTCATGGCTCAGCAGAAATGAATCTGACTAGCATCCATGAGGACACAGTTTTGATCCCTGGCCTCCCACGGTGGGTTAAGGATCTAGGGTTGCTGTGAGCTGTGGTGTGTATTTAAATATTTTCAACATAATTTAATAGAAGATATATAAATATGTAAATACTTTGAGATCTGTAAAAGCTCAACAATATCACCTTGGAATAAGGTTGGTTAAACTCTAAATCTACTGTGAGACAATATATTTTTAAGAATACTACACGATGTTCTGTAAATAGGTAACAGTTGTCAAGGCAATATCTCCAGACCATTTTATTGCCCTGTTGCCCAATATCCACCACAATATCAATCCTTAAGTTCTGAAGAAAAGATAGTTTTCAGAAATTGCCCATCTCTAATCTCTAGTGACAATACACTTCAGAGATAAGAATGATATATTTCCAGTTGAACTTCTTTAAAATGTCACGTTATTCAATTAGTGCACATTTCTTAAACCTCTGAGATTATCCTCTAGCCTAGCCCTGTCCAATAGAACTTTCTGTGATTATAGAAATGTTTTATCTCTGTGCTATCCAACTCAGTAGCCATTACCCACATGTACCACGGAGCACCTGAAATGTGGCTAGTGCTACGGAAGAACTGAATTTCTAATCTATTTAATTTAAATTAATTTATATTTAAATAGCCACACAGGGATTGCGAATAGTGCAAATTTAATTTTAAACTGAATGTGATTCTGTGTGTGTTAGGGAAAAAAAATATTCTGTTCCTTTGGATCCATTTGGTCTAAATTGAGAAATTATATTTAAAAATTGAGAAAGTCAGGAAAAAACCTCTACCTTAACAAGACTATGAATAAACAGCAAAATAAAGATTAGTATTTGATTTAAATAAAATTGCAATTTCACTCACTGACCTGGTTGAATTTAAAACACACACACACACACACACACACACACACACACGTGGTTGAAATACATGTGACTGCTTTTTAAAATCAGTGCATATTATTAAAGGAAAATAATCCCAAGGTGTATACACTTGGGTTAATAAACACTCTAAAAAGATTTTAAATGTCTCATGTTCTGGTAATGATTGTTCACTCATCTATTTAATGCTTACAATGTGGCAGGCACTTTGCTTATGGAGGGATTATTATTCTCCTAATATAGCAAATGGCCGTATTTAACCTCATACATTTGAGGTGAGTTAATTTCCAGCAACTTCATGTATAATTGCTTCATTTTTGAGTTAGGTAATAATATAACTAAGTGATCACTAACTTTATGGATTTGACTGTAAAACCAAAGTTCAGATATAATATATTACTGCATTAAAATGCATAGCACGTACCTCCAGAAAATGGAAACAACATTAACATATTTTTCCAACAGGTGACTAATATATAACAAGCATCTAAAATGATGTGCTTGAACTTTTTTTGCAGAAGACAATTTTGATTAAAATTATTTTCCTGAAATGGAATTTAACCTGACTTCCTAAGAAGTCATCAGAAAGGTTCTTCTTATTAAAATAAAATCGATCTTGCTTAGTTGTACAAAAATTTTATTTTAAATATGCATGTGAAAATCATTTCTAAATGTTTTGGGTTTGAGAAGGTAATTCACTCTTTTATTTTTCTACCTTTACTGAGATATAATGACATATATAACATTGTGTAAGTTTAAGCTATACAAAGTGTTGATCTGACACACATACATATATTGCAAAACATTGCCACCATAGTGTTTAACTAACACTTCCATCACATCACATAATTACCATCTCTTTTTTGTGGTGACAACATTTAAGATCCACTCTCTTAACAACTTTCAAGTATATAATAGAGTATTGTTAATTACAGTCACCAAGCTCAACATTAGAGCTTTAGATCTGCAGAACTTCTTCATCTTCTAATTGGAAGTTTATACCCTTTGACCAATATCTTCCCATTTTCCCCACATCACCCCTGGTAACCACCACTGTACTCTCTGTTTCTATGAATTCAGCTTTTTTTTTTTTTTTTTTTTTTTTAGATTCCACATCTGAGTGAGATCACACAGTGTTTGTCTTTTTCTGACATATTTCACTTAGCTTAATACACTTAAGGTCCATCCATGTCACAAAAGACAGAATTTTGGAAGGTAATTAATTCTTTCAATAAACATTTCCTAAGTGCCGACTATGTGCCTAACACCATGCTTGACACCAAAAACGTGATATTCTTCCTGACCGGGAAACAAGTTCAGGTAGCACATCAAACTATACATTGATGGAAACTTTACCAGTTGCTTCACACTACTAATGCCAGACATAGATTACTGAAATCTTTCTCTGATTTCCATATGTATATAAGCACAGCAAAAAAAACCAATGTATTATACCATACTTCCATTCCATCTCCTATACTGAAACTACCATATTTTGCTTTGGGCCAACTAGACTGTATACATGTAGATACACTATACACCACTAAGACCAGTTATACAGTAACTTAAAAGCAAAGGCTTTAAGGTATTTATTAGTCAATAAGATTGGGCTTTGTTATAAAAGTCACAATCAAGTAAGATCCTGACATCATCTAAGTAAGTTTTGAACAATAAAAAATTGTATACAAGGTATAAGCCCAAATTTGTAATACAATATACACATATAAAGAGGAAAAAAAGAGAAATTCACTCAAATCTCTAGTAAGATTGCTGGTGATTTTTATTTTATTTATAGGTTTTATTTCCAACCTCTCTGCAAAGACCACATTTTAATTTACATTTGTAATCAGTAAAATTTATATATATGTTAGTTATAGTAAAAACCACTCTTGCGACTGTTCCAAAGCTGGAATCTAGTATAGGCCAGAGTAAGGCCTCAAATAGGGAAGTAGACGCTGACTTCAAGTGTGATTTTACAGGGCTGGGGCAAAAGGCCCAGGGGCGACCCAATTAGCTAATGACTGGAAGCTCTTTAAAATGGACAAAGACTTTCACTGTCTAAAGTTAAGGTGTAAAATTAATATTCCTGGAGGAAAGAGGAAAATAGTAACATATGTTTCCACCAGGATGGAAATTGAGAAAGTGGCTTTTTCCAGTTCTAAGTCCTGGTTAGTTCACTGAGTAAATGCAGCATTGCCTCCTGGTGACTCCATAGAACATGTTTGTTTAAACATTTAGTAAGGAATATTTGGAGAACTATTATTAAATGCCATATAGTTTTGAAAAGTAACACTTTTATCTGATTATCAAAATAATGTAATATTCTTTGTAGAAACCCTGGAAAATAGGAAAAAGCCAGGGAATAAGATAAAAAATCGTCGATAATCCCATCACCCAGAAGTAATCACCATGAACAGTTTGGTATACAACTTTCTAGTAATTTACTATAAGCATGTGGGTATATCCTGCTTTTTAACTTAATGTGTTAGCTTTAGCATTTTCTTATATCATTAAATATGCTTTTTTCCCTTGCAGAGCAAATGTTGTATTTAATAAGTTTTAAGATACAATTTACAGTCGACATGAAGCTTAGTTAAATCTCATTCTAATTGGCTGATATTACCGATGGCTGAAAAATATCATTTCTTGGATAAACAATCTTACTGTATCTACCATGGATCTGGTATTTGAAAAAACTAGCCAAGGGAAATTTCTGAATTAGTGATCTCTCCTAGGTCTACCAGCATTAGGATTTTGACTTTAAAAATGATTTTGGTCTGCTCAAACTCCTAAAAACATCCCTACTGTACACAATGATAAATCACTCACATATTTTCCTAAATATAAGCTTGGAAAGTACAACGCCTTAAGAAATGTTAGAGAGTAAAGCATGGCAAGCATTCACAGCCAGGCTCTGCCTGCTGTAGTAAAGCAAATTGATCACAATGAATTTGAAGGAAACGCTTAAGTAAAACACTGAAAAAAGAATCCTTGGCACAAATTTCAGCTTCTGAGTAAATTCATCTGTTCAACTTCCAAACTAAAAAAAGAAAGATACTGCGATTTTTCCGGAAAAAATTCTAATTCAGAAGCTACAGAAAGCAATTCTATGTACAGGCTGAGTCCCCCCCCCCCCAAATATTGGCGTAGCACAATCTAAGCAAGATTTCTGAAAATTATTTTACTCAGCATATTAATCATAGTTCCTTTTAAGCACAGGAGAGGAATATTCTACGTCTATGTAAAAATTTGCGATTTCAATTTAAAAGGAAACTCCATTCCCAATGATCTTTGGAGGACTGGGGGCCTTTTCCTTACCTGCAAGGCAGTGTAGGATCAGAAATACTTTCCAAAATGTGAACACCATTGTGTTGAGGTTTGCTGAGCAGAGCCCGGGTCCAGTAGCTTGCCTGGGCTAGGCTGAGTCTCAGACTGGCTTCTTCAATCACACCGAGCTTTGCCAGGCTTATCTGCCGGCATCACCAAGCAAACAAGTCTCTTCGGGCTTACTTATTGGGTACAGACCTTTCTCAGAGCAGATGTGTGTTTCTTTGAAACACTTTTCATGGGGCGTGTTTCCTTGATATATTTGCTACTGTGTTAATAATAAACCCACGTATTTAAATTCTTCAAGTTCTTTGTACACAGATTCTCTAAGTTTTATTGTTTAAAAGCAATCTTATTAAAAAGTTATACCTGGGGGGAAGATATAATTGTTAAAGAACTTATATAATTAAAATCTGACAAGGCTAATTAATTTCAAATATTTCCATAAAAGTCTCACAGCATTGATTCACTAACCTTTTACAAATTAAGTTAATATATTGGATCTCTAAGATTTTCTCAGGAGACAGGGTTCACAGGAAGGGCACAGAGGATATGAAGCAAAAAAGCATTCATTTCTATGTGAACAAACTTTGGACGTGTCACACTTTTTTGAAGCCCTAGCAGTAGAATGAATTGCAGGCTTATGTCTTCCAAGTTAGAAATCCCTTAGCATGTATTCATTCACCTAATTTTGCAAAATCAGTTGAGTGAATAAAATGCTTTAAGACTTCCATTGGATGAGTCTGAATATTTGCAGAATTAGGTTACTGAAAAGTGCTATAGGGTTAACTTGGAAAGGGGGTTCACTAGAAGGGAATGGCAGGCTGCACAGGTGAGAAGCCTTCATGCGAACATGAACTTCTAACAAAGTTGTTCTCATGCTTAAGTTACCCTGAGATACACAAGGGCCTTCCTTCTCTGGTCCCTCCCCTGCAATCCCCCCAGTTCCCCCGTCTCTACAATGACTCTCAGGTCTGTCCCTTCTCCAATCTGCTGCTTCCATCCTGGTCCAGGTACTCAGCTCCTCACCCCTGGCCTACTGTGGCAGCTTCCTAAATGGTCTCCTGCCTTCTTCCCCCTTCAACTCTGTGTACTGGCCACACACTAACGTTCCAACCCTGATCAAGCATCTTCAATGACACCACTGTGGACTCCTTCATCAAGTCCAGTCCTTAACCTGAATTACCAGCCTTCCAAGATATGGCTTCACCTAATCTGAACTTCAGTCACATTAAATCGTCCACCTGAAAAATGCTCTCAAAAGTTATTGCCTCAAAGTGTTCAGTCACATGAAATATGTACAAATTGCAATGATATGTTTTATGAAATGTACAGGAAATGTTTGACACTGTTTCACCTCAGCCAAGCCAATTTCTTACTGCTCCTCAGAAAGCTCTTCTGCTCTCATCAGGTGTGATTCCTTCTTGAAGCCTTCCCTGTTCATGCTCGTGTTTGATGCCAAACCTTGGCTTCGGGTAAATTCCATTGCTACATAGAATTTCCTCCTTCCTTATCTTTCTATCTAAGCATATTCTTAGTGCAGATAAACCGTGCTGTCCTATGTGAAAATTTTGAAGAACCCACATATCATCCTTCTCTGGGATCCCTCTTGGATAAATCTGTATTGTACTTAGAACCAATACCCTACAGTTGACACCTGATTATTCTTCAGTCATCCTACTTATTAACAGAGTCCCCCCTAAATCCACTGGCTGTGAGTCCCTCCAGGGAAGAAGCCAGGTCCTATACAGGCAGTTCCCAACCTAAGAAACGGTGTGCCCCAAAACGTATTGGTAAGCCTACTGCTTGGACCCAAGAGTACACATTCCTGCCAAAGCAATGCCATAAACAAAGTCTCATTCCCAGACCTATGCAGCCCACGGTCTAGCACTGGCTTGAATTCTGGGTGCTGGGCAAAAATAGAGCAGAGAAGGAGAAGAAGGAACAGCAGGTAGCACAGAAAGAACATTCCTTTTCTGGAGTTCCCATTTTGGCTCAGCAGTAACGAACCACGAGGATGCAGATTCGATCCCTGGACTCGCTCAGTGGGTTAAGGATCCGGCGTTGCCGTGAGCTGTGGTGTAGACCAGCAGCTGCAGCTCGGATTCATCTCCTAGCAAGGGAACCTCCATATGCCACAGGTGTGGCCCTAAAAAGCAAAAAGAAAAAAAAAAAGCTTTCCTGAAGTTCCTGCTGTGGCACAGTGGGTTAATGATCCGGTGTTGCCACAGCTGTGGCATAGGTCGCAGATGTGGCTCGGATCCGATCTCTGGCCTGGGAACTTGCATGTGCCATGGGTACAGCCAAAAAAGGGAAGAAAAAAAGCTTTCTGGGGTGGGGGGGGAAAGCAACTCCTAGAACAATTTGTATATTATTATTACCTTTACATTAAAAAAAAACCTACCTCGCATGCATGTGTGTAAATTCATAGAAAAGAGGAAAATGTGAAACTCCTATTGCTTGTGAACATGGCACGCAATTACACACGTGGGTGAGAGAATAGAGACTTTCTTTTTATCCTCTGTATGCTTCTTTGTTCTTTGAAATCCCTTTACAATCAAAATGTATTACTTTTGTAATTTTTAAATTTAAAAAATGAGGGATCTGCAGATTTCTGAACATTCCCAAAGAAAAACCCTGAAGGCAGTAGAATGTTTGTTACAATATATTCACACTGTGCCACTGTGCAGTGTGATGGGAGCAACAGCATCTAATGCGTACTATGTGGCCTTGGGAAAGACACAACGTTTCTGGGACTGTTTTCTTACATAAAGAACACAGATAATACCTGCCCCTATTTATTTTATTGTCTCTTGTGAAGATAAAATGGAAAAGCAGTTTAAAATTGTAAAGCTCTGTAAAAATGTGCAAGATAATTAATGATATTTAATGAGCCATTTAGTGACTCACTGCTTCTAAGCAATAGTCAATGACCTCAAAATTCAGTGCAAATTAGAGAATTTAAATTACCTCTTAGAGTTTATTTTTATAGAACTCTACCTGTCCAAGTTAGGACTCACATAGCAGAAGTGTAGGCATTTTATTTAAATCCTCTAGAGTGTTTTGCGTTTGCATGAGATTCTAGTGCAGATGGGTTTTGGCCATGGCCTTAAACCATACCCTCCACTCTCCATCTCAGGGCCAAGCACCTTGGACATAGTGAATTAATTAGGAGCCTCCACGTTGGAACCTTCTTTGTGCTTGGCAGTCTGCTGTGGGTGATTTACACTGTCTGTCCCATGTAATTGTTAATAGCACCCCTTTCACTCTCAAAACTGCCCTTTTTTTTTTCTTTTAGATGGTTCTTACCACCTCCACCCCTCCCCAAGTTCTCACCACCTGGAAGAAATGTTCTTCCAATTACTTTATTTATTCATTTATTGCTATTTTAGGGCTGCGCCCGTGGCACATGGAGATTCCCAGGCTAGGGGTCGAATCAGAGCTGTAGCCACTGGCCTCCGCCACAACCATAGCAACTCGAGATCCGAGCCGTGTCTGTGACCTACACCACAGCTCACGGCAACGCCGGATCTACAACCCACTGAGCAAGGCCAGGGATCGAACCTGCATCCTCATGGATCCTAGTCAGGCTCATTAAGCACTGAGCCATGAAGGGAACTCAAAACTGTCCTAGTTTTAATGATTAATTATGTCTTCACTCTACCATAGTCATCCATGGGTATGGAAGGAAACACAGGAAGCCCTTGGCTGGCAGACTCCAGGCTTAGAAATTTCATTTCTCACCCCAGTTCCCCACCACTGGAAAAGTCAATATTACTTCTGGAAGAAACTGTAAGAAAACCATGAGTCTTTTGGAGGCTTGGTGGTGGACTCAGAAGTAAAGGCAGAACCAGGGCTGAGAAGAGCTGGTGCAGATTTCCAGAAGGCTGCCCTACAAATTGTCCTCCTCTGCACAATCTCCTCTCTCAGACCATTCATTGCCTGATACTTCTGATCAAAAGTATATTTGAGGGAAAACAAGCATTCTATTTTCAATAGTGTAAACAGTTGGGGAATGTTCATGGCAACTGATTTTCTTCCCTCCTCACACAGGGCTGATATCTGCTTATGCAAGGGAGGGAGTGTGCTTCTGGGAGGAATAAGATTGGAAAGAAAAAAAAATTTGGATTTTAGGGAAGCCTTAGGTATACAAGGGACCAGTGGACCATGAGGGTTGGGGGGGGCAGAAGGGAAGGTGGGTGACAAAGACACGTAATAGTTATTTGGAAAAAAATGTTGCCTTGGGCTCAATCTGTGTCCTTGGAAAGGAAAAGGATTTTTTTGTTGTTGTTGCTGTTGTCTTAGGGCTGCACTGGTGGCATATGGAGGTTCCCAGGCTAGGGGTTGAATCAGAGCTGTAGCTGAGGGCCTACACCAGAGCCACAGCAACGCCGGATCCGAGCCTTGTCTGTGACCTACACCACAGCTCACAGCAACGCTGGATCCTTAACCCACTGAGCGGGGCCAGGGATGGAACCTGCATCCTCATGGTTACTATTCGGGTTGGTTACCACTGAGCCACAACGGGAACTCCCAAGAAAGCATTTCTGTACCACTACATCTATAGATCTACCTTATCTGTTTTAAATCTGCATGGTGGAGTTCCCGTTGTGGCGCAGTGGTTGACGAATCTGACTGGGAACCATGAGGTTGCAGGTTCGTTCCCCGCCCCTGCTCAGTGGGTTAACGATCCGGCGTTGCCATGAGCTGTGGTGTAGGTTGCAGACCCGGCTCGGATCCCGCATTGCTGTGGCTCTGGCGTAGGCCAGTGGCTACAGCTCCGATTCGACCCCTAGCCTGGGAACCTCCATATGCCAAGGGAGTGGCCCAAGAAATGGCAAAAAGACAAAAAAAATAAAATAAAATAAAATAAATCTGCATGGTATTTCATGGTATGAATGTACCACAACTTATTTTACCATTCTATTTGTGAATTCTTAGGTCATTTCCAGTTTTTCACTGTTATAAATAATGGTGAGATGAACATCTTTGCTTATATCTCTGCCCACTCATGTGATTATTTCTGTATATTAGGTACATAGAAATAGAACTGCTGGGTGATCAAAGGGTATGAACATTTTAATTTTTGGCAGATTACAAAAAATTGTTCACCAGAAATTGTTTACAAATCTACACTTCCATTAGGAATGTCAGTCTTTTAATTTTATTAATATTATGGGTGAAAACTGGTATTGCAGTATTGTTTTAATTTGTATTTATCTAATGAGGGCGGAATCCTCTGATGGCCCCAAGGTTAAGGATTCAGCTTTGTCACTGCTGTGGCTCAGGTTTAATCCCTGGCCCAGGAACTTCCACATGCTGCAACTGCAGAAAAAAAAAAATCCCTCTTTTCTAATGAGGGTAAGCCTCTTTTCACAGTTCTACTGGCCTAACTGGTGTTCGTTTTCCTGAAAATTGCCTGCTTTATGGCCTTATACCATCTTCCCACTAAGTTATCTTTCCATTATTGTAGAAGTATTCTTTACATTATGAATCTTATTCTGAGTTTGGTATATACATTATACCTATTTTCTTCCAGTCCATCACTTTTTTTAAAATTTTGTCTTTTTCTATAAAGAAGTTTGCTTTTTTGGAGTTCCCCTTGTGGCTCAGTGGAAACAAATCCAACTAATATCTGTGAGGATACAGGTTTGATCCCTTGTTCAGTGGGTTAAGGATATTGTGTTGCTGTGAGCTGTGGTGTAGGCAGAAGACACGGCTCAGATCTGGTGTTGCTGTGACTATGGGATAGGCTGGCAGCTGTAGCTCCGATTCGACCCCTAGCCTGGGAACTTACATATGCCGCAGGTGCAGCTCTAAAAAACAAAAACCAAACAAAACAAAAAAAGCAAAAAAAAAAAGTTTGCTTTTTTGTTGTATTTAAATCTAGCAATTTTTTCTTTGCAGCTTCTGAGTTTCATGACTTCTTTAACAAATCCTTCTCCAATCCAAGACTATATTAGTATCATTAGACACTATATGAGGTTAATATTAATATATAATATTACATTTTCTTCTAATGCTTCTATACTTTTGTCCCGCCTTTCAGTTATGGCAATTGTCTACTTCCAATGGCTCAGGCCAAAAGCCTTTGTGTCGTCCTTGACCCTTCTCCTTCCCTCACGTTACCATATCTAATTCATCAGCAAATTCTTTTCGGTCCATGTTCAAAACAGACCCAGGCTTTGAGCACTTCCCATCTTTATTACCATCCTTGTCTGAGCCAGCAGCATCAATTTCCTGGCTCACTGCAACAGCCTCCTAACTGGTCTCCCTGCTTTCCCCTTGTCCACTTATAGTCTATTCTAAAAGCAAGTGGAGTGATCCTTTTATGTGTAAGTCAGATCATACCTCACTTTTGCTCAAGATCCTCCAATAGTTCCTAATTTCCCTCAGAATAAAAGCCTGAGTCGGTTTTTCTTTTTTTTTTCTTTTTTCTTTTTTTGGCTGTACCCGCAGCATATGGAAGTTCCCAGGTCTGGGATCAAACCCACACCACAGCAGTGCCAACTCCAGATCCTTAACCCCAAAGCCTGAGTCTTTACAAGTAACCTAGAGGACTCTAAAGTGATCTGTAGGAAACCACCTTATCTCCTACCATTCTTCCCTCTCTCACTCTGCTCCAGTCACCTGCTCTTCTTGTTGACCCTCCAAACCAGCCAGGCATGCTCTCACTTCTAGGGTATTTACACTAGCAGTTGCCTGTCTGTGACACTCTAAGCCCAAATATCAACAGAGCCAACTCCCTCATCTTAAGTTTTTGCTCAAAAGTCAGTTCTGAACACTTCCCATGTTCACATGATTTAAAACTGAAGCTTTCACAAAGACAAATACCATATGATATCACTTATAACTGGAATCTAATATCCAGCACAAATGAACATCTCCTCAGAAAAGAAAATCATGGACTTGGAGAAGAGACTTGTAGCTGCCTGATGGGAGAGGGAGGGAGTGGGAGGGATCGGGAGCTTGGGCTTATCAGACACAACTTAGAATAGATTTACAAGGAGATCTTGCTGAGTAGCATTGAGAACTTTGTCTAGATACTCATGTTGCAACAGAACAAAGGGTGGGGGGAAAATGTAATTGTAATGTATACATGTAAGGATAACCTGACCCCCTTGCTGTACAGTGGGAAAATAAAAAAAAATTATAAAAAAAAAAAACTGAAGCTTTCCCCACTCCAGCCTTCCCATTCCCCACTAGCTTTTCCTTTTTTTTTTTTTTTTTTTGTCTTTTGTCTTTTTAGGGCCGCACCTGCAGCATTCGGAAGTTCCCAGGCTAGGGGTCTAATTGGAGCTATAGCTGCCAGCCTATGCCACAGCAACGGTGGATCCTCAACCCACTGAGCGAGGCCAGGGATGGAACCTGCAACCTCATGGATACTAGTCGGATTCGTTTCCACTGCGCCATAACGGGAACTCCACTACCTTTTCCTTTTTTAATAGCACTCATTACTGTCCCACATATTTTTTATCTTTATTTTTATTTTTTTCTACTTTTTTGTTACTTTTTCACCCAGCTGGAAACCAAGTTTCAAGAGGGCAGAGATTTCTGTCTGTTATTCCAAGGGCATTTTCTCTTTGGAAATAGCTAAATCATTTGAGACTAATTCTAATAAATAAGGTAGGGGATCAAGTTCGGTAATATTGTTTTGTGGTCAAGAAATGAGGTAATGAACCTGCTGTCTTTGTGTGGCTTGGGAGCTGACTCAGAAGTCAATCATGGGTTTCCAAAAGACAGACCAAGGCCATTATGGCACCATTATGAGAGACAGACAGACAGACAGACAGACAGAGACAGAGATCTGGAGGTAAAGCTTTTCATATTAATTTTTTTGACAGCTGAAGTAGTCATCATGGGAAAAATCAGAATGTAATGGACTTCCTTATACACATTTTATGGTTTTGTATGATTTTGTAAATTCTGAATCACATATAGAAAGGCACAATCTAGTCAGTGCTTTGAGTCTAAAGACTTTAATTCATTCCTATTGGAATGGTTCCAGGGAAGTTGTTTCAAAAATTCCTTGTGCAATCACAGCACTGTTGAGGCTTCATTCTTTTTCCAACTGCCTGCCAGGCATCTCTACTTACATGCCCCACTGGTGCTTCAGACTTCACCTCACACATCATCGCCTGTTTCCAAGCCTGTGCCACTCCTCAGCCACTGTTGCTAGCAATACCATTATAACTCTTCATTGGGGTATTCTTTGGTTTCTACTTTTATTCACCCCCACCGTTTGACCAGTACCAAATCCTATTTAGAATGTCTCTTTAGTCCATTTTCTTCGTTCCATCTCCTGCGATACTCCAGTTCAGTCCCTGTTATCTCTCATTTTAGATAGTCGCAGTAGCCTCCTAGCCCATCTCCTGGCCTCAAATCTTCCTCTCAAATCCATCCTTTATAACCCTGCCAGATAAATTTTCCTAAAGTTCAATGTAATCATGGCATTCTTATAATCAAAAATCTTGCGGGATTCCCTATCACCTTTTTACCAAGACATAAACATTTCGGAGTTTCTGCTATGTCACAGAGGGTTGAGAATTCGACTGCAGCAGCTTGGGACACTGTGGAGATATGGGTTCAATCCCCAGCCTGGCACAGTGGGTTAATGGATCTGGCATTGCTACAGCTCTGACGTATCACAGCTGTGGCTCGGATTCAATCCCTGGCCCAAGAACTTCCATATGCCACAGGTGCAACCATAAAATAATAAGAAAAAGACATAAACGTGTTTACCTGGCATCCAATAGGTACTCGACCTACCTCTCCCGTCTATTTTCTGCTATCTGTAACACCAAAGAATGTCAGAGCTGACCAACATCTTACAAGTTGTCTCTGAACAAAACTAAATACTCTCTAGTCCCTGAATATACAGCTCCCTTTTCCACCCCTGTGCCTTTACAAGGCTATTCCCTTTTTCTAGATCGCCAACCCACAAAGTCTAATTGTCAAAAACCTACTTGTCCTGTAAGCCTCATCACAAATGCTAACTCTTCCATAGATTGTCTCCTGATACCCACATGACGTGATCTCATCTTTACAGCACTAGTAAATACCATTTGCCCAGCACTTAGAGGAGAGCGCGGCTATTCAAGTACTAGTCCTCTCCATGCTTCTAAGAATGCAAGTTCCTAAGGAAGATAAGGACTGTGTGTTTAGGTGTTTTCTCTCTCTCACACACACACACATGCATGTACGCACACATGCATACAATAAGCTTGTAATGGGCCAGGCGTTATATATATCACAACCCTCTTCAAAGCCTTATGGTGTAGGTATATTATTATGTTCATCTCATAGGGGAAGAAACAGAGGCACAGGGAAATTAAGCAATTTGCACAGATCCCATACAGAGCAACAGGCAGACTCAGGATTCATATTCTTGTCCCTCTTAACTGGCCTCAAATATTCCTGTTATATAACCTGCATCCTATTTTACATGCACAGTTGAGTGGTCTTCTACTTCCTTCAGTATTTAGTAACTATTGGCTCCTGCTCCCCGTCCCCATCCTTCACTAAACTCATCTAGTGAGCGGCCATGTTTATCCTGCTTTACCAGTTCCCTGTTGTGCAATGGCTGCTGGTCATCCTCCTCACAAGTAAGCTGTGTTGGGCAAAACCTCAGTCCATGCTAACCACCTTATTGTTGCAAATGAGGCTCAGAGAGAATTTTTCCAAAGATCACATAGACGCCAGAGTCAGGACTTCAGCCCAAGTCAGATGGCTCCAGGACACGTGCTCCTAACTCATGGTAGACTGTGACTTAAAGGACCTGACCTAGTATGTTCAGAGAATTCACTTTTTCAAGTTCATGGATATCAAAGTAATGATTTGAAAGGTAGCATTTATTTGGATGTGCATGATCTGGTACATCTGCTGATAAACAAATCTAGAATAACATCAGTATCATCAACAACAAACTTCCTTATTCCAAGTTAACACTGAGTTACCCTGAAAACAATAAAAAGAATAATTCTACAATTCTCCAAACAGGAGGCTGGGGGGTCCCAGCCTAGGGATTCCAGAAATGGCAACTTTTTTTTTTTTTGGTTTTTAGGGCCACACCCATGGCATATGGAAGTTTCCAGGCTAGGGGTCGAATTGGAGCTACAGCTGCCAGCCTATGCCAGAGCCACAGCAACACGGGATGAGAGCCGAGTCTGTGACCTAGACCACAGCTCACAGAAACGCTGGATACTTAACCCACTGAGAGAGGCTAGGGATCGAACCTGTGTCCTCACAGATACTCTTCAGACTTGTTTCCACTGAGCCACGGTGGGAACTCCGGAAAGGGAAATTCTCAAGTGAATTCTGTGATGGTATTATTCACTGAAAGAGTCCCCCTTTTCCCTCCCATCCCTGGGCGTAAGGACTTGAATTTCTCTTGATGATCAACGTGGTGCAAACTTGTAAACCCTCAATATTCTCTCTGGACACTTTGCTAAGAGTCCTCCAGAGAACGGCCAGCAGTGGCCCTCAGTGAAGCTGCGAAGCAAGGGCACTTCAAGAATATATTTAGGGAGAGCTATGGAGGTTCCTGTCCTGTTCGATTGGGGAAATCTTTGTTTCCTGTCCTGGAGAGAAGAATCCTGCAGAAAGTTTTCCTTTGGCAAGTTGTGTTTTAACAAGAAATATGAGTCAGCTTGTGTCGAGTAGCCTGGGATTGCTTACCTAGTGATAGTAGGGAGGCTGGAAAGAGTTAGTACCAGGAACTCTATGTTAACCGATAGTGTGATTCAACCTACTGTGTACATTAATGTGTTTGGGAAAGCCTACTCCTAGGCAATTTGTGTTGACGCACTGTACAAATACATGTCATAGGCTCTGCTTAGAAAAAAAATACATGTATGTACAGGCGCGAGCATGCACGCGCATGTGCACACACACACACACACACACACACACACACACACACACCCCATTCAACCCAAAGAGGCCCCAGACCCTCCCATTCCTTCCAATTGGGAAAGGTCAAGTTTGACTGAAACTCATAAAAATCACATTCCAAGAATTATACAACTGCAGAGTCCTGGTTTGTTTTTTGTTTGGTTGTGTTTTTTTTGTTTGTTTTTTTTTTTTTTTTAGCTAGCTCTATTCAACACTTCCTAAAATGCCATACCTGAGTGAATTTAACCCTAAAAAATCAGAAATCCTTTGGGAGCCAAGAGATTGAAGAGTTTCACAGCTGCCTGAGCTGATCAAGAGTGCCTGGGATGTAGTAGTAAGAGTTACCAAATGCTGAAGGCTTAAAAGATGATAGGCCCTGGGTTAAGCATTTAAGATGCATCATGTTTCCCATGAACCCTATGCCAGAGGTATTATGCTCCTCACTTTACGGATGAGGGAAATGAAGTTCAGAGAAGTAAAATGAGTTTTCATTGGTCACAGTTTGTAAGTGGCTGAGCCAGTCCTTGGGCCCCAGTGGGACAGCTCCAAAGCCCATGGCCTTGCTGATGATGTGATGTGACCTCCTGCACTGAACAAGGGACGATAGAATACATAATTAACACAGCCCGTTCTTGCATGGCTCACACTCTTCCTGGGAAGACAAAACAAATACACACCAAACAGGGATTGATGCTAAGAAGTATACAATTATGAAAGGCCACATTATAAAATACAGAAAACAAATCAATACAAATACAGAAAGGGTAATGTGGGCCATTGCAAAGGAGAGCTGTGATCTCCTAGATCTTCTGCAGAATGAGTTCCACGTTATCCACCTGGCAGGAAGGAGGGATTTGGGAGGATTTGAGTAGGATTTTTTTCATTTTTGGCTGCTCCTGAGACATATGGAAGTTCCTGGGCCAAGGATCAAACTGGAGCCAACGCAGTGGTAACCCTGGATCCTTAATCACTAGGCTACCAGAGAATTCCCTGAGTAGGATTTTTTGAAGGTGAAGATCTAGAATGAATGATGAAAAGAGAGAGGGGTAGCATTTCTGAGGGAAAGACTGAGGGACAGAATAACAAAAAGGCAAACGGGCCAGGCTGCTTTATTGGAAGGGCTGGAGAAAGATCAAGATCGTTGGGAATATCTAAAAAAGAGTTGTTAAGATGCGGGTCAGGCACGAAGGACCTTCCAAAGAGGACGGGTGACGAAAGCAGGAGAAAATGCCAAAGGTGTCAAATTCCGCTAGATTTGGTTTAAAGTACGGAAAGCTAATGAAAAGCCTGTTTTGAGTTTGCTTGTCTGCTTGGTTTTTCTCCTGCACAATGTTCTGTATTTGCTGTTTATAGTTTGCTCATTTGCTAGTTTTAATGAGGCAGCATAGCATAGTGACAAAGAGCACAGTCTCCAGAGTCAGGCAGCTTGGCTTTAAATCTGGGCTCTGCCACTTATCAGCTGAGGGACTGTGGGCAAGTTACTTCATTTCTTTGTGCTGCATTTTCCTCACCCATAAAGTGAGATCAAAAAAGACCTACCAGGAGTTCCCGTCGTGGCGCAGTGGTTAATGAATCCGACTAGGAACCATGAGGTTGCGGGTTCGATCCCTGCCCTTGCTCAGTGGGTTAACCATCCGGCGTTGCCGTGAGCTGTGGTGTAGGTTGCAGACACGGCTTGGATCCAGCGTTGCTATGGCTCTGGCGTAGGCCGGTGGCCACAGCTCCGATTCGACCCCTAGCCTGGGGACCTCCATATGCCGCGGGAGCGGCCCAAAGAAATAGCAAAAAGACAAAAAAAAAAAAAAAAAAAAAAAAAAAAGACCTACCACATGAGGTTGTTACTGCTGTAAGAATTATATGTTATTATTTGCAAAGTGTTTAGAACAGCACCTGCACATAGTTAGTGCTATAGATATGCTTGCTGTATCAATACACATGTAATCCCGTATCAACATTGAAATACGTGGGAAATTTCTAAAATCACCGTGTAAAGATCTTTCACCTAAAACAACTGGTAGATGGGGCCACCCAGGCAGATTTCAGCGCAGCAACAATTGAAGGGAGCTGCGGAGTGGCTGCTGCCTTCACATGGAGCTTGTAACCCTTCAGGGCTCACAGCCCCCACCACCCACAACTGCTCACATCTGGCTCACCTCATGTGATCTGGTGACTCCTAGTTTAAAGTGAAAAGAACATCCTGGTTCCTAATATGCCCATACATTTACACGGAGTGTTCATAAAGGAAGCAATGTGGGCCAGGAACCCAGGCCTGGATGAGCTCACAGGATGCTCTAATCTTTAGAGCCTAAGGGAATATCTGTCTTCCATCCCCAGATGTTGGGCCCCTGGGCTGCACCAGCACCCACATTCCCAAAGCCTCCTCTACTGATCCACTTCTCCCCTCCCAGTTCAGCACTTCTGATGGGAAGGAGGACTTGGGACACCTACAATTCTTCACAGCAGCAACTCCGGGGACAGCACAGAGCTGAAATCAGCAAAGAAGGAATGTGTAGGCTTCCTCTGAGTAACCTGGCCTTGAACAAATTGTATCCTCCTCCTATGTTCGTTTAGCAGATTAAACTGTGCCTCAAGGTCTGAAAGCTCCACGACTCAGGAAGAATTTACACAGCAGCTAGCCCCAAACTAAGCTGTGAGGTCAACCCAGGTTTTCTTCAGAACCTCCATCCATTACAGCATTCCCAGGCACTGAGCTTCCTAGCGATCTGTGCTTCTTCGTGTGTTGGAGCTGCACAGGGCCACTCCGTGGAGAGCCTGGCCTGAGCCTCCCCCAGTGGTTTTCCGACAGTCTTGAAGCCTGTGTGACTCTTGCTCAGAGATGTTTCTTTCTGCCCTCCAGGAGCATGAATGAGTCCTGTTTTTTTGGGGGGGGGGCGGGTGCAGGCCTGCCAGCTCCTAGGTGACACCCTGGGAGACGGCTCCCCACCTTTGCTTGTGAGGAATGATTAATGGCGGGAATGTCAGGGCTTGCAGGAGAGGAGAAGCTGTGGAGGAGATGTTTAGGAAAAGAGGCCTTGGGGTTCCAGTCAAACCCCTCTGTCACCACCATTGCTTTCGAATAAGCAGCACAGCTATGCTTATACCTGGGTGTAGCTAGACGAAGAGGTCCACAGAGGGCCCACTTCCTGGGTTGGAAATCAGGAGGATACAATTTGTACAGGAGTTAAGACACAGATGTGACATGACAGCTCTAGACCATCGAGTCCAAACCCTCCATTTCATGGAACACCAAACTTGCTCTGAGTCTCATAAATCATTGTAGAGGTTGAGCAGGGCACAGAACATAGGTCTCCTGACTCCTTTGGTATGAATTCCTGGGAGAGGAGAAGTTGTAGAAGCGGGAAACCCGACACTTGTTCTCAACACCCACGTATCTGATGAATAACAGCTCTGGAGCCCTTTCCCACTGGGTGGAGGTGCGCGGCCTGGTCCCAGCCCCAAGCAGCAGGAAATAACTTTGGCCAATCTCCACCACTTCATGACCCTCCCAAGGCAAACAGTGCCTGGTTTCAGGTGGGACCTGCATCTCAGAGCCCTGCAGTGAAGACTGGGTAAAGAGGGCACTAAGAGAAGCGTGTATCTGTGGGGAAAGCTCTTTTGACCCATGCATATCTCTCTGGCACTGCCACCACACATCCCAGCAAGGCTGAAATTCCTCACTCCATTGATCAGCTAAGGCTTTGTGTTCAGTGGGTGGTTGAGGGGGCGATGATAATGTGGTCTAGCCCTCTGTTGCCTCTCTGACCTCATCTCCCAGCACTCTCTCCCTCGCTCACTCCTCTGCAGCCACTCTGGCCTCCTTGCTCATCTTCAGACAAGCCAATCATGCCCCCACGCCAGGGCCTTTGCACTTATGTTCTCCTCCAGCTATCTGTATGGACTTTTCCCCCCACCATTCCTACAAATCTTCATTCAAATGTCACCTTCCTAGAGATCCCTTCCCCAATGACCCTACCTAAAAGTGCACCTGTCATCCTCCAAGGTCTTACCCTGCTTTGATTTTCTCTTCATGGCGTATTATCACCATCTTACATTATATTACTTAGTTTATTTAAGGTCTTCCCACATTAAAATATATGTGTGGGAACCTCCACATGCTGAGGGTGCGGCCCTAAAAAACAAAAAAGAAATATGAGATATGTGAAGACAGGGACTTTGTCTGACATGTTCATTCCTGAATCTCCATCACCTAGAACAGTACCTGGCACATAACCGGTGCTCAATCAGTATTTGCTGGGTAAACGGATGAGTGGATACAGAGGGGACTTCTATATTTTTCTTGGCACATGGTTACGTACAGCAAGTGACACTGTAAACACATACTCATTCCATTTATTCATTTAGCAAACAAATATTCATTGCATGCCCTTATGTCCCAGGCATAATATACTCAGACTAGTGGAAAAGAAAGACAAGTAGACAGGGAATAAGAATACAGCGCAGTGCTACCCAGGGTTTACGGAAGCACAGAGAACCCTGGTGATGCCTTGCTTCTTAAAGGGAGATGGCTCTTGAAGATCAGATGTTAGGAGAAGAAAACTGAGGGAGAGATGTGGAGAAGGACACTTCCACAACATGTACATGAACAGAGAGGCTCATGTAAGCAACAACTTTACCAGGCTGGGCCATAGAGAGGCAGGGAAGAAGAGATGTAGGGAGAATCAAGGCTGGGCATGAAGCAGAGGCGCTAGCTGGAGGGCTTTGCCTGCTGTACTAAGAACAGTTAGGCTTTTAAGTCAGAAGGGACAAACTGGTCAACCATGGAGAAAGCCAGCCTAGAGATGTATACAGCTTGACCTACAGTTATTTTTTTTTTCAGTAGTATAATGGATTTTTTTTAAATGATTTCCCCAATATAATTTTTTTCCTACTGTACAGCATGGTGACCCAGTTACACATGCATGTACACATTCTATTTTCTCCCATTATCATGCTCCATCATAAGTGACTAGACATAGTTCTCAGTGCTACACAGCAGGATCTCATTGCTAGTCCATTCCAAAGGCAATAGTTTGCATCCATTAACCCCAAGCTGCCAGTCCACCCCACTCCCTCCCCCCCCCCTTGGCAACCACAAGTCTATTCTCCAAGTCCACGATTTTCTTTTCTGTGGAAAGGTTCATTTGTGCCATATATTAGATTCCAGGTATAAATGATATCATATGGTATTTGTCTTTTAAATTTAGTGGCCGAGGCGTTCCCGTCGTGGCACAGCAGAAACAAATCCGACTAGGAACCATGAGGTTGTGGGTTCGATCCCTGGCCTCACTCAGTGGGTTAAGGATCCGGTGTTGCGGTGAGCTGTGGTGTAGTGCGAAGACACGGCTCAGATCTGGCGTTGCTGTGGCTGTGGCGTAGGCCGGCAGCTATAGTTCCAATTAGACTCCTAGCCTGGGAACCTCCATATGCCACGGGTGCGGCCCCAAAAAGACAAATAAATAAATAAATAATAAACAAATTTAGTGGCTGGATTTTAAAAATTAATATATTTCACATAAATATCCAGAATTTTAGCTTTTCTTGAACTATCAGAATATCACACCCAACTAGCCCACGTGGCTATGACTGCCAGCATCTGAACAGTTATCCTCATGCAACAGGCCTTTTGCTCTCCAATTTGTCAGTCTCTACCCACTCTGTTTCACTGATTATGTTATGGCTAATCCCCAACCCCAAGTATGGCCAAGAAGTAGCTTGGGGTTTGACTCTTTGTCTTCAAAACTTGCACTCTTACCCAGTGAACAATTAATGCTGGGCACACACACACAAAAAACAGGGCCCTTTATAATACTTTATCTGACTCTACATTCACAATCCCGCAACATCAGGAGGAAAGTGCCTATCACAGATGCTTCATATGTCACGCAGCACCAAGAGAAACACATGTCTTCTAAAACACTGTGCCTTAGGAATGTTTTAGGATCTGAACTTTATTTATTTATTTATTTATTTATTTTTGCTTGATAGGGCTGCACCTGCAGCATATGCAGTTTCCCAGGCTAGGGGTCAAATCAGAGCTACAGTTGCCAGCCTACGCCACAGCCATGGCAACATGGGATCTGAGCCGCATCTTCAACCTACACCACAGCTCGCAGCAATGCCAGATCCTTAACCCACTGAGTGAGGCCAGGGATCAAACCCACAACCTCATGGTCCCAGTCAGATTCATTTCTGCTGCTCCAGAACGGGAATTCCTAGAATCTGAAATTTTAAAGACAGACTTAATGATGTGGAATATTTGCTAGATATCGCTTTTATTAAGTTTTTGTAAATTTTTTGGCCATTTTTTTTAAAAAAACATAGTTAACTATGTTTAAAATATCTTTGTCAGAGGTTTCTTGTGGCACAGCAGGTTAAGGATCTAGTGTCATTACTGCCTAGGGTTGCTTCTGTGGTGAGGGTTTGGTCCCTGGCCCAGGAGCATCCGCATGCCAAGAGGCACAGCCGGAAAAAAAAAAAAAAAGCAAAAACCAAAACCAAAACAAAACAAACAAATAAAATACAACTGTCTCCTACTGGAAAGTCTTTCCCACTGTCTCTGCCTAGGCAGATCCTGTCCTATCCCTCAAGGCCCAACTCCGTTACAGCCCCCTCCATGAAGCCTTCCCTGATTTCATGCCCTCCACCCAAAAGAAATGACCTCTCCTGGGGCTATGGGGTGGAGGATATGAAGGCAACAAACCTGGGGTTCAAGGAGTATTGAGGGGAGCACTGAGATGGCTGGAGCTATGCCTGAAGTGGAAGAAAAAACCTGAGGTTTGAACTTGAGAATCTGTGTACCTAAGTGGAGAGAGCATAAGTGGTGGAAGCTGAGGGACAACTGTTAAAAGAAGTAAAACAGATTCCAGTTTTCCCTTGCTTGGACTGTTGTCTCCTTTCTTTTTCTCTTCTTGTTTTCTTTCTTTTCTAGCTCTCTGTCCCCTGTACCTTAACTGGCACTAGAGAGTTTATACACACCACCACAGACTTACGAAGAGCGCTTTCTGAAGGACTATTCTGAGGGCAGCCAAAATGAGATTGCACCAACAATGCCCAGAGAGTCACCATCAACCAGAACAATTTCCAACCATTCCATCCACAAGTTGTGCAGCACAAAGAAAGAAAGAAAACTGCAACATGGGACAAGACCACAGTCCTATAGCCTTCTCTTGTCCTCATCCTATAAAAACCCCACTCTGACTTCGGCTCAGGGAGTTACCTGATGTCAAGGTTCTCCTGGATGCATATCAAGTGAATAAAGTATGTGACCTCTATTTGAGTCACTTTGACTATCTTTGTTTTTGACAGTCTGGTGCTATTACTCAGATTGGGTCTGGATAAGCCCTTGAGCCTAGTGATATTCAGCTATGGACAAAGCAAGCTGAGGAAACTCTTTCTCCCTTCTTGGAAGCCCCGGTCGAGTGAAATGGCAAGTCCTGTTCCTACTCACATGCTCCAGTTCTTTTTTGTTACATGCAAGTTGCAGGCTTTGATTCTTTGAAAGGGTTAACTCCGTTGTCTGACTAAAGTCACTACCTCTATTTTCTTTCTGTCTTTTGAGATTCTCTGGCCTTTCAAGTTCTCTGAGACCAGAAACTGGGATGATAATCCTAAGGTCGAGCAAGGTCTTTCTGTCTTCTTCCATGTTTTTCTCTTTTATAATGGGCTGAGTGGAATGATTTCGAGGAAAACAATTTTGAACTGCAGTGATCCATCTGGGACTCTTGGGACCTGTCAAGACTTGTGCCTTAGAATAAAAAGGAAATAAGATGCTAACTAGGGAGTTCCCATCGTGGCTCACTGGTAGCGAACCCGACTAGTATCTATGAGGACGTGGGTTCGATCTCTGGCCCTGCTCAGTCGGTTAAGGATCCGGCGTTGGCCTTGAGCTGTGGTGTAGGTCACAGACGAGGCTTGGATCCCAGTGTTGCTGTAGCTCTGGTGTAGGCTGACAGTTGAAGCTCCAATTCGACCCATAGCCTGGGAACTTCCATATGCCACAGGTGCAGCCCTAAAAAGACAAAAAAAAAAAAAAAAGATGCTAACAATGGACAGCTTTCTTTAACTGTTAAGGAGAAGTGAGAAAAGAAACAGTACAGAAAGATTTTCAATTTACTGGGTCCTCTCCTAAAACAACCTCAGCTTTCTCTCTTCCCAAAGACCTTCTCCTTTCTAACCCTCTTCCACTGGCTGAGGAATAATCTGAACCTGTCAACAAGGGTGTGATGAATCTGTCTCTAATTTTAGGGACCAATTAGAAACTACGTTTAAAGAATAATCAGTGTTGGGCATCAATGCTAACACCCCACAGCAATCCGCACATTCTTTGTTAGTGGACTTAAGCCTGAAATATCAGATGCTACTCAGAAGCATAAAATAGGCTGGCAGACCACACCCATTCATGAATTACACTTCATGTGCAGCACTTTTTCATTCAGCATTTTGAGGAGAGCATAATAAACAAAGAGAAAACCACGCACCGCAAATTCATGTCACCGACTTAAACAGCTTGAAGGAAATAAAAGGCCCTCCACGAATACAACACAGACAGACATGAATACTTGCAGATATTGCAGAGAAAATGACACTAGGGCTACGGCTGTCCCGCTTTGGCCAGGAAATGAGACGTTCAACTAGTGTTGTCAGATTTAGGAAATAAAAATACAGGAAATTTTGAATTTCAAAAAAAAAAAATCAGAAATAGCGTTAAGTGTGGCTCGTGAAACATCTGGGACACACACTGAAAATGGCTAATTTCTTACCTAACATTCCAATTGAACTAGATTTCCCATATTTTACCTGGCAACCCTATACAGGTTGCTCAGTGAGAAACAAAGTGATTCCTACTCTCCAAGGAGGACATCCTAGAGTATCCCCAATTGCCTTTGGATCAGCAAGGAGAAACAGCTCTATTTATTCAGAAATGATCATCCAATCTCATTTTAGTAAACACTGGAGCCACACTCTCTTATCATTAGCTCCTTCTAGGTTTCCACCTCCCACTTCTCCGTATGATAATAATAAAAAATCTCCGTGGTGGGATTTACAAACTCAACACAATCTCTGCCTCTCATTTTTCCCTTTGCCTATCTCTTTGGGACCCTTAACTTCTCAACATACCTTTCTCTTCAGTCCTTCCACCCTCTCTAACCTATTCAGATGGGACCTTTTGGCTCAATGGGGACTACTCCTGAGTCCTCCATTCGCTTTCCCCCTAAAATTACTTCAGTTTTCTGATTTTTTTCATTACCCAATATTCTCTGGGCCCCGTCATCTACAGACATGGGAAAAATAAAGGATATAGAACCCTTAGAAGCCAATATTGATCCCCACAATGCCTCTGCCTAAATTGGACAGTACCCCCTAAAACCCAAAGCACTAGAAGGAGTATGACCCATTAGGACAGATTTCATAGTTAAAGGATTAATCACTCCTTGCACTAGTGCCTGCAACAATCCTATCTAACCAGTAAAAACAGCCTGATGGACATAGGTACCTCTTTGTACAAGATATAAGGGCGACAATCCAAAAAAGTATCTCACATTTCCCTATGGTTCCCAACTCAAACATTATCCTGGTTTACATACCTCCAAACTCAACATACTTCACAGTAGCAGATGTCTGTTCAGCCTTCTTTACTGTTCCCTTACATCCTGATTTCCAAGAGCTTTTCACTTTAACATGGAAAAAACCATTACACCTTGACTGTGATGCTGCAAGGCCTCACTGAACCCCCTTCATACTTATTTCAGGTTCTCAAGCATAAAGCTGTGAGATATTCTTATAATTCTAACCAAGAACTGCAATATCTCTGAGTCTCTACCTCAATCCAATATGCAGGTGAGCTGCTCTTATATTCACCTGATCTAACCTCTTCTCAAGAGGGCTCTCTTTATCTCTTAAAAATTTTGGCTATAAAAGGGTGTGTGTACAGTTTGTAAGGATAAATGACAATTTTGTTACACTCAGATTCATTACCTAAGCCATGATATATCCTTGGGAGGCAAATCCCTCTAGGTAGACACAAGTACAGCCATTCAAAATTGCCCTCACCTTATTACCAAAAGACAACTCAGCAAATTTAGAGGATTTAATGGAGATTACAGTTAGTGGATTCTTAACTTTTCTGAATCAGCTGCCACCTTCTATAGCATGACTAAAAATGGCACCCCTGAACCTCTGCCTTCAGAGGTCACTCCAGAGGTAGCCTTTGACCAACTGAAGGCTACTATCCACAACCTTACCATTTTGGGTCACTCCCACATTTTACTAAGTCCTTTTTTTTTCTGCTTAAACGTGAAAGGGATGATCAAGTTCTTGGAGTTTTACCTCAAAAACATAACAGAAATCAAAGACTCAGTGGGTATTACAATCTCTCTCCCTACCCAAAAGCTAGACATATCCCTCTTCTCTAAAAGCAACAGCTACAGCTGCATTTAATCTTGGGGTCACCTTTCCACCTAATGGTATCTTATGCTCACCAAAAGCACTCAACATTTTTCTGCTTTCAGACTCATTTCCTATGAACTGCTGCTTCTGTCCTTAGCTCATGCTATTTTTTAGATGAGTCATACTCTTTTTTAAAAATGAGATATAATTCATATACCATAAAATTTATTCTTTTAGGAGTTCCCGTTGTGGCTTAGTGGTAACAAATCTGACTGGTATCCATGAGGATGCAGGTTCGATCCCTGGCTTCACTCAGTGGGTCAAGGATCTGGCATTGCTGTGAGCTGTGTTGTAGGTCACAGACACGGCTTGGATCCTATGTTGCCAGGGCTGTGGTGTAGGTCAGCAGTTGCACCTCTGATTCAACCCCTATCCTGGGAACTTCCATGTGCCACATGTGTGGCCCTAAAATTAAAAAATATATATTATTTTACAGTGCACAATTCAGTAGTTTTCAGTATATTCATAGAAATTGTTCAACCATCACCACTATCAAACTCCCAAAGATTTTCATGATCCCAAAAAATCAAAGTCATACCCATTGGCAGTCACTTTCCCATGTCCCTCTCCCCAGCAGCCAAAGCCAACCATTAATCTACTTTCTGTCTGTATGGATTTGCATATTCTGGACTTTTCATGTCAACAGAATCATATAATGTGTGGCCCTTTGTGACTGGTTTCTTTCATTTAGCATGTTTTTAAGGATAACCCATGTTGTAGCATGCATCAGTGTTTCATCACTTTTTCTTGCTAAACAGTAGTCCATTGCATGCATATACCACATTTTATTTATCCATTCATCAGTAGATGGGCATTGAAGTTGTTTCTACTTTTTGACTATTATGAACATCATGCACAAGGCTTGTGTGGACATACAGTTTTCATTCTCCTGGGTATGTATCTAGGAGTGGAATTCCTAGATCATATGGTCTAACTCTATGTAAAACCTTTTGAGGAACTACCAAACTATTTCACACTATTGCACCATTTTACATTTACACCAGCAATGTATAGGGATTTCATTTTCCACATCCTCACAATTGTTATTGTCTGTCTTTTTGATTATAGTCATCCTTGAGGATGTGAAGTAGTATCTCAAAGTGGTTTTGATTTTCATTGTTTATTGGCCATTGTATATCTTTTTATCTTAATCTTTTTTTTTTTTGTCTTTTTGCCTTTTCTAGGGCTGCTCCTGCAGCATATGGAGGTTCCCAGGCTAGGGGTTGAATCAGAGCTGTAGCCACCGCCCTACACCAGAGCCACAGCAACGCGGGATCCAAGCCGAGTCTGCAACCTACACCACAGCTCAGGGCAATGCCGGATCCTAAACCCACTGAGCAAGGCCAGGGATCAAACCTGCAACCTCATGGTTCCTAATCAGATTCATTAACCACTGAGCCACTATGGGAACTCCCTTTTTATCTTAATCTTAATCCAGCTATCTTATTCCCTCTTCCAGAGAAGTGAGAATCTCATTATTGCTTGACTTTAACCTAAGAACTTCACCTGTCTCTCTCTGATCTCCTTGAAACATCTCCACAAAACCAGGCTTAGAATTTTTTTTCCTAAAGATTTAAGGTTCTTCCATGTCTTTTCATGGTTTGATTGTTCTTTTCCTTTTTTTTTTTTTTTATGGCTGCATCCACAGCATATGGAGGTTCCCAGGCCAGGGGTTCAACTGGAGCTACAGCTGCCGGCCTATACCACAGCCACAGCAATGTAGAATCTGAGCTGCATCTGCGAACTATACCACAGCTCACAGCAATGCCAGATCCTTAACCCACTAAGCGAGGCCAGGGATCGAACCCACAACCTCATGGTTCCTAGTCAGATTTGTTTCCGCTGTGCCACGATGGGAACTCCAAGGCTTAGAATTCTTTTAGATAAGTCATATCTTAAGACTGAACAAGTATCTTTTCTTTTCCTTTTTTTTTTTTTTTTTTTTTTTTTTTTGTCTTTTTAGGGCCATACCCATGGCATATGGAAGTTCCCAGGTTAGGGGTCAAATTGGAACTGTAGCTGCTGGCCTACACCACAGCCACAGCAACGCCAGATCCTAGCCATGTCTGCAACCTACACCACAGCTCATGGCAATGCTGGATCCTTAACCCACTGAGCAAGGCCAGGGATTGAACCCGCATCCTCATGGATACTAGTCAGATTCGTTTCCACTGAGCCATGACAGGAACTCCAAGAACAAGTATATTTTCAAGTTAGGTATGCTGTAACTACTTTCCGAGAGCTTATTGGATACAATTATTTTCCAGAAGACAACTTAACATAGCTGAACTGTCAGGATTAACTCTAGCCTACCAGCCAGCAAGGAATGAAAGGGCTAACATATGCACAGAGAGCAGATATGCCCTTGGTGTGGTTTATTATTTTGGCATGCTAATGAAACAGTGGAGTTTCCTAACAGTTGCTGGTACTTATAATAAGCAGTGTGAGCACATTCAAGCTCTGTGAGATACTGTGCTCCTCTCTGAGGAAGTGACTACAATTTAAGTCCATGCTCATACTAAGGAACAAACCCATGAGATGAAAGAAAATGCCTTGGCTAACCACTATGCTAAACAGGTGCCCTCACCCACGTTCAATTGGCTCTGCAAATTAAAGACAATCTGGTTACTCCAGATTACTTCTATGAAATTTTTAGCAAACTTCGTTTAAAGCATCAGACTTTAAAAAAAGAGGCTATTTGTAGAAATCTGGATGTTCTCTTCATCAAATGGGATATGGAGACACTAAGACTGCCACGTGGTCTCTCCACTTTCTGAGAAATGAAGCTTGATGAATTTGCAGGCTATAATCTGTCATAACAAACAAACTCTAAAACTGCTCTGGGACAACACTGTTGACAAAATTTTAATCAGATAGTAGCTGAAGTCTCCAATGCATGTTCCATCTGCCAGATTCATAATCCTGGAAAAACTCTCTGTTTTGTTTGTTGTTGTTGTTGTTGTTTTATCTTTTTAGGGCTGCACCTGTGGCATATGGAGGTTCCCAGGCTAGCGGTCAAATTGGAGCTGTAAACTCTGGCCTACACCACGGCCACAGCAACGCAGGATCAGAGCCAGGTCTGGGACCTACACCACAGCTCATAGCAACACGGGATCCTAAACCCACTGAGCGAGGCCAGGGATTGAACTTGCATCTTCATGGATGCTGGTCAGATTCATTTTCGCTGAGCCACGTCGGGAACTCCAACCCTGGAAAAACTCTTAAGGTGGGAAATGCACAGAAACCATAGACTTGGGGACCCTCTGAACATTTACAAATGAACTCTATACAACTCCCTACATCATAAGAATCTGAATATGTACTTGCTGATTTCTGCATTCACTATGGCTAGTCTGAAGTTTTCCAGATCCCATATCATACATATTGAATTGAATGTTAATTGTGATAACCAGGGCAATCACTAAAAAAATAACTTGAAAACATATATTACATAATAATATATATAAGAAATGGCTAGGGAATTTAAATGGTACATTAGAAAATATTTAGTGAACACAAAAGAATTCAATAATGAAGGAATTGAGAAACAAAAAAGGCTATAAGATATACAGAAGACAAATAGCAAAATGACAGAAGGAAGTTCTTCCTTATCAGTAATTACATGTAAATGAATTAAATGCTCAATTAAAAGTCAGAGAATGACAGAATGGAAAGAAAAAAACATGACTCAGGTATAAGAGACCCACTTATAACCAAAACTACAAATAGGTTGAGAATAAAAGGATGGAAAAATATATTCCATGCAAACAATAACCAAAAGGGAGTTGGAGTGGTTATACCAATATAGATTTAAGACAAAAATTGTTATAAGAGACAAAGGGCAATATGTAATAATAAAATGGTCAAACACTCAAGAATATATAAACATAAGTTCCCCTAACAATAGAGCCCCAAAATACATGAAGCAAAAATTGACAGAATTGAAATGAGAAATACAGTTCTATAATAATAGTGAGAGATTTCAATACTCCACTATCAATAATGGATAGAATAAATAGATTATCAAGGAAACAGAAAACCTGAGCAACACTATAAACCCACTAGACCTAACAGACATCTAGAGAACGCTCCATCCAAGAACAGCAAAATAAACATTCTTCTCAAATTACACATGGAATGTTCTCCAGAAGAGACCATATATTAGTATACAAAACAAGTTTCAGTACATTTTAAAGGACTGACATCATACAAAGCATGCTATCTTGCCACAATGAAATTAAATTAGTAGTCAACAGAATGAAATTTGGTAAATTCACAAACAAGTGGAAACTAAACAATATATTCCTAAATAGCCAGTGAGTTATAGAAGAAATCATATAGTAAATTAGAAAACATTTCGAGATGAATGAAAATGAAAATACAACATACCAAAACACATGGGCTGCAACAAAAGGAGCACTCAGAGGTAAATTTATATCAGTAAAATGCCTACATTTAAAAAGGATAAAGATATTGTAGTTCTCTTGTGGCACAGTGCATTAAGGACCCAGCATTGTCACTGTAGTGGCTTGGTTGCTGCTGTGGCACAGGTTTGATCCCTAGCCTGGGAATTTTCACACACTGCAGGGGCGACCAAAGAAAAGGAAATATATCAAACAACAACCTAATTACCACCTTAAGTAACTAGAAAAACAAAAGGAGATTAATCCCAAAGCCAGCAGAAGAAAAGGAATAATGAAGATTAGGGCATAAATAAATGAACTGGAGAACAGAAAATAATAGAGAAAATTAATTGAACGAAAAGTTCATTCTTTGGAAAAAAACAGCAAAACAGACAAAATTTTATCTGGACTGACCAGGAGAAAAAAAAGAAGTCTCAAATAACTAAGAAATCAAACTCAGGATATTACTACTGACCTTAGAGAATTTTTTTTTTAAAAAGGATCATAAAGAATATTTCAGGAGTTCCCATTGTGGCACAGTGGAAACGAATCCAACTAGTATCCATGAGGACGCGGGTTTGACCCCTGGCCCTCCTCAATGGGTTAAGGATCCAGTGTTGCCATGAGCTGTGGTATTTGTTGCAGACACAGCTTGGATCCAGCATTGTTGTGGCTATGGTGTAAGCTGGTAGCTGCAGTTCCGATTTGACCCCTAGCCTGGGAACTTCCATACGCCGCAGGTGTGGCCCTAAAGAAAAAAAAAAATATTGCAAACAAATGTATGTCAACAAATTAGATAATCTAGATGGAAGAGACAAATTCCTAGAAACACAAACTATCAAAAGTTACTTAAGAAGAAACTATAAAATTTGAATAAGAGGTAAAATGAGTCAGTTTTCAAACTGAGTTTCCTTAGAAGCTGTATCTGTCTCTTTGGCATCCATTAATTGCAGGGCCAAACTAAAGGCCAAAGTTGTTTGCATCTCCCCTGTGATCCAGAGCCCATACTTTGAACCATCTGCTTATCTAACTCTCACATACCAAGCTAACATTTCCCCTGAACAACACCAACCCAGGGCCAGGTAGCAGAAAACTAGGGACAGCCCCTATGCCCCAAAGCCCACCAGAATTATTCAAACGAGTCAGTCCTAGGCTGCTTGCCCCGCCCTGCCTTGCCTTACCTGTGGAAATCGCAATTAAGGCTCTGGCATAGGCTTTCCACTCATTCCTTTCTGCCTACCGACTGACACTGGTGCTTCCCCATGTGGCCCGGCAGAGTATAGTATACTCCTTCCCCTTGGAAAATGTAAGTAATAAAAATCTTTCGACAGCATTGGCTCCTCCAGGTTAACATTCAGTCACCTCTACAAATTAAAATATTATGAGTACAGGAGTTCCTCCATGACTCAGTGGGTTAAAGATCTGGCATTGTCACTAGTGTGGCATGGGTTCCATCCCTGGCCTGGGAACTTCTGCATGCTGTGGACATGGCCAAAAAATACAATGGGTACAATCATCAACATAATCAGTAGTGAAAAAAACGAACAAAAGAAAGAAACAAAAATTTCCCAACAAAAAAAGCCCAAGACCAGATGATCTCACTGGTGAAGTCTATGAAACAAGTAAAGACCTAAAACCACTACTTCTCAAACTCTTCCAAAAAGTAAAAAAGGAGGGAACATATCCCAACTAATTCTACAAGGTCAGCATCACCAAAGGCAAAGACATCATAAGAAAAGAAACCTATAGACCAATATCCCTTATGAATCTAGACACAAAATACATCAGCATATCAAAAGATTATATAACATGACTAAGTAAAGTTTATCCCTAGAATGCAAGATTGGCTCAACATAGGAAAATCATTAATACAATATGCCATATTAATATACTAAAGGGAAAAACACATAATTAGGTCAGTAAATACAGAAAAATCATTTGACAAAAATCCAACACCCTTTCCTGACTAAAAAACTCACAATACTAGGAACAGAAGGGAACTTTCTAAAGATGATAAAGGATATCTATGAAACACACCCACAGTTAACATCACACTTAATGGTGGGAAAATGAATGTCTTCCCTAAGATCAGTAACAGGGTAAGGATGTCCGCTCTTGACACTTTTTTTTTTTTTTTTTTTTGTCTTTTGTCTCTTGTTGTTGTTGCTATTTCTTGGGCCGCTCCCGTGGCATATGGAGATTCCCAGGCTAGGGGTTGAATCAGAGCTGTAGCCACCGGCCTACGCCAGAGCCACAGCAACGCGGGATCTGAGCTGCGTCTGCAACCTACACCACAGCTCACGGCAACGCCGGGTCCTTAACCCACTGAGCAAGGGCAGGGACCGAACCCGCAACCTCATGGTTCCTAGTCGGATTCGTTAACCACTGCGCCACGACGGGAACTCCGACACTTCTATTTAACATTGTATGGAAGGCTCCAGTCAGGGCAATTAGGCAAGAAAAAGAAATAAATGGCATCCATATAATAAAGGAAAAAATAAAAGTACCACTGATCACCAATGACTTGGTCTTATATACAAAAACCCTCAACTATCCACAAATAAACTATCATAGCTAATAAATGGGTTCAAGAAAGTTGCAGATAAAAGAGTAATATACAAAACAATCAGTTATTTCTATACACTAGCAGTGAAAAAGCCAAAAAAATGAAGTAAACAATTCAATTTACAATAGCATCAATAACAATGAAATACTTGGAGTTCCCGTCATGGCTCAGCAGAAACAAATCTGATTAGTATCCATGAGGATGCAGCGTCAATCCCTGGCCTCGCATGGTAGGTTAAGGATCGGGTGTTGCTGTGGCTATGGTGTAGGCCAGTGGCTACAGCTCTGATTCTACACCTAGCCTGGGAACTTTCATATGCCTCGAATCTCCGTATGCGGCAGGTGCTGCCCTAAAACACACACACACACACACACACACACAGAATGAAATACTTAAGAATAAATTTAATCAAGAGACTTCAAGACCTGTACACTCTAAACTACAAAATTTACAGAAAAAAAATTAAAGAAGACCTATATAAATGGAATGGCAGGCATCCTGCTTCATGGATTGGAAGACTTGATACTGTTAAGATGGCAATACTTGCCAATTAATCTGCAGACTCAAAGTGGCTCTTATCAAAATTCCAACTGCCTTTTTCAGAGAAACTGACAAGCTGGTTCTAAAATTTATATGGAGAAGTTCCCATTGTGGCACAGCAGAAACGAACCTGACTAGTATCCATTGAGGACTCGAGTTCAATCCTTGGCCTTGCTCAGTGGATTAAAGATCCAGCATTACTGTGAGCCGTGGTGTAGGTTACAGACACAGCTCAGATCTGGTGTTGCTGTGGCTGTGGTGTAGGCTGGCAGCTACAGCTCTGATTCAACCCCTAGCCTGGGAACTTCCATATTCCATGGGTGCGGCCCTAAAAAGCAAAAAAAAAAAAAAAAAAAAAAAAGGAAATACAAGGGATCCAGAATAGCAGAAACAATTTTGAAAAAGAAGAGCAAAACTTGGGTCTAACATTTCCCAATTTCAAAACTTATTACAAAACTAGAATCTCAAAGCAGTTGGGTGTTATCATAAGAATAGACATAGAGATCAATTGAATAGGGTTGAGAGTCCAAAAATAAATTTCTACATCTATGGCAACTAATTTTTGACAAGGGTGCCAAGGCAATTCAGTGAAGAATAGTTATTTTGAAAAATAATGCTGGGATAAATGGATAGCCACGTGCAAAATAATAATGACAATAATAACGTAGAGAAATTAGACTCCTCATACATTGCTGTGGTGAATATAAAATGGTGCTGTCACTGTGGAAGTGTGGTGTTCTTCAAAAAGTTAAGACATAAAGTTTCCATATGACCTAGCAGTTCCACACCTAGGAATATACTTACAAGAAGTGAAAACCTACGTTCAAACAAAAACCTGTGCACAAATGTTCACAACAGAATTATCCATAATAATTAGTCATTATTCAAAGAGTGGATCCATGCCAACTATCAACTGGTGAATGGATACACAAACATGGTATATTCATACAATGGAATATTTATTATCCGGCAGTAAAAAGGAATGAGGTGCTGATACATACAACAGATGACCCTTGAAAACATTATGCTAAGTGAACCAAGCAGACACAAAAGGCCTTATAGTGTATGATTTCATTCATATGAAATGTACATCAGCAAAGGCAAGTCCATAGAGAAAGGAAATGAATCAGTGATTGTCAGGGGGATGATGGGGAACAACTGTTTAAAAGGCACAGGATTTACCTTTAGCTGCAATGAAAATGTTCTGGAATTAGTGGTGACAGATGCACAACATTGTGAATATACTAAGGATCACTAAACTGTACACTTTAAAATGATTCAAATAGCAAAATTTATCTCAAAAAACTTAACTGAATCTTATTTATTTTTTTATTTCTTTCTGTCTTTTTTTAGGGCTGCACCTGTGGCATATGGAGGTTCCCAGACGAAGGGTCCAATCAGAGCTGTAGCCACCAGCCTACACCACAGCTCACAGCAACGCTGGATCCTCAACCCAGTGAGTGAGGCCAGGGATCGAACCGGCGTCTTCACGGATACTAGTCGGGTTCATTACCTGCTGAGCCACAATGGGAACTGCTGAATTTTTAAAATAAGGAAAAATGGAGCATTTACAAGAGTCCTTACATCTAGATGGCCTATGTAGATACAGCAAAATGATTTTCTTTAAAAGATTTGGGAGAAAGTTAAGAGCAGCCTTTTCATTTATGAACACAGGATCTCAAACAAGAGGCAGAAATTTTTCCCAAAGAGTATTAGGCACTTCCTATTGACCAAATGTGGTATGTTGTTTTACACTTTCTTTTTTCCATTATCAAAGTCTGATAGAATGGCGACCACCCACTGGCCACTGGCCAGCAAGCCTCATGTCTGCCAAAGCCTTTGTTCATAGTTGCCAGGGCCAGGTAGCATTTCATCCAACTGGGAAAGAGCATTCACACCAGATTCTCAGACCTGTGTGTGTCCGTCTAAAGTTGAGTTTGCCTGGCTGACACCCATGCTGTTCCCCCTTCTTGGGCCCTCAAGGCTCCTCTTTGGCCCATCTAGCACCTAGGCTGCCACCATTCTTCTTGCCCCACCAAGCTTACTGCCCAAAGGTGCCATATCCTTGGCAGCTTGGCCAAGGGAGGCTGGGATTCAGTCAGCTGCAGGCATGGTCAGGACCCTGGGAAGACATGCAGCCTTCAGGTCACAGTGGGTGGGATGGCCACTACTTCGGGGCTGGACTTGGCTGGCTGAGGTGCCAAGGGTTCAAGGTCACTGAACAACCGAAGCCACTAGCCACCGCCCCCCTTCCAGCTCACAGACCGGCCTGGCCAGGAAGTCTCCATGGCTGGAGGTCCAATATCACCTTGTTTTCTTCTTGGAACGGCCGACTTGAGCTAATGGGGTTTCAAAATTAAAACTTTCTAAACTTTCTGAATACTTACAACTACACTGGCTTAAGGTAGTTTCATTGACCCTAAGGGGCTCTTTCCTTCTGGCAGACATTGATTGTCACCTTATGAATATATCACACACTAGTGAGACTGGGCATTACCTCCTGATTTTCCTTTCCACTTCGCTGCCAGCAGATATGACCCAGCACCGCAAAAGACTAATGTGATAAACTTAGATTTATCACCAAGAGGCTTAGACTGCCTTTCTCGGCCAGAACCTCTGCTTGCATACGGGTATTTTTACCCCTGATTTTGTACCCTGGTATTGATAAGGGTATAAAAAGGGTGACCACACATCACTGCTTGCCCCAGGCAGTTCTGCGACTTACCTCCCTGTGGGAGCATATCTGCTATACGGTTCCTCTCGTCACGGTGTAAAGATTACTAGCGCCGCTTTTACGGCCAGGCTTGGGACAATAAACTATAAAGTCACCAAACCTTCTTGCACTAATACTGATGGGTTCGAGGAGAAACCCTCACAAACACACCCACGCAAGCCCTAGGGACCACAGGACACGGACCCACCTTAGCAAAGGGGAGACAACATGGCTGCCACAGCCCTCTGCACATGCGCATGGAGGCGTGGCGTTGGGGGCGGGGCGGGACGGGGCGGGGCGAGACAGGAGCAACCCCTGCGAATGAGGTTTTCAGGGGCTTTTCCCGACCTGAGATTGGGGGTGAGGGCGTTTTGCATCTGAGTTTGTCACACTTTAGTTGAAGTTGGTACAAATTCCAAAGTCACCAAAATGGGCCTCTGATGCATCAGGACGGAATTCCAGCTGCCTAGGACGTGCATTTGGGGACCAGGAATTGAACGAAAAGTCAGCATCATGGCTGCTGGTTGACAGCTGCATTTAAGCAATGAGGGTGGGCTGAGAGCTGCTTCTGGGGCAGGAGAATGGGAAACTGCTCTAAGCAGTGTGGAGGTGTGGTGGATGAAGATACAAACAAATATTTGGAGCTGCGAATGAAATATGTTGCCTGCCATATGAGTGAAAAAAGGATGTTACACCCATCAAGCCACTACAGCCACCCAAACAGTGAGCCCTGAAGGGACTCAGGATGGAAAAGAGTAAGACAGTGGCCTTAGATAGCTAAGGTACAAAAGAATGATTTTAATGGACTCAGAGTCTTGCATCTCCCCATACACAGAAAAGCACTAAGTTCAATAACTTGACATATCTGGTTCTCGTTAATTAATCTTTTGATGTTCTAACTATCTGATATTTGTGGTGAAACTATATGTCCTGGCTCCTTCAGAGCAGTCTCTCAGAGCTATCTGAGAGGCTGCCTCCCAGGCCGGAAATCCTCAGAAATTTCATCAAATAAATTCTCAACTTTTAGGTTGTGTATTTTTTTTTCAGTCACTAGAGCCCAGGTCCCGCTGACTCCAAAGCCCATGCTCTTGTTCACCTTGCTCGTAGAGTTTGGCACATGGTAGATCCCAGTAAACAGGATTCAAATAAATAAATTCACACCATGGCCTCTTTCTGAAAAAGTTGTTCCCTCCATCTCTGGTGAAATCCTGCCCCATCCCTCAAAGTCCAGCCCAAATGCAGCCTCCTCTGTGTAGCCTTGGGAAATTTTGTGCCCCTCTCCACCCCAGAAGATGAGGCCTCTCCTGTGACTATGGAGTGAATAGGGGGGAGATAGGGCCAGGCTTTAATGCTGGAGTGCAGAGGAGTGTTGGGTCCATTGGGATGAGACAGAAGTGGGCTGGAGGGAAAAATCCTGAGTTTTGCAGATGGATATTTTTGCTCTTGAGTTTGTATATTGGAGCTAAGGTTGCCATAGGGGATTTCGCCTGGTTAAATCCCTAACATAATAACTCATACTAAATCACACTCTGGAGAAGTGCCCAGAGATTTTTACGTTTAACAAGTAGCTCTATTGATTGTTATAATCATTCCCCAAATTGTTCTCATCTAACCCTCTTAATTTATGGGTGAGGAAACTGAGACCCAGAAAATGAAACTAATTTTCCCAGAGTCATACAGCCAGTTAGTGACAGAATCAGGATACAGCTTAATTAACTATATCCCTTACAATAGCTTTATATATTGAATTCTCCAAGGACTATGCTGTGTCTCAAACATACTAAGTCATTTGGCAAATACTTGTATAAATGGATTTATAAGATTAGCACTTGCCACCTGCCAGGATTCCAGGGAGTGTGATGGTAAAAGGGTAAGTTTTTGTTTTGGTTTTGGTTTTTTGCTTTTTAGGGCCATACCTGGAGCATATGGAGGTTCCTAGGCTAGGGGTTGAATAGGAGCTGCAGCTGCTGGCCTGCGCCACAGCCACAGCAACGCCAGATCCAAGCCGCATCTGTGACCCACACCACAGCTCACAGCAACACTGGATCCTTAACCCACTGAGTGAGGTCAGGGATCAAACCCGCAACCCTATGGTTCCTAGTCGGATTCATTTCTGTGCACCACAACAGGAATTCCTAAACGGGCAAATTTTGATTGATGGGAAAAAGTGAAAAATTAGTCATGAGACAGCAAATAGTTAAGTGAATAAAACAGAGGGTAGAGGAAGAACGTAGCAAGTATATAAGCCTTCAAAATCCTCAACCCTTGGATATGAGAATAGAAATTATGTTCAGATGATATTCTGAATAATAGGAAGTAGGTAGCTATGTGGCTACATGAGTCTGGAACTTGAGAGATCAAAATCGGACCTGGAAACAGACTTGAAAGTTGTCAGCATAGAGGTTGAAGGTGAAACCACAGAACTAGCTGGGACCATGCTGGTAGAGTTGTTGAGAAGGGCACAGACACGCATGAAGACAGAAGACTGAACGGACAGCTGTTTAAGGAATAGTTACAGGAAGAAGAGTTTACAAAGGAGGCAAAGGGAAGCAGCAAGAGGAGTGGGAGGCAAACAAGGAGTGAGGAGCATAGGATCAAGGATCACTCTGCCATCAAAACCCCCTTATGTCACCTCCTTTCTCTAGACCTCACAGTCCGTGTCTAACATCGCTTGAATGTCCCCTGTGAGAATGTTAGAGTTGGACCTTTAAGGATTATTTACACCAGGGTATCTCAACCTTGACACCACCGATGTGTCGGGCCAGATAATTCTTTATTGTGGAGGGCTGTCCTGTGCATTGTAGGATGTTAGCTGCATCCTTTGCTTCTATACCCTAGATGCCAGTAGGACACTCCCCCTCCCCACCCCCACACCATGACAACCAAAAATGATTCTAGACAATGGTCTCCAGGTGATAATCACTGATCTACACAATCTTCCCATCTCTGAAATTCTAGCAGAGGACACCCAAGTGATGAACCTCAGGAAGGTGGTTAAAAGGGTCTGGAAGTCAAGCTAAAGATCTGGATGAGGGCACAGATTTGACAATTTATCAGCATATGGTGGGAGCTGAAGCCACAAGCATGGCTGAGATCACACCCAGGGACAGAGTATAGCATCAGAAGAGAACCAGACCCAGGACAGAACACTAGAAAGCACTGACAAGAGAATACAGAGAAGGAGGAATAATAATTCTATCAAAGTTACTACTATCCTTTACTACCATTTGCCATGTGCTGTTGACTATGTCAAGTGCTTCACAAGCATCATCTCATTTAGTGCTGAACAGAACTTTTTGAAGTAGGCATTATAATCTCCACTTCCCTAAGGAAGAAACAGGCCCAGACACATTAAGGAAGCCTGCACAAATGTATGCTGTTAGTCGGTGGCAGAGCCAGGATTCCAACCCAGGTTTGTCTGCCTTTGCAGTTCATACCTTTGCTCTCAGCAAACCTGGGAAAGCGAGTGGTCCTGGGATCCAAGGAATAGAGGAGAATAAAGAACGGAGCGAGCCATAGCATGAAATCCAGTCCAACAAGGTAGGCAGGTCAGAACAGTACAGAAAAAGTGCAGTAGATTAGCAACAAGGATGCCATGTGTGACCTTGGTGAGGATGGTTTCAGTAGGCGTGGGAATTCAGTAGGCGTGGGAATTCAGGCTGGATAACTGAGGAGAGACTGGGGAGGAAAGAAGTGAAAAAGCAAATTGAGTTCAGAACATTTAGATCTGAATGGAAGAGATAAGCTGATGGCTATAGGGAGGGAATGATCTGCTGCCTAAGGAGGTTTTTTTGTTTTGTTTTGTTTTGTTTTTGTCTTTTGTCTTTTTAGGGCTGCACCTGCGGCATATGGAAGTTCCCAGGCTAGGGGTCAAATAGGAGCTGCAGCTGCCAGCCTCTACCACGGCCACAGCAACGCGGGATCCGAGCCACATCTGCGACCTACACCACAGCTCATGGCAATGCCGGATCCTTAACCCTCTGAGTGAGGCCAGGGATCAAACCTGAGTCCTCGTGGATACTATGAGCCACAACGGGAACCCCAGGTTTTTTTCTTATTACAAAAGTTACATGTTTAGGAAGTTCCCTGGTGGCTCAGTGGGTTAAGGATCTGGTATTACCACAGCTGTGGCCCAGGCTGCAACTGCAGCACAGAGTCGATCCCTGGCCCAGGAATTTCACCATGCCACAGGTGCGGCAAAAAAAAAAAAGGACATGTTTAATATAAAAGATTTAGAAGACATTGTCAATGAATGGTATCCCACAAACCAGAAATAATCAGGGGTAATATTTTGGCATTTATCTTTCTGGCCCATCATTGTCCTATGCATACACGCACACATTTTTAGAAAAATGTTATCAAAGCATTCATACTGTTTTGTAATTTTTTTAATTAAAATACATTGTCAACACTTTACCATGATAAATGTTCTGTGTAAGCATCACTCTAGTATCTGCTGGCTATTCCTACAGGCCATGTTGAAACATCATTTTTCTCACTGTCAGCATCTTTCTCGTCTCTCCCCTTCTATTCTCTTCCATTCTTTTCCCTCCCCCTCTACAGACACACACACAGACATACACACACAGACATAAACACACATACACAAGCTGTCCTTCAGTGGAAGTGAAATTAATTCAAATAGACTTAATTTTAAAGAAAATATCAGTGAAATACTTGTTTGAAACGAGGATTTTTTAAGCTGAATGATACGTAAGCATATTTATACCTAGCAGTGTGTGTGTATGTGTGTGTGAGAGAGAGAGAGAGAGAGAAGCTAGTAGTAGACAGGGAAAGATTGAAGATACATCTGTGGCGGGTGGGGGGGGGGAATTATCTAGTGATGGATTGCAAAGTTCCAAAGAAGGAAGGAGGATACAGGGCACAGATGCCATGATTAACCTTAGACAGATGTCTGTTAAGTCTGTGAGAGGTGTATCAGGTTGGGTGGCAGGAAGTTGAGGTTATATCTGGCCTCTGTAACTATGGGAAAGTGAGAGTCAGGGGGAAGGGGGCTTAGGAAAACTGGTGAAGAGCTTCTTGGGTGAATAGGAGAGACAGCTAACAAAGGGCCCACAAAGGATCCATGACAGTGTGGAACGCCCAGTTGAGACTGAAGCCAATCCGCGTGCACAGGAGGTATACGTTTTGGTTTGATCTAGACTTGGGATTCTGCTACTATGCGGCTACAATGATGGACCAATGGCAAGCAGCTTGAAAATATTGGTAAGACAGTTGGCGGGGGTGAAAATAAAGAAGAGAGGGCTGACAGATTGCTTGAGAAATAATGGAGGGGTCAAAGGACTAGAGGGTTAAATGACTTAGGAGAATAACTGTAGTGACAATAAAGACTAGAGAGATAGAGGAGGTTTTGGTCAGAGAAGTGGAACTCTAGTCACCAGGGATGCCACAACCCTAAGCCACAAGGATTGAGACTGAAGGTACTTCTTCTGAGACCAATGCCACACTAGGCTAGGCCAGTACAGAAACTATAACTTGTGGGTTTGCCACCATGTTAATCCAAATAGGCAGAGACTAGAGATGCTAGACTGAAAGAAATCTGGTCATCAAGCTTGCTTTCCACTCTTGTCCAAGATCTGCTGAGACTGAATCCACCAGGCCCTCACTCTGGTTATCATCACTCCTCCTCCCACTGGCATCCATTCCACCAACATCCCCATAAAGCCTTGATCTAGCACTCATTCCTCCCCCACCCCCAGAAAATCCCCTCCTTAGCCACTGGAACTGCCTCACCATGGTCAGCAAACCCTCCTATACCTTCAGACACTTTATTAGGAGAGCCCTTCATCTGCTGACTTTCATTGAAACCTGGTGATTTCCTGTTCTCAAAACATGAAAAAGGGAGTTCCTGTTGTGGCTCAGTGGAAACGAATCTGACTAGCATCTACGACGACACAGGTTCAATCCCTGGCCTTGCTCAGTGGGTTAAGGATCCGGTGTTGCCATGAGCTGTGGTATAGGTCACAGACAAGGCTCAGATCCCGCGTTGTTGGGGCTGTGGTGTAGGCCAATGGCTATAGCTCCAATTCGACCCCTAGCCTAGGAACCTCCATATGCTGCAGGTGCAGCCCTAAAAAGCAACAAACAAACAAGCAAAAACCAAAAACATGACAAAGAATGGTATTGGTACCATGCTGACTCCCCACTTCTGCTTTCAGATCATTATGTCCCAGTGCTCTTGAAACAAAAACAAAAACTATAAAAACAGAATCCAATTCTTTGAGGCCACTTAATTATATGCCTTTCCTCCTCGTCACTCATCAAGTTACCTATGAGCCACTCCTCTTTAGTTACTCATGACTTTGGCCTCTGGCCCACAGCCTTTCTTCCCACCTCAAGCCCTAGCACTATCCTGAGTGATTTCAACATCCCCAAGGATAATCCATCCAACTTCTCAGTTCCTTGACCACTTTATATCAAAAGACCTTCTCTGAAAGAGGTGACACCTCAGTCACATACACTCACAGCCACACACCAGATCTTACTATTTCTTAAAACTGCTTCATTCCCCAAGTCATGAATTCACACATCCAATCTCCAGCCACCACCTCCTATTCCCACTTTTTCAACTAGCACCATGAAAATTCCTCAGCTCCTGAAGGCCACGGATCCCTCTACTTCCTCTTCTTTTTTATTGCCCTCATTACTTAGATTAGATGCAATGGTTTATCAACTCAGTATCATTCTTGCTAGTTCTTTTTTTATTTTTATTTATTTTTTCTTGTCTTTTTAAGGGCCAGCATATGGAGGTTCCCAGGCTAGGGTTGAATCGGAGCTGTAGACGCCGGCCTACGCCAGAGCCAAAGCAAGACAGGATCCAAGCCTCATCTGTGACCTACACCCCAGCTCACGGCAACGCCAGATCCTTAACCCACTGAGCAAGGCCAGGGATCGAACCCACAACCTCATGGTTCCTAGTTGGATTCGTTAACCACTGCGCCACGAGGGGAACTCCCATTCTTGCTACTTCCGAGCCCCCTTCCCTTGAACTGCTTTCGTAAAAGCCCTACCTGCTAAAGTCAACTCTGTCTTCTCTGTACCTGCACCTGAGCACTCCTAGAGGAAGTTGCAGAACAAATATTTCAAATATTCTCTGTCTCCTTAAACCCCAGTTCCCCCTCATGTACCTCCTCCCTTCACAACCACCTCTACTCTCAGCAGTTCTTCTAACATCACAAAGACAATTTTCTGTTTCCATCTTTCTCTTATTCTCTTCTGCTACATTAGAAAAAAAAAAAAAAAACATGTGTTACTTCTCTCCACTGGCAATCGCTCTGTGTATACTTTTGATCCCGTTGTCTGCTGTCTGGATGGTCCCTTATCTTTCCCATTCGTTCAATTTTTTTTCTTTCCATTGGATCCTTCTCAACAGGTTTAACCATGTTGAAGTGTCTCCATTAAAAACAAAACAAAACTTGCTTCATCCCACACTTAACTCAAACCACCACCTTCTATTTCACAGCCAAACTTCTTGAGAGAGTGGTCTTTTCTTACAGCCATTATTTCCTCAGTCCACTTCCCTCTAATTTCCAGCCCCTTTACTACAGCAAAACAGCTCCTGCCCATGTCACAATAATTTCTATATTGTCAAAAGTCATGGGAATTTTTCATTTCTCATCTTGCTAGATTTCTTGGCAGCATTTGACCAGTTGATCACTTTCTCCTTCTTGAAACATTCACCTCCTTGGCTTTTCTAAAAATTGAAATTATTGTAAGGTAATTGTAGATCCACATGCAGTTAGAAGAAATAGTCCAGAGAGATCTCATGTACCCTTCACCTAGTTTTTCCCAATGGTAATATCCTGCAAAAGCATTCTATAACATCCTAACCAGAATATTGACACTGATAGTCAAAATACAGAACAGTCCCACCACCACAAGGATCTCTCACGGTGCCCTTTAATAGCTACACCCACTTCTCTCCCAGATCCTTGCTCTTCCCCACCCCCTCCCTTAGCTTGTAGTCTGTCCGCTGTTTCTTGTCTCTTTTTTTTTTTTTTTTTTTTTTTTGTCTTTTTCTAGGGCGGCACCTGTGGCATATGGAGGTTCCCAGGCCAGGGGTCTGATCGGAGCTGTAGCTGCCAGCCTACGCCAGAGCCATGGCAACATGGGATCTGAGCCATGTCTGTGACCTACACCATAGCTCGCGGCAACGCCAGATCCTTAACCCACTGAGCGAGGCCAGGGATCGAACCCGCAACTCCATGGTTCCTAGTTGGATTCGTTAAACACTGAGCCACGACAGGAACCCGTTTCTAAATTTGGTCATTTCAAGAATGTTATATACATGGAATCATAAAGTGTGTAACTTTTTGAGATTGGCTTTTTTCACTCAGCATAATTCTCTGAAGACTCATCTGGGTCACTGCATACATTGGATAGTTCACTCCTTTTTCTTGCAGAGTGGCATTCCAGGGTATGGACATACCATGGTTTATTTAACCTGTTCTCTATTCACTTGTTGAAGGACATTTGGGTTGTTTCCAGTGCAGAGCTATTATTAATAAGACTCTAATGAACATTCACATAGAGGTTGTTGTGTGAACATAAATTTCCATTTCTCTGAGATAAATGCCCAGGAGTTACTTACTGGGACATATAGTAGCTGCATGTTTAGTTTTATAAGAAACTGCCAAACTGTTTTCCAGACTGGCTGTATTTGTTACTTTTTTATTCCCAGCAGCTATATATGAGGGATTTTTTTAAGTCTCCATCCATGTGGTTATTTGACACATATATACCCTCTTCAGTGAAATAGCTGTTCATGTCTTTTTCCCATTTTGTCTTTTTTTTTTTTTGCCATTTCTTGGGCCGCTCCTGTGGCATATGGAGGTTCCCAGGCTAGGGGTCGAATCGGAGCTGAAGCCGCTGGCCTACACCAGGGCCACAGCAATGCAGAATCCGAGCCACGTCTGCAACCTACACCACAGCTCACGGCAACGCCGGGTCCTTAACCCACTAAGCAAGGGCAGGGATCGAACCCGCAACCTCATGGTTCCTAGTCAGATTCGTTAACCACTGTGCCACAACGGGAACTCCCTTTTTCCCATTTTCTAATTGGACTGTTTGGTTTTTTACTGTTGAGGGTTTTTTATTTTATTGGAATACAGTTGACTTACAATGTTGTACTAGCTTCAGGTGTACAGCAAAGTGAATTGGTTTTATATATACAGCCATTCTTTTTTCCCATATAGTTTATTACAAACTATTGAGTAGACGTCCCTGAACTATACTTAATGTTGAGTTTTGAGAGTTCTTCACATATTTTAGGCTCAAGTCCTTTATTGGATATACAGTTTGTGAAACTTTTCCTGATTCGTAGCTTGTCTTTTCATTTTTATTTATTTATTTTTTTTGGCCACGCCTGTGGCATTTGGAAGTTCCCAGGCCAGGGACTGAACCCATGCCACAGCAGCGACCCAAGCCACTACAGTGACAATGCTGGATCCCTAACCTGCTGGGCCACAAGGGGAACTCTTTAATCTTCTTAGCAGAGTTTTTCATTTTAAATTGTTTTAAATTTTGCCTAGCCTTATATCCTAAAGATTTTCTCCTATGCTTCTTCTAAAGTTCTACAGTTTTGTATTTTGCATTTAAGTTTGCGATTCATTTAAATTTTTGTATAAGGTGTGAAGTTTAGGCTAAGGTTTCTTTTTTTTTCTTTTTTTTTTAACTATGAATGTCCAATTACTCTGACACTATTTGTTGAAAAGGCTATCCTTCCTTCATTGAACAGCTTTGGAAAAAAAATTGGGGCATGTTTTTTAAAAAATAAATTTTATTGGAATATAGTTGACTTGGAAAGTTTTGTGTGTGGGTCTATTTTTAGGTTCTCTATTCTGTTTCAATGATCTATGTGTTTCTCCCTCTTCCAAGGCCACATTATCTTGATTACCATAACCATGTCGTAGAAGCCTTAATAAATGATGTCTATTTTGTTCCCCACTGTACCCTCAGCTCCTTGAACAGGGTCTAGAAAACTGTAGATACACAGCTCATTTTGAGGTGGAACGATTTTGAGTAAGGTCAATGTCACAAGCTATGCTATTTAATAGAAACTTCTTTAATGATGGAGGTTTTCTCTATCTGCATTATCAAATATGGTAGCCACTAGCCATATGTTGACTACTGAGCACTCGAAATGTCACTAGTGCAACTGAGGAACATATTTTAATTTTTTATTTAATTATGGTTAGTTTCAACTTCAGAAGCCACCTAGTGGCTATGTATTGGGTTGCACGGATCTAGAGAGTAGCCATGAAAGAGGGTGACTAAAATGGAATTGGATCAAAGTCATTAGGTTTTAAGAAGTCAAGAAGTGCTAGGCCAAAATTTTGGATGAATAAAACAGATAAACAGTGACGCCCCCAAGGACAAGGACATAAATATTGGCAGGGAAGGCTGTGTGTTAAAAGCTATAAGGCTTAATTTACTTTGGGAGCATGACCAGTGTCTAAGCAAGAGAAATGAGACTGTGGGAAGTGACTGATTAAGCCAGCACGTGCCTTAGTGTTGTTTCCAGCAGGGCAGAGAAACGATGGCCTGGAAGCTGCCTCAAGAAAGCAGGAGGATGCAAGTTACTCCTGAAGTCTTTATAAATGAGTGTCCTTGGCAAAATGTCAGAGTCAGCGAGGGCAAGAAGGAGCAAATAGCACTTGGTAATGGTGACCACAAAGAACATGTAGGAGAGCTTGTTTATCACACAACAAAAGATTTGAGGGACACATTAGAAATATTTGTGAGGGAAAGGAGTTATGGGATGAAGAGCTGGGGAGAAGAAGCCCAAAATAGTACAGGCCCACCTTGGAGATATTGCAGGTTCAGTTCCAGACTGCTGCAATAAAGCAAATACTGCAATGAAATGAGGCACATGATTTTTTTGGTTTCCCAGTGCATATAAAAGTTATGTTTACACGATACTATCGTCTACTAAGTGTGCAGTAGCATTATGTCTAAAAAACAACTTACATAGCTTAATTTTAAAAATATTTTATTGCTGAAAAATATCAACCATCATGTGAGCTGTCAGTGAGTTGTAAGCTTTTTTTGCTTGTTGAGGGGCTTGCCTCGATGTTGACAGCTGCTGGCTGATCAGGGTGGTGTTTGCTGAAGTTTGAGGTGGCTATGGCAATTTCTTAAAATAAAACTGCAATGAAGTCTGCAGCACCAATTGACTCTTCCTTTCATGAACAGTTTCTCTGTAGCATACAATCCTGTTTGATGGTATTTTACCTGCAAGAGAACTTCTTTGAAAAATGGTGTCAGTCTTCTCAAACTCTGACACTGCTTGATCAACTACGCTTATTATTCTAAATCCTTTGTTGTCATTTCAAAGATCTTCACAGCATCTTCCCCCAGGAGTAAGTTCTATCTAAAGAAATCCATTTCTGGGAGTTCCCATTATGGTGCAGCGGAAATGAATCTGACTAATATCCTTGAGGATCCTGGTTCAATCCTTGGCCTTGCTCAGTGGGTTGGGAATCCGGCATTGCCATGAGCTGCGATGTAGCTTGCAGATACAGCTCATATCTGGATGTGGTGTAGGCCAGCAGCTGTGGCTCCAATTTGACCTGTAGCCTGGGAACCTCCATATGCCTCAGGTGCAGCCCTAAAAAAAGCAAAAAAAAAAAAAGATCAATTTCTTTTCTTATTCATAAGAAGCAACTCCTCATCCATTCAAGTTGTATCATGAGATTGAAGCCATTCAGTCACATCTTCAGGCTCCACTTCTAATTCTAGTTCTCTTATTATTTCCACCACATCTGCAGTGACTTCCTCCACTGAAGTCTTGAACCCCTCAAAGTCATCATAAAGGTTGGAGTCAACTTCTTCCAAACTCCTGTTAATGTTGATATTTTTATCTCTTTCCACGAATCACGAGTGTTCTTTTTTTGGGGGGGGGGGCATACCCACAGTGTACGGAAGTTCCCGGGCCAGGAATCAGATTGAACTGGCAACGCCACAGAGATAAGCCAGATCACAAACCTATTGCAACGACAGGAGGAACTCCATGAATGTTCTTAATAGCATCTAGAATGGTGAATTCTTTTCAGAAGGTTCTCCATTGACTTTGCTCAGATCCTTCAGAGGAATTACCATCTGTGGCAGCTATAGCCTTGTGGAATGTATTTCTTAAGTAATGAGACTTGAAAGTCAAAATTACTCCTTGATCCCTGACCTAAAGAATGAATATTGTGTTAGCTGTGAGGAAAACAACATTAATCTTATTGGACAGCTCCATTGGAGCTCTTGGGTGACCAGGTGCATGATCAGTAGCAATATTTTGAAGGGAATCTTTTTTTTCTGAGCAGTAGGTCCTGACAGTGGGCTTAAAAAATTCAGCAAACCATGTTGTAAACAGATGTGCTATCATCCAGGCTTTGTTATTCCATTTTTAGAGCATAGGCAGAGTAGATTTAAAATAATCGCTAAGGGGAATTCCTGTCGTGGCTCAGCGGTTAATGAACCCGACTAGCATCCATGAAGACGTGAGTTCAAGCCCTGGCCTCGCTCAGTGGGTTAAGGATCTAGCATTGCCATCAGCTGTGGTGTAGGTCACAGACATGGCTGGGATCCTGCATTGCTGTGGCGGTGGTGTAGGCTGGCGGCTACAGCTCCGATCGGACCTGGGAACCTCCATATACCACAGGTGTGGCCCTAAGAAGACAATGAATAAATAAATAAATAAATAACATAACATAACATAATCGCTAAGGACTCTAGGATTTTTGGAATCCTAAAATGAGCATCAACTTCAGCTTAAAGTCACCTACTGTCCCTAACAAGCATCAGCCTGTCCTTTGAAGCTTTGAAGCCAGGTATTGACTTCTCCTCTCTAGCTATATAAATCCTAGATGTCATCCTCTTCCAATAGAAGATTGTTTTATCTACATTGAAAATCGATTGTTTAGTGTAGCCACCTTCATTAATTACCTTAGCTGGATCAGGATAACTTGCTGCAGCTTCTCTGTCAGCACCTCCTGTGAAGACCTTGCCCTTTGATGTTATGGAGATGGCTTCTTTCCTTAGACCTCATGGACCAACCTCTACTAGCTTCAAACTTTTCTTCTGCAGCCTTCACAACCTTGAGGAAAGTTGGGACCTTGCTCTAGATGACGCTTTGCTTAAGGAAATGTGGCTAGTTTGAGCTTCTGTCCAGACCACAAAAACTTTCTCCACACCAGCAATAAAACTGCTTCACTTTCTTACCATTCGTGTGTTCACCGGAGTAGCTTCTTATTCCCTTCAAGAACCCTGCCTTTGTATTTGCGTTTGGTGCAAAAGGCCTAGCTTTCAGCCCATATCAGCTTTCGACATGTCTTCCTCACTAAGCATAATTGTTTCTAGTTTTGATTTAAAGTGAAAGACAAGTGACTCTTCCTTTCACTTGGATACTTAGAGGCCATTATAGGGTTGGCCTACTTTCAATATTGTTGTGTCAAGGAGGGGAAGAGAGGTGTGAAACAGCTTGTCAGTGGGGCTGTCAGAAAACACCCAACATTTACTGGTTAAGTTTTCTGTCTTCCATGAGTGTAGTTCACAACACACACTCCCCCCAAATTACAAGAGTAACATCAAAGATCGCAGATCACCATAACAAATATAATGTTATTTTAAAAGTATGAAATATTGTGAGAATTACCAAAATGTGGCACAGAGCTACAAAGTGAGCAAGTGCAAAATGGCATCAATAGACCTGTTCAACACAGGGCTGCCACAAATTTTCAATTTGTAAAAACAACAACAACAACAACAACAACAAAACCTAGTATCTGTGAAGCACAATAAAATGAGGTATGCCTGTATGAGAATGTGAGATATGTGACTGCAGCAAGCCTGCTCTCCAAAACTGCCAAGGTGGTGACAGAGCTGGTCCCTTGGGGAAAAAAAAAAAAATCTCTGTTGCCCTGATTATGAAGTCCATAATAGGAGTTCCTGCTGTGGCACAAAGGGATCGGCAACAACTTGGGAGCACTAGGACACAGGTTCCATTCCTGATCTAGAACAGTGGGTTAAGGATCTGGCTTAGGTCGAAACTATGGTTCAGATCTGATCCCTGGCCCAGGAACTCCATATGCCTCAGGGCAGCCAAAACAAAAAAAGAAAGAAAAGGAAAAAATAATAATGAATTCCGTAATATTTAGCTTTTGAACTTTTTTTTTAAAGGAAAAGTGACTTTCTGTAAACCTGCAATATATATTAAACCTTGTATAAAAGTTGATGTTTTGCAGTTCCCATTGTGGCTCAGTGGAAACGAATCTGACTAGTATCCACGAGGACACAGGTTCGATCCCTGGCCTTGCTCAGTGGGTTAAGGATCCAGAGTTGCCATGAGTTGTGGTATAGGTCACAGACTCGACTCAGATCTGGCATTGCTGTGGCTGTGGCGTAGGCCAGCGGCTACAGCTCCAATTCGAATCCTAGCCTGGGAACCTCCATGTGCCATGTGTGCGTACCCCATCCAAAAAAAAAAAAGTTGTTTTATATAATAAATGTTTTTTATTGTGGTAAATTACGCAGAACAAAAAATGTACCATTTTATCTATTTGTGGTGGTGGCCAATGATGGGACTCTAGAGGTCTTCACTGTTCTCAAGGTTCCAAATGCAAAGAAAGTACAGTGTCAAGATGCTTCAGACCAAGTGCTGGATGAGGTACACATGATCTTAAAGCAGCTCGTGGCTCTGGTTTGTAGGCTCTGAGGTGAGTGCAGATACCTTTAGTTCTCTCAAAAAAAAGCCATAAGTGGAGTTCCTGTCGTGGTGCAGTGGTTAACGAATCCGACTAGGAACCATGAGGTTGCGGGTTCCATCCCTGGCCTTGCTTGGTGGGTTAACGATCCGGCGTTGCCACGAGCTGTGGTGTAGGTTGCAGACGTGGCTCGGATCCCACATTGCTGTGGCTCTGGCGTAGGCTGCTTGGGAAGCTCCATATGCCACGGGAGCGGCCCTAGAAAAGGCAAAAAAAAAAAAAAAAAAAAAAAAAAAAGACCAAAAAAAGCCATAAGTAGATGTTCAATCCAGTTTTTTCTACCTCTGAAGAGTCCGATTAAGACACTGTTCTGAGCCACAGAAGTTAATGAAGCTTCTACTAGCCTTGTTTCCTCATCTGTAAAATTCAGTAATCATCCCAAAGTTGTCACAATGATTAAATATACATAGAATATATATCTATTTTGCATACATATTCATACATATGAATGTGTAGCATCTGACACATAGGATGCTCTCGATAACTGGCCGCTGTTATCGTTACTATGTTACGGTCCTGATCCAACACCACTTCCTAGCAGGGCAATTAGAACAATCCACATCGCCCCTCTGTTCAACTGTAATCTCGTTAAGGGCAAAGCCTGTGCCTACTCAAGGTTTTATACCCCATAGGCCCAGCACATAGTTAGAAGTGCATATACATTTGTTGATTGAAAAATCCTTCCTTTATGTCTACCTCCTCCTTCCTCCAACCCCAGCCCGAGTCTAATATGAATACTTGTGTGGGTGTTAAGAGCACAGGTCCTGGGGTGAGATAGGTCCAAATTTTGGCTCTGCCAGTTACCTACATGACCTTTGGCAAATTACTTGACCACTCTGCATCTCATAAAGAACATAAAGAAAAGAAATAGCTACATCAGAGGATTAAATGAGAAAATATAGCAAAGCCCAATGCCTGTCACAATTGAGTGCTTGAACAGTAATCATTCCTGCTACTACTACTATTATGATGATCTGTTTCCTTCAGAAGAGAGGCCATGCCTCCCCTCCACCGTCTCCCCATCATTCTGATGGGGATTAGAAGTGGCTTGGTGTGAGAGAGTGTGATACCTATACCCCAGGGAATGGAACTTTTTCTTTTTTTTTTTTTTTGGAGGAGGGATGGAACTTTTTTTTCAAGGAAGATTTCCTGGATTGGAAAAGCAAGAAGGAGCTAAGTGAGCAAGAGAAACTGAACCAACCATAAATAAAACTAAGAGGTGGGTGACACTTGTTTGTGGGGCCCCCTTCCATGCCCAGGTTATATTACCTCCCTCTCCAATTTAGGCTTTTACTGACGTGCCCACACAGGCTTCCACGTGGTCTGCCAGTGCTCTAGAACCTTCCCCTCTTCTCATCTCATCACAGCCAAAGCTCACTTGTTCTCTATGTCCTAGACTTTTAGAAACCAATCAGGAACTAATTCACTAACCTGAGATGAGATGTTAACAGGCTGTGAATAGTTTCTTGTTTCCTCCCCGTACAGTGCCTTTGAGCCCCTTAACTCATGAGAGAGACTGACTTGTAAAAATTGCAGGTCTGGGTCGGGAGGAGAGGGAGGAAAGGGGGAGGGTCTTTGGGCAAAGAAAACTTCCATGCTGCACAGGCAACTGCTCACTTGGCCCTTGGTGAAATTGAGTCTTTTTTTTTTTTTTTTTTTTTGCTTTTTAGGGCCACACCCTTGGCATATGGAGGTTCACAGGCTAGGGGTTGAATCAGAGCCGCAGCTGCCAGCCACAGCCATAGCAATGCCAGATCTGAGCCACGTCTGAGATGTGCACCACAGCTCATGGCAACGTTGGATCCTTAACCCACTGAGTGAAGCCAGGGATCGAACCCACATCCTCATGGATACTAGTCAGGTTCGTTTCCACTGCGCCACAACAAGAACTCCCAGAGCAGAGTCTTAAGCAGAAGAAAACAAAGTGGAATGGCAGATCCTTCCTAATAAGCTCCTTTGATGCTGTCAAAATGCCAACAACCACAATAAATGCCTCGAAGTTGCAGCCACCCTCTTTAGCATTCACGCTCACTGTCACTCTCATTGGTGCTACCTTTTTTTTTTTCCCACTTTTGCCTGCCCCACAGCATAGGGAGCTCCTGGGTCAGGGATCAGATCCGAGCCTCAGTCTCGACCTAAGAAGAAGCTGTGGCAATGCCAGATCGTTAACCCACTGTGCCAGGCCAGGGATTGAACTCTCTTTCCAGTGCTCCCAAGATGCTGCCAACCCAGTTGTGCCAGATCGGGAGCTTCTGCGCTACCTTTTTTTATTCTTCCTCTTTTAGGTTTCCCCAAGCCCTGTTTGCAGAGCCAGAGTCAAATTCAGAGTCCAGGTGCCACCTACGTTTGCCACAAGCTGGTAGACCAGACTCCAGCTTTCTGTCATCCTTGAGCCTCCATTACAGGCCTGCCTCTCTCAGGTCATCTGCTACCCAGGACATTTCTGAACACCCACCACATGTAAGGTCCCATCTTTCCTCTGGCTACTACTAAGATTATGTAATATGTGGAGCTTTATGCACAAATGTGCCACTAGTTATCTCCCAGAAAGAGATATAGTTGGGCAATTTTCCCAAGAACAGAGAGAGCTTTCGGTTAATTTATTCACTTGGTGCCTTTTTTAAAAAAATGTATAAACACCAGGGTGATTAACTATCATGGCTTGCTCAAGACTGAAGAGTCTCCTGGAATGTTCAGGAATCAAGAGAGTCCTGGACAAACTGGGATGGTTAGTTGCCCTCAAACATTTATTGACTGCCCTTCATGACCTTAGGTACTGATGGTTGCCTTCCAGGACAGCATTGAATGGCAGGGCAAGTGACACTGTAAGGCAGAAACGTGCTGGTAGATTTTTGACCAGGGGGAGGAGGAGCGGGAGGGGGAGGAGGAGAGGGAGGAAGGAGGAAGAGAGGGAGGAGGAGAGAGAGGAGAGGGAGGGGGAGAGGGAGGGGGAGAGGAAGGAGGAGAGGGAGGAGGAGAGGGAGGGAGAGGAGGAGGAGGAGGAAGAAAGGGAGGAGGGGGAGGGAGAGGAGGAGAGGGAGGGGCAGAGGGAGGTCCTTAGATAGCATTTCCCAATTTCTGTTTGTAAACACTCCCACTATGGCCAACGTCAAGCTACCAAAGAAAGGCAGGGTAGAACATCATTATTTAGCATTTCCACTACACAAATACAAATATGTGAATAACCTCAAGAGAACAGATGAGAAGTTCCCACTGTGGCACAACCGGATGGATTGGCAGTGTCTAGGGAGTGCTGAGACATAGGTTAGATCCCTTGCCTGGCACAGTGGGTTAAGGATCTGGCATTGCTGCAGCCACGGCTTAGGCCTGATTCCTGGCCCAGGAGTTACATATGCCTCAGGATGGCCAAAAAAGAAAAAAAAAAGACCACAGATGATAGTAAAATGTGATAAAAATAATTAGGAAGTTATGAGTTTAGAATATTTATTACCTTTAATAAAACTTATTTAATTACAAGTTTGTATCATATGAATTTTTAAATAATGGCCTTAACAACTGACTTGCAAAATTCCTAAAAATGTAACCATCAACTTTTCACCAGTCAGTATGAGCCAGTTCCAGCACATCACTGAAAGAACCTGCCCCTTTGCATCATGTACTGGTATGCCATGCAAGACTGAAAACCAACTATTTGCAACATATTCCTTTGATCTGAGTTCCGCCTTTAGTATATGTACTAAGATGAGCAAAACCAGGAATAAGGACACTTAAATTCTAATTCTAGTCTTATCATGAATAGGCTGTGTGACCTTGACTTCCTTGACTTGTTTGGATCCTAGGTTCCTTATCTGTGGCATAAGGAGCTTAGACAAACGATGCTCTTAAATGACTCTTCCAGACATGTTTGTGTGTCGTTGTATGCGTATATGTGTTTACAGCTCTACTGAGGTATAATTCACATACAACAAGATGGATATATTTTAAGAGTACAATTTGGAGTTCCCATCATGGCGCAGAGGAAACGAATCCGACTAGGAACCATGAGGTTGTGGGTTCGATCCCTGGCCTTGCTCAGTGGGTTAAGGATCCGGTGTTGCCATGAGCTGTGACGTAGGTTGCAGACTTGGCTCAGATCCTGTGTTGCTGTGGCTATGGCGTAGGCCGGCGGCTACAGCTCTGATTAGACCCCTAGACTGGGAACCTCCGCATGCGGCCCTCAAAAGACAAAAAGAAAAAGACAATTTGATGAGCTTTGACTGAAATCATCATACAAACAAGGTGAGCATATCCATCACACACACAAGTTTTCTCGTGCACCTTTATAATTCATCCCTTCCTCTTCACCACTGTCACTAGGTAACCACTAATCTGCTGACACTAGAATACTTTCCATTTCCTAGAATTTTATAAAATGGAATTATACAGTATGAGTGTATTATGCTCTTATCTTTATTTCCTTTTTCTGTTTACTTTAAGTTTGATCTCCTTTCCTAATTTCTTGTGGTCACTAATCTAAAAACTTTCTTTCCTAAAATAGCAGTTAGAATATAGATTTCCATCTAAGTACTGTGTTAGCTATATCCCACAAATTTGTATGGATCATGTTTTTATTTTAATTCTTTTTAACTTCCTAATTTGCCTAAGACTTACTCTTCAGCCATGTATTATTTAGAAGGATGTGATTATTTTTCCAAATATTTGGAGGCTTTTCCATATATCCTTTTACTGACTTTTTAATTTAACTCCATTGTGGTCAGAGAACACACTTTGTATGACTTGAATCCTTTAACTTTCTTTATTGAGACTTATTATATGATCTAGGTATGGTCTATCCCGGCTAAGTGTTCAATGAAGACTTGTAAAGAATGTTTTATGCTGTTGTTGGGTTAAGTGTTACATAGATATCAATTAGGTCAAATATATTATTGGTGTTATGCAGATTTTCTATATTTTTATCCTCTGTCTTTTTGGTCTATCCATTATTGAGAATTATGTTGAAGTATCTGACCAAAATTGTGGATTTGTCTATTTCTCCTTGTTCAGTTTTTGCTTCTTGCATTTTGAATTTGTTATTAAGATGCATATATATTTAGGACTGTTATGTCCTCAAGATGAATTAACCACATTATTATTATTATTATTATTATTATTATTATTTTGCTTTTTAGGGCCACACTCGTGGCATATGGAAGTTCCCAGGCTAGGGTCTGATCAGAGCTGTAGCTGCCGGCCTACACCACAATCACAGCAACATGGGATCTGAGCCACAGCTGACCTACACCACAGCTCACCACAGCAACACCAGATCCCTGATCCACTGAGTGAGGCCAGGGATCAAACCCGAGTCCTCATGGATACCAGTCAGATTCGTTTCTGCTGCACCACAACAGGAACTCCCACTTTATCATGATGAAACGGCCTTCTTTATCTCTGTTAATAGTCTTTGCTTTGCAATCTATGTTCTTGGATAATGATACAGGCACTCTAGCTTTTTAAAAATTAATGTTAACACGGTGTACCTTTTCCCTATCTTTTATGTTTAACTTATTTGTGTTTTTATATTTAAAGTGGGTTATCTATAGGTAGCATAGGTTGAGTCGTTAAAAAATTTTTTTTCCATTCTTCTAATCTCAGCCTTTGAATTGGGTTGCTCTGAGACCATTAACTTTAATATGACTACTAATATGGTTCTGTTTAAAACTACCATCTTATTTTTTAATCTGTCCCAACTCTGCCTGTTATCCAATGTCTGGAAACTGTTTCCCATATTTTGTCCCTTTTTTGAATTGTTAATGTGAGAAGGTAAATCTACTGTTACTTCATCACTGCTGTGAGTAGAAGTCCTCCGTGTTTTTCACACCAATTTGTTATTTGGACATTTGTTACTATACATATAGACACAGACATTAGTCTTGTCTTTATACAAGTGCCAAATATATTCCTCTGGTTTATCAATAGTCTTTTAATTTTATCAGTAGTCTCTTAATTTTATTTAAGATGATTTTTTAATACAGAGTTTCTGTTTGGCCACATCTGGAGCACGTGGAAGTTCCCAGGCCAGGTATCAAATCCGTGCACAGCGGCAACCCAAGCCACTGCAATGACAATGCCAGATCCTTAACCCACCGTGCCACAGGAGAACTTCATGAGAGATTTTAATTTATTTTTATTTACTTTTATTTTTTTGTCTTTTTGCTATTTCTTTGGGCCGCTCCCACAGCATATGGAGGGTCCCAGGCTAAGGGTCCAATCGGAGCTGTAGCCGCCAGCCTACGCCACAGCCACAGCAACGCAGGGTCCAAGCCGTGTCTGCGACCTCCACCACAGCTCACGGCAACGCTGGATCGTTAACCCACTGAGCAAGGGCAGGGACCGAACCCGCAACCTCATGGTTCCTAGTCGGATTCGTTAACCACTGCGCCACGACAGGAACTCCCATGAGAGATTTTTAATTTTGATGTTGTCAAATCTTTTCCCTTGGGTTTTTACAACCTGTTTAGAAATGCTTCCCCTGTATTTTCTTCTAAATTGTCATGTTTTAAAAGGAAAATAACTCCTCAGTATGAATGAGTTTAATTTTTAACAACAAAATTTATTAATTATAAAAGTAATACATGCACATGTTAAAAACATCAAGTAGAATAGAGGGCTATAGATGAAAATGAAAAGTTCCTTTCCTGTTCTCCCAATACCCCTGCTTGCCTGCTTCCTCTTGTCAGCGGTAACTCCTGTTAGCAATTTCTTGTATAAATCCTTCCTTACACATTCTGGACACATAAATACACACGCACATTTATCCTTTTGTACACACACAGGACACGCACACACAGAGTTCTGCAGTTTTTCATTTAACATTATATCTTTCGAGTTCCTAATGTGACTGAGTTTTGGCAGATGTTCACCAGACTGACAGAGACACCAAGGCAATCAGAGAACATGGTAGCAAAGCGCACAGGAAAAGGCATATTCATCTCTGTAAAGCCAAAACTTAACACAAAACCTGGCACACAATAAATCCTCAATAAATAAGTGTTAAATAACCAAAGGGAAAGAACAACTTGAGAAAATGGGAAACAAACTGCTACCTTGACCATTCTTCTCAGGTCAGACCTGGTCTCCTAACTGAGAGTTACAATCTCCCAGGGCAGCAGGGAACAATATCCGATGATGGATGAGGACATGGAGCAGCTGGACCTCTCACCTGCAATAGCTTCCCACTGTGCGTCTCTTCCCCCACTAGATTCATCGCCTCTGGCACACACATTTAGTTCAAATGCACAGGTCACACTGACCACACAGCAAGAAACTCTGGGAACTCAAAGACTACACAGCTGAGTTATATTATAGGTACATACTCATATAAAACAGCTACCACTAATCAGTACCTACTGTGGGGTAGGCACCATGTTGAGAACAATAGCCCTGAAAAGGTAAAATCAATTTACCTCCATTTTATAGATGAGAAAATGGAGGCTCCAAGAATCCAAGTAACTTATACAGGGACACACAACTAGTAAGTAGTAAAGCTCTACACTTTAATCGGATCAGCCTTCTTTTCTGCAGGTCCCACGGCACAATCGCTCCTATTTCACAGGCTCTGGGCTATTTTCTTTGCCTAGCATTCTCTTTCTCCACCATCTCATCTGGTGTTTTGTGGAAGCCAGGCAGAGAAAGAAACATGGGGTCATGGAGGATCCATGCTAGGCTATGTAATACACTGTCAGGGATGAGGAGTGAGTCATAAAAGTCCACGAACAAGAACACACATATAGGGGAGGTATTAACAGTTCAGAAAGGGAGTTGAGCCTGGACACTGGAAAGCACCGTCAGGAGCCTAGGATATGGATATCGTGGCAGCTCAAGAAACTCCAATGCAAATAGTTCTCTCCCTAGGCACTTTTGGTGAGCTGTTCACAAACATAGCCCTTCTGCCTGCAGTCTTACAGCCACTGGCCAGTGTATCTTCCTGCCAACCCCATCAAGTCTCACCTCTTTGAAGCCTTTCCCTATTAATCCAACTCACTGCTCTCTATTTTGTGAATTACAGTTTTACTTAAAATCAGCACCATAAGAGATAACATGTGTGTTTGTACATCCTCGTGTCCTTTAATGATTTCAAGTATTTTGTTTCTTTAGGTGGACTCGTTCACATATGTTTTTTAAATTGTTTCCCTGCCTGGTCTGAGTACTGGGAAACCTGGTTGGATGTCAGTCCCAACTCTCCCAGTAATGAGCTGTGTGACTTGGAGCTTGTCGCAACCTCTCTGAGCCTCATCTTTCCACCTTGAAAGGTTTGGGTGAAAACATAGTAAACATTGTAACACAATATATGAATGTAAGGTATTATTGCTGAAGACATTTCAACTAAGGTGCTTCCACCTCTTACATCCTATTTAGCGGATAGTTCTATGTAAGAAATAGCAATCACTGCTTGTTTGCCACTAGCATCCTCAGCAAAGATTAACAGGTTTGGAACAAGAATACTGCACAACTGTTAGAGATGGTGCCAGACAGAGGAGGTCTATATGCAGCTGATTCAGGGGTTCTCCTTGGAAACTACCAGGTGATTCCAGGCTTGCTCATTTTTAAAGCTTCTATTTTTCTGAATGTTTCTTCATGTAAATGATCCGTGTCAATGCTATGAAAATGAAAAGAATCTTGTGTCAAGTCAAGCCAACAGATGTCTTCAGTACCTTTCCTGTTCTCAAGGATAAGACTCTCATTCATACCTGCTCCACAGCACGACTCAGTTACTCTCTCCACTTGGGTATCTTCCTCCTCCCTCAGCCTTAACTCCTTCCCTTGGAGTTAGTTCCCACTCCTGTACCTATAATCTCTCCCTCTCTATGGACTCCATTCTCTCAGTTTGTAAAGTTGCCTGTCCTAAAATAAGACAAAAAAGAAAAAACACCACCACCCATCTACGACACCCGCATTTCTTCTCTTTTTCACAAACACCTTGAAAAACGAATCTCCATTCCTTCTACACTTCCCTATCTCTCATCTCAAGTCGCTGCAATCTGGTTTCCAGCCCCATCACACCACTCAACGGCCCTTAATAAGTTCATCTGTGGCCTCCTAATTACTAAACCCAAAGGATGCATTTCAGTACTCATCATTTTGGAACTCTCTGCTGCATTTCATACAATTTTTCCTTGAAACTCACTTTTTCCGTAGCTTCCAAGACCCTTTTCTCCCCTGGTTTTCTCCATGGGTTATCCTTCCCATACCCACCTCTTAAAAGTTGTTATTGCTCACGACTAATTCCCCAGAGAAGTTCCTCAGAGGTTCTTCTCTTTTCACTCTCCCTAGAGGATCTCATCCACTGCCATGGCTTCAGCTATCACCTCTGGAGAACACTCCTATGTCCAACCATCTACCTACTAGGAAACTTCCCAGTGTCCTACAGGCACTTCAAATTCCACATGTGTGTCCCTGATTAAAACCTACTGACTGCAAAAGAAGGTACCAACTCAAGTGTGTAGTGAGGTACAGTTTTTAGTTTTTAATGGCTAGAAGCTAATCTTTATCTAGCAAAGTGAAATGAGTAGCCCTGTACAGTAAGTAAACATTTAATACCATGGAAGAATAACAAGACCTATGGAATTTTTTTTGAATGACTTAGCAAAAGCTGTTTATCTCCTGCCATGCAGAACTCATTGCTGGGGAAGAGGTAGGCCAATATGCTTAGGAAGCCTGGAGGTCTTCTCGGCATTGAGAAACCAGTTATTCACAATCCCTTCTTTCTAAATTTAGAATTTGGAAAGTGTCAGGGGGCTTTATCCAAGGCCTAGTGCCTGGGAAAAGCACCAAGGCACCAAAAATACAATTATCTTCAAGAAAGAGGAAGGCTTAAGTGGGGTCCCTGACTCAACTCAGGGGCCTACATCTTTGTGAGCAAGGATTGGTTTCACACATAATATACCTGTGGCTGATTCAAGGAGCTCTTCTAGACCCAGCGACCCTGACACATATGGCACTTTAGAAAAGAACGACTGCATATTTTTTGTGCACTAAGATACGCACAAGTATAATGAAACTGCATGCAGGACTGGATGGGATCAGGACCAGTCAGGGCATCACTGTTCAGGCACTAAGCTTCTATGGGAAAGGGTACGATCAGCTGTCAAGATGAGGCCCATGTGGCAGTGAGAAACAGCAACAACAGTGGACTAGTTCTCCAACCAGCTTTGGAAGCAAAATGCTCCATCTTGGGACTAGTTTTGGGAAGGTGAGCAAAGGTCCCCAAATGTACTATTACCCAGGTATGAGAAAGAAAAGAGTGGTGGCTAAATGTGCTCCCAGGTTTCTACAAACAGAGCTTACTAATTACACATGGCATATGAGGCCTTGCCAACCCCCTCAAGCTCATTTTCTGACACACTCTTGCTTTGCACTTTATGCTCCAACAATAGAAAACTTCTTGGAGATTTCCCACCTATATCCCCATCTAGTACCAAAAAAACATGCTCTTTACTGCCTGTCTACCTTTGTTCATGCTATGTCCCGAGCATGGACCAGCCTTCTCCACCCTTACCCCTATTTCCACAGCTACAGTCCTGAGACTCAACTCAGACGGTCCTTCCCCCAAGAATCTTCCCGTGAGCCTCTTGGGCTGAGTGAGTTGTCTTCTGCCATGGTTCCCTTAAGACCTTGTGATTACCCCATTGCATTCATCAGTTTAATGTGCCTGTTCTACCACTAGGCCTACTGGTCCCTGAAGAATACGGATCGTGTCTGATGTCATTCATTCTTATCTCCCAGGACCTGGTACATCTGCCTAGCACATAGTAGGTATTCAGAAAGTGCTTATGGAATGAGCAAAGGTGAGCATTGTCACTCTAAGGCCACAACCTTTTCCCCTCAATCTTATGACTGTCTAGACACCTAGTCTTCATTGAACACATCATTAACTGTCTCCTCGCCTTGCCCCCAGATGCTCTAAATTACTAACTGATTTACCATATGTATTTACTACATGCAAAGCACTGAGCCAGAAAGTTTATAGGGGAAAATTCAATGAGGAATAAGATTCAGACCTCACACTCAAGCAGCTCTTAGAAAACAACCTTCCTCCTTCAGCCTTTCCCTTTCCAAACAAAACTCCCCTTTTAGGAGGTTCTCCTGGATTTATCCCCTCTCTAGCTCATCACCACATTAAATGATCCACAGTTTCCTCTCATCTTACCTGGGTAAGTACATATTTCTATTGATTACAGCGTTGTCTGTCTTTCTTTTTTTTTTTTTTTTTTTTTGTCTTTTTTAGGCCATACCTGCAGCATATGGAAGTTTCCAGGCTAGGGGCCAAATTAGAGCTGCAGCTGCTGGCTTACACCACAGCCACAGCAACAACAGATATGAGCCACATCTGCAACCTACACTATAGCTGGATCCTTTAATCCACTGAGTGGGGCCAGGGATTGAACCCCCATCCTCATGGATACTAGTCGGGTTCATTACCACTGAGCCACAACGGAAACTCCAGTGTTGTCTGTGTTATACACACTCTAATGTTTAAAATTTATTTGAGGTCAGTGAATGGTGTCTATTCTGTGTGTGTGTCCTTTGTTTTGTATTCTGAGCTATTACTGCACACTGTTACCAACTCATAGATTGACGAGTTATAAAGATTTGAAGGTTGGCCTGAAAGCATGATGGAAGGACATTGGTTAAAAGACAAAAGGCAAGAGAAATAGGAAACAGTATCACAATTTACACTAAAAAAACAAATGATGGCATGCCATCACAAAATAATTTTTCCATGATATTATTTAGGACCTTTGCTGAAGCATACACACTAGGGAGTGCTACCACAGTAAATTACTCTATATTTAAAGAAACATTAGGATTGATCATTCAGTTCATTTCAACCTGTTGACAATACAGGCTCCAGTCACCTTTTTCTTAGAAAGACACCATAGAGGTCCCTAAACCCCTCAGACTTATTATGTTGTGAATAATTCCCTCTTCCTGGGCAGTAATCACCACACTCTCAAGCCTTTGAAACTAACAGACTTCACTGTGCTAGTAGAGAACCAGCTTCTGTTTCAGCCAGACTTGTAATCAGGCCTTTATGCTATTTTCATTTACGCTTCAATCCATCAAATTGGCTTTGGAATGTGGAATTTTTGCACTCGGCCTTCATTTTCCATTATGTGTTCCAATTCTGAATGCCAGAAATAAATGGCCATTTGGCCACTGGTTGGCTGCCAACAGAGCATAGCTATAACCTAATTAAGAATTACTTTGTGTGTTAGGCCAGCCTGCTGAGTTGGCAGATGGATATTGACGGGAAAGGGTGAAGACCTCCACTTTCTGTAATTGTAATTCTATAACAGCGTCATCCCCCTGAGTCCTGAAGACTCTCAAAATGTAAACATAAAGCCCTCTAGCAGTTGTTAGAAGAAGAAAGGGAAAGGGTCTAACACCCTTACGGAGTACTTCCTATGTGCCAAGGGTATTTCCATTTATGGAGTACTTCCTATGTGCCCAGCGCTGTATATTCATAATTAACACCTCACTTCATACAATCCCCATGCTAACACCAGGCAATCAGGTACTACTCCTGTTAGCTCCATTTTATAGACAAGGATACCAAAGTTCAGAGATGTTAAGTAAGCATGGCCATATAGCTACTAGATGCTAGACCCTGTATTTAAGACAGACCTAGCAGAACCTGGATCTGGCACTCTTTTTCCTCCACCATGTTGTGTTTCTTAGCAGCGAGATCCAGTACTGCCTGTTCTCTTACCTCTCTCCCTGCCCTTGCACCCAAGGAAAAGGCCTACTGGAACTTTCACTTACTTTGATTATTTTGCCTAGGCATGGCCTGCCCTCAGTTTTTCTTCTTTTCTCACTGCAACGGCTATGTTCAAATCCAACATGCCTGTCCTGACCCTCTCCCTCCCTCACACCCTCCACCCAATAACTTACTAGAACGTCTGTAGTCTACATTTGGGATCAATCAGTGCATCACAGAGCATTTGAACTCCAAAATCCTTGAGGTCATTTCCACTTAAGTCTAGCAACGTTAGGTTCTCATTTCTCTTGAGGACAGAAGCGAGGGCTCCACAGCACGCATCTGTGAGATGACATTCTGCTAGCCTATGGGAGATTGGGTATTCGAGAAAGAAATTGGTTTTACCCCAAGTTCTGTAATGACCCTCCTCTTCATATATAGACTGGAACAAGAGCCCAATGGACAGAGTCCCTATGCACTTACCACAAGGTCTGCAGCTTGCAGGAGGGGTGTTTCAGCCCTTCGCACAGCACCTGCATGCCCTCATCCCCTAAGGCATTGTCACTGAGGTCAAGGACTCTCAGGTGTTCATTGGTATACAGTGCATCGCACAAATCCTGACAACACTCTCCAGTCAGGTGACAGGTCCACAGTCTGCCAGAAAATAAGGTAGAGAAGGCTGGTATCATTTCATCTGCACTGGGTCACTTTACATTTTGGGTTTACCTGTTAGAGAATCAAAGTGTCACATAAAAAAAAAAAATCCCTTGGGCCAGGGCCAAGCAGAGATTGTGAAGAGGGGATGATTTATTCCCCCTAAATTTTTTGGACCTTCATTTATTGTTTCCTTGGAGACTGTATCACCAGGCCAAAAAATAATCATTTAATTTTGGGAGTTGCTAAAACATCAAAAAATTCTGCCTGTGGCTACTGTCCATGATACTTACGACAAATCCTTTAACTGACAGTCAGGCTGTTTTAATCCTTCACACAGCAATTTCAGTCCCAAATCTTCAATTTTGTTATTAATTAGAAGCAGCCTTGTCAGGCTCCGGGTGGAGCTCAGGACTTGGGCCAGGGACTCACAACAAGCTGCAGAGAGGGAACATTCCGATAGCCTGGAGGGATGGGGACACCAAGGTGGCTGTTAACCATAGCAGCAGGGAGTTCTACTGAACTTCAAATGCCAAGGCCCATGAAAAGGACAAAGACAAGCAGCCACTTACACAAGATTCTGGATTGTACCACTCGGATGGTGCAGACCTTCACAGAGATGCTGTACTCCTGTGTCCCCAAGGGCATTGGCAAACACAAACAGCTCTTTTAAAGTCTGACTCACTTGCAAGAAAGAAGAGAGCTCCACACAGCTAGCATCTGTCAGGGAACATGTGCTCAAGCTACCCAGAGACAAAGAAGGAGAATCAGCCACTGCTGTCATTTAGCTTCCTGGAATGTTCTCCCAGCCTCCCCATTTAGCTAAGTCCTGGCCATTCTTCAACTTCCAGTTCCTGGTCCACCACCTACACAGAGTCTCCTCTGAGGTCTCCAGTCCATAGTGACCTCTTCTCTTTCCCTGGGCTCATCTGGCATTTAAGTGATTCTACAGTCTTAGACATTTGATTACACACTGAACTGTGTTGCTCTCCAACTGTGTGTCCTTAAGGGCAGCCCTGTCACTTGTAGTCCATCTAGAAACTCCATTCACATTTAGCCCAGTGTTGTGTACACAGTAGGCATTCTTTACAGAGTTAATATTTAATTAGCATCATTCCTGCAAACACGAAGGATGGTAGCATACTGGAAAGAGCACAGGATATGGAGACTGACTATGGAGTCACTTCTTGACTATACCAGTTTTTAGTGATGTCACTTCCCCCTTACCATCCTCAAAGTTTCCTCACCTGTACAGTGGGGATAAGAAAACCCACCTTGGAGTTCCTGTCGTGGCTCAGTGGAAATGAATCTGACTAGCATCCATGAGGATGAAGGTTCGATCCCTGGCCTCGCTCAGCGGGTTAAGGATTCAGTGTTGCCATGAGCTGTGGTGTACGTTGCACATGCAGCTCGGATCTGGTGTTGCTGTGGCTGCGGCATAGGTCAGCGGCTACAGCTCCAATTCGACCCCTAGCCTGGGAACCTCCATAAGCCATGGGTGCAGCCCTAAAAAAGACCAAAAAAGAAAAAAAAGAAAAAGAAAACCCACCCTATATAGTTATTGCAGGGAGTGAATTATGTGAAATAACTTTTGGCAGGCAGCAAGCATAACTCCTGGCATATAGCAGGCATTTAATAAGTTCAATAGGCATGAGATGATGCCAGTTAGTTCTAAAAACTTACTCTAGTTTCTCCACTTTACAGTTGGAATGTCTGAGACCCTCACAGAGATGCTTCACCCCTGTGTCGCCCAGGGGATTTTCACTCAGGTCCAGCTCAGTGAGGTTTGGATTACAAATGAGAACAGAGGCAAGATATTTGCAAACAGCCTCTGAGCTTCCAGGGAGAAAGCTAGCACACAACCTGGCAAGAAAGAAAGATGAACAGACACAGAATTGGCCACTTTATCATCCTACTCACTCCCTATCCCACAAAACATCATGAACATAGAAAATAAAGGTCCCTCCACATAAGATCCCCAACCCTGAATATATCACAGCCCCCTTTTATACGTGGGAAGGACTTGTACATTGCTCCCACAACACTGTGTCCCCCAATGAGAACTCAAAAAATGTTGACTGCCACCCCCAAAAAAAAGAATTGGGAGGAAATACCAACATGACCTAATAACTCATTTTAATTCCCTGTTAGCACTCTATTCAATATCTTCTTTCAAATCCCGGGGGGCGAAGAGATATATCATCCTTAGTATGATTTATAATCCTTAATCCTTCTTAATACGTTTTATAGTCAAAAGATCTTTCCTTTCTTTTCCTCTTACCTTAGTTCTTTTTGTTTGTTTGTTTTTTGGGGCCGCACTAGCGACATAGGGAAGTTCCCAGGCTAGGGGTTGAATCAGAGCTACAGTTGCCGGCCTACGCCACAGCCACAGCAACATGGGACCCGAGCCATGTCTGCAACCTACACCACAGCTCATGGCAACATCGGATGCCCAACCCACTGAGCGAGGCCAGGGATTGAACCTGAATCCTCATGGATACAAGTCGGATTCGTTTTCCACTGAGCCAAGATGGAACTCCCTCTAAGTTCTTTATGAATTAATCTGCCATCTTTAGAGAGACCCAGCTCATCACCATCATCCATATAATATTTCTTCTTTGGCACAAAGAGTGTTTTTTTTACCTTCTTGACTTCTCAGTCTTTGTTTCTCCATGTTAAGTAGTCCAATTCCTTGAACAATTTCCCATCAACTTTTTCTTCCATCACTTTCAAGAATTTATATGATTTACACTACAACCTCTGAGTTCTCAATTTTCTCTTGAGTTAACAGGCTCCAAACTTAGTCTTGAATAGAGCTAATAAGAACATGTAGCTATATCTCTCCAATTTAGAAATTTTAAACAGAGTCATTTTGCCAAAAAAAAAGGTGTTTCAAAGGGGATTGAGAAAGCTTTAATATGTATTTATATATATGCATAACTGAATTACTTTGTTGTATAGCAGAAATTATCACAACATTGTAAATCAACTATAATTCAATAAAACTTTTTTTTAAATAAAGAAAGCTTTAATGCTGGCGAGCTTTTGCTTTAGGAAACCCCACATATATGCTGTGATTGTTAACTTTATGTGTCAAGTTGGCTAGGTCATGGTACCCAGATATTTGGTCAAACATTATTCTAGATGTTTCTAATTTTAGATGAGGTCAGTACATCACAGCTCATAGCAACACTGAATCCTTAACCCGCTGAGCAGAATGAGGATCAGCCTCATCCAATCAGTTGAAATTTTAATAGGAAAAAAAAAAACTGACCTCTCAGGTAATTCTGTCAGGAGACTGTCTTTGAACTTGAACTGCAACACTGGCTCTTCCCTTTCTCCATTCTGCTGGCCTACCTTGCAAATACTGAACTTGATAGCTACCATAATCCATATGAGCCAATTCCTTAAAATAAGTCTTTCTATGTTTACACACATCTTCTTGGTTCTGTTTCTCTGAAGAACCTTGACTAATACATATATGATACATTTTTTATGAAGGTCATTACATAGATTTTGAAGTCAGACACATCTCAGTTTCTAATTGTGCCTTTGCCATGTTACTTAGCCTTATGACCTTGTGTTTCTGCTTCCTCATCTGCTAAAATGGGGATAGTAATTGGAATCTCTCAGAGCTCTTATGCAGATTAAAGGAAATTATGTATACAAAGCACTCAGCACAATGCTTAGCACAAAGTAATTGCTCAATAAGTGTGGGTTATCATTATTGTCATTAAGGTTATTGCCGCTTTTATTCTTCCTCTCCATGACTCCTTGAAATGTGTTTGGATCAGGCACATTATGATCCAAATACTCAGCTTGGGTATCTTATTTTAAATTTTTGTTGTTGTTGCAGTATGGAAACTAATAGTGACAACTTACTTGAGCTTCTGTACTTTGCAATTTGGATCCTTTAAGCCTTCACAGAGCAATTTCAAAGCTGAGGCTTCCAGTTTTGTTTCACTAAATTCCAGCTCAGTGAGCCACTGATTGGTGCTGAGAACAGCCGCCAGCGCCCCACAAGAAGCAGAAGGGATAAGGCACCGGTACAACCTGAAGAGAACAAAAGAATGATATCCTTATCTTTTCCATACTCTCCTCCAACATAATAGAAATTGACCCAAAAAATGCCCTTAACACAGACAACAAATTCTCCTGCTATCAGTTACCTCAATGTCTGTAAGATACAGTTTGGCTGTTTTAGTCCTTCACACAGAAGCTTCATTCCAGAATCTTCCAAGGTATTTTTCACAAATTCCAAATCTGTCAGATACTGGTTGGTTTCAAATACTAAGGAGAGGTCTCTGCCATAAGAAGATGTGAGGTGGCAGAAAATCAGTCTGTGTGGGGAAAAAAAAGGCATTTCAGAGAAGAAAATAGAACCCCCTTTAAAGGTACCTGTACTGTTGGCCCCTTACTGATGTAATGAATTATTTCAGTCAATTCAACAATTAATTTGTTCAGTACTTACCACTGTGCTAGATGCTTAAAACACAGAAATAACTAAGACTCAAACTCTACCCTCAAGGAATGCCCATTTAACGGGGAAAAATAGGAAATATTGGTTTATAATACAATGTGGAAAGTACTGCAAGTAGTATGCACAAGGAATCGTGGTGGCACAGTTCAGCCTAGCTTGGCGGGGTCATGGGGGTGGGGGGTGGGGGTCTGGGTTTGAAAGATTGAGAAATACTTATAAAAGGAGCAAATACTTGAATGCTGCTGTGAAAGGGTAATAAAAATTGAACCGAAGTTGGGTGGATGAGGAGAACCGAAGTGAGGACAGCGGGAGGGGCTGAGGGACAATTCACTCATGGCGCAGCCTATGCAAAAGCCAGGAAGCAAGAAAGAAGATGCTTCACTTGAGAAACTTCCAGTTATTTACTATGACCTACTTTAAAACAGTGGAGGATATATACCAAACTACTAACAATGATTATCTTCCAGGTTGGAGGGAAGGGTTGGTTTATAGGGAGACATTTACTTTTTGGGTGTCTAAAGATCATTTACAATGATCAGAAATTATCAGAAAAATATTTAAAAATTTTGGAAATACATCATGCATGCTTACTATAAATAATTTTTACAATAGAGGAAAATGCAAAGAATAACTTTTTTTGAGAAAATACTGTATCCCTATCACCCAAAGATAACCACTGTTAAAACTTTAGTATATAACTTTCCAGATTTGTAATGCATGCATACATATAGCATTATATGTTCCCTGCGACAAATTAAATCATAGAAAGATTTGTTTTTAAAAGATGAAAACTTTTCCCCAACTCCCCCTTCAACTCCACATCCCAGAGATTAAAAGTCTGGTGTATATGCTCCCACTCCTTTCTCCAAGATGATGGAAACATATGCAAATACATACATACACACACACACACACACACACACGATTTGTACATTTTACAAAAATGAGACCACAGAAAACGTTACTAATTTAGATGCACTTTGTCATTCAGTCCTCAACTTAGGCCCATAGGTAAAAGTTACAGAACAATGTCATACAGTAAATGACAAAGTAGTAGTACTCTGCCTGAGGGCTGTCTGGCTTATCCTCTAGGGCTCAAAAGGCCACTGGAAGTTTAAAGAGACAAGACTGGACCCCTCTGATGACAAGGGAGGGAAGGAGACAAACCTGATATCAGAGGGCTTCAGTGGTCCAGGGAAGAAATTGCGGGGGTGGGGGGGCGGCGAATGGAAGGAGGGAGAAGGCTGGAAATGGAGACATTCAAGACACTTTTTTGGGAGTGGATGTGGCCAGGATTTGTTACCACTCAGGGTGATGAGGGGTGAGGCTGTACTCTGGCTCCACCTACTTCCTGCAGGGGGGTAGCTGAGGCCCTTAGAGATGGGGGGTGGGGTGGGGAACTGTTTCCGGTTCTAGAATATTCCATCTCTAGGAGGGGCGGGACGCGCGAGTGGGACAAACCATTATGGTGGGGAGGTCGGATTTTTTTTGTACTTGATTACAAGCGATTCTTATTCTTGCTTCTAAGTCTTTTCTGACCACTCTTGCTTCTTCCCGCCTTCAAAGACTATCAACAGTGTAGGGAGTTTCCTTATATCCTGGGAGAGAGGGCCATCTTCCTTGCGCACCCCTCACACCCCTGCTGTTTCTGGAAGTTAGAACATTCCGAAAGTAAAAGACTGAGGAACGGCCTAGAGACTTTCTTTCTTCGGAGCCCTCCGGGAGAAAGAGGTACCACTGGGCGTGGCTGGCGGGTGTGTCCGGCCTGCTTCGCCACTGGCCAGGAGGTGAGGCCTGTTGGGCGGTGTCCTGGGGCGGGGAAAGCCAGTCAGGTGGTCTTTAAGAGCGTGTGACGTGGGAGGCGGAGAACAAGATGAGGTGAGACGGTACTACAGGTTGATTCATCCCCGCAGGGTCAGCCAAGCCCTAAAGGCCCTCAGCCATCATGGCTCTGAACCCCGAGGACGCCAGTGGTGGGTTCCACCATCACACAGTCGTGGCCTTCATCAACGAGAAGATCGCCAGGCACGCGAAAGGCCCTGAGTTCTACCTGGATAATATAATCCTGTCCTGGGAGGAGGTGGAGGACAAGCTCAGGGCCATCCTGGAGACCAGTGAGGTGCCCAGCGAGGCCAAAGAGGCCTGTGCCTGGGGCAGCCTGGCCCTGGGCGTCCGCTTTGCCCGCAGGCAGGGCCAGTTACACGGGCGCAGGGTGCAGTGGCTGCACGACTTCGCCAAACTGCACAAGTCGGCCGCACAGGCTTTGGCCTCAGACCTGAAGTTGCTCACGTCGCAACTGGAGATGGAGCGCAAGGAGGCGGCCTTCCGCCTGCAGCTGGCCCACACCAGCCTGGCCGAGGTGCAGAAAGAACGGGACCTCCTGAGGTGGAAGCTCCTCCAGGCCGTAAGATTACCCCTCGGTCTGTGCCCCATCCCCCACCCCCTCCCGTCAGCCCCCAGAACAGGTCCCAACTCCGTCCTCTTCTCTCCAGGAGCTGAGGGCTCAGCCAGGGCCAGTCGCAGAGGGACCAGGCCTGGCCACTGCCGCTGGAACTGAAGGAGCAGGTGAGGAGAAAGAGGAGGCCAGCACCGCAGCTACTACTGCTACTGCTTTCGGCGCCGCAGGAGGCGGAGGAAGTCACAAGGATGCGGAGAGGGCGGAAACAGAGGAGCTGAGTGAAGACCTTAACCTAATGCAGCTTCTCGGAGCTGTGGACAAGAAAGATTACACTTCTGGCAGGCAGAGGGAGGGAGATCTCGGGTCAACAGACACAGCCATGTATTATTTCCCCGAGACCCTCAAGCCCGAGCCCACCGTCTCACCGGAACCCCTCACTGTCCAGCTCCCTGCCTCATTCACATACTCCTACCCATGCCCCTTGTTCCCCTTCTCAGAGGCATCCACACCATCCCCACCCGCATCATCCCCACCCACAGCAACGTTCACAGCAGCAGCTCCATCTCCCAACTGGGGACCCTTTGATATTAGCTTGTGGTCCAATATGGGGGCCCAGGGACTAGAGCCTCAGGAACCGCAGAGAGACAGGAGAGACTCTGATCCCCATCAGCAGAGAAGACCTCCAGTATTTCGCAGGCCAGGGGACTGGGACTGCCCTTGGTGTAAAGCTGTGAATTTTTCACGGAGGGAAGTTTGCTTCCGCTGTGGGAGGGGTATCTGGCTGCAAACCCCTCAGTGAATTCAGAAATATAAAACATAACAGAAATATATCCCAATGGGAATTCAGTGTTCAGAGAGAGTTGGGAAAGCCGGGTGGGGGGTGGGGTGGGGGAGGGGAAGAGTAGGAGAATAAGGTTATGAGCTTGGGGGCAAGGGGAGGGGGAGGGGGGTGTGGATTGACAAGGAAAGATGAGTTTTAATAACCTCTTTTGTATTCCAGAGCATTAGCATTGAACACCCCAGAACTGCTGCAGCTTCTGTGTGTGTGTGTGTGTGTGTGTGTGTGTGTGTGTGTGTGTGTGTGTGTGTCTCCCCAACCCCAGTATATGGTGGACCTGAGCAGCCATGTATATAACACCTCCCCTCCCTCCCCGCTTCCAACTAGGCTGTAGGTTCTTGGAGCAGGAGTGGACATTTGACCCATCCTGAGCCAAACATATTCTCACACTAGAGAATCTGAACAGAGAGGCAGATTCCATAGTCAGGATGGTGTTGGGCAATGAAGCAGTGGGGTCATTTGGGGTAGGGGCCAAGGTCAGTCATGGACATGGAGGAGCAGAAACGTGTGCTTTACAGAGGGCAGGTGTCTTAGAGAATGGCAGTGTGAGGCCCCAGGGAGCAGAAAGGCACAGAGAAGCAGAGGGGAGGTAATCCTGTGACCCAGTGATGGAGTGTGGAAACCCAACCACTTTTCTACTTCCTGCAGTTGTGCTGATTGAAAATCTACTTTACACAGATCCCCTTTTCTTTAGGCTAACTTGAGTTGAGTTCTTGTTCTGGGAAACCAAATTATTGGCAGGTCAGAAACGCACCAGAAGAGCAGTTGCAAACCACAGAGTGTCAAAGAAAATGTCAGAACTGGCTGAGGAGGTGCATCAGGCAGTGACAGGCGGTGGGGATTCCTGCATCCTAAGAGTCTCCAGGAATGAACTGTACAGGAAGCTCATTCATCTTCTGAGTGAGTTATTTCATGAGAAACAGTCAAAACAGGCCTGGGGTTAACCCTCAGGGCTGCATACACAGGATGCCAACACCAGCTGCACATGAGGACCACTATCGTTCAGCCCCAGGATAGGAGAATCCTTCCCAGTCTCCAAGGGGCAGAACTAGGACAGTCAGATTGAACAGGGAACTCATGCCACTGCCAAGGAGGTGAGTCACCCACTGATAGTGCCTGGAGGGTTTGCGGGTCTAGACCACTGAACAGATATGGTGCCATCCTGAGAATTTCTCTCCCCCAAAATATCACCAGGAAAACAGTGGGAAGGAAATCTGGCTACAAAGCTCCTCGTGAATTCAGAAATGTGGAATAGCACATAACCCAGTGGGAGATGGGTTTCTAGGCAGAGGGGGTAAAAGGGGGAGGATGGTCTGCCTCTCTCCCTCTGATGACTGTAAGCTGTGTTGAGGGGGGCTAAATGTATGGTTAAGCCCACAGGAGGAAGGATGAGCCAGACTGAGACAAATGAAGGAGCCCTGGACATCGACTGGGGGCAGACCTAGATACTGAAGCTGTCATAGCCCTGGTACCTCTCTGCAGTGGCTAGATGAGACTTTGGGCTGTCTTCTGTTGGGGCAGATGTGAACAACTATCAAGACTGGGGCAAGACCCTTAGCCTTCACTTGTCAGAAACATCCTTAGGCTGGTTTACATCCTTCTGGGGTAGGGTTTCCTAATCTCAGCACTCATAACTCGAAGTTGAATGATTCTGTTGCACGAGGCTGTCCAGTACAATGTAGGATGTTTGGCAGAATCCCTGACCTTTACTCACTAGGTACCAGTAGCATACCCTACCCCTGCAAAAACTGTGACAACCAAAAATGTCTCCACACATTGCCACGTGTGCACTGGGTAACAGATTTGCCCCTGGTTGGGGACCATGGAGGCAGTGAGGTACTTAGCAGTAGTCAGAACAAGGGTGAGAGAGTTTCAAGGGGAATGAGTTCAGCAGTGCCCAGGGCTGCTGGGAAGTGGGTGTAGGGGAGCCGAAGACAGGAAGTGAAAAGTGTTCACTAGGTCTGGTGATCACTTTTCATCTTTGAGCCAGTCTGGGTTGGGTTGTGGGGAAGAAGCCCAATTGTAAGGACTTCAGAGTGAACAGAAGTGAGGAAGTTCAGTCAATGAGAGGGGCTCTTCAAGGACTTTGACTGAGGTAGATCCTGCATACTGTATTGGAGGCATGTCCACTGCACTGTTCAATGAAAAAAAAAATATGATAGCCAGTTGTGGTTTTTTTGAAACAAAACTTTCAAAAGTTCTGTAAGTATATGTGTATGCTGTGTGTATTATAGATTTATATTTGAATAGGAAAAAAAAGTCTGGGAAGACATTTAGCAAACAAGGTATTAACTAGGAGGGGCGGGATCAGGATCAGCTAGTGTGAAGCAGGTGTTGGGGTATGAGGTGGGGTGAGGTATGGGGCGGTAGGGTGGAGGGCTTTTACATCTTTACATACTTATGTCTTGTATAAAGTAGAATAAATGCTCACAAAAAAGGAGTAAGTGAATTACTGGCTTTGGTGGGTTTAGAAAGGCTACGTCTTCCTCTTGGACAGGAGGGAAGGAAAGCAGAAACTGGTCTGTGTGGCAAGGGAGTGGGTTTATGATGTGGACAGACAAGCAGACAAGGCACTTGAGAGTGAGTGAGAACATAAAGTCACTGTGGGGGCTTCTGAGCAATGGCACTTGGGGGAATAACTGCAGAGGATGATGGGGTGGGGAATGGAGAGAGAAAAGAAAACCAAGGGGGAAGACAGTGGGAGACTAGAAGGTAATGGCAGGTGGGTGGGTTAGGTCCAGGAGGGGCATCAGACACAAATCTCTTAGGTATTACGAATAGCCTGACATCCACTCACTCCAGCAAAAGCCACACACACAAAAGGGGAAGAGTCAGGAGGGGTTGGCAGTAATCTATGCCTGACTCCCTACCACTTCTAGGCTTGTAGAGTTTTTTTTTTGTTTTTTTTTTTGTTTGTTTGTTTGTTTGTTTTTGCTTCTTAGGGCCACACCCACAGCATATGGAGCTTCCCAGCCTAGGGGTTGAATCGGAGCTACAGCTGCCAAACTACACCACAACCACATCAATGTCAGATCCGAGCCGCATATGCAACCTACACCACAGCTCATGGCAATGCCGGATCCTTAACCCACTGAGAGAGGCCAGGGATGAAACCCTCAACCTCGTAGTTTCTAGTCGGATTTGTTTCCACTGAGCCATGACAAGAACTCCTAGAGTATCTTTTCATTTGCTGTTCTGCTACAGGCACGCTTTGTAGCAGTTGCTATACTTCGTTTTCAAGTCTAATCAGCTGGGAATGCAATTTCTAGCAACCTAGAAGTCTTTACCCGCAGACACCTTAGAGTTTAAAGCAAAGTTAACTTACTTCAGTTCTTTGACTTTACAGTATGGGTTACGGAGTGCTTGGCAGAACAAATGTAGTGGAGATACTGGCAAAGTGCACAGTTGGAAGGGCCTAAAAGAGATGAGAAAGTGAAAATAACTTAAAATGATCAAAAACAAAATTTTAAGTTAAAGGCTTACTTTGGCTTGTATTGCCATACTAGCACTAAATTTAACTCTTTCAAAAACCTTAGGGTGTTTTACCCCATTTTGCAGATAAAGAAATTAAGAGGGCACAAAAACGTTAAGTAATTTGCCCAAGGTCACAGAGGAACAGAATAAAGGTCAGTGCTTAAGTCTATCTGACTCCAAAGCTATGTTACTGTGTGCCAGGCACTGAAGTAAGCACTTTATGCACAGAATTTATCTGTTCCCTAATCCAGTGACAGGTATTATAATAGTCATTTTGCAGATGTTCAGAGAGGTCAAGTGACTTGCCCAAAGTGTTTATCTAAACTATAACTAACTCTTGGTTGTTAGTACTAACAGAAGAACTGACGACAATAATTGAGACCGAGGAAAGTTCAATATAGTTGGCCCCTGAACAACATGGGAGTTGGGGGTAGCAACACCCTTGCAATTGAAAATCTATGTAAAACTTTAAAGTCATCCCTCCCTCTCCCTCCATATTGGAGGTTTTGCATCCGAAGATTCAACCAACCTCGGTCCTATAGTATTACAGTACACATTTATTGAAAAAAAAAAAACAAACCCACAGTCTAAGTCGACCTGCACAGTTCAAACCTTTGTTCAAGGATCAACTGTAGTAAGCTCATTTAGTCAACAAGCTTGGGAAAAGCTTTTTGCATTAGTTTTTTTTTTTTTTTCTTTTTTGGCTGCCCCACAGCATATGAAGTTCTTGGGTCAGGGATCAAATCCGTGCTGCAGTTGTGACCTAGGCCACAGCTGCAGCAATGCTGGATCCTTATCCCACTGTGCTGGGCCACGGATGGAACCTGTGTCCTAGCATTCCCAAGATGCCTCTCATCCCATTGCACCACAGTGGGAAATCTTGCATTAAATTTTGAAGAGAGTTTAAGCTCTCTCATAAAGGCAAGGGGATTGAAGGGTGGGGACTCCATCTAAGGCTGATTTTCTGGGAATCCACAATGAACTAGAAGTTCTTTTTTGTCTCCATCAGTGCTAAAATCTCTCAATGTATACAGTCCATTATTTTACTTTTAGTACACAGTTGGATTGAAGCTGTCATGAATTCATTGACTATAACCAAGGTCTTCCGCAATTCCAAGTCCATGTAACTTCTAACCTTTCCCCTCTGGACCCAAAAAAACTTTTGCTGCACCTCCACTCCCTTCTTCTCACTTCCCACAAACACACATACCCCATGGTCATTTCCACCTCTATGCTACTGCCCACTGAGGAAATATCAGAGAAAAGACTGGTTAACTCACTTCCCAAGTTGAGCTTTCTGCCTACTCTCATCTCCTTCTCAATGTCCCCTACCCCTCACCTGGCCCCACAAATAAAGGAGAGACACTGTCCATGTTAACCTGAGTATTGAAAAGACTTAAAACCAGTGGCGCTTACCAGACAATAGTCAGTAGAGCTGTTTTTTGTAGTATACAGAGTCTGTATTGTACAAGTGGTTTACCTAAGCCTCTTTGAACTCCAGCTCTTGACTCTCTGTGTAGGTGTGAGTCTGGCAAGAAGAACCCATGCTTTATAGCAATATACATAGGAGTGCAGCTCTATCCCTTACCAACCTGGAGCTCTTCCAGGCCTCAGTGATGAAATATATGTAGAAGAGAGTGATGGCCAATTCAACACTAAATTTACAACCTTTTCCAGACTAGTCATCAATAACCAAAATAGCAGGGCCTTCAATGATAATTTTTTTTTTTTTGGCCGTACATACTGAAGGTGGAAGTTCCTGGTTCAATGATAATCTTGATGACTTCTGTGCTTATAACTTTTTATAATTATAAAGCACCTTCACTGGGTGACAATGAAGACTAATAGACACACACTCACATACACACACTTGGAGTGGCTAGTGCAGTGCCTGGCACATAGTGAGTGCTCAAAAATGTTAGCTTTCCCTCAGTGTCTACCTAGGCCAGTGTTCAATAAGTGGTAGATACTCAATAAATCCCTATTGTGTTGACTGCAGAGATAACTTATTTACTGACAATGTGAGAAATGATCATGTGCTTTCAGGTTCACTTGAAATGAACAAGAAGGTCCATCATTTCTGTAGGCCAAAACACTGGGAAAAAGACATTAATATACTCACTGATTAAATGTCGAGGCTGGTGGCATGAATGCTGAGGCTCGATCTTCCTCTTCAAATCCAAGTAGGTGCTGACACTTCAGAGACACTGACAGGTGACTATGGCTGCTTTTTACACAGAACGACATAGCCAGAATGTCCATTTTTGTATAGGTAGGTTGAAGCAGTATAATTGACCCTAAATCATCAATTATCCTTTTTGCATATTCTTCTTCCTGAATCTCATACAAACAGTGAAACAAATCCATTGGCTCAATCTGTAACCTAGAAGATTTATCCTTTATTTCTTTCTCAGTCCACTTCAATAACTCCTCTCGAAGTCCCAGAGAGACTTTTCTTCCAAAAGTAGTTTCCACAGCCTTTCCCTTTCCTTTATGTAAGAGGCCAAATAAGAATTGTATTGTTAATGATGAAAACCCTTTTCCGTATTGTTGGAATATTTCTTGCCAAGTTTTCCCCACTTGATCAGAAAACATCCAACTGCTGTCATTCTTCAGGGCATAGAACACAGCGGTCAGGAATTCTTGGAAACTAAAGTGAAGGAAAGTGTAGACACTTCCACCTCCTTTAACTTTTTTCAAAAAGTGATTGAGAAAAGTGCAGCTGGTATCATACACTCCTATCCCATGTCTTCTGAGGTCACTGACTTCAAATAGGACCTTCTGGTTCTGAAGTCCCTCTGCAGCCAAAGAGCAAAGGCCCCACAGGCAACTTTGTCCCTTCCACACTGAGATGCCTATAAGGGTTTTGAGGCACTTGGAAAAGTAGAACAGATACATATCAGTCATGGTCTGAAGTGACCTCATAAGAGTTCTGTCACCATCTCCTTGTGACTGCAGAACACTGCAGATCATCCAGGAGATGATGGGAAGAGAAGACATAATGTCAAGGCCTTCATTTTCTTGCAGACCATGAAAGACTCTCATTGCTGCATTAGCACCTGGAAACTGACTCAAGAAATATGCTCTCTTTTCAGCATCTGTAAACCACAGGATCTCTGCCTGGAGAGGTTGTTTTAACAGAGAGTGGAGCTTCTTCATGGTCGCAGGCCGAGCAGTTATCAGGAGGGAGGATTCTGGGAACAGTTTTTTCCTCACAAAACTACATAAGAGGGTCTCTACTGGCTTCCTCTCCTGGGGGTTGGCACTAAGATCCTCATCCTGGTCACCTACACGGTACTGAAGCTCAGGAAACCCATCCAGAATGAACAGAAGCTTCTCTGGATATGTAAGAATAACATCCAGGATTGGTCCATCTACATCTTGAAAAGTGTTAGTGATCAGGTCAGCAGCACTAAGGTTAGCAAAATGGCTTATTTCTCTGCAGTTGATGTAGATGACATAGTCAAATCTGCCTGGAGTAACCATTCCTGCTGCCCAGTCAAACATGAACTTATGCACCACAGCTGTTTTCCCAATCCCAGCACATCCCTGAAGCACCACAGTTCGGGGTGAGCTGGAGCCCTCTTCATCAGGATCAAACACATGTTCCATCTCAATAAAATTATCTTGTTGAGGAATTCCGCATGATGGCTTTTCTGATATACAGTGTTCTTTTACAACAAGCAGTCGTGAGTCTATATGCTTGCCGTGGTGATAACATTTATCGACTCCTATTTTTAGGTATTTTTCTTTTAGATGTTTTTTAAATACTTCCCGGTAATCTAATGAGGTGACACCAAGAATTAGTAATCACAGAATCCTAGACAACAATACAAACAACAACTATAACTAATACCACCATCACCACTTGTATATCTCAAAGGCTCCTCAAACTGTATCTGAGTTCTTGATTTCTACTCCACTGCCCCCCACAAAAAAACCCTCCCCAAGCATCTCATCTGAGTTAGAGAGTGCCACCCAATTGCTCAGAAAAATGTTAGGAGTCATTATTTCTTTTTTTTCCTTGAATCCTCCATATTCAATTAGAAAGGTCCAGTTGAAATAAGCCTCCAATCCACTTACTACTATGTCCTCAAATACCACCCAAGCACATGGCACTATCAAACTCTTTCCTGGAGTGCTGAAACAGCCCCTTACTCATCTACTCTTGCCATCTATGACTCCCCTCCCCACAAAGAGCCAGTGTGATCTTCTAAAATTATCAATTACATCATGTCACTGCCCTGCCCAAAACTTTTCAAGAGGTTTCACTGCACTTGAAATAAAATCCAAAATCCTTACCTTATCCTACAAGGTGTGCTGCAATCTGAGCCCTGTCTACCTCTGCTCCCCAGCCTTGTTTCACTTTCTTTTTTCTTTTTTTTTTTTTTTTTTTCTTGCTGAGCCCACAGCATGTGGAAGTTCCTGGGCCAGGGATTGAACCCATGCCACAGCAGTGACAACACCAGATCCTTTGCCCACTGAGACACCAGTGAACTCCTTGAAATTCTTAGTAATTTATGAACAAGGAATCCTGCCTTTTCATTTTGCACCATACCCCATAAATATGTAGCCAGGCCTGCTTATAGCATTGGGTAACTTGCCCAAGGCTTGACAGATAGTAAGTGGCAGAGACTTAAATTAAGACTCAGCCTATATTAAGACCATGACCTATGTGTTTAAAAACTATACCACATAGCTTTTTACTTTTTGCAACTAGAAAAAAAAATAACCCAAAGAATCAGTTATCAAGTTTAAATTTCTAAGTGAATGTCTAAGCTAGCATTTCCCTTAAAATAAATTTTCCATGGAACACTTTTGCAAGATATATATATTTTTTTGTCTTTTTGCCTTTTCTAGGGCCACTTCCATGGCATGTGGAGGTTCCCTGGCTAGGGGTCTAATTGGCGCTGTAGCCGCCAGCCTACCCACAGCCACAGCAACACGGGATTGGACCCAAGTCTGCGACCTACACCACAGCTCATGGCAACGCTGGATCCTTAACCCACTAAGCAAGGCCAAGGATCGAACCAGCAACGTCATGGTTCCAAGTCAGATTCGTTAACCACTGAGCCACGACCAGAACTCCACTTTTGCAAGATATTAATAGGAAGCTGTGAAAAAGGTGTCCAGTGGTCAAATAAGGTTAAGGGAATACACCTTCTATTTCCTTTTAGAGTTTCTCATTGCATATTAGCATATGAAAGGCTCTGAGCCGGTCCATAGTTAAAAAAAAAACCCAGGCTGTTTAGCTTTGTTTAATCCAGTATTTTCTGGTCTTAAATGGCTACAGAACCCTTTTTTAAAAGCAAAATAATTAACTCTTGGAGAATAGTGATTCTGTAGAATTCAGTTTGGGGGATGCTGATCTAGATAAGTGCTGGCAAACTTTTCTATAAAATTCCACATATAGATTAGGCTTTTGGGTCTCTGCTGCAATTATAGGCACACCTCGGAGATATTGTGGATTTAGTTCCAGACCATGGTAATGAGTTAATATTGCAATAAAGCAAGCCACACAATTTTCTTGGTTTCCCAGTGCATATAAAAGTTACATTTACACTATCCTATAGTCTATTAAGTATGCAATAGCATTATGTCTAAAAAACGACACACATACCTTAATTACAAAATACTGCAAAAAAAATGCTAACCATCTTCTGACAACACAGGGCTGCCACAAACTTTCAATTTGTAAAGAACCACAATATTTGTGAAGTGCAATAAAGTGAAGCGCAATAAAACTGCCAATTTAGTGCAAAAGCAGCATAGACAATATGTATATGACTGGTTCCAGTAAAACTTTTTTACAAAAATAGGCAGCTGGCTAGATTTGGCCCACTAGCTGTGACTTATTGACCTCAATCTAGATCATTCCAGACGATCTATTCAGTCCATAAAGTTCTGTACGTCTGGTGCTTGACACCATCATCAGTGGTCCTCCTAGTATGTGAACACCTATTACATATAAAAGTTCCATTTGTTAATGACAGTTTAGGGCTTCATGGATATTACAAAAAACTTATTGTTACCCAGTGAATATGGAGGAAGAATCGGGAGAGGAGTAGGGAGGAGCAGTTGGGTTCATGGGAGGCACTATTCCCAAAAGAGAAAAAGAGTAAAAAAGACATTTACCTGTAAGCTCCTTCCATGAAGATGAAGTCAGAGAACTTGAAGCAGCTGTAGGAGGAAAAGAGTTAGGGTTAAGAGCAGCACAAATACACCTTCACCCCAAAACATTAAATACACAGAGATTTAGCCATGCTGTTACAGCCATTCATGCTATTCTTCAAACAGAAATACAACAAAGAAAGCAAGCCACCTCACATCTATTCTAACTTACCAAAAAGGTATTTTATAGCTAATGTCCAACATAAAGTAAAACCTAAGAACGTCCCACACACATATATTTAGGGTGTAAACATTTATATGATAATATAAGGAAAATTTTAGATGTGAACTTAAAAGGGCATACACTATTTGAAGTGACTATTGCTGGTATTTTGCTTTCCTTTGAACATTAGCTTATTACTTCTATTGGAGTTTCTGTTATGCCCAGCTCATTAATGATAAAGAATAAGGCATTGCTAGTATTAGTTTGACAGAAATACACCATAACCTACATTTAAATATATATGCACACACACATATCCTTCAACGTTCCTATAGGTCTGTAGTACTTGCACACCTTTATAGGCAAGAGGGAGACACAGCTGGGAGGTGTGACTAAGCGAATGGGAAGAGGCAGTGTCCGGCGAGGCATATATTAGAATGTCATAGAAATGGGCAGCAAGTTAGTGGTCTGTTGGAGATAACCAGTTTTTATGCCCCATAACTAAACATCCCTTAGAGTTTAGGAATCAGCCACAAAGGGAAGGAATCCAGCTATCTTTGCTCTACTCTTTTGTGCTGTCTCCTGTGAAAATCTGTGGTTACAGTAAAGGAAGAGACTTAAGAGTCTTTTATGATTATAAATGCTTTGGGGTCTATGGAAAACAGTATAAACAAGAGTTGCCCCTTCTTTCTGACTTTGTTCGCTCTCATTTGAGGAAGCACAAAATTATGGAGAGATTATTAATGGGCAAATTCTGTATCCATGTATGATCTTAATATATATATACCTATACACATTCAGATTCTGGAGAATCCCAAAATCCATGAGGAGAAGAAGGAGGGGAAAGAGAACGAACAAGATTATGTGGGTTATATCCTCTCTTACCTTATTCAGTTACTCACCTTTCTGTTCAGACAATAAACTCCAGGTACAAGCAGGTTCCATATCTTTTCTTTTCTTTTGACTGTTCATCTTGGCAAATCAAGAAGACTGTAACCCAAAACATAAATGATTACTCTAAGCCCTGGTGGAAGCCCAGAATAAGAAAGTAACTTCAAGAAAGACTACTCACTTAAGGCATTAGAGTTGGGGAAGAGAGACGGCCAAATAACCAAGTAGATAGCTGGGGTGGGACTAGAAGATCACATGAAGATAGACCAAAACCAACAGTCTTCAACATGAAGAGAAAAAAAGAATTAAAAAGAGGATATTGGAATGTACGCAGACTTTTGAAGAGTATAAATACAAAGAATATCAAATTGAGCTTTGAAATGAGCTAGAAAGGAAGGATAGGATTTAGGAAGTATACCTCTAATGTCTGTGGTCAAAATAAGAAAGAATGACTGTGTCCTTCTACAACACACTTTGGTACCATTGGTAAAGGGAGAAGACCACAGATTAGAATACTGTAGTATAAGAGAAACAGTCTAGAGAGTCAGGAAATCTAGGTCCTAGTTCTATTTCTCTGGCTATCTACCTATGGACCTTGAGTAAGATTCTTCTGCTTTATGGATCTGTTTTATTATTTTCAGTATAGTGGAGGGAATGTTTGCCCATGTTTCTTTCCAAGGTTGAACACTGAAAATCAGTGGTCCTAAATCCCAGTTGCACATTAGAATCACCTTCACATCACCCTCCAGATTTTTCTTTTCATTTTTGCAATATTACTTACCAATTTCTAACACACTTGATGATTTTCTTATGCATCAAGCTTATTGTTCATTTTTGGTCTTTCCCTCCTAAATTGAATTACTGGTCCCAATTCTCAGCCTTTGTCATGGTAGATCCACATAAAAGAAGTGGAGCTTACTTTCCCACCTCCTGTCTTTGAGCTCAGGTTTGAGACTTGCTTTAGGTAATGGAGTATACACAGATGTGACTCAAGTAGGGGATTGAAATGTGTTTGCACAGCTGTACATGCCCTCCTCTTGTGATTCTGCCACTGGCATGAGATGCGCCATGAGAGAAACAAGCCCCCAGGTAGTCCACTGGTCCAAGGATGAGAAATACATGAAGTAGAGCCACCCCAGTTTACTAATAGTCCTGGAGCCCAGTCTGAATCAGAGTTGCCCAACAGAACCCTGCCTAATCAACTGAATCCCAGATGGCATCCAGATCTGTGAGAGTAAATGCTTTATAAATTCTTAACTGTTTACACCAATGAGATTTTGTGGTTGTTGTTATGTATTATTGTGGCAATAGCTAACTGACATATCTTGCTAGAAAGTGAATGCCTAGAAAGTGTTTGGCATAGAGAAGACATTCATTAAATGTCTACTGAATAAACTGAATGAATAAAATATTTGAAAAAATCCAATGCCTAATTTTCATTCCTGATCAATTAAACCAGAATCTTTGATAATGAGGTTTGGCATAGATATTTTTTAAAGTTCCCCAAGCGATTCTAATACACAGCCAGAGAAGAGAACCACTTTTCTAAGATTTTGTTATTTTTGATAGAGTGTATTGGTGAAGTACACAAGCTCTGGAATCAAACGGATGTGTTCAGATCCTGACTCCCCCACTTACTATGTGACAGCCATGGAATTAATATCTCTAAGCCTCAGATTCCTCAACTATTAAATGGAAATAACAGTGGTGTTCTTTTTTTTCTTTTTTTTTTCTTTTTTTTTTTTTGGCCATGCCCAGGCCAGGGATCGAATCCAAGCTGCAGCTGCAAACTATGCCACAGCTGCAGCAATGCTGGATGCTTAACCTGCTGTACCATGGTGAGAACTCCAATAGTACTTTTCTTATAAGATTTTTATGAGAATTAAGTAAGGTATGCATATGATGTATTCAGTACACCACATGGTACACAGAAAGGGCTCAATGACTCTAAATTATAGCTAATATTGGTGTTGCTGTAACATTTGATAGGAAGTAAAAATGTCTGAACTCAGACCTTACTTAAATTCGATTTCCACTGCTTTCTAGTGATATGACTTCAGGTAAATTACTTAAACTCTGAGACTACAATAACCCATCTTTAAAATATGGTGAGGAGTTCCCGTCGTGGCTCAGTGGTTAACGAATCAGACTAGGAACCATGAGGTTAAGGGTTCGATCCCTGGCCTTGCTCAGTGGGTTAAGGATCTGGTGTTGCCATGAGCTGTAGTGTAGGTCACAGACGAGGCTCAGATCTGGCATTGCTGTGGGTAGGCCAGTGGCTACAGCTCCCATTAGACCCCTAGCCTGGGAATCTCCATATGCTGTGGGAGTGGCCCTAGAAAAGGCCAAAAAAAAAAAAAAAAGACAAAAAATAAAATAAAATATGGTGATAACAATAACTACTTCCTTATTTTGTTGTAAGGATTAAATAAGATGACACACATAAAAAACTTAGCAGAGAACCAAGTGAAATATAAATAATAAAAGTTAGAGAAAAAGTAAGTTGTCATTTATTATAACTGACAGAAAGAATTTATATTATATTAAAATATCCATAGAAAAACTTCCTTCTTACGGGATGGAGTGTTCCCAGCCCAGGATTATACTCCCACACCCGGGGTTCTTTTCCAAACACTAGGAATATGATGTCCTCTAAAAAGTGGAGAAAAATTCTTTGGTTACAAATTACTCCTATGAGTGCTCTTGCCTTCAGGTAACGGAGCTGGAGGGGTACATAGCCACTCACTCTCTTCCTAGGCAATCTTCACCATGCTCATTATTTCAATCATTCTTACAACTCCTAATTGTTTATCCCAGTCTAGTCCTCTCCTCTGAAATCTAGATTTATTCATCTAAAGGCTTACTCGCCTTCTCCATTTGGATGTTGACACTTCTCTTTTTCTTACTTCCTTTGGTAACTACCGGTTGGTTTGTCAGCATTCTTTCACTGATCTTGGTTTTGGCAAGATATCCCATTATCTCTTAATGGAATAATCAGATTCTCTATGTCTGAATTTTAAAACTTGAGTGGAAACTATAGAGACTGAGATTCTGCTATCCAAATGCCCTAAGCTTCCTTAGTTCCTGACCTCCAAGAGGCCTTGTTTTTGGAAACTTCATGTAGTTTCAAGTAACTCCAGTATCCTTCCAAAAAATCCCTATTTTTGCTCAAGTTAAGTTTTTCAGAATCAATTTCTGTTGCCTGAAACTGAAGAACTCTGACAAAGAAATTATACCAGAGATACTAACAACAATCTATTAGAAAGAGAAATCAAGAAAACAATTCCATTCACAGTCTCATCAAATAGAATAAAATACCTGGGAATAAACCTACCTAAGGTGGTAAAAGACCTATGCTTGGAAAACTATAAGACACTGATGAAAGAAACTGAAGATGAAACAAAGAGATTGAAAGATATACTGCGCTCATGGATTCAAATAATTAAAATTGTTAAAATGACCATACTACCTAAGGCAATCTACAGATTCAATGAAATTCCTATCAAAATACCAATGGCATTTTTCACAGAACTAGAATATATATTATAAAATTTGTATGGAAACCCAAAAGACCCCAAATAGCTAAAATAATACTGAGAAATAAGAGCAAAAGAGGAGGTATCATGCTCCCCAATTTCAAACTATACTTCAAAACTACAGTAATGAAAACAGTATGATACAGCACAAAAACAGACATATAGATCAATGGAACAAAATAGAGAGCCCAGAAATGAACCCACACATATATGGTCAATTAATCTACAACAAAGGAGGGGAGAATATACAATGGGGAAAAGACAGCCTCTTCAATAAATTGTTTCGGGACAATTGGACAACTACATGCAAAAGAATCAAACTGGACTACTTTCTCACACCATATACAAAAGTAAACTCAAAATGGATTGAAGACTTAAATGTAATAATACCTGAACCATGAGGCTTCTAGGAAAAAAAAAAGTCAGTATGCTGACATCAGTCTTTGCAATATTTTTTAAATTTTTGTTTGTTTGTTTAGTTTTATGGCTGCAATATTTTTTTAGATATGTCTTCCCAGGCAAGGGAAACAAAAGCAAGAATAAACAGACAGGACTACATCAAACTAAAAAGCTTTTGCATAATGAATGATTGATAAAACAAAAAGATCACTTGCTAAATGGGAGAAGATATTTGCAAATGATATATTCGATAAGTGGTTAATATTCAAAATATACAAAGAACTCATATAAGTCAACATCAAAAAAACAAACAACCCAATCTAAAAATGGGAAGAGGGGAGTTCCCAAGTGGCCTAGTGGGTTAAAGATCTGGCCTTGTCACTGCTGTGGCTTGGGTCACTGCTGTGGTGTGCGTTTGCTCCCTCACCTAGGAACTTCTGTGTGCCATGGGTGTGGCCAAAAAAAAAAAAAAAAAAAAAAGGGCAGAGGAGCTGAATGAACATTTTTCCAAAGAAGACATAAGATGGCCAACAGGAACATGAAAAGATGCTCAATATTCACTAATAATTAGGGAAATGCAAATGAAAACCGCAATGAGATATCACCTCACACCTGTCAGGATGGCTGTTATCAAAAAGAGAGTAACAAGTGTTGGCAAGGATGTGGAGAAGAGGGAACCCCTGTGCACTGTTGGTGGAAATGTAAATTGGCACAGCCACTTTGGGAAAAAGTATGGAGATTCCTAAAAAAATTAAAATAGAATGACCATACAATCCAGCAATTCTACTTCTGGGTACTTATCTGGAGAAAATTAAAACACTAATTAGAAATTATATATGCATACCTATGTTCATTGCAGCATTATTTACAATAGCCAAGATATGGAAAGAACCTAAGTTCCTACTGATAGATGAATGGATAAAGAAGTGGAGAGGTGTGTTGTATGTATATATATAATAATTCCATTATAATTAGATATGTATAATATAATTCCATTATATTATATATATATATATAATGGAATATTACACAGCCATGAAATCCTGCCATTTGCAACATCATGGGTGGACCTAGAGGGTATTATACTAAGTGAAATAAGTCAGACAGAAAAAGGCAAATACCACATCATCTCACTTATATGTAAAATCTAAAAAACAAAACAGATTAACAAGCATAACTAAAGAGAAACAGAGTCATAGATACAGAAAACAAACAGGTGGTAGCCAGATTGGAGGGGACTAGCGGAGAAGAGAGAAATAGGTGAGGGAGATTAAGAGGTACACAACTTTCAGTTATAAAATAAATGAGTCACAGTGTGGAGAATATAATCAATAATTATATAATATCTTTGTATGGCAACAGATGACAACTAGATTTATGATAACATTTTGAAATGTATAGAGATATCAAATCACTATGTTGTGTACCAGGAATTAACAGTGTTATAGGTCAGTTACACTTCAAAAACAAATAAACAAATAAATTCATAGAAAAAGAGATCAGATTTGTGATCACCAGAGGTCAAGAAAGGGAAATTAGATAAAGGCAGTCAAAAGGTATAAACTTTCAGTTACAGGATAAATTAAGTACTAGGGATGTAATGTACAGCATGATGAAGATAATACTGCTGTATGAAAGTCAGGAGAATATATCCTAAGAGTTCTTATCACCAGGAAAAAAAATTTTTCCATTTCTTTAATGCTATACCTGTATGAGATGATGTAATCATTTAATAATGTAGTAAGTCAAATCATTATGTTGCACACCTTAAATTTACACAGTGCTGAATGTCAATTATATTTCAATAAAGCTTAAAAAAGAAATTAAGAGTTCCTTCTGCAGGAGTTCCCGTCGTGGCGCAGTGGTTAACGAATCCGACTAGGAACCATGAGGTTGCGGGTTCGGTCCCTGCCCTTGCTCAGCGGGTTAACAATCCGGCGTCGCCGTGAGCTGTGGTGTAGGTTGCAGACATGGCTCGGATCCCGCGTTGCTGTGGCTCTGGCGTAGGCCGGTGGCTACAGCTCTGATTCAACCCCTAGCCTGGGAACCTCCATATGCCGCGGGAGCGGCCCAAGAAATAGCAACAACAACAACAACAACAACAAAAGACAAAAAATAAAAAAATAAAAAATAAATAAATAAAAACAGTATTTATAAGAAGAAAAAAAAAAAAGAGTTCCTGCTGCAGCAAGGGGGGTTAAGAAACCAACTGCAGCAGCTCAGGTCACTGTGGAGACACGGGTTCAATCCCCAACCCAGAACAATGGGTTAAAGGGACCAGCATTGCTGCAGCTGTGGCATAGGTCGGAGCTAAGGCTCAGATTCAATCCCTAGCCCATAAATTTCCATATGCCACAGGGGTGGCCACAAAATAAAATTTTAAAAAATAAAAATAACAATAAATTAAAAAAAGAAATTATATCAGAGAGTGAGTTACAGTCAATAGAACTTGAGGGAATTATGGAGGCATTTTATAATTGGTTATTAGAGTCAGAGTTAAAGGCTGTGAGATGGCCCAAATTCCATGATGGGAAAGTAGTATCCACTGTACCAGGATTTCCACTAGAATATATGGAATCTTTATGCAAAATACTAAAAAGAGCCCTCTCCAAGAAGACAAATCAAGGTAAGAGGTCTCCTCTGGGCAGATGAATTACAAAATGGTAAAATGGTGCTTCTTCCTCTGGGCTGGAAAAGCACCTAGCTAGGAAACACAAGTTAGAGAGCTGAGTATGGGCTAATTTCAGTTCCTCTTCACACCCTTAGCTGTGTGTCTTTTCAGTCAACAAACCGTACAACTTTTCATGGTGACTGATGTGGTATGCATGCTGTCAAAAACAGGGGAAAGAAATGCTACGAATTTAAAATTCACCTCCAAGCCAAAAGTGAGACTTTGTGCTTTATAAAATTGAGATACAGGAGTTCCCTGTTGTGGTGCAGCAGAAACAAATCCAACTAGGAACCATGAGGTTGTGGGTTCAATCCCTGGCCTTGCTCCATGGGTTAAGGATCCGGTGTTGCCATGAACTGCAGTCTAAGTTGCAGTCGTGGCTCAGATCCTGCGTAGCTGTGGCTGTGGCGTAGGCTGACAGTTGTAGCTCTGATTCGACCCCTAGCCTTGGAACCTCCATATGCCGAGAGTGGGGCCCTAAAAAGCAAAAAAATTAAAAATAAAATAAAATAAAAATAATATTGAGATATAATTCACATATAAATTTCAGTCTTTTTTTTTTTTTGTCTTTTGTCTTTTTTGTTGTTGTTGTTATTGTTGCTATTTCTTGGGCCGCTCCCGCGGCATATGGAGGTTCCCAGGCTAGGGGTTGAATCAGAGCTGTAGCCACCGGCCTACGCCAGAGCCACAGCAACGCGGGATCCGAGCCATGTCTGCAACCTACACCACAGGTCACGGCAACGCCGGATCATTAACCCACTAAGCAAGGGCAGGGATCGAACCCGCAACCTCATGGTTCCTAGTCGGATTCGTTAACCACTGCGCCACGACGGGAACTCCTAAATTTCAGTCTTTTAAAGTATATAATTCAATACTTTGTAGTACATTCACAAAGTTTTGCAACCATCACTACTATTTAATTCCAGAACATTTTCCTCAGTTCCCCCCAAAATGCTGTACCCATTAAGCATTTACTACCCCCATTCTCTCTTCCCACAGCCCTTAGCAACCACATTTCTACTTTATGTCTCTAAGGATTTGCTTATTCTGGACATTTTATATAAATGGAATCATACAATACGTGACCTTTTGTGTCTGGGTTCTTTTACTTAGCATAATGTTTTCAAGGTTCATCCACGTTGCAGCATGTATCAGTACTCCATTCCTTTTTATACTTGAATAATAATCTATTTCACAGAGATTATTTCCCTTCGTGGCACAGCAGAAACTAATCCAACTCCTAGTATCCACGAGGAGGCAGGTTTGATCCATGGCCTCGATCAATGGGTTAAGGATCCGACATTGCTGTGGTGTAGGTCACAGAAGTGGCTCGGTTCCCAAGTTGCTGTGGCTGTGGTGTAGGCCGGCAGCTGTAGCTCTGATTTGACCCCTAGCCTGGGAACTTCCATATGCCACAAGTGCAGCCCTAAAAAGCAAAAAGAAAAAAAATCATTTCGTATCCACTGGAATGATTATAATTTCAAAAATGGAAAATGGCAAGGATGTGGAAAAATTAGAACCCTCATATACTGCCAGTGGGAATAAAGAATGTTGCAGCCACTGTGGAAAAGATTGGAAGTTCCTCAATAAATTAAATATAGGATGATTACCATGTAGCCCAGCAATTCCACTCCTAGATATATACCCCAAAGAAGTGAAAACAGGTATTTAAACAAAAAATTGTACAAAAGTATTCATAGCAGCACTATACATAATAGCAAAAAGGTGGAAACAACCCCAATGCCAATCAAGTGATGAACTGAATAAACAAAACATGGTATATACTTACAATGAAATATTATCCAGGCATAAAAAGGAACAAAATCCTGATAGAGACATAAAGTAGACTAGTGGTTTTCAGGATTCGGGGAAAAGGAAATTGGTAGTGACTGCTAATGGTTACAGGATTTCTGTTTGGAGTGTTGGAAATATTCTGGCATTAGATAGTGGTGATGGTTGTTCAACATTGTGATACCGACAAATAAATCGTACACTTTAAGAGGCTGGATTTCATGGTATGTGAATAAAATCAATCAATATCAATTTAATAAACTAAACTAAACTTGTTTTAATCACTTTGCAATATACACATATATCAAGTCATTATGTCGTATGCCTAAAACTAAAACAAGTATTATATGTCAATTGCATCTCAATTAAAAATAGAAAAAGAATCCATTGTGAAGGTAGAGGGAAATCATGGAAAATGCAATTATAAAAGAAAATGAGAAAGTGGAAACAACCCAAATGTCTATCAGTGGATAAATGAATAAACAAAATGTGGTATATACATACAATAAATTATTTAGCCTTTAAAGGGAAGAAAATTCTGAAACACGCTACACGGATAAATCTTGAAGACACTATGCAAAGTGAAATAAGCCAGACACAAAAGGAAAAAATACTGTATGGTTCCACTTATATGAGGTACATAGAATAGTCAAACTCACAGAGTCAGAAAGTATAATGGTGGTTAACAGGTCTGGGAGAGAGGGTTATGGGAGTTACTGTTTAATGAGTATAGATTTTCAGTTTGGGAACATGAAAAAGTTTTGGAGATGGATAGAGGTGGTGATTACATAACATTGTAATTTACTTACTGCCATTGTACACTTCAAAATGATTAAAGTGATACATTTCACATTATGTGTATTTTGACACAATAAAAACAAAGAAAATGGGCCAAATATTTGAACAGACCTTTCACAAAAGAAGATATACAAATGGCCAATATCACATGAAAAGATGTTCAACATCATTAGTTATTAGGGAAATCGAAATAAAAACTACGAGGTACCACTTTTCACTCACTAGAATGGTTAATGTTAAAAATACTGACATCACCAAATGTTAATAGATGTTGGTAGGAGAATAAAATTGTACAAAGATATGGCACATAAAGCAAAACATATTCAGTGGTAAGCAAGCATGAAATCTTGCCATTTGCGATAACATGGATGAAACTTGAGGGCATTATGCTAAGCGAAATAGTCAAACAGAAAAAGACAAATGCCATATGATCTCACTTATATATGGATATATATATAATAAAGCTCAAAGACACAGAGAGCAGATTGCTGGCTGTCAGAGGCAGGGGGTGGGGAGTGGGCAAAATAAGAGAATTGAAGGGAGTTAAAAGGTACAAACTTCCAGTTATAAAATAGCTAAGTTATGCGAATCATGGGAATGTAATGTACAACATGGAAAATAGTAATACTGTATTACTTATTTAAAAATTGCTAAGAGAGTAGATCTTAAAACTTATCACAGAAAAAAAATTCAAAAAACAGGTATGTGGTGGATGTTCATTAGACATTATGGTGATCATTTCACAATATATACAAATATCAAATAGTAACCTTGCATACCCGAAACTAATCTAATATGTATGTCAATTATACCTCAATTTAAAAAACTATAATTATTGGAGTTCCCGTTGTGGCTCAGTGGTAATGAACCCGAACAGTATCCATGAGGATGCGGGTTTGATCCCTGGCCCCACTCAATGGGTTAAGCATCCGGCATTGCCATGAGGTGCAGTGTAGGTCCCAGATATGGCTCTGATCTGGTGTTGCTGTGGCTGTGGCTGTGACTGGCAGCTGCAGCTCTGATTTGACTCCTAGCCTGGGAACTTCCATATGCCACAGGTGTGCCCCACCTCCCAAAAAATTATTGAAATAATTTAATTATTTTAAATAATTTAAAAATAGAGTAGATCAATAAAAGGAAATGATAGTTCTTTGAAAAGAACAATAAAATGAAAAAATTTTTATCAAGCATGATTTCAAAAACAAAGCCATCACAAATTAACATAAAAATGAAAAGGAATCAAACTACAGAAGCAGGATTAAAAATTATGAAAAAAGTACTATGTATAGTTTTTATAGTGATAATTTTAAAAGGCTAGGTGATATGGATAATTTCCAAGAAAATAAACAACCAAATTGGCCTAAGAAATAGAAAACTTAAATATACCAATTAATCATAGAATGTGAAATGACAATTACCTTGAAAGTCACCAATCCCAAAAAGTTTTGTGGGAGAGTGTGACCAAACCATCTAGGAACAGATTAGTCATGCTTAATATAAAAATTTCCATTTCAAAGTAAAAGAAGGGACAGACCAGGCAAGTAGTATAATCTTGATATCAAACCTGACAAGAGAAAAAAATTATAGGCCAATTTCATTTAAGAACCTGATATAAAAATGCATAACTGGAGTTCCGTGGTGGCCTAGCAGTTAAAGGATCCAGAGTTGTCACTGCTGTAGCTTGGGTCACTATGGGTTCAATCTGTGGTCCAAGAAATTCTGAATGACAAATGCATAACCTTAATACCAAAATCAGACAAGCACAGGAAAACTATAGGCCATTATTTTTCACAGGGAGGCTGCTGGCATTTTTTGGTTGAACAATTCTTCATTTGGCATCCCTGATCCCTATCTTCTAAATGCTAGTAGGACTACACACACACACACACACACACACACACACACACACACACACCCCCAATAAACTGTGACAACCAAAAGCACTTCCAAATATTTCCAGATGTCCCCTAGAGGGATGCTTCAGTCCCAAGCTGAGGATGGATGCTATAGGCAATCTCACCTATGAACACAGATACAAAACTGCTAAATAAAAGATCAGTCCCTCAAATCCCACAGTACATTAAACACACACACACATACACACACACACATCATGCCTTGATAGGTTAATCCAAGAGAAGCAGAAAAGCTTTAACATTTACAGATCTGTCAATGTGGAACAAGGTATCCACTCCTTATTTGGAAAACTGGTGATTATAGGGAAAGAGTCAAGTATTTAACCTGTCTTTCCTATAGGATCTGTATTTTAGGCTTACCAAAGAGCCCCAGTAGATGAGAGATAGTTCTTGCAGAGGTATGATAGCTAATAAATTTGGAAAGAATAATAGAAAAATCATTATTTTGAAATCCTTAATGAAATAACTGATTCAGTTAACAGTTATTAAATGGATGGTAAAGTCAGTAGGTGAAAGTATGATGGAAACTTTACGATGACAATGACAGGATCAGACTATCACCATTCAACCCAGTTTTAGTATCACTATGAACAAAACAAGCAAACATTATGTAAAAGAAAGTACATAATGTCAACCAGGAAACAGTCTTAACAAGTAATAAGAACCTGAATCAAATCAAGCATTTAGCTCCCTTTGCAGTCCACAGGAAATAGAGAAACAAGTAAAATAGCACCTCGAGGAAGTAATCAGCCAAATCTGGAATGTGGAAGAGTCTACAGAATAAATGCCAGATTTCTTCAACAAGCCAATGGCATAAGAAATAATACATACATATTACATACACACAAGCCAATGGCATAAAAATAAAAGGAAGTAATCTGTTTTAGATTTTTAAAAACTTGAACTTTAGAGATATAATCTAATTCAAGGAGTTGTCATTGGTTGGGTCCTGACTGGAACAAACCTCAGTGGTTAAAAACATTTTTAGACAGTTTTAATATGGTTATGACATTATATGAGAAGATATCCTTTTTACCACAGTTTTTTGTTATGCATACTGAAATATTTAGGAAGGAAATCATATGATGTTTGTAATTAGCCTAAGATAGTCCAACACAAAAGAGGGAAGGGGAGGGAGTTCCCACTGTGGCAAAGCGGATTAAATATCTGGCATTGTCCCTCTGGTGGCACAGGTTCAATCTCTGGCCCAGCAGAGTGGGTTAAGGATCCGACGCTGTGGCAGCTGCTTTGCAGTTGCGGCCTGGATTCCAATCCCTGGCCTGGGAATTTCCAAATGCTGCAGGTGCAGCCCCCCACCCAAAAAAAAAGAGGGGGAGGGGAATAGCTGAAACAAGAATGACAAAATGTTGATGGCTATTAAAGCTTGGTTATGGGCAAATGGGGGTTTACTGTAGTCTCAGCTGTCATTTATGTTTGGAAATTATCATAATAGAAAGTTTTTAAAAAGCTATCAATGCAATTCTATGCATTAACAATTTAAAGGGAAGGGGAAAAAACTATATATTCAACTTTCAGGTGAAAAAGCAATTGATAAAATTTCATACCCATTCGTGCTTTTAAAAAGCCTCAAAAGAGGAATTAAAAGAAAACTTACTTAATAAAGGGCAACTGCCAGAAACCCATACTAAGGAGTATACTTGATGAAATTTTAGAAGCATTCTCATTAAAAGAAGTGATAAGGATGTTTAATATCACTGCTACTATTCAGTCTTTTTTTTTTATTTATTTATTTATTTTTTTTTTGTCTTTTTAGGGCTGTACCCATGGCATATGGAGATTCCCAGGCTAGGGGTGGAATCGGAGCTGTAGCCGCAGGCCTACACCACAGCCACAGCAACACAGGATCCGAGCTGCGTTCACACACAGCAGCACCTACACCACAGCAGCACACGGCAATGCCGGAACCTTAACCCACTGAGCGAGGCCAGGGATCAAACCTACGTCGTCATGGATACTAGTCAGATTAATTTCCACTAAGCCATGACGGGAACTCCGCTACTATTCAGTCTTATACTGAAGATCTTAGCCAATGCATTGAGACAAGAAAAATACATGTGGTATACAGATTGAAGCCAAAGAGAGAAAACTATCAATATTTGCACATAATCTGTTTGCCAACCTAGAAGATCTAACAGACTTAACAAACTATTGAAAAAAGGAGAATTCAGTAAAGTTATTGGACACGATTTCAAACAAAAAATAATTACCTCATAGACCCTTAATTCAAAAATGAAAGAAAAATTCCTATTAATAGTAGCAACAAAAGCTATAAAATATTAGAAATAGCCCAAACAATATATGTTCAAGACATTCATAGAAAAAATTATGAAACACTATTAAAGGACTTAAAAATTTAAATAAACGGAGAGCCATATCACATTTATTCATAGAAAGAAAAGCTCATTAATGAGATGCCAATTCGCCACAGTTAAGTCTATAAACAATGCAATGCCAAGAAAATTACCAATTAAAAAAAAGAACGATGCCAATAATATTCTATATGGATATGATAATCTGATTCTAAAATCCATATAAAAAAGGAAATCTGCAAGATGAACACAAAATTGAAGAAAAAAGATGACTTTCCATGCCTGATATCAAATATTATAAAACTATCAAAATTTAAAATGTGGTATAAATGTAAATATAAATAAGTGGAAAAGTAGAACCAAATAAAGAAGCCTGAAACAAACCTAAATACGCATAAGAATCCAGTACTGACTAAAAGCAGCATTTAGAACTGAGCAGAGGAGTTACTACTATGATACAGTGGGTTAATGATCCAACCCACTGCTGCACAGGTGGAGGTTCAAGGCCCGGCCCAGCGCAGTGGGTTAAAGGATCCAGAAATGCTGCAGCTGCAGTGTAGGTCACAGCTGCGGCTCAGACTCAATCGCTGGCCCATGAACTTCCAAATGCCATGGGTGCAGCCATAAATTTTTTTTTAAAGTGAGTAGAGAGAGGCATGTAGAAGGATATATATTGCAGCACATTTTATATTAGCAAAAACTTGGAAATAACCATGTCAAAGGGGAAATGGCTACAGGAATTACAGCCTACCTTTTCTGTAGAACAGTATGCAACAGTGAAAAAGAAAATGTTAAATACATACGCACTAACATGAAAAGTTATCACACATAATGTTGAATGAAGCAGCAAGTAGCAAAACAATACATATAAACATGGTATATTTTAAGATAACACTAAATAATACTATATGTTCTGTGTATGTGTGTGAGAGAGAGAGAGAAGAAAGAGTTTGGAAAAGGTCTGGAGACGTCACGTAAAACAGTGAGTAGGGAGGGGGAGAATCATGGAGGAAATCACTGATGACCAAAGGAGGTTCTAGCCTTCCCTGTAACATTCTAATCCTCTGAAAGAAAAATATTTGTGTGTCAAATGTGCAATTAAGTCAAGAAATAAGAAATTTAAAAGCTGCATAATGATATGCATGTATGAATGAATTCAGTCATGTAAAAAAATGTATAGAGTATAAGTACTTATTCACATAAATGCATGGAAAGGGGAATTTAAGGATACTCAGCAAACTGTGGACAGGTTTTTTTTTTTCTTATTTTGCTTTTTTTTGGGGGGGATAGCAAATATAGAGGGAGCAGGAAAGGCAAGTTTCAAGATTTACTATCTGTATATATGTGTATTGTTTCAATCTTTTGCCATGAAAATATGCTTATATATTATAGAGTAACTTAAAAAAATAAAGACATGGAAAAACCTCAAAGACACACTGTTAAGTGAGAAAAGCTAGTGACTATATTCTATATATAAAATAATGTATACATCTATTGTATTATATGTGTACATATATATTCTAATGCACACAAAGATACAAACTGGACTTTCACAATCTACCTGTGTTATTTGTTTTGTTATACTATAGCAATCATTTTGCAATATATACATTTATCAAATCATTATGCCGTACACCTTAAACTATACAACATAATATATCAATTATATCTCCATAAAACTGAGGGGAGGGAAGAAACCTAGAAATACAGACGAATTGGAGTTCCCACTGTGGCTCAGGGGTAATGAACCCAGCTGGTATCCAAGAGGATGAGGGCTCAATCCTTGGCCTTATTCAGTGGGTTGGGGAGTCCAGCTATGGTGTAGTTTGCAGATATGGCTCAGATCTGGTGTTGCCGTGGCTGTAGCGTAGGCCAGCAGCTGCGGCTCCGATTCCACCCCTAGCCTGGGAACGTCCATATACTACAGGTGCAGCCCTAAACAGGAAAAAAAGTTTTAAAAAGAAATACAGACAAATCTAATTATGTCATTCACCTAATCAATACCCTTTAGTAGGAGTATTCCCACCACTCCCAGGATAAAGCCCAAAATAATTAAGGGAGCCTGCCGTCCAGCCTCAGCTCCCAATACTCTCCCCCTTGCTTAATATGCTCTAGTCCTAGGAGACACCTTTCAGTGCTTCGAGTCCCTTGTACATGTTCTAGCTTCAGGTCTCTGCACATGCTGTTTGTCTCCTCTATCTGGAATACTTCCTCCACTCATCCCTCCTCCACCTCCTTCTACTCCAGTTGATCCTTCAGTTCTCATCACTTCTTCAGGGGAGCCTTCCCTGACATTCCAGGCAGGGTCAGGTCCTCCTGTTACAAGTACTTAAAGAACCCTTATTTTTCCTTCATGGCTCTTATCTCAAAGTGCAGTTTGCTATTTATAGGTGGGATTATTGATGTCTGTTACCACTCCTACTAGAACTATAAGCTCCACGAGAGCAGGACTCTTGTCTGTCTTGTTATATCGTGGCATTACTAGGAGTTCAGTAAATATTTGTGAAATAAATGACTGTTCCCTGTTAATCAGAATGGACCTTAGCTCGGCACTAGCTCCGTTTGCCTCTCCATTGCAACCCATGCCATCAGATAAGCAACCTCAACGACTATCGATGACTCAGCCAACAGTTCTAATCTCGCTGTCCTTTGATCTCCACTACTTGTAAACCTCTGACCACACACCACTTCACATGGTATTTCCAGCTCTTAGTGTCCTAGACCACTCCATAAACGTGGAGTTGCTCCACTTCAGAACTCCTGAACTCCACTGACCCAATCTCTGGCTACAACCTCTTACCCCTATGACTTCTGAGTTCTCAGAATACCCACTTCTCATTCTCAAAAGATTTCTCACCCTTTGACTTCTCCCATTCTTCAGCTCATTACCACCTTATTGCTTAACTCCCTATCAAGTCTAAATGCCATGGTCCATCACTTCATGCACTCATGAGAGCAGCCTCACTGCTGTAATCCATTTTAATCTGCCATTTTACTGAGCTATTATGAGTTACTATGGGCCACTCTACACTCAATACTTCTAGAACATCTCACAACACCTACAGGAGGTAGAGACCACCACTATCCCACTATGCCCTTTTACAGATAAAGGAAAGGATTTTTTTTTTTTTTTTGGTCTTTTTAGGGCCAAACCCACAGCATATGGAGGTTCCCAGGCTAGGGGTCAAATCAGAGCTACAGCTGCTGGCCTATGCCACAGCCACAGCAACAGAGGATCCAGGCTGCTGCCTGTGACCTACACCACAGCTCCCGGCAATGCCGGATCCTTAACCCACTGAGCGAGGCCAGGGATCGAACCTGCGGCTAATGGACACTAGCCAGATTTGTTTCTGCTGAGCCGCCACAGGAACTTCAAGGGAAAGGGTTCTTAAAGAGGTGAAATACCTTGTCCAAGGTTACACCAAAAGTGGTAGAGTAGGGTGGGGTTGGGATCTGAACGAGATGTGTCCAACATCAAGGTGTGTGATGGGAACCAGTGGGAAACTCTTGTCACTCAGAGGAAACAAGGGAGAATGAAACAGGAGGGAAGCAGGCAAGTGTGAAGGCATGGAGACCCAGGCAGCGATCCAGGGGAGAGCTAATGGTGAAGGAAGCCTTATCTTTCAGAACATCACAAAGAACTTAAAGGCCCACTTACTTCAGGCGTGTGACTTTACACGATGGACCTGGTGGGCTTTGGCTGAAGACGGCACAGCTAGGTGTGCCTAGAAGAGACCAGAAAAGAAATCAGCAGTTTAATACAATCTTTCTTAATACAATTTGTACTTCATCTGGAAATATATATGCTGGTATTTCCAGGCATGCTGCTATGTACTAAATGCTTCCGGGTGCCTGGAACATGTTAGTCTCAGTCACACTTCCAACTGTGCTGTGAGCTAGTCTCCCATTTTATTAATGAGGAGAGTCAGGCGCAGGAAGCTCAGGGAAATTGCTTCACATCCCAGTTAGTTAACGGTAAAGAGGGGATCAGAACCCCAATCCACTGCTCTCCTAGTCACTTACCCAACCGGGGGTAAGTGTCGCACCCCCCACACTAGGGCTGTGGAGACCCTAGGGTGGTGGGTGAGGGGATTAGGCGCCTCTAAGCCCCGCGCTCCGACTTCAGCCAGGGCAGCGAGCTGACCAGCACGTCTGAGGCCAGTGCCCAGATCTGGGCTGACCAGCGGGCAGCTCAGGGGGGCCTGGCGGCGAGGCCCCTTCCCCATCGCCGCGGGCTGGCTGGAACGACCCAGTTGGTAGAAATTGCCCTCCTTTGAAGGCGCCACGTCCCAGAGGTCAGAGGACCCGGCCTCGAAGCCACTCCAAGCCCAGAAGGGGCCCACAGAGAGAGGAGGCAACGGCTCCGTCACCTGTTCCGTCCCCCTGTCGCAGAGTCACCAGACCCAGGGGCGACTACCAAAGTCACCCATCTGGCTCTTCTCCCGTCTTTCAGCTCTAGCCTGGGGTCTACGGATGGTCGTCCGGGGGCCTGGGAACCACCATGTGTTTTGGTTTGGTTTTTTTGTTTTGAGGAGACGGTCAATAGCTTTCCTCAGATTTTCAAACGGATCCACCCTCTCCCCCGTCTCAAAAAATAAGCTGACTCGAAGCTGTCAGCCGCAGCTCCGCTGACATCGTTACCTCAGTCCCCGCGCGCTCGCGGTCTCAGCCCCCACCCCCCGGCGGCCCTCAGCATTGCCTTCCGCTCTCCCCTCCCCCCCACGCACGCCTACACGCACGCACCCCCCACGCACGGCCCCCCCACGCACGCGCCGCACGCACGCGGGTCCCCCCACCCCGCGCCCCTCGGCGCACTCGCGCGTTCCCCGCGTCCTGCGTGCTCACCTCGTTCCCCCTCTGCACACGCGCCTCCTCGGGAGCTCCGCCCCCTCCCCTTTCCTGGGTGGACCCCGCCTCCCTGCCCCCGAGCTGCCCGGGCAGCACGGTCCTTCCCCGGGTACGCCGATCTCACCCTGTCCGGACTGGGCCATCGCCTCCCTCCTCACATCCCAGGAGACACCGGGCGGGGTGTGGCACCTCCCACGCTTGGCCACCTCGGCCTTTGGACGACAGTGAAGCTGGAGGGAAACTCCCTCGATTTCCTGTCCCTCCTAACACAGTGGGCGGTGGGGGGTGGGGGGTGCGGGGTGGGGAGAGTGCGGAGGCGATGAGAGGTTCTTGTCCTCACTGGGGAAAGCGCTCACCTGATTCCCAAAGCCCGTTTGCCCTTCCTCTCCTTTCTGTCAGAGGTAAGGGAGAGCCAAGGTCTTTGGGGCGGGGAAGGGGAAATGACTCAGAGAGGAGGCGGCTCAGAGGGAGGGGCCGGCCTGGAAAGGGGGGGTATTGGGGAGCTGGAGGGAAAGGGGAGGAAAAAAGATGAGGGGTAAACCGCGGCGGGGGTGATTTTGAAGGTGTCTAACCCGGTCCTGCGAATCCTGCCCGGTCATCCCCCGGAATCCAGGAGCCACTAGGCTGGGTCTTTTTCCTGGATGCCGGCCCTAAACTCGTTTAGCTCTGCCAAAGTTATCCATCCCGAGCCCAAACCCTTGTTAGTGGCTTCCAGGCACCACCACGGAACCTGCTGGTCTGGGCAAGGGCACAGGGATTAACTATTCCTGTTCTTTGGAGCCGATACTAGTCTTTACCTCCTAGCGTTGCTGGGAGAATTAAATTAGTTACTACATTTCAAGTGTTTAGAATAGTGTCAGGGACACTGTAGGCAATCAATTGGTGATAGCTTCTGTTATTATGTGACTGTCCTCACCTCTAGACTGTGAGTGTTATGAGGGCAGAGACTGTATTTTATTCATCACTGAATTCCAGCGCATGACACAAGGAAGTTGTCAATAAATTATTTGCTGAATGAATGAATAAATGTGTGATTGAATGAATAAATGAGTGATCAAATGAAAACTTGGACTAGTGGCGATGCCAACCCTCTCCTCTGCCCCATAAGGGGTGCATTAGTGGAAGTTTGAGGAAGAAGGGCTATGATTGGGAAAGGTGGCACATTGGACCCTTGTTGGTTGCTATATCAAGTGACCTGCTCTGCCCTTGGAAAATGGAATGTCTTTGTCAGTTTCCCACATGGCCATATGGAAGACATCAGACAGCTGACCTAAAATTTAAAACTGATCAGTGGCTAGCTAGAGCAGTATTTGCATCTTAGTAAAGAAGGAAGGAGGAGAGGGCTAAAAAGTAAGTGGCAAATGGAAGTGGGGGAGATTGGCAGGGGAGCCCTGAATGAAACTCAGTGTGTATGGAGGAGTACAGTCAGCCCCAAAGGGCATCTAGTGGAGATCGCTAAGTGACAGTCATGTTATCCACTTCTCTGTTTTAGTCGTAAGGTTCCTGATGATCTGCCCTCCTGTCACATTCTTAGAGTAGGTATGTAGATTTGGCTCCTACCACCACATTCACTAAACTTGCCCTTACGGAAAAAATTAATACTGTTAGAGCTAGAAGGGACCTTAGACATTACTCCTACATTTCACTTCGTAGTTGAAAAACTAAGAACCAGAGATAGATAGCAAAGGATTTGGGCTTTGGGGATTCTCTGGCCTTGGTACTGAATCTTGCAGGGCCTGAATTTGTTGTGTGTCCCATTATCCCCTTAATCCCTGTCCCATCCCTTCCCAGAACCTGGAGAGACTGAAAGGACACCACTAGAAGGTCAGCAGAAAGGAGGGAGAGAGGAAGACTCTAACTTCACTTCCTTTTGTTCCTCTCCAGGGAAGGTACCTGGGCCATCAGCTGCTGTAAAACAGCACCACTATGGTACTCTGGAAACTTTATGCTCTCCACATAAACTCCGCAGGCAAAGGCTTGAACCACAGCTCATCTGAGTCTTGGCAAAACACCTGTGATCCTCCCAAAAGACAAGAAGGTGGGAGGTTTCCAAGAAACTGCTTCAAGGTCATCTCCCACTCACCTCTTTCTCTTCTCCCCTGGGAGACTGTAAAGAAACAGTTTTTCATTGCCTCCCACCTGCTGAGGTTTTTTTTTGTTTTTTTTGTTTTTTTTTTTTTGCTTTTTAGGGCCACACCTGCAGCATAGGGAGGTTCCCGGGCCAGAGGTCGAATCGGAGCTGTAGCCGCCAGCCTCCGCCACAACCACAGCAATGCCAAGATCCAAGCCGTGTCTGTGACCTCCTCCACAGCTCATGGCAACACCGGATCCTTAACCCACTGAGTGAGGCCAGGGATCAAACCTGCATACTCATGGATACTAGTCAGATTCATTTCCACCACCACGGAAACACCCCACCTGCTGAGATCCATGAGATAAGGGTCTTCCTGACTCATCCACCCTCCAAAGAGAGCTACAGACTATAAACCCATTTGGTTGCAGTCTAGAACTGTCTTCCTAGCAACTGAATATCCCACAACCACCATTGCAGTCCTCCGACCCCTTTTGTTGCAGTGTCTTCCTTTTTGCTGCTTGAGACAAGGACCGCTAGGACCAGGAACATTTGACTACTTTTTCTTTCACTGCGTAAATAATAAACTGCATCTAAAAGTGATTCAGTGTATCTTTACCTTCTAAATGAGTTAGGCCTTGGACTTGCCTTTCCTTGTGTACTTGCTGCTTGCTGTTGAATTTCACATTTCTGGTGTTTCACAGCAGCCTCCCTTATTGCTGAAGAAGTCGGGCTGGATAAAAGAGAGGCACAACATAATGGCTTTTTCTTGTCACTGTACATTAGAGGAAATAAGCCCAAATTCCATTTTTCTGGGACTTCCATTCTGGCTGGAAGAGTAGCAGATCTTCTTTGCATTCTGTATGCATAAGGGTAGCCTAACAGAAAGTAGAGTGGGCATCTCTTATTCTTGGCTCAAAATATGCTCCCAACAGGCTTGCCAGAGCGTTGTTGGCTGATCTTTCCAAAGCTGAAAATCTGGAATGACTACCCACCCCAGTCATCCTCAGCTTAGACAACAAAAGCATTGCCTGTAAAAGGTTCTTGTTACCATTTTCTTATTTTCTGAAATGTAAGGAAGGAAGGAACAGGTAGAGTGAGAAGTTGGTAGGGATGTGAATTTTGCACACACCCTTCAGTTAGCACAGTATTGCTGGCTAATACAGGTAATTCTAATTGTTCCCTTTGAAGGACACTGGTTATAAAAAACAATAGCCTATTAACCAAGAGGCAGTTGTGGGACTGCTGGACCAGAGATGAATGCTTGAGAGGAATTATATGAGTGATGGTGTGGAGTTCTCCTAAAACAAACCTCACAAAGTATGAGATGGTGCATTTGTCATTTTGCTTATCAGATTCTTTTTTGGTCTTTTCAGGGCCGCCCCCGTGGCATATGAAGGTTCCCAGGTTAGGGGTTGAATCAGAGCTACAGCAGCCGGCCTACAACACAGCCACAGCAACACCAGATCCAGGCCACATCTGCGACCTATACCACAGCTCTCGGCAACACCAGATCCTTAACCCATTGAGCGAGGCCAGGGATTGAACTTGTGTCCTCGTAGATACTAGTCAGATTTGTTTCCATTGAGCCACGATGGGAACTCCATCAGGTTCTATTTCTATTCAACCAGCACTTACTACGAAGCTCCTATGTACAAATCTGGTAAAAACTTCCACTCTCACCCCTGCATCTCCAGTAAAGTCTTCCTTTTGCAGCTACCACTAGTAACTCTAGTTCATAGATCAAAGATGATTTAGCAAGACTCATTCACTTGGGTACCCCACCAGATTAAAAAATGTTAGGAATACCTTTTCATTTTAATATGCCTCCACAGAAATAAGTAGAGTCCTTGGAACGTAAACAAGCACCTCGTGAATGACCAGGTCAGACCAGTCACAACTGTAATTTGTGTATGATGCCCAACAAGACTACCTTGATCCTCTACCCCTAGCAATTCACAGTGAGGGAGAGTCATTGTCATTTGCTATCATGCCATATACATTTCCAAAATTCAGGTAACAGCCTACTTGGCCTCCATTACTCCTAATCTTTTTTGCCACATTTTTTATTAAAGTATAGTCAATTTACACTATTGTGCTGATTTCTGTGATACGGCATAGTGACCTAATCATATATATACATATATACACACACACACACATACACACACACACACACACACACACACACACACACATTCTTTTTCTCTTATTGTCTTCCATCATGGTCTATCCCAGGAGATTGGATATAGTTCCCTGTACTGGACAGCAGGATCTCTTTGCTTATCCATTCTAAATGCGATAGTTTGCATCTACCAACCCCAAATTCCCAGTCCATCCCACTCCCTCCTCCCTCCCCCTTGGCAACCACAAGTCTGTTCTCTGGGCATTACTCCGACTCTTTGTAAAAAGCACCTCACCCCCACCTTCAAGCTCAGCTTCACTGAGCCTCTAGAACGAACCCTATTTCTAGGTAGAGGAAGATCAAGAACCCCATGTGTGCTCTGGCCTGGCACATTAACATGGATCCAGCCTTTCTAAACATCTCATCCCCCCAAAATGTACAAACTCTTATCTGTGGGTAATAGCCTCATATTCAGCTTTTGCTTGGCTGTTTTCCAGTTAGACCACTAAGCCCCGATATTCCAAATTTTTATCTTTTAATCCTCTTGCCTTTGGGCTATAGTGCCTATAGGCCCTGGGTCTGCCAGCCAGTTTCAAGTCAGTTCTCCAGCTGCCACCCTTGACGGGCCTTCACTTCACACTGCATGCCTCCCTTAGTAACTCTGATTAAAGTATGTCCAAATCTCAGCTCTGGGGCGCCAGTGGAGGTGGGGTGGGGAGGTGTGGGGGTCGAGTGGGGGAATCACCGAACTCCCCCAGGTTCCTCCTACAGGCTAGATGTTTAACAGCAAGTCAGCTCGCATCTTCCAGACCTACCCTGACTTTAACCAATAGGTTTCAGCATTGGGATTTTCTTCATTCATCCTTAATGCCCACCTTTTTGCCCATCACTGAAACCAAAGGTGTCATGTTTCCTTGGGCCTTATACCTTCATTCTTTGGTCTTCCTGACTCGATATGTCTTGCTCCTGAAACCAAACTCTTCATGATTGGATCTCAATTTTCAGATGCTCTGGATCCTCCCTGCCCAAATCTCTATCTATTATAGAGTAATTAATTTCCCCCAAGTCATTTAGACAGTTCCAGCAACTCATGACCTCTTTCCTTTTAATCCCCCCCACCCCATTTAAACTCCAGTGAGAGACAATCAAGAACTCATGAATACATATATATTTATTTAATTCATAATATAGCATTTTTGGATGGGCTGGGATAGTTTAGAGGGATGAGGCTGTGCAATCCACAGATGCTCAGATTTCTGTCACTAGGAGAGACACTACTGGTCCAGAGTTCCCAGTACAAACAAGCCTGGGATAAAATATTTGATAAAAAAAGAGTCCAACGATATTCTAATAAATATTCTAGCCAACAACAACAACACAGTATATGTCTGAAGCTGGCAGACCAGACTGTAAAAGGCAGCTTCACCTGACCCGATGGCAGTCAACCTGGCCAACCTGTAATACACAGCCAAGTACAGCGCAATGGCTCTGAGGCTGCAATTGGCTTCAGGAATTGAAATAAGTGTGGGAGTGGTTCTCATCTGTCAGCCTTACATTCTCCATTCTGTAGAAGAAAGGGTATCAAATATTTGCAATTATCAAAAAGTCCATCCGTGGATCGTTCCATCCAGGTAGTCATATATAAATATGTAAACCATGGAAGCTTAGAAAATTCACCTAGTGTATCTTAGCTGAAAAGAACATAGATGTGATTTTGCTGCAATTTAAAATCCACTGCATCCAAAGTTACACAATGGAATTACATGATAAAAAGCATAGACAGATGCAGTTACTCTTACTTACAAGCAGCCAGAACTCCAATGTGGCATTTAAATTTCTTTCATATTCCCAAAACAAGTTTATTGTTGATTTTTTTGTGCTTTCTTTAATAAGACAATATAAAAAGTGGAAATAAGCATACATTACAGAGAGAAAGAATAATCTGCTAGCAGAAAGGATCGTAGGAGAACAAACTGAGGACAGCGACAATGAAAACTTATGGAGTCACCTTCCCTGAAGATGTTAAATACAGGTCCTGTTCCCTTTGTCAACTGGGCTTAGCTAGAGGTAGGTCAATGACTTCTTTTAAGGGACCTGGCACTGCCAGTATTCTATGAAAGTATTAAGTTTACTGGAGTAAGTATTTGAGACTCACCACACTCCCACCCAATACTGTGCCACCATGTTTTTTCTTGGAAAGCACTTTTCATGTATTTGGCTTGGAAACGTCATTGCTTACCCCAAACCCAGTTTAATTTCCTACTTTATTCAGTAGGCTTAGCTCTGAGTGATTTTTGGCTAAAACCACAACTGAAATCCACATTCAAAGAACAAAGTTTGAAAAGACCAAAAAGTTATTGAAAAGAATGGTGCCACATGCTCTAGACAATTCCCCAAGTCAACTTCCAAAGAGCTTTTGAGGAGGACAATACTCATTTATATGTATGAGTCCTGGGACATTTGCAAAATAATATCAATACAGCCCAAATGGGGAATTAGCCAAAGTTTTCTGCCCCAGAAACAACAAACACCAACATGGATATCAGAGTACAACAGGGAAACTTTGATTATTCGTTCGTTCATTCATACATTCATGCAATTAACATTAGCCAGGCAACTACTCTGTTCCACCCACTTTGCCAGGTGTTAAAAATACAGCAACAAAAACAAAAGACACAGCCCCTGCCCTCATGGTATTCACAGTCTAGTGAGGAAGAAGATTCTTATGTGTTAAACTTTTGTGTGCATCAGAATTACTTGGGGAGCTTGTTAAAAATATAAAATTCCACCTATGTGCCCAGACATTCTAATAGATCAAGGGTGAGGCCTAGGAATCAATTGTCTCAACAAACACCAAAAATGATTCTAAAATGTGGTCTGGGAAGTTCCCGTCATGGCACGGTGGTTAATGAGTCCGACTAGGAACCATGAGGTTGCAGGTTCGATCCCTGGCCTCGCTCAGTGGGTTAAGGATCCAGCATTGCCATGAGCTGTGGTGTAGGTCGCAGACACGGCTAGGATCTGGGGTTGCTGTGGCTGTGGTGTAGGCCGGCAGCTGCAGCTCTGATTTGACCCCTAGCCTGGGAACCTTCATATGCCTCGGGTTCGGCCCTAAAAAGACAAAAAGCCAAAAAAAAAAAAAAAAAAAAAAGGTGGTCTGAGGACCACACTTTGAAAAACACTGCTGTGCAAAGTGATCATTGCTGAGAGGGGGGCAAGCTCAGGGTGCTACAGACGCTCCAAAGAGAACATAAGCCAGTCTAGGGCTTCAGAAGTTAATCTAGTAGGGCAGGGCAGAGGTGGGGAAAAGCAGTCCAGCCTGGAGTCAAAAGCAGGGTGGGGAAATTGCAGCCTCATCTCGGGGTGCTAAAATCTAAAAAGGCACAAAAAATGGACAGCACGGGAGACCCAAGGCCAACCAACATAAGGAAAATTGGATTGGGTGGAGGTGGAGGATTCTGCACTTAATTGCATTTTCACACTATTCCCTTAATTTAGGAATAATTCCTGTTAACTCTGGGCATCAAAATTGTTAACAGTATCTCTCTTCCAGGACCAGAGAACAACTTGTACAGTCAAGCTTGATTAGAGTCATCAGTGTGAGGGGGAAAGTGTTAAAAGATAAAGCTGGGAAAGCAAATAGGGACTTAAAGAGCCAAACCCTAAGTAATTGGGACTTTCTACTGAATGCTACGGGAGCCAGCGAAGGGTTTTATGAAGAGCTTAAAAGCATCTGTTTTGTTTAGGAGTTTGGGGATAGGCCCTGAAGGAAAGACTTAGGAGTAACTGAGAAATGAAATACACACATTTTAAAGCACTGCTATACGGTATTGGAGCTGGGGCTGAGCAGAGGAGATTAATATTTGTTGCATACTTAACTCAAGGCCATGCTTACAAGTTAAGGATGCCACACTGATGCCATACTTAAACTAAATGCCAGGTGCTGTGCTAAGCAGTTTATGTGTGCTATCTTTTGGAATCTTCGCAACAGCCTTGTGAGGTAGGTATTATAGTACAGAAGAGGAAACAGGGGCTCAGAGAAGTGAAGTGAAACTTGCCCCAGGTCACACAGCTAGGCAGTGGCAGAGGAAATAGATGATTTTAGTCCCAAGGTTCTGAGGAGATGTCCATCACCGCAAGCTGTTTTCCAGCAGTGGCGAATCTTACCAAGGTTGCTCATTTCCTGATTAGCAGTTAAGCACATATGGTTTTTAAAGCCAAAAATCTGACTCTGCCACAGGATAGGTAAGTTGGAAGCTGCCATCTGTATCTACAATCAGTCTTGCTTCTCGTGTTAGGCGTACAAGCAATGCAAAACTGTTCCTTAGGGGATGTATAGATGTCCTCTCCTACAGAAGAGTAAGCTAGTTGACAGCAGGGACTGAGGATTGTCAACATGGCAGCTGCCGTGTGGTACCTGGCATCTAGCAGTTTGTTGAATGAATTAATGAATGAACGTCCACCATGGTGGTGGAAAGGAAGAGGGGGAGATGTTCTGACAATGTTTCAAGGCTCCGATGGGGGGGGGGGGGCTTGTTACAACTTCCACATTGTAACGAGAATAGTATTTTCACAAATCCCAAGAAGTAGACTCCTTGAAGCAGATTGAGCTCCTGAGAGGAGAAAGCTCTGGGGCCGACAGTCCTAATCCCAGCACTGGAACTGACAAAAGCATAGACTATAAAGCTTGATTCCCTTCGAGGACAGCGATAAGGACTGGGATGAAGGTTACATCTGCATTTGCCATGAAGGGCTGGCTAAGCAAATGAATAGTGTAAACAAGATCACGGAGAGGAATGAGTATTGGACCTGTTTAAGAAAACAAACTATTCTCAGGCATTCGTAAGCACTTCAGAAGTGTTTTATCTGAAAATATAAGTATATTTATATGCAAATAGTTGTTGCACTTACAACGCTCCATTCTTACTGATTAAGTAAATAAAGCAGGCTCCTAGAGAACCTCCATTACGCAAATCCTTTTTTTTTTCAGCCTAATTCTAGTAACTGTATGTACTTGAGAGTAATACAACTGTATTTCTGTGAAATATTCTCTGATGGAATTCTTAAGAATTCAGACAAGCCTGCTCCATTAGGTAGCATCAATGAAACTGTGCTACATATAACATGTCTACCTGAATCAATTTTCTATCCAGCGGTAGCATCTCTTGTGCAATTTTGTCTCCCAGTCTCTCCGAATCCAACCTAGAGCCCTTCCCGCCATCTGTGTCATTACCGCATCTGCATGAGTGTGTGACAGGAGGGAGGGAGGAAGGCATGAATGGAAGGAGGGAAGAAACGTGGACTAACTTTGATGTTCCCTTTAGGGGACAATAATGGATGGTATAATTTATTTTCCCTTCCAGTATATTTCTCACTCAAATGAGTAAATTAAAAGTTTATTATGTATATATAATTATAAAATGAATATATAATATATATTATTTATTCATTTTATATATATATTATATATACACATACATGTTTTCTTTATAATAAATCCTTGATTGTGGGTTTTTATAAAAAGCTACACATAATATGGGGTCATTTGACGCTTCAAAATTCTACTTGGCGCAAGTGGCCAGGACTAAAAAGGCTGACACACCCCCCGCTTTCCCACTGGCTAGCCCCTTGTTCAGAGCATCTTTCTACATTATTTCCCTCAAACTACCCTAATTCCTTCCACTAGCAGTTACGCTCCTAAATCATTGGGAATTTTTAATTCTCCAATGACAAGAGAAGCATTCTCCACATTTCTTCTCCAATGGCTTGAACCCAGACTCCTCAGATAATTCATTCTGAGAAACTCAGTACATGAATTCAAATACAAGCTTGAATGCACAAAAATTAAATCTATAATATCTAGTTATTTTGGAGGCTTCAAATGAACTTTATTTTTGTCTCCGGTATATTATTTGACACTAACTGAGGTTTAGGAGGGGAAGAACTGCTGAACTGGAGAGCCAGTGAATTATATGCTCTCTTGAAACTTAATGGCAAGCTTTCATCCCAGAAACATAAGGGGATTCTTGAGGCCTGCAGTTGCATTCCTGCCGCTCGGGGTAATCAATAAAATCTGGGGCAGGCAAGCCAGACAGGATCATTAGGGATTTGTTCCAGATTGTGAATGTTGGACAAACTGGAAGAATGAAGGTCACATCGAAAGTATGAAGATGGAGAGAGTTAGCTGGGTCATAGAAAGACAGCATGTTGTTGTCATAATCCAGAAGGACACCCAGACGCTTCAACTGCGGGTGCACGTCCACCAGCATTTCCTTATTGTTATGTCTCACGACGAAGTTACTATTGCATCGAGAGAACACCCACGAGGAGGCGTTCTTGCCAATCCATTCATTCTTGGGAGCTGATTTGTAGGCAATGCCAATTGCATACCTGTGAGACAGGGGAAAAAAGAAAGGAATAAACATGTATTGATGATCTGAGTTGTGCTAGACACCACACATCTAAGAAAGAGAGTACATGTTTCTTCCTTAAAGAGTCTACATTTAGATCCATAATACGGATAGCGCCAGAGCTTTAAAAAAAAAAAAGTTAGCAATTAGAGTGTCGTAATTTTCAAGTCCTAGCTCAGTATATTTTCCAAGATTTTATTTTTAAAAAGTTGGCAAGTGTTTCTAGGAGTGGTTTCCAACACATACCTTTTAACCCTGACATCCTGGTATTATGTTTTGCTATAGAACTGAATTGCCAAAGACCCCGACAACAGGGGAGAGAAAAGAAAAGTGGGATCGACTCACCATGTGGAGGAACCCATGACCACCTCCCAGTAGTGGCAGCCACTGTCAATGAATATATTTCCTGCTGCCCCATAGCACCCTGTGCCACTAAACCTCTCTGGGGTGTGGCTCTTCTTCAGAGAGCTTTCATCTTTCTCCATCTGCAATCCATCATTGGAGATCTTCAACTTCTTGTGGGTCATTTTGGGATCCAGTTTAAAGGGTTGGCCTGAAGAAAGCAGAAAGAAGATAAATGCATGAGGGAAATTCCAGTCGTGGCTCAGCAGTAACGAACCCGACTAGTATCCATGAGGATGTGGGTTCAATCCCTGGTCTCGCTCAGTGGGTTAAGGATCCAGGGTTGCGGTGAGCTGTGGTGTAGGTCAAAGACGTGGTTTGGATCTGGCGTTGCTGTGGCTGTTGGGTCGGCCGACGCGACAGCTCTGATTTGACCCCTAGCCTGGGAATGTCCATATGCTTCAGATGTGGCCTAAAAAGACAAAAGAAAGAAAGAAAGATGCACGGGGAAGTAGTTAAGAATTCTATCTTTGTCCTCCAGAACCATCGCTACCAGAGGAGCCTTGATATGATGATCATTCTTGAGTCAGTGAAAGTCAACCGGTGTTTGGATTATATTAAGGAGACAAGGCAGAAGCTACTGTTTTCAATAAAATAAAAATAAGCTGCCCTCCCCTTCAGAGACTATCGAATTAAAAGAGGGCTCTCAGGGTCTCATGTTCTCAAATCAGTTTTGTACTTTGCTTTATTTCAGTGGGTAGTTTGGGAGGAGCAGATTTTAGGGGAAGGAGATTTGAGGTGAGCAAGCGAGGGAACAGATGAGATCACTGCTGCTTGGTGGCAGAATAGGAAAAACCCTGAGAATAACTCAACCACGGGATAATTTTTTTTTTTGCTCTCTAACTACTGGTATGTAAGTAACATATAATTAGGTAACTTTGTTAGAATGACTGTTGCATCATCAATAATTAAAGAAAATATTTGCTGTGTAGGATCATTCATAGCAAAGAATTCCTTATAGCCATATAACACAACCAGGGAGTTACTAAGAGCCAACAGCTGGGTATGGCAAGAGCTGTATTACACAAACATTTCAGAGGAACATGGTCCTGCCAGCCTAGTGGTTAAGGATCTGGCGTCATCACTGCTATGGCTCGGGTCACTGCTGTGGGACAGGTTTTTTTTAAAATGTTTTATTATAGTTGATTTGCAATGTTCTCTCAACTTCTGCTGTACAGCAAAGTGACCCAGTCATACGTATATGTATATTCTTTTTCTCACATTACCCTCCATCATGTTCCATCACAAGTGACTAGATATAGTTCCCTGTGCTATACAGCAGGATCTCATTGCTTAGACACTCTAAATGCAATAGTTTGCATCTACTAACCCCGAACTCCCAGTCCACCCACTCTCCCCTGCCTTGGCAACCACAAGTTTGTTCTCCATGTCCATGAGTTTGTTTCTTCTCTGCAGATGGGTTCATTTGTGCCATATATTAGATTCTAGATATGTGATATCGTATAGTATTTGTCTTTCTCTTTCTGACTTACTTCACTTAGCGTGAGAATCTCTAGTTCCATCCATTTTGCTGCAAATGACATTTGGTTGTTCTTTTTCATGGCTGAGTAGTATTCCATTGTGTGTGGCGCAGGTTTGATCCCTGGCCCAGGAAGTTCCACATGCCCTAGGCATGGCCAAAACAAACAAACAAAAAACCACATCTGACAGATACCACTGGTGAATATCATACCCACCCCTTACTTTTTGTCTCTTACCCACCTTCACTATAGAGGCTAGCAAAGCTAACTATTCAAGCTCTTAGCCTCCCTTGCTGCTAGAGGTGACTAAAAAGATCAAAGCAGAAGTCAGATAGGGTAAGGGAAACTTCTGGGAAAGTGCCTGCTTTCCTGATAAAAAGGGATAGCCATCACGTGTACAAACCGTTTGCCCCAATCTTTCCATCTTGAAAGGAAATGTGACATCTAGAGGTGGCAGTGGCCACTGGTGACCAGGTGGCAATGAGCCAGGACACAAAGGGAGAAGAAGCCTGGGTCTTTTATGACATCACACAGCTGCTGCCCCCACCCTGAACTGCCTACCTTCAAACTTCTTGCTATGTGAGAGAGAGTGGAAAAAATACTCCTTGTTTAAGCTGCTAACAAATATTATTTGTTAAGCTACATTAGTTGGATTTTTCTGTCACTTTCAGCTGAAAACATTCCAAACAGGTATGGCTCCTCTGTAGTTGGATTTTACCAGATTAACACAAACAGTACTTTTAGTCTGTTGTCCCCCCAGCATCAAGGTGGAGTCCAGAGAAAAATTCTTCACCAACATCCTTCCAAGCCACCAGCTATTATATATAGACCTAAATCCCTTGTCCAAAGCCCAAACACCAAAAGTAAAGCTCCTCTCTCTACCCAGTGCCTCTGCCCTCTCACACTGCCCTGGGGGACAGTGTCAGGCTAAGTGTACTTGCTGGCATGGAGGGCAAAACTGACCTCTCTCTCTTTTTTTTTTTTGTTTTTTTTTTGTCTTTATAGGGCCACACCCGCGGCATATGGAGGTTCCCAGGCCAGAGGTCTAATCGGAAATGTAGCTGCTGGCCTACACCACAGCCACAGCCACAGCCACGCCAGATTCGAGCCACATCTGCGACCTACACCACAGCTCATGGCAATGCTGGATCCTTAACCCACTGAGCAAGGCCAGGGATCGAACCTGCCACCTCATGGTTCCCAGTCAGATTTGTTTCCGCTGCGCCACTCCCTGACCTCTCCTTTTGTTTGCCTGTGTTACAGTTGCTCTGGTGGCACAGGGAAGTTCCCGGGCCAGGGACTGAATCCACACCACGGCTGCAAACTACACCGCAGCTGTGGCCACATCGGATCCTTTAACCTGCTGCACCAGGCCAGGGATGGAACCCACACCTCCACAGCGACCCAAGCCACTGCAGCTGGATCCTTAACCCACTGCGCCACAGCAGGAACTCCTGAGCTCTCCTTTTGGAATGGGCCCAACGTACTGTTTGTTTTGAGTCGGGTAGGTTCACTGTTCCGGCTGCCCGCTTGGTTTATGGCTTTAACAATGAAGATGTAGCGTGTCCCGCTCTGCAGCCCGTGAACTGTGTAATGGTTCTGTTTGATGTTGGGTACAATCATCCAGCTATCCACGGAGTTGTACAGGCCTGTAATGTGGGCAAAAACAAGGCTGTTAAGGTAATAGCGAGAGGATAAGAAAGCACACTGAGAATTCATCCTAAGTCCCCCTGAAAGTAAACTTCATTTTGTTTTCTTTCCAGTCCTGGAAGACATAGGGAGATGAACCTCCTCTGCTTCTTTTCTCCCTTGGATCTAAGTTTATGTCAGGCTCCTTGCTTCTGGTAATTGACAGTAACCACTAGTGAAAGTTAGCTTACTCCAATTTACTGCCAAATCATATAGAAAAACGTCTATACAAAAATCACAGAATCATCTTTTTTTTTTTTTTTTTTGCCTTTTCTAGGTCCGCACCTGCAGCATTTGGAGGTTCCCAGGCTAGGGGTCGAATCGGAGCTGTAATCACGGGCCTACGCCAGAGCCACAGCAACGCGGGATCCGAGCCGCATCTGCAACCTACACCACAGCTTACGGCAACACCGGATCCTTAACCCGCTGTGCGAGGCCAAGGATAGAACCCGCAACCTCATGGTTCCTAGTCAGATTTGTTAACCACTGCGCCACGACAGGAACTCCCAGAATCATCTCTTCTATGGAGTCTCTAGCTCTTTAACCCAAAGGTCCCGTCTTCTGAGATCTGAGTTTGACCTTGAAGGGGTGGGTTCCATGCAGAGCACAGTAACATGGAATCTCAGAGCCAAAAGGACACCTAGTCACCACATTTCCTTCATTTTACAAAAGGAACCTAAGATGGAGAGAAGAAAAGTGATTTTCCCAAGGCCTCAGACAGCTGGGGATGGTGTGAGTGGAACCCTGGTTTCTTTAATACTAGTCCAGTGTTGTCTCCACTACATTACAATTCATGGAGCAAGCAACAGTACTCCTTGGTCTCTGAAAGGTAGTGTAGCCTTCAGGCTCATGATTCAACACTCCCACACCATCCTCACCCTTATTTCCAAAACTAGCTGGGCTCCAAGGTGTCACAGGGAAGTCCAGGAGATAATATAACAATCAATAGGAAATATAATCTCTTTACTTGACACTACTCAGTTTTACTCCTTCCTGGTTCTGATTCTAATATTCTTTTGAGGTTGGGTGGTCCAAGAACACATTGTTGTCTGGAACCTTCTTCCCTCTCAAGTAGGGGAGAAAGAGATCTAGGTTTCTGCTTTTGAAACTCTTTAGACCATAAACATTGACTTAAACAGAGAAAAATGTACATAATTAAAAACATGTATTTGGCTAATTTTTAGTAAAAGCAGGATCAACATTCTAGTCTGCAAATTATCTAGACTTCTCTCTTATGTTACCTGCTTTTTAGTCAGGTTACCAATTTTTAACCATAATTCTACCAGAGTATGGAAAAGAAAGGGCAGGGGGAAGATGAGTGGTGAATTGAGTCATTTCTATGCAGCTTTAGCAAAAGGTTTAGTGAGGTTGAAAGTTGGAAATAATAATAAGGGATTTGAAAGAGATATGATCAGGAAGGTTTTATAATTAACTTGGGGGGAAGTAGGAAAAGTAAATTAAAAGTAGGAAAAGAAGCATAATGGAGTGCTATAGAAAGAGGAAAAATTGGTGATGTTTAGTGACTCTCATGGAAAGACCATAAGGATTAAGGGCCAGGAACAATGTCTGAGAGCTTGGTTGCCTATTTACCAATGCAAAGTATGAATCATAAACTGCATATTAAATTTGAATACAAAGGGGGAAATATATGATCTCCCAGGTATACTTCTAACAATACAAAACAATCAAAAAACCCCAAAAGACAAAAGAAACTTCAAAGTGAAGTACTATGCACCTATGAAAAAGGAAGAAAATCTCTATGAACTGATATGGGATGATTTCCAAGATATACTGTTAATTTAAAAAATAAAATCGCAAAAGAGTATATGTAGTATGCTACCTTTTTTGCAAGAAAAAAGGGCAAAATACAACATATATTTGCTTAGACTTATGAAACAACAGTAACTACAGGAAACTAGAAAGTAATCGATTTGGTTAACTACATGGGATTTGGGGTGGGGGAAGAGAATTAAAAGGATACAGGAGAGAATGACACTTCTCTGAGCATACCTTTTTTGTAGAGTTTTCCTTTTTGGAAACATACTGTTGTTTTACAAATTCAAAAAAATTAAATGAAATCAATATGAATGGAAAGAATGGGGTCTAAAACTAAAGGCAAATGGAGACAAATGAAGCCACTTGCATTTTAAGTATAAAAAAACCACAGCAAAGGGATGGGGGCAAGAGAAGAATTGCAAACCAATCCCCAACGATTGTTTGTTTTTGTAGTGCTATGGGCAACGGCATTCTGAAACAATTTCAAATATACTATGCGATGGAGCAAATGAGCATCTGTGTTGGTGTTGTTGGGAGCCAGGGTTCTCATTGCGGAAGTAGGAACATACAACTATGAAATGGGGGATGGCAAGGAGGAACCTGTGGGGATGGACTGGAATTGGAAGTATTGACATGAACTCATGATTTCTAAAATATGTGTATGTATGTGGACACATATGCACACATGTTAAGTGTGTGTATATTATATGTGTGTATGTATATGTGTGTGGGGTGTTGAGTGTGTATTTCTAGTACCCAGGTCTTGGATTCTAATACATTTTCCCATTCAAAGGGACCAGGGTGCAGTACTCTTGTGGCTCAGCAGGTTAAGGATCTGGTGTTGTCACCACAGCAGCTCGGGTCACTGCTATGGCATGGGTTCAACCCCTGGCCTAACAACTTCCACCTGTCACGAGCACAGCCCCCCAAAATTAAAAGGGACCAGGGTTTTTCAGAAAAATGGCTGATTTCAAGGCTAGGGCAGGATATGATCAAAAAGAATCTAGAACCTTTTGCTGTGCTGGAAAGTAAGGAAGTGCTTAAGAAAATGTTAGAATATAAGGATCCAGGAGTCATCTTAAAAGGCTCCCACTGGCTGAATCTGGGCAATCTGAGCACCAAAATAAGTAAGGGCAGTAAAGAATTATAAACCACTGAATGAAGAGAATCCGTGAGTCCATACTAAGAAATAGAAAAATGAACAAATGAAGGGTGAGATTTTGCTTACAGTAGAATGTGGAGTAGTAACGTGTAAATGTGGGTGGGAAGGCTCAGTTGGAAAATGATCATTTTGCCATCATCAGAGTAAAGGCTGGACCAGGTAAGAATTATTGATAGATGCTAAAAGAGGAGTGGGAGTGAGATGGATTCGATGAGGAAGGGAGGATATTTTCGCAGTCTTAAAGCATCACTGCACAGTTGTTTATGAGTTGCAAAAGGAAAAAAAGTAACTATGCAGAGAGGAAATTAGGCAACACCTTTGATCAGGCTATCAAAATTAGCATCGTTGGTGAAGGGCAAGTGGACACTGTGTCTCCAAATGTGATGTCCTAAGGAAAACACATCTCTTATGTGATACTCCAGCCGCGAACGCCTAATCTGGATATAATCGTGAGGAAACATCAGATAAACCCAAAATAAGGAGCAGGACAATAAATAAATTAAAAGGCACCTTTAAAAATATCGATGTCATTAATACATTGCTATTAGTGTATTAAAGACAAAGAAAAGCTGAGAAAATGTTGCAGATTAAAGGAGGCTAGAAATATGACAGTTAAATCTAATGCCTGCTCTTAGGCTCTACAGGACAATATTGGGTCCTTTATATGTTCTAAAATATATTATTGGGTCACCTGTCAAGATTGGAATGTGAACAGTGAATTAATGAATAGTTGTGCGTCAACATCTAACCTCTCTTAAAGTTGATAAGTGTACTGCAGATACATAAGAGAATTTCCTTATTCTTAGGAAACACACACTGAGGAACTTAGGAGTGAAAGGTCATGATGTATGCAATTTACACTCAAATGCTTCATAAAAAATAGAGAGAAACAAAGCATGTTAGCAAATGACTCAGGAAAAGGGGAAAATATTAACAAAGGGTGAATCTGGGTAAAAAGTCTCTGGGCGTTCTTTGTGCTAGTCTTGCAACTTTTCTGTAATTTTGAAATCATTTCTAAATTTTAAAAAGGTGCATATAGGATCCTCTGGGTATTACTGCCACTTGATGAGATGGGATTTATCATTGAATTATGGTAATGAACATCCAGAAGAAGAGAAAATGTGGGAAAACCTCATGAGAAAGTTCAAAAGGGAAAGACCAAAACAATATGGAAATCCGTGAACCTGAGTGTATTTGCATATGGTGAGCATTTGCATGAGAAATGAAAAGGAGGGGAAATGGAAGTTACATCTTCGTGGCAGCATGTTACAGACTGCCTGGCCAGACAGAGGTTAGAGCCACTTGCTTTCATGATGCAAAATGCAGGACTGAAACAGAGGAAAGATACATAGTAATGGGGAAGAAGATCATCCAAGCATCGGTTGGAATTCTCCTTCAGCTATCAGCATCAGCTGAAATATTATTGGCTTGTGACCATTTCAGATCTTCCCTAAGGTGGGCAGAAAGTTTAAAATAAAGGAGGAAAGTTGAAAAAAAAAATAAGGGGAACTACGTCCCCAGACAAAATTCTAACCAAGGAGGAAGAAATTTCTGGTTAAAGAAAATGTGGAGTTTGACTATTTTAAGATTCTTCATATAAGTAGTATCATATAGTATTTGTCCTTCTGTGTCCAGCTTATTTCACTTGGCATAATGTCATCCAGGTTCATCCATGGTATTGCATGTGGCAGGATTTCCTTCTTTTTAAAGGCTTAATAATATTCCATTTATATATACACCACATTTTCTTCATCCATTCTTTTTTTTTTCTTTTTATGGCTTGAACCTGTGGCCTATGAAGTTCCTGGGCTAGGGGTTGAATCAGAGCTGCAGCTGCCGCAGCGATGCCAGATCCAAGCCACATCTACAAACTACACTGCAGCTTGCAGCAACACCAGATCCGTAACTCACTGAATGAAGCCCAGGATCAAACCCACATCATCACAGAGACAATGTTGGGTACTTAACCCACTGAGCCACAAGAGGAACTCCTCCATTCATTTTTTTTTTGTCTTTTGTCTTTTTAGGGCAACACCCGCAGTATATGGAGGTTCCCAGGCCAGGGGTCGAATCGAAGCTGTAGCTGCCGGCCTTCCCCACAGCCACAGCAACGTGGGATCTGAGCCAGGTCTGCAACCTACACCACAGCTCACGGCAACACCAGACCCTTAACCCACTAAGCAAGGCCAGGGATCGAACCTGGCCAGTGTCCTCATGGATACTAGTCAGGTTCATTAACCACTACGCCATGATGAGAACTCCCATTCATTTGTTGATGGACAATTTTTTGTATATCAATTATACTTCAATAAAGTGGTTTTTGAAGAAGAGAAAATGTGGGACAACCTCAAGGGAAAGTAGCCCTCAGAACCAGGGTTCAGGCAACAGTGGCAGGCCAGACCAGCATGGAGGACTGGAATCTTCATGAATGTTTATTCCAAGTAAAATTGTTCCAACTTTTTTGCCCATCACCACCCCAAATTTTGCTTCAGGGCTCTGCCCTTGTCCCTATCCTATTCCACTTTCCTATCAATGATCAGAGGAAGAAGATATGAAAGACAGGCTTGGTGCCAGGGGTGTGTGGGGGGGGAGTAAATATATTGAAAGGCAGAATCTAGATACACAAGGATTTGGACAGGCTCGAATGAGGAGTCAGAACTAACCAGATAAAATGCCACTGGGAATAAACTCAAAGGGTTGTACTTCAGTTTAGACGCTCAGTCGTATAGGATTCAGATGTGGAATACCTGCAGATTTCAGCTGACTATACGCTCAGGCAACACAATAGTCAACGTGGCTGCTGGAAGAAAAAGGTATGGGGCGAGGGAACATCAGCTAATGCACAGGAGCAATAATTCAGCTCTCCTCTGCGGTGGGCAGACCCCTTTCAAAGTCCTGTTATCACTTTTTTGACAGCACATTTTATAAAGCCCTTTGACAAACAGGAGTGTGTCCCAGAAAAGGATACCACAGTGGTTAAAGGGTCTGAAACCATGGCACATGAGGATGCTTAGCCTGGAAAAGAGAAAATTTTGAAGGGAAAAGAGAAAATTTTGAAGGGACGTGAGAGCTACCTAAAATTATCTGAAGAATTGTCATGTTGCTAGCGAGGCACAAAAGGGAAGCTGTGGGTTCATTCACTAAGCTTGGAGTCTTGACAGGCTTGGGTTCAAATCACGACCCCATCAGTTTGTCGCTCTGTGACTTTGGGCAATTCATGTAACTTGAGCTTCAGTTTCTTCTATATAAAATGGAATTAATATCGTCCATTTCATAGGGCTAAGTAAGAAGTCAAGAGGACCAAATTAGATAACGGAGTATTTGTAAATGGAAAAGGATACTACATATATAAGCTATCATTGTTATTATTCTTCACTAGGAGGAAGGGTTAGGCTTATCATAAGGAAGAACTGACAATCGTTTATAGCTGCACAACAACTGAATGGGCTGTTTTGCTGGAACTCGGCTACAGTTCAGTTGGAGCAGAAACAGGTCAAGCACCTACAAGATATCTCGTAGAAAGGAAGAGGATTTGAGGAGATGAATTCTGAGGTCCCTTCCAATTCTAAGATGCTATGATCTTATCACTATGAAGAATTATCCTTTAAGTTTTTCTCTACAAAGGACTATATGGCCTTGAAAATCGAGGTGACAGCTGACAGCCTTTTGATCTCTGTCACTTCTTGGACTTATTCTCAACCCCAGGAGACCACCTTTCTCCCCCACATCAGGAAAGAGAAGCCGTTACTGGCTTTAAAACTTTCCAGAGCAGGAGAGACAAGTGCAAACAAGCATATTGGGGAGGCCTTAGTGGTTTGTGACTTTACAACCTGAAGAAACACCCAGCAACACAGCTACCAGGGCCAAGTGGCTTAGGTTGGAGCTGCACGAGGCAAGTGTTTTTTAGAGTTTGACCCTAAATGTCCTCTGACCTCCCCACCCCAATATGTGGCCCTAAATTGTCACAAAACGGGAACAGGAAACCTATCAATCAGGAGGGTTTTGTTGGAAACGCTCCTCTTATGCGGGTCTGTAAGGTCAGACACAGAAGCACAAACACAAGGTGAAGAGAAAAATACTAATTTGCAATTATGCAGATGCAGAACTCAGGGCGTGAATCAGTTCTAGTCTTGCATCCAGCTTTAATTCTGCGTTCATGTCCATTTTCCCCAGCACACTGAGCAGACCCTGAGGTTGGAGTTAAGGTCCCACTCTGCCTCGCCTTACTCCAGTTCATCAGAAGATGAAAGCATAACATGTGACCTGAACGACTGCTTTAGGGACATCTTTCATTTGGTGGCTCACTGATGCGTTTTTACTTTCAGTGTGATTCTTGGAGGATATGGCGAAGGGTCAGAGGGAAAAGTGACAGAGGCAGGAGGCTTGTCACTTGTTCATTGATCCAAATAGGTATGGTCAAGGAAGTGGTAGTCTTTGCATGTCATGTATCTTTCCATGATAATGAAGTGGGAAAGAATCAAGGCGAGAGATGTTCACACACATAGAATCAGCAATGATGGTGGCTCAGCTTCTCAGGAGCGAATTCTGAGCCGTGTTCTGATTTAGGAGAGTGGAGTGACATGGATCAACTAAGGAAAGGCTAAGAATTACATAAACAAATGGGAGTGGCCCCAGTGACTACCCAGCAAGGAAGTACGCAACTTGCTTGTCACCCATCAGTAAGGGCTTTGCAATACCCTGAGGGGGAGCTTGCACTGTCTATCAAACACTAGACTAAACAACCTAACATGTCTTACAAACACTTGCCTCGTGGAGCCCCGGCCAATCTTGAGCAGCTTACTGCTTCCTTACATTTCCTTATCTCTGGCCACAGGCCCCAACTACACCATGACTTACTGATGAAGTTAGCCTGGCCAGTGAATATGGTGTACTGAAGCTCATAGGAGCTGATGCTGAACTCATCATCCGAGATCCAGTGGACTGTAATGGTGTCATGGGAGGCAGTACAGAGTTCCTCTCGGATAGATGGTGGGTTTGGGGCTGTAAGGAAAGGTGGAAAAGAAGGTCAGGAAAGCATGCGCTCTGTCCTGGAATTTTACAATCATTACTTTCATGGCCCAACCCAACGTCTCGTGGAAAGGAGGTTTTCTTCATCAGAGGCTTTAGACTGCATGTACCATGCAACCTGAAGCCAAGTGCTGAGACCTCAAGTTCCCCCAAACTACTTTTGCTTTGATGATAAAGGTATTCAGGCAAAAGATCTAAGCCTAAGCCCTGGAGATGATTGCTCATCAATGTTTTTGCCCATTATCTACACTGCCTACGCAAACTCATAGATATGAGAGCAAAGTAAGTGGTCACGTGGTTTCCTTATTACACGACCTTCAACCTACTTGTTTTTCTTTGGGTTTTTTTTTTGTTATTTTTTTTTAATTTTTTTTTTTTTGTCTTTTCTAGGGCTGCACCTGAGGCATATGGAGGGTCCCAGGCTAGGGGTCAAATCAGAGCTGTAGCCGCCAGCCTACACCAGAGCCACAGCAATGTGGGATCTGAGCCGCATCTTTGACCTACACCACAGCTCACGGCAACGCCGGATCGTTAACCCACTGAGCAAGGGCAGGGATCGAACCCGCAACCTCGTGGTTCTTAGTCGGATGTGTTAACCACTGAGCCACGACAAGAACTCCTGTTTTTTTGTGTTTTTGGTTTTTTTTAATCGTGTATATATTTTTATTAGCAACTGTCACTACAATTTCTAGGGAACTCCTGTTTTTATTTCAAAATAAGTTTTATTATATACTTTGGGCAGTATTAATATGGGTGAATTGTGCAAATTAACATGAGTTCCCCCATCTGTAAAATGGGGGTGATAATTACTTCATAGATTCATTGTAAGGATCATGATATAAAATTACTATACAGTGTCTGGCATAAAGTAGAAGTTATCATGTGTGTATATTTTTCTCACGAAATGATCATTCAACAATCGTGAAGGTCACCAGTGTTTTGTTTTAACAGATTGGTTGCCTTCTTCATTTTCTAAAATTTTCTGTCAGATTTTTTTCTTTTTACATTTTTATTCCTAACCTGCTAATTCCTAAATTTCCTTAAAACCATTTGGATGGCACCTGTACCCATGTGAGACACTCTCTAATATTCTTCCATTACCAGTAAGTTTTACCCTGTAACAAGTGACATTACATTACTGATGGGCTCATAAGGAGAAAACCATCAGCAACTTCTTGTTTTTCACCTTTTTTTGTTTTGTTTTGTTTTTCACTTTTAAGTAGGGATGGTATGTATACCCATTCTGTCCTCAGAAATATCTGACAAACTACCTTCCTTTTCTGGTACATGAACTAAAATATATTCTATCTAAAAATATACATGTTACTGTTTAAAGGTTATAAAAGCATTTTCTTTATCAAAATTTTCCTTTTCAGATTATTTTAAAGTAAAAGCAAACCAAAAGAAACGTAGTAAAACCAGAAGGAAAGCACAATTTTTTCACACCTGTTAAATAATCTAGCCCCTCCAGCAGTTTCTTTTCTCTGGAAAAATCTAAAGCAAAGTTTTCAAAGGCATCATTAAAATTGATGTCTGGAATCAGAACTTGAGAAGATGCAGTTGCCATAGCGACCCTGGAAGAGAGAAAAGTACATCAATATACATCAAAATGGGTTTGCAACCTTTATCCAGTGTTTGAATTCTGGTTTAACAAGGTGAAAATAAGTGACTGGTAGGGTTTGATTCATTAAGGGGAAAATATCATATCTGTGCTTTTCCATTGGAAACCACTTAAATTTTAATCATCAGGAACCAATTAAGGGTTATACCATATTTATTCACATATGTTCACCCCTCAAACACACTCCCCCATTCAGTCTTAATTTGGAGAAGTAAATACAGGATTTTTTCCCCTCTGCATCATTTTTCCATCTGGCAGGCAGCATCAAAACTAGACCTTCGAAGGCTTGGTAAGAGCAGTTTGAGAGAATTTTTTCTCCCCCTCTTTTTTTTCTTTTTTAAATGCTAATCATCCAGCCAGCACTGGAGCTTGGTTAAAACCTTCCCCTAAATACTATACTTTGATCTTTCATAACACTGACATTTAATTTTATTATTCTCTAATTGTATAATGCTAGGTTAGTCTTATTATCTCCCCAACTAATTCGAAGTGTCTCAAAAGCAGGATCCATAATTTTGTACCTCTTATAATCTTCCATGGTCCCTGACACAGCATTGGACACATAGAGAATAAATAATTGTTGAATGACTAACTGAATAACTAACAACAACACGAATGCTAACCTTTATTGAGCATTTAGCATATATAAGACATCATGCGCGCCCTTTGCATACATTATTTAAGTTACTCTCTACCAGAATCCTGTGTAGCAACTGTTATTTCCATTTTGTAAATGAGACACAGAAAGGTTAAGTAACTTGCTCAAGGTCGCACAAGGGTCAGAAAAAAAGAAATAGAGCTGAACCCATGTTCATTGGATCCTAAACTCTATACCCCTGACCATTTATACAGTGACTTTATTTTTCGAAAAGGTATATTTTTACGTACTTTAGCAATTCTAAACCACTGTGTTCTACATCAGAATTATCTCTGAGCTTTGATCAAAACATACATGTCTAGGCCCTGTGCCAGGCTTGAATTGGAGCCAATGAAGATCCTTGCGCAAGCAAATAACAGAAAGGAAAGAAACATTAACTGGGCAATAATATGCATGCTGGAGAAGAGGGAGGAGGCACTGAATGCAGGAAGAACAGAGAGGAAACTTGTATGTGAACTAGTTGTAAGGGGATGAGGAGTTAAATACATATCCCCTGCTACACATCTACCAACAGTAGCTTTGGGCCGTTTCTGAAAACAGAGATGTTTTAAGAATTAATTTTAGTATTTCTGTAGTATCCGTTGTGACTTCTCCTTTTTCATTTCTGATTTTGTTTATTTGGGTTTGTTCTCTCCTCTTCTTGGTGAGTCTAGCCAGAGGTTTGTCCATTTTGTTTACCTTTTCAAAGAACCAGTTCTTGGTTTTATTGATTTGTTTCTATTGTTTTTTGAATCTCTATTTTATTGATTTCCCCTGGGAACTATGTGTAGTCACTTATGATGGAGCACGATCATGTGAGAAAAAAACAATGTATACATGTATGTGTAACTGGGTCACCATGCTGGACAGTAGGAAAAAAAATAATGTATTGGAGAAATTAAAAAAAGAATTAATTTTAGGCCAGGATAAACAAATGAATGACTAATACAATGAGAGCCACTGAAGCATTTTAGGTAGAGGAGTGATGTGCTCAAATTTATGTTTCAAGACCAATACTCCAGCAGCAGTGGACTGCAAGGGGTCAAAACTGGAGGCAGATCAGATTTTAAGGTGTCTGGGAATGAGGAGAAGGTAAAGGTGTGACAGGAGTGTAGACAAATAAAACAGAAAGTTAATTCACAAAACATGAAAACAAATAGCCAATAAATATGACAAAGCCCAATTACATGAGAAATCAAAGAAACGTAAATTAAAATGAGGTAGTATTTAAGATTATACATAATGACTTTGTAGGAACTTTTATACCTGTATTAAATAATGCCTACATATTTTTATTGGAACTGAAAATGAATCAAATTTTGGAGGCCAAATTTAGCATTAAATGTCAAAAAAGGAGTTCCCTAGTGGCACAGTGGGTTAAGGATCTGGCATTGTCACTGCTGTGGTGCAGGTTTGATCTCTGGAACTTTCACATGCCTCGGGCCCAGCCAAAAAGAAAAAAAAAAATCAAAACAACTTAAAATGTAAATATTCTTTGACATCACGGTTCTACTTCAAGAATTTTTTTGATCCGTGATTATGTTCATTCTTAAGCCTAATGATCCCATAATTTACAAAATTTGTGCTAATGGCTTATCTCCTCCACTTTAACACTTCTAACGAGGTGGTAAAAGCAGCATTACCAATCACACATATACAGTAGTTCTATAGTTGTACGTGTTTTTGCATAGCTGTCTAAAAGACAATCCCGAATTATAACTTGGTCTGACTTAGTAAAAAATTCACAAGCAAAGTTTGCTTCTGTATCGTATGCTGAATTGCAAAAACAGCTGACCTTATAGATTATGAAATATGAGAATTGTTACATATTTTTATTTGGCATTATATATAAACGATACTAAAATGCCTTTCATTAAGTAAAAGGCAACATTTTAGATACAGAGAATTGCAATTAAATAAGCACAGTTAAGATCAAAAAGAGAAAGTAGACATTGTCAGCTTATCTTCAGTCTTGGCCTTAACAGAACACAACTGGAAGCACACACGAGTCTTGCTCTATTCTATGGGACAGTAAAGAGATCTCCTCAGTAGTTAGATATATTAAAATATATTAATATATCCAGTTATATAACTCTAAATATAAACTCAATCTCCTATAGGTTTTGAGATGGTAGTCACCATCTCTGTGAAAAACTGAATTTTTAAAAAAAATTTTATTGGGGTATAGTTGATTTACAATGTGTTATTTTCAGATGTACAGCAGGGTGAATCAATCACACATACACATATATCCATTCAAAGGGTGAACACTATTAATCAAGTCCAATCGTATCTTTAGAGGGGAAAACAAGGATTGTACTTGCAGAAATGGAATTACTATCAAAAATCATAAAGCTGATCATATTCATTGAGCCACAAGCTTATCTTATGTAAGCCATGACTGTCCAAAGGAAATATTCTATCAGCCATTCGTGATCTGAATTCTCGTGTATGAGATCAACTTAAATATGGTACATATAAAAAAGTCATGAGCCATGAGCTACTTCTGTTCTGCATTAAATAAGGCAGTGGCCAACTATTAACTCATTAGTAGCTTTTTTGAGTTAAGCTATCAAGTCTGCCTTTTCTCCCTTCTTAATGCCAGCAAAGAGCATTTCTGTCCCAGGGATGTACTTCCTGGGATACTCCAAATACTCCATCAGCATCTCCTCTCCCCAGGTGATTGCTTTAGTTCTTGTTGGCATCTGTACAAGAGAATCCAGGGGTCTGACCTGTATTTTACCCAAACAGACCACAGAGATTTGGCCCAGCCTCATGTTTGCCTCTCTGTTCCATGGTAAGGATCTGGGAAAACTTTAGAACAAAAATCTTCTTGTCCTTTTTTTCAAAAAAAAAATTTTTTTGGGTCTTTTTCTAGGGCCGCACCCACGGCATATGGAGATTCCCAGACTAGGGGTCTAATCAAAGCTGTAGCTGCCGGCTCACGCCAGAGCCACAGCAACACAGGATCCAAGCCACATCCACCTACACCACATCTCACGGCAATGCCGGATCCTTAAGCCACTGAGCAAGGCCAGGGATCGAACCCATAACCTCATGGTTCCCAGTCGGATTCGTTAACCACTGAGCCACGACGGGAACTCCCTTCTTGTCCTTTTTAGCATTGCTCATTTTAAAATAATTCCTTCATTACACGCTACACAGAGGCTCCCACCTGTAAATCAGATGTCCTTCTAAGTACTTCATAATTTTTTTTACTAAAGAAATAACCAAGATGTATGCAAAGACACAACTACAAAGGCACTCGACACACCATATGTAAACTAATTGTCTAACAATGGGGACTGAGCTGAGTAATGTATTGTCCATCAAAAGATTAAACAAGATAAGACCACTGGAAATCAGGTTGTAAAAAAAATATCTAATGAGAGAGGAAAGTTTGTGATATATTGCTATGTTTCCAACATAGGGTAAAATGTAGTATATACAGCATGACCTTATTCTGTGATACATCTATATCTATATATCTATATCTATATATGGGTACTATACTCCCAAATGGTAGCAGTGGCTAGAAGGTTAAGGATGAGATTAAAATGACATTGAGGTATATGTAAGTCTGTGTGTGTGTGTGTGTGTGTGTGTGTGTGTGTGTCTGTGTGTGTGTGTCTGTGTGTCTGTGTGTCTGTGTGTGAGAGAGAGAGAGAGGGAGTATGTGTTGCTATGTTTAAGCTAAACACATCCACTATCTCTCAAGGCTCTGATCTCTATTAGAGATAATATAATAAATGTCATTTGTAAGGTGGCAGGAATAACTATCCCAGTTAAAATTTCATTTTAACTTAAGTCTTGGTTCTTGATACACTACCATGAATAATGGTGGGGAAGAATGTCAGACCCTCTGAGAAACCAGTAAGAAAGATATTTCAGTTGGGTAGATGATTCTTAAGCCATACCATGTAATTAGCCACCTATTCCACCAACCCCATAGGCCATAACCTGAGCTCATGAAAAGAAGATTTAGAGAGTTGGGAATCATCAACAGCTAGATAGTTTAAAAAAAAAAAAAAAAAAAGAACCCCAGCTGCATGGTAACTGAAGCCCTAGGAAGTTTAAGTTTGCAACAGGGAGAAAGTGTAGTGAGAAAAGAGAACAGCTTAAGACAGAATCATGGGGGAAAATATCATTAAAGGAATGGGTCAAGGAAGAGTTGCTGCTAAAGGAAAATGAAACCAGATAGGTAGGAAGAAAGCGAGGAGTGCTCTCAAGCTAAAGGCAGAGAAATTTCAAGTTAAAATGGTCAGTAGGGACAAATGCTACTGAGAGACCAAGTAAGATGAGACAGTGTGATGAAACAAAGGAAGGTCTATTATATTTAGCAACAAGGTATTCATTTGGTGACCTTGGGAATAACACTTTCAATAGTGTCCTGGTGGCAGATTGCAAAAAGTTGTAGAGTGAGTGGGTATGATTACATACAGTGGTTTAAATATATGTTTTATCTCTGTTCGCATGAAATCCTGCTGAAATGACAGTCAAAGAAAAAACAAACAAACAAACATCATAAACCCACAAAGAGAATGGAAAAAGAGATGCCAGCAAGTAAGAGATTGTCAACAAATGTTTGGAAACTAGAAAGGGATGGAGAGTTCCTGTCATGGCTCAGCAGTTAACAAACCTGATTAGTATCCATGAGGATGCGAGTTTGATCCCTGGCCTCACTCAGTGGGTTAAGGATCCAGTATTGAGGTAAGCTGTGGTGCAGGTCACAGATGCAGCTCAGATTGGGCGTTGCTGTGGCTGTGGTGTAGGCTGGCAGCTAGAGCTCCGATTCGACCCCTAGCCTGGGAATCTCCATATGCTTCAGGGACGGCCCTAAAAAGACAAAAAAAAAAAAAAAAAAAAAAGAAAAAAAAAAGAAAGAAAGAAAAAAGAAAAGAAAAGGATGGATGAGTGGTAGCCAACAATAGAGCAGAGAAAGCTGGATCAGGAAGCCAACAACATCAAGCTGATTTGGTGCCATAGACAGTTGAAAAGTTTGCGTGAGGAACAGCTAGACTGCCAGATCCTTCCTCATGCTGATGCCATACTAAAAGCAGTCTTAAAACCCTTTCCCTGCTTGGCTCCTGGAATAGTGGCAGCCAGACTTATAACCCTTCATCCCCTTCCAGAAACAAGAGACTGGTGGATTCTTTCTGGGGTGACTGACCCAAGAGAAAAACACCTACAGAAATGACACTTGGGGTCCACTCAATAAAAATCTGGCATTTTGCCTTATAATCCTAGAGCAAAGTTCACCAAGCAGCAAACTGTTCCCACACCCTCAGATCTTCCAGTCACCTTTTAGTGTTTAAATTCAAAAAGGCAGCGAAAAATTCCCCAAACACTTAGGTAAAGACAGAAACTAAAACAAACTAACAGAGCAAAGAAACATGGAGGAAACCAAGACAGTGCAGTTTAGAAAAAAAAAAAAACTTTAAAAATAATCATTAATGTCATCAGGAAGATAAACACATAGTTTGTGTACATAAAGCAGGGACAGAATACTAAAAAAAGAAGCAAAGATCAAGAAAGAGCTCTTATAAATAAAAATATGAATGCTTAAATTAAAATTTTAAAAGAAGGATTGGACGAAAAATTAAGGAAACATCTTAGAACACAAGACAAAATCATGGAAAATAGGAGACAAAAGATTTTTTTTTAATTAGAGGGAAAATCCAGTATGTCCAAAATCTAGCTAATTAGAGTCCCAGAAAGAGAGAAAAGGGGAGGAAATAATTAGCAAATTATAAAAGATAATTTCCTAGAACTAGAAGTCTTCAGATTGGTAAGACTCAGTTCCCAACAAAAATGAATGATAAAAGACCCATACCAAGGCATATTTTGGTGACATTTCAGAAGAAGTAGATTAACTATAAGACTTTCAAAGTTTCACATTTTGTAGTTCCTAGTGTGGCTCAGCAGGTTAAAGACTCAACATAGTCTCTGTGAGGATGCAGTTTCAATACTGGCCTCACTCATGGGTTAAGGATCTGGTGTTGCTGCAAGCTGCAGTGTAGGTCACAGGTGTGGCTCAGATCTGGTGTTGCTGTGGTGTAGGCCTCAGTTGCAGCTCTGATTCGACCCTTAGCCCAGGAACTTCCAGCTGTAAAAAGAAAAAAAATGCTTTAGATTTTTTTTCTTTTTCTTTTTTTTCTGCCACACCCATGGCATATGCAAGTTCCCTGGCCAAGGGTCAAATCTGAACCACAGCTATGACCTATGCCACGGCAACTCCAGATCCTTAACCCACTACTCCAGGCCAGGGATTGAACGTGCACCATCACAGAGACATCTTTGGATACTTAACCTGTTGCCCCACAGTGGGAACTCCAAAGCTTCAGATTTTTAAAATACAGGTCACATTCAAAAGATCAGGAATCAAAATAGCAACACAACATGGAAGTTAGGAGACAAGAGAGCCATGCCTACAAAGTCATAAGGAAAATTTATTTCCAACCTATCAAATTAGAAAATAAATTTTAAATATTCTTTAAACAAAAAATTCTCAAAAACTTATGTCCCTTGTACTTTTTCTTAGGAACCTAATAGGAAAATTTGTTCCAGCAAAATTAATGGATTAAAATGGTACATGAAGGGAAAAATCAGGTGGAACCCAATAGAGTCCCTAATTAAGAACAAAGGGCTGAAAACCCAAGAAACTAAGTAGATTGGAGTTCACAAGGCAGAGTACTGAAGAGGAGAAAGCTTCAGAGAGGATTCTAAAGACCTTCAGAGGGTTCACCTTTACTATCCAACAAAATACTGATCAACACATGCATGTGAGGAAATTGTCCAATGCCAGAGAAAGAGCCACCCAAAAATATTAGAGGGAACAATTCGTAATGCTCACAGGGGACCAGGAATAGTGTCTGTTCCCACCAGCTCAACCAGAAAAATCTCATGATTCATGGGGCACTCTGTAGAGGGTCTTGCCTCAGAAGTGAGGAAAAATTTCCCTTGGACTAAACACTGCTCTGATTCCACCTAACAAATCTTAAAAGCAAGACCTGAAAGAAACAAGATATTTTCAAGTAACTTAACTGCGTTCTAGAACAAAGTTTAGAAATATTTATAGGAATACAAAATACACAGCACCCAATGAGACAAAATTCACAATGTCTGGCATCCAATACCGGATGTGCAAAGAAGAAGAAAATAAAACCCATAATGAGGAGAAAAAAGCAACTAGTGGAACTGACCCAGAACTGACACAGGTATTAGAATTAGACATTAAAGCATTATTGTAACTGTATTCCATATGTTCAAAAAGCTAGAGAAAGGCTAAGTGTGTTAGATATATATATGGAAGATATAAAAAGACCTAAATTGAATTTCTAGAGGTGAAAACTACAATATCTGAGATGAAACTAGAGCAGCTAATGGCAGACTAGGCATTATAGAAGAAAAGGTTAGTAAGCTTGAAGACATATCATTTGAAACTATCAGAATGAAACACACAGAGAAAAAAAGGCTAAAAAAAATGAACAGAGCATTAGTGAGCTCAGGACAGCTTCAAGCAGCCTAATATACATATAATTGGAGTCCGTGTAAGAGCAGAAGGAGGTGGCATAAAAATATTTGAATAAATAACGCATAAAATTTTACCAAATTCACAGAAGCCAACTGTTAATACCTAAAATTGAAAAAATAGCAACATAAGGATATTATTTAGAAACATAAAGTTCTTGCCAATAGAAGCACCTAATAGAACTGAAATTGCTTGTCTTGGTTGTAAACATGCAAACTATAGTGCTAGACTCTATAGATCTGAATCCTGCCTCTGCCCCTAAACTAGTTGGTTGGCCCTAGAGGAGCCACATCACCTCTATGAGCCTCATTCTCTCTTTTGCAAAATGGGAATAATAATAGTGTCTATCTCATAAGGTTTTGGGCTGGTTAAGTGAGTTAATACTTATAAAGGCTTAAAATAATGTCCAACACAAAGTAAATGCCCAGTATTATTATTATTATTATTATTATTAGAGAGCTGAAATTGGGGATGAGAAGAGATTGCTATTTCTTGCTGTATTCTATTAACAACTTTTGACGAGCGAGGTACAAGTATTACCTTAACATATAAATAAATTTTAAATGTTTAAGAAGAGTAAATTAGAGGTAAAGATATGAAAATTCTTTCAGGAAGTTTGCTGTGAAGGGAAGGAGAGATGGCAATAGCTAGAGCATAAGGTAGTAGAAAGTTGTATTTTTTTTTTTTTTTTTTTTTAGATAGGAGAGATACAAAAGTGGATGCGAGGTCAACTTGAGATGGGGCAAGATTGAAGCTATGGAAAAAAGAAGGTATGTGGCCAAAGCACAAATGAGGGGACATCTCTTCCATTTAACCAGAAGGAAAAGGAAAGTAATGGATGTCAGTATTCCAGCAGTTTGGTATAAGAAATTGAAGAATTTATCATTTCATATTTACCACTTTTTCGTTAAGATAGGATGTAAAGTCACCTGCTGAGTATGAACAGGAAGATAGCAGGGTTGGAATTTTGAGTTGAGTACAGAAAATTTTTTTCTTGTCTTTTTAGGGCTGCACCTGTGGCATATGGAGGGTCCCAGGCTAGGGGTCGAATCAGAGCTGTAGCTGCTGGCCTACACCACAGCCACAGCCACAGCCATGCCAGATCTGAGCCCTGTCTGTGACCTACACCACAGTTCATGGCAACACCAGATCCTTAACCCACTGAGCGAGGCCTGGGATTGAACCTATGTCCTCATGGATGCTAGTCAGATTTGTTTCCACTGAACCACAATGGGAACTCCGAGCACAGAAAATTCGAAATAGACTTTATGGAGACCAAGAAAAAAGAAAGCTGACCAAAGCAATTTCCAGTCAGTACTGAGGGCCCAGGTGAGATTAGAAAACATAAATTTATGGTGCAATAGTACCAGCATCTTTGGTTACATGATGTTCTCCAGCAAGGTTCTGCAACTCAACTATAGGCATGGAAAAGGTGGGAACAGACGGGCTGATTCAGGCTTGGGATCTTATTTGGTTGGTGCGATATAAAGACAGTGGGACAGGAGTTCCCGTCGTGGCTCAGTGGTTAACGAATTCGACTAGGAACCATGAGGTTGGGGGTTCGATCCCTGGTCTTGCTCAGTAGGTTCAGGATCCGGCGTTGTCGTGAGCTGTGGTGTGGGTTGCAGACGCGGCTCGGATCCCGCGTTGCTGTGGCTCTGGCGTAGGCCGGGGGCTACAGCTCCAATTCGACCCCTAGCCTGGGCACCTCCATATGCCGCAGGAGCGGCCCAAGAATTGGCAAAAAAAAAAAAAAGACAAAACAAAACAAAACAAAAGACAGTGGGACAATGGAACTGTGGATACTGAAACGAAAGTAGCTGAAGTGAGAAATCACAGACCCTAAATAGGCCAAAGGAAGAAACGAAGACAGTAGGTAGCAGTAGGTAGGTAGGTAGGTAGACAGTAGGTAGGAGTCAGGACTTAGGGGTTCTAATGAAGCCGAAGAATAAATGCACTGGAGAAAAACCAACAACTGTAAGTATAGAGGTTGTAATTAGAAAGCGGGATGTTTTAACTTATGATTTAAGCGTAATTTGGAGTGATGCTGAGGTTCAATAAATAGGGCAAGGAAGTGAGTGGGTGAAGTGTAGCAGAGGTGTGAGGGTCAGTAGAGGAGGAGACGGCAAGGAGACAGATGGCTAGAGGACCAGATGGGTCAGCCATGTGGATGCTGCTACCATGACCCAGAATGACGGCAGAAGCAATGGAAGGGATACTGTGAACCTGGAGCCAAAAAGTCTTCAGTGAATGAGAGGGCACTATAAGAAAGTCCAATCTGGTCTAATGAGCCCCTGCAGCCCCTCAAAACCTTGGCGACTCTACCGAACAAGTGATTCACTTTAGGTCTCGGATTCTTCACAAATGTTGTATAGATGGGCTTCTAAGGATCCGTGAGTCCTCTGAAGTTGTATGCAAAATTCTATATGTATATCTATATCTAATATGCATTTTTCCTCCTTGGGAAGTGGGTTCATGCCTTCCATTAAATGCTCAAAGGGGTGGCTAATGAAATAAAAGCCTAAGAGTTATTGCTCTCAAAGATTTATGTGAGGAAGAGCGAAATGGAAACGAGAGAAACTGCACGTGGACTTAGGAAGGGCACACACCTATCTGTGTGGCTGAAAGTTTCTCTGTCCCTCCACCAACGCCAGCACAGAAAGCTCCAGCCCTAAGTGGGCAGTGCAGAGCTACGGCTTGGCTAGGGCACAGGGTTGGCCGGGCATTGGAAGAACTGGGAGGCCGCAGAGACAGGGAGAAGGACATCTTCCACACTGAGGCTTAGTAACTAGCCCGCTGGTAAAATCTTCAGGTGGCAGCTGCTACATACATGCCTGAACAGAAGTGAGTGACTTTAAGCGGGCCTCTTTTCATAAGAGCAAGCATGTCAAAACGAACCTAAGGAACTCACCTCTCGGCAATATTTTTTGCAGATTGGAGGAACCGTGCCTGGTCATTTTCTTTCAGGATGTGCTCGGCTTGGTTGATGAGGACTGTTGACCGTTCAAGACACTGGCGGCAATTAGCAACCTGCTGTGCCAACTTTCTTAGTTTCATAACCTTAAAGAATTAGCAAAAGAAAATGCGATAACATATCCAGGGCTTAATTAAAAACGATAAAACAACATGAAGGCGATCTGCTGCAGTGATTCTAAAAATAAGAGCTATTCATATTCCATGGTTCCTGTGCTAGCCACTCGCCTTCTCCCCTCCCCTCCATGTCTGCTTTGCCAACCCCCCTCCCACATACTTACCCTGCAACATACTCGGTCACACACTTTAGGTTACCTGCCTCTTCTTTTCATTGCTCACATTAATTTTTTGATTATAAAAGCAATGAATGGCCATTATAGAAAATTTAGAAAATGAAAAATATAAAAAGAAACTCGAGGAGTTTTCTTGTGGCACAATGACGGGCATTTGGCAGTGTGCTGGCTAGGGTCACTGCTGTGGCCCAGGTCCCATCCCTGGCCCGGGAACTTCTGTATAGCGCAGGTATGGCAAAAAAAAAAAAAAAAAAAAAAAAAAGCAAAGAGGAGTTCCCTTCGTGGCTCAGTGGTTAATGAACCCGACTAGGATCCATGAGGATGCAGATTCCATCCCTGGCTTCGTTCAGTGGATTAAGGATCCAGCATTGCCGTGAGCTATGGTGTAGGTTCAGACACGGCTTGGATCCTGCGTTGCTGTGGCTGTGGCATAGGCTGGCAGCTGTAGCTCTGATTCAACCCCTAGCCTGGGAACTTCCCAATGTTGCAGGTGTGGCCCTAAAAAGCGAAAAGAAAAAAAGAAAGAAGAAAAGAAACCCTACCACCCAGAGATCACCACTGTTGACATTTTACTGTCAATACACTGTCATACACATTTAATATAAAGGACCTCTTTTTTTCTTTATGAATATCTACATTTCTATGTATTTATCTCTATAAGCATCTTCACACACACCTGTGCGTTCATAGGCCTGTGTTCTTGGAAACATCAATTCCTGTTAATTGGAACCACCCAGCATGGCACAGAGTAATGGTTCTCACTCCAAGCTCTCCTAAGTTCCCACACTGTACATACAGCAGGAGCTCATAATTGCTACACTGACCAGCAGACCCATAAGCGTAAAACCACACAGAGGCATGGAGGCTCACACTTGACCTTCTTGACCATGATTCTTCAGATCCCATGCTAAAAGCCTGGAAGTCCTCTCTCTCTCTTTCATCGTTTATATCTAATCTGTTGACAATTCCCACCATTTCCTTGCTAGCGATGCCTGTCATGCTCTTCTCTTTCATTTGTGCTGCCACTTCCCTGGTTTAGGCCTTCATCAATTCATGCCAAGAATCATTTCTCATCACTTGCTTTCCTGACTTCAGTACCATCCCATTCTGACCTACCCTGTACACCTCTGCCGTACCCATGAGTCTTCTCCTGTCCTAAGAAACTCAAATGGTTTCCCAGTACTTTTCAGATTAAGGCCAAAGGCCTTATAACAGAATTCATGATCCTTCCATAATTCCGGCCCATATTTCTACCATTACCTTTTTTTTTTTTCCTTTTAGTATACAACATATAGTAAAGCATCCATATCTGAAGTGTACAACTCAGTTTTTCGCATATACATACACCCACGTAACTACCAACTGGGTCAAGATATAGAGCAGTTCCAACATTCTAGAAGTGCTAACGCTTTTATTGGATTCATTGCACCAGGCCAAACATTGCTTCTTCTTTGCCTCCCTCCCTCAAACCTCATTTCTTCTCACGCTCATGATCCAAGTTCAAACTGGAATCATCGGGATAAAGCTCTGACATTTGTAAAGTCACCTGGGCCTTGGCCTCACTGAAGTGCTGTGCTTTACCTTCGTCTCTTTGATTTTGACAGCAATCATTTGCTTCCTCTGCTGGATGATCTCTACCAATTCGTCACATTCTTCCATAAGTTTGGCCTCATGCATAGCAGTATTCACCTGCCAAGAAAGTCCACAGTATTACACAGTGATTTCTGCCTTCGTCCCCTGCTGGCTCTCAAAGGTTCGGACTGACAGCTAAGCATGCATGACTTCTTCCATACCTCCCTCATAAGATCCACTCCTAGAAGAAGGGTAGAGATGATGATATTAATGATGCAAGGGCACTGAAGCACCACAGATAGGAGGCTCTCCAGTCTCTGGTAGATCATGATGGTTAATGGAAGGCTGGGCAGAAGGACAGATGAGATGGGGCCATGTTATTCCCACTGTACAATTCCCTTCCCTCCAGCACCCTGCCCTCCTGCTGTTCTTTTGGAAAGAGGGTAAGGAGACCGAAGTACATCAGGAAGAGACCACAGGCACAAGCATATTAAGATAACATTACCACAACAAATTTCTAACATCCTAACAAAATGGTGTTGCTTTCCTTTTTCCCCTCGAATTGTAAAATATATGAATGTAGAGCTATATCTTCACATTAAATATATGACTGTGCAGGAGTTCCCGTCATGGCTCAGTGGTTAACGAATAACCATGAGGTTGCGGGTTCAATCCCTGGCCTTGCTCAGTGGGTTCAGGATCCGGCGTTGCCATGAGCTGTGGTGTAGGTTGCAGACGTGGCTCTGGCGTAGGCTGGTGGCTACAGCTCCGATTGGACCCCTAGCCTGGGAACCTCCATATGCTGCAGGAGCGGCCCAAGAAATGGCAAAAAGACAAAAAAAAAAAAAAAAAGAAAAAAAAATATATGGCTGTGTAGAGTGTCCCATAGTTGTCATCATGGCTTCGTAGATATTTCTTACCTTGGGCTGTCCAGTATCTGAATACCTTTCCTATTGGGGGATATTGGCTACATCAAAACATCTTTACTGCAAAGTCAGGGTTGGGGTGGGAAAAAAAAGCCACCCTTCTTCGCTGCCTTTCCATGTACTGACTTCTTCTGCCCATCTCTACCACTGTTGACATTAGAGGATATGAAGCCCCCAGATGGGCTGAAACGAGAGCCGAGGATCTTTGGGCTGCCTAAGTGTAAAGGGAAAATGAACTTACATCTTGTAAGCACTTAATGTGCCCAGCGCTTTATAGATAAATTATGTCATATTATTACCATAACCACTTTAAAACGTAGGAGCTAGTTTTATTTCCATTTCACAGCTGGGGAAACTGAGACTAAGAGAATTTCAGGGACTTGCTCAAGATGCCCCAGCTGGAAAGGGGTAAAGTCAGAATTCAAATCAAGAGGTTATCAAGTGAAACCCCTGGGCTGGCTAGGTGGGCAGGCAAGATTCCGTCTCCTTTCAGCAGCACACAGAGCGGTCACGCACGGACGCACAGTCATTCCAAGAGTCTATTCAAGGATCACTCGAGCAGAGCTCTAAAAAATGGTCAGATGTGCTTCCTTAGCAAGGTAGGGCTGCATTTCCAACAGCTAGCCCTCGTCATGGGGCTCCTTTACATACTCCAAGCCCAGCAAAGGACCTGTCACGGGACACTGCTGCCTCTATGGTCTCTGCTGGTCAATTCCACAATTGCTGAAATAAAATACGTGTGCTGAATTTCAGTCTTGTTCGGTTTTTTATTTCTGCTTGCCAGGAGGGACATGTCATCGTGAGAGCTTCCATTTATCCTGAATGAAAAGTCCCACTCTGGCCATTCGCATTCTTCTCCCAGACTCCTTGCCCTCTCCCTACCTTGGATCTACCTTTCTAAGACAGATAACATCACCATCCCCAGGAACTGCCACTCGTGTGAGAATAAGAGATGTATCTGGTGCTCCTGGGATCCAGGCTTAGAGTATTTGGAAACTTAAAGTAGTTCTCACTTACAGTTTCTCTTTAAGACTGCTGATGGTGGGGTGCACAAGGATGTAGAGCCTTATTTCTTATAATTCAGCCCTTAGACTCACCTTGATATAACACTCACTATATGCCAGGCGCTGCCCTAATCACTTTATATAATAGCTCTTTTGGTCATCAAAACAACCCCATGAAGGAGGAACCATCAGCCCCACTTTACAGATAAGGCAACCTGAGCACGCATTGATTAAGTGGCTTGCTCAAGGCCACACCCTAGGAAGCGGCAGAGGTGGGATTTGAACCCAGGGAGTCCAACTCTAAGCGTCCACACCTTTAACTATCACACTCTACCGCCTCTCTAGTCAAGTGTAACAAACTCTTGTCTTTGGTCTGTGACAACAGTCACCTCTTTTGCACCGTTCTTTTTTATGCTGTCCACTCATTCTCTTTATTCTTTTCAGACTACCTGTTGTTCCACTAGCAGGCCATACGCATCCATGTCTTGTGCCTTTGCTCAAGACTCTCTTTGCACTTGGAAAGTCATTTCATCCTTTGTTTATTTAGCAAAGGTCTACTTATCTTTCCAAGCCTTGCTCAAAGATTGTCACTTCTGAAACTTTTTCTCACCTACTTGGATACAATGGAGTCCCTATTTATAATCTCATGGCACTTTATGTACAATTCAATTATACCCTTTACTACCTTACAGGAATTTATTAGTTTTTCTTCCCTGATCAAACATGAACGCTGGAGGCCAGGGGCAGTGTCTTATTTGACTATAGCTCCAGCACAGTGACTGGCATATGGTTAGTGTTCAGTAAATATTTGTTGCCTTGAACTGAAAGGGGAGCAGTATCTCACTGCTTGCTAGACATGTCCACTTGGTTACTTAAACTCAGTTACAAGTTACCTTAAACTCAGTATGTCTAAAAAATACTCCTGTTCCCATCATGGCTCAGTGGTTAACGAATCTGACTAGGAACCACGAGGTTACAGGTTCAATCCCTGCCCTTGCTCAGTGTGTTAAGATCCCGTGTTGCCGTGAGCTGTGGTGTAGGTCGCAGACGCGGCTTGGATCTGGCATTGCTGTGGCTCTGGCGTAGGCCGATGGCTACAGCTCTGATTAGACCCCTAGCCTGGGAACATCCATATGCCACGGGTGTGGCCCTAAAAGACAAAAAAAAAAAAAACAAAAAAAAAAAACAAAAAAAAAAACACTCCTTATCTCCCCTCTAAATCCAGCTTCCACCCCTGATTTCCTCTATCATTACTGCACTCGCTCAAGTTCAGTTGCCTACATCACCCCCCCCCCCCGCATAAATTCACTGCAGTCCCAAAGTCCTGCCCTCCTTTTCTTTCCAATCTTACTAAAGTTCTTCCGGTAAGACAATGAGGCTCTAAGCAAGGAAATGATAATTTAATGCCCTTATCATCCTCTTGGACTATTATTGTAAATGCTTCATTCATTCATCCCCCTACTACCTGGATCTTTCCTCTGCTACCCACCCTCATAATCCATCCTATACCCTGAAACCAGGAAAAAGCATCACCATCCTCATCATCAACCATGAATTGATCATCCCTTATGGGCAATGCATTAGGCTCAGGCCCTGCCCTAAATAAATGTGCAGTCCAGAAGGTTTTATTATAAGGCCTTCAATTTAGTGGTTCCTTGGCCAATTTTATGGGGGAAACCCACATACACAAAAAACAAACAAGTCTAGGTAGCATTAGTGAAATACCAGTGAGAGATGCAGACTATCATCTATAGAAATTGAAGGGAAAAATCACTCTCAGGGGGGAAGTGAAGAAAAGATGCCTGAATGAAGAGGGACTTGAATTGAGCCTTGAAGATGGATAAGACTCGGATTTAAAAGGTTGGGGGGGGGGGAGTTCCCTTCGTGGCTCAGCGGGAATGAATCTGACTAGCATCCATGAGGACGCAGGTTCGATCCTTGGCCTTTCTCAGTGGGTTGAGGATCCGGTGTTGCAGTGAGCTGTGGTGTAGGTCACAGGTGCAGCTCGGATCCTGAGTTGCTGTGGCTGTGGCGTAGGCCAGCGGCTACAGCTCTGATTAGGCCCATAGCCTGGGAACCTCCATATGCCTCGAGTACAGCCCTAAAAAGACATGGAAAGAAGGAAAGAAGGGAAGGAAGGAAGGAAAGGAAGGAAGGAAGGAAGGAAGGAAGGAAGGAAGGAAGGAAGGAAGGAAGGAAGGAAGGAAGGAAGGAAGGAAGGAAGGGAGGGAACTTCTGAGCCAAGCAAACAAGATTTAATCTTACCCTTTAGACAATACGGTATCTTTGAAAAATTTTGTGGGGGGTAGAAAAAGGATAAGATGGTGGGAGAATGCCCCAGTTTAATTTTTTTAAGAAGATGAACTGGCATTAATCTGGTAGGGGTTAATGGTAAGCACAGGGACAATTTAGGAGGCTATTGTGACGTGAACAGGGCCCAGCCAAGGAGAGTAATAGGAACTGAAATGAAAGGTCAAATATGAGAAGCACTCCCTTGCTTGAAAAATCTTCAATTAGACAGCAAGCTCCTTGAGGAAAGGTTTTGTGCCACTTTGTTGCTCCTGCTGTAAGAGGCACAATGCCTTAAACACACACACACCCACACCCACACACCCCCCCCACACACCACTTAGGAAACATTTGCTCATTGATTTAGCAAAGTGAAACATTCAAACATTTTGTAGAGAAAATGTAGATTGAAGTCAGGGAGCTTGGGTGGGGTTTGGACAGTTGCATCAGGCAAGATAAAACTGCCAGATGCAACTAGGAGAGCAGACAGTTGGCTGAAGAGGCAAAATCCCAACCGCAAGGTAAAGCAGTGACATTAAAATCTTTCCATGTCAAGAAACAGCCCAAAAGGGCAAGGTCTTTTAAGTGTTTTCTGAACGGGAAATACTCTAGGGAAAATCTGTCTGTATGATGTGAATAAAACATTTCAAATTGCTTGGAAGGCACTTGAAAACCCTGGTATTTTCCTTGTCTGCAGTTTCCTTTGAAAATACAATGAGGTTATTTCACTTGGTTGTTAACTCTCAGTTGAAACAACTAGGGTTATCTTGATAAGCATTCTTGGTTGGTTGGCTGGTTCATTGGTTAATTGGTTGGTAGTTTGTGGAAGACTCCAGATTTTTCTCTGAACTTTGTTTTTTGGTTTGGATTAGTGTGTTTGACTAAATGGCTTTATGTCTGTGGAAAAACCTATCCTCTTTGAAAATACTGATCTTGGCAACCTACTTGTCTAAAGGAGGAGCAGTTGCTGCTGTTTAAGACTGAGCCTCAGGAAGTTCCCATTGTGACTCAGCGGTTAGCAAACATGACTAGTATCCATGAGGACGCAGGTTCGATCCCTGGCCTTGCTCAGTGGGTCGGGGATCTGGTGTTGCCATGAGCTGTGGTGTAGTTCGCAGACATGGCTCAGATCCCTCGTTGCTGTGGCTGTGGTGTAGACCAGCAGCTGCAGCTCCGATTCGACTCCTAGCCTGGGAACCTCCATATGCAGAGGGTGTGGCCCTAAAAAGACAAAAAAAAAAAAAATACTGAGTCTCAGGGCCAGCCTCCCAAGGCCTACGCACTAGGGAACACAGGCTTTCCTGTTCTAAGTCTCCAGGTCTCCTCTGCTCTGTGCTCTCTTCTTTCTTCCCAAAGGCAGCAAGAATTTAACTCCCACGTTTCTTTCCAGCTGCCCACTCTATTTCCTATAGTTCTTTCTGACCTAGCATCCCAAAGGTTAAAGCCAGAGGGAGCGCTAGTCTTCCCCAATTTCCACTCTTCCTTGACACAAACACACGCATCCCCTTTTGAGGGATTTTCTTGCAGCTCACTACAAGGAAATAAATACATTGCCAAGGTTTAAAAGACTGCAAAAAGTTATTTTGGGGGGAGTTCCTCTGTGGTGCAGCAGGTTGGAGATCTGGCACTGTCACAGCTGTGGCACAGGGTGCACCTGCAGCTTGGGTCTGATCCCTGGCCCAGGAACTTCCACATACTGTGAAGTGTGGCCCCCCAAAAAAAAGTTATTTTGGGAGATTTCATTGTGGCTCAGCGGAAACAAATCAGACTAGCATCCATGGGGGCAGAGGTTTCATCCCTGGCCTCGCTCAGTGGGTTAAGGATCCAGCGTTGCCATGAGCTGTGGCGTAGGTTGCAGATGTGGGTCGGATCCTGCGTTGCTGTGGCTGGGATGTAAGCCAGTGGTTAGAACTCTGATTTGAGCCCTAGCCTGGGAACCTCCATATGCCGCGGATCTGGTCCTAAAAATACTTTTTAAGTTATTTTGGCAATTGTTTCTATTCCATATTGAAATGTAAATGGACCTAACCTTTTAACCCTTCCCTTCTTTTAGGGAGCTTATTTGATAGTTTCTTGGGAGACCCCCCCCCACACTCATTCTATAGGTTTGTTTTTTTGTTTTTGTTTTTGTTTTTTTGACTGTGCCCACGCCAAGTGGAAGTTCCCGGACCAGGGATTAAACCCATGCCACAGCAGTGACCTGAGTGGCTGCAGTGACAACATTGGATCCTTAACCCACTGAGCCACAAGGGAACTCCTCTATAGATCTTTGATCCCTGGGTTTAAACTTCATCAGCCTTTCCTCTAACCCACCCCCACGAAAAGTGCTCCACTTATTCCATCCCCTCAGCTCAGCCACGTCCATCAGTCCTGCACAGCACTGTGCAGGAGTTTACACAGAACTGAGATTTCATGTTCAAGTGGAAAAAAATATGTATGAAGTAGTGGATGAGCCCTCTACCCAGATTCAAGTGCAATTTATTTACATGGTAATAGAACTCCATTTTGGTATGTCCATCTCAGTATCCTCCACTCTAAAAAGCCAATGCCAGCCTAGTTTATCCCCTGAAATCTTTAGCACAAACAGATCTTCCCCTTCCACCTAGAAGGTTTGAAATGCCAGCATTAAAGATCACTTGGGGGAGTTCCCATTGTGGCTCAGTGGTTAACGAATCCAACTAGGAACCATGAGGTTGCGGGTTCGATCCCTGGCCTTGCTCAGTGGGTTAAGGATCCAGCATTGCCGTGAGCTGTGGTGTAGGTTGCAGATGCGGCCTGGATCTGGCGTTGCTGTGGCTCTGGTGTAGGCCAGTGGCTATAGCTTCGATTGGACCCCTAGCCTGGGAACCTCCATATGCTGCGGGAGCGGCTCAAGAAATGGCAAAAAGACAAAAAAAAAAAAAAAATTCACTTGGGGAAGTTTTTATTTCGGCCAACACTTAGTGAGTGCCTACACTATGCACAAGGCCCTACATGGGTTCCTTGAGTGGGATCCAACTGATGAAAATGACTCAGCTTCTGCCTTCAAGGCACTTAGAGTCTAGCGTAGAAGATGAGAGTGAATTCCGCTAATTACAACTTAATGAATAGCAGGACAAGTATAAGAATACAAATAAAGCTCTAGGAGAGCATAAAGAAGAGAAGGGAAAAGAGTTTGGCCTGTGGAAAAGGACAGTCAGGGAATTGGGGAAGGTCTCATGTAGCTTAGCTGGTGTTGAAGGACAAACAAGACTTGGGCAGGCAGCAATGAGGCTTAAGGGGAGGGGTTCCTGTCGTGGCTCAGTGGTTAACGAATCCGACTAGGAACCATGAGGTTGCGGGTTCGATCCCTGGCCTTGCTCAGTGGGTTAACGATCCGGCGTTGCCGTGAGCTGTGGGGTAGGTCGCAGACGCGGCTCAGATCCCGCGTTGCTGTGGCTCTGGCGTAGGCTGGCAGCTACAGCTCCGATTGGACCCCTAGCCTGGGAACCTCCATATGCCGCGGAAGCAGCCCAAGAAATGGCAAAAAGACAATAAAAAGGGTGGGGGGAGAGAATTCCAGGCAGAATAACATGAGCCAAACCACAGCAGGAAAGCAGAGAAGGGGCAAAGCAGATGAGCCTGACGGATGCAAGGGAGGGAAATACGGCTAGAAATGGAGACAGTGGCTAGATGAAGGAGAGCTTTGCTGTCATTTGGAGTCTGAACGTAACAGGATAAAATGTCAGGATCTTAAGACCATAGTACCCCCTTAATCATCACTAAGTAACATCTTAGTTGAGACCGAGGTGGAGAGAAGAACTCAAAGACGCAGAAGGGCACAGCAAATTTCTCACTTTCCATTCTCGCCCAGGACCACTCAGGTGACCAACATGCTACATTCTCAGACTCCCAAACGTCAGAGAAAAGAGGCTGAGGGCTTTGTTCAATGAGCAGCCACTTTCTGTGCAAAGGACAGGATGAGGAAAAGTGAGAGGTAAATTGGACATCTGACAGATTATCCAAGAGTCGTTACAAACAACTGTGTCACCTTGCTGAGCTGCAAACGCATTCATTACCCCCTTTTAACAACACACCAGAGAAAATGCAGTGTTCTTTCTGTGACTATGAGTTTGGTTTTTTCAGATTCTTTGATGATGTTTAACAAGATTGTATTGTACACTCGAAAGTTTCTAAGAGAGTGGATCTTTTTGCCGGCCACAGCCACAGCAACGCGGGATCCGAGCCACGTCTGCGACCTATACCACGGCTCATGGCAACGCCAGATCCTTAACCCGCTGAGGGAGGCCAGGGATAGACCCCGCATCCCCATGGATCCTAGTTGGGTTCATTAACTGCTGAGCCGCGAAGGGAACTCAGAGTGGATCTTAAATGTTCTCACCACACATGCGTAACTATGTGAGGTGATGGTTGTGTTAACTAAGCTTATCGTGGTCATCTTATGACACGACCATCTTATATGTGTTCATCTTATATGCTTATATATTAGCATATCAAATCATCACATTGCACACCTTAAACTTACACAATGTTATATGTCAATTATATCTCAACAAAGCTGGGAAAAAAAAGCAAGAAAACATGATGTTTCTGATGCCGATGCTGCATGTACTGTGAGAGCATCTAAGCCAAGATGTTAATCTGGATCACACTTTAAGGGACAGCAGCACATACATACTACCTCCACAGTCCTTTGTATCAAGAAAGTTCAAATCGGGAAGTTCCCGTTGTGACACAGCACACATGAATCCGACTAGGAACCATGAGGTTGCAGGTTCGATCCCTGGCCTCGCTCAGTGGGTTTAAGGATCCTGCGTTGCTGTGAGCTGTGGTGGAGGTCGCAGAGGCAGCTTGGATCTGGCGTGGCTGTGGCTGTGGTGTAGACCAGCAGCTGTAGCTCCGATTCGACCCCTAGCCTGGGAACCTCCATATGCTGCAGGTGCAGCCCTAAAAATAAGAAAAAAAAAAGGTTCAAATGTGTATAAAAGGAAGAGGAAGATGAGACATCTTCTTTGTTTTCTAAAGCAAAATTCTACAACATTTCAAAGATGATTCTGCTGGCTTTACATAAAAAGAATTAAATGAAGCGGGGCTGTTTTTTTTAATGGATTTTATCTGTTTCATTTGATTTGGAGGGAGGGTGCTCACTTAACAGACTGGGGAATATGTAAAGCTATTAATAAGATTCTGTACTGGAGGAACTGGAGCTTAGGAGACAAAAAAAAAATAAATTGCTGAGGCAGAGTTAAGCAACCGACTGCCTCAGTGCCTACATTTAATTTTTTGGCAGAGGAGTGGATGAGGGGTTGCGGGGCAGAGGTAGGTGGGGAATGGGAGCATCAAAGCCATAAATATGGTGTGGGAGTTCCCTTCGTGGCTCGGTGGTTAAGGAACCCGACTAGGATCCACGAGGTTGCGGGTTCGATCCCTGGCCTCCCTCAGTGGGTTAAGGATCCGGCGTTGGGTCACTGCTATGTTATGGGCTCGATCCCTGAGGATGCATGCCATAGGTGTGGCCCCCAAAATGCATATAATGTAACATGTAGAACATATATAATGCACACACACGTATATCGACATGCACACACACATTTTCCATGTTTACTTACCGAGTTTAATGAACAAAAATTTTGGCAACACAGAGAGAGGATAATTGGCTCTATATACATGTCTTAGGAATGGCCTAGTGCCGGGTGGCAATTCTGTGTTAGTTTTAGAATCCCTCAGGGATCAGACCTCCAAGCCTTGGTAGCCTTAGGGCTAGTTATTTTCTCCCCCCATATTCTCCTTCTACACAAGGTAGCTATTTAGAACAGGCAAGAAGTGGGAGAGGTATTATACACACGCGCGCACACACACACACACGCACATGCACACACATATATATATCCTACATGAAATGAAGCAGAAACCTCCTTTCTATATCTTCAGAACCGTAAAATTGTTAAATCTTAAAAGGACTGAAGTAAGCATCCATTTCTAGCCTCTTATTTTATAGATAGAAACGTGAGGCCTAGAGAGAAGGGCTTACTCAACATCATAGTACGATCAATGACAGGGCACGGCTGGAGCCAGAGCTTTCGCTCCCCATCCAGTGTTCTTTCCACTCCACTACTTGTTTTGTGAAGCATAGTACTTGCTTATAACCCCCTCTGAAGCTATAAAACTCTCTGGATCTCACCCTTGTGAATTTAGCCTATAAATATGAACATTTATATCTACACACACACACACGCACACACAAACTTGCAGGGATGTTCGTAACAGCTTTATGGGTCTTAGCCAAAAACTGGAAACAACTGAAATGCTCTTCAGTGGGGGCACAGATAAACGAATTGTGGATCATCAACGATAAAAAAAAAATGTAAACCATTGATGCACACAACCTGAATGTATCTCAGAGGCATGATGATGAGTGACATAAACAAATCATAATATGTTGCATACTGCATGATTCCATTTATGTAACATTCCACAAATTACAAAATTATCGTGATGAAGAACAGATCCGTGGCTGCCAGGGGGGCAGATGTGACTGCAAAGAAGTAGCACAAATGAGGTTTTAGGGGTAATGAGATTGTACTGTTCTCATTATGGTGGTAGTTACACGAATCTATACATGTGATGACATTTATGGAACTACACACATTCCCCCCCGCCCCTCCAAAAGGCTGAGTACATGTTAAAAACTGATGAAATCTGCATGTGGTCTGTAGCTTGCTTAGTAGAATATTGTACCAATGATAACTTCCTAATTGCGAGAGTTATGTGGTTATGTAAGATGTTAACACTGGGGAAGAATATATGGATGGTGTGTTGGAACTCTATTATTTTAGAACCTTCTATATGAGCTTAAACTTATTTCAAGAATTAAAAGAAAAAGAAAAACTTTAGAAGTCCCATAATGGTTTAGACAGATCGGGTGAACCAACATTTATAAATTTTTCTGAAGTTATAACTAGATATTTTTAGGCCTTTGCTCAAATGGCGTCTCATCTCATACCCACTTGGCATCCTAGTTGATTTTTATCCATAACATGTATAACTCCTAATAAAAATATATTTATTGTGTGTCTCCCCCAGCTAGCACATAAGCTTCGTAATCTTAAGGACTTTGTTTTATTCACTACTGTATTCCCAACACCTAGAATAATGCCTGGCACACTGTGGGTAGTCAACAAATATTTGTGGAATTAATGAACGAATGTGAGTATGTTGGCCCTGAAATAAAGAGAGAATGAAAAATTGTATACTAGGTCACATGTCTTCATTACAAGAGGCAAATTTCCCTTACATTTTCTTTTTATACAATTACTCAAAATGGTAATTTGGCTCTGCCATTTACATATGGTTTGCCACATTATGGAAGATTTTCAAAGATGCTGAAACAACCACCTAGGTGCTAGGAGATCACATATTCTGAAATGGTTCCTCACCCAATGTTAAAAGAAGGAAAGAGTTACCTCTCTTGTGAAACTGGCTGTGCTTTACTCATCCCTGGGGTGCATAAAGGATTGTACTGACAACAGCTAGCCACCAGAGGGCAGTGTTTATTTAATTATCCTTTCTCAGCACCTATTGTGTCCCAAGCCATGTGCTGGGTATAAAAAAAGTGGATAGGCCACAGTACCCACTAAGTTTAAGGTCTGGTGGGGAGACAAATAGGTATATAGAAGTGCTATGATGAATGTACATATACGGGAGTTCCCGTCATGGCTCAGCAGTAACGAACCCCACTGGTATCCATGAGGACGCGGGTTTGATCCCTGGCCTCGCTCAGTAGGTAAAGGATCTGGCATTGCCGTGAGCTGTGGTGTAGGTTGCAGAAGCGGCTGGGATCTGGCGTTGCGGTGGCTCTGGCGTAGGCTTGCAGCTGTAGCTCTGATTCGACCCCTAGCCTGGGAACCTCCATATGCCATGGGTGTGGCCCTAAAAAGACCAAAGAATATAGATAGATAGATAGATAGATAGATAGGGTTCTCCAGGTACACAGGGGAAGAACTCCTGAACCAGATTAGGGAGAAGGAGAGGGATACAGAGCATGTGTGATGGCTTCCTGGAGGAGGAGATGCCCAAGCTGAGCCTTAGGAGATAAGCATTCGCCAGCCAGGAGCAAAGGGGAGGGGTGCAAGTTCTCTGAGGACAGGTGCCATGTTCACACTGTGCTTCCAATGCTTGGCCCAAGGCAGAGATATGCTTTAATACTTGCAGAGTGAATGAACCAGGTATAAAGTGCAGGTAGTGAAAAGCGTATGCTCAAGGCAGACAGGGTCCAGATCATAATGGGTCTTAGAAACCTTTATCTTAATGGTGATGGGGAACCACTGAAGGGTTTGTGGTAGGGGCGTGGCATGTGGGCTTTGCATTTTAAAAAGCTCATTCCCACAACAATGTGGAAAATGGATTAAAGGGGGACAGCATGAGTCAGAGAGACCAGTTAGGAACTGTGGTTTCCACAATGAATGTGGCACAGTCATGGCCACTGCCTTTAAGAAACTTGCTGTCCAATGAAGGAAACGAGATGGAATCAGGTAACTGCAACAGAGCAAAGCAGGCAGTGGGTGCAACAGAGGCGAGGCACTGGCCATTCTGCCCGTGGTCAAGCAGTCAGTGCGTGGCAGAGACAGTTCCAAAACCCAGGTTTCCTGATTCTGAGTCTAGGGCTCTTCCCCAAGCCCTCCTTTTCACTGGCTTTCACAATCACAGACTTATGTAATGGAAGGAGAGCAGGGCAAGCCAGTGAATGATTAGGCATTCTTTAGCCTCAGACTAGACTGTAGGGAGCATTTAGCCCTTCTTTGTACTCAAGTCTGACGTAAGCATCCCTGCCCAAGACCTCTGTTTCTGGGAGACGGCTGTGGTATCCTGATTCTTTTTTTTTTTTTTTTTTTTTTTTGGTCTTTTTAGGGCTGCACCCATGGCATATGGAGGTTCCCAGGCTAGGGGTCAAATCTGAGTTGTAGCCACTGGCCTAGACCACAGCCACAACAACGCCTGATCAGAACTGCATCTGCCACCTACACCACAGCTCACGGCAATGCCAGATCCTTAACCCACGGAGTGAGGCCAGGGATCGAACCTGCGTCCTCAAGGATGCTAGTCAGAATTGTTTCCACTGAGCCATGACGGGAACTCCTGTATCCTGATTCTTTCTGCATACATCCAGTGCAAGAAATCTACTGTGAGAGCCAAGGAAATTCACACAGTGACAGCTAAGGTCAGGGAAGGCATCATTCTGAGAAAGAAGTCATTTTTATGAGACAGGGCACTTCAGATGACAAAAGGGAAAAAAAAAATCAGGGGTTATCTTTAGGGAACCAAAGACCAAACTGAAAATGGAAAATCCTTACAAAGAATGGGCTTTGAAGTCAGACAGCCCCAGGTTAGGCTCCTAGCTCTGCTGCTTATCAACAACCTGTCTGGTCTGGGGCAAGCAGCCTAAGGTTCCTCCTCTGTAAATGAGCATCCTATTAGTATCTAGCCTCGTAGGGTTTTATACATGTTTATTAAATAACAGAAATAAAGCGCCCAATACATTTTCTGATATATAATCGGTAGCCGAAAAGTTGCTTTTTTGTTTTGTTTTGACTACCACTGCTCTGACGACGATGGTGACTACTGCTAAAACCACTGTATCTTCTGGGGTTTTCTGCAGAACAAACAGGCGGGCACTGTTTGATCATCTGGTTTGTTTTTATTCAGTTTCTGCTTCTGTTTTGCTTTCTGGAACACACTGGGTCACGATTTGCTTTTCTCTGAGATTACCGTGTCCCTTTATTTATTCTTTTTTTTTTTTTTTTTTTTGCTTTTCAGGGCCGCACCTTTGGCCTATGGAAGTTCCCAGGCTAGGGGCTGAATCGGAGCTGTAGCTGCCAGCCTACAGCAATGCCAGATCTGAGCAGCCTCTGTGACCTACACCACAGCTCAGGGCAATGCCAGATCCTTAACCCACTGATCGAGGCCCGGGATCGAACCCTCCCCTTTCTTTATTCTTCTTCCCACACCTAAGCATCTACATCACATTCCCAATGGTAGCGCCCTTCACACTGCTGGACAGGGGTCACCCTGCCTCTGAATATAAGATAGCTTCTCCTCCTCCTACCAGGAGCCAGGCCATCACCTCTCCATTCAGAGCAGAAGTCTGATGCCAGAAGGGAGATCAGGTGCTGACTTCTGCCAAAACACCGATTACATTTCACTTCTTGGCTGGGAAGGAATTTGGCTGGCTCGAGCTTGCTCTCCTCTGTTTTTCAGCTCTGGGCTCCCCCATAATTAACACAATCCCCCAGGCTCAGAGCCCAAGGGATATCAGGTTGAGTCTCGAAGAAATAGGTATGTAAGCAACAAAGCTAACACATTCCCTCACTTATAAAAATATAATACCATAATTACATTCTGTATCAGTTTCCTCTGTGGTGCTCCCTGAGGGAGAGGACCCCATCTGTCCTGTACTCTGAGCTCCAAACAGAGTAGAGCGCTGTACCGTGGAGGCTCATTAAAATACTTGTTAATGCCTTGATGAATATGTATCTTCCCACATACAATAGGGATTCACCAGTGAGCCTGCCCGTGGGATTGATGAGGAAAGATGAGAGGCAGTTGTCAAAACTATGAACAGACTACGAGGTATTATGCAAGTATTACTGGCATCAGCAATAGCCCGAGGATACAGCCAGGGACTCTATCCTGATGGGCATTGCCTTATGGCAAAAAGCTCTGAGGCTTTGATACGTGAGTGTTTGCATATGCGTTTGTGTGTAAATAATGGCTGTAATTCATAATCTCTCCGCCTTCACTAGGACAAAGCATGCAGGGCTGTGTCCCCCATCTTCATACTTGCTCAGACAAAAGGCTACCTTTTGGGAGCTTATTTTCCTTAACAGGTCTGCCCTTGATGTTTCTTTTGACCCCATTCACCTATACATAGTGAGGGTATAAGGCAGCACAGAATGTGATTTATTTTCTGCCTAGGGTTCAGGGCTCCATTTCTCACTTGGGAAAGTACAGTAGCTCCTAGAGAAAATATAAAGCAAAGGAGAAGGAATGTCAACTTGCCAGGAAATTCCAAAGAGCTGATTTTTTTTTTTTTTTTTTTTTTGGCTTTTTAGGGCCGCACCCACGGCATACGGAGGTTCCCAGGCTAGGGGTCGAATCGGAGCTGTAGCTGCCAGCCTACACCACAGCCACAGCCATGCTGGATCCGAGCCACGTCTGCCACCTCCACCACAGCTCACAGCAACACCAGATCCTTAACCCACTGAGTGAGGCCAGGGATGGAACCTGTGTCCTCATGGATGCTAGTCGGGTTTGTTTCTGCTGAGCTACAACGGGAACTCCAAGCTGATCATCTTAATATGATGTGACTAAAACCAAGGAAATCATTACTTAGAATTGTGTAGTTATTACAGCTGTGGAGTTGCTATGGGTTAGACTAGAGAATGCTTTCAGATATATTTGATCTTCATAACCATCTTATGAGATTGCCAGGGCAGGCATCACTGTGTGCATTTTATGGATGAGGAAACCAAGATCCAGAGAGGTAAAGTGAGTTATCAAAGTCATATAAACTGGGAAGTGATGGAGTTACAACCCAAACGAGGTTTTTTAATTTCAAAGCCAGGGCTCCTTCAGATTACCCGTGTTTCATTCTAACCATCAAAGTAATCCTGCTCTTTGATCGCTCTCTTTGTAGCTATAACTACTGGGGGGAGAGGGGAGGAAAGCACCCTCTTTTTTTTTTTTTTTTTGAAGATTTTATGTGCTAAATTGCCATTTCTTCTCAGCACTTTTTTTTTCTCCCAGGAGGCAACAAACTAGACTGGAAAAGGCTCTGGTTTTGAAGTCAAGCAGACCCGAGTCTGAATTCCAGCTTTAACACTTGGAAGCTGAGGCACCTCAGACAAGTTACTTAACATCTCTGAGCCGAGCTTTCTGATGAGTAAAATGGAAGCACGCTTACCTATCTCACAGACTGTTCTAAAAATCCAATGAGAAAATAGAGAGGTCTTACCACAGGACCTGGAATACAGCAGGCATTAAATAAATACTGATTTACTTCCCTATTCCTCCCGGACCCACATTTGCTACTCCAGTCTGGAAATATGCAGTACTTTTTTCCCAGAAAGCTAGAATTTGGGCTTGCATTTGTGTCTCTACTTACTTGGCTTACTGTAAAAATAGGATGACTGGCATTTCAACTCTTGATGGTTTATCATTTACAGCTGATATTTCTATAACCTTTTGTTGGCTAATTGAGATAATTTTGGAATTTAAAATGTGTGTGTATGTGTGCACACACAAATGTGTTTCCAAATCATTGAAAGACGTAAGTTATTACTCAGAAATGACTTTCGTTCTCCAAATCTGGATAAATCATTCTTCTTAATCTCACCAAGAACCGAAAGGGCTGGGGTGGCCTTACTTGGAGAGTGAGTTAACTTATTCAGTTGCTTTGTTTGAATACACTGTAGGATTTCAGGCCTATGATCTCTTAGAGCTCAAATCTCACATCTCCAGCCCCAGATTCCAAAGGCATTTTCTAAGCAAGGATGCATCCACCAGCAGCCCATTTCCTGTGGGCTGTCTTTCGACAGTAATATGGTTTAGTTCTTGCACTTGGATCTTTTCCTGTTGTCACATTCACCTCGCTGAGGAGCTTCAAACAATGCGACCAAAAAAAGGAAGATAAATTGGGCTGGGAGAAAACGGGGTTCGTCCTGAGACTGGGGATATCAGACGTTGACAGAAATGGATTCGGTAGACAGAAAATAAGCTAGGCTGTAGATTTTCACCGGAGAGTGGGCAGAGAAAACGAAAACATTCCCTTTTTCATTTTAGCATCTTTTTACCGGCTGCAATGAACGTATATCACTATGACCATTTTAAACATTTCTATTATGAAATGTTCTAAGCCTTTTGTGTTTTGGCCTTGCTCAGGGCATGTGGAAGTTCCTGGGCCAGGGACCAAATTCTAAGCATTTTTAAAACTAGGCAGCATGATACAACCTCGTGTATCCATCCCCGAGCTTCAACAGCCATCAACATTTTGTTACACGTGTTTGATTTATTTTCCTTTTTTTGCTGGAGTATGTTAAAGCAAATTTAAGATATTATGTTATTTTACCCCTAAATACTTTAGTTCGCATCTCAAAAATAAAAGGATATTTTATTGCACAATCACAATGATTAAAATAATTCCTTAATACCATTCACTGAGTGCTTGTTCCATATTTAATTTCTCCAAATTATGTAAAAATTGTGCTTTTACAGTTGATTTGTTTGAATCAGATACTTTATGAAGAGGAATTTAACACTGATTTTTCAAAGAACATGTGTATTTCTAATGAATAATTAAATACTTCTATTTTCATGAGAAACAAACAGAAAACCCCATCAGTACCATGTAGTCTTTCCACTCTAATTACTGACCCTTAAAATTCTACCTTCAGAAATATATGTCCTTTTTGAAAATGCAGATCTCTGTACAGCAGTTTTCACTCATTCAGAAACACTATGAATTTCAGTGTCCCAGAAAACAAGTTCTGAAAATATTGGAGGGGAGTTCCCGTTGTGGCTCAGGGGAAACGAATCTGACCAGCATGCATGAGGATGCAGGTTCAATCCCTGGCCTTGTTCAGTGGGTTAAGGGTCTGGTGCTGCCATGAGCTGTGGTGTGGGTCACAGACTCAGCTTGGATCCTGCATTGCTATGGCTGTGGTGTAGGCAGGCAGCTTCAGCTCTGACTCGACCCCTAGCCTGGGAACCTCCCCATGCCACGGGTGCAGCCCTAAAATAATAATAATAATAATAATAAAATATATATATATTGGAGAAAAAGTCATCACTGGGCAGAACAAAGAGCATGAGAAAGTCAGAGGATGTAGGGGCCACAGGAATTGTGAAGAAAACTACTTGAGAACAGGGGGATGTTTCATTGCTTACTCAAAACTGCTTCTGATTTCTCTGATCATGTTCTGTATGGAAACAATCCAAACCCCAAAGCCTCAACAGTCTCACTTGCAATAGTAGTTAGTAGGACTACCAGATGACGCATCAGTTTTGTTGACTGGAACTCTACTCCAGTAGGACTTCCTACTCTTAACTACTGCTTGGCATCCAAGAATTTTTCTCTTAGAGAGAAGTTCAGAAAGACTCAGTGTAGTTGACTGAATTCAGTAGCATTCTGCAGCAGTACGGCAGAGGAAAACACAGGAAAGCCCCATCTGCTCCCTTGTACATTTCTGGTGGGAGTGTAAATTGCCTTGGTGAACAGAGAATGTTGACAATATGTATTAATAACTTTAAAAATGTGCCTTTTCTTTAAACTGTCAGTTGCACTTCTAGGAATCAAATATTCATAAAAATAGAAAGAGAAAATGACAAGGAAAAAAGATACAGTTATAGTGTGAAACAGACAGACGAAATAAGTAGGTTGCATGCTAAAAATTAAACAAGGATATAGAGGATTTGGGGCAAAAGCTATCAATAAAACCATGCAATAGTTACATATAGAACTTTGTACCCTATAGAATATATACATTCTCTTCCATTCATGGAACATTGACAACTGATCATATACTTCGCCACAAAGAACAACATAATACAGGTACATTTTTAAAAATAGAGATTTTAGGGTCTACCTTCTGTTATAATAATCCTATAAAATAAGAAGAAAATAACAAAAAATATGAACACCTAAATCCTTATATTAAGAAACACATGCCTAAAAATTTTTGCAATCAAAGGGGAAATCAAAACCAAAATTCTTAATCTTATGGAAAATAATGAAAAGGCACAAACTTTAAATCTAGAGGATACACTAAGGCTCTACTTAGGAAAATGCATTAAGACTGAAAATAAATGAATTAACTTTTCAATTTAAGAAACTGGAAAAGGACAATAACAAACTAAAAGGATACAGAAGGAAGGATTTCATTTTTATAAAGTTGAAATTAATGAAATCAGAATGAAACCATCATACAAAGGCTAATGCTCAACATCCCAAATTATTAGAGAAATGCAAACCAAAACTACAATGAGGTTCCACTTCACACCAGTCAGAATGGCCATCGTTAACAAGTCAACAAATAACAAATGCTGGAGAGGGTGTGGAGCAAAGGGAACCCTCCTGCACTGTTGCTGGGAAGATAAATTGGTAACCACTATAGAAAACAGTATGGAGGTAGTTCAGAAAACTAAATATAGAACTACCATATGATCCACAATCCCACTCCTTGGCATATATCCAAACAAAACTTTCACTGAAAGAGATACATGCACCCGTATGTTCATCGCAGCACTATTCACAACAGCCAAGACATGGAAACAACCTAAATATCCACTGACAGATGAATGGGTTAAGAAGATGCGGTACATATACACAATGGAATACTACTCAGCCATAAAAAAGAACAAAATAATGCCATTTGCAGCAACATGGATGGAACTAGAGACTCTCATACTAAGTGAAGTAAGTCAGAAGGAGAAAGACAGATACCATATGATACTACTTATATGTGGGGTCTAAAATATGGCACAAATGATCTATCTACAAAACAGAAACAGAGCATGGACATGGAGGGCAGACTTGGTTTGCCAGGGGAGGGGGAAGGAGTGGGGGGAAGGGTTGGGAGTCCGGGGTTAATAGATGCAAACTATTGATATCACTTGTATCTGGAATCTAGTATATGGCACAAACCAACCCATCTACAGAAAAGAGACAAACTCATGGACATGGAGAACTGATTTGTAGTTGCCAAGAGGGAGGGGGAGGGAGTGGGATGGACTGGGAGTTGGGGGTTAGTAGATGCAAACTATTGCATTTGGAGTGGATAAACAATGAGACCCTGCTGTATAGCACAGGGAACTATATCTAATTACTTGTGATGGAACATGATGCTGGATAATATAAGAAAAAGAATGTATATATGTCATATATATATATACACACACATACTCACACGACTGGGTCACTTTGCTGTACAGCAGAAATTGACAGCATGTTGTAAATCAACCATAATCAAAAAATAAATGAAGATAGAATGAGAAAAAGAAAAAAATCAAAAGAGGGGTTTTTTTTTTGAAAATCCTGGTTAAGGAAAAAGAGAGAAAGCCAAATAAAACAATGAAAGCACAATGGAAAAAGAGATACATTAATTGACATAGGGAACAGCATGCTGGTAAACATTTTTAACAATCAGCTCTCAAGAAAAGCCACTATTTGTAGTGCTTGCTGATTTTCGTGGTGTAAAAACTCCCACCAATGGTGGATTTTAAGCTACCAATGTGTAGTCACTAAACCCAGAAATGTACACAACTGGCTACTCAACTCCAGCACACCACTAGAAGGATATAAAAGTAATCACAAGGGAATATTACATGCAACCTACAGCACACAGTTGGAAAAAATCTATTAAATACTACCTAATTTACCCAAGGAAAAGTAACAAAACCTAGAGAGACTGAGAGCTTTGGAAAGGTGCTTGCAGATGTGAATTAAAAAACAAAAACAAAAACAAAACAACTCTAGGTTCAGATGGTTTCAGAACTGCGTCCCTTAAACTCTTTAGAGAACAGATCATTCCCAGGCTGTTTAAACTATTGCAGACCACAGAGAAAGATAAAAAGATCCCCAACTGCATTTAGTGAATCTAGTGTAACCACGATACCAGAAACCTAAAAAAAGATATCAGAAATAATGACTACAGATTGATTTCACTTCTGAACATATACAGGAAAATTCTACATAAAACAGGAAATGTAATCCGAAGGGCAACAATAGAGGAAAACACTATAATCAAATGGGATTTATTCCAGAAATAAAAGGATGATTCAACATTAGAAAACGTATCAACACACAGGATTTTATTAATACATTCTGAAAGGTTTTTAAGCAAAATTCAGCAGCCAATCCAAATAAGAACTCTACACAAAAGACAACTTTTAAATGTGACAAAAAATCCAAATAGCAAACATGATATTCAATTATGAAAATGCTCAAGTTCTTCCCAGAACATGAGTAAGACAAATATGTAGGATATCACCACTATTATTCGACGGTGTTTTTATTCTATTTATTTATTGTTTTGGCCACACGCACAGCACGCAGAAGTTCCTGGGCCAGGGATCCAACTGGCGCCACAGCTGTAACCAGAGCCACAGCAGAGACAACATCGGACCCTTAACCCACTAAACCATGAGGGAACTCCTTAATGGTGTTTTTAATGCTTTAGCTGAGGCAAAAGAAAATGAGAAAATTAAATAATTGGTACAAATATTGGTGAAGAAAAGATTTAAGTACTTCAGATAAACCTCAGAGATTCTAGCTTTAAAAAAAATCTAAAAATATTAATTTGGTAAGACTGTCATATAAGAAAATATGCTACTTTAAATGGAAACAGAAAAGCAACCCACTCACAATAGGGACAAGACTATAAGATACCTAGGAATAAATCTAACCAGAAAGGTACTGTACCTATTTGAAGACTACAGTAAAATATTAAAGAGAGGGTCCCAAAAATAAAACCTGAAAAAATGCAGAGATATACCATGATTCTGTTTGAGATGGTTTAATATAATTTCTTCCCAATGTAGCAATACAAGGATCATCACAATCCAAATTAAGCATATTTCATAACTGGATAAAATTGAGTTAACGTGAAGAACAAAATATCCAACAATAGCAAGAAAGTTATGACAAAGAAATACAAAATATTACCAAATATTAAAAGTTTCCATGAAGCCACTATGATCAAAATAGTAAGGTATTGGTATGAGGATAGAAAATTAAATCATTAGAAAGAGGTCCGAGTACATATGGAAACCCCAATATATGGCAATAGGGAAAGGGCTGTTGGGCGAATAAATGATCTTGGCATAGTAGTTATTTATCCAGAAGAAAACAAAACTGCGTATCCTAAAATAAATTTCAAAACCTCATATCCTAAAATAAATTCCATGTAGATTAAAAACTTAAAATACAAAAAAAGAAAACCACGGAAAATATGAAAAGGCTGTTTAAGGAGGAGAGACCTTCCTCCACAAACCAGAAAAAGCAAAAGACATGTAGGAAAATAAAGATAAATGACAAACCAGGCAAAAAATCACAACACATGTGACAGATAAATGGTTAACATTACTAATAAAATAATACAATATTGGATATCTCCAATATTAATAATTAACCTTTTATCTGTCATATATATATATATATATATCCATCTTTTTTCTCACCTAACCAACATTTTGATTCTTGTGGGGTTTTCGTTCTCTTTTTTGGCCACACCTGTGGCATATGGAAGTTCCTGGGCCAGGGATCTAATGTGAGCTGGAGCTGCAACCTACACCACAGCTGCGGCAACATCAGATCCTTAACCCACTGCACTGGGCCAGGGATCAAACCTGCGCCACTGCAGAGACAATGCCGCATCCTTAACCCACTGCACCACAGTGGGAGCTCCAATTCTCATGTTTTAATTATGACCTATATGTTGATCACACAAGCATAGACTGATTCCCCCTTTAAATTTGTGGTGTCCAGCTTCGGGCAGGTTCTCAATGTTTCCTACTAATCCTGTATTTGTAGGATTCTCTGAACAGCTCTCTCCACCTCTGCACAGTGGCTCATTCAAATCTCTATCATCCTCAAAGCTCCAAGCCCACAGCCTCCCTTCTCAATCATAGTAAAATCATACCAAATGATTTTACTTCCTCCTTCACAAAGAAATAGAACACATCCCAGAGAATTCCTTCGATTTCCCACAACAAACCAGTACACAAACATACCTGCATCCTCAACCATTCTGCCCTCCTTCTCTAGCATGACAAAAAAGTGACATCTCTCTTCCTCTACAAAGTTCATCCCTCTACTTGTGCTCTGCATTCCATCCTCTCTGCCCTCCTGGGGTCCTCGGTCAATCTTCCCTTCTCTCTTCATCACTCGGCCTCTCCCTGTCAACTGGTTCTTTCCCGATGGCATTTAAGTCTCTCCTATGGTCAAAGAGAAATCATCCATTTGCTTCTTCTGGAAATATGCTCTTCCCTTGGCTTCCATGACACGAATTCTCCTCGTTTTCCTTCTGATCACTCCAACTCCTTGGCCTGGCCCTCAAATGCTAATATTCCAAGAATTCTATCACTCTCAGTCTTATGGGATTGCATCCATTTCTAAGGCCTCAATACCATCTATATGCTAGTGCCTGGCTTAACTTTTTTTTTTAAAGAGCTTTATCGAGATATAATTTACATACCATAAAATTCATCTATTTTAAGTGGAGAATTCAAAAGATTTCTTCCAGTTTTATATAGATTATTAGATTTCTTCCACTATAGTTTTTTACAAGATACTAAATATAGTTCACTAGGCCATCCATAGGTCCTTGTTGCCTATCTATTTTATATATGGTAGTGTGTATATGTTAATCCCATACTCTTCATTTATCCCTCCCCCCCACTTTCCCCTTTGATAATCATAAGTTTGTTTTCTATGTCTTTGAGTCTGTTTCTGTTTTGTATATAGATTCATTTGTATTATTTTTTAGATTCCACATGAAAGTGACATCGCATAACATTTGTCTTTCTCTGTCTGACATACTTCACTTAGTATGATATTCTCTAGGCCCATCCATGTTGCTGAAAAATGGTGATATTTCATTCTTTTTTATGGCTGAGTAATATTCCATTGTGTATATACCACATCTTCTTTATCCTTTCATCTGTCAATGGACACTTAGGTTGCTGCCATGTCATGGATATTGTAAATAGTGCTGCTAAAGAATTCAATGATTGTTTAAATTAATTTACAGAATTGTGCAACAATTACCACAGTCCGATTTCAGAATAATTATGTTATCCCCAAAAGATTCCTATTTGCCTTACTTATCTCTCTCTCTATCCTAAATCTCTTTCCTGAAATTTAGACCCATATATCTAAGTGCTTATTGGAGATTTAAATTTGTATAACCATAGGCACCACAAAATGCTTCCAACTGTTTCCAAAAGTGAACTCATCCTCTTCCCCTCTCTTTTCAATTAAATCTGATTCTTCTCTAATATTCCCTAAATGAATGCGTGGCACCACTGGTCCCTCAGAAATCCTGGGCATTGTTCTTAACTTATCTTTCTCATCCCCCACATCCAATTGATCTTTAAATCCCATATATTTTATCTCCTAAATATAATTCAAATCTATCCCTTTCTGTCCTTCATTATTACTTCACTAGTCCTGTCCACTAGAATCTCTTCCTTAAATTAATCTATCCAAGAGTTCCTGTTGTGGCTCAGCAGTAATGAACTCGACTAGTATCCATGAGGATGCGGGTCCGATCGCTGGCCTCGCTCAGTGGGTTAAGGATCCATTGTTGCCGTGAGCTATGGTGTAGGTCACAGATGCGGCTAGGATCTGGCATTGCTGTGGCTGTGGTGTAGGCCAGCAGCTACAACTTCCATTCGACCCCTTGCCTGGGAACTTTCATATGCCATGGGTGCAGCCCTAAAAATTAATTAATTAATTATTTTATCTATCCATCCATCCAACAAATTGGCATTGAATGCCTACTATGTAGGCACTGTGCTATAACAGTCACCTAACTGGTCCCTCTGTCTCTCATCTGTATCTTCCCAATACAAAATGTGTTCTTAATCCAGCTGCCAGGCAGCATAATCTTAAAAAAAAAAAAAAAAAAACCCACACTGCTCCCATGCTTAAAATGGCTTTGTTCTAATTTTCACCTGGCTTCCCTCTGACCTTGGGATGAATTACAAACCTTTTTTTTTTTTTTTGAGAATACCAATAAAAGTTTAATAACATGTATACCTCCTATATGCAAGAGAGAGATTTAGGAAAACCGAGTAACGCCCTGAAATGGCCCAAGCCATCCCCTTAAATACCATCTTCATCCAAAAACAAAAGAAAGGAAGAGTATGGTGGTTGTGCAGACACAAACTTCTTAACATGGCTTTTAAGGTCCTTTGTGATCAGGTCCCTCCTTGCCTCTCTACATCTCTTGTCTCATCACTCCCCTTGGATAAGTCACGTAGTTATCTGAGTTTTTGTATCTTTGGGATGATAATAATGCCTATCTCAGAAGCAGTTGAGAGGATTAAATGAGATAATACATGCAAAGCACTTAGCACAATACCTGGCACATGGTGTCAATAAATGTTAGCTGTGATGCGAGTGATGATAATGTTAGCCTTCTTTGACCTCCCTCTCCTCTGAACACCTCTAGCCTATCACACGATTAAGGACGCAAACCTTTTATTTTGTATTGATTACCATTTTATAATGTTGGTTCTTGTTTCCCCAACTAGACTATAATGTCCTTGAAGACTCGTACCTGCTCTAGTCTCCTGCGGTACTAAGCACAATGCTGAGTGAACAATGGATTTTAATAAACACCTTCCGATAAAGGTTTACCAAGGAAAAAGACACAGATGTTTTACTCTCTAGAAGGGTAGTTACTTAAAAAAAAAAGACCATAGAGTTCCCTGGTGGTTCAGCAGGTTAAGGATCCAGTGTTGTCACTGCTGTGGCTCAGGTCTGATCCCTGGCCCTGGGAACGTCCATACGCTGTGGGTGTGGCCAAAAAAAGACCATAAATAATAAATACCAATAACCTGGGAGCACCATTTACTTTCACCTCCTGAGCTACTGATGTGTCTCTGTGGTAGCAGCTGTATGGCAGGCTAGCAGTAAGCATGGGACTTGGCAGTACTCACTGTAGGTCAGTTTGGGGGTTTTTCTCAAATGGTTTGCTGCCAAAATCCTGTTTTTGACAGAAATGGAGTGTGAAAGCATGAAGATGTTTAATTCTACTTCCTGGCATGCAGACAACATGCAATTTGTCTACTCATCTGTGAGATCCCATTCTTACTTCTTAAAAAAAATGTTCTCTTTGTGCTACCAAAATAATATATATTCTACTTCATTCGAAAGCCAATGGAATCCTCCTAAAATAGTTTGGATTTCTTGGCTGATGACTGAGTGGCAATCAGAATCCCAGAATAGCCCTAGGAGGCTAGAAGATTCAGAACTCTTCAGATGCTAGAACATGCCACAAATTTGGCAAGAATTTCAGTGTATATGCACTATATAGTAAACTGGTACCTTGTGATTGTTTTTCCCCTTCCTTTTCACATACTTTCTCACCATCTACCATGGCCTACCCCAGAGCCACAGCAACGTGGGATCCGAGCCGTGTCTGCAACCTACACCATAGCTCATAGCAACGCCAGATCGTTAACCCACTGAGCAAGGGCAGGGACCGAACCCCCAACCTCATGGTTCCTAGTCGGATTTGTTAACCACTGCACCACGACGGGAACTCCTTCTGGCCTTTTCTAATCCTCTTCATGTTCTGTGCTTCCCCTCCACCTGAGATGTTTCTAAGAAGACATCTTTGTGCACTCATAAGCCTGCCCTTGTGTGCCAGCAGACGACTGCCCATATATAGCTTGGGAGTGGAAAAGCTAAAGGCAGAACTATGTGGTTCTATGTGACATGGACTCCCATTGGTACAATGCAATCTTTTGGCTGAAGTTTTATTGGTTTAGAAATTATTCCATAGCCAATGATTGTCTTGTGCCTTTGATGTTACTAAGGGGAAGTTGGAACAGGTCTGGGCTATGGAGAAGAGGGGGGAAAACTCCTCTGAACACAAGAGATGATGTTTCCAATCAGAAGAAACAAAAGGCACCCTTCTCCAGTTGTTTCCCAGTTCCTTCCCCTATATGGGGAAACATTCCAAGGGTTTGGAAAGAACCCTTTGAGGGAATTTAAAAACAACAACAGCAACAACAAAAAACAGGTCAAAGCAATCCTTGAGACCCAATTTAAACACTGATTCTCTCACTAGACATATGTTCTTCTTTCCATATATATTCTTTTTACAATATGCCCCCTCCGCACACTCATACACGAGATGAACACTCAACCAGCCACCTCTGAGACAGCGATGCATACATAGCATGAGCAAGAGCGCTGAGATGTATGCTCTATAAAGAGCTTATTACCACAAAGAAAGGCATTGCCCAGATACTGTTCCAGATACACACTGTGCCCTTCCCACATGGACACACGGTCACATAACACACCAACCAAGACTGAGATATAGAGACAGACGTCTGTCCTTAACCCAGACCATGGGCACAATAGCCAGCAACTTGCAAAGCCCTGCACATACAGCCACTGATGGATCTGGTTAGCTTTTCCCTTCACTTTTAGTGCAGCATAGTGGTTAAGAGCATGGATTCTCGAGTCCGGCTGGATGCTAACCCTCACTCTGCCAGTCACTCCCTCTGTCACACTGTACATATTATGCACTTGCCCTATGCCTCAGTTGCCCTCTCTGTAAAATGAGAATAATAATAATACTTACCTCCTTGCGTTATTGTGAAGATTAAATGAGCTAATGCATATTAAGCTCTTAAGAGTACTAAGAGTTCCTAGAACTGCTTGAATGGGGTACACATGGATTCAAGATGTGCTTTAGGCGAGAGGAGAGGTAGTGGGAATGGGCTGGGATGTGGAATTCTCTTTCTGTCCTGTGTTAGTAAATAGCTGATTCCCTGGGTGCACCTGCACTTCTCAGTACTCATTCCATCAAGGGGCATAAGCCCACCACTAACAGTCACAACGTATCTGGACCACTACCTAACATCAGACACGAAAATTAACTCGAAATGGATTAAATGCTTGAACATAGGACCTAAAACCATAAAACCCCCAGAAGAAAACGCAGGCAGTAAGCACCTTGACATAGGTGCTTTTTCTGAATCTGACACCAAAAGCAAAAGCAAACAAGTGGATCTACCTCAAACTAAAAAGCTTATGCACAGCAAAGAAAACCATCAACAAAATTAAAAGGCAGTCTACAGAATAGGAGAAAATATTTGCAAATCATATATCTGATAAGGGGTAATATTCCAACTATATAGGGAACTCGTATAACTCAATAGCAAATAAATAAATAAATAAATAAATAAACAAACAATCCTATTTTAAAAAAGCAAAAGATGCGAATAGAGATGTTTCTAAAGAAGACAGACAGATGGCCAACAGGTACATGAAAAGATGCTCAACATCACTAATCATCAGGGAGATGCAAATGAAAACCACAAGAGATACCACCTCACACCTGTCAGAATGGCTCTCATTAAGAAGACAAGTAGGGAGTTCCCACTGTAGCTCAGTGGTAACGAATCCGAGTAGTATCCACGAGGATGCGGTTTGATTCCTGGCCTCACTTGCTCAGTGTGTTAAGTATCCAGCATTGCCATGAGCTGTAGTGTAGGTTCAGACGTGGCCAGGATCCCCTGTTGCTATGGCTGTGGTGTAGGCCAGCAGCTGCGGCTTCAATTTGACCCCTAGCCCAGGAACTTTCATATGCTGCAGGTGCAGTCCTAAAAAAAGCAAACAAGCAAAAAAAAAAAAAAAAAAGAAAAAAAGAAAAACAACAAATCACGAGTGTTGATAATGTGGAAAAAAAAAGGGAAACTGTGCACTTGTGCACTTCTGGTGAGAATGTAAATTGGTACAATCACTATGGAAAACAGTATGGAGGTTCCTCAAAAAACTAAATATAGAATTACCATATGACCCAGCGATTCCACTTCTGGGTATTTACCTGAAGAAAAGGAAAATACTAATTCAAAAAGATACATGCCGAGTTCCCATCGTGGCTCAGTGGTAACATACCCGGCCAGTATCTGTGAGGACTCAGGTTTGACCCCCCGCCTTGCTCAGTGAGTTAAGGATCAGGCATTGCCATGAGCTGTAGTATAGGTCACAGACATGGCTCGGATCCCACGTTGCTGTGGCTGTGGTGTAGACTGGCAGCTGCAGCTCTGATTGACCTTTAGCCTGGGACCCTTCATATATCGCAGGTGCAGCCCTAAAAAAAACAAAAAACAAAAAAGATACACACACCAGCATGTCCACTGTAGCAGTATTTATAATAGCCAAAACATGGAAACAACTTAAGTCCAATGAATGACTGGATAAAGAAGACGTGGTATATATACAATGAAATTCAGCCATAAAAGAGAATGAAAGCTTGCCATTTGTAACAACATGGATGGACCTCGAGGGCATTATGCTAAGTGAATTAAGTCCAACAGAGAAAGACAAATACTGTAGGATCTCTCTTATAAGAGAATCTAAAAAAGAATTTTAATTTAAAAAATAAGCCTCATTGCCTGCCCACCTGCATCTCTCACAAGCGTCCTATCTTAATTAATCTACTTCTCGCCTATCAAAATAAATGAGCTCATAGACATAAGAACAAATTGGTGGTCGCCAGAGGCAGGGGGCTGGGGGTGGTGGTGGAGGGGGAGAGAAATGGATGAGCTGTTTCTATTTTTTTTTATTTAAATAAATTGTGTTTTTTAAAATAACCATATATGGGAGTTCCCGTCGTAGCTCAGTGGTTAACAAATCCGATTAGGAACCATGGGGTTTCAGGTTCAATCCCTGGCCTCGCTCAGTGGGTTAGGGATCTGGTGCTGCCATGAGCTGTGGTGTAGGTCGCAGACACGACTCGGATTCCTCGTTGCTATGGCTCTGGCGTAGGCTGGCAGCTATAGCTCCGATTCGACCCCTAGCCTGGGAACCTCCATATGCCATGGGTGCGGCCCTAGAAAAGACAAAAAGACCAAAAATAACAATAATAAAATAAAATAACCATGTACATACTCTTTTTCTGAGGAAATCTATATATATTTGCAGTCATCATGGTATTACATTTATGAGTTATTCTACGTGTGATAACCTTAAGTACACTTTTGAGGGTAAAACTTTACTGCCAAACTCTTTCACAACAGTTCAGAAAACCTGTGTCACATGGACGCTGCTTCTACCTTGCAGCCCAGTCGTGCCCTTGGAGGACCCAGCAAGGCAGTCTGAGGAAGGACGTGCGGGTCCCACAGTAAACTGACTCTATGACTGAGGTCAGTACCGATACCTGGAGTTGCCCACTGTGTCTGCATCCCTTACTTGGGTCTCACGACACAAACATAATCTGAGCAATAAGTGCCTTAACAGTGGGTACTACGGCTTCCTTCTCTCTACCAACTCTGGCAGAGGTTCTCCCTCTGCTTCCTACCCCCATTGAGAGCTCTTAGGACAAAGAGCTGCTCTGGGCTATCAAATATAGGACCATAAGAGGCTTACCATGGAGTCAGGAATGCCAAGCCCCCAAACAGATCATCTGTTCTTCTGGAGCTGTTTAATGAAGGGAGAAAATCAGTGGGCATCCTAAGCCGGCTCCTTTCTATCTGAACACAGATGAATCTCTGGTAAGTAAACAAATAGTGTCTTCAGTTGGCTGCATAGTGCAGTGAAAAGGACATGGACTTTGGACTCTGAGAGATGCAGGACTGAGCCCAAGCTTTTACTCTATGTGTGACCTTGAGGAAGTCATCTAATTTCTCTCCCTCTCAGATTCCTCAAGTGGAAAATAGGGATATCACCAACATTACCACAGGGCTGTCATAAACACTAAGATTAGAAAAAAGAATGGGGGAGTTCCCATTGTGGTACTGTGGAAACGAATCTGACTAGGAACCATGAGGTTGCAGGTTCGATCCCTGGCCTCGCTCACTGGGTTAAGGATCCCGTGTTGTCGTGAACTGTGGTGTAGGTTGCAGATGTGGGTCGGATCTGATGTTGCTATGGCTGTGGTGTAGGCCGGTGGCTACAGCTCCGATTAGACCCCTAGCCTGAACCCCCATATGCCGAGGGTGTGGCCCTAAAAAGGACAAAAGACAAAAAAAAAAAAAAAGAAAGAAAAGAAAAGAAACAAGAATGCCTGTAGCACAAAGCCCAGCACATAGGATTTAAATATGGGTCTCGGAGTTCCCGTCGTGATGCAGCAGAAACTAATCCGACTAGGAACCATGAGGTTTCGAGTTCGATCCCTGGCCTTGCTCAGTGGGTTAAGGATCTGGCGTTGCTGTGAGCTATGGTGTAGATCGCAGATGCAGCTCAAATGTGACATTGCTGTGGCTGTGGGGTAGGCTGGCAGCTATAGCTCCGATTAGACCCCTAGCCTGGGAACCTCCATATACCGAGGGTGCGGCCCTAAAAAGACGAAAGACCAAAAAAAAAAAAAATCAATAAATATGAGTCTTTCCCACTCCCAATGCCTGCTTACTGTATCACAATGCTGGACTCTTCCAGACAGAGACAGAAAGGGCATTTCAAGGGCTGCGTGCATGTCTTACCGTGGTGGGGGTTGTTTTCGTTTTAGGGTTTTTGGAGGTCTTTGTTTTGATTTATTTGCTTAAGTTTTTGCTTGCATCAATGGCAAGAGAGACTGGAGGTGGGGTGGAACTGGAAACATTTAAAGGAATAGGGTAGGTTTGATAGGGCTTTAACGTGAATTATTAGCACTCCAAGAGCATACTGGAAATGGGGAACTTGGGTGGATTGTGCAAAGACTACAGCAAGCAGAAGGGTCCAAAATTAGACAAGTGTTCTGGTCATTTAGTGAATAACCTGGAATTTGAATACTGAGAAATGGGAACTGGAGGAAGAAGGCAGCAGATGGGAAATGGGGCTATAAAATGAGCTTCACTGCACCAAAAAAAGCACAGAAACAGAACAAGACTGTATGCCTATAGGAACTGTTTTGACTATGAAACCATGGCCACACCAGAAACTTTTTTTTGTCTTTTTTTTAGTTGGCTTTTTTTGATCTTTTTTTTTTTTTTTAGGATACACCAGAAGCTTTTATGTTGTATGGATGTCAGGGAGGAGGAGCGGGAAAACACTGTTAACCCCAACTCATTTCATCCTTATAACCCCGTTGTGTGTCCGTACCCTCCAGATGTTTCAAATGCAGCCTTTAATGTCCTCGAACATTTTCTTTCTCTGGAATATAGCAAGAATGGTCACAAAGTATTTCTGAAAAAGAACTGAACACATTGGGTGTCGAAAAAATTATAAAGCATTTTCTTTTCTAGGATAAAAACCGGTTATGCCCACACCTCAGCGTGTCCAGTTGATTTAGGTTTTTCATCTGTGTTAAATATCAATTGCCATAAAGTTAATAGGATTGAATATAATACTCTGAATTAGTCATTTCAGTAGCATAAATGAATAGACTGTCTACGTCACTATACACTTACTTCCCATTGTTCAGTAAAACCATTCTCTCCACCTATAAGTCCTCATTGGTTTCAAAATAGCTATTTCATTCTCACAAAGTGCTGGTGGCCCCAGCCCTCCTCGGCAGCTTAATATTAAGTCTGCTCCTCTTGCTCTTCCATCTCCTGCAAAATACTCACTGAATAGCTTGGCTAATAAACATTTTACAATACCAAATAAATTTTTTTTAATTTTTTTTTATTTTTATGGCCGCACCCACAACACATGGAAGTTCCCAGGCTAGGGGTCGAATCCAAGCTACAGCAGCCGGCCTGTGACACAGCCAGAGCAACTCGGAATCTGAGCCACGTCTTCGACCTACACCACAGCTCACAGCAACGCTGGATCCTCAACCCACCAAGTGAGGCCAGGGATCTAACCCGCATCCTCATGGATACTAGTCAGGTTCATTACCACTAAGCCACAATGGGAACTCCCCCAAATAAATACTGAATCACTATGTTGTACATCTGGAACTAACCTAGTGTTGTATGTCAATTACACTTCAATTAAAAAAAAAAATCCCCCAAACTCTCAGTTACGAAAACCACTAGAGATGAAAGCATCTGTCTCCCTCCCAAAACTTTTCTTTTGCCTTTGCTTAGCGGCAGTAATCAAGAGGAATTTGGGCAGGATAATTGGCAAGTTTACTTAAGTACCAATGTAAAGAATGCCTTAGATAGTCTTGCAGAAGGGCAATGAACTTTTCCATACTAAATAAAACATGTTTGATCCGGTAACTGAAAACCAGCAGCTTATTGAGCATAATACCCCCTTTCAGGGTACCACCTTTGCACGGCTATTGGTGGGTGATTAAATAGGGCCACTTGGCTGAGATTTCCAACATTTTCAGTGCTGCAATTTCATTACCATTCCCCCTTCCCAAGGAACGTTCTAGTTCATGTGTTAAATTTGAAATTGATTGGGAACCCTGGAGAAGGGCTGTCTTCTCCACCCTCAGAAATAACGATAATCTTCTAGAAGTCCCGAGGTCAGGGCTAGCGATCTCTGGCAAGGGTATGGTGCCCGCAAATACTACCAGTAGTACGAGTACTATTAATACTAACAACTGCTCCTACGATTACTCCTACTCCTGTCACCACCACTACCATTACTGCTACTGCTCCTACCATTGATTGAGCTTCGACTATCCGCCCGTTACAGCAGCAAGCATTTTACGTGCACTGCCCTTCCCTTCGAAATGTAAGTAGCCTGAGTTTCATACGTGATGAAACGGACGCTCAGAGAAGTGATTTTTGTCCAAGGTCACACAGCTAGCACACCCGACGCCAAAGCCACCACATCACACGGCATCTCAGAACCTACACACTTCTTTCTAGGAGAGGGGAGTTGTAGAAACGGAAGCTTGGAAGCTGCGCAGGGGGGCCTAGGATTGGAGAGGTGGCTGGAAGCCAAGGCAGGATGGGAAATGAAGCACGTGTGGTCAGAGTCAGGGGATCTAGTGAGTCCTGGAGTTAGTTACCCAGTCACACAATAAACAACTGGAGTATTGTACGAGTACGTCTGTGAGTCTGATTGTTTTGTACTTCAAAAGGATAATTACCACTCTATTTCTCTCCTTACTTTCATGATCAAACTTCTCACGGCATGCGTTTCCTTAAAACTACTTTCTCTTTGACCTCTCGCTCTTCTAGCCTCACCTTTCCACTGAACCTTTGTTCTCAAAGGTCACTAACGATATCTTCCTGTATAACGTGCTGTTCGAATGGATTCTTTCAAAATTTCCCTACCTTGAAGGCCTCTCTTCCTTTGCTATTTAGAGCCTCTGTTTTGTTCGTTTTCCTTCTCCCTTCTGCTCTTTCTGTTCCTCTTTTGCTTTCCTCCAGAATTCACACCCATATATCACTCCCCTTACTCATCATTACAAGCCATCCTCACAATGGGTGAATAACGAGAGCTAGCCAAATGACGTGTACCTTGGCCTTGCAAAGCAATATAATGGCGGTGGTTGGGGCACAGGTTCTGGAGCTCAAGTGCCTGGATTCCAGTCCCCTCTCTGTTACCTACTAGCAGCCTGACCTTGGCAAATCACTTCCATGTCTCTGTATCTCAGTGTCTTATCTGTAAAGCAAGAATAATAACAGTGTTTATTTACCTCATAGAGCTGTTGTGAGGATGAAATGAGTTAATACCTATAAAACATCACAGGAAATCTTCATTAAGTGTTACTTACTATCACAGTCCGTATAGAGGCAGTACCTAAAATGCTGGAAATGAGGAAGACAAACACCATATGATATCACTTATATCTAGAATCTACTATCTGGCACAAAGGAACCTTTCCACAAAAGAGAAACTCATGGACTTGGAGAAAGACTTGTGGTTGTCAAGAGGGAGGGGGAGGGAGTGGGATGGTCTGGGAGTCTGGGGTTAATAGATACAAACTATTGCCTTTGGAATGGATAAGCAATGGGATCCTGCTATATAGCACTGGGAACTATGTCTAGTCACTTATGATGGAGCATGATCATGTGAGAAAATAGAATGCATACATGTATGGGTAACTGGGTCACCATGCTGTACAGTAGGAAATTGACAGAACACTGTAAACCAACTATAATGGAAAAAATAAAAATCATTAATGAAAACAATAAAATGCTGGTTATTGCTACAAATGAATGAGTTCCTTCTGACATTTAATTTTTTAAACACACGCTGCCCCGCAGTTATCTCATAAGAAGCTCCATAGTCTTTCCATTTATTTTTGCAAAGTCCGTTTGTGGTTGTATTCAGAGTGACGAACAATTGGATGGATGTGCCCTGGGTTTTCTTCTCATTCTCCACATTCTTCGTGGCTTTCAGTGCTCCTTAGATGACTCCCAAGTCTTTATCCCTTTCCCAGACCTCTCTCCTGACCTTCAGATCCAGCTAGCTGGCCACTAGGCATTTCCTCCTTGACCCTCTGACCCACAGCACAACAAATCTCCCATGTCCCAAAAGAACGCTGTCTGTATCTCCTAACCTAGTGAAAGGCAACACATCCGTCCAGTTACCCAAGCCAGAACCCTATGGATCATCATCCTACTATTTATTTTCTCACCCCTCCACCCCTTGCATCTAACTGATCACCCCATAATATTGATTCCATCTCCTCCAAGTGTGTTTTGCACTTATCCCCCCTTCCCTAGCCCTACTGCTACTGCCTTAGGTTAGGCCTTCATCTCTCCTTGTTATCAGTAAAAGCCACCTAACTGGTCTCTTCGCCTTCAGGTGTGACCCTTGACCCTTGTTCCATCCTGCACACTACAGCCAGAGCAATCCTGAAATGAAGACTTCATCCAGTCATTCACCTGCTTTATATCCTTCCATGGGTCCCCAGGGACTTCGGGATAAAGTCCAACACCGATCCCTGGCATATGAGGCCCTGGCTACTTCATATGCACCTCTTGCAATGATTCTCACATGTCACATTCCAGCTGAACCAAGCTTCTGGTGGTTCCCTGAACACCTCGAGGCTGTTTCCCCTTCTGTGTCCTCCCATATGTTCCCCTTCTCTCTCTTTTCTCATTTTTTCTTGGCAGAATTCTACTCTTGGTTCAAGATAACTTGATTTTTATTTCCATTCTGCAGTCTTTCCTAAGCCTCTGAGGCAATTAGGTGTTTCTTTCTCTGTGCTAGCTTGTCATCTTGCACTTACCTTCATTACAATAATTATATTTGTATTAGATTTGACATTTTACCTGTCAGGCAAGTTTCTTGAGGGCAGAGACCATTTCCTATTTATCTCCATATACCCAGTGTATAGCCAGGTACCATTTTGCTCGTACGACCTGCTCATTGCCCCCTCTGTAAATACCTCTGCTCTCTGTCTCAGCACAGGGAGGAATTTATTTTTCCCCTTTCGACGTCTGGCTAAATTGAATTTTTCCATTAAATGTTCCCTGATTACACTTACTTCACTCTAATCACTCCTTCACTGTATCATGTCCTCAGGGCTTGCAGAAGAGTCCTCCAACGAGCATATTTGTGCTTTCATGATTTAGATTCTATTATATTTTCTAGCTCAACCACTCTAAATCATGTAAGGATCATCTGCTGAAATCATCCAGAGCAGTGTTTTTTTTTTGTTTGTTTGTTTGTTTTGGGGTTTTTTGGGGTTTTTTTTGTTTTTGTTTTTTGGGGTTTTTGGGGGGGGGGGTTGTTTTTTTTTTTTTTTGCTTTTTAGGGCCATACCTTCAGCATATGTAAGTTCCCAGGCTAGGGGTCGAATCGGAGCTGCAGCTGCTGGCCTACATACACCACAGCCACAGCAATGCCAGATTTGAGCCACATCTGTGACCGACCCCACAGCTCATGGTAACGCCAGATCCTTAACTCACTGAGTGGGGCCAGGGATTGAACCCGTGTCCTCATGGATGCTAGTTGGGTTCGATTCTACTGAGCCACAACGAGAACTCCTAAACTAATTTCTCTTAAAACGTCTATTTTTATGTGGGGAGAAGCAGTCAGACATCGACTCTTGCTCTTCCCCAAACAAACACCCTTTCAAGGAGCAAAAGGAACAGAAAGGGGAGAACACCAAGCCACCTAGAGTTTGAACCCTAAGAGGAAGACTTCTGAAAGTTACCGGAGCTAAGACCTGGTGGCAAGACAGGAAGCTGAAATCCCACAAACCAAGGGAAGCCGTTCCCTCTCTGCCAGCTCCTCTCTTTGCTTTTTTCTTCCTCTTAAAGCTAAAGAGCTGTGCCACCCAGCCCCTTCAAAGGCTTGAGAAGAGCCAGAAGGAAATCAATCTGCCCATGGAGCTTCTGGGATGGATTAGCCCATTGTCCCACAGCACTTCTGGAGGAGAGGAAAGCAGATGGCACACAACATATCCAGGCAGGTGCTTTACTATGCCCGGTGCCCTAAAAGTTAACGATACAACGATAGAAGTAAACACGGAAGGGCTATGCTACATGCATCTGTGCTCCCTGTCCTGCACGCTCCTCTCTCTCTCTCTCACTAGATCCTGGGTTGTCCCCAGCCAGCCTAAAAGCTCCTAGAGGTCATCAACAAGGTTATGTGTCTCCTGTCGCCTGCACATGACCTACCACACTGGGTACACGGTGTTTGCTCAAGAAATGTTGACTGACCGGTTGCTGGGGATTTAACCATTTCTCCTCCCCTCAATATTTTCAGGAACGCTTATTTATTCACAAAACCATGCAGTCTTGGAAGCCAAGAGGAAATATTCATCTGTTGGTATATATTGTCCCTTGGCTATGCATTAAACAGAGATTTCCTTTGGAAATGTAAACAAAGGATGCCTGATGAGGCAGGATAAAGAGCTATATATAGAGATCAAGTGGCCAGAGCAGCAAGGTCAGAGCGTGCCCTTCCTTAACCCGATTAAAGGAGTCCCGGGTCTGCCTCTCCCTCCTTCCCATATTCTCCAGCCTCGCCAGAAAATATTTTCCAACTGCCGAGCCACTGAATTCGGAAAGCTGGGCAGCGACGACGTTACCAAAGCACGCAGCTAACAAATCTGTGGCGATCCTAATCTCTGTTTCTGTAATAATAGGAAGAGTGCAGCTTTGTTTACTTTCTGAGGAGAATAGAGAACAGGGAGAAAGAACCAGGAGAGGGAGGTGGTATTTATGGCTCTTTTATGAAAAGTCAATCTGTGACAAAAACATTTGCAGACAATCAGGAAGGGGAACAGGTTTGGCAGGAAAATAGCCTATTCCAGTTTTCTCAGAACTGCCTTAGCTGGTATCCTCCACCCCCGCCCGATGTGAAATGCCTGGTTTATACTGTGAAGATAGTCCTTCCCCGGAGACAAATCTGGATTAGACAAAACGAAAAAAAAAAAAATTCACATCACCCTTCAGGGTCTGGCTCTCGAGACAGACAGTATCCTACGATGTATTTCATTTTATAAAGTATTTATAAGCATTTATGAAGTCTCAAATTCCTTCCTGAACTGCATTTCTACTCCCGGGGCTTGTCCTGAAGCCTTCTGGACACACAGGCTCTGTGCTGAATGAGCATAATAAGTACCCTGGACTCACCCTATTATTATGGGGGAAGTTAGGGCACATCCTTAACCTTTCAGAAGGGATGATGTCATAGAGCACAGCCGTGGTTTTCCATAAACCCTCCTGTAGGGTCAATGTCAAAGACAGAATCCGAAACAGAATAGACCATGGAACTAACTCCCAGAATGTACTCTCACCCTTGCCTCTTGCCATGTAAGGCAGTCTCTCAAGATTCTTTCCCAATTCTCAGTTCACATTTTTATTCTATTGTCTGTACTTCTTGCACAAGCGTATCCACATCGGGGTGAATTTTTATAGCGTGGGAGTCCTCCCAGGGTAAGTAGCGTGTCTGTGCCATTTTCTTTGTACCCGGTACAATGCTCGGCTGCATAAATAAGTATGAATAAAAGGTGACCTTTGGAGAGTTCCTGTCGTGGCGAAGTGGAAACAAATCTGACTAGCATCCATGAGGATGCGGGATGGATCCCTGGCCTCGCTCAGTGGGTTAAGGATCTGGCGTTGCCGTGAGCTGTGGTCGCAGCTCACAGGTCGCAGACAAAGCTCGAATCTGGCGTTGCCTTGGCTGTGGTGTAGGCCGGCGGCTACAGCTCTGATTCGACCCCTAGCCTGGGAACCTCCATCTGCCGCAGGTGTGGCCCTAAAAAGACAAAAGACAAAAGACAAAAAAAAAAAAGTGACCTTTTGTAGGCCAGAGCAGACAGTGGCCAAGGATTTAATAAGCACCCTTAAGGGAGCCTCTTAAATCCATCCTTCACTGGTTGTCACTGGGCTGCTCGTCCCCCTTATTTTGCCTACATTTGGCAGCACTGGTGGCATCTCCTGAAGGCTCAAGCATGAACTTCCAAAAGGCATGAAGGCATTGCCTCTAACCTAGAGGGCATGAACGAGTCCTCCTCCGGTGACACAATGATGCACTGTTTTATGAGGCTACCTTGCCACCTGAAAAGAGTAGGACCCTGAATTATAAAGCTTTGATTGGTGCATTGGGCTGGGGAAGGTTGGAACAGGGCTATGTCTGGGTGAGACTGGCCAGAGTGATAAGCTTCCGGGGGAGGGTGGGATGACGAGATGTTAGGGAGGTCCTAAAGTGAATAGGCAATGAAAATAAGCTGCTTACTTTGCTAATTTGACTACAACTTGCTGTCTCCTTAATGCAGTCTTTTTGATGAGAATGAGAAAGCGATGATTATACTTTCTAACCACGTTTTATTCACTCTGAGCTGTTACCCCACCCTCAATCATGCAAATTCTAAACCAAGGGATTCCTTATCTTGTCTCCTGCTCACAATACCTCCTTGTCTCTTTACCAGTGTGGGTTTCTTATACTGTAATCTAACAGCATAATCAGAAGCTTTGATAGAGTGCAACATAAAGAGATTCTGATTAGCTGAAAACCACTCTAAAATGCCTTCTGTATTGTTTCTGTCCTCTTGGAAAGGAGGAGACCGATGAGAAAAAGAAAAGAATAAAGAAAGTAACCATTTACAGAATTACGACTTGAGAAATGTGGAAGAGAGGCTGAAGGTCATGTATTCAGTTCAATCCCTCATTTTATACGTAAGGACACTGAACTGGAGAGGCTAAAGGACTCACTCAGGTTCGTACTATGAGCTAATGACAGAGTCAAGTATAGAACCCAGTTTTCCAACTTACATTCCATGATTCTTTCTTTCCATCCCTTAAGCTTCTTCTTAAATTCTCCACCCCATTCCACAATCTCGCACCTGAGTTTAACCAGCATCCTGTGTACCCTACATATAGCACCACTCGCTTCCACAAACGGAGCGCCCAGCGGGGATCCAATTGCAATCATATGCTCATCAAACACGTACACTCTACTTTAAGAAACCTAATACTGGAGTTCCCATCGTGGCGCAGTGGAAACGAATCCGACTAGGAACCATGAGGTTGCGGGTTCAATCCCTGGCCTTGCTCAGTGGGTTAAGGATCAGGCATTGCCATGAGCTGAGGTGTGGGTCGCAGATGCTGCTCGGATCTGGTGTTGCTGTGGCTGTGGTGTAGGCCAGCGGCTACAGCTCCGATTGGACCCCTAGCCTGGGAACCTCCATATGCTGCAGGTGCAGCCCTAAAAACCAAAAAAGAAACAAACAAACAAAACAAAAAAACCCCAAAAAAACAAAAAACAAAACCATACTTTAAGATGTCCAAACAATCAGGAGCGGTTACTTCTATAAGAAGATTCTGGGAGTTCCCGTCGTGGCACAGTGGTTAACGAATCCGACTAGGAACCATGAGGGTGCGGGTATGGTCCCTGCCCTTGCTCAGTGGGTTAATGATCCGGCGTTGCTGTGAGCTGTGGTGTAGGTTGCAGATGCGGCTCGGATCCTGAGTTGCTGTGGCTCTGGCGTATGCCGGTGGCTACAGCTCCAATTCGACCCCTAGCCTGGGAACCTCCATATGCCACGGGAGCGGCCCAAGAAATAGCAAAAAGACAAAAAAAAAAAAAAAAAAAGAAGATTCTGGAGTTCCTGTCGTGGCGCAGTGGTTAACGAATCTGACTAGGAACCATGAGGGTGCGGGTATGGTCCCTGCCCTTGCTCAGCGGGTTAACGATCCGGCGTTGCTGTGAGCTGTGGTGTAGGTCGCAGAAGTGGCTCGGATCTTGCGTTGCTGTGGCTCTGGCGTAGGCCGGCGGCTACAGCTCCGATTCAACCCCTAGCCTGGGAACCTCCATATGCCACTGGAGCGGCCTAAGAAATGGCAAAAAGACAAAAAAAAAAAAAAAAAAAAAAAAAGAAGATTCTTTGCCTTACAAGAAGATTCCCCACACTCTCTTACATAGGAATACCCAGGGGGTAGGGGATTAAAAGGTGAGATTTTCATAAAATCCTACTTTATTACTTCAAATAAAATTAACCTGAAGCATTACATTTTCTGTCACACAAGATTAGAACTAGACTGTCCGGTTGTAAATAGAATGAAGACACATTTTTATCCAATCACTGGCCATGAGGAGTCCTACAATATTTTACCCAGCCCTGTTTATACTTTAAGCCCTGCCATTGCCTCTCCAACAAAATCAACACAAAACCAAAGGCTATGGCTGACGTCTCGTGCGCTTAAGAAAAAAGAGAGAGATGACATCTTTCTTTTATTGGGTCCATTATGAAGAGGTCAACTCCTCTTATAAGCTCTGCTCTGAGATTTTCCGTAGAAAACAACTGTTGACAACCTTATAGTTGCACAACACTGGATAATTCACAGGCACCTTCAACACAGACGTCATTTGTCGATGATAAGAATAAGTGGAAAGGATGACTGAGGACCAGGTAAGGTGGATGGGGAAGAAGAGAGAAGAGGCAGAGAAGCAGTTCTGATAATATTTGTACAGAAACAACATTGCACTGAATGAACCTCCCCCTACCCCAAGGACCCAGAATCCCCAACTCCCCTTATTCCCCAGTAATTGCTTGAAGGAGCCACGATTGCCAGTTTGAGGAAAGAAGAAACACACTTCATGTCAGATTCTCATGCCACCTGCTATTACGAAAGGAGAAGGGATGGCCCCCTAGATAGCTCCCCCACCACCACCACCACTACCACTTAAATACTTTTTAAAAACAAGAGCTAATGGTCACTTGTCTTCTGACAAGCCTCATCAAGGAATGAGACACCCCAGAACTATCATTCGGCCCTTTCGCTCCAAATGGCTGAGCTACAGTCTGAGATAGCCTAGGGAAATGCCAGACTTCGAAATGCAAAACTCAAGTCCCCCCGAAAGAATGGCCTGGTCCAGGTCCTCGGAGAGAATGACAAGACTGTCTCGGTTACATACCTCAACCTGTTGGCAGATCTGTATCAGTTTGGCCATTTGATTCTCTAGTTCACTGTTGCGTTTGACCAGGTTGGTGAGATTCATCTCCAGAGTTTGCTGCCAGCGCGGAGAGTGTGAAGCCACAGGGAAACAGGGAAGAGGGAAGAAAAAAGAAGACATGTTCAATCTGAGAGCCAGTATCATGTGGCGTTCCGTCAGTCAGTCAACAAATATTTCAAAGCTTCCTTTTAAAAAAAAAAAAAAAAAATTGTCTTTTAGCCTTTTCTAGGGCCGAGACCACGGCATATGGAGGTTCCCAGGCTAGGGGTCCAATCGGAGCTACAGCCGCCGGCCTACACCACAGCCACAGCAATGCAGGATCCAAGCCACATCTGCGACCTACACCACAGCTCACAGCAATGCCAGATCCTTAACCCACTGAGCAAGGCCAGGGATCGAACCCGCAACCTCATGGTTCCTCGTCGGATTCGTTAACCACTGTGCCACGACAGGAACGCCCAAAGTTTCATTGAGTGGGGGCCAGGCACTGTTCCAGGGGCTAATGAGTAATGCTGTTCATTTATTCCAGACTGTCATCAGTGGGGAAAAGATGACAGTCGTGACTTTGTGGATGCCTACACTAAAGCAACTTTCTGTTTTCTATCATATTTTTAAAACTCTGAAAGTATTTCAGAGTCAGTATCTCATTTTGCCCCCATGGTAATCCTGTCACATAGGAAGAACAGGTTTTATTCTCTCTCCTTTACAGATGAGTAGACTGAGAAAACTGTAATTTATTGAACAATTACCACTTGCCAGACACAATACTAAGCAATGTCATCCATATCTTGTGATAAGCATGACAGCCTATGAAGTAGGTGATATCAGCATTTTACAGATGAGAGAACAGAGCTGCAGAATGGGGGTAAAGGGTTTTGCACAATCCTATAATTAGTATGTGGCCAAACTAGGACTGGAACCCAGGTCTCTAGTCCTCAGACACAGCTTTACTCCAGTTTTCCATGTTTTTTTTTTTTTTTGTCTTTGATGATTACACTTTCTATTGACCAGCGGCTTCCTTCAAAAAAAAAAAAAAAGATGACATTTTTAAGTGTGGAATTCATCAAAATCTAGCATTCTATCTCACGGCTTGCCTTCTTTGATGCTATGAGATAGCCTAGGGAAATGCCAGACTTCGAAATGCAAAGTGTGGCTATATAGAGACAGGACATCCATTGCTTACTATTGTTTACTGGTACATAGAGCCTCGGAGGTAAACATTAGAAGCGCTTTGCAAATCTGTTTATTATAACATAGTTACCATAGTACTAAGGCCTCTTAGAATATTTTCAGTTGAGCAAGCTATTCTCTTCCATTCCTTATGTGGGCAAAACAGAATGCACTTCGCTCTGGATTGATAATGGGCTTTCCCCCCTTCCCCCTTCCCAAGTCTTCAGCTCCGGAGGCTGCTTCTCTTCCAGGACCTACCCCAACATCCGCTCCTCTCTCGCAAAGTCTGTTCCAAATGTAATACCCCAACTTCCTGGCCCTTATTCTGCTAGCTTTCCTTCCCTGGGTCTTGTTCCCTGCTATCTCCATGGTTCCTATGGTTTGCGGTTGTTCAAAGTTCATATTTGGGGTTGGGGGGAGGGGAAGGGGGAGGCCAGGCGAAGTGAAGGGGAGGACACAGAGGACTCATGGACTTGGCCCCTTCCTTCTCTGCTAAGCAGCTGTGGCTCCTTAGTATCCTCGGCCCTGTCCCATGAATCTATCCCAGAGGATGTATTCCCATGGATCTCTGTATTTCTAGAACAGGCAGTCTGATCTCACTTGTTCTCAATCTGGATTATGAGAATCAGCTTCATCTCTGCTTTTCTTCTCGCCAGATCTCTCTTGGTTTCTTTGGCTTTATTCCCATGGGAATGCTTTTTTTTTTTTTTCACCATTTATTCCATTTTTCTTGGCGCAGGCACTGTGTCTCCCCCCCGGCCTTCTTTAACTCCACAACGATCGCAATCTGTGGCTTTCTCCGTAGCAAGGACAAAGGGAGAGAACAAGGAAAAACAAAGGGCTCTAATGGTTGATTTGAACCTGAGTTCTAAGCAAAGGAGACGTCGGGGGCAGGGGGAGAAATGGCACTGCAGAGATTTAATATAAAAGGTATTTCATTTGTATTTAATACAAAAGGTATCGAGCACCTACTCTATTCAAGGTGCTTTGACTTCAGGGATAAGGAGGAGGTGAATTTAAGATGGGTTTTGAGGGATAAGTAGGATTTTAATAGACAGAGATGGAGGCGGGCAGGGTGTTCCAGCCACCAGGAATAGCACGAGTCAAAGAAAGAGGGAATAAAGTATAGGACATGTTCAGGAAATAGAAGTTGAGTTTGGCTAGAACAGAGGGTATAGGAGAGCAGTGGGGCACCAGGTGGAAATGGAGCTCGAGGCCCTGTTATAAAGGTCCTGGATGTCTAGGTGAGGAGTTTGTACCTATTTAAAGCAGTGGGTCCATCCTTGTTGCTACAAATGCTGATATTTCATTCATTTTAATGGCCGAGTAATACTTCATTGTGCATATGGATGGACCTAGAAATTATCATGCTAAGTGAAGTCAGCCATACAATGAGACACCCACATCAAATGCTTTCACTGACATGGGGAATCTGAAAAAAGGACAGACTGAACTTCTTTGCAGAACAGATGCTGACCCACAGACTTTGAAAAACTTATGGTCTCCGGGAGGAGACAGTTTGGAGAGGTAGGGGGGATGTGCTTGGGTTATGGGATGGAAATCCTGTGAAACTGGATTGTGATGATCATTATACAACTACAGATATGATAAATTCATTGAGTAATAGAAATAAATAAATAAATAAAAATAACAAATAAAATACAATAAAATAAAGCAGTGGGGGTTTACCAAAGGCTTTTGAGCAAGATAATGACATAATCAGAGCTGCGTTTATGAGCCTGTGTAGGGCAGGCTGAAACACGAGAGCTGGGGGAGGGGCAGGGGCACAGGTTAGGAGGAGGCTGCAATATGCAAAGCAGTCGGTAATGCCGATCTGGAACAAGCTAAGAGGATAATAGAGAGAAACATGTTTTAATAAAGGATTTGTCACTGTCAAATACGCGGAGAATGCAAGAAATATGAGGCCTGATCAAATGCAGCTGGATTTGGAAATTAGAGGTCACTGGTGACCTTTGAAAAAGGAGTTTCAGTAGCATTTTGGAAGCAAATGCCAATCGGTACGGGGTTAGTGAGGGTGTCAATAGTGATGATGGGGAGGCTACCAGACTGGACCCCTCTTCAAAAATTTGGCTGTTAAGGTGAAGAGGATGGAGCTATATTTTGATGAAAAGGTCCATCTCAAGTTAGAGAGAGGGCATGGGTAATGGACCCAGGCAGTTTGTGATTTTCTCCAGCAGAGTGGTCCAGATTCCTAGATCGATGGAAATTCCATGTATCACAAATGACTCTATTGGCGTATTAGGTAAATATACTGTAGATTGATGAACTCTGCAGACACAATACCAGAAGTCTGTGTTTCAACTGTAATGTGTCTCCTTCCAAACCTGGAATTCCAAGGGGAGAATGTTTTCTAACAAGTGCATGCAACCTGTTGCAACACTTGTCATGAAACTGGTGTCTTATAAATAATTCATAGCGCAGAGCAGGACGAAGATCCCTGCTGTGTATTCCTCATTTCTGGCCCATAACTGAGACTCGCAGCTTCTGTTAAGCCACTGAAAACAAAAATTAGGGCCGAACACATAATTTGGGGTCTAGTTAGACTATGGACTTTGGGTTACCATCACAACATTGTGGCAAATGGTGATTTCGCTCTGGCCCCCTAGTAATTTGCAGAATGCCAGCACATTTTAACAACCCAGAACTAGAACTGACAAGATGACTCTAATTTCAACCTTACTTCATTAATATGAAAATGCTTTGAAAAATAAATCTTTGGCTAATGAAAACACCATCTGTTGATGGCTCGTTGCCACTGTTTTCTTACATTACGAGACATAATTTGAGGGAAACACCGAACATTTACTTACTCACTTCCTATTCATTTACCAGGAATTAAAGCCTCCTCTCAAACTGGAATTGATGCTCAATAATGAGCATATGCAAAGGGAAGTAGAGAATTGAAGCAATTAGGCAGTTTATTTCCTCACCCTTCCTTATCATGCTTAGCACTGATGGGTCATTTAGAACCAGAAATTCTGGGCCACTCTAGGTTTGACTGAATGATTGCATTAATTCGGCCAAGTAATTATTGTGTCTATACTCCGGCTAACAAAAATGCTGTGTGTGTGTGTGTGTGTGTGTGTGTGTGATTGCGTGTGTGTGTTTAAAATCTTTTTTTACATTTATTTTTTTATTACTCAATGAATTTACTACATCTATAGTTGTACAATGATCATCAAAATCCAGTTCTATATCTCCTTTTGTAAACTAAATATGTATCTCTGTCTTATTTTTGTGTTGTTGTTTGGTTGTGAAGAACTGCTTAGTTGTGCTTTTTTTTTTTTTTTTTTTTTTTTTGTCTTTTGTCATTTTAGGGCCGCACCCGCGGCATATGGAGGTTCCCAGGCTAGGGGTCGAATCAGAGCTACAGCTGCCGGCCTACCCCACAGCCACAGCAACGCCAGACCCGAGCCGTGTCTGCGACCTACACCACAGCTCACGGCAATGGCAGATCCTTAACCCACTGAGAGAGGCCACGGATCGAATCTGCATCCTCATGGATACTAGTCGGGTTCCTTACAGTTGAGCCACAGTGGGAACTCCTATTGTGCTCTCTTCTCATGAAGTCCAGTTAATGACTGGGCCAGGCTTCCCTCTGCCCAAACCTAGTTAGGGCAGCTTTCTCAGAACACTTGAACCGTGACCACAAGAGCCAAAGTGGCAGGGGAGATTGGAATGGAGATAGCTACTGGGAGGAAACGGGACAGGAGCTTGGCAGGGAGAGCAGGATGAAGCTCCCATTTCCTGCTGCAGGAGGTTATTACCTCTGGGCCCTTCTGGGCTTCCCTGTGTGAGGGTTAGAGAAGCCATTTGTGCTATGAAGCTCTGAGACCTTCCTCAGCTCCAGGTGATTGCATTGTTTGCGCTCTCACTAAATGTACATGTGTCTAAATAGCACAAAGTGAGGGGAAGAGTTGGCTGATTTGCATAACTGAGGTTTTAAAGGACCCAAGTTAGCTAACTTGGCAGTCTACACGGATTCCATTTTTACCCAAGTTCCACTTCATTTGTGTCATATAGACTTGGCCTATTTGTGTTCTGTTCTACCCTTCCCAAAGAGGAAAATGTTTTGCTCTGTCTGAGAAAGCCAGGCGCAGGTTATTCTTCTTCCAGACAGCTTCCCATAAAAAGAAATGGCTTTGGAGTTCCCGTCATGGCTCAGTGGCTAACGAATCCGACTAGGAACCATGAGGTTGCCGGTTTGATCCCTGGCCTTGCTCAGTGGGTTAAGGATCCGCTGTTGCCGTGAGCCTGTGATGTAGGTCGCAGACATGACTTGGATCCTGCGTTGCTGTGGCTGTGGTATAGACCAGTGGCTACAGCTCCAATTGGACCCCTAGCCTTGGAACCTCCATATGCCATGGGTGCAGCCCTAAAAGACAAAAGACAAAAAAAAGGAAAAGAAAAAGAAATGGTTTCGCTCACCCTCTCAAATAATTGCTGGGTTGTTTTTTTTTTTTCCCTTCACTTTTTTAGACACAGGTTGTTTCAGATAACTTTCTCACTGGCTCCCTCAAGAAACCTAGCTAGAGGTCAAAACACCAGCTCTTCATTAAAGCCCCTATGGCACCCACTTGACCGTGATCTTCGTTTGTCGTGCTCTGGGAAGGCACATGTATCCACACACACACATGAGCACACGTCCATACACCTACCTGACCAGCTAGTCTCGAAGCCTAAAAAAGGGCAGAGCCTTTCTGTTTGTTCTATTGAAACTATCACTTGGCATCAAATGCCCACATTCTCTCTTGCTTTCTACAAGATACAAGGGGAACGTTATCTAAACCTAGACAAGATCTCAGCTGTTTGGATGGGGGAACCGAACCTTGGAGGTTGCGGAGAGAACTGAAAGGAAGAAAGGCCAGCCCGTTGCAAACCTGAGCCTTCCCAATTGACAGAAGACAACTTCATCCTTAAAAATACTCTGAGCCAGTGACCCCATTACTATTCTTTGACATGCTCGTTTTTGACATCCTGTCTATTCGCCAACGTGCCCAGCTCTTTCAAAAGCCAGTAACCAAAATCTTAGCAGACTTTTGGGGTCACATTCTGCCTTCTTTTTTTAACTGCTTGTCTTAAAATACTTACTTTGCTTTTGCTTCAGTCTGTCACTTTATGTATCAATTACATATGGCCTTTCAACAGCAGAACACACCATCTGGTCCACAAACTGAAGCCCACACCCTTATGCCTGAGTTTATTCCTTCCCGCAAACATTTATTTGCTGTTGTATAGACACGGGCTATATCACAGAATGAGATGCAGGTGACATGCTGGATGTCCAAGCTCTAATCTACCTGGGCTTTGCTGGAGAATATCCGCATTGGTCTTCAGGCTCGGTTAAACAGGTTGTCATCCCTCCTCTATTTCAGAAGGTTCTGAAATCCTCCAGCAAAAACCCACCCTATCCCAGGCCCTGTATCAGAAATGCTACCCATACTATTCCACATTCTCGGCTTTTCCCTCTCTTCAGGTGCATAGCGTGGCTGAAGCTCTGTCTTAAATGTGTAATTATTACCTGGACCTTCTAAAAGAAAACCTAAATCCAGTGTTTCTTTTGATAATACTCAAGAATTTGGGGGGTTTTGGGTTTTTTTTTTTTTTTTGGTCTTTTTAGGGCTGCACCCACAGCATATGGAAGTTCGTAGGCTAGGGGGTCAAATGGGAGCTACAGCTGCTGGCCTCCATCACAGCCACAGCAGCAACGTGGGACCCGAGTGGTATTTGTGACCCACAACCACAGCTCACGGCAACGCCAGATCCTTAACCCACTGAGCAAGGCCAGGGATCGAACCCGCATCCTCATGGATACTAGTTGGGTTTGTGACTGCTGAGCCACAATGGGAACTCCTGTACTCAGAATATTGAGCCGAAGCCACTCTACTTTCCTGAGGGCCTCAATATTGTACTCCACTCGCACGAGTCCCCCTCAGTTCCTGTCTGTCTTACACATCCTCCCCTTTCTCCTTCACTTGCTCTTGCTCGCTGTCTACCTTCGAGGCCAGGAGCATGCCACAAGGCTCACCCCTTGGCCCTCATTCAGCTCACTACTTCATGGCTCCAACTCCCCGCTAAAGACACTCAAACGTGGAGTTCCCGTCGTGGCTCAGTGGTTAACGAATCTGACTGGGAGCCATGAGGTTGCGGGTTTGATCCCTGGCCTTGCTCAGTGGGTTAAGGATCCGGTGTTGCCATGAGCTGTGGTGTAGGTCGCAGACAGCAGCTCGGATCCCACGTTGCTGTGGCTCTGGTGTACGCCGGTGGCTACAGCTCCGACTCAACCCCTAGCCTGGGAACCTCCATATGCCGCGGGAGGGGCCCAAGAAATGGCAAAAAGACAGAAAAAAAAAAAAAGACACTCAAACCTGTGTCTCTGGCCCTGATGGTTCCACCACCACAAGGGCCTGAATTTCAACTCCTGGAGCACTTGTCCTTTCAACTCTGAGAGTGCTCCCATGCTCGCTCACCTCCAGATCTCTGAACAAACTATTTTCTCTGGACTAGAATACTCCCTGCCCCTTACCCCATCCCTGTCCCCCAACTGGGGGTCCAAAACACCACCTGAAGTTTCTTTTGATGTCCCTCCTATGCTCTCACTGTCAACGACACTCATCACACGGTCCTGTAACTGTGCCCTCACTTGCCTGGCTCCCCACCCTAAGCCGAGACTTCCACCAGGGTAGGGACTGTGCTGACCTTATCACTGGATCCCCAACACCTCTTGTGGTGCTTGGCACCTAACAGGTGTTCGGAAAATGTTTGAGGAGGGAGTGAATGTTAAACGACCCACAATCAATCACCCAGACTCAAATCTGAAGTCAAGTCATCGCACCAAATCTGCTAGTCCCTTCCCAATTTCGCTGTTTCTGAGCTGGGTACCGCCATTCTTCAAGACATCTCTTGGAACTTCCCGTCGTGGCTCAGCGGTTAATGAACCCAACTAGCATCCATGAGGACGCAAGCCTCGATCCCTGGCCTCGCTCAGTGGGTTAAGGATCCGGTGTTGCCATGAGCTGCGGTGTAGGTCACAGATGCAGCTCCGATCCTGCATTGCTGTGGCTGTGGTGTAGGCCAACAGCTACAGCTCTGATTTGACCCCGAGCCTGGGAACTTCCTTTTTTTTAAAAAAAAAAAAAAAAAAAAGATATCTTTTCCTTTTTTTTTTTTGTCTTTTTGCCATTTCTTGGGCCACTCCCGCGGTATATGGAGGTTCCCAGGCTAGGGGTCGAATCGGAGCTGTAGCCTCCGGCCTACGCCAGAGGCACAGCAACGCGGGATCCGAGCCGCGTCTGCAACCTACACCACAGCTCACAGCAACGCCGGATTGTCAACCCACTGAGCAAGGGCAGGGACCGAACCCGCAACCTCATGGTTCCTAGTCGGATTCGTTAACCACTGTGCCACGACGGGAACTCCTCTCTTCTTTTTCATTCTTTCTCTCCATTGCCTATAACACTACAGCCATTCTCCAAGTCCCATCAATGCTTTCTTCACCGTCTCTCTCCAGCTGGCCCTCTTCTCCAACAAAGTCACTCGTGATTCCCTGCTTTTGAGCTCCATGACTTCCTTTCACTGGCCCTTCCCGTGTGCTTCAGAGCACCCTGTGCAAAGCTCTGTCGTGGCACTTACCCTTCTGAATTCAAATGTCTGATGTCCTCTTCTATCTCCCTTACTAAGCTCAAAGCGCCTCAAGAGCAGGCATGATGCCTTATTTCCTGTGTCCCCTGCTCCTACCACAATGACTTAACCATTTAAGTGCTCAATAAAACAAAATGTTTGCTTGCTCATTCATTGTTTGTTAAAGGAATGAATGACCCTGGGCCTAAATCTCTGGGGCTATGGTTTATTGTCTGGTCTTTCTTAAGGGGAGATAAAGAACAAGACGTGACCTCATTGTATCAACCCTTCACAAGCCTGAATGTCATTACCACATTTTCCCTTGAAACCTCACTCCTTTGGGCTCAGCAATTCTTGTTTGTTTCATCTTTCCTCACCTATATTATATTTCCGTAATATGTTCTTTGGCCCAATAATAATAGATAGGGTTTTCATCTACCCCAAAACAATCTCTGAGTCAATGTTTTGTAAGTTGTTCTCAGACTGATGATTGATAGCTCCTTTCAGCTGTTGAGGAGGAGGAAACTTGGGACAAAAGAAATAACAGAAAAACAAGATAAAAGCACAGATAGTTGGAGTACCCACTTGCTAGACTTGCTCTCAAACCCAAGAAACAATAGATGAACATCTTCCAGGAGTTCCCATTCTGGCTCAGCAGAAATGAATCTGACTGGGATCCATGAGGATGCGGGTTCGATCCCTGGCCTCGCTCAGTGGATCAAGGATCTGGCATTGCCATGAGCTGTGGTGTAGGTCACAGACGCGACTCAGATCTGACATCGCGGTGGCTGTGGCGTAAGCTGGCAGCTACAGCTCTGATGCAACCCCTAGTCTGGGCACCTCCATATGCCACGGGTGCGGCTCTAAAAAGACAAAAAAAGAATTTTTCAACACATGGTCCTGTTAATGTTATATGAGACTAGAGCCACAGAATCAGTATAATTACAGGAGAAGCCAAAAAAGGGGGGTTCAAATGAGTCTTAGCACACAGTTCAAATAGAAATGGAATAAAACGCATTTTTACTCCACACCCATAGAAATCATGTACAGATTTGTACATATGACAAGTGTCGGGGAGAAAGTCTTGGACAATTTTTTTTAATTTATCACTTCTGTAGTTGTATAATGATCATCACAATCCAATTTCACAGGATTTCCATCCCACGACCCAAGCACATCCCCCCACCCCCCGAGACTGTCTCCTCCGGAGACCATACGTTCTTCAACGTCTGTGAAGAGACCATAGATCAGCCAGATCTACAAGCAAGAATGATTTTCCAATCGTGAGCCAAAGCCTGGTTTAGCTGAGAAAGCCCATGACAGATACGACCCCCACCCGACGTGTCCACCACCATAGCTTACAGCCTGCAAATCTAGACACCCGTGCTTTGCTCTTACTAGATCTAGCTACGGTGATTCAGCACCTACGTCAGTAAATGTAAGAAACAACCTCTTCTGTCCCCTCGCCTGTGGTAACCCATCCTGGCCTCCGCTGAAGATCTGCCTCATCATGCGGCTCGTTTATTAGGGAGACTCCTCCTCTCGGGATAGGTTCTACCGAAGGCCTAACCCTCCCTAGGGTGGCCCCGATACCCAAGCTGGCCACAGATAAGCCCACAGGAGATGAACAAGGGCCTCTCTCCTCCTCACACACAGTGCCACACATTGATAGATGCACACAGACACACAGAGATTACATTCTCAGCCACTCCCCCGGGCAGAAATACACACACTCATATATAGTGACACATACATATGTATGCAAATATGCCCTCTCTCAACCCAGTCTCTCATAGAGATGCTTCTTCTTCTTTCCCTGACGCTCGTATTCCGACTGGTCCAGAAACAGCCAAATGTCCACTGGGAGATAAGCCGAGAGGGTATCTGTTTTGGCAGACAGAAGTGGGTGTCAAGTGGGTGAGTAGACAAACGACTGGGAGAAGGTGGTGGCTGAGTGAGAATGGGTGGGTGGATGACAGAGCGACTGAGTAGGAAGAAGGACAAGGAACCAATTCTGATAAGATTCTAGAATATCATATTTTCCAACCTTTTTAACTCTCGTTGTGGTTTTCCTTTGAACAGTCTCCAAGGCTCATATCTCTCTTCTCTTTGTCTGGCAGTCTTTAGCGCTCTGTGTCTCAGTCTCTCTTCGTGGTGTGTGTGTGTGTGTGTGTGTGTGTGTGTGTGTGTGTGTGTGTGTGTGTGTGTTACTTTTCTGTAACAAAAAAAAATGTACTCTAGCGCCAGGTCATATGTTATGACAACAAGATCCCTGATAGGTAAATGTAACTGCATTTAAGAATTATTTCTAGTAATGAATTTGTGGAAATGTAATGAGAAAAAGAAAATGTACTTGTTTATTCCTCTCAGGAAATTCCTCTATTCCCCCTGGTTTTCATCAGCTATATTTTTGGCAGGCTGTGGGCATGGAAATGTGAAGACATCACTCTCAAAGAGAATTATAATAATCACATCTGATTTATACAGATGTCACCATAGGGTTAGGCAGTTGGAAAATCCAGCAATCAACATGGATAGGCAACTAAAATTAAAGACACGGCATAACTTTTGCTAACACTCTGGTTTTTAACATTATCCGCAGTTCGCAGATTTTTTTCCAGACTTCAAAAGTATTCATAATGGCAAGACAGATTTATATCTTAGAAGAATAGAAACACGCTCTACATGCTGGTATACGTCCTGCAAATTCATGACAAAGATTTAATTCATTGGGATTTCTTGAGCATATACTATGTGTCCTAGACACTAAGGAAGACACTGGAGAAATAATAAAAAAAAAAAAAACCATTGTGCGTGGGTACAGGTGGAGTGTGTTGAAGTGGCCTTGTGGGACTTCAGTTGAGGACTAAAGAATAGGTAGGATTCCTCGGCAGGCCAGGCCGAGATAATAGTATGAGTGAAGGTTAAGAGTCGGAAGAGGCAGTGGTAGGTTTGGCAGACAGTTGGGAAGCCAGCCTGAGCAGGTGAAGGTGACATGTTTGAGAGAGGCAGGAGGAAAATGCAGATGGGCAAGCAGGAGAACCCAGTTGTACAGAACTTGAAATACTGAGTTGAGACCTGTCACCAAGAGAGTCACTTAAATTTGACCTCTTTTTATTTATTTATTTATTTATTTATTTATTTATTTATTTATTTTAGAGCCACACCCACAGCATGTGGAGGTTCCCAGGCCAGGGGTCTAATCAAAGCCACAGCTGCCGGCCTACGCCAGAGCCACAGCAATGCAGGATCCGAGCCACATCCGTGTCTGCGACCTACACCACAGCCCACGGCAACGCCGGATCCTTGACCCACTGAGTGAGGCCAGGGATCGAGCCCGCAACCTCACGATTCCTAGTCGGATTCGTTTCCGCTGCGCCACGACGGGAACTCCAAATTTGACCTCTTTTACCAAGGCGACATTTATTAATGCAGTAAGATCAATCTTTTCTAAGGGGAGGAAATCACGACGATGAAAACTCTAAAATCTGAAGCATTTTTATAGAAACGCAGTACATATCATGAACTAAGATACATGTTGGGCAAAATGAGTGCAAAGAGAAGTAATGGAGAAAATAGTGATGAGGATCGGCCTTACGAGCATAAAAACTGTCATGAGCACGATTACTCATTCAAACTGAAGGATTCATTGAACCACTAGTAGCCTCCCGAAGGATATTTAGGTAGAGAGAACAAATAACTAAGGAGAATAAACTATACCAAGCATCCCAAACCCTCTAATCCATTTCGAGCACACGTTCAGAAGACAGGCTGGCTTCTGGTGATTCTGACCTTTCATCTATAATGCAATGATTTCAATATATTCTTTATGGAACAAATAAACATTAGAGGCCACTAAATGCTCATCAGGGAGGTTAGTCCCCAAAAGGGTCATTATAAACCCCAATAGTGAATTTCCAGAACAAGAAAGTACAAAGAAACACTATCAGTCACTGGCCAGAAAGTCAAACCCCTTCCCCTTCTCCCATAGGACTCCCATGCTCTCCACAGGGCAGGGCTGGGGGTACGCTCAAAGCCATCCCCCCCCCCCCAGCTTCTGACAGCTGGCTTTCTCCTTTCTCCTTGGGGAAGAATCAAGCAGATTAAAGGGATAATCCTAAATGCTCTTCTAAATTAAAATCAACTCAAAGAAGTGAGTATGTGTGACACGAAAAGTCAGGCTTCCTCTCTGCTCCATGTGCAGAATGAACATCCTTTTATTCTTGGCACCAAACCAAAGTGACCCCCCACCCCACCCCACCCCTCCCCTCACATAAGCAGCACCTTCCTCTCTCTCCCCAAAGTCTAAGATGTTCCAGACAACAGACCAAACCACACGGTTGGGAATGATTCATATGTTTCCACTCTCTGTCCAAAAATGAGCAAAAAAGTTTCCACTTAATTTATAATCTGAATTTTCTGCACATTTCCTTAAAACTTAAAGGGGAACACTTCACGAGCTGGCCTTTCTGTCTCCAAAAAATTACCGATTCGTTCCAGAGCAAAGTATCTTTTGGTAAAATGATTTGCGTCCCATCCATCCCTGGAGACAAGGACGATAGCTGCATGATGCCAAATATCTAATCAATCATCCAGTGTTTTCGTGGTTTCGGATGTTTTCAAAAAGCTGGTGTTCTGTAGATACAGGCTCGTTCTAACCAGTCTTTTGTTATCTCAACAGTACATATGGATACAGATTTTTCTGTTTGGAATATTTCTCAAGGCCAATGCCTTATTATAGTTCCAACACCTGCAAATATTTGGCAGAGATTGTTCTATCCTCGCCATATCCCTCACTCTTCCTGCAGCCCCGCCTCCATCTCTTGCCATTGAAAAGCCGTAAGTTTATACAATATGTCCTTTCCTCCACGCTGTTAATCGTTTCTCTGTGACCCATGAAATGTGCAGTTGCCGGAGCATAAATTTAAGTTTCAAATCACATTTCATGGAGAAAATCTAGGTCTAAAACAAAGTGGCAGCAGGCTACAGAAGAAAGGATTCTTAACTTAGCTCTAGAAGCTGAGTTCCAGTTCCAAGTCTGTGACTTGAACCACAACACTTAAAACTAGCAAAGCCTCCATTTATACTCCTGTATTTTTTATTTTTAATGATTTTGATTTTTCCCCATTATAGCTGGTTTACAGTGGTCTGTCAATTTTCTACTGTACAGCAAGGTGACCCAGTCGCACATACATATATACGTTCTTTTTTCTCCCATTGTCATGCTCCGTAAGTGACTCATTTATACTACTTTACCAAGTCTGCAGTCTATTCCATTTTAGGATTCTACGAATTGAAGCCAATGAGATTATTCCTCTCTGCAATCTTGACAGGACTGAGACTATCCGCCTGAGGGAAACCAACGGATAAACATGGAACGTTGTACAAATTTCTAAATACTGAATGCAAATAATAATCAAAAAAAGCAGAAAGCATTGTCAGCGTGACTCTCAATCTTGTTTTCAATAAATCTCAGAAGGGAAAGTGCAATGTCTTCTGAGCACTGCTAGCCTCACCAACATCATCATTTTTACTGAAGTTACAGTGACTTTTCCACAGTGTGGCAAGAGGAAAATCTCCACTCCCTTATTTCCTTCCTTCCATCCAGTCTGGGTCTTCCTTCCAGCTTGGCTTACATACCCAGGACCTCTTTGGGGGGTGGTAATCCTATTCAGTTAAACATTTTATTTTTCTGGAATGTCTATTAAGTAACTCCCTTCTTCTTTTTTTTTTTTTTTTTTTTTGCTATTTCTTTGGGCTGCTCCCGTGGCACATGGAGGTTCCCAGGCTAGGGGTCGAATCGGAGCTGTAGCCACTGGCCTACGCCAGAGCCGCAGCAACGTGGGATCTGAGCCGCATCTATGACCCAACCACAGCTCAAGGCAACGCCAGATCCTTAACCCACTGAGCAAGGGCAGGGACCGAACCCAAAACCTCATGATTTTCCTAGTCGGATTCGTTAACCACTGCGCCACGATGGGAACTCCGTAGCTCCCTTCTTAAGAAAAATTAAGCCACCAAGCAGGCAGGCAAGGGGAGTAAAGCAGTTTGCTGGATCTGACATTTGCTAACATCGCCATGAGAGAGTAGTGTTTTTTTTTAAAAAAAAAAAATAGGCACCTGGACTTGCACGTAAATATCACAGAGCACAACAACAAGTCAGAAAACTCTGACCCCTGAACAGGAACTTCCAAGGCAGGGACTGCAAACCAGCACTTCAGTCTGCAACCCACAAAAACAAATACTGGCGCATCATCTGATCCTGGATTAAATAGTTAATCGCCTTCAGTTGAAATTTTTAGTTCAGGTATTTGATTCTCCCTCCGGACTTCATGGTACACTGAAGTCCCTTTTTCGTCTGTCTATTTTGTGTTGTTTTTTAAGGCAGGCTTAGAATTAGCCCCCTGTTAAGAGCTCGGTGGCGCTTTGTAGGGGCCGGTGCGAAGAATTGTTTCTTTAGTGAACTGACTGTGCAAACACACACACTACTGTCCTCCACAAAAAAACTCTCGCCTACACAGATACACTCAGACACCTCCACCCATACCTACATAGAGACACACCCAAGCTTCTCACTGCTGTAGTGTACATATGCAAATCAGCACATATGCTAATTGTAGTACGCCTACACAGGTACGCACATACTTAAAAGCATAAGTGGAAAGATCATGGCAAAGATATGCAAGGTGCAATGTGTCATTGTCAGAGGAGAGAGGGCGCTGTGTCCCTGGACGGACTACTAGTGTGGGCCATGCATGGACTAACTCCCCCAGAACTGGCCGGAGGTGAATGAATGCAAGCAGGGATGTGCAAGAGATGAGCCGGGTTCCAGCGGGAGCTTGCAGGTGAGGAGTCTGCTCTTCACGAGAAGAACCTGGAATTAACTCACTTGGCAGATAGGAAAAGTGACCCCTTTTATTAGGGAACTCGCCAACTGCATACCCGTGCGTGTGTGTGTGTGTGTGTGTGTGTGTGTGTGTGTGTAAAGAGACAAAGTTGTATAAGGCGTGTTTCCCAGATCCCTTACCTTGAGCTTCTCAAACCGGTCATTCAGGGACGCGACCTGATGGTCTCGATGACGCCCCACCAGTTTGCATAAGGCACAGATCAATTGGTCATCAGATACACAATACATGTTCACTTTCTCATTCTCATGGTCCAGGCAGGTGATCCCTCGGAGATGTGTGTCTGGCACGGGTTCCACCAGGCGGTGGCTGGTGAAAGGTTTCTTGTTGGGGTGCGTGGCCCGCAGGCAACGATCACAGTAGGAGACCTCGCAGGTGATGCACGTTTTCACTGCATCCCTTGGCGGGTCCTGCTCACAGAACTGGCAAGCAATTCGCTCACTGGACATGGCGCTGCTGGGCCTGTAAGTCCTCTCCCGGCGGCTCTCACTTGGGGAATTGGGTCCACTGACAGAAGCCTTCTGGAAGCGGTCAATAATGTTCTGCAGAGTCACATTCCTCTTGAGGCCGTCCAGGCCCCGGTGGTTCAGCGAGATGACATACCTGCACGTAGGACACTGGAAAGCGGTAATGGGTTCAATGGATTCACCAGAGCTGCAGCTCGAGACCAAGATGCGATGGGCGCAGCTGAAGCAGAGGCTGTGAGCACAAGGGAGCAGGAGGGGGTCTTCAAACAACTCGAGGCAGATTGGACAGGTCAATTCAGACTCCAGTGTTTCCATCTTTAGTGAAAATAATCCTGCTGAGGCATTAAGAACCGCAGAGGCTGGGCTTTCACCTGCAAGGAACACAAAGCAAGGGTCATTAAGCATTTCCAAAGGAAACGTGGATGTAGCATAATTGCACACTAAGCAGTGGGGGCTTTGCAGGCTGGATTCCCCAGGGATGCTGGAGCAATAGGAAAGCAATTTGGGAATGAATCAGAAAGCCATTCTCCCCCTTTAAACCTTGTTTGTGACAAAGGCCTGGGTTTATTTTCCTGCACTAATAAACAGAAGCTAGTGGCCACCTCTGCATCCCGGCTTACTGACTCACAATACTGTTGCAGCTCCCCACACCGGCACGGATCAGCCTCTCACACATCCTCCTCACCCACATCCCTCGTCCTGGACTATGAACAAGCCCGAGGCTCTGCCCAATTCTCAATCTCCACTCTCCTATATTGTTCTCTATTTTACGTCCAGGTAAAATATAGAGGCTGCTCCTATTTCATTTCTAGTGGAAGGAAAACAAGGCCATATTTCAAACTAACGCTCTAGTTCTTGAAATGATCCATTTCTAAGAGCCTACGCAGGAAAAGAAGAGAGAGCCTTAGAAAAATGTAGTTCTTGGAGCAGGATAATAAGTTCTTCTGATGCGTGAGCTTGAGTTACTTCCTTTTACCACGCATGGAAATTTCTGTTGCAGCCCATTTTTAATAAACGGAGTTAGTTACTAGAGACAAAGAGGAGAATATTAAAATATCAAAAATATAAAACATGTGTTATGGGTTTTAAGTGTTAATCCTATTTTTAGGAAAGACAAAGGAATCTATTGCTTTTGAATATAACTCTTGTTCATCTCGCTATCACTGGAGACTCTCATCAGGCTTAAAAGAAGTTTGATTCTGCCATTGGTATCTTGTGCAGATTTTATCATCTGTCAGAGATATCCGCAGCGCCCTCTCACAGGAAACTTAAAGACTGAGTCCTATCATATCTTGTGCACAAGTACAATACAGATAGCCCTAAACGCTGTTGTTGTTGGGGTTTGGTTTTTTGTTTTTGCTTTTTTTTTTTTTTTCATTTTTGTCTGCCCAGCAACATGTGAGCTCTCGGGCCAGGGATCAGTTCCCAGCCTCAGCCTCAATCTAAGCAGAAGCTGTGGCAATGCCGGATCCCTAACCCACTGTGCCAGGCCAGAGATCGAACCCCGCATCCCAGCATTCCCAAGATGCCACCAATCCCGTGGGGCCACAGCGGGAGCTGCCCTAAAAAGCTCTTTCTAAATCAAACCTTTGAAGTGCACTAAACTACCTACTTATTTAACGGAAATCTATAGGAAATTGGGCTGTAAAAGTGAAGAATCTTTTTGTACAACAGTCATTCTCAGTGGGTTTGATAAGTTTATTTATTTATTTATTTTTGTCTTTTGTCTTTTTGTCTTTTTTGTTGTTGTTGTTGTTGTTGTTGTTGCTATTTCTTGGGCCACTCCCGCGGCATATGGAGGTTCCCAGGCTAGGGGTTGAATCAGAGCTGTAGCCACCGGCCTACGCCAGAGGCACAGCAACGCAGGATCCGAGCCGCGTCTGCAACCTACACCACAGCTCACGGCAACGCCGGATCGTTAACCCACTGAGCAAGGGCAGGGACCGAACCCGCAACCTCATGGTTCCTAGTCGGATTCGTTAACCACTGCGCCACGACGGGAACTCCGGGTTTGATAAGTTTAGATGTTGGTACAACCACTGGTTTTCAAAAAAGGAGATGAGTGCTATTCTTATTTTAGAAAATACAAGTGCTGGAAAAGGGTTGGCCAGTATTTTGTCGCTTATAACATCTATCAACATTCGCCTATAAAGATGAAAGAGGCAAACAATTAAAATGCACACATATCATAGAATCTTCGAATTGGAAGAGACGTTAGAGATGACAGACTCCAACACTCACTCAAGGCAGGAATATTGCCTTTGGTAGTTCCACTGCTCCAATTCAAACATGTCCATAAAGGAGTCTGCTCTTCTCCTCTGCCCCTCAAAACGAAACACCTTCTCCTCTTCCAATGTGCCCTGTCGGTTGAATATCACCATCCAAGCCTAGAAACCTGGGAGTTCCCTCATGTACAGGTGTATCACTTCAGCTACTTGGTGGCTTCCAGAACCTTCTGTGGTATTTCATTTACATATCTATGTCTCCCGCTAACTCGCCTGGCTCCTCAAGGGCACCAACGATATCATAGTTTGATTCATAGCCCAGGGCCTCACACACAAGAAGTATTCAGAAATGAAGGATCCCTTAAAGTAGAGGACGTTAAAGAAAGGACCTAGCATTTATGGAGCACCTCCTATATTCTGAGGACCATGTTACAAACTTGACATACAATATTTCATTACATTCTACCAGGGAGGCTGTACAGCAGGTGCTAATACTAGGTGCATAGTAGGGTTAGGGACCTGGGGCTCAGCATCATTAGGCAAATGAACCGGGAACATACACACCCAGAGCCCTGGGTCAGTCTAGTGCCAAGGCCTGTGCTCTTTCCTCTACACCTTTATTTCAAGCATCTCACCTCCTTCACTTGACAAATATCCTGACTATTTACAAGAGGGTTTCCTGACAGCATGTTTCCGCTTCTATTTGTGTCTCTCGGTGTCCCTCTGAGTGTCTCTGAAACGGCCTCTCACGCCTGGTCCCTTTCAGAATCATATCTCTTTCCTCTAGGCCCATCTCCACCTCACTCTGCACTTGTCCTACTGTCTCTTCCAGAAGGGCCTGGCTGCACTCCTCAGTGGCCCTGCTGGAAGCTACCTGGGAGAATCAAGGAAGGCCTCCTGCCAAAATGACAGCTGGTCAGGAGCATTGCTGACAGACCTGTCTCTACGTTGAAATTTTTATGACAATTAGAGGACTGCAACTCTGGAGTGCACGTCGTGGCTCAGTGGTTAACGAACCCGACTAGGAACCACGAGGTTGTGGGTTCCATTCCTGGCCTCACTCAGTGGGTTAAGGATCCGGCATTGCTGTGGGATATGGTGTAGGTCCAAGACGCGGCTCAGATCCCGCATGGCTGTGGCTGTGGTGTAGGCCGGCAGCTACAGCTCCGATTCGACCCCTAGCCTGGGAACCTCCATATGTTGTGGATGAGGCCCTAAAAAGACAAAAATAAAAATAAAAAAAAAAAAGAGAGAGAGAGTACCACAACGCTTCTAAATCTTAGGAGCCTGCCATATACGTTCTTCCATATAGAGGCAAAGCTCTTCGAATGTTCCTGTGACCCAAAAAGTTGACCCTAAGTGTGACACCCGAACCTCACTATGAAATTAAGCTTAGGAAAGCATATGCAGTGGGTCAGGCCTGCCTTGGATAAAGGTCAAAACAGGACTTCGAACTGGGGGTTTTTGAACCTTCTAGAAACGTGTAAAGAAGGTTGTATATCATGTAGGCAATTTTCGTGGGGAGAGGGCTGTCCATAGCATTAAAAATGTCCTCGAGGAGTTCCCGTCATGGCGCAGTGGTTAACGAATCCGACTAGGAACCATGAGGGTGCAGGTTCGGGCCCTGCCCTTGCTCAGTGGGTTAATGATCCAGCGTTGCCGTGAGCTGTGGTGTAGGTTGCAGACGCGGCTTGGATCCTGCGTTGCTGTGGCTCCGGCGTAGGCCGGTGGCTACAGCTCTGATTTAACCCCTAGCCTGGGAACCTCCATATGCCGCGGGAGCGGCCCAAGAAATAGCAAAAAGACAAAAATAAAATAAAAATTTAAAAAAATTAAATTAAATTAAATTTTAAAAAAATGTCCTCGAGAGTCCTTGACTGAACAAAATCCAGACATCAGTGCTCTAAAATAACCACCTTAACTGATTTCAGCTCTATAAAGAATAATATAAGATGGCTGCGGTCTGTTGCTTCTAGTAACTTTTTCTATTATACTGTTTCCATTCTGTTTTAATTTATTATCATAGAAGAACTGCTTTAGCCTATCTGGGGGAACTGAATATTTTTCAGCATCTTCAGACATCTGTTCATCTCATCTCTCATTTATGAGACTGCCTTGTTCTGGTCGCTCCTAATATTCCAGCATCCTTTCAACCTGTCTCCCATTTTCCCTACCTCCCTGATAACCTAAGCACCTCTCCCCATAAGATTTATTGGGCGTTTGACACGTGCCAAGCAGTAAATAATCCCCTTTACATGCATTATCTCATTGAATTTTCACAACCTTCTAAAAGGTAGGTACTATTATGACGACAACAACAGCAACAACAACAACAACAAAAAAAGGTAATTTGCCCCCAGTCACATTTGTTTGCAAGTAGCTAAGCTAAGATTCAAACCTGGAATAAAACTGAGAGTTTTATATATATATATATATATATTCAGGGTCAACTGACTTTTGATAAAGGTTTCAAAACCATTCAACAGGAAAAGAATAATCGTTTCAACAACTGGTTTGGGAGAGTCAGATGCCCACATGCAAGAGGATGACGTTACAGCCCTACCTCACACTACACATCAAAATGTACTCAAAATGGATCAACAATCTAAATGTAAGAGTAGAAACTATAGGGAGTTCCCATCGTGGCTCAGTGGTGAACGAATCCAACTAGGAACCATGAGGTTGTGGGTTCAATCCCTGGTCTCCCTCAGTGGGTTAAGGATCCGGCGTTGCCGAGAGCTGTGGCATAGGTTGCAGATGCGGCTCGGATCCCACGTTGCTGTGGCTCTGGCATAGGCCGACAGCAACAGCTCCGATTAGACCCTAGCCTGGGAACCTCCATATGCCGTGGGAGCGGCCCAAAAAATGGCAAAAAGACAAAAAAATAATAAATAAATAAATAAATGTAAGAGTAGAAACTATAAAACTCTTGGAAGGCAACATAAGTGTAAATCTTCATGAACTTAGGGTTAAGTAAGGGTTTCTTAGATGACACCAAATGCACAAATAACTGAAGAAAAAAATAGATAAATTGGACTTCATCAAAATTTAAAACTTCTGTACTGCAAATAACATCATCAAGAGAGTGAAAAGACAACTCATGGAACGGGAAAAAATATTTGCAGATCATATATGTGATATAGGTTGAGTACCTAGATATATATACAACTCTTACAACTCAACAATAAAAAGACCAAAAAAAATTTTAATGGCAAAGGACCTGAATAGACATTTCTTCAAAGAAGATATACAAATGATCAGGGAGCAAATGAAAAGGTACCCAACACCATGAGTCATCAGGAAAATACAAATCAAAACCACAGTGAGATACCACTTCACACTCACTAGGACGGCTGTAGTATTACTTTACACACACTAGGATGGCCCTAATTTAAAAAAAAAAAGGGAATGGCAAGTAGGATGTGGAGAAACTGGGATCCTCATACATTGCTGGTGGGAATATAAAATGATGCAGCTGCTTTGGGCAAGTTTGGCAGTTCCTCAAAATGTTAAATGTAGTTACCATATGATCCAGAACAACTTAGGATATTCTCACTCAAAAACTTGCACACAATTTTTTTTTTTTGGCTGCACCCATGGCAGATGAATGTTCCAAGGCCAAAAATCAAACCTGAGCCAAAGAAGTTCCTGTCGTGGCTCAGTGGTTAACGAATCTGACTAGCGTCCAGGAGGACTCAGGTTCGATCCCTGGCCTCGTTCAGCAGGTTAAGGATCCGGCATTTCCATGAGCTGTGGTGTAGGTTGCAGATGCGGCACAGATCCTGTGTGGCTGTGGCTGTGGCTGTGGCAAAGAGCCCTAGCCTGGGAACCTCGATATGCCACCAGTGCGGCCCTAAAAAGCAAAACAAACAAACAAAAAACAAAACCCGAGTCATAGCAGTGACAATACCAAGTCACTAGGGAACTTCAGGTACACAAATGTTCATAGCAGAATTATTCATAACAACCAAAGGGTGGCAGCAACCTAAATGTCCCTCAATTGATGAATGGATAAACAAATCTGGTATAGCCATACAATGGAATATCATTCAGCAAGAAAAAGGAATGAAGTACTGATGCATGCTACAACAGGGATGCTCCTTGAAAGCATTATGCGAACTGAAAGAAGCTAGTCACAAAAGGTCACAAATTTGCTGATTCCCTATATATGAAATGCCCAGAATAGGTAAACCCAAAAGAACAGAAAGTATATTAGTTAGTGTTTGTCAAGGGCTGGAGGCTGGGGAAGATGGAAGTGGAGGGAATGGAGAGTGACTACTCTGGTGGCATTTGGTGTCATCTAAGATGGGGTTTCTTTGGGGGGAGGTGATGAAAATGTTTAGGAAGTAGATAGCAGTGATAATTGCACAGCTTTGTGAATATACTAAAAACCACTCAATTGTATACTTTAATATGGTGAATATTATGGTATGTGAATTTTATCTTAATTTTTGTAAAAGATACAAACCCAGGTCTGACTCCAGTGTGTGAACAGTCAACCACTATTCTATACTGCCAACTGTGAAATTATGTAATATTTCTAAACACTACTGAATTGCTTACTCCTTTCAATTGTTTTTCTAGGTTAGTGATTCCCTGTCGAGGTTTTTTTACAATACCCTGGGATATCTCTAATGATCAATGGATGTCAGAAAATTATCAGGTCCCAATTTTTTTCTTTCTTCTTCTTCTTTTTTTTTTTTTTTTGGTCTTTTTAGGGCCACACTCGTGGCATATAGGGGTCAAATTGGAGCTATAGCTGCCAGCCTACACCGCAGCTACAGCAATGCCAGATCCAAGCCATGTCTGTGACCTACACCACAGCTCACGTTGACGCCAGATCCTTAACCCACTGAGCGAGGCCAGGGATCGAACCTTCGTCCTCATGGATACTAGTCAGATTGGTTTCTGCTGCACCACGACAGGAACTCCCAATTTTTATTCTTTTAAAAATTATAAGACTCCTAAAAATATTTGACTTCTATGTCACAAAATACTTTTAGGAAGTAGAGGAGGAAGTGGTCTGACCAAAAATAAAACAATAGCAGTGCTGCAACTTCAAAAAGTTTGTGAAGCACTAATTTATGCAGAATTAGAGAATATACTAAGGATAAAGACAAGATGTCAACCTGCTAGGGTGCCACCAAAAGACAGGTAACCACGAAGCTTCTGCCAGAAGACACAATGGTTTGTCATAAAAATGCACTGATGAAAAATGCCTGGGTGGGCAGACCAATGGCCTGTCAAGAAACAAATGCCCACATCCACATCCACTGATTCGTTCTCTTCCATATCATGTAGTTACTGCCATGTAGTCAAATAAGGATGTTTACATATTTGCCCTTGTTCTATTATAAAATTGTTTCTGTATGGCTTATCATCACCCTGCATCCCCCTTCAGGCTGAGATCCCTGAAAGGAAGAAAAAAAAAAAAACAAGTTGATGAGAATAAGCTATAAGAAGGTATCATAAGGCGGTGTGAGTAGGTAGAAATACGAAGGAGTTTCAGTGCAGACCATTAGGATAAAAATAATACATTCTACACTGAAAAATTGATTTCAGCACTGCCCTTCGAATCCAGCATTCAGTTTAAGTGCTCAGAGAGAGACGCCGTGATCTGCACTTGGCAGAATTCTATTATTTCAAATGTTATTTGAACATAATTAAATGCCCACTTATTTCAACAGTTCACATTCCATCTAGTTTTCATCTTCCGGGTCTGCAGAGCATGGCTCTAGGCTCTCGCTGCCTCCCCGAGGAGCCACCGTCTCCCTTTCTTCCCAGAAAAACCAGGAGTGTAAAACCCAGCCTGACCTCCGGGCTGCGGAACGAGGATTGAGCTGGGCTGTAGGATTTACATTCTTCAGGATATTAACATTCACGTCCCATGAGCGCTTCCTTAAGACACTAGAAACTGTCTCTCTGCCCTGGAGGCTGAGCAAATGAGTCCTGGCTTAGTCTGATGTTCCCTTAACGGTAAAATGTCCTTCGAGTCCGGACACAAGACTCACCAGCCGATCGCTTTAAGATGCGCGTTCCAGCTCTGACATCCTATTATTACAGAGCTCTTGCTATCTGTTACCAGATAGGAAAGACACCTTGGATTATTGAAAACTGGTTCCTCACCACACAGATCTTATTTATTAGTGTGACTAGAAAGGCTGACAAGCAAAGGGCATCATCACGAAAGGAACTGGAAATAAACAAAATGCATTATTTTCCCTTGGCTAAGCCAAGGTGCTGAAGGAATGACTGTGGCTGGCTTTGCCTGTTGTACCTCAGAGAAGATATAATGGGTGTTCTGGAGGACAACTAAAGAGGAGGGGAGTCCCAAAGGCATAAAATAATAACACCTTTTGGAAAAAAAGGAAGACAACCAAATCCTAGAATACTACTAGGAAAGGACCCCTTCCTTGCAGCTCAGGAAAGATCATCTGGTAACAAAAGGCAACCGATGTAGAGAATTCTCGCCCTAAAAAGATACAGACTGAAAAAAAAAGAGGCTAAGTGGTAAGTAAACAGAATTAATAATAACCCTCATCTTACATTTGTGTACCAATTTTATACTTTTAAATGGTTCCGAAGTCATTACCTCATTTGCTCTTCATAACAGAGCCTGGCTGTAGTCCTAGTTCTAAACTCAATTGGCCTTGTGACCCCAGGTAAGACATTTCAACTATTGGAGCTACAGCCACCTCATCTGTCAAACAAAAAACACCTGTCTGGTTCCTGTCGTGGTTCAGTGGTTAACGAACCCGACTAGAATCCGTGAGGACGCGGGTTCGATCCCTGGCCTCACTCAGTGGGCTAAGGATCCGGTGTTGCCGTGAGCTGTGGTGTAGGTCGCAGACGCGGCTCAGATCTGGGGTTGCTGCGGCTGTGGTGTAGGCCGGAGGCTGCAGCTCCGATTGGACCCCTAGCCTGGGACCCTCCATATGCCGCAGGTGCGGCCCTAAAAAGACGAAAGGCAAAAAAGGAAAGAAAGAAAGAAAAAATAAAAACACTTGCCCTACCCATCCTATAGGCTCCTGAGGATCTGATGGGGATACAATTATTAACTTGCTTTACGAATACTGATATTCTCAACACACATTCACAGATGACAGATACTGAGCAAGTTATTAAGGAAATAGCACAAGTTTGGAAATTCACCTCAAATGCATGGTTGGCATAACAGAAGACAATTACACTCCCCTACAAGTTTTCCAGAGGACCGTGCTTCTGATTGTGGTATTTATTATATCCATACGCCTCCCCTGTGAAACTGGAGCTCTCCCCCTACCCCCACCCCCACCCAAGGGAAGAACTGTCTCTCTTTTTTCTTAAACTTTTATCATGCATAAGAAGAGCTCAGAGGGTGATCACCGGCTGACAGCACCAGAGCCAGTTCCTGTCTAATAGGTTGTTAAAGCCTACTTAATATTTTATAGTACATGCATTTAATGATCTCTTCTTTACAATAATTAGCTCCTAAATCCAACCATTGGCTATTTTATACCATATAGACATCATAAACATTAAAACGAACATCACAAGAACAGAACTAAAAGTCCTAGATCTGCTACAAACACAAAACATTAATCTAAGTAACCAAGAAACGGATTTGCCAAGGTAACACATGCTAATTGTCAGAAATCATATGTACAGTTCATAACACCTTTATCTTAATACCAATTCCACTGGCACTTTTGATGCTGGGGAGCAAATGGAGAACAGACGCATTCACCTGAGGCTGTCAGCACAGCTTTCTATCTATTCTAGGACTGCTTTCCCCAATCTCTGCTACCCAATGAAATACCTGCAAATTTTCAAATATTCAGTGGGACACCTGGATAGGCAGTCATCTCTACTTCTACGGAATAAAATTGGCAGAACATACATGGAAGGCATCCTGTCGGATGTCAGGCTGCGAGGACCCCAGGTTCAGGTCAGAAACAAGGGACAGGGAACAGAAGCCTATTTGAAATCGAGCTTCTACTCCCCTGGGAACCACATGGATCCTAGCAACACTGAACAAAGGGCTATAGACAAAGCGATGGAGGATTCTGGACCGTAAACCATTTTTTCTATCTCTGGGCTGTATCCATTCAGACGCATCACTGTCCTGCATTAGCACTGTCTACCATGCTCATATGTTCTCCTCCTAACTGGGACCATTGTAAATACTGGGATTTTCTGTTTCCGGAGGATTTTAGGTTATAGAATGACTCTGTTATCAGACTTTGGGGTTTCTGTAAAAGGAAGATCCAGAGACTAGGCATGCTATTCATCAACGAGAGGAGTCTGACCTGCAGCAAAGAGGCTGAGACAAGGCCCAAGGTCAGGCAGTCAGAGCCCGGCAGGGAGTAAAGAACCCAAGTAGGACAAGTCTTACGAAGGATACTTCGCTAACCCACTTAGGCAGCGCCAACACCCTTATTACAGATTCAGGTGAACCTGACACGGAGAAGGGAGGGGTGGGATGTTGGCACATTACTCGGAATCTCTCCACCACCCATGCTTTAACCATCTAATAGTCCTAGCAGCTTACAGGATTTCTAAGGGCAGTGCAGGAGCTGGGAGACTGACTATGGAAAAGAACATATCCATCCGTGGCCATGGAGAAGGGGAAGACAGAGAAAAGAGAAAGCGTAGAAAGAGCCGCAAACCTTCAGTGCCCACAGAAGACTCTTAGCAGTTTTAATTCATAAAAATGGACAAAGAAACACATATGGATCCTTGGGAGAGAGGCGAAATAAAATGACTAGTAAGGGAGTTCCCTTGTGGCTCAGTGGGTTAAAGATCTGGTGTTACTGCAGTGGCTCAGGTCACTGCTGTGGTAGGGGCCACAGGCTGCTGCGTGCCCCCCCCCAAAAAAAGACCACTAGCAGCCCGCACAGGGTGATGACTAGAGCTGGAATTTGTCTCAGCACCGCTCATGCGATCTTCTCACTTGATGATGATGATGATCTCAACACTGATTGAGAAACACTTGACTAGTCTCTTCTCTACACAGGTCAGTGATGAACACGATGTTTGTTGAGAGACCTGAACTACAGACGTTAGCACACCACCACCTTGGTACCCAAATTTCATCCATCAAAAAGGGAACAACTGTGAACTCTCCCCCAGCTGTCGTATATCCAGTATCAACATGTTACCTGTCATATTTTGATGAGGCAATGCTCTAAGACACCCAGCCTAAGTAAGGCGGTGCGTCACAAACACACCGCCACATTTTCCCCTTGTGCACAGAAGAGAAGACAAAGCCTAATGCTCCCAGGACATGGATCACCTCCGGCCTCCACTAGCAGCTGAGTCCCAAGGCCTAACAGCTAGGGAGTTACCAAGATCCATAAAGACTGAATGACAGACACACACGAGGCCAAGCAGGTGCCTCTGAGAATAGCCATGTGCAACACTCTCTGGGCCTCCGCTCTTTCGCCTCCTTTGTAGGGATCTCTCTGTTGGGAAAGAGAGAAGCTGAGCGCTGAGGGACAGACATTTTCCTTCTGCAGTCTCCTCCTCAACTGTCATGGTGTCAGCAGATTTTATGGGAGGAGGGACGAGGGAACGGACAGGCTCACAACCCAGAGCAATTTTTGGATGCAATTATGAGACTCCACTGGCACTGCTTGAGGATCTACAAGTTGGAGCACGTTGCCCTGCACTTAGAGAGGACGGATTAACTACACCGATTTCATCTAAATCAATTTGCACTGCTCAGATGATATGTTCATGAAGCAACCAAGGCACTCTGATTTGCAGCAGTACTTCCCAGGGGGTGGCCTTGCAAGGTACAACATGCTAGATGAGGAGTTTAGTAGTCATGAAAGTAAATGCGAGGGCAACAATCGCTCCTTCGTGTCCCTAGCCTGTACCCCTGCCCAGCACAGCCCCTCCCTGTCCCCATCCTGGAGCTGCAAGTAAGGTGGTAGGCCTTAAAGAAGCAGGAGCCCAAAATACAAGGTCAAGGCTAGGGCATTAGCCCAGACAGCAGAGGACTCTGCACACTGTAGGTGCTTTTAATACATATTGTTGACTCACTGTTGCCAGATGCTAATTGTGCTTAGACAGCCATGCCTAAAATTATTTATGCCATTTTTCAGAAGAAATTAACTAACTGCCCCCATATGGGCTAAAAATGGCTGAGGTTATGTTTCCAAACGAGTCTGAATCAGATTGTGAGGTTGGAGTACATTAGATATGATTCAAGCCTTAGCTTAAAATAATCACCATTACTCTGTATGCCTAATTTTATGTATGTTTTCATTCAGTAGTATGTGCACTAGGAAAAAAAAAAGAAAGAAAGAAACAGACTTAGGACCAAAGTAGGGTGATAGATTTGGCTCCCAAAGGGGTTAATAATGGAAAGTTAAGGTTTCCAGTAAACTAGGGTTCCTACTTACACCCAGTCAAGCTATTATCCCAATAAAAGGTAAACGAAGTACTTTCTTTGAAAAGTATAATGCTAAGGGTTTACAGAAACCTTTCATCTTCAAAGGACTAAGCCAAGACACACAATAGCCAGTACACAATATGATGCCTTTTATACAAGTGCATCAACTATGAAAGAAAGGTCATAGGAATGTCCTAGGGCCATAAAGCCGCCGCAACATCAGATTTGGGATGAACTCTCTGATCTTGGCTTCTAGACTTGTATTTCAACCACACAAATCAAGCTGTGAGCAACAATCAGGGGAAATCTAATTCACCTTATATATCTGTATTAAGTTAACGGAGTGGGCATGAATATATAAAAATAGCAAAGGCTTCCCGCTTGAGCAGTGAGGCATGGAGAGGAGTGAGAAGGGGGCTTGAGGGTTAGGGGTAACCCTCTTGCATAGATAGGGTGAGAAGTAGGGGAGGGAATCTCCCTGTTCAGCTGTCCCCTTCTGTTGGAACCTTGCCAGAGAACTGATGTAGAGGGAGGGAGAAGAATGAGATTAAAGGCACCCCTTATGGCCCAACTTGAGAATCAGAAGAATCAACCCACACACAGTACTTGTCTATTTACACAGCCTCTAATACATTCCTTTATGAGGACTCCTCTTCTGAGACACACAATCACCAGCAACCATTCTCCTCACACTCAGAAATCCTCAAAAAGGCAAACTGGTTAAGGAGCCAGAGGCTGCATGGCTGGGAGGCTGGGAATGCACAGGTTGATGGGGAGGAGTCTAGGGGACGGGTGGGTTCTGGTGGGAGATTCGGGTGGGCAGGTAGGTGTGTGACGACGACGACGTAGGAAGAAGGCGAGTGAGCGTGAAGGCGGGTAGGGGAGTGTGGATGAGAGGGAAAGTGAAGAACCCGGAGACCCCAGGAGCCCAATTTCCGGCTCTGAGATGAATCGCCTCCAAGAAATGCATTGCACACGAAATACTAAGTAACCTCAACCTTATCGTCACCGAAAATGTTTCGGCAAATCTACTCGGCCGTCATTTACTTAATTCTTACGAGCCAGGAATGGAAAAACCCCACCTCTCCCGCGTTCGGTCGCCGTCTGTCCTAGGGAACTACAAGTTTTCCCTCTCCCCCACTGAGCTGGTTTCAAAGCTAGGCCAGAAATAAGGAACCACCCGGACGGAGCCTCGAGGATCGCTCCCCGGGCAGCAAAGGGATTAAGTTTCGCCGGGCCTCCCCCGCGGGCAGGGTGTCCGCAGCATCTCCGGCTGCCGCAGCAGCAGCCGCCGCCGGGCGGCCAAAGGGCGCCGCCCGGGCCGAGGAGGCTGCGGGCCGCAGGAGCGTGGGAAGGCGGCGGTGCCCTTTCCCAGACTCGCACCCAGGCTCCGAGAGAGCCGCTCGAGGGCCCACGCCCGGCCCCGCCAGGCTGCGCGGGAGGCCTCGGACCCGCCCCCGCCCCGCACCCCGGAGTGCAAACTCCGTCCGGGCTGGGCAGCGACGGGCGCCCGGGCCCCAGCGGCGCCACGGGGATCCAAGGCCGGGCCAGAACCCCCGCCGCCGCCAGCACCTCGAGCCTCACGGGCCCCGTCACCCCGCCCCGCCGAGCCCCGGAGCAGCCCTCGGCCCGCGCCGGGCCCCGGCCGCACCTGAGACGCGGCCCGAGCCGGGGCCGAGCTCTGCGCGGGCGGTGGCGCTCGGCCCCCGGGGCCGCGGCGAGGGGGCGCGTTTTACCCGGAGCATTCCCGGCTGCCGGCCATGTCCTCGGCGCGCCCCAGGCCACCGGGTACTCGCTTGCCTCCGCCGCCAGCTGGCTCGGGCTCTGGCGCGAGCTCCCTGGCCGCCGCTGCCGCCGCCGCCGCCGCCGCCGTTGCCGCCGCCGCCGCCGCTCTAGGCCGCCGCCCGCCTTCGCAGCCGCCGCCGCCGCCGCGCAGCAGCCGGGATCCGCCCGCCCGCACGCCCCGCCGGGGACAGCACGGCGGCCGCCACGCTACCGCGGCTGGATCTCCCGAGCCAAACTTAAGAGTTTTCGCTCCTTAGTCCAGGGGCAGCACCATGACACCGCGGCGGCACCACACTGTCATTTCCGCCGCCGCAGAGCGGGAGGGAAAAAAAGGCAATCCCGACGAAAAGGGGGATGGGGTACGGGCGAACTGGGCTAGGGCTGCCTCCCCGAGGGAGCGCTGGGAAGGGCCCGGCAGCAGGGGTGCTCGGCCACCTTCCCCGGCTCACCTTCCGCCGCCCCCGTCGCTCCCAGCTCCCCCTGCCCCTCCTCTGGAGGCGCGTTTACATGTTTTCTCCCCGGGCAGGAGTGACCGGAGAAACCTGAGCGAGCAAAGGCAGCGGGTGGGTGGGGTTCAGGTTACTACTGTACCTACCAGCTGATTCCAGCAGCCTCTTCTCCAGCGCCCTGTCATCTTGAAGGAAGACACACGGAGAGGGGCCGGAGCGGGCGTGTGTGTGTGTCTGTGTGTGTGTGTGTGTGTGTCTGTGTCTGCGTGTGCGTGTGTGTGTGTGTCTGTGTGTGTGTGTGTGTGTGTGTAAGAGAGAGAGAGCGCGAGTGAGAGCAGAATGTGTGTGAAATGCAGAAGGAAGGCTCTGGCCAAACTCTTCTCCCAGTCGCCAACCCCCCTGGTCCCACAAACCCCCAGGTTAGAACAACGAAGAGGCCGTGGCCACCGGCGAGGAGAAGAGAGTGCCTAGGTCCACCGCGCAGGTCCTCGACGAAGCTGCTCTATGCAAAGTTAACTACAGAGTAAAACAAAAATAGTGGAGGAGACAGAAAAGGGCAGACAATTGAAGGAAACCCAACCCCTCTTTTCTTTTTACAAAGGGAGAATGGCCGTGTTTTATTGGCCTTGGGCAGAAGTTGTGGAGATGGACCAAAGCCACCAAAATTTAAAAACAAAACCAAAAAAAAAAAAAAGAGAGAGAGAGAGAGAATAGGGTTTCCTTTACACATTCAAATCCTTGATGGGCAAAACAAGAGGGTCCTTAATAAGAGGACAATGGGACAGATGCCGGCTATTCAGGTATTCACTGTGGTAGTCATTGCCTCTAATAAGCTAATTGGTCCATCTGGAAGCCAAAGCACTCCTAGCAGGTCTAGAGTCAAGTCCTCCGGCTGCTCTGTCATTGGCTCCCAGACCACTGCCCTCCTCCCAAGGAGGGTGAGAGAGGGAAGGAGGACAAGGCCCCAGAGGAGATTCTTTTCAGAACATGGGGGAAAAGAGGAGAAAAAGGGAGGATGAAGGGGAAAGAAGGGAGAAAATGGGAGGAAACAACCTCCTTTCACGTAGGCCTCCCATACCTTGCACGGGAATGAGTCCAGAAAAATTAAGGTAATTCTGGGCGTGTCCCATCTGAGGCCAATAGTAATCAGCCAACACCCGTGTTAAACTATGTGAGAGAGAGAGATTGAGAGAGAGAGAGAGAGAGAGAGAGAGAGAGCACTGAGGTGGCAAGGAAGACAAAAATCACAACCATGCTATCCTGATGAAAGTCTGACCCTGAGAGAAAGAAAAGTTAATGAGTCACACCAAAAGCACAGGCAAAAATAAAGCAAAAGTAGACGAATGGGACTACATCAAACTTAAAAATGTCTGTGTAGCTGAAGAATCAACAGTGAAAAGGCCAGAATGGAGAGAAAAAATATTTGCGAACCATATATCTGATAAGAGGTTAGTACGTAAAGAACTGCAATCCAATAACAAAATAAATAATATGATTTTAAAAATGAGCAAAGAGCTGTTCCCTGTGGCAAGCAGGTTAAGGATCTGGCATCGTCACTGCAGCAGCTCGGGTTGCTGCTGTGGCAAGGTTTCAGTCACTGGCCTGAGAGTTTCCATATGCCTTGGACACAGCCAAAAAAAAAAAAAAAATAGTAGGCAGAGGACTTGAATAGACATTGCTCCAAAGAAGACATACACGTGGCCAAGAAACATGAAAATGATGCTCGACATCAACAAATCATCAGGGAAATGCAAACCAAAATCACAATAAATATCTCATACCTGTGAGGCTGTCCATTATTAACACAAAGCAAAACAGAAAAGCGTAAGTGTTTGTGAGGATGTGGAGAAATTGGAACACTGTACATGATGGTGGGGATGGAAGAAGGGAAAATAGTAAGGAGGTTCCTTGAAAGGTTAAAAATAGAGCTACCATATGATTCAGCAATCCCACTTCTGGAAATATATCAGAAAGAATTGAAAGCAGAATCTCAAAGAGATTTTTTCATGCCCATGTTCATGGTAGCATTATTCATAATAGGCAAGAAGTGAAAGCAGCCTAAATATCCATGGAGAGATGAATGGATAAAGAAAACGAGGCTTATACATTCGATGTATATGCACTGAATATGGCATATACATTTAGCCTTAAAAAAAAGAGGGAAATCCTGCCTTATGCTACAGCATGGATCATTCTTGAGGGTAATATGCTAAGTGAAATGAGCCAGGCACAGAAGGACAGATCCTCATGATTCCACTTATAGGAAGTATCTAAAGCAGTTAAAATCATAAAAGCAGAAAGTAGAAGGGTGCCTGCCAGGGCCTCTGGGGAGGGGGAGGGGAGGAGCTGTTTTGTGGATGTAGAGATTCAGTCCTTCAGGACTGCAGTGAGGGGCTCTGAGGACCCTCTTGCACAACAATGTGCATGTGCATGACAGTATTGTCGGTACACTTAGAAATTGTTGCGAGGGTGAATTTTATATTACATGCCCTTTTGCCACAATAAAAAAATAATAATAACTGGCTCCACCCACGGCATATGGAAATTCCTGGATCAGGGATCCAAACCGCACCACAGAAGTGACCCAAGCCTCTGAGTCACAATGCCAGATCCTTAACCTGCTGCGCCCCAAAAGAACGCCAAAAAACAATTTTTTAGGGAGTTTCCGTCGTGGCGCAGCGGAAACGAATCCGACTAGGAACCGTGAGGTTGCAGATTCAACCCCTGGCCTCACTTAGTGGATTAAGGATCCAGCCTTGCCAGGAGCTGTGGTGTAGGTTGCAGACAAGACTTGGATCTGGCGTTGCTGTGGATATGGCATAGGCTGGCAGCTGTGGCTCTGATTCGACCCCTAGCCTGGGAACCTCCGTTAAGCCTCGAGTGTGGCCCTAAAAAGAAAAAAAAAATTTCTTAAAGGGTTGAATCAGAAGTAAATTGATCCTAGCATAACAGAACAGTGTATATATAAGAATTATATAAATATTTGCATTATATATATATAGTCATTTTAGGGCTGCACCAGCGGCATATGGAGGTTCCCAGGCTGGGGGGCGAATCGGGGCTGTAGCCGCCGGCCTACACCACAGCAACACCAGATCCGAGCCACATCTGCGACCTACACCACAGCTCACCGCAGTGCCAAATCCTTAACCCACTGAGCGAGGCCAGGGATCAAACCTGCACCCTCATGGACGCTAGTCAGATTCGTTTCCACTGAGTCACAACAGGAATTCCTGCATTAAATATATATTTGTATATATTTATATATCACATATTTTTAAGTGTAAAGAACAAGCCGTGGGAAGTTCCTGTTGCAGCAGTAACAAATCCAACTGGTATCCATGAGGATGTGGGTTCAACCCTTGGCCTCGCTCAGTGGGCCAAGGATTTCATGTTGCCATGAGCTGAGGTGTAGTTTGCAGACACGGCTCGGATCCCACATTGCTGTGGCTATGATGTAGGCCGGCAGCTGTAGCTCCGATTGGACCCCTAGCCTAGGAACCTCCATATGACACAGGTGCAGCCCTAAAAAGCAAGAAAAAACACCAAGCTGTATATGGTTTGGTACTACTATGTAAAATAGGAAGGAGGGCATAGGTCTGTCCATATATGCTTGTATGTGCATAGACTCTGTTTTTTTTTGTTTGTTTGTTTGTTTGTTTTTTGCTTTTTAGGGCCACACCTGGCATATGGAAGTTCCCAGGCTCAGGGTCGAATTGGAGCTACAGCCGCTGGTCTGTGCCACAGCCACAGCAACGCAGGATCTGAGCTGCGTCTGCAACCTACACCACAGCTCACAGCAACTCTGGATCCTTAACCCACTGAGTGAGGCCAGGGATCGAACCTGCAACTCATGGTTCCTAGTCAGATTCGTTTCCGCTGCGCCACGACGGGAACTCCGTGCATAGACTCTTTAGTAAAGATACCTAAGAAACTGATGATACTGTGTCCCTGGGAGTCAAGCATAGGAAGGAGAAGTATTTTAACACTGTGTATGCCCTTCTGTATTGTTTATAATGTTCGTGTATTACCTTTTCAAAAACCATTTTACATGAATCAGGAGCATAGAGACAGACAATAGAAGAGAGTTAACCAGGGACAGAAGGGAGGGGAGAATGGGGAGTTATTCTTTAATGGCTACAGGGTTTCTATTTGGGATGATGGGCAAAGTTCTGGAACGCGATAGTAGTGATGGTTACACAACATTCTGAATGTACTTAATGCCACTGAATTATACACTCAAAAATGGTTAAAATTGGAGTTCCTGTGTAGCCCAGCAGGTTAAGGATCCGGCGTTGTCACTGCAGCAGCTTGGATCACTACTGTGGTACGGATTAAGTCCCTGGCCCAGGAACTTCCATATGCCACAGGCTTGGCCGGAGAAAAACCAACAAAATATGGTTAAAATGGTAAATTTTACATTACATATATTTTACTAGAATGAAACAAATTAAAAGATTGAAGGAACAAAGAGATATACAGAACAGGTAGAGATTATTGTATTTGTGGAAGAAAACAGATGTATTATATACCAGTAAATTCATAGAAAGTAACCTGGAAGCACAGTGTAAGTAGTATGAGCCTAGAATTGCAGTGGATGTTGAGGGGATTTTTCAGGTTTTATTCTACAAATTTTATAACTGTTCAAATATTCTAGAATGAGAATTTTGTTTTGTTTTGTTTTGTCTTTTTGTCCTTTTTAGGACCGCACCCGAGGCATATGGAGGTTCCCAGGCTAGGGGTCTAATTGGAGCTGTTGCTACCGGCCTACACCACAGCCACAGCCACGCCTGATCCTTAACCCAGGGATTGAACCCGCAACCTCATCGTTCCTAGTCGGATTCATTTCCGCTGCGCCACGACGGGAACTCGAGAATTTCTTTTGTAGTTAAAAATTTTGGTTTAAGATATGTCTCCAAAAAAAGCCAAGGTTAAGGCAGAATTCAACTGATCCCTGAGAATTCTTTAACCTCACCTGATATGGAACCTACAAAGAGCAAGAGAATTTTCGAAAATGTGGACAAGTGGTACACACAGGAACCAAGCTAGCTAGCTCTCGGCAGAACCTTGCTTTAAAGGGGATTTGCTTTGAATGGCTTTTATCAAGCTTTAGAAACTCCCCTTTCCTTCAGTTTTCAGCAGTCTCCGCTCCACCTGAGCTTCCAGTGCTTTCAGGCTAGTCCCTGGCTTACCAGAGCTCTATACAGAGTGCTTCCCCTCCATGTTCCCTCCCCAAGCAGCAGTCCATATTCTGGAACTTTCCTTTTCCCTCCTCAAACCTTAAAACCTGCTTCTGGGGCTCTTTCGCAAAGGCCCTTACTGATCAAGGATTTCAATCCACTAATGTGAACTCGATGTTAATAACTTCATTTGTCTCTCTATGAGGAGATAATGTTTTAATCTTAACAGAGGCCTTCAATGTATTAACTCAAAAGAATGACTAATAGTGCATGTGGGTGGGGATGGGGGGTTGGGGGGATTTTGCTAATCACATCACATAAGCAGCTGCTTTGAAAAATATCCTCACTTTCGGTGGTTTTATGCAAATTATCTCTGTAAATGTATTAAAGCCAATGTCTCGTATCTGGCAGGAGAGGCAAAATCGGCTGGGAGTATGTGATGAAATTATTTGTTTATAATTATTTAATGGTTACCTTTTGCACATAACATGTGTTGATCCTATTAACAAAATAAATCGGGCCCATGGGGGAAAAAAGAAGACGTTTGACAGATTCAGCTTGAGGTGTTTAATTGAATTAATCTGAGGCCGACTCACGACACCACAATCCTGGCATATGAAAGGCACAGCTCAGGGGCTCTTTTTTTTCTAACTACAAATGGGGGTGGGGGTGGGGGTGGGGGTGGGGCGCGGTAGGCAAGGGAATGCTCCAGATACTTTCTACAGAGAGAAGCACAGAGCCCAGTCTGTTTCAGAAGGAAAAAAAAAAAATCACAGAAGGGAGATTTTGTTGCACAAGAGAATTGGTGCTTCTGCAGAAGGGAAGCTTCCTCCTGCTCTCAAAAGAAGCAGCTAGTTGTCTGAGATCCAGAGGTTGACTGAAGGCTTTTCTAACCAGGGGGCGCTTAACAGGATGGTGAGAAGAAAAGCACTTTGGCTTGGGCTCATCAATAGGACATTGTTCTAAAACTCGTTGTGAACAGGCCATGTGGCTGCTTAAGAGACAGTGGTTCAAAATAAATATGTTCCCACGATGGAGAAATGGCATGCTCCTGGCGCTTCTTTGATCTAGATTTTGGTACTGCTTTTCTGAACTGTGTAATTTACCTGAATTATCGTCTTCGTTACAATGAGCGTACATGTTTGAAACCTATAGTACATTGGCAAATATTTTCCTAGAGTGTTAATGAGGCTTCAGGCCCAAGCCTAAACTTTTCATTTGACCAGGTCTTCCTAACCAGCCCACCAGGTCACTTAAAGCCTAGTTTCTGCCACTCCCCCATCCTCCCAGCTTTTCTCTCATCTCACCGCCTGTTCCTCAGGCTCTGTGGCTTCCTCCTCCGTCCCTGGATTTCTTCTCCATCTACCCACAGTTCCTAGGTGACCCCATCTGAGGCCATGGTTTGAAGTACAATCGCCACTTCTGCTGTCCAGCCCAGACCTCTGCTGAGTCCGGATTTACATGCATATCCGCCTGCCTCCTTCATATCTCCACCTGGATGCCTCACAGACAGTGCTGAGTCCATGTGACCCAAAGAGACCTCTTGGTTTCTACGCCTCCACATCTCAGAAAATGGCACAACCCAGCTGCTTAAATCAGACACGGGCATGTCTTCCTTGATTGTCTCCTCTCCCCAGCATCCAAAGTTCACTCCATCATCAAGTCTTATCTTGGTCTCCCCTCTTCCACTTTGGCCCCCTTGCAATCAGTACTGCAACCAAAGTGATCTTTAAAAAAAATGGAAATCTGAAGAGTTCCCGTCTTGGTGCAGCAGAAATGAATCTGACTAGGAACCATGAGGATGCGGGTTCCATCCCTGGCCTTGCTCAGTGGGTTAAGGATCCGGTGTTAGCGTGAGCCGTGGTGTAGGTCGCAGACTTGGCTTGGATCTGGCATGGCTGTGGCTGTGGTGGAGGCTGGCAGCTGTAGCTCCGATTTGACCCCTAGCCTGGCAACCTCCATATGCCATGGGTGTGGCCCTGAAAAAAAAAAAAAAGGGAAAATTAGAGTAAAATTCAAATTACTTGGCATGGTCTATAATACTTGGCATTAGCACTCTACTTCTCCCGCTTAATCCTGCCCACTCTCACCCTTGCTCATCACAATCCAAACACACTGGCCTTCTGACCCCCCGTGAACCACAAGCTCTTGGCCACCCCCACCCAACACTCTGCGTGTTCTCTCCCTCTGCTGGAGTGCTCTTCCTTCCATTCTTGCCATGGCTGTTCTAGGTCCTTCTTTCAGGAACTACATCATCTACTCAGAAGCCTTCCCTGACCGCCCCATCTAAAGCAACCTCTTCATGGAGTTCCCCGTCGTGGCGCGGTGTTGCCATGAGCTGGGGTGTAGGCTGCAGACATAGCTTGGATCCCGCGTTGCTGTGTCTCTGGTGTAGGCCGCTGGCTACAGCTACGATTGGACCCCTAGCCTGGGAACCTCCATATGCCGTGAGAGCTGCCCTAGAAAAGGCAAAAAGATAAATAAATAAATAAATAAATAAATAAAGTAACCTCTTCAGGTTATTCTCTAATATAACACCCCTCAGGGCATTTATCACTAGCTAAGATTACCATATGAGTTTATTATATGTCCCCCACCAGGCACGCACACACACTACTAGCATATATATTTCCATGAGAGCAAGAACCTTGTCTGTCTCCATCGCAAGTGTATCTCCAACACCTAGAACACTACCTAGCTCATAGGAGGTGCTAATATTTTTCTGGACAGATGGCAAGAAACAGAAAAGAGTACGGTCTTCTCTGGAAGACTTTCATCCCACTGATACAGACTTACCCCAATCTTCAACCTGCAATGAGAACATCACATGAAAAAGACTTCTCGGCAGACATTTAGAGCAGATTCAGGCAGGGAGGCCAGACCCACATCTCAGTGCCTCAATTGCCTGTATGCCAGCAACTTTCAAACTGACCCAAGAAACATGTGTCGCTCGAGATATTATTAAATGGTGTTCTGAGAAAAATGAATTTGATCAAGTAAGCTTAGGAAACGTTGCACACTGAATCTCTCTCAGAGAGTCCCAGCACACACCAGCCTGTTAAGGCTTTAGGAAGTCCTGGCAGAAATAAAACCGATTTTAGCTTTGTTTAGCATTTCCCAGATATATTTGATCATGGATCTTTCATGTTCTACTCACTTATTAATATCTCAAAGGATACTAGCATCTCTCAAAGTACAATTTTAGGAGTTCCCATCATGGCGCAGCTGAAACGAAGCCAACTAGGAACCATGAGGTTGTGGGTTCGATCCCTGGCCTCGCTCAGTGGGTTAAGGATCCAGCGTGGCTGTGAGCTGTGGTGTAGGTCACAGACACAGCTCGGATCCTGCATTGCTGTGGCTGTGGTAGAGGCCAGCAGCTGTAGCTCCGATTAGACCCCTAGCCTGGGAACCTCCATATGCCATGGGTGCGGCCCTATAAAGACAAAAGACAAAAAAAAATACACAGTTTTAGAAATACTGCCACAGATATAAATATGTACAGAGATAGATATGTATGCCTATAAATTTACATAATGGCTATTCATCAGAGTTAAGATCCAGGACAATAAATTCCAACTCAAAAATATCAGTGAAATGAAGGAATGGGATTCAAGTTTAAAATAAAACCGTGGAGTTCCCGTCGTGGCTCAGTAGAAACGAACATGACTAGCATCCACGAGAACACAGGTTCAATCCCAGGCCTCGCTTAGTGGGTTAAGGATCCGGCGTTGCCACAGCCTGTGGTGTAGGTCACAGACACAGCTCAGATCTGGCATTGCTGTGGTTGTGGTGTAGGCTGGCAGCTACAGCTCTGATTTGACCCCTAGCCCGGGAACCTCCATATGCCACAGGTGCAGCCCTAAAAAGCCAAAAAATAAAGTAAAATAAAACCGTGATTGGAGATAGTGCTTTCTGTTGGTATCCACCTGTTAGGAAGGTACTGGCCTGAGCTGGGTTAAGAGGGCTGTTCTAATTAAGTTCAAATCTTCTGCCCCGAATGAATTACTCTTGAGGCTACTGCAAGTACAGTCAATGAACCATTGTCAGTGATCCTTGAGAAGAATGGCTTTCAAAAGTGGAAAGAAGGCAACTTCTGCAAACTACAGGCCAGCCTGGACTCAATGCAGACCTGAGGCAAGATTCATGGGATTCTTCCTCTTACTCTTTTCAGTCCTTCTTTCTGTTCCTTGAACACTCCTTTGCATTGCTTGTTCCTTCTGCCTAGAGCAGGGGTGGGCAAACTTCTCTAACAAGCCAAACAGTAAATATTTTTGGCTTTGGGGCCATATGGTCTCTGTCGCAACTATTCAGCTCTAAGCTAAAGCAGCCAGAGACAATGCGTAAAGAATCAAACTTGGTTTACAAAAACAGGCTGTGGGCCAGATTTGGTTTAAGGGCCATAGTTGGTCTACCTGGAGTGTACTTTGCTAGGATTGTTATGCAGCTAATTCCTTTTTGTTCAGAACTCAACTCAAACATCCTTGTCTCAGAGTCCACCATGCAATCGAAAGCATCTGTGCGTTTACTTGCTTCCAAATCTCCTGATTTAAATTTCTACTGTACCTATCACTAGCTCATATTTATTGGCTTGTCCCCATACCCCCCCCACACCAGATTAAGTAACATTTATTATGCTCTTATTATGTACCTGACACTGTTCACAGCACTTTATGTGTGTTAGCTCTTTTAATCTTCATAATAACCTCCTGGCAATAATCCTTATTCTCCACATTTTATAGATGAAGAAACTAGGGCTGAGAGATTAATTCATCCATAGTGTAGCAAGTGGTGATTCCAGGATTTAGACTCAGGCATATAAGCACTACGCTCTTGTGATAGTGTGATTTATAATGAGAAATATATATTTGGTCTTCGTCCCTGTTCCTGGCAGAGAACTCCTAAAACTCTTGGAATTTCCTAAGTGTTGAGAGTGGAAAATGTGTTTTTTGTTATGTTAATGAGGTGAATTTTGGACCACACCCAAGGTAGGATGCGGGTTGCCAGAGGCTCTCCAGGGAGGGGCGGGGCTGGAGGTTTGAGTCAATAGCCAATGGCCAAATGATTTAATCGATGACGCTGATGTAACGAAGCCTCCATAAAAATCCAAAAGGACAGGATTCAGAAAGCTTCCAAGTGCCTGGAGATTGGGCACTTGAAAAGGGCTTGAAAACTCAGTGTCTCTTCCTTTGTGTACCTTGCCCTAGGCATTTCTTCCATTTAGCTGTTCCTAAAATTATATCTTTTTATAATAAACGATGATCTAGTAAGTAAAATGTTTCTCTGAGTTCTGTGAGCCACACTAGCAAATTAACCGAATTCAAGGAGGGAGTCATGAGAACCTCCAATCTATAGCCAGTAGGTCAGAAGCACAGGCAGCAACCTGGTCTTGTACTTGGCATGTAAAGGGGACGGGCAGTCTTGCAGGACTGAGCCTAACACGTGGGATCTGACACTGTGTCCAGGCAGATAGTGTCAGAATTGAGCTGAACTGTAGGACACCCAGCTGGTGGGGGAACATTGCTTAGTGCTATGAGGAAAGTCCCTGACACTCATTGGAATCGGAGTCAGAATCATAGCTATAATACATCACAATTAAAAGCTCCATGAGACCAGCAATTTGGTCTGTCCAGTTTTGTAATGATGAGCCTAGAACAGAACATAGTGCAATGCCTGGTGTAAGTTAAGTGCTCACTTAACATGTGTCCATTTAATAAAAATTCTAGGATGCTCAGATCATGAAAGGGAGGCGTTTTCACGAAGAATAAGTGGAATTAATCTGATTTCCTTCTTTGATGAGGCTAATCATCAGGGAGAACCAACAATGAAATGCTGAATTTCTTTGGATTTTAGCAAAGCGTTAAACACGTTCTTTCCTGGAACCCTTATTTCACTAGATCTTTCAGGGTCATTTAACACTGCTGCTCTTTTCTTTCTTTTTTTATGTGGTTTCCATGACACCACACTTTCCTTGTTCCCATCACACCTCTATGCCTATTCTTAATTGTTCTTCCACATGGTTCTCCTCCGCCATCCATGTGTAGGTGTTGACCGGGATTTTATCCTTGGTCCTTGGTTCGTCCCACTTTCCAAATTCTCCCAGTGCGTCCCATCCATTCTCATTGTTTCCACTTTTACCTTTGTTCTGATAACACCCAAGTCTATATCTCCAGGCCAGAACTTTACTCCAAGTCTGACAAATCCTGCAGGTGCCTCAACTTGAACACGTCCAAAACCAACCTCAGTATCTCCTCCTCGAATCTATTCCTTTTTTTTTTTAATATTGTCTCAACTGATGACGTCACCCAGTCACCTCCACACCAGAAACATGAAAGTCTTTTTTTTTTTTTTTTCATTTTTGGCCCCCTTATGGCATATGGAGTTCCCGGGCCACAATCAGATCCAAGCCGCAGTCGAGATCTGAGCTGCAGCTGCAAGAACCCCACATCCTTAACCTACTGTGCTGGGCGGGGGATTGAATTTGAGTCCCAGCACTCCCAAGACACCACCAATCCCATTGTGCCACAGCAGGAACTCCCTGAAAGTCATTTTTGCCTCCTCACTCTCTCTCACTCCACCTATAGCAAAACCCTGACCCAATCTTGACAATTTTCCTTCTCAAATATTTACTCATCACACACCTATGAGCTGGAACCAACACTTAGTTGGTCTCCCTGACTCCAGTTTTGACCCTATCCAACTCGTCACCCAGCCATCAAAATTAGCTTCTTCTTCTTCCTCTTCTTTTTGGTCGTTTTAGGGCTGCACCTGAGCATATGGAGGCTCCCGGGCTAGGGGTCGAATCGGAGCTACAGCCACCGGCCTTTGCCACAGCCACAGCAATGCAGGATCCTTTGCCACAGCCACAGCAATGCAGAATCTGAGCCAAGTCTGTGACCTACACCACAGCTCACAGCAACTCTGGATCCTTAATCCACTGAGCGAGGCCAGGGATTGAACCTGCGTCCTCAGGGATACTAGTCAGATTCGTTTCCGCTGAGCCAAGACAGGAACTACCAAAATTAGCTTTTTACCTTGCAAATATGATCATGTAGCACCTCATTGCCTACGAGATGGAGTCCAAGCTATGTCAGGGCTGGGCAAATCTCATCAAACTTGCTGGCTGCACCTCCTGATACTGCCTCACTCACAGCTAATGTCTCAATAATACCAAATGAGAGTTGCCCCTGTGGCACAGTGGGTTAAGAGTCTGACTGCAGTGGCCTGGGTTGCTGCAGAGGTGGGGTTCCCTCTCCAGCCCAGCACAGTAATGAAAGGATCTGGTGCTGCCACAGCTTCGGTGTAGATTGCAGCTGCTGCTCGGATTCAGTTCCTGTCCTGGGAAATTTCATATGTTGATAGGACAGCCATATATATATATATATATAAACAATACTGAACAATTTTTTTAAAAAAACAATACCAAACTGCTTGCAACCTTGCAGTTCTCCAAACGCACCTATGATTTTGCTTATGCTGCAACCTCTGCTCGGATGCCCATCCCCTCTGCCTCTCACTCCCCCTTTGCCTGGAAGACTTCTTGTCATCCTCTTAGATTCAGCCCAGACGTCATCTGCTCAAAGAAGGCTTCTTTAACATGTTCCATCCTGGGCTGGAGCATGTTAGATGTTCCTCTTCCATGCTTTTCAAAAGCATCCTGCTTCTGTTGAGCACTTGCACTGCTGTATTTTTCTTGTCTGTTCACATGCCCATATCCTTCATTAGACTATGAGCTTCCTGAGAGCAAGGATTATGCTTTATTCAAAATTGTATCCATCACACCGTGTATAGTGCCTGGCACATAGTAAGAATTCAGTTAAGGTTTGATGGATCAACTACTTCATGGCCATAACATACCCTTGGCTCATTGGGTTGACTTATAACATTTGTAATTCTTTTTTTTTTTTTGTCTTTTCTAGGGCCACACCCGAAGCATATGGAGGTTCCCAGGCTAGGGGTCCAATCAGAGCTGTAGCTGCCAGCCTACGCCAGAGCCACAGCAACGCGGGATCCAAGCCCTACACCACAGCTCACAGCAACACTGGATCCTTTACCCACTGAGCGAAGCCAGGAATAGAACCCGCCACCTCATGGTTCCTAGTCGGCTTCGTTAACCACTGAGCCACGATGGGAACTCCAACATTTGTAATTCTTTTCACCCAAATAATTGTTACATAGTGTGGTATGTGCAATGATAGAGGTAAAACAAAAGAACATAAGAGGGACACCCAACTTGGCCTACGATGAGGGGAGATGGGGAAAGGATATAAGCTGCAATGATAGAAGTAAAGTATGTGGAACCAAGGAAGAGATAGCGTGGATCTATTCGCATGGTCAGGCTACACCTGAACAATATTTGAGTCAAAGAGATCAGTTGGACTATTTACTAGATGGCAGTGGTTTGGAAGAGGATAAAGCCAAAGATCAGGAATGGTTGAAGGAACAGGGAAGCTTTAACCAGGTTAAGAGAAGACTCTAGGGATTTGATGGATTTTCTCAGCTATTTGAAGGGTTGTATTATGGGTTGAATCACGTTCCCTACAAAAGATGTGTTGAAGTCCTAAACTCTGGAGCATGAGCCTGTGACCTTATCTTTGAATGCAGATGCCGTTCTTTCAGATGAGGCATAGTGGCATAAGGTTGGCCCTTAATTCAATATGACTGGCATTCTTATAAGAAGGAAATCTGGTCACAGGCACAGAAGGAAGATGGCCGTGAAGAAGGAGGCACAGATGGAATTGTGCTATCACAAGCCAAAAACAAGAGTCCCCTGAAGCTGGAAGGGGCAAGAAAGGATTTTCTTCAGAGCCTTCAAATGAAAGATAGCCCTGTCAACACCTTCATTTCAGACTCCTAGTTTCCCGAACTGTGAGACAATAAATGTATGTTGTTTTAAGCCACCTGGTTTGTGGCACTTTGTTATGGCAGCCACAGGAAAATAACACAGGCTGACATGGAGCACGGCAAGCAGATTTGTTCTATGTAAGACCTGATGGATGGAAGATACAGGAAAATAGATATGCTTCTTTATATGGAATGGAAACCTCATACTCCCACTATCGAAAAATAAACTGAGCTGCTGTGGGAGCTGGCAAACTCCTATTACTGGAGGTCCAGGCTCGAGATTTGTGTGATGGAAATGGTAAAGACAGTGATAATAATAAAATAATAATAATAATAATAATAATAATAATAATACAACTTTCATTCTTATCCTGATCTGAAGAAGCCAACTTTAAAAACTGTTTTTGATATAAATTGGAGATATTCGAATGCTGATTGGATATTTGGTCATATTAAGAATTTTGTGGGAGTTCCCATCTTGGCGCAGTGGTTAACAAATCTGACTAGGAACCATGAGGTTGCGGGTTCGATCCCTGCCCTTGCTCAGTGGGTTAACGATCCGGCGTTGCCATGAGCTGTGGTGAAGGTTGCAGACGCGGCTCGGATCCCGCGTTGCTGTGGCTCTGGCGTAGGCCGGTGGCTACATCTCCGATTGGACCCCTAGCCTGGGAACCTCCATATGCCGCAGGAGCGGCCCAAGAAATAGCAAAAAGACAAAAAAAAAAAAAAAAAAAAAAAAAAAAAAAAGAATTTTGTGGAGTTCCGTTGTGGCTCAGTGGTTAATGAACCCGACTAGTCTCCATGAGAACGCGGGTTCTATCCCTGGCCTCACTCAGTGGATTAAGGATCTGGCATTGCTGGCAGTGCTGCTGTAGCTCGAAGACTCAGCTCAGATCCCACATTGCTGTGGCTGTGGTATAGACCGGCAGCTGTGGCTCTGATTCGACCCCTAGCCTGCAAAACTCCATATGCTGAGGGTTCAGCAGTAAAAAGACAAAAAAAAAAAAAGAATTTTGTGTTAAATTTTTAGGTGAAAATTGGAGTTCCTGTCGTGGCTCAGCAGTTAATGAATCTGACTAGGAACCATGAGGTTTCGGGTTCGATCCCTGGCCTCACTCAGGGGGGTAAGGATCCGGCATTGCCGTGAGCTGTGGTGTAGGCCGCAGATGCGGCTTGGATCCCGTGTTGCGGTGGCGGTGGTGCAGCTGTTGGCCGGCAGGTGCAGCTCCGATTAGACCCCTAGCCTGGGAACCACCATATCCCGCAGGTGCAGTCCTAGGAAAGACAAAAGGCCAAAAAAAAAAAAAAAAAAGGTTTAGGTGAAAATAATGGCATAATAGTTATACTGAAAGAGAGAGGGAGATAGAGAGCGAGGGGAAGGGATTGATCTTAAGTCTTATAGGGATAGATAGGGACATGATGAAATGTTTACTGAGCAAATGGTATAGCTGTCTAGGGTTTGCTTTAAAGCAATCCAGAGGAAGGAGACATGAGTCGGTGTACAGAATGAAACATGATTGGGGAAGTGGTGGTAATTGTTAAAACTGGGGGATGGATACATAGATTCTTTTATACCATCCTCCCTACTTTGTGTGTGTTTGAAATTTTCCATAATCACATGGGTTTTTTTTTTTTTAAAGCTACTGATGACCATGTACTGAGCAATTAAGCTATCTGGGAACCACACTAAATGCTTGTAAAGCATTATCTCATTTAATGTAATCATGGCCCATAAAGACTTAAATAAAAAGCGACATTTCTGTATAGCAAGGCGCAAAACTGTAAAGATGTTCTCTTTGAATGTGTCTGCATAATCAAGATAAGAGAAAGTTCAATTTGTTTCGATTGCTTGAAATTTTCCAAAAAATGTATCTGTCTCAATTTGCATTCTTAAAAAAATCCATATAACAGCCCAATGAGGCACGGTTATATCACTTTTATAAATAAGAAAACTGAGGATCAGAAAAGTGAGGTAGAGTTCCTGTTGCAGCTCAGCGGTAACAAACCTGACTAGTACCCATGAGGATGCAGGTTCGATCCCCAGCCTCGCTCAGTGGGTTAAGGATCTAGCAATGCTGTGAGCTGTGGTATAGGTCACAGACAGGGCTCGGATCCCTCATTGCTGTGGCTGTGGTGTAGACCGGCAGCTGGAGCTCGGATTTGACCCCTAGCCTGGGGACTTCCATACGCCTCAAAAAACAAAATAAATAAGTAATTAATTAAAAAAATAAATTTTTAAAAAGGGAAGTAAATTGACCAAAGTTGCACAGCTACTGAGTATCGGAAGTAGGATTTGAACACAGGTTTCTCTGACTCCACTGTTGGCGTGATTTTAATGCCCTTCTTGTTCAAAATGTGGCCCAAGGACCAGCAGTATCATATCATAGAAGAGCTTTCTAGAAACACAGAATCTCAGGCTCCCTACTCAGACCTACCAAGTGAAATTGCACATTAAAGTTTGAGAAGAATTGTACATGCTATAATACTATCCAAGGTATTTAAACATTGGCAGGATGATTAGACTCCATCAAGGGTTCTAAATCCTGGTTGCTCGAATCCGACTAGGAACCATGAAGTTTCAGGTTCGATCCTTGGCCTGGCTCTGTGGGTTAAGGATCCGGCATTGCCGTGAGCTGTGGTGTAGGTTGCAGATGCAGCTTGGATCTGGCGTTCCTGTGGCTGTTTTGTAGGCCGGCAGCTATAGCTCCAATTGGACCCCTAGCCTGGGAACCTCCATATGCCACATGTGTGGCCCTAAAAAGACAAAAAATAAATAAATTAAATTAAATTAAAGAAAAAAATCCTGGTTGCTCATCTGAACAAATTGAGGAAAATTTTAGAAATACTGATCTAGGATTATACTGTATTGTACCTCTTAGGTAGGGCATGAGAATCTCTCAGATGAGCTATTAGGGTTGGGAAGCACTGGAAAATGAGGCCTATGAAGATCTTTTCACCTATTAGATTCTCTAATTTCAGATAAAGTTTCAGGAGAAGATGAAGAATTCAGTTATGTGTGACTATGGAAAATTACTTACCTGTTCACTGAAGATAATCATTTAGAAAGGACTTTAAGTTTTCTTCTAAGGAAATATAAGCTTCAAGGAGTGAAAATGGAGTCCAGATGGACAGAATGAGAAACAGTTAATATTTCAAAATACATGGCAATTAATATAAGAATCGTATATGTTCTTTCACAGAATTATCAAGGCATACATATACAATAATATAAGATGTAAGCCTGTGACTACAGAATAATTTGATTGGTTTTCATTGATGCCTTATGTAAATCAATCTCATTAAACTGGAGTTTGTTTTTTTGATGTATATGGAGTCCCCATCTTCAAGGAGTCCATAGTCTAGTAGGGGAAAGATAAATGAAAAAACAACTACAATAAAGTGTGAGAAAGCACTGAGAGATAATAAATACAAGCTGCTAGAGGGTATATAGGATGGGATCCTAGTAGGCAGTGGAAGTGGGAGGAGGATAGTCAGGGAAAGATGTGTCTTTATTTATTTTTTATTTTTGTCTTTTTAGGGCCTCACCTGCGGCATATGGAAGTTCCCAGGCTAGGGGTCAAATTAGAGCTGCAGCTGCCAGCCTTATGCTACAGCCACAGCGACACAAGATCTGAGCTGCATCTTCGACCTACACTGCAGCTCAGGGCAATGCTGGATCCTTAACCTACTGAGTGAGGCCAGGTATTGAACCAGCGTCCTCATGGATACTAGTCCGGTTCCTTACCACTGAGCCACAATGGGAACTCCAAAGACGAGTCTTTTTTAAAATTTTTTAAAAGATGATTCTTGAGGAGTTCCCACTGTGGCTCAGTGGTTAACGCATCTGACTAGGAGCCATGAGGTTGCGGGTTCGATCCCTGGCCTTGCTCAGTGGGTTAAGGATCTGGCGTTGCCATGAGCTTTGGTGTAGGTCACACATGTGGCTCAGATTCTGCGTTGCTGTGGCTCTGGCGTAGGCCAGTGGCTACAGCTCCGATTAGACCCCTAGCCTGGGAACCTCCATATGCCGCGGGAGTGGCCCTAGAAAAGGCAAAAAGACCAAAAAAAAAAAAAAAAGAAAAGAAAAAAGAAAGAAAGAAAGAAAGCAGAGTAGAAGTTATTCAGGGGATGAGGGCATTTCAGGAAGATAGCACAGAGGCCAAAGGGAATAAGGTAACTTCAATAACTGGATAATATGGTAGGCACATAGGTTGAGTATGGGGTAAAATGAAGAGAAGAAGCTGATGCGATAGTCTGAAGACAGATCACAAAGGACTCTGCATGACATTCCAAGGAGTATGAACATTTCCAGAAGTGATGAGCAATCTTTGAATGGTTTTAAATAGGGGAATGCCAGGATGAAATTTCCATGTCAGAAAAATTATGCAGGCAGCTGAAGTAATTCAAAGGGGTTGAGACTGAAGCAGAAGAGCTGCTGAGTACCCATTGCAATTTGTTGAGCAAGAGATAACAAGTAGAGCACCTATATGAATGAGATTTAGAACCTTGTGACAAAATAAGTGAAGAAGGGGAGTTCCCTGTCGGCACAGTGGGTTAAGGATCTGGTGTTGTTACTGCACTGGCTCAGGTGGCTGCTGTGTTGCAAGTCCGATCCCTGGCTCAGGGACTTTCGCATGCTCTGGGCACAGCCAAAAATAATAATAATAATAATAAAGTGAAGGAGAAGAAAGAGTCAGGTTTCTGGTCAGGTACCTGGAGATGGTGCTGGGATAAGGGATGCAGAAGGAGGAGCGGTCTCTGGGGAGACATGGGGATGGGGAAACGTGAGGGAAGAATAATGCAATCAGTCTGGGACACGTTCAGTGTGAGGAGTCTAGGGAATAGCTAGGTGGAATTGTAGAGCAGACAAATGCATATGTGGATGAGGGGCTCAGAAGCCAGATAAGGACTGAATACATAGATGTGGAAATCATGAGTGTGCATGCTATAGGATGAGGAGAGCAGATCAATTCATCTAGGAAGAGATTGCAAAGCCAGGTGAGAAAGGGGCTGAGGACAGGGTCTGGGGATCACGAATGTTTAAGGAATGACAGAGGAAGACAGCCCTGCAAGGAAGGAAGGGTAGCAGCCAGAGAGGTAAGAAAAGCAGGACAGGGAGTTCCCGTTGTGACTCAGCGGAAACAAACCGGACTAGTATCCATGAAGACACGGGTTTGATCCCTGGCCTCACTCAGTGGGTTAGGGATCTGGAGTTGCTGTGAACTGTGGTGTAGGTCTGCAGCTATAGCTCTGATTCAACCCCCAGCCTGGGAATTTCCATATACCACACCTGCATCCCTAAAAAGACCAAAAAAAAAAAAAAAAAAAAAAAAAAAAAAAGAGGAAGAAGAAGAAGAAAAAGAAGAAAGGAAGGAAGGAAGGCAAGAGGGTAGTATTGTAGTATCAAAGAACCAGGTGGAGTTCCCGTCGTGGCTCAGTGTTTAATGATAGCCGACTAGGAACCATGAGGTTGCGGGTTCAATCCCTGGCCTTGCTCAGTGGGATAAGGATACAACCACAGTGTTGCTGTGGCTCTGGTGTAGGCCAGCAGCTACAGCTCCCATTAGACCCCTAACCTGGAAATCTCTATATGCCTCGGGTGCAGCCCCAGAAAAAGACACACACAAAAAGAACCAAGGAAATCTGTTTTTTATTGCTCTTGTGCTGTACTGCTACTGTACTGTATTTATTATCAAAGTGCCACAAACCTAATGGCTTAGAACAATACAAATGTATTATCTTATACTTCTGGTGGTCAGAAATCTAAAATGTCTCACTGGGCTAAAATCAAAGTGTCAACAGGACGGGTTCTTTCTGGAGACTCTAGGGAAAATTCGCTTGCCTTTGCTGGCTACGAGAGATCACCTGCCCTCCTTGGGCTCATGGCTCCTTCTTTCATCTTCAAAGCCAGCAGCTTAGTGTTGTTGCATCTGTTTCACTGTTTCTGCCTCTGTTGTCACATCACCTCCTTTAACTGCTCATCTTCCTCTCTCTTATAAAGAATCATCAGTGAATGCTAAAACCAGTGGATGAAAGTTGAAGAGGCAAAAAGATATTTATATAGTCTGAAAAGTGTGTCCCTATTAGATACTTATTAGTACAAGAGGGAAATAAATAATAACCTTACAGTGGCAGAAACCCAGCAAACAGGATCTGAATCAAGTGGCCAAAGTTCATGGTACCAGTCAACTTCACGTGCCTACTGGACACAGCCCTTCTGCAATGCTCCTTCCTTCCAAGAGTACAGAATCGGAATCTAATCATGAGGAAATCTCTGAAACACTCAAATGGAAGGACGTTTTACAAGACAGCTGGCCTGTACTCTTCACAATTGTCAATGTCATGAGACACAAGGACGGTAGAACTACTCCAGATTAAAGGCGCCATGAAAGCTGAGTGTTGCTCACAAACTGAGATTTTCTTCTGCGGCAGAGGACACTCATGGCGCAATGCATTCAGCAAAATCTGAATTAGCAATTAGGTCTGCAGATTCATTAATACTGTATCCGTGTTAGTTCCTGATTTTGATCATTGCGCTTGAGTTATGGGAGACAATGTTCCTATTATTAGGAAATACACTCTGAAATATTTATGGGTGAATGGCATCATGTCTGTCACTTACTCTCAAGTGATTCAGAACAAAAGTGTGTGTGTGTGTGTGTGTGTGTGTGTGTGTGTGTGTGTGTGTGTGTGAGAGAAAGAGAGAGGAAGAAGGAGGAGGAAGTAAGTGTAGCAGAATGTTAACTTTTGGGAACTCTGAATGAAGGGCAAAATTGATTTTTTTTTTACTCTGATTGCAAGTTTTCTGTAAGTCTGAAATTATGTCAAAATAAAAAGCTTAAAAAAAAAAGAAGTGATTCTGCGTTGAAGAAGTGGAGGCAGCAACTTTTTCTCAACCAGTTTTACTTCACTTTCGGTTTCTTTCCACAAGTTTGCCTGTGGAGACACGTCTAGAGGAAAGACATTGGTGGCAGTGGTTGCAGCTGTGGCTGTTGTACAGATGGGACAGATCTGTGCCATTTTATTGCCTCTGGGGAAACTCAAGTAGAAATAGGGTAGAGGTAGAGGAGAGAGGGATGTTGCTGGCATGGGGCATGTTGGCAGAGTCCACATTGATGGAGTATGAGCCTTAGACAGGAGAAGGGCTGGGTTCCCACTATTTGTGAAGTACTAGGTCATTGTGGTTTGGATTTGAATTTCCTTCCTGATGGCCTCTTTTCTTTGTGAGTAGGAGGCAAAGTCGTCTATACAGTGTGCAGAGAGAAGGGTGTAGTGTATAGTTAAAATAGAGAGGAAGCTAATCGGGGAAAGGTTGAGTCACCTGATATTGATGAAGACCCAGCTGAGGTTCTGGGGAGTTAAAATCTGAACACAAAACCTGGCATCTTTTGAATAGACCTAGAGACTCTCATCCTGAGTGAAGTAAGTCAGAACGAGAAAGACAAATACCATATGATATCACTTATATCTGCAATCTAATATACGGCACAAAGGAACCTTCCCACAGAAAAGAAGCTCCTGGGCTTGGAGAACAGACTTGTGGTTGCCAAGGGGGAGGGGGAGGGAGTGGGATGAATCGGGCATCTGGGGTTAATAGATGCAAACTATTGCCTTTGGAATGGGTAAGCAATGAAATCCTGCTGTATAGCACTAGGCACTATATCTAGTCACTTATGATGGAGCATGATAATTGAGAAAAAGAATGTATATATGTATGTGTGACTGGGTCACTTTGCTGTACAGTAGAAAATTTTCAGCACTGTCAACCAGTTACAATGGAAAAAAACAAAAATCATTAAAAAATGTTTTTAAAAAACTAGCGTCTTTGCAAAGGAGCAAACACACTGATTGACTTACACCCCATGGGTGACTTTGCCTCCTACTCCACAAAGTTGGTGCATCAGTGTTCACACGGATGGACCACCGGGTTCTCAGTTCCTTGATGTATTCATTTCCCATGATCTTTTCCTCCACCCCAATCTGGTCATCTATTCCCATGGTTACACCCTGGACCTTATCATCACCAAAATTCTATCACCTCTGCCATTTTTATTGAAACATCCCACTTCTCCACCACCCATTCTCACTGCCAGGTCTCTCTCTCTCTCTCTCTCTCACACACACACACACACACACATTCACATACGTAGCATCACCAAGACCTCCAATCAATTGGTCATCACTCTTCTCATTATCCATCAGCCTCCCTCCTGACTTCATTTCTTAACCAGTCCTGAATCTGTGTGTCATCCTTGAAAATACACTCAATTCCCTAGGTCATTTCTGTTTGTTTGTTTCTTTTTCTTTTTTGACTGGGCCAGGGATCAGATCCAAGCCACAGTGGTGACCTACACTGCAGCTGTGGCAACGCTGGATCCATAACCCACTGTGCTGGGCCAGGGATCGAACCTACTTCCCAGTGCTCCAGAGATGCCACTGATCCGTTGCACCACAGTGGAAACTCCCTTGGCCATTTCTGCTGACTCTATTGCAAAACTCCAACCCAAATAAACTCTGCCATCTACCTTCCTGGAGCCTACACCCAAGCAGCTGAAGACTGCAGGAGAGTATCCTACAGTCAAGCTGATGAGTTCCACTTTAAGTTTATGAACTTAAACCTCGAGAGGGTATTCAGTCCCTCCATTGTGCCCTTTTCTTTTTTCAAGGAATCTTCTCCTTCAGTTATCTCCTCCCTCTTCTGAAACAGCAATCGCTCCCTCTCCTTTGGATCATTTCAATCAGAGCTCAAGCATACTCTAGTGCTGCTGACCTTAAAAAATAGAAACTCTCCCTTGTCCACGGATTTACTGCCAACTTCCATCTCATTTGTCCCTTTAGAGCCAGCTATTCACATATAAAGCTCTCAACACATGCTCTCTCCCCTTCTAGTCCTCTCCGTCAATCAATCCGCACTCCATTGCAACCAGACCCCGCCCAACCATGCCACCAAACAGCTCTTGTCACCAGTGACCTAGATGTTGCTACATCTAATAAGCTCTTATCTATTCTCGGTTTATTCATGCTCTCAGCAGCATTCATCCCTGTTGACCACTCCTTCCAGTTTGAAATACCACATCTCTCCTGCCTTTCTTGACACTATACTCCTGTGGTTTTCCTCCTGACAGCTTAGCCACTGCTCATTCTGCCTTGTTATCTGCCCCTCCCTTAGCTAATTTTTTTTTTAATTTTTTGTCTTTTTGTTGTTGTTGTTGTTGCTATTTCTTGGGCCGCTCCTGCGGCATATGGAGGTTCCCAGGCCAGGGGTTGAATCGGAGCTGTAGCCACCGGCCTACGCCAGAGCCACAGCAATGCGGGATCCAAGCCGCGTCTGCGACCTACACCACAGCTCACGGCAACGCCGGATCGTTAACCCACTGAGCAAGGGCAGGGACCGAACCCGCAACCTCATGGTTCCTAGTCGGATTCGTTAACCACTGCGCCACGACGGGAACTCCCCCTTAGCTAATTTTTAAATATTTGATGTTCTTCAGTCATCTGTCCTAAACGCTCTTCTTTTACTCTGTATTCTTTCAATGAGTGATCTCAGCCATTCCCATAGATGTTTAAATATCATTTTTAATTTTGATAACCCCCAAATTTAAATCTCCCAACTAAATTTCTCCTCTAAGTTCTGGTTGTGCACTTGACACCTATATAGAGATATCTCACAAATATGTCACACTTTTTTTTTTGTCTTTTTGTCTTTTTAGGGCCACTCCCACGGCATGTGGAGGTTCCCAGGCTAGGGGTCTAATCCGAGCTGTAGGTGCCAGCCTTTGCCAGACCCACAGCAACGCAGGATCTGAGCCGCATCTGCAACCTACACCACAGCTGACGGCAACGCCAGATCCTTAACCCACTGAGCAAGGCCAGGAATCGAACCCGCAACCTCATGGTTCCTAGTCGGATTCGTTAACCACTGTGCCACGATGGGAACTCCTATATCACACTTTATATATTCAAAACTGAAGTCTGGATTACCGTAATCATCTTACTTTCAGTAGTGAGCCTATTGCCTGAGCCATAAATCGATGTGTCATCTTTGATCCTTCCTTTTCTCTTAGTCTGTCCTCCAGCTCTCCCTCCTCAGCAGGCTGTATCTTCCAAAACAGATCCTCAAGCTAGCCACGTTTCTCCATCTTCATTGTTATCATTCTAACCTGGCTACTTCCAGCTCAAGCCTGGATTGTGCATATGACCCAGTTTCTCCACTGGCATTCTTGCTCCCTTGAATCCATTCTCCCCCAGCAGCAAAAATGACCCTTTTAAAATGAAAGATCAGGACTTCCTGTCGTGGCTCCGCGGTAATGAACCCAACTAGTATCCTTGAGGGCAGGGGTTCGATCCCTGCCCTTGTGCAGTGAGTTAAGGATCCAGCGTTGCTTCAAGCTGTGGCATAGGTCACAGATGTGGCTCAGATCCCACATTGCTGTGGTGTAGGCCGGCGGCTGTAGCTCTGATTTGACTCCTACCCTGGGCACTTCCATATGCCATGGGTGTGGCCCTAAAAAGTCAAAAATAAAATAAAATAAAATAAAATATCCTATCACTACACTGCTTAGAGCCCTTCAGTGCATCTGGGAAAAAAACATTCAAATTCTTTGTGTGTGTGTGTCTTTTTGCCTTTTCTAGGGCTGCACCCGCTGCATATGGAGGTTCCCAGGCTAGGGGTCGAATCGGAGCTATAGCTGCTGACCTATGCCACAGCCGCAGCGACTTGGGATCCTAGCTGCATCCGAGACCTAAACCATAGCTCATAGCCACACCGGATCCTTAACCCACGGAGCCAGGCCAGGGATCAAACCCACAACCTCATGGTTCCTAGTCGAATTTGTTAAACACCTAAGCATGACAGGAACTCCAAAAAACATTCACATTCTTTACCAACTGACTAGACATTGTATAATCTAAATGCTATTTTCCTGGAATCATCTCCCTGCCCCCTAATCTTCTTTTATTTATTTATTTATTTATCTTTTTGCCATTTCTGGGGCCACTCCCACAGCATATGGAGGTTCCCAGGCTAGGGGTCAAATCGGAGCTGTAGCTGCCAGCCTACGGCCACAGCCACAGCAACGTGGGATCCGAGCCGCATCTGCGACCTACACCACAACTCACGGCAACGCTGGATCCTTAACCCACTGAGCAAGGGCAGGGATCGAACTCGCAACCTCATGGTTCCTAGTCGGATTGGTTAACCACTGCGCCACAACGGGAACTCCCCCCTAGTCTTCTTTTAAAAAGTGCTTCAGACACACTAGGCCCTCTTTTGAGACATGGTCTTTGTGCTTGCTCTTCCCTCTGCCTAGTATATATTCTTATCACCATTCCTTTATATCCTTTAAGTCTGAACTCAAATGCCAATTCCTTGGATAAGCCTTCCCCTGGCCAATACTTCTAAATAAAATAGGTCCTTTTTGTTATCCTCCTTCATAGCCTCTTGTTTGTTTCCTTTGTAGAACTTACTGTAATTTGTAATTATTTTATTGATTTACTTTTTTGTCTGTCTCCTCTTTGGGCAGAGTTCAGTAGGGGTGGCTCATCTCTGCTTCACATGGTGTTGGATGGGAAAGCTTGACAAGGTCTGAAAGATCCAATATGGCCCCACTCCCAAGATTGGAGCCCTGGTACTTGCTGTCACCTGGGGCAACCTGAATTCTCCTCATGGTCTGTGTCTCCAGCAGAGCAGGTGCCATCTAAGTTGGTGAAAATGGAAGATGCAAAATCTCTTAAGGCCTAGCACTGACAGTTTAAATCATTCCCACCCCACTGTATTAGTCAAGGCAAGTCACATGACCAGCCCAGCTTCAAGAAGAGGGAAGGAGAAGCAAAGTCACATTGCAAAAAGGCATGTGGCATGGGAGGGATTATCACAGTCATACTATCTACCACCACCACCAAATATCTAAATGGCTCACTCCTTCACCTCTTAAAGATTTTTTGCTCAGAGTTCCCGTCGTGGCTCAGTGGTTAACGAATCCGACTAGGAACCATGAGGTTGCGGGTTCGATCCCTGGCCTCGCTCGATGGGTTAAGGATCTGGCATTGCCGTGAGCTCTGGTGTAGGTTGCAGATGCAGCTCAGATCCCGTGTTGCTGTGGCTGTGGCGCAGGCTGGCGGCTACAGCTCTGATTCGACCCCTAGCCTGGGAACCTCCATATGCCATAGGAGCTGTCCTAGAAAAGGCAAAAAAGACCAAAAAAAACACAAAAAACAAAAAAGATTTTTGCTCAAGTGACACTTTCTCAGGGAGGCCTTTCCCAACCTCTCTATATTAAATTGCAATCCCATCCTTCCCATTCCCTAAATAGTGAATTATTTTAACACTGCAGAACTTCTCACCATCCAACACATATACACATACGTATTTATTGTCTGTCTCCTCCTTCTAAAATACAAGAGTCAGAAAGGCAGGAATTTTTGTCCGTTTTGTTCATTGCTATATTCCCAGAACCTACAAAGTGACTGGCATATAGTCGGCATTCAAGAATTATTTATTTAATGAATATGAGTTCAGGAATAATGAAATGAAAAGAATATAGTGAAATGACATTATTTCAAAGTACTTAGATATCTACTATAAGCATATTAAACCATTTGTTTTCTTTTTAGGGCTGCACCTGCGGCATATGGAAGTTCCCAAGCGAAGGGTTGAATCGGAGCTGTAGCTGCAGGCCAGCACCACAGCCACAGCAACACTGGATCCAAGGAGCATCTGAGACCTACGCCACAGCTTGTGGCAATACTGGATCCTTAACCCACTGAGCAAGGCCAGAGATTGAACCCACATCCTCATGGATACTAGTCAAGATCTTAACCTACTGAGCCACAACAGGAACTCCATATTAAGGCATTTTAACTCATTAGTTTTCCCTCCTTTTCATTTCCCTGATTTCTCGGTAAGGCTTGAACAAGTTATCTGCAGGTCTTATTCGCCCAGCAGCAAATGAATATGTATAATAAAACAATGAGCTTTATTAGAGGAAAGCATGGACTATCTCAACAAGAGAGCCTTGGGGGAATCCTATGAGATGAGACTCGAAATCCTATGAGGTGAGATATAAGACTATTTTCAGCTCTTTATTTTTGTACCTTGTGTCCAATTTACACCCCTTGGGACAGCTAGTTAAATTCTAAGGTGATATATATATGTATAGGCTAGAAAATTGGTGAAGATGAAACTTTCATTGGCTAGTGCAAAAAAAAAAAAAAAAAAAAATCAGGAGCATCAACAGGACAGAGAAAATATCTTTCCGGGAAGAGGTGATTTCTAGGTAGCATTATATATCCTTTCCAGTTATCCTTGGATTGAGCTCAGAAATTGGTCCCCTGCCCCATCCTTACCTTGACTAAGAGACAGCTCCGCTAGGACAGAAAACAGCAAAGAATTCAAATATTTGACTAGATATACACCCATCCTCCCCACAAAGGAAATTGTTGGAGGTGCTAGCACCATTTAAAAAAAAAAATCAAAGAACATATATTGAAAGAAAGTGGATTGGAGGTAAAAGTAGGGTTGTAGGGAAGGCATGTCTTATGTAAGTTGGGTTTTTTTGTTTTTTATTTTTGGCTTTTTTTAGGGCCGCACTTGTGGCATATGGAAGTTCCCAGGCTAGGGGTTGAAATGGAGCTGCAGCCGCCAGCCCATGACACAGCTGCAGCAACGCAGGATCTGAGCCGAGTCTACGACTTATACCACAGCTCACGGCAATGACGGATCCCCGACCCACTGAGCAAGGCATGGGATCGAACTTACATCCTCATGGATACTAGTCAGATTTGTTTCCACAACGGGAAACACCCTATGTAGGAACTTTTTAATGGAATAAGCCTTTAATCTTCCCAGGAGATACAAACATAAAAAGCCTGTCTCCCCACCTCTGCCCACCATCAACAAAATTTTTATTCAGTGTGACTTTTTTTTTTTTTTTTTTGTCTTTTTGCTATTTCTTGGGCCGCTCCCGCAGCATATGGAGGTTCCCAGGCTAGGGGTCCAATCGGAGCTATAGCCACTGGCCTACACCAGAGCCACAGCAACGCGAGATCCGAGCCGCGTCTGCAACCTACACCACAGCTCACGGCAACGCCGGATCGTTAACCCACTGAGCAAGGGCAGGGACCGAACCCGCAACCTCATGGTTCCTAGTCGGGTTCATTAACCACTGCGCCACGACGGGAACTCCTAGTGTGACTTTTTAAAACAGCTTTATTGAGATATGTCACATACATACAATTCATCCATTTAAAGTATAGTCACGGGGTTGTGCAACCATCACTACAATCAATTTAGATCATTTTCACTGCTCCAAAATGAAATCTCATACCCAATAACGATCACTCTCCCCCACCTCCCTGGATCCTGGCAACTATTAATCTACTTTCTGCCTCTATGAATTTACCTGCTGTGGACATTTCATATAGGTGGGCTCATCCAATGAGTTCTCCTTTTTGATTGGTGTCTCTCACTTAGCATTATGTTTTCAAAGTTCATCCATATTATAGCAGGTATCTTCCTTCATTCCTTTTCATAGCCAGATAATACTTTATTCTATGGACGTCCCAAATTTTCCTTATCCATTCATTAGTAGATAGACATGTGAGTTGTTTCCACTTTTGGGCTCTTATGAATTATAATGCTATGAACATTCACGTACAAATTTTTGTGTGGACACATTTTCATTTCTTCTTCTCCCAGAAGAATTGATGGGTCATTTGACAACCCTTTAACATTTCAAGGAACTGCCAAACTATTTTCAAAGCAGCCATATCACATTATACTCCCATCAGCAATGTATGAGGGTTCCAATTTCTCTACATCCCCACAAATGCTTGTTATTAGAAACTGACTTTTTGGGAGTTCCCATCATAGCACAGCGGAAATGAATCCAACTAGGAATCATGAGGTTGCAGGTTTGATCCCTGGCCTTGCTCAGTGGCTTAAGGATCCAGTGTTGCCGAGAGCTGCGGTGTAGGTTGCAGACGTGGCTCGGATCCTGAGTTGCTGTGGCTGTGGGGTAGGCCAGCAGCTACAGCTCCGATTTGACCCCTAGCCTGGGAACCTTCACATGCCATGGGTACGGCCCTAAAAGGCCAAAAAAAAAAAAAAGAGAGAGAGAGAGAGAGAGAAACTGACTTCTTGTAGTCAGTAATAGGATAGTATAGCTATCCTACTATTTGTGAAGTACTAGATCATTGTGGTTTGGATTTGAATTTCCCTGATTTCTAAAGATGCTGAGTATCTTTTCATGTGCTTATTGATCATGGGCATTTCTTCTTTGAGGAAATGTCAAATAAGATCTTTTGCTCATTTTTAAATTGGGTTGTCTTTTTTTTCATTTAATGATTTTAAATTTTTTTCCATTATAGCTGGTTTGCAGTGTTCTGTCAATTTTCTACGATACAGCAAGGTGACCCAGTCACACATACACATATACATTCCTTTTTCTCATGTTATCATGCTCCATCATAAGTGACTAGAAATAGTTCCCAGGGCTATACAGTAGCATCTCAGGGTTGTCTTTTGATTTTTGAATTTTAAGAATTTTTTGGAATATTTATATATTCTAGACACAACGTCCTTATCAGATATATAATTTACAGGTGTGTCTCCCATTTTGTGGATTGTCTTTCTACTTTCTTGGTGGTGACCTCTGAAGCACAAAAGTTTAAAATTTTTGATGATACCCAATCATCTATTTTTTCTTTGGTTCTTTGTGCTTTTGGTGTCATAACTAAGAAACCATTGCCTATCCTAAGGTCTTGAAGATTTATGTCCCTGTTTTTTTTCTAAGAGTTTTATATTTTTAGCTCTTTAGTTCTTTAATCCATTTTTAATTAATTTTGTATATGGTGTGTGGTAGGTATCAAATTTATTCTTTTGCATAGATATTTATTTAAAATTGTCCCAGTACCATTTGTTTTAAGGGATATTCTTTCCCCCATTGAATTGTCTTAGTATCCTTGTCTAAAATAATTTGACTGTAAAATATGAGAGTTTATTTCTGGACTCTCAATTCTATTCCATTGATCTATATGTGTATTCTTATGCCACTACAACACTATCATGTTTACTGTAGCTTTGTAGTAAGTTTTGGAATCAGAAAGTATGAGTCTTCCAATTTGGTTCTTCTTTTTCAAGATTATTTTGACTATTCTATTACATTTCCATATGAATTCTTAGATCAGCCTGTAAATTTCTAAAAAGAAAAATAAAAAGCCAGCTGGGATTTTGATAGAAATTGCACTGAAGCTATTGATCAATTTACTGTCCTCTTAACAATATTAATGAGTCTTCTAATCCATGAACATGAGATATTTTTCCATATATTTAAGTCTTCTTCATTTTCTTTCAATAATATTTTATAGTTTTCAGAGAGTAAATTTGGCACTTTTTGTGTTACATTTTTTTCTTAAGTATTTTATTCTTTTTGTTGCTATTTTTAATGGGATTGCTTTCTCTTTTTTGGTCACTCCCATGGCATGTGGAAGTTCCCCGGCCAGAGATTGAACATAAGCCACAGCAGTAACCCAAGCTACCGCAGTGATAACACTGAGTCCTTAACCATTAGGCAACCAGGGAACTCCAATGGGATTTCTTTCTTAATTTCATTTTGGATATTTTTATTGCTAGTTCATAGAAACACAACTGATTTTCGAATATTGATTTTATGTCCTGAAACTTTGCTGAACTATTAGCTCTACCAGCTTTCTTTTTTTTTTGTGGACGCCTTAGAATTTTCTCTATACCAGATCATATGACCTGCATAGAGATATTTTACTTTTTCCTTTTCAATAAGTATGCCTTTTATTTCATTTTCTTGCCTGATTATCCTAACTTACAACCTCCAGCACAATATCAAATAAAAGCCTATTGTTCCTGATCTTAGGGGGAAAGCTTTCAGTCCCTCACCATTTCAGTCTCTCACACTGAGTATGTTAGCTGTGGGGTTTTCTTAGATGCCCTTTATCAGAATGAGGAAGTCTTGTTCTATTACTATTCTGTTGAGCATTTTTGTCATGAAAAGGATATTGAGTGTTTTGCAAATGTTCTTTTCTGAATCTATTGTGATGATCATGTGATTTGTATCCTTTATTCTATTGATTTATTCAGCATGATGTTGAAGAACATTCTACATTGTAAGAACGACTGGAGGAGTCTTCTAGCCATACGGTATGAAAGTTCCTTTACTTAACCAAAAGTGCGCTTCCTAAGACATTGTTAAAGGCTTAAAGGCATCCTTGTGAGCAGGCTAAGTAGGTAGCCATTAGAAGGCGTGGTTGGGAGATATGCCAAAGTACTCCGCCAGAAACATCCTGTGATAAAAACAACGTTTTCATCCCATGACTTGAAAAATCTCTTTTTCCATTTTAGAGAAGTTGCAAAGAGGGGATGTTAAAATTAGGAGACTCCAAGGTTGTATGCAGAGTAAGCTAAATTGGCCAGAAATGTGTGTCAGGTGCTCCTCTTCCTCCCAGAGAGAAAAGATAAATATGGCTGGGTGGCATGAGATGTGGAGCCTGAGTGATCCTGGATGTCAAGGCAGAAAGGAGATCGCACTTGAAAAACTTGCTGGAGGGAGAGAGATCTCAGATACGATGCAGTCAGTGGGATAATTTCCCAAGAAAGAGGAACCTCAAAGAGAGGTTTGGACTTCTTGGTCTGACTGAAGATAAGGGAAAGAGATAACAGAGCACCCTGATTAAGGGCACCACCTTTGACGTGGACTTTTTTGTTTGGATCCCAGCTCTGTCACTTAATAAATGGTGCCTTTACTTCTCGGATCTTCAGTCTTCCCATCTATGCAGTGGGTGGGCACAGTTAAGAGTAAATGAAACTGTGTTTGAAAGCCTCTAGCAAATTGACCAGCATATAATAATCACTCCATAAAAATTGACGTTCCCTTCCCTCCCCTATTCAGGAAAGAATGTTACTGATCCGAGAGGATAACCTTAGGTCACTGGGTGAAGGAGTCAGGAGTAAGAATGTGATTATATCTCACTTTCCAGATGAAAGGTCATGAGACCTGGAGATGTATGCTTGGTCTCATGAAGGAGCAATTTAAATCCTTTACACAAAAAATGAAATTAAGGAAAAAGCATTTGATACCAAAGTACTTTCAGCTGCGTGTTAACAGCTGGCTTACAGCATAACACAATGTATTATCTCACATAATAGGACATCCGGACCTAGTGTGTGCTACAAGATTAGTTGACTCAGTAGCTGGACAACTTCATGAAGGACACAGTCTCTTTGGTCCTTCTTATTACCATTTAAAGAATCCCATTCAGGAGTTCCCATCGTGGCGCAGTGGTTAACGAATCTGACTAGGAACCGTGAGGTCGCGGGCTCGGTCCCTGCCCTTGTTCAGTGGGTTAACGATCCGGCGTTGCCATGACCTGTGGTGTAGGTTGCAGACGCGGCTCGGATCCTGCGTTGCTGTGGCTCTGGTGTAGGCCAGCGGCTACAGCTCCCATTCGAGCCCTAGCCTGGGAACCTCCATATGCCATGGGAGCACCCCAAGAAATGGCAAAAAAAGACAAAAAAAAAAAAAAAGAATCCCATTCAGGAGTTCCCTAGTGACCTAGTGATCAAGGATCTGGCCTTGTCCCTGCTATGGCTCAGGTTTGAAGCCCAGCCTGGGCACTTCCGCATGTCGTGGGAGCAACCAAAAAAATCATTGAAAGAGAGAAAGAAAACAATTCATCCTAGGGCTTGTTTCTCCTATGGTCATAAGAAGGCTGCTTGTAGCAAAGGCTGTACACATACTTACTTACATCCAGTGGGAAGGAGAGAGACAACCTCTCCTTCAAGCACAAACTGAAAATCCTTCGTGGAGTCTAACGGGGATCCCCCTTGTTCATTGTCCACCTCTGACCTTATTAATAGCTATCATCATGGAATTGTTAACCTCTGGTTGTCTTAGACCTGGAATCCTAAACCAATCACCAGCAAGAAGAGGGAATTAAATAAATGATTGACAGTAATGACAGTGGCTAAGCCTTCTGGGTCCCAAAATGAGGATGATCTAGGCATGCAGCAGAGCCCCCAGGCAATCGGCCATGGAAACGTAGTGTGAGGAATGGACTTCAGTGATTTCAGGGCACTAAGGCTTTGGGGGTTGTTTGTTACTGCAGCATAACCTAACCTATGTTATGGAACAACAGAAAATGTAAGCAACATGCTGTCAACTATATTGAGAGTGTGGAGAGAAGTGCCAGTTGGGGTGTAAATGAACTAACTCTTCATCTATGAAAGCAGGGAGTCAGTAAACGACGTTTAAAATGAAAATAGAAGTTCCCTGGTGGCTCAGCCAGTTAAGGAGCCAGCAGCATCATCTCTGTGGCTCTGGTTACTGCTCTGGCACAAGTTCAGCCCCTGGCCTGGAACTTCCACAGGCCGTGGGCTTGGCCAAAAAAACAAAAAAGAAAAACAAGAAAAGAAACAGTATAAGCAGTCGTGTTATTCAGAAATATGGATGAAACTACCAGGAAACAAACAAACAAAAACCCTGCTAAAATAATTGAAAGTTATTACCCAGGGAGTGGGCTTGGGGTTGGAAGAGGTAGGGCAGGGAGATTTTTATTTTTATTATACATTCTTTCAGATATTATTTTTTTTTTAATTTTTTTAGGGCCGCACCCGCGGCATATGGAGGTTCCCAGGCTAGGGGTCTAATAGAAGCTGAGCTGCTGGCCTACACCACAGCCACAGCAACGCCAGATCCAAGCCGCGTCTTCGACCTACACCACAGCTCATGGCAACACCAGATCCTTAACCCACTGAGCAAGGCCAGGGATTGAACCTGCAACCTCATGGCTCCTAGTTGAATTCGTTTCCGTTGCACCACGACAGGAACTCCCTCTTTCAGATTTTTAATATTTTAACTAAATGCGTTTGTATTCCTTTAGTGATTTTTAAAAATTTCTAATTATTTGACTTTATTTTATTTGACTAAAATCCAATCATTTCAGGTCCTGGGAACATGGTCATAAAATCCAGGTGAGGAGTTCCTGTCATGGCTCAGTGGTTAGCAAATCCAACTAGTATCCATGAGGACGTGGGTTCGATCCATGGCCTTGCTCAGTGGGTTAAGGATCCAGCGTTGCATGAGCTGTGGTATAGGTCACAGACGTGGCATGGATCCCGCATTGCTGTGGCTGTGGTGTAGGCCGGTGGCTACAGTTCTGATTCGACTCCTAGCCTGGGAACCTCCATATGCCCTGGGTGTGGCCCTAAAAGACAAAAGACAAAAAAAAAAAAAAAAAAAAAACCAGCTGAAATCTTCTGAAAAGGAAGTTGTGTTTTGGTTGACTCACATCTCTCACACCCTAATTTATTCCTGAACAACACTTCACATTTGACCATCTGATGGTCAAACTAGTAATCTGAAAACCAGCCTCAAAATTAACACAAGAACAAGAGAATATTTTCATGCCATTTAATAATGTTTCTGAGAGACAAATACATCAAAAGGGTTTCCACCCAGCCAATAAAGTGATTTAAATTTGTTGTAAAATGGGCTATTTGCTGACGTGTTGTTTTTCTTTAATAGAATTTTTGAGGGGTTGGAGCTGTAAGGTTTTTCTCTAGTGGATTTTTCTCCTACCATGGGTCTAAGCCTGACTTCCAAAGCCTCCTCCACCAACATTGGCGTCTTCACGAAATTCATCTCTTACCTGGCCCCCACACCTGCCATGGGCATACTGTCTGCCCTCTTTAAAACCTATATCCCATTTTGTGTGGATAATACGGTCATCTAGGAGGGTCCCATTTAGGAATCTCATGGCATTTTCAGCATCGGCTCTGAGATGGTATTCTACAAAACAGAAACCACATGCTGTTTTCTTTATATTATCCAGGCCCATAAAGACATTCTTGACATCACCACACCTACTAAAGAGCTCAAATATTTGCTCTTCAGTTGTATAAATGGAAAGATTCTCCACATACAGTGTGGAGCTTTCCATCAGTAATTTTTCATGCTCTTCGTTGTCGCCACGAAACTGCTGGTCCTGGTACTCGCTCAGCTCCGGGCAGGAGTTGCTGCGCTGAATTGTCAGGTCATTGGACATAGTGCCCCGTGGGTGCCGTGAAGGCCGCAGTTCCGGATCCAGGTCAGAAGCAGTAACACCACCAACAACAACAAAAAAAACAATCAAAGCCTAAAGTGAATTTTAAAAAAGTAAAGTTATGAGGAGGGAAACAGAAATGCAAACCTAAGTGTATATCTAAGAGGATTGTGCACAGACACCTCAGCTCTTGATCATGAAGATCGCATCAAGGCAAACCCCAAATGGCAAGTTCCAAGCCCCAGGAACATGGTCACAACGTCCAATTGTGCAAGTCTTCCTGAAAGGAAAGTCAGGCTGCCTTTGGTTGACTCAGATCTTACACATCTCATCTGTTACCAAGGAACACATTTCCTAACAGTATCCTCTGGAAAAATACAGCATAAAACAGCCAAATGGATTGAATTTTCATGGATAACGAGCACTACTATGGTGTCTGATTGAGGGCTAGGCATCAGATAAATCACAGACATAATCAGGGTCAAAGCACAAATACAGTTGTCACTTACTCTCTCGTAATTTAAAATAATCCATTTTAATTCAACTCTATAATATGGAAAGTAATATATTGGATTGTTAGATCAGGCAAAGAGCCCCCTTATACCATCAAGTACTGAAGAATAAAAATGAGGAGTTCCGTTGCGGCTCAGCAGTAAGGAACCTGACTAGTGTCCATGGGAACGTGCATTCGATCCCTGGCATCGCTCAGGGGGTTAAAGGATCCAGCGTTGCCATGAGCTGTGGTGTAGGTAGCAGACTGGGATCGGATCCCGCATGGCTGTGGCCGAGGCTGGTAGCTTCAGCTCTGATTTGACCCCTAGCCTGGGAACTTCCATATCCTGTGGGTGTGCGCCCCCACAAAAAAAAAAAAAAAAAAAAGAATAAAAATGAAAACTCCCTGGCATCATAAATCGGACCTAAATTAAGATGAGATGTTATTAGAAATAATTCCACTTTTCCTCTTAAACTTTAGAATGGCTTTTATTTAATTATTTGAATATTCCAAGTCTATTTTAAAAACCTTTTTTTTTTTAAAGCCCAAGTGTCTCACACCACACTTAAGTGTACCCAGGAAGGAAGAAATAAGAGAAAATGGTGACTCAGGAAAATCCCAAACCACTTGGGCCCAGATAATTTTAATGAATTATCTTTTCCCCCTTTACTAAATTTTCCCACTCCAGTCAAAGGCATTGAAAATGGGAGTTCCTGTCGTGGCTCAGTGGTTAACTTATCCGACTAGGAACCATGAGATTGCGGGTTCAATCCCTGGCCTCGCTCAGTGGGTTTAGGATCTGGCGTTTCTGTGGCTGTGGTGCAGCTGGCGGCTACAGCTCCTATTAGACCCCTAGCCTGGGAACCTCCATATGCCGCGTGTGTGGCCCTCGCAAAGACAAAAAGACAAAAAAAAAAAAAAAAAAAGGCATTGAAAATGATCAACTGGTTTTACCTACACTTTTCAAAAATATGCATTAGTTCTCTGGACCTCCCTCTATTTTTGCAATGGTTCCCAAATTTTAGTGTGAAAGAAATACCTTCAGAACTACATTGAAATGTAGATTCTTGGGGGGGGGTATTTTTGATTTTTTAGTTAAAATATAGTTGATTTACAATGTTGTGCTGATTTCTGTTGTATAGCAAAATGGTTTATTTATACACACATATAAATTCTTTTTTATAATATTCTTTTCCATCATGATCTATCCATGGCTATAGTTCCCTGTGCAATATAGCAGGACCTCACTGTCTATCTATTCTAAATGCAAAAGTTTGCGCCTACTTACCCCCAAATTCTCAAGTTCATCCCTTTCCCTTCCCCCTCCTTCTTGGCAACCACAAGTCTGTTCATCTTGTCCATGGGTCTGTTTCTGTTTTGTAGGTAGGTTTATTTTTGCCATAGTTTATATTTTACATATAAGTGACATCATATGGTATATGTCTTTCTTTTTCTGATTTACTTCACTTAGTACAATAATCTCTAGTTACATCCATGTTGCTGCAAATGGCATTATTTTGTCCTTTTATATGGCTGAGTAGTATTCCATTTTATATATGTATCACATCTTCTTAATCCAGTCATCTGCTGGTGGACATTTAGGTTGTTTCCATATCTTGGCTATTATGAACAGTGCTGCAGTGAAACTTGGGTTCCTGTATCTCTATGAATCATTGTTTTGTATGGGTATATGCCCAGGAATGGGATTGCTAGATCTTTCTAGAAACACAGAGCCTACTGAAATTGAATCAAGAAAAAAAAATTTAATTTGAACAGACCGATCACTTTAAGTGAAATAAAATTTGTAACTAAAAAAAAAAAAAACTCCCTACAAACAAAAGTCCAGGACCAGATGGCTTCACAGACGAATTCTACCAAACATACAAAGAACTTATAGCAATTCTTTTCAAACTCTTCCAAAATACTGAAGAAGAGGGAATACTCCCAAAGACATGCTGTGAAGCCACCATCACCCTGAAACCAAGACCAGACAAAGATACTATGAAAAAAGAAAATTACAGGCCAATTATCTGTGATGAATATAGATGCAAAAACTCTCAGTGAAATGCAGATTCTTGAGGCCTACCCCTAAGAGATTCTGGCTCAGTAGATTGAGGCAAGATCTAGGAACCGACATTGAACATTTAAACTGCACCCTTCGGAGTTCCCGTCGTGGCTCAGTGGTTAACGAATCCGACTAGGAACCATGAGGTTGTGGGTTCCATTCCTGGCCTTGCTCAGTGGGTTGAGGAGCTGGTGTTGCCGTGAGCTGTGGTGTAGGTCGCAGACGTGGCTCGGATCCCATGTTGCTGTGGCTCTGGTGTAGGCCAGCAGCTGCAGCTCCTATTCGACCCTTAGCCTGGGAACCTCCACATGCCTCGGAAGGGGCCCAGGAAATGGCAAAAAGACAAAAATAAAAAATAAACTGCACTCTTCAGTGATCCTGATGCAAGTGGTCCAAGGACCACACTTGGAGACACTCTGCTGAGGAAATGCATACTCTTAACAAAAATTTAATGAGCACTCTTTATTTGCCAGGTACTATGCTAAGTGCTGTGAATGCAAAAATGAAAAAGACTGATACAAGTGCGATTTTCGGAAATTATTGTATCCCCAGCACCTAACATAAGCAATGACTCGCACCCATGGTAAACATATAATAAAAATCTGTTGAATGAAAGGACTCATGAGTTCAGAATTGAATGATGTAGCCACACAAATAAACGAGAAAAAATGATATGGTGTGTGCAATACTATTTTAGTGATACACATGCGGAAAGGGAGAAGGGAACTAACATTTATTGGGCATCTACTTTGTGATGGACATTGCATGCATTTTCCACTACATCATATAGGAGGAGAAAGAGTTACTCAGCTTGGAGGCTCCAGAGAAGGCGTCCAGGGCTGCATGCACTGATTCTCAAATGACAAGAATGTGTGTGTGTGTGTGTGTGTGTGTGTGTGTGTGTGTGTGTGTGTGTGTGTGTGTGAGTGAGGAGGATGTGGAAATTTGGAGAATGAGCCACAGACAGAGAAAACATGTGCAAGAGAAGAAGACAAAGGAAAATAAAAGTATAGAAAAATTGAAATGGAAGCCTAAATAAAACCAGGTGCAAACAGCTGTGCTATACCATTTAAAGCAATGAAAATGGGGAGCCCTGCATATTTAGATGTCATTTGAAGAACAGTAGGAAGCCCACTGCCCAAAAATCATCTTCCTGACAGCCTGTCAGTAATATTTGAAAGCCTGCTGCTGGAAAGTCATTACTATGAGTCATTGACAAATTGCCCTGTTAAAAAACAAATATCCCTCCCAGACTTCATTTCCTCTTTCTTTCTTTCTTTCTTTTTTTTTTTTTTTTTGATCTGGTTACTAGACTGGCAGATTGGAGAGCGTGATAGCTATACTGGATTTCATTTTATCCAGGCATTGGACAACATCTCCCATAATTTCCTTGTAGAGGAGATGGCAAAATATAGGCTGGATGCTCCAACTGTTTGTTGAGATGAATCTGTAACTAGTTGAACAAATGAACGATTTGGTGTCAGACGAGCAGGGAAGTTCTAGGAGTGAGCCAAAAAACTCTATTCTTGGCTCTGTCTTATTCAGCTCATTTATAATTTTGGCTTACTACAAACAAGAGCTTTGAAAATGGTCAGAGCAGTCCAAAGATAGGATGGGCTGCCTTGGGGAGCAATGAACACTAGGCACTGAGGAATTCAAGCCAAACTTGGAGAACCCCTGGCCCGGTAGTCAGGCAGTGGAGAGGCTCCTTTTAACCAGTGTAGTGTTAGGAATCAAGCCTAAATTTTGAAGTCAAAAGACCTCAGTTCAAATCTCAATTTTACCATTTACTAGGAGGGAGATCCTGGGCACAGTAACCATACTGATTTAATTTCTTCATCTGTAAACTGGGCATCAAGATACCTACCTTGCAGCAAATGCTCTGACAATGTCATAGGTAAAAACACCCAGCTCAGTGCTTAACACACTGTAGGTGTTCAAAAACCAGCAGATACGAGACAAATTATTCTAATCTTGTGATTCAGTGACTCAGAATAGGACATATAAATACACATCAAATCTGCCGATGACACAGAGGTGGGAGGGACTTTGAACAGATCCGGGCAGTCTTGGATGAGGCTGAACCGAGATTGACAAGGTGATGGGTAATACTTAGGAATAAATGTGAAGTATTACTTTTAGATTCAACACATGGCCAAAGGACAGAGTGAGGGAGATCTGGAAAGAGCACAGGCTTGAGAGCCCTGTTTTATAACTGGGGCATCCCATGGTTTATTCATTTATTCACTCATTCCTTAATTTATTCAATAAACATTTAAGGAGCACAGTGCTACATTCTAAGGAAATATGAAATGAGATGTGGGAGTTCCCATTGTGGCTTAGTGGGTTAAGAACCCAACTAGTATCCATGAGGATGCAGGTTTGATCTCTGGTCTCATTCAGTGGGTTAAGGATCCGGCGTTGCCGTGAGCTGCAGATGTGGCTTGGCTCTAGTGTTGCTGTGGCTGTGGTGCAGGCTGGCAGCTTCAGCTCTAATTCTACCCCAAGGCTTGCAACTTCCATATCCTGCAGGTGTGACCCTAAAAGGAAAAAAAAAAAAAGAAAAAGAAAGAAAGAAAGAAAGAAAAAAAAAAGAAATGAGATGCAGCCCCCACCCTCAAGGTTCTCACAACGTGGGGAGACAAAACCGACAAGATAAATTACTACACATTGTGATTATTCTACCTACAGGAGCACATACTAGGCCCAGAGGTACCACAGAGAAGGGAGAGAAAACTACAGATGGGGAATATGAGGAAGCGGAAATTTCTAGAGGACATGATCCCTGAGTCTTTTTAAAAAATGATCACATTATATTTATGTTTCGAATAACCAATTCGGATTTGAATATAAAGTACACAAAATTGGAGTTCCTGTCATGGCACAGTGGAAACGAATCCGACTAGGAAGCATGAGGTTGTGGGTTCCATCCCTGGCCTCGCTCAGTGGGTTAAGGATCTGGCATTGCTGTGAGCTGTGGTGTAGGTCGCAGACTCGGCTTGGATCTGGCATTGCTGTGGCGGTGGCATAGGCCAGCCGCTGTAGCTCCAATTCGACCCCTAGTCTGGGAACCTCCATATGCCATGAGTGTGGCCCTAAAAAGCAAAATAAATAAATAAATAAATAAATAAATAAAATACACAAAACGATGGGCAAAATAAGTCTGCCTTCCACCTTCGTGCCCCAGCCGCCTAGTTCTCTGTGGAGGCAAATCACTGTCGTTGGTTCCCCATGTATCTATCCAGACAGACACCAAGTCCAATTCGGAAAGCTGAATAAAGTTTGGGTGGCAAACAAGGGGTCATTCTAGGCAGAGACAACAGCGTGTACAAAGGCATGGAGGCATGGTGGGGTATTCAGTCTGAGGTTATTTGGGCAAGAAGGTAAGGAAAGGAGTATAGATGATAAAACTAGAAGGGCAGCCAGGGCCAGGTTGTGAAAGGCTTTGTAAGGCATGTGGAGCAGTTTGGACTCTACCAGTCAGCACTGGGGAGCCAGGCAAAGGCCTGAAGCAGAGGAGTCATGGGATCTGATTTGTGTTACAGAAAACTCATTCTAGCACCAATGTGGAGAACAAGTTACAGGGGAGTAAGCCAAGAGGCAGGGAGACCATTTGAAAAGGTAAAACAGTGGCTTGAAGGTTGTTTAAAAAGTAGTTAAAAGAAGTAGCTTTTAAAAAGAGATGATGGCTGGACAGTGGAGCTCTGGTGTAGGTTGCAGATGCAGCTTGGATCTGGCATTCCTGTGGCTGTGGGATAGGCCAGCAGCTATAGCTCCGGTTCAACCCCTAGCCTGGGAACCTCCATATGCCACGGGTGTGTCCCTAAAAAGACAACAAGACAAAAAGAGAGAGAGAGAGAGAGAGAGGATGGAGACTCTGAACTAATAATGTAGTAACATAAAGAAAAGGCATACCGGATAGTTGCGTAGAAGATAAACTTGAGCAAAGGTGAAAGAAGATGACACCCAAGATTCAGGCCTGGACAACTGTGGATAGAGTTCTGAATCGCTAAAATGGTGGTTATGGGGTGGGAAGAGGAGGAGGATCAGATCTGAAAAGGAAGAGGAACCTGTGACACACTGAGTTTGGTTTTGAGGTACGCGGGAGATATGTGTCCCACGTGTTCAGTTGCAATTGACTATTCAGGCCTGGAGCTTACAAGGGAGGTCTGGGGCTATAGTATAGATTAGTCAGTCAATAGCACGGCAGGTAAAACTATGGAATGGATGAGATGATTTAGGGAAAAGGATAGAATGAGAAAAATCCTGGGAAAGACCAGCATGGAAGGGGTGGCAGAGGAAGAGTCCACCAAGGAGCATAAGAAAGAGTCACTAAAGAGGAATGAGGAAAATGAGGGGAGGAGCAGCAGCACGGGAGCCAAGGATAGGCCCTTTCAAGAGAGGCACAAAGACAGAAGTGCAGTGCGAGGGAGATGTTAAATGCAGCAGAGAGACATTCAGTAAAGCAAAAGTCCAGTGAAACAAAGGCTTCACATCGTTCATTGGATTTGGTGATCAGGACGTCATCGGTTTCCTTAGCAAGAGCAGGAACAGTGGTGTTCTGAGATCAGAAAAGCCACACTTGGGGATGGAGGGTGGTGGGGCTAGGTTTTGAATGGGGGTGAGGAAATGGAAACAACGAATTTAGACTACTCTTTTGAAAATCTTCAGATCAGGGTGAAGGATAATGTGAGAAAAAGAATACATATGTGTGTGTGTGTGTGTGTGTGTGTGTATAACTGGGTCACTTTGCTGTATGGCAGAAATTGGCTGAACATTGTAAATCAACTATAATAAAAAATATGGTGACAAAAGACACATAATCAAAGTTTGAAGACATATGAAATGAAAAAAAAAAGAAAAAGAAAATCTGTGATAGTAGAAGCAAAGAAATAGGGTGAGTACCAGTTAGGTACAGAGTTGAAAGAGAGTTTTGTCTTTTTTTGAAGTATAATTGATTTACAATTATATATATATATATATATTCTTTTTCAGATTTTTTCCCATTATAGGTTATTACAAAATATTGAGTAAAGTTCCCTGTGCTATGCAGTAGGTCCTTGTTGCTTACCTACTTTATATATAATAGTATGTAGCTGCTAATCCCAAACTCCTCATTTCCTTCTCTCTTCCCCTCTTTCCACTTTGGTAACCATAAGTATGGTTTTGAAACCTTTTTTTAATATATAACAATTTTTTTTCCATTATAGCTGGTTTACAGTGTTCTGTCAATTTTCTACTGTCCAGCATGGTGAAACCTTTGAGTCTGTTTCTGTTTTGTTAATAAGTTCATTTGTATCATTTTTAAAAAACTCCACATATAAGTGATATCATATGATATTTGTCTTTGTCTGACTTACTTCCCTTAGGATGAGAATCCCTAGGTTGATGTTTGTTTCATTTTTTAATAGGATAAAAATGAGTTTCTCTAAACACTGATGAGAAGCAGCTGGCAAAAAGAGAAAGAATGGTTGAAGATACAGAGAAGAGAGGGTATCACTGATGAAGTTAGGTCCCCCAAGAGGTGGAGGAGAATGGCTTCCAAAGCATAAGTAGTCCCTACAAGACAAGAAGAAAGGAAGTTAGGCTGTGCAGGAACAAGCTCTGTGGCAGAGTAGGGTGAGGGCAGGAAATTGAAAGTTAGCATCTGATGGTCTAGATTTGCATAATGGAATAAAAAGTGAGGCCATCTGATGAGAATAAAGTGGATCATCGGAATAGGCTGCTGAGGTGGACTGGAGGTGAAAATGATTGAGGGTTCCCTTTTCTCCACACCCTCTCTAGCACCTGTTATTTGTGGACTTATTAATGATGGCCATTATGACTGGTGTGAGGTGGTATCTCATGGCAGTTTTGATTTGCATTTCTCTAATTATCAGGGATGTTGAGCATTGTTTCATGTGCCTGTTGGCCATCTGTACATCTTCCTTGGAGAAATGTCTATTCAGGTCTTTTGCCCATTTTTCCATTGGGTTGTTGGCTTTTTTGCTGTTGAGTTGTATAAGTTGTTTGTATATTTCAGAGCTGAAGCCCTTGTCAGTTGTATCATTTGAAGCTATTTTTTCCCATTCTGTAAATTGTCTTTTTGTTTTCTTTTTGGTTTCCTTTGCTGTGCAAAACTTGTCAATTTGATTAGGTCCCACTGATTTATTTTTACTTTTATTTCTGTTGCTTTGGGAGACTGACCTGAGAACACATTTGTACTGATGTCAGAGAATGTTTTGCCTGTGTTCTCTTCCAGGAGTTGGATAGTGTCTTGTCTTATATTTAAGTCTTTAAGCCATTTTGAGTTTGTTTTTGTGCATGGCTAGTCACTTATGATGGAGTATGATAATGGGAGAAAAAAGAATATATACATGTATATGTAACTGGGTCATCATGCTGGACTGTAGGAAAAAATAATAATAATAATAAAATTAAAAGAAAATGATTGAAGGGATAAAACTTGTAGGTGGGTCATTGATAAGGATATTAAAGTCCCTCAGCATGGGGGCCAGAGCTGGGGAGACTATAAGTGAGGTGCCCAAGCCCACAGTAAGTGAGAGACCTGGAGGACAATAGAGAGTAAGACTGGAAGAGCTTAGCTATACTACCTCTTGGCCCCAGGGGATAAAAGAGAACAAAGAGCCTCTTGCATTGAAACTTTGGTGAGGTTGCTGAGTAGATGTCAAGTATCTGAGCCAAAGGAGGTGCTCAATAAATGGAAGAAGTGACTCTTTTAAGCCAACATGATAGTAAAATTGCATAGAAGATCATAAGAAGGAACAGTCCTATTGGACTCAGCGTTGGTCACTCCACACAGAGAGCAGTGCGTCCATTTCTAGGCACCTTATTTTATTTTATTTTGCTTTTGAGGGCCACACCTGTGGCATGTGGAGGTTCGCAGGCTAGGGGTCCGATCAGAGCTATGGCTGCCAGCCTACACCACAGTCACAGCAACGCAGGATTCAAGCTGCGTCTGTGACATACACCACAGCTCACAACAACGCCGGATCCTGAACCCACTGAGCGAGGCCAGGGATTGAACCTGCAACCTCATGGTTCCTAGTCAGATTGGTTTCCACTTCCGCCATGACAGGAAATCCTAGGCGCCTTATTTTAAAGTGAACACATACAAACTATAATGGGTTGATTAGGAGTTGGGCATGTTTAGTCTAGCAAAGACATGGTTAACCTTTAAAGGAGCATATGACAGGCATTGTGATACATCTGAAGGGTTATTTCTGCTCCATAAGGTAAAAGTAAGATAAATGGATAGAAGTTACAAGAAGAAGATTGCGAATCTTTTTCTGCACAGTTTTTCATTTATCCAATGATGAAATGTGAACTTACCTAGGATATTCAAGTGGTGGCTGGATGAACACCTACCTGCACAGAGAGTTAGAAAGGCCACGGTTAGAGAAGATGGAAAAGAAATGGAGTCATTGCGAGCCACAGATCATCAAGTTGATTTGTGGACATTGTGAGAGGCTATTTCCTACTTTATAAAGTAGAGCTTGGCTAGAATAGAAAGCCCTCCCAGACTCTCGCTATTGGGGAAGAATGAGTCAGAGCATCTAAAAATAGAAGAAAAACTTGAAGAATGGCTCAAAATGATCACCATCAAAATCCTAAGGGGAGGGAGGAGAGAAGGTGGCAAATAAAGCAAATAACCTTCCAGGAAACAAATTTTACTGGCCTTCTGGAATTAGCAAGAGGACTCTGTGAAGAATCTTTTCAGAGGCTGCCTTAAACTCACGCTCGGTATTATTTCAACGATGCGGAAGAAATAAAGATTTGGACTCTTTAAAAGGCCAGGCTGTTTCCTGGAACAGTATGAAGGATGAAGGCAGTAGCTCTGAGACAGGAAACGAGAAAGAGCAGGGATAGCAGTGTTACATGCCTCACCTTTATAAGACTGTTCCTAGTCGTATAGAGAAAGCTGAGAGCAGCTGTTGAGGCCTGGACCCCATGGCCAGAGATCTAGCTTGCGCCAAGAGAAACTAATGCTTGATTAAGGCTGCTTAGGGCTCAGAGTGGTAGAAGATGCTCATTTGTTTTCTTTTTTTTTTTTAATGATTTTTTTTGTCTTCCATTATAGTTGGTTTCAGTGTTCTGTCAATTGTCTACTGTCCAGCAAAGTGACCCAGTCTCTCTCTCTCTCCCCTCACCTTTATACATTCTTTTTCTCACATAATCCTCCATCATGGTCCATCACAAGTGACTAGATATAGTTCCCTGTGCTACACAGCAGGACTCATTTGGTTTTAGTTTTAACACCTGCATTGTTTTTTTTTGTTTGTTTGTTTTTTTTTTTTTTTTTTTTTTTTTTTTTTGGCTGCGCCAGTGGCATATAGAAGTTCCAGGGTCAGAGATCAAACCCACATCACACCAATGACCCAAGCCGCTGCAGTGACAAATGGCAGATCCTTAACTTGCTAGGCCACCAGGGCACACCAACTCCTGTTTTTTTAAAAGCAATCGAGCATAAGTTGAAACAGACAAGCTGAGACAATGGCCTAGGGCAGCCTACAGGAGAAAAGAGAATAAATAAGTGACTCTTTAGTATAGAAGCTGCTCTCGATTAAATTAGGAGCAAGAATTCATGCTGCTTAATTTTTTGTTTGTTTATCGTTTATGCTATAGGCCCTTGCAATTTAAAGTGTTGCTCCTGGAGTTCCCGTCATGACTCAGTGGTTAAGGAATCCAACTAGGAACCATGAGGTTGTGGGTTCGATCCCTGGCCTCGCTCAGTGACTTAAGGATCCGGTGGTGTAGGTCGAAGACGCGGCTCGGATCCCACATTGCTGTGGCTGTGGGGTAGGCTGGTGGCAACAGCTCCAATTAGACCACTAGCGTGGGAACCTCATATGCCGCAGGTGCAGCCCTGGAAAAGACAAAAAGACAAAAAAATAAAAACAAAAGTGTTGCTCCTGTACCAACAGGAGCCCCATCACCTGGGAGCTTGTTAAGAATGCAGGTAGTTTTGATTTGCATTTCTCTAATAATCAGGGATGTTGAGCATTGTTGCATGTGCTTGTTGGCCATCTGTCTATCTTCCTTGGAGAAATGTCTATTCAGGTCCTTTGCCCATCTTTCAATTGGGTTGTTGGCTTTTTTTTTGCTGTTGAGTTGTATAAGTTGTTTGTATATTTTAGAGATTAGGCCCTTGTCAGTTGTATCATTTGAAACTATTTTCTCCAATTCTTAAGTTCTTTTTGTTTTCTTTTTGGTTTCCTTTGCTGTGCAAACACTTGTCAGTTTGATTAGGTCCCATTGGTTTATTTTTGCTTTTATTTCTGTTGCTTTGGGAGACGACCTGAGAAAACATTTGTAAGGTTGATATGTCAGAGAATGTTTTGCCTGTGTTCTCTTCCAGGAGTTTGATGGTGTCTTGTCTTTTTTTTTTTTTTTTTTTTTGACTTTTTGCCTTTTCTACGGCCGTTTCCCACGGAGTATGGAGGTTCCCAGGCTAGGAGTCCAATCAGAGCTATAGCCACGAGCCTATGCCAGAGCCACAGCTACACGGGATCCAAGCCATGTCTGTGACCTATACCACGGCAATGCTGAATCTTAACCCACTAAGCAAGGCTAGGGATTGAACCCACAACCTCATGGTTCTCAGATTCGTTAACCACTGTGCCACGCCGGAAACTCCCTGTCTTGTCTTATATTTAATGAGATACCACCTCACACCAGTCAGAATGGCCATCATGAGTAAGTCCACAAATAACAAATGCTGGAGGGGGTATGGAGAAAAGGGAACCCTCCTGCACTGTTGGCGCGAATGTAAGCTGGTACAACCACTATGGAGAACAGTATGGAGGTATCTTAGAAAACCATACACAGAACTACCATGTGATCGAGCAATCCCACTCTTGGGCATATATCCAGACAAAACTCTACTTAAAAGAGACACATGCACCCGCATGTTCATTGCAGCTCTATTCACAAGAGCCAAGACATGGAATCAACCCAAATGTCCACTGATAGATGACTGGATTCGGAAGATGTGGTATATATACACGATGGAATACTATTCAGCCATAAAAAAAGAAAAAATAATGCCATGTGCAGCAACATGGATGGAACTAGAGACTCTCATCCCTAGTGAAGTAAGTCAGAAAGAGAAAGGCAAATACCATATGATATCACCTATGTCTGGAATATAATATATAGCACAGATATATATACCACAGAATATATATATACAGATATATATACCACAGAAAAGAAAATCATGGACTTGGAGAATAGACTTGTGGTTGCCAAGGGGGAAGGGGAAAAGGGGGAGGGACTGGGAGCTTGGGGTAAATAGATACAGAATGTTGCCTTTGGGATGGATCAGCAATGGCATCCTGCTGTGTAGCACTGGGCACTCTGTCTAGGCACTTATGATGGAGCACGTAATGTGAGGAAAAAGAATGTATACACGTATGTGTCACTGGGTCACCATGCTGTACAGTAGAAAAATATATATATATATAAATAAATGAAAAAAAAAGAAAAAAGAAAAACACAAATAAGAATTTTAAAAAAAGAACGCAGGAACTCAGGCCCCTCCCCAGACCTGCTGAATAATAATGGGCATTTTTACAAGTGTTGGGTGAATTGTATGCACAGCTATACCTGGTTTCTTAGTTGAACTTGTGCCTAGAAAAACTCTCTCCCTTCCTTCTTCCTTTTCTCCCTCCCTCCACCTCTCTTGATTTCTCCCATTCTGGTTTACACTAACAAATGACTCTCATTATGGCTAATAGCTCTAGGAGCAGAGCTCGTGATATGTTCAGATAAGGAAGAGAAAAGGGTGGCCAGGTGAAAATTAAAGCCTGAGTTTGAGGAGTGAGAAGCCACTGACTTGGTTTCCCATTCTACTGGGTGAAAACCCATCATCAAGCTTATGTATCTTTCTGAGCTTCAGTCTCATCTGCAAAATAAAGGTCCTGATAATATTTGCCTCACAGTGTTGTTTTGAGGATGAAATGAAGAAAAAGTATGCAAACTGTCTGGCACAGGGCCTGACACACAGTGGATGCTCAGTATATAATAGTCCTGAAGATCATATGAGAAAAAGTATGTATATATATTTGTATGATTGGGTCACTTTGTGGTACAGCAGAAATTGACACGACAATGTAAATCACCCATAATAAAAATTAAAAAAAATACCGAAAAATAATGGTCCTGATCAGTTTCAAAGTGAAGTTAGAAAGAACAAAGAACCAGGGTAGTCTTCCAAAATTCCCCTGAGAGCCTCCATGAAAGCCCCATCAACTCATCCACGTCAACCTCCTTGATTCCAGCACCGGCCAGCAGTCAAGCGAAAACATTTCTTATTCTCTTGGACTGTCTTTCTGTTTTTGCTGAATTAGTCAGATTTTCTACTTTTTCACTGCAAATGGCCCACAGTTCTAGTACATTAAAGCTTAAAAAAAAAAATCTTCTGCGGGCTGGCCTGGAACTGTAACTACCATTTATAACAATTTTTTTTCTCCTATGGAAAAATGCATGTCACCTTCCAAACAATTGACTTCGGAGTGAACTTTGAGATCTCAGCCTGTGTACAAGTTGGAGGCTGCCTGGAGGTCAACATATGGAGTGGTGACAGAGGGCTAGATAAACCGAGTCCAGAATTCCAGAGGTGGCTGAAAGGTAAAGGAGAATGCTCCAAAGAGTGGAAAGTAGGTCGAATAGATCAATCTGAGTGCACAGTATCAAGATTTAGAAAGTAATACAGGGAGATACACCTCGTGAAGGATATTAACAAAAAAACACCAACAGCAGCAACAACACAAACCATTTTTCTACTATATTGGGTCAGGGGCCCCTAATCAGTAGCTTGAGATCTACAAACAATACAGAGGCCTTACACGCTATCTCGGCAGGATGGTTGCCCTCCTCCTGCCTTGCTCTCTATAATTTGCCTGGATTCTCAGTTCAGAGAAGAAGACAGAAAGCAGCATCCTGGCCCCCAGCCTTTAGACCCCCACCCCCTGAGACCAATCTCCCGAGTTCAGTTGGCTTCCTTCTGCCCTTAACCTCCTTCTTCCAAGAAGAGATCAAAGCTGCAGGAAAGTACAACACAGTTTGTCCTGACAAAAAAGGAGAAGACTCCTGTGTTGGGTAAAATGAGATGCCTCGTGAAAGCAGTATCCCCAGGATGGAGAGAGGTGGAAAGCCAGTAACAAAGGACCATGGAAAAAGCAAAGGACTTTTGTGCCTTCTCCCTGAAGTCTTTAGCAAGAAGATGGGTTGTATCCAGGGAAACTGGGTTAATAGGGCAGCAAGCTAGCAATGCCTGACACCCACCATTTACAAATGCCCGTTGCAATATCTAAGCTGTGCAAAAACAGAGTTGCGCTAGCCAGGGAAACTAGGGGAAAACGGATCGCCAACTGCTAGTGGGGAAGGAACAGCTGGCTCTTGTGGGGAGATGGGGTTGGGCTGAGGGCCATACGTGTGGCCTCTAAACACTCTACCCTCTGATCCAGACAGTGAAAGTGCCCAAGAAAGAGGGGGAAAGATTTCGATTCACTTCTACTAGCTGTCTTCATGGGCCGTATTGATCAGAAGACCAGAGACTATCCCTTTACGACACAAAAATGTCTCCCAAGGTAACTCGGGTTCTGCACCACTTTTTACATTATCAGCTCCTCTTTTTCTTTTTCTTTTTTTTCTTTTGTCTTTTTAGGGCTGCACCTGAGGCAGTTCCCAGGCTAGGGGTCCAATCGGAGCTGCAGCCGCCGGCCTACGCCACAGCCACAGCCACAGCCACAGCAACTCGGGATCCAAGCCACGTCTTCGACTTACACCACACAGCAACACCAGATCCTTAACCCACTGAGCAGAGCCAGGGATTGAACCCGCATCTTCATGGACACTGGTCGGGTTCATTACCCCTGAGCCACAACGGGAACTCCTGAGCATCTCTATTTTCTAAATGCTCTTGGAGACTATAACATGAGCACACTGCATGTGCGGTGATGGTGGTAGTGGTGGCTGGGCCAGCGATTGTTATAACGAAAATCTCCAAACATAAGCAGGCTTGGAGACATCATATCTGAAATAATGTAACAGGACAAACTGCAGAGTCAGACAACCCAGAAGATCAGAGGCAGAAGATTCCATCTCAGTCCGGTAGAACTTCGAAATAATAAAACCACCACCGACACTATCCGCTGCCACCTTTTGCTGTGCACGTATCGAGTACCAGGCACGATCTTAAGTACTTTACACGCATTGTCTCATTTATGCCTCAAAGCAAACGCAAGTTGTCATTCAAGTTTGTCTGCAAAGGTCAAGTAAAATAATGATATCTGATATTTAGTCAGCTCTTACTATGTGCTAGGCAGTAAGTATTTTATACCTACTGTCCTCACTAGGCACTAGAAAGTGGGTTTAGCCTTCCCAATTCATCCTTCAAGGCTCAGTTCAGGTATCACCTCTTCCAGGAAGCCTTTCTTGACCTTCCCAATCTGGGTTAGACACAGGCACTTGGCATTCCTTCCATCACTACCCTGTGCTTCTTTGTATCACAGCATTTACTCATAATACACAGCACACTCAAATACCAGTCTATGAGCTCCAGAAGAAAACACTGTAGATATTAGGTTGCAATAATACATGACCAATATTAAACAGTTCTATAAAGAGAGAGGTTGAGATAAAAGGTGCTCTTTGCTGGCAGGATTGTGGGTGAATTTTGAGGCTTCTACATACCATTCTGCACTAGCAATTTTTTGAAATAATCTTGTATCACTTTTCTTGGCCACACCTATGGCATGTGGAAGCTCCCGGGCCAGGGACAAAACCTGCACCACAGCAGCAACCCAGGCTGCCACGATGACGCTGGATTCTTAACCTGCTGTGCCACAAGGGAACTCCTCTTGTATCACTTTTATAATTTTAAAAAATCTTGAATTTATATAAGTAAAACATACTAATTTTTTGGCAATTGATAAAACTAGAAAGTCTCTCTCCTTCATTCCTTTCCCCTCACACCTAATCTCACATCCTCCTTAGAGCTAACGACTGTCAACAATTCATTGGGAGTCCTACTTTAATTGAAGCAAGAGAAAAGTGTATCAGTTCTGAATAGAGTAAATCCTGGTTGTAGTATAAGGATGGAGAACCAAACTATTGTAAAATAAATCAGTATTTAAAGAAAATCTAGGAGTTCCCTGGTGGCCTAGCAGTTAAAGGAGTTAGCATTGTTACTGCTGTGGCTCAGGTTACTACTGACTGGGGAACTTCTGCATGCCATGGGTGCAGCCATAAAACATAAAATAAATTAGGAGTTCCCACTGTGGCACAGCAGAAACGAATCCGACTAGGAACCATGAGGTTGTGGGTTCAATCCCTGGCCTCAATCAGTGGGTTAAGGATCCAAAATTGCCGTGAGCTGTGGTGTAGGTCGCAGACATGGCTCAGATCTGGCGTTGCTGTGGCTGTGGTGTAAGCTGGCGGCTTACAGCTCCAGTTAGACTCTTAGCTTGGGAACCTCCATAAGCCCCAGGAGCAGCCCTAAAAAGCAAAAAATAAATAAGTTAATTAATTAAAAAATAAATATCTAGAAAAAACAGAGACTCTCGAATACTAGAGCCTCAAACAACTCTATTACTACTGTTGCTACTATTTTTGTTTTTTAATTATTTTTTTATTTTTTTGTCTTTTTGCCATTTCTTGGGCCGCTCCTGCAGCATATGGAGTTTCCCAGGCTAGGGGTCAAATCGAAGCTGTAGCGGCTGGCTCGCGGGATCCGAGCCGCGTCTGCGACCTACACCACAGCTCACGGCAACGCCGGATCGTTAACCCACTGAACAAGGGCAGGGACCGAACCCGCAACCGCATGGTTCTTAGTCGGATACGTTAACCACTGCGCCACGACGGGAACACCTATTTTTATATTATAATGGAAACCATTTACTGAGCTCTTAGAAGAGATTAAGAAACCAGATACAAGGGTTCATTCCTACCTCCTTCTACACAAATCCCTGTCACTCATACACAACCATATTCAAATATCCGCCACCCACCCCACACACAATATCCACACACAGGCAAAGCTCCATATAGAAATATAGTCACCATCACCAAGACTCAAATATCCTCCCTATATAGAATCTCACTATCCCATTGAAATCAGATCTTAGTTAATGTTCTCTTAACACTTGAATATAAAATTTTGCATTGTTATTTGGCATATAAAACCTGAAAGCAAGAAGGGGTGGACATTGAGATCATCCGGTCCAGCTCCCTATCTGCAAACCGAGATCCATATTATTTGAGACCTCTAACTAATTTCTACTCGATGATCCCTAAGGGTACTTTAAAGTCTCACTCAGTTGCCCATCTCCATATTTTTTTGGTCTTTTTAGGGCCACACCCATGGCATATGGAGGTTCCCAGTCTAGGGGTCTAATCTAAGCTGTAGCTGCCGGTGGGCACCACAGCCACAGCAACGCCAGATCCTTAAACCACTGAGCAAGGCCAGGGATCGAATCCACAACCTCATGGTTCCTAGTTGGATTTGTTTCTGCTGTGCTCCGATGGGAACTCCTCCATATTTTATTTTCTCTTGGTCAATCTACAAATATTTATTGAGCATCTACCATGTGCAAGCACTGTGCTAAGAAAGTTTGTGACTGGGAACCCAAATCTGGCTGTCAGTAAGAATCACCAGGGAACCTTTTTAAATTATAGATCCCTGGTCCCCACCCAAGACCTACTGAATCTGAATCCTTATAGTTCGGATCTGTTATGGGTGATATTATGTTCCCCCTCAAGATCCACATGTTGGAGTTCCTATTGTGGCTCAGTGGTTAACAAACCCGATTCGTATTCATGAGGATGCGGGTTTGATCCCTGGCCTTGCACAGTGGGTTAAGAATCTGGCATTGCTGTGAGCTGTGGTGTAGGTTGCAGATGTGCCTCGGACCCCAAGGTACTGTGACTACGGTATAGGCCGGCAGCTACAGCTCCGATTGGACCCCCTAGCCTGGGAACCTCCATATGCCATAGGTGTGGTTCTAAAAAAGACAAAAAGACAAAAAAAAAAAAATCCATATGTTGAAATCCCAACCCCTTATTTCTCAGAATGTGACTATATTGCAGATGAGACCTTTAAAGAGGTAATTCAGTTAAAACAAGGTCACTATGGTGAGTCCTAATCCAGTAGGACTGGTGTCCTTATTAAAGGAGGTCATTGGACATAGACACGTAGAGGGACAACCATGGAAGACACATGGAGAAGACAACCATCTACAAGGTAAGGAGAGAGGTCTCAGAAGACAACAACCCTAGCAACACCTTGATTTTAGAACTTTGGTTTCTAAAACTGTTTGAAAATAAAATTCTGTTGTTCTCTTCCACTTGCCAGCTGTGTAACCTTGGAAAATTAATTCCATCTCTCTGAGAGCTGTACAGCAAGGCTACCTCATGGGCTTGCTATGAGGACTAAATGGAAAATTGTTGTAAAGCCCTTAGCACAGTGCCTTGCATATAGTAAAGACTCATTGATGTTCGCTGTTGTTATTAATAGTATAAGGTGGTTGGTCCAGAACAGGAACGCTTAAAAAAATCAGGGGATAAATGAACTTCAGGGGAAAAAGGTCACATCTGTATTTTCGCCAATCTCTAACTGAAATGTAGATTTCCTTCCTAATATTATCAATGCAGAGAACACATCCCAGGAGTATTCGCGGTACCTGTGACTTTGACACCAGAAGACATCCCAGTTTCACATCACATTATTGTTTTTACAGTAATGTGTAAAAAACATTGTCTTTAAATATTTTTACTTTTACCATAACTCTGAAGTTACCATGGTTATCAGAGCTGCATCCAGATCTTGTTATGCACAATATTAATAACAAGCACCTACCTAACTGTATGACGATTTTCTGTTTTTACTATGTTGATAAGTCCATTTCAGTATAATTTATTTCCTTTTGTAATCCTACCTATTTTATTCTCTGTATCAAAAAACGCTGTTCCGAGAAGGGGTCCATAGGCTTTATTATATAAAGAGCTCCTCGGCATAAAAAAGGCTAAGATCCCCTGATCTAGAAGGTTTTAACCCTTACCTGCTAGAGCTGTCTACTACTCTGTGAACAACTGTGAAAAGTTTCAGGAAAGATAATCTTCTTTCACCAGGAGAGTTTAATAGGAGTTCATGTTGTGGCTCAGTGGTAAGAAATGGACTGGCATCCATGAGGACCTGGGTTTGATCCCTGGCCTTGCTTAGTGGATTAAGGATCTGGCATTGCTATGAGCTGTGGCGTAGGTCGCAGACACGGCTCAGATCTTGTGTTGTTGTGGCTGTGGTGTAGGCCAGCAGCTATAGCTTTGACCCCTAGCTTGGGAACCTCCACATGCCGCGGGTGTGGCCCTAAAAAAAAAGTCAAAGAAAGTGTAATAAAATTGAATGCTGATGGTAGGGAAATAGGCTTGCCTAAAAATAACTTGTATGCCTAACTTGAACCTAATTAGATTGTAAATGCTTAGAAGGCAGCTCCCTATTCTCTAGATATGCTATATAATCTCTCAGTGCCTTGGTTTCTTCATCCCTTAAATGGCGATGAAGACAGTATTTGAAAGGTTTGTCACGATAATTAAATTAGATAATGCCTTGTAAAGGACTTGGCACAGTGCCTGGCATATGGCAAATAATCAAAAATTCAGCTATTATAATATTAATTATTATACCAGATTTATCATTTTCCTTCCTGGCTCTCCATAGTACATATAAAAGTCTTTACATACATTGCTCAGGGCAGAAGACTTGAATAGACATTTTTTTCAAAGAGGATATGCAGATGGCCAATAGGCACATGAAAAGATGCTAAGCATCACTATTGTCAGGGAAATGAAAATCAAAACCACAATGAGAGATCACCTCACACCTGTCAGAATGGCTCTCATCAAAAAGAACAGAAATAACAGAGGTTGGCGAGAATGTGGAGACAAGGGAATCCTCCTATACTCTTGATGGGAATGTAAATTGGTACAGCTACGTTGGAAAATAGTAGAGATTTCTAAAAAAAAAAAACCCTAAAAACACATAACTACCACACGATTCAGCAATTCCACTCCTGGGTATGTATCCAAAGAAAGCAAAAACACTAATTCAAAAAGATACATGCACCCTAATGTTCATAGCAGCATTGCTTACAACAGCCAAGATCTGGAAGCAACCTAACTGTCCATCAACAGATGAATGGATAAAGATATGGTATGTATTTACAATGGAATACTACTCAGCCATAAAAAGAGTGAAACTTTGCCATTTGCAGCAACATGGATGGACTTGGGAGGGCATTATGCTAAGTGAAATGCATCAGACCAAGAATGACAAATACTCTATGATATCCCTTACTCGTAGAATTTAAAAAGTACAACAAACTAGTGAATATAACAAAAAAGAAGCAGACTCATAGACACAGAGAACAAACGAGGGGAGGAGGGGGAGGTACAAATTCTTGGGTGTAAGATAGGCTCAAGGATGTTATTGTACAACATAGAGGAATATAGCCAATATCCTGTGATAACTGCAAGTGGAAAGTAACCTTTTAAAATTGCATGAAAATTTTAAAAATTAAAAAAAAGATTGTGGTCTTCATATATATATATATATATATATATATGTAATAAATTAGTTTGTTATATGTATTAGTAAATCACTGTATTTTTTTGGAGTATATAATCTTCTTAAAACAGATGGTATGCTTTGTAAATGTTTGATAAAACCATCACTAAAAAAGTCACCTAATGGTTAAAGGCACAAGCTTTGAAATTGGAAAGTGGTGAGTTCAAATCCAAATGCTATTACTTACTTCTACTGTGACATGAGAGCTTGGTTAACTTTCCCAAACCCATCTCTTCAGTGGACGCATAGTGCCTACTTTATAGGATTGTCGTGAGGATTCAGTGAGATGATATGTGTAAAGTGCCCAGCATACTGCATGACCTCAATAAATGGTATTTATTCTTTTTCTTAATAATTGCTAAATGTGTAGCAAACTCGTGAAGTGGGAGGATTTCCTTAATGTTTCACACGAGATCCCCAGAGACCTGGTCCCAAATGCCTTTCCAAGCTTGACTCTCACTGTTCCCTCGCTCATATTTTTATTTTTTTTTTATTTTTTTGTCTTTTAGGGCCTCACTGGCGGCATATGGAGGTTCCCAGGCTAGGGGTCGAATCAGAGCTGTAGTTGCCGGCCTACGCCAGAGCCACAGCAACGCAGGATCTGAGCTGTGTCTGCGATCTACACCACAGCTCACGGCGACGCCGGATCCTTCGCTCACTGAGCGAGGCCAGGGATTGAACCTGCAACCTCATGGATGCTAGTCGGGTTCGTTAACCCCTGAGCCACGGCAGGAACTCCCCTCTCTCACATCTTATTCTCCAGTAACACTGACCTGCTTTGTAATCAATGCTTAGGCCCCAGCATACACACTGTTCTCACCTCCAGGCCTCTGTTCTTTCCTCTCTTCGAGGAGTAGATTGCTCTTCCCTCCTTCTGGAGCTGACCGCCCCTTCACACTCACCCAGCAGTGCTCCCCCACCCAAACACCCCCCTGGGCCTCCATCATCACTTCCTGTTTCTGTTGCTTTTGTCTGTTTACATATCTGTGTTGCCAAATAGACCATGAGTTCTTTGGGGGCTTGTGCTGATTTACCTCTGAATCTCCACTAACCCTTGCACTTGGCACAGGGCAAGTGGCGAGTGCCTGACTGTCGATGATTCCATCTGAGAAAGCGGTATCCCCCTTTTTCCCCTTTCTCCTCCACCCAGAAAGCCACCAGCTCTGTCTGGAAGTGGGGCCCCCCTCTACTCCCTGGGTTTATACAAGAACTTTGTGCTACTTGGAGTCTCTCCATCCAACACAATACATGGGAGCAAAGCTTCACAGAGAGGAGCCAAGGAGGCCCTGCCCAGTCCGCCTTCCTCGGGAGGTAGAAGTCAATACAAGCAGGACTTGTAAATGCAAACACACAACAGCTTTCTGAACTCCGTCTCTGAACTATCTAGATTGTCCCTCTCTAAGTTATATTTGCTCTTGATCGGCTTGGAGATAGTATGCAGAGCTGCACTGAATTATTAACAATGCTGCTTGTGAGCAAGGACTCCAACAAGGGAAAGGTGGAGGGAACAAAATCTGGAGTTTAAAGGTGCCACATGCCAAGAAGGAAATCCTTCCACCAGGGCTTCCTCCCAAGGTTATGCACAGAGATAAGAGGATTCGGGGCAAGTGTAGAAGCAAAAGGCCCCAGCAGTTCTCAAAACACAACTTAAATAAACATTTATGGAGCTAATATATTTTGTTATAATGTTTAACATAAAATAATTATAAACAAGAGGGAAAATCATCAACACTGTAATTAAAAAACAATTCAGCAGGCTATAAGTCTACACAATGCATATTAAATTTCATATTCTACTACCTCCTCTGGCTTTTACCCAAGAACATTAAAAAAAAAAAAAAAAGACAATGAAGAAGAAAAGGGGAAAATAACGCATCTAAGGGACCGGGGTTTAAGAGAACCAGCAGAATCTTCTGCAGTCGGTGAGAACACAGGGACCATACTCTCAGCTTTGCTGGTCTGGTCAGTGACCTTCCAACGCCTCTTTCACGTCTGATCTTGGTTTCCTGTCAGGGGCCAGGGATACAGCTTGTTTTTAGTTTTCCGGGGCCTACAGCAGAGAGTATACGGCCCTCTGTCCTTTTCGGGAAATGGCCGGGCCCCACGTAAGAGCCACAGAGCCTTGGAAACAAGAAATTGTTGGCTGCCCTTTGCTCCTAATCACGGAGGTGATGCTTGTGGAACACGGAGGGAGCGTGTGCCAAATCTAGGAAAGCCAGATCGGTAGGGACTCAGGCAGGTGGAGCTCCACTAGAAAGGGTGGCTCTGCCCTGACTGGGGTCCAGGCGCACTGCTTGGCCAAGGAGCCCTTTTGGTGTGGACCCTCTGCCTCCTCTTTCCTCCTACTCTCGGGACCAGTGCGGGGTCAATTCCACTAGGGGGCACCGAAGGCGTCTCTGCAAGATCTGACTCCGGCAGGAAACGTTCCACGTTTTGACCACAAGATGGCAGTATATACTGCTCTATTGCCAGCGCCCTGGGCGGGTGAAAGAAGCGAGCTGATGGGGGGGTGGGGAGTATTGGCTGCAACTGAAATCCGTCTGAGTTTTCAGTGAAAGCTGAACACCATGAATATTTTGAATTTTTTTCAGGAGGCAGTAATTACTGAATTCTACGCATTCAAAGTATTCTAAGTCTCCAAGTCCTGAGACATGCGGGAACCCTACCACTTATCAACCCCGCACATCCCCAGCTCTCACAAAGCTGGGGTTTGACCCACAGCAGCAACCTGCCGTGCTCTCCACAAACCTGCCCTTTCACCTCAGCTCCGCTTCAGACTCACCTTCTCCTCAGAGCCAAGAGCGTCAGGACATCCCCCCCAGTGCCCCAAAACATCCAATCACCCCACCTCTGGAAAGGGTAAGGACAGAGATCACCTAAGGCGGGTGGGGGATCAGAAAAGAGAGGGGAGCGCAAGTTTGGAAAGATGGGGGAAGCTGAGTGAAGTGGGGAGGAAGGGACAAAACTGAGGCGAAAGAGGGGTGCGTCAGCGAGAGGGGCAATCACATGCGGGAAAGGAAGGGGGAAGAAAGAAACCGAGGGGGGTAAGAGGACTTGGGGGTAGGGTGAACGAGGACATAGAGAAAAGGAGAAAAAAAATAATAAGACGGGGGCGAGAAAGAAAGGCAAGACCAGAAATGAGTCAAGAAAGAGGAGACAAGGAAAATAAATGAGAGGAAGAATGGAGAAGGGCAAAAAGAAGGAAGATGGGGGGAGCGGGGGGCGAAAATGGAGATAAGAGAGGGAGCGGGGGCGGGGGGCAGCGGGCGGCAGAAGCCTGCTAAGGGGCTGGCACTGCCGGAAGCCGGGACGTTGATGTCTCGGATGGGGTTCGGGGAAGAGAAGAGCGAGCAAAGGGGGCGGAAAGGGGGAGATGAGTGAAGGGAGGAGGCAGGGACAAAAACCGGGGAGCGGTTGAGCCGGCTTCTGTGACTTTCGTCTCAGGCCCGTCTGGGGACCTGCCGACGCGTGCCGGACGCCCTCAGGCTCCGGGCCGAGGCCGCCGCTCTCTCGGCACCCCACCCGCCCCCGACCCCGCTTCTCGAAGAAGGCGGCGTCTCTGCGGCAGAGGGCCCCGGCCGCGGCGGGACGAGGCAACTCGGCCCGCCCGCCGAGCTCGAACCCCCCGGTGGCGCGGCTCCCGGCTCCCGGCTCCCGGCTCCCGGGGAATCTCTGGCCGAGGATGCGCCCGCCGCGGCGCGAGAGCGGGGCTCCCGGGCGCGCGGGCGAGGGTGCGAGCGGCCGTGCGGGAGCGGAGGGCGGGGGGCGGGGCGGCGTGGGGGCAGGACCGCGCCGGCTCCGGGGCGCGCGCCGGGGAAGCGGCGGACCCGCGTGGTCCGCCGGCCCACCGGGGGTCATTTGCATGCTGTCACAAGCCCCGCGCCGACTCCCGGGCGCGCGGCTCGCTCGCTCGCTCGCTCAGTCAGTCGCGCTCGGCTCCTGCCACAGCTCCGCCGGCGCAGCCCCGGGGAGCCCGAGAGCGGGCGAGCCAGCGAACCGGCGGCGAGGGAGGGAGGGAGGGAGCCCGGGAGGGAGGGAGCGAGGGCGCGCCCCGGCTCTCCCTCTGCCCCGCCGCCCGCCCTTCCTGCTGCCACAGGTCCGCCCCGGGCCCCGCTCACACTTGGGAAACTTGGGACGGCGCAGGGGCCGCGTGTGGCACCTCAGGGGGGGCGGCCCCGGCCTCGGGAGGAGGAGGAGGGGGGAGAGGAGGAGGAAGAGGAGGAAGTGAGCCCGAAGGATCCGCTCAGAGCTGTTTGTCCAGCTGTTTCTATTCGCACCCCGAGCGGCCGGCGCAGCCAGAAGGGGGCCGAGCCGAGGGTGGCCGGCTTTCGGCGCTAATTGACAACTCTTCTCCTCACAGCTTGTCTTTCCCAGACACCCTGGAGTCCCCTCAGGCCGGCCCGGCGGGCGCGCACCTGCCGGCCGCCCCTGACCGCGCGGGCCAGGCGGCCCCTGAGGCGGAGAAGATGGCCCAGCCCAAGACCGACTGCCGCTCACCTGTCGGCCTCGACTGCTGCAACTGCTGCCTGGACCTGGCCCACCGGAGCGGGCTCCAGCGCGACAGCAGCGGGGACAACAACAACCCGGGCAGCCCCACCGTGAGCAACTTTCGGCAGCTGCAGGAGAAGCTGATTTTCGAGAACCTCAACACCGACAAGCTCAACAGCATAATGCGGCAGGATTCGCTAGAGCCCGTGCTGCGGGACCCCTGCTACCTGATCAACGAGGGCATCTGCAACCGCAACATCGACCAGACCATGCTCTCCATCCTGCTCTTCTTCCACAGGTGGGTGGCGGGGCACACGGCGTGGGGGGGGCGGCGGCGGCACACGGTCCCGGCTCGCACCGGCCTCTGCTGGATCCTCCGCTCGCACAAAAGGGGCCACCACGAAGTCCGGGGGGGGTGGGCTGGGGAGGTCAGGTTCACCCGGGCTGCGGTGGCCGACCCGACCCCGAGGCTGGCCACCTGGATTCCTGTGCCCCTGAGGGGAGGCCTGGCGGATGCTGTTTTTGAAAGGTGCCTGCAAGAAGCCCTCCTAGGGAGATGCTGGCGCCCAGAAGGTGGACAGAGCCCGAGACGGTTTGGGGGGAGCTGGCAGCACTTTCTCCCCCCAGTGCCCACATTTCTACAGCCACTTTGCAGATTCCGAGGTGGATGCCCTTGGGATCCCGAGTTCCCCCCTTCTCAAAAGCCTTTTTCTAAATATGCAAACTCGGATGGAAACTGCAAGGGTTTTTAAATTTCCTGAGTGGCCCCAACTGCCTCCGGTGAGGGCAAGCAGAATGTCCAGACAAATTAAGCTGCTGGTGGTGTGGGGCAGAGTGGGGAATAAGAAAAAATTAGAGACCTGTGAGAATTTCTCGAAACTCTAGGTGGTGGGACCCTCGCCTCCTCCATGGGTCCCAGCCTTCACTTTCGAGCCAGCGAGGGCTAAAAGCAGCCCCGAAGAGCATTCTAGGACCTGAGGGCGAATGAATCCGTGTGGGTTGCAGGCGTGGGTTGGAGTGCGGGTCAGACTTTCTAGAAATCGGGCTGAAGGACGAGGAAGGGAAGGGAGGGGAGAAACACAATGGGAAGACCCAATGCGTCTGCTGTCCTCCAGTCTGAGACACTCTGGTGAGGGCCGGTCTTACCAGACCCCGAGGGCAGGGGGAACAATGGAGGCAATTTTGAGGCAGGGGAGGCAACCTCGGGAAACCTAGTCTTGAGTTGGATGTTCTTAGAGCCACAGAGACGGCGCTGGTGTGTGTGTGTGTATATGTGTGTATTCGTGCCCGCGTGTGGGTGGGTTTTATTCTTTCTCAACATCTCAGGTTATGTAAGAGAAAGAGACACCCACTGTGGGAGATCTGGGTTGTAGGGCTCTACTTCCCTGTGTGAGCCTGAGTAAATCGCTTGACCTCTCTGGTCTCTAAAAGTTTCCTTCTGGGTCTGAGATTCCAGATCGTGGGCAGGTGATATGCTCAGACTAGGATAGAAGAAATTTTGAGCTCCCATAGAATATTTGAAGAATTGGATGGGTTTTCAGTGAGACACCAAGAGGACGTTTTAAAAGTTATCAAGCTAGGCAGGAGCTACCTTCCTCCAGGTTTACCTCCCCAGCCCCAGAGGTTCCAGGAAGGGGACAAGCAGGACTGCCCACTTTGTTAGCATTATCATAACAAGTAGTGTTTTCCAGCATTTTCCACGCCATCAAAGCCCTTTCTCAGCTATTATTTCACTTTAGGCATCAGTTTATCTCATTGTCTCCAAGAGACCAGGCCGTGAATGGAACAGGTTTCAAGGGAATCTTCATTTCTGGTAAAAGATGACTGCAAGTGTATTCAGACCACGGCCCGATGCAGCCCTGCCGATAGGGAAGCCCTTCCAGGCTCCTGAGAATCCCGCTGAGGCTTTTAGGCGACGGGGGAGGGGTGGCCGCCACACCTGGGAAGGGCGCCCAGAGCACCTGCCCTCTTTCAGCTGGGAAAGAAACTGCTCTGAAATGGCCCAATGGCGCATACGAGGGGACGCTTCCTCAGCTCTGGTTCCTGGGTTAGAGGCCTAGGAAGGTCGGACTTAGCCAACTGAGGCGTGAAGCTGAGGGCCCGAGATCAAAGTGTTCGTGTGTGTGTCACATCTTGCGAGGCTTTCCGGTGGTCTGGGTTTCTTAAATGGCAAGACCTTTGTCACCTCCTCCACGGACACCTGTCTGTGGAAGCTAGGTTCTTAGCAAAGCCTGGAAGTGCTACCAGGCTGGGTGAGGGGCTGAGGCCGCTGGTGGAGGGAGCAGGGCGCATCGTTGGGAAGTCGTCTCTGAGCACCCTGTCCTCCTGAGATCAGCGTCCCAAACAGCTAAGCAGCTAAGCAGCAGGCCCTCAGGCTTCAGTGAGGCCAGGGAGCGACAGGGCCCTGTGGTTCCGGCAGGACCAAGCATTGTCTCATTTGCGGTGACAACTGGGACCTTGGAGATCCGGGGATCCCGAATTTGTTTGCGGTTTTGCCTAGACGGACTTGCTCCCTAGCAAAGTAGGAGACCCTTTTTGGCTGGTCGTGGGGTGTCTCAAAATCTGAGCTGGGGAGTTCCCGTCGTGGCGCAGTGGTTAACGAATCCGACTAGCAACCATGAGGTTGCGGGTTCGGTCCCTGCCCTTGCTCAGGGGGTTAACGATCCGGCGTTGCCGTGAGCTGTGGTGTAGGTTGCAGACACGGCTCGGATCCTGCATTGCTGTGGCTCTGGCGTAGGCCAGTGGCTACAGCTCCGATTCGACCCCTAGCCTGGGAACCTCCATGTGCCACGGGAGCAGCCCAAAGAAATAGCAAAAACACACACACACACACAAAAAAAAATCTGAGCTGAACGGTCTTCCTCTGAGTGAAAATTTCCTCTTCTTACTTTATCGATTCCCTGATTTTCTATCTTCATCCCTCAACCGTCATGTCTCCTCCTGTTCCACTTAACGATTGGATCGTGCAAATGCCATCATTTTTACTTCGGTTCCATTTACCGATTTGATATTTCAAATTCTTGCCTGGGCGTCTTGTTTCTCTCACTTGTCTCCCTTCAAGGCCATCTCTTCTGGAAAAGCGCTTCTGCCCACCCCTGCTCCTGCAGCCCACTCCTCTGCTGCAAGGGCTCCTATATTCTTGCAAGGAAGGGCGGGGCACATTCTCGATCTCTATCTGGTTTGTCTGCTTTGACCTGTCCTTGGCTCCCAGCTTAGTTCTTGGTTTCCTTGGAGCGCAGGAGTGTAAGCAATTTGAGGGTAGGGCATGTTTTATACTCACTTGGCTTTCACTTGACTTCTAGTTATTCAGTCAGGACTCAATAAAGGTTTTTTGGCTAGATGGCGGCTTCTTTGTAGGTATGGTCCTATGTAAAGATTTTACAACTCTGGAGTTCCCCTTGTGGCGCAGCAGAAACGAATCCGACTAGGAACCATGAGGTTGCAAGTTCGATCCCTGGCCTTGCTCAGAGGGTTAAGGATCCGGCATTGCCGTGAGCTGTGGTGTAGGTTGCAGACACGGCTCGGATCCCGCGTTGCTGTGGCTCTGGCGTAGGCCGGTGGCTACAGCTCCAATTCGACCCCTGGCCTGGGAACAACAACCCAACAAAATGCACACTGTTATCACCATTTTTCATTTTTTTAATGAAGGAAATTGAGGGTGGACAAAATTAAAGAACTTGCCTGATGCTTTACAGTGAAGGGCAGAGCCAAGACTCCACCTAAGAGTCAGTCAGACACTAAAGCAAAGAATGGTTGAGCAGCGGTAAATATTAGCCCAGAAGCTAACCAAATGGTTAAAATGTCCTTATTCGGTCAGGTGACCAAGCAGCCCATTCGAGGACATAGGACTTTCAATATTCAAACTGGGACAGTCCCAGAGAACCTGGGATGGTTGGTCACTCTCTCAGAGGCAGAATATGCCAGGCAAATAGTTAACATTTCCAATTGAAACAGAGCCTATTACAAAACTTGGAAAGCTGAAATTCGAGGAGCCTTAATTCTCTGATCAGTAAGGTGTAGCAAGCTGGAGTGGGAGCTTTTGCCACATTCTGTTTTTGTTGTTGTTGTACCTTCAAATTTATTGCTAAGATTTTATCCCAGACTACGTGGTCAGCTCTATTCTGCTTTCGGCCCCGAGCACACCGGCCCGGTGTGATCTCAGCTCCTCTGAATCTGCGTTCCCTTCCAGCTCCGAAAGCCTTGGGAGTCCACCTTTACGTTTCTGAGCTGACGACAATGGTTCCCCACATTTAGATGCTTAGGAAATGGTAATAGCAATGATTTCCAATTATTCGGTCTGTGTTAATTCACTTAATGTTCCCTATTGATGTGATCTATAGTAGTAAGGGGAAAGATAGATTCAGAAATCAGGCTTCGGAGTTCCCGTGTGGCTCAGTGGTTAACGAATCCAACTAGGGACCATGAGGTTGCGGGTTTGATCCCTGGCCTCACTCAGTGGGTTAAGGATCCGGCGTTGCCGTGAGCTGTGGTGTAGGTCGCAGACACGGCTCGGATCCTGCATTGCTGTGGCTCTGGCGTAGGCCAGTGGCTACAGCTCTGATTCGACCCCTAGCCTGGGAACCTCCATATGCCACGGAAGTGGCCCTAGAAAAGGCAAAAGAAGACAAAAAAGGAAGAAAGAAAGAAAGAAAGAAAGAAAGAAAGAAAGAAAGAAAGAAAGAAAGAAAGAAAGAAAGAAAAATTTGCATTAAAATTATTTGCGCTTCTCTGAGTCTTCTGACTAATGATTTCATAAATGTATATTCCTGAACCTGATTTCTGAGGACATAACCACCTACATGGTGTGACTTGAGGGACAAAGCTCTCCCACCCTGCCTGCTGTAGTGCCTCAATTCATACTCAAGATCAGTTCTCTGTCCTTGTCCCATCTAAAATTCCTAGCCCATCGCACAGGGGTATGTGGGCCACACCGTGAGAAATCTTGAATTAGAGATTGCAACCTTTTGTCAACTAATTTGCCATTTGCTTTTGAGGATGGAGTTCTTTGCTGTAGAGAGGTTTTGGGTTTCTGGGTGGCTAAGTCTGTCATTCTTTGCCTTTGTGATTTTTGCTTTTGGTATCAAGCTTTCAAAGTCCTTGGCTAGCCCGAGGTAATTTAAAATAACTACCTCCTGAGTGCCTGGTGGTCTGACAACGAATAGGCCCTCTTGGCTTAAGGCGCATGCTCTGTTGAAAACACAAATGCATTTGCAAACTTCACGTTCATGGTTTGCATACATCATGGGAACCTTGATATGTAAGAAATTATCTTGGTGCTGAGGCATAGATGTGAATCCACGTGCTAAGAGGCTTTAGGCGGTGAGTGCTCCTATTGCTCTACCAGCACCTATTACATATATTACATATATAATGTGTATTTTCTATATGCATATAAAATATATTAGATATTAGATATATACATGTATAGCAGCAAAATGTATGTAACGCAAAATTTGACATTTTAACCGTTTTAAGGGTACAATTCAGTGGCATTAGGGATCTTCACAGGGTTGTGCAGTCATCACCATTATCCATTTCCAGAGCTTTGAAATCATCCCAACCAGAAACTCAGTACCTATTAAATAATAACTTCCTATTCTCCCCTTCCCCCAGCCCCTTGGTAACCTCTATTCCACATTCTGTCTCTATGAATTCACCTATTCTGGATTATTTCCTGTGAGTGGAATCTTGCAATATGTGGCCTTTTGTGCCTGACTTCATTCACTTAGCATCTTGTTTCCAAGGGCCATCCATGTATCAGTACTTCATTCCTTTCTATGCCTGAGTAATGTTCCACAGGATGAATATACCGCATTTTGTTTAACCCATTCATCTGCCCATGGACCCTGGGGTTGTTTCTACCTGTTTGTTCTGGGAAAGAACGCTGTTACGGACATTGGTGTACAGGTATCTCTTTGAGTTCATTCTTTTGGGTCTCTACCTAGGAATGGCGTTGCCCGGCACCTACTTTTCAACCCAGTTTTGTGGTCCTCTACTCATAGTCAATCCATACAAGCGTAGTAATGCCCATGAAATGGGCGAACGTCTGTTTCTTTGGGGAAAATGCCCCTCCCCAAGTCTCCTGCTTGTTCGAGTGATTACAATGAAAAGAAAGCTACGACGTTTAACCAAATGACAGAAATAGAAGCTTTACGGGGGAAATGATATGCTTTCGGGATGCTCCGGAATTAGGGACTGGCAGAAGTTTGAGTGTCTTTTTCATGAATGGCCAGGGTCTACCCGAGTTTCCCACTCAGCGTTTCCTCTTTACATGCGACGGCTTTACTCGTCATGGACCACTTTGTGTGTATTGGTTTATCGGAGCTTCCTTCGGGGTGACAGCTCACTGGGAGTAGGGTTCTATGGGAATGGAACATGGAAAAACCAAGTTTGGAGAAAAGAAGCAGAGAGACGGGGCCGGAGTCCTTGAAAGGCTCGCTGCAGGGCTCTGGGCAGCCTGAGAGCTCCAGAGGTCTGGATGGGAGGTTCAGGCTCTTCGAGAAAGGTGGCGAGAACTGAACATGTATTTCACCTCCTCCTTTTCCTCCTCCAGTTTGCCAGGAATGGACCCATGGGAGCCCACACCTCAGAAAATACCTCTTTCCAGGGTGACCTTACTTTCCCTCCCTGCCTGAGGAGAAGGTTAACAATGCTGCTTATATGTGCACTTCCAGATAAACTGACCAGCTCTCAATTCCAGGTAGAGCATTGGATCCTTTCCATAACAGGTCCTGAAGGCCAGGAAGTCTGGGTAAATGGAGATGGATGTGTCTGGCCAAGGCCACCAAGGTCTCTGGGTCCCCTGAGTGAGGGAGCCCAGCAGAGCGCTTGGGAGTGGCTGAGAGGAAGAGGGTTGACTGCACGTGGTGGCCATGGTGCTGTGTTTGCTCATCACGATTCTGCTCCTACCTGAACTTTCTCCTCTTATGTAAGGCATCTCTCAAGATAACTACACAGCCACAATCGGCCATAGCTGGCTGGGTTTACATAACAAATTGGTTGGCGTCATGCAATGGCCTCTGGAAAAGCCAACGTGCTGAGTGGGCCTGAGGCTTGGGCTCACTTGGTGGGGCACTCTGTGTGCTCAGTGCACTCAAGGGAGAGCATTCCTTGACCACAGGGGTCAAAAAAAGACGAAATTTCCCTTTTAGATGAAGAGGGCAATAATGGCCTGGACGTGTTGTGCTGTCCCAATGCCTGCAATAATGGGACAAGGGTTAGGGCTTTGCTGTGGGGCCCCAGCTTTGGCAGAGCAGGCCCTCCTTTGAACCCTGTGGGCTAATGGGATCTCCGGGAGGGCCAGAAGGCTAGATCCCAGCCTCGAATGATGAGGAGTCAGGGCAGGGAAAGGGATCACGGAAGCCACCGTGTACCACGCCAAAATCCAGTTTAGCTAAGGAGTCAGAGTTGGGGATAAGACGAGGTCTGTGAGAATAGAGAACGAGCTTTTTTCGGATGCTAATCCAGGCAGGAGGGGCAAGGCCAAGTCCCTGGTACCTTCTAGCTGGAAAGCCCTGCCCCAAAGGAGCGACTGCTCTTCTGGAACCAGTTTAAGGGGTGCGAGATCCCAGCCAGCACAGAGACTGATTGGGAAGCTTCCCATTGTGCAGACACTGGCCCAAAGGGAAACAAGAGCCAGAAGCACGCCTGGTCAGCGAGGCCTCAGGCACGCTATCAGCCTTCCTCCCCTGGGAGCCACTTTCCTCAAATAGACCGAGCCTGAAATCAGGCCCCTGCCTGTGGACCAAGCCCCACAGGGACCTTCCCCATCCTTCCTCGAAGGAAGAATTTACTCACGAAACAACCCTGGGTATGCAACCTACTTCCTCTTGTCTCCTTTTCAGGGGAGATGGAGAGCAGCTGCTCACAGCTTAGGGGTCTGGCCAGGAGTCCGGCTCCGAGCTTTCTAGGCTGGTGATTGGCTCCAGCTATCCCTGAGGAAGAAAGGGGTGAGAAGTGAGAGGAAGGGAAGCAGTTCCAACGGCTCCTTCCTGGCTTACACACCCCCCACACACACACACACACACCTCCCTTTCAGCCTCACTCCCAGACTAGGCTGGGCCTGGGCCAGCCTGAGGTCCCTGACTCATATCTCGCGTAGTGCCTTATGTAACAGAGCCAGGTTACTGAGGCATCAAACCTCTGCTTGCTCAGTGGCAGGCTTCCCCGGGGCCAGGCATTCAGAAGCCCGCTGGGGGTCTAAGTAGAGCTCGCCACACTTCCAAAGGACAAGGCCACTCTCCCTAGTGTCAGGCCAGCAGGCTGCTCAGAGGTAAGTGCCAGGCTGTGAAGGCGATTCCCCCCAGAACTCCCACGCTCGGCAGCAAATGTAAGCAGGCAGGTGTGCTGCTATGGGCTTAGTGTGGTTGGGGGTATTTTTTGAGGGGTAGGGGTGGGGCTCCTGCCATCACCTGATTGTACAGTGCTAAAGAGACAGCCTGGGGCATCTGGAAGGGTCCCAGAAAAGGTGTCAGAAGTTCTTCTCACTTTTGTATCTGCTTGTTGGTTCAGGTACTGTTCTGGAGACCTTATAGAAAAGGTTGCCAGATGCTGGAGGAGCTCTTTTTGTTTGTTGGTTGGTTGGTTGGTTGTTTTTGCTTTTTAGGGCCTCATCCGTTTCTGCTGCACCACAAGGGAAACTCCAGGAGGAGCTTTTTAAAAGAAGGCCTAGGAGTTTCCATCGTGGCTCAGTGGTTAACGAATCCGACTGGGAACCATGAAGTTGCCAGTTCAATCCCTGGCCCGCTCAGTGGGTCAAGGATCCAGCATTGCCATGAGCTGTGGTGTAGGTTGCAGACATGGATCAGATCCCGCGTTGCCGTGGCTCTGACATAGCTACAGCTCTGATTCGACCCCTAACCTGGGAACCTCCATATGCCGCAAGTGTGGCCCTAAAAAGATAAATAAATAAATAAATAAATAAATAAATAGAAGAAGGCCTAAAAGAGCCAATTCCCAATCCATTCTCCATGTAGTCTCAAAGTTCCCAGGCTGGCTTGCATTCACAGTGATACTTAGCTCTCCGCCTGGCCTGTTGAGAAAATTGCATTACTGGCTTGGTGCAGCTGAGCCCCCAGTGAAGTGGGGCTTGCCGAATTCCACGACATATTTCTCTAAGAAGCTCATTCGACTCTCTACAACACAGGAGAGTCTCATCCATCTAACAGCCCGTTGGCTCAAACGTTGTGACTAAACCCACCCAGGTCCTCTTCTTCTCTTTCCTTGTCTTTGCCCAGCCTTTCCCACTGTGTCACCAGCGGGTAAACGGCTCACAGGCTGAGGGTAGTTGAAGACACTGCCCTCCTGTCTGAGAAAAAGAGGAAGACACAGGGAGATAAAGTCAAAAAGGCGGCCTGGGAATTACCAGCCGACATGATTTGTATCTGAAGCTCAGTCTCACGGATCCTCAGACAAGCTCAAGACCTCTATCTTGGCGCTCCAGAGAGCTGGGCACCCCAACTTCTCTGAATCTCTGCCAGAACCCAGTGAAAACGGGGGGCGGGGGCTGAGGTGGAGGTGCAGAATTTTCCTTTCTTGAGATCCCCTCTGGGGCCTCCAGCCTCTCACTTCTCCCTATTCCTCAATCCTTTCGGTTCATAGCCAATCGCAGGTAAAAACAAAACAAAGCAACCAGAAACAACAAGGAATAAGAAGAACCCTGCTCAGTTTTAAGGCAATATACTCTGCCTCGCCAGGCACGCAGGGAGATGAATGACAGCAGTACCTCGTTCGGCCTTGTACTGAGTGACCAAGCCCTCCAGTTAATCAATGCATCATTTATCGACCACAGGCCTGCTATTTATCCAGTGCCTCCTGCGGATTTATTGACCGTCTCCCTCACTAAGCACCGTAGAGGACAGGAGAGGCGGCAGAGTCGAGGGCCCGAGCTGGGGGTGGTGGTGGTGGGGGCAGCCGAGAATGATGCAGCTGCACCCCAAGGCCGGCGGGGAATAAAGCACTTCCATCTGAGCAACAGCAGGTCGTGTTAGGCCTTCTGCTTCTTAACGGAGAGGCCTCAAGCTTGCTGCTCCCTGGATCTGCGAGTCCGGAGCTTAGGCGGTGCCAAAGCCAACTAGGAAGGGAGAGTCTCTTTATGGCGGCGGCTTCCAGCAGGGCCTCAAAGAATGGGTTGGCTCTGGCTGGTGGGAAGCGGCTGTGGGGGCTCTCTTGTTGGGAGCGGGGAGGGGAACCTTGCCAGTCCAGTGGGACTCAAGGGTCAGAAGGAGCTGGCCTGGGGTGGGGACAGGGAGAACGTTTCCTCTTCTTCCTGGGCTGGAACCCAGAGTCAGCCAGCTTCAGGAATGAGAGGCTTCCCCTGGCCCTTCTCTTATGGCCCTTCTGTGACTCAGGGCGAGCTGGCCCCTAGTAGCCTCCCCTCGGAGACTTAGCCAGTCTTGAGAAGGCAAGGGGGCCTTTGGGGCCCGGGAGCAGGAAGGCACCTTTCCTCAATGCTTGCGGAAAGTTCATTGGAGTCAGGAGGGTTGAGCTTGAAGTGCAGCTGAGCGTTGCCACCGGAGGAGCCGTTGGGTGCAGCTTCACATCTGTGCACCTCTGGCCTCAGTCTCCACCAGGCCCCATCCCGGGGGTAAGAGAACCACGGGTGTGTCGAGGTGCTGTCCTGAGACTATATATATGTACCATTCGCCCAAATCTCCCTGGAAAAAAAGTTGCTGGTGGCCCCACGGGGTGTTTGTTCATCTTAGCCTTGTGTGTCCCTTGGTCACACCCTTCTTTCCCAGATGCTCTATAAATGAAGGCCTGGGGGTCGGGCTGAGGAAGGAGGGAAGCCTCAAGCTGACCGGAAAGGAGAGGGAGCAGAAGTCATAAAAGGGACCAGCCTCAGGGCACCTGGGGAAGGAGGATGCTGCTTATGTCCATAAGCACGATGCTTTCTGGGCCCTTCTCCCCCAGCTAGTGTCCTGGGCATCCGTGCCCACCAGTGCTCTGGCGAATTCACATTTCAGTTCGGGAACAGATTCAGTCAACCACAAAAATTGCTGTATGCCTTCCATGTACCAGGCTCGCTGCTAGGCACCGAGATAGAATGGGAAACTCACAAAAGGCATGGTCACAGCCATCATGCAATAGTCAGTCGAGTGGGGGAGATGGACATTAACCAAATCGTCACACTAATGAATGTATAATTAGAAAAGAAGTGCCAAGAGGGAAAAGGAATAAACTTCTGTCAGAGCGTCTAACAAAGGATAAGACAAGGCTTCCTGCGGAAGTGATATTCAGCTAAAGGAATGAATCTCTATTGCTGAAATTCTGATCATCAGATGAGATGATTTCTCCCGGCCAAAGGAGAAAGGTTTAGACAGGGGGCTGTCTCAGGAGCCCCTGAAGTCATACCATTAGGTAGCTGCTCACACTCTTGGAAATATTTCCAGGCCGTGAGCGGCCAGTAGGTCCAGAAGGGGAGGTCTGGCAACATTCTGACAAGAGGAAGAGATGAATTTGAAGCCCACGGGGCAGCTAGTACTTAATGTCACTCTTCGCTAAAAATAGTCCATGACAGTATGGAAATGCGTAAAGGCTGGCCCTGGGGACTGGTGATAAAGTGGCTATAGCCTATGGGGAGGAAAATTTGTTTTTGTAAATTATTTACTGTAAAGAAAAAAAAAGAAAGGGGAGGGTCGTCTGGGTTTTCTTTGCCCTTTGCAGGCCTCCTTCTGAGTTATGAATGCTTCTCATTGTACAGAGGCACTGGGGCACAGAGCTTCAGGCTGCACTCCTTTCTGGGGCCCGGGGTGTAAATTTTCTGGGCTGCAAATGTCAGATAATTTGTCCAGGCTGAAAAACAGCCTGAAAGCAGAAGGGAAGAGAGGCCTGTTTGGCCAGCAGGAGGTAAGCCTGGGACTTTAGGGAGCTGTGGGGCCAGGCTAAAGGAACTAAGATGATTGATCAGAGAGGCGTGTTAAGGGTGGGCCAGCGGCTGGTTGAGAGAAAGAAGAGAGGTTGCTCTTCAAATACAAGAAAAGTCACAACTCAGAGATGGTGACTAGCTGTTTCCAAACCACGCTAGGAACAGAACAAGAGGAAATAGGCCTCTACTGTAGCATGAAGAATTGCGATTAGATAGCAGAAAGAACTTCCTGACGACAAGCATTCAGAGAACTAGACGAAATTACCAAAGGATGTTCTATTACAAGTAGGGGGAAGGGGGTGACAGTAGCAATAAAGCACTAGATAAAAGCGTGAGAGGACTGGTTCTAAGGACCATGGACAGAAGGGGACAGACAGGTGAGGAGAGCAAAGGAGTCAGAGGCAGGTGCTTATAAGGAAAAGGAAAGTGCCTGTGTGAGAGAGGCAAGTGTTTTTAGGAAAAGGCTTTCGTAATAGAAATGCGTATGAAATTTCCACTGGAGGTCAGTCAATAGATCAAGGAGCTGTTTTAGGTCCCCTCTGCATCCTTCAGCCTTCTTATCTCCTGCTCAAGTTGGCTTCCCTGGAACACCCTTCCTCCAGTCTTAACAATTCTGGGGAGTACCTCAGTGCCAGGGGCACTGGAATACGACCACCCACCCCAGAGCCTGGGGAGGAGGACGATTTCTCCTTCCACACACACAATGAAAATCAGACACGGAGGATACCGTGGCAGCCAACAAGCCAGGCGGGATCCCCGCGGCAGGAAATTTACAATCTAGGGGTGGAGACAGACATCAAATAATAATTACACAAATAACCGTATCATTACAATTGATCATAATGAAGGCAAGGTGCAGGGAGCCATGAGAACACAGGCTAAGGGGCCTTCCCCCAGAATTAGAAACTCCATAAAAAGTGAAGTCCCCTGGTTAAAACCTTGGACACTGCCTAGGCCCCTCTGTGAGGGATTGATTCTTGCCCCAAATCAGTCACGAGTTAAAATGAACCCAGTCAGTGCTAATACCCTACGATACGGATTTGGAAGTTCCTCTGGCTCACCAGGGCCCTCAGATGGGAGCAAACCCCCAAGGAAATTTTCCCATTGCCGAGACCAAGCAGTCATGGTTTAGGCAGAGTGATTCTCTAAGGGCCGGAATGGCCTGTCCACTGAAAAATCAGTATAGGAGGACTTTGGAGAGCTCATCCCCTGCGGATGAACAGGGTGAAGGTCAGGGAAGAGAGTAAAGAACCAACGTGCTGAAAATGATATTCATATGTGCCCCCCCACCCCCCCACCTGGAGCGCCAATGACCATGTCTCCGAAATGCTGTGTCTTCAGTCTCTTATTCAAATGTGGGAGGCTTTGCGAATCTATTCTAGTATTAGCTGCCAGGTGTGCCCAAGGTTGTGGAGTCCTGGGGAGCCCGGATGCTAGAGAGGCAGGACCCCACTCTGCTTTTCCGGGCTCCTCTCCCAGGGGAGTGGGAGGTGCCGGCCCTCACAGGGAGAGCTGGGGCGGGCTTCTGCAGCATCCCACGCAGGAGCAGAGACGGCCATTCAGTCTTTGTGCTGTGCTCCTGAAGCATCTGAGAGGACTGCCACCGAGAGACTCTGTGACCTTGACAAGGGGACATCTCTGGGCGTCAGTCTCCTCATCTAGAGAATGGTGGGGGCGTGGTTGGGAGGTGTCGAGAGGATGCTCCCAGGAAGCACTCAGAAAAGGGAAGCCTTCGTTATCACGGGACACGTCCCACGGAGAACCAGAACCGGAAGAAAACCCTTGAGGTCTTGCCACACCTTCCTCTCTCGCCAGTCTCCTCACCCTCCCTCCCTTTGCTCTGTCAATCACACACCCCGTCCTGCCCAACGCCAGCTAACACCTGCGGCCCAGCCTGTCAAGCTTTGTCCCTGTCAAGGCTTGCTCTCTGAACCTTCTTCGTTCACACTCAGGTATACATGACTGAGACGTCTTCTGGTTTTCCTCCTGCTGGGGGGCAGGGGGACGAGCTGCGGGGACCTCTGACATTTTTACCACAGATCCAAACCTACAGAAGCACAAGGGCAACCTACTGGCTTTGCTGGCAAATGAAGAAGGATTTCAGAGGGCATTGGAGCTGGGGATTGCCTCTTCCAGACCCGGAGCGTCTCCCCACCCAGGGTTGGTGGCTGGCACCTTTGGCCTCCACGTGCATCTTAGCTGGAGATACAGAGGCTCAGGACGGGTAGGGTTTCCGCAGCCATTCGGTCTGACCCGCACCCCATACAGATGAGGAAACTGAGGCGCCGGGGTGGGTGGGTACCTCCCCCAAACCGAACAGCCAATTAGCGACCAGCCGAAAAGAGAAACTGTGTCTCCTGATTCTCCCATCCAATGGCCTTATGACTTCTCCTCTCTAGATGGCTGTGCACATCCCATCCCAGTAGGTACACAACATCCCCATGCCAGGAGACCAGCTTTGGGTCCTCCTGATGCCAAAAACGGTGTTTTTTTATTTGATTTTATTTAATGGAATTGACCAGTGGTTTGGGTGTTATGGAGTCCCAGCCCTGGAATCCTGCTTCTGCTTGGGCTGGGGCTGCATGCCACAGCCACAGTCATGCAAGGGGGACAGAAAGGCCTGCTGTTCGGGTTGGAAAAGAAATCAGTTGCTGAAACATTGGTCTTTTTGAAAGTTCCAACCACAGGGGCTGGCTGGCAGAGCCGCCGTCTGGGCTCCCCCAGAGGATCCGGCCCTCCCCTCCAGTCTGAGAGTTAGTTTAGGAAGCTGGCCCGGCCTCGGCAGAAGATCCGGAGGGCAACGCTTGCCCCAGGAGCTCCAGCCTTCCCTCAGAGCCTGGGAGCCCCCGAAGGCGCTCAGGGCCGGGAACTTCCTCCCGCCTCCACAGCTGAGCCAGCCCAGGCTGGCCCCGAGGCTCCCTGAGCACTTTTTCTTCTGAGCCTGGGAAAGAGTTTCCAGTTGCTCCCGCCCTAGCCCGGCAGCTACAGAGAGAGAGAGAGAGAGAGAGAGAGAGAGCGCGAGCGCTAGAGAGCTAGAGGGAGGTAGAGAGAGAGAGAGAGAGGAGCCAACCCCAGCCAGGCAATCAAAGTTTCCCTGGGCAGCAGTGAGATGAAGGGGGAAAGGCTGGAGGAGCCCCAGCTCGGGGAGGACCCTGAACTCATGGAGGAGGCACAGTTCCTGGAGGAGCTGCAGCTCGAGGTGGTGGAAAGTGGGTCGGATTTGGATCCAGAAGATCTGGGTTCGAGTCCTGACTTTGCCACCAATCTGATGCTTGAGCTTGAGTAAGTAACTCCCTGCCCTTCTGCGGGCTGTTTTCCCTACTTACACAACGGGGGAGGGAGAGACATGATGGTTGCTACGGTCCCTTCCAATTGAGATAGTCTGGAAGGCTAGACCTCTCACATCTTGATGGGATGCTCGGGCACTTGGACATGTCGCTGAACCCCCGACTTTTAGATTGCTTCAGGGTTTACATGAGCAAGAAAAGAGAAGGAGAAGGTGGCAAATGTATAAAGTGTCATGATCCCAAGAGAGGGTCGAGGCTGAACAGAACAGTAGGGGCAATTTTGCAAACTCAAGGATGCTCAGCTGGGAATGAGTTAGTAAGGAGAACCAGGGCGTTTGGGGGGGTGTGCTAACGAGTCCTCCACCAAATGTCTCCCCGTGGCCCTTTCAGCCCCAAAGCTCAAGCCCTCGACCTAGAATGAGTTCTTCATGTGTATCTTTGCGGAAACTCTCATTTGAATCAGGGGGATTTTCAGGTCTTGGATGTTCACATCCAGATCTAAACGATTGCCTGAGAAGAAAGACTAGACTGACCCCCTGTCTTAGAAACCTGGTTTCTTGGTAAACCCCCACTTTCACCAGACCCACCGCTGCATGACTGAATGAAGGGCTCTTTGAGAATTTGACGGCCGCTATATATAGCTGCACTCCCCCCACTAATCCACAGATGAGCTACCAGCAGTCAACCTGCTTGGTGAGTGTTGGTGTTTGGTACATTTCACTGCATTCAGATTCCTTCGAAGTCGGTCGTTTCTCCCTGGGTGTATAATGGTGAGGGGTCCGTAGCCACAGTAGGTGACATTTCACGAACCAGAGAGCTCCTTGCTGGGCCAGGCATGAGAGCGTGGGGATCCCCACCGGCAGATCATCCCCAGTGTCCTCTGCCAATTGTGTGCCATCAGCCTCTCCACTGCTGGGGAAACTGCAGGGGGGAGAGCATGTAGAAAAGGAACCGCCCCCTACCTGTACAGAACCCGCCCACTGCCCTGGCGCCCTGACCCTCAGCCACACACTCGGCTTCCTCGCTGCTAGCCCCCCTTTTCCTTGGTTCAGTTCGTTCAACAAGCATTCCTTGCCACTCAGTTAATCGGCCATAGGTTCCTATGGTTGCAGGAGACGTTGTAGTGCTGCACTATCATAGACCCCTGTGGTCCTCCTTGGTGCCTTAGGGCCTGTCGAAAGGAGAAAAAAGGGAGAAAGGGAGGAGAGAGGTGGGGGGAGGTAAGGAGAGGCCAGGGAGGAGGTGAATTTGAGGGAAAAAGGGGGCAGGGGAGAGTTTAGAGGAGGATAGAAGGAAAGAGGGGAGGTTGATTCACACACAAAGTCACCAGTGAGAATCTGCATGTGTCTTTTAAAAGTCAGCCGGGTCTGAGTCCTCACCTGGCTTATTTTTCCTCACCAGGCATCCCCCGGCGGGTGGTAGAAGTTAGGGGGCTCCTGGAGCCTGGGGAGTTGAGTGGGTGGAGCTCTGCCTCAGCCCCGCCCCCCTCAGAGCAGTTCTGCCCCTCTGAGGACCCTGTATCCAGAGACCCCGAAAGCATCCACGTTAGATTTGGGGAGGGCAGGGAAAGGGGATGGTTATCTGTTTAACACAACAACAACAACAACAAAAGAGTGGTAAACCACCCTAGGGCCTTAGTTCTCCAGCAGAAACAGGATTCTCCTGTAAAGCATTGCCAGGGGGTGGACACCACTGTTTCAGCTTGAAGGCATCTGCCCACAGGCCGGCTCCCTCACTCATCAGCCCCGATTGTTAGACAGTCCTTGTATTTCGCTGCTATTGGCTCAATCTTTCTCCCTGCTGAATGCTCTGGCCCCTCCTGTCTTGTCCTTGCTGCAGGCCTCTTTGTCTCCTCACCCCCCAGGGAGCTGGCTGAGAGGGTGGCAGCCGGTGGCAGCGGGGGGGGGGGGGGGGGAAGAAGGGGGGGGCGTTGCTGGCATCCCAGGAAAGCCGGTGTTCCCAGCTAGGGGCATCACGTGCTCTGAGAGCTTCCCAGCCAGAGGTTGCTGGGGCCCGCGTGAGGGCCGGGCTGGACAGGCAGGCTACTGATGTGGGCTTGGGGCACTCCAGTTGAAGCAGCCCCTAGGGCCAAGGCTGAGGAAGTCCACTCCACCAAGGGCACTGTCTGAGTTAAGTGAGGTCTAGTGAGGAATTCTCAGCAGGGGAAATAGCTCGAGGGAAGGAGCACTTGACTGAGAAGAAGGGCCCTGTGTTCGGTGGCAAACTCCGGCAGTGGCAGAGGCTGGCACCTGAAAGGAGGAAAATCCTAAGGGCCAGGGCTCTAGCTCCCACCCCGAGAGGAAAGCGTGAGGGAGGCGGGCTCAGGGTGGCATCCCGGCCATTCGGCCGTCTAAAGCCCTGCTGGCTTTACGTTGTAGGAGGAAATAAAGCCGTGCTTGTTGGCTGTGGGGACCATCTGCGTGCACTATACAGAGAGCACTGCTCCCCCAAGTGTGGTAAACATACGCTGGTGGTGTGCAAGATGATTTTAGGTGGTATGTGGACCAACTTTGTTTTTCCATTCTTATAGCTATTTTATTTATTTCACATGTTGGGGGTGGGGGGAGTGTGTCTAACACGCAGACTGTATGCTTTCAAAAATATTTCTGAGGTAGGAGTTCCCATCGTGGCGCAGTGGAAACGAATCCAACTAGGAACCATGAAGTTGAGGGTTCGCTCCCTGGCCCCGCTCAGTGGGTTAAGGATCCAGTGTTGCCGTGAGCTGTGGTGTACGTCACAGACACAGCTCGGGTCTGGCATGGCTGTGGCTGTGGCTGTGGTGTCGGCCGGCAGCTGTTGCTCCGATTCGACCCCTAGCCTGGGAACCTCCATATGCTGTGGGTATGGCCCTAAATAGTAAAAAAAGAAAAAAAAAAATCTGAGGTGGAGGCGTTTTTAAAAAGTGAACCTGCTTTATTTTAGAGAAACTATTAAATAACAATTCTGCTGGTGCTCAAATCTGGCTCAAAGCTTGAGAGTGGTAGGCAAATCATTGGAGATGGAGCCTTCCCTCCCACGCTGTGTTAGCAGAGGTGGGTTACAGGGCCATACAGTATGATCTGAGATGGTCTTGTCCACGTACACCTAGCTCGAAGGCCCCGTCTGACAGCCTGATTCCAAGGGAAAGAACACCCTGCTATTTTTATATCCCCGGTGTCCTGCTCTGCCCTGGGACACTCAACACCCTAGATCAGTGGCAGGCCTTTCCCTGGCTCCAAGGCAGTCTCTCTGCCACGCTCCCGCACAGAGCCACTGGGAAGGTGATGCGGCTGTCCCCAACAGCTTCCACTGACTCCTTCTCAGCATTGTTCCCCAGCCTAAGGAGTATTTCCGGGAAGCAGGTCAAAGAGGCTCCAGTCTTGCTCTGAATGCACAAAGCCCACAGTTAGGACAGGAAATATGTCACTGCAGCACTTTTCACATGGACTGGTGCCGATTTCCGGACAGATTCAGGCAAGATTCGGTGGGAAATTTGTATGAAATCAAACTGTACAAGAGGGTTCCCAGTTCTGCTGGGAATTGGCCATGGGCTCTGGGTAAAGAAGCCTGGGCCCCTTCCGCCTTCCATTGCCCTGAGCTAGGGAACACGATTAATGAGTCCACCTTGCGGATTGTGAGGTGAGCCCTGGGAGGAAGTGGAAAGGTGATAAATGTTTTGGCTCTGGTCTCTCCTGCCTTTCACCTGGACTGTACTTCAGAAGCCTTGCGTGTCTCTCCTATGTTGTCCCTGGAAGCGCATTTAGCAAAAGGCTCAGAGACAGCTGAGCGTCCAGCACCTCTAAGAAAGGAAATCCCTCGATGTCCTTTGGTTCTATATCCAGTGTTAAACAACCTCTGCTCTCTGAGACGCTTCCTCCCGAACCCTGTCTTCCTGCTTTCTGATACACCTCTTAATATGCTTAAATGGTAGTTATTATGTCCTTTGTTGGCTCTCTTTTCCAAGTTAGCAAAATCTTTTTTTTTTCTTTGTCTTTTCCTAGGGCTGCATCCGCAGCATATGGACATTCCCAGGCTAGGAGTCTAATTGGAGCTGTAGCTGCTGGCCTACACCACAGATCCAAGCCACGTCTGTGATCTACCCCACAGCTCACGGCAACGCCGGATCCTTAACCCACCGATCAAGGCCAGGGATCGAACCCGCCGCCTCATGGTTCCTAGTGGGATTTGTTTCCGCTGCGCCACGACAGGAACTCCAGCAAAATCTATTTTTAAAAAATGACTTTGAACCATCTTATATTTCTCCATCCCTTAGACTGTCTCCAGATTCTCCACCAGAAACTTCATTCTGTCCTCTGAAACAGCTGAGTTTAGCAGGCATGTCTCTACCTTCAGCCAGTCACCCTGGTCTTTCCCCTGACCAGTGACACACATTTGCAAGACAGCAGGTTAGGAAAGGAGCAAAAATTAACCAGACCTTGGAAGACCCAATCACCTGCCCTAACCCCCTGATCTAGCTGTCCCACAGGAGACTGGCAAAGTGTAGGGTTTCATTAGTGGCCGATGGCCATGGAATAGAGAAGGAAGATGACTTCAGAGCTCCTACGTGCTTCTTTCCTATTTAGAGCATCCAGGATCATGCTTGTTCCTTAATGATACTAAACTGTGTGCTTACAATTCATTGCAGCCTCTGTCTTTTGCTGCCCTCCCCACATAGCCCCATTCCTGTATCTGTCACATTTTGATTATTCCTGTCTTCATTATCCGCACTGGGGAGCCTCCATAGCAGTCACGGAATCCCAGGTTGCCACTCACCCCCCTTCGAGCTGCTCTCTGAATACTCAGGCATGCAGGGTCACCTTGACACCAGCCCAAGTCAAGCGTAAATAAAAAAGATTCTTGCATAAATAAATTATCCACTCACCTATAGAATCCAAACACAATCGGTCGAATTTCACATGGCCGGGGTAACACCTGACGTGCGGCACGGATAGCCCAAAATAAAAGTTATAAACCGCCCCCCCCCCCCCCCGCAAAAAGTCATGTATAGCTCGCTTTGAAATTGCACAGTGGATCTAATTTATTTCTCAGTAGTTTGGCCTTCCTAATTATTTGGGCCGATATGAAAATGAGCTTGCATCCCGGCGTATACAGAAACTAGAAGGAGAACCTGGGCTTAGAGGGACGCTAAGCTGAGACCAAGTGTTGCTACAGCCGTTTCACAAAGTGGGAAAGCCACCCAGAAGTACTCGGGGATCGGCTTTCAAGAGTCTCCCCTGCGTGTCTTGGGAGCATGTCCTATAGTTGTTCTTGCCATGGATTTGTCCAGGAAGGTCTGTCGAACAGCACCTCATTTGACTGAGGAGACACAGGGCCAGGGAGTTGACAGGAAATCATAGTTCCTTTCTCCCTCTTTGCCATGGCCTGATGCCTGTTTCACTGTGCCTTGTCTGGTCACCTGACCTACGCACGTCTGAAGGAGGTGGGGCAATTCATCTGAGGAGAATCACGTCTGAGACAGGAAGGGGCACGGCAGCCTCTTCAGGCAAGGATTTATGTATCTGTCACAGGAGGGAAGTGTGAGCTGAGAAATGACTCCCAGAAGTGCTAGAATTGGAAGAGGCAGCGCTGCTACCTTTCACAGTCAGTAGCATATTCCTGTGGAATCCGGGCTACCTCAGGAGGCCAGCATCCTGGCCCTGCCTCCCTGCCTCGAGTCCATCCTCCCTCCTCCCTTCCTTCCTCCCTCCCTCCCCTCCTCGCTCCTCTCTGGCTCCTCACACACTTGAGAAAACAGAGCGGAGCTGGCCAGGTGCACCTTGCCAGGGGCCAAGCCTTAGGTGAAGGAAGGAGAGCAGGGGCTGGTTGCTGCTTTTTAAAAGCCTGGCAGTTAGAGGCCAAGGGGACAGGCCCCAGACCCTTGAGCCAACCACAGCATCTTGCAGGTGATGCCACGACCGGCACAGTGGTAGCCTCCTGGGCCCGACAGCCCACAGAAGCCAGGGCGGGGGCTCACTCAGTCTGGCTCTATCTAGACTTCATTCTTTGCCATCTTTGTGAATTGAGTTTTGCATTTTTTGCCTGCATTTTGGCCATGGGGCCTCTGCTGCACCCGAGACCCCGTCGAGGCTGCCAGAACTGGTCCCTTGACAGCGTTATTAGATTCCCGCCATGTCTCCGGAGACTATATGCTGCGGGGAGGGCTCCATCTTTTGGGCTCTAGCTGTCCAGATGGCTTCTAGCCTCTCCAATGCCAAGGGACCCCAGCTGCAAAGTCCAAGCCAGCTGCCTTTGGGAGCACCCTCTGTGCTCAGGTCTGTGCCCGGCGCCGGCGGCCTCCAGGTGCAGCTCTTCCGTGCCCTCCTTTCCTGTTCTTCATCTCCTGGGCAGGGACTTGGCCACGGGAGCAGATTCCCCACCATGACAAAGCACTCGTCATGACTCTTGTCATGCTCTTCTTCTCCAGAAGCAAAGGGTGGGCCATGCCAAGCCTCGAAGCCACGGAGGGAAGGTGAATAACCCCCCGGCTCCAGACCTTGTCCCTCCTCACCAGCACGTGGTCCCTGTGTTAAGGGGCAGGAGATGAGCCTGAATTCTGGGGGAATGCCTCAGTCTGGGGAGGAGATTTCATCTCCCTTGTTGTAACCCTGATCACCAAGCGTCCTTAGCCTGGATAGAGGAAGCAGGCCCGTCCCTCTGAAAACAGAGAACTGGGTAGAATTTGGTTATGACCCTCTTGCCTCCCCAGTTCTCCCTTCCAGCACAAGCTCCCTCACACTACCCCCACCTGCTCAGGGCTCTCAGCTCCAGAGTGACAGATAGCTCGAGTTCCAGAACTTTTCCTGATCTCCCCACCTCTTAACCATCCTCCTGGGCAGGAGGAGTGGTGGCTTGCTTTCTGCTACTGCCGGTGTGATACAGTGCATCCAGTCAGAGTGTAAACAGCTGGCAGTAACTGAATGTGCTTCCCCCGCCCAAGTCGCAATTCTCTTTAGACCCGGACCTCTGATAGGAAGAAGCAAAGTGAGAACTGCAGGCTCAGCTGGGGGCTGGTGGAGCAGACTCTTTGGGGAAAGGTTCCACTACCCTTAGCCCCCTCAAATCATACCAAGAAGGCAGCCACCCTCTCCGACTACGTACAAGGCTGTCGCTGGGGATGTGGTTGACTTTCGCAGAGGGGACTGGGAGGGTCCTGCCTGTGCCCTGCCCCCACTCTTATAGATGCCCAGACACAGGGGAGGTCTTCAGATTAGCCTAAATTCAGCCTCAGCCTCTGTGCCCTCCCCGCCCCCACCCCACCAGCCAGGCAGGCACTTTTGGAAGATGCTGGAAAGAAACTGGAAACCCCTCCCTCGTGTGTGTGTGTGAGTGTGTGTATACCTGACTCAGTTGATTTTTAAATATCTGAGAAAGTAAGAGTGCGGCAATTACTTGTAATAGCAAAACCATTCTCATTGGAAGGGAGGGGCTCTAACCACTTACAAGAGCAAGGGTTACAGTCCTTCCGAGGGGTCTGCTGCAAAGCTATTTTTGGCTCATTTGCTCGTCTTTCGTCCTCGCGTTCTGTTCCTCCCCAGGCCCCTCAGGAGCCCCCCTCTCCACCTCCTTCCCGGTGTCTGTGCTCACACAGGCTTATGCAGGGGAAGTAACCCCTAGCCAAGTGATTCTCTCATCCAGCACATTTTCCGAGATGGTCCCACTGCTCCTTTCCAGAAGAGCAGGGACAAAGACCGTCTGGGCCGGTGGAACGACCTCTTCCCCTCCGCCCAAACACACCGGAATTCCACATGCTCTCGTTTCCTTCGAGCGCAAATGGCTTTTGCCGCTGATCCTCTGCTCTGGGTTACCCATTTCCTGCTCAGCCCTGGCACAGCAAATGTGTCTCTGTAGCAGCTACCTCAGGGTAATTTGAGAAGGAGCTCTAGGCCACCACATGTGGAAAAGGAATCAGGGGAAGACACATGTGGAATACGAATCTCCTAGAGAAAGATGCTGGGCTTTTGCAAAGGGCCTGAATAATATAGATAAACCAGCCGCGGATGTTTCGCGGATGCCAGCATCATTGATTTTTTAATTATTTTTATAATAATTATTTTAATTATTTTTTTAATTATTATTATATCCTTCCAGGTACACGGACTCTAGTGAAATCCCCAACACGGTTCCATCTGCCTTAGGGATTCAGCAACCAGCCATGTGCTGGTTGTCTTGGTGAAAGTCTTGGACACACATGCCCCTGTCTGGCCTGGAACCCTCAGCTTGGACCTGCAGTATCTGCTCGGTTTATGTCTAGTCAGTCAGCTGTGCCCTGTCTCTGAGCCTGTTTGGGTGGAGAGGGTGGGAAAATGGAGCAGGCGCTTCAGGAGGGAGCTTACAGTTGCTCCTCGCTCCAGCCCTGCAACTCCCCAGCTCTCTCTCCTTGTTCTATGTCTCAGGCTTCTGACGCCAGTCCTGGCCGGGCCTGCACCCCCTGCTCGGAATGCCAGGTCCCCAGTTGTGCTCGCCCACATTTCCACCTCTTGTCCCCTTGCCCAGCCCCCGGGCTGGTGCCATATCTGTCTGCCTGGCCACTGAGCCCACCTCAAGATGTCTGGCCGGTTCCTTCTGGCCTTTTCCTGCTCCCATGCCAGGGATGCTCACGGGCTGGAAGGAGCTACTTCAGCCGACTCACCCTGGGGCACACCTTCTTCCCCCCTCAAAGCTAAATGAGAGGAGTTCCCATCGTGGCACAGTGGTTAACGAATCCGACTAGGAACCATGAGGTTGCGGGTTCGATCCCTGTCCTTGCTCAATGGGTTAAGGATCTGGTGTTGCCGTTAGCTGTGGTGTAGGTCGCAGATGCGGCTTGGATCCCTGCGTTGCTGTGGCCGTGGTGTAGGCCGGTGGCTACAGCTCCAATTAGACCCCTAGCCTGGGAACCTCCATATGCCACGGGTGCAGCCCTAGAAAAGGCAAAAAAAAAAAAAAAAAAAAAAAAAAAAAAAAAAAAAAAGCAAAAGCTAAGTGAGAAAGCAGGAGCCCTGCTCACCCTCATTTAGCCCCGTCCTTTGCTTCTCCCATTTCTAGACCCATGTTTTCCACAGGCCTTCCAGAACCTGATTCACAAAACCACAGCCCCATTCTCCTGTCACCTGGGCATGCAGGTGTGGGACCCTAGACACAGCTAGGTAAACAAAACGTGTGGCCCCCCAACTCGTCTGCCTTTCTGTAGCATTGTCACCCCTCCTCCCTGTGCCCAGCACCCCCATCACTCCAGTGTCCCGTAGATGTCTGGAGCACTGGCTGCCAGGCAAGAGCTCCTGCCATACACTCCCAGTTTTCCAGTGTGTTCTTTTGGAACCCTGGCGACCCACCACAGTGAGGTCAAGGGCAAATGGAGAGCCCAGCCAGTGAGACTCCATGGGCCTCTTCCCAGCTTCAACGGAGAGGAGCTCTGCTTTCATCTGGTTCCTAAACTGGCCTCTCCATGTGAGACTCTGAAGGAAAAGGTTCGCTTTTGCAAGAACATCACCAGCCTAGGCCTTCTCTCCATGCCCAAATTAACCTACCTGTTCCTTGTCCTCTTTCCCTCTGGCTCTGAACTCTGCTAGGGGACAATGTGGAGGGGGAGGGCGATGCTCACCAAAGAACCACCCCACCAAGGTGTCCACTGGCCACGGGCTGGCTGGCAATGCCAGCGAAGCCAGTGAGGAGAGCAGGCAGGTTGGCACTCTGCTCACCTTCGCATCCCGTGGCTGCCTCCCCGCCCATCATTAATAATAATAATGCCTCGCATTTGCATGGCACTTGACAATTTCCAAAGCACTTTCACAGACTTTATCTTATTTGATCCTCTGGAAAGTCTGTGAAGGCCGCCAGGGCAGGGGCTGTTATTTACATTTTACAGACTCAGGAGACTCTCGAGACCATTTAATCACTGGTCTCTCTGAAGAGCTTGCTAAAGGGAACTAGTCAGTATGAGCTGAAGGGCTGGTTAAAAGGAATGAGAGTTGGAACAAGGGTTATAAAGGGAAGGATGAGGGAGGGAGATGAGGCCGACGGGAACAGCAGCGCCCCCAGCGCTGCCGGATCTCCCAGCCGGGTTTGTGAAACTTTGCAGCAATAGCATGGAACTTTGGGACGGGGCCGACCCCAAGAGGCAGAGGTTTCCCCTTGTCCATGTTGGTGACTGCTCGAGCCAGCCGCCGCCCCCATCTCGACTCATCCCCATTTTACGAACCTGACCCGATCACACAGCTCTCTTGGGGGCTCAGGAAGCAGAATGTCAAGCCTTGGGACCGAAAAGGCCCACAGAGATCATGTCGTCCCACCCCCTCACATTATAGCAAAGGACACAGAAGCGCAGAGACAGAAAAAGTCTTGCCCAAGGTCACACAGAGAAGCAGAGGCAGAGCTGGGTTGATACCAAGATCTCCTGACTTGCAGTCCAGAGTCCTTTCTGCTATAACCCACTGCTGCCTCCGTGTGTGTGTAGGGGGGTGTGTGTGTAGGGGTGTGAAGGCAGGTTGTGTGCAGTGCCTGAATGCCTGTCTGAATTTTGTACCCATGTGCAGTGGCTGGGGGTTAAAGTCATTTGTAGGGCCTGGCGTAGGATAGGGTGTGAGAAAGGCAGAGTTCAGGGTTTCTCTCCCAAGGGGATTCACCCATATAAACTGCTCCAGGTAATTAAGATCCCAGAAGAATTGGCAGCTGCTTGCTGAACAAATTAGACTCTGCCTTTATGGGCATGTTCTGTGCTGGAGATCAGAGGGCCCTCCCTGATGTTTGGTTCATTAGTCATTGTTCCCTGTCAGAGCAAGCACTCAGAAAATTGGATGTCTGGCAACAGCCTGTATTCAGAAATTAAATAGCAGAAGCGGCAACAGCCAGAGCCGAGTGTCTGGGACAGTGCTCCATGCACAGTAGGTGCTTGGAAAATGCTTGTTAGCTAACTAATGAACTAAGTAAAGAAAGCCTTTAGTCCTCTGTGCTATTCAGAACGAAACAGTGTCAATAACAGATCTGATTGCTTTTCAGCCGAGCCACATTTGAACTTTTTCATGGGCAGGCTGGTGGGGACTTGGCAAAAAACCGAACTGGACCATAGCCTTCCTATGCAGATGGCACCGCCTAGATCATCGTGCCCACCACTTGGATCTTAGGTCTAAGAGACTGCCCTCTCGGCTTGCCCATGACTTCCTTTTAGGCTTAGCCGCAAGCCTCTTCCCAGGTCGAAGTCTTCTTTGGCCGGAACAGAGACAGCCTGGTGGGGGACAGTGAGGTTCCAGAGCAGGTGTGGGGAGGTGGGAGGGAGCAGCCCGGAAGAGGAGGACACCCAGGGCCGGTGGTGGGGGGGGTGCTTTAATATCAATTTTCTTTCTTTGCCGTCTCCCCACCACCCAGGCCGAGCCTGCCAGGTGAATTTAGACGGACACTTTACTACTGCTCTTAAATGTCAGGGAAAGATTTTTGTTTTTGTTTTGTTTTGTTTTGTTTTGTTTCTCATACTAAATGTTCTTGGTTCAGAATACCCAGGATTCCTTGCAAAGGTCAGCTAGCATAGCAGGACTAAGAGAGTCTTAGACGCTTTTGGCAGCCGCTAAAGGTTACCGCTGGTGTCTTGTCTATAGGCCAAGGGAGTGAACTCTGCGAGGGATTTCAAACGTCCTTGATGGACTTTGCCACCATGCCAAGAACCATTAGGAAAAGTACTTCTCCCGTTCACCTAACGATCCAGTCATTCCTTCAAATCCCAGCCACCAAGGAAGAAAGCACTGGAATGTATCGAGCCCTGACTTCGTTTTGTGTTTGTTGGGAAGAGGATGTGGATGAGTGCGTGTGTGTGTGTATGTCGCTGTGTGCACATCAAGGACTTGGTTATGTGGAGGGAGTTGGCGTAGTAACGTGGATGTACGTAAAAATATGCTCAATTCATATGCAAAAAAGGGGATGGAAGATAATACGGTAAATATATGTATGTGTGGAAGGGGAGGGACAGCTGGAAGGATGGCATTTGGGAGGGTTGGTGTTCTTGCATGTGCGACTTATATGTGTAACTCCATCTGAGTCTGTTCCTGTATTTGGGACTTGAGAGCCAGGGTGAGCAAGGTATATGGAAAAGAGGGCTGTGTGTGTGGGGCGGGGGGGGCTCGTGTGCCCGCGTGGTAAGTATTTGTGAGGGTGTATATGTTTGGAGTATCCTAAAGTCTTAGGCTTGCCTGGAAGAACCATCTCAGCCCCTATACCCTTTTCTCCACTTCCAGGTCCTTCAGGTTCTCTGCCGCTGCTTCTTCTTCCTTAGGGGGCTATTTTCTACCATGCCTTCCCCCTGTTTCTCTGTGTCCTGATCTCTATCATCCCTGCCCGCTGCCTCCTCTCCCAGGCCACCTGCAGGCTCTGCCAACAAAGTGGGGGTGACTCCACCATTGAGAAGGGCAGTACTCAATGATTGGGAAACAATCTCCGAGCCAATGAAATGTCTGCCTAAAGATTGTTCTTGGATCCATGGGAATCTTGTGGGTCACCCTTGGACAGATTAACATCATTAAGAAATGTAATATAGATATTCAATCCGAGAATTTGGGTGAATTAATTAAAGCCTTGTTTTTAGTTCTATTGAGAAGGAAAATCATTTATTATCTTTAGTCTGATCCTGTGCCTTCAAGAGAACTCTTATTCTGTGAAAATAAGGGCTGAGGTAGGCAATTCACACATACTTGTGAAATCTAAGCAGATTATCTCACCAGTGGCTATAACTGTAATAAACTAAAGTGACCTCGGTTTAAACAAACAGATGTTTGGGGCTGACAATTGAAGTGCAAACATGACCCTAATTAATGACTTGGTTAAAAGTAAGTAGCTCACTCTTTGGCGACATTAGCTAAATTCTCAGTCTCAGCTATAACGCAGGTCTCCAGGCTACCTTTCTATTCTTCCCGTGAGAAATGAAAGATTTCTAGCTACATAGTCCGTGAGACCCCTTGTGAAACAGGAGGGAAGGAAAACCTCGAGACGGTTCTGATGGGAATGAGTGTTTTAGGAAAAGTATTCCTAAATACTCAAGGTCCCCAACCATAAATGTGTGTCTACCATCAAAGCCAACCCCCCATGTCTTCTCCTAGGTAAACCCATAAACAAGGAATATGTTAAGAACCATTCATGAACAAACAGGATCTCTCATGTCAAATAATTTCCTATCAATAACTCACTCTGGGTCCAGTGTAGTCCCGCAGCTAGATTCAGGGAGACCGCCACTTCTGAAAGCGAACCTAGAAAGCAGTCTAACACCCTGTTGCCAAAGAGATGGAGGTAACAGAGCAGAGGATGCTGGGAAATGGAACACCCAGCTCCTCAGTGTCATGGCCGCTGGATGTGAGGCTCCCCACCCTTGTCCCAACTGCTTATTTGTTATTTCATCAAGATGGGGCAGGGAGGGGGTGGTTAAGTCAACTGACATGCTGGGTTGGGGTGACCCTCCCTTCAAGAATAGCTCTTTCTTGGCTGCAGCGGATACATCCAGCTGCAGATTTCCGTCATCACTGGATGCACTTGCCGATGAATTCAGAAATTATGCTGGCCTCCCCAGTTGTTGCTACTGAGTTGAACAAGCGCTATTGAGACCATCCCCTTGGCCACACCACCGTCCTGAGTGCCACGGGGAGAGGGAGAAGGGGAGAAAAAGCCACCAAACGCCTGCTTCCCCACCGTCCAAGCAGTTTGGCTGAGCAGCTAGAAATCTCCCAAGTTGGAGAGATGGACGACAGGCAGAGAACTCACCCCGGAACAATTTTAGAGGTGGCCCCAGATGCAAAATAACGCATAACCAAATGTCCTATAAAAGGAGGGTCTCTGTAAAATGTCAGGTGGAACCAAGCGGCACATGCAACTGTCTGGAATCTTGGTGCAGAACTTCACGAGTGGAAGGTCAAGAAGGACCTTGTTGTAACTGTCGCCTGTACACCACAGCCCTCAGCAAGAACAAGGGGGATGGAAGTGGTTAGAAGCGTGTGTTCTAAAGCATGTGGTGGAGTACTGAAAGTTTGGGACAGGATTGTCTTCCATGCTAAGCTCTTGATTTTAATATGTCCAGGTCACCCTGTCTCAGAAAACAGCATATGCTGTTTCTACACTGGCCGTAGCGAAGGGTTAGCAGCATCTAGTTTGCGGGGGGGGGGGGGGGGTGCGTGTGGCTATGTCGGAGAAGGTGGGGTCGATTCACCTTCAGCCCCAGCCCACGGCTTGAGGACAGACCCAGTCAATTTAATTTTGGCTTGAGCGTACCAGGGTCAGCCCTGTGGGCCTTGCCATCTGCCTACAATCTGGCCCTAGAGCTTGCTCAAAGTTAAGAAGGATATCCAGGAAGTTCCCATTGTGGCTCAGCGATAACAAGACCGACTAGTATCCATGAGGACGCAGGTTCGATCCCTGGCCTCGCTCAGTGGGTTAAGGATCCAGCCTTGCCGTGAGCTGTGGTGTAGGTCGCAGATGCGGCTTGGATCCCTGCGTTGCTGTGGCTGTGGTGTAGGCCAGCGGCTACAGCTCCTATTAGACCCCTAGCCTGGGAACCTCCATATGCCATGAGTGCAGCCCTGAAAAGACAAAAAACAAACCAAACAGACAAAAGAAAGCTATCCAGAGCTTGTTACCTTCTCGAAACTAGTAGGCACTCCCACTTACCCACCTCTTCCCTATTCACAAGTGGAATATTAATTATACCTGGACTGTGAAGGAGCAAGGTGGGCTCTGAATCCCAAAGGAGTGGCAAAGGCCAAATACCTAGGTGTGCCCCCACACTGCCCTCCCCAGCCAGTGGGAAAACTAGGATTGAGATTTTTCCCCCCTTCCCGAGCTTGAGCCCTTGGTAGAGTTGGTAGGAAAAATAGTTTAGAAAGAGGCAGGGAAGATCAGGGGTCCCCAGCTCAGCTGTGGCTTGACATCGAGCCCCAGATGTGATGCCCACCTGGCACAGGATTGTCAACAGGCATGTCCATTGACAGGTGAAAGGAGTCCAGAGGGCTCCCAAGCCCGCACTACCCTCATGGCCACATTCAGTTCACCAGGCGACACTGCCCACATCAACTCAGAGCTTCTGGATCCCCAGATTCTTGCTTGGGTCTCAGGTTGGTGTATCTTCTTCCAGACATGACCAGGCCCAGAAGTCTTTGGGCTAGTGCCCTGACTTCTGATGCCAGCTCTTCTGCCAACTAGCAGAAATCTCTGCCTCACTCTGGCCTCAGTTTCCCCAGACGTAAGATGAACTGGTTGGACCACATGATCTCTGCGGTGCTTCTGGCTCCGCCATCCTGGAGCCTACATGTCCTTCATTTTTTTCATGAAGGAAATGCTTTTTTTCTGTGAGGGGGGGACCAGGGGATATTGGAGGACTTTCAGTTTGGAAGCTGGTCCAAAGTTCCCAGGTTATGTTTGTTTTGGTGTCATGTTTGCTTCTTCCCAACTGGCTTCTCCCATCGCTAAGGGCCGACAGCCACTCCATGTGGGCCGTGAGCTCAATGGGGTGACAGGTCAGTGGTTCAGGGCCACCCTGAGCCACCCCCTCTGGCTGTGGAGGAAGTGCAGTCTCTCCTGCTGGAGCCCCATCTCCTCTGGGCTACGCTGGGCCCCCTCCTCTCAGAGGCCGCCTGGCCAACTGCCCTGGAGAGGTCCCCTCAGAGGCCTTGGGCGCCTGGGGCTGGCTGGGTGTGGGAGTGGGCCCTGTGCTCGGGACCCTCAAGGAGCGGGGACTTCTGGGGACCATGTGAAGAGCCTGCGCGGGCGCCTGGGCCTGATCAAGTTCCCCCCAGGCATGTGGGAAAGGGGGGCTGAGGGAGGCCCTGTGGGGGCTGGTCACAGCCTGGGCCTGGGGCGTGAGTGTCCTACGGCTGTAGATGAGCCTGGGGGAGAGGAGGGGACAAGGGCTCTGCCACACCGCATGCTCTGCTTCCCCCAAGGGACCTTGGAGGCCTTCAAGCCTGGCTCTTCATTTCACCCGGGAGAGAGGAGGCAGGCTTCTAGGAAGCCACAGGACCAGGGGTTGAGGGAGGGCGTGGTGTTCACTGTGATCATGTGACCCGAGGACTCCCCTATTTTCCATTGCTTTCCAGAGAAACATTGGTTGAGCTGGAAGGAGCCTAGGCGGGGAGAGGAGGGATGATGTGCCACACAGAAGACTGTGTCAGCCGCAACAAACAAGCACAGCCTCTCAGACAAACACAAACATAGTCTCTCTCTCTCTCTCTCTCTCTCACACACACACACACACACACACACACATGCCGAGGCCTCACTGCACACCCATGTGCCGCTGTGGCCCTAACTTTCTGCGAAGACAAAGCTGGGGGCCCAGCCCACATCATCTGCTGGTACAACTTCACTTTGCCCAGGTGTAGGGGGAGGGGCAAGGTTCCTTGGAAGGGGAGGGGCATTTTGTAAAGCCCGAAAGAACAAAAAAGAAAGAAAGAAAGAAAGAAAGAAAGAAAGAAAGAAAACAAAGCAAAGCTGAAGTCCTCCCACAGGCAGGCTCGTGCTCCGGGTGTGCTTTCGCAGGCCAGAAACTGCAGAACTGGGAGTACTGCCAAGTGCTTTATCAAAGGAAACAGCCCGCCCAACAGCTGGAGATGGGCTCCTGCCAGCTGTGTGTGCCTCTTGGTCGCTCCTTCTCCTTTTCTCTCTCCTTCTCCTATCTCCATCCATCCATCTCCTGCAGCCTTGTACGTTGCATTGGGAGAGCCCACAGATGGACTTCCTTGGACCAGAGAGTAGCCTTGATGCGGAGTAACTGAGCAGATCACAGCCCCTACTGGGGGCGCGCGGGGGGGGGGGGAAGGTGGTGGTGGCGGCTGTCCTGGCAATGGATGTGCTGTCCAGAAGCAGGTCTCCTGGCATGGGACAAGGGGCTGCTGGTGGCAGGCGCTCCTGCTGCAGCTTGAGCCTTGGAGGGACACAGTCGTGTCGTCCAGTCCCTCCGAGCTTCCTTTTCACCCACGGTGGGAGGCGGGTGCCTGGCCAGGCTGTGTGTGTTGGCGGCAACAGGGTGTTTTCCAGCAACCTCAGCAACTTTGCCATCCATATTCATTAATTAGTTAATTACTTGGATCCAGTTCTCTAAGCCTTGGGCTTCCCAGGGAGGGAGGAGATGATGGGCTGGTGGGGGAGAGCTCTGCAGAAGAGTCATCTCCCCTTCCTGCGGTTGGGAGGCCCACTGGCAGCCACTAAGGAGAGACTGGGCAAGGGTCACCTCCTGTGGCTTCACCCCCTCTCCCAGCCCGCACCCATGTTGGGCTCCCAGTGTGTCTGCTAAAGGAGCCGGCACAGCCTTGAAAGGCTGCTCGGAGCTGCATTTGTAGAAGCAGCCCAGTGGGGAATGCTGCCAGCCGGACTGCCGAGCTCTGTGAGTGGAGCTAAAGGTGGCAGCCCTGTCTCTGGGGAGGCCCAGGGGCTCCATTCCCTGACTGTGCACGGCCTGTGCCCTTCGCCCCAGTTAACCCCTGGGGATGGCTCAAGGCCAGTCTAACTTCTCCCCTGCCAGCCTGGCCACGTCTCAAGGGCAGGGTCCCTGCTGGGTTTGTCTCTATCCCCCCAACGCCTGCCACACGCTGTGGGCTTAAGTAATGTCTGGTGACCTGGCCTCTGAGGAAACCACTTTAAAGCCGGGGTCGTACAAAGGGAGGCGGCAACTTGTCCCGTGTGCATTCCCCAAGGTTGCCATATTATTTGCTCTTTAGCAGTTTTACCGAGTGAGTACTGGTGTGAGGCGGGCACCGTGCTGGGGTGGGGGGCAGCGCTGGGGGGTTGCAGTTTGAGGCTGCAAACGTAATCAATCTTAGCTCCTGGTATCTGGTGACCATTCTGCTGCCCGTCTTGCCCCTTTCACAGCATGGCCCACCATCTCCTCCACCACCGAGTTTGGATCGTCCCTCTTACCCCTCTCTTCCTTCCTTCCCTGAGGCTTTTTGTATAAATGGGCACGTTCTTAAGCTTAGTCACAAGGGCCCTATGGTTTAATGAGCACCGGCTTTGCAGCCAGACAGAACTCGATTTGAATCCCTGTTCAGCCACTCTACCTGGTGGGACCTTGATGAAGTTATTTGCCTCTCTGGACCTCAGTTTCCCCCTCTGTCAATGGGGGAGGGTCGACTGAGATAAAATACATACGAAGTGCCCTGGGAGTTCCTGTCGTGGCTCAGTGGATAACGAATCCTACTAAGAACCATGAGGTTTCGAGTTCGATCCCTGGCCTTGCTCCTTGGGTGAAGGATCCAGCATTGCTGTGAGCTGTGGTGTAGGTCGCAGATGCGGCTCGGATCCCGCGTTGCTGTGGCTCTGGCGTAGGCCGGCAGCTACAGCTCCGATTCGACCCCTAGCCTGGGAACCTCCATATGCCGCGGGAGTGGCCCTAGAAAAGGCAAAAAAAAAGACAAAAAAGTGGGGGGGGGCCTGAACTGTGTTTGGTGCAAAGTAAGCACTCAGTGAAATTTTTTAAATTTTATTGAAGCATGGTTGGTTTACAAGGTTGTATTAATTTCTGCCATACAGCAAAGTGATTCAGTTACACATATACACACATCCATTCTCATATAGGTTATCACAGTATATTGAGTAGACGTCCCTGTAGGCAGTCAATGAGTGTTAACTGCTGGTGTTCATTACTGCTGCTGTGTGTGTGTGTGCGTGTGCATGTGCGCGTGCATTGAAGGCATCTGTCATGCACAGTTGGGCTGATAGGACTGACTAGATGCTAAACCACAGACAAGCTGGAGGCTCTGACCAAGACACTCAGAAAGCATTCTGGCAGTTCCGTTTGTCCAACCCTGGCAGCCACAGTCTTGGGTGAAACCAAGTATGGAGGTCGAGAGCCTGAGGCAGAGTTCAGCTCCTTCTCCCCAATTCCCTCCCTCCTGTATAGGGCTTCTCCTCAGGCCATTGGCCGACTAGACTCCTTGGCATGGATAGGGCCAAATGCCTTGTGGGAAACTCCACCTTTCCCACAACTCCTCTGGCCTCTGGCTTCTCAGCTTCCCTCATTTGGAGTCTCCTTGGTCTCAGTCTGTGCCATTGCCACCTTTTCCAAGCATATCGTCAACCCTGAGAGCATCTGAAAACACCAGGCCGGGACTTGAAATGACCATTTCTCCCATGGCCTGTTGCTAACCATCTCCCTGAAGATGGCGTGTGTGTGTGTGGGGGGGGCGTTTCTAGACCCTGCAGCCTTGGGGTCCCATGTCTTCTGCGTGTTTACACTCTGTGACATCACGATGTCTTGCTGGGAGTATTTTCTGACTGCTCAGCCTTCCCTCAGCAGCAGTCTCTGCGAGCCAGGCAGTCAGAAGCCTGCTGACGTGGGCATGTACACGATTTGCGAGCTGGGTCTTTGCGAATGGAGGTCTGTGGGGCTCGCCCCCTCCGCTTCCCTCGCAGGGGCATTTCCGATGGTTGGCACCAGCAGCACGTCAGCTGCAGGGAGCAAATGGTGTGAGGAAAGAGATTCCAGGTCTTCTTTGGCCACGGCTGATTCCTTATTTCCTCTCCTTTCCCAGTTTGGGAGCATTTGTTGCTGTCTGAAGGGCCGGGCAGTGCCAAGACCACAATAAACAGCTTGTCCAGTACACACAAGCTCTTTGGACCCTGAAATGTCAGCTGGCCAACTGGCTCACAGCTAGACCCTGCTGCGTGCCGTTTGCATCCGGCCCCGACAATGCTGCTCAGCACTTGTAGAACCATGTATCATAGCAACAAGCCTGGGAGTGGGGGCCACATGGTGACCTGGCCCTAGCCCTGGGATGCCAGGCTCAGGGGCTATGCTTAGGGCCCCTGGCAAAAAAAAAAAAAAAAAAGGAAAAGAAAAAAAAATGACTGCATTAGGGACCCAGCTCTGCCAATCCCAGACCGGTGAAGTGGCCTTTCCCCCGCCCCCCGCCGCCTGAGCCACAGAGGGCCAGACTCCCTATGCCCCATATGGCTGAACCCACTGATTGGTGTTAGACAGAAACATCTCGCCCAGTGAAAGCCAGTGGGGTGCAGGGCACATGCCTCCAGAGGGTGCAGACAGAGCACAAAGGGCAAGAGAGGAGAGGGAGAGGTGGTGGGTGGAGTCTGGTGGCAAGAGTGCCAGGTCAGGCCCCAAGAAACCTGGGCTCCGCTCCCAGCCCCGGCCACCAACTCCCTGGGCGTCTTTGAGCAAGATCACCCAGAGGGCAGGCTTGGGGGACCAGGCCCAGGGCCAAAACCTTGCCTAGGAGGAGATGAGCTGCAAAATCTAGTTCATGCATTTGGGAGCTGGGCAAGGAACGCTTTCCACTGAAGAGCTCCCTAGCTGCCTGTAAATGCCTGGGGCACCTCTTGACCAGCAAAGGAACCAAACTCAAGTGCCCAGGGGACATATCAGAAAGGAAAGTACCACTTCTTCCAAATGTCCAAAAAGTCCTGCCTTTGCCTTGCTTGGAAGGCCGACAGGCCAGGACTGAGGACAGAGGACACAGTTGTCCCTTAGCTGTGGAAGGCCCTGCAATTGTCCTCACTTCTGCCGCTTGCGGGACAAGTTCTCTGGAGTGCAAGGTTTTGTCCCTGGTCCTCAGAGTCTGTATGGAGGTGGCATCTCCCAGCCCCCCCCCCCTGCCAGGTGCCCATACCTCAGTGTCCCCACACTGAGGTACACACTTACGCTCGGGACCTGCCCTCAGAGCTTAGCCCCCAGCTTCCTCTGCCTGGTAGCAATAATCTGCTATTTCATCTGACCCTGCATGCTCGAGGGCAACTCACGAGATACAGTAGACTTCAAGTGCACAAAACACAGTTGCTAGAAGCTACCTGAGTCTGACACAGGGGAGGTGCTCAGTAAATATTTGTCAAGTGAATCCAGGCTGGAATGAATTCACAATACATTCACATATGAAGGGCAGCATTTAACAGTAGAAATTTCAGGCTCTGCGGTAGCACCAGTTTGGAGGCAAGAGGAAGAAGCCTGTTTGTCACCATGCAAATCACAGCATGAGGGCAACCACCCTCTGTGTGCGTGGAGGGAAGGTAGAATACACCCGCCGCTGCCGCCGCCACGGGGGACGGGAAGGGGGGGATGTCTGGGAAAAGGGCCAACACCCACTCCAGTCTGAGGGCCTCAGACACTTCCCAGTGCAGGAAGGCCCCGTGGTGTGGTCTAATCGGCTTTCTAGTTATTCTCTTCCTCACCGAGGGCCCAGTGTGGCAAAATGGGGTAGGTAGGTCGGTTTGAGGTTCCAGGATCACTGCTGGAGCTGTGGACAGCTTCTGACTATGCCCATCCAGGTACCCCATACCAGAGAGGGCCTCGGATCCAACTAGCATTGCCCGGGGGAGCCACGAGGGCTTTGGCTGGGGTCTTCCCGAGTCCCTCATACCCCCACCGGGCCCCATTACTCCCCATTGGGTTCAGAGGCGCTGGGAGCTGTGGTCTGGCCTTTGCAGCTTTGCTTGCCAGATTCCTGTGTTGTCTATGCCTTCACAGCAGGGTGGGTGAGAAAGAGCAACCCAGAAGGAAAAAACAAACAGAGGAAAGGTCTCCGGGTCTGTTGACGTTATAAGTGCTATTGATTTTACAAGATTTTTCCATTGGGAGGACAGTGAACTGACCTCGTTTTGCAGCCGGCTCGGGCTTTGACGCCACTGTCTAGGCCATGAACCGAGAATCCGAGAGGCTACGGCTTTATCTCAACACATATTTGATAGTCACCACTCTCGGCAAGGCCAGGCTGGGGCCTCCTGGGGTGGGAGGTGGGAGGATCCCAGCAATTCCAGGCCTCTGCTCCTTCTACCTTTCCCCAGGGACGCTCTGTGACCCCGGGCCCGAGCACTCTCAGATCTTGCCGGACCTGCACAGTCGGGGAGGGGGGATTTTCAAGCAAGAAGGCCTCTCGACAAAAAGCTCAGACAGGAAGAGAGTGGTTGAAAGAGCACTGAACTAGGAGTTGATGACTTGGACTTGGGTCCCAGCGGGGCCACTAATTAACTGTCTGGTTTCAAGCAAATGACTTCCCCTCTCCTGAGCTCAGTTTTCTCATCTGTGCAGGGATAGGTGGAACTAAATGATCCCTGAGGTCATTCCCAGCTCTAAAATCCAGAAGGCTTGTGGGAGTTCCCTTTGTGGCTCAGCAGTTTACAAACCCGAGTAGGATCCATGAGGATGCAGGATTGATCCCTGGCTTTGCTCAGTGGGTTAAGGATCCGGCGTTGCCATGAGCTGTGGTGCAGGTCACAGACGTGGCTCGGATCCCGTGTTGCTGTGGCTGTGGTGTAGGCCAGCAGCTGCAGTTCCGATGAGACCCCTAGCCTGGGAACCTCCATATGCTTCGGGTGTGGCCCTAAAAAGCCAAGAAAAAAAAAATAGGTTTGCAAAAAATGCAGACGTTAGGAAGGAAAGGAAGAATATAAAGAAGAAACAAGAACGAAGCATCCCAGTACAGTACAGAAGGAAGAAAATGGGACAGAAAGAGAGGTGCACTGCATTGTGGTATGATGGGAAGAGGCCACGAGTGGAGACTCAGAGGCCTTAGATCCGGTTCCCAATTCTACCACTAAAAAGCTGCGTGATCTTAGTTGGGTCACTTCCCCTTTTTGTACCTCATTCGAATGGGAGGAATGAGTTAGCTCCCTCTCCCTAGACCATTCTCTTGGTGGGAAACCTAGATATACACATGGAAAGCGATTAGGGACTAGAACCAGTGCTCCATGGCGTGACATGGACAATAGGTGCAGGTGGAGGAGAGGGCAGGGTGGCAGCTGCAGGGCGAAAGGGCAAGGGAGCAGAGTCAAAGGAGCAGCGGCCACAGCATCAGATAGACCTGCATGGAGTACGGGCTTTGCCCCTGCCTGGCTCTGTCACCTTGGGCATGTCATTTGCTCTCCTCAGATTTCAGTTTCTTCCTCCATAAAAGGAAGGGTTGGAACTAGTTGATCCTCAGAGTTCCGTCCATCTCTCTGAATATGTGGGGAAGCAAAACACAACAAAAAGAGGCCAGGAGATGCCAAGCCGGCCACAGGGGAGAATTTCGTGTTTAAGGAGGAAGCCAGCCAGTGCGGGTCAGACATGTTTGCCAGGAGAAAAGAAGAATAGTGTTCCTGGAGCAATAGTGAGCCGGGCGGAAGGAGGGCAGGGAGAAGGGGAAGGAGGAGGCAGGGCCAGGTCATCTCAAAGGAGTAACTGGAAGGGGCATGGATGCATGTTCAGTGAGAAGGGGCTGGGTTGGATGGCACGCTGGTGAAGGAGCCACCGCCTGGCACAGAGGTCCTCTGTGGGTCCCGAACCAGATAGTGAGGGTGGTGAGTGCTACAGCAGACTCACCAAAGGGTCAGATCTGCGTGAAGGATGGGGAACAGAAACACTTTCAATTGGCAGGATTTCTTCCCTGGAGGACAGAGGGTTCAGGGGCCCATCACTACGTATTTGACACTTTGGGATTTTAGACAGCACTGATCCCTGCCCGGGACCAAAGATAGAGTCTGGGTGGGTGGGAAGACTGAGGGCCTGAGAGGGGATTCAATCAGCTTGGGGTCACACGACAACATCCGGGCAGGGCCAGGAGCAAAACGTGGTCCTTCTCTGGATTCAGAGCCCAGTACTCTTGTGCGACCCCTGCTCCATACAGTGGATGCTCTTAAACGAATCCCTCATTGGAATTGTTAGCCTCTTGGGGGGTGGGGGAAATGGAGTGAAGAAAAACCAGTTCCAGGTGACAGAGACTGTCAGGGCATTGAGAGGTTGAGCCACGCTGGAGGGTGCCCGGTGAACCCTTTGGCTACAGGGCCCATGCTTGGGGCAGGGGCAGTGAGATCTCAGTAGGGATGAAGAGGGTGGGTTCCAGAGTCAACCAGGTCCTCAAATAGCAGCTCCCCGAGCTTCTATTTCCTTATTTGTCATCCGTAAAAAAAATAATAATAATAATTTTTGGAGTTCCCGTTGTGGCGCACTGGTTAACGAATCCGACTAGGAACCGTGAGGTTGCAAGTTCGATCCCTCGCCTTTCTCAGTGGGTTAAGGGTCCAGCGTTGCTGTGAGCTGTGGTGTAGGTTGCAGACGCGGCTCGGATCTGGCGTTGCTGTGGCTCTGGCGTAGGCTGGTGGCTACAGCTCCGATTCGACTCCTAGCCTGGGAACCTCCATATGCCGTCGGAGTGGCCCTAGAAAAGACAAAAAAAAAAAAAGACAAAAATAATAATAATAATAATTTTTATATGGGGTTATTGTGAGCAGTAAATGAAATAATGCATGAGAAGCACTTGGCACAGTGTCTGCAAATAATAAACTTTCAGCGAGTAGCGGCTGTTATTATTGTCATTACTCTTAGCATCACTGGTTTAACAAACACAAGAGTCATGATCTTGCCTACCAGTCTCCCAACCCCACCAAAGACCTAGGCTCTGCACTGTCAGCTTCCTTCTCCCCTCACTGGCCTCTGAAACTGCTACCATTTCAGTTTTCAAGCCTTGGACCTCCAAGATCTCCTTTGTCACCTCCGTTATGCGACCAGCTTTTCCCCGGGGGTGGAGGGAGGCTCCCCAGAGAGTCCCACCTCCTCCCACTCTGCTTTGCCGACATGGGGCCCCAGCAGCATGAGGCCATACATTGCCACCCTGTCACCAGTTTCCTGGCAAGGCCTAGCAAGGTCACCTTTTGCTTCTAATTTCCTCCTTTGGGGAGAGGAGGGTTGAAATGAAGCCCCAAGGGAGCATTCGGATAAAAGCAAGGGCTTTGCCCTCACAGTTGGAGAGAAACCCTCTCTGGCATTTGCCAGACCAAGAGACATCCCAGCCCAGGGGAGTGCCATTGCCTAGGACATGAGCAGAGCTATTAGAGCCGTGCTGAACTGGGGCAGGCGTCATTCTCCAGCCCCTGGGCAAAGCCCAGGAGCCCCTCATTCCAGGGACGGAAGCCCAGGTTTCCTCGGGTGAGAAGACTCTTGGGTGTGGCCTTCAGAGGGAAGCTGATTGCTTATGCTGAGAAATTCAGAGGGTGCCCCAAACTGCTCCCAGCCTCTCATCCCTGTGGGAAAGGTGGGGTCGCCAGAGAAACTTAGTGGCACTAGGCCAGGGAGGCCTGAAATCACATACTAGCGTGCGAGTCCTGGAGATGAAAGAGCCCAGCCCATTCTCCGGGTTTGAGAGGCCAAGGGCAAGGTGGGTTGGAAGAGCAGGCAGGCAGGGCCTGGTGGATCTAGAGGTGGAGCGGTTGCCTATCTGGCAAGATGTCAGGGGCCCCAAAGCAGACTCCACCCCGCAGTCTCCCCCAGCACACGCAAGCCAACAAGGATGTGTTTCGGGAACACACATGCTGGGTGTTCCGCGCTGTGCTCAGCCTCTGTAGCAAATTGTCAAGTTCAGTCATTACCCCTGCCCCAGAGTCCTTCCTCTTCAAAGCTTTGATGAGGATGGGCTGAGGTCAGGGCTGCGAGGGCAGGGTCATTCGGCGCACAGATGGCCCTGGGCCCTGAGCGGCCAAGAAGGAGAGAGTGTGGCAAGAGGCCCTTGGATGGTGGAGGAAGGCCTGAGGGCGACAGGCCTGGGGGCGAGCGGGAGATGTTCTTGAAGCAGGGTGGAGGTGCACAGGAGACCAAATTGGGCCAACACCCAAGCCCTGGAGGAGAAACAGAGGAACGGGGCAGGCCAGAGACACACTGACATTCTGTAAAGAGGGCTCTGCCAGGTACCCAAGTTACCTTCAAGCACAGCAGCGGGGAGCCAAGATACCTGCTCTTTGTCCCAGGCCTTGCCATTTAGAAAATACACTCTCTCTCTGTCATTCTGTCTCTGTCTATGTCTCTGTCTCTGTCTGTCTGTCTGTCTGTCTCTCTCTCTCTCCCTCTCTCTCTCTCTCTCTCTCACACACACACACACACACACACACACAAGGTCTCCTTTAATTTTCATAGCATCCCTGTCAAGGTAGGTAGGGCAGGGGTAATTGCTTCCATTTGACAGATGAAGAAACCGAGACTCGGCGAGATTAAGTGACTTGCCCGAGGTTACACAGACAGTTTTCATGGCAGAGAAGGGACCCGCACTTTGGTCTCCCGACTCCTGGGGCAGCGAAAAACAGAACTGGCCTAATGAGCATCCAAAGTATGGAGGTAATCACCTCCACAGCGGTATCTCAGGAATTCTGGGCCAAAAAACCCAGGCCCGTAAATCTCTCTCTCTGCTAATATATGAAATTTCATTCTTTTTTTTTTTTTTTTGGTCTTTTCGTCCTTTTAGGGCCACACCAGCAGCATATGGAGGTTCCCAGGCTAGGGGTCCAATCGGAGCTGTAGCCACCAGCCTACGCCAGAGCCACAGCAACGCGGGATCCGAGCCGCGTCTGCAACCTACACCACAGCTCACGGCAACACCAGATCCTTAACCCACTGAGTGAGGCCAGGGATCAAACCCGGAACCTCATGGTTCCTAGTTGGATTCGTTTCCGCTGCGCCACAGTGGGAACTCCTTAAATTTCATTCTTAAAGATGCATTCTCCTGGTTTGAAACTGTGGCCCCCGTTAAAATGCTAAAGGGGGAGTTCCCATTGTGGCTCAGGGGTTAGGGACCCCGACTAGCATCCATGAGGATATGGGTTCAATCACTGGCCTCGCTCAGTGGGTCAAAGATCGGCATTGCCATGAGCCGGGGTGTAGGTCGCAGACGCAGCTCGGATCTGGCACGGCTGCAGCTCCAATTCGATCCCTAGCCTGGGAACCTCCATAGGATGCAGCCCTAAAAGACAAAAAAAAAAAAAAAGTGAAAGGGTGCTGGAAGAAAGAGTAGGGGACATGGGGACTATCTCAGCGCCTGAGAATAATGCCTGGGAGTGTTCCTAAGGAAAAGCCGGGCCATGGAGTGGGGAGGGGGAGGAGAGGGCAGGGGGCATATTAGGAGGGGAGGCAGCACTGGCAAACCTACCCCTTTTGCGTAAGAAAGGGAGGAGTTGCGTCAGAGTGAGAATGCGGGCGATGCTGAGGAGGGGGGCAAGTCTGCCTGGCCTCCGAGAATTCTAATGGATGACTGCCCCGGAGTCCTTGAGGGAGGACTTCATGTCGCCGTGGGGGCGGGGGAGAGGTTAGGGGGGCAGCCAGCAGGGCTGAACAGGGAAGCAGGTTAGCCTAAGAAGCTGGAATTGTGGACGAGTGGGTGGGGGTGGGGGAGCTATTCAGGGAGCTGGCCTGGGGCCAGGGGCCAGTCCCAAGGGGGTGAGCAGAGGCTTGAGAACTCTGGGCCCCATTCCAGCTCCTGACCTTGAGTCACCATGCAACTCGGCACTTTTCCTACCTCAGTCCAGACACCCATCAAGTCTGTTATCTCAGCTTCCCGTTTTACAGAAAACTGTGTAAACGTTGCTCTCCTGACTCCTTCTGACCGACCCTGCCCTTCCTACATTCCTCGCCATCCCCCATCCAGCATCCTGCAAGCCTCCTGGGCCTCCTGGAAGCTCTTGCCTGCTGCCTTTGGTCCCAGAGGCTGTGCCTCCATGGTGCAGGTTGCCCCTGTACCCTCTGGTCCCAAGGGCAAGGGCGCCTGAAGCCCTCGCTCCGCCCTTGGCCTGGGCGTCTACACTCAGGGGCACAGCCGTAAAGAGCTATATCTGAAGACCTCAAGGCTGGGACTTTTAGAACTGGCAGCAACCTTGGAAGTCACTTTTACTATTCCTTCCTCCCTTCATGCAATTACTCCTTTTGCTGAGCACTTACTATGTGCCAGACACCGTTACAGGCCCTCGCTGTATGGTGTCATGGAGCTCTCGGTCTAAATAGGGATATCATTCATCAAATACATAGAAATTCGTAGCCTCCGTCCCGTCATTTTACATGTAGGGGCAACTGGGGCACAGGGTGGTTATGAGGCTTTTTCAAGGTTGTTCTGGTGGCCAGGGTCAAAACCAGGCCAGACCCGGTGTCCTGACTACTATCCCAGTATCCCAGTTTCCCAGTGCCCTTTCCACCATGCTCTGGAAAGAACACAGCACGAGTGTAAGGGCAGAGCATTTATTCCTCTGTGCAGAGCCAGACTTAACCTATAGTCAGAGCAGTGCATGGCCTACTTGGCAAGATTGGAAGATCTCTTATGAGCAATCTCCCCCCTCTCACCATTGCCCCCCCCCAGCTTGTTCCCTCCCCACCGTCATGCCCCTACCCATGCCTCGAATTATACCACTGAAAGCTAAAGCCTCGTGATCTATGCAGAGCCCGTTAAGACATTACCTGCCATGTATACCAACACATTTCCCCGATTTGTTTTTTAGGATGGGCCCATAAGGCCGGGTACTTATGATTTGCAGGAGAAAGAGACTAAGAGTCCCCTTTAAAAGGGGCATTGCTGGAGTTCCCGTTGCGGTTCAGTGGAAATGAATCTGACTGGCATCCAGGAGGACGCAGGTTCAATCCCGGGCCTTGCTCAGTGGGTTAAGGATCCGGCATTGCCGTGAGCTTTGGTGTAGGTCGCAGACACGGCTCAGATCTGGCATTGCTCTGTCTCTGGCATAGGCCAGTGGTTACAGCTCTGATTCAACCCCTAGCCTGGGAAACTTCCTATGCCACAGGTGCGGCCCTAAAAAAAAAAGTAGTAAAATAAAAATAAAAGGGGCATTGCTAGCAAGGGCAAGGTGCCTCTAAACAGTAGTGAGGGGACCCACGGAACCCTGGGCAGCAGGAGGGCACAGGCGCCCGCGGGGACAGGCAGGAGGAAGGTACCTGAAAAGGAAGCAGGAAGGTTCTGAAGACAGACTCCTACTTCACGGTTTAGGCTGGGGGCCAGCCCTGCACCGACACCAACACCATGATTGGTGACATTTTGTTTCAGATTGCGTGTTTACATTTCGTCTTTCCTTATACTGGATTATACTGAGTCTTTTGTCCCTTCCCCAGCCTGGTGTCTGCGTAGTTGGTATTTGTTTGCAATTAGGAGGGGCCTTCCCTGTGTCTGATCAAGCAGTTGCCTTTAAACAGTGCGCCAGGCCTGAAACGAAATGCAGATCCATTCCCCCCTGACATGCTAGGGGGCTCTCCTGGTCCAGGGAATTGCAATGGGAATCCTTTTGTCAGTGGAAGGAACCGGCTCCCACCTGGGGGCTTCCCCTTCCTGACCTTGATAAAGGCCCGTTTCCAGTTCCCCTGCAGCTGGGATGAAGGGGGTTCAGTGTGAATGGCCATTCGTGCCAAGCATGCAGCCCTGCCTAGAAATCTCAACACAAAGCAAGAGGCCCAGCTAGAGACAGCCCCGAGCTCTAGAATCGCACGCCAGGGCTTCGCACCTCTCCTCTGCCACTACTAGCTGGGGTACCCTAGGCCAGGCACCAAACCTCTCTGAGCCTCAGTTTCCTCATCCAGAGACTGGGCCTAATGATAATCCAATGCCCAGTTCCTACTGTCAACGATCCATAACTGTTGACAAGGTTCAAAAGGCTAATGGATGTAATGCTCCGAGGACAGTGCCCACTAAGCGATCAGTACGTGGCAGCTACTGGTATGATTATTTGGACCAGATGTGGCTTTGAGAGCTCCCAGGGATAGGTCGGGACCTCACAGCTGTGCATCCCTGCCCGCTTGTCGCGCTGAGGTTTTCCTCTGTCCGGTTCGCTTAAAGCAAGGCCCACCTGCAGGGCATGCCCTGAGCTGGTGATTCATGGGTGGGATGCATTCTGCCCACCTATTTTAAGCCGCTCTACATTTTCTTCCCCTTGACATGGACATGTTTACACAGAGGAGGACAATCCCAGTCAAAACAAGATGAAAATACACTGCTGGCTGGGAGCCCCAGGCTAACTGGTTTCAGATCCTCTTCCAGCTGTCAGCACCTCACAACAGAGCCATGGGGGTTGGGGGGGGGGGAAAGGCTGCCCAGCCCTAGTCCCCTACCTCCCTCCATCGGCCCAGTTCTGCCTGGTATCAGGCAGTCGGCCGTCCCTTGGTCAAGCTAGTGTGGGCATCCGGGGCTGAGGTTTTGCCAGTTTTAACAAGGACAAGAAGGAGAGGTGCTGAGGGGCAAGCCCCGGGCAGCTCGGGTGTGAGTATTGTGTCTGCCGCCAGGGCCGCCTGGTACACGGGCAGAAAAGGCAGCTGCCAACAGACAGTGGCGGAAAATGGCCAAAGAAAGCTCCCCCGGCAACCTGACCTCCTGCCTGGCATTTGCCCCACTGGATTCATTCCTTTGGGTTAACAGGAGGCTCTTGGTAGAAAGAAATCACCCTGGGGAGGGAGAACCCATCCACCTCCTTATCGGTCACGGAGCCTCCCTGGGGGTCAACTTCTCACCTACACCAACTGACCAGCGAGTCAGTAGGACTTGAGGAGGGTGTTTCCGGGGAGGCTGCTTTGATGAGCATGCGACCGCGATCCCCTGGACCCGGAGCACTGTGGATAAATGTCCTGATGGCATCTGCAGAACAGCTCGCTTGTGTTGACCAAGAAGAGCAGGAGCACACAATCTCCTTTTGTCATCAACTCTGCTCTGCTTAGAGCTGCCCACTCGGGCAGTTGGGTTGCTTGACAGCGAGTCCTGGCATATTCGGGTGCATCTGCCTGGCCCTTAAAAGCCCAAGGCCACCAATTAGCCAGGACCCACTGTGAGGCCCCACCCCAGGCAGTACCGCCTCCCAGCCTGTACTGACTTAGCCTGAGTCCTTTCTCCCAGAAGCCCCCCACTCTTCGGACCACGCTGAGCAGGTCATCGTGTTCCTCCCCTGAGAAAAACTACACAGTTCTCCTTCTGAGGAAGACTTTATTATTATTATTATTATTTTTTTGTCTTTTTGCTATTTCTTTGGGCTGCTCCCGCGGCATATGGAGGTTCCCAGGCTAGGGGTCTAATCGGAGCTGTAGCTACTGGCCTACGCCAGAGCCACAGCAACGTGGGATCCGAGCCGCATCTGCAACCTACTCCACAGCTCACGGCAACGCCGGATCGTTAACCCACTGAGCAAGGCCAGGGACCGAACCCGCAACCTCATGGTTCCTAGTCGGATTCGTTAACCACTGCGCCACGACGGGAACTCCAAGACTTTATTTTAATAGGGATCCTCAAGACTTCAAACCCAAGAGTGACATTAATGGTGAGAATTTCCTTTATGTTGGCGGGCATCAGGGTATTTTTAGACGGGATGGGTTTTTTTATCTGCACCCCACCCCCCGCATCGTTCCAGTTATATGGCTGTCACTCGCTCAGAATCAGGCTTGCTAGCCTGAAATCCCTCTTTGATGTTACTGCCAGCTGGGACTTGGCTGCCCTCCTCCCGGGCTTCATCACCCTCCACTGCTCCCTGTGGGTGCCCTGTTCCCAACTGACCCAGCCCCTCCAGCGAACGATGGAAACAGACCAAAGTCCCAGTGCTAGTGCAGGACCAGGAATGTACACACGGGTGAATTATCCCTTTTATTGAAGAGGTCGGGCCTTGGTTCCAGGTCATTAGTGGCCACTTACTCAATTAAATTTGTTTGGGTTGGGTTTCCCAAGTATGTTTGATTTTCACCGGTCTTCCGTGTTTTTAACTGCAGAGTTGCTCTCCAACAATGATTGTCCTCAAATGAAAGTGTTAACGGGAGGCAAATTCATGAATTCACCCATAGTTCTTCTCCTACGGGGCCGTTAGCAAAGTTCTAATGTGCAACTAAACCTTCTGTTTACTTACTAAATACATGGTTATGGCATTGAGACTGTCCCCCCGGCACTGATCCAGACTCTGGGGGTACAGTGATGAATGAAATATGCCCCTGCCCTTGAAGAGCTTGTACTCCAGTCTAGGAAACCAGTCAATGCTTACTTGAGACCATGTGCTTGAAAGACTAGAGGTCCTGCTGATTACTGACTCTTTGTGCCACCGGAGAAGCTCTCGAGGCCAAATGTTTATGCACATTACAAGTCCTCCGTGCAAGGGAGGATTTCTAAGGTCTTTAAGAGAGTAATTTTTTTTTTCTTTTGGCTGTGCCCACGGCATACAGAAGTTCCCCAGACCAGGGATCGAACCCCAACCACAGCAGTGACAACACTGAGTCCTTAACCGCTCGGCCATCACGGAACTCCCAGAGACTAAATTTTAAATGCCGGGAGCTCCCTTCGTGGCTTAGTGGTTAACAAACCTGACCAGGAGTCATGAGGATGAGGGTTCAATCCCTGGCCTCCTTCAGCTGGTTAAGGATCTGGCGTTGCTGTGGCTGTGGGGTATGCCGGCAGCTCCAGCTCCGATTCGACCCCTAGCCTGGGAACTTCCATAGGCTGCGGGTGTGGCCCTAAAAAAGCAAAAAAAAAAAAAAAAAATTAAATGCTGATTCCATTTGAACAGCAATTCCTCAAACTACCTGGTTCCCATAGGCAATATCGAAGACTTGTGAAAGTCTGGACACAACAAATTGGAACTGGACAGGAAGTTAGAAATGCTAGACTTTGAGATGGCATTGATAGGGTGGCTCGTTTGGCAAGCCACTTTGCCAACGGTGTTTGGGGACCACAGCCCTTCCTCATGCAACAGAGCACATTCACGTGGTCCTTCTTATTTCTGGAAGAACTCAGCTATGCCACCTACAGGATATCCACCACGTCCAGAAACACAGGCGAATACATGTACTGGCGAGGACATCAGTCTGCAAAAAAATACAACATTATCTCCATTTCCAGACTTTGGGGTGTCCATAAACGTAGACAGCTTGTGTGTTATACATGTTGGGAAGGGGGTGCATCATTCCCATCTCATGAATGAGGAGCCGGCCTCATAAGGGGGTTTCGAAGCCTTCTAAGCAGCCCCGGGGGGCTGGCGGCTAAGGTGGAAAAGGAACCCTGGCCTCCAGCCCTCTTTGCTTCCCTCCCACTTGACTAAGTTCATTTAGGACAGGTGTTAGAGCTGCGTTTCTCAGGGAGCACCTCTCCTGGCATACGCACTAGAGGAGTCCCTCTCAATTCTTCTTGTCATTCCTCTCTGTCTGAGGACTTGGGTCCATGGGCCAAGCCCAGCAATGCAGCAGCCTATTGTTGGAGAGAAAGCAGCCGGTGACACGACAGATGCCTCTGGATGGTCTCCTGACTGTGCTCAGGCCCCGCCGCCCCAAGACGTGCAAGGAGTTTCTGCAAGTGCAAGGGTGTGGCCCTAAAAAAGCAAAAAAAAAAAAAAAAAAAAAAGTTTAATGCTGATTCCATTTGAACAGCAATCCCTCAAATGACCCGGTCCCCATAGGCTGTATTGATGACTTGTGAAAGTCTGGACACAACAAATTGGAACTGGACGGGGAGTCAGAAATGCCAGACTTTGAGACTTCTCTTTTCAACTGCTGAGCTTGTAACTGTCTATGCTTGGCCATTCCTCAGTTTCCATATTTACTTTAGCTTTTCTGCAACTCTGTCAACAAACTCCATGGCATTATTAGTTTTAGCAAATAACAGGATGTCACAACTGTTGACCAGGATTCGTTACTCTGCTGTGAGAGCTCTATCCCAGGACACAGGGACCAGTGTTCCTCTTATTTTTTAAGGTGTATGAGCTTTGGCAGGAAGCCTTTCCCGAGCAGGCCCACTGCGCTCGGCTCAGTCTATAGGCCTTGAAGGCCGCTCACTGTCAAGGCTCTGCCCGCCCAGACCTGGGCTCTTCTGTCTTTGCGTGGTGGTACAAAGACATTTGTAAGTAGATTTTTTTCAAACAGTCGATGCAAATACCTTGAGTTTTCTGTCTCTTTACCCTTAGAGACTTGCAGTAGACTTTAAAAGAAGTCCGTGCTTGGTAAAGCAGCTTCAGGACTTCACATTCGTGTGGAGAAGGGCGAGGGGCTGGTATTTGAGGCTGGCCCTGAGAATTCCCAGGCTTTTGACCCCAAGTACCTTTCCTCCCCCCCCCACCCCGATCCCTGCCTGTCCCAAGGAGCAAGAGACGAGGTTAAAAGGGTCACTCTGCTGCTGACAGGCAACCAGGAAGTCCAGGCCTTGGGGGAAGCATAACCTTTGTTTATTTAAGCCCCAAACCTAGCAGGCCATGTAAATTAAACATAAAAAGAAAAGAAAATAGCAAAACACAGGCCGGATGCGTACCAGAGAGAGCAGCAAATTCCCCTTTGGCCCTCCCTTGGGAGAAGGGAACCAGTGAGCTGCAGGGGCCACCTCTTTGCCCAGGAGACGCTCACAAGCCATGGGAAGGAGTGAGGATGGCGGGGCCAGGGCATGGCCACCGTTTGCAGAGGTCCCGGCAAATCTTTGTCGTCAGCCCCAGCAAAGCTCCTGAGGGGGAATGAGTCACAGCCCTCCAGCCAACCTCGGAAGGGATCCATGTCTGACCGGTGACAGCCACAGGGCTGGAGGAGAGCTGGCTTTTGTAGACGGGAGGTAGGGCTGGTTAATTGAACAGACTCTGCCCTTGGAGAAAAATCAGCCCCTCCCCGTTCCCTCCCCACCCCCCTCGGTTCTTCTGTTTTCCTGCCCTCTGATGCCCGCCCCCCACGCCTCCAACCTCCCAGGCCACGAGTTCCCAGCGACAGCTGTGAAGTGTCTCAGAAGCAATCTGTTCCTCTTAACTGAGAAGCCACATTTGCCAAAGGTTGATTTATACATCCGAGCAGGTTTCGGTTATCCTTCCCATGGCAGCTCTCGTTCAAGTTCTGCTCCAGTTTTCAGGCGTGAGTGGCACAGAGCTAGCTGAGCCTGAGTGCACAAGAGATGGCTCAACAGACATCGGGTCCGGGATATGCCAAACCCTGTCATGGCGAGTCCTACAAAGTGGGGGGGGGGTGACCTTGGCGCGATGGGCGCGCTTCATGTAGACCCTGTCTTGGCTGTCACCTATAGGCCAGTGGTTCCCAGAAGCAGTGCCACAGACTAGGCCCACAAGAGTTGCATCCACATCTCCCGAACGCACCCTTCCCAACCCATAGACTTATTCCACTAGGTTTTCTAGGGCTGGGGCCCAGGACAGCGGTATTCTCCTCATCCGGGCCCATTCCTTTCCCTCCGCAGCCCATCGGTGAGGTCAACCTGCTGTGTGTTTAGTCACCTGCCGATGCTGATCGGCCACTGATGACTCTGTTGAAAGTCATGCGAAAATTCAGTTCACCCTTATTTAAGCGTTTACCACTGAGAGTGGCAGAATGCGACACTTTCCCCGGGCCTTTAGCATTGGCAGAAAAAAACTTCCCTAATTCCTCCAAGTGTAAAGAATTCCATTAGGTCCCAAAGGTGTGACTCGGAGGATGACGTTGGTAGACACTGCAGTCGTCCAGTCAGGCAAACAGCTTGCCCTGGGAGGAATTTTTCCTCGGTGCCCTTCAAATCATACTTCTCAGGTCATCGGTCGCAAATAGCATCTCCTCAGAACTGTCCGCGTGAGGAGGCTGTGGCAATCATTTCTTAGGCATTCGCGTGATTGTGCACAAATGGTGCTTGTTTTTATTTCACTTTCACTTGAGCGTGTGATTGACAGCTTTGAAAACTGTCGACCTGGCAGCATGGGCACTGCCCGTGCCCGGTATAGGGTGTGAAGCAGTACGCTGGTTCCCCTGTATCCACCTGACTGCCACTCCGAGCTGCCCCCAAGACCCTGTCACCTATGGCCCCTGCGCAGCACACAGCCAGCTCTGGATGTCAGGGAGAACAGAGGCCGTGGCTTGTGACACTCTGGCCGGGTCTAGAGCTGCCATCCTGCTCCGTCCTGTTGCCTTACTACCCGTTTGGGGTCATGGGGACGCTGTCCTCAGCTGAGAGAGACGGAGACAGAGGTGGAGATGAAATGATGCCCTCTGCCTGCCTGGCTTGGTGAATTAGACTTTGTCAGAGGCTGAAAGGGTGTTTGCATAAATACGTGTGTGTTTCTCTGCTTCTCGTTCTTCCTGATAAGGTGTGTGTCTTCCTTGTCAGCAGTTCTCCAAGCGGGCAGGAGGCCTTCCTTAACCCCTCCCAGCGCTCCTTTGAGCTCTTTGGCTCTGTTCCCCTGGCCGGGGGTGGGGCGGGGGGGTGCCCAGGGGGGAACTTGACTTGTTTCTCTCCTCTCTTTCTGTTCGGGGAGCAGCGTGTTCCCTGCCCCGTCCTGCTAGCGCTCCCACCCCAGCCGGGCTGCCTTCTTTCCATCCTGGAAACCCTCGGGGGGCTGGGGGGGAGGTGGCTGGAGAGCCCATGCACGGGCCCCTTTGCAATCGCAGAGGCCCTCCTGGCAAGTCGCAGAGTCCCATAACAGAGGATCAAGGAGCCACCTCAAGTGAGCCCATGGTGAATAGCTCCGCTGTGAGGTAAGCAGTGGCCTTGGGCACACAATGTGAAAGGCCCAGGAGGCTCATAATGCTTACCCATCCTGGCCCAGGAGCCCCTGCGCGCCTGAAGAGGCCAGTATTATTACGGTCATTTTGTTCCCCAGGGAACCCGGACCACTTCAAAGGTCACTCATTCTATAGCGGGGGGCCCACACGGGAGCCAGGTGCTCCACCTCAGGGCCCTGGCCTCTTCACAGGCCCCTTGTCTGCTGGCTTCGCATCCCCAACAAGATCCTCCTGCTTCTCGTCTTCTAAGCATTGCCAATCGTCTCAAGTCCTTCACATACCACTCCAAGTAACCCCGGCAACTGCTAGGGAAAAAAAAAAATAGCTTGGAATTTCAGCTCTTGAGACTGCGCCATAGGGCAGAAGCCCTGGGGAGAGGCCCTACCAGTGTCTCCCTGACCTGAAGAAGCTGATGGAGCGCTGGTGCAGATCAACAAACACGGCCATGTGTTTTGCTGCTTCCTTTCCTGCCCCTGCACCTCCCCCCAGAAGGCTGTCATGGGCCAGGATTCACAGAAGGTGGGCCTTGAAGAGGAGGGGTATTTGCCTATCTGAGGGCAATATAGAGCAAGGAGAAGACGGCAAGGAGCTGGCCAAAGAAGGAAAGCCAAGAATTAGGCAGGTAGAGGTGACCCCACCCTAGCTGTGCTGAACACCGACTGCCCCCCTAAAAGGAGGGGATTGGCAACTCAGAGTGAGGGACCACTGTTGGCCACCATGTCAGAGGAGCCTTTGGTCCTGCAGAACCTCCAGGCTCCATGACTGCTGTGTTACTTCCACCTAGATGTGCACGCACCAAAGCACGGGGGGTGGGTGTGAAAACAAAACCACCCCCAATTCTGAGGAATGAAGCGATGCCCTGGGGTGATGGAGGTTGGTGTGGTCCCCTCCCAAACCCTAGGCTGCCTTCCCAAGCACACCCCCCCCACCAAGCCCTAGGCTTTTTCCTGAAGTAAACAGTTCAGTGAGATCTCACCCGTAGGAAGATACCTGAGTTTGCTACAGGCCCAGGATATTCTGGAAGGAAGCACAGTCGGTGACCTGTATTATGAATTTGTTTGTTTGTTTTTAATTTCCCTGAAATGTGCCTTGCACTTTGAATAGGCGGTCAGTCAACATTGGATTGAATTGAACGATAATGGCGAGTGTGCAGAGGAGGGGAGAGGAGGGGATTCCATTTCCTGAGGTTAATTTGACCTTCTCGTCAGGAATATCTACTTCGTACTTGTAGATAGGTAATGGGGGATGGTGGACAAGGAGAAGAGAGCTTAGAAAAATTATGGATGTAAATGTTCCCAGCTGCAGGGCATAAAGGAGAAGGGAGACAAGCATAAATATTGACACAAGGTTCATGAAATTCAAGATCCACTGAGCTAAACTGCATTCCTGGATAACATCGCCAATACATCCAGTCTTGCTGAGACGCCAGAACAAACGGTCTTTCCCCCCCCGCCGCCCCCGTTGCTAGCCATCGAAGTTGGGATGCCCAGGGTGATTTGACAAGAGCCCTCTTTGACTTCTCTGAGCGCGGCGTGAGTGGGGTGGAATGCGTTGTCCAAACGGGGTTTGGTTCTGCCTGTCATCCCTAGTGTCACTGGGAGATTGTTTGTGAGGCTCACATGGGACCCTGTCGGGTAGGGAGCTGAAAGGCACAATTCATTGCTCCTAGCATCATTCGGTGCCAGGGTCTGGCCCAAATCGGCTGCTAGAGCTGCTTTTCCAAGAGAGGGGCCCTCTCCGACACGATTCTCCCGGGGGGGGGGGACACCCCCCCCCGCCGCCCCAGCCCACCACCGCCTTCTGCATCTGCATCTGCATCTGCATCCTCCTCTCTGTTTTTCTGCCCCCCGAAGTCGTCGGGGTTCTGGGCTCTGGCCATTCGGGGCAGTTCACGTGACCCACAGAGGACAAGGCACTTTGTCTGTCACCGTCTTTCCTTCTCGCTTCCCTCCTTCTGGACCTTGGGGATTTCCCATGAGGCCAAAGTAAGGATGTAAGAGACCATAGACAGGAGTGGAACCCACAAGGGAAGAGAGAAGAGTGGAGCCGGGACAGATTCCGTGATGGCATTTCAGCCGCCCTATTCCCCGAGCCTCTTCAGGAAAAGGGACAAGTAAGTAATTAGGAGGAGACAGAGCTTCAGGCGGAAAGGGGCCGAGCTGGAGACGTAAGGGGGGAGGCCTGTCGAGGAGCTGTCCTGTCTAATGCTCCTGCCCTCAGAATCCTTTGTGACTTCCTTGTCCAGCCCCTCACTCTGTATTTGCTTTGCAGCTTGTCCCGCACCTCTCACAGCGTGTCTTTTTCTGCTTCTCCTGACACAAGACCCTGGGTTTTGCCGGCAACATTGCCGAATCTTGGGGTGGAACATTCCCTGTCGAAAATAAGGAAGACTTGCCTATAAATAGTTTCCTTTGGGCGGCGTGGTACACAATGCTTCGAGTGTGACAAAAAGGGAAGTGAGATGTCCCCCCCTCCGTCTTGGCCACCCCCAGCCTACCGCACCCACTCTGAGTCTGCTTCCCCCACCACCAAGCCACTGCCACCGCCGCTGCCGCCACTGGGGGCTGAGATCCTGCCCACAGGTTCTGCGGCCCAGACCGCCCAGTCTCCGTCTCCCTGTGTCGTGGGAACCCGAAATAGGAAGGGTGCTTGTCCTAGAGAGTCTGGCTTTTGAAGTGGAACAGACCGATGGCAATGCCAGGACACTTCTTCCAGCTCAAAAGGAACAAGTTGGTTTTCAGGGCCACTGGAAATGGCGAGAGTTTGGCCCCGTCCTCCTCATGCCACCCTCCATCTGGAAGGTCACCCCTGAGACAGGAGGGTCGGCCGTGTCTGTTTAACCACAGAATCCTTTGGCTGTAGGGCTAGAACCGAGAGCGCGCAAAAGACCCAGCTCATCAGCTGGGCGCTGTGGCCGCCATGGCTCTGGGTCCAGCCTCCTGGGTAAGTCCCGGGATGGAAGAAAGGGAGTTTGGAAACGTTTGCTCTTGTTGGGGCTGAATCCCTAGGCCCCTGTTTCCTGCCCGGGGCCGCCTCCCCAGGACCCAAGGATGCTGAGAGCCTCATGGAGCAGCAGTTTATTCTGAAAAGGTAGACGGGATCATGGCCATCTTATACAGCACAAGCTTCCGCTCAGTGCAAGGTCTGGCGCAGCCATTCTGGGCAGAGGAATTTTCCCATGTGCCGACGGTTAAGCAGAAAGCCTTTCAGGTTCCTCTGATTTCTCCCTCTCCCCACTACTCTCCACCCCTATCTCCCCTACCCCCGCACTTTGAAAATCTCTCTACAGGGACATTTAGGTCAGTGGTCTTCCTTTAGCAAACCCTGGGGTCCTGGGATCCAGCCGTTGTTATCTGCAAACAGGGAATCAGGGACCTCCGGGGTGAGCTCTTCTCACTCCTGGCTGATGGACTAAAGATGTGGCAGCGACAGGAAACTGGCTGAGTATGGGCTGAAACTGGGACATCATTTTGAAGTTGTTTTGTTTTGTTTTTTAAACTAAATCCCTGATCTGAGCTTGCTTTCTTGTTGTTGGTTTCATTCTCCTAAAAGCTGAGCACAGCAGGAATGCGGAGGGGGCAGTTCATTAAGGGTGTCAGTGAGTGGGGCCCTGGCAACTGGAACTCTGTCTGGGCCGTGATTACTATTCCGAGACTCCACACCTAATCTGGGCTGCTGTACACCCGGGACTGTGTAGTCCATTCTGGGAGCCACCCGGTTGGATTCACAGTTCCTCTTTCCTAGACAGAGAGGGCTTTCTTTGAGGACTCCTTGGCTGCCTTTTGAAATAATGCAGCTGAGCAAAGCCCTCTTAGAAAGCTCATTTGGACTCTTGGGATAGTCTTCCGGTCCCCCATGCCGCTGGCGTCCTAGGAGCACTTCCCCTGGCCCTCACCCTTTCTTCCTCCTCACCACTTTTCCTGGCACCTCCAACCCATCCCTCAACCGCCTTGACTCCTTCAACAAACCTCCACCCTGCCCCAGCAGTAAGTGTAGTAAGAACAAACTTGGTCTCTAAGTCAGGAAGACCTGGACTGGAGTGCCAGCCCTCTAATGTACTAGCTGTGGGCAAGGTAGCCTCTCAGACCTTCGGTTTCTTCATCTGTAAAATGATGCGTGACAGTGCCTACACTACAGGGTTTGTGACTCAGCCAACACAATGCCTGGCCCATAGCCTATGCTCAGTTAATGGTAGTTTCTGTCAGTGGGTCTCAAACTGAGCTTATTTCTAACTGAAGTATAATTAAGGGACAATTCAAACACAGCCTTGCTAGCAAACTTCACCTCTTTTCTTTGCCCTCCCCAAACTACCTGGATTTCTATGCCTCTGTCTCCATATAAGCGAATCCCCATTGAAGGAGCCGGTTTTTCTTCTGTCCTATGCCCTGTTTTCCTGGTGGTGTTTTTTCCCTGCCAACTCAGCTTATTTATCTCTCACTTTTTCTTTTCATCATCTCCCTTGGCATCTTGGGGGTAGGTAGCAACGGTGAGTTTAGGAAAGATTTACAAGCCAATAAAAGGTCAACTCAGACACTTCCCGGACCAAGAAAGCTCTATGTGACACAGAGGGCAGATTAATATATCAGGGAATTTCAATATCAATTCAGCTCCCGATTTAAGATATTGTTTGGTGGTTTTTTTTTTTTTTTTTGGCTTGGCTAATGTTCTTGATGACCTATAAATATAGTCTGCACTTTGTTCCGTCTGCTACACGCAGCGTAGTGCAAACACCTTGTTCAGAGTTTGTGACCTGAAGATAACCTGATATCCTGCGATGGGGACTGTCTCCCAGCTAAACTGAATGAAGAAAATCACCATCCTGGACTAGTACAGTAGGTTTGCTTGGGTAGATCTCCTTGTCAGCGCTTTGCACATAGAATGGCCCTCGCACACGTATCACCACCAGTAGAATCCAATGGGAGCCCCATATCATAGTGAAAAATGTTGGCAGTTTGGTGGCATAGCTGCACCGGCAGCCTGGAGAAAATTAAGGCCTTCAGACTGGGATTAACTGGGGCCTTGGCCAGGGTGTCGGTGCCAGGCACCTGGTTAGGTGAAATATCCTGAAGCAAATAATAATTACCTTCTTTGCTGATAAGAGGCCCCAGTACTTTTCCAATAGCGTGATTGCTCTAGGGTATTTCTTTGGAACGGAGCCTGAATCACAAACTGATTCATGGGTACTGGCTCTAACTTAATCCAAACTATTGTATGTGTGGTGGAACCCAATGTTCTCCTTATGGCCCTGAGTTGGTGTAAATAATACTCAAAGTTGCATCACCTGTCTGTCCCTTGTTCTGTCTAGGTTGCTCCATCTGGCTGCAATTCTGCTTCTGTCCACCAGGTGGCCTCACTTAGGAAAGAGCAGGATAAAAGGACCTCGAGCCTCTGATGCTTTTTGTTGTTGTTGTTGTTTTTTAAGCTTGAGGTTAAAAAGAATGAAAAAAATATTTTGATGGAAACATATGTAACCCTTAGTAGGCAACAAACACCTCATTTCCCTTGTGACTTGGAATCTGTTTGTGAAGTATCCTGTAACCCTCTGTAAGGCTGGACAGGTGCTCTCCTGGGATGGTTTAAATTTAGCCTTGGTTTATCCTTTTGTCATTTGCTGTTTACAGGAAAGTAACAAAATCTTGCTTTTTAAAAATAGGGACATGAGATCCTGGATGATGTCGAATGTATTTTCTTTGTGGAATCGGGTATTGAGACCAAAGAGGAAAGGGCTAGCATCTTGTGGTCGCTGCAGTGCCCACTCCTCCTACTGTCTCCTCCCCACCTCCTCTGCCACCCACCTGGCCGCCAGCTGCTGCCTTGTACGTGTCCCCCCACTTGTCTGAGTTCCTGCACACTCTCTCCTCCATACACGCACGCTGGCATATACAGATTGGCATGTTACACAACTGTGCATGTGTCAGTACACGGACAGGTGTACATCCGTAGTAGTAGGTGAGTGGATAGGTGCTGAGGATGGGGGCAGGCTGGCTGGGTGAGGGGACCTGCAGATGACAAAGTCCATGTGCAGGAGAGAGGCCGAGAAGGCAGGCGGCAGGAGGGAGTGAGGCCCCTGATGGGGAGGCCAGCGTCCGGGATGGGCCGCATGCAGAGAGCATTGCAAAGGCACGGGGAGCGTGCTGGCCGACAACGGAAGAAGAGCTTTTAAAACCGGCGCCGCCCTCTACCGAACGCTTCCTACCTCCTGTTATGGCATTTGTACTTTCTCATTTCTCTAAGAAATCAGTTCCAGTTTGGTTTTTACCGATCTCCAGGGCCCTCTTTGGAGACGCCAGTTGGCACCAGAAAGTGCTGAACTGTTTACAGTCCCCGCCTAAGGTTCAGGGAGGGGATGTGGTTTAACTGGGCCACAAAGCCGGTACAGGACTCATTTGCATGGCCCCTGACGCCATGTGACGCAGCCGGCTCCTCCTATATAAAGAAGAAGGAGCCGAAATATCTCCGACTCTGGGTTGGACTGGCGGCCGTGGAGTTTGTGACACACTAGGTGACACCCCTCCAGTCACTTCCCTTCAACTCTGGAACGCCCGCCCGGCTTTTGGTCCGCTCGGCAGCCTTCGCCCCCCTCCTAGCCCCAGGGCCGGACGCGCAGAGCCCAGCCCCGTGCAGCGCGCCAGCCGTCGCCGGCCGCCCAGCCCGCCCAACCCAGCCCGCAGCCCGGCCAGAGCTCCCCGGCAGCCCGAGCCATGAACACCGAAATGTATCAGACCCCCATGGAGGTGGCGGTCTATCAGCTGCACAATTTCAACATCTCCTTCTTCTCTTCCCTGCTTGGAGGGGATGTGGTTTCCGTTAAGCTGGATAACAGGTAACCACCGGCCACAGCTCGCGAGCCCGGGCGCCGGCGAGGGCTGGGCTGCAAGCGGGGATCTCCGAGCGAGCCTTGCGCCGCCGGTCCCGGTTCCCCGCGGTGCAGCATCCTGGGAAGGGGCGGGGGGAGGGGACGCAGGGAGGGAGGGGGGGTCACCGCCGCGCTGGGATCCGCCGCCCGAGCGTCCCTGCGGCCGCGGCGCCGTAAGAACCAGCTGGTGCAGCCGGAGGCAGAGGGGCGGCAGGGCCGGGCTGGGCAGGGCTGGGCAGCGGGCTGGCCGCGCGCCGTGCGCCGCTGGGGAGCAGGCCGGAAGCTTCCGAGCCGAGAAGGAATTCCGAGCTAGCTTCGGAGCCCGGTAGGTTTGCCCGGGCCCTTCTGGGCCGGCGCTGGAATGAGCCGGCGGCGGGGGGCCTCCCTGGGCCGCGCGCCCCCATTGTTTGCATGTCGCCGCGCAGGCCACGCTGGCCCGTGCGCCCCGGGGACCCGCGCGCTGCTCCATGCGGAGCTCTGGGTGGCGGCGGCGGGGAGCCAGCCTGGGTGGGGAGGCGAAGCTTCCTGCAGGGGCCAGAGAGGGACCTGGGGACAAAGTGCCCCGAACTCTGGGTCAGGGGGGCGGGAGAGAGGAAGAGCTGGGGCAGATGGAGGACTTTGGCCACAGCTGCCGGGTCCTGAGACTGGAACCAAGTGGGTAACAGGGTTGCTATGCTTTGTGTCTTGGCAGTGCCTCTGGAGCCAGCGTGGTGGCCATAGACAACAAGATCGAGCAGGCCATGGTGAGTGGCATCACTGCGTCATTCCCATCCCCAGACCCGGCTGCTGCTTATGTAACTCAGTGTAGGAGTGAGGGGGTGGGTACAGAAGCCCTTAGCCAAGAGCCTGAGGAAGCTGCCAGCCTGCCTCCTACCCCCCTTGGAGGCCTTAAGTAGAATCCCATCAGAGGGGCACCTTTTCGGGCATTTCCAGTCCATCCTTGCTGGACTCTCTCCTTGCCTCCTCCTTCTCTCACCCCAGGGTTTTGCAGCAGCCTCTGGCTCCGTCCTGGGCCCGTGGCAGGGCCGGGAGCCCAGATACTTGCATCTGTCTGCATCCCGCAGTTGGCAGGGGCCAGAGCTCATTGGATGCAACTGCACTGCAGTGCCTCTGCAGAGCCTGGGCTGGGGTCAGGAGTTGGGAGGAAACAGGAAGCAAAGCACCCCACCCCTTCTCCCTCTCCTTACCAGGTAGAGGTCATACTCCTCCACCAAGCCGCAGGAATGGCTGCAGGGGCTTGGGGCATCCAGCAGTTAGCAACCACTTTCTTGTGCCCTGGAGCCTAATGACACAGGTCCCTGTCCCCAGTGCAGTCTTCCGAATTCAGAGAGGAGGCAGCCATCCCGGGGCCGGTGTCCTGTGGAGCCAGGCTACAGGACAGCTGCAGTTCAGTATGCTGGGTCATGTGGCGAGGAGGAGACGCCAAAGTAGCCCATTTTATTCTCTTGGTGAAGATGTGTCAAGCAGACAAAGAGCGTGGGATGCACTGCAGGTGTTCTCTGGGATCTGGGCCAGCGGCGGGACCTTATGTGGAAGTGGGGATACCGCAGACCTCCACCAAACAGAACAAGTCTCACCCAGAAGGCTCCCAAGTGACCAGCTTGGAAAGTCATTAGAAACTTGCGGCGGGGTCGGGCCGGGGGGAATCCTCTGAACTTGAAAACTGGACTCCCACCTCAGGTGTGGCCCCAGTCATGCAGCTTTCGCGAGCGAGGGTCTAGGTGCTTCAGAGGAAGGGGCAGGAGGACCGGGTCCGCGGGGCCGGTGTGCTGAGGGGCTGCTGAGGGAAGGCTGGAGGACGGTGGCTTGAGGGACAGCGTGGGGGCAGGTGCTGCGGAGGGGCCCCCCGGGGCTGACGGATGGCTGTGTCGTGATCTCCTCCGGGGCAGGATCTGGTGAAGAACCATCTGATGTATGCTGTGAGAGAGGAGGTGGAGATCCTGAAGGAGCAGATCCGGGAGCTGGTGGAGAAGAACTCCCAGCTGGAGCGTGAGAACACTCTCTTGAAGACCCTGGCGAGCCCAGAGCAGCTGGAGAAGTTCCAGTCCCGGCTGAGCCCTGAGGAGCCAGCTCCCGAAACCCCAGAAGCGCCCGAGGCCCCTGGTGGTTCTGCGGTGTAAGTGGCTCTGTCCTCAGGGTGGGCAGAGCCACGAAATTTGTTCTACCTAGTTCTTTCTGGTTTGTTTTTGGCTCCCCAAGCGTCATCTCACGTGGAGAACTTTTACACCTAGCATAGCTGGTGCCAAGAGATGTCCCAAGGACATGGCCACCTGGGTCCACTCCAGTGACAGACCCCTGACAAAGCGCAGGTCTCTGGAGGCTGAGTTGCATGGGGCCTCCTCACCCCAAGCCAGTGAGCCTCTAACGCCACCGCGCCCGGGGGAGGGGGGGGTGCTCCCAGGGCCTGGGCAACTTAGCTGCAGCTGGCAAAGGGGAAAGGTAGTTTGAGACGGGCTGCCAGTTTGCTCCAGAAAGTATAAGGGGTCTGTTTATCCATTTCCATGGACATCTTCAACAGCTTCATCTGACAACGACTGTTCCGATGAAGCAGCCACTTGTGTTTTAAGCAGAGGCAACCTCTCTCTCCTCCCCTGCCTCGCCAAGGCAGGACCACGGTTGGGAGAGTTTGAGCCAAGTCAGCCTTCTGTTGGTTAACATGGTGTAATGCATGGCTTTGGGCACAGCCCAGTGTGGGATTACGGCTTTGGGATGACCGCTTACAAAGTTCTGTTTGGTTAGTGTTGGCATCGTTTTTCTATATAGCCATACATGCGTATACATACCCATAGGGCTAGATCTGTATCTTAGTGTAGCGACGTATACATAAGACACCTACACCCACGTGTTGAAGGGCCTAACCAGCTTTGGGAGTACTGACTGGTCCCTTATCTCGTAAGGCTAATTCTTTTGACTGTGTTCATTCACCACGTTGATCCATTTTGTCCTTTAGGTTAAGTAAAACTAAAAGAGTAAAGGCAGGGAGGGGGGCCAGCCTCCGAATGCCTTGCTGCTGCACCCCTTGCCCCGTCTGTCCCCTGAAGGCGTGTGAGGTCCTCTTTTGAACGCCAAACCCACCATTCACTGGTGCTGACTACATAGAATGGGGTTGAGAGAAGATCAGCTGGGACTTCACATCGTCATTCGAAAACTTTTTTTTTTTTTTTTTATGTTTGTGGAAAACTTTCAAGTGAGCAGAACAACTAGCTTGCAGGTGTCCTCTTGCGGATAAGGGGTGGACAAGGGAATGGCTTTGACCCGACAGTGCCTGGGTAATGTGCTCAGGGAGCTTGTCTCTAGGGAGTTCTGTGGCCGTGAACACTTTCCACTTTCCGACACCTTATCCTGATGTTATGTCTCCAGGATTTGGATTTTGATTTTTCAAATGTAGCTTGAAATTTCAATAAACTTTGCTCTTTTTTTTTCTAAAAATAAAGCTGGTGTCTGACTGAGTTTAAAATGCAATGGGGGGGTAGAGGCCCCCGCCTATGGTCGGGGGATGCTGTTTTTCTGACTCACTGTTGCTTCACTGGCACCCCTACAGCCACGATCTCGTGGAACCATCACCATACCCCATGTACAGGTGAGGAGGCTGAGACTCAGCCAGTTTAAGTGACTTGCCCAAAGTCACTCAGCTATTATGGCGAACTGGGACCCAATCCTCTCTCGCTCCAGCTTTCATAGTACAGCTTTGGAGTGAGTGGCGAGGTGGCAACGGACACAACTTCAGCTCAAGGAAGTGATTGGGGGGGGGGGTGGATATCCCAAGAAAGCCCTAAAGAAAAGGGCAGGGTGGGAGAGGGGAGGGAATGGGTTGGACTGGGAACTTGGAGTTTGTAGATGCAAACTATTGCATTAAGAGTGTATGGGCACTGAAGTCCTACAGCACAGGGAACTATATCTGGTCTTGAGATGGACCATGATGGAGGATAATATAGGAAAAGGAACACACACACACACACACACACACATTGCTGAGTCACTTTGCCGAACAGCAGAAATTGGCACAACATTATAAATCAACCATACTTTAATTCAAAAGCAAAGAAAAAAAAAAGTAAGAGTTCCCGTCATGGCTCAGCAGAAACGAATCTGAGAATCTGACTAGCATCCAAGAGGATGCAGGTTTGATCCCTGGCTTCGCTCAGTAGGCTAAGGATCCGACGTTGCTGTGAGCTGTGGGGTAGGTTGCAGACCAGGTTCAGATCTGGCGTGGCCGTGGCTGTGGTGTAGGCCGGCAGCTGTAGCTCCGATTCAACCCCTGACCTGGGAACCTCCATATGCTGCAGGTGCAGCCCTAAAAAAAGACAAAAAAAAAAAAAAGAAGAAGAAGAAAAGAAAAAGTGGGATACATGTGAGGGAGCAAGAAGAGAGGAACCAGATAAACACAAGTGGGCCCCTTCCCTCCTCAGAAAACATCATCCCACCACTTGGTGCATTGTCCTTAATACCCATCCGCAGGGGAGCCCTGATGTCAGAAAAGGCGCTAAGAGGGCCTTAGTGAGAAAAGGATGCAGAATGTATGCAGCGGCCCGAACCCCATCCCTCTCCCCCGAGGAAAGAGGCTCTCAAGCCCCACTGCTCCACTTGTCGCTGCTGAAAGTATGCTTACAAGACCCACCGGCCTCATGAGCAGGGCCAAGTCTAAGGACCCGGACGCCCCATTCCCTACTCTTCCTGTCTTTGGGGGTCATCCTCACCCATCATCCTCACCCTTTCGCCGGCCCCCTGTCTCTGGCATTTGGAGTGCTGCCATTTCTCTGATACTCTGTCAATGGGCATTCGTTGTCTCCTCCACCGTGCCCTCACCTGGAGCCACCGTGGCCCCTGAGCTGTGTTCTCAGCCCCCTGGTTTCCCTTTGTCACTTGAAATTTAAAAGAACTCCTTGATGTTGCTGAGTCATAAACCTCAAGGACCCAGAGGTCTCAGCCCCCTTCCTTGCACCCATCAATTTCTAAATATATTTAAAAGGTCAGCCTTCCTTCGCTGTAAGTGTCAGTTACGTTGGGTTGGCCCGTTCGTTTCCAGTCACTAAAACTCTGCTTTGGAACGTGACAAACTCCTGCTTGCTGGCCTCTCCAATCCCAATTTCCCACCCTTGCTCCTCACCTCTCTACTCATGATGCCAAGTTCATTGTCTATACCTGCCCACTCGATCGATCTCGTGGCTGTACAGATTCCACAGCTGCTGAAATGGATATCTAGACTTTGGATCAGGCAGCTACTTGCCCAGCTTCCCCCACCTCTGGCCCCAACCCAACAGGGATCTCCCCAGTTCCCACTCACTCCCATCCCCTCCCTGCCTCAAGAAGAGCTGAGGGACTTTTCGGCTCATCTACAGACTTCCCACGCCCTGATTTCCAGCCAAACAAGAACCAACAGAGGAAAAAAAAGGAAACCCAGAAGCTGGCCCAGCAAGCACACAGCCCTCTCTGGTCATCCAGCCCTTCCCTACGAGAAAGGGGAAAAAACATACCCACAGTCACACAGTGGGAAAGAGAGAACCACTCGGTTGCCTAGGCAACCGTGACTAAACAGAGACAAACACTGCAACTTCTGAGGCCACAGCGGTTGCTAGACTAGATAAGAGGAACTTTGTGGCTGTTTGTTAGTCACATAGAGGAGCAGCTCTTGTTATTGTTGTTCCACAGAAAACCAAGAAAGGGTGGGGCAAGGCAAAAGAATGCACTGCTCCTGGAAAGACCTTCGCAGGCTTTGGGCTTCTGGGCGCAGCCAATGCTCCCCTGCCTGGACATGCCCCCTCTCCCAGGACCCTCCTATCTGTCATCTCATCCAACCCTTTGCAGCCAGCCCTCCCCGAAATCCATGTTTCCTGCCCTTAGGAAAAGAGGCACTTACAGAGTTCCCTTGTGGCACAGTGGGTTAAGGACCTGGCATTGTTACTGCAGTGGCTCTGATCACTGCTGTGGCGGGGGGGGGCGGTTTCGATCCCCGGCCCAGGAACTTCCTCATGCCATGGACAAAACCAAAAAAAAAAGAAGGAAAAAGTCGCTTACACGATTTAACTCCATGTCATGGCCAAGAAAATTGAGAGCCAGGGAGCTTGGTACCACGCCCACGGCTGCCACTGATCCCGTGGGGTACTGGATCCCAGTCTTTGTGCAAGAACATCCCTTTTATTTTTTTTTTATTTTTTATTTTTATGATTTGTCTTTTTAGGGCTGCACCCGGGGCATATGGAAGTTCCCAGGCTAGGGGTTGAATTGGGTCGAACCTGCATCCTCCTGAATACTAGTTGGATTCGTTACTGTTGCACCACAACAGGAACTCCCCAAGCGCCACTTTCAAATGCCAAAACTATTCTCAGATCTCCCCCAACCCCAGAGTAGTTGAACTTTTAGTACAGATATACCTCGCTTTATTGCGCTTCATGGATACTCCGTGCTTTTTGTTTTCAAATTAAAGTTTTCTGGCTACCTCTGCATCGAACAAACCTATCAGTGTCATTTTCCCAACAGCATTTGCTCACTTCGTGTCTCCGTGTCACATGGTGGTTTTTCTTTCAATATTTTAAATTTCTTCATTTGTTATATTTGTTACGGTGACCTGTGATCAGTCATCTTTGATGTTATAACTTGATGAAGGCTAGAATTTTTTCACAATCGAGTATTTTCTTCTTCTTCTTCTTTTTTTTTTTTTTTTTGTCTTTTTGCCATTTCTTGGGCTGCTCCTGCAGCATATGGAGGTTCCCAGGCTAGGGGTCCAGAGCTGTAGCCGTCGGCCTATGCCAGAGCCACAGCAACACGGGATCCAAGCCGCGTCTGCGACCCACACCACAGCTCATGGCAACGCCGGATCCTTAACCCACTGAGCAAAGCCAGGGATAGAACCCACAACCTCATGGTTCCTAGTCGGATTCGTTAACCACTGAGCCACGATGGGAACTCCGAGTATTTTCTTTTTCTTTTTCGGGTCTTTTTTAAGGGTCATACTCTCGGCACATGGAGGTTCCCAGACTAGGAGTCAAATCAGAGTTAAAGCTGCCATCCTACACCACAGTCACAGCAACTAGGGATCCAAGCCCTGTCTGCAACCTACACCACAGCTCATGGCAATGCCAGATCCTTAACCCACTGAGCGAGGCCAGGGATCAAACCTGCGTCCTCGTGGATGCTAGGGAGATTCGTTTCTGCTGAGCCACGACAGGAATTCCAAGTATTTTCTAAATAAGGTCTGTACATTGTTTTTTCAGGCATAATGCTATTGCACACCTAATAGGCTACAGTATAAGGTAAGCATAACTTTGGTAGGCACTGGGAAGCCCCAAAAAAAGTCACGTGACTTGTTTTGTTGAGATGTTCACTTTATGGCCATGGTCTGGCACCGAACCTGGTATCTCTGAGGTAGGACCGAATTCATTGAGCGAGAGCAAGAGAACATACAATGATAAACAGTGACTGTGAATTCACCAGCGATTTTAAAGGAATGCGTTGTATTCGCCACAAAACCATAGAGGTGGATTTGAAAAGAAGAACAAAGATGAAGATGGTAGATTATTTACAGCAATGATGGTAGAGGTGCAAGGTGCAGGGCTCTCAGGCTGGGAACTCCCAGAGAGAAAAGCAATTCCAATTAGGCTCCAAGGAGGAACACAGGGAGTGAGCAGATGTGGAAGCAGGGCCATTGGGACTTAGGGCATAGTGAGAAGGATTCTAGAAAGACCATGGGAAATAACATGCACAACGCATTGGTCCCTTAGGGTGTTTTGACGTTGTCCCCACACCATCCTATTCATCCCGGAAAAATCCTGATTTTAAATCTCACATGCCCTCCTCCTGGTTGGTTAGAAATTAATGGATGTAAGTAGTGCTTTGTAGACAGCCCAGTTCCTCAAGTTGTCTCAGATACTTAACAATGAACCAGCTCCGCACTCTTGGTGAATAAAATAATATTCACCAATTGGAAGACTTCAACAGTCTTAGATTTAGCAGAATCTATTTATGAAATTTGTTTTTCCTGGACTCATTTTTTTTTTTTTTTTTGACAGACAGCTCCACCAGTTAGCTCTTCCAAGTGGAAGTGGTGTCCAGGGAAGAGCTGGCTAGAAGGCGCCATAATAACAATGGTTAAGTAATAATAGCTGGAGTACCCATTGTGGCTCAGTGGTTAATGAATCCAACTAGGAACCATGAGGTTGCGGGTCCGATCCCTGGGCTCACTCAGTGGGTTAAGGATCCGGCATGGTGGTGAGCTCTGGTGTAGGTCACAGACGCGGCTCAGATCTGGCGTTGCTGTGACTCTAGTGTAGGCTACAGCTCCGATTAGACCCCTAGCCTGGGAACTTCCATATGCCATGGGTACAGCCCTAAAAAGACAAAAGACAAAAAAAAAAAAGTAATAATAGCTGATGTGTCCATGGCAGTTACTTTGTGCCGAATATTGTTCTAGGTCCTTTTACAGCTATCTCCTTTTTTTTTTTTTTTTTGTCTTTTCAGGGCCACACCTGCAGCATATGGAAGTTCCCAGGTGAGGGGTCAAATTGGAGCTGTAGCCACCGGCCTACGTCACAGCCACAGTAACGGGGGATCCGAGTCGCGTCTGTGACCTACACCACAGCTCACAGCAATGCCAGATCCTTAGCCCACTGAGCGAGGCCAGGGAATCGAACCTGCGTCCTCATGGAGACTAGTCAGATATGTTTCCACTGCGCCACAATGGGAACTCCACTATCACCTCTTTTAATCTTCTCCACGAACTGATGAGGATGTACCATTAAGATCCCCATTTTATGGATGAAAAAAATGAGAACACTGAGGCACCGAGAGGTGAAGCAACTTGCCTGAAGGCCTCTAGCAGGTGAATGGTGGAGCCGCGATGCGGGCAGGGGAGGCAAATGCATTGAGAAAGAGGCTGGAGAAGCTCGACAGTTTGCATGACTCCCCCAAAGTCACCAGAAGTATTCTGGAGGGAGGGCGGGAGGAGGTGGAAAGGAGACCACCCAAACTAGCAGAGGGGCTAACAGAAGATTTAAAGCAACCTATGAGGCTGGCTGGATGGGAGTGAACTTGAAAGGAGGGAAGAGGAAGAATGGGAGGCCAATTGGCTGGCTCCCAGCCAGATGAATGGAGCTAGGATCTAATAGGTCTGAGCAGGGAAGTGATGTGATGCCAAAGGTATTTGCAGAAGATGGGTCCTGGCAGCTGGAGAGGCTGGAGCAGAGAAAGGCTAGCCCAAGGCAGGCCAGCTGTTGCGGTCATCCAGGTGTGAGGTGATGAAGGCCAGCCGAGGGCCGGAAGGGAGTCCTGGAAAAGAGACACAGGGACAAAGGCAAAAGGCACTGAGGGCAGTGTTTCTCCAAGGGTGGTCTCAGTCCACTCCTATCAGGCTTGTCAGGAAGTTGGTGTAATACACAGGAGTTCCCTGGTGGCCTAGTGGTTAAGGACCTGGTGTTGTCACGGCCATGGCCCAGGTTCAATCCCAGGCTCAGGAACTTCTGCATGCCTTGGGTGTGGCCCCAACAGAGGGCCCTACCCCCAGACTTAAGAGGCGAGTGGGGCTTGGAGGATGTAAACATTTGAGGAACCTCCTTGCAGTGAAAAATCAGCATGACCTGGTAACAAAGTAAGTTGGGGAAGAGAAAGTAAGGTAGCCACAGGTCAAGGATGACTTGAAAGTTTTGTGTTTTCTCCTCTTTTGGATTGTGGTAAAATATATTTAGAACCTAAGGTGTACCACTGCAACCATTTTTCAGTCGGCAGTCCAGTGGCATTGAGTGCAATTCTCATTGTTGGGCCACCGTCCCCACCATCCATCTCCAGGACTTTTTCCTCCTCCCACACTGCAACTCTGGACCCATTAAACACCGACTCCCCCTCCTGACCTCCGCCCCCCCAAGCCACAGGTGGCCTGAAAGCTATTCGTGGAGGATTGAGAGACTACGGAAGCACCGAAGGAGACGGCGTGGAGGAAAAGGTGGCAGGTTTTCAGAGGGCAGATGAATTCCAATTTTGATTTCTCGCTGAGCTAAGCACATTTACATATGGAAATACCCCCGAACCAGCTGTGGAAAGACACGTGCAGTCCAGGGCTAGAGCACCAGATGTGAGTGTGTCTTCGTGTCACACGAGCTGGAGTGATGCTGAGTGGACATGCGCCCCAGGAAGTGGGTGCAGTGGAGGCTGAGCAGAAAGCTCAGAGCCATGCTTCCGAGGCTGCCCACACTGAGGCCGGGCGAGGGAGGAGGAGGAAGGGCCAGCTGGGAGGTGTCAGAGAAAGAGACAAGAAAAGCCTTGGGGTAGAACTGAGGTTTGTGATCTGCTCTCCATGTTTATCTTTTTGTCATTCTTTCTGACATTTCCTCTTCAGAGTCCTTACCGCAAGCCCCACCAACCCCCAGCTTATGAAATGAAACTCATCCCTAAAGGTCATTTGGGGATGGAATGAGACAGCTGAGATATTCTAGGGAGAGGAGTCAGGAGTCCTGGGCTGTGGTCCTAGTCTTTGGCTAACAAGTCTTATGACCTTGGACAAGTCACTGGCATCGCCAGACCTGAGTTTCCCAATCTACACAACAAAGCGGTTAGCCAGGATCGTTTCTAAGCCAGGTGGCTTAGTAAGTACTGGGTCCAGGAGAGCCCTCTAGCCATGAGATTTGTTCAGCTACCTCCTTGCCTTAGGCCTCAGTTTCCCTCCCAGCCCCTAGATTCTCTCCATCCTCATATGGAGTTCTTAATCAAGTTATTGTTTCCACTTTCATTTAATTAATTAATTAATTAATTAATTAATTAATTTCGGTCTCTGCATGCAGCAGCTTGATGTGGGATCTCAGTTTGCAGACCAGGGATGGAACCTGGGCCACCATGGTGAAAGCATCGAATCCTAACCACTAGACCACCAGGGAACTCCCAAGAAACAGCCACTCAGAGCCATGACACTCCCTGTCATTGTGTAGAGTAAGGAATCACCTACAGCCTTATTGCCCAGCCTTCCTTGTGACGCGAATCACTTCCGGTTGCCTGTATTGGGACAATGCGCTTACAAACTCCGGGTCACCAAAGTCACTTGGGAAGGAAGGGGGTGGGCTGCTGGGAAGACAGCTTGGGTAGGCAGAGGGAATGGGCTCCCCTTCGAAACACGTGTGACTGATGCAGATAAATAGAGGAGGCAGGAAATGAATGAAAAAGAGATGGCCCGGAGAGGGTGGGCAGGGCAAGACAGGAACTAGCAGAGGAGGCATGTGGGCAAAGCGGGCAGCCCCAGCCCAGAAGACCTTCCTCCGCTGGGCTCTGCTGCTGTGTTGCTGCTGTTCTACTGGTGAACGTCCTGCTGCCACCATCTAAGAACAAAGAGGACAAATTCTCCACTAAGGACTGACCCCGTGGGTCCCGCACTGTCCCACGCGTCTTCCTTTGCTGTCTTTTGCACTCCTCAACCCAGACATTGCAGGTGCAAAACTAACCTCACCAACGTGCAGGAGCACTTCCAGACAGGAGCGATGTTCCAGCACATGAAGCCACACCTGGGGTCGGAATAGAGGAAGACGATGGAAGACTGCATGAAAAACAAGAAAGAGAAAGACACATAGCATATGATATCACTTATATCTGGAATCTAATAAATGCCACAAAGGAACATTTGTACCGAAAAGAAACAAGCTCATGAACTTGGAGAACAGACTTGTGGTTGCCAAGGGGGGGGTAGTGGGAGGGACTGGGAGTCTGGGGTTAATAGATGCAAACTATTGCTTTTGGAGTGGATAAGCAATGAGATCCTGCTGGCTAGCACAGGGAACTATATTCAAACTGGTGATGGAACATGATGGAAGATAATGTGATTGAATACAATTAAAAAAAATAAACCCCCCAAAAAATTTTTTTAATTAAAAGAAGAATGTGTGTGTGTGTGTGTGTGTGTGTGTGTGTGAGTGAGTGAGTGACTGGGTCACTTTGCTGTACAGTAGAAAATTGGCAGAACACTGTAAATCGACTATAATAGAAACAATAAAAATCTTACAAAAAATTGAAAAAAGAATGTGTTGTGTGTATACACACACTCATGCATGTGCACACACACACACACACACACACACACATACACATGGCTGGGTCACCTCGCTGTACAGCAGAAATTGAAGGAACACTGTCAATCAACTATACTTTAATAAAAAAATTGTTTTAAAGAATAGAGGAATACACTGGCAGGGCTGGCTTGGGCTCTAGAGATAAACTGCCCCAACCTCCCCTTTTCCCAGAGGAGGAAGGACACTGACGCCCCAAGAAACAGCCCTGTCCCAGCTATTCACACAGTGGGCAGCAGGGCCAGCTTGATCCCACAGTTAAGGTTGGCCCTCTTGCTCTGGGCCTCAGTGCCCCCATTGGTAAAACGGGGAACTGGGCCAGAGAAATAGTTTCTTTTTCTTTCTCTCTCTCTCTCTTTTTTTTTTTCTGGCCACCCTGCCGCATATGGACTTCCTGGGTCAAGGATCAGATCCAAGTGGCAGGGGAGACCTACCCTGCAGTTGTAGCCACACCAGATCCTTAACCCACTGTGCCGGGCCGGGGATCGAACCTGCGTCTTGGTGCTCCGGAGACACTGCTGCTCCTGTTGAACCACGGCGAGAACTCCAGAGCAATGGTTCTTAACCTTGGCCGCACGTCGGGCTCAACTGGCCACGTGGATCAAGGGGGTGAGGGTTTGGAAGCTGGGCACAGGCCTTTGCAAGCTCCCCAGGTGAGTCCTGGAAGATGGGTTAGGATTGTGCCCATTTCGCCATTGATTTGTGCAACACACCTTGGCACCTCCAGGGTGCCGGGCCCTCTGCAAGGCCTGGGCCAGGTCAGACTCGGACCCTGTGATCTGGGTGCTCATTTCCTGTCTCCATTCGGAGAAGCAGATCAGACAGGCTGCTCGTACTGGTGGGCCTGTTCCCAGGCAACTCTGCTTTCTCCAGGCAGCTTGACGATTCATAAAGGTGATATTCTTATCTCCTGTCTGACTCACATGTGTGTCTTTCTTGATTGATTCTGATTTCAGGCAGAAGAAAAGAGGTGCGATTTATCAGCCTGCTCAAACTCTGCAACATTTTGCTGGGGATGATGGGCAGGATACAAACAACCCCGCAGCCCCTTCTCAGCCAGCTTTGCAGGCTTCTCCTCTAACTGCTGGAGTGCCTCTGGGCTCGGCTCTACCCTGCTCTCTCCCTCTGGTGGGTTCCATCTATGCCGACGATCCTAAGTAATATTCCCCGGGCTGATGACTCCCAAATTTATTTTTTTTTAATTTTTTAATTTTTTTTTTGTCTTTTGAGGGCCGCACCCACAGCATATGGAGGTTCCCTGGCTGGGGGTGGAATCGGAGCTGCAGCGTCTGTCCTAAACCCCAGCCACAGCAACGCCAGATCCAAGCCCCATCTACGACCTACCCCACAGCTCACGGCAACGCTGGATCCTTAACCCCCTGAGCGAGACCAGGGATGGAACCTGAAGCCTCATAGATACTAGTTTTCATTTCCCGCTGAGCTGCGTCGGGAACTCCCTATTCCCAAATTTAAATCGCCAGCCCTAAGCAGTCCCCTGAGCTCCAGACTCAAATATTCAGCTGTCTCCCTGACAGCTCCATATGTATGTTGAACAAGTGCATCCATATCTACGTGATCAAAATCCAACACTTGACTCCCACCTCTGCCAGTGTATCCGGCCTCCGTGTAAGGCAGCCCCAGATACAGAGCTGCTGCAACCAGACCTCTGAACCTGCCCTCCCCCTCAGCTCCCACATCGAAATCCATGGCCCAGAGTGGTCCATTCCCCCTCCGAATCACACCCCGCATCCTTCTACTTCTTTTCCATTCCCACGACTACTACCTGGCCTCAGCCACCCTCATCTGTCACGGGGAGGCAAAGCCTTTACACATTGGCCTCCCTGCTGGCACACTGACCCCTGTCCAATTCCACAGGGCAGCCAGAGTGACGTTTCTTTTTTTTTGTCTTTTGCCATTTGTTGGGCCGCTCCTGCGGCATATGGAGGTTCCCAGGCTAGGGGTCTAATCGGAGCTGTGACACCAGCCTACGCCAGAGCCACAGCAACGCGGGATCCAAGCCGCATCTGCGACCTACACCACAGCTCACGGCAACGCCGGATCCTTAACCCACTGAGCAAGGCCAGGGATCGAACCCGCAACCTCATGGTTCCTAGTCGGATTCGTTAACCACTGCGCCACGACGGGAACTCCTCTTTTTTTTTTAATTTATTTTTTCTTTTTCCTTTTTTTTAAAAATCACATCTGTAGTCATATAATGATCATCACAATGCAATTTCACAGGATTTCCATCCCGCGACCCAAGCACATCCCCCCCACCCCGCAAACTGTCTCCTCCGGAGACCATAAGTGACTTTTCTTAATGCAAAACAAGATCCTGGTGTTCCTTTGCTTTGAGCTTATCAGCGGCTTATCTCTGCACTTAGAATAATCCAAACTCCTTTGCCTGGCCTACAAGGGCCTGCGTGATCTGGCCTCCGCTGACCTCTCCAGCCTTTGCTCCTGTCACTCCTCAGCTCTTACCAAGCTCCAATCCCTAAGTACCTTTCATTTCTTAAACACACCTCGGAGCATATGTGCGCGTGGTATTCCCCCGTCCAGAATGCTCCCTGCAACCCACCGCGGCCACCGGCCTCTTAGCGTGGCTGCTTGTTCCTTTCCTTCGGCTGTCTGCCTTCTGACAGCTTTGCACCCCTAACCTTGTCTAAAGAAGTTTCCCCTGTTATGGGTTCTTTCACTGCCCTTATCCCAAATTGTACCAACCACTCGACATATTTGTCTTTGTTGTATCTGCCTCACTGCTCTGGAAGATCCCTGAGGGCAGGCTCCATACCTATTTTTTGGGGGGGAGGGAGTCTTTTTAGGGCTGCACCTGCGGCATATGGAAGTTCCCAGACTAGGGGTCGAATCAGAGCTGTAGCCACCAGCCTATGCCACAGCCACGGCAACACGGCATCAGACCCATGTCTGAGACCTACACTGCAGCTCATAGCAATGCTGGATCCTTAACCCACTGAGCAAGGCCAGGGATCAAACCTGTGTCCTCATGGATGCTAGTCGGGTTCGTTACCACTAAGCTGGGACAGGAACTCCCCCATGCCTATTTTGCTCACCACTAACTCCTCAGAGCTGAACACAGGACCTGACACAGGCTGAGCATTAAAAACGTTTATGGGAGTTTCAGATGTTGTAGCAGGAGAGGCAGGTTAGTGAAGAGATTTTGGATGGGGACAAGGGAGGAGCGTTCCCAAAGTTTTTCAAATCACACAAGTAGTTGGTCTGTTGATTATATCAATTAAAGGAACAAACTGTGTATTCTTTCAATAATTTTTTTTTTGGTCACACCCATGGCACGAGGAAGTTGCCAGGCTAGGGATCAAACCCATGCTGCAGCAGTGACAGCACTGGATCAGTTTTTATTTTTTATTTTATTTTATTGCCTTTTTTTTTTTTTTTTTTTTTTTTTTTTTTTAGGGCCGCACGTGCGGTATATGGAAGTTCCCAGGCTAGGGGTTGAATTAGAGCTACAGCTGCTGGCCTCCACCACAGCCACAGCAATGCCAGATCCAAGCCATGTCTGTGACCTACACCACAGTTCATGGCAACACCGGATCCTTAACCTCCTGAACGAGACCAGGGTTCAAACCCTTGTCCTCATGGTTACTAGTTGAGTTTGTTACCGCTGAGCCATGAGGGGAACTCCTCAACAATTTTTTTTTTGGTCTTTTTTGTCTTTTTGTCTTTTTAGGGCCGCACCTGTGGCATATGGAGGTTCCCAGGCTAGGAGTTGAATCAGAGCTGTAGCTTCCAGCCTATACCATAGCCACAGCAACGTGGGATCCGAGCCACATCTGCTTCCTACACCACAGCTCACAGCAATGCCAGATCCTTAACCCACTGAGCAAGGCCAGGGATCAAACCCGCAACCTCATGGCTCCTAGTCGGATTCATTAACCACTGCGCCACGACGGGAACTTCTTTTTATTTTTTTCAACAATTTTTAATGGAGCCTGTCCTATGCATTAGGTAGGCACTGGGCTAGGCACGGGGGATACTTTGACAGTTCTGAGAGCGTGCTGTGGGTTCTCATGGGGCTACTGTGAAGGGAATCTGCATAGAGCCTAGTGGTATTTCCATAGTTCTTGTCTAGGGAAATCCCCTCTGTTATCCCTTAAGATAGTTTAAATGCTCATTTTTCTCCACATCCACATTTTTTTTCCTTTTTGGCTGCCCTGTGGCATACAGAGTTCCCAGGCCAGGAATCAGATATGAGCCACAGTTGCCACCTAAGCCACAGCTGTGGCGATGCTGGATCTTTAACCCACAGTGCCAGGCTGGGGATCGAACCTGCATCCCAGGGCTCCCAAGCCATTCCCGATTCCCTTGTGCCAGGCCACAGTGGGAAGTCCTCCACATCTACAGTTTAACCTATAAGACTTCACCCCATTACCTGGAGCTACTTGTCAAGCTACACCCTCATTTTGGGGAGAGGGTATGTATTAGTCAGGATTAGCTCTGGTTGCAATAACAGGAAAAAAAATAATAGCTGATTTAAAAGGATAGACATTTCTTTATCTCTCCCATAAGAGAAGACTGAAGGTAGGCAGTCCAGGGTTAATAGGGTGACTCTATAAAGTCACCAGAGGAGTTCTCATCATGGCTCAGTGGTTAACGAATCCGACTAGGAACCATGAGGTTGCGGGTTTGATCCCTGGCCTTGCTCAGTGGGTTAAGGATCCGGTGTTGCCGTGAGCTGTGGTGCAGGTCGAAGATGTGGCTTGGATCCCAAGTTGCTCTGGCTCTGGTGTAGGCCAGCGGCTACAGCTCCGATTGGACCCCTAGCCTGGGAACCTCCATATGCCATGGGAGTGGCCCAAGAAATGGCAAAAACACAAAAAATAAATAAAATAAAATAAATAAGGTCACCAGAGACCCCAATTTCTTCCAAGTTACTCTGCTGCCTCATTGTCGATAAAGGCTGCTCAAGCTCCAGCCATTATATCCACAATCCAGACAACAGAAAGGAGGACGGGAAAGAGAAGTCACTCCTTCTTTTAGAGGAAGCTTCCCAGAAATACTGTGCAACACTTCTGCTTACATCTCATTGGCCAGAAGTTAGCCCGGCCACTCCTTCTAAGGGAGGCTCTCTTTAACTGCATACATGGCCATCTCCAAAGAAATTTAAGTTTCAGTATGGTGGTGTTTGTGTGTTTTTTTTTAATTGAAGTATAGGGAGTTCCCATTGTGGCACAGCGGAAACAAATCTGACTAGTATCTATGAGGAGGCAGGTTCAGTCCTTGGACTTGCTCAGTGGGCTAAGAACCTGGCATTGCTGTGAGCTGGGGTGTAGTTCATAGGTACGGCTCAGATCCTGTGTTGCTGTGGCTGTGGTGTAGGCCAGTAGCTGTAGCTCCGATTCGACCCCTAGCCTGGGAACTTCTATATGTCACAGATGTGGCCCTAAAAACAAAATAAAATAAAATAAAATAAAATAAAATTGAATTATAGGTGAGTTACAATGTTATTAGTTTCAGGTGTAAAACATAGTAATTTAAAATTTTTCTAGATTATATTCCATTTAAAGTCATTACAAAACCCTTCTACACTGTTGGTGAGAAGGTAAGTTATTGCAACCACTGTGGAGAACAGTATGGAGGTTCCTCAGAAAACTAAAAATAGAATTACCCTATGATTCAGCAATTCCACTCCTGGGCATATACCCAGACCAAACAATGATTCAAAGGAATACAAACACCCCAGCATTCATTGCAGCGCTATTTACAATAGCCTAGACTTGGAAACAACCTAAATGTCCATGGACAGATGAATGGGTTAAGAAGAGGTTGTACATATCCACAATGGAAATACTCCCAGCCATCAAAAAGAATGAAATAATGCCATTTGGGGCAACATGGATGCAACTAGCGGTTATCATACAAAGTGAAGTAAGTCAGAAAGAGAAGGACAAATACCATATGATATTACATATATGTGGAATCTAAAATATGGCACAAATGAACCTGTCTACCAAACAGAAGCAGACTCACAGACATGGAGAACAGACTTGTAGTTGCCAGTGGGGGAGGGGGAGGGAGTGGGCTGGACCGGGAGTTTGGGGTTGGTAGATGTAAACTATTACATGTAGTCTGAATAAGCCATGAGGTCCTGCTGTATAACACTGGGAGCTATATCTAATCTCCTGGGATAGACTATAACGGATAGGAATATATTTAAAAAAAAATTTTTTTTTGGCTTTTTAGGGCCGCACCCGTGGCATATGGAGGTTCCCAGCCTAGGGGTGGAATCAGAGCTACCGCTGCCAGTCTACACCACAGTCACAGCAACGCCAGATCCAATCTGCATCTGTGACCTACACCACAGCCCACGGCAATGCCGGATCCAAAACCCACTGAGAGAGGCCAGGGATCGAACCCGCATCATTATAGATCCTAGTCGGGTTCGTTTCCGATGTGCCACAGCAGGAACTCCAGGAATATTTTTTAAAAGAATGAACATATATGTATAACTAAGCCATGTTGCTGTGCAATAGAAATTAGCACAACATGATAAATCAACGATACTTTTTTTTTTTAAAAAGTGAAATTTATTATAAAACAATGGCTATTTTCCCTGTGCCGCACAATATATCCTTGTGGCTTATCTCTTTTAAACCGAGTAGTTTCAGTCTGTATCTCTTAATCTCCTCCCCCTAGAGTGCCCCTCCCCCTCCCCCTCCCCCCTGGTAATAAATTTCTATTTTTAAGGAAGAGAGGAGTGGATATTGGAGTAAACAACCCACAGCTTCTTCTGCGGGTGTTTGGACATGCTAAGAGATGAGAAGGAGGGAGAAGACGAAAAGAGGAAGAAAGCGCAGAAAATGCTTCATAAAAGGGCCTGTGCCCATTGACTTCCGCAATGGGTGTGCTGGCAGGTACTCCCTGGGAACAGGGCAAGCAGAGTAACCTTTGGGAGGGGGCTTCTCTGCTGCCGCAGAACAGTTTTACCAGAATGTTCCAGCCAAGGGGCCCTAGGAGGTGATCCGAGAGGCTTCTTATCAGAGAGATTCCAGAAACTGGAGGCCCAGACCGTCCTCTTAAAAGTGTCGGTGGAGGCAAACAGAATGGTAACCCCTAAATTAGGCAGCCCGAGGTCAAAATCTGAGGCTCCAGTATCCTAAGTCAGAATTCCAGAGAAGAAAATCTCTTAGTTGGGGGCAAATGTAAAAGGAATATCAACACAGAATCTCCAGATCTTGGGGTCGCGAGAGGCCTTGCAAGTCACCCAGTCCAGGGAGTTCCCATGGTGGCACAGCAGAAATGAATCTGAATAGGATCCATGAGGTTGCGGGTTCGATTCCTGGCCTCGCTCAGTGGGTTAAGGATCTGGCGTTGCATCGAGCTGTAGTGTCAGTCACAGACACGGCTTGGATCCTGCATTGCTGTGACTGTGGTGTAGGCTGGCAGCTGGAGCTCTGATTCAACCTCTAGCCTGGGAACTTCCATGTGCTACAGGTGCAGCCCTAAAAAGGAAAAAGAAAAGAAACAAAAACCAGTCACCCAGTCCGGCCTCATCCCGCCACTCACCACTGTCTTCCACCCTCCAACCCCACACTCAGAGCAGTCAGGCTACGCAGAGAAGTCATTCATTTGAGGGGATTACTTTCCACGGGAATGTGGCTTTTTGCCGAGCTAAGAGATTTTTGTGGGTAAAAATTACCCAGTCACACCTAGTTCCCCAAACCTAGGAATACAAGGTCTGTTTCGACAGCCTTCAGACTTGCCGAAGAGCAGTTGCCAACCTTCTGGCAAATGACATAGAAAACTGAGCATCCGTGAAGGACAGACAGGCTGCTCCCGAAGTTCCCTTCTCCTTCTCATTCCAAAGGTGCCCAGATCATCTCGGCAGCTTCTGCCTTGCAGAGGGTCAAGGAATGGGTTTGTTTTGCTTTTAGCAAGAAGCAAGGGGCGCTTTGGAACTTTGATCCGCAGGGCTCCCAACGGAATTCTTCTACAAGAATGTCCTTTGAAGGTCCCCCCGCTTAATTACTTTCAATTTCCCCCAGCGAGTCAGGCAAGCGGGACACAAGAGAGTGGTTGGGGGCTGCTGGAGAAAACTAGGACTTAAAGCAAACATTTTTCCTGCCTCCAGGCAGAGCCCATACTGGTGCCAGGCCAAGATATGGAAGTTTGTCACCTGACCCTGCCCATCCAGTGAGCAAGAATTCCTCAGGCAGAACATAACTCCTGCCCCTCCCACGAATGCTGAACATTCTGTTTTTTCGCCCTTAGGAAGAAAGTGGTAAATAAGCGCATTCTCTTCTCCCAGTTGCACACCCCTTTCCTTGCAAAACCAAGGAATCGGGTCACATGATCTACGTCCCTGTGGTTTAGAAGGGCTCAACGTCAAGCTTGAAATTGTTGTCGGACACACATTTCGAAGCACAGCCTGCGTTCTCCTGGGTGACACGAAGGGAAGCTGCTGAGTTCCAAATTTTGGCAAGTTGTTTTTCCATACGCTTCTGATCATCTTAACCCATATGACCTATTTCCATTCCTCTCCTGGCGAGGCATTAAGCTCTCTTAGCAGCATATAAAACGAGCCCAGACAGGCCCACCATTAGGGTATGGGAAAGGGAAAGTTCCCAGAAATCTCTGCCATCAAATTACCAAGGCCAAGCCCCTCCTTTTGTAGATTCAGTCATTCAGTCATCCATTTGTTCATTCGATAAATATTAATAGAGAACTTATTGTGTGCCAGGCGCCCTGACAGATGAGGCTCCTGATCTTGTGGAGCTTACATTCTAATGGAGGGAGGCAGACAATCAAGAACCAAACAAGGAGTTCCCGTCGTGGCGCAGTGGAAATGAATCCGACTAGGAACCATGAGGTTTCCGGTTCGATCCCTGGCCTTGCTCAGTGGGTTAAGGATCAGGTGTTGCTGTGAGCTGTGGTGTAGGTGGCAGATGCAGCTCGGATCTGATGTTGCTGTGGCCACGGCATAGGCCCACAGCCGTAGGTTCAATTCGACCCCTAGCCTGGGAACCTCCATATGCTGTGGTTTGGCCCTAAAAAGCAAAAAAAAAAGAAGAAGAAGAAGAAGAACCAAACAAGAGGGAGTTCCCTGGTGGTCTAGTGGTTAGGATTCAGCACGTTCACTGCTGTGGCCCAGGTTCAATCCCTGGTGTGGGAACTGAGATCCCATATCAAACTGCTACATGCCACATCCAAAAAAGAAGAAGAGGAAGGGGGTAGGAAGATGACAAGGGGGAGGAGAAGGGGAGAGGGAGGGGGAGGAGGAAGAGGAGAAGAATCTGCCTTTGGGAGAAGCCATTTAACCAGTGCCTAATCTTTTGGAGTTTTATCAGAGCCTAACTTCCCTGGAAGAATGAAATACCCATCTCCAGCTGACTCTAGCCATCCTGTCCCACAGTCCAGGGGCGCAGCATCATGAAGGACGGAGACCTAATCATAGCACTGCGGGATGCTTTGGCTACCCCACACCCTACCACCACGTCACTAAAGGACTATTTACCCTGGTTCTTTTTACCTGGTTCATCATGTCCTCCTTTCAACAAAAAAATTAACAAAGCATATTGAAAGGCAAAAAACCACAGTTTGAAGAGACCGAATAAGCATCAGAATTAGACTCAGATATGGCAAGAATGTTGGAATTATCATGGCAGGAAGTTTTTTTAAAACTATGAATAGTATGTGAAGGGTTTTAGTGGATAAAGTAGACAACATTTGAGAACAGATGGATGATGTAAACAGAGGGATAGCAAGTCTAAGGAAGAATCAAAAAGAAACACTAGAGATCAACTACACTGTAACAAAAATGAAAAATGCCTTTGATGAGCTCATTAGCAGACTAGACACAGCTGAAGAAGGAATCCCTGAACTTGAGGATATGACAATAGAAACTTCCAAAACTGGAGTTCCCTTTGTGGCTCAGTGGTAATGACCCTGACTAGCATCCATGAGGATGTAGATTCGATCCCTGACCTTACTCAGTGGGTTCAGGATCCAGCATTCCCTCAAGCTGCGGAGTAGGTCGCAGATGTGGCATGGGTCTGGAGTGGCTGTGGTGCAGGTCTCAGATGCACACCTGTGAACTTCCATATGCTGCAGGTGCAGCCCTGAAAAGAAAAAAAGAAACTTCCAAAATTGAAAAGCAAAGAGAAAAAAGAGTGAAGAAAAAAACAACAACAACAGAATATCCAAGAACTGTGGGACAATTACAAGAGATGAGACATATCTGTAGTGGTACTATCACAAGAAAAACAAAGAGAGAAAAGAAGAAATGTTTGAAGAAATAATGATTTGCTAAATTAATATCAGACACCAAATTATAGAACCAGAAAGCTCAGAGAACACTCAGTGGATAAACCCTAAAGAAACTATACCAGGGCTTAGCAGTTAAGGATTCAAACTTTAGGAATTCCCTGATGGCCTAGCAGTTAAGGATTCAGCATTGTCACTGCTGTGGCTTAGGTTCAATCCGTGACCTGGGAACTTCCGCACACCACAAGTGTGGCCAAAACAGTGCATATTAAAAAAAATAATAATAACAAACTTCAGAAAATGAAAGATAAAGAAAAAAAATCTTGAAAAAAGCCAGAGGAAAAAACACCTTACAGGAGCAGAGATAAGGATTACCTCTGACTTCTCCTCAGAAATCATGCATGCAAGAGAATGGGGTAAAATATTTAAAGTATTGAGGGTAAAAATGGCACCAGCATAGAATTCCATGCTTTGTAAAATTACCCTTGAAAAGTGGAGGAGATAAGTCAACTGTACAGCAATAAAAATGTAAAAAAAAAGGAGAAATAAAGACTTTCTCAGACAAACAAAAATTGAGGGAATTTGTTGCCAATAGATCTATGTTGCAAAAAAAAGTTCTCCAGTGACAAGGGAAATAATACAGATCAAAAACCCAGATCTACATGAAAAAAGGAAAAGCATTAGAGAATGAATAAATTAAGGTAAAATAAAAACTTTCTTTCTTCTTCCCAATTTTTCCAATTTGGGAACAGTTTTTCCCAAATAATGTAGTTGATTATGTAATTATGATTACATCATATTACATGTGATTATGTAATAACATAGTTGATATATAAGTGAAATGAATGGCAGTAATAATACAAGGGAGAGGATCAGGATTTTTTTTTTTTGCTTTTTTTTAGGGTCACACCCACAGCATATGGAAGTTCCCAGGTGAGGGGTCTACTCAGAGCTACAGCTGCCAGCCTACACCACAGCCACAGAAACACGGGATGCAAGCCGCGTCTGTGACCTACCTACACCACAGCTCACAGCAACGCCAGATCCCTAACCCACTGAGCAAGTCCAGGGATCGAACCCGCAACTTCATGGTTCCTGGTCAGATTCATTTCCGCAGCACCATAATGGGAACTCCCAGGATATTTTGTTATTATAAGGTACTTGCACTGCCCGTGGACTGGTACAGTATTATTTGAAAGTCGCCTTGGATTACTTGCAGATGTATATTTGCAAAGTCCAGGGTAACTCAATGCTGAAGAAGAACAAAGTCAGAGGATTATCTGACTTTAAGACTTATTCTAAAGCTAAAGTAATCAAGGCAGTATGGTATTGGTGAAAGAACACACAAAGAGATCAGCGTGACAGAAAAGAGAGCCCTAAAAATAGACCTGAAGAGATATGCTTAGCTGATCTTTGACAAAGGAACAAAGGTAAGAGAGCAGAGCAAAGGTAGTCTCTTCAACCAGTGATATCCAAACAACTGGGCATCCACATTCAAAAGAAAATAAATCTATAGAAGATCCCTGGTGGCTTAGCGGGTTAAGAATTTGGCATCGCTGCTGTGGCTTGGGTTACAACTGTGGCATGGTTCAATCCCTCACCCAAGAACACCTGCATGCCATGGGCATGGCCAAAAGACAAAACCAAACAAAACAAAGAACAGCTGGACAGGAGTTCCCGTCGTGGCTCAGTGGTTAAGGAATCCGACTAGGAACCATGAGGTTGCAGGTTTGATCCCTGGCCTCGTTCAGTGGGTTAAGGATCCAGCGTTGCCGTGAGCTGTGGTGTAGGTTGCAGATGCGGCTCGGATCCCGCGTTGCTGTGTCTCTGGCGTAGGCCGGTGGCTACAGCTCCGATTGGACCCCTAGCCTGGGAACCTCCATATGCTGTGGGTGTGGCCCTAGAAAAGACGAAAGGACAACAACAACAAAAAAAAGAACAACTGTACATCCATGTACAAAAGAAAATGAATCTAAACACAGATCTTAATTACCGTAGCTTTAGAGTTAAGTCTTTTTTTTTTTTTTGTCTTTTTGTCTTTTTGCCTTTTCTAGGGCCTCATCCACGGCATATGGCGGTTCCCAGGCTAGGGGTCCAATTGGAGCTGTAGCCGCTGGCCTGTGCCAGAGCCACAGCAACTTGGGATCCGAGCTGCGTCTGCGACCTACACCACAGCTCACGGCAACGCCGGATCTACAACCCACTGAGCAAGGCCAGGGATCAAACCCACAACCTCATGGTTCCTAGTGGGATTCATCAACCACTGTGCCACGACGGGAACTCCCTATAGTTAAGTCTTAAAGTCAGGAGTGTCAGTCCTCTGACTTTACAGGCAGATGTAAAATGTGGAACCATAACAATATTGAGTTCTAGAAGCTAGCACAGGAAAAAACCTAGATGACCTTGAGTTTAGCAATGACTTTTTTTTTTTTTTTGCTTTTGTTACTCTTTAATAGAGGTTAATAGAAACTCCTAATTTTGATGCCATCCTGTTTACCAGTTTCCCCCTTTATTATTGTGCTTTTATTTATTTATTTATTTTTTTTTAAGTATTTTCCCACTGTACAGCAAGGGGGTCAGGTCATCCTTAGATGTATACATTAGCAATGACTTTTTAGATGCAACACCAAAGGCACAATCCATGAAAGAAATAATTGATAAGCTGGACTTTATTAAAATTAAATCTTCTGCTCTGTAAAAGACACTGGCAAGAGAATGAGAAGACAATCCACAGACTGAGAGAAAATATTGGCAAAAGACACATCTGATAAAGGAATGTTACCCAAAATAGACAAAGAACTCTTAAAAACTTAATATAAGAAAACTAACGGCCCATTTTGGGGGGTGGTTTTGTTTTTGGCTGTGCCTGAGGCATGTGAAATTTCCTGGGCCAGGGATCAAACCTGGGCCACAGTTGTAACCAGAGCCCCAACAGTGACAACGCCAAATCCTTAACTCACTGTGCCGTCGGGGAACTCCAACAACCCCATTTAAAAATGAGCAAAAGAGAGTTCCTGTTGTGGTGCAGTGGTTAACGAATCCGACTAGGAACCGTGAGGTTTCGGATTCGATCCCTGGCCTTGCTCAGTGGGTTAAGGATCTGGCGTTGCTGTGAGCTGTGGTGCAGGTCAGAGACATGCCTTGGATCAGGTGTTGCTGTGGCTCTGGCGTAGGCCGGCAGCTACAGCTCTGATTAGACCCCTAACCTGGGAACCTCCATATGCCGCAGGTGCAGCCCTAAAAAAGAAGACAAAAGGCCAAAAAAAATGGACAAAAGACCTGAAGGTACATCTCACTTGAATAGACACTATACACACGGCAGGTCACCATATGAAAAAAGGTCCCACATCATATGTCATCAGGGAAATGCAAATTAAAATGGCGATGAGATACCACTCCATACCTCTTAGAATAGCCAATATCCAAAACAATGACAACATCAAATGCTGAAGCGGATGTGCGGAACTCTCCTTCCTCGCTGGTAGAAATTGGAAATGGGACAGGCACTTCAAAAGACATATTGCCCTTTTCTTTTCTTTCTTTCTTTCTTTCTTTTTTTTTTTTTTTTTTTGGTCTTTTTGCTATTTCTTTGGGCTGCTCCCGCGGCATATGGAGGTTCCCAGGCTAGGGGTTGAATCGGAGCTGCAGCCACTGGCCTACGCCAGAGCCACAGCAACACAGGATCCGAGCCACATCTGCAACCTACACCACAGCTGAGGGCAACGCCAGATCCTTAACCCACTGAGCAAGGGGCAGGGACCGAACCCGCAACCTCATGGTTCCTAGTCGGATTCGTTAACCACTGTGCCACGATGGGAACTCCTAGATTGCCCTTTTCTTATAAATTGAAACATACACTTTCATGGGGTCCATCAATCATACTCCTTAGTATTTACCCAAATGAGTTGAAAACTTATGTCCACACAAAAATCTGCACATGGATGTGTATAGCAGCTTTATTCATAATTCTCAAAACTTGGAAGCAACCAAGAAGTCCTTCAGTTGGTGACTGGATTAATAAACTGGGGTACATCCAGACAATGGAATAGTATTCAGGACTGCAAGTAAAGGAGCTATTAAGGCAGGAAAAGACATGGAAGAATCTTAACTGCTTCTTACTAAGTGAAAGAAACCAATCCGAAACAGTTACATACTGTACGATTTCAATCATATGATATTTATTTATATGATTTTCATGGAGTCAGGAAAAATGCAGTGGTTGCTAGGGGTGAGGGGAGGGAGGGGTAAATTGTTGGAGTACATAGGATTTTTTTTTTTTGTCTTTTTGCCATTTCTTGGGCCGCTCCTGCAGCATATGGAGGTTCCCAGGCTAGAGGTCGAATCGGAGCTACAGCCACTGGCCTACGCCAGGGCCACAGCAACACGGGATCCAAGCCACATCTTCCACCTGCACCACAGCTCACGGCAACACCAGATCCTTAACCCACTGAGCAAGGCCAGGGATTGAACCCGCAACCTCATGGTTCCTAGTCGGATTCGTTAACCACTGCGCCACGACAGGAACCGCCTGGAGTACATAGGATTTGGGGGGCAGCAAAACTATTCTATGACGGTGGATTCACTTGTCAAAACGTATAAAATGTGCAACACCAGTGACATATTTTTGACACTGACATACATGTGAGTGATAATTACATGTCAGGGTAGGTTTAACAGTGTGACAAATATACCAGCCCGGAGGGGGATGACCGAAGTGGGGGAAGCTGCTCACCCGGGGTAGGAGGGACAAGGGTTTTAAGGGAACTCCCTGTATTTTCTGCTCAGTTGTGCTGTGACTCTCAAGCTGCTCTCAGAAATGGAGTTCCCATCATGGCTCAGTGGTTGACAAAGCCAACTAGCATCCATGAGGACGCAGGTTCAATCCCTGGCTTCACTCAGTGGGTTAAGGATCTGGCGTTGCTGTGGCTGTGGTGTAGACCTGCAACTGTAGCTCCGATTCGACCTCTAGCCTGGGAACCTCCATATGCCGTGGATGCAGCTCTAAAAAGACAAAAAATTAAAAAAAAAAAACTGTTCTAAAAAAGAAAGCCTAGGATTTCCCTCGTGGCCCTCTGGAGGTATAGGTTTGATCCCCAGCCCTGCACAGTGATTTAAAGGATCTGGCGTTGTCACTGCTGTGGCTTGGGTTTGATCAGTGGTCTGGGAACTTCCCTATGCCACAGGTGCGGCCCTTAAAAAAATAAAATCAAATCAAAAATAAAAAAGCAGATTATTGCCTTTGGAATGGATTAGCAATGAGATCCTGCTGTGTAGCCCTGGGAACTATGTCTGGTCACTTATGATGGAGCCTGATCATGTGAGACAGAAGAATGTATACATGTATGTGTAACGGGGTCACCATGCTAGACAGTAGGAAAAAAAATTGCATTAGGGAAATAACAATAAAATAAATAAAAAAAAGCAAAGAAACCATAGAAGGGGGACATAGCAGGTCCCTTACAGATCATCTGTCCCCTCTGCTGATTTGGCAGGTGCCGCAGCTGAGGCCCAGAGAGCAGAAGGTACCTGCCTAAAGTCACACAGCAAGCTCGTATCAGACTCTGGCCAATAACAAATGTTCTGCTTCTCTCTCCAACATACAGCATGCCACGGGGCACGGGGCAGCCCATTGTTTCTTTCCGTCTGACAGTGAATTGCGTGAGCCCCTTCAAAATAGCTTTTTGGCTCCATGGTCTACAAAGGGACAGAATGTCTTAGGCCTAGGCCTTCGCCTTTGAACAGCAAACGCACTGCTTCGCCAAAGATCAGCGCCACACCCGGCTCACTTCTACCTCAGGCGTTGCTGCACCTTCGGGGTTATAGGCGCCCTTAGCGGTGAGAGCCGGGCCGGGAGCCTGGGGCCTTTCTCCCCGTGCTGTTCTCAGCCCGCCAGCTCCTGGCCAAAGTCCAGAGCAGGAAAGAACAACTGGCAAGCCTATTCATTAGGGCTTATTTATTCATTGTAAAGTCTCATAATTTGTTCAGAGGGAGACCTTTTACCTTGATTAATATCCTCGGCTCCCATGCAAGCGTTAAGCTGTGTTTGCGTCTGGGGCACCTGAAGCGTGCACCATCTATCTGAGTGCACGGCCCCTGTCGGCACCATCCTCTCCAGATGCTGCTGGGCAAGGGCCGCGATCCTATTGGAACTAACACAGGACTACGCCTTCACTCTCCCAGTTTGCAAAGAGCCCTAATTCATGCGTGGATAATTTGATCTTCGTGGCTTCCTTTGAGTTGAAAATGATTTCACAAGAAGTAACCCTTCAGAGAGAGGTCTGCCTCTTCCCACTCAACCCCAACCCCTATCTCTGGGCTCTCCGGGCCATCTAGGCCCCCAACCCATCCCCCACCCCCACCCCCACCCCACTGGTGAATTTCGCCCTCTTCTGGTTTTCAGTCTGGTGTTCTACTAAATCTGGAGCTAAAAATGGGCTGCTTTTTTTTCTTTCTCTTTCTCTTTCTTTTCTTTTTCTCTGCTTTTTGGGACCACATCCTTGGCGTATGGAAGTTCCCAGGCCAGGGGCTGAATCAGAGCTGGAGGTGCCAGCCTACGCCACATTCACAGCCACAGCCACTCGGGATCTGAGTCACGTCTGTGACCTACACCACAGCTCATGCTAACGCCGGATCCTTAACCCACTGAGCGAGGCCAGGAATCAAACCCGCATCTCTCCTGGGTACTAGTTGGATTTGTTTCCACTGCACCACAACGGGAACGCCAAAGTGGGCTTCTTTTAAAAAAAAAATTATTGGCATATAGTTTAATTTACAAGATTGTGTTAATTTTGGGTGTACAGCAAAATGTAAAATAGATTCCTTTTTTGTGCATATGGAAGTTCCCGGGCCAGGGATTGAATCTGAGCTGCAGCTGCAACCTACACCACTGCTATGGCAATGCCAGATCCTTTTAACCCATTGTGCCGGGCCAGGGATCAAACCTGAGCCTCCACAGCAACCTGAACCCTTGCAACTGGAATCGTAACCCATTGCACCACAGCAGGAACTCACATAAAATGGGCTCCTTTTGTTTGTTCCTTATAAGCATGATCCTCCTGCAACCCTTCACCCTCTCCTCCCCCAGCTGCCATTCCACCTCACTCCTTCTCTCATGGTCAAAGGTCCTTGAAGAAGAGCCCTCTCAGAGTTTCCACTGTGGCGCAGTGTGTTAAGAATCCGACTGCAGCCGTGTGGGTCACTGTGGAGGCACAGGTTCAAGCCGCAGCCCAACGCTGTGGGTTACAGGATGCAAAACTGCTACAGCTGCAGTGTAGGTTGGATTCAATCCCTGGCCCATAGGTCGTGGGTGCAGGCATTATTAAAAAAAAAAAAAAAAAGCCTCCTTACTGAGCACTTTCTCACTTCTGCTATGTAGTTTGCTCCCACCTGCCACCATCTCCATCTGCTCAATGATCGGAAGTAACCAATCAAAAAACAAAACAAACAAACAAACAAGGAGTTCCCGTTGTGGCGCAGTGGAAATGAATCTGACTAGGAACCATGAGGTTGCAGGTTCTATCCCTGCCTCGATCCATGGGTTAAAGGATCCGGCGTTGTCGTGATCTGTGGTGTAGGTCACAGACATGGCTCAGATCTGGCGCTGCTGTGGCTCTGATGTAGGCTGGCAGCTATGGCTCCGATTCGACCCCTAGCCTGGGAACCTCCATATGCTGCAGGTATGGGCCTAAAAAGATTTAAAAAAAAAAAAAAAAGGAGTTCCCATTGTGGCTCAGCAGAAATGAATCCAACTAGCATCCATGAGGAAGCAGTTTCAATCCCTGGCCTCTCTCAGTGGGTTAAGGATCCAGCGTTGTTGTGAGCTGTGGTGTAGGTCGCAGGCACGGCTCAGATCTGGCGTTGCTGTGGCTGTGGTGTAGGCCAGCGGCTACAGCTCTGATTTGACTCCTAGCCTGGGAACCTCCATATGCTGCAGGTGTGGCCCTAAAAAGACAAAGAAGAAGAAGTGATAGCCTGACTCAATGGACCCTTGCAGTTCCTGTCTTAGCACTCCCATTGCCTGCCTTCCCTGGTAGTCCCTTCTCTGGGGCCTCGTGGTCTTTGTCTCTCTGAGTCCTCCTGCTGTTTCCATTAGGATTCCTTTTTAGCCACCTTAGGAGGTCTTCTGCCCCTCTTTCCCATCAGTGTTCCCTGGGACTCTGCCCTCAGACCTCTTCTCACTGTAATGCACACACTCTCCCATTTTGGCCTCGTCCTTGCAAACCCCATCTATATGGTCTCACATCTATGGCCCTAGCCTGGACCTCCCCGCTGAGCCCCAGACCCATTCATCCAACTGGTGGGCGTCCCACTGACACCTCACACTTGACACATCCAAAATGACTCCTCACCTTTCCCCACAAATCCTGCTTCTTCTCCTCTGTTCCCCATCTTGCCAAAAAGCTCCATCAGACAACCAATCACCAAAGCCAGATATCTGGGAATTATCCCAGACCCCTCTTTCTCCCTCATTCTCCCCCACACCAAATCCCATCAATTTGTCTCGCCAGCTACACCTGCAAAATACATCCAAAACAGAACCGCATCTTTCCAGTTCTACTACTATCTTCCTGGTCCAAGTCATCGTCTTTTCTCATCTGGATGGTGACAGTAGCCTCCGAGCTGGCCCCCCTGCTTCTCCTCTCTCCCCCATCAGTCCTCACCCCACATTATAGCCAGAGGGATGGATGCAGCATAAACGGACCCACATCACTCCTCTGCTCAAATATGCCAGTGGCTTCTCCTCTTCCTTAGAATATACTCAAACTCATTACCACTGCATAAAAGAAAGTCCACATTCTGGTTCCCACCTGCCCTATCCAGACTTTCTCACAACAGTCTCCCCCACTCCCCGCCTCCCATCCAGTGCTCCAGCCACTTCACATATCAGGCTATCTCCCCTTTCTGGATCTTTGCTCCTAACTCTTCCCTCTGCCTGGAACAATCTCCCGCAATGGCCAGCCAACAAGGTGGCCACCATTCATGTTTCAAGACAGCAACAGAGGGAGTTCCCGTCGTGGCTCAGTGGTTAACGTATCCAACTAGGAACCATGAAGTTTTGGGTTCAATCTCTGGCCTTGCGCAGTGGGTTAGGGATCCAGCGCTGCCGTGAGCTGTGGTGTATGTTGCAGACGCAGCTCGGATCCCGAGTTGCTGGGGCTCTGACGTAGGCTGGCGGCTACAGCTATAGCTTCGATGAGACCCCTAGCCTGGGAACCTCCACATGCCATGGCTGTGGCCCTAGAAAAGGCAAACAAACAAACAAAACAAAACAAAACAAAACAAAATTCAGCAGCAGAAACCTTTCCCAATATTCCGGGTAGAATCTACTACTCTCTCCACTGTGTCCTCTATAGTACCTGTCACTATCAGGAAATGCCTATGAAGCACCTACTATGTGCTGTTTCTACCTACTTCATAGTTAACAAATTCTATTTCTGGCTTATTCTCCTTGAGTTTCTTTCTATACAAGGGAACAGATGTACCTGTATATTCTTACTTCCTCTTCTTTTTTATGCAAGAGGAAGCATACTACAGGTACACTCATTTTGCATTTTGCTTTTTTCACTAACCAACATATCCTGGAAATCACTCCCTACCAGTCCATTAGCATCATCCTGCCTTTTTTACAGCAGTTGTGGTACTCCATCCTGAGGCTGGACCAAAGTCTATGCAACTGCTCTCCTATGTATGGACACTTAGGTAATTTCCAATATTTTGCAGTTAGAAACAACACAGTATGAATAACCTCATGCATATGCATTTTCAGATTGTTGGAAGTGAAGTGTACTGTCAGCTAAATCCCTGGAATGAGATTGGTGAGTCAGAAGGCAAATGCATATATAATTTTCTGAGAGATTGTCAAATTCCCCTCCAAAGGGTTGTGTCCATTTTCTTTTCCACAAATAGTGTATGAGAGTCACCTCAGGCACTTTTTTTTTTTTTTTTTTTTTTTTTTGGTTTTGGTCTCTTTAGGGCAAGACCCTTTTTCTTTTTTTCTTTTTCTTTTTTCTTTTTTGGCTTTTTGGCTTTTTGGCTTTTTGGGACTGCATCCTCGGCATATGGAAGTTCCCAGGCTAGGGGTTGAATCTGAGCTACAGCTGCCAGCCTGTGCCACAGCTCACAGCAACGCTGGATCAGTAACCCACTGAATGAGGCCAGGGATCGAACCCACTTCCTCATGGATACTAGCTGGGTTCATTACCACTGAGCCACAATGGGAACTCTGCCTAAAGCATTTTTGGAAGAGGGTTTTCTCAGGACATAAGCTCCGTTTCCTAGCTGACCTGTCTTTATGTCTGGTCCATCCCAACATACACTAAGGCTGCTCAGCCACCGGACACACAATCCTACCCTTTGAGGAGTTCCCGTCATGGCTCAGCAGAAATGAATCTGAACTAGGATCCATGAGGACTCAGCTTTGATCCCTGGCATGGCTCGGTGGGTTAAGGATCCAGCATTGCCGTGAGCTGTGGTGTAGGTCACAGACAAGGCTCGGATCTGGCGTTGCCATGGCTGTGGCATAGGCCAGCAGCTACAGCTCCGATTCGACCCCTAGCCTGGCAACCTTCACATGCCACGATGGCAGACCTAAAAAGACCAAAAAAAAAATCCTGCCCTTTGAGAATTCTCATCCTGGGTGGAGCAGTGGACAAACCCACGCCCTGCATTGCTGGCTGTGCTCCCATATCTTCTGCTCTTCCCATTCTTTGTGGAGGAGAAGCAGTCAGTAAATTACACTGGCTTCATGGGCTACACGCCTATCAGAAGGTTCTTCTTTTTTTTAATAATGATTTTTATTTTGTCCATGATAGCTGGTTTATAGCATTCTGTCAATTTTCTACTGTACAGCAAGGTGACTCAGTCACACATACATATATACATTCTTTTTCTCACATTATCAGGCTCCATCATAAGTAACTAGCTATAGTTCCAGTGCGATACGGCAGGATCTCATTGCTTATCCATTCCAAAGGCAGTAGGTTCTTACCCAAGTGTCATTTAGCTTGAGAAACACAGGAGGAAGTACAAGGAAAGTGTGGTACTTTTCCAAGCTCGACAAGTACCACTTTGGTTTGTTCAAAGGCACCTAATGAGGACAGACATGTATCTTGTAAATAAATAAAGCAGCCTATTGAGAAAAATAATAATAAAAGTAAATTACTGTGCTTCAAGGATCACAAAGTGCTTTCAGACACACACACACACACACACACACACACACACACACACACACACACACATTCTCTCATTTGATCCTTACAATAGAAGCATCCAGGCTGAAACAATTGCTTCCTTGGCCAATCTTTGATGTACATTAAGGGGTTCATGGACTTTAATTGTGATTTATGTACCCAGGCCTCAAAGGGTTAACAAGAGCTCAACTCCGAACAACCTGAACTTATTAGAGGCATGGGGTTGGAGGGAGCCTGGGAGCAGGAAGTGGTCAGGAAGCCCCATCAGCCCCAGGCTCAAATTTCCCTGACTGAGAGCCTCAGATGAATTATGATGGAAAAGCCCCAACTGCACTGTATCCTCTCCCTTTAATTTAGGCATTTAATAAACAAATTGCATCGTTCTCCAAAAATGAGGAAAGTTCATAATTTCCCTGGACGAAGAGCTCCAAGCAGCCCTTGCGGCTTCGTGCAGACCTTCAAAAGAACTTCTGCAGACAGAGTCTGTGAAACTTTTTATACCTGTCTATTAAATTTTCACTAGGCTCCCTTGCCCTCATTAATATCATTAGGGTATAGACCTGAGAACCTGTCCGGTATTTGTCAGACATCCCAGAACCCAAGGGAGGGATCCCAAGCTATAATGCGGGTGATGCCCTCCTGAGGCATTTCTCCTGCCAGCTTCCCGGGTCCGGGTCCACAGCGCCCTCCCTCTTTCCCCAGGGCATCCAGGACCCCACCCCCCACCATCGCATCATTGCCAGGAACTAATGGAAGGAGGCCTTCTCTCAACCCCTCAGCTCACAGCAGCAACGTGCCCACCTGCTTCCCCCAACACTTCAGGCTGGCACACAAAACGTAAACTGAGGAGGCAGGATCATTTTCTTTCTTGGGCCTTCCCAGCTTGTCAGGACTTCAAGGACAATTAGGGCGGTGTAGAGCTTGCAAAGTCACTGCTTCAGGAAGCAGTGATGAGTGTGGGATGTGGGGTCAGACGCGTGTGAACTCAGATGCTGGCTCTGCCCTTTGCTAGCTGTGTGCTCTTGGGTAAGTCACTTAACTTCTCTGAGGTTTTGATTTGGTTTTTTGGGGGGGGAATTGTGGGGAGGTGGGGGCATAATAGTATCTACATCACAGGAGTTGTTGTGGGAATTAAATGAGATGAGGAATATAAAATGCCTGGCTTGGGATCTGGTGCCCAGCACCATTTAGACTCCTAACATGTCCCCATTGGAAGGAAACCTGAAGAGCAATTACTTGGACCTCTCATTTTCTACATGGGAAAGTGGATGTAGGGAAAGGCTATCCAGTGTGTTAGTGAAAGAACCAGAATTAAACAGAAACAGACTCCCAGATATAGACAACAAGCTAGAGGTTAACAGTGGGGAGAGGGAAGAGGGGGAGGGGAGGGGCAACATGGGAGAGAGGAGTTAGAGGTACCAGCTACTATGCATAAAATAAAGAAGCTAGGAGTTCTCATTGTGGTGCAGCAGAAACGAATCTGACTAGGAACCATGAGGTGGCGGGTTAGATCCCTGGCCTTGCTCAGTGGGTTCAGGATCCGGTGTTGCCGTGAGCTGTGGTGTAGGTTGCAGACGAGGCTCGGATCTGGCATTGCTGTGGCTGTGGTGTAGGCCGGCAGCTGGAGCTCCAATTCGACCCCTAGCCTGGGGACCTCCATATGCCGTGGGTACGGCCCTAAGAAAAGCAAAATAGATAAATAAATTAAATAAAGAAGCTACAAGGATATATTGCACAGTGCATGGGATATAACCAATATTTTATTATTAGTTTAAAGGGAGTATAATCTATAAAAATAGTGAATCACTATGGTGTGCACCTGAAATGTATGCAATATTCTAAGTTCAACTCTACTTAAAAAAAAAAAAAAAGAAGATTCCCTGACCCTTTTCAATCCAACTTTCCAATGCCTCTCTTGCCCAAGGAAGGGCACTCCCAAAGCAGACAGGATAGATGGTAAGGAGAGGCCTGAGCTGCCAGAGCTCTGGTAGGGGACATAGCAAATGCCACTTTGGCTGGTGCAGTGCATGTGGGCACCAGTGCTGACCAGCAAGTGAGGCCTTGTGAGAACTTTCCTTTCTAGGATTATTTTCATGATTCTCTGCACCCAAGACATTTTCTGCAAAACCTTGGTGAGCCATCCATTTGGTGTCATTCCCCCCTCATTGGTCCTCAATGGAATTCTCCCCAAAGACCAAACGCCTCGCTTTGGGAAGCAAAGCACTCATTCTCCTTGAGCTGTGAGCAGGGCGCCTCTCCCCGAGGCCGTTTGGGTCTTCTCTCCCCAGCTCACTTTGAGGCGGGAAGTTCTGTGGCTTTCACAAGGCCAAGTGCAGAAGGAGGGGGGAAAAAAAAAAAAAAAAAGAGTGAGGATGTTATGGGTTCTTCTGATTGGCTGGCCTCAGAAGTGGTGTGTCAATGAACAGCCAATTCCCTGCAAGCTCAGGCATACGGGCCCCTCCCCCCTGACCTCACGTGGCCCTGCATGAGGTTGCTGCTTGCTTGCTCTGAGATCCAGGAGCACTGGGAGTTCTGCCCAGCTCAGCACTTCGTTATACTATGGAAGTAGGAAGGAACTGGCCAATAAGTACTTAGCTCCTGGCTGGGCAGCGGCCAGACTAAACAGAGTTGGGATATGCAGCTGAGGGCTCGTGCTGGCTTCACTGCACCCCCAGGCACTGGAACTACAGAACGCCCCAAATAATGGATACCAGCGTCACTTCATTTCCTTCCCAATCCCAATATCTGGCTTGGCTTCCAGAACCCCAGATGTGCCATGAGGCATCCACGAATTCATCCTACCAGAATCCACTTTAGCCTTCTCTGCTCGGCTCTCTGTTAACCTCCTTCTTGGAGGAGAATAGGACCAGGGACAGGGTGATTGTGGGTGAGTCTTTCCCCTTCTCTGGGCCTCAGTTTTCTCATCTGTAAAATGTGTGGGCTGAACTCCTTCACCGAGGTCTCCATAGCCACCGTCCTCGGCCAGGTTACCATTATAACCTCCTGGTTTGTCTCTCTGCTTCCACTCCCATCTCCCTGCAACTCTCTGCCAGCACTGTAGACAGGGGACCCTCATAAAACTACAAATTAGGAGTTTCTGTTGTGGCTCATCAGGTTACGAACCCAACTAGTATCCATGAGGAGGTAGGTTCCATCCCTGGCCTCGCTCAGTGGGTTAAGGATCCATCGTTGCCACAAGCTGTGGAGTAGGTCTCAGATGTGGCTTGGATCCCGCCTTACTGTGGCTGTGGCATAGACTGGTAGCTGTAGCTCCGATTCAGCCCCTAGGCTGGGAACTTCCATATGTCGCAGGTGCGGCCCTCAAAAGAAAAAAAAAAGAAAAAAAATAATAATAAACGACAAATTAGATGGTACCTCTCCCCAACTCGAAAGCTTCCCATCCTGTTTTAAGTAAAACACAAAGTCTTTGCCTTGAGCCATACGGCCCCACGTGATCTGGTCCTTGCCTTGCTGCCTGGTCTCATCTCCTGCCCCCACCTCCTCATGCCCTCGGTTCCAGCCACACCAGCCTCCCTGCACGCTCCACAAACAACACCAAGCTTGCAAGTGCCTCAGGTTCTCACATGGCTGTACCCTCTGCCTGAGACGCCCTTCCCCAGTTTTTTTGCTTATCAACCTCCTGGTCATGCTTATGATCTTGGCTCACGGTCACCTCCTTGGGTAAACCTGCCTGGAACAGCGTCCCCCCTCCACTTCCGACAGGCTAATTCAAGTCCTCCCGTCATATGTGCTTTCATTGCACAATGCTTTTTGCCTTCATAGGCCTTTCACAACTATAATCCTTTCCACAATTATTTAATGGCTATCTTGCCCACTAAACTGTAAGCCCTGGGAGGGCAGGAGCCTTGTCCCTGTTTGATCCTTGGCACCTTGCACAGTGCCTGGAACAAAGGAGGAGCTCACTAAAAACTGGTTCAATGGAAAAAAAAAAAAGGAGTTCCTGTCTTGGTGCAGCGGAAATAAATCCAACTAGGAACCATGAGGTTGTGGGTTGTGGGTTCCATCCCTGGCCTCACTCAGTGGGTTAAGGATCCGGCATTGCGGTGAGCTGTGGTGTAGGTTGCAGATGCGGCTTGGATCCTGCATTGCTGTGGCTGTGGCGTAGGCCGGCGGCTGCAGCTCCGATTCGACCCTTAGCCTGGGAACCTCTTTGGTTTATGTCATTCAGGCCTCTTGCTCCTTTCCTTAGTGATTCAGTCCTCCCAAGTATCTATCAGGCACCTACTGTATGCCCCGCACCCATCCTCATCCTCCATGCCACTGGTCTAAAGGTATTAGTCTTCCGAGACTTGGACCGGGCTTTTCAAGAGCTCACACGTAAACAACCAATTCGCATGCGTGGCTGCCTGTGCTGAGTACCCAGAGTATGGAGGAAAGAAAATGAGCACCACTTGCCCTGTGGAAATTTAGTGGGGGGAGGAGGAGGGGCAGAAGCCGATCAGCAGTGGGGCAGGACTGCTTTTCCTGATGAAAAGGAGCAGCAGGGAAAGACGCCCAACTGGCAGGGGCGGGGGGAGCCTTGTGCGGAGGAACTTCTGTCCGCCCGGTGATCACCAGGGGCTGTGTGCTGGGGCGGCAAGACCACAAGGGCCCAGAATCTACACTCACCCCCCACCCCAGGGGACTTCTGAAACATGCAGAACCCATTCCTTCCTCCCATCCAGCCCTGCAAACTCTGATCAAATGGGTCAGATGTGGAGTTTTTTTTTTTTTTTTTTTTTGGTTCGTTTGGGGATTTTTTTTGTTTTGTTTTGTTTTTGTTTGTTTGTTTTGTTTTTTAGGGCTGCACCTGCGGCATGTGGAAGTTCCCAGACTAAGGGTCCAATCGGAGCTACAGCTGCCGGCCTCCGCCAGAGCCACAGGAACGTGGGATCCGAGTCACATCTGCAACCTCCATCACAGCGCACAGCAATGCTGGATCCTTAACCCACTGAGCGAGGCCAGGGATCGAACCCAGATTCTCATGGATCCTAGTCGGGGTTGTTAACCACTGAGCCACATCGGGAAACTCCTAACTGCATGTTTAATAAACACCCCCCCCCAAACACACACACACACACACACACACACACACACACACACACACACACACACACATCATTCTGAGGCCGTTGGTCCAAAGAAAACACTTAGAGGAACATGGGTCCATTGGTCTGGCGGTGACTGATTTGAGTGGGAACTGAAGTGGAAGCCTAGGACCGCAGCACTTCCTGAGCACTTGAGACCCATCACTGCCTGATGGGGGAGGGAGTGAGGATGTGAGCAAGTGACAGATTCCGAGTGAGGGTGGCGGTTAAGGGTGTAAGAGTCCTCAGGGCTTCAGCGGCCACCCATTCCCAAGTGTCCCCCATCCCAGGCCAGAGATGTCTTGTGTGCTCAGGTGGTTTCTGGGACAGAAAGGAAGAAATAAGATGCCGGTTTCCTAGATGTGAACAGGGAAGAGTGAAACCTCCAGGCTGCTCCGCGCCTCCGAAAAGGCAGTGATGGAAACAAATGCACTGGGATCCAAAGGCCTCGCCCATGGCTGAGAGGGAGTGGTAAAGTAGGAGATGACACGAAGGCAGTTCATTCATTCATCCAATCATGTATTCATTCCACAGACATGTGCTGAGGGCCAGGCACTGTACGAAGCGCTGTGAGGTTTGATGGTGCCACCACCTGCCAGAAACCATTAAAGCCAGCATGTCATCCTGGACCCTTCTATCTTGCTTATTCATCCCGTCCAGCAATCCGTTTACCAAACCTCTTCGATTCCACCTCCTAAATGTCTGTTGACTCCAACCCTCCTTCTGCATTCCCCCTGCTACTACCTTTAGGACCTCTGCAGAAGTTTCTTCCGTGCTTTCGCCCCATCCAGGCTTGCCTCGCTGCCGTCTGTTTCCCACACTATGGCCAGAATGATGGTCTCTTATTTTGAAACAGATTTTTTGAGGTATAGTTTACATACCACCCAATCCACCTGTTTTAAGGGTACAATTCAGTGATTTTTTTGTATATTCGGAGTTGTGTAACCATCACTGCGATCCAATTTTGGAATCTTTCCATCACCCCAAAAAGGTCCCTCATGCCCATGAGTGGGATATATTGTGTTCCTGCCCCCAGCCTCAATCACTAATTTTTCTATATCTAAATCTTTGCCATTTCTGGGCATTTCATAGAAATGGAATCGCGCCATACGTGGTCTTTTGTGTTGGACTTTGATCGCCTCTCTTGATAAGAGAGGACTGCTCCATTAAAACCCTTGAATGAAATGATTGCTTAGGTGATGGTCGCATTAGCTAACTTTCCCTTGGTAATCATTTCGCAATAGAAATGCATATGAAGGAGTTCCCGTCGTGGCTCAGCAGTTAACGAATCCGACTAGGAACCATGAGGTTGAGGGTTTGATCCCTGGCCTTGCTCAGTGGGTTAAGGATCCAGCGTTGCCGTGAGCTGTGGTGTAGGTCAGAGACTCGGCTCAGATCCTGCGTTGCTGTGACTCTGGTGTAGGCTGGTGGCTACAGCTCCAATTAGACCCCTAGCCTGGGAACCTCCATATGCTGTGGGTGCGGCCCTAGAAAAGACAAAAAAAAAAAGAAATGCTATGAAATCATTGTGTACAGCTTAAATTTACATGGGGCCATATAACACAATGCTATATGTTAATTACATATCCAAAAAGCTGGGGGAAAAAAAAGCTGTTGAACAGCTCCACATCATCCACCATACGAACACCTCATGTTACTGTTCCAGGTTCTTCCTGAGTGGGGGGCTTCACGTGATTCTTCCCACCACCTCCTGCTACCGGGGGGTGGGGGTTGGTGACACTAACGGGGGGGGGGGGTGCTGAACCACTGCCAGAGCAGAAAGCCCTCCCAGTCTTTCCTCTGGCCGGTCAGTCCTACACACTTCCCTTTCCCCTCGGGCTCCGGCGCCAGTCCAGAGCACACAGTGTTCTCCCAAGCAGATGCACAAATCCTGGTCTGGGTGAATCACTTTCCCTGGTCAGAAGGGTCTGCCTGCTGGGACAAGGACCCGGCAACCCGAAGAACGTGTGTATCCTTCCAGAAAGTTTCACACCGGGCAAAACAACAGGTGTCTAAACAGTGCTGGCCTTTTCTGGGACGATCCTTAGCACAGCTGATGAAAGAGATGCCCCACCTTAGCCTCGCTGGCCGGGAACATCTAGAAGGCTCTCCTAGGTCAACCTTAGCACAACTCCCTGGGGATGTGAGCGCCAAGAAGGCAGAGCCTGCTTCCGAGTGTTGATTTGTTCTGCACCAGCCCAGACACTTGCGCCGAACTCCTGGCCCTCCCCTACCCCATGATCCTCGTGGCCGCACGTGGATCTACACCCGCTTGGGGCAGGGACATGAGGCTGACAGCAGCTGACAGCAGAGAAGGGCTCCGCACAGGCTGCAAAGCCGGCCAGAAGGGAGGGGTAAGATTTTTCTCACTAGCCCCGCCTGTCTCTGCACAGGATCTGTGGGACCCAGTGGTGCGATTGCCAGCCCCTTCCCGGTAACCCCTGAGGCCAACGTGGCCTCGAGTAGAGAGGCTGGCTAGTTAAGGGCCGGGGCTCTAAACGCAGATGGAGCTGTGATCTAGGCCTCACTCTCCCCTTACAAGCTGTGGGGCCTTGGAAAAGTTACTCGAGCTCTCTGAACTCGAATTTCTACTACCCATGTGTACAATGGTGGCAATGAAGGCAACTGAGAAGATTAAATCAGATGATCCATGTAAAGCATTTCGCCCTGTGCCTGGCACTTAGGAAGCACTCCATAAATGGGAAGTAGTATAAATCATTCCCATTTGATTTTATGCCCCTCTCGCTTGGTCAGATGTGTTTTCCAGGGTCACAGCTCAGAACCGTCCCCGTCAGGCTGCCATTGCCCAGCCACAGAGCTCTCCTCAAGGACCCTTCTCTGAGGGACTCAGTCCTGGCCCCACAGATGGTGGTCCTCCTGGGGCCTCTCATCCTAATTCAGAGCCACTCGCCTCTATAACGCCGCCTTTTGCCTTTTCTCTCTTGTGCCATTGTTGGAGAAGCAGCCAGAAACAGAGGGCAAAGGGCAAGGGCAGAGAGCAAGCAGGCCACGCCCGTTGGGGCTGAGGAGATGCTGAGCCTGTCCTGTCAGCACTTTTTCAGTGCAGGGAGGTGGCTGTGACCAAGGGACTGAGCTTTCTGAGAATGCCCAAACCAGCTCTTGTCCAAAGCAGCTCTGCTCCTGTGGAGGCCCAGGTGGGGGGAGGGGGAGCTCCCTCCCCCCAGCAGCCTCCCCCCCCCCCCCCGCTTTCCCCCCCCCCCCGACCCCGTGCTGTACAGCATGAGGATCAAGTTCTCTTAGGTGGAAGGAACAAGGGACCCAAAGAGCTCAAAAGATCACCTCCTGTATACACCTTCCCCTCTCCCCCCGCAGCTCCTTAGCTGTCATTCTTCAGTGCTCTCCTAGCGGCACCCATGTGCTCCAATTCACACCACACAGCGAAAAAACCCAGGGACAAAGCTAGTCTTGAAAAGAGAGGGGGTCCTGGAGGGCCAGGCAGTGACTCACCACCGCAGGCGTTTGTTGGCTCCCCAAACCGTACACCAGGCCTCCAAAGGCACCCGCTTGTCCCTGCACCTCCCAGGAGTTATCAAGAGCAAGTGCGAAAATGTCCCTGGTTGGCAAAACAATTAGGGTCGCCTTTAGCAATCTAACTTGTGCTGTCACACCAGCTTCTTCCCAGCTTTTACTGCACCTTCTAGGTACAATCTAATTAAGTCCTTGCCAATCTCCAGGAAAAGAGACAAGCACCTGAGAAAAAGAGGACACAAATAGCTGCATTCAAGCCGATGGCCGCGAGAAAATGAGCAGTCGGTGGGGGGAAAAAGATGTTATGCTTAAAACATTTGGGAAATGGTATCAGTCCTTTAAAAGCAAGGCTGGCTGGGGGGGGGGGGGCTTTCCATTGGCCTTGCCCAGCTGTCTTCCTCCCACTCAGAACGAAATGTTCTGTCTTTTTGTGGTTATAACCTTTTTTCACTTGGAATGACTTGCCCATGTCTGGACCTTGCTCAGGGCTGCGGCTCTAAGACGCTCTCACGCAATCGGGAATTACCCAGTAAGCCTCGGTGGAAGGGCTCCTCCCCCGCCCCCGCCCTCTCTCTTCCCCTCCTCCTGTCATCGTCCCACTGGAAGAGTCGCTGTGGTTGGCTCTTAGGCGGCATCCAAGGCAAATCAGCATCCTCTGCCTCTGGCTCACCCTCCCCAGCGAGCACATGGCTTCCCAGGCGGCCGCCGCCGGGATGCGGGAGGGCGCGTGGGCCCGGCGGCCGCCAGGCGAGGGCGGGGCCGGGAGGCGGGGCCGGGGCCGGGAGGCGGGGCGGCCTCGGAGCCCCGCCCTTGGTCTCCGAGAGTCGCGGCTTACTTACGGGAGGCACCTGGGAGGATCGGAGTACTTTCGATTTTCCAGAAGCCTCTGACAAACGTCCTCGCCCAGAGCTGCCCATGAAAACCAAACGACCTACACTAACAAGGGACTTGGGAGGAGTGGGAGGGAGGAAATGCTTGGCTTCAGGACCCCAGGACTAGGGTGAGATGGGGGCAGTGGGAAGGGCCAGGCTAGCCTGGCACTGGCCTTCGGGGCTTGGAACAGATCAGGGGTCAAATGGCCCCAGGGCGCGCCGTGCAAGGAAATGGGAAAGCGGAAGGCGGCCGGGAGGTAAGACGGTGGTTTTCAAAGTTGGCTGCCAAGTAGAATCACCTGGGGAGCTGAAAAAAAAAAAAAAAATCCCGATGCCCGTTCACCCCAGACCAAAGTCATTAGAATCCCTGAGAGTGGGAGTCGGACGTGGGTAGTTTTTAAAACTCCCCAGGCGGTTCCAATGTACAGCGGGGTTGAAACCCCGCGGTGTAAAAAGCTGCTGTGCAGAGCTGGTCCCCAGACCAGCAGTGCTGATGACCACGCCCCGGGAGTTTGTTTGAACTGCAGAATCTCCAGCCCCACCTTGGTCTTACTGAATCAGCATCTGCATTTTTAAAGTAACCGGTCTATTGAGATATAATTCACACACCACAAAACTGACCCTTTCAAAGAGTACGACTGTGTAGGTTTTAGTACTAGATTCACGATTTTGTGCAATCTCCACTTCTTATCTGGTTGAATTTTCATCACCCCTCCCAAAGAAATCCATTACTCATTAGCAATCACCCCTCCATTCCTTCCTCCCTCCAACCTCGGGCAACCACTGTTAGACTTCCTGTCGCTATGGATGTGCCTATTCTGGATATTTGCACGTGCATTGTAACAGAATTCCCAGGTGATTTACTCTGCGGAATTTGAGAATTCTGCAGTTTGAGAAACACTGGTGTGAGAGACCTTCTAGAAGCAGCCCTTGCTCCCCTCCCACGATCATTGTCATGCAGACATGTGGGTCCAGAGTTGCTAGATTTTCTGCTTTTTCAAGAGAAGCCAGAAATGCAGATTTTTCTATGAAATCTTCCACTTTTTAAAAGGTTGGCAACTGAATGTATATATGTATGTGTGACTGGGTCACCTTGCTGTACAGTAAAAAACTGACAGAACGCTGTGAACCAGCTATAATGGAAACAAAAATCATTAAAAAATAAAAAAATAAAAGGTTGGCAACTGATTCAAATTTTTGGAAAACACAGTTCTAGCCAAACAAAACATGCCTGAGGGCTGGATTCAGCCTGTTAGCTGCCAGTATGCAACTTCAGATGGTCACCAGGTTCGTGCCCACACCCACCACCTCCCTACTCCAGCCATTGTCCATTTCTCCTTGTTTCCGTTTCCGTGGATGTGGGGGAAAAACCACTTTGCAGCCTCCTCATAAAATCCTCTCGCATCCACTTTTTCCCTTCTCTGAACCTACAGCTGTGCATTTGAGGACGTACTAGGTGTGCAGTGCTTCACATCTCTTGAATCACTTAAATCTTCACATCTTTATGGCAGATATCCTTCTTCCGCTTTTAAAGACAAGGAAACTGGAGCTCAGAGAGGTTAAGAAACTTTTCTGATGTTGCACAGTGGCTCCGCGTCCAGCTCTTGGACGTTGGTGCCTGGGATCTTTCCACTGCATCACGCTGCCTCCGCTTTGCCAATCTTTGCCCAGAGGTCCCATCGTTCATCTCCTTCTTCTTCTAAACCTTCTCCATTTCTCCCAGCCTCTGGACATTGCTCTTTGATGAAGACTAGACTGTCACAGAGCATGGGCGCAGCGAGCCTGGGACCTAGGTTTGCTGGAGAGAGTCTCGGTTTCAAACACTGAAGCTTGTTTCCCCTAAGCACATTCATCCTTGTCAAATATGCGTCCTGATCTTTGGTTTGGAAAATGCGGCCAACATAAGTGAGCCATGCTCTATTTTGAGGCTGATTCATATTCAGCTTGTGGTCAACTCCCTTTTTCACTTGGTGTTTTTCTTGTTTATTTGTGTTGAGCCAAATTATGTTGTTAGGTTTTGTCACTAACGAGCCCCTTGCACTTGTCCCCACTGAATTACATGCTGGTTTCCAAGGACCTTCTTTCTCCAGCTCATCCGACAGGAAGTCCTTCCCTCATCCCCTTTGGGTTTGGCCTCCTCCCAATCTTCTTTCATTTTCAAGTCACTTCAGGCTCTGCGAAACTGTCTCCACCCTCCCCAAATGTCCCATCTGTCTCCCTCCTTTCCCTGCTCTGGGAGCCCTAGTGTGGCTTCCTCGGGCCAGTGCACACAGGTGGAGGGAGATAGAATCTCTTGCCCTAAAGGGGTTTGGGGAGGAGGGTCTGGCCGTGGCTAAGAATGTCTCCTCATGGTGGCCTTAGGCTGCAAGCTCTCCTAAGCCAGCTCCAGACCTAACTTGGCCCCAGGAGGATGCCAGGGGTCTGTGGACTTCTCTTTAGATAAGATGGCTCCTCGGTAGGTAATGGGAGACCCTTTGGGAGGGGGGAGGTCCTTTAACTCAGTCCTGGCCCCCTTTGGGACATCCCATTGTCTGAATGCTGTGGAATCCCAGGCCGGTTGCTAGGCACAGGGCGCTCAAACAATGTAGTGTGACAGCTCCCCAGCCTGCCCCAGGGGCCTCCCCAAGCCACAAGGGTGTGGTTTGCAGTCTGGGTACATTCTGTACCCTCACTCCGGGGGCGGGTTTGTGGTTCTCGGTGCTGTGCAGCGGAGCTCCGCCCATGCCTTTCCTCTCCAGCCACAAAAACAAGCTTAGACACCAAGAGGGGAGGAATCGAAACAGAGGCTGTTACTGTACAGCTGGCCCCTGGAGACTCGGAGATGGACCCGCCCCCTTCCCCTTCCCCTTCCCTAAAGGCATCCCAGGGTAGAAGGCCAGCACTGTCACCTGCTCTCTACTGCCGGTTCTTCGATTCCCACCCCATGCCTTTTTGAAGCCACCTTTTTGCTGAGCCACCCAGCAACTGCCTACGGGGGATGCAAGGCAGCACTCTTTGGGGACTGGCTGTCACCGCCTTTCCCAGAGACCCCACACCATAGCTTACCTCACTATGGGTAGGCACTGTTGTAAAGCACCTGACATATCTCATTTAATCCTCGCAACCACTGGAGAGACGTCCCTGGGCTTTTGTCAATCACATCTTACAGACAAACAGGAGGCCCAGAGAGGTTAAACACGATGGCCAAGGTCATAAACCATCAAGTGGCAGAAGCAGGATTTGAACCCAAGTCTGAGTCTATGGTCTTTCCACTGGGACTGGACGGCCAGCCCAGGACGATCCTGAGGACTGAGCAGGTAACACCTCCCAGCGATCTTTTCACTGGAGAATAAGCCAGCTCGGGCCTCGGAGGAAAGGATGTACTGCCTGGAAAAGCTGGGAGAAGCAGGCATGACCTTTGCCCAGTTACAGGGATTCCCCAGGACTCCCTGGGAGTCAGGCCACACCCAGCGCGGCTTCTGCTGGGTTGGCCGGCAGTGTCAGCTCTGGAGTCGGTAGGTGAGCGCGCTTGTGTGTGTGTGTGTGTGTGTGTGTGTGCGCGCGTGTGTGTGCAGGCGAAGCCTGGGGGTGGGGTGGGAGAGGAGGTGGCTAAAGGGAGGCATCTTCCCAGAGCTCTCTGGCACCCTCTTCAGGCAATGCACGCTCACTGCCGCTCCTCTCTCTGGATAACCAGCCTGGGACCTCTGAGGCTCTGTTCTTGGACCTCAGAACCCATCACCCTTCCTTGTAGGCGGCAAGCTCGATGGACCAGGCTGCGGCTGGCCCTGTTTTTATTTCTGTCTCTTTAATCTTTTTTTTTAACCGTTTTAACCATGTTAAGTGTACCACACAGTGGCATTAAGTGCATTCCCATGTTGTGCAACCATGGCCACTATCCATCTCCAGACTTTTCCATCATCCCAAACTGAAATTGTACCCATTAAGCAGTCACTCCCCACCCCCTCCTCTCCCCAGGTCCTGGCAACTGCTATGCTACTTTCTGTCCCTATGAATTTGACAGTGCTAGGTACCTCGTATAAGTGGACCCATTCACTGTTTGTCCTGTTTTGAATGGCTTCCTTCACTTAATGTCATCCACGTTCATCCAGTTTGAAGCATGGGTCAGCATTTTATTCTTTCTTTTTAAGGCTGAGCAATACCCCACTGTATTACAGACTACATTTTTGTTTACCCATTTGTCCGCTGATAGACGTTTGGGTTTTCGCCTTTGGGCTATTTTGAATAATGCTGTGAACGTGGGTGTACAAGGATCTGCTCCAATCTCTGCTTTCACTTCAAGTCCCCCTGCCAGGGGTCAAACCTGGGCCACAGCAGTAACCAGAGCCACAGCAGGGGCAACATCTGATCCTTAACCTGCTGAGCCACCAGGGAGCTCCTCTCTGCTTTCACTTCTTTGAGACATCTCTCTAAGAGTGGATATGGAGGTATTAGCCCATTCCCCACAGCAGGCTAGTGGCCTGGCCCTCCTCAGAGGAAGCTTGCCATCACAACTTTCCACCCTGGCTCTGTTTTGTCTCGGCGCACCTGTCGGCACCTCTAGGAAAAGCTTTTCACGTCACCCTACCCTACCGCCATCCCATTGCCAAAGATCCGCAGCACCAACTCTGACTGGGGAGCCTCCCTGGGTTTCATTGACTATTTCTGCTCTGTGTATTTATGATCATATTCTCTCCTTTTGAAGACCATGTCTGTCTCAGTTGCCCTCTTTATCAGCATCCTCAGGACCACGACCACAGCTGCCATGGCCTTGGTACAATCAGTGGGAAGCAGTGTGGTGCAGCGATGAAGGGCTTGGGCTCTGGGGCCAGACTGCTGGGGGGTGGGGGGGCTTGAATCCTGCCTCGCTTCTAGTGTAACTTTGAGCAAGCTACTTGGCCGCACCATGCCTCAGTTTCTCCATCAGTAATGCGGGGACGATAGGTATAGCATCTATCTCAAGGGATTATGAGGGATTAAATGATGTAATGGACACAGAGCCCTCAGGGCAGCATCTGCTCCTTAGTAAACTCTAAACAGATGGGAGTCCGTCCTTTAGGTCTCCTTTCTCCTACTCAGTGCCTCCTTGACTGGGGAAGAAAGAAAAAAAAAAAATCAGGAGATAGCAGGAGCCACCTCAGTCGGTTTTCTGGGGAGGGTTGGTCTTGAATTTGACTCCCGGCTCCACTATCCCCGCCCCCATCCCTGTGTGGATGGTCTTTTCAGGCTGGCACCCCTCCCCTTGCGTGCAGTGCTTTTGTTAAGTCAGTGTAAACAATATAGAGACTAGCAAGACGGCTCTTTAGCCCTGCAGCCCCCGCACATTGTAGCCATTGTGTGCTGGCGAACCTGGAGGGGCTGCTGGGCTCCCGCTGGGGCCAAATAAGGCGCAGGAAAGCTGCCAGCAGCAGCTGGCTGGACGAAACCTCTCTTCCCCCTCAGGAACCTGCAACAGTGGGGATACATTGTTTCGGACTTCCAGGCGGCGAGAGGAGAAAGGAGGCTCAGAGGCGTTCATTCTTATCAGCAACGCTAGCCCTATCTAGTTGGTCCTGTTGGGTAAAGCGACTTATTAATAGAGTCTATTAATAGGGTCAAGACCATCACTTCTGTCTCCTCCGCCGTCCTCCAAACACTGATGGGGCACCTGTTACAAACCAGGCGCCGCGACAGACACAGATAAGCAGAGGAAGATGCCTGCCCTCGAGGGACCCGGGCCAAGAAAGTGCCAGGCTCCGGAGCGCGGAGTTGGGACGGAGCAGCCCCTCCCCCACCCGCGTCCTCCTGGAAAAGTGAGGCGGGATGTCCCAGAGGCAGTGCGGACTTTTGTGTTGACGCTTGAAAGGGGGAGTTTGGCAGACCGCGGCAAGGCAGCGAGGGCGGGACAGTCTCTCCGGGTGGGGGGTGGGGGGTCAGGATGTTTGTGCACGGAGGGCCGAAAATGCTGGGGTTGCCAGGGGCCATGGCAGCAATTGGCTGCGACTGATGCATAAGACGTACATGGAGTTCCCGTTGTGTCTCAGTGGGTTAAGAACCTGATTAGTATCCCCGAGGATGCAAGTTCCATCCCTGGCCTCGCTCAGTGGGTTGAGGATCCAGCATTGTGGTGAGCTGTGGTGCAGGTCGTAGACACAGCTCGGATCCCATGTTTCCATGAGCTGTGGTGTAGGCCAGCAGCTGCAGCTCCAATTTCACCCCTAACCTGGGAACTTCCATATGCTGCAGGTATGGCCCTAAAAAGCAAAAAAAAAAAAGTGCAGTAGGTTGGCAGTAGGGTAGGGGAGCAGGACTCAGAATAGGGAGAAGTACTTTCTCTCTCCCTCTTGCTGTCTTTCTGTTGCACCTGCACCATGAGGAAGTTTTTTGGGCCAGGGATCAAACCCGAGTCACGGCAGTGACAACGCTGGATCTTTAACCTGCTGAGCCACCAGGGAACTCTGAGTGAGAACTCCTTTCTTATTGTTGCTGTTTTCTTTGTTTAATTAGAGTTTGGACCTCATCCTGCAGATTTTCCAAGTGCATTTCCTGGAGTGCTAAACGTCCGCAGAGTGGCCTCCCGGAGCTACCCTAGTAGCTTCTGAGGGGTGAGAGGGGAGGAAAGGACGAGGAGGACACTGAGTGGGAATATAGGATCTTTGCCCCTCCCCAACTACAATAGCTCCACTTTGATCTGTGTTAAAAAGTTCCATTTGGAGTTCCCTGGTGGCTCAGTAGGTTAAGGATGCCATGTTGTCACTGCTGTAGTGTGGGTTCAATCCTTCGGCTAGGAACTCCTCCATGCTGCAAGTGTGGCCACCCCCAAAAATGTTTCATTCGTGTGTTTTCATAAAACCCTTTTCTAAAAAAAGTTCCAGTTAAAATAAAAAATAAAACTCCACCAACACACAAGTTTGCAAACTGTCGTTGGGGACAATGTGCAGATATCAAAGGATTTGGAGTAAGGGAGTTGATATGTGTGCTTTCTCATACATATATATATGAAAAATCAAAGATATATGATAAATATATCAACTTGCCTTCTGCAAATCTTTTTTTTTTTTTTTTTTTTTTTTTTGCTTTTTAGGGCCTCACCTGCGGCATATGGAAGTTCCCAGGCTAGGGGTCGAATCAGAGCTACAGCTGCTGGCCTACACCACAGCCACAGCAATGCAGGATCTGAGCCGTGTCTGAGACCTACACCGCAGCTCACGGCAACACTGGATTCTTAACCCACTGAGCGAGGCCAGGGATCGAACCCGCATCCTCATGAATCCTAGTCAGATTCATTTCCGCTGAGCCACGATGGGCTCTCCCCTACAAATCTTTTAATACCTGCCCACTGAGCACAGCAAGTTTTCAAATATCAAAGTTGGGGGGCGGGTACAGATCTATCTGCTGCACATATGGAGAATGGATTATAGGAGGACTGGCATGGAGGCAGAGTGGACAATGAGAAGTCCAGGAAAGAGAATGTGGTGGCTCAGACTGGAGTGAAAGTTGCAGAGGTGGTGAGATGAGATGTGGTGGTGTAGGGCTTGGATCAGGAAGTGCAATAGGCAGGACATGGCAAAGGATAGAGTGTGGGAGGTCGGGAAGAAGATGTCAAGTGTGACTTCTGGGTTTCTGCTTCCTGAAGTGGGGAGGTCTGAGTTAGTCAATGACTTGAGCTCAGTTTTGTCTGCATCAATTGGGGCCGTGAGACATCCAGTGGGAACACCCTGTCAGTGCTTGGTATGTGAGTCTGGAGTTCAGAAAGGAGGTGTAGAGAGCGGCTGCAGATTCGGGGTTCATCAGCAAGGAGACAGAAGGAGCCCCCCCATCAGACTGAGTGCAGGGAGCAAGTGCACTGAGGACTGAGCCCTGAAAACGAAGTGAAGAAAGAAGTTCAAGAAGTACAGCAGGTTAAGTATCCAGAGTTGTCCCTGCTGTGGTGCAGGTTCGATCCCTGGCCCTGGAATTTCCACATGCTGGGGGTGCAGCCGAAAAAGGGGGGGAGAGGTGAGTGATCAGTGGGACAACTGTGGCTGAGAGGCCCACTAAGTTGAGGACAGACAATGGATCACAGGAGTTGGTAACTTGGAGAGAACAAGGGACAAGAATGGTTTTGGGGAGTTCCCGTCGTGGCGCAGCAGAAATGAATCCGACTAGGAACCATGAGGTTGCAGGTTCGATCCCTGGCCTCACTCCTTGGGTTAAGGATCCAGCATTGCCGTGAGCTATGGTATAGGTCGCAGACGCGGCTCGGATCTGGCATTGCTGAGACTCTGGAGTAGGCTGGCAGCTGTAGCTCCGATTAGACCCCTAGCCTAGGAACCTCCATATGCTGCAGGTATGGCCCTAAAAGGACAAAAGACACACACACACAAGAATGGTTTTGGTGACGTGGTGGGGCTAGATGAAAATGGGTTGAAGAATGAATGGATTTAAAAATAAGAGGAAGAGAGTTCCCTGGTGGTCTAGTGGTTAGGATTTGGCACTTTCACAGCTGTGGCCAAGTTTCAAGACCTAATCTGGGAACTGAGATTCCACATCAAGCCACTATACATATAAGGTTTTTTTTTTTTTTAAAGTAGACCAAATGGCTAGTGAGACGTTGAAACCATGTGTTCAGACAATTTTTTTCAAGAGTTGTGTTTTGTTTTAGAGAGGAGAGTGGAAGTAAGTTCATGTGAGGCAAGTTGATCTGAGGTGCCTTTAAGACATCCAGACAGAGTGTCCAGTTCAGCAGATGGAGGTACAGGCCTGGAGACTGGGAGAAAAGTCTGGGCTGTATATTGTGAGCCAGTCTTTCAGCAGATAATCACGGAAGCTCTGGGGATTGATGAAACTGGAAAGAAGGAAGTTACGGTGTCAAACAAAAATACAGATGATTTGGTAGGGGGGCAGCTTGAAAGTTGAGGAAATTCCTGGCTGGTGGTCTAATAGGAGCTAGTTAGCTTTGCTCTCTTATAAGGGACATCGCGCTGGTCCATGAAGGCCAAGGGACAGACTTCTTGAAGCCCAAGGCTGGGAGGGAATTAGGAGCAATCTGGTGAGTCTAGATGGGCCTTAACTTGACATTTTATGATCTGGAAACTGCATGAATGAAGCCATCCACTACAGCAAGATACAGAATTCACCACTCAAGTTTCAAACGGAAATGTACATCATGACATCATTTATGTAAAATTAAAAAACTAGAGGAAGTTCCCATTGTGCTGCAGTGGAAACAAATCCGACCAGTATCCATGAGGATGCAGGTTCAATCCTTGGCCTCTCTCAGTGGGTTAAGGATCCGGCATTGCCGTGAGCTGTGGTGTAGGTCACAGACGCAGCTTGGATCTTGCGTTGCTGTGACTGTGGTGTAGGCTGACAGCTACCGCTCTGATTCGACCCCTAGACTGGGAACCTCCATATGCTATGGGTGCGGCCCTAAAAAGACAAAAAATAAATAAATAAATAAATAAGGAGTAGTAGTTGCCAATGGGGAGGGTAGAAGAGGAGTGGGATAAGGAGAACGTTAACTTTCTGGTTTGTTCTATTTCATTTTTTGTTTGCTTGTTTAAAGGATCTAAGGAAAATATGGCCCAAAGTGGCCACTTGTTAAATCCGAGTGGTGGCTACATAGGTGGTCATTATAAACGGACCACTTTCACTGGGCTGCTGTGAAGAAGGGGTTAATCCACCACAAGTACTTGGACCAGGACTGGCACATGGAACGAACTATTAAAATCAGCTATTTATTGCTTTGGTATTTTTCTGGGTGTTTGAAGGGGGTTTCTAAATTTAATAAGTTTAATTTCCACTCCATGAAAAAAAGCAGCCATTCACTTCTGAGCTTTACCAGCTGCAATGGGAAGGATCACGGTGCTACGTAATCCCATTCATTACGATCCAGACCATCGACCACTGCAGCGCTGCAGTGTGAAATCGACAATGCTGCAGACACATAGAAAGGAAAGCACAACTAGTTAAGCAGTGGACACATCAGACCCTCCAGCTGCGTTTTCCCCGGACTTATTAGGCCGTTCCGTTTAAATTCAGAATTATTACAGTCTATAGGGGCATCTCTGCCAGTTTCAAAGATTGGCAATTTTTGAAACAGAGTTCCCGTCGTGGCACAGTGGTTAACGAATCCAACTAGGAACCATGAGGTTGCGGGTTCGATCCTTGCCCTTGCTCAGTGGGTTAAGGATCTGGCGTTGCCATGAGCTGTGGTGTAGGTTGCAGACGCGGCTCGGATCCTGCGTTGCTGTGGCTCTGGCGTGGGCTGGCAGCTACAGCATCGATTCGACCCCTCGCCTGGGAACTTCCACATGCCGCAGGTGCAGCCCTAGAAAAGGCAAAAAGACAAAAAAAAAAAAAAAAAAAAAAGATGGGCAATTGCCAGAACTGCTCTTCTATGGCTGAGAAGTAGAAATGTCTTAGTCGGAAGGCCAGGCCAGGCAGACCTGCAGACGATGAGAACCACATCATCCAGTGGAAACAGAACCAGCCCACCTTCTTAGGTCTGTGAACTGGCTAACAGAGGCTGGAAATGCACTAGGACAGGGGGAGTGCCTCGAGGGCATAGAAAGATCAGTACCAAGCATTTAACCAAGAACTGTTTAAGCTGCAAAGGCTCTTAGAGATCATCTCATCTTTTATCTTTATAGATTCAAAAACCAGGATCCAGGGAAGGGATGGGAACTTGTCCGACGTTACCTAGCCACTCAGTGGCAGGTCTGGGGACAGAACGCGGGACTCCTAATTTTTCCAGAGGGTCTTTGGGGCCTTTTCCAGACTCTACTCTGTCTTTATGGCCCTTCAAACTCTTTAGGTGGGAAATAAGGTTAGTTGCTCTAGGATGCAGCTCCCTTCAAAAAGAATTCATCTTGGGAGGTCCCTGGTGGTCCAGGGGTTAGGATTTGGGGCTTTCACTGACGTGGCCCGGGTTCAGTCCCTGGTCTGGGAACTGGGATTCCATATCAAGCCGCTGCACATTGTGGCCAAACACAAAACAAAAACAACAAAGAATTCATCTCTTCTGTAGAACCATCCCCTGGGAGCTCCCGTCGTGGCGCAGTGGAAACAGATCTGACTAGGAACCATGAGGGTTCAGGGTCCATCCCTGGCCTCGCTCAGTGGGTTAAGGATCCACTGTTGCCGTGAGCTGTGGTGTAGATGGCAGACGCGGCTCGGATCTGGCGTTGCTGGGACTGTGGTGTAGGCTGGCAGCTGTAGCTCCAATTGGACCCCTAGCCTGGGAACCTCCATATGCTGTGGGTGCAGCCCTAATAAAGCAAATAAATAAATAAATAAATAAATAAATAGCCATCCCTTGAAACTTTGACCAAGTCAGTCCAGAGACGTAACCTGAGCCTGTGACAGCTCTGTCCTTGGAGCGCACGCACACCACTGACCTTATCCAATGCAGGCCGGGCTTCAGGGGTACAAGCTGGACCCTGGGGGAGATGGAGAATAGTCCTGATGTGTGGCCATGAGTCAGAGGCTTCAGTCTTTGAATGATCAAATCATGCTTGGAAAGGCTGCCTACAACACATGTGGAGGTGAGGACGATGGCGAGGGCTGGGGGTCGGGCGGGGGGGTTACCAGGACAAGAAAGAAAGCCGCCCCTCCTCGCCCAAGGCCAAGAGCAATGAAAGCCGGCTGAGATAAAAGGTTGAAGGGGAGACTAATTGCCAAATAGGCCAGAGGGGAGCACCGGAAGCCGCTGAAAGGCTATGAAGGGGGTTCAGGCGGCGGGGGTGGGGAGGGTGGAGAGGGAGTGAATAAAGCCAGGCTGTTTAGTTATTCCAGCTTCTCCATTTCTCAGAAAGAAAAAAAAAAAGATTTGCAGGCGCTTATGAGGGCACAGAAGATAAGTCACGGCAGCATAACGTTAAAGCTAGAAAAAACGAGAGTGGGCAGCACTCGGAGCCAAGCATAAGAGCAGGAATGCATACCATCAAAACACATGCATGTGCTCCCACGAAGGGTGGGCCTGAAAGTTGGCGCTAAGCTTTCTAGCAGCCAACAGGAAAGGGGAAACCTTGTGGTTACACAATTCACAATGTCCAGGAGATAAAAACAAACTCGTTGCTCAGAAGGGCAACTGTTCCCAGTACTCAGATCAGACAGGAATTCCTCCCGGGGGTCCTCCGAGAGGATGCTGTGGGATACAATGAGCGACATCCTTGACGACATCCTTACAGCAGCGGTAGCAACAAGTTTCAAAGGGCTGTTTTTCATAAGGACCCTCAGGATCGGCCTCCCGTATCCCACTGCAGCCAGGCAATTAGATGCTAAAAATAGCGTGTGAAGGTGCAGAACAGTGCGTGTAGTCTGTTCACACTGGTGGGAAAAGAGAGAGTTATATATAGGCATACATATGCATAGAGCTGCTCTGGAAGAATAAATTGGTAACAGTGGTTGCCTCTAGGGAGAAAATGCAGGCCGGTGGCTGGGATAGGAGAGACTTCCTTTTCATCATGTACCATTTTGTGCCGCCTGGATTTTTGTTAACCATGTCTTATCTTTTCAATGAAAGCACTCGTTACTAAAATAATAATGACATGCAGAGTTCAGAGGGTCAGCCGGGTTTTATCTCTGAGCCACAGACAGGCTGGGGATGTTGGGAAGTTCTCCTTGATGTTTAAGGAAAGAAAGAAAGTTAATATTTCTTGAGCAACTCCTGGGCGGGAAGGGCTTTCATTTCCATTAGCTCATCTAAGCCACACAATAATCCTGTGAGAGAAATCTACCTCATAGACAATCAACTCGGTTTCCTTGGAGAAGAGACCTGAGTTAAACTGCTTATTTTTCTTCGGACTATTGATTTTTTTTTTTTTTTTTTGGAGAAGTGAGCAAATTGGGAAGAAAAGCAACTATGGGGAGTTGAAGATTGCAGTTACAAGTTGCAACGTATACTAAAAAATTATTCATTTTTGATCTGAAATTCAAATTTAGCTGGGCATCCAGTATTTTTAAAAACTTTTTTAAAATGGAGATATAATCGACAGATATAATTATATTAGTTGCAGGTGTGTAGTATGATTTGCTATATGTATATATTTCAAAATGATCACCACAATAAATCTAGTTAATGTCCATCCAGTATTTTTTCATTTTTTTTACATCTACTGTGTAAATCTAAGACGTTTAATTGATGTGTGTGTGTGTGTATATATATATATATATATATATATATTTTTTTTTTTTTTTTGGCCACACCTATGGCATGTGGAAGTTCCCAGGCTAGGGATTGAACTCCTGCCACAGCAGTGACAACACTAGGTCCTTAAACTGCTAGGCCGCCAGGGAACTCCTAACTGGTGTATTTAAACCATACATCAAATAGAATCATTTGCTATATATTCTGGAGATCTAAACCACCATTTTATTGTTCTTTTTTCCTGTTTGTTCTTTCTATTTGTTTGTTTCTCTGTTTTCCCTTTCCTAACTTCCTGTGGGTTACCTGTACCATTTTTAGAATTCTGTTTTAATTATCTATAGTGCTTTGGGGTGTGTGTCTTTGCATAATTTTTCTAGTCGTTGCTCTAATATGCACAGAAGTTATCACAGCCTACTGGTGTTGACATTTTCCCAGATTGAGTGAAATATAGGTATACTTATCGCCCTTTATATTTCTTTATGGTCCTTCATTTATAATATAATGGTCTTTTATTTTCTTACATTTTTTCTAGCTTTATTGAAGTATAATTTATAACTGTACAATCATCTTAAATATTACTTATACATACATTGAGAATCACATTGGACAGGGTTATAAGTTTTGCTTCAACCATCAAACATTATTTAGAAAACTCGAAGAGAAAGCAAGCCCGTTGTATTTACCCATGCTTTTGCTTAGTGGGTTCTTCCCTTTTTCCTGATGTTCTAAGATTCAATTTCTTCTTTGATCAATTCCTTTCTATTTAGAGAACTTCCTTTAGTTATTCATTCTTTCGGAGCAGGTCTGCTGGTGACAAATTGGCCTTAATTTTCCTTCATCTAAGAATGTCTTGAGGGAGTTCCCGTCGTGGCACAGTGGAGATGAATCCAACTAGCAACCATGAGGTTGCAGGTTCGATCTCTGGCCTCACTCAGTGGGGTGAGGATCTGGTGTTGCTGTGGCTGTGGTGTAGGCCGGCGGCTGCAGCTCCGATTAGACCCATAGCCTGGGAAGATGCATATGCTGTGAGTGTGGCCAAAAAAAAAAAAAAAAAAAAAAAAAAAAAAAGTCTGGATTCTTCACCTTGATTCCTGAAGGATATTTGCACTGGATTCAGGATTGACATTTCTTTCAACACTTCCTCTGGCCTCCATGGTATCTGATGAGAAATCTGCTGTCGTCTGAATTGTTTCCCCCTATCGGTAAGGTGTCACTTCTGCCTTCCTCTTTTTAAGACTATGTTTTTAGAAACGTGACTATGATTTGTTTGAATGTACATTAGATTTGGGTTTATCCTGTTTGGGATTCACTCTGCTTCTTGAATCTATTTGTTTGTGTTTTCTGCCAAATTTAGGAAGTTTTCAGCCATTATTTCTTCTTTTAACCCCATTCTCTCTCCTTTCCTTCCAGAATTCTGATGTCATGAATGTTAGATTTTTGTTGTTGTTGTTGTTATAATCACACAAGTCCCCAAGTTTCTGTTCTTTTTTCCCCTTCCATCTACGTTCTGATGTTCATAATGGGTCATGTCTCTTGTTCTGTCTTTGAGTTCGCTGACACTTTCCTCTAGCCCTTCCACTCTGCTTTTGAACTCATCTTTTGAGTTTGGGGTAATTTTCAGCTCTAAAATTTCCAATTATCTCTTTATGTCTCTATTTTTTTTTTGCTGAAACTTTCTGATTTTTCATTTGTTTCAAGTGTGTTCATATTTGCTCCTGGAAGCTTTTTTATGATGAATGCTTTAAAATCCTTGTCAGATAATTCTAACATCTCCCTCATCCTGGTGTTGGCATCTGTTGATGGTCACTTTTCAATCAGTTTGAAATTTTCCTGGCTCTTGGAAAGATGTGTCATTCTTAGTTGCAGTTTGGACATTTGGGATATAATGAGATTCTGGATCTTACTTAAATCTTCTGTTTGAGCCAACCTCCTCAGACAGCATGTTGCTAGGATAAGGAATACATGGTCTCATAACAACCATGTGAGATGGAAGTACAGGGCCCCCAGTTAGGCTTCACTCACATCCAGAGGCCAGGAGGAGTGGGAGGTCCAGCTCCCCACTAGGACTCCATTGACACTATGGAGTGAAGGACTTTGTTACAGCCTGGTGGCAATGAAAGCCCTGGCCCTATGCTAAGCCTTTTCTGAAAACACCCAGGGCAGTGTTGGGACACTTCTTTACAGCCCGCAATTGTGACTAGATTTTCGGTGGTATGGGATAGACAGGGCCAGTTTTATTTGTGATATTTGGTTTCTATAGAGCAGTTTTTGTCTATAAGTTTTCTGTTTCAGGCTACCTCTTTCTTCTTCCTTTGCCTAGAAAGAGCTGGATTTTGTAAGTTTTTTTTTTGTTTTGTTTTGTTTCTTTGGTCTGTGCCCATTGGCACTTCTAGATTGCCTGCCTCTCCAGCACTAAGTCCAGGATATATAAGGCAAAAAAGGAAACCCAAGGAACTCACCGCTATGCTTTTCTTCAGGTCCTGGGCTCTCTAGCTGCTCTGCCTTTCTCTCTCCATCATTCAGAGTCTTATTTAAAAAAAAAAAAAAGGAGTTCCCACTGTGACACGGGGTTAAGGGTTAAGGACCCAACATTGTTTCTGTGGCAACTCTCGTTTGCCCAGCACGGTGGGTTAAGGTTCCGGCATTGCTACAGCTATGCTGCAGGTTGCAGCTGTGGCTCAGATTTTTTTTTCCCTTTTTTTAGGGCTGAACCTGCAGCATATAGAAGTTCCCAGGCTAGGGGTCCAATCGGAGATACAGCTGCCGGCCTACACCATAGCCACAGCAACCCCAGATCTGAACCCCATCTGCAACCTATACCACAGCTCACGGCAACGCCAGATCCTTAACCCACTGACTGAGGCCAGGGATTGAATCTTCATCCTCATGGATATTAGTTGGGTTCTTAACGGGCTGAGCCACAACAGGAACTTCCTGCAGCTCAGATTTAAACCCTGGCCCGGGAACTTCCATATGCCACTGGCTCAGCCAAAAACAAAACAAAAAAAACCCCAAACACCTGTGATGGTAGAGTTCCCTGGTGGCTCAGTAGGTTAAGAATCTTGTGTTGTCCCTGCTGTGGTTAGGGTTCAATCCTTGGCCCCCAAACTTCCTCATGTTCTGGTCACAGCCAAAAAAAATGTAATGCCAAGGGTTGTTATTTTACATCCTGTACTTTTATTTCACAAATCTGGCAAGACTGCCCAGGATCCCTATTGAGGAAGTGAAGACAACTTAATGAATTTTGGATGAATTTTCAACCATAGGGAGTGAAACAATAAAGAGGTTCTGCTTAACCCCTATATATATATGTATATATATACTTTTTTTTTTTTTTTTTGTCTTTTTGCCTTTTCTTGGGCCGCTCCCGTGGCATATGGAGGTTCCCAGGCTAGGGGTCGAATCAGAGCTATAGCTGCCGGCCTACACCACATCCACAGCAACACCAGATCCGAGCCGCATCTGCGACCTACACCACAGCTCATGGCAACGCTGGATCCTTAACCCACGGAGCAAGGGCAGGGATCAAACCCGAAACCTCACGGTTCCTAGTTAGATTCATTAACCACTGCGCCACAACGGGAACTCCTGCTTAATCCCTTTTAACTCAGAAAATCCTTTTCTCCTTTTTTTTTTTAAGGGAATTAAGCTGAGCACACTATTTTCTTGCACATTTTTGTTAATCAAAGTTTTACTGTGCTTCTAGATCCTTGGCAAACATCCCTTCCCATATATTTGTCAGTGACATTGAGTTTGTGCTAATGAGGCCCTCTGCTGTCTGCAGAGAGAAGGGCAACGCCATAAATCTAAAGGCTGCAGCCAATTTCTCTGCTGTGGAACAAGAAGCAGGAGTTCATAAATTACACTCAGTTATTACAGTAGCTGTTCCCCCAAACTTTCGGGAGCTGTAGTGTCATAGCTCTGTTCAACTTCAAGATACTCTTTCCTGGAGTTCCTGTTGTGGCCCAGTGGGTTACGAACCAGACTAGGATTCATGCAGGTTTGATCCCTGGCCTTGCTCAGTGGGTTAAGGATCTGGTGTTGCTATGAGCTGTGTTGTAGGCTGCAGACACGGCTTGAATGTGGCATTGCTGTGGCTGTGGTGTAGGCCAGCAGCTACAGCTCTGATTTGACCCCTAGTCTGGGAACTTCCATATGCTGCAGGAAAGCGGCCCTAGAAAAGACCAAAAAAAAAAAAAAAATACTCTCTCCTTCTCTCCTCACAGAAATATGTAGTGACATAGTTTGAAAACGAAGTTTAGGAGTTCCTGTTGTGGCTCAGCAGGTTAAGAACCTGACTGGTATCCTTGAGGATGAGAGTTCAATCCTGGGCCTCGATCAGTGGGTTAAGGATCAAGCATTGCCCAAGCTGTGGCATAGGTCGGTGGCTCAGATCTGGTGTGGCTGTGGCTGTGGCGTAGACCAGGAGCTGCAGCTCCGATTTGCCCCCTAGCCCAGGAACTTCTATAGGCTGCGGATGTGGCCCTAAAAAGAAAAAAAAAAAAGTACATTTTGCATACTTAGTGAAGCTCTCTCCTTACCCGCAAACTGGAATACTGGGAGACACCTTGGGGTTCTTGCAGCAGGCCTGGGCATGGTGGCCTGTACCATTTGCCAGGAAAAGGAAAGGACACCCAGGGGCCAAGCTAGGACATGGATTTGTGCTCGCCCAGAACCCTCCAGGGCCTTCACTCGGCCATATCAAGAGGCATGTCGAATAGTGTCAGAGGGCCGGAGAGACCTCAACCTATGGAGAGAGGGGGGCTGGCGTTCCCATCGGCTTTGCCTTCTTCTCACTGAGAAGAGTCCTCTGGGCCGGTGGTTGGGAGCTGAACTTGCTCCTGAGCAGGGGAAGGAAAAAGGGCGCCTGTCGCCTATTCCCAGGAGGCCCTGGGAAGGACAGCACAGCACAGCTACTCTCCCCACTAAAGCCTTTCCCTCTCTTCTTCCGACCCGTGATGACACAATTAGAATTGGTACTGACAGCTTAGCGTTCCCCTGCAGGCAGGAAGGAAGAGAGCTAACACGTACCAAGTGTCGGGAACTGTATCAGGTCCTTGACATAATTTATGTCCTTCGAGGGTCACAACCATCCTGATACGAATCATGGAACTGCCTGCATTGATTGAGGGTTGGCTTATGAGTCAAGTGCCTTTCGAAGCCCTTCCCTCGAGCTGTTTAACTGAATCCTCACAGTGCCCCCTCAGGTCCTACTGTTTTGACCCTTTTCTAGACCATGCAGCCGAGAAGCCAGAGAGCTGGGATCGAAACTCAGGTTTGATTCCAAAGCCCACGTTCTTAGTCGCTACACTGAACGTTTGGTACATAATGGAACTCGAATTTGAACCCAGGTTCAGGAAAAACTTTCAAACCTAAGGTGCATCTGGGAGGAGATCAGTTAGATACAAGTGGTGTGCAAAAACCCCACTAGCTTACGTGTGCAAACCCCACTAGCTTACGTGTGCAAACCCCACTAGCTTACGTGAGCAAACCCCAGTAGCTTATGTGTGCAAACCCCACTAGCTTATGTGTGAGGGGGCATGTACACACATACACTCACACACGCGCACACGCACACACACACACTCGCATACACTGGAGAGAGGTACAAGCCAGTCAGAGTGGCTCTCCAGCTAGTGTTGCCTTTCTGCTACACTAGCCAGGTAAGAGCCACAGCGGTCATAGCTGCTCTAGCGTGGAGGGTGTGGCTGAAAGGGGCTGAGAGGGGACTCATGGGGTGCTGACAAGTCCTGGGTTTTGATCTGGGTGTGACACATGGTCGGCATGTGAAAATTCATCGAGCTTATGAATTGCGCACTTTCTGATATGTTAAGTATCAAGAAGAAGAAGCGGAGTTCCCGTCATGGTGCAGTGGAAACGAATCCAACTAGGAACCATGAGGTTGCGGGTTCCATCCCTGGCCTTGCTCAGTGGGTTAAAGATCTGGCGTTGCTGTGGCTGTGGTGTAGGCTGGCAGCTGTAGCTCTGATTCAATCCCTAGCCTGGGAACCTCCGTATGCCACAGGTGCGGCCCTAAAAAGACAACAACAACAAAAAAAGAAGTTGTGGATGTTTTCAAAGGCAAAGGGAGGTCTGGGGGAGTTCCCTGGTGGCCTAGCATGCTATGGCATGGGTTCGATCCCTGGCCCGGGACCTCGTGCATGCCTCGGGAGTGGCCAAATAAATAAATAAATAATTCTTATTTAAAAGAAAAAAAGAAGGCCTGGGGAGATGGACTAGATGTACTTTTGCTGATTCCTTCTGCTGAGTACAACGGACAAATCCGGATAGTGTGTATAAAACTATCATAGGAGAGCCTGAAAGGTAGAGATGGCAGACAGGGTAGGAGTTTTCAGACTCAAGGAACAACATGCTGGTGAGTTCCCTGGGTTTTCTTCTTGCCTCACACATTCCAGACCTTGAGCTGAAGAATTTGACAACCTGGAAATGCTAGCTGTTGCATATTAAACCAACAAACCAAAAAACAGCAAAAAGTCCTCTCTTGCTAGGAAAGCGGCAGCCTAGGAAGACAGAAAATTTTATCTCTTTTTAAATTTTTTAATTTTTGTTTATTATAGTTGATTTCCAATGTTCTGTTAACTTCTGCTGTATAGCAAAGTGACCCAGTCGTACATATATATATATATATACATTCTTTTTCTCACCTTATCCTCCATCACTTTCCATCACAAGTGATTAGATATGGTTCCCTGTGCCATCCAACAGGTTCTCATTGCTTATCCACTCCATATGCAATAGTTTGCATCTATTAATCCCAGATTCCCAGCCCATCCCACTCCCTTCCCCTCCCCCTTGGCAACCACAAGTCTGTTCTCCAAGTCCATGAGTTTCTTTTCTGTGGATAGGTTCCTTTGTGCTGTATATTAGATTCCAGGTATGAGTGATATCATATGGTATTTGTCTTTCTCTTTCTGACTTACTTCACTTAGCATGAGAGTCTCTAGTTCCATCCATGTTGCTGCACATGGCATTATTTTGTTCTTTTTAATGGCTGAGTAGTATTCCATTGTGTATATGTACTGTATCTGCTTAGGCCATTCATCTGTCAATGGACATTGAGGTTGTCTCCATGGGAAGGCAGAAAGTTTTAGATATGTATCTCTCCGTTGTGGCGAAACACCACAGCAAAAACTGTGGCCCTGTCCCTCACCCTACCCCTAGCAAAGGCTGAGGGGAGCAGAGACTTCAACTCAGGCCCCCAAGGTCCCACCTGAGGAGGCAGAGGAGGGAGCTGGGTCTTTCATCCTCACTGGTTGGTAATGAGGAGACCCCGTGAGGAGCCAGGACTTCCACGCCCACAAACGTGGTAAGGAGACTACCCTTCCATTCCTGGCCGGGTGGTGTCAGAAGCTCTAGTGAAGACCTAAGACTTTCCGTGTTGCCCAGAAGTAACGGGGACCACAGCCTTCCCAGCCAGGATGTATCCATGGAGGCCTGGTGGAGGCCAGAACTCCTAATCCTGCCCACCAGTAACGGGGGGGGGGGTCCCAATTCGGTTGTCAGTGGAGGCTGAGTGGGGACTGTACTGGACCCCCAGCTGGCAGTCCTGCAATGGTGCCCCATGCCCCCTTCCTGAGCCGGAGCAGTGTCAGAGGGAGCCGGTTGAAAGAGAAGGCTCAGAAAAGATCCAGAGGGAGTTCCCATCGTGGCGCAGTGGCTAACGAATCCAACTAGGAACCATGAGGTTGCGGGTTCGGTCCCTGGCCTTGCTCAGTGGGTTAATGATCCGGCGTTGCCGTGAGCTGTGGTGTAGGTTGCAGACGCGGCTCGGATCCCGCGTTGCTGTGGCTCTGGCGTAGGCTGGTGGCTACAGCTCCAATTCAACCCCTAGCCTGGGAACCTCCATATGCCGCGGAGCGGCCCTAGAAAAGGCAAAAAGACAAAAAAAAAAAAAAAAAAAAAAAAAAAAAAAAAAAGAAAAAGAAAAAGAAAAGATCCAGAAAGAGTTGATCAGACACTACAGCAAAGAGGCTATGAGGATGGCAAAAAAGCACACGAAAGGATGTTCCCCGCCATCAGCCATTAGGGAAATGCAAATGAAAGCCACAATGGGACCTTACTATGTACCTCTTGGAACAGCTGAGCAAAAGCTGCAAACCCAAAAGTGACGCCACCAAATGCTGGTGAGGATGCAGAGAAACTGGATCATTTGCACACTGCTGCTGGGAATGCAAAATGATGTAGCCACTGTGGCAACCCGTTTGGCAGTTTCGAAGAACAAAACAAAACAAAACAAAAAACAGGCAACCACCATATGACTCAGCAAGTGTGTTTCTGGGCATTTATCCCAGAGAACTAAAAACTTACAGTCGTGCAAAAAAAACCTGTACGTGACTGTTCCTAACAGTTTTAGTCTGAATAGTCCCAAACTGGAGAGTATATCTTTCAATGGGTGAATGGTTAAACAGTGGAATATATCATGGAACAAATTAATGATACATGTGACTTGGGTGAATCCTCAAAGAATTAGGCTGAGTTAAAAAAAAAGAAGGGCACTCCCGTCGTGGTGTAGCGGAAATGAATCTGACTAGGAACCATGAGGTTCCTGGTTCTATCCTTGGCGTTGCTCAGTGGGTTAGGGATCTGGCGTTGCCGTGAGCTGTGGTGTAGGTTGCAGACCAGACGTGGCTCAGATCTGGCGTTGCTGTGGCTCTGGCATAGGCTGGCAGCTATAGCTCCGATTGGACCCCTAGCCTGGGAACCTCCATATGCCACGGGTGTGGCCCTAAGAAAAAAAAAAGCCAGGAGTTTGCTGGTGGCTCAGCAGGTTAAGGATCCAGCACTGTCACTGCTATGGCGTGGGTTCAATCCCTGGCCCCAGAATTTCCTCATGCCACAGGCACAGTCCCCCCCCCAAAAAAAGCCAATCCCAAAAGGTTACATGCTATATGATTCTGTTTATACAACATTCTTGAAATGACAAAGTTATGGAAATGATGAACAGATTAGTAGTTGTCAGGGATTAAGGAGGGGGCAGAGGTGGGAGGGAAGTGGGTGTGGCTGTTTTTAGTGAGTGTTTCCTTTTAGGGCAAGGAAGGGCTCCTTGTGGTGATGGCACTGTCTGTATCTTGTCTGCATCAATATATTGATTCTGGTTGTATATTACACTATAGTTCTGCAAGATGTGACAGTTGGGAGAACGCGTATACATAAAGGGTATATGGGAATCTCTGAATTATTTTTTCACAACTGCCTGTGAAGCTATAATTATCTCAGACATTTTAATTAAGACGAAAAACATAAGGATTCTGTTCCACGTGAAGCAAAGGCTCTGAAGACCTTGCCCGCCTTTTCAATGAATCTCTGATCACCATTCCCTAGCGGGTTTGCTGATGTAGCCTTCTAAAGCTGGCCTTGGACCCTGTTAAACTGTTACCATAGATTTTCTTAACCTGCTGTTGCTGCTCTTGCTTCTGCTCTTGCTTCACTCAAGTAGACCTCCCCAATAAACCCAAATAATCATTGTCATGGGGCGGCAGCTTACAAGGTCAGGCTTTTTACACACGTCTCCCTAAGTATCTATAATGCTGATGTAAACTGCCTATAATTTTTCTCTTTTTTTTTTCTTTTTGGCCGTGCCCACAGCATGGGGAACTTCCAGGGCCAGAGATCAAAATTGTGCCACAGCTGTGACCCAAGCCACAGCAGTGACAACGCTGGGTCCTTAACCTGCTGCACCATCAGGGAACTCCTATAATTTTTCAAATATCCGTAGGTCTTTCTTTTAGAGCCTTCTTTGTTGGCTTCTATTTATAATTTTCCTTTAGATAACCTATAATCCAGATTTTTATCTTGTGCATTTAAAACTCTTTACCTTCATTGTTCCCTAGCTTTCCTCCCATCCCATAACCCCTACACACACACTTTTCCTTATTCTTTGGATTCAAACACCTAGGATGCTTAAGGCTGGCCTGGTTTACAGTCCCGTGGATTCATGACTGTCTGCGGAGGGCATTTGGGCAAAAATGTATTGGTGACCGCAACCTCTCTGCTGGCAGCACTGGCTGCCTGTTGGGTCCTCCTGGTGAGGTCCTCCGGGCACCTTAAACTTGGCAGTTCCTCAGCTGAAATTCAGTGGCATGCCCTATCCTCCTCAGTACCAGCATCCACAGGCACTCAGGCCAAAAAAATGTAAGTTGTCCTGGACACCCTCCTTCTCCCTCAATCCATGCATCAAAACATCATCAAGTTCATGGGAGTTCCCGCTGTGGCTCAGTGGGTTAAGAACCCAACTAGTATCCATGCGTATTCGGATTCAATCCCTGGCCTCGCTCAGTGGGTTAGGATCTGGTGTTGCCGTGAGCTGTGGTGTAGCTTGCAGCCGTGGCTCAGATCCTGAGTTGCTCTGGCTGTGGTGTAGGCTGGCAGCTGCAGCTCCAATTCAACCCCTAGTCTGGGAACTTCCATATGCCACGGGTGCCTTCCCCCCCCAAAAAAAAGCAAAAAATAAAAAATAAAAATATCACTAAGTTCTGCAAATACATTGCAGAATATATTTCCTGGCCAAATTTTGCAAATTGGGGTTCTCTCTACCAGCTCTTCTCTCACCTGGGCTGCCCTCATCTTTCCATTGGACAACTGCATGGCTCCGAAATTGATCCCCCAGCCCAGGTCCACTCTTCACATACTACCAGTCTATTTTAATTGTGTGGATCTGATCCTGTCAGTACCTTGCTTAAAGCCTTCGGTTGCTCCTCTCTGCTGCTAGGATAAATTCACACTCCTTAGTATATGTTACATGTAGGGTAACATATGATAGGGTCCTCAATTATCCAAACCAGGGCAATGTGTAACTTGGGTGCTATTAATAACTACCCTGGGACAATAGCCATCTTAGTCTACTTCCACAACACTTTGCTCTTCCCTTATCTTGCTTCCCATCCCACAAAGTTGTAATGTCCTGTTTGGCCCTCTAGGCGGGAGAGAGCGCCTGGGGTGGAGAACCTAGTGGGATTGTTTCTGTGTTGCCGGCATCTAGCACAGCGCTTAGAGCGCGCTCCTACTGCGTGCACTTTCCTGGCTGCTGAATGAATGGGAATTGGGCACCGTGTGGTCACCCTGGCGGCTGGGAGCCTAAAGGGGAAGAGGGCACCCGGAGGACCGACAGGCGCTTAGAGCCTCCAGCTGGTTTCCCCAGGGGTCCCTTCCCTCCAGCCTCTGCTTGGCTCCCCCTGGTGGCAGCTCGGCAGTATTGACAGGACCCAGGGGGGCTGGGGGTGGTGCAGAAAAAGGTTGGGAGGGGGAAGGGTGGTCAGCCAGGCTTCAGGCGCTGGGCAGCCCTGCCCTCATCGTGCTTCTCCCCTGCCCTCGCCGCAGCCCCTTGGGCACCACTAAGTCCCCACCCACTGTGTCATCGGCGGCTCTACCCCAAGAACTTAGAGGACAGGGACTACAGTTGGGCAGAGTGGCTCCAGGCTGACTTACGTGTTGGAGGTAGAAAACCTCTGTTCCATGTATTGTCCGGGTGAAATGGATTGGTCAAGCCTGGCTGTCCTGTTTTGTTTTCTCTTCAAACCCTGAATCAAAACCCCAAGATGTGGGGGAAAAAAAAACTCAAGACCTGCATGAGCTCATGGCAACTGTATGGGTGAAGCAATACGACTGCTGTGGCAAGTGGATACGCTGAGTTGAACTTGAAGAATATAGAATTGAGCCAGTTGGAAAAATAAAGCGTGACAGAGAATGGAAGAGAGGCCTCTCGTCACTCTGCAGGGCTTCAAATACTTTTCCTCCTTCTGTTTTTAATTTTACAGTTGGCCGCTGAGCTATTGGGAAAACTGGGGCAAAGGGCGCAGGAAAGGAGAGCTGGAGAAGAGTTCAACTCTGGTGGCTGCCTTTGGTCTCCCTGGAATCATGGGGCGGGGGGGACAGCAGGCTGTCCCCAGGGGCATGCCATAGGCCAGCAGCAAAGAGGACCATGCCCCATGGACTCAGCCGGAGCAAGGAGCCAGCTGGGTTTCTGAGGCTCGGGGGTGGGTAAGGTTACCAAAGGCTGGGATGGAAAAGGTTACCCTGCCCTTCTGTGTCTCCTTCCCTTTCACTCTGCAAGCTGAAAACCAAGGGAACATGCTCCAGAAGAGGGGGCCTAAGGTGCTTCCTAGCAAGATCGATGTCCTTAGGAATATCACAGGCCAAGGGCATCCAGGCACGAGAATGGGCGCTGGGGGAATGGGCAGTGGTGGCCAGGCCTGTCCAGCCTGTCCAGCCCCCTGCAAGGCCTTGGATCTTTGCAATCTTACAGGCCGAGCAGCAATCATTAGCACAGATCTTCTGGGGCCACTTGAGCTTCCTGAAAGCTTTAAGGAAAAGATCCGTCGCTTCTTCAATATTACCCTCTACATCCCTCGCCCTCCATTTCTCATGAACAAACACTCAAAAGAAACAGTGACCCCCTCCCTCCCCATCCAAGTGCGCCAAAGGTGACATCAAGTCAGCTTCCCGGTAATCAGATTTAAGGGAAACTCTCCGAAAGAGATTTTACACTGGAATTTCCTTCAGATTTGACAACTAACATCTGGCCTTACTTCAGATTTAACATCTGACCATACGTTCAATCTTTCTCTTTCTTTTTTTTTTTTTCCCCACAGCATGTGGAAGTTCCTGGGCCAAGGGATCAAACTTGCGCCACAGCAGTGACCTGAGCCAACTGCAGTGACAATGCCAGATCCTTAACCTGCTGAGCCACCAGAGAGCTCCTGAACATTCAATCTTCGCCGTGTCATAATGACGCAGGTTTTTTCTTAACAGCATAAGGGTCTTCTGAGGCAGCTAACATCACCAGCCCTGGTAGAAACATCCCAGAAGAGTAGCCTGATGGATCCTAACCTGCACGTGCCTTTAGTACAAGGGATCTGAATATGCCCGTTAACATCTTAGCTCCTCTGCAGTTGTTCTGCTAAGACCTAGACTTTGGAATAGGTGATCGAGAAGAAATGCTTGAACCAAGATTCTACAGAGGGAGTTCTGGTCGTGGCTCAGTGGTTTAAGAACCCGACTAGATCCATGAGGACGTGGGTTCAATCCCTGGCCTCGCTCAGTGGGTTAAGGATCCAGCATTGCCATGAGCTGTGGTATATAGGTCGCAGACGTGGCTCGGATCCTGCGTTGTTATGGCTCTGACATAGGCCAGCAGCTACAGCTCCAGTTAGGCCCCTGACCTGGGAACCTCCACATGCCACACACATGCAGCCCTAAAAAGCAAAGCGAGAGAAAGAAAGAAAGAAAGAAAAAATATTCTACAGAACATCAAGACTTATCCATCATAAAATTTGGAGAATTTGCTTTATTCTTAAACAAGGAGTCTGAGACTTGCAGAAAGAGATCTACAAGAGAAAACGGGCCTCAAAACCTAGTGAAAGGAATTCCCATCATGGCTCAGAGGTTAACGAACCCGACTGGCATCCATGAGGATGCAGGTTCGATCCCTGGCCTCGCTCACTGGGTTAAGGATCCAGCGTTGCTGTGAGCTGTGGTGTAGGTTGCAGATGCAGCTCAGATCTGGTGTTGCTGTGGCTGTGGCATAGGCCATTGGCTACAGCTCTGATTGGATCCTTAGCCTGGGACCCTCCATATGCCGCAGGTGTGGCCCTAAAAAGTCAACAAAAAGCCGGGTGAAAGAATAAAGCAGGAAGGGGAGTCTTCAGCTGCAGCACCATTTGCCTTTCAATCATTACCGTCAAGACCTCTTTCAAGCAGTGGTGTCCAGGTGCCAATGCCTGGTTCTGAGGGCAGGGACACCACTGCTTTTGAATAATGTGTGCAAAAGGCTGAGTGTGCTTTTGAATAATCACGTGCAAAAGGCTGAGCCTTGGAGTTCCCGTTGTGGCTCAGTGGGTTAAGAATCTGACTAGTATCCATGAGAATGCGGGTTCCATCCCTGGCCTCGCTCAGTGGGTTAAGGATCTGGTGTTGCCGTGAGCTGTGGTCTAGGTCCCAGCTGAAGCTCTGATCTGCCCCCTAGCCTGGGAACCTCCATATGCCACAGGTATGCCTGTGAAAAGAAAAGGCTAAGCCTTTTAGAAGAGCCTTATTGTTGCCAGCTGTGGCAAAAGGCAGCAAATGACTAATAGGCACACGATTGGTCAAGCTGCAGCCTGGAAACGAGGTGTGTTCCCACCCCCACGGCTGTATGCATTCCTCTCCCATTTGCAGCTCTGAGAGGAGGCAGCACAGAGGGCCCTGGTGACCCCAGTTACCCCATGATGGGGGTGAAGTGGGGCTTGGTATCCCTACCTCTAAAGACTGGAGGTGCAGACTAAAGCAAGGGCAGGAGGTTGGCTCCATTCCTGACCAAAGGTAATGGCTGCTTTTTTTTTCTGTCTTTTTAGGGCCGCACCCTCAGCATACGGAAGTTCCCAGGCTAGGGGTCAAATCAGAGCTGCTGCTACCGGCCTACGTCACAGCCACAGCAAGGCCAGATCCAAACTGTGTCTGTGACCTACACCACAGCTCACGGCAACGCCGAATCCTTAACCCACCGAGCAGGGCCAGGGGTCAAACCCAGGTCCTCCTGGATACTAGTGGGGTTCATTACCACTGAGCCACAATGGCAACTACGGTAATGGCTACTTTTGCAAATAAGATGTTTACTCTCAGTGGTCTCCAGTCGAAACTTGCAAAGTTACTAGGGAGATGTCACCAATAACATGACTCCTTTCTTTTTCTCTTTTGGTCTTTTTAGGGCCATACCCATGGCTTATGGAGGTTCCCAGGCTAGGGGTCACATTAGAGCTACAGCTGCCGGCCTGCACCACAGCCACAGCCATGCCAGATCCGAGCCTTGTCTGTGACCTGCACCACAGTGCACGGCAACGCCGGATCCCTAACCCACCAAGCAAGGCCAGGGATCGAACCCACAACCTCATGGCTCCTAGTCCGATTCGTTTCCGCTGTGCCACGACGGGAACTCCATAGGACCCTTTTCTGAAGGCCTCTTTCCCTCCTCCACAACCTAGGCAGGAGGGCAAGTCAATAGGAGAGAGTTTTTCTTTAAAATTTCAAGTTTTACATGATTCTAATAACCTTCAGGTTAAGGGCTACATACTATAAGTGAGCAAGTTAAATAAACTTTTTGGTCTTTTTAGGGCCACACCCGAGGCATATGGAGGTTCCCATGGTAGGGGTCAAATCGGAGCTACAGCTGCCGGCCCACGGCCACAGCATCAGCAACGCCAGATCTGAGCCACATCTGTGACCTGCACCACAACTCACAGCAACACTGGATCCCCAACCCACTGAGCAAGGCCAAGGATCGAACCCAATCCTCACGGATACTGGTCAGGTTCGTAAACCACTGAGCCACGACGGGAACTCCCAGTTAAATAAACTCTTGAACAGAAAACACTTTATTCCACATCTGGAAAGCCCCAACCTGAGATGAAATAAATCTTTGATAAAGGCATTAGATTTGGGAGGTGCTCATTTACTCTGGTTGAGGGTGAGGGGAGGGGAGAAGAGGGGAAATGGAACCTGGTGATGCCTCTGGCTCAGAAGCACTCACGTAGATATTAGGGGGGCGGCTTCTTCCCAGCTGGGTCTCACTGCAACTCCATTCGGCTTTTGTGCCTCCTCCTCCTCCTGCCCCTCCAGGGCTCTTTCCCATACTGCTCCCCAGGCAAGAATCGCTTGCCATTCAGGACACTTGGGTGTCTCCCACTGGAGGAAAGAAGAATGGCCTTGGTGGTACTTCAGGCACTTTGCTGAGTGTCACGGGACACTGAATCCTGACCCTCCTCCAGGCATAGGGAACAAAGTCGGGGACGGCAGGCCTTTCTCGAGGGCCTCAAAACCTCACCCTGGATTATCCAAGGGGGCCCACAGTGTAAGTCAGACATCAGAATACTCTGACTCGGCAAGCTCTGATCAACTGACCCAATACTTCAAGAAATAATAGCAGCAGCAGCAACAGCAAGTTATGGCATCAGTGCTCCATGTCAGCTTCTCCCAGAGCAAAGACTTGAAGTGAAAGCGGGCTAGAGGGTCAGAGGAACACATTTCACAGCTCACTTTGGTCCTCCCCCCCTTTTTTTTGGCCTTTTGCTTTTTAGGCCTCATCCTTGGCGTATGGCAGTTCTCCGGCTAGGGGGTCAAACTGGAGCTACAGCTGCTGGCCTATGCCACAGTCACAGCAACTCGGGATCCTTAACCCATTAAGCGAGCCCAGGGATCGAACCCACATCCTCGTGGATACTAGTCCGGCTCGTTACCACTGGGCCACAATGGGAACTTCCGTCACTTCGGTCCCTTTTGAAATCACTTTTGTCAAAAGTAAAGTAAATACCCCAATATTCAACATAAGGTGAAAACAAAAGCAGGATCAGGCTTCAAAAACCAGGGAACGCCCTTCACAGAGCTCCAGAAGCATTTAACGTCCCCAAAAGTCAGGGTGCCCTTACTTGATGATGCACAAAGAAACTCACTTAACATTTTGGAATGCACTATAATTAGAAGGGCTGAAAGTAAATGCTAAATGTGTGTCAACTACGGATGGAGTTGGGCAAAACTGGCTCAAAGTGAATACGTTATAGAAACTACTCTCTTCCCCTAAGAAAACACCTAAGTCTCATCCAGCAGTTAAGAACCAGAGATCCCGGGGGCATTAGCATTATTCAGCCTGTCATTCAAGTGTAATGCCCAAAATTACACCATATCTGGTTCGCAGTTAACCCCAGGCATTGTAAGGTCTTACAAGCTGAAGAAAACTGCTGCTGTGTCTACTCGAGGCTTAACAGTGCAGTTAATAGCTCAGAAAAAAAGAAGCGAAGCGGTGTCATTGGGCGGCCAGGCACCTAAACCAAAGCTTTGGCAGAGAGACCAGTACAGATACAGACCCGCGTTCACACGGACACTTTATTAGTTTCTTCTACAGGAGACAGTAACATCAACCTTTTAACAGAAATCTCAGGTCATTAGAGAGGCCAAACAGATCCAAGAGAAGGAAGATGATCGTTAAATAGTTAAATTAATCAAAAGGCACTACACCACCACCTAACCCCCACTACCACGGTGGCCGTGGGCAAAGGAAGATTAAGCTACAGCGAAATAATCTCATGGAAATGCTACAGGTTCTAGAGCAGGAAAGCCTTCCAGAAGACTATGGCACAACGATCATTTGGGACCAAGAGGACATTTGGTCAGGAAAAGAAGGTCAGGCCGAATGGAAAGGAATGGGGACAAAGCAGGATCCAAGCGACAGAATCCAAGCACAGGGTGAAGCATCAGGCTTTTTCCTCCCAAGAAGCATTTGCTGCACGGTGGGTGGCCTTCCTTCAGGCTCCCGCCCTAGAGCTGCTCCAGCCTTACCTACAGGGCCTCAGGGGACCAGAGCTGGGTTGGGGCTGCCTGGCTCTTGCTGTAATTTAGTAGAGACTTTAGAGAACTTGTCACACGTTGTGTGTGGAGGGGTCTGGCGGGGGTGGGGGTGGGGTGGGGACTGAAGCCTTCACATGCAAAGTAGTCTGAGCTTCCCCAGAGACATTCAGACACCCTACACAACGCTTTCCAAAGTCTGCACTTGTGTCTGCAGCTGAGCTGTCTGCAGTTAAAGCTAGGAGGCTCACAAGAGCAGAGAAGCTGGGACAAGACAATACAGGTAGGAGATCCCAGCAGTTAATCTCAAACATTCTGTAATTTAGGAGAAACGCTCCTATACCCAACATGGGATGTAGAAAGCTACACTGCAACAAGCTGGGTCTTCTGCTGGGGTTTTCATCAAATACCAAGGGAAGATAACGGGCGGGGCTCACTTTATTTTTTCCATGCCTCAGAAGTTATTCTATTATAAAGGGACATGGCTGAACAGGTAGGAGACAGATTCCCCATTGTGAGTTCTCCTGATGGCTTCTGCAAGGATCATGGAGATGTCGATCACCTAGGAAGCCGAGAAAAGCATCAGGTTAGCCTCCTATAGACCCAGGGGACTGGCCAGTTTGCAGACACTGCTGAGCAGCCAAAAGAGGGTCCTTCTCCTTAAGCCTGCTGCACTGTGCTGTTTCCCCAAGTGAGCCCACACCCAGCTGTTCTTCGTAAGCACATTTTAAATAGAACCAACCACTTGGGAGAGAGTCAAAATGCTAATGGAGGAAAAACTCTGACTCAGGCTCACCGAGATGGTGGTGGGTTGGCATTTTAAAATTCTTAGGAATGAAAGAATGAATATTTAAGTGGAAAAAAAAAATCCTTAAGAATGACACTGGAGTTCCTGTTGTGACTCAGCAGTAACGAACCCGACTAGTATCTATGAGGATGTGGGTTTGATCCCTGCCCTTGCTCAGTGGGTTAAGGATCCGGCATTGCCATGAGCTGTGGTGTAGGCCACAGACGCGGCTCGGATCTGGCATTGCTGTGGCTGTGGTGTAGACCAGCAGCTACAGCTCCGATTGGACCCTTAGCCTGGGAACTTCCACATGCTGTGGGTGCGGCCCTTAAAAGACAAAAAAAAAAAAGACAGCAACCCTTGATTTCCACATATTTCAGAAAGCTAATGGATTACTGTACATATTTTTTAAATTAAGCAAGGCCTTGTTCTCTTAGTGCAATAGCAAACCTTATTGTCTAACAATGACCTGAGAAAATTAAAATACCGGTCCCATGACCTCTGGTTTTGCAGGCCCTGGATGGAGCAAAGCCATCTCTATTTTAACAAGAACCCAGGATAATTAGGTGGTTTCCAGAGCACACTTGGAGAAACACCGAGGTTCTAAGGAGCATACCATCAGTTTAAAGGTTTCATATTATGTTTGCAGGGGCCAAGAGTTACGAGTGACACACACACAATGCAAAGCATGGACCTGAAAACTTGAATGTATATCACAATCACTGGGAGAGCCTGTTCAAATGTAGAATCTTGGGCTCCATCCTCCAGAGATTCTGAGGTCCAGCTGTTTAAATTTTTTTTCGTCTTTTTTTATTTTTTAGGGTCGTACCCGCAGCATATGGAAGTTCCCAGGCTAGGGGTTGAATCGGAGCTATAGCTGCTGGCCTGCACCACAGCCACAGCAACATGGGATCCGAGAGCCGCGTCTGCAACCTACACCACAGCTCATGGCAATGCCAGATCCTTAACCCACTGAGCGAGGCCAGGGATCGAACCTGCATCCTCATGGATGCTAGTCAGATTCGTTTCCACCGAGCCACGATGGGAACTCCTGTTTGAATTTTTTAGACACATGATCTCTTTTTTTCCTTTTGGGTCCCAGATCCAGATGACCAAAGCTTGAGAGCAAAGGGGAAAATCTCCAGAATCCAAACACCTAATTCAACACATGGAACCACCTCCTAAAGACTCAGGGGAATCTTGTTTTCTAACGATGTCATCCTCACCTGTATTTTGGAGCAATGCTTCATCTTATCCTCCTGAGGTATGGTATTGGTGACGACTACGGCTTCAAAACACGCATTGTTAATGCGAGAAATGGCTGGGCCCGAAAAGATTCCGTGAGTCAGGATTGCGTAAACTCTGGTGGCTCCAGCTGAGAGGAGTCTACAGGAAAAAGCAAGAGCTGATTAGGAGTAATCTTCCTTGTCACTATAAAATCCGAGTTAGGGAAGAGGAGCGTCTTAGATTGGGCTGCCATAACAACATGCCACAGACAGGATGGTTTTAAACAGAATTTCTTTCTCACTTGTTTCTGGAGGTCGGAAAGTCTAGGATCAAGGTGTCAGCAAGGTAGGTTTTGTTTTCAGACCTCTTCTGTTGGTTTATGGGGGCCATCATCTTGCTGTGTGCTCGTATGACCTCTTTGTGTGCATACACCGCAAGGTGGGGATAGAGGTTGGGAGGGAGATTCTGATGTCTCTTCATTCCTCTTTTTTTTCTTTTTTAGGGCCGCGCCCACGGCACATGGAGATTCCCAGGCTAGGGGTCTAATCGGAGCTACAGCCGCTGGCGTACACCACAGCCACGGCAACACAGGATCCGAGCCATGTCTGCAACCTACACCACAGCTCACGGCAATACCACCCACTGAGTGAGGCCAGGGATAGAACCGGCAACCTCATGGTTCCTAGTCAGATTCGTTTCCACTGCGCCACGACGGGAACTCCTGGTGTCTCATCTTATAAGGAGGACCAATATCATCATGAGGGCTGCACCCTCATGACCCCACCTAAACCTAATTACCTCCCAAAGGTGCCATCTCCAAACACCAAAATTCCATTAGGGCTGAATTTTAGGGGGATGCAATTCAGTCTTCAGATAGCAAGGAGAGAGAAATGGACCAAGAGTTGATATGAACAGGTTTGGGTTGGTATCAAAGGGCTGTGGCAGACTGCTATGCGCAATAAAATCTGTCTCTTCTTTGTCCTAGCACACAGCTGGACTGCATTTCCCAGCCTCCCTTGCAGTTAGGTGTGGCCATGTGACTTAATTCTGGCTAACTAAATGTGGACAGATACTGGGGGGTCCTCCATGCTCTCTTCCCTTTCTGGCTGGCCAAAACGGAAATGTCTTCCAAGGTAATCTTGGAAGCCATAGTCAAAGATGCAGCGCTACAGGACCGAAAGTGCGGGGAGCCGAGAAGATGCAGGGACTCAAAAAAAAGACCTTGCCTGATGGCAGAAAAACCTGAAGGCAGGTTCCTAACCAAGAAAGGGAGCTCACCTGAACGGTACAAGCCGAAGGTGGGCTTCTGGTCAGGATAAAAGCTCACCTGAACAGTGCCATGCCGAAGGTGGGCCTCTGGTCAGGATGAAAGCCTGCCTGCACGGTGCAAGCTGAGGGTAGGCCTCAGGTTACACAGCTCTCATTTTGATGTTGATGGGGAAGAATTGGGGCTTTCCTGGGAAAGCAATTTCCGTGTTTGCACTGGAGAACATGGATTGTTTCTCGGGTGACCTAGTCTTTCCTGCTGTTTTATTTGTTATTCAGTTTTTCTCAGTCTTTCCTGATTATTTACTTATTATTCTTATTTCCCATTCTTATTGTCCTGTGGTGATTTGTGACTTAACAAAATTACAACAATAGTATAATAAAAATTTCATCCTGAAGGACTTTTCCCCTATTTAAATCCAACTTAGTTAAAACATAGTGTTTATCTATTAACTAGTTATATAGTAAACTTTAGAGTTAGGATCTTAATGAGGTCCATAGAAGTTAGCCATATCTTATCCAAAAAAACCTAGCTGTGAGTTTTGTCTTTGATTTTAAAAGCTTTTTAGTGGTAGCCAGTTTAATTAAGTTGGTTTATATTTACTTACACTATCTCCCTGCCATAACACTTTGAAGATAAGCACCAGTCTACAAACAAGGTTTGTGAATGCTAAATTCTTGTGTTTTATGGCCTCTTCAAAGTACTCACTAAGTTTAGTTAAGATAGAGATCTTAAAACAGGATGCATAGCTGCTATACCATCTAAGAGTTAACCAGTGTACTTTCAACACTGTAATGTAATCTGTAGTGAAAAACTGTCTATAGAGTCAACCACTGTTGCCAATAAAGCTTGAGCAGTCCAGCGCCCTGAAAGAAGGGACAAAGAGGCTGTCTCCATATGTACATTCGCCGACGCGCGTCCCTCTCCGATCGGGAAGTGCATGCTCCCTGGCCACCGGAGCTGGCCTCCGACACGAAAGGGGACTGGCATTGGAGCACACCATGAACAAGAAAGAAACACTATCATGTTCAGAGAGCAATTAACATTACCTTACTAAGAGGATAAAAGGGGGTTTATAAGGATATAAACTCCAGGATCCAAACCAGGAAATCATTCAGCAATTGTTTACATCTATACACTAGGTGCTGTGCAAAGTCTGGACACTTGAAAGTTTAAAAAAATTATGACAGGAATTCCCTGGTGGCTTAGTGGGTTAAGGATCCGGCATTGTCAAGCTGTGGCTTGGGTCACTGCTGTGGCACAGGTTCAATCCCTGGGCCAGGAATTTCCACATACCACCAGCATGGCCAAAATAAGAAATTATGAAACAATGCTGTCTATCGTGGCTTGAATTGTAAGCAACAGGGAGCCCCTTAAGGTTTTAAAGGAGGAGTCAGGGGATCTAGCCTTAGTTTTTTAGGAAGATAAGCAGGGCAGCCATGTGAAAGATGGAGTGTGATGCGTGACTGGCTGCAGAGAACAGAGGGAAAGCAATTCGAAACAGTGCAGGCAAGCGATGAGAAGGAATACGAATGAAGGCAGCAGCAGCTAAGATGGATAGTCAAGGAGTTCCCATCATGGCGCAGTGGAAACAAATCCGACAGGAACTATGAGGTTGCAGGATCGATCCCTGGCCTTGCTCAGTGGGTTAAGGATCCAGCGTTGCCAGGAGCTGTGGCGTAGGTCACAGATGCCGCTCAGATCTGGCGTTGCTGTAGCTGTGGCGTAGGCTGGCAGCTGTAGCTCCAATTATACCCCTAGCCTGGGAACCTCCATATGCCGCAGGTGCGGCCCTGAAAAGACAATAGACAAAAGACAAAAAAAAAAAACCCTGAAAAACAAATGGATAGTCAAGAGGTAAGGCCAGGGTTTCCAGCTTAGGTAAAATATAAATATGGGAATATATTTCTGTCTACCTATGGATTTTTCATTTTAACTTGTTTTGAAAAAACTATCAAAGATAGAGTACTCAGGAGTTCCTGTCATGGTGCGGCAGAAACGAATCCAACTAGGAACCATGAGGTTGCTGGTTCGATCCCTTGGTTAAGGATCTGGCACTGCGGTGAGTTGTGATGTAGGTTGCAGATGCGGCTCAGATCCCGAGTTGGTATGCTGTGGTGTAGGCAAGTGGTTACAGCTCCAATGACACCCCTAGCCTGGGAACCTCCATATGCTGTGGGTGTGGCCCAAAAAAGACGAAAAAAAAAAAAAAATAGAGTACTCAGAGTGATGAGACAATTTTGGAAGTAAAGTGGTGAGAATTGCACAACATGGTGAATGCAACTAAAGCTACTGAATTGTACACTTCGAAGTGGCAAATTTCATAGTTTAGCACAATAACAAAGAAATCTGGAAAACTCATCAATTTACATGCATTGTGATTTGCGTCTAGGGTGACAAAAGAGAGCTAGTTAACATCCCTTCAACTCAATTCCAAAAAGAATCAGCAAGCTTAAGGCATTCAGATGACAGCTTTTTTTTTTTCTTTTTATGGTCTCACCTGCAGAATATGGATGTTTCCGGGCTAGGGGTTGAATTGCAGCTGCAGCTGCTGGCTGATGCCACAGCCATAGCAACACGGGATCCGAGCTGTGTCTCCAACCTACACCACAGCTCACGGCAATGCTGGATCCTTATCCCACTGAGCGAGGCCAAGGACAGAACCTGCATCCTCATGGACCCTGTGTCGGGTTCTTAACCCGCTAAGCCACAATGGAACTCCAGATAGCAGCTTTTCAACTTCTAACGCTCAGCCTCACCACTAGGCACTCACTTGTCAGCTGCATGGCAGATTGTCCCACAAGTGTCAGCCATGTCATCCACAAGGATGGCCACCCGGTCCTTCACATCCCCCACCAGCACCATGCGGTCAACTTCATTGGCCTTCTTCCGTTCTTTGTGAATCAAGGCGAAGTCCACATTCAGCCGGTCTGCGATGGAAGTCACTCTGCAAAACAGAGTGTGCACGGTTAAAACCTGTGTGTGTGTGTGTGTGTGTGTGTGTATCTTAAGACAAAAGAAAGGAACTGAAGAATGGGCTTATTTTCTGGGGGAGAATACTCCTGGAAACCCAACAGTTCCTGGGGTTGGAGGAAAGCAACCATGATTGATTGGCATCACAAACCGGGGTTTATAGACTAAAAATGCATCCATTTCCTGAGAACAGTTTATGAATGTATTAGTCAAGCTTAGATTATAATTCGTTCTGAGTCACAGTAGGGGATAGACAGACACGCTCAGCCATCCCAGGAAGCGGTCTAATGCTAGGGTGTGTTTGTGTCCTGGACTGGCAGCAGAAGGGGAGAGAGGAGACTTGGTTAATGCCAGGAGTACAGATCATCCCAGTCTGACGTGCCAAGGTGAACCTGACCTTGGTGGGAAGAGGAGTAGTACCCAGCCTGCTCCAATGCCTGTGCCCTCATCACAGTCCCCTCAGTGACCCACCCACTGTCCATGTCAACTGTACCTGGACACCAAGCCTGGGAGTTCCTTTAATGACTGCTAGAAAGAGAGTCAGACCAATGAACTGGGCAAACCGAGCATCTTGCTGTATGGCCCACAAGTATCTTCAAATCAAAACAGAATTCTTTTTTTTTTTAATTTCAAGGTAACACAAACCAGACTAAAAGGTGGGAAAGAAGACAAATCTGGAGACAAAATACCATGTAATTCACTCTAATGGCAGTGCATTCGGTGTATATGACTGGGCTGCCCCTGTGACATGCACGGTCACGCTCCACTGTGCCATTCTTATGATGTGTGAAGAGGCCTGTGCTTTGGTTTTGTTTTTTAATGTAGTACTGATCCAGCCAGAGCATTATGTCCTGTTTCCCTTCTGACGATGGTCACCTATCTGAGTTTGTGCTAAATAAGGGAGAACCTGTGCCCTTGTAAGAGAGAACAAACAAGATTTGAACTACAACTAGGCAACATTTGTACCCTGATCTAAAGGACCCATACATATCCTGTGCTCTCCATTCCTCCTGTGTGGGCTCAGAATTACCAATCTGCTTGGAATGATTACTCAGATGAAACAGATGCCATGATCACAAGCATCCCAAACCATCAACTCAATGGCTGACAAGCTCAGTGACTGATAAAGAGCTAGAAAAAGTCACTATATTCTGGGAATCCCCATTGTGGCTCAGCGGAAATGAATCTTGCTAGTGGCCATGTGGATGAGGGTTCGATCTCTGGCCTCACTCAGTGGGTTAAGGATCCCGGATGGCCGTGAGCTGTGGTGTGGGTCATAGACGCAGCTTGGATCTGGCATTGCTGTGGCCGTGGTGTAGGCTGGCAACTGTAGCTCCGATTTGACTCCTAGCCTGGGAACTTCCATATGCCACGGGCATGGCCCTAAAAAGCAAAAAAAAAAAAAAAAAGTAAAAAAAGTCCCTATATCCTCGAGAGGAGAACTACAGTGCAAGTCACAATCACACCAGAATCTCTCTCTGTCTAGTCTCCAAACCCTGCCAAGACAGAAATGATAGCCACTCACTGAGAATATTGCATCGCTAAAAGAAAACTGTCAACAAAGAAACAAAATCATGTAGCAATAAATCATCCACTGAAAGTTTTTCTGTACCCAATTTTGGAAGGAAAATCCTGCTGGATTACTTATTTCGAATGTGACTGTTTTCTAAGCCCCCGTGGAAGACGTGAAAAGAATGCCCAAGACAAGGATGACAACCACCATGGGGGCGGGGGAGGTTTTCTAGGCTCTGTCTCTAGTATTACAGATGGTACGGTGACATGGGACTCACACAGCCATACATCTGGCTGGAGAAGGAACAGAACGAAGGCTCTCAGCTTATCAGTTCTGTTGAAGTTCCTGAAATAAAGAGGTTGTTGAGAAACCGTTATTCAAGATCTGAATGGCTTTTGGGAAGATCTGCATTCGAGTTTCCTAATCGTCTGTGTTCTGCAGCTCTTCATTCTATTTCCACAACAAGAAGGACACGTGGCGCGCTCTTGAATGCCTTACTAACGAGTGAGCCGCCGAGGAAATGAAAAGCACTTAGTCTGCGCCACGTGAGCTGAAGCACCGAGACTGGCAGGCCCTGGCAATCAGTTTGTTTAGAATGTTCAGAGCTTGCCTTTAAATATAATCACCACACTTTCTTTGCCTTCCTGCTTAATATTTTAATCCAAAGGATCAAAACGATCTGATGCATGAAGAGGTACGTGAAAGCTTAACTTGTTCGCAATTACCATGGGCTTTGATTGCAGGTGCCATGCATTAGGAAACCCCTCCTGCTGGTCAACAGCGTTGCTGACCCTGCACTGATGGGTTATGGTCAAGCCCCTGACAGCAGACTATTCAGTGCCCCCCGCCCCCGCTGCTATCTTAGCTTTTCGGTAGTAACTCAGGCAAGTCAAACAGGAGTGGGGAAAACCATATCTAGGACCTCCCCGGTAGCTCAGTGGGTTAAGGATCTGGTGTGGCCACTGCCATGGCTCAGGTCGCTGCAGCGGGCCGGGAACTTTTGCATGCCCTGGGTGTGGCAAAGCAAACAAAAAAACCCAAAAGCAAAACAAAAAAAACCCATATCCAGCCCATGTCCGGTTATCAGCACATCGACTCTGAAGTACAAGGCTATCACTTCTCAATATCTTGTAATAACCTATAATGGAAAAGAGTCTGAAAAAGAATACCTATGTATAAATAACTGAATTACTCTGCTGTGCACCTGAAACTAACACAACATTGTAAATCAACTTTAAGAAAAGAAAAAAAAAATTGTGATGGAACATGACAGAGAATAATGTGAGAAAAAGAATGTATATATATGTAAAACTGGGTCACTTTACTGTACGGCAGAAATTGACAAAATACTATAAATCAACTATAACAAAAAAAATAAAAATAGGGAGATCCCTTCGTGGCTCAGTGGCTAACGATCCCAGCTAGGATCCACGAGGATGCAGGTTCGATCCCTGGCCTCGCTCAGTGGGTTAAGGATCTGGCGTTGCCGTGAGCTGTGGTGCAGGTCACAGATGGGGCTCAGATTCCGTGTGGCTGTGGCTGTGGCATAGGCCGGCAGCTGCAGCTCCAATTCAACCCCTAGCCTGGGAACTTCTATATGTCGAGGGTGTGGCCCTAAAAAGCAAAAAAGAAAAATAGAAAGTAAATAAATAAAAATAAAAAAATTTTTTTAAATTTGCATGAAAAAAGACTGTCACTTTGACAGAAAAAAAAATTACTTTCTGACACAACTGAAAGCTTTTTCCAATTCAAAGTTGAGAATAATACAACTTGCAACCATACCTCTTAGCTCCTCCAGCATCGGGTGAGACAATGGTGCAGTTCCTCCACTCAGAGATGTTCTCTCTTATCCACTTGAGGACAGCTGGCTCTGCATACAAATTGTCCACTGGGATATCAAAAAAGCCCTGTTGAAAGAAGCTGGGTCAGTTTTGCCTCGTTTTTCCTTCTCTTCCTTTTATAAATGTTGAACACAAAGAGAACAGCAACTTGCCCAAAGGATACTTTCCTGTAACAAACAGACCAGAAGGCATGCCCAGTGGGGCCGACTGTGAAAAGAGGCTCCTGGAATCTGGGCTGTGCAAGAGAGCCTGGCCATGACGGGCAAAGCCAGCCCTGGGCTATCCTACAATGAACCATAGGCACATGAGCGAGCTCTCGGGAAAATGGCCAAGTCCAGCCAAGACCAGAAGTACCCAGCCAACAGGCAGACCCATGAGGAAATAAATATTTACTACCTTATGCCATTAAATGTTGGGCTGGTTTGTTAAGGAGCAAAAGCGAACTGGTAAGCCAGTTAGAGATGCTATGGTATATAAACTTAGTGGAAGGCATCTATCATAAATGGTCACAGAGAGAGAGTAACCAGAGTAACTAGAAGTCAGGGGAGCTGTGTTCTAACACTAGTTGCTAGAGATTAGTTGTATTTTACAACTCATTGGTTCCTCTTCTATAAAATGAGTATAATCACCTGTCCTATATCTCAGTGGATTCCCAAAAACCTCCAATGATAATGATTTCAAAGTCTGTATAAAGTATGAAATATAAGGTGGTATTCTGCTCCCCTAACTCTGTGTTTATCCTAGAAAGTAGGTTCCATTGTCTATGGCTCTAAATTTAATGATGATGGCGTTCCCACTGTGGCTCAGCAGGTTAAGAACCTGACATAGTGTTCGTGAGGATTCGGGTTTGATCCCTGGCCTTGCGCAGTGGGTGGGGGATCCAGCATTGCCACGAGCTGTGGTGTAGGTCTCAGACTCGGCTCAGATCCCGCGTTGCTATAGCTGTGGTGTCGGCTGGCTGGCAGCTACAGCTCCGATTCGGTCCCTAGCCTGGGAGTTTCCATATGCTGCAGGTGGGGCCGTAGAAAGAAGAAAATAAATTAAATAAACAAAAAATATATTTAACGATGACAATAACCGTTCCCACTTATTTGGTACCTTTAATCAGCCAGGCATTTTACCAAGTATTTAATATCTTACTTGATACTTCAATAACAAAGCAGTATATGTTCAGAGAAGTTGAATAACCTGCCCAAGCTTACAAAGCTAGTTAAGTGTTAGAGCCAGCATTCAAACTAAGTCTGATGCCAAAGCCTACCCTCTTCCCAGAGTCACAGACTGCCTTCCTATCCAACCACCTCAGTTCATGCCTAAGATCATGAACCATGCTTAAGGTGAGGATGTTGAAAATGTCTAGTTTATTTGAGCTATACTTGGGCAGTTTTTGCTTTGCTGTGCTCTTCAGCATTATCAATCCTCTTCTCCCCCCTTTTCCTAATCCCTAATAATTCCTAAGCCAACATTTAGCTTCCACCGATACCTGAATTTGAGAAGCATGCAGGTCCATCGTGATAATGTGATCTGCGCCTGCTACTGAGAGCATATTTGCAACAAGTTTGGCTGAGATTGGAGCCCGGCTCTAAATGCAGGGGAGGACAGAAAGAAAGAAAAAGCCAATATGAGAAGCAATTCATTTTGCTCAAGAAGCAGCTATTTATTATGCACCTACTGTGTTTAAGGCACTGCGCTGCCGGGAAACTCACAGAACGTGACACGGCCACTGACTCTGAATAGATCACAGCCTAGCACAAATATGAAGTGGAATATCGTTTTTCCAAATCAGGACACATATTTCAGAAAATACCTTCCTACCTTCCATTTTCTTCATATACATATTTTCAGCCTTGAATATTCAAGTGTTTCCAATGCTCAATCACTTAAATTAGGCAGACTCTAAAAGTCATTTTTGAAAGAATTTTATTAAAATCTCTTTTAAGGGAGTTCTCATCGTGGCTCAGCAGAAACCAATCTGACTAGTATCCGTGAGGACACAGGTCTGATCCCTGGCCTTGCTAAGTGGGTTAAGGATCCTGCGTGGCCGTGAGCTGTGGTGCAGGTCGAAGATGTGGCTTGGATCCCAAGTTGCTGTGGCTGTGGTGTAGGCCGGCAGCTGTAGCTCTGATTCGACCCCTAGCCTGGGAACCTCCGTATGCCTCGGGTGTGGCCCTAAAAAGCAAAAAATAAAAAATAAGGAGTTCCCGTCGTGGAGCAGTGGTTAACTAATCCGACTAGGAACCATGAGGTTGCGGGTTCAGTCCCTGCCCTTGCTCAGTGGGTTAACGATCCGGCGTTGCCGTGAGCTGTGGTGTAGGTTGCAGACGCGGCTCGGATCCCGCGTTGCTGTGGCTCTGGCGTTGGCCGGTGGCTACAGCTCCTATTCGACCCCTAGCCTGGGAACCTCCATATGCCGCGGGAGCGGCCCAAGAAATAGCAAAAAGACAAAAAATAAACAAATAAATAAAAATAAAAAATAAAAAATAAGAGCCTCTAAATATACATTTGATAATTAAGGAAGTTTTTTTTTTTTTTTTTGACTTTGGGCAAGTACCCCTGCTTCCCCTGATTAAAAAAAAAAAAAGAAAAGAATTGACAAAAAGGAGATTCCGATCCTACCTTATCCTTCTTATCTTGCCGGGCATAAGGGAAGCACGGGATGACTGCAGTAACCCGACTGGCTGAAGCAATCTTGCAGGCATTAATCATGATCAAAAGTTCCATGAGATTGTCATTGATTTCGCCACAGCCACTCTGAACAATGTAGACATCCTCTCCACGCACACTTTCGCCGATTTCCACACTACAGGAAAGCATCACAACAATAGATTTTAAAGCACTGTAGACAGGCAGGTCTAAAAAAACACGGCTTCCCCACTAGTATGCTATGAAGGGGTTACAGGTGCATGTGAACTTGATCCCCTGAGACTCCAGCAGATTCCCCTGGAACAGCCCCTATACCAGAACCAGTTTACTGCCTCAGTTCACTTCAGTGTACTATACACCTATCACCTATCTTTATAAGTGACATGACATGAAAAAGACTGGCTAAGGTACTTAGAAGTAAGTGGACTCTAATTTCAGCAGGCAGGCTATCTCATTTCCTATGTGTGAAAGCAAATTTGGTATGGTATCTAGGACTGTCACAATCCATATATAACCAAAGAAGTAGAGCTCATATTATGGAGTGAATCACTACCGTTCCATAATGATGCTTTCTACAGCAGACGGTACCACATCTGCCATACTGGCAGTTCACTGAACAAATTTGGTTGCTGTTGTTGTTGTTGTTTTTTTTTAGGGCCGCATCTGTAGCACATGGGAGTTCCCAGGCTAGGGGTCGAACTGGAGCTGCAGCTGCTGGCCTATGCCACGGCCACAGCAACTTGGCTGCATGCCAAAGCTTGGGGCAATGCCAGATCCTTAACCTACTGAACGAGGCCAGGGATCGAAGCTGCCATCCTGACGGATACTAGTCAGATTCGTTTCCACTGTGCCACAATGGGAACTCCCAACTGAACAAATATTAAATGTTTATATGCCCGTCGCTGTACTAGGTGCCAGGGACATGGTGGATAACAGATGTGGTCCTTGCCCTCATTCTGTGCTAACTGTAGTCTGGTCCAATTAGCAACTCTTCTTTTAAAAAAAGTCCATAGCAAGTTACTCTAATTATGGAGTAAGGCTATATTTTACGATAAAATGAAAGTTTTACGATTCATACTTGGATCCTTACCAAGAATAACTTATTAAAAATAATAAAAAAATAATAACCTCAGTGACACCTCAAAGCAACACCACTTCCCCAATTAATTCTCTAGGTGAGGTGGCAATGTGTGTGGGCACATGTGTATGTAGAGTGTGTAGATGAAAAGAAATGTGGATGAAGGGAAAATCTTCAACGAGATAATTCCATTGCCAGAAGCTGATATAAGAGATAATTGTTATTTAATATTTATTCCTTTCCAATCCAAGTAATAACTGAAAGGATCCTACTTAAAAAAAAATAGGGTTATAACACAACATTATAAGTCAACTACAATTTTAAGAAAAGAATTAGGAGTTCCCCTTGTGGCTCAGCAGGTGAAGAGCCTGACGTGGTGTCTGTGAGGATGTGGTTTGATCCCTGGCCCACTGAGAGTGGGTTAAGGATCTGGTGTTGCCACAAGGGACAGTGCAGGTCACAGATGTGGCTCAGATCTAGTGTGGTTGTGGCTGTGGCGTGGGCCAGCAGCAGCAGCTCCAATTCAACCCCTAGCCCCAGGAACTTCCATATGCTGCAGGTGCGGCCCTAAAAAGAGAAAAAGAAAAGAATTTTTTAAAATGGGGCTAGCGGAGTTCTCACTGTGGTGCAATGGGATCAGCAGCATCTCAGTAGCACCTGGACGCAGGACTGTGTGTTAAAGGATCCAGTGTTGCCAGAGCTGTGGCATAGGCAGAAACTGTGGCTTGGATCTGATCCCTGGCCCAGGAACTCCATATGCCACAGGGTGGCCAAAAGAGTAAAAAAAAAAGGGGGGGGGGGAGCCAGCTTCTATTGTAAAGCAAGAAAAATAAAAGCAAATGGTAAAAGTCAAACCAGAAACCAATTAGAACAGGGAAGTTGAGATTCCTTGTGGCCAGAACAAAGAAGAAAACACATTAGTTTGGGCTATCTGGAGATAAACTTTCAGGCACTGAAAAATGGGCAAAAAAGTAAATAAATAAACAGAAGGAAGGAAATAAACATAAGAGCAGAAACCAGTGAGGTTAAAAACAGTAAAACATTAGAGAGGAGTTCCCATTGTGGCTCAGTAGGTTAAGAACCCAACTAGTATCCATGAGGAAGTGGGTTCAATCCCTGGCCTCAATCAGTGGGTCAAGGATCCAGTGTTGCCACAAGCTATGGCATAGGTCACAGACACAGCTCGAATCTGGCGTAGCTGTGGCTATGGCATAGGCTGGCAGCTGTGGCTCTGATTCAACCCCTAGCCTAGGAACTTCCATATGCCTCAGATGCGGCCCTAAAAAGAAAAAAAAATAGATAAATAAAAAGATGAAACAATAGAGAAAAAACACTGAAATCAAAAAGCTAGCTCGTGGGGGGAGGGGAATCAATAAAATGGATAAACCACTTGGAAGATTAACCTAAAACAGAAATGTCTACCAAACTAACTAAACTACTAACCTAGCCTGAGAAGTCCACCAAACGTTTAAAGAATTAACATGAATTTTGCATAATCTTTTCCAGAAAATAGATGAGAGAAAACTTTCCAACTCATTTTGTGAGGCCAGTACTACCCAGACACCAAAGCCAGACAAAGGCAATATTAAAAAAAAAAAAAAAAAACTACAGAGGAGGAGGAAGAAAAACCTGGGTGTGCTTGTGGTGATAGAATGGTTTTGTATCTTGACTCCAGCAATGTCAGTCACTTCGTTGTTGCATTATACTACAGCTTTACGAGAAAACTGTACTTGGAAAAATTATGGCTGGGAACCTTGGGAGGACAGGATAGTGGGTACACAGGCTCTCTCCATCGTGTTTCTTTCTTTTTTTTTTTAGAAATTATCTTTTTTTGTCTTTTTAGGGCCACACCCGAGATATATGGAGGTTCCCAAGCTAGGGGTCAAATAAGAACTATAGCCGCTGGCCTACACCAGAGCCACAGCAACACTGGATCCTTAATCCACTGAGTGACGCAGGGATCAAACCTGCATCCTCATGGATCCTAGTTGGGTTTGTTAACTGCTGAACCACAACGGGAACTCCTCCGTCTTCTTTCTTACAATTGCATGCTCATCTACAATTACTTCAAAATTCAATTTTAACAAAAAGTGTATCATTATACCTGTGTATACTGAGTACACCATTAGTACAGCCCTCGGTAAAAGCTGAGGTCATAAAAGTATAACTAAAAACAAAGGCACTTCTGTAGTAAGTCAAAAGAAACTAGTCCAGGCCTATTTTATGAGAAACTGAGTAATGCTGTAAGGGAATCTGGAGAACTCTGGTTTTAAGTTAATTTGAGAAATGGCTCATCTCAAAATATGTTCTCTCTAGTTTTTACCAGGCATCTGTCAAACTGTCTTCCTTTCCAGCCCTTGAATACACCTTTTCCCACCTCCAAGCCTTTGCACCATCTTCCCACTGCCTGGAATGTTCTTCCTACAAGTAACTCGTTCATTTCTCAGGTCTCCAATCAAAATAGTTCTCTTGCGGTGCAGTAGGTTAAGGATCTGGCATTGTCATTATAGCTGCCCAGGTTACTGCTGTGGCACAGGTTTGATCCCTGGCCAGGGAAATTCCGTATGCCGCAGATTGGGCAAAAAAAGAAGAAAAAAGTCACAGAGTTCCCACTGTGGTGCAGTGGATTAAGAATCCAACTGCAGTGGGTTAAGAATCCAACCGCAGGTGCATGTTCCATCCCCAGCCTGGTGCAATGGGTTAAAAAAAACCTCCATTCATTAAGAACCTGTAAAATCAAAAATGACTTGAAAAATATCAACCAGGGGAGTTCCTGTTATGAAAAGAATCCGACTAGTATCCATGAGGATGTGGATTCGATCCCTGGCCTCACTCAGTGGGCTAAGAATCCAGCATTGCTGTTAGCTCTGGTGTAGGCCAGCAGCTGTAGCTCTGATTCAACCCCTAGCTTGAGAACTTCCATATGCTGAGGGTGCAGCCCTAAAAAGCCAAAAAAAAAAAAAAAAACCCAAAAACCGAAAAGTATCAACTAATTGCACTGTAGGAACCTTATTTGCATAACGATTCAAGCAAATTGTTAAAAAAAAAAAAGCACTTTTGTGAGGCAAGTAAATTTGAATACTGGCTAATTATTTGATTTTTATGAGATTACGGTTAGTTTTTTTAGGCAAGAAAATGCCATTGTGACTAATGAAATATATAAGGGTGATATAATATCAGTTGGCTTCAAAATAATCTAATTGTGGGGGATGGGGGGAGGGGGAATAAAAGATGAAACAAGATTAGACCTGCTAAACTGGGTGATGGGTGCCATGGCAGGGAGATCATTGTACTAGTCTACTTCTGTATATGTTTAAATGTTTCATAACTAAATCAAATAAATAAAACGACCTCTCCAGTTATTCTTTCTTGATCCCAGTTATTCCCTTCGGAACACTTATTACGATTTCTCATCACCTTTTTTTTTTTTGGGCGGGTGCACCTGCCCCAGGCTAGGGATCAAATCGGAGCTACAGTTGCTGACCTACACCACAGCCACAGCCACCCCAGATCCGAGCCACATCTTCGACCTACACCACAGCTCAGGGTAATGCCAGATCCCTAACCCACTGAGCGAGGCCAGGGATCAAACCTGCGTCCTCATGGATACTAGCCAGGTTTGTCACCACTGAGCCACAACAGCAACTTCTCATCATCTTATTTTTTATGCACTCGTTTGTCTCCTCCACTAGAATGCAAGCTCCATGAAAGCAGGGACAAGTCTGTCAAGCACCACAGCCAGCCAGTGCCAATGACACGACAAATGAATGAATGAGTGCAGATTAGACTGCCTCATGCATCTGCTCACCTTAGAGTATGATCCTCCTGTGGGCCTGCTATTGTGAAAATTTCAAAGACTGTTTCTCATCCTCCACAAGGTAACTCACCTTACACTAGAGGTAAGTAGGTCTAGTGTGTTTCTTCAAAATGGTTTTTTTTTTCTTTTTTTGTCTTTTTGCCATTTCTTGGGCCGCTCCTGCGGCATATGGAGGTTCCCAAGCTAGGGGTCGAATTGGAGCTGTGGCCACCGGCCTACGCCAGAGCCACAGCAACGCAGAATCCGAGCCGCGTCTGCAACCTACACTACAGCTCACGGCAACGCCGGATCCTCAACCCACTGAGCAAGGCGAGGGATTGAACCCACAACCTCATGGTTCCTAGTCAGATTTGTTAACCACTGAGCCACGATGGAAACTCCTCTTCAAAATGTTTTGACAAATCTGCTCATGCCCTTTTACAGATACCCAGCGGACAGAGATTTAATTTTGAGTGGAACTACAACCTGATGGGCCCACAAAGAATTTTCTGGCGGGATCCTGAAGCAGTGATGCCAAGCAACATAATGAGCCATACAGCAATTCTGTGGACACAGCTGAACAGACATCTATTAATCGGCAAGATCGGCCTTCAGAAACAACTAAATCTGTCGGCAATGTCAACTACGCTAATGCCAAAACTGCTTTCTGGAGATATTCTTCAAAGTTCAAATGCACAGGCAGGAGGGAGCCAGGGAGGGCTTCCTGGAAGAGCAATCTGATGTTTTCCAAAGTGTAGGCCTAGGTGGAGTTTCCTGGTGGCTCAGTGGGTTAAGGATCCAGTGTTATCCTGTGGGGAGGGTTCGATCCCTGGCTCAGGAACTTCCACAGGCCTGAACTTCCCAAGGCATGCCACTGCCCCCCCCCCCCAAATAACATCACTGTCCAATATGGGAGTCACTGGCCGGGGGTGGTTACCGAGCACCTGCAATGTGGCTAACATGACTGAGTAACTGAACTGAGAGGCACAGTAAGTGTGAAATACATACCTTATTGTGAAGGCAGTATAAATAAAAAAAAATATGTTTATACTGACAACATGTTAAATTTACTCAAGTGGACAGGACTGAATGGCACCTTGTGGAGGCGAACCTATTCTGCAAGTTCCTCATTGCGATAGGCCCAAGTCAAAGGCCAAGGGAGTTTAGAGGGGCTTCCAGATCTCCTTTACTGACACTGCCTGCCCTCCGAGAGGTTCCAGGCTACGAGGCCCTTCTGTGTTTTAATGGTGCACAACTCTAGGGTCCTGACCGAGGACGTCAAATATCTGAGTGACTTCAAAACCCAAGAGAATTTAAGCCCTGCCCACAGTCACCCCCTCCACCTCACCTCCTCAACGAAGACCTCCACTTCTTTGGAGGATGGAAGTTAGGCACGCTGATTGCCAATAAAAAGCCAATCGTGTCCTTTCCATTGGGCCTCCGAAGCCTATGGCTCTTGTTGCAGTCAAGAACACAGACTATCATCTGTGCTCCAGACATTCATTCAACATTCAGGCTGTTTGATTAGGAGCAAGGGAATTGCAGTCTGACAACTGATCCAAGACAGTATGAGGGACGGGTTAATTATCTCTTCTAAAGCTGGCTTATTATCAAATTAGACGAGAAAACAACAAACTTAGACCAGAGTGGCTTATCTCCCTTTACCAATGCCTCAACTATCAAAGTCAATATTAAAAAAAATCCACAGAATTGCCTAATTGTTCATTACGTTACTCATTATCACTTTATTTACGGATCCCATCCATCAAATTCATAGAATTTTGTGCCTGGAAGTATCTCAAGAGTTATGAAAATGAAAACCACATAATCCATTGCATATGCCTTTATCCCTTTATCCCTTTGGCTGCCAGGAAGCCAAGGGATACAGTTTAAAGTAACACTAAATAAACTTCAGTAATCACTTTATGCCAAATTCTTGGCACAATTACTATAGTCCTTTGTTCTAATAGGCTTCTTTCTGATCTATATACTTAAACTTTCTGTACCTGTGACTACCATAAAAAACACTTTTAAATCCTTTCTTGAAAGCAGGAAATTAAATTTTATAAAACTAAATTTTCACTGCCAACTTAAACATCAGAGAGCATTTGCTAAACACATAGCTTTAGTAGAAGTCACACACACACACACACACACACATATTCTATGAGTTCCCTAGTGGCCTAGAACCGTCACTGCTGTGGCTTGGGCTACTGCGGCTCAGGTTCAATCCCTAGGCTAAGAACTTCCACATGCTGCAGGCCTGGCCTAAATAAATAAATAAGTAAATACTTTTAAAAAGAAAAGAAAAGGGAGTTCCCGCTGTGGCAATGTGTGTTAATGATCTGGCACTGTCTCCATGGCAGCTCGGGGTTTGGTCCCCAGCCTGGCGCAGTGGGCTAAAGATCTGGCATTACTGCAGCTGTAGCGTAGGTCACAGTTGCAGCTCAGATTTGATCCCGGGCCCAGGAACTTCCATATGCCACAGGTACAGCTGAAAAAGAAAAAAAAAAGGAAGAAGAAAAAGGAGTTCTCACCGGATTAGTAGATTATGGATCCAGTGTTGTCATGCTGTGGTACGGGTTCAATCCCTGACCCGGAAACTTCTTATTTTACTGTATGTAATTCTAGTCTCACAAATGAAGACCCATGCTTCCCTCCAGTTAGTACTATAATGTGTGGAGTTTCATAAAGCCTACTGGCACCCCACCCCCCCCACCCCCGCCGGCAAAAAGCCCATCAACTACACTCAGACTACATAGCTTGGTCAATAGACTATTCAATGAAATCCTCAAAAAAACCTTAATGTTACTCCTATGGTTTCCTCTAAGTCTAAGAGATAAGTTAGCAGTGATGGATGGCAGAACAATTGATGGTGTGCCTAAAACCTGTCTGCTCTTAATATAATCTACCAGGTGGAAAGATCTGGCTTAGCAATTTAAAGGGTAATACTCCTAGTTCTTTCCCTCTAGCTAATGGCATGTTCTCCACGTGGTTCTGGGCCATTGATTCTCCCAGATGTTCTGGGGAGGCCAGACAACTGGCTACGTCCATTCAGTGAGAAAAACCAGTTTCTCCTTTACCTTTAGCATCAGACATAAGTGCAACTGACTAGCATGGGATGTTTAACACAGAAAGAAAATAAAGTGAATTTAAAAGTGTCTTAAGGAGGAGTTCCCATCGTGGCTCAGCAGAAACGAATCTGACTAGCATCCACGAAGACGTAGGTTTGATCCCTGGCCTCGCTCAGTGGGTTAAGGATCTGGCATTGCTGTGAGCTGTGGTGCAGGTCGCAGACATGGCTTGGATCCTGCGTGACTGTGGCTGTGGCATAGGCCAGTGGCTACAGCTCCGATCCCTAGCCTAGGAACGTCCATATGCCACAGGTGAGGCCCTAAAATGACCAAAAAAAAGTGCCTTAAAAAAAAAAAGTTCTGGAGTTCCCGTTGCGGCTCAGTGGTTAACGATTCCGACTAGGAACCATGAGGTTTCAGGTTCGATCCCTGGCCTTGCTCAGTGGGTTCAGGATCCGGCGTGGCCGTGAGCTGTGGTGTAGGCCAGCGGCTACAGCTCTGATTAGACTCCTAGCCTGGGAACCTCCATGTGCCGTGGGAGCGGCCCTAGAAGAGGCAAAAAGACAAAAAAAGAAAAAAGAAGAGGGGGGTTATTATGGGATTATATGAAATCACATGTATGGAGCGTTTCAAAATTGTAAAGCACTACAAAATCTAAAGAATCTTTCATTCCAAAAAAAAAAAAAGTTCTTAACTTGGTGTTTCATATCACTGGTACTTTTGAAAAGAATAAAAGCGCCTTTTGATTGGAAGTATTCTTAAGAAAAATCTCAAGAATTTAGAGGGAGATATTGGCACATGCAAAATACATGGGATTAACTAATAAAGGATATAGTTCCTAGGAAAATCCAAGACAACCACGGTTAAAGTCATCCCCCTCTCAACCTATCCAGAGTAACCAATTAAAGTTATTTAACAATACTGAAGAGAATTGAAGAATTAGTACATATAGCAAAACATTTAGTATATATTAACAAAAAAGACACCTGGACTGTGTCAAGTTTTTGGCTATTGAGTGAAGCTGTTAAGAACATTCTTTTATAAGTTTTTTCAAGTGGATATGTGTTTTCATTTTTCAAATAGACATGTGTTTTCGTTTTGCTTGAGTAAATACCAAGAGAATTGTTGGGTCATAAGAGAGGTGTATGTTAGTTGTTTAAGAAACTACTACACCAGGAATTCCCTTTGTGGCTCCACAGCTAACGAACTGGACCAGGATCCATAAGGATGTGGGTTCATGAGGAGCTATAGCTCTGATTCGACCCCTAGCCTCCTGGGAACTTCCATATGCCACGTGTGCGGCCCTAAAAAGCAAAAAAAAAAAGCAAAAAAAAAAAAGAAAATTAAAGAAACTACAACTACTAGCCCTTTTTTTAGGGAATGCTTGTACACTGTTCCCTTGTACACTGTGGGTATGAATGTAAACTGGTGCAACCATTGTGGAAAACAGTATGGAGGTTCCTCTAAAAACTAAAAATAGAACTACCACATGATCCAGCAATTCTATTCCTGGGTATATATCTGAAGGAAATGAAGATATCAATTCAAAAAGATATACGCGCCCCAATGTTGACAGCAGCATTATTTACAATGGCCAAGATATGGAAGCAGCCTATATGTCCATCGACACAGACAAATATATACCATAAAGAAGATAATGGTATATATATATGCAATGGAATACTACTCAGCCATAGAAAAGAATGAAATCATGCCATTTGCAACAACATGGATGGACTTGGAGGGTATTATGCTAAGTAAAATAAGTCAGAGAAAGACAAATACTATATATTACTTACACATAAAAAGTAATATATGGTATTATATATTACTAAAAAATATAACAAACTAGTGAATATAACAAAAAAAAGGAAACAGATGCACAGATATAGAGAACAAACTAGTGGTTACCAGTGGGGGAAAAGAAGAGGGGAGAGGCAAAGCAGGAGTAGGGGATTAAGATATACAAACTTAGGACTTCCCGTCGTGGCGAAGCAGAAATGAATTCAACTAGGAACCATGAGGTTGCGGGTTCGAGCCCTGGCCTCGCTCAGTGGGTCAAGGATCTGGCATTGCTGTGAGCTGTGGTGTAGGTCGCAGATGTGGCTCGGATCTGCTGTGGCTGTGGCTGTGGTGTAGGCCAGCGGCTATAGCGCCGATTAGACCCCTAGCCTGGGAACCTCTATATTCTGTGGGTATAGCCCTAAAAAGACAAAAAACAAAAACAAAAGATACACCAACTTCTACGTATGAAATAAATAAATGACACGGCTATATTATACAACACACAGGGAATACAGACAATATTTTATAATAACTACAAATGGAATATAATCTTTAAAAATTGTGAATCACTATATTGTATATCTGAAACGTATATATAATATTGTACATCAACCATACCTCAATTTAAAAATTTAGTACATTCAAAGGTTTCAAAGGCCAGAGTTTCTGCTGTGGCACAGCAGCTTAAGGATCTGGCTTGGGTCGCTGCTGAGGGACAGGTTCAATCCTCAGCCCAGCGCAGTGGGTAACGGATCCGGCATTGCCACAGTTGTGGCGTAGGTTGCAGCTCCTGCTCAGATTTGATTCCTGGCCTGGGGACTTCCATATGCCGTGCGTGTGGCCCAAAAAACCCCAAAAGTTTCAAAAGCCAGATGAAATACTCTATCAGCAAAAAAATTAAAGAACAATACCCAGAGCTGGGGAAGTTACTTAACCACTGAATCTTAGTTCCTTCGACCATAAAATAGGGATAGTGAAAGTAATCCCTCACAGTAGTACTGAGGGGATTAAATAAAAGATATGTATAAAGTGCTTAGCACAGGAATTAGCACATTTTAAGCATTTACCATATATTAATGAATATTAATATTACTGTTATTGCTGATATGGAGAGACTTGTTCAACTTTTTTGGAAAGGAATTGGGCAATGGGTATCAAAAAGCCTGAAAAGTGGTGCATACCTAGTAATTCCCCTTCTAAAGATTTACCCTAAGGAAATAATCAGAAATGGTCAAAAGATTGATATTCAAGCGTTTTATATAAAAGAATTAGAACAAAAATTGTAACTATCTGGAGTTTCTGCTATGGTGCAGTGTGTGAAGAATCCGACTGCATTGGCTCGGGTCGCTGAGGAGGTGCAGGTTCCACCCCCAGCCCAGTGCAGTGGGTTAAAGGATCCGGTATTGCACAGCTGCTGCATAGGCTGCAGCTGCAGCTCAGATTCATTTCGTGGCCTGAGGACTTCTATATGCCAGAGGTGTGGCCATAAACAGGGACTTGATTATCTAAAATTATAGCAAAACCATGACAAGACTATAGAACCATTTAAAACAAGGTAGACTAAAAATTAAGGGGAGAAACTATTCAAAATATATATTGCTAAGTGAAGAAAGCTACAGCCTGTTTTACATTGTTTAACAAAGCACATAAACACACAACCATCTAGAAGGTCATAAATCAAAATATGAACAACTTATCTTGGGTGGTGGAATTGCTTGGGCTGTCTTTCTTCCCCCTTGTCCTGTCTACATTTTCCACATTTTCTGCAATACCACCACCACCCCTTACCAACAGTGTGCATTTACTGTGTTGGACAATATTATAAGAACGTTACTTCTACTTCATCTAATCCTCACACTAACTCTGGGTAGGTACTACTTTACAGATGAGATTACTGAGACAAAGAAAGACTAGGGATTCAAATCCACCTTCTCCAATTCCAGAGCCTGAGCTTTTAACCTCTATCTGTTGTGTGTCATACATCCACATCCACACACACACACATACACGTGTGTTTCCTCCAACGCTGGACAGCAAAAGAGTGAGCCTGACTTCAGAAGAGAAGCCACTCTACTCAAGAGAGCATCAACCCCTGAGCTTCTGCCAAATTGTAGCAAAAGAGCAAAACAGTCTCATCTGAGGATGGGCTCTGCAGTTCCGCATCTGGTGACCCACAGCACCCACTGAGCTGCCCTGTCCATGACCTTTAGAGCCCAAAGAGTCAGACAGGGCAGCAGTTACCACTTCTACAGTGCAGAAAAGCCAAAGGTTGGGGGGTGGGGGGAGCTCCATAGGCAACATATTCGATTATGTTCAATGAAGATTTCAGAACATCTATGGAACTAAAAAGCTAATCATTAAGCCAGAAACAAGGCAACCTAACCAGTCAGCAATTTTCCACACTGGGCTGTTTCTAAGCATGTCTGGTTGTTTAAAAATGAAATCAGCCCTTTATCTCAGAGAAGTAGATTGGGACTGCTGCTAATTTCAATAAATCAATCAGTAGAACACTAAATTGTTCTCCCCCTCTGCTCTCCCAATACCGCCTCGGGTTCTGATGTGTTGCACCAGGCAAAGGGTGCACAAGGAAAAATAAAGTCTTTGTAGTTTTCTTAGAAACCCAGGAAAAGGACTTAATCACCACAGTTCTCTAAGGGGACCAAAAAACACCTCTGAGTGAAAATCATTTTTGTCCCCTAGCTATACGGCCACTTGCAAAGGCTGGTCCTGTTTTGTCTTTATTACAGCCCATGAGTCATAATGGTGTGGTTAAAGTTAAAGGCGGCAGTTTGGCTAGTTTCTTTCGACTAAGGTATTGCCTGGTTACAGATGGCATCAGTGTTTGCACTATCATTTGCATCACAACCAATGGCACGGATGATCAAGCATCCAGCAGGAAGCTGTCCACTACAGATGAATGCTTTTATCTGCAGGGTCTAAAAAGGATGGGGGGAGCTACAATTTGGTAATGAGTTTAAAGAAAGAAAAAAGGAAACAAAAGCATAGAGGGAAAAATGTTCAAAGCAATCTTCACTAATTTAACTGATCATTGGGTCTGGGGTGAACTTCCCCCTTAACAGATGACTGGCTGAATCTATAAGACAGTGGGCACTGCTCTGATTCGATCAATGGGGTAACAACAAAACACAAAACACCTATCAGAACCAGAAGATGCTCTGGTTAGAGGGAAAGAGTATAAAGGATCAGGTGACCAAGTTATCTTATAAGAGGGCCCCAAGATGGGGGAGCAGGGTGGAACTCGGAGGGAGCAAATTTAATTAGCAATGAAAAAAATTCATTGCAATGCACTATGCCTTCCTGGCCTTCCTCTCCATCTTTCCTTGATTATCTTAATAACATTCAGGGATAAAACTGTTTCCTAAATTCCCCACACAGCGTCAAAAGAAGTGGGCAAGTTCAGGATAGCCTCTGGTACTGAAAATAGGCTTCTGCATTGTCTGTATCAATAGCTACACTTGGAAAAGTCGAGGATTTCAGAATTAAGGTTCCCTAAGATTTTCTGGATCGCTCCAACTGAGATGCTGGCAATCAGGATGCAGTTAATGCATCATTTTATCCGTTCGACTAGATTTGAGTTAAGTATGGCTCCGATTCTAAAGATGTGAAGAGCCAACGCCTGCCAATCTGAGGGAAGTCCTTGGTAGTAATTTTGGCGCCCTCAGTACACAATATCAATCTCCCTCAACACAAAATCCGACCGACACCGTTTCGAATTGAAAAGCTGCTTCTTAGACTCTAGGAGAAAGCCTAGGAGGACTCAGTACGCAGTAGGATCTCCCATGCAAGCCGGCCTAAGCTCTGAAGAGAACCCAGTCCGGTCTGGATGGCTCAACAGCGAAGCGACAAAGCCACGTGTCCCCACTGCCGAGCCTAGACGTGTTTCCCCTCTCGTCGCTCTAGGGCAGCCTCCATCCCCGCGTTGGGTCCTCCAGCCCCTGCCGTCTAAACCCAGCAGCTTCGCCTCCTGCTCCATCTTGACTCCACCCCACCGCACGGTGAGAACTAGCGTGACCCTCCCGCGAGAGGTAAAATAACGGAAACAGCCCGTGGGGCACGCTCGCTACCGATCTGCCCCTTCCCCCCCACCACCTCGGCCCTGCGGAACTCACGCGGTGGCCCCATCCCCCTACCCTCTGCTGCCCAAGTGTGACCCTGTCCGCCCCGGCAGGTGAGGCCGGTCGGGTCCCAACTTCATCCTCACCAAGTCTCCTGGTTGCTGAATTTCTTAGTCACCACCTTGCCCAGTTCCAGGCCGAGGCGGTCGGCAATTTTCTGGGATAGGTCCTGGTGGGAGCTGCCGCTGAAGATTTTGATATTCGGCATCTTGGCCAACTACCCTAGGCTCTCTTTGTTGAGCGATCCCTGCTGCTGCCGCCTAGATCCGAATTGAGTCGGCCCGGAGACTCAGTACTAAGCACTTCGCGTCGCTACTCCGCCATCTTACATTCCCGCCCGGCGCGCGACTCTAAATTGCCCGGAGCCGGGGAGGCGGGGTCAGCAGGGAAGTTTACACCCCGCCCACCCCGATTAGCTGAGCGCGAGCGAGGGGGCGGATCCTTGCCGTAGTTCCGCCTGCCTCCGGCTGTCTCAGGTACTGACTGGAAGCCAATGAAGGGGGCGAGGCTAAGGAATAGCCCCGCCCCCTGTAGCAATTCTGTCAATTCCGAAGAGAGCCGAGACACCCGCGCTTGGCTGGGGGTGGAGGGATGCTGGTGACGCATAAGGCCAGACTTCTCCCGCAAGCGGGAAATCAGCCACGCTTTTTTTTTTTTTTTTTTAATTTTTCTTTCAGCACATGAAAGTAAGTTTGGCTTTGGTTTACAGTTTCTCTTAAGAATATCTATTTATTAGGAGGGCAGCCCCGGTTCGTTAGAATGAAGGAAAGATTTCTGAACATGAGTTTGCATGTTTCTGAACGTGATTTTTATCTTTTTGTGAGGAAGAGGCTGAATTAAAGCACGTTTGCATCACTGACAGACGCCCATAGCACAGGCTCATCCAAAGGGCAAACAAGCAATTTCAGTGTCGCCTTTGCCTGGAAGACAAATACCAAGGGGAAAGTGACTGTGAATCATCCAGAGGCACTGCAAGAGATGGATGCATTTTGTTTTTAGCATTGGGACCAAGCATGTTCAGACAAGCAGAGGAGTAGAAAATTATGAATTTTTCGAAACGTCTGAACAATAAAGGTCTGACTTACCTGACCCAGGGAAAGGAGAGAAAATATGCTTACAGGACTTCAGATAAAGAGCCTCGAAGGAATCAGAAAACCTGTTTTTTGGTCCTGCCCCATTATCCTCGGCATCATATTCTATGTGTTGCTAATGTGTCCTTTTACACCACTGTTTTATTATTTTTACTTATTTTTTTAGAGCTGCACTGTGGCACATGGAGGTTCCCAGGCTAGGGGTCGAATCGGGGCTGTAGCTGCTAACCTACACCACAGCCACAGCAAATCTGATCCCATTCGCGTCTGCCACCTACACCAGAGCTAGGAGCAACGTTCCATCCTTAACCCACTGAGTGAGGCCAGGGACTGAACCCACATCCTCATGGATACTAGTCTGGTTTGTTACTGCTGAGTCACGACGGGAACTCCTGTTTTATTATTTTTATAATGGTATCTGCTCATTAGACCAAAGAGGGCCTTTATTCTCCCACCACATTTTCATTAAACATACCAAATCATGGGTTAGAAGAGAAAAATCATACAATTTTAGAATCATACAATTTTAGTTATGAGTGCCATAATGCTCCTAACTACAAGCTGTAAAAATAGAAGGGACTTCAGAAAGCATCTAGTCTACTAGCTTTATTTTACATACGGTGAAACTGAGACCAGAGATGGGAAGGAATTTGTCCAAGTGGCAAAGGCAGAAAAAACATGTAAAACATCATCCCAGCTCTCCCTTCCTGCCATTTTCAGCAATGCCCATGGAGGACTTCTCCTTTTGACCTTTTGTCATAATTTTACACGTTCAGGAATTTAATATAGGCCCCGGTGTATAGGAATGCTTGAAGAAGGATGTAGACTACGAGGCAGAATATTAGTAGACTTCCATCGCATTTCATTCATCAAATATTTACTGAGTGTTTCATTGCATACCAGGCAGTACACTAGGCATTGAGGGGACTAGAAAGGATTCGCCTCCAAGGAATCTGTTCATACAATATGTATTGAAATATTTATTGAATACTTTTAATGTTCCAGGCCCTTCTCTGGGCACTGAGAATATAGCAGTAAACAATCAGAAACGCCTGCTCTTATAGAATTTACATTCTCAAACAATAAACATGTCAATGAAGAGATTGTATAATATATCAAGTGGTGATAAGTAGAGAAAAATCAGGCAAGCCAGTGGGAAAATGTGCCAGGATGGTGGTGGAGGGGAGGGAGCGTATAATTTGAAGTAGGTTAGTCAGAGAAGGCCTATCTGGGCAAGTGACATTTGAGCAAAGACCTCAAGAACACGAAGGAATGACAAGCAGAGGAAACAGCAAAAACCCCAAGGCAGGAGTGTGTCTAACGTGTTCAAGGGATAGCGAGCAGGTTGGTGCCTCTGGTGCAGAGTGAGTGTTGGGGTGGTACAGGTGGAGCACACCTGTAAGAGAAAAGATGTTCAGTGAGATAATAGCAATTGAAAGGGTACCAACCAGAGTTCCCGTCGTGGCTCAGCGGAAATGAATCTGACTAGGAACCATGAGGTTGCGGGTTCCACTGGCCTCGCTCACTTGCTTAAGGATCCGGTGTTGCGATGAGCTGTGGTGTAGGTCACAGACATGGCTCGGATCTGGCCTTGCTCTGGCTGTGGTGAAGGCTGGCAGCTTCTGATTCGACCCCTGGCCTGGAAACCTTCATATGCGGCAGGTGTGGCCCTAAAAAGCCAAAAAAAGAAAAAAAAAAAAAAGGTACCAACCACCAACCATATGGACCTTGTAGGTTATTTTCAGGATTTCTGCTATTACTAGGGTTTTTTAATTTTTAATTTTTTATATTTTTGTTTCAATGTTTTTCTTTTCTTTCTTTCTGTTTCTTTGTCCCGTTCCCCCCCCCCCCCCACCCCCGAGTAAGGGGTTTTTTTTTTTTTTCTTTTTTTGTCTTTTTAGGGCTGCACCCACATAGGGAGGTTCCCAGGCTAGGGGTCCAATTGGAGCTATAGCCTCTGGCCTACACCACAGCCACAGCAACCAAGGATCCGAGCCTTGTCTGTGACCTACACCTCAGCTCATGGCAATGCTGGATCCTTAACCCACTGAGCAAGGCCAGGGATCAAACCTGCGTCCTCATGGGTGCTAGTCAGATTCGTTTCTGCTGAGCCACGACGGGAACTCCCGAGTGAGGGTTTTTAGCAAAGAATGATGTGATCTGACTTCTCTATTAAAAGGATCATTAAGGATTAATGATCCAGTGGGTTAAGGATCCAGCATTGTCAATGCCAAGGGTTGGGTTGCTGCTGTGGTACAGTTTTGATCCTTGGCCTGGAACTTCCACATGCCATGGGTACAGCCAGAAAAAAATAAAAAAGATCATTCCAGAAGTCCCCTGGTGGTATTGTCACTGCCGTGGTTCAAGTTACTGCTGTGGCTCAGGTTCGATCCCTGGCCCGAGAATTTCCACATACTGCAGACCTGGCCCAAAAAGCCAAACAAACAAACGAAATGTAAAAAGATCATTCCTGGGAGTTCCTGTCATGGCACAGTGGAAACGAATCCGACTACTGTCCATGAGGATTCAGGTTCAGTCGCTGGCCTCACTGAATGGGTTAAGGATCCGGCGTTGCCGTGAGCTGTGGTGTAGGTCGCAGTCATGACTCGGATCTGATGTTGCTGAGGCTGTGGCGTAAGCTGGCAGCTGTCGATTCGATTCAACCCCTAGCTTGGGAACTTCCATCTGCCTCGGGTGCAGCCCTAAAAAAGGCAAAAAAAAAAAAAAAAAAAAAATCATTCCAGCTGAAAAAGAGTGAAAGTGGCAAAAAGCAAGGATACCGATTAGGAGATGGCTTCCTAGGAGAGGAAATGACACATTCATACAAATATTTATAAGACACAGTACAGTTAAATACACTACCATAGAGAACCCTGTGTTTGGGTAAAGGGTAAGCTGCTGTAACACAGATCCTAAAATACAGTGGCTCAAATAACACAGATTATTTCTCTCTTGCATAACATGCTCCCAGGCTTAGGCCAATGGATCATTCTGCTCCATGCTAGGTTATGAGTACCTCCACATTCCAGCCCATGGGAACGAGGAAAGAGAAGTCCAGGCAAGGGATTTCTTTTGAAACGAGTCACGTGGAATTTGCTCCTTTCATTTTCCATCACATTTCTTTGGAATTTAGTCACATGGCAAGAGCTTAGTTGCAAGTCACACCTACTACAAGAAAGACCAGGAAATGTCTCATTAGGTGGCCCTGCACTCAGGAAGCAGAGGAAAATAGATTTTGGAGGTGCAACTAGACATCAGACCCAAACTAAGTGATATGCAGACTCCGGGGTAAAACATGTCACCTCTGCCTGGGGCATCCTGGGAGATATTTCTGGAGGTGGAAGCACATGAGCTAGGCCTTGAAGGAAGGCAGGGTTGTGACAGTGATGAAGTAAAATTCATATTCTGGAGTTCCCTGTGTGGCTCAGAAGTAACAAACCCGACTAGGATCCATGAGGACATGGGTGCGATCCCTGGCTCCACTCAGTGGGTTAAGGATCCGGCGTTGCCATGAGCTGTGGTGTAGGTTGAGGACGTGGCTCAGATCTGGTATTGCTATGGCTGTGGCTGCTGTAGCTGTGGCTCCAATTAGACCCCTAGCCCGGGAACTTCCATACGCCACGGGTGTAGCCCTAAAAAACAAACCTACATTGTGAACAAAGCCAGCAAGAAAATGAACAGATTTTAAAATAAATAAATTAATTAAAATAAAATAAAATTCATAGTTTGTGGCAAGACAAGAAAAATGTAAGCAGGAGTTTCCATCGTGGAGCAGCGGAAGCAATCCAACTAGGAACCATGAGGTTTTGGGTTCGATCCCTGGCCTCGATCAGTGGGTTAAGGATCTGGCATTGCTGTGAGCTGTGGTGGAGGTCACAGACACGGCTTGGATCCTGCATTGCTGTGGCTGTGGTGTAGGCTGGCAGCTATAGCTCCGATTGGACCCCTAGTCTGGGAACCTCCATATGCTGTGGGCGCGGCCCTAAAAAAAAAAAAAATGTAAGCAAAATGTTTCTCTACCCGTTTGGGCCTCCTTCCTGCCCTTTGATGTGTATTGTACATCGGCATTTACCAGACCTCTTAGGAGATTAACTTCCTTCTCTAGCTTGCAAGGGGTCACCCACTACTTTTTTTTTTTTTTAAATTATGCTTTTTTTTTTTTGTTGGCTGCAGCATGCAGTGGCTTGATGTGGGATCTCAGTTCCCAGACCAGGGTTTGATGCAGGTAGCAGAGATGAAAGCACCAAGTCCTAACCACTAGGCCACCAGGGAACTCCCACCCACTACTTTCATATTTTTTTTTATGGGCGCACCTGCAGCATATGGAAGTTCCCAGGTTAGGGGTTGAATCAGAGCTCTGGCTGGGGCCTGCACCACAGCCAATGGCAACACTGGATCCAAGCCGCCTCTGCAACCTCTGCCAAAGCTTGGGGCAACACCAGATCCTTAATGCACTGAGTGAGGCCAGGGATGGAACCTGTAACCTCACGGACACTATGTTGGGTCCTTATCCTGCTGAGCCACAGTAAGAATTCCCTCACTACTTTGTATGCACAGATCAGGGCTAGTTAAACTGGAGTTCCAATTGTGGCTCAGTGGGTTAAGAACCCAACATAGTGTCCACGAAGTTTTGGGTTTGATCCCTGGCCTCAATCAGTGGGTTAAGGATCCCGAGTTACTGCAAGCTTCTTCATAGGTTGCAGATGCTGCTTGGATCTGGCATTGCCAGTGGCTGTGATTTAGATTGCAACTGTGGCTCTGATTCAACCCCTAGCCCTGGGAACTTGTATATACCTCAAGCGCTGCCTTAAAAAGAAAAAAAAAAAAAACTAGGTAAACTGTCAATACACTAGATAAACTGTCCATACATACATGATTTGATGTATAATCCTGTGTATCAAAAACTTATATAACTATACTTTGACCTCTAACGGGAAGAACAGTCGTCAGAGCTTTGGTTGGTTTGTTCATTTGTTTGGCTGCACCCGAGGCATATGGAAGTTCCCAGGCCAGGGATCGAATCCCAGCCACCACAGAGACACCACCAGATCCTTAACCTGCTGTGCCACAGCAGGGACTCCCTCAGAACCTTCTGAAAGACTGTCTCCCCGGTTATAATCCTTAGTTTGGCTTGAATAAAAATTTTCATTTCTTTCTTAGATCGACTCGATTAATTTTGTGGTTGACAAGAGGCAATGATTGGGAGGAGGTGGTTCTCTCCTGGCAGGAAGCAAAGGTAAGGAAAGATAGAGGTTTTGAGAAAAGGGTCTACCTTGGCTGGAGTACCAGGTACAATGTTGAGATTTTATTCTGCAAGTGATGGGAAGCCATTGACTATTCTAGAGTAAAGGAATGACATGATTTTTAAAAATTTTTTCTTTTTTTATTTTAGGGCCGCACCCTCGGAAGTTCCCAGGCTGGGGGTTGAATAGGAGCTGTAGTAGCCACTGGCATATACCCCATAGCCACAGCAATGCCAGATCCCCAACCCACTGAGCAAAGCCAGGGGTTACCAAATCCGAATCCTCATGGATATTAGTTGGATTCGTTTCCACTTTGCCACAATGGGAACTCCTTTAACTTTTCTTTTTAAGGCTAAACCTGCAGCATATGGAAGTTCCTAGGCTTAGGGTCAAATCAAAGCTATGTCTGTCAGCCTCCACCATAGCCACAGCAACACAGGATCTGAGTAGCATCTGCAATGTACCACACAGCTCACAGCAATGCCAGATCCTTAACCCACTGAGCGATGCCAGGGATTGAACCCGCATCCTCATGGATACTACGCTGGGTTCTTAACTTGCTGAGCCACAACGGGAACTCCAGGAATGACATGATGTTAATTGTGCTTTTGGTAAATTTAGCTGTGTGGCTTCGTAAGTCGGGAAGAGATTGCAGGCAGGCAAACCAGGTTGGGAAGGTAAGTTAGTAATGTCCTTTGCTGCACCAGTCAGGTTTAAGAAGAAGGATGAGAGATGTTGTTTGTGAATCTCAACCTTTTGGATAGCATGGACCCCTCTGACAACCTGATAAACACTAGGGATCTTCTCTCTAGATAAATGATCAAAGAACCCTGGGCTCATTAAAACTGATTATCCCACTAGGGCAGAATCCAAGTAATCTAATCAGCAGATTCCAGGATATAAATGTGTGTGGAAAAAAATGCTGCTCTCTTTGTTCCTTTGGTCTCTCTCTAGAAGGTAAACAAAGAGGGAGGGGCTTCTTAGTCAATATCTAAGGTAAGGCAGTCCTGGGGAGAACATGTAAAGGAGACTTGAAGTCATTCAGGAAAAAATGTCCTCAGACCTTTAGGGATGGATGCACACGGACGAATGAGACAATCAGCATAGATACAATGGGTGAGGGGCTGGCTTAAAGATCGTAAGATGTGGAGTTCCCATCATGGCTCAGCGGAAACAAATCTGACTAGCATCCACGCAGACGCAGGTTCAATCCCTGGCCTTGCTCCCTGGGTTAAGGATCTGGCGGTGCCGTGAGCTATGGTGTAGGTCGCAGATGCAGCTCAGATCTGGCGTGGTTGTGGCTGTGGTGTAGGCCAGCAGCTACAGCTCCAATTCGACTCCTAGCCTGGAAACCTCCATATGCCGTGGGCGTGGCCCTAAAAGGACAAAAAAAAAAATCCTAAAATGTGAGGTTTGGGGGGATTCTCTTGTTGTGCAGTGGATTAAGGATCCGCTTATCACTTATTTGATTTTCCCTGCAACAGCTCAGTTGCTGCTGTGGCACAGGTTTGATCCCTGCCCAGGAACTTCCACATGCTGGAAAAAAAAATGTGAGGTTTTGAAAAGAGTGTGCTGAGTCATTTGTAAATAGCAACGGGTTTTGTAAGTTTAGTATTATTTAAAAGAAATGTGTTGAGATCCTTCTGTGTCCCAGGGCCTCCGGAGGGTTGCCCTACAGAAAAGCAACAAAGCATACAATTCTTCCCCCTCGTGTGGAAGACAGGTGCTTACAGAGATAAGGTTAAGTGTGGTGAGCGGCGTGAGTTCAATCAAATTGAGAAAACATAGGAAGGGGTTTACAGGAAATGGCCTTTTTTTTTTTTTTTTTTTTTTTTTGCTTGTTAGGGCTGCACCCACAGCATATGCCACAGCCATAGCAACACAGGACCTGAGCCGCATCTGAGACCTACACCACAGCTCACAGCAATGCTGGATCCCCAACTCACTGAGCAAGGCCATGGATCAAACCTGCGTCTTCATGGATACTAGTCAGACTTGTTTCTGCTGAGCCACAATAGGACCTCTGGAAATGGGCTTCTTAAGACCAAGGATTACAATCTTGAAAAGCGCTTTAATCTAAGGCCTGGGGCGGATGAATGCGCAGGTGTGGTGAGTTGAGGTGCTGGAAGGTGTGTTGGGTGCTCAGGCAAGAAAGGCAACTAGAAGCATAGGGTGGTGAGTTTTAGGTACCAGTTTGTCTAGGCTGTGGTCCCACTTACTGAATCAAACCCCAATCTGGGAGTTGCTGTGAAGGTATTTTGTAGATGTGATTAATATTCATAATGGTTGTCTTCTTAAAAAATTTTTTTTGAGAATTTTATTCGAGCCAATCTGCATGTTATAACCTGGGAGACAGGTTTTGTTTGTTTCTTTCTTTTTATGGCGCTACCTGTGGCAGATGGAAGCTCCCAGGCTAGGGGTCAAATGGGAGCTGCAGCTGCTGATCTATGACACAGCCACAGCCACACCAGATGTGAGCTGCATCTGCCGCCTCTGCTGCAGCTTATGGCAACGCCAGAGTCTTAACCCACTGAGGGAGGCCAGGGATCGAACCCACATTCTCACCGACACTATGTTGGGTTCTTAACCCAATGAGCCACAACAGGAACTCCTCATAATGGTCTTTATTTTATTTTATTTTTTTAGGGCCACACCCATGGCATATGGAGGTTCCCAGGCTAGGGGTTGAATCAGAGCTGCAACCTCTGGCCTACACCACAGCCACGGCAATGGTAGATCCAAGCCTTATCTGCGACCCACACCATAGCTCACAGCAATGCCGGATCCTCAACCCACTGAGCAAGGCCAGGGATCAAACCTGTGTTCTCATGGATACTAACTAGTCAGATTTGTTTCTACTGAGCCATGACAGGAACTCCCAATGGTTGCCTTTAAGTCAAGGAGAGTTTCCTAGACAATTTGGGTGGGTCTGATTCAATCAGTTGGAAGTTCTTAAGAGCAGAAGTGAAGTTTCCCTGAGGAAAAAGGAATTCCACTGGGGGAGTTCCAGCCTGTTCGTCCTGATGGCCTGCCCACAGATTTCAGACTTGCCTAGCCAGCTCCCACAATGGTAATAAGCTACTTCTTGTTTTTTGCTTTTTTTTTTTCTTTTTCTAGGGCCGCTTCCTGCGGCATATGGAGGTTCCCAAGCTAGGGGTTGAATCGGAGCTGTAGCCACCGGCCTACGCCACAGCCACAGCCACAGCAACGCCGGATCCAAGCCACATCTGTGACCCATACCACAGCTCATGGCAATGCTGGATCCTTAACCCACTGAGCAAGGCCAGGGATCGAACCTGCAACCTCATGGTTCCTAGTCGGATTCGTTAACCACTGAGCCACAATGGGAACTCCGGTAAGCTACTTCTTTACAAGAAATCCCTTAATGTCCACCTCCTACTGGCTCTCTTGGGTTAAGCCTGACCTAAACAAAGCCAGTCTGTAGAGGAGCAAGGGCAAGGTCTCGAGTCCTGATTCCCAAGCTAGAGAGAAAGGGAGGGGGAGGAGCACATATTATCTTGTTCTAGAAAAGGCCGATAAATGCCCTCTTGCCCATTTTTCATATTTCCAGCTAACTCCAAAGCTCAGGGCCACTGGGAGAATTTTGTAAGCACCCTCCTCATTGGAAGGGCCCCCCCTCCCCCTCCCCCATAGGGCAGGTCTGGTTTCGCCTCCCTCTGAGATTCCAGGCATTATTGAAGGCTCTAAATTCATCCATTTTTTTCAGTCATTCCTTCTGCAGGCAGAAGCTATAGGCAAAATACAAAGCTCAGGAGTTCCCATCGTGGCTCAGTGATAATGAACCTGACTAGTATCCATGAGGATGCGGGTTCGATCCCCAGCCTCGCTCAGTGGGTTAAGGATCTGGGGTTGCCATGAGCTGTGGTGTTCATTGCAGACGCAGCTCGGATCCGGCATTGCTGTGGCTGTGGTGTAGGGCAGCAGCTGCAGCTCTGATTCCACCCGTAGCCTGGGAACCTCCATATGCCGCAGGTGCAGACCTAAAAAAAGACACACACACACACACACACAAACACAAACCAGAGCTCAGCCTTTGGATTGCAGAAACGAATAAAACACAGCCTTTTCCTCAAGAAGTCTTACAGATTCAGAAATCACTACTTTAACAGCAGATATACTAAGTGGAGTTAGTCAGATAGTGAAAGACAAACATCATATGACACCACTTATATGTGGATTCTAATAAAAGGATACAGGGACTTCCCTGGTGCCCTAACAGTTAAGGATTCAGCATTGTCACTGCTGTGGCTCAGGTTTGATCCCTGGCCCTGGAACTTCCACATGCCATGGGTGTTGCCAAAAATAAAGAAGGAAATAAAACAATAAAACATAAAAAAGGAAAAGAAAACTGTATGCTGTTTTGGAGTTCCCATCGTGGCTCAGCAGGTCAAGGCCCTGACATATGTCTCTGTGAGGATTCCGGTTTGATCCCTGACCTGGCTCAGTGGGTTAAGGATCTGGCATTGCTGCAAGCTGCATAGGCCGCAGATGGGGTTTGGATCTGGTGTAGCTGTGGCTGTGGCGTAGGCCTCAGCTGCAGGTCTGATTTGACCCCTGGTCAGGGAAATTCTATATGCTGTGGATGCCGCTATAAAAAGAAAAAAAGTGGATAAAAAAGAACTTATTTGCAGAACAGAAACAGACTCACAGACTTTGAAAACACACTTATGGTTACCAAAGGGGACAGGGAGGCGGGAGGGATAGACTGGGGGTTTGGGATTGGCAGATGCACACTGTAGTGTATGAAATGATTGGCCAATGGGGACCTGCTGCATAGCACAGAGACCTCTACCCAATATTCTGCGGTAATCTATATGGGAAAAGAATCTGAAAGAGCATGGATGTGTCTACATGTGAATCACTTTGTTGTACAGCAGAAATTATCACAACTTTGGAAGTTCCCATTGTGGCTCAGTGGTTAACAAACCCAACTAGGATCCATGAGGATGCGGGTTCGATCCCTGGCCTTGCTCAGAGGGTTAAGGATCCAGCGTTGCCATGAGCTGTGGTGTAGGTTGAGGACGCAGCTCAGATCTGGCATTGCTGCGGCTGTGGTGTAGGCTGGCAGGTACAGCTCTGATTCAACCCCTAGCCTGGGAACCTCCACATGCTGCGGGTGTGGCCCTAGAAAAGACAGAAAGACAGAAGAAAAGAAAAGAAAAGAAAAAAGACAACAACAAAAAAAGAAATTATCACAACCTTGCAAATCAACTATATTTCAATAAACTTTCTTTCTTTTTTTTTTTTTTTTTTTTTTTTGGTCTTTTTAGGCCTACACCTGTGGCATATGGAAATTCCCAGGCCAGAGGTCGAATCAGAGCTGCAACTGCCAGCCTACACCACAGCCACAGCCACACAGGTTCCAAGCCACATATTCGACCTACGCCGCAGCTGGTGGCAACGCCGGATCCTTAACCCACTGAGTGAGGCCAGGGATCAAACCCACATCCTCATGGATACTAGTCGGATTTTTACCCTGCTGAGCCACAAGGGGAACTCTTCAATAACCGCCCCCCCCAAAAAAAAGAAAAAATAAAATAAAATAAAATATTCATTCAATATGACAAAATCAAAAACCAAACCCCAGAACAACTCAGCAGACCGAGTCAAGAGAAAAAAAAACTCCTGGTTCTCTCCTCCCACCCCCTGCACGACTAAAGGAAGGAGTTGCAGCAGAATCTCTCTTTTCCGGGCCTCCGGCTTCAATCCCAGAGCACGTGGGGCTCCTTCTAGCATCAGCTTCGACTAGTTAGACTTCCTTTTCATCGCCCAGCCACCTTTCCTGCTCCTTCTGGGTATTAGTATTTCTTTCAAGGGATTTTTCTCTTTTTTCTTTCCTGCCTCTGTTCTGATTTTTCCCTCTCGAGGCCAGTGTGACCTGTCATTGTTCATATCCTAACCTTCACGATTTCAGCCAACTTCTAATTCAATGCCCAAGTGATGGCAGGGAGGTGTCATTCGTAAGCACACCGGAAGCCTTTCAAAGGGCTTTCAAAGATCACTACAAAGTGCATCACATCTGTAAGAGACAGCCTTGTGTGCCCATGCTGAGCGCACCAGCTCTCAGGAGTTGGCCCCTCCATTGGGCCCTGAATGCCCAAACTCATATTCTCTGTGTCTTCAATGAGCATGCATGCAAACTCTTTTTTTTTTTTTTTCTTTTTAGGCCGCATATGGAGTTTCCCAGGCTAGGGGATGAATCAGCGCTGTAGCTGCCGGCCTACGCCACAGCCACAGAAAAGCCAGTTCCAAGCTGTATCTGTGACCTACATCACAGCTCACGGCAACGCTGGATCCTTAACCCACTGAGTGAGGCCAGAGATTGAACCCAAATCCTCAAGGTTACTAGTCGGGTTTGTTACCCCTGGGCCACAATGGGAACTCCAGCACAAAAGCTTTCTGAGGCCAGAGACCATGTATCTCCCACAGCCCCTAGCACAGATCCTTGAAGTGGATTCATTTTAAATGCTAAAGGATTTGAACTGAAAATCTGGATGGATGCCCAAAATATATTAGGAGGTGAGTATTAATGGCTTTTCAAAAGGAGTCACTTGAGGAGTTCCCGCTGTGGCTCAGTAGGTTAAGAACCCAACACAGTGTCAGTGAGGATGTGGGTTCAATCCCTGGCCTCCCTCAGTGGGTTAAGGCTCTGACATTGCCACAAGCTGCAGCAGAGATGGCAGATGCAGCTCAGATCTGGTGTTGCTCTGGCTGTGGCATAGATGAGCAGCTGTAGCTCCCATTCAACCCCTAGCCTGGGAGCTTCCATCTGCCACAGATGAGGCCCTAAAAAAAAAAAGGATTCATTTGAAGGAATTCCCTGGTGGTCTAATGGTTAGATGAGACCCAGGTTTCATCCCTGGTCTGGAACTGAGATCCCACATCAAGCCGCTGCATGACCGGACCAAAGACAGAAAAAAGGATTCACTTAAGGAGTCCATTCAGAGAGCAAAGGGCATAAATGTAACTCTTGGTTTTATTAACAAAAGTCTTAAAGCCAAATCCTGTTCCAGAAGATTTCTCTCATAAAGCAAAGGTTGCTGCCTTTTACATTAGGATTTGGTGGGGAGTTCCCATCATGGCACAGAGGAAACGAATCCGACTAGGAACCAGGAGGTTGCAGGTTTGATCCCTGGCTTATGCTCAGTGGATTAAGGATCTGGCGTTGCCATGAGTTGTGGTGTAGGTCGCAGATGCAGCTCGGATCCTGCATTGCTGTGGCTGTGGTGTAGGCCTGCAGCTACAGCTCTGATTCGACCCCTAGCCTGGGAACCTCCATATGCTGCAGGTGTGGCCCTAAAAAGCAAAAAAAAAAAAAAAAAAAAAAAAAAAAGGATTTGCAGGGACCCTTTAGATGCATATCATTCTCCTATGCTTCTAGGGTTGCCGTGAGCTGGTTTCCAGTGAATGTAAGCTTTACAGTACAAGGTCAGTATCCCAGGGAGCTCATCTGGGGATTTAAGAGATTGGAGATTACCGCTCCCCTTGGCAGAAGGGGATTAGATGAAAGTGGCAAGGTCAAGCGAGCCCTGTGGTTTGTTCAGGTGGTTAACTTTTAGGAACTGGGGAATTCTCCCAGTTTAATTAGTGACCTGGGGAATATTTGGGTGATGCTAGAAGTACTTGCCTTTGCCTAAAAAAAAAAAAATGCTTAAATGAAAGAATGTAGCTAAAAGGTGCTTTTTTTTTTTTTTTTCTTTTCAGGGTTGCACACTTGGTATATGGAGGTTCCCAGGCGAGGGGTCGAATCAGAGCCTCAGCTGCCGGCCTACACCACAGCCACAGTAACGCAGGATCGGAGCGGCCTTGGGGGACTTACACCACAGCTCAATGCAACACCACATCCCTGACCCTCTGAGCGGGGCCAGGATGGAGCCCTCATCCTCATGGATACTAGTCAGATTTGTTTCTGCTGCACCACAACGGGAACTCCGAAAAGGTGTTTTTCAAGGTTAATTGGCTGGCCTTCTTGTTCAACCCACTCCTTTTGTGTAGCAAGAAACTGATACTCAGAGAAAGGAAGTGAACGCCCAAGGTCTCACAGCTATTTCTTGGAAGAGCCACAAGTAGAACCCAAATCTCCTGGCTGCTGGTGCAGGGCGTTTGCTCGCAGGCAAGCTGGTGTGGGCTTAGGGCTGGAGAAACTGCAGGTCAGAGAGAAGCCTCTTCCGTCGTTCAGCAGGGGAAAAATCTGTCCATTTTCAAGTCAATTCTTTGAATTTGTCCAGGTCCCTGGAGGCATTGTACATTCTTGCTGTGCCAGGATAGGAAAGGGGCAGGGCTGATTGTCCTTGTCTTAATTTTCTACCAATTTCCCTGTCCTGGGGGGCCAAGAGTCAGGCCATTGCCATATAACACTTTTTTTTCTTTTGCTTTTTAGGGCTGAACCCGCAGCATATGGAGGTTCCCAGGCTAGGGGCTGAATCAGAACTGTAGCCGCCTGCCTACACCACAGCCACAGCAACTTGGGATGCGAGCCACATCTGTGATCTACACCGCAGCTCATGGCAACACCGGATCCTTAACCTACTGAGCGAGGCCAGGGATCAAACCCACATCCTCATGGAGACTAGTTGGATTCGTTTCCTCTGCACCATCACTGGAACTCTGACTTGTGTTCTTTTTTTTTTTTTTTTTTTTTTTTTTTTTGGTCTATAAATCACACTAGGAAGCGGGAGTCGTAATTAGCTCCAAGAAGCTGCAAACAGCTTGCCCATACTGCAGATTTATCTTCAAGTGTGTATAAGGTAGGCAGGGAAGGATGGGCTTTTTGGTTTACAAGTAGGCAGGCTGGGGGATTGAGTGATTAGGGTTCTAGAAAAGGCAAAGAGAAGACTGTTTACCTCAGCGGCTTGGATCCTCCCCACTGGCATAATCCCACTACTGAGAGAAGGGATTTCCAACAGCCTCATTACCAAGGTCACAAGGCAAGCATACCAATTAAAAGATGAGATTCATTGCATCCTGCACTGGCTATGACTATATCTAACATTGCAGGAAGCCTGGAGGCACAACATAAATTGCGTTATATATTAATCAGATGGCTCACAACCAAATGCATGTCCATAACACCAGTTTCTACTGGGAGGGGAGGAAGAGGAGGAAGAGGTCATGAAGGGAGGGCAGGCCTAGATGGTTATTACCATGCAGGGTATTGAGAAGTCAGGCCAGGATATCCTGGTGAGAATGGAGTAGGGAAGGAATCAGGGGGTGGGAACGAAGCCAGTTTTGCATTCTAAGCAACATTGCCATGATCTTGGGAGCTGAATTGCCCTCCCCTTCCCTGCCCTCTTGAGTCTTTGAAAATCATTTCTCCGGAGTTCCCTGGTGGTCTAGTGGTTAGGATGGGGTGCTTTCACTGCTGCAGCCTGGATTCAATCCCTGGTCTGGGAACTGAGGTCCCACATCGAGCTGCTGCACACTGCAGCCAAAAAACAAAACAAAACCAAAAAACTACCAAAAAAAAAAAAGTCATTTCTCCTGTTGCCCTTGGCACACCACCATAGGTTGGCAAAATGCTAGGGTGGGAGTGGGACACAAGAACTAAACACCGGGAAGCTGGCTAAGTGTTGGGCGCTGAGAGTCGTTTCCTGTGCGCTAAGCCTAAATATTGAGGAAAAACGAGAAGATCAAGCCTCCTGCAATCATAGCTGCTTCTATTTCTTCTTCTTCTTCTTCTTATTTGTCTTTTTGCCTTTTCTAGGGCCGCTCCGCGGCATATGGAGGTTCCCAGGCTAGGGGTCCAATTGGAACTGTAGCCACCGGCCTACACCACGGCCACAGCAACTCGGGATCTGAGCCATGTCTGCAACCTACCCCACAGCTCACGGCAACGCTGGATCCTTAACCCACTGAGCAAGGCCAGGGATTGAACCTGCAACCTCATGGTTCCTAGTCGGATTCGTTAACCACTGCGCCACGACGGGAACTCTGATCATAGCTGCTTCTAGCGAGGAGGATGAGATTGAAGAGATGAGAGAAGGGTGTCAGAGAAACAAGCCGGGATGTTGGCCAAAGGCCAGGAAGAGCCTTGGATCCACCTGTGTCCACCCCAGGATGGGGGTCTCTACTGAGGTAGCAGGAGGTGGGCTTCCCAATGTCAAAAGAGAGGCCCAAGAGGAAGGAGGCCTCGTGTATGCCTTTTTGAGGGGAAAGATGGTTATTTGAAGGACGTAGGCATCCAATTTTCTAGTGCCAGGCTCTCGGTGCAAGCTTAATTAGTTTCTCTGGACCGACTGCAAACGGGGCAGTTCAATTTGCACTTGTTAAGCTCATACAGCTAGGATCCGGGATTTTTATAGCTGTTTTTTTCAGCACCACCTCATTAATCCTCCGAGCCGCCGAAGGAGGCTGAAGACTCAGTCATCTTCATTTTAGAGAAAAGACCCAAAAGAGGTGAAATGACTTGTACCCCATCAGACGGCAAGTCAGCAGCTGGGCTAAAAATAGAACCGAGCCCTGATTCTGGGGGGAACCGCTCACCGGAGCCCACATGGCCTCCCTGTTTTGCTTGCTCAGTGCAGATGCAGAAATCTCGGCTTGCACAAAATCTGGCTCCCCTCTGTCTGTGCCCGGGGCTGACCCTGTGCTAATGGGTGTAAGAGGCAACCCCGGGACCAAGAAGGGGGCTTTGGTAAAGCTGCCCTATCTCCTCCCAGAGTCCCTTCATGCCACCCTGTCATGCCAGGTCCCTTATCCCCAAAGAAGTGCCTGACCCCCCCCCGCCGCATCCCCAGCTGGCCCCAGATGCATGGAGGTAGGCAGGTCCTGGATGTCCTCCCCTTGGGGCCCACACCTCCAGTTAATGTGTCTGATGGCCTCCAAGCATGGCCAGCCTTTCCTCCAAAGCTGGGGTAGGGGAGAATGAAGCTGGATGCTGGGTAGGTGGGCATAGGAATGAGGCCAGAATTATCAGGCACGAGTGTCAAGTGTCTTTGAAATATGTTTCTTTTTCTTTTTTCTTTTTTTTTTTTTTTGTCTTTTTTGCCATTTCTTGGGCCACCCCTGTGGCATGTGGAGGGTCCCAGACTAGGGGTTGAATCAGAGCTGTAGTCGCCGGCCTACACCAGAGCCACAGCAATGCGGGATCTGAGCTGCGTCTTCGACCTACACCACAGCTCACAGCAACGCTGGATCTTTAACCCACTGAGTGAGTCCAGAGATGGAACCCAAAACCTCATGGTTCTTAGTCGGATTTGTTAACCACTGAGCCACGACGGGAACTCCTGAAATATGTTTTCTTCACAGGGTGTGCAACATCTGCATTCCTCTCCATATTTTTACATAAAAACACTGAAGATGGTGTTTGTGTGATATTTGCCTCCCAAGTCTTTGGGAAAAATGCAGATATATAGGGAATATGGGTCATGGCCCTGGGAGACTCATACCCCAATTTGAGGAACACAGGGCATCCCCTCATTTTGATGGTGTTTTTTGATGTTTTTGTTTTGTTTTGTTTTTTTGGCCGCATCTGTAGCATATGGAAGTTCCCAGGCTAGGGGTCCAATCATAGCTACAGCTGCTGGTCTACACCACAGCCACAGCAACGCCAGATCTGAGCCGCATCTGTGACCTACACCATAGCTCATGGCAACGCCGGATCCTTGACCCACTGAGCAAGGCCAGGGACCGAACCCACGTCTTCATGGATACTAGTCGGGTTCTTAACCTGATAAGCCACAATAGGAGCTCTTGATGGTGGCTTTTTTGGGTATTTTTGTCTTTTTAGGACTGCACCTACAGCATATGGAGGTTCCCAGGCTAGGGGGTCTAATCAGAGCTGTTGCTGCCGGCCTACGCCAGAGCCACAGCAACACGGGATCTGAGCCATGTCTGCGACCTACACCACAGCTCACAGCAACACCAGATCCTTAACCCACTGAGCAAGGCCAGGGATCGAACCCACAACCTCACAGTTCCTAGTTGGATTCATTTCCACTGAGCCGTGACGGGAACTCCGATGATGGCTTTTTGAACACAACTGCCCTACCCCGAAATTTTCATGCACAGATACCCCCTGGTTCCGAAAGGCATGAGGCATTAGGCAGCCTGGGGAAGAGAGGTGGGGGAGGGGCAGGTGGGCTTGCGGTATCCCTCGCCTTACATCCCAGTGTTACCCACCACCAGTTACCCACATGCTGCCTGTACCCCGGGCAACAGTTACAGGCCATCTTCTGATTAAGTGTGGCTGCATCCATGCCTGTTTTCATGGGAAGAGCTTCACAGGTGGCACTGGGCAGAGTACTGCAGGGTAGCAGGTGAAAGCCTGGGCCAGGTTTCAAAAACTGCTGGCTTACTGCTTACCAGCTGTGTGACTTCAGGATAGTGACTTGACCTCTCCGGGCTTCATTTTTCTCCTAAGAAAAGTGGATATGCTCATAGTATGTATCAAAAGACTGTTCCGGGAGATTGAATGAGATCATGAGTGTAAAGTACCTAACACAGTGCCTGGCATATGGTAAGTGCTCCTACACAGTTGTGTGTGCACACTTAAGGGCAGGGTGGAGTTTTGTGTGTTGTGGAAGGCTCCCAACATACTATGGATGCATATCCCTTTCAGCCAAAGCTGTGAATGTAAGAATGAGGAGTCAGGAGCTCCCGCTGTGGTGCAACGGGATTGGCAGCATCTCTGTAGCACCAGGACACAGGTTCGATCCCCACCCCTGCACATGGCGTTGAAGATCTGATGTTGCAGTGGCTGCGGCGTAGGTCGCAACTGCTGCTTGGACCTGATCCGGGGCCTGGGAACTCCATATGTCGTATGCTGGCCAAAAAGGAAAAAAAAAAAAGAATGAAGAGTCAACACACAGAGGGAAGGACAGATATCACAGACGGAGGGCAGGGCAGACATCACAGAGGGAGGGCAGGGCAGCTCAAACTGAGCTTGTTGCTAAGCAGCAGGTAAGTCCAGAACCCATAGCTGGAAACATCAGCAAGGGCACCAGGGGATGTCCCCCTGATGCTGGGAGCATGGGCAGTACCCAAGGACTTGTTGTAAGGGCGCATGGTCATGGGTGGTAAGCAGTTGCTAGAATGTTGATGAGAAACAAGCATTTCTGTCCCTGTGAGAAGGTGGGCTCCTAATTCCCACTTAACACTTTTTTTTTTTTTTCGTCTTTTTGCCATTTCTTAGGCCGCTCCTGCAGCATATGGAGGTTCCCAGGCTAGGGGTCGAATTGGAGCTATAGCCACCGGCCTACGCCACAGCCACAGCAACGCGGGATCTGAGCCGCGTCTGCGACCTACACCACAGCTCACGGCAAGGCCGGATTGTCAACCCACTGAGCAAGGCCAGGGACCGAACCTGCAACCTCATGGTTGCTAGTCGGATTCGTTAACCACTGCGCCACCACGGGAACTCCCCCACTTAACACTTTCAGTAGGTCAGGGCGCTGGAATCAAGAGACCTCCTCGCCCCAGAATCTAGGATATTTTGCCCCAGCTGGAAAGGGAACTGCAGGGTCATTTCCTCCCACTCCATAGAGGACCCCTTCCTAGCTCCAGACACAGCCAGAGTCTGGATTCCAGCCTACCGAATGGGGCATAGGATGGACTTAGTACTCCCACCCTAGTGGCTGAAGGAATTTGATCCTAAGACATAAATTCATGCCCCTTCCCGTGCTGGCAGCTGGTCCTGCCTTGCCCCTTTGGCAGGAGGAGTTCTGCCTGAGACAAGTCCTTCCAACTCATTGCTGATGGAATTGCCTATTATCCACGATGCCTTGACAACAGCTTGGAAAAAATGTGACGGTGCCAGCACCGCAGGCATCCTGGGCCCACGCCAATGGCACAAACCCATGTTCCTTTAATTGACTGAAGTCGGAAAGGCAGGGGTCAGGCTCTGGGGACTCGTGTCAGGTATGGGATGGCTGGAGAGTATCAGTTTAAGGCTCCAGCTCAGGCTGAAGCTAGTGAGGAAGATGCTGGTGGAAAGACTTGGCCCCACCCGCCACCAGTTCTCCTGGCTACTGTGGAGACAGCCTGGCATCTACAGAAAATGAGCCCATTGATCACCCCAGGGGAGTTTTCGAAGCTTTTGTTTTTGTTTGCTTTTTAGGGCTGCGCCCTCGGCATATGGAGGTTCCCAGGCTAGGGGTGTAATCAGATCTATAGCCGCAGGCCTATACCACAGCCACAGCAATGCCAGATCTGAGCCATGTCTGCGACCTGCACCACAGCTCAGGGCAATGCCACATCCTTAACCCACTGAGCGAGGCCAGGGATCAAACCTGTGTCCTCATGGCTGCTACTCAGATTCGTTTCTGCTGACCCACGACGGGAACGCCAAGAGTAGACACTTTTTTTTTTTTTTCATTTTTAGCTGCCCTTGGCATATGGAGGCCCGGGGCCAGGGATCAGATCCCAGCCGCAGTCATGACCTAAGCCACAGCTATGGCAGTGCCAGATCCTTAATCCACTGTTCCTGGCTGGGGATTGAACCTGCAGCCCAGCACTCCCAAGACGCTGCCAATCCCACTGTGCCAGAGCAGCAACTGCAAGAATGCTTTCTGACTAGAAGGAGCTACCAGTATGGTGCAGGAGCCCAAGTTTCCGGACCGGCCAGTCAGGTCATTTTGAGTGGCGGCAGCCCTCACTTAACACTGGCCCTGACTTCCAGAGCCCCAGCCTTGATGTTGTTAGGACAACAGCCCCGGCAGGCAGTTCCCCAAAGAATTCTTCCACTAGAGCTAGGCCTGTCACCTCTGGTGGCCTCCCCCATGCAGAGCCACCCAGCTTCACTGGGCTGTCTATGGCCCCTTTTCCAGGCTTGGCTCCCAAACCATTTTAGCTGCGACCTTTGCAAATATGAGAAAGAGCATCTGTGCCCAAGCTCTGGGAGGACGTGACTCATCAGGGCCACTGTACAGGGTTGTGTAGTTTGTACACCTGGCCAACGAAGCAAGTGGGTGGGGCTGAAATTACCAAGCCATGTGGCCCATGGGGCTACCATCACCCAGAGGACTTCTTTGGCTTTGTTTTTTTCTCTAATTTATCATGGTGGGTAGGCATAAAGGCATCTCATAGGCTAGTGGGGGTCCATGATTACCGGAAAGAAAACAGGTCAGGGAGAAACCACTAGGTAACTCTGAAAAGCCAAAGAAGCCAACTCTGCTCAGGGTCTTATGGAAACACCCCCCCACACCACCACCACCACCAAGAAATTGCCAGAGGCCCATTGCCAGGGATTGGCTAGCCTGCACTACAGGCAGCCAGACTGCGTTCTGAGATAACTGGCACCTTTCAGAGGAAGAAGCCCCATTTCCCAATGTGACTTGAGAGTTGACCAAAATCCCTATCTCCCAACCCCGAGGCCCTCCTGTGCTCAGCTTGGAGCATTCTGTATTTCTGTGCTCATCTGCCACTTCAGCTCTGAGGTCACAGCCATGGTGATCTGATGAGCCAAAGGCACCAGGGTCAAGAGAAAGGTGTAGACAGTGTCCAACTCCTGTGACCAATGAGACACTTTTTTTTTTTTTTTTGGTCTTTTTAGGGCCATACCCGCAGCATATGGAAGTTCCCAGGCTAGGGGTCAAATCGGAGCAGCAACTGCAGGCCTGTGCTGCAGCCACAGCAACAAGGGATCTGAGCTGCACCTGTGACCTACACCACAGCTCATGGCAAGGCTGGATCCTTAACCCACCCACTGAGCGAGGCCAGGGATCGAACCTGCGTCCTCATAGATACTGCTCAGGTTCGTTACTGCTGCGCCACAATGGGAACTCCAAGAAACACTTCTAAGAGGAGCAAAGGGGAGGTGGGAGGAGCAGGGTCCTCCGCTCTCCTCAACCACCGGGGCCCAGAACCCCAAGGGGAGCACTCAGAGGACCGCTGGCTGCCAACAATTCAAGGACACAAGGACACCCACAAAGAGGCACCGCCAAGCCTTATTGGGATAGTAAGATGAATAGATTTAATCATTCTTGTTTGAAAAACAAGACATAAATTAGTGTATATATATAGAATTTATATATTTTATGTAGTATATATACTATATACAGACATTAGAAAATGTGTCCTCTCCATGAGGCTGAGGGAGAGGTGAAGGATGGCGGTGGAATGAATGACACAGGCGGGGTCACCTGAGTGGTGATGGGGCAGGATCAAGGAGCTGGCAGAAGAGGAGGACCACGTCAGCACGCAGGCTCGCGGTGGTCACGGGGTCAAGGGTTCCCCACTGGCTGCATCTCTGGCCCATTCAACAACTTGGTCCTGTGGGAGGAGAGGCTAGGAAGCGGGGTGGGGGTGGCGGTGGGTGGGGGTGGGGCTGGCTTCTGCAGAAGGAGCTCCTCTAATCCTTCCTTTATCGCACGGCGGGGGCGAGGGGGGTGGGGGTGGGTGGGAGGGAACCAAGGATGGGTGGGGGTTAAGCACAGTGTACATCGTTATAAAACTCACATAAGAATGGGGGATTTCACATGGGCCTCTCACAGAATGATGAAAGAGAGGGCAGACACCGGGCACGAGCATGTGGCAAATGGGCAGGTGTGGAGGGGTGGACGAGGATCAATCTATACAGAAGAAACATTGGCTTTCTTTGTTCCCTACAATGGGACCGTTAGTAGGGACTCCGTGTCTTCACTCCCAGGAACGTCGTAGGGGGGACGATGACGGCTGCAGATGTGTGTCAAGGAGGATGCTAGACAGTGTGAACTCCTTTCCAGATGACTCCGAGGAGAGACAGAGAGAGAGAGAGAGAGAGAGAGAGAGAGAGAGAGAGAGAGAGAGAGAGGTGCAGGACTGCACCGGGTAAGGCGCTCAGCTTCTTTTCTTAGAGAGACAAATCCACAGGGTCAATACACAGCCAAAAGCGTATACTCAGGATTAACATATCACGCTAGCTTCCAGAAGTTTAAGATATAGTCATCAACACCCCCCACCCCGACCCCCTTCCCCCCACCCCCCACCCCCCACCCCCAATCTGTAGCTACGTTGGCCTCCTAAGGACAGTCTGTCTGGTAGAGAGATGTTGAGAGGAGCCGCACGCGCCGGCAGCGGCAGCCCCTGCGCTGGGCAGGGCTGGGCCAGGCGGGCTCCGGGGCCTGCGCTGGGTCTCCCCAGGGCAGACGGGTTCACCAGGTACCTTACCCAGAACGAGCGAGCGGGGTGATTCCCGGAGGCTTGCTCCCTAGTGGGCTGAGCCGCCCTGCCCCTCGGTGAGAGGCGGGGCACTTTGGGGATGGCTGGTGTGGAGCTACTGGGCCTGGGGGCGAGCGCTCCCGAGGCGGCCAGCCGATCGGGCCGGCTGCGAACAGCCCCATGTGGCTGTTTTCTGCGGAGGACCTACCACCTGGGGCACGGGGCCCTCTTGGGGTGGCTCCTGCCGAGTGAGTGTGAGCCCAGGGTGGGCGGGCACATCGGGGCCGCGCGCCCTCTCCCCTTCGCTCGCTCGGCGCGCGCCGTGGCCTGCTGCTACCGCCGCTGCTCCCTGGAGGGGAACGCATAGATGCCAGGAGGCGCGTGAGGCCCACAGGCCTCCTGTCTCAGGTCCACCTCCCTCCGGCCCTCACAGTGGAGCAGGAAGTGAGCCCGATGTCTCAGCCCTAGAGAAGAGAGAAAATACAGCTCTGCGGCGGGCGTGGTGACGGGGGGCGGGGGGTGGGGGTGGGGGGGGCCGTGGCCCTCACAGTGACGCCCAGAGGCTAGGGAAGGGGCGCGGATACCCAGGATGGCAGCTGCCTGGCGCCCTCAGGGACAGCCTCAGTCCAGGGAGCTGGCACTCCCTGGAGACGGAAGGCTCCTGGGACCCGGACTGGCCCAGCAGACACAGACACTCACCACAAGATGCACAGACCACAAAGCTCAAACCTGGGGCCGTGGTGGGGGGAAGAGGGGGGAAGGGGCCGGTCTGGGCAGATGCCCTACTTCATGAGGGTTTTTAAGGAGCGGGTGAATGTGCTCATAACAGTCGCCGAAGTTGGGGAGCCTGGCGGGTGCCCCGCGGCCGCCCCTACAGCTGCTGCTGCCTGCGGTTGCGGTTGCGGCTGCGGTTGCTGCTGCTGCTGCTGCTGCTGCTGCTGCTGGTTAAGGTTCCGGGCGGTGGACTCCTCGGCCGCACGCAGCAGGAAGGTGTAGTTCCTGACCACCTCTTCCACCTTGGCCAGCAGCTCCTGGCGCTGGGCCTCGGAGCGCACGATGAACACCAGCCGCACGAAGGTCTCAATGAGGCTGCTCAGCACCTGGAAGCTGCCCGTGATGGCCGCCAGCATGTGAGTGGGGCTCTTGTCCACATTGGCCACGCGGCGACAGGAGGCCCGGAGCTCCTTGAACTTGAGAGCCAGCTCGAGCTTGTACTCGGAGATCTGGGAGACATAGGGCTTCGGGGCCCGGGCCTCCGGGCTGGCCACGCACTGCCGCAGGACCGTCAGCAGCTCGTTGGTGTCCAGCCGGGCAGCCAGGAAGCCATCAGGCAGGCCGTAGGCATGGGCCCGCAGGGCGTTGATCCTGGCCAGGCTCCCCTCGAAGGTGGACACCCGCAGGTCGATCTCCTGGGTGCGGGAGGCCTCAGGGCTGCTGCTGCTGCAGGTGGCGGCATCCAGCACCTGCAGGGTCCTGCTCACCACGGGCACCACCTGCTCGTCCAGCTTCATGCCGGGCAGGATCTTCATGGGGATGGAGTAGGAGAGCTCATCCTTGCCGTCGCTGGCGTCGTCTGCCATGTCGCACTTGCGGTAGTAGAAGCAGTAGCGGATGGAGCAGCACTTGCCGCTCTCACTGTCCTCGTCCAGCTCGGCGGGCTTCCGGTACACCTCTTCTGGCAGTGAGAACACGGCCATCTGTCTGGGGCCTTTGGTCTCAGGGGCGACGTGGACATAGGAGGGGTCTCCCAGAGTGGGTGACTCGAGCGACTTGCTTTTGGGAACCACGCCCAGGGGGAGGCCTGCCTCTACCTCCTTGGCCTCCCTGGGCAGCATGCCCAGGGGTGGGTGCGGATAGACGTCCGAGGTCAGCGAGGCCCTGTCGCCCTGGTCCAGCTCACTGATGCTGTAGCGCCGCATCAGCTTCCTGTAGTTGGGAGCTCCCAGACATTCGCCCCCTGAGGCACACGTGGTCAGGCACGAGATGCCGCTCTCAGGGTCTGATCGGCACTCTCGGGATTCCAGGCTGGTGGAGCGGATGCGCCGGACACCGGTGGGGCTGCCGAGGCTCAAGCCTGGGCCGGCCTCTGGCTGCCTCTGGGTAGGGGGGACCCTGTCCCTCTCCCTCCCTCGGAGACTGGGCACCGGCGTCTGGGGGGCCTGAGGCCGGCCCCCCCGGCACATGCGCTTGCAGTCGCAGCTGCGCCTCTGCTCACGGGACATGCCAGGCCCTTGCTGCACGGGACTGCTGCGGACCTGGCAGCTGCAGCGGCCTGGCGCCGGGGGTTGCAGGTACTCGGCGCCCGGTAGCTCCCCCTGGCTTGGTGGCTTGAGAAGTTCCTCGAGGAACTCCAGCTCGTACTGCTTCACCTTCTGCAGCTGGGCCTGACGCTCATCAGTCTCCTTCTTCTGGCGGGTCGGGAAGGTGGCAGAGAATAAGTTGCGGAGCCGGAAAGGACCCCGGGATGATTTGGGCTTGGTGGGGCCTTCGGAGGCCGAGTGGGCTCCGTCCAGGATTGTTTCGATCTTCCTAGAGGGCATGGTGCTCACCTGCCGGCTGGTGGCCTGAGGCCTCAGTGGGCTGTGGCCTCGCGCCTGGCAGCTGGGGCTCTGGCCTCGAGAATGGCTGCTGGGGCTGTGGCCTCGCGCCTGGCAGCTGGGGCTCTGCAGAACCATGGGGTAGCCGGCTCGGGGGACCAGGCTGGTCTCCTCAAGCTTGCTGCTCTGGAGGGTGCTCTCCAGCGGCCCCTTCTCCCCCTGGCCGGACACGGTGCCCTGCTTGTACAAGGACGGCTTAGAGCCCTCGGGCCCGCCCTTGCCTGCTGCCTCCCCGGTACCTTGCTTGCCCACCGACTCTCGACTCGCTCGAGACAGATAGCTTTTGGGAGGGAAGCTTTGAACAGGCAGCCTGTCCTCTTGCGGGGCGAGGTGCAGGCCATCAGCTCGGCTGCCTGTGGGTGCTCTGGAGCCGGAAGAGACCTCCGGGCTCAGCTGCTGCTGGGAATTCCGGGAGGTGTCCGGGGCACCGGGGCTCATTTTGAACTTCAGATTCTTATTGGCACTGCCGCTCATCATGCTCACTTCTGGCCTCCCCATGCTGGCCTCCAGCCTTCTCTCCGCACCGCTCGGGGCATTCCCCAAGGCCCTGCCAGGGGCGGGTAGACCCTTAGTGTGAACCACTTGCTGTAGGGCGGCCGAGATGATGGCTGGGGTCACGCTGCCCTTGGGGTCCAGGATAAGCTTGGGGCTCAACCTGACCTCCTTGGGCAGGCTCTCCCTTAGCTCAGAGACCTGCTCTTCACTGAGGGACGGTGTGGCGGCCCTCAGTGACATCTCTAGGCCTGCCCTAGTGTGACCAGGGCCTTTGTCCTCAGGAACTGGGGACAGCAGGCTCAGATTCTTCTGCTCGCTCAGCTGCGGGGACAGCGCGGGGTGCACGGCCAGGGCGTAGGTTCGCTCGCGCTGGGGCTGGACCTCCGACGGGGGCAGCTTCCTCCGAGCGCCAGGGGGGCCAGGACTCTGGCCTGTGACAGCTGGCTGGAGGGACGGGTTGGGATCCGGGCGCCCGAGAGAGTAAGGGGCCGTGAGAACAGCCTGGGCTGCGCAGCTCTGGATCCGGAAGGGCAGGTCCTTGCGGGCCAGGAGACTGTCCTTGTTGAGGTGCTGGGCCAGGAAGTAGGTAGTATTCTGGTGCTGCTTCATGGCTGACATCATCTCTGACATGTCTGTGAGCTCTGAAGAGTTGGTCTCATGGCCCGAGTCCAGAGACGATTCGGGGGTGATTGTGGCCAGCACAATCAGACCTGGAGGAAGATCGACAGGGTTTGCAGCACTCACTCAGGTCCAGACCTTGACAACCACATGGAGAGTGTCTATGGAGATCAAGGTTACTCAGCGGTATTATGAACAAGTCAGGCCTGGGGGAGGGGTTCGGGAGTGGGGGAGGGGGGAGAGGGGAGACGGGAGGGGTGGGGACAGAGAGGCAAGCTGAGGGAGGGGGTATAAAGGGCTGGAATCCAAAAAAAAAAAAAAAAAAAAAAAAGCACTGAAAAAGAAACCAAAGAGGCAGAGAGAAGATCTGGGCAGTTGGATGGCGAATTAACATGCAAATCACATGCAAAACAACATGCTCATCATCACTATTTTTAGATTCGACAGCTAGGAAATTTCTGTTTCATTGTCCTGAAGAGAGCTGGCAAAGAGAGCACTCCATCTCTCTGCGGCCCTCCTCATCTGGCCAGGCTCGCCTACAGTCCCTGCAGCTGAGGCCATTTAGCTGAACTTGGCCTCTCGCTGGCGACCACATGGGCCTCTAGCCTGGGAGCAGCTGGTGTTTGGAGCTCCAGACTCTGAGCAAAGAGAAACGCCAGGCCTGGGGGCCGAACACATGGGGGCTGCCCGACACCAAGGATGCTCTCACATACAGAAAAGGCAGGGCTTCGTACTCTCTCCCTGGTCAGCCAGGCTCCCTCGGACCCCAGTCTCTTGCCCGTCTCTGTCCACACTCCCCCTGGCCTCATCTGCTTTCTCATATGCCTTCTTCCTCCCTATTCCTTTTCTGTCGCTGCAGCACTGACCTCTTCGCTTGAAGGCGGATGTGTATGGAAGGATGTATGTGTGATCGTGGGGGCGTGTGTCCTTGTCCACAAGATAGACGTATGTGGGTCTATTACAGGGAACAATATGCATGTTGTGTGGTGTGCCCACTGACCAATAAATAATAGCTACCACTTACTGAGTCCCTGTATGTTCTAGGCAGTGTCTGTGTGCTTGGCACGAATGATCTCATTTAATCCTCAGAAAACCCCTCTGTGATAGGACTGTCGTTCTCAAATCCATTTCAGATGACACAAATGAGGCTCAGAAAGGGTTGGGTGCCCTGCCAAAGCAAAGGTGACACTGAAAGTGATGAAGAAGCCAGGAGGTGAGTGCGTATGACCGAGAGCCAACGCTCTTAGGTGGGATAAAGGCCTCAGCCGGGCAGTGATGGTCCCTGGCTCCCCTGCTCCCAGGTCCCTAGGTGGTTAATTGGCCGTTTTGTTTTTCTTCCAGTTATATGCATGCTGGATGCTCTTTGCCTGTCTTCTATATCTCTGACAATTTGGCTTTGAGTCTCCATCCTGGCCTGGCTCCGTAGCTGTCACAGCCCCAAATCCCCGGGATCCATCTGCAAGACTTTTCCAAAGGGATGGAATGGTGAGAGGCAGAGCTCTAGCGGGGGCTGTGAGGCAGATCGCTGCCCCTCTGCTCCCCTTCCCGACCCTATCTGAACTGCCTCTGGCCCGTCTACTGCCCTGACACACCACGGTGACTTTGACCTCTGCTTGGGAAGAAGAAATGACACCTGCTGGCCCTGCTTGGCCAGGAGAAGGAAGGGGAGGCAAGAGGGAGGAGGAACGGGCTGTTACCTGCAGTCTGTGGGGGTGGGGGGTGTGGTCCATCCTCTGAGGCTGCCAGGGCTTCCAGAGCCTGCAGAGTGGACACCAGGGCATCATCTAGCTCCTGGGCATGATCTCGGACTGTCCGGGTCTGCACGCTGTCAATCAGTGTCACTGGAATCTCATCATACAGGAGCCCACGTAGGTGGCGTCCTTGTTCCTGGCTCTGGACGGCCCGGCGCTTGGGGTCGTCCTCATCAGAGCTGTTGTCTCGGAAACCAGGAGGTGGCGCAGCAATGGCAGGCAGCAGCGAAGTGCTCTCATCTTCCTCTTCTTCCTCTTCCTCACTCCCAGGGGGCGGGAGGGACATCAGGTCTACCATGTTGTCACGAGAGGAGCCGGGCCTCCCGCCTTTGCGAGGGCCCAGCTGCTCCTGGAGTTTGGCTTTGCAAGAGTCACAGTAGAAATTCAGGGCTTCGGCCCCAAGGGAATTGTCCAAAGTGTAGGACCGGGCCCTGCTGGCACAAGGCTCGTGGTCTAGGCTAGCTGCATCAAAGTCGTCGGGGATCACATCGTAACCCTGGCCAGAGCTTTTGGACGTGGGATCCGACTTGGTCCGGGGCCTGGTCTCCTCAAAGAAGATTAAGTTCTCGTTGACATCAGTCCGGCTTTCTGGCTCCTTCCTTTGTTCCCGCATGTGGAGGTAGCAAAAGCTGACAAGCTCAGAGTCGGCAGGTGGGGGTGTGCAGCGGCTCGACTTCCTGGGGCTGGTGCCCACGCTGCCCACATAACTACTCTCCTTTTTCCCCAGGTGGCCCCCAGTGACAGGGCGGTGGGCGCTGTGCATGTAATCTAAACCCAGAAAGAGAATCAACAGATGAGCCCTGGTGCTCAGCTCCCTTAGCGTCTCGGGCCTGGGTCTCTGGCACCCGGCTGCATGGCGGGTACCAAGAGGGAGCACTATCTGGCTGCTCGAGATGAGGGGAAGGGGCAGCTATGGTGCTGTCGACCCTGAAAGTAGAGTGAGCAGAACCGAATGGCCTGGGCTGCCAAGAGCCCCATCACCTGTGAAATGGGGCAAGGCTTGGGGTGAGGTGGGGTGAGGGTGAACACCTGGGTATCTGGGCACAGCTGGACTCTTACGTGGGTATGTCAGATCTGAGAGTCAGTTGTAAGCATACTTAAAGACGTGAGGTTTGTTTTATGTCCCCCTTGGCACTGTCCCTGTCCCAAACCCTACTCTCTTCAGAGCCTCTCCAAGCCCTGGTACTCTGTTGCTCTTGTGTTTTTTGGTTTCGGTGTTTAGCCATGCCTACGGCAGGCACTCAGAAGTTCCCGGGCAAGGGATCGAACTTGCACCACCGCAGTGACCTGAGCTACAGCAGTGACAACACTGGATCCTTAACCCGCTGAGCCACCGGGGAGCTTCGCTCTTGTGTTATTTAGGTTGGATCTCTTCTAGCAGAAGGAAATGAATCTGACAAGTTCATAGTGCTTTAGCGGGAAAGTGTGAAACAGGCTAGGATTGTCCCAAGAGTGAGCACTTCAAAGAGGACTGTCGAGGGAAGGACCCTAAAAGAATAGAGGGAAGGACCCTAAAAGAATAGAGCTATCCTAGTAGATTTCGGAGCATCCGGATGTGGAAAGCAGAGGAAAGATATGCTGCACATGTGGGGAGGAGGGTGGGGGGAGCACTTTTGCAATTCCTCAAACCATATCATTTCTCTGTATTCATATGGGGGCCAGCCTGCCTGCTCTATATACATGTGGCAAAATGTTCTAGCCAATGGCTTTTTTTTTTTTTTTTTTTTTTTGTCTTTTCGCCATTTCTTGGGCCACTCCTGCGGCATATGGAGGTTCCCAGGCTAGGGGTCGAATCAGAGCTGTAGCCACTGGCCTACGCCAGAGCCACAGCAACTGGGGATCTGAGCCGCATCTGCAACCTACACCACAGCTCACAGCAATGCCGGATCCCTAACCCACTGAGCAAGGCCAGGGACTGAACCCGAAACCTCATGGTTCTTAGTTGGATTTGTTAATCACTGCGCCACGACGGGAACTCCCCAACGGCTTTTAATGATAGTGGGTGTATCTGAAAATGATCCAGAGCTGATGCCTTCTTTCTTTACGGCTTCTCTCTTTTAGTTTCTTTTGGGGGCCCCTCGCCCTGTGATCTATGGGAATATGCTCAGACAATGCCAACTCGCTTTGCTAACAGCAGATGGACAGATGGCAAGCAAGCGCTGACTTAGGCGGAGGTTATCACACATGATCCCACTGAATCCTCACAACAACCCACTGTCCCCATTTGATAGAGACAGAAACTGATCCCTTCAGTTATGTGACATGCCCAAGGTCACATGAGTTATAAACGGCAGTCTGGATTTGAGCCCAGGTTTGACGAACCACAAAGCCCATGTTTTTAACCATTACCCCATAGTTCATCATGGCGGTCAAGATGCTGGGAAAAAAACCCTTCCCAATGCCTTTCAAATTCCAGTGTGACAGGGTCCATGTGTCAGTATTGCTTGTCATGAGAGCTTACAACCATCACAAGAGCACGGTACTGTCACTTCACAATGGAACCCCCAAAATACAGGAAGCAAAAACTGAACTGAAAGGAGAAATACACAATTCAATTGCAAGAGTTGGAGACTTCAATACCCTACTTTCCAAAGTGGATAGTTGATCACAAGGCAGAAGATCAGCCAGGAAATAGAGGACCTGAACCACTCTCTAAAGCAACCAGACCTAATGGAAATTTATAGAACATGTCACCTAACAGTAGCAGAATATACATTCTTCTTAAGCGCACCTGGAACATTCTGCAGGGCAGACCAGATGTTAGGTCACAAAATAAACCTCAATAAATTTAACAGGAATGAAATAATATGTGTTTTTTGAGCACAACAGAATTAAGTTAAAAATGAATAAAGGAAGGAAATTTGGGAAATCCATATATATATGTGGAAATTAAAGAAAACATTCCTAAGTGACCGATGGAAGAAATCACAAAGGAAATTTGAAAATACATTGACACGAATGACAATGAAGATAAAATACACCAAAACTTATGAGATCTAGCTAATGTAGGGTTTGGAGGGAAAGTATAAACACCTACACTTAAAAAGAAGACTTCATATCAATAACCTGACCTTCTACCTTACAAAACTTGAAAAAGACGAGCAAACTAAACCCAAAACAAGCAGAATGAAAGAAATAGTAATGTAGAGAGGATAGAAAAATAGACAAAAATCAATGAAACTCAAAGTTGGTTCTTTGAAAAGATCAATAATACTAACAAACCTTTAGCTGCAGGGACCAAGCAAAAAAGAGAGAAGATTCAAGTTGCTAAAATCAGGAATGAAAGAAAGGACATTACTACTGACTCTACAGGCATGGAATCAATTATAAGGGGAATTTTCTTTTGTAAGGGGAATACGTGCAATAAGCTTATGCCAACAACTTAGATAACCTAAGATAAAATGGATGGAGTCCTGGAAATACACAAAGCTGACTCAAGAAGAGGGAAAAGTTGGGATTTCCTGTCGTGGCTCAGCGGTAATGAACCTGACTGGTATCCGTGAGGATGCAGGTTTGATCCCTCGCCTCGCTCAGTGGCTTAAGGATCCAGCGTTGCCGTGAGCGGTGGTGGTGTGGGATGCAGGTGTGGCTCAGATCCCACGTTGCTGTGGCTGTGGTGTAGGCTGACGGCTACAGCTCCGATTGGATCCCTAGCCTGGGAACATCCATAGGCTGTGGGCACGGCCCTAAAAAGACAAAAAATAAATAAATAAATAAAAAGCTAGAAAATCTGAATAGGCCAATAATAGGAAGATAACTTGATTTAGTAATTAACTCTCCCCAAACCAATTTATCGATCAATCAAGTCAGTCGGTCAGCCCAGTCCAAATAGCTTCACTGATGAATTTTGTCAAATGCTCCAAGAGGCATTTATACTAATTCTTCACAAACCCTTCCAAGAAATAGAAAAGGGCTCTTTCTCAACTCATTTTATGATGTCACTATTACCTTGATACCAAAATCATACAAAAACATCACAAGAAAAATCAGACCAATATTTCTTAGGACTATAGGTATAAAATATAATATAACCCTTGCAACAATGCTAGCGATCTGAATCCAGCAGCATATACCAAGACTCATACGCCATGACCAAGTCGAGTTATCACAGGAATGCAAGGTTGATTTAACATCCAAAAATCAATTAATGTAATATATTGTGTTAATAGAATAAAGGACAAAAACTCCATGATCATCTCAATAGAGAAAAATCATTTGACAAAGTCCATCACCTTTTCATGAGAAAACTCAACAAGCTAGGAAAAAAGGAAACTTCCTCAACACGATAAAAGGTTTTCTATGAAAAAGCAAAGCTAACATCATACTCGATGGTGAAAGACTGAAAGCTTTTCCCCTGAAATCAGGAAAAAGGCCAAGATTGCCATTTTCCCTGCTTCCATTCAACACCATACTTGGATTTCTAGCCAGGACAATTAGACTGTAAAATCAAATACAGGCATCCAGCTTGGGAAGGAAGAAGTAAAACCAAATTAGTAGATGACATGATCCTGTATACAGAAAACCCCAAGGAATCCTCTAATAAGCCATTAGAACTAATAAACAAGCTCAGCAAGGTTGTGGGACAAAGGCGTAATGTACAAAAATCAATTGTATTTTTATGCACTAGCAACAAACAATAGGATAATAAAGTTAGGAACCAGTTCTATTTACAATAGCATTAAAAGACCAAACCACTTAGGTATACATTCAATAAAAGAAGTGCAAGATGTATATACTGGAAACTACCAAACATCTGTGAAACGGAAATAGTTTTAAACACATGGAAAGACACTATGTGTTCATGGACTGGAAGATTTAATATTGCTAAGATGGCAATACTTCCCAGGTTGATCTATATTCAACACAGTGCCTCTTGGAATCCCAGCTGACTTTGTAAACACTGACAAGCTAATTCAAAAATTCACATGGAATCACCAGAGACCCGGAACAACCAAAACAATCTGAAAAAGAACAAAGTAGGAGGAATCATGCTTCCTGATTTCAAAACTTACTACGAAGCAATGATAATCAAAACTGTGCCACTGGCATAAGGCTTAGACACATAGGTCATGTGGAATAGAAGTCAGAGTCCAGAAAGAAACTGCCTTTTATGGTAAAATAGCCCAATTTTTTCTTTTTCTTTTTCTTTCTTTTTTTTTTTTTTTTCTTTTTAGGGCCGCACCTGCAGCATGTGGACGTTCCCAGGCTAGGGATCTAATCTGAGTTACAGCTGCCAGCCTACACCACAGCCACAGCAATGCTGGATCCTTAACCTACTAAGCGAGGCCAGGGATCAAACCCGAAACCCCATGGTTCCTGGTCAGATTTGTTTCTGCTGAGCCACGATGGGACTTTCTTTCTCTTTCTTTTCTTTTCTTTCTTTTGTCTTTTTTAGGGCCACACCTGTGGCATATGGAGATTCCCAGGCCAGGGGTCAAATCAGAGCTAGAGCTGCCGGCCTACGCCACAGCCACAACAGCACCAAATCTAAGCCATGCGTGCAACCTATACCGCAGTTCGTGGCAATGCTGGATCCTTAACCCACAGAGTGGGGCCAAGGATTGAACCTGTGTCCTCATGGATACTAATTGGGTTCTCTACTGCTGAGCCACAATGGCAACTTCCTAAAACAGCCTATTGTAAAAATGAGCAAAGCACCATGTGAGGACAGAAAGAGAAAATGGCCATCTCTGAAGCAAAGTCCTCACCAGACACCTTAACCTGCCAGTCCCTTGAGGCTGGATTTCTGGCCTCTAGGACTGTAATAAATTTTCATTGTTTGTAAGCCAAAAACAAACAAACAAACAAACAAACAAACAAACAACAAAACACAAGTAAAAACAAGCAAAGGATTTGAATAGATATTTCACCACAAAAAGATATACAAATGGCCAATAAGCTCAGGAAGTAGGTACGCTTATTATCTTCAGGGTGCAGAAGAGGAAAGTGAGATTCAGTTTACCGAACTTCTCATGATCCCACGGTAGGATATGGGAGAGCGGAGACTAGAACTCAAGTCTCTCTGACTTCAGATCCCAGGCCCTTGCTGCCCACCATGGACCTTGCTGCCCCCCTAAATACACAGTCAATGTAACTATATCGAGTGGGTTCAATTCAGACTTTAGTGGCTGGACCTAGGGAACGCTGGGTCGGCTGGGGCAGGAGTATGTAGTGACCTCTGTGCCTTAGGTAAGAAGTGCTCTAAGGGAGCACTGAGCCAGGAGCACAGCTATCAGATCAGGAGGTCTCTACCCACAGGCAGTGTCCACACGTCCCGACCACGCACCAGGTGTGAACTCCCTGTGACACAGCTGAACGATCAGCATAGCCAGCCTGCCAATAAACTGCCATCAGAGGTGGCTCCCAGGGGCACGTCCAATAAGCAGGTGGTGACTTCTCTCCGACAAGGTCTGCACATCCAAAGGTGGCCCCTCTCCCTGCAAGGCGGACACCTCTCCCAACACCAGGCTGTCGAGCCTGGGTGATGCACAGCCCACCGCCTGGTACTGTGAATTACAGATCTGAGGGGCAGCATGGGGTTGCGAGGAGAAGAAAATGAGCCTGGAAAAGCTGAAATCTCCTCCAGACAGAAGGTTAAAAATGCCAGTGAAGCCAGATGTGGTAGGCGGATGGCTGGGACAGCACGCCTCCCAGATTTCAAGTCTGCTGTAAATTGCTCATCAGCTTTCCCCAAGAGGGGTGCCCTAGTCTATCCCTCTGTCCTCGGCCACTCAGAAGACTGACTTAAAAGAAATGCTTGCAAAGAAACAGGATGGTGATCCATCTGGAGTTTTGCTAAAATATATATGATACATGCATGCATATACACTCTCACGAGAACACACACACACACACAGAGTCAGTGTGATGTAGACTCAAGCAGCTTTCTACTACTTGATCTTGCTGCATTCTACACTTTGATGGTCATTACAGTTATAATAATGACCTAAAGGCCTTGGAATAACTGTATGTTCTTTTTGAATTATCCAAAAAAAAAAAAAAGAGTCTGCTATATTCAGTCTAGCTTTAGCCCTCTGTGCATGTGGCTGAGTTTTAACTTCATGATCATTGGTACGCCATGCATGGGCTATGTAGTAGCCATTAATCAAAATATTCAATTCCCTAGACTGAACCATTTTCTAACCATGGGAGAAATGCAGAGGGAGCTCCTCCAACCGTGGTCTCAGTCGGGGGCCCCCAAAGCCTTGTTTTCCTGGATTCCCCCAGGATCCAAGGGAACTCAAGGCTGGAGAGAGATGGCAGCTGCGTCTGGATTTCCCACCAGCCCAGAACAGGTGGCAAACTGGCACTTGTCTGAGCTTTTCTCTAAGCTGTGTTCTCACACCTGGGTGTTGTTCTGTCGTGGCAGCTGAATTTCCCCTAAATAAGTGCATTGGCACTTAACCGCGTTGACATTATCCCTTTAATCGTTTGTCTATATCCGCCCCCGCCCCCCCCCCCCCGCCCAGATTGTAAGCTCTGGCAAGGACCACATGTGTTACTCATGGTTCTAGCTGCAGCGCCTGGTACATAATGAACGCTGGAGACAGTGTTGTTGAGTGAATAATGAAACACCTACTATGGGGAAACCGCTGATAAAGCTCCAGAGATAATCTCTTCCCTCCCACATCCCCACTTTCCTTTTTTTCTCAGTCTTGGAGGACAAGGGATGCTTTCTCTTTCCCAGTTGTCGGGTTTAACAGCATCCTTTTGGCCCGGCCGCCTGACGATTGAGTTGGCCTAGCTGGCAGCGGGGAGCAGTCAAGGGATGAGAATAGAGAGGCGGCCAGAGAGTTCCCGAGTGGGCTGAAGCCTGGGCCCCCAAGGGGAAAGCCCGGCTGAGGTTGGCAGGATTCCTGTTCCCTAGAGGCCTTTGTTAAACAGCAGCTGGCCCTGGAGCTTCTGTTCTGAAATGAAAGTGTGGGACGATGGAGGAAGCCCACTCAACTTTGTACCAGGGACCCATGGCCCCTCACTGTTACCTGGGCAGAGGTCTCCTCAGTGGTGCCCCTTGCTGTGTCCCCCCCTTGCCTGTTCCTGAGGCCATGGGATAAGACGGGCACACTAGCTCCTGACAGGCTGAACCGAAAGGCCCACCCTACCCCACAGGCCAAGAGCATTGGGTGGCTACTGTTGAACGCAGCATCTAATAGTCCCCAAAGGCCACACAACTGGGCCTGGCGGGGACTCAAGGCCTTGGGGAGGTGAGGCACTTGAAATGGCAGGGACAGCACCGTGGTCCCTCTGGCTCCTGCGTGGACAGAGGGGCCCTGTGCTAGAGCCCCTGTCCCTCTGCAGGCCCAAGGGGTCTCTCGGGAATCAGGGAGGGGCCCTGCATTTCTAGAAGCCTCATTCCCAGGCTGCAACACCTCGAGGAGAATCCAACGAAATCCATTTGCCTTCAGAACAGCAAAAGGGATGCCATGTGTGTGATGTGTTCAGTGGGACTGCACGGACCCCGGAAGCCCATGTCCCTCATTTGGTGCCACTCTCTCCGCAGCAAGGGGAATGCTTGCTAGGGTGCTGAGGAGATGACAGAAAACCTTCAGCAGGCAGGGTGGGACTTGAGAGCTGCCCCTTGGGCCTTCTAAGTGGACTTCCCCTGGCAAGCAACCCTCACTCTCACAGCCTGTTCTCAACTGGGCTCCAGGCTCTGCCTTCTGGTCCCCGTTTTCCCTTCCTCCCTCTCTATCCTGCTCAGTAAGAGGTATCACTGCGGGTGATGACAGAGGAGGACCACCGATGACAGTGACAAGGTTTACACTGGCTTTGATATCCTGTGGCCATCAGAGGTTTGATAGCACATGTGGCTGCTCACTTGGGAGTATTCACCTGGAGCCCCGCAGCCACTCAGCCCCTGGGCTCCTTCTGTTCTAAGTCAGTTCCTCTGCTTCTCTGCGTGGAGCCTCCTTCAGATGCCTTGAGGCCACCTGTCCTTGCTCACATCTGGGTTTTTTTTTTTTTTTTTTTTGCTTTATTTTTTTAGGGCCACACTCGTGGCATACGGAGGTTCCCAGGCTAGGGGTCTAATTGGAGCTGTAGCCGCCGGCCTACCCCACAGCCACAGCCACGCCAGATCCGAGCCACGTCTGCGACCTACACCATAGCTCGAGGCAACGCCAGATCCCTAACCCACTGAGCGAGGCCAGGGATCAAACCTGCATCCTCATGGATACTGGTGGGATTCATTTCCGCTGCCCCACAGTGGGAACTCCCAGATCTGGGTTTGCTGGATTACCTCCTAATGCCTATGGGCCAATGTTATGAGATGGAAATATGGGCTTGTCACAATGGTCGTAATGAAGAGAGGATGAGATGAGGCGGGGTGTGGGTACACAGCCCACAGGGTGCTGGGGCATCGGTCAGGAGTGTGTTTCTCCTCCCAAACTCCTCGCCCTAGATCGCATGTGACCCACACTGCAAACCAAGACAGCTTTGGAGGGAGAAGAGAATCAAGCGGCAAGGCAAGCAAGCAGGTGGAGTCTTCAGCATGTGAGGATGGTGACTAGCAGGTGGTGGGTCTCAGCTTCTGCCCATGACCTTGGGGTGCGAGGGCGGGGAAGGGCTGGGTCTAATACGTGACACGTCTGTTCTTTGGGTGCCCTCCTCTTACTTTGGTTCGGGAGGGGCAGTATGTGGACTGGGCTGATCTGTCCTGAGGCCCCTGTTTGCGCCATCCCCAGGACAGCTGAGGGGTGGCTGCAGTGACCCAGTTTGTCCTCCGTGATCGTCCCCTCCTATCTCCAAGCCTCCTGCTGGACTGCACTCTGGGCCTGTACAGCCTCTCCTACCCCTCCACGGCCTCTCACTCCAGGCAGCTTTGTCAGTGCCCACTCCAATGAACAGGAGAAAGGTTGCAGCTTCGTTTCCAAGCTCCACTTTTAACTGAGCCAGCCCACCCAAGCATCTCTCCTAGATCACTCTACCTCTAAAGCTCTGCCTTAGATCCACTGTGATTCTGGAATTGGTTCTATGTATTCCTTGTTTGCTATTATGTTCTTTTTTTCTGGTCATGCCCACCGCATGCAGAAGTTTCCAGGCCAGAGATCAAACCCGCGGCACAGCAGTGACCTGAGCCCCAGCAGTGACAGCACTGGATCCTTAACCCGCCAGGCCACCAGGGAACTATGCTTTTTTGCTATTTTTAAGCTTACATTCATTCACTGACTGACACAATGTATTGTCACAGGCATCCTTTGTGGGACAGGCCCATCTGAAGGCCGGCTGTCTTTTCCACTGGCTTGTACCAGGTAGGACCCTGTGGTACAACGTCAGCTCCCGGTAAACCAGGCACTGGCAAAATGGGGTCAGCATTCCTCCCTCCATGTCTCCAGGGTCCAAAGGGCCTCTGATATAGCAAAAACCGAGGCTCAGCCCTACCTGCCTTGATCATTGGAGGTGGAAGAGGCTGGCTGGTGGGCCTGGAGAACACCATCTTCCTGGAATCCAGCAGGAGGCGGCAGTACCCCGAAATCAGGCAGGCAAAGTTGGTGGCTTCAGGCCACTCCATCAACAGCACCAGAGGCTGGGGGAGAGATGGGAGGAAACGTGAGGACACAGGAAGGAGGTGGGCAGGTGCATGCCTGGAAGAACAGCAGCGACAAGGCGACTTGAATCGTTATGAGGACCATACTTTCTGAACCCCAATTAAGACACATGACCTGACAAATAATTTCTTCTGATTTGAGAGTTTCTTTCTTTCTTTCTTTTCTTTCCTTCCTTCCTCTCTTTCTCTTTTCTCTCTCTCTCTCTTTCTTTCTTCTCTTTTGTCCTTTTAGGGCCGCACCCACGGCATATGGAGGTTACCAGGCTAGGGGGCCAATCGGAGCTACAGCTGCTGGCCTATGCCACAGCCACAGTAATGCTGGATCCGAGCCATGTCTGTGACCTACACCACAACTCACGACAATGCCAGATCCTTAACCCACTGAACAAGGCCAGGGATTGAACCTGCAACCTCACGGTTCCTAGTCGGATTTGTTTCCGCTGTACCACAATGGGAACTCCGAGAATTTATTTCTAGTAAGCGCTTACCCAGGTATCAAAATGAACCAACCTTTCATTACACATCTAATGAACCACTTTTACTGAAGACTAAAATTATGTAACATCACATGACTGCTGTGTGGCTGTGTTTGGGTTTGCCAGGACTCAGCAGACATGTGGGCCAGCTGGGAGAGCAGGGCTGAACCTGGGAGTCTAGGCTACTTCCTCAAGCGCACAAACTATCTCTTGCTCATCTCTCTAACCCCCTATGATACCCGGAACAGCTCCCCGGACATGGACACTCCATGCACTCCAATCCTTACTGACTTCTGGGCCACGAAGTCTTTCTCGTCTGCAGCCCTGCTCAGACTTTCATGCTCTCCCCTCCTTTTCCATTTCCCAAAGTTTCCTCACAGTGTTAACTGGTACTCCTTAAAAGAGTTGTTGGAGTTCCCGTCGTGGCTCAGCGGTTAACGAACCGGAGTAATATCCATGAGGTTGCAGGTCTGATCCCTGGCCTCGCTCTGTGGGTTAAGGATCCGGCGTTGCCGTGAGCTGTGGTGTAGGTTGCAGACGCAGCCCAGATCCTACATTGCTGTGGCTGTGGCTGTGGCTGGCACCTGCAGCTCTGATTCGACCCCTAGCCTGGGAACTTCCATATGCCAAGGGTGTGGCCTTAAAAAGCAAACCAAAAAAAAAAAAGAGTTGCTGTTCAAATATGTGTGTGAAACAGTGAGTTAAACAAAGCTATGAAGATAGTTGTACTTCCGGGAATTCTTAGATCCTTTACTACCTTAATGTGCACTGTGAAACGTTGAGAGTGAGGCTTTAGTATTCCAACTTTTCCCAATTATTTGATTGAAAAAAATCTATTTTCATAGATCATCTTGTGGTAGTAGGCTTGTTTTGTTTTATTTATTTATTTTTGTCTATTTAGGGCTGCACCCGCGCCACGAAGGGAACTTCACTCATTTCTTCTTTTTTTAAAAAATTTTTTTTAGGGCCACACCCACGGCATATGGAGTTTCCCAGGCTAGGGGTCTAATCAGAGCTGTAGCCTCCAGCCTACGCCAGAGCCACAGCAACGCAGGATCCGAGCTGTGTCTGCGACCTACACCACAACTCACGGCAACGCCGGTTCCTTAACCCACTGATCGAGGCCAGGGATCCAACCCACCAGCTCATGGTTCCTCGTAGGATTCATTTCTGCTGCACCAAGACGGGAACTCCTGTTTTAATTTGTTTAGTTCACTTTGGGAATTACTAGCATACTCTGTTGGACTTCTGATCCTGACCCTAAATCAGTCAAATCATCTGGGGGTTAGCTAGTTGATTGCTTCAGCGACCTGGCAAAGATGTGCTCAAAAAATGATATGCCAGAAAAAGGAGCACCTTTTCAAGAAACCTTGCCAATATCTCTGTTGTAATTTTAAAAATGTGGCTCGAGGAGTTTCCTTGTAGTACAGTGGGATAAGGATCCAGTGTTGTCACTGCTGTGGTTCTAGTTACAGCTGTGGCACGGGTTCCATCCCTGGCCTGGAAACTTCCACATGCCATGCGCACATCCAAAAAACAAACAAGCAAACCAAAAAGTGTGGCTTGAAAATAAATTTGGGTCAGACTGAAGTCAGCCACAGGAGTATTTCCCCTGCCATAGGACAGTGACCTCCAAATAAAGACTGCTGAAGATGGCTGAAGAGGGAGCCATGGAACCATGGTCATCTTATCTTTTGAGGGTTCCCAAACAAGGCATTAAGAGCTGAAAGAATTAAGAGGAAATGAGTCAGAGTTCCCGTCATGGTGCAGAGGAAACGAATCCAACTAGGAACCATGAGGTTGCAGGTTCGATCCCTGGCCTCGCTTAGTGGGTTAAGGATCCATCACTGCCATGAGCTATGGTGTAGGTCTCAGACACGGCTCGGATCCTGAGTTGCTGTGGCTGTGGTGTAAGCTGGCGGCTACAGCTCCGATTCGACCCCTAGCCTGCAAACTTCCATATGCTGCAGGTGCAGCAAACTTTTTCTCTAAAGGACTACATCGGCAATATTTTAGGCCTTGTGGGCCATATAGGTTGTGTTGCAACAACTCTGCTGTTGTGTGAAAACTGCCATAGATAATCTGTAAGCTAAAGAAATGGGTGTGATAGGAGTTCCTGTCATGGTGCAACGGAAACAAATCCGACTAGAAACCATGAGGTTTCAAGTTCGGTCCCTGGCCTTGCTCAGTGGGTTAAGGATCCAGTATTGCCGTGAGGTGTGGTGTAGGTTTCAGACATGGCTCAGATCTGGCATTTCTGTGAGCTGTGGTGTAGGCCACAGATGTGGCTCGGATCCCGTGTTGCTGTGGCCATGGTGTAGGCCAGCAGGTGTAGCTCTGATTAGACCCCTGGCCTGGGAACCTCCATATGCTGCAGATGTGGCCCTAAAAACCAAAAAAAAAAAAAAAAAAAAAGAGAGAGAGAGAGAGAGAAAAGGGTGTTATATGATAGTGTTCTTTTTAAATTTTTTTGGTGGACCCCCTGTGTGAGGAAGTTCCCAGGCTAGGGGTGGAACCCACACCCCAGCCATAACCAGAGTCATAGCAGTGACAACGTTTGATCCTTAACCCACTGAGCCACTGGGGAACTCCTACTGATGGTATTCTAAGAAAACTGTTTCTAGAAGCAAGCATTGGTAGGTCAAGTTTGGTTTGTGGGTCATAGTTTGTCCTGATCTGAAAGTAAAGCTTCTTTCCAGCTAAATACAAAGATTTGTATTCATTATCACACCTCTCAGCTTGTTTCATTTGTCAGCTGTGATCTCATTGTACTTTGGAAATTCTTCTCTTGTTTTCTGTTTCTGTGCAGTGACTCAGTGCTCTAGTTCTATCTCTGACCACCCCCAGCTCCCTCTTTGGGTGTCTTGCACAACCTCCCCACCTGATGCCCCAGGCTCAGTCCTCAGTTCTTCTCCAGAAGGCATCAACTTCTACTTAATTTTTTTTTTTTTTTTGCTTTTTAGGGCCACAGGTGCAGCATGTAGAAGTTCCCAAGCTAGGGGTCACATCCAAGCTATAGCTGCCGGCCAACACCACAGCCACAGCAATGTGGGATCCGAGCCACGTCTGCGACCTACACCACAGCTCACGGCGACGCCGGGTCCCCGACCCACTGAGCAAGGCCAGGGATCAAACCTGCATCCTCATGGATACCAGCTGGATTTGTTTCCACTGTGCCACAACTTTCATTTTTGAGCTGCGAATTCCAAGTCACCATCTTTAGTCTATTTCCTTCTTGAACTCTTTTCCTCTTTCAGAGCTTGTACAGTGCTGGGTCTATATCAAACCATCTTGCGCTGGATCGAATCCTGTCTTGAGTTATTTAATGGTTACTGTTCATCCAATTACACTGCTCACCACAGTAAGACATTTGGATTTCGCCCCAGAGGCAATGAGTTAGTGATGCTCCTATGGAGCTCACTCAATACCATCAGGAAAAAGAAGAGCAACGGCTCCTTTCTCTAGTGACAAAGGGACCAGGGATGAGGTGCTACTTTGGATCATTATTTGAAAGGGGCAGAGGAGATGTTTGTATCTCCAGTTAATGACTCCTTCTCAATCACAACAGAACGGTCAACCTGTGCGCGACAAAGTAGAGATGGAAGGGAATGGAATGTGGGAGGGGAGAGAATAAGATATCCCTCCTTTCTGCCTCACCCTTGGCCACCAATGGCAGAAGGATGCACAGAGCTTTGCGTGTGGAGAGCTGATTGCACCACTGCTGCAAGGGGCCAAGACTGGCTGTCTCTGCTTGCTTGCTTGCTTTCCTTGTGTATTTACTTATTTATGTATTCTATACCATGGATTCACTGGAAGTATTACAGGAACTCAGGACATAATATTTTATTTTACTTTTTTAAAATCTTTTTAGGGCTGCACCTGTGGCATATGGAGGATCCCAGGCTAGGGGTCCAATCGGAGCTGCAGCTGCCGGCCTACGCCACAGCCACAACAGATCCGAGCCGCATCTGCGACCTATCCCACAGGTCACGGCCACGCCATATCCTTAACCCACTGAGCGAGGCCAGGGACCGAACCTGTATCCTCATGGATACTAGTCTATTTTGCCACTGCTGAGCCTCGATGGGAACTCCCTGCCACTGCTTTATTTCAGACCCTCATCATCTTCCTCCAAGACCCAAACTTCTCAAGGTCTATGTGAATGGGTCACAAGTGTGCCAAGATCCCGAGCCCCTCCGCCTCTGGGTCCTATTACCTCTGGCCACAAGCTGCCTCATCTGTGGATTCCAGTGGCCCATACAAATTGTGCTATTTTTCATGACATGGAAAAGGTGGGGGCCTTCGATAGTCTCCCGATTGGCCTGCTTGCTTCTCATCTCTACCCACTTTGGTCTAGAACACGACTCTCCCTGAAGACCTGTAATAGCGCATCACCTAAAACCTACTTACTGCCTTCCGATGTCATGCAAAACCTCTTGTGGACCAACCTAGTGCTCCAAGCATATCTCCCACTAAGGCTGCCCATGCTCTCTTCCCATCACTGCCCCCCACCACGTGCTCCAGCAACAACGCATCATTTACAGGGTGCTAGAGAGGTCCCTTCCTACCTTAACCTATGCTCTTCCCTCTGACTGAAATGCCCCTGTGCCCCGGTCTGTCCACCCAGCAAGCTGGCTCACGGACAGCACGACCCGCCAAGAGATGCATCCCAGAATGGGACCAACACGGGTCCTGCCCTCACGGAACATATCATCTCACAGGAGATAAAATGTCAACGAAATAATCACGCGAAGGGATAGAACTGCAAGGTGTGATGAGTGCTATGAAGCAAAAGTAGAGAGCTTGATCAGAACACAGAATGTCTTCGACTGTGGGTGGGTGGGTGTGAATGGGTGGCTACTTTGATCAGAGTTAAAGAAGCTGGAGGGAGCTTCTTTGAGGCAATGGCCTTGGCTTGACAAACAGAATGAGAGACCACTGGACCAAAGCACAGGCTGACTGGCTGACTGGCTGATGGACAGACTGACAGACTAGCTGGCTGCAGAGCACTCTGGCTCACTGATGTCCTGGTGGATGAGTTGGCTGCAAGGGCAGGCAGAATGCCTAACAGCCTGACATCCTGACTGGTTAGCTGCCTGGCTGGCTGGTCCGCTGGCCGATGGACAGATCAGAGGCTGAGTGCGTAACTGGCTGATTGACTTTACTGTCTGACTTCAATTTCCCCTCTTATCTCTGACTCCAAATATAACCCAATGTCGGTAATAAAACAGCATGAAGGCAAAAATCTTGTGCCCAGAGAGGGCCAAGCGAAGCACAGCATAATCAGCAGCCTCTCCTCTGCTTCCCCAGCACGGGCCGAATGCAGCTTGCAAAAGGAACACAGAGGCAATTTTTGCCAGCAGGGGTACAAATCAAATCAAAGGCAGGCAAGCAAAGCGACTGGATAGGTTTGCTCGGAAACCTTCAAAAACAACATTTTATTTTAAATAGGATTTTAATGATCATGACGTCTAATGTAATGCTTGTCCCTACAGAAAGCACCAGAGCAATAAGGCTCAAATGTGAGAATAGGAGACACACTGGGCCACCAGAAATCCCTTGGGACTTTTCTTTGATGGCTTCTTCCCCCACCCCCACCCCTGTATGTGCTTCTGTGGTGATGGGGTATGGTAATGGCCCAGCGCAGTCTCAGCCCCAGACTGCGGTCTCTTGCAGAATAATATTTGCATACTACCTCACGTTCACCCCACTAAGAGCAAGGAAGCTGAGTGAAAACTGTAAATAATATGCTCAGGCTGTCTTCAAATGGAAAAGCAGAAAAGGATAAGGGGGTTGGAGGCATGGCCAGCCATGAGAAGGTACAGCAGAGATTGTTTGGACAGGTTCCAGCCCCAGCTCCTTCCCAGGGTGCTCTGGGAACTTAAAGGCATCCGGCACTTTGGGATGCCAATCAGGGAGGAGATTGGCCCTGGGGTAGCCTCAGCTCATGCCAGATCCCTGAAAACGGGTAGGGGGGGGTGGGAATCCAGGGGTCTGAAGGGCTAAGGGTACAAGATGATGGTCCTTGAATCCCAGGGGACCGGTAGCTTTGAGTTCTTGCCTCCACAGCACTGGCAAAAGGCTGAGCAGAGCCACCCAAGTGGGGGCCAGGCAGAATATCACTTTAAGGCAGTGGTTCTCAGGTCAGATCCACATTAGAACCACAGGGAAGCTTTAAAAACCTCCATACACCTGGCCCCCAGACCTTCCAGTTTAAACAGTTTGAGAAAAGCCTGGACATCAGTGGGTTTTTTTTTTTAATGTATTTTTGTTATTTATTTATTGTCCTTTTTTTTTTTTTTTTTTTTTTTTTTTTAGGGCCAAACCTGCAGCATATGGAGGTTCCCAGGCTAGGGGTCAAATCAGAGCTGTAGCTGCGGGCCTACGCCACAGCCACAGCAATGTGGGGATCTGAGCCGCGTCTGCGACCTACACCACAGCTCAGGGGAACACCGGATCCTTAACCCACTGAGTGAAGCCAGGGATCAAGCCTGAGTCCTCATGGATACTAGTCAGATTCGTTTCCACTGAGCCACGATGGGAACTCCTGTTTTGTTTTCTTTTTCTTTCTTTCTTTTCTTTCTCTCTCTCTCTTTCTTTCTGCTTTTTTTTTTTTTTTTTTTTTTTTTTTTTGCTTTTTAGGGTCGCAGGTGCAGCATATAGACGTTCCCAGGCTAGGGTTCGAATTGGAGCTACAGCTGCTGGCCTACGCCATAGCCACAGCAATGCCAGATCCGAGCCGTGTCTGCAACCAATACCACAGCTCATGGCAATGCCGGATCCTTAACGCACTGAGTGAGGCCAGGGATTGAACCTGCATCCTCAAGGATACTAGTAAGTCTCATTTCTGCTGAGCCACTACAGGAACTCCATCAGTGGTTTTTAAATCTCCACATGATTTTAATGTGCAGTCAGAGCTGAGAACAACTGCCTTAAGTGAATAATCTGTTTCATCAGGCTCTTCCAGAATATTCCCAGACCAGAATGGTGTACCTAGGGGAAAATGGCCAAGTCTGGTTTCTTTAACTTCATGTTCCTTGTTAAGGAAATTCAAACAGTGTTTCTTTAGGGTACTCCATGCAGTGGTGTTCGAGTAAACGTTTATCAACCAGCTCTCTGAAGTCCTGATTTGTAATGTTTGCCAATTTCCCTGGTATACACACTCCCACCGGGCCCAGTTTCAAGATATCAATGTGACGTTGCTGAATGCAGACCTTGGAGAGATACATATGTCAACTAGCTCATACTCACCTGGGTCAGCTGGCTCCAGCACTGGCCCTAAGGAAAGATGCCTACTGAGCCCAAGGAAGCCATTCTCCTGTATGGAGCTTCCCAAATCCCATCCTCCTAAATTCTTCCCATTGTGCATATATATGGAGAGAGACAGCACTCAGTAAACATAGATACTGCTTATAGAAAGTGCCTCCAGGAAGCTTCCTCAATCCCCCAATCAGATTTTTTTTTTTTCGTCTTTTTAGGGCCACACTGGAGGCATATGGAGGTTCCCAGGCTAGGGGTCGAATCAGAGTTGTTGCTGCCGGCCTACACCACAGCCACAGCAACACCAGATCTGAGCCGTGGCTGCGACCTACTCCACAGTTCACAGCAACGCTGGATCCTTAACCCACTGAGCAAGGCCAGGGATCGAACCTGCGTCCTCATGAATGCTAGTCAGATTCATTTTCACTAAGCCATGATGGGAACTCCCCCCTGCAACCAGATTTAATTTTGCCCTCCTTTGTAGTCTGACACACTCTTGGTACCTCCTCTATGGTATCTCCTTCGGTATGTGTATAATGGTGCACTTCTTTTTCTCATACAAGATGGTAAGCTTCTTGAGAGCCAGAAGCCAAGTTTTTTTTTTTTTTTTCTTTTCACCTTTTATATTTCGCTTTGGGTTTAGCATTCTTCCTAGCAACAGTAAGTTCATACTAAATGATTGTCTAGTGGAAATCTGAATCTTTTTTTCTCCCTCAACCTTCCTCTTTTCCTTCTACCACTATATGATTGATCCTGCCTCTGCCACTTTACCTGAGAAAGGGATAAATCCCTGGCTTCACACTAGCCTTTCACCCATCCATCTAGCACACTGGTCCCAGTCAGCTTTCATTCTGTCACCCCTTTGCTCAAGGGCCTACAGTGGATTCCCACTATTCAATCACGCTGAATCTCAAGTCCTGGGACTGGCCTTCGGAGCTTTTCCCCAGCTTGTTCTGCCCACTTCCAATCTCTCTCCAATCTATTTTTCTCATTATTCTCCTCTCCAGCCAAGCAACTATGCTTATCGACCTGCACACATCGGTTGCTTATTCGTGTGCTTGCTCTCTGCCTGTGAACACATCCCACTTCTCACTGCTAATCCATGCCCATCACTTCAAGATCCAGCTTAAAACACTCTCTTGTGGGAAGCTAGTTCTGTCTGGTTAACCCCTTCCTTTTATTTTGTTCCGGGTTCCGTACCACATTTATCTACAAAATTCATGTCTCGTGAACCTTTCTTCATTGTTTTGCTTTGGCAAAAATAACAGATCATGTTTGCTGAGTACATACTCTGTGTCAGGCAGTGTCCTAAGACATTTTACCCACATTTTCTCATTGAATCCTGAATGACAACTTTTGGAGATAGGCACTTCATTTTGCAGTTGAGGAACTCAGTGTTCAGAGAGGTTAAGACACTTTTTCAAGGCCACACAACCAGGAAATGGGAGAGCTGGATTTTTTTTTTTTGTCTTTTTTAGGGCTGCTAAAAAAGACATATGGATGTTCCCAGGCTAGGGGTCGAATCAGAGCTGTAGCTGCCAGCCTATGGCACAGCCACAGCACCTTAGGATCTGAGCTGCATCTGCAACCTACACCACAGCTCACAGCAATGCCAGATCCTTGATCCACTGAGCAAGGCCAGGGATTGAACCCGCATCCTCATGGATACTAGCCAGGTTCATTACTGCTGAGCCACATCGGAAACTCCCGAGAGCTGGGATTTGAACCAGGTCTGTCTGATTCCAGAACTCCATACATGTTCTGATGTGGTTTTACTAAGGTAGGTCATAGCCTTTCTTTGTCAGTCTAGTCTCCCCAGTAGGAGTGTGTCCCCTCCCGGGCAGCATTCATGCCCAGAACTGTGGCCAGATCACTCCTAGAAATGAGAAAAATGTTCTTCACTCAGGCAACACCCACCGACCCTGCTCGGACTGGTTCCTCCCAGAACTTTGGACCTAGAGGTCAGGTGGTTCTCAAACCTGGCTGTCCTACAGAATCAACTTCAGAACTGAAAAAGAAATAAATCCTGATGCTCAGCCTGCGCCCTGACCAATTAAATCATAATCTCTGGGCGTGGGGTCCAGTCATCTGTATTTTTTAAAAGCTCTTGGAGTTCCTGTCGTGGCTCAGTGGTTAATGAATCTGACTAGGAACCATGAGGTTGTGGGTTCAATCCCTAGCCTCGATCAGTGAGTTAAGGATCTGGCATGGCCGTGAACTGTGGTGTAGGTCACAGACATGGCTGGGATCCTGTGTTGTTGCTGTGGCTGTGGTGTAGGCCGGTGGCTATAGCTCCGATTAGACCCCTAGCCTGGGAACCTCCATATGCCGAGAATTTGGCCCTAGAAAAGGCAAAAAGACAAAAAGACAAAAAGACAAAAAAAAAAAAGCTCTCAAGGAAATTCTATTCTGTATCTAAGGTTGAGAATTACTTGTAGAACATAGGACTCAGTTGAGAAGCTGCTTCTCCATTTCAACCCTTTTTATGTCTCCCCTGCATGTCTTGTCTTTCCTCTCCCCCATTCCCTACTTGTCTGCTTGGCTTTTTACCCAGCAACATCTGAGGAAGGCAGCGATCATTGGTTGAGGCAGTGGCCACGAGCCAATTAAATTTCAGCTCCAGGCAGGTTGCTGAACCAATGGCAAGCCTGTGAATCCAGGGTGGCAAGATGAACATATTCAAGTTTTCTGGGTTTCACAAAGACAAAAATAAATAATTTGCTCTTTTAGAAACAGCAAACATTCCACCTCTTAATCTGCTAACAATATCTCCCCCTGGGAAATCCTTTAAGAAAGGAAACTTGCACCTCCTCTCACAGCTTCCGCCAGTTGGCAGGCAGGCCTGCCCCCTGCCCACACTGGTCACTGGGTGTTCAAACAGGAGAGCCGTGGAGGGGGCGGATGACCACTGCTGCCAGATTCTGCCCAGGCGACAGCTGCTTACCAGTCTGAAGGAGCTGATCTATGAGCAAAGGTTCTAAGATTCTAGACACCGGAAGGTGAACTGGGGGCAAGGCCCTTCTTGTTCGGTTGCCCCAGGGCCCCTTGTTGTTGTCCACATACTCAGACACCCCCTCCTCCATGAATCCAAATCTGTGTGTGCCTGTGGCAGGCCTCCCCAACTGAGGCGCCCATGTCACTTTAGCCTCTGGGGCAGCCAGGTGGGCCCTGGGGTGGCCACAGTCTCTGGGGCTGGCCCACTTACCAGTGTCCCAGGTGAATGTGATTTTATTCTTCTTCTTTTTTTTTTTTTTGGCCACACCCATGGCATGGGGAGGTTCCCAGGACAGGGATTGAACCCGAGCCACAGAAGTGACAATTAAGCCCTTAATCGCTAGGCCACCAGGGAACTCCATGAATTTGATTTTCTTTTTTTTTTTTTTTCGGTTTTTGGTTTTGTTTTGCTTTTTGATTTTTGGCCGCCCTGCGGCATATGGAGTTCCCAGGTCAGGGAGCAGATCTGAGATGCAGTTGTGACCTAAGCCACAGCTGGGCCACAGCTGAAACTCCTCCACTAATGCGATTTTTTTTTTCTTTTGGTCTTTTTAGGGCCGCACCCATGGCATATGGAGGTTCCCAGGCTCGGGATCCAATTGGAACTGTAGCCACTGGCTTACAATACAGCCACATCAACGTCAGATACAAGCTGCGTCTGTGACCCGCGCCACAGCTCACGGCAATGCCAGATCCTTAGCCCAGTGAGCGAGGCCAGGTATTGAACCTGCATCCTCAGGGATGCTAGTCAGATTCATTTCCACTGAGCCATGATGGGAACTCCTAATGTGATCTTCTATGACACGAGAATGATTGGGAAGCATGCTATGACACGAGAATGATTGGGAAGCGATGGCCTGGGGGTAGCTCCAAGTTCCTCAAGCCCCCCTGTCCTCGGCTGAAGATCTCTCACGGGTTGATCGGACACTTCCCAGCCTTCCCTAGCATGGGCTGACCTTAATCTGGGGTCAAGACGGGTCCCAGAAGGTTGAGAATGGAAAGATGAGCCCCCAAAGGCCCAGTGTCTGAACCACTTCAGAATCACTGAATCCTACCCAACAGGCTCAAATTCTCTTTCTCAAGTTACCTTCTGTTTTTGCTCCCCAGGCCTGTTCCTGGGAAGAAGCAGCCCCTCGATGGCAGGCTTACCTTGGCATCCATGATGCTGGTCTCCACCCGGGCCACGCCCTGGTTCTCCCGGAACAGCTGGATCTTGCTGATCTTGCTGAACTCGGACAGCACAGTGGTGAGGTTGGTTTTGAGGTCAATAACATGGCTGATGCCGTGACGGGGTCCCACCAGGAGGGTGGTGGCCGACTGCTTCTCATCCTGGTGACCCCGTGTGGCGGGCAGCATTCCCAGAAGGATGGGCAGAGGAAGCGAGGCGAGGAGGCAGGAGGAGGAGATAGAAAACAGGCATTGGACCCGTTCTGCTGGGAGGTCTCGAAACATCTGGAGTTCAGTGACAGGGCAGGAGGACAACCTCGAGGGGAAAATGGTCTGGGAACATCCCTGCTCCCAAGACAGGGCCTCGACTCATCAGTCTAAATGGACACAGAAGCCTCAGTAGCAGGGAGCGTGAAGCGGGCAGCAGGAGGGCTGGTTCTAGCAAAATCGTCAACTAAGTGAGGTGTGTTTAGGTGCTTTCAGGGCGCCCTCATCCTACCGAGCTCCTGGGATTTCCCATTTGTTGCCAGGAGCCACTCAAGGCCCCTGACTGGGGGCTCTGTCTGAACAGGTGGCATCCTGTGTTTGGTCTTCACCCCCCCCACACTAGCAGCCACTCAAATTTGCACTTCTCACCTGGCGCTCAAAGCTAAAGTGAAAATGTAACCCTGCCTAAGGTGTTAAATATTGGCCTCATGGCTGGCGGGGGCCGGGGGGGGGGTTCCCTCTTCAGGAAGATATTTGCCCTTTCACAGGCACCCCAGCAGTCTTACCCCAGCGGAATGATTGACAAAACTTTCAGCAGCGGGCTTTCAGTGATTCTAAAATCCCAGTATGGAAAGGGCCACCTCTGTGCCTGATGGGCTGGATGCCCTTAAGGGGTCCCAACAGGCTCCTTGGTGCCATCAAGCCTGAGCCCTCTGCCGGCCCCTTCTGTGGCATTAGCATCACCCCGAGGAACCCCTTCCATCTGCTCTGGACACCTCGATACGCGGCTTTCCATCAACGCGCCCACGAGCATGACAGCGTGTTCCCCAGTGCATGACAAGCACCTGGATGCAGTCAGCAAGGTACTTTGAATTTCCTTTCCCTGCGGCTCACGGAGGTAAACTAGCCTGGGTCACAGTCTTGGTTGGAGGGACCACTATGCCCCACCTGAGATGAATGGGGATCTAGTGAAGGCTCCAGGCAGGCAGAGGGGAAGTCTGGGGTGGGGACTGAGGGAGTATGAATGAGTAAGAGCAATGAAACGATTGGCAAACTCTGGCCCCCGGGCCAAATCCAGGCCTCTGCCCATGAACGAAGAATGGTTTGGTCCATTTTTCAATGGTTGGAAAAAATTCAGAAGAACCATGTTTTATGGTACGTGACAATCACATGAAATTCAAATTTCAGGGTCCTGAAATAAAGAGCTGTTGGAATACGGCCAGCCTCATTTGTTTAGGCATTGTCCGCGCCTGCAGTGGCAGAGCTGAGTAGTTGCGACAGGGACCTTCAGGGCCTGCCTGCCAAGCCTAAACTATTCACTTCTCTGGCATTTTATGGAAGAAGTTTGCTGACCCCTGAAATTGAGGAAAGGAGGCACCAAAGAGCCCTGGAGGGACAGTGAAAACAAATATTGCTTCTTACATTAACCATTCTACCAGAGCACCACAGGAAGGGAGAGGGAGAAGAAGGAGGAAGAGGAACTATTTGCTGACAGAAAATGCCACCCCAGAGATCTAATGGAGTCCCCCCAACTAAGGAGAAGCATCCCCCCAAGGGCTCCCTTCCCCTCCCTGCCCTCACTGACCAGGCCCACAGTGTTGAACAAAACGCCCGTGAACGTCGGAAGTTCATTCAGAATTCGAAGATACTGGAGTTTGGCCTGAATTGCAGAGCCCTGTGGAAACAACCCACCCAGAAATATGAGAGACATGAGGTGCACACGAAAGACAAACCTGCATTCACAGGAAGGAGGGTCAACAGCTTAGCGCAGGCACCAGTCCAACGAGTTAGCAAGCCTACCGTGGGAGTGCGAGCGCCCCCTGGGGAAAACTGCAGGAAGGTTCCAGTTTGGACAGCTCTAGCCAGACTCTAGCATCCCATCCCCCACCCCTTTTTTACTTTTTCAGGCCACACCCACGGCATGTGGAGGTTCCCAGGCTAGGAGTTGAATCAGAGCTACAGCTTCGGGCCGACACCACAGCCACAGCTACGCCAGATCGGAGCCGCATTTGCGACCTACACCACAGCTCCATGCAACGCCAGATCCTTAACCCACTGAGCAAAGCCAAGGATCGAACCCACATCCTCATGGGTCCTAGTCGGGTTCTTTTTTTTTTTTTTTTTGTCTTTTTGCCATTTCTTGGGCTGCTCCCGCGGCATATGGAGGTTCCCAGGCTAGGGGTCAAATCAGAGCCGTAGCCACCGGCCTACGCCAGAGCCACAACAACGTGGGATCTGAACCACATCTGTGACCTACACCACACCTCACAGCAATGCCAGATCCTTAACCCACTGAGCAAGGCCAGGGATCGAACCTGCAACCTCATGGCTCCTAGTCAGATTCGTTAACCACTGCGCCATGACGGGAACTCCTAGTCGGGTTCTTAACTCTCTGAGCCACAACAGGAACTCCCTCATCTCCCTTTTTTTTTTTTTTTTTTTTTTTTTTTTTTTTTTTTTTTGTCTTTTTGCCATTTCTTGGGCCACTCCCGCAGCATATGGAGGTTCCCAGGCTAGGAGTTGAATCAGAGCTACAGCTGCGGGCCGACACCACAGCCACAGCCACGCCAGATCCAAGCCATGTCTGCGACCTACACCACAGCTCATGGCAACGCCAGATCCTTAACCCACTGAGCGAGGCCAGGGATCGAACCCGCAACCTCATGCTTCCTAGTTGGATTGGTTTCCGCTGTGCCACGACGGGAACTCCCCTTTCTAAACCCTTCTCCTACCTCCCGATCCTCATTCCTGAAGAATCCAGCTTATTCATTTTGTTCTTGGGTTAATTTCAATGACTTTCCCCAACCTGGACACCCCACGACATCTATACCTTCTCTCCTGAGATTCCTGATGGTCACTATACTGGCCATTCCCAACAGACTGGGGGGTCCCATTCAATACCTCTAATCCTGAGCACCCCTAAGACCCAGGCCTGCCCTTCCTCTGGCATTCTTTCAGGGAAATGTCTCCATCGGTGCTATAGGCATCCCCTGGGCTCTTGAGCCAGAAACCTGCGAGTCACACTGGACCCCTCCCTCAGCTTCTCATCTGAGGGCCGCTGGTCACCAAGTCATCTTTTTTGCTTTTTTAGGGCTGGAAGTTCCCAGGCTAGGGGTTGAATCGGAGCTGCACCACAGCCATAACAACGCCAGATCCGAGCCACATCTGCAACCTACACCACAGCTTGTGGCAATGCTGGGTCCTTAACCCACCGAGCAAGGCCAGGAATCAAACCCGCATCCTCATGGATACTAGTTGGGTTCGTAACCTGCTGAGCCACAACGGGAACTCCCACACCAAGTCATCTTGATTCCCTCTCCACCCTACCCATCCCTCTTCTCTAGCCCCATGGTTCCTGCCTCCATATCCCCCACTTGCTTCAGGGTGACAGCCAAGTCACCTTTACTACGAACACTCCTTGCTGGCCACCCTACCACCCTGCTGTTAGAAGGAGCAGCCTAAAACACAATCGTGTCAGCTGACTGCTTGAATCCTTCAATGGCTCCGTGCTGCCTATGGGATGAAGCAGAATCGCCTTTCCACGGCACACCGGGCCCTCCAGGAACAGCTTCCTGCCAACTCCTCTGCCTCCTCTTCTGCCCCCATCCTACCCAGGCAGGTTCCTTGAACCCTTTGCCCTGGCATATGCTGAACCACTTGGATGCCCCTGCCTGGAAAAGTCTTCCTCCCTTTATTGCATTGAGACAATCTCCTATCTGTCCTATGAGACCCAACGCTGGTTGGAGTTCCCGTTGCGGCTCAAAGGAAACGGATCTGACTAGTATCCATGAGGATGCAGGTTCAATCCCTGGCCTCACTCATGGGTCAAGGGTTTGGCGTTGCTGTGAGCTGTGGTGTAGGTGGCAGACGCAGCTTGGATCCTGCATTGCCATGGCTGTGGCCGTGGCCAGCAGCAACAGCTCTGATTGGACCCCTCGCCTGGGAATCTCCATATGCCACGGGTGCGGCCCTGAAAAGACATTAAAAAAAAAAAAAGACCCAACTCTGGCATCCATTGCACCAATTCCTGGCCTTTTCCATCTCCTTCGGGCTGGTACAGGCTGTTCCTCCTCTGTGCTTCCAGGGCACCTGCACCAGGCGGCACAATGTTGGGACTGCCTCTCGCTTCCCCACCAGCCTGTGCCTGACTCAAGGGCAGAGACCTGGCCTTCTTCATCTTTGTATCTCCAGCCCAGCTGCTGGGGTGGAGTGGGGGTGCTGGGGGGTGGGCTGGAAAAAATATTTGCTGAGATGCCGGTTGGGAGCACTGAAGCTCTCCACTGGCAAGAAAACCCTCTGATTAAATATGCACAGCTAGGTAGGAATGGCTTTACTTGGGGGGGGGGGGATTTGCATCTTAAAAGAGAAGCTAGTTGGTAATGGGTGGGGGGGATCTGGAATATCTGGATATCTGGGGGCAACTGTGTCTAGTGTCTCCACCTGCATGCGGATTCTAGCACCTGTCACCACCCACCTGGCTCTAGGCCAGCCGACTGAGCCTTACAAACCTGAGAAGGGACCTAGGCGCTGGGGAAGCAGGGAGTGGGGGCGGGGGTCCCTCAGAGGGCACCCGAGAAGGTGCAGGAGAGCACAGTGGTGACCTGAGCCCTCCACATGCCACCCACTCTCCAGATCAGACCCTTATCCCATCAGGCTGGGCTTTTCTCTCCCAGAATTCCCTGGACCAGGACTGCCGAGTTAGAAAGCTAATGAGGGACGGAGCAGTCATTTCCATGGGAAACATGTCTCCCAGGGTCTGGGGTAGTCCACCTGGCAGGTGCTCAACCAGCACTGACTAAACGGGTGAAACGATCCAAGCATTTTCTCCTCCTGCCTCTTGGCCCCTTTGCTTTGAGAACCCTGGGCTCTCCCAGTGACTTGCCACTGAGCTGTCCCTGTGGGAGGCTTGGGCTTGGGAAACACCTCTTCACAACGGCCCCCTATATCTGGCCAAGCTGGATGTGTCCCCAAGTCAACAAAAAAAGTGGGGAGGTTCCCCCAGAAGACCACTCAGGGATCTCCCGGGGCTACTAGTCCCCAAGCCGGGTGCCCAGAAGCCAATTCTGGATACCTTGGTGCCGCTGGAAGGATGTGTTTGGTGGGCCTTCAGCTGCTGAGAGAGAGATTTCCGGAGGTTCTTTTCTTTGATGCCCTGTAGGAGGGAGGGGGGCAGAAAGGGTTCCAGGCCCCACTCCTTCCTAAAAGCAGAAGAAAAGCAAGACATTAGAGAGACGGAGTGAGACAGGGAAAGGAAGATGGTAAGACAGAAACTGATGGAATCTGAGAGACAGAGATGAAGGAAGGGAGATTAGCAGAGAGAGAGAGAGAGAGAGAGAGGGAGGGCTGGAGGCAGGCAGGGAACACTGGCCGCAGTTCCCCAGAAGCTGTAGTTTCAGGGCGTCATGGTATAGGTGTGAGGAATTCCAGGTCTCATTCCCATCCCAGGCCTACCTTCCTAAAAAGCAGAGCCCAGCTCAACCGCTGCACCTTCTCCCTACACAGCTATCTGCCCCCATCTGGAAGGGCCCTGGCACAACTCACTCCACATTCTTGAGCGAGATCTTCTGACTAGGTCGAGTGGCTGAGACCGTGATATAGATGTGGAGGGCAGCGAGGCCCAAAAGCATCTCCGGCTTGGGGTCCATTCCAAAGCGTTCTCGGATGACATCGTTCCGACTCTGTGAGAGAGGGCAGTCCAAACCCATCAGTTAAAGGAGATGTTCCCTCCCCACCTCCTGAGGGCCTCTCTTACATCCCAGAAAAGAATCGGGGTGTCGGGAAGCATCCTAGATCAAGGGGAAGAGGAAGGATCTGTCCTTGGGAAGAGGTAGCAGAGGAACCTTGGGTCTCAGAGACACTATTTGCTTCCTTCAGCAGATATTGGACAGTCTTCCTCTTCTTTTTTTTTTTTTTCTTGGGGCCACAGGTGCAGCATATGGAGGTCCCAGGCTAGGAGGCAAATTGGAGCTACAGCTGCCAGCCACAGCCACAGCCACAGCCACACGGGATCTGAGCCTTGTCTGCAAGCTACACCACATCTTGCGGCAATGCCAGATCCTTAACCCACTGAGTGAGGCCAGGGATCGAACCCACGTCCTCATGGATACTAGTCGGATTCGTTTCCACTGCATCACAATGGGAATTCCTATGTCAGGTTCTTAACCCGCTGAGCCATAATGAAACCTCCCTGGACAGACTTCTTCTCAGTGACCGGTACCCACAATGGCAAGGCACAAATGGGCAGAACATCTGGGGTGCTGCAAAAGTGCGACGTGGCACCACTCCTTTTTTTTCTTCATCTGGTAAGAGACCCTCCTGCTTTTTCTCTGGGGCCTATACTTACCGCCCTCCCGGCCCCCCAACCATCTGAGGCTCCCCTACCATCTCAGATGGGGTCAAAGGAAGAAAGGCATTGGGAGCTCTCTATAGGGCTCTGGCCCAGAGGCCCAGGGTGAGAGATGGATTGTAGAGATGGGACAGAGATTCTATTCCCTGGGGTCTGGAGGTCAAAAGCAGTGATGAGTCAGTCTTCCCTAAGCCTTCCTAAAAGGGGTCTCCTGGAACTACTGGCCAAATGTATGAACCCTGAACCCTGAAGGTCAGAATCCCAGCTATGAAGGATTCAGCCTTGGTTAGACCAGCTGCCCGTTGTGTTGAGGTGGAACCAGGATGAGCTAAGAGACTAGAGAGCTACAGTGGTATCACTACAACACAGGAGAAAGTGGAAAAGGAGTGCTTCATCAATGATCACCTATGTAGAAAATCCAAAGGAATCTACAAAAAAAAAAAAAAAGAAGAAGAAGAAGAAACTACTAGAACTAATGAGTTAGCAGGGTTGCAGGATATAACATCAATACACAAAACCAATTACATTTTGACATGCTTGCAACAACCAGAAATTAAAATTAAAAATCAAAACCATTTACAGCAGCATCCAAAAAATGAAATAATTAAGGATATTTCATTTTTCTGTCAAAACATGTCAAACACCTGTACACTGAAAAATAGAAAACACTGCTGAGAAAAACTAGAGAAGACCTAAATAGATATAGAAATAGACTGTGTTCATGGGTTGGAAAAAATATCACTAAGATGTCAATTCTCCCCAAACTGAAGTATAGATTCCACACCAATCCATCAAAATCACAGCAAGGTTTTGGTAGCAATTAACCAGCTAATTCTAAAATTCACATGGAAATGCAAAAGGACCTAGAATGGCCAAAGCAACTTTGAAAAAGAACAAAGTTGGAGAATGAACACCACCTGATTTTAAGACTTATTATAAAGCTTCAGTAATCAAAAGAGTGTGATATTGACATGAAGGTAGACTAGCAGATCAATGGATTAGAATAGAGTTCAGAAATGACCCACACATACACAGACACAAAAGGAGAGAAAGGATGGTCTTTTCAATCAGTGGTGCTGGAACAATTGGATAGTCATATGGGGAAAAAAAGAACTTTGATCAGTAGCTTGTATCACATACAAACTTTCCCTCAAAATGGATTACAGACCTAAATGCAGAACTTAAAATAATAACACTTCTAGGAGAAAAAAAAAAGAGCAAAATTTTTGTGACCTTGAACTCGACAAAGACTTCTTAGATATAACACCATAAGTGCAATCCATAAGAGAACAAAGGGACAAGCGGGACTCCATAAAAATTCAAACTTTTGCTCTATGAAAGATACTGTTTAGAAACTGAAAAGACAAGCCAGAGAGTGGGAGAAAATAACTCACAAATAACATAGCCAACAAACAGTTTGTATCCAGAATGCATACATAACTCTCAAATCTCAATAATAAGTCAACAAACAACCCCAACAGAAAAAAATGGGCAAGAGATTTGAACACACACTTTGCCGAAAAAAGATGCAGGATGACACCGTGGCACATGGAAAGGTGTTCCACATCCTTGGTCATCAGGGAAAACCACAATGAGATAGCACTTGCACACTATTGGAATGACTGAAACTAAAAGAATAATCCCAACACCAAGTGCTGATGAGGATGTGGAGGAATGAGGACTCCGGAACACGTGGCTGGTGTGAATATAAAATGGTACAGCCACCTTGGAAAATAGTATTGGAGCTTCCTCAAGAAATTAAAGAAAGCTAAATCTACCATACGATCGATCCATTCCCTTCTTAGGTATTTACCCAAGAGCAAAGAAAGCATGTCATACAAAGACTTGTACACGAAGGCTCACAAACGCTTTATTCGTAGTAGCCCAAACTTGGAAACCACCCAAATGGCCATCAGCAGGTGAACTGATAAACAATTTTTGTGCATCTAGACCATGGCATAGTACTTAATAAAAAATAATGAGCTACTGATACTTGTAGCAGCATGGGTGGATCTCAAAATCACTACGTTGAGTGAAAGAAGCCAGATCAAAATAAGTGTTCAGGAGTTCCCATCGTGGCGCAGTGGAAACGAATCCGACTAGGAACCATGAGGTGGCGGGTTCCATCCCTGGCCTCGCTCAGTGGGTTAAGGATCCGGCGCTTCCATGAGCTGTGATGTAGGTCACAGACATAGCTCGGATCCCGCATTGCTGTGGCTGTGGTGTAGGCTGGCAGCTGTAGCTCTGATTTGACCCCTAGCCTGGGAACCACCATATGCCACGGGTGTGGCCTTGAAAAGACAAAAAAAAAAAAAAAGTGTTCAGACCGTATGATTTCATTTATATAAAACTCTAGAAAATGCAAACTAACCTATAGTGACAGAAAGCAGACCAGTGGTTGCCTGGGAATGGGGGTACAAATTACAAAGGAGCCGAAGGAGACTTTGGGGGGGGTGTTGGATGTGTACCATGTCTTGATCATAGAGATGGTTTCATGGATATAAACATATGTCTAAACGCATCAAATTGTCATTTTAAATATGTGCTGTTGGTTATGTCAGACCTCAGTAAGACTGTTTAGCCGTAAAAGAAGGAAGGCGGCTGAAATTCATATTGTTATAAAGGGGAGAGAGAGGGTGGGCAAGGATTTGTCACCAAATTCCAAAATATCTGAACCAAGATGATCCCCAGAAGCTTGGATGAAGACATGTAAGGCCAACAAAACGAGAAGTAAACTTATACAACTCCTAGAGGAACCGCAACCCAATGCCCCCTGGCGCGCTGGTAAAGGAGCCCAAGGCTATTTGAGAAGGGGCAGAAAGGACCACCGTGATGTCCCATCGCACATCTCCAGGTATCACCATCCGAGATGAGTTTTGAGGTTTTTCTTCCCCTCTCATCAAGCACTCTGTCTGCCCCACGGGCACCTAAAACATACCATATCCCAAAGTGAACTCCTTTTTCCCCCAAACCCACGCCACCCCGGGTTCTCTAGCTTGTAGGATGATACCCCCTCTTCAAGATACTCAGAGCAACCTTTTAGATATCTCTTGAATCCCACCCCACCCCTGCCATCACTGCCTTGGTTCTGGCCCACAGCATTTCTGCTCTGGATAACTGCCATAGCTCCCTAGCTGATATATTTCCTTAGCACTATGGAAACATTTTTGAAATTGCTCCTCTGACCACGCTATGTGCCTTTCTGTGCCCCCGACCTGACAGCAGAATTTCTTTACCTGGGCTGTGCATTAGAATCACCTGAGGAATTTAAAAAAATAACAATGCTTGCACCCTACTCCCACAGATTTTGATTTATTTGGTCTTGGGTGGAGCAGGACATTGTTTTCAAAGCTTCCCAGATAATTCTAAGTGTGTGGCTAGGGTTGAGACCCACTGCCCTAAAGCAGTGGTTCCCAATCACCAGGGGGGGCATGAGAAGCCACCTGGAAGGTTTGTTAAAACACAAATTGCCTGGCCCCACTCCCAGAGGTTGGGTTCAGTGGGACTGAACTCCGGCCCAGTAATTTGCATCTCTCATTAAGTTCCCCGGTTGATGCTGATGTTGCTGGTGTAGGGAACCACACTTTAGAACCACTGCCTAGCTTAAATCATTTTATTTATTTTTGTCTTTTTTTTTTTTTTTTTTAGGGCCGCACCCACGGCATATGGAAGTTCCCAGGCTAGGGGTCGTATCAGAGCTGCAGCTGCTGGCCTACCCTATAGCTCCAGCAACATAGGATCTGAGCCGCGTCTGCAGCAGATACACCGAAGCTCACGGCAATGCCGGATCCTTAACCCACTGATCAAGGCCAGGGATCGAACCTGCATACTTATGGATACTCGTCAGGTTCATTACTGCTGAGCTCCAGTGGGAACTCCTGGCTTATATCATTTTAACGCTTGTGCTTGGTGGATCTACCAAGCCCTTCACCACCTGCTTCCTGTCTCTCCCACATCATTTCTTACTGCTCCTCATCTCACGTTCTGCCCTCCAGCCACAAGACATTGCTCACAGGTCTCTCATTGTGCTGCGCCATTTCGGGCCACCAAGTCTTTGTAGATGCAAGTCAGTCCCTTTGCCAAGAAAGTGCCCCCTCCACTCCACTTCTGCCCACAGCAAATGTCCATCATCCTTCCAGGCTAAAAGTATGTATATATCACTTCGTCCGTGTAGCCTGCACTGTGCCCGTTGGAGAGTTGGTAAATTGCTTGCTGAGTGCCCATTCTGACATTGCACCCTGCCAGGCTCCTAGTGCCTGTCACACTGTCCTGTATTTATTTGCACACTTATCTGTCTATGAGCTCTAGCGATCTGAGACTGTTCTGTGCTCAGCGTGATTGCCAGCACCTAGCACAGGGCCTGGCCCAGAGGAAGTGCTCAGCAAGTGTTTCCGGGTGAACTGAGTTGGGAATCGTCTCCTCCTGGTGCTACGGATTGGAGACTGGGACCTCCTGTTACCCCAAGTCAACTGGGGGAATCTCATGATGCCAGAGTTACTGGGGTTATTTGCTGCTGAAAACTGATGAGATCCGTCTAGACAAACAGACAGGATTTTGAGCCACAACTGGCTCAGGTCACCAGGCCAACCAACTTGACCATGGCTTACAAGGAGAATAGGAAAAGAGCCTTCAGAGCTCCCTGTAGGTTGGAAAAACTTACATAGCGACTTCACTGTGAGGGCAGAACAGCCTGCCTGCTTGTTTGTCCATTGGTCTGTCTGTCTGTGTATCCCCAAGCCAGACTCTACCTGGATGTACAGGTACTCGAAAGCAGCAGGATCCCGACGTAGCAGCTCCACGGGGTCTTTGGGAAAGAAGCTTATCCGGAAGAGGCATTTCATTCCTTGATAGTGTGTCCGCTGCACTACCTGAGTTGCGAGGATGAGAAGCGGGAGGAAAAAGAGAGTGGGGATCAATGGCTGGCATGGCGGGAGCCAGCTGGGGAGCTTGACGGCAGGGCTTGGGGCAGAGCTGGGTGCTGTTTCCTGCTCTGGCTTCCGGCATGGCCAATTCTAATCGCCCTTGGGGAAAGTGATGGTCTGTCCTTCTGACCCAAAGGGACTCGAATTGTCTTTCTTTCTTTCTTTTGATTTTGTTTTTGTTTGGCTGCACCCACACATGCAGAAGTTCCCAGGCCAGGGATCAAACCCGAGTTGCAACTGTAACCTGGGCCATGGCTGCGGCAATACTGGATCCTTAACTGGCTGCCCCACACAGGAACTTCCAAAAGTGACTAGAATTTTTGAATCACTTATTCATGACTTAGCCTTTATCAACAATCTAAGACCCAAGACACAAGGTAGGAAGAAAAGGCTCCTGGGAACTTCTCTGACTTTTCTTGCTGTGGAGCCGATGCCTTTACCTGGCAGAAGGGCTCAGCCTCAATCACAGGAAGTTGCTGATGGGAAACCAAATCAAAGACTGAAAAATCTCATTCGGAGGTATGGCTGAAACAAGTTGGCAATATACCAGCAACTGCCGAAGCTGGGATGGGTAATGAGGCTTCATTATCCGAGTCCTTCTGCTTTGGTGGATGTTTGAGATTTTTTAGCGATAAAAATGCTTAAAATCCCATTTGGAACAGGAGACCAATTGGATGCAAAAGGCCTTTTGAGGGGTAGGGACGCACATAGGCCTCCCTCCAGGCAGGTCACCCATAACTTTTCCTTTACAGATGGGAACCTGGAAGTCTCGACTGCATTTGGGCTGGGAGCTAAACTTGGAGAGTTCTTCTTTCCTAAATCCTTTCATGTTTTTGGTGTGTGTCTGATTTAGTTTTTGTTGTTGTTTTTTTTGTTTTTGTTTTGGGTTTTTTTTGTTTTTTCTTTTGTTGTTTTTTTTTTTAGGGCTGCACCTGTGGTGTATGGAAGTTCCCAGGATAGGGGTCGAATTGGAGCTACAGTCACTGGCCTACACCACAGCCACAGCAGTACGGGATCCGAGCCATGTCTGCGACCTACACCACAGCTCACGGCAATGCCGGATCCTTAACCCACTGAGCGAGGCCAGGGATCAAACCCACATCCTCATAGTTACTAGTCGGATTCGTTGCCGTGGAGCTGCGACAGGAACTCCCTGATTTCAGTTTTTGTTTCGCTTTCATTAGACATTTCTTCCCAACTGTCCCTCTTCAACTCCTTCCCTCCTTCCCTGGGAATATGGACTGGTCCTGGTTGCCTCCCTTACTCTTCTTGGTGCTTCACCATTGGTGAAACACTATCCAGCAATCCTGGATTTCCCAGCCTGTTTCCATACGGCAAAGGCTAGGAAGTTAAGACACTTTCTCCTGCTCTGCCTTGCAAGTTGACATGGGTGACCTGCTGTCCATTCTTGGCATGACTCACCCCATTCCCAGCCCACACATGTCCTAGCCTCAGGGGTCTTGCTAGACTCCACTCGCTGACCCTTCTGTATTACAGCCATCACCTGAAGGTCAAGTTTCCTCTCGGAGGCGGAAAAAGTCTAGCAGTGAATCACCACCCCAGGCTTTCTCCACTAGTGACCGCTATGACTTATCACCTTCATGCCTTCTTTGGGTCATAAGGGACATTTTTTGTTGTCTTTTGTTGTCTTTTTGTCTTTTTGCCTTTTCGAGGGCTGTTCCTGTGGCATATGGAGTTCCCAGGCTAGGGGTCTAATCAGAGCTATTGCTGCCGGCCTACGCCAGAGCCACAGCAATGTGGCATCTGAGCCACATCTGTGACCTACACCACACCTCACAGCAACGCCGGATCCTTAACCCACTGAGCAAGGGCAGGGATCGAACCCGCAACCTCATGGTTCCTAGCTGGATTCGTTAACCACTGCGCCACGATGGGAACTCCCGTAAGGGACATTCTTAAAAGGCCTCTGCAGGTGGGCTGTACAGACCTCGATTGAGAACTGTGACTTTTAGGAGCTGGCTCAACCCAATATAATAAATTGTCCAGAAAGAGAGTACCTGGTGGTCTACTAGAGGCCACCTGCAAAGCTATCGAGCCAGGACAAAGGAGTTACTTACATAAGCCAGGGGCTGCTTGTCCTGGAGAAGCAGGAACTTGTGGTTCTGTTCTGGTCCAGCGTACTCAAGGACAAGAGCAAAGTGCTCAATGTACCTCAGGGAAAGCCGGTCCTGTAATGTCACCATCACATCCTATGGAAGATAGAAGAACTTTGAGAGAGCGATCTATTCCAGCTTTAAGATACCCAAGTCCCCAAGATAGGGGAGGGCAACTGAACATCAAGAAAGATTAAAAAAAAAAAAGAAGTTCCCATCGTGGCTCAGTGGTAATGAGCCCAACTAGTATCCATAAGGATGCAGGTTTGATCCCTGGCCTCTATCAGTGGGTTAAGGATACGGTGTTGCCGTGAGGTGTGGTGTAGGTCGCAGATGTGGCTTGGATCCAGAGTTGCTGTGGCTGTGGTATAAGCTGGCAGCTACAGCTCCAATTCGACCCCTAGCCTGGGAACTTCCATGTGTTGAGGGCGTGGCCCTAAAAAGACAAAAGAAAAAAAAAAGAAAGAAAGATAGTCCTGGGGAGAAAACTGAGGCTGGGGAAGTGGGCTAGGCAGAGGAGAGTGACCCACAAGTGCTGTTGAGGCCTGGGGAACACCAAAGTTGCAGGGGGTTGGAGATGAGGTTTCTGAACTTGGGCTGGCTGGGCACAGACCAAAAGAAGGTCATTGGCATTCCCGCTGTGGCACAACGGGGTCACCAGTGTCTTGGGGGTGCTGGGACACAGGTTTAATCCCTGGCCTGGCACAGTGGGTTAAGGATCTGGCATTGCTGAAGCTTCAGTTTAGGTCACAGCTGCAGCTGCGGTTTAGGTCGCAACTACAGCTCAGATCTGATCCCTGGCCCGGGAGCTCCATATGCCGCAGGGCGGCCAAAAAAAAAAAAATAATAATAATAAGGTTATGTCCCTCCCCACCTCTTTCCTTCCATTCAACACATTTATCTCCTGTGTGCGTACTAAGTGCCAGGCACTGTGCTGGCTCTGCCCTCACCTTCTCACAGAAGTCAGAATGTTCACTCTGGTTTGTCCAGCAACTCTTTCCATAGGAATTAACAAAAGCCAAAGCCATAATTACATGATTAAAAAGCAGACAACTTTGGGATTCATCATCTAAATCAAGTGACTGGAGTTACTGGCAATCATGTTCACTGCTGAGTGTAGCTGGCATTTTTTTTTTTTTAAGTGCCGAACCCGCAGCATATGGAGGATCCCAGGCTAGGGGTCGAATTGGAGCTATAGCTCCCGGCCTACACCACAACCGCAGCAACTCGGGATCCGAGCCGCGTCTGCAACCTACACGACAGCTCATGGCAATGCCAGATCCTTAACTCACTGAGCAAAGCCAGGGATTGAACCTGTGTCCTCATGGATCCTAGTCAGATTCGTTTCTGCTGAGCCATGATGGGAACTCGGTAGCTGGCTTTTCGAGACGATCAATTTAACAACTTGAAAAATGTGTCTGGGCGGAGGAACCATGTCACGTGTTTCATGTACAGTCACGAATCTGATTACCTCTGTGCTCCGTCTGCTCTGCTGCCCTCCTTTGAATATTAGGGTGTCTGGAAACCTACCCATGGGGGCTGTCCACATGCCACTTTTGAGACTTCTGCCATCTATTTGCTGTGACTTCGGCATACACCAGCCTCCAGCGGGTCCGTTGGTAGAGTTGGCATCACTCAGCCCCACCCCCCACCCCCCCAAAGGCCGGCAAGAAGCAGGCTTGGGAATGCGAAGCTGCTTTCCAGCCAGAGTTGCCAAACAAGCCCCTCAGTGAACATCGACAGCCCTTTAGCTATTCAAATGTTAGGCTGGCAATTGGTGGGTACTTGAGAGCATCTCTTTATCCAAGTAGTCACAGAGGCGCCAGTGTTGTTGGAGTTCTGGCAGCGACAAATGAGGTGTTTTTTTTTTTTTGCAGTTCGGCTGTGTTGGGACTGTGGATAGCCAAGCTGGTGATTGCCAACTGGTGTTACAAGTGTAACAGCCCCCGTGCCAGGCTGTCGATTCACCCAGGTACCTCTCTGGGACAAGTGGCTTGGCAGCCTGTCCAAGTTCCAATGAACAGCCAGTGCACCCTCCCTGCAAGTTACGTGTAAGATCACAAGCCAGGGGACAGTGCTGTCCTGGATGGCAGGGTACCTGCAGGCCCCAGTGGAGGAGATGCTGTGAACTGGGAGGAGTAAATGCACCGGTGTGGAGACAGAGCTACGGTGGACAGAGCGGCCCATCAATTAACACCAAGGGGGATTCTGGGAGTTCCCTGGTGGCCTAGCAGGTTAAGGACCTGGCAGTGTCACTGCTGTGGCTTGGGTCGCTGCTGTGGTGTGGATTCGATCCCTGGCCCGGAAACTTCTGCACACCACGGATACAGAAGAAGAAGAAGAAAAGAAAAAACAAGGAGGATTCTGACACCCACATCTGGAGGAGGGACACTTGGACACCCCCGGGGGGCCCAGTTCCAATGTCTCTCCCACAGACGGAAGCCTTCCATAGGCAAGACACCATCCTGGGGCAACCTCAGGACTATGTTTTTGTCCCAGGTCACCTGGGGGCCCCACTCAAGCCCAAGGCCTTGGTTCAATCAACATGGCCCAGGGATTCGCAACTTGGGCGCTACTGACACTTGGGACAGGACAGTTCTTCATCATTCAGGGATTGTCCCACTCCTTGCAGGACAGTTAGCATTTCTGATCCGGAGACACTAAATGCCAGACTACAGGGATGACCCCAAATACCCTCACACATTCCCCAAAACCACACTCGGAGGGGGCAGGGCTGACCCTGGCTGAGAACAGCTGGCAAGGCCAATTCTGGGCACCTGATAAGATCTCTTAGGGAAAGCTTCCTGGCCCAGGGCTTTCTATCTTTATAGGGTTGTTCTGGTCCCAGCAGGGGTACCAGCAGGACACCTGTGGGTCAAGGTGGGTTTTCTGGGCAGGCGCTGTAACTTCCCAGCAGTCTGGGCAGCATTAATAGCATGGAAACATTCATTTGGGGGATGGTATTCTCTCCCTCTCTCTTTTTTTTTAATGCGGCACCTGCCACATATGGAGGTTCCCAGGCTAGGGGTCGAATCGGAGCCGCAGGTGTAGGTCTACACCACAGCCATGGCAACAGCGGATCTGAGCCACATCTGCACCCACGCCACAGCTTGAGGCAATGCCGGATCCTTAACCCACTGAGCGAGGCCAGGGATTGAACCCGCATCCTCAAGAAGACTATGTCAGGTTCTTTTTTTTTGCAGTTTTTTTAAATTTATTTTTTCATTTTTTTTATTACTCAAATGAATTTATCACATCTGTAGTTGTATAATGATCATAACAACCTAATTTCACAGGATTTCCAAGAAGACTACGTCAGGTTCTTAACCCACTGAGCCACAACGGGAACTCTGGTATTCTCTCTTTGGAGAGAATCCAGGAGAAGCAGGAGCTGATATTTCTGTTCCAGAGCTGACTCGAACCTGGAGGTTAATAGTACCATCGCCCCTCCTCCTCAGGGGAGTAACTACTGGCTGAGCCGTTAAGAATCGGAGCTCAGTAATTGCTCTTCCTGTGAAAGGAATCGCCAAAGGGACTGTTGTTGGTGGACTTTTCAAATCTTGGTTCAGTGCTTAAAATCTGGTTGTTATTTTAAAAGCAAGGCATGGATAAGCTAATCTCCCGAGAGATGGTTTGTTGATTTCTGTGTGTACACTTGCGTAGGTGTTATTGTATCAATACACATCACTTTGGCTTTATAAATGGTTTAATGATCGTCACAGTCTTTAGCTCCGCCGAATCTGAAGGATGCAGGGCAACAGCAACACAGAGCAGTTCGGAAGCAGATGCGTGCGCACAGGTGCACGCGCGTGCGCACACACACACACACACACACACACACACACACATATACACACGCACACACCTTTTCAGTCCTACACCCAGCTGGGCACACAACCGTCCCCCAGCACAGTCACTGCGGAGTGTATGCTTTTTCAACCTGGTGCTCCCAGCAGCAGGAGCTCAAAGGCCAAGGCCACCTTGCTCTGGCAGCGAGTGGCTCTGGGTAGACTCAGAGGACCCCGGGGCTCAGCAGCTGTGCGCGCTTGGAGAGGACAAAGCTGACCCGGGAGAGGGGACTCTGCGTACCTTAACAGTGGTCCGGCCATCAAATGTGAACGACTTGATCTGCCCGTTTTCTAAGAAAACCTTCAGGACGTTGGGGATGAGGAGAAGAGCTTCTTTCTTCATCATTTTCTGTGAACAGGCAGGGAAAGGACAGGAGAGGGGCTCACACAGAAGGAGGAGGGAAGCCAGAGGAGGGGCGAGGAAAGGAGGAGAAAAGAGAAAAGGGGACAGGGAGCCAGAGGCAGGGAGGGACAGACAGACAGAGGGAGCAATTGATCAATGATAACGTTACGTGGAGACCAGAAACAAATCCTCCAAGAAGACACGGGGCCATAGCAAAAGCTCCCCCTTCATTCAATGTCACAGCACACGTGGAGTCCACTGCGGCTCAAAGCTCCACAGATCAGAGTGGGGCTTGGCCTGCAGGGACCACCAAACACAGAGGGCTGATGGAAGGCCTTAGCGGCCCGCCTCACTCACCTGCTCTCACCTCCTATCATCCACGGCCGCTTTCCTTTCCACTGGGCCCTTCGCACATTGAGATTGCTTCCACATCAGGCCTTTGCTCTGCCATTCTCCCTCCTAACTGGTCCCCTAGGTCCTCTCTGACCGGGCTCCTGCCTACTTCTCCAGAGTCTTGGAGGTACCCACACCACCCTCTCTTTTTTCCCCCGTTTCAGCCACACCCTTGGCATATGGACGTTTCTGGGCCAGGGATCGAATCCAAGCCACTGCGTTGCCCTTCACCACAGCTGTGGCAACGCTGGATCCTTAACCCACTGAGCTGGGCTGGGGATGGAACCTGCGCCGCCACATAAGACAATTCCGGATCATTAACCCACCGCACCACAGCGGGAACTCCCACACTGCTCTTTCATGCCTCCATACCTCTAACAACTCATCATGCAAGGACTGCCTCACACCCTGTAGGACACTGAGCATCTCTAACTGAGACACTAAATGCCAAGAGCATGCCAAATAGTTGGGATGACCCCAAACACCCTCAGGCATTTCCCAAAGCTCTCTGAGAGTGGGCGGTACTGACCCTGATTGAGCATCACTGGCAAAGTCCATTTTTGAACCCCTGATAATTCCTTAACAACTGCTTTTCTGGCCCAGGTGTTTCTGTATTTATAGAGTGGCCCATGTTAGGTTGTCAATAAGTATTTACTAAATAAAGACGGCTCCCTCTGCCTTCCTCTTTTGCTCCTTGGCAAACTCCTACTCATCCTCCAGAACCCAGATCACATATGAATTCTGTAACGCCTGGCCAATATCATCAGGTACTTGGACCTGGTGTTCACACTTGTTCCCATAGCAACTTACACACACCTCTCTTAAGTGCTTTTATATTTTCGAAGAATGTTTGCCTTTCACAATCAAACAGAGAATCTGGAATACCACAACCATGTCCTATTCAATCTTTGTAGTCTCGACATTGGGCAGAGTTCCCAGCACACAGTTGGTGCTCAATAAATGGCTGCTGAATATATGAACAGTCGCTGCTTAATATGTGCTTACTGGAATGATTAGACTCATTAGGAGAATCCGACCATTTCCTCGGGCCAACATCAGCAGTTACATAGGAACTGAAAAGCTGCAGAAGACGGCCAGATTCCTGAATTCACTGAGCCTCTGCTATGTACCCAGCATCATGCCAAGCCCCATGGGGACTACGGCAAAAGCAGAGGACCGGAGTCTAGCCTTACATTCTTGTTGGAGTTATGCATTGCATGCACACACACAAATCCACTGGAGAACAACAATAAAAGCAGAACAGACCAATGGCTATAAGATAGTCAAGGTTTCCTGGATGAATTGGATTTTTTTCTTTTTTTGTCTTTTTAGGGCCGCACCCACGGCATATGGAAGTTCCCAGGCTAGGGGTGGAATCGGAGCTGGAGCTGCTGGCCTGTGCCACAGCCACAGCCACACCTGATCTGAGCTGCACTTGCGACCTATACTACAGTTCACGGTGACACTGGATCCTTAACCCACCGAGCGAAGCCAGGGATCAAACCCGCATCCTCATGGATACTAGCTGGGTTCGTTTCTGCGGAGCCACAATAGTAATTGTCAATGAACTGGATTTTGATTTTAAAGGAGTTGGCAGGTTTGGCCCACGAGAGAGGCCAGAAGAGAACAGTCCAGATCTGGGGACAAAGTATGAAACCACAAACAAACAAGTCCTCCTGGGTCGGGGTATGGTGGGGGCGGGGGTGTGCTATTGTGACATCAGGGCATTTCCGCATGGAGTCAAGCCACAGTGCCGGGGGGTGGGGGGTGATGGGATCTAAAGTTCGAAAAGTGACTCCCCAGTTCTCTCCCTGATCCCGAGACGCCTCGCTCCCGCCAAGCCCAGAGGCCCCGGATTCCCAGACTGATGACGCTCAGCGGTGGCTGGTTTTATTTAGCACGCTGGGTTGGACTCAGATAATTACTTAATTGATTTTGCTTAAAAATAGAGTTGGCAAGGAACGCCCACAGGATTTATTTTTTGCTCTGGCTGCTTAATAAAGCCCTGGAACATGAAGAGAAATGGATGATAGGGCAGCCCAGAGTCACCTGGGCCTGGCCTCCCCCAGGTCCGGCCCAGTGGTGAGTCTGCTCTGGTCCCCAGTGGCGACGGTCGTGATGGTGGTGGCGGCATTGGGACATCAGGTCATTTCCTGAGCACAGGGAAGGTGGATGCTTCCCTCCCAGACAAGAGCCTCCCACCACACCTGGTGGCCTGTCCAGAAGCGACAGAGTAACCCTGGGTGGGTTCTAGCCCCTCTGGGGCGTTCATGTTCAGCTTGGTCTGGAGGGAGGGCTTGCTTCTGCCTGCGGCTGGAGGGGACGCGGACAGGGGAGTCGTGTAGAAGAAGGGGAGAGGAGGGAAGAGTGCCAGGGAGCTGCAGAGAGGGGAGAAAAGGGGGGGAGAGGAGGGGAGGGGTTCTTCACTGGTGGCCTGGCCTTGGTGGGTTACTCTGATGCTGAGCTGGGACAGGCTGCACCTGTCCGCACTTTCCAAATTCAAGTCTCATTTCCTCTGGGTGTTGCAGGGCTCGGAACCCAAATGTCCCCTTAGTGACCAGGACCTCAGAGTCGGAGTCAGCTTTACCCTGATCCAAAAGGACCACACTCTTCCCTTTTCTCTCTGTTCACCGGCCCTGGCTTCTCGTCAACCTCTTGCTGGGGCTGACATGGAGCCCAGCCACCAGTTATTCCAACAGCTCGGCCAGCAGGGCCCAGTTGTCTCTTTGGCTTCCTCGAGCATGGAAAGAGGAGATTGGGGAGGAGAGTCAGGGAAATGGAGATGGAAGACAGCTGTGTTCTCTGTCCATCTCCCCCCCCACCGCCCCCGCCACCGCCTTCGGTCTTTTTTAGGGCCTCACCCGAGGCATATGGAGGTTCCCAGGCTAGGGGTCCAATCGGAGCTACAGCTGCCAGCCTATATCACAGCCACAGCAACGCCAGATCCGAGCTGTGTCTGTGACCTACACCACAGCTCATGGCAACGCCGGATCCTTAACCCACTGAGCGAGGTCAGGGATTGAACCCGCGTCCTCATGGATACTAGTCGGGTTCGTTACCACCGAGCCACAATGGAACTTCTGTCCTTCCCTTCTGAGTGGCTCTGCCTTAAAGACCTAGAGAGGTGTCTGATACTCCCCTGATTTCCCCACTCAGGCTGGGCCTCCTAGCTTTTCTCAGCTGTGCCTCAGTACAGAAATGCCTGCAAAAGCATGCCAGTGCCTGATAGCTCCGGCTAGCCTGCCCTCACACACACCCCCCCCCCAGGGCATCGCCAGCTTCTGCGGATTCCTAGGGGGACTCAGTTATCATCCATGGCCGCTTAATACACATCTCCCTGCTCTCCAGCCATCTCTTCTCATTTGCTTATCTGGGGCACACAGCTCAGTTCATGTTAGCCCCACAAAGCAGTGAGAAAGACCGGGGGGCTGGCCATGATCAATGCCCCCCCCCCAGATTGGCTGCCACGTGGCCTGAGCTGTCAAGCATCCCCTGCCACCTAAAACCATACCTCGCTGAGGTGGATTCTATACCATCTCAATCTGAACCACTTGTCCTCCCAACATCACTGAGAGGTACCCAGAGGCAGGGAACAGGTATTTATTCTGCATTCCTTATAGTTCAGGGAACCGCAGCAGGTTCCCAGAAGTTACTCAAAGCTCTGTGACTCAGTGAGTCTGTATCATTTCCCTCAGACTGCTTTGCTCTCCTTTGCACAGTCGTCTTTGCTCAAGACGTGGAGTTGCACGATCCTCCCCCTAGGAAGGAGGCTTATAGAAAATAGTATTTTTGATGGAGAAGGAAGCCTGGCACCCCAAAAGGATTTACCCACAATTCCTGCACTATTTGAGAATAGAGACCTTAGGGATTTTACCCAGGTGTCCTGGCGTCCTAGTTCTGGGCTCTCTTGCTACTTTGGGTCATCCGATTCTATCCCACAGAATCAGCTAGTCTCTCTACTTTTTTTTTTTTTTTTTTGTCTTTTTGCTATTTCTTGGGCCGCTCCTGCGGCATATGGAGGTTCCCAGGCTAGGGGTTGAATCGGAGCTGTAGCCACCGGCCTACGCCAGAGCCACAGCAATACAGGATCCGAGCCGCGTCTGCAACCTACACTACAGCTCACGGCAACGCCGGATCGTTAACCCACTGAGCAAGGGCAGGGACCGAACCCGCAACCTCATGGTTCCTAGTCGGATTTGTTAACCACTGCGCCACGACGGGAACTCCTCTACTTTTTTTTTTGTGAAGAGTGCTCAGTGTCACCAGATCTTCAGAAAACTGCTACCTCCTTCCTGTTTCTATCAAGGAGCCAAAAGATGTTTAGGAAGCACCTGTTCTAAGCATAAGCTACTGTGAAAGACACGGAACTTTCTCCGAGCACCATGAGGATTCTGAGTGAAATTGATACATTTTCCTTCTCCACACAATGCCCAGGGCTTCGCTGGATACCACACCCCCCTCACTCGCTAACCCACCCTCCCTGGAGCGTCAAGGTCACCCCTCCAACTCCTTTGTGATGCTGTCAGATGAAGCAGATGGGCAACTGACCCCGAGCTCGATGGCTAGGCTGACTCTGGCCAAGGACCGAGGCGAGGAGGGTGAAGCCGCACTTACTGCATGTGTTTCTCCAACCGCCACCTGCTCGGAAAATCGGACCTTCACAGGATTGGATCTCAGCTTGGCCTTCTTCGCAGCACTGATGAAGGCAGATTTGGGGGACTGGAAAAAGAGCAGAGCGCCAGTAAGTTCCCGATCCCTGGGACAACCCTGACCGTTGCCACATGTCTCAGTAAGTAAGATGTCTCAGTATGGATACCCTTTGCCTTGCTCATCAATAAGTCAATAAATCAGTATTGATTCCCTGCTAGGTGCAAGGCAATGTTCTAAGTGCTTTCTGAGATGATTGGTATGTTCTGAATAAGCTGGGGCATGAATCGAATTTGGTTAAATTGAATCCCATTATTAATGCTCTAGGCCTAGGGGAGTTTGCAAAAATTCTTGGTAATAACATACACTGAAGGTTTATATATTTGGTTTCCTTAATGTGAGCTATACCTAAATGGTGGGTTTTTTTTTCACATCGGAATATGAACATCTCAAAGGATTTATAGAAATGATCTTATTCATTTCGAAATATGCCCTGCCTCTAGGAAGGAGGCTCATAGAAAATAGTATTTTTGATGAAGAAGGAGGCCTGGCACCCCAAAAGGATTTACCCACAATTCCTGCACTATTTGAAAATAGAGACCTTGGGGATTTTACCCAGGTCTTCTGGGTTCTCTTGCTACTTTGGGTCATCCGATTCTATCCCACAGAATCAGCTAGTCTCTCTACTTCCTCTATTTTTTTTAGGACCGCACCTTCGGCATACGGAAGTTTCCAGGCTAGGAGTTGAATCGGAGCTACAGCTGCCGGCCTACGCCACAGCCACAGCCATGCAGGACCTGAGCCTCGTCTGCGACCTCCACCACAGCTCATGGCCATGCTGGATCCCTAACCCACTGAGCGAGGCCAGGGATCAAACCCTCATCCTCATGGATACTAGTCACATTCGTTTCCGCTGCACCACAGCGGGGAATGCCAGTCTCTCTAGTTCTTGAAAACGCCTACGACTTCAGCAGGACACATGGCTAGCAAATGCTGGAAACTCAGTCCTTCCTGAGTGTGCCATGGATTCGAGGAAATGCATGTATTCTTTCATGTGGCAAATTTAGGGAGGGTCCACTCTGCACCAGGCACCGTTCTAGGTGATGAGGGACCCAGCAGTGAACAAGAGGGACAAAGCTCCCTCCAGGAGTGTCCACACAATCAAGGACAGACAGACCAGAAATTCCTCTTAGGGAACAAGTAAGGACTGGGAGGACAAGTTGAGCAGAATAAGGCATCACAGCAGAGACAGGCAGTGATGGGTGGTAGTGATGGGTGGTGTTATTTTAGACAGGCTGGTCAGGGAAGAACTTGTCAAGGAGGTGACATTTAAGAAGCCTGAAGGAAGTGAGCGAGCGACAGCCACGAGGATACCCGCAGAAAGACTTCCAGGTGGAAAGAACAATAAAGTCTTTGAGGTGGGAGGAGGACTGGGCACCTGAGAAAGAGCCAGGGTGCCCAGTGTGGCTGGAGCAGAATGATGGAGCCAGAGAGGTAGTGCTCAGAGAGGCAGCTGGAGGCTGGGTCATGGAGGACCTTGTGAGCCATGGCAAGACCTTCGGATTCTGCTTCACTTGGAGGGTTTTGGGCAGACAGGGTCTGACTTGCATTTTTGAAAGGATGCCTGTGGCTGCTGGGTGGAAAATCATGCCGGAGGGCGGTGGCCAGAGGAGGGAGACCAGGTTGGAGTCTACTGTTGGAATATAGTTCATATGTGATGGAGGCTTGGGCTGAAATGGTTATCATGGGAACCGGCAGGATGGCAAGTGAGTGGATTCTGGATAGATTCTGAAGTTAGAACCAAGACGCTATGTTGATTGTGGGAAGTGAGCAAGACAGGAGTCAAAGAGAAGAATGGAGATGCCATTTACTGAGACAAGGAAGACTTCGTGGGGGAATCAGCCAGGTTTGCGGCTCTTCCAAACCACCTCCCCTGCCAGCCTTGCCATGGAGCCTGCGAGCCCTACAATCAAGCATTCCTTGGATTAAGGCCCTGAAGGGTCCCTGCCAGCTGGGAAGGCAATAACTTAAGCTATTTTCTGCCATTAAAGCCACAGTTGAGTTTCCTTTACCAGAGCAGCCACAGGAGGGCAGGACCCTAAGATAAAGACACACAAGAAACAAACATCCTCATCAGCTCTTGGGCTCTGGTCCCAGCTGTGTTCCCTTCTGAAGCCAGCAATCTCATTTCCCCAGAGAGGGCAAATTGCAGAAAGCCACCTGTTCAACCCGAGTCCGGCAGAACCTCAGGCAGTGGGTCTCAGTCCTGGCTAAGTGACAGAAACACCAGAGGGAGGAGTTTAAACCACCACCACCACCCCCGCCCCCATCCAGACTGATGACATCACATTCCTGGGGATGGGGCTCAGGTATTGGTATTTTTTTTTTTTTTTGTCTTTTCTAGGGCCGCTTTCCTGCAGCATGTGGAGGTTCCCAGGCTAGGGGTCTAATTGGAGTTGTAGCTGCCGGCCTATGCCACAGCCACAGCAACTCGGGATCCAAGCTGCGTCTGCAACCTACACGACAGCTCATGGCAACGCCAGATCCTCAACCTACTGAGCAAGGCCAGGGATCGAACCCGCAACCTCATGGTTCCTAGTCGGATTCGTTAACCACTGCGCTACCACGAGAACTCCTTGGTATCTTCTTAAGTTTCCCATGATTTCGAAATGCAGCTAAGAGATTGGGAACCCCTGTGCTAAGGGAACCTTAGACTTCTCATCCTGAGCCACAAGGACAATTGGTCGGCAGCACCCAATAGAGCACAATCCAGGGCTGGAGATCGTTGCAGAAAGTGCTCACAGTATTGATTGCTCATGGGAGAAATGCCTTTGTGTGTTGCACGAATTTCTGCCAGAGGTGCCAGGCACAAGGTAGGTGAAATCGTTGTTCTACCTGACAGCCACCCTGTTTTCTCTGTGATCATCTGTCACCCAGTGTCCCCATGCACGATGTAGAAAGAGGGATCTCTAGAGACCTGAATGGGCCAGGGAGTCCACCCTTCATTTCCACATGGGAAATGGAGGCTGGGGAAGGGGATATAGTTTACTCAAAGCATCAAAATAATTAGGCAGTGGAGCCAAAACCAGCACCCTGATTTTCCGAGTCTTGGATCGGCCATCATCATGCAGAGCAGACTGAAGCTGGAAGTCCATTCCTGGTCTTTGGTCCCCTGGTCTGGTTTTACCTTGGTCCTATTGAATGGGTTTGAACATATGAAGAATCTGAACTGGTATTTTTTTATGTATTCACCTACGGAGAGAGGCCAGCCTCCTTGCTATCCCTACCAAAAGTCTACGATTAGATCCTCTCCTAAAGATGCCACTACCAAAAAAAAAAAAAAAAAGTCAGATATTTATAGCAGCAAAGTCAGAAAAGATAAAGTGGAATTGCCAGTATTTTCAAGGATTATAGTCATTTCCAGTGTCTCTTGTACAGCTATTTTCAGCTTGTTTGTGCCTCATTCCTCACTGACCCTTGTCCTGTTGGTTTCTAAGACTCGAGCCTATTCTCAGTCTTCAGCCTCGATCACTGACTGTGACTCACTCATTGCCAGCTGGTCTCTGCTACATGTCACGGAGTCACATCTAGCCTTATGTTTCCACACAGGTGACAAATGCCTTGCAGCGTGACGTGAGGGGCTCTCAAAGGTTGCCCTGTCCTATAGCATCTTCGAAGAGCAACTATGGGGCCTGAAGTTCTTTTTTTGATTTTTAAAATTTCAAAATTTTTTTGTTTGTTTTTTAGGGCTGCACCTGTGGCATATGGAAGTTCCCAGGCTAGGGGTCGAATCAGAGCTGCAGGTGCCAGCCTACACCACAGCCACAGCCACAGCAACTCAGGACCCGAGCCACATCTGCCACCTACACCACAGCTCACAGCAACGTCAGATCCTTAACCCACTGAGCGAGGCCAGGGATCGAACCTGCATCCTCATGGATCCTAGTCGGGTTCATTAACTGCTGAGCCACAACGGGAACTCCCAGGGGCCTGGCGTTCTTGATACTAGAGTTATTCCCTTGAATTAAACTATGGAGAATTGGGAAGGCCCTGGTCAACATTCGAACACGGTGTCAGGAAGGAGTCACGAACATACTTCAGGAGCCAATAGACCGGGCACCTGTGTGGGCCAGCGCCTGCCCATTTATTTTTGCAAATAAAGCTTTGTTGGAACAGAGCCATTCTCTTCATTTATGCATTGCCCATGGCCGTTAGTGAGCTACCACGTATGGCCTACAAAGCCTAAAATATTTACTATATGGCCCTTTACAGAAGAAGGGAAGACTCAGGCACTGACTCTGGCATGCACTCATCCAGTGTTCCTAAAACTTCCCTGATAAGAATCATTGGGAAATGCTCATTAAAACACAGATTTCGAGGTCCACACCAGACTGCAAGAGAAGGTAGGGCCCAGGAGTCTATACTGTTGAAAATGTCCTAACCGACTAGGCATAGATTAAAGCGGGGACATCTGAGCCCTTCACTGACCCCATTTTTCCTCCAAGCAGCTGGGAGGCTCATTTCGCAATAGGCACCCTTTCTGGCTAAAATGAATTTGGGCTTGAAACACGGGACCAGAATTGCTAAGTACCTCTGGGGCCACTGCAAGTCCCTTGAAGTAAATATGAAGCCAGCAGCTCAGTGGAATAAGCAATAGAAGCGAGGAACCTGCCTTCATCCCTTAGGACTGAATTCAGCAACTGCCAATTCTCTGACCATTTTTTAATTTGGTGGCTCTATTAGTACAGGTTTCAGGGTTGTGCTCACGTGCATGCTGGCTAAAGACAGGTATGGGGCCCAATGTCTTCGTGTATGATAGGGCCCTACTTTGACAAGTGTGCAAGGATTTTGAAAAGATGGAGCTCGGGTCCCTGAAGCTTTGACAGCCTCCTGATTTTCCTTCCCGCTGGCTCATTTTCTTTGACACCTGAGCCTACTTATAAGCAATTCCCATAGCAACCACGGTGGGAGCCTGGGAAAATGGAGGGCCATCTTGGCTTCGTGGGCCCACGGATAAGGGACCCAGGGGGCCTTCCTTCCCACACTCAGGACTGCCTAGAGGGGACCACGTCCTCTCTCCAGCTCCCCAGGCCCCCCACAAACCACACAGAACCCTCCCTCGCCATCTATTGCCTAGTTGGGTAGTTCTGCGTACAGCTCCCTGGACACACAGTCTTCTTCCAACTTCTGTGCCCAGCTCGTGCTCTCTTCATGATCCTCACCCTTCAGGATGTCCCAGTGTCCCTTTTGCTCAGCTAAAGGCCATCTCTAAAACCCAGCTCAGATTCTACCTCGGTCCTGAATTCTTCCCGAGCTCCAGCATCCTCCTCCCTGGTTGTAGGAGAGATGACATTTTATTTTATTATCATTTGCCTTTTTAGGGCCACACCTGCGGCATATGAAGTTCCCAGACAAGGGGTCAAATAGGAGCTACAGCTGCCAGCCTATACCACAGCCACAGCAACTCGGGATCCAAGCCGCGTCTGCAACTTACCCCACAGCTCACGGCAACGCCGGATCCTTAACCCACTGAGCGAGGCCAGGGATCAAAACTGCATCCTCATGGATACTAGTCAGGTTCGTCACTGTTGGGCCGCAACAGGAACCCTGAGATGACATTTTATATTACTATGTCTCCCCCCAGCTCCAAGCACAGAGCAGGCACAGAATATAGTAGTTGATTGCCAGGGAGGGTTAATTAGTCCATCAATTCAGCAAATAGGGTTTAGGGCCCTGTGGTCTGTGAAAGCACTATACTCAAGAAGCTCTGTGGAAAACTAGTTTTTCTTCAGTGGTTCCTGTTATTTTGGCTTTTTTACTGGGCAGGTGACTCCAAGCAGAGGGGATTGAGACTCTTGGTACAGGTTAGTTTGCAGAAGCAGAAAACTACGGTTTCATTTGAAGGGAGTGTCTGCTTGTTTTTCAGGGCTATGCTAGGTCACAAGCTAGTACTTTATTTAAAAATATTTATTGAGGACATATGATGTACGAAAGTCTAAGGGTACCAAATTCCCTTTTTTTTTTAGCATTTTAGGGTTGCACCTGCGATATATGGAGGTTCCCAGGCTAGGGGTCTAATCGGAGCTGCAGCTGCTGGCCTACACCACAGCCACAGCAATGCCAGATTCGAGCTATGACTGTGACCTACACTACAGCTTGTGGCAACGCCAGATCCTTAACCCACTAAGCGAGGCCTGGGATCAAACCCGCAACCTCATGGTTCCTAGTCAGATTTGTTTCTGCTGTGCCACGAAGGGAACTCCCAAATTTCTTTACATAGAGAGAGATTTTTTTTTTTTTTTTTGGCCACCCCTGCAGCATGCAGAAGTTCCTGGGCCGAGGATCAAACCGAAGCCACAGCAACAGCCCAAGCCACTGCAGTGACAGTGCTGGGTCCTTAACCTATTGTGCCACAAGGAAATTCCTAAGGGTACCAAAATTAACAAGTATTCAGTCAATCATAGGGAATAATAGTCTTGTTATTCAAAGACTAAAGAACACTCTTAAATACATATAGACTTATGAGGTGGTTATCTATACAGTGTGGTTTGAGGATCCCTATGACTGCCCAAATACTTCCCAAAGATCTGCCAAGGTCACAGTCACTCTTTTATTTTTTTGGCTGTGGTACGTATGCAATGGCTTGATGTGGGATCTCAGTTCCCAGATCATGGATTGAACACGGGCCATAGCGGTGAAAGCTCTGAATCCTAACACCTAGACCACCAGGGAATTCCCAAGAGTCACTCTTTTTAAAAAGAAAAAACATCATCGGAGAGAGACTACACATTAAACCATGTACCTTGGCTACATATCAGAATCATCAAGGGAGCCTTTTAACAAGACTGATACCTGACCTTTGTCCCCACAGCTTCGAATTCAATTGGTCAGGGCTAGAACCCAAGGATCAATGTTTTAAGAGCTGCTCAGGAGGCTCTACTGGATAGCCAGGATAGAGAACCACTGTATTAGACCATTACTGGCCACTGGAATGTAGGAATGGCGAGAGCCTTAGAGATTGTCTGGTCCTATGTTTCCCAAAGTCTACTGAGCATCAGAATTCCTTGTGGCTCTTATTCAAAGGACAGAGTCTTGGGCCAATCCTGGACCTATCGGGAAATTGTCTTCTGGGAGATTGTCAAGCATGAACATGATGAGTTTGGTAAAAGGCGGCAGTCTCCATGCACCCATGAGATGCCAAGTGCCTACTGCAGACGAAGTACCATGTAGGGGCTATAACATTATAACAGTGAACATGTGCTGGCGGGGGGAAGGGGGGGTTCCTTCAAGAAGCTTTCGCTTTTAGTGTAAGAGAGAAGCAGTTAATTTGTGTTTTTCACAGTTGTATGGTTTGTAAAGTCACCTCGAGTGCTGAATGAATGACTAGTGAATGGGTATTTCTAGAGGAAGTGTGTGTGTGTGTGTGTGTGTGTGAGAGAGAGAGAGAGAGAGAGAGAGAAGGGGGAGGGGGGAGGAGGGGAGAGAGAGGCAAAGAGAGAGAGAGAGAAAGAGATAGATTATAATCTTAAATTCCAAAAACTCAACCTGGTAGATTCAACTGTCTTTATGTCACGGGGAGAAAATGAGGCTCTGACGTGTTAAGTGACTTGACTGACGCCGCCGCACTAACAGGTATCAGTGTTGGGGTTCACCCCATCCAGCTGTCCCGGGAGCCGGAATTTCCTGGACTACACTGGGCTGCCCCTACCCTCTCCATCCTCTGGACACCTCTGTATGACAGGTGAAATAAGATAGAGCCTTATCTGGGTGGCCTCAGCTGGGAATGTGTGCATTGAGAGCTTCACGTTTTTCACACTTCTGTGCATGTCAGCAAATGACCAGGAAAGCGCCGTGGCAATTGATTTTGGAGTTACAAATAAATCTTAGGTAGTGGGCAAATTTGCAAATATGGAATCCGTGAATAATGAGGATTGACTATATGCGAGGCTGACATTTGGTTGGGATGCACTGAAATGGCCATACCTGTTGTAAAATATTGAGGGATCCTTTCCCACTGATCAGTCAGTAGCCACTGACCCTAAACTTCCTAGGTGTCACCTGACTTCTCCCCTGGGATCTTTTTACACATGATCAACTAAAGGGTTAACACCTGGCACAGTTAGGCAGACTCCAAGACTGCTCTGGTGCTTGTGGCTGGCTTTCATTCCTTTTTTTTTTTTTTTCCTTTGGTCTTTTTAGAGCCGCATCCGTGGCATATGGAGGTCCCCAGGCTAGGGGTCGATCCAAGCTGCAGCCACTGGCCTACACCACAGCCACAGCAACACCAGATCCATGCCACATCTGTGACCTACACCACAGCTCACAGCAAGGCCAGATCCTTAACCCACGGAGCGAGGCCAGGGATCGAACCCGTGTCCTCTTAGATACTAGTCAGATTCATTTCTGCTGAGCCACGACGGGAACTCCATGGCTTTCATTCTGATTAGAAGGCCCCTCCTGTACAGGTTGCTAACTGTTTTAACGCCTGTGTTATTTGTGCTCGCCCACGTTTCTATGTTTCTCAGGTTTAGAGAGCACAAGGCCAAGAACTAGAATGTAAGCTCTCTGGGGGTAGGGACCATGTCTGCCCTGGGGACTGCTGGATTCCCAGCCTGGAAGAACGCCTAGAATAGCAGGCCTTCAGTAAATGTTTGATGAACAAATGAATGAATCACAAACTCTCGCTGAGGTTAGGCAAAGGAGTCTGGAAGACATGAGTCTCAAGCCAGGTCTTCAAGGAAACAGCCATGTATTAGAGGATAGGGGACCAGGACGAGGACAGACATCTGCAGGGCAGGAAGATCTAAGAAGTGTACAAAGGAGGAGAAGGGAGTGCCCTGGCCATGGCAAAGACGGCGTGGGATGGAGCAGTGGGGATATCAGAACTGGGGGGCCAAGGATTGTTTGGGGCACTGGGATAAGAGCTGAGACACAGATGGCGAGTGTTAAGCTCTTCGGTCTGCACCTGCATTGGAACACTTGCGTTTCATTTTAGATCAGGTTGCCCTGACAGCTGGAAGCTGGGTTTCCCTCATTCCCTCCAAAAATACTTATTTAGTGCCTATTCTATGCCAGGTGCTGTTCCAGGCACTGGGGATACAGCAGTGAACAAAACATAGTCCCTATCCTCGTGGAGCTGACTTTCCAATGAGGGAGACAGACAATAAATACATATAAGTATAATATTTCATGGGAATGTAAAATGGTACAGCCACTCCGGAAAGTAGACTGGCAGTTTCTTAATAAACTAAATCTACATTTAATATATGACTCAACAATCACACTTCTGGGCATCTGTCCCAGAGAAAGGCAAACTTATGCTCACAAAAAAAACCTGTACATGAATGTTTATAGCGGCTTTATTCGTGCTAGCCAAAACCTGGAAGCAACCCAGATGTCCCACCGTGGCTGGATGACTACACAGTGGTACATCCATACCACGGAATACTACTCAGCAATAAAAAAAGAGCAAACTGTGGAGACAAGCAATGGCTTGGATGCATCCCAAGGACTTTGTGCTGAGTGAAAAAAGCCCATCCCCAAAGGTTCCACACTCTATGATTCCATTTCTACGATGGTTTTAAGATGATGAAATTACAGAAATGGAGAACAGAGTAGTAGGGATTGCAGGTGGGGAGTAAGTGCCCCATCAAAGGGCACATGAAGGACACTTTCGGTGACAGAACTGTCCAGTATGTTGACTATGTTGAAACATGAACCCACACATGTGACAGACTGACAATGAAACACAAACACACATTGTACTGATGTCAATGTCCCAGTTCTTTGGGGGGGGGGCACACTTGCGGCATGTGGAAGTTCCCGGGCCAGGGATCGAACCTGCGTCACAGCAGCAAACCAAGCCACAGCAGTGACAATGCTGGATCCTTAACCCCTAGGCCACCAGGGAACTCCAATGTCCCAGTTCTGATATGATGCTGTAGTTACATCACATGTAACCTTTGTTGCAAGAAAGAGGGTAAAGCTACACAGGGATGTCACTGTCATAGCTTTGCAACTTCCTGTGAATCTACAATTCTTTCAAAATAAAAAGGTTAACATGGTGTTCCCGTTGTGGCTCAGTGGTTAATGAATCCGACTAGGACCCATGAGGTTGTGGGTTCGATCCCTGGCCTCGCTCCATGGGTTAAGGATCTGGCGTTGCCGTGAGCTGGGGTGTGGGCTGCAGATGCAGCTCAGATCCCACATTGCTGTGGCTGTGGTGTTGGCGGGTGGCTACGGCTCTGATTAAACCCCTAGCCTGGGAACCTCCATATGCCGAGGGTGCGGCCCTGGAAAAGGCAAAAAAAAAAAAAAAAGTTAACAGGAGTTCCCGTCATGGCTTAGTGGTTAACGAACCTGACTAGTATCCATGAGGATGTGGGTTTGATCCCTGGCCTTGCTCAGTGGGTTAAGGATCCAGCATTGCCCTGAGCAGTGGTGTAGGTCACAGATGCAGCTCAGATCCCAAGCTGCTGTTATCTGTGGTGTAGACCAGAAGCTACAGCTCTGATTCGACCCCTAGCCTGGGAACCTCCCTATGCCTCAGGTGGGGCCCTAAAAAGACCAAAAAAAAAAAAAAAAGTGGGGGTTAACAATATAATCTTTCAGCTCTGCTGGGAGAATTAAGCAGTATCAGGAAATAGTGGTGGGTCGATGCCATCTTAGAAACCAGAGTCCAGGAAAGCTTCTACAAGGAAGTGACATTTGAGGAGACCTGACTAACGAAGCAATCCACAGTGGGTCTCTGATCAGAGAGGTAAATTCTAACCACACCACAAGCACCATTTTAGGGGAGAAATGGTAGCCATTTTCATGGCAGGAGATTGGGGAGTGGGGACTGCGGGCCACTGCCCACCAGGCCACTGCACATGTGCAGTAAGGTGGGGAGGGAGGAGCTTATAGGTACCACCCACTGTGGGGCGGAGCTTGCATGCCCAGAGACAGAACTGCCATCGAGATAAGCCTAAAACCAGAAAGCATGTATGTATGTAAGTGTGTGTGTGTAAGGTTCACTGACACAGAAGAGGCAGTTAGTGCCAGAGTTTGATTTGAACCCCATCCTCCTGACTCACGAGCCCATGTTTTGCACCTATGCATTGCCCCTGGCTTTGCACACCACTGTCACCTCTCTCTCTGGAAAAATCTTTCTCTCCATCTCTGCCTGGGAAATCCTGCCACATCTCTCAAGGTAGAGCTCAGGTGCCACCTCCTCAGTGAAGCTTCCCCTGATTTCATGTCCTCCATCCCCAACAGATGTGACCTCTCCTGTGGCTATGGGGTGAGGGGGACATCAGTGCTGGGGTGCAAGGGAGTGCTGGGGACACTGGAAAGGGACAGCTAGGCTGGAGGTGGAAGGAGGGCTCTGAGTTTTCGTGCATTTGAGCTAAGATTGCTATAAGGATGTGACCTAGAAATGGACACCATGCATTCTGATTCCAACTTTTGAGAAGAGCCTGGGGATTTTCGCTTTTATTTATTTATTTATTTAGCTTTTTAGGGCCGCACCCACATCGGCATATAGAGGTTCCCAGGCTAGGGGTCTAATAGGAGCTACAGCTGCCGGCCTGCCCCACAGCCACAGCAACACAGGATCTGAGCCGTGTCTGCAACCTACACCACCGCTCACGGCAATGCCGGATCCTTCACCCACTGAGCGAGGCCAGGGATGGAACCCACATCCTCGTGGATCCTAGTTGGGTTTGTTAACTGCTGAGCCATGACGGGAACTCTGGGGTTTTCACTTTTAATAAACATTCCTGGAGATAATTATAATCAGGCGAGTCTAGGAAACACTACTCTAGTCTAAATCTAAATCCCTCAATTTATAGATGAGGAAACAGGTTCAGAAAAGGAAATTGACTCATTCAAGGTCACATGGCCAGTTAATGACTGAACCAGGACAAAGATGAGCCTGTGTGTCCAACTGTACCTCCCCAGCAACTTTATGGTTAATCCCCTACCTGCAGTGCTAGGTCTCAAACAGCATGGGCCAATTAGCATACACCTGTATGAATGAATGAATAAGATCAGAACTCACCATCTGCAAGGATTAAGGGAGCTAGACACTGGACAGCTAGATTTTGATGGGGCACAGCAAAAAGGAGGTGGAAAGCACGCTGGAACTAGGGCAGCGAGCTGCTTAAGCGGCGTAAAGAAGAGAGCACAAGGCAGAACACAGCCCTGGTTGGAGCCCTTCCGACTCCTCGCATCCGGGAGGTGCGTGTAGACAAGATGTTCAGGAGGGATGCTTTCAAGTTCACTCCTAAATCCTTGGCTCACAAGAGTGTTGGTCCCCGTCTCTGCCCTCCCCCTCCCCATCACTGCCACTTTCCAACATGGGATTGCGCTTGCCTCGGTCGGGAGGCAGGGCGGATGGCAAAGACGCTCACTCACCTGATGAGTGTGCAGAACTGTAAGAACGATGAATTCCTTAGCGCTCCTACAGAGAGAAGAGGGAACAGGAGAGCTGTGTATCATGCACTGGGTATTCATCTAGCACAGGAAGCCACACCAGAATTTTCCCCTGGGCTGCATTCACGTATATGGATTAGGACAGAGGGCAATCTAAATATCTGCATGGTTGCCTCGCCTCCCATTTTTCGCAGCGCCTGACATCCACCATCCATATAGGTCCACACAGCCAGCTGAAGATGGTATTACCATTATCTCCGGGGGTGTCATTTTTCAGGTCTTCTTTTTTTATATTCCTTCTCATATGCTCTCAGTAGAAAACCTCAAACCCTTTGGGCTAAAAAAAAAATTCTCAAAGAAAAAGAAAGACCTGAATTATGGAACTCCATGGGTGCACAGTCAGAGTCCTGGGAACTGTGTACCATGATTATTGGCAATTTGGTATTTAAGCAAGAGGAGAGATCCAAAGAAAAAACCCAAAGGAGGTCATTTGGTCATCATGACTCATCCTCAGCAGATTTGTTTTAATTGAAGGACCGAAAAATGAGAGCCAGGGAGCAACAGATGGAAGGCAAGACTCTCCAGATAGCAAATATTCACAAGGATGAAGAATCCGAAGCTCTTGAGATCGGAATTATGCCAATGATCCAACAGGCTGTGAGGTTATGAAAATTCTCTCCGAGAAATACATCATCTTTTAAAAAGAACGAAAAGAAATGGAAAGAGTTTGCCTTGAAGGCGCTTCCCCTCTCTTGGCTGGCCTTTTGCAAATGTTTCTGGGAACAAAGGGGTTCCAGAAGCAGAGTCAAGATGGTCCTTGATTCTGGGTATTCAAGGACCTGGAGCATTTCCTATCTTCTGTGAGGCAGCATCCAGGGAGGAGTCTCTGGGAAGCTCCCTGGAGAAGGCGGGACTTGTGTGCTAGGGAAAAACACCATGGAAAATGCTGTTTCTGGAACAAGGCAGGGGCCTGGCGGAAATCAGATGATGTGATTCCTGTGCTCCAGCCCCTGCCACCTCTCCCGGGTTCATGGAGAACAAAGCCGACGTCCTTAGAGTAGCTGCGACTCTTCCCTCCCTCACCCCGCTCCACACGCTGGCTTCTCCTCTGTTCCCCAATCACGCCTGACACACTCTGCCTTTACACGGGCCCTTCTTCCATCTCTGACGCTCTCATTTCCTTGCAGTCTTTCTTCTCAAATGCTACCTTCACATGGAGGCCGACACTGGCCGTGCTACTATGAGTTGCACGCTGGACCCCTGTGCCGGGCATTCCTAACCCTCTTTAACCTGATCTCCTTTCTTTTTCTTTCTTTCTTTTTTTTTTTCCGGTCTTTATAGGGCTGTACCTGCAGCATATGGAGGTTCCCAGGCTAGGGGGTCAAATGGGAGCCACGGCTGCCGGCCTATGCCCCAGCCACAGCGATGCCAGATCCGAGCCGCATCTGCGACCTACACCACAGCTCATGGTGTTATCCTTAACCCACTGCGCAGAGCCAGGGATGGAACCCACATCCTCATGGATACCAGTCAGGTTCATTACCCCTGAGCCACAACGGGAACTCCCTGATCCCCTTTCTCTTCTTCCGTACCATTCATGAGCTTCTCATATACTGTACGATGACTCATTTATCAGGTTTACTGCTGACAGTGCATCTCCTTTCACTGGAAATGGAAACGCCACTGGGCAAGGATTTTCGTCTGTCTTATTCACTGCTGTATATTCAGTGCCTAGAACAATGCCTGATGCACAGAGGACACTCGATATAATACATATTCACTGAATGAATGAGTGATCTGCTAGCCCCTGAGGGTATCACATGAGTGAGCTCTGTCTTGACCCCGAAGGTGCTCCAGACTCCCTCACAAAATTGGCCTACGTTGTTCTGGGGTACAAAGATATTCACTAGCAGCAGAGACTTCTGAGGGGCCAGGCTGAAAGAACCCCAGCATGCCCTGATGGGGTTGAAAGAACTCACCCCTTTATTGGTGTAGTGGTGGCGTGGGAGGGGTGCAGGGTGGGGAGTGGGGATGGACGAATGGAATGTGGAGAAGAGACAAACTCAAGGTCACTAGGGACGGGACACATGCCAGGATACTGAGCTGAAGGGGAGCATGTCGCGGAAGATCTACTCTGGACTTCAGGGGTGGGGGAGCATTGCCACCCCCTCCAGAGCTGGCGAGGGGGTGCCGCTTGGACCACAGGGCGTTAAGTCTGCCTTTGAAGGCGAGGGAGGGGCTCTGGAGGCAGGTGGGCTTTCGGAGAACAAGCAAGACGAGTAGGATGAAAACAATCCAAACCGAAGCGGGGTTGAAGGAGACGGAGGCAGCGATGGCGCAGACACCACCCAGCAGAGCAAGAGAGAGTCCGAGAATGAGCACCTGGTTCCACCCGAGGGGAAGAGAGCTAGAGTCCCCCAAACCGAGGTCCGTCCATGGAGTTTAGAGCCGTCACCTCTATCGTCTCATTCCTTATCATCAAGTCTGAGCAAGGGACGGGTGGGTGGTGTGTGTGTGTGTGTGCATGTGGTGGGAGTGTGGGATGGGGGGGGGAGTGTATATGGTATGTGTATGTGTGTGTGTGAGCACGTGACACATGTGGGTGTGGGCATGTTTGTAGGGCATGGTGTGTGTGTGTGGTATGTGGTGTGTATGGTGCACATGTGGTGTGTGATGGCATGTTTCGTGTGTGTATATGGCATGCACGGTGTGTGTATGTGTGTGGTATGTGGTCACATGGTATGTGTGGAGGTGATGCGGTAGCATGTTTGGTGTGTGTATGTCGTGTGCAAGGGGATGTGTGTGGCATGCAGTATGCATGGTGTGTGTGTGTGTGTGGTATGTGCTGGCATGTTTTTTGTGTGTATAAGGAATGCATGGTGTGGGGGTGTGGGTGTGGGTGGTATATCGTGGCATGTTTTTTGTGTGTACACAGTATGAATGATGTGTGTATGTGGTATGTGGTGGTATGTTTTGCGTGTGTATACGGTATGCATGGTGTGTGTGTGTGTGGTGTGTGGTGGCATGGTGTGTACAGAGATAGGGAGGGGGAAAGTCAGCGTGGTTACTCCCAGGGACAGATGGTGGCAGTTCTCCTAAAACTCCTTTCACTGTCTTACCTGCCACCATGGGGGAGGCCACTAAGGGGTCGCACATACCGTAAGCAAATTTCACTATGGCAGCTTGCCTTCCTCAACCCAGGACTAGGTTGGCCAGGGATTTGGATTTTCTTTTTTCTTTTTGTGTTTTTAGGGCCACACCCTCGGTATATGGAGGTTCCCAGGCTAGGAGTCTTAATAGGAGCTACAGCTGCTGGCCTGCCCCACAGCCACAGCAACGCAGGATCTGAGCCATGTCTGTGACCTACACCACAGCTCACGGCAATGCTGGATCCCTTACCCACTGAGTGAGGCCAGGGATCAAACCTGCGTCCTCATGGATGCCAGTCAGATTCGTTCCCACTGAGCCACAACAGGAACCCCTAGATTTTCCTCTTTTTTTTTTTTTGGCGGGGGAGGGGGGAACTATGACTTGCTCACATTGTGCTTATCTCAGAATGTCCTTTGAATGGCTTATTTGGTCCTCATGGGTCACCTGGTCTGTCCCACTGCACAGTAAGTCAAAAACCACAGGGCTTGGGTGAGGGGGTGAGGGAGCAGTTGGGGAGGGAGGTGAGGTGAGCTCTGGCTGTTCTTTGTGTCTATACACATCACTGGACTAAGCCAGAGTATGGCTAGGGCCGCCCTTTCTGGGAGGGCCCCTCTCTTGAGGCCAGGGAGGGCTGTGCCACCATCGCGATGCCACTGGAGGGATGGGGAGGGCAGTACCCAGCCCTTGCCCAGGCCCACGAGTTCCCTGTTACCTGATAAGTTCTATGAACCTCTCCCTGGGGGCTTCGCTCACGTTCTCCTCGTTAATAGCCACAATCTGGTCACCAGCCAGGAGCTTGTCCTCAGAGGGGCCCCCTGCAGAGGAGAGGAGAGGAGAGAAGCGTGAGGACTTGGGGCCACTGCCGGGAAAGCACGAGGCCTGGGCAGGAGGGAGTCGCCAGCAGCTGAAGAAGCAGATGTGAGCGCTGAGGACTGAGACGGCGCGGGCTGAGACGGTGCGGATGGTAGGGCTGCCCTTCGAGCCTGGATAGATCGAGGGCAGGGAACTGGAGAAAGAGAATGGAGCGGCCCTCCTCTGGCTGGGAGTCGGGTGGTAGCACAGCCCTGGCGCCCAGACAAGGCTAAGGAGTGCTTCCTGGCTAAGGGCCTAAAGGGAAACAGGGACTTCCGTTTCACCAGGAGGGACGTGCTTGGGCACAAGGAAGGCCTTCCAGACCACTGGAGGTGCTACAGGTGACAGGAGGGGACGACCAGGAATCTTCCTCCTCGAGCGTGATTCATTCTCGCTGGTCTGGAAGGATGCAGGCAAAAGCCTGCCTGGAGACAGAGGAATGGACTAGAAGAGCTTCTTTCAACGCTGAGACATGCTCTTCTCTGAGAAATGAGGTGAACGAGGCACAGACCCTAAAGCCGGGCAGCTAGAAATTTGCTTTCTCTCCTCCCTGCGTTGACCATCAAGGTTTAGAAAGAAGACCTGTCTGGAGTTCCCGTTGTGGCGCAGTGGTTAACGAATCCGACTAGGAACCATGAGGTTGAGGGTTCGATCCCTGCCCTTGCTCAGGGGGTTAACAATCCAGCGTTGCCGTGAGCTGTGGTGTGGGTCGCAGACGTGGCTTGGATCCCACGTTGCTGTGGCTGTGGTGTAGGCCGGTGGCTACAGCTCCGATGAGACCCCCTAGCCTGGGAACCTCCATATGCCGCGGGTATGGCCCTAGAAAAAGCCAAAAAAGAAAAGCAGACCTGTCTGAGGGCCTTAGTTTCCCGGTGGGGTTGAGGGGTGCCCCAGGCTGTGCTGCCTCTGGGGTTTAGCAAAGATCTTCTTGGAGCAAAGCGCTTCAGAGATTTAGTTAGAATGAGCAATCCGACCCAGCCTAAGTCAAAGCTGAAAGAGATGCTGAATGACCTGCTGCACTCTCAAACCAGCCCAGATGCTTGTTTATACGCACTTGAAAGGGCCAGATCCCAACTATTCCTCCTAAGTGTGCTGTGCAAATCCTACAACATTAACGACAAGGCAACCGTGTCACTTGAGCACAGATCAATGGCTCTGGAGTGTGGGGCCTGTGTGCTGAGGGTGGTGGCTCTGGACCCACTTGGTCCAGTCTCTCGATAGCCCAGTGACTCTTCAGAAATGGAGAGGGAGTTCCCATCGTGGCTCAGCAGTAATGAACCCAACTAGAATCCACGAGGATGCAGGTTCAATCCCTGGCCTCGCTCTGTGAGTTAAGGATCTGGTGTTGCCGTGAACCATGGTGTAGGTGGCAGCTGTAGCTCCAATCTGACACCTAACCTGGGAACTTCCATATGCTACAGGTGCGGCCCTAAAAAAAAAAAACAGAAAAAAAAAAAGAAAAGAAATGGGGAACATGGTGGTGAAGAGTCCAATCTTTGTAGCCAGCCTGAACCCTACACTCGAATCTACAATCCACTAGCTGTGGGACCTTGGACCAGACATTTCGTCTCTCTGAATTTCTCCGTCCTCATCTATGAAATGGGGAAAATAACATCATAAGAATGTGGGGAGGATAAATGGGATGATGAAGGCATGGCACTTAAAAACAACTGATTGATATTGGTAAGAATTCCGTAAAGGGTAGTAGTTATGGTATCCTCCGAGGGGCAATTCCTTCAAGTCGTTTCCTTTCTCCCATCTACTTCCTCCTGAAATGCCAGTCTTTTAGGTGGAGGCCGTTCTACCTATTTCCCTCCCTCCCATCCATCCATCCATCCATCCTTCCTTCCTTTACATCCATCCATCCATCCATCCTTCCTCTGAATGGAAGAGGTCCTCCCGGAACTCAAGCTCCATCACAGGCCCTGGCTTTCTGATGGCAGTGGTAACCTCAGTCTACTACTGTTTTCACGGAATGGTTTGTTGGCTTGTTCAGCCACAACTGTTCCTCTATAGGATGCATCTTATCTTTTCCTGGGGTCTCAGAAACAAGTTCTCTGCAGGTGGGAGCCACCTGGGCTGGAGGCAGGTCCGCGATCAGCCTGCTGGCCCCATGCCCTCCGGTGCTCTCGCCTGTGGCTTTCCTTCTCTCCATTCCTCCAATCCCTTCTTCCTCATTTTCACACCACCAGCAGCGACCCTGTGAATCCTGTCTCCTCTGAAGCTAAAGCAGGGGCTCCTGGTGGTCTGTTACTAAGTTTCAACTGGTTTCTCTTTCCCAGGACAACTGTGATTTTGGACCTGAGACTCCAAAGCCTTTCACCAAACTGCATGACCGACTCGGGAGCCTTAGGTCAGCCACAAATTCCTATACTGAAAAAAAAATTTTTTTTTTCCTTTATGCCCTCTAGTTGAAGAGCGAGCTTACAAAAAATCTTTCTCTTTTCCTTTGAGGATTGCCAAATTCATCAACTTTCTGCTAGACCAGTTTGTACTCCGGCTGCTCCTCTTCACTGAGCGAGAAGCTGTTGTAAACATCTAAAGCCTCAGGCCCAGCAAGTCAGGAATAGAGTTCTTTTCCGTCTGTCTTTTTGTCAATGCCTAGCAAGATTCGGAACAAAACAGTGCTCAGGCCCTCTCCCGTTTCATTCAGGACGGCACGCTTTCACACTGCCCGCGGGGCTCTTGCCTGGGCCACCCCAAGTGGTCCCATCCAAGCCCTGCTTCCCCCGCGTGGCATCCCACAGGCTCAGGCGCAAATCTTAGCTCTGCCGCCTCCTGGTCGAGTGACCCTGGACAAATCATTTCTATGCCCCAGTTTCCTCATCTGTCAAATGAGAATGCTATTGCTTAAGTTGCAGGCGTGGCTGTGAGCACTGAACCCGATGATGTAAAGCACACAGTAGGGGCTTCATCAATGGTAGGCATTATTTTTACCATTGTGGCATTCAAAGATTCATTCTCCTTCCCCCCACCGCCACCTCGCCCCGTTCTCCCACCTGCGGTCTGTATCCTGATTCCAGTCTTTGGTGGATGAACAGTTTCTTAAGCATGTACCTGTCTCCACAGCCTGGTGGCTAGATTCTTGGGAGCAGGACCTCTGTCTTGTACTTCCCTATAACCCTGATGGGCTTAGAGTAGGCAGTCTATAAATACTTGTTGCACCGAACTGGATGGGTAGTGCTCATCCAAGGCAGTATGCTTCCTCTATGAAGATTCTATGCAAAGGAACGTTTTATGAAGACCCAGACCGTACTAAACCATCAACCGCAGCCTCTGTCTAGAGCCCAAGCAGCCTCAACGGTGGCCGTGGAGAAGTCCTAAAAGACCAGCTCCCTCGCACAGTTATTGGCTGGCAAGTCTTCACCCGCTCTTTCTGAATTCCTTGGCCACGCGGTATTCTCAGGTGCTCTGCTCTTTGGGAAGATGTGTGAGTGTTGAGGGGTAGGAGCCAGGGCCAGGAGGAGACACTGAGCGACACCTACCTGGCCTCACAGATCGCACCACCACGGGCCTCTCACTGCCGGCCACGAAGCCAAAGCCATATATAGGGTCCCGGTGAATGGTCACTTGTCGCAGCGTCTCTGCTGGCAGCTGCTCACATTCCATATCATTTGCGCTCTCTTCCTGCATCACATGACTGCGGGGAAGGGGAAGATGGGAGCAAAACAAGATGCAAAGGCAACTTCTAAGCCTCAGAAGCAGCTGGTGGGGACACCGATAGTGGTGCTTGGCCATGGCACCCGGGAATTCACGCACATAGCTTCCTACCTCCTCTGGCACCCGCAGAGGTGATGACTGCCTTATATTTCAGACTGGAGAAAGAAGAGTCAAGAAAGGAGAAGCCACTTGTCTACAGAGCCAGGGGCGACAGAGGAAACTGGTGTCGTGGAGCCTGACATTAGAATCGGTCCTTTCCTCAAGATCCTGGGACTCTCGAAGGAGCCTAAGGGCAAATATGTGGCTGGTTCACTGGTAGCACCCTCTGAACTGGCTACTAACTCCCGAAGAGAAATGAAAACCCGAGGGAAGGGACCACGAAACAGGCAGCTAATTGGAGAAAGAACGTGTCGTCTTTTCAGAACGTGGAACACCTTCATGAAGTCCTTGTGTAATTTTAAATCCTTTTTTTGGCTTTTTTTTTTTTTTAAGAGCCGCACCTGCAGCGTATGGAGGTTCCCAGGCTAGGGTACAAAATGGAGCTACAGCTGCTGGCTTATGCCACAGCCACAGCAACGCAGGATCCGTGCCATGTCTGCAACCTACACCACAGCTCACGGCAACGCCGGATCCTTAACCCCCTGGGCGAGGCCAGGGATCGAACCTGCATCCTCGTGGATTCTAGTCAGATTCGTTTCCTCTGAGCCACAATGGGAACTCCTTAATATCCTTTGGGTTATCTATAAAAATAAACTATCGAAATGCCGTGTGTAAATAAACGGGCTCATGTGGAGGACCATCACGGAAGATACCTGGGCATAATGCCAACCTATTTCCACTAATGGGACAACTAGAGAATGGCTTCCATGGGCAAAAAAGAAAAAAAGAGAGAGCTGCCTCCTATGGCTGCCAGTAGGTAGACCTGAACCCAGACATGCTGGGAGAAGAGAAATCGCTGCGCTAATACCTGGAAGAGACTATAGATGGCGCTCCTGATGCCCACAACTTAATTTAACAGAAGCTTTGCAGTTACACTGGGACTTCACAAAGGGTCTACAGCAAGGGCCCGGCTGAGGCACACTGCAGGCAAGGATGGCTCTAGGGCAGCCTGTGAATGAAGAGCCCAGAGGGGTGAAGGCCTGGGAATGCTGGGTTTGTGAAGGAACTGGTGCAGAGACGAGGAAGGAGGCAAACATGGCCAGAGCACATGGAATAGGGCAGGTGGAGGTGGAAGAGAGGGGACCAGGGCCAAGAGACCCAGAGCGTGAGCACTCTGACTTGGCAGATGCTTTCTGGCCACTAAATGGTATTGCGTTTCCTAGCCTCTGTCTGTGCATTTTCAAAAATTAAGGTTCCAGGCGGGTCTGTTCTGCAGGAGATACGGAGGACCAGGAGCTCATTAATCAAACTAGAATAAGATTTGTAAGAGCAGGGAGAGGGTCTGACACAAGGAGAGTGATTGCTGACTAGCTAAGAACACCAAATTCCTCGGGAGCCAACGGTCGTGAGCAATTAGGTTGTTTATCAGGACACAGATTGGGTAATTAGAGAGGCGCTTTCGGACTACGGATGGTGGGGAGGGTGGGAAGATTTAGAGTAATTGTAGAAAAGAGAAATGCATGGTCCGAGGCTTGTCTCTCTCATTGAAGAACTCAGGAAGGAAGACAGACTCTGGCTGATGTGAATCTGACCACATTAGCTCCTGCTGCACCCAGGTTGGCTCGGGCCCGGTCCGGCGCCCCTGAGGGAGATGGAAGGGGCTGCTGGGATGAGGCCAAGTCTCCTGCAGATGAATCCAGAAACCAGCTCCTGCCCTCCCACACGGGTAAGGCAAATGGTCACTCTTCAACAGAAAGTCCCTTGGAAGCTGGAACGTGGCTGGCTGGTGTCCCGGAGAGGCACCCTTCTAGGACAGGGCCTCGGGGAGGGTGGCCTCAGGCCGGCGCCTCTCTCATTTCTGTGCCTGGTGGCAGGCAAGGAGCTTTGGCCTTGAAGAGAGCCAGAGAACGTCTTGTGGTAGCTGCCGCCGTGCCTCACCCCTGGGCTGCTTCCAAAAGGAGCCCTGCACCTGCCGTCATCCGACCTCATCTTGCTCATTTCCGTCATGGGCACCAGCCAGGGCAGCCTGGACGATGACAGCCTGTCGGGCTGTGGCGCGTGGAGCAGGGACATCGCAAGGAAGATCCGGCGCCTGTGGAAGCGCTTGATACACTGTCCTGTGCTTGGGGCCCCCTGGTCACTGCAGCCTTGGTTTTGCTGCCTTTTTCTTTTTCCCAAGCTGGGGACACTTCAGTCTCCACTGGGCCTTGAGGCCCCTCCAGGAGTCATGAAAATAGACCCTCCTGGTGCCAGAGGAACCAACAAGAGCCTTTTGTGACCCGAGTCTTCTGCTTTACTGTTTTGACTATGTGAATCCATCAACAAGTATTTATTGAGTGCCTACTCAGACAGTCTGAGTTTGGGGGTACACCAGAGAAGTTATAGATCTCTGCCTTCAAAGATCTTCTAGTCTAATGGGGGCGGGGGTGAGGGGAGAGGCTGGAGAGGGTTCCCTGGAGGAGGCGGGAGCTGTGCTGCAAGGCCAGGAAAGGGCAGTGATGGGAAGAGCGATGAGAAGTTAAAGCTCTGTCCCTGGGTGCCCCCCATCTTCCCACAGGGGACCGAGCTCCTTCTCCCACAGCCACAAGCGTGTCTCCAGGTGTGACTGGAGCCCATTCATCCCTGGGTTGTCCCTGATGGAGCCAGACTACCTGTCCCTAACTTCATCCTTCCCCAATTCGGCAAGCAGCCTTCTTTTCACACTGCCTGGGCCGTCCCAGCATCTTTCTGTGTCGGCAGCTCAGCCCCTCTGAAATTTGCTAAGTGCCTGGAGACTAGGGAGTGACACTGAAGGCCAGTGGTGACAGATGACAGCTCAGCTGGCCACGGGTCACGTGACTGGCCTCCTGGGGGAAATACACACTTTGACTTTGAACGACGTTTGGCTTCTGGTGCCTTCAAACAGGGCAACGCTGAGCAAAATTATGAAGCAGCCAAAGCTTGTGGTCCTCTTCCCACCCCCACCCCCACCCCCCTGCCCAGCTTTGCTTCCGGGATCTGCTATTTTCTTCTGTTTGCCCCAAAGCACATAAGGCTTTCAGTCTGTCCTGTTCCTACCCTAGGCCCCCAAAGGCATCCAGGTACCCTGCGCCAGGCTTGCCCTCTCTAGTCAGTGACCTGGGGAAAGGTCTAGCCATTTTTCTTCCGCCTCATGAAAATAACACCTTCTAGCCGTGTGGTTCTTTTCATTTTTCCACCCATTACGTCATCCAAGAAAAGGTGCTTTCACATCCATTCTCTCCTCACAGTCTCTAACTGTCCTGCCAAATAAGCTAGCTCTATGCTCCTCCTCCATCCCAGCCTCCAAGCGGAGGCCAGCGAGGGCCTCGGCCAGAGCCAAATTTCTCGGACAGGGCCCACGATCCCAGTGCCCCCATCTACGGCTGCTCAGGGACCTGGATCCTCTAGCTATTTAGTGTCCATGGCAGGGTTGGTCCAACCCTGTGGCCAGCAGCTCTCTCCATCCCAGCCGAGTCGGGTCGGCTGGTCCACATCTTAACGCATCTGCCTCTGATCCCGTTCACTCCATATCGTTGTTGAGAAAATGAAATGAGATCATGGTTCTGGAAACACTTCGGAAGGTTAAACGTATCACGGAGATGGTGAGGTGGCGATGTTACTGGGAGCATCATTCAGACTGGCTGGGGGAGCTGTAGGATGGGAGCTGAAGATAAATTTCACCCACTTCACACAGTCCAGGCTCTTCCCCCATCAACTCCTTGCCTCTAAGGGGCGGCCCCGCCACGCACTCTGCCCCCTTGTTTTCCAGGCAGCTGTCTCAACCCAGCTCCCTGTGGACACCCTGACTCCAGTTCCTCTGTGGGCTAAATTGATGCCCCCATCACTGTCCAAAGACAGACTGGTGGCTGGAGCTCAGGCTGACAACTGTCGCCAGGCACGACAGCTGAAGGACAGGAGAAGTGAGAAGAAGATGGATCGATTCTGAGCTGCTGCGCTCTCCCCTGCACTCCTGGGCAGGAAGAGAGAAAGGAAACAGTGAAACTCTGAGGCATCCCTCCTTCCCTTTGGCTCCTTTCTCTTTACATTTGGTTGGCTCCTGGGGGAGCCTTGTCGCTCCCCTCCCAACTGGCAGGAGATGGAGCCACATGGGGCCAATTAGCACTCTGATTCCAATCATAGGAGCCTGATTCTCCTGGAAACTCCAGAGATCCTGCCTGGCAGCTGGGACCCCCAGAGATGCCATGTCCTCCTTGTGGCAGGGATGGGAGCTCCTCCCCGGGACTCTGAAGGAGCTGCTCTGGGTGCCCTCTTGTCAGGAGCTTGAACACAAAGCCTTCTTCTGGTAAGAGAGCCCTCAGTCCCGCTAGCTGCTCCTTACTCCAGCAGTGCTGCTCAGACTTGAACGTGCCTTCGCACCACGTGGGCAACACGCTAGACTGACTCTGATGCAGAGGGTCTGGAATCGGGTCTAAGATTTTAGCAAATTCCAGGGTGGTGCCCAGGCTGCTGGTCCACAGACCACACTTGGAGGTGCAAGATCTAAAATAATGTAGGAATTCCCATCGTGGCACAGGAGAAACAAATCCAACTAGGAACCATGAGGTTGCAGGTTCGATCTCTGGCCTCACTCAGTGGGTTAAGGATCTGGCATGGCCGTGAGCTGTGGTGCAGGTTGCGGACGCGGCTCAGATCTGATGTGGCTGTGGCTGTGGCCACAGCAATGGCAGCTGTAGCTCCGCTTGGACCCCTAGATTGGGAACCTCCATATGCCACATGTGTGGCCCTAAAAAGCAAAAAAAAAAGAAAAAAAAGAAAAAAAAAAACCAAACCAAAACCAAAACAGAAACAAAAAACAATGACTCAAATGCTCTATCTTGGAGAAAAGACACATAAAGTCAGGCAAACAAAAGCCTCCCTGGCTGCATCAGACTGACCCCAGGGGAAAACAGGGAGGGGGCTCAAAAAGGATAGGAAATCAGGTCAGGTTGCATTAGGGAAAAGGAGAGAAAGATTTAGCCTGACTCAAGAGTTGGTCAGCAAGAGAAGAGCCTGAGGACTCACGACATCTGGGAATAAGATGAGGAAGATGCTGAGAGGGGACGGTGCTGCGACCAGCAGCTGCCACTTACTGAGGACTCATGGGGAACCAGGTACCAGGCATCGATTGCCACACTCCAGCCTCTCGACAATCCCACGAGTAGGAGATACTATTGCCATTTTACAGAGAAGGCAACTGCGATCTGGGAAGGGAGATTAAGTACCTTTGCTCTAGGACATCCACCTGTAGACTGTGGTGGAGCCACACTGTCACCCCCGGTGGGTGCAACTCCACAGCCAATTTTCCTACCCGATTTTTGCCCAAGAAGGTGAGGGTTAAGGAGCAGACAATGAGTAGACGGGAGGAGGGGTGGTGTCCAGCAGACTGACTGGTCCTCTGCCAGTGAACCAAGACCACCACAGCAGAGGGGACAAATTGGAGACTCCTGCTGCACAACTGGCTCCCTATGTGCCTCTAGGTGCACCCTCCTCTCTGGGAGACTCAGCCCAGCAGGCCTCACGTGCCTGTTCCCTTCAGTCACCCCCAGAGAGAAGTCCTCTCAACTCTGGTCACCCAGAGTCTGAACCCAGACTCTCATCCCCGCAATGGTCTGCCCATCCCCTGATGTCCCCCACTTCTCTTCCCTTCGAAGCCGTCCGCTGTGCCCTCTGGAACCCTCAGTCAACAGCCAGCTCCTCTACATCCTGAATTTACTCTCTCAAAGCGCCCTTTCACCTTCTTTCCTCAATGGATGCCTGGTTTATTCCTGGAAGACAGCACTTGCTCACCAGTTCTCTCTCGCTTTCTCTTTCTCTTTTTTTTTTTTTAAAGGGCTGCACCCACACATATGGAGGTTCCAAGGCTAGGGGTCTAATCGGAGCTACAGCTGCTGGCCTACACCGCAGCCACAGCAACACAGGATCTGAGCCTTGACATCGACCTACGCTGCAGCTCAAGGCAACGCTGGATCCTTAACCCACTGAGCGAGGCCAGGGATTGAACCCGCAACCTTATAGTTCCTAGTCAGATTTGTTTCCACTGTGCCACAACGGGAACTCTGCTCACCAGTTCTCTTGAGTGGAAGCTCAATTTTCTTCTCCCCCTCTCAAATCTCAAGACTTTCAGGACCTTTGCAGGGGGTTGGGGTGCAGGTGCCTCCTTGCTTGCCAAGGCCATCACTCCTCCCTTCTGCCAAACACCCTGCTTCCTGGAGGAACACACCTGCCACCAGCCTCAACCACTCTTTGTCCTTCCTCATTGCTGTCTATGACCTCCTGGGTAGTCCTCAAACTCACTGGGGACTTCAGTTCCTAGTCACATGGGGTTGTCCCCTTGGCGCTCTCTCTTTTTTTTTTCTTTCTCTTTTTGCTTTTTAGGGCTGCACCCGAGGCATATGGAGGTTCCCAAGCTAGGAGTTCAATCGGAGCTACAGCTGCCAGCCTACACCACAGCTCACAGCAACGCTGGATCCTTATCCCACTGAGCGAGGCCAGGGATCGAACCCGCATCCTCATGGATATTAGTTGGTGCTTTAACGCACTGCACGACAATGGGAACTCCATGACTTTTAATTTTATTGTGGGGAAATGCATATAACATAAAAGTCACCATTTTAATCATTTTGAAGCCTACAGTCCAGCAGCATTAAGTACCTTCACGCTGCTGTGCCACCATCACCACCATCCATTTCCAGAACTTTTACATCCTCCCAAACTGAAATTCTGTACCCGTTAAACACTGGCACCCCATTCCCCTCTCCCCACGTCACTGGCAACCACCATTCCATCTTTTTGGCTCCAAGATGGTGACTACTCTAGGAACCTCGTATAAGCGGAATCATACAGTATTTAGTCCTGTTCTAACTGGTTTATTTCACTTAGCCCAGTGTCATTAACGTTCATCCATCCTGTAGCATGTAGCAGAAGCCCCTTCCTTTTTATTTCCTTTAATTAATTTATTTATTTACTTTTGCTTTTTAGGGCTGCACCCATGGCACACGGGAGGTTCCCAAGGCTAGGGGTCGAATCGGAGCTATAGCTTCCAGCCTACGCCACAGCCACAGCAATGCCAGATCCGAGCCCACCTCTGCGACCTACACCACAGCTTATGGCAACACCAGATCCTTAACCCACTGAGGAAGGCCAGGGATCAAAGCCACATCCTCATGGATACTAGTCAGATGCGTTTCTGCTGTGTCATGACGGGAATTCCCTCTTCCTTTTTAAAGTTTGAATAATATTCCATTGTATATATGTACATTTTATTCATCTGTCTGTGGACACTAGGGCCGTTTCCAACTTTTGTCTGTTGTAAATAATGCTGCGATGAACATGAGGGCACAAATATCTGTTTGAGTCTCTGCTTTCATTTCTTTGGAGTATATACTCAGAAGTGACATTGATGGATCATGTGGTAATTCTATGTTTAATTTTTTTAAATTATAGTTGATTTACAATATTGTGCCAATTTATGCTGTACAGCAAAATGACTCAGTCATACACATACACACACACACACACACACACACACACACACACACACACACACACACATATATATTCTTTTTTTCATATTATCTTCCCCCATGTTCTATCCCAAGATATTGGATATAGTTCCCTGTGTGCTACAGTAGGACCTCATGGCTTATCCATTCTAAATGTAATGGTTTATGTCTACTAACCCCAAACTCCCAGTCCATCCCACTCTCTCCCCCTTTCTGGGTTTAATTTTTTGAGGAATTGCCATACTGTTTTTCACAGTGACTGTATCATCTTACATTCTTAACAACGATGCACAAGGATTCCAATTTCTCTATATTCTTTTTTTTTTTTTTTTTTGGTCTTTTTGCCATTTCTTGGGCCGCTCCTACGGCATATGGAGGTTCCCAGGCTAGGGATCCAATTGGAGCTGCAGCCACCAGCCTACGCCAGAGCCATAGCAACGCGGGATCTGAGCTGCGTCTGCAACCTACACCACAGCTCACGGCAACGCCGGATCCTTAACCCACTGAGCAAGGCCAGGGATCAAACCCGCAACGTTATGGTTCCTAGTCGGATTCGTTAACCACTGAGCCACGACGGGAACTCCCAAATTTCTTTACATTCTTAACAATACTGGTTATTTTTTTTTTGTCTTTTTTTTGTCTTTTGTTGTTGTTGTTGTTTGCTATTTCTTGGGCCGCTCCCGCGGCATATGGAGGTTCCCAGGCTAGGGGTTGAATCGGAGCTGTAGTCACCGGCCTACGCCAGAGCCACAGCAACGCGGGATCCGAGCCGCGTCTGCAACCTACACCACAGCTCGCGGCAACGCCGGATCATTAACCCACTGAGCAAGGGCAGGGACTGAACCCACAACCTCATGGTTCCTAGTCGCATTCGTTAACCACTGCGCCACGACGGGAACTCCAACAATACTGGTTATTATTAGTTTCTATTTTGGGGATTTTTTTTTTTATTTGGCTGTGCCCGTGGTATGCAGAAGTTCCCAGGCCAGGAAAAACCCATGCTGCATCAGTGACAATGCTGGAACCTTAATCGCTAGGCCATCAGGGAACTCCTGCTTTCTTGATATTTTCAGTGTTTTTGATAGTAGCCATCCTAATGGGTATGCCCACTCTAACTCTTGATACTATCACTGGTGAATCCAACATCCACATAATAATGAAGAAGCCTCCATAATCTGCTTCCTATGCTGTCATGCAGTCACTCACTCCATCATCACACCTAGATTTTGGGTCATCATCAGATACGGACCACCTCCTGAATCTCCCTTGCCAACATTCCACTCTGTGTGCCCCATCGGTCCTGCCAGTTTACCTCCACAAGGACTCCCACAGCAGGACTAATCATGATCACCTATTTGCTTGTTATTCCCTTCCCCGGAAATCTCTTTCTCCATCCTTGGCCAACTCCTCTTTCATCCTTCAGGTCTCAGCTTAAACATCACCTCCTCAGAGAGGCCTTCCTTCAGCATTTTCCACCAGTTACTCGCTTTTCTACTCTCCTCCAAGTTCCTCCTTTTTTTTTTTTTTTTTAGGGCCACACCCACGGCATATGGAGGTTCCCAGGCTAGGGGTCAAATCAGAGCTGTAGCCCCTGGCCTACGCCAGAGCCACAGCAACTCGGGATCCGAGCCGCATCTGCGACCTACACCACAGCTCACAGCAACGCCGGATCCTTAAGCCACTGATCGAGGCCAGGGATCGAACCCACAACCTCATGGTTCCTAGTCAGATTCGTTAACCACCGAGCCACAACGGGAATGCCAAGCTCCTCCTTCTTATCTTTCCTTCCTTTCATGTCCACATTAGAGCTCCTGTTCTATCATTATGACCATTCTCTTGAAAACACCATCAATGGATTCCTTACTGCCTCTTCCTCTGCTCTGCTTGCCTTGCAAGCAGTACTCCTCAATAAACTCAACCATATACCTTCTCTATGCCTGCAAGTAGCTAAAGGCAACTGGAGAAAAACCACACAATTGGGTAGATGGCTTTCACTTTATCTCCATGGTCTCAAACCTGGCGTGGGCTCTCAATTCTATCTGGCTACCGCTTTCTCTCTCTCTCTACGATGACTTTCAAAGGCCCTCCTCCTCTCTCCTGGATCTTCCCTGCCTTCCCCAATGTGTCCCAACAAGTCTCACCAGTTGACCTTCTCCCATGTTATCAAGAAAACAGAAGCCATCAAATGAGAGCTCCTTTTTCTTACCATCATCAAATCTGTACACGGCCCTGTATGGATCTCAACCCATGATTTCTTTTTCCTTTCTGGGGTTCCCTGGTGGCCTTGTGGTTAAGGACTTGGCGTCATTGTCAGTGCTGTGGCTTGGGTTTGACCCCTGGCCAGGGAACCTCTGCATGCTGCAGGCACCCCCCCCCCCCAAAATGGAGGATCTTTCTTTTCTTCTATGAATGATTCATGGCAGATCTCTTCATTTACGCCCTGGGACCACAGAGGGGACTCTCCTCTCCTCAGGGATTTCCCTCCTTTGGGCATTCGCTCTCTTCTCCACGCCGTCAATCTTTTCAGCCCTCCAGAATCGTGTGAGCATACTGAAGGAAATCATCTATCCTTAAGAAAACTAACAGAAACTACCCGGCTCCAGGAGTTTCCGTCGTGGCACAGTGGTTCACGAATCGGACTAGGAACCATGAGGTTGTGGGTTCGATCCCTGGCCTTGCTCAGTGGGTTAAGGATCTGTGGTGTAGGTCTCAGGGGCAGCTCAGATGCCGCGTTGCTGTGGCTCTGGTGTCGGCTGGTGGCTACAGCTCCGATGAGACCCCTAGCCTGGGAACCTCCATAGGCCGCGAGAGCGGCCCTAGAAAAGGCAAAAAGACAAAAAAAAAAAAAAAGAAAGAAAGAAAGAAAGAAACTCCCCGGCTCCACGCCACGATCCCCTTACACTGCCCCACTTCTTGTTCCTCTTCACAGCAAAACTGCTCAAGAGTTTTCTCCATGTATTGTCTCCACGTCTTCATCTCCTCCTTGCTCCTCAATCCACTCTAATCTGGCTTCCCCATCTTCCACGTCCACAGAGCCGCTCATGTTAAGGTCACTGATGGCCTTCGTGGTTATCCCTCAGCCCTCACCTTGCTCAGCCTCCCACCAGCTTTGGACACAGTTGACCACCCCTTCCTCTCCTAGCTGCTGTGATGAGTTCCTGATGCTTCAACTACCTTTCTGGCCCCTTTTTCTTAGTGTTCTGTGTGGGCTGAATCCGCTCAATCCCTGGATACTGTAGTTCTTCCCCACTCGGTCCCAGGCCTTCTCTTCTTTCTCTGCTGTCTCTCCCAGGTGAGGTCACTGGGAACCTGGCTGGAAACACAATCAGTGGGCAGCCCACTCCCAAATTCCCATTCTACCCGCACCTCTTCTATGAGCTCCCGAGGTCTTGCATCTCAACTCTCTACTCTGACATCTTTGCTCCCGTGTCTCCCAGGAATCACATGTCAGAGGTCCTGTCGTGGCGCAGTGGTTCAAAAAACTGACTAGGAACCATGAGGATGCAGGTTTGATCCCTGGCCTCGATCAGTGGGTTAAGGATCCGGCGTTGCCGTGAGCTGTGGCGTAGGTTGCAGACGTGGCTCGGATCCTGCGTGGCTGTGGCTCTGATGTAGGCCGGTGGCTGCAGCTCCGATTCGATCCCTAGCCTGGGAACCTCCATATGCAACGGGTGTGGACCTAAAAAGCAAAACAAAAACAAAAACCCAGAAACAAAAACCGTAGCATGTCTAAAACGGAACTCCTGATTTTTTTTCCCTCAAGCCTAGCCTCCCTCTGCCCTCTTCATCTCATAAGATGGCACCCTCATCTCTCCAGTGACTCAAGCCATAAACCTCAGAGTCATTCTCCTTCTCCTTCTTCTTCTTTTTTGGCCTCACGCAGGGCACATGGAAGTTCTCTGGGCCAGGGATCGAACCTACACCCCTGCAGAGACAATACCAGATCCTTAACCTGCTGCAGCACAGCAGGACCTCCTGAGAGTCATTCTTGAGTCCTGTGTCTCCCTTTCCCTCACCCCCACTTCTCACCACTCTGTCGTCTTTGAAGCTGTTCCTTCAGAATCTGACCAACTCTCTCCATCTCCACGGCTATCACCCAGCTGCAGACCCCCACCACCTCTCCCCGGGCTGGCTGCAGCAGCCCCATTCCTGGTCTCCTCGTAGCCACTGCTGCCCCCTTTTTAAGTCTGGTCTCTATAGATATTGCAAAAGCCCACATCAGATCCTGTCACGCCTCTGCTTAAAACCCGGCAGACGTTTCCTACTGCAAATGAAGAACATCCAAAGCCCTTTTCCGTGGCCTACGAGGCCCTGCTGTGATCTCCTCCTGCCCTCCTGGCCGAAGCTCTCTTATGCTACTGTGCCTAGAACACTCTAGCCCCGCTGGCCTTCTTTCAGTGTCTGAACCTATCAAGTACCGTGCGAGGTCAAGGCCTTCCCTGTTTGGTATTCCTCTTTTCCTGGAAACCTCTTTCCCCCATTCTTCACTTGGCTGGTCTTCCATCCTCAGGCCTCCCCTTAAACATCATCACCTCTTCACAGAGGTCTTCTCTGAGAACTCTGCCCCTGCACCTGATCTATTCGGTTCCTTCCTGAGACTCACCATGACCTGTTCTTACATCTTCATCTTTGTGATTACTGGGCTCTGGACCCCATAAGAGTATTGACGATGTCACTTGTGTTCAACAGTGGAGCTCTGCCACCTCGTACGGTACTTGGCACATGGTAGAAATATATATAAGAATTTTTTTTTTTTTTTTTTTTTTTTTGGAAATGGCCAGACCAGGAGTTCCCATTGCGGTTCAGTGGTAATAAACCTGACTCGTATCCACGAGGATGTGGGTTTGATCCCTGGATCCCTGGCCCTGCTCAGTGGGTTAAGGATCCAGCTATGGTGTAGGTCGCAGACGCAGCTCGGATCCCGCATTGTTGTGGCTGTGGTGTGGGCTGTAGGTCGGCAGCAGTAGCTCCGATTGGGCCCCTAGCCTGGGAACCTCCACATGGCGCAAGTGCAGCCCTAAGAAGCAAAAAAAAAAAAAAAAAAAAAAAAATTTGGTCACACCCACGGCACATGAAAGTTCCTGGGCCAGGAATTCAGTCTGAGCCACAGCAGTGACAATGCCAGATCCTCAACCACTAGGCCACCGGGGAACTCCATGCAATCCATTATCAAGTGCCTACTGGTTTCGTGTCAGCTGTGAAAGTCAGGTTTCTAGATGAGGAGTCTGGTCCCTGGGAGAAAGCCTTCAACATTTCTGGCCAAAGACAAAAACAGAGAGAGAATGGCGTAAAAAGAAGCATATCAGGCAGCTACAGTCTAAGAAGAAACAGGAGCCACAATGGCTCTAGTCCTTTTAGGAAGAGCAGGGTGGGACATCTAATGGCTAATTCCTTCTCAGGGAAGGAGTGCTTCTTTAAAGGGCAAACAACCCTTCTTGCGGAAGGGCCAGAGGCCCAGGGCGTGGGCTGGATGACTCCGGATAGTCTTTCCATCCCTGAGAACCTCCAAGTAGACACTCTGGTTACTTTCCCAGGGCTCCTTCCAGGGCCCTCCTCCCTCTTTCCCTCCAGGTCTTTGTGGTCCTGCAACTCCCTCCTCAGCTGAGCTTGGAGAGGCATCTTCTGGAAAACCTGCTAGTGTCTGGAATATTTTTCTGGTTATCCAAGCAGTTGCTTTTCCCTAGTGAGCTGGAATGGAGACACCTGCCACCTGTTCTAGCAGGTCACAAGGGAGCAAGTAGAGATCAAAGCCATGCATTTGTCCTTCCACAAACACCTAGTGGGGCTGGAGTCACCTCACAAAAGACCAAGCCCTTGAGGCTTCTGAGAGGGTGCTGCCAAGGACCCTCTGGGCTGCCGCCCCCGACCCTCCCCACTTCTCACCTTGGGAGCCACACATGCTGCCTAATAGGCCCAGACACGCTCCTAAGCCCTCCCTGCTGGGGCTGACAGCCCGGTGACAGATGTGAGGGCTGTGCCAGATGTGAGGCTGATGCCATATGGCATCACGGGTCACAAGGTCTGAAGCTGCTGCCACTGGGCTGTGGCAGAGTTAGCGGGAAGATCCTTGCATTTAGCCCCCCCTCACCTGTCACTTGACAGAGGCAGTGAGAGGGAACTGGAGCAATGACATATTCACAGGAGCTGGAAGGAGTTGTCATGTCACGCCAAGAACCCTGGGCCCACCCCAGCCCCCACACTCTGGGTACCACTCTGAGTATTTCCGAGGGAGGCAGAGGCAGAGATTGACCGAACCCGATGGGGAGAGATGGAGGGGAAGACGGCTGAGCAGGAAAGGGGGCCAGCCAGAGCCAGGAGGGAGGAGAGAGGCCAGATGAAGGAGAGAAACCCAGACAGAAGCGAAGAAATGAGACGAAGAGGGCCTGGGAGACAGCGAAGGAGAAAGGACGGGCTTGGACAAAGGCAAGCCTGCCAGAGACACCGTGCCCGCCGACTCTCATTTGCCTGAGATTTTTGGAGACCCACTCCAGGGCCTCACCTGCTCTCTCAATGCCCTCGAGCTGCCCCCAGCTCTGCCCTCAGGCTCCCGAGGAGGGCCACACGGTAACGAGAACCTTCTGGTATACGACTTCTGGCAATCAAGATCTTTGGGGCAGGCCACTGCCTTTCTGCCGTCCTGACAACAGGATGGCACCCGCCCGGTTTCACAGACGGGGATGCGGCGAGCAAGGGACACATCCTGAACAGCCTGAGGAAGACAACCCATGACACGGTCTCAAAGTGGGCCAGTTCCCCGGCCCCCAGAGGCTGTATTTGCCTTGTGAAAGGGAAGGAGATGGAGAGGAGAAAATCCCAAAGGGAGAGAATTCCAGAAGGTGGGAGGGAATGGTCATGATGGGGAAAGTGGAGTTGGCAGGGAAGGGAGCAGCAGGCCTGAATTTCTCCCCTCAGTGAGCACATCTCTCCACGGCCAGGCTGGGCTGCAGAGCTCTGGCAGAGACCGCTAAGCCTGGAGAGGGTCCCTGGCCACCCAAATCTCTCTCTCTCTTCTTGGATCCTGGCCTCTAGTCTGCCAAGGGCTGAACTGTAAACAAGCCTTGGAGGCCAGACAGGGGGAGCAGGTGTGGACAAGAGCATCCAGCAGCCAAAGACCCGGGACACAAACATCAAGCCCCTGGGGGCTGCTTGGCAGGTGCTGGTAGCACAGGGCTCTCAGCCTTCTCAGCAGGCCGCCGTGTCATGTCTGTCACTCCTCTGTGAGGCTTCCAGCATCCACGGCCCTGTCGCCAGCCTGGGAGGCCCCAGCAAGCCCTGACTCTGGTCAAACAGCTGGAGAATGTTAGAGAGGCCAGGGACCCAGGAAGTTCTCTCTCTCTCTCTCTCTCTTTTTTTTTTTTTTTTTTTTTTTTTTTGCTTTTTTAGGGCCGTGCCCTTGACATATGGAAGTTTCTAGGCTAGGGGTTGAATCGGAGCTACAGCTGCCAGCCTATACCACAGCCACAGCCACGCCACATTGGTGACCTACACTGCAGCTCACGGTAACATTGGATCCCTGACTCAGTGAGCAAGGGCAGGGATTGAACCCGCATCCTCATGGATGCTAGTCAGATTCGTTTCCGCTGTGCCACAACAGGAACTCCCCCCGGGGAAGTTCTTTACTTCGCTCTTGTCCACTCTTGGCTGCTTTCCAGAAGCAGCAGGGGAAGGCCTTCTGGAGGACTGCAGCTAGGGACTACAGGAGGGGCCAGGGAGGCTTGAAGAAGATGGCCGGAGTCGGGGAGAGGGGCTGGGGGTGCAAGTAGCTGGAGCTGACCCAGGGAGAAGTGAGGAAACCCTCTCCTCGCTCTCTCTTTCATGTCTGGCTCCGCTGGGGCCAAAGGTCCCCAGCACCGCCCGGGGGAGCTTGTGAGGAGCCAGGCGCTCGAGTCAAAACTGGAAAGAGCAAGGCACATCCTTGCTACAGCTTTGCCTACCTGGCCCATCTGCCCCCTCCTCACCTGAGAGGATGCCAGTGGCATCGAAAGCCCAGGCCCCAGGCCCAGCAGGTGCCAGGCTGACCTCTGGTGAGGGCTCGAACTGGAGCAGGCCCAGGCTTCCCCTTGGTGCACCAGCTCCAAGCTCTGTCCATCGAATACTTGGGGGTGGGGTGGGGGGGTGAAGGGCAGGGGCGGACAGGGCAGGGCAGAAATCAGGCCAAGAAGCAACTTGATAAACGAAGTTATGTGAGCAGAGGCCTGGCAAACTCATGTCACCCCGTCTGGATGCGCCTGGAAATGCCAACTACAGCCTCAGGGCAAAAAGACACCTTTTATTCTGCCTAATTGCATCTTCCTGGTGAGAGAGAGGAAGGAATGAGAAGGTCTTTGCTAAAGCAAAGGCAAGATCCCAAGGGATCAGAAAAGGTTGGTGAACCTAAGAATGAAAGCAAAGGGCAAGAGCAGGTGCTGATTTTCTATCTCAGAGTGGAGGGATGAGTTAGCACCAAACATTGCATCGCCCTCATGTTGCTAGCTGGGTCCTCCTGTCTGTTTCCAGGAATGCGAGTGGCAGCAAAACTGCAAGCCTCAGCGGGCTTGTCTCTGGGTGGGGGTGGAGGTGCTAAGGAAATCACACCCTACTCTGCAGCCAGCCTTGGGGGACAGAGAATCCTAGGGAATCCCACGAACCCATGGGCTGCCTACTTGGCATCACAGATTCAACGATGGACCCAAGACTCAATTCACCGATTCTGGTTTTCGCTAGAAAACCAGATCCAGGCGTTGTAGAAAGAACCAAAAAGGGTTAAAAAAAAAAAAAAGCTTGGCCTAAGCTTCAGTTACCCAGAACATTCTATTCACCAGAAAAGCCGCTCCCTGAGCATTCAGGTTTCAGCACTGCGGTGTATTTGTATTTTTTCAGTGATCAAAATCCACCGGGCTGAGGCTCTCTGTTACAGAATAATGCCAGCTCTGCTTCCCACTGCCCTCTTGGAAGGGGAATAACAGCAGAGGTGCTTGCTCTTGAGTCAGGGGCTCCCTCCACTGCCTCTTAGATAGCATTCACTCACAGATGCAACAAAAATTTCCTGAGCACTTAAGATGTGCCAGGCACAGGGCTAGGCAGTGAAGATAAATTAGGGCCAGTCTCTCCCCTCCTGGAGGTTGCTGTCTGAGGTGGGGGCAGGCATGTCCACAGAAAAATATGAAACCACGAAACCACAGGTCACCTGGCACCATAGGGGGCAGCAGAGGATGCCATGGGAGTACAGAGGCCCGCCACTGCCCCCTTGACATGACTCCGGGCCCAAGCTGTGTGGCGAAGGTGAATAGGAGTTTCGAGGATGGACGGGGCAGAGAAAGGCATTCCAGGAAAGGAGATGATTCAGTAAAGAAGGGAGACCTCTAGGTAGTGAAGCCACCATAATTGAAAGAAAAGTCCTAGATAGAAAAAAAAAAAAATCAGGCAAAACGGAAGTGATTCTTTACTTTCTGGCTACAGGAATGAGGTCAGAGGACTAGTCTACCCTCCTGAGATGCGGCACTGCGCTCCCAAGAGGCCACAGAGACAATCAGAGACACGGCCCAGCACTGGGTTACCAGCCACATATCCTATGCATCACCCAGAAGCTACATATGGAAGACACCCCCCACCCCCACCAATGCCACAGGAGGAGGCAGGAAGGGTGGCCCGCTGGCAGAGGCACTGAAATTTGGCCAGAGTCATGGAGACCAAAGCCAAGGAGCTCAGAGGCCCTGTTATGCCCATGCGGCAGAGGTCCGTGGAAGCCAGCTCTCAGGGCTAGTAGTGGGAAATTATAAACATCCCCATGGTGGGGCCAGATGTGCCTCAGGAATAGCCCCTCCAGACCTGGCCACATTCTGTTCCGCCCACAGGGGGTCATCCTGGAGGAAGGAGGGACAAAATCAATAGACACAGCAATGCTCTGCTCAAGTAAGGGCTGCTGTCCCTGCTCTTAAGGCCTGGCTGAAAAAAACAAGCCCCCTCTTCCTCCCCAGGAGGTGGGAAGATGGCTTTTGCTCAGCATTGCACACAAGGCTCTAAAAACTTTTTAGAGAATAATTCCTAACGGAGGTACTCAGATAGAGCCATAATGTCAGATTAACAGCTCCAAGCCAGCAGACCAGACACTTGTCTAATTAATAAAACTTATAAAGCAGAACAACTTATCGATGTTACAGGCACGGCACTTAGTACAACAACAAAACCCAAATCCATGCAGAATGCTCCATGCTCTTTAGGAAGTCTTTTCTCCATCAACCTGTGCAATCCCTTCTTCAACGCAAACGGAGGAGGGGGTGGCTGGGGAATGGAAGGAACCATGCAGAGCTCTGGGCAACTCGCTGGGAGGAGACAGATGCCTCGAGAGGCTGGCACGAATCTGCCAAAGGTTAGATCCAACCTGGACTTTGGAGGCAGTGGATCTGGGCTGGAATCCCAGCTCTGTGCCAAGTGACTTAACCTCTTGAGCCTCAGTTCCCTCATCTATAAAATGGGGCTCATGATAGTACCTACTTCAAAGGACCTACATGAAGATTCAACGTACAAAGTAAGCACTCAATCAATAATGGCTATTAGCAACTACTATTATCACTGTCATATTTAGGCACCTACTAATAGGATCTGCTGTCCTGTTACAGTCCACTTGGTCTGCCTCTCTCTACAGAAAATAATGAGGGTGATTTGAAGATTGGTTCAGGAGTTCCCGTCGTGGCGCAGCGGAAACAAATCCCACTAGGAACCGTGAGGTTGCGGGTTCGATCCCTGGCCTCGCTCAGTGGGTTAAGGATCCAGCGAGCCCCTGAGCTGTGGTGTAGGTCGCAGACAAGGCTCGGATGCCTCGTTGCTGTGGCTGTGACCAGCAGCTGTAGCTCCGATTCGACCCCTAGCCTGGGAACCTCCATGTGCTGTGAGTGGGGCCCTCGAAAGACAAAAAACGAAAAAAAAAAAAAAAAGAACAAAATAATGCCATGTGCAGCAACATGGATGGAACTAGAGACTCTCATCCTGAGTGAAGTAAGTCAGAAAGAGAAAGACAAATACAATATGATATCACTTATATCTGGAATCTAATATACAGCACAAAGAAACCTTTCCACAGAAAAGAAAATCATGGACTTGGAGAATAGTCTTGTGGTTGCAAAGGGGTAAGGGGAGGGAGTGGGAGGAGCTGGGAGCTTGGGGTTAATAGATGCAGAATGTTGCCTTCGGGATGGATCAGCAATGGCATCCTGCTGTGTAGCACTGGGCACTCTGTCTAGTCACTTATGATGGAACACGTTATGTGAGAAAAAAGAATGTATACACGTATGTGTCACTGGGTCACCATGCTGTACAATAGGAAAAAATATATATATAAATAAATGATAAAAAAAAAAGAGAATTGGTTCAAATCTCTTTGGACTTTGGGCCCTGACTTTAGATCTACAGAATAATTAAGCTTTGCTGTGAAGAAAGCAAAGCCTGTATTACTACTTCCTCATCTGTAAAATGGGGGTAATATCAGGCTCTACCAAACAGAGTTAAGAAGATTAAATAAGATAATACACACAAAGCACCTACAACCATTGTGTCCCACACACAGAAAGCTAGGGTGAATGCCAGCGACTGTTTTTACTGTACACAAATTCTCATTCCGACCTAAAGAGCTTACTTAGCACAATACGTGGCACATAATTAACAGAGATCATCAGTGCTCTCAGCAGAGATGTGTCTGGAGAACAGAAGGGAAATCTGGGTCCGGTCTAAGAACCGGACTATGTGACTTAGGCTAAACTCACCTTTGTGACCTCAGACACCCCCGCCCCGACCCCACCAGGAGTGCGCGCGCGCCTAGAATTTTACTCAGCTCAAGAAAAGAAAGTGACAGGTATGCGCCTGCATATTCCCACCTGCCAAGCTTTCTACAAGTCATGCACCACCTCAGCCCCGAGATGCTTCGTGAAGGCTGAGGCCACGCGAGGGCAGGCCAGCCAGGGTGCACCGCAGCTGGGGGGCGGCGGCGGGGAGGGCGCCTGGAGGCCCCCCACACTTCGGACCACCCGGAGCCAGGGGCGGAGCTTCCAGGCGGGGAGCGGGGAGCACGCGGCCTGAGTCCTTGGAGGGGTCGCCCCTACTCCCCCCACCCTGCCTCGCAGCCTCTCTCTCTCTCTCCTTCACCCTCGCCACCCCCACCTCCAGCGAAAAACTTCCCGCTCACGCCGCCACTTTTCCTTCCACCGGCGGGAGCCCAAACCCTCAGCCCCGCGCATCTTAATCTTCCAATTTCCTCGCCCATGGCGCCGCGAAGGGGCCCGCGGGTGGCCTGACGACCCGAATGGCTCCTTGGAGACTCTGGGTCGGGGGTTGGGGGATGGGGGGAGGAGGGATGTCGGCTCCGACGCGACAACTCCGTCCATCGTCCATCCTCCATCGACTGCGGGGGGCGTGGGGAGGGGGAGGCTCAGCAGGCGCGCACCCAGGACCGGGGAGCCGTGCCAGCCCCGCCCCGAGTCGCTGTGAGGGGCCGGCCAGGACCACCAGCACACAGCTGCTGACCTCCCAACCCCACAGACCCCAGCCTCCATGGCCGGGCGCCCCGCTTTCTGGTCCTTTCCCAGGTGATTCCAAACCCGGCTGTTCGGAGCGCGGTACTTACTGTCGGGGCCCTCTGCGGGCCGGGGCTGGGCGGCTGCCCGGCCCGGGAACCCTCTGGCCGGCTCCCCCTCGCGCTGCCCCCGGCTGTGCCCAGCGCCGACGGTAGCGGCGGCCGCGGCGTCTGTAGGAAGAGAAAGATCACGCCTGCCTGAGAAACCCAGCCCCTGCTGTGACCAGAATCTTAAAGAAGGAGGCGACTGGCTCGGCCCCAGAGCCGCGGCTGAGCTGAGGTGGCGAACTAGCGAGGCAGCTGGTAAACACGGCGGCGGCGTCTGCTGCCTCTCGCCAGCCTGCCCGCCCGCAATCCGCCGCGGAGGAGCTCCCCCCTCACCCTCCACCCTGGACGGGCCCCCGCGGGGGAGCCGGGGAGGGGAGGCTCCAAGTACAGTGACGTGCGGATAATCCAGCTGCGGCTGAGGGAGCACTTACTAAGTGCCGGGCACCGTGCTTTACATCCATTGTCTCATCGCGGCATCCTCCCCATTGTACAGAAAATAAAACCGAGGCTCAGGGGAGCAAAGCAAACAGACCCAAACGCACAAGCTGGTAAGAAGTGACGGGGCCAAGACTGGAAACTGGAGGGATCGCAAATTCTCCACTGCCTGCCTCAAAAGCCACTTTGTGCTACTGCAGAGCAACATCTGAATAGCCGAGTCTCCACCTCCTGTCTCCCCATTTTCCTGACAGCACCAGGGACAGGTGGCGACTCTAGGCTAGTTTGCTGGTGTAGGTGGGGGTAGGGGCACCGGGCGGCAGGGTCCTGGCTGCAGTGCTTGGCGCGGGGGAGCGGCCATCGTTCTTTCATTACCTTGGACAATTCACCTACTACCTGCCAGACAGAAAACGGTCTAAGAGGCAGTCCTGGTCCAGGTGTGATCCAGGACACAGGCACTGAGCCTGTGAGGTGTGGGCTATGCTAGAAGGATCAAAGGTGGCAGGTAGAGACGTCAGTGTTCTCCGATGCCTCCCCTCGGGGGAACTGCTGGCTGGCCGTAGGGAGAGAAAGGGCTTGCTTGGGGGAGGAAGCCCTCCCAATGGCGCTGATCCCAACCGAGTCCTTCCTTTAACTGGAATGAGGGTTCACACCATCCACTCTTCTTTAAAGGATGAGTGGAAGGCAGCCTTGCTGGGAGACTGAGCCCCATGGTTTCTCTATGGGAGTGGCCCTAATCCCTCTGCCATCTGGGAGGTAGGAAAGACCGCTTACTCCTTCCTTGCTGGTCAAAATGATGAAAAAACACAGTATTTCCCCCCCCCCCCAATTCTGATCACAAAAGGAGAGCAGTTTGAGAACTTGTATTCCTCCCTCCCTTGCTCCTGCTTATCCACCCAGTCATTCATTTAGCAAATGTTTATTAGCATCTGCTGTGTGTCAGGCACCATGGTAGGTGTTGGGCACCTCCACGGTTCTGTGGGGGAGGCGGAAAGCACTCAGGGCTGGCAGTTAGGAAACACCTTTTTTTAAGTCCTGGTTCTTTGACTAAATAGCCGTGTGACCCTGGATGAGTCACATATCCTTCTTGGACCTCCGTTTTCTTGTTGGTCAAATAGGGGTAGTAACACCTTCCCGTCCTATTTCACGGGGGTGTTCTGAGGCTCGATGGACATAATGGATGTGAAAGAGCTTTGCAAAGTATAAAGCCACTAGACAAATGTTAGGGATTAGTCTGTCGCCAAGGTGGGAGGGGGCTGCTGGGAAGCAAAGCTTAAGAGAAATCCTGGCTGACTCTCCCAAATTGATTGCACTGAATTCCATCTTCCCTGAATCACTGATTCTACACTTGGGCAGGAGTCTCGGCTCCGTGAAATATCGTCTTCCATCAGTGGTGCCCATGACACCAGGGTTAGTGATGACCTGGCCTTAAATCGGGAAGATCGTTTGGGGGACTTGAGTGGAACGGGGGTGCGCACTTTTGCCTCTGGGTCTCTAATTCCTGGCAACGGCAGCATCTTCCCCACAAATCGAGCCCACCCAATGTGTCTGGGTACAAACCACTTAAGTCCCCCAGAGACATCCCTTCAGGAAGCACAGGGCTTGGGTCACATAGCAATAGTGGCCTTGAGGATGAATGCTGTACTTTCTCGCAGGCTAGGGGCTCTGGGTTCAGTCCAGCTGACTGAGAACTACAGTAGAACTAGTGGAGCCTCTGCGAGGGTCTTCAGTTTGCTCGGTTCGCCCCTACGAGCAACCTCAAATAGATCTATAATCTAAATTCTACTACTACACTTGTTATGCAACACAGCTACAAGGCAAATTCCCAAATTTTCAGAAGTACTCTCCCCTACCCTCAGTAAACACACAGTCTAAGGAAATAGTCTTGCCAGGCAGTTTCCCGACGAATCTCCTAGACTCCTTCCTTCCTCTCCCTCTTCCCACCAGATGGCCGCCCCAAAGCCCCTTTCACATAAAAATGCTAGAACCGGAGTTCCCGTTGGGGCTCAGTGGTTACGAACCCAACTAGTATCTGTGAGGATGCAGGTTCAATCCCTGGCCTCGCTCCGTGGGTTAAGGATCTGGCATTTCCCTGAGCTGTGGTGTAGGTCGCAGACATGGCTCAGATCCCGTGTGGCTGTGGCGTAGCTCTGATTTGACCCCTAGCCTGGGAACCTCCGTGTGCTGCATGTGTGGCTCTAAAAAGGAAAAAAAAAAAAAAAAAGATGCTAGAACCAATGCCGAATGGCGAGGGCTCTGGGGACCATGGCCGGCCGAGTCCAGAGCTGCACTACCCAGCTCTGGAGCCAAACTAGAATGGAAGTCAGAGGCAGTGACCGAAAGAAACCCAGCCTCGGGCCAGGGCACCTTCGATCCTCAGGTTGGGGGTGGGGGAACAGCCAGAACAGCCAGACTCCACACCCAGGTTCCCTTGGCAGTCTCGAGGCACCTCTCGATGTCTTCATAGATTCCCTTGTCACAGCCATCTCTCCCAGGCTGCTCCTCTTAATAAAGTGCCCCTGCGGCCACTCCAGATAGCCTGATGTTATCCTTCGATCTCCCACCCTTCTTCCCAGCATGGGCCACACAGCAGGGATTCAGACCCCTCCCCCCGCCACCCCAGGTCACAGTACTGTCTTCTGGGGAAACGCTTCCTGAGTATCCAAGCCAGGGTTTGACGAAAGCTTGGGGTATGCGTGTATGAAACACTCCTTCCTTGTCCCCTCAGGGTGGCCTGGGCCCTAGATTCAGGGTCTCCCCCCAGTTCCCTTGCCGACCTCAGCCTGCATTTTCCTTCCTGGGCCCGTTGCTCCCCTCAGCTGTATAACCTGAGTCCAATTTGCAAATCCTTGGTGAGTGTCAATAAATCCCCATCTATATCCCCCTGCAAGACTGGAAAGCTTCAAGATCCAAAGGAATGAATCAGCGATGGTGAAATTTCAGGCACAGTGACAGGCAATTGAGAAGACATATTTGATCACATCATGTTTACCTATGTGTAAGGCTGGCCCTGAGGATATTCTGGCATTTTCCCTCGCCTATAATGAAGACTTGGAATAATAGCAAAGGAAGCCATTGAAAATACACCGGGCTGGGAGCAGGGACATCTTGCTGCTTATCCCAGCTCTGACACTAATTAGATGCAAGGCCCTATACTTTCCCCTGCTAGGCCTCAGTTTCCCTGTAGGTTAAGAGAGCACTGGATTAGCTGATTTTCAGGATCCCTTCCTGTTCTAACAGGCTCAGATTCTGGCACTGAGATAGACTGATGTCCCCACTTGGAGACATTGGGCAGGGCACTGTGTGGGCATGGGAGCTGGGGGGGGGGCAAAGGGTTGGTACTGTAGGCATAAGACTGGTGCTGGTATTCAGCAATGGAGCCAGTGTCTGACTCACCTTTGCGAGGGAGCAGAGGAAGAATCTGTTCCGATCCACCCACCGCCCCCATCTTGTAGCCTGGGAATCCACCATGTCCTCCAGGACTTATTCCAGCTACCCCAGGATCAGGACCCACATTCTACCAGTGACCACCTGTGCCACCATCCCATGTTCCTGAATGAGTGACCAGGAAACTGCTGCTGCCCCAACGCCCCCCCCAACCCCGAGTGCCCTCCAACCGCCCCCCTCTTCGGATCCAGCAATGAAAGGGTTAATATCTGGCCCAGCAGGGACTGTTCATTCTGCCCGGTCAGTCAGACAGACCATACAACGCAGGGGTGGGGGGGGCATGCCCACAGCAGGCAAAAGTTCCTGGGCCAGGGATCGAACCTGAGCCACAGAAGCGACCCCAGCCATAGCAATGACAATGCTGAATCCTTAACTGCTAGGCCACCAAGGAACGAACACCCAGACAATATTTCTATCATCACCCTACTCTAGAATTCCACACTAGTTGAACACCCCAGCCCCTTCCCAGGCCGCTTCTCTGTGAAGATGTGTCAGGGGCTTTCGGAAGGGCGTTAGGCCTCCCCCCACCCCCGCCTCTGAGTCAGGTGGGTCCCTGGTTGTCTCACAGAAGGAAGAACAAGAAGGGACGCAGGGGGGCCGCCAGGGTCCCGGCTTTGTGGGGGAGCAGCTGCTGCCCGGGTGACCCTGTGTGCCGTGGTCTGGATCCAGTTGCCAGAAGATGAGATCAAAGGTAGTCAAGCTGGAGGGACACTCTTTTTGGCACTGATCTGAACAAGGCACTGTATCGGTGCCCCTCACTGGTTCTCGCAGCTCACCAAGGGCTGTCAGGTGCCCTGAGCTGCTCCCCAGGCCCACCTGGGGCACCTGCCACTATTTTCCTTCCCTCCTTCGTAGCTGGTACCTTCCCTTCTGCTCTTAGCCAGAGCAAGCCTCCCTAGCACTGGAAACCCCCTCATGTGGCCCCTGTTCCCACCTCCACAGCTCTTGTAGTTCTCTCCTCTCTCTGCCAAGGCCTAGCTGCTCCAATGGGTGCTCTGCCCCTGCCGTGCGAATGTTCTGTTCTCGCAAGGCCCGGTATTAATTTGCTCTCATTTGTGAGCGGCTTTGTTAACGCGTGTGGCCTTTTCTCGGATGTGCAGTGCCGCTCCCGCTGCCTCTCTTACCTCCCCACCCACACACACCCTTCTTAATCTTGTAAGAAGGGGCCCTTCCCTGTGGAGAGGGGGTGGAGCTTTCTCCAAGCCCTTTCGGGCACAGGCTTCAGTAGTTCGGGTACGTCTTCACAAGCACCTGCAGAAACATAGTGGGGGTCATTACTGATCCCCAAGGGACCCATAAGGAAACCGCCTGTGTGCATGGAGAGATACAGCGTGATGGCCAAGCGGGCCTAGAAGCACAGCTCTTTCCCACAGGACCCTACGTGCTTATGTCATTCATCTTTGACACGGCCCTTTGAAGCCCCAACCAAGTCCCCAGAAAGGTGCATGTGTGCAATACACACCCATATGCAACTCGGCTTATGAATCTGTGAGGGGTCATAGCACCTCTAAAAAGTCAAGCCCCTGCATCAGCATACTTTTTGTTAAAAGCTGCCCTGATGATTTTTTTTTTTTTGGCCATTTCTTGGGCCCCTCCTGCGGCATATGGGAGATTCCCAGGCTAGGGGTCTAATCGGAGCTATAGCCACTGGCCTACACCAGAGCCACAGCAACGCGGGATCAGAGCCGCGTCTGCAACCTACAGCACAGCTCATGGCAACGCCGGATCCCTAACCCACTGAGCAAGGGCAGGGATCGAACCCGCAACCTCATGGTTCCTAGTCGGATTCGTTAACCACTGCACCACGACGGGAACTCCCTGCCCCGATGATTCTAACGTGTTGCCAGGGGTGAGAACCACTGCTTGAAAAAAAGATGCAAAAATTAAGAGATGAGAGCGTAAAAGCCTTAGCAGCCCAGAGCTTCCTTAAAAACCCTGGATGGCGTTCCTGTCATGTTTCAGCGCTAACAAGCCCAACGACTGTCCATGAGGACACGGGTTCAATCACTGGCCTCACTCCGTGGGTTAGGGATCTGGTGTTGCCATGAGCGGTGGTGTAGATCACAGATGTGGTCGGATCCCACAGCATTGCTGTGGCTGTGGTGTAGGCTGGCAGCTGCAACTCTGACTTGACCCGTTTCTTGGGAACCTCCATATGCTGCAGGTGCGGCCACTTAAAAAAAAAAAATTGCGGGCATCCCTGGTACAAACTGAAGGCAGACTGGGCTGGGAACTACAGCCTAGCTTCCCTGCCTCAGTTTCCTCCTTTGAGCCTTAAGAAAATCATTCTGCTGGCCTTCTGCACCCCTCCCCAGCCCTGGACTGGCTTTGTAAATCAGTCAGTACTGATTTTGCTATGCGAAGGGATATTAAGAAAGAAATGGGAGTTCCCGTCGTGGCACAGCGGAAAGGAATCCGACTAGGAACCATGAGGTCATAGGTTCCATCCCTGGCCCCGCTCAGTGGGTTAAGGATCTGGCGTTGCCGTGAGCTGTGGTGTAAGTCGCAGACGCGGCTTAGATCTGGTGTTGCTATGGGTCTGGCATAGGCCGGCAGCAAGAGCTCCAATCAGACTCCTAGCCTGGGACCCTCCATATGCCGTGGGTGCGGCCCTATAAAGACAAAAAAGACAAAAAAAAAAAAAAAAAAAAAAAAAAGGAAAGAAAGAAATGCACCTCCTGCTTCATTTACACATGCTGGCTAATTGCTAGGTAAGCTTATCTTTAGTATCTTCTGCCTACAAAGGTGGAGCTGAATTCCCCCAAGTACGGCATGGGGTCTCTCTCAGGGTGAAGGGTAGAGACTTTCAGGTCAATCACCTAGAAAGAGATGCCCTTTGGGTAAGAGACTAGAACTCCTAGGAATAATAATCAGCTGAGGAGCTGCCGTGTATTAATCACTTACTATGTGACAGGCGTTTCACCTGCATTACCTCATTTAATCTGCAGACTCACCCTCTGACACAGATTATCAGTATTAACCCTCTTTTACATATTAAGAAACTGAGGCTCAAGAAGTTACATTACTTATCCAAAGGTCACCCAGCTAGTAAGCAAGTGTGTTTTGTTGGGCCCAGCCCAGAGTTTTCAAAATTTTTACAATGTATTGCTAACATTTAAAAATCCTCACGAGTTCCCGTTGTGGTGCCACGGAAATGCATCCGATGAGGAACCATGAGGTGGCAGGTTCGAACCCTGGCCTTGCTCAGTGGGTTAAGGATCAGGCGTTGCCATGAGCTGTGGTGTAAGTTGCAGACATGGCATGGATCCTGCGTTGCTGTGGCTGTGGTGTAGGCCGGCAGCTGGAGCTCCCATTCGACCCCTAGCCTGGGAAGCTCCATATGCCGAGGGTGAGGCCCTAAAAAGCAAAAAAAAAAAAAATCCTCAGATTTCATACCAGGATCAGGATTTCTTTTCTTTTTTCTTTTTTTTTTTTTTTTGTCTTTTTGATATTTCTTGGGCTGCTCCCGTGGCATATGGAGGTTCCCAGGCTAGGGGTCGAATCAGAGCTGTAGCCACTGGCCTACGCCAGAGCCACAGCAATACAGGATCCGGGCTGCGTCTGCAACCTACACCACAGCTCATGGCAACGCCGGATCGGTAACCCACTGAGCAAGGGCAGGGACCGAACCCGCAACCTCATGGTTCCTAGTCGGATTCGTTAACCACTGCGCCACGACGGGAACTCCAGGATCAGGATTTCTGACTTCTCTTCAGAAATCCTACCTGGCAACCCTGGGCCTTAAAGTCCCACCTGACTATGATCAGCTGGTGCTAAGTAGCAGTACCCATTTTGGATGAAGGCTGGGCTCCTCAAGTCACCCCAGTCCCCATCAATGTTCAAGCCACATTGTCCGGGCATTCTCTGGTTCCCAGCAGACCTCCTAAGTTTGTTTCTGCATGGCTCCTTACATTCTTCAAACCAGTATCCCAAACTCCCTATGTCCCTTTCAGACCTATTCAAAGGCTCACTTGTAAGGGAGATAAATGTGACTGTTTTTTGGAAACTTTCCCAATTTTCAGCAGGCCCTGGCTCCATCGAACAGCCCCTCAATGAGATGGACCCATGAGCTTGCATCCCCCAGGCTGCTCCCCAAAATCTTGAGCCTTTCCTAGGGCCATCCCTCCCAAGCATTAAAACTGAGATGTAGAGTTCCCGTCGAGGCTCCGTGATAACGAACCTGACCTGCCTAGCATCCATAAGGACACAGGTTCTATCCATGAGAACATAGGTTTGATCCCTGGCCCCACTCGATGGGTTAAGAATCTGGCATTGCCAGGAGCTTCGGTGTAGGTAGCAGATGTGGCTCGGATCTGGCATTGCTGTGGCTGTGGTGTAAGCTGGCAGCTGTAGCTCTGATTCAACCTCCAGCCTGGGAACCTCCACATGCCGTGGGTGCAGCCCTAAAAAAAAGACAAAAAAACAAAACAAAACAAAAAAAAACCCCAATTGAGATGTTTGGAGTTCCCACTGTGGCACAGTGGGATCACTGTCATCTTTGGAACACTGGACGCAGGTTTGATCTCCGGCCCAGAATAGTAGGTTAAGGGGCTCAGATCTGATTCCTGGCCTGGGAACACCGTACATTGTGGGTTAGCCAAAAAAAGAAAAAAAAAAAAAAAAAAACCACCTGAGATGTTTTTTGTCCCCATAACGCATGTCTGGCTCTGCGCTCCCACCAGGTTTTCCTTCCCAGACGACATATCTGAATCTCCGATCCCTTCCATCCAAAGGGGATTTTGAGCACTGGGAGCCTCGCTGGGGAGCAGTTTCTGGGCGAGTAGGGTTTCAGCACTCAACAGCTGGGGCGAGGTTTGCATTGTCAACCCTGTCACCCTCCATTAACAATAATACAGGGCAGCCATGGAACTCCCCACCCCGAGGCCTGCCCCGGTGGTCTTTGTTCCCCCCATGCCCACTCGGTGTGGTCCCTGTCACCGTGTCCTACCCGCGCCACCCCCCCCCCGCAACTTCCCTGCCCGTTTCCTCTGAATGATCTGAATTCCTCTGCCAGGAGCAACCTGCCTGCGTGCAAAAACAACTTGAGAGCCATTAACGGGAAAGAGCATCTTTCAGAAAAGCCAGATGATTTTAAAGCATTAATGGACACCTTTGTGACTCTGTCTCAGGAGGAGCTAATGTCTCATAAGCTGGCTCTGGGCCGAGGACTGCTCGGCACAGCAGCCCTCCAACACTGAGAATATGTGCCCTAGAACCCAAGCTATGCCAGAAGATCGAGAGATTCTGGGAGCGGTGAGAAAACCCAGGATGGGAGCGCCCATCAAGGGCCGATCCCACTGCCACATGTGTGCTCGCGTGTGCACACGCACGCACGCACACATACACATCCCAGGCGGGGCCACACGTTGGCACAAAAACACCACCCACACTCTTGCTATAAGACTCACGTGTGATTTGCCAACAAATTGCAAATTAACCTCCTAGTGAACAGATTAATGGTATTCATGGTAATTTACACTCCAAGTTTCATAGCAACAGACTTCGAGCATTCTGGTTGCATAAGAATCCAAGGATTTTCGAGTTCCTGGAGACATTGTAGTAATTAACCTGATCAGCTTATGCAAATTAGCCCCAATTTGACACTGTCATTTTTGTATCCAATAGCCAGGGTATCTGCCCAGAAGGTTGCCCGTCACTGCTCCAGCTACTTGGCTTGAGGTGCTAGGCTGACAGATGCCAGTCTGCATTTGTCTATGCAAATGAGGCCCCAGAGCAGAACTCCCCATCAGGCCGGGAAAGGGACCGGACAGTTACAAATGGGCTCCTTGCATGGTGACGAGAGTGGAGTCTAGGCTTCCAGGAGAAATGGGGAGGGGGGCCCCCCGTCAATGTGCGCACGACTGAGAGCTGCCTTTTTAAGATCCTTGCTTTGAGGACCAAAATTCCTGACCTGCACCAGAATTTGAACGTCCCGCCTGAAGGTCAGGAAGAAGCCTTGTGGCATGTCGCCAAATACCAACGGAAGTGTTTGACCTTTCCAGAAAGATCAGCTTCTTAAAGTAAAGCCAAAAGCTGGGGTTCCCTGTTCCTTCCCTAGAAAGGTGAAGTTTAATTGGCTCTGTTTCCCAATTTGAGCAATAAAACAAACAAAAAAAAAACCCACAGAACATACTCAACTCCCTCATCAAATCAATCAGCCTACGGGCACAGCTTGCATGCTCTCTCCACGGGTGGACTGCTTCCTATCTAATAATGTTTAGCCTCAGGGGGTGGCCACTCCTCCACCAACCCCCACAGAGCTCCATCCGTGACCTCCTTCTTGTTTGATCTCTTGAACCACCAGGACTCATTGAACGCCCTGCGTAATCGGCCTCGTGCTTCCCGCCCTGCAGGGCACAGTAATGCGGCGCCTCGGAGGACAGTATCCTGGCCCACTGGCCACTCACTGATGCTCCCAGCTCAGCTCTCCTCAGGTTCTCAGCGAGTAGCTTGTGGTGCTGTCGGCCCACAGACAGTTTTGGAAACAGCTTTCTGGAGCCCCGACTTGAGGGGAGTGGGTAAGGAGGGAAATGCCACAGAGAAACTGTCCAGGTTGTCCAGAGGAAACCTGCCACGAATGAGCTACCATCTGGAACTCAGAATTCTCTAGAATGCAAGGCCAGGCAGGGTGATGACCAGAGCAGCCTCACCACTCTCGAAGAGCTAACACTTAGAGGTGATAAAACACTTGAAACTTATACCAGGGCCATTTGGTAATAACTACCTTTTTCTATCTTCTTCCTGAACCACCTTTGGCTAAGGTGGGATTTCAGAAGTGTTGGAAGGCTTCCTACATCAATTTCCTCTCTAAATGCATCCATGAAGGCACCATTCCAAGATGGTGCCTGTGGCCGCTCTCCCTCTAGTCTATCTTCCTCCTCTCACCGCACCCATGTCCCTATTCACCCAGCTACCAACCCCTCTTCTTTGACTGCCAACAACACTTAGTGTCCACCACACGGGCCCCCAGAACTAGGGGCCCAGGTTCCCTGGGCTGCAGCATACTATAGGAGGGATGCACATCTGCATACTTTTTAAAAAAAAAAAAAATTTGTAGGGCCACACCTGTGGCATATGGAGGTTCCCAGGCTAGGGGTCGAATCAGAGCAGTCGAATCAGAGCCACCGGCCTACACTACAGCCACAGCAACGCAGGATCGGAGCTGCGCCTGCAACCAACACCACAGCTCACGGCAATGCCGGATCCTTAACCCACTGAGCAAGGCCAAGGATCGAACATGCGTCCTCATGGATGTTAACTGCTGAGCCACAATGGGACCACCTTTTTTAAATTTTTTAATTTTTTGCTCTTTAGGGCCGAACCCGCGGCATATAGAAGTTCCCAGGCTCGGGGTCAGAATCGGTGCTACGGCTGCAGGCCTACACCACAGCCACAGCAACAGCCAATCCAATATGCGTCTGCGACCTACACCACAGCTCATGGCAACACCGGACCCTTAACCCACTGAGCGACGCCAGGGATCGAACCAGCATCCTCGTGGATCCTAGTCGGGTTCATTAACCGCTGAACCACGAAGAGAACTCCCCATCTGTACACTCTGAAGCATTACCTGTGGATAATTCAACCAATAACCTACAATGATGCAGATAACAGCTCCCACTTGGGGAGCATTTACTACATTCCATGAGTCTGACATGCACTATATCACTGCATCTCGTAACGGCCCTGGGAGCTTGGTACTATCATTACTAGCCCTGTTTTATAGATGAGGACACTGAGGCAAAGGTGTGAGCAACTTGCTCAAGATCACACAGGTAATATGTGGCAATGCCAGAAATCAAACCTTAGGTGACAGATGCCAGAGACTAGGCCTTTAAGCACCACCCGAAAACATCTCACACGTGTGTGTACCACTCTTTTCCAAACGGGAGGCAGAAGTCATAGTGATTAACAAGATTTGGAGTTCCCATTGTGGCGCAGAGGAAACAAATCCGGCTAGAAACCATGAGGTTGCGGGTTCGATCCTTGGCCTTGCTCAGCAGGTTAAGGATCCGGCATTGCTGCGGCTATGGTGTTGGCTGGCAGCTTCAGCTGCAATTAGACCCCTAGCCTGGGAACCTCCATATGCTGCGAGTGCAACCCCAAAAAGACAAAAAAGAAAAACCGAAAAAACAAGATTCACTTACAATATTACACATTCAGATTAATTGGTGGTCATTACGTTTCGCAATCAATGGATACTAAGGGTAATACTGCTTGAAGAAGTGTCCAGAATGGGTCCTTGGCTTTAGTCAGATCGAGGACTGTGGGCATTATGTGTGTAGAGTATCCCTACCCCGAGTCCCCTCACCCATAAGGCATGCATTCTTTTTCTTTTTTTCTTTTTGCCATTTCTTGGGCTGCTCCCACGGCATATGGAGGTTCCTAGGCTAGGGGTCGAATCGGAGCCATTGCCACTGGCCTACACCAGAGCCACAGCAACACGGGATCCGAGCCGCGTCTGCGACCTACACCACAGCTCACGGCAACGCTGGATCCTTAACCCACTGAGCAAGGGCAGGGACCGAACCCACCACCTCATTGTTCCTAGTCGGATTCGTTAACTGCTGCGCCACGATGGGAACTCCAAGGCATGCATTCTTTTATCTGCTCACCTTCTGTGTTATGGCAAAGGACCTGTGTGTGTCTGTAGATCTGACAGGAAGGGGAGCCATGTTTAAAGCTATCTTCACATTCAACCATTCATTAAACATTCACTGAGCTCCTACTACCTGCCAGACACCGTTCTAGAACAGGGGACAGGTGCACTGAACAAAACAGCTAAAACTCCCTGTCCTCACGGAGCTTACATTGTAGTGACAATATACAGGTAAATAGGTAAAAATGCATGATGGTTTGGAGAGTGAGAAAGTGCTTTGGAGGGGAGTTCCCATTGTGGCTCAGTGGAACCATGAGGTTGCAGGTTCGATCCCTGGCCTCGCTCACTGGGTTAAGGATCCGGTGTTGCCGTGAGCTGTGGTGTAGGTCACAGACGCGGCTCTGATCCCGCGTTGCTGTGGCTCTGGTGTAGGCCGGTGGCTACGGCTCCAATTCGACCCCTAGCCTGGGAACCTCCATATGCCGTGGGAAGTGGCCCTAGAAGAGGCAAATAGACCAAAAAAAAAAAAAAAGTGCTTTGGAGGAAAAATGAAGCAAGGACTTGGGGGTGAGTGGTTACCTTTTTCAACAGGTGGTCAAGGAAGGCTTCGGCGCAAAGGTGACAACTGAGCAGAGACTTGAAGGGAGGCAGCGAGCCCTGTAGCTGTCTGGGGGCAGAGCCTTTGTGGCACAAGGAACTGCACAGGTGCAGGCCCAGGGATGGAGCGTGCCTGGGGTGACCAAGGACTGTGAAGGAGGCCAGCTGTTGGAACAGTGTGTCTGCAAGAATATTGTATGTCTAGAGGTGGATTCAGAAGTGGGCTCTGTCATCAGCTCTTCAAGTGGCCAGTGATGGCCACCTTGACCTTGGCTGAACCTGCGGGACTAGCTCGCAGCAAAATTATGAGGCTAACACTTCTGTCTGTCACTCTTAACCCCCTAGTCCTCTCTTGTCGGGAGCCCCTGGGCTCTCCTCTCCCCCAGCGTTTGGGGCCTCTCCAGTGCCCTCTGCCAGCAAAGTCAGTCCCCCAGCCTGAGGAATTAGGAGCACAACTTGGTGGGGGCTGGGGGGGGGCCGTCGGGCCAGATCTGGGCTTGCCTCTGAGTTCTGCCTCTTATCAGCCATATGACTTTCTTTGGGTATGTCACCTACTTCTCTGAGCTTCAATTTCCTTATTTTAATTTTATTTTATTTTGGCCCTACTGCAGCATGCAGAATTTCCCAGGCTTGGGATCGAACCTGCGCCTGATGACACTGAATCCTTAACCATTACGGAACACCATTCCAACCCCCCCCCCCGGCCCTTCTTTGTCTTTTTAGGGCCGCACCCATGGCATCTGGGGTTCCCAGGCCAGGAATTGAATAGGAGCTGCAGCTGCTACCGGCCTACACCACAGCCACAGCAACGCCAGATCCAAACCGCATCTGCAACCTACACCACAGCTCCTGGCAACGTCGGATCCTTAACCCACTGAGCAAGTCCGGATATCGAACCTGTGTCCTCATGGATAGTAGACAGGTTCATTATCACTAAGCCACAACGGGAACTCCCATTTTCCTTATTTTTAAAATGGAGATAATAAGGTCTTGGTAGGATCAGATGAGATAATGCATGTAAGACACCGAGCCCAGTGCTGGGCACATAGTAAGTGCTCAGGAAATGAATGGCAGCTGCTATTATTCATTCATGCCCAGGTAGAAACTACAGAGACAATCTGTGTGCCTTGGGACCCGAGAGACCCGTGCCTTTCTTCCAAGGCAGATTCTCACATACACCACTTGCGAGTGGTCAATAAAGAGGGGGGAAAATACAAGCAGAATCACTCTCGTGGGGAATATCCTAATATCACCAATGGGTACTGATGCTTAGCAAGCTTAGGAGCTACTGGCATCGAGTGGCACTGAGCAGGTGGGAAATTCAAAGGAAGCCTTGGATCTTCTGATCCAGCCTGAGGAGGTGTGTCCATCATCTCTTCCCTCTTTGCTCTGTTGCTTCTGCTCCGACGGGAGTGTGGGAGGAGAGGTCATGATCTTGGTTCCAAATCCAGAGGGGGCAACCTCTGGGGTTGGCAGGCCCTCCAACCCAAGGGGCCTAACGCGTTCTTTTTTTGCTTTCCTACATCTCTAAGTAGCATCCTGTTCCTTCTCTTGCCTCCGCTTCCTGTACTCTGAGCAGACAATCCTGGCCAGCCAGAGAAAGTGGCCACTAAGAAGGTGCTTAGTGATGACTACCAGGAAACCTTGCTGAGAGCTTCACCGTGACCTAACCAGAGCTTGGGTATGTCAGCCCCTTAACTGTACAGAAAGGTTGCAACCTGGCCAAGTGTCTCACAAATCAAATTTCCACATACTGGAGTTCCCATCGTGGCACAGTGGAAATGAATCTGACTAGGAACCATGTGGCTACGGGTTCGATCCCTGGCCTCGCTCAGTGGGTTAAGGATCCGGCATTGCCGTGAGCTGTGGTGTAGGTCACAGACACAGCTCGGATCTGGCATTGCTGTGGCTGTGATAGGCCAGCAGCTACAGCTCCAATTAGACCCCTAGACTGGGAACCTCCATATGCCATGGGTGCGGCCCTAAAAAAAAAAAAAAAAAAAAAAAATTCCACATATCAAAGCCGACTTTTCAGGTAACCTTTAACAAAAAAATTGAAGATGTGTTCCTCCAAGGAGAAAAAAAGGGGGGGGGCTTGAGACCTAATAAAAAGCATGTTTATGAATGTGATGCGGCAACACACTTGAAAATCACAAATGTGAATGGGAAAAAAACGAGAATTTTCTTATAAAATATTAACAATGCCCCCAAATGAGTCACAACATCTGAATACAAAATAGCTAGTGTTATTTTGATGTTTGGCACAATAGCTTAAAGGCCTAAGAGAAAAACAACGACAGCTTTAACTGAACAGAACACACCGCACTGAAAAGTTGCTCAGCTTCTCTACAATTGCCTTTCTAATGTTCTACAGCAGGGGACCTTGCAGATTCTGAGGAGCCTCGCATCCTGAGCTCGAGCACTCTGGAGGAGCTGCTCGATCTAAGAAACGAACAGGTTGATCTGGCCCAGAGAACACACAAAGCAGCACAGCCGTGGCCCTGCTTAAAAACACCCCTGGAGATGCGTTCTTTGGGGGCACACACGTAATGGGGAGACTTTCTGGTTAACACAAGACTTGATGCTTCTGTAAAGCGAGGCTGTGGGTAACGTATAACAAAATATAATGAATCAGCCCCCCCCCCCCCCCCAGTTTTTAACTGTGGATGTGGTCCATGTCTTTCGATGGACAATGAGAAAATCCTTTCTAGCCTTGGCACATCCTCAGAGTATGCGGCAGGGAACACTGATCCCCACGAGAGGACCCATAAAGGGCTTCCATGGACAAAAAAGTTTGAGAAATGTCTGGTACTCGAAATCGGTGCTTCTCAAAATTTAACCTGCATACAAATCAAGTGAGGGTCTTGTCACAATGCCGATTCTAGGGTGGAGATGGTGCCTTCCCAGCAAGCTCCCAGGTGATGCTTATGCTGCCAGTCCTCAGGTGACACGTTGGGTGGCCAGGCTCTAAATGTCCTCTTGGAGATTCGTGAGTTTCATTCGTGAAAGAAACCCTGTAGTAAAGTTTAGCTTCTCCTCTAAGCCAGCATTCATCAAACTCATTTGTACCCAGAAACCTTTTCCTCCCCGTGGTACCTATTATTCCCTCACCCTCAGGGTACTGTGGAAGCCCATTTGGGGAGAGCTGCTCAAGCTAATAACTAGTCTACCTGGAGGGACTCGCCTCATCTGAGAAGTGTACACTTTAGGTCATGGCCAGAGACCGCATCTCGGGTTGGTTAATAGCCCTGCAGAGACAACAGGAGGCCAGGGCTGTGCCTTGCCGTTGGTTTTCAAAGACTCCAAGCTCAAGGGCAGCAAAATACCCTACAACTCTATTTACCATCCTGCCACCCTCACCACTTTCCAAAATGCTTTAACGCCTTAATGTGGTGTGAGCTGAAATGAAAGCAGGGAAAAGTGAGGAGATTTGGAGCAGAGAGGAGCCAGCATTTTCGAAAGCAGAGTGAAATGAGCTGATGGGCCCGTGGCCCTGAAAGTAGACAGGAGCCAAGGGGCTCAGGGGTTAGTTGGGGCGAGGAGGCCGGAGGAGGAAGTGCAAAGAAGAGAGAATCTATACTCTATAAAATCCAACCTCATAGAATAAGGAGGAAGAACATCGGAAGAGAAGCGTCATCCTGTTTACTTGGTTTCCACCTGTACAGGTCTGAGCTATGTATTTTCTCAAAGTTCTGCCATACAAATTGTTTGGCCAGCAGGCCCGCTCTGGGCACATTTCTCATTCTCGTGGCATTGGTTGCCAGATGGCAAGGGTCTGGGTTGTCAGTTCATGTAGGAGGGCATCTGCTCACACCCATGGTGGCCTGTCACTCCAGCCCCTAGCCCAATTAGCAGATGGGTCCGAGGGAGCTCTCCAATGATCAGAAGCCAGTGCTGGACAATGCTTCCAAAATGGAAAACAGGGAGAGATGGGAATTCTGCCACGGGAGGCAGTACGACAAACGAGTCAGACAAGGGCCACACCCCAGCTCTGTGACTCACCAGCTGTGAGGTCATGGGGTATATTAGCCCGTCTAAACCTCAGCTTTCTCCTCCCTAAAATATGGTTAAGGGGTTCCCTTCACGGCTTAGTGGTTAACGAGTCGGACTAGGATCCATCTGGATGTGGGTTCCATCCCTGGTCTCGCTCAGTGGGTCAAGGATCTGGTGTTGCCATGAACTTTGGTGTAGGTCGCAGACGCAGCTCTGATCTGGCGTTGCTGTGGCTGTGGTGTAGGCCGGTAGCTGTAGCTCCAATTCGACCCCTAGCCTGGGAACCTCCATACGCTGTGAGTGCGGCCCTAAAAAGACAAAACATTTAAAAATTAAAAAAAAATAAAACAGGGTTAAGAATAGGATCTATCTCATAGCAAAGCGGTGAGGAAGGATTAGGGTGATCCTGGGATTATGGTTAGGGCCGTGCCTGCCACAGAATGGGGAGCCAGTAACTGTTAACTGCTCTTAGTGTTATTCTTTTGTATTATCATTAAAAGCATTTTAGTGCAATTGCTTGGCCCAAAGTACCTGACAAACGATCGCTGATCTGATGACAGGATGACAAAGACCGTGACCATGAGGACAGGGATAATGTTGTTTTTTTTGATGATGCGGGAGCTTGCTTTTGCCCGAGCCCTGTTTTGGCAGGAGCATCAGAAGTGGGAGAGCTTATGGAGTTCCTATCGTGGCACAGTGGCTAACGAGTCCGACTAGGAACCATGAGGTTGCAGGTTCGATCCCTGGCCTCGCTCACTGGGTTAAGGATCCGGTGTTGCCGTGAGCTGTGGTGTAGGTCGCCGACACGACTCGCATCCCGCTTTGCTGTGACTGAGGAGTAGGCCGGTGGCTACAGCTCCGATTCAACCCCTAGCCTGGGAACCTCCACATGCCGAGGGAGTGACCCTAGAAAAGGCAAAAAAAGACCAAAAAAAAAAAAAAAAAAGAAGGGGGTGAGCTTTGAAAGGCTCGGGTCAGACAGTTCGGAGTTTGAATCCGGACTCTACTACCAACTAGTGGGTGAGCAGTACCCAGTCGTAAGATGGGGACGATAATGCTGCTTACCTCCCTGTTGTGAGGAGGGAAAGAGACACTGCGTGTGGAGTAGCACGCCCAGCCCCTGCTGCATTTCGAGCACCAATGGTTGTGAGCCGGCTAGGTAGCCACCCGATGTCTGAGAACTTGGGAGAGAGTTCTGGAAAGCAAAGTTGCAGGAGTCAAGGTGCCCTTGCAGTCCAGGCTGAGGACCAGAGACAGGCCTATAAAAGGCATACCTGCATACTACATGCCTTTTCAAACATCGGCATTTCACACACACACACACACACACACACACACACAAAGTGAAATAACTTGTTCAGGTCCCTATGCAGAAACCCATCTGTGTGGGCTGAGGAGAATTTCCAGTGCCTAGAAATTTCCTGATTCAGAGCTTCAAGTGTTTGTTTTTCTTTTCCTTTCTCTCTCTCTCTCTCTCTCTTTCTAGGGCTGCATCTGCAGTATATGGAGGTTCCCATGCTAGGTAGGGGTCGGGTCTGAGCTGTAGCTGCCGGCCTACACCACAGCCACAGCAATGCGGGATCCCAGCCATGTCTGTAACCTACACCACAGCCCACGGCAACGCCAGGGCTAGTCAGATTCGTTTCCACGGAGCCACGACGGGAACTCCTGTTTGTTTTATTTTTTTATTTTTTATTTTTTGCTTTTTAGGGCTGCACTCGTGGCATATGGAGGTTCCTAGGCTAGGGGTCTAATTGGAGCTACAGCTGCCAGCCTACACCACAGCCATAGCAATGCGGGATTCGAGCCGCATCTGCAACCTACACCACAGCTCATGGCAATGACAGATCCTTAACCCACTGAGCAAGGCCAGGGATGGAACCTGCCATGTCATGGTTCCTAGTCGGATTCGTTTCATGGTTTTTTGTTTGTTTGTTTTTAAATAGTGCCTTTTTGTTCAAGAAGAGTAGTTCCAAAAAAAAAAAAAAAAAAAAAAAACAAACTAAAACCCACTACCCTTCCAGCACCAGGCATGCGGGTTTGGGTCACCATAAAATTCAAAACATTCCACCCAGTGGCTGGCATACAGTGGTGCCCAATAAGTAGCCACTTACCAGACATCACATTTTCATCTCAAAGTAGTTTTGTAGCAAAACACTATCTATCAATTTTGTAGCAAACAGTATCTAACTATTTTAGGTCATGAATCAAGGCTGGTTTTTCTCTGCACTTGGGAAAGTGCCGTCAAGTCTGCAAACGGGCCAGATTTGAATATTAGCCATAAGGGCTAGACACCCACAAGTACACACAGACTCCCTCAAGCGGATACACAGACAGTCACTCTCCAAATGCTTTGCCAACTTTGGGCCTCCCCTGCAAGACGCGGGCCCTGCTCCTTTGGATGGAAATAGCAGAGCACGCGTCTGTCAGAGTCCTCAGAGCCAGTGGAGATAACAGCCGTGAGGCCATCCAGGGGCCTCGTCAAAACCAAGTGGATCCGGGGTGAAATTTCAATCATCTCACCAGCTGGCACCAGAATCCTTCTAAAGAAGAGGATGGGGACTGTCTTTTTTTTTTTTTTAATTTTTTTTTTTATTTTTTTAGGGCCGCACCCGAGGCATATGGAGGTTCCCAGGCTAGGGGTCGAATCGGGGCTGTAACCGCTGGCCTACACCACAGCCCCAGCAATGCCAGATCCGAGCCGCGTCTGCAACCTACACCACAGCTCATGGCAACACCGGATCCTTAACCCACTGAGCGAGGCCAGGGATCGAACCCACAACCTCATGGTTCCTAGTCAGATCCGTTTCCACTACGCCACGACGGGAACTCCGAACTGAGACTGTCTTTAGGAAAAGATGTTGACAAGCTACTTGCCCTGACAGCGCCGGTGGGCAGGCACCAAGGCAGCGGAAAAGAGAGCGTAATGGTGATTGTAATGGCAGGTGAGGAGGGTGAACAGAACCTTGGGGGTAGTTGGGGAGCAGAGGGGAGAGGAGTGGATGGAGGGGAGAGAGGGGAACTGGGGAGTGTGCTGGGAGGCTACAGCCCAATTGGGAAAATGACCAAGGAGTCTCTAGGTTCAAGATTCCTATGGTTAGATTTTACGTTGTTTATGCAAGCCGCTCAATAGAATCACCTGAGGGAACTTTTTTGTCTTTTTGTCTTTTTCTAGGGCCGCACCCACGGCCTGTGGAGGTTCCCAGGCTAGGGGTCTATACCAGAGCCACAGCAACGCGGGATCCGAGCCGCATCTGCGACCTACACCACAGCTCACGGCAATGCTGGATCCTTCACCCACTGAGCAAGGCCAGGGATCGAACTAGCAACCTCATGGTTCCTAGTCGGATTAGTTAACCACTGAGCTATGACAGTAACTCCTGTATTTATACTTTAATGGTTTTTCTTCCCTGCAAAATACATGCTACTTAGGAAATATTCTATATTCAAATTAGATAAAAATACTGTGTATTTCCTAGACTAACTGAAGACTATTTATTTATTTATGTTTATCTTTTTAGGGCTACAGGTACAGCATATGGAAGTTCCCAGGCTAGGGGTCAAATCAGAGCTGTAGCTGCTGGCCTATGCCACTGCCAGAGCAATGTGGGATCTGAGCCACTTCTGTGACCTACACCATAGCTCATGGCAACACCGGATCCTTAGCCCACTGAGCAAGGCCAGGGATCGAACCGAAACCTCATGGTTCCTCGTCGGATTCATTAACCACTGCGCCACGATGGGAACTCCTTGAGGGAGGTTTTAAAACCTGGGGCCTCCCCTCAGAGATTCTAATGTAATTCGTCTCGGGGTGGGGCCTGGCCTCAATGCTTCTAATAGCTCCCCAAGCAATTCTGAAGCAGCCCAGGGATAGAACCCCTGCTATGGATGGAGCTCCTTCTGGAGAACGGGGGCCTGGGGTGGGGGAGGAGGAGAAGGGAGGCCTTCCCTGCGAATGCAGAGGTCTGGGAAGATGGGGATTTGGAAGGAATCTTACCTGCTGGGCAGGGAGGACCACGTGGACCCCTGGCTTACAGGGATAACGAATGCCAGTTGTCTGCTTTCCTCCTCGGCTCCCCAGTTCTCCCTCCCCTGACCCGAGCAAAGCTGACTCCCAGCTCAGCCAGCCCATTCTGCTTCCCCTTGTTGCAAACATAACCTCTCTCCCTTTCCCATCAAGCATTATTTGCCCTGAATCCCATTTCTTTGTGAGTCTGCTCTTGACAGGTAAAAGCCAATAAATCCGATGTATGAAATCTTTTCTCAGACCAAAAAAAAAAAAAAAAAAAAAGGTATATTTTAACAAGGGTCTTCAGAGGACAATGCTTTGACTGACAGCAATAATGACAGAGTATGGAGAACATAGTTTGGGGTGAAAGGGACCTGGGGAGGTCCTCAAAGCACACCCTGTGGGTAGATGGCTAACCATGAAGCTGATGCAGGGAGATCCACGGCTGAGAAATGTGGGGAAGAGCTGAGCCCATTCGTCCGGGGTGACAGGAGACGGCACCCAGGAAAGGTCCAGCCTCGGGGGGGCCTCTGGTGACATCCAGCCACCCATGTCTTCCTCCCCACTCCTCCACCATCCTTTCTAGCCCCTCGATGTATGATACAGGTCCGAGGAAAATAAGCTCCAGAGGCCAAGCAACCCTGTTAAAAGCTCACTCCATCACAGACGAGGCAGGAGTCAGCATCTGATCGGCGCTTTAGCCTCGGCTGCAGAAGACAGAGGCAGAGAAAGGCAGATTACAGGTGCCAATTCTCTGGGTTTTATAGGCCCAGGCCTGAGGGATGGATCATCCTGTCACACCTCCTGAAGCTAAATGTGACAAGTGAGTGCTCTTTGGTGGGAAAACCATTAAGCAGGACGGAACCACGGAGAAACAGACCTCTCTCCCCTGTGCTCCTTCTCTCTCCGCCCCGCTCCTGCCCTCCGCACGGTCATAGCCTGAGATAAGACGAGGTTTCCCAGAGCCTGGGGCCCCAGAGGCTACCAGGGAGCTGTGGTCACAGCTCCTTTCCGCAGGGTGACTTCCTCAGAGGCGGGAGCTTGAACGGGAAACAGGTTGAAACTCTCCATCAGAATGAATCCACTTAATTTGCTGAACGCTTCCTTTACAGAGCTGGGGTTCCTGTCTATTGAACACAGAACTAGGGCCCTTTTTAAAATCTAGTAAGCCACTGGAGTTCCCATTGTGGCTCAGCACGTTAGAACCCAACTAGTATGCATGAGGACGTGGGTTTGATCCCTGGCCTTGCTCAGTGGGTTAAGGATCTGGCATTGCCGTGAGCTGTGGTGTAGTTTGCAGACGGGGCTCGGATCCAGAGTTGCTGTGGCTGTGGTATAGGCCAGCACCTCCAGCTCTGATTCAACCCCTAGACTGGGAACTTCCATATGCTGCACGTGCAGCCCTGAAAAGCAAAAAAACAAATAAAATCCAGTAAGCCAGGAGTTCCCATCGTGGCTCAGTGGTTAATGAGCCCAACTGGTATACATGAGGACATGGGTTTGATTCCTGGCCTCGCTCAGTGGGTTAAGAATCCGGTGTTGCCATGAGCTGTGGTCACAGACATAGCTCAGATCCAGCGTTGCCGTGGCTCTGGCGCAGGCCGGTGACTACAGCTCCGACTCGACCCCCAGCCCGGGAACCTCCATATGCCGCAGGTGCACCCCTAAATAGACAAAAAACAAACAAACAAAAAATCTAGTAAGCCAATTAAACCTGGGAAGGAACCTGCGTATTTTCAAACATTACTGAACAAAAATTAAGCAGCTATGACATCTGAGCAGGACTAAACATTTAATCTGGATTGTTCTCCCAAACTGGGAGATGCTTGTTTGGGAATTCTCTCCTCTGCCTCCACCTTTCCCCCCGGCCCCCCACATCTGTCAAGTGTCCCTGTCTCCACACTCCCCACCTCCACCAAGAAAACCCCAAATAACAAGTTCCTGCAGTGGGACCCCTGCAAAGACCCATCACGTTGTAAAGGTGGTACCCCAAGGCCTGCCTCACCAGCAGAGGAACCCAAGCTCCACAGCCCAAGCAACTCTTCCATGCTAGGGTGCCCACCCCTCCCCTCCACCCATCCAATGACCTGCTTGGCTTAGCCCACTGGCCTGACTAAATTGGAACATTCTTCCAGGGTGTGTGGTTCTTTCCAAGAGAGTTCAAAGAACCAGGAAGCAGACTTTTCTGACTGAGAAGGTTCCCTCCTCTGTCTGTAACCCTTACGTCTTGGGGTGGCCTGGTCTTGGACCTTCCCATTTAGCGAAGCATCTTCTTTGGGATTTGTACTCTCCTCTGGGGAGCAGACTGAACCCTGAGAAGTTTGGGTGGTGGAGGATGGAGCTGAAAACCAGTAGCCCAGGGGCTGTCACTGGACTCTACAAAGCTTGGCTCTCCATCCAGTCAGTATCCATTGCTTTTTTTTTCCTTTTTTTGGTTGCTTTTTTTGGGCCGCACCCGAGGCATATGAAGCTTCCCAAGCTAGGGGTCAAATCCGAGCTACACCTGCCAGCCACAGGCACAGCCACGCCAGATCCGAGCCGCATCTACGACCTACACCACAGCTCACGGCAATGCCGGATCCTTAACCCACTAAGCAAGGCCAGGGATGGAACCTGCGTCCTCACGGATTCATTTCTGCTGAGCCACGACGGGAACTCCCCAGTCCGTATCCGTTTCGAGTTGGACTTGCCCTGGTCTGTCTGGTCCCTCAAGGACCCAGGCTTGCCGGGCCCCTCTGCACCCTGCCTTCTGCCCTGGCTCCTGCCTCTAAGACCCAGCCCCCGATCACATCCCGTCTCAATGCCCCTGCTCCTCTTGGCCCAGACCCACACCCAGCTCCCCTCCCCCTTGCCCCAGGGGAGCCAGCCGGAGCCAGCGATGACGCAGCTTGTCAGGGCAGGAGATTGATGGCAGGCCCTCAGCTTTCTTTCCCCGCCCCTTCTTCCACTGTCTGGCTCCTTCCAGCTCTGGGTTTTGGAGAGGAGGGAGGAAAATGCTTAGCTGTTCCATTCACATTCTTCTTGATTCAAGGGCTTTTGCTAGTCCTCATTTGAAGGGGCTCGGCTGAGAATACAAGATGCTGGCGTCCTTGTCGGCGTGGAGAGGTTTGGGGACCTGGGCTCCCTCCCTGTCACCTCCCCGCCGGCTGGCCCAGCGCCGGCCCCTTTGGGCTCAGAAGCATTTTGGGGAGTTTGCTTCAGACCCATCTGCCACCATAATCCCCCGGCCTCTGGGAGCCCCCCCCCCCGCCCTTCCTCTGCTGTGAGCTCAGCGGGAAGCCTTGGGCCTGGACCTTCAGGAAGGGGGGAAGGGGATGCTTTAAGCATCCCCAGAAGGAGCTACTGGATCCCAAGGACCAACCTGGCCCCCTCCGCACCGCCCCCCCCCCCAAACACACCACGAAGCTTTCTACCAGTTCCTGGCCCTGCTGCAGCCCCTCTGCTTTGGCCCAGGGAGGACACGGTGGGTGTCTGGTGGGTTTTTGACAGGCACGATGTGGATATGACAAAGCTCTCCAGCCGAGAGCCCCTGGCCACTGTGGTCCAATTCCCCACCCCGCATGCATGTTCTTTTGCAGTGAAAAGCACCAACAGGAGGCCTCCATCCAGATGGGCAGGCAGGGAGCAGGAGTGAGCTGCTGTGCTGGAGGCGAGCCCCACTCCCACCCGCCCCCGCATCAGGGCCCTACAGGCCTAAGGGGCTGAGTTCTGGCAGCTGGGAGGGCAGGGCACAGAAAACAGGGGACACAGCAGTCAGAGTCACGACTCAGACAAACAGTTGGCACCAGACTGCACTACTAGGAAGGGAACGGGCATCCAAGACGTGGTAGTTGAGCCAAACAGGTGGGCAGAGCATAGGAGGAGAAGATGCAGGGCTGACTGAGAGAGCTGGCAGATCAGGGAGTCTGCCTGAGCTGGGCCCCAAGCCCCGAGAGACCTGCCTCACTAGCTCTCCTGCCCTCATGCTCAGGAGGTGGCCAGTGAGAACAAAAAGCCTGGGCCCAGGGGGTACATGGGGAGGGGGAGAGCCTGGGATGGGGGGACTTAGGAACCTAAGAGTGGGTCACCCCGGAGCACAGGAGCCCACGGCTGAGGGCAGCCAGAGCCACAAGTGGTCTATTCAGTGCCTTTGCATAAAAAGCTTAGAAAAGGCTACTCCCTCTGGGTGAACACAGACCTGTGAACATATGACTTTTTTATCAGATGAAAAACGTACCCCTTCTTCCAGGTGGACTCAACCACGTGCCCTCATGCAGGGCTGAGTTTTGGTTTGGGGAGCAGAGCATGGGCTAGATTTCCTCCCTTACTTACCTCCCTGATTAAGCACCTTTATGCAGTTCACAACCTGCACAACTGTATGTGACCGCAACAGATAACTCCCCTTCCCCTCCATATGCAGGGAGGCACAGGGAGACTGAGCTGCTGAAAGGCTGGCCCGCATCCCATCCTCACTGGTTGAAAAGCAAGGAAAGGGCTGGGCCTCTGGACAGGGACACTGGTGGACCTGGCTGCCTTGTGAGGTAGAGGCTTTTCCTTTTTTTTTTTTTTTTTTTTTGGTCTTTTGTCCTTTTACAGGATATGGAGGTTCCCAGGTTAAGGGTCGAATCAGAGCTGTTGCTGCCGACCTACGCCAGAGCCACAGCAACGCGGGATCCGAGCTGCATCCCATCTGCGACCTACACCACAGCTCACGGCAATGCCGGATCCTTAACCCACTGAGCGAGGCCAGGGATCGAACCCGCAACCTCATGGTTCCTAGCTGGATTGTTTCCGCTGCGCCACGTCGGGAACTCTGAGAGGCTTTTTCCTTGAGGGAGTTATTTTATAAGTCCTGTCCATTGACAACTTTGCAACTTTGGGGTTTTACTGTGTTTTATTCTGTCGCGGAAGCTACACGCATCTTTTGCATCTCCCAAACTCTTGCATTCCTCTCTCCCAGGGCCCTCACAGGACAGCCCTGCCCAAATATTGCTGGCATGCAAGCCAACCCCTGGGGACCTCTTTCCCTCACGATCTGCTCTCAAGTGGAAACGAGGCTGTATTATCGTGACGTGCTCCTCAGTTTCCTGACCTATATACACTGGAGGCAGATCAAGGTCCCTTTCTGTTCTGAGGTTCTGGGCCTCTGAAAAGCGTGTACCGCCCACCCCCTGCCCCAAGCTTTGCTCCGGGCCCCTTCTCTCCAGCAGCTCAACAGAGGGTCCCGTGGCCCTGGAAGCTAGGGTGGCAGAATCTGGTGACCTCTCTGCTCAGATTAAAGGTAAGAGGAGGGAGTTCCCATCGTGGCGCAGTGCTAACAAACCCGACTAGGATCCATGAGGATGTGGGTTTGATCCCTGGCTTTGCTCAGTGGGTGAAGGATCCGGTGTTGCCGTGAGCTGTGTTGTAGGTTGTAGATGCAGCCTGCATCCTACGTGGCTGTGGCTGTGGTGTGGGCTGGCAGCTGCAGCTCAGATTCGGACCCCTAGCCTGGGAACCTCCATATACCACACATGCGGCCCTAAATAGCAAAAATATAACAATAAAGGTAGCAGGAGGTGGGCCAGGTGCAGCACAGATCAAGCGCCTCGGACCGAGACCGAGGGACGTGGCCAAGCCTGTAGTCAGCCAGCGGCTACCTACTAACAAGGACTTCACCGACATTATCTTCATTCTGGAATGGCCTTTCCAGTAAGCCTCTGCCGACAAAGGCCAGAGAGGGGGAGTGGAGTGGAGACAGAGCGACGACCTACTGGCGCTTGGCCTGACTCCAGAGCACGGCCACCTTGCTGGGTAAGACAGGGAGGGAGGAGGGGCCAGCCTCTTCCAAGACGGAGCTTCTGCCAGGGCCACCTTGCAAAGATGTGTGGGAGGAAAAAGCTCCCAGCTCTCGGGGCATTCGCCTGCCAGCACAATGTGTGTTGTGATTTATAAACAGAGGCCTGGCATGGGGTTCAGGGGCTCCGCCCAGACTAATGAATTAGCTGGATGGCCTTGGGTAAGTCCCTTCCCCTCCCCCGAGTCTCAGTTTCCTTCTGCACACAGTTCAGCAAGGAAATTGAACGAGTAAATCACCCGCAGCATTCTAGCCTTGCTCCCAGTCTGTCCAGTCTCCTACCTGCATTCATTTGTTATGACGACACTGCATCAGGCCCTGCTCACGGCCTGATTTCTTTCGGCCCCAGACTCCATTATTCTGGAACCTGGCGATCAAGCATGACATAGAAGGGGGTCCAATTTTCAAGAGGCTGAAGTTCCCAGAGAGCTGGAGTGAGAGCTCACCAAGGATGCATTCTGGGAGTTCCCGTTGTGGCTCAGCAGGTTACGAACCTGATTAGTATCTGTGAGGATGTCGGTTCGATCCCTGGCCTCGCTCAGTGGGTTAAGGATCTGGTGTTGCCGTGAGCGGTGGTGTAGGTCGCAGATGTGGCTCAGCTCCCACAGCATTGCTGTGGCTGTAGCGTAGGCCAGCAGGGGCAGCTCTGATTCGACCCCTAGCTTGGGAACCTCCATATGCGGCAGGTGCAGCCCTAAAAAGCAAAAAAGAAGGGGGGGGAGGGAAGAATTTATTCTGGCCAGCTCTTTTCCAGACCAGTTTGCTCCCCTCCCATTAGGCCCCACTGCTTGCTCAAGCGTGTGCTCCCCCCACTCTCCCGTTCTTGCTCTGCCTGGCTTGCTCCGTTCTCTTGGTGGCATTTATCCTTTATGGTGATTAATGTAGACACCGGGCAAGTGCTGGCCAAAGGAAAATGCAAATTAGGTCTCTGTCCCTTTCCCTGGTGCCCTGGGAGGGTCAGTCAAAAGCTCTTCTGTCCATGTCTGCTGCGGAGGGATGAGGCCCTGGTGGGGTTGAAGCTGAGCAGGTCTAGCAAAGCAACAGAGGAGGCAAAGTGGCCTTCACAAATTGCAGCTTGGTGTGTGCCTGGGAGGGCCAGACCCCATCCTACTGGCTCTGATTGTTGAGTTCTGAACTGATCCTCAAGCCCTACCAGCAGTGAGATGGAGGGCACCTTTATACTCGAGGCAAAAACATCCGGAAGGCCCCCAGTGCTGGGCTAGATCCTGCTCTCTCATCAGCAAAGGTTCTAATGGCCAACAGAACACACGTAGGTAGCGCTGGGTGACTGAATCACAGGTCTTTCCTTTTGACCTCTCACGCCAAACCCTGGACCATCAAGCCATTATGAATCAACTTTCAGCAAGCCCTTCTGACACCCACCTAGAGGATGTGTATTTTTTTTTTTTTTTTGTCTTTTTGCCATTTCTTGGGCCGCTCCCGCGCGCGGCATATGGGATGTTCCCAGGCTAGGGGTCCAATTGGAGCTGTAGCCACCGGCCTACGCCAGAGCCACAGCAATGCGGGATCCGAGCCGCGTCTGCAACCTACACCACAGCTCACGGCAATGCCGGATCATTAACCCACTGAGCAAGGGCAGGGATCGAACCCGCAACCTCATGGTTCCTAGTCGGATTCGTTAACCACTGTGCCACGACGGGAACTCCCAGGATGTGTATTTTGATAAGATATTGAGAGTGGAGATGAGTGACAGAATGAAGAGAAATGAACGGATGGCCATTTCAGCAGCTTCAGTTTCTCTGTCAATCAATCAGGGAGGATTCACCAGCATCTCCATGGTGCAGGCGCAGACGCAGACGGAGGGTGGTGGTGGTGGTGGGGGGGAGGCAGCACAGAAGCTGGACAGCCAGCCTCTGAGTAACTCAGAGCCTGGAGATGCCTATAACTCAGAGCTGTCTAATGGTGCAACCCAGGGACCCTCCAGGTCACTACTTTCCAATTACTCACCCCAGGTAATGTCCAGAGTAGAAAAGCGGCTCAGCTGTGCCATCTTACCTGTCAAATGACCAACCATGGACAACCACACAGCAACCCATCTACTGCTTCCTCTCCACCATGGGACCCAAACTTCCATGTGTCCTTGGAGCCCCAGGACCCATCTCTGGGACAATCTTTGGCTGCTTCAGACGGCCATGTGCCCATTCCTCCAGAAGGCTGCTCACATTGAGTCTCTTTTATTCCCTGTGTTCTACTATGACTATTTTCAAATACACAGAACTGCTAAAATAGCCTTAAGAACAATACAATAATCACCTTTATAGTCATCATCTAGATTCAACACTTATTAATATTTTTGCTTTAGCTCTGTGTGTACACATATATTTTTTATTGTGGTAAAATATCACAACATAAAAGTTACCATTTTTACCTTTTATTTTTTGGCTTTTTCTCTTTTTTAGGGCCGCACCTGCAGCATGTGGAAGTTCCCAGGCTTGGGTTTGAATTGGAGCTGCAGCTGCCAGCCTACACCACAGCCACAGCAATGCCAGATCCGAGCCATATCTGTGACCTACACCACAGCTCATGGCAATGTTGGATCCTCAACTCACTGAGCAAGGCCAGGGATCGAACCCACGACCTCATGGTTCCTAGTCGGATTCATTTCTGCTGCGCCACGACAGGAACTCCTTAACCATTTTTGTTGTTGTTGCGCCTGAGGCATATGAAAGTTCCCAGGCCAGAGAGTGAACCTCAGCCACAGCGGTGACATCAGATCCTTAACCTGCTGAGCCACCAGGGAACTCCCCATTGTAACTCTTTTTAAGTGTACAATTCAATGGCTTTAAGCACATTTACACTGCAATGCAACCCTCACGATCATTCATTTTCATAACTTTTCCATCACCCCAAACAAAAGCTCTGTACCCATGAAACAACTCCCCATGTTCCCCAGCCCCTATTTATATCTTTTTAAATGCTGTATCTGTTTAAAGTTTCAAACATCATGACACATCACCGCTAACTACTTCATCATTCGTCTCCTAAAAATCAGAACGTTCCCACATAATCACAATGTCATTCTCACACTGAAGACAATTAACAATCTGCTCTCCAGTTGTCGGGGTCTTCTTTTTTCTTTTTCTTTTTTCTTTTTTTTTTGTCTTTTTGCTTTTTCTAGGGCCACTCCCGCGGCATATGGAGGTTCCCAGGCTAGGGGTCCAATCGGAGCTGTAGCCGCCGGCCCACGCCACAGTCCCAGCAACTCGGGATCCAAGCCGCATCCCATCTGTGACCTATACCACTGCTCATGGCAACGCCGGATCCTTAACCCACTGAGTGAGGCCAGGGATCAAACCCGCAAACCTCATGGTTCCTAGTTGGATTCGTTAACCACTGAGTCACGGTGGGAACTCCATGTAAAGGGATCTACATGTAAAACGAGGGGACTGAGTCACATCTAGTCATTTTCATAAACCATGGAGTGCTGTATAAATGTGAGGCGTTAATAACCTTATTAGATGATCTTAAAAATTGGTTTCAGCTCTAAAATGCAATTAGTGTTTATGATTTTCCAAAGGTTTCCACCTCTAGATCAGCTGATATACTAGAGGCTGCTTCCAACCCCTCCCCAGTGCCCCAAGGCAGGGGGACACTCCTGGGGGGTGAGAGCCTTCATTCCAGCCCTGCCTTTGCTATCTTTACACCTGATGAGCAATCCACAAATATATCAACTGAATCTGTACAAAGCCCATGACTGACTCCACAAAGGAGTAAAAAGACCATATAAAGTAGGTTCTCAAGACCTGAAATGCGAAAGGAGCTTAAGTACCTGGACACAGCCAAGGTGGCTTTTTTTATTTTTGGCCACCCATGGCATATGGAGTTCCTGGGATCAGATCCAAGCTGCAGCCTGTGAACTAAGCCATAACTGCGGCAAAGCCGCATCCTTAACCCACTGTGCTGGGCTGGGGATTGAACCTGTGTCCCAGGGCTCCCAAGTCACCGCTAATTCCTGTGTGCCACAGCAAGAGCTTCCAAGGGAGCCTTCATCAGCACTCGGAGGATGGCTGCATCCCCGGGAGCGGCAGCCCCCAAAGATAGTGGGGTGCTGAGGGCCCTCAATCTCCACCTCCAGCACTGCCCCACCTATCCTCGAACCAGGTTCCCGACTTTGTCAGCAGCTCTGTAGGCTCAGCACGGTGCACAGACCCTCAAACATTTACACCCCTTGGTCTCTGTATTTGTCTCTGCCTCCAGGTATCTGCGCACGGTCACCCATCACTTGAGCTTTTGGCTGCTTTTTTTCCAGCCATCTTAACAATCAATTTCTGTATGATTGCATGGCTCGGCTTTGCAGTCTAGCGCAACCAGGCACTGAGTCAAACATTTTCTTTTTCTTTCTTTATACTGTGTCTTGTTTCAGAAAGGATTTAAAGCGAGGAGACAAACATTTAGTAAACACCCTGGACCAGATGCTCCAAACTGCTAGGTGTTGTGGAAATGCAAGCGAGAACACACGTGGGGTTTTTTTTGTTTGTTTGCTGTTACCCTCAGTTGAGTTCTCGATTCACATGGGGGAGATAAGACTAAGGAGGCACCTAAAGCACAACAGCACTGGCCTGGGAAGTGGGCACCTGGACCCCTGGGTTCTTACTCCCAGCTCGCCACTAGCCAGCTGTGTGCTCTTTGCAAAGGCACCTCACGTCTCTGGGCCCCAGTTTCCTTACAGGTAAAATGAAGGAACCACCTATAAACATAGAGACTGGTAATAATTGGTTTCTGAGGAAATGGGATAAGGGGGATTGGAGAGGGGGGTAATTTCTTTTCCTTGAAGCCTTTGTGTATTCTTTGACTTGTTGTAATGAGCGGGCATGACTTTTGGGGTTAAAGAAATCTAGCATTAACGAGTGGGAATGAATGGAACTTGCTGGAGTTTTTTGTTTTGTTTTGTTTTGGTCTTTTTAGGGCCGCGCCTGCGGCATATGGAAGTTCCCAGGCTCGGGGTCGAATCAGAGCTGTAGCCACCAGCCTATGCCACAGCCACGCCAGATTCAAGCCGTGTCTGCAACCTGCACCACAGCACACGGCAACGCCGGATCCTTAACCCACGGAGCAAGGCCAGGGATCGAACCCGCGTCCTCATGCATGCTAGTTGGGTTCATTACCACTGAGCCAAGAAGGGAACTATGGAACTTGCAAAATTCTGGGTTGGCTCCAACCATAGTCTGCAAATATCTGCAGTTCGGACAAGAGTGAGCTTTTGGAGTTGGGGAGAAGGGAAGGCTCAGGGAGGGCTCTGATAGTCAGGGAAGGCTTCCAAGGGGAGGGGAGACCCCAGGTAGGTCTTCAAGCACCGACATGCTTAGAACAGGTACGGACAAGGAGAGAGCATCCTGAGCATGGAGTGGAGGTGGGCAGTAAAGAGTAGAAATAACTCCTCCCCAAGGCCCGGAAGCATCTTAGGCTGGGGGTGGGGGTACCCCAGGCTGCAGAGGGCGCTTAAGAGCAGGAACAACACACCTCAGTCCCCTCCCAGGGGTCAGCTCCTAGGCCCACCTACCCTCACAGCAGCTGCAGAATCCGAGCGGCAGAAAGTCTGGAGACCCCAGCCTGGTGCTCTTGGATCACAGAGTAAGCATAACACTTGGGTATTAGCTAATCAATCTCGTAAATTCATCTCCCTTTTACTGGGATCTGTCAGGAAGCTGATTAAATGCTATGCAAGTGGGATTTGGCTCAGATGCTAGCCGGGAGCTTGGGGCTGAAGTTTTTCAATGTTCAGCTCATGCATAAAATTCATAGTTTATCATTACCCAGACTTGCTTCTCTAGAACTATCCAGATGGGAATATTTCTCCGTGACAGTCCTATCCTGGGTGAGCGGGGTGTCTGGCCTCTCTGCCCACAGCGCTCTCTGCAGCAGGTGCTGCCCCGCCCCTCCCCCGACCCCAGCTCAGCTCTGTCTGCAGACTCACTGAGCCAGGATGCCAACAACCCTGGGCGCTCAGCTGGCTCTTCCTCCTTCCTGGGGCCCCAAAGGGATTCTCTGGAGCAAAGCCATCACTCTATATACCTCCGGTATCCTCGGGGAAAAGTGGGGAGTGGGTTGGAAGTCTTTAAGAAGAGACATGTACACCACCACTAGCACCCCCGGCCCTTGCCCCTGGCTAGATGCCCTTTGGGTTTCTTTCCAGCCTGGGTGCCCCCGTTCATCCCTGCTCTCCTCTCTAAGGCCCCAAGTTCCCCAAGTAACGGAGGCCTGGACCCCTACCCCAGAGGCCAGCCCCTCCTTTATCCTAAACCCTTGGCCTCACCAGGTGAAATCATCCCAGCTAACAGGCAGATGGAAAGGGGCCAGGGAGAAGGTGGAGGCCAGACCACGACCCTTGTGCCTCTGCCTTCCTTTCCCCCACCTGCTCTGAAGAGACAGTGCTTGGATTTGCCTCCGGCCCACTGCCTGCTTTAGGAGCCCCTGACCTTGTTTCCTCATCTGTAAAGGCCCTTCCAGCTCTGATATTCCCCCGGCTGTGATGCTGCATACGATTCTAGGAGTCCCAGTGGAGGTGGAGACCCCATGTTTATTCCTACCATCTTCCCCAGTTTCTAAGTAGCCCCCAAAGAATAATGATACGGGAACCAGCAACTACCATGCCTCCAGCACTCGCTGAGCGCCAGGCCTTGTGCTTGCCCAGGTCTCAAAAACGGGGATCACGTCCAAACCTGCAGCCTGGCCCAGTGGTGGGCAGATGAAGGCATCAACATTGGCACCCCTGTCAAATACGACTGCACCCCCGGTAGGTTCTTGCTGCTGAACTGGAAGCTATGGGGTTGGAATTGTGTGTGGCAGATACAGTGTATCCTCGGGGGTTAAGAAATGGGACAAGTGATGAAATTTCAGTCAACAAAAGGCCAATCTTCCGATCCATCCATTGATCATATACATCTTTTCTTTACTGGGCTGTCTGGACAGAGAGGCAAAGGATAGTGAAATAAGCCTCCGTGACGGACTAATTCAAGTAAGTAATTATCAGGAGATAGTCTGGATCCAGCACACATTTTCACCGATTCTTTCTCCATCCTATAAAAATAACAAAACTCCACTTTACAGAGGAGGCGATCAAGGCTCTAGAAGGATGAGCCATGGCCCAAAGTCACACTGCTCGTATGAAGCTGCACTGGAAGTGGCATCCATACCCTCTCTCTGGCTTCTAGAAATCGGTGTTCTGACTGCGATATCATCCTGGCTCCCTGTGACCCCGGACATAGGGGCTGATATTTACAAAACAAAGTCCTTAGTCATCAAACAGAATCCATTTCTCTGGGCCTTGCACTCTCAGGCAAGAAAGGGGCCTCTGACTTGAGAATTTCAACCATGAAGTGCAATGAAAACCCTCAATCCCCCAGAAAACTGCATTATTATCTGCCCATTCCCACATATTTGGTCAACAGAGGTTTTGCTCCATCTATGGATAATTCTCTTTTAGGCATCTGGAAACAATGGCTGAGCTGCCATTTCATTGGCTCGGAGATTCTTCTCAAGCCAATGATTGCTCCCCCTTCGGATGTTGTTGAGGAAATAGCAGCTCAGGCTAAGGTTGGGGCAGAGGAAAAAGGAACGGCAGAAAACAAAAACACATTCCCAGCTGAGGCCCCTCTTCCACAGAGCAGTGCAGACATCTGACAGAAGCTCGGGGAGGAAGGAGAGCTGGGATTTCACAGCCTTCGCAGGCCACGGAAAGATCCACTGCCATCCGGACAGCAGACAGACCGCATAATCCCTTTCATACACACTGTGTGTGTGATCCACGGGTGTGCAAAGTGTCCGTGCATTGGGAGAGAAAATGTGTTTCTCGCCGAGAGCAAACACAGATGTGTGCATGCGTGCGTGCATGCGTGTGTGTGTGTGTGTGTGTGTGTGTGTGTGTGTGTGTGAGTGTGTGTGTGTTCAGACACATTTGGTGTCCTCACTCTAAATTCAGAGCTAGTCCTGCTGTTGGTGGAGGTGGGCCTGAGAGTTCTCTAAAATAAGATTCTGGAATATATACCCATCCTTTTTGGGGAGTCTCCCGTACCAGGCCTTCATTGGATTTGATTTTTTTTACTTGTTTTAAATTTTATCTTTATTTTTTAGGGCTTCACGCGTGGCATATGGAGGTTCTCAGGCTAGGGATTGAATCAGAGCTGGCCTACACCACAGCCACAACAAAGCCAGATCTGAGCTGCGTCTGCGACCTACACCACAGCGCACGGCAACGCCAGATCCTTAACCCGCTGAACGAGGCCAGGGATCGAACCCACAACCTCATGGTTCCTAGTCAGATTGGTTAACCACTGAGCCATGACGGGAGCTCCTTAAATTACTTTTTTTTTTTTTTTTGGCTTTTTAGGACTGCACCCAAGGCATATGGAGGTTCCCAGGCTAGGGGTCGAATCGGAGCTGTAGCTACTGGCCTACACCACAGCCACAGCAACTTGGGATCTGAGCCGCTTCTGCGGCCTACACCACAGCTGACGGCAATGCCAGATCCTTAACCCACCAAGCGAGGTCAGGGATTGAACCTGTGTCCTCATGGATGCTAGTTAGATTCATTAACTGCTGAGCCACGATGGGAACTCCAAGGCTGCTTCATTTTTTTCAATCTCATCTGCATACAGGTGGTGCTTTATAAATGTTGCTCATTAGTGGCAGTGGGCCCAAGGGGTGGCTGGGGGAGGGACTTTCCCCTCAGTCTCTAACAAGCACCCACCCCCTGCAAGCTTCCTCCGAGAAATATGCAACCTGGAGTTCCCTGGTGGCTCAGTGGGTTAAGGATCTGGTGTTGTCACTGCTGTGGCTTGGGTTCAATCCCTGCCCCGGGAACTTCCGTATGCCGTGGACACAGCCAAAAAAACAAAAAGAAAGGAGAAAAGAAAAACGCAACCTAAATGAAAACCACGTGCAAAGGCAGCTGTCAGACTAGCCTCCTCAACTCTACCAATGAGACCTCTGCCCCTACCTTCATCGTGTAAGACAATTGCCGAGGACACTTTCTGAATTTCTCTGCATTTTGCGATCTGAGTTTACCTTCCTCGTCTTCCCTCCATTCCTCACGTCTCTCAAGCTCCACGCATCCTTGAGTTGCCTTCCCTTTCCCTTAGCCCTTCTCTCAACCCTGGCGCTTCTGCTTTTGTATCTTCTTTTGACCTCTCAGATCTGCAGAGTCCTCACCACTCCTCCCTCTCGCCAGACCAAGCCTCAATTCTGGAATCTTCTCCAATCCTAATCCCTTGCCTCAAGCACTGAGGATTTCAAGCTCTCCTCGCTCTGCAGCTATTGCAGGTGAAGGAGAGGATGCGCGTGCTTGGGCTGCGGGGCCAGAGCAAGTCGTGGCCAGCCCAGATCCCCGCCTCCCACTGCAAGGACTCAGGTTTCCCTTGGTAACGAGGGAGGGCATGGGCATCTTTGCCAGGATGATGGTGCTCTGGGAGTTCAGCATTTTCAATGGGTCCTCAAACACTCACACTTGAATCCGTTCCCCTGTTTCTTTCTTTCCTTCTTTTTTTTTTTTTTAAACTGTCTTTTGTCGTTTCAGGGCCACACCCGTAGCATATGGAGGCTCCCAGGCTAGGGATCTATAGCTGCCGGCCTACACCACAGCCACAGCAATGCCAGATCCAAGCCACGTCTTTGACCTACTCCACAGCTCACGGCAATGCCGGATCCTTAACCCACTGAGCAAGGCCAGGGATCGAACCTGCAACCTCATGGTTCCTAGTCAGGTTCCTTAACCACTGAGCCACAACAGGAACTCCTGTTCCCCTGTTTCTTGATCTTGGAAATGTGTTTGAAAGGAAATTAGCCATTGGGTAGGACAGTGTGCATGTGTGGGTTTTGGGAGGGAGGGTGGGAGAGTATCATTACACAAATTAGAACCTGAACTCTTGGCTCAGCCAAGAGATGGAGATGAAAACGCATGCAAAGGCAAGCTTCTGGGGCTCCAAAAGGTTGCATGATCTGGACCCAAAGCCTTCTACCTTCATAGCCAACCTCTGCCATCTACCTGCATCAGATACTGAAACTGTGCTCAGGGCCAACCACCCAGGCAGGATGGGAAAGGGGCAGATTTAGGCCTATGACTTGGGTGATGGTCTGTCTGGGTTTGGGTCCCAACTCTGCCGCCTATTATTAGCTGTGTGCCCCTGAGCAAGTTACTTCACCTCTCTGAGCCCGCTTCTTCTTATGTAAAACAGAGATCATTAGAGTGCCTAACCCACAGAAATCTTTTGCCCTGGACAAAAGAAGACACTTACCTTCAGAGAGGATTTCTGCTTGGTCTGGGAAGCGGGGTCCTGTGTTGGAAGAAACCTTCCTGCTTTGGGCAGGGGGCCCTGGGTCAGAGCCAGGTATCTAAGTAAGAGCAGCTACCTTTTATTGGTGCTTTCCCTACATGAGCTCACGATTCCGCCTGACAGTCCTATAAGCTAGGGACCATTTATCTCCATTTTGCGGAGGAGGAAATGGAGGCGATGAGAAATCAAACGACTTGCCCTGGGTCACAAAATCAGCAAGTGGTGGAACCAGGATGGGAACACAGAGTGATAACAGAGAGGAGGAGGCGGCGGCAGGGCCAGCAGCCAGTTGCTACCCACAACACTGATTTGCCCAGGGCTTCTGGGCACCCTCTACCCAAGGCCCAGACCCATCACACCCAATGGAGGCTACAACCCAGACAGCCCCTCTTTACTGTTGGCCAAGCTCACCAGCCTGCAAACAGCGGCTTGGAGCTGACACGGTGGCAGTGGCCTGTGGGAGGCAGCCAAGGGCTAGCTCAGCAGAAATGACAAACCCTCCTGCTTCAGCCCCTTGTGGGAAGCTAAAATTAACAACTTTCCCAACTGCAAACAAATGCAGTCGCTGAACCTGCATTCCCCACTCTAGCTTCTGCTGCCACTGGACGTCCTGGGCCTCATCCCAGCTTCCTCCTCTCACCTCAGCCACGCCCAGAGGGCTGGGCCTTGTGGGCATAGGCAGGGCAGGCCCATACTGCTGCACAAATTTGGTCCTGGATCACAGGAGGGTCCCAGGACATCTGGCAACTCCAGGTGTGAGTCCAACAGCTCCCGGCTTCTTGGTCCTCTCTTTGCCCCTTTGATATCCAATATCTTTGGCCACCACTAAGTCCAGTAACTACTTAGGCTGACCCTCAGCTGGCCAGGGTATCCTCAGCTTCCACTGTGCTGGGGCCTTTTTACCACCTACCATCAATCCTCAACCATTTGTGGTGAGCAGCCTCGAAAATGGCTCCGGTAATCCCCACTTCCTGATATTCACATTCTGTGTATCCGTTCGCCCTGAGCTTGGACTGGACCTCAGGGCTCACATTTCATGAATAGAATATGGCAGCAGTGATGGGATATCACTTTTTTTTTTTGTCTTTTGTCTTTTTAGGGCCGCACCCGTGGCCATATGGAGGTTCTCAGACTGGGGGTCGAATTGGAGCTGTAGCTGCCGGCCTACGCCAGAGCCACAGCAACGCCAGATCCGAGCCGCATCTTCGACCTATGCCACACGCTGGGTCCTTAACCCACAGAGCGAGGCCAGGGATCGAACCCGCAACCTCATGGTTCCTAGTCGGATTTGTTTCCACTGCACCATGACGGGAACTCCGGGATATCACTTCTGAGATAAGGTTATAAAAAGATCAAGGCTTCTGCCTTGGGCTGACTCGCCACCCCACCCTCCATCAATCATACTGGAAGAAGCAAGCTGCCCTGTGGTGAGCCACCTAAAGGAGAGGCCCACAGGCGTGACAAGGAACTAAAACTCTTGAGGTCAGCCAACAGCCACCTGAGTGCGTTGGGAGGGGATCCTTCTACCCCAGTTGAGTCTTCAGCTACTAAAGCCTTGATCCACAGCTTGACCAAAACCTCATGAGTGACCTTGAGCTAGAACCACCCAGCTGAGATGCACCCAGCCTCCTGACCCACAGAAACTGTAAGACGATAGATTTTGTCGTTTTATTATTTTATTATTATTGTTATTGTCTTTCTAGGGCTGCACTGGAAGCATATGGAGGTTCCCAGGCTAGGGGCTGAATCAGAGCTGTAGCCGCTGGCCCGCACCACAGCCACAGCCATGCAGGATCCAAGCCGCATCTGCGACCTACACCACATCTCATGGCAATGCCGGATCCTTAACCCACTGAGCAAGGCCAGGGATCGAACCTGTGTCTTCATGGATACTAGTTGGGCTCATTACCACTGAACCACAATGGGAACTCCAAATTTTGTGGTTTTAAATGGCTATGTTTGGGGATCCTTTGCTATGCAGCAAGGTGACTATATACCATCTTGTATCCCCTTCTCTCCAAGCTCTGCTTTATCCTAGGTCACAAGAGCCAGTGACCTAATGCTTAAAAAATGTTTTTTCCAGCCAGCCAAGAGGATACCTTAATTCAGTTAAAAATGCTTGAGTCTCTAGAGCACCACTAAAGAACAGTGGGGGTTTTCGATGCTGGTAGAAGGCTAATGGAAAAGGTTATTGGGGAAGAAGTCCAGCACTTGCTTTGTGTCCATCGGGTCCTGAGCTCAGGGGATGCTTTCAGCTTCTTAGAATCCCCAGGTGATCAAATCGTGACCAAAATAATTCAAGGTTCATGACATTATCCAGACGGTACCTCCTCATAGCAGTTTCCTCTTTGGATAATGGTAGCTAAAGTCTAAGCACTTAGTCTAAGCACTAAGTCATATATTGTACAACACAGGGAATAGAGCCAATATTTTATAACTAAAATGGAATATGACCTTTAAAAATTGTGATTCACTGTATTATACACCTGTAACTTATGTAATATTGTACATTAACTATAATTCAATTTTTTAAAAAGCCTAAGCACTTCATAATGATTGACTCATTTAATCCTCAAAATAACCCCATTCTACAGAGAAAACTGAGCACAAAGGAGTTAAGTAACCCACTCCTGGGCATATATCCACAGAAGGCCATTAATTCGAAAAGACACATGCACCCTTATGGTCATAGCAGCACTATTCACAAGAGCCAAGACATGGAAACAACCTCAATGTCCATCAATAGATGAACTGATTAAGAAGATGTGGTACATATACACAATGGAGTATTACTCAGTCATAAAAAAGGAATGAAATAATGCCATTTGCAGCAAAGGGAAGGACCTAGCGTTTATCATGCTAAGTAAGTCAGAAAGAGAAAGACAGACATCATTTGATAACACTTATCTGTGGACTCTACGACAAATGATACAAACGAATTGATTTACAAAACAAAAGCAGACTCACAGGTTTCAAAAACAAACTTATGGTTACCAGGGAAAAGTGGGTGGGAGGGATGGATGAGGGGTTTGGGAGTGGCATATGCACTCTCTTGGGTACGGAACGGATGATCAACAGGGACCTGCTGTATAGCACAGGGAACTCTACTCAATATTCTATGATGACCTGCATGGAAAGAGACTCTGAAAAAGAATGGATGCATGTATCTGCATAGCTGAATCACTTTCCTGTACAGCAGAAATGAACACAAAACTGTAAATCAACTATACTTCAATAAAACCTGTAACAAATGGGGGCGAAAAAGGAGTTAAGTAACCTGTCCAAGTTCACAGTCAATAAGTGGCAGAGCTGGGACTGGAGCCCATGGTCATAACCATGGGAGCCCAGGTGTACTGGGTGGAAGGAGGGATTCTGGTTACCAAAAGCTGTCAGGACCTTTCCTTTCTTTCCTTCTGTCTTTCTTTCATTTCCTTGCTCAAAAACTGACAGCAGCTTCCCACTGCCGACTGGATCAAGTCCAAAGTCCTCTTCATGACTTTTACCATAATTTGGCCCCTGCCCATATATCTTTCTCTGTTCCCCACCACATAACTTCTATTCCTAGCTATCATAATCTCAATTGCTCCCCACCCATAAGCCATCTTCGTGATTTGGTCCTACCTGGAAGGCCTCAGTGTCTCCACCTTTTCTAGGTGTGACATAGAAAAGGTCCTAGAGTCAGATCATCTAGAAAGTTCCTGTAGATGCTTCCTCTTCCGGTGGCTCAGATTCCAAGGAGAAGATCTGGAATCCTCTACCTGAATGGAAGAGCAGCTCTCAGTTTTGCCACAGTGAGCCCAATGCCACGAAGGCAGAGGTCCAAGCTCTGTGCCACACCCTTTCCCCAGCCACACTTCATCTCCTCCAGAAAGGCTTCCCCACGTCCTTCTACCCATATGAAGTCTGTCTGAGGCACAGTGTAGACCATCAAGCCACTCGGTTCTCAGCTCAAAGGCGCCTCTGCAAAAATGCCTTTCCTGACGGCCCCGGATGAAGCAGTTCTGTTACTCTCCTGTATTAACTACTAAAATTCGTATTAAATACTAATACTCTTAATAGAAAGAAGCCCTGCAGTTAATACGTGTGTTCCCAATGACATGTATGCTGCACAAGGGAAGAGATTTTATCTGTCCTGTTCACCACGGTGTCCCCAGTGCCTATAACAGGCCTGGACACATAGGAGATACTCACTGAATATCTGTTGGTTGAATGAAAAAGATGCTTCTGGAGTTCGCGTTGTGGCTCAGGGGTAATGAACCCTACTAGCATCCGTGAGGACATGGGTTCTGGCCTCACTCAGTGGGTTAAGGATCTGGCATTGACGTGAGCTGTGGTGTAGGTGGCAGATGTGGCTTGGATCTGGTGTTGCTGTGGCTGTGGCATAGGCCAGCAGCTGCAGCTCCGATTCGACCCCTAACCTGGGAACCTCCACGGGCGGCAGGTGCGGCCCTAAAAAGACAAAAGAAAAAGATGTTTCCCCTGGAAGTTCCTCGTTTGCCCCTGGAAGCAGCTGAGAACAAGTATCCTAAGGGCAAAGCCCACGTCACAGCCTTCAGCTTTTCCTAGTATGTCACATAACACAGGATATAAGTAAATCCTGAGACCCATGCTTATGGAGTAAAACTGTTGGGATGTCCTGCCCATGCCTGTCTTTTCACCCATTTAACCACACTACCCCGACTGACTGGGCTGCCAGGGATGGGGAGACACAGAGTGGACATGGACTTTTTTTAAAAGCCACAGGATGGGAGTTCCCGTCGTGGCATAGTGGAAACGAATCCAACTAGGAACTATGAGGTTGCGGGTTCGATCCCTGGCCTTGCTCAGTGGGTTAAGGATCCGGCGTTGCTGCGAGTCGTGGTGGGTCACGGATCACAGATGCGGCTGGGATCCTGGGTTGCTGTGGCTGTGGCGTAGGCAGGCAGCTGTAGCTCCAATTCGACCCGTAGCCTGGGAACCTCCATATGCCACGGGTGTGGCCCTAAAAAGACAAAAGACAAAAGACAAAAAAAAAAAAAAAAGCCACATGATGGTCTAGCCTCAAACTTTCCAAAGGAGTGACCGGAGGGGAGTGGAGGGGACCCCAGGTGGGAGTGGAGAGTTTGGCAGGTTTTCTGCAGTTTCTGGGTAGTGGAGAGAGTCTTTACAGGGGAGAAGGTACAGCCAGGTCCAAAGAAAAGATGGATCGGGTTACCCGACAGGCAAACGCTGCAGCCCACGTATGTGAGAAAAGAGGCCATCTCGGTCCTGGAGAGGGAGGAGGCATTTGTGGCATTCAAACTGCAAGAGGGTCTGGACACTTGGAGGCTTCCAAGCCAACTATGGTCCGGGGCGTGGGGTGGGGCGGTGGGGTTGGGGGGCAGGGGTGTCTCTGTGTGAATACGAACGTTGAATTATTACTGCGGATCTTGGTGACCTGGCGTGGGAGAGGGAGACGGGGAAGAGAGAGAGGGAGGGAGAGAGCAGAAAGCCTGGGGTCTTCAGGTCTAAAAATAGAAAGAATCAAGTTGAGAGGGGAAAAAAAAAAAAAAAAAAAAAAAGCCCATTTCCTAACCTTAATGCAGTCAGGCAGCGGAATAAACTGCCTGGCGAGGAGGTTGAGTCACTGGCATTAGAGGCATTCAAACTAGGCGAGAGCGGATCCTGGGAGGGGGGGATCAGTACCAGCAAAGCCCGTCCAGGCTGCGGGCTGTGGGGGAGGGGTGGCGGTTCACAGGGATCCGCAAAGAAGCCTTTGGGGCCGGTCAGTCCTGGGGGCTGGGCGGAGGTGGGGGGGTCGCGCCGCCACAACCCACACATACAGCTCACACTCCTGCACCCCGCACTGGCGGGAAATGACCCTGTGCCATCACGTGGGCATCACTGAGGATGAAGGGGCTGTGGCCCTACAGAGGTTTGTATCCTTTCTCCCTCAAGTCACTTCTGGGATCCTGATGCCCCTGCAAAGGGCCAGGACAGATTCAACAACCTTGCAGATTTCCCTTTGTTGGAGAGTTAAAATGATTCTGGCTCAGATCGTCAGTGTCGGAAAGTGAGACACATGAACAAGGGGAGATCTGGACAAGGCTCTTTCCTTCTGCAGAAGGGCGCGGGTGCTCAAAAGGCGCCCTCGAGGAAGCAAAGACCTTCCCTATTGATCCCTAACGCAGGTGATGTACCTGTCCCCTTCCCATGGGTCAGGTCAGGGCGCCCCGTCTTCCTGGTTGGCTTATTTGAAACAAACTGTTGCGGGGAGAAGAGGTACAGAGGAGGGGATTGCAGGAGGGCGACTCAGCCAAAATCGGAGCAAAATAGAGTAACCAAGATTTCCTTTGATAGAAAAGACATATGTTACTTTCCACACCTTCGCACATGCAGGCAAGTACACAGATATGTGTGTAATCTGTGTACTTTCTCTAAAAACATGTTCTCTTTCTTTCTCTCTCTCTCTCTCTCTCCTCCCCCCAACGTGAGCTACTTTCAACAGACTCCTTCGTCCCCCTCCCCTCCGCCCCTGGCCCTGGCCCTCAAATCCTCCCAGATCTCTCTGGGCAAAAAAGTAGGATTTTCTCTCCCTCCAGGGGGTACCTCTGCTACCTGCCTAAGGCCCAGCGATGGCTGCAGAAGTGTCTGTTCCTGCCCTGAGGTCGCAGGGAAAATACCCACTGGTCCAGGGTCCTGCCTCCCTGCCCTCTCGTTTCTCCCTTAGGCAGCAGGGAATTCAAAAGCCTCTTCAGTCTCACTTGAAGGGAAGAAGAAGGAACAAGACCCAAAGGAAAAAGAATGGATGAGGAGGCTGAGAAATTGAAACTGCGCCAGAGGCCCAGGGAGGGACCGGAGAGCAGCCGGCAGGGAATGAACATGGAAAGGCCCCAGCTTAGAAACCAGTGACCACAAATGGCCCTGCAGGGTCCTGGCCGCTCTGCTCATGGCTGGGCTCTGAGCCGAGAGCTTGGCATCTAGCAGGGCTGGCCAGTGGGAAACTGGGGAGGTAGGGGGAGCTAGTCTCCAGCCTCCCCTGGCTTGTTCTGTTTCGCATTGGTTTTTATTGGCTGCACCCACAGCATGCAGAAGTTCCCGGGCCAGGGACTGAACCTGTGCCACAGCAGCAACCCGAGCCACTGCAGTGACAACGCCAAATCCTTAACCCCCTGAGCCGCCGGGGAACTACCCCCCCGGCTTGTTTTCCTCCCCATTTTGAGGCCTTCTCCCAGTGTTCTCTCCCTGGCCCTCCCTGCCACAAAACTCCCCCAGCCCTGTCCCATTTCTGCAGAACCTTGGGCATAGCAAATCATTTGTGTACCTGAGTCACAGCAAAAAGCTGAATTCTCCGAAGCTGTTGTGTGGATGTCTGGTGCTTGTATTTGAGGAGGAAAAGAGAAGGATGGTAGTTTGTGGTCAACTATGTACTGAGAACCTTAAATAAGGATATAGCAGCTGTCTCCACAGTGGGACTTCTCAGAGCCTTTAATATGCTAATGCGTGTTGTAACTATCTAAGACAGGGAGCTAGCATTTCTCAAACTTATCTGGCCACAGAATCTTCTTTTTTTTGGGGGGGGGGTCTTTTTGCCTTTTCTAGGGCCACTCCCGCGGCATATAGAGGTTCCCAGGCTAGAGGTCGAATTGGAGCTGTAGCCGCCAGCCTACACCACAGTCACAGCAACGCGGGATCCGAGCCGCGTCTGCGACCTACACCACAGCTCACGGCAACACCAGATCCTTAACCCACTGAGCAAGGGCAGGGATCAAACCCACAACCTCATGGTTCCTAGTCAGATTCGTTAACCACTGCGCCACAACGGGAACTCCGAGAATCTTTTTTTTTTTTTTCTGCTTTTTTTGTAGAGCAGCTTACAGGACTGGTGTGTTACTGGATGTACTTTCCCTCTCAGATAACATAGCTGTATTTTCAAAATAGTCCTTAATACTTCATATATATAAAATACTTCATACTTAATATACTTAATACCTAAAACGGTGACTGTGACGGGAAAGTAGATGCCCATCCAGTTAGCATGGGCAGTGATGGTTAGACTGCATCAACCATCAAGGAGATATTTTTGGCCAGAGGACCCAGGCAATGTGGCTGTCTCATGTCACACATTATAAGTGCTTGTCACTTACCACGTGGGTTGCTCCTGCCCCATACAGTCTTAAGTACCGAGTATTTATCTGGATGACTCGTATACAGGAAACAGAGGGGAGCCTGTCTCCCCGAGAAATGTCTGTTTCTCATGTTGACACATGTTTAAGAGCTGGTCCTTCCTGAAGCATTTGACATGTGTGATCTTCTCTTACTGATACCACCAGTCCCCCCAAGTCCATCTAAAGCCCCCTGGGCCTGCTGCCTTCAAGAAGGGCTAGATGTTGCCCCCCTCCAAAAAAAAAATAAAACAAAATAAAACAAAACAAACAAAAAAAGACCAAAAAAGGGGAGTTGCCATCGTGGCTTATCAGAAACAAATCTGACTAGGGTCCATGAGGACGAAGGTTCGATCCCTGGCCTTGCTCAGTGGGTTAAGGATCCAGCATTGCCATGAGCTGTGGTATAGGTCACAGATCCAGCTCGGATCCTGCATTACTGTGGCTGTGGCGTAGGCCAGCGGCTACAGCTCTGATTCAGCCCCTAGCCTGGGAACCTCCATATGCTGTGGGTGCGGCCCTAAAAAGACAAAAAACAAAAGCAAAAACAAAAAGGTGAGTTCCCTGGTGGCTCGGTGGGTTAAGGATCCAGTGTTGTTACTGCTGTGGCTCTGGTGGGTGCTGTGGCACAGGTTTGATCCCTGGCCCAGGAACTTCCACATGCCGCAGGTGTGAACAGAATAAAATCCAGCAACAACAAAAAACAAAGGGCTAGCTGTGAGCCCTGATCCTCTCTCTGGGTTTCCTCAGAAATTTTTGTGTGAACGAAGCATTTCTCCACAGTGCACAGAATTGGGGAAACGGGAGCACTCGACAGAACTTGAGGGCTATGCGTGGTCATACTGCCCCTCTGCTAGCCGAACTCAGTGTCCTGACCAGACCGGTCCCCACAAGGAAACGCCACCAGCTCCTGTAGAAAGAACTGAGATACTTTCAGCACGGTGAGCTGAGGGGCGGGCAGCAAGCAGGTCTTTTGCAAAAGGTGACTTTGTCCTGGTTGAGGGTGGGTTATTTGAGAACTAGATGTTTCACTCAGAGAGCTCTCCAAGGGTGAGAACTGTACAGTATCAAGCTGTGCCTAAAAGCACTTGCATCCACTGTGTGCTGGCTAGAGCACCCCGGGAGGGCTGTGCTCAGTTCTGGACCCCTAAGAGGCACCGTTACACACTGGAGTGTGATCAACAATGGTGACCGAGGAATTCCCGTCGTGGCACAGTGGTTGATGAATCCGACTAGGAACCATGAGGTTGTGGGTTCGATCCCTGGCCTTGCTCAGTGGGTTAAGGATCTGGCGTTGCCATGAGCTGTGGTGTAGGTTGCAGATGCGGCTCGGATCCCGCGTTGCTGTGGCTCTGGCGTAGGCCGGTGGCTACAGTTTCGATTGGACCCCTAGCCTGGGAACCTCCATATGCCTTGGGAGCGGCCCTAGAAAAGGCAAAAAGACCAAAAAAAAAAAAAAAAATGGTGACCGAGACACTATAAAGCCAATGGGATAAGGCTTCTTCTACATCCTGGACTAGAGTTTAAACTTATGAACCTGGGGAAAGACATGTAGGCAAGCTTAGCCAAGGTCTCATACAGTTCCAGGAGGTACATGGACCTCTAGGTTAAGAAGCCATATCAAAGAAAGAAATCATAAAGCAAACTGGGTAAACTTGAAAACAATTCCCCCTAAAACCGCATTCCCCAAGGGTTTCTGATCAGCCTCTCTATCCAAAACGTTATTCCCTTTCTTATCCCGCCTCATGACCCTCAGGATTGAAGAGTATCAATGAAAAGCAGGGGTTGACACCAAGCAGGACCCTGTGGGATCCTTCCAGATACAAAAGCCATTCTGTGTCCCCCGTTTCTTGTTAGAAAAAGGTTTAGCCTCCTAGGCCTTCCCTGAGCTCCAAAGAGCAGGCTCAGGCAGTTACTAATTAGGGAACTGAGAGAGAATGCAGATACAAAGGAAAATCAGTTATGCAAGAAAAGTAATGATAATAGTTCGGCTATAAAACAGAATCCTAGTTATTCCTCGAGAAATATACAAAACGATCTGAGACATATTTTTGAGTTGTTCTGCAGAAACCAAGACACCCCTCCACCTCCCCAGCACCCTACCCCTGCTCCAGGATGGTGACTACGTGCTGACCACAGACTGCTTGGAATCAGAAGGCTAATGGTTAAAATTCTTGAACCACCACACCACCAATGAATCAGAAGAAAGCCATGCACCCTGCAGCCCTCACCCCCAAGTCCCAGTGCCTTTAAAATCCCTTTCCTGATGTCATCAGAGAGTATGAGTATCATCAGCATGAGCTGCCCGTTCTCCTTCTTTGGCACCTGTATATAAACACTATACTTTCCTTCACCACAACCAAGTATCTGTAGATTGGCTTTGCTGCCAGGCAGGTGAGCCACACTCAAGTTCTGATAAGTAACAGATTTAACCAAAAAAGTCAAATAAAATGAAAGTCAGAAGACAAACAGACCTGAGGAACCGGGACTGCTATATTCAGATATCTTAAAGGGGCTGCTGGGAGGAAGAAGGAAAGAAATCACTGAAGGACTTTCAGCTCAGTATCAAAAAATGTTCTAATTAGACTTATTCACCAAAGGAATGGGCTACCTTAGGAAGCAGTGGATACTCTTGTTGATGAAAGTGAAAAATGTGGAAGTTTCCGTGTAGCATAGCAGGTTAAGGATCTGGTGTTGCCACGGTGTGCTGCAGGTTGGATCCCCGGCCCAGGAACTTAGACATGCTGTGGGTATTTGACCAAAAAAAAAGGAAACAAAAAAGAAAAATGTGAACAGGAGACTGAACTAGATGATCTTTCAGGATCATCTTCCCAACTTCACATTTCCTCCCACCATGTGTTTCTGTCACTAAGAACCCTCCTAGTTTATCACAGACCAGAATCTTGCTGACCAACTAACCCCAAAAGGCAAGAGCAGGTGGGAGGTGGCTCAAGCTCTGAAATGACTGTCTCTCTCCATCCTCCCCTTCCACCTGAAGTCCAGTCTCTTACTAGCCCCCGTACTGGGACTCTCTGGGATGGCTCAGTGCCAGCTAGTTGATCTGATAAACTAATCTGTGCTAATGGGATCATGAATGCTAATGAATTAATGTGTTACCTTCCCAAGTGACATATTTGCATTTTAACAGAGGTCTTCAGGAGATAATGCCTTAACTCAAAGGAGTGATTAATGTTGAAATTTCCCCTGTTTGGCAGTCTAGTAAAGGAGAGATTTTTGGAAAGGGAACTTTGTTTCCACCCTTCCCATCCTACCATCTGCTAGAAAAGGAAAAAGCAAGGCCCTGCCCTTAAGGGGTTTACAGTTGATAAAGCTGGGGAATTACAATGGCTGACATTTATTGAGCCTCCACCAAAGTGTCAGGCCCTGTGCTAAGTGCTATGTAAATATTATCTTTGAATCCTCACAACAACAGCTCTCTGATGTAAGCACAACATTTTGCAGAGAGTGGGGCTAGGCCTCCGAGAGGTGAAGTAACTTAGTACCATATTTCATTGACTCTAGATATTCGAAGCAACATTTTCCTAGGTTTCCCTGAGGAATTAAAAGGGCCGGCTCCCAAGGAGATACACTGCCTAAAGCTGTTCACGAAACCCAGAAGGGAACTAGCTGGGGGCAACACCTTGATATAATAATATAATAGCAAGCACACAACAGTTTAATGCAAAATGATGCCACAAGGACTGAGAAGGTCACGCACTGGGTCTGAGGTCAGTGGTGGCATGTGCTGATGGTGTCATGAACCTCGGTGGGGGAGAGATACAGGGCGCAGGATTCCAAGCAGAGGGGCTAGGTTAGGCAGGGCTTGGGGCTGTTTTCAGGGGTGGGTGGTAGGTAGCAAAGAGCCTCCTGGCGGCCATCCTTATACTTGGGAAGCTAGTTTTTGAGGGTGTGGCATACTGGTTGGCTGGCTGGCTTGGCTCAAGTGCAGGGGTTAATTCTGGAAACCATGAGAGATACCTTAGCGAGATGGGGAGAGACAAGAAAGTGAACTTGGCAGATGGTCTTCAGAGGCCAGGATGTGTGAGTTCAATTTGATACGGTAGACCAAGTGGGCAATTACTAATTCCTGCAAGCGAATGCCGACAACTTAGGGAAAGCTCATTCTGGCCCCCAAAACGAATGAATGTTCTCACCTCAAAGTCAGGGGCTTCCTGAAGGAGGAACAGAGAGCAATCAGCAGGGGGGTTGGGTCATGAGAGGCAGCCAAGTTCCAAGGTGCTAGGAACCTTGACCTCCCAGTGCTCTCTGGATGTGCAGCCCCCTCTCTTGGGCTGTTTTCCTTCCCTGGAAGAGGAAGCAACAGCACCACGGCCACCAAGGTCTGTGCCACCCTCCCCTCAGCAATGGGTGGGAGTGGAGGTGGGTTTACAGACTGGATGATTGATGTATGGCTCATCTCCCCTCCATCCGCTCACTAGAGTTTGTCGAGCCCTTACAATGTGCCTGTGTGTCCAGCACTACTCTGCATGGTACATGGATCAAAGAGGCCCCTGAAGAGCTCACTTCCTAGCTCAGGGGAAAGGTGAACACACCGGAAGTCGAAGCAGTAAGAGATGATGCAGTCAAGTGCTAAATGGTGGAAGAAAAATCATCTGGATGCCAAAATGGAAGAGGGGGAACTGTGGGTGACAATTTCTCTTCCTGTATTTTTCTATATTCTCAAAGTTTTCCACTATGTATAGGTAGGACATTTTTTTTTTCTTTTGTGGCCATACCCACGGCATGTGGAAGTTCCCAGGCCAGGGATGGAAGCCATGCCGCCACAGAGACAATGCTGGGTCCTTAACCCACTGCACCACAGGGGGAACTCCTAGGTGTGACTTTTATCATCAGGGAAAATTTAGAATGAAAAAAAAGGAGGGCAGCCAATGAGGGCTAGGATGATGATCAGGGGAGGCTTCGGAACAGAGGTTGGCCTTGAGCTTGTCAGAGGATGCCACGGACAGATCTGCAGAAGGGGAGAAGAAGGTGGGGCCCCGCAGGCTGGGGGAACAGCAGGAAGATGAGTACACAGAGAGGAGTGAGCTGTGAGTAGGGTACCGCAGGGCATGGAGAGTAAGGAGACTAGTGGAGCTTCGGGGTCTGGAAGAAGTAGGTCAGAGAAAATATATATTTCTATGGTGGAGCTCAGCTGTTGCGGAAGGCAGGCCTTGGCTACCAGGGCGCGGAGTTTCTACGTGACATCGTAAGCAAAAGGAACTATTATAGGCTCTTGAGCAGGGAAGTGACATGATGAAAGATGTTTTAAGGAGATTCCTTTGGCAGCAGCGTTGAAGGATCACTTGGTGGGAGGGGGGGTGGCAGCAGGCTGAGACCAGTCAGGAGGCGGCTGCAGTAATCCAGGCGTGAGGTAACGAGTGTGGGCTGGGATGGCAGCAGTGGGAATGGTCAAGAAGCCATGGACTCGTGAAGCACTTGTGAGAGATGAACTGCCAAGATGCGATGATGACCGATGGGGGCGTGGGGGGGGGGCGTGCAGCTGATTCCAAGGCTCAGCTCTTGGCTGCTGAATGCGTGAGGGCGTCACTAACAGGCGGAGATCCGGGGAAGGGCTCAGGGCTGGGGATCAGCGTGGAGGGACAGGCTGGAGAGGAGATCCCGAGTTTGGCTTTAGCGGTGATGAATCGAAAGTGATGGTAAACGCCAAAGAGAAAATGTCCTTAAAGTCATAATGAAATGGAACTGGAGCTTAGGTTAAAGGCCAGGCTTTATCGTTTCCTGCCATCACCCAGAATTCCAAAGCAGGACAAGCTGTATTTAGACTGAGTGTGGAAACCACTAGAGTGAAGGGGGTGGGGGGTGGGGAGAAAGACCCAACAGCCAATTCTGATTTGGACTTTGCAGGTGACAGACACTAAACTGTATGGCAACAGCAGGCTGCTGGATCTGTTTAATAACCCCCCCTTCTCTGTCAGTGAGTGATTTCTGTACATATTAGAAAGATTACAGCCTGACTCTAGGTGATGAGATGAATATGGAACAACACTTGCTTTATTAATCATATCTGCATTCTCTGTGATTTCACCGATGGTGGCAACAGAGCCAGTGCGACACACAGGGCCCTCGCCAGCCCTGTGAGTGGGCTGGTTTTCAGAGTTGCGGGCCACAAACGCAAAGCAAGATCCAGACTTCTGGCCATCTTGCTATAGAATCGGAGGCAAGTCCCATTAAAAAATAATCTGGATACCTCAGTGTCCCCCTGTGTCAACTGGCAATTCATCTGTAAGTGACTCATTTGGGTCTGGGGTTGAAGTGGAAGAGAGAGAAGGATTAGTGAAGGGAAAATGTATAGATGAAAGACAAAATCTGGGAGAGAACAGAGAGGGCTGAGTGCAGCAAGATCTCCAACAGGAACGGTCTTAACACTTACCTGGTTGACTCCTAAGCCAGTTGTCCCCGCCGTGCCCTCGTCTCTTCGGCTTTCAACGGACTTTTGCACGTAAGGGGCGTAAATGGGACAACCGCCCTCGTCACGACTCGCACTCCCTCCACCCAACCCCCCACCTTCCATGAACATCTCCTACCCAGGACACCTGTCCACTTCTCAGCCACCCTCCTCGACACCATCCCCGCCCCCCGCAAACCAGCAACTGGAAGACTGATCAGAAATCAGAACAGAAAATCTCCAGCAGAGAAATGCTGGAGACCGCTGGTCGACAGACTCTGCAGTGTGTGTGTGTGTGCGTGTGCGCGCGTGCACTCGCTCACGTGTGTTCAACCACCAGTCTAGCCATCTGTTCCTCTGTTTTCCCAGTGGGTTCGGATCAGAGCAAAGAGAGGCCTCTTTGGGTGGTCCTGCCCCCAGAGCTGAGTTCCCCTGGCAGTTAGGAGCCCACAGCCTGGGGAGACTTACTCTCCACTCATTCATCGATAGAAGGCACCCTTGCCTTCCATACGAAGAAGCAGGCAGAGGCAGGGGGCTAAAACCTCGCACATATGCCTTTACCTGTATGTTCTCTATTCCCCTCCAACCCGGGGATGGGAGACTTGGCCCAGCCACCTGCCCACGGATGAAATTCGCTGGGCAGGGAGCAGAGAGCCGGTGGCGAAGCAAATGAGCAGGCGGGGGCCTCTACCATCACCCTCCCACCCACCTGTGGGCCCCTCGCTTATTTCTCTCATACCAGCTGGAACAACAGGGCTCCAGCTGGCAATAAAGTGCTGTGGTAGCGCTCGCCATGCCCTGGCACAGGTGCGACCTCCACAGGGATGATCCCAAAGGCTGAGAGGAGGTTTCAAACTGATTCTACCGGGGCGGTTGGAAGGTGTCTCCGCTCTCACAGGTCTCGGGAGCTTGAAATGGACAGCCTCTGCCTCCAGCCTCCCTGTTGGGGGAAGAGGGGGTAGGACTCAACCCTGCAGCTCGGCTGTCATCACCACTGGATTCTGTGGCCAGACTCCCCACTACTCACTCCTACAGGCCCTGGCCTGGAAGGCCTGGGTGCAAATCGACTTTATGCAGGATACCCATTGCTGTCTTAGTGCCAGTGACATTCTGCCCTGGTGAAGGCTCTGAGCCATGGGGGAGGGGGGGCAAAAACAACACGTAAGTTTTGAGGCTAAGAGGAGGGGGTGTGGATGAGACGGAAACAAGTCTAGAGCGTGTACTTGGTTTATCAGTCACACGATGCCTTCAATGCCTTTTGTTGTTTTGTTGTTCTGTTTTTTTAGGGCTGCACCCTTGGCATATGGAAGTACCCAGGCTAGGGGTCGAATCGGAGCCATTGCCGCTGGCCTACACCACAGCCACAGCAACGCGTGATCCAAGCCACGTCTACGACCAACACCACAGCGCACGGCAACGCCGGATCCTTAACCCACTGAGCGAGGCCAGGGATCGAACCCCCATCCTCCTGGATACCAGTTGGGTTCGTTACTGCTGAATCACAACGGGAACGTCCTTCAGCGCCTTTTGGATCAAAACCTTCTCTCTGCCCACTGCCACCACCATACTTCCCTCTCACTGGGATGGCTATGGTACTTTACAAGCTGGTCCCAATCCCTGCTTCTTCCAGTCAAGTCTGCTTCCTGATGGCAGGGCTAACCATCCTAAAACACTTTGCGTTAACTGGCCAATAGCCTTCCAGGGCCTCCTCAAGTTCAAATTCCTCATGCTGACATCAGAGGTGCCCCCCACTCCAGGTATCCCTTCCCCCATAAGTCATTTTTTTCCCCCACGGCACCTCCACGCCCACCCTCTCCCCTCTAGTCCGACCTCCTTCTCACTCTTCCTTGACCACACCATGACCAATCTCCACCTCTGGCCTTGTCCCTAACCCTGCCTCCCCCCTTGGACGCCTGCTCTTTTTCAAGCCAACCGTCTCCATCTCACACATGATTCCCAACTGAACTCAAGTTCATCCTCCTCCGGGAAGCCTTCTTCCTCCGCTCCAGCCCACACGGCTCACTCCCTTTGCGCCCCGAACCCCCTGTGGTGCTGTTTAGAGCATGGAACGTGGCATGTAATCGTTTCCCAACTTGTGTTATTCTTAGTGGCTTCACATGAATAAGTATCTGTTTTCTGCTACATTATGAATTTCTAAAGAACAGGCCCCTAGCTCTCTCCTTCTCACCATAACATTGGCATTGGGCTAGAAGCCAGGAGTGCTTGAGAGACTCCTGTTGCACCTCGCCTTAACTCCGAAAAAAAGGACGGATGAGATGAATGAAGGCCCTCTGAGGATCTGCTCTGTCTGGACCCCCCACTTTCTCAAAAGATGTTCCAGGCAGTTGAGGAGTTGAGGCCCAGAGAGGTCTCACCAGCCAATCGGCTGGTGGGTCTCTAGTTTTCAGTACACTCCCACCTCCTAAGGCTTTCGGAGCGATCAATAATGCTGCTTAAGTGATCAATCTGAGACACAATGGGCTGCAGGGGCCAGTGGGTGATTAACTGGAGAGAATAAATGTAGGCTGGAAGAGGCAGAGCAGGGATGGAGGAGCCGAAGAGAAAGCTGGAAGAAGGATGAGCTGGGGGAAGGTGGAAGGAGAGCTTTTATGAATGAGCCTCCGAGCGGGTGGAGCTGAGAGTCCTTCTCAGCTGATCCGATTCAACAGTGGAGGCATGTCTTTCTTGAGGCTGGGGGCTTCCTGAGAGTCCAGTGAATCTGTCAGGGCTGCTGGGTGATCTCTAACTTTGGCAGAATCACTGCTGTCATTGTCCACTGAGGGCCAAAGAGGCTGCAGGTTCCATATTGGATGGGGAAGTGGGTGTGGGATGGAGACGGCAGGGGAGCCTATGGAAGGAGGTGGGTCTTGAGCCACGCTCACCAGCTGAGTCTACAGAAATCCCAAGCCCTGGCATCCTTCAGGCCTTCGCCCAAAACTGGTGACTCTGACATCCATGGTCATATGGGACAATCAGCTAATCTGCCAGGGTGATGCCAGCATTACCTTCTCTCTGTCATTTGGTACCCATACTACTCCTCCTCTCGAGACTGGAAATTTAATTATTTGGCAGTTAACAAAAAAATGAGGAATCCCTTTCCTTTTTTTTTTTTTTTCTTTTTCTTTTTCTTTTTCCTGGAGGGCCCACATTTCTAGCTCTACCACTAATCAAAGTTTTTCTGGGCAAGATAGTGTTATCAAGAAAAAACAGAGCAGATGGCTTATTACTGTGAGAAAAGTTCCTCTTTTCATCGAACCATAATTCCTGCTGCTCTCATTAAAAACCGATCCTTCAGATATGATATGACGGTATTATTACTCTCCCCATCATGCAGGCTCAGCGTCTCGGCATCATCTTTGACTCGTCTTCCTTCCTTATCCCACTCATCCAATTGGTAGGTAAGTCACGTTTCTTCTACCTCCGAAATCCGGCCATCCACCTCCTTTCTAGCCCCAGCCAGCTACTCGAACAGCCCCCTAACTGCCTGTAAATGCCTCCATGCGGGCCCCCTTTTAATCACTCTGCCAAAGGGGAGGAGAAAAAGGAGAAAAAAAAAAGAAAAGCCTGAAGCAGACCAAGCCGAGAGAAAACTTCCACTTTTGAGAGATACAGGAGATAGTGGAACAAGCTAAATGACAGTAAGGAAAAGCGAACAGGCCAGAATGTGAGGCGGCGGACAGAACAACTGACATGACTTCTCTAACCAGTTAGGGAGAGGGGACTGTCGAAAGGGCCGTAAAAGACACAACGACAAAATGTAGTGGGCAGAGCTCTTTGGGACCTGGATTCTAACAAGCCAGCTGTAGAACATGTTTTGAGACACTTGAGGACATTTGCGTGTAGACCGGGTAAGGGATAACACAAAAGCATCATGGTTACTTTTGTTAGGTATGTTAATGGGACTGTGGTTATATGAGAAAATGTCTGTGTTTTTCCAAACATGCAAAGAGAGGTACTAGGAATGAAAGGACACGAGTGATGTTTAAAATTTATTTTAAAATACTTTAGCAAAGGGGGAAAAAAAAAAAGATGCATGAAGCAAATACAGCCATGGCCTGATAATTACTTGATGTGGACAAACAGGTATATGGAGTTACTATACTGATATAGCTATTTGGGGCGAGAAATGTTCTCTTTTTTTTGTCTTTTGTCTTTTGAGGGCCACACTCGTGGCATATGGAGGTTCCCAGGCTAGGGGTCCAATCAGAGCCTCAGCTGCCAGCCTACGCCAGAGCCACAGCAACGCCAGATCCGAGCCCCATCTGCGACCTACACCACAGCTCACGGCAACATCGGATCCTTAACCCACGGAGTGAGGCCAGGGATCGAACCCGCAACCTCAAGGTTTCTAGTCAGATTCATTTCCGCTGCACCACGTCGGGAACTCCAAGAAATGTTCTTAATAAAGAACTAAAACAGGAGTTCCCGTCGTGGTGCAGTGGAAATGAGTCCGATTAGGGACCACGAGGTTGCGGGTTCGATCCCTGGCCTCGCTCCGTGGGTTAAGGATCCGATGTTGCCGTGAGCTGTGGTGTAGGTCGCAGATGGGGCTCGGATCTGGCGTTGCTGTGGCTCTGGCGTAGGCTGGCGGCAGCCGCTCCGACTGGACCCCTAACCTGGGTGCGGCCCTAAAAAGACATAAATAAATAAATAAATAAATAAATAAATAAAACAATAGCCATTCGCTGTACCTCAGACTCCCTTAGCTTTATCTTCCACTCCTACCTCCTATCTGACAGCTGCCCTAAGTCCTTATTCAAGTGATGCCTGTCTGAACTTCATCCCTTCACTTAGTTACTCACTAATTCATTTGTTTACTCAGTAAGTATCTAGCAAGGACCTCTTATATGCACTAGGCCCTATGAATGCAGATGACTGACATTGAGGAAGACAAGGGGCCCCTTTCTAGCAACTAGCACGGCACCCTGCACATAAATGGTGCTCAGTAAACATTTATGGGACTGATGCGCTGGAGGAGATGAGATAGATCTCTGTCTACTATGAACTAGTATTCAATCCAACCCAAGAAATGCTGATTGAACACCTACTACGTGTAAGGCATTGTGTGTGTATTACGGAGGTTTAAAAAAAAAGGAGTTCCCATCGTGGCTCAGCAGAAACGAATCCGACTAGCATCCATGAGGATGCAGGTTCGATCCCTGGCCTCGCTCAGTGAGTTAATCTGGCATTGCCGTGAGCTGTGGTGTAGGTTGCAGACACGGCTCGGATCCTGTGTTGCTGTGGCCGTGGTATAGGCCGGCAGCTACAGCTCCAATTCGACCCGTAGCCTGGGAACCTCCATATGCTGCAGGTGTGGCCCTCAAAAGAAAAAAAACGGGATGAAAAACATCAGGGTCTTTCCTTCATGGAATTTACCATGTAGATAAGACAGACACATATAAGAAGTTATATTGTGACTGGGGCTCCTTGCTGTACAGTAGACAATTGACAGAACACTGTAAACCAGCGATCATGGAAAAAATAAAAATCATTAAAAAAAAGAAATTATATTGGCTATTCATCTATTTTATACAGTAGTGTGTATATGCTATCCCCACTCTCCCAATAACGATGGACCTACCGTAGAGCACAGGAAAATCTACTCAATAGCTTGCAATAACCCAAATGGGAAAATAGAATGGATATATTCATACGTATGACAGATGCACTTTGCTGTACACCTGAAACGAATACAACATTGCAAGTCAACTATATTTCAGTAAAACTAAAGAAAAAAGAAAATAAGTGTATCAGATGAGAAAAAAGAAGTTATATGGGCATATGAAGAATATATGCATTAATGATTCAAGCAATAATAATAATAACAATAATGCGGTATATCAGTGACGTACTCATCAAATTTTATTTTATTTATTTATTTATATTATTTTGTCTTTTTGCCTTTTCTAGAGCCTCTCCCACGGCATATGGAGGTTCCCAGGCTAGGGGTCAAAACAGAGCTGTGGCCGCCGGCCTACGCCACAGCCACAGCAACATGGGATCCGAGCCCGTGTCTGCGACCTACACCACAGCTCACAGCAATGCTGGATCCTGAACCCACTGAGTGAGGCCAGGGATCGAACCCACAACCTCATGGTTCCTAGTCAGACTCGTTTCTGCTGCACCACAGTGGGAACTCCCTTACCAAATTTTAGAGACAGGAAGTGCAGGAGTTCTGAGCAGGGAGAGGAGGGGAGAGAGAGAGAGAGAGAGAGAGAGAGAGAAAGAGAGAGAGATGCCTTCATTCTAAAAGGATCAGAGAAGGCTTCACAGGGGAGGTGAATTTGAATGCGTGTTGAAGGTTGAGTAAAGAGGTATTGGATAGGAGCAGAGGACCGAGAGGAGAGTGTGCTCCTGGTGAATGGGTGGCATGAACAAGAGCACAGATGCGATAAAACATGTGCACAATGCATGTTCAAGCAACCCCGAGGAAAGAAATTTGGCTGGAGTACAGGGCTGACCTAGGGCTGTGTTTCTTAAGTACACCAAGAACCTCAGCATCCCTTTGAAACGGGGCAGGACCCCGTGGGGCCCTCTGGGATACAGAAGCCATTCTGTGACCCAGTTTCTTCTTTGTGGGATAAAGGCTTCGGGCCCCCTAGACCTCCCAGGGTTCCAAAGGGCAGATTCAAACAGTTGCTAATCAGGGAAGGGGGTGTGGGTGGGAGGAATATGCAGAAACTAAAGAGGAGCAAACAAGAAACAATAGGGCAGCCTGGGGGCAGAGTCCTAAGATATACATAACAATACCTTTGAGCTCTGCGGCAGTAACTGAGGCCCCCCAGACCCAGGCAGAAGAGGGTAACTTCAGGTTGAGCACCGCCCTCTTACCTCACCACCTGCCAATCAGAAGAAAGGCTCGCACCCGGCAGCCCTCACCCCAAATTTGGTCTATAAAATGTCTCCCCCGAAATCACAGGGGAGGTCGGTGTTTTTGAGCACAAGCCATCCATTCTTTGTTGCTTGGCCCTGCAACAAACCTTTCTCTGCTCCAGACTCCAAGGTTTCGGTGTATCTGGCCTCACTGTGCGTTGGGCGCATGAATGAACTTCTGTGACAACTTGGGGGAGTTTGTTCATCTAATGCATATCCCGCTCTAGACCCACTGAAACAAAGGCTCAGATGGTGGGACCCAGGAATCTGCATTTTAACCATTGCCCCCCCCGCCCGCCACGTGATTTTGAGACATAATAAAATTTGAGGATCCATGACGTGGGCAAGGTAAGAAATAAGGTTGGAAGAAAACACGGCGTTAAGCCCACTCAATGAGAGCCTTGAACGCCAGGCTTAGGAAGTTGAAATTTATCCCCCAGGTATCACTCCCTCGAAGATGCTGATCATACGCATCATGAATAAAGGATATTGAGGAATATTGATCTGGGCAGGTGTGTGTCTTACGGACCAGAAAGGATAGACACTCAGGGCAGTGTAGACATGAGGTGGTGGCAGGGTCAGGGTGGACCAGGGTAGAGTCAGAGATGGTTCTGAGGTTTCTAGTCTGGGAGACTCGAAAGATTGTGTACCAGAGAGGTCAGGAGAGCCAGGCATCTTCGGGACAAACTGAGATGAGTTCCTGAATGTTGAGTCTGACATGCCGGCAGGCTCTCTAAGGGGAGATGGTCCGTAAGAAGGTGGAAATAGAGGGAGGGGTTAGGTTGGGCTGGAGAAGTGGGGATGGCCTGGGAAGGGATGAGAGGCGAAGCCATGAGTGGGGACAGAAGATCTGAGGGGCAGGAGAAATTCCTCGTGAAACAGAAAAAAAAGGAGGCGTCGCTGAGGTGGAAGGAGACCCGAAGAGGGCGGCCAGGCAAAGAGCCTCTTCAAAAAGCTAGGGATGGCTAGCAGGGTAGGGTGGCTAATGCCGAAGTAAAGCTGAGGCTCAGAAAAGGTCACCAGCTAGGGCACGCATACAGAAAAACCTGGTTGCCTCCTGTTTATCAATGCAAACACAAGCCGGCAGCTGGCTCCTGGCTCCGTGGTGGAACAGGCAGCAGCCCCCTCTCTCGCCTCCCCCTGCCCCCGTGTGGCACTCACACTCCAGATTTCCAAGCTCGTTTTTCTTTTTTTCTAACTGCCCAGGGGAATAGGCGCGAGCGTGCCACCGGGCTGTTAACGTTCGGGTGTGAGGGTGGTGCCCCAGGAAAGGGGGCGCTGCCCGTTGCGGGTGGGAAATAATACAGGACCCCCAAGATCCCTACTCTCTCCTCCCCAGCTCAGCTGAGGGGGCACTGGAAAGGAGGGAAGATGCTGCGTTTCCCTCCGCTGGCTCCCTCCCCTCCGCCCCAGCCCTCAGATTTCTCAGCAGGACTGCAAGGTCCGGCCCATTTTGAGAGTCCTTCCTTTTGGCTGATGATAATGCAAGAGAATGTTTTCCTTTTTGGATTTATGGCAAGAAGGAAAACAGAAGTCCTTGAGAGAAGAGCCAGAACAGAGTTTTCTGCTGCGAATGCTAATAGCCTTAAGGCTGGACCACGGATGAAGCTATCTTGGGTGTGGCCTCCTCCCAGGGCCTGTCTGAGCTAAGGGGCTTCACCCAATATCAAAGGGGACACTTCCAGCCCCCGCAGAAGTGATCGCTAGGGCTTCTTTGAAGCCATGAATCCCCAGAAGCCGAGCCTGTCAGCGTGCAACTTATTTCCCATAATTTGCTCCAGGTGCGTGTTATATATGTGCTTGTGTGTGCATGTGTACACAAGCGTGCTTGTGTGTCCCTGTTGGTACTGTATGCAATGTGTGTGTGTGTGTGTGTGTGTGTTGTGGCTTCATCGAGCCTAAAGGCTCCAAAAGGACAGGGATCCTTCTTCCATTGGGGGTGCTGCCCTCTCAGGGTGCCTCATCCCGTGCTGGCTGTGGCGCCAGATCATTTCTGCAGGGTGGGGGGAGGGGTGGGTACAGAGCCCTTCCACCTTCCAGCATCCAGCGGTGCTCCCTCCAAGGCCTGGGGGGGGGGACTACTGCAGTGGGGCGGTGCCAAACCAAGGCCTCTCCTCTGCCCATGCCCCCCCCCATCCCATACCCCTCCAGCCTTGCCCAGTTTGCGGCTGTTATCAGCAATCCCAGGGCTTTCCCGTAGCACTTTTTCAACCCACGACTGCTCCCAGAGGACCTCATCGGTGCCAAAATCCCCTGATCAGGCTACACAGCTCACTTCCCAAGAGGCCGGGACTGTGCCCTTCACCAGAGAGAGAGGTCTCATACTCATTTAACATGGGGCCTGCAGCCCACTAGGACTCCCCGGCCCCCTCACCCAGCGAGGCAGCAGCTCCACTGCATTCTCCGAAGCCACAGCGCCAAGAGCATCACTAGCTGGTGTTTGGGGGGGGGCACCTGCTGGCTTCAGGCAGCTCACCTAGCCAGTCTGCAGGGGTGCCTCAGAGCTGGGAAGATGCTGAGGGTCAGGAACCTGGGGCACCTACCCCCCCCACCCCAACTCCGGCCGGGCCATCGGCTCACACTTGTAAGGCAGTGGTGGTGGTGGGTGCTGGTAGGAGAGAGGAGAGGATCTCTGCTCACAGCAAGAAGTGTTGCTCTCCTGCTAGGGTCTTATCCCCTCCCTTCTCAGAATCCTGCAGTGGCTCCCGATTGCCTCTCACAACCATTTAAGCCTTCTCTCAGGGGGGCCTCTGAGTCCTCCGTAATTACATCCCACCTTCCCACGCCCCTACTCCCCCTCCCACATCACCCATAACTCGGGCCAGACAGAGACAGCCGATGTGATGCCATCGACGGCCATCCAGACGCTCCAGCCTGGGTCCTGCCACAGATGCCCCAAAGCCCCACCAACGGAGCCACTCCTCGGCCTCCTTTGAAAACGCAAACGTGGAGTTCCCGCCGTGGCTCAGTGATGAACGAATCCGACGAGGAACCATGAGGTCGCGGGTTCGATCCCTGGCCTCACTCAGTGGATGAAGGATCCGGCGTTGCCGTGAGCAGTGGTGTAGGTCACAGATGGGATGCAGCTTGGATCCCGAGTTGCTGGGGCTGTGGCGTAGGCTGGCGGCTACAGCTCCGATTGGACCCCTAGCCTGGGAACCTCCATATGCCGCGGGAGCGGCCCTAGAAAAGGCAAAAAGACCAAAAAAAAAAGAAAAAAAAAGAAAACGCAAGCGTTACCTAAATGGTGAAGGCAATAAACCTTCCTCAGCTCTTCACACCTTGGCCAGCCAGGGATTCTGTCTTCATATTTGATGGTGCTGGGAGCAAAGCCCCACCTAAACGTCTAAGGGGATGGGGGAGGGGACCCAGAGACGCCTGGAGTGGCCCAGGGGAGGGGTGCGGGGAAGGGGCTCTGACGTCGAAGCCATCGAAGCCATCGCTGTCACGATTTTACCAAGGGCTACAGTCTGACTAGGAGGCTCCACTTAAACCAGTCATACCCACTGGTGCCCCCCCCGCCATACATTATGTCTTATTTCACCTCAGGGGTACTTTCATGCCACGCTGCTGAGATTGAATTGCTTCTCTCCCATGAATTGGGAAAAAAAAAACCTACGAAATTGGGTAGGAGCTGGCATGTCTGCTTGGGCATGGCCAAGTCTAACCGAGGTCTCTGGGGTGGGGGAGCAGAGCCGAGAGCCTTTTGCTCAGTGGAAATGGAAAAGGCTTCCTGGGAAGCCCCTCTCGGACCCTGGGAAAGTGGGAACTGGGTTCCCCTGGTTTCTCCTGCAGTGAGCAGGAGAGGGAGGGAGGAGCAAGGTCCCCCAGCTGAGGGCCCTGGTGGTGGAATTGCCACAGCACCCCAGGCCCTCTAGGCCAAAATGCGTGTCTTTTACCCCATGACTTCCAGGGGTAAAAAACTCACTTGGGGCTTCTCTCTGAGTCAGCACAGAGTCTCCCACCTTCCACCCCAAGAAGGGCGCCCCCAAGGGAGCCTTGCTCTTATAGCAGTTTCTCCAATGGGCAGGAGTCCAGAGACTGCCCCGCCCTCCGCAAGAGCTGCAGGATGCTGAGACCACCCTGTGGTCTTGAGGGCTCTGCAGCCAGACTAAGATGCCAGGAGGGTGGGGCGGGGGGGGCGGTCTGGCACAATTCAGCTTACACTGTCATCAGGGGCTCTTTGGTGGCAGCTGCAAGGGTGGGGATGCCACCTGCTTCTAACATAAGGTGTCAAGCATCTTGGCCCCTGCAGTGGTTTCAGTGTGTGTGTGGGGGGGGGTGGGGGGTGTACATGAGGGGCCCAGGAGCTCAGGTGTGGACGGGCCGACAAGAGTTGGGAAGGCTTTTGACCAGAATGGAATTCTTAGGGGCCATGGTGGAGGAATCCAAAGTAGCTTGGGGTGGAGGTTAGCTGTTTGTGCGTTGGGGGGGGGGGCAGGTACAGGATCTGCAGTGATGTGCAGTTGTCACGTAGTTTGTCAGGGACACTCTGAGACAACACATTCACTCACATACACATATACACACTCTCCAAGCTCCAAAGCACCAGGCTGGGGAGCAGAGGAGTGTGTGTGGGGGGGGGGGCATGTTTTAGCAGTGCTGGGGAGGGGGTGCATGCAGTTGTGTGTGTATGGGTCAGTGCTGTATTAGCATCCTGGTGGGAGGGGGCAACTGTAGCTGTGTATGTGTGTGTTTCGTCTTTGGATGGGGGTGACTGTGTAAGCTGAGCGCCGGGTATACGGTGCGGCTGTGTGTGCGTGTGTGTGCGTCCGTGTCCGCGTGTGAACATGGCCCCGGGAACCACGCACATGCTTCAGACAGCTGTTTCTGGCAGCCCCGGGGCTCGGGCTTCTCGGGGCACCCCGGCTAAGTGGCCACCTCCCAGCAGCCAGGCCCCGCGTCTCGCCGGCTTTCCCAACTGTGCCCACGGCCCCGGCGCGCACACAAAGGCTCCATAATGAACGCGCTGCACTCTCCTGCGCTCGGCTCCTCAACCCCGCACCCCCGGCGGCCGCGGCGAGCCCGCCAAGCCGGCGACTCACCGGGGCAGTGGGCACGCCACCGGCCGCTCCCCCCGCCCTCCCAAACTCCCGGCCGCCCGACGCTCAGCGCCCGCCGCCCGGACCCCGGCTCCCGGGGGCGCCCAGGCGCCCGTCGTCCCCGAGCCGGCCCGGGGCGGCACGCTCCCGCCGCCACTCACCCCGGCCGGGCTGAGACTGCAGGCGCGCCCCCCTGAAGGCTGCGCGCTTCTTACCTTCCTCCTCCGCCTCCTCTTCCTCCTCCTGCTGTTCGGCGGCGCGGCGGCGCGGCGGCGGCGGCGGCGGCGGCGGCGGGACTAGGGCGCCCGTGTCCCCGAGCCCGGCACGGGCGTGGGGCTCAGTGGCGCCGGGCGGCGGGGCGGGCGAAGGTTGGCGGGGCGGCAGCAGCTGGCCCGGGACGCGGGGAGCTGGCGCGCAGGCGGCGGGCTGCGGGCAAGCTGGCAGCGGCGCGCGCGGGCTCCTCCGGCGGGCTCCATGGCTGCGCCGCGGGCGGCACCATCGCCGTGGCTCGCTCGTCTCTCGCTCGCTCCAGGAGTGCGGCAGGCGGCGAGGTGACGGATGGCGGCGAGGCGGCCGGACGGCCGAGGAGGGGAGGGGAGAGGGGGCGGGGGGAGGGGAGGGGGAGGGGGAGGAAAGAGGGGAGTAGGGAATGAGGGGGCCTCTCCGGCGCCTCCCGACCCTCGAGTGCTGGCGTCGGTTTCCCCGAATGGGAACGCGGCTTAAAGGCACAGCTGCCGGCTCGGGTCACAACTAAAAATAAGCACAAAATTGACAATTGGGGAAAGAATCTCCCAAGACACAACCCTGCCACCCAGCCCCGCGCTGCCTCACTTCTTGAACCTGACCGTTCCGGCTGGGCTCTGCCGGGAACTGCTGGCAGCGAAGAGGGCAAGGCAATTTCCAAAGTGAACCCAGGAAAGTGGGGGGAATGGGGGTGGGGAGCGAACTGCGGGGAAGGGGCCACGGGAACGCTCGCTTGGGGACTCCATCCCCTGGCCCTTGACCTTGCCTTCTCGCGCTCCCCGTCACCCCCCCTCCCCCCCGGTTGCTCGCCTTCTGCTGGGGTTGCCCTCCCTGCAGCTCCCCTTCTGGTCACCACCGCCAACATCCACACGCACCTTGAGTTTTGGCTCCGGCTCCTGCTCACCGCGCCTCTCCCCAGCCCTGGAGTGCGAGCTGTTTTGAGCCCAGGCCCAGCCCCAGCCCAGGAGCCCACCTCAGAAAGGGAGCGATCTGCCAGCTGGCAGAGGTCTGCTTTGAGCATGCGGTTGGTTTGGGGAGAAGGGAAAGAGGTTAAGGTGTGTGTGTGCGTGTGTGTGTGTGTGTGTGTGTGTGTGTGCGTGTTTGTGTTCACCAGCAGATGGAGGGAGGGTCCTGCATAACACACACACACACACACACACACACCCCAAAGGAGAGTAGCTAGGCACACAGCACAGTGCCTGATGAATGATCTCAGAACATTTTTTAGAGACACGCTGTGAATACTAAACATGTAGCAACCGAGATTCAAGAAAAAGCTCTTGGCCTCCCAGGTGGCTCCAGATCCCTTGAGAGGAGTTTTGGGGACAAAGAAGAAAGGCCGCTCTCCTTCTCCCCCAAGAGGTAGCCTCAGTGGGGACCCAGAGGGACTGGGAAACTGGACAGTAGGTCTAGGAGGGCAAAGATGAGGCCAGGGGAGAGAAAAACAGATGCAAGGGGTGGGGTTGAAGAGCCTCTGATGATGCTGAAGGCTTGGGGAATTTTCACACGTCAGAGGCCCCTCACCGCTCCCACTGGCACGCTTGAGCCTCCGCAGTTCTAGGGTGAAGGGTGAGACCCCCCTCAATTTCCCCTGTGTGCCTGGACTCGGGAATGGAGGCTGCTAGGAAAAGGGGACCCACTCCAACGGGGAATTTCTTCCCCACCTCCAGTTCTATGTAAGCATTTGGGTAAAGCCTCAGAAGAGGCCAGAGGGCTACTGAGGGGCAATCTTGAGGCCAGAGGATGGTTTCCATAAGCTGCGTGGAATTTCCAGGATACAGAGGAGAGCAGGGCTCCGTGGCTCTCCGCAGCTGGTTTCAGCAGTGGAGTAGCTGACTAGCAGATCCGGCCTTGCGTCCACTGAGCACACTTTTTGCTTCCTTCCTGGCACTTCCTACCGTGGAAAGAAAAAAAAAAAAAAGGATGGAAATTCCCTGCATCTGGATAGGGGTAGCCTAGGCTGGAAAAACAAGCCGAGGCAATTATTAAAAATGGATGGTGAGTGAAAGTAAAGAAATGCAGGGAGAGAAACACACAGCTTTCCTGGGCAAACGCACAGACAGACCCACAGGCAAGAAGATGCTCTGAGGAACACAACGCACACACATACACGGGGACACACAAGGAGTCACAAGTTGGGCCACAGACATACTGAGCTAGTACAAAAAAAAAAAAAAAAAGAAGAAGAAGAAGTCTAGTCTAGCCAGAGAAGTGACTCAGACTTGATTTCTAATCCTTCCAAAAGAGAGAGGTGAAGAGAAGCAGGGCAGTGTTGGCCTCCTTGTCTCCAGGGATTGGAGAGGGAGCCGGGAACCAGCTGTCCAGTATGAATAATGCTATTTGCAGCCAGACAGTCCCTGGCTTGTTTCCTTGGGGTGGTAGCAGCCCCTCCAGAGTCCCCTGATCTTGAGCCCGTTCATTCCTGATTAATTGTAATATTAATAACACATACCAACAAGTTGGTTTGTATCAGTTGTTACAGTAAAACTCGATGGGTTAATAACTAAAACAAATGCATTTTATGACTCTGATTAGCCATCTTCTGCTGCTTGCTGGGCTCACTGGGAGCAGATGCCAGGCTCCAGTCAATCTGCTTTGCAATAAACACAAGTAAATAAGGGGTATTGAAGGGGAGAGAATATTGGGAAGGACTGTATCTCACTGGACAGATGCAAATGTGAGGGCTCCTGGGTGAGCAGTGAGGTAGAGTCCAGTTTTGAATAGTGATTAAATGCACAACTTTCAAAATCCACTTCTTTCTTTCTTTTTTTCTTTCTTTCTTTTTTTTTTTCCTTTTTGCTTTTATTTAGGGACAAAACCTGCAGCTTATGGAAGTTCCCAGGCTAGGGATCAAATTGGAGCTGCAGCTGCCGGGCACAGCCACAGCAAAGCAGGATCCTTAACCCACTGAGCGAAGCCGGGGCTGGAACCCGCATCCTCATGGATCCTAGTCAGGTTCATTAACTGCTGAGCCACGAAGGGAACTCCCGTTCTTCAACATTCTTAACCCTGTGTGGAGTTCCCAGTGTGGCTCAGTGGTAACAAACCCGACTAGGATCCACGAGGATTCGCGTTTGATCCCTGGCCTCGCTCAGCCGGTGGAGGTTCCTGAGTTGCTGTGGCTGTGGCTTAGGCGGGCAGCTGCAGCTCTGATTCAGCCCCGGGTCTGGAAACTTCCATATACCTCGGGTGCGGCCCTAAAAAGACAAAAGCAAACAAAAAACATTCTTAGCCCTGTGCCAAAATGCAGCAAAATAAACACCTGCATGTAAAACTCGGACCCTCAATCCATTCACACTGAAATTTCGTGAGGAAGAGCCCCTCGGGGTAAGCATTTAGTCTCTACAAATCTCATGACAATTGGATGACAAATGAAGATCTTCCAGCCAGAAGTCTATTTCCTATTGAAATCAATACATCGAGACGAAGCTAATAAGTGGCACTATTTTTCTCCCTTGCACACGGAGAGTAGATGGAGGCAGCCCAGCCTCACTGGTACCTTGGACTATAATCAACATTTAACAACCAAGCAACCTAACTCACCTTTAACTGAGAATCCAGGAATAAATGGACAGGGACTCTCTTGGCCTCCAGTAATAACAGTAATACTGACTACCATTTATCGACCTATCACTCTGCCAGCTGGGCGCTCTGCTAATATTCTTAGCGAAAGGACAACGGTTCTTCGTCCCAGGGGATACAATTAGTTCCATTTCCCTGGTAGAACCTCCAGCCAGCCCTGAGAGCTTTACATGCATTAACTCGTTTCATGATCACCACAACCCCCTCACTTAGGGGGCATGATCTTCCCTATTGTACAGAGGAGGAAGTAGCCAAGACTCACAGAGCAATAAGGAGTGGAACCTGGATTCCAACCACATAATGACAATGAATCGTAATAATAATGACACCTGCTCACTTTTACTGAGCACGTATTATGGACCAGACATCATGCTAGCATTTCGCATGCATTTTCACATTTAATCCTCACAATAAACCCGAGAGAGTAGGGACTCTGATTATGACTGTTTTCTTTTTTCTTGTTTGCTTTTTTTGGGCTGCAGCTGCTGCGTATGGAAGTTCCCAGGCTAGGGTTGCATCAGAGGTGTAGCTGCCAGCCTATATCACGGCCACGGCAACGCCAGATCTGAGCTGCGTCTGTGACCTACACCACAGCTCAGGGACCCTTAATCCACTGAGCCAACCTGCGTTCTCATGGATACCAGTCGGGGTCATTACCACTGAGCCACAATGGGAACTCCCTGATTATGACGATTTTAAAGGAAAATGAAAGCTCAGAGAGGTCAAGTAATCTCTACAAGGTCACACAGCTAGTAGGGCCCAATCCAAGATTTGAGCTCATGCCAACTGGACTGCAACAATTACAGGGTCTCCAAAAGACTGTGTCTCCCAGCCTTCCTTTGGGGTTCTACCATGGAAACAGGTTGGTAGTCTTTGCCAGAGATGTTCTCAACTACCGGCCCCTGCTGGGACAACTGAGCCATGCACTAGCTCCCAGGAAAAGATGACTAAGGGGAGAGCAGAGGATCACCAGTGGCCAATGGCAAGAGTAGGAAGTGCATCTGCCTAAGGCAGCAAGGGGACCCCCTGCATGACTAGGAAGCCCCAGGGATGGGAGAAGGACAGATGGCATAATCAGAAAGATCGAGGAGGAAACCCACTTTATAATTTTTTTCAGCCGGTCCCTTTCATCTCCATCTTGCCTTTTGGTGAGACATCCACCAGTCCTAAAGCATCTGGGACCAACCAGGGCTCTGATGTTTGGGACAGGGTGGGTGCAGAAAAAGCGAGAAGAACTTCCCAAGTTCCTGAGGCCAGAGAGAAGTCAGAGAAAAGTGCAGAAGGAAAGGGACCATGTCAAAGGACTTGTCACTAGGAAGAGGAAGGACTAAAGGCTGGGCAGTCATGCTAAGAGGGCTTTTGAGGAGGTTCCTTGTGGCGCAGTGGGTTCAGGATCCAGCATTGTCACTGCAGTGGCTTGGGTCGCTACCGTGGCGTGAGTTCCACCTCTGGCCTGAAAACTTGGTGCCAAAAAAAAGAGGGATTTTTAGTGGCCCTTTGTGCGCTCTCTGAACCTGTGCACCCAGTGAGGGCTGGGGGACACTCTGGGAGAAAGCCCCAGGCTCATGAGCTGCAAACCGACAGCCAGTCTTTTCTGGAGCCTCGCTGGCCGGTGCCCTCTCCTCTCCAATGCAGCTGCTTGGCGGGTCCTGTCACTTGCTCATTCTGTGGGTCCCAGCTAGTTGCCAGCTTCCCAGTCTCTGTTATTAGGGATTTTATATTCGTGCCCCCTGCCCCCACCGCTTGCTGGGAAAGTGTCCAGTCATGGGAGGGGAACCGCCAGGTCAGAACTGGGGTTCTTCCTACAGTGGTGCCATGTGGCCTGAATGGGGTCTGGGGCTTGGGGGTCAGAGGGATATTATTTGCATCAGTAAAGCCCAGATCTCTTTGGTGTCGCTTGTTCCCTGCTTTTGCTCCTCTCACTTACCTGGGTAGCACTGGTTTAACAAAATTCCCTTTCAGCTCCCCCCTCCCCCATAGCACCCCTCAATAAGCCCCTTTCTCCCTGGACCCTCTTCATGTGCCCTTCCCCAGACAGCCCCTCAGGCTCCCGGTGTTTCCCAAATGCAATAGCTGTCCCCCACAAAAATGTATCCATTTCTTGTCCTAGCCTTAGAAAATCAGATAAATTAATCTATATTTAGGTAAACACAGACTGTAATTGGCAGTGCTTTTTAACCTTCACACATGTGTGCACGCGTGCATACATGCAGAATCCCTAAGAACAGAATAAATGAGAATCTGGAGGTGAAGGCCAAAATGCCAGAAGTGTCAGATGTCTTCAAAGTCTCACATTTTAATTTCAGAAATATGAATTTTCACCTTCTCCTCCATAGTATACTGGTGTTTGGTTTACCATGTAATATTGCAGAGCTCCGAGATCCTTGTATTCATTGAAGCTCCATAATGATGCACTGTGTTAATCCCGTGGCTCAGTGTACCCCGCAGGAGGTATAGGGACCCCCATTCGAGAAGTTCTGAATGAACGCAATATCTCAACACCTGCTTCTTCTTCTTTTCTTTTCTTTTCTTTTTTTTTTTTGCTTTTTCAGGGCCACACCCTCGGCATATGGAGATTCCCAGGCTAGGGGTCCATTTGGAGCTGTAGCTGCGGGCCTACCCCAGAGCCACAGCAACGCGGGATCCGAGCCACGTCTGCGACCTACCCCACAGCTCACGGCAATGCCGGATCCCTAACCCACTGAGCGAGGCCAGGGATCGAACCCGCACCCTCATGGATCCTAGTCAGGTTCGTTAACTGCTGAGCCACAAAGGGAACTGCAGCACCTGCTTCCTTTTGACTCACTATCTCTATCAAAGATGGTGGTGAACAGAAAGTGTGACTAGAGCAGTATGAAGTGATGGGGGTGTTCCTGTCTTCTGGTTAAGCTCAGTTTCTCCCGTGGGACCCACAGCAGAGTGGCCGCACCCTTAGGTGCCAGAGGGCAGGGCCAGTCTCCTACTTGGTGTGATGCAAGGCTTTCCCTGGCTCACATCACCGCCTCCCAGCTGCGCGTGATGGAAATTCTCCTTTGGGTGAAGGCCCAGTCTCCAGAAGGTCCCGCTAAATTGCCCATGTTATCTGGAATGGACAGCACATTAAGTCATTAGGGCCCATTAATGCTCTCACCTGAATAAATCTATCAGATTGCCTGTCACCTCTTGGAGGGCAGAGCTGTAGGGGGATGAAACAGTGACCAGGGACCTTTCCTTGGGGTGCTGTGGGGTGTCTGAGCTCTATCTTAAGCCTTTTCCTGGCTGTGGGCTTCAACCTCATTGCAAGTGAAAAGGCTGATGCCTGGGCCCCACCCTGGATTCCTGGGACTCTGTATTTAACCAGGGCCCTGGGACAAACCTGCATCTGAGCACAGCCAAAGCCAGGCTGGGGAGAAAAACGCTGCTCTGGGAGAACTGGGGGCCAGGGTGAAATGAGAGGCCACTGAGGGCCAGGAATAAAAACCTCCCCAGGGAGTTCCCACCATGGCTCAGTGGTAACAAACCCGACTAGGATCCATGAGGACTTGTGTTCCATCCCTGGCCTTCCTCAGTGGGTTAAGGATCCCGTGTTGCCGCAAGCTGTGGTGTAGGTCACAGACGTGGCTTGGATCCTGAGTTGCTATGGCTCTGGCACAGGCCAGCAGCTGCAGCTCTGATTCAACCCCTAGCCTGGGAACTTCCATTATGCCTCGGGTGCAGCCCTAAAAAGACGAAAAGAAAAAAATCTCCCCACCAGCAGCTTTGCGTGGCCCTGGCTCTACTCTGGAGCTTCCTATTGTTCTGAGTGTGTGTGTGTGTGTGTGTGTGTGTGTGTGTCTAGAGAGCGCTTCTGCACTACTGGCCCTCCTTGCCCACCTCCCTCATGCACAGGAAGCCCCGTGGAAAGAGGGCCAGTGGCTCATGAAGGCCTTGGAGTGGGAGCTGAATTGACAGACTCCAGGGAATCGCCCATCACTTCCTTGTATGCCTTCCTTCTCTCCCCCCTGCTGGCATCTTAGGCATGTTTGCCCTCCTGGAGTTAGGAAGCAAAACACCAATTTAAATTGATGCTGACGGAGCCTGTCAGATGCCAAGTGCTTGCTACCTCTGCTGCCACAAGTGCAGCTAACTCCCACAAGGGAGTCCGGGCATGGGGCACAGCTGCCAGGACTCGGCCTCCTCGCCCTTATTCACATCTGTGGCTTGGGGTGGGAGTGGGGTGAAACTGGGGAAGGAAAAACTGGATGGATGACAGGAAATGTTCCCAAGCTGGGGAACAGAGAACTGGGTGCTTCTGATCTGAGACGCTCTCCATCCTGGCTGGGCCACTGTGTGGTCATGGATACTGGACTTAACCTCTCTGTGCCTAAGGTCCCCCTGGGGGAACCAAAAAAGCAAAGGAGGATTGAGCCTGGGCCCAACGCTTTTCATCAGGATGCAGATTTACAGAAAGATGCCCCTGGAGCTCTTTGGAAGGAAAACACCACTCAGAGGTAAATGTCCTTTGAAAGACTCTGGAGAGGAAAGGGTGTTTAAATCCACCTCCCCTCAAAGCCCTGGGGGTCCCCACTAATCCGATAAATGAATCCCTGCTAATGTAGTAGTGAGTGCTAATGGGCCAGTGAGTTTCCCTCTTGACGGTGTGCATTCTTGTCCAGAGTTAAGCTATCAATGTCTTTCTCCAAAGGTGTGATTGACAGTGGGAATGGGAGTTCCCGTCGTGGTGCAGCGGAAACAAATCAGACCAGGAACCACGAGGCTGTGGGTTCGATCCCTGGCCTTGCCCAGTGGGTTAAGGATCTGGCGTTGCCGTGAGCTATGGTATAGTTTGCAGGCACAGCTCGGATCTGGCATTGCTGTGGCTGTGGTGTAGGCTGGGAACCTCCATAGGCCGTGGGTGCGGCCCTGAAAAGACAAAAAAAGGCAGGAAAAAAAAATCAGTGAGAATGTTTAACAAGGAGGAAGTGGCTGAGGAGTTTGAGGGTATGGGGTGGGTCTTTACTTCACCTAGATGACATTTTTTTTTGTGGGGGAGAGGGCTGAGGTGTGCAGCAGCTTGATGTGGAATCTTAGTTCCCAGACCAGGGACTGAACCCGGGCCTGAGCGGTGATAGCGCCAAGTCCTAACCACTAGACCACCAGGGAACTCACCCCCTAGTTGACTTTTATTGGATCTTCACAATAACACGGTGAGACGTGTAGAGTCGTTACCATCCCCATTTACAGAGGAGGAACCCGAGGCTCAGACTGGCTAACTGACCATCCAGGACCACGCAGGAAGGAAGTGATGGATTTTTGGTGACAGTGTCCCTCCCTCTTTGCCATGCTGACTCCACCGGAGCAGAGCGCGCAGAGCTCAGGAATGCCAGGCCCGAAAGGGTCAGACGGCGTCTCCCATTCACTTTTTCTGTTACTGATTTCTCTTTTCTTCCCTCTGTCTTTTCTGGAGCTCATTTTCTATGCCTCTGGCTGCCTTTCACCAGACACAGAAGAAGAAAAATTAGCTTTGTAAGGAAAAGCGGGTGTGGGTTTGTATGTCTCCGTGGGCCTCAGCAATAACCCCCAGAAAGCCCTGACTAGAACATTCTCACCGCTGAACTGTCAGTAACTTGCTGTGTTTGACCTGGAGTCAATTGATTAACCTTTCTGTCTGTGTGTTCTCAACATGCAGAAGCCTCGCCAGGCTCCCGGTTGCGGGGGGCTGCTGAGGAAAGAAGGGGGAGAGGAGAACGGGTGGGAGATGGGGAGGCCTAATGAATGACAAGAGCCGAAAAGCACTTGCAACCATTCTTAAGTGATGCGTCGATATTTAATGGCATTCTCTGCCTCAAAAGTCATGGCTCAGAAATGGGAAGCATTTGTTAAGGCACTCCAGGCAGTTCCCGTGCAATCCAAGAAGCCTCCTATTTAAGGAAAAGGCCTAATTATAGCTTCTTTTCCTTATCTCCTTCTCTTGTTCATTAAGACCAAAGGACATTTGCTGGGGAAATCAGATCTTGGTTTCAGAAGATTTCATCTGCTCCCACAAATTGGATTTCCCACCTGGAGTCAAATTCTCTATTTATAACAGTGATATCATCTGCCCAGAAATCTGGTATGGACCTGAGCTTGTGGACTTAGTTGGGCTTTGAATGGTGACCAGCTCCGTGGGCGTGGGGGGCCCCAGAGAACGGAGGCTGTGGCCTCAGGGGGTGGAGGCCAGACTGCATCTTTCCGAGAGATGCTTGGGCTCCAGCTGGCTTTGTCAAGTGAGGCCTGGTCCCTCTCGGCGCCTGAGCACAGCTGCAGTGGATGTGTTGGAAGGGGGTTTCTTAAGGGCTGTGGTCTTAGGCTTGGTCTTGCTATGTCCACCTCCCATCCACCGGGTCTCGACAGAGCCATCGTGCCAAAGCATGGCTGGCACCGAAACACCCTCCTGCTCAGCCGCCTCTGGCATAAAGTCTAAAGCCTCTGCTAGCTCCCAGCTCCTGCTAGCATCCCCATCCTGAGAATAGCTTGCTCCATCAGGCCTGGCTCCTCACTCTTCCTCCCTTCTGCCCTGCCTCCTGCGATCCGGTCTTACAAAAGAAAAAAAGCTCCAGCCCTACCTCACTCTCCTACCGCTCTGCCCAGCCACATCATGTCTGTCCCTCCTCTAGGCTACAGCGCTGTCACCTGGCGAGGTCCCATCCTCAGAATGCTGGACCAGCCATTTGGCACATATCACAGAGTGGGTGCCTTATTGCCGCACTTGTATTCTTGGCTTGGACTGGAATTTGTTCTTTTGTGGGTACCAGCCCAGTCTCCCTACTTTTGTGGGCAAAGGCCAAGCCTTCTGTTCCTTATGATCTCGCAGAGTGCCTGGCCCGATGCTGGGCCAGGGAGGTAGCTGGGTTCAGATGGCCCGCAGCTCTGCAGTCGCTGCTTTGTCTTCAGCCTTTCGGGGCCTCCCCCTCCCCCTCCCCCCTTTCTTGCTCTTCACTGGAAGCTCCTAGCACCATTCAGTAGCTTCTTCCTTTTATTAATCATTTTGATGGTTTTTCCTTGGACCTTCTTCAGTTTCTCTGAAATTAATCAATCCAGAGACAGCCAAGAAAAAAACTGGTAAGTCGGGGGAAGTTGGTCCGCTCAGCGTGTCTGCGACTGAGCCAAACAACCAGGGTTTTCACTTCCTGTTCCCTGAGGTTAAACTTTCCTTTTAAAAAGGCGTATAAATGTCTGTTTTATGATGAAAAACAATCTTGATTGCCCAGCAGGACACTCTGAGTTCCTGAACCCGAGGGTAGCTGGAAGCTGGGACAAAGTGGTTGTTCTCAGATAGTCTGCAATGCATTTCCAGGGGCACCAAGTGGGGTGGTGGGATGTGTCCTTATAGGAAGCAAGAACATTTCTCTGTTCTGGGAGGTGTCACTTTAAGTCACCTTGACGGCCCAGGAAGTTGTTCAAGTACAGCTACTTCAGCCTGGCCTCGGAAATCTCTTCAATCAGCAGGTAAGAGTGGGCTAGCTAGGGGAGGGGTGGGCACCCTTGATTGCTTGGGGAACAAGAGCTTATGTTTACTGAGCCTTTACTAGGTGCCAGGCACAGTGCCACGCAGGTTACATCAATGGTTTTGTTAAATCCTCATCATAACAATTCTATGAGGTTAAGTGCTTTTTTTTTTTTTTTTGTATTTTCTAGGGCCGCACTGGGGGCATATGGAGGTTCCCAGGCTAGGGGTCTGATTGGAGCCGGAACCGCCGGCCTACACCACAGCCACAGCAACGCGGGATCCGAGCCACGTCTGCGACCTACACCACAGCTCATGGCAATGCCGGATCCTTAACCCACTGAGCGAGGCCAGGGATCAAACCCACAACCTCATGGTTCCTAGTTGGATTCATTAACCACTGAGCCACAATGGGAACTCCTCTACGAGGTAAGTGCTTTTATCTTTTTTTTTTTAAAGGGCTACACCTGAGGCATATGGACGTTCCCAGGCTACGGGTCGAATTGGAGCTGCAGCTGCCAGCCACAACCACAGCCACAGCCACAGCCACAGCCACACAGGATCCAAGCCACGTCTGCGACCTACACCACAGCTTACGGCAATGCTGGATCCTTAACCCACTGAGCAAGGCCAGGGATCAAACCTGCATCCTCATGGATACTGCTTGGGTTCATAACCCGATGAGCCACAATGGAAACTCCAAGTGCTTTATCCTTGATTGTAAATGAGGAAAACTGAGGCACAGAGATGTGAAATGACTAACTAATAAGCGGCAGCATTGGGATTCAAGACCAGGTTCATCTGATGCCAAAGCCCATGAACTTCACCACTACTCTATTCAGCCCTGACAAACAAAACTGCCTTTGTGCGTGGAGCCAGCATTTTAAAAGGGGCCATCCTTTCACTACTTTTCTCTGTACTCTTAAGGCATGCTTTCAAGCCACTTAATGTGACTTATTTTTCCATCATGGTCTTTTTTTTTTTTTGGCTGTTCCCGCAGCATGCAGAAGTTCCTGTGCCAGGGATTGAACCCTCACCAGAGCAGTGACCTGAACCTCGGCAGTGACAACACTGGTTTCTCAATCCACTAGGGCACCAGGCAACCCCTCATCATGGTCTTAACAGCCACAAAGTGCCCCATATCCCCTTTACTGGTCTAGGCCAGTGGATAAGAGCCAGTGGATAAGAGCACAGGCTCTGAAGCAGACTGCCTGGGTTCAAATCCCACCTCAGTCACTTTTTACCTGTGGGAATTTGGGTAAGTTGCTTAGTCTCTCTGTGCCTCTTTTTCATCATCTATAAATTAAGGCTAATAATAATACCTCATAGAATTGCTAGGATACTTAAATGTATGTTTTGGAGATAGATATAGCAATGGCTGTACCATAAGATGAATGTACTTAATGCTGCTGAACCGTACACCTAAAAATGAATAAAGTGGTAAATTGTTATTTCACTGCAATTTTTATTTTATTATTTTATTTTTTTTTGTCTTTTTAGGGCCACACCAGAGGCATATGGAGGTTCCCAGGCTAGGGGTCGAATCGGAGCTGTTGCTGCTGGCCTATACCACAGCCACAGCAATGCCAGATCCGAGCCGCGTCTGCGACCTACACCACAGCTCATGGCAACGCTAGATCCTTTAACCCACAGATCGAGGCCAGGGATCAAACCTGCATCCTCATGCATGCTAGTCAGATGTTTCCTCTGAGCCACGATGGGAACTCTGCAATTTTTATTTTATACATTTATGTTTTCATCACGATTTTTAAAAGCAATCCTTTGAGGGGAGTTCCCTGGTGGTCTAGTGGTTAGGATTTGGTGCTTTCAATGCTTTGGCCTGAGTTCAATCCCTGGCCTGGGAACTGAGATACCACATCAACCACTGCACATTACAGCCAAAGGAAAAAAAAAAGGCTATCCTTTGAAACACAAATTCCTTAACCTTGTGCCTTGTGATGGTCTTTGGCACTGAGGACACATAGTGAACCAGACAGATAAGATCCCTGCCCTCATGGGGCTAATATTCTAGAGGGGAGGGAGAGACATAATCTAGTCAACAAATGAGCACAGAAGATATTTTCAGATATGAAGAAAATGAAACAGTAATGGGGGAAGCAACTTTGTTTATTAAAGTATAGTTGATTTGCAATGTTGTGAAGGGGGAAGCTGCTTTAGATTAAGTAGTCTATAAATGCTTCTCTGAGGAAGTGGCATTGTGGTGTATAATGTGAATTCTGAATAATGGAAGGAGCCAATCATATGAGGATCTGGAGGAAAGAAGGTAGAAGGGACAGCAGGTGCAAAGGCCCTGAGGTTCCAACGAACTTTGTATGAACTAAGAACCTAAAGAAGGCCAATGAATGTGGAGACGAGTCTGGCGGGAGACAGAGGCCAGATCCTGGAAGGCCTTACAGACCATTACAAGGGTTTGGATTCTAGTCTAAATCCAACAGAAAGCCATTAAACAGTTTTGGGCAGGAGAGTGACATGATCTGAGTAACCACATTAAATAGATCATCAGCAGGAATTCCTTGGTGGCCTGGTGGTAAAGACTCGGTGCCTTCACCACTGCAACCCAGGTTCAATCCCTAGTCTGGGAACTGAGATCTCATGTCTAGCCACTGCACGCTGTGGCCAAAAATAAAAAAAAAATAATAAAAACGATCATTAGCATATTGTGAAAGATAGATCCTGGTGAGAGATGATTCTGGCTCGGGCTAAGATGACAGCAGTGGCAAGAGACAGAAGTAGATAGATTCTGGATGTATCTGGGAGCTTGACAAGCTCTACTGAAGGATCGGTTGTAATAGAGGAGGCAAAAGGATGACGGAAAGGATGACACTTGGGTTTTTCCTGAGCAATGAGATGATTGGTCATGACTTGTATTAAAGATAAGGGCAGGCTGGGGAGGAATGACATTGCGGTAGAAATCCAGAGTTCTGTCTTGGCTATGTGGGGTCTGAGATGTCCATAAGACCTGAGAGGAGATGCCAGGAGACAGTCTGCTAAAATAATAACAACAACAACAAACTTTTACGGATGTTCATTATGTGCCAAATACTATCCCAGATGCTTTATACATGTTAGATCATTTAATTCTCACAACCACACTTTGAAGTCGGGTGTTGTTCTATTTGTTGTTGTTGTTGTTGTCTTTTTGCCATTTCTTGGGCTGCTCCCTCAGCATATGGAGGTTCCCAGGCTAGGGGTCGAATCGGAGCTGTAGCCACTGGCCTACGCCACAGCCACAACAACGCAGGATCCGAGCCGTGTCTGCCGCCTACACGGCAGCTCACGGCAACACCGGATCCTTAACCCACTGAGAGAGGCCAGGGATCAAACTCACAACCTCATGGTTCCTAGTCGGATTCGTCAACCACTGTAACATGATAGGAACTCCTATTTTTTTTAAATTTTATGTCCACACCCTCGGTATGTGGAAGTTCCCAGGCCAGGGATTGAACCTGAGCCACAGCTGCAACCTAGGCCACAGCTTTGGGAATGCCCAACACTTTAACCCACTTCGCCAGGCAGGGGATCGAACCCCCGCCTCTGGAGTGACCGGAACTGCTACAGTTGGATTCTTAACCCACCGCACCATGGCGAGAGCTCTGAGGTCAGAAAGTCTTATCATCCCATTTTATAGAAGAGGAAGCAGAGGTAAAAAGGCTAAACGACGCTTAAGGTCACATAGTAAGTGGTAGAGCCAGGGTTCAAACCTAGGCTGTCCAGGGACATAATGTCCCTGTGCATTATGTCCCAAGTCTGAAACTTGAAGGGCCACCCATAGAAATATTCATCTTATTAATGCCATTTAGAGCTATGGGACTGGAGGAAGTGGTCTTGGAAGAGAATGAGAAAGGGGTTTAGGGCTGAACCCTAGAGCATCCCAGACATTTAGAGGTGGAGGGGAGGAAGTGGAGTCAGCAAAGCAGACTAGGAAAGCAGACTCCGTAGAGGCAAGCCAGCAAGGCTCTAGCATCATGAGCACCTAGAAAGGAGAGTGTCTCAGGCCATCTGTGTCCAGTGCTGCTGAGAGAGCTGGTATATCGGAGGCAGAAAAGTAACCACATCCATTCAAATACACCAAGGTCCTCTTCAGAACTAGAACCTATGGAAGATGATCAAAGGGTCCAGACCTAGAATCTCACTGCATCCTATTTAGCATTTGGTTTGAAAGGGATTTCTTTTTTCTGGTCTTTTTAGGGAGGCAGGTGCAGCATAAGGAGGTTCCCAGGCTTGGGGTCGAATCAGAGCTGTCGAAATCAGAGCCACCAGCCTACACCACAGCCACAGCAACACCAGATCCGAGTCACGTCTGCCACCTACACCACAGCTCATGGCAATGCCGGATCCTTCACCCACTGAGAGAGGCCAGGGATCGAAATCACGTCCTCATGGATGCTAGTCGGGTTCGTTACCACTGAGCCATGACGGAAAATCCCTGGAAGGGATTTCAATGTCAGGTTACAAGAGAGGATTCATGTCCTGCCAGCGGGACAAGGCCGCCTTGGGGTGCTGGTGATTTACTGAAGGTAAGGCAATTGGCACCTATTTCAGCAGCAGGGGCCTCCTCCCTGGCTTCCTGGAACACGGCCTTTAGAGAGAGGCATGAGATTAGAATCTGCTGGACCCCTCTTCACAGTAAGCTGTAAACAACTACCACCACGCCTTTCTTAACACAAAAAGAATTTCCAAGGGACAAACACACTCCATGAATTCTTTCTTTTTCTTTCTTTTTTTTCTTTTTTTTTTTTTGCTTTTTAGGGCTGCACCTGTGGCATATGGAAGTTCTCAGTCTAGGGGTTGACTCATCGGAGCTACAGCTGCCAGCCTACTTTGCAGCCACAGCAACATGGGGTCCAAGCCGAGTCTGCAACCTACACCACAGCTCATAGCAATGCCGGATCCTGACCCCCTGAGCAGGGCTAGGGGTCAAGACCCGGAGTCCAGTTTTGTCTTCCTCAGGGGCTCCCTGATTTAGGGCTATGAGTTCAATCTATTTGTGGTCACTCTCCAGCTCTCAGCAAAGCCTGTTCTTTTTCCAGGAGCATCTTCTATTTCCGGGCCATGATGAGCCTTCCTTGATAATCCATAGTTCTTCTCCACCTTTGGGGTCCCTCAGAGTCTGCTTTCTGCTTCTCTTCCTTGTCTTTCATCTACTTTGAGAGTGGGGACCTGCTGGCCACATTTAGGGCCAGAGGCACCTGTCCCCAAGACCAATTCTACTGTAGTTCCATTTATGAGTATATACAAACCTCATCATTTAGCAGAGATAGCCCCATTATACTAGTGCAGAAGGATGGTTTTTAAAAAGATAAGAGAGGAATTTGCATTGTGGCTCAGTGGTAACGAACCTGACTAGTATCCATGAGGATGCGGGTTTGATCCCTGTCCTCACTCAGTGAGTGAAGGATCCAGCGTTGCCATGAGCTGTGGTGTAGGTCGCAGATGTGGCTCAGATCTGGCTTTGCTGTGGCTGTGGTGTAGGCTGGCAGTTGTAGCTCTGATTTGACCCCTAGCCTAAAAACTTCCCTGTGCCGTGGATGGGGCCCTGAAAAGAGGACTAAAATAAAATAATAAAATAACAAGATAGGAGAAGTCACTAAATTCCTTAGGTGAATCTAATGTAAATTATATACAGTTACATATATATTTGTATATTCACATATGTACAATACATATGCAAAACCATATATACGGGTTTTTTTGGTGGCCTCGCCAGTTAAGGATCCAGCATTGTCACTGCAGCAGCTCAGGTCATTGCTGTGGCTTGGGTTCAGTCCCAGGCCTGGGAATTTCTGCATACTTCGGGCATGGCCAAAAAGAAAACAAATAAACCACAACCAAAAAAAACCCAAGATGAGATGGAGATCTATTCATAGATTCATACCTATGTATAAAACAAAGGAATGGAGAGCCCCTGCCTTCCCAAGACATTTGATGCTTTACAACCTCTCCAGATCCAACATTTCCAGTAGGACAAGTGACTTGAAACCATTTTTGTAACCCTCTCAGTGTCTGGCCCGTCCCCACCCCCCTCAGCAGATCCTTAGCTGGTATATGTTGAATCTACTAGGATTAAATGTGGGTTAGGCCCTGACATCTGATGTTGCTAATATCTATAGGACTAGTTGGGGTTCTAGTCCAGTGTGATCTTTATTAAGTCACTTTATCTTTCTGGCTCTGACTTTTGACATCTGCAAAAAGAACAAATTCCACCAGATGATTTAGAAAAAGTCTTTGCAATTCTGGTTGCCAATGATTCTACAGCGCTAGGGTCTGCTGGAGATGGAAAGGATCCAAGGGAAATTGCTTTAAGAAAATGTGGTGGTGAAAGGCTTGCAATGCCTAGAGAAGAATGGAGTTGGGAAAGGAAGAGCAGGTCTCTGAAACTAGAGAATCAGGGGAATGTAAGAGAAAAAAAAAAGGACTTTTCGTCCTTAATAATAATAGCTTACATTAGTGAACCCTAACTAGATGCCAGGCCTGTCATCTGTCTCATTGAATCCTTACAACTGTGTGAATGAAGGACCGTTGTTGCTCTCATTTTATTCTTTCTTTCTTTATTATTTATTTTTATGGCCAAACCAGTGGCATGGGGAAGTTCCCAACCCAGGGATTGAATCTCAGCCACAGCTGTGACCTATGCTGCAGCTGTGGCAATGCCGGATCACCTAACCCACTGCTCCGGGCTGGGGATTGAACCCGAGCCTCTGCAGTGACCCGAGCCGCTGCAGTCAGATTCTTAACCCACTGCACAACAGGGGGAACTCTGCATTTTATTTTTATTTTTCAAAAATCAGTTGCATTAGGAGTTCCTGTCATGGCTCAGTGGCTAATGAATCCGACTAGGAACCATGGGGCTGTGGGTTCGATCCCTGGCCTTGATTGGTGGGTTGAGGATCCGGCGTTGCCGTGAGCTGTGGTGTAGGTCGAAGATGCGGCTCGGATCCTGCGTAGCTGTGGCTCTGGCGTAGGACGGTGGCTACAGTTCCAATTGGACCCCTGGCCTGGGTACCTCCATATGTCGCAGGTGCGGCCCTGGAAAAAGACAAAAAAAAAAAAAAAAGTCGGTTGCATTAAAAAATGGTTTTTTGACCACAGCATACAACAGCTTGATGTGGGATCTCAGTTCCCAGACCAGGGACTGAACCTGGCCTGCAGTGGTAAAATTGACAAATCCTAACAACTGGACCACCGGGGCAGTTCGCTCTCTTTTTAGAGATGAAAAACGGGCACAGAAAAGGTCAGTAAACTGGAGTTCCCGTCATGGCGCAGTGGTTGACAAATCCGACTAGGAATCATAAGGTTGCGGGTTCGATCCCTGGCCTTGCTCTGTGGGTTAAGGATCTGGCGTTGCCGTGAGCTGTGGTGTGGGTCGCAGACGCAGCTCGGATCTGGCGATGCTGTGGTTCTGGCGTAGGCTGGTGGCTACAGCTCGGATTCGACCCCTAGCCTGGGAACCTCCATATGCCACGGAAGCGGCTCAAGAAACAAAAATCCAAAAAAAAAGAGAAAAGGTCAGTAAACTGTGCAAGGCTATATAACTGGCCATTGGCAGAGTTGATTCTGACTCCAGAGTGTGTGTCCTTAAGGACTCTCCTGCCTCTAGAGTCTAGAGACAGGAGAGGAAGATGATACAGGATGTGGAGTTCCATTTGGGTATTTGGTGACTGACTCAGAGAAGAGGAAGCCGAGCCAGGTGCAGGAGCTGGGAAGAAACCAGTTAGATGCTAGGAAGAAAGCAGTGCGGCTCTGAATCCCTTGCCTGGAGTAAGGCTGTCTGAGGAATCCGGGGGAGCTGCGTTCTAAGGTCTGAGACTGCCCGTGTCACTGGGGGTGGTAGTGAGGACAGGGCGAGCTGCCAGCCCAGCAGCAAGCTGTGTGGCCGCCACCAGCTTGTTCAATCACTGTGAGAGCAGGAACACCGTGTCCTGCCTTTGCCCTGAGAACTGTGCCCAGCGATGGAGGGGCATCTTTCATGCTTTCCATGCCAAGCCCTCCCCACTTATGAGCAATGACTTCAGCGTTCATTTCTCTACTTCCAACTCCCCATCCTCCCTCATCTGAATGAACCTGTCAGTTGTCTCCTGAGGAGAAGCCGCACACCCGAGCTACATTCAGCAGGAGTTCAAAATGGATCAAATATACTCCTGTCTTTGACTTCTTCTAGAAAGAGAGCGCCCACAGCGCTCGCGGAATATACTCAAACTCCCCCAGCCCCGGGGAATCTGACCAGAGGGCAGTTCCAGGCACCCTTGGGTAGACAGAGCTGAAGCCCTGAAATCATTTGCTGCCTCCCTGGAAAGGGGGAGAGGCAGTCCGGGGGCGGGGGGCTCTAGGCCTGCTGCACCGAGAACTTTCTCCCCGGGAGCCGGAGGCAAGATGGCCTCCCTCCCACCTCCTCCAGAGGCACCACCTATGCTTTTTCACTGCCCTTTTTCCACGATGGCCTTTTTTGGGTTCCCTTTCTTATAAGAACATTTTTTCTGGGGAAGCCCAGCCAGCCCACAGGAGGTTCTCAGGGGCTGTCTGAACCCCACAATCTTCCTACTCACGACTTTTCTGTGACCAGGCGTGGTACTGAGGTCAGGAGGGAGAGGCCTCCCAGGTCCCCTTTCCTCGCCTACTCAGGTTTGCCCCAAACTACTGGCCCCAGCATCCCCCAGGTTCTTAGGGATGTGGCTTCTACAAGACGATGACGGCCTGTTTCCCGGCTCCCTGCCCCAGGCTTTCTTGTTCTGACCCCCAGATATACAACAGTTCAATCACCAAGCACTTTCCAGATTTCTCTTCAGAGCTGTTGGGGAGGCCCACCAAGTCAGCCGCATCCTTTGGACTCACCTCTGCTTAGCCGTGAGCACAAGCCCAGTCTAACTAAAAGGAGGCCATTTCCCAGCAGGTGTCAAAATGCTAGAGGCTGTTCTCACCTAGGCTAAGAGGTGCCTCTGCTCTTTTCCCTTCAGTACCATCCCCGTAGGAGGCCCATTTAGAATTTCAGTTCCCCTTCAAGGCACTCTTTGACGTTCTTTTTTTTTTTTTTTTTTTTTTTTTTTTTTTTTTTTTTTTTTTTGGTCTTTTTGCCATTTCTTGGGCCGCTCTTGCGGCATATGGAGGTGCCCAGGCTAGGGGTCTAATCGGAGCTGTAGCCACCGGCCTACGCCAGAGCCACAGCAACGCAGGATCCGAGCCGCGTCTGTGACCTACACCACAGGTCACGGCAACGCCGGATCGTTAACCCACTGAGCAAGGGCAGGGATCGAACCCACAACCTCATGGTTCCTAGTCGGATTCGTTAACCACTGCGCCACGACGGGAACTCCTGATGTTCTTTTTAAGAGGATTTCGGTGCTGGAGGGATAAGCACACACCTGACTGGCCTCAACTCATACCCTCACTGGAGAAGATTTCCACCCCTTTTGGGGGTATTATTTGGCTGTAGATCCTCTTTTTTTTTTTTTTTTTTGGCCACACCCATGGCATGAAGAACCTGGGCCAGGGATTGAATCCTTGCCACAGCAGCAACCTATGCCACAGCAGTGACAACACCTGATCCTTAACCCCAGTGCCACCAAGGAACTCCTGGCTATAGATCCTTGCTCATCTAATGCTCAGCCTTGCTTTAACTCCTTAGAAAGACATTACCTTTCCAGGACAGGGCATTTTCTATCTCAACTGCCAGTTGGTTGTAGAGGGGAGATTCAGACAGGTCTTTGAATGAGGAGTTTCCAGGGTGCTCTGTGTGGCACAACCCTGATTGCTGGGTCACCTTCTGGACCAGGCACTGGGGATAGTGGTGAAAGAGGCAGGCTGTTCTTGTCCTCATGGAGCTTACAGTCCAATGGGAAGAAAGAGTAACTAAGTCATCACACACAAAACGAATTACAGTTTGAGATCAGTGCTCAAGTAAACAATAACAGGGTCAAGAGAGGTAGACTTCATTTTTATCAAAATGACACATGCATCTGGTTAAAAAAAAAATCAAACACTATAGAAAATCTTTTTAAAAAGCAGAATCCGGGAGTTCTCGTCGTGGTGCAGTGGTTAACGAATCCGACTAGGAACCATGAGGTTGCGGGTTCGGTCCCTGCCCTTGCTCAGTGGGTTAAGGATCCGGCGTTGCCGTGACCTGTGGTGTAGGTCACAGATGGGATGCAGCTCGGATCCCGCGTTGCTGTGGCTCTGGCATAGGCCGGTGGCTGCAGTTTCGATTAGACCCCTAGCCTGGGAACCTCCATATGCCGCGGGAGCAGCACTAGAATAGGCAAAAAAAGACCAAAAAAAAAAAAAAAAAAAAAAAAAAAAGCACAGTCCTTTGCTCCACTCCCCTCAACCTTCAGTTCAACGAGGCTGCTACTTTTCACCTTCTCTTTTTAATTTTTCTTCTGATTGACCTCTATTTCTCTAAATAATGTGCTTCTGTCCTCTTTTCTTGATTTATCAACTTGAGACATTCATCTATTGGGTTTCTCCTATGATAGATGAGTGGTCAACAGAACACTCACTTTCATTTCTCCACGCCTCCCAATATAGGTCTCAAATGCTGTAGTTCTAAGTCCCGTTGCAACATTAAACAATGTATGTTAAGGCTTATATATTGTTCCATCAACTATAGACAGCCTCTCCCGACTCTCTGCTTTTATCAGATGGAATGATTCAAGTCTGTATCCTGCCCTTTCCCCTTCTCGCTCTAGTTTCTGTCCAATGTGTAATTGCTTTTACATTGTCAAGGTTGATAACATTTGCATTCTCGTCTATAGCTGTGATTTGTATGTACCATGCTTTATTTATAGGTTGATTCTAAAAGGTGACAACCAATAAATACTGTTAATATTATTGTGACTTTGAAAATATAATTCACTGCAGACAAGGAAGTATTATGATTTTCATGAGCCCGAGGCACTTTTGGTTTCGTGGGCCCTTTCTTCATAAAAAAAAAAAAAAGATCAAAAATGACATTTTATGTATTTTATGTATTCGTATAAAGACAAATATATTGATCTTATATATTACAGCCTTTTCTTGAACCTAAAAGTTAATTTTTTTTCCTGATTTTAAAATGAATTAAAACAGGAGTTCCCTGGTGGCTTAGTAGGTTAAGGACCTGGTGTGGTCCCTGCTGTGGCATGGGTTCCCTTACTGGCCCTAGAACTTCCACATGCTATGGGCATGACCAAAAAATGAATGAAAACATTTTTGTGGTCTCAAACTTCATATATATAATGAAATCATAGGCATGCGTCCTTCATGTGTGATTTTGTTCAATTAAGATAGTGTAATTTTTACAGTCTTTTAAAACAGCTTTATTGAGGATCAAATGACCTGCAATAAATTACACACATGTTGAAAGCACACAATTGGTAAGTTTTGACATATGTATATGTCCGTGAAACCATCACCACAATCAAGATACTAAACATATGCAACTTCCCCCAAAGTTTTCTCGAGCCTCTTTGTAATTCATTCTCCCTAGCCCTCAGCAGCCACTGCCCCACTCTCTGTCATTATAGATTAGAATTTTAACTGGAGTTATGCAGTTTGCATAGTTTTGTGTCTGATTTCTTTCATGTGTCATGTTTGTGAGATTCATTTGTGTTACTGTGTGAATCAACAGTCAAATCTTTTTTATTAATGAGTAGTATGGCTATACCAAAATTGTTTATCTATTTGCTTTTACTGGGCATTTGAGTTATTTCCAGTCTTTGGCAATTGTAAATAAAGCCCTTAAGAACATCTGGGTACGGATTTTGTGTGAATATATGTTTTCCTTTCTTTCCATGAGCAGAACGACCATATCATATTCCAGGTATATATATGCTCAACTTGATAAGACACTGCCCAGGTGCTTTCCAAAGTGGAGGTACGATTTTTTTTTTTTTGGTCTTTTTAGGGCTGCAACCACGGCATATGGCGGTTCCCAGGCTAGGGGTGGAATTGGAGCTGTAGCCGCCAGCCTACACCAAAGCCACAGCAACACAGGATACGAGCTAGGTCCATGACCTACACCACGGCTCATGGCAATGTCAGATCCTTAACCCACTGAGCAAAGCCAGGGATCGAATCTGCGTCCTCACAGATGCCAGTCAGATTCGTTTCCACTAAGCCACGACAGGAACTCCCCCGATTTTAAAGTCCTACCAACGATCAATCAGACTTCCAGTTGTTGGACATACTTGTCAAAACTTGGTATTGGTATTCCTTTTCATTTTAATTTCTGGTGGCCGTGTAGAGGTACACTGTTGTGGGCAGTTTTGTTGGGCTGAACCTCTCAGGCCGGCATGGCCTGTACTTGCCCAGCCTCAAGACTGAAGAAAGAGCCCGGAGTCATCAATAGAGATATCAGTGGTTTAATTGGGGGAGGGGGGGCAGTTCCTATTTTGGCGCAGTGGTACTGAGCCCCACTAGTGTCCATTAGGACGTGGGTTCGATCCCTGGCCTCGCTCAGTGGGTCGGGGATCTGGAGTTGCTGTGAGCTGTGGTGTAGTTCCCAGATGTGGCTTGGATCCCGAGTTGCTGTGGCTGTGGTGTAGGCCAGTAGCTGTAGCTCCGATTTGACCCCTAGTCTGGGAACCTCCATATGCCGCAGGTGCCGCCCTAAAAAAAAGCAAAAAAAAAAAAAAAAAAAAAAAAAAGTTTAATGGATGGAGGATCTTACATGCCTGAAGCAAGGTCCTGGGGCATCACCACCCCCTGTGCAACAGAGGGTGGGCAGGGCAAGGCCGTAGTCTTTGTTGGAGGAGGAGTGGGGTGGGGGGGAAGGTTATTAGTTATAGGGGGAATTTATGTCAGTTACCTGGGAAACCAACAGAGGAGTGCACCCCTCACTACTCCTTTGATAAGCAGTCCTGGTGGAGCAATTCTGATCTAAAGATTAGAACAATCATTGGCTGGGGCTAGGGGCAAGTATGTAGGCATTTATTGATTAGGTTCTATGATTAAGAGGGAAGGTCAGTCATATGAGTAGGATGCAGATGGAGCAGGCCCTGGTCAAGCAGGGGACGGACAGAGAGCAAGAGAACAGCCATCTTGAGGGGCCTGATCATACACATTTTAGTTCTCATTTCCCGCATTTTAATGTGTTTGTGACCCATTTTTATATCTTCTTTGATAAAGTGGCACTTCAAATTTTTTGCTCATTTTTAAAAACGAATTTGTTGCAATAAATCTTATTATTGAGTTCTGAGAGAGTTCTTTATGTATTCTGGATACAAGTCCTTGGTCAGATGTGATTTGCAAATATTTTCTCCCAGTTTGTAGGTTGTCTTTTCATTCTCTTCACAGTGTTTTTCACCGAACAAAAGCTGTACATTTTGATGAAGTCCACTTTGTCAATTTTTTTTCTCCTGTGGATCAAGCTTTTGGAATCATGTTTAACAACTCTTTTCCTAACCCAAGATCATGAAGATTTTCTCTTATGTCTTCTAAAAGTTTTATAGTTTTAGGTTTTTATGTTCAGATTTAATATTCATTTTAATTCATTTTCATATAAAGAACGATATGATGCAAGGTTCTTTTTCTAAACATAACAGATTTCCAATTGTTTCAGTATTGTTTGTTGAAAATACTAGGTTTTTTCTATTGAATTGCCTTTGCACATTTGTCTCTTTTTGTATGTCTCTGTCTGGACTCTCTTCTGTCCCATTAATCATCTATATGCCTAATCCTTCATCAATACCACATTGTCTTGGGGTTACCCGGTGACTCAGTGGGTTAAGGATTTTGTCACTGCTGTGGTGTGGGTTCCATCCCTGGTCTAGGAATTTCCGTGTGCCGAGGGCGTAGCCCCCCAAAATTACCGCATTGTCTTAATTACGTAGTTTTACAAATCTTTTAGTGTGTCTATGTCTTTTTAGGGCCGCATCCACAGCATATGGAGATTCCCAGGCTAGGGATCGAATCAGAGCTATAGCTGCCAGCCTATGCCACAGCTGCAGCAACATGAGATCCCAGCCACATGTGCAACCTACCCCACAAATCACGGCAATGCTGGATCCTTAACCCACTGAGCGAGGCCAGGGATCAAACCTGAGTCCTCATGGATACTAGTTGGGTTCGTTAACCACTGAGCCATGAAGGGATCTCCAGCTTTTATAAATCTTAAAATCATTTAGTGTGATTCCTCTTACTTTATTCTTTTTTTTTTTTTGCTGCATTGTCTTGCATTTTCTAATTCCTTTCCCTTTCCATATTAATTTTAGAGTAAGCTTATCTATAGCTACAAGAAACCTCATGGGGAATTTGATAGACACTACATTAAAGCTATTGATCACTTTGGCAGAACTGATATTTTATGAGTCTTCCAGTCCATAAACAAGGGATGTCACCCCATTGACATAGGTTTGATGTCTTTCATAAGCGTTTTCTAGTATTCAACATATAAACCTTGCACATGGCTGGGAACTGGGGCTTTGAAGAAATTACAGTTGACTCTTTTTTTTTTTTTTTTTTTTTTTTTTTTGTCTTTTTGCCATTTCTTGGGCTGCTCCCGCGGCATGTGGAGGTTCCCAGGCTAGGGGTCCAATCGGAGCTGTAATGGCCGGCCTATGCCAGAGTCACAGCAACGCGGGATCCGAGCCTCGTCTGCAACCTACACCACAGCTCACGGCAACGCCGGATCCTTAATCCACTGAGCGAGGCCAGGGATCGAAACCGCAACCTCATGGTTCCTAGTCGGATTCGTTAACCACTGCGCCACGACGGGAACTCCACAGTTGACTCTTGAACAGCACAATAATTAGGGTTGCCAACGCTCCTCACTGTTGAAAATTTGCATGTAACTTTACGTTAGGCCCTCCACATCTGCAGTTCCTGTAGTACGTTAGTAGGTATTTTATTTATTTTATTATTTTTTTTGGTGCTCTTTTTTTTTATAATGATTTTTATTTTTGTAGGTATTTATTAAAAAAACCGTCCATGTATAAGTGGACCCAGGCAACTCAAACCCATGTTTTTTTTTTTTTTTTTTTTTTTGTCTTTTTGCCATTTCTTGGGCCGCTCCCGCGGCATATGGAGGTTCCCAGGCTAGGGGTCGAATCGGAGCTGTAGCCACCGGCCTACACCAGAGCCACAGCAACGCAGGATCCGAGCGGCGTCTGCGACCTACACCACAGGTCACGGCAATGCCGGATCGTTAACCCACTGAGCAAGGCCAGGGGCCGAACCCGCAACCTCATGGTTCCTAGTTGGATTCGTTAACCACTACGCCACGACGGGAACTCCTCAAACCCATGTTTTTCAAGGGTCGGCTGTAATTCTGCAGGACATTCAGCTGGCTTTTCAGTTAGAAAACTCATGTCTTCCAACAACATTGGGAAATTTGATCATTGTACTCCTTTGATAATTTTCTTTTTCCTTCTTTTTTGAATTTCTAATAGTTGGAAATTTGATCATTGTACTCCTTTGATAATTTTCTTTTTCCTTCTTTTTTGAATTTCTAATAGTTGGAAATTTGATCATTGTACTCCTTTGATAATTTTCTTTTTCCTTCTTTTTTGAATTTCTAATAGTTGGATGTTAGACATTGACCTGCTTTAATTTTTCCTCTTTATCACTTTTCTTTCCTTCTTTATGTCTCCTCATTTTTTCTTCATTGTGGGAGATTTCCTTATCTTTATCTTCCAGTCCTCTGTAGTAGGTAGAATTCTAAGATGACCCCCAATATTCCTGTCCCCTAGTGTACCCTTGAGTGTGGGTGAGACCTATGAATATGATGGGATGTTACTCTGGTGATTAGGTTATATGGCAAAGGTAAAGGGATTTGGCAATGGAATAGAATTCAGGCCCCTAATCAATTTCTCTTTTAGAAGTTCCTGTCATGGCACAGTGAAAACAAATCTGACTAGGAACCATGAGGTTTCAGGTTCAATCCCTGGCCTCAGTCCGTGGGTTAAGGACCTGGCGTTGCTGTGAGCTGTGGTGTAGATCACAGACTTGACTCGGATCCCATGTTGTTGCTCCTGTAGAGTAGGCTGGCAGCTGTCGCTCTGATTCAAACCCTAGCCTGGGAACCTCCACATGCCACGGATGTGGCCCTAAAAAGCAAAAAACAAAAAAAAAATTCTCTTTTAGTTAATCAAAAGGGAGTTTATCCTGGGTGGGCCTGACTTAATCAGGTGAGCTCTTTAAAGGAGAACTGTCTCTGGGAGTCAGAGACAGAAGAAGTCAGAGAAGTTCTCCTGCTCTGTTTGAAGAGGAAAACAGCCATGTCGTGAACTGTCTAAGGAGAGGAGTGGTTTCTAGGAGCTGAGGAGCTCCTTACAATTTTAAGGAACTGAATTTTGCCCACAGTCTGAATGAGCTTGGGATCAAGATGCAACCCTGGGGAGTTCCCGTCGTGCTGCAGTGGAAACAAATCCGACTAGGAACCATGAGATTGCAAGTTCGATCCCTGGCCTCGCTCCGTGGGTTAAGGATCCCGCGTTGCTGTGAACTGAGGTGTAGGTCTCAGACGTGACTCGGATCTAGTGTTGCTGTGGCTGTGGTGTAGGCCGGCAGCAACAGCTCCGATTCGACCCCTAGCCGGGGAACCTCCATATGCCACGAGTGCGGCCCTAGAAAAGACAAAATAATACATAAATAAATAAATAAAGATGACACCCTGGGAACTAGATGTGAACCCATGTTCGAGACACCTTGACTGTGTGTCACTGGTGTGACCCTGAGTGGGGAACCCTGCTGTGCGGTGACTGGCCTTCTGCCATACAGAAGCTGTGAGATAATAAATGTGTGTTTTTTTCACCCACTAAATTTTTTTGTGATGTAGCAGTAGAAAACTATTGCATCTTCTTTGGCCTTTTGGTTTGCCAATCATATTTTTTTAATTAAGATGAGCTCATCCTTTTTAAAAATTAAACTCATTCATTTCAAATAGGTAATACTTCAGTGAGGTTCCCTGGTGGCCTAGCAGTTAAGGATCCGGCAATGTCCCTGCCATGGCACCAGTTTGATCTCATGGACCGGGAACTTTCACATGCCATGGGCACAGCCAAAAAAGAGAGAGGTTTTGCAAAGAGCTCAACTGTATTCTTTATTCTTATTTTTATACCTTTCTTTCCTTTTCCTTTTTGGCCATACCAGCAGCATATGGACATTTCTGGGCCAGGGATTGAATCTGAGTCACATCTGCGACCTACGATCCCATAGCTGCGGCAATGCTATCCCTTAACCCTCTGCACCACAGCGGGAACTCCTATACCTTTCTATTCTTGTTTTACAGATGCAACATATGCTAAAATTTCTCCACAAATGCTACTCGGAGTTTTATTTAAAGCCCCCTTTAGCTCCCTGGATTAACTTTGCTTGTTCCATTTATCTTGCGATTTCTCTCGAACATTCCAGCTTTTCCTCATCCGGCCAATGCACTGTCGTTTCCTGTTCATCTTTTGAAATGAGGCAATAGAGAGTCTGCCTGGGAGCTCGGTGGACCAGCAGACCTTGTCAATGGGCAGACTTTGCTTAAGGAGGAGGGGAGAGGACCTGGTAATGAAACTTGGGTGGGGGGATGGGGGTGGGGGAGAAAGATCCAAATACCAAACTCCAGAAGGTCTAACTCTGAGGCACTGACACCCGATTAGCCGTCCTAATTCTGTCTAGATACTTGGTTCAATTTCTATAAGAGGAAAGCCTTTGTTTTCAGGCTGGCAAGTAAATACTTGGCTGCCAGGCTGTCTCCACGTAGGAGTTGGGGGGGGGTCAATCCTCACTCATACAGAGCTTCAGGTGTGAGGCCCTGTCATTGGCCTCTCTTCTCACACTCACACTTGATCATCCTTGTAGCCAGAGCGAGGCCAGACCTTGCTAAGATGTGCAAGGTAGGCGGGCTGCCTTTTGAGTTGCAGCATTTCCACACACAGTTTAAGCTGATTGTTTGCTCCACTCCGCTTCATCAGTTCGCACTCCTCCAGATGCTTTCTGACTTCAGAAATTTATTTAAATTTCTCATCCGCTGACGGCTCCCCTCCTGTTCGCTTTATTGTGGTGGGTTTATGCATTTTAAAATTTCTGTACTATTATTTTAATGAGGTCTCTGGAGGGAGATGACTTAAATGTTTGTGCTCAGTCTACCATCTTGAACTGAAAAAAAACGTACAATGGGGATAATGGTGGTGCCTATTACACAGGCTTTTTTGGGGATTAAGTGATTTACGCATGCAAATTGCTTAGCACGGTGCCTGGCACATATTTGATTATTTAGAAATATTATTATTATTATTATTATTATTATTATTGCCTTAACAAGCAATTGGGGAATTGTGTTGCTGGACAGGAAATCGGTTCTTGATGCCATGGCAGACCACGCCAGGCAGGTGGCCAATACGGTCGCCACGGCCACCTTTGAATTATGCCTGGTCTAAGTTCAAGTTTCAGGGCTGTTGGTTCGAAAAATGATGCTTTGGGAAAAAGCTTTAGGTCTGGGGAGAAGTCGTGGAGTAGACGGGTGCGTGGAGGGAAGAGCTACACGCCTCAGCGGGCAAGCCCTGAAATGGAGGCAGAGAAGCCAGACCAGAGTGACAAAAATCTCAATTTTTCCCTTGCAGCAAACCGGCTGCAGCTGTGCGGATGGACAGAGGGTGGTCTGAACCGCAGCCGCAGCAAGCTTAAGGAGAGACCAGAACCAAGGCGAAGAAGATGACAACAAAGGGCTCAGATTTGCCTTGGGCTCAGGGAAGCTGGGGTGGGGGGAGGGGGCGTGGACAGACGCCGGAACCAGTGAATGAATGAATAGGAATCGGATTGGTTTAACTCTCGGAAGGACTCAAAAGTCTTCGCACAAGCAACCCTTTCCCTTCCCTGTCCGTCAGGTTCCCTTGCTTCCTCCTGAATGATTGTGTGCATGGTGTCTGGCTGCGCCCCTTAGCTCCTGGCAGAGGCCAGAAGGGCCAGCCGCTGTGGCCCTGCATCCCCAGGCCTCCCCTCCAGCAGAGCCAGCTCCCTGAGGATGGAGCTGATCTTACAAGCAGTGGGAGGAGGGAACTTGCCTAGGTTTTCTTTTTCTTTTTTTTTTTTTTTTTTTTGTCTTTTTTGCTATTTCTTTGGGCCGCTCCCGCGGCATATGGAGGTTCCCAGGCTAGGGGTCGAATCAGAGCTGTAGCCACTGGCCTACGCCAGAGCCACAGCAACGCGGGATCCCAGCTGTGTCTGCAACCTACACCACAGCTCACGGCAACGCCGGATCGTTAACCCACTGAGCAAGGGCAGGGACCGAACCCGCAACCTCCTGGTTCCTAGTCGGATTCGTTAACCACTGCGCCACGACGGGAACTCCTGCCTGGGTTTTCTAAAACCTTTAGCAGATCTGCCAAACACACGATCCTGGCCAGAGATACCTCCCTCGCTAGCCTGCTGTGCTGCTGGAAATCCCACAGTTCCTCTGGGTTTGGTGTCTTTAGAGTTCCGAGTTACAGTGCAAACAGCATGGGAAGTTTGGTATTCCAGCACGAGTCTGTTACCAGCCAGAAGATATTAGGTCTCATTCATTGTTCAAACAACTACCTGGCAGATTTCCCAAAAGAGGTGGAAAGAAGGGGTACCTATACCTGGCAGAGAGAGATGGATAAGGTGGGCAGGAGCAGGGGTACCCTCCAGGCCAGCTTCTCAACTTGGATGGAAGACTGAAATGCTTTCCGAGGTCCCTTCTCTTTCACGATTCTAAATTTTTAAGGGACCAGAGGTAAAATAATTTATTTATTTATTTTTTTGTCTTTTGTCTTTTTTTTTTTTTTTTTTTAGGGCCGTACCCACGGCATATGGAAGTTCCCAGGCTAGGGGTCGAATCGGAGCTGTAGCCGCCAGCCTACGCTACAGCCACAGCAATGCAGGATCCGAGCCACGTCTGCGAGCTACCACAGCTCAGGGCAATGCCGGATCCTTAACCCACTGAGTGAGGCCAAGGATCGAACCTGCGTCCTCATGGATACTAGTCGGGTTCATTAACCACCTGAGACACGATGGGAACTCCTAAATATTCTTTAAAATATGATTTTTAATGTCTGTACTGTATTCCGTCATATCACTGTATCAGCCCTCTATTAAGGAACATTTGTGTAGCTTCCAACTTTTTACTATTATAATCAAAATAGATAAACATCCTCACAGCGAAATCTTTGTACCCAAACATGTTTATTTCCTTTGGATAAATTCTTAGCAGTGGGATTCCTGGATGACATGGTAAGTACATCTGAAAGGCTTTTAATACGTATACTAAATTGCTCTCCATGAAAGTTGTACCAATATACTCACCCACCAGCAGTGTCTATTTTTTTTAATGCATATAAGTTTTTGATTTTGACTTTGTCACATCTATCTGTATTTTTCCTTTGTGACTCCTTCCATTGCATTTATGCTAAGAAAGTCCTCAGGGAAGATCTTTTAAAACGATAAAAGGTCAATTTGTATGCAGTTCCTGCTTTTGCAATGCAGTGTATTCATAGAAGCTTTATCATAAGACAGTCTACGTACTGGGAAATGGACCAGGCTCATGCATACGCATAGCTATATTCATCTATTCCAATTTGATTGGTTTCATCAGCAAAAATGAAAGAATATGTGGGTGAAGGCAACAAGGGGTGACGTGTAGGGGTTCAGAAAGTAGTGTTGCAGGGCAAGCAGTGAGGAACAGTATTTGCCTCTTAATGGTTCCTCTGTCTTTCTTGGATATTCGAGTTTTCACACAAACTCTGTTCAGAAAACCTCCTTCCAGGAGTTCCCGTCATGGCTCAGTGGTAAGGAACCCAACTAGTATCCATGAGGATGCAGGTTTGATCCCTGGCCTTGTTCAATGGGTTAAGGATCCAGCATTGCTGTGAGCTGTGGTATTGGTCGCAGACGTGGCTCAGATCTGGTGTTGCTGTGGCTGTGGTGTAGGCTGGCAGCTGTAGCTCCAATTGGACCCCTAGCCTGGGAACCTCTATATGCCGCACTTGTGGCCCTAAAAAGCAGGAAAAAAACAAAAAAAAAGAAAAGAAGACCTCCTTCCAAAGCTGGAGGAGCCCTATAGTGCAAGACCTCTGTGACCAACAGGTGAAAAGAGAGGCTCAAGGAAGACCTAGGGTTATTCCTAGACTAAGGAGATGCCCTTGACTCTGGCTTATCGTGACGGGGAGTCTTGAGTGATTTGAGGGATGGATGGCTGGGTTTCAGAATGAATAAAACCCAAGTTGGCCCTCAGCAGAGAGGTGGAGACAGTGTCTCTGGCCAGTGAAAGCAGCTTGTGGTTCACGGTGGGGCAGAGGAGTTAAGAAGTTCAAAAAAGGGGAAGTTCATGGAGTTCCCATCGTGGCTCAGCGGTTAACGAATCCGACTAGCAACCATGAGGTTGCCGGTTCGATCCCTGGTCTCACTCCATGGGTTAAGGATCTGGTGTTGCTGTGAGCTGTGGTGTAGGTTGCAGAAGTGGCTTGGATCCTGGGTTGCTCTGGCTGTGGTGTAGGCTGGCAGCTGTAGCTCCGATTAGACCCCTAGCCTGGGAACCTCCATATGCCGTGGGTGGGGCCCTAAAAAGACAAAAAAAAAAAAAGTTCAAAAAAGGGGAAGTTCAGTCATTGATCATCTCTATCACCACAGCATCTAGCAGAGTGCCAAGCACATAACAGACAATAAATATTTGTAGCATGCCTGAGTGCACAAACCGATAGTTGCTTTGCTAGTTTATGCACCCCGTCCCATTTCCTGTTTTCTCAGGAAGCCTAAAACTGGATAATCTAACACTGGATAGTGCCTAAGAGCCTGGGCTCCAGGGCCATGAGGATCTGGCCCGGCACCCTCAACCTACCATTGAGCAGAGAGTGACATCCGGCGAGTTATTTATCATCGCTCAGCCTCAGTTTCTCTATCTGTCAAACAGGGTTAACAATAGAATCGACCTATTTGGACTCTTGTGAGGGTTAAAGAGATAATGTGTGTAAAGGCTTTAGCATCGTACCTGGTACATGGTAAACACTCAACGGTTGGCGGCTGTGTTAATTTCTGGCGGCTGCTATAACAAAACAGCACACCCTGGGGAGCTTATGCACAACAGAGTCATGTGTCACACTTCTGGAGGCTGAAAGTCCAGGACCAAAGTGCTAGCTTTGGTTAGGTTCTGGTGAAATCCCACTGTTCTGGTTCAGAGATGGCTCCTTTTGGTTGTGTCTTAACACGGCAGCAGTGACAAGGGAGCTCTGTGGGGTCTTGTTTATAAGGGCGCTAATCCCATGCATGATGGCTCCACCCTCATGACTTAAGTGCCTCCCAAAGGCTCAACCTCCTGATACCATCACCCTGGCATTAGGATTTCGACGTATGAATTTAAGGGGACACAGGAGTGTCCTTTGTGGCTTAGCGGTTAACGAACCCGACTAGTATCCATGAAGACGCAGGTTCGAGTCCTGGTCTTGCTCGGTGGGTTAAGGATCCAGCGTTGCTGTGAGCTGTGGTGTAGGTTGCAGACACGGCTCAGATCTGGTGTTGCTGTGGCTGTGGTGTAGGCCAGCAGCTATAGCTCCAATTGGACCCCTAGCTTGGGAACCTCCGAAGGTTCCCTAAAAAGATAAAAAAAATAAGAAGATAAATAAATGGGACACAAACATTCAGACCAAAGCACTGTTATAATAAATTACCACAAGCCTGATGGCTTAAAAAGACAGAAATATATTCTCTCACAGTTCTAGAGGCCAGAGTCTAAAAATCAGTTTTAGAAGTTCCCACTGTGGCTCAGCAGTAACAAACCCAACTAGCATCCATAAGGACAAGGGTTCAATACCAGGCCTTGCTCAGTGGGTTAAGGATCCAGTGTTGCCTGGAGCTGTGGTGTAGGTCGGAGATGTGGCTCGTATCCTGCATTGCTGTGGCTGTGGCATAGGCTGGTAGCTATAGCTCCGATTTCACCCCTAGCCTGGGAACCTCCATAAGTTGAGAGTGCGGACTTAGAAAGACAAAATAAATAAATAAATACTTAAAAAATAAAATCAGTTTCACTGGGCTGAAATCCAGGTATTGACAGGGCCTTACTCCCTATGGGGCTCTAGGGGAGAATCGAACATGTACTGGAATCCCACTAAGCCACCAGGGAACTCCTTCTGTCTGCGTTTTTTTTTTTAGAGCCACACCCGCAGCACATGGAGGTTCCCAGGCTAGGGGTCAAATCGGAGCTGTAGCCACCGGCCTACTCCACAGTCACAGCAACACCAGATCCAAGCTGCATCTGCGACCTACACGACGGCTTATGACAATGCCGATCCTCAACCCACTGAGCAGGGCCAGGGATTGAACCTGCATCCTCATGGATACTGGTTAGGTTCATAACCTGCTGAACCACGATGGGAACTCCCTGTCTGTAGTTTTAATCCCCCTCTATATCCCTCTTATAAGGATATACAGAGTTGCATTTAGAGTTTATCTGGATAATCCAGAATAATCTCCTGTAGCACAAGGCCTCAAATTTCACGTGCTGCCTTGATGTCTTTGAGTCTCACAGGGCCTCAAAGTTCCACCTGCTTTCCTCTGCTCTTGCCGGGGATATGTCTCCCATCCAGCAGAAAAGGCTCCCACCTGTCTAGTCCTCCTGTTGGCAGATGAGCTGCACCCCACCCGGCCCCCTCCTCAACCAAACTGGTTTCACCTCCCCGACAGTCTGTGCAATTCTTCAAACAAGTCAATCACATTCTCTCTCAGGAACCAAGGGGGCACCACACCTTTCTGTTACTACGAAGCCCTGCTTCCCACGGTCCCTGGTCCCTTCCGGTTTATTCTGTTCCTGAGCGCAACCCCCATGTGGCCCTGCAGGGCACTTTGTGTCCTCCTCTGGGTTGTGACTATAAGTGACCAATCAACTGTTGTCCATCTCATTTGTCCAGTGTCAGGTGCCATGTATTTGATCATCCTAAGAACCCTCACTTGCCAGTGGGGTCAAAGGAGGGGAGTAAAACATCTCCCCATTTCAAGATGCTTAATTTACTCACATCTGCCAAGACCCCACCGCCACCACCGCCACCACCTTGTGCCCCTATAAGGTGGCATTCACAGGTTTCAGGGGTTAGGAGACAGATCTCTTTTGGGGACCATTTTTTGTTGCCCACAGTAGACTTTATTATTCTTTAATAGAGTACAAGTTCACGAACTCCTTGGAGACACTAAAGGGATAATTATTTCATTTGGGTTATCTCTAAGTTTCTGCTGACTTTTAATGAATACCAAAGACTTTTGGGGGGGGTGGCGCCGAGGGCCACACTTGTGGCATATGGAAGTTCCCAGGCTAGGGGTCGCATTGGAGCTACAGCTGATGGCCTACGCCACAGCCACAGCAACGCTAGATCCGAGACAAGTCTGCAACCTACACTGCAACTCACAGCAACGCTGGATCCTTAACCCACTGAGCGAGGCCAGGGATTGAACCCGAATCCTCATGGATACTAGTTGCATTTGTTTCCACTGAATGACAACAGAGACTCCAAGGACTTAATTTTTTTCTTAAGGAAAGTGAGGCAATATTGAAACATACAGAATTTAACATTAATTTTGAACATCGCTCAATTGTGGGAATATTCCTCTCTCGTTAGCAAATCTTTGTTTTAGGTCTTCCCTTGTACCTGATTTCCAGGCCTGGGGCACAGCCTGCTGGTTAGTCCCTCATATCCATTCTCTCTTTTTTTTCCCATAGAAATAGAAATTTTAGCTGGGAACGTGGCTTCCCAGAAAAAAATATTCTATTTCCTGGCTTCACTTCCAGCTAGAAGTGGCCATGGGCGTGAGCCAGTGCTATGCAACATTCAGGCCAGTGAGATATATGCTTAAAAGACATATGTCAGCTTCCAGGAAGCTTCTTATCCTTCTTCTTTTTTTTTTTTTTTTTTTTTGTCTTTTTTGCCATTTCTTGGGCTGCTCCCGCGGCATATGGAGATTCTCAGGCTAGGGGTCCTATCGGAGCTGTAGCCACAGCAACGTGGGATCTGAGCCGCATCTTTGACCTACACTACAGCTCAAGGCAATGCCGGATCCTTAACCCACTGAGCAAGGCCAGGGATCAAACTCACAACCTCATGGTTCCTAGTTGGATTCATTAACCACTGAGCCACGCCAGGAACTCCCCAGGAAGCTTCTTTGAGAAAGCTGCCACATCTTTTGCCTCTTCTTTGAACTTTCCTTTATCCTTCTGTCTAGACCACCCCTTTGGACCATGAAGACAAGGGCCACACTGTAGAAACGGCAGAACACTGAGCTAGATCTGTGAGGACATCATGGGACAGAATCACCATGAGCCTGACTCTCACATGAGAGAGAAATTTTTTTTTCCAATCATTCCCATGGCATGTCGAAGTTCTGGGGCCAGGGATCAAACCTGTGCCACAGCAGTGACTCAAGGCCCAGCCGTGATGACGCTGGATCTTTAACCCACTGCACCACCAAGGAAACCTGAGAAAAATATACTGTGGAAGCCATGGTTATTTTTCATCTTCTATCAGTAAGAGTTGAACCTAAGCCTAATCAAAACAGAATTTTTTCTTCCTACTCGTCCACCACTTCCTCCTCCACTTCCTCCTCTTCCATCTGTTCCACCTCCTTTTTGGGTTGTTGCTCCTCTCCAAAAGGCCTTCTTGCTAAGAGGCCTTCTTTGTGCCACATCCACGTGGCCAACTCATTCAACTGGCCTTTCAGGTCTTTGGTATCTCGTTCTGATAACCTTGTCCTCTATACCACCTCAGCCACCCACGGCTTCTATCTCTAAAATTAGTAACTCAGGAGTTCCCGTCATGGCTCTCTGGAAACGAATCCGACTGGGAACCATGAGGTTGCGAGTTCGATCCCTGGCCGCGCTCAGTGGGTTACGGATCCAGCGTTGCCATGAGCCGTGGTGTAGGTCGCAGACGAGGCTCAGATCTGGCATGGCTGTGGCTGTGGTGTAGGCCGGCAGCTGTAGCTCCGATTCGACCCCTAGCCTGGGAACCTCCATATGCCGTGGGTACGGCCCTAAAAAGACAAAAGACCAAAAGACAAAAAATCAAAATCAAAAATAAAATAAAATCAGTAGCTCAAAGACCCCACTGTATGACCATATCTTCCTCTTCCTCTTAACTACTTATTCAGATATTAGCACCATGCCCCTTTGGCCCTAATCAATACCTTTAGTATATTGACCCCATAATTTGATCAGTCCACTATAAACCCTCTCTTTTCTTCCATTCTTTTCCAGCTTATCTCAGCTGATTCATCATTTCAACATTTTACTGCTGCCTCAGAATCTGTCCCTCCAATTTTTGTTGCCCCTGACTGGTAAAATCCTAATTATAGATGAACCCTATTATCTACTTTTTTTTTCTTTTTAGGGCTGCACGTGTGGCATGTGGAAGTTTCTCGGCTAGAGCTCAAATTTGAGCTGCAGCTGATGGCCTACACCACAGCCAGAGCCACATCAGATCCGAGCAGTGTCTGTGATCTACACCACAGGTCAGGGTAATGCTGGATCCTTAAGCTTCTGAGAGGGGCCAGGGATCAAACCTGCATCCTCACGGATACTAGTCGGGTTCGTTACCTTTATGCCACAACAGGAACACCTCTACTTTTTTAAAAACTATATTTTATTTCCTTATTTATTTATTTTAGACTGTGCCCACAGCATGTGGAAGTTCCCAGGCCAGGAATCAAACTCATGCCACAGCAATGTCAATGCCAGATCCTTAACTGGCTGAGCCACCAGGGAAATGCCCATTATCTACTTTCTTGATTCTTTATCCTGAGCACTCAAGCACTATCAAAGAAGCTATGCAATAAGGCAGATTGGTATCACTATCAATTTATGATAATAGATTATTCCAGTTAAACGTAGCATATCAAACACCTATCAGTTCCCGCATTAAACCCATAAGGGAGTAAAGAAAAAACATTTTCAAGTATAAACCCATGAGAACCCATTGCAGAAAAAGGAGACCAGCAAGGATAAGAGATGGGAACATGTTTTCTGAAGAGAGAAAGCAGGTAGAGGAGTTAGCAGAGCTGAAAAGATTGGATATCAAGCCCATGAAAGTGATGCTGCTGATGAGAAGCAAACCCATTCACCTACAGAATCCCAGAGAGGCTCAGGAATTGGAGGTGTTAGTTAATGACTATAACGTTGCGGTCAGAAACGAGTAGAGCTGACAAGGAGGTGTTTTCCTGAAAACCTGTGTAAGAAAGAGTTACATACCCCTTGGCCCACCTCGAATCTCCTCCCCCCTCCTTGTAGGAGACAGAGAAACCGAAGCAGAGAGACTTTGGTTGGAGGGATGGCAGGCACAGAGCATGGTACCATTGGAAAACAGTGGGACAAAGCAAAACTCTGCACATGCATTCGATGGCGAGATCCCCCCACCCCATACGTCTTGTGCCACTAAGCACCACACATGTTAGCAACTAGATACATAGCAGTTACTAGGCAAGGGATCGAAGGAGTGCTCCCCAGAGACATTGAATGGCCCAGAGAAGATATCTACTGACACAGGTAGTCCTTGCTTTCATGGTAGGGGGTATGGTAAGACCATTCAAAGGACGGGTGCAGGAGTTCCCTTCGTGGTGCAGCAGAAACGAATCCGACTAGGAATCATGAGGTTGTGGGTTCGATCCCTGGCCTCGACCAGTGTGGTTAAGGATCTGGCATTGCCGTGAGCTGTGGTGTAGGTCAAAGACGTGGCTTGGATCTAGCTTTGCTGTGGCTGTAGCTGTGGCTGGCAGCCACAGCTCCAATTCGACCTCTAGCCTGGGAACCTCCATATGCCACGGGTGCAGCTCTAAAAAGACAAAAGACAAAAAACAAAAAACAAAAAAACAATGATGGGTGCAAGACGGACCGTGCAAAGTGACTTTAATAATCAACGTGAAAAACTACAATTATCCCATGACGTTTAACGGCTTTCATCAAAAACTTAAAACCTCTCTTACTGAGGGGTATAAATGTATAAGGAAATGGTGAAAATGTAAAACTGATATTTACTTAGTATACTGCAATGTTAAGCATTAGGAATATTGAGAAAGAAAATGTTTTATTTATTTTTTTTGGGGGGGACTTATACCGAGAAGTTTCAATAGTGCTTGTCTTATAGTATAATTTACAATGTGGAGCAAGCACATTTTCTACGCCTTTTCATACGCTTTTCTAAATTTGGATTGGCCTCCATTAGTTTATCCTTTGCACTTTTCATCTTGTGAAACATCTCTGAAAGGTTCTTCAATGTGAAGGTTGCTTTTTTTTTGCCAGTGTAACTTCCTTTGCGCTATCTCCCTATCTCCATCCTTTGGTCACAACCACTTTCATTTATGTTGATACGTTTGTCTTCACTAAGATGAAGTTTCTCTGGCTGCATATCTAGAATCTCTCCTTTGTGGCCACTTCATGATCTTTCATCTTTTGTCATGTAAGTTACTGATGGAGTTGCCTTTCAAAACAGATCTGTCTCCTCAACATCAAATGGTTGATGATCATCAGAAGCCCTTGCTTCTACTAAGCCTTGGACTCTGGGTGCAAATTTTACAGCAGGATCCTCATCTGTGTTAGTAGCTTCACCAGATAAATTATTATTAATCAATTCCTGTCAACTTCGGAAATGATTAAAGCAGCCTTTAGTTGGCAATAACTTCAATGCTTTGGTCTCAACACTAGCCAGACTGATGAGGATTTTTTTTTTTATTACAGTCTTTAATCCAGAGTAGAAGTAGGGAGTTCCTGTCATCACTCAGTGGAAACAAATACAACTAGGAACCACGAGGTTGTGGGTTTGATCCCTAGCCTCGCTCAGTGGGTTAAGGGTCGGCGTTGCCGTGAGCTATGGTGTAGGTTGCAGTCACGGCTCGGATTTGATGTTGCTGTGGCTGTGGTGTAGGCTGGTGGCTAGGCTCCGATTTGACCCCTAGCCTGGGAACTTCCACATGCCGTGGGTGCGGCCCTAAAAAGAGCAAATAATGAAACAAAACAGAACAACAAAAAACAAAGTGGCAGTAAACATTCCATTTCATTCATAAGCAGCTTTTTCTTCCTAGTGCAATTTAAGCTAAAAGTTGTTGATGCAACTTTACCTCTTTAAAAAAATATATTAATCAGATTTGTCTAGTGTTGTTTGCACCATAGCTTCATGCACGCCTAGGTCTTGTCCTGTCTTTGCTTTGCTGTAGCCATTTTCAAATCACACTCAATTTCATTTCCAGCATTTTCATTTTTTTGCTGTACTTTCATCTTTGTTAGCCAATTCCCTTTTTTGATTATGCATTTTTATAAAATGTTGTATGGGTTTATCACTGGGAGACAAGGCGTCAACACAACCACAGTACATGTTTTGTCATCTATGTGTGAACTGATTCACAGGGACAGAATAACAGATTCACAGGGACCAATCACCAATGGGCTTTGAAAGAAGTGACATGGTCCTGATGCAATCTGTTATTTACATAGTAATTTGTGGGCTGAAGAGCCAGCAGCACAGTTTGTACTTTAGGCAATTACTTACAGTTAATATACTGTGGTAACTGAAATTTGAACTGTGCTGTTGGGGGACTGGTGGTAGATGAAATTTGTTCATAGAGGGATCATGCAAAATCAGGATTGCTGGTATTAACTGTTGTTGTTGCTCCAATGAAATGTCTGGGTTCCTGCCCAATCATCAACAGTGAAGTGCCTACCAGTTAGTAAGCCTTAGAAGAACGTGCATTTGAAATACAAATGGACAGGAGTTCCCGTCGTGGCACAGCAGAAAGGAATCCGACTAGGAACCATGAGGTTGTGGGTTCGATCCTTGGCCTCGCTCAGTGGGTCAAGGATCTGGCATTGTCATGAGCTGTGGTGTAGGTCACAGACGTGGCTCGGATCTGGCATTGCTGTGGCTGTGGTGTAGGACCAGCGGCTATAGCGCCAATTAGACCCCTAGCCTGAGCACTTCCATATGCTGTGGGTGTGGTGGCCCTAAAAAAAAGATTAAAAAAAATACAAATGGACAACAGAGGATCACCAGGTGTTTGAAATGCCTTTTTAACAAGAATTTTATATCTGGCAAAATTATTAATCAAGATTTAGAGGAGTTCCCATTGTGGCTCAGTGGTAACAAAGCCGACTAGTATCCATGAGGACGTAGGTTCGCGTTAAAGATCTGGCGTTGCTGTGAGCTGCAGTGTAGGTTGCAGACATGGCTCAGATCTGGCATTGCTGTGGCTGTGGTATAGACCAGCGGCTATAGCTTCTATTCATGCCTTAACCTGGGAACTTCCATATGCCACACATGCCGCCCTAAAAGATGAAACAAACAAACAAACAAACAAAAAAGATTTAGAGGAGTTCCTGCTGTGGCACAGTGGGTTAAGGATCTGATGTTGTCACTGCATTGGCTTGGGTCGCTGCTGTGGTTCGGGTTTGATCCCTGGCCCTGGAAACATCCACATACTGTGGGAGTGGCCCTCTCCACAAATGAACAAACAAAACAAAACAAAAAACCCCCAAAGAATTAGGGGAGATTAAATAAATTTTCACATATGCAAGTTCTTAGAAAACTTAATTCCTATTCATCCTTTCTCAGAAGTGATTAGAAGAGGTACTCCAGGAAAAAAGAAATTTTGGGACCCAGAATGGAAGATTGATCAAAGAAGGGAAATGAGATGGAGTACTAAGATGAGAACTGTGGAGCTCCCGTTGCGACTCAGCAGGTTAAGAACCTGACACAGTGTCCCTGGACTTGCTCAGTGGTTAAGGAACTGGCGTTGCCGTGAGCTGCGGTGTAGGTCGCATGTGTGGCTCAGATCCGTAGACCTTGTCTGGCAGCTGCAGCTTGGATTCGACCCGTAGCCTGGGAACTTCCATATGCCGCAGGTGCAGCTGTAAAAAAGAAAAAGAAAGGAACTCTGAGAACTCTGTTGTAGGCCTAGAAGGCAATTGGTTTACGTTGGAGCAGGATGGAGACTTGTAGAACAGATGTCTCCACTTAAAAAATGGAACTGACAAAAAAAAAAATGGGACAGAATCCCAGGTATCTTTGACCATGGTAAAAAATAATATTATGGGGAGAGTTTAATGAAAAGAATATTAATAATAGACAAAGAGTAAACCCATAACATTTTTTTTAAAGAGGACAAATTCATTCTAGGGAGAAAAAGGGATATAGAAGACAGGAAATATAGTCATAGTATACTTACTTGACCAATGAAAGATATTAATATAGTCATAATGATGTAAATGATGAGTATCAGTTTACAATAATTATAGCGTAAATCTGTTGGAAGGATGGAGGGTAAAGTCTGTGTGTGTGTGTGTTTGTGTGTGTGTGGTGTTTGAAAGAGCAAAACTATTTCCTCCTTAAATTATTGATGATTTGGCAATTTTTTTTCCCTTCTCTATATCAAAATGTTCCCCCCCCTTTTCGTCTTTTTTTTTTTTTTTTTTTGTCTTTTTAGGGCCGTGCCTGCAGCATATGGAGGTTCCCAGGCTAGGGGTCAAATTTATGGGAGATTTTAAACATGTTAAAAAGCTGAAAGACACAATAGAGAGGGAACATTTTGACTAGTATCCCTGAGGATGGGGGTTCGATCCCTGGCGGCACTCAGTGGGTTAAGGATCCGGTGTTGCTGTGAGCTGTGGTGTAGGTCACGGACACAGCTCAGATCCTGTGTAGGCAGGCAGCTGCAGCTCTGATTCAGCCCCTACCCCGGGAACACACACACACACACACACACACACACACACACACACACACACACAGACTTCTCTACTCTCCATCCATTTATGGGTTTCACGTGTTTAAAATCTCCCACTAATAGGAGTTCCCATTGTGGCTCAGCGGTAACGAACCTGACTAGTATCCATGAAGACACAAGTTCTATCCTTGGCCTTGCTCAGCAGGTTAAGGATCTGGCGTTGCCATGAGCTGTGGTGTAGGTCGGCCCCTAGCCTGGAAATTTCCATAGGCCGTAGGTGTGGCCCGAGGGAAAAAAAAAAATCTCCCACCAATAAAATAAAACAAAAAACAAGAAGAAAAAAAAAATCTGGCCAAAAAAAGAGAAAATCACTCAAACTCACATAATCCTCCAGCTAACTCTCCTCTATCTCTCTCCTACTCTTTATCAAGGCTAAATGTTTTCACAGAGTGGTTTATCTTCACTCATTCAATTCCCTCTGCAAAAAGCTACTTTCTCTCCAGAATAAGTGAGTTTGGCAAGGTTGCAGGGCATAAGATCAATACATAAAAATCAATCATACTCTTATAAGATGTCCATTCTCAGCAAATTGATCTATAGGTTCAATGCAATCCCAATCAATAGCCCAGTATATTTTTTGGTAGAAACTGACAAGATGATTCTAGAATTTAAACGAAAATTCCAAGGACCTAGAATATCAAAAATTGTTATGAAAAAGAGCAAAGTTAATGTATTTACATTACCTGATTTTAAGTCTTACTATGAAACTATACTAATCTAGATATTGATGTAAGTAAGAATAGACAGATCAGGAGTTCCTGTCGTGGCTCAGTGGTTAACGAATCTGACTAGGAGCCATGAGGTTTCGGGTTCAATTCCTGGCCTTGCTCAGTGGGTTAAGGATCCGGCATTGCCATGAGCTGTGGTGTAGGTCGCAGATGTGGCTTGGATCCTGTGTTGCTGTGGCTCTGGCATAGCCCGGCGGCTCTAGCTCTGATTTGACCCCTAGCCTGGGAACCTCCATATGCTGAGAGTGCAGCCCTAGAAAAGGCAAAAAGACAACAACAAAAAAATAGATAGATCAGTGGAAAAGAATAGTATATTACATGTAAATACATATATAAGTATATATACATATTCACATGTATATGTTCAATATATAAAATATAATATATACAAATTCAACATATATAAATTATATATTTACAAATGTACTAAAGTCATTCAATAGGGAATATATACTCTTTTTAACAAAAAGCGCTAGAACAAATGAATATCCTAATGCAAAACTGAACATCTACTATTATCTTACCTTAGACACAAAATTTAAGTTGAAATGGATCATATATCTAATACATATCGAAATATAAAACCTAAACTTATAAACCTTTAGAGGAAAAATAATAGGAGAAAATGTTTATGACCTTGGGGTAAGCAAAAGTTTCATAGGGCACCAAGACACAAATCACAAGAGACAAATTAATAAATTGGACTTAAAATTTTAAAATTTTGCTCTTCTAAAGACGCCATTAAGAAAACAAAAAAGCATGCCACAGATTGGGAAAAAATATTCACAATACATAAATCAGATAAAGGACTTATATTCAAAAATGTATAAAGAACACTTACAAATTGGAGTTCCCATTGTGGCTCAGTGGTTAATGAATCCGACTAGGAACCATGAGGTTGCGGGTTCGATCCCTGGCCTTGCTCAGTGAGTTAAGGATCTGGCACTGCCGTGAACTGCGGTGTAGGTTACAGACGTGGCTCAGATCCCGCGTTGCTTTGGCTGTGGTGTAGGCCAGTGGCTACAGCTCTGATTTGACCTCTAGCCTGGGAACCTCCATATGCCGCGGCAGCGGCCCTAGAAAAGGGAAAAAGACAAAAAAAAATGAAAAGAACACTTACAAATCAACAAGAAAATACTATTTTCAAAAAAGGAGCAAAAGTTTTGAATAGACACGTCACGAAAAATATATGAATGGAAAATAAACACATTAGAAGATATTTCATATTTTTACTCATTAAGGAATTAAAACAACTACTCATTCAGCAGAACGTCTAAAATGTAAAATATTGCCCATAGCAACTGTTCATGAGGATGGAGAGAAGCCAGAATTCTCACATAGAGCTAATGGGAATGTAAATAGGACAACCCGAATTTGGAAAATGGTTTGTAAAGTTTTTTGTTCACGCCCACAGCATGCGAAAGTTCCCAGGCCAGGGACCGAAGCTGTGCCACAGAAGTGACCTGAGCCACAGCAGAGACAATGCCAGATGCTTAACTGCTAGGCCACCAAAGTACTCCAACGAGGTCATTGCTAATGAGGTCAGTAAACACAAATCAATTGCATTTCTATATACCAGCACAAACAACATGAAAATAAAAAAAAATTAAAACTATACTATTACTCTGGATTGGATCTCGGAGCCGAAGGAGGACATGGATGGAAAACCTGGTAAAAGTCTGGAGTTTGGTTAATAGTAATGCACCAACAATAGTTTCTTAGTTTTGACAAAAACGCCACCGAAATGTAAGCTATAAACAATAGAGAAAATCCTATGAGTGGTGTATAGGAACTCTTTGTACTATCTTTGCAACTTTTCAGTACATCTGAATTTAGTCCAAAATACAAAGTTTATTTTTTTAAAAAAGCAATCCTTTTTTTTTCCTTTTTTTTAGTAAGCAAGCAAAGTTTTTATTGAAGAAAAGCAGATAGCTCCCAGGGTTACTGGGAGGAAGGAGAAGAGCCCCCCAAAAAGCAATCCTTAAAAATAAAAATAACAGGAGTTCCTGTCATGGCTCAGTGGAAACAAATCTGACTAGCATCCATGAGGATGCAGGTTTGATCCATGGCCTTGCTCAGTGGGTTAAGGATCTGGCATTGCCATGAGCCGTGGTGTAGGTCTTGGTGTTGCTGTGGCTGTGGCGAAGGCTGGGAGCTGCAGCTCCAATTCAACTCCTAGCCTGGGAACCTCCATGTGTTGTGGGTGTGGCCCTAAAAAGACAAAAATAAATAAATGAATGCATAAATAAATATAAAAATAACATAAAACAAATTGATTTAATTTCTAGCTCATGATAAAATTACTCAAAAAACTTAAAAATAGTAATTTGACCATACATCTGCAGTGGGATATACCTGACAGTGAAAAGTAATTGTAAACAAACAAACAAAAACAATAAACTTTGACCCTCTGTATATCAGCAGAAAGTCATCCCATTTAGCATCTGAATCCAATGTATCCTTTTCTATATCTATCTATCTATCTATCTATCTATCTTTTTTTTTTGTCTTTTTGTCTCTTTAGGGCCACACCCACCCTAAACAGGTTCCCAGGGTCTAATTGGAGCTGTAGCTGCTGGCCTACACCACAGCCACAGCAACACACGATCTAAGCTGCGTCTGCAACCTACATCACGGCTCACGGCAACGCCAGATCCTTAACCCACTGAGTGAGGCCAGGGATCGAACCTGCGTCCTCATGGATGCTAGTCGGGTTTCCTAACCGCTGAGCCACGATGGGAAATCCTCAATATTTATATTTTTAAGTCATCTTAACAAATCCTTAACTGAGGGAGGACTAAAGGTATGGTGAATGGAGTTCTCTTGTGGTGCAGTGAGTTAAGGACCTGGCATTGTCAGTGTGGGGGCTTGAGTTGCTGATGTGGCGCCAGTTTGATCCCTGGCCTGGGAACTGCCACCTGCTGTGGTTGCCGCAAAAAAAAAAAAAAAAAAAAGAAGAGGAGTTCTCATTGTGGCGCAAGGCGATCAGTGTCTCTGGAGCACTTGGTTGCAGGTTCAATCTCCAGCCTGGCACAGGGAGTTAATGATTCGGTGTTGTAGTTTGCAACTGTGGCTTGGATCTGATAGCTGACCTGTGAACTCCATATGTCACAGGGGGGCCCAAATCCACCCCCCCAAAAACAAAACAAACAAACAGAAAAGAAGAATAAAGGCATAGTGAAAAATAACTTTATGAAAACATTTAGGAAAGATTTTAATATAACAATTTTCTATCAAGTAAATTTTGGCACAAAAACATCAAACAATATAGACAATCTCTTAGCAAAAAAAGATAGTTCAGGTTCACGTCACAAAATATTGCATAGGAGTGGCTCAGCAGTAATGAACCCAACTAGTATCCATGAGGGTACAGGTTCGACCCCTGGCCTTGCTCAGTGGGTTAAGGATCCAGGGTTGCCATGAGTTGTGGTGTAGCTCACAGAAGCGGCTGGGATCTGACACTGCTATGGCTGTGGTGTAGGCCGGCAGCTGTAGGTCTGATTTGACTCCTAGCCTGAGAACTTCCATATGCCTCAGGTGCAGCTCTAAAAAGCAAAACAAACAAACAAACAAAAAAACCAAAAAAACCCAAAACCCTAAAAGAAAAATCCCCAAAACAAAAACTCCAACAAAACCCACAAAATACTGCATAATAAGGTATTTCCTGTTAAATGACTGGCACTCCTTTTTTGTGGGTCTTTTTTTGTTTTGTTTTGGGAGATTTTTGTCATTCTTTCTTTGTCTTTAGAAATATATTATAGGCTCACCAATTCTTGAGTTTGAGAAAATTCATCTAGACTATACATCTTCATCTGAAGATTCATAATCTGAGGTTTCACTTACCCAATCAATTTCATTGTCATCATCTCAGTCTGGAGTGCTGTTATCTTTCTCATTATATTCATTCACGTTCTGATTCATCTAATAACTGTGTTATCTTTCTCATTATATTCATTCACATTCTGATTCATCTAATAATTGTGAAATACTCTCTTTTGTCAATTTTCTGCTATTTGCCATTATGGAAAGACATTTTTAAAAAATCTAGATTCTCAAATGGGTTTATTAAAAGTTAAAAGTAGTCTATAGGAGTTCCGTGGTGGCCTAGTGGTTAAGAATCTGGTATTGTCACTATTGTGGCTTGGGTCGCTACTGCTATGGCACAGGTTCGATCTTTGGCCCAGAAACTTCCACATGCTGCAGGTGTGGCAAAAAAAAAAGTCTACAAAACAAAAATAAAAAATTTAAACAATTTACTAGAGCATTGAAAAATATTCAATACCCAAGAGTGAAACTAGGAAAATGGTGTAAAACCTCTAAATAGAAAGTTCTAAAATGTGTTTGAAAGGAAAGAAGACCTAATTAAATGGATAGATTATAAATGAATTGTAGGAGTTCCTGTCATGGCGCAGTGGTTAACGAATCTGACTAGGAACCATGAGGTTGCGGGCTCAATCCCTGGCCTTGCTCAGTGGATTAAGGAGTCGGTGTTGCCGTGAGCTGTGGTGTAGGTTGCAGACGCAGTTCGGATGCTGCGTTGCTGCGGCTCTGGCTACAGCTCTGATTAGACCCCTATCCTGGGAACCTCCATATGCCGTCGGAGTGGCCCTAGAAAAGACAAAAAGACAAAAAAAAAAAAAAAAAAAGGCTTGTAAATATCAATATCATAAAGCTGTTAATTCTTGATGATTTGATCTACAGATTCACCGTCATCCCAATCAAATCCCAGAAGTTTTTTTCCAATGATGGAAAATGACAAGCAAATTATAAAATTTATATGGAAATACAAAGGGCCGAGAATAACATAACCAAGGTGATCTTGAAGAGGAACAAAACAGGACATAATACCAAACTAAGCTATATCTAGCTACACTGATTAGGGTAGTGTGTATAGACATAAAGACAGACAAATAGACCAATGCAACGGAACAGAGAACCTAAAGACAAATTCATATCTGTAGTTGCCAGATTTATGTCAAAGATGACAGTACAGTTCAGGGGGGGCAAAGAATAGTTTTTATTTTGTTTCCTTTGGCTGTGTCCTCGGCACACAGGACAACTCCCTGTTTTTGCTTTGTTGTTTTTGTTTTTGGCTGCAGCGGCTTGATGTGATATCTCAGTTCCCAGACCAGCGATTGAACCTGAGCCACAGTGGTGAAAGCACCAAGTCCTAACCGCTAGACCACCAGGGAACTCCCAGAATAGTCTTTTCAATAGATGGTACTAGATCACTTGATTCTCCATATAGGACAAATGGTATGTTAACCTCTTTTTGTATTACAAAGACGAAGTCTGTATGGATTGCAGATACAAATGTTAAAGGTAAAACAATAAAGCTTTCAGAAGAAAATCTAGGAGAATATCTTTACAGAGCAGGCAACCCTCGAAAGCCAAGTCCTGGACCATCTGAGCAACAAAGTAAATAATGATAGCAATGGATTATAACCCACAGAATAAAATAAATATACATGGGTCTATGCCCACGTAAGTTAATAAACAGGTAAGCAAAGTAGGGGGAGGGATAGATCTTTCTTACAGAAGAATTCCAGTTAATAAATGTAGAAGAATGACGGAGATAGACAATCAGCATGAGGCAAACACCACAGTAATATTTATTGCAAGCAAGAAACATTGATGGATGCTAAAATTAGTGGGCAGAAACTTAAGGAGAAACAGGATACTATCATAGTCTCAAAGTAGCTCCTTTCAAATATCTATCAATTACAAAGGGAAAAATAACTTTTTTAAAATGTTTTTTTAACTAATTTGATTTTTTTTTTTTTGTCTTTTGTCCTTTTAGGGCCGCACCTGTGGCATATGGAGGTTCCCAGGCTAGGGGTCCAATCGGAGCTGTAGCCGCTGGCCTACACCAGTGACACAGCAACATGGGATCCGAGCTGCATCTGCAACCTACACCACAGCTCACGGCAACGCTGGATCCTTAACCCACTGAGCAAGGCTAGGGATCGAACCCGCATCCTCATGGTTCCTAGTCGGATTCGTTAACCACTGTGCCATGACGGGAACTCTGAAAAATAACTTTATAGTGGAGAAACCTAGCACACATCACCAAGTGATCAAGGTTATCACGGCTAATAATAGGGCACGTTGCCATGCACCCCGACATGATGCACTGAGAAGGACACACCATCACTTCTGCGGTACTAGCGCAATAAAAAACAAATGATAACCTCAACCTAATCATGAGAAAACATCACACGAGCTCAAATTGGGAACATTCTACAAAACTAGCACTCTTCAAAGTGTCAAGCTCATTGTATTAGTTTCCTACTGCTGCTGTAACAAGTTACCTTAGTGGCTGAAAACAAAACAAATTCATTCTCTTAAGAAATCTGGAGGTCAGAAGTCTAATGTCGAGGTGTCAGCAGGGCAGTGTTCCTCCTGGAGGCTCTAAGGGAAGAATCGGCTTCCTTGTCTTCTCAGCTTGCAGAGACTGCCCGCATTCCTTGGTTTGTAACCCCTTTCTTTGCATTGCTCCATCACTTTGCTTCTGTTATCACATTTCCTCCTACTGACTCTGACTGCCTGCCTCTGCCTCCTCCTTATAAGGACCCTTGCGATTACAGTGGATCCCCCTGGATAATGCAGGGTGCCCACCTCATTGCAAGACCCTGAGCTTAATCACACCTGCAAAGTCCTTTTTGACATATATATATAGGATAACACTCGCTGGTTCCAGAGATTAGAACACAGACATCTTTGGGGGCTATGGTTCAACCTATCACCATCATGAAAGAAGAAGACTGAGGAATTGTCAAGGATTGGATATAAGACTAAGGAGAGACATGATAATTTGACCTAATTAGGTCTTGGACCAAAAAAAGGACATTAATGGGACAACTGGCAACATTCAACTAAGCCTATAAAATTAGGTTAGGGAGTTCCCGTCGTGGCACAACGGAAGTGAATCTGACTAGGAACCATGAGGTTGTGGGTTCGATCCCTGGCCTCAACCAGTGGGTTAAGGATCCGGCGTTGCTGTGAGCTGTGCAGACTTGGCTCGGATCTGGCCTTGCTGTGGCTGCGCCGTAGGCGGGCAGCTATGACTCTGATTTGACCCCTAGCCTGGGAACCTCCATATGCTGCCGGTGCGGCCCTAAAAAGACAAAAAAAAAAAAAAGGTTAATTTCTATCAGTGTTAATTTCCTGGTTTCTATTGCTGTACCATGGGGTATTTATTAAGTTAACATTGGGGGAAGGTATGTAAGGGGAAAATAGAATTCTCTATAATACTTTTTGTAAGTTTTTCATGTCTCAAATTATTTCAAAATCATTAAAAGACAGGCACAAACAACAATAATAACAGCCCACAATAAGACATCACTACACATCCACCAGAATGGCTAAAATGAAAAAAAAAAAAGACATTAACTATTAGTGAGGATGAAGAGAATCTTGAATTGTCATGGCTGGTGGGAGTATAAATTGGTACACACATTTGGTAAACTCTGGTGGAATCTTCTAGAGCTAAATATATACCCTACTCTAGGGCCCAAGGATTCCATTTCTAAGCATATACCCAACAGGAGTGTACATACATTTACCAAAAGATATATACATGCCTGTCGATGCTGCCATAGTCCCTGAGGTCCTGAGAAAGGTTATAACTTGGGGTGGGCAGGAGGAGGCCGTGGTTTGCCCCTGACCCAGGGAGTAAACACAAGAAGGGTTTTCAAATGCAAGGAAAACTGGGGAAAGGTCAAAAGGATAAAATACAATAGCACCAGAGTGCTGCTGTCAAAGAGCTGGAATTACAGTGCTTGAAATTACCAAAGAAAAATATTGAAATATCGGGCGTTCAGCACCTCTTTATAAGGATACCGGTAGCAGCATGTCATATTAAGCCTGATACATGGCAGATGATTTTGCAAATTATTTTGCAGGAATCTAAATGGATTCACTTATAGTTCATCTGAACTTCGAATTGACCCCTGCTTTTTTTTGATTGCTGGTTTTTCTCCCCTCGTTTTCACCATCTTATTTCCACCCACGTCTGGTTCTACCCACTTACCAAATATGATTGACTCATGCGTGTGAATTAAACCATTGTTCACGTTTTTACTCTCCTGTCTCTCAGTGTTCCTCTTAATTTCAACATTTCAACCTGAACATTTCAAATAGGTTTGATATTTCCATGCCACTTTTCACACTTTAAAATATCACATCCACCTTCATGACCAACAGTGGGTTTATTCTGAGAATTCCCCTCTATTAGGACAGTAGAGCATATTCTGGATTTCATAACCTTGAAAGCTGAGGCAGACTGGAAACAGTCCACAGCAGAGAAGCCCAAAAGGCTGGGAAAATAATACTAAGAATTTTTTCTTTTGTCTTTTGAGGGCTGCACCTGTGGCATATGGAGGTTCCCAGGCTGGGGGGTCGAGTTGGAGCTGTAACTGCCAGCCTACACCACAGCCACAGCGACACCAGATTCGAGCCCTGTCTGCGACCTATATCATAGCTCATGGCAACGCCAGACCCTTAACCCACTGAGCAAAGCCAGGGATCGGACCTTCGTCCTCATGGATGCTAGTCAGATTCATTTTCTCTGAGCCACGAACTCCAGAAAGTGCTAAAGAACTTGGCCACATGGTTGATTATTCTTCAAGTATGTGAAAAGAAATAGTGACTGGTTGTTTTCTAGTCTTACCAAAGAGCAATGGGAGGAGAAATTGCAGAACCTTTTTTTTTTTTTTTTTTTTTTTTTTTTTTAGCAGAGGAAAATTTGGCGGTATGGGTTTTTAGATAAGGAAACTGAAGTCTTGGGGATTCGTAGTAAAGGATAGAGGGGTGTAGGGGAAAGTGGTTCCAGGAAATGTTTACAAAGTAAAAGTGTCCTTTCCTGCTCATTATAAATGTCAACAAGGAAGTCACTTAACTTCCCCTTTTTTTAAAAAAATTTTTTTGCCTTTTTGGTTGCATGTGCATCATGCAGAAGTCCCAAGGCCAGGGATACATCCCGCGCCACAGCACTGACAAAGACAGGTCCTTAACTAGCTGCATCACCAGGGAAACTCCTTAACTGTTTTTTATTTTTATTTAAAAAATTAAAACAAATTTTTGGCCATGTCCATGGCATGTGGAAGTTCCCAGGCCTGGGATTGAAGCTGTACCACAGCAGCCACCAAGCTGCTGCAGCAACAATGCTGGCTCCCTAACCTGCTATGCTACAGAGGAACACCCTTAACTTCTTTTTTTTAAATTTTATTTATTTATTTATTTATGTATTTATTTATTTTGTCTTTTCTGGGGCCGCTCCCACAGCATATGGAGTTTCCCAGTCTAGGGGTCTAATCCGAGCTATAGCTGCCAGCCTACACCAGAGCCACAGCAACTCGGGATCCGAGCCGCGTCCTCGACCTACACCACAGCTCACGGCCATGCCAGATCCTTAACCCACTGAGCAAGGCCAGGGACTGAACCTGCAACCTCATGGTTCCTAGTCGGATTCATTAACCACTGAGCCATGACGGCAACTCCAACTTCTTTTTTTTTTTTTTAATAAAGTGTAGTTGACTTACAATAGTACATTTGTTTCAGATATACAACATAGAATTGGGTTTTTTTATTTATTTATTTTTTCTTTTTGCCATTTCTTGGGCCTCTCCCACGGCATATGGAGGTTCCCAGGCTAGGGGTCGAATCAGAGCTGTAGCCACTGGCCTACGCCAGAGCCACAGCAACGCAGGATCCGAGCCGCGTCTACAACCTACACCACAGTTCACAGCAACGCCGGATCGTTAACCCACTGAGCAAGGGCAGGGACCGAACCCGCAACCTCATGGTTCCTAGTCGGATTCATTAACCACTGCGCCACGACTGGAACTCCGAATTGGGTATTTTTATAGACGATGAACTATACCAACAAAGTTCTTTCAATATTTTTGACTGTATTTCCTGTTGCTGTACGTTATATCTTTGAAACATCTACTTTATTTTATTTATTTTATTTTATTTTTTTCCCGCAGTATAGCATGGGGATCAAGTTACTCTTACATGTATACATTTTTTCCCCACGCTTTGTTCTATTGCAATATGAGTATCTAGACATAGTTCTCAATGCGACTCCGCAGGATCTCCTTGTAAATCTAAGTTATATCTGATAACCCCAAGCTCCCAATCCCTCCCACTCCCTCCCTCTCCTGTCGGGCAGCCACAAGTCTATTCTCCAAGTCCATGATTTTCTTTTCTGTGGAGAGAAACATCTATTTTATACATAGTAGTTTGTATCTCTTAAGGCTCCTCATCCATTTTTCCCTCTCCTCACCCTTCCCTCTCTGGCAACCACCAGTTTGTTCTCTGTATCTATATCTATTTATGTTTTGTTATATTTGTTCATTTGTTTCATTCTTTATATTCCACATATAAGTGAAAACATACAATATTTGTCTTTCTCTGACTTATTTCACTAAGCATATTAGCCTCTATGTTCATTCATGTTGTTGCAAGTAGCAGAATTTCATTATTTTTATGCTAATATTCCATTGTGTGTATACATAATATACATGCAGGTATCTATATCTATATATCTATATACTGCATCTTTTTTATCCATTCATCCATCTGTAGACACTTAGGTTGCTTCCATATCTTGGCTGTTGTAAATAATGCTGCAAGGAACGTTAGGATACATATATAAGGAATTCATATAACACAATAGCAAAAAGACAATCAAATTAAAAAATTGGCAGAGGGCTTGAATAGGCATTTTTCCAAAGAAGGCATGCCAATGGCACTGATGCATGAAAAGATGCTCAACATCACTAACCATCTGAGAAATGCAAATCAAAAGTGAGATATCACCTCACACCTGTTAGAATGGCTATCCCCCAAAAGACCAGAGATAACAAGTGTTGATGAAGATGCAGAGAAAAGAAAACCCTCACGCACTGTTGTTGGTGGGAATGCAAATTGGTGCAGTCACTATGGAAAACAGCATGGAGGTTTCTCCAAAAACTAAAAATGGGAGTTCTCTTGTGTTGCAACAGGTTAAGGATCCAGCATTGTCACGGCAGAGGCTTGGGCCACTGCTGGGGCTTGGGTTCCAGCCCTGGCCTGGGAACTTCCGCATGCCACAGACGTGGCCAAAAAAAACAAGAAGAAAAAATGGACCATCCATATAATCCAGCAACTTCACTTCTGGAAATCATTTAACTTCTGTGGCATTGTTTCTTTTTCTCTAAGAATATTTGATAAGCTTAAGATTGTTGTTTTTAATTATATCAGAGAGATTAAGCAGGATCTGTCTTGAGGGAAATTTCCCTGCAAGATGTATGGCCAATTATATTTTTCAGTGTTATAAAATACTGTTCAAGGTTATAACAGCTGCAGAGTGATTTTTGCCTTTTCCTTATTTTGTTTCTTGACTAAAGTGTTTTGGTGCCTTTTTTTCTTTTTCTTTTTAAAAATAGAATGTGTGTTATAGACTAATACCCCTTGTGAATATAGATGCAAACATCCTCAAAAATATTAACAAACCGAATCCAGCAGCATAGCAAAAGGATTATACACCATGACCAAGTGGGAATTATCCTAAGAATTCAAGGATGGTTCAACATAAGAAAAAATCAATCAATGTAAAACACTGCATTAATAGAAAGAAGGAAAAAAACCCATATGATCATCTATCTCCATTGGATCAAAGGACATTACTAAGAAAGTGAAAAGACAACTTACAGAACAGGAGATACTACTTGCAGATCATATATCTAGTAAGGGTCTAGGTTCCAAGATATATAAAGAGCTCTTACAATTCAACACAAAAGACAGACGACCCAATTTAAACATGAGCAAAGGATTTGAATAGACATTTATCCAAAGAAGATATACAAATGGTGAAGAGGCACATGAAAACATCATTAGTCATCAGGGAAACGCAAATCAAAACCACAATGAGATACCACTTGATACTCACTGGGATGGCTGTTAAAAAAATAGAAAATAGGAGTCCCTGTCATGGCACAGCAGAGATGAATCCAACTGGGAACCATGAGGTTATGGGTTCCATCCCTGGCCTTGCTCAGTGGGTTAAGGATCCAGCATTGCCGTGAGCTGTGGTGTAGGTGGCAGATGCGACTCAGATCTGGAGTTGCTCTGGCTGTGGTGTAGGCTGGCGGCTACAGCTCCGATTTGACCCCTAGCCTGGGAGCTTCCACATGCCATGGGTGTGGCCCTAGAAAATACAGAAAGACAAAAAAAAAATAATAATAATGAATTGTTAACAAGGATGTGGAGAAATCGGATGTCTTATACATTGTTAGTGGAAATGAAAAATGATTTGACCACTGAACTGAAATAGTTTGGTGGTTTCTCAAAAAATTAAACAAAATTACTATGTGACCTAGCAATTTCACTCCTAGGTATATGTACAAAAGAATTGAAAATAGGTGCTCAAACAAATACATGTAAACTCACGTCTATAAGCAATACTATTCACAATGGCCAAAAGGTGGAAACAATCCACATGACCACCCATGGAGGAATGAATAAACAAATTGTGGTATATATACACAATGGAATATTATTCAGCCTTAAAAAGGAATGAAATCCCTTCATCCAGAATGGAGATTGGATACATGCTACAGGATGGATGAACCTTGAAGACATCACGCTGAGTGAAATAAGCCAGACAAAAAAGGTCACATATCGTATGATTCCACTTACATGAAATATCCAGAATAAATCTTTTTTTTTTTTTTCTCTTTTTAGGGCCACATCTGTGGCATACGGAAGTTCTCAGGCTAGGGGTCAAATCAGAGCTGCAGCTGCCAGCCTACACCACAGCCACAGCAACGGGAGATCAGAGCCTCATCTGCAACCTACACAGCTCACAGCAACGCCGGATCCTTAACCCATTGAGTGAGGCCAGGGATTGAACCTGCATCCTCATGAATATTAGTCAGGTTTGTAACCTGCTGAGCCACAACAGAAACTCCCCAGAATAAATCTATGGAGACTGAAGGCAGGTTGGTGGTTGTCAGGGACAGAGGGAGGGGGAAGGCACGGAGTTTCCTTTTGGGGTGATGAAAATAATTTGGAACATGATGGTGGTTGTTGCACAACATTGTGATCATAGTAAATTCCACTGAAGAGTTCACTTTAAAATGGTTACTCTTTTTTTTTTTTTTTTTTTTTTTTGTCTTTTTGCCTTTTTCTAGGGCCGCTCCCAGGGCATATGGAGGTTCCCAGGCTAGGGGTCTAATCAGAGCTGTAGCCACTGGCCTATGCCACAGCCACAGCAACGGGGGATCCGAGCCTCATCTGCAACCTACACAGCTCACAGCAACGCCGGATCCTTAACCCACTGAGCAAGGCCAGCAATCGAACCCGCAACCTCATGGTTCCTAGTCGGATGTGTTAGCCACTGAGCCATGATGGGAACTCCTAAAATGGTTACTCTTATGTTATATGAATTTCACCTCAATTTTAAAAAAATTGAAAAAGAAACGGAATGCTTGATTTTGACGTGTTGCCTATTCACCTATGTCCTGGAAATAAAAGTTTCTGTCCAGTACTTAACTACTGGCTTATTTTATAGCAGACATTTAAGGAATGTGGTCATAAGTGGACTCATGGATTACTTGAAGTAGGAAAATTATTTGGAGACTGACAGAGAGGATTAGTTTTCAAGCAACTTTCTCATTGCAACATTCAATCTATAAGCATATAACTAGAAACTATTTTTTTTTCTTTTTATGACTGCACCTGTGGCATATGGAAGTTCCCAGACTAGGGGTTGAATGGGAGCTTCAGCTGAAGCCTATGTGCCACAGCAACAGCAACACTGGATCTGAGCCACATTTGTGACCTATACCACAGCTTGTAGCAACGCTGGATCCTTAACCCATGGGGTGAGGCCAGGGATTGAATCCAAATCCTCATAGAGATGTTGGGTCCTTAACCCATTGAGCCACAATGGGAAGTCCTAGAAACATTTTATGAATATATAGAATCTTTTTGTTGCCACACCCTCAGCACATGGAAGTTCCCAAGCCAGGGTTTAAACCTGTGCCACAGCAGTGACCCAAGCCACTGCTGTGCCAGCTTTGGATTCTTTTTTTTTTTTTTTGTCATTTTGCTATTTCTTGGGCCGCTCCCGCGGCATATGGAGGTTCCCAGGCTAGGGGTCTAATCGGAGCTGTAGCTGCCAGCCTACGCCAGAGCCACAGCAACGCGGGATACGAGCCTCGTCTGCAACCTACACCACAGCTCACGGCAACGCAGGATCGTTAACCCACTGAGCAAGGGCAGGGACCGAACCCGCAACCTCATGGTTCCTAGTCGGATTCGTTAACCACTGCGCCACGACGGGAACTCCCAGCTTTGGATTCTTAACCCACTATGCCATGAGGGAACTCCTAAGTATTTAGCATCTTAATAAATTGCTCTGCAATTTCTGAAGTTAATATTGTAGATCCTACCATAGGATGTTTTTTTTTTTTTTGTCTTTTTGCCATTTCTTGGGCCACTCCTGTGGCATATGGAGGTTCCCAGGCTAGGGGTCTCATCGGAGCTGTAGCCGCCGGCCTACGCCAGAGCCACAGCAACGCAGGATACGAACCTCGTCTGCAACCTACACCACAGCTCACGGCAACGCCGGATCCTTAACCCACTGAGCAAGGGCAGGGACCAAACCCACAACCTCATGGTTGCTAGTCCAATTCGTTAACCACTGCGCCACAACGGGAACTCCCAGCTTTGGATTCTTTTTTTTTTTTTTTGTCTTTTTGTCTTTGTTGTTGTTGTTGCTGTTGTTGCTATTTCTTGGGCCGCTCCCGCGGCATATGGAGGTTCTCAGGCCAGGGGTTGAATCGGAGCTGTAGCCACCGGCCTACGCCAGAGTCACAGCAACGCGGGATCCGAGCCTCGTCTGCAACCTACACCACAGCTCACGGCAACGCCGGATCCTTAACTCACTGAGCAAGGGCAGGGACCGAACCCGCAACCTCATGGTTCCTAGTCGGATTCGTTAACCACTGCGCCACGACGGGAACTCCCCAGCTTTGGATTCTTAACCCACTACGCCATGAGGGAACTCCTAAGTATTTAGCATCTTAATAAATTGCTCTGCAACTTCTGAAGTTAATATTGTAGATCCTACCATAGGATGGTCTTTTTTTTTTTTTTTTTTTTTTTTTTTTTTTTTTTGCTGCACCCATGGCATGCAGAAGTTCCCAGGCCAGGGATCAAACCCAATCCACAGCTGTGACAACACTGGCTCCTTAACCCACTGAGCCACCAGGGAACTCCTAAAGTTTTTTGAGTATTAAAAAAAGATTTACACAAGAGAATGTAGAATTTTAATAGCCCCGAACTGGAAATTACCCTAATGCCCTTTAATAGTGGAATAAGTAATCACAATGAAATAATATATTGTGGTGAGATTGAATGTACAGTCTCATTGCAATATATTATGAATGTAGCTCACAAGCAATGTGGTGTGATAAAAAGCCAGGCATACGAGTCTTGGAGTTTCTTGCTGGCTCAGCAGGTTAAGGATCTGGCATTGTCACTGCTGTGGCTGGGGTTGCTGCAGTGGTGTGGGTTCGATCCCTGGCCCAAAAAAATTCTGCATGCTGTGGGAATGGCCAAAAAAATTTAAAATATTAAAAGGAGTACATACTGGATGAGTCCATTAGAGGTCAAAAATAAGGAAAATTACTCCATGGTATTAGAAGTTAGGATAACAGTCACCTTTGCAGGGACTAGTTACTGAAATAGGTGATACGGGGCCTTCTGGGGTGGTCTTTTTTTTTTTCTTTGTCTTTTGTCATTTTAGGGCCACACCCGTGGCATATGGAGGTTCCCAGGCTAGGGGTTTAATCTGAGCTGTAGCTGCCGGCCTACGCCACAGCCACAGCAATGCAGGATCTTTAACCCACTGAGGGAGGCCAGGGATCGAACCTGCATCCTCATGGATCCTAGTTGGGTTCATTAACCGCTGAGCCACGACGGGCGCTCCAGGTCTCTCTTCTTTTAAAAAAAATATACTTCATTTTTTTGGGAGCAGTTTTAGGTTCACAGCAGTATTGAGCAGAAAGTACAAAGATTTCTTATATACCCCCTCCTCCCACACATGCACAAGCCTCCCCTCTTATCAATATCCCCCACCAAAGTGAACTTACCACTGATGCATCATATTCATTGACTCTGTAGTTTACATTAAATTTCACTCTTGGCAGTGTACAGTCTATAGGTTTGGACAAATGGAAAATGACACGTATCTACCATTAGAGTATCATACAGACTAGTTTCACTGCCTTAAAAATTCTCTGTGCTTCACCTATCCATCCCTTCCTTCCCACTAACCCTTGGCAACCACTGATCTTTTTACTCTCTCCATGCTTTCATCTTTTCCAAAATGACAAATAGTTGGAATCACACAGTTTGTAGCCGATAGGCGTTCTGTTTTGATCTGGATGCTGGTTCTACATGCCTATGTTCAGATTGTGGAAACTCATCAAGCGTATGTGATTTGTGCTTTTTTTGTATGTTATGTTATACTTCCATTAAAATATTCCCAAACAAGCAAGCAAGCAAACAAACAAAATTCCTCAAACTCATATACTATTTCAGCTAACTGCCCTGTCTCTTTCCTCCTCCTTATCACAGCCAACTTTTTGAGTTTTATATATTCACTGCCTCTATTTCCTCACATTCCACTCATTCCTCAACCCACTCCAATCTGGCCTTCTGTCCCCATAACTCTCCCAAAACAGCTCTCACAAAGATCACCAATGGCTTTCCATGTTGTTAAATCCAATGGAAAATTTTCTATCCTCAATTTGCCTCACTTCTCAGCAATATTATTATTATTTTTGTTTGTTTTTGTCTTTTTAGGGCTGCACCGGCAGCATATGGAGATTCCCAGGCTAGGGATCAAATCAGAGCTATAGCTGCTGGTCTACACCACACCTACGGCAATGTGGAATCCGAGCCGCGTCTGCGACCTACACCCCAGCTCACGGCAATGCCAGATCCTTAACCCACTGAGTGAGGCCAGGGATCGAACCTGCAACCTTATGGTTCCTAGTCAGATTCGTTTCTGCTGAGCCACCACGGGAACTCCATTTCTCAGCAATATTAAACACTCCTGACCCTTTCCTTTTTTTTTTTTTTTTTGCAAAGCCTTCTCTTTCCACAGATTTTGTGACCCAGTGCTCTCATAGGATTCCTCCTACACCTCCGTCTCTTCATTCTCCTCCATCCAGCCATTACACATTGAAGATTCAGCTCTAGATTTTCTCTTCTCTTTCTACACTGTCCCCTTAAGTGATCTCATTCATGACCAAGGCTTTCAATACAATTTACGTCTTAACTCCCAGGTTACAACAATATCCCAGACTTCCCTAAGTTCATACTCATATATTCAATTACCTAATTTGCATCTCCATTTGAATATTTCACAAACATCTCAAACCCTAACTTGTCTAAGACTAAAAATCTTTTCTTTTCTTTTCTTTTTGTTCTTTTTTAGGGCTGTACCCAGAGCATATGGAAGTTCCCAGACTAGGGGTCGAATCAGAGCTGTAGCTGCCGGCCTACACCACAGACACATAATGTGGGATCTGAGCCACATCTGCCACCTACACCACACCTCATAGCACCACCCCATCCTTAACCCACTGAGCGAGGCCAGGGATCGAACCCACATCCTCATAGATACCAGTTGCGTTCGTTAGTGCTGAGCCACAACGGGAACTCCTAAGGCTGAACTCTTGATTTCTCCTGCCCCAAGCCTTTTCCTTATCCATCTTAATAAATAACCACACCAGCATCCATCCATTTGCTCAAGCCAGGGAATTTTTCTGTATGCCCTGGTTGCTCTGACCCCAAATCTGGGAGTCCTGTACCTCTCTTCTCAAAGGTCAATTCTAGCCAGGACAGAATGCGGGAAGATAGGTGAAGGTGAAAGAATTTACAGCAACCTGTTCTGAAGCTTTCTCTGAGGTCTGGCCAGGTCAATAACCAGCGGATGTGGTGGTACGCCCTCCACTCACCCCCCTCCCCACCCCGGCCTCCAGAGCTGCATTGTTGGTTGCCGATGGCTCACAGTTGCATCTCTCTCTCAGCACTGCTCTCAGCCAAAGGCAGCCTTGTCCAAGGTTATGTTCTTTCAGGCAGGGTCGGGGTGTGGAAAGCAGCGTGCATCCACTGAGAGTACAAAGGCTCACACCCCTTGCCTCAATTTTGGACAACTCTGAAAGGCTATCCCAGCGCCAGAGCTCCCCGTGGGCACTGTGTGTGGCTTTCCCGTCCAACCTCCCCCTGCCTCCAGCTCCTGCTTTCCTCACTCCTTCACTGGCATAGGTCCCCAGTGAACTTTCCTAACGACCTTCCTGTATGCAAATCTCTGCATCAGCGTCTGTTTCCAGGAAACCTGATTTAAGATAACAAACTCAAAATGTGCCTACCTGGAAGAGCAAAGGAGGAGGAGACAACATTCCAGTTTCATACAAAGAGACAAGTGTTAGAGTTCCCTCTGTGGCACAATGGGATCAGCAGTGTCTCTGCAATGCTAGGATGCAAGTTTGATCCCCGACTGGACACAGTGGGTTACGGATCCCGTGTTGCCACAGCTGTGGTGTAGGTCACGATGGCAACTTGGATTTGATCCCTGGCCTGGGGACTCCATATGCCATGGGGTGGCCAAAAATAATTAAAAAAAAAAACCCAATAACAAAAAAGAGACAAGTATTAATATTAGGGTGGGGTAGAAGGGGATGGAGCAACTCTACCCACAAGGAGGCCAAGATGGCTACAGTTCAGGCAACACATTGGGAAGGCTGTCCTTCTTTTTTTTTTTTTTTTTTTTTTTTGTCTTTTTGCAATTTCTTTGGGCCGCTCCCGCGGCATATGGAGGTTCCCAGGCTAGGGGTCGAATTGGAGCTGTAGCCACTAGCCTACGCCAGAGCCACAGCAACGCGGGATCCGAGCCGTGTCTGCAACCTACACCACAGCTCACGGCAACGCCAGATCGTTAACCCACTGAGCAAGGGCAGGGACCGAACCCGCAACCTCATGGTTCCTAGTCGGATTCGTTAACCACTGCGCCACGATGGGAACTCCAGGCTGTCCTTCTAAAGGCACAGCTAAAAATGAGTTCACCTCTGCTCAGCAGCAGATTTCAGCTGGGTCCCTTCTTGTGCAACTAGTCTAGGTCCCCCCGACCCCGACTCCTGCTCACCAAACCCAGAAAATGGAACTTTACTCATGGCCACAGAATGCAAAGGTTGATGCAGTTTCCCCTCACCCTCCGTGCACATGCTCAGATATAGACACATATATGTGCAAACACAGATACACAGACAGACACATACCCAAGCAGAGGATTTCTCCCTGCAGACCAGGGCCCCAAAAACTTATTTAAAAAACTCCCTGAGGAGTTCCTGTTGTTGCTCAGTGGGTTGAGAACCCAACTAGTATCCAAGAGGATGTGGGTTTGATCCCTGGCCTTGTTCAGTGGGTTAAGGATCTGGCATTGCCGTGGACTGTAGTGTAGGGCCGAGGGTGAGGTTCTGAAACAGAAAAAAAAAAAGACTCCCTGAGGATATTTATTCATTTTTTAGGGGTGTACCTGCAGCATATGGAAGTCCCCAGGCCAGACGTCAAATTGGAGCTGCAGCTGAACTGAACTGTAGCCATCTTGGCCTCCTTGTGGGTAGAGTTGCTCCATCCCCTTCACACCACAGCCACAGCAATGCCAGATCCTTAATCCACTGAGTGAGGCCAGGGATCAAACCCACATCCTCATAGAGACAATGTCAGGTTCTTAACAGGAACTCTGAGGACATTTTTTTTTTTTGTCTTTTGGTTGTTGTTGCTATTTCTTGGGCCGCTCCCACGGCATATGGAGGTTCCCAGGCTAGGGGTCTAATCGGAGCTGTAGCCACCGGCCTACGCCAGAGCCACAGCAACGTGGGATCCGAGCCGCATCTGCAACCTACACCACAGCTCACGGCAACGCCGGATCGTCAACCCACTGAGCAAGGGCAGGGACCGAACCCGCAACCTCATGGTTCCTAGTCAGATTTGTTAACCACTGCGCCACGAGCCACGACGGGAACTCCCCACATTTATTTTTTTGAAAAAAAAAATCAGCTAAGGTTAAGACAATATTGAATAAAGAACTTACATCTATGCTTTATGCAGAGTTTTATAGTTTTAGCTCTTATATTTAGGTCTCAGATTCATTTTGGCTTTTGTATAAGGTATGAGGTAGGGATCCAAATTCATTCTTTGGCATGTGAATAACCACTTGATCTAGCCCTGTTCATTGAAAAGACTATTTCTGAGCCATTGAAATGTATTAGCACCCTTGTTGAGAATCAAATGACCATAAACGGCAGGGTTGGGCATTCAGTTCTTTCTTTGAAAATCATTTATTATACATATGTTAAGGTGCAAGTAATATATATTCATTGCAGAAAAATCCATGTGAGCAAAAATGAAGATCATATATCGCCCCACCTTCCAGTCTCAAGGTCATACATTCTGTTATGGTTAACATTTTAAAATATCCTTCCAGGCTGTTTCCAGAAGTATAGTATATTACAAACATGATATTATACTATAACATTGATTTGTGTCTGGCGTTTTAAAAAGCTTCACAGTGTCAAAGACATATTTCCATGTCAATGAATCCAGATCAATATTACATCATTGGGTTTATTGACCTCATGACAATATCTGCTATGGATATGCCTGTATTTTTTCACCTCTTTCCCTAGGGTTAGACCTTAGGTAGTTCCCAATGTTTTCCCATTGTAACATAGCTGTCCCAAACACCCTTATGTATACGTCTTTACATGCCTGTCTAGTTATTTCATAGGTAGCAAACTGACAACGCTCTGGCTGATTTCTGCTGGTAGTTGTGTTTTGTTTGGCCAGCACACCTTTTTTAGTAAAGAAGTTGTTTTCAATGGTTTGTTGGCATATAGTCCTAGAAATAGGATTGCTGGGTCTCGTGGCATTCAGTTCCGATTTAGCAAGGTTTGGCTATGCTTTTTTTTTTAAATCTTTTTGGGGCCCCACTCACGACATATGGAAGTTCCCAGGCTAGGGGTTGAATCAGAGCTATAGCTTCCGGCCTGCACCACAGCCACAGCAACGTGGGATCTGAGCCTCCTCTGTGACCTACATCACAGCTCAGGGCAATGCTGGATCCTTAACATACTGAGCAAAGCCAGGGATCGAACCTGCATCCTCATGGATGCTAGTCAGATTTGTTTCTGCTGAGCCACAATGGGAACTCCGGTTCTACTATGCTTGCCCCCAGATGATCATTGGACTTTTTCCTTGAGCTAGTGCCTTTGGGGCAGGGGGTGGAAGACAGGAGGATGGTGGGAGGCAAGCCTTAGACTTTTTCTCTGAATTTACTGATGACTCGACCAAAAAAGGTCTCTTTGGGGAGGTAACCCACCAAACTAGGAGGACTACTGGTTTAAGCATCAGAAGACCTGGATCTAGTTGTCACTCAATGATAATATAGCTCTGTGACTTTGAAGTAGCTATTTAACCTCTCGAAATCTCATTTCCTTACGAGGTTGTTAGGAGTTTCAAATGAGATGTGTGAAATACGTCTTAAAAAGCACAGGGTCCTATACAATTACAAGGCAGTCCTATTTTTGTAAATTGCCAGAAGTGTGTTTACATGGGGTCAAACGGATCCAAGCTTAGCTTGTAAAGCATTGTCTGCTCTCAGAAGCCTGCTTTTAGAGGAGCTCCTTTCCAAGGATAGACATGATTCTAGGTTGCCAGGATCTGATCTGGTGCACTTCAGTTCCACAGTCATTTACGGATGGTTTCACATGCCAGACACTGTGGGTACAAAAATGATTATGATTAGTTCCTGTCTTTGCAGAGCTTTACAGTCCACCAGAAAGGGACAAATATGTATTGAGATCATCAGAAAACAGAGGGATAGAGAATGTAATAGACTAGGAGAGGGCCAAGGCTGCACTGCAAGGTGGAACACCCAAGGCCTGAAAGGGGGCCTTTCGAGGCAGGGTTCCATGAATAGCATTGAGGAGAAAGGACCAGGGGGGTGTGTGTGTGCGTGTGCACACGCGCGCATGCGTGCGTGTGCACATGATGAGCGCACACGGGTGCATGTTAGTCTATGCCAGTCGAGCCAATCTGGGGCTAGACTTTATCTTAGATTCTGTGCTCATTTCTATGCATTTACATTTTCTTTTTTTAGTTTTGTGTTTCCCTGCATTTCCTCGTCAAGCTCTTTTTGAAAAATGCTAATCTGGTCTTAGCTGTACTAACAGGAAAAGAGATTTGTCTACACCCATGCCAAGAGACTTGGAGAACCCAGAGTGTTCTGGAAGCCAACCTTGCTGGGGAAATAAAGAGCCCATTTGGAAACTAGGGATGAGAGCGGAGGCACTTCTTCCTCCCTTGATGTCTGCTTCATCTTGCGTCCTTCCTGGATTCTTTCCAGATCCATCACCCTCCAACCATTTGTCTGCTGCCACTGCGGCAGCAACAACCACAGATTAAAAACAAGAAAAGCCAGCTAAACATCTTCTTGCCCTTTTCTCTAGCCCATCTCCTTCCCCCAGTTTGGGTCATCTGAACTTTTCCACTACAAATAAAACACCAAATGCAATGATTATTGAAGCCAGAGGAAATAAAGGATGTTGTTCTACTCTTAATGCTTATTAAATTTGGACTTAATCTTCTTCATCGCAATTAAGCCTCTAAACCAGCCAATATACTTAAACGAGGTGAAATGAAAAGACTTACTGTAAGAGATGACAGGAGGCTCTTCGGGAAATTAAAGTCTCCAGAGATTTCCAAAGTGAGAGTTACTGAGCCAGGGACGGGAGAGAAAGAAAAGGATTTTTAAAGCTTAATAAACAGGATGCCAATTAGGCCTCGGGATTAAAACGCTAGGTGATGTCAGTGTTATCGATGGGAGGATGGGTTAACTGGAGCCGGGCAATTAATAAGCACCATGTTGTTTCTAGATTCTTCTTTGATGCACTAAAAAAATAAACCCCCAAAAAACCTGCTGGGGAGTACCTTCCCTCTCTGCTTATCCCTCTGTGACATTGGAAGAAACACACAGCGATGAGGAAATGCCTATCTGCTTGTGGAACGATTCAAAGAAAGGTTTTCCCCTATTTCCCAAGTCCCTAATCCTGTTCTGACACCCTTACGGCTATAATTTGGGTGAGCAGCTCCCTGGCTGGTGACTGGGGATTGAGACTATGCCATCTCAGGAGGGAAGATGCCACAGCCATGCAGGATCCAAGCCACATCTGCAATTGACACTACAGCTTGCGGCCACACCAGAGGCTTAATCCATTGAGCGAGGCCAGGGAGTGTACCTGCGTCTTCGTGGACACTAGTCAGGTTCTTAACCTACCGAGCCACAGCGGGATCTCCTGTTTTAGTCCCTTCTAGGCTTGGACTGGGAAAACGACCTCTGCAGGGTTCCGTAAGCACCTGATTTTTCTGTCACTTTTTTGGGACAAAGAGCCCTTTCCCAGAAGCTCTGCCTTATTACCTCCCCCCACCCCCACCCCCGCCCCCGCCCCTGCTCCCTCCCAGGGCCGACCGGAAGCAGCCCCAAGGCGTGGGAAGGACACCTCCCAACTTGGGAGGTTTTCCAGGGCCCCAGCTTCCCCCAGCCAGAAGTTTGATTTACTGGCACCATCTGCGGGAAGACAAATGGCCCCTTCTGGCTGTGCTGGTCAGATGCAGGGAGGGAAGAAAGGGAGAAAAAAAAATGGAGGAAGGCAGATTAGTAAATCAATAAATACCCAAGTGACATATAACGAATGAACAAATAAAAATTCCTCTCGGGAAGGTGGCGGGTGTCCTAAGATGGTGATGTTGAAGTGGAAGGGGTGACACTTTTTCTTTCTTTCTTTTTTTTTTTTTAAGCCCGAGGATCATCTCTTACATTCTGGGTACAAACAATACAGTATAACTCTTATGGTTGCTATGACAACGTGAATCCCTCTCTTCTGATGTCAGGCAGCCCTCCCCCCACCTTCGGGATCCAGAATGCCAGTTTTCTTTTCTGCCCTAAATGCTGTGCTTGGTTTCAAGGGCTCTGTGATGGGCTCGTCTAATAACTCCCTGTCACCCAGAACGGTTTGTCCCGGACCCCTAAGGCCACCTTCCCTTGGGAGAGGAGGGAGTTTGGCATGGGAGAGACTAGGCCAAGGCAGACAAATGGTTCCATGTGAGGCATAGAGCTATTTCTGCTGATGTCTGGGTCAGTCTCTGACCAATGGAAGGGCCACACCTCTCCACCCTCCGCCTTGCACTGGCCTTTGCTACGGGACAAAGCCAGACCTGACTTGAGGGTAACAGAGGACCAGGACAGGCCTTGGGGAGCAGACTGTAGCCCATGCTATAATTTAAAGCCCTCCTGCCAAAAATCTTTTCCCCAGTTGGCCTGCCTGAAACTCTCATTATTAGAATTTTTTTAAAGATGGATGAAAGCCTTAAAACTAGCTGCCAAAGGAAAATGCTCCCCCTCGCCTAGTAATAATAACTAGCTTGCAACACCCTAGTATAAATTAGACAGGGAGGACAGAGCTCTGGAGGGATGAGGCCACAGAACAGATCAATGTTGAAGCAGGAAAAGGAAGGGATAGGTTTCATAATACTGGGAGCGCCTCTTTTCATATTCTGCTCCCCCCCGCCCCCCCCCGCCCAATTCCTCTTTCTAAATCCTAGCTCAGTAAACCCAGATGACATTCTTCTTCTTCTTTTTTTTTTTTTTTTGTCTTCTCAGGGCCACACCCGCGGCATATGAAGGTTCCCAGGCTAGGGGTCAAATCAGAGCTACAGCTGCCAGCCTACACCACAGCCACAGCAATGCCAGATCCGAGCCACATCTGCGACCTACACCACAGCTCACGGCCATGCTGGATCCTTAACCCACTGAGCGAGGCCAGGGATCGAACCCACAACATCATGGTTCCTAGTCGGATTCATTAACCACTGAGCCACAAAGGGAACTCCCGGGAAGGCATTTTTGATACTGCCCTCTTGCCACCTGCGTCCAATGAATCATTAATTCGTGTCTCATCTTGGTTACTTTCCTGCAGAAGCCTCCTAACTCATCTCTCTACTCTCATTTTTGCCCCTTTCTCACCCTGCATTCTCCACCCTGCAGCCAGAGTGATGATCGTTCAAAAATGAGAATGAGATCATGTCATTCTTCTGATTAAAATGTTTCGACGGTACAGCACAGGGAACTTTGTACTGTCTCTTGGATTAGAACGTGATAGGAGACAGCATGGAAAAAAAAAGAGAATGTGTGTAGGTGTATGGCTGGGTCACTTTTCTGCACAGCAGAAATTGAAGGAACATTGTAAATCAGCTATACTTTAAAACAAAATTAAAATTAATTAATTAAAAAAAAGTTTCAGTGGAGTCCTCTTGCCTACTGAGTTGAGTCCAGCCTACAGAGCACGGCATTCAAGACCCTCCACACAGGAGTTCCGGTTATGGCTCAGCGGTAACGAACCGGGCTAGTACCCATGAGGTCGCGGGTTCAATCTCTGGCCCCGCTCAGTGGGTGAAGGATCCAGCATTGCTGTGAGCTGTAGTGTAGGTCACAGACACGGCTCGGATCCCATGATGCTGTGGCTGTGGCGTAGCTCAGCAGCTGCAGCTCCCATATGACCCCTAGCCTGGGAGCCTCCGTATGCTGTGGGTTTGGCACTAAAAAGACAAAAAAAAAAAAAAAAAGGACCCTTCACATAGGACCCAGATCCTGCATTTCCAGCTATGTCACATTCCCCTCCCAGCCTAACACTTCCCACACATCCGACACTCTAGCCACAACCACCTGTTCCTTGTGATTTCTCGAGTGCATCAACCTTCCTGATCTTTTGCACAAGAGGCTCACTCTCCCTGGAAACCACCCCCCATCCACTCCTTTCCCCTTTATTTCATTTACTCGTATTAGCCTTTCAAGGGTCAGCTCAGGTGTCATCTACTCCAGATCTTTCCTGGCCCCTTCCCTCCTCCCAAGTCCGGATGAGTTACTTTTCTGCCAGGGACCCACAGTACTTAGGCATCTCTCGGGGGAAACGCACCAACCAACTGCGTTGTCTGGTAATTATTTGTTGATTACCTATATCTCTCAGTAGACTGTGAGTTTCACAAGGGCAAAAGCTGTGTCATTATTCATCATTACATCCCTAACACAATATCTGCCAATCTGCAATACTCAGTAAATATGTGTTGAATGAACGGATAACACCCAGATGGCAGGGAGAAGCTGTCATTCTTGGTGGGGGAGAGATGGCAAAAGGGGAAACTGAAACTCAAGGGGAAAAGGCTAAGTAAAAAGTCAGGAATATTCTGAAAAAAAAAAAAAAGAGCCCTTGAGAAACAAAGCCTATCAGATATTAAAACATGTTATGTTGCTACCTTGAAAAGGTTGGGTTCCTGAGGAAAAGAAATGCTTATTACCAATCTTCAATACATGTGGGAAATGAATATATTTTAAAGATGGCATGTCAAATCGATGGGGGAAAAGATGAATTATTCAAAAATTATATTTGCATAATAGGTTAGCTGAATTCTCTGACTTATTCTTTACATCGAAATTAATTATAGATGAATAAAGATTTTAATGTGAAAAATGAAACCTTAAAAGTATGAAAAGAAAACATGGGAGAATTAAATACATATAATCCTGGAAAGGGGAAGGCCTTTCTAAGCAGAGATCCAAAAATCCGTGAGAAAAAACAAAACAAAACAAAACTGATAAATGTGATCACATAAAAATTAAACATTTCTGCACAGGAAAAATATACATAAACAAAGTCAAAAGACAAATGACAAACTGCAACAAGATACTTGCAGTGCTTATGACAGACAAAGGACTAATTTCCTCAATTTCCAAAGCGCTCCAACAAATCAAATGCAAAACACGAACAAACCCAAAGACATACAAGCAAATGATTGGAACAGACAGTTCACAGAAAAAGAAATAGGAATGGCAAATATACATATAAAATGATGTTCAACCTTGCTCCTAAACGAAAGAATGCAAATCACAACAGCAGGATGCCCTTTCTTCACCTACCATACGGGCAAATGTTTAAAAAGATTGATAATATCCAGTGTTGATGAGGGCGTAGGGGAACAGACAATTTAGCCACTATAATTTTTAATGTACACATCCTCTGACCTGGCAATTTCACTTAAATAGCATCACGATTAAGAGCTCAGGCTCGGGAGTCAGACGGCCTGCATTCAAGTTCTATCTTGACAACTTAGCATTATGACCTCGGGAAAGTTCCTTAACCTCTTTAAGCCTCAGGGTCCTTATCTGCAAAACTGGGATAATAATAATACTGCCTTAGTCCATTTGGGCTGCTATTAAAAAAATTACCCTAGACCGGGTAGGTATAAACAGCAGAAATGCATTTCTCCCAGTTCTGGAAGCTGGAACTCCCAAGATCAAGGGGCCAGCATGGTGAAATTCTGGTGAAAGCCTTCCACCATGGTGCACGCACCCACTTTCTTGCTCTGTGGAAGAAATAAGGTCTCTTGGGCCTCTTTTCTTCTTCTTCTTCTTTTTAAAAAATCTTTTTAGGGCTGCACCTGCAGCATGTGGAGGTTCCAGGGCTAGGGGTCGAATCGGAGCTACAGCTGCCAGCCTATGCCAGAGCCACAGCAACACAAGGTCCAAGCCACATCTGCCACCTACACCACAGCTCATGGCAACACTGGATCCTTAAGCCACTGAACAAGGCCAGGGATGGAACCCGAGTCCTCATGGATGATAGTCAGATTCCTTTCCGCTGAGCCGTGATGGAAACTCCTTTGAGCCTCTTTTCAGAGGGCACTAACCTCATTCATGAGGGTTCTGCCCTGATAACCTAATCACCTCCCAAAGGCTCCATCTCTTCATAGCATCACATTAAGCATTAGGGTACGTGGGAATTAGGTTTTCAACATCTGAATTTTGGCGGAGACCCAAACATTCAATTTATACCAAGCAAGTACTTATCTCACAGAGTTGGTAAAAGTATCAAATGAGATAAGACATGTCAAGTGCTCAGCACAGTACCTAGCACAGAGTAAGCACACAATAAATGTGAGCTGTCATTATTGTGCCCAAAGAGGCATTTATTAGCAGATTCATCACAGTATTATTTATAATAGGAAACAAAACCAAAAATAAAGCAGACACCCTAGAAACGACCTAAATATCCATCAATAGGGAATTGATTTAATACATTATGTCACACGGTGTAGTGCCACGCAGCCACTGAAAAGAATGAGAAGAGAGACATTTATATGGATCTATATAAATAAATCGCTAAGCTATGAACTGTATAAAATGTAGGATTCCATTTGTGTAAATAAAAAAAGAAAGATGCCTCTCTCTCTACACACACACACATACTTTTTCTCTGAAAGCTTATTCAAGAAGTAACTGAGGAGTTCCGGCCGTGGTGCAGAGGGTTAAGAATCCGACTGCAGCTGCTCGGGTCACTGTGGAGGTGTGGTTTGATCCCTGGCACAGCACAGTGGGTTAAAAGGATCCAATGTTGATGCAGCTGTGGCATGGGTGGTAGATACGGCTTGGATTCAAACCCTGGCCTGGGAACTTCCATATACCACAGGTGTGACCATAAAATTAAAAAGTAGCTGAAAATAGTGTTTCTCTTTGGAGAGTCAGGAAGGGATAGACGGGTTTTCTTTCTTTCTGTCTGTCTGTCTGTTTTTTTAGGGCTACACCCTCGGCATACGGAAGTTCCTAGGCTAGGGGTCGATTCAGAGCTGTAGCCTCCAGCCTACGCTACAGCCACAGCAATGCCAGATCCAAGCCATGTCTGCGACCTACACCACAGCTCACGGCAATGCTGGATCCTTAACCCGCTGAGCGAGGCCAGGGATCGAACCCGCAACCTCGTGGTTCCTAGTCAGATTCGTTAACCACTGCCACATGACCGGAACTCCCTAATGTGATAAATTTCAATCCTGTCACTGTTGACAACCGTTCAGCAGCTTCCCACCTCACTCTGAGGAAAAGCCTGAGTCATTCCAGTGGCCTGCAAGGTCCTTGTGATGGGACCTCTTGCTCTGCGGTTGACTCTCCAGCCTCATCTCTGGCCCTTCTTTTTCCTCGCTCACTCGGCTCCGGTCACACTGGCGTCCGCTCTGCTCCACAGACATACCAGGCAGAGTCCCAGCTCAGGACTTTGGCTCTGACTGGTTGCCTCTGCCCTTAAAGGTGTTCACATGGCTCCCTCCCTCACTGCCTTTAAGTCTTGGCTCAAATGCCACATTCTCAGTGAGGCGTCCTCTGCCCCTCCCACATTTAAAATTGCAACTCCTGACATTTCTATCCTCATCTCCTGCTCTATTTTTTCCCCACAGTAGTTACAACAATCTAATATATTATAATTTTCCTTACTACTTGATAGCTTATCTTTCTCTACTATCATGTAAGATTCATGAGGGCGGGGATTTGAGTCTGTTTGGTTCAGATTCATTGTTCTATCTCTAGTGCCTAGTGTCTCACAAAGAGTAGGCATTAAAAAAAATATTTGTTGAATGAATGAATAAAAGATTTCCAGGCAAGAAGGAGCCAAGGAACTCAGCCCTTCTTTTTCCTTCTCCCAGCTGCATTCTGGGATTCTCTCTTAATCCTCTCCCTCTTGAATTTCCAACTTCTTTAACCTTGTACCTCGTAAAAGCTTTGTGCCTGGCACAAAGCTCAAAAAAAAAAAAAAAAAAAAAAAAAAAAACCACCAAACATGTTGAGCCATGGATTTATATATTCATTCTGAGATATGAGTGGCTGATAACTAAAGAGTAACAACCCAGGAGTATTTGAATTTTAGTAGGGATCAAAAAACCTATTGGCAAAGGGATTAGCCGGCTTCTCGGCACCCCTGAGATCTCCCCACAGGAAACTGGTACATTTGTCACAAACTTTGGGGACCCACCACCTTCTCTTTCCCCTCCCACTTATTTAATGACTCCCATGGGCCTAGCAGTAGCTTTAAGATGACTATTTGATTTTTACAGGGTCCAGGGCCTAAAGAGAATGCACAATAGGAAAAAAATAAACTCGGTGCAAACTGTGAATATTCTTAAAGAAATACACACACATAAATAGGTGTATACACATGTAAATATATGCATACACATTTATATACACCAGTTGTCAAAAATATATCAGGGCAATTTCTAAGTGACTCCCCACAAACAGCAGCAATATTTTATTTTATTTTATTTATATTTTGTTTTGTTTTTAAGGGCCGCACCTGAGGCACATGGAAGTTCCCAGGCTAGGAGTCATATTGGAGCTATAGCTGCCGGCCTACACCACAGCCACAGCAATGCCAGCTCTGAGCAGGGCCTGTGATCTACACCACAGCTTACCGAAACACCAGATCCCTGACTCACTGAGCGAGGCCAGGGATTGAACAGGCACCCTCAGGGATACTAGTTGGGCTCATTACCCCTGAGCCACAAAGGGAACTTCCTATATTCTTAAAACAATAAAGTCCGGAGTTCTCATCATGGCTCAGTGGTGAATGAACCTGACTAGCATCCCTAAGGATGCAGGTTCGATCCCTGGCCTTGCTCAGTGGATTAAGGATCCGGCGTTGCCGTGAGCTGTGGTCGGATCTGGCGTTGCTGTGGCTGTGGTATAGGCCGACAGCTAAAGCTCTGATTCGACCCCTAGCCTGGGGACCTCCATATGCTGCGGGTGTGGCCCTAAAAAGGACAAAAAAGAAAAAAAAACCCACTAAAATCCTTGAAAAATTCCTGGTCTTGCCAAGTCATATATTTTATGGGCCAATAAAAAGATAATCCTAGAGCTAGGCATTTCTAGGTCACTCACGTTGGTCTCTTCCATGTAGAAGCAGGAGACAGGATGAACTCTGCTGAAGGAATTATACCTGGATATGTGTGGGAGGGGCTGGGGTCACTATCAACCCGTTCTGTTTTATTTAGGATAGATAACCTCTGTGTGTGTGTGAGTGTGTGTGTGTGTGTGTGTGTGTATGTTTTTGTGGGGGCGGATGGGAAGGCATCATTTATCTCGGGTTGTGGGGTTCAAGAACCCTCTTAGCTCCCATCCAGTGTCCATACTAGACACCTTAGTTCCTCCAGCACTGACTCCAATACCCTTCCTTGGCCAGGTCAGAAATCCCTTGTCATTTCTTGGAGGTGGGAATGGTGGCTGCAGAGCTTAGAGACTGATGGGAAGATGTAGCATTTGGGACATTCAGCAAGACCTTGTGGGTGGCAGTGTCCCCCCAAACGTAGATATTATGACTATCGATAAAGTCATCAGCATGAAAGAACTCAGAGGGGAGAAAAATAGTGAAGTCAAATCCATCAGCTCAGGGAAATCAAGTCACTGGTTTGAAAGAATGTCCTGTTGTTCAGGCATCAGGTCATGTGACCCTTATAGAGAAGGGAAGCTGCTTGTAATTCAGTCGTGTGCAAACTTTTTTTTCTTTTCTTTTTTTTTTTTAAGGCCCCACCCGTGGCATAGGGAAGTTCCTGGGCTAGGGAGTCAAATCGGAGCTGTAGCTGCCAGCCTATGCCACAGCCACAGCAATGTGGGATCCGAGCCATGTCTGCAACCTACGCCACAGCTCATGGCAATGCCAGATCCTTAACCCACTGAGCGAGGCCAGGGATGGAACCCGCATCCTCATGGATATTAGTCGGGTTCTTAACCCACTGAGCCACAACAGGAACTCCCTGCAAACTTTACCATGCTTCTTCTTGTTTTTTTTTTTTTTTTTAATATGATTTTTATTTTTTTCCCTTATAGCTGGTTTAGAGTGTTCTGTCAATTTCCTACTGTCTAGCATGGTGACCCAGTTACATATACATGTATACATTCTTTTTTCTCACAGTATCATGCTTCATCATAAGTGACCAAACATAGTTCCCAGGACTACACGGCTTCTTAAAAGTCCATTTCAGAGGCCTCATTCCCTCAGATTCTTCCTCAGTTAAGTTGAGATGGGGCCCATGAATCTGCATTTGTGAAAAACTCACAGGTGATGCCAATACTGCTGGTTCTTCAAGGACCACACTTTGAGAACTGCAGCTGTTCCTATTTCTCTCACCACGTCTCAAGTTGTAATGTGCCTGTGAGTCACTTGAGAATCTTGTTAAAATGCAGATTCTGATGCATCAGGTCTGGGATGGGGCCTGAGGTTCTGCATTTCTAACAGGCTCCCTGGGGGTGGCTGTGCTGCTTGGCCTCGGACCACATTGGCTCGTGAGAATTTAGCATGTGTCCCCTGTGATGGTTGGGTGTGTCTCTGTGTGTGTGTGTGGGGGGGGTGGTTCTAGATAAGATTAACTTTTTTTTTCTTTTTAGGGCTGCACCCTCGGCATTTGGGATTCCCAGGCTAGGGGTTGAATTGGACCTACAGCTGCCGGCCTACGCCAGAGCCACAGCAACGCAGGATCCGAGCCGTGTCTGTGACCTCCACCACAGCTCACAGCAATGCCAGGTCCTTAACCCACTGAGTGAGGCCAGAGATTGAACCCACAACCTCGTGGTTCCTAGTCAGATTTGTTTCCGCTGCGCCATGATGGGAATTCCAAGATAAGATTAATTTTTAAATCAGTCGACTGAGTAGAGCAAGATTACCCTCCCTCATGTAGGTGGGCCTCATGAGATCCACTGAAGGCCTGAATGGAACAAAAGGGGTAAGAGGCAATGCCTCCTGCCTGACTGAGGGGCTAGGACATCCATCTTTTCCTGTCTTTTGTCTTCAGACCTTCTTGGTCTGAAGTGTACTATGTGTCAAACTAGGACTTATACCATCAGCTGTCCTGGTTCTCAGGTCTTCAGACTCAAACCAGAGTCAGTCGTGGGCTCTCCTGGGTCTCCAGATTGCTCATTGTACATCTTGGGACTTCTCAGCCTAGATTATTGCTTAATCTGATGGCTTATACTAAGTTTCTATGTCATCTGTATCTCGATCTCTGTATCTATATATATCTCCTATCTGTTCTGTTGATCTGGAGAACTCTAACTAACATACTCCTAATTCCCCCTGCCTTTGGTCATACCCAACAGCATGCAGAAGTTCTGGGCTGGAGATCAAACGCACACTATAGCAGCAATCCAGGCTGCAGCAGTGGCAATGCCAGATCCTTAACCCACTGAGCTATCAGGGAACTCCAACATACCCCCAGTTTTGATCTGAAAATCCAGTCCTCCAGTGTATTTCCATGGCAGGAGATAGCAATGTATGTTAGGATTCTGGAGACCTGAAGAGTCTTTGGAATTGAAAGCAGGGGTCAAAATCTACTATGGGCTCCTGGGTTCCTCAGACCTCATAAGCAAGAAGAACTGGTATTAACTCTCACAGTGTGCCAGGAACTATGGCAAATATTTACATGAATTATCTTATTTGAAACATCCAGTGGATACTATTAGTAAGACCATGTTATGAATGAGAAAATGGAGACACAAAGAATTTTAGTATCGGAGTTCCCACTGTGGCTCAGTGGGTTAAGGACCTTACATTGTCTCTGTGAAGATGCGGGTTCCATCCCTGGCCTAGCTCCGTGGGTTAAGGATCAGGCACTACTGCAAGCTGCTTAGGTCGCAGACACGGCTCGGAGCCTGCGTTGCCATGGCTGTGGCCTAGGCTGGCAGCTGCAGTTCCGATTCAACCCCTGGCCCGAACCTTCCATATCCTGCAGGTGTGGCCATAAAAAAAAAGGCAGTTCCCTTTGAAATTGACTTTAAAAAATAATAATGAAAATGCCTCTGGCTCCAAAGATTCTTCCTTGAGACCTCCTTCTCCTGTCCTGGTCATTATTTCCGAATGTCTGTGTGGTTTCAGGCCTTCAAAAATCCTGCTTCTTTCCCTGACCCACAGCTCTGCATTCTGCACTGTTTACAGAATGCTCACTAGTGAGGAGGGCTAACTATGTAACTATGTGCTAAATGCTGTGCTAGCCCTAAAAAGAAAAAAAGAGAGAGAGAGAGAGAGAGAGAGAGAGAGAGAGAGAGAGAGAGAGAGAGAGAGAGAGAGAGAGAGCTTTAGTATTAAGTAGGAGAGACACAACCAAAAGAAATTTTGATTAGGTGCTTCAAGGGAGTTTTGAACCTAGGCAGTCACACAGCAAGCCCAAGCTTCTATCCATAATGGAACATTGTCCTCTCTGCTGGTCACTTAAGGCCAAGGCCTGATTCACATGAGGAGCTGAAGGGAGATTTAAGAGACACGTCTGTCTGCTAGTTTCCCAGGAGACACTTTGAAAAGACTTACTTGGTTTCACTCTTCTCCAGTCCTTTTGGGTTGTTTACATATCAAATATGGTGACAGCTCTCAGCTCTCTCTCTCTTTTTTTTTTTTTTTTTTTTTTTTTTTGCCTTTTTAGGGCCATACCCGCGGCACATGGAGGTTCCCAAGCTAGGGGTCCAATTGGAACTGTAGCTGATGGCCTACGACACAGCCACAGTGATGCCAGATCCAAGCTGCGTCTGCAATCCACACCACAGCTCACGGCAATGCTGGATCCTTAACCCACTGAGTGAGGCCAGGGATCGAACCTGCATCCTCATGGATACTAGTCAGATTTGTTTCCGCTGAGCTACAATGGGAATTCCCACATGGTTCAGTTTTGAGCCAGGGCTGTATGTTGGGTTTCCTTGGTGTAGGTATCTTACAGCTAGTGCCTTCTTCGGTCTCATATCAAATCTGGGTTGGCTATTTTCAGTAGACCAACAGCATTTATGGATCTGGTGTGCATGCCTCAATATTGCAATTATCAGTACATAGCAGCTTCTAGAAGATAAGATCTCACACTTTGGATGATGGACTAGGGGCCTGTCAATTTCAGTTTCAGACCATGCTTCCTATCTGTGTAGGTGGCAGTGAGCAGAGTGATGGACCAGAAGAAATGGTTCTGGGAGTGACCCAACTCCAGATTCAATGGGTGCTTTCTTTGATGCTCCCATTTCTGAAATAACCCATAATTCTTGGAGGAGAGGAATATGACTGTTTCAAAAGCCCCAGACAAACCCTCTCTGAGCAGATCAAAGTGGCCACAGAGGTTAAAGCTCAAAACTAAAACCTGGCCAATGAGCTATCGCCATGGCCAACCATCAGCTAATCCAAGGGCAAATCAGCACACTGGATGTGGGACAGAGTCAAAGCAGTTGAGTCAACTGGGCCCTTAACTGTCAGAATGAAAAATATTTCTCAGTTCAACTGATGGCATTAAGATCACGATGGCTCATTTATTGTGGTTGTTGATATATTTGTTTAGGGATCACATGTGCACGCGCGCATGTGTGTGTGTGTGTGTGTGTGTGTCCTTACCTCTTTTCTGTGTGGGCCTCCTCTCTTCCCCACACAATTATTGCTGCACAAACTCAAAAGTCTTTCAGGTTGGCAGTCTGAGTGGCTTGGCGTAGCATTTACCCTTTGTGCAGAGGAAGGTTTTAGCGAGGCGAAGGTGGCCTATAAGCTCTGAATAGATTTTTGTGACTGTGGCTGAAGACGCCTGCGCTGTCAACCCCTCCACTTCTGCTCGTTTGCATTTGATTTCTAATTCCAACCTTATCTCTGCTGAGCTCAGGGATCTGCCCACAACTGGCCAGCTTAGATAGGCAAACACTGGGTTGTCAGAGGCCAGGTGTGGGGGTGGCAGTGTCCATCCTGGTTCAGGAGTCTAGGGAAAGCCTGCAGAGGTGGAGCCCTGGCAGATGGAGGGTGGAAGAACAGGAGGGGGAAGGCAGGCCATTGAAGCTGATGTGTCCTTCTGGCTGGAATCTGTCTTTCCCCTTGGATGCCTGTAACCAGAATGGCTGCACTCATGTCTCGGGCTGCATGAGGCCATCCAGCCAGCACACCTGGCTCACAGCTACCCAGAGGAGAGGCCAGCAGGACCCCCGGGTCCCAGATCTTGAGCTCAACGCAGCATCTCATTCGGTCTGATGCTCAGGGGCTAGTTTGTCCCCAGGAGCTGGATGAGAGTCTCCTCATAAATATTGATCCGTCTATCACGCCTCCCCCAGCCCTCCGGCGCTAACCAAATCTGTAGGTGCAAAGATGGCTTCAAGGGAGAGGTGCCTCAAAATCAGAAAGCTGCGTGGGTTTCTTTGAGAGATTTGGGGACTTGTGAGGCGGCAATGGAAAAACTGTTGGAGCCAAATCTGCACATCACCTCGGCTGGCACATTTGCATTTATTTTATTTTATTTTGATTTCATTTTATGATGGCAAAAAAAAAAAACCCTTGAGTGGCTTCTTTAATTAAGTAAATGAAGGCTAGCGTGCTCCTTTGTGCAAGAGAAAGGGTATTTTGGGATCTTCGCCTTTGCCTGATGTCTCCTTATTGTCCCCCCCCCCGCCCCCTCCCTCTAAGCAGAGCTCCAGGTGTGTCTGCTGGGGGGAGAGGAAGGTCCTGCTGGGGAGGGGAGAGGGAGGGGACACCCCCTCTCTCCCCAGAGACTTCAGGTTAGGGAAATCGGAACAAGTAGCTAGGTCTAACTACAGTCTTCTGGCAGGACAGGATACTGTACTCTCCAGGGAGCAGCTCAGGGCGAGGAAAGGGGAGGATGCCGTTCCGGAGGGCTTCTTTTCCTCTGCTTCCAGCTTCTGCATCTGCACCTGCTGTTTTCGTTTGCCTCGGGAGGCCAGGATCCACCTCAGTCCCTTCTGTGCTTTCCAAAAGAAATCTCCTCATCTCCAGTATTCAGAGAGTCTGGGTAGACTTCACTGATTCGGGGTGCGGGAGGAGTGGGGAGAGGGGCCCAGGGTGGGGGTCCCGGCACAGGGGCTTCTGCCAGATTCTTTGTATTCTTCTCCCTGTCCTCTTCCCTCTGCTTTTTAAAAAAATATTCCTTCCTCCTAGATTGCGCTCCTATCTACCATGCAATTTCTTCTCCTTCTATTAGAGCATCGAACAGATCAATCACCAAGGCATCCATAGAATTAGAGAAGCTTTCGTCCGTGTACCAGGAGCCACCCTCTTTAAAAGATATTGGGATCAGAGTGCCCACTGTGGCACAATGGGATCAGCAGCATTTTTGCAGCACCACAACGCAAGCTGGATCCCCAGCCCAGCCCAGTGGGTTAAAGAATCCAGGAGTTCCCATCATGGTGCAGGGGAAACGAATCCGCCTGGTGTCCATGAGGATGCGAGTTCGATCCCTGGCCTCGCTCAGTGGGTCGGGGATCCAGCGTTGCCGTGAGCTGTGGTGTAGGTTGCAGACGCGGCTCGGGTGCCTGTGTTGCTGTGATTGTGGTGTAGGCCAGTGGCTACAGCTCCAATGAGACCCCTAGCCTGGGAACCTCCATATGCCGAAAAGAATCCAGTGTTGCTGTAGCTGTGGCACAGGTTGCAACTGTGGCTCAGATCTGATCCCTGGCCCTGGTCAAGGAGGTTGGGATTATAAACAACAATTTCGTGTGTGTGTGTGTATTGTCATTTATCTTCATACTTTCCCATAAGACAGATGGGAAAACTGAGGTCATAGCCATTTAGCAATCTGTGTGGCTCAGCTCCAGACACAAGTCCTCTGTATACCAGCCTTGTTCTCTTTTCTTCAGGGTGCTCTCCCCCTACCCCATTCTCTCGCTTTCTCTCTCTCTCTCAGTAGCAGCTTTGCCACATAGTCTTTTTTTTTTTTTTTTTGCTTTTTAGGGCCGCACCCATGGCATATGGAAGTTCCCAGGTTAAGGGTCAAATCAGAGCCACAGCTGCCAGCCTACACCACAGCCACAGCAACATAGGGTCCAAGACACATCTGCAACCTACACAGCAGCTCATGGCAATGCTGGATCCCCAGCCCACTGAGCAAGGCCAGGGATCCAACCCGCATCCTCATGGATACTAGTCAGATTCGTTTCCAATGCACCACAATGGTAACTCCTGCTACATATATATATATATATATATATATATATATATATATATATACATTTTTTTTTGTCTTGTCTTTTTAGGGCACCTGCGACATGTGGATGTTCCCAGGCTAGGGGTCCATTCGGAGCTGTTGCTGCCGGCCCATGCCACAGCCACAGCAATGCAAGATCCGAGCCACGTCGGTAAGCAACACCACAGCTCACAGCAACGCCGGATCCTTAACCCACTGAGCGAGGCCAGGGATCAAACCTGCAACCTCATGGTTCCTAGTCGGATTCATTTCTGCTGCGCCACAATGGGAACTCCCTGCCACATATTCTAATGTGAAATCTCTTCTGGATGGTGGATGACCTTGTTGCTGTCCCCTAGGCTCCATGCTTCTCCAGGATCTCAGGAGAAAACCTCATCTCCCCCAAAGCTAGGAGCTCTTGGAATGCAGCCAAAACTCCTTCCAAGATCCATGAGGGCTGTCCAGAACCTGAACCTCAGGACATCCAGACACTGGGTTAGTGATTTTAATTTAAAAAACATGGGTTCAGGAGTTCCCATCGTGGTGCAGTGGAAACGAATCCGACTAGGAACCATGAGGTTGCAGGTTCGATCCCTGGCCTCGCTCGGTGGGTTAAGGATCCGGCATTGACATGAGCTATGGTGTAGGTTGCAGATGCAGCTCAGATCCTGCTTGGCTGTGGCTGTGGCGTTGGTTGGCAGCTGTAGCTCTGATTTGACCCCTAGCCTCAGTGAGGCTCTAAAAAGCAAAATAAAAAAAAGTGGGTTCAAGTCTCAATCTGGGTTTTGTCTGCGTTCGAGTCCTGGCACGTAGGTTCAAGTCCCAATCTGGGTTCTGGCTAGGTTCAAGTCATAAATGCTGTCAGTTTCAGGTTCCATACTGGCTGAGAGGGATGAAGTTGGGGAAGGATGACTGGAAGAGGCGGAGAAAAGAATTCTGCTCCAGAGGATTTTTTTTTTTTTTAAAGCCAGAGAGCCGCCTACCCCTATGGTCAAGGCCGGCAATCCAGTTCTGAGCTCGTCAGGAAAGACCTGTTCCTTCCCTTGTACCAAGAATGCCCGCCTCTGAATTCTGCATGCAGGGAGACACTGCAGAGCTGGGGGAGGCCCCCAGCGAATGCAGATGTGGTCATGACATCCAGGAGAAGCTATTAGAGCCCACTTGAGGCTTTGAAAGGGCTACGTTTAGACAAACACAAATAAACGATTTGATGCAACAGGAAACAAATGTATGAAATTCATTATCCTCAAGAGTTAGCGTAAGCTGAAAGTATGCGTAAATACCTTTTAAAAAGGGTTAGCTGCATTCATAAATTTATGCAGAGCTGGTTACTAAGGGCAACTAGCATGTTTTCATAGGAAGCTGGAAACAGAGACTTTAGAGATCAGCTAATCTCTAGCCCCCGGCCTCCTCCCTCCACCTCTGCATTGAGGGGGCATCAGAAAGAGGCCTCCTGGAGCCGACAAGGGGACTAGATGGGAAACGGGTGATTCCTCATGGTCTCCGAGGTCACCCCCACCCCCACCCCCCATCTTTCGCTTCAAAGTTAAGTTTTGGAGCGAGAGGGAACCAACGGGCTTAAAAGCCGCTAATGAGCTGGAGAAGCCACATTACCTCTTTGGGGGGGGGGCTTGGGGGATGGGCAGAGGGCGAAGCTACAAAGATGGAGAAGGAAAAGAGCCTATCCTGCCCTCCGAGAGACATAATAAGGGCCATAAATAAGTGAGAAAATACTGGGAGGTTGTGTGCATCACAGCAGGGTGTATACCCTGGGGCGTAGAGAAGGGGTGAGTACCGCCTACCAGGAAAGTGGCGGTACTCGACAAGCTGGCCTCCGGGTGTGGGAAAACCCGAAAGCAAGCGGCAGCATTTAGCTTACACACACCATGGAAGGTTAGCCCTCCGATCATCCAGGCAAGCCTGGAGTCCATTCTAAAGCGCACAGGTCTTCAGGGACAATGCGAATGGTGCCCCCTGCAGTTGTGCATCTCAGCAGCCCTCATCCCAAAGCAGTTAGAGCATGACTCCCCCACTTCCAGATGAAGAGACGGAGGCCTGGAGGCAGGAACAAAGGAGCTACTTGGGGTCCACAGCTATTTCATATCCGCGTGGGTCTCCGCTGCGCTGTTTCCAAACTGCCTTGCGGTGGACGATGGGCTGTTTAAAGGCAGCCCGTCCCTCTCACACCACGTGCCTTGAGATGCCTTTGTCAGGGCCACACTTAGCCCAGACCCCATGAGAATGAAATACGTTTCAGTAATTAGAAACACCTCTTTCTGTGAGCGGGGAAAAAAAAAATGGGCACCCCTTCCCTAGGCAGATGCACACCCTCCAGGGGGCTGGGCTTGGCAAGGGGATCCAGGTTTCAGCTCTCACTTAACACTCTGCCCCCCCCCCCCCACAAGGTACCCCTGCCCCTTAGTGACACAGTCCTAGGCTGCAAAGCTGCTCCAGGAAGCAATGGTTGTTGTAAAGGCCCTACTACTGCCCTCCTGTCCCTGGTCCCCAGGCCCTCCCCCACCCAGTCCCCAGGTGATGGCGTGTCGGTGGATGGTGGAAGACACAGTCCCTGTCGAGTTTCTCCCAGATTTCGAAGTCTGCAAAGCGGTGTGGACTCCCTTGGGCTGTAAGATGCTTCCTAAACATAAGATGTTATTATCTCACTATTAAATAAACAGTACAGCGATTAAGGTTGCTTTGAAAAAATGAATCAGATTCATTCACGCTGCTGGAAGTTCTCAAACGAGGTGCCAAACTTCCTTTTTGGTGCCTATTGAATAAACAGCTCCCTCAGTCTTTCTCCTAGCAGAGCCTTCTAGCTTTGCGATTCGAGTCACCTCCTCAAGTCAGATGGGGCCTCTCCTGCCACCCAGGATCGTCTCCTCCCCCTACAACTCTCTGAGGGCTATAGGACCAAAACTAGCCCTCATCCTCTCCCCTCTGGCCCATGACTCGTCTCCCTCCTATGCCGTCTGTCAGAATCATGACCCATTAGGCACAACAAGAGAAACTCTTGAAAGGAAGCCTGTTCCTGCTCCTCCCATTTTTTCTCAGTTGCTTAGAGCCCAGAAGATAAGATTGAGCAGCAAGAAGCCCCGGGGCGGGGGGAGGGGGGGAGGGGGGGAAATACCTCACCAGCCCCACCCCTCATGAGTTCTTGGAATTCTTCCAGGAGTCTAATTTCTTCCTAAGAAATTAGGACTCCCAGAATGCCAAGGTAATTACAAATAGCTCTGATAAGGAGACCATATCATACCAGTCACTCAAATTGCAGTGTGAATGTGTTTGTCGTATCTTCTCCCAATGAGACGGAGGATATATGAACCAAGAGACATGTGACCATCTCACACTTGAATGGAATGGATGTACTCCACCAAATGTAGCTGAAAAGAAATTCTAGGAGTTCCCATCATGGCACAGTGGTTAACGAATCTGACTAGGAACCATGAGGTTACGGGTTTGATCTCTGGCCTTGCTCAGTGGGTTAAGGATCTGGAGTTGCCGTGAGCTATGGTGTAGGCTGCAGACGTGGCTTGGATCCCACATTGCTGTGGCTGTGGCATAGGCCTCTGGCTACTGCTCTGATGAGACCCCTCGCCTGGGAATCTCCATATGCCGTGGGAAGTGGCCCTAGAAAAGGCAAAAAGACAAAAAAAAAAAAAAAAAAAAAGAAAGAAAAATAAAGAAATTCTAGTTTTTCTTTAGCTGTTTGCCTTTTCTCTTTCTACTCCCTCCCTCCCTCCTTTCTTTCCTTCCTTCTGTTTTTGGGTGGCTGTCGGGTGAGAATGCTGAACCCTAACCCCTTGAGTTAGTCCGCAGTGCTTTGTCCCTTTGGAGAAAGAACTCGGTAGAGACTGAGGGTAGTGAGGCAAATAAGCGTATGAGTTCCTGTCGAGGCGCAGCAGAAACAAGAACCATGAGGTTGCAGGTTCGATCCCTGGCCTGGCCTCGCTCAGTGGGTTCAGGATCCGGTGTTGCCGTGAGCTGCGGTGTAGGTCACAGATACGGCTCGGATCCCACATTGCTGTGGCTGTGGTTTGTAGGCTGGTGGCTACAGCTCCAATGAGATCCATCACCTGGGAACCTCCATATGCCGCGGGTGCGGACCTAAAAAGACCAATAAATAAATAAATAAATAAATAAATAAAGAGAGCTGAGAGAGAAGATAGCTGTGAAGATAGCACAGGCAAGGTTTATTAAGAGATAACACAGGTGTGGAGCAAGCACAGGCAGGCTGGGGAAGGGGTGGAGGAGGAGAGAGAAAGACAGAGAGGAACAGAAAAAGCAAAAGAGGAAGAGAGAGGAAGAGAGACAACCCATGCTTTGTACGCATTTAAATCGCTTGTATGGGGGCGGTGCTTCCAGGCTTCCTCTGGCCAATCATCTTGCTTCATCTGGCTTTGGCCCGACTCAGGGCCCTGCCCTCCGGATGGATTTCTTCACAGGGATCTCTGGGAAATTGACAGGAGGTACTGTGGTCTGGTGCCCCTTCTTTCTCTGACCCTGAGGAACCTTTCTGCGAGTGTGTAGTTCCAGAGGTCTCCTTGACCTCAGGAATGAAAAAATAGATAGTCTCTATCTTTTATCCAAGCAGGATGCAGCTTTTATCTTGAACTTACCTGTCCACAGGGAACAGATGACAGTTGCTCAGCCTGGAACCCATCCATCTCCTGCTTGCCTTCCTTCCTTCTTTCCTTTCTTTCTTCTCCTTCCTTCTTTTCTTCCTTCCTCCCTCCCTCCTTTCTTCCCTTTCATCTTTCCATTTGGGAGGCTATAAAAATGGAATTATGGAGTTCCCATCATGGCTCAGCGGTAATGAACCTGACTAGTATCCATGAGGTTTCGGGTTCGATCCCTGGCCTCGCTCGGTGGGTTAAGGATCTGGTGTTGCCACAAGATGCAGTGTAGTTTGCAGACACGTCTCAGATCCTGCATTGCTGTGGCTGTGGCATAGGCCAGCAGTTGTAGCTCCCATTAGACCCCTGGCCTGGGAATCTCCATATGCTGTGGGTGCAGCCCTAAAAAGACAGAAGACCAAAAAAAAAAAGAATTATATGGGGAAAATTCCTTCAGTAGACCTAGTCAAATTGTCAGATAACAGTTTAGTGAGACTTTTCTGGAAGAAATAAGAAAGGCTATTGTGGGACTTCAAGCCCTCTTGAAGGAGATAAAACTCAAAAGCCTCCGGCCGAGATAAGAATTACGAGCCCCATATCATCCCGCTTGTCTCATTGTAATTGTTACAATGTTCCTGAGGACTTCCCCACCCCAGCAACCTGGTCTACTCCTTCCTGCTCCCTACTAGGAAGGGTCTGTGGTCTATTCCTCACCCCACACCATAGGGGCAATATATGCCCCCAACCAACAAGCAAGTGTATTGGAAGACCTCATCTTTCCCCAACCAATCAACAGGTCAACAGGTGTATGGTAAGACCTCTCTTCTTGCTCCTTTGTCTCTGGGCTATAAAAATAGTCATGACCATGCGCCTGGGGTCAGCTCTCCCTGATTATCAGGAGGTTGGCCCACTGTGTTAACAGCATCTCTTGCCTCAATAAACTTGTCTTTTCTTCACCTTGCTTTGAATCTGGAAAATTCTTTTTCTGACCCATACGCATGGACCATGACAGCTGTGAGCAGCAGAGGGGTTCCCGCTTTTTTTTTTTTTTTTTTTTTTTTTTTTGCTTTTTAGGGCTGAATCCACAGCAGATGGAAGTTCCCAGGCTAAGGGTCGAATCAGAGCTATAGTGTCTCGTGTCTCCCCTTTAGTCCCAGATCCTGGCGACCACTAATCTTTCTACTCTCTATAGGGTTGCCTTTTCTAGAATGTGCTCTAGTTGGAATTATGTAGTATGTAGCCTTTCCAGGCTGGCTTCTTTCACTTAGAGGTAGGCATTAAGTGATATCCATGACTTTTCATGGATCAACACACAGCAAGTTAGGATCTGATCCGTGTCTGCGACCTACACCACAGCTCTCGGCAACACAGGATCCTTAACCCACTGAGCAAGGCCAGGGATTGAACCTGTGTCCTCATGGATACTAATCAGATTCGTTTAGTCTGGGCCACAAAGGGAACTCCTAAGGGTTCCTGTTTTTTATCTGAGATGGTCCCACTGGGATTTAGCTGCCATGTAAAGGCTGAAATTGGTGGTGGAGCCCAGCATATGCAGGTTTTAGTGGGAGGAAGGTTTTTGCAATTCTTCTGGAGCCTAACTATCCGTTTACCCATCAACCTCTGTCTCCCCGGCAATGCCAGGAGCCTCTATCTCCTCACTTGCACCTTCCAGAACTGTTTCTCACACATTCCCTTCACTTTTGAAAATTAATGGACTATTTTTTGAACAGTTTTAGGTTCACCGAAAAGCTGAGCAGAGCACATATATCCCTTCTCCACACCCAGTTGCCTCTATTATTAACATCTTGAATTAGTGTGCTACATTAGTTCCAATTGATGAACCAATAATGATGCATTATTATTAATTAAAAAGTCCATAGCTTCCATCAGGGTTCACTCTGTATTGTACAGTTCTTTGCTTTTTGACAAATGTATAATGACATGTATCCACCATTACAGTATCATGCAGAAGAGTTTCACTGCCCTAAAAATCCCCTCGGTGGAGTTCCTGCTCTGGCCCGGTGGGTTAAGGAGCTGCAGCTGTAGGTCCCAGCTGTGTCTCAGGTTTGATCCCTGGCCTGGGACCTTTCCTATGCATGGGTGTGGCCAAAAGAATTCCCCTCCGCTCTGGTTATTCGTGTCTCTGCTTTAGTCCCAGATCCTGGCGACCACTAATCTTTCTACTCTCTATAGGGTTGCCTTTTCTCGAATGGGCTCTAGGTAGAATTATGTAGTATGTAGCCTTTCCAGTCTGGCTTCTTTCACTTAGAGGTAGGCATTAAGTGATATCCATGACTTTTCATGGATCAAGCGCTCATTTCTTTTCATTGCCGAATAATATTCCACTGCCAGGATGAACGGTGTGTTATCTATTTATCGTGCAAAAGATGTCTTGATTGCTTTTAGGCTCTGGCAACTATAAAGAAAGCTGCAATAAACATTGCATGCAGGTTTTTGTGAGGACATACATTTTCAACTCATTTGAAAAATACTAAGGAATATGGATGCTGGATTGTATGGTAAGACTATGTTTAGCTTTGTGAGAAACCGTCTAATTTTCTTCTGAAGCAGCTGTGCCATTTTGCCTTCTCACCAGCAACAAATGAGAGTTCCTGTTGCTCCACATCCTCATTGCCAGCATTTGATGGTGTTCATATTTTGGGTCTCAGCCATTCTAATAGGTGCATAGTGAGTGGCATCTCATTGTTTTCCTTTGCAATTCCCTGAGGACATGACATTGAGCATCTTTTCATATGCTAATTTGCCATCTGTATATCTCCTTTGGTGAGGTGTTTTTTCAGACCATTCTTAAATTAGGCTGGTTTTTTTTTTTTTTTTTTTGTCTTTTTGCCATTTCTTGGGCCGCTCCCGCCGCATATGGACATTCCCAGGCTAGGGGTCGAATCAGAGCTGTAGCTGCCAGCCTACGCCACAGCCGCAGCAACTCGGGACCCGAACCACGTCTGTGACGTACCCCACAGCTCACGGCAATGCCGAATCTGTTAACCCACTGAGCAAGGCCAGGGATTGAACATGCAGCCTCATGGTTCCTAGTCAGATTCGTTAACCACTGCGCCACGACCGGAACTCCTAGGCTGTTTTCTTTTTAAGTTTTAAGAGTTCTTCTATATTTAGACATCAGGCCTTTACTATGTATTTTGAAAATATTTTTTCCCCAGTTTGTGGCTTATCTTTTCACTCTCTGAAGAATGTCTTTAGCAGGAAGTTGTTTTTAATGTTAATAAAGCCCAACTTACTATTTTTTTCTTTCATGGATCATGCTTTTGGTATTGTATCTAAAAAGTCATCACCAGGAGTTCCCATTGTGGCCCAGTGGTTAAGAACTTGACACAGTGTCTGTGAGGATGCAGGTTCGATCCCTGGCCTCGCTCAGTGGGTTAAGAATCCAGCATTGCCCTGAGCTGTGGTATAGGTCACAGATGTGGCTTGGATCCGGCGTTGCTGTGGCTCTGGTGTAGGCCGGCAGCTGCAGCTCCGATTCAACCCCTAGCCTGGGAACTTCCATATGCCGCAGGTGAGGCCCTAAAAGGACAAAAGCCAAAAAAAAAAAAAAAAAAAAAAAGGGACTATCCTTTCCTCTTTGAAATGCCTTTATCTTTTGGTCAAAGATCAGTTAGCTATATTTGTGTGGGTCTGCTTCTTTTTTTCCTTCCAGTTTTATTGAGATACAATTAGGATCCAGCACTGTATTACTTTAAGGTACGCAGCATAATAATTTGATTTATACACATCATTAAATGATTACCACAGTAGGTTTTGTGAACACCCAACATCTCATATAGACACAAAATTAAAGAAATAGAAAAAAATTTCCTTATGATGAGAACTCTTAAAATTTACTATCTGAACAACTTTTTCTTTTTTTGAACAACTTTCTTATATAACATAGATCAGTGTTAATTATATTTATTAGGTTATACATTATATCCCTAGTACTTATTTATCTTATAACTGGACGTTTGTACCTTTCGCCTGCCTTTATCCAATTCCTCCTCTCCTCGCCCTCGCCTCTGGTCACCATAAATCCGATCTCTTTTTCTATGAGTTTGCTTGTATGTTTGTTTATTTATTTTCAAAGTGTAATTGACCTACGATACTATTTTAGTTCCTGTTCTACAACATAGCCATTTAATATTTCTATACATTTCAAAATGATCACCATAACACGTCTAGTTACCATCTGTCACCAAAGATATCACATAATTATTGGCTATATTCCACACACTGTACGTTTCATACCTGTGACTCATTTATTTTGTAACTAGAAGTTGGCACTTCTTAATCGCCTTCAATTCTTTCTCTCCTCTCATTGCCCTGTGTGGGTCTATATCTGGGTGCTCTATTCTGTTATATTGATCTATTTGTCTGTTCTTTTCCCAATATCACATTATCTTGATTAGTGTAGCTCTTTTTGTGTGTATGTGTGTCTTTTTAAGGGTCGAATCAGAGCTGCCGCTGCCAACCTACGCCACAGCCACACCAGATCAGAGCTGCGTCTTCGACCTACACCACAGCTCATGGCAATGCCAGATCCTTAACCCACTGAGCGAGGCCAGGGATTGAACCTGCATCCTCATGGATACTAGTCGGGTTCACTACCACTGAGCCACAACGGGAACTCCAATTATTGTGGGCCTTGAAGTTGAAAAGTGACAGTCTTTTGACTCTCTTCGTCTTTTTTTGATATTGTGTTGTTTATTCCTGGTCTTATGCCTTTCCATATAAACTTTGGAATTGGTTTGCCAATAGCCACAAAACAACACTCTGGGATTTTGATCAGGATTGAGTTCAGTGTATAGATCAAATTGGGAAGATCTTTGCATCAATGTTTATGAGAGATATTGGTGGGTAGTTTTTCTTTCTTGTGAAATCTTTGTTTGGGTTTCATATTAGAGTAATGCTGACCTCATAGGACAAGTTAGGAGGGGTTTCCTTTGCTTTTATTTTCCGAAACACGTTGCAGAGAGTTGATATTATTTGTTCTTATGTGTTTGGTACAATGGGCCAGTGAACGCATCTGGCCCTGTTGCTTTCTTCTTTGGAAGGTTATTCATTATTGATTCAATTTCTTTAGTCAATATAAGTCTGATCATCTATTTCTCCTTGTCTGAGCTTTGGTAGCTGTGTCTTTCAAGGAATTTGTCCATTTCGTCTGAGTTACCAAATTGGTGCACGTAGAGTTGTTGATAGTATTCCTTTGTTTTCTGTTTTATTGCCATGGGATGTCCTCTACCTTGAACTCATTCATTCATTTAAAAATTATGTGTTGAGGAGTTCCTGTCATGGCTCAGCAGAAATGAATCTGAACTTGCATCCATGAGGATGCAGGTTCGATCCTTGGCCTCACTCAGTGGGTTAATCCGGCATTGCCATGAGCTGTGGTGCAAGTCACAGACGTGGCTCGGATCTGGCGTTGCTGTGGCTGTGGTGTAGGCCGATAGCTACAGCTCTGATTCCACTCCTAGCCTGGGAACCTCCATGTGCTGTGGGTGCGACCCTAAAAAAAAGACAAAAAAACCCAGGCGTTCCCATCATGGCTCAGCAGAAATGAATCTGACTAGCATCCAAGAGGATGCAGGTTCGATCCCTGGCCCTGCTCAGTGGGTTAAGGATCTGGGGTTGCCATGAGCTGTGGCATAGGTCGAAGATGTGCCTCCAATCTGATGTTGCTGCGGCTGTGGCATAGGCCGGTGGCTACAGCTCCAATTTGACCCCTGGCCTGGGAACCACCATATACCGTGAGTAGCCCTAAAAAAAAAAAAAAAGAAAAAAAAGAAAAAGAAAAGAAAAAAAGAAAAAAAATTACGTGTTGAGCACTTACTGTTCAAAGCATGAAGTCAATATACATTTATTGAATGTCAATTATATGTACTATGCCAAGGCTGGGAATAGCATGGCACTATCCTCTTGGAACTTACATTCTAGTGAGGAAGATCAAATTTGAATAAATAAATAGACACATCAAACAATTGCGACTGTAATAGATGCTAAAGAAGAAAATAAACAATAGGGGAGAGAACTTCTATAGCAAAGGTGAGCAGGGAAAGCCTCTCTAAGGACGTGACATTTTCGCTGAGAACCGAAAGCTGAGAAGCATCCAGCCTTGAGAAAAGCCTAGGAAATAGCTCGCCAGGCAAAAGGAACCATATGTGTGAAGACCCCACCCCCCCCACCCCCGCCGCCGCCCAAAGAAAGAAGAGCTCAGCCCATGGGAAGAAATGAGATCAATTCCATGTGTCTAGAGCATCGTAAGCAAGGGAGACAGTAGCCCCCAGAGGTCTGAGAGGCAGGCAGGAGCTTGATCCTGGAGGACCTTCTAAGTCATGGGAAGGAGTCTGGGTTTTATTCAGAATGAAACGAGAAGCTTTTGAAAGATTCTAAGCAGGAGAGTGACGTGATCCGATTTGCATTTTTAAAAGATCACTCTGTGATCTTTCCTTACTGCTGTGTGGAAAATAGAATGAGAGTGAGTAAGAGGGAACATGCAGGGAAACCAGATAGGAGCGATCGCAGTTGTCTAGGCAGGAGGAGGTGGATGCCCGGCCCCGAGCAGGGAGGGCAGTGAGAGTTGAAATGGGGAGAAGTAAAAATCGATGAATGGGAATCTCCGTTGCCAAGCACAGGCCTGGACCTTACAAGCGGCCTGAGTCAGGCAGGCTCCCCGCCTCCATCCAGACACATCAGGCTGCCTTTCTCCTCACCCAGGTGAGGATTTCTTCCTAAGAACCTGGATTGCTCAAGGGTCTCAGAGTCACCCTCCTGGTTCCTCATGTCATCCCAGTAAGCTCTGGGAGTGACTATTATAATTCCATGAGCCTATCAATGACACACGTTCAGGGGACCACGCTTCCCATCTGAAACAGGTGTTTCTACATTCTGGGCACATGGCAAATACTGCTGTACCCTGAGGATCGCTGTTCTCATCTCTCCCAGGTGGGTGACATTTAGAATGATTATTGTTCAGTCACACTCAGACTTCTACTAAATGGTATGACAGAAGGAGGAACTTTGACTATCAGCATGATTAGACAGTGGAATGGATTGCCAGAGGAGGTTATGAAGGTTCCTCCAGCCAGACAAGCTGCTGAAATATGAAGACATTTTGTATCAACGTGAGCAGCATCCTTAGATTCCGAGGGTGGGGAAAGAAAGCAATTCAAGTGACAAGGGGAGTAAGGTGGAAGGACACGGTCAATGCTAGGTCATGGGCGGCTGCCAAACAGCGCCAGGCAGGACTCACAGCCAGGCTGGGCCAGCAGGTGAACAGGGGAGCTAGAATGAATGCCCAGGGAGCTAGTTACCATGCATGAGTTATGAGGTGGAAGCCAAGGTCTGAATCCAGGGTGTGAGACCAAACTGGAGGACACAGACAAGGTGTTCAGACACAGACAAGGTCTGGTGTCTGAATAGAAGCAGGAGTAGCCGTGCAGAGGTCCAAACCAGGCAGAAGGCAGTGTCAGATTCCTGACCTAGTGGGGGTATTGGTCTGTGGCTGGGTTTCAAGCCAACAAGAGGGAAAGAGGTGGAGATCAAATCAGAATGGGAAACGTACATCCTGAATCAGGACCGCTAGGTGGGTCCACACTCTAGCTGAGCCGAGGGTGTGCCAGAAGCTCTCCGAACTGAGACCCATCTGTCCCATCTGTCCTCTGCCCCCCCCCTTTTTACAGCACAAACTGGCAATGTTATTGACTTTTTTTTTTTTTTTTTTGCCTTTCCTAGGGCTGCTCCCACGGCATATGGAGGGTCCCAGGCTAGGGGTCCTATCAGAGCTGTAGCCGCTGGCCTACACCACAGCCACAGCCACTCGGGATCCGAGCTGCATCCCATCTGTGACCTACACCACAGGTCACGGCAACGCCGGATCCTTAACCCACTGAGCGAGGCCAGGGATCCAACCTGCAACCTCATGGTTCCTAGCCAGATTCGTTAACCACTGCGCCACGACGGGAACTCCACAATGTTATCGACTTTTACCTCCTCATACGCCCTCCGAGGAGGAGGTACAGGCTGTGCGGTTTCTAGCAGGGACCTCAGATGCAAAGGGGAGTTAAGGGAAAGGTAAATCCGACAGGTGCTTGATGAGGGGGCCAAACCCCACGTTTACCGGAACTCTTGGAGCAGGGGAATGCTGGACATTGAGAATTCCATTCTCGCGCCACCGGCACAGCTTAAACACTTCTTTGACAAAAATAATAATAGTAAGTTATCTTCAACTCAGAAAATAAGTTGTGCTCAGCAGAGTGACAGGAGGTTCCATTCACGCCACGGCACCAGGGACCTCTGCCCTGTTTGGAAGCTTCCCAGATTCTGTGACTTCAGCCCAGTGCTAGGGGCCCTGGGGGATGGGGCATTGCTGCATGATCTACCCCTCCTGTTCCTTACATTTCTGCGGTCTGTGAACAGGCCTCTTTTTTTTAAAAAAAAAAAAAGAGAGTAGAGTTTACTTTACATCGTTTTTATTTTTTTGGCTGCACCCACGGCATGCGGACGTTCCAGGGCCAGGGATTGGATCCGTGCCACGGCAGTGACAACACCAGACCCTTAACCCGCTGAGCCACCAGGGAACACCTGTGAACATCCTTCTGACCTGGAAAACAGATTGGAAGTGAAATCAAGTGCACCATGTAGGCGTTCCTGTCGTTGCTCAGTGGTAACGAACCTGACTAGTATCCATGAGGATGCGGTTTCCATCCCCGGCCTCACTCCATGAGTTAAGGATCGGGAGGCTCAGATCCCACATTGCTGTGGCTGTGGCGTAGGCCGGCAGCTACAGCTCTGATCGACCCCTAGCCTGGTGAACTTCTCTATGCTGCATGTGCAGCCCTAAAAAAAGAAAAAAAAAAAGTTCACAGTATAATCACAAAAAGGAATTTCTCTGATTCTGCCCCTGCCTGTATCTGCCCCTCTTCAAAGCCTTTTTACTAATCCAACTATATTTCTACGCGTCTCCCAGAGGTGGGTCACATAGGTTCATTAACAAAATCCTTTCACCTCCCCAGTGGCCTCCATCATTTCCTCCTTTCCTTCTCTAGCTCCCTGGGGTGATAATCTGCTGCCAAGGCTTCTGATGCCTGTAACAAAGGCACTGATGCATTGAGGTGGCTGCTGCTACTGTCACAAAGCTGCTTCCCACCCAACTGGAACTACTAAAGCCAATGCTTCTGATGTGACCTGTGTACTCGATGCCCCACAGAGATTTTAGTGAAACAGTCATTTAAAGTGGTACTTATGCTTACAAAGCCCTCTCTACTTAGGACTTGGGTCTGAGCCCTGGGAGCTGGATCAGAAGATAACCAGGGTAGCGGCCACTGGTAAGCATTGTTTGCTTGTGGCTATTGTTGGGTTTTTCATCTTCCCAGCAAGCTTTTCCACTCCCCTTCGACTGGTTATAGCTTCTACTCCTGACCTAAGTATGTGACCTAGAGCTGGCCAATCACAGAATATCCATTCTCCTGGCAACAGTGATTAGACTAAATGATGGGCACATGACCAAAATAAAGTCAATCAGAAATGCTTCGGAGTTCCTGTCGTGGTTCAACGGTAATGAACCCGCCTAGTATCCACAAGGATAAGGGTTCGATCCTCGGCCTCGCTCTGTGGGTTAAGGAACCAGCATTGCCATGAGCTGTGGTGTAGATCACAGATACGGCTCGGATCTGGCATTGCTGTGGCTGTGGTGTATGCCGGCAGGTACAGCTCTGATTCCACCCCTAGCCTGGGGACTTCCATATGTGGCGGTGTGGCCCTAAAAAGACAAAAAATTAAAAGAAAGAAAGAAATGTTCCTGGGGGTAAGAGTTTCCTGGTAGCTCAGTGGGTTAAGGATCTCATGTTGTCACTGCAGTGGCTCTGGTTGCTGCTAAGGCACTGGTTTGATCCCTGGCCCAGGAAATTCTGCATGCTGTGGGTGAGACCAAAAAAAGAAAAAAAGAAAAAAAAGAGAAATGTTCCCAGGGATATATTCATGGACTCTGGGAGATAGAATTTCTCTTTGTTAGGTTTTGCCTGCTGGCAGCCATGTTTCCTGCAATATGGAAAAGACCCATCTACAAGAAAGGATGAGACAAATGAGGAGAGAGAAAGAGAGACAAGCAGAGATGAAATATACATGGAGTTCTGACAACGGTGAGTCCCCAACTCTGGTTCCTTTGAACCTACAACTCTTCTTCCTAGCCTTTTGAGCCAAAGTAATCCTTTTTCTTTCTGCTTAAGGAGGGTGGAGTTGGGTTTCTATACTTTCCTTTCCTTTTTTTTTTTTTGGCCATAACTGCAGTATGCAGAAGTTCCTAGGCCAGGGATCAAACCTGACCTACAGCAGTGACAATGCTGAGTCCTTAACTGCTAGGCCACCAGGAAACTCCTGCATTTCTGTTATTTTTTATTTTTAAATGTCCTGATTAATTACAACGTGAGAGTTCTATTCAAAATCTTCCCTCCCCCTCAACTCTGAGGTCTGGGAGGAATCTTCTGTGTTCACTCTTTCTTCCGTCCGGATGACATCTTTCGTGATAAGCTCCTTGGGCTTTTAAACACAGTTTCTCAGTGGACCACTGCCTAGACCCTCCAGACAGAACAATTTATGAATCCAAGGGTGATCCAATTTAGGCTGCTAAGTTAGGTCTCTTCCAGATAATCATTCACTCGTTTAACAAATATTTATTGAGCTCTTAATATGTGCCAGGCACCGTTCTAGGAGCAGAGAATATAGAAGTGAATGAGACAGGAGTTCCCATTGTGGCTCAGCAGGTTAAGAACCCAACTAGTGTCTGTGAGGATGCAGGTTTGATTCTCGGCCTCACTCATTGGGTTAAAGTTGCAAGTTGCAGCGTAAGTCGAAGAGGTGGCTTGGATCTGGTGTTGCCGTGGCTGTGGTGTAAGCCAGCAGCCATAGCTCCAACTCCACCCCCAGCCCGGGAACTTCCATATGCTGTAGGTGTGGCCCTAAAAAGAAAAAAAAAAAAGAAGTGAATCAAACAGACAACATTTCTACCCTCAGGATGCTTGGGTCTTTTTTTTTTTTTTTTTTTTTTGTCTTTTTGTCTTTTCTAGGGCTGCTCCCGCAGCATACGGAGGTTCCCAGGCTAGGGGTCCAATCGGAGCTGTAGCTGCTGGCCTACACCACAGTCACAGCAACGCCAGATCCAAGCCGCGTCTGCGACCCATACCGCAGCTCACAGCAAAGCAGGACCCTTAACCCACTGAGCAAGGCCAGGGGTCGAACCCGAAACCTCATGGTTCCTAGTTGGATTCGTTAACCACTGACCACTGCGCCACGATGGGAACTCCGGATCCTTTTTTTTTTTTTTGGCAGGTTTTTAGAAGTTCCTGGGCCAGGGATTGAACCCTCGACATACCAGCGACCCAAGCTGCAGCAGTGACAGCCCTGGATCCTTAACCTGCTGAGCCACAGAGGAACTCCACGAAGCTTGTGGGCTGATGGTAATTAGATAACAAACAACTACATGTATAATTTTATTTCATCCCTATTACGAGGAAAAATGGAGCAGGGTCATAAGATCAGAAGTGATGGGGGGGGCGCGGTGCTGTTTTAGTCAGTGTGGTCGGGGAAGGCCCTCTAAGGAGTGAACCGTCTGGAAGAAAATGAGGATATGAGTCATGTGCATATTTAGGAGAAACAGATTTTAGGCGAGGGAGACCGAGAGTGCAAAGGCCTCGAGGTGTTTGACAGGTTTGAGCCAGCGAAGGAGGCCAGTGAGGTGAGGTGAGTTAGAGGAGGCGAGGTAGGAAATGAGGCCAGAGAGGTAGCCCAGGGCCAATGTGCAGAAGGCCTCCGAGGCGGGGGGGGGGGGGGGAAGAGCTATGTATTTTTCCCTAATTGCGATGGGAAGCCATTAGAGTGTTTTGATCTGGGGATTGACAGTATCAGATTGACCTTTTACAAGCATCCCTCAGGCTGTGGTGGAGATAATGGATTATAAGGGGTGAAGCAGGGAGACAAGACAGGAGGCTACCCTGTGAGTCCAAGAAGAGATGATGGGGGTGTAACTAGGGGGGCAGCGGTGGAGCCAGTAAAATGTAGGGGGATTCAGCATATATATATATATATATATCAATATATATATTGATTTTTAGGGCCCCACCTGCAGCATATGGACGTTCCCAGGCTAGGGGGTCGAATTGGAGGTGTAGCCACCTGCCTACGCCACAGCCACAGCAACACAGGATCTGAGCTGCGTCTGTGACCTACACCACAGCTCACAGCAACGCCGGATCCTTACCCCACTGAGCAAGGCCAGGGATCCAACCTGCAACCTCATAGATACTAGTCGGATTCATTTCCATTGAGCCATGACAGGAACTCCAATTTTTTTTATTTTAATTTTTTTTTCTTTTTAAAGCTACACCCATGGCACATGGAAGTTCCCAGGCTAGGGGTTGAATTAGAGCTTCAGGTGCCGGCCTACACCGCAGGCACACAGCAATGCCATATCTGGGCCGTGTCTGCAACCTACCCCCACAGCTCACAGCAGTGCAGGATCCTTAACACACTGAAGGAGGCCAAGGATCAAACCCGCATCCTCATGACACTATGTTGGATCCTTAACCCACTGAACCACAGCGGGAACTCCTAGGTGGGGACCTTTTAAATTTGAGATACCTATTAGTTCGCTGAATGGAGATGTGAAGTTTGGAGAGAGGAAATATATACCAAACAAAGGGGTGCAAAGTATTTGGATAGAAAGCAGGGTTCCTGAGAAGCAAGAAGTGTTCTAATACCACCCATGAAAACCATATCACACTGCCAAAAAGAACTGAAATAGAGCAGATATATTTTTGTTCTCTTATTACCTCCTCAACCAGGGCCTGGCGAAAATTCAAGCTATATTAATTGGAGGGGGCTTTGTTCCTGTAAGTCAAGGGAGGGAAAGGGACAGAGACTCTTCTAGCATAATAATCCACCAAAAAGGCATGCTGAGAGAATGTCGATACTGGCAGCGTGCAATGCTCAGCTTTCTCAAAGACATTCCACCCTGAGGCCGGTCTTTGTTCTCCGCTCTCCCCATTCCCTCCACTCCCAGGATGAAGAAGCTTCCTCATCACCATTCACCTTTGGAACTGGATAGAGTGATGACCCAATCTAGACACCCACATCAGAAAAGGAAGTTCTGGAGTTCCTGTCGTGGCTCAGTGGTCATGAACCCAGCTAGTATCCATGAGGACTCAGGGTTCAATCCCTGGCCTGGCTCAGTGGGTTAGGATCAGGTGTTGTTGTGAGCTGTGTTGCAGGTTGCAGATGTGGCTCAGATCCCGAGTTACTGTGGCTGTGGTGTGGGCCGGTGGCTACAGCTCCGATTGGACTCCTAGCCTGGGGACCTCCATATGCCGCAGGCACGGCCCTCAAAAGAGAAGGAAGTTCCCAAAGGTCCAGGGAGATGGAGAGAAGAGGCAGGGAGGGTTTTCCACCAACTGCAAGAGGGAGAGGCATGTTCCAAAGGGTCTAGAACAAAGGTCTTGTGCCTCCTGAGGAACTGAGAATGACCACAATAGCAAGGGGCCACTCAAAGTGGCCAGGTCATATTCGTAGTGATTGGAACATGTGATTTGAACTGGGGATAAAGGCCATTTCATGCATTCTTCTGAACTCCGGATATATATGGGGGAGCAACTAGCAGGCTATTTTATGTTATGTTATTATTATTATTACTAATTATTATTATTTGGCTGGCTGGTGGCATATGGAGTTCCTGGGCCAGGGATCAGTTCCGATCCCCCAGTTGCAACCTATGCTGCAACTACAGCAACGCTGGACCCTTAACCTACTGTGCTGGGCCAGGGATTGAACCTGCGACCCAGCACTCCAGAGACGCCACCGATCCCATTGTGCCACAGCGGGAACTCCTAGCAAGCTATTGTAATCACTCTCTTTCTTACACCCTGGGGTTGCACAAATAAATAGTGCATGTGGAAATACTGGCCGCCTTGAAGGCAGGCACTGGCGCTGAGTTTAGGAGCTGGCACACAGCAAGCACTCAATAAGCACTTGTTGACTTTTTTGAAAGCTAAAAAAAAAAAATAACTGAAATAAACTGAGGTGAGAGTCAAACCGAAGGAACAAGGGAGCAGAACAGGAAGAAAGGAGAAAAAATATGTAAATGCGAGGGATAAGGATTACCTGACTGCGCTTGGGAGAAGACTAAAATGCCATAGGAGTAGGGAAATAAAAAGGAAGCAAATTAGGGCGGTGAAAGTTATCATTAGAAAACAAAGGTAGAACCGAGCAAGTTTTGGCTGCCAGCTTTTCTGCCTGACTCCTGCCAACAGGGTGTGCAGTTTTGTTGACGAGGGCCTTTGCTTGGCCTTATGCAACAATAGAGCGAGCGCAGAGGAAAACTCAGAGTTTCAGCATTCGGAGGTCACAGCCAGGTAGTGGGGACCAGAGCCAGCCTTGATCAATGCAGAATTGATTTACAATTTAATGCTTTTGTGTTTCAAAGTAAGATACCAGAAGAGGACAACTCGGGGGCAGGCTTCATATTCCTCCTGCCAATGCTGAAAAACTAATAGGAGGAGTCGACGTCACTGAACGCAGGATAGACAGTGTTGGGAGAGGGCGATCCGCAGAAAGGGCACGACAAAGAAGAGGTAGTGGGGAAAAGAAAGGGCAAAGACCTAAAACGGGAGGCCAGGAAAGTGACTACAGGGAAATATCAAAGGAGGGAGAGACCTATAAAGTAGAATTTGATGGATGAGGGGATGAGGACATTAAAAAGATCTTTAAGAGGCTTCAGGGACTGTAAGAAAGAGGGCAAAGCGGAGATGTCAGGTGGAATATCTTACATAACAAGCAGCTAGTGAAAGCTAATATATAACATGATGGAGAGAAGGGTGTGCGGGGGTGGGGGGCACCCCTGGTGTCTGCATGTAAATTAAGACTGGAGGAGTTCCCTGGTGGCTCAGCAGGTTAAGGATCTGGTGTTATCACTGATGTGGCTCAGCTGGCTACTGTGCCTCGGGTTGGATCCCTGGCCCAGGAAACTTCCATGTGACAGGGGCACAGCCAAAAAAAAAAAAAAAAAAATAGTTCGAGTTCCTGTCGTGGCTCAGTGGAAACGAATCTATTATCCATGAGGACGCAGGTTTGATCCCTGGCCTCGATCAGTGGGTAAAGGATCCAGCGTCGCCGTGAGCTATGGTATAGGTCACAGATGCGGCTCGGATCCTGCGATGCTGTGGCTGTGGCGTAGGCCCTAAAAAGATAAGACAAAAAAAAAGGAGTGGAGATTCTATAGCTACCCAGCTAATGGAGCCTTGATAAAACAAAAGATGATGTCCCTCTCTTTAATTTTTTTTTTAATTTTTTGCTTTTTAGGTCTGCACCTGTGGCACATGGAAGTTCGTTCCCAGGCTAGGGGTCCAATTGGAGCTACAGCTGCCAGCCTACGCCACAGCCACAATGACGTGGGATCCGAGCCACGTCTTCGACCTACACCACATGGTAACACTGGATCCCTGACCCACTGAGTGAGGCCAAGGATCGAACCTGCATCCTCATGGATACTAGTTGGATTCATTCTGCTGTGCCACAACAGGAACTCTGTCCCTCTCTTTTAAAGAGAGGGGAGACTGAGGCAGTGTGGTGACCAAGCATTAGTGTCCATAGAGTGGCATTAATCATCTCGGTTCTGTCATTTCAAAGGTGACTACTTTGGGTAAATTCCTTTGATTTCTAAGCCTCAGTTTCCTTGGCTGAGAAGATGGGGGCAAAAATCCTAAATCACTAGGGTGTCATTAGGACAGTGCCTTGCATATAGGTGGCACTCACTGTTATGACCACTAGTCCTTGTCCTCTTCCTACTTTTTCTACTATTATTCAATCACCTTTTCACTTTATTTATTTATTTATTTATTTTTGTCTTTTGTCATTTTAGGGCCACACCTGCGGCATATGGAGGTTCCCAGGCTAGGGGTCTAATCAGAACTATAGCTGCTGGCCTACATCACAGCTCACAGCAACGCTGGATCCTTAACCCACTGAACGAGGCCAGGGATCAAACCCGAAACCTCATGGTTCCTAGTCTGATTTGTTTCTGCTGCACCACGATGGGAACTCGAACACCTTTTTACTTTAAAAAAAATGAGCAAACAAAACACCCTGTTGAGGCTTATCCCAGCCCCGAAAACCTCTTTGTTCTCATGGTAAGGAAAGAGAGTGAACCAAAGGAGGAAAGGCAAAAGGCATGATCTTAGACATAAAGCCTTGTTCAGATAGGAGAATGCTGTGTGTGTGTGTGTGTGTGTATGTGTGTACAGCAAGACAACAGAGCAGGAATAGCATGTACAGTCAGCCCTCTGTATCAATGGGTTCTGCATCTGCAGATGAAAATACTTGGGAAAAAATTGCAGAGATTTCCAAAAAGTAAAGCGTGAATTTGCCACACTCTGGCAACTATTTACATGGCATTAACATTGTAGGTACAATTATTTACATAGTATTTACATGGTATTAGGTATTATAATCCACATGCCTGGGTGTGTTTTTTTGTTTGTTTGTTTGTTTTGCTTTTTAGGGCTGCGCCCGCGGTGGCATATAGAGGTTCCAAGGCTAGGGGTCAAATTGGAGCTGCAGCTGCCAGCCTACGCCACAGCCACAGCGACTCAGGATCTGAGCCGTCTCTGCAACCTACACCGCAGCTCACGGCAATGTTGGATCCTTAACCCACTGAGCGAGGCCAGAGATCAAACCGGAAACCTCATGGTTCCCAGTGGGATTTGTCAACCACTGAGCCATGACAGGAACTCCTGCCTGGGTTATATACAAATCCTTGGCCACTTTACATAAGGGACTTGAGCATCCTTGGATTTTGGTATCCATGGGGTCCTGCAACCAATCCCCTGTGGATAAGGAGGGATGACTCTCCTCAATACAGCCTAGAGGACTGTAGTTGGAGAAAGGATGAAGAATAGAGTTTAGTGTGTTGAAAAAGTGGTATCGGAGTTCCTGTCGTGCTGCAGCAGAAACAAATCTAGGAACCGTGAGGTTGCAGGTTCGATCCCTGGCCTCACTCAGTGGGTTAAGGATCTGGCGTTGAGGTGAGCTGTGGTGTAAGTCACAGATGGGGCTCGGATCCCACGTTGCTGTGGCTGTGGTGTAGGCTGGTGGCTACAGCTCCGATTAGACCCCTAGCCTGGGAACCTCCATATGCTGCAGGTGTGGCCCTAAAAAGATAAAAAATGACCAAAAAAACAAAAAAAAAGAAAAGAAAAAGTGGTATGGATCATTTGTGGAAAGGTGTTTGGTGACAGGAAATGAACCGTAAACAGGCAGAATGTCTCGAATCTTTTATAATTAAAAACCCCATGACCTGGCCTTCCCTGGAGTTCCTTAAGATTTAGCCCTTCGCCTGTCTGGCCCGAAACAGAGATGGCTCCAAGGGAGAGACAGAGGGAGAACGGGATAATCTTATCCTTTTTGAAGCTGCCTCTTTTTGCCTCCCTTCTCTGGCAACCCAGACCCCACCTGTTTTCGACGGTCCCAGAGGCTCAGAGCTGAGCCGCTCTACACATCGATAAAATGCTCGCCTGGTGGAGCTGGGGAGGTTTCTTTTCTTTTCTTGGCCATGTGTCTTATTTTAGTAACAAGCAACAAGCAATACAGAGAATGCTCAGACTGAGGGGGAAGAGGATAAGACAGACAATTCTCACAGCTCCGGTGAAAGCCTGTTCCCGGGGGTGGGGGAAGGAGCCCTGCCCACGGAGGAGAACATTTCATCAATGGTTCTGAAGAGGAAAAGGAGCCCCAGGAGGGGATGGAGGCTGGAACAAGCCACGCAGGCAACCAAATCAAAAAGCCGCCAGTAAGAAGAGCAAGGCTTAGCGCAGTCCAAAAATGGAAAAGGAGAGAACTTAGAAATGCAAAAGGCTAACTATCTAGGCTGTTCTGCAGGGCGTGGGCTGGCTGTTGGTTTGGAGTCAGGGTCAGGGGCCCAGAGAGGCGCTAGGATGAGGCGCGGCTACAGAACTTGCAAGGGCTCAGTGCAAAATGAAAAGGTGGGATGCTGTGTTCAAGCACTATTAAGAATTCCAAGATGGAGTTCCCGTCGTGGCTCAGCGGTTAACGACTCCGACTAGGAGCCATGAGGTTGCGAGTTCGATCCCTGCCCTTGCTGAGTGGGTTAAGGATCCGGCGTTGCCGTGAGCTGTGGTGTGGGTAGCAGACGCAGCTTGGATCCCATGGTGCTGTGGCTCTGGCGTAGGCTGGTGGCTACAGCTCCGATTTGACCCCTAGCCTGGGAACCTCCATATGCCATGGGAGTGGCCCAAGAAATGGCAAAAAGACAAAAAAAAAAAAAAAAAAAGAATTCCAAGATGGTGACAACAGAGAATTCAACTAAGCCCGGGCCCTGTTGAGCATGGGGCCCCGTGTGACTTCAGGGGACCCACGCCCCTGAAGGCAGCCCTGCCTAGGAACATTTTAAAGTAGATCCCCAAAGGTGGGCTCATTATTTTATTTAACATATCAAGACGATAGGGCAAAGTTTTGTGTTGTTTTATGCTAATTTTGTTTTATGAATTTGAAAACTTCTATTTTGTATTACGTAATATGCATTCTATTAAAACAATGCCATACTGTTGTCATAACAGCAAATGAAGAGAAAATGTGAATGTCTTTTGCAGATGTGCATGAATGGCCACGCATCTGTCCTTTAGTTTTATTTTTAGTTTTTTCTTTTTACGGCTGTACCCACAGCATACGGAAGTTCCTAGGCCAAGGGTTGAATCAGAGCTGCCCCTGCTGGCCTATGCCACAGCCATGGCAAAACCAGATCCGAGCCACATCTGTGACCTATGCCACAGCCATGGCAACACCGGATCCTTAACCCACTGAGTGAGGTCAGGAATCGGGAACCCTCATCTTCATGGAGACAACGTTGGGTCCTTAACACACTGAGCCACAATGAGAACTCTGGCACCTGTCCTTTAAATAGGAGCTGTTTCCTGTTTCCTTTAGCTGCCCTAGTCCAGTGTGTTTTTGACCAAGGCTCTGGAAAATGGAGCAAAAAGTAGGGAAGGCTATTTCTAGGGCTTGCCTTCTCTCAGCCCCATCCTGCGCTACGCATCCTCATTCTGGGCTCTTCTCCCAGCTCTCCTCCTTCCCAAATTTTTCCCTGAGCTCTTTAATGTTCATTCTGCTTATTTGTCACCCCTTGTGGCAGCTATTAAACCAAATCCTTACTTTGAGACTTGGTAATTAAATGGAAAGAATTAAGCATTTATCCTGCCTTTCCAGTAGGAACTATATTTCAGCATAATTAAATAGCCATAGTTTTATTTTACTTTGTATTTATTTAACACTTACATAGTACTTACCATGCACCAGGCCTTATTCTGATTGCTTTAGTGCTTCTATCTCATCTTGAATTACATCGCGACCATATTTGACAGACAAGGAAATTGAGGCTTTGAGCAGTTAAGTGACTTAGTCACACAGGTAGCAAGTGGTGGGACCAGGATTTGAATACAGACAGTCTGACTCCAAAGTCCATACTCTTGGGAGTTCTCTGATGGCCTAGAGGGTTAAGGCTCCTGCATTCTCACCGCTGTGGCTCTGGTCGCTGCTGTGGCACGTGTTCGATCCCTGGCGTGGGAACATCCACATGCTGCCCATGTGGCAAAAACAAAACAAAGCAAATAGAAACAAACACCCTCCCCCAAAACCTCCACAAAAAAACCAAACAAGAGAGAACCTGACATAAACATTGTAACTCTCATTTAACCGCCCCCCAGAAAAAAACCCCGCAGTGTACATACGCTTACCTGCGCTAGGCTGCCCTGGTTAAACAAGGAGAGTTCTTTCCCGAAGAATGCTGGCTAGTAAATATACATGGAGAGAGAGAATTGGAAAATTATTTTTAAATCTGTCATGAATTCATCCATTCAGGCAAGGATTGTCAAGTGGGATTAAAACTATTGTGTGGATGGTTAATGGGGAGCTGGTCATCTGTGTGGTGCCAAAGTTACAGCCCACAGATTATTTTCTGGGCATCAGGAAGCAAACTTAACTCTACAGTGGATCCGGCTGCCATCATGCTGATGCTGTGGTCAATTACAGCATTACCACCAGTGGAGCAACCAGACATATGTCTTCTGATGTACTATAGTTTAGGACACAATGTCACGTTGATGTATTCTAGTCAGATATTGGACTTGAAGGTGATGAGGTCTTTAGACCTAATGTCCGGTTTACAGGAAATATAGGAGACAGAGGAACAAGCTAAATAACACCACAAGTAAACATGTAGACAAATCCCAAAAGCGGGACGTGCTTCAGGACAACTGGCCCCATTTCTTCGACAAGTCAATTTTAACATGAAATTACAAGAGTGTTCTCAAGTTATGGAGATTTAAGGGACATTATAAGAGGAATGCATGATTGTGGACTGAATACTGATTTGGACAAGCCAGCTGTAAAGGACATTGCTGAAATAATTGGGGGATATTTGAATACGGTTTGAGCATTTCAAGGTGTTAAAGAACTTATACACTGACGGAAATGATATATACAATTATTTTTAGAATGTCCCCCTCAGGGAGTTCCCTGGTGGCTCATTGGTTTAAGGATTCCGTGTTATCACTGCAATGGCATGGGTTCTATCCCTGGCCTGGGAACTTCTACAGGCTGTGGGCTGCCGGCAGCAGCCCCCCCAAATTAGAATGTCCCCTCAAAAGTAAATTAGGTCCTCCACTCTCACTCTTTTTTTTTTGTCTTTTTTTTTTTTTTTTTTTTAGCTATTTCTTGGGCCGCTCCCACAGCATATGGAGGTTCCCAGGCTAGGGGTCTAATCGGAGCTGTAGCCACCGGCCTACGCCAGAGCCACAGCAACGCAGGATCCGAGCCGCGTCTGCAACCTACACCACAGCTCACAGCAACGCCAGATCCTTAACCCACTGAGCGAGGCCAGGGATCGAACCCTCAACCTCATGGTTCCTAGTTGGATTCGTTAACCACTGCGCCACGACGGGAACTCCCTACTGTCACTCTTTTTATAGAATGGTCTCTCCACTTCTTTGCCGTGACTAGGTCCTGGCTCTCCCCTTTTTTTTTTTAAATCTTTTTTTTTTTTGGTCATTTATTGGGCTGCTCTCGCGGCATATGGAGTTCCCAGGCTACGGGTTGAATCAGAGCTGTAGCCACCGGCCTATGCCAGAGTCATAGCAACTCGGGATCTGAGCTGCGTCTGCAACCTACCCCACAGCTCACGGCAATGCTGGATCGTTAACCCACTGAGCAAGGGCAGGGATCGAACCCACAACCTCATGGTTCCTAGTTGGATTTGTTAACCACTGAGCCACGATGGGAACTCCTGGCTCTCCTCTTGCACATGGCTTCCTGTAGCAGATGTCATTCGTGCTCCAGCCACATCATCTGGGCTCTTACCATTTCTGTCCACGTTAGCCTAACTTCCAGCTACCAGCTCCTGTGTCTCTTTGCTTGGAGCTTTTCCTCTAGCCCTCAGAGCCCTCTTTGCCTGCATGTACAGGAAGCCAGAAGGACCAGGGGATGAATGACCTCCCTACAACAACTCTTTTTTTTTGGGGGGGGGCACAACCACAGCATGCAGAAATTCCCAGGCCAGGGATCAAATCCGAGCCACAGCTGTGACCAACACCGCAACTGTAGCCATGCCAGATCCTTAACCCACTGCACCTGGCCAGCGATTGAAATGGAACCTCAGCAGCCACCGGGGCTGCTGCAGAGACAAGGCCAGGTCCTTAACCCGCTGTGCCACAGTGGGAACTCATCCTTAGGATGACTCTGAATCAGTAATTGATAGGAGAAGGTCATCCCTCAGGTGGGATAACTCTAAGATGCATTTTCTACTGCACTTTCTAAAATTCCCCAACATGATTAAGCTCCAGTTACAGTGGGAATTGGCTTTTTTATTTTTTTCATGATTTTTAATTTTTCCCTTATAGTTGTCTTACAGTATTCTGTCAATTTCTACCGCACAGCAAAGTGACCCATCCATATACACATATACACATTCTCTTTGGGAATTTGCTTTGTAACACGGCCCCGTATTGGCTTTCTTCCCTCCCTTATCTCACTTCCCCACTCCTTTATGGGAATTTCCTATAATCGCCTCCCAAATAGACTACTTATGCTGGAATCCTTATCTCAGAGTCTGATTTGGGGATAGTCCAAACTAAAACATTTTCCCTAGAGCTCTCTCCTGGGAGAACTGTTCTTTTTCCCAAAGCCTGAGAGCAAGAGGCACCACCAGCTTTTTCCTGGTGCCCTTTTTTCACTCTCTTGCAACCTTCTTTCCCCCTCTCATCCCCACACCATTTATCCTCTATGCCTCCTCATTGCTACCATTTATTGGCATCCTGCTTGCTCCCCCAGATCCATGGAAGATTCTGTACGCCTCCGTACCTCCCATCCCATCATTAGCCTGAGGGCCCCCTATGGAAGTCCCAAATCTTGGCTTGCTGGCCCCTTCATCTCAGATTGTCTTCAGCTCTGCTCCATTTCAGCCACTGCCTTAGCTATGTGGTGGACCTCTTTATCACCTACTGCTCTGTCTCTGAAATTTTAAACTCCACTTTCCATTCTGAGGTGGTAAGATCCCACCTCGCCAAGCTCTCTTTCTCCTTGGATGCTTGTTCTTGGACCTTGCTGCACCTGCCCTGTAAGCCTCCACCCGAAGTCAGTCCTGTAATTGACCTTTTCTGCTCCTGAGAACCGCTGGAGAAGATCATCCAAGCTTGAAGATGGTTGACAGGATCTTCAGCCTCATTTGCACTCTCAGCTCTTAGTGGACTCTTTGGACTCTTTTTTTTTTTTTTTTTTAGTGCTGCACTTGTGGCATATGGAGGTTCCCAGGCTAGGAGTCCAATTGGAGCTACAGCTGTCAGCCTACACCACAGCCACAGCCACAGCAATGCAGGATCCGAGCTGCATCAGTGACCTACACCACAGTTCATGGCAATGCCAGATCCTTAACCCACTGTGCGAGGCCAGGGATTCAACCCGTGTCCTCATGGTTGCTAGTCAGATTCGTTTCCGCTGAGCCATGATGGGAACTCCCAATTCTTTTGCTTATGGTTGGGCAGCAGCCTCTCTCTCTAGGAATGTTCTTGACAGTTGTCTGGGGCCCTTCTCATTCACTCCCAGCCTCCTCACCCCTCTTCTGATGGGGTTTCCATTTTGCCTTGGACTCTTAGCTCTGGCCTCTTATATAATCTTCCTTTTGCCATCTAGTGGTTCCATTTTTCTCCAAGGTCTTGGCTCAAATGTCTTTGCACAGCATCGTCTCTAGCTGTCCCTTCAGGACCCCAACTCTGGCTCTAGGTGTGGACTGGCAGCCCTGCTGGGCCCATCTGACTTCACTGCTTCCCCAGTGCTTTCCTCTCTCTTCTCATCACGGGGAGGGGATTCAGACACTTCCTATTCATCAATGTCATCATTTCAACAAATAGCTGTTGAGTGTCTCGTGAGCCTGGTAACAGGCACAGTGCCAAGAACTATGCTAGGTGCTAGATGCAGTGGTGAATAGGAAAGACAAGATCTCTGACCTCATGGACTTGTGACGGTACCATTGAAGAAATCTGATCCAAAGCAGTAAGAAGAAACTGCTTTAGATAAGGTAGTTAGGGAACACTTCTATGAGGTGGAAACATTTGATTGAAGACTTGAAGGTTGAAAAGGAGCCAGACATGTGAAGAACCCCGTGGAAAAGCATTTTAGGCAGAGGGAACGACAGATGAAAGAGTGCTGAGGCTATAAAGAGCTCGGCACAGGATGCAAATACAGGAGGCCAATGTGGGCAAAGCATAGTAAACTGAGGGGAGAAGACGAGGAGAAATGTGTGGGGCCATATCATGTAGGAGTTTGAATTTTATTTTAAGTGTGATGGGAAGCCAGTAGAGGGTTTTGATCAGGAGAGTTAGATGATTTCATTCTGTTTTTATTTTTTATTTATTAAAAACCTTTTTTTTGGCCGCCCTCATGGCATATGGAAGTTCCCAGGCCAGGGATCAACTCAAACTGCAGCTATGAGCTACGGCTACAACTGTGGCAGTGCCAGGTCCTTAACCCACTGCGCCACAGCGGGAACTCCCTTATTTTCCATTTTTAAAAGATTACCTTACTTTAGAGTCTGGACAAGGGATGAGTTTCCCTTGGACTAGGGTAGTGGAGGTAGTAGAGGTGGGAGAAGTGGATGAATCAGAAATTCATATGGGATGTACGATGGTCAGGATTTGCCGATGGATTGAATTTGGGGAGTGAGAGAGGAGGAGGAATCACTGACGACTCCTAGGTTTCTGATAATACATTAATGTCATTTTCTAAGATGGAAAACATGGGGAAAGACAGATTAGGTGGGAGGAGGACGTCAAGAGTTCTATTTTACAAGCATCATATTAGAGATGTCTGATAGCTGTCCAAGAGGGGATTTGAAATGGGAAGGGATACATATGAATCTGAAGTTTAGAGTCCTTTTAGGGTCTTCACTGGGAGTCATCAGCATAAAGATGATATTTATAGCCATAGGAACTGATGAAACCACTGGAGTGATTTGAGGGAGAAGAGAAGAGGAGGCTCAAGATAAGGTATGGGTAACTGATGTTTAGAGTTCAGGTAGAGGGAAGAAAAGATTGGTTAAAAATGTGGCATTTGGAAGGCCCAAAGAGGAAAATTTTCCAAGAAACAAGGAGGGATTATCTATGTCAAATGCTAAAGAGAGGGCTAATAAAATCGAAAATGTGATCATTGGACTTGGTAACAGAGATACCTCTGGGGATCTTGACAACAGTGATTTCACTGGATCGATGGGTATGGAAGCCAGACTGGAGTGGACTGAAGAATAAATAGAATGTGAGGGAAAAGAGGTCACATTCGTAGACAATTCTTTTGAGAATGCTTTCTGTTTATGGTTAGGGAAATGTGGGGAAGTAGCTAGAGGGAGAGCAGAGTCAAGGAAAAGTTTATTTGGGGGATAGTACATGCTAACTCAAATTTGTATGCTGCTAAGAATTATTTAGCAGAGAGGAGGAGCATAAGTCCTCAAAAAGGAGAGAAGTGATGTTGTGGCAATGACTTCTACATATCCTCTAATATCTGTCTCCTTCTCTTCCACAATAATAAAATTCCCCATGCATAGCTAGTTTCATGACCTACTAGAATAAAGATTACTTTCTAGTCTTCATGCTGCTAGATGTGGCCATGTAACTATCTCTGGCTAAAAAGATGTAACCAGAAGTGTCATGTGATAGCTCTTTGGGAACTGCCTTTGAAAGACAGCTGGCATATGACCTTTGTCCCATCTTTTGTCCTTTCCTCTATCAAGTTGCCTGAAATTCGGATATGATGGCTGGAACTCAAGCTACCATTTTGGACCCTGAGGACGAGGACAACACCCAAGGGATGTAGTGAGTTGAGAGGCACGTGGGTTTCAAAGATTTTGCAGAGCAGGGTCACCCCATCAGCTCTGGACTGCCCACCTCCATTCTTTTATGTGTGAGAGAAAGGAACTCTCTTTTTAAGCCACTGTTATTTTGGATTCCTGCTGCTTACAGATGAACCTAATCCTAAATGATTCAGATGGGATCCAGTGCACAAGTGGAGACAGTTCATCTACCATATCAGAAAGCAAGGGTGCAGGTGGAGATAGGTGGGTAGATGTGGTGGGAAGGTAAAGAAGTTCCCATTTAATTCATTCTCTTTTCTCAAAGAGGTGGGAGACGAGGTCTTCAGCTGAGAATGGAGATGGACAGTAGAGGGTTGTTTGCAGAATAGAGAAGGTATCACGTAGATTTTAATGTCCAGGAGAACAAGGAGATGGCTTTGACATCTACCAGGAACCCTCTATTAGAACTGAATTATTTCCCTCCTTATTTCTGCCCATCCTATTCTCCTGAATCCTCGACTCTGTGAGCACCATTTCATGCTTTATTTTCTAGGGTACCCTGAATCTGATAAGCTCATTATCTCCACCCTGTATGTTCAAACCTGTGCCCTTTCCCCTAGTCCTCCAGATAGGATTCCCCTGGGATCTCAATGCTTTCCTAAAACTGAACTAGATTCGCCATGTCCTTCTTGTACTGGATTTGCTTGGTTTTTTTTTTTTATTTTTTTTTTTAGAGGCTGCACCTGTGGCATAAAGAAGTTCCTGGGCTATGGGTTCAATTGGAGCTGCAGCTGAGGCCCATTCCACAACCATAGCAACATGGGATCTGAGCTGCCTCTGTGACCTATGCCGATGCTTGTGACAATGCCAGATAGTTAATCCACTGAGTGAGGCTAGGGATTGAACCTGCATCCTCATGGACACTATGTTGAGTTCTTAATCTGCTGAGCCACAACAAGAACTCCTGGATTTGCATTTTTTAACACCCCACCCCACCCCAGTCTTGCCATTTCTTTTTCTTTCTCACTCTCTTTTTTTTTTTTTTTGCCTTTTAGGGCCATACTCATGGCTTATGGAGGTTTCCAAGCTAGGGGTCCAATCAGAGCTACAGCTGCTGGCCTACACCACAGCTCACCGAAATGCTGGATGCTTAACCCACTGAGTGAGGCCAGGGATCGAACCCACAACCTCATGGTTCCTAGTTGGATTTGTTTCCACTGGGCCCTGACAGGAACTCCATCGCCATTTATTTTTCTGATTTGTCTCATAGGCCTTTTAGCTTTCTCTCTCTTAAGCAGACTCTGGCCATCAGCTGACACCCTCTCCAAGTCTCATCTGAATTTTTAGCTTGCCCATCCTTCAAAACCCAGATCTTGTCCCACTTCCTTCAGGAATGTTTTTCTAACTAGTTCAATCTACCTTGATTTTTAAATCAGCGAATGACTAAGTTGAGACCTCTTACATGACCAGAATTGATTGCTGTCTCTGACTTTCCTTACATAAGTATCTATAGGCTTATAATCTGTACCACATAGTTGAAGGTGTAACATAGGGAAGTTTTTCCCCCATTCTTTCCTTTCTCTCCCTTCTTACCTTGCACTTAAACTCTTACTAAGAGTGGGCTTTTTGCAAATAAAAGATTCAGAGATGTTTTCCCCTCCATAATGAAGCCTTGGAGTCATGCTTCAAGATGAAGTCAATACTAGTAAGATAGGTTTATGTTTATGAAGAACATGAAGGACCACAGACAATGTTTCATGAGACTCAATCTGGAGAGCTGGTTAAAAAAGGAAGATTTCTATGAGCCAAGAGACAAATAGAAGAACATTTAAGGCAGTGCTATTTATACTAATAGCAAACAAAACAAAGCACTGAGAACAACAAAAAACTGGAAACAACCCAAAGGACCATGAACAGGAGAATGCATAAATAAATCGTGGTGTATTTATGCAATGGAATACTGCATAGCAGTGAAAATGACTAAAACACTGCTAAATGCATGAGCATGAATGGATCTCGAAAACAATGCTGAATGATAAAGCAAGTTGCCAAAGAATATACATAGTCTGATATCATCATATAAAGTCCTAAAACAAGCAAGCTAAACAGTTTTTTTCTAATTCAAAGATACAATCATTACACGGAAAACAATAAGAAAAGCAAAAAGCAATTAACATAAAATTCAGAAAAGTGCTTGCCTCTTGGAGGAAGAGAGAAGAACACAACTTGGAAGGGATACACAGAGAAATGCTCTTTTTCTTTCTGTTGGCCGAGCCAAAACTTCTTTTGGAAGTTCAGCACCACAGCAGTAACCAGAGCCACAGCAGTGACAACAGCCACAGCAGTTCCTTAACTCACTGAGCCATCAGGGAACCCCAGAAATGTTCTACTTATATAGCTCAGGGGCTGGTACATGGCTGTTTATTGCGTAATGATTCTCTACATCATACATATGTATCATATATACTCTTATGCATATCTCAAGTAAAAAACTTAAGTGTAGATTTCTAGGCCCTGCTCAGATCTACTGAATCTGAGTTATAAATGGTGAGGTCCTTGAATATATGTTTTCATTTGACACCCTGAATGGTTCTGAAGTCAGAACTACTGAGATGAGGCCTCTTTATACAACCTATAGACTTAACATGAGTTTTTTTCATCTCTCCACAAGGTCCACAACAGTATGTGTATTAGTCAGCTAGGGCTGCTATGACAAAATACCACAGAGTGAGTGACTTAAACAACAGAAATGTATTTTCTTTTCTCTTCCTTTCTTTTTGCTTCTTAGGGCCGCACCCACGGCATATGGCAGTACCCAGGCTAGGGGTTGAATCGGAGCTACGGCTGCCGGCCTACAAAACAGCCACAGCAACATGGGATCTGAGCCGCATCTGCAACCTACAGACCTCCACCACAGCTCATGGCAATGCTGGATCCTTAACTCACTGAGAAAGGCCAGGGATTGAACCCAAATCCTCATGGATCCTAGTTGGGTTCGTTAATCACTGAGCCACGAATTCCTGTATTTTCTCACAGTTCTAGGGGCTAGAGGTACGAGATCAAGGTGTCTGTGGAGTTGGTTTCTTCAATTTTTTTTTTTTTTTTTTTTTTTTGCTTCTCAGGACTGCACCTGCGGCATAAGGAAGTTCCCAGGCTAGGGGTGGAATCAGAGCTATAGCCACAGCAATGCCATATCCGAGTCGCGTATGGGACCTACACCACAGCTCACGCCAACGCTGGATCCTTCACCCACTGAGCGAGGCCAGGGATCGAACCTGAATCCTCATGGGTACTAGGCAGATTCGTAACCTGCTGAGACACAACGGGAACTCTGGAGTTGGTTTCTTCTGAGGCCTTTCGCCTTGGTTTGCAAACGGGCACCTTCTGCTCGTGTGTTCACAAGTTTGTCTCTGTGCGAGAATGTATTTGGTGTCATTGTCTGTGTCCTAATCTCTTCTTATAAGGACACCAATCATATTGGATTAGAGCCCTCTCTAATGATCCCATTTTAACTTGGTTTCCTCTTTAAAGTCTCTATCAGCTTCATTCTGAGGTACCAGGGGTTAGGGTTCAACATATGAATTGGGGAGGGGTACAAGTTGGCCCATAACAATGTGGAATGTATATTTCGTTTTTGTTTGTTTTGGTGTGACCTTCACAGTACCCTGCACAGAACTGAGCATACAGTGGGTGCCTAATTCATACTGATTGATTGATCAGTAACTCAGCTAAAAGGTTTGGTGAGAGCGAAGGTATAAATCAATGAGTAAAATGGATTTGTTCCGACTAGGAACCATGAGGTTGCGGGTTCAGTCCCTGGCCTTGCTCAGTAGGTTAGGGATCCGGCGTTGCCGTGAGCTGTGGTGTAGGTTGCAGATGCGGCTCGGATCCCGAGTTGCTGTGGCTGTGGCGTAGGCCGGGGGCTACAGCTCCGATTAGACCCCTAGCCTGGGAACCTCCATATGCCGCGGGAGCGGCCCAAGAAATGGCAAAAAGACAAAAATAAAATAAAATAAAATAAAAATTAAAATGGATTCGTCTTTCTCCAGAGTTGATTGGGTGTCTCATGTTCATCAGATTGACTAGCTGATCAGGTAGCTTCAATTCTAAATAACCGAGGCATTAGGAATCCAGGAGACATTCACTCCAAAACATTATAAAGCATTAAGCTGCTTGAAGCCTGAACTCTTAACAGTTTGACATTTCCTTTAAAAGCTCTTGGAATCCCTCTCTCCAGGAAACCCAGTTGGAGGGAGCTTAGTGTTTTACTTATCCAAGTCTTTGCAGCAATGAATTAAACATGTATCGAAAAGGGAGGCATCACATTGTGCAGCATCTCCCTCTCCCATGCTGAGCTGGCACGTCCCAAGGGCAAGGCCAATCAGCCTTGTCATGGAACGGCGGAGTCAGACAGATTTATTGGGGAAGAGGAAAAAAAGCAAAGAAAACCCTTTCCTTGGCAAAGAAAGAGCCTTGGATTTCTCGGCTCATCATTCCAGACAGAGCTGCTGAGACTGTTTCTTCAGCTCCCACCAGCACCTGCCTGACCTCTGGGGGATCTGGCAGGCATGTGGGGACTGCGAATGAGGGAAAGGAAGCAGAAGCTAGACTCTGCTATCAAAGGTTTGTAAAGGCAACACACAAAGCAAACCTGGCCAGACCCTGCTGATAACCATCCAATACACACACTGACATCTACCACTTCATTCCACCCTCACAACTACTGTAGGAACTAGGCAGGACAGGTGATATTTCTTTCTCATTACAGATAACGAAAAAGAAGCCTAGAGAGATGGAGACACGTACAGACAGCTGGTTGATGGTAAAACTGGTACCCACAACTAGGGTTTCGGGGTTTTTTCAATGGGCTGCCTTTCCTTGGGTTAAGAATTAGGGAGTTCCCATCATGGCTCAGTGTAAACAAATCTGACTAGCATCCATGAGGACACAGGTTCAATCCTTGGCCTCACTCAGTGGGTCAAGGATCTGGTGTTGCCATGAGCTGTGGTGTAGGTCACAGATGCAGCTCAGATCTGGCACTGCTGTGGCTGTGGTACAGGCCGGTGGCTACAACTCTGATTGACCCCTAGCCTGGGAACCTCCATATGCCGTGGGTGCGGCCCTGAAAAGGAAAAAAAAAGAAGAATTAATCTAACTTTCCTGCCATCTTAATTTTATATAGGGGGCACAAGGGGATGATTTGCACCACAGATTTTAGAATCAGAAAGTAGCCTTGGAACTCATCAGAAGAGAATACAAGAATTCAGGGAAAGACCTAGCAGGACTCTAGAGGTCTATTTCTTTCTGTAATTCATTTTGTAAAACCACCTCTGTAAGCTTGTCTGGCTTCTGCCACTTCTGCGATATCCAACTTATCTAACTTAAATAGTGACACATGAAGTCTCCCTGTGCCAAGGGCCACTTACCACTCTGGCTTCCTTTCTCTCCAAGTCTCCAGTATTGTCCCACTATCCAGCCAACAGGACCATCAACAGACCCTGGGACATGCTGTGTTCTCACCTTCCAGCCTTCTTTTGTGTGTGTGTGTCTTTTTGCCATTTCTTGGGCCACTCTCACGGCATATGGAGGTTCCCAGGCTAGGGATCAAATCAGAGCCATAGCCACTGGCCTACACCAGAGCCACAGCAACGCAGGATCCAAGCCGCATCTGCAACCTACACCACAGCTCACGGCAACACCGGATCCTCAACCCACTGAGCAAGGGCAGGGATCGAACCCGCAACCTCATGGTTCCTAGTCGGATTCGTTAACCACTGAGCCATGACGGGAACTCCCATCACCTCGCAGCCTTCTAACACTTGCTTTCCACTTCATGGGGCCCTTCAGACTCATTCTCTCTCCATTCTCCCAGTCTGTTGGTCCCTTCTTGGTCTCCATTTTTTCCCTACCAAGCAAGACCCCAGGGCCAAGTACCTGAACCCCTGCCTCAGCATCCCCTCTCCCTTTGCTAGCACCCCTATACTTCATCCACACGCACCCAACCAAATGCCAACTGGGGAGCAGCACAAACCTACCTTCTCTGCTCTTACAATTAAGCACTGCTAAGGGCAAATCCCACAACTCTGGAGAATGCTCTGCCTGCCTATTTCCAGGCTCTCCAGCTTAGCCCACAGCCCACTCATCAGTCCTCTCCCCTGTCCTTGGTCCAACCCCTCGCACACTCCTCTCACTGATGTCTCCAAACTTTTCACTCCCCTCCTCAAGCCCTTTTACTTGACCCTGCTTGCCTCGCTCTTGGCAGAAAACCTTGCTTCTCACCTCCCTGAGAAAACTGAGGCCATTAGGTTGGATTGCTCCACCTTCCCACTCCTGCCAACTCCAGTCTCCTCTCTCCATCCACACTCATCCTTCCTTTCTTCTCCTCCAGTTTCAAAGGATGAGGTCCCCTCTTCCCATTGAAGGCCAACACCTTTAGTGAGGCTGTGGACCAACCTCTTCTGCTTCCTCCAGGACCCCACTGTCTTCTTCAACTGGGTTTTTCCTCTCAGCCTAAAAATCCAAGCCTTTCTCGAAGTTCCCATCGTGGCGCAGTGGTTAACGAATCCGACTAGGAACCATGAGGTTGCGGGTTCGATCCCTGGCCTCGCTCAGTGGGTTAAGGATCTGGCGTTGCCGAGACCTGTGGTGTAGGTTGCAGATGCGGCTCGGATCCCGAGGTGCTGTGGCTCTGGTGTAGGCCAGTGGCTACGGCTCCGATTGGACCCCTAAGCCTGGGAACCTCCATATACCACTGGAAGTGGCCCTAGAAAAGGCAAAAAGACAAAAACAAAACAAAAAAAAACCCCAACCCTTTCTTATAAAAAAAATAAAACAAAACAAAACAAAGCAAACACAAATCCAAATATCTTTGTGGTCCTTTTTTTTTTTTTTTTGTCCCTTCAAGCTACCGTTCAGTCTCTTTTCCTCTTTTCATCTAACTTTCTCGGAAGAGTGTTCTACATACACTGTCTTCCCATTCTTACTGTACCTTCACTTCTCAACTAGCTGAAGTCTGGCTTCTGTCCCTCCCCTACGATTCTACTAAATACTCTCGCTAAACTCACCACTTAGCTACTTCCTTGCCAACCCAGTGGACACTGCGCAGTTCTTATCAAATCTCTTTACAGTTTCTGACATTTCTGAACATTCCCTCTTTAAAGAAAAGAACCAGCCCTCTTGGCTTCCATGGCTCCCCGTCCTCCTTGTGGTACCTGTTACTCATCCCTCTGTAGGTGTGTAGACCTTTCTTCCTCCACTTACCCCTTTACGGTGGGTATCCCCACTGCCGTCCTCAGCCCACTGCTTTCATCATATGTTGGTTTCTCCCCGCATGATCTCCTTCATTCTCATGTTACTCATTCCTCTTTTGGAGGAAAAAAAAAAAAAAAAAAAAAAAGCCCTTCCCTCACATCATCCTCCATGGCTGGGCTTTGACTTGAGACTGCATGTGGACTGAAATGGGAACTCTATCAGGTAGTGAAGCAGCTTCAAGAATGGGCAAGTCCCTTGGCGTTCCTTTCGTGGCTCAGCAGTTAAGGAACCCGACTAGGATCCATGAGGTTGCAGGTTCAATCCCTGGTCTCGCTCAGTGGGTTAAGGATCCAGGGTTGCTGTGAGCTGTGGTGTCGGTCGCAGACAGGGCTCTGATCTGGTGTGGCTGTGGCTGTGGCGTGGGCTGGCAGCTGTAGCTCTGATTCGACCCCTAGCCTGGTAACTTCCATATGCTGCAGAGTGAGGCCCTAAAAAGGAAAAAAAAAAAAAAAAAAAAAAAGAAAAAGAATGGGAAAGTCCCTTCGTCATTTTTTTGGGCCACATGCTCACTTTCCTTCTCTCTTTGTATCCTTTTCTCCAGTGTCTACTCCATTCTTCTCTTTCTACTTCCAACACCCTCTCTTTATCCACTCTTTTTTTTTTTTTTCCGTTGTTGTTCTTTTTAAGGCCACACCTATGGCATATGGAAGTTACTGGGCTAGGGGTCGAATTGGAGCTGCAGCTGCAGGCCTATGTCACAGCCATAGCAACACCAGATATGAGCCGCATCTTCAATCTATGCCACAGCTTGAAGCAATGCTGGATCCTTAACCCACTGTGTGAGGCTGGGGATCAAACTCACAGAAGACCTCAGATCCTTAACATGCTGAGCCACAATGGGAACTCCTATCCATTCTTTTCATCCTTTTCTTACTCCAGCTCCAAAGGACCTCAGCTTATCATGTCCCAATTTTCTACACTCTTCCAGCTTCAACTTCCAGTGTTAACTGGCCTGGCACCTCTGTAGTTCTTAGCGCAAAATCCTTAGAGAGGGATTCTAATTATCCAAGCTTAACTTTTTCACCAGGCCATCAGCCTCTGGTCAATATACAGATTGGCTGCCCTTGGCTCAGGGACATACTTGGGTTCCCTTGACTGCAGTCAAGGCAGGTGGCATGCGTCATTTAGAACAAATTACAGCTGCTGGGACAGCAGTCAGTGGATGTAGCAGTCACTGCTTAGAAGTAGTGAGGTTATGGCAGGCCATGACTAACATCCCCAGGATAATCTCAAATCTAAATCTCTAGCAAGACTCTCCTCAGGGCTCTAAACTGTTTAAATTCTTATATTAAAAATCGAAACATTTCAGCTTCTTTGTCTGTTTTGTTTTGTGTCTTTTTAGGGCCGTGCTGGTGGCATATGAAAGTCCCCAGGCTAGTGGTTGAATTGGAGCTACAGTTGCCGGCCTACGCCACAGCCATAGCAGCAACATAGGACCCGAGCCACATCTGTGACCTACACCATAGCTCACGGCAATGCCGGATCCTTAACCCATTGAGTGAGGCCAAGGATCAAACCTGCGTCCTCATGGATGCTAGTTGGGTTTGTTTCTGCTGAGCCACAATGGGAACTCCAAAACATTTAAGTTTCAAAATCTATGTTAGGCATCACCTCTCAGATGCTCCCTAAACACCTTAAACTCAACATGCCCAGAAGGAGGGTTCTTCATTTTCTTCTAAACCAACGCTATCTTTTGAATTCTTTATCAGAGTTGATGGCCCGACTCTTCTTCTTGCTATTTTTATTATTGCTGTTGTTAGCACTATCCATATAGCTACCCAAGCTAGAGATCTGAGTATCATTTTGAAGTTTCCTTCACATATATCATCCACATTCAATCGATCACAAAGCCCAGCCTATTTTATCTCCTAATTTTTTTTCTTTTTTTCTTTTGGTCTTTTTTTTTTCCTTAGGGCTGCACCCACAGCATATGGAGGTTCCCAGGCTAGGGGTTGAATCGGAGCTATAGCTGCCTGCCTAAGCCACAGCCACAGCAACTCGGGATCTGAGCCGTGTCTTCAACCTACACCACAGCTCACGACACGGCAATGCCGGATCCTTAACCCACTGAAAGAGGCCGAGGATCAAACCTGCGTCTTCATGGATACCAGTTGAAGTCATTTCTGCTGAGCCACAATGAGAACTCCCCTAACTTTTTTTCTTAATTCCATTCTCTCCTTTCCACACTGCTCCAGTGCATTTTTCGTTTGGATGGTAGCAACAGCCTCCCAACTGGGTCCCCCTTTTATGGTCTTGTCCCTCTATAATGCATCCCCCACACCATCAGTAAAATGATCTACATTGCTGAAAACATGGAGCTCCCTTGTGGTGCAGTGGGTTAAGGATCTGATGTTGTCAGTGCTGTGGCTCGGGGTGCTGGTGTGGCACGGGTTCAATCCTTGGCCTGGGAATATCCACAGACTACAGGCATGGCCAAAATAAATGAAGAAAGAATAAAAATAAAAGCAGCTATGTCCATTTCTCTTCTTTGTTTTAGATCTTTCAATGACTCTCTATTGTCTATTGGAAAAAGACCAAGCACTGAAAATAACATGTAAGGCCCTGCTCTTGCTTCTGCTCCAGCTCGTCAGCTGTCACGACTTGCCTTTCATTTCACATCTCAGCATCACTACGCTGCTTATTCCCTCCACACAGCACGCTGTTTCTCACCTCTATGCCTTTGCTTCTGTTGACCCTCTCTGCAAAGAATACCTTCCCCCTCATTCCTTCCTTTACATGACCTCTGCCAGGATCATTCAGATTCCGTTCAGGTATAACTTCCTCCAGGAAACTTTGTCTTCTCTGCCATTTCCATTCTGAACAAGGCTGTCCTGTAGGTTCTCATTATGTCCTGGTCTTTAGTTCTATCATTGCACGTCTTCCCACATTGCTTTGCAGAGGGCAGAGCCTGTGTCCTGCTTGCAGCTCCATTTCCAGCACCTAGCATAGGTCAGGGTACGCAGCAGGGGCTCAATTTTTGTTGAATGCACGAAAGAAGGAGAGGGAAAGGAAGCTGAGGCAATAAGAGGCAGGCCAGTGAGACAAAGAGATGGGGAGATGGAGAGGAAGAGGGAGGGAAGATAGAGAAGACAGGAGGAGAGAGAGTGAGAGAGCGAGACGGAAGGAACCACCGCACGGGGTCAAAATCATCTCTACTCTGACCCAACTCAGAGAAACTAGCCAAAGGGCTGGGACCTGGCTCATCCCCCCTTTCCCTCTCCTGGAACCACAGAAGCTGGCAGAGCCATGTCAAGGGCTGGGCACAAGAAGCCCTGAGATAGATGGAAATGCGGGCTAGAGGACTGTCGGCTGGGTCACTGCTGACGGCTGTAGCAAAAGGGCAGCAGACTGAGCGGATGCAGTCCTGCTGGGCTGCTAGAACCGGAGATGGGAGAGCCATCAGGTATTAATAACCATAACAAGGCTGTGGGGGCCTGGAGAGGTGACTGCCTCCAACTGGCTAGGATTCCACGTTTCAAATAAGCCATTGCCTCACACATCTGTGGCTAATGGTCCAGTTTCCCAAATGAAGCCACAGTGCTATCAACCAGTCCCAGGCGGTTTTGGCTCTTCAACCACATAGAGAAAAGACAAATGACAAGGGCTTTGGAATGAGAAGCTGAAAGGCTGGAAATCATGATAGTGTGGCCTGGATCCAAGGCAGGCCAATCCTAGTAGAAGCAGAAAGAAGGGCCTTCCCTGCAAACAGACTGCTCCTCCATCCTCCAGTCTCCCCCAAACCACCCCTGGCTCAGGCCTCCCCATTTCTGTTAGGGGTGTCAATAGCCTCTCAGTCGTCAGGCTCTTCCTCACTAATTAATCATTAATTAGTCAAGACTTGCTGAATCTTTCTATAAAGTGTATCCCCCCACCCTGTTAAGTTCTTAGCACTTGACACTCAAGCTACTATATAACAGTTGCTTCTTAAAGCCCCAAATCCTCAGGGGTTCCATGATGTCCCACAATTGGAATCCATACTGCTAATCCCAGGCTCTATTTCCAATTTTATTTCTTACCATCTCCAGTATGAACCTTTCATTCCTGCCAATCTAGAATCGCATCGTTCTCTGGACCCTTCTTATGCTGTCCTACTTCTGGGATTGACTTGAGGATTTCTTCCACCTGGAATGCTCTTTACCAATCGTTCCCCCGGGACATCACAGTGGTAAATACTGCCAAGTCCATGCTCAGAGTCAAGTTCAGCCTCTGTCATTTACTATCCACTCGATATTGGGCAATGTGTGTTGCCCCCGTAAACTTCCATTTCCTCTGCAGTCAATGGGGATTAAAAATAATACCACGCGGAGTTCCCGTCGTGGCTCAGTGGTTAACGAATCCGACTAGGAACCATGAGGTTGCCGGTTCAATCCCTGGCCTTGCTCAGTGGGTTAAGGATCTGGTGCTGCCGTGAGCTGTGGTGTGGGTCGCAGACATGGCTTGGATCCCGTGTTGCTGTGGCTGTGGTGTAGGCCAGCGGCTACGGCTCCGATTGGACCCCTAGCCTGGGAACCTCCACATGCCACGGGTGTGGCCCTAGAAAAGACAAAAACACACACACACAAAAAAATACCATTCAAGGCTACTGGAAGAAGTATATATTTTTAAAAAAAAGTAGTCAGTGCTCCTTATTGCAAACAACAAAAGTGAACTCCAGTTATGTTTGGAAGTGGTTACTGAAAAGATAGCAGGTTGCTCACAGAACCAACAGAAAGACTGGCTATCCAGTTCAGAACATGGTTAGGGACCATGGGAGGTTGGGTGGGGAGATCCCCCAAGGAGCTTACATCTCAGGGTCAGTCTAACTAAATGCCACTACCCACTACCGATATTCTCATGCCACTGGTACCACCCTAGGACTCCTGACCGCCCCCCCCCCCCACTTAATTGCTCAGTGAATGGTAGCTTTCATATTAAATCTTCACCATCCTTCGAGGCACAGCTCAATAACCACAATAATAATTACCCCAGACAGCTTCCAAAACCCTTAAATGTTGATATTCTCACTTGATCCTCCCAAGCACCTTGTCAGGTAGAAAGGGATCCAGCTGGGGCAGAAGGTATTAACTCTAGGATAGATAGCCAGACTGAAAGCTAGGTCTTCTGTCCCCAAATTCTCTAATAGTAAAATGTATGTGGCAATTACTATGGGTCATGCACTATTCTAAGAGTTGTGTGTGTATTAATTTATTTAATCTTAATAAAACCCTATGAGAGAGTTATTATTATATCGCTCCATTTTACAGCAAGGGGAACTGAGGAATAGAGAGGTTTAATAACTTGCCAAGGTCATGGAGCTGAGAAATATCAGATCCAGACCCAGACAGTTTAGCCTTAGAATCTATCTTCTTAACTGCAACACCCAGGCCAGAGTGGCTTCAGAGTCTAAGCTCTTAACTGCTAGTCCATATTGCATTGCAAGTCTTAGATCTTTTTGTTTGTTTGAATTCAATGACTTTTATTATATTTATAGTTGTAAAACCATCATCACAACCTAATTTGAGAACATTTCCATCCCAACCCCCCCCTTTTCTTTACAGCTGCACCCGCAGCATATGGAGGTTCTCAAGCTAGGGGTCCAATCGGAGCTGAAGCTGCTGGCCAAGCCACAGCCACAGCAACGCCAGATCCGAGCCACGTCTGCGACCTACACCACAGTTCACGGCAACACCGGATCCTTAACCCACTAAGCGAGGCCAGGGGTCAAACCCCCATCCTCATGGATACTGGTCAGATTCCTCACACTGAGCCACAACAGGAACTCTCCTAGATCCTTTTTAATGCAGACTCATGTTCCTCCTTTTTCAGTGAACAGTCCAATCACCTCAACTAGACATGATGGCAAACACCCAGTTCATCTCTCACCCTACAGGGTAGATATGTATCTTTTCCAAACATTATGTTCCTTGAGCACAGGGAGCTATATCACTTGCAGCACTTTCTAACTGTTGAGTGAGTGAGTGAGTGAAGGGGTAAGTGAATGAAGGAGGAAAAAGACAAATAAATTCAACTATGAAGAAATGGGCATTGTGTCCAGGGTGCAGGTTGGGGGAAGATCACACATCTGGTCAGGCTCCATGTCAGAGGCTCAGACGATTCCAGCTCAGGGATGACTCGGAGGGTTCCCCAGGATCCCAAAGCTGAACTAGAGCCCAAGGTTTGCTGGTGATTGGACCCTTACTTTGCTAGGGGTATCATAACAAAATACCCCAGACTGGCTGGCTTATAATAATATAATAACAGAAAGTTATTTTCTCATAGCTCTAGGGGCTGAAAGTCCATCATGCCAGCAGGGTTGGAGTCCTCTGAGACCAATGTCCTTGGCTTATAGATGGCCGTCCTCTTGCTGCCTCTTCGTACGGTCGTCCCTCTGTGCATGCATGCCCCTGGTCTCTCTCCCTCTCTTTTTGTATTCATTTATTTCTCCTTTTTTTTTTTTTTTTTTTTTTTTTTAGGGCTATACCTGTGGCATATGGAGGTTCTCAGGCTAGGGGTCCAATCAGAGCTGCAGCTGCTGGCCTACACCACAGTCACAGCAACACCAGATCTAAGCCTCATCTGTGACCTACACCACAGTTCACGGCAGGCAATGCTGGATCCTTAACCCATTGAGCGAGGCCAGGGATCAAACCTACACCCTCATGGATACTAGTCGGGTTCTTAACCCACTGAGTCATAACAGGAACTCCTGGTATCTCTTTTTTTGTGCTCAACTTTCCTCTTCTTATATGGACATCAGTCCAGTTGGATTCAGGCCCAAATGGTCTCATTTTATACTTAATTTACCTCTTTCCAGGCCCTATCTCCATACACAGTCACATTCTGAGTTACTGAGGTTAGAGCTTCAACATATAAACTTTGGGGGATACAATTCAGCCCATAACAGACCCCATCTTCCAACTTACCCTTGGCCTTCTCCCAACTAGAGTAGGAGGGAAATGGGTGTGGAATGGAGGCAAATGCATTGAGTCACACTGGGCCTTGTTCACCCACCTGGGGAGCCTAGGCCTGTGTGACTCTGCATTTGCCTGGGCCCAGAGGTGTGTAGAGAGACTGTCTTTTGAGACTGGACTTAAGGTTAAACAGGACAATGCTGGCACTTGAGTGCAGCCCTTCCAGATATACACAAAATGAAAGTTGTGCCATCTGGCTTTTAATATTCCACTTGGGTGCTGTCTATTTAGTTAATAAAAGAAAACCCTAATCACTGTCCTTTGCTAAGTGAGCTGTTATAACATCTGTTTGAAACCCCCCACACGCAAGTAATTAAATAAGCACAGTGTCCTCTGGGGGTGAGGCGGGGACGTCACAGCGCTACTCCCAAAGTTCTCCAGCCGTACAATGCTTGACATCCCAGAGGGTTGCTTCATTCAGTAGCTATTTGCTCCTACTAAGACTCAGGAGGAGGGTGGCAGGAACAGAGACAGAGGGAGGAATAGTTCTTGCCCACAAGAAGCATAGAGTCTAATAGAGAACAGACTTGTGGTTGCCAAGGAAGAGGGGACCGGGGGAGGGATGGACTGGGAGTTTGGGCTTAGCAGGTGCAAACTCTTACATAGAGGAGGGAGAGACAAGATCTTGCCATACAGCACAGGAAACTCTATTCAATATCCTGAGATAAAGCATAATGGAAAAGAATATGAAAAAAAATATATATATATAAACTGAATCACTGCTGATACAGCAGAAATTTATTTTATTTTATTTATTTATTTATTTATTTTTGCTTTTTCAGGGCCACATTTGCGGCATATGGAAGTTCCCAGGTTAGGGGTCGAATCAGAGCTACAGCTGCTGGCCTACGCCACAGCCACAGCCACAGCCACACCAGATCTGAGCTGCATCCATGACCTATATACCATAGCTCACGGCAATGTCGGATCCTTAACCCACTGAAAGAGGCCAGGGATTGAACCCTGGTCCTCATGAATACTAGTCAGATTTGTTACCGCTGAGCCACAACAGGAATTCCTACAGCAGAAATCAACGTAACATTGTGAATCAACTACAGTTCCAATGGATGAATGAATGAGTGAATAAGGGAAGCATACAGTCTAGTGGCAGAGTAAGACTGGTAGCTGGAGGGTTCAGTACAGCGATCAGTGGTCTGGCGGAGGGAGGCAGCAGGTGCTGTGCAAGGCGAGGGGGCGCATCTCGCCCAGCCTTGGGAGCCAGTGTAGGCTTCCCCGAGGACGAGCAGATGAAGAGCTCCGTCCTGAAAGTGTAGAAGTTAGCGAGTTAAAGAGGGGGACAGACTGGGGAGGGGAGGTGACTAGATGCTGCAAGCGGGGCGATCGGGTTGCACAAATCCAGGAGGTGCGATTCACCCTGCGGTCTGTGATAGAAACGGTACCCCTGGAGTTTGTGATTCAGTGACTGAAAGGAGGTAGCCTCCCAATTTTCCAGAAAACCTTTGAAAAGCTAGACCGAGAATATGGACGAGGTCTTATGCTAAATACACAGAACAGGGCTTTAGGAGGGAGCTGTGGCAGCAGGGAAGCAGTGGGAGTGGGGTCTCTAGGTTCCTACAAAGACTGAATTGAGCCCTACCGTGAAAGCATCTCAAAATGCCCCCAGACCTGGAAATAGCGCTGGAGCCTTCTGCAGAAAGGAGAGGCTGTCAGGAGGTAAAGCCAGAAAGGCTGCAACTTCAGACCATAAATGCTAACAGACAGGGCCCATCCCTATCAGAAACCAGGCAAGAAATTCATTCTCAGTCTCATAGTTTACAATCTGGAAAGGTTCTTTTTATGAACCCACACTCTTTTTCTTTCTTTCTTTCTTTCTTTCTTTCTTCTTTTTCTTTTTCTTTTCTTTTTTTGTCTTTTTGCCTCTTCTAGGGCTGCACCCACAGCATGTGGAGGTTCCCAGGCTAGGGGTCGAATCGGAACTGTAGCCACCAGCCTATGCCAGAGCCACAGCAACGCGGGATCCGAGCTGCGTCTGCGACCTACACCACAGCTCACAGCAATGCCAGATCTTAACCCACTGAGCAAGGCCAGGGATCGAACCTGAAACCTCATGGTTCCTAGTTGGATTCGTTAACCACTGAGCCACGACGGGAACTCCTTTTTTTCTTTTTTAATCTTATGACTGCACCCGTGGCATATGGAAGTTCCTGGGCCAGGGATTGAATCCCAGCCAGAGCTGTGGCAACAACAGATCCTTTAAACCACCGTGCCAGGCTGGATATCAAACCTGCACCTCTGCAGCAACCTGAGCCGCTGTAGTTGGATTCTTAATCCACTGCGCCACAGCAGGAATTCCCAAGAACCTGCTTCCAACAGGAGAAAGCCCTGGCAAGATTGTGTAATAAAACAATCCTACTCCTTTCATTCATACTGCATTGTATCGTTTACATAAAGTTTCATTATTTTTTTTATCCTAGCTTCACAGCAACCCAATGAGGCAGGTATAACAGGGACTGCCACTCCCTTCTGGCAGAGGAAGAAATGGTGGCCCAGAACAGTAAACTTACCCCAACTCATAGCGAAGCATCCAAGCTAGATTTCAGGCCCTCTTTGACCTGGTCCTGGTCCATGCTTGTTCCGCTCACCACGGAGAAAGGCCTGCCTTTGACAACTTGCCTGCCAGCTCCCACACCATTTGCCTTGGGGCACCACACTTCTTACACCCACTTCAGACACTCCTTACATCCACTTCAGATTGTCTCTCCTTCCACAGGCTACCTTTTCCAGGCCACTTGTGCACAGCCAGCCTTTTTCTTATCTCAGGAATGCGTCCAGGTGGGGGCGCTCGAACCCACGCGCTCACCTAAGTAATTTATTAATATTCCAGGAGGTTTGGGAAATGACTGTTGCTCCTCCCAGAGAACAGTGCATTGTATTTGTTCGTTTACTTAGTCTTTTTAGGGCCGCACCCGTGCATATGGAGGTTCCCAGGCTAGGGGTCTAATCGTAGCTACAGCTACTGGCCTAAACCACAGCCACAGAAACGCCTGGTCTTGAGCCATGTCTGCGACCTACACCACGTCATGGCAACGCCCCGATCCTTAACCCACTGAGCGAGGCCAGGGATCAAACCCACATCCCCATGGATACTAGTCAGGTTTGTAAGCCACTGAGCCACAACAGGAACTCTGAGAGCAGTGCACTTTTAAGTTCTCAGTACCTTCATCCAAAGGATAGACTCCAGTGGTGAGGGTTTTAGAGTTTTGGCCTCTTTTGAAGCACCCTCAGATCCTACCTCGTAAGTGCCCCCAACACACACAACCTCGGACTGGCCTCACTCGGTGAACCAACAAGCTACTCATCCTTTGTGGATAAGTTCGGCAAGTGTCTTCCTCTGAAACCCAAGTACCCAGGGACCACATCACCTTGATTCACAGCTGAAGACTGGCATGAGGCCAGCTGGCACCATGAGCTCTCCAGGGAGAGCCAGCTTTGGGTGAGCTAAGGGCACCCTTCTGCCTGGTCTGGAGCACCCCTGCCCCCAGCTGTCCCCTTCCTGCCCCTCCAGGGAGCTGCCGCGTCCCTCTCCTTCTCTCTGAGATGCTCTGGGATTCTCCTTCTTCTTTTAAAAAGCTTTATTGAAGTGTACTGGATTCACAAGGTTGTTGTAATTTCTGCTGTACAACAAACCGCCCTGGGAGTCTTGTCAGGTAGGAGCTGGGAAGCCGGTTGCGCAGGCTCATCCCAACCGGAAAACGGAAATCACCATCACGGAGCACGCATGCTCTGTGCTGACCCAGGCATCAGTCCTGGGGCAGGTCCACTCAGACCTCTGATGAGACCCTGGGAAAAGAAAGGAGAAAGAATTCACTTAAAAGCCAACAAAGCCCAGAAAGGAGAGGGCCACTCTGTGGGAAGGGGTTGTGCCTTGCCTTGAGCTAGAAGAGAGAGACCAGGCTCCCCTAGCTGGGAAAAGGGCGGAGCTGCGCAGGCCTAGTTGGGTGATGCGAGGGCGGGGGGCGGGAGCCCTGGGTCTCTGGGAGGGAGACCAGGAGGCTCGCTCAGCACCGCGTTCCCGCCATCTCCCTGAGACTGGCAGGTAACACCCGGTGAGCGCCAACTCCTCTCCCAGCAAGACTTGAGGGGAGCCCTCCCTCTGGCTGGGAAGGGAGGTCCTTTAGTCATCAGGTCCACTGGCCCTTAGGTCTGAGCCCCTGGCCCTGATTTGCCCTCTGAGCTCCTCCCTTTGAACCTTCTCCTGTCCTGTCCTGGTCTCTCCTATCCAGGCCCTCAGCCAGCCCTGATGTCCTCCAGCCCCCTCCTTCCCCGGTGAGGGCGCCACAGCTTAATTATGCTCCAGCACTGCGTTCCCCTGTTCCTCTTGCTATAAAACTGCCTGACTAATTTAGCTCTCTGGCCTTGATCTGCCAGTTGGGGTGTATATCTCTCCCCCTCCCCCGCCCTTTATTTTCTTTCTTTATTTTCTGAAATCTGTTTGCCTTCCCTGCGTCTTCACAACTGGAACCGAAATCAAAGCTATAAAGCACACCATGCCAGTGGCTGTAATGAAACTAAATTTCTGTTCAAAATGCTTATTCATACTATATTCCAAATGTTCTGTTCTGTGTGCGGAAGCTTTTACCACTGGCAACACAGCCATTGGAAAATAAGTATGGAGTGCAAATCACGGCAAACCAGCCACAGGTCACATTCAGAATGACTGGTCAGAACAGATAACTCCAAAGAAAAAAATGGAAAGGAAGTTCCTTCTAATTAGGAAACCAGGCCTTATATATCCTCTCCGTCAATGTGATTTTGTCTTCCTTTTCCTCTTCTGCGTAGCAAAGAAGAAAGAAGTAGCCAGAAAATGGGGAAGTTAAAAAAGCAAATCAGGTTCATCCTGTAGGTAGTCTAGTTTGCAGTCTAGGCCAGTGTGATTCTCAAACCTGAGCCTATATCAGAGTCATGTGCAGTACATCTGGGGCAGAGCCTGAGAATTTTTTTCTAACATGTTTCCAGGTGATGCTGATGCTGTTGGTCGGGGAACCAAACTTTGATATCAGGAAGCGTGAGTCTGCCTGTTTTGTTCTTCCTTTGCTAGATTGTTATGGCCATTCTGGATCCCTTGCAATTCCATATTAATTTTAGAATCAGGGTGTTCCCGTCGTGGCGCAATGGAAACAACTTCGACTAGCAACCATGAGGTTGCGGGTTTGATCCCTGGCCTCGCTCAGTGGGTTAAGGATCTGGCGTTGCGGTGAGCTGTGGTATAGGTTGCAGATGCAGCTTGGATCCTGCATGGCTGTGGCTGTAGCGTAGGCTGGCAGCTGTAATTCCGATTGGACTCCTAGCCTGGGAACCTCCATATGCCACGCTTGTGGCCCTAAAAATCAGAAAAAAAAAAATTGCAATCATGTTCCCAGGATAGGGATTGCATCTGTGCCACCTCAGTGACTCCAGCCACAACAGTGAAAGCACCAGATCCTTAGCCTCCTGAGCCACGAGGGCACTCTTAGAACTTCTTAAATATCTTTCAACAATGTCTTACAGTGTTCAGAAAAATGTTCTGCATTTCTGTTGTTCAATTTATCCCTAAGAATTTTATTTTTTAAATGTTATTGTCAATGGATTTTCTTAATTTCATTTTCAGGTTTTTTTGTAAGTGTATAGAAATAAAATTGGTTTTTATACATTGATCTTATATCCAGCAACTTTGCTGAATTCATTTAACACTAATTGTGTGCGTGTCTTCTTTAGGGTTTTCTAGATGTCAGATCGTCTCATCTGAAAATAGAGGTAGTTTTTACTGTCTCCTTTCCAATATGAATGACTTTTGTTTCTGTTTCTTGCCTAATTGTCCTGGCCAGAAACTCTTGTATAGAGTTGAATAGAAGTCATGAGGGCGAACATCCTTTTCTTGTTCCTGATCTGAGAGGGAAAGCATTAATTTTTCACCATTAAGCATGATCTCAGCTGTGGGTATTCCGTAGATGTCCTTAATTGGGTTAAGTTCTTTTTTCGTCCTAGTTTGTGGAATGTTTTATTTTATTTTTTTAATCACGAAAAGGTGTTGGATTTTTTCAGGTGCTTTTTTTTTTAGGTCTATTGAAATGATCATTTGGATTTTGGTTTTTATCCTCTTGATATGGTTTAATTACATTAATTGACTCAGATATTAAAACAACTTTACATTCCTAGGATAAATTGCCCTTGGTCATGGTATCTAATTCTTAACATTTTGCTAGATTTGGTTTGCTAGAATTTTGTTGCATATTTTTATATCCATATTCATAAAAGATATCCATCTATAGTTTTCTTGTGTTGTCTTTGCTTTTCTTGCTTTTTATGGGCACACCCTCAGCATATGGAAGTTCCTGGGCCAGGGATAGAATCTGAGCTACAGCTGCAACCTATGCTACAGCTGTGACAACGCCAGATCCTTTAATGCACTGTGTCGGGCCAGGAATTGAACCTCTGCCACTGCAGAGACAACACCGGATCCTTAACCTGTTGTGCCACAGCAGGAACTCCTCTTTGTCTGGTTTTGGTATCAGGGTAATGCTGGCCTCATAAACGAAATTGGGTAGTACTCCTTCCTCTTCTATTTTTGGAAGAGTTTATGAAGAATTAGTGTTAATGCCTCTGTAAATGTTTGAAAGAATTCACCAGTGAAATCATCTCTTACTAGGCTTTCCTTAGTGGATAGTTTTTGAATTATTAATTTAATCTCTTAAGTCTCTTTACTTGTTATAGGTCTATTCAGATTCTCTCCTTGAGTCAATTGCTTAATAGTTTGTGTTTTCTGAAAATTAGCTTATTTCACATAAGCTAGCAAATTTATTAGCATACAATTTTTCATAGTAGTCCTTATAATCCCTTCTATTCCTATTTTTTTTTTTTTTTTGGCCACACGCATGGCATGCAGAAGTTCTGAGGCCAGAGATCAAACCTGTACCACAGCCGTAACAGTGCCAGATCCTTAACCTGCCAAGCTGCTAGGGAACTCCCCTTTCTATTTCTCTAAAGTCAGTATTAATGGGGACCACACATTGGGAACCACAGCTTTAGTGGCTGAGCTGAGTAGACCTGAAGGTCTGGAATCCCTGGTCCTGGGGAAACTTGCCCAGAGGCAGGGCCCGCCCCATGTGACCTGGATGGGGCAGTGAGGCTGGGGTCTGGGAAGAGCTCAGCAACACACTCCTGAGGCTCCCACAGTGGCCAAATGGCGCAGGTTACACCGAGGACCTCCTGTCCAAGCTTCAGTCCCTTTTGCAGCCATCTAACTCCTGCCATCATGCCTCCCACTTTCTGGGTGGTGGTGGTCTACAGCCTCGTGCTATAGCGCAGGGTGGTTCTCAACCTGAGCATGCGTCAGATCCTCTGGGGCAGGTGGGCTTGGGAAAACCCAGATGGCTGGACACACCCCCGGAGCTTCTGATCAGCAGCTCCAGGGTGATGGTGGCTGAGAAAATGAGTTTCCAGCAAGTCCCCAGGTGATGCTGACGGATGCCTCTTGGCCAAGAGAATGAAAAGGCTTTTATGTTCTTAGGACTGAGGCAGAGAGGCCGCTGAGAAAGATGCAGGCAAGAGCAGCCTGAACACTGACTGCGAATTTACTCAGCACCAGACAAAAAGTCTGAGTGATGAGATTTTTGTTGAGTTAAGGATTAGTGAGAAAAGCGCCAAATTATATATAGCATTTACTCATTCTAAATATATTTTGAAACTGATCATTGGATGATGTTGTTTACGTTCAGCTATGTCAACAAAGGGAAGAGGGAGGAGAACCAACATTTATTGAGTTGTTAAGCTTTGCAGTAGGCCCTTTACCTACGTGACCTCATTTGCTTCTCACCACAAACATGTGAAAAAGATGTCAATTAAAAAAAAATCCCAGGCGTTCCCATCATGGCTCAGTGGAAGCTAATCTGACTGGTAACCAGGAGGATGCAGGTTCGCTCCCTGACCTCACTCAGTGGGTTGAGGATCCAGCATTGCCTGGAGCTGTGTTGCAGGTCACAGATGTGGCTTGGATCTGGCATTGCTGTGGCTGTGGTGTAGGCCTGTAGCTACAGCTCTGATTTGACCCCTAGGCTGGGAACCTCCATATGCTGCAGGTGTGCCCCCCCAAAAAAACTCCCAAATTCCCATTTCTTTCAGATGATGAAATCGAGCCTCAAAGAGCTCAAGTGACCTGCCTAAGGTCATGCAGATGATAAGAGCTGAACCTGGGTTGCTGTCTAGCTCCAAATCCCTTTCCACTCTGCTCGTGAATGCATCCTTATGGAAAGAGGGAGAGTTTTCAGGGAAAGCATAATAGAAACAAAATATCCACCATGCAGATATTTTGAGGAGGGATGCTGAAAGGATAGGTCAGGACTAGATGGTGCAGGGCCTGGAAAGTCACCTAAGGCATTGGTACTTTAGGAGTTCTCTTGTGGCTCACAGTGGGTTAAGGATCTGGCATTGTTATTGCAGGAACTTGGGTTGCTGCTGTGGCACGGGTTTGGTCCCTGGCCTGGGAACTTCTGCATGCCACAGGCATGGCCAATATATATAAATATATATATAAAGGAATTGGTACTTTATCACAGTCAGTGAGGAGTTGCTACAAACATTCAGAAAGGGTGGGACATTAAATTGGGTGTAGCCCAAGAGAAGGGGAGGTGCTGGTAAGAGCAGAGGGACTGGGCTTGTGGAATCACAGAGCCCTGGAGCTGGAATCTGACAGATGAGAACATGGGGGCCCAGAGAAGGGAAGTAACTTGCTGGAAGGATGCTGTGGGGCACTGCCCAGCTCCGCCCCTACCCTTTCGTGCTGGAGCCCTCAGTTCCCCAGCTGTGAGGAGTGTGGGTGATGGATAGCACGCAGCTGAGCCCCTCGCCAGGAATGACCTTCAGCTGAAGACAGCCACCATGCCCAAGGCTGTGCACCCGTCCCAGGTGGCAGCCTGCTTCTAGGGACTGGTCAACACAAAGACATGAAGCCCTGGCCCCTTTGCCACAACTTAGGGCCACTCCGAGGGGCCACACTGGCTCCAGAGCTCCCCGTGGGAACCTCTGTGGTGGCTGCATCACAGTTCAACTTCCCCTTCTGCCCAGTCCTGCTCTCTTCTCCCCCTGCAGGTGTTGATCCTGAGATTGCTCCCCAGGAAACTTCCTGCCTATAAAGCTCTGGATCACACTGTTTTCCTGGGAACACAGCCTGTGACACCTCCCCAAGGTCACAGGCCATTTCAGTGAAGTCAGGACAGGAACCCATGTCTTTTGACTCTGGACCTTTCTGCCACATCTGGCTGACCTCCCATATGGGTTCCTCTTAGGTTCTCTCTCCATCACATCCATCCAGGAATTTGGGACAAGTGACCTTAGAGACTGGGTCAAAGGATGCTAGGGGAAATGCCCCTCCCGCCCCAGGAGCTCCTTGCATGGTAATGAATACATGCATGTGTCAAATCAGTTGGAGCTGTCACAGGTTCATAAGCCAGGAGGAAATGCTGGGTGCCTTCCTGGCTTCTCCAGGGCTCTTCCACTTGCCTGGGCTGGTGGCTGGGGGAGCTCAGCCTGGACCAGGATGAAGAAGAGAGGTCATGTTGATGGCTCAGGGCTTGGAACTCAATGCCCTGGACCAGGCAAGGCTGGCCTTAAAGACTAAAGCTCTGCCCCAAGACAGACAGAGGTGTGCTAGGGATTTTCAGAGGACCCACCGTACCCTGCTGAAGCAATCCCCTGCTCCTCACTTTACAGCAAGACCCAGGGTTTCACAACTGGCACCCATGCTGTGCCCACTTGCAAGATCTGTTTGCTGGAGTCCTTGCCCACAACGTGCCAGCCGCAGCCTGTTTGGTGGTGAAGTATGTGGAACCTCGCGTTATGGCCTTTTTACAGCCCCGTGGAGCCACAGTGATGGAATTTGTATGGATTCCTTTCCTGCTTTTGTTTATCGCTGTGCAGCAGCAGCGAGGCCCAAAGATAGACCAAACCCTCGACTTGTGGCAGCTCCCCAGGCCCCTCAGGATCGCCCCTGTATCTCAGGGAGCTGGACAGGGCCTGAGAGGAGGCCTCTGACCCAGGCTGACCATCAGAAGGCCAAGCACTTAGGAGGACACAAAGCTTTTGTTTAAACACGAAATCCCCCAAAAGTAACCACGCCAATGCTTAGCGCTGTGTTCACAGTGCCCCACAGCAAGCAAGGCAGATGGACCACACACCTTAGGAGCAGGCCGTAAATGGGTGTTTTTAAACGTTCTAAGACTTGGGTTGAATAAGAGTGAGAGCCAAACAAGGTTTCTAAAAACGCTGTGCTGTGCTGAGAAGGAGAAATGGCAGTGGGTCCCTCTGCAAGGAAGATTATGAATGCCTGGTCCGGGTAGAAAGTGCTGCCTAAAACCTCACCAGAATGGACATTTATTGTCCCTATTTCTGTGTCCTGCTTAATACATTGCTCTCATTGGTAAAAAACAATCTCTCTTTCTCTCTCTCTCTCTCTCTTTTTTTTTTTTGCTTTTTAGTGCTGCACCCACGGCATATGGAGGTTCCCAGACTAGGGATCGAATCAGCGCTGTAGCTGCCGGCCACAGCCACAGCCACGCCAGATCTGAGCCGTGTCTGTGACCTATACCACAGCTCACGGCTATGCTAGATCCTTAATCCACTGAATGAGGCCATCCTCACGGGTACTAGTCAGATTTGTTTCTGCTGAGCCACAACGGGAACTCCCAACCTCTCTCTTATTATAACCTTTTATCATGAAATATTCAGATATGCAAAATATGTAGGAGAGCACAATGAAACCAATGTATTCATCATTGTGTTTAAGAGATCAAACCTTGCAGATATAATTGGCATCGCCTGTTTACCCTATCCCATCCACTTCCCCACTCCCAAGAAGTAGTACCCTGATTTGGTGTTTATCATTCCCCGGCATGGGAGAGCCCTTTCTCAGATCTCTGGTAACCTGCATTCATCAGTAATTTCAACCCTAGGCAAAATTCACTGGGCAAAATTCACCTCCAATGCAAATCATCCCTGATTAATCCCACCTCATTTAAATTTCTTTACTCTCACTCTCTCTTTTTATTTTGCTTTTTAACCCCCCGCCCCCGACTCCCGACCGTGGCATATGAAGGTTCCCAGGCTAGGGGTCTAATGAGAGCTACGGCTGCCGACCTATGCCACAGCCACAGCCACACAGGATCCAAGCCGTGTCTGCGACCTACAGCACAGCTCACGGCAACGCCAGATCCTTAACCTACTGAGCGAGGCCAGGGATCGAACCTGCAACCTCATGGTTCCTAATTGGATTCGTTTCCGCCGAGCCACGATGGGAACTCCTACTCACTTCTAAGCTTCACATCCCCCCCCCTTTTTTTACTCTGTTCCCTTTCACCTGAGCATTCTTTCCTTGATAACAGTACCTCTATGCGCTCCCTTGATCCGTCCAGCCAGAACTGATGTTTGTTCTAAAGGGGAAATATAGTTGGCTTCTAAATTAGAACAGTCCTGAATTCAAATCCCTACTCCATTCCTTCCTAGCTCTGTAGCCTTGAGCACTCAGCTCCTCTCTCCAGGGCCCTAGTTCCTCATCTATTAGACGGGGAGGGGGGTGGTCAGTCACATTAAGTGTGCTGGCAAGATCAAGGAAGAGAGCATATTAGGGGCTCTCATCCCTATGCATGTGAAAGTCATCTTCCACGTATTGAAATCCCCAGCCATCATCAATTTCAAACTTGTAAGCATTGATTTGGTTGCTTGTGCTCATTTGATTCATCTATTGGTTATGCACTGTCTTCCGATACACTGTAATTGCTCCATGTGCATAAATAAGGCTTGTCTTCCCAGAAAAGCAGTATGCTCATGGAAAGCAGAGAGTAAGCCACACAGAATGACAATATAATTTATTGCCCAAACCGAGACAGTTTTGAGAGTGGGGGAGGGGGACTGATAGGTGCCTCAGGTCCCTGCATAAACTAGGACTGTCCTAGGGGAACCAGGATATATGGTCACCCTAGTTGTATATCTCTTCAGCATCTCCTCCCGCCCTCAGCCCAGTGCTAGGTAGGGAGTAGGTGCTTGCTAAATCAATACTGTGGCGTGGCCTTGAAGGGCTGGCGGCCTCGGAAGTTAGCAAACATGGCTGGTCTTGCATAGCTCATCCCTTCCTCCCTCTGTCTCTTGCACGCCCTTCTCCTTATTCAGCACTAATGTCACCCCCAAATGGCACATTCATCATCCCAAATTAGCCATTATTAAAGCCATCCATTTGCAGGGCTGCAGCTAAAATGAATTGTGTTATTATTCCAGTTATGGCAATGAATGGCTGAACATCAAAAGCCATTTTGATTTTGCAGCAAGAAGGCAATCAATTATTGTGTCCCGCTGGCTGGTCCAAAGCAGCATCCAGCTTACTGCTGGTGAACAGCAGCCTCCCTCCTGCCCTCCCTCGGCATCCACACCCTTCCTCAGGCCTCCCCTCATGACACCTGAGAGCCAGGAAGGGGGGGAGGACAAATTTGTTCTAAGAGTCTGGATCCACTTCACCTCTCAGAGCCTGGGGGCTTCTTGGCCTTGAGGCTGAGGTATGCGACTCCTCCAGGCTCACACTGCTTTTGTCTCTCCTCTGCTCCTGACCCCTACACACCTGGGCAGCGAGCCAGACTTGGGGCGATTTTTTGGTTCCGTCTCCTCCATTGTCCAGTTTACCTACGCGATTGGCGGGTCTTGTCGGAGCCAACTGGTTTTGTAGCGAGGCTCAGCCACCTCATTTCCAGGCTCCTCCTTCTTGAGTCAAGCAATGCTCTGGACCGCTCACCCCCAACCCCAGCTGCCCAGTACCCTTACGATGCAGGGTTACTGATGGATGAGAAAGGCCTGAGGCAGAGCATCTTCCAGAAAACACCTGCATCTTATGAGGGTCTTTCCTGCTTTGGCTCCCAGGAGTGATTTAAATTCCCAGGGTAGGACCGTGCAGGTTGAGATGGCATGACAGTGAAAACCTTGCCCGGACAGGGTATTGATTGGCAGGCCCTTTCCGGGGTGGGAATAATGATGATGGTGATGAGGAGAAGAGCAGTGACTGGGTTTTGGCTGTTTGCGCTGGCCTGGACATAAACCAAGCAGTCCGGCTCCTCCAAACCCCACTGTGCACAACCTTGAGCTGTTGGGAAGATTAAATGCACTCAGGTCTTGCAGCCCTTCAACGCATATTTCCTGCAGGCTGTCCTGGCGCACTTCATTTCCTGAGGGGCTGTGAGCTCTGCGACTTCCCACGTCACGCTGCCACGGCTCTGCTGCCTGTAGCCACAGCTCCTCACTGAGAGCCTTTCTCCCTTCTTCCCGCCCCCATCCCCCCACTTCTCCCCTCCCCTGGCTTTAGGCATCGGGTCTGCAGGTAAGACCGAGCAAGGATGTGTGAGGGAGAGCACATTTCCCAGGCCCATGTCCCCATCCGCAGATAGTGGTAAGTGAGGCCACGTTAATTAGCTGGAATGAAGTTCTCTCCGCTGGCGAGTACCCCCAAGGGCTCCTAGTATAGAATCCATTTGCCTGTGCCCAGTGACAGAAATTGCACAAGCCCTGGCATTTCCCCCAAGCCCCAGAACCAGGACTGCATGCAGACTGTCAACCCCGGAGGCTCTCTGCTCACCACCCCCAGCCCCACCCAACTCCTGATCTGCATTTCCCAATGTGTGTGCATGCACGCATGCTCACACACACGCAGCTACCGCCCACATATACCTCCCTCACACTCTAACACCCCCTTCACCCACACACCCTTCCCACACCTATGTACCCTCCCTCACACACACACACACACACACACACACACACACACAACCTGAGGAAACATTGCTTCCTAAGACATGGGCTGCAAGGACAGAAACAGCCCTGAAGATCAGCCCCCAAGTAGTCGGCCGACTAATATGTGGATTATTGATGTATGTTTGCATTGCTTATGGGAACACCAGCAAGATGAGGAAGTATTTGATCGATGCTCTTGTTTATGTTTTTAGCCACATTCCTGTCACCCCCATGAAGAGGAAGGCCTCCATTTCCAGGCGCGAAAACAAGCATGAGAGGTAAGTGACTTGTCAAAATGGTGTGTCCAATCAGAAAGTGGACTGGATTAAAAAAGAAAGAGGAGGTCCCGTCGTGGCTCAGTGGTGAACGAATCCGACTGGGAACCATGAGGTTGCGGGTTCGATCCCTGGCCTTGCTCAGTGGGTTAAGGATCTGGTGTGGCCGCAAGCTGTGCTGTAGGTTGGCAGACGCGGCTCGGATCCTGCGTTGCTGTGGCTCTGGCATAGGCCAGTGGCTACAGCTCCGATTCGACCCCTAGCCTGGGAACCTCCATATGCCTCAGGGAGCAGCCCTAGAAAAGGCAAAAAGACAAAAAAAAAAAAAAAAAAAAAAAAAAAAACGGAAAGAAACAGGACTGGAATGGCAAATGTAGCCTTGGAGCCTCTGATTTGTTTTTTCGCTTTTAAGTTACCTCTGAGTCGAGGGTACTGGTTTCTTTGTTCTGGTGGGCCAGAAAGTCCAAAGAGGACCATGGTCCTCCCAGTAGCCATCTGACTTAGATCCAAGGTTGTCTTCCTCTACTCCAACCTTTTTATCCCAATTCGGGAGCGACAGCCTTCAAAATACAAAGACCTGTTCTTTTCAGACATCTGCCGTTTTTTACAATGTAGCAGTAACACAAGCTTACTTCAGATATTTAGAAAATGAAGGTAAGCCAAAATAGTGAGCATTTTGACGCGTTTACTTTTTTTTTTTCTGTATGTGTTTGTAGGCACAGCGTGTACATATTTCAAACCCTAGTTGCTGCATCCTGAGACACATATTCTTTGTTTCTGAAATCAGGATGCATCTTATAATGGCTGTCAAAAGTGGCTTGCACATGGCCAGGCAGAGGAATCCACTGTGACACCATTGTCACTGCTTGCGTGTGTGCAGACTTAGCCAGGTGTAGAGGGTATCTCTTCATGTGACTGTCACTTCAGCTGACTTATTTGCATTGGTAGCACCATTCATGGTTAAATTTTTAACTTAAATTTGGCTTTCTCCCTAATTGTCACTTAAAATGTCTTCCCTAAAAATTACACGATGATGCATCATTGAAATGAAAAATTATTGTGTCTGCAGAAGATTGCTTGTCATACACCAGACAATGCAATTAAAGGCGGTAGAAATTGCCAAATCTCTTGGAATAGATCATAAAATTTTCAAAGCTAGGAAAGGTTGGTGTGACCGTTGCATGCATTGTGAGGGACTATTACTCAGGCACTGAACGTCTATCTGTCAAAAGCTTCTGAGTGACTTTCAAGAGAAAGTCTGATTGATTTCTAGCTCATGTAATTGAATTGAAAAAAAATAGGCAAAGGAAAGAAAAAAAGAGACTATGAATTTAACGAAACAGCAAATGTAGATGGACTCTCAAGGTGCTTCTCCATGCTTTGATATGGTTTGTCACGTCATCACAAGCCAGGGTTGTGAAAAGCAGCCACATGTCAACACGATATGTTGCATTATCGTCAATGGCTAGAAGTAATTCAGAAGAATTTTTTGACTCTGGAATATGAAGCAAACTTAGATTCTACTTTGGGTGCTGTTCCCAAAGAAGAAAAAGGGATCACTTGTATGGATATATGCACAGTACTGTCAGCAGAATACAATTTGGGTGTATTAGAGGTACCATTTCTTTCCCCCCAAAGCTATTAATAAACCAATGTCTCATAATCTATTTCGTATCTGAATTGAAAAAAGATAGTTGAGATCATACTGTATGTAGGTATGGATTATGCCTTTTAACCTAATATATTATAAGCATTTTCAATGTTAGTAAACATTTAAAAACCTGAATCTATGGCTTGCTAGTTTTTATTTTAAGACTATACCGTAATGATTTCAACCATTCTCCTATCAGTGGACATTTAGTGTTATATATAACGCTAACATCAGCATCCTTATCTTTTATCAGGGATTCCTCATTTGAGAGACATAAAAACTGTGAAGGGTCTTGATACATCTTAAAAAACTGCTTCTCAAAGTTTTTACCAATTTATAGTCCCACCTGCAGTCAGTGAGTGTGCAGCTCATCAATACAAATTTTATTGTTTTTGGCTGCACTCATGGCATGTGGAAGTTTCTGGGCCAGGGATTGAACCCAAGCCACAGCAGTGACAATGCGAGATCCTTAACCAGAGCATGCCAAAGACATGTTTTTTAATTGAAAAAATAGGCCTTTGGAGTTCCCGTCGTGGCACAGTGGAAACGAATCCAACTAGGAACCATGAGGTTGCGGGTTCGATCCCTGGCCTCACTCAGCGGGTGAAGGATCTGACGTTGCCGTGAGCTGTGGTGTAGGTCGCAGACACGGCTTGGATCTGGCATGGCTGTGGCTGTGGCTGTGGTGTAGGCAGGCAGCTGTAGCTCCGATTTGACCCCTAGCCTGGGAACCTCCATATGCCACGGGAGCGGCCCTAAAAAGACAAAAATAAATAGATAAACAAAAAAGACAAAAAAAAAAAAAAGAAAGAAAGGCCTTTGCTAATTTGCTAGGCAATAAAAGATAGCATCTCTTCTATGCTTGATTACTACTGAGGTTAAATGCTGAAAAATATAATTGTCGGCCATTTATATTTTTTTATGTGCAATTTGCTGGTTCATGTCCTTTGCTCATGTGTCCATTTGGGCTCTCAAGGTCTGTTGTATTCATTTCCAATAATGTCCAAGATGCTGTTGTTGATGCTTCACCTCATATTCCCCTGGCCCATCTGCTATTACCTGCAGCTGAGTTTCCAGCATCCTGACGGTCCTTCGCCTCAAGTGGACTGTCTTTCTTCTCTGCCTGAGGCTTTCTCAGGCACATAGAAGCTGGCTCTGCCTCAGCCAGACACACCCTGGAAGTGCAGGATATTTAACACCACCGAGGCTTACCTTCAGCAAATGAGGATGGAAATCCATGGATAAATATCACAGGCTCTCTGTCCTCCAGCGGGATGATTCTGAGACGCATCCCACACAGTTTCTCAGAGAGTTCCCAGCAGGCCCGAGTCCCTGCTGCCCAGAGGGGAAACTTGCTCATTAACATCCTTGATATTAGTTTTCTTCCTTCTTGGCCTGTGCTTCCTGGGATCACCTCCGCAATAAACCACCTGTACCCAAATCCTTTTCTCAGGGTCTGATTTTGAGACCTGAAAGTAAGAAAAGCGACAAAATGAAACAAGAATATTTTCTGTCCACACACCTTTTGACAGCAATGTTTATTCTCGCAGATTGAATGCCTCCAATATGAAAGGCATGTATGAAAACAAACACAGAAGGATGAACACTAGCTTCTTAAGTAAACTTTGGAGTGCAGGACACAGCCATGCAGATGGTTCTGTCACCTGGGGAATGCTAGTTGGTTGCTTCCAAAATCTCTTGCAGGAGATGGCTGTGGCCTCTCAGTGCAGAGACAAAATTAGCTTTCTGCAAGGCTGAAGATCAGGATCTGGAATGAGCGAATTCAATAAGGCAAAGTCAACTTAAGTAGGCTCACATGCCTTTTTGATATATAGAGATTTTAATATCTTTGCATTTATGTCTATATTTCTCTATCCTCTACAAATATATTGCCATTCTAATCATATATATATATACATATATATATGTATATATATATACATATATATATACATATATATACATACATATATATATACATATATATATATCTGCTGGGATGCCAATTTATTAATGTACAATGAGAAATACAATTGTTAACTGGGCCAAAATGCTTGAGTAGGCAGATCAGTGTATTCTTTCCCTATGGGCAAGTTGTAAGGGGAGCCAAGTAAATTATCGAAAGATTGCTTGGTGAGCATAAAATCAGAACAAGGGGAGTTAGTCGATCATAAGAATGGTCTCTCGGATTAGATGACTTGAGGCACTCTCATCAACTCTAGGGCCAGCCTTTGCCAAAGAACCCATAATGCTGGATTCACTTGGCTGAGATCATTCTCTTGGATGGAATTGGCTGGTAATGGTCACGTCTTTGCTTCTAGCCGGCCAACTACTTCCTATTCACTCCAAGAAGTGAATACAATTAATTTGGTTTCCACTTACCAAAATTACAGTTGCATTCCAGTTCTGCTTCCTTCAGATTTGTCCTAGTTGATCTTGAGCAAAGTTTTGAGAGTTCCCCAAAGTTCCGGTCACATGTTTATAGATCATTTCCTGGTTGATTTCCGGATAACTAATCATGTGCCTTGCATGTGAATTTTACTCGTTGAACTCTCAAGTGGAAACTTCATTTACTTTTTTGGGGAGGGGGTAAAGCATATATAGGGAGCATCACATAGGTGTCCCCACTCCTGTTGAGATGAAAACTACTTTTGTTCATTAAAGTATAGTTGGTTTACAGTGCTGTGCCGATTTCCGCTGTACAGCTGAGTGACCCCATCATACATATATATACATTCCCTTTCTTATATTATCTTCCATCATGATCTATCCCAAGAGATTGGATATAGTTCCCTGTGCTATATACTAGGACCTCATTGTTTATCCATTCTAAATGTAATAGTTTGCATCTCCTGACCCCAAACTCCCAGTCCATTCCATTTCCGTCCTCCTCCCCCTTGGCAATCACAAGTCTGTTCTCTGTCTGTGAGCCTGGTTCTATTTTGTAGATAGGTTCATTTGTGCCATATTTTAGATTCCACATATAAGTGGTATCATATGGCATTTGTCTTTCTCTTTTTGATTTACCTCACTTAGTATGAGAATCTCTAGCTGCCTCCATGTTGCTGCAAATGCCATCGTTTTGTTCTTTTTTATGGTTGAGGAGTGGTCCATTGTGCATATGTACAACATATTATTTATCCATTCCTGTGGGAGAAGGTGAGTGCCATGTCTTACACCTCTGCTAGCTTTGAAAACTACTTTCAACTTTACAGATTTCTGCCTTCTCTTCCAACTTCATCTCCCACAATCGCACTATGTTCTAGGAATAGCCTTCAACATGACATCCCCAGAAGAGCCAATGTTGGAATGCCCTTCCTGTCCTCATTCCCCAGTGAACTCATCCATTCTTCAAGATCCAGCTAACACATCACTTCCTCTGCGACTACATCATTGAACTATCCCTACCCTATGCCAGGACCAAAGAGATGGACTCTTTCTCTTTAGTGTTGCCACAAGACTTAATTCAAACTCCTGTCATAACGTTTACCCCACTATACTGCAATCATTTATATGTCCATTTTTTCCCACTAGACTATGAGATCCCTGATGGCAGAGGCTATCGTCTTGTTTATTTTTATATTCCCAGAGCTTAGCATAGTGCCTAGCCCTCAATAAATGCTTGAGTAAATGAATTATCCAAAGTCAGAGAGCCAAGTATCCAGGTACTCTTTTATTTTGAAAGCTGTAGTCTTGAAAGATATATGACAGAAAACCATCAAGGGTCATTGAACAAAGTTGACAGAGAGCTATGAGCTAATATCTTATGCCATCCAGTCACTCATCAACAAATATTTGTGCCCAGCAATGGTGACACAGCAGTAAGGCACGTAAGGCCTCTATTTCATGGAATTTACATTCTACTAGAGGCAGACAGCTGATAAGCACATAGATAATTAAAACAATTTCCAGATGGTGGCAACTACTGTGAAGAAAATAAAGCAGAGTGACGTGAAAGTAAGTGACCTGAAGAAAAAGGATCTTTTTTGATTAGGTGGTCTGGGAAAGCCTTTTTATAAATGGAAGTATGGTTGATTTACAACTTTGTATTAGTTGCTGGTGTACAGCAAAGTGATTCAGTTATATACACACATACATATTCTTTTTCATATTCTTTTCCATTACGGTTTATCACAGGATATTGAATATAGTTCCCTGTGCTCTGCAGTAGGACCTTGTTATCTGTTTTATATATAGTAGTTTGTATCAGCTACTCCCAAACTCCTAATTTATCCCTCCACCCCCTTTCCCCTTGGGTAACCATAAGTTTGTTTTCTAAGTCTGTGGGTCTCTTGCAGTTTCATAAATAAGTTCACTTGTGTCGTATTTTAGATTCCACATAAAAGTGATAGGGTATTTGTCTTTCTTTTTCTGACTTACTTCGCTTCATATGATAATCTCTAGGTCCATCCATGTTGCTGCAAATGGCACAATTTGCCATTCTTTTTATGGCTGAGTAGTATTCCATTGTGTATATATACTACATCCTCTTTATTCATTCACTCGTCAATGAACACGTAGGTTACTTCCATGTCTTGGCTATTGTAAATAGTGCTGTTATGAACATGGGAGTGAATGTATCTTTTCAAATTATAAGTTTCTCGGGTTATATGCCAAAGAGTAGCCTTGCAGTATGCTATTTTATAGTATGCTATAGTATGCTATTTTCAGTTTTTATTTTCTAAAGAACATGGATACTGTCTTCCATAGTGGATGCATCAATTTACATTCCCACCAACAGTGTAGGAGGGTTCCCTTTTCTCCATACCCTCTCCAGCATTTGTTACTTGGGGACTTTTAAATGATGGTCATTAGGACTGGTGTGAGGTGATACCTCATTGTAGTTTTGATTTGCATTAGGGAAAGCCTTTTTTTTTTTTTTTCCTTTTCTAGGGCCGCTTCTGCAGCATATGGAGGTTCCCAAGCTAGGGGTCAAATCGGAGCTGTAGCCACCGGCCTCCGCCACAGCCACAGCAACGTGGGATCCGAGCCATGTCTGTGACCTACACCACAGCTCACGGCAACGCCGGATCCTTAACCCACTGAGTGATGCCAGGGACTGAACCTGCAACCTCACAGTTCCTAGTCGGATTCGTTAACTGCAGCGCCATGACGGGAACTCCGGGAAAGCCTTTTTGAAAGCATGACATTTGATCTGATATCTGAATGATGAGAAGGAGCCAGCCATTCAAGGATCTGGGGGAAAGAGGTACTAGGCAAAAGGAATAGCTGGTACAAGTTCCCTGAGGTAGAAAGAGGCTTGTGCAGGAGTTCCGGTTGTTGCTTAGCAGAAACGAATCTGACTAGTATCCATGAGGACGCAGGTTCGAACCCTGGCCTCGCTCAGTGGGTTAAGGATTTGGTGTTGCCAGGAGCTGTGGTGTAGGTTGCTGTGGCTGTGGCATAGGCCAGTGGCTGCAGCTCTGATTCGACCCCTAGCCTGGGAACCTCCATATGCCATGTATGCAGCCCTTAAAAAAAAAAAAAAAAAAAAAAAAAAAAAAAAGAAAGAAAGAAAGAAAGAGACTTGTGATTAAAAGAGCAGAAAGAAGCTCTGTGGGGCTGAAGAGTCCATAAGTGCTAGAAGCATGGTGTAGGATGAGGTCAGAGAGGTGAACAGAGCTCAGGTCATGTAAAGTTTTGTAAGCCACACAAAGATGTTTAGGTTTTATTCAAAGTACAATGAAAAGCCACTGGAGGGTTTTCAGTAGGAGGATGATATGTTTTGATTTACATTTTAAAAAGATCACTAGTCTGTTGCAGGATAATTATCCATAGAAACCAAGATTCCCATGAGCAATACAAAACTGAAAGCTCTACAATAGTCTAACAGTACACTGATATACAAGGAAGTGCAAAACCAACCTCAGGCTCTAGGAGTTCCCTGGTGACTCAGCGGGTTAAGGATCCAGTGATGTCACTGCTGTGCCTCTGGTTACAGCTGTGGTACGGGTTCTATCCCTGGCCTGGAGGGCTTCTGCATGCCAGGGGTGTGGCGAAAAACAAACAAAAAACAACTTAAGGCTCTATTACCCTCGAGAAAGTTGAGCGGCACCAATTTTACAGGTGGTTGGGGCAGGTCATGAAAACCTTACTCCTTTATAAAGAGACCTTTAAACTAAAGAATGCAGAGCCCACTCTAGCTGGACACTTAAAAGATGAAGAGGGAAGAAGGGTAGTTCACAAAATGCCTAGAATAGGCTGGGAAGGACATTCTTTGGTCCACTGGCCGGTTTTATCATTAAGGTATATGTAGCTTTCAGCTCACTTTTAGTGGTCAAAGTCAGTGCCTAAAAACCCACCTCAATTCTCTTAAGATTTAGGAGTTGGAATAGAAATGGGCTGAGCAGGAAGCTGTCTACAGAGCATCCACTTTCCCCTTCTGATCAGTCACTACAGAGAAACCACACAGCAGCTTGTCCCATTCTCAGCTCCTCTCTGCCAGCTACAGGATTCGGAGCATATAGGTGCAATGACAGTTCCACCATACCATCGTCTGTGTGTCCTGAGACACTCTGCATGTGGAATTTCTCTTATATAAATCTTAAGATACAGGGACAGAGGGCCACCAAAGTATTCTGCCAGAGAAGAGACTTCTGCCCAAGCCTGAGCAAGACAGGGCAACCTTATCAACCAGGGAAGAATTTCCAGAGGCAGAACCATGGAGGCCATTTCAATCTCAACTCATCCTCATGAAGAGGCAGGAGCATTGGATAAGGAAGGCAGACCTAGGACTCATAGCTTTGAAACCGTATATCTAGAGGGTTGAGCCCACAGAGAGAGGAGATTTAGAAGACAACCAAGGGGATGTCCAGATGGATGCTGGCGACTGCTGGGAATCTAAGGTAACACACTGCTAGATGTACTAGTGATGCTGATAAGGCAAGGTCTTAGCATGAGAAAGGAGAAAACCAAAAGTCCAAGGCATGGGACTGCCTCGATGGAAGAAGGGGGCTCCTGATATGATTTGTCTCCAAAGGATATTTAGAACCCAGGTTCTTCAGGCAAGGGGATCAGAGTCCAGCAGGACAACTGAGGAAAAGGTTTTAAATTCTTTCCCCCAATGGATACACAAAAATCAAGGTAGCCTCTAGACCGTGGATGCAGTTGAAATATCAGGTGGAGGAATCGAAGTTGCTTCCCAAAAAGTCAGGGGAGTTTGGCCCATGTAGATTAAATTTAAAGCACAAAGACCTCACCCGGTAATCTGACAACTATATGAGGGCCCCCAAGAGGGGAAGGGCCTGGAGTTTTCTAAGATGAGCACCTGGGGAGAGGTTTTTCTGGTCCCTTAGTGGAAAGGAGCCCCAAGAAGAAGGCAGGGAGAGAATTGAATGGAGGAGCTACACGCTGTGAGTAAAATGGCTTACCTAGTGAGAGGAGCCTAATGGAAATGTGTGGGAAGGGCTGATTAATTAACTGACTTGTATGGAGGGATATAATTATAAATCCCCCACAATTCTATTACAGTGGCTCCAGTAGGGGCAGCCATTTACTTCATAGCCCTTGAGCACCTGAATCAACAGTGCGTGCAGTGCTCATTCCCCTCCATATGAGACCATCATCCAAAAGTGACTGGAGATTACAGATCATCTTTGAGCAGTGCATGGAATTGTACTAAGCCAGGCACACATGGGGTGAAGGGTGGAGCAAGAAAACAGTGACCTCAAGATATGGAGCCCATCTTTGAAGCTGCTGATTGGCTACACAAATACCAAGGGCCTATTAAGAAATATCCATCAAGGAGTTCCCGTCATGGCTCAGTGGAAACAAATCTGACTAGCATCCATGAGGACGCAGGTTCAGTCCCTGGTCTTGCTCAGTGGGTTAAGGATCCGGCATTGCCATGAGCTGTGGTGTAGGTCACAGACGCGGCTCGAATCTGGCGTTACTGTGGCTGAGGTGTAGGCTGGTGGCTATAGCTCTGACTGGACCCCTTGCCTGGGAACCTCCATATGCTGCAGGGGGCACCCTTAAAAAGAATAACAAAAAGAAATATCCATCGAGTCCCTGGTGGCTCAGTGGTTGAGGCTCTGGTGTCATTAGTGCTATGGCTTGGGTTCATCCATCTCTGGCCCCAGAACTTCCACATGCTGCAGGCTTGGCTAAAACTAAACAAAAAAAGAAATATCCATATCAATTGCCACTCACTCCTCCTCCCCAACATATTGCAGAGCGACTTCAGGCCAGGGAAATATGACACCCGGTAAATTGGATGGGGAGACAGATAGCAACTGTGTGATATGCTGCCCGGAAGACAGCTGAAGCTGCAGGTCGGATGCAGGACATTAAGGGAAGGAGTGAATGTCACAGCTCCTATAAAGGGACATATCACTGAGGAGTCAATTTTTATTATATTGTTTGACCTGATGTGCTTGAAATATAGCAAACTGTCCAACTCTATGACACCTGAAAGATTTTGGCCTGACAGTTCCTGATCCCTTCAATATGGGTGGCATTTCATTTAGAAAAATATATGACCATTACCAGAAGAGATATAAAGCTGAGAGAGAGAGAAGAGATCCCAGCAATAGTTAGTCCAAGCGCTTTTGGCCTTTTTCTCGACCTTGGGTTGATCTGTCAAGTCTAAATTGTATTTTCACACAGCCTTTAGTTATTCTTCCAAAGTGTTCTTAGAGGCAGTGGGCTGTAGGGGTAGAACACCGAGTCTGGTTACATTCAGACCATCAGAGTTCTAACAAGTGACAACAAGGACATGAGTGGCTTAACGTCTCTGAGCCTCAGTTTCCCCCTCTCTAAACAGGAACAACCCCTGGTCTACCTCACGATGTTGTTTTGAAAGTCAGCTGAGAGAAGACGGATGTGCCTGGTAGACCGAAATGCACTCTGTCAATGCGAGGGTTGATTGTTCATCATCACCAAGCTTCAGGGCCTACCATCTTGTATTTGAAAGAGCCATGGAGCACGTATTTTACGTTGGTCAGATTTGGCCTGGGTACTATTGAATGCCAACCTCTGTCCCAGAGCATAGACCTACCTTGGGACGGATGATGTACCTTTTCTGTATTTTGTAATGTTCCCCTCAAAATCTCTCTTAACTTGAACACTATAAGGATTATCTGAATCTTTCCATTTGTATTGAGATAAAAGTCACACAACATAAGCGTCTCCATTTTAACCATGTGAAAGCCTACAATTCAATGGCTTTGAGTACATTAAAAATGATGTACAACCATTGTTACTAATTCCAGAACATTCTGATCACCCCAGAAAGAAACCATGCCACTGAGCAGTCACCTCCCTTCTTCCCCTTCTGCCAGTCTCTGACAACTGCCAATCTGCTTTCAGTCTCTCTGAATTTGCCAATTCTGGACAGTTCATACAAATGGAATTATGCACTATTTGACTTTTCGTATCTTGCCTTTTTCATTTAGCATCATTATTTCAAGGTTCATTGATGTATAAGTACTATATAAGTACTTCATTTTTTAAGGCTAAATAATATTCCATGGTATGGACATTTTGTTTATCCATTCATCAATTCATGGATATTTGGATTATTTCCACTTTTGGACTCTTAAAAGATTGTTGCTATGAATGTTTGTGTACAAATTTTTGTGTGGGCATATGTTTCCATATTTTAAGTATATACCCATTTTCCTTGGGTATATAGTTAACAGTAGAATTGTTGGGTTGTATGGTCCTTCTATGTTTAAATCTTTGAGGAACTTCTCAACTGTTTTCTATAGTGGCTGCACAATTTTGTAGTCCCACCTGCAGTGTATGAGGGTGCCAATTTCTCCACATGTTCATCGACACTTGTTATTTTCTCTTCTGTTTTGTTTTATAGTTATAGCCACCTCTGCCATTTTATTTATTTATTTTTTCTTTTTACAGCCTCACATGTGGCACATGGAAGTTCCCAGGCTAGAAGTCAAATCGGAGCTGTAGTTGCCGTTGGCCTACGCCACAGGCACTACACCTGATACGCCTGATCCGAGCCACCTCTGTGACTTATGCTGCAGCTTACGGATCTTTAACCCATTGAGTGAGGCCAGGGATCAAACTGGCAACCTCAGGGACACCATGTTGGATTCTTAACCCACTGAGCCTAAATGGTAACTCTCACCTCTGCCATGTTAGTATTTGTTTTCTGTATGTCTTTTGTTCCTGGTTTTCGATTTTATTTATTTATTTATATTTTTAATTTTTATTTTTGTCTTTTCTAGGGCTATACCCATGGCATATGGAGGTTCCCAGGCTAGGGATCTAATGGGAGCTGTAGCCGTTGGCCTACACCACAGTCACAGCAACGCCAGATCCTTAACCCACTGAGCAAGGCCAGGGATCAAACCTGCAACCTCATGGTTCCTAATCAGATTCATTAACCGCTGGGCCACAACGGGAACTCCTTTCCTGGTTTTAGATTTTTATTTAATTTTATTTTTTGAATTAAAACATAGTGGAATACAATACAATATTGGTTGTAAATCAATGTTGTACCAATTGTTTTCTATATATCTTACATCATTTTGGTTCATCAATTTCTGTTACTACCTTCTCTATGTTGAATATTTTTGTGGTGTACTGATTTGATTCCATTCTCATTTATTTTACTATGTAATTTTTGTAAATTTTCCTGGGGATTACAATTAACATCTTAATTTATAACGATCTAGTTCAAATTAATACCAACTTAACTTCAATAGTTTACAGAAAGTTTTCCCCTATGTAGCTCTGTCCTTTTCCCTTCATACTGGCTTGATCACAAGTTATATATTTATACATTTTGTATTTGCCAATATAGACTTAAAATTATTATTTTTTGTCTTTTTAGGGCCGCTCCCGAAGCATATGGAAGTTCCCAGGCTAGGGGTCAAATCGGAGCTGTAGCCACTGGCCTACACCACAGCCACAGCAATGCAGGATCTGAGCCAGGTCTGCGACCTACACCACAGCTCATGGCAATGCTGGATCCTTAACCCGCTGAGCAAGGCCAGGGATCGAACCTGCCTCTTCATGGACGCTAGTCAGATTTGTTTCTGCTGAGCCACGATGGGAACTCATATAATTGATTTATGTAATTGTCTTTTAAATTGTATAAGAAAAATAGAGGCATTACTAACCAAAAATATAGTAATACAGACTTTTACATTTACTTATTTAATTATCTTTTCCAGTGTTTTTTATTTCCTCATATGAATTTGAGTTATGTTTAGTTTGCTTCCATTTCAGCCTGAAAGACTCTCTTTGGCATTTCTTATAGGACAAGGTTACCAGAGATGTATTTTCTAGGATTTTGTTTATCTGAAAATGTCTTAATTTCTCCTTCATTTTGCCAATTACAGTATAGAATTCTTGACCAGCAATCATTTACTTTCTTTCTTTCTTTTTTTTTTTTTTTTTTTTGTCTTTTTGCTGTTTCTAGGGCCGCTCCCGTGGCATATGGAGGTTCCCAGGCTAGGGGTCTAATCGGAGCTGTAGCCCCTGGCCTATGCCAGAGCCACAGCAACGCAGGATCCAAGCTGCGTCTGCAACCTACACCACAGCTCACGGCAACGCCGGATCGTTAACCCACTGAGCAAGGGCAGGGACTGAACCCGAATCCTCATGGTTCCTAGTCAGATTCGTTAACCACTGTGCCACGATGGAAACTCTTCATTTACTTTCAACATTTTGAAGATGTCACCCCACTTCTTTCTGGCCTCCATGGTTTCTGATGAGAAATAACCTGTTTGTTTGTTTGTTTGTTTTGTTTTTTGCTTTTTAGGGCTGCATCTGCAGCATGTGGAAGTCCCCAGGCTAGAGGTGGAATCAGAGCTGCAGCTGCTGACTTATACCACAGCCACAGCAATGCCAGATCTGAGCCATGTCTGCAACATACACCACAGCTCACAGCAAGGCCAGATCCTTAACCCACTGAGCGAGGCCAGGGATCGAACCTGCATCCTCATGGATACTAGTCGGGTTCGTAATGCACTGAGCCACAACATGAATTGCCCCTGTTTATCTTATTAAGAATCCTTTATGTATGAGTTACTTCTCTTTGACTGCTTTCCGATTTTTGTCTCTTGACAATTTGATCGTAGCATGTCTTGGTTTTGATCTCTGGATTTACCTTTTTTGGAGTTAAGCTTTTTGGGCATGTAGCATGTCTTTCACTATAACTGGGGGGCTTGGGGCCATTATTTCTTCAAATATTCTTTCTGGGACCCCTCATCTCCTCAGTGACGACCACTATGCATATGATTGTACACTCGATGGTGTTCCACGCACCTCTGAGGCACCATTTATTTTTCTTCATTCCCTTTTCTTTTTGCTCCTCAGACTGGATACTTTTAATTGTTCTACCTTCACCTATTCTTTTCCTTCAGTTTCAAATCTACTATTGAACACCTGTAATGAATTTTCAAATTTCATTTGTTGTAGTTTTTTAACCTGAGAAATTTCTATCTGGTTTCTTTTTATAATTTCCATCTCTATATTCATATTATCTATTTGGTGAGACATCATTCTCATGGTTTCCTTTATTTCTTGGTATGGTTTCCCTTATCTCTTTGAGTATATTTAAGTTATTTAGTTTTTTTTGTTGGTTTTTTACTTTCATGGCTGGATCCGTGGCACATGGACGTTCCTGGGCCAGGGATTGAATCCGAGCCACAGCTGCAACCTATGCCACAGCTGCGACAATGTTGGATCCTTTAACCAGGGATCAAATCTCTACCTCCGCAGGAACCCAAGCCACTGTAGTCAGACTCCTAACCCACTGTGCCACAGCAGGAGCTCCAATTTAGTCTTTTCCTAATAAGTCCAATGTTTGGGCTTCTTCAAGGACAGACTCTATTAATTTCTTTGTTTCCTGTGTATGGACTCTACTGTGTTAAGAATGTATGGATATACTTATTTTGCCTTGTAACTTTTTTGTTGACTACTGAACATTTTGACTATTATGATATGGTATCTCTGGAAATCATGTTGCCCCATGCCCCCACCCCACATAGTTTTCTGTTGTTCCTTGTTGTGTTTGTTCTTGTTTGTTTGTTTATTGACTTTTCCAAACCAATTTCATGAAGTCTGCATTCCTCGTACATGGCTATCGAAGTTTCTGTTAATTTAGTTTCTGTCAATTAGTGGTCAAAAGTCACAAAGCTCTTCTACAAAGATTCACCCTTCCCCCCATTTTTCTTAAGCACTTGCCTGATGGCTATAAATCTTTGATTGTTTTCCAGGGCTCCAATAAAGTTGATTCTGACAGTTTTATCCATTTATTCACTATTTTGGTGAATAAATGGGCCCTTGGAGTTCCCTATTCTGATATTTTCACTGATGAGTTTAACTTGTTTAATTTCTTTCACCACTCTGGCCTCAGTTTACTCATACGATAAATAGGAAGACTATAAATTATCCCACCAGGTCGTTGTAAAATTAAGCAATGCGTGGTAGGTCAGCAATATTTGTTTTCCAAAATGCTATTTGGAAAGGGTGTCACACTAAGCTTCATAGATCATTACCACCTTAGCTCTAATTGGTTTCTAGGGAGAAGGTGGATCTTGAGAAAAATGTAGACATAGGACAGGTGAGTTGATTTAAGTGGAGCACAACGACTTGGATGCTACTCCTTATCTCCTAGGCAATCTGAGAAGTATCAGACACTGCCTAGGTAAAGGAGTAGAATGAGAAGGCAGGAAATACAAATTTTTAGTTTATAATATTTTCCTAGATCAATTGCCAGTGGCCACCACTTGTGATGGAGCCCCACAGAAAGCCTCTGAGACTCATAAAAAGCCTAAGATGAACAAAACCAGAAGATCCTTTGCTTATTAAGACTTTGTTTAATATCCTGCTTTCTCCCCCAAACTTTCCTGTCCAATCCATAGAGATTTCTCCATCTTTATCCTGATTTGGGGGGGGGGTATCAGTATTCTGGAATTAAGTCATAAACTGCTTTTGTAGTGTTAACTCTTCATGTATACCAACTCAACTCATCCTCTACTGCCCCTCCCTAATTGCACTATAATCTCCTTGAGAGTGTATTTTGACATCTATTTCTTTGTATTTGTTATAGCATTCAACAAGTGCTATGCACATAGTAGGTATCCAGTAAACATTTAAAAATATTTATAGCATGATAAAAAACAATTGTCTCAAAAGTAGCTGGAATTCTTCCAGCATCTCCATGTCAAGGCACAAGGCACGTTATTTGAGTGATAATTAGTTTCTGAGCTCAGCTACAAGCTTTGCCATGCTTCAGCAGAGAGCAAGGGTCCTATGTAGTACCCATAATGGAGCAAAATTCTTGAGCCAAATCAAAGAAATTCTTTATCAAGGGGAGCCCTTCTATCTCCAAGTCATACTGCTCTCTATTAATCGTGCATTACTTCCTGCTGTATCAAAAGCCCTAGAAGCTCTTTTAGCCCAAACAATCCTGGTTTCAAAGTCAAGTGTTGATTCTCCATCCCAGACCTTTTAGGAAGCAACAGAAACTTTGCACTTGCCCATTCTCCACGGCCTGTGAGGTCAGCTACCTCTGGGATGGATCAGTGCATTCTTCTAGTATCTAGGCTGTCAGAAAGTGATTTTAATGATAGGGGTTCCTCCCTAGCCTCTTGGTTTCATTACCTCTCTTGATTATATAGGGCAACCTGGCCCATTCTACAGAGCTTCTTCCTGCCATCGTATTATTGGCCCTTAGTTATGAAAGCTTTTGCCTGGACTGCTGTGTCAGAGGTTAATGTGACTATTTTTTTTTTTCTCCTCAGACTCACTTTACTGGAAACAAACTCCCTATAATGCTGCTTAGATAGTTATTTATCTTTATAACTTGAAAAGGCCATGTTCATGCTAGGGGCCCTGGGTGAATCTTACCATTGTTATTTTCACTCTGTCACCTCCCACTAGTCTCATCAGCTAAAAAGATCCAGAACGGACTGTGAAAGAGAGTAGGTCAATGGGATGCAGAGCTTGGCCTTCTAAAGGGCATGCTTTTTTCCCAAAATGGTTTGTCACTGGACACTGGAAGACAAGGACATGGATGGCTCTCTTGGACCTTTCCATCTTGAATTTGAATTAGCCTGGCCCAAGGTGAATCAATAATGATCTTTGCTTTATGCTTTTCATCCACCCTAATATGCTACTCAGAGCATCATCACTGGTACAGCACAGGGTAGAGGGAAGTTTCTTTGTATTGGAAGAACAGTCACATTTTCTTTCCAGTTCATTCTTCAACTCAGGATGTTAGCTTAGTACTTTCTCTGAGGCTTGACGTTTTGGGGGATAGTGGGCGATCCACCCTAGTGTTTAAGAAATCACATCGTAGCTTCTCTGGAGATGCCTCTGTCATCTGGAAGGACAAGAATACAAAAAGTTGAGCTATGTCCTGGACATGAAAGAGCTATAGGGCTGGATGGAAAAGCAAGGCCTGGGACAGCCCCAAAGCCTGGTTCAAAGGCTGCCTCCTCTGGAACATTAAATGGTTCTCTCTTTTGTGTTTCTAGAGCATTTAAAAAACCTTAAAATAGCATTTCTTTATTTTTAGTTGCTCAATTAATATATGAATACATTCTTATTTTAAAGGACTCAAATGATACAGAAAAAGAAAAGACCTCTGGAGGGGGGATTAGGCTTGCAAGGCAAGCTTATCCTCTCCAGAGGTAACCACTATTATCACAGTGGTTTAACTCTTAGACATCTTCTATGCATGTGCAAACATACATATATATATATACACATAAATATATATTATAAATAAATATAACATATAATATATAATATACAAAAATGTATATATTAATACATATAAACATATAATATCTAAATATATATGTAATATTTATCAAACATATTTATATATGTATATATATGTGTATATAATGTGTATATATACACACACACATTGAAAATGTAGTGATTTTTTTAAAAATATAGTTTCACACTATTTCATTTTGCAACTTTTTTCCTTCTAACCAGTGTTTCTCAAATGTTAGCGTGCATCAGAAAAACCTGAGGGGGGGGCTTGTTAAAACACAGATTTCTGATTCCCACCTCCAGAGTTTCTGATTGAGTAGGTCTGGGATGAGGCCCAAGAACTTGCATGTCTAAAAAATTTTCAGGTGAACTGAAACTGATGGTTCAGGGACCACACTTTAAGAACCACCCCCTTAAACTTCATTTTATTCTAGAAACTGCTGCATTGCATTCCCCAGTTGCACAATGTACCTACCTCTTCTACAGTGTTTATCTTGTGGAATTATGGCTAACAATCCTCTCTGCCATCTTTGCTACCAGCCCCCTACACACACACACACACACACACACACACTCACACACACACACTCACACTCACAATAGATTGGCTCTGTGAAAGAAGGGATTGCATCTTTTTTTCATATAGCCTTCCTTGTGCCTGGCATGTAATATACACCACATAAATTAATGAAAGGAAAGAATAAATGACCAACTGATCTGTGGGGCTATTGGAAGCTATTTGTGTTTGGGGGGAGGTCCAGTAAGATTTAGGAGCATTAGACATCTTGGACTCCCTTTGAACTCTGATGAGTCAGACATATTAATGGTACGGATGTGTGTGTGTGTGTGTGTGTGTGTGTGTGTGTGTGTGTGTGTGTGTGTGTGTGTTACAGTGGGGACAGGAGAAAAACTGTAAGTTGATTTCTTATCTACCTCGTCCTCATCCTTCCACCTCCTCCAACACTGTCCACTTCCTTTAAAAAAAAAAAGCAGTTGCTTATATGAGGGCAAAATAAATGGCCTCTGTCTGTACTCAGATGCTGATAATTTGCTAGTTACGTGTTACCAGAGGTAGAAATCACTCATCTTGCACTTTAATATCCTCATCTATAAGATGGAATGGCACTGGAAAGGGATACTCATTTTATACGTTGAATTTAGCTCTTTTCATTTGAGAGTCATAAGGCATTCTTATCGCTTTGGTCCTTATCTCGTCTGCCTGTGGCCTGATAATTTGCTATCGGAGAAACATTTACTACAGTCATATGCAGATACCTGACATATCTCCAGTGGGCTTGCAGTCTGTTTCTCAGTCGCATTTCTTTACTAACGTGTGAATTACAATCCTCTGCTCATTGTATGAGGACAGCCAAAATCACTTATTCATACTATTACCTACTACTAGCGTGGTATCATGCTAAAACTTGAGGGCCAGAGAAGAATTTTAAGGTGAGATTTCTGTTCTCAAGGAGCTTAGGTGTTAGGTGGAAATACCAGACATTTACATGTGAAATCATCAGGTAGCAATACATCATGATATATGATTAGGTGCCAGGATATATAGTATAAATTTGTGTGGTTCAATATGCAGCCACTTGCCGTTTGTGGCTGTTGAGCAACTGACATGTGACGAGTCAGAATTGAGATGTGCTACAAATGCAAAATAGGCACCAGATTTTAAAGACTTAGGATAAAGCAAAGAACATAGAGCATCTAATTAAGGCTTTTTGTTTGATTTATTTTTTGTCTTTTTAGGGCCACACCTATGGCCTATAGAGGTTCTCAGGCTAGGGGTTGAATTGGAGCTGCATCTGCAACCTACACCACAGCTCATGGCGATGCCGGATACTTAACCCACTATGAGCAAGGCCAAGGATCAAACCTGTGTCCTCATGGATACCAGTCAAATTCATTTCTGCTGAGCCACAACAGGAACTCCTAATTAAGAATTTTTAGGAGTTCCCATCATGGCGCAGTGGTTAACGAATCCGACTAGGAACCAGGAGGTTTCGGGTTTGATCCCTGGTCTTGCTCAGTGGGTTCAGGATCCGGCGTTGCGGTGAGCTGTGGTGTAGGTTGCAGATGCAGCTCGGATCCTGCGTTGCTGTGGCTCTGGCGTAGGCCAGGGGCTACAGCTCCAATTAGACCCCTAGCCTGGGAACCTCCATATGCCGCGGGAGCAGCCCAAAGAAATAGCAAAAAGACAAAAAAAAATTTATATTATAGGTTAAAATGATAATTTTGATATATTGGCTTAAATAAAATATGTTAAATATTTCCCCTGTTTCCTTCCACTTAAAAAAATTTTTTTTTTAGGGCTGCACCTGTGGCGTATGGAGGTTCCCAGGCTAGGGATCGAATTGGAGCTGTAGCCACTGGCCTATGCCACAGCCACAGCAACATCAGATCTGAGCCGTGTCTGCAACCTACACCACAGATCATGGCAACGCCGGATCTTTAACCCACCAAGCAAGGCCAGGAATCGAACCTCCGTCCTCATGGATGCTAGTCAGATTTGTTTCTGCTGAGCCATGGTGGGAACTCCTCCTTTCACTTTTTAAAATGTGGCCAAGAGAAAAATTAAAGTTAGGTATATGTGGTTCACCTTGTCTTTCTATTAAACAGTTGGTATAGATAGTTGTAAGAATCCATAAAAAGCTAGAGCAGTCACAGAAGAAATGGGGCTCTTGGTAATGAATGATGAAAACTCAGCTCAGCGTAATTAACACACACACGTATACACATAAGATGGGGGGCGGTTTACTTATTTGGCTCAGTTAACTGGGCAACCTACAGAGTATATTTGGGACTAAGAAGTCATCTTGCACACCATGTGAAAATAACACAGTAAAGGCATGAACCTTCTGACGATGCTGTTTGAGCCTGAGGCTCACAATGTCCCAGGTAAGCAACCCGAGCAGGAAAAAGAGTCTCTTCTCCTCTAGCTTCAAGAGATAGGTCCTAAGGAGGACCCTCATTGGCCCAGCCACAGCTATGGTTGAGGCGAGGACAGAGCTCTGTGACTGCTGGCTTTACCAGGGTCACATGGAGAGGGGGACGTGCATTTCCAACGGAACCAGAAGAGAAGTAGGAAAGAACAGACAAAACCCATAGGTACTATGTCCGCTACAGCTGGACTATAGGTGTGTAAAATACAATTTAGGTAAGAATATAAATATACTTTAAATAAGCTAATGTGTTACAGAATGCTGGAGACAGACTTTTTTTTTCTTTTAATTAACTTAAAAAATTAATGCCAAGGAAATTTTAAGTTTTGACTCACCCCTTTTTGCTGGTATGTGGTATCTCCTCCTCTCTAGAGAGCCAGTGTGGTATAGGGTATTGAGCTTAGACTCGAGACTGAATTAGGGCTCTGCCATTTACTTGACATGCAGCATTGATAAGATACCTAATGTCTTGAATCTCAGTTTTCTCATCTATAGTATGGGTAGAATAATACCTACCTCATAAAGGTGTTAAAGAGAATTACATGTGTTAACAAATGTAGTAGGTGCTCAATCAATACTTCCTTACCTCCTTCCTCTTAATGGTAGAGAACATGCTTGGAGCGACATGTGCAGCATTGTGCTAAGAAATGTTTGCCAGCCAATTCCCTGGATAAAATGTACTCTGCTTGGTAGTGTTTGCCAATTTCTGTGGTATAAATATTCCCACCATGGCAGATTTCAAGGTGCTACTGTAAGGTCACTGAACACACAGGAATAGATGTGCAGAATCAGCTCTCTCCATACCACCTTTACAACTCAATTCTCTCCTCGAGCATTTAAACCATACTGCTGCCCCCTTCAAAGGGGAATACAGAACAGAGAAGTTATCATTTGTGAATATTGTCCCAAAAATTCTCTCCTGATAGCCCTTCTCTGGCCTGGTTCTTCCGATTACCTCAGGTGAATCTCATGTAACTCTTTCAGCGTTTCTTTGGGCCTAGTAGAAGCTAAGCAATTACTTTGTGGTTTTAGGGCTACTGGCTCCCCCATGAATGGAGATCTTTTATTGCAAAGTTCAAAATGGCTTTCCAGGCAAAACCAGGCAGGATGCTTAAACTCAGTCAATAAGAAGGCTTATCTCAAAGGAACTTCAAAGCAGCTTCTCCTCTCAAGTGTGCTTCCTTTAAAAATAAAAGATCGAGGAGTTCCTGTTGTGGCTCAATGATTAACGAATCTGACTAGGAACCATGAGGTTGCGGGTTCGATCCCTGGCCTCGCTCAGTGGGTTAAGGATCTGGCATTGCTGTGAGCTGTGGTGTAGGTCGCAGACGTGGCTCGGATCTGGCGTTACTGTGGCTGTGGTGTAGGCTGGCGGCTACAGCTCTGATTAGACCTCTAGCCTGGGAACCTCCATATGCCGTGGGAGCAGCCCTAGAAAAGACAAAAAGACAAATAAATAAATAAATAAAAGATCGACATCACCACATACCTATTCAGATGACTAACAACAACAACAAAAAAATAGTGATACCACCCAATGCTGGTGAGGATGTAGAGAAACTGGACCACTCATGCATTGCTGGTGAGTATGTAAAATGGTACAGATACTCTGGAAAACATTTGGCAGTTTCTTAAGAAACTAAACATGCCACTACCAAACCACCCAGTGATTGTACTTCTGGGCATTTATCCCAGAGAAATGAAAATTTATATTCACACATAAACCTGTTCATGAGTGTTCATAGCAGTTTTTTTCATAATAGCCAAAAAATCAGAAACCCAGATGTCCTTCAACAGATGAATGGTTAAACAAACTGCGAAACATCTCTACCATGGAATGCTACTCATCAAGAAAAAGGAGCAAACTATCGATATACACAGTAACTTGAATGAATCTCCAGGGAAATGATGCTGAGTTAAAAAAAAAAAACAACTAATCACTCAAACTTGCCCACTGTATGATTTCATTTGTATGACACTCTTGATGAAAGCATAGAGATGGAGAGCAGGTTAGTGGTTGCCAGGGGGCAGAGATGGGGATATGGTGCAAGGTGGAGGTGAACTTGGCTATCAGTGGCAACATGAGGGATCTTTGTTGTGTTGGAAGTTCAGTATCTTGACTGATGGTGGATACAGGGACCTGCACAAGTGATGAAATTGTATGGAACCACACACAACACACACGCACGAACGCGCGCATGCGCACGTGCGCACACACACGCAGAGTATAGGCAAAACTGGGGAAATCGGAATAAGATTGGTGGATTATATCAATGTGGACATCCTGGTTGTGATATTACATATAGTTTTGCAAGATGTTACCATCTGGAGAAACCAGTTAAAGTGCACAGTGGCTCTCTCTGTATTATTTCTTTGCTTTTCTTTTTTAGGCCTGTACCCATGGCATATGGAAGTTCCCAGGCTGGGGGCTGAATCAGAGCTACAGCTGCCAGCCTACACCACAGATCCGAGCCGCATCTGTGATCTACACCACAGCTCACAGCAACGCTGGATCCCCGACCCACTGAGCGAGGCCAGGGATCAAACCCGCATCCTCATGGAGACCAGTCAGATTTGTTTCCACTGCGCCACCATAGGAACTCCCTCTCTGTGTTATTTCTTACAACTGCATGTGAATCTACAATTCTGAATGAAACAGCCAATTAAAAAGAAGTCAGAGAAAAGCTAAAAAAAAAAAAATAAAAAAAAAAGAGAGGAAAGAATAAAAGAAGATCCTTGACCGCAGGGTTCTCCAAAGTGATAAAGGCCTTTCATCTCTTTGCTTCTGCCAAATGTCTCATCCTTTGGCACTGACCTTTTCTCCATTAATATCTTCACTTAAATGCCTATACTTTTTCACTTGCCCCCAATTTGCTACTGTGTGTTGTGTGCAACACACAGTGTTTCTTGGTCATCGTCTCCTGTCTAATCTCACACCCCCCCACCACCCCACCCACGCAGGCACACAGAGTATTCTTATTGATTTGTCTTTTTATAAATGTGGTGACTTAAAAACAACAAAAATGTTGAAGACACTGGCCCAGGGCCTTCCTCTGCTAGTCTATCTCGGTTTGATCTGGCAGCCTCACTTAATCTTCCAGGCTAGGCCTTCTTTAAGCCATGCCTCAAGCCGCTTTCCTGCATTTTATTTAGACAGAGGTAATCTAGAAAACTTGTTTTTTCATCATTTTAGAGTGTGCTGTTGACAGACCTAGGTTTGAATCAAGGGTTTAGCACTTACTAGCTGCGCCTTTAGGCTACTGAGAGAGTCTCTTTCCTTATCTGTGAAAGGAGATAATAATATCTACCTCATAGTTGCTCTGAGGATGAAATGAGATAATAGATGTTAAATGCCTAGCGTACAGTAAGTGCTCACTTATCATTATTCCATTATTCTTGCACTTTCTGCCTTTAGACCTCACAGCAGGCCAGCTCTGCTCTCCCAGGCCTGTTTTTAAAATGTTTTTGTCTTTTTAGGACCGCACCCATGGCAGATGGAAGCTCCCAGGCCAGGAGTCGAATCGGAGCTGCAGCTGCCGGCCTGGGCCACAGGCACAGCAATGCCAGATTCCAGCTGCCTCTGTGTCCTCCACCACAGCTCAGAGCAATGCCGGATCCTTAACCCACTGAGCCAGGCCAAGGATCGCTCCCATGTCCCCATGGTTCCTAGTCAGCTTCACGACCGCTGAGCCACACCGGGAACTCCTCTCAGGCTTTTTTTGGTCTGTATATCCAAGGCCAGGATCCATTGTTTCCAGTCTCTGGCCTTCTGATGACCTGCCTGCTTTTGCTACCTAGTGCCTTTATAAAGCTAAAGCTGATGACTGTGGGCAGTATAGAGGAAGGATGTGGCTACTACAAGGGATATCTCAAGTTCAGTCCCACCCTTGTTTGAGTCCTAAACCTAGAACTGCCCTGAAGTCCGTTCTTGCTTTCTCAGCCTTTGGGTGTGTTTAGCAATGTCCCATCTAGTCCACCTTAGGTGGGGAGGAAACATCCAAGAGCTGGTAGGCTTATCCTTTTTCCCCAGTCTCACCATAGCCCTCGGGCCCTAGAACTCAACCGATCTCTCCTGTACTAGTTATTTTTATTTTTTATTTTTTATTATTATTTTTTTCGGGCCGCCCCTGTGGCATATGGAGGTTCCCAGGCTAGGGGTCAGATTGGAGCTCTAGCCACCGGCCTACACCACAGCCACAGTAACGCCAGATCCGAGCCACATCTGCGACCTACACCACAGCTCATGCAACACTGGATCCCTGCCCCACTGAGCGAAGCCAAGGATCGAACCTGTGTCCTTATGAATACTAGTCAGATTCATTTCCCCTGAGCCATGACGGGAACGCCCGTCTGTACTAATTAGAAATGTGGTTGCTTTACTCAGATATTTGTAGTCAGAAATATGGTTGCGCTACTAGATAATTCTAGGGTGGTAGGGTGATTCTTCTCCCACAACCTAAAGGAGAATTTTTCAAAGCCAGTCGGAGAAAGCGAGCAATACCAACATTATCACAAGCCTTTCTTTCCCCAGGAGAGGTCGTGTACAGAAAGCAGTGGTTCTCAAAGTGTGGTCAAAGCAGCATCAGCACTACCTGGGAGTCCATTAGAGATGCGAGATCTTGGGCCCCATCCCAGACCTTTTGAATCAGAAACTTGGGAGGTGGGGTTCAGCAATCTGTGTGTTAGCAAGCCCAACGTGACTCTGATAAACAATGCGTTTTGTTGTTGTTGTCTTTTTAGGGCTGCACCCACAGCATATGGAGGTTCCCAGGCTAGGGGTGAATCGGAGCTACAGATGCCGGCCTCCACCACAGCCACAGCAACAGGGGATCTGAGCCTTGTCTGCAACCTACCCCACAGCTCATGGCAACGCCGGACCCTTAGCCCCCTGTGAGTGAGGCCAAAGATCGAACCTGTGTCCTCAGGGATACTAGTCAGATTCGTTTCTGTTGAGTCATGCCGGGAACTCCAACAATGCAGTTTGAGAGCCACTTGTGCAGTACTTAGGAACACAGAATCTGAAATCGGATTGATTGGGCTTACCTCTTCGCTCTTCTATTACTAGCTATGTGACCTTGGACAGGTTACTAATGCTCCCATGCCTTAGTTTCCTTACCTGTAAAGTGGGAATAATAGTACTCTCCTTGAAACTCCCACTGTTTTTCCTCTCGGCCTCATCGACATTACATTTTCCTGGTTTCTCTTACACGTCCCTGGCCCCTCATCCTCTTTTGTTAGTTCCTTGTCCTCTGCTGGACCTCTGCATGTTGGAGGCTCCAGGGCGCAGTCCAGGAACCTCTTCCTCTTTTCTATTCCATTCTCTCCCTAGACAATTTCATCTGATCACAGGGATTTAAATAGTATCCATGTGTTGTTCACTCCAAAATTATTATTATTTTTAATTTCTTGGTTTTTAAATTTCCTGCCTTTTTTTTTTTTTTGTCTTTTTAGGGCCACACCCATGGCATGTGGAGGTTCCCAGGCTTGGGATCAAATCAGAGCTGTAGCCACTGCCTCACGCCACAGCCACAGCAACACAGCATCTGAGCCACGTCTGCGACCTACACCACAGCACACGGCAATGACAGGTTCCCCCACCCCACTGAGCGAGGCCAGGGATCGAAGCTGTGTCCTTATGGATACCAGTCAAATTCATTTCTGCTGAGCCATTATGGAAACTCTGACTCCAAAATCAATTTCTATCTCCAACTCTCCTATCACTCAGAACTCAGACATAGATATCTGATTACTTGGTACATCAATTTGGAATTTCATTAGGCATCTCAACCTTTACCTGTCTAAAGTGGAACTCTGGCTATCTGACCAGCTCCTTCTCCTTGAGTCTTTCCTATTTTAAAAAATGATCTCACCATTCACCTGAGTCAAGAAACCTGGGAATCCGCTTGAGTCTTCTCTTTCCCTTTAAACCTGACATTCAGACCATCACCCAAACCCTAACTCCAAAATACAAACAGAATTGTCCTTGCCTCTTCTTCCCAGCACTTTACACCAAGCCACCACTGCCTCTCATATTGTCTACTTGCAATAGTCCCCGAATTGGATTCTCTGCTTCTGCTCTCACTGCATTATGGTTTACTCTCCAAAAGTTATCAGGGAGATCTTTAAAAATGTCAATCTGACCACCGCACCCCTCTGCTTAAGACCTTCTAATATCTTTTCTGAACAAGTATTTTAGAAGAAGAATGAAATCCAGGCCTCTGGCTCAGGCCCACAAGGCCTCCATGATTGAAACCCTCTCCAACCTCCTCTCATATGACTGTCCTTGTTGCTCACGATATGCCTGTCATGCCAGCTTTCTTTGTACTTCTCCAACACATCAAGCTCTCTCCTGCCTTCAGGCTCCTGTACTAGCTGTCCCCTCTGTCCACAGCATTTCTCCCCTAGATCTGCAAATGGCTGGCTTTGTATCATTTAGATCTTGGCTTAAATGTCATCTCCTCAGAGAGCCATTCCCTTATCAACCAATCAAAAGAAGACTGTCCATCTCAATCAATTACCTTGTTTTTATTTTGTTCATAGCACGTATTAAAGCACCTGTTGTAATATATTTCTTTGTCATGATATATTTCTTTGGGTGTTCATCTGTCTCTTTGTGCTGGAACGTAAGCTCCGTGAGAACTGGGACCTATCTTGCTTACTGTTGCATCCCAGTGTCTAGCACTGTGCTGCCATGTAAAAGGCTCTCAGTAAATATTTGCTGAGTTAATAAATATTCTCAAATACAGTCATCCTTCAGTAATCTCAGGGGACTGGGTCCAGGACTCCCTTGGACACCAAAATCTGTGGATGCTCAAATCCCTTATATACAATGGCGTATTGAACCTACGCACATCCTCCTGTATACTTTAAATCATCTCTAGATTATAAGACCTAATACAACGTAAATGCTATGTAAATAGTTGCCAGCACTCAGCAAATCCAAGTTTTGCTTTATGGAACTTTCTGGAATTTTTTTTCCAAAGATTTTCAATATGTGGTTGATTGAATATACGGATGCAGAACCTGTGGCTACAGAGGGCCAACTGTAACTATAGTTCTAGGAAAATGGGTAGTTCTCCATTTGTATGATGAAACATGCCAGGCATGTATTCCTACCTGCATGCCTGTATTCACACCTAACCTTAGGCTCTTTTTTTCTCTGAGCAACTAATGGGGCACGCTCTCTCTCTCTCTCTCTCTCTCTGTCTGTTTCTCTCTCTCTCTGTCTGTTTCTCTCTCTCTCTCTCTCTCTCTCTCTCTCTCTCTATATATATATATATATATATATATATATGTATGTATGTGTATATATATTCGGTAAACATAGCTGAAATTAATAAATGAATGAAATTCTACAACCTCCTCTCTGTTTCACCTAGCACATAGATACAAGCGAGAGTGATGATCCTTATATTTGCTTAGTTGTTACATTGCCCTAAAAACAACCCCCCCAAAATGAAGGAAGAGGGCTACCTACATGTCATAAAGGAAAGAAGGCAATAGTTAAAACAATTAGCAAATGCCATGTCTCAGTTAGCTAGCTGCAGGCTGTGAGTGTGTAGAGGGGGCGGTCTTTAGTGGGGTGTGGAGGAGGCGGAGTGCTTGGGCCACTGCAGTGGTTCTCACACTTTGGTATTTATAAAAAACAGTGGTTCTGACTCAGTAGATCTAGGGTAGAGGTGACCAGCCATTCTGGTTTGTCCAAAACTTTCCTAGTTTTCATACTGAAAATCCAGCATCTGAGGAAACCCCTCAGTCCTGGGAAAACCCAGATGACTGTTCACGCTGGTTCTGAGGGAGTGTGCTTCTGATGCAGGTTGTCCCCAGGCCACACTCTGACACACCGCGACATGAAAAAAAAAAAAAAAGGTTTGGTGGAGACCCAACTTGCCTCGGTAACTCTGATCTTCATTCTGATACGAAATAATAGGGTTGGCTCAGCTGCTGCTGTTCTCTTTCCAACCTTAGCTAAAAGAACACTTTGTAAGGCTTCAATTGATTCAAGAAGATTGAAAATGCAGGGCTAAGTGATTAAACCTCTTACAGATGGAAGAACATTTAAATGCCTAAATTGCCTGAGTACTTTAAAAATACGGAGAAATGGCCAAATTGTATCACCCAAAAAGGTCTAAAATAATCAACTAAAAGGAACCACTCAGAATGTGAGTGGCATCGTGTCATTTCTTCCCAGTCTGCTGACCTCTTCACTTCAATAGCTATGGGCAGAGTTGTTAAGTGATCTATGAAATGTTAACCTTTCTATCACGGCTGCAGATGCTGTCACCGGAATAAATTTGAATTCGGTCGATGAAAAGGTGTCAAAGGACACCAATCTCTCGTTCCTCAATCATCTCCAATTCTTTCAAAGATTTTCTGCTCAGTTGTCACTGTGACTGGAAATCCATTTCAGTTTCTTCACCTTAGCTTTCATAGTTGAAGTGTGTACCATTAAGGATACAACCTTAGTTTCAAATAAGCCAGTCTGAAGAGAGACAACTATCTAAATAAAGGCGTATCTTCAATAGAGGTGCTATTTACGGTTTGTGGTACGTGTTGGTGGGGATGTGGAGATATTGGAGTCTTCGTACATCACCGGTGAGAATGTAAAATGGTACAACTGCTCTAGATGCAGGTTGGCAGTATCTCAAACAGTTCAACATAGAATTATCATATAACCCAGCAATTCTATGTCTAGGTATATGCCTCAAAGAACTGAAAACAGACTCAAACAAATACTTGTATGCAGATGTTCACAGCAGCATTATTCACAATGGCCAAAAGATAGAAACAATCCAAGTATTCATAGATGGCTGAATGGATAAACAAACTGTGGTATATATACATACAGTGGAATATCATTCAGCCTCAAAACGGAATGAAATCCTTTCATCAAGAATGGAGATCTGACACATGCTACAACATGGATGAACCTTCAAGACATCATGCTGAGTGAAATAAGCCAGGCACAGAAGGAGAGGTATGGTTTGAGTCCTCTTATATGAAATATCTAGAATAGGCAAGTTCATGGAGATGAAAAGTAGGTGAGAGATTACCAGGGGCTAGAGGAAAGGAGAAATGAGGAGTTATTACTCAGTGGGTACAGAGTTTCTCTTTGGGGTGAGGAAAATATTTTTGATATAGATTGTAGTCATCATTGTATAATGATGTGAACATAGTTAATGTCACTGAATCGTACCCTTAAAAATGGTTACTACTTTATGTTATATATATTTTACCTCAATTAATGGAAAAAGACCTGATGGTGAGTAAGCAAGAAGAAGCTGGTGGTGGTGGTAGGTTGGAGGAGAAGATGAGAAAGCTGCTGTCCTGAAGGTAATTGCCTGGTAAGGTTGCAGCTTTGAAGATAAGGATTATCTAGAGCCTGGAACACTGCAATAAAGCTATAGAAGGTAGTATGTGAGGTACCACTCAGGTGAGTGGTGCATGTAGTCCTAGGAGTAACCCTTCCATAAGCAACAGAGTACATGCATGGGTCAATGATCAGCAAAGCCTTGGTAAGTGGAATTCGAGTGTGAGGACAAATACTTACGAGCCTAGGACAGCACCTAGCAGGTGTTCTAAAAAATTGTGCTGCATTATTGATTGATGGCAGGATAAGGGGCACTAGATAAATATTTTTGAATAAATAAATTCATATCATTATCTCTTTTGGAGATGCATTTTCCCCACATCTTTGGGGAAATCCTGTTCCTGTCCTCCTAGGCCTCATACCTGAGATTTTGATTCACTATATTAGGGCCCAGGAATTGGCATTTTAATAGACTCTCCAACTGATTCTGAACTCAGTTGTCCAAGGACCTCATTCTGGGAAGTTTTTCTGTTTCCTGGTGCCAGTGGCCTCAATTCTTTTTTTTTTTTTTTATTTTTAAATTTTTTTGGTCTTTTTGCCTTTTCTAGGGCTGCTCCTACAGCATATGGAGTTTCCCAGGCTCAGAGTCTAATCAGAGCTGTAGCTGCCAGCCTACACCAGAGCGACAGCAATGTGGGATCCGAGCCACATCTGCAACCTACACCACAGCTCACGGCAGTGCCGGATCATTAACCCACTGAGCAAGGCCAGGGATTGAACCCGCAACCTCATGGTTCCTAGTTGGATTCATTAACCACGGAGCCATGAGGGGAACTCCAGTGACCTCAATTCTTAACCCGTCTTCATCATTCATCTTTAGAAATGTGATACACACCTCATTTTACCTCATTGTTTTTGGCCGTGCCCATGGCATGTGGAAGTTCCTGAGCCAGGGATTGAACCCGAGCCACTGTAGTTACCCAAACCATGGCAGTCACAACGCTGGATCCTTAACTGCTAGGTGACCGGGGAACTCCAACACTCATTTTAGAAAAGACTACTTTCCCCCTTTCAAGGCTCTTGGCACAGTTGTAGAAAATCAATTGACCATAGGTGCATGATGTATGAGTTTTTAATCAGTTGTACATGTACATATATCCATTCCTTTTCAGATTCATTTCTCATGTAGGTTATTACACAGTATTGAGTAGATTTCCTTGTGCTATGCAGTAGATCCTTGTTACCTATTTTATATACAGCAGTGTGTATATGTCAACTCCAACCTTTGCAAATGAAGCGACCATCAAGGGATTAATCTCCAAAATATGCAAACATCTCATACAGCTTTATACTAAAAAAGCAAACAACCCAATTAAAAAACAGATGCTTGTGTTTATTACTGGATTCTCAATTCTTCGCAATGTATAATATATCTCAATTATCTATACCAGTACCACATATCCTTTTTATATTGACGTAAAGTTCACATCACCTATAATTCACCATTTTAACCATTTTAGGTGTAAAATTTAATGGCCTTTAGTACCTTCAAAATATTGTGCAACCATCACTAATATCTAATTCCAGAATGTTTTCAACACATCAAAAAGAAAACCTGGGAGTTCACATCTTGGCTCAGTGGTTAACGAATCCAACTAGGAACCAGGAGTTTGCAGGTTTGATCCCTGGCCTTGCTCAGTGGGTTCAGGATCCGGCATTGCCGTGAGCTATGGTGTAGGTCGCAGACACGGGCTCGGATCCCGCGTTGCTGTGGCTGTGGCGTAGGCCAGCGCCTACGGCTCCGATTCGACCCCTAGCCTGGGAACCTCCATATGCCGCCCTAGAAATGCCAAAAAAAAAAAAAAAAAAAAGACGAAAAGAAAACCTGTATCTATTAAGCAGTCACTATTCATTCCACTTCCCCACCCCCCCAGCTCCTGGCAACTACTAAGCCACTTTCTCTGTCTATAGCTTTGCCTATTCTGAACATTTCATATAAATGGAATCATATACTATATAGATGTTTGTGTTTTCAGGGTTCAACCATGTTGTAACATGTATCAATATTTCATTCTTTCTTATGACTGAATAATATTCCATTGTATGGTTATCCCCCATCCATCAGTTGATGGGCAATTGAATTAGTTCTGCTTTTTCACTCTTATGAATAATGCTGCTATTTATGTACAAGGTTTTGTGTGACATATGTTTTCATTTCTCTAGGAGTGGAATTTATGGATCATATGATAACTCTATGTTTAACTTGTTGAGGAACTGCCACAATGGCTGCCCTACTTTAGATTCCTACTAGCAATGCGTGAGGGTTCCAATTTCTCCACATCCTTGCCAACATTTGTTATTTTCTATTTTTTAAAATTATAGCCATCCTACTGGGTGCAAGACAGTATATAATTATGGTTTTGACTTGTATTTCCCTAATGACTAATGATGTTGAGCATCTTTTCATGTTCGTATTGGCCACTAGTATATTTCATTATACTGTCTTTTACAACTCCTTTGTCCATTTAAAAATGAAGTTGTTTGTCTTTTTTGTTAAGCTATGTTAAGTTTTTGTTAAGTATGGACTCTTTATATATACTATTTATGCTAAACCCTCATCAGATATATCACATGTAAATACTTTCTAATTTCATGGGTTGCCTTTTCACTTCCATTGATAGTGTTTTTTTGAGGGTACAAAGTTTCAATTTTGTTAAAGTTGAATTTGTGTCTTTTTTCCTTTTGTAACTTGTGTTTTTGTCATCTCTAATAAGAATTCATTGCCAAGTTCAAGTCATACAGATTTTACCTTTATGTTTTCTTCTAAGAGGCTTATAATTTTAGCTCTTGCATTTAGATCTTTGTTCTGTTTTGATTTAATTTTTGTATGTGATGTGAAGTATGGATCCACCTTCATTCTTTTGCATATGGATATTCAATCACCCCAGCACCATTTGTTGAAGAAACTTTTCTTTCCCCATTGCACGATCTTGGCACCTCTTCAAAAATCGACTGAATGTATAGGTTTCTATGACTCTCAATTCCATTTTATTGATCTAAATGTCCATTCTTATGCCAGTACCACACTATTTTGATTACTGTAGTTTGTAGCAAGTTTTGAAATTGAGAAGTGTGGGTCCTCCACTCGTGTTCTTTTTCAAGATCATTTTCATTATTTAGGGTGTCTTGAAATTCCATACAAATTTTAGGATAATCTTGTTTATTTCTGCAAAAAAAAAAAATCAGTGGGATTCCATTGAATCAGTAGATAGCTTTAGTTGGTGTTGTCATCTTAATAATATTTAGTCTTCCAATCTATAAATACAGGGTGTTTTCTCATTTATTTAAATCTTAATTTCTTTCAACAATATTTTGTAGTATTTAGCATATAAGTCTTATACTTCCTTGGTTATATTTATTCCCAAGTATTTTTCAATCCTATTGTAAGTGTAATTATTTTCTTGATTTCTTTTTAAGATTGTTCATTACTAGTGTATAGAAATACAAATGATTTTGTATGTTGACTTGTATCTTGCAACTTGGCTGAATTCACTTACTAGCTATAGAGGTTTTTTGTTATTTAGAATTTTCTATGTATAAGATCATTACATCTGTGAATAGAGATAGTTTGATTTTTTCCTTTCTAATTTGGGTACCTTTTCTTTTTCTTAAGTAATTGCTCTAGTTAGAACTTTAAACACAGTGTTGAAGTGGTGAGAGCAGATACACTTGTGATTTTCCTGTTCCCCTGGGAAAACCTTCCAGTCTTTCACTATTGAAGTATAATGTAAGCTGTGAGTCTTTCATACCTACTCTTTTTCAGGTTAGTTGAGGGATTTTCCTTCTATTTCTGGATTGTCGAATGTTTAAACCAAAGTTACATTCATAGGATAATCTCACTTGGTCATGGTGTTTATTTCTTTTTATATGTTGTTGGATTAATATTGCTAGCATTTTGCTGAGTGTTTTGTTCCTATATTCATTAGGGATATTGGCCTTTATTTTTATGTGTGTGTGTGTGTCTCTGTGTGTGATGTCTTTGTGTTTGGTATCAGGGTAACATTTCATCAAATGTGTTAGGAAGTTTCCCCCTCCTTTCAATTGTTTTTGGAAAAGCTTAAGAAGGGTAAGTGTTCATTTTTCTTTAGACACTTGGCAAAATTTTCCATGGAAACCACCTAGTCTTGAGGCGATTTTATTGTGGGAAAATTTTTTATTTCTAGCTCAATCTCTTTACTCGTTACAGGTCTAAACAGATTTGCTACTGATTCTTAAATCAATTTCAGTAGTTTCTGTGTTTCTAAGAATTTGTCCACTTCATTTAGGTTATCTAATTTGCTGATATATGGTTGTTCATGGTATTCCTTTTTAATAATTATTTCTATTTGGGTTGCTAATAATGTCTCCTCTTTCATTCCAGTTTTGGTTATTTAAATCTTCTCTCTTTTAAGTAGGTCAGTCTAGCTAAAGGTTTGCCAATTTTGTTTATCTTTTCAAAGACAAAATTTTAGTTTTATTGATTTTCTCTATTGTTTTTCTATTCTCTATGTTATTTATTTCTACTTTAATCTTTTATTATTTCCTTCCTTCTATTTGTTTTTGGTTTAATTTGCTCTTTTTTGGTTTCTCAATTTGGAAGATAAGATTTTTGGTTTGAGATCTTTTTTTATTTTTATTTTTTTGGCTTTTTATGGCCACACCTGCAAGTCCCTAGACTAAGGGTTGAATCAGAGCTGCAGCTGCTGGCCATAGGATCCAAGCTGCATTTGTGACCTACACCACAGCTCATGGCAATACCAAATCCTTAACCCACTGGGCGAGGCTAGGGATCAAACCCACAACCTCATGGATACCAATCAGATTCATTACCACTGAGCCACAACAGGAACTCTGAGATGTTTTTTAATGTAGGCATTTATAGCTATAAATTTCCCTCTGAGTACTGGGTTAGTTCCATCTCCTAAGATTTTAAATGTTGTGTATTCATTTTCATTCATCTAGAAGAATATTCTTTTCTGCTTTGTGACCCCTTTGTGATCCATTTATTGTTAAAGTGTAATTGTTTAATTTTAACGTATTTGTAAATTTTCCAGATTTTCTTTTGTTACTGATTTCTAATTTCATTATGCTGCCGTATGAAAGCATATTTTATGTGATTTAAATACACTTAAATTTATTGAGACTTGCTTTATGGCCTAACATATCTTCTATCCTAAAGTATGGTCTATGTATACTTGAGAAGAATGAATAGTCTCTTGTTATTGGGTGGAATATTGTTCATGTTCATGTTTGTCATGTCTGCTTTGTTAACAGTGTTGTAGAAGTCTTCTAAATCCTTGCTGACCTTCTGTCTAGTTATTCTATCCATTATTGATAATGGTGTGTTAAAATCTCCAACTATTTATTTTTTAAATTAACATATAATTGATTTACAATGTTGTGCCAATTTCCACTGTTGTTATTGTTGAACTGTTGTCTTCCACTTCAATTCTGTCTGTATATGCTTCAGGTATTTTGGATTGCTCTTGTTAGGTACATGTATGTTTGTACTTGTTATATCTTCCTTTTGGATTGCTCATTTTAACCTTATAAAATGTCCTACTTTGTCTCTTTATATAATGCTTGTCTTCATTTCCATTTTGTCTGTTGCTAGTCTAGCCATTCTCGCAACCTTTTGGTTACTGTTTGTGTGATATACATTTCCCCATACTTTTATTATTCAGTATATTTATCTTTGAATCTGAAATGAATCTTTTGAAGGAAGCATCCAGTTGTATTTTGATTTTGGTCCATTCTGCTAATCTCTACCTTTTGATTGGAGAATTTAATTCATTTACATTCAATATAATAACTGTTAAGATAGAATTTATGCCTGCCATTTGTCTATTTTTTTCTATGCGTCTTATGCCTTTCTTGATTCATTATCCCTCAATTATTGCATTCTTTTGTGTTAAGTAGATATTTTCTGGTGTACCATTTTAATTCTTTGTCTTTTTCTTCACTTTATTTTTGAATATATTTTTCTTTGAGGTGACTCCAGGGAGTATAGTTGGCTATAATCTATAACAAAATAGTTTAGAGTGAAACTAGTAGTATGAAAAACTGCTCCTATATTGCTTAATCCACCCCTCCTTTATCCATGTTATTATCACAAACTATATCTTTATATATTTGTCCAACACAGATTTATAATTTTTACTTTATGAAGTTGTTTTTTAAATTAGTTATGAAAAAAAGGAGTTACATAGAAAAAATACATTTGTGCTGGATTTTATATTTTCCTATGTAGATATTTTTGCAAGCACTCTTTATTTCTTCATGTTGATTCAAGTTAATATAATGATTCCTTTAATTTCAGCCTGAAAAACTCCATTTAGTATTCTTGGAGAACAGTTCTGATAGAGATGAATTGTTTTTTCTGTCTATCTTTTTTTTTCTTGCCATGCCCATGGTATGTGGAAGTTCCTGGGCCAGGGATCAAACCCAAACCACAGCAGTGACAATGCTGGATCCTTAACCTGCTGTGCCACACGGGAACTCTTCTGTCTATCTTTGAATCTCTTAATATCTCCTTAATTGTGAAGGTAGTTTTGCCAGATATAGAATATTTGGGTGACCTATAAAATTTTTTCTTTCAGCACTTTGAATATGCCATCCCATTGCCTTCTTGCCTTCATGATTTCTGATGAGAAATCAGCTGTTAATCTTATTGAGGCACTCCTATCTGCTTAGTCATTTCTCTCTTGCTTCTTTCAAAATTCTTTGTCTTTTGACAGTTTGACTATGATGTATCTCAGTGTGGAGCTCTTAGTTTGTTCTACTTTGATTTCATTGAGCTTCTATTATGCATAATGTTTTTCATCAAATTTGGGAGATTTTCCATCATATTTCTTCAAATATTCTTTCTGCCTCCCCTTATCTCTTTCCTTTTTTCTGGGACTCACAATATATGTATGTGGGCATACTTTATGATATCCCACAGGTCTCTTAGTTCCTGTTCAACTTTCTTCATTCTTTTCTCTTGCTGTTCTGCAGATTGATAATTTCAATTGATTGATCATCATATTCACTGACTTCTGTTCAGCACTAAGTGAAATTTTTATTTCACTTATTATACTTTTCAACTTCAGTATTTCCACTTGGCTCATTTTTATAATTTCAATATCTATACTGTCTATTTAATGAGATATTATTCTCCTAATTTTCTTTATTTTTTTTAAGAAATGGTTTCCTTTAGTTCTTTGAACTTAAAATAGCTAATTAAAAGTCTATGCCTAATACTTCCAATGTCTGGGCCTCCTCATGGACAGTCTCTACTTCTTGGTGTTTTTCATGTGTTATGGCCATAGGATTTATTCATGTCTCATAATTTTATATAAAATACTGGATATTTTAAATAATATAATTTGGGCTTCCCCTGTGACATACAGCATAACTACATGGCATTGTCTCTGTACTGGCTCTGGCTTAATCACTGTCCCTGAAACTCCCACATGCCACAGATTTGGCCAAACACTTTAAAAATAAATAAATAAATAAATAAATAAATAAATAAATACTATAATTTGACAATCCTGGAAATTATATTGTTCCCTCTCCCTGGAGTGTATTGTTATTGATGGATTTTTGTAGTTGTTTGTGTGTTCAGTAAGCTCGGTACACGTCATATGTGGCCAGTGAAATCTCTGCTCAGGTAGCTTAAAGGGCAGCTATATTTAGGTAGAGATTTCCTTAAATGCCTAGAACTAGAACATCCCAGTTTTTGCCTAGGGGCTCTGCAAGCATGTTGGGCACCTTTAACTCTCATCCAAACAGTTAACAATTCTGCATTAGCCTTCATTTACTGCTTGCACAGAACCACAAATCAGTCAAGGGTGAAACCTTATGGCTTTCTCAAGTCTTCCTTAAGTGTATGCACAGCCTTACGTATGTGTTTGGTTTTCTAGATTACAAGAAGATATGCAGTAACTCTTCAGAGTCCCTATGGAAAACTTAATTTTTCCTTTTAAGCTTTTTAAATAATCTATCGTTTGCTCTGTTATCAGTTACCTCAGAGTTCTCTTGTGGTGCAGTGCATTAAGGATCCATTGTCATCAAAACAGCGTGGTACTGGTATCAAAACAGACAGACAGACCAATGGAACAGAATAGAGAACCCGGAAATAAACGTTAACACCTATGGTCAATTAGTCTTTGACAAGGGAGGCAAGAACATAAAATGGGAAAAAGAAAGTCTATTTAGCAAGCCTTTCTGGGAAACCTGGACAGCTGCATGCAAAGCAATGAAATTAGAACACACCCTCACACCATGCACAAAAATAAACTCAAAATGGCTGAAAGACTTAAATATACGACAGGACACCATCAAACTCCTAGAAGAGAACATAGGCAAAACACTCTCTAACATCAACATCATGAATATTTTCTCAGGTCAGTCTCCCAAAGCAATAGAAATAAGAACAAAAATAAACCCATGGGACCTAATCAAACTGAAAAGCTTTTGCACAGCAAAGGAAAACAAAAAGACAACTTACGGAATGGGAGAGAATATTGTCAAATGATGCAACGGACAAGGGCTTAATCTCTAGAATATAAGCAACTTGTACAACTCAACAGCAAAAAAGCCAATCAACCAGTGGAAAAATGGGCAAAAGACCTGAATAGACTGTTCTCCAAGGAAGATATACAGATGGCCAGCAAACACATGAAAAAATGCTCAACATCGCTGATTATAAGAAAAATGCAAATCAAAACAATCATGAGATACCACCTCACACCAGTCAGAATGGCCCTCATTAATAAATCCACAAATAACAAGTGCTGGAGGGGTTGTGGAGAAAAGGGAACCCTCCTGCACTGTTGGTGGGAATGTAAACTGGTACAGCCACTATGGAGAACAGTTTGGAGATAACTTAGAAATCTATACATAGAACTTCCATATGACCCCGCAATCCCACTCTTGGGCATCTATCCGGACAAAACTCTACTTAAAAGAGACACATGCACCCACATGTTCATTGCAGCACTATTCACAATAGCCAGGACATGGAAACAACCCAAATGTCCATCGACAGATGATTGGATTAGGAAGGTGTGGTGTATATATACACAATGGAATACTACTCAGCCATAAAAAAGAATGACAGAATGCTATTTGCAGCAACATGGATGGAACTAGAGACTCTTATACTGAGTGAAATGAATCAGAAAGACAAAGACAAATACCATATGATGTCACTTATATTTGGAATCTAATATCCAGCACAAATGAACATCTCCACAGAAAAGAAAATCATGGACTTGGAGAATAGACTTGTGGCTGCCGGATGGGAGAGGGAGGGAGTGGGAGGGATCGGGAGCTTGGGCTTATCAGACACAACTTAGAATAGGTTTACAAGGAGATCCTGCTGGGTAGCATTGAGAACTATGTTTAGATACTCATATTGCAACAGAACAAAGGGTGGGGAGAAAAATGTATACATGTAAGGATAACTTGATCTCCTTGCTGTACAGTGGGGAAAAAAAAAAGGGATCCATTGTCATCACTATAGCGACCCAGGTCATCGCTGTGGCATGGGTTTGATCCCTGGCCCTGAAATTTCCACATGCTGCAATGCAGCTTAAAAAAAAAAAAAAGATAAAAGCTTCATAGAGAACTTGGTATCCATCCCATTAAAACATTTGTTGAAGTCTTCACAAAGTTAATTTCTCAATACTTCAAAGCGACATATTGTTTTGTTTACATTATTTCCTAGAAAACCAATGAAAGGTAAATTTGAGCTCAGTTCAAGTCAAACTATTTCAAAACAATACAATTTTCTAAGCACTTTAAATGTAACTGAGGATCAGATTAGCAAGCTTTCCCAGAGTCTTGTTGCTAAATCATTCTAAGCTTTAAAAAAGAATATTTAGAACAAGCAGTTAAGTAGGAGAATGTTAGCACAGTTAATGAGAGAAAGTGACAATGATGCCTTGCCATATCAAGATTCGAAGGTATTAACTACCTTCAAAGCTGTGAAATAGTAAAGATACAGTATTCATAACAGAAATAGTCTAAGCCATAATTTAGTCCTAGGTTTGTCTGACTCTACAGGCTATTCTCTTTAATTACTAGGTTATATATTGCCTCTTCTCTCTGTATCATGTCAATTATCTGATAAAAATCTGGATTTACTGAATCAAGGCTAAACTCCTTTTCTGATTTTTCAAGCTCCTCTCTCATTTTTCTTCCACCTACCTAGCCAGATTTATTCTTTGCTAATCCCTAAAGCAATCATCCAATTTAGTCAGATCAGTTTGCATACTGTGCTTCAAATCTGTCATATTCATTTCTCATTCTGGGCTTTCACTTACCAGGAGCACTCAAACCTCGGCCATCCTACAAAAGCCAGATCAAGACCTATCTCCTATATGAAGCTTTTCCTTATCTAATCCTCTGAAAACCTACAGAATTTATCATCTAGAGCACATATTTTTTCATCGGACTTATTTTTCAGTGATTTAAAAATTGATTTATAATTTATATACCATAAAATTCACCCTTTTAGAGTGTACATTTCAGTGTTTTTTAGTATAATTCACAAAAATGTACAACCCTATTTTTATTGCCTGCTCTTCACCCCATTAGTGAGAGAGGGAGTCCCACTGTAGGGTTGTGAGAATGGCCAAGCACATGACACCTGACACTGGACAGATGAGACTGACAGCAGTTTATTAATCATTTATGCTCAATCCCCAGGGGAAAGATACAGCATGTCACACAAGGTCACAAAGGAGCTGTACTTGGGAACAGAGTGAATAAGCAAGGGCTGTGGGAGGCAGGCTTTGTAGTATAAGGAGGGTGGGGTGATCTTCATTTCCACATGAGAATATGATGGTTTGTTTGAATAATTTCACAGACTACCAGGGAACTGAAACTTTTTACTTAAAGATAAGCAGGAATTTTGCCTGGTCCCTGTGATAAGGAGGGTTGTTTAGCTAGGGGACCTTATCCACAGGAGTAGATTGGGAAGGATGGCTTATGGTTAGGCTATTAGATCCACACCCTCCTCCTCATTTTAGATATCAAGGCAGTACATAATACTGAACCACAGACCATCTCCACTTTCTAGAACATTTTTTATCACTCCCAAAACAATCTGCCTCTTCATTATCTCATTCCTCTGTGTTCCTCCCCTGCCAGACGTAGGCAAACACAAATCTACATTCTATCTCTATGGACTTGCTTATTCGGAACATTCTTGATTAGGATACCTTTGTAGTAAGTGTTGAAATTGGGGCATATAAGTTCTCCAACTTCACTTTTCTTCTTCAAGATTGTTTGGGCTATTCCGGGTCCTTTGCATTCCCACATAGATTTTAGAATCAGTCTGCCAGTTTCTGCAATAAGCCACCTGGTATTTTGATAGGGTTGGTGGGTTTGGGTAGAATCTGTAGATTTGAGGAACTCTTACCATCCTAACAATATTAAATCTTCTATTCCATGACCGTGGAATATCTTTCCACTTATGTAGGTCTTCTTTAATTCTTTTCAACAATGTTTTGTAGTTTTCCATATACAAGTCTTGACATTCTTTTGAGAAATTATTCCTAAGTCTTTTATTATGATGCCAGTATAAATGTAATTAATTTCTTAATTCATTTTCAGATTGTTCATTGCTAGTGTATAGGAATTCAACAGATTTTTTTGTGTTGATTTTATGTCCTAGAGCTTGATAAAAACATTTATTAGTCCCAAGAGGTTTTTTTTTTTTTTTTGAGGGTTCTTTGGGATTTTCTATATACAGAAATCTGTATATTTTTTAATATATAAGATAAGATTACACGCAAACAGTAGTTTTACTCCTTCCTTTCTAATCTGGATGATTTCATCTTTTTTCTTGCTTAAATGCCCTGATTAGAACCCTCAGTCAAATGGTGAATAGAAGTGCTAAAAGTGGACCTCTTTGTCTTATTCCAGATCTCAGGAGAAAGCTTTCTACATTTCACTCTTATGTTGGCTATGAATTTTTCATAGATGCCCTTTATTAAGGTGAGGAAATTTCCTTCTATTGCTAATTTATTGAATGTCCTTGTCATGAAGGGTATTTAAGTTTGTTAAATACTTTTTCTGTATGTATTGAGGTGATCATATTTTTTTGTCCTTTATTCTATGAATATGCTGAGTTACATTGATTTTTATATATTGAACCAACCTTCCATTCTTGAGATAAATTCCACTCAATCGTGGTGTTTAATCCTTTTGATATGTTGCTAGATTGTGTTTGTTACTATTTTGTTGAGCATCTTTGCATTCGTATTCATAGAGAACAGTGGTCTATAGTTTACTTGTGTTGTGTTTGTCTTGTCTATATATCAGCATAATACTGGGCATGGGACTCTGAAGGAGTTCTGTATTTATTTATTAGTTAGGGCTCTCTAAAGAAACAGAACCAATAGGAAATATATATGGGGATATAGACACAGATATAGATTTATTATAAGGAATTGGCTCACACAGTTATGGAGGTTAAGAAATCCCATGATCTTCCATCTGCAATCTGGAAACCCAGGAAAGCCAGGGATGTAATTCAGTCTGAGTCCTAAGACCTGAGAACCAGAAGAACCAATGATGTAGATTCCAGCCTGGGTCTGGAGGCCTAAGAACTATAAGAGCACGGGGGGAAAGAAAAGACTGATGTTCCAGCTTAAGTAATCAGGCAGAAAGAGTTGAATTCTTCCTTCCTTCACTTTATTGTTCTATTTAGGCCCTCAATGGATTGGATGATATGCCCACCCATAATGGGAGGGCAAACTGCTTTACTGAGTCTATAGATTCAAATACGCTAATTTCATCCAGAAACACCCTCACAGACACAACAGAAATGATGCTTAGCCAAATATCTGGACACTCTGTGATCCAGTCAAGTTGACACATAAAATTAACCATCGCAAACTCCCTCCAGTGGTTTCTAGGCTTATTGTTTTCACCATGATTGTGGCCTGTGATTTGCAAAGTTACTGTGGAGCTGGAAGAAGGTGCAAGTAGGAATAGGGTAAGTTAAAATGCCACAAATCTTGCTATTTTTACTCAGGTTCAGCCATTTTTCTTAAATAAACATTCCCTGGGTGGTTGCAAGCTTTTAGTTAATTTCCAGAGTTGTTATAAAGTTAATTCTTGAGATTTTTTTTTTTTCGGTCTTTTTGCCTTTTCTAGGGCCTCTCCCGCAGCATATGGAGGTTCCCAGGCTAGGGGTCTAATCAGAGCTACAGCTGCCAGCCTACTCCAGAGACATAGCAACTCGGGATCCGAGCCGCGTCTGCCCTACACCACAGCTCACGGCAACGCCGGATCCTTAACCCACTGAGCAAGGCCAGGCATCGAACCTGCAACCTCATGGATACTAGTTGGATTCGCCAACCACTGCGCCACGACAGGAACTCCTTGAGATTTTTTTTTTTGGCTAGTTTTCTCATTGCTTTTATGGAGAAGAGGATTTTTTGTAATCCTTACACTACCATTTTTTGCTAATGTCCTGCAATGTAACACATATATATTATTTATTTGCTTTTGTGTCATGTGCTACTCATATTTTCCAAAGCAAACTATAGATTTTTTTTTTTTTGGTTACACTTGTGGCACATGGAAGTTCCCAGGCCAGGGATTAAAGCCACACCACAGCAGTGACCCAAGCCACTATAGTGACAATGCCAGATCTTTAACAGCTAGGCCACCAGGGAACTCGTAAACTATAGATTTTTTGACTGTATACTTCTATACACCACATCTACAATGTCTAGCAAAGAATTTCACTTACCAACCTTATTGGAATTAAGCTCATCTTTTATGTCGAACAGGTTGTATTTGTGAAATAAAACCAGCTGTCATCTACAAATAGATTCTCTCCTTAGTGGAGTATATTCAACAAAGCTTGAAACACTCCATAGGTGAGAATGGCAAAAAATAAAGTCCCAAGCTGCAAAGGCAGCCGGATCAGTGATGCTTTGATTATAATTTTGCAGCTGACTTTCGCCTCTACCGACTTTTTATTTTTATTTATTTTATTTTTTTTGTCTTTTTGCTATTTCTTTGGGCCGCTCCCACGGCATATGGAGGTTCCCAGGCTAGGGGTCTAATCGGAGCTGTAGCCACCGGCCTACGCCAGAGCCACAGCAACGTGGGATCCGAGCCGTGTCTGCAACCTACACCACAGCTCACGGCAACGCCGGATCGTTAACCCACTGATCAAGGGCAGGGACCCCAACCCGCAACCTCATGGTTCCTCGTCGGATTCGCTAACCACTGCTCCATGACGGGAACTCCTCTACCGACTTTTTAAAACAAACTTTTTATTTTGACATAATTTTAGACTCACAAGAAGTGTCAGAAATTGTATAGCAAGGTTTCTTAGTTTACCTGTCTTCCCCTAACGTAAACATCTTGCATTACCATAGAGCAATGATCAGAACTGAGAAATTAACATTGGTACAATAATATTAACTAAACTATAGACTTTATTCAGATTCCTCAACTGACTTTTAAAGTCTATAGTGCATCAAGGATTGTAAAAAGAAAAAATGGAGGATGCAGAGAAAGAAAGACTGCCTGAAGTTGTGTATGGCCAAAAGCAACACATAAGAGGGAGCAAGTTGAACCCCAAATTCAGGATAGGCACTACGTACACCATATATATTATACAGTGTCTCTTCCTAATTGGCTTCTGGAGAGTTTGCCTTTTTTTAAAAAAATGAAAGCACTCATTTATTTCTTTATTCAACAAATGTTTATTACACAACTGTAATGTTCCATACATGGAATGATCTCTGTCCACAGGCAGGTCATGGTCTGGTAGAGGGAACAACCATTAGCAAATATTAACTATATAGTGTAATCCATATTATTTGAAAGAAGTGTGTACCAAGTGAGTATTCCTTTTTTGTTTATTGTATGATTCCACTTACATGAAATGTTTATTTTTTAATTTTTTAATTTTAATTTTTTTTTTGTCTTTTTGCCATTTCTTGGGCTGCTCCCGTGGCATATGGAGCCATGACATATGGAGGTTCCCAGGCTAGGGGTCCAATTGGAGCTGTAGCCACCGGCCTACGCCAGAGACACAGCAACGCGGGATCTGCGACCTACACCACAGCTCATGGCAACGCCGGATCCTTAACCCACTGAGCAAGGGCAGGGATCGAACCCTCAACCTCATGGTTCCTAGTCGGATTCGTTAACCACTGCACCACGACGGGAACTCCTAATTTTAATTTTTTGTATTTCCCCAATACATTACTTTTTTTTCTACTGTATAGCATGGTGGCCCAGTTACACATACATGTATACATTCTTTTGTCTCACATTATCCTGCTCCATCATAAGTGACTAGACATAGTTCCCAGTGCTACACAGAAGGATCTCATTGCTAATGCATTCCAAGGGCAATAGTCTGCATCTCTTGGGCATATATCTGGACAAAACTGGCCTTAAAAAAGACACATGCACCCGCATGTTCATTGCAGCACTATTCACAATAGCCAAGACATGGAAACAACCCAAATGTCCATCAAAAGATAATTGGATTAGGAAGAGTATTCCTTTTTGTTATTAATCTTTTTGTGGAGGGTGCTTTTGGGGGAGCCTCTTTGTCAATGCGTGGGACAGTGGAGCTTTTTATTTGCATCAAGATTCCATGTTAACCTTGGCATTGCCTTTCCCTGTACTCTGAGTTATCTACAAGGCAAATATTGTAAACAAAAACAATTACCTTCACCCTTACTACCTAGGACAAAGGAGTGCCCCCTACCCCGCCACTCCTGAATGTGGGAATATTCAGACAGTATATTTAGATAAAAATACACTTACGTTGAAAAGCGATGCTGTCTTTTTCTGCTTGGAGTATGAAACAACAAAACACTAGCACGTCTCTTGTTCGGTGTTCATAATGAGGCTTCTTAAATTTGTACTAGTATAAATTCAGTGTAAGTCTTATTCATACATATGTGAATGTATTTTAAAGTCAAATAGAAATATTTAAGAATTATCTTGTCAGAGGAGTTGACTAAAAGTGCATTGCACTCAAGTAAATTCTGTTACTTTGTAATATATTACAAATCATCAACTGCTCTTCTAACAGCATAATTTATGGATGATTTCATGGTAAAATTAAATGGGAGAAGCCAGAGTGTGACAGTGAATGTTTTAAATGCATTTCATAATGCTCAAATCTGGTATTAGAAGGCTAAAAATTAATTGTTCTAAAATAAATTCCAGATGGATATAGTTTAAAAGTAGAAGATGAGACCTCAAAACCACCAAAATACAAATAAGTGGATAATCTGTCTACAAATAAACTACATAACAGTAAAAAATTTCTATTAGAAGTACTATAAACAAAACTAGGAGTTCCCTTCATGGATCAGTGGAAACGAATCTGACTAGTATCCATGAGGACTTAGGTTGGATCCCTGGCCTCCCTCAGTGGGTTAAGGATCTGGCATTGCTGTGAGCTGTGGTGTATGTTGCAGACATGGCTCACATCTGGTGTTGCTGTGGCTGTGGTGTAGGCCGGTGGCTTACAGCTCTGATTTGACCCTTAGCCTGGGAACCTCCATGTCCTGCGGGCGCGGCCCTTAAAAAAGACAAAAAATTAAAAGGTAAAGAATATTCTGGGGGAAATATTTGTAAAATGTATTCCAAATAACCAAATTTGATATTCTTAATACATGTTTTAGAAAGCAATAAGAAAAAGTTAAATATGCTAATAGGAAATGATCCAAAGTTAAAATGGTCCTCAAAGCAAGAACATAAGTGGCCAATAAATGTATGAAACATTGTTCAACCTCACTAGTAAGTCTGTAGTGTAAATGCCCTACAGTTATATGTTTTGATTGTAATATAAGTGCCTGACATCAAGCTTTTGATTGCTGAGGCATCCATTGCAAAGACATATACATCTTCAATATACACATTGCCAGCTACACAAGAAGATAAAGAATCAAGCCACCCCACCTATGAAGTTCTCCTTCTATTTATTTATTTTTTTGCCTTTTAGGACCACACCTGTGTCACACGGAAGTTCCCAGGCTAGGGATCCAATCAGAGATACAGCTGCCAGCCTGTGCCACAGCCTCAGCTACACGAGATCCAAGCCACATATCTGCGACCTGTACCACAGCTTATGGCAACACTAGATCCTTATCCCACTGAGTGAGGCCAGGGATCCAACCCAAATCCTCATGGATACTAGTTGGGTTTGTTACCACTGGGCCGCAACGGGAACTCCAAGTTCTCCTTTTAGAAAGCCCTGGGCAACCTAGTTAACTAACTGCTGACTTTCCCTTCCTACATTTTAATTCCTGCTTTTATGTTTTAAATTCACCAATGAAGAGTGAATCTGGGGAAACCCTGTAACATGTCACCCTTGAGCCCAATAAAGGCGGAACCCAGGTCCACACTCTGTTTACCACATCTCTCTGTGTGGTCCTCGAACATGCCATGTATTGTCTAGAACCTGTAAATAACATCCCTTGTTTTTTCAAAGTTCCCCGATGGTTGTTGCAGAAGTGCGTCCTGCAATTGTAATAAGAACTACTACGAGGGCCAGTCTAGCCACAACATTGACTCCAGTTGGGGAACCATCTATGGTGGCTCCTCACAGGTAGTACAGGTCCAGGGGAGGGCCCTAGGCATTCCTGGCTGCTAGTATTGCTATCAATAGACAGAAACCAACACAAACTGATGTCAAAGAAAGGAATTTGTAAAAATGACATGATGCTGTTTTTCCTTATTAAATTGGAAATTATGAAAAAGCATGATGACTTTCAGGATTTCTTAAGAGTGTAGAGAAATGGGTACTAATATATTGTTGGGGAGTTATATATTAGTGCAAGCATTTTGATAGGCAAATTGACTAAATTTATAAAAATATTTTTTATCCTATTAATAAGACATTTATATTTGTATTAAAGTATAGTTGATTTATAGTGTTGTGCCAGTTTCTGCTATACAGTACAGTAACCCAGTCATACATATATATACATTCTTTTTCTCTTTCTTTCTTTTTTTTTTTTTTGTCTTTTTGCTGTTTCTTTGGGCCACTCCCGTGGCATATGGAGATTCCCAGGCTAGGGGTCCAATCGGAGCTGTAGCTACCAGCCTAAGCCAGAGCCACAGCAACGCTGGATCCGAGCCGCGTCTGCAACCCACACCACAGCTCATGGCAACGTCGGATCCTTAACCCACTGAGCAAGGGCAGGGACCGAACCCGCAACCTCATGGTTCCTAGTCGGATTCGTTAACCACTGCGCCACGACGGGAACTCCTCTTTTTCTCTTTCTATCTTCATCATGGTCTATCCCAAGAGACTGGACATAGTTTCCTGTGCTGTACAGTAGGACCTCATTGCTTATCCATTCTAAATGTAATAGTTTGCATCCACCAACCCCAAACTCCCAGTTCATCCCACTCCCTCCTCCCTCCCCCTTGGCAACCACAAACCTGTTCTCATGTCTGTGAGTCTGTTTCTGTTCTGTAGATAGGTTCATCTGTGCCACATTTTAGAGTCCACATATAAGTGATATCGTATGGTATTTGTCTGTCTCTTTCTGACTTACTTCACTTAGTATGAAAATATAGAACTACCGTATGATCCAGCAATACCATTCTTGGGCATTTATCTGGAAAAAACTATAATTCAAAAAGATACATGGACCCCTATGTTCACTGCAGCACTATTCACAATAGCCAAGACATGAAAACAACCTAAATGTCCATTGACAGATGAATGGATTAAGAAGATGCGGTACAGCAGGACAAGATGGCAGAGGAGTAGGAAGACACGCTCGCCCTCTCCCACAAACACAACAAAAAAAGCACATCTACAGAATAAATGACTCACACAGAACAGCAACCAATCGCTGGCAGAGGAACCTAAACTCCAATAACGGCAAGAAATTCGTGACATTATTGGGCAGAACAGGAGAAAAGAGGAGAGCGAGAGAAGGCGAATCCGAGCGAGACGGGGGCTCCCGAAAGGGAACTGCGGAGGAGAAAGGGATCCCGCACCCTGGAAAGTCACCTACCGGGCGAAAGATCAAACGAACCGGAGGAATCTCCAGATGCAGAGAAGAGTGTAGCAGTAAGTTGGAGTACGGAAAAGCCGATCAAGAACCCAACGGACCATCTGAACTACGGGCGGAGTCACCAAAAATTGAGACGCCTGGGTGGGGGCTGGGCACCGAGACCTCGCCTCTGAAGGTTAGTCCCCGGGAAAGGGCCGGGGGATGCCTGGGAGGGGGGCTGAACACCGAGACCTCGCCTCTGAAGGTTAGTCCCCGAGAGGGGGCCGGGGGACGCCTGGGTGGGGGCTGAACACCGAGACCTCGCCTCCGAAGGTTAATCCCTGGGGGGTGCCGCCTGGGTGGGGGCTGGGCACCGAGACCTCGGCTCCAGAGATTAGTCCCCGGGCTAGGGGGGCGGGGCAGAGCGGAAACTGCTTGGGAGGTCTAGAAACCAGTTGACGGGGCAGAGACTGCCTGGGAGACTAGAAAACAAAGCCGTCGCAGAGGAAGGGAGCAATACTCCAGGAGTGGGGAAGGGGAAAGCCACATCAGAGGGAACCTGGGAGAAGAGCCTGGTCTGCGCCCGTGCTGGGGAGGGGAGAGAAGAAGGGGTGGGTCCCCATAGAATACCCCCCACGCCACAGCAAGCTTACAGGCCCGCTAGCTAGCTGAAAACTCTGCTTCCCAGTGCATCCCCTCCCCCCACCCCCGCCACGCCCTACGCTCTCATGGACCTGGGGCTGCCTGCCATCCAGGAGGGCTGGCCTCAACAATTGCCTGAAGCCTACCACCGCAGGGGCTGTCCCTGCACAGGCCTGCTTGCCCTTTGGAGGGGCTACACTTCCGCAGAGCAGCACCAAACAGCACCAGCCCACGAGAAAAGGCCTGCAGCCTAGAAAAGCTAGAACAAGCTTAGCCAGGCTGTGAATAGATCGGCCTAATTCTCGGACGGTTTTTCTGAGTCGGGCTGCCCCGGGGAGGAGCCTCTTCGGTTTCCAACGGCCCTGCTACCCGCCCAAGCCCCCAGGGGATGCTCTAGTGGACCAGCTGCATAGGACTGCCAGCTCCAGGCAGGACCCCCTGCAGCCCAGAAAAGCTGCAACAAGCTCAGCCAGACTGTGAAAAGATCCGCCTACATTCTCAGGCTGTCCTTCTGAGTTGGGCTGCCCTAGGGAAGAGCCTCTCAGGTTCTCAGTGCCCCAGATAGCTGCTCCAGCCCCCAGGGGGTGATGCACCCCTAAAAAGCAGCTGCCCAACACCGCCAACCCCCTGCAAGAACCCCACAGCCTAAAAACACCAGAGCAAGCTCTGCATGGCCAAGTGGAATCTGCTACCATCACGGTGTGGACCTCTCAGTCCTGTCTACCCTCAGGAAGTCCTCCTTTGCTTCAAAGAAACCCTGTTAGCCCCATCAACACTCCAGAAAAGCCACACTGCCTCAAAAAAGATTGACCAACAACGCCAGCCCTCAGGAAATATTCCACGGCAGTGACAAGGCAAACACTGCCTGATCACGGAGAGTACAACTCCCTCAGGAGAAAGAAAACAACAAGCAAGATGAAGAAGCTGAGAAACCACCCCCAGTCAAACCAACAGGAGAACTCACCTAAAACAGTCAACAATGAAACAGATCTCGGCAGTCTGACAGACCTGGAGTTCAAAAGAGAAATAGTGAAAATACTGAAGGAATTAAGAGAAGATATGAACAGTAATGCAGATACCCTCAGAAAGGAACTAGAAAATATAAGGAGGAGCCAAGAAAAACTAGAACATTCATTTGCAGAGATGCAAACTGAACTAGGGGCAGTAAAAACCAGAATGAATAATGCAGAAGAACGAATCAGTGATATGGAAGATAGAATAATGGAAATCACTCAATCTGGTCAACAGACAGAAAACCGAATCAAAAAACTGGAAAGCAATATAAGAGACCTATGGGATAATATAAAGCGGGCCAATCTACGCATAATAATAGGAATTCCAGAAGGAGTAGAAAAAGATAAGGGAATGGAAAATATATTTGAAGAAATTATTGCTGGAAACTTCCCAAATCTAAAGGATACTAGATTCAAGATACAAGAAGCACAGAGGGCCCCAAACAAACTGAACCCAAACAGACCCACACCAAGACACATCATAATAAAAATGGCAAAAGTTAGTGATAAAGACAGGATCCTCAAGGCAGCAAGAGAAAAACAGAATGTTACCTACAAGGGAACCCCCATAAGAATATCAGCTGATTTCTCTGCAGAAACACTACAGGCCAGGAGGGAATGGCAAGAGATATTTAAAGTGCTAAAAGGGAAAAATATGCAACCTAGAATACTCTATCCAGCAAGAATATCATTTAAAATAGAAGGGGAAATAAAAATTTTTTCCAACAAACAAAAACTTAAAGAATACAGCAACACAAAACCCAGGTTAAAGGAAATATTGAAAGGGCTTCTCTAAACCAAAAAGAAAGGAAGGAAAGGGAAGAAAAAAGAAAAGAAAAAAAAAAGAAGAAGAAGAAGAAGAAGAGGAAGAACTAGGACTGAGGAAACTGCAATCAGAGAGAAGTCACTCAAATAAGCCAGCATACAGATTTAATCATGAACATGCTTCAAACAAAATAAAATTAAAAAGAAAAAAATAAAAAAGAGTCATCAAAACCATAAAATGTGGGCAAGGGATGTCAGGAGGTAAATAACCCTTTTTGTTTATATGTATGTCTCTCTTCTTAATTTTAATATAGTAATGAAGTGTTTGAACTTACAGGACCATCAGGCTAAAACACACATTTATGGGAAGGGGTTAGCATACTTAAAAAACAGGGCAATCACAAGCCAAAACCAAATATTGCATTTGCAAAAAATGAAAAAAAAAACCACTCAAGCAGATAATAACAGGAGACCATCCAACCAAAAAAAAAAAAAAATGGAGAACCATAGAATCAACTGGAACACGAGGTTCAAATGGCAATAAATAATCATCTATCAATTATCACCTTAAATGTCAATGGACTGAATGCCCCAATCAAAAGACACAGAGTGGCTGAGTGGATAAAAAGGCAAAAACCTTCAATATGCTGCCTACAAGAAACTCACCTTAGGACAAAAGATACATATAGATTGAAAGTGAAAGGGTGGGGAAAAATATTTCACGCCAATAGACACGACAGAAAAGCAGGAGTCGCAACGCTCATATCAGACAAAATAGACTTTAAAACAAAAGGCATAAAGAAAGACAAAGAAGGACACTATTTAATGATTAAGGGATCCATCCAAGGAGAGGATGTTACTATTGTCAACATATATGCCCCAAATACAGGAGCACCCAGATACACACAACAAATATTAACAGACATAAAGGGAGATATTGATGAGAATACAATCATAGTAGGAGACCTAAATACCCCCCTCACATCAATGGACACATCCTCTAGACAGAAAACCAATAAAGCAACAGAGATCCTAAAGGAAACAATAGAAAAGTTAGACTTCATTGATATCTTCAGGACACTACATCCAAAAAAAGCAGAATACACATTCTTCTCAAATGCTCATGGAACATTCTCAAGAATCGACCACATATTGGGACACAAAGCGAATCTCAATAAATTTAGGAGCGTAGAAATTATCTCAAGTATCTTCTCTGACCACAATGCCATGAAATTAGAAATCAACCATGGGAAAAGCAAAGAGAAAAAACCTACTCCATGGAGACTAAACAACATGCTACTAAAAAACCAGTGGGTCAATGAGGAAATCAATAAAGATATTAAAAACTACCTTGAAACAAATGATAATGAAGACACAACCTCTCAAAATCTATGGGATGCTGCGAAAGCAGTGCTCAGAGGGAAATTTATAGCAATACAGGCCTTTCTCAAAAATGAAGAAAGATCCCAAATTGACAACTTAACCCTCCACCTAAACGAATTAGAAAAAGAAGAACAAAAAAGTCCTAAAGTCAGCAGAAGGAAGGAAATTATACAGATCAAAGAAGACATCAATAAAATAGAGACTCAAAAAACAATAGAGAAAATTAATAAAACCAAGAGCTGGTTCTTTGAAAAGGTGAACAAAATTGACAAACCCCTGGCCAGACTCACCAAAAAGAGGAGAGAAAGAACCCAAATAACCAAAATTAGAAATGCAAAAGGAGAAATCACAACGGATACAGCAGAAATACAAAAAACCATAAGAGAATACTATGAACAACTATACGGCAACAAGTTTGACAATCTGGAGGAAATGGACAATTTTCTAGAATCTTACAGCTTGCCAAAACTGAATCAAGGAGAAACAGACCAACTGAACAGACCAATCACTAGAAATGAAATTGAAGAGGTCATAAAATCACTCCCTACAAATAAAAGTCCAGGACCAGATGGCTTCACAGGTGAATTTTATCAAACATATAAAGAGGAATTGGTGCCCATCCTCCTTAAACTCTTTCAAAAGGTTGAAGAAGAAGGAATACTCCCAAAGACATTCTATGAGGCCACCATCACCCTCATTCCAAAACCAGACAGAGATACCACCAAAAAAGAAAACTATCGCCCAATATGATTGATGAATATAGATGCAAAAATTCTCAACAAAATCTTAGCCAACCGAACCCAACAACATATCAAAAAAATTATACACCATGACCAGGTTGGGTTCATCCCAGGTTCACAAGGATGGTTCAACATACGCAAATCAATCAGCATCATACACCATATTAACAAAAAAAAGGTCAAAAATCATATGATCATCTCAATAGACGCAGAAAAAGCATTTGACAAAGTTCAACATCCATTCATGATCAAGACCCTCGCCAAAGTGGGTATAGAGGGAACATTCCTGAATATAATCAAAGCCATTTATGCGAAACCCACAGCAAATATAATCCTCAATGGAGAAAAACTGAAAGCCTTCTCACTCAAATCTGGAACAAGACAGGGATGCCCACTCTCACCACTGCTCTTCAACATCGTTTTGGAAGTCTTAGCCACAGCAATTAGACAAACAAAAGAAATAAAAGGCATCCATATAGGAAGAGAAGAGATCAAACTGTCACTGTATGCAGATGATATGATACTATACCTAGAAAACCCTAAGGACTCAACCCCAAAACTCCTTGAACTGATTAATAAATTCAGCAAAGTGGCAGGATATAAGATTAACATTCAGAAGTCAGTTGCATTTCTGTATACCAGCAATGAAACATTAGAAAAGGAATACAAAAAAATGATACCTTTTAAAATTGTACCTCACAAAATCAAATACCTCGGAATACACCTGACCAAAGAGGTAAAGGACCTATATGCTGAGAACTATAAAACTTTAATCAAAGAAATCAAAGAAGATGTAAAGAAATGGAAAGATATTCCATGTTCCTGGATTGGAAAAATCAATATTGTGAAAATGGCCATCCTACCCAAAGCAATCTACAGATTCAATGCAATCCCTATCAAATTACCCATGACATTGTTCACAGAACTAGAACAAACAATCCAAACATTTATATGGAACCACAAAAGACCCAGAATCGCCAAAGCAATCCTGAGAAACAAAAACCAAGCAGGAGGCATAACTCTCCCAGACTTCAAGAAATACTACAAAGCCACAGTCATCAAAACAGTGTGGTACTGGTATCAAAACAGACAGACAGACCAATGGAACAGAATAGAGAATCCGGAAATAAACCCTGACACCTATGGTCAATTAATCTTTGACAAGGGAGGCAGGAACATCAAATGGGAAAAGGAAAGTCTATTCAGCAAGCATTGCTGGGAAACCTGGACAGCTGCATGCAAAGCAATGAAATTAGAACACACCCTCACACCATGCACAAAAATAAACTCAAAATGGCTGAAAGACTTAAATATACGACAGGACACCATCAAACTCCTAGAAGAAAACATAGGCAAAACACTCTCTGACATCAACATCGTGAATATTTTCTCAGGTCAGTCTCCCAAAGCAATAGAAATTAGAGCAAAAATAAACCCATGGGACCTCATCAAACTGAAAAGCTTTTGCACAGCAAAGGAAAACAAAAAGAGAACAAAAAGTCAACTTACAGAATGGGAGAAAATAGTTTCAAATGATACAACTGACAAGGGCTTAATCTCTAGAATATACAAGCAACTTATACAACTCAACAGCAAAAAAGCCAATCAATCAATGGAAAAATGGGCAAAAGACCTGAATAGACATTTCTCCAAGGAAGATATACAGATGGCCAACAAACACATGAAAAAATGCTCAACATCGCTGATTATAAGAGAAATGCAAATCAAAACTACCATGAGATACCACCTCACACCAGTCAGAATGGCCATCATTAATAAATCCACAAATAACAAGTGCTGGAGGGGCTGTGGAGAAAAGGGAACCCTCCTGCACTGTTGGTGGGAATGTAAACTGGTACAGCCACTATGGAGAACAGTTTGGAGATACCTTAGAAATCTATACATAGAACTTCCATATGACCCTGCAATCCCACTCTTGGGCATCTATCCGGACAAAGCTCTACTTAAAAGAGACACATGCACCCGCATGTTCATTGCAGCCCTATTCACAATAGCCAGGACATGGAAACAATCCAAATGTCCATCGACAGAGGATTGGATTCGGAAGATGTGGTATATATACACAATGGAATACTACTCAGCCATAAAAAAGGATGACATAATGCCATTTGCAGCAACATGGATGGAACTAGAGAATCTCATACTGAGTGAAATGAGCCAGAAAGACAAAGACAAATACCATATGATATCACTTATAACTGGAATCTAATATCCAGCACAAATGAACATCTCCTCAGAAAAGAAAATCATGGACTTGGAGAAGAGACTTGTGGTTGCCTGATGGGAGGGGGAGGGAGTGGGAGGGATCGGGAGCTTGGGCTTATCAGACACAACCTAGAATAGATTTATAAGGAGATCCTGCTGAATAGCATTGAGAACCATGTCTAGATACTCATGTCGCAACAGAAGAAAGGGTGGGGGAAAAAACTGTAACTGCAATGTATACATCTAAGGATGACCTGACCCCCTTGCTGTACAGTGGGAAAATAATAATAAAAAAAAAAAAAAAAGAAGATGCGGTACATATACACAATGGAATACTACTCAGCCACAAAAAAGAATGAAAATAATGGCATTTGAAGCAACATGGTTGCAACTAGAGAGTCTCATACAAAAAATATTTTAAAATATGTGTATTTAGGAGTTCCCGTCGTGGCGCAGTGGTTAACGAATCCGACTAGGAACCATGAGGTTGCAGGTTTGATCCCTGCCCTTGCTCAGTGGGTTAACGATCCGGCGTTGCCGTGAGCTGTGGTGTAGGTTGCAGACGCGGCTCGGATCCTGCGTTGCTGTGCCTCTGGCGTAGGCCTGTGGCTACAGCTCCGATTCGACCCCTAGCCTGGGAACCTCCATATGCCGCGGGAGCGGCCCAAGAAATAGCAACAACAACAACAACAAAAAAAAAAAAGACAAAAAAAAATGTATATTTAATGATTTTACTTCTAGGAATTTAAGCTAAAGAAATAAGTATGAGATGTGGACTAAAAGAATATACAATAATGCTCATATTGTATTATCAATATAGAAAAAATAGGAATAGGCAATCCATTATTATTGGATATTTAGAATCAATTAATTATGTTATATATACACATATGGTGGGATGCTCTGAAACAATTAAAAATCATTTTCATTGACACCATTATTGCATCCAGACCCTGCTTTAAGACAGAAGGCCTTATCCCTCCAGCAGCTAGGAGGGCTACTGGCAGACAGTCCTCAGCTGTCAGCCTTCCCTGGGAACTCAGCTAAAGAGAGTGACCTGTCCTAAGGTGATACCCTCTTTCAAGATGCAGCTTGCATTCAATGACCAGTCAATGCTGGAGTATAAATGTTCAACTTCCTTTTCCAATTTGGGACAATTCTGAGAGATTATTCTAGATTCAGAGCTCCCTACGTGATCTGCTAAGGCCTTTTGGCTGCATTGCAGCCCAACTTCTCTCTTTATCCATTCTCGTTTCCTTTCCTTTCTCCCACAAGTGTTGATCCCAAAAGCACTCTCCAATATACTTTTGCCTGAGTTGGCATCTAATTTCAGGGAAATTCTGTCCACAACCAACTGTGTTAAAGAATATAATGTGAGAAAAAGAATGTATATATGTATGTGTGCCTGGGTCGCTTTGCTGTACAGTAGAAAATTGACAGAACACTGTAAACAAGCTATGATAGAAAAAATAAAAATCATTCTAAAAAGAATATTTATTAACATGGGATGATATTAAAAATATTTTGCTCAATTAAGAAAGATGACTGGCCATTTCTGACAATACGGCCACCTAAATTAACTGAAAACCTTCTTGATATAAACCTGTGTAGTGCAGGATAAAATACACACTTTTTTAAATTGCAAAACTGAGTTCATAAGAAATAAAGGAAAATTCCCAGATGCAAGAAATGAAGAGGAAATGAAAAATCAGAATTGTAATCTTGTGGGTGGAGGTTGTGGTTGCCTTGGGAAGGAGTTTCAACTTTTTAGAACCACAGAGTCAGGAGGTGAGGTCTTGGGCACAAGCATCCCATCATAAAATCCCCTGGGAGGTCTATACTCTCTGTAAAAGGTTGGAGTAGGAAAAAAAATATGCATCTGTGGTATAAAAAACAACAAGGAAGTTTATCTGTCGCTAAGTCAAAGATGGGAGAAAAAAGTTCCTCTGAGAATTTAAAGCACAGGCCTGGAACTCATGTGAGCTTTGGGTTTTAATTTATACTACCTGCATATGACCAGGGAAGTTGTACCCTGAGACTCTTGGCAGAAGCCAAGGTAAAACTGCTTTGAAGGGCTATTCCCGCAACACAGACTTAAGAAGTTTTCAGAGAATTTTCTAAAAGCCCCATTAAATAAGATATCAAAAACAAAAAACAAACAAAAAAAAAACCAACAAAACCCTTCAAGAATAAGTGATCTACAATGACTGAGAGTCAGTGGAAACAATCACCAGCAAGACTAGAATCAATGAGTTGGGGTATAGATTTGAGAAAATTGCCACTATTATATGTATGACTGGGTCACATTGCTGTACAGCAGAAATTGGCACAACATTGTAAATCAGCTACACTTTAATAAAATAAATAAATACAAGAAAAAATAGAGATGGAAAATATAACAGAGAGGCTAAAAAACATGGAGGATAGAATGAAAGGTCCAACCTTAATCTAAGTGAAGTTCCAGAAGGAAAATAGAACAGAAGAAAGGAAATATTTGAGGACATAATGGCTGAGGATTTTCCAGGACTGGTGGAAGATTTAAGAACAAGTACCAAGTGAAATAAATGAAAATAAATGTATATTCATACACTTCCAAGCCAGCAGGAGAAAAAAAGAATTTTGAAAACTGACAGAAAAAAAGGTAAGCAAGGATGAAAAAAAGCATAGAAAAAAAGCAGAATAGAGAAGAATCCCATGATAAAGTGATATAAATAAATCCAAGTGTATATTAATCATAATAAAAGTAACTGGACTAAAATATTTGAGCTTAAAGACAGAATCTTTGTTGCATTTAAAGATCCAAAATTTATCAAAATTTTGTTCATAAAAGCCATACCTAAAACATAAAGGCATGGAAAGTGGTGGAAAAAGGTAGGCCAAGCAAATACTAACCAAAGTTGATGTAGCTAATGTTGAGCAAAACATACTTTAAAGCAACAAATATTAAGGATAAAGAGTGTCACAGAATACTGATAAAAGGAATAATTCACCAGGAAGATAGAGCAATTTTTAAATCTGTCTGCACCTAAATGTATTGCCTTATATATATAAAGCAAAAATTGACAGTTCTCATCGTGGCTCAGTGGTTAATGAACCCTACTAGCATCCGTGAGGATGTGGTTTGATCCCTGGCCTTGCTCAGTGGGTTAAGAATCCGGCATTGACGTGAGCTGTGGTGTAGGTCGCAGATGTGGCTCGGATCTGGCGTTGCTGTGGCTGTGGTGTAGGCCAGAGGCTACAGCTCTGATTCGACCCCAGTCTGGGAACCTCCATATGCCAGGGATGCGGCCCTAAAATGACAAAAGACAAAAAAAAAAAAAAAAAGCAAAAATTGACAGAATTATAAGAAGATACCAACAAATCCATCATCACTGGTAAACTTTAATGTAAACTTCTTCATGTTGATACAGAAAGCAGACCAAAAATTAACAAGAATGTGGCAGATCTAAACAACACGATTAACAAAAACTTGAATTCTGGGGTTAGTAGATGCAAACTATTGCTTTTGGAGTGGATAAGCAATGAGATTCTGCTGTATAGCAGAGGAAACTATATCTAATCACTTGTGATGGAACAAGTGAAAACAAGAGAAAAAAATGTGTATATATATATATATATGTATATATGTGTGACTGGGTCACTTTGCTCTACAGCAGAAATTGACAGAACATTGTAAATCAACTACAATAGAAAAAATAAAAATATTACAAAAAATAAAATTAAAAATTGAGATATATATATAAATATATATGTAAATTCTGTACCCAATATTTATCAGCCTTTAAAAATACATGTGGATCTTGGAGTTCCCGTCGTGGCGCAGTGGTTAACGAATCCAACTAGGAACCATGAGGTTGCGGGTTCGATCCCTGCCCTTGCTCAGTGGGTTAAGGATCTGGCGTTGCCGTGAGCTGTGGTGTAGGTCACAGACGCGGCTCGGAGCCTGGGAAACTCCATATGCCACGGGAGTGGTCCAAGAAATGGCAAAAAGACAAAAAAAAAAAAAAAAAGTGGATCTTTTATCAGACCCTTTTATCACAATGTAACAAAATTAGAATTCCCAGAAACAAAAAGATAATAAAAATAATTTACTTGGGAATTAAAAGAAAGTAGATTATAAAGCCAGTTTGCATGATATACCATTTTTTGGAAAAATAATATCTATGTTATGCCTTGAAAAAGAAGGGTGGAAAGAGGCACTAAAAATGGTTAAGACTGGTTATTTATGGTTTGTTGGCTTACAGGTGATTTTAAATTTTGCTTTGTTTTTAAAAAGCTTGTCTGTATTGTTAAAAAGTTTCCTGCTTGGAGCATTAAGCATGTATTTTTTTCAGATTAGGAAAAACAACAACAATGAATTTTACTCAGGATGATGCGTAGAATAATAACTTGCCTGAACTAGTGCGATAGCCTTCTAGCTGCTCTCCCCATTTCCATTCTTGCCTCCTAATACATTCTCTTCTCCAAAGCACTTAGCAGAAAATTCAGTTCCTAACCTCAGCCTGTAAAGTTCTACTTGACATTGCCCCAGCCTATGTTTCCAACATTACCTCCGCTTACACTTGCTGGCTTCACTTTACTACAGTCACAATGACTTTCATTTCCTTGAGGTCCACTCTCCAAGTTCTTCCCATCTTTGCACCTAGAAGCCTTCATGCCCTCCTTTCCTCAACACTCTCTTTGCCTGGCTAAATCCTAGGTATTCTCCATGTTCCAGCTGAAATACCAGATCCTCAAGGAAGCCTTTTCTGCTCTTCCTCCCCAGCCTAGGTTTTGGTTTCTCTAATACTCTCAAAGCACCCATTCTTTTTCTTCATAGTAACAATAAACTTGAAAATATATGTTTATATGTTTATTTGGTTATTGTTGGTCTCCCTTGCTAAACTACTTGCTCCTTGAGGACAGGGGCCACATCTGGTTTGGTCATTACTATATCCCGAGCACCTACCATAGTGCCAGGCATGTGATAAATGCTCAGTGGATAGTTGCTGAAAGAATTAAATGATGAGTGCATGAATGCATGACTGAATCCTCACAAGTGCTACTAGAGATTATGGGACCAAAATAAGCGAGGTAAAGAAGTTCATGAAGGAGAAAGGTAATCATATGCCACAACTGTGGTTTTAACTTCTACTTCTCCTGGTAATGTCTGAGAGTCATTGAAAAATTCTGAGGAGATAAATTTCCTTTTTTTTTTTTTCTGCATTTGCTTTAGTGAACTATTCCTCTGTTTAAAAAAAGAAAGCCCTGGCGTTCCCATCGTGGCTCAGTGGTTAATGAATCCCACTAGGAACCATGAGGTTGCGGGTTCGATCCCTGGTTTTGCTCAGTGGGTTAAGGATCTGGTGTTGCCATGAGCTGTGGTGTAGGTTGCAGATGCGGCTTGGATTCTACATTGCTGTGGCTCCGGCGTAGGTCGGCAGCTACAGCTCCGATTAGACCCTTAGCCTGGGAACTTCCATATGCTGCGGGAGCAGCCCAAGAAATGGCAAAAAGACAAAAAAAAAAAAAAAAGTCCTGTGAATCAGCTTAAAAACAAAACAACAACAATTGTTACTTCTGAGGCCAAGGACAGTGAAGTAGGATTGTTTGTGTATGGGTATAAATCACTGGATCACATTTCATTGTCTTGAAGCTCTATTTCATTACATAATTGATACAATACCACATAACCAAAGCCCAATTCAAGTTGGCCTGGATATGCTCTGTCTTCTTTTCCAGGGACAACTTATACACATTCAGTGAGCTTGAGTAATAATGGCCTTGGTAATTAGGGCCAGTACATAGGAAAAAAAGATACGTCTTCCACTGACTCATTGTTGCTTTCCAGAGAAGAAAAATATTGGTTACTGCTCTGGCTTGCTCCAGAGTTTACAGTTTAGGGTGTAATCGTAAATTCTTAAAATATAGCCTTTTAAAAAGATGTTAACAAAGCAAAGCAGGACACTCTTTTGATCCTGTAACACCATGAACTTAAATTCACAGTTACTAACTTCCTTTCAGTTAATCCCACTCTCAATTCTTGCCCTCACAGAAGAAAGTCATGGTGGTGATTTCAAAGTCAGATTCTCTACAAGAGCTTCGTGTTTGAACACAACCACTTTTTCCAGAATCTCAATCTCTTCCTTCTGTTTGACCTAGTCAAAAACTAGATGCTTGGTAGTTTTTGGCATAATTAAGTCAAAAAATCTCTGTATTTAGTCCCTTAATAGTTCACATCTTTCAGCTGTTCCTCTCTTTTCAAAATTTACTCCCAGGTAACTCCAGAGTTCTACAATGATGTGTCAGACAAAATCACACAAGTTTTAAAATATAATTTATTCATAAATAATTCTAAAATAAACTTATGCAATACAATACAGAGGAGGTAGGGTACATTGGCATAATTCATAAAAATAAGTATGTCCAATTAAGAATAAATATAAGAAATGAGAGAACGGGATTTGTAACTGCACCACACTTTATATTACTTTTAAATGTCAAGGGATTCAATTACTAAGTATAAACACAGTACTCAACAAAGCATTGTTAATAATTATTAGTGCACAAAGGGAAAAATAATTTTAATCTAAATAGAGCCAAACACTGAGAGCAGGACTGAGGAAGCTGAATAACACTGCTCAAGAGTCTTTCTTATTCAATAAAGCATGTTGTTAGCATGGCACATCAAACTCTTTGTAATCCTTTGTTATTTGTATATTCCAGAACAATAGTGAGAGCCTAAACAGAGAGCACTTGAAATCATGTGATTAAATCAACAAAAAAGCAAACCAAATAAACTTTTCTAGTGATGATAATGGCCAATTGCTATGCAACTGATTGTATCGTGGTATAATCAATTGGCTTAAGTTCTTCAGACTACTGAAATAAGTAGACTGACAATTTCATGGTCATATTTCATTTATTTAATTGACCATGTAGTAATCTAAGTGGTTAACCTGTAAATTCTATCCAGCTATCACTATAAAAATGGAATAACATTAGTATGAGAAAACAGTATTTCCTATTAGAGTAATAGAAGTAACTATGAATGATCAGAGTATCAAAAAAATTGAATTAAGGCCCTATCTGTACTATTTCAGAATAATAAAGAGAAGATAGAAAATATTAACCAATTTTTTCAAAGTGTTTATTTTTTTTGTGCTGTTTTACCACTTTTCCTCCTTATTCATGCAGTTTCAGAAGAAATTAACAAAATCCAGTTCTCGTTTCATAGTTACAGTGACTTCGAGAGTCTCAGTTTCAAGGATATAGTAAGCTTTGGCACTGCTGCATTCCACAGGATGGGGAAGGGTTACCAACAGCTTTCTAAAAAAAAAAAAAAAAAAACAAAACAAAATAAAAACCTACAATCAATGATATCAAGAAGATACCACTTTTAATAAGGTGATGGGAAGCAATATATTCCATCAGAATGTTAGGAACCAAAAATGTATAGAGACGGCATGAATACTGGACCAAAAATATGCCTAAAAAACACAAGTAGTATATACCAGTTTGGCTTTAAAAATCCAAGCAGTAGGTTTTTTTTTTGCCATTTCTTGGGCCGCTCCCGTGGCATATGGAAGTTCCCAGGCTAGGGGTCTAATCGGAGCTGAAGCCAATGGCCTACACCATAGCCGCAGCAACTCAGGATCCAAGCCGTGTCTGCAACCTACACCACAGCTCACGGCAACGCCGGATCCTTAACCCACTGAGCGAGGCCAGGGATTGATCCCGCAACCTCATGGTTCCTAGTGGGATTCATTAACCACTGAGCCACGACGGGAACTCCCCAAGCAGTAATTTTGATCCCTCTTCTTTTTTCTAAATTGACGTCCTTCTGCATGATATAAACATAGGTTCATTGGCATGGAAATAGAACCATTGTAACTTTAACCTGGTTGGACAGATCTGTTGCCAGGCATACATATGTGTAGATGGGATGTGGTTGCCCGAGAGAAATCTGAAAACTGAAATCTGAAAACTATAATTCCACTAACACAACTTTAGGTTGAGCCTCTACTACAGGTGTAGTTAATGAAACTCAGGCCCAGATTGATTTCAATATCAGATCAATGAAAGCACTTTGCTTACTTCTGGTTCTTTCTACCCTGCATTGACCAAAATTTCCTGCGAGAGATTGCTGAGTGTAGTTTGCAGTTTATAGCTCAATTGCTGGATAGCTGTATGCTTTAGGTGCATGGCTGGGATAAGGCATTTGTAATTCTGTCACAGTGGTATGAATCTGAATTATGTATGGGGTCAGCACATGCTGGTATCTGAAGAAAATTAAATAGATGAAACACTTGTTACTCGTTCTCAGTAGAGAAGGCTTGAGTATCTCTATAAAAAGCAGACAGAAAAGCTCTTTTAGAGGTATAAGATCCAAATCAGTAAAGGAATGTCATCATTTTAGCAGTACTTATTGCATACTTGTACAAAGAATGGTATTTGAAAACAAAACCCTTGAAAATCAATTGCCTCTGCTCATTTGCTAAGACCTCTGTTGAGGAAACTGGGTTCATTAAAAGTATTTATCACACATCTCTAGAACCTAAAGGAGACATTTTCTGTTACTCTTATTCCATTCCAGATACTTGGGGTAGGAGAAACACCTCCTTCCTCCTGAAGTAATGAAATCCTGATGTATTTTATTATAGCCAGTAATATTTGACATCCCCCCAAAAAAGTGGGCACAAAAATATTTAAGGTCCATCTTTTAAAAGTTGTTTATAACATAGGTTGTGCTAGAGTTAGATTTGCTTTATCCCTTATCCTACAAATGATAATATGTTCACTTTTAAAAGGAAGCAAAGCTCAGTGGTGGTAGCTTCATTGCACTAAAAGACAACTATAAATCAGCTCAAGGAGGAGTTCCAATGATAATGTGCATTTCTCTGTCCGGACAGAAATAAATTCAAAAGAGATAGTTAGTGGCCATTGGAATGATCCATCTATCCCCACATTTTTTGTCTAGTCTTTAGTAGTATGGCTTCACATACTAAAATTTTGAGTAGAAACTGTGCAAACTTATTTAGGCTTTTAGAAGGGAAGTACTTTTGCCTAGTCTGTTTTACTGTCTCATATCTGAAGTAAGATTTATATTTTAAACAAAATAAAATTCTACAAATACACAATTCTACAAATATGTAGTTCATCGAAGAACAGGACTGTATTTTACCTTGGTGTCCCCCCAGTGTCTAGCAGACTTCATAGATGTTTGTTGAGTGAATGAATAAATGAATGAGAAACAAATAGGTCACCACAAAATGATATTTGAATAACTAGTAATAGATTAGTACTATAATAAAATATGAATGAACTTTTTTTTTTTTTTGTCTTTTTGCCTTTTCTAGGGCCGCTCCTGCAGCATATGGAGGTTCCCAGGCTAGGGGTCTAATTGGAGCTATAGCCACCATCCTGCGCCAGAGCCACAGCAACGGAGGATCCAAGCTGCATCTGCGACCTATACCACAGCTCACGGCAACGCCGGATCCTTAACCCACTGAGCAAGGCCAGAGATCGAGCCCAAAACCTCATGGCTCCTAGTCGAATTCGTTAACCACTGAGCCACGATGGGAACTCCATGAATGAACTTTTAAGCCCAATCCTTTTGCATTTACGCTGAAAATATATTTATTTTTAAAGAAGCTACAGTTTAGTCACTGATCAAATGTTTATCCAGTGTTAATTTTCACTAGAAATTATTTAAATGCAAGTAATAATATATGAAAGTAAAACCAAAAAATTTAATCTATACAGTGGATACTAGTTTAGAGATTTACCTGCTTACATTTATATTAGAGAATTCAAGTTGATATTTTGTGCAAGAGATTTAAATAAAGGGCAATCTTGTACTGTGTCTATTTACATAATGCACTTTTTATTTTATGTAGTTAATACATTATTTGGTTTACATATCTAGGCTAAAAAAAGACACAGCCTTTTTAAGGTTTCCTATTGGAGGCATAACTATTTTCAAAGAAAGTGCAGAAATAGCTACTGAACTGCAATTCACTATTCCATTTAGAAGAATTTTCTTTTAGGTATTAATGCCTTTGAACATCAGTCAATTCTCAGTCTAAATCGAAGGAGCACAGTAAAGGTGAAAATACTCTAAAGCGACACGCAACCAAAAATTAACTCATACTTGTCTTTAGAATGTGTTTTTATTATCATATTCAAGAAATTCATTTATGATATTCTTAGAATGCATCTAAGAAATAATGAAACCCCATATAAAGACAAAAGTGAGGAGATTCTGAGACATTATACAATTTCTCCTTTCTTCCTTTCTACCTTCATCATGTTGGGAATCTACATGCCAAAACAACCAGTTTTTTAAAATGAAGAATCCAGTAAACTCTTTTGTCTCTTTTGGTTCTATAAAGATAAAAATCTGGGTTTTATTAACGATTTTAGTGCAATTGACTATCAATAGAGTGATATTACTAGTCAGTCCAGTGAAAATAATTCACTTGTTTTGCCTAGTAGATGAGCAGAATGTCCCCTTGTATCTTTCTTGGAGCCAGTAAGCATAGTGCTGCAGGATGTCAAAGTTAGAAACTAAAGAGAGTAGACGTGCATATCAATAAATGCAAAACAAGACACATTTCCAATAATTCAATTTTAGGTAATAGCATGGCTCCAAAGAATGTTCGAGTGTTTAAGAAAAGTGATAAAACCCTTAATTCTATCTTCTGTCTTCTATCTTAATTAATGATTTTTTTTCTTAAGAGACAGTACCTGTCTGCACTGAGCATTTAATGTCTAAGTACAATATGATGCAAGTGACCTAGTGCAGCCCACATTCTATGTGGAAAAGTATCTCTGTGTAAGTCTTTCATTTAGTGGGCTCTGATAGATAATCTGGAATGACAGCATAGCCAGAGCAGCTGCTTAAAGATTGATGGCGACAGTGAGAACTGCTAGGGGAACGGAAATTAAGTCCGCGGTGTGTAGATATGTGTGTGCTTTTAACAAGCGTCAAATATCATGGAAGATTGACTGTTCATTTAACTACCTTTCCTTGCAAAGGTTGTGTGGGAGAGTAAATGCGTGTATAACATGTAATGAAAAAATTACAATACTCATTGAAGTGAATGGTAGGAATAAGGAATGTACTTCTTATAACGTGACAATTTTTTCGAGCGAATACATTTTTGAAATTATATTGAGAAAATATTTGCTATGTATTCATCTGTAGATCATTTTGGGTTAAATGCACCTACTGCAGAAATCAAGGTTAAGCTATTTATGTACGTTGAGTTATTTACTCCTATAAGTCTTTTGTACCAGAGACCTAATTTTTAAAAAATTTTCCTGAAGCCCTACGATCAACAAAAGAGAATGATAGGTACTGATAATGGAAAGTAGAGAATGTGCCAGCAGCTGACGGCTCCCTACACCCGGTTTGAAATGTTTATGAGTTACAGAGAAAGAACCACTGCAGTCAACCAAAGTGTGCTCAGTGCCATACATCCAGATGAAAAGCGAACAAAGCAGTGAGATGTTTAGATATTTTATCTAGCATCTGCCAGTTTGCATCGATTCCTTCCTTATAGACTTACTTTCGAGAGACAGGACTAATTTATCCAGGTTTCAGGATAAACATTTTTATCAGAATTTTACTGTCCATTTGTTTGGAAACATGATTTGAACCTGTGTAATAATAAGACTATTTGGAAAGTATCAAAATGTTTAATTACATTATTCCATTATCATCTACATTGTATTTATATTTATATTTATATATTTGGCTGCACCCGTGGCATGCGGAGTTCCTGGGCCAGGGATTGAACCAGAGCCACAGCAGTGACAATGCTGGATCCTTAACCACCAGGCCTCCAGGAAACTCTTCATCTGCATTGTTTTTAAATGTATTCATGTAACTTGAGGATCTAGTGATATATTAGCTGTTAGAATTTTTAAGTAATTGATGATAAGACTTTTCTTCTTGATTTTTAGATCAACATAATCAAGTTTAACCTTAGAGCCCCACAGTATCCCAAAAGTTTAAAGATAGTGCTTTTATGCCATCACTGTACCAAAAACAAAACAAAACAAAACAAAACATGTGCAAGACTTACAACTTAAGAGATTTTTCACTTCTAGCTATTTCTCCTGACAGATAAGCAAACTGTATCTGAATGTCAAGGACTATATTTTGGTGGTATCAACCCACTCCAAATGCATGCATACAAAGTAGAAAAAAATCTAGGTATTTACAAATATATTTAAGTTTATATTACCTAGATCAAACTTATGAATGATCAACTGACTTTTTCACTTTTCTTTAGGCTTTAGGGGAGATGTAAAATAACTATACGTTTTTAAGAAGGATATTAACTAAAGATTCATTAATATTATAATATTCATTATTCTAGTTCTAAGTTTTACTCACTTATTAGGAGTACGGAGGTCAAGGATCATTTCCTGAATGTCAATTTTAATTTCAGAAGGGTTTGTATTTGGCAGTTTAATTTTAACCTGAAAGAGAAAATGAGAAGAAAAATGCTGTTGTCTTGAAGAGCAGTTAATTTGAAGAGTGTACAAAAATATGGGGGAATGAGAACTAGTATTTATTAAGTGATGACTCTGTGCCAGAGTATGCTCTTTCCTCATAACAATCCTGAGAAGCAGTGATTATTACCCCCATTTTACAGATAGAGAAACTGAGATACAGAGATGTTTAGTGAGTGACCCAAGCAACTGTCTGTAATTTGATTATAATCTATCTGCTTCCAAAGCTATTATAGAAACAACTTTAGTTACATGCTTGTACTTCTGTTGCATGAAGGTGTATACTAGTGCACCTGTTAGAGTTAGGGACCTTCAACTGCCTTTATACCATTGAGTACTTGGTATAAAAGTGCTTAGTTCTCATGTCGAGTGTGGCTTGGTGATGTCCTCTTGAAGTCTCCTGGTATAAACTCCCATATCACATCTCCTAGAGAAGTGTAAGGAGTCCAGAAAAAGTTAACATAACAAGAGAGAAATAACAATATGACCCCCCCACACAAAAACGGGACTATTTGATTTAGTAAGATTTCGCTTAAAACTGTCTCATCTCAATTACCACATGGCCCAGCAATTCGACTCTTGAGTATGTGTGCATGTGTGTGTATAAGCGCTAACAAACAGGCACATGAACAAAATTATGTACATAATGTTTTTGTTCAGGGCAGCATTATTTGAAATAGTCAAAAGGCACAAAGAACCTAAAAGTTAATTAACTGGATAATGGATAAACAGTTAATGAATAAACAAAATGTAGCATATCCCTACAGTGGAATATTATTCAGCCATAAAAAGGAATGAAGAACTATAACATGAATCACCCTTGAAAATAATAACCTAAGTGAAAGAAGCCAGGCACAAAAAACCACATATTATAGTGTTCTAGTTATATGAAATATCCAGAATAGGCAACTCCGAGGAGAATGAAAGCAGATTGGAAGTTACTAGAGGGGCTGGAGAGGAAGAAAAGAGGAGTGACTATTTAATGAATGTGGATTTCCTTTTGGGTTGATGGAAATGTTCTGGAATTAGATAGTGGTGATGGTTACACAACATTGTAAAGCATACTAAATGTCACTAATGGTAAATTGTATATTATGTGCATTTTATCACAATATAATGTCTCATCTCTAATTTAATTCATCCTCTTTTTGATAGAAGTTGATGATCTCTCTCTCTCTCTTTCTCTCTCTCTCTCTTCATAGTGTATAGTTTCCATAAACAAAGAAAAACAACCCAAGGTTAAGATAAATTATGAAGCCTTATCTAAAATGAGATAAAAGATCTGAAACATTGGACATCTGATGATTTTTGAGCTGGAATAGCAAGAATAAAAGCAACAGGTTATGAAGGAAATATATGTCAATAAGTAGTGGGAAAATTTGGAATTCCTTGTAAGAAGCTTAAAATAGGCAATAGTGTTTTTGCTATATAAAATATGTGAACGAACATGTCTGTGTTATATTTTACTTTATTAAAATTCCATATAAACAAATACTTGTAAATAGAGTTCCAGAGGTCCTACTATCTAATATATCCTTTGGTTAATATTTTCATTAAACAAAGAATTACCTCCTAATTTATATTTAAAAAATTCAAGTCTTCTTAATTAGAGATGCTTTTAATGAGAGAAATAGAACATTTCTCAAAGAGGTAATTATAGGCGCTCTACCTCAAAGTAAATAAGCAGTCTATTGGACAAGAAAGACATGTTCTTTATTATAATAATATTCCAATCTGATAGTTGGGTTGCGATGTTCTTTAGTTGCAGGATAACTCATTTCATTCGAACTAAGAGATACAAATATTTGTTTCTTTATTCTGAAATGGTTATATTTTTCAAGGTAAAGAATTATTTTCCCAGGGTTGAAATGACATTTTGAGTAAGAAAAAAAAATTATGACTTAGTGAAATTTAGATAAGCTTTTGGGTAGAACTTCAAAGTGGTTCTTAAAAGCATTTGCAAGTCAAGTTAAGGGTAATTCAGAAACAACTCACTAATTTTTTTCCTCTTGAGGAAATTAAAGTTGTGCACTAAAATGCTTTCAGAGGAAGGACAGGAAAAGGAACAAATTAAGTGGAATGGTACACATTAATATCTCATAAAATAGAAGATTCAATGAAGAATCAACAGAAAAACTCCTCCTGAAATATGAATCAGATTTCTTTAGAAATACTTTTAATAAATACTTGGAAAAACAGGCATAGTTATTATTGACTTTGAACTGATCATACTCAACACCTAACTTATCCAACAGTAGTAAATATAGACTACGTCACTGACCAAACAAAAGGACTGATGTTCTTTTTTTTACATAAGTTGTGAATTGAGTTCATTTTAAAGAAAAATTATTTTTATAGGTAAACTAAGGAAAACTTGCTAAACATTTCATTGAGAATCTTTCAACCTTTTGGAAGATCGACCTTTGGAGTCAAACTTGGGCTTGAATTCTGGTTCTGTCACATATTAGTTACTGTTTATTAGTTATCTATTGTTGTATAACCAAAACCAATTATACCTCCTCCTCCCTTAATTTATGGCTCAAAACAACAATAAACATTTTCTTATCTCGGAGTTCCTGGTCGTGGCTCAGCAGTAACAATCCCTGGTCTTGCTCAGTGGGTCGGGGATCTGGCATTGCTGTGAGCTGTGGTATAGATCACAGACGCGGTTCGGATCCCATGTTGCTGTGGCTATGGCCCATAGCTGTAGCTCTGATTCAACCCCCTAGCCTGGGAACTTCCATATGCCATGTTTGCTGCCCTTGAAAAGACAAAATAAAATTGCTATCTCACACATTTTCCATAGGTTCTGAACTCAGGAGTGGCATGGCTAGGTAGTTCTGGTGTAGGGTCTATCATAAGGTTGTGGTCAAGATATTGGCTGGGCTGCCAATATCTGAAGGCTTTACTGGAGCTAGAGAATCTGCATCCAAGATGGCTCACTCACATGGCTGTTGGCAAGAGGCCTCAGTTCTTTACCACATGGACTTCCCCATAGGAATTAGGGCCCTGAGTGTCCTTACAACACAACAGCTGGCTTCTCTCCAGAGTGAATGATTCAAAAGTGTGAGACAGAAGCAATGCCATTTTAAAAAATATATAGCCTCAGAAATTACACACTTTGATTTCTGTAATATCCTATTGATTATACAGGTCAGCCCCATTAGATGTGAGCAGGGACTCCACAAAGGGAAGAATATTAGGAGGTGATATTGCAGGCCATCTGGAATGCTGGCTACCACAGTACCCATCACTAACTTCAGTTCATATTTCTGACTTCTGGTCTTGTGAATAAAAAGTATCAAGAAAAGAGACCACACTAATTTAAAGTTTGTGAGACCCCTTTGTCCCACATTCAGCCGGTCTTCAGGCAAGTAGTGGAAACTACTCCCTTAATCTCTCTAGGAATTCACTTTGGGGCTTTCTTGGAGACAGGGAAATGTAGGTCAAATTGCTTACAAATTGTTTTCCTTGTCTTCCATTTACTCTCCTCTATGGGTTTTCTCAGAGCTGGCTTAATATGCCAAAGCCTTTGGGGGTGGGGTCATTAATGTGAGATTGTCATTTTGAGTTTTAAATGTCCTCTTTATTGTCTTGTTCTTATAATAGATTTATATGACAAGATGGTTCCTAAAGACCTTATATTCCTGTAATCTGTAAGTGATTAATACAGGTTTCCCAACTCCTCTGGTAAGTGCCTTTGATCATATTCTAATTTGTTTGAAAATTGAAATGAGAAGGCCAGAGAGCAAGTGTTCCATGGAGCTCATCCATTTTAGGTTTCCTTTTGAACTATCACTTCTTAAATACCAGGACAAAAGAATAAGTGATACATATATATGTAACTTGACCAGTCTATGCTATTTAGTGAAATTTAAGTGAAGCTTAAGATATACAAAAAAAAAAAATGTGGCCTGACACTTCAGAAGACAGTCTTACTTAATATATAGGTTCTAAATACTGTAAAAATATTCTTATTTTACAGAAATATAGCAACCACATCAATATATTTGATTCTTAGCAAAGAAGACTGTGTGAGTTTCCAAACATAACATTAGGAAATCTTGATTAACAGAAAAAGTTTGGGTAGGTCTCCTTCTGAATTGCTTCAGTGATTTAATTTCCTGTTGTTTAATTATTGGAAATATATGTGAGATATTTTTCCATTGTGCCATAGTAAGTATTTTATAAAAACCCTCATGAGCAATGATAATCTATGGGAAAATAAAAAAAAAATTAAAGGTGCTGGACCCCCTATTGTGAAACTGTATAAATACTTACCTCTGAAGAATAAAAATGTAGAGGTATGTGTTTCCCAAAACTAGGACTCAAAACCGACAGATTTCTTTTAAAATAAATGGATACCTTTTCTATAATGTTGCCATTGTGAGACAGTCCAGTACTATATTTCCATACCTGTTTCATGAGATCATGGAGCATGACTCCTCTCCTCTCACAGGCATCAAGAGTAAGCTCAGCTCATTCTGGAGTAAGAATACTCATCTACGGAACCTTCATACTTCTTTTGGTTCCCACACTCACCCCCAAACACAGCCTCACCACCATTAGATGCCTTGAGACTACCAGAACTAAACTCATATTTTTATCTCTACTTGTCAATAAAGACAAAAAGCCTCAGATTTCCAAGTCCTTCCTTATCACCTAATAATTGCCATTTGGTCTTCGTATCTCCTATTTTGTTTCCATTTCCTGGCCCTTACCAAACCTCATGAAACCCTTCCATTAGGTCCTCTGGGACACGTTGTACAACATCCTTTATCTCATAAGCCTCTGTGAATAGTCTCTGCAACTTCTTGGTGTAACTGCAATCTGGATCTCCCTTGATGACACTGATTCCCCTATAGTCTTCTAAATTTATGCCTGTTTTTTTTTCTCCCAATCCCCTTGTACCACTGGGCTTGCCCTTTTCCTTCCAGCTTTTAAAAATAAATCTCATGAATTCACACTATACCAGCAATTACCCTCCTCGTTGCAACCAACTACCAATTTCCTGGATCAGGACCTCCCATCCCAATTTCTCTAAGAATAGTTCTTTGTGCTCTACTGATAATTTCAAACATTAACTGCTGTCTTAAATATTGGTGATCTAAATATCCACTTAAATAATTGGTGATTTAAACATCCACTTAAATAACCTTTCCAACATCCCAGCCTCACTGCCTCATCTCTTTCAAGCTTTTGCACAAATATTTCCTTCTCAGTGAGGTCTTCCCTGATCACACTATTTAAAATTGTAGGCACTAACTACCCAAGGGATCCATATCACTTCTTCTTGCTCTTTTCCTCTTCATGGCATTAATCACCTCCCAATCTACAATAAAATTTATGCGTGTATTTTTCATTTATCTCTTCCACTAAAAGTATGCTCTGCAATTGAGTGACTATTGTTGCCATCTCCTAAGATGAGGAAGATCAATAAGAAAGAGCTTGGGGGGAGTTCCCTTTGTGGCTCAGTGGTAATGAACCCCCCTAGTAGCCATGAGGATGTGAGTTTGAGCCCTGGCCTCACTCAGTGGGTTAAGATCTGGCATTGCCGTGAGCTGTGGTATAGGTCACAGACATGGCTTGGATCCTGTGTTGCTGGGGCTGTGACATAGGCTGGCAGCAATAGCTCTGATTTGACCCCTAGCCTGGGAACTTTAATATGCTGTGAATGGGGCCCTAAAAAGACCAAAAAAAAAAAAAGGAAAGAGGTTTGGGGACTACAAGAATTCTGTTTTGGACATTGTGTAGGTTTGAGTTGTATATTAAACAAGTGGGAGATGTTAAGTAAGTGGTTGGTTATATGAATCCAAAGATCATGTAAGAAGTCAAGATTAGAGAGATAAATAGTATTTATCTCAAGACAGATGGAAAGAGAATAGAGAAAAAACACATAGTTTTTTTAAAGAGTCCTAGAGAACTTTAGGCAGGAAGAAAAGAGCCAGTGATCTAGGACCAAAGGAGATGAGGAATGCCCAGTGATTTTGGAGGAAAATCAGGAGAGAGTGAGGTCATTAAAGTAAAGAGAAAAAAATGTTTCAAGAAGGAAGGAGTTAATTAACAGGGTGGAATATTGCTGGGTGGCTATATTATGTCTTCAGTCTCCCTTTTTCTAATTTTATCCAGGACAACTCTTCATTTCAGGATTGTCTCTCTTATTACAGGTTTTAGAGCATCTGTGGCCCCTGAGTACTAAATGTCAATAACATCCTGTAACTAAAAATGTCTCCATCCATTTCTAGAAGTCCCCTAAGGGCCCATACCATGACTATTTCTTTTTTTTCTTTTCTTTTCTTTTTTTTTTTAGGGCCACACCTGTGGCATATGGAGGTTCCCAGGCTAGGTATTGAATTGGAGCTGTATCTGCTGGCCTATATCACAGCCACAGCAAGGCCAGATCCGAGCCACGTCTGCAACCTACACCACAGCTCATGGCAACGCTGGATACTTAACCCACCGAGCAGGGCCGGGGATTGAACCTGTGTCCTCATGGACACTAGCCAGATTTGAGTCCCCTGAGCCACAATGGGAACTCCTATGACTACTTCTTTATGGTCTATTCATTAAGCCTAGTAACACACAGTAGGCACTCCATAAATATTACATGAGTAAATGAATGGACCTTTGACATCAACTGAAAAGCATTCTTAAGTATTTCCTATTCTGGAGTTCCCACTGTGGCTCAATGGGTTAAGAACCCAAGATAGTCTCTGTGAAGATGCAGGTTCCATCTCTGGCCTCATTCAGTGGGTTGAGGATCCAGCGTTGCCATAAGCTCTGGTGTTGGTCACAGACGTGGCTTGGATCTGGCATTGCTGTGGCTGTGGCGTAGGCTGGCAGCTGTAGCTCCTATTCGACCCCTAACCTGGAAACTTCCATATGCCACAGGTGCAGCTGTAAAAAGAAGGAAAGATAAAAGTCTTTCCTATCCTAAAAAAAAAAAAAAATCCAGCATCGTCCTCAACAACTGTCTCCTCTCTCTCCTCCCTTTCACTGCCAAACTTCCTCAACGAACAATCTATATTGTCTGCCCTCTCTTCCTCACTTCCTATCCACGTCTCAACTTTCTTCAATCCAGTGTTGGCCCCTACCATGCCTGGGAAGCGCTGTCTTTCAAAAGTCACCAAAGACTTCTTAATTGATGAATCTAAAAGTTCCTTCTGCATCCCAGTCATGCTTTACTTCTCTATGATAGTAGAGATTGTTATGGTTTTCCCTATCTCTGAATATCCTTCTTAGTTCCTCTTCCTTTACCCATCCCTCAAATATTTGTATTTTCTATGGTTAATCTGTGAATCTGCTTGCATGGATTCAGAAGTTTCTGCCAGTTCTGGTTCAAGGATTCTGGACCATGTAATTAAAATATTTGAGAAAACCGCCTCATAACAACATCATCAAAATGTGAAATTACTGATTTTATTACCAAGTAATATGTATAAGACATCTTTCACCCTCATTTGATCCTCGACCTTAAACCCATCTCAAACTCCCTCTCTCCCTCTCCTGTGTCTCTCTTTCTCGATCTCTATCTATCTATGTATTTCTCTCTCTCTCATTATGGGGGACTTCTATTTTCAACTCTACTAATTTTGGCATTATTTAAAATTTTAAATATATATATAACTTCCATCATCAGAAATATATTAAGTCTGTACAATTAGATTAGCTTTTAAGGGAGTATTCATTCCCCTACCATCATTATGGAAAAATATTATGATATTAACTATAAATGTACGTATATTACTGAGGGAACTATTAGAAATTTAATTGAAGGTTTACTGTGCTGCCTGGAGCTGATAATAAGGAATTGTATTATAGCTCAAATATCTTTCTTCCTGCCACACAGTATGATATATAACCAATCAAGTAAGGTTAGCATAATCAGAAAGCCTACCAAAAAAAAAAAAAAAAAAGGTGTCCATCCTCCAGAATTTTAAATGGAAAAGAGAACCCATTCCATTATCGAGCAGCCCAATCTATTTATTCATAAGAGGTAAATGAATATGACTGTGTTAACCTTAAGGGAGAAATCAGGATTTGAGAAGCACACCATTCAAGAAGCAAGCGAATTCTCAGAGGATGTGCAGACACTTTGCTCAGAATGATTGATAACCCTTTCTGAGATGAATACGTGTGATAAACATGTGACTCCTGGTTGTGTCTGCCAGATGGTGACTGACTCCTATCCTATCCCCGACTCTCACCTCATTCTCAGTGAGATCCAGAGATGGAATAAGGCTCATATCCCAGTGAGGAGGTGACAGTGAAAAATAAAAATCAGCTTAATGGCTTGTTTTTAAAGTCACATCAGAATTCCCCTTATCAATATAGATCCCTTAGAGTAGGAGCACCAAAATAGTATGTATCCATTGCAGCTCAAAACGAGTATCAAGCTATCTGCAGGCTTGTCCCTGCTCCGAGAACAAATGATGGGTCATTTGGCAGAATATCAATAAACCTAAATCCCATTCATTTTGGGATTTTTAGAGATAGTGCTGTTAAGCACCCATGGATGAAAATGGAAATCCACTGACCTACTTCCCTATTGCACCTATTGTCGTTCCTGCCACAAATAGTCCAATGGGAAAGCCAGGGTATATCCTTATGTATCTTTGATACCTAAAACTCCTTTTTCTACACCCTCTAACTGGCACCCAAGAGGTCAGATACTCAGTCATCCCTGTTTCTCAGGGGTAGGCCAGTTCCCATCTTCCCACCTTGTTTCTGTGACAGATTTTTGGCTTTCTCATCATTGTTGTTTGTAGCCTGAAAGCCATGCCACAATTCCAACCTCATTTCATTGACCCGATTTCTCATGGTTTTCAGTACCTAGCCTGGAACTGGAGTGAGAATTTACTCTTCTCTAATTGTTGAGCCCATCCCAAAGGCCACTTATTCTGTTCCCAGTTAGTCCCATTTCCGCACGTTTCCTAGTATCCCCCTCAACACCTCCCCCTCTCCAAACATACACATACTACCTAAAAACAGTTCTACTTAATTCCAAGCCTGGTGTAAAGCCAGCACTCTGTGGTAGTATACTCTAACCTCTGCAGAGAGCAAATACCAACTGTGAAAGTCAACATCTCCAGTCTCTGTCTTTGAATTCCATTGAGATTTGTATTTCTAATAGCCTTCTCTACACATCCAACAAGATTTTCCACAGGCATTTGAAACTCAGTATCACCCAAAATATTTTTCTCATAGAATTTTGTCTTCCTTCTTTTGCATTCCATACCTGATCCCCACAGCACAAACAAAACCACCCTTTGTTTACTCTCATTTCAAAAGTAATAGATAGTAATTGTAAAAAATATAGAAAATTCAGATGAGCAAAAATAAATAAAAACCATCTCTAAGATTACCATCAGATATAAGTTACCGTACCTTCCCATATCTCGACTAATGCCACCACCACTCATCTAGTCACCCAAGCTTGAAGTCTGACTCTTGTTTCTCCTTCATATCGCATTTGACTACTTTCTAAATCCTATCAACACTACAGTTGATCCCTGAACAACACTGTGTTTGAACTGTGTGGTTCCACGATGTGTATCCTTTTCAATAAATACATACTACAGTACTCTACATCCACAGTTGGTTGAATACATGGATGTGGAACCACAAATGTGGAGGGCCAACTGTAAGGTTAGAAGCAGATTTTTTGACTGTGTGGGGGATGGGTGCCCCAACCCTAGGATTGTTCAAGGGTCAACTGTACCTCCAAAACATTCACTGAAGTCATTCTTTCCTCTCTATCCCCACTTCCATAGGCCAGGCTCTCACTTCTCTCAGCTGAACTACAATTGTCTATTGACTGGTTTTCCATTACTAGTCTCCCAAACTCACACTCATCTCTAACCATAATCTCCACCAACTTCTCCACCACTAGAGTTGTGAAATACACAACTACTCATTTAATTCACCTGCTTTATAATGTTTAGGAACTCTAATGCTGACAAACTAAAGTCCAAATTTCATGTTGTTTTAGTTTGCTTGGGCTACCATAACAAAATACTATAGACATGCCAGTATGATTAGCTTTTGGTGAGGGCTCTCTTTTTGACTTGTAGATGGTTGCCTTTTTCACTGTGCTCACATAACAGGGAGAGAAAGCAAAAAGAGCAAGCTCTCTGGTGTCTCTTTGTATAAGGGCACTAATATTATCATGAGGGCCCCACCTATGTGACCTCATCTAAACCTGCCTGGCATATAGTAAACACTATGTAAATTGTTTGCTGTCATTATATCATGTTAAGTAAAAACAATCAAGATAAAAACTTTTATTTATGGACTGTAAATGCAGGGAAATGGCTCCACTATGGCACTCTGGCAACTTTGCACTAGTCACATAGGTCACGTAGGCAATGCTCAACTGCAGTCTGCCCCCAGTCTTGGCAGAACATCCTGAGATCCTCCTAGAACACAGGAAGATAGGTATTCTTGTGAGGAGCTGCCTCAAGGCTGTTTCTTATCTGTCTTTCTACCTTGTGGGAGGCTCTCTATCTTGCAGGATGCTGCCATGAGGTTCCAGTAAGGCATAGGGCTGTCCAGCTCCCTTCCCCTGGATATATATGCAGGCTATAAAACAGCTTAGCTGCAGTCTAGAGCTGGCTCTTCAGCAAGAGTGTCCCATTACTCATGTCACCTGTCATCTGGCCCCTTTAGTTCAATGTTGTCCTGTGGGGCAAAGGGGCATGAGGAGCTGACACTGTGCTGATCTTGCTTATGCTATCTATGTAAGTAATAAACTACATCCTTTTGGGCTCATTGTGTCCTAGTTGGATGGATCTATGAAAGTCTGTGCTGCTGCTTATGGACTGCTTGATCTCTTAACAAGAAGCATCTGGAGAGAAGGAGAACTTTATATCTATTTTGTTGAACACTGTATATCAAGTATCTGGCCTCTAGTAAAAATGCTCAATAAGTATGTGTTGAATTTTAAAATTATGGGAAACAATGATAAGTGTATATTCAAGGATATGTATCAAATCTATTATAGCAGAAGTCTTGTGGGGGTTAGAGAGTATAGAAGATAAAATATAAAATAAAATATAAAATTAAGACAGAGGCATTCACTCATGGGCTTTAAAGAAAAACATATGCATGTCACCTAGGAGGAAAAAGCCCTCTAGATTCTCTTGTATTCACATAAGAGACTTTGCAAGTTTGACCTTGTTTGCTCAACCTTATATTTGGCCTTTGTAAGCTTGACCTTATATTTGTAATATAAGGAGGAAAGTCTAAATCAACATCTTTCAAACTATGTCCCGAAGAGCACCAGTTTTTCTCCTAGGAGCTGTTTCATGGCTGATAGCACCCTTTTAACCAAGGCAGTAGTATTTTATGCATTTTAAATGTTGGGCTTTCTCCTAGAATTTTGTCTGAAGAAAGGGGTTAGCAGCTAAAAACAAAACAAGCCTACAAGCCACTGGCCTAGTTCTAGCTCTAAAATTAAGGTACAGCATGATGACAATAGTTAATAATATTGCATTGAATACTGAGAAATTCCTAAGAGACTAGATTTCAGATGCTATCACCACACACACACACACACACACACACACACACACACACACACACACACACAAATGGTATGTGAGATGATACGTTAGTTTGAATGTATTAGTCAGATCGTGTAATGTGTATCAAATCAACATATTGTACACTTTAAATATATAGAATTTTTATTTAAAGAATAAAATGTGAAAATATAGATTGAAGCAAAGGAAGTTTGATAGCTATGAGCCCAGCAGGCGTAATTTGGATGATGGAGCTCTTCGGGTTGGAGTTAGAAGGAAAGAAGGGCAGGTTTGCTGAAGACATACATATTCCTAACTCAGAGTTTTATTTTGGACAAACACTTTGATTTAAGACTCATAAATCTTGCTCTCTTATTTGGAGTCTGGGGAGGGTGAAGGAAAGGGTGGCCCTTATAAATTTTTAACCCCCAAATCAATCCTTGTATTTAGACAGATTGTTTGTGTTCCTATTACCTTCCTCAGCTTAACCAGAGGGCTTCTTCTTAAAGTCTCTGGGTCGGACTGTTATATAGAGACCAAGTCCAGCCCCCAAATAACATATTTAACCAATTCTAAGGTGCAATCTTCCTCGCATTTTAATGTTTCCAATACTGGGATGAATCACACAATCGGTGTGTTTTTTTAATGGGGTCGTATTCCTAATTTTCCTTTGTTACTAAATAAATGGCACATCTACAATTTGGTGATGTCTTAGAGTTGAGAAAATGCCATATTATTAACAGGAATAATAAGCTTATAAATTTGTGCAAGAAATATTCAAGATGAGGTCAATAACCTCTTTAGTTGGAGTCTTCCCAGCGGGGTTAAGCAATGACAGTGGATGTCATCATTAATATGCCTACAGGATAACATTCCAGCTACACATCTATTTTTTTTTCCTTTTTTGAGAGACAGCTTACCAGTACACCACTGTCTGCAATTACTCTTTATTCTTGTTACACTCAATACTTACTCAAATAGACCATACTATTTCATGCCTGAATACCTTTCCATGTGCTCCTAACTGTGCTTGGAGTGCCTTTCTCAGAATGTTGTCCACTGGAGAAATCCTATCCACCCAGTGTTGATCCCTTTCTGCTTTATGTCACCACCCACCTGGTTTATGCCTCTAAACACATACCTGCTGTACTGAACCACAATGATTTGTTAGGTGTCCATCTCTTAACTATAAATTCCTTGAGGGTAATTGACTGTTTCTTATTTGTCTCTATATTCCTAGTGCTTAGGGCAGTGCCTGGTATGTAAAGGTGTGCACTGAATATTTAAAGATTGAATGTATGAAGAAAAAGAAAAAACATAACGCTATGCATATAAAGTGCCACAGCACCAACAAATATTTCATTCGTTGCTAGCATTCAAAGGTGTCCATGTCTTACCCAAACCTTCTGAACTCCTGATACACTTAAAAATTGTCAACACTGAGTTTAATTGTTAATAATAAAATGAGTTCGTTCATGTTAGTTTGGTCTTTCCAATCAACTCTAAGTTCATTAGAGGGAGGGATCAAGTCTTTTTCTGCACATACCTGTTGAGTTTTAGATAAATTGTATCCTCCTACTCTGAGGTGTGATTTAGTTTCCAAGATTCTTCATCCAGCATGCCTTAATATTAATATGCTAGTAGCAAGTTGCATGAGAAAAATGGAAAGGCTTGTAACAGTTTTATTTATTTAGGGCCTAGAATTTCTTTAGAGTAATCCGCAATACCAACATCAAAACCATAATTTTACAGTCATTTAAAATTTGAATATTACTGGTAAAACCCTGGGAGCTAATTACTTCGAGATCACTTGAAACCTTAACTCGTTAAGAGTTTGAAAAATCTCCTGAGGTCCTTAAAGACACTATTCCCATTATGTTACTTGATCTGATTGGCTGTCTTAAATTTTTCTAATAAGAGAAAACCTGAAGCTTATGCAAAAGAGAAACCCATTTATCATTTGCTTAAGGAAAAATATTAAGCATCTCCTATGGGCACCTCAGTACTCTATATTATAAAGTATTATAAGAAAGGGAGGGGAAAATACAGATGCATAGCCCCTGATCTCAAAAAATGAATTCCTAGTGCTGAACGCCAGAATTACTAGTGTACATTGCCAAAATGAGTTGCATTTCACACACTTGGTCAGGCCCAGACTTTTCAATAAGATCCTTATGAAACTCACACAAGCAAAAGTGAAGTAGTCTCATAGTGTTGGCGTCACTATTGCTGTTATACAGAAACAGTGGCTTGGCAAAGGATGCTCTCCAGCATACTGTAGTGTCATTCAGATAAGGGAGCCAAGTAACATTTTAGATGTCTTTTTAGACTATTGAGCCAGTGGTTTAGATCCAAAAAAAAAAAAAAAAAAAACTTTGGGGGGGGGGTCTTTCTAGGACCACACCCGCAGCATTTGGAGCTTCCCAGGCTATGGGTCCAATTGGAGCCGTAGCCACCAGCCTACACCACAGCTCATGGCAATACCGGATCCTTAACCCACTGAGAGAGGCCAGGGATCGAACCCGTGTCCTCATGGATGCTAGTTGGATTCGTTAACCACTGAGCCACGACGGGAACTCCTAGATCCAAAATTTAAGGGGGAAAATATCCCCTTTTAAGTCCCCGAATGTGAGCTGAGTCATTAAAAGAAATACAGATATAAGAGATAAGACAGATTCAGGGAAGCAAATATTTCATTTTGATTGACTGTCAACTCATCAGAAATTAATAACCAGTCAGATGGCATGTATGGGACAGAACTGAGATGAAAGAAAATGCAGTCCAAACAGATTGGGCTGGCTTTTTTTCTCTTTTTTCTTTTTCTGGCCAGGGATCGAACCTGAGCCACAGCAGTGACAACATCGAATCCTTAACTGCTAGGCCACCACAGAACTCCCCCGATTGGACAGTTTTATTAGGATTAGAAGTAGTGTGTTATGTAATATGATTCTAGTATGTTTATTTGTACATCTTATCCATATGTGTATATTTAGTTTATTTTGTACATTTACCATTTTTTAAAATTTTCCCAATTCATTATTTTTTTTCCTACTGTACAGCATGGTGACCCAGTTACACATACATGTATACATTCTTTTTTCTCACATTATCTTGCTCCATCATAAGTGACTAGACATAGTTCCCAGTGCTACACAGCAGGATCTCATTGCTAATCCATTCCAAAGGCAATAGTCTGCATCTATTAACCCCATCTCCCAATCCATCCCACTCCCTCCCCCTCCCCCTTGGCAACCACAAGTCTATTCTCCAAGTCCGTGCATTTACCAATTTTAAACTCTCTATTCTATTATCCCTTTAGTACCTCAAACATAGCAACCATTATTTTTTAAAGAGTTTACAGCCTTGTCTATGGTATTATGTATATAACAGTCAATTTAACTCTAATGGTCATGTGGAAAATGGGGAGGGGGGAGAGGCTTACCACTAGATCCTTACAACATGCTGTTGAAGGATCCTTTCTGGTCAATCCCAGGAACATATCTTCTGTTCCCACATGCTGTTTGAATACAATTTCGTATCTGGAAAAAAAAAAAAAAGTCAGCGATATAGAGACTCAAATGAAAGAGCAATTTTCTGTCACAGAGCAGAAAACCAGAAACTTGTGAGGACATGCTATTACAAAAAAAGGACCAAATAAAGTGCTTGCAGTTTTTTCAGGCATGGAGCAGAACCTAAAGGAATTGAAGTCTAGAAATTCCGTCAAAAATACCTAAGACTGTAAAGCAGGATTTATGTTGTATATACTTTTTTTTCCCCTGAAAATAAAGCTTAACTGTTTTGGAGCTATACAAACAAAACAGAGTGAGGAAACTTCTAATAAGTTTCTAATAAAAGTAGACGAAAAAAGGAAAGTCCTTTCCTGAGAAACACTGGCTCAGAAGAATAGTGGGGCCATAGCCCAGGGATAGAATGGTTTATAGGAAACCCTAGTCATAATGAACCCTATCTTTTTAGATGGAATGAAGTAGGCAAACATTTATAAATGATCTTTTCTATTTAATTCTATTCTAATGAAGAAGCAGTAACTCTCTAGATAGGAAGACTAAAGGACTTGCATTGAACTTCTGACCACTTGTAAATAGGAATGCCCAAGGAAGAAAAAGGTATTTCTCAGAGTTGGAACAAGACTAGCTGTGAGTAGCTATTTGAGATGGGACACTTTTTCCTTAATAGACTATAACAGTTACCAGGTATTGACAAAGGTGAAGCCAGGTTAAAACAAAACAAAGATATCGATCTATATGCCCATGACTCCCACGTGGATTTGCTCTAGCTGCTGCCCTTCTCATCTCCAGATGCAATTTTCCAACTGCCTACTATATATATTTGCCTGGATGTCCCAAGGCACCTCATTGTCCTCATGCCTAAAACTGGACTCACTGCTTCTCCAACACATTCCAAATTACAGTTAATGGCTTTACTCTTCACCCAGTCACCCAAGCTATCATCTTTTTTAAAAAAATCTTTTATTTTTTCCCATGGCCTGTAGAAGTTCCCGGGCCAGGGATTGAGCCCTGGCCACAGCACTGACAGCACCAGATCCTTAACCCACTGAGCCACCAGGGAACTCCCCTCAGCAACATCTTTGACTCTTTTCTCTCATTCATTATATCTAATCAAATATCAAATCTTCCTTCAAATATCTTTCGAATAAAGACCTCAGATTTCTCTCCCAGGCCAGTGACTTAGCTCGGGCCCTTATTATTTTTTATTTGGTCACCTGTGAGTCTTCTTTTGTGATCTGTCTACTCACATTTTCTTCTTTACCAATTGGGATATTTTGAAATGTATTTGCATAAGATAGAAAATAAAGATGAAAAAAATCTTATAAAGCAATTTTCTTCATATCCTGACTGGAGTTCTTGCTCATCTAAAGCTTTCGAGGATATTCTTTATACAGAACATCGAACATCAGGATGAAAAGTAAAAATTTACTCAAATTTGGAACGAGCCGCATATGGATTTTGATGTTCATTAAACTATATGTCAAATGAATGACTTAATTCTTATCTTTTATAGGGATGTGTGGGCAGTATACAAACATACTCTGAGATTTACTTTCTTTATCCTTAATATGTAGACAGAAATGTTTTAAAATCCCCTTTGATTTCTTTTTTAATGAAGTTTATGGGTTTTTTTCTTTACATTGCTTATTTGATAGCTGGATGCTTTTTTCCAGTTAATTGTCTGCAGTCTTCTACTGCTTCTGTTTTCAGAACTGATGTAGAAGATAGGAGCATCGAATTTTTTTTAAAAAACATTGGACACAGTTTTATAGTCAGAATTAGAAAAATTCTCAGATCCCTTGCCTTAAAAGTATTCAAGAAATTATAAAGTAATTACAATTTAATAAATATTGCCTTTGTATTTCAAGCTATTCTAAATATTCGATCAAGATTTTATTTTAAAGTACTTATATTTAAAGCTTATTGTATTTAATCATTAATTTCAATTATGTATGTAAACATACTTTAATCCTTAAAAGTATGAGTGGTTTCACTTATTAGTGTGAAAGGCTTTTTATGATAATTCTAAATGTCATATTTATAATTCCTATTGAAAAGGCTACAATGCAAGCCTTTAATCCTGCTTAAAAAATATACTAAACATAATCCTAAAATAACTAGAAAATAAGTCCAGGTAACAATCGATAATTGGAGGGAGAACATAGCCTTTTACCAAAATTGTGGAACACCGAGTAATTAAAAGCAGGTCTTTGACACATAAACACGGCATGATAATTTAGTTCGTATGAATGCTTGTAATTTAATGGGCTGGTATTACCCACTGTTACTTCCACATTATACAACTAAATGACATTAAATACAAATTTATAATGGAAAGGACTGTATTTTTCATTTTTTGTTAGATAATAAGATGTTACAGAAAGGAAAGTGTTATGTTTCATTATTTGTTTCTGCTCTAGGAGGAAAAAAACACATCAATTACACATGCCTTCTCTGTGTCACCGTAGTTTTATCTTTTATGTGGTAGAAGTACTTTATGCATCTTGTCAAAAATAGAATGGTATCAGATGACACATCTAACTTACACCCCTAAACACGTCCTGGCTTCACTTGACTTACTCTGGTGTTTCTCTATCATCCCACGTATCATGGTGCTCTGCTCCCTCTGGAACCTCCTCTGGATTCCAGATGTCCTTGGTATTTTCATCACCTGTTTGAGGGATGACTGTGAAGAAAGGGAAGATAAAGCTGAAGCTCTTGCCCTTAAAATTGCTCCTGTTCTTCTCACTCAGTTTGGGATCACTGAAGTGAAACATTTTCTTTTTTCTTAAATTTATTGAAATACAGTTGCTTTACAATGTTGTACTAATTTCTGATACGTAGCAACGTGACTCAGTTATACATACATATATATTCTTTTTTAAATATTCTTTTCCATTACGGTTTATCACAAAATATTGAATATAGTTCCCTGTGCTATATTGTAGGACCTTGTTGTTTATCCGTTCTATATATAATAGTTTGCATCTACTACCACCAAACTACCAATCCATCCCTCTTCCACCCCGCCCCATTGGCAACCACAAGTTGATTCTCTGTGTCTGTGAGTCTGTTTCTGAAACATTTTCTATTTGTAATCACTAGCTTGTTTTTTGGTCAAAGGAAGCTAAATTAGTAACAACTGACTTAATTGTTTTAATCAACACACAGCCAATACATTTAAGAATTATAACAATAATTGTAGAAAATTTGGAAAAGACATATCAGCAAAAAGAAGAAAATAAAATAATCTACAATCCAACCACCCAAAAATAATCAATGATAGCATTCTGGTGTATATCTTTCCAGTCTCTCTCTGTGTATGTATATGTATATATATATATATATATATATATGTGTGTGTGTGTGTGTGTGTGTGTGTGTCTCATATGTGTATATACACATGTAAAACATATATAATTTAGTACATAAAATAACATATTGTATATAAAATACATATTGTATATAACATATGCAAAGACATACATTTTTTCAGACACAAATAGGCTCATGTGTAAAATATTTTTATATAAAAGAAGAAATCGAATATGCAATTAATATGATTTGGGTAGAAATGTCTTATCTCACATTGTGTTTTACAATATAAAAGCCCTTCAATAACTTTTCCACCCAAGCCTGACATAATTCTTAATAAATATTATCAGTTAAAGAAACAGAAAACAGTAGAGACAACGATCATTTTTAATCCAGTATTTTCTTCATGTAGACACAAGCTGTAAAGAAAATCTCACTTGTCCTTCATGTCAAACGGAGCATGTGCCTGGGTTTCTACATGTCATTTTTAAATGTTTAAAAGTAAATAGGCATGCAAAATCCCAGCTTGCATTTGTTCCAACTACTGGGGCAGCAAATGGAGACCCACATTAGGTGCAGAGCATTATTTTGAGTCCTTTCAAGCATTCCCAGAAATGCACCTGATTGTCAGGTTTTCAATTCTGCCAGTTCTTTTGAAATGATCTGCTTCTATCTAGCATGGGCTTTGTAAAGCCTAATTACAGATTTATATGTAACGTTTTACATATGACTCATTGTTCGCAGAATTTAGAGATTATTAGACCTACATTATCAGAAATACGGGCAGCACAGAAATACATCCAAATTTGAGCTAGTCTTCCATGGAGTGAATATCTCTTGATAAGGCAAATAGACTCTTGAGTATGTAGAATAATAATAACTGAAATTTTAAAATCGTCCACTTAGACCTCATTTTAGCCATTATTCTAAACATTTTTTCCAGATAAAATCTTTTACAATTACCTAAATTGATGAAGGTACTTCACTTTCTTTCCCTGTCCGCCCTCTGGTAACTGTGATCATGACCGACAGAATTAGAACTTTCTGTATTTTAAAGATGTACAAAAAAAAAAAAAAAAGATGTACAGAATGTTCAACTCTGTAGAAATGTATAGGCCAAAATGCTGGGAAAACATCCACAAATATTTATTCTAGTTTTTTTGGGCCCATGAATTTAAAAGTCACTCCATAGGCTTTAATTTATAAGCCTTTTAAGGTAAGAAAAAATCATGTAGTTATTTGTTTTATTGTGTTCTCCAAAAGACTATTAGCTCAATGGAGGTAGAGATCCGTGTTATTTTTATCTCTATTGTAGTCTCAAAGATGATCGTACTACCTGATACATAATAGGGTCTCAATAAATATTTATTGAATGAATTAACAAATGAATTTTATGAAATTGCCAGAATATAGCAGGGTAGCAGGTAAAGAAACGTCTCGGTAACTAGATCTTCAATAATAAAAAAGTTATCTAACCACGTGTGACTTTCTTGGTTTTCCATCTCAGGAAATATGCCCCAAAATGTGAAAAATTAAAGGCAAATTAATTTCTCTTACTAAAAAAATGGCTTACCTGCAACACTAGCATAAAAACAGTATCCATATATGTATATAGCTGTTCGTTGTTCTCACAATTATTTGAGTTCACCTTTGATAAGTGCTAGTGTTAGTATTACTCTCCCTGTAATTTTGCTCCCAAAGAAAAGATTATTCTGATTCTATTGAGCTATATGCTTTATTAAATAACTTACATTTAAGCTCTTCTCTTTTTGGTGGTCCAATATTCCCAGGACCCATGGCTCCAATCGCGGATGAACTGTTTGACTGGAGGAGAAGGAAAAAAGTCCAACGTTCTGTAATTACTACTTGTATAACTTATATGACCAGTAATACTTTAAATTTGATAAGCTTCCCATCTACAATTTCATTGAGCCTCCCAGGCTAATTATCCATTGTTGTTATACGACCGAGAGACAGATGTCAAGTATTATTTTGAATGTGTTTTCCTCATCCTTTCAAAAAGTATTTCCTTTCATAGACCCTAAGGCAGAAGTGATATTTGATCAAACTAAATCTCCAGTTCCTGCCCAGCGAATCATGTATTTCTGGGGATAGGAGACTGAGCCATATTCATCTCTTTGAAAGTTAGAACCAAGCGTTAGTATAACAGCACCGACTCCTTTGGGTTTTGACAGTTGTCTGGTCATAGTTAGATGTGGGACAGAAGCAAGGAAAGTTTTATAGAGAGAAAAACAAACCACTAAATAGAATCTAGGTATTTAGACATTAAACAACTCATTCAAAAGTCTTGATAATAGCTTTTACTCTTTCTACTGTGGATATGAAACACTTCTTCATTCCCATCACCTCATGACACTGAACTAGTGAATTTAAACAGAAATCCCAATTTAATAGTGTCAAATACATGCTGAACCACTTCCATTTTCATGCAAGTTCAGGTTTATTTTGCCGTCTTCTGCACAAGTGTACACCATACCACAGCACTGCCCCTAGCTCAGCAGTAGAAGAACAGTGTTCTTATTTCAACTAAGTATAACACACAGTACACCATCAGTATAGCGGTAACAACCTCATTGGTCCCTGTCAGGTGTTCCAGGAGTTCTGTGACATTTCAAGAAAACCCCAGTGTTTTTACTAATTGTTCTTGCTGATGTCAGATTCTTCAACTCCAATTCACTTCATTGCTGGCAAAAATCAAAAATTCTTATCTCCTTGGGTTCTGGGAAACTAGCACCTCTAACTTTTCCTTTCCCAGGTCCCTGTCCTTATCTCCCAAGACTTCAGACAGGTGCAAAAGGTATAATATCCTGTTTGGGCAAGAGGAATAGTGTCTGTCCTTGAAAGCTGGTGGAAAAGCTCACCTATATCTTTATAATGCTGAATTATCCCAACAGCTATAAATTAGAAATTAATCGATAACATCTCAATGGTTTCTGAGATAGTAACCATTCCTTTCCAAAAGGTGCTTCAAAACTGCTATGTCTGCAGTTAACGTGTTAAAGGCATTTTTATGTGAAAATCCCAAGACAATATTCTGTACATTTTTTTCTTTTAAATCACTGAAGTCATATATACATATACATATATATGTATATATATGTGTGTGTGTGTATGTATATATATACACATACACACACACACACTTTTTTTTTTTTTTTTTTAGCCATGCACAGCATGCGGGAGTTCCCAGGCCAGGGATCGAACCCATGCCACAGCAGTGATAATGCCAAGTCCTTAACCACCAGGCCATCAGAGAACTCTACAGGGCTTCTACAGGGCTTTTCTTAAGTTATTAGTCACCAGATACTAATAATACTTATAGCCAATCAGGGTAAAGCATTTCTTGGAATACAAGGGCCTCTTGTTTTATTGAGTGCTTCCTTCCACAGCAAATCAAAATCTGTAGAAATAAAAACTTGAAAATTCCTGACAAAAATTGGTATACTCTCCATGGACAGTGATGATTAGAACAGAACAGAGAGGGAGTCTCAGTTTATTAATATAATGAAAATAAATGATTAAAAATAAAAATTTCAAGTGAAAAAATGGATCTGGATAATAAAAACATTAAAAACCATCTGGCCATTGTTTCTGTAAGAATATAATTTCAGCCTCTACCGTGAATCCACATTCAATTGTCCGAACAATTTGTCATTGCAATTCATGCCACTTTGCAATATGTAAGAGAGTTAGAATATTCTTTGTTGCATTGTCTGTGAAGGGTGATGAACCTTATTTCCCAAGGTCTTAAGATCCCCTTGTGAGTTTAAAAAACAATAGACATACTCTCTTCTCATACTGTAAATAAACCAATGTGTATGCAACAGTCCTAAATGCTGTTTTCAGTGAGAGTATTTTTAAAAACACATCACTCTTATAATTCTACCGTTCCCAAGATTACAACGTGTTAAAAAATGAAAAGCTGTTTCTCTCCTTGAAAATTTAATAGTTCATTAGAAACATTAATTATTCTCCCACTGTTCTGATACTTCAATTCTATATCCTCTAATGATATCTGTACTGCGGTGTCTGAATGACCAATTATCTCAAAATTGCTTATAACCCAGATATACAGAATCATACATTATTATAGTAATTTTCCTCTATAAATTGTACAATTTGGTAAAATTATTCTAGTCTCTCTATTCTCATAAGCACTCATCTTTCCCCTGGAAACACCTTTAGATGCAAATAAACATCTCCATACATAAATGCCAAAGAACCAGGCTTTGTAACCAGGGTAAATTCTTATCTCTGATGAATATGTTCCAGTTATAAGTTCCACTTCGCTTTATTCAACATCACCATTTCTCAAATACTTTATATATTTTGTCTATATGACATAACCTTACATTTCCCAGGATGTGTGGTTCTATTTCAGCTAGGGTAGCAAAAATGAGTTTGCCTTCTCCCCTTCATTGTTATACTGCTCTTCACTTTCTCTCTGGGTCCTATTTGTTGTATATATTCCATGCTATTACGAATGATCTGGTTTTTCTTTGTTTGGCCTCTACTTATAATTTTTCCCTGACTAGAACTTCGTGGGTCCTAATCCTGGCTCCAAGCCGACGCTGTCCCCCACCTCTACACATTTTATTTCCATTGCCTGACTTATTTGATTCTGCCTTGTTCCACCTAACTTCTTCCTAGAGGGTGGCAGCTCAATCCAATGTCAATCTGAACCACTGAATAAACTGCTTATTTAGATTATAATACTTGTTTTTCCACACTATGGCAAAAACAAATTTGAGGAGGAGAAAATTGATATGTATGTTCATGAGAGATGGTTGTTCACGGTAAACTGGTCATAATAACAAAGCACATTAAAATACAGCAAATTGCTATATTCTGCTAGAGTATGAGATTTCTGCCCCCAATTTTGTTTGCCTTCACATAGGCAGTCTGATAGCCAAGGTTTGCTAATATCTAAGGGGAAGGAGAATGGAGAGCAGGAGGTTACATGAAAGTATTTTGATTATTCTGGGAATACTGGCCGTGAACGTGAAATGGCCAAAGGTCAATTCACGGAACTCTTCTACCCAAAATGAAGCCCATCTTGCCGCTGCAAGCTTCCCTGAGGTTCCCTGTCCTGACCCCAAATGCTATTCAACTAATTAGATTCCGCAGCTCTATCTGAGCATGTAGCCGGAAGCCAATTTTAATAGGCTGAAGCTAGTTTATCCCATTATTTGGCTCAAAATATTTTCTGTTCTGCCTTCATGTGTAGACAAATAAAAAAAATATTAAGGGTTTGGGGGGCCTAATTAATACTAATTAAAATTATTTGTTTTATAAGAATATTGTCTAGGCTTAAAAATCCTAGCTACCACTCTTTGTAATGGTTGTCAAGCATTCTTTGGCCATAAATATAAATGACAAACATTTTGAAATGTGGCTATTGCTACCATAGTTACAGAACTATTTTCCTATTCAGTGTTCAGGTAGTTTAGAAAAAAATATAATTATGTTTGCTAGAAATGTACTAGAGGTTATACTCTCATGCATAATCAGCCCTGCAACCTCCTGTGAATGTATTAGATGACACAGCCCTGCTCCCACAGCAAGGTTGGAACAAGTTGTTCAGATACAGTTTCACGACTTAGCGTGATCAGAACTAATTCATCTATAAGTATAAGACCACCTGTCCGAACTCAAAGTCATCCTCCTCAGGATAAAGTAATTTAGAGAGAGCCTGCAGAGCCGAAACCGAAGAAATGGTCTCAATTTCCATATTTTCGGATTCCATATTTTCGGTTTCCATGTTTTCAGCTTCTGCATTTTCAGAGTCCATATTTTCAGATTCCATAGTCTGAAGAAGAAGATAATCAGAAAGAGGCATTTTAGTTTTCTATTTTATGTTATTTAAGACAAGATTTTTTTCTACCTTTTTTTTTTTTTTTTTTTGGCTGTGCCCACAGCATATAAAAGTTCTGGCGCCAGGGATCAAACCCATGCCACAAGCCACTGCTGTGACAATGCTGGATCCTTAAACTGCTGCACCACAGGGGAACTCCAAGATTTTTTTCTAAATTGCCATATCTCCCTTCTTTCCCTGGGTCACTCCATTATCTCTTATTCCTCCTTGAAAATCCTCCTATCCTTTAGATATAGGTATTTTGCCAACTCACAGACCTGGGGCAGCAAGTAAACACAAATACTCAGCTTGCTTTATTAAAGCTTCATGCTCAATCTAACAAGCATTCCTTGAGCACCTTAATAGTGGAGCTCAGGCTTTAGTGTGTTTAGGAATCACTTGGGGGGTTACTTAAAAATGCACATTCTTGGAGTTCCTGTCGTGGCTCAGCAGTTAATGAACCTGACTAGCATCCATGAGGACGCAGGTTTGATCCCTGGCCTCATTCAGTGGGTTAAGGATCTGGCGTTGCCGTGAGCTGTGGTGAAGGTGTGAAGGTCCCTCGTTGCCATGGCTCTGACATAGGCTGGCAGCTACAGCTCGGATTGGACCCCCAGCCTGGGAACCTCTATATGCTGCAGGTGCGGCCCTAAAAAGACAAAAAGACCAAAAAAAAAAAAAAATACACATTCTTAAACTCTCCCTCTAGAGAAGGGTATGTCAGTGTCATATAAAATGTGCATCGTTATTTGGAAACGTACTTTTGTTGACTACCTTTTTATCTGTCTCATATATGCAGTCTAGGCTGTATATTCCATTCAGTGAACTGAAAAGGAGGTTTGTTGCGAGGAGTATCTATCTCAAGGAACTTTACTCATTTCATACTTTGGCCTCAGGCAGCCCTGTACCTTCTGCTTTATTTAAAATTTTAATCAACCCTTGATGATACCTAGCGCTGTATTGCTATTTGAGACTCCTAATGGGTTGGTTCATTAGCGTCAATAAAAGTTCACACAAAATCAATTATTTGTTTTTTTTCTGGTTATAATAGTGGTACTATGTCTTTTGTGGAAATTTTAGGAAATATATAATTATTTACTAATTTTAGTAAATATACAATATACAATTTAAAAATAAGAAAATCACAACCACCTAATCCTACTAACCAGACATCAGTTTTTAAAATAATCTCCACCATTAAATTTGGAGTGGGAATTCAGGATTTTTAAAAATCTTGGCAGTATCAGACTTTGTCCTGAATAAAGACTGTAAAATCAGGCCTATTGTTAGTGATTTGGACATAAATATAATAAGAATCTTTTCTACACTTCTGCTGATATTTTTAAGCATTATTTTGTAAAGTTAATTCACAGGAAAAACATTTCTTTAGTATTTTTATTAAATGATCCACTAACATTTTTGCATTGTGCCTAGAACAGTAATACCAAGGGACTCTCAAAAGTGTGCGGTACATGGAGTTCCCATCGTGGCTCAGCGGAAATGAATCTGATTAGTATCCATGAGGATGCAGATTCGATCCCTGGCCTTGCTCACTGGGTTAAGGATCCAGAGTTGCCGTCAGCTGTGGTATAGGTCACATACGTGGCTCGGATCCCACATTGCTGTGGCTGTGGTGTAGGCCAGAGGATACAGCTCCAATTCGACTCCTAGCCTGGGAACCTCCGTATGCCATGGGTGCAGCCCTAAAAAGACCCAAAAAATTTAAAAAAGAGTGTGCTGTCCAATCACCTGTCAAAATCAATTTGCACATAGATGGTGTTTTACAGACCTTTTGTTTTACTATTATGTTTTACCATTATTTTGACTTTCTTTCTTAAAAGGAAAACTGATCTTAATGCTTATGGAGATGTCAAGGGCATGAAACAAGTGTTCAGTTGCCCCAAACATCTAGCATAGAGGCAGTACATTATAGTGGCTAAGAATAAGGGCTCTGGAGTTCAAGCTGTGTAGATTTGTATCTATCATTCATTTCTTCACCCTGTGACTTTGGGTATATCATTTAAACTCTCTATACCTCATTTTCCTTATCTATAAAATGGTGATAATGATAGTACTACTTCATAGGCTCGTTACAAGAATAAAGTAGCTTAATACACATCAAAGAGCTTGGAACAGTGCCTGGCACACAGCAAGTACTCAACATACGTTAGCTATTATTGGTTCTTTAGAAATTTAATTTTGCTGGGCATTAATATCACTCCTAATAATGATGTTGAATAACTTAATGATAACACTCATTACATTGAAAACTCATTAAATTGGAAAAGGTGAAATAAGAGGCGATAAAACCATCTTCTCTCACAGTATGGTCTGGTAGTCTGCTATGGAAATGAATAATTGACACATTAAATTAAACAAAGAGGCTCTTGTTTATATTTTTAAAGTCCTAGCTGATTATGCATTCATTAAATATTTACTTAACATTAAAAGCAAAAAGTTTATTGAAACATTTTTTTACCTTTGATAAGAAAGGGAGAAATGGATCCAGATATCAGATGCAATGATATAAATGGTATTTTGAGTTGAGATTGTACAATGAGACTTTTTAAAAATATATAGCAGAAATTGTTTTATTATTCCAGCATTACTTACCTTAAAATATTTTTGTGATGGTCATATTATGCAACATAGGTGAAAGAGTTTGCTAAAATATGAAAGCTTTATAAAAATATCATTATTATTGGCACATAGTGTCAGCACCTACAGGTACATGATGATGAGGCTTGTTAGAGCTCAATGGTGGGCTGGTGAAAGGGGAAGATACTGGAACCAGTAGAGCTAGCCCAGAAGAAGGGTATTTGGAATTCCCAAATATAGTGTCTGAGGTAGCAATCAGAACTGCTATTCATGCATGCTCATCGGCTTGGCAGTGACAAGGCAGGGAGAGTATCAGGATGAGAGCAGTGTTGCAGGGTAGAAAGGTTGAATGACCGTGGTTACAGGGAGGCCTATTTAGGGGAAGGAGGACCCTGGTCCACAGGTAGTGGTATAGCAGGCAGGGATCTGATTCTTAAGGATTGTGGGGGAGAGTTGGCATTTAGAGGAAGGTTCAGAATAGGGCAGGGCTCAACATCACAGCTAGAAAAGAGAACATGAACCAGGCCTGCCATCAGAGACTTTCTAATGCCATCAGAGACTTTCTACCATCAGGGTAGTCGCAGTGGAGGTTATGAAGGAAGGTCAGGTTCAGTAGGTACATTGGATACTGGATTTAAGAAAAGCAGATTAATTCTAAGTCTGCACCACTTGGGAAAGGGCTCTGGCCTGGTTCCCATTTGGTGAGAGGCAGGGCAGCGTGGGCAGCTGGAAGCTATACCTGGAAGCTGAGCATCTTCAGTAACCAGAGCTGGCATGTAGTCAGCAGTTGGTGAATACTGAATGAAGCATGATTAAATTCATATGAATGTTGATTTCAAAGTAGTCACCTTGGAAGGTTATATATTGATATAAATTATGCTATCAATGCTCAAAATATTTTGGAATTGCCTTCATATGTACCACCAAGAAAACAGGTATCATTATGGTATCACTCAGTTTGATTACACATCAGATTTGTCTCCAAGTGCTTTCTCTATCTATCTAAATATCACATCTACTTTCAAAATATGACGATTTCATACTTTGAAGGTATTCAAAGGAACGTGCTACCGGCCTCAAGGCGATTCTAAAAGTGTAGATTCAAAAGTAATTTGAGCAATAACAACAGCATTAGAATAAGTGGATAGCCTCCCGAAGTGACTGCTTTAAAGGTAATACCACTCCTTGAGATGTAAAATGATTTACAGTAGTTTATAGTAATGCTCTTTTTATCTGAAACGTATTAGGAATTAGACTTCTTAAATTCTAAATTATTCTGGTGCACAGTTGGCATAGGTTCATACTTAGCCAGATTGAAGCAGAAGTATCAAAATAAAATTGGCACTCCAGCAAAAATAATTATTACCATATCAACTATAATAATCATCTATAAACACAAAATAATAAATCATGACAAGTTTGATATTGTATTTTTGAGAAACAAGAGAATAAGTAATACTTTGTAAGTACCTAATCAAAGAGTTCAAAGTATCAAAAGAGAAAAACAATGATCTGAATTTTTAGAAAACTATACTCTAAATTCCATGGAAATGAAAATTCTAGGAGTTCTCTTCATGGATCAGCGGTTAATGAACCCGACTAGGATTTTCGAGGATGTGGGTTCTATCCCTGGCCTCGCTCGGTGGGTTAAGGATCCGCTGTTGCCGTGAGCTGTGGAGTGGGTTGCAGATGCGGCTCAGATCCCACATTGTTGTGACTGTGGCTGGCAGCTGCAGTTCCAATTGGATCCCTAGCCTGGGAACCTCCATATGCCATGGGTTTGGCCCTAAAATGCAAAAAAAAAAAAAACAAAAAACAAAACAAAACAAAAAAAACCCAAAAATTCTATTAGCTTTTCTAGAAGTCTAATAAATTAAGAATAATTTATTAAACTATTAAAAAACATATCAAACAGATCACATTGGAAAAACTAAAACAAGATTTCTTTTTATGAACTATGCAATGTTATTTATTTGTTGGACTATCTTTTATCTGTAAATTTAATATAAAGTTCATCTTGAGCCTGGCAATAAAGGCCCTTGAGGATATAATCCCAATTTTCTGCCCTTCTTTCCTATTATTCTCCTACATGTAAACAGCAGTCCGTTAAAAACTGAACTGCTAATTAAACAGACCCTATAATCTCCTGCCTTTTTACTTTGGAATATATTCTTCCTTTTGCTTAGACTATCCAGGTAACATAGCGTAGTGATTAAAAAAAAAAAAGATTCTAGGGAGTTCCCATTGCGGCTCAGCAGATTAAGAACCCGACTGGTATCCTTGAGGATGTTGGTTCCATCCCTGGCCTCACTCAGTGGGTTAAGGATCCAGCGTTGCTGCAAGCTGTAACAAGCTGCAGTGTAGGTCACAGATGTGGTTCTGATCTGTGTTGCTGTGGCTGTGACATAGGCCTGGAGCTGCAGCTCTTCTTCCACCCCTAGCCTAGGAACTTCTATATGTGGCAGGTGCAGCCCTAAAAAGAAAAAAAGAAAGAAAGAAAGATAAGATTCTGGAGCCACACTGCTGTTTTGCATCTGACATTGCAATTTAAATAGGGCAAGAATAAATTTAAAGCAAATTTAAGTGAGAATTTCATTAAAAAATATATTGCTAAATCTTTTATTTGGGATTTGGTTACTTAGAAAATAAGTTCTCTAGCACCTCCCTTTCTTTTTCTCTCACTCTCTTTTGCTAGGCCCATTCCAAAGGCAGCATTTTCTAGACAGTGCCTTTGATTTTCCCACACCGTCCTGAGCCCCTAGGGCCTTCATAGGTAGAGGTGTGATTGGGGGAATTTCTCTTGATACTAGCCACAATGCCCTAAAAAGGCAGCCGCTTCAGAACCAGTCCTTTGCCAAAACATTGGAGACTTTTAGGGACTAAACAAGCTCAACCAGGATGGCTCCAGACCCATGGCACTGAAGCAATAGTATCAATAAACTGAGATTAAGTCAGACTCTGGTTGAGAGGACAGGGGTCATGCTTTCTGTTTATTTTTGCCTCCATCCACAGTGTCAACAGAATGCTCTTAGACTTGAACTAATTGGAGAGAAGTCTAGCTTAAATGAGTGAAAACTCTGAATTATACACTATTCAAAAAGAAATGATATTTTATTTATTAATTTATTTATTTTGCAAGCAAGCGAAGTCTTTATTATAGGAAAGCAAGCAGCTCCCAGGACAGCTGGGAGGGGGAGAAGAGCCCCCCCCCATTGCCTTATAGGGTTTTTTTAATCCCTTAAAGATGGGGGGGTATAGATGATATTTTATTGATTCAAGTTTATATAGCAAATAAAATCAGGGTAGTAAAGAATCACCAAAGAGTTTCATTTGGGGAACTTGTTTAATAGGAAAACACATGTCCCTATGTAGACTACTGACTGTTTATAGCTGAATGATTTCAAAGTACCAAAAATCCATTTACTGTCCTAAATAAAATTGGCATTTCTTCTGCAATTTTATTTACATAATGTCTTATTTAACAATTCCTGTATTAAAATTCTTTTGGAAACACAAAAGTAAACATCATCTCTGCCTATTTCTGAGTTAAATGATAATATACTGGTTAATTGGGTTTTTTTTTTTTTTTTTACATTTTTGACAACTCTGCCCATCAATGATTCCCTGCCTATTAAACCTAATTCATTTTGACTTTGTTTTTACAAAACCCCAAATAATTCCTTTTTTAGGGTCTCTAAATTTCACTGCCAGCAAATCTACTAAGTCATAAATAACCATGGGGACTTAGAGTTTCTGTTACAAATTTAAAGTATATTTAATGGAAGATGATTTTTGAAAGTACCTGGAATATTTCATAAACCTAAAGGTCAAGAAATGAGCCTCTTTTGATTTAATATTTCCTCAATCCATTATTCTTTATTTTAGCCAAACTTCATACACTTGTAATTTTTGTTTGCTTGTTTGTCTCATTCCCATAATCCACCTCTATCTACAAAGGAATTGAAAAAGCACATTTTCTCCAGTGCTTTGAATTTTCCTCCCCAAGTCCATAGGCTTGTTTTTATTTCTTTACAAAATAGCCTCTGTTCTGAATCCTTTCCAGAAGCTCTTAGGGGAAAGGACCCTCACCTCAGTGCTCAAACTCTGTTCTCTCCCCTCACCCCGCCCCCCACTTTTTTTTTTGGTCACAGTTCCTTACCTTTTGACAGGTACAGTCCAACGGCATATAATACTTACTCTCCCAATCAGCTACTTGCTGAGTAGCGGGTTTGGTAGATACAAGTAGCCCTTGCACACCACGCTCCAGCCCACTAAGTGCAGCCTGACTTTTTCACTCCTCAACGGACCTGACCAACGTCCGTTGGAACTCTCAGGTCGCAACGTTCACGTTTCTCGAACACAAGACATTGTCCACGTACCACAAGCCAGTTTTTTTTCAGTCTGAACAGCGTTATACTCCCTAAAAATATGTATCCCAACCAAGGCATGCTGGTCGGTGTACATGTAAAACCAACTCGGAGCCCCCAGATACACTTACAAGGAAACAGTTTTCATTCTCAAATTAGCGTTACGAGCAGTGTCTGTGTCTAAAGAAGCCTTAGCATGTTCATTTTGGCCTTCTGACATTCCATCCGCATCCCTTCCTTGTCTGGTAAAACGGCCCCATCTTTCACTCATATCCTGAATAGCCTGAGTTTTATTAAAATTGAATCTTGCTTTTAGCGTCTAGGGCAGGGGGATTTAGGGAACGGCTCTGTTCTGTCTGAAACTTGCGGCTTTTTGTGGGTATTTCTCAGAGCCGTTAAGTATCTAGAGTTCTCCCTAGTTTCTCTAGTAGCCGCGGCATCTGAGGGGCCCTTCTTTTCACCCTCCTAAGATTCGGGTTTCCTCACCTGGGTCAGTTTTTGGGTCGCTGTGTAGGCTTGGAAAATAAACGGAGAGCTCTGCGTCCCCCTGTTGCCTGGGTAACAACTTTGTTTCTGAACTCCCCCACCCCCACCTCCGCGTTCCCGCTTGACTTTCCTGACCAATCGTAGAAGAGTCTCCTTTGAAATTGCAGGAGAATTAACGAATCAGAGAGCGTGCCAGTCGGGGTCCAAGCCGCCCTTACCAGTTAACTAGGTCGGCCCCCTTTAAGCCTCTGTCTCAGTTAGCGTCGCTCCTGCGGGGACGCGTCCACTGTGGAGGCCAGTTCGTTCTCGCCGGAGAAGGCCCTGGTCTGCCTCTCTGGCCTCTCCGCAGTCTCGGCGGCTACCTATCGATTTACCTTGGGGCGCCGCCGCCAAGGTAAGTTTGCGGGATTTTCGATTGTCCGGGCATCAGCCGGCTCCCTCATCGTTACTTTTTTTTCCTGCACGTGAATTCCAGATCGGACAACTCCTGTCGCCGATCCGGAGCAGCGGGGGTGGAAGGGTAGGCTTGGTGGCCCTGGGGGTTGAGGAGATTTTGCTGCGGCACCACACGCCCTCCCCACGCCCCCTTTCCGCGCGGTGACAGAGACACGTGTAGTGGGTTCGGTCTCGGCTTAGCGTTTGTGCGTGTGAATTGTGTGTGCGTGTGTATGGTGGAATCGCGCTTTTTCCCCCTCTGCTGTGGGCAAGACTTCTGGGTTCGGAGCCCCAGAGGGAGAATCCCTTCGGCTTGCCACGAAGCTCCTGCGAGGTAGCGTCCGGTGGTACGCGTCGCTCCCACTCTCGGGAATGTCGCCGGACCCGGTGCCTGGCTTTTCCCGCCTAGGAGTGGAGCGATGCAAGCGCGCCGCAGGTTTGCCACTGCTTGACAATCGGAGTGCTTGCACTTCTAGAGGTACAGTTGTGACCCTAGTTTCTCAGGAATTCCGTGGTTTGGTTTTAAACAAAAGGGAAAAAGAAGAGATGGCTTAACGAGTATTTGGAGTATTTGGAACTGATTAGCTGTGTTCAATAGTGGGTCCCTTCAAATATTATTTGTGCAGTAAGCAAGGAGAGATAGGATGGTTTTAGTGGATGGTTAATTTTGGCCCCAGGGCTTGGAATTCGGTTATGAATTAACTAAATTGCGTTCCTTCTTTCTGCTTTATGGTGAAGGGGCTAGTAGAGCTTGAGGAATTTGTCCATTCTACTTGTTATTACCGTAGTCAACAAAAAATTAAGGTTGAATATTTAAGTTATTGGCTAAAATTGTGGCTTTGGGGGGAAATTACCTATACCATAATTCCCCCTATTACTGTAGGTGATCAGAGTTTAAGCATCTTAAGTTTTATTTCTCTTCATTGTGGAGCTTAAATCATGCATGTTATGCTGTCTTTCTTCTTGCTTGCTTTTTATCTTTCTATTCTCCCTCACTCTGCAGTATTCTAAGTCTGTATTGCCTAATAAGTGCTTTTTGGAGACCTGTTGGCTGTGACTCACAGCAAGAAATAAATTTTGTATTGTGATCCAGTACATATATGCAATGTGTAACTGACAACTATTTCACAGAAATAGTACTTAATTCCATGCAATTTACCCTGATACTTTCCATTCTATTTTTTAATGTGAACCCACTAATGAATTGTCATTTACAGTCTGAAAAACTCAGGCTTTAGACCCCTTGGTTTTCAAACTGAGTGTTTAGGCATCACTTTGGATGTTTGTTACAAATGCAGATTTCCCTGGTTCACTCCAGGAACTGGTTCTGTGGATTCACGGTAGGGCCCCCTGGAAGGTGGTTCATATAGCATGTATGAAGTGCTTGGTGTAGTACCAGACGTGCAAATATTCAATATATAATAATTTTCTTTTTGGGAAACAAAACTGTTTATGTTTAGGGGGTATAATTGCCTCTTCAAAGTTTGGCCTGCCCCTGGCAAGGCTGAATCCAATGCTAAGGCTGTTTTCTCCAAGGCTGGGGAGGCAGGAGTTTGGAGATCCCTGCTGGGTCTGAGATGAATCTTTAAGCACTTGACTTTCAAGAAGAATTTCGCAAATACAGAAAGTTAGGGGTTGAGGAATATGAAGGTTAGAGAGGTTCAGTAACTTGTCAAGGGTCACGTTGTCAGTGAGTGGGTATCAGATAGAATTCACTTGATTAGATCAGTTTAATATTCTCAGCGCTCCTGCCTTGATAGCAGGTCAGGTCTAAAGGCAGATGTTGAAACGGGAAAAAGAGCTTCCCTGGCTTGCCTGTATCCCAGAAGCAGAGTTAACAGAATTTCTGGATTTTTGACTGCCTGTATCCCATAAGCAGAGTTAACAGAATTTATGGATTTTGACTGCTAGTTTGATTTTAAAGTGATGAAATGAGAGATCTAAAAGATAAAAAACACAACTAAAACTTTGTGGGTTATAGATGTGAAAAGGGGATATAGCTTAGTTATTTTTTTTAATAATATACCAACTGCTTAAAAACACTAATTAAATATTTCATTAAACCAGCATTAAAAGAAATTAAAGTGAAAACTTTCCCTCAATTCTGCTGATAAAACTGATATTTCTGTTTCCCTCCTATTTTATCCAGATGGACTGATATTTTTACGTAATCTTAGTCCCTGTTTATACCGTATTTTGCTCCTTTTATTTAGTACTGTTCTGAGAATTTTTTTCTGTCTTGCTGATAGTCCTCATATTTTTCATTATTAAAAGCAGCCTAATATTCCATAAATAGAGATGGCTATAATTTACTAATAATTTACTAAACTAACAACAGAACAACGATTTATTTCCGGTTATTGCATGCTATCAATAACGTTGTAAAGTCTTGACTATTTAAAATCATTTTCATTTATATAACTTTTACCTTCTTTGCACTCAAAAGGAATCCTAACAGGAAGGCCAGGAATCTGGACCTGAGCTGTGAGTTTTTGCCCCCTCGAATGTCTGAATTTGCCCATCTACGTTTGTGTGTGCTGGAGTAGCAGTGATCAACCACAATATTCGGTATACATGTGAGTTAGGTTGAGTGTATTTTTTAACTAATAAATATGGACATTTTCGAAAGGATTTACATTTAAATAATATATGAATCATAGCAGATTGAAGCAGATTCAAGTGCCGTAATAACACTCATGGTGATTAGCTTTCTCTATGAATATCTTTTCCAAAGAGTATATGAGTGTGTATTCATTTGTAATTTAAATTTTTTTTATAAAGGAAGCAATTAAGTTGACTGGGAGAATAAAAGCTATAATTGGCCTGTATTAGCACATTCCCCTTTTTCAAAGCACAGAGATTGTCTTATTTTTCCGTCATTCTAAAACATTAACTAGCCCCTCTTTTTAAAATTATAAAAATATTTTAAACAGAAAAGTATAGAGACGTGTTATACACCATCATCCATGGACCCACCAAAGATTTAACATTTGTTAACCTTTTGCCAAGTATTCATTAGGTATTGTTTTTTAAAGAAGTAAAACATTACACTAAAACTAAATATAAAACTAAAACACTACTTCTTTGTACCCCTTCCCAGTCTCATTTCCTTTCCAATCCAGAGGTAATTGTTTTTCAGAAACTGTTATTTATTTTTAAGTGCACTCAAATGCAGATGGCCACAAATAATTTATAATATATTGCTTTGCATGTCCTTTAACATTTGCATAAATGGTATGTGGTACTCTTCTACAAGTTTTGAGGGGAATCGGTATTGTTTTTGAGATTTATCTATACTGATAAATGTAGATAAAGTTCATTATTTTTATTGCTGTAAAGTACTCTTCATATAATTATGCCACTTAAAAATATCTCCATTCTGGAGTTCTTTTAGGGCGCAGCTGGTTAAGGATCCAGCGTTTGTCACTGTAGTGGCTCAGGTCGCGGCTGCGACGCCACGGGTTCCATCCCCAGCCCAGGAACTGCCACGTGCCAGGAGCACGGCCAACAAAAACCCCACTCCATTCCAATATTGTTGTTGGACATTTAGGTTTTTTCAAGTATACAAATATCCATAGAAATCATACTTGCCACTAAAAGAGGTAACCTAAAATAGGCAAATTCATAAAGACTAGGTAAAATAGAGGTTACCAGGGGCTGGGGGAGTGGGCAGTGGGGAGTTATTATTGTTCAATGAGTTGAGAGTTTCTGTTTGTGGTGATGGAAAAGTTTTTAAATAGATAGTGGTGATGGGTGAACAATGCCATGTGTGCATTTAATGCCACTGAATTAATTGTACACTTAAAAATGGTTAAAATGGCAAATTTTACATTATGTATATTTTACCACAATAAACAAATTACAGGTGTAAGAATTATGCTTAGTTTTCAAAGGCATATACCTGTTGGCTTGCTTTTTGTGGAATAAAGCCCTGAGAAAAGTGAGATTGATTTAAAAAATAAACTCGAATTATTTTCCTTTGTAAAATGTAAAACAGATCTATTTTTTCCTTGTGAAATGACATTTTTTGAAATCTTTAAATGACTATTATTACTTGACACTTGTACAAGACTTTTGTGAATATTCTGCTTCAGAAGTCTCCAGTTTTTCTTTCTTTTTTTTTTTTTTTCAGATTTTTCTCAAGGTTTGGGGGGAGGATTCTTCTAAAAGTGAGTCGTGGGCCTTTGAGGCTGTTTTGCATTTGAATGCCATTCCTCTTTCACCTCTCAGACTAGTTGTCTCCCCTCCCCTAGCCCTGTGCTTTCTCCGTGCGCGTCCCTGGCTCTGCCCTTTTGGGTCCCTCTGCCTCCTTTCCACTTAACCGAGCCTTGCGTTGGGCTCCTCCTCTCCACACCCCTCCCTCTCTTGCGACTTTCTCAGCTCCTCCAAGGTTTCCCCTCTCCTGAGTGCCCCTGCCCACCCTCCCCTTGGGTCCCACCCCTGGCCTTGTCTTTTCCAATTTTGTAACTGCGAAAGGCATTCACTGAGAATAAGACCTGTTTCATGGAAATGTACAGTCTTCTGCAATGTCAGTGTAACATTTGGAAAGTTGGTCTTAATTTGGGGATTTGAAAAAACCTTTGTCGCCCTTAAAATAAGATTTTGATATTATGGCCTTGACGAGTTATAGTGTGAAGGAGGAGAAAAGCACTTAAGGTGAAAGATAATCAGTGAGTTATAGTGCTTAAGATGTTTAAGATGAACTCAAAACGAATGTACCATTTTCAGCAGCTCTGTCTTTTATTTTGGCACAAAATAAAATGCCCACCATTAGATTTGTGATCTCTTCCTATTCCCTTAAAAATGGCTGAGCTCATTTCACCTCTCCTTATCACATTCATCTAGGATAAAACATGAGTAACTAAGTTTCTGCTTTCACAGTTGGCATCATTAACTGTCAGTGCCAATAAGGACCTTATTGTTCTTTGAGGCTTCAGTTTTTCTACTTTCTTCTTCAGTTTCATTTCTGGAAGGCTTTCTTGGTGGAACAAGGGGTTTCTTCGGTGAGTTTGTACTTTTCCTTTGCTTCTCTGCCTCTCTCCCTAGTTCGATAATTATTGATATGTTAAGGAATCATATGTATCATCAGAAGTTACTATTTATAGGAATGATTTTATAACACGGCTAATCACATTGCATGAATTTTCTGGCCAGATCATTTAGTCGTGATGTTCTTGAGAAGGTGAAGTGAATTTGTGGAACTTGGTGGTTATCAAGTAACCAGGCAGAAGATTCGTCTAATATGCTTCCAAGAAGGCAGGGACATTTTAAAATCAATTACATGGCTGAACTTCTGTGCTAGTCACTTTCTTGACAGTCACTTCTCAAAGAAATGTAGAGGAATAATAGCACGAATGATCCCCCAAATAATTTATACTTTGTGAGACAGAAGCCCCTCAACATTTATGCTGAAGTGGCTTATAATAGGTATCTGGGCTTGAACTTACTTGCTTTTGCCCTTTGAGATGCAGATTTATCTTCCTAATGTGTGTTGCTTAAGCTACTGCTTGTTTGACCTTGGGAAAGTGATTTAGCATCGCAGAGCCTCAGTTTCCTCAACTATAGAATGGAGATCAAAATACCTTTATGATTTGTTGTGGGTCATTAAAAGATAGGGAATTTCGGATTCCTGAATGCTATCTTTTCTTCTTTTCCTCTTAAATAAGAGATTCAAGAATTTTAAGTGGTAAAGTAGTATGTCCTGAAATGACCTCCCATCATTTATTGATCCTCAGTCAGATTTCTTACTACCCAGAACACTCCTAGGATCCATAAATAACAATAGGTAGTACATAGAGAAGATAATTTGCGTGCTGATAAATGAGATGGTATTTTTTTTAAATTGTAATTTAAAATGCAATTTATGTTCACTCTCTGGGCCAGCTAAGAGGGTGCTCCATAAATACCCCTGGTTGACTGATCCTTCACTGACAATGAGAACCCCAGCATTATATTTTGGAAAGTTTTCATATAGCACTTTACGTTAAATTAAATTGGCTGGGGTAGTATATGTGGAGGGCCCTTTGTAAACTTTTTTTGTGTGTCTTTTTGGGGCCACACCTGTGGCATATGGAGCTTCCCAGGCTAGGGTCGAATCAGAGCTGTAGCTGTCAGCCTACACCACAGCCACAACAACGCCAGATCCAAGCTGCATCTGCGACCTATACCACAGCTCACAGCAACGCTGGATCCTTAACCCACTGAGTGAGGCTGGGTATCAAACCCACAACCTCATGGTTCCTAGTCGGATTCGTTTCCACTGCGCCACGACAGGAACTCCTTTTGTAAATTTATTTTTAAGAAAACATTTTGGTAACTCACTTAATGGAACTGCCAAGAGGCGGTGCTTATTGAATCGTTTTCTTCCTATCCAGTTTAGTTAAGTCAGTAAGCCTCATTTAGATTGAACTATCATGCAGGGATCATCTGTCTATTTCCAGGAGCCTTTTGAGTGAGCTCTGATGATTTCTTTGGGCCTACTGAATTTTCTGCAGAAGGCATTTACCATCTAGTATTTCTTTCTTTGAATACGTATGCCTGCATTAAGGCATCCAGGATGGAACTGAAAGCTGGGCTCAACATAAAAAGCTGTATCTTTGTCACCTTTAAGCTCCAAGTCAGGCAGTGTGGATAAGGAGAGAGCACTTTGAAGAGAAATAGAAGTTGGCTAGAGGAACTCAACAATGACAGAGACAGATAGATATTCCTACTCATGGCCACATAGGGTACAGACTTGTTTTCCATTTTTTTTATTAAAGCAGTGATATGCAGAGAGAGGCTAAAGTGTGCTAAGGTCCTATTTGTTAAAAAGCATGGGGAATAATGATGAACTTCAGGCTTTTGTTAGAAGAACATGAATTTATTTATTTATTTATTTTTTGCCTTTTTTAGGGCCCTACCTGCGGCATATGAAGATTCCCAGGCTAGGAGTCGAATTGGAGCTGTAGCCAAGGGCCTACACCACAGCCACAGCAATGCTGGATCCCAGCCGTGTCTGTGACCCGCATCACAGCTCACAGCAACTCAGGATCCTTAACCCACCGAGCAAGGCCAGGGATTAAACCCGCATCCTCATGGATACTAGCTGGGTTTGTTAACTGCTGAGCCACGACTTTAAATATGTTAAAGAGTTCAAGAGAAACTCAGACAAATAGAATATGTAACTTCCAACTATGGGAAAAATGAGTACAGAAAATTCAATTAATCCAATTATGCAGAAAAAGATAATACATGGCCAATAAAAAAAGACAAAATAAGGTGGAAGAGATGAGTCCAGTTATATCAGTAGTCATAATAAATATAAATAAAATTAAACTTACTCTTTAAGAGATTCTTAGACTGGAGTTCCCGTCGTGGCACAGTGGTTAACGAATCTGACTAGGAACCATGAGGTTGCGGGTTCGGTCCCTGGCCTTGCTCAGTGGGTTGAGGATCCAGCGTTGCCGTGAGCTATGGTGTAGGTTGCAGATGTGGCTCGGATCTTGCATTGCTCTGGCTCTGGCAGAAGCCAGTGGCTGCAGCTCCGATTGGACCCCTGGCCTTGGAACCTCCATGTGCTGTGGGAGCGGCCCAAGAAATGGAAAAGAGATTAAAAAAAAAAAACGAGATTCTTAGACTATATTTAAAATTTTTCAGCTTTGCTTTTTACAAAAATCACACTAAAAATGACTCAGAAAGGTTGAAAACAAAGGGATGGAAAAATATATATAGTTGGCATATACCAACCAAAAGAAAAACAGTGAGGCAGCATTAATGCCAGACAAAATATGATTTAAGGCAATTTAGTAATAGACATTTCACACCTGTGAAAGAAAGGAAATCTACCAAGAGGGTGGACCATGAATCTGTGGTCCTGACAACATGGTCTTGAAATATAAAGCAGGAGTTTCCACTGTGGCTCAGTGGTTAACGAATCCGACTAGGAACCATGAGGTTGTGGGTTCGATTCCCGGCCTCGCTTAGTGGGTTAAGGATCCGGTGTTGCCATGAGCTGTGGTGTAGGTTGCAGATGTGGCTCAGATCCTGTGTTGCTGTAGCTGTGGCGTAGGCTGGTGGCTGCAGCTCCGATTTGACCTCTAGCCTGGGAACCTCCACATGCCGAGAGTGGGGCCCTAGAAAAAGCAAAAAGACAAAAACAAAGAAAGAGATATAAAGCAAAAAGCAATGGGGTTATAAGAAGAAATTGGCAATCTCTAATACCAATGGGAAACTTAAAACACCTTTGCCAGAAACTGGTTAAGTATAAGGATGTGACAGATATAAGATCTCAATGAAATGGAAGGGAAAGAATCTTTCATTACAAATTCTTAGTGACAAAGATTCATTTTTAGTCCCAAAGGTGATTTTCATTTGTTTTATTTCTCAAATTTCTAAGAAAGAAAAAGTATAAATGCACCTGCTACATTTTTTTTTTCCCTTTTCTGCTGCACCCATGGCATATGGAAGTTCCTGGCCTAGGGATGGAATCTGAGCCACAGCAGTCTACACCGGATCCTTAACCCACTGTGCCACTGCTCCACTCTGACAGGTGGATTCTTAATAAGAGGGAGATTCTTTAAATTACTTCCAAAAGACTAGAAAGTCCACCAATGCAAGGACACAGGAAAAAAAATTCCACCTTTTGATGGCTACCAGAAGTTTCTCCTTTGGCCTGCTCTGCGACATTGATGACAGTACCTAATTCTGAAAATATCAATTTATGTGACAGTATCAGAACCATGTTTTGACAACAATGGTTTTTCTGTAGACATTTTTAATATCATCATATAATTGAATGTCATAAATATAAAATATATAATATAATATATAATTTATATAATATTTATAATAACATAACATTTACAACCTCAGGAGTGTGGTATCCTTGGGAATATAAGACTAACTATAGCAAGGGCTCTTATTCTGCCCAGAATGCCTCCCTTTCTATGCCTGCCAGGACTGAGTTACTACACTATTGAAATCAGCATTTTCAGTTCACGTTTTTAAGATGTTCCAGTTTTAAGATGTGTATAACTTTAAAATAAGCATGTCATAATTGACACATTTAGATAAATATTGTTCTTCAGATTTACTCTTGGGGAGGTGTTCACTTATAACCATGACACTAACACTACTCAAGATACTATTTCATCAGTTTAGAGAGGTACAGGTTTTCATAGTTTACGGTCTCTGAGATTGAAATGAGTCTTAAGAGTTGATAGTATCTTACAATCCTCTTTGGCCAGATGGCAGTTGTGACATCATAGTTGTTTCCATATGCACATGTAATATCAAAATGCCTAGGATCAAAACCTGCATAACGGGTGGCTTGGGTTAAAATCCCAGAGACATAGGGGATCACCTTTAACTCCTAGTAAGCAGTGGTTGTGGGGAACAAATGGAAAAGATGGTTAATCAGGTTTAGGTATTGATTATGCTGAAGTGGGAGACATATTTGCAAAGCTGGCTTGAAAGCATAGCAAAAGTGGCTTTTCGTTCTTATGAGTTCTTTTAAGAATTGCTGCAGCTACAGTGCTCCTGGTGCCACAGAAGACTTCAAGAAATTTGACTTGAAAATTGGATTCTGAATATTTTTTTCCTAATGTATGCATGTTTGAGTAAAATCTACGTCTACATTGAAAGGAGCTCTTTCAAAAAGTGTAAAAAATGTAAGTAATAAGAAAAATTGACAGGTTGGTGTTGTGGTTTTTTTTTTTTTTCCTTTTTGCTGCTGCATAAAGTAATGGGGCTCTTAACTTTGATGAAATATTTTTGAAACTGATTTCTTAGAATTGCCTTTCAGAGCTATTGTGTAAAAACTGATTGTTAGTCACATCTCATTTTATGAATCTTGACTGGGATAGAATTATAAGTACACAATGATTTTCCCTTAACATTTTAAGGGATATTTAAAGATATTATTCCATCTTCTAACATTTACTGTTGCTAACGAAGAGCCTGCTGTCAACCTGGTTGTTACTCCTTATTAGGTAAATCCTTTTTTTTTTCCTCTCTGATAACTTTCAGATTTGTTCTCTACACTTGATAGTCTAGGATTTCAATATAAAGTGTGTGTGTGTGTGTGTGTGTGTGTGTGTGTGTGTGTGTGTGTGTGTGTGTGAGAATGGTGGTGGGAGGAATTGCCTGCTTGCATTTGGTGGCTTTAAATATGAGGACTCATTTCTCTTTAGTTCTAGCAAACTCATTTATTAACCCTGAATATTGTCTCTGCCATTCTATTTTTTTCCCTCCTGACATTCCTTCTGGATATATATCGAAACTTCTTTTTTATTTTCTCCTTATCTTTCTCTGTGCTTTCTCATCACTTTATCTGCCCTGTGTTCTGGCAGATTTTTTTTCTGTTCTTTCTTCCTGTTCCACGATTTTTTTCCTCCTCAGTTGTGTCTAGTCTACTATTTAAATCTATCGCTTGAACCTCTTTTATTTCTAATACTATATCCATTTCTTGGATTTGTCCTCTGTTCTTTTTCACAGTCACTTGTTTGCTTTGTGTATGTTATTTATTTATTGAGCTCTTTGAACGTATAAAACATTTTAATGTGCCATTCATATTGCTCTATTATCTCTAATTCCTCAATTTTCAGGCTTATAGACTGCTTACTTAGATGTTTCATAATTCTTTTTTTTTCTTTTTGTCTTTTTAGGGCCACACCCATTGCAGATGGAGGTTCCCAAGCTAGGGGTCCAATCCGAGCTGTAGCCACTGGCGTACGCCAGAGCCACAGCAATGTGGGATCCAAGCTGAGTCTGTGACCTCCACCACAGCTCACAGCAACACTGGATCCTTAACCAACTGACTGAGGCCAGGGATCGAACCTGCATCCTCTTGGATGCTAGTTGGATTTGTTAACCACTGAGTGCTGAGCCACAATGGGAACTCCAAGTTCTTCTTTTTTTTTTTTTTTTTTTGTCTTTTGTCTTTTAGGGCCGCACCTGCGGCATATGGAGGGTCCGAGCTGCAGCTGCTGGCCTACGCCACAGCCACAGCAACGTGGGAGATGTTTCGTAATTCTTATCTTTGAGTTTTGATTTTCTGGGGGCTTTTTTTTTAAGGATCATGGGTGTGACCTAGGAAGTGGAGGTATCTCTGCTAAGTGATGTTGTGGACTAGCTGCCTGGGCCCTGAAAGTTTCATCAGCTCCTAACTAGTTTTTATGTTAACATCTTAGTTTGAAATTTCTGTATCACAAAGGTAGATTGAATTCGAGCCACCTATGCATATTTTTTGTACCAGCTTGGGGTGCTTGCCTGTCTCCATTGCCTTTTCCATTCTTCTGTAGAGGTTTCTGAGATTTAAGCTTCACTAGGTCTCTGGAGATTGAGGAGACTATGCCCTTACCCTGTTAGCCTCAAATTTACCCACAATCTAGCATAGTTCCTGCTTTTAGAGCAGATATCTCATTCAAGTCACCCCCTTGGGCTTGGGCAGTTTTAGCTTCTGCTCATAGATATGAATTTCCTGTCTGGTACCTGGAAATTTGTCTTCTTTGAAAACTCTGCTTTGCATTTTTTTAAAAAAAAATGTATTTATTAAGTGCTTTTTAACTGATATTTCTTGGAGATTGGAGTAGAAGAGAGAGATTCCAGTGTGGCTTCTATCTACCATGGTGACTTAGAAGTCTTGTTGAGATCTCTTGATTTTCTTTTTCCATTTCTCTCTCACCCCCATTTAGAGTTTGGAGTCAGGGCTGGTTTATTTTCGGAGGAACTGGTACCCCTATAGGTTGGTTCACTTTTGGCTCTGCAAAGACAACTGCTTCAGGTATAGTTTACTTTCTTCACACCTTGTATAGGAGGGTTGAATTTGGGGACTCTGTCCCAACCATTTAGAAGTACCTCTTCTACTGGCCTGTTCTCATTCATTAACACAGCTCCAGCTAGGCAGAATACATGATTCAGCTTTGGAGCACCAAGTTGCATCAACTCCTGTCCCGGTAGGAACTGGATTTTCCTTAGGGTAAGAGCAGTATGGTTTGATTCTTTTAGTGCCTACAAAGGTAATCATCTTTCAAAGACAAACTTTCCATTCAAAGCATGGAAAGGGTAAAGAGATAGTATGGTCTTTCTAAGTCAATTATTAGGAATTATGCCACTTATTCCCAAGATGGTCTTATAAAATTGAAGCTGTTGCTGATTTGAGACACAAGGCACATTGAATTCTGATCAGTGGTATCCCTTCATTTTATGTGAGCCATAGGAAGAGTACTCACTGGGTTTTGAACATATATCATCTTGAAATTAGGCTGCTTGCTTATTAAGTGTCTTTCTCTAGAGAGATCTTTGTCTATTGATCATTGTAATGACCTTGGGTATACGTTTTTCCTTCATGCATCTCAGAATTTTTAAAGGGAGCATTTTGAAAATGTCCTTCTATGTTAAATTCAGTTGGATCCAGCCATTTCTTTCAGTAACACCTGATAGCCTGATGAAAGCTGGAGTATTCCCTCTGGAATTTTCCCCTATGGTGTTAGTTATCTAATAACTTGTAATTGAGTGTTAAATAACCTTTCCTAGGGTGGATAATTTAAATATTGAAGTGCTTTTTTCATGGGTCATGAAATACATTTAAAAATTTCTGGAAACTCTATTAAAGGGATGCCTCTTGTGTGACTTTGTGATTGTGTCTAGAACAAAAAACTATGGTTTTTAATGAAGTCTGCCAGGCTGATAGAAATGTAAGTTCTGTTGTCTCTACTGAAAATAAAATTTTCTGAACTACTCCTTCCCCGTCAAAACCTTTTAAGACTTTTTTCTCCTTAAAGTAGACCAGGTTAGGAAACCTTTATCTATGAATGAGCAAAAAGGGAGCTCTGTGCATGTATTCCTATATTAATATCTGGTTATTTTTCTTTCTGTACTGAGATGAAATAACCCACAGAATAAAATCTTGCAAAGTGTTCATATTTAAAACACAGTTTGACAAGAGCTATGTTATCTAGCTGCTATTTAATGTGTCAGAGAACTATTATATTGATTTTTTTTCCTTTTTCTGTTTACAATAAATGCACAAAAGTTAAACTTGGGTAACATGGCTTTCACACAACCTACAGTGATTAGAGATGCTTTGGGCTGGGTACCAACACCCTTACTAATGCTGTAACAAGCAGTGTCCAATCACACCAGATGATGGTATCACTCCTTTTGCTTTTGGTTCTGCTACCAGCTCTGTTACTCAGTCTGCAACTGCAACAGTATTCTGATCCAGTGGTGAAAGTGCACCTCAGACTGGGTGCACCAGTTTCAATACTGTCTTGATGGGGAATGCAGCTCAACCAGCACATTTGCAAGATTATCCCTCACTACTGCTACTCGTGCATCTAGTGAAACAGTTGCTACACAATCAGTTGCTCCTTTTTGCCATCCACTGGTAAGGTTTGAACTCTGTTCTGTAACGGGGAAGCACAGTATTAAAGGTTGATTTTGAGATTCTTTTTTTGTTTGTTTGTTTGTTTGTTTAGGGCTGCGTGTGCTGCATATGGAGGTTCCCAGGCTAGGGGTCAAATCAGAGCTGTAGCGGCCGGCCTACACCACAGCCACAGCATGGTCAGATCTGAGCTGCATCTGTGACCTACACCACAGCTCATGGCAACACCGGATACTTAACCCACTGAGCAAGATCAAGGATCAGACCTCCCTCCTCATGGATGCTAGTCGGGTTTGTTAACCACTGAGCCACAATGGGAACTCCTGATTTTGAGAATCTTATTTGATACATTTATCCGAATGTGATTTAACTCTGTTGTTGGAGGTTAGTGTTATTGATGAAGGTGATAGAAATTAAATCTAAGCTGCTCCTTCTGGTTTTGCAGTTTTAGGTTTAGAACCAAATACTCTTTGGGGAAAAGTGACAACCTTCTGAGTAGTCTAGATAAACTGGTCTCTAGTAATAATAGAGTTACACTGAAATGTTTTCCTCAACTGTTTAGTACTTGTGTTTAGCAAGTATGTTTTTGTTTACAATCTGTTGGTATGTTCTGTTTTCCTTTTTTAAAATAAAACTTCCAAAATGAAATTTATCAGGAGATGAAATAGAACAGGAAAGAATATTTTTGGAGTATAAAATCTTAGAGAATACTAAAATAACAGTGCAATAATAAGTGAGTTAATGTGGCATCATTGGGGACTGGTAAAATATTTTGGCTGGTAGAGGCATCTTACATGCATGGGTTACCGGTTTCTAAATAGGTAAGATTCAGTAAAATACATTTAACCTATACTGAACATTAATGAGAAGGCATTTGTAAAGGATCTTGCTAAGGCAAAATGCAGTTAATAAAGGGTACTGATTTATAAGCATATAAGCTCAGTTTTATTATGGATGCCTCAGATATTTTAGAACTTGGGGAAGATACCGAGTGAGATATTGGATACATTTGATTTTATGGTATATATTATTATATTACACAGTATAGTAATGATTTCAGAGCTTTCGGAAACAGCCAAAAAGGTAAAATATTTTTTAAATTATGGATAAGAGAGAACTAACTTATTTATAATTTGTAGTAGTGATAATATAACCAATTTTGATTGGCTGTTAATGGCATTATAGGACACAGAAATGAAGAGGAGCATTAAAATAATTATAATGTTAGAATATTTAGTCACTATCTTGAGGGGGCATCATTTTAATTGTATACAAAATGAATTTTTGGTATTACAAATAATACCTATCTGTTATCAAAAAACAACTGGGAAATAAAAGTTTGACTCTTGGCTCTGTTATTTACTAGTTCCCTGACGTAGGACAAATTGCTCTAACCTCTCAGTGTTTGGTTTGCTTCTCGATAAGTGTTCAACCCTTTACCTTGTTGTGAGGATTAGGTCACTCAGTTAATATAAATAAAATGCTTAGAACCTTGTTTGGTGTGTATGTGATAGGTACTCAGTAAATAAGTGTTAGTAATCTTTGTTGTTTTTATGAAAATATACATTTCCCTGCAGTGTTACATATGTTGGATATTATCCTTTTTGTTTATTTTTTAAGCTTCGGTAGTTGAACAGTGAGAATAGTATCATAGCATCATGTTCCTTTACATTTCCTTAATTATTAGTAAGGCTGACTTCCCTTCAAATTATTTATTGATTAATTATATCTGTGTTGTGTGTGTGTGAGAGAGAGAGAGAGAATGAGAATGAATTCCCTTTTTATATCTTTTGCTCAGTTTTCTAATATGGTGCCCATCTTTATCTCATTTATATGTGGTTTCAGTATCTTAACGCTTTGATATTTGTATAAGAAATATTTTCAGACCTGTGATTTCTGTTGGTGACAAAGTCACAGGTACTGCTAACCTATGGGGTTTGTTGCCTACCTTCATAATTGAAGAAAGTACTCAATTTCTGCTAGATGGTAGGGAAAAGAAAGATGTAATTTTCTCCTCCCTCAAAAAAGAAGTATTTCCCCCAGTTTGTTACGGTTTTATTTTTCTTAGAGTTTTATAGATATTAAAATGTTTTAATCTTTAAATTAAGCTTTTAAGTTTGACAGAATTATAGATTCTCATGCATTTATAAGAAAAAAATACAGAGATCCCACATATTCTTTGTTTTCTCTTGGAGGTGACATCTTGTATTACTATAGTACAATGTCACAACCAGGATGTTGATTATCAGTGGTGAATAATTCTCTCACCACTGCGTCCCTCATTTTGCCCTTTCATTGCACACCTACTTCTCTTCTACTCCCACACTATATTTAACCCTGGAAACCATTGATCTGTTCTCTATTGTTATAATTTTGTCACTTAAAAAAGTTTTATAGGAGTTCCCATTGTGGCGCAGCAGAAACGAATCTGACTAGGAACCATGAGGTTTCGGATTCAATCCCTGGCCTCAATCCGTGGGTTGGGGATCCGGCATTGCTGTGGGCTGTGGTATAGGTCACAGATGTGGCTCAGATCCTCCATTGCTGTGGCTATGGTGTAGGCCAGCAGCTACAGCCCTGATTCGACCCCTAGCCTGGGAACCTCCATATGCCACAAGTGCAGCCCTAAAAAGCAAAAAAGCAAAAAAAAAAAAAAAAAAAAAAGATGAATTAAAAAAATGTTATGGGGAGTTCCCGTCGTGGCTCAGTGGGTAACGAATCCGACTAAGAACCATGAGGTTGCGGGTTCGATCCCTGCCCTTGCTCAGTGGGTTAAGGATCTGGCGTTGCCGTGAGCCGTGGTGTAGGTTGCAGACACAGCTCAAATCCTGCATTGCTGTGGCTCTGGCGTAGGCTTGGCAGCTACAGCTCCAATTAGACTTCTAGCCTGGGAACCTCCATATGCCTCGGGTGCAGCCAAAAAAAAAAAAAGTTTATAATCTTTTGGGAATGGCTTTTTTTACTCAGTATATTTCTCTGTAATGAGCCATATTGTTGTGTGTGTCAGTTGTTTATTTTATTGCTGCATAGTATTCCATGGTCTGGATGGATCTCAGTTTGTGTTAACTATTTGTCCTTAAAATAATTTTTCCACTATAGGTCGGATGCCAGTTTTTCCTTGCTACTTTCTTTTTTTCTTTTTACAGCCACATCTGTGACATATGGAAGTTCCCAGGCTAGGGGTCAAATCAGAGCTATAGCTGCAGGGCACAGCCACAGCCACAGCAATGCCAGATTACATCTGCAATCTATGCTGCAGCTTGTGGCAGTGCCTTTTTCTCGTGTTCTTCTTCTTTTTTTTTAAGCAAATACTTCCATTTTATTTATTTTTTCTTTTTAGGGCCACACCTGCGGCATATTGGATTTCTCAGGCTAGGGGCCGAATCGGAGCTGCAGCTGCCGGCCTATGCCATAGCATTGCCAGATCCCAGCCGTGTCTGCGACCTTTGCACCTCAGCTTGTAGCAATATCGGATTCTTAATCCACTGAGTGAGGCCAGGGATTGGACCGGCACCCTCACGGAGACTATTCCCGGTTCTTCACCCGCTGAGCCACAATGGGACTCCTCTCACTACTTTCAATATTTCTTTGTCTTTAGTTTTCAGAAGTTTAATTATTAAGTGTCTTGGTATGATTCCTATTATTGTGTTGTCATGTTCATTGTTTCTTGTCTCTATCCCCTCCATTCTGCTGCTGAGTCCTTTCACTTAGCTTTGCATTTTGGTTATTGGTTATCTGGTTATCTCAGATTTCTACTTGGTTCTTCTTTATATCCTCTGTGTCTTTGTAGAGATTTTAATTTCTTTTCTTTCTCTCTCTTTTTTTTTTTTTTTGCTAAGCTATTTTTTCATGTGTTTGAGATGTGTTTATAATTTCATTTTGATGCATTTTTAACATGGATGCTTTAAAATAGTCATCAGATAATTCTAATGTTTCTGTTATCTTGATAATGTCTTTTTAAATTCAGCTTGAGATCTTTCTAGTTCTTGGTAGGATGAGTGATTTTTTTAATTGAAGCCTGGACATTTTCCCTTTCTTTGGCTTTTTTTTTTTTTTTTTTTTGTCTTTTGTCTTTTTAGGGCCACACCCATGGCATATGGAGGTTCCCAGGCCAGGGGTCTAATTGGAGCTATGACCTACACCACAGCTCACAGTAACGCTGGATCCTTAACCCACTGAGCGAGGCCAGGGATCGAACCGCTACCTCATGGTTCCTAGTTGGATTCGTTTCTGCTGAGCCACGACGGAAACTCCCTGGACATTTTCCTTTAAAAATTTTTTTTAACTTTATAAAAAATTAAAGTATAGTGGATTTATAATGTTGTGCCAATATCTGCTGTACAGAAAAGTGACCCAGTCACATTCTTTTCATATTGTATTATGAGACTCTAAATCAAATTCAAGACTTTTGTTTTAGCTGGCTTTATTTGACATTTCTCTTGCATAGGAAAGAAGGGTGTCACCTTGTTTGCTGTTATGTGGAATAGAACTTCATTTTCCCCAGTTGGTCTCCATTGCTACCCAGGGCAAGAGTCTCCTTGTTACTGCTGGACGGGGGTGGGAGTTCCTGCTTCTGATGTGGTTTCCACTGGCAATGGGAAGATATTGTTCATTAACTGCTGGCAGGGATAACATCCTGACTCCCTACTTGATCTTCTCAGTTACCATCTGACTAGGGTACTGGGACACCTCATATGAGCCTCAGGAAGGTGGAAGTTTAGGCTCCTCACTTGCTGTTGTTCTCTGGTATAGGTGAGGAGTGGGACCACGTTTTTTTTCCTGTGATGTTTAGTTATAGTATGGTGGTTATCATCTACAAGTTTTCTGTCTTGTTGGTCTGCCCTTTTCTTTGTCTTTTGTCTAGATTGCAGGCTTTTGTTGGGTTTTGTTTGGTTTGGTATATATCCATTGGTGTTTCTGGCTGGCCAGCCTCTTTAACTCTAAGCCTGGGAAATACAAGGCAAAAAGAAAACCTGTGGAACTCATTACCATAATGTTCCTTGGGTCTCAGCTAGTTTGCCTTCTTCTTTCCACCTTTCAGCGTTTTGTATTGTCCAGAGGTTTTAACTGTATGTAGCGAGAATAATAGGGAAAAATACATTTTCCTAGAAATGGAAATCCTTAAGATTTTAATTTTTATGTTGTCAAATCTCTTATGAGTTTCTCTCTGTGGACTTATTTGTATAGACCTTTTTCATCTTAAGATTCTTAATTCTTTTTGTTCTTTTATAGTTTATATTTTTAGGAATTTTCTGACTGTCTATTGATTACTTCAACATTTTTTAGAATTCTATTATGTTTTTTTAGGAATCTTTTTTCCCCCTAAATGATTAGTGAGTTAAACCATTGTATTTCATTAAATTCTTCCCTTATTGATTTGAGAGTTTGCCTTTCTCCTACACCAAATTATTTTATATGCTTGGTTCTGCTTCTGGATTTCCTATTCTCTTTTATTGATCTGTTCTTTCTTCTTCTAGTATCACCATTTTGTTATTATAGCAGGCCCCACTATCTTGTAGTATGTAGCCACATTCCCCCATTCTGTTAAAAAAAAATCCTGCCTATTTTCTAGGGCCAACAGTTTGTTAAGATAGTTGACATTTCCCTATGTTCCTAAACATTAAGGAATTAGGCTGACTTTGTTATCCTTAGAGCACTAGATGGAGAAAATTATGATATGGAACCCTATTTCTAGTCCAGTGGTTTTCAGCTGGAGGCAATTTTTGCCCTTTCTCCTAGACAATATTTGGCAGTATCTGGAGACATTTTTGGTTGTCCAGACTGGGTAAGTGTTACTGGCATCTGGGGGTAGAGTCCAGGGATGCTGCTAAATACTTTTCAGGGCACATAAAGGAAAATTTTGTTGTCTTTGACACATAACACTTCTGACACCAGATACATGGAGGTTCTTTCCACACCAACCAATTCGCCAACTCTCCAGACACCTTCTGGGTGTCCTACAATTCAGTTATGATGCCTACCACCTGGAGCTAGCACAGACCCCACAGGGTAAGGGTACAATTCCTCAAGACTGACCCCTACTTCAGGTGTCACCTGTATTTCTGACCAACTGGCTATAAACTGAGGGTTCCCATAATCCCTCCCTCCCTAAGTTGGATGATTTGCTTGAATAGCTCGCAGGATTCTGGGAAACATGTGGCTCCCAATTCCCAGTTCATTATAAATGATACAATTTAGGGAGAGCCAAATAGAAGAGATACATAGGGTAAAGTATGGGGGAGAAGCCCAGCTCTTCCAAGTCTTCTCCATGCATGTCACCCTCCTAGTATCTCCATGTGCTTGCCAACCTAGAAGCTCTCCAAACCCCTCCATTTAAGGGTTTTGATGGAGGTTTCATTATCTACGCAAAGAATTATCTGTCCCCAAATGTCAGTAGTGCAATGTTGAAAAACCCTGCTCTAGTCCTATAATTAGGAAAATGAGACTTTGTCTTTTAAACCCTTCCTTATTTAAGAGTAAGATTCCTTTAGCCTAAAAGCAAATCATGTTAAATGGCATTTGCTTCCTTAGTTACCTCTGGGTATGTGATTTTTAGATCAGGCCCCTGAAATTATGCCAGTATCTGAGACAGATGATCAAGATTTTAAAATATGGGCATAAATCAACGGTAAATTTAATTAGTGCTCATGAAGATGTTTCAGTAATGTGACCAGTTACAAAATAAATAATGCAAAATCAATAGCTTTCCCATGTTTAAACTATAGTAATTGGGAAATATAATGGAGGAAGTTCCCATTAACGGTTTCCACCAGAAGTATGAAATACTTAGAAATGAACTTTAAAAATGTGCATGACCTATAGGAAGGTAACCACAAAATTTTACTGAGGAATGTAAAAGAAGTCAGAATAAATGAAGAATACATAGGCTCAATAGTATAAGAATGTCATTTAGCTCCAAATTAACCTACACATTTAATGTAATTCTTGTGAAACCACAGTGGGAATCTTTGGGGGAAGGAAAAGGAGGGACTTCATAAGATTCTCAAGTTTAAATGGGGGTTTGGAGTTCCTGTCGTGGCTCAGTGGTTAACAAATCCGTCTAGGAACCATGAGGTTTCAGGTTCGATCCCTGGCCTCAGTCAGTGGGTTAAGGATCCAGCATTGCCATGAGCTGTGGTGTAGGTCGCAGATGTGGCTCGGATCCGGTGTGGCTGTGGCTGTGGCTGTGGCTGTGGTGTAGGCCAAGGGCTACAGCTCTGATTAGACCCCTGGCCTGGGAACCTCCATATGCTGCTGGAGGCAAAAAGACAATAAATAAATAAATAGGAGCTAAAGGCATGAGACTAATCATGTCTTTTGTTTTTTTAAGGAAAGGGATGGTAGAGTACTTGTAGAAAAATACATGAAAATATAAGTTTATTCTCTAACTGTAAGTTAAAAATATTTCACTTAAAAATAAATGAATTCTAGTGCTTCAGTAATTGAAACTCTCTTATGGAGCAGGGATAGAAAGAAAAATCAGTGAAAAAATTTTAAAGTACAGGAACAAACCTGGGCTTATGAAGATGACATTTCCAATCTGGAGAGAGAGGATGGAGTAGTGAATAAATAAATTTCAATAGCTGGCTAGCTGGGTGATTTAGGGGGAAAGGGATTATGTTTTGCCTAAAAAGATTAACTGAAAGAAATACTAGGTGAATTAAAGGTAGAAAATGAAACCATAAATATTTAAAAAGCATGGGTGAATACGAAAATGGGTAAATAATATTCCTTGGGTTGCAGAGAGGAACAATTACTTAAGTATAATTTAAAAATATATAATATAGTCAGTCAAATGGGTTCAAAAATAAGACTGTAAAATAGTATAAACAGGTAAGCTGGCCCCCATCTACCCTGTATTACTCCCTCCTCCCTCCCCCGCCCCCTTGGTTCAGCTAACCACTGTCATTGTATGTATCCTTCCAGAGTTTCTTCATGGGTTTGCTAGCAAATACAAATATATATATTCTTAGCCCTCTACCTTTTTAAATATGAATGATAGTATAATCTACACACTAGTCTATACCTTACTTTTTAAACTTACAACTTTTTATGCACTTATTTCAAAGATTTTGTAGCTCTTTTCACATGAATCAGTATATGGAGAGCTTCCTCATATTTTTTATAGCATCACAGAATACCATGGTATATAGATATGCTATAAATTATTGTCTAGTGCCTTGCTGATGGGTGTTTGGGTTGTTTCCTCTTTTGCTAATACAAACAGCGGTGCAATGGATATCATTTAACATGTACATCTTTGTGGATGAATTTCCAGAAGTATTACTGGAAGTATACTTGAAGAAGTATTCAAAAGAGGATGCATTTATCATTTTTAAAACATTAGCCACTTGTTTTCCATAGGCGTTATCCCAATATACATCCCATTAGAAATCTTGGAGCCTACCCATTTCTTCCCAGTGTCCTTAACAGAATGTGTTACTAGGTTTTTGTTTGTTTTTTTTCTTTTTTAAGGCCGCACCTCAGCATATGGAAGTTCCCAGGCTAGGGGTCGAATCAGAGCCGGCCTACGCCCCAGCCACAGCAACACCAGATCCAAGCCACATCTGCGACCTACAGCATTGGATCCTTAACCCATTGAGCAAGACCAGGGATTGAACCAGCATCCTCATGGATGCTAGTTAACCCGCTGAGCCACAATGGGAACTCCTAGTTTCCCTCCCCAACCCATCTATTAGTAAAATTGCTCTCAGTGTAGTTATGACTTGTGATTTCCCCTAAAAGTAAAGTTGAACACCTTCTATATATTTAAGAGGGAATTTTGAAACATGATATAGACACATAAACCACAAAGGAGAAAATAATGGAAAGATTTGATTACATAAAAAATACAAACAAAATTTAAAAAGTAAATAACAGACTAAGGTTGGGGAAATATTTGCAGTATTTGACTAAATAGCCTTGATATACATTTTTACTGAAAATTTGTAAGAGGAGTTCCTGTTGTGGTGCAACCGAAACGAAGCTGACTAGGAACCATGAGGTTGCAGGTTTGATCCCTGGCATCCCACAGTGGGTAAGGATCGGGCGTTGCTGTGGCTGGGCCATAGGTGGCTAGGAACTGTGGTATAGGTTGCATGCGGCTCAGATCCTGAGTTGCTGTGGCTGTGGCATAGGCCCTTGGCTACAGCTCCAATTCACCTGAGAACTTGCATATGCTGCAGGTGTGGCCCTAAAAAGCAAAAAAATAAAAATAAAAATCAATGCTGAGGAGACTATACTCCAATGAGAAAATGGGCAGATGATGTGAGTAGACAATTTTTTTTTTATTTTAAGTGAGAATTGCAACTTTCTTATTTTTATTTATTTATTTGCTTTTTAGGGCCACACCCATGGCAAATGGAGGTTCCCAGGCTAGGGGTTGGATCAGAGCTACAGCTGCAGCCACACAGGATCCGAGCCACATCTGTGACCTACACCACAGTTCACGGCAATGCCAGGTCCTTAACTCACTGAGCAAGGACAGGGATCGAATCCGCAACCTCGTGGTTCTTAGTCAGATTCGTTTCCACTGAGCTACGATGGGAACTCCTGAGTAGACAATTTTGAATAAAAAAATTACAGTAGCCATTAAACCCATGATGAAAATTTAGTCTCGCTGGTAGATAGTGAATTATAAATATTAAAACACCTTTGCTGTATTTGGTTATTTATTGGTGCTTCTCTTAAATGAAACATAGGGATAGTCCATGATATACCTTTTAATTTTTTTTTTTTGGTCCTTTGTCTTTTTTTAGGGCCACACCCATGGCATATGGAGATTCCCAGTCTAGGGGTTGAATCAGAGCTGTAGCTGCTGGCCTACATCACAGCCATAGCAATGTAGGATCTGAGCCGTGTCTGTGACCTACACCACAGCTCACAGCAACACCGGATCCTTAACCCATGGAGCAAGGCCAGGGATCGAGCCTGTGTCCTCTTGGAGACTAGTCGGGTTCGTTAACCACTGAGCCATGACGGGAACTCCCTCATGATACACATTTTAAATAGTTGGAGATACGTGGTAATGTTCCCAATTCTTTCCCAGGACCTATCCCCTCCACCCCTAATGTCCTTAGATGTTTTTCAGAGTCTAACATCATATATTGCCATGAATTGTTCACAGCTGTATGAGGGTGGCAATAGATTCAGATGCAGTTACTTGTTAAGCACTTTTTCCTTTTGAAAAGGAAGAAGAATATCTGTCATTATCTATTGGAATCTGGAAAAAGTTGGTTTAATTCAGCAGAAACTTTTATTGAGCATTTACTACATTGTGCCGTGAAGAGATAAACTTTTAAGGCTAAACTTTGTTTTCAGTTGTTAACCTATTAATCTTATATGTGTCTTTATGTACTTAATTTCTTATAGCCTTATTTCTTTTATAGTTTTTATTTTAAATTTTATTTATTTTTTTTGTCTTTTTAGGGCCGCACCTGCGGCATATGGAGGTTCCCAGGATAGGGGTCTAATCAGAGCTGGAGCCGCCAGCCTACACCACAGCCACAGCAACGCCAGATCTGAGTCAATCTGCCACCTCCACCACAGCTCATTTAACCCACTGAGCGAGGTCAGGGATCGAACCGGCCACCCCATGGTTCCTAGTTGGATTTGTTAACCACTGAGCCACGACGGGAACTCCAGGAACTCCTATTTTAAATTTTAAAGAGGCCAGGTAATCTGTTTTCTGAAACTTTATTCCAGACTTCTATTTTAAAATTTTTTTCGTAGACTCATTATTGTATATTTCCCATATCATACAATTTACCCATTTAAAGTGTATAATTAATTGGTTTTTACTATAGTTGTGCAGCCATCACCCAAGTCGATTTTAGAACATTTTCATCACCCAATGAAGAAACTGCATACCCATTAACTGTCACCGTCCATTCTCTCCTCACCCCAGTTTTGGCAACCATGAATCTGCTTTCTGTCTCTATAGATTTCTCTGTTCTGGACATTTCATATAAATAGAATCATATACATATATGGTATTTTGTGATTAGCTTCTTTTACTTAGCTTAATGTTTTCAAAGCTCATCCATGTTTTAGTATGTATCAGTACTCCTCTTCCTTTTGATGGCCAAATAAAATTCCATTGTATTAATGTATCCCATTTGATTCATCCATTCATTAATTGATATTCATTTGGATGTTTTCCTTCCACCTTTTTCTGTTAGGAATTTTGCTGCAGTGAACATTCGTGTACATGTTTTAGTTTGGGTATATATTATTTCTTTTGTTTGTATACCTAGGAGTGGAATTACTGGGTCATATGGTAGTTTTATGTTTAACACTTTGAAGAAGGGCCATACGGTTTTCTAAAGAGATTATACTGTATTATATTGCCCTCAGCGTTGCATGAGGTTTCCAATTTCTCCATATCTTTGCCAACACTTGAAATTATCTGTCTTTTTGATTATAGTCATTTTGGTACATATGAAGTAGTTTCTCATTGTGGTTTTGTTTTCCAATTCCCTAATGACTAAGGACATTGATTATGATTTCAAGTGTTGAATGGCTATTTGTATCAACAACTTTGAATGTTTCTGACCAGTCTTTTATAGTTCTTGTCTTCCTCTGACCACAGCCTAGAAAGAATATTTACTTTTAAGGATTTCATATCCTTAGGTTTTGCTTACCTGGATAATCTAGGATAATTTCCACATATCAAGTTAGTTAACCTTGATCTCATCTGTAAAGTCTCTTTTGTCAAGTAAGATATCATATTCACAGAATCTGGGTATTCGGCTGTGGCCATCTTTGGGGACCACTTTTCTGTCTTCCATACCATCTTAACAATATAAAATTTTCTGATCCGGGAACATGAGGTCTTTCCATTTATTTAGGGTATTTTTAATTTCTTACAATAATGTCTTGTGTTTTCTGGATACAAGCCTTGCACTTCTTTTGTTAGATTTGTTCTTAACTATTTGATTCCTTTCGAACAATAGTAAGTGGAATTATATTCTTAATTTCATTTTTGGATTGTTCATTGCTTACGTAGAGAATTGTAATTTATTTTTATATTGATCTTCTAGCCTGCAACTTTGCAGATTTTTTTTTTTTTTTGTCTTTTGTCTTTTTAGGGCCGCACCCACAGCATATGGAGATTCCCAGGCTAGGGGTCAAATCAGAGTTGTAGCTGACGGCCTACACCACAGCCACAGCAACTCAGGATCCGAGCTGCGTCTGTGACCTACACCACAGCTCACGGCAACGCTAGATCCTTAATCCACTGAGCGAGTCCAGGGATCGAACTCAAAACCTCATGGTTCCTAGTCGGATTCATTTCCGCTGAGGCACGATGGGAACTCACAGAATTTGTTTTGTTCTAATAGATCTTTTATGGATCCCTTGGAATTTTCTGTATTCATGATCATGTCATCTGTTAATAGAGATAATTTTACTTCTTCCTTTTCAATCGAGTGTCCTTTATTCATTTTCTTGCCTGATTGCCCTGGCTAAAACTTCCAATGTGTTGTTGAAGTGACAAGAGCAGACATCCTCTTTTTTTGTTTTTGATGGCAGTGGGAAAGTATTCAGTCTTTCGCTGTAAGCATGTTAGCTGTGGGTTTTTCATGAATGCCCTTTATCATGTTGAGGAAGTTTCTTTCTCTTTCTAGTTTGTTGAGTGTTTTCCTCATGAAAGGGTTTTGGATTTTCTCAAATGCCGTTTCTGCTTCTACTGAGAGGAACACGTGGTTTTTAAATATCATTCATATCTTAAACGTCACCCTTTTAAAGTGTAAATTTCAGTATTTTTTTTTAAAAACGTATTCAAGGTGTGCAGCTGTCCTCACTATGTAATTCCAGACCATTTTCATAGCCCCCCAAAGAAATCCTGTTGCCTTTAGCAGTCCCTCCATACTACCCCCTCCTCCTAGCTCCTGGCAGCCACTAATATACTTTCTCTTTATGAATTTGCCTATTCTGGGCATTTCATATTAATGGAATCATAGAACATGTGGCCTTCTGTGTCTGGCTTCTTTCATTTAGCATAATACTTTCAGAATTTATCCGTGGTGTAGCATGTATCAGTACTTAATTCTTCTGATCCTCAGGAGAGCTCTTCAGCCTTCTCTTTCCTTGGTTATCTCTGCTAACCTAGCTGGCCTGCAGCCTAAATTACTGCTCTCATGAAGCTACTTACTTCCTGTTAATTGTTTACCACCAAAACCTCTATTTTTTTTTTTTTTTTTTTTGAGAGAGAGTCCTTTGGCTTAAACTTCCTCTCATTCTTTTTCAGATAAAGTCAGTTCTTTTGGACATAGCTGCATAGCTTGGGAACTCTCTGTTCTTATGTGCTCCCTTTATCCCTGGGTAAAATCTTTGAACCAATGCTTTGGGTGCTGGGCAGTGACGGTTGCCTCTGTTCTTCTTGCTTATCTCTTCGGGCATTCAACCTCAGCCCGGTGAGGGAGCTAGGACAAAGCAATCAGAGTGATTACTGGGGCTCTAGCATTTTCAGCCTATTGCGCCTGGTGTAGAGCCTCTGCCCTATGAGTGGGGGCTGACTGAAGGAAGGGAGCCCCCCTTAACCCCTGGCTGTACTCATCAGGTACTCACTAGGTGCTGATTGTACAGCCCTTTAATTACGTTTGGGAGGTGATGAGAAATGCTGGCTGCCTCTCCTTCTAAAGAGATACTGTATTCCTTGGTTGGGAGCTGAGGGAAGAGGGAGTCCAGGCTTCTTGGCTGCTCCTGCCTAGAGTGTAGCTTCTCTCAAGGTTAGCAAGGCAATGGAAAGAAGGAACAGAGTGCATTTTGTTTATGCCACAGAACTCTCATGGGTAATACTGAATTTTAGCAGATTTTCTTGAATAAAGCTTTCTTTATTTGGGGTATACCTTCAGGACAATTTCCAGAGATTTCAATTTAAATATATATATTATTATTATATTATATGATATTATTATATATAATAATATTATGTATAATACTATTATATATTATTATATTATTATTATTATTATATTTACCATAACTGGTTTATATATATATAAACCAGTTATGGTTGCTTCACTGGGGAGTGAGTCCCTAGGATTTCTTATATCACAATTCTGGAAGTGGATCCCTGTCCTATGTTGCTTACTTTTTTAGTCAAGTAGAATTTCTTATGATGGTGCTAGGAGGCTGGCCATACTAAGCAGTACAAATGAATTGTTTTTTTTTTAATCAGGCTTTTACTATGTCATATTTATTAAATATCAGGGCACTTGATTTTTCTTGCTTTGTTTTTGTTTTTCCATATAAGTGAAATCTGTTATAATGGTGTTTTACTTGTTAAAATTCTTTTTACTGACATAGTTGTCTGTCAATTAAATTTAGGTTTGGATCCAGCATCTACTGCTGTTGCCACTACTAGGTCAAGCACCATGCTGTTTACCTCATTTTCAAATGCTTCATCCTCCACTGCTGCTACTGGGATCTCATGTAAGTTACTGGTTGCAAAGAAAATACCATTATTTCACGTCAGGCTACTTAACTCATCTTGCCAGTATAAGCTATGGATTTCCTACATCTCATAAATTATTATGCTTGATCCCATCTATAACTGCTCATATCAATAGTAGCTTTGCTTAAGAACCTAATTGTCATGGCTTTTGCTGTGAATTTTATATTAACATGATTATTACAGCTTAATGTGATAATTTTAAGCATATTATTCATTAACATCGTAATGTTTTGAAACAACTTGAAGCTAATGGGAGTAGGAAGAGTGGGAGATTTGCCAAGTACGTCTGAAGGGAAGAAGTCTTATTATCCATGTGAATAAGATACAATGGGAGGAGTTCCCGTCGTGGCACAGTGGTTAATGAACCTGACTAGCATCCATGAGGATTCGGGTTTGATCCCTGGCCTCTCTCAGTGAGCTAAGGATCCGGTGTTGCCGTGAGCTGTGGTGTAGGTTGCAGACATGGCTCAGATGCCATGTTGCTGTGGCTGTGGTGTAGCAACTACAGCTCCAATTCAACTCCTAGCCTGAGAAACTCCATATGCTGCGAGTGCAGCCCTAAAAAGACCAAAAAAAAAAAAAAAAGATACAATGGGAAATAAATGTTGGAGCCTTGATGGGTTTTATTCTTCTATATAGACCAAGTTTGTGGTCCTTAAATTTTACCTATCAGAACTGTTACATGACAAAAGGACCAGCTGTAGTTTTGAGCTTTAGTTGACACTGTATGATGTCTCCTGTTCTTTGCCCTTGAAGATGAACATCTGGGTGCTTTGAAATGAGAAGCAGAACATTAACTATCTTGTAACCTCAACTTCTTTGCTACACATTTTCCATTAGTAGAGTAATAGCAGATGTTGAGGATATTGAATTCTGTCATGTATCTTTAGGCAGTTCTTTCTGACAGGTCCGTATAAGCAGCTTGTGCTCTTGAGCCCTTTCAACAGTGCCATGATGTTTATCATTAGATTTCATTATTGTAATCCTAGCAGTAATCTGGTCCTCCCAAAGCCCTGTTATTGTGAGACTGTCACCATTCCTCCGAATAAAACTTACCAGGAATGGCTGATGCCAAGTCAAGCATGCAGAATGGTGGCCTACCATTCCCATCCTCTTGTGCAGTTGGCATAGGTGAATGTTAGTTGAAATTGCTGATTACCATTGTGGAGTTGTATTTACTTCCAAGTAGAGACAGTTCCAATCTTGAGACGTAACTGAGATTCTGGAAACATTTTGATATATGTAAGCATTAGCTTTCTCAAGTATAACAGATTTGTGAAAATGACCATGTCTGAGGTTGGGAGTTAAAACTATTGAATGAATTCCATTTTTAATCAAAGGCTTGACTTGTGGCCTTTGGCAGGCTTTTTTTTCCTTCCTCTCTTTGATGTCCTTGCCTACAAAATGAAAAGAAATCTTGACCTCAGTATTTTTAAGTTAACTTTAATGAGGTATAATTTACATGTCATAAAATTTACTTATTTTAATTATATAATTCAGTGATTTTTTTTTTTTTGGTCTTTTAGGGCTGCACCCATGGCATATGGCATATGGAGGTTCCCAGGCTAGGGGTCAAATGGGAACTGTAGCTGCCGGCCTACACCACAGCCACAGCAACTTGGAATCCGAGCCTCATCTTCGACCTACACCACAGCTCGCAACAAAGCTGGATCCTTAGCCCACTGAGTAAGGCCAGGGATCCAACCTGTATCCTCATAGATACTAGTCGGATTTGTTTCCACTGAGCCATGATGGAACTCCTAATTCAGTGATTTATTTTAATAAGTTTATTGAATTGTGAAACTATCACTATAATTCAGTTCTAGAACATTTTTATCACCCCCATAAGATATCCTAGCCTCAGACTAATCTATTTTCTGTCTCTGTGCTTTTTTTGGACTTTTCATATAAATGGATTGATCATAGTTATCTGAAGTTTAGCCAAAGTTACTAAAGGACCCCTCAGATGAAAATGGCTCTATATGAAATTTTCACTGTTTTTGATTAAAAGAGTAATAGGTAATATTATGTTGTTCTCTGCAGTTGGTTCCCCGACAACTTCGACTGGAACACTTGGTGGTACAACTTTGGGATTTGGATTAAAATTCCCTGGAGCCGGTGGAGCAATGCCTGTTGCATCTAGTAAGATTTTAGAATTACTGGAATGTGTTTGGATGCTCCTTGGAAATCTACTGCATAACAAGCAATAAGTAGGTTGTATTCCTTAGCTCGTAGGACTGTCTAATTAGGTTTTGATCATCTCCCATCAGAGTATCCAATAGGTACATCAATATTGACGATGGCCAAAGAGTAGAATGTGATAGTTAATATCATTGATATTACTTCTTTGAGGCGACTATAATCAAAGCTGCTATCAAATCTTATCAACTTTGAAACTTAAGGATTTTTAGTATTGATCATACCATTTAAAGTCACCTAGTGCATTGGGATTCATAGAGTTTTATTCTCTAAAAGTTAATTTAAGGTTTGACCTGTATTAAAGTTAATCCTCTCCAAAAACTGATTATAAGAGTTTGTATAGACATATCCTAAATTTGTTTCTGCTGGTTAGGTGCTAGTTAGGTGGTAGGTTAAAGAAGACTTGGTTACCCATTGCCTTTTAGCTATTGTGAGCAGCTGGGTGGTTAGAGGTCAGTTGCTACTTAAACCACCATTTAAGTCAGACTCCACTTTAAGGAAGTCTCATTTGTTTTTTTTCTTTAAAAAGTTTACTTAGGGCTGAAATGAATCTTTCTTCAAACCTGGTATAAACTAAAAGTCAAGCTCTTTTAAGTTTAGAATAATTATTCCTAAACAGAGATGTACACCATCTTTTGCATCACCCACGTTTAACTGAGTTCCTACTGTGTACTCATGAACATGATGAAGGGTATGGCTTGAGAACTATAGTGACCATATTAGCAAAAAAAAAAAAATATAACACATAGTTTCCCTTATAAAATACTGAACAAAAAATTGATTCTTTCAGTTGTGGGTTGAGTCTTTGAAATATGAATTTGCAGGCTCTTTGGTGACTACCATAACTCCCTCCCTCCCTCCCTATCTAAGTCCTCACATTCCTTCCTGCAAACTGGTACCTTTGCAACTAGCTAATTCCATCCACCACAACCTTATGTACTTACCCACCTCCCCATCAACAGGTCTCAACTCCATACCCCAACCCAGAGTTGTTTTTTCCCCCACTCACCTTTCCTTCTCCCCAAGTGTATTTACTTGCTCATTTCTTCATCTCACAAATCAGCCTTATAAGGCAGTTTTCAGGTACCGTATCTATAACTTTATAGCCACTTGGGATTATTCTTTACCCTAAGTAACACTAGCAAGTTTTAAGAGAAGCTTGCTTGTTATCAATCTCATCTTTTGTATGAGTCTGAGAAAGTATTGATGTCCATTCCTAGTATGGAGTAAGATACACAGTTGTTGATCAGAGACAGGATAGGAAAATTGTCTAGTAGCTTCTTTTAAAGGATGGTTTCACTATTTTTTTTTTTTTTGTCTTTTGTCTTTTTGTTGTTGTTGTTGTTGTTGTTGTTGCTATTTCTTGGGCCGCTCCCGCGGCATATGGAGGTTCCCAGGCTAGGGGTTGAATCGGAGCTGTAGCCACCGGCCTACGCCAGAGCCACAGCAACACAGGATCCGAGCCGCGTCTGCAACCTACACCACAGCTCACGGCAATGCCGGATCGTTAACCCACTGAGCAAGGGCAGGGACCGAACCCGCAACCTCATGGTTCCTAGTCGGATTCGTTAACCACTGCGCCACGACGGGAACTCCGGTTTCACTATTTTATGGAATGATTTTTAAGATCATCAGAATGAGATTTATTTAAATGTAAATCCAAATTTGGTACGCAATTATTTTCTATTATTTATATAACTCTGCTTCCCTTTCACTACACAGATAACCTAGAGTTGACTGTATTTAGTTTGGACCAAAGTTGTAACTTGCAAAATCAGACCGTGATAGAACCTTCGTTCTCAAATCCATTGCTTCCTTTGGTATTAATTGAAATATTATTGTTATTTGAGTATTGTCTCTTATGCCAGAACTAATTTATACCTTTAAAAATAATATAAAATAAGAAACAAAGATAAATACTATATAAAGTTTTGAAATAATCATACCATTTTTTTATGACTCAAGATTCCTTTGTGTTTAGGCTGACAGATATTAATTTCCTGAAATTATCACACAGAATCTTTGGAGAGGTGTTCATTTGTCTGTAAATATGTTTCTTTAGAGGTGGTGATGGTAGTTGCTTTTTAAAAAAAATTATAAAAACCATACACACGTGAATACACACATGTAAGGAGAAACCATACACACGTGAACCTCACACACGTACATACATCTATCATTCCATCTGGAGAGAACAGTTTGCTATTTGTCTTTTCAGCCTTTTTTCCAAACGTATACAAAAAATATGTTAAACTTACTTGTTTTACAAAAATGGGATACACACACATAATCTTAGAATTTGCTGTTTTCTCTTAAGTATATATTATCTTTGGACATCTGTCCATGTCAGGAAATGCAGACTTTAAAAAAAAATCTTCTTTGGGTAAAGATAGCTCTTTTACAAGAATGACTTGGTTTTTTTCGTCATTGTTTTTCCGTTTTTCTGTCTTGAATATAGTAGTTACACATGTTTAAAAGAATTAATCAGTAAAGGGGGGTCTTTACAGTGTCATTAATTTTCAGCATTTCTGGGGAAAGAACTCTTCAGATAAATTTTTTTATTCTCAGATGAAGAACGTGATGACATATGACTGTAAAGAATGCCACGTGGGATCTAATCTCTCCGGTGTTTTGGGTGTTAGTGACTCCAGGGATCCTTTGTGATTGGGCATGGTCTTCCCTCGTGGTGCTCACTCCACTCTCAACAAAAGCTAACACAGAGAAGTGGGGAATTGTAAGGATCTTTGTGGCCAAAAGAGAAATGGCATCTTGTGGAAATCTAATACGTGTATTATCATGGCACTGAACCTACGGAAATTGGAATTTATTTATTTATTATTTATTTATTTATTTATTTATTTATTTATTTTAGGGTTGTACTGCAGCATACGAAGGTTCCCAGGCTAGGGGTCGAATCAGAGCTGTAGCTTCCAGCCACAGCCACAGCAACACCAGATCCGAGCCACATCTGTGACCTACACTACAGCTCATGGCAACTTTTGATCCTTAACCCACTGAGTGAGGCCAGAGATCGAACCTGCATCCTCATGGATGCTAGGCAGATTCATTTCCACTGAGCCATGACAGAAACTCCCTGAGAAATTGGCATTTAAAAGTTGTTTTAAAGTCATTTTTAGGGACCTCTGAATGTAATGTTGTATAAACATAACTCAGCTAGTCTCCTTTTGTCTATTTCTTTTTTTTTTTTTAACTTTCTTTTGGTTTCTTTACCTCTTTTTCTGCCTTACTGTTTTAGCTTATTCTTAATTTTGACTTGCTTCCTTAATTCTGCTTCATGTTTCTCCTCTTCATATTAACTTCCTCTGCCTGTAGTCTGATTCCAAATTTCTGCTTTGAGTCTGATTCTTTCCATATTTCTGGAAATATTTCTATGTTTCTATCTCTTGTCTGATACTTTCCATAGTTCTAAATTTTAAAAAAATGAGATTCTGACCCATTTTATCCTTGTTCAGCTAGAGCTTTTTTTTTTTTTTTTTTATTTTTTTATTTTTGTCTTTCTGCCTTTTCTAGGGCCACTCCTGCGGCATATGGAGGTTCCCAGGCTAGGTGTCTAATCGGAGCTATAGCCGCCGGCCTACACCAGAGCCACAGCAACGTGGGATCCGAGCCGCATCTGCGATCTTCACCACAGCTCACAGCAACGCCAGATCCTTAACCCACTGAGCAAGGCCAGGGATCGAACCTGCAATCTCATGGTTCCTAGTCAGATTTGTTAACCACTGTACCACGACAGGAACTCCTTTATTTTTATTTTGATAAATTAATTTATCGGTCATGCCTGTGACATGTGGAAGCCACAGCAGTGACCTGAGCCACAGCAGTGACAACACTGGATCCTTAATCCATTAGGCCACTAGGGAATTCCTCAGCTAGAGCTTTTTGTGCCAGATCCTCTCATAGGCTGCCAGTAACATATGGGATGGCCTTTTATACTTCAGATGCCCACCTTTGTCCCAATCAACTGTGAACCAGGATCAAAAGAGAGAGTTACTGAAATTAAGAATGGGTGTCTGAGCCTAATCCCTCAGCAGGAGCAAAGCAGGCCAGTTTCCCTAAGAATAGGCAGTACATGTTGGCCAGCAGCATGACATATGTATTTATCTAAAGCAGGAATTAACTTGAAAATATTGCCAATTGAGAAAGCAAGGCTAATGTAAAACAAATAATTGTATACATGTTGTTATATATGTTTATAGCAATTTTTTTGTTATAGAAGCAGCATTTGAAAATGCAGGAAACCAAAAAGAAGGAAAACATTTCCAGTCCCTACCAGCCACAACTTTATGTGCAATTGCTTTTTTTAAGTGCTCACTGTGTGAGAAAGAACCAAAAGTGCTATAGAAGTTCAGAAAACCAAGAGATAACTATGAGTTGAAGAGAAGTGGGCAATAAACATGGGGAAGGAAGAGTTTTAGTTAGGTCCACGATGTATATTGAGAATTTCATCTGTAGAAGACAGCACATTCTAGTAGGGATATAATAGAAAAAGACATAGGAAAGAGGTCTGGGCTGTAGATAGAGCTTTGAGAGGCCTTTGACTGTAATACTGGCAAAGATGTATACCTGCTATGGGCTATAGTGTAGAGAAACAGGCACTTTCAATTGAGAGGGTTGTAGATTGACCCTTTGATCTAGCAATTTCATTCCTAGGAATTAATTACACAAACATATTCATGTAAGTATGCAAAGATATAAATGTACAGAGATTTTGTGTAAGATTCCAATTATTTTTTTCCTTGAAAGTTGAGTAGAGCTTACCAGTGAGATCATCTGGGTCTGGAGTTTCTTTATAGGAGGAGTTTTCAGGATTGATTCAGTTTCTTTAATGGCTAAAGGTGTGGTTAGGCTACCAATTTTACTTTTTGACAGATTTAGCCAGGATTTTAAGTTTTTAGCATGAACCTGAATCCAGATACCTAGCCTGCCATGTGTTATAGCAACATTGAGTTAAAATTCCATACAATTTGGAGTTCAAATTGACATTTAAAAAAAAAAAAAAGCTTTTGTAGTTTTTAATCCTGAATGATCAAGGACTGAATTAAAAAGTTTCTTATTTATTGCTGAGTTATACACTTTATTTTCCAGCTACAACATCAACTACCACTACCACCACTGTCACCACCACTACCACCACTACCATCACCAGTGGATTTACCTTGAACATAAAACCACTGACATCAACTGGGATTGATAACACTGTTCCAGTCGGCATTACTTCTATACCTTTTACTTCGACTGTTAAGTAAGCCTGTTTATTTGAAAATTTGTGAGTTTTAATTATCACCTAGAAGGCATGGTTTGCTTGTATATCCTTAGAATAGTGTTTGAAAGTAAGGTAAATGACTCAGATTGAGGAGCAATTGGAGAAAGGATTCCTGTTGCTTAGGAAGTTGAACTAGAATACCTTTGTCTTCTGAATACTATTATAATTCGATTATTACTATTGCTAAAAATAAGTAACATTTCTTGTGTAATTACTGTATGTTTAGCAATGTGATAGGGCTTCACAAACATTATATCATTTAATCCTCACAATAACATTATGAGATAGGTACTATTTTTGTTCTCATTGCATGGATGAGGAAACTGGAGCACGAAGAGATTTTATACTCTGCCTCTAGTCACAGACTTGGTAATTGTTGAGCCAGGATTAAAAATCAGGCAGTTGAGCTCTAGAGCCTCTATTCTTACAGTCTATGCCACGAATCTCTCTAATTATTTGTTTTTTTAAACTTTTTATTTTGAGATAATTGTAGATTAGTGTTTACTTCTAAGAAATAATACAAAAAATTCTCTGTGTACTTAACCTAGTTTTCCCCAATAATGACATCTTGTGATACTGTAGTACGATATCACATCCAAGATATTGATCTTAATACAGTCAAGATATTGAACAGTTCCATTCTCACAAGGACTCTGTCTGTTTTCCTTTTATATCCACACTTGGTACCTTCCTCTCCTTTTCATGAACCTGGACAACAATTACTCTGTTTTCCATTTCTATATCTTTTTTTTTTGTCTTTTTTTGGGGGGGGCACACCTGTGGCATATGGAAGTTCCCAGGCTAGGGGTTGAATTGGAGCTGTAGCTGCAGGCCTATACCACAGCCCCAGCAACGTGGGATCCAAGCCGTGTCTGTGACCTACACCAGAGCTCATGGCAATGCCAGATCCTTAATCCACTGAGTGAGGCCAGAGATCAAACCCACGTCCTCATGTATACTAATTGGGTTTGTTACTGCTCAGGCAAGACAGGAACTCCTCCATTTCTGTATCTTGACACGTAAAGAAATACTATACAAATGGAATCATACAGTATGTGATCTTCAGGGACTTTTTTTTTCCCACTAGGCATAATTTCTTGAGATAAGGTTGTCATGTGCATCAATAGTTTGCTCTTTTTTATTTCTGAATAGTATTCTGTGATATCATGGATGCACCATTGTTTGTTTAAGCATTTTCTTGTTAATGGACATCTAGGACATTTGGAGCTATTATAAATAAAGCTGCTATGAACATTTGTCTACAGGTTTTTGATGAACATATATCTCATTTCTCTGAGTTAAATGCCCAGGTATTATAAAGTTTCTGGATGGTATGGTAGTTGCAAGCTTATTTTTTTTTGGAAACTGCCATATTCTTTTCCAGAGCAGCTGTGCCGTTTTACATACCCACTAGCAATGTATGAGAGACCCATCTTATTCATATTCTTTCCAGGATTTGATATTGTCACTGTTTTTTATTTTAGCCCTTCTAGTAGATGTGAAGTGATATCTCATTGTGGTTTTACTTTGCATGTCCCTGATTACTAATGATATTGAACATCTTTTCATGTGTTTATCTGCCATCTGCATATTCTCTTTAGTGAAGGGTCTGTTCATGTCTTTTGTCCATTTTCTACTTGAATTTTTTAAAATAAGTTTTGAGAGTTGTATGTATTCTAGATACTTGCTCTTTGTCAGATGTGTGGTCTGCGAATATTTTCTCTAACTCTATAATTTGGCTTTTTATCTTTTTTTTTTATTTTTTAATATAATTTTTTAATTTTCCCACTTTTTATCTTTTAAATGATATTTCACCAAACAAGACTTTTAATTGATGAGGTTTAACTTATCAGTTTTCCCTTTAGTGAATTGTGCTTTTAGTGTCAAGTTTAAGAACAAATAAGAAGTGCTGGAGGGATTGTGGAGAAAAGGGAACCCTCCTGCACTGTTGGTGGGAATGTAAACTGGTACAGCCACTATGGAGAACAGTTTGGAGATACCTTAGAAATCTATACATAGAACTTCCATGTGACCCCACAATCCCACTCTTGGGCATATATCCGGACAAAACTCTACTTAAAAGAGACATGCACCCGCATGTTCATTGCAGCACTATTCACAATAGCCAGGACATGGAAACAACCCAAATGTCCATCAACAGATGATTGGATTCAGAAGAAGTGGTATATATACACAATGGAATACTACTCAGCCATAAAAAAGGATGACATAATGCCATTTGCAGCAACATGGATGGAACTAGAGAATCTCATACTGAGTGAAATGAGCCAGAAAGACAAAGACAAATACCATATGATATCACTTATAACTGGAATCTAATATCCAGCACAAATGAACATCTCCACAGAAAAGAAAATCATGGACTTGGAGAAGAGACTTGTGGCTGCCTGATGGGAGAGGGAGGGAGTGGGAATGATCGGGAGCTTGGGCTTATCAGACACAACTTAGAATAGATTTACAAGGAGATCCTGCTGGGTAGCATTGAGAACTATGTTTAGATACTCATATTGCAACAGAACAAAGGGTGGGGGAAAAATGTATACATGTAAGGATAACTTGATCCCCTTGCAGTGGGGAAAAAAATAAATTAAAAAAAAAGAACTCTCTGCCTAATACTAGCTCCCAAAGATTTTCTTCTAATTTTTACATTTTTACATTTAAGGTTGTGATCCACTTTGAGTTAACTTTGGTGTAAGGTGTGAGTTTTCTATTGAAGTTCATTCTTGTTGTCTATAGATGTCCAATTTTTTCAGCATCATTTGTTGAAAGGATAATTTCCTTCATTGAAGGGCTTTTGCACCTTTGTCAAAGATCAACTGGACATATTTGTGTCAAATGCTTTTTCTACCACAGTCAATGTGATCTTTTAAGATTTTTCTTTAGCTTCATGATATGGTGAATTACATTGATTATGATTTTCGAATGTTGAACTAGTCTTGCATATGTGGAATAAATCCTACTTGATCCTGATGTATTTTTTATACATTTTTTTATTCAGTTTGCTAGTATTTTGTTTGTGGGCTTTTGTATCTAAGTTCATAAGAGATATTGGACTGTAGGGTTTTTTCCCTTTCTTTTTTAAATTCTGTCTTTGATTTTGATATCTAGATGATACTAGCCTCGTAATCAAAGATTGGTCTGTTTCTTTTAAGTTGTGGAATTTATGAGTATAAAGTTGTTCATATCCCTTTTATCCTTTTAATAACTATTGGCATAGTCCCCTGTTTCATTTCTTTTTTTTTTTTTTTTTTTTGGTCTTTTTGGCATTTCTTGGGCCGCTCCCGTGGCATATGGAGGTTCCCAGGCTAGGGGTCCAATCGGAGCTGTAGCCACCAGCCTATGCCAGAGCCACAGCAACGCAGGATCTGAGCCGCGTCTGCAACCTACACCACAGCTCACAGCAACGCCAGATCGTTAACCCACTGAGCAAGGGCAGGGACCGAACCCGCAACCTCATGGTTCCTAGTCGGATTCGTTAACCACTGCGCCACGACGGGAACTCCCCCTGTTTCATTTCTAATATTGGTGATTTGTACCTTTCTTTTATCAATTTTATTAATCTTTTCCCAAAGAAGTAGCTTCTGTTTCACTGATTATTCTGTTATTTTCATTTTCAATGTCATCGTTATCTGCTCTTTATTATTCCTTGCCTTCTGATTGCATTGGTTTTATTTTGCTCCTTGTTTCTTGAGCTCTGAACTTAGATTAAAGATTTGAGACATTTCTCTTTTGTAACCTAAAGCATTTAGTGCTACAAATATTCTTAGCACTTTGTAACCTAAAGCATTTAGTGCTACAAATATTCTTAGCACTGTGTTAGCTGTATATGCATATTCTATCGTGCTGTATTTTCATTTTCATTCAGTCCTATGTAGTTAAAAATTTTCCTTTACGAATTCCTCATCCACTGATAGATTATTTAGAACCGTGTTAATATCCGAGTATTTGGAGATTTTCTTGTTTTCTTTCTGTATTGATTTCTAGTTTGGGTCCATTATGGTTGGAGAACATGTTCTATATGATTTCAGTTCTTTTACATTTGTTTCAATTTTTTTTATGGGTTAGGGTATGGTCTTTCTTGGTGAGTGTTCCATGAGCACCTGAAAATTGTGTTTTCTGCTTTTGGGTGGAGTGTTCTGTATATATCAATTAGATACTGTTGCTTCTCTGTATTTTCAGTTCTGTATCCTTGCTGCTCTCTAGTGCTTCTTTTCACTTGTGGAGAGTGGCTTTTTAAAGTTCCCAACTGTAATTGTAGATTTGTCTATTTCTCTTTAGCTCTATCATCTTACTTAATGTATTTTGAGGCCTTGCTATTTGGTTGGTACATATTTAAGGCTGTTAGCCTTCCTGGTGCTACAATTCTTTTATCATTATGTAATGTCCCTCTTTGGTAATTTTCTTTACTCTGAAATCAACTTTATCTGATATTAATATAGCCATTTATTTAAAAAAAGAATCTTGCATGTGTATCTTTTTTCATCCTTTTACATTCAACATGTGTCCTTGCATTTGAAGTGAGTTTCATTCTTGTACACAGCATATTGATGGATCATAATTTTTATCCATTCTGCCAATCTCTCTATGTCTGTTAGTTGGTATATTTATCACATTTACATTTAAGGTAATTATTGATATGTTAGGGTTTATGCCTGCCATTTTATCTTTCGTTCATTACCTCTGTTTTTTGTTTTTCTGTTTCACTTTTTTAAATGTTCGTCTGAATTATTTAGACATTTTTTTAGGGTTCTATCTTGTTCTGTTTATAATGTTTCTGAGTATATTGCTTTGTGTATTCTCTTATTGGTTGCTCTAGGTATTGGAGTATACATATGTAACTTAAAACCATCTAGGCATATTGACATTTTACCACTTTGGGGGAAGTGTAGAAACTTTACTCCCATTTAGTTCCCTTTATGCTTCTTATCTTTTAAGTATCACTGTTTCAGGTACTTCCTCTATGTATATTGAACACCACATTCTGTGGTTTTATACTTTTTGCTTCAACCATCAAATATGATTTATGAAACTCCTAAGAAATAGAATAGCCTGTTATATTTACCTTTTTTCAAATATTTAGATGTTCTTTCCTTTATGAAATTTCATGCCTTCTTCTATTCAATTGCTTTCTGTTTAGCCAATCTTCGAGGGTATGTTTGACAGCAACAAATTCTCTTAAGTTTACTTTGCATAATCTTTATTTTCCCTTCATTTCTTAAGGATGTTTTCACCAAATGTAACAGTTGTGGCCAACAGGTTTTTTTTTTCTTTCAGTGCTTGAAAAATGTTGTGACACTTGCTTCTGGCCTCCATGGTTTAAGACGAGAAGTCTGCCTTCATTCGAATTAGTGTTCCCTTTTAAGGAATGTGTTGTTTCTCTCTGGCTGCTTTAAAATTTTTAAAATTTATTTTCAGCTTTCAGAAATTTAAATATTATATGTCTTAGTGTGGATTTCTTTGAGTTATTCTCTTTGGGGTTTGCTCAGCTTCTTGAGTCTGTTGGTTTAAATCTTTTGCCAACTTTGGGAATTTTTCAACCTTCATTTTCAGAATACTTTTTCAATCTCATTCTGTCTTCTCTGTTTTTTTTTTTTTTGAATGTTGTGAAGAGCCTTTTTTATTTTTTTATCATTTATTTATATATATATTTTTTCTACCATACAGCATGGTGACTCAGTTACACATACATGTATACATTCTTTTTTCTCACATTACGTGTTCCATCATAAGTGACTAGGCAGAGTTCCCAGTGCTACACAGCAGGATGCCATTGCTAATCCATCCCAAAGGCAACATTCTGCATCTGTTTACCCCAAGCACCCAGTCCCTCCCACTCCCTCCCCTTCCCTCTTGGCAACCACAAGTCTGTTCTCAAAGTCCATGATTTTCTTTTCTGTGGAAAGGTTCATTTGTGCCTTATATTAGACTCCAGATATAAGTGATATCATATGGTATTTGTCTTTCTCTTTCTGACTTACTTCACTCAGGATGAGATTCTCTAGTTCCATCCATATTGCTGCACATGGCATTATTTTGTCTTCTCTTTTTTATAATTCTCTGATGATATATATTTACCTCTAATTACTGTCTCCAGTTCCTGGATATTTTTTTTTTCATTTTTTGTGCCTATTTTCTCTGTAAGTTCTCCTGCTTTATCCTCAATTTCACCAATTTTATCCTCTGTTATTTCCATTCTAGTATCAAATTCTTCAAGTGAACTTTACTTCAGCTATTTTTCAGCTCTTTGATTTCCATTTGTTTTTCGTAACTTCTGTTTCTTTGCTGAGATTTTCTTTTTTTCATTTCTTTCCCCAGAGGTCATAATTGCTTGTTTGAACTTTTTTTTTTGAAGATTGATTTAAAATTGCTTTAAAAATTTTCTCAGATAATTCCAATGTCTCATACCTCTCAATGTTGGCATCTCTAGATTATTTTTTTCTCTATCGAGCTGTGATTTTTCTGGTTCTTGATATGATAGGTAATTTTCACTTGTATCCTGGACATTTTATCGGTTATGTTAAATCTTTGATCATCAGGGAATCCTTTTGTTAAGGTGTTGCACAACAGTTGAGTGTATCTGTATATTCAGTTTCCCATTGGACCCTCCTCACACCACCTAAGCAAAAGTGGTATAATGCCTCACACTGCCTCAATGCAGATAAATGTTATGGAAGTTCAGTTCTCCCCCTTAGCCCTGCTGACTCATTCCCCATGAAAATGGAACATTGCATTGCACCTCTTTGCTTGCTGCCCTGGGGCCCCCAGAATAAGAGGTAGTGGGAGACTAATGCATACTGCTTAGTTGCTGCAGGGTGGAGATAGAATTTCAGCTTCGTATTGGGCCCCACTGACACAGGAGGGAGGAAGCGAGATGGCGATTACTCTGCATCATATCACTTCATTCAGCCTTATTGATGCTGGGCTGATATGGAAGCTTAGCTCACTACTAAGTCCCACTGACTCAGGCTCTGAGAGAAGGCAGACAGAGTGCTGACTGGCCCTGCTTTGCCCTGCCTCTGTCAGTCTTGGTTTTATCAGTGAGTATGGAGGTTAAGCTCTTTACTGAGCCTTGCTGATACAGGCATAGTAGGAAGTGGAGTCTTTACTAGCCTGAGTGGCATTACCTTTTTCAGTCTCAATGATGCCGGGTGAGTATAGAGGTTTAGGTCTCTATTGGCCACCACTGACACTGAAGACAAGGGGTGAAGCCTAACAGTAACTAACTCTGTCTCACTGTCTTATTAAGTCTTGTTGATGGTTAGGGGTTAAGGTTCAGCTTATCACTGGACCTCTCCAACAGTACCCTAGTGGGAGAATTGGAACACCGTCTGCCTCTGCTGACCTGGGAATTGATGATTTACCTCTCTGCCCAGCCCTACTGACACTACCCCAGAAGAGGAAACAGAGCATTGCCTGATTTCTCCAGTCCCAGGGTGGAAAATGAGCTACCTACCTGCTCAGCCTATTTGATACTGCCTGGTAGGGGAATCCGAGTTCCACTTGGTTCAACCCAGTGGGGGATGGAAAGTCAGTTTCCTACCCTGTCTCATGGCTACTGCTTAGATGGAGAAATGGATCACTGAGACTAAGAGCTGAGGGAAGAGGGAAGCCTGTCTCTTGGGCCACATGCACGCAGAATGGAGCTTACATCACACTGAGCTGAGGGAGAAGGAAGGGAGCAGGCAGTGGCACAGACTTTAGCTGTTCTTACTGAGATTTAGTAGGTTTATTAATACATTTTTCCGTATTTGCTATATTCCCTTAGGATAATTTCCACAGACTTTGAATGGTTGTTTTTAAAATCGTCTTTATTAGATATGGTAGTTTGTTGGGGAGCAGGTCTGAGAAACTCCTCAAGTGCTATTTTCTTTCTAAATCCACCTATGTTATACTTTTAAAAAATACGATCATAGTTTTGAAAGTATGGTCATCTGATCATACTGTATCCTTTTTTTTTTAAGTGCAATCATAACTCCTGTGATGACATATGGTCAGCTGGATGGTCTGGTAAACAAATGGAGCCTTGAGTTAGAGGATCAAGAGAAACACTTTCTTCACCAGGCCACCCAGGTCAATGTTTGGGACAATACTTTGATTGAGAATGGTGAGAAGGTAAGAAGATATTCCCATTAATCTATTTGCATTAATACAAATATTTTGAGATGAACACAAGAGAATAGATCTGTATTTTGAAGTTAATTATCTCTTCCAATATTGGTGATAAACTTAAAAGTATTTTCCCTAAGTAGTAAGTGCCCTGAGTTAGGAATTCTTTCAAACTTGAACTGTATATGAAAAAATAGATATTGCTTTAAAATTATAATATAAATTCAAATATTTACAGTATTGCATTCTTATTTTCCTTTATAGATTACTGCTTTGCATGGAGAAGTAGAAAAAGTGAAACTGGATCAGAAAAGGTAGAATCTTAGATTCCCTAGGTTGAAAGATTAAAGATATGTTTCTTTGTCTAGTTGTTTTTTTTCTTGTTACAGTTTATTGACATTTATTTTGTCACTCCAAATTCCTTTCATTACCCTTCTACTGATTTGGGTTTTTTTCAGGCTGGAAAAAGAATTGGATTTTATCCTGTCACAGCAGAAGGAATTGGAAGATCTCTTGATCCCTTTGGAGGAGTCTGTTAAGGACCAGAATGGGTCTGTGTATCTGCAGCACACAGATGAGCGTGAGAGCACGTAAGTAACTGAATAGAGGCACGGGGCAGGACTTAGCTATCAAAAGGGGGGGGGGGATGAAATGGAAGGCAGGGAATAAAAATTCATACAAAATTACCAGTTCTGGTAGTTTCCATTTATCAAGTTATTCAACTTATTTACTGTTTATCTTTTCAGGATGCTTGAAGTAATCATCTGGCAGTTTTGTTTTATAGCATTTTGTACGCTGTTCATTAATCTCAAGCTTATACATAACCACTGTAAAGTTTTTATATTTGTCAAGTTTGTTCTTAAATTAGAAATACAAAATTCATGTGTGTGGTGTCATGATGTTGTGGAATATTTATGGTCTTCTATTTATATTGACTCTTTTAAACCTAATGTTCATGCAGTTGCCTCAGTGATAAATCCATTTCTTATTTTAAAGGCATTTTGTTAATCAGGGGGCAAACTGCATGACTTTTAAACATTGAATGATTTTATCAATGTCTTGGGCTGGATGTATTTTATTTGTGTATGATATAGTCTTTACCTTCAGTCAATAATTGCCAGTATTCCCACAGTAGCTTTATCTCTTTGCAACTGAGATTTGGTCATCAGGCCAAATTATAAAATGTTACTAGAACTTATATGAATGTGCTACATAAACTAGGTTGAGACTAATCTGACTCATTCTATCAATAGCTTATTAGTGAATCAAGACAGCTTATTTTTAAAAGGCTTACAATTTAGCTATTTTGTAGGTATATTAAATATGGTAAGTACAGCTCATCTTTGTGGACCCTAATTCTATTTCTAATTTTGTATTTCAGCTTTTGTGAATCTTTCTTTTCTTTGCATTGCTTATTCTATGCATTCTGTCATTTTTTTGGAAACATTCATGGCTATGAGAATCCTAACTGTAGTTTGAAGAAATAATTGAAATATTAGTCCCTTTCCAATTGCTTTTAGGCAGTCAAATTTATATTTTGTTAGAATCTTCACTAAAATTTCCAACAATCTAGGCAACCAATTACCTATAAGTACTATAGGATAGAAAAGCAGTAGATAGTTATCAATAAATCTAATTGAATTATTTAACCTTTATAGACATTAAAATTGAAAGATCCTCTGGCCACTTTAATTCTCATTCATTGACTAGGTTAAGAGTGTGCGTGTGTGTGTGTGTGTGTGTGTGTGTGTGTGTGTGCATGTGCACAAATAGTTTTGGTGGAAATCTTGAGAATTTAACCAATTAATTGGTTTGTTGTGAACTTAGCAGATTTATCAAAATCATTGAAGACATCTCAGTATTTATCAAATGTTGCTAAATTCCAAATAACTTTTCACATATCTAAGTGACCTATGAATTTATTTTGATACTTAAAAAAGAGTTCCTTTGCTTCAGAGCTCCCCAGAACGTTATCCAGAGGGTAAATAGGTGACTGTAAAAATGACAAGGTTGATAAAAGCCTTCACCTATGGAGTCTTCATAGAATATGGTCCCAAATGCTGTGTCCATAAAATAAGTGTTGTTAGTCATTACTGAGACCCATTGAGAAGGTAGGGAAATTGTGGCAAATCCAGTTGGCAGTTTCATTCTTTGTATGCCAGTAACAGTACATAGTGGAGAAAACGTCTTATTAACCCCTTTATTTTATCTGCCTTTTCAGTTACAAGTTAGCCGAAAATATAGATGCTCAGCTGAAACGAATGGCACAAGATCTCAAGGACATTATTGAGCACCTGAATACCTTTGGAAGTCCTGCTGACACTACTGAGCCGGTGTGTTAACTGCTTTGTCTTTTTAGATAACCAAAATTTAGGGTGAAATTAGCATTCTGTTGGTCCTTTAGCTAGTCACCTACTCCTGTCCTCTAGAGTGCTCCTTATCCGCCTCCAGAGATACGAAACTCTTGGATATAGTTAGTAGGGCAGGAAATATTTAGGAGCAGAAAAACATTGTGAGTTTTTTGTGATTTTTCTCAGGAGGGTAAAAAAATTACTTTTCTCCTCAAATTTTCAGTATTTTCTCTCTTTTGTCCGTAAGTATGTCCCTGTTCTTATTTTTCTGTTCACTTACTTGTTAGTTATTGTTCCTTTTACATATTAATCTAGATATTCTTGTAATTTAGAGTATACATTATATATATATATTTGAGTCTGTTATGTATATCCAGGCATCCTTAATTTATAATTAAATTAGGTTGTAGCTTAATAGTTTGATAAGTCAACTGTTTGAGACTTCAAATATATTTTTCTTTTTTATATTTTTAATTTTAATTTTTCAAATAAAAAAATTAATGATTTTTATTTTTATCATTATAGTTGATTTACTCTAATGTTTTGTCAATTTCTACTGTACAGCAAAAAGACCCATACATACATATATATATATATATATATATATATATATATATATTCTTTTTCTCGCATTATCCTTCGTCATGTTCCATCACAAATGACTAGATATAGTTCCCCTGTGCTATACAGCAGGATCTCATTGCTTATCCACTCCAAATACAATAGTTTGCATCTATTAACCCCGAGCTCCCAGTCCATCCCTCTCCTTCCCCCTCCCCCTTGGCAACTTCAAATCTGTTCTCCTAGATCATGATTTCTTTTTTGTGGAAAGGTTCATTTGTGCCCTATGTTAGATTCCAGATATAAGTGATATCAAATGGTAGTTGTCTTTCTCTTTCTGACTTATTTCACTTAGTATGAGAGTCTCTAGTTCCATCCATGTTGCTGCAAATAGCATTATTTAATTCTTGTTTATGGCTGAGTAGTATTCCATTGTGTATATATACCACATCTTCTTAATCCATTCATCTTTCGATGGACATTTAGGTTGTTTCCATGTCTTGGCTGTTGTGAATAGTGCTGCAATAAACATATGAGTGCATGTATCTTTTTCAATGAAATTTTTTTGTTTGGATATAGGCCCAAGAGTAGGATTGCTGGGTCATATGGTAGTTCTATATTTAGTTTTCTAAGGTACCTCCATACTGTTTTCCATAGTGGTTGTACCAATTTACATTCCCACCAACAGTGTAGGAGGGTACCCTTTTCTACACACCATCTCCAGCATTTGTTATTTTTGGACTTGTTAATGATGACCATTCTGACTGGTGTGATGTGGTACCTCTTACTAGTTTTGATTTGCATTTCTCTAATTATTAGTAATGTTGAGCATTTTTTCATGTGCTTGTTGGGCATCTGTATATCTTCTTTGGAGAAATGTCTATTCAGGTCTTTGGCCCATTTTTCAATTGGGTTGTTGGCTTTTTTGCTGTTGAGTTGTATAAGTCGTTCGTATAGTTTAGAGATTAAGCCCTTCTCAGTTGCATCCCTTGAAACTATTTTCTTCCATTCCGTAGGTTGTCTTTTTGGTTTTATTTTTATGGTTTTCTTTGCTGTGTAAAAGCTTGTCTTTGCGATTAGGTCTCACTGGTTTATTTTTTCTTTTATTTCTGTTGCCTTGGGAGACTGACCTAAGAACACATTTGTAAGGCTGATGTTAGAGAATGTTTTGCGTATGTTCTATTCTAGGAGTTTGATGATGTCTTATCTTATGTTTAAGTCTTTCAGCTATTTTGAGTTTATTTTTGTGCATGGAGTGAGGGTGTGTTCCAGTTTCATTGATTTCCATGCAACTGTCCTGTTTTCCCAGCACCACCTGCTGAAAAGACTGTCTTTTCCCCATTTTACATTCTTGCCTCCTTTGTTGAAGATTAATTGACCATAGGTGCCTGGGTTTTATTTCTGGGTTCTCTATTCTGTTCCATTGGTCTGGATGTCTGTTTTTGTACCAGTACCACAGTTTTTTGATTACTGTAGCTTTGTAATATTGTCTGAAACCTGTGAGAGTTATGCCTCCTGGTTGGTTTTTGTTCTTCAGGGTTGCTTTGGCAATTCTGGATCTTTTGTGGTTCCATATAAATTTTTGTATTTGTTCTAGTTCTGTGAAAAAGTCATGGGTAATTCTATAGGGATTGCATTGAATCTGTAGATTGCTTTGGGTAATGTGACCATTTTTACAATATTAATTTTTCCAAAGCAGGCGTATGGAATATCTTTCCATTTCTTTGAATCCTCTTTAATTTCCTTGATTAATATTTTATAGTTCTCAGCATATAAGTCTTTCACCTCCTTGGTCAGGCTTATTCCTAGGTTTTTAATTTTTGGGGGTGTTATTTTAAAAGGTATTGTATTTTTATATTCCTTTTCTAATACTTCATTGTTAGTATACAGAAATGCAACTGATTTCTGAATGTTAATCTTATATCCTGCTACTTTGCTGAATTCACTGATCAGTTTGAGTAGTTTTTGTGTGGGGTCCTTAGGGTTTTCTATATATAGTATCATGTCATCTGCATATAATGGCAATTTTACCTCGTCTCTTCAAATTTGGATACTTTTTATTCTTTGGTTTGTCTGATTGCTGGGACTAGGACTTCCAATACTATGGCTGAATAAAAGTGGTGAGAGTGGGCATCCTTGTCTTATTCCAGGTTTTAGCTGGAAGGCTTTCAACTCTTCTCCATTGAGTATTATATTTGCTGTGGGTTTGTCACAAATGGCTTTTATTATGTTAAGGTATGTTCCTTTTATACCCACTTTGGTAAGAATTTTTATCACAAATGGATGTTGGTCTTTGTCAAATGCTTTTTCTGCATCTATTGAGATGATCATGTGGTTTTTGACTTTTCTTTTGTTATTATGGTGTATGGCATTTATTGATTTGTGTATGTTGAACCATGCTTATGAACCTGGGGTGAATCGTACTTGGTCTTGGTGATCTTTTTCATATGTTGTTGGATTCAGTTGGCTAACATTTTGTGGAGAATTTTTGGGTCTATGTTCATCAAAGATATTGGCCTATAATTTTATTTTTTTGGTAGTTTCTTTGATTGGTTTTGGTATTAGGGTGATGGTGGTATCATAGAATGTCTTTGAGAGTGTTCCTTCTTCAACCTTTTGGAAGGGTTTAAGAAAGATGGGTATAAGTTCTTTTTCGTATGTTTGATAGAATTTGTCTGTGAAGCCATCTGGTCTGGGACTTTTGTTTGTAGGAAGTGTTTTTATTACATATTCAATTTCATTTCTTGTGATCAGTCTGTTCAGTTGATCTGTTTCTTGATTCAATTTTGGCAGGCTGTTAAGTCTCTAGAAAGTTGTCCATTTCTTCTAGGTTGTCAAATTTGTTGGCATATAATTGTTCATAGTATTCTCTTATGGTTTTTTGTTTTCCTGCAGTATCTGTTGAGATTTCTCCTTTTTTCATTTCTTACTTTGTTTATTTGGGTTTTTTCACCTCCTCTTCTTGGTGAGTCTGGCGAGAGGTTTGTCAATTTTGTTTACCCTTTCAAAGAACCAGCTCTTGGTTTTATTGATTTTTTTCTATTTTTTTTTCTGGAATCTCTTTTTATTGATTTCCTCTCTGATATTTATGATTTCCTTCCTTCTGCTGACTTTAGGTGTTGTTTATTCTTCTTTTTCTAATTCTTTTAGGTGGTGAATTAAGTTGATTTGAGATTTTTCTTCTTTTTTGAGAAAGGCCTGTATTGCCATGAACTTCCCTCTAAGCCCTGCTTTTGCAGCATCCCATAGATTTTGAATGGTTGTGTTTTCATTATCATTTGTCTTGAGTTATTTTTTAATTTCCTTTTTGATTTCCTCATTGACCCATTGTTTTTGTTTTTGTTTTTTGTTTTTAGCAACATGTTGTTTAGTCTCCATGTAGTCAGTTTTTTCTCATTTCTTTTCCTGTGGTTGATTTCTAGTTTCATGCCATTGTGGTCAGAGAAGATACTTGAAATAATTTCTATACTCTTAAATTTGTTGAGGTTAGTTTTGCACCCCAGTATGTGGTCAATCCTTGAGAGTGTTCCATGTGCACTTGAAAATAATGTATATTCTGATTTTTTTGGAGGTAATGTCCTGAAAATGTCAATTAGGGCTAACTTTTCTATTTTGTCATTTAGGATCTCTGTTGCCTTATTGATTTTCTGTCTAGAGGATCTGTCCATTGATGTGAGTGGGGTGTTAAAGTCTCCTACTCTGATTGTATTCCTATCAATTTCTCCTTTTATGTCTGTTAGTGTTTGTTGTATATATATGGGTGCTCCTATATTAGGGGCATATATATTGGCGATTGTTATATCCTCTTCTTGAATGGATCCTTTTATCATTAAATAGTATACTTCTTTTTCTTTATGGACTTTGTTTTAAAGTATCTTTTGTCTAATATGATTATTGCAATGCTCTGCTTTCCTATCTTTTCCATTGGCTTGAAATATCTTTTCCCATCCCCTCACTTTCAATCTATATGTATCCTTTGCCCTAAGGTGAGTCTCTTGTAGACAGCATATTGTAGGCTCTTGCTTTTCTAGCCAATCTGCCACTCTGTGTCTTTTGATTGAAGCATTCAGTCCATTGACATTTAAGGTGATTATTGATAGATATTTACTTATTGCCATTTTAAAGTTTGTTTTCCAGTTGAATCTGTTTCTCCTTTGTTCCTTTCTTTTTTTTGGTTTGATGATTTCCTTCTATTTTATGCTTATGTCCTCTTCTTTTTAATTTCATGGATGTAATGTTTGGTTTTGATTTGTGGTTGTGCTGTTTTTCAAGTATGTTAACCCCTGCTTGCTTTAGCCTGGTAGTCCTATAGGCTCAAACACATTCTAAAAAAAGAGTCTAGATTTTCTTACTTTCCTTCCCCACATTTTATGGTTTTGAAGTCCTTTTTTAATATCTTCATATTTGTCCTTTTGCTGTTCCTTGTGTTTATCATCACTTTTACAATAGGGTTTTTTTTTCCTTTTAAATCTGTAAACTGGCTTATTTAAGTGATTGCTTTCCAATTGTGATTTCCTCCATACTATTTCTTTTTAGTTCTTTTTTATTTAGAGAAGCCCTTTCAGTATTTCTTTTAGAATGGATTTAGTATTGCTGTACTCTTTTAGTTTTTGTTTGTTGGAGAAATTCTTTATTTCTCCTTCTAATTTAAACAATATTCTTGCTTGGTGGAGTATTCCAGGCTGCAGATTTTTCCCTTTTAGAACTTTGGATATATCTCGCCACTCTCTTCTGACCTGTAGTGTTTCTGTAGAGAAATCCGCTGATAGCCTTATTGGGGTTTACTTTAATTAACGCTTTATGTTTATCTTGCTACCTTTAGAATCCTCTCTTTATCTTTAACTTCTGCCATTTTTATTATAATATGTCTTGGTATGAGCTTGTTTGGGTTCAACTTGTTTGGGGCCCTCTGTGCTTCCTGTATCTTCATATCTGTTTTCTTTAGATTTGCAAAGTTTTCAGACATAATTTCTTCAAATATATTTTCAATCCCCTTTTCTTTTTCTTCTCCTTCTGGAATCCCTATTATGCGTAAATTGGCCCACTTTATATTATCTTATAGATGTCTTATATTGCTTTCATGTTTTTTCATTTGGTTTTCTGTTTGCTGTCCTGATCAGGCGATTTCCGTTATTCTTTCTTCCAAGTCACTAATTCGTTCCTCTGCATTATTCATTCTGCTCTTTAGTGCCTTTAGCTCAGTTTGAATCTCTGCAAATGAATTTTCTAATTTTTCTTGGTTCCTCCTTATAGTTTCTAGTTACTTTCTAAAGTAATCTGTGTTACTGTTTATATCTGCTCTTAAGTCCTTCATATTCACCCCTAAATCCTTCACTGTTTTCACTACCTCCCTTTTGAACTTAGTGTCTATTAGGCTGCAGAGGTCTGTTTGTTGCTTCAGGTTAATTCTCCTGTTCTTTTAACTGGGAATGGTTCCTGAGCTTCTTCATTTCGGTTATATTTTCCTTTTTCTGTGAGTTTAGCAAAACCCACTACTTGAGTCTTGAGGGCTAGTTCTATGCAAGAGCACCCCTTTGTATTTTGTGGAGGGTTACTACTTATTTTTGGTGTGGAAGTTTGGATATTTTCTGTCTCTTCTTTCAGTCCCAGCAGGTGGTTATCCTCTTGATAGGGTGCTGAGTGTGTTTCCAGGGAGAAGGAGGCAATGCATAGGGCTAGTAGTCAGTGCCTGGTTGCTGGGCTCTTGACAGTAGCAAGGACCTGAAGGAAGGTAGCACAGGCTATTCCGAGTTGCATGGTCCTGGGAAGTGGTAATGAATCTCAGGCAGATTTAGGCAGTGCCTGAAGCATTTGGCAGTGGCAGGGGCAGGGTGTTAGAGTACCCAGGGGAGTGAGAGCAATAATGGGTGATGTTTGCTTACAGCGTTCTCCTTTGTGGTGCCCTCTGAGGTGATTGGGGCCTCAAGTGGTGTCTGTTCATGCACCCCTAGTGGTGGTGGGCCATGCCCACCTGTGGAGTCAGAGATAACTGTGGTGGTTTTCCCCCACCATCTATGGACCACACAAGAAGCACCCCACTCCACTTAGCCATGCAGGAGGTGCTGCACAGGCTACTTCTAGCTGCAGGGTCCTGGGAAGTGACAGTGATCAGGCATGCGTAGGCACCCCCCAGAGCATTTGACAGTGGCAGCAGCAGAAGGGAGGGTGTGATCCCAGGGGAGTGAAAGCAACAATAGGTGGTGCTCAGTTGCAATTCTCTCTTTTTTTTGCCGACCTCTAAGGTGACTGCAGCTGCAGGTGGAGCCTGTTTACAGACTCCTAGTGGTGGCAAGCCATGCCCTCCTCTGGTTTCTGAGATGACTGCCGTGGTTTATCTCCACCACCTGTAGATTGTGCAAGAGGTTCCACATCGCACTTAGCCCCCTGCTGCCCTTAGCCCACACAAGAGGTGTCTGGCTGACTGCAGCACCCTCAAGAGGTGCCTGGTCTCCTGTAGCCCAAATAAGTGGCTTCTTGCTACCTGTAGACAGCACCAGAGGCTCCCTGCCCTCTGAGAGTCCACGTCTGTGCAGGGAAAGAGATACCTATGGTGGTTTGCCCCTCCTTCTCTCGCCCTCCCCAACAATGGTGCTTGCTTCTCCTGAGGGCCCAGACCTCCTCCCAGGTTCCCTCGGCTGGGGCGTTCCACTCTCCAACCTGTGGCACACTGCTCCTTAGCCCCTCCGGCTCTCTTTACAAAGTCAATCCTAGTCCTCTCCCTGGAACTGACCTCTAGAGCCTGAGTCTCAGTGCCCAGCCCCCACCCGAGCATCTCAAGCTGTGGTGTCTGGGGCGGTGCTGCAGATGATCTGTGAGGCTGTCACTCTGCTTTGGCCTCCTCAGTCTAGCTGCTGTGCTTTACTTGGAGATTTTGACGTCCCTCTGTCTCGGCTGATCACCCTGTCAATAAGGTGGCTTCCTAGGTTTTGGTTCCTTTTCTCTTTAATAGCTTCCTCTCAGGAGTGCTAGTCCTATCCTGATTCCTTTTCTCTGTATTTTTTTCCCTTTCATTTTACCCATTTATGTGGAGGATTTCTTGCCCTTTTTGGTGGTTTAAGTTCTTTTGCCAGTGTGCAGTACACATTCTGTGAGAATCATCCTACATATAGATGTGTTTTTTTGATGTGTTTGTGGGAGAAGGTGAGTGCAATGTGTTACTCCTCTGCCATCTTGATCCTTCTCCTAGAATATATTTTTCCATAGAAACTTTAAGTATGGTTATTAGGTTCCTGCATGCCTTATGGAATCCTAGTTAACTCATAATGCAAATCTGTCATAACATGAGAAAATACATTCAAGGCTCCAATTACAGGGTTGAGGTGTTTTGAATTAATTTGATAAGTTGAGGTGTTTTGATTGGGCATTTTTCCTTTATTTATACTCTAAGGAGCTTATTTCTTCTGCCTTTCCCTATTGTCTTAGCAGTGAAATGGAGTCTTCCTTTTCACTACTCCCACCCCATGGCAGTAGTGGTAAGAGGAATTTCCCACTGTGGGAGATCCCATTGTACTTTCTATCAGATGATTATAATTAGGAATGAGGCCAGGATCAGAGTAGGTGAAAATGAATCATATATATATATGAATCATATATATATATATATATATATATATATATATATATATATATATATAATAGTGATTATCTTTAGTAAGCTTTTTGTCCTACTATATATAGACAGTTCTTTATATATGTATTACTAGCTTTTAAAATTAGAATTAGATAGCATTGTATAGTTGAGGAAGCATTAGAATTTTATTTTAAGTCATTTAATCTCTCTGGGTCTTAGCTCCTTTTGCAGAATGTCAAAGTGGACTAAATGATCTTGAAGTCCCCTCTAGCTATAAAAATAATGTCATTCTCTACTTTGGGTGAATCTAAAATTCAACAGAGACAAATGAAAATTAGTCTGAGACTACATGTACATGCTACCGTCTTTCTGTGTTCATGCTGATGATCAAGAATTGACAATATAGATTTTCTTTTTAGTGAAATATTAGCTCACCATTGTGATTCTAAAATCCAAAATTGTTCTTTGTCTTGGATCTTTGATGCATAGATAAATACATGCAGATTTAGACATGTCTAGTTTCTCTGTGCTGAATTAATATAAGACAAATGTTCTGAACAGAGTAAGTAAATAGAGACTGTAACCTTATCCTCTTTCTCTACTTGGCCTTGGATTGTTTTATTTTATTTTAGTAGAGGAGAGTAAATGATTTGAGTCTTTTATTTTTAATTTTTCTGGCAAGTGTGATTGAGATGTTTAAGATGGGTGAATTAAAGGATAATTGCTTCTTGATAGCAGGACGAAGCAAGAGATCAGCAACAATTCATTTCTTTTCTCAGATAGCATAAATTATTGGACAGGAAGCAGAGGAAACATTTGCTGAACAGTAATATTCTTGTAGATAATTAATTGTAACCAGATCAACAAACCTTTGTTATTGTGGGCCATTCGCCAGCGTAGAAAAATACTCAGTATGTTCCAGGATATTCACAATGACGAGATTCACCTGTTTATTTTTACCATTTTGGAGGGGAAATAGGAAAGACCACGCAATATTTTAAAATGTGGACTTAATAGCAAGTCCATATTATGGCATATGATATTCAGTCACATATTTTTTACAAAAATTCATTCTTCCTACTACAAATTATGCTTCTGTTTGTTATATTAAAATCACTAAATTTGCTGTTTTTATTATACACTGTTTTGTAAAGTGTGGCAACATTTTCATTTCTTCTTGTTTTCAATATTATCCTGGACTTTGCCAGAATATTTGTCAAAAGTGTTCTAAAATTTTTAAAAGATTTAGCATTTGTTATTATAAAGTTAATATATATACTTATTCAATGTATTAAGCTTGGAAAATATGGCAATCTGTAAAGAAAACTAAATCACCTATGGTACTAGTACTCTGCCAATATATTAGAATAGATGAGTATATTTCTTTTAAAAAAAATTTTTATCGCAATTGATTTACAATGTTCTATCAATTTCTGCTGCACAGCAAAGTGACCTACCATACATCCATATACATTCTTTTTTTTCACATTATCCTCCATCATGTTCCATCACAAATGACTAGATATAATTCCCTGTGCTATACAGCAGAATCTCATTGCTTATCCACTCCAAATGCAAAAGTTTGCATCTACTAACCCCAAACTCCCAGTCCATCCCTCTCCTTCCCCCTCCCTCTTGGCAACCACAAGTCTGTTCTCCATGTCCATGAGTGTGTTTCTTTTCTGTAGATAGGTTCATTTGTGCCATACATTAGTGTATTTCTTCTAAGTAATTTTTTGCTCTGCCAGTAAGAATGCTTATTTTCTTTTAAATAGCATCGGAAACATGCCTGTATAAAGTTTTGGATTGTGTCTTCACTCAATGTTCTTTCATGATATTTTCCTAAAATTTTAGCCATTCCTTGAAAATATGGTTTTAATGACTCTATAAAATTTCATTAGAGGTGATTTTGCCATAACATATCTAATCATTTTTTAAATTGGGATAGATATTGTTTCAAATTTTTTATCATTATAAATTTAACCTGTAATGATGTTTAGATTTCAGTATTTTCTCTGGATAGATTTCCAGAAATATAATTATAAATATAATGTAATTATAAATTATAACTATAATATACTGCATTACAAAGTATGAATATTTTAAGACTTTGCTATATATTGCAAAAATTTATATTTTTAAGAGCTAGGTCAATTTATAGTACCATATGCTCTATATGAATATACCTACTTTTCCACACACACCCTTGACAACTGAGTATTATCATTTATTAAAGATTGCTGAGTTGGTAATCATGCCATTTGTGAACAACATGGATGGACCTTGTGGGCATTATGTGGAGTAAAATAAGTCAGACAAAGACCAATGCTATATGATCTGACTTATAAATGGAATTGAAAAACTAAAACTAAACCAAGCTCATAGATACACAGAACAGATTTGTGGTTGCCAGAGGCAGGAAAGGGTGGTGGGCAAAATGGCTGAAGAGGGTCAAAAGGAACAAACTTCGAGTTATAAAATAAATAAGTAAAAAAATAAATAAGTCATGTGGCCATAGTAAATAATATCCATTATTGAAAATTGCTAAGAGAATAGATTGGAAAAGTCCCCATCACAAGAAAAAAAATTTTTTGTAACTGGTGTATGTTAACTAGACTTAATGTGGTGATCATTTCGCAATATACACAAATATTATTGTATACACCTGAAACTAATATATGTCAATTATACTTCAATTAAAAAATTGTTGCTTTTGTTAACAGAAGGTAATATTTAAAAACATTTTATGTGCATTTCTTATTAAATGTCTCTTAATATTCTTTATTTTTATACTATAGAAGTCAGCTTTTATTGTAGAAATTGAATTCTTAACAGTTACAAAATAGATTGAACTAATATATAGATGTAATGAACATTACAAATATGAAATAGCAAAATCCCACACAATTCTCATAGCACATTTTCAGGCAGTTTCTTACCAGAAGAAATGAAAATAACTTCCAAATTTCAGTTTTTTATTTTTATTTTTTGTTTTCCATATCAGAATAATCATAATCTAAAAATCTTGTTTTTGTTTTTAGCTCCAGCAGATCTGCAAAATTCTGAATGCTCATATGGATTCTCTGCAATGGATTAATCAGACATCAGGTAAGAGTTTATTTGTACATCAAATTATCTGCATTGCAGGTAGAAAATGTGATACAAGTCAGCACCAAGACCGCACTCAAATAAAAGCTCAGTTGTAGGGGTGTTGTTAAATTTAACACATGGTGTATCTGTATTAATCCTGAAGAACTCTAATTGCTTATTTTTATAAAATGAAATGCAGATAACTAGAAATGAATAAAAATGATGAGTGTTTAGGAAGGGAATGGAAGAGATAGGGCTATAAAACAGGACTTCTTTGTTTATACCTTTTTATATAATTTTGACTTTTGGGCCATTTAAAAGTTAAATACTCAAAAATTAAAATTAAGCCAAAAATAATAGGAAAAAGACAAATGCTAAAACTGAATACAAAATGAAACCAAACAAACCTGTGTAACTAACTTATAACAAAATCATGCAGTTCAAATAACTTTTGAACAAAGTTTTTAAAAAATTTTTAAATTTTTTATTAATGTATAGTTGATTTACAATGTTATGCCAATTTCTGCTGCACAGCAAAGTGACCCAGTCATACATATTTATACATTCCTTATATTATCTATCATCATGGTCTATCCCAGGAGATTGGATATAGTTTCCTGTACTATCCATTCTAAATGTAATAGTTTGCATCTACTAATGCTGACAAACTCCCAGTCTGTCCCACTCTCTCCCTCCTTTGAACATAGTGTTCTTGATGGTGCATCCTTGCTAGAATGTAATCTTTTTATTCAAATTGCCTTCAAAGCTAAATTTTATTTGATTTGATTCAGATTTTATTCTTTTTTAATAGCCAAACTAATTTAATAAATGAATATAATAAAGTTAATGAATTAAGGGTCAATATGCAAAAATCACCTCTGTCTCTACATTCCAGCATTAAACAAATGAAAAAATAACATTTAAAATACACCATTTAAAATAGCATCAGAAAACATTAGTACCTAGGATTAAAGCCAATTAAATATATTTAAAACCTCTATACACAAAGCTAGAAAACATTAACTCAGTAAGTAAAAGACCTCCATAAATATCATCTCTAATCTTTAGGATGTAATCTTAGTGATAAAAAGAAGTGCAAAGAAATCTTTAGCTGGAGTTGCTGCTGTGGTGCAACAGGTTGGGGATCTGATATTGTCTCTTTGGTGGCACAGGTTCAATCTGTGGCCAAGCACAATGGGTTAAGGATCCAGCGTTGCTGCACCCATGGCATAAGTCATAGCTGTGGCTGAGATTCAGTATCTGGCCTGGGAACTTCAATATGCTGCAGGTGTGGACATAAAAAAAAAGAAATCTTAAGCTTTCTTAAAAATTTTATTGTTAGTTTCAGAATTATACTATAATTATATAAACATGGTATAATAATGATGCTATTTCATATATTTTATAGTATAAAGAAAATGCACAAATATATTAATGATAATAGAAACCAAGATTTTCATTGAAAGATGATATATTTTTCTTTCCCTCTTTTATACTTGTATTATAAATTTGAATTGGAAATATCAGTATGAATTCCTATTCCCTATTTTCTGTACATGGAAAGGGCCAAGAAGCAATGACACACCCTGATAGCAGTGAGCACATCTAGCACCAAGATCTTGGTTTCTAAATACCATTACCATTAAAAGGAACCAAGACTTCTTGGAGAAATACCTGCTCTCAGGTCTTAGTCAAGGAAAGAGTTAAGTTTGGTACTTTTTATGCCAGAAAACAGAGATTGTTCAAAGGCTAATGAAATTATATCAGGACACAAGATTGTGCTTTAATGGGCTTCTACTGGCCAAATCAGGTTTCAACATCAAAAAGAATGACAATGATGGATGATAATACATTGAGGGAGAAAAAAATTCATGAGTCTGCAGTGATACTCTAAAGAGAGAGAGAGAGAAATGGGAGGTGCAAGGAAAAGTCTTTATAGAAGCATGCCAGAATTAGAGAACTACTGTTAAAAGCGTTTTCAATGGATCGCTTTTACTAAGCTTTCCCTGATCCTGAATATCCTGTCTCATTTATAAAATATTTTAACTGTTAGTCATTTCTTGGCAGAAAAAATATAATAGCAGGAAATGGACCAAATAGAGAGTTATTGTTTTTGAGTTTTATTTAGGTATAACTTTTATGCTTCATTTTAATTACATTAATTTATATACAGTCATTTTTTATTTTATGATTTTTATTTTTTCCATTATAGTTGATTTACATTGTTCTGTTAATTTCTACTTTAAAGTGACCCAGTCATATATATATTTCTTTATTAATTCTTTTTCTCACATTATCCTCCATCATGTTCCATCACAGGTGACTGAATATAGTTCCCTGTGCTATACAGCAGGATCTCATTGCATATCCACTCCAAATGCAATAGTTTGCATCTATTAACCCCAGATTCCCAGTCCATCCCACTCCCTCCCCCTCCCCCTTGGCAACCACAAGTCTGTTCTCCAAGTGCATGAGCTTCTTTCCTATGGAAAGTTTCATTTGTGCCATATATTAGATTCCAGATATAAGTGATTATACACTCAGTTTAATTGTACAGTTTAATGGGAAAGTCACAATTTTGTAGCCTCAGCTTAATGATTGATTCAGGCAAGCGTCATCAAGGAATGCTAAAACCATTGAGTTTAAGATTGTTGGGGAACAAAGTATTTGCATGGTCTCAAAAATACCAGTCTACAGATTACTTAAGAATTACAAAAGAGAAAATGTGCCTTTAGAACAGAGCTATCTGATGAGTACCACTTTAATTGTGATCAAATTTAATATCACCAATAGTGGGATAACTTATTATTGTGTGTCTCTTGATCTGACATGAGAAGTGCACAGTATCCCATATGTAGTATTCTTACCAAAAATGTTTAACTGAATCAAGTCACAAGAATCAGGCAGTCTACATGTGAGACATTCTGAAAGATAATTGGCTTTGACTCTTGAAAAATCAGTCATGGGAAACAAAAAAAATTCAAAACAAAAAATTAAGGGGATTGTTGTAGATTAAAAGAAATATAACAATCAAGTCTACCATATTAACTTTGATTAGGAGTTCCCATCATGGCTCAGCAGTTAGCAAGACCAACTAGCATCCATGAGGATGCAGGTTCGATCCCTGGCCTCGCTCAGTGGGTTAAGGATCTGGTGTTGCCGTGAGCTGTGGTGTAGTTCACAGATGCAGCTCAGATCCCGCATTGCTGTGGCTCTGATGTAGGTCAGTGGCTACAATTCTGATTAAACCCCTATCCTGGGAACCTCCATATGCAGGGGGTGTGGCCCTAAAAAGACAAAAAGACCAAAAAAAAAAAAAAACTTTGATTAGATACTGGATCAAAATCAAGAAGACCTTTAGAACAATTGGGGAAATTGAATATGGACTATACATTAAATATTAAGGAATTTTAAAATTTTCTTATGTGTGTTATTGCGGTTATGTAGGAAAATAGTTTTATTCTTATAAGCTCTATGCTACATTATTTAGAGTAGTGTCATGTTTCTAGTTTTACTTCAAGTGGCTCAGCCAAAACCATTTGTGAAGAGAAAGAGAAGGAACAATTTGTGGCAATATGGTAACAGTGGCTTAATGTAGGAAAAGGTATACGAGTTTATGATTCTTACTTTTCTCTCAACTTTTCTACCGATTTAAAATTAAAAATGGTGGGAACTGAGTTTTAGGGACTTTTGCCTAAATATGGAATATAATGAGACTTCAGTAATTAAGACAAATGGGGGCTAGTTAGCCAATCAGAGTTACTATTTTTAAAGATGTGGTATGAAAATAATACAAATCTTATTTGGCTTTATAGATTCCTTATTCTCTGCATTAATAGAGGTCATCAGCCATGAACTACTTCTTTTTCCATTCTACACATAACCTATATCATCATTATCCATCTTTACTTCCTTTTCTCTAAATTGTGTTTTGAATCTAATTAGAGGGAGGTTAAGTTCTATATTGCTTTAGTACAAATTACCTGATGGGAAGAGGTTTCGGAGTCAGATATGGATTCAAGTCAAGGTGTTACCACTTAATAGTTGTGTGACCTTAATTGTTACTTAATCTCTCTCTAAATGGAGGGTAATATTTACCTTTTAGGGCTTTTGTAAGGATTAAAAGAAGTGACATTGAACTTTCCTTGAGTGGTGCCTGGCCCATGGTCAGTGGTCAGTAAATGATAGTAACAGAACCGGTTGTCAGGGTTTACTGCATATAGAAGTGGGGGTGGGGAGAAAGACAAGAAGGGTCTTAGATTTCAAAAGGTAGCTATTAAATTGGGCCTGGAGAAGGTAGTTCCAGGTAGATTATCATTGAAAACTATTTAGTGATGTTGGAACAGCTGAGATGTGGGAGAATGTAAGTGGCCAGAAAACACTGTGCAATGAGATTATACAAAATTTCACTCAGTTGTATTCCTGTCTGATGCATATTTTCCTACAATGAGCAATGCTTTTTGGATGGAGTTTTGGGGGATGTCAAAATGTAATTAGGTAAAGAAAGATTATGGTGATTTTTTTTTTTTCTCTTGGCTGGGATCCTCTTTGTCATAAATGAAATCTCAAGGCTCTCAGCCAGTGTTTTCCTACTAATAAAATTAAGGTTGTTAGCACTACAAAGAACTTACTTTATTATGTAAATGAAGAAACTGCAGTTCAGAGAGGTTAAATGACTTCCCTAAGAGCACACAGTTAATTAGTGGCAGAGCTAGGACCAGAATCCAAATTTCCTAATTATCACAACAGTGTTTTTTTTCTACTGGTATGCCCTTAAAACAATTCTAACGTAGGCATTACTGGATATAAAAACAAATCTTAGTCATGTACCTAACCGTAGAGAACAAGAGTTTTGAAAGTATGATAATGGTGATACTTGGATGGGATGTAAGTTCTAGATGTTTGGGTAAAGTTCTCAGTGGACACAGGGTAAGAAGAGTAAGACAATGGAGAGTAATGATTACTTGGAGTTACTTTTCTGTTCAATTCAGCTGGAGGGGCAATGAGAGTTCACAGAGGTTCCCAAATGAGACAAAGGAGGCCATGATAATGGAAAAAGTCTGGTAATTCTTGATACTGTGTGCTCCTTTTTACTATTCCCACCCAAGGAAGCTTTCCTTTTCACATCAGCAAATGACATGATCAAGGAATGGAGAGTGGCAGAATTTATGCTAAGAGAAGGTTTTTGTTGTTGGTGGTGGTGGTTTATTTTGCTTTTTAATAATTAATGGGATCATGTCTGCTGAAATGATCTGTGGACTAAGTTGTTTGTTTTAATTTTTTTAAATTGTAATCAATTGTTATTTCCCCAATACATTTTTTTTTTTTTTTGCTACTGTACAGCGTGGTGACCCATTCTATTTTCTCACATTGTCATGCTCCATCATAAGTGACTAGACATAGTTCCCAGTGCTATACAGAAGGGTCTCATTGTTAGTCCATCCCAAAGGCAATAGTCTGCATCTATTAACCACAAGCTCCCAATCCATCCCACTCCCTCCCCCTCCCCCTTGGCAACTACAAGTCTAAGTATAGTTGACTTACAATATTGTGTTAATTTCTGCTGTGCAATATTGTAATTTCTGACTTACAATATTGTGTTAATTTTGTTGCTGTGCAACAAAATTATATATATATAATTTTTCCATTATGGTTTATCACAAGACATTGAATATAGTTCCCTGTGCTGTTCAGTAGGACCTTGTTTATCTATTCTTTATATATTAGCTTATATCTGCTAACTCCATCCTCCCATTCCTTCCCTCCCTCAAACCCCTCCCCCTTGGCAACCACAAGTCTGTTCTCTATGTTGTGGACTGAGAAGTTTTAAGGTTAAACTTATCAATGAGTCTCTTTATTCACATTCTAAATAATACTTATAGAAAAACTAATACATCTGTTATTTTAGCAATAGAAATAATATAATTTGTTTACCAAAGAGAAATCTCTAAGATTTTTTTTAAAACAATGATTTTAAAGCTGAAATCTGTATTTTGAAAGGTTTCTGGGAAACATTTTTATGATTTGATATCTTTAATGACAGTACAGTTTTTTTCTGGTATAAAACAACTATTAATGCTAATAAGATCATGTATTTAAGTTAAAAATCAACTTGTTTTTAAAGGTGGTTTGAAAATCATACATTACACTTTAAGTATGTTAAAATATTACACCATATTCAGTAAATTTTTCAATATCTATGAGTAAATAAAGAACCAGGCCCCTTTCTTCCTGTAATCTACATAGAACTATGATGGAACTGAACTAGAAAGAGATAAGCCATAAGAGTATTGAATGAGAGCATCTGAACATGTGCTGGTATTGGCCAGTTTTCAAATTTGATACTTTTTCATTTTTTTTAACATTTTCTATGCTGCTTTTCCTCATGATTAATATAGCTAATTGAGAGTTAATAGTAACTATAGTCATATAGTAGTTCCCTCTGTTATCTTTCTCTTTGTACAAATTTATGGCATTATTTCGAGGTTGGCTTGATGGCAATGCTGTAGTCACACATCTGTCTTCTCAGTTGGCATTCACTGAAACTGCGGCAACTCCAGCTCTGCTGGGACCACTTATGACAGGGTTGGCAATCAATCTGAGCCAATTTGTTACTCATTTAAAATATATGGAGCTACTTCTTTTAGAGGGGGGGAGATAGGCCTGAAGGAAAGGCATTTTTGGTTTCTTCATATACCAAACCTTGTCATATCTGTTAATATTTATCAAACAAGAGTTCCTGTCGTGGCGCAGTGGTTAACGAATCCAACTAGGAACCATGACGTTGCGGGTTCGGTCCCTGCCCTTGCTCAGTGGGTTGATGATCCAGCGTTGCCGTTGCTGTGAGCTGTGGTGCAGGTTGCAGACGCGGCTCAGGTCCCGCGTTGCTGTGGCTCTGGTGTAGGCTGGTGGCTATGGCTCCGATTAAACCCCTAGCCTGGGAATCTCCATATGCTGCGGGAGCAGCCCAAGAAATAGCAAAAAGACAAAAAAATATATATATATTTATCAAACACCATAATAAAGGTGGAAAGATGGGCGGTGGAAAATCTTATACTTGTCATTATTTGAAAGTTCCTTAAATATTGTCATCACATTTGCTTCTCTTACGAAGTGTCCCAAAGGTACATGACTAAAATATATTTCATCTGTAATCATTGCAGTCTCTTATGGGTTAGACTGCCATAATTATTTAATATCTGCTCACAACATTTAGCCAGCTATTTATGGCAGAAAGAGAATAATCCTTAGCATACCTAGAAATGCTGTAAGAAACTGTGATATTTCTAAAATATAGTCCTACTAACACTGGCCTATGAACACCTTATTTATTTATTTTTGACATAAAACATACTTAGTCATCTAGTGTGATGCTACTAACTTACATAAAATGCCTTCAGGATTATTTTAGAGAAGCAACTTTTTGTGATATGTCATAATCATATTTCATTTTTACCCAAAGTTAATGTTTATTGTTTGAAAGATTATTTTAAAATAGATCTTTTTTCAAGGATGGGCATCTTTTTCTTTTTTCTTTTTTGTTAAATTGAGGTGTATTGGACATACAGCATTGCATTAGATTTAGGTGTACAACACAATGATTCAGTATTTGTATGCATTGCCAAATGATTGCCCCATAAGTCTAGTTAACATCTGTCACCTTATTACATAGTTAGAATTTTTTTCTTGAGAACTTTTAAGATCTACTCTTAGCATCTTTCAATAGGCAATACAGTGTTATTAACTATAGTTAAGAAACTTTGGTCCAGACAAGAAGTGCTTTAATTTTTTTTTTTTTTTTTTTTTTTTTGGCCACACTCATGGCATGCAGAAGTTCCTGGGCCAGGGATCGAACTCGCACCACAGCAGCCACCTGAGCCACAGCAGTGGCAATGCCAGATCCCACTGAGTCACCAGGGAACACCTAAAATATTTTTATTAATTACTTTCAGCTGCTTCATATCTAAAGTGTATCTAATGCCAAGATGCCAAAAGATACGTTTGAATTCCAATTAATGTGTCTTCTTCCTATTTCATCTTCTAGAATAGAATCTGCTTTACTGATTGAGGTGGTTTCTTTTACCTCTTCTTTTTTCAAAAATTCTTTGGGAAATCTTGGTGACATCAGTTGATCAATGAGGTCATCTGTGTGTTCTGGAGTATAATGTTTCACTTCAGAAACTTGAGAGGTGAATGCTCTTGATCTTGATCAGAGATGTGGCAACAACACAAAGAAACACTTTAAAAGGGTCTCTTAAGCTCAACAGAAACAGGTACTTACTTGCTTCTTCCCACTGCAGTTAAGTGAAAGGTATTTTATGTCTTCCCATTGTTTAATGAGCTGCCCCTTCATCTCTGCTCCCCTTTACAGATGAAATAGATTTATTGTCACACCATTGTTCCTTGATCCTAAGGACTTTGTTGTAGGTTAGATTAGGGTACTAAGATTAAAAATGATCAAGTCTTCAGCTCCTGTTAGGAAAGAGTATGTGATAGTTAACATTCTCAGAGCTCCTCTTCCCAAACTTCCTTTCTATATGTAAATCCAGATTTGAAATAAACTCAATACATCTGCAAAATTAGATTTCTCACTAATCCTACTTATGTACATTTTGTGCCCAAGTGAATTTCCTCAAGCTGGAGAGCCTCCCCAGATGAATTATATGTAACATGATTTAAATCACTCCCAAATAGCAGAATTTATATTGTTTGTGTGATATACAGATTTTTCTCCAAAGCAATTTTCTTCCTATTAGTGGCTAAAAACTATAAATATACTACAGCCTTGCAATAATGCTGTTTTGGGGCCCACGCTCTATGGCCACCTCATAGATAAAGTGGCCTGATAGTATTTCACCAATGACATCTCCCCAGTTGGGATTCAGATAGACCTGCTTTATTTTGAGCACTTCAGTGTTTGAAAGGACAACAAATAGTGTTATGCTGTGGTGCCAGTTGGTACTTTTTATTTAAAATTTTCATAGCATTTGACAGACAGACGCACTGTAATAGAAAAAGTACTCTTATCTGGGAGTCTGAAGATATGAGTCCTGCTATCCATTCTCATTAGTTTTGGCCTTTGGGAAGCCACTGAGCCTTCCTGAGTTTTTAGTTATTCTCTTTACCCTAGGATATTGTGGGAATCAAATAAGGTAATATGTATAGGCATTTTGAAAACTCAACTGCTACATAATAGAAAGTGTTCTTTTAGATGCAAGTCAAAACCACAAAGTAGTTGTGACTCTAAATACAAAGCACCTACTATGTGCCAAGGGGCTGTGTTAATTAGTGTAGGAAGTAGAAACATCAATGGCACGCACCTCTACCTTGAACAGGTTCGTGTGGCTCTGGGGGCAGTAAAGAAAGAGCAACCTAATCTTTAGTTGATTTTCTAGAAAAGCTAGAATTTGAAATGAGACTTGAATAGTAAGTTACATTTCAACAGGATGACTCTCTAAGGGCCACTTCAGATGTAATAATCCCACTACCGTGTCCTGCTTCCTGCCTCTCTACCTCCAAGAATTCAGGATGCCTTCGCCATTTTTTGTTTTTATTCCTTTCCCTGAAATGTACTTTTTATGAATCTCATGTGAAGGATAGTGCTGTATACAAGCGGAGTGTCTTGTCATCACCACCTTAATTTATCAGTGACGAGATTAGGATGAGAATTCTTGTGGCAGAGTTGAGAGCTTCGAACGTCTCTAGAAATACTCTTCTTCCCATCAGACCATAGTTAGCACTAAGAATTCGAGTATGTTTATTCTGAGTGTTACTTTAGTTTCAGTAACCTGGGAATCTTCTTAAAAGTACCTGTGACAAGTGGGAAAACAGTGTTCTGTCTCTCCTTTCTTTGCCTCCCTCTCTCCCTCCCCATTTCCCACTTCCGACCTCCTTCTTCCCCTTTTTGATTGAGAAATAAACCTTAATTAGGTTAAGCTCCCAGGTTTTCAAGGTTGCTTTTAAACAGCAGTCTAACCTACTACTGAAGTATATACTACAGTAACTAAACCTTAAAATGTGGCTTTGGCTTAGCAGACATGCAACAGTGAGGAAACCCGTATGGAAAGCTGAAAAGATGGCCAACTATACTAAACAGTGACACTGTTGCCTCACACAAATTGAGGGTCATATTAGGTGCCTACTCAGCAGGCACTTCTAGAAGTTGGGAATCAAAACCTTATTTGTGTGTGTTAGTCTTTTACACTAATTGAAATTTTTTATTATGTAATTGTGGATTCACGTATAGTGGAAGAAATAACAGAGGTCCTGAAGAAATAATGTAGAGTTCCTATTTATTCTTTTCCTAGTTTTCCCCAGTGGTAGCATCTTACAAAACTGTAGTACAAAGAGTTCTCATCATGGCTCAGTGGAAACGAAGCCAACTAGGAACCGTGAGGTTTCGGGATTGATCCCTGGCCTCACTCAGTGGGTTAAGGTTCCAGCGTTGCCAGGAGCTGTGGTGTAGGTTGCAGACGTGGCTTGGATCCTGCATTGCTGTGCCTGTGGTGGAGGCCAGCAGCTGTAGCTCCAATTCGACCCCTAGCCTGGGAACCTCCATATGCTGTGGGTGTGGCCCTAAAAAAGCAAAACAACAACAACCAAAACTGTAGTACAGTGTCACAACTAGGGTATTAACATCTATAAAATCTGACTTGTTCAGATTTCCAGTTTTACTTGTGTGTATGTGTGTTTAGTCATATACAGTTATATCACAGGTGCAGGTTTGTATATCCACAACTAAAGTCAAAATACAGAACAGTTCCATTACCACGAGAATTTCTCAATACTCCCCTTTTATCACTACACCCACCTCCCACCACATTCTCCTACTCCATGCTCCCCTAATTCTTGAAAACTTCCAATCTATTCTCCCTTTCTAAAATTTTATCATTTCAAAATACCATCTAAAATGGAATCATACAGCATGTAATCTTTAGGGGTTGGCTTTTTTTTTTTTAAACTCAGCATAATTCCCCAGATATTTATCTTACAAACTGTTGTAAGTCCATCTTAGATGTTTCCAGTTTTTGGCTCCTGGAAATAAAACTTCTATGAATATTTATTACAGAATCTTGTGTGAACATAAGTTTTCATTTCTCTGGCGTAGGTGCCCAAGAGTGAAATTGCTAGGTTATATGGTAGTTGCATATATAGTTTTATAAGAAACTGTTACAATGCTTTCCAGAAAGGCTGTACCATTTTTATATGCCCACCAGGAATGTATAAGTGATCTAATTTGTGTCCTCAGCATTTGGTATTTTCACTATTTTTTTTTTCATTTTAGCCATTCTGATAGATGTGTAGTGAGATCATTGAGGTTTTAATTGGATCATGCTTTTGGTGTCAAGTCTAAGAACTTTTTGTATAGTCCCATATCCCCTAAATTTTCTCCAGTGTTTTTTTCCCTACAGTTTTATTGTTTTATATTTTACGTTTAAGGCTGTGATCCATTTTGAGTTAATTTTTGTATAAGATGTGAGATTTAGGTAAAGTTATTTTTTTCCTCTATGAATATAAAACTTTTCTGAGATTTCTATTCCATATATTTATATGTCTTTCCCTTCACCAATATCACACTCTCTTCATTCTAGTAAGCCTTAATATCTTGGAGAGTGATTTCTTTCACTTTCTTTTTCTCCATCAAGGTTGTTATATCTATTTTAATTTCTTTGCATTTCGATAAAAATTTGCTGGGATTTGATAATAATTACATTGAATCTGTAGGTCAGTTTGGAGAGAATTGACATCTTTACTATGTTGATTCTTCTCATCCATGAACATAGTATGTCTCAATATTTATTTAGATCTTCTTTGCTTGCTTTCATCAGCATTTTGTCATTTTCAGCACCCATATCATATTCATGTTTTGGTTTTGCTAGACTTATACCTAAGTATTTAATTTTATTGGTAGTGATTACAAATGGTATTGAATTTTAAATTCTGGTTTCCACATGTTCATTGTTAGTACATAAAAACTCAGTTTTTATGTTATCTTGTATGCTTGATGAATTCACTTCTTGGTTCTAGGAGTTTGTTTTTGGGGGGTTTTTGTTTTGTTTTGGTTTTGATTCCTTGGGATTGTCTACATAGGTAGTTATATCATCTGCAAAAAGGGACATTTTAATTTCTTGGTTTCCAACCTGTATACTATTTATTTCTTTTTCTCACATTGCACTGGCTAGAACTGTAGTACCATGTTGAATAAGAGTGATGAGAGCAGACACCCTTTCCTTGTTTCTGAGTTTAGTTTTTCACTAGAAGTATGATTTTAGCTGTAGGGTTTTTTGTAGTTTTTTTTTTTTTTAACAAATTGAGGTAATTCTACTCTTCCTGACTTTTTATCATTAATGAATACTGGATTTTGTCAAAGGCTTTTCCTACATCAATCAATATAATCGTGATCTTTCTTTAACATGTTGATATGGTGGATTACATTGACACATATTTCAACACTGAGTCAACCTCACATTTATGGAATAAAATCTACTTGGTCCTGGTTACTAGTTCCTTTTATACATTGTTGGAGTTGGTTTGCTAGAATTTTCTTGAGTATTTTTAAGAGTTTGAGAGATTTTTTTTTTTTTTAATGCGCCTGAGCAGTACTCATCTATAGTTTTCTCTTATTTTTTTGTACTGTCATTTCTTAGTTTTGTTATCAGGCCACTATTTTTAAAATTATTTATTTGTTTTTTTCTTTTTATAGACACACCTGCCATATATAGAAGTTTCCAGGCTAAGGGTTGAATCAGAGCTGCAGCTGCCAGCCTGCACCACAACCATGGCAGTGCTAAATCTGACCACATGTGCAACTTATGCTGCAGCTTGTGGCAATGCCAGATCCTTAGCCCACTAAGCAAGGCCAGTGATCAAACCGGCATCATCATGGACGCTGTGTTGGGTTCTTAACCCGCTGAGCCACAACAGAATTCCAGGCCTCTGTTTTAGAAGAGTTTGTGAAGAATTGGTATTGATTTGTCTTTAGATATTTAGTAGAATTCTCCAGTGAAACCATCTGAGCCTGAATATTTCTCTTCTGGGAACTTTTTAATTACTAAGTTAATTTTTTTCATGCTTCTGGACTAGATTATTCATATTATCTTGGTTGAGTTTTCTTAATTTGTGGTGTATTTCTACTGTCATTTAATTTATAGGCATAAAGTTGTTCATAGAAATATTATCCTTTTAATGGCTACAGGTTCTGTCATGATATACCCTCTTTTATTCCTTATATTGATGATTTGTGTTCTCAATTTTTTTTCCTGTCTTGGTACAGAGGTTTTTGTCTCGTTATTGAGGTTTATCAATTTATTGATGTTTTTTTTTTCTGAAGAACTAGCCTTTTTGGTTTCCTTGCTTTTTCTCAATAGTGTTCCTTTTTTTTCAATTTCTGTGAAAACTACTCTTTAATATTTCCTTCTATCTCCTTGCTTTGGGTTCATTTTACTCTTTTTCAGTTTTCTTAAGTTAGGAACTTAGATTTTTGGTTTGAGACCTCTCCTTGTCTCTAAAAGTATTCTCTTTTAAGGGCTTCCTGATAATCGGCATTTTTGAAACCTTGGTTGTCATCTCTAATCATCAATTTCACTAATGCTTCTCTATCTGTTCTAAAGCTCCATGTTAACAAATATCTGCACATAGGATATGCCAAAAGCACCTCAAATTAAATTTGTATAAGTTTATCATTATCTTCACTCTCTCCTGGGCCTCCCAGATCTGTAACTCCTTCAACTTTTCTTTTTCTCAGCTGATTGCTACTATTTATTCAGAGACTTAAGATAGGCTGTTTCAATTTCTTTAGTAAGTGATTATGATTATACTTTTTAAGTAGCTCTTGAATCTTTTCTTTTCAGTAGATAACTGCCACTGCTTTATTTCAGATCTTCGTCCTCTCCTACTTTGAAAGTGGAATAGTTTTATATCATTTATGAAAAATATCAGTTCCTTGTCCATACCCCATTTCCTACTCCCCAGAAGCATATTCATTATTTTAGCTATTTTTTTAAAAAAAAGCAAAATATAAGTATCTCTAAAAACCATGTATACTACTACTTTTTAGTTTTTCCATTATAGGCCTTCTGTACTGACTTCCCAAAATAAGAGGTGAGGGTTTAACTCTTTTATACCACTTTCTTTCTTTCTTTCTTTCCTTCTTTCTCTCTCTCTCTTCCTTCCTCCCTTCCTCCCCTCACCACTCCCTTCCTTCCTTCTTTCATGTCTTTCTTTCTATTTATCTATCTATAATATACATAATACATGCATACAATATACAAATATATATAATTATGCAATTCATATAATATATATACCACCATACCACCCTCATTTTTTTTTACGGCCGCACCCACATCACATGGAAGTTCCCAGGCTAGGGGCTGAACTGGAGCTGCAGCTGCCAGCCTATGCCACAGACACAGCAACACGGGCTCTGAGCCACATCTGTGACCTACACCACAGCTCATGGCAATGCCAGATCCTTAACCCACTAAGTAAAGCCAGGGATCGTACCCGCATCCTTGTGGATACTGTCGGGTTCATTACCAGTGAGCTGCAGTGAGAACTCCTGAAAAGATCTTTAATCTACCCTCACACTTAATGGATAATATTGAACGTCAAATTCTAGCTTGGAAATAATTTTCTCTTAAACTTTTGGCAATATTATCCATTATCTTCTAGTTTTGAGGGCACTTTAATTCCTGAACTTTTTTGTTAACTCTTCATTTTTATGTTTTATTTATTCTACGGAAGTTTTAAGGATCACAATACTAAAATTTCAGCTGACCTGCCTCATTGTGGGTCTGTTTCATCCACTGAACTGGTGTTTGGTGACCTCTTCCTGTTGGGAAATTAATTTCTTTCAGTTTGGGGAAATTTCCTTCAATTAGGATTCTGATAATTTACTTTCCTATGTATTCTCCATTAAGAATAAGAAGATTCTGGAAGTTCTTTTATTCTGTCTGATATCCTAGACTGATCTAAATTTATTTTCTCTAATTTCTCTTTATGTCTTTGTTAAATTTTCTCAGATATTTACTGAACTTTTTATTCCAGTCTTTCTATTGATCTTTGCTTTCTGCCATAATTTTTATTTTGCAAGCATTTGTTGTGTTGTTTTATGATTGTGTGTGCGCATTAAATAGCACCCAGTTCTTATTTCATGGATTTAATATCCTCTCTCTGAGGATATTAATGATATTTAAAAATATTTTATTCTTCCTGGATTGTTTCTTTCAACTTTCTTTATCTTTCTGTTTTGTTTTGGTCTTTTGTGTGTGTGTGGTGGTTAATTTATTTTGGGTTTTTTTTAATTAAATTTTATTCAGGTATGGTTGATTTACAATGTTGTGTTCCCCCTGGTCTTTCTTATGTTAGAAGCTTTTCTCAAATATGTGGTGATCCTTGATTGTCCATTTATATTCAAGAATGAGACACCAAATTGTGGATGGGGCTTATTTACTAACTTGGTATAAAGTAGCTTGGCAAAAACTTTTGATTGGGAATTTTTAGGATTTTTTTACCTTTAGGATTTTTCTCTTTAGTTGATCATATTCTCCAAAGAAGAATTTTCTAATTCTTGGCTAGAGATTAATGAATTTAGTGGTAAGCCAGTATTCATAAAGCTGTTAGAGAGGGGACCAGGGGCTCAATGTTCATTTTGTAGACTTTTACTTAATCTCTTGCAAGCTTTAAATCCCTGTTTTTGGTACAGTTTCCCTGCCCTCAGCTCTGTCTGGTATCCCCAGTCTAGAGGTCATCTGTTTACCCTCTCCAAGGAAAAGCCTTCTGTTGGGCTTGGGTAGGGAGAATCACCCAGATGCATAGGATGTGGTGAAAAAGAGGGGGTCTCTTTAATCATTCATATTCCTGCTTTTAGCCCCACTTTCAGCACCACTTTGGATTACCTGTCCTGCTAATTCCAAGTCTTTTCTACGGTTCTAGTTAAATTTCTCAAAATTTTGTTCTTGTCTCCTTTCTTTTGTCTTTGTCCTTGTAGTTTTATGCTTTTATCCTTTTCTTTTTTTAAAAGTCTCCTTACTGCTCTTTCACCAGTGTTTTGGAATTCAGTAGCAATAAATTCATATGTTTAAATCTTTAACCAGGAACCTCACTGATCTCCTTTCCCCAGTGTTACCCGACTCCAATTCACTTTTACACAACTGCCAGAATGATCTTGATATAATGATACTCTATTCTAATCATCTCTTCAGTAGTTCCCATTGCCCAATGATAAATTGTTCCTTTGCATAATTTACAAACTACTCTGTATAACCTAATCTAACCCCTGCTGTTTTCAGCTTCATCTTTTGTTTGCAGCATTACTTTTTTTCATTGAAGTATAGTTGATTTACAATATTGTGTTGGTTTCAGAAGTATAGCATAATGATTCCAGTTTTTTGCAGGTTATATGCCATTATATGTTATTACAAAATAATGGGTATACTTCCTTGTGCTATCCAGTAAATCTTTGTTGCTTATCTATTTTATGTGTAGTAGTTTATATGTGTTAATCTCATACCCCTAATGTGTTCCTTCCTCCCTCCCTTTCCCCTTTGGGAACCCTAAGTTTGTTTGCAATGCCTGTGAGTAATATTTTTGGTTTTCACAAACACTTAATATTCTTTTCTCCATGTTTTTGGATGTTCAGTTGATTCTACCTGGCATATCCCACCCCATCATTGTCTGGTAGCTGCTCCCGTGCCAGACCATCTCTTCTGTGAACCCTTCCTTGACTCATCTTTCTAATAGGTTATTCTACATATGATATTATCAGCATCTATCATACACTGTTGCAGCTGTTTATTTACATATTTGCCTCTCTTACTGAAATTTGAGATCCTTGATGATAGAGAGTATATCTTAGTTATTTCTATATCTTCAGAACTTAGCAGTGTCTGACATGAACTTGGGAGCCAGTATATGTTTTTAATTTATTTGTCCCCTGATATGTACATAGCACACTGTACTCAGCTTTTTTTTTTTTTTTTTTTTTTTTTTTGTCTTTTTGCTATTTCTTGGGCTGCTCCCGCAGCATATGGAGGTTCCCAGGCTAGGGGTCTAATCGGAGCTGTAGCCTCTGGCCTACGCCAGAGTCACAGCAACGCGGGATCCGAGCCGCGTCTGCGACCTACACCGCAGCTCACGGCAATGCCAGTTGCTTACAGTTCCTTCCAAGTAAGTTGTACTAGTTATATTTTCACCACCAATTCATTAGGGTACTCATCTTTCTGCACTCCTTTTATTACTGGTTCTAAAATCATTATCACTACCACTACCATTATCATTATCATTCCTTGCTAAAAGTTATAGGTGAAAATATTTCCCTTTAATTTACATTCCTCTGAATATTAATGAGGTTGAGTTTTTTAAAATGTTTATGATAGAACAATGTAAATCAACTATAATAGAAAAAATAAAAACCTTAAATCAATCAATCAATCAATAAATAAAAGCATTTATAAACAATTTATATTTGATTTTCTAAGTTGCCTGTTTATATCTTTTGACCATTTTTTTATCAGGATATTTTTTCTCTTACTGCCACAGTCATTTTTTCTACAAGGAGAATAAGAGGTACACTATAGCAGTGATTATGAGAATACATTGCTTCCTTTGACAGTGAATTTAATATTATCTAAGAATATTTGTATGTATAACTTAAAAATATTTACAGTAGAAAACAGTGTTTGTGTTTAATGACCAAGGCTCTAATTTTCACAACTTTCTATGAAAGTCTTCTAATCTTTACCTGAAATATTTGCAAGTAGGGTAAGGTGAAGAAAACATCTGCCCCAAACAGAATGGGGCTAGCTGGAACCAGTTTTACCAGAATCTTATTTTTTTTGGGGGGGAAGTCATTTTTAAGAAATATTTTAAACATACAAATATGCTGTTTTAAACAATAGCTGTTTAACTAAAGCTATAGGCTTGTACAAATAGCACAACATCCAGTTTTAGGACATTTTCTATTACCTCCAGAAGTTCTCTCTTGCTCATTTATGGTTAATCCCCACTCGTATTCTGAGCCCCAGGCAACCACTAATTTACTTTCTGTCTATATAGATTGGCCTTTTCTGGAAAGTTTAAATACATGGAGTCATATTATATATGGCCTTTTTTGTCTGACAATGTTTTCAAGGTTCATCTATGTTGTAACGTGCATCAGTACTTCATTCCTTTTTAGCATTCTAGTGTATGAATATACCATATCTTTTTCATCCTTTCATCAGTTGTGTTTTCTTTTCTTTTCCCTTTCTTTTTTTTTTTTTGTTTTTTTTTTTGTTTTTTTAGGGCCGCACTTGAGGCATATGAAGGTTCCCAGGCTAGGGGTCAAATCGGAGCTGTGGTTGCTGGCCAACACCACAGCCACAGTGATGCAGGATCCAAGCCACATCTGTGACCTACACCACAGCTCACGGCAACGCTGGATACTTAACTCACTGAGCAAGGCCAGGGATCGAACTTGTGTCCTCTTGGATACTAGTCGTGTTTGTTAACCACTGAACCATGACGGGAACTCCTGTTTTATTTTCCATATATAATTTTAGCTCTTACATTTAGGTCAATAATCTACCGTGAATCAATTTTTCTTCATAGTTAAAGGTAGGGGTTCAACTTCATTTCCTTGTAGATATGCAGTTGTCCTTGTATCATTTGCTGAAAAAGACTATGCTTTCCCCCACTGAATTGTCTTGGCACCTTTGTTAAAAATTGACTATACAGAAGGTCTAAATAGACATTTCTCCAAAGAAGACAGACAGATGGCCAAAAAGCACATGAAAAGATGCTCAACATCACTAATTATCAGAGAAATGAAAATCACCTCACACCAGTCAGAATGGCCATCATCAAAAACTCTACAAATACATGCTGGAGAGGGTGTGGGTAAAAAGGAACCCTCCTACTCTGTTGGTGGGAATTTAAATTGGTGCAACCACTATGGAGAAAAGTATGGAATTTCCTTAAAAGACTAAATATTGAACTACCATATGATCCAGCAGTCCCACTCTTGGACATATATCCAGACAAAACCATAATTTGAAAACATACATGCACCCCAGTGCTCATACCAGCATTATTTATAATAGCCGAGACATGGATGCAACCTAAGTATCCATCGAGAGATGAATGGACAAAGAAAATGTGGTATATGTACACAATAGAATATTATTCAGCCATAAAAAAGAATGAAATAATGCCATTTTCAGCAACATGGGTAGACCTAGAGATTATCACACTAAGTGAAGTAAGTCAGACAGAGAAAGACAGACATCATATGATATCACTTATATATGGAATCTATAAAAAATTATGCAAAAGAACTTATTTACAAAACAGAACCTGACTCACGGATTTCAAAATCAAATTTGTGATCACCAAAGGGGAAATGTGGTGTGGAAGGATAAATTAGGAGAGTGGGATTAACAGATATACAATACTATATATAAAATAAATGACTAACAAGGACGTACTCCATACTCTGTAATAACCTATATGGGAAAAGAATCTGAAAAAGAGTGGATATATTATATGTATAACTGATTCACTTTGCTGTACACCTGAAACTAACACATTATAAATAAACTATTTTCCAATAAAATTTAAAAACATCAATTGATCATAAATATAGGGTTTTATTTCTGGACTTTCTTTCTGTTCCACTGATCTCTATCCTATGCTAATACCATACTGTCTTGATTACTGTAGCTTTGTAGTAAGTTTTAAAACTGGGTAGTGTAATTCCTGCAATTTATTCTTTTTATAGTATTCTAGGTCCTTGTCTTTTCATGAAAAATTTAAAGCTTGTTACTTCTATAAAAATAGCCCACTGGAATTTTCATAAGGATTGCATTGAATGTGTGGATCAATTTGAGGAGAACTGATATCTTAACACCACTGTGTCTTTCAATCCATGAACCTGGAGCATCTAATTTTTTAGATCTTCTTTAGTTTCTCCTAGCAATGGTTTATAGTTTTCAGTATACAGATTCTATAGTTAACTTGGTAAGCTTATTCCTCAGTATTTTGAATCTTTTGATGGTGCTGGGAGTAGAGTTGTTTTCTTAATTTCATTTTCATAGTGTTAATACAGTTACTTTTTAAAAAAACTGTCAGATGTGCATAGCATATTTCCCATCAAATTTTGACTATTACTAGCTTTTTACTTCTAGTTTGATATATAATTTAATAGGCCTTCAGAGACCAGTCACGCATGCATATCATGGGACCAGAACTCTGGGCAGTTAAGTGCCTGGGTGCCCTTAAAAAATAAAACTCCAAAAAATTTAAAATATGTTAATACAGAAATAGTCCTGAGAATTCAATTTGAAGACATGACAAAATATTTATGGTAAGACTCTCTTAATAATGCTGACTTGTGTTTCTCAACATTTCATTGATTTTGAAAATTTGTGTAAATGTCCTCCTTTGCATTTAACATGTATCAATCAGCAAATTAAGCAGATTGTGCTTATGTTGACACTTCTGGCCTCAAGTTAACGGTTTGTTTGTAGTGCTCATTTGTGCTTCTACCACATTGAAAAATGTTATCTGGGGGAAAAAATTTGCACCCTGCAGTTAGTTATTACAACAGAAAGGAGATGTGTTTTGCCAGATGGTTTTCCTAGTCTTTTCGTAGACAACCATCATTTACATCACTTGTTCTTAAAAAAGGTGTGAGCTCACAGAATGCCTATATGTCATAAGATAGGGTGAGATATTATACTTCAAAAACTACATAGCATTGCTTCTTTACCAATCAGTTGAAGAAAACTAAAGTATATTTTTTCACGTTTTTAGTTTTTCTTTTGTAAAATTTTTCTGAAATTTGTGGCACCAGTTATTGCCTCTGAACCACTGAGCATTAATAAACCCTAAAACAAGTGACCAAATTTATTTGTGCACGTAAATAGAAAACATCAGATTATCACGCTTACTTCAACAGCTTATTTTTACCACAGAAAGTTACTGTTTTATAAGGTAAAATGAATGGTATTTTGTGTTGCTCTGCCACCGAGCAAATTTAAGGACCACCAAGTTAAATAAATCATTAGAAATGTGAAGATACTCAGTGTACTAATTTGCTTATAGGCAGCAAAGACCCACCAAAATCTACACATTCAATTTAATGGCCATCCTGTACGGTGCTTTTAGGCTGTAATGAGTAAAAAGCAGCTAACAGTTCTCTTCGACAAAACATACAGTGTCAAGGCGACTGTTACTTACCTGAAAGATAGGGAAAGCAAGTCAAGAACTGTCTTCCTGTTCACTGTTTTCAAAGTTTCCAACTAGATAGCGGCAGTTTTTTGTCTTCTTTATTTTTAATACTTAAGGCTGCTAACATTGACATGTAAAGCTTTATAAATAATAGGTTGAAGGGAGAACATAAGTTATTATGTCCCTGGGCTATTTTGACCTCCGAGTAACACTGCCTAACTTCCCCCCCGTAGGCATGCTGCAAAGGAAGGTAGAAGAGGTAACACAGGTTTTCGAGCATCGTCGTCGCCAGGAGCAAGACCGCAATATCAGGATTGCTTTTGATTGAATGATCCTGTCTTCAACATGCTGTTTTTGGATTATACATGACCTATAAATGTTAATGGTGTTCATCAGACTAGTATTTACAGTTACAGTTCAATCTTTGGTGGCAATAAAGTGTATGTTCATTTTTTTCCCATTTAAGTATTGTGCTGTTGAGAATGATACTGTAGTTTGGCTTTTAGTAATAGCAAAGCAAAGCTATATCGGCCCTTCTCTCTAGGCAGCAACCTATTTGATGTTGACTCTGTGCGTAATTCGCGTCCTACTCTTCTAGGTTCCATATCTTACCGCCAGCACACATGGTCCTCACTCCAACTGGATCATAGAGAAATGTTTGCCAAAAAAGTAGATGCCAACCAGTCTTTACTGGATGCCTATTAACATTCAATGTATAGTGCTAGATACTGTAAAGTCTCCTCAAAGGAACTGTCTACTTTGATATGTAATTAATGCCTTTCTGTATAAAAACAATATAGACAATGCAAGAAGTGTGTTATGAATTACAGAAAGTATGTTATAGAAATTCAGAGACGGGAGGAAAAGCTAGGGAGGATTTAGGATTAATTCAAGGTTATTTTTAAAAGGGAATCCAGGCAGTTCATTTGTTTTTGATGTACAGATAATCTGATGTTTTACTTGGTTTTAGTGTATGATTTATGGTTGTGGATTTTGTGTATTTGTTTGTTTATTCGCTTCTTAAGAAAAAGCCTTGTTCTTAGCTTGGGAACAACTTGATCTCTTGTGTTTCATGCTTTACTGAAGTCATAAATAAAGGCGATGCCCTGAAAAATGAAAGTATAACACTAAAATAAACTCCTTAAAAGTTGTTGAGTGACGAGAGCTTAGTTACCCATAATTACTGAGCTGAATTTCTTTTGTACTGACTGATCATGACCATCCTTAGGGGTACATATTACAGAAAGAAAATATTTTAGAAATGAGTATCAGTGATTTATATCACTTTACAAGTGAACCAAATATCAGAACTTACATGGCCCCTGTTTTTCCTACCCACACTTCTCAAAGTAGCAGCTTCTAATCAGGTAAGTTATTGTTACCTCTTAAAATTATAAAATATGAGACTGTTTAATTTTATGGGTGATTTCTGTAGGTAAACAGCTTTTGAATATAATCTTGAGTAATCTCTAATTTTGAATCCAGTATTACTACTATTATAACCCAGACAAAAACATTTTCCCTATTGTGTCTGGAGATTCAACTCTTGTAGTCTCTGCACACATTAAGTTCCACATTCAGTAAAAAGAACATAGTATGTAGGAGGAAACACTGGATTTATTCTTGTCCCTGCTTAATTAACGGGACAAATAATTTCATTTGGAGCCTTATCTTTTGCCCATAACATGAAAGAGTTGGACCATATTAAGGTTTTCCCAAGTAGAAGAAACTAGTTTTCATTTCTCTGAAGTTTTGTGATTCCTTTGTCTTTTCACTACCAGTACATGCTTAAAGTTCCTCAGTAAAATAAAGAAAGAAAAGACTATTGACTTTGCATTGGAAGTTCTAGTGTTGTTTTTTTTTTCCCCCCAGGCCATAGAAGAGACAGGTGGATGGCAAGTGGCTTCCAGATCGGTACGGTAACATTGTAGGTTTCCTGGGAGCTCTCACTGTACTATTTGGAATCTGGAGCCCTGGACTAACTTGTCTTTAAAGTTCATTCTCACTCTGGTCCTAACGTGTGTCCAAAAGACATTGTTGAACAAATACGAATTAAAATATCAGAAATAATAACCTTTTCTTACCAGTAATTTTAAGGCAACCTTTATGTTAGGGACTGGAGTCTTGACTAACCATTGTCGAAGACCAGCTAAGATAGTAGCTGAAGGAAAATTCTTAAATGTGTCGTGCTGACACTTCTGCAGTGCTTATCTACTTTTTTTGTCCTTTGAAAAAGATGCTATATTTATTCTCCCTATAACAGCATTTATGCTATCTCATTTGGGGAATTTGAAAGACATGCACAGTTGTTTACTCTTAATATTTCCTGAGTGATGCTATCCGTCTTCAAGAGACGATTTTTGGTTTTCGCATCTTCTTTCATATCTGGAAATTATAATTGCTTCATAATGTATTCATCAGAAGTGTGCTGTGAACAAAGCACCTAAAAAGGACAAAGCCTGAAAATATGTCTATGTTAAGGAGGAACTTCTGGCTTAATTAAGCTAACCTTGTTAAATTGTCAGAAAGACAAATGAGGCATATTTTTCAGTTTGTCATAAATTCTTCTGGGGTGAAATTGTGAAATTACCTTGTGGTAAGATCTCTGTGCCCATGAATAACATCTAGAAATCGCAAAGCTTTTTATATACCGTCTGACATCCTTTTGAAGTGGAGAGAGGGATGCTGTGGGAAGCGGAATAACTATTCCACAGTTAATAAATTTGGCAGAGCTAGAAATAACCTGGTTTTCCTTCTAGTGCAATTTTCTGAATTCTTGTCCCTTGGTACCTACCACTCAGACTGGCTACAGTTATACACAGGTTTAGAGTACTTCCTTATGACCTTGCTTTTTAGTTGTAATTCTACCCCATATATGTATTTTTAGCCATTCATTCTCCACTCATCCCACCTAGTGGATTTGTAATGTAGTGTGTATCACCTCAGTACCAATAAGATGTATTTTTAGAAGTTGTATACAAGTCTGGTGTGGGGGTCAGTGTAGTATTTGTTTCACCCTTTGACACCTTCCCAGGGGACAGGCACACCAGCAACCTTGCTGTATTTTTCCATTTCCTTGTTGACCAATGTGTCAATTGGACAGTTTGGTTGAGCAGCAGAATCCAGCCCCACCACCATATAGGATTTACCTGGTATGACCCACACTTTGTTTTTGCTTACATTCGTCCCTGTTCTGCACCAAAGCCACAAAGTGGTACGTATTAGAGCTGCATCCATTCATCTGTGTGCTTCAAGAGCAGTTATTTTCATATGACAGGTTTTGAAAAACTAATATTTTCCATGACATTCTCGTCTGTTAGAAATTCTCGGCATAGGAAGTACAATGTCTTCCAGCAGCTGCTCTTTGGTCTTATCCTCTTAATTTGTGTGCTGTAGTACAGTCAGTTTTAATAAAGCTAAACCTACTGGATAAACTTGGAATATTTGCTCATAGATGACCACCCTTCAAAGTGATTTTAAAACCATTCTTTTGTGTGGTGCTTTATAAGCACCCTATTCTGAGGAATTATCCCCATTTTACAGTTGAAGAAACTGGCCTAGACCAGTTAAAGAAACTTAATGACATAATCTTGTAACTTGCCAAAGCTAAAGTTCAAGTCCAGATTGCCTACGGTTATTGTCAATAATTGTGGGAACTGAGAATCCAAGCTGTGACCCCCTCAAACCCATGATCTTTTTCTTCTTTGGCTCTTCGTGATATAACAAAGGTTCTCTTTAACAAAATATTAATTAGGTAATATAATCATGTAGTTCAAATTTCAAAGGATACTAGAAGATAGAGTGAAAAGTTTTTCCCATTCTTACCCCTCACCATCCAGTTCCTCTACCTGGAGTCATTTACTTACCACTTGTCAATATGTTTTCCAAGAGATATTGTATATATAAGCAAACACATGAATAAATTCCGTTTTTTTTTGTCTTTTGTCTTTTTTAAGGGCGCACTCGTGGCATATGGAGGTTCCGAGGCTAGGGGTCGAATTGGATCTGTAGCTGCCGGCCTATGCCAGAGCATCAGCAATGCCAGATCCGAGCTGCATCTGTGATCTACACTACAGCTCATGGCAATGCCAGATCCTTAACCCACTGAGTGAGGCCAGGGATCCAACCTGCAACCTCATGGTTCCTAGTCGGATTCGTTTCCACTGTGCCACTACGGGAACGTCCATAAATTCCTTTTTAAAAAAACTCAAATGGAAGCATCCTATATGCATTGTTCTGTACTTGGTTTTTGCACTAAATACATTTTAGAGATTGTGCAGTAGCAGTCCATGGAGAACTTTGTCATCTGTGGGACTGCTGCGTAGTTTTCTGTTCAATGGATGTATAATATTCCTGGTTATTTAAGTTTGCAATATTCTATTAGAAACAATGTTGTTGTGACTAATTTGGCGCGCGCACACAGCCACAGTCACATACCCACACCTTGAAAGCAGAGGCAAGATTAATAGGAACACATTCGAGGGAAGTTAGAGGGGCCAGGATTTGGTGATACTGGATGAGAATCAAGAAGTCAAAGGCGACTCCTAGATTTATAAGCTGGATATTTTGGTTGTTGCATTTATCCTACATGAGAAATTCTAGAATACACCAGTTGCTCAATGCTCAATACATCCTCATTCGCTTATTAGCGCTGCAGACTACAATTCCCAGAGTCCCGCGCTCCACCACAATCCCCTTGGAGTCGGCCGCGCAGATTTCTGGGACTTGAAGTCCGCGGCCTATTTACCCAAGTTAGAGCTAGGGGCCTGTGGAAACATGAAGAGGTAAGGGCTTGTCTGAGAGCTGGAGGTGAAGGGCGCTCTGTTCTACCTTTTAACTTTTCAAATGGCTTTGTTACTTTGGGTTTGGGGTATGTCACATTATGGGGAAGGGGTTTCGAGTGAGCGGGAAGACAAAGGAGGAGGGAAAAGGGGAGATGGGCTGGACGGGCCTGTGGGGCGAAGTTCAGGAAGGGCCGCCGCTGCCTCCGGTCCCCGTAGGGATGCCCTCCCGGTACAGGAGCCTAGGCCACGGCGCCGGCCCCGGGAGCTGGACAGATGCTGTGGCTTCTTCCCGTTTCAGAGGGACCCACCGAGGTAAAAGGGTCTTGCCTGACTGATGAAACTGGTCAGCGCCTGAGAAACATGGGCCGACCCCTCCCTGTCCCGCCCTACCTCCACCCCATCCTCAGAGAGGGGCTCAGGGCGCATTTGTTTGCAGTGTTTGTGTGTTAAAGAGAACTTGCTCGGGCTCGGAGAGCATGTAGCGCTTTCAGATCTTAAAGTAAGCAAGTGGTACTTTGTTTCTACAAATTTAGAAGCAAAGTATCAAACCCGTTCCATGTACTATCGGAAAAGAAAAGCATTGTTGCGAGCAGTTCCCCCTACCGGTTCTGCAGGAAATGGCAGCTTTAACGTGGCTGGTCATTGTTGAAAGCCTGAGCTTACTATTGACCTACACAAAGCCTTTTTAAAGGATCCTCCTTAAATTAGTTTTGTATTCACTCTGCAAGTAGAATAATCACTCTGGAGTAGGGTGGTACATTTAAATTCTTACCGGTATAGTGATTTCCTGCACTGTCAGTTTCAGCATCTTTTTAAAAAAATTCTGATTATCCTTGCATTTCAAAATGACGTTTTTAAACGTTTATGATATACTCATACATGCAAAATAATGTGTATATACAGGTTGTTAAATAAGAATAGGCTTGTACCCGTTAAAAGCTTTAGAAATAGAACATTATCAGTATCATGTATCATAGATACTGTGTCAACTGATACAGCAGTATGATTGATACAGTATCCTTGGCACACTGTCAGTATCAGGAGTCCCCAGGGTGCCTGCCCCTGAGTGTTTTTCTTCCCTCACTGAGGAGAATCGCTATCTAGTATTTCGTGTTAATTATCTCCTTGCTTTTTTCTTTTTAAATAGATTTACTACATATGAATTTATATCTGAACAAAATGCTGCTAGTGGTATTCAATTTTCGACTCTATTTAGACAAATAATTGTATGAGTTTTTCTGTGACGATTTTTTTTTTCACTCATCATTTCTTTTTGAAATTCATGTGTACTGATGTATTTAGCTCTGGTTTATTCATTTCAAAGGCACTTTAAACTTAGCAAAAACTTTCAGAATTCTAAATAATAAGTAAAAATTAAGATAATTAAAAGGAATTTTGAAAACCCTAAGCCTATGGTTATTTAAAAATTTCCCAAAGTGGGTATAAGTCTTTCTAGAATATGGGAATCTTGCTTATACATCTTCTAGGGCTCATCATAACCCCAACAGTAAATGGCTATTTTTTAAGGAAGATTAATATTTATTTTTCCTCAAGGAGTTAACTCATTTTATTTTTGTCTTTTATAATCTGTTGTTGCACACCTAAATGGCCTTGCTACTTCTTTTCTTTTCTTTTCCTTTTTTTTTTTTTTTTTTTTGTCTTTTTAGGGCCATGCCCACGGCATATGGAGCTTCCCAGGCTAGGATTGGGAACTGTAGCTGCTGTCCTCTGCCACAGCCACAGCAATGCAGGATCCAAGCCATGTCTGCAGCCTACACCACAGCTCACGGCAACGCTGGATCCTTTACCCACTGAGGGAGGCCAGGGATCAAACCTATGTCCTCATGGATGCTGGTCAGATTCGTTTCCACTGAGCCATGATGGGAATTCCCTCCTGCTATTTCTTTACACTCAGAGTGTTTAATTATTTAGGGTTTGCTAGATCTAATTAGCATTTCCTAGATTTCCACACAGTAATGCTTAAGCTATAAAATGTTATGAGCCCCCTCACTTTTATTTCTCTACTCTCTCCTTTGGTGATCTCCTCTCTCACAATTCCAGATCCTGGCAGCACAGATGACTCAAGATTTCCATGTGCAGCCTCGACTCTCATCTATGCAATAATTGTCGTATGTCTGTTTCCTTTAGCCAGTGTCACATACTGTCACCTCAGACTCAGTTGAAGCATTCCTGATATTTCATGCTGGTCTTGTAATAGATAGTTAACTCAACACGGCTAAAACATCTCTCAGTTGTATAGCTTAAAATTCGGGGTTATCTTTCATTTCTCCCTTACCTCCACCTTCAAAAGGCCTTTCTCATCTAAACCTTCCTTTCCATTTCTACTATCACCACTCCAGTTTGGACTTTTATCACCTTATGCTTGATAAATTTAAATAGTTTCCTAACTAGTTCTTCTGGTTTCTTTCTTACTAATCTATAAGGCGTATTATAACCACATTCATATTCCTAAACTATCACTTGTACCACGTCACTTAACTGCATAATAAATTACTTCTAATACTGCACATTAAGGTCCAGGCCTCTTAGATGGTGTGTGTTTAAGGCCATTCACAGTCTGAGTCTAATTACCCTCCCAGCATCATCTGGCATTGCCCCCTTACATGAATGCCAGCTAAATTGAGCTTCTCATTATCTGCCCCAGAACATATTTCTGTCCCTCCATACTCACTCTCCCCATTCCCTCCTTCATCACACCCAATCCTTCAAATGCCAGGGTTAAGAATTACCTTTCCCAAGTTTTCATTTACTATGTTGCCTCCCAATAATCTCTTTCTTCTGTGAACGCCTACTGATTTGGCATATGCTTCTTTATATCTTCTTTCTCCTTCTCCCTCTGTCCCTCTGTCTAGCCCTGTTCTTTTCCCTCTCCTTCCTCCTCCTCTCTCTCCCTCCCTCTCTGCCCTCCCCCACATGCACACAACACAAACATTTCTATTACCTCTCCCTGAATAAATTACAAGTTTCTTGAGGATAGGGCCTATGTCTTGAATATCTTTGACTCCATCAGTACCTAGCAAAGGGCATTCACTGCCTGCAGGTTGTTTAGCTAATGTTTGTGGAATGAATAATAAAAAACAACAAATAGAAAAGTGTTGGGAGTTCCAGTCGTGGTGCAGTGGAAACAAATCTGACTAATATCCATGGGGATGCAGGTTCAATCCCTTGCCTTCCTCAGTGGGTCAGCAATCTGGCGTTGCCATGAGCTGTGGTATAGGTTGCAGACGTGGCTCAGATCCCCCATTGCTGTGGCTGTGGTGTAGGCTGGCAGCTGCAGCTCTGATTTGACCCCTAGCCTCGGAACTTCTGTGTGCCGCGGGTACGACCCTAAAAAGCAAAAAAGAAAAAGAAAAAAAGTGTCTTTGAACAAATGAGATCCCTACTAATGGTAGATAATATAGATAAAGAATGTATTTTGAGATTTACTGTCTCTTCTATTTTCCATGTATATTGTTATATCTACCCCAGGGTCAATAGCTGTGTGAAGAGCGACGAGCATGTCCTGGAGGAGCTGGAAACAGAAGGGGAGAGGCAGCTGAAAAGCCTCCTTCAGCATCAACTTGATACCTCTGTCTCCATCGAGGAGTAAGTATTGATTTTGCAAACAGGTAGAGTATCACAGACCCTCACCTGCAGGTGACAGATGCCTCATAAAGCCTGGATGGAACACTCCTCTCTCACCTCCCTTTTCTTGGCAAACTTTTTTTTTTTTTTTGTCTTTTTGCCTTTTTCTAGGGCCACTCCCACGGCACATGGAAGTTCCCAGGCTAGGGGTCTAATCCGAGCTGTAGCCACCAGCTTACACCACAGCCACAGCAATGCAGGATCCGAGCCACATCTGTGACCTACACCACAGCTCACAGCAACGCTGGATCCTTAACCCGCTGAGCAAGGGCAGGGATCGAACCTGCAACCTTATGATTCCTAGTTGGATTCATTAACCACTGTGCCACGAAGGGAACTCCTTGGAAAACTTCTTATTAGGCAGAGTTTTACTTCTGTGTCTTCCTCTAGGAAGCCTCCCATATCCCACTCAGTCTGGGCTAAGTACCTTTCCTGCATCTTCCTTTAACATACATAGCTCTTATAATCCCGTATCATCCCTGTTTAGTTGTCTCTCTTCCACAGTTCTTCCACAAAAACAGAAAGCGTTTATCTTTTTTTTACTGTTAAATCTTCTGTACCTAGCACAGTGTCTAAAGCATAGTAGGTTCTCAATAAGTAAATGTTTGATTCAGTCGTTTGTTAGTCCCAGAGCAGAGGGACTGTTAAGGGAGTTTCACACCGTTGCAGTAGTGCTTCAGCCTAGAAATAGAACGTGAGGGAGAAATTGCTGCTGGGTTTCATTTGTTCCTCTTAATGGGGAGCCCCATTTCGGTGAATGGTGGTAACTTGAAGATGTTCTTACTCTCTTCCTGCTTGTTTTGCAGATGCGTATCTAAGAAGGAGAGCTTTGCTCCTGGTACTATGTACAAACCCTTTGGAAAGGAAGCAGCTGGGACTATGACTTTGTCCCAGTTCCAGACTCTGCATGAGAAGGACCAAGAGACTGCTTCTCTCAGGGAACTAGGACTCAATGAAACAGAAATCTTGATCTGGAAGAGCCATGTTTCAGGTGAAAAGGTGAGTGGGCCAGTTTTTTCCTGGAGACTAAAACCTGAGATCTCTTCATTTGGTACCAAGAACCTTTTCCTCTGCTCCTTGACTTCTTCACTAACATGTCTAAATGGCCGTTTCTGGGCCCTGGTCATTTTCTTTCTTGTTTACAGTATCAGATCTTCACTTTCAGGGTGTGTCTGATGTGATATATGCCATCTCATTTCTCTGCTTTCAGAGGACAAAACTTAGGGCAACCCCTGAAGCAATACAGAACCGTCTGCAAGACATTGAAGAAAGGATCTCAGAACGTCAGCGCATCCTTTGCCTGCCACAGAGATTTGCAAAAAGCAAACAGCTGACCCGGCGAGAAATGGAAATAGAAAATTCTTTATTTCAGGGAGCTGATCGTCACTCCTTCCTCAAGGCTCTTTATTACCAAGGTATGTGGTCGCCACTGACTCAATACGTCCTTTCACTGACAGAAAGATTTAACATCAGGGCATTAACTGTGAAGAGTTAGCGAAGCGAGTAGGGGAAAGACAAACGATCACTACTCTTGAGGAATGTATAGTCCAGTGAGAAAGACAAATATATACATAGTTGCAGTACAGCATGGAAATTGCTCTTGTAGAGATGTGGCTAAAATGCTGAGGGGACAGAGGATGTAGAACATTTAAGTCTGGTTGAGGGAGTCAGGAGTTGACATTTGTACCAAGTCTTGACAGACCAACAGGCATTGTCAGGTAAATAAGGGGGAGAGGGCATCCCCGATAGTGGGCGAGTAGGAACAGGAGTGTGAATGAACCTGGTGTGTCTAGGGAACAACGTACAGTTCAGTGTGGTGGGAAGTATAGGACCTGGTGAGGACTGACAGGTGATAATACTGGAAAAGCAGGCGAGGCTAGATTGTGAAGGCTGAACTAGAAATGAGCACAAAAAATATAGATAAATGGTGTGTGTCTCATCCGGAAAGAATGAGTTTAACAGACAAGTTTTGCTAGGCACTGTGAAAGGTGTGCAGAAGTTTAAGAAATGGCTCCTGACTCTGTGCCAATCGCTGTCTTGTTGGCGAGAGAAACATATAACATTTAATGACAATGCTAGATCCAGTTGCTAAATGCTGTAGGAGTTCAGAGGAAGGAAAGGCCACTGTGCATTGGCATGACTGAAGATGGCCTCTCAGAGGAGGTAAGATTTGAATGTTCTTTGAATACTACCAAGTCTGCAGAAAGGAGAGGGAAAGGCAATTCACTTGTAGCAGATGTTGCAAGCACTGTGGCATGTTTGAAGGTGTCAAGAGAAACAAGATTAGAAGAGGGGCTAAAAATTTTGAACTTTATTTTGGCAGGTAGTCTAGTATAGACCGATACCGAGTTAGTTATTCAGTTAGTCATTTTGGATATGGTTAAAGGTCTTTGCGCCACAGGAGTAAATAAGATGAAAACAGTATTTGAAAATGATTAGTTTAGTGGCCAGTAAAGAGGATGCACAAGAGGAACTGAAAGCAGGGAGAAAGATGTAGGAGGTGTCACGGTCATTTCGGCAGGAAGAGCTGGACTAGGATGATGGCAATGGAATTGGAAAGAGAAGTGGGTATGGTTATAGGAGACATTACAAAAGAAGAATTGGTAAAACCTGTGGTCTGAGAATGAAGGTCAGTGGAGAGGAATGTTTCAGAGATAATAACCCAGGTGTTTCAAGGCTGTATGACCTAACAGTTGGCAAAATTAAGAAAGACTTTATGAGGAACTTTGGAGGAAAGATGATGAATTTGATTTTAAACATGTTGAATTTGGGAGACTGGCAGGATCATCAGATGCAGATATTGAGGAGGCTGTTGGAAAGGCAGTAGTGAAGCTTGGGAGAGAGGGCAGAACTAATAGAATTGGGACTCATCTGTGCTCAGACAATAGGTAAAGCCAACAGAATGAATGAATGACTCTAATGAGAGACAGAGACATCATAGTCATGGAAGAGCAGTGGTGAAGGAAGAACCAAAAGAATGAACCCACAGCCTTTGGTGGAGAGACGTTATGGCATACTGATTAAGAACCTGGGCTCTTGAGGCAGATTCCTGGGAACATCCTGGCTCCCCACTTACTAGCTCTAAGATGTAGGGCAAGTTACCACTGTACACTTGATTTTCTTCATCTGGAAAATGAGAATATTAATAGCTGTATTATAGGATTGCTAGGAGGATTCAGAGAGGTAATACATGTAAATCACTTAAAGCAGTAGCTGGTGTTTGGGGTGGGTGGGTGGTGTGTGAATCTGTTGTGTTTCCTGTCTTTGAAACTCCTTGCTTTAAACCTTCACAGCATACCACAAAAAGACAAGTGCAGACAAGTACATGACCTCAATGAAGAGGAAGATAAAATTAGGCACAAAAGGCAAGTCGAGAGTTTTCTTACAGTGTTAGATTTAGGAATGTAACCTAGGGTCCCAGACTTCTAAGTTGAGTTCTTATTTGATTCCATATTCAGTATATGACAATGTTTATAGGACCTGATCCACAGGGAGCATATTATCCTGATACAGAATATGAAAGAGAGGAGTTAGTAGAAGTTGTAAAGCTTTTACATTTAGTGTTGTCGATTTTTCTCGCTATACCTTTAAGTTATTATACCAGACCTAAAGTGACCTAAATGAATTTTAGATCCTATTTCATAACTAACTCTGAATATTTTTGTTAGTCAGTAAAATATAACTATTGATGATGATGCTATAATAGCTGATATTTTAGTTTTGAAATGAACTTATAATAAAATTGCCTATTTTGGGGGGGGAGGGGTGTGTACAATTCTGTGAATTGTAAATCGTGTAAATCACGTAGATTCATGTAACCACCACCACAATCAGGATAGAGAACAGCTCCATCACCCTAAAACTCCCTCATACTCTCCATTGATAGTCACCCCGCCTCCACCCATAATCTCTGGCAATCACTGATCTACTCTCCATAACTGTGGTTTTGTCTTTTAGAGAATGTCATATAAATGGAATCATACAATACGTAATCTTTTGAGAGTAGCTTCTTTCATTCAGCACAACGCCTTTGAGATTCATCCAAGTTGTTTCTATCAGTAGTCCATTCATTTTGCTGAGTAGCATTCCATTGTATGGATGTTCCAAAGTTTGTCTGTCCATTCACCCATTCAGGTGCATTTGGGCTGTTTCCAGGTTATGGTGATTATGAATAATACTGATATGAATATTCTTGTACAGGCTTTGTGTGAACATAAAATTTTTATTTCTCTAAGGTAAATATCTAGGAGTGGGATTACTGGGTCATATGGTAAGTGTTTGTTTAACTTTATCAGAAACTGCCAAACCATTTTCCAGAGTGGCTGAACCATTTTGCATTCTCACCAGCAATGTATGAGAGTTCCAGTTGCTCTACATCTTTGTCAGCATTTGGTATTGTTGGTATTTATTTTAGTTATTCTAATAGCTGTGAAGTGGTATTTCATTGTAGTTTTAATTTGCATTTCTTTAATGGCTAATGATATTGAACATCTTCTCATATGCTTATGTGCCATCCTTATATCCTGTTTGCTGAAGTGTCTGTTCAAATCTTTTGCTGTTTTTTGAGTTGTTATTTTCTCCTGATGACTTTTGAGAGTTCTTTATATATTCTAAACACGGTTCTGTTGGATATATGATTTGCAAGTATGCAGTTTATCTTTTCAACAGTGTCTTTTGCAGAGCAAACTTGTTTTATTGTGGTGAATTATACCTAACATGAAATTGACCCTTATAACTATTTTTAAGTGTCCTGTTCTCTGTAGCATTAAGTATACTCACATTGTTCTGCAACCATCACCATCATCCATCTCCAGAACTTTTTCATCTTCCCAAACTGAAACTCTGTACTTATTAAACACGAATTCCCCATTCTCCCCTCCCCTCATCTCCTGCCGACCACCATTCATTCTGCTTTCTCTCTTTATGAATTTGACAACTCTATATATCTCATGTAAGTGGAATCATATAGTATTTGTTCTTTTGTGTCTGGCTTATTTCACCTAGCATAATGTCTTCAAGGTCATCCATGTTGTAGAATGTGTCAGAATTACTCTAAGGATAAAGAATATTCCATTGTATTTATCTGCCACATTGTGTTTATCCATTCATCTGTCAATAGACCCTTGTGTTGCTTCTACCTTTTAGCTATTGTGAATAATGCTGCTATGAACCTGGGTGTATAACTATCTGTTTGAGTTCCTGCTTTCAGTTCTTTAGAATATATACCCAGAAGTGGAATTGCTGAATCGTATGGTAATTCTACGTTTAATCTTTTGAGGAACCTCCATACTGCTTTCTGCAGCGGCTATACCATTTTAGATTCATACCAGCAAGGTACAAGGGTGTCTCAATCTTTTGCCCATTTTTTTAAATGGGTTGTTTATTTGTTGTTGAGTTGTAGGAGTTCTTTATATATTTCTGGATATTAACCCCTTATCAGATATATGATTCATAAATATTTTCTCCAGTCCTATGGGTTGCCTTCTTACTCTACTGATAGTGTCCTTTGATGCACAACAGTTTTTATTTTTTTTAATTTTTTATTTTAATTTTTTGATGCACATATTTTTTATTAAAGTATGGTTGATTTACAAAAAAAGTTTTTATTTTTGATAAAGTCCAATTTTTCAATTTTTTTGTTCCCTGTGCTTTAGGTGTTATTCTAATAAGTCATTGCCAAATCTAATGTCATAATGCTTTTTTTCCTATGTTATCTTTGGAGAGTTTTATAGTTTTAGTTCTTATGTTTAGGTCTCTGATCCATTTTGAGTTAAGTTCGTATGTAATATAAAGTAAGGGTCCAGCTTCATTTTTTGCATGTCGGTACCCAGTTTTTGCAGTACTACTTATTGAAAAGACTGCCTTTTCCCATTGAATGGTCTTAGCACACTCTGAAAATCATTTGGCTATAAAAGTATATTTCCAGGCTCTCCATTCTATTCTGTTGGTATATATGTCTGTCTTTATGCCAGTACCACACTGTTTTAACTAGTATAGATTTGTAGTAACTTTTGAAATCAGAAAGTATGAGACCTCCAACTTTGTTCTTATTTTTCAAGATTGTTTTCACCGTTTGGGTCCCCTGAGATTCCATATGAATTTTAGGATGGATTTTTCTATTTCTGCAAAACACATCATTGGGATTTTGAAAGGACTGCTTTGAATCTGTAGGTCACTTGGGATAGTACTGACATCTTAATGATATTAAGTCTTCAATCCATGAGCATAGAATATCTTTGCATTTATTTGTGTCTTTAATGTCTTTCAGCAACATTCTGTAGTTTTAATTGTACAGTTTTTTTCTTTCAGAGCAAATATTTTAAATTTTGATATGATCTAAATCCATATTTTCTTTTATGGATTTTTTTTTTTTGGTCTAAGAGCTCTAACACCAGATTATGAAAAAAGATTGATTCCCTTATTTTCTTCTAACAGTTTTATAGTTGTATGTTTTACATTTAGCTCTATGATCCATTTTGACTTAATGTTTACATAAGGTATGAGGTTTACATCAAGGTTCACTTTTTTAACTATTGAGTATTATTATTCTGGTGTGAATTGCTAAAAAGAGTATTCATTCTCCATTTACTTGCCTTTGCTTTTTTTTTTTTTTTTTTTTTTTTGGTTTTTAGGGCTTTACCCACAGCATACGGAGGTTCCCAGGCTAGGGGTCAAATAGGAACTGCAGCTGCCAATGCCACAGTCACAGTAACACAGATCCGAGCTGCATCTGTGACCTACACCACAGCTCTCGGCAATGCCGATCCTTAACCCATTGAGCAAGGCCAGGGATCGATCCCACATGTGACCTACACCACAGCTCGTGGCAATGCCAGATCCTTAACCCATTGAGCAAGGCCAGGGATCGATCCCACAACTTCATGGTTACTAGTTGGATTCATTTCTGCTGCACCACAATGGGAACTCCTGACTTTGCATTTTGTCAGAAATGAATTGGCCATGTGTTTGTGTTAATAATTAACATCATAATTATTGGTGAACAATTGAAATCTTCCTCCCAATACCAGGAATAAGAGAAGAATGTCCACTCTCGCCATTTCTATTCACTGGGGCATGACATTTAGGAAATTTACAAATTATGTGGGAATTGTAAAACTTTACTGAATATTCCAAAGGACCAAAAAGAAGTCAGAAGGGTTGTTAGAAAGTATTTTGAGGAGTTCCCGTTGTGGCTCAGTGGTTAACGAATCTGACTAGGAACCATGAGGTTGCAGGTTCGGTCCCTGGCCTTGCTCAGTGGGTTAACGATCCGGCGTTGCTGTGAGCTGTAGTGTAGGTTGCAGATGCGGTTCGGATCTGGCATTGCTGTGGCTCTGACGTAGGCTGGCGGCTACAGCTCTGATTGGACCCCTAGCCTAGGAACCTCCATATACTGCAGGAGCGGGCCGTAGCACAGGCAAAAAAAAGACAAAAAAAAAAAAAAAAAGAAAGAAAGTATTTTGAGATGAATGAAAACAAAACATACCAAAACTTAAGGAACGCAGTAGAGGCAGTACTTAGGGAGCCTATTTAAAGCTGTAAATGTCCATATTGATAAAGAAGAAAAATCTCAAAACTTATAACCCAAACTCCCACTTTAAGAAACGATAAAAATTTGTCCAAACTCATAGAATGTCAAGAGTAAATGGTAATGTAAACTATAGACTTTGGGTAATTACGATGTGTCAGTGTAGGTTCCTTAATTGTAACAAATGTTCCACTCTGGTGGGAACTATCAATAATGAGGGAGGCTAAGCATGTGTGGAGACAAGAGTATATGGGAAATCTCTGTAACTTCCCCTCAATTTTGCTGTGAACCTACAGCTGCTCTAAAAAAAAAATAAGTTTAATGAAGAAAGCTACAAAACGCAGAGCAAACCAAACCCATACTAAGCCTAAGGAAGAAAATAATAAAGACTAGAGCAAAAATAAGTGAAAAAAGAATCTTGAAAATAGAGAAAAGCAACAAAACCAAAAGTTGGTTCTATAGAAAGATCAATAAAATTCACAATCTTTTAGCTAGACTTACCAAGTTAAAAAGGGAGAAAACTTAAATTCCTTATGCCCTATTCTACTTTGATTCTTTTTGCATAGAATATCTTTTTTTATCCTTTTAATTTCAACCTTTTAAAATAAAAAAGGTATCTCTTATAGACAGCAAATAGTTAAGTCATTTTCTTTTTTTTTTTTTTTTACTCTATTCTGATTGTGTAGAGTGTTTGTTAATTTAAATTTAATACATTTAGGAGTTCCCATCATGGCTCAGTGGTAAACGAATCCAAGTAGGAACCATGAGGTTTCGGGTTCGATCCCTGACCTTGCTCAGTGGGTTAAGGAAGGATCTGGTGAGCTATGGTGTAGGTCGCAGACGCAGCTCAGATCCCTCCTTGCTGTGGCTCTGGCAAAGGCCAGCAGCTACAGCTCCAATTAGACCCTTAGCCTGGGAACCTCCATATGCTGCGGGAGTGGCCCTAGAAAAGGCAAAAAAAAAAAAAAAAAAAAAAAAAAAAAGACAAAAAATAAATAAATAAGTAAATTTAATACATTTAAGTGGACTCTGTTGATAAGGTAGGATTTTGCTCTTTTGCTGTTTGTTTTCAGTATGTCTTGTATCTTTGTTTCTCTGTTACTCCATTTATTCTTTCATGTTAAATAGGTTTTTTCAGTATGTCATTTTAATTAACTTGTTGCTTATTTTACTATTTTTTGCTACTCTTTTAGTACTTGCCCTAGGGCTTATAAATAGCACTTTAGCTTAAACAAATTAGTTTGTATTAGTGCCAACTTAATTACAATAATATTCAAAAATTTTGTTCCTGTTTAGGTCTGTTGTCTCCTTCCTCCTTTGTACTATTGTTGTTGTACAAATGACATCTTTCTAGATTTTAAGCCCACCAACAGAGTGGGCTTATAATTATTGCTTTATGCAGTTATCTTTTGTCTTTAAGTCAGATAGAACAAGAAAAAGAGTTATAAAGACAAAAACATTTACACTGTCTTTTATGTTTATCTATGCAGTCAACTTTCTTAGTACTCTTTCTTTGTATTAATTTGAGTTACTGTTTAGTGTTCATTTATTTCAGTCTGAAGAACTCCCTATGGGCCAATCTTCTAGTAATGAATTCTGTCAGTTTGTTTATCTTGGGATAGCTTAATTTATCCTTTAGTTTTAAATTATAGTTTCTTGTTGTACACTTGAATTTTTGGTTGGCAGTCTTTTTCTTTCAGCAGATCAAATATGTCATCTCACTGCCTTTGGGCCCCTGCTAGTGTCTGTTGAGAAATCAGCTGTTAATCTTAGGACCCCCATGACCATGGTGAACTTCTTTCTCACTGTTTTCAAGGTCTATTTTTCATCTTTTGCCTTTGACAGTTTGACTACTTGTTTAAGTGTCTCTTTGGACAGACTCCACACAGGTCTCTTTAAGTTTATCTTGGAGTCTGTCAAGGTTCTATGATGTGTAGATTAATGTTTTTATCAATTTGGGGAAGCTTTTGGCCATTAAGTCTTCAAATATTCTTCTTGCCCCTTCTGAGATTCCATTATGTATATGCTATTTTTTTCTTCATTCTTTTTTCTTTCTGCTCCTCAATTTAGAAATCTTTCTCAAAAATATTTAGAAATCTTTCTCAGATAAGGTAGTTGACATATCTTCAGGCTTGCTGAATCTTTTCTGTTAACTCAGATCTTCTATTGAGCCCCTGTAGTGTATTTTTCTTTTCAGTTATTGTACTTTTCAACTCTAAAATTTCTATTCAATTCCTTATTATAATTTCTATCTTTGTTTTTATTCTCTATTTGCTAAGATATTCTGAAACATTCTTTTAGTTCTTTATGCATCATTTCCTTTGTTTGAATAACTTATGATAACTGATTTAAAGTTTTTTTGTTTGTTTTTTCTGAGAAGCCCCATGTGCTTCCTTAGAGGAGTTTCTATTAACTGTTTCCTTTTTTTCCTTTGTGTGGGCCATACATTCTTGATTTTTGCTTTTTTGCAATGTCTTTGTCTTAGTCATCTCAGGCTGCTATAACAAAGTACCATAAACTGGGTGACTTATAAACAACAGAGATTTATTCTTCACAATTCTAGAGGCTGGGAATCTGAGGTCAGCATTCCAGCATGATCAGATTCAATTGAGAGTCCTCTTCTGGGTTGCAGACTGCTATTTCTTGTTGAATCCTCACATGGCAGAGAACAGAATGAGTAAGCAAGTTGTCTGACGACTCTTGTAGGGGCACTAATCCCATTCATGAGGGCTCTACCCTCAGGACCTCATCTAATCCTACTTACTACCCAAACACCCCCCGCTCCTATTACCACCACATTGAAGGGTAGAGGTTCAACATACAAATTTCGGTGGGAGGGGGGACACAAATGTTCAGTCCATAACACTCTTGTAAATTTTTTTTGTTGAAAATGTAGACATTTCATGATATTATGTAACAACCCTGAAAATCAATCAACCCCTCCCCACCCAGGGTTTGTTGTTGTCGTTGTTATTTGTTTGTTTAGGAATGTCCTGGACCAGTTCTGCTAATTTTGAATGCTTTGTCATGTACAAGCCATGAAGTCTGTCCAGTTAGCATAGTGGTCCACTAATGATTGGAACGAGTTTTCCTTAAATGTCTTGAACCAAAAGGTCTCCCAGCCTTTGCCAAGGGTGTGTGTGTGTGTTGGGTCATTCCTTCAATGCTCAGGCAGGCAGTTTTCAGCTCCGTCTTATATCTCACAACCTACTTATGCAGAGCCTCAAGATAGCCAAAAGTGAGAGATTAGTGACTTCTCAGGCCCTAACTTTTTGGGCATACACATAGCCCTGCACATGTACCTTACCCTCTAGAGTCCCAGGAATATGTCTGAACTTTTCAAAGACCCCTAATGGTATCTATCTCATTCCCTATTTTTCTTTCTTTTTTAAAACATCATGGTAAGAACACAATATGAGATTATTCTCTTAACAAACTTCTGAGCGTCCAACACAGTATCGTTAACTATAGGCACAATGTTGTATAGCAGATCTTTGGAACTTAAGTCATCTTATGTAACTGAAACTATAGCCATGGAGTAGTACCTCCTCATCTTCCCTTTTTCCCTGGCAACAGCCATTATACTCTCTGCTTCAATATGTGCAATTTCAATTCTTTTGGACAGATACTCAGAAGTGGGGTTGCTTTATCACATGGTATTTCAACTTTTAATCTTCTTTGAAACTTTCATACTCTTTTCCATAAGAGTCATACCATTTTACATCCCCACCAAACATTTACAAGGGTTCCAGTTTTTCCAGATCCCCACCAACAATTGTTATCTTTTGTTTTTTGGGTAATAGCTATCCTAACAGTTGTGAGGTAATATCTCATTGTCATTTTGATTTGCATTTCCCTGATGATTAGTGATATTGAGCATCTTTTCTTATACCTGTTGACCATTTGTATATCTGTGGAGAAATGTCTATTCATACACTTTGCCCGTTTTTAAATTGAGTTTTGTTTTTATGCCACGGAGTTGTACTTGTTTCCTATACGTTTTGGATACTAATTATATTTACATGTATAAATATTTATATATAAATATAAATAATATATATTTATATATATATAAATATATATATATATAGTGTGTGTGTGTATTTGTGTTGCAGACCATATATATTAATCAGAATATATGGTTCGCAAATACAGTTGACCCTTGACTAACACAGAGGTTAGGGGTTCTGACCCTCTAAACAGTTGAAAAATCCATGTATAACTTTATAGTCAGCCCTCCATATCCAGGGTTCTGTAGCCACAGATTCAACTAATATGTATGTCTTTAGTGAAAAAAAGCCTGCCTTAAATGGACCTGTGTAGTTCAAGTCAACTATTTTCTCCCATTCTCTAGGTTGTCTTTTTACTCTTATTTCTTTTGCAATGCTAAAGCTTTTTAGTTTTGATGTATTTTCTATTTTTGCTTTTGTTACCTATGTTTTGGAGGTTATACCCAATAAATCATTGCCAATACCAATGTCAAGAGGCTTTTCCCCTATGTTTTTATTTAGGAATTATAGAATTTCAGGTCTTAATTTTAATCCATTTCTAATTGAGTTTTGTGAATCACATAAGATAAGGGTCCAATTTTACTTTTTCACTTGTGAAAATCCAGTTTTCCCAGCATCATTTGTTGAAGGGACTATCCTTTCCCCATTGTCTATTCCTGGCACCCTTGTGAAATATCAGTTTACCATATATGTGTGGTTTATTTCTGGGCTCTTTGTTCTTTTCCACTGGTTCATATGTCTGTCCTTAAGCCAGCACCGTACTATTTCAATTGCTGTTGCTTTGTGGTATATTTTGAAATTAGGAAGTGTGATACTTATTCCCTATGTTTCCTTTTTAAGTTTTTTTTTTTTTTTTGGTCAATCTCTTGTTAGCTCCAACTGGTAATGCCATCTCAAGCAACTGCAGTGTTAAACAAATTCCACTGATTAGTTTTGAGATGATCTAGGGATGTACCGTTCCCATGGAGTGAGATATAAACCAACGCAAAGACAAACTCTCAGAATGTAGCTTTTCAGTAAGATGCTAGGAAAGTCAAACAGTGACAGTTCGCTGAGGATGGGACTTTTGGGGAACCCCAGAACTGCTCTGCTTCCTTTCGTGTCAGGCTGCTGTTTTTCACAACTATCATAGTGGCTACTGAAAAATTGGAGAGAGGCAAATGGGATTATGCAAAATTGAAATGCCACAAATCTTTTCTATTCTTGCTGCAGCTCAGCTGTTTTTCTTGAATTATTGTTCGTTGTATTGTTGCAAGCCTTTATTTAATTTCTAGACTTATCAAATTTGATGTTAAAAATTTTCACCAGTTTTTTTTTTTTTTTTTTTGCTTTTATGGAGCAGCAGATTTTTAGAGGTCTTTAGTCCAACGTTCCAGAATTGCTTTGTCTCCATGTTACCTTTATCCTATCAATATATTTGAAAGTGAGTTTCTTTTTCTTTTTTTCTTTTTTTTTTTTTTTTTTTTTGCTTTTTAGGGCCACACCTGGGGCATACAGAGGTTCCCAGGCTAGGGGTCAAATCAGAACTACAGCTGCCAGCCTGCACCACAGCCTCAGCCATGCAGGATCTGAGCTGCATCTGCAACCTACAGCACAGCTCACGGCAAGGCTGGATCATTAACCCACTGAGTGAGGCCAGGGATCAAACCAGAAACCTCATGGTTCCTAGTCGGATTCATTTCCACTAGGCCACAATGGGAACTCCTGAAAGTGAGTTTCATATTTTGAAAAAGTGAGTTTCTTATAGAATGTAGTCAGATCCTTTATTTTTCATTTCTTTGTTGAGGTAACTTTTACATACCATAAAACTCATTTTAAATGTACAATTCAGTCATTTGTAGTAAATTTACAGAGTTGTTCAGCCATCACCACAATCTAATTTTGGAACATTTCATCACCCCAGAGACTGCTCTCAGTCACTGTTTCCACTCCCAGCCCAGGCAGGCACTAATCTACTGTCTGTCCCTGTGGGTTTGCCTATTCTTGACAGTTCATATAAATGGACTTATATAATATATGGCTTTCTTTAACTTAACACAATGTTTTAACTATGTCTAGAACTAGTACTTTTTCCTAGTACTGAGGGATTTTGTGTGCAAGCTGAGGACATCTTCCAGTCAGCCAGGCAGTTAACAACTCCATTGTAACCTTCACTTCCTGCTTGCACGGAAACTCAAGATTAGTCAGTAGTGAGAGCTTAGGTTTTTCCTGGGCACATACAAAACTCTGGTCATGTGGACAGCCCTGTGCATGTGTATGGCCTTCTGCATTCCCAGAAATATGTCAGAGCTTTTCAGAGCCCCCTAAAGTCATTTTATTCCCTAGGATTTCCTTCTAAGCTTTTTGGTTAATCTCTTGTTTATCTCAACTTCACCACCTCAAGTAGCCACAAAATTCAACAACTGCATCTGATTGTTTTTGACAAAAGTTCTCAGGAAAAAGGCTATTAGCACTGGATGAACTTTTGAGTAGGGTCAAATAAAGAGAATATTGCTTGTAGGATCTTCTAGGGAACCGCTAGACAGGTCACGTAATGACAGTTCTCTGAGAATGGTGCTTTGAGGGAACTCCAGCTCTGCTCCTTCCTCAGTGGTTGCCAGGCTGCTGGTTTTCACTGTGATTTGGGGATGTTGGTTTTCAACATTACTACAGACCTGGGAAAAAAGAATGAGAAAAGGCAAGTTCAGATGCCACAAACTTATTATCCTTACTGAGATTTAGCTCTTTTCTTCAATAAATTTTTCCCCGATTGCTGCAAGCCTTTGGTTAATTTCCAGAGTTCTGAAAAAGTTGATTCTGACAATTTTTGCTGGTGTTTTCATTGCTTTTATATAGGGAGAATTTTAAGAGGTTCTTACTCGGCCATTTTCACAGACCTCACCCTTCTCAACATCATTTTCTGAAGCTTGAGAATTTGTGATTTTGATGAAGTCTAATTTTTTTTTTATGACTTCTACTTTTGGTCCTGGAACTAAGATTTCTTTCTAGCCCAGATCAGAAAGATTTTCCTCATATGTGTTCTTTTAGAAGATTTATAGTTTCAGCTCACATTTAGGTCTATGAACCATTTTGAATTAATTTCCAAATTACACATATGGTGTAAGGTTAGGGTTACATTAATCTTTTTGCACATGAATATCCAATAATCTGGCCACTTTTAGTTGAAAAGATAATTGCCAAATTAAACTGTCATGGTACTTTTTTGGAAAATCAACCATAAATGTACATGTTTTTAAACTTTTTCTCTTTATTCTTTTACTTTTTTTACTCTGTTTACTTTTCAGCAATTTGATCACGTTGTGTCTGGTTATGAGGTCTTTGCTATTTCTTACCTATTCCATCTGCTACTATGTACTCTTCACTGTCCTCTAGGGTTTATAGCTGTATTTAGTGGGAGAGGCAGGGTGAAGTGTGCTTACTTCATCTTACGTGAAAACAGAATTCCCAATAGCTAATAATTTTTGAGGGCTTATTTGTGCTACTTCTTGTGCTAATAAGCATTTTGCACATTAACACATTTAAACCTTACAGTAGCCCCATAAGATAGTGGCAGTATTACAGATAATGAAATTTAGCTTCTGAGGGGATAAATGACTTTCTCAAGGTCAGTTATTAAGTGGCTATGCTAGGAGTTAAATCTAGGTCTATTCTTCTGTGAAAGTTTGTACTCTTGGAGCTCGCTGGTGACTTAGCAGGTTAAGGATCCAGCATTGGCACTGCTGTGGCTTGGGTTGCAGCTGTGGTGCAGGTTTGATTCCTGGCCTGGGAACTTCCTCACAGCCAAAAACAAAACAAAACAGAACAAAACAGAAAGTTTGTGATGTTGATCATGGCATGTGGTTTGAGACGATTTTTTGATTTATTAAGCGTGATTTTACTTGAGACTTTGTGTGTGTGTGTGTAGTTAATATGTATCCCATTTTCTAATTTTAAATCAGTGGGGAAAGAACATATATTATCTCTAGGAATAAATTTCCTCTGAAATCTTAAATTTCACTATACTACTCCTGACCACAACCTTTCTCTTATTCTTCTGCTCTTACAACTCTCTTATACCCTGTTATACCATTTCTTCAACCCTATTGAAAAAATCTCCAGTTCTTTGATCTTTTTATTTTCTCCCAATCTGTGGTCCCCTTCCTGTTTCCTCTTCCACACCTCACTTAGACTCCATCAATCCATTATTTAGCCAAGTTCTTGCCACTGAATCATTCTCTCTGCTTCCTTGTCTGTGTATCATACCCACCTAGCAAATCTTCAATTCTTAATCAGCCTAACTAACTGCCTTCTTTATTTCTGCATGATGGTTTTTGGGCACTACTAGAGAAAAATCGTATAACTTTGTTGATTAAATTCTTGATCTCTGGTATTGTCCAGAGCCGTCTTCCTTGTTCAGCAATCTGTCTTCTAATCCCTGGTCAGCTCTCTATTTCATTCCTTATAAATGCTATTTTAGATCTTCATTACTCTTTCCTAACCTACTGATACATTATTTTTAGCAGGTAGTCTTCTTTCCTATTTTGAAGGAAACACTGCCATCAATATGAAGCTTCATCCACTTTTTACCTGACTCTCTGCTAACTTCTGTATCTTAACTCTCATTTTCTTCTGTTTCTTTTTTCTTTCTTTCTTTCCTTTTTTTTTTTTTTGGTCTTTTTGGGGCCGCATGTCTTTACATAGTCCTCTTGAAGGACATGGGTCTTTGAATTTAAGGCCCATCCTAATCCCTTACAACCTCATCTTAACTAATTACATCAACAAGGACCTTATTTCCAAATAAAATCACATTTTGAGGCTCTGTATGGACATGAATTTTGAGGGTGTACCCTTAAACTCAGTATAATCAGCCCCTCTGGCCCCTACAAATTCATATTGGTTTCACATGCAAAATACATCCACCCATTACAGCATCCCCCAAAGTCTTAACCTATTTCAGCATCAAGCCTAATCTCAAATCTCATCTAAATATCAACTCGAAAAGTCCAAGATCTTATTATCTAATTCATCTAAACGGGGTGTTAGTGAGGCTCTGAGTATCTTCCATCCTAAGGCAACATTTCTGCCTATCCAGAGACCTGTGAAACTAGACAAGTTGTCTGCTTCCAAAATAAAATGGTAAGGAATTCTCTTGTGGTGCAGCAGATTAAGGATCTAGTGTTGTCACTGCAGTGGTTTGGGTCACTGCTCTGGCGCAGTTTCCATCCTTGCCCCAGGAACTTCCACATGCCACAGGGGCAGACAAACAAAAACCAAAACAAAACAAAACACAATGGTGAGACAGGCATAGGGTAGGCATTCCCATTCTGAAAGGGCAAAAAGGAAGGAATAAAGGAATTTCTGGCCTAAAGCAAGTTAGCAGTTTAGCAAGGCAAATTCTCCGTTAGATTTCCAGGCCTCAGAGTAATGCCCGGGACTCAGTGCTCTGTCCTCTGGCCTCCAGGGATAGCTTTGCTCTCTGGGCCCTCTGGGACAGGCCCACCATCTTAGCCTATCAGGGCAGCCACAGCCCCACCCTCTCTGGCTTTTTGCAATTGTGGTTTCATTTTCCTCCGTCTCTTTCACTTTCATACCAGGCTAGCACTGTTTCTGCTGGTTAAAAAAATCCTTAAAAACCAGTCAGTCTCTTATGTATGTCAAGAGATCCATACCATGTGAGGATTCTCCACAGATCCTTTCTGCATAATCCCTCCTCTGTTCCTGGCTTCTGCTGAGATGGTAGATTGGATCCACGGGTCAAATACCTAATCTTTTCAGTGAAAGTTTGTCCAGCCACACCATTCATTGGCCCTTTATCCAGAGTGTGTTTGTCCAGATAGGCTGAGAATTCTCCAGATCATCAAGTGCTGGTTTTTAAACAGATCCTTACTCAATTTAACTCTCTCCCCACTCATTTTATTACCAGCATCAATGAGATACCAGGCTACATCTTCCACACTTTGCTTGGAAACATCCTTAGCTAAATATCCAAGTTCATCATTTATATTTTCCACTCAACAGCAGAACTCAATTCAGCCAATTTTCTGCTACTTTATGACAAAGCCTGCCTTTCTTCCAGTGTCCAATAACATATTCATCATTTCCTTCTAAAGCCTCCCAGAAACACTTTTAATGTTCATATCTCTAGCAACATTTTGTTCACAATGATAGATGTATTCTCTAAGATGTTAGAAGCTTCCTCTACTGTCCTCTTTACTTCCTTCTGAATACTCACCGGAACTGCTATTAACATTCATATTTCTACCAACAGTTTCTTCAAGGCAATCAATCTTTTGCTGTCAAGTACCTCAAGAATTCTTCCCTATCCATTACCCAATTCCAAAACCACTTCCACAGTTTTAGGTATTAGTTTCCCAGAATTGCTGTAACAAAATACCACAACCTGGATGGCTTAAAACAACAAAAATGTATTCTTTCACAGTTTTGGAGGTTAGAAGTTCAAATCAAGGTGTTGACAAGGTTGGTTCCTTCTGGTGGTTGTGAGGACGAATCAGTTCCATGCCTCTCTCCTAACTTTTGGTGGGTTGCTCGCACCCTTGGCTTGTAGATATTTTACTCCATTCTCTTCTTCATCTCATGATGTCTCCCTGTGTCTCTCTGTTTTCGCATGGTCTTCTTAAAAGGACACCAGTCATTGGATTTAGGGCCTACTTTTATCCACTGTGGTCTATCTTAATTCATTATATATGCCAATACCCTATTTCCAAATAAGATTACATTCTGTGGTTCTGGGTTAACGTAAATTTGGAAGGGATAATGAAGTGGATCATGCTGAAGAGTACTTAAAATATGCTCAGTCAGATCAAGAAATAAAACATTGCCAATACTCTAGAAGTCACTATGTGCCTTTCTGAAATCACCACCCCCTACCTATCAGATATAACCACTGTCCTGACTTGTGATAATAATTTCTATGTATTTCTTTATATTTTTACCACCTATACATACAGCACTAAACAGTGTTCAGTTTTACTGGTTTTTAAGCACTGTATCAATGAATTGTACTACATATATTCTACTGGGTCTTTCTTTAACGTTGTATTTGTGGTAAGATTCATTCACATTGCACTATGTAGCCATAGTTCATTCATCTTCACTGCAGTACATTATTCCTTTATCTGAACATACCAACATTTATTTATCCATTCCACTGTGGTTGGTCATATGGGTTGTTTCCACTTGATGGGGTGTAAGTATCAGTGCTGCTACTGCGATCAATCTTGTACATGTATCCTAGGACACACGTACAGGAATTTCTCAGGCTATATACCTAGGAGTGGAGTTGAGGGGTGAAGAAGTCACACATCTTCTCCTTTAATAGATATAAACTCTTTTATGAAGGGATTGTCCCAAGTTAAAATTCCACCAAACGTGTGGAAGTTCAGGTTGCTCTGTATCCTTTTCAACACTAGGTGTTGTCAGACTCTAATCTGATGAGTATTTGCTTGCATTTTGTTGTATTCCTTTTTCCCTTTCTTTTTTTGCTTTTTAGGCCCACACCTGTGGTACATGGAGGTTTCCAGGCTCAGGGTCAAATTGGAGCTGTAACCACTGGCCTACGCCAGAGCCACAGCAACGCCAGATCTGAGACACATCTGCAACCTACACCACAGCTCAGGGCAATGCTGGATCCTTAACCCACTGACCAAGGCCAGGGATCGAACCTGCAACCTCATGGTTCCTAGTCGGATTCATTAGCCACTGAGCCACAACAGGAACCCCTTCCCTTTCTTAATAATTAGCATTCATTTATATTACTTTTTATTTTCTTGGTCTTTAGTAAAGTATTATTTTCCTCATCCTTCTATTTTGAGAAAGTTCAAACATGGAGAAAAATTGAAAGAATAGTTAGTACATCTATATCCTTCACGTACATTTAACAACTGTTGGCATTTTGCCACATTTGCGTTACACCTCTCTTCATCTACATGAGAATTGTGTGTGTGTGTGGTTTGTTTATTGATAAAGTATTTGAAAGAGGCATTAAGAAGTTAGGTTTTACTCCTAAATACTTCATTATGTATCTCCTAAGAACATGAATATTCTCCTTTATTATCACAGTATTATGATCACTTGTAAGATATTTAACATTGTTACACGAATATTATCTAACATAGAGTTTGTAATTATATTTCTCAATTTTAAATCCAGGATGTAGCCAAAGATCACACATTGCATTTAGTTTGCTTTAGAACAGTTCCCCAGTCTTTGTGTGTGTGTGTTTGTCTTTCAGAACATTGATATTTTTCAGGAGTCCAGGTATATATTGTTTGTTTCCCTGTGATTTTAACTTCATTTTCTTGATATCTAAAGAGATTGGAAACCTTCTCAGACATTTATTGACCATTTGGATAGCCTCCTTTGTGAAAGGGCTATTCAGTTCTTTTGCCCATTTAGCAAATGTAGAAATGCCTGTTTCCTGCTTGAATGTCTTTCCATGTGTTTGTGTCTGTGTCCAGATGCAGTCTTGTATCAGAGGTCACTTCAGGTATGTATCAAAGCAATAGTTCAGCCCCAAAGCCCTAGGATATGGCAGATCTTAGTGATTACTACTTAGCTTTATACTATGGAAGAGAGGGAGCTAGAAAATGATTTTGATTGAGAGTCTGTTGAGTAAATCAATTAAGGACAGTTGACATATTTACAATATGAATCTTCAAACCCTCAAATGTAAATATGGTATATCTTTTCATTCATTTAATTGCCCTTTAATGCCTTTCAGTATATTTTCTGTTTTTGATTGCCTCTAACATTTTGTGAAACTGAATAGTTTTTTCTTAATTTTTAAATAGCTTTATTGAGGTATGTAATTTACATATGATGACATTCACCTATTGTATTCAGTTAGGTGCTTTTTAGTAAACTTATTGAACTATGCAATCATTACCACATCCAATTTTATGACATTTCCATGACTCTGAGAAGTTCCCGTGAACGTGCATTTGCAGCAAATCACTCCCATGTCTACCCCAAATCTTTTGTCTCTATAAATTTGTCATTTCTAGATATTTCATATTAATAGAACCTTGTAGTATGTGATCTTTGACATTTTAGTTCTTTCAGGTGGCATGATGTTTTTTGTTTTTGTATTGTCTTTTTATTTTATTTTTTTTTGTCTTTTTTGTCTTTTCTGGGGCTGCACCTGTGGCGTATGGAGGTTCCCAGGCTAGGGATTGAATCAGAGCTGTAGCCACCAGCCTACACCAGAGCCGTAGCAATATAGGATCCGAGCCGCGTCTGCGACCTACACCACAGCTCACGGCAAGGCCGGATCCTTAACCCACCGATCAAGGCCAGGGATCGAACCCATAACCCCCTGGTCCCTAGTCAGATTTGCTAACCACTAACACGACGGGAACTCCTGTCTTGTCTTTTTAGGGCCGTACTCGTGGCATATGGAGGTTCTCAGGCTAGGGGTCCAATCAGAGATATAGCTGCTGGCCACAGCCACAGCCACGCCAGATCTGAGCCGTGTCTGCGACCTACACCTTAGCTCACGGAAACGCCAGGTCCTTAACCCACTGAGCAAGGCCATGGATCAAACCCACAACCTCATGGTTCCTAGTTGGATTTGTTTCCACTGTGCCGTGAATGGGAATGCCGTATAAAGTTTGTTCATGTAATAGCATGTATCAGCAACTCAGTCCTTTTTATTACTAAATAGTTTTCCATTGTATAGATACACCACATTTTGTTTATCCCTTCACCACTTGATGACATTGGGTTGTTTCCACTTTGGGGCTATTATGAATAATGCTATAAACATTCATATCCTAGTTTTTGTATAGATACGTTTTCATGTCTCTTGAGTGAATAGAATTTCAGGGTCATATGGTTAACTCTATGTCTAAACTTTTGAGGAACTGCCAACTGTTTTCCAGTGTGTATGCACCATTTTAGTTTCTCATCCGTGGTGTATGAGCATTCTTACTTCCCTCCATCCTTGCCAGTGCTTGTTATTACATATGTTTTATTCAGCTGTTCTTGTGGGTATGTACTGATATCTAATTGTAGTTTTAATTTGAATTTATGAAATAACAAAGAATCTTGATACTTTTTCATTTGTTTACGAGCTATTCATACGTCTTTTTTGACAAAACATCTATTCAGATCTTCTACGTGGTTTTTGATTCAGTTGTTTTCTTAGTATTGAGTGATAAAGGTTCTTTATGGATTCTGAAAACAAGTCCTTTACAAGATGTATGTTCTGAAAATACTTTCTCCAGTGTGATTCTTTTTATTTTCTTAATGGTGTCTTTTGAAACAAAAAAAATTAATTTTAATGAAGTTCAGTTTATTAATTTGTTCTTTTCTGACTTGTGCCTTTGGTATCATATCTAAGAAAGATCAGAAAGATATTCTTTTTTTTTTCTTTTTTTTCTTTTTTTGTCTTTTTGCTATTTCTTTGGGCCGCTCCCAACGGCATATGGAGGTTCCCAGGCTAGGGGTCCAATCGGAGCTGTAGCCACCGGCCTACGCCAGAGGCACAGCAACGCGGGATCCAAGCCGCGTCTGCAACCTACACCACAGCTCACGGCAACGCCGGATCGTTAACCCACTGAGCAAGGGCAGGGACCGAACCCACAACCTCATGGTTCCTAGTCGGATTCGTTAACCACTGCGCCACAACGGGAACTCCAGAAAGGTATTCTTGTAAGTTTTCTTGTAGAATATTTGTAGTTCTCACCTTTAAAATTATCCATCTTGAGTTAATTTTTGTGTGAGATAAAGGGTCTAAGTTCATACTTTTGTGTATTGATATCCAGTTGTCCCAGCACTGTTTATTGTAAAGATTATTATTTCCCCACTAAATTGCCTTGGTACCTTTGTAGAAAAAAATCAGTTGATCATAAACGTGTTTATTTCTAGACACTCGTATTGGTTCCTTTCATCTATATGCCTATTACATATATGCCAATCCTTATGCTCTGAATCTTGTTACCTTTATAGTTAGTTCCAAAATCGAGTAGTGTAACTTCTCCAACTTTGTTCCTCTTACTCAGAATTGCTTTGGTTATTCTAGGTCCTTTGTATTTCCATGTGAATTTTAGAAGCAGCTCATCGATATTTCTATAAAAAAGCATGCTGGGATTTTATAAGGATTGTGTTGAATCTATAATTTAATTTGGGGGATTTTGCCATTTTAATAATGTTGAATATTCTTATTCATGAATATGGAATGAGTACATCTTCCTTTATTTATTTATTATTTTCTTCTTCTTTTTATGGCCACACCTGCAGCATATGGAAGTTCCTAGGCTAGGAGTAGAATCAGAGCTGCAGCTGCAGGCCTACACCACAGCCACAGTAACATCAGATCCCAGCCACATCTGTGACCTACACTGTAGCTTGCAGCAATGCTGGATCCTTAACCCACTGAGCAAGGCCAGGGATTGAACCCACATCCTCACCAAGACTATGTTGGGTTCTTAACCTGTAGAGCCACAATGGAAACACCCTCATCCTCCTTTATTTAGATTTTCTATAATTTATTTCAGCAATGTTTTGTAGTTTTCAGATTATATATAACCCTTTTATTGATTTCTAAATATTTTATTCATTTTGATGATCTTATGAATAGAATTTTTTCTTATTTTATTTTCTGATTGTTCCATGTAAATACATAGAAATAGTCCCATATCCATTTTGTATTCTGTGACTGAACTCTTTTATTAGTCCTAGTAGTTCAGTGCATTGCCTATAAATAAAGATAATACTTTTCTCTTTCCCGCCTGGTTGTCTTTTTTTTTTTTTTTTTTTTTTTTTTTTTTTTTTTTTAACCTCCATGCACTCTCTAGAACCTTCAGTACAGTTTTGAATGGAAGTAGTGAGAGCAAACATCCTTGCCTTTTTTCCAGTCTTAGGGAGGAAATACTCAGGTTTGTTTTTGTTTTTTTTAACATTAACCATGATCTTTTTTGTGTGCATGCTTTATAGCAGTATATTACTTTTCTTACTGTAAGGTGCTGAAAGATGCTGTAACTAACTACCGTGAATTTAACAACTTAAAGCAACACAGAATTTTTCTCTTACAGTTCTAGAGGTCAGAAGTCCTAAAGTCAAGGTCTCCACAGGGCTGCATTCCTTCTGGAGTTCTCTAGAGGAGCCTTTTGCATACCTTGGTTCATGACCCCTTCCTCACATTACTCCAACCTCTGCTTTCATCCTTCATCTCTTACTGTTGTTCATCCTTCTTCCTCCTTCTTGTAAGGACCTTTGTAATTACATTGGGTCCACCTGTGTAATCAGTGGCTTAATCGCATCTTCAGAGTCCTTTTTATCATGTAACATTTTTACAGATTCCAGGAATTAGGGTGCAGACATCTTTGGGGTGTCTTTATTCAGCCTACCACATGCATGTTGAGGAGATTCCCTTCTATTCCTAGTTATTTGAGGATTTTTTTTTAAAAATCATGAATGAGTGTTAGATTTTGTTTACTGCTTTTTCTGCAGTAATTGATATTTTAATACTATTAATTGATATTTTAGATGTTAAACCAATCTTTTAAATCCTGGGATAAATCCACTTATATCTGCATAATTGCAATTATTTTTATATGTTGCTGGATTAGGCTTGCTAATATTTTGTTAAAGATTTTTATGTCTCTGTTCATGAGGGATGTTGGTATGTGGTTTTCTTTGCTTGAGATGTCTTTCTTTAGCTTTGGTTTCGGTGTAATAATGACATCATAGAATAAGTTGGAAAATATTTCCTCCTTTATTTTCTGAAAGTGTTTGTGCAGGACTGGTATTATTTCTTAAATATTTGATAGAACTCACCACTGAAGCCATCTGGACCTGGACTTTTCTTTGTGAGCAGTTTGCTGATTACTAATTCAGCCTCTATGATTATTATAGGTTTTTCAGCTGTTTTCTTTCTTCTTTAGACTTCTTTAGTAATTTGTGTCTTCTTATGAATTTTTCCATTTATCTAAGCTTTCTACTTTGCTAGCCTAAAGTTATATATAATATTCCCTTTTAATTGTTTCCATTTCTATAGGGTCAGTAATGATACCTCCTCTTTAATTCTTGATTTTAGTCATTTTTGTCTTTTCTCTTATAGTCTTGGTTGGTCTAGCTGAGGGTTTGCCATTTTATTAACCTTTTCAGAGAACCAGTTTTTGGTTTCATTGATTTTCTGCATTTTTTTTTCTGTTTTCTACTGCACTGATTTATTCCTTAATCATTATTATTTTCTTCCTCTTGTTGCTTTGTGTTTAGTTTGCTCTAGTTTTCTAAGTTGGAACTTAGGTTATAGATTCAAAAGCATTCCTCTTTTCTGATATAGGTGTCTAAAGCTCTGAGCATTGTTTTATCTATTCATAAATGTTATATTTTGTTTTCATTTTTAGTTCAGGATATTTTAAAATTTCCTTTGGAAGTTCTTTGACTTATGGGTTATTTAGAAGCATGTTATTTAATTTCCAAATATTTATATTTTCCCAGATTTCATCTAGTAGTGGATCTCTAAGGTGATTCCACTGTAGTCAGAGAAATACTTTGTATGATTTCAGACTCTAAAAAAAATTTTGAAACATACTCCCACCTTGGGGCCCTCACTCTATCAGGATGATAGATTATCTCACTTTCTGTAAGTCTTCTCTCAAATATCACCTTCTCAATAAGATCTATCCCGACCAACATTAAAATTGCAAGCAACACTACTACCACCTAGCCCCTCCACTCACCCCTTATGCTGCTATAGTTTTTCTTTTTCATAGCACTCATAATCTTCTAGCATACTTTATAATTCACTTCTGTGAAGATAGAGATCTTTGTTTTATTTATTGATGTATCCTAAGAACGTAGAATAGTGATTGGATCATAATAGTCACTGAATAAATATTTTTGAGTATATACATTGGTATATTCATTCATTTGGTCATATGTAGCTGAAATTTGTTCACTTTTGTTGTAATATGATATTTCATTATAGAAACTACAGTTTTATAATTGATTCTTCTTAGATGGACATTTATATTTTTGCTAGTTTCAGGCTTTATAAATAGTCCTGATCTAAGGGTTCTCTTGTGGTGCAGTAGGTTAAGGATCAAGTGTTGTCATTGTAGTGGCTTTGGTCTCTGCTGTGGCTCAGATTTAGTCCCTGGCCTGGGAACTTCCATATACCATAGGCATAACCAAAAAAAAAAAAAAAAGTCCTGATCTAAATTCTTATTATTGTATCCTGGTGCACTATGCCCAAATTCTTCTAGGGTATATATGTAGGACTAGAATTGATGGGTGAGCATATATTCAGCATTAGCAGATAATGTCACAGTGATCTGCACTGTGGCTATACATTCCTACCAGCAATGTATGAGGGCTCCATTTGCTCTACATTCTCACTGATATATGTGGTATTGGTATTCTTTTTTATTTTCTGACGATATTATATTCTCTTCTTAGTTAGCATTTCCCTGAATTCTAATGTTGTGCACTTTTGCATATATTTATTAGCCAGTGCATTTCCTCTTTTGTAAGGCACCTTTTCATTCTTTTGCTCATTTTCTTTTTTTTTTTTTTTTGTCTTTTTGCTATTTCTTGGGCCGCTCCCGTGGCACATGGAGGTCCCCAGGCTAGGGGTCGAATTGGAGCTGTAGCCACCGGCCTATGCCAGAGCCACAGCAACGCGGGATCTGAGCCGCGTCTGCAACCTACACCACAGCTCACAGCAACGCCGGATCGTTAACCCACTGAGCAAGGGCAGGGACCGAACCTGCAACCTCATGGTTCCTAGTCAGATTTGTTAACCACTGCGCCACGACGGGAACTCCCTCTTTTGCTCATTTTCTTAATGATTGTGTTCTTTATCAGTTATTTGCATAGCAAATATCTTTTTCCATTCTGTAATTTTTCTCTTTATGATATATATATTTTTTTTGTCTTTTGTCTTTTTTGTTGTTGTTGTTGTTGCTATTTCTTGGGCCGCTCCCGCGGCATATGGAGGTTCCCAGGCTAGGGGTCGAATCGGAGCTGTAGCCACCGGCCTACGCCAGAGCCACAGCAACGCGGCATCCGAGCCTCGTCTGCAACCTACACCACAGCTCACGGCAACGCCGGATCGTTAACCCACTGAGCAAGGGCAGGGATCGAACCCGCAACCTCATGGTTCCTAGTCGGATTCGTTAACCACTGCGCCACGACGGGAACTCCTCTTTATGATATTTTTGATGAACAGAGCTTTTAATTTTTATGTAGTTGAATTTGTCAATATGTTCCTTAATGGTTAATGCTTTTTGGGTCTTAAGAAATCCTTCTATAAATATTCTTATACCTTGCTGGTGGAAATGCAGAATACTACAATTCCTATAGAGTGGAATTTAGCAATATAGAGAACAATTCCATACACATTTGCCCTTTATCTCAGCAGTGCCACTTCTTGGGATCTGTTTCAAAGATATACTCAAAAAATACAAAATCCTGCTGCACAAGGCTATTTGTCAGGGCCTTATTCACAATGGCAAAAAAAAGACTGGAAACAACACCAAGGTGCATCACTAGGGAAGTACTTGAATAAACTATTGTACATCCACACAATTGAGTACTATGTAGCTGTAAGAAGGAAGGGGAAGTGCTCTAACCACTAATGTGGAATTATTGCCAGGTATTGTTAGCGCAAAAAAAGTAAGTTTTAGAACATTATTTATGATAGCTTATCTTTTATGTAGGAGAGGGATTTAATGAATTATTTATATGTGTATATATTATATATATGTTCACACACACATAAATATGTGTTGTGTATTTTTGCCTATTTGCTTTTTCAAAAAAAGAAACAATGGAACCATAAAGCCAAAACCTAATAAAATTATTATTTATGGGGAAGGAATAGAGTGGGTTGATGGAGACAAAGATGGAAGCGAGACTTCTGTGAAGGTACTGTATAACACAGATATGACTAGACCCATGTAAATGTTTTGCATAGTTTAAAAAAAATAATCAGAAAGGAAGAACTCAATCCCTAAAACTTATAAACAGCCTGAATCAAATGAACCTAACTAGAAATAAAGTTAAAATACAAAGAAAAAATTATTTAAGGTGACTTTAAAACAATGCTTGTATATTCCTGATGGGATATATTTTAAGGACAAAAGTAACTGCGGGGAATTATAAAACTGTATTCAGTAGTTTTATTGTTGATAGTCATATTAGTATTGTTATTGACACAAAATTGCAGGAAAAGCTAATAAATAATTTTGTTAATATCATTAGGAGCCAATATCCTAAGCATATGTGAAAAGAGATACAAGTCAAAAATCAAAGAGTTTAAGTAAAAACTTTGTAATCTTAAATTTGGAGTGGAAATACTAGTATGAATTTATGATTTATTTTTCTCATAAAAAGTGTTCACAGCTTTGTCCCCTGAAAAAGTCTAAAAGCAACAACTCAACATTTTATGAACATACTTCACAACATATTGTTGTTTCTAGACACTATTTCCCACAAACAGGAGCCAGGGGTCCTTAGAGAAATATTCCAGTTTTAAATCAGGGAATATGTAAGATGGGCTCGAGATATCCTGCTGTGCCAGAAAACTGGACAGCAATGTAGGAGCCAATTTGAAGGGACTTTTACTAGTTCTAAGTGGAATAACTTAACTACTAAAAATAATGACTACATTTAATTAAAACACATCAAATATATGAAAAAATACATGTCTCACAATTATGCTAAAAATAATTATTGGTCACCATTGGACACTTTTTTTTTTGCTTTATTTTAGGGCTGCCCCCATGGCATATGGAGATTCCCAGGCTAGGGGTCTATTCAGAGCTACAGCTGCCAGCCTACGCCACAGCCACAGCAACGCCAGATCCGAGCTGCGTCTTCAACCTACGCCACAGCTCACAGCAACGCTGGATCATTAACCCACTGATGGAGTCCAGGGGTCAAACCCGCAACCTCATGGTTCCTAGTGGGATTCGTTTCTGCTATGCCACAACAGGAACTCCTGGACACTTTTAAAGTACCAATTCATTACTCTTAAGAGCTGTTAAATAATGAGAAACAAATCAAGCATTTATCCTGCCTTTCCTGTATAAACTGTACATAGAAGAACCAAATAGGTGATGACGGTAAGTCCATTGTAGAATTCCAGATAATAAATACAAAAGAAATAATAGAAATAATAAGTACAAAATAAATAATAGAAATAGGGGAGTTCTGTTTCACAACTCTTAATTAATGGATTTAGGCAGTGGTCATCAATGTATGTAAAACCCATTAGGTGAAATGGGAATGGGAAAACTAAATAGTGAAAGGATCAAATTAATACCACCTGAATCCACTGATGAATTTTAGCCTCACTAAAAATGGGGCCACCAAACATGTGCTTTATGACATGATATAATCGGAGCTGCATATCTATATAATATATGGAGTATTCTTGCCTAAAAATATTGAACCCAAATCTAGATCAGCACCATCCAGTGCAGCTTTCAACAATGACGTAAATGGTCTTTATTCTGCCCAATATGATATTCACTAGCTACATGTGCTTGTTAAGCATTTGTTATTCCTAGTTTAACTGAGGAACTGACATTTAAAAAATTAATTTAAATAGACTCATGTGGCCACTGACCACATGATAGCATAGTTCTAGATTTAACTGCCAGTTTGTAAGAAATAGAGGGATTAAGGAACAAGTTAAATAGTATCATCAGAAACAACCAGTCAAATTCATTTATTCTATGAACAAGTGATATGGTTTCTCTAATATATAATCATTGGGATGGGGGAGAAAACAGGTTGGAGGGGTGGAAATGAAGGGGCACTGTTTTTTTTTTTAATTTAATGAAGCTTAAAACATCCCAAGCCAAGTATAAAATGATATCTTTGAGAAAATCAGGGCCATTTGAATATGAACTCAGTAGTCGATAATACTAAGGAATTATTATCAATTTTGTGAAGTGTGATACATGTCATACTAGTTACATTCTTCAAATGTCTTTATCAGATGGATGCATGTACTTGCATGACCCTGAGAGTGAGCACATCCATAAATTTTGTACCCCAGGTGCTTTCTTGCCTCACCATAGTCCTGGCCTTGCCTAAGATGTGCTTTAATAACATAGCTATGTATTATTGTCATTTTTCACAGGTTGTAAATACCTGCCCCAGCAGGGTTTCTATATCTGAGAGCCAAGATTTAATTTTTATTAATTTGTCAAAGGTTGTATTGGTAGGCTTTGTAGAACTTCCCTATCTCTTTGTCTTGATCCAGATGAACCCCAAAAGAAGAACAAAGGTGATCCCATGAACAACCTGGAAAGTTTTTACCAAGAGATGATAATGAAAAAACGTCTTGAAGAGTTCCAACTAATGAGAGGTGAACCCTTTGCTTCCCACTCACTGGTCTCAGCTCCATCAGTGGGAGATAGTGGCACAGCTGAGAACCCGTCATTACTCCAGGACAAGGGAAAACAGGCAGCACAGGGTAAAGGTCCCAGTCTCCATGTGGCAAAAGTTATTGATAATTCACCTGAGCAGTGTTGGACTGGGCCTAAGAAGCTGACGCAGCCAATAGAATTTGTCCCAGAAGATGAGATCCAGAGAAATCGTTTGTCAGAGGAAGAGATCCGAAAAATTCCTATGTTTTCTTCATATAATCCAGGGGAGCCAAACAAGGTATAGGCCAAACCAAGAAAAAAAAAAACATGGGTTGTTTTCATTTTTATTTATCTCTACCAAAAGTAATACTTTTATATTAGTTTTGATTATACCAAAGAATCATGACATAGGCACAGTGACTGTGTTTTTCCTTGACCTTGACTATTCATTCTCTGCTAGATAAGTAACTCTGACTATATAAGTAGCATATTTCCTATGATGTTCTTTGTGGTTTTTCTAAGGTCCTACACTACCCTTAGAATTTTTAGAAAATCTCGATCAACCCATACCCACTAGAAACCCTCAACTGATGGAAAAGCAACCTCTAATTTCCTAGGCTAGTAATAAATCAAGTACTATTCATTGGCCCACCATATCTGGTAGCCATGTGCCTGGTTATGCATAGGGTTTACTATTACCACATGAGTTTTCTCTTCAGAATGCTCCACCTGCTTTGCATTTGACATACAATTTAAGTTGCTGGTAGCTAAGCAGCATATTTCTCTAAGCCTTGAGGAATTGGCAAGTATCTAAGAAAAGTTGTAAATAATCTTTGTTTTATTGATCAGATCATCATTTCACATTCATGCTATATTTACATCCAGAATTGAAAATTTCATTATCGTGTCACTCAAAGAAGCAACACAAGCCCCTGGAGCATATACTTGGTTGTGTCTAATTTGAAAAACAAAACCAAAAAAATAATGTTAGCTTCTAGCTATCTCTGAATTTTTTTTAAAAAAGCGGTGTAGATGAGGGATATTAAAGCAGTTTCCTTTGAGCAATTACATTTCTAATATATTCTTGCTGTTCAAGGGTAGCTTGATTTTTATTTATTTATTATGAAATATTACTAAGTATAACAAGTTACAGAGAATAATATAACAAATATTTTTACCCAGCCAGATATCTTTATCAATTCTTAACAATTTCCATATTTGCTTAATTTTTTAAAAAGGCCTTTATAGAAATATCTGAAGACTTTCATATATCCCTCACCAGTCTCACTCCCTTCTCCTTTCCAAAGGTAACCACTATCCTGTATTTGCTATTTATAATTTCCATGCACATTTTTATATTTTTGTTTCATATATATATATATATTCATAAACAGCTTATAGTTTTACATTTTTTTGGCCGTGCCCACAGCATACGAAAGTTCCCAGGCCAGGAACTGAACCCATGCCACAGCAGTGACAATGCCAGATCCCCAACTGCCACCAGGGAACTCCTAGTTTTACAAAATATTTTTAAACTACATAGATGATAACATACTTTACATGTCCTTCTACAACTTCATTTTTTAAAATATACATGTTTTTGAAATTTATATTTAAAGTTATAAGGAACTATGTAGTAGTCCACTGTAGAAATATACTATAATTCATTTATCCATTCTCCTGAAGATTTTTTCTTCTGTTATAGATAGTTCTTCAACAAACATTATTGTACATATCTCCTGGTTGCACATGTGCAGAAGTTTCTCTAGGACAGTTTTTCAAACTTTAAATTACTCTTAGTAGGTCACAACCAGCAAAATTTTTTTAAAGAAATTAAATAGAATAGAAAATTTCAAAGTGCATCCCAAAGAGTAATAAGGATGATCACTGTTTCTTGAAGCTTTTGTTGTGTGTGTGTGTAATATGTGTGTTGGCCAGAATATAAAATGTATTTATTCCTATAGATCTCAGTCAAAAAGATCAGAAAAATATTGCTCTATTGCAGTGATTCTGAAATGTTAACATACACCAGAATCACCTGGAAGGCTTGTTAATACACAGATTGCTGGGCTCCACCCCAGAATGTTTTGTTGAGTACATCTGGAATAGAGCCTGAGAATTTGCACTTCCAAGTTCCCAGGAGATACTGATGGTGATGCTGGTCTAACAGTGACATTTTAAGAATCACTGTTGTAGATTACATATCTAGGAGTGGAGTTACTGTGATATAGGGTATGTATATCTTCACCATCATGAGCAGGGTTTAAGAAATCTCTTTCATCACTTCTCAGCCTTTTGGCTAAGATCAAGTGAAGAAATCTCTTTCACATCTTTGCCAAGACTTTGAAGTATTTGACTTTTTATTTTTGCCAATCTAATGTGTTTGAAAGGCATCTCGTTGTTTTAATTTGCATGTTCCTGATTTCCAATGAAATTATGCATGTATTCATAAATTTCTTAGCCTTTCAGTAACCTTCTGTGAGTTGCCTGTTTTGTTACTTTACCCATTATTTGATTATTTAGTTTTTAATGTTACAGATTTTATTTTTAAACTCTGGATACAAAACTCTTGCTACACCTAGTGGGTAGCTTATTTTTTAACATTGTTTCTAATGTCTTCTGTTAAGCAGAAGTCTTTCATTTTAACGTTGTTAAGTAATCAGTATTTTATTTGATGGTTTGTGCTTTTTGAGTCATTTTAAAGAAAATTTCCCCTACAAATCCGTAAGAAAAACACACACAAAAAAACAACACAAATGGCCAGAAGATATGAACAGGCAATTCACAGAGGGAGAAAACATGAATGACCAATTAACTTACAAAATCTTATTATTAATCACAGAAATGCAAAAATAAAATTACAGTGAGATACTGTTTTATACCCAGGATGTTGGCATACAATTAAAGACCTGACAATGCCAAGTATTTTTGAACATATGAAACAGTAATATCATGCTGTGTGAATATAAACAAGTTCAGCCACTTTCAAGAACATTGTGGCAATATCTAGTAAAATTGAAGATGCTCATACACTATAAGTCAGTAATCCCACTTTTAGGTATCTATCCTAGGAGAACTCTTATGCATGCACATTAAGAGATGTTATAAGGATGCTCATTGTAGTATTGTTTATGAACAACATACATGTTCATAAGCAGGAGAATGGATAAAGCATGGTATATTCATAAAATAGAATACTGTAGAGAAGAGAAAATGAATGAAATAGAACTATAGGTATCAATGTGGGTGAAACTCACAAACATAATGTTAAATGAAAAAAGTTTGTTTCAGACTTTGGATTTTAATGCCAATATGTTCAGTGCTTAGAAGTCATCACTCCTGTCTTATAACAGGAAGGACAGCTGAACAAACTAAAAATCATTGACTTTTCTTAGACTCATTAGCAATTTGAAGTCAGAGAGCAAATTGCAGAATGCAACCCTGAAATCTAGAGAGACCAGCAATTACAAAGAATCACAGCCCAGATATGCTTATCAGGAGCAAAAACACTGGAACCATAAACTGGTAGGAACACTTAAGTGGTAACTTTGATGGATTGCAGGAAGCAGAGAGTATAGATTAATACTTGACTGACAAACTCCTGAGGGCCACAGTCTAAGGAGGCCCCCACATTTTCATGACTTTTACCTCCAGGATCCCTATTGGGTTTTCAATGTGAAGAGCCAAGAAAAAGTCTCCTATTCCAGGCATGGTGAGGGAGAAAGTAATCATTTTGAAATACATCCAGAGCTTCTATCTAATAAAGAGCTATCTAGCAAGGAAAACAACTTTACCAAAGCCTTCTCTAGTGTGGGAGAAGGGAAATTATCCAACTCTAGGCCCATCTGATCTTAGTGTCTCATCTAAGAGACAGTAAGATAAAAACTATAAAATATGTATATTTTATAAAAGCTATAAAATATGTGTTAAGGTTACAGGCTGGGGACACAAACACTGTAAAAGACTAGGACTTAATTATAGGATTGCAGAATGTTTCCCCACACCCCACATTTTACTACCACATCAAGAGGGCTTTAGTATGATAACTGTAGATTATAGTTGAAAGACCTGCAAGGCTTAGACTCTAATTAAGAATATTTTAGGGAAACCCAAAGAAAACAATGGAGACAAAAACAAGGATATTAGAGGAAATTGATAAACCTACAGTTAGAGCAAACATTAAACACAGCCCATTTCTGGCCAGATTAACATAAAACCTCCCACTAATGGCCTGTTTATCTCAGTTCCTATTATGTTATCCATTATGTCTGGTTTTCAACAAAAAAGAAATGATAAGGCATGCTAAAAGAAAAAACAGTCTCGGAGTTACCATTGTGGTCCAACAGTTAATGAACCCAACTAGCATCCATGAGGATGCAGGTTCAATCCCTGGCCTTGCTCAGTGGGTTAAGGATCCGATGTTGCCATGAACTGTGGTATAGGTCACAGACGTGGCTCGGATCTGGTGTGGTTGTGGCTGTGGTGTAGACTGGCAGCTACAGCTCTGATTCGACCCCTAGCCTGGGAACCTCCATATGCCACAGGTGCAGCCCTAAAAGATAAATAAATAAATAAATAAATGAAAAAAAACAGTCTCAAGAGACAAAAGAAGATCAGAACTAAACTCAGCAATGACATAGATTTTTGAATGATCATATATATGGAATTTTAAATAACTAATACACTAAAGAATCTGCTAGAAATAGTATACAACATGCAAGAATAGATGGATAATGTAATCAGAGAGATAGAAACTCTGAAAAAGAATCAGAAGGAGGTGCTGGAGCAAAAACAATAACAGAAATGATGCAATTGAAAAGCTCATCAATAGGCTGGATACTGCCAAGAAAAGAATTAGTAAGCTTATAGACATGTCAATAGAAAACTCCCAGGAGTTCCCCATGTGGGCTCAGTGGATTAAGAACCTGGCTACTATCCATGAGGATGCAGGTTTGATCCCAGCCTTGCTCAGTGGCTTAAAAGAAATAGCATGGCTGCAAGTTGCAGTGTGGGTCACAGGTGTGACTGAGATCTGGCATTGCTGTGGCTGTGGCATATGCTGGCAGCTATGGCTCCAGTTCATCCCCTTAGCCTGAGAACCTCCATATGCCATGGGTACAACCCCCCCCAAAAAAAAAGAAAAAAGAAAAAGAAAAGAAACCTCCCAAATGGAAATGCAAAAATAAAAGAAGACTTTAAAAACATAGCGTAATATCTAAGAACTATGGGACAATTTCAAAAGGTGTAACATACACATTATTGGAATAACAGAAGAAAGAAGCAGAAGAAATATTTCAAGTAAGAATGGCTGAGGATTTTCCAAAATTAATGACAGATACCAGACCACAGATCCAAGATCCAAGAAAGAACACAGAGTAGGGTAAATACCAAAAAACCCACAACAACACCTAAGCATATCATGTTCAAACAGAAAAGTGAACCAACAGAAAATCTTGAAAACAGCCAGAGAAAATCTCTTTACCTATAGAGGGACAAAGGTAATAATTACATTGAATTTCTCATTAGAAACCATGCAAACAAGGAGAGAGTAGAGTAAAATATTTTGAGTGATGAGAGAAAAAAACCCACCAACCTAGAATTCTGTTTCCAGGAAAAACAAAGACCTTATCAAACAAACAAAAACTCGGGGAAGTTGCCACCAGTAAACCTTACTTGCAAGAGATGTTTATTTTTAAAAAGTTCTCCAGAGAAAAGAAAAAAATATATAGGTCAGAATTCAAATCTCTATAAAAAGGAAGAACATAGAAGGAATACATGAAGGTAAAATAAAATGTTTTATTTTCTTATTTTAAGTGATCTGAAAGATAACTATTCAAAGTAATAATAGCAATGTGTTAGGTAATTAGAGTATGTGAATAAATGAAATGAATGGCAAGAATCTTGATTTTTAAGGGATAGAAGGAAGGAATTGTTTTTGGTGTATTATAACTGTTACAAGGTATCTGCACTATCTATGAAGTGATACAGTGTTATGTGAGAGTGAACCTGGGTTAGTTGTAAATCTATATTGCAAACTCTAAGGCAACTACTAAAAATTATAAAAAGAAGTATAATTGATATACTGAAAGTGGGGTGAAAGTACCCATTCTCTACAGTCTTTTCTAGAAAGAAGCCAAAGGAACACTTTCTGATTACTTTGAAACCAGCCCTAGCTTAACACCAAAACCAGATAAAGACATTACAGTAAAGAAATTGAGTTTCCTGTTGGCCTAGCGGGTTGAGCATCTGGCGTTTTCACTACTGTGGCTTGGGTCACAGCTGTGGCACAGCTTCAGCCCCTGGTCTGGGAACTTCCACATGCTGTGGGTGTGGGAAAAAAAGACTATGGACCAGTATCTCTCATGAGCATTGATGCAAAAGTTCTAAATACAGTAGTCCTCTGTTATCTGCAGGGGATACATTCCAAGACCCCCAGTGGTTGCTTGAAACCACAGAGAGATGGTACTGAACCCTATATATACTGTGTTTTTTCCTATTCATACATACCTATGATGAAGTTTAATTTATAAATGAGGCACAGTAAGAGAATATCCAAATTGCCGGCATCCCTACTCTTGTGCTTTGTGGTCATTATTAAGTAAAAAAAGTGTCACTTGAACATTAGCACTTCGATACTGCAACAGTTCATCTGATAACCAAGATGACCACTAAGTGAATAATGGGGCAAGTGGCATATACAAGCATGGATATGCTGAACAAAGGGAAGATTCATGTCCTGGGTGGGACAGAGCAGGTTGGAGTAGGATGGTACAAGATTTCCTCATGCTACTCAGAACAGTGTACAATTTAAAATATATTGTTTACTGGAATTTTCCATTCAACATTCTCAGACTGCATTTGCCCTTGAGTAACTGAAACCATAAAAAGTGAAACTGCAGATAAGAGGTGACTATTGTATTAGGAAAACTAAGATCAAGACATTTTGATTGAAAAATTAAAATACTAGGAAATCAAGTCCAGCAATGTATCAGAAGAATTGCACATCATGATTAAATGGGATTTATTCCAAGTATCCCAGGCTGATTCAATTTTTGAAAATTAATTAATGTAATCTACCACACCAACAGGCTAAAGAAGAAAAAGCATATCTTTATTTCAATTGATGTAGAAAAGCATTTGACAAAATACAACCATTAATGACAAAAACTCAGCAAACTAGGAATAAAGAGGAACATCCGCAACTTGATAAAGAATATCCAGAGTTCCCGTCGTGGCGCAGTGGTTAACGAATCCGACTAGGAACCATGAGGTTGCAGGTTCGGTCCCTGCCCTTGCTCAGTGGGTTAAGGATCCGACATTGCCGTGAGCTGTGGTGTAGATTGCAGACGTGGCTCGGATCCCGCGTTGCTGTGGCTCTGGCGTAGGCCGGCGGCTACAGCTCCAATTCAACCCCTGGCCTGGGAACCTCCATATGCCGCAGGAGCGGCCCAGGAAATAGCAAAAAAAAAAAAAAAAAAAAAAAAAAAAGAATATCTACAAAACCCAGCTAACATTTTTAATGGTGAAAAACTGGATGTTTTCCCTTTTTATTGGAAACAGGGCAAGGATATCTTGTCTCTCCACTTCCTTTCAATATTGTACTGGAAATGCTAGCTAGTGCAAGAAGACAAGAAAAGGAAATTTAAAACACACAGACTGGCAAGGAAAAAATAAAACTATCTTTGTTAACAGGCGATGTTTGTCTATGGATGACATTCCAAATAATCAACAATGACATGAAACAACACTTGGAACTAGTAAGTGAATATAGTAAAGTTGGAGAATATAAGATTTATATATTTAAATCAATTGCTTTCCTGTATACCAGGAAATAAACCATTGAAATTGAAATGAAAAACGCAACACTCTTCAAAAAAAAAAAAGTTGGTTTGATCCCTGACTCAAGAACTTCCACATGCTGTGGGTGTGGCCAAAAAAAAAAAAACCCTTTACAGTAGTACCACAGAATAGTGAAATTCTTAGATACAAATCTAATAAAATATGTTAGATGTATATGCAGAAAAATATAAAACCCTGCCAAAAAATTAAAAAAGATATGGATAAATGCAGAGATATCCTGTGTTCCTGGATTGGAAGACTTAATATTGTTAAGATGTCAGTTCTTCTCAAATTACTATGTAGATTCTACCCAGTCCCAACAAAATCCAAACAAGCTATTATGTGGATATAGCAAAATAATTATGTTTATATGGAAAGACAAAATATCCAGAATATTGAACACAATATTGAAGATGAAGAATATGAACAACAACAAAGTTTCAGGACTGATATTACCTAACTTCAAGACTAACTATAATCAAGTAGTTTGGTGCTAGTTAAAAACAAAATTAATTGAGTAGACTAAAGTCTCCAGAAACAGACTCACACAAATTTAGTGAACTGATCTTTGATAAGGGGACAAAGAAAATCCAATGGAGAAAGGATAATCTTTTCAGCAAAATGTGCTGGAACAACTGGATATCCACATGCAAAAAAAAAAAAAATCTAGGCACAGATCTTACATTCATCCAAAGAAAGAATAAAAATAGATTATAGGTCTAAATGTAAAACAATACTATAAAATTTCTAGAAGAAAACAGGAGAAAATCTAAGTGACCATTTGTTTAGTGATGTAGGTGCAACACCAAAAGAATTTATGAGCAAAAAAAAGTGATAAATCAGACTTTATGAAAATTACAAACTTTTGCTATCTGAAAGATGCTTTTTAAGACAATCAAAAGACAAGCCACAGACTGGAAGAAAATATTTGCAAAACGTCTAATAAAGTACTTGTATCCAGAATACACAAACAACTCCTAACCCTCAAAAGCAGGAAAACAAACAACCCAATTTAAAAATGGACAGAAGAACAAACACCTCACCAAAGAAGTTATATACATGTCAAATGAGCATATGAAAAGGAGCTCATCATCATTTGTCACCAGAAAATTGCAAAATAAAATGATAATAAGATGCCATTATAAAATTGACACTACCAAATATTATTGAGGGTGTGGATCAACAGGAACACTTATTCATTATTGGTGAGAATGCAAAATGGCACAACCTCTTCGGAAGATAGTTTGGCAGTATCTTGTTTTACCATACAATCCAATAATTGAACTCCTAATTATTTACTCAATTGATTTGAAAATATATTGATACAGAAACCAGCATGTGAAGGTTAATAGCAGTTTCATTCTTAATTGCCAAAAGCTGGAAGTTACTAAGGTGTTTTTCAATAAAGGAGTGGCTACATTCACCTGTGCTACATCTATGCAATTGTATATAATTCAGCAATAAAAAGAAATAAGCTGTTAAGCCAAAAAAGACACAGAAGGACTACAATGCATATTAGCAAAGAAGCCAGTTTGAAAATCATATTGTATGATTTCAACTACCTGACATTTTGAAAAACACAAAACTATTGGGACAGTCAGTAATCAGTGGTTGCCAGGAGTATAGGGGGAGGGGGGAAGAGAGGAATGGGGAAGCACAGGGGATTTTAGGGCAGTATAAGTATTCTGTATGATACTGTAATGGTGGATGCAAGAAGTACATTTGTTAAAAACTCATGAAGTGCAACTGTACAGCATGAAGAGTGACCCTTAATGTATACAAATATTAAAAAAAAATAATTTAGGAGATTGAAGAACCCCTGGGAAAGAATATAGACTGTGACATCGGAATCTATTATAAATATATACTACCTCAATGAAGTTATGGGAGAAAAGGTGCTGAGCAGTTGTAGTGCCAGAAGGTAAGGAAGTACTAAAAACAACATGAAAACCTTGTTGGGGATATGTCAAAGGAGCACAGAACACAGGAGTTTCCAGTGGTGAAAGATGGAACAATTTATACAGCAAAGTTTATTTATTTATTTATTTTTCTTTTTAGGGCCACACCTGCGACATATGGAGGTTCCCAGCCTAGGGGTCTAATCCGAGCTACAGCTGCCAGCCTACGTCACAGCAACGTCAGATGCAAGCCATGTCTGCAGCCTACACCACAGCTCATGGCAACACCGGATTCTTAACCCACTGAGCGAGGCCAGAGATCAAACCCGCAACCTCATAGTTAGTTCCCAGTCGGATTCGTTTCTGCTGCGCCACGATGGGAACCCCCACAACAAAGTTGATATTGAGTTATAACCCAGAGTATAGAACATCTATGAGTCAATACTGATAATAAAATGATTGAGTAAATCAATAAAAGTGGGAGAAGAGAAAAATAGCCCATGAAAAAGAATTCTAAATATTTTCTGTAGATACTGCACCTCAAGGAAGAGAAGTGTAACTCCTCCTTAGCTTTGAGCTACTTTTAGTGACTTCTTTCCAAAGAGTACAGTATGGAAATGCAGGGAAAAACAAGAGTAATCTTACAGTGCACACTGCCTCAGTCAGGTGGTCAAAGCAAAGATCAGCCGTAAATCATGTTGATGGTATACTTTATGTAGTATGATCAAAATTGCACTTTTTCTCTGTAGTCTTCTTCCTAATAATCCATAACCACAATCTAACCATGAGAAAACAACAGAAAAATTCTAGGAGTGGAGCATCATTTTAAAATACCCAACCAGTACCCCCTCAAAAATGTCCAGATCATTAAAAACAAGAAAAGTTTGAGAGGAGTTCCTGTCATGGCTCAGCAGTAATGAACCCAACTAATATCCATGAGGATGAGGGTTCGATCCCTGGCCTTGTTCAGTGGGTTAAGGACCTGGTGTTGCCCTGAGCTGTGGTGCAGGTTGCAGACACAGCTCAGATCCCTCGTTGCTGTGGCTGTGGTGTAGACTGGCAGCTATAGTTCTGATTCGACCCCTAGCCTGTGAACTTCCATGTGCCATGGGTGTGGCCCAAAAGAAGGCCAAAAAAAAAAAAAAAAAAAAGAAAAGAAATAAAAGTCTGAGAAACTGCCACAGCCAAGAAGAGACATGTGAAAACTAAATATACTGTGATATCCTGGATGGAATTCTGAAACAGAAGGACATTAGGGAAAAATTAAGAAAATCTACTATGGACTTTAGTTAATAATGTATCATTTATTTAACAAATGTACCATAATAATATGATATGTTTATTATAGGAGAAACTGGGTATGGGGTGTATGAGAACTCTTTGTTCTACCTTCTCAGTTTTTCTATTAATCTAAAACTATTTTAACAATAAAGCCTATTTTTTAACATATCTGAAACAGCTGTAGAAGAATGAATACTATATAATACCATTTATATAAAGTTCAAAAAATACAAAACAATACTGTTTATTGCAGAGGGATACCAGGAAGTGCATATTCTCTATTGGTTTTTTTCACAGAAATGTTTATCTTGTTTTTGAGCCTAGCTGTATCTTTATGTGTATCTTTGTATATATAAATATATCTGTATGTTGTAGATATGTACATACATACATATCCATGTGTGTTTATGTATGTATATGTGTACGTATATATGTATGGATATTTTTGGAGCAGAGAAGATGCATCCAAGCAAGAAGTGACCGAGCTACCTTGACCAGAAGTCCTCTTGATTTTTAAAAAATGTTTGTTCATATCAAAGGAAACAATTTTTGTATGGATCTTTGTTGGAGAGAAACTGGCAGTATGTTTCACATATCCCTCCCTTTCTGTAGTTAATTTGATGATGCTTTCATAATGAGTATTTGAGAGCCAAAATTCTAGATTGCCTGAAATTAAGTGAATCACAAGTCAGTTATTCTATGCCCTTGCCCTTAAGATATGAATATGGTTAAATGTTAAGTATGTGAATATCTAGCTTCTAAAAGTTTTGAGACATACTCTGCTGCTATTACAATGTTTAATATATTTAGTCACATCTCAATGGATAAGTCATTTAAATGGGTTCTATTTTTCTAGCTCTTTGCTTTTGCTGCTCCTTTGTCTAAATTTTTCTCAAGTTCTTTTAAGCTATAAAGAATATAACTTATGCTAGCTAATGTATAGTGATCTCTTTTTTTCTCCTCCAGTGCAGTAAAATACACATAACCTGAGATCCACCTTTTAACAAAATTTCAAGTGTACACTACAGTGTTGTAAACTATAGATACAATGTCATACAGCAGATCTCTAGAACTTTTTTTTCTTTTTTTTGTGAAGCAAGAAAAGCTTTTATTGCTATCTTAAAGATCATTTAGTTATGCCTTCTGTTACTATTCTGGGTCACCATGCTGTACAGTAGGAAAAAAAATATATCTCTAGAACTTTTTCATCTTACATGACTGAAATTTATACCTGCTGAACAGCAACTCCCCATTTCCCCATCCTTCCAGGCCATGGCAACCACCATTCTACTTTCTGCTCCAATGAGATTGACTGGTATAGATACCCTATGTAAGTGAAATTATGTAGTATTTATTCTTCTGTGATTGGCTTATTTCACTTAGCATAGTGCCTTTGAAGTTCATCCACATTGTAGCATGTGACAAGATTTCCTTCCTTTTTTCTAGCCAAATAATATTCCACTGTGTGTGTGTGTGTGTAGTGTGTGTGTACACATTTTCTTTGTATATCACCTTTTCTTCATTCATCTGTGATGGGCCATTTAAGTTGTTCCTACCTCTTGGCACTTGTGAACAGTGCTGCAGTAAATGTGAGTTCAGATATCTCTTCAAGATCTTGATTTTAATTATTTTGGATAAATAACTGGAAGTGGGATTCTTGGATCATATGGTAGTTCTATTTTTAATTTTTTTGAGGAACCTCTGTACTGTTTTCCACAGCAGCTGCACCATTTTACATTCATATCAAAATTACACAAGGGTTTTGATTTCTCCATATTCTCATCAACACTTATTTTCTGTATGTATTTGAAGAAATGCCTATTTTGGTCTTTTGCCCATTTTTTTTTTTTCAGATTATTTGTCTTTTTGCTTTTGAGTTGTAGGAATTACTTATATATCTTGGATATGAACTTCTAATCAGATATATGATTTACAAATAATTCCTCCCATCCCATAGGTTACCTTTTCACTTTGCTGATTGTTTCCTTTGCTGTGCAGAAAGTGTTTTAATGATGTAGTCCATTTTATTTTTGCTTTCGTTGCTTGTGCTTCTGCTATAATATCTGAGAAATCATTGCCAAGGTCAACATCAAGAAGTTTTTTCTATGTTTTCTTCTAGGAATTTTAGAATTTCAGGTCTTATTTTTAAGTCTTTAATCCATTTTGAGTTTGGTTTTGTATATGGTATGATAGAAGCATCCAATTTTATTCATCTGGACTGGATATCCAGTTTTCCCAATACCATTTATTAAAGAGACTGTCTTTTCCCCATCATATATTCTTGCCCTCCTTGTCTAAGGTCAGTTTGCCATAAATGTGTGGTTTGTTTCTAGGTCCTCTATTCTATTCCATTGGTCAATATGTCAGTGTTTTATGCCAGTACCATACTATTTTGAGTATTGTAGTTTGAAATCAAGATATGTGACACATCCTGCTTTGTTCTTCCTCAAGATTTCTTTGTCTATTTGGGGTCTCTTGTGGTTCCATATGAATTTTAGGATATTTTTAAAATTTCCATAAAAATTGTCATTGGGATTCTGATAGGAATTGCATTATATCTGTAGATCACTTTTGATAATATATGCATTTTGATAATATTAATGCTTCCAATCTGTGAATATGGCATGTCTTTCCACTTATTTGTGTCTTTTTCAATTTCTTTATGTTTCTATGTTTTAATTGAAGTATAGTTAAGTTACAATGTTGTGTTAGTTTCTGGTGTACAGCAAAGTGATTCAATTATACGTGTATGGAGGGGGTGTATACTTTTTCAGATTCTTTCCATTATAAGTTATTACAAAATATTGAATATAGTTCCTGTGCTATGCAGTAGGACCTTGTTTATTTTATATATAGTGGTTTGTATCTGCTATTCCCAAACTTCTAATTTATTCCTCACCCCACCTTTCCCCTTTGGTAGCTATAAGTTTGTTTTCTGTGTCTGTGGGTCTATTTCTGTTTTATAAATATGTTCATTTGTGTCATAGTTTAGATTCCACATGTAAGTGATATCATCCAATATTTGTCTTTCTCTGACTTGCTTCACTTGGTATGATAATCTCTAGGTCCATCCATGTTGTTGCACATGGCATTATTTTATTCTTTTTTATGGCCGAGCAATATTCGATTGTGTTGTGTGTGTGTGTGTGTGTATGTGTGTGTGTGTGCACACTACACCTTCTTTATCCATTCCTCTGTTGATGGATATTTAGGTTGCTTCCATGTCACAGCTATTGTAAATAGTGCTGCTATAAACATTGAGGTACATGTATATATATATATATATATATTTGTCTTTTGTCTTTTTGTCTTTTGTTGTTGTTGTTGTTGATGTTGCTATTTCTTGGGCCGCTCCCGCAGCATATGGAGGTTCCCAGGCTAGGGGTTGAATCGGAGCTGTAGCCACCGGCCTACGCCAGAGGCACAGCAACACAGGATCCCAGCCACGTCTGCAACCTACACCACAGCTCACGGCAACGCCGGATTGTTAACCCACTGAGCATGGGCAGGGACCGAAGCCGCAACCTCCTGGTTCCTAGTCGGATTCATTAGCCACTGCGCCACGACGGGAACTCCCATGTATATTTTTGAATTAGAGTTTTCTCTGGCTATATGCCCAGGAATGGGATTGCTGGATCATTGGTAACTCTATATTTTTGTTTTTTTTAAGGACAGTCCATGCTTTTCTCCATGGTGGGTGTACAGATTTACATTCCCACCAGCAGTGTAAGAGGATTCTCTTTTCTGTACACCCTCTCCAGCATTTACTGTTTGTAGACTTTTTGATGATGGTCATTCATTCTGATTGGTGTGAGGTGATACTCACTGTAGTCTTTATTTGCATTTCTCTATTAGTGATATTGAGCATCTTTTCATGTGCTTTTTGGCCATTTGTCTGTCTTTTTTGGAGAAATGTCTGTTTAGGTTTTCTGCCCATTTTTTGGTTGGGTTTGTTTTTTGTTATTGAGTTCTATGAGCTGTTTGTGTATTTTGGAAATTTAGCCCTTGTTGGCTGCATCATTTGCAAATATTTTCTCCCACTCCATAGGTTGTCTTCATTTTGCTTATCGTTTCCTTTGTTGTGCAAAAACTTTTAAATTTGATTAGGTCCCATTTGTTTATTTTTGCTTTTATTTCTATTGCTTTGTGAGACTGACTTAAGAAAACACTGCTGCAATTATGTCAGAAATTATTTTGCCTATGTTTTTTTCTACAAATTTTGTGGTATATTGTCTTATATTTAAGTCTTTAAGCCATTTTGAGTTTATTTTTGTGTATGGTATGAGGGAGTGTTCTAACTTTATTGATTCACACGTGCTGTCCAGTTTTCCCACCACTTGCTGAAGAGACTGTCTTTTCCCCACTATACATTCTTGCCTCCTTTGTTGAATATTAACTGACTGTAGATGTGTTTATTTCTGGGTTCTCTATTATGTTCTATTGATCCATATATCTGTTATTGTGCCAATACCATGCTATTTTGATTACCATACCTCTGGAGTGTTGTCTGAAGTCCTGGAGGGTTATGCCTCCAGCCTTGTTCTTTTTTCTCAGGATTACCCTGGCGATTCTGAGCCTTTTATGGTCCCAAATAAATTTTAGATTATTTGTTCTAGTTCTGTGGAAAATGTTATGTGTAATTTGATAGGGATCACTTTAAATTTGTAGATTGCTTTGGGTAGTATGGCCGTTTTAGCAGTATTAATTCTTCCACTGCAAGAGTATGGTATATGTGTGTGTGTGTCTGTGTGTGTGTGTCTGTATGGTATATCTTTCTGTGTCTTTAAACTGTCTTCAGTTTCCTTTATCAGTGTTTTATAGTTCTCCTTGGTCCAGTTTATTCCTAAGTGTTTTTTTTTTTAATGTAGTTTTCAAAGGGATTGGTTTTTTACCCCCTTTCTGATATATCATTGTTAGTGTAAAGAAATGCAACAGATTTCTGTTAATCTTGTTTCCTACTTCTTTGCTGAATTTATCAGTTCTAGTAGTTTTTGTGTGGTTTCTTTAGTTTTCTATGATAATATCATGCCATCTACATATAATGACAATTTTACCTCTTCTATTCCAATTGGGATACCTTTTATTTCTTTTTCTTGTCTGATTGTTGTGGCTAGGACTTCCAATACTATGTTGAATAGACATGGTGAGAGGGAGCATCCTTCTCTTCAGATTTTAGTAGGAATGCTTTCAGCTTTTCATCATTGAATTGTGTTGGCTATGGGTTTGTCATAAATAGCATATATTATGTTATGATGTGTTCCCTCCGTACCCACTTTGTTAAGAGTTTTTATCATGAATGGATATTGAACTTTATCAAATGCTTTTTCTGTATCCGTTGAGATTATCATGGAGTTTTTGTCTTTTCTTTTGTTGATGTGGTACATCAGGGTAATAGTAGCTTCATAGAGTGACATCAGTAGTTTTCCCTCATCTTCAATCTTTTAGAAGAGTTTAAGAAGGATTGGTATAAATTCTTCTTTGTGTATTCAGTAGAATTCCCCAGTAAAGCCATCCAGTCCTGGACTTTTATTTGCAGGGAGTTTTCGTATTACAGATTCTACTTCATTTCTAGTGATTGATCTGTTAAAATTATCTATTTTTTCTTGATTCAGTTTTGGTAGGCTGTATGTCTATAGAAATTTGTCCATTTCTTCCAGGTTGTCCAGTTTGTTGGCATGTAATTAATCATAGTATTCTCGCTCTCTCTCTTTTTTTTATTTCTGTATTGGTATTGGTTATTTCTCTTCATTTATTTGGATTCTCTCTTTTCTTCTTGATGAGCCTGGCTGGAGGTTTGTCGATTTCTTTTACCCTCTTGGAAAAATAGCTCTTGATTTTATTGATTTTTTCTATTATTTTTGATCTCTATTTTATTTATTTCATCCTAATCTTTATCATTTCCTTCCTTCTGCTGATTTTAGAAGTTTGTTGTTGTTCTTTTTCTAATTCTTTTAGGTGGTAGATTAGGTTGTTTATTTTTTGTTGTTTTTTTTTGTTTGTTTGTTTGTTTGTTTTTGCTTTTTAGGGCTGCACCTGCAGCATATGGAGGTTCTGAGGCTAGGGGTCGAATTGGAGCTGCAGCTGCCAACCTATGCCATAGCCACAGCAATGCCAATTCTGAACCACATCTGCAACCTGTGTGTGCCACAGTTCACAGTAATGCCAGAGCCTTAACCCACTGAGCAAGGCCAGGGATCAAACCCACATCCTCATGGATACTAGTTGGGTTTATAACCACTGAGCCACAATGCAAACTCCTGGGTTGTTTATTTAAGATATTGATTGATTGATTGATTGATTGATTGATTGATGAAGGCCTGTATTGCTATGAACTTCCCTCTTTGGACTCCTTCAGCTGCTTCTCATAGATCTTATATGGTTGTCTTTTTCATTTGTCTCAAGGTATTTTTTAATTTTCTTGTTGACTTATTGGTTTTTTTAGTAGCATGTTGTTTAGTCTCCAGATAATTTTTTTCTTGTTTCTCTTTCTGAGATTGATTTCTAGTTTCATGCCATTGTTGTCAGAAAAGGTACTTGAAATAATTTCTATCATCTTAAATTTGTTGGTGCTTGTTTTGTGTTTTAGTATTCTATCCTAGATATTGTTTGACATGCACTTGAAAAGAATGTGTGTTCTGTGGGGTTATTTTTTTTTTGGGAGGGGGATGTAATATCCTGAAATTATCAATTAAGTCTATCTGTTCCATTGTGTCGTGGAGAATATCTGTTACCTTATTGGTTTTCTATCTGGAAGTTCTCTCCATTGATGTCTATTGAGATGACTGTGTCGTTTCCACCCTTCATTCTGTTAATGTGGTATATCATACTGACTGATCGTCATATGTTGAACCATCTTTGCATCCCTGGGATAAATCCCATTTGGTCATGTTGTATGATCCTTTTAGTGTGCTTTTTAATTCAGTTTGTTTTCTGTTGAGGATTTTTGTATTCATCAGGGATATTGGCCTATAGCTTTCTTTTCTTGTAATGTCTTCTGCTTTTGATCAGAATAATGCTGGCATCATAAAATTAGTTTGAAAGTGTTCCCCCCTCTTCAATATCTTGGAAGAGAGTAAGAAGGATTGGCATTAATTCTTTTTTAAATATTTGGTAGAAATCACTTGTGAAGCCTACTTGTCCTGGGCTTTTCTTTGTTGGGGGGGTTTTGATTACTGATTCAATTTTATTGCTGGTTATAAATTTATTCAGATTTTCTATTTCTTCACAATTTTGTCTTGGTAGATTTTATGTTTCCAAGAATTTCAAGTCTTCTCTTTTTCATAGTCTAGCTAAAGGTAATCAGTTTTGTTGGTATTTTTAAAAACAGCTCTTAGTTGAGTTGATTTTTTTCTATTACTCTTCTAATCTTTTTTTTTTCCTGCCCTAATCTTTATTATTTCCTTTTGGTAATTTTGCACTTTGTTTGTTTTTTTTTTTTTTTCCTAGTCTCCTGAAAGTCTATAGTTGTTTGAGATCTTTCTTCTGTGATTTTTTTTTTTTTTTTGGTCTTTAGGGCTGCACTTGCAGCATGTGGAGGTTCCCAGGCTAGGGGTTGAATCAGAGCTGTAGCTGTCCACCACAGCCACAGTCCACAGCAACACCAGTTGCAAGGTACATCTGCAACCTACACCATAGCTCACAGCAACACCGGCTCTTTAACCCATTAAGCGAGGCCAGGTATCAAACCTGTGTCCTCATGGATACTAGTCAAATTCATTTCCACCGAGCCACGATGGGAACTCCTCTTCTGTCTTAATGTAGGCATTTATTGCTATAAAATTCCCTCTTAGTAGTGATCTTGCCTGCATCTCATAATTTTGGTATGTTGTCATATTGGTATCATATTCATTTGTCTCAAAGTATTTTCTGTTTTGTTTTTGTTTTTGGTCTTTTATCTTTTTTTAGGGCTGCACCCGTGTCATATGGAAGTTCCCAGGCTAGGGGTCGAATTGGAGCTGTAGCTGCCAGCCTATGGTACAGCCACAGCAATGCGGGATCCAAGCTGCATCTGCAACCTACACCACAGCTCACAGCAATGCTGGATCCTTAACCCACTGAGCGAAGCCAGGGATCAAACCTACGTCCTCATGGATCCTAGTTGGATTTGTTAACCACTGAGCCATGATGGGAACTCCATGTCTCAAAGTATTTTCTAATTTCCCTTTTAATTTCATCTTTGACTTATTAGTTTTCAAGAAAATATTGTTTAGTTTCCACATATTTGTAAATTTTTTAGTTTTTCTTCTGATATTGAAAGTGAGGTGTTGAAATCTCCCTAATGGTACTCAGTTACTGTCTATTTCCCTCTTCAGGCTTCTCAGTGTTTACTTCATATATTTAGATGCTCTCTTGTTGGGTACATATATATTTATAGTCATTAGATCTTCCTGGTAATTTTGACCCTTTTATCATTATACAATGTCCTTTTTTGTCTCTTTTGAAAGTTTTTGCCTTAAAGTCTATTTTATATTATATCATCATTGGCCAATTCTGATCTTTTTTTTTTTTGGTTACAGTTTTTTTTTTTTTATCCTTTCAGTTTCAGCCTATGTATGGTCATCAATCTAAAGTGAGTTTCTTATAGACAGCAAGTAGTCAGATCTTGTTTTTTATTTGTTCAACCACTCTCTGTTTTTGATTAGGGAGTTTAACCCATTTGCATGTAAAGTAGTTATTGATAGGGCAGGACTTAACTGTTGCCACTTATTAGTTGTTTTCTGTCTAGTCACTCTTTCGTTTCTCTTTTGCTCACATCATGTCCTCTTTTGTGTTTCATTGATTCTTTGGTAGTAAAGTGTTTTTCCTTTTTTTTATTTTGTGTGTGTGCATCTTCTATAGGTATTTTCTTTATGATTACAGTGGAACTTAAAATATCTTAACAATATTTTAAGCTGATAAAACTTAGCTTCAATCACATTTAAGGGCTCTTTTTTGTTGTTTTTTTTTATTGTTTCTTTTTTAAAAAATAGCATTTCATCCTATTAAGTGGAATATTTTCTCTTAATTCTCTGAGGGTATTAGTGATGGATTTTTGAAGTTTTTTCTCCTTGCATGGTTTCTGTTTTCTTCCATTTCCTTTCATTTTTTATTCTGTTTTCCTTTACTTCAGAGACTTTCTTTAGATGCCAGACAATCTGTGCTCATATTTATGAGTAGGGGCCAAAAAGTAGATTGGAAACTCTAAGGAAATAAGTGGCTCTTATTGACTTTGAGCTTCTCTTTAAAGTCATCTGGCTGATGCATTTGTTGGAGAAATTCCCCATCCCAAGTCAGCATTTTTAGATTTTTCTTCTTGGGGCTAATCAGATTCCCCAGAGAAGACTCTTCAGAACTCTTCTTAGGAGGATACTACCAGCATCATAGGAGCCAAATGAGAGGAAGTGTTTGGGATATCCTCATCATTCAGAAGGCATTATTTCTCTTAATCTAGTTTACAGAAACAGTATTCACATCCTCAACTGTGTCTAAAAATCCCCATATTCAGAGAATGAACTTCCAATACTCCCTAGGATTGGGAGTGGTCTTTACCCAGTAGCATATTATAGGGGAGGATGTTTAAAGATCTAGTTGATTTTTAAAGAGCTTTCAACCTATTCACCCCATCTTAACCCCATATCTTTACATCCATTTCCAGAGGTACCAGATATATCAGATCCTAAAATTATTTGAGGATTCTTTGGAATAGATTGTATTACTTCCTATTTTCCCCCACTTCTGGTTTAAGATTTGGCTTTCTTGAGTATGTTCATCCAGTTGCTTTCCAGCTTCCAGAATACTGTTTGTATTGCCTCCTTTCCTTGTTCCTCCTGACCTTGTTGGTTTGTATTAAAAAAAAAAAAAAAGTCCCTATAGTTTTAGAGTTTTCTGGAGGGAATGAAATTAGATGCATGTGTTCAATACACCATCTTTATCTGAAACTAACTCTTACCACAATGAAGTAGTTGCCTTATCTCCCTAATGTGATATTTCTATTGATCCTTGGTTTATATTAGGTGTTATACCTGAAGAACCTTAGCCCTCGGGTGACCGAAAAAGATCTGGTCTCATTATTCGCTCGGTTCCAGGAGAAGAAAGGACCTCCGATTCAATTCCGAATGATGACTGGACGAATGAGGGGTCAGGCTTTTATCACCTTCCCCAGTAAGTAGCATCATCAGGATAATCACTCAGTTATAGCATCAGTTCATTAGAGACTACTCATACTGTCTCTCATTTAGATAGAGCCCTTTGATTTCTCCATGGTACATGAGAAGCATGTGCTTGAATAAGCACATGGCAGGAAAAAAAGTATGGAAAATATTTTTTTAATTTTCTCCTATCCTCCCTTCTCTGTTTCCTTTCCTCCATTGACAGTGCATGACCACCTTACCTCATTGTCTTCGGTTTTCTCCAGTCTTGGCACTTCCTGCTCACTCTATCAAAATTTACTTTCCCTTTGCTGAAAGTAGTATTTCTAGTCCAAATTGTAATTACATTACTTATTAATATATTGGTATTCTGATCAGAACACTTGTACTTGCATTATGCCCTGTTCCTTTAGGGCTAAGAGACTACAAGCTATTATGCTATGATGCTATATTATGCTAATTCACTAGTAATTCATAATAAACTAGTGGATGATATGTTATTTTAACTGTTGTTTGCATCTTAATATATGACTTCAGTATTCTAAACCAAATGGAGGAATAATACAATATCTCAGGGATATTTCTGGTTCAATTTCACACAATTGCAATAAAGTGAATATCCCAATAAAACAGGTCACACGAATTTTCTGGTTTCCTAGTACATGTAAAATTTATGTTTATACTATACTGTAGTCTACTAAGTGTGCAATAGCATTTTGTCTTAAAAAACCAATGTACGTACCTTAATTTAAAGATACTTTCTTGGAGTTCCCATTGTGGCTCAATGGTAATGAACCTGACTGGTATCCATGAGGATGTGGGTTCAGTCCTTGGCCCTGCTCAGTGGGTTAAGGATCCAGCATTGCCGTGAGCTGTGGTGTAGGTCGCAGACACAGCCTCAGATCTGGCATTGCTGTGGCTGTGGTGTAGGCTGGCAGCTGCAGCTCCAATTCAAACCCGAGCCTGGGAACTTCCATGTGCTGCTGGTGTGGCCCTAAAAAAAGCAAAAAAAAAAAAAAAAAAAAATTTAAAAATTAAAATAAAAGTACTTTATTGGTAAAAAATGCTAACCATCTGACAGTGCAGGGTTGCTACAAACCTTAAATTTGTAAAAAATACAATATCTGTGAACCATAATAAAGCAAAGTGCAATTAAACAAGTTATACTGTATAGGAATTTCAGTTTCTATAACAGACCAGACTGTCTTTCTTTTTTGGTAGAAGCTGGGTAGGAGCTGTACCTTTTACTATCCCTAAACTATCATCATTTATGAACAGCCTAGTAATCTACTTAAAGGCAAGTGCTATTACACATGAGCAGTGCCTGACTCCCCTATACTCTTTTCATACAGCATTATACCATCTTCCTACTTCATTGAAGGTTGTGGATCCTCAGTGCTAGTGATTTTCTGTCTTTTCAAGTGTGAGAACCTTTTTTAAACCTAAAAAAATTATTTCATGCACCCCTCCCACCTAATATGATCCATTAATTGAAAAGATATAGGGATTTCCTGTGTGGCCTAGCAGGATAAGGATAATTTCATTCTCAGCAGTGGCTTGGGTCACTGCTGTGGTGCAGGTTCAACCCCAGCCCAAGAATTTCTGTATGCTGTGGGCCCAGATTAAAAAAAAAAGACTTATAAACTCAGTACTATTTAAATAAATAGCTATTTTACTAATTATATACACATTTGAAAATTTGTAGTGCATACAAATGTGAGACATAAATTGGTTCAATCTGAAGATGTTGCTTGTCTATGTATGATTTCACAGACTCTGGGCAATAATTTCCTTTCTTCCTAATTTCTCACATCCAGGCTCTGAGACCCATGTATTTGAATTCTCTTGCTGTACACTATGTACTCTCACACCTCAGGCTTCCATTTACCTGCAAGGATTCTTAAACATATTTATCCTAATGAAGGCTCCGACAACTTCTCTGATCAAAAGGAAAAAAATAGCAAAATGTCCCCAATACCATGATAACTTATTTTGAGTTTCCTACTTGGAAAATAATTTCATTCTCACAGTACCTATAATCTGTTACCTAAAATAAGGGTTTATATATTATTAGTTATAGATTAGCCTTCTTTAGCACACTGTATCCTTGTTTCTTTACCTATGTCCTTGAATTATGAGACACTCTCAAACATCCATTTAAGTTTTTATTGTCATTATTCTTACCCATTAGTTTAGTCTTGCTGAGTTATACAAATTTGAGATTATAAAAAGCCCGATAAAATCAAATAACTATATGGCCTTATAATCTCCATTGAACTCCAAGGTAAAACAGCATAAGCTAGACTTGGAATAGAATTGAACTATTAAACCACATGTAAAATGTTTTTCTTTCTCTTTTAGATAAGGAAATAGCATGGCAAGCATTGCGTCTAGTAAATGGATATAAACTACGTGGGAAGATATTGGTGATAGAATTTGGAAAGAACAAAAAGCAGCGGTCAGATCTCCAGGCTGTTTCTCTAATATCTACTACAGATAATACTACAGAAATCAGTGGTAGCTAGAAGATGGATAGATTGTGAGTCCCAGAAGGTCTTTCTTACATGAGAATCTTGGATCTAGGATTTGTGTATAGATAGCAGTTTGTTTGGAATTGAAGAAGAATAACTGAGGGAAAAAAAACTAAGATAATCCCTTTCAGCTTTTAGAAAGAATTGGTAGAAAACATTTTCTATAATCGAAGACTATATAGGATAGACAATATAATGAATGTGAAGGGTAGGGTACAGAGAGTATCATTTTCTCAGGATAAATTATAATGGATTATTTCCAAGGATTCTTTTATTCTTCATAATTTATATGAGGTCTTAATTATTTTTCCCTAGAGATAACATTCTTTCCAAGATTGCCTCCTATATATACAGAACTGAAAAACTATTTAAATGTTGAAATATTTATTTTATAGAGCCATTTGCCCCTAACTTTCTTCATCTAGTAAATAAATGACCAGGACCCCAGGCCTAAACATTCAACAAATGCTATTAAATGAGAACTATCAGCAGTAACAGTAAGTAGTTTTCATAAGCTATTTAACATAGTTAATGAACACTTCCCCATTGAGTTATAAATGTTTTCAAAAAAGCTATATATTTTTTCTAATGAAAGAATTTAGGTCAAAATATTAATGTTCTCACAGTCATTTAAGCTAGCTACCATTGAGTAACTGTTGAATTCAAAGCAATAAACATTGAATCATTATCTCATATATGTTAGAGGTTAGATCTATGAATTTTAGAAGAGGAACATACTAGCAAAGAATACTAAAGGGGGGATAAGAAGAAAGAGCTCTCTAGAAGAGAGGCAGCCAGCCCTAAATCTCCAATTGAAGGAGACTAGAAAGATAATATGATACAGAGGAAATAGTACAAACTTTGGAGTCATACCTGTTTGAACTTAGCCATACTTATCACTCTGTGACCTTGGCAGGTCACTTAATCTGAGCCTCAGTTTTCTCATCTATAAAATTGAGGATGATACTACTACTTACCTCATTGGTTTGTGATGATTAAATGTGCTGATTGTATTCAGGTTAAAGAACAGAAGGAAAAAAAGAATGAAAAATTTAACAGGGTATAGAATCATTAAGAACTGTAACATACTTGTAATGGAAATATCAGAGAAAGACAGGAACAGAAAAAATATTCCAATAAATAATGATTGTAAACATCCCAAATTTGATGAGAAACATTATCTACACATCCCAGGAATCTCAATGAACTCCAAGTAGGATAAACAAGAAGATATCCACAGACACACCATAATAAGAATGCTAAAACCCAAAGACAAAGAGAAACTTTTGAAAGCAACATGAGACAAATGAAGCATCACCTACAAAGGCACCTCAAGATTAACAGATGACTTCCCATCAGAAGCAATGGGAGCACATATTCAAAGCGCGCAAAGAGAAAAAAACTGTCAATATAGAATCCTATGTTCGGTAAAGCTGTCTTTCAACGATGAAGATGATTTAAAGACATTCCCACATAGTCAAAAACTGGGAGAATGTGTTGCTGGCAGACCTGACTTACAGGAAATATTAAAGGAAGTTCTTCAGGTGGAAAGTAAGTGACCTCAGACAGTAATTTGGATCTACACATACAAAAAATTAGCACAGGTAAAGGTAATTATGTAATTATAAAAAGACAGTCGAAATAAATTTTCCTTCTCTTGATTTAGAAAGCTATTTTATAAAACAATATGTATTTTAGTTGCATTGTTGGATCTATAACATATAAAGCTGTAATATACTTACCAATAACAAGACAAAGGAAGTAGGTAGAAACAAAGCTATATTGGACTAAAGAAATTACTCCAGATGGTAACTTAAATCCATAAGAACAAATGAAGAAAACAAGAAATGGGAAATAAGGTTAATATAAAAAGGCAAAAAAATTTATACTTGCTCTTTCACCTCTCAGCTTCTTCAAAATACATAAAATTATGTTAAGTGATAAATATAATGAAGTATTGTTGGGTTTATAACATGTAGGAATAATAATAACAATAATACTGCAAAAAGTGAGAAAAAGAATAGGTTTAAATAGGAATAAGGTTTTATATCTCATTGGAATTTAGTTAGTATATAGTTGAAGTCAGTTAAGATGTGTATGGTAAGCCTTAGAGCAACCACTAAGGAAATAACTAAAATATATATAGTGAAAATATTAAAGAAATTTAAATGTTACATTAGGAAATATTCAATGGGAAAGAAACCAAAAAGAGGAATGGAGAAACAAAAACTTCAGACATATAGAAAAGAAACAGTACAATGGCAGTCGTAAGTCCACCTACATTAATAATAATAAGATGAATGGATTAAACAATCTAATCAAAAGGCAGAGATCATAAAACTGGAAAAAAACAAGACTTACTTCTTTGCTATTTATTGGAGTCACTGTATTCAAAAATACAGGGTGAAGGTTAAAGGTTAGAAATATCAGACAAATGGCAAGTATAAGAATGCTGGAGTGACTGTACTAATATCAAACAAATGGACTTTAAAACAAAAAAAAAGTTACTATAGGACAAGAGTGACATCTTATATTGATAAAAGAATCAATCTATCAGAGATGTAACAATTATAAACTTCTATGCACCTTACAACAGAATACCAAAATACATGAATCAAAAACTGAAATGGAGAAGTATAAAAGCATACAATAAGAGTTGAAGAATTAGGTACTAGACAAAAGATGAATGACAGACGAAAAGACTTGAACAATGCTATAAATCAACTAGACCTTAAAGAGAATTGTAGAACAAGTCTAAAATATATATCCTTCTCAAGTGCACCTAAAACACCTCCAAGATAGACCATGTCACATACCATAAAACAAACCTCAATAAATCAAAGTGGATTGAAACCATGCAAAATACATTCTCTGACCACAAGGAATGAAGTTAGAAATCAGTACAGATTGTTGGGAAACACAAATATGAATTAGAATTAAACACTTTTAAATGACCAATGAGTCAAAGAAGGTATTACAAAGTTAATTTGAGGTGACTTAAAATGAACATACAACATGCCATAACTTATAGGATGCACCTAAACCAATGCTTAAGAATTTATAAGTACGAATGCCTACAATTAAAAAGAAGGATCACATATCAATAACCTTACTTTATACCTTAAAACACTGGGAAAAGAGAAGGAAACTAACTAGAACATGCAGAAGGAAGGAAATATGAAAAATTAGATAAATGATGTAGAGAATAGAAAGTAAACTCAATGAAACCAAAAGTTAGCTCTATATAAAAAGTAACAAAACTGACAAAACCTTTCACTGGATTGACCAAGAGAAAAAGAAAATTCAAATTATTAGAGTCAGAAATGAAAGAGGGAACAGTGCTACCAACCTTATAGAAATCTTTTTTTAATTACGAAGACACTATGAACAGTTTTATGCCAATAAATCAGGTATCAGATAAAATGGGTGAATTTCTAGAAATACACAAACTACTAAATCAAATGGGCAAAGAAAAGCATAGTCTCAAATGGCTTTTAAGATTAATTCTAGCAAATATTAAAGAATTAATACAAATTCTTTACAAACTCTTCCAAAAAGTAGAAGAGGAGGGAACATTTATAGTATATGCTATAACATGGAAGAACCCTGAAAACTTACTAGATGAAAGAAGCCACTCCAAAGGACTGTATGGATTATGATTCTAAATACACAGAGACAGAAAGTGGATTAGTAGTTGCTTAGGGCTGGGGGTAATAGCTGAAGTGTTTGGGTTTCTTGAGAACTTGATGAAAATATTCTAAAATTTGATTGTGATGATGATTGTACAATTCTGAATGTACTACATACCATGAATTGTATACTTTAAATGGGTGAATTTTATGGTTTCTGATTTATATTTTAATAAAGTCACACAAAGTATTGGATACAGCCTAAATGTCCATCAGTATGAGAATGGCACATCCATTTCAGGAATACTATACAGCCATTAAAAATAATGGGAGTATATCTATGAATACATTCTGACCTGTATGATGTCCAGGATTTCGTATTAGGTTAAAAAGTAAAATATGTATATAATGTGAATACTTTTTTTTATAAACAAAAGCATTTGTATGGGTATGGTATATGTATATATACATATTTCAGAGCAAACTTAGAAAAAGTTAGGAAATATACATACCAAATTGTGAACCTTTAGAGGTGGGATTGGATAGGCTGAAAGGGGAATTTTGCTTTATAAAATTTTTAAAGTGTCATTTGGGCTGATTTTTACTTTTTCCGGTATTTTTTAAATAAAGAAAATTTTAATATTCTGCCAGTGACTTGGCTTCCAGAATATTTGTCAGACCTGCTCTAAGGATATCATCTAACTATACTCAGGACAAACAACTATTACTTTGATGTACTGCTCACATAGGATTAACTCCAATTTTAAATACACTTTAAAGGGCAAGAAGTAACCTCTTGCACATGTTACCCAGGAGCATGGACTTTTCAGAAGGAACTTCTTGTTGGATATAAAATCTCACCTCTGCCCTTTACTAGGCCTTCAGACCATTACCAATAGAGGAAAATAAAAATGGAGGATGTCCCTCAACTGGTGCATAGATAAACTGTGATATATCCATACAATGGAATCCTATTCAGCAATAAAAACTATAATGTACATGCAACGACTTGGATGAATCTCAAATGCATTTTGCTAAGTAAAAGAAGCCAAACTCAAAAGGCTACTTACTGTTAGATTCCATTTATATGATATTCTGGAAAAGACAAACTATGGGAATAGAGAACAAATCAGTGGATGATGGCTTAAAAATGGGAGACATTACAAAATGGTACACAAGGAATTTGTTTTAATGGAAGTTTTCTGTAACTGGATTATAATTACATGAGTGTATGCATTTGTCACAACTCCTAGAATTGTACACCAAAAAGGATGAATTTTGCTGTATGTAAATGTTTAAATAAATGTAACTTTTAATGGAGGAAGGAAAAAGTTTTCTTTTGATTACTGTTGTAGACTTAAAGCCACTTGATTACTATTCCTTATTTTCTGCCCACAGGTCAGCAGAAGTCATCAGTTAAAAAATCTATATACACATATTCACACTAACTTGCCATAAAAAAATCAAAAGACAAACTGGAAGATAATTTTCCACATACAAGGAGCTAATTCCCTTAACATACAATGTACATAGTTTTCTCAATACACAGAAGTCAATAATCCAACTAAAAAGTAGGTAAATGAAACTTTTACAGAAACAAATATAAATGATGATAAACTAAGAAAAATGTTCAGAGTAGTAATACAAATTAGGACAATTAGCTCTCTTTAAAAAAGAAAGAAAGAAAAGAAAAGGAAGGAAGGAAGGGGAGTTTCCATCTTGGTTCAGTGGTTAACCCAACTAGGATTCATGAGGATGCAGTTTCCATCCCAGGCCTCGCTCAGTGGGTTAAGGATCCAGCATTGCTGTGAGCTGTGGTGTAGGTCGCAGACATGGCTCAGATCCCGAGTTGCTGTGGCTCTGGCATAGGTCAGCAGCTACAGCTCCGATTCGACCCCTAACCTGGGAACCTCCATATGCTGTGGGTGTGGCCCTAAAAAGCAAAACAAAAACAAAAACAAAAAAAACTCACCTTTTTAGATTTATAGAAAAGTCACAAAAATAATAGAAGAGTTCCCATATATTCTTCATTCATTTTCTCCAACGTTAACATCTTACATAACCATAGTACAGTTATCACAACTAGGAAAACAATATTGATGCAGTACTATTAAGTAATGTGCAGGCCTTATTTGATTTTTTTTCCATTTGTTCCATTAATTTCCTTTTATAGTCCAGGATCCCACATTGCATTTTATCATGTATCCTAAATCTGTCCCTAACTGTGACAATTCTCGCTGGTCAGTTATTTTAGAGAATGTCCCTAATTGGGGTTTGTCTGACATTTTCCCATGAATAGATTGAGGTTATGCATGTTTTGGTAAACAATACCACAGAAATGATGTGTCCTTTTTTTGTATCACAGCAGGATATGCCTGATGCTGAAATGTCTTAATACTAGTGATGTTTACCTTGTTCACTTGGTTAAGGTAGTGTCTGCTATGCTTCTTCACTATAAAATTACTTTTTTCCTCTTTATTATTAATAAATATAAGAAATACATTGAGACCATTCTAATATTCCATTTCTCACCATATTTTGCCCACTAGGTTTGCATTCATCAATGGTTCTTATGGTAACAATGACTACTGTGGTGTTTATCTAATGGTGATTTTCTGTTTTTTTTTCATGTATATGTATTAATCGAAATTCATAGAGTTCTCTTCTGGCACAGTGGGTTAAGGATCCAGCATTGTCACTGCAGTGGCTCAGGTTGCTGCTGTGGCACCGGTTCCATCCCTGACCCAGGAACTTTTGCATGCCTTGGGCACAGCCAAAAAAAAAAATCTCTGAGGAAGATGTCTTCTCTCCTGTTTATTTCACATTTACTTATACCAGCATAGACTAATGGATATTTAGTTTGTTCTATGACTTATATACTAATACTGTCATTATTTTGTTGCTTATATTGTTCTAGCTTTGCCCAAGCTTCTGTGTCATTTTGACATGTCCCTATTTTTTTACTTCTTTATTTTTTGGCACCACAAGATGTTTCAGGCTCATCTTGTTTCCCCTACCCCAGTGCTAGAATCAACTGTTTGTATAAGGTGCCCTAGTTCCTTTTATTGGAAAAAATCATGTTTAGAAACCAAGATCTGGGCACTAGGTGTTATATTTTTATAACCAGACAGAATGTCAGATATTACAAAGATTGAAAACATCAAATATTTCCAAGAGTATGGAAAATAGACACTTTCATACACATTGGATGGGAGTATAAACAAGTATTACTGTTGGCACTATCTTTTTTTCAAAAATTTTATCGTGAAGATCTAGAAAATCTACTTCCAGATGTCTGTTATGCAGAAATACTTACAAGTATGCTCAAAGATATATATAAATGTATAAGAATATTTATTGCAGCATTGTAATAACAAAAACCTGGAAACAAAATTTCCTCAATAGGGGATTGATTAAGTAATTAAACTGTGGTACAAACATATGATAAAATATGTTGTCATGAAAAGGAATGAGACTGATCTATACATATTGATGTGGATCTTTGCTTTATATTTCACTGAGAAAGTAAAAGCAATCAGATGAGAACTTCATCTTTTTATCACCAAATCTACCACCTACTTAACATTTGTGGCTACATTCTAGCTTCTTCCATTGACTGTATGGCATTGTGGTTAAGAGTGTGGGATCCAATGACAAGCTCAAATATTGACTCTCATCATTTACTAGCTGTGTGACTGTAAGTTAAACTTGCTAATGCCTTAGTTTTTTCATCTTTAAAATTAATGAGGGCAGAGTTCTCAGTTGTGGCTCAGTGATTAACGAACCCGACTAGCATTCATGAGGATGCGGGTTCCATCCCTGGCCTTGCTCAGTGGGTTAAGGATCCAGCATTGCGGTGAGCTGTGGTGTAGGTTGCAGACGCAGTTTGGATCCTGCATTACTGTGGCTCTGACGTAAGCCAGTGGCTACAGCTTCGATTTGACCTCTAGCCTGGGAACCTCCATATGCCATGGGTGCGGCCCTAAAAAGACAAAAAAGAAATTGATGAGGGCAATAATAGTATCTACATCTTAGGGTTATTTTGAGGATTAAATGAGTACCTGTGAGGTGTTTTTAATAATATCTGATACATAGTAAGAGTTCAATAAATGTACGATTATCATTACAATGAAGTACCCTTGCTTCTGTCAAAAGCCATCCCTTCATTGTATTTTGGATTCCCCTGATTTCTCAAGGCTTAACACATGTAATTAATCTCTAATCTTTATCATCAATCTATCATTCCCATCAGCATATAAACAGGTTATAGTATGTCCCATTTATTTAAAAACAAAAAACAAAAAACGGACAGGACCTTATATTTTCAAGTTGCTGCTCCATGTCTCTATTCCACACAGCACAGTTTCTTGAAGTTCTCCATAGTCATTGTCTTCACTTCCATTTACTCCTAAACCCACTTCAATAAGGCATCACTCTTTACTAGATCTTTGGTAACACCTCTCCCATCTATCTTGCCAAATCCTCGTACATCTCAAACAGGTGTGATGTGATATCACATTGGGGTTTTGATTTGGTTTTTCCTAATACTTAGTGATGTTGAACATCTTTTCATGTGCCCATTGGGAAAAATGTCTATTCAGACCCTCTGCCCATTTTTAAATTGGATTGTTTTGTTTCTTGTTATATTAGTTCTTTTTGGATATTAACTCCTTATTGGATAAATGATTTGCAAGTATCTACTCCCATTTTGATGATGATATGCTCAGCTGTGCAGAGCTTTTTAGTTTGATGTAGTCCCAATTGTTAGTTTTTGCTCATTTCCCTTGTCTTTGGAGTCAGCTCCAAAAGCCATCACTAAGACTGATGTCAATGAGGTTACCACCTATGTTTGCTTTCTACTAGGAATTTTATGGTTTCAGATCTTTCATTCAAGTCTTTACTCCATTTTGGGTTTTTGTTTTTTTAATTTAATTTTATTTTTTTAATTATTTCCCCAATACAATTTTTTTCTACTGTACAGCATGGTGACCCAGTTACATATACATGTACACATTCTGTTTTCTCACATTATCATGCTTCATCATAAGTGACTAGACACAGTTCCCAGTGCTACACAGCAGGATCTCATTGCTAATCCATTCCAAAGGTAATAGTTTGCATTCATTAACACCAAGCTTGCCATCCACCCCACTCCCTTCCCCTCCCCCTTGGCAACCACAAGTCTGTTCTCCAAGTCCATGATTTTCTGTGGAAAGGTTCCTTTGTGCCGTGTATTAGATTCTAGATATAGGTGATATCATATGGTATTTGTCTTTCTCTTTCGGACTTACTCAGGATGAGAATCTCTAGTTCCATCCATGTTGCTGCAAATAGAATTATTTAATTCTTTTTTGTGGCTGAGTAGTATTCCACTGTGTATATATACCACATCTTCCTAATTCAATCATCCGTTGATGCACATTTGGCTCGTTTCCATATCTTGGCTATTGTGAATAGTGCTGCAATGAACATGCGGGTGCATGTGTCTTTTTCAAGGAAAGCTTTGTCCAGATATATGCCCAAGAGTGGGATTGCTGGGTCATATGGTAGTTCTATGTATAGATTTCTAAGGTACCTCAATACTGTTCTCCATAGTGGTTATACCAGCTTACATTCCCACCAACAGTGCGGGAGGGTTCCCTTTTCTCCACATCCCCTCCAGCATTTGTTATTTGTGGACTTATTAAGGATGGGCATTCTGACTGGTGTGAGGTGGTATCTCATGGTGGTTTTGATTTGCATTTCTCTAATCATCAGGGATGTTGAGCATTTTTTCTTGTGCTTGTTGGCCATCTGCACATCTTTCTTGGAAAAATATCTATTCAGGTCTTTTGCCCATTTTTCCATTGGGTGGTTGGCTTTTTTGCTGTTGAGTTGTATAAGTTGCTTGTATATTCTAGAGATTAGCTCTTTGTCAGTTGCATCATTTGAAAGTATTTTCTCCAATTCTGTAAGTTATCTTTTTGTTTTCTTTTTGGTTTCCTTTGCTGTGCAGAAGCTTGTCAGTTTGATTAGGTCCCATCGGTTTATTTCTGCTTTTATTTCTGTTGCTTTGGGAGACTGACCTGAGAAAATATTCATAAGGTTGATGTCAGAGAATGTTTTGCCTATGTTCTCTTCCAGGAGTTTGATGGTGTCTTGTCTTATATTTAAGTCTTTAAGCCATTTTGAGTTTATTTTTGTGCATGGTGTGAGAGTGTGTTCTAGTTTCATTGATTTGCATGCATCTGTCCACGTTTCCCAGCAAGACCTTCTGAATAGACTTTCTTTTTCCCATTTTATGTTCTTGCCTCCTTTGTCAAAGATTAATTGACCATAGGTGTCTGGGTTTATTTCTGGGTTCTCTATTCTATTCCATTGGTCAGTCTGTCTGTTTTGGTACCAGTACCACACTGTCTTGATGACTGCGGCTTTGTAATATTACCTGAAGTCTGAGAGAGTTATGCCTCCTGGTTGGTTTTTGTTCCTCAGGATTGCTTTGGCAATTCTGGGACTTTTGTGATTCCATATAAATTTTTGGATTGTTTATTCTAGTTCTGTGAACAATGCCATGGGTAATTTGATAGGGATTGCACTGAATCTGTAGATTGCTTTGGGTAGTATGGCCATTTTTACAATATTAATTTTTCCAACCCAGGAGCATGGAATATCTTTCTATTTTGTTACATATTCTTTAATATCCTTGATTAATGTTTTATAGTTATCAGCATATGAGTCCTTTACCTCCTTGGTCAGGTGTATTCCCAGGTATTTGATTTTTGGGGGTGCAATTTTAAAAGGTATTGTATTTCTGTATTCCTTTTCTAATATTTCATTGTTAGTATACAGAAATGTAACTGATATCTGAATGTTGATCTTATATCCTGCTACTTTGCTGAATTTGTTGATCAGTTCAAGTAATTTTTGTGTGGAGTCCTTAGGGTTTTCTATATATAGTATCATGTCATCTGCATAGAGTGACAGTTTTACCTCGTCTCTTCCTATTTTGATGCCTTTAATTTCTTTTGTTTGTCTGACTGCTGTGGTTAGGACTTCCAATACTATGTTGAATAACAGTGGTGAGAGTGGGCATCCTTGTCTTGTTCCAGATTTGAGTGGGAAGGATTTAAGCTTTTCTCCATTGAGTATTTTATTTGCTGTGGGTTTGTCATAAATGGCTTAATGTTAAGGAATGTTCCCTTTATACCCACTTAGGTAAGAGTTTTGACCATGAATGGCTGTTGGACTTTGTCAAATGCTTTTTCTGCATATATTGATATGATCATGTGGGTTTTGACTTTTCTTTCGTTAATGTGGTGTATGACATTGATTGATTTGCATATATTGAACCATCCTTATGAACCTGGGATGAATCCCACCTGGTGGTAGTGTACGATCTTTTTGTTATGTTGTTGGATTCGGTTAGCTAAAATTTTGTTGAGAATTTTTTGTATCTATTTTCATGAAAGATATTGGCCGATAGTTTTCTTTTTTGGTGGTATCTTTGTCTGATTTTGAAATTAGGGTGATGGTGGAGTCATAGAATGACTTTGGGAGTGTTCCTTCATCTTCAACCTTTTGAAAAAGTTTAAGTAGGATGGGTATAAGTTCCTCTTGGAATGTTTGGTAGAATTCTCCTGCGAAGCCATCTGGTCCTGGACTTTTATTTGTAGGGAGTGTTTTTATGACATATTCCATTTCATTTCTAGTGATCAGTCTGTTCAGTTGATCTATTTCTTCTTGATTCAGTTTTGGCAGGCTGTAAGTCTCTAGAAAATTGTCCATTTCTTCCAGGTTGTCAGATTTGTTGGCATGTAATTGTTCCTAGTATTCTCGTATTTTTTTTGTTTTTCTGCAGTATCTGTTGAGATTTTTCCTTTTTCATTTCTGATTTTATTTATTTAGGTTTTTTCTCTCCTCTTCTTGGTGAGTCTAGCCAGAGGTTTGTCAATTTTGTTTACCTTTTCAAAGAACCAGATATTGGTTTGATTGATTTTGTCTATTGTTTTTTAAATCTCTATTTTATTGATTTCCTCTTTGATATTTATGATTTCTTTCCTTCTGCTGACTTTAGGTTTTTCTTGTTCTTCTTTTTCTAGTTCATTTAGGTGGTGGGTTAAGTTGTCAATTTGGGATCTTTCTTCTTTTTTGAGGAAGGCCTGTATTGCTATGAACTTCCCTCTGAGCACTGCCTTTGTGGCATCCCATAGATTTTGAGTGGTTGTGTCTTCATTATCATTTGTCTCCAGGTATTTTTTAATTTCCTTCTTAATTTCCTCATTGACCCATTGGTTTTTTAATAGCATGTTGTTTAGTCTCCATGTAGTATGTTTTTTCTCATTTCTTTCCCTGTGGTTGATTTCTAGTTTCATGCCATTGTGGTCAGAGAATATAATTGAAATACTTTCTATACTCTTAAATTTGTTGAGGTTAGCTTTGTGCCCCAATATGTGATCAATTCTTGATAATGTTCCATGTGCACTTGAGAAGAATGTATATTCTGATTTTTTTGGAGGTAATTTCCTGAAAATGTCGATTAAGTCTAACTTTTCTATTGTTTCCTTTAAGATCTCTGTTGCCTTATTGATTTTCTGTCTATAGAGTGGGGTGATTGTATTCCCATCAATTTCTCCTTTTATGTCTGTTAGTATTTGTTGGAGGTATCTGGGTGCTATATTAGGGGCATATATATTGATGATTGTAATATCCTCTTCTTGAATGGATCATTTAACCATTAAATAGTGTCCTTCTTTGTCTTTCTTTACGGCCTTTGTTTTAAAGTCTATTTTGTCTGATATGAATATTGCTACTCCTGTTTTCCTGTCTTGTCCATTGGCATGAGATATCTTTTCCTATCCCCCCACTTTCAATCTATATGTATCCTTTGCCCTAAGGTGAGTTTCTTGTAGGCAGCGGATTGAAGGTTTTTGCCTTTTTATCCAATAAGCCACTGTGTCTTTTGATTGGAGCATTCAGTCTATTGACATTTAAAGTGATTATTGAAAGATATTTATTTATTGCCATTTTAAGCCTTGTTTTCCAGTTGACTCTATGTTTCTCTTTTCTTCTTTTGTTTTCTTTTTGGTTGGATGGTTTCCATTTGTTTTATACTTGAATATTTTTCTTTTCAGTTTTTGTGAATGTAATGTTTGGCTTTGATTTGTGGTTGCCCTGTTTTTAAAGTATGTTAACACCTTCCTATATCTGCTTACTTTAGCCTGATAACCATATAGGCTCAAACACTTCATTAAGATAAAAAAAAAAGAATCTATTTTTTCTTACTTCCCTTACCCACATTGCATGATTTTGATGTCTTTTTTTTTTTTAATTAGTATCTTCATGTTTGGATCTGTATGCTGGCTTATTTAAGTGACTGCTTTCCAATTGTGGTTTCCTCCATCCTAGTTTTTCCTTTTTTTTTTTTTTAATTTAGAGAAGCCCTTTCAGTATTTCTTTTAGAATGGGTTTCATATTGCTGTACTCTTTCAGCTTTTGTTTGTTGGAGAAATTCTTTATTTCCCCTTCTATTTTAAATAATATTCTTGCTGGATAGAGTATTCTAGGTTGCAAATTTTTTCTTTTCAGCACTTTAAATATATCTTGCCACTCCCTTCTGGCCTGTAGTGTTTCTGTAGAGAAATCAGCTGATAACCTTATGTGGGTTCCCGTATAACTTTGCCTTTCTCTTGCTGCCTTTAGAATCCTCTCATTAACTTTTACCATTTTTATTATAATATGTTTTGATGTGGGCCTGTTTGGGTTCAACTTGTTTGGGGTCCTCTGTGCTTCCTGTATCTTGATATCAGTATCCTTTAGATTTGGAAAGTTTTCAGCCATAATTTCTTCAAATATATTTTCAATCCCCTTTTCTTTTTCTTATCCTTCTGAAATTCCTATTATGCATAGATTGGCCTGCTTTATATTATCCCATAGGTCTCTTATATTGTTTTCATGATTTTTTCATTTGGTTTTCTGTCTGCTGTCCTGATTGGGTGATTTCCAGTATTCTCTCTTCCACACCACTAATTCGTTCCTCTGCATTATTCATTCTGCTCTTTATTGCCTTTAGCTCAGTTTGCATCTCTGCAAATGAATTTTCTAGTTTATCTTGGCTCCTCCTTATATTTTCTAGCTCCTTCCTGAGGGAATCTGCATTACTGTTCATATCCTCTCTTAATTCCTTCAGTATTTTCACTATCTCCCTTTTGAACTCAAATCTGTCAGACTGCAGAGGTCTTTTTCATTTTTGATTGCTTTAGGTGAATTCTCCTGTTGCTTTAACTGGGAATGGTTTCTGAGCTTCTTCATTGTGCTTGTGTTTTTCTTTTTCCGTGAATTTGGGGAAGCCAAACTGTAGTACTGCATAGCACAGGGTGGTCTGGCGGGGCTGGCTCCATGAGGGTAGGGTGTGGGCACCAGGAGTGCAGGAAGGGAAGGTGCCGGCAGGCTGGATCAATGCAGGCTGGGTGCAGGCACCAGGAGCACACAAGTGTGCCAGTGCGACTGGATCCTCACGGGCTGGGTGTGGGTGCCAGGAGCGTGCAAGGGTTCCAGCGAGGCCAGACCCATGCGGGCTGGGCACAGGAGCCAGAAAGGAGTGCTCAGCTCTGTGATCCAGTGGGCAAATGTGCACACTGGGGCCCAAGGAGTTATCTATGGTGGCCTGCCCCTCCTCCTCTCCCCTTCCCAACAGTGGCGCCTTGCCTCTCCAAAGGGTCTGGACCTTCTCCCAGGTTCCCTCTGCTGTGGCTTTCCACTCCCCAGCCCTTAGCGTACCACTCCCCCTGCCAGCAACACACCACTCCCTAGTACCTTAGGCTGTCTCCACACCACCAACCCCAGCCAGCTCCCTGGGACTGACCTCCAGAGACTAAGTCTCAGCACCCAGCCCCCACCGAGTGTCTCAGTCTGTGGTGTCTGTGCCAGTGGTTCAGATGGTCTGTGCATCTCTCAGTCTGCTTCTTGGGTCTCAGACCTGCTGCTGTGCTTTTCTTGGCTTCTTGGAGTTCCCTCCGACTCCACTGATCTTTCCATTGGGTAAGTGGCTTCCCAAGGTGTAGGTTCCCTTTCTCCTTCACAACTCCCTCATGGGAGTGTTAGACCCATCCTGATTCCTTTTCTCTCTCTATTTTTTTCTTTTGTTCTATACATTTCTGTCAAGAGTTTCTTGCCCTTTTTGGAGGTTTAAGTTCTTCTGCCAGCATTCAGTTGATGTTCTTTGTGAGTCATTTTACATGTAGATGTGTTTTTTTGATGTGTTTGTGGGAGAGGGTGAGCACGTCCTCTTATTCTTCCACCATCTTGCAAGCTCTCTTTAATCCATTTGGAATTAACTTCTGTGTATGATGTAAGATAGTAGATCAGTTTAATTCTTTGCATATGGCTATCCAGTTTTCTTCAATACCATTTATTGAAGAAACTGTCCTTTCTCCATTGTATGCTCCTTGCTCCTTTGTTTCAGACTAGTTGTCCTCATATCTATCAGTTTATTTCTGACTTCTCAGTTCTGTTCCATTGATCTGTGTGTCTGTTTTCATGCCAGTACCATAATGTGTTGATTACTGTAGCTTTATAGAAACTCCAGTTTTGTGCTTCTTTCTCAGCACTGTTTTGGCTATTTGGGATCTTTTGTGATTCCATATAAATTTTGGAAATTTTTTGTTCTAGTTCTGTGAACCATGCCATTAGAATTTTGCAAGGGATATCATTGAGTCTGTAGATTGCTTTGGGTAAAATAGACATTTTAATAATGTTCTTTCAATTTCTGATCATGGAATATCTTTTACATTTATCTGTGACTTCAAATATCTTTCATCAGTGTCATAGTTTTCAGCATACATGTCTTTCACCTTCTTGGTTAATTTTTTCCTAGGTATTTTATTATTCCTTTTGATGAAATTCTTAATAAGATTGTTTTCTTCATTTTTCCTTCTGGTAGTTCATTACTAGTATATAGAAATGCCACAGATTTCTGTATATTGATTTTGTATCCTGTGACTTTACCGAATTCATTTATTAGTTTTAACTGTTTTGGAGGAGTCTTTAGGGTTCTCTCTATATAGAATCATGTCTCTGCAAATAGTGACTAGTTTACTTCTTCCTTTCCAATTTTGACGCCTTTTATTTCTTTTTCTTGTGTGATTGCTGTGACTAAAATTTCCAATACTATGTTGAATAAAAGCAGTGAAAGTGAGCAACCTTGTCTTGTTTTTAACCTTAGAAGAAAAGCTTCCAGCTTTTCACCATTGAGTATGATATTAGCTGTGGGTTTGTTATATATGCCCTTTATTATGTTGAGTTACATTCCATCTATACCTACCACTCTGTTGAGAGTTTTATCATAAATATTTAATTTTTCAAATTCTTTTTCTGCATCTATTGAGATGATCATATGATTTTTATCCTTCATTTTGTTAATGTGATGTGTATTGATTGATTTGCAGATATTGAACTATCCTTGCATCCTTGAAATAAATCCCATATGATAGTGGTGTATGATCCTTTTAAAGTACTGTTGGATTTTGTTTGCTAATATTTGTTAAGGATTTTTGCAGGTATGTTCATTAGGGACATCAGCCTGTAATTTTTTGGGGTGTCTTTTTCTGATTTTAGTATTAATGCTGGCTTTGTAAAATATGTTTGGAAGGTTCCCTTACTCTTCAATTTTTTGGAAGAGTTTAAGAATAGATATTAAATTTTCTTTGAATGTTTTAATTTGCTATGAAGCCATCTGGTACTGGGTTTTTGTTTGTTGGAAGGTTTTAAATTACTGTTCCAATCTCCTTACTAGTAATCTGTCTATTCAGACTTTCTATTTTTTCATGATTCAGTCCTGGAAGGTTGTATATTTCTAGGAATTAATCCATTTTCCTAGGTTATCCCATATGTTGGCATACAGTTGTTCATAGCAGTCTTTTTATGATGTTTCCTTTTTCTGTGGTATCAATTTTAACTTTTCTAATTGTATTTATTTGATTCCTCTCTTTTTTTCTTGGTCCGTATAGCTAAAAGTTTGTCAATTTTGTCAATCTTTTAGAGCTCTTGGTTTCATTGATCTCTTCTATTGTTTTCTTTTGTCTATATTTCATTTATTTTCACTCTAATTTTTATTATTTCCTTCATTTTATTTGTCAACTTCCATCTTAGCACTGCTTTTGCTGTATCCCAGAGATTTTGGTATGTTGTATTTTCATTTTCATTTGTCTCTAGATATTTTTTCAATTTATCCTTTGATTTCTTCAGTTATCCATTGGTTGTCCAGTAGCATGTTGTTTAATCTCCATGTTTTTGTAGTTTTCCTGTTTTTTTTTTCCCCCTCATGATTGATGTCTAGTTTCATACCATTGTGGTTGGACAAGATGCTCGATGTGATTTCAGTCTTGAATTTATCTAAACTTGTTTTGTGACATAACATATGATCTATCCTGGAGCATGTTTCTTGTGGACTTGAGAAGAGTGCATATTCTGTTGCTTTTGGATGGGATTTATCTATATATCTATTATGACAATTTGCTCTGATATGTCATTTAGGTCTGATGTTTCCTTATTGATTGTCCCTATGATCTACCTATTGATATAAGTGGGATGTTAAAGCCCCCTGCTATTACTCTATTGCTTTAAATTCTCCTTTAAGTTAGTTTGTATTTGCTTTTTATATCTTGGTGCTCCTCTGTTGAGTGCTATACATATAAATGTTTTATCTTCTTGCTAGGTTGATCCCTTTATCATTACATAACAGCTTTCTTTGTCTTTTATTACTGTCTTTGTTTTAAAGTCTGTTTTGTCTGTTGTAAGTATAGCTTATGTGGCTTTCTTTTTATTTCCATTTGCATAGAATATCTTTTCCCATTCCTTCATTTTCAATCTGTGTGTCCTTTCTTCTCAGTTGAGTCTCTTGTATAGAGTGGGTCTCATTTTTTTAATCCATTCAGTCACTTTATCTTTTGATTGGCCAATTTAGCCCATTTACATTTAAAGTAATTATTGGTAGATGTGTACTTATTCCATTTTTTAAAACAGTTTTCTAGTTGTTTTTGTAGTTCTTCTCTGTTTCTTTCTTTTTCTCTTTCTTCCTTTGTGATTTGGTTGTTTCCTCTGGTGTTGTGTTTATATTTCTTTCTCATTTTTCTTTTGTGTTTTTACTATAAGGTTTTATTCCTTGTTGCTATTGTTCACATATAACATCCTATGTAAATAGCAGCCTGTTTTAAGTTGAGAGCAATTTAAATTTGAAATATATTCCAAGGCTTAATTTTTTTTTCTCCTTCCACTACATTTAATACTCTCACTGACACATTTTGCATCTTTTTATTTTATGCATTTCTTAAGTAATTGTAAATTTAGTTAATTTTACTGCTTTTGTCTTTTAACCTTTATATTTGCTTTGTATATGATTGGTCCACTACATTTATTACATATTTACCATTTCCAATGAGATTTTTACATTCATATATTTCCTTATTAATTAGTGCCACTTCTTTTTCAGCTTAAAGAAGTCCCTTTAACATTTCATGAAGAACTAGTTTAATGGTGATGATCTTCTTTAACTTTTGCTTACCCGAGGAACTCTTGATCTCTTTTTTAATTCTGAATGAATTAAAAGCCTTCTGGGTAGAGAATTCTTGGTTCAAAGTTTTTTTCCTTTCAGCACTTTGACTATGTCATGTCACTCTCTTCTAGCCTATAAGGTTTTTGTTGGAAAATATGTAGATTGCCTTATGAGGTTTCCCTTGTACATAACAAGTTATTTTTCTTTTGCTGCTTTTAGAATTCCTTCTTTATCCTTAACTTCTACCAGTGTATCTTGGTGTGTGACTCTTTGGGTTCTTCTTATTTTGAGTTCTCTGGGCTTCCTGGACCTACATGTCTGTTTCCCTCCCCAGATTAGTGAATTTATCAGCTACTATTTCTTCAAATAATTTTTTTGTCACTTTGTGTCTCTTTTTTCCTTCTGGGACTCCTATGATGTGAATGTTATTCTTTTTAAATTTTGAAGTATAGTTAACTTATAATGTATTAATTTCAAGTGTACAGCAAAGTGATTCAGTTATATATATTATATATACTATATATATTCTTTTTCAGATTCATTTCTATTGTAGGTTATTATGAGATATTGAATAGAATTCCCTGTACTACAGTAGGTCCTTGTTATTTACCTGTTTTATATATAGCAGTGTGCATATGCTAATCCTAAACTCCTAATTTATCTCCTCCTCCATCCCCTCCATCCACTATCTTCTTTGGTAACCATGTTTATTTTCTATGTCTGTGAGTTTTTTTTTTTGTTTTGCAAATAAGTTCATTTGTATTATTTTTTTAGGTTCTATATATAGGTAATATCATATAATATTTATCTTTCTCCATCTGACTTACTTCACTTACTATGATAGCCTCTGGGCCCATCCATGTTGCTGCAAATGGCATTATTTCGTACTTTTTTTTGTCTTTTTTGCCTTTTTCTAGGGCCACTCCAGTGGCATATGGAGGTTCCCAGGCTAGGGGTCGAATCAGAGCTGTAGCTGCTGGCCTATGCCACAGCCACAGCAACTCGGGATCTGAGTTGTTGTAGGTCCGCAACCTACACAACAGCTCATGGCAATGCCGGATCCTTAACTCACCGAGCAAGGCCAGGGATTGAACACGCAACCTCATGGTTCCTAGTTGGATTCATTAACCACTGCGCCATGATGGGAACTCCTATTTCATACTTTTTATGGCTTAGTAGTATTCCATTGTGTATATATACTATGTCTTCTTTATCCATTCATCTATTGATGGACATTTAGGTTGTATCCATGTCTTGGCTATTGTAAATGGTGCTGCTATGAACATTGGGGTGCATGTATCTTTTCAAATTAGAATTTTGTCTGGATAGATGCTAAGGAGTAGGATTGCAGGATCATATGATAACTCTACTTTTAGTTTTTTAAGGAACTTCCATACTGTTCTCCATAGTGGTGGAACAGTTTTTATTCCCATCAGCAGTGATGAGGGGTTTCTTTTTCTTCAGACCTTCTCCAGCATTTATTATTTATAGCCTTTTAATCATGGTTATTCTGACTGGTATGAGGTCATACCTCATTATAGTTTTGATTTGCTTTTCTCTAATAACGAATGATATTGAGCATCTTTTCAAGTTCCTGTTGGCCATCTGTATGTCTTCTTTGAAGTAATGTTTATTTAGGTCTTCTGCCCATTTTTTGATTGGTTTGTTTGTTTATATTATATATTGTTTATATTAAGCTGTATGAACTATGTGTATATCTTAGAAATTAATCCCTTATCAGTAGCATTGTTTGCAAATATTTTCTCCCAATCTGTAGGTTGTCTTCTTGATACTGTCCCTAAGGTTCCTTAATGTATCTTTACTTTTTTAATTTCTTTTTTCATTTTACTTCTCTGTCTAGCTGAGTTCCATTGTTTTGTCTTCCTGTTCACTGATTTGTTCTTCTACTTCATCCAGTCTGGTGATGAACCCATCTGGTGTATTTTTCAGTCAGTTACATCTTCTGTTCTATATTCACTTGTATTTTCTCTTTGTTGAAGTTCTTACTCAGTTTATCCATTCTTCTTCCAAGTTTGGTGAGCATCTTTATGACGATTACTTTGAACTCTATTAGGTGTATTGCTTTTCTCCATTTAATTTAACTATATTTCTGAGGTTTGTCTTGGTCTTTTTATTGGAACATATTCTTCTACCTCCTCATTTGTCATAATTCTCTGTATTTGTTTCTATGTATTAGGTAAATCAGTTCTCTCTCCCAGTCTTGAAGGAGTAGCCTTATTTAGGAGATGTCCTATGGGGCTCAGAGGCACAGGCACAGGTGCCACCAGAGCCAGTCACTGAAGAGGTGTCTCCTATGTGGGCTGAATTTACTCTCCTTTTGTGGCAAGGCTGTAGCAACTGCTGAGGTCTGCTGGTGGGTGGGACTGGCCCCTGGACCTAACATGGGGCCTGATCACAGCTGCTGTGGTTCACTGCTGGGCACACCTGCCCCCAGATTTGCTGCAGGACCTGGCTGTGGCTACTTCGTGCACTAGTAAGCATGGCTATGAATTGGCTAGCTGTGAGGCCTGACTGAGATGCAAGAGTATGTCCTTAACTGGATGTTTCCACTGGAGCTCACAGTTTAGAAGAAGAAATTCAAAATTTCACCCACCAGTGTTGGCATTAGCAAGGTTGCCTGAGATCACATCAATTGCTTCCACCAGTGTCCTACTTCCCAGCTAGCATCTCAGCTGATTTTTGTCTGTCTGGAAGATGCTTCAAGATTAGTAAGTGGATCCCCTTCACTTATGGTCCATGCAATTTTTAATCTGGTGGGTTTTTTGCTGGTTTTGGGGTTGAGTGAGTCTGTGCATGGACATTTTAAGAGACAATTTTCTATTCCCTGTAGTCCTGTAGTTGTTTTGGACATATTTCTCATTGGTCTTCAAAGTCAGGTATTTGGGAGGAAGCTCATCTCTCTTGTGCAGGATCTAGGAGTTGGGGCACCTGATGCGGAGCTCAAATCCCTCATTCCCCCAGGGAAAAGATCTGTACATTTGTGAACCCTCCAAATTATGGGCCACCATGGCTGGAGGGTGGGGTTTTTTCTTTGGCAAGATCATATCTTTTTCTTTTCTACCCATCTCAATGCTGTTCTTTTACTCTTTGTATGGAGGCTCTGTTCATCCAGTTTTTGGGTCCCTTTCTGAAGGAATTATTCCTTATGAAGTTGTAGTTTTTTTGTGTCCACAAGAAGACGTGAGTTCAGAATTTCCTATATAACACTCTCTTCCCTTGACTTCTATAACACCACAATCCTGGTTTACTTCCTACTTCACTAATAAATTCTCAGTCTCCTCTGAGCTGCTTCGCTGCCTCTGTAAATGTTATACTGCCCCAGATTTCCCTCTGTAGCCTGATCTTTTCTGACTTTTCTCTTTCACTGAAAGCTCTCAACTAGTTTCATGGCTTACATTACTATCTATAGGCTTATGACTAACAAATCTACTGTGTTTATTTCCAGCTTAGACCTTTCTATTGCGCTCCAGATTCTTATATCCAACTAACTCCCTGACAAGGCCACTTGAATGTCTAAAGCTATCTCAAATGTAACATGTCCAAAATAGGACTTGAATATTTACTTCTCTCAACCTATCATTTTTCTAGTCTTACCCTTGTTAGTAAATGGTACTGCCATCCAAGTTCTAAGTATGTTCTTCATTCCTCCCTTCCTCTCACTTCCCACATATATTCATAAGCAATCCTGGAGATTACTTCCAAAAGTCAATTTCAAAAATATACCAAGAATCACCCATTTCTCTCCAATTTTACTACTAATCCAATTCACCCTAGACCAATCCATAAATGGATAGAGTATTATGTAAGCTTCCTAACTGGTGTCCTTTCTTCCACTGTTGCCTTTTTACAATTCAGTCCCCAAAGTCTTAAGAGAAGAATATTTAAAATATAAATTTTATCATATAACTAATTGGATTAAAACCCTTTAATCACTTTTCATATTAGAAAGAAAGTCAAACTCTTGTGAGTGATGCCACTGAAAATGGAAGAGCAGGGAAAGCCAAGGGTCCATCCTTCCACTAACACAATGATTAAGCTGGAAAAAACTGGGAGTTCCCGTCGTGGCGCAGTGGTTAACGAATCTGACTAGGAACCATGAGGTTGCGGGTTCGGTCCCTGCCCTTGCTCAGTGGCTTAACGATCCGGCGTTGCCGTGAGCTGTGGTGTAGGTTGCAGACGCGGCTCGGATCCCGCGTTGCTGTGGCTCTGACGTAGGCCGGTGGCTACAGCTCCGATTCAACCCCTAGCCTGGGAACCTCCATATGCCGCGGGAGCGGCCCAAGAAATAGCAACAACAACAACAAAAGCTGGAAAAAACTATCAAAATCAACTTTTTGGAACTCTGAAATATAACAAAAACTTAGAACAACCAGTGTAGTGCTTGAGGAAGAAAGAAGCGGCTGAGTTTCTGTAAGAGATTGCTCTGGCATTTTTACCTACCCGTCTACCACCCACCAATCAAGAGCTCAGTGACAACCATGGAATGGCCAGCTTACTGGTGCCCAAGTGGGAAATACAGAAGTTGTTCCCAAAGAGTTGTGCTTTTGTGTTTTGACCTGACAGATTGCTTGCTAAGGGATCAGCTAAGGGACTTGCCTTTGTTTTGCTATTCCCTGCCTCCAAATTCTCAGGACTAGAGTAGCCACTTGGGCAGTGATTTTTCTCCCAATTTTTAAAATGGCAGTAAAACATATGTAACATAAACTTTACCATCTTAATCATTTTTAAGTGTACAGTAGTATTAAGCACATTCATATTTTGGGGGATCATCATCACCATGCAGAACCAGAACTCTTTTCATCTTGCAAAACTGAAGCTCTGTAAACAATAATTCCCCATACTTCCCTCCAACCAACCCCTGGCAACCACCATTCTACTTTATATCAATATGAATTTGACTATTCTAATTAACTCATTTAAGTGAAATTAAACAGTATTTGCCTTCTTGTGGCTGGCTTGTTTCATTTAGCATGATGTCCTCTAGCTTCATCCATGTTCTGACATACATCAGAATTTCCTTCCTTTATTAAGGCTAAATAATGTTCTATTCTATTTTTTGCATTGCTTCCACTTTTTAGTTATTGTGAATAATGCTGCTATGAACATGAGTGTACAAATAACTCTTCAAGGCAGAGCTTTAAATTTGAGGGGTATATTCTCAGAAGAGGAATTACTGAATCATATGGTAACTCATTTTCAACTTTTTGAGAAACCAACACACTATTTTCCACAGTGGCTGTACCATTTTACATTCTCATCAACAGGGTACCAGGTTTAGAGTTTGCCCACTTCCTTGCCAACATTTGTTATTTTCTTTTTTTAAATATTAGCTAACCTAACTGATATAAGGTAGTATCTCATTCTGGTTTTAAACTTGAGTGGCAATTTTTTATTTTATTATTATTATTATTTTTGGCCTTGCTGATGACATGTGGAAGTTCCTGGGCCAGGGATCAAAACTGTACCACAGCAGTAACCCAAGCCACTGTAGTGACAGTACCAGATCCTTAACCTGCTGCACCACAGGAAAACTCCTTGAGTGGCAATTTTTGAAAACATTTAAAAGCATATAGTAGCTGCAGGGAGTTTCCATTGTGGCTCAGCAGTAACAAACCTGACTAGTATCCATGAGGACTCGGGTTCAATCCCTGACCTCACTCAGTGAGTTAAGGATCTTGCATTGCCATGAGCTGTGGTGTAGGTCACAGATACAGCTCAGATCCCACATTGCTGTGGCTGTGGCTAGTGGCTACAACTCCAATTTGACACAATGAGCTGTGGGCATGGCCCTAAAAAGACCAAAAAAAAAAGTGCATATAGTAGATGCAGCTATTTGAGGCAAGGGTTGAGAAAAAGGTACAAAGGGTATGGATAAGAACTTTAAAACTCCCACATATATTGAGGTATCTAGAAGATTGTGTGCATGCTCAGGGATAAACATTTGCTCCAAAAAGGCTACAGACTACATATATGTGTTGCAATATGGATGGACTTTGAAAACATGCTGAGTAAAAGAAGCCAGACACAAAAAGCCAAATATTGTATGATGACATTTATATGAAATATCCAGAATAAGCAAATCTATAGTGACAGAAAGAGTGGTTTCCAGGGATTGTGAGGAAGAGGGAATGGAGCATTCTTGCTCAGTGGTTACAGGATTTCCTCTTGGCATATTGAAAATATTCTGGAGCTAGATAGGGGTAATGGTTGCACAACATTGTGAAGGCATTAAATGCCCCTGTAGTGTACACTTTAAAATTCTTAAAAAGGTAAATTATATTTATGTTTATTTGACACTTTTTTTTTAAGCAAACGCCTTAACTATAATCTACAAAGCCCTATACCAGATCTAGGTATCTGATCTCTCTGACCTCTTCTCCTACCACTCTGCTCTTGCTCATTATATAGGAGACACACCAGCCTTGTTTCTGTTCTACAAATAAGCAAAGCTTCTCCCTACATTGGGAGCTTTCTTTCCTTTGTCTAGAAAATTGCTTCCTCCCCATATCTGCATGTGGCTCTTCCTTTATTACACCAAATCTCACTTCCTTAGAGAAGCTTCCTTTGATTACCTTATTTAAATAGAATCCCACCCACTCTACTCTTAATCACTTTCTCATTACCCTGTGTACATCCTTTATGCCACACAACATTATGTGAAATTATCTTCCCAATTATTTGGCATATTTGTTTGTCTATTGCCCCCATTAGACTATAACCTCCAAGAAAATAGAAATATTATGTTTTTTTAATTGCTATGTTCCAAACACCTGGAATAGTGGGTTTGGCACATAGCTGCTTAAGAAATAATTATTGAATTAGTGAATGAAAGTATATACTTGACACATTAACCAATTCTCAATGTCTTTCCCTTTACCCACTGTGTTTCTAGTGAGAAGCTTGCACACTAAAAGTTATGTCTCCTGTAACATCTGGGAAACTATGGAAGCCTTTTGGTCTCTCGTAAGATGTGCTTGTGTATAGTGAGTAGGACAGTCTGTCACCACAAGTATACTCACGAAATTCTGAATTTCTTGTTCCAAGAATTTGACTTTCTTTTTTGGTCCAAACTTAATCATGAATGTTAAAAGTCCTAAAATTACCTAGACTACTATAAAAAGGTTCAAAGGATTCTTATACTGAGATAATAATAGTAAACATAACAATTTACCTACCATTACTGTGCTAAACATTTTGTATAAGTAAATGATATAATCTTATCTTTAAAAATAAACCCTCCTTTGACCCCTGAATGCCCTCCCAGCTATGATCCATTTATATGCTCCCCTTAACAGTAAAATTAACCCCAAAGCATTCATACGTATTTATCCCCATTTTTTTCTCCTTAACTCCTTAATATTAACCAGACTTTTGGCCTTAACATTCTATTGAAACAGCTCTTATTTGGGTCATGAGTTGCCAAGTGCAACAATCATCTTTTTGCCCCTATGTTACTTAACCTATCAGCAACATTCAGCACAGTTGATCAATCCCTCTTTTTACTTTTTTTTCTTTTTTGGCCACCCTGCGGCATATGGAGTTCCTGGGCTATGGGTCAGATCTAAGCTGTAGTCGCAACCTAAGCCCCAGGTGTGGCAACACTGGATCCTTAACCACTGTGCCAGACTGGGGATCGAACCTGAGACCCAGCGCTCCCAAGATGCTGCAGATCTGTTGCGCCACAGGGGGAACTCAAATCACTCCCTCTTTTTAAAACAGTTTCTTCACTTGTCTTCTGTGATACCTTGCTCTTAGTTTCCTTTCTCTCTCATGGGCTGCTTGTTCGCTATTTATTTTGCTGGCTGAATTTTCTTCCTCTTCTCACATCCCTAAATGTTGGATTTCCCCAGGTGTATGTACCACAGAACTCTTGTCAGTATGCAGTCATTCTAAGATAACTTGATTCTTGGAGTTCCTGTCGTGGCTCAGTGGTTAATGAATCTGACTAGAAACCATGAGGTTGCAGGTTCGATCCCTGGCCTCGCTCAGTGGGTTAAGGATCCGGTGTTGCCGTGAGCTGTGGTGTAGGTCGCAGACGCGGCTCAGATCCCACGTTGCTGTGGCTCTGGTGTAGGCCAGCAGCTACAGCTCTGGTTTGAACCCTAGCCTGGGAACCTCCATATCCTGCGGGAGTGGCTCAAGAAATGGCAGAAAGAAAAAAAAAAAAAAAAAAGATAACTTGATTCAGACCCAAGGCTTTGAATCCAGCCATATGCTGATGACCCCCAAATTTATAACCCCAGGTTGGTTCTCTCACTTGAATTCTAGGCTTGTATATACATCTGCATACATGACATCTCCAAGTGGATGTCTAAAAGGCATGTTTATGTATGCTTATACAAAACAGAACTCTTGGTATACTTCTTACCCCAAAACTGGTTTTGTTAACAATGGTCCATCCCCTAAATGATACAACCATTCACACAGCTGTGAAAGTTGAGTCCATTAAAACACATCTGGAGCCAAGAGTGAAACCTGGCATGTAAAAGCTGAACAGTAAATATTAGTTGAATAAATTAACAAAATTAATCGTTATAATCCTCGTAAACCCTTCTCCACCTGATATGATGAAGCTCAGCCCTGTGGGATACGGAAGGTAGGAACAGACTTCCCTCCCACTGTAACTAGAAAAAAAAAAAAGGAGATATCTATCAATCTATATCTACATCTATATATCCCAGAGAGAGAAGAGTCATTTCTATATAAGTAGAGATTAGCAACCACTTTCCTTCTGTGGGGTATCTGGAAAGTCTGGATGTGGCGTGAGGACTGTTTTTGCCTAAGGCAACGGCTCTCTGCTGAGGGAGGGAAAGGCAGCAGAAACTTTTATAGGAGTTCCCGTCGTGGCGCAGTGGTTAACGAATCCGACTAGGAACCATGAGGTTGCGGGTTCGGTCCCTGCCCTTGCTCAGTGGCTTAACGATCCGGCGCTGCCGTGAGCTGTGGTGTAGGTTGCAGACGCGGCTCGGATCCCGCGTTGCTGTGGCTCTGGCGTAGGCCGGTGGCTACAGCTCCGATTCGACCCCTACCCTGGGAACCTCCATATGCCGTGGGAGCGGCCCAAGAAATGGCAAAAAAAGACAAAAAAAAAAAAAAAGAAAGAAACTTTTATAGCGTTATGGGTTGGCATGAAAAATCAGAATTTGAGGAGCCTCAAACTCATGGTCTGGTCTCACCATGGTTTCTCCCTAAAGGCGTCTCCTGAGGCTGACATGGCACTGGAGGCTAAAAGGCTGGTCTAGAAACTCAGAGATAGATTCGTTGCAGTCTCCTGATTTATGAGACAAAGTCTAGGTAGAGAAAAGGTCCTCTACCAAAAGGGAAAGATCTGTTTTCAAATTTTGCCCTTGAGAGTTTTACTGAGCAGAATTATAACAACAACTCAATGCCAACCTAGCTCAGTTTCTAGTTGGTTCGAGATGATCAGCCCCTTACTCATTTTCCTGCCAAAGAAAAGAAATTCTCCTCTCTGAGAGAAAAAAAACATTAGCATCAGGCTCTATGGTCACTTTATGCACAATGCTCAGCCTACAAAAAATTATGAGACAGGAGTTCCCATTGTGGCTCAATGGTTAACGAAACCGACTAGTATCCATGAGGATGTGGGTTCGATCCCTGGCCTTACTCAGTGGGTTAAGGATTCGGCGTTGCCGTGAGCTGTGCTATAGGTCGCAGACGTCGCTCGGATCTGGCTTTCCTGTGGCTGTGGCTTTGGCTGGCGGCTACAGCTCTGATTCGACCCCTAGCCTGGGAACTTCCATATGCCACGGGTGCAGCCCTAAAGAGAAAAAAAAAAAAGTGTCAATTCAAAAGAAAGACAACAGTCCTCATACTACGATGTAGATACTATTTGTTCTTATTCCAATTTTTACACATGAAGAATCTAAATCACAGAGTTCCTGGCGTGGCGCAGTGGAAACGAATCTGACTAGGAACCATGAGGTTGCGGGTTTGATCCCTGGCCTCGCTCAATGGGTTAAGGATCCAGCGTTGCCCTGAGCTGTGGTGTAGGTCACAGAAATGGCTTGGATCTGGCATGGCTGTGGCATAGGCCGGCAGCTGTAGCTCCAATTAGGCCTCTAGCCTGGAAACCTCCATATGCCATGGGTGCAACCTTAAAAAGACAAAAGACAAAAAAAAAAAAAAAAGAATCTAAATCACAGAAGCATGATGAGACCTACACAGATAGTAGACAATGGATCGAGAATAAGCTCATGCTTTTAAATACTACATTCTTTGGCAAAAACAAAAATGAAGCAAAAAACAAATCATTTCTCTTTGTGATTGAAATGAAAGCATTGCAGTACCCGAGGACAATGCCACTTTTTATATTCCTTTAGGGAAGCAGAGCAATTTCCCCACAAAGGCATTAATTATTTAAATTTAAACTTTAACCAGAATGAGGCCTGGGGATCCCATTTCAGTTGTGAAAGTAACAGAAAAACATTCTAGGATACCATACCCTAAGTGTAAGAGTGCATTCAGCACAGCTGTGGTCTAGGATCCTTGTACAACACTTCAAGCTACTTATAAAAATCAAGTTCAAATCATCACTTTTTAGATTGCTGTAAAACAAAGTGGAAACTTTCTTTTTCCATTACTACTCAAACTGCTTCAACAAAGCAAGTCCTATATTCTTGAGGGGAAGCATAGAAAGGATATGAGTGAAATTTAATTTTGTCAGAAAAGTAAATAAAAGAGAAATTTCCAGTAAGTCATATTCCTCTCTTCTCTGGGAAATAACATTTTCAGTGTCTGACTCTCCTGAAAAAGGCTCTAGACAGGTTGGGAAGCCACTCATCTGCAGGGAGCCCTTTTTCCTTTGGCTTAATTTTTTCTATATTAAAATATATATTATTGGTTATTTTATTATAAAAGGAATCCATATCTGGGAAGGGAAAACAAACTTTAATGTGGAGGACTTTTAGAAATAGCCCCTGGAGTTCCCTCTGTGACTCAGTGGTTAACGAACCCGACTAGGATCCATGAGGATGCAGGTTCGATCTCTGGCCTCATTCGGCAGGTTAAGGATCTGGCGTTGCCATGAGCTGTGGTGTAGGTTGTAGATGTGGCTTGGATCTGGTGTTTCTGTGGCTGTGGTGTAGGCCGGCGGCTACAGCTCTGATTCGACCTGTAGCCTGGGAACTTACATATGCCGTGGGTGCGGCCCTCAAAAGCAAAAAGAAAAGAAAAAAAAAAAAGAAATAACCCCTTAACTAAGTATCAATGGTGCTACCCTAAAAAGACAAAAGACCAAAAATAATAATAATGCAAAGGGAACACATGACTTTTGTGGTATTTTTCCCCAAAACTCATAACTCTAGTCTAATCATGATAAAATATCAGATGAACAGATGAACACAAACTGAAGGACATTCTGCAAACTACCTGACTAGTGTTCCTCAAAACTGTCAAGGTCCTGAAAATCAAGGAAAGAAACTGTCACAGACCAGAGCTGACTAAGGAGGCATGACACCTAAATGCATTGTGGTAGACTGGATTGAATCCTGGAAATGAAAAATAGAATTCGTGGGAAAACTGGTAAAATATGATTTAAGTCTGGAAATATGGTAAAACTGGTAAAATATGATTTAGTTTACAATGCGCCGATGCTGGTTTCCTAATTTTGACAAAAATGCCATGGTGGTGGAGGATGATCACATTAAGAGACACCTATTGCAATTTTTCTGTAAATCTAAAATTATTCCAAAATTTTAAGTTTATTTATAACTGTACTACATGATGGTGGTGGAAATTTTTTTTAAAATGACAGAAAAGAATAAAGAAGCGAAATAAAGAAATGGAAGACAGAAGGGAGGGAAGGAAGGAAGGGAGGAAAATAGGAAGGAAGGAATGTAGACAGAAAAGAAGGAAACAATAAGGTAAAAAGTAATTAATTTTTAAAAATCATCTAGAGGAAAATTATTATTTAAAAGTTTTTGTGTATAATTCCAGACTTTTCTTCCATGCACCTAGGCATATTCAAATATATATGAATTTTAATAAAGAGAAAGGATATTATGCATGTCTTATAACTTGATTTTTCACTTAATATATAACAATTATATCTCCATTAGTTCATACATTCATTTAGTCAGCAAATATATAATGACTGATAATTATTCAGGAGGAAGGAGTATGTGAATGTGGCTTTACTAGCATTTCCTGAAGGTATTATTTTGCAAGTGATGAGAGGTATCAGAAAAGGAAAGGGGATGAGTTGCATACATGGCAAATATATATATATTTTTTGTCTTTTTAGGGCCGCACCTGCAGCATATGGAATTTCCCAGGCTAGGGGTCAAATCAGAGCCATGGGTGCTGGCCTACGCCGCAGCCACAACAATGCTGGATCCAAGCCACATCTGCGACCTATGCTGGCAGCTTACGGCAACACAGGATCCTTAACCCACTGAGAAAGGCCTGGGATCAAACCTGCATCCTCATGGATACTAGTCAGGTGCTTAACCTGCTGAGCCACAACAATGGGAACTCTGAGTAATTTTTAAGGTTTCTCTCTAGGACTCTAAATTTTTAAAAAGACTGAATCTGACTAAAGATTCAGAGTGAGGGGCAGACGTTACTTGATATGCCCAGATTCCTTGAGTATGAAGACATTTCAACAGCCCAAAGCCTAGTCATTTCAGATGAAAGTTTAGACCTGTTATGGGAAAAAAACAAACTAGCCTCTTGGGGATTATGAAGGATGAAGAACCAAGGATTATAGCTATTGCCAGAGTAAGTCTGTCTGAAGATAAGATTCAATTTCCTATTTGCAAAACAGAATATTTTACTTTAAAATGGGCTTTTACAGAGAGTATGTTTATGTTGTGCCTTTTCAGATGTACTGCTGATCTAGGTATTTACCAATTCCGAGCTAAGTGCTATCGGCAGTAGCACTAATAAAACCTAATTTTAGGATGTTCCCTTGTGGCACAGCGGATTTGGAATCCTGCGTTACTGTAGGTGTGATGCAGATCGCAACTGCAGCACGGATTCAATCTCTGGCCTGGGAATTTCCACATGCTTTGAGTATGGCCCCCCAAAATTAATTTTGTTATTCAATACAATATATTCTATACATCTGGGCTCAAGATTAAGATGTTGATGCTGTCTCTCATAACACACCCAAGAGATTATTTAAACTATCTCCAGTGGAGTGTTCAGGGAACTCTGTAGCTCTCAAAGTACAGGACACTTTCCTGAGGGAAAAATCACCAAAAGCTTGGGGCTGCCTCCAGAGACTGGATCTATGGGGTGATCAACTCTGTGATCATGGCAACTTGTCAGTGTTCCAACTAGGTGTAAAACCTGGAGGAGAGGACAATGGACGGAATGCAAGCTAAAATAGCAAGTTCAAGGAAAAACCAAAGGTCTCCTAGGAAAAACTTTTATAAGCTATCTCCAGAGGACGAAATATTTTCCTTGAAGAATAGCATAAATGAGTACTGGCTAATGGTATATTACATAATACTCCGTACAAGAACAATGGAAACGACTGGTTACACCTCAGGAATGCTCTACCATGGTTGGGAGAATTTCGAATGACGGCATTAGCCATTTGGGGAAGGAAAGAACCTAGGATCTAGTTTGGGGGCTGAAAACGACTAAGGGCACAAGAGTCAAATGTGAAACCTCTACTCTCTGCATTCAATGAAGAATGATGCCACCTTTTCCGCCTTAGGAAGATACAACAGGAAGCCTGGGACTTGGAAGAGGGCCCCCTCACTCAACCACGCTAGCACCTTGATTCGGACTCCCAGGCTTGGACTCCCTTCCCTTCCTTTGGGAAGGTCAGAAATCTGAAATCAGTTTCGCTGCAATAAAGTCAAAGCATTGACAAGACAAGGACCTCAATCCTATAGCTGCAATGAACCTGAATTCTGAGCTCGGAAGAGTATTGTGAGCCTCAGATGAGGGCAGCAGAGACTGACATGTTGATTGTAGCCTTGTGGGACCCTGAACAGAGGACTCAGTCAAGCTGTGCCTGGTTCCAGACCTGTGGAAACTGTGAGTTAATAAACTGGTTTAAAAAATTCTTTTAATGTTGCCAACACAGCAGCTTCCCTGGAAGCCATTCAAAGCCAAACACTCTTATTAGAGTTGGTAAGTGTTGCTTCCTTACTGTGCCCTGAATACCAAAATGGAATACAATAAAATGCATCCCCAAAGATACAGATCTTCCTCTTACCCTATCAGCCACATGCCCAGAATCTAGAAGAATGTGCAGGAGAGGGGTTCTCTTTGCAGGAGAATTAGAAGTAGCTTTTCTGCACTATGCAACCCATTCTGCCTGCTCCACCAAAAAGAGGACTGAATTTTTGCCTTGATTCTTGGAGCCACTTTTGTAGTCACCATTCTCCCGGGGAGCCTCTTGCCTCTTTGGAGTATTACCTCTTCCCTTTTTCCTCCACGGGTCCCTCCTGCTCTCAAACCTCTGTGCTTTCCTCTTCTGAGCTTCTACATTTTTGCTTGCTTCAGTCTTTGACCCAGGTTGTTTGTCATTTGTTGCATCTAGTTCTTTCATGGAAGATGGAAAGATCGTTTTTTTAATTGAAGTATAGTTAATTTGCAATGTTAGGAGAAGATGGAAAGATCCTGAAATCCATGTGAAAGGAAGATAGGATGAAGGAAATCCACCCCCATCAATCTGGCATTTGAACATAACTTCTATGAGTTACTATGTTTTTAAAAAGTCTATTTACGGTTGCATTTCAAATAGCCCTCTTCTATTATCTTACTTTCTGTGTATTTCTGTCCACATTCCTCCTAAACACACACAACACACACGTCATTCTAAGAAAGGATCAAGTAAATCAAAAGACTACAGAGATTTTACTATTGTGAAATTGTAATGGAAAAATCATGTTGTCTGCAGCTAATGTCATGAGCTCTCTGTCCACCTTCCACTTTCCACAATCCAGTGTTTCATTTGCTTCCACTCTTAAACTAGGAGAGGTTTTTGTTTTGTTTTGCTTTGTTTTAATTATAGGGAGAGGAACCAAAAGAGATGAAGAAAGAGGATAGAAGTGGTGAGGGTGGATGTGTCCCCCAACCCTGTGGACTGAGTGACCTCTTGTGGTTAGAGAAGGGTGAGAAACTAGAAGCTGCAGGGAGCATTCAGGAAAGGCTCTAGGAGTTCCAGTTGTGGCTCAGGGGAAACGAATCTGACTAGCATCCATGAGGATGCAGGTTTGATCCCTGGCCTCGCTCAGTGGGTTAAGGATCTGGCATTGCAGTGAGCTGTGGTGCAGGCCAGCAGCTGCAGCTCCAATTTGACCCCTAGCCTGGGAGTCTCCATATGCCGTGGGTGCGGCCCTAAAAAGACAAAAGAAAAGAAAAAGAAAGGCTCTGAAACTCTGGGTACAAACAAGTAGGATTTAGAACCCAGGCAACACAGTGTCACAGAGTAGGGAGGCCCTTTTCTTTGCCTCTTTATGGGACCTTGTACAGGTCTGATACTCCAAAGATTGGGCATTTTAGAAGTATCTAGAGACCTCCTAATTGATACTGTAGGTGGTGTCAGTGGTAATGCTTTTCTGAGTGGCTTTACAGGCAGCAGATGTAGACAAAGAGGATCCATAAACAGGGGAAGGAACAGAGTACGTGCCGAGTGGAAACCAAAGATGATAGATGAGTTTGTAGCCACAGGTGGGGCATCCCTTTGCTACAGTCTCCCAGCAGATATTTGTATTACATACATATACATATTTATGAAAATATGTATCAATTGCATTAATGCATATGTAGAAACACAAAATAATCTACAGATAAATATTATAATGAATAAGTGAATTTTTCAAAATAATGGTAAAAAAAATCAATGTGCAAAAATTAATTTTATTTCAATATACTATCAACAAGCAACTGTAGGAGTTCCCATTATGAACCCAACCAGTATCCACGAGGATGCGGGTTTGATCCCTGCCAGTGGGTTAAGGATCCAGCGTTGCAGTGAGCTGTGGTATAGGTCACAAACATGGCTCAGATCTGGCGTTGATGTGGGTGTGGCATAGGCCAACAGCTGTAGCTCTGATTCAACCCCTGATGCTTGAGAACTTCCATATGCCATGGGTGTGGGCCTAAAAAGACAAAAAAAAAAGGCAACTATAAATGAAAAATTAAAAAAGATACCATTTACAATAACATAAAATACCTAGTAATTAATCAAACAAGGGCTCTACACAAGAAATAACAAAATATTGAAAAAAAGTTGAAGCAGATGTAAACAAATGGAGGAATTTACTAAATTCATGGACTGGAGGATTCAATATTTTAAAGATATCAGTTCTCTCCAAATCAGTTTATAGATACAATCCAACTGATCAAAATCTCTGCACATTCTTCTCTCTCCTCCTCCTCCTCCTCCTCCTTCTTCTTTCAGTGTAAATTGATAGGCTGACTCTAAAATTTATAAAACAGAGCAAAGGGCCAAGAACAGCCAAGACAATTCTAAAGAAGAACAAAGTTAGAGGACTGATACTACCTGATGGTGAGACTTATGAAACTACATTAATAAAGACAGTTTGGTCTTTCCAAAAGGATAGACAAATACAGCAATAGAACAAAATCTAGAAATAAGCCCACATATATATGAACATTTGATTTATGACAAAGGTGACACTGTAGAACAATGAGAAAAAGTATTCTTTTATTTTGTTTTTGTTTTTTTAATTGAATTATAGTTGATTTTAAATGTTGTATTAGTTTCTGGTGTACAACAAAGTGACCCAGTCATACATATATATACATTCTTTTTAAAAAATATCCTTTTCCATCATGGTCTATCCCAGGAGATTGGAGATAGTTCCCTGTGATATACAATAAGTAGGCCCTTATTGTCTATCCATTCTAAATGTAACAGTTTGCATCTACTAACCCCAAAGTTCCAGTCTGTCCCACTTCCTTCCTTCTCCCCCTTGGCAATCACAAGTCTGTTCTCTATGTCTGTGAATCTGTTTCTGTTTTTCAGATAGGTTCATCTGTGCCATATTTTAGATTCTACATATAAGTGATATCATATGGTATTTGTCTTTCTCTTTCTGACTTACTTCCCTTAGTATGAGAATCTCTAGTTGCATCCATGTTGCTGCAAATGGCATTATTTCGTTCTTTTTATGGCTGAGTAGTATTCCATTGTATAAATCTTCTTGTTCTTTTTTTTTGGCCACACTCTTGGCATGCAGAATTTCCCAGGCCAGCGATTAAACTCAAGTCACCGCAGTGCCAACACCAAATCCTTAGTGACTAGGCCACCAGGAAACTTCCAAAGTATATTCCTTTAAATTAATCCTTCTCGATCAATGGAATACCCATAAAGGAAGAAATGAATCTTGACTTCAACCTCCAACTTATACAAAAATAATTTCAAGGTGGATTGTAGATCTAAATGTGAAAGGTAAAACAATACAGCTTCTAAAATATAAAGTAGTAGAATATATTCATGAAATTGGAGTAATAAAGACAAGTAACACTAACCATTAAATGAAAATACTGATAAATTGGAGTTCCCGTCGTGGTGCAGTGGTTAACGAATCCGACTAGGAACCATGAGGTTGCGGGTTCGGTCCCTGCCCTTGCTCAATGGGTTAACGATCCGGCGTTGTCGTGAGCTGTGGTGTAGGTTGCAGACACGGCTCGGATCCCGCGTTGCTGTGGCTCTGGCGTAGGCCGGTGGCTACAGCTCCGATTTAACCCCTAGCCTGGGAACCTCCATATGCCGCGGGAGCGGCCCAAGAAATAGCAACAACAACAACAACAAAAAAGACAAAAGACAAAAAAAAAAAAAAAAAAAAAAAGAAAAAAAAAAAAAAAGAAAAGAAAATACTGATAAATTGGAATAAAATTAAGAACTCTGGCCACCAAATCATATCATTAAGAGAGTGAAAAGGCAAGCCAAAGAGTAGGATATGTTTGCAAAATTTGTAACTGGCCAAGGACTCATACAAAATATCTAAAGAACCACTGTAAATCAGTAAGATAGAAAATCCTGTGGAAAAAATGGGCAAAAGACTTGAATAGGCACTTAATAAAAGAAAATACACAAGTGATGAATAAACATATTTAAAGGTGTACAACATCATTAGTCATCAAGGAATTTTAAATAAAAACCACAATGAGGGAGTTCCCATTGTGACTCAGTGGTAATGAACCTGACTAGTATCCATGAGGATGTGGGTTCGATCCCTGGCCTCGATCACTGGGTTAAGGATCTGGCATTGCCATGAGCTGTGGTGTTAAGTCACAGACGCAGCTTGGATTTGGTGTTGCCCTGCCTGTGGCATAAGCCGGCAGCTACAGCTCCAATTGGACCCCTAGCCTGGGAACTTCCATATGCCACAAGTGTGGCTCTAAAAAGACCAAAAAAAAAAAAAAAAGAAGAAAAGAAAACCAAGAAACAAACAAAAATAAAAAAAACACAATGATATACCACTACATATCCACTAGCATGTCAGAATTAAAGGGTGACAATAGCAAATGATGAGGATATGGAGCAACAGAAACTCTTATATACTGCTGGTAAAAATGTAAATTGTTATAACCACTTTGGAAAGTTATCTGGCATTCTCTACTAAATCTAAACATATAATATATGTATATAAAAGGCCAAGCACTACAGTAACATTTCAATAAAATGATGTGTAAGATATATAAGAATAACCTCTCTTGGATAAGAGCACTTCGAAAAGCTGGTAGGGTGAGGGGAAGATTTTCCTGGGGCATGTCTTTTTAACAAGAGTAGATTGCTGCTTTTAGATTTAACCACTAGTCTTTTCTTTAGCTAAGTGGGGTGCCAAGATGAGGATAAGAGCTGAATATCTGTGGATAATTGGGGTTGTCTTGAAAAATAATTTCTAGGAAGAAGTAGAAGAAAGGATTCATAACAAATGAAAAAAGTCTTCATTGAAAAAGTGACTATATGAAATTTCATAAAAATGAATGATATAAACTCTTTCTCTAGTTGCCCCAACATATTTGGTTAAAAACAAACTAGGTTCTTTTCATGAAACAGCATTTGGGAAGATATAAGGAAAGTCATGACCAGAAATCATATTTTGCTGCTAACCAATCACTTATGCAGAGTCAAGGTGATGACACCAACCTTACTTTATTTTTCCCCATCGAATCATCAGTTTGTCCAAAATTTTCCTTTAATGGGTATTAGAGAGTCCCACCTTTCTCTCCCATCTCCTCCATTTCCAGGAGATCTTCTTAAGTCTTGCCTGCCTCCTTCATTTCCACTTGAATTCCCCAACCAAGAAGGCTTTAGATAGGTGCTTTAGATTCTTAGAGGTCTGTGAAATAAACAGACCCTTCCCTGATATTGCTGAGAGTTTGCTGATATGTTAATCTGCTACTTATCTCAAATCCATAATAAGAGGAGAGAAAGAGAAAGGAGAGGAAGAAAATTCTTTCCACCAGAACTGCAAAATTATTAAAGTAGTGTTGGCTTGCATTTATTTGGGGGATGCACTAATGGACCTGAAGAAAGAGAAAGGGTTACCCAGGAGGACCTGTCTCATATTGGTTGCTATTGTTGTGATTCCCACCACATTTAGCAAGTATCATAACCCTGCTATTATCAAAAGAAATGAGCCTACACAGCTTGGAAATGGTCCTTTCTACTTAGAGGCCCCAGCTTCGAAGTTGTCCTGGAAGATGTTATAGGATCTGTCCTTCCAGACTTCAGCTGGTGGACATGAAAGCAGATTTTGAGGATCAAACAAACTCAGGAATGATACAAGATTTATAGATCAGGAGAATCATTTTCAAAGGATCAGAAAAAAATTTACTGCTTAGGGAGATACAGGTGGTATAAATTCAATAAAGGAGGGTTTTAATTACAAGATTAAGGATACAAACGAATGGCATTAAGCACATGGCAAAGCAAGTAGAAAGAAGAAACCGAGACCATTTGATGACAGCAGTTCACTGTGTGCTTGGAAAGTAGCCAAGAGGAGCTCGAGGAGGGACAATTCTGGGTCCAAGGTTGTTGCAAGGTATTACTATTACATAGTATGGTTGTGGGAAGATTAGAGGAAGGTTACTGAGTAAGAGAGTGGAGAAAGGGAGAGTGCAAAGTGAGAAAAGAAAAAAACGTCCATCAAGGAAAGCAAAAGGTGTCTTATAAGTAGCATGTATTATTGGGTTCCATTCTCCTGCTGTGGGAAAAAAGCAGAAACAGCTCTGAAAAATTGCTGGTAAGGCATACACAAATAACTATGACAGATTGTACTTGAAATTATACTCCCTATAAATTGTGGTCTAGAAGAGTTTCAAGGGCCAGCTTATTTCCAAGGAATACCAGGCTCATTAAGGCAAATAACTTTTCAAGAGCCAGATATGATTTCTGTCACTTAACTGTTTGACTGTGCTTTCCATTTCTAAATGATCATTGTTCATGGGTATAATTTTAAAGGCTCAAACAGTAGCATACGTGTAAGTAGGTGGGGCCTATTAAATAAGGCAGTTGGATGGCTCCTTCCAAGTATAATTTCAGAGGGCATGTAATTCATTTATTAATTCATTCAAAGGAACCAAAGTATGTAAAACCCAGTGAGGTGCTGAAGACAAGAATGGCCAATAATACACAGTCCTTAGAGTTCCCGTTGTGGTGAAGTGGAAATGAATCCAACTAGGAACCATGAGGTTTCAGGTTTGATCCCTGGCCTTGCTCAGCGAGTTAAGGATCTGGTGTTGCTGTGAGCTGTAGTGTTTGTAGGTCGCAGATGTGGCTGGGATCTGGTGTTGCCACAGCTGTGGTGTAGGCCAGCAGCTGTAGCTCTGATAAGACCCCTAGCTTGGGAACCTCCATATGCTGCAAGTGCGGCCCTAAAAAGCAAAAAAAAAAAAAAAAAAAAAAAAAAAAAAAAAAGAAACAAACCGAAAACAAACAAACAACAAAAAACAGTCTTTGGCCTTACAAGTCACTTACATGAGTTGCAGAGACAAAGGAAACCCACTTATAATGTAGTATGCTAATTACTAAAATATGCTAATTACTAAAATAGTGGTAAGGTGATTGATACTAGGGATCCTCTTAGGATTCCTGAAAGTGAGTTATTTGGGCTCCCTCTCCCCTCAGTGAGAAGGATTGCACATGACTTCAACTTACCCCAAGGCCTCCAGGTGCTACGAAGCTCCCATTACCAGAAACTCCTGGGAGAAATGACACCTAAACTCAGATTCTTTGGCATCAAATCTTGAGCTCTTTTTGCTCTTCTGACGAGGCTGCTCTCTTACTTCTTCTATAAAAAAAGGAGAGCAATGGGGACTGATTCCCTAGAGCACAGACCAATGTCTCCAGCGGCATCTGGCCCTTGCACATGTCTCCCCAGGCTTTCAGGAGAACAGGGAACTATACATCTACTCCTTGTATCCACCGAAGCACTGTATATGATATTTGCAGGTTCAGTGGGAGGTATTAGGAGAAGTTTCTACTCTGTATGGATCATGGATGCTTCTCAGAGGCAGTGATGTCTAAAACAAAGTCATCAGGATGAGAAGTTAACTAGGTGAAGAGGAGGAAAAGCAAGGTGAGAACACCCCAGGCAGAAGGAACATGAGGCTTGAAAACCTGAAGATGAGTGAGATAGTGTGTTAGGGAAAGTGACACTAGTTCAGCATGGAAGAACTACCTTGGGAGGAGAAAAATGAAAAAAGATGAGGCTTCAGAGGTTAGCAAAGGATAAATATGAATGAAATCATAGTAACGACTTGGAACCATACCTTTAAAGCAATGGGGGAGCTCTTGTAAGTTTTGAAGAAGGGGAAGATCTTGATCAAAATTGTGCTTTAGATAAACTACTCTGGCACAAATATGGAGAATGAATTAAAGGAAACTAGATAGGTAATCTGATTGCTCATATAGCCATTCAGTAAATGTATATTGAGCACCTACTAGGAGCCAGACATTTTTCTAGGCTCTGAAGATACAAAAGTGTGGAAGAGAGAGAAGATCCTTATATTCCTGGAGCTTCTTATATTCTAGTGGGGGTAGGCAGCAAACTATCAATAAATACATGAAAAGGAAAATGTTTCAAGTTGTAATTAATAAGTGATAAGTAATTAATTAAAATAAAGCAGTATCATTGAGACTGGGCTAAGAGCTGTGGTCAGAAGGAGCCAGCAACATGAAGATCAGGGTAGGAGTTCCCGTTGTGGTGCAGTGGAAATGAATCCAACTAGGAACCATGAGGTTTCGAGTTCAATCCCCGGCCTCGCTCAGTGGGTTAAGGATCCGGCATTGCCATGAGCTGTGGTGTAGGTCGCAGATGCGGCTTGGATCTGGTATTGCTGTGGCTGTGATGTAGGCCAGCAGCTACAACTCCAATTAGACCCCTAGCCTGGGAACCTCCATATGCCACGTGTGCGGCCCTAAAAAGCAAAAAGCAAAACAAAACAAAACAAAAGTGTGAAGATCAGGGTGGGAGCATTCCAGGTGAAAAAAAAAAAGGTTAGAGCAAAAATCAGTGCCAATGGACATGTCTAGAAAGACTCATATGAATTAATGACTGCAAACCACTTATAACAGTGGCTGATACGTAATAAACAACATTTAAGTATTATCTGTTACTATGATGGTGATGATAGAGTTTTTATGACAGTAAAACATGTTCATGAAAACAAGCCTATTATATGCCCAATTGACAACATATCTGGTAACTGACAACCAGATGAGGAAACAGAACACCCCATGCACAGAATCCTCCTTGTGCTCTCTTCTGTCACTACCTGCCCCAAAGAGTAAACACTATCCTGTCTTCTAACAGTACAGATGTGTTTTGCTTGTTTTTGTACTTTATCTAAGTGAAATAATACAGGTTGAACTTTTGTATGTCTGGTTTCTTCAGCTCAACACAGTTTCTAAGAGTCATCCACTTAGATGACTTTTGGATCTAAGTTGTATGTCTTGGATGTAGTTGTATGTTATCCATTCCCATTACTATAAGGTATCCTATTGTGTAAATATACAACAATACACATTAGAAATTAGCAAAGTATCACTAGGAAAAGAAATGGCTAAAAGTCAGTGTCTGTTTTTTGTTTTAAGCCTTTCTGTTTAATGAATTTTAAAAAATATATCTGTACATTACTTTTATATATTTAGTCATAGTTCAGAAAGTAGCCACCACTCTATAATCCCAGCTCCACAAACTAGAGTTATTATTTCTCTTTTCAGTTCGTCTGGTGTCTGTTTTACAACTCTTAATTCTACAGTTGATTCTTGAATAATGCAAGAATTAGGGGCACTGACCCTCTGCACAGTTGAAAATCCATGTATAACTTACAGTCATGCCTCCCTATATGCGGTTGGTTCCCCATATCTGTGGCTCCACATCTGCAGATTCAACCAACCATGGATCATGTAGTGCTGTAGTATTTGCTATTGAAAAAGAACTCGAACAAAATATTTTAAAGTTTGTGTGGAAGTACAAAAGACCCAGAATAGCCAAAGACATCCTGAAAAAGAAAAATGGAGCTGGAGGAATCAGGCTCCCGGACTTCAGACTATACTACAAAGCAACAGTCATCAAAACTGCATGGTACTGGCACAAAGACAGACATATAGATCAGTGGAACAGGGTAGAAAGCCCAGAATTAAACCCATGTACTTACAGCCAACTAATCTATGACAAAGGAGGCAAGACTATACAATGGAGAAAGGACAGCTTGTTCAATAAGTGGTGCTGGGAAAACTGGATAGCCACATGGAAAAGAATGAAATTAGAACACTCCCTAACACCATACACAAAAATAAACCCCAAATGGATTAAAGACCTAGATATAAGACCAGACACTATCAAACTCCTAGAGGAAAACATAGGCCAAACCCTCTCTGACATAAACAACAGCAACATCTTCTCAGATCCACCTATCAGAGTATTGACAATAAAAAGAAAAATAAACAAATGGGACCTAATCAAACTTCAAAGTTTCTGCAGCAAAGGAAACCCTAAACAACACTAAAAGACAACCCACAGAATGGGAGAAAATCTTTGCAAGTGAATCGACTGACAAGGGATTAATCTCCAAAATTTATAAACAACTTCTGCAGCTCCATACCAAAAAAACAAACAACCCCACCCAAAAATGGGCGGAAGACCTAAACAGACAGTTCTCCAAAAAAGACATACAGATGGCCAAGAAACACATGAAAAGATGTTCAGCATCACTCATTATTACAGAAATGCAAATCAAAACCACGATGAGGTACCACCTTACACCAGCCAGAATGGCCATCATCCAAAAGTCTACAAACAATAAGTGCTGGAGAGGGTGTGGAGAAAAAGGAACCCTAGTACACTGTTGGTGGGATTGTAAATTGGTGCAACTACTGTGGAAAGCAGTATGGAGATTCCTCAGAAAACTAAACATAGAACTACCATTTGATCCAACAATTCCACTCCTGGGCATCTATCCAGAGAAAACCATGACTCGCAAAAACACATGTACTCCAATGTTCATTGCAGCACTATTTACAATAGCCAAGACATGGAAACAACCTAAAAGTCCATTGACAGAGGAGTGGATCGAGAAGATGTGGTACATATACACAATGGAATATTACTCAGCCATCAAAAAGAATGAAATACTAGCATTTTTAGCAACATGGATGGACCTAGAAACTATCATGCTAAGTGAAGTCAGCTATACAATGAGACACCAACATCAAATGCTTTCACTGACATGTGGAATCTGAAAAAAGGACAGACTGAACTTCTTTGCAGAACAGATGCTGACTCACAGACATTGAAAAACTTATGGTCTCCGGAGGAGACAGTTTGGGGGGTGGGGGGATGTGCTTGGGCTGTGGGATGGAAATCCTGTGAAATCAGATTGTTATGATCATTATACAACTACAGATGTGATAAATTCATTTGAGTAATAAAAAAATGAAAAAAAAAAGTGGACCCTTTCAGGTCAAACCCATGTTATTCAAGGGTCAACTGTATATATATTGTTTCGTTTTAAAACATATCAATTTTATATATTATGAGATTGTAATTATATCATTATAAGTCTATGAATGATGATAATTAATTCACTAGCCATCTTCTTAATATTAATGCTTTATTGTTTTTGGTCTTTGTAAAGTAAATAATATACCTGAATTTCTCCTGTCTCATTTTTTCTTAACAGTGTCTATTATCTCCCACTCTGTGAAATGAAGTTATCGTCACCCAGGCCCTTACCTTACTCTCACCTCTCTGCTACATGCCAGCTTATCATCTTGGCAAAATTAACATAATATTCTGTTTTGTAATCAGATGAAGTCTTCTATGCTTTGTCTTTCAGTCGATTCTAAAGGTTAAAAAAACAAGCCCAATATTACATTATGATGACCACCTAATACTAATCACTTCTAGGTTAAGTGGTTTGCTGGGTTATAGTCTTATTTCTGCAGATCCAATGTCAAGCCCATGTCCAGTGCCTCAGTTGCCCAAAATCATGTGATATACTTGGATACCTTTCTGGTTTTTCCTACAGTTTCTAGCTGTTTTACTCACTTTCAAAGATTCTGAAGAAAATACAAGAAGAACTTTAGGGCCCTTAGGGTCCTTAAATTCAGCTCAGTGTATTACACAGAAATTACCTCTACATTTTTAATTTTATAAACTCTCAGCCAGGTGCTGATGCCGGATAAATTCTGTAGAGACTGTTGATGTGAGTGTGGATCCAAAATGTATGCCTCATGATTCTCACGGAGTTGATGAGTGCCTTTGCATGTCTGACTTGATCACATGTCCTTGTTCTTTGCTTAAAATTCACCTATTACTAGAGCCAACTTTATGACTCATCAGTTTCCTAAGAGGCTCAGAGTCAGTTAGGTCCCAGCAATAGCCTGTGTCCTGGAGAAAATTGCTGCTCTGCCTTCTCCATGCTTAAAATGAGCTTCTCAGGCTGGTCATATTTGTCATCCCTTTCCTAGTGCTTTATGCCAGCCAAATAAAGGCTGTTCTCTGTGGGCTTGTGCCAATTGGATTTCTAGCATGAGATGAAGCTGAACTACTACCAACACTACAGTAAAAAGGGCTGTGATACCCCAGGGCATGTGCATCCTGAAGGCAAAAGAACTTGATTTCTTTGACTTTTCCCATCATCAAGTCTTCTTTGGGTAGATGGGGACTGTTTTCATTTGACACTTGATGTGGGATGTCAGCAAAAAATAGAACTCTGAAAGCGTGTCCCTCCATAAAAACAGTGTTAAAACTGGCAAAAAAAAAAAAAAAAAAAAAAGGAAAACATCAGAATTGACTTTTTAGGAAATCTTGAAACTAACCAAAGGCTTTCAGCAACATGGGGAGGATTTATTCAAGAAAAACAACTAATTATCAGTAAGCATAGTATGTTTTTTGGTGTTTTCACTTGCTCTAGTCCCATCTCCACCCTCCAACTCAGGATAGCCTTGAAAGTATCAGCCCACTTTCCTAATACAAAAGGAAACAGGGGAGTTCCTGTCATGGCTCAGAAGTTAATGAACCTGACTAGGATTCATTAGGACGTGGGCTTGATCCCTGGCATCACTCATTGGGTTAAGGATCGGGCATTGCGGTGAGCTGTGGTATAGGTTGCAGGCGTGGCTTGGATCTGGCATTACTGTGGCTGTGGTGTGGGCTGGCAGCTACAGCTCTGATTCGACCCCTAGCCTAGGAACTTCCATATTCTGTGGGTGCAGCCCTAAAAAGACAAAAAAAAAACAACAACAACAACAACAAAACAAAACAAACAAAAAAAAACAACCCAAGAAGGTACAGAATGGATTATATTCACAAGAACTTAAATGTTACCTTCATGGCTAAAAAGTGAAAACAAACCAAATGTCCATCAAACGATGAATGCATAAGCAAAGTGTGGCAATTTGTACAATGGAATATTATTCAGCCATAAAAGGGAACAAGGTAGTGATGTATGCTTTAACATGGATTGACCCTAAAATATTATGCTAAATGAAAGAACACAGATACAAAAGGCCATCTACTATATTACTCCATTTATAGAAAATGTCCAGGGAGTTGCCGTCATGGCTCAGTGGTTAACGAATCTAACTAGGAACCATGAGGTTGCAGGTTCAATCCCTGGCCTTGCTCAGTGGGTTAAAGATCCAGCGTTGTCCTGAGCTGTGGTGTAGGTTGCAGACATGGCTTGGATTCTGCATTGCTGTGGCTCTGGCGTAGACCGGCGACTACAGCTCCAATTGGACCCCTAGGCTGGGAACCTCCATATGCTGTGGGAGCAGCCCTAGAAAATGCAAAAAGACAAAAAAAGAAAGAAAAAAGAAAATGTCCAGACTAGACTAATCCATAAGGATAGACAGGAAAGTAATTACTAGAGAATGAGGGGAGAGGGAATTGGGAGTGACTATTAATAGGTAAGGCATTTCTTTTTGGAACAATGGAAATATTTTACAATTAGATAGTAGTGGTGATTGAATAACATTGTGAATATACTAAAAACTTTGTATACATCAAAATGGTGAGTACTAGGAGTTCCTGTCGTGGCACAGTGGAAACAAATCCGACTAGGAACCCTAGGTTTCGGGTTCAATCCCTGGCCTCACTCAGCGGGGTTAAAGATCCAGCATTGGTGTGAGCTGTGGTATATGTCACAGATGCAGCTCAGATTTGGCGGGGCTGTGGCTGTGGCATAGGCTGGCAGCTGCAGCTCGGGGGTAGACTCCTAGCATGGGAACCTCCGTATGCTGCAGGTGTGGCCCTAAAAAAAAAAAAAAAAAAAAAAAAGCAAAAAAAAATTAGTATTATGTTATTTGAATACCAATTTAAAAATTGCTCTCTCACAAGCACACAAAAAGCTTGAGGAGGTTCACAACTTCCCTATGCCTCTACTAACTGTAGCTTTATGAATTGATCAGCTCCAGAATTCCTATTAAAGTTGGAGTGATTAGGAGCATTGTCTGTAACAGTGACTAAGATGTCAGCCATAGAAGCAAGGGCGCCCCCACTGCCTAGGATGGCTGGTTTGTTCCCATATAAGGCATCATCACAGGCTGTTTTCATTGGAGTCAAGGTCAATTTTAGGAGTTGTAAAGATCTCGGACACAGTGTACCAAGAGGAATGGAAAAAGCCAGTCAGTGTCACACTTTGTTGAGGAATGCCCAAACATCTTGAATTCCATGAAAACTTAAGACCAAGACAAAAAGCAATAATGATGGAAAACGACCTATAATTAGTTGGATGTAAGTGAGTGATTCCTAATATGTACGTGAAATAGATTCCTAATATGTATATGAAGTGGAAAGGAAGAATAGGAAGTTTTCAATTTTTTTTTTTTTTTGGTCTTTTTTTTAAGGCCACACCCATGGCATACGGAGGTTCCCAGGCTAGGGGTCAAATCAGAGCTACAGCTGCCAGCCTACACCACAGCCACAGCAACGCCAGATCCAAGCCACGTCTTCGACCTACACCATAGCTCATGGCAACAATACATCCTTAACCCACTGAACAAGGCCAGGGATGGAACCCACGTCCTCATGGATGCTAGCCAGTTTCGTTAACCGCTGAGCCATGATGGGAACTCCCAAGTTTTCAATCTTGATCTGAAAGATATCTTTCTTATTTCCTGGCCATGGTTATGCATGAGAACAAGTAATAGCCCCCACAGTTCTGGATTCTTTTTATGCCGGATCCTGGGAAATGTGCTTTTCTTGTTAGTAAGTATAGAAAGTATTACTGTTATTCTTGTTATTCTTTTAGATTGAGTCTAAAGGAGGTTAGGAAGATCCAGAGTTGAAACATGAAGCCTATATTCCCAACCTCTTCCCTAAACCATCTCCATAGGTGCCTGTGTGCTAACCAACTCAATCAGCCTCTCATGAACATCTTTGAAGTGCTAGTTTTTGTTGACATTCAGACACTGACTAGAGACAGCTCTTCTGCAACCCTCAGAGGTGTCGCACAGCTGTGCTGGCCTTTGGAGCAGAGCCAGTTCCGACATCAAGGTCAGATATTTTTGTGAACAGAAGGTAAGCCAGGACAGAGGCTCACAAAGGAGCAGTGGGGTCAAGTGAAAGACAGTCTCTTAGGGAAGAGACATAGGTTCAGATACAACCAGCTTCCCTGGGCCTTGTTTCCTTGGTTCTAATCAAATGAGAGAGACAACATATTGCACATTGCAACTGTTGAGTGTTGTTCCTGTCATACACCTTAAAGAATTCATTTACCCCTTAGAAACTCTTTTCCAAAGGCACTCATACTTCTGGCAAATAACAAGCTAATCCCAAACAGGATTTATGGGAGTTCCTGATGTGGCACAGTGGGTTAAGAATCGCATTGCAGCAGCTCAAGTCACTGTGGAGGCATGGGTTTGATCCCCAGCCCGGCACATTGGGTTAAAGGATCCGGTATTGCTGCAGCTGTGGCTTGGTTTCGATCCCTGGCCCAGATTCCATCCCTGTCCCTGAATTTCCATATGGGTGTAGCCATAAAACAACAACAACCAAAAAAAACTCACAGGATTTAAAACGCCACCCACCTGAATTACCAGCTTCAGAAATGGAATTTTCACACCTTTCTTCTCTTTTTCCTGAAACCACAGCCACTCATCGTTTCTCACTCATCTTCTGTAGCCTCCCACTTAGGCCTGTCACAGAGTCAACCACTCGGGACTCATCTCTGTAATTTCCACATCAGATGAGATCTAATCTTTCATGACTGTTTTTTAGTCAAATAGAAGTTTGAGCACAAATTTCAATAATGCAATGCCTGCAGGTACTCCACTCTGTGAGGTTGGACATCAGTGACATACAGAAAAAGGAACACAACTAAAATGAATGAACATACCTGTCTATTGAGTCATGTGTTTTGGGGTTTTTTTGGGTTTTTTTGTTTGTTTTTGGTTTTGTTTTTGTTTATTTTTTATTTTTTTATTTGAGGAGTGTGCACATATTCCATAATTATTTTTAATTACAACAATAATAAAAACTCCATTAATGAAGCAAATCTTGTTAGAAACTAATTAAGAAAACTTGGTAGAATTCAAATTGGAAACAGTTTGAATTGACAATTCTGAGTGCATAGTGGTAAGAAACTATCTATCATACAGTAATTAAAGAACATTTTAAATCTCACCCTTCAGCTGTATCTTCATAGCTCTTTTATAATTGTAGATAACTAGCTAGTTAACTAATTCCAAAGCAAATATATTCATCACTGTATACAATTTTCATTTCATGTTCAATAATATCTAGTGATTGGTTTGCATGGTTTAGGAAGAATGCCTGTTCTTTAACTTTTTTTTTTACAAAATAAAATACATATATTTAAACACAATTACATTCACACAGATTATTATATCATGGATCTTAAGAAACATATTAAGCGACTCCCTTTGGAGAAGTGGAATGGAAAATATGCTGAGACAAATAGGAAATTTATTCTATACTTTATCCCATTTTGTATGACTTTCATCTTTACTATTTAGTATTATCTATTACATTTCAATTTTTCTTTAAAAATTAGCATTATATTAAAATTGTGTGTATTATGCAACTAAAATTTATAAAGAAGAAAGCCTTATATACCATTAAATATTTTATATAGCATAATAAAAAGAATAATTTAACTGGTAAGAATAACAAAAATAATACACCCTCTGAAAATAAGTAAAATATAAAATGCATAAATTGGTTAAAAAACAGTGTAACTATATAAATATGTCCTCACAATTTGTTTCATCTTATTGATTCTTCAATATGGGCATTACACCATTCTAGGTGATGTGATAAACAAGGCATTATAGATCTTACATTGTACCATGGAGAGAAATGGTTATTAATAATACAATTGTAGAACTATATTATTTAATTGCACAGTTGCATTATTTAATTATAATTATCATAAATTCTTTGATGGAGAGGAAATCAGAATCAGATTTAAGAAGACTTCAGCATTCCAAGAATGATGCCAAATGACCCCCTTCATGGTGGATTATGCACTTATTTACTATGAGATATATTTCTTCTTCAGAGATTCCTTGTGTATCAATTGTAGATTTTTGGTTTGCAGTTATTCTAAAGTTTTGATATAAGAGTCTATATGTGTACGAGATTGTTTTAAGTTGTTGTTCTCTTAATTGCAAGTTCATTTCCAGTGTCCTGCATTTGTACCCACCTCTTCTCATGATTTCTGATTTTGGTGGTATAATTGTGCATGGATGATTTCGTATTTTTACTGTATATATACATTTACTGGTGAGCCTCGTCATTTGTGGGATTTTTGTTTCCTGTTGCTGTCTTTTCTTTTCTGCCTAGAGAAGTTCCTTTAGTATTTGTTGTAAGGCTGGTTTAGTGTTGCTGAATTCTCTCAACTTTTGCTTATCTGTGAAGGTTTTGATTTCTCCTTCGAATGTGAATGAGAGCCTTGCTGGGTAAAGTAATCTTGGTAGGAGGTTTTTTCCTTTCATCACGTTAAGTATATCATGCCACTCCCTTCTGGCCTGCAGAGTTTCTGCTGAAAAATCTGCCAATAACCTTATTGGGGTTCCCTTGTATGTTACTTGTTTCTTTTCCCTAGCTGCTTTCAAGATTTTCTCTGTCTTTAATTTTGGTCAGTTTGATTAATATGTGTCTTGGTGTATTCCTCCTTGGGTTTATTTTATATGGTACTTGTTGTGCTTCCTGGATTTGAGTGAGTGGTTCCTTTCCCATGTTAGGGAAGTTTTTGGCTATTATCTCTTGGAATATTTTTTTCTGTCCCCTTCTCTCTCTCTTCTCCTTCTGGCACCCCTATAATATGGATGTTGGTGCGTTTAACATTGTCCCAGAGATCTCTGAGACTCTCTTCATTTGTTTTCAATCTTTTTTCTCTTTTCTGTTCCTCATCCGTAATTTCCACTAATCTGTCCTCCACCTCGCTTATTCGTTCTTCTGCCTCCTGTATTCTGCTATTAGCTGCTTCTAGTGAGTTTTTTATTTCAGTTATTGTATTTTGCATCTCTTCTTGTTTAAGTTTTGTATCTTGTATTCTTTGGTCAGTGTTTCCTGTAAGTTATCCATCTTTGCCTCCAGTTTATTCCCAATGTCTTGCATCATCTTCAGCATCAACAATCTAAAGTCTTTTTCCTGGAGGCTAAGAATCTCCTCATCACTTAGCTGATTTTCTGGTTTTTTTCCTTTCTCCCTCATCTGAGTTATAGTTCTCTGTCTTTTCATTTGTGTAGGTTTTTGGTGTGGTGACCTTTTAAAGATAAAAGAGTTGTAGCTTCTCTTACTTCTGGTGTCTGCCCCCCTTGTGGCTGAAGTCAGTATGGGGGCTTGGTGTAGGCTTCCTGATGGGAGGGGCTGATGCCTGCCCACCCGTTAGGTGGAGCTGATTCTAATCCCTCTGTTGGGTGGGGCTTAGTCTCTGGATGAGATTAGAGGCAGCTGTGTGCCTGAGGGGTCTTTAGGCAGCCTGTTTACTGAGGGGTGGGGTGTGATCCCACCTGGATTGTTGTTTGCCCTGGGGCTTCTCAGCACTGACTGACAGGTGGGGCCAGATTTTCTCAAAATGGCCACCTCCAGAGAAAGGCAGCTGCTGAATATTCCCGAGAGTTTTGCCTTCAATGTCCCTCCCTCACAACAAGCCACATTCACCCCTGTTTTCCCAGGATGTCCTCCAAGAACTTCGGTCAGGTTTGACTCAGATTCCCATGGAGATTTTGCTTTGCCCTGGGATCCATTACATGTGAAAGTCCATGTGTGCCTTTTAAGAATGGGGTCTCTGTTTCCCCCAGTTCTGTGGAGCTCCTGCACACAAGCCCCGCTGGCCTTCAACGCCAGATGCTCCAGGGGCTCTTTCTCCCAGTGCCGGATCCCCACACGTGAGGATTTGATGTGGGCCTTAGGACTCTCACTCCTGTAGGTGAATCTCTCTCTGTGAACCAGTTAGTTTCCAGTCTGTGGTGCTTCCCGCCCAGGAGGTATGGGGTTGTTTATATCGTGAAATCGCCTCTCCTACCTCTTGATGTGGCCTCCTCTTGTTCTTCTGGAGTAGGGTATATTTTTTAAGGTTTCCGGTCCATTTGTGTGGGGATTGCTCAGCTTTTAGTTGTGAATTTTGTTGTTTTTAGGAGAGAAGTTGAGCTCCAGTCCTTCTATTCTGCCATCTTAATCCTCTCTCCGAGTCATGTGTTTTTAAGTGGGAAACTGAAGGAGAAATCAGGAGAAAAAAATTCACAAAATGATCAAGCAGTCTATGCTGGTATGATAGGGATGAGACAAGTGCTAGAAATGTGTCATAACTGGCATCTGGACATGACATTTAGGTCATGCCAATTAGGAATTAATGCTTACTAGACCATCAGGTTTGGGGATGATTTAGTGAAGACTTACATCTCCCTATTGATCGACAGGGTTAGGATGGCTTGCAGTAGATGGCTAGTGAGGGGTCCCCATTTCTCTATCAGGAGCACTATGCATGTCCCCTAAAGTTGCATATTTTGTTGGAAAATATACTTTCCCAAACTAAAAAGAGCCATTCTTCCCTAGAGTTTCTCATGTAGACTCCCAGAATTCAGACTCAAATATATTTGCTATAATACCTGTCAGGTTTGTGATACTCCCTTAAGAAATGAAGATTGTCCAGTGGAGTGATTCTCTGCTATACAAAGCAGAGCGCATAGGATCATTAGCTATATAAATACATTATTATTTTATTTTTTATAAATAATGTATTTATAAAATAAACACATTATTTTTTTTTCTACTGTACAGCATGGTGACCCCGTTACACATACGTGTATACATTTATTTTCTTGCATTATAATGCTCCATCATAAGTGACTAGACATAGTTCCCAGTGCTACACAGCAGGATCTCATTGCTAATCCATTCCAAAGGCAACAGTCTGCATCATTAGATCCTCTACTCCTCAGTATGGAAACCCTTTGAGCATATGGAGAGAAGAACAGTGAATCTCGTCATAATAAGGCAGGATGAAAACATCTTCTACTAACAGATTTCAGTCAAGAAGACATCTGCATAGTCACACTAAGTTTAGACAAAAATTTAAGGCTATAACAAGCTTATTTTAAATAGGAAAAGCTTTTACTGTTAGGAGATAAGAGTCATGCTGGTTAAGCATGTAGAGTATCTAGAGTTAGAAAACCTGAGTGGAATTCCTTCCTCCAACTCTTCCCAGCTATGTGATGTTGAGCATGAGTAAGTTAACCTAAGTCCCAATTTTCTCATACATTAGATTTTTCCTCTGGATACTCCAGTGGCATCTTGCACTGTTTTCATTTTAGAATTGATCACGCTGTGTTATAATTGCCTAGTGACTTGTTTGTATTCCTCACTTTTTCACAGTGACATCCTGTCTATACCTAGAGATTATATGCACACTTTCACAAGTGTAGTTGCTGAGCCTTAGAGACCGCTAACCCCTAGAGGTAAAATTGCTGAGCCTTAGAGAATGCTTATCAGGAATTTCTGAATGACTCTCTAAAGTGGTTGAAGCAATTTACATTCCCACAAGAAGTGTGTGAGTTCCTACTTCCCAACATTGTCATGGCACTTGATGTTATCAGACATTGCTTTTTTTCAACGATGACTGCAAAACGAGTGATACTTTTAATATGCATTTACCCGGATCACTAGCAAGGTTGAGTATTTTTCATATGCGTCTTGTCGGTTGGATGTCTTCTATGAATTACCAAATTACATCCTTGGACCATTTTCCTATTGGACTGTTTGTCATGTTGATTTGTTGACATTGTTCATATGCTCTGTACATAACTTTATTCTATAGTCGTAGAAACCTTTAGTCTCTGTGTGTACATCTTGTCTTTTCACTTTTTATAGTGTGTTATGAATCATTTATATCAGTTGGCATTTATTAAATCAGTATTCTGTTTATTTGGACATGGATTCACAAGCATTTGAAACAAATCATAACAGGTTTAAATGTACGTAACAAGAAATTAATTAAAGTTTAGTAGCACTAGGAGAATTCTCATCTTTTCCTCCTTGAGTGTTGGGAGACTGAGAATAACTTCAAAGTAAAATGCAATTATCCTGAGAAATTTCCTTGACCTTCAAAATCTAGCTAGCAGGTGCTTATTTTTTAAAAAAATTAAAAAGACAACACTGAACGCTGGAAAGTATGTGGAATATAGGAACTCTCATTCATTGCTGTTGGGAATGCAAAATAGTACAGCCAATTTGGAAGACAGTTTAGTGATTTCTTACAAAACTAAGCATACTCTTAATGAATGATCCAGTAATCATGCTTTTTGGTATTTACCCAAATGAATTGAAAACTTATGTCCACACAAAAACATACACATAGGATGTTTGTATCAGCTTCATTCATAATTGTTGAAACTTAGAAACAACCAGGATGTCCTTCAATAAATGAATAAACAAATTGTGGTATATCCGTATAAGGAAAATTATTCAGTGATAAAAAGAAACAAGCCATCAAGCTGTTAAAAGTATGGAAGAACCTTGAGTAGTTCCCATTGTGGCACAGCGGAAACAAATCCTACTAGGAACCATGAGGTTGTGGGTTCGATCCCTGGCCTCGCTCAGGGGTTAAGGATCTGGCATTGCCATGAGCTGTGGTGTAGGTCACCGATGTGGCTTGGATTCTGCATTGTTGTGGCTGTGGTGTAGGCTGGCAGTTGTAGCTCCAATTAGACCCCTAGCCTGTGAACTTCCATATGCTGTGTGTACGGCCCTGAGAAGTAAAAAAAAAAAGTATGGAGGAAACTCAAGTGCATTTTTTTTTCCTTTTCTAGGGCCGCTCCCGCGGCATATGGAGGTTCCCAGGCTAGGGGTCCAATCAGAGCTGTTGCTGCTGGCCTACGCCAGAGCCACAGCAACGCAGGATCCGAGCCACATCTGTGACCTGCACCACAGCTCATGGCAACGCCGGGTCCTTAACCCACTGAGCAAGGCCAGGGATCGAACCCACAACCTCATGGTTCCTAGTCGGATTCGTTAACCACTGTGCCATGACAGGAACTCCTCAAGTGCATATTTTTAAAAGGTCAGTCTGTAAAGCTTATATATTGTATCATTCCAAACTATAGAGACAATAAAAAGAACAATGGTTATCTGGAGTTCACAGGGAGTGGAGGAAGAATGAATATGTGGAATACAGGGACTTTTAGGACTGTCAGCCTATTCTGTGTGATACTGTAATTATGGATAATGACAAAAACCTATAGAACTTTACAACGCAAAGGGTCAACCTGAATGTATGCAAATTTAAAAATCATTTATGAGTTTAGGAAATCCCCAAAAGAAGGCAGATTGTGACAAGAAATCTAACTGTATTACAAATGTATGAAACAACCTCTCTGAGTGGGAGAAGCACTGCTAACCTAAGTACCTTTGGAACTTAATGGAGTCCGTAAGACTAAAGGCAAAATGAACTGCACCTAAGCACTGTATTCTAAAACATAAGTTTTTTCCCCAGAAGGAATGGGTTAACAATTCTGAAAGTGCTGTACATGTGTCTGGAAATGAACAACTAAGTCAATAGATGGCAAAGGGTGGGGACCAGATTTCTCACTGTTGGTGTGAAAATTTATAGAACATCGAGGGGAGTATTCTGAATGACCTATGTTATGTGGTAATGGAATTAGAGCTGGCAATATCAGCAATAACTTATTTTTAACTTAATATAGATACAGATGGTTGCATATAAAAACATTTATAGACATTGTGTGTACCATTATAAAGCCTGGTCCTGTAACAATCATCAGTATGCTAAATCTAGGGAGAGCTTTTCAAGAGAAACAAGATATATGCCTGGTCTTACAGGATTTCTCTACAGAATGCTTATCAGTTGCAAGGGGAGAAATAGTAACTAGGTAGTACAAAAATCAAACAACACTTAGACCAAGTGATCCCAATCAACATCACTAGTGAGTATCAGATGGACATTGTGTTCCTCTGGATGCAATACTCTGAACTCATATATATTCACTTATGTAGTGTTTCAGCAAAGTATGCATAAGCTGAACATAATCATGAGAAAATATCTGACAACCCCCAAATAAGGAATGTTCCTTTTTTGTTTGTTTGTTTGTTTGTTTTTGGTCCTTTTGCCTTTTCTAGGGCCGCTTCTGTGGCATATGGAGGTTCCCAGGCTAGTGGTCGAATTGGAGCTGTAGCCGCCGGCCTACACCACAGCCACAGCAATGCGGGATCCAAGCCACGTCTGCAAACTACACCACAGCCCATGGAAATGCTGGATCCCCAACCCACTGAGCAAGGCCAAGGATCGAACCCAGAGCCTCATGGTTCCCAGTCAGATTCGTTAACCACTGTGCCACGATGGGAACTCCAGGAATGTTCCATTTTTAAAAGTGAGGAGGGGGAAGATTCTTCTCCAAAATAAAAAATATCACAAAAAAGAAAGAAAAGCTAGGAAAATCTTCCAGGCTGAAGGAGGCTAGAGATAGGGCAACGAAATACAACACCTGATCCTAGGCCAGATCTTGTATGGGAGGGAAAGTATGGCTATAAAGATAAAGAACATTATTGTATTAATTTACAAAATTGGAATTCAGATGGTAGATTAGATATTGTATTGATGTTAAATTTATCAAAGTTGATAACTGTACTGTGATTATGTCAGATAATATTCTTGTTCTTGGGAAATATACACTGAAGTATTTAGAGGCAAAGAGCCATGATGTATGCAACTCTCAGATAGCTGAAGGGAAAAAAATCATATATGCCTCACTTTCTGGCACATAACAAGATATTCCACACTCATCTTGTGTATTTACGGCTGCAGCTCTGAAATTGGCCATTTTCCCAAAGATCCCTGGTTTCCTGTAATGGGAAATTGTTTTAGAGACAAAGATCAAGGTGTTAGGTCTGCTCATTGCAACTGGGGTGTTTTGGCTTCTAAATTCTTTCAGGGGGTAGTAATACAAAATATTAATATGCATATATACGGGCACATACCCACACATATACATATATATATATGCACATATGTGTATACATATTTTAGAAATCATGAGTACATGCTACACCTTTAATTCCAATACATCCCCATAGGGTTCTTTTTTCTTGCCTATCCAACTCCGTATTTGTAATGTCCCTTTTTCCTTGATGAGAAACCTGGCTCCATTTAACATTAACATTTGAAGAATTAGAGCAGAAATCATTGAAATTGAAAACAGGAAATCAACAAAGAAAATCAATGAAACTAAAAGTTGGCCCTTTGAAAAGATCAATAAAATCAATAGGCCTAAAGTGAGGCTAAATAAGAAAAAAAGACAGAGGACGCTTTTGAAGGAGAAGAACAAATTGCTAATATCAATAATGAAAGGAGGGTCTCACAACAGTCCCTCATGGACATTAAAAGGATAATAAAGAAATACTATGAATAACTCTATGCCTCAAATTTGATAATCTAGATGAAATGAACCAATTCCTTGGAGGACATAATTTGCAAGAATTCATGTAAGAAGGAATAGATTATCTGAATAGGTCTGTATCTAATAAAGAAATTGAATCAATAATTAATAACTTTTCAAAACAGTACCAGGTTTAGATGAGTTCACTGGTGAATTATATCAAATATTTAGGGAAGAAATTATACCAATTCTTTACAGTCTGTTTCAGAGGATAGAGGAACTAATTTGTAACTCATTGTATGAGACCAGCACTACCCTAGTACCAAAACCAGGCAAAAATATTACAAGAAAAGAAAATTAGGAGTTCCCATCATGGTTCAGCAGTTAATGAACCCGACTAGGATCCACAAGGATGCGGGATTGATCCCTGGCCTCGCTCAGTGGGTTAAGGATCCGGTGTTGCGGTGAGCTGTGGTCGCAACTCATAGGTCGCAGACACGGCTCGGATCTGGTGTTGCTGTGTCTGTGGTGTAGGCCGTCGGCTACAACTCTGATTAGACCCCTAGCCTGGGAACCTCCATATACTGCGGGAGTGGCCCTAGAAAAGACAAAAAAAAAAAAAAAAAAGGAAAATTATACACCAATATGTCTCATGTACATAGATGGAAAAATCCCCAACAAAATATTAGTCAATCAAATCCAATAACATGCAAAAGGAATTATACACCCACAGCCAAGTGGGGTTTATCCCAGGTATGCAAAGCTGGTTCAAAATCAATTAATGTAAACGATAACTTAAACAGTCTAAAAAATTCATATAATCATATCAGTAGATGCGGGGGTGGGGGAAGCATCCGATAACATCTATTACTAATTCATGATAAAAACTCTTAGTAAACTAAGAATAAAGTGGAACTTCCTCAACTTGATTAAGAACATCTACAAAAGATCTACAGCTTTTATACTTAATAGTGAGAAACTTGGAGTTCCCATTTATGCCTCAGCAGGTTAAGAACCTGACTAGTATCCACAAGGGTGTGGGTTTGATCCCTGGCCTTGCTCAGTGGGTTAAGGATCTGGCCTTGCCGTGAGCTGTGGTGTAGGTCACAGACGCGGCTCGGATCTGGCGTGGTTGTGGCTGTGGCATAGGCTGGCAGGGACACCTCCAACTCAACCCCTAACCTGGGAACTTCCGTATACCACAGATGTGGCCCTAAAAATAAAATAAAAAATAAATAAATAATAAAAAATAAAACTCCAGATATTTTAAAAAATATAAAGAAACTTGAAGTTTTCCCACTAGGATCAAATAAAGGGCAAAGATGTCCCATCTCACCACTCCTTTTCAACATTGTACTGGGAAATCTAACTAATGCCATAAGAGAAGAGAAGGAAACAAAAGTTAAATAGATTGGAGGAGGGAGAAATAAAACTGTCTTTTTTCACAGATGACATGATCATACATGTAGAAAATTCCAAAGAATCATCCACCACCACAACAACAAATAACTGACAAAAAACCAAAACATGAAAAGATCCACAGATCTCCTGGACCTCGTAAGCAATTATAGAAAAGTTGCAGAATATGAGATTAATATACAAAAGTCAAATGCTTTCCTATACAACAGCAGAGAACAAGGTGAATTTGAAATTTAAAAACACAATACCATTTACCTTAGCATCCTCTAAAAAGAAATACTTAATCTTAAAATTCTAACAAAATATGTACAAGATGCATATGAGGTTACAAAACTCTGATGAACAAAATTAAAGAACAAAATAAATGGAGAGATAGTTCACGAGCATGGATTTTAAGACAATATTGTCAAGATGGCAATTCTTTCTAGCTTGATCTATAGATTCAAGACAATGCCAATCAAAATCTCAACACGTTATATTATGGATATTGAAAAACTGATTCTAAAGTTTATATTGAGAGACAGAAGACCCCAACCACCCAACAAAATATTGAAGGAGAAGAATAAAGTTGTTGGCCTGACACTACCTGACTTCCTGACTTAGGATAAAAGGTATAGTAATCTAGACAGTGTAGAAATGGTGAAAGAACAGACAAATAGATCCAATTTGACCCCTAACCTGGGAACTAGGGGTCAAATTAGGATCTATATAGAATAGAGAGCCCAGAAGTAGACTCACATAAATATAGTCAACTGATCTTTGGCAAAGGAACAAAGGAAATACAATAGAACAAAGATAGTCTTTTCAACAAAATGTGCTGAAATAACTGGACATTAACATGCAAAAAAAAAAAAAGATTTTATATTCTTCGTAAAAATTAACACAAATGGATCATAGACTTACATGCAAAATACAAAATGATAAGGAGTCCCCGTCATGGCCCAGCGGAAACAAATCTAAGAACCATGAGGTTGCAGGTTCGATCCCTGGCCTTGCTCAGTGGGTTAAGGATCTGGCATTGCCGTGAGCTGTGGTGTAGGTTGCAGACGTGGCTCCAAACTGGCGTTGCTGTGTCTGTGGTGTAGGCCAGCAGCTACAGCTCTGATTCGACCCCTAGCCTGGGAACCTCCATATGCTGTGGGTGCAGCCCTAAAAAAGACAAAAGACAAAAAAAATTGATAAAATTCCTGGAAGATAACATAGGAGAATACCTAGAGGACCTTGGGTATGGAAATAAAATTTTTGATATAACACCAAAGGCATGATCCACAAAAGAAATAAGCTAAACTGCATTAAAATTAAAAATTTCTCTTCGGCAAAAGGCAATATCAAGAAAATAAAAATATAGACCACAGACAGGGAGAAAATATTTACACATGATACATCTAATAAAGGATGGCTATCCAAAATACACAAAGAACTCTTAAGATTTAACAATAAGATAACATACAACCCAATCAAAAATGGGACAAAGTCTGGAATGTTTGGCCAACAGGGATCTGCTGTATAGCTCAACGACCTCTACTCAATATTCTGTGATGATCTGTATAGGAGAAGAATCTGAAAATGAATATATGTGTGTGTATGTGTAACTGAATCACTCTGTCGTATAGCAAAGATTATCACAAAATTGTAAATCAACTATACTTCAATAAAACTCTAAAAATTGAAAAATAAAATAGCCCAAAGATCTTAACAGACCCCTCACCAAAGAAGATATATGGATAACAAATAAGCATAGGAAAAGCTGCTCTACATCATATATCATCACGGAAATGCAAATTAAAATAACAGTGAGATTCCACCACACACTACATACCTTTTAGAATGGCCAAAATCCGGAACACTGATACCATCAAATGCTGACAAAGATATGGAAGATACAACACCGAGAGTGCAATGTAACGTAAACTATGGATTGGAGTAATTATGATTTGTCCATATGGGTTCATCAGTCTTAATAAATGTACCACAATGATATGGGATGTTGATAATGTAGAAGGTTATGCAGGGGTGGGGGTAGGGGTATTTGGGGAATCTCTGTACTTCTCACTCAGTTTTGCTGTGAAACAAACTGCTCTAAACATTGTATAAATAAGGCAATATAATGCATTTCTCATATGAGTTCAGTTGAACACATTTTAATATGCTTAAGTGGCATTCTAACCTCTTTTTTATGAATGTCTTTTGAAGCAATTTTATAGAACTTTCTGATCTATTTCTTTATTTAAAAATTCTTCATGTATGTGGACTATTAGCCCTTTATCTGGGATATCAACTTTGTAACAGTTTCCTCCCAGATTGTCTTTGTAAAAATTTTATAACCTTTTGTTATTATGGAACAGTACATATGCATTGCAGTAAAATTACAAAATATCAAAAAACCAAAAATAAGAAAATTGAATTACACATTCTCACCATCTAGAGATTATCACAGTTAAGTAAGTAGATTCTTTTCTATTGATTATCTCAAATTCTTTCTGTAAATCCTTCTGGGTCATGATATAATGATTTTGAATATATTGCTGGGTTCATTTCATTAATATTTTATTTATGATATATCTGTTATCATTGGTAAAATTGCTCCATTGACATGGTTCTCTTTTTTTCAGGTACAGGATCGAATTTATTATTGTATTTGAATTCACAGTACTGAGAAAATACTGATTCGTACAGCAAAATATTTATAAAATTTGGTGGTTAAAAAGGCTGTGTGCGGGGAGTTCCCGTTGTGGCACAGCATAAATGAATCCAGCTAGGAACCATGAGGTTGCGGGTTCAATCCCTGGCCTCGCTCAGTGAGTTAAGGATCTGGCATTGAGCGTGAGCTGTGGTGTAGGTAGCAGACATGGCTCAGATCTGGTGTGGCTGTGGCTGTGGTGTAGGCTGGCCCCTGTAGCTCCGATTGGACCCTTAGCCTGAGAACCTCTATATGCTACAGGTGCGGCCCTAAAAAGAAAAGAAAAAAAAAAAAAAAAGCCGTGTGCAAGTTATTTCACATTGTCACCATCTGAGAGGTGAGGCAGGGTCTACATTCTCTCTCCTTAAACCTATGGTTAGTGACTCACTCTTATGCTCTTCAATTAAGCTGATAGGAAAAGAAGCTTTATTCTAAGGTCTTTCCAAAAATGAGCTAACCTGGCAGCAGAATTTAATACAAATCGGAGATCTCTAACACTTCTGGTGTATGACACATGTAAGGGTATCTGTGACTTTTATTGTTTTTAAAATGAACGTTTACAGTTGAGTCAAATAAAATGTTATGAACTGGTGCACCTCCGCCGTACCTGTATTAGCTCAGGTCGCCATAACAAACTGGAAGGCTTGAACAACAGAAGCTTATCTTCTCACAGCTCTGGAGGCTGTAAGTCCAAGGTCAACGTGTCCTTGGGGTTGGGTTCTGGTAAGAACTCTCTGTTTAGTTTGTAGATGGCCCCATTCTCACTGTGTTCTCCTCTGGCCTTTCCTCTAGGAGGGAGGGCGAGCGAGAGGGAGGGAAGAAGAGAGATGGGGGTGGGAGTGTCTTATTCTTACATGAAGAACAGTTCTATTGGAGTTCCCATCATGGCTCAGTGGTTAATGAATCCGACTAGGAACCATGAAGTTGCGGGTTCGACCCCTGGCCTTGCTCAGTGGGTTAAGGATCCAGTGTTGCCGTGAGCTGTGGTGTAGGTCATAGACATGGCTCGGATCTGGTGGCTCTAGTGTAGGACGGTGGCTACAGCTCCGATTCAAGCCCTAGCCTGGGAACCTCCACATGCCTCCGGAGGGGCCCAAGAAATGGCAAAAAAAAAAAAAAAAAGAACAGTTCTGTTGAATTAAGGCCCCACCCTTATTACCTCATTCAACCTTTACTACCTCTTTATAGGCTCTATTTCCATATACAGTTACACTGGGGATTAGGACTTTAACAAAGGGTTTTGGAGATGGGAGGAAACACAGTTTAGTTCATAATAACACCCTAGAGTTCCCTGAAACATGTTGGACAAAACTAATCTGATCCATTTAACCTGCTTTCTTTACCTATGAGCAAGTAGGCCCAGAAAAGTACTATGGCATGCCTGAGTTCATATGGCTGGACCCTAACTCATATCTCCCAACTGGTTAGAGTTCTTCCTGCTGCAATAAAAGAGGAATCAAAGAAATGCTTTTCTTCCCTTTGTTCTTACCCATTTTGGTCTAAAAGCTTCCTCTCATTTCCCCTAGGGCTCATTGCCTAGGGGCCATTTTTAACTGATCTGTTTGAAAACATTTATTTTTCCCAAGCAGCTGGCAGAGAACCAAAATCCAAGTCCTAGCTCAGTCTGGACTCAGCTGAACTCTGGCACTCTCTACTCCACAGCACACAGCTAACTTTGGCCAGTAACCATCTCCTGGGCCTCAGCCCCACTAGCAAAGCTGACTCTAACTGGCCAAATGGCTGGGCTGGGCCAGTGAAGCCACAAGACCCTACAATGCTAAGATTAACAGAGACTAGAATCTATAATTCTTGACAGGGGCTATTTCCCTTTCCTTGGTGGGACTCTCTACCTTCCCCTTTCATCATAGTTAATGATTACCAGAAATACTTTTTGAAAGCTATCTGGTCTGCCCTGAGTCAGAACCTCTTCCCAGTCTTGGGATGGTGAGGGTGGTAGTGGTTGGACGTGTGCATTACACTGGCAAAGTCAGTTGCAAGAAGGCCCTGGTGTCTAAAGCCCTGACCTGACTTAGGGCATTCCAAGAAATCCTGCTCTTGTTCAGGGTTCTGCCCATGTAATTATTATTATTATCTTGTTGACTGAGATAAAATTCACCTACCACTGCCACAATTTTAAAACATTTACTTCTTACTCCACAGAAGAAATCCCATACCAATTAGCATTCTTCTCCCCACATTATTCTCCACACCCCAGCTTTAACCTCCCACTAACCTACTTTCTGTCTTTATAGATTTCCCTATTATGGACATAAGTGGAATCATAAAATGTGTGGTCTTTTATTTTTGGCTTCTTTCACTTAGCATATTATTTTCAAGGCTTATCTTTGCTATCACATGTATCAGAACCTCATTTCTTTTTAATAGCTGAAAAATATTCCACTGTATGGTTATAATATATTTTGTTGATTCATTCATTAGTGAATGGACAGTTGAGTTTTTGTGTGCACACATGGTTTTATTTCTCTTAGGTATGTATACCCAGGATTGGAATTGCTGGTTCATATGGCAATTCTATATTTAGCCTTCTGAGAAACTGCCTATTTTACACAGTGGCCACACCACTTTACATTCTGACCAGCAGTATAAGAGTTCCAATTTCTCCAAGTTTTCACCAACACTTGTTATTGCCTTGTCATTATAACAAATGACAAGGGTGGGTGCAAAGTGGCATCTCATTGTGATTTTGATTTGCATTTCCCTAGTAAGTAATTAGGGATGAACTTTTTCTATATTTATTGGCCATTTGTATATTTTCTTTGGAGAAACATCTATTCAAATCTTTTGCGCATTTTATTCATGTATTTATTTAGTCTTTTTAGGGCTGCACCTGCGGCATATGGAGGTTCCCAGACTAGGGGTGTAATCAGAGCTGTAGCTGCCGGCCTACGCCACAGCCACAGCAACGCCAGATCCGAGCCCTGTCTGTGACCTACACCACAATTCATGGCAAGGCCGGATCCTTAACCCACTGAGCGAGGCCAGAGATCAAACCTGTGTCCTCATGGATGCTAATCAGATTCGTTTCTGCTGAGCCACGACGGGAACTCCTTTTTCGCCTTTTAAAAGTGGGTTATTGGAGTTCCCGTTGTGGCGCTGTGGAAACGAATCCGACTAGGAAACATGAGGTTTCAGATTCGAGCCCTGACCTTGTTCAGTGGATTAAGGATCCGGTGTTGCCATGAGCTATGGTGTAGGTGGCATATACGGCTCAGATCTGGCATTGCTGTGGCTGTGGTATAGGCCGGCGGCTACAGCTCCGACTGGAACCCTAGCCTGGGAACCTCCATGTGCTGTGGGTGAGGCCCTAAAAAGCAAATAAATAAATAAATAAATGTGGGTTATTTATCTTGTCATTGTTGAGTAGTAGATTTCTTTATGTATTCTGGATACTAGACATTTATTACCTATAAGGTTTGCAAATTTTTTCTCCTATTTTGTAGCTTGTCATTTCATTTTCTTGATAGTATGATTTGCCTTAGAAAATAAAATTAACATCTTAATTTATAGCAATCTTGTTTGGATTAATACCAATTTTTTTTGAGAGCCACACCCATGACATATGGAAATTCCCAGGCTAGGGGTCAAATCGGAGCTGTAGATGCCTGCCTACACCACAGCTCACAGCAACGCAGGATCCTTCACCCACTGAATGAGGCCAGGGATCAAACCCACGTCCTCATGGATCTTCGTCTGGTTGGTTGCTACTGATCCACAATGGGAGCTCCTGGATTAATACCAATTTTATCTATTTATTTATTTATTTGCTTTTTAGGGCCACACCTGGGGCATATGGAGGTTCCCGGGGCTAGGGATTGAATCAGAGCTACAGCTGCTGGCCTACGCCACAGCCACAACAATGTGGGATCCAAGCTGTGTCTGCCACCTACACCACAGTTCACGGCAATGCCAGATCACTGAGCCACTGAGCGAGGGCAGAGATCAAACCCACATCCTCATGGATACTGGTCTGATTTGTTTCCACTGCGCCATGACAAGAACTCCCTCCAATTTAATTGCTTATAAAAAATTTGATCCTATATAATTCCATTCCCTTTCTTTCTCTCTTTGTACTATTATGGTCATATAAATTATACCTTTATACATTGTGTTCTCATCAATATAATTATAATTAGTGGTTTATGCAGATATATTTTAAATAAGATAGGAGAAAAGGAAGTTACAAACAAAAATATTTATATGGGCATACCTCAGAGATAGTGTGGTTTTGGTTTCAGACCACCACAATAAAGCAAATATTGTAATAGCGTCACATGAATTTTTTTGGTTTCTCAGTACATATAAGTTATGTTTACATGATACCTTAGTCTATTAAGTTTGCAATAGCATTATATCTAACAAAATGATTTTCATACCTTAATTTAGAAATACTTTATTGCTGGAGTTCACATTGTAGTTTAGTGGGTTAAGAACCCAACATAGCATCTATGAGGATGTGGGTTCGATCCCTGGCCTTGCTCAGTGGATTAATGATCCAGTGTTGCTGCAAGCTGTGGCATAGATCATAGATGTGACTAGGATCCATCATTGCTATGGCTGTGGCATAGACTGGCAGCTGCAGCTCTGATTCCACCCCTAGCCTGGGAATTTCCCATATGCTGCAGGTGCAGCCCTAAAAAAAAAAAAAGAAAGAGAGAGAGAAAAAAAAATACTTTATTGCTGAAAAATACTAACCATCATCTGAGCCTTCAGTGAGTTGCAGTAGTAACATCAAAAGTCACTAATCACAGGAGTTCCCATTGTGGCTCAGTGGAAATGAATCTGACTGGCATCTATGAGGACACAGCGCAGGTTCAATCCTGGGCCTCACTCATTGGGTTAATGATCCTGCGTTGCTGTGAGCTGTGGTTTGGGTCACAGACGTGGCTTGGGTCTGGCTTTGCCATGGCTGTGGTGTGGGCTGGTGGCTACAGCTCTGATTCGGCCCCTAGCCTGGGAACCTCCATATGCTGTGGGTGGGGCCCTAAAAAGACAAAAAAATCACTAATAACAGAGAGCTCCATGAAAACATAACAATAATGAAAAAGTTTGAAATATTTCAAGAATTACCAAAATGTGACATGAAGACACAAAGCAAAACACACTGTTGGAAAAATGGTGTTGATAGACTTGGTCCTCTGAGGGTTGCCAAAAGCCTTCAATTTGTAATAAACACAATATCTGAAAAGTGCAATACTGTGAAGTACAATAAAATGAGGTATGCCTATATATTTTCTGTATTTACCTATGCATTGACCATTGTCTATGCTCTTTATTTCTTTGCGTTGATCAAGCTACTGTCTAGTGTCCTTTCGTTTCAACCTGGAGTGTGTGTGTGTGTGTGTGTGTGTGTGTGTGTGTGTGTGTGTGTGTGTGTGTGTGTGTGTGTATTTCAGCCTTTAATATTTCTGGCAGGGCAGATATGCTAGCAAAGAATTCTCTCAGTTTTTGTTTATCTTGGAATGTCTTATATTTGCCTACATTTCTGAAGGATAGCTTTGCTGGGTATAGAATTCTTTGTTGACAGTCTTTATCAGTCCTTTGTGTAGGGCATCCCACTGTCTTCTGGCCTCAATAGTTACGATGAGAAATTAACTGTTACTCTTATTGAATCTCCTTTGTATGTGTGAGTCATTTTTTCTGTTGCTACTTTCATTGTTCTCTCTTTGGCTTTTGACAGTTTGGTTATGATGAGTGGATCTTCTTAATTTTATCCTACTTGGAATTTGTTGAACTTCTTGGATGTGTAGATTAAGGTTAGTTTTTTTTTTTTTTAATCACATTCAGGACTTTTTTGATGTTATTTTTTTTACATATATTTCCTGCCCTTTTCCCTTTCTCCTCTCTTTCTGAAACTCCATTTTATATATATGCATACTTGATATATGTGTATGCATACTTGATGGTTTCCCACATTTCTCTGAGGCTCTGTTTATTTTTCTTCATTGGTTTGTCTTTCTGGACCTCGCACAGGATAATTTCAACTGACCTATTTTAAGTTCACTCATTCTTTCTTTTGCTTTCTCAAATCTGCTTTGAGCTTCTCTATTGAATTTTTAATATCACTTAAAATTTTCAATTCAATTTCTATTTGGTTCTTATTTTATAATTTCTATCTCTTTATTGATATTCTGTACTTGGTGTAACATCCTTTTTGTACTTTCTTTTAGTTCTTTAGACATAGTCTCCTTTAGTTACTTTGAATACATTTACAATAGTTTAAAGTCTTTGTCTAGGAAATCCAATGCCTGAGCTTCCTCAAGGACAGCTTCTCTTAACTGCTTTTTCCTCTATGTATTAGACATACTTTTTTGTATGTCTTATTTTGGGGGTAGAAAACTACACATTTTAAATAATATATTGTGGCAACTCTAGAAATCAGACACTTTTTTTTTGTCTTTTTAGGGCCACACCACAGCATATGGAGGTTCCCAGGCTAGGGGTTGAATCAGAGCTGTAGCCACTGGCCTACACCACAGCCACAGCCACAGCAATGCCAGATCCAAACCACATCTGTGACCTACACCACAGCTCATGGCGATGCCAGATACTTAATCCACTGAGCAAGGCCAGGGATCAAACCTGGTCCTCATGGATGCTAGTCAAATTCAGTTCTGCTGGGCCACAACAGGAACTCCAGGAATCAGACACTTTTAAAAGCTACCTTGTACATCTCTTTCTCCAAGTTTTCTTTTTTAAGAATTTGAGCAGTTTGTTTGCCCCAACTGTTATCACTGCCTCAGGCAACTGTTACATTAAACAATCTCCACTGATTTCTTTTGACAAATGCACCAAAGGAAAAGTCTTTACATAACATATGAGCTCAGAGTTGGGTCAAACAAAGAGAAGTGTTTTGAGTGCTTACGGCACAGGGAACTATCAGGCAGGGCAAATAGTGACAATAGTGACAATTATCTGGGCATGGAGCTTTAAAAGAGCTTCAACGTCATCTGCCTCCTCCAGTTGGCCACTAGGCTGCTGATTGTCATTGGTGAGGCTGTTAGTTTGCAAGGCTACCATGGCAGTGAGGAAAGAGGGTTGGCAATGGGGCAGTTTAAAATGCCACAAAGCTCGCTGTTCTTAATGAAATTCATCCATTTTTCATGAATAAATGCTTCCTGGACTGTTTCAAGACTTTGACTAACTTCCAGGGTTCTAAAAAAAAAAGTTTATTTTGATCATTTTTTATAGAATTCTCATTGCTTATGGAAGAGAGAATTTTCAGAGGTCCTTAGTCTGCTATTCCTGCTCAGGTCACCATTAAGTTACTTTTATAATTACAACTTTAGTAGCAAGCTCACAAGTGGTGTGGGAGATAGTGCAAGTTGAGCTGCAGCAACTGCTAATTGTTTAAATTTACTACATCTACCTGTATATAAACCTTACATTATGTAATTCGGTAGTTGAAACTATATAATTATAATATAAAGATTGGTTTACAACTAAAATATAATTTAAATTGTTTTTGTAAATTGGCTCATATAAAACTCATGCAATATTGTAGACTTATATAGAGCTACTATTTCTATTTAAATTTTGAGTGAAGTTTAAGAATGTAATTATTCCCTTAATACCTTTTTAAAAATCAGCATTAATATTTTGCATTGTGATCCTCAATGTGAATATATTTTCCAAATTAAAAATGATTTTAATGGAGTTCCTGTTGTGGCTCAGTGGTTAACGAATCTAACTAGGAACCATGAGGTTGCGGGTTTGATCCCTGGCCTTGCTCAGTGGGTTAAGGATCCGGCGTTGCCGTGAGCTGTGGTGTGGGTCACAGACATGGCTCAGATCCTGCGTTGCTGTGGCTCTGGTGTAGGCCGGCGGCTACAGCCCTGATTCCACCCCTAGCCTGGGAACCTCCATATGCTGTGGGAGCAGCCCTAGAAAAGGCAAAAAGACCAAAAAAAAATGATTTTAAGAATTAAGATAATAAAATATAGAGGTATTAATACTATATATGTTTAAATAACTGTGAAATGTAGAATGTAATGCTAAAGATCCTCGGTATAAAAGGTTGAAAGAAAAAGAATAAAAAAAATACTATACAAGCTCTGTGTGAGCTCTCTGTGTTTTTGCTTCGATATAAACTACATCAGCTTTTCTAAAGCTCAAAGTAAAATAATAAATAACTAAGGTATTGTGACTATTATATTAATTATATAGTTTAGTGACAATAATGATTTTAAAATTCATGTTTACACGTTAAATAGCATTATATGGGATAACCACATATATTGAAGTTAATAAAATAACATTACATATGAGAGAAAAAGCATGGTAAATCAGGAGAATTTGAAAAGATTTCTTAAAAAAATAAGAAAAAAATCATACTGCATTTCCTTATTCTCTTCACTCTTCAATGTCTTTTTTTCTTTTATACCATTTTCTTCTCATCAAATCTGCAATACCACCTCTCTCATCATTAATCTCAGCTGGTGACCTTGCTTTCTATTTCATTAAGAAAACAGAAACATTAAGACAACTTCCAGTTAAAAGAGCATTGATGAAGCAATCACCCATAAATGACCACACTGGATGAGAAAGAGAACACCTTGATAATCCCACCCCCTACTCTTCCTTGCCTCCCAGCCCCCCACCACGGATGACATTGCTCCACCCATCCTAGAGGTAACCCCTATTTTGACTGCTGTGATAATCATTTCTTTGTTTTTATTTATTTACTTATTTATTGTCTTTTTGCCATTTCTTGGGCTGCTCCCGGAGCATATGGAGGTTCCCAGGCTAGGGGTTGAATCAGAGCTCTAGCTGCCGACCTACGCCAGAGCCACAGCAACATGGGATCCGAGCCGCGTCTGCAACCTACACCACAGTTCACGGCAATGCCGGATCCTTAACCCACTGAGCAAGGCCAGGGATCAAATCTGCAACCTCATGGTTCTTAGTCGGATTCGTTAACCACTGAGCCACAATGAGAACTCCATGTCCATTCTAACTTTGATAGACATTCTGGCTGCTTCTAGTTTGGGGCTGTCACGAAACAGTGCTACCACAAATAGTCATATACCTATCTCCTAGTATACTTAAGCACTTGAATTCTGCCTGACTGATTACAAGGCTGGTAGATCAATATTTTCTGGAGGCCAATATAACTATGGGTTTTGGTTTCTATACAGAAGGTGAGATAGTGCATTTTCCATCTGACATCAGGGATGGAAGTGGGCAGTGATAAGAGCAGTGGAGAGGGGGCAAGGTGAGACGGCTATGACTCTTTCCTTCCCTCCCTCCACCCTGACCTACCTTTTCCCATAGCACAGCCTTGACACCCAAAGGACCAAGACCAGCCCCCTTCTTAATGAATGGGAAGTAATATGCATACTGGTTAAGAGTATGGACTAGGAGTTCCCATAGTGGCTCAGTGGTTAACGAATCCGACTAGGAACCATGAGGTTTCAGGTTCGATCCCTGGCCTCATTCAGTGGGTTAAAAATCCGGCGATGCGGTGAGCTGGGGTGTAGGTCGCAGACACGGCTCAGATCCCACATTGCTGTGGCTGTGGTGTAGGCTGGCGGCTACAGCTCTGATTCAACCCCTAGCCTGGGGACGTCCATATGCCGTGGGAGCAGCCCAGGGAATGTCAAAAAAAAAAAAAAAAAAGAAAAGCGTGTGGACTAGCTGGAGTTAGAAAACTTGAATACAATTCTCTCCTCCAATTTTTTCCAGCTCTATGTATGTGTGACCTTGAGTACAACTTAGTTACTTAGGTCTCAGTTTGCTCATCTGTAAAATGGGAATAACACTAATTACTTAAAATGAGTTGTTGTGGGATTAGATGTGCTGGGACCTGTAATATGCCCAGAGCAGCCCCTTGGTAATGTGCTATTCTTTCTCTAACTTGGATTAAATAGAATATAATGAACTCATCAGAAAGTATTTGGGGGAACTTTAACTTTTTTTTTTAAGGCCCATACCTGCAGCATATGAAGTTCCCAGGGTAGGGGTCTAATTGGAGCTACAGCTGCTGGCCTACGCCACAGCCATAGCAACTCGGGACCCAAGCCACATCTGTGACCTACACCACAGCTCACAGTGACGTCAGATCCTTAACCCACTGAGCGAAGCCAGGGATCAAACCCACATCCTCATGGATCCTTAAATACTGAGCCACGAAAGGAACTCCCAGGATCTTTAACTTTTTTTTTTTTTTTTTGTCTTTTTGCCTTTTCGAGGGCCACTCCCATGGCATATGGAGATTCCCAGGCTAGGGGTCCCATCGGAGCTGTAGCCCAGGGTCTTTAACTTTTAAGAACTTGTCTTTGGTTATTTTGAAGAGCAGAGATTGACCGAAAAGTAATTCTGTTTGATGTCAGCACTAGTAGAAAATGTTTCCTCTTTTGTCAGGGTTCGTCTGGCTAGCTGTGGTAAAATGGGTGGATCTGCACTTATGGGCCATAGCTTGTAGGAGTCAGAGTAATTAATGTTCAGTTGGTTGAACATGGATTCTTTGCAATATTGTTTCAGTTATCAATCGCTACATAAAAAAACTAACCCCAAAATGTAGTGACAGAATGACCATTTATTTGCTCATCCCGTTGAGGCTCAGAAATTCAGGCAAGGCTCAGGAGTCTGCTTCTACTCCACATGGTGTCAGCTGGAGCAGCTCAACTAAGGCTGGAGGACACAAGATGGCCCTACTCACAAGTCTACTCTTGGTTCTGGTTCTTGGGTGGCATATGTTGCTTTTCTCCCATGTAGCTTCTCTTTCCAGTAGGATAGCTCCCCAAAGGGCAACAAAGGAAATTACTAAGGCCTTTTCAGGTTGAGTCTCAGAAATCATGCGATATCACTTCTGCTGCATTCTATTTGTCAAATCCAGTTACAGGTCCAGCCTAGATTCAAGAACAAAGAAAACAGACTCTTGTTTGATGGGAGGAAGTCACATTGCAAATGGGCCTGCAGGATTGGCGGAGTTATGGTAGTCATCGTTGGAAACAGTATACCATAGATTGCTTGCGAGCCTTTGGACTCAACCCAACTGTCTTGTGGTTGCCGAAGCAGAGGGGGAGGAAGTGGGATGGATGGGGAGTTTGGGGTTGGTAGATGGAAACTATTACATTTAGAATGGATAAGCAATGAGGTCCAGCACAGGGAATCATATCCAATCTCTTGGGATAGAACACGATGGAAGATAGTATGAAAAAAAAAAAAATATATATATATATATGTATGACTGGGTCACTCTGCTGTGCAAAAGAAATTGACGCAACCCTGTAAATCAACGATACTCTAATGAAAATAAAAATTTTAAAAAAGAATTGGAGTTCCTGTTGTGGCTCAGTGGTTAACAAACCCAACTAGTATCCAGGTTCCATCCCTGGCCTTGCCCAGTGGGTTAAGGATCCCACATTGGCCATGAGCTGTGGTGTAGGTCACAGATGTGGCTCAGATCCTGCATTGCTGTGGCTGTGGTGTAGATCAACAGCTACAGCTCCGATTCAACCCCTAGCCTGGGAACCTCCATGTGCCACGGGTGTGGCCCTAAAAAGACAAAAGATAAAAAAAAAAACTAAAAAAATTTTGTTTAAAAGAACCCAATTGTTTTTATTAGAGCTGGATGTGGCTACATCTCCATTTACTAGTCCCAGGTAACAAGGAAGCAGAATATCATCAAGTTTGTTTGGGGCAAGGATGTGTGGGAAAGATGAAGGAACCAACAAAAGAGATGGAGAAGGTGCCTCCCAGGAGGGAAAAAGAGAGTAAGGGGGCGTGGGGGCCTGAAAACTAAGCGAATAAATGTTTTCAGGAGGAGGGAGTGAGCAACTATAAGACAAATGTTGCTCAGGAGTTCAGCAAAATGAGTAAGGTTTTTCTGGGAAGAACTATAAGAAACCGATTTTTTAAAAAGCAGTTATCCTTAGGAAGATGTGCAAATGTAAGGGAAGGAAAGGCTTCCATTTATCATAACCTGCCTGCTGCATTTGAACTTTCTAATTTTTTTTTTCTGCTTTTTAGGGCTGTATCCGCGGCATATGGTTAGAGCTACAATTATCCTCAGCTTGAGTTTGTTCTCCAGAGAGGGTGACTTTGCACCTCTGCTCAGCATCCCACTGAAGTGAAATGTGATTTGAGCCCTCAGAGTGTCAAATCCAGTTTCATTAGCATTGCGTTCTAATTCCCAGGGTGCTAGTCTGTGAGAGAGCTCTGCAGAAATTAGAACATGCCGCAGATGTGACTCTTGACCCCTCTGGGCCCTTGGCACTCTGCTGTTTCTCCTTTGCACTCCATGTCCCGCAGTGGAAGGCCCCGGGAAAAGACCTGTTCCTGCTCAAAAAGGCCTCACCAGCCTATAACTTCTTCTCTCTGCAGCTCCTAACCTCCACATGTACTGTTCCTTATCCTCTGTCTCACACCCAGCCCTGCCTCAGCCAGGCCTCCCTGCCATGCCGAGAATCCTCACCCAGCCTCCACGCCACCCACTCCACAGCCCTGCTCACACCACTGCAGCCTAGACCAGCCTGGGACCTGGCAAGGCCTGCAGCCTCTCTTCACCCTTCTGCTCAGCGCAGCCAAGGAGACCAACACTGATCAAGACACACATACATACACAAATATATACACTGACATATACAAATACACACCACGCATACAAATACACAAATGCTAACATGCATGCATAGCACATGGATACATAGACACATACATGCATGCACATACAGTTACACACGCACACAAATAAACACATAGGCAAATACAGAGTTGCGCTTCATTTGGGGCTGTCCTCAGGTGCGGCACACATACATTCCTAAATACACACATATATATACACAGCTACACACACAAACACACACACACACATATACATACACACATGGCAGGGTCACTCTCAAGCTCAGTGAGGGCACCAGCTAGCCACAGAGATTGTGTGTGGGTTTGATGTTATTTAGACATGATGGAGGATTCGGAATTGGTTTCCTTGGAGTTCCCATCGTGGCTCAGCAGAAACGAATCTGATTAGCATCCATGAGGACACAGGTTTGATCTCTGGCCTCACTCAGTGGGTTAAGGATCTGGTGTTGCCGTGAGCTGTGGTGAAGGTCACAGATCTGGCTCGGATCAGGTGTTGCTGTGGTTGTGGCTGTGGCATAGGCCAGCGGCTGCAGCTCCAATTGGACCCCCAGCCTGGGAACCTCCATATGCCGTGGGTGTGGCCCTAAAAAGACAAGAAAAATTGGTCTCCTTAGCCTCAGAGAGGTCAAGTGGTCATTTTAAAGGACATCTGGTCCACTTTGTCAGCTCCCATAGAGTTCCACCACACTCTGCTGCATGGACCTTTATACACACAAAAGAATTAATCTTCCCTGTTTCCACTTCTGGAAAGGTTACTTTGTCCCAGGTACCTTGTCAAGCATTTTACACCTATCACCTCATTTTATTCTCACAGTGACCCAGTGATAGGAGCCATAAACACCATGCTAGGCTGCCTCCCTCCTTAAAACGACACAGGTGGCCTTCCCTTTGGTTTCTGCAACACTTTCATATGATTTTGAGTCTAGCAATAACAACACAAAGTAGGAAAGCTTGGCATTGTCACTCCCATTTTGCAGCTGAGACCCGCAGAGGTTAAGGAACTTTCTGAAGACTGTAACAACTAATAAATATAAGCTAGATATTAATCTTCCATATGTACACTCCAGTTGGGTCATTTTGTATATTTATTCTGTTGTTTGTTTGTTTATTTATTTATTTGTGTCTTTTGTCATTTTAGGGCCACACCCATGGCATATGGAGGTTCCCAGGCTAGGGATCCAATCAGAGCTGTAGCTGCTGGCCTACGCCAGAGCCACAGCAATGCAGGATCTGAGCCGCGTCTGGGACCTACACCACAGCTCACGGCAACACCAGATCCTTAACCCACTGAGCAAGACCAGGGATGGAACCTGCAATCTCATGACTCCTAGTCGGATTCGTTTCCATTGCACCATGACGGGAACTCCTCCTTTGTTTATTCAGCATACATTTATGCTCCCTACCCATTTCCAGAGACCGTACTAGGTACTATGAAAACAAAAACTGAATAAGACACAGGGAGTTCCCGTCGTGGCGCAGTGGTTAACGAATCTGACTAAGAACCATGAGGTTGCGGGTTCGATCCCTGCCCTTGCTCAGTGGGTTGATGATCCGGCGCTGCCGTGAGCTGTGGTGTAGGTTGTAGACTCGGCTCGGATCCTGCGTTGCTGTGGCTCTGGCGTAGGCCGGTGGCTACAGCTCCGATTGGACCCATAGCCTGGGAACCTCCATATGCCGCGGGAGCGGCCCAAGAGATAGCAAAAAGACAAAAAAAAAAAAAAAAAAGAATAAGACACAGTCTTGACTTCGAAATAGCTGGCATTCTAGGGAGGAAGGAAAGCCAGTAGAGGGATGTATTGTGATGTCAGATGCCAGATGCTGGGATAGAGACTTGGACAAATTGGGTAGAATAACTGGTTCTACTTAGGGAGCCAGCATCAAAAGGAGGCCAGGTGTCACAGACAACTCAAAGGCCATGCTTTGTCCATGCTTCTGGAACATCTGCTTTGTGTGTTCAGCAGATGGTAGTGAGGCTAGTTGGCCTCTGAAAAATTGTCAAGTCAGTCAAATTCATCTACCTTTCCCTTCTTCAAGGCGCGAAAGGCAGTAGTAATTAATTGAAGTACATTTTCTAAGCCAATGCAATATTAATTCTTCAATTATATACGGACAAAGAAGATTCCTGTTGACCACAGAAAGCTAAATTATTATGGGTGAGAAATTACATAATCAAATGTGCCCCTTCAAATGGCTTATGTAGCTTCCTAGCTATTTTTGAAAGTGAGTTACAGATGAGAAAAATTCCAAACTAAACATGATCAAATGCTACATTTTGCATAGGGGTTTTATGGTTTTCTGTTTTGTTTTTACCTTTAATTTTAGTTGTCTTTTAATATTCTCTATCTTTCTGTCTCTCTGTATCTCTCTTTTTATTATCTACATTCTCAAACATACTCAAGAATAGAGAGAATAATATAACTTATATTCATCCTCTAGTTTCAACAATTATCAACATTTCACTAACCCTGTTTCATCTGTCTTTTTTTTTTTTTTTCACACAGCCACACATTTTTTTTCTGGAGTATTTTAAAGCAACTATGGTCTTATTTTTGAGAAGAATTTGAAGAGGTGTGAAATTAGAATGAGAAAATATATGTCCTTCCAAACCTCATGGGTCTTTAGCCCTAATTAAATTGCCAGCATGATTTTTTAAAAACTCTTCCAGTTTTAGCAAAATCTCTTTTATGGCATTAGCTCAGCTAGCAAAGCACAGCTCAACTGGACAAGGTGTCTTTTGGCCCTCCTCCCTTCTAAAGGGTTCTGCCAGAACAAACAGAATGGAAAAGTTTTTTTTTTTTTTTTGACTGAACACTTCAGATAAGAACAATGCACAATGCAGAAATAGATGCATAGGAGTTTGGGCTGAATATAAAGATACCATTGTTGTCACTGTTAGGGAATCTCAGTATATTTGGGATTTAAGATAACACATTTGTCCTTTCTGTCATTGGAACTATGATTTCATTTATTTCCTTGTCCCCTATTTTCAAGAGAGCTACCTCTTGGCTGATGGGCTTAAGATATCCTGGAAGTTTCTGTGATGATTACAAGATGATAAGTTCTAAGCAACTTACTGGAGTACAGCTGTTTGGCAACACCCTCATCAGCATTAGAAACAGGCAATGGTTTCAAATCCAGACATACCTAAAGATATAAGCATCGCAGTTACTTAAAATAGCAACATAATAAAAAAATTAAATATTGAATAAAAGGGGAATAGCAAAATAAATCAAAGTACATCTATATAAATGGAATCCTGTAAAAGCATGGTTTGTCAGAAATTGCTTATTTTATCACACTACATGATAAAACCAGTATATAAAATTATATGCCCAGGGTGAGCTCAAATACACAAAAAGTTCATGGAAACAAAATTGGAAGGTAATGTGCCAAAAGATTAACAGTGGTTGCCTCTGGGTGGTAGGGTGAGTGATTCTTGTTTCTTTTTATACTTCTCTGTCTTTTTCAAATTTTCTACAGTGAGCATGTAATTACTTGTATAATCAGAAAAACATTTTTTTTTTCTAAATAAAAGGGACAAGCAAGTCTCAAAAACCCAGTGCCTCGAAGCAGATCAGTAATCTGTTTTGAAAGTTTCCAAGGCAGTGAACCAGGCAAAAGTAAGAAGGATGATTTCAGAGTCCCCAGGGGAGACTTGTGTAGTTAGTTCCTTGGAAACCAGAAGTTTTAGCCACTCAAAACACATGTAAGTGTTTTTGGTGTGAATCAAAACCTTCCATTAGACATAATTGCAACAGCAGCTGTTACACAACCTGTATAAACTATTTTTGGTGTGAACCAAAATTTTAACAACATAGAAACTCTGTTAACTGTTTCATGGTCACCCAGGTGTAAACTCCATCCACCACTGGCCAGGTTAACTGCCCTAATAGAAGGGAAATACCTGATTCTGTGCTGGAGCGTGCAGGGTTAGCCAAGAATTAAGACAACTCTTCTGGATGCTTTTTTCTTTTTCATGGTATTCTCTTAAAAGATAACAAGGCAATTTGAAAATGGCCTTAATATTTACTGGATTTCTTAGACTGTTATAGTTTGTTCATGCCCATTCTAATAAGAATAACGAAAGCATATAAAGACATAATTTCCTCATTCATTCTCATTCCACCCACTTGGAAAAAACAACATAAATCTGATGTGTATCCTTACACACTTTTCTCTATGCTACATAGTATGTACACACACACACACGAATAGAGATTTCCTTGTTTTCTTTACAAAAATAGTGTGACATTTTATATCCAAACGAATCTAATCATAGACTCACCTTGAATATTTGTCTGAAATACAGATACCTTGGCCCCACCCTAGACTTATTGAATCTGAGCTTTCAAAGAAATTTAATGAGTTCAATAATGAGAAGTGTTGGATAAATGCTACTCTACATATTATTCTGCAACTTGCTTTTTATCTCTTAACAATATACCATGGTTGTCCTTTCAGATTAATGCCTATATATCAAAGGCATTATCTTTTGGTAGGTGAAGGGACAGAAGAACAGATTCAATTACAAAACAAAACCCCACTATTTGTTTTGCAAAAGACACTATAAGCAAAGTTAAAAGGCAAAGGACGGATTAGGAGAAAATATCTGCAACACATAACAGAAGGTTATTACTCCTAACATACAAAGAGGAAGAAGTTGAGAAGAAATTTACAGAATGAGAAGAAGAGAAAAGAAAGAAGTAAAGTGCCCTTTTTAAAAAAAAGGAGAGAGAGAGTCGGGCACTGTGGTGGTAGGAAGCAGATGCTGAGATGGTATTAGTAAGCAGCGTATTAATTAACCTTTGGATCAACACCTATGAAAGGGAGAGGAAGGAAGCAGGAGTGAGCAGAAGGAGGGGTAGAGCTGTGTTGCAGACCCAAAGATAGTCTCAACTAGAATAGCCCTTCTGTCATCACTTTCTTTCAAAGCCATAATGAGTGGAGCTGCAATGTGGCTGTCATTCATTTCCAGTTTACACCCATGCACCATGGCAATCCATCCATGAATGGCCTTTTCCTCTCTCATCAACTGGTCACAAGGAATACTCTCATATGCCATAAGGGTGAGCATAGAAAGAGATGCTAGCAAAATAGTGGTGGATGACCCGGGAGTCTGGGCCAACTGCTCATATAGCTATTTGATTCCTCTGGTCTTACTTGACGCTGGATTTCTCATTCCTCATGAACGCTTACTGTTAGGCCCATTTGATCTTAGGATTTGGTAGGTCAGACAGTACCCGACTCATGGTGAGCATGAGTATGAGTATGTGGCCACATACTCAGCTGGTGTCCCAAGACCAGCTTGCTCCTTTTCTATCAGGAACCAGTAGCATGCTGGGAGTTGATTTTCAAAGGCATAGAATTCTCTGAAGATGGCATAGCCCTGGCCCCGATCCCCGGGGTCACTGTGATTATCCCACAAGATTTGCCAAAAATTACACATAGCATCTTTTCCCACTATTACTGCTTTTAGTACCATAGGGTACTCTGGTCACGTGGCCCAAGGAGCAGTGCTGCTTGCACTGCAGCGTAGACTGCTGCAGAGCACTTCCTGCTTTGAATTCCACTCATAGTTGTCAGCCTTCACATCATCCAGCACATGTGTCAGAGCAGTATTCCCAAGTGAGGAATACACTGCCTCCAGAGTGTGAAGAGGTCCACCAGATGTTGCACTTTGCCTCTTTGTGGTGAGAGGTGCAAAGCTTAACAATTTGTCGCTTAATTTGGATGGGATTACTCAGTGTGCCCCTCATCTTAGTGGACACCTGAGAACTGTAATGATGTGCCACGTCCCTGAATCATCATGGGGTTTATCTCCCATGTTGTGAGCGACTGCCTATCACCAAGGCCAGCAATGTGCGAGGCACTTTTTGCTCACTCAGACTGATTAGCATGATTTCTTTCATGTAATGGATCAATGTGATGTTCTGTGAGGTAACCAGATCCTTTCAGACCATACAAAGGGCAAGAAAGTTAACACAGCCCTGTAACAAGATTACAAATATAAAATGTTGTCTGTCCCATATGAATCAGAACTTTTTATTTTTGTCTTTTTAGGGTTGCACCCAGGGCACATGGAAGTTCCCAGGCTAGGGGTCAAATTGAAGCTGCAGCTGCTGGCCTACACCACAGCCACAGCAATGTGGGATCTGAGCTGGGTCTGTGACCTACATCACAGCTCAATGACAGATCCTTAACCCACTGAGCAAGGCCAGGGATCAAACCTGTGTTCTCATGGATCCTAGTTGGGTACGTTACCACTGAGCCACAACAGGAACTTCCATACGGGAGCAGAATTTTATTTATTTATTTATTTATTTATTTATTTATTTATTATTTGTCTTTTTTTAGGGTTGCACCTGTGGCATAGGGAAGTTCCCAGGCTAGGGGTCGAATTGGAGCTGCAGCTGCCGGCCTACACCACAGCAATGCCAGATCTGAGCCACGTCTGTGACCTACACTGCAGCTCTCAGCAATGCCTGATCCTTAAACCCACTGAGTGAGGCCAGGGATCGACCTGTGTTTTCATGGATACTAGTCCGCTATGTTACTGCTGAGCCACGATGGGAACTCCTTGAACATTATCTGATCTTGTCTGAACAGTATAGATAGAACACATTCAGAAAATAAATGAGAGCATACCATATGCCTGAGGCTGTATTAGTCTACTCCAGCAAATATACCTCATTTAGCACAGTGGCAGGAGTTAGCAACTCTACTTGGTTGAATTTACAACAGGTTGTCATTTTCCAGGATCTTTTTTTCCTCCAAGGGTCAGATTGGTGAATTAAATATAGATGTGACAAAGTTTAACACCCCTGCATACTTAGATCTTTAGGAAGGACACTAACTTCCACACTTTCATGCCAAATAAAACATTATTTTTCCCACTGTTCCATTATGGAAAATATTTCAAACTTACAGAAAAGTTGAAACTTAACACTTATGTAGACACTCTATTCCGAATGTTACATTTTTATATTTATTTTGTCACATATTTATCCATTCTTTTATCCATGTATCAAGCCATTCAATTTTTGGATGTGTTTCAAAGTAAGCTGCAGACATCAGGACACCTCCCTTGAAAGAATTCAGCATGCATATCGTTAGAGACAAATGTTTGTTTAGAGTTATCTTAAGTAAAATTTTCATACAGTGAAATATACAGATCTTAGTGTACCACTTGATGACTTTGAAAAAATGCATATGACTCCATGTATCATATCATTTAAGTACCTCCTGCCCCCAACACATGCACACACCCCTGGGGTTAGCCTCACCTGGGTGAGCTAACAAGCTACTCATCTAGTCCTCTGCGCATAGGTTCGGCAAGTGTCTTCCTTCCTCTGAAACCCACGTACCCAGGGACCACATCACCTTGATTCACAGCTGAAGACTGGCACGAGGCCAGCTGGCACCATGAGCTCTCCAGGGAGAGCCAGCTTTGGGTGAGCTAAGGGCACCCTCCTGCCTGGTCTGGAGCACCCCTGCCCCCAGCTGTCCCCTTCCTGCCCCTCCAGGGAGCTGCCGCGTCCCTCTCCTTCCCTCTGAGATGCTCTGGGATTCTCCTTCTTCTAAAAAGCTTTATTGAAGTGTACTGGATTCACAAGGTTGTTGTAATTTCTGCTGTACAACAAACCGCCCTGGGAGTCTTGTCAGGTAGGAGCCAGGAAGCTGGCTGCGCAGGCTCATCCCAACCGGAAAACGGAAATCACCGTCACAGAGCACGCATGCTCTGTGCTGACCCAGGCATCAGTCCCGGGGCAGGTCCACTCAGACCTCTGATGAGACCCTGGGAAAAGAAAGGAGAAAGAATTCACTTAAAAGCCAACAAAGCCCAGAAAGGAGAGGGCCTCTCTGTGGGAAGGGGTTGTGCCTGGCAGTGAACAAGAAGCCAAGGACCCTGCTCCCCAAACTGGGAAAGGGGCGAAGCTGCGCAGGGTGATGCAGGGCGAGGGCGCTGGGGGTTCTGGGAGGGAGACCAGGCGGCTCAGTTAGCACCTCATTCCCGACATCTCCCTGGGACTGGCAGGTACACCCGGTGAGCGCCAACTCCTCTTCCAGCAAGACTTGAGGGGAGCCCTCCTGGCTGGGAAGGGAGGTCCTTTAGTCATCAGAGCCACTGGCCCTTAGGTCTGAAACCCCTGGCCCTGATTTGCCCTCTGAGCTCCTCCCTTAGAACCTCCTTCTGTCCTGTCCTGGTCTCTCCTATCCAGGCCCTCAGCCAGCCCTGATGTCCTCCAGCCCCCTCCTTTCCCAATGAGGGCGCCGCAGGTTAAGTATGCTCCAGCACTGCATTCCCCTGTTCCCCTTGCTATAAAACTGCCTAATTTAGCTTTTTAGATCTATTTAGATCTGTAATTGATGTGACAGTAGGAGAGTATATCTCTCCCACCTCTGCCCTTTCTTTATTTTCTGAAATCTGTTTGCCTTCCCCGAGTCTTCACAACTGGAACTGAAATTAGAGCTGCAAAACACACCATGCCAGTGGGTGTAATGAAACTAAATCTCTGTTCAAAATGCTTATTCATATTGTATTCCAAATGTTCTGTTTCATGTGCCAGAGCTTTTACCACTAGCAACAAGCCATTGGAGAAATAAGTACTAAATGTAAATCAAGTTAGACCAGCCATGGATCCTATTGGAAATGACTGGTCAGAACAGATAAATTCCAAGAGTCAAGTGGAAAGGGCCTTCCTTCTAATGAGGAAACAGAGTCTTATATATCTTCTCTATCAATATATTTTTTTGTCTTCCTTTTTATCTTCTCTGTAGTAAGGAAGAAAGAAGGAGCCAGAAAATGAAAAGCAAATGAAATTCAACTAGTCTGCAAAGTCCAGGCCAGTGATTCTCATATTTGAACCTGGATCAAAATCACTTACCGGTCTGGAGCAGGGCCTGAGAATTTTCATCTAACATGTTCCTGGGTGGAACTAATGCTGTTGCTCTGGGGCCCACACATTGAGAACCACAGCTTTAGGGGCTGAGCTGAGAAGGCTTGAAGGTCAGGAGTCACTGGTCCTGGGGAGACTTGCCCAGAGGCCGGGCCTGCCCCATGTACCCTGGAGGAGGTTCTAGCTCAGTGTGGCTGGGCCCTGGGCAGAGCTCAGCAACCCTGCTCTTGGGGCTCCCGCAGTGGCCAAAGGGCACAGGTTACATCCCGGGCCTCCTGCTTCTTCAATCGTCTAACATCTGCCATTGTGCCTCCCCCTTTGGGGTTGGTGGAGGGACCCAAGGCATGGATAAACCTAAAGTCACGTGGCCCAAGAGGAGCCTCACGCTGTAGAGCAAGGTGGTTCTCAACCTGAGCATGCGTCAGATCCCCTGGGGCAGGCGGGCTTGGGAAAACCCAGATGGCTGGACCCACCCCCGGAGCTTCTGATCAGCAGCTCCAGGGTGATGGTGGCTGAGAAAATGAGTTTCCAGCAAGTCCCCAGGTGATGCTGACAGATGCCTCTTGGCCAAGAGAATGAAAAGGCTTTTGTGTCCTTAGGACTGAGGCAGAGAGGCCGCTGAGAAAGATGCAGACCAAGAGCAGCCTGAACACTGACTGCGAATTTACTCAGCACCAGACAAAAAGTCTGAGTGATGAGATTTTTGTTGAGTTAAGGATTAGTGAGAAAAGCGCCAAACTATATACAGCATTTACTCATTCTAAATATATTTTGAAACTGATCATTGGATGATGTTGTTTACGTTCAGCTATGTCAACAAAGAGGGAAGAGAACCAACATTTATTGAGTTGTTAAGCTTTGCAGTAGGCCCTTTACCTATGTAACCTCATTTGCTTCTTCCCACAAACATATGAAAAAGACATCAATTAAAAAATCCCCCCCCTTTTTTTTGTCTTTTTTCTAGGGCCATACCCGTGGCATATGGAGGTTCCCAGGCTAGGGGTCTAATCAGAGCTGTAGCTGCCAGTCTACGCCACAGCCACTCAGGATCTGAGCCACGTCTGTGACCTACTACACCACAGCTCATAGCAACACCAGATCCATAACCCACTGAGCGAGGCCAGGGATCAAACCCTCAACCTCATGGTTCCTAGTCTGATTCGTTAACAACTGAGCCACAACGGGAACTCCAAATTCCCATTTCTTTCAGATGAGGAAATCGAGCCTCAAAGAGCTCAAGTGACCTGCCTAAGGTCATGCAGATGATAAGAGCTGAACCTGGGTTGCTGTCTAGCTCCAAATCCCTTTCCACTCTGCTCGTGAATGCATCCTTATGGAAAGAGGGAGAGTTTTCAGGGAAAGCATAATAGAAACAAAATATCCACCATGCAGATATTTTGAGGAGGGATGCTGAAAGGATAGGTCAGGACTAGATGGTGCAGGGCCTGGAAAGTCACCTAAGGCATTGGTACTTTAGGAGTTCTCTTGTGGCTCACAGTGGGTTAAGGATCTGGCATTGTTATTGCAGGAACTTGGGTTGCTGCTGTGGCACGGGTTTGGTCCCTGGCCTGGGAACTTCTGCATGCCACAGGCATGGCCAATATATATAAATATATATATAAAGGAATTGGTACTTTATCACAGTCAGTGAGGAGTTGCTACAAACATTCAGAAAGGGTGGGACATTAAATTGGGTGTAGCCCAAGAGAAGGAGAGGGGCTGAGCTTGTGGAATCACAGAGCCCTGGAGCTGGAATCTGACAGATGAGAACATGGGGGCCCAGAGAAGGGAAGTAACTTGCTGGAAGGATGCTGTGGGGCACTGCCCAGCTCCGCCCCTACCCTTTCGTGCTGGAGCCCTCAGTTCCCCAGCTGTGAGGAGTGTGGGTGATGGATAGCACGCAGCTGAGCCCCTCGCCAGGAATGACCTTCAGCTGAAGACAGCCACCATGCCCAAGGCTGTGCACCCGTCCCAGGTGGCAGCCTGCTTCTAGGGACTGGTCAACACAAAGACATGAAGCCCTGGCCCCTTTGCCACAACTTAGGGCCACTCCGAGGGGCCACACTGGCTCCAGAGCTCCCCGTGGGAACCTCTGTGGTGGCTGCATCACAGTTCAACTTCCCCTTCTGCCCAGTCCTGCTCTCTTCTCCCCCTGCAGGTGTTGATCCTGAGATTGCTCCCCAGGAAACTTCCTGCCTATAAAGCTCTGGATCACACTGTTTTCCTGGGAACACAGCCTGTGACACCTCCCCAAGGTCACAGGCCAATTCAGTGAAGTCAGGACAGGAACCCATGTCTTTTGACTCTGGACCTTTCTGCCACATCTGGCTGACCGCCCATATGGGTTCCTCTTAGGCTCTCTCTCCATCACATCCATCCAGGAATTTGGGACAAGTGACCTTAGAGACTGGGTCAAAGGATGCTAGGGGAAATGCCCCTCCCGCCCCAGGAGCTCCTTGCATGGTAATGAATACATGCATGTGTCAAATCAATTGGAGCTGTCACAGGTTCATAAGCCAGGAGGAAATGCTGGGTGCCTTCCTGGCTTCTCCAGGGCTCTTCCACTTGCCTGGGCTGGTGGCTAGGGGAGCTCAGCCTGGACCAGGATGAAGAAGAGAGGTCATGTTGATGGCTCAGGGCTTGGAACTCAATGCCCTGGACCAGGCAAGGCTGGCCTTAAAGACTAAAGCTCTGCCCCAAGACAGACAGAGGTGTGCTAGGGATTTTCAGAGGACCCACCATACCCTGCTGAAGCAATCCCCTGCTCCTCACTTTACAGCAAGACCCAGGGTTTCACAACTGGCACCCATGCTGTGCCCACTTGCAAGATCTGTTTGCTGGAGTCCTTGCCCACAACGTGCCAGCCGCAGCCTGTTTGGTGGTGAAGTATGTGGAACCTCGCGTTATGGCCTTTTTACAGCCCCGTGGAGCCACAGTGATGGAATTTGTATGGATTCCTTTCCTGCTTTTGTTTATCGCTGTGCAGCAGCAGCGAGGCCCAAAGATAGACCAAACCCTCGACTTGTGGCAGCTCCCCAGGCCCCTCAGGATCGCCCCTGTATCTCAGGGAGCTGGACAGGGCCTGAGAGGAGGCCTCTGACCCAGGCTGACCATCAGAAGGCCAAGCACTTAGGAGGACACAAAGCTTTTGTTTAAACACGAAATCCCCCAAGAAGTAACCACGCCAATGCTTAGCACTGTGTTCACAGTGCCCCACAGCAAGCGAGGCAGATGGACCGCACACCTTAGGAGCAGGCGGTAAATAGCCATTTTTAGAAGTTCCAAGACTTGTGCCGAATAAGAGTGAAGGCCAAACAAGGCTTCTAAAAATGCTGTGCCGGACTGAGAGGAAGAAATGGCAGTGGGTCCCTCTGCAAGAAAGATTATGAACGCCTGGTCCGGGTAGAAAGTGCTGCCTAAAACCTCACCAGAATGGACATTTTTTGTGCCTGCTCATTTATCCCTCCCCTAGGATGTTATGGGGTTTTTGTTGTTGTTGTTGTTGTTGTTTGCTTTTTTTAGGGCCACGCCCACAGCACATGGAGGTTCCCAGGCTAGGGGTCGAATCAGAGCTACAGCTGCTGGCCTACACCACAACCATAGCAACGTGGGATCTGAGCTGTGTCTGTGACCTACACCACAGCTCACAGCAATGCCAGATCCATAACCCACTCAGTGAGTCTAGGGATCGAACCTGCAACCTCATGGTTCCTAGTCCGATTCATTCCCACTGTGCCACGACGGGAACTCCGGATGTCAGATTCTGTTTACCATTTCTATAACTCTACTTCTGGCTCCTCTGACTTCGGTGCCAACCTTGCATTCATGAGAATCGCACCCATCTGCCTTTCGATGGTTACACTCAGCCGCAGGGTCTCTGTTGTTTTCAGAGCCCTACAATCTCCACTGCCATAGTGAACCTATGGCAATGACCTCTCGTCTGGACAGGTCTAACCTACAGTGGAGAACGGCCCGTGAATTTCTTGGTGATGCTGGGTACCTCTCTCATCAGCATGTTCCTCAGGGGCATGGTAAATGGTGTATCCTGTGTCTTTCTGTTTGAGTTTTCCAGTCTTTTTCAGTATTTCCACTCCAATATGCTCATTTCTCAATCTGGGTTGGCACAGCAATGCTGGCATTTTACCCTCACTTAGTATGGATCATCCCTTTTGCTGTCCCTCTGGGAGCCATCCTAAGGGTGAGTTTGCACCAACTCGTGTGGTTCTTGCCCGAGTATTAAATCCTATTTTCCAAGGGCATGTCCCCACATTAATAAACTCTTATATCCAACCTTATAGTCTAGCTCCCATGATGAAGCACTCTCAGAATCCAATTTCATGTGCCCTTTTCTAGCTCCTGCCAATCTATGCAGGCTAGGTCCTGTGGCTGCTTGGGGCATAGATACTTTACTCCCTTATCAAGCCTAACGTGTTTGTGCTGTGCCTTAACCCTTTTTATAGGCCTAGTAGCCAGGAGGGAACATGAAGGCACATTTTGTGTTGTGGGGAAGAAGCTTTGCATCATCTCGAGGCAAGATGTATGAGGGCGGTTAGTAGGGAAGTCAGGCCAATTCTGCAGGCTCAGAGGATTCAGGGAAATCTGGGGATTCAAGATTTTGGTGGCATCAATCCAGATATCCCCAAACCATATGTCAGGGTCCTAGTCTTTCCCAGGAAGCATCCTGATTTGGGCACAGCAAACCTGTCTCCCTTGGGAGTTTAATCTTCTTTGGAGCTCGGTAACCATCGAATTCTATTGGTCTTATAGCTGCTATTTCACCCTATTTCTCAAATCCTTGAGACATCATACCAGATCTTATGTCTCCTTCTACCAGCACACCATCCCAATTCACCACCTGGTGGAAGTCTTAACAATAATAGGACTGCCACCTTGTGGCAGGGGGCTATCTGTGATTCACCTACCCTTCGGTGATGTGGTCCTCCTTGCCGACTGGGCAGTGATCTAGCTCCCAAATCCTAAGAGCTGGCTTTCCTGGATAACACTCAGTTTCAAGTGTCACAGTTTGAATTGCCTCAGGATGCAGACTCTAAGACAGAATGTAGCATGCAAGATGCTTATTATGAGATGTCTTTTGGATTAACATGTGTGGAAGGAGCAGGCCTGGGCAGAGGAGGAAGTTGAGCTGCATTACAAGCCCAACAACAGTCTCAGCCAACCCCACAGAGAAATCTAGAGTTAGAATGACTCTTCAGAATTGTCCCACATTAGTCTGAAATGGTCAAGCCTTTTTTCCCCTTCTTTTTGTGGGCACATTCAAAGTTCCCAGGCTAGGTGTCAAATCAGAGATGCAGCTGAGGGCTATGCCATACCCATGGCAACACCGGATCCAAGCCGAATCTGCAGGCTATGCTACCACTTGCAGCAACGCCTGATTCTATACCCACTGAGCAAGGCCAGGGATCAAACCCACATCCTCACAGAGACAATATTGGGTCTTTAACCCACTGAGGCACAATGAGAACTCTCGGTCAAGGCTTTATAGTTCTTCTTTGGTCAGTTTTTCGGCTGCCCCAGAAAACTTTGTGACCTTGAGTGAGGCAACTCTCTGTACCCAAGGCAATCCCTGAAGGGGCTAACAGCTGGAGGCAGCTTTCCAACTGTTGTCTCAGCAGCTCAACCCAAAAGTCCTTTATTGAAATGGGGGGTGGGCTGGTACATCACAGTATCCAATACAGGCACCAACTTTTTACCCTAAAAATTGTTGATTCAAGGTAAAGAATTAGGGAGTTCCCGTTGTGGCGCAGTGGTTAACGAGTCCAACTAGGAACCATGAGGTTTTGGGTTCAATCCCTGGCCTTGCTCAGTGGGTTAAGGATCCGGCGTTGCCGTGAGCTGTGGTGTAGGTTGCAGACGCGGCTCAGATCCCGCGTTGCTGTGGCTCTGGCGTAGGCCAGTGGCTACAGCTCCGATTGGACCCCTAGCCTGGGAACCTCCACATGCCGCGGGAGCGGCCCAAGAAATGGCAAAAAGACAAAAAATAAATAAATAAATAAAGAATTAAACTTTTATCCTATCATTTCTATATGAAGGCTATTTCATAGTAACCAAATAGCCATGGTTGATGAGGGATTCTATACAAAGGGATCCAGTTAATAAATTACAATGATGGGATTCGTTTATCATTGTTTTGCAGCCCTAATAAAAATTCTTTTTTCCCCAGATAATGAACATCGATTGATGAACCTACAAAAACTGAAAGGTCGGTGGAAAACTTTATAGTGGAATCCGGGCTGCCGCTACCTGAATCCACTGACTGATCAATCTGAGCATCACTAAGTGTTAGACAGTATGTACTTTCTGATGTGAAGCAATAGGAAGTATAAATCTCTGAGCATTCCTGCTTTAAATTTTTACTGGGAGTTCCCATTGTGGCTGAGTGGAAATGAATCTGGTATCCATGAGTACGAAGGTTCCATCTTTGGCCTCGTTCAGTGGGTTAAGGATCTGGAGTTGCCATGAGTTGTGGTGTAGGTCGCAGACACAGCTCAGATCTGGCATTGCTGTGGTTGTGGTGCAGGCCGGTGGCTACAGCTCCAAATTCCCTTACCCTGTGAACCTCCATATGCCGTGGGTGTGGCCCCAAAAAACTTTGTACTGGAATCTAATGAAGCCTTTAGGGGCATCTTATGGTTTATAGTTAAGTTACACTTACTCTTTTAACCAGAGGAGCAAACTAGGTACCAACAAAAACAAGCAAACAGACAAATGAGAATGTAGGACATTCCACAGTACAAGTGACTCGCTTTCTTCGGCAACTCAATAGAAAGAAGAAAAAAAGAGGGGAGACTGTTTTAGATTAAAGTAGATTTAAGACACATAACCAAGTGCAATGTGTGCATCTTGTTTGGATCTAGATTCAAACAAACCAAATGTAAAAAGACATTTTTTCAGATAATTGAGGAACTCAGACTATGGACTGAGTATTAGCGGACATCAAAGAACTGTTATGAATCTTGTTTAGAGTGAATGTGGCATTGTGGCTATATTTTAAAGACATGTCCATATTTTTAGAGGATACTGAAGTCTATAGGGCAAAAATGACATGATGTTTGAGATTTTCTCTAAAGTACTTAGAGAAATTTGCAAAAGAAGAAAAGTCCTGATAATTTTTGAATCCGAGTAATAAGTACCTGGGGATTCATGAAATCATAATCTGTATTTTGTGTATTGAAAAAAATTTATGATGCTAAAAAAAGACAAATGCAAAGGACCCAATGGGAGTAAATAATGCGCAAAGGATTTAAATATACAATAGATATTTGAGACGATATTGAGCTACACTGAAAAGGCAATGCAAATTAAAACAATAAGGAGATAGTAGACAGATTGGCAAAAAGTTAAAAGATCAAAACCATCTAGTGCTATGAATGTGGGTGGCAAAATAGCCAGGTGTTTCTCGCAGGGCAAATTTCTAGGAGGACAAATGCCTCTGTCTTACAGTATTTATTAAGAGTAAACTGCACACACACTAATAGACACAACAATATTCTGTAGAAACAACTGTACCAGAAATTCATGATCTGTACATGAGGATGTCTGAGGCAGCACTATTTTTATTGGCAAGAAAAACAATACCACCATGAAATATCACAGAGGAATAGTCAAATAAATAAAGGTTCATCTCTACCAGGTAACTTTTTAAAAAAAAAATTAAAAATCTTTTTTTCTGTAATCTGTATGTGGTTAATAGTACAAGGACTAGAAAATACAAATAAGAAAAAAAAATGAAAAGAAAAAGATTAATAATTCCAGACCTGGAGGTATCATCTTAGAATACATCATTTCAGGTGTTTCTCACTGTAGAGGGTGTGTGAGAAAGAGAGGAGAGAATACATACATATGTATGTATGTATATATGTACTCGTTTTTTCAACATAAAAGATATCGCATTACACAGTATGTGCTAACCTCCTTTCCTTTATTCCCTCATGAAAATTTTCCACACGAATAAATTTTCATCCACAAAAATGGTCTTTAAGAACTACACAGTATTCCATTTTATGGATACTGCATAACCTAACCCATCCCCTCTTTTGGGGCATTTAAGTGCATTCCAATTTCTCCTTTTATAAACAACCTCCCTGCACGCTTGCAAAGCTTTGAAGATGATTTGCCAATTGCCTTCTGGAAAGTTCTGGCTGCTTCTGGAGGCATTTGAAGCAAAATAGTCCGAATGCTTTCCCATCACGCGAGCCTGCTATCGCCCCAGATAGCAAAACTGTGGTCTTTAGAACTTGTAAGACTTGTCTTATCCTGCCCGTTAGTCACGCCGCCTTACTGGGACTCTGTTCCAGAAATCCCGACACCCTCCCGCCCCTCCCCACGCGACCGCCCCTCCCCACGCGCCCGCCCCCTCCCCCGCGCTTTCCCGCTCGGCGGCCTGGCCTATGGCAAACGCCAAGAATTAATTAGGGGCGGGGATCAAGGAGCGGCTGTCAGGAGGTCGCCATATTTCTGTACGGCCCCGCGGCCCGCCCGGCAGTCGGCGGGTCGGGAGAGGTGCTGACAGGGCGGGGCCACCGCGCGGCTCTGCCGGCCTCACCCCTCCCGCCCCGGACAGGTGGCTGGAGCGCGCCCCGCCCCCGCCAGCTGCGGGTGGGAGCGAGGGAGGGCCAGTCCCGGACGGCCGCCGCCAGCTGCGAGCGGGAGCGAGCGAGGGCCAGTCCGGGACGGCCGGGCGAGGAGTCCGGCGGCAGCAAGCGAGTATCGTGGCGGCCAAAAAAATGCTCCTGTACCGAGGGGCCCCCGCGGGCCCTGGCGCGCCGGGTAGCGCGCTGGCAAGGCCGGGCGGCGGCCCGCAGGCCTTCGGGATCCGCCTGAGCACGGTAGGTCGGGGGCCTGAGGGGGCGGACGCGCGCGCGGGCCCCGGGGCTGCGGGGGGCGCGCGGGGAGGGCCCGGCGGGCCGAGGCCTCACGCGGGACGGGACCTTCTCTCGCCCCCAGATGAGCCCCCGCTACCTCCAGAGCAACTCCAGCAGCCACACGCGACCCTTCAGTGCCATCGCGGAGCTGCTAGGTGAGTGGTGAGGGCGGGCCTGGCAGCGATCGCCCGAGGCAGCGGTGCCAACGTGGTGCCGCGGACGCGAGAGGAATGTGCGGAGCCGCGCGGGGCGGGCCGGGGCTGGGGTGGGGGCGTCGGGACCGGCCCCGGCTCCGCAAGCGGAGGAGGGGGTTGGCTCTGTTGCCACGGACGAGGTTCCGCGGAGAAAGCTGAGGAAACAAGGTGTGTCTCAAGAGTTAGGAATCCCGTGTAGTCTTTCAGGCTCGTGATGTTCGGGGCACTCTAGGATAGGTTAGTTAATAATCAAAAGGAGATGCATAAAAATGTCGAGCCCCGAGGCAGCTGGGCTCCACGGGGACCGGCGACAGCCGGAGGGCGCCGAGATTGCAAAGGGGCATGAAGAAAGGTCTGGAAAACTGGAGTTCTTTAACTTTGGGGACTTGAGCGTCTGGGAATGATGGGACATCTCTTAAGAGATGACACGAGTGCATTTGGCTCCCTGCGTCTGCCGAGGGCTGGGTCCGTGGTCCACGAGCGCCCTCACACCGCTGGAATGAATACTGAGCACTTAACCTCTCGCTCCACCAATGTTTGCTTTTAAAGCGTTTTCAGTTGATCCCTGGAAGCCAAGTACACCAGCTTTTGCAGTAGTGTGCTAAATACTGTGTGGAGAGCAAAGAAGAAAAACATTCCTGGACAAAATGCAGCAGCAGAGCAAGCACGTTGCAAATGTTCCAGAAATTGAAATTAGGGAGATGTGTTTAATGGGGCAAGGTGGCACGGAACAAAATCTTGAAAATGGTTTTAAAGCTCCCCAGATGAGCCCCAGTCTCAACTTAAGCAATCGCTGTGGCCATGCAGAGTGAACTGTCTTGGTGCAGGAAGTCAGTGGGCAGCAGGAGGAGATTGTCAGGAGAGTGATTTGGAAGGGTGGCAGGGAACTTTGATGAGTCCTTTGACGGTAACACAGAATGCTTACAATATGTACGACTGCTCCTTAGAAGGGGAAGGGGAAAAAGGGACTTTGGCCCATTTGGGATCGTAGAGAACGGGGACTGTATTTTTAAAGTTTTGCACCAGGCCTTGAGGGAAACTTCACAGTGGAATGAGATGTGCATGCATGTAACTTACAAAGAAGAAAAGAAGAGGTGGAAAGTAACAATGTACTTAATGGGAAACGGGAGGCAGAAGTGTGTTGCACTGTGCAGAACTGTCCGTACCTGTGCTGTCCCTTGTACTGCACTTTATGGGTGATTTAAACAGTGTTCCATTTTTTAATTTTGAATACATATGATTTTTGTCTTAAGCATTAACTGCACCTAATTCTGGCCTAAGGCGACCCATATGAGTGCAAGTATGCATGTGTATTATGTTCATACACATACATGCCTGCATACATACAAACACAGGTTTTTAAAACCAAGTCATAGCTGGTTGTGATCTATTAATAGGGAAAAGGGGAGCAAGTGTTAATTGGTAATCCGAAGCTTTCAATTTAGGTTTTCCTTCCTTAGTTTTCTCCTCTACTTACGCATTCATTTTCTGGTCAATCATTCATTCCATAAATATTTATTGAGCATTCGCTGTGGGCAAGGCCGCTGTGGTAGGTACAAAAATGAACACAACACAGATTCACCCTCTAGGAGGGGGGACAGAACGTGCACAGAAGGTTTATTCTTTGTATGATGGCAGAATAGGAAGTGATATGTCGGCAAAGATAGACACTTTGGCTGCTGTGGGAACTCAGAGGAAGGAGGGGTGACTTCCAGCTTACCAGGAAGAGGAGGGTTAGGAAAGGCTTTTGAGAGGAGGTGACATTTGAGCTGAGATTTGAAGGATTGGGACATGTGGGTATGGGTGTGGGGAGGGGAGGGCATTCCAGGCAAAAGGAACAACTGCTTGAACAAAGGCATGAAGAATACTGAGTAGTTGAGTTGAAGTGGAGCATCGGGTTCACGAATAGTCCTGCTCTTACAGAGTTTACATAGAGCTTTCACTAATACATTTTTAACCTTATCTTGGAGGTAAACGTCATCATCATTATTATTCTCATCCTGTACCTAAGGATACAGAGGCTTGGAGAATTTAATTGACTTTTCAGAGGTTATGTGTTTTAGTAAGTGGCAGATCCAGGACTCCAAACACTGGTCTTTCGACCCCAAGTACCAAGCAGGGAATGAGGTTAGAAAGGCAAACCGGGACCAACATATGACTGGGAGGCTCGGGTATTTGGGCTCTTAGTCTGTGAAGTTTTCTGAGCAGGGGCATGCCATGATCAGAGCTGTGCTTCAGAAAAGTTCATCTTGCAGCATTGTGTAAGATGAATTGGAAAAGGGAGAGGCATGGCTTTGAAAGACTAGTCAGGAGGTTATCACATAATGTATAGGGTAAGAGAGAGGGAGAGAGAAAAAGTGACTTTCAGATTTCAAGCTTATGGTCACTCGAATGCTGACACTGTGTGTGTGTGCGTGTGAAGAGAGACAGAACAGAGGAAGAAGAATAAGCTTGTGTCAGAAGATGAGGACTTTAATTTTATTGGAGAAGAGTCTTAGATACTTGGAGGATGTCTTTAGGGCCGCAGCTTGGCCCCGGCAACCTTGCAGCCATCCTCATAGGCCTTTCCCCTGGAACAGGAGGCGATGGGAGGAAGCACTCCATCAAAGCCACCTCCCACTCGCTGTCCTGTCTCTTCAGCGATGCTGTCTCAGGACAGTTTCTCATTGCCTCCCGGGTTATGATGAGCTCTGAAGCTTCGGTTACAATGCTTTTTTAGAAGAACGGGTCAGATGGTTAGGGGATAAGCTAGAGTCCTTGGGATCTGGTTTCTCATGCTCTTGCCTAAGTGGTGGGTGAGGGGAGTTAGAGTCCTCTGACTAAGGCTAGCACTAAGGGCCAGGTTAGGAGAGATAAGACTCCGTGGGATCTGAGAGTTACGGTCGTGGCTCAGTGGTTAATGAACCTGACTAGGAGCCATGAGGACCCGGGTTCGATCCCTAACCTTGCTTCAGAATTGCCTGTGAGCTGTGGTGTAGGTCGCAGACGTGGCTTGAATCTGGCGTTGCTGTGGCTCTGGCGTAGGCTGGCGGCTACAGCTCGGATTTGACCCCCAGCCTGGGAACCTCCATATGCCATGGGTGTGGCCCCTAAAAAGACAAAAAAAAAAAAAAAAAAAAAAAGACTTGGTGGGATCTGGTAGCACAGGAGATTGTGTGGGCCAGCTGAGAGGATAGAGACCTCTCAGGATCTGGTAGTGCAGCTCTCAGCTAAGTGGTGGATGAAGGCTGAGGAAGAGAGGTTCTTTCTCTGCTCTCCTTGTTCATAAGCTAGGGAGGCTGGGCTGGGGGAGAGGATGGATTCCTAGGGTTTGAAAGCATACGCTATGCTTTGATAAATTTTTGGAAAGTTAAGCAGCAAGAGGCGGGGTTGAAACCAGCCACCAGATCGGTGCCTTATTATTATTATTATAAGTTCATTTATTGAGCTGTTATGTTACAATTTCACTTGTTGAAGCCAAGTGGAAGTCCACTTAAAACTGACAAGAAGTGCAGAGCTGTGCTTACTGCCTGCAGGCTTGTCTGCTGATCTCTTTTTCTTGCTGCTCCTGCTGACCCTGGCCTCCGGCGAGCCCCCTCCCCCGTCCTCCACCCACTCCCAGCCAAGGAGATAAAAATGTCTAGCTGCTCCAGGCAGAGTTACCTTGTAACTCCTAAAATGCCTGTATTAAAACTCTTGAGTATGTTTCTGTAAAAAAGCACTTAGTAAAGTTTGGGTGAAATTCCTAGTAGAGGAAAAGAGTAACAGTGATTTTGTGAGAGGCCTGCAAGCTGGTTCCTTGAATGTTCAGTTGTGTAAATGCAGAATTGGAATTGATGTGTTCTATGTTTGAATTGCGAATGGCCATAAAGTGTTAGAAAAAAAATTCCTCTATGCCCAAGGTTTCCAAAGTAGAAATGATGTCCTTTTGGTGGACAAGGTAAAGGTATCAGTCTCGATGGCTTGGGCTTTCTGCCAGTAGGAGCGATTGATAAGTTCTAAACCAGTTCAGGGCCTGCTTGCCAAGTAGTTTCTTTAAACGATAGAGGCAGCTTCACAATGCTGAGTCCTTCTGTCTGTTTAAAGAAAAAAACCCTGCTGCCTCTTATGACAAAGTAAAACACTGTATTTCTGATAAAGCCACTATTGCATGCCAAAGTTAAAATTCCTGCCAAAAATTGGCCCACTTCATTTACCGCCTGACACAAGGCTTGCTCCCCACCTAGTCCTTAAAAAAAGATTGACTCTGTCGGACCTTTGAACCCTTTTCTGGGGCTATCGGCGATGCCTTACTGCTGTTAAGACTTACTGGGTTACAATCACTAACAGTTTTATCACTGACTCTGGCAACGCCATTGCGGCCCTTGAAATTAATCTGTCTTGTTTTGTTTGATGGACATTCCACACATTTAAGTGGTTGTAATGGATACTGTTAATTGTGTTATAAAAATTGTTATTTGGAACGCGTGCCATACTGCTCTCGCTCGTCAGGGATGTTCCCAGTAGAGAAATGTCATGATCCGAACACCGGTAGTGGGACGAGTACACAACTAGAACCCAACCCGGATCTCTCAGCCCAGCCACATGGTATCATTAATCAGTAGAGGATCCTGGGGAAAGGGATGGGGGCAGAAGGGAAGGTCTTTGTCTTGCTTCAAGAGCTAGCGAAGACAGGAGCGCTTAAGGAACCTCTCCAACAGATGGCACAAACTGCCCTCCCACTCAGCCAGTGAGACCTAATGAGACTTCTGCGCCACACGTGTCAGGGACCGGCAATTTTGTAAACTGGCGCCCGTGGCAAAAAGATGTGGTCACTAGACAGTGGCACGCCCTGGGGTTGTAAACATGGCACATGTGCTAGCGTATGGCTAGATCTGATGCCTTTGGAGTCTTAAATAATTAACCCATTACAAAGATGAGCTCAGAATGAATTGTGAAACTTTCTCTAAAAAATTTTCCTACTTTAGTTCTATGTTCTCCATTTAATGAGGGCTGGACAGCCTCGCGTTCAAGACTAGTACAGAGTGCCTAAGCAGAACCACTCCCCTCTAAGTGTGCTTGTCACCATCATTGGAATCTAGGTAGACAATTCGTGTTTTGGTTTTAACCTCTAACTCTTTCAGTGCCTCTAGGCTACGAACAGGTGTGGTGATAGTATCTGTGTTCTTTAACAGAAGAGGTGATGTAAAAAAAAAAAAAATAGAAAATAAAACCTTCACAGTAAACTGTCATGCATGTGATATGTATCCATTTGTACCAAAGTTGCAGATTCAGCTCTTCTCCACAGCCAGTCTTTACTGTATATGTTCATGAGCAGTAAAGTGGCTAAAAGACAAGAAGTAATAAGATGAAAATGGAGCAAAATGCTTTGTATATGGAGGAGTTAGTTTTTGCACAGTCTCTGAAGTTTGAATAGAGAAAGGCAGATTGCACATGAGTCATGTGAAATCTAGAAATCAGCTTCCTAAACCCATCTGCCATGGCTCCTGTTTTCCCCTATAACCTAGTAGGTGTACTGCCATTAATGCTCCCTGCTCACCTTCTGAGACACTCACATGAAAGGAACAGAGGACAGATTCTATGTCTTAGGGGCATTGAACTAGAGCTTTTACTTGCATATTAGAAAAAGAGATCTAATATCACAGATTTCTGCCTTTTGCAGATAATGCTGTAGATCCAGATGTATCCGCCAGGACGGTCTTTATAGATGTTGAGGAGGTCAAGAATAAATCTTGTTTGACCTTTACCGATGATGGATGTGGAATGACACCTCATAAACTACACCGAATGCTCAGGTAAAGATGTCTTCATTCTTTTTCTCTTGTCTGGAGCTCATGAACTCTATTTAAGGCTTAATCATTTTATTTAATATTTTATTTTCCCTTTATTCATTCAGTAAATATTTGTTGAACAGCTGTTACGTGCCAGGGCACAGGTTATGAAATAGACATTCTTCTTGCCCTCGTAGCACTTACAGTCTAGCTGGCAATTCAGACAGTCTGGCAGTAATCATCATAAAAAGTGACAGGTTATAATGATTGGAAAGTATAGGATGCAATGAAATAACTCATGAGGGGGAACCCGATCAGATCCAGGAGGTCAGGAAAAGCCTCTTAGCTGAAGTGACATTTAAGCCGAGATGTAAGGGTGAGTAGTGGAATTTAATTAAGGAGCAGGAGCAGGGGATGAGACTCTGGGCAAAGAGAACAGCAAAGGTAGGTCTTCACTAGTCTGAGCCCTTCTCCAACTTAAATGAACTTAAATTCACTCTTAGATTAGAAGTATTGGCATTGGAACAATTTATGGAGAAGAACTATGCATGTGCCTGTGTATAATCGAACCCCATGAAAGACAGAGGGTATCATACACATAATCGTTGAGGGTTTTGCAGTCGAATCACAAAGTTAGGAAATTCTGTTTTCCAACTGCTGAAGCTGGTGATGGCGATTTCTTTTGCCTCTGGCAGTTCATATAATTACTTTTGCAAGTTTGTAGTTGAGAACGGTAAGTTTGTGCTTTTATTATCTTCATATATCACTCAGTGAAAATGAGTGTTTCCTCAGCTCCTTCCTTCTCTGTTCCTTTTTCAGCAGATAAGGTTGATTACACTCCATGTCACTTCCTGAACTAGTGTGTGAAACATGAGTGACAGTGGAGGGGTTCTAGAGTGGAGGAGGGAAGGGGCTCCAAACGGGAAACTGTAAAAAAGTTCACTTGGCTGTAGTTCTCTTTGAAGATATTTTAATTCTATGCCCTGTTTGTAGGGAAAGCCCTTTGATCCATCAACGAGAAGAGGTGGAATTTAGGCCTAAGCAGTCATAAATTTGGTTATGTTTTACCACTCAGCAATCTGTGCACCTCGTGTCTCCGACCCTCATAATTAGAAGAATACTTGAGGAAAGCTTCTAGAAGTGAGCTAAGAATGTGACCAGTTTGTTGGTGAAGGTATGGAGTTGGCCCTATTTCTGAACTTAGAGCCTCACTTTTATTTCCTAAAGTTAATATTTTGTATTAAGAAAAATAGAATTTGAGATGGGATGGAAACAAAATACTTATGTCTCTAATTCTATATGTACTATTTTTTTTCTAAAATCACTTACATTCTTATTAGTTCCTTCCTGCCACACCTTATCCTAGTGACATGGTGTCAGATAGTGGGCCCAATGTATCTTACCACTTTCCCACTTTCCAGTTTGTCTGTGTAACTACATCTGTGAGAGGTGGTGCTTACAATTACAAGGCAGGAGGAAGGAGGAGGATGGTTTTGAAATAATTGCAGCGATTTTTGTTGCAGATGCTTTCAACAGATTTTTTACTGAGCACCTATGTGAGAGTCACGGTGAACCAGACAAACATGATCCTTGCTGTCAAGGGGCCAACAGTTTAGTGAGAAAGATAGAAAAGAATTGGCTGGCAATACAACTACATAGGTTATCCCACTAGTGCTAAGTGCTGTGAAGGAAGAGTACAGTTTCTAGGAGACTATGTAATAAGGAATCTAATCTAATCTACAGAATCAAAAAAAAAAAAGGCTACCCTGAAGAAATGACATTGGAGTTCAGATATGAAGGATGAGTATCATCCATTCAAAATGTTGTTTCCTTCCCAAGGAACAAAACAGAACAAAAGAGGCAGACACTACTCACGTCGTAGGATTTTTTGGCATTATCATGCCAAATATGTTTTCCCAGCACTTTGAGCTGGGCAGTTGGTCCTCATATTTAAAAATGAGAGAATGTCTTAAATGAGTCCTAGATTATGTTCAGTTATATGTGTTGGATTTTATTTCTGAGCATATCTTAAACTTGAATTGGTTAGAAGGTACCATTTGTTTCAAAGAAGTTATTTAGTCCAGTTCTAACTTCCGGCCAGAGAGTCAGCTTACTACAATTTGTTTTTAAATATTTGGACTTTAGAAGTAGCTTTGAAAATTATTATTAAGCATATTAATTTTTCTGTTCATGGTTTGGGAGCACATTACTTTTGTATTGGGGAGAAAAACATCAGAGGGACTTATGCAAAGTTATTAAACCTACAGAAATTCTCTTTGACCTGTAACATTTGCTATCATCCTGTCCACATGTTCCAACTTTTTATGCTACTCTTCCATTTTCAGGCTAATAAAATCGTTACAGAACCGAAACAACAGTTTCTCCCATAAATACAGAATCCCTTGGTTACTCTGTAAGGAGGAGGAGGAGAAAGAACAAGGGTTGGCAATGATATGGAGAAATTGGAATCCCTGTGCATTGTTAGTAGGAATGTAAAATAGTGAAGTGAGTGTTGAAAACAGTTATGTCATCTCCTCCAAAAATTAAAAATCGAATTTATAAACCTAGTAATTTCACTTCTGGAAGTATTTCCAAAAGAAGGGGAGGTAGCGACTTGAACAGTTGCTTATATACCTGTGGTCAGGCAGCATTAGGCACAATAGCCAAAAGGTGGAAACAACACAATGTCCCTCGACTAATGAATGGATAAATGCAATATGGGGAGGAGTTCCCACAGTGGCTCAGCAGGTTAAGAACCTAACATAGTGTCTGTGAGGATGGGGGTTCGATCCCTGGCCTAGTTCAGTGGGTTAAGTATTCTGCATTGCCACAAGCTGTGGCATAGGTCACAGATGGGGCTTGGATGCCAAGTGGCTGTGGCTGTGGCGTAGGCCAGTGGTTGCAGCTCCACTTCAACCCCTAGCCTGGGAACCTCCATATGCCACAGGTGTGGCCCTAAAAAGCAAAACGAACAAACTAGCAGCCATTATTCAGGCCTTAAAAAGAAACTCTGATACATGCTACAACTTGCATGAACCTTGAAGACATGATGCTAAGTGAAATAAGCCAGTCGCAAAAGGACTGACTAATGATATATGACTCCAACACGAGGTTCCTAGAATAATCAAATTGAGAGTCATACAACTTAGAATGAGGTTTCCAGGGTCTGAGGGCAAGAGTGATTAGAGAGGTCTTGTTAACAGGTGCATATTTCAGGTTGTGAAATGAATTCTGTGGATGAATGGTGGTGATATAAACACACAATGTGAAGGTACTTAATGCCTCCGAGTTGTAAATTTAAAAACAATTAACACGGTAATTAACACAGTAAACGACAACACCGAGAAAAGAATCCCATGAAAATCAAGATAAAAAGAAAAGGGCTGTCATTGAATTCCTTTAAGGTCCACAATTAATTCTCTTTTGCTTATGGGGATAGTGTGTGAGCCAGCTAGTCTGTGTATTCAGCCACCTTTTTCAGCAAGGCAGAAAACCTCTTTTAAAGGTCAAGTGTTAAAAGCAGCCACAGATCCATGGATTGAAGGTATTTTCTACCTCTGCTCAGAAGTGCATGTCAGGGTGGGTATGTTCTAAAACAACAGCCGGAAAATAACAGTGTGCTGAGCGGTCTTTCATTCTTTTATATTACATACTACATCACCAGGATATCTAGGAAACAGCAGTACCTGCCTTTGTATGTTCGTGAATTTGCTGAGATTTTTTTCATTGATCAGAGTCCCAATTTAAATTTACCTCCCCAGATTCTACAACCGTGACATTTTAAGGAACTTGAGAGCAAGCTGCTGTCTCCCTAGATTCCACTCAAAGAGCTGGTACCTCGGCCCCCTTGGTGTGCAAACCCCCTTGTCTGTCACTTACTTAGTAAAGAGAAACTACCTGGCTAAGCCAGAATTTCTCCGTGGAAAATTAGTGAGCTGTACCGAACTATGGAAGGTTCATTCCTACAGTTCTGTTGTTGCTTGTGAAGGCTCTTATATTAGGTAGTCCTGTGATTGGTATCTGGCATCTCTTCTGCGATTTTCAGTTAAATAGAATACCTAACGGTGGGAATGCAAGTGAAAGAAAAGAACAGATGGGAGAAGTTAAGGGTAATATAACAACAACATACTGAGCCTCTGGCTCCTCCTGTCTCATTATTCTCATCCTTTTCCATTTCTGGTTCCGGCCCTGCCCCACTACTTATCTTCTCAACCTTATGTAATCAGTTGGTCTCCCCAAACTGTAACACAGTAAAAGTTGGTACAAAGGAGAAAAGAGATGCCAGATGGCAGAAGAGGTAGGAGTGGTAAGGGAATTAAAGGAGTAATATAGTTCCATATTTCCGCCACTTTCCCTTGACCGCCTAATTGAAGCTATGGTAGCGTTGGAGAAGGTCAAAGAAGTAACTGGATAGATCCATTTCACGTGGTGGGGTGAGATTACTGTTTATGAAGAGCCCTGAGGTTTAGACAGGACATTAGATCTGAAGTAGAGGTAGAAGATAGCACGTGCAAATTCTCAGGTTGACTTCTAGAGTTGGTTTAAAATCAAAGTTCGAATACTACTTTGAAAGTTATAATATGTTGTACATGTAGTATATCGTTTACTCCACCTAGTGACCCTGTCCTTTTTAGGTAATTCTTCTACAGGAGAAAAAGAAATGCCTGAATCCTACCAACTTCTATCAGTTTATTTCCCGGAATGCTAAGGCCCATAGGCTGCAGAAACTCAAGGCCCTTTTGGTATTTTCAAAGGAATTGCTGCACCAGAAATTACTTTTTTATGTGGTTGGATTTATTTGTTGGATACACAAGGCTCCTGTAAAGTGTCTACTCTAGAAGGATTTAATGGTATTATTGTATAACACTTTGAAGTAGAAAATTGGAAGGTGGTCCCCCTTCCTTAGGGAGTAAACACAAAGCAAGGCTTCCAGAAAGTAGAAATCAGGCACCTCAACCCTGCTGAGAAGAGCCAAGCCAGGCTACTCAGCCATGGCAGATAGAATATCTATTTTTCCGATGTTGCAGAAGCATGTCATCTGTAATATATGATATCTTTCCTCAGTCTATAAACCACGAAGGCAAGAATCATGTCTCTTATTAACACTCGGGTCTCCAGTGTTTAGCATGATGCATGGCACATAGTAGGTACTCAGTAAATATTTATTGAATGAATGTAGTGTACAACATTGTAAACTTAGTCCATCTGGAGAGAACCAGTCCCTAAAAAATTACATTTATTTGTGCTCAGAGAAGATACATGATGCGGATGATGATCATTTTCTAGATTTCATGTCTTTAATTTTTTTGGTTTGATTATTTTGTTGTGTCTTTGAGTGGAAAATGTAAGAAAGGGAAAGGATGTGGCTCCCAGATTAAACTGATCACAGAGATTAAACAGGCTACAGAGACTGTTGAGGTGGCTCAGCAAAAGGCTCTTTATAAAACAAGAGCGACTTTATACTGCAGCTGTTTGCTGATATTCGGAGGCAGAACTACCTATTTTTATCCCTTGGCCATATTCCAATGAACTGTTCCAGCAGATAGAACAGAGGGTAAGAATTGGAAGTGCTATTCTTTGGGTGAATAGTTGAAATTGTCAAGATATATATAACCTCTGACTTTCAGATTTCTAGAGGGTGATATAACCAGGTTAGGGATGCCTGGCCTAGTCCCTCTGACAAGTGCCAGTATCTGGTATTCTTGTTACGCTCTCCAGGGTGTACTCTGAGATAACCACCCTTTTCATCTTCCCTTAACTTTACTATTGGCAATCGGAGCTATTTTATCTAGGCAAGAAAGGAAGCTACCCCATGGCCTTCTCCACGTCTCTCTGTTAGTCCGTGAACAAAAGGCCACCTTTACATCTATAAAGTGTGTCTCTAAATGTAGTGGAAATGTTTATGAGCACACAAGCCACACAGGAAAATCACTCCCCTAACCCCGTAGAAATTTCTTATATTTTTAACTTAATACTTTTGTCCAGAAATACCAAAAGGAAGTAAAAAGGAGAGCTTTTTTTTGACAGGTGTTCTTCATTTGTAAGCCAGCCATTCTGCCACCCTATCTTAGGATGCTTTTTAGTTGATTTCTTTTTCCTGATTTCTCTTTTCTTGTGTAATTGCAGCTTTGGCTTTACAGATAAAGTAATAAAGAAGAGCCAGTGTCCCATCGGGGTCTTTGGTAATGGTTTCAAGTCAGGCTCCATGCGGCTAGGAAAGGACGCTCTTGTCTTCACCAAGAATGGGGGTACTCTTACGGTTGGACTCCTGTCACAGACCTATCTGGAATGTGTCCAGGCCCAAGCAGTTATTGTACCAATTGTTCCATTCAACCAGCAAAACAATATCCTTTCTGGAAATGGAAAACGTTAGTTTAAAAATTGGTCTAATCTGACTATTTTGATAGAAACCTCTTTCTTCAGGTCACATCCAGCTATCGGAAGTTTTCATATTGAAAGAAGCATTCAGATGTCTCAAATTTAACTGGAATTTCACCCTACTAAATATTTTTTCATTAAATGGATCATTGACAGAAGCTTAGAGATGTTTTTGCTGTATTGCAGTTTTCAGTGTTACACGGTTTGATCTATATCCTCTCTCCCCCCTCCCACCACTCCCATGGTAAAGCTCCCCAGGGCCTTCTTTTTTTTTCTCCCTAAGGGTAGTTACATTTGCGTCATTCTTCCAGAAACATTCTATTCATTAGCTTATCTGATAGCTGAATAGTTCATTTTCCTATACCTGTACAAGCTATTATTTCTGTTAGACATCAGATTGTCTTTACGCAAGCAGTGTGGCCATAAAGTTTGAACTCATTGCTTCCAAATAGTCTAAAAACTCAGCCTTCGATTTGTTTCTTAAGTATAGGACTGCCTTAATTTATGTTTTCTTTTTCCTTTTTTGTTTTTTGTCTTTTCTAGAGCCGCACCTGCGGTATATGGAGGTTCCCAAGCTAGGGGTCTCATCGGAGCTGTAGCTGCCGGCCTACACCAGAGCCACAGCAACGCCAGATCCTTAACGCTGAGCAAGGCCAGGGATTGAACCCACAACCTCATGGTTCCTAGTTGGATTCATTAACCACTGAGCCATGACGGGAACTCCTGAATTTACATTTTATCTTCGAAGCTGTGTTCTGCAGGGGTAACTGATTTTGGTGTTTGTCTCTACAGCCTTTCTGCATTTTCCTTTCCTTTCTTCTGTAGCAGTGATGCTTATGCTTTGTGTCTGGATGTCCACCTTTTGTCTAAACATGCAACCCCAAAGGCAGATCTTCCTAACTGATAGCATCCTCTTAAGATATTAATTTTTCTTTGACTATATTTGGTTTTACAAAAAATGATTATTACTGAGGATTCCTTGCCCAGCCTAGAAGCCATCTTGAACTATTCAATTTTCAACAGTGAAAATGACCTGCTGTCCCAGTTTGATGCCATCCCAGGCAAAAAAGGCACTCGTGTTCTCATTTGGAACATCCGCAGGTATAGTATTCCAAGAGTGACAGATTACAATAAGCAAAAGTAGTATGATGACGCATATTTTAATAAAGCTCTCTAGAGAAGCAGAGTAGATAAATTTCCACACATATTTTTATCTCGTTGCATGCCTTTCCTTAACTTTCTTAGAACCACAGCTCTTTTAAGACAGCGCTTCTTAGTGGGAAAATGCGGAGCTTGATAAGGTAGAGACATGCATACATATCCTGAGGTTATTATCATTACTATCAAGATAGTTCAACATTAGTCTAAACTCTTGCGAACCCATTATAAATATCTATTTTATTTTCACGGACACTGTTTTGAGATGGGTGAGTGCTAGTTATTTTACCGATTTGACAGTGAACATGAAGTATGAGGAAGAGAAATTAAGGTAACAAAGCACAACATGATCTTTAAAAAAATAAGAACCTCTGCATTCGTGCTTTCAGAGTAGCTGGATTTGAAGTAGAAAAATCTTTGAAGCAGATAAATTTGAACTGTAATGAGGCTGGCTTCAGGTCGTATATTTAGAGCCAGTAAAACAACCTAGAAATACTTTAGGATGTGTCATTTGTTTAACCTTGTCATGTTAAATGGAATACAGTGTCCACTGAAACCTAAAAATTTTTGCAATAGAGATGTTACTCTTATGTTTAATAGAACAGAGACTCAGATATATTCATTCTTGTTTTTCTCCTTAGGTCAAGTATTTTGCCTTATTTCTTAGTTGGGTAAAACTTAAATAAAAACCATGTTGGTTCATGTAGAAAGTACTTTCAATTAAAAAGAAAAAAAGTAAGGTCTACATCTTCCTGCGTCCTACTGGAAAAACCTCAAGTAATGTAATTTATATTATAAAGAATCATTTTCAAGTGCCATTTCCAGTGATTTAAACACATTAAGCAGACTTTTCTTCGTACATCGTTTCTCAGTTATATGGTACTAGGTGTTGTGTAAATAAGGGATTCCATGGTCAAATATCTTTGAAAAAAGCTGGCATATCGTGTTGATTTCTTGCAGGACTTCTCACAGGCTTTAATATGCTAATGTTATTTCAAAATACATTGAAAATAATTGAGAGAAATACAGTATGCAGGGTTTCCCAATTTCAAAGGGCTGTCTCCCCAGACCTCTTTTCCTTGGATAGTGAATGGTGAGGGGCAGGGAGGACAAGGGACCTCCTCGGAGTACATGTGTTAGAGTGGGGTGAGGTAGCAAGAATCGGGGTTACCCTGGACAATACAGAATATACTATTATGGTGACATGAGCGTCATATAAGATACATATCTTGGTGGCTCTGGTTTAGCCCTGAAGAAGGAGCTGCATTTTCAACACAGCAGCTTTGAGCTTGTGAAGCCCGAAGGTATGAGGGAGGTATCCCTAGAGCTTGAGATGATTCTGGGAGTCAGGAATTGCTTCTCAATTTTGTTAGATTATACAGGCTTTATTTATATCTTTATTTCTTTTTTTTTTTTCTTGTCTTTTTGCCTTTTCTAGGGCTGCTCCTGTGGCATATGGAGGTTCCCAGGCTAGGGGTCCAGTCGGAGCTGTAGCCACCGGCCTATGTATGCCAGAGCCACAGCAACGTGGGATCCGAGCCACATCTGCAACCTACACCACAGCTCATGGCAACGCTGGGTTCGTAACCCACTGAGCAAGGCCAGGGATCGAACCCGCAACCTCATGGTTCCTAGTCGGATTCGTTAACCACTGAGCCACGACGGGAACTCCTATATCTTTATTTCTTATTTAAGAGTATCTTGAGGGATTGCTGTTCCACAAAACAAATTTTGGGGACTATTGTTCTGATATATATTGTTTCTCTGTAACCCATCATTTGTTTTGAGTTTCTTCCAGGAACAAAGATGGGTCTTGACTTTTTTCCTTGGCACTTATTAATGTCATAGCCCAGGGGCTTGGAATGGACCATATTTAAGTGACCCAAAAGGATTATAAGAAGAAAGGTCCTTATGAAAGGAATATGAGTAATATATTTAAATGATAATTCCATAAATTATATTCTAGAAGAAAGACAAGTACATGCTGTTTCTGTAACAACCTTTTTTCCCTTCTAAGAAATAGAATTAGGTCTGGGGAAATCTTTTTATCTCATTAATCCTTATACTGTTGCTGAGGTTATTTATTTAGATAGGGGAAATGATGTTGAATGATCTATCCAACGATACTCAGAAAGTTGGGACCTATTTTGACATCCTGCTTTGAGGATAGCTGGCATCCATTTGATTTATCAGATCACAGACATTCCCACCGTCTTTTTTTTTTTTTTCTCTTTCCTTCTGTATTGGGCATCACACCTCTATGAAGCATAGTTGATTTGTTTAGACTGGAAATACCCTTAAATATTGTGTGACCTTCCAACCAAATAATGTACAGTTCCTTTGAACTGATAGGGAAAGAAAGAGGTATCTGAGTTTTGCCTCATGTTGTTTCTTTTCTCTTGGGTTCCTAGTGCATTTTTCTCCTTTGGAGCCAGTTTTTGTTAGATTGGTACTTGTCTCTTTTACCCAGAAATAAAGATGGAAAGTCTGAGTTGGACTTTGATACAGATCAGTATGATATCCTGGTATCAGACTTTGGCACAGAAGAAAAAGAGACTGGTGGCGCTTCCTCTGAGCTGCCAGAAACAGAGTATTCTTTACGGGTGAGTAAGAGTGGTTTTTCTTCACCAGTGAGAGGTAAGATGTCCTGTAACATGAAAATATTATGGAACAAGATCTCACTTTAGTTATATAAAAGATGAGAACCTTTTAACCCTGTGCTAGGATTCCTTTTCACTGCCTCCCCTGAAACAGTGTAGCTAATAAAGTCAGCAGCCCTTAACTTAGTACTTGGTAGTATAGCAAAATATAGAAACTGAGCCAAATCTTTGCTCAGATTAGGCCTCGGTTGCTAGCAGTGTTTTATGGGAATGTCAGTAGAATTGACAATATTGTATAATAACTTTCCCTTCACTGTTCCATAGGCATTTTGTGGCATTCTGTATATGAAGCCACGAATGAAAATTTTTCTGCGTCAAAAGAAGGTGACTACCCAGATGATTGCCAAGAGCCTGGCTAATGTAGGATATGATATATATAAACCTACCTTCACAGTATCCTTACAAATAAATACATGAAGCTGACCTCTTTGTTGCAGGATTAGATTTCCAAGTTGGCACAGAAAAGCAAAAACCTTTCCTTTTCCAATTCAAATATGTGTCTTATGGTACAAACCCTATTTCATTGTACTCTGAGGGAAAATTTCCTAAATGCCAATCTATGCCCCAGTTTTATCAGAAATCACCGGGAAATTATTAAAATAATACAGCCTCCTGAGGTTTTAGAGATTCGGGCTCAGTAGGTTCTGAAATCTCTTTTTGTATATTTATTTTAAAATCCTCAGAGTTCCCACTGTAGTGCAGTGGGTTAGGGATCTGCCATTGCCACAGCTGTGGTTGGTGTAGGTTGCAGCTGCAGCTCAGATTTCCTCCCTGGCCTGGGAACTTCCATGTGCCACAGGAGCAGCCTAAATAAATAAATAAATATCCTCAGCTGATTCTAATGAATAGCCGGGTTTGAGACTCTTTGCTATAAGAAATGATCCACATTGTTTGGTTTGTATTGGTATTTTATTATATGTTACATTGGTTGCAATAAGCAAAATGTTGGCTAGAATATGTTAATCTTTAGACATGCTATAATTTTTTTGCCATAACAAGTCCAGACTTGATAGAAGTTAAGAGATTGGAAATTAAAAGTTGATTTTCTAGAGTGAGATAAATTTCCAACAGATTCGACATGAATTTTCAGGTACTTATAATGGCAATCGCTCAGAGAAGTAATTACTCATTTTCACTTCTACCCACCACTGCCAGGGGAATGGATTTTAGACACTTCAGAAAATCTTAAAATGAACTATAGAAATTAAGTCCATCTTTGTTGATGAATTTGGGGGGCAAAAGTCTTGGGACGGGTGAGAATTCATAAGCAGTTATGAAGAATTGCTCTTGCCGCGGGAGCGGCCCAAGAAATAGCAACAACAGCAACAACAACAACAGACAAAAGACAAAAAAAAAAAAAAAAAAAAAAAAAGAATTGCTCTTGTGATTTATTTCCCGGTAACTAAGCTCAGCTCTCGGCCCAAAAAGTATATTCACACTCTGTTTGCTTTATCAAAGCATTACCTAGCTTTGTTTTGTCTTTTCTCTGCCTGACCAAAAATTAGAAATTGCTATTCCCTTTTTAAATAGCCATATAGTTGTTACTCATAAGCAAATTGTTTTCTCCTGTTGGAGAACCTGTACCTTGTCTACTATGAAAGGTTTTTTTTTTTTTAAAAAAAAAAACCAAAACAGATCTGACTTAACACAGCCAGCACTAACACTGTTAGCATCGCTAGATAAATTAGCTATAATGTCACTGTATGTAGCTAGAATCTTAGTGCCATAGGTTTAACAGAGCCAGTCTAAAGAAGTGCTTTTCAACTACTGTTTTGGGATCTACCGTATTTCTGCCCCCAGCTTCCTTTTTTGTGGATTTCTAACAGGTAGCTCCTATGCATGAATTTTGTATGTACCTTGACTCTACCTAGCCTCCCTTCCCATTAAATAGTTACTTTCTCCTGTTAGAATTTGAGCCAAATGAATTTATTATAGGCATGAGTAAAATGAAACTCCTAACGAAATTTCCCCTTAGGTCACTGAGGGACAAGATTACTGATGCTGACTTAATTATTCCTCAGTTGTCAAAAGCATCTTTTCTCCTCTTGTCCTTTCTCCTTATACTAATTTAGAGAAACTCCTACCCCGTAATTCAGGATTTAAAAGTGTACAATACACAGAATTTGACAATCTTTATCTCTAAAATTTTAATTTTATGGTGTATAATTTTGTTTTTTTTGTTTGGAGGAATTTTGTCTCGTTTCGTTTTTGCCTCGGAATAGGGTCTTGTTTGAGGTTTGAATTGAGCTTCTGGAGCCAGAACTTTATATGTTCTGAGCCAAACATTATTGTGTTAGGTGCCCACCTGCATCATGTCTTCGTATCGTACCTGACCCATTTGTCACATGGATTTGATGCACGTAGCTTGTTATTTAGAGGGGATAACGGAGATCAGTTTTTGAAAAAGTAACAAAAATAAATTTTCATTTAACTCATTTGGACATGAAGATTTCTTAGTACTTGTTTTTAATGAAAATCTGCTTCTCTGTCTCCCCTTTAAGATCTTTCTCACTCTTATCTTGGTTTTTAAATAAAATGAGACTTAGTAAAAACACGTAATTATTCATGTTTTATGTACAATAATTAGTTCTCTTTATTTCACTTATCCAAGCTTGTTAAATTCTTCCCATGAAATATATTACAACAGGACTATGTATTGTCTTTTACCCTTAAAGGTGATTTTGTTCTTGGTTCTTTTGCTTTCATTAAGTTTTCTATGATTAGCTGGACTTACCTTATTGCTTATAATTATGTGAATTTGTGTTGTACCATGTACAACTTTTACCTTATCTAGCAGCAAATTAAGCATTAGCAAGGGTTAAGAAATGCTTTGTGACATTTGTGAATTTTTAGATCACTGGTGGTATTTTTGTATATTTTCTTACAGTCTTTCCTATGTGTATATTTATATTACGTATTTTAGATGATACTTGTTATTATATTCTGAACATTTCTTAGTGTTCCCAAATATTTTTCAAGCCATAATTTTAAGAGCTGCACAATAGACCATGTGGATTTATCAGCAGGTATTTAGTCATTCCCTTATTGTCAGACATTTAAATTACTTTTGTCTTGGAGTTCCCATCGTGGCTCAGTGGTTAACAAACCTGACTGGTACCTTGAGGATGTGGGTTCGATCCCTGGCCTCCCTCATTGGGCTAAGGATCTGGCGCTGCTGCTGTGAGCTGTGGTGTAGGTTGCAAATGTGGCTTAGATCCCACGTGGCTGTGGCTGTGGCTGTGGTGTAGGCTGGCGGCTACAGCTCTGATTTGACCCCTAGCCTGGGAACCTCCATATGCCTGGGGTTGGGGAGGGGGCGGCCCTAAAAAAATAAATTAACTAATAAATTAATAAATTACTTATGACTTTTTAACCATTATAAATCATTGATAAATCTCTATAACTTATAAACCTTAATGGCCTTCTCTGACTATTTCTGTAGGATAAATTCCTGAAAGATAAATTACCCGGTCAAAGGTTAAGAATATTTTTTTTAAAGCTATTGCTACAGATTTTTAAAATGCCTTCTAGAAAGGTTGTACCAATTTACATACAATGGTGTTTGATGTTTTTTGCTATGATGTACTGCAAGATTTTGTCTATTGAAGCGCCTGGTGTTTGTCTCCTTAATGATTTCCTTCTCAGAACAAGCAGGTGAAAATAACTTTTGGGTTCTCTTGCAAGAATAATAACCAGTTTGGAGTAATGATGTATCATAACAACCGCCTCATAAAGTCTTTTGAGAAGGTGGGATGCCAGGTGAAGGTGAGTGGTTAAAGTTTCTCTGCCATAGAAGACTGAAAAGCGTAGGAAGATTTAAAATTTGCAAAAGGGATAGACTCCTGAGTGGCTTTTTACTTCCATCTTGCTATAGTTGTTAAACTGACCCTGGAATCCTGTGTTACCAGTGAGCCGTCTTGTGTTCAAACGCTCTTTGTACTTCTCATTCTTCATAGATGTTATTCAACCCAGGCATTTTATGATGTATTTTCTAGGTAACTATTATAAGAGGTAGAATTAGAGCACCAGCAACTCTGCCATGTGTCGAAGTTTATTAAGGTTTGAGGTAGCTCTTTCCATTTTCTTAGGGAGACACTAAGGCATAGTAGAAGAGCATAAAATTTAATGGTTGATAACCAGGATATGAGTCCCAGCTTTTCCACCTAAAAGCCATATAACTTTGGCTATATTGTTAAATTGTTTTGAGGCTCAATTTCCTTACCTGTAAAATGGTAACAACAATAGTTTTACTTGTTCTGCCCACCTCACAGTTTCCAGAGTTGAGAGATTTAAATGGGATGAATTTTGTGAAAGTACTTTATAACTGAACTAAACAAATAGTACCGTCATCTTAAAATTTTAATGACGATTTAAAGTAGTAATATCCACAGGTATCACATTCATTTCTATTTTACAGATAAGATTGCTAAAGCACAAAGAATGGTAAACTGCTTTATATTGCACAGTAGGACAAAGTTATATATGATCCAGGAGAGCTAGTTTTCAGCCTATATTGCTTTTCATTGTTATATCATCTTTATGCAACTTGTTTGTGTGCCATTCTAATTATAGTTTGACTCAGTTCCTTCCATTAAAGAATATAAAAATGATTTTAAATCTAAAAATTTCTCTTTTTTTGTCTCTCTCTCTTCTTTTTTTTTTTTTTTTTTTTTTTTTTTTAAGGACCGTACCCATGGCATATGGAGGTTCCCAGGCTGGGGTTCTAATCAGAGCTGTAGCTGCCGGCCTACGCCACAGCCACAGCAGTGCGGGGATCCAATCTACATCTGCAGCCTACACCACAGCTTATGGAAATGCCAGATCCTTAACCCACTGAGCGAGGCCAGGGATCGAACTTGCATCCTCATGGATACTAGTCAGATTCATTTCTGCAGAGCCACAATGGGAACTCCCAAAAATTTCTTGTATCAACTTGTGGTAAATAATCACTGCAAGTCTGACTCTCTTTAGTAGTTGTTTGCTGGCCTACATATATAAAAAATGTTTATTTTAATAGTGTGATGATTACATAGCATCCTTAATTTTTTTTTTCAGATAAAGTTTGGTTTCAGTTCCCTAGAACAGGAGTATATAACCTTGATTTTCTAGCACTGTCATTCTTTGTTCAAATGAAACCTGATGGCAATCCCATAATATAAAACAGATGAAAGTGGAGGTAGTGTGGGTGAAGTAGAGGTGGTTATTAATCCCTGGAAAATCCTAGGGACTCTATGGATCACAGTTTGAAAATCTCTGCCCTAAAATTTGCCAGAGGTTCCAGTTCGTTGTAATACTTGCCGTCTACTGGAGTACATTCTCAGTGTATTTCTGCATCTTACTGGTTTTTCCTTGCCCGTGAACATTATGTAACCCTTTCTATTATTATTTGAGAGTCGAAAGGAAGTGCCTCCAGGCATTCAACAGTAATGTAAGTGTTGAAATTAATATTTTTCTTCTAAGCCAACACAAGGAGAAGGTGTGGGAGTAATTGGAGTCATTGAGTGCAATTTCTTAAAACCTGCCTACAACAAACAAGACTTTGAGTACACCAAGGAGTACCGGTGAGTCACTCCCAACCTGAGGTATTTCTGATGGTGTGTTCAGATATGATTCTCTTCTCTGAAACCTACAAAATTATCTCTAAAAACCAGCCAAATGAACTAACTGAGAATTCCTTCAAGTCTCTTTTCCAAGATTCGAGATAAAATGATTTGATTTTTTAAATTGAAGCTTACCAATACATGATGTATGGAGCCAAATTGAGATAAACCTTAACTTTAAAAATTATGGAAAGAGCAAAGGAGTTATTTGGTAAAATACGGTGAAACAAAGAGTCTTAAAATTGATTGTAGTGAAAAGAGATGAGTGGATCTGAAGTTATTGAATATATTGTGAGAAAAAGCAGAATTTTGAAGTTTGTTCCAAAGGATTTTCTTTTTTTCTTTTTCTTTTTTGTTTTTGTTTTTGTTTTTAGGGCGGAAGGTGCAGCGTATGGAAGTTCCCAGGCTAGGGCTCAGATGGGAGCTGCCGCTGTCAGCCTGTACCACAGCCACAGCAACGCCAGATCCGAGTTGTGATCCACATCTGTGACCTATACCACAGCTCACTGCAATGCCGGATCCTTAGCCCACTGAGCAGGGCCAGGGATCGGTTGGGGTCGTTTCCTCTTAGCCACAGTGGGAACTCCCCGAAAAGATTTTCTCGAAGTGAGTGAACAGATTGAGAGGAAAGTATTGGAGCAGCAGGAAGGACATGCGTTTTCATGGAAGCATCTAGATTTAATAAGAAGACCAATAAAGAATCAGAAAGGAGCTTGACTTTGGGGCTGAACAAGCAAGGATATTTTAGGAGACAAAGGAGTTGTTGGAGTTTGCATCGGCTCAGCGGAAATGAATCTGACTAGCATCCATGAGGATGCATGTTCGATCCCTGGCCTTGCTTAGTGGGTTAAGGATCTGGTGTTACCATGAGCTGTGGTGTAGGTCACAGACTCGACTCAGATCCCGTGTGGCTGTGGTTGTGGCTTAGGCCTGCAGCTGCAGCTCTGATTCGACCCCTAACCTGGGAACCTCAGTATGCTGTGAGTGTGACCCTAAAAAAAAAAAGTCATTGTTAAAGCCAGGATATAACAGTTTGTTTTAAAGTTTTTGAGGAGGGATGGATCATATCTCTTAATACTTCTTTCATCAAGTATTATGAGATATCTCCTATGTGCCAGGTACTAGGGGCATAAGAATCCTTGATGCCTCTGAACAAATAGGATGAGATATATGTAAATAAGAAATTTAAATACCCATAAAATAATTGCTGTAATGGGGGCATATATGCCAAATGGGAAGAACCTTTAAATAAGCCTAAAGGAGTCAAGGCTTCACAAAGCAGGATATATTTGAGCTTAAATTTCAAGGAAAAATTAGAGTTTACTTAGGTAGGCAAGTAGGGGGAGGACTTTCTAAGCAGAGGGAAGTGTGTGAAAGGGCAAAGGATGTTCTGGGAGTGTGAAGAAAGGCATGAGGACATTTGGTGTCGTTTTCCTTGAAATCTCAGTAGCAAACATTTTTCTTAGAGCGAGGGAGAAGTGATTCCCCAAATCTCTTTTGCCTTGTGTCCAAAGCTATAATAAAATTAGGTATTTTTTTTAATAAACGTTGTACCTGAATTTATATGAAACCATAAGAATTTTAGGTTTAGTGTTTGACAGATAACTATTTGGATGATAATCCCAGATTAATTTCAGGGTAACTGGTTCCTGGTCACTAGAGTTACTCAGTGGTTATGATAACTACCTGCCCTTACCTACCTAGTTTGGATAAAATGGTCTTTTAAATATGAGTCTAGCCCATAATGGAGATCTTTGACTAGGACTTGACTCATAAGAGTGAAAGTTTAGAAATGACATCAGTTTAACAAGTCTCAGAGCCAAGTCATTTTGTTTCTCTTGAGTGAAAGGGATAGTGAATTTCTGATGATTAACCAAAGAGTTAGATGGGCAAAATCCAAATTTTAGCTATTAAAAATTACATAACATCCTCTTAGGCCATCTCTGCCACCCCCTATCTACCTTTTAAATTTAGAGGTATTAGGAGTTCCCGTCGTGGCGCAGTGGTTAACGAATCCGACTAGGAACCATGAGGTTGCGGGTTCAGTCCCTGCCCTTGCTCAGTGGGTTAAGGATCCGGCGTTGCCGTGAGCTGTGGTATAGGTTGCAGACGCGGCTCGGATCCTGCGTTGCTGTGGCTCTGGCGTAGGCCGGTGGCTACAGCTCCGATTCGACCCCTAGCCTGGGAACCTCCATATGCCGTGGGAGTGGCCCAAGAAATAGCAACAATAACAACAACAACAAAAAAGACAAAAGACAAAAATAAATAAATAAATAAATAAATAAATAAATAAATAAATAAATTTAGAGGTATTAGACCCTCATTTTATGATGTTTAGTTTCCATATAATGAGTTTGAGGTATAACAGGGCATCTAAATAGAGGTATTCACGGAGAGTAGGTTTATTCCATTAAGCATATGGTGCTTCTAGCTAAGTAGCTAAATAATTGCTACACATTTTATTAAAAACAGAAAACTAATATGCTATCCTGCATACAGTCCTTTGAGGATAATAAATTTACATGACTAATCTCAATTCTGGCATCATTTCTCTGTTTTACTCATTTTATATTAAATGAAAAGGTGTTTAGTTTTTAAAAATTCAAGAATTTGAAAGGGCAATTAGAGAAGTTTGTCTGCAGTCACAAACTCATCCTAAGAATATTTATTATGGATTTCAAAACTGCTGAAAGAGATACGAGCTATCATATGGCTGGAATGTCTACAAATAAATCATTTGTAATATCACTTTTAATAGTTGTGGATATCAGATTTCAGCTGCAACAATCAAGGCTCAAACTTACAACATTTTTAGACTGAATTTCAGCTTAAGAAATGCAGTCAACACATACTAACTGAGCATCTCACTGGTACACAGTATAGTGGCTAGGTTTTGTGGAATTTTCCAGAGAAATCCGAGACATGGTTACTGTCTTCGAGGAGCTCACCGTCTAATTGAAATGATGGATTGTCACATACAGGAGACAGTTTAGAGAATAAGACACTGGTTGTTTGATCAATCAAAACTAAGTGGTATGGTATAGGAAACGTTCCCTGATAGAACAAATAGGAAATATTTTAGGTGAAAGGTATAACTTGAGATTTGCCTTAAAAGATACAGGGTTTAGGGAGTTCCTGTTGTGGTGCAGTGGAAATGAATCCAGCTAGTATCCATGAGGACGTGGGTTCGATCCCTGGCCTTGTTCAATGGGCTGAGGATCAGGCGTTGCAGTGAGCTGTGGTGTAGATTGCAGACACAGCTCTGATCCCACGTTGCTGTGGCTATGGTGTAGCCTGGAAAAAATAAGATACAGGGTTTAGAAAAGGGAGGGAAGGGAATTCCAGGATGGAATTACAGCATGATCTAAGGCAGTGACATTAACGCAGAATGCGAGGTATATGAAGAGTTAGGGATAAGGAGATGTAACAAGAGTGAAAGGGAAGGGAATTCCAGGATGGAATTACAGCATGATCTAAGGCAGTGACGTTAACGCAGAATGCGAGGTATATGAAGAGTTAGGGATAAGGAGATGTAACAAGAGTGAAAGGGAATACAGTCAGATGGATAGGGTAGGGCCCTATTCTAGAGCAAGAGTTAGCAACTTTTTCTGTGAAGGGCCAGGAAGTAAATATTTTAAGCTTTGTGGGCCGTATGGTCTCTGTCACTATTACTCAATTCTGCTGTAGTATGAAAGCAGCCATAGACAATAAGTAAAGGAATGAACATGTTTGTGTCTGATACAATTTTGTTTACAGAAGCAGTCAGTGGCCTGGATTTGGCCCCCAGGCTGTAGTTTGCTAACCCCTGTCCTACTAGAGCCGTAATTCTCAAACTGTGTGCCAAGCTGCATACAGTGAACTCACCGGGGAGCCACAGGATATTTGAAATATTTGAGGGAATACTTGACGCTTGCCTAGAAGCAACAGAAATTGTTTTATATTGTTATTGTAACAAATTACTGCAAATTTAGTAGCTTAAGACAACCCTGATTCATTGTCTTGGATTCTGAAGCTTACAAGTCCGTCATGGATCTCATTGGGCTAAAATCAAGGGGTTTGCAAGGTTGCATTTATTTTGGAGGGTTCTAGAGGAGAATCCATTTCCGTGGCTTTTCCAGCTATTAGAGAGTGCCAGCATACCTTCACCCATGGCCCTCTTCCTCCATTGATGGCCACCAATAGTGGATTGGGTCCTCACATCCTATCACTCTGATGACCTTGCTTCTGTCATCATTATCTCCTTCTCTGATTCTGACTCTTCTGCCTCACTCTTCTTCTTTTAAGGACCCTTGTGATTATGTTGGTAATTCAAGATAATCTCCCTATCTGAAGGTCAGCTAAAGAATAACCTTAATTCTATGTTTAACCTTATTTCTCTGTTGACGTGTAACCTAATATTCATAGATTTCTTGGTTTAGGACTTAGATATCTTTGAAGGACCTTTATTCTGCCTATGACACTCTACCCTCAGGTCTCCTAATATCTACTACATCACACATGCAAAACATATTCACCTGTCCCCAGCATCCCCAGAAGTCTCAACTCTTAAAGCAACTCAAAGTCTAAGGTCTTGTCTTAATGTCATCAGCTCAAAATTCCCAAATCTCCTCACCTAAATCAAGCATGGGGAGTTCCCGTAGTGGCTAAGTGCTTAACAATCCGACTAGTAACCACGAGGTTGTGGGTTCAATCCCTGGCCTCACTCAGTGGGTTAAGGATCCAGTGTTGCTGTGAGCTGTGGTGTAGGTTGCAGATGTAGCTTGGATCCTGTCTTGCTGCGGCTGTGGCATAGGCCGGTGCTTCAGCTCCCATTCGACCCCTGGCCTGGGAACCTCCATATGCCTTGGGTGTGGCCCTAATAAAGACAAAAAGAGAAAAAATGTGTGGATGATACTCTTTGAGTCCAGTGCATCTTGGAGTAAACTAATTCTTCATTTGTAGATGTGTCCTTTTTTTTTTTTTTTTTTTTGTATTTTTCTCCCAAAATATAATGGTGGGACAGGCATAGGATACCAGTTATATATATTCCAGTTCAAACAGGGAGAAAAATTAAAAGAAAAAGGAATCACAGATTCCAAGCAATTTTAAAATCCAGCCAAGCTAACGCCATTAAATTTCAAGGCCTGGGAATAATCTTCTGGGGCTTTTAGCTGCACCCTCTGGATTTAAGGCTCTGTCCTCTGGGCTCATGGCTCCACCCTCAGAGTCCTCTTTCCTTTTTCTTGAAGGGTAGCATGTATTTGCAGCTGAGTAGTTTCATCAGCCTGTTTCCCGACTGTTGAGTCTTGGGGGTCCAGCAGCCTTCTTTCATTTATACTCTGGCTGTCCATTTCAGTGCAGTCTAGCAGTTTTTGTCCTAATATACCATTCTGAAGAACCTTGTGGGTCTCAAGTATATATCATGGATATTCACTCCATGGCACAAGAGACTCTTGACAGGTCTTTCCTAAATAATCCTGTTTCTACTCTGGCCTTCTACTGAATGGTGGTGGAGATCTGACGTTTAATCTTTTCAAAAAGCTTTTTGTGGAATTCCTTGACCTTTTGATCTGCCTGAGATATTAGCCAAGGTTGTCCAGCCACTGCCTTGGTTTTTTCTCTAGAGCATGCTTCCTTGACAGTGAATCTCTAAATTTTAACATCTTTTGCCATTTGGATAAGCTGAGAATTTCCAAAATGATTAAGTCCTAGTTTCTTTTTGTTGAACAGTTCTTCCCTCAATTTATGTCTTTCCTCTCATATGTTATATAAGCAGTAAGCAGACACCAGATCACATTTTCAACACTTTGCTTGGAAATATCCTCGGCTAAATGTCCAGTTTTATCATTTATCACTTCTGTTTTCCACATAACTATAGGACATAATTCTGCTGCTGTGTAACAAGGATCACCGTCTCTCATGTTTTCCAGTAACATATTCCTCATTTCCTTCTGTGCCTTCACCACAATTTTTACATCCATAATTTTACTAACAGTCTGTTTATAGTGATTTAGATCTTCTCTGAGGAAATTTGTGTTTTCTCTACCATGCTCCCCACTTCTGAGCCCTCATCAGTGAGGTGTTTAACATTCATGTTTTTACCAACGGTGTGTCCGTGGCCAGGCAATTTCTGTAATGCTCCTCAGCTTCTTCCAGCCTTTGCTTACTGCCCAACTCTAAAGCCAGTTCCCCATGTTCAGGTATTTGTTAGGGGAGCGCCCCAATTCCAAGTACAAGTATGTTCACATTCCTGTTGATGACATCATATCTTTGTGAGTCTGGGTTTTTGGGTTTTTTTTGTGATTGCTATGATGTAAAGCAATTAATACACAAAAATCAGTGTTGAATTAGAAATGAGGGAAGCTGCGTCCAATTTGACTCCAAGGCCTACCCATTCCATTGTAAGTGATTATGGCTATTTAAGAATGAAATAGAGGGAGTTTGTATCATGGCTTGGTGGTAATAAACCCCATTACTAACCATGAGGATGTGGATTCAACCCCTGGCCCTGCTCAGTGGGTTAAGGATCCATCGTCGTAGAAGGCTGTGGTGGTAGTTTGCAGACGAGGCTCTGATCCCGCGTTGCTGTGGCTGTGGTGTAGGCTGGCAGCTATAGCTCAAATTTGACCCCTGGCCTGGAAACTAACATATGCTGCAGGTGCAGCCCTAAAAAGCAAAAAAGAAAAAGAAAATGAAACAAATATTTTAGAATTTATTTTTAATGATTTTTATTTTTCCATTATCTTTGGTTTACAGTGTTCTGTCCGTTTTCCACTGTACAGCAAAGTGAATCAGTCACATATACATATACATTTTTTCTCACATTATCTTCCATCACAAGTGACTAGATATAGTTCCCAGTGTTATACAGCAAGATCTCATTGCTTGTCCATTCCAAAGGCAGTAGTTTGCATCTATTAACTACAGGTTCCCACTCCCTCCCACTCCCCCTCTGACTTGGCAACCACAGTCTATTCTCCTATTTTTTTAAATTTATATGTGTTATTTTTCAAATGGATACTAAAATCTAGTACAGAAATACTTATCAAGTTGTTTGGACCTATTTAATAGTAAATTGAACTGTAATATTTCTTTTTTTTTTTTTTGGTCTTTTTTTTTTTGTCTTTTTTAGGGCCACACCCATGGCACATGGAGGTTCCCAGGCTAGGGGTCTAATTGGAGCTGCAGCCGCCGGCCTACGCCAGAGACACAGCAACGCCGGATCCTTAACCCACTGAGCAAGGCCAGGGATCAAACCCACAACCTCATGGTTCCTAGTCAGATTCGCCAACCACTGAGCCACGATGGGAACTCCTGAACTGTAATATTTCTTTAGACCTAAGGGTGCCATGAAAAACCTGAGACACTAAAGGTGCCATGAACCAAGACAGTTTGAGAACTTCTGTCTTAGGAGAACGTGGGATAGAGTAGCTGATGCTTTAGGCAATGAGTATTTCTTGTGTATTCTTGAACAGAGGAGTGACTTGAAACAATTCTATCTTAAGAACATAGTACATTATGGAGTTCCCGTTTTAGCACAGTGGAAACGAATCCGACTAGGCACCATGAGGTTGTGGGTTCGATCCCTGCCCTTGCTCCGTGGGTTAAGGATCCCGTGTTGCCCTGAGCTATGGTGTGGGTCACAGACACAGCTTGGATCTGGCCGGCAGCTACAGCTCTGATTAGACCCCTAGCCTGGAAACCTCCATATGCCGTGGATATGGCCCTAAAAAGACAAAAGACGAAGAAAAAGAAAGAAAAAGAATATAGTGCATTATACTTATATACTGCTTTATGGTTTATAAGGTGCTGTACGTGAATTATAAGGTGCTTTATGTGAATTCTATCAGTTGATAAATCTAAAAACAGGGTTCAGGGAGTTCCCATTGTAGCTCAGCAGAATCCTTGAGGACGTAGGTTTGATCCCTGGCCTCGCTCAGTGAGTTAAGGATCCAGCACTGCTGTGAGCTGTGGTGTAGGTCGCAGACATGGCTTGGCTCTGAATGTTGCTGTGGCTGTGGCGAAGGCCAGCAGCTATGGCTCTGATTTGACCCCTAGCCTGAGAACCTCCGTATGCTGCCAGTGCAGCCCTAAAAGGACAAAAAAAAAATTTTAAAATAAGTAAATACAAACAGGGTGCAGGATAGATTGAAAGAGGATTTTGTACAATTTGAGTAATCTAGGTGTATGGTGAAGGTCTGAAATAAGAGTAACTTTAAAAAAAAAAGGATCCAAAAAATTGGTAACATATTAACAATGGTATAAGGCAAACAAAGGAGAGGAAAGAATCGAAGATCAGTCTCAAATTTAGTAGACTGTGATATTTGCAGGATTATTGATAGAATAATGAATGAGTTTGGGAAGAGAAACGGTTTTGTGTAGTGGCAATGGTGGAAACTAGATTGTAGGGGATTAAGACAGGAGAATGAAGCGGAGGTACTGGGTTAGGTGACATATGTAACGATTGGGGAAGTAAAAGGAAGGAGATTAATAGAACAGTGGAGTCAAGCCAGGTTTTTTGCAAGAGGGAATGGGGTTTCAAAATACATAAGAATGGTGTCTGGATTGAGGTGGTGCTTACATGACAGTATGCATTTGTCAAAACTGATAGAACTACACTTTTAAAATAGGGATTTTAGGAGTTCCCGTCATGGCTCAGTGGTTAACGAATCCGACTAGGAACCATGAGGTTTCGAGTTCAATCCCTGGCCTCGCTCAGTGGGTTAAGGATCCAGTGTTGCTGTGAGCTGTGGTGTAGGTCGCAGATGAGGCTCGGATCCCGTGTGGCTGTGGCGTAGGCCGGTGGCTACAGCTCCGATTCCACCCCTAGCCTGGGAACCTCCATATGCTGTGGGAGCAGCCCTAGAAATGGCAAAAAGACAATATATATATATATATATGGATTTTACTGTATGTAAAACTTACCTCATTTTTTATTTTTGCCTGAGTATGTGAGAACAGAGGTTTGTTTTTATATTTTTATTTCCAAATTGAAATATAACTCATATGCCATAAATGTCACCAATTTAAAATGTATACTTCAGTGGTTTTAGTATATTCACAACGTTGTACAGCCATCACTACTATCTAACTCCAAAACATTTTCATCACCCACCCCCAAAGAAAACTCTTGTCCATTAGCAGTCACTTCCCTTTTACCCTCTTCTGAGCCCCTGGCAACCACATAATCTACCCCTTTTTAACAATTTTTAATTGTAGTAAAATACACATAAAATTTACCATCCTAACCATTTCTAAATGTATAGTTCAGTAGTATTCAGTGCATTCATATTGTTGAGCAACCATCACCGCCATATATCTGCAGAACTCTTTTCATCTAGCAAAACTGAAACTGTACCTATTAAACAGTTTCACAGTACCTATGACTCCCCATTCCCATTTCTTCCTAGCCCTTTGCAACCATCATTGTACTTTGTCTCTATGAATTTTTTTTTTATTGCTCTTTAGGGCCACATCTGTGGCATATGGAGGTTCCCAGGCTAGGGGTCTAATCAGAGCTACAACTCCCGGCCTGCACCACAGCCACAGCAACACAGGCTCCAAGCCGAGTCTGTGACCTACACCACAGCTCATGGCAACGCCGGATCCTTAACCCACTGAATGAGGCTGGGGATCCAACCCACAACCTCATGGTTGCTAGTTGGATTTGTTGCCACTGCTCCACGATGGGAACTCCTGTCCCTATGAATTTGACTACTCTTAAGTTCCTTATATAAGTGAAATCATAAAGTATTTGTCTTTTTGTGATTGGCTTATTTCATTGAGCATGATGTCCTCAAGTTTCATCTATGTTGTAGCATGTCAGAATTTCCTTCCTTTTTTAAGGCTGAATAATATCCTATCATATGTATATACTACATTTTGTTTATCCATTTATTTATCAGTGGGCAGTTGGGTTACTTCCAAATTTTAGCTCTTGTGATTTATAGTTTATAGTTTATTTTGTCTGATATTGCTCTCTTTTGGTTACTATTTACACGAAATATGCTTTTCCATCTTTTCACTCTCACCCTGTTTGTGTCTTTGTTTCTAAAGTTAGTCTCCTGCATATGTATAACCAAATCACTCTGTTGTACAGCAGAAGTTATCACAATCTTATAAATCAACCATACTTCAATAAAACTTCAAAAAATGATAAGTAAATAAAATTTTAAAACAAAAAAAAGTTAGTCTCCTGTAGACAGCATATATGTAGTTCATTTTTTAACCCATTTTACCCATCTCTCTGTAACCTATTTACATTTAAAGTGATTACTGATAAGAAATGACTTCTGTCATTTTGCTATTTGTTGTCTATATGCTGTATAGGTATTTTGTCCCTCATTTCCTGTATTAAGTATTACTACCTTCTTTTGTGTTTAGCTAATTTGGGGGGTGAAATATTTAAATTCCTCTCTTTTGTGTATATTTTATTGCTATTTTCTTTGTGGTTACCATGGGATTGCATGATCCTGTGATCAGAAGCAGCAAACAGCAGTCAGAGCACAGATACCCATTATTTGGAAGTTGCTCCTGCAAGTTGCTCTTGAAACGTGTGCACAGCAGCCTACCACAGGACTGGGGTAGATGGGTAGCTACTTACTACTGAGCTAAGAGCTGAAATTTGCCAATTTATCATCCAAGCATTCCCCCGGAAATTAAAAGTCTTCAGTGGACTCCAGAGTTCCAAAAAGTTACATTAGACAAATTCTGCCAGTACAGTTGTTGTCGAGATGGAGAGGCAGATTCCTGGTGCTTCCTCCTACTCCACCGTCTGCCCAGAATCCCATGTAATCTTTCTTTAAAAGTAGATTTAAAGTAGAATTTTAAGAGAAAACAAGAAATGGTTCTTCATCTATGACTTTAGGGCAGGATATAAACATAGATTAGAAATATTGGTAGGTTGGATGGGAATGAGACTTTATAGGGGAGCTCATGTATGATTTCTTTAATCTGTGCGGTCAAAATCTAATTTAATATAAGGTGGAGTTAAGAAGGAATTTTCCTTGGAGTTCCTGTCATGGCGCAGCGGAAATGAATCCGACTAGGAAGCATGAGGTTGCGGGTTCCATCCCTGGCTTCGCTCAGTGGGTTAAGGATCTGGCGTTGCTGTGAGCTGTGGTGTAAGTTGCAGACGCGGCTCGGATCCTGCATTGCTGTGGTTGTGGTGTAGGCCGGCAACCGTAGCTCCGATTAGACCCCTAGCCTGGGAACCTCCATATGCCATGGGTGTGGCCCTCAAAATACAAAAAGACCAAAAAAAAAAAAAAGGAAAATTTCCCTTAAGGAGAGAAGAGGTCTACAAAACCTTGGGGGAATTATCCAAGGAATCAAGAAATGTAAAAAAATACTAAATTTGTAGTTTCAGGTGCATACAGGTCTACATTAAGTTGTAATCCTGAGTTGTAGAATTAAATAGGAATTAGTCATTAGAAATTGGCAGTTTTTAAAAGCAAAATTCAGGTTTTATTCACATTATATTGTTTGAGCCTGGGTCTTTTGTTGTTCATTTTGGAAGAGAGATAAAGGAGAAAGGGCAGGAGCCATAACTAGGGCATAGCCTCCACTAATAGCTATGTAGTAGTAGGTTGTTGAAGGGGACTTGTTACCCATTGATGCTGTAACGACTGTGATTGGCATTTGGACTAAGAAAAACTATACAGACTTTTCTTTTTAGGGCCACACCTGTGGCATATGGAAGCTCCCAGCTAGGGGATAGGGGTGGAAGCGGAGATGCAGCTACCGGCCTACTCCACAGCCACAGCAATGCCATATCGGAGCCATGTCTGCAACCCATACCACAGCTCATGGCAACACCCAATCCTTAACCCACTGCATGAGGCCAGGGATCGAACCTGTGTCTTCATGGATACCAGTCAGGTTGGTAACCACTGAGCCACAATGGGAACTTCTTATATAGACATTTTAAAGTTAGTATTTGATTGATTTGTAATAGATAGGGTACAGTATTTGATCCTCTGAGTTTCAACTTGGTCCTGAATTGTTTACCTGTAGTCATCTGACAATTGAATAACTCCTCAACAACTTAGCTGCCAGTCTTCTGTCATTGTCTCTAATGTCAGCTCCCCTCACCATGATTCTAAAAGCCCAGAAAATTAGGAAAACATACTACTTTTTAGGACTTGTGACCATCTTAACTTTTCAACCAAAGTGACTGTTCAGCACTATGACTTTGTCATTTTGACAGATAACTTGCAAAGGCAGTGGATTCCCATTCTAGTTTCTGTAGTGTAGATATTCAAACCTATGCTGAATATTCTAAATTGCTGGTTTCTGTTAAATTGGAGCATCTTTTTTTCTTAAAGGGAGCATCTTAAAAATCACAGAATTACTCAAAAAATTCTCAACATTGACATGCTTCTTCCTTTCTCTTTCAGGTTGACAATTAATGCCCTTGCCCAGAAGCTCAATGCTTTTTGGAAGGAGAAGACCTCCCAAGAAAATTTTGAGACCTCAGCCATAGTCAGGCCAATACCGTGAGTACTAAATTTAGAATATAAATATATTGGGGTAATGTCTACAGAGAAAATGGAAGGAATAGGATAAAATGGTGTTTTTCCCATAAGGAAGTTTAATTAAAAATAGGAAATCGCAGGTACTAGTTTCATCAGTCTTTAGATCTCTTCACTTTGGTTTAACACTTATATCATTTGGGTCATAAATATGAAAAGATAAATATCAGTTTATCCTACAGGTAGTGTGATATAGTAGAAAATGATGGCCATTTAAATCAGCCACTGCTGGGAGTTCCCATTGTGGCTCAGTGGAAACGATTCTGACTAGTATCCATGAGGATACGGGTTCGATCCCTGGCCTCGCTGAGTGGGTCAGGGTTCTGGCATTGCCATGAGCTGTGGTGTAGGTTGAAGATGTGGGTCAGATCCTGTGTTGCTGTGAATGTGGCGTAGGCCAGCAGCTATAGCTCCAATTCGACCCTTAGCCTGGTAACTTCCATATGCCGCAACTGCGGCCCTAAAAAACAAAAAACAAACAAACAAACAAAAAAAATAAGCCACTTCTGGGTTGAAAACCTAGATCTGGTTCTTAATAGATGGGTAATTTTTGGTAAGTAAGTCACTGAGTGTATTAAGTTAGAAGATAAAATTTTAGAATGGTACCTCGCATACAGTAGGCATTCAAAAATATTAGCCAACATTTCTCTTCTCTTTATTCCTAGTGAACATTGTTGGAACTGTAGCAAGAAATTTGAGTATAGAAGTAGAGAACCCAGCATATCAGAAAAAAATGTAAAGTTTATTGAATCTAAGACAGGGAATTACACGCAGAATGGTGGATCAGGATGAAATGCTGCAGGAGGCCAGGAAAGGAGCATAATACAGAGAACAGAGCATTTTCCAGTGCATTTACAGTCAATTATACTATCAAGGTGAAGATTAGAGTATTAAAAATTTGTTTGTGGGTAGACACCCATGTTCTGTTTTAATGGACATCATCAGACAAATGTTTGGTAAACAATTTTGTTTTAGGTGCAACACAGCTGACTGCTCTGTGAATATCACTGTCTTATTCTAAAGATCCCTACTCCTGTCCAAACTCCCTGATTTTCAAAGAAATGTCAACTTAAGATGAGATGCCTTTTTTGCCTTTTAAATAAGCAATGGTTAATGCAATGGAACATGTTTCTATATTGCTAGAGTATATGTATGTATGTTATAAACCTTTTAGAGGCAGAATTGTAATGATTATTTATTGAGTACTTACTTACATGCCAGGCACACTGTTCTTTCCATGTGTTTGTGTTTATTTAATCACCAGAACAACCCTATGGGATAGACAGATGATATTACTTCTTTACAAATGTAGACACTGATACACTGAGAGCTTAAGTAACTTGTTCAAGATTAGACAAGTAGAAAGTAATAGATCCAAGGTTCAAACATGGGCAGTCAGGCCCCTAAACCCAAGTTCTTAACCATGACGCTCTTCTGGAAGGATCCAATGAGAAGAATATGGCATAGCCCCTTCAAATACCTGTTTATTGCAAGTGCAAGCTAAAAGCCTCTCCTTTCTGCCTAAACGGAAGGATCAGCCATGAGCTGCATGTAATCTGAGGCAGGAAATTGTTGTCTCCAGTGCTTCTCCTCAAGACAATAATATTGGCACGCTTCTACAAGAACCTCTTCTGTGCATGTACATGTAAAACCAAAGCTCATATGACCTTTCCTCTCCTCTTCCAGTACTGCTGAAACTGCTTTCTCTGGCTCTAAATAAAACTGTGCAGAAATATATAGACACCAGAGGTCAGGCCTGAGCTTAGAGCTTAAATGCTGCACGGCTGGAGCAGCCTGTAGCTAAGGAGATAGGAAGCTATATATCCAAAAACAGGTATGAATTCTCTTTGTTAAAACAGAGTTTTTAAACAGAGGACATTATATTTGAGTGGTAAACCTATGGGCACATTTTCTTTTCTTTTTTTGTAGTTTTCTGTATTTTTTTCATTTTTCTCTTTGAGCTTATATTTCTTTTATAACTAGAAAAAAGCACCATTTAAAAAGATAAGAAACATATTGAACTAAGACATAAAAGAATCATACCACTCTGTTGAAATGTCTAGTATAAGAGCAGTGTAAATGTACCATACATAAAACCTCTCCTAGGCTAAATTACATGTTTTTCAAATTGGCCCTAGATGCGCCTCTACCCTCTTTCTATGTCTTTTTCTCTAGCCTTCCCCCTTCGTACTCCAGGCTGCATTTCACACATTAGATGCTGACAGCTTCTATTATATATGGACCTTCTCCTCTTACAGAGAAACAAATTTATTCTGAGGTATAGGTAACCGGGTTATGCTTCCTAGAGGAGATGAGAATGAGTATGTGTTTCAGGGTAGAACTCTGGAAGAATTTTATCTTAATAATTTTACCTAGTTGTTGGACTGGCGCCACCATTTCGAGTTAGGAAATTTCATCAAATTTATGTTCCTTCTTAATATTCATTTTGGGAGTATCAACCTAATGAAATTTTGACTTAAGTGTAAACAAAGACTTATTGAAAGGAAAAAAAAGGACTAGGGAGCCTGAGGGGAAATGGAGGAGACATTTTAATGATGTGAGCCACACCGGAAGTTCAGAGGAGACATTTTAATGATGATGTTTCAGTGACTCTCAAATGCAATTCAAATCTGTTGTGGGATTGGATAGAAGCAAATTAAATAATTCAGTGGGTTTTATTTTTTTAGTAATATTGCAACATATATATTATATATATATATATATATATATATAATATATATGTATAATTTTCTGCCAGTTAATAAATTTTAGAGTTAGTTATACTTTTGTTGGCTTAGAACTAGCGATTCCAGGATAAGTACTACTGACCTCCATAACATGGTGGTTCACCATGTTAATACTTGCTACTTGGAGTTCCCAGAGTGGCGCAGTGGTTAACGAATCCGACAAAGAACCATGAGGTTGCGGGTTCGATCCCTGGACTTGCTCAGTAGGTTAAGGATCTGGCGTTGCCATGAGCTGAGGTGTAGGTCGCAGACATGGCTCGGATCTGGCGTTGCTGTGGCTGTGGTGTAGGCCGGTGGCTACAGCTCTGATTAGACCCCTAGCCTGGGAACCTCCATATGCTGCAGGTGCAGCCCTGAAAGGACAAAAGACAAAAGAAAAAAATACTTGCTGCTGTTTTTCGTATCTATGTTTGGTCTAGTTCTATCATTGTTTTATCTATAAAGTTCAAGATATAACATATGTTATATGCTGTGGGTTCAGCCCTAAAAAGCCAAAAAAAAAAAAAGGAGAAGATTGTTAGAAACCTAGACTGTTACATTTCTAACACATCTCGCATATAAAATCATTTTCTTTCGCTTTTAAGTTGTACCTTTCTCATATAAGAGTACAGAGCTAGGATATATACAGTCATACTTCTGTTTTCCTTCATTCAGGAAGATTCCTGACCAGACATGGGTACAGTGTGATGAGTGTCTTAAATGGAGGAAGCTTCCTGGCAAGGTTGATCCATCTACATTGCCTGCAAGATGGTTTTGTTACTATAATTCCCATCCAAAGTACAGGTAAAGTTAAGACTTGGTATTTTGCCAGAGGTAATTCCTGATTTGTCTCTCTATTCAAAAACGTTTATCTCAAGTCCACACTCTTTGGACCTGGCATTCAAGCCCCTGTGCTAACTGGTCCCACCCTACCTGTCCAGCCTTACTATTCATTGTATCTTAACACAAACTCTCTGCTTTAGAAGGCCCGTGGCTTCACTTTTCCCCGCCCATGCCACACATCTTCCCTCCTCCATGACATGATGCTGTCATTCCCACTTGCTTATAGTGACTTTGTGCATTCCATCTGCCTACCTGAATCATGTCCGTCTGGGAAGCTTAAGTATTTGGTGTGATACGTCTCCTGTTGACAGTAGTTCAGTTTACAGTGATTTTACCCTGGCTTCCTGTGGTATTTAATTCTTGACATTTGTTCGCATACTGTTTGAATGTTGTGGATGGTTTTCATCTGTATATACCTGGGCTCTTCAAAAGATTATAAACTACTCAAGGGAGTTCCCGTTGTGGCTCAGCGGAAACGAATCTGGCTAGTATCCATGAGGACGTAGGTTCGATCCCTGGCCTTGCTCACCGGGTTAAGGATCCAGCATTGCCGTGAGCTGCGGTGTAGGTCACAGATGCGGCTTGGATCTGGCGTGGCTGCGGCTGTGGCGCAGGCTGGCAGCTGTAGCTCCGATTTAACCCCTAGCCGGGAGACTTCCATATGCTGTGGGTGCAGCCCTAAAAAGCCAAAAAAAAAAAAGAAGGAAATTGTAAACTATTTGAGAATAAGGGATTTACCTTTCAGATGGAGTAGATTTCCTTCATATGCTTCCTATACCTGAGTCTGTTATAGTACCTATTGTACATTCGATGCAGATTGCTTACATTTGTCTTTCTAATATAGCATATGTTTCCTGAAGCAACTGACATCTACATAGTGCCTGGCATATCCATAGGCATTCAGTTCAATGTAACAAATATTTTTTATTCGACTCAATCATATACATTCATAATAATAATTCAGTTTGCTTCAATTCCGCTGTGACTTTCTTAATTTTTTTCTTCAGGATAAATGCTGATAGAAAAAGGGTAGTAAACCAAGGTATTCTTTTTAGAAAAAATGGTTTAAAATGGAGGAAATTAAAATAAATGCAGTCCAGGTGTGTAATGAGCAAAGATTCCCCCACAGTCTCCAGATGTGCCTAAATACCTCTTGGGGTTTGTGTGATTAAAATGTGGGACTGAGTGCTTAGAAGTCTCATTTTTGAATCCTGTATATCCTATCAGTTTATACTTAGTCCAAAATACTTTGACCCCTAATAAAACGAGTATAATATAGGGTTTCCAATTCTTAATTTTTATTTATTTGTTTCTAGGATTGCTTGTGTCCATTGAATACATTTTCTAGTACTCTTTTCAGCTTTTTCTTCTAAAAGTCTCTTCTTCATGCCTGACATATTGCAAATGTCTTTTCATGCATGGAATCTTCTTTTTCTCCTCTTCGCTAGTCTCTGTTCCTTTTACAACGTCAGCTCCTAGTCTCTTCTTGCTGCTCTCTGTCATAGCCTCTGATTTTCTTCTTCAGATGTCATCACAGAGTTTAGGGATTCTCCTGCTTCTAGACTGCACCTTGGGAGTACTTTCTTACTAAACAAGACACGAAAGACCTAGATTCTAGTAAACAAGACACAAAAGACCTAGATTCTAGTCTCAGCAATATTCTCTTTGTATGGAACCTCAGCAAGACTCTCTCTCTCTCTCTTTTTTTTTTTAATTTTTCATTTCAGGGCTGTACCTGCTGCATATGGAAGTTCCCAGGCTGGAGGTCGAATCAGAGCTGCAGCTGCCAGCCTGCACCACAGCCACAGCAACACAGGATCCAAGCCACATCTGTGACCTACACTGCAGCTCAAGGCAACACCTGATCCTTAACCCACTGAGCAAGGCCAGGGATGGAACCTGCATCCTCCTGGATACCAGTTAGGTTCTTAACCCACTGCGCCATAACAGGAACTCCCAAGGAAGTCTCTCTTGTGCTTGAACGTCACTGTGTAAAAATAGAGATATAAATTTGGTAGCTGTCAAGTTCTTTGGATGTCTTGGGAGAAGAGTGACATATGCACCCAAAATAATGGCACGATATGCCTTGGGAAAAGAATTGCTACATGTTAACCTGCACACAGGTTTGGCAATGTGGGTGGCATCTGATCTCTGTAATGCTAGAGGATGGTTAACCTGCCTTGTCATAGTTGTGAGGAAAGTGAAGGGTAAAAGCGAAGGGCACGTTTTGTTTCTGAAAGACGATTTTTCTTCTCTGTGCTGCAGGAGGTGCTCTGTTCCAGAGGAACAAGAACTCATTGATGAAGACCTCTACTTGAGCAAAGCTAAGAAACAGTTGAGTATACCCAAAGTGGTGTTCTATATCAAAGAGCAGAGGAGCCTGATCCTAATAGCACAGGGGAATTTTGAGAAGAGAGACTTTTGGGGGGGGGGCTTGTTTTTAATGATGTATCTACTTACTTTTCTGATCTTCCAATTCTTTATTCTTCCTAAGCATTTCCCAAATGTCTCAACTAGTGATTGCTTTTAGACTGCCTCCCTCTTCCCCTCCACTTCTTCTTCTTCTTCTTCTTTTTTGGCTTTTCTAGGGCCGCACCCACGGCATATGGAAGTTCCTGGGCCAGGGGTCTAATTGGAGTTGTAGCCACCAGCCTACACCACAGCCACAGCAACACAGGATCTGAGCCACGTCTGCAACCTACACCACAACTCTCGGCAACGCTGGATCCTTAACCCACCGAGCAAGGCCAGGGATCGAACCCGCAACCTCATGGTTCCTAGTCAGATTCATTAACTACTGAGCCACAAGGGGTACGCCCCTCTCCACTTCTTTTGATAGGGCATTTGAAATCCCTCTTCAGTGGTAGAGTTCAGGAAGGAACCCTTAGTTACTCAATGAGATTCATACTATTTCTGGTTTAGAAGGAACATTATAACCTAAATCTGCAATTGGTGATCCGTTTCAAACTGAGAAATTTTACGAGTGACCTAAATAGCACTTTTGTCTTCTCCTAGAGATCAAACTATTGAGAAGAAGAAGGTACCATTGGAAAATGAGAGCCACCAGGTGAGAGACAGTCCACGTGCTTCCTTTTCTCACACAAAATTTTCCCCAACAGAGGACATGGGTTGAAGGGAGCAGCACTCTTGAAAGCTGCATAGAAATAACAAACCATTTTTTCTGGTGGTCTTTTTTTTCATTGCATCTTTTGATTGCACTTTGATCTGCCATTACTGATGTTCAGATCCCCAAAAATAGAAGAGCCGAATCATATATTGCCCATATTTGGATTTAGTATTGATTCTGGAAAGTGTGAATGTCACATTGGGTGTCACGGAATATTCAGGGTTCTGGTCCGTCCTCACACAGGCTGCTCCCGTTGAGTGTCTGGTTTTCCTCAGTCTCCTTTCTTCCAGGATTCAGGGGTGATTCCTTTCTCCTTCCTCTTGGGAAGAAGGGGTGGTTCTTTGTGCCCCCCCCCCTTCCCTGCTTTCAGGCTGGCTGGCTTTATAAAGACTCTGCTGTTTTGAATTTTCAGGAGCACTGTCTCTCGGACATGGTTGCCCAGCTCCGGACGCTGAAGGGTGCAATAAGGTTGGCCGTCCTTTCAGGGACACTCCTTTCCTGACAGCCACCATAGCACCCATATATCTTCCCCACCCAACCTTGCCTTTCTGCATGATACTCCTCTTGACCCTCTTTCCCAGAGATATCTGCTAGTAGCATGTTAGATTCACCTTCCACCCACTCAGTCAGGGTAGGTGAGACTGGTGAGGATAGAGGCAATTAAATACTAATTCTTCTTCTGACACGCTACCAAGACCCAGGTGTATTAATAAACACGTTTCATACACTAATGTCTTAATAGTCTGATGTAGAGATTGGGAGATTTCCTGGGACTGCCCTGTCCTCATTCAGTTTACCTCCCCTTTATAAACTCCTTCACCTTCATCGTTCATGCTGTCTTCATAAGCTGGCTCTCCCACGAGATCCCAGATGCATGTCTCTGTGTGTGTGCAATATGAATATATGTTAGTCTCTCGCATGCATTTCTCCAAGACCAGCACAGACACTTGCTGCAATGCTTATTCCCTCCATCCCTGCCCTCATCACAGATCTCGGAGGAGTGAAAACCTAGCCTTAAACTGGGTCACAGGAGAGAATTAGACAGCGATTAGGGGGCCTGGGTTTGTGTTGTGGGTGGGATGATTCTAGGAGCCAATAAGTGAGTTGGGGAGGTCTGCTGGTGTCCAGCTGATAAGGCTATAACTGAACGTGCCTGGGGTCAGTGTTCTAGTGTACATTACTGTGCGCTGTTTCGCTGTTTGTTTTGTGTGGGAAACAGTTTCTTTTTTTTTTTTTTTCTTTTTTTTTTTTTTGGCCGAGTGTTCTTTCCTAGCATCAGAAGGATTGACTCATCCTTTGGTATTTAGTTTGAAATTGGGATTTTTATGAATTGTTTTCTTTCTTTGCTAGGTATTCACTAATCCAGTGAAGATCCCTTCTATTCAAGATATGGAGGACCTGAATAATAAGACAGCTGGATATGAGGGAATTGATAGCCCTAGCCAGCTTTCATCTGTTGGAGAAGAAAGCAGAACACCTTCTCTTCAACTTAAGCCTCTGGATTCCAGTGTTTTTCAGTTTTCCAGGTGGGTTAAAAAAAAAACACCACAGTATCTCTTCAAAATAAGCTTCAAGGTTCATTTTCGTGTAGAATAAATTGGTATGGTTATCATATTTATGTTTTTCCTAAGGTCTGGCATAGAATTCAGAAGGAGAAATACCATTTGGGGTTAATAGACTTGTGTGTTATGTATACGACCCATTTTTCGGCACTCTTAACTGTTCTGTCAAGTCTATTTTTCTATCTTTTTTTTTTTTTTGCTCTTTTGAGGTGATCGTTTGACAAATTCTCTTTTATGGATTATATATTGACATTATGCTGGGAATTGTATGAGTGAAATAATGGGCATGAAAAAGTCTTTGAAAAGCATAAGGTACTATACAAATGTAAGGTAATGTTACAGAGATAAACATTGTTTTTACCTGAAGTTTAGGAATATTGAAATCCCGCAGGGTCCCATTGACCTAGAACATGTTAGCCATATATAAAAATAAGTATTAGAAGTTTGCCATTAGGCAGGCCTTCTAGTTCCTTCTAGTTTATTTGAACCCTGGTTCACCTTTATCTAGGGTCAATTTTTAGTATAATTTTTAGTCTTGGGATTTGTTTTGTCTGTCTTCGGGTGCCTCATTAATATTATGTTGTTAGTCTTTACAATAGGAATTATCTTAAATATCAGGAATATTTGGAGCCCTAAAAGGTATGACTGTCCCTGTGCTCCCATGAATCAGTAACATTGGCGGAAGTAGGGACAGGAGTCATTTTTGCCCTATTATGTATTCCTGGACCTGCCAGAAGTGAGAAGCATAGTAGAGAAGAGAAAGCAAGTCACTATTCTTCTCACTTCTGGCAGGTCCAGGCCATAGGGAAGGTACAGACTTGCTCTGTAATAGTAGAAACTTCTACAGTCTTCAGGAATGTGACTGTTATATGGGGGTTGTGAACTTCTCATTAACCCTCTTCAGTTTGGATATCTTCTTAACATACTATAAGGAAAAAGCAAAGAAATATATAATACGGCAAAACTGACTCCTGTCCCTACCTCCACCAATGTTACTGATTCCTTTCCCTCTTTCTTGCTTCTTAGGTGGGTCTTTTTAGCTTCTCACGTAGGCAAGCATCTGTTTATGTGTGCAAGTGTCCTATTCAGTGATTCTTCCACAGTTAAGCCCTGTAGATATTGAAAGATCCCCATATACCCCTGAGCATGAACACAAAGTCTCAAGAGAAGTAAGCTATTAGGAGCAAACCTAATAAAACTCTAAAGGAAATTAAATGAGAATCTGTATGAAAGCATCAAGAATAGAGCCTTGAAAGAGAGTATGTACTCAGTAACTAATGGTTGAATCTGAGTTATATTGAAGGAACTCTTTCTAAGATAGAACTGTGTAGCAAGGGAGGAAGATTTAGCCTAGTTGGTCTCAGGGGTTTGAGTCTAATTCTACTGTTTCCATCCATAGTTTTCCAACTCCCATTGTAGGTTGGGAGGGGTATACAGTAAAGCGCTGTGGTTTTTTTTCAATTTTTTAAATTAAAGTATAGCTGATTTACACTGTTGTGCTAATTTCTGCTGTACAGCATAGTGACTGGGATATATATATATATGTGTGTGTGTGTGTGTATATACACACATTTTTTCTCATACTATCTTCCATTATGGTCTATCCCAGGAGAATGACTATAGTTCCCTGTGCTGTTCAGTAGGACTTCATTGCTTATCCATTCTAAATGGAATAGTTGGCACCTACCAACCCCAAACTCCCTGTTCATCCCACTCCCTCGCACTGTTTTTTTTTTTTGAAGCACATTATTACCTGTCTACCTTGACCTCCTTGATGTGATCGTGTATCAGAATTGCCACTGGAGTATCAAGGTGTATTGCTATCGAAGGTTGTCCTTTCCCTTCAGTGTTTTCTTTTTTGTACTGTCCAGTAACTTGAGGGAGATTACAGATGCTAACCTGTGTGTGTATTTTATGACTGCAGTATGTCAGTACATCCATTGGGTGGCATACTTCATCAGTCTTTATTAGGATTTCTGTATGAGTCTTTATGGAAGTGCCATATTCAGAGTTGGGTTTTGCCTTTAGAGGACAGGTAAAGTACTTTGACTATGTGTAATTTTAATTTGAGAATAATATTCTTTCAAGAGGTGTATGATGATTGATGCTACTAATGTCATATGTTCTATGTGAGGTCAGTAAATGATTATGTCATTTCCAGCTTTATTTATAGGGAAATTCAGATTGATTGGAAATAGTCTACCTTCTTATAGAGGAAAATTTAGGTGCTCAAGAGTTTTAATAAAATATACAAGGTTTTCTGATAATACCATGTTAAGGAATTAATAGGTCTAGTCAGGATTTACAAAGGTCTCCTTCGTTATCAGAACCTGAAGCTGATAAGGGTCCTTGGGTTATGTAGTACAGCTCTTTAACTCTAGGTAAAAATAAAGCCTACACTATCCAAGAGTGTTTTAAAAATGTCTAGTGGGCATTCCCGTCGTGACACAGTGGAAACAAATCTGACTAGGAACCATGAGGTTGTGGGTTTGATCCCTGGCCTCGCTCAGTGGGTTAAGGATCTGGCATTGCCATGAGCTGTGGTGTAGGTCACAGACATAGCTCGGATCCTGCATTGCTATGGCTGTGGTGTAGGCCGGCGGCTACAGCTCCGATTAGACCCCTAGCCTGGGAACCTCCATATGCTGTGGGTGCGGCCTTCAAAAAGACAAAAAAAAAAGTAAAACTTAAAAAAATTAAAAAATAAAAATGTCTAGTAGAGTAGGTTATAAGACCTAGAAGGGGTTCCAAAGATGTCATTGGAAATAGCTTTCTGAGTCTCACAATTCTAGCAAGGGGAGGGGAAGACCGCCAATAAAGAGTACGTTCATCTTTTACGGGAAGACAGCATATTTCAGGAATATGCTGGAAAGAAATATGTTCACTCATTCTATGTATATTTAAGTGCTTACTGTATGAAAGCAGTGTTCTGAGGCAGTGATGAAATCAAAGATGAAGGAGCATATGTACCCCTAACTCCATAAAGTTATACATATAAGCATACAGACAAAGGTGAGAATTAGTGGCTATAATTTATTTAGATATTTTGAGAACTTTTGCATAAACTATATAGTTTTATATATAGTTATATATGTAAGTTATATACTGTAACTTTTGAGTAAGACTAATTAGTTCATGTTTTAAAAGGATAGCCAAAAAAAATCCAAAGTACACTGTAATGATGGAAGGAGAAGAGGGAAGACATTCTAATATATATTTAAAGGAATATTTGAAACACCAAACACAAGGTAGAAATAGAAAAACAATTTTGCAAATGAATAAGATTGATTCAGGGGTGGCCAGTATTAACATTTTAAAATATGATCTTTGAGAAAGACTCCAGAATGGCAAAATGAGAGTGTGATGAATTCTCTCACCAACAAATAACTATTTAACTGGGAAAAAATTATTAAACGAAACAGTCATTCCTAGTCCCTGGAAATTGTCCTAGGGGCATAAAGCAAGTAGAGAAACATTCATGCAATAAAATCTATTAAATCTCAGAAAGAACAGCAAGAGTCTTTGGCATTTAGCCTGCTCTCATCACCCTCTAAGCTTTGTTTTATGAAAACCACTGAGGGAACTCTTATCCAGGTGGATGTGGTCAAGAAGTTGGGGGCTCCCTCTCACCCTAGCTCCTAGTCTAGAGCTATGGTTTCACCTGGGTGGCGCAGGCCTCTGACATTTCTCATATCCCCCAGGTCTGTCTTGCAGAAGTTCTATCCCAAGTAGAATCTAGAGGACTGGGTTTCTTTTCTCCCACCCAGCTTTCTCTTCCCCCACCCAGCCTCCACTCAAAGGGTGGAAGCACTCACTTAGGGACAGTATGCTGACAATCCTGGACCCCTGTTGCTCCAGTGCAGCTTACTTATAGGGCAGAGGTTCATGCCAGAAGGAGCAAACCAAAAACCATCTCGGTACACATTTGTAAAGAAAAGGTTTCATTCTTTGGGAGTGGGCCACTGTCCCTGCCATCAACTCTTGCACAGTGACACAGAGGTCCTGCTTAGGGAGAGAGGCAGGCCTTACAGATGAAGAACTCCTTAGTTCTACTCAAAGCAACTGACTTTGTGTGAAACAGATCGTGGAGAATTCCATTCCTAAGGGCATTATCAAAAACAATGGAAATCTTAGTGGATAATAAGATGGCACTCACAGCTCCATGACACAAGTTACAACAAGCAAAATGACTGTGTAATCATAAGTTTGGTAACAGAAAGAACTAAGTAAAAATCCAAGAAGAGCACTCCTGGGATTATAGTCAATCCTGAGGGTTAGGAAGGCTGTACCTAAGCATAAGACTGCACTCATTCAAGACATAAGGTGGATTTGAAAGCAGTCCCCGAGCTTCACACAGATCAAACAACAGAGAGCAGGAGTCTCACTGTCACTAAGGGACTTGAGAACAACCTCTAACTAATCACTAGCTGAACAATAAGCTACTCTTACCTAAGGGCAACTCCTAGGAGGCCAGGCTTAAAAATAAAATCATGCTGGAGTTCCTGTTGTGGTGCAGTGGAAACGAATCCAACTAGTAACCATGAGGTTGTGGGTTCCATTTGGCCTTGTTCAGTGGGTTAAGGATCCAGCATTGCTGTGAGCTCTGGTGTAGGTTGCAGACGTGGCTCAGATCCTGCCTTGCTGTGGCTGTGGTGTAGGCCAGCAGCTGTAGCTCCGATTCGACCCTTAACCTGGGAACCTCCATATGCTGCTGGTGTGGCCCTAAAAAAATAAATAAATAAAATAAAATCACATATATCGCTGGTAGTCTGCAACACTGTGTACATACTCAAGGCTGTGCCTTCTCAGAGGTGCTTGGAGAGGGAAAATCCAAGCTACTACCTTCTGGCCGAATGTGAGGCAGAAGCATGAATTCCTTGAACTGTGATAGCAGCCTACAAGCCACGCATACATCCAGTGGTAAGTAAAAATCTATCTGGCAAAGAGGTTTATCATAACCTTTGACCTGTCCTGACCCAGGGTAACTCCCAGATTGCCAGGTAGAAGATAAAAATCAAGTAGAAATCTGAGCAGGAACATTGTAGGTTGCATACTACAGAGGAAACAAATTTCATTGAGTAAGTTCAGTCAGTCAAGTCAGTGAAAAAAAGCCCAGCAAACAATAGCAATAACCACTCATGGAGGTGGGATCAGTGTCCAGACTTGCTATACTATATTATCAATAAAAAAATTATGAGGCACACAAAGAAATAGGAAACTATGAACCTGTACATGGGGGGAAGCAAGTAATAGAAATAGCTCCCGAAGAGACCCAGATGTTGGATTTAGCAGACAAAGACTTCAAAGAAACCATTATAAATATGTTCAAAGATCTAAAAGAGACCATGTTTCATCAAGTTAAGAATATTAGTAAAGGGACAGAAATTATTTTTAAAAAATGGAAATTCTTGAGGTAAAACGTGCAGTAACTAATGTGAACATTTCACTAAAGGGACTCAGCAGCACCTTAGGATTGATAGAAGAAAGAATCAGCAGACTTGAAGATACATTAATTATAGATCATTCTGTCTGAAGAATGGAGAGAATGAAGAAAAATGAACAGAGCCTCAGAGAAATGTAGGACATCATTAAATGCACCAACATATACAAATTAGGAGTACAAGAAAGAGGAGAGGGAGAAAAAGGGGTAAAAAATATTCAAGGAAATAATGTCAGAAAACTTTCCAAATTTTATGAATAGCATTAACTTACACATCCAAGAAGCTCAAGTAACTCAAAATAGGATAAATGCAGAGAGATTTACAGCCATGCAGTGAAAATATTTAAAGCCAAAGGCAAAGAGAATATCTTGAAAGCAGGAAGAGAAAAAATATTCATCACATAAAAGAAAATCCCAATAAGATTAACATCTGGCTTCTCATCAGAACCAGTGGAAACCAGGAGGCAATGGGATGACATATTCATAGTACTTAAAGAAAGACTTTCAACCAGGAATCATAAATCCAGTAAAATTATTTTTAGAAAATTAAGGTGAAAATAAGTACATTCCTATGTAAGCAAAAGCTGATGGAATTTGTTTATAGCAAAACTGTCATACAAGAAATACTAGAGATGATTCTTTAGCCTTAAAGCAAGTGACACTAGATAGTAATTCAAATTCACATGAAAAAACAGTTCTGGCAGTACTAACTGTAATTAATTATAAGAGATAATACAGTGGCATCTTCCTCTTTTTATTCTTAACCGATTTAAAGAATAATTGCATAAATAATATATATATTTGTATATAATTTTGTATATGTATATAATTGAATTGTTGAGGTTGTCTGCAGATGTAAATGTTTGCCAATAACAGTACTAAGGAAGTGGGTAGGAACAAAGCTTTAATGGAGTAAGGAAATAACACCAGAAGGTAACTCAGATCCACAGTAAGAAATGAGGAAAATTTAAAATGGAAAAATAAGATTTAACAAGCTATAAATATTATAAATATGTACTTGCTCTACTTTCTTCTCTCAGCTTCCTCAAAAGGCATAACATTAAAGTAATAATTGTAGTAATGTGTTACTAGATTTGTAAATGTTCAACTAGAAAATGTTCACATAACATGAAAGAACAGTAGAGGAAGAAAGGAATGAAGAAGGCATGACATGTTTAAAAAACAGAAAGCTGGATTTCCTATAGTGGCTCAGCAGGTTAAGAACCCAACATAGTGGAGTTCCTGTTGTGGCGCAATGGTTAACGAATCCGACTAGGAACCATGAGGTTGTGGGTTCGATCCCTGGCCTTGCTCAGTGGGTTAAGGATCTGGCGTAGGCCAGCGGCTACAACTCCGATTCGACCCCTAGCCTGGGAAACTCCATATGCCACGGGAGCGGCCTTAGAAAAGGCAAAAAGACAAAAAAAAAAAAAAAAACAACAACATAGTATCCATGAAGATGCAAGTTCAATCCCTGGCCTCAATCAGTGGCTTTGGCATTGCCATGAGCTGTGGTGTAGATCACTGATGCAACTCGGATCTGGCATTACTGTGGCTGTAGCACAGGCCTGCAGCTGCAGCTCTGATTTGACCCCTAGCTTGGGAACTTCCATATACCACGGATGTGGCCATAAAAAGAATAATAATAATAAACCCAGAAAGCTAAATATTGTATGTAAGTTCTGTCATAACAGTAACATTAAATGTGACAAGATTGGAGTTCCCTTGGTGGCACAGTGGTTAACGAATCTGACTAGGAACGATGAGGTTGCTGGTTCGATTCCTGCCCTCGCTCAGTGGGTTAAGGATCCAGTATGGCTGTGGCTGTGGTGTAGGCCGGCAGCTACAGCTCCGATTCGACCCCTGGCCTGGGAACCTCCATATGCCGTGGGAGCCATCCTAGAAAAGTCAAAGAGATAAAAAATTAAAAAAAAAATGTGACAAGATCTATTAAACAATCCATTCAAAAGATGGAGATTATCCAATTACATTTTTAAAAAATAACCAAATATACTATCTATACTTTATATTCAGAGATACAAATAGATTGAAAATAAAATGATGAAAAAAGGCATAACATACAAACAGCATCCATAAGAGAGCTAGAGTGGCTATACTAATTTCAGACAAAATAGATTTTAAACATAAAATGTTATCAGATATAAAGATGGACATTTTGTATTGATGAAGTCCATCAGGAAACTATACAAATTATACCCATATATGGACCTAAAAACAGCCACCAAAATGCATGAAACAAAAGCAAACAGGAAGGAGAAATAGACAACTTAATAATAGTTGGAAACTTCAGTATTCCGCTTTCAATAATAGGAAGATCAACAAGGAAATAGAAGAGGCTTTTTGTTTTTTGTCCTTTGTCTTTTTAGGGCTGCACCCCGGGCATATGGAGATTCCCAGGCTAGGCGTCGAATGGGAACTGTAGCTGCCGACCTACACCACAGCCCCAGCAATGCAGGATCCTTAACCCACTGAGCAAGGCCAGGGATGGAACCTGCATTCTTATGGATATTAGTCACGTTCATTAACCACTGAGCCACGATAGGAACTCCATAAATAGAAGAGTTGAAGAATGCTATAAACCAACTGGACCTGACAGATACATATATAACACTTCACCTCAAAAACGGTGTAATAATATTCTTCTCAAGTGCACATGAAATATTCTCCAGGATAGACCATATGTTAGACCATAAACAAAACCTCAGCAATGTTCTCCAACCACGATGGAATTAAATGATAAACCAACGGCAGAAGAAAATTTGGGAAATTTACAAATATGTGAAAATTAAATAACACACTGCAAAATAACAAAGGAGTAACGAAGAAGTTACAAGGGAAATTAGAAAATGTCTTAAGATGAAAATTAAAAGTGCAAAAAATTGTGGGATGAAACTAAAGAGGTATTCAGAGGGAAAATTATGTTTGTAAATGCTTATATTAAAATGGAGTAAATATCTCAAATTGGTAACCTAACCTTCCACCTTAAGAAGCTACAAAAGGGAGTTCCTATTGTGGCTCACCCATGAGGATGCAGGTTTGATCCCTGGTCTCGATCAGTGGGTCGGGGATCTGGCATTGCCGTGAGCTGTGGTGTAGGTCACAGATGCGGCTCAGATATGGCACTGCTGTGGCTGCGGTGTAGTGGCATAGGCTGGCAGCTACAGCTCCAATTTGACCCCTAGCCGGGGAACTTCCATATGCTGAGGATGCAGCTCTTAAAAAAAAAACCTACAAAAACACGGAGTTCCTGTCGTGGCTGAGCAGTAATGAACCTGACTAGTATTCATGAGGATGCGTGTTTGATCCCTGGGCTCGCTCAGTGGCTTAAGGATCCAGAATTGCCCTGAGCTGTGGTGTAGGTCACAGATATGACTGGGATCTGGTGTGGCTGTGGCTGTGGCGCAGGCCAGCAGCTACAGCTCCCATTCGACCCCTATCCTGGGAACATGTATATGCTGAGGATGCAGCCCTAAAAAAAAAAAAAAAAAAAAACTGCAAAACAAGAGCAAGCTAAACCTAAATCAAGCAGAAAGAAAGATCAGAATGAAGATGAAACAGAGAATATAAAAACAATAGGGAAATCAGTGAACCCAAAAATTGGCTCTTTGAAAGGAACAACAAAAATTAATAAAACAATAAAGAATGCAGTTTATATTGGCTTCAAAATGAGTATCTAGGAATAAATTTAACAGAAGTACATGCTAGAGCTGTATACTGAAAACTACAAAATATTGTTAAACGAGATTAAAGAAGACCTAAACAGATGGAAGAAGACATTTCATGTCTCTGGATCAGCAGATCTAATGTTAACAACATTAAATTGTTAAGACAGCAATACTCCTCAAATTGAGCCATAGATTCAATGCAGTTCCTATCAAAATTTCAGCTGGCTTCTCTGCAGGCAGCCAGTGGAAGAATATGACACAAAGAAAAAGGAAAATGAGAAGAAACTATGTAGTTAGAAAATATTTCCTGGCATGTAAACCCTAACATAATCTTTACTAAATGAGTGAATACAGGTTTGGAATAAGAATTTGATTCCTGGAGGGAAGAACCAGAAGTATGTACAGAACCAATAAGTAAAATCCACTCATTGTCTCTTGTTAACATAATCATTCTTTTCTGACTGCCTCTTATTTGCAGGATTTTGTTCCCTTATCCTCATGTAGCATAGTTAATTAAGCTCCTTTCAGTCAAGGAGCTTATACTTTAGTGGGAGACTTACCATATACACACATACAGAGTAGAAAGTAATAAATGTTATAGAGAGAGTGCTCAGGTGCTCTTGGAATTCAGAAGTGGCATTTGAGCTGGACAGAGACATGCAGTGTTGAGGAAAAGTGTATTTCAGTCAAAAGAAGCAGCATGAGAAATCATGGGGGCAATCTCTGAGGCTGGTGTCTTTGAAGGGAAGTAGTGAGCAAGAAATTATAGGGGCAAATTATATCCCAGCTCTGCCACTTGCTTGGTACATGACCTTCAGAAAGTCATTTATTTATTTATTTATTTATTTTAAATGAGAGTTGCAACGTTTATTTCAGGTTCTCTCCTGTTGTTGTTGGTTTTTTTTTTTTTTTTTGTATTTTTTTTTCTTTTTTCCACGCAGGCAGTATGTGGGAATTCCTGGGCCAGGGATTGAACTTATGCCGCACAGCAGCAACCAGAGCCACAGCAGTGAGAACACAGGAGCCTCAACCCGCTAGGCCATCAGAGAACTCCCCAGAAAGTTATTTAACCTCTCTAGGCCCAAGCGTCCTCTTTTAAACATGCAGAAGAAAATTCCTCCTACCTCAGGGTTATTGGGTGAGACCCTACACAGGAAGACTTCTCGCACTGAGACCCTACACAGGAAGACTTCTCGCACTGTCTGGCACAGAGTAAATAAATGCTGAGTAATTGTTTCCTGTGTTCGGGACTGGAAAAGCTTGAATACCAAGCTAAGACATTTGAGCTTTCATGTTGTGGGGAACAATACCTAAAGATTGCAAATAGGGAGGTGACATAATCAGAGCAATACCTTAGGAAGATTAACTTGGCAGTGTGACATGGGGAGACTGGAGGAAGCCATTGCAATAATCTGGGGGAGGTCATGAGAGCTTGAACTTGAGTATTGCTTGTGGCTCCGTAAAATTCCTGAGAATCTGGTGGTGTCTTTATACAAGGAGGAAGCATAGGAGAGGAAGCAGGTCTGAAGTGAGAAAAAAAAACCCTGAAATTGAAAGGTGATTTTTATACCTACCAGCTGAGGTAACCACTGGGACCTCCAGAAAGAAATGTGTGACAGGCAGTTGGAAATTCAGTACTGGAGATCAGGGCTGGGAAGATGATTTGGAAGTTAATTTCTAGAAGTTAGAGCCCAAAGGTTGTATGAGATTACCAAAGAAACAAAACGTAAGGACAGAAGAGAGGGTCATTAAGGACAGAACCCTTAGAGGTGGGAAAACAAAGAGAGGGCAGGTCCCAAGTTAAAGGATCCGGCATTACCATAGTTGTGGCCTAAGTTGCAGCTGAGATTCAGTCCCAGGCCTGAGAACTACATGCCTCGGGTTCAGCTGGGGGAAAGAAAAAAAAAAAAGATGGATACATGCGTTCTTATTTAGCCCTTAAGTCCTTTTCACTTTCCCCTAAGGCTGACACAACACAGCAAGATCTATCCAGATGGCAGACCGGTTTGATTTATTTCTGAGTGAACACTAGTTTTGAAGAAATTCGGGTATCATAAGACGCTAAGGTTTGAGATGCCTTACAGATATTCCCAGAACTTGCCGAGGAACATGGTCAGCCTCGAGATATGGTGGCCAGTCACCTGCCTGGCTCTTTCTCATTGAAACTTTTTGAAAGTTAATTTTTACCTCGAAATGTCTTGGTTTTCTGGAGAGAGCGCAGAGTGTTTATAAGGATAAAAGGGGGGATCCCATCCTGCTGCATGATATTAAATTGACTACGGATTTCCCTGGCCTCAGTTTTGTTTTGTTGTTGTTGTTGTTAGTTCCTTCAACCTTCAGTGTTTAGAGCAGCCAGAAATGGAAGGTGATTTGAGGTCACTGTCCTGGGCTTTCCTGAGGAATGGAGGGAGTGCCTCTTTGCCCCAACAAACAGACGGGAATTCTTTTGCCCGAAGTGAGGAATGGCTTGAATTGGCCAATTCAGTTTCTTTGTTTCTGACTAGGGCCCTGAGTTTTAATTAACTTTTACAAGTGGATAATAGGCAATAACCACAATCCAGTTGGCTGGCAAAAGCATCGTGTGGTGATCCATTGCAATATAAAAATGTGCGTTGAGTCTTTGATACTGGAAGGGTTTTGTGACACTTTAAAATAAACGAGCTGGCTCGGTCTCCTCCACTTATTCCACTAGGCTTTTTACGACCTTTTCTTCCATTCTCATGTTGGGGAATTTGGCGTGCATATTTTTTGTTTGTTTGTTTTCCTTCCTTTCCTTGCCTTTCGCAAACTTCAAAGTCCGGCTGGTTTCCATCCGGTTTCAATCCTATTTTCAGAAATCCTACCAAGCCCAGCCTGGTACTCTTATATCCAGATGCTGATTCTTCACACCTTTCGATTTCCTCTCTCCCTTAAGACCAATTGCTATCTCAGCGAATGACATGAGGGAAGGGGCTGGGGATTGAGGGTAAAGGTGTATGCTAGCCAGAAATGCTCTGTGAATAAGAGCGAGAGTCACTTTTAATATGAAAAATTGGAAGCAGGGCTCCGTAGATAAGAATATAGGTAGCTTGTGTTGTGATAGCTTAAAATGTAATTTCCTCTTCTTCTTGCAGTAAGTACAAATGGATCCTAGGTGAGGAACCTGTGGAGAAACGAAGGAAGCTCCAGAATGAGATGACAACACCTCCGCTAGATTATTCCATGCCGGGCCCTTACAGGAGGGTAGAGGCAGCAGTTGCCTACCCAGAAGGGGAGAACAGCCATGATAAATCCAGTTCTGAGAGAAGCACACCACCGTACCTTTCCCCAGAATACCCAGAAGCTGTTAAGAGTACCAGTCAGAGCAGGGAGGTTTCAGTTCTGTATGCAGGGGCCCAAGACCCACACCAGGGGTCCCTGCTCCCTGAAGAATTAGAAGATCAGATGCCAAGATTGGTAGCAGAAGAATCTAACAGAGGCAGCACACACATAAACAAGGAAGAAGTAAGCAAGGGACCTTTCGTAGCTGTTGTCGGTGTTGCAAAAGGTGTTAGAGATTCAGGAGCTCCCATTCAGCTGATCCCTTTTAACAGAGAGGAGCTTGCTGAGCGACGAAAAGCAGTTGAATCCTGGAACCCCCCGGCGCCTTACTCTGCTGTGGCCTCTGCTGCAACCCCTGCTGCAGCCGCCGGGGAGAAAGGAAAAGGCTGTGAGGAGAGTGGAGGACGTAATACACCAAAGATGAAGAACCAAAGAGAGCTGGAAGAACTGAAGAGAACCACAGAGAAGTTGGAACGTGTTTTGGCAGAAAGGAATATGTTCCAGCAAAAGGTTAGGGTAACACCTTACCACTAGGAAGGAGAGTTCGTTGTAATCAAGGGAGCCGAGAGATGGAACGTCAATGATCTCATGTTCTGAGGCCTTTATTTATTCATTTATGTATGTATGTATGTGTTTACTTATTTATTTTTGTCTAGCAGCCCACAGCATATGGAGGTTCCCAGGCTAGGGGATCTAATTGGAGCTGTAGCTGCCAGCCTACGCCAGAGCCACAGAAACACGGCATCCAAGCCGCGTCTGTGACCTACACCACAGCTCACGGCAACACCGGATCCTTAACCCACTGATCGAGGCCAGGGATCGAACCCACAACCTCATGGTTCCCAGTCGGATTCGTTACCCACTGAGCCAAGACGGGACCTCCTAGGCCTTTAAACAAAATAAGCCATGGAATGATTCTATGGTATGTCTCAGAGCGAACTCTGATCAGCCTCCCTCCCGTATATTGGGTTTAAAAAGGTCCAAAAGTAGAAGAATATGTGTAGAGGAATCACCACAGGGTGAACATATTCAGGAAATTTGGGGCCACCTTCTTTAAAGTTTAAAGTATGTGGGGTTATTGAATTTCTGTTTCTTGGGACTGCAGGTGGAGGAGCTGGAACAGGAGAGGAATCACTGGCATTCTGAATTCAAGAAAGTCCAACACGAATTGGTGACCTATAGTACCCAGGAGACAGAAGGCTTGTATTGGAGCAAGAAACACATGGGTTATCGCCAGGCTGAATTCCAGATTCTGAAAGCTGAGCTGGAAAGAACCAAAGAGGAAAAGCAGGAGCTAAAGGAGAAACTGAAGGAGACAGAGACACACCTGGAAGTGCTGCAGAAGGCTCAGGTCTCCTACCGGACCCCAGAGGGAGATGACCTAGAAAGGTTAATTACTAGGGTTTAGTTACCAGCTTGTGAGTGCTAATGGGAAGCCTCCCTTAGGACCACCCCCCCCCGCCCCCCGCGTGCCCCATTACTGGTTATAGCTAAGGGAAGAAGCCTTCATTAATTCCTAGGCCACCAAGGATCGATTGAGGAAATCACTTCTTAGAGAGCTGCAGCCAGTCTCCCGGTGCTTGGTGGCATTGTGCTTCCTTCTTTGTTTCTAGCTAATGGAAATGTAATTGTTGAGAAATGTAGGCCCATTTTGAAGGAGCTTCATTTTGTTCTGTTGGCTAACGACTTCATGTCATCTCTTCTCCTGTCCCTCACTCCTTCATACAGGGCTTTGGCAAAGCTTACACGGCTGCGTATCCACGTCAGCTATCTCCTTACTTCTGTCCTCCCTCACTTGGAGCTTCGTGAGATCGGGTTTGACTCAGAACAAGTGGATGGGATCCTGTATACGGTGCTGGAGGCAAATCACATACTGGATTGAGCACCAGCTACTCTGTGTCGCCTTCTCTACACTTCTCCTTTCCTCCCTCCCTCCCTCTCTCTCTCTCTCTCTCTCTCTCTCTCTCTCTCTCTCTCTCTTGCTCTCTCTCTCTCTCTTGCTCTCTCTCTTGCTCTCACTCTCTCACCCGTAGGCCTTACATGGAGACTGAGTAAATCCTGGCTCTTAATCAGTGTGCTTCTTATTCAGTCTCGATGTGGAGAAAGAGGCTAATTAAATAGGCTTTCAAGAGTTCCAGAAACAGAGAAGCAGTAGTCACCAAACCAGGTGACAGGAAAGCTTTTAACGTCCATGCCTCAGACACTTGGCCTATTTCATATCCTTTCTGAAATAATTTCTCTTCATTTAAGTTAAATCAATGAGCACATATTGGGGCCAATATACCAGGTGTTTGGGGATAAGAGAAGAAGGTCTAACTCATGGACTCCGCCCTCAAGGATCTAACAGTCTAGTTGGAAACATGAGACACACACCATGTCAAGTGACTTGTACAAGTGAGTGGCGCAAACATGGTAGACGAGCTCTGGGGGAGGAAAGTCAGGGAAGGCATCAGTCATAAATGGGATCCCAACTAGGGTGTGTTTGAAGGACGGGCCTGACAGCACTGTTGACAGCGGTTGTTCTTGACATGGTAGGACTCTGGTTGATGTTTTTTTCTCTGTCCTATCTTCCTGCCTTTTTCAAATTTTCTATAATAAACCTGTTACTCTTCTTATATTGAAAAAAAATAAATTGTTTTTAAAAAGAATGAGTAGGCTTGGATTTAGCTATCAAATGAGAGACCGTGTGAAAATACAGGGTGCTGTTTATACTGATAATTTATGTTCTATTTAGCATTATCTCTGAAAGAAGAGCATGAACCCAGGTGCAGAAAAGGCCGGAATGTAAAAAACGCTTCTGGCAGGAGGGGTGGGTTAATGTGAAGGCAACTAAGGTTAAATCATGACCCATCTACCCACCTCCTCTGTGGTGTTTGCGTTTTTCACAAGGAATGCTTGAAAAAGAAATCTTCAAGGCTAGAATTTTAAAAATGGGCATCACCAAACTCGGGCATTTGCAGTAGTGGCGGAGGTAGGTTAGAGCAGCGAGGTCTATTTGATATCCCTCAGAGTACACTTCCCACTTTTCAGGCTAGGGCTGGATGAGGGGGTAGCTCCCATGCTATCAGAAATAGTAAAACTTATCCCCTTGTAAAAGTAGATATTTTGTTTATTCATTTCTTTATTGTATTTATATAGTGTATACACTCGAAAGAGTTCAAAGTACTCTCCGAAAGGCATTGGCCAATGAACCCATAAAAGTATACCAACGGTGAAAAATAGCAAGGAATGGAGAAATTATTAAAGGAAGGTGGGATCGAGCAGTCGCAAAAGGATTAGCTATTCCAGAGGAATGTTTTGGATATTCGTTCTGTTTCTCATCTGCAGAGTTACTTCAGAAGACGCTCGCAAACTTAACTTTAACTTTTTTTGGGGGGGGACCACACCTGCAGCATGTGGAGATTCCTGGGCCAGGGATCGAACCTGTGCTACAGCAGCAACCAAAGCTGTAGCCGTGACAACACTGCCTTAACCCACTGTGTCACAGAGGAACTCCCACTTTAACTTCTTTGAAAGGAGGCCCATCATAGATATATGCCAGTGGGGACCACAGGGAATAGGGGGAGACCAGAGCCATGCGTCATCACTGGAATGAATGCTTAAAGCTACCCCTTGTCCCCTTCCCTCACCTCACTGTGCCTCTTCCCTGCCACATGATGAATGCTTATGTCAGACAGGCCATGGTATGGACAGCTCTCGTCTAAATATAAATCTACTGTGGGAAAGAGGTCACATTCAACCATTCTCCCAGGGATACTCGTTCTTCAGATCAGGGCTGTGAAAGGGTGGGAGTTTGCACAGATACGCGCAAGGTTGGGGGGCGGGGGGGGGCGCCTATAGGGAAAAATTCAAAGCATTGACGATTCAGCCAGAGGGTGGGAGGGAGAGAGAATGAATAGGGTGTGGGTGTGTGGGGTCAGTGAGGGGTCAGAGTAGGAGTACAGGCAGCTGAGCTTTAAAATGAAAAAGGTGGGAGTTCCCGTCGTGGAGCAGTGGTTAACGAATCCAACTAGGAACCATGAGGTTGCGGGTTCGATCCCTGCCCTTGCTCAGTGGGTGAACGATCTGGCGTTGCCGTGAGCTGTAGTGTAGGTCACAGACGCGGCTCGGATCCCGCGTTGCTACAGCTCCGATTAGACCCCTAGCCTGGGAACCTCCATGTGCTGCCAGATCGGCCCAAGAAATGGCAAGAAAAATAAATGAATAAAATGAAAAAGGTGGAAAAATTTGACTCCTCTTTACTAGGGCTTACTCTCAGCCCATTTCCTAGTCGTCTTCTAGCAACAGTCCATGCACTGCAATACCCAAGCTACCTATTACCTGTTTACAGTGAAACCTAACCTGCAGGAGGTCCCTTTAAACAAATGCCGTAGTGGAGCAATTGAAAAGTGTCACCCAGGAGTTCCCTTCGTGGCTCAGTGGTGCACAAGCCCGACTAGGATCCATGAGGATGCAGGTTCAATCCCTGGCCTCACTCAGTGGCTTAAGGAGCCAGCGTTGCCATGAGCTGTGGCAACCAGCTCTGATTGGACCCCTAGCCTGGAAACCTCCATATATGTGGGTTTGGCCCTGAAAAGAAAAAAAACGGGGGGGGGGGTCCCCCAACCTTACCAGAGTATATGATACAGTGTGGAGGCAGAAGACACCGAGAAAAAAGTGGGTGTCTCCTCCCGGCTATCCTATTAGGTTAACATAATCAGAATTCTCCTTTCAAAGGTCTCACATTTGCCCTTTAACTTTCCATTTCCACAGTCAGCATTTAGGTCTTTACTATCTCATGCCTTCCTGATTGAAACAGATTCTCGACTGGCCTCCCTTGTCTCCTATTCTCATTCATTCAGTCCACTTTACTCACTGTCACAAAATTGCTTTAAATCATCAAGGTGGGCCTCTGCCCAAAGACTTGCTAGTACTTCCAGTTGCCCACCAAGTGCAATACAAATCGCCATTTGGTTTCAACCATGCTCTCGAGACGCTTCCAGCATTCCAGACACAAACCCCATTCCATCCAAATGGAGCGATTTTTCAGTTTTTTGAACCTGACCTGAGATTTTCTCTTTTGGCACTTTTCCCATTCCAGTCCCTTTGCCTGGAATGTTTTCCTTCATCATCATTCCTTTGGCTCACATATCACTCTTTTTCCTGGAAATTCCTTTGTTTAATCTGGTCAGGTGTGACGTTATCCTTGAACATACAAGTTTTGTGTCACTTACAGGCTCTTATCACAAATTTCCTGGTCCTGTGTTCCGTATGAGGTGCACCTTCTCGTATTCAGCTGCATACTTGATATTAACAATTCCATGTCTCACAGACGTTTCAAAGAAAACATGTTTAAAATAAATAGTGACACACACACAGAAAACAAACTTATAGTTACCAAAGGGGAAGGGGGAAAGGGGAGAGATAAATTAGGAGTTTGGGATTCACAGATTTACGCTACTGTATATAAAGTAGATAACAAGGATTTACGGTATATCACAGGGAATTATATTCAATATCTTGTAATAAACCATAATGGAAAAGAATGTGAAAAAGAATATATATATAAAACTGAACCACTTTTCTGTACACCAGAGACTAACACAATGTTGTAAATCAACTATACTTCAATTAAAAAAAAAATGTATTTTGGTCTTTTTAGGACTGCACCCACGACATATGGAAGCTCCCAGGCTAGGGGTGGAATCGGAGCCGGAGCTGCTGCCCTCCACCGTAGCCCCAGCAACGTGGCATCTGATCTGCATCTGTGACCTACACCGCAGCTTGTGGCAACACCAGATCCTTAACCCACTAAGCAAAGCCAGGGATTGAACCTGCATTCTCATGGATACTAGTTGGGCTCGTTACTGCTGAGCTATGATGGGAACTCCTAAATTGGTTTCCTGATTCAATCTTTCCAACAAATAAGAAAAAGTGTGGGAGTTCCCCTTGTGGCTCAGGGAACTTAGAGTGAGTCTCTTAAAGAGCTCATGGGTTTGATTTCAAATTCTTTTTCAAAAGGGGCATTTTATTTTAAGGGCCGCAATTGCGGCATATGGAAGTTCCCAGGCTAGGGGTCAAACCGGAGCTGTAGCCACTGGCCTACGTCACAGCCACAGCAACTCCAGATCCAAGCCGCGTCTGCCACCTACACATCAAGGCAATGCCAGATCCTTAAGCCCCTGATTGGGCCAGGGATCACAACTGCATCTTCATGGATATGAGTTGGGTTTTTTACTGCTGACCCATGAGAGGGACTCCTTTTTTTTTTTTTTTTTTTTTGGCTTAAAAAATTTTTTTAAATAATCAATGACACACACCCTGGGTCTGTTCCTTCCCCCAATTTTCATCATTTTAGAAAATGGCACCTCCACCCACCCAGTCACTTAAGCTAGAAACCTGGAAGTCATCCTTAATTTTTCTCTTCTCTATTCCCACACATCCAGTCTGACAGACTGACAGAAGTTCTGTGAATTCTGTCTTCAAAGTATGTCTTGACTCTACTCATGTTTATCACATCCACCTTAGTCGAAGCTGCCGTCATCTCACACAGATCATTGCAACTCCTAACTGGTTCCTTGCTTCCATTCTTGTTCCCACAATTGTATTATCACTATAACCAGAGTGATTTTTTTTAAATGCAAATGAGATCATGTGACTCCCGGCTTAAAGCCCTTCAAAGACTTCTCATTGCACTTAGAAGAAGATCCACACGGATTTCCCGTCATGGCGCAGTGGTTAACGAATCCGACTAGGAACCATGAGGTTGTGGGTTCGATCCCTGCCCTTGCTCAGTGGGTTAGGGATCTGGCGTTGCCATGAGCTGTGGTGCAGACCGCAGATGCGGCTCGGATCCCGCGTTGCTGTGGCCCTGGCATAGGCGGGTTGCTACAGCTCTGATTAGACCCCTAGCCTGGGAATCTCCATGTGCTGCGGGAAGCGGCCCTAGAAATGGCAAAAGCCAAAAAAAAAAAAAAAAAAAAGAAGAATAAGATCCACACTCTTTTTTTTTTTTTTTTTTTGTCTTTTTGTTGTTGTTGCTATTTCTTGGGCCGCTCCCGCGGCATATGGAGGTTCCCAGGCTAGGGGTCGAATCGGAGCTGTAGCCACCAGCCTACGCCAGAGCCACAGCAACGCGGGATCCGAGCCGCGTCTGCAACCTACACCACAGTTCACGGCAACGCCGGATCATTAACCCACTGAGCAAGGGCAGGGACCGAACCCGCAACCTCATGGTTCCTAGTCGGATTCGTTAACCACTGCGCCACGACGGGAACTCCGTAGATCCACACTCTTTAAGTAAATATCCTGCAAGACCCCTGACTACTTCTGCTTCATCTCTTGCAACTCTTTACTGTATCTCAATTTCCCCCTTGCTAACTGTAGTCTTCCCAAGGAAATGGTTCAGGCTCTTACATAGAGCCTTTCCCCATGCTATTTCCTCTCTTGCAATGCTGGTGTTTCCAGTCTTGGCATGATCACTATTCCTTCCTCATCCTCTGTCTACCCTGTTCAATCCCCATTTCCTGTTTAATTTAACCCACAGCAATTTTCAAAAGTTGCAGTTGTATATTTGGCCATGTAATTTCATTTATTCAACAAATATGTATTGGGCTCCTACTATGTGCTATATGCTATACAGTGGAGAACGCAACACATACAGTCTCTGTCTGCCTCTTTCACTATTAAGTTCCATGAGAGAAAGGGCCACGCCTGTTTTTGCCAATCGCTGTATCCCAGAGCTTATCATAGTACCTGGAATATAGTACATATCTATAAATAGTTGTTAGTGAATGATCGAAAGTACAGGAACTGTGCTTTGCTCATATCTCCATCTCCCTCAAGAGCCTGGAACAGGGTGTCGCTTATAGAAGGGGTTGGATAAATGCAGTATGAGTGAGACAGACAACAATCCTGGGCATTAAACTCTAAATATGAAAGACTGAGACAATACCTGCTACAGGCCATGAGAGGCAAACAGCGTGAGCTGGAGTAGCCTAGGGTTTCTCTTTAGCCCATCTTTGAAAGGCTACCAAAGGAGAAAGTGAATATGGGTTTTACCACAAACACTTGAGCATGGTCACAAGGACGCTCCCTAGTTTGCAACTTTAAAATACTGAGAATTACAAAGTATAATCAGGGGACATCTGTAAAGACCAGATCTTGAGAATGAGAACTCAAAGAAAAAAACATTCTGAGAAACCTTCTCTTTTGCCAAGTGCAGTGATAGTTGATCTCAAGGGAAGAAAGAGGAGCTATCCTCTTTCAAAGACCAGAAGGAAATAGTCATACCTCATTTCATTGTGTTTTGCAGATACTTACTGTGTTTTTTTAACGAATTGAAAATTTGCGGCAACCCTGGTGGAGCAAGTCTATTGCCGCCATTTTTCCCATAGCATTTGCTCACTTCTTGCCTCTGTGTCACATCTGGGGAATTCTTGTGATATTTTACACTTTTTCACTTGTTATACTTGTTATGGTGATCTCTGATCAGTGAGCTTTGATGCTCCTACAAGTCGCTGAAGGCTCAGATGATGGTTAGCATTTTTTTGCAATGAAGTATTTTCTAATTAAGGTCTGTACATTGTTTTTTTAGACATAATGGCATTGCACACTTAACAGACTACAGTAGAGTGTAAACACCACTTTTATATGCATGGGAAACCAAAAAAAGACCCATGTGACCCGCTTTGTTGACATGTCTGCTTTATTGCCGTGGTCTGGAACCAAACCTGCACTATCTCTAAGGTGTGCCTACAAGTTCCCCCCACATGTTGGAAAGTCAGTACAGTTGGCCCACCAAATCCACAAGTTCTGCATCCCCAAATTCAACCAACTATGGATTATTCTAAAAAATCCAAAAAGTTCCAAAAAGCAAAACTCGATTTGGCCATGTGCGGGCAAATATTTACTTACGTAGCATTTCCATTTGATTTACAACTATTTACATAGCATCTATGTTGTATCAGGTATTATAAGTAACCTAGAGATGAGTTAAACATAGGGAAGGACTGTGGAGAGGTTTTATGTAAATTCTACACCATTTTATGTAAAGGACTTGAGCATCCATGGATCCTGGAACTAATCCCCCACGGATACAAAGGGACAACTGTATGTATGTGCTTGTTGGATGAATAAATGGGCACCTCGCTGAGGACCAGGTAGGACACTTTGTGGCCCCAGGGTACAGGAAGATTTGCTTGCCAATGTCCAGTGATTGCAAATAATCTGGAGTAACGATTTAGAGACAGAGGCTTAATTGGCAGGCTCTCAATTCCCGGGGTAATCTCCAGAGAGAACATGTTTCAGGGTTCTGTACTATGAATTAAAACCTCTCTCCGTAGTGTTGTGTTAGGAATAAATCATGGGAGTATGCTCAGGAAAGCTAGAGGTGAACTCAAGCTAAGTCAAGTATAATTTCCCTAAAAGAATAACTTGTGCTTGGTGACAAGGACATCCTTAGCTCATGACTTATCTTAGGCAGAGAGGAAATTCAGGACCCATACTTTCTGAATCAAAAGTCAGGCTGGATAATAAACTATACAATTAGAAAGAATTGACTTAGATAGTCTTGGGTATGTTAAAACTTTAGTCCTTAAGCGAGACATAAATAGCATTTGTTTTCTAATGGAAAATAAAATTTGCAGAAGAAATGTGTTTTATTACTTGCCTCTATCCCTAAGCCCAAAGTTTTGATGTGAATCACCAGAAATCCCCGAGCCACTTTTAGACAGTAGTTCAAGTGTTTTGGGTGCCTTCCATGTACCAAACACATTCCTTGCATCTGCTCGTTGAGTCGTCAGGGGCAGGCAAAATGACTTTAGGCAGAGGCTCAGGAAAGTGTTCCCAAAGGACTGATCTTTCACATGGGCTATGGAAACCTGTAAGGATTGGAAAGATAGAGTTGTATGCAAAGGGTTTTCCAAGTGTAGGGAATAGTATAAGCAAACTGACAAGCCTGGGTAGAGGGTGAATAAGGGAGCAACCAAGACAGTTTGAGGAATGGTGAATTATTCAATTGGGAGCATAAGAAACAGAAGGGACCAAGGGCTTGGAATGCCAGAAAGGGCGTGGGGGCTATGCTAAATCTGTTTAATGCCAGAGCCTTTGTAGGGTATGAGTTAGGAGAGTGACAGCCGAAATCTCCCCAACTGTTGTTGAATTGGGGAAATTAACCCCTGTTTGCAGTTCCCTTGGACTAAGCTTTTCTCTAGCACTGGGACCTGATTGATTACAGTTTTATTCCCGCCCAGATTTTCACAAATCTGGATGAAATTCAAGGAGTCACCACCACCTCTTTCCTCTCCAACCTCTCAAGTCTGTTTCTCCTTTGGCTTCTGTTCGTTGAATCTGATGAGTGGACGCCTATTCGAAGTCTTCAAGATCTTCATTCAGACTTTGGGGCTGACTCTTGAGAAGTTTTGGCCTGGGAAAGAATATCCCCTTGCTACTGCAGATTCTGCTCTGTGGTAGAAAATATATTGTGTCATCTGCCTCCATTCCCCAAGGACACACACGTTTTAGTGTGTTTTAGGTCACCAGTATGCTTAGAATAGCAGTTACCCATTTGTTGAGGACCCACGACATGCCATGATCACACCGAGGGGCAGGTATAAGCCCTGTTTTATGGATGAGGAAACTAAAGTGTAAAGAACGAAGGTGCAAATTGACAGAACACTGTAAACCAGCTATAATGAAAAAATAAATAAAAATCATTATATATAAAAAAAGTTTTAATAAAGAAAATATCATAAATAAATAAATAAATAAAAGAACCAAAATGACTCTCCCAAGGCTACACAGCCTGAGAGTGCAGAGGCTAAACCAAACCTAGGTCTGTCTGACTCCAAAGCCCGGATTCTTTCCCTTTATCCCATACATGCTATCTTGAAAATGATCAGTCTCATCTTCTTCCTCTTGATAAGAAAATGCTACAGCCAACCCACACAAATTGACATTTCCAAGGAAGAAATTTCCCCAATCCCACACAATGTTTAACTGCCCTCATGATCAGGAAATTGTTCACTTATGTAACGAATATCCCTCCAAACAACGTGGAAATTCATTTCCTCCTGACTGGGTTTTTCAGGCAGGGCTGTCAGTTGGCAGCTTTCCTGATCTCAAACCAGCCATCGGGATCCTATTCTTACACTCCAGGAGGTCTTGGACTTGTTGGCCTCTGCCTTTCAGGGTTCTCACTGGCTCCCTTGAACCACCCCCTCCGGATGGTGCTGAGTTGGGCAAGTCTCTTGGGGAGTGAGAAAGTGACACTTGAGAACATACTGGTTTATTATTACACACAGAAGAGGAAAATTAACCACACGAGGTGCCTCTGGAATTGCCAAGGGGAAGATGACACCACCTTTCTCATCTTGTCTGCCTTTTTCTTGATTGCTACCTCATCCCTATGTTTTTGAAACTGTTGAATCATTTAGCTGAAGGGTGTGTGTGTTACTCAGAGAAGCCCCCTGCCCTCCCCAAACTCCACTGGCCATGGTCTCTGAATTAGTGTTCTGTTTTTGAAACTCACTGGACTCATCTCATTCCGGCTCCTTGAAGGGCTACACTGAGGAACGAGTGCAAATGCTGGTGTTAATGGTTACTCTATGGCTGACTGTATTTTTCTTCCCAGAAAATATACCTGCTTTTTAATCAGGGGAGCAGGATCTTCAGAATATCATCAGACAGTCTTTATGGGGATGCCGAGCCATCCTCTTGCCTCTCATTGGGTAATTCCAGAAATAAACTCAAGGGCATCTTTTCTTTGTGCTTTTGGTGTGACTGGCCTTTCTCCTGAGCAACCCACATAGAACTTCGTCAGATATCAGCGATTCTGAAAGTGCTATTGGAGAACAGGAATTATCGCTGAAATTCGGGGCTGCCTGCCACTCTACTCAGGTTCACGTAGCATCTAACGTCACATCCCATTATACTCCCTAATATTTGTTTGGGAGCCTGTGAGTTCTCTAAATGTTTTCTCTGCAAGGCTGTATTTGAGAATCAGAAGTTCTTTTTTTGTTTTGTTTTGTTTTGTTTTGTTTTGTTTTGTTTTGCTTTTTAGGGCTGCACCTGCGGCATATGGAGGTTCCCAGGCTAGAAGTCGAATCAGAGTGACAGCTGCCGGCCTACACCACAGCCGCAGCCACAGCCACAGCCACGCCAGATCCGAGCCACGTCTGCGACCCACACCACAGCTCACAGCAACGACGGATCCCTAACTCACTGAGCGAGGCCAGGGATCCAACCTGCAACTTCATGCTTCCTAGTCGGATTCATTTCCACTGTGCCACCAAGGGAACACCATAAAAAGTTCTTCAAAGCCCCCCTAGAAAGGGACTTGTCAGGTGGTGAGAGGGTGCCCTTCTGAGGAATGGGACTTCAGGGATGACAGGCACGTGGGTCCTAAGGATTTGCCCTGGTGTGGTGACTCCCTGCTTTGTCAAGCCCTGAGACACTCCTGTTTGTCTTGTGGGGAAATGAGCCATAGAGCAAGGAATCGTAGGCCAGCTTGACCTAGGGATTCCTGGGCTGCAGTTCTTAGAAAAGGTGGTGGGTTGTGTGAGGTGGAGGGGCTGGTCAGATTACAGCTTCTGTATTGTTGTGCCTGATAGCAGCCTGTTAATATTTTATCAGTGATCACATCACAGCATGTGGGGAGCCACCCTTTAGGGCACAAGAGAGCGATAACCTGCTGGACTTCCTGTTTGAGCACCCCCCCTCTCCGCCTGTTGAGATAACAGAATTTCTCATCAAAGCTGGGAGCCGCTGGCTCAGACCGCGAGACCAGGCTAGGCAGAGGCCAGGCTTCAGCCAGCTGAGGAGGAGCACATGTGCTTCTCAGACCTGGGGCCCCCATGTCCCAGTGTGGGCAGCTGTGGCCCGAGTGAACCCCCCCTCCCTCCATGAGCCCAGGGCTGAGTGAGAGGGAGCAGTTGAGCCTGCGAGGCCTCGTTTGGCTTCCTTTTGCACTGAGCCCCTCCTCTCTTCTCTCCCTGCTCCCACATCCGTGTTTCTCCTCTGGTCCAGGGCCAAACGGCTTCAGGTTACCTGGATGGGCACTGCCTCGGCTGCAGTCTCCAGACACCTGCCCAGGAGGAGGAGGTGGGGGGGGGGAGGCTGAGGCCCTGGCTCATCCCCAGCATTTAGAGCCACATAGGGGACCCACAGCCACATAGGGGACCCACAAGGCAAAGTCAAAGATCTCCTAGCTCACTGTGCAGCCAATCCCCGTTTCCTCCTAAGCACTGCTTTCTGTCCTATTTCTCTCTCTCTCTCTCTTTTTTTTTTTTTTGTCTTTTTAGGGCTGCACCAATGGCATTTGGGGGTTCCCAGGCTAGGGGTCCAATCAGAGCTGTAGCTGCTGGCCTACACCACAGCCACAGCCACGCCGGATCCGAGCCGCGTCTGCAACCTACACCACGGCTCAGGGCAATGCCGGATCCTTAACCCACTGAGCGAGGCCAGGGATCGAACCCGCAACCTCATGCTTCCTAGTCGGATTCCTTTCCACTGCGCCACAACGAGACCTCCCTCCCCTATGTCTCTTTCCCATCACCCTTTGGCTAGAGGAAGCAGCTTCTTTGGATCATCCTTCCCCCAGAAGCTCCAGTAGTGCCAGACCCTCATTTCCTCTGGACTGAGATTTGAGAGAATTTACAGACTGTTTTTTGCACGGGCCCCTGACATACCCTACCTTACGGTACTTTTTCCTTATCTCTTGCAGGCCAGACCATGGTGTGCCTTGTACCACAGGTAGGTGTGGGGGTTTAATCTCCCCAGAATCAACTGTCACCTCCTACGAGGCACAGCCTTTACCTGGTTCACCCTTGTTGCCCTCAAAGCCTGCAGCACATCACCTGCCACCGGGTGAGAGTGCAATCAATCAGTGTGGCTGAATGAATGGCTGTTGGACCGCCTGGAGGAAGGTCTCTCGGGAGGTTGGAGCTTGTCTTGCCACCAAGAAGCCAGTTTCGGCCTCCTCCTCCTCCCGCATGAATGATCACATAACAGTGGGTCGCTAGGGCCCCCAGGGGGAGAAAATGTGAGTCATGCCATTATCAGAGGAATGACGACGGAGGGCAGAAACATCTCTCCTTGTGCAAGGGTCAGAACCCAGAGCCTAGGGAATAAACACAACGGCCTTCACTGGCCCCTCGGTCTATGGTTAATCTAAATTACTTTATGATGGAAGGCAATGGGGTGAGCTGAAAGCTGTTCGACTTGAACCCAGACTCACCAGACATTTCTGGAAAAGCATTTCAAGCAAGATTTTTCTTGCTCAACCAGCCAAAGGGAACAGTTTCTCTTTGTTGGGTCTCCCCTCTTTTTTCTGAGTCAGGATGGACTTCCAGCTCCTTCCATGGGAGCTTTGGATTAGCAGATGCATTTGGAGTGGATAAGCAATGCGATCCTGCTGGATAGCACAGGGAGCTACATCCAGTCACTTGTGATGGAACATGATGGAAGATAATACGAGAAAAAGAGTTGTATATATATATATATATATATATATATATATATATATAACTGGGTCACTTTGCTGTACAGTGGAAATTGACAGAATACTAAATCAACCATAATTTAAAAAATCTGAAACAAAAGAATCTTCCCAGCTTAAAAGGAAGGCTCTCCTTTCAGGCCAGCCTCAGTCTATGTTGAGGTGCCCTGTGCCCTATTTTCCTCAAAAGCCCTCCTGTTGCAGGGGCGGCCAGGGATGGGAGGGCAGCCGGAATCTGGAGAGCAGCAGGCACCCTTATACCTTCTGAGACAGAATCCCAGACCCATGCTGCTGTGGCAAGCGTTTCCAAGCTTCTGTTCAGCCTCTGACATCCCACCAGCATGTAACTATTGCGATCTTTCCTCACCAGGAGCACCCAATAGAGGGAATCTTGTATTTGCCTGTTTAGTTTCTCCCCCGCCCCCTAGAAAGACTGTGACATCCTGTGACGTTTGCACTCACCTCATTGTGCCTCCATTTTGTCTCCTGCACAAGACCTGCTTCATGGCGGGTATCTGGAGGGTGCCCTGAAATCATGGATCTGAAAGTACTTGGGCTGCCAGAGGCTGGGTCATCAGAGCCCTTACCAGACTGCGGCCCCCTCAGCACAGCAGGGTCAGCAGAGGCAGATCCCCTGTCTTGCACCGGGAACCCCATTTTTGGCAGTGTCACCACAGTTAACGTCTTGAGGAATCAGGCTTGGTCAGTTCCCCCTGAGGTTCAAACAGGGCCAAATCATTGGCCTCTCAAACCTCCCCGCCTCCAGAGCGTGAGGGGATTGGACCTGAGGTGTCAGGTCTTATTCAAGTGTAAGCCTGATGAGCCGGCTAGCTGGACCCGGGCTGGCCAGCGCCACAGGAGAGGCCATTCCAAGTGGTCCAGTCAGTGAATTGTTCCTGCTCTCCCAGATTCTCCTCACGGGGGACCAGGAGGGCCTACGTGTCCTCCATGTTACCTTGCTGGCCACACGCTGTTTCCTCAGACAACTTGGGGACCTCTGGCAGGCTCTTCTTATCAGCTGTGAATATTGTTGGATCAGCAGAATGCAGAGTCAGGAGCCTGGGGCCCTAGCACCAGAAGGGTGGCCCTGCGGAAAAAATCTCTTTACTGATGTGGGCCTTAGTTTCCTCATCTGTCAAAAGGAAATAATCCGATTTCCTTCCCCTTTCTCATAATGGTGGTTCAGAGATGAATGGAGTAAACACATAGCCATTCAGCACATCACTCAAATGAAACATTTCTTGTGAGAAGGGAGGATCCCTGGACATGATGAAAAGGTTAATGTTTCCCCTTGGGAGAAGGAGGGGTGTCCTGCTTTCTTAAGGTCTCCTGTAAAGTCTCGAATTTTCTATCCACCCAGTGGTGGGGGGGGGGGCGAAGAAATACCAATTTCCATTCTATTTTCCCCTTAGCCCAATTCCCTCAGTCACACCTGTTGTGTGTGAATTAGTTTGAATTAATAAAACAGTTACTCTGGAGTTCCCATCGTGGCTTGGTGGTTAACGCATCATGACTAGAAACCATGAGGTTGTGGGTTCGATCCCTGGCCTCGCTCAGTGGGTTAAGGATCCAGCATTGCTGTGAGCTGTGGTGTAGGTCACAGACGCGGCTCTGATCCGCGTTGCTGTGGCTGGGGTGTAGGCTGGTGGCTACAGCTCGGATTCGTCCTCTAGCCTGGGAACCTCCATATGCCCTGGGTGCTGCCCTAGCAAAGACAAAAAGACCAAAAAAGAAAGAAAGAAAGAAAAAACAGTTACTCAATCAACAAGTGTTTATTGATCACCTAACACTGCGTGCCCAGCACTGTTACAAATAATCCGGGAGATAGAGACAGGTCTACCACGGGGCCCCTCCCCTCCAAGAGTTTACAATGTACTTGTGAGATCAGATACATACATACACAAAGACAACTATCCATCACAAATGGTGAATGCTAAGCATCGAAGAGTGACTCTTACATCCAGGGTTGGAGGATGGAGGGGTGGGAGAGGGATGGAGTGGTCAGAGGAGGCTCAGTGGAGGAGGTGGTGCTGAGCAACTTCTCCAGGCATGAGGCAGACGTGGCTAAGGGGAGAGGGCCCTCCCTCCCCCTTACGACAGTTTAAATAGAGGCAAAAACAAATCGAGAAAGGCGCAGAGGCATGTTACAAGGAATGGGCCCCTCCTGCCGGCACGGAGGTTCAGGGAGGGGTCCTGGAGTTTTTTTGGAAGCTGGTCATGTGCAAACCGGTGAGGGGACAAGGCCTTTGGTTTGGTTGGGACCCGCACCCGCACCTGCACCCCCACCCCCAGGGAAATGGGGCCTTTTCACACGTTAGAGATGACCACCTGGGCATCATCGCCTACATGTCCTCCTCAACGGCAGCCCCAACTGCAGCTCAAGTATCACCCGGATGTGGGCCATGGGACCTTGGGCAGGATTATACCACGCGGGAGCCTTTGGGGGCCTCCTGGCACCTCTGCCGTGTCTGGTAAAGGCTGGTGGGGAGACTATGAAGAGGGCTGCCAGGGGGCCCGTGTGGTGCTGTGTTCCTTCAGAGGCTCTGTAGTGCTCTGGGGGCAGCCCCTGGGGGCCTGATCCCAGGCTTCGGGCTGATTTTCCATTAGGCCCTGAAGACCCTCTGGCCCCGTAGAAACACCCACTGGACTTCCCACACGTGTCCACCCAGCTTCACAGACACCCAAGTTCTTATTCTTTCTTGGGCAGCATCAAGGAGGGGTATCCTTCTCAAGTCCCCAGTAGCTCCCATGCTGCCATCCCCCAGCCAAGAGCCGTGTCTTAAAAAAACTCAGTTTCCTGTTTCTAAGGAGATCACCGAATAGGCCCCTTAGCAGGATGCCTGGTCGGAGGGAGGCAGGGGCTTCAGAGAAAGTTGGAGCTGAAGTAGCTTCGGAGGGAGTTCCTCAGGACAGTCAGTGTCTGCTGCCACCTTGAACGTTCCACCATGTCTTCTTTCCTTGTGCTTTCCCTGGGCAGCGATTCTGGTCTTTTTTGGTCCCCCTCCTCCCTCTCATCCTATACCCACTGGTTCTCTGTTCCCTTGGGACTGTGGGATGGCTTTATTTCAGGTCACACACAAACCAGTCCAGACACTGTGGAGTTATAACAAGAGAGGGATGGAGGCTCCCGGGCCCATTACTTACTAGCCAATCAGTTCCTTTGGAGGGAGGCTTGGGATGGAGCTTAGCGCCAGATGGCCATAGAAGCCACCGTGTCTCCTTCCCACCCCCACCCCCCAGCAATGAGCTGAGAACCAACCCGAGCAAGAGGAAGGGTCTTCGATCACAGAGAAGGTCAGTCACTGGGATGCGATTGGTGGGTTTGGGGTTGGAGTTTCAGGTAAACCAGAGGACTGAGGGGCGCCTCTGGGGCCTGGCCTAGGGTGGGGGGTGGGTTTAGAGTGGAGAGTTGGGGATTCAAGGTGGGAGGAACGGGGCGCCAAGATGAAGGGAACCGAAAATCTGGCTTGGCAAGCATCTTGACAGTTCAACCTGCACGCTGTCACAGCAGCTCCCGTTTCTGCCCTTGCTTGATCCAGTGGCCAAAGTCAGTCTATCCTCAGCAGCACCTTCTGGCGCAATCCAGTGGCAATGTCCCTCACCTGTGGCCCTGGGGGAAGGCTGTCCACTGGCTCTCACAGACCCAGCCCCCCCCAACCGCCAGCGCTGGCCCCTGGGTCTTCACACATACCCTGTCAGGCTGTAGGAGTTAAACTCACTCTTGGCTTTGGGTGGTTGACCAGGCCTCGGAGAGCTCCGGGTGGCGAGGGGCTGGGCCTGATAGGCATCGTAGTAGTTGGAGCGATTTCCTTGCAGTGGGCAGGAAAAGCAGAGGATGATCCCAGCTATCAGGGAGAACAGGGAGGAAATGATGCCCAAGTAGAGAGCCTCTCCGATCTCAAATTTCATGCTGTCAGGCACCAGGGGGGAGTAGAAGTCCCGCAGGATCCCATGAAGATTCCACGCAACGGGGATGAAGCCCAGGAGGCCTCCAAGGAGGAAGAAGACTCCACCCACCACCGCCACTCTGTCTTTGGCGCGAGAGTTCTGGCAGAAGACGGTGCACCGCATGCCCACCACGGTGATGATACAGGCCAACGAGGAGATGGCGCTAGATGTCACCATCATGGCCTGGGCAGCCTGGATGTCAGCAGGCAGGCCCAGCATGGTGCTGTAGATGTCACACTGGGTGATGCCAGTGCTGTGCGTGGCACACTCCATCCAGAGGCCCTTGGAGAAGCCGACTGCCGTCACGATGCTGGCCCCGACGTAAGAACTCGTTCGCCAGCTGGGGAGCAGCATGGCAACCAGGGTGCCCAAGAGCCCCAGAAGGCCTAGGATGTAGCCTACAAGTTGGAGGCCGAGAGAGGCCATGGCCGACCTCTCCGTAGATGCGTCTTCAGGGCCCGTTCCCTCGTCTCCCGGCTGTAGCACTTGCTCCTTGGATCCTGGCCTCTAATCCCTCATTGCACAGTGTCTCCGCCAGGCCGACCTCTCGCCTCCTTACAAGTGTCTGTGGGTGGCCACGAGCAGGCTCAAGAAGGCATCCAGAAGACCTAAAAAAAAAAAAAAATCCATAAACCAGATTAAATATTGACCAGAAGCTTATGAGAAACCAGAAAATGCTGGATGCCTTTTGACCTTTGTTATCTTTAGAAATAACACACGAGAAAGAAAAAAAAAAAAAAACTTTGAAAGTGGAGCCAAAATGTCGTCGCCTCCTGCGTAGGCACATGCATTAGTTTGGCAGCCAGACAAAGCCAGCGGCCAGACGGGTGGCTGCTTTCCGAGAAGCTGGTGATGGCAGCGTTGGTCGTGGGGACTGTGTTTAACTCCGGGTCAGGCTGTCGGCTGGCACGGTTCTGTCTCCCAGGCCTACTGTTTAACGCATTGCCCGGCAACAGTGCCACAGGGCCCCTCAATTGCACACTGGGGCCAAACTCCAGGAAACTGGAGTGGGAGGAAGAGGCCCCAAGATAGAGCCGTGAACTCCAGCTTGTGAGAGACCTCTCGAATCTCCAAAGGCCTAGAGAGCAATGATGTAGGCCCGAGTCAACCTGTCCATGATGAAAGGGTTGGGGCAGGTTGGGACAGGCAACAAAGCCTTCAGTCCACTGTCTCAGAGTTCAAGTCTTCCCAGCCCTGCCCAAATCCTCCTCCACAGGCTAGCCTGAGGTCTCCTGTCTGTATAACACACGCAGATTTCTTTTCTTTTGTTTTCTTTTTTTGTCTTTTTAGGGCTGCTCCCGCGGCATATGGAGGTTCCCAGGCTAGGGGGTCTCATCGGAGCTGTAGCCTCCAGCCTACACCACAGCCACAGCAACGCCAGATCTGAGCCGCATTTGCCACCTACACCACAGCTCACGGCAACACCGGATCCTTAACCCACTGAGCGAGGCCGGGGATCGAACCCGCATCCTCATGAATACCAGTCAGTTTGGTTAACTGCTGAGCCACGACAGGAACTCCCACCCCGACAATTCTTGCCCACCCTCCTCAGAGGTGGCCCACCATCCCTAGGCCTTTTAGGTGACGTGGGAGGATTCAGGAGCAAAGATTGTTCCAGGGCCTGGAGGGAGTTCTGACATTCCCTAAGCTCTCTGTTAGGGGCACCAGGACAGACAGAGGAAAAGATAACTGCTCTAGAATAGAGGGCTTTGCAAGAGGCAGCCTTTAGCATCTCAGAGCTGTTCAGGATTTTGCAGGGTTCAGTGAGCATCCCCCCAGCCCCTGCCACTCTTACCAAGTTTCGACACATTAAGGGTCATCCTTCTCTCCAGCTATTGGAAGACCCTCCGACCCCACTACTTTTTCCACAATCTGGCTATTCCATTTTACCCTCTTCAAGATGTCTCTTTCATTTTACTCTCTTCAAGATTTCTCTTTCTCTAATCACCTCTTTTTTTTTTTTTTTTGCCTTTTTGTCTTTTGTTGTTGTTGTTGTTGCTATTTCTTGGGCCGCTCCCGCGGCATATGGAGGTTCCCAGTCTAGGGGTTGAATCGGAGCTGTAGCCACCGGCCTACGCCAGAGCCACAGCAACACAGGATCCGAGCCGCGTCTGCAACCTACACCACAGCTCACGGCAACGCCGGATCGTTAACCCACTGAGCAAGGGCAGGGACCGAACCCACAACCTCATGGTTCCTAGTCGGATTCGTTAACCACTGCGCCACGACGGGAACTCCTTTTTTTTTTTTTTTTTTTGTCTTTTTGTCTTTTTGCCATTTCTTGGGCCGCTTCCGCGGCATACGGAGGTTCCCAGGCTAGGGGTCCATTTGGAGCTATGGCCATCGGCCTACGCCAGAGCCACAGCAACGCGGGATCTGAGCCACGTATGCGACCTACCACAGCTCACGGCCACACCAGATCCTTAACCCCCTGAGCAAGGCCAGGGATCGAACCTGCAATCTCATGGTTCTTAGTCGGATTCGTTAACCACTGAGCCATGACAGGAACTCCTCTAATCACCTCTTAAATGTGAGTCCTCCTTGGAAGCCCATCCTTTTCTCAGTCCTGGCTCTGTCCCTGAGCAAACATGTCCACACCCAAGATATAACCGCCTACCCTTTCATGGCACTCCCTAATCTGAATTTGCAGCATAGAGCTTCAAAGACTTCCAGAGTGATCACCTGTTTAAAATGTCCACTGGGGAGTTCCCGTCGTGGCGCAGTGGTTAACGAATCTGACTAGGAACCATGAGGTTGCGGGTTCGGTCCCTGGCTTTGCTCAGTGGGTTAAGGATCCAGCGTTGCTGTGAGCTGTGGTATACATCGCAGGTGAGGCTTGGATCCTGCGTTGTTGTGGCTCTAGCACAGGCTGGCAGCAACAGCTCGGTTTAGACCCCTAGCCTGGAAACCTCCATATGCCTCAGGTGCAGTCCCAAAAAGACTAAAGACAAAAAAATTAAAAATAAGAAATTTAAAAAAATGTCCACTTGGAGAGTTCCCTGATGGCCTAGCAGGTTAAGGATCCGACGTAGTCACTGCTATAGCTCAGACTCAATCCCTGACATGGGAATTTCCACATGCTGCAGGCATGGCCAAAAATCAATCCATCAATTATTTAAATAACATGTCCACTTGGAAATCTCATGGGCACCTCACATTTGGCAAGTTCAAAAGAGCACTCATCACCTCCTCCGTTGCATCCCTCCAAAGAGTTCTTCCCTGGGCTCCCTGTGGTCACTGAAAGATACCTCTCTCCATCTTCTTGCACCAGACAAGACCTAAATCCCTAAATCCTGGAAGGGATTTTTTTTTTTTTTTAGGGCTGCACCCACAGTATATGGAAGTTCCCAGGCTAGGGGTCCAATCAGAGCTGCATCTGGGACCACAGCCACAGTAATGCCAGCTCCAGGCTGCATCTGCAACTTCCACCACAGCTCATGGCAACACCGGATCCCTAACCCACTGAGCAGGGCCAGGGATCTAACACACATCCCCATGGACACTAGTCAGGTTCCTTTCCACTGCACCACAATGGGAACTCCCAGAAGGGATTCTTGAAACCCTCTCTCACACTTAACCTTCGCCTCTCACATCACAGTCTTATCCTTGGAGATACTTCAAACCCAGGGCATCCTCCATCCCCATTGCTGCTTCTACAAGCCAAGGCTTCATTATCTTCTCTTCCCTGGTCTATGGCAATGATTTTCTCCCCGGTCTTACTTCCAATCTTGCATCCTCCAACTTCATTCTCCATGCTGTTGCTAAGTAATCTTTCAGCACTAATCTGATCAAGTCTCTGTGTAAAACATTCCAGTGGCTCCCCATCGGCTAAAGTCCAAACGTGTTTGTACACTATGACCTGTCAAACTTCATCTCTTGCCATTCCCCTCCTCATACTCTATGCTTTTGCTTAATTAAATTACTTTCAGTTCCTCAATCATGTCATGCCGACTTTTGCTCCCAAACCTGAGTGCAGGCAGCTCCTACTGTGCAGGAGACTCGGCATTCTTCTCTCTCTGTTTAGCACCTTTTCATCCTTTAGGGGCTCAACTCAGATGTCTTTTACCCTAGCCTGGGTCAAGTTCCCTTCCTGTGTGTTCTTATGGTATCTTGTGTTTATTTACCTCAATCATCGTAATATTATTCCTACTACTAATAATAGCAACACTCACATAATAAAATAGCAACACTCATAGAGTGTATCCTATGTGACTTTTTTTTTAGGGGGTCCTATGTGACTATTATAAACACTTCTTGGGAATTCCTACTGTGGCTCAGTGGAAACGAATCTGACTAGCATCCAGGAGGATGCAGGTTCGATCTCTGACCTCACTCAGTGGGTTAAGGATCTGACATTGCTGTGAGCTGTGGTTGGTGTAGGTCACGGACATGGCTTGGATCTGATGTTGTGGCTGTGGTGTAGGCCAGTGACTACAGCTCGGATTTGATCCCTAGCCTGGGAACCTCCATATGTCATGGCTATGGCCCTAAAAAGAAAAAAAAATATTATTATAAACACTTATTTACCTCAATCATAGTAATACTACTACTACTGATAATAATAATAGCAACACTCATATAATAAAATAGCAACACTCATATAGTGTATGCTATGTGACTATTTTAAGCCCTTTAATACGTTAACTCACTCATCACCACAATATCTTGTGGTAGATACTAATCCCTATAGCGTGGATAAGGAAACTGAGGTAGAGATTGTACTTATTTCACTATATTGCAATCTTCTCTTCAAATCCTTATTCTGGAGTTCCCATTGTGGCTCAGTGGTTAACAAATCTGACTGGGAACCATGAGGTTATGGGTTTGATCCCTGGCCTTGCTCCGTGGATTAAGGATCCAGAATTGCTGTGAGCTGTGGTGTAGGTTGCAGACGTGGCCCCGATCCGGCAATGCTGTGGCTCTGGCCTAGGCCAGTGGCTACAGCTCCGATTAGACCCTTAGCCTGGGCAGCTCCATATGCCACTGGAGCAGCCCAAGAAATGGAAAAAAAAGACAAAAAACAAAAACAAAAAACAAGTCTTTATTCTTCCCCAGGATTCTATGAGCTACTTGAACCTAAGGCTTGTATCTTGTTCATCACTTTGTCTCCAGGGCCTTGCATGGCACATTACCCACCAATCACACACCCAAAGAAGGGGTTCAAAAATGTCTTCTGGACCTCTTGTTGTGGCTCCATGGAAATGAACCCGACTAGTACCCATGAGGATGCAGGTTCAATCCCTGGCCTTGCTCAGTAGGTTAAGGTCCTGGAGTTGCCACGAGCTGTGGTGTAGTTTGCAGATGTGGCTCAGATTTGGCACTGCTGTGGCTGTAGCGTAGGCCGGCAGCTGCAGCTCCAATTTGACCTCTATCCTGGGAACTTCCATGTGCTGCGAGTGCAGCCCTAAAAAAAAATGTCTTCTTAATGAATAAATAAAGATGGTAGAGAGGTTTGAGGGACTCTGAGCCATGGACTTTCTAAATGAGTCGATGACACTTCGGTGTAAGATTCCAGAGCTGCCCAACGTTGGAAAAGAGAAACGATCAGAGAAAGAAGGAAAGCAATAAAGAGGGGGTGGGGAACACAGAAGGGAGGGGGAGAGAGAGAGAGAGAGAGAGAGAGAGAGAGAGAGGCTGTGACTGAGAGAAAGGCAAACGGAGTTTCACCATTGTATACGTATCTTCAACCAAATGCCAAAACAGTTTGAGGGAGGAAACCATACATGAAGCTCGTATTGTGCCTCTGCAGAGTCTGTCCCAAGGTTGATGGTCATCACTCCTCATCAGTGATGGTTATGGTGATGCCAAGGTGGATGCAAAGCAGTGTGGAGCAGGGGCAGGAAAACATTGGACAGGAAGTGTGGAGGGAAATCTGTTTGAATCTCATCCCTGTCTCTTGTCCGTGGGGACACTGCTCAAGTCTCTAGCAGGCATTCATCCTCTTATTGCTAAAACGAGCCCCATGCTACCTGCTCCAGTCATGATTATGCATCTCAATGGGGGCTTAAGAGCTGGTGGAAGCCCTTCTACCTCTCCCTGGTGAGTGTCTCCTGGGGACCCCTTCAAATACTTACCGGGTCTTTGAGCTCCTTGAGCTCCCTATGCTTACCTCCTCCCTACAAAGCTATCACCCTATCCTAATCATCCCCTTTTGCAGCCAGGATTCTTTTTTTTTTTTTTTGGCTGTTCATCTTTTTTAGGGTTGCACCCACGGCACGTGGAAGTTCCCAGGCTAGGGGTCCAATCGGAGTTACAGCTGCCAGCCTACGCCCCAGCCACAGCAATGCAGGATCCGAGCTGCATCTGTGACCTCTACCACAGCTCACAGCCATGCGGATTCCTGACCCACAGAGCGAGGCCTGGGATCGAACCCATGTCCTTACAGATGTTTGTCGGGATCATTACCTCTGAGCCATGACAGGAATTCGCTCCACTGGAAATGTTCTCACCAAAGTTACCAACAATGTCCTTGTCCCCACATCCAGTGGTCATATCTCTGCCATCTCACCTTGTCCCTCTCCTTCATGAAATTCTCTACACCCTCATTTTCTAAAACCGCACCCCCAGGTCTCCCTGCTCTTCAGAATGATTCCTCTACCGCTCCTTTATAAGTTCCTTCTCTTCTACACATGCTTTAAATCTGACTATTCCTCCCACCCAGGGTTTCATTTAGACATCTCTTCTTATTCTTTTTTGTGTGCATGTCTCTTTTTTGTCTTTTCTAGGGCTGCACCTGTGGCACAAGGAGGTTCCCGGACTAGGGGTCTAATGGGAGCTATAGCTGCGGGCCTATGCCAGAGCCACAGCAACACCAGATCCAAGCCGCATCTGCAACCTACACCATAGCTCACAGCAACACCAGATCCTTAACCCACTGAGCGGGGCCACGGATTGAACCTGCCACCTCATGGTTCCTAATAGGAGTCGTTAACCACTGAGCCACGATGAGAACTCCCCTCTTCTTATTCTTTACATTCTCCATGAGTGACCTCCTCCACTCCATCTCTATGCCAGGGACCCGTGAATCCATACATCTTGCCTAAATCTCTGTCCTGAACTCAAGAATTGTAGATGCATCTGTTTGGAATGTCCCATTCTGAACAGTTTAATGGCACCTCAGACTTAACATTTCGCAAACCCGAAATCATTTTCACTCTTCACTCTCTACTCCTAATCATTTTCACTCTTCCCTCTCTACCCCTAATATCATTTTCACTCTTCTCTCTCTACACTCACACCATGTTTCCTATCTCAATGGGACCATCACTCATCCAGCAACCCAAACCAGTCATCCTTGGCTCCTCACTTCTTGACATGCAATCAGCTATGAAGTGTATCAGATCTACCTTTAAACTGCATCCTGAATGCATCCACTTCTTTGCATCTCCACCACCTAGACTATAGTCAAACCCTCTAGCTATTACCTCTGTCCAGTTGGAAATCCCAAAGGTACCTCAAATTGATCTAATTCTGCTTCTGCCCTGCCCCTGCAATCAATTATCCCGCCAGTAGACAAGGAACTTTCGAAAATGGAAATCAAGGAGTTCCCATTGTGGCTCAGCAGTTAACGAACCCGACTAGTATCCATGAGGATGCAGGTTCTATCCCTGGCCTCGCTCACTGGGTTAGGATCCGGCATTGCTGTGAGCTGTGGTGTAGGTTGTAGACGCACCTCGGGGCTGGCATGGTTGTGGCTGTGGCTGTGGTGTATGCCAGCAGCTACAGCTCCGATTGGGCCCCCTAGCCTGGGAGCCTCTGTAGGCTGACGGTGCAGCCCTAAAAAGACAAAAAATAAATAAAAAATAAAATAAAATGGAAATCAAGTCATTAGTACCACCCCACCTCTTTGCCATGTTTAAAAAACCTTCAGGACCTCATCATTGTTTTCACAATGAAGTTCAAACTCTATAGCCCAAGAAACTAGGAGAGTTCTCCAATGTCTGACTCTTGCTTTTCTTTTTTTTTTTTTTTTTTTTTTTTTGTCTTTTTGTTGTTGTTGTTGTTGTTGCTATTTCTTGGGCCGCTCCCACGGCATATGGAGGTTCCCAGGCTAGGGGTTGAATCGGAGCTGTAGCCACCGGCCTACGCCAGAGCCACAGCAACGCGGGATCCGAGCCGCGTCTGCAACCTACACCACAGCTCACGGCAACGCCGGATCGTTAAGCCACTGAGCAAGGGCAGGGACCGAACCCGCGACCTCATGGTTCCTAGTCGGATTCGTTAACCACTGCGCCACGACAGGAACTCCTGACTCTTGCTTTTCTTCCAAGGCTCATCCCTCACCAACAACCACCAACCTCATGCTTTATATTCCTATGTGCATGCGCACACACACACACACACTCTCTCTCTCTAACCGTTCCTGAACATGTGTGCTTCTCTAAAGTTGCCTTTCTCTCCGGCTCCAAACCCTTAAGCATGCTATTCAAGCATCCAATATTTGTTTGAATAATGGCTAGTCATTCTTCAAGGCTCATCCTCTCCTTGAAACCTTTCTTAAACCCCTCTTCTGGAGTTCCCATCGTGGTCCAGTGGTTAATGAATCCGACTCGGAACCATGAGGTTGGGGGTTCGATTCCCGGCCTCGCTCAGTGGGTTAAGGATCCGGCGTTGCCGTGAGCTGTGGTGTAGGTTGCAGATGAGGCTTGGATCCCGCATTGCTGTGGCTCTGGCGTAGGCTGGCGGCTACAGCTCCAATTCGACCCCCTAGTCTGGGAACCTCCATATGTGATGGGTGTGGCTCTAGAAAAGACCAAAAACAAAAACAAAAACATGAGGACGAGGGTTCGATCCCTGGCCTCACTCAGTGGGTTAAGGATCCAGCATTGCCATGAGCTGTGGTGTAGGTCACAGAAGCAGCTCGGAACCTGCATTGCTGTGGCTGTGGTGTAGGCCAGCAGCTACAGCTCCGATTCGACCCTGTAGCCTGTGAACCTCCATATGCTGTGGGTGTGGCCCTAAAAGACAAACAAAAACCCCTCTTCCCATCCAAGCTGGCTTAAATGTTTTCACTTTGTAGTTCCTATCCATAGCTGAGCAGTCCATGAGGGTTGGTGAGCTACCCTGAGGACTTTCAGGGACAAGGATCCCTGCCTCCCAGAAGAGCAGCTCCTGATTTGGCCTTCCTCGGAAGAGCCTGGTTTAGGTTTCTCATGGGAGTCCACAGTGTCCTCAGGAGGAGAGCCTCTCCCCAGAGCCAATTCTGACTCAGGAGGAGTAAATAGGAAAGTGGTTTGGGGCAGAGGAAAGGCAAAATTTGTTTGTTCGTTTGAGGGGTGCACCTGCAGCATATGGAAACGCCCAGGCTAGGGGTTGAATCAGAGGTGCTGCTGTCAGCCTCCGCCACAGCCAAAGCCACCACCAGATCCGAGCTGCATCTATGACCTACACCACAGCTCATGGCAACGCTGGATCCTTGGATCCTTAACTCACTGAGCGAGGCCAGGGATTGAACCTGCATCCTCATGGATACTAGTCAGATTCATAACCTGCTGAGCAGCCACAGGAACTCCCAGGAGCAGGCAGCTTTGAAAGAAGTCTTCCTAGAAGTCAAGCCCTGGTGGCTTCAGAGGGACGGAGAACTCTAGGCTGTACCAGCTGAACTTGTTTTACTGGGCTTGGGGCCAACACACTCCATGGCCCAGGGGCTGGGGAAGCAGGCTTCATTTAGGAGTCTTATTTAATCTTCCTTAAGGGAGGGATTAGAACTGCAGGAGAGGATTAGGAGGGTCAAGACTGACAGCAGCCTTGGAATTAACCCCCTCTTGCCTGAGCCCCTGCCCCCGCCACTTGCCATTTCTTGCTCCAAGAGTCTTGTGCGTGGGCACTTTCATAAGACTCCATGGGATGAGACGGGAGGGGTTCTTGGGCTCAAAGAAGGATATGCAGTACTGTTGTGGGGGTGATGGAGGCCACCACGGCCCTCCTCTGTTAGCCTCATTTCTCCATCCCTTGATCTCACAGCCCCTCACAGAAATCGGAGACCCTGGCTTTCCTCCCCACACTCCACCCCCAGTTCCCAAGGGCTCTAGTAGGTGGTAAAGCCATTCCTTCGAAACCTGGCTTTCTGGAAAGCTGGTCCTTGGAGCAGTTCACCTTTCTTTCTGCATCAGCTGGTTGATGATAGCTCAGGGAACTGCAACTGGATTGAGAGTTTCTATTTACTTGAGAAAGATGTCTAGGAGTTCCTATCGTGGCTCAATGGTTAACAAATCTGACTAGGAACCATGAGGTTGCAGGTTCGATCCCTGGCCTTGCTCAGTGGGTTAAGGATCCAAGGCCGGCGGCTACAGCTCTGATTAGACCCCTAGCCTGGGAACCTCCATATGCTGCGGGAGCGGCCCTAGAATAGGCAAAAATACAAAAAAAAAAAAAAAAAAAAGTCTAGGAGTTCCCATCGTGGCTCAGTTAATGAACCCAACTAGTACCTATGAGGATGCAGGTTCAATCACTGGCCTTGTTCAGTGGGTTAAGGAACTTGCATTGCCATGAGCTGTGGTGTAAGTCACAGATGTGGCTCAGATCCCACGTTGCTACAGCTCTGATTCGACCCCTAGCCTGGGAACCTCCATATGCTGCAGGTGTGGCCCTAAAAGACGAAGAAGAAGGAGGAGAAGGAGAAGAAGGAGGAGAAGGAGAAGAAGGAGAAGAAGAAGAAGAAGAAAGAAGTTTAGTTTTGTCCTGATCATCAAAATAAGGCGCTCTCACATTTGAATGCTAGAAAACACAGAAAAGTAGAATTTAGAAAACAGATACCTCCTAGAATCTCCCCAGCTATCAGCGCTGTTCATGTTTTCGTTCCAATCCCATTGTCAAAGAGGTTACTTGAATAATGTCTCAGTCCAAAGAAGAACTGCCTTTTTTAAAAAAATTGAGATGTAATTGACATGTAACATTGCATTCATTTCACGCGTACAACATAATGATTTGATCTATGTGTATAGGGCAAAATGATCACCGCAGGAAGTTTAGTTAACATCCATCACCCCACGTAGTTACAAATTTTTCTTTTTTTTCTTCTGATGAGAACTTCTATCACCTATTGTCTTAGCAACTTTCAAATACACAGTACAGTATTAACTATAGTTATCGGAGTTCCCGTCATGGCTCAGTGGTTAACGAATCCAACTAGGAACCATGAGGTTGCGGGTTCGGTCCCTGCCCTTGCTCAGTGGGTTAAGGATCCGGCGTTGCCGTGAGCTGTGGTGTAGGTTGCAGATGTGGCTCGGATCCCATATTGCTGTGGCTCTGGCATAGGCCGGTGGCTACAGCTCTAATTGGACCCTTAGTCTGGGAACCTCCATATGCCGTGGGAGCGGCCCAAGAAATGGCAAAAAAGACAAACAAAACAAAACTATAGTTATCATGCTGTACCTGACATCCCCAGGATTTGTTTATATTATAACTGGACGTTAATACCTTTGACTTCCTTCACCATTTCATTCACTCATCCCCACCCGTACTTCTGGCAACCATCAGTCTGTTCTCTGTATCTATGATTTCTCTCTCTCTCTCTCCTTTTTTTTTTTTTTTTCTTTTTAGGGCTGCACCTGTGGCATAGGGAGGTTCTCAGGCTAGGGGTCAAATTGGAGCTACAGCTGCCAGCCTACACCACAGCCAAAGTAACATGGGATCCAAGCCATGTCTGTGATCTACACCACAGCTCACGGCAACATCAGATCCCCAACCCACTGATCGAGGCCAGGGATTGAACCCGCATCCTCAGGAGTACTAGTCAGATTCGTTTCCGCTTCGCCACAACAGGAACACCTCATTTTTTTTTTTTTTTTTTTAGATTTCACATATGATATCATACAGTATTTGTCTCTGTCTGACCTATTTCACTGAGCATAATGCCCTCAAGGTCCATCCACGTTGTCCCAAATAGCCAGATTCTCTTCAAAGAAGGAATTTCTAATGACAGACTTGGAGACCAGTGGGAAAGAGTTATTTAAGGGCTTAAGGGGGAGACTTCACCCAGAAATCCATCTTCTGCTGACTCCCTGAGTTCATGCCGAGAGGAAGGCACTAGAGCTAGCTATGAGGGAGTCCCCCTTCCAGACCTCCTCAGCCCTCAGCCCTTGTACCCACCAAAGCTAAGCAGAGGGGTAAACTGGGCCTCTGTTCCTCTCACCCCTTCGTTTCCATCTTTTTATCCTCAAAAAGCTCCATGCATCCAAAAAATTATTATCTGATTTGGCGAATGCTTCCTCTGGTCCTATAGTTTCAAAGAGTGGAAACTGGAATTCCCATCGTGGCTCAGCAGTGACAAACCTGACTAGGATCCATGAAGTTTTGGGTTCGATCCCTGGCCTCGCTCAGTGAGTTAAGGATCCGGCATTGCTGTGAGCCGTTGTGTAGTTTGCAGATACAGCTCAGATCTGGTGTTGCTGTGGCTGTAGTGTAGGCGGGCAGCTGCAGCTCCAATTCAACCCTTAGCCTGGGAACCTCCATATGCCACGGGTGCAGCCTTAAAAAGACAAAAAAAAAAAGAAAAAAAAAGAAAGAAAGAAAAGAAAACAAGTGGAAAATTTGTGGTAGTCTTGAGGAAACAAATACTACCAACCTAAGTGCTTCCTTCCCCACCCCTTTCCTCAGAAACCCAAGGTGGTCCAGCCTGGCTTCAGCATGGGCCAAACTGATAACAACTAGAAAGCAAGAACTCACCCAGGTGAATTTCAAAGCTTGCAAATAGGGAGTTCCCGTCCTGGCTCAGTGGTTAACGAATCCAACTAGGAACCATGAGGTTGCGGGTTCAATCCCTGGCTTCGCTCAGTGGCTGAAGGATCCTGCGTTGCCGTGAGCTGTGGTGGAGGTCGAAGGTGTGGTTCAGATCCCACGTTGCTGTGGCTGTGGCTTAGGCTGGTGGCTACAGCTCCGATTCGATCCCTAGCCTGGGAACCTCCATGTGCAGTGGGTGTGGCCCTAAAAAAACAAAAAAATTAAAAAAAATAAAAAATAATAAAAGCTAGCAAATAAATCAGAATCGAGACACTTACGAAGCAGTTCTCCTGCAGAGCCTTGGAGGAGATGTATGGCCCTGGAGAGGAAGGAAGGGATGCTGAGGGAGGGGAGGAAGGTGCAAGGGGCCCAGGCTGAGGTGATAAAGGATTTCTAATTGTTAGCTGCAGCTTTGCAAAATCCATCTGCAAATCTCAGCCTTGGGTCAGAGACTTATTACAGATCAGAATTAAAGCCCTGGAGGCTGTGGGAGATTGAGGTACTTAAAAAAAAAAAAAAAACTTTCAGTGAGTTTTGTGTTTTTCCTGTCAAAAACTCCAGCTGGGCTTTTGTGTGGTGACCTGTGTGGGTCCAGGAGAGATCTTGAGAGGAGAGGGAGGAATTTGGAACATTCCAGCATTGGGGTGGGAAGAGGTGGGGGCTCTGTAAACCCCCATTAGGTGTTCCTGGCTAGCGGCCTGGAGGCCCAGCAGGAAGTCAGCCTCATAAACACAGCCCTGGTGAGAGCTAGTACCTAAGCGGCCCTGTACTGCCTACAGCCCCGCAGACGCATCTACCCTGCTTTTCTCCAGCAAGTCCCCAGGCCTACCCCATGCCTAAGACTGACTACAGGCTCAAGGGCAGACTTGTGTAGGTTCAGACTCCAGTGGCTTCGAAGAGCACGTCCTGGTGCCTACAAGATGGGACTGAGGCAGCCATGATAAGAGTGGGCCTCCTGTGTGCAGCATACACAGCAGTATCCCCACTCTGTCACGTGATTCTCTCAAAAGTTTCTGTGGAGGGAGTTCCCCCATGGCTCAGGGGGTTAAGGATCTGACATGGGCACGGCAGTGACTCTGGTTACAGTTGTGGCGTGGGTTCGAGCCCTGGCCTGGGAACTTCTGCATGCCTTGGGCATGGCCAAAAAAGAGAAAAAAAGAAAAAGGGTCCATGGTGTGGAGTGTGGTGATTGGGGGTTCCTCTACAAATGGGAGAAAAGAAGGCTTTCCCATGTATTTTTTTCTGCTTAGAAACATAGATGCTATGGCAAAGAATTCCAAAAATAAAGCATAAAAAAGAAAGAGGTCCCCCATACCACAAGCAAGAGGTATAATTTTAATCATTGTTAACATTTTAATGTATATAGAAGATGGGAAGAGAAATACTTTTTACAGAATTAAATTGCATCAGTCCCCACAGTTCTATAACTTTCTACCAATTCTAAACAATATAATGATATGACATTGACCTAGTGCATTGATATGGGCCCATTTTTTATGTCAATTAAAAAGCAGAGCGTTCCCGTTGTGGCTCAGTGGATTAAGAACCTAAGTAGTATCCATGAGGTTCGGGTTCGATCCCTGGCCTTAGCTCAGTGGTTAGGGATCTGGGGTTGCCATGAGCTGTGGTGGAGGTTACAGACATGGCTCAGATCTGGCATTTCTGTGGCTGTGGCATAGGCCAGCAGCTGCAGCTCCGATTCAACCCCTAGCTTGGGGACTTCCATATGCCACAGTTGTGGTCCTAAAAAGACTATAAAAGAAAAGAAAACAGATGTGCATCATTCTCTTATGGATGTGCTCTATTCATATAGAAATATAATTTAACCATCAACTATTAGACATTTTTGCTATTTCCATTTTTTCACTACTATATCCTAACATCTTTGCATATAATACTGACAAATTTCTCGGAACAGAATTGCTAGGTCAAAGAGTATGAATGCTTCAAAGACTAACACGACGCATTACAGAAGTAGGGCAGCTATTGCTATTTTCAGATGAGAAATCAGGGGCCCAGTGAGATGAAATGAATGACACCCAGCATCTCGAGTTGAGCAGTAATCGTTAGACCTGGAGTCTAGGTCTCCAGATGCCTGGTTCAATAGACTTGCCAGTGTACCACACTCCCTCCCCCAAGAATGCCTAAGTTAAATTGGAAGACTAGTGGCCACTATTCACTGAACACTTTCTAGGTGTCAGATATCATGGTGAGGGTTTCATTATCTGACTGAGCTACTGCTGAGCAGGACCAGGTCTGGACATTAAGAGCCAATCCCTTTTTTTTTTTCTTGGGCTATTTAGGCATATGGAGGTTCCCAGGCTAGGGGTCGAATCAGAGCTACAGCTGCCAGCCTATGCCACAGCCACCACAACACAGGATCCAAGATGCGTCTGTGACCTGTACTACAGCTCATGGCAATGCCAGATCCTTAACCCACTGAGAGAGGCCAGGGAGCATACCTGGAACCTCATGGTTCCTAGTCAGATTCATTTCCACTGTGCCCCGACGGGAACTCCAAGAGCCAACTCTTAATCATTGGGCCCTGTTCCATCTTGGAAGCAATTATCAAAGCAACCATCAAAGCAACCAATCAGATTTGTCGCCTAGTGTGAATTCATCGAAGCAAATAGGAAATCACCCTCCTTCCCAAGGTGGCCTGTAATTGTCTTGGGGATGCTAAAGGGATGCTGGTCCCCCAGCAGTGCTCCTGATCTCAGGCCTTGGGAGTCTGGGGGCATGAAAGCAAGCAAGATGAGTGGGGGGGGGGGGAATAGCAGGCTAATCTTCCAAGCAGCTGTGTGTCCCAGGGTTAAGTCTTCATCTCTTCTTTCCCCAGGTTTCACCCAGCTGACTTTCCCAAACCTGGGCTAGAGTCTATGCTGACAAGTAGAAAATTCCGGTTGACATGAGGTTGCAGGTTCGATCCCTGGCCTCGCTCAGCGGGTTAAGGATCTGGTGTTGCTGCGAGCTGCGGTGTAGGTTGAAGACGCGGCTCGGATCTGGCATTGCTGTGGCTGTGGTGCAGCTATAGCTTGGACTGGACCCTTAGCCTGGGAACCTCCATATGCCGCAAGTGCAGCCCTAAAAAAGACAAAAAGATAAAGAAAAAAGAAAATCCTGGTTGAATGCGAGTGAGAAAGTATAATAAAGGGGCACCTTATCAGCTCACAGGGATTCTGTGCAATTGACGATAGGGAAAGGCAGAATCTTAGGGGCAGGTGCCAGGGCGGATGAGGGCAGGATGTGGTTACCAGATTGGCAGTCCCTCAAGGACTACGTTCTAACTCTGCATTTCCTCCAGGTCGGCACTGTCAGATCCTGGTGGAATCATGCCAAAGACTGCGACTCCTCAGTGTTAAGCCTAGAAGCCTCTTTAGTAATCTGCTAAGACTCCTGCTGAGATGCGGGAAGCCTCGATCAGTGGGGGAAGGGAGAGGACAGGAAAGAGGGGCAGTCTGAGAAAAGCAGTATCTGGGGAAGGAGGGGAGTCAGCGGTGAGAGAACAAAGGGAGGAAAATGAGGATCTGGGAAGATACAGCCTAGGGAGGAGAGCAGAAGAAACAGGAGAGGGGTCTTTGAGGAGGAAAATCTGAGAGAGATGTAAAGCCAGGTCTTAGAGAGGGAGGAGATGCTGCTAAGAAAAGACGAGTCTAGGAGGAATGAGAGATTCTAGGGGCAAAGGGGCAGGGATGAGAGGACTATGGGAGAAGGAGTCAGGGTCGGGGGCAGAGAGGTTTAGAACCATTCTAGCCCCACTATACCACCAAACCAAGAAATTCTCATCAAGGTCACGAATGACCCCTATGTCACCAAAACCAATGGCCATGTTTCAGTCCTTAACTTCTACGCCACCTTCGACAGCCCCTCTGACTTTGCCCTTCTTGAAATATTTTCTTCTCTTGGTCTCTGTGATAGTCTCCTGATAGTCCCCATCTCTCTGGCTACTTCTTCATTGACTCTTCCTTCTCCTCTGTTGGATTCTTTTTTTTTTTTTTGTCTTTTTGTCTTTTTTTTAGGGCTGTGCCCACCATGCATGGAGGTTCCCAGGCTAGGGGTCGAATCGGAGCTGCAGCTGCCGGCCTACGCCAGAGCCACAGCAACGCCAGATCCAAGCCTCATCTGCAACCTACACCACAGCTCATGGCAACGCCAGATCCTTAACCCACGGAGAGAAGCCAGGGATCGAACACAAACCTCATCATTACTAGTCGGGTTCGTTAACCACTGAGCAACGACGGGAACTCCTGTTGGATTCTAAAATACAGGTGTTTCCCAGGAGTCTGACCTCAGTCTATTTCTCTTCTGGCTCTGCATTCCCACTCTTGGGAGACTCATCTCTCTTCCAGGGTTTCAATTACCCTATGTAGCCTGATGACTTCAAATCGTCATTTTCAGCCCAGACTTCTCTGACATTCAGACCCCTATATACTGACATCTCCATTTGGCGGTCTGGAAAGCTTCTCAAACTCAACTTGTCCAAAAATTATATCCTTGATTCCCTTTGAACTAAAACCAATCCTCCCTCCATCTTCTCCATTTGAGAAAGCCATCAGTTTAGACTCATAGTTAGACTTAACATCATTCTTTTCTTTTCTTTATATAATGATTTTTATTTTTTTCCCTTATAGCTGGTTTACAGTGATCTGTCAATTTCCTACTGTCCAGCATGGTGACCCAGTTACACATACATGTTTACAATCTTTTTTCTCCCATTATCATGCTCCATCATAAGTGACCAATCATAGTTCCCAGTGAATGCCACTCTTTTCTCTCTCTCTGACCCTCCACACCCCATCGCATATGATCTGTAAATCCTTCCAATCCTATCTGCAGTATATGGCTCATTCATCTGTCTATTGGTTTCCCATGTAAAAATGATAACTCCATTAGTATCCATTACCATTATCTGTCTCTCAAAATTTGTGGTGTCGGGACCACCTGACACTTTCAAAAATTATTTGGGAAACAACTCAGTGTCCTTCAACTAGTGAATGGATAGACAAACTATGGCACATCTGTACAATGGAATACTACCCAGCAATAAAAAGGAATGTACTATTGGTACAGGCAATCACATGGATGAAGCTCAAATGTATTATGCTGAGTGAAAGAAGCCAGACTCAAAATGCTTTTTACAGTGTCATTTCATTTATATGACTTTTTGTTTTGTTTTGCTTTTTAGGGCCACACGCATGGCATATGGAGGTTCCCAGGCTAGGGATCGAATAGGAGCTATAGCCGCCAGCCTACATCACAGCCACAACAACGCCAGATCTGAGTTGCGTCTGTGACCTACACCACAGCTCAGGGCTATGCCAGATCCTTAACCCACTGAGCAAGGCCAGGGATTGAACCCTCAACCTCATGGATGCTAGTCAGATTTGTTAACCGCTGAGCCACAGGGGGAATTCCTATATGACATTTTAAAATGACAGAGCTATAGGGCTGGAGAATAAATTAGTGGTTGCCTGAGTTGGGGTGGGGAAAGGCATTGACTACAATGATGTGGCACATGAAATTATTCCGGATGTTGGAACTGTAAAGATTGTTGTATAACTACAATTCGTGAAATTATACACCCTAAAGAATGAATTTTATGTGTCTTTTCACATTGTGTCACACAGAATATAAAATGACATGTAGGGAATTCCCATTGTGGCTTAGCAGAAATGAATCTGACTAGCATCCATGAGGATGCAGGTTCAATCCCTGGCCTTGCTCAGTGGGTTAAAGATCTGGCATTGCCGTGAGGGTGGTGTAGGTCACAGACAGGGCTTGGATCTGGCATTGTTGGGGCTGTGGCATGGGCCAGCAGCTGTAGCTCCAATTAGACCCCTAGCCCGGCAACCTCCACATGCCAAGAGTGGAGCCCTAAAAAGACAAAAAAAAAAAAAAAAAAAAAAAAAAGAAAAGAAAAGGACATGTAGACATATTTAAAAATAAATAAATAAAAAGTATTAGTTAAAAAATTATTAAAGGCCCCAAAAGGGCTTTCATCTTTCTGGGTTATATCTATCAGTATTTAACATATTGGAAATTAAAATGGATAAATTTTAAAACTACTTTTAATTTAAAATCATAACAATAAACCCATTGCATGTTAAAATAAGCTATATTTATGAAAAATTACTATTTTCCAGAACCAAAAAATTAGCAAGAAAAACTGGCATTGTACTACATTTTTGCAAATCTCTTTATTTTTTATATATTTGTTTATTTTGCTTTTTAGGGCCACACCTGCAAAGTGGCACATGGAAGTTCCCAGCCTAGGGGTTGAATCGGAGCTGTAGCTGCCAGCCTACGCCACAGTCACAGCAACGCCGGGTCCAAGCCTCACCTTCGACCTGCATCACAGCTCACGGCAACCCCAGATCCCTGACCCACTGAGCGAAGCCAGGGATCAAACCCGCATCCTCATGGATATTAGATTTGTTTCCACTGCACCACGATGGAAATTCCCACAAATCTCTTCAATATCTGGCTGAATAAAAGAGCAGCTGGATTCTCGTACCTGCTCTTGCATTCAATCGATTGCAATATGTTGTTCTGGCTAAAGGATATGAAGATATGAAGAAAGGCTGGGTATGTAGTAAGAGAAGGGGGCGATTTAATAACTTTTTAGGCAGAATTCTAAGAATGACCCCCCAAATGATGCTTACCTATGGATAAATTTCCTCCCCTCGGAGTTCCCTGGTGGCTCAGTGGGTTAAGGATCTGTCATTGTCACTTGTGGCTCTGGTTACTGGGGAGGTGTGGTTTTGATCTCTGGCCTCAGGACTTCTTCATGCCATGGACAAAGCCAAAAAATAAAATTCACTTCCTCTCCTTTGAGAGTGTGTGTTTATGATGATTCTCACTCCCGTGATTATGTTATTTGGCAAAGAGAATTTCTCCAGAGATTAGAGATTAGAGATTCTAATCTAATCATGTGAGTCCTTTCCAAGTGGATTGCTTCCTTTGGCTAGTGGCAGGAAAGGAAGTCAGAGAGATTGGAAGCATGCAACGTGCTTGACGTGCCAATGAGGGTTTGATCGTAGAAGGGGCCACATGAGAAGAAATGTGGGCAGCCTCTAAGAGGCAGAAAATGGCTGTTAGATGACAGTCAGCAAGGCCACAGGGATCTCAGACTTACAACCTGAAAGACCGAAATTTTTCTAACATTCTGAGTGAAAGCAGATTTTTTTTTCCCCTAGAGCCTCCAGATAACAGCCCAGCCCAGCCAACAATTTGACTAAGCAGAGAACTCAGGTGAAACCCCCTGGACTTCTTATCTACAGAACTGTGAAATAAGGGAGTTCCCGTCTAGGCTCAGGAGAAACAAATCCGACTAGCATGCATGAGGATGTGGGTTCGATCCCTGGCCCCTCTCAGTGCGTTAAGGATCCAGCATTATCGTGAGCTGTGGGGTAGGTCATAGACACAGCTCAGATCCCAAGTTGCTGTGGCTGTGGTGTAGCTATGGCTCCGATTTGACCCCCGGCCTGGGAACTTCCATATGCCACAGGCGTGGCCCTAAAAAGGGAGGAAAAAAAAAAGAAATGTGAAATAATAAATGGGCTTTATATTAAGTTGTTAAATTTGCGGTACTTTGTTGTGGCAGCAATAGAAAACTAATACACTGTGCATATTCTTTTTAATAGTACATGTAAACTTCGCAAGTGGTAGTTTCTTAATGTTTATTTGCAGTGTGGAATCTGAAGCCATATCAATGAAACTTTTGTACTCTGTTATATTAAAATCCATTGACCCAAGTTGCACTTTGAATGGATCTATTATCCATGCACGATTTTGTAACATCTTGCGTTAGTCATTTGGAAAATATTGGCCCGCCCAGTTATACATATCTTCCGATTGTTGACTCATTTCATGATTATACAATATAAAAATCCACACTTATTAAGATCACTACTAATCTTATCAGAAATGTCTTCAGGATATTGAGAAACTCTTGAGCTCACAGAGGCAGATACAGGTTTTCCAGAATTCTTTTTCTTACTTGAAAGCTTAAAGTTTATCATTGACAACAGATATAATCAGTCATTTTCCTTGAAATGACTGGATCACTTTATTCATTTATAACAAAATGTTGGCCAAATACCCAAGCCTGAATCACCATAGCTTTTCTATCGGTTGTTCTTTCAAGTAAAAAAAAAAAAAAAAAGCATTCCATGAAAAACTGGCTAGTTTAGCTTGCAATTCCATCCAACAAGTGCTTTTCCTATGATAACCATCATACTTCAGTGACCTGTAGAAGAGCTTTATATATCCTTTCTATTTGTGACACAGACTTTTAAAAACAACATGTACTCAAAGGGTTGAGATTTATTCAAAATGAAGGATCTTGACTGTTTAATCAAGACATTCTTAAATGAAACTGGTATTTCTTCTACCAGGAGTACATTGATGATGAAGAAGAATATGAATATAGTCTCATGCCTTGCCTTGATCTGTGCTAAGGGGCTTGCATTTAATCCACTGTTGCTTTTGCTCTGTTGGTGCAAATGTCAACGTGGTGAAAATGGCAAATAATGTCTCAGTATTATTATGAAAGTAGCTTTGAACCCCTTGATCAACCCTTAGTGGCCCCCATGGGTTTTGGATCACACATTTAGGGTTGCTGGTCTAGGCTGAGGCTGGCAGGAGAGGTTAAAAAGGAGGCTGGTGGTAAAATTTTAAATAGGCTTAGAAATGGTCTGTGGAGTAATGTGTATATATATGTATGACTGGTTACTTGGCTGCACAGCAGAAATTGGTACAACATTGTAAATCAACTATACTTTAATAAATTGATTAATTAAGAACAGAAATGGGGCATTCCCACTGTGGCGTAGTGGAAATGAATCCGACTAGGAACCATGAGGTTGTGGGTTCGATCCCTTTGCCTCACTGCTCAGTGGGTTAAGGATCCAGTGTTGCCATGAGCTGTGGTGTGGGTTGCAGATGAGGCTTGGATCTGGTGTTGCTGTGGCTGTGGTGTAGGCTGGCAGCTACGGCTCCAACTAGACTCCTAGCCTGGGAACCTCCATATGCCACGGGTGTGGCCCTAAAAAGACAAAAGACAAAAAGAAAAAAGAAAAACAGAAATGGGAATTCCGTCATGGCTCAGTGGAAATGAATCTGACCAGGAACCATGAGGTTGCCGGTTCAATCCCTGGCCTCACTCAGTGGGTTAAGGATCTGGAGTTGCTGTGAGCTGTAGTGTAGGTCACAGACAGGGCTTGGGTCAGGCATTGCTGTGGCTGTGGTGTAGGCCAACGTCTACAGCTCCGATTCAACCCCTAGCCCCTAGGAACTTCCATATGCCATGGGTGTGGCCCTAAAAACCAAAAAAAAAAAAAAAAAAAAAAAGGAAATGGTCTGTTAACAGAGGAGGCAGCAGAAATAAAGAGAAAATAATTTCTAGATTCCTTCCCCACAAGGACATCTGCTGTGATTTTTTTTTTTTTTTTGCCTTTTTAGGGCCACACTTGTGGCATAAAGAAGTTCCTTGGCTAGGGGTCAAATCAGAGCTACAGCTGCTGGCCTACACCACAGCCACAACTACAAAGGATTCAAGCCGTGTCTGCGACCTACATCACAGCTCATGACAACGCTGGATCCTTAACCCACTGAGCGAGACAAGGGATCAAACCTGTGTCCTCGTGCATGCTAGTCAGGCTCGTTACTGCTGAGCCATAAAGGGAACTTCCTGTTCCCTATTGTAGTCAATAGCTACTCTCTAAATCGCACCCCCGCCCCATTCTGAGATCTTGGTTACTCCGTCTTGCAAGGTCAAAATACTAACAGAGAAACCCATCCTGGCTCATGTGCAGCTGGCACCCTACCCTAGAGCCCCAAGGCTCTGCCAGACTGAATCTGTCCAATCACTCTATGTCAAAAGGCATTTCATTCCTATGGAATGAGTGCCTTCTGTGTACCCACTCCTGGGCCTGGGAGGGAGGAGAGATGGCAAGGCCACAGCCCCTCCCCTGATCACCTCAGTAGAGTACCTGGCTTCACATCTGAAAAGGGAGCTCAGATAATAAGCCTATGGAAGTAGGCAGATATTAGCACGGTCTTGGAGGTTCCCTGGGATAAGTGTGGGTGCAATGAGGACCTGAAAATGAGATGAAGAATTTGAATCAGAGGGGAGAGAGAAGGCATTCCAGACCTAGGCAGGGGCAGAGATGATCACGTCGGGGGCAAATGTAGTGACAAGCGCCAGCTGGGAGGGAGAGGGAGAGCTGGAATCGGAAGTGAGGCTGGAGTTATAGGGGAAATTGTGAATGCCTGACTTATTCCATGAAAGCTGTGTTTTTTGGTTTTTTTGTGGGTTTTTTGCTTGTTAGGGCCGTATCCATAGCATATGGGAGTTCCAAGGCTAGGGGTCGAATCGGAGTTGTAGACGTTGGCCTACACCACAGCTCACAGCAATGCCAGATCCTTAACCCACTGAGCAAGGCCAGGGATCGAACCCAAAACCTCATGGATCCTAGTTGGGTTTGTTAACTGCTGAGCCATGAAGGGAACTCCTGCAAGCTCTTTTAGGCAGCTAAACCAAGCATACAGAAAGTATGTGGGACAAAAAGAACGAATACCAATTTACCTACAGTATTTCATTCCATCCTCACTCTGGCCTGTGAGATGGGTGCTACTGTTTTTATCTCCAGGAAACTGAGGCTCTGAGCGATTGGTTAACTTATCCAAGGTAAACTCCAGAGGAGGGATTCCAACCCAGGCCTGCTTTCAAAGCCTATGCTCTGAATAACCGTAATGATGGAGGGGCAGATGAAAATAATTAAAATGGTAACAGCCAACATAGCTTGGCTCCTAAATATGAGTCCTGCTGAACAATCTACACCCTTTTTCATTCCATCTTCACTATAATCCTGTGAGGCAGGCACCATCATTACCTTATTTCACACGGGAAAATTGGGAATTGAAAGGTTAAGTCGGAGTTCCCGTCATGGCTCAGCTGAAATGGATCTAACCAGCACCTATGAGGACGCAGGTTGGATCCCTGGCCTTGCTCAGTAGGTTAAGGATCCAGCGTTGCCCTGAGCTGTGGTATAGGTTGCAGACACGGCTCGGATCCTGTGTTGCTGTGGCTCTGGCGTAGGCCGGCAGCTACAGCTCCCATTCGACCCCTGGCCTGGGAACCTCCATATGCCGCAGATGTGCCCTAAAAAGACAAAAAAAAAAAAAAAAAAAAAAAAAAGGTTAAGTCATTTGCCCCAGGGCACACAGCTGGGATACACACCCAAGCCCATCCAACTCTAAAGCCCAAGCTTTTCCACTTTAGGGTCTACTGCAGAAATAATGAAACCAAGCAGGGCCCTGTGGGCTCCTGGGCACACAAGCCTTTCTGTGGTCCCCATTTCTTGTTTTTAGGGAATTAACTTCAGCCTCCAAGATCTTCCCTGAGTTCCAAAGGGCGGGTTCAGACAGTTGCTCATCAGGGAGGGGAGGGGATGCAGAGATCAGAGAGGAGCAATCAAGAAACAATAGCATAGCTTTGGGGCAGGGGCCTGGTCCCTCCTCAAGGAATATACATAACAATATCTTTGAGTTGTTCTGCAGAACTAACCCCCCGCAAGTGGAAGATGTTAATGAAGCATTCTTTATTTTATTTTATTTTATTTTATTTTTTTGTCTTTTTGCCTTTTCTAGGGCCGCTCCCGTGGCACATGGAGGTTCCTAGGCTAGGGGTCCAATTGGGAGCTGCAGTCACCGGCCTACACCAGAGCCACAGCAACGCAGGATCCGAGTCGCGTCTGCGACCTACACCACAGCTGACGGCAATGCCAGATCCTTAACCCACTGAGCAAGGCCAGGGATCGAACCTGCAACCTCATGGTTCCTAGTCCAATTCGTTCATCACTGCACCAAGATGGGAACTCCAATGAAGCATTCTTTATTCCAGAAAGAAAATCACCAGACCCCTGACCACCAGCTTTGAAAACAATGCAAGCTTGCCTCTACCCTGATCCTTATCTGCAGCCTTATTTTTCACTCCCCAAACTATAAACCACCTCCTCGTGTCCCCTGGGGGTGGGGGGCACAGTCTTTGAGGCATTAGTCTGCTATGGCCCTCCTTTGCCTGGCAAAGCAATGCAACTGTTTTTTTCTTCCTTCTCCAAAAACTCTATCTCCGCGTTTCTCTTTGGCACCAGTGAGCAGATGCCAAGTTTCGGCAGCAATACTAGCCATTAGATGACAAGGACCTGAACTGGAGTGGTGGCCATGGTGGAGACTTGCTCAGGTTGTGGCACCAGTCAGCCACTTACGTTGGGCCCTTCTGCCAGCTTCCTAACTCCACAGCCGCACACACAGGCCTCTAAGTGGGGCGTCTGGGGCGACTACCAAATGGATCGCATCCTCCACACAGCGGTATTCCCAAATCTCACAGAGTGCTGACACAAAACAGACTTCAATTCCAACCTCCGATCCATTAGTCACAAGCTATTGGGCATGTCACTTAACGTCTCTGTGCCTCAGTTTCCTGCTGGCCTTTAAATGGGAGGAATAGGAGTTCCTATCTTGGCTCAGCAGTTAATGAGGCTGAATAATAGTATCCATGAGGATGCGGGTTCAATCCCTGGCCTCTCTCAGTGGGTTAAGGATCCGGTGTTGCCGTGAGCTGCGGTGCAGGTCGAAAACACAGCTCAGATCCCACGTAGCTGTGGCTGTGGTGTAGGCCGGAGGCTACAGCTCTGATTCGACCCCTAGCCCGGGGACCTCCATGTGCCGTGGGTACAGCCTTAAAAAAAAAGAGACAATACATAAATAAATAAATGGGAGAAATAACAGTACCTACCTCATAGGATTTCCCTGAGGAGTAAATGAAATAATAAAGCAAAAAGTGCTTAGCACAGTGTAAACGCTCAATAAATGTTACTTATTTGTGTTGTAGTGGGAGTCATTCTTAGGAGTTTGTCAGGCTCCACCTCCTAGAAAGTTATCTGCCGCTAGTTACCAGTATCCGCATTTACTTAGGCAGGATCAAGAGGGCACCAAGAGTTTTAAAAAATAAATAAATAAAGGGGGTGCAGGGAGTTCCCGTTTTTGCTCAGCAGTAGCAAACCCAATTAGTATCCATGAGGATGCAGGTTCGATCCCTGGCCCCGCTCAGCGGGTTAAAGATCTGGTGTTGCCGTGAACTATGGTGTAGGTTGCAGATGTGGCTCGGAGTCTGAGTTACTACGGCTGTGGTGAAGGCCGGTGGCTGCAACTGATTTGACCCCTTATCCTGGGAACTTTCATACGACACACATGTAGTCCTAAAAAAAAACAAACCAAAACGAAACAAAAGTAAGGATGCAAACGAACCTCTTTGCAGAACTAGACTCTCACAGACTTTGAAAAACTTATGGTTACCAAAAGGGAGAGGTGGGGGGAGGGGTGGCCTGGGGGTTTAGGATTGGCATATGCACACTGTGGCATATGGAATCACTGGTCAACGGGGACCTGCTGTATAGCACAGGGAACGCTACCCAATATTCTGTGATAATCTGTGCAGGAAAAGAATCTTTGAGAGAATGGCTATGTTTGTATGTTTGACTGGGTTGCTCGGTGGTACAGCAGAAATGATCAGAGCCTTGTAAGTTCATTATACTTCCATGAAAGTTTAAAAGAGAGAGAGAGAGAGAGAGAGAGAGAGAGAGAGAGAGAGAGAGGAGAATGTACACCTGAGGACTCCGCATCACTGCATCTTCCTCAGGAGGCCAGGCTGGGGGAGGAGCCTGGCTCAGGGAAGAGGCTGGAGAGGCCGGTGGGCGGAGCCAGGGGCGGGGCTAGAGAGACGGAACGGAGGCCCCAGGAAGCCTGGCAGGGAGGGACCTTCCCAGGCACCCTCCCTCTCACCCCTCCTGCTTCCTCTGTTTTTCTAGGCCCCTGCAGGTCCAAATGAGGAGCAAATGGGGAGCTGCGAGGGGGCTCTGTCCGGGGAGAGCCTGGCACCACATGGGCCACAGCTCCGGCTCAAATGGCGACCCAGACGGACGCAGCCAGTGCGGGAGCAGAGCTGACCCGGCAACAAACTGTGCTCCAGAGGGGACCCCGCTGTCCCAGGCACCCAAGGGGCTGGGGCCAAGACTTGGCACATTTGGGACATTTGGACTTGAGGGCAGAGGTCCCAGTCACCATTTGCTATTTTTTGCTTCGGGGAGAGGGTTGGGCGTCAAGAAAACCCTCTGCCCTCCCCTCTCAGCACAGACCCTGCCTTGCTTCTTCCCTCCCCTTGGTCCCCATTCTGTTTTCTAGGCTTCTGGGCCCCGGCCCCAGGGACCAAGGCTCACGAGGCAGAGGCTAGAGGGAAAAGGAGTACCTCTTTTTCCCAGGGGAGAGCAAAACCTGTTCTGGGGCTTTCCACCTGGCATCCTAGGTCCTCTTCCAGTTTCCTGCTGGCCTAGGCTCTCCCTGTTCCCTGCCGCCCCCTCCCACCCTGATCCCCGGGGGCAGAACTGACAGATATGCAGTACTGTGGTTAAGAGCATAGAGGGGGAGGGAGTGGGAATTTGGGGTTAATAGATGCAAACTATTCCATTTATTTTTATTTGTTTGTTTATTTATTTATTTATTTAGCTTTTCTGGAAGATGGAACTTTATTTTCAAACCACCTGAGCTTCGGTGCTGCCCCCTTCCAGCCTGGGAATCTCATACAAGGGGGTGTAGACCCCTCCCTTTCAGAGGGAGGATGGACAGCAAATTCCTTCCAAAGGGGTTATTATTTTTATTTCTTTTAATTTAATTTTATTTTTGGTCTTTTTGTCTTTTTAGGGCCGCACCCGTGGCATATGGAGGTTCCCAGGCTAGGGGTCCAATAGGAACGATAGTGGCCAGCCTACGCCAGAGCCACAGCAACGGGGGACCCAAGCCACATCTGTGACCTAGACCACAGCTCGCCGCAACACCAGATCCTTAACCCACTGAGCGAGGCCAGGGATCGAACCTGCATCCTCATGGATGTTAGTCGTGTTCACTAACCGCTGAGCCATGACGGGAATGCCCCATAAGTTATTATTTTTAGAATGGATAAGCAATGAGGTCCTTCTGTACAGCACAGGGAACTACATACAATATCTCGTGCTAGAACATGATGGACGACAATATGGGAAAAATAATGTGTGTGTGTGTGTGTCTATATAGACACACACACACACACACACACACACACACACACACACATATGACCGGGCTACTTTGCTGTATAGCAGAAATTGACAGAACACCGTAAATCAACTATCATAAACATTTTTAAAAAGATTCTCTGAATGGATTCAAACGAGAGACCACAAGAGTTCCCGTCGTGGCTCAGTGGTTAACGAATCCGACTAGGAACCATGAGGTTGCGGGTTCGATCTCTGGCCTTGCTCAGTGGGTTGAAGATCTGGCGTTGCTGTGAGCTGTGGTGTAGGTTGCAGATGCGGCTCGGATCCAGCGTTGCTGTGGCCCCGATGTAGGCCGGCAGCTACAGCTCCGATTAGACCCCTTGCCTGGGAACCTCCATATGCTGCAGAAGCGGCCTTAGATATGGCAAAAAGACAAAAAAAAAAAAAAAAAAAAAGAGAGAGAGAGAGAGAGCCCAGAAACTACCCAAGTTCAAATCCCAGCCATGTTACTTTTCACTCTGTGACCTTGGGCAAGTTCCTTAATTTCACCTGTAAATGAGGTGAGAAATAGTATCTTCCTCATAGGGTTGTTTGTGAGACTTAAATTAATCCATGCAAAATGCTTAGAACAGTGCCCAGTACATAAATGTTTAACAAATGTTCTGTCCTCTTACTATCCACTTCTGTGCCAAGATTATATTTCCCCTCCTCTCTGCCTGTGTGAGCCGATCCCTGGTCAGTCGCCCCTCTTCCATGAGGGCTTCCCGGGGTCACCTGTTCTCTTGATCTCTGTGACACTCCCCGGGTGAGACTAGATGCACTGTGAGAGCAAGGACTCTGACATGAGCAGAACTTATGAAACGAGTCCCAGAATAACATCTAGTCCCTTGAGTACAATCAAGTTTTGTAAAGTGGGATCCACAGTAAGAAATGTGTTTTATAGCATAACTCAGGTCATGCATTTAAGTATCTTTTTTTTTTTACTTTTTATTTATTTTTTTATTCTTTTCGGCCATACCCAGGGTATGTGGAAGTTCCTGGGCCAGGGATGGAATCTGTGTGCCACAGCAGTGACCTAATCAGCTGCAGTGAGAATGCCAGATCCTTAACCCACTGAGCCTCAAGGGAACTCCTTGAGTACCTTTGGTTTTTTGTTTTTGTTTTGTTTTTTTCTCCTTGAGTATCTTTCAATCTAGATCTAGATACATGCACAAAACAAAAGTTTCACAGCACCATGTATACCCTTACCTCATGTGATTCCCTCTTCTATTTCCTATTCATTCATTTTGTTAAATGCTGGCCGCAGCCCACTAGATTGATTTTAAGCTCTGCCACTCACTGTGACCCATCGTGTTCTCTGTGATAAGCCCTATACAAGGTGGGATTGCGGGTGGGCTTCAGAAGCCCACAACTCTGAAAAGATGACATGTGAAAGACATGGCCTATTAACAGAGTAGGGGTCCCTACCGGGGAGATGCAGGGGAGGGGGTGCAGAGGGCACTGGAGGTTGGAGAGGCAGGCTGGGCTTAGGCAGCAAAGGGCTTCGAGGGCCACACAAAAGAGATTGGCTATTTCCCCTGGGCAATTGGGAATCACTGGAAGTGTCTAAATAGAGGATACGCATCCTCAGTCTTGTGTTACTGGGGTGGCCGTGAGGAGGATGGATCGGAGAGGCCAGTTTAAGGATGGGGGCCGATATCTGGAAGCTGCATCAGGTATCCAGGTGAGATAGGACAGATGAGGCCATGACTGGAGAAGCAACCAGGATAGTGGGGAGCACAGGAGGCAAATGTGAGAAGCTGTGAAGACCACCATGAGTGGGGCTTGGTGGCTGAGGCTTTTAGCTTGAGCCACTGGGTCAATGTGACGCTCGTTACTGAGGCAGGTATAGAAGAAGTTTGTGGGGGGGACAAAACCAGTTCACTTTTGGAATGAGTTGAAAACACCAATCAGGAGAATTTCAGATGGGAAACATAATTCTCCATTTGTCATTCATTGAGTAAGCATTAATGGGACTCACCTAGATGCTAGCATCCACAATTGCCATCATCTCAAAAAAGGAGAGACTATTTTGCCACCAAAAAAGGGGGGGACATAAGATTAAAAAAAGGACAATCTTTTTTTTTTTTTTTTTTTTTTGGTCTTTTTGCCATTTTTAGGGCTGCTCCCTCGGCATATGGAGGTTCCCAGGCTAGGGGTCTAATCGGAGCTGTAGCCGCCAGCCTACACCACAGTCACAGCAACGCGGGATGCAAGTCGTGTCGGAGACCTACACCACAGCTTACGGCAACGCCGGATCCTTCACCCACTGAGCAAGGCCAGGGATCGAAGCTGCAACCTCATGGTTCCTAGTTGGATTCGTTAACCACTGAGCCATGATAGGAACTCCAAGGACAAACTTTTATAAGTGAATACATTTAGATTATTTTTAAAAGCTCTACTTTTGATGATTTCCCCATTGAAAGCATGACTGTGTGCCCGCCTCCTTTGAGGATGGTAACTGAGATCCACAGATTCGAGGACGGAGCAGAGGAAGAGAGGGCAACAAAAGATACCGTGAGGGATGCTTCCAGAAATAGGAAGAAAACCAGGAGAGCATGACCGTGGAGGCCAAGAGAGGAAGGAGAGCTTCAGAAATGAAGGCTTGTACACCAGTGTCTTTTGCTACCCAGAGTTCAAAGAGATCATTGAACTTGGCAATTCAGAGGTCATTGGTGACTTCTGGTAGCGCCCTTTCACTAGCAGGGTAGGGACGGGGCCAAGTCACAGGAGGCTGAGGTACGAATGCAAAGTGGGGAAAAGTGTAGACTCGACTTTCAACACACCTGAGGGCCAAGGAGAGAAAAGAGAGAGAAAGAGATGAAGAGAAAGAGCCAGCAAGTTAGGGAAGCAGGAGAACACCGCCAGGGCGGGAGAGGCTTTGTTCTGGGCCCTTACAGAGACAGGCATTTTACAATCAGAAGGGAAAGACATGATACAAAGAAGCTTAAGTTTCCTGAGGAGAAGAGTCCTCGGGCCTGGAGGAAGGGCCCAGAGAAAGAGGGCGGATGAGGCCAAGGCCCAGGTGCACAGATTAGTCTTTAACTAACGAGAGGGGCACCTTGTCCCCTGAGAAGGGAGGGCTGAAGGGGAAGGAAATTGGAGAAGCAGGCCAGTTGGGTGGGGGTGGGCCAGGGCACTGAGGTAATTCACGCTTGAAAGCCTCTGTTTTCTCAGGGAAGTGGGAGGAGAAGTTGTTCCTTGAGGGGAGAGGGGGCAGGGCAGGAGGAACGCAGGCGCGGTAGGAGCTGAAGAAAGTTTGGAAGGTGGCCCAGGGCCATGTGGAGGCTGGAGCTGGGGAGGTGGCAAGGACACAGGCTCAAGGGTGGCAGAGGGGTAAGAGGCCCAGCTGAGGTTGTTCGAGTCTGTCTTCCTCTATGTAGGTCCTATCTCCCTCGCTAGGCCGTAAGCACCATGAGGCAGTGACTGCAGCCCCTTCCTCTTTCTAGTACATTTCCTTGCCTGGCAGTGCCCAGCAGTGTCTGGCCCAGAAGAGGCCCCCCAGCCCTCACAGAATGCTCTGGCAAGGAAGTCACTGACACAACCCAGAAGCACTCTAGGGCTGTTAGGGGAAACAGAGGTAGGACCGTTAGAGCCCTGACAGGAAGTCCTTCATTTTGGTTCTTCCAGACCTTTGCTGCCACCTCATTCCTGTTCTGCGCTGACAGGAGAACAGCCAGGTGCTCACTTTTGCCGAGCAAACCTGGCAGGCTTTAAATCCTTCAGGCTAGGAGAGGCCCATGGGAAAGGCCCAACTGAGGGGCCCGTGGCTTCATCTCCTACAAGCTGAATGAGGCCGAGGCAATTCTTAGGAGGTAGTAAGACAGAGCAGTTAGGTAGGGGAGAAGAAAGATCCATGGAGACAGGCCTGGGCTCCCAGAGAGGAAGCTGGGAGCTGGTGTGAGAGGAACCTCAAGGCCTGCTGTTCCGGGAGGGAACGGGCTGGACAGCCTGGATTGTGAAAAACTGTGGCTGAGTGAACACAGGTTCGAGGTTGACCGAGCATGAGCTCTGGGCTCTGGAGGAATATCTACCTCTTCTCCCCTGCTCTCCCCGCTTCTGCCTATGTTCTGAATTCGTGGCCAACCAGAGATCAAAAAGTTCCCAGGGTATGACAAGAAGTCTGCTTCTTCGTCCATCACATGCCACCTTCCAGCCCAGTCTCTTCCACCTGGTTCCCTCTCAGCCTTACCCCTCATTTGAGCCAGTGACACAGGACAAGCACACTCTCAACTTCTGCAGGTAAATTCAGCAAGAAGCCTCAGAGATGGATAGAAATTTGAGCTCCCTGGCAGGCCTCCTCCCCCATCCCACCCCCCCACACACACTTTCCCCCCACCCCCCACCCCAGACTTTCCTTTCCAGGATCCAGGCTGCACTTACACAATTCAGGGACAGAGAGCTTAGTCCAGTCCAAGGCTCCACTCATTTCACCACATATAATAAACCTCTGTTTATTGAGAGCCGGTATAGTGCCAGGCCTTTGGGTTAGGTGGTGGCTGGGCTGTGGCAAAGTTTTCCTTTGATCGAGCCAAAACGTGTCTCCCTGTAGATTCTACCCTGGGCTTCAGCCCTGCCCTTTGAAGTTACAGAGAACAAGTGTATAATCTCATTGCAGCTAATCCTCAGATATTTGAAAATGGCTGTCATTTCCCGAAGAGTTTTGTCTCCTCTGTGGATAAACCTTTCTTTCTTTTTATTTTTTAATGAGTCACAACTCTTTGTTTGTTACTCACATAATATCAGGGCTTGTGGAACTTGGTAGAAAAATTCAGAAAAGCCTGAAGAAGGAAGTAAAAACCTACCATAATCTTACTCCCAGAACCGACCACTATAACACACTCCTTTCTTCTTCTTTTTTTTTTTTTTTTTTTTTTTTTTTTGCTTTTTTAGGGCCACACTTGCAGCATATGGAAGTTCCCAGTCTAGGGGTCGAATCGGAGCTACAGCTGCCGGCCTACACCAGAGCCACAGCAATGCCAGATCCGAGCCGCATCTGTGACTTACACCACAGCTCACGGCAACGCCGGATCCTTAACCCACTGAGCGAGGCCAGGGATCGAACCTGCATCCTCATGGATCCTAGTCGGGTTCATTAACTGCTGAGCCACGACGGGAACTCCACACACTCCTTTCTTCTAACCAGTCTTCCCCCCAATCCCGCCCCTGCACACTGTGTAACTCTAAGTTATATTGCACAGGCTTCTTTTTTTTTCACTTTTCAATATATTAACTTTCCCCCAATGTTTTACCCAGCCAATTTGAATATGAAATTGTATAACTGTTCAATGATTGCTTTAACCGGCTTTCTAAAGTGAGACATTTGGCTGGTTTCCAATTTTCCTTACTACAGAAAAACACATTGGGGCTGGAATTTGAAGTAGGCTGGAGGGAGGGAGGGGGTAGGCGAACAGAGAAAAAAAAGAGCTCTTTAATCAAATTATTCATGCTATTTTATTTATGTATGTATGTATTTATTTATTTTTGCTTTTTAGGGCCACACCCTCAGCATATGGAAGTTCCCAGGCGAAGGGTCGAATCAGAGCTAGAGCTGCCGGCCTACACCACAGCCACAGCAATGTGGGATCCAAGCCACATCTGCAACCTACACCACAGCTCACAGCAATGCCAGATCCTTCACCCATCGAGCGAGGCCAGGGCTCGAAGCCGCATCCTCATGGATCCTAGTCAGGTTCTGAACCTGCTGAGCTACAATGGAAAGTCCTATTCATATTATTTTAGCATCTGAATTTTTTTTAATTTTTACTTTTGTGTTGATAACATACTTCCCAGAACATGATGGCGAGTGCCTGCTTAGTACTCAGTTGCAAGGACTTACCCTAATTAATAGAACTGGTTTCCTATTATTGGACATTGAGGGGGTTTCTAATTTTTGACGATGACACATCTGCCTGTGATGCATCTGAGGAGCTAAATAAATCTGCGCCGGTGCTGGACAACTGAGGTCAGGAGGCATATTTTCGGGACCTCTAAAGCATAAGGAACCTGCCAGTAGCTGTAACTGGAAGCTTTCTGGCAAAGGCCCAGAAGACTGGCTGAGGTCAAGGACTGTGGCTGAGCCGCTGGGCTTGCCCCCAGGTCAGTACCCATTTACCCAGCCCACGTCACAGAGTGTCCAGGCTGATGGTGCCCTTGGGGACCACTGGGGTCACATCCTCCTCTCACACGTGAGGGACCCGAGGCCCCAGGGCCAGAGATGGCCCTTCGGCAGCTGCGCAGCTGGGCAGGGCTCTGCTTTCCCCCAGCACCCTGGCTCCCCGACTGGAAGCTGAGCTCTGAGATCTGGAATCTGACCTGGAAACCCTAGAAAAATGCTGCCTGCGCTCCTTTCCCGGACCACTTCCTGCTGAGGCTGGACAGGGGATTCCGGCACTTTTGCAAACAAACCAGTAAAGGCGAAGGCGTGGAAAGAAGACTTAAGGTTCATCCCCACCGACAGGCATCCGCGCCTGCGCCTGCTCCCCGCCCCCAGAATCCCCCCCCCCCCCCCCCCCGGCCTTGGGTGATAAGTTTAAGGGCAGGACGCTATATCAGGTCCACCAGGGAAATCTATTTGGAGTGTGAGCTGAAATCACACGTGAGTCTCTCACTTGCCTTAGGAGCCGGCTCAGCTGTCTCTTGTCGCTGGGAACTGGCTCTGCTAAAGGCCCGTCCCCCCCCAGCCTCCTCTGCCTGAGCCCTCCCCCCCCTCCCCTCAAAGGCCTTGCTGCAGCCTGGGGAATTCGCACAAATGGTGTGCGATTTGCCCCTTTTGTGTTTTTCTTTCTGACTTGGAGGTAAAGAAAACCCTTCACCCCGCTCTGACTCTCTGTTTATTCAACTGGGAGAGATTTCACACCCAGGAACACCGCTCTCCCGGCGTGAGCCTTTTTTCCTAAATCTTCGTCGTCGTCCCAGCTATTCCATCCCTGCAGGTCCCTGAATAATTTATGAGTCCACGCTGGCCTTATAAAAGGGTCTTGCAGAAAAGGCCAAAGGAGTTCAGGAGGTTCTGAGAAATAGGAGCCCCCACAGCCTGCCTGGCTGTGACAGCCAGAGGATGGACTCTGCCACTCAGGCTGCAGCCGCCCCCACCCCAGCCCTGACCCTGGCCCCAGCTCCAGCCCTAGTGCAGAGCCCCCCGGCACTCCCTGGCCCAGGAAGCCCATTGTCCCTTCTCTCCTCTGGACAAGAAATAGATGGAAGCAAACGGTAAGTGGAACTTGGCCTTGGGCAACTTGAACTCAGACTTAGTGTGGTTCCTGGGAGAGGAAGGGACATTAGATGTGCCTTGTTCTCTGCAAAGGCAAAAGGCGAAAGCCTCACAGCCCCCAGAGGGCTCCACATCTCGGGCTGCAATATCTCAAATGGCTTGTCACCTCACAAGTCGCTCTGGCTGGCAGGAGGGGACTCGGGGACGGGGGCACTGCCAAAGCCGAAAGCTGAACTGTCATGAAACCTGGGTCGAACATGACCTAGGCTGTAGAACGGGGAACATGGTCCAAAGTCCCAAGAAGCCTGTGATGGAGGGACAGTCTCTTTCTTGACCACATCACAAGATTTTCACTGCCTTTTTCTTTTTCCTACCTTCTAAAGTCTCGTGGGGAGGTGGTGGACCCAGACATTTTTTTTTTGGCCCCTTTCCCCAGCCCAGGAAGATGGTGGAACTGTGAGCTCTCCTGCCTGGAGGGGGAGGTAGGGGGCAAGATATTTTTTCCGCCCAACCCTCATTCATCCCTCTAACCATTTAACCTTCACCAAGCATTGAGGGAAGCACCTGCTGTGTACTGGGCCTTAGGCTAGTAGGTGTTGGGGATTCAGATACAGCAGGACAGAAATCTGCCCTTAAGAAGCTCTAAGGGGAGTTCCCATCACGGCTCAGTGGTTAATGAATCCAACTAGGAACCATGAGGTGGCGGGTTCAATCCCTGGCCTCTCTCAGTGGGTAAAGGATCTGGCATTGCCGTGAGCTGTGGTGTAGGTTGCAGACAGGGCCGCACCCTAGAAAAAGACAAAAAAAAAAAAAAAAAAAAAAAGAAGCTCTAAGACAAGTAAATCAATCATCCTCAGTGAGATAACATTGTCCTGGACTCAGGGTCCTTAAGAAAGTCTTCCTGGAGGAGGCGGAATCTGAGCCAAGTTTTTGGCAGGCCTCCTATGTATCTCAGGGGGCCCACAATCCCCAATCCAGTCTCTTCTTCCTCCACCAACTGACTTCTCCTCCTTGTCCTAGAGGAGCTTGTCTGTGGAGGCCCTGGCTGTCCTCTGCAAGTGACCCCCGGAGGCAGGTGAGGAAACCTGCGGATCTGGTGAGTTTGAACCCCTGTTCCACGCGGTCGCATGTGCCCATGGCCACGTGCCTTCATGCTGAGCAGCTCCCTTCCAGAGAGCCCTCTGACCTCTTTGCAGGGCTGCAGATCCGGCAAAGCACCTCCCCAGCCTTGCCCACGTTTCGATTCCTGCAACAGCTCTAGGGAGGAAAGCAGAGTCAAGGTTCCTGGGGCGATTTGAAAGATGAAGAGACCCATTCCCAGAGCAGGAAAGAGATGTGGGCAGGCTCCAGAGCGCATCTGCTGTGGAGCTGGTGCTAGAATTCCAGTCTCCCAGCATCCAGCCCCAGTGCTCTGCCCCCACCTCATCTTTGCTGCTCCAGTAGAACTCTGTCCCCAGGTCTGTCTCCAAACAGGTGTTAGAACGGGGGCAGGAAAGCACTCCCCCCCGGACTTTATCCACTTGTTTTTCAACCACAACCAGGACAGACCCCCTTGCTGGGGCGGGGGCTGGACCCCAGAGATATCTAAGGTCTCTTCCAGATCAACTTACCTGCAGGTTCCTAACCCCTGATACAAAAGAGCCAGTTATCTGGCCATGTACTTTGAGCCACATGCTAGCTTTTGCTTTGGACAGGCCGCCGGTGAGGCAACAGGTGCCAAGGTCACCAAGGGTGACTCCGAGTTCCATCATCCTGTCAGGTAAGCATCTGGCACCAGGCTCAGAACTTGATGTAGCTCCATTAGCCACAGCCCCGTGAAGCAGGAGGAGGGAGGCACCGCTGCGATCACCTTTTCACAGACCAGGAAACTGCAGCCCAGAGAGGTTAAGGGACTTGGCCAAGGTTGCCGTCCCTGGAGTCATGGTCAATGACCCCTAAGAATGAGCCCCAAGGGAGGGGTCAGTGAACAAAGCCTTAGTAGGAGTTGGAGGACAGAGAGCTAGAGAATCCTTGGCTGAAGGCCTTCTGAGGTGGGGGTGGGTGGGTGGGATCAGTGTCAGGACCGATACAGGCTTGGGGCTGGGGCTTCCCATAGCTTTAAGCACACCAGACATTACCTTCCTGCCTGGAACCCAGTTGTAACAATCCAGAAGGTTCTGTTGCAAAGCTCTCTTTCTTCCTTTTCCTCTCACCCGGTTACTGCAGGCGGAAGGATTTAGGAGCTGGCTTCCTTCTTGGCACTACCGAGCCCTCTGCACATATGAACCCTGCTAAGTTGGGGCCATATTTCTTCTCTGTCCACAGGCTCTTCTGGCCTAAATCCCGCTCCTTTGACTACCTGTACAGTGATGGGGAGATTTTACTGCAGAACTTCCCTGTCCAGGCAACCATCAACCTCTATGAGGACTCGGACAGCGAGGAGGAGGAAGAGGAGGAGGGGGAAGCAGAAGAGGAGGAGAAACAGGAGGCAGATGAAAAGGGGCCAGAAGGGTGTGGGAAGGTTCCAGGGTCAGCACCACACAGGGCCACAGCTCCTCCTCCCTCCCTGCCCCTGACCTGTCCCAATTGAACCAGACAGAGTCTGATTGGGGTTCAGTATGCCTGGTAAGGCCACCAGGGCACTGATTAGCCAGGGATCTCCAGGCACAGCTGTCTGGATTGAAAGCTGGGGCCTCAAGTCATTGGCTCACCCTGGCTCACCCACGAGTCCAGGCCTCTGGCATCTCATTGGGTTGCTGTTTTGTTGACAGTGATAGGGTCCTAGGAGCTCTAGGGGAAGGAAGACTTGCTTTCTGAAGTCCCCAGGGAGCAGATCCGGACAGAGCATGCCCGTGCAGCGGGGAATGGTTGCTCTTCAAGGCTCTTTGACTCCCCAGCCTTCCAGGTGGTTGTATAGTCCTGTCTCCCTAGAGAAAGCCCACCTGCTGGCTTCATCTCCAGGGATATGAGAGCAACAGCAGATCCAGGCACAATTGGGGTGCCTTCCTGATGGACCTTGCAGGAAGGGAAGGGCACATCTAGAGAGTCAGCTTGCTATGGGGACCTCCTTCCTTCTACTGGGGGTCTCTGTGTTGACACGAGATGAATCAGGAGAAAAAATAAACTAGATGATGTTTACCTTTTTCCTGGAACTGAACTGATTTCTTAAGTGAACTCTGCCCATGTTGTCAAGCCGCGGACGGAGGGTCAGAGACCAGCTCAAGGCCAATTCATTGGTCTACCCGAGGTCAGTTGACAGATCATTCTTCACAGGGATGTACCACAGGGGGCCCAACATGGGACCAGGCCGTCTTTGTCAACTTGTGCAATCAGTTTAATTAACCATCAAAGACCTCTTGGAAAGGGGACACAGAGGCCCCCTAGAGAGCAGCTTAAAAGTTGGAAGGAGGGCTGGGGGGTGGGGAAAGCGATATGTGCAGCCTCAATCGAACTATGGAGATGAGCGGGTGCATGTGCGTAGGGGACTTGGGAGGCTACTAAGTCCTATCAATTTTACCTTCTCAACTCCCTCTGTATCTGCCGCAGCTCAGGCTCTGGGTCACTCTGCAACTTACTTTCTTGCCTCCAGCACGTCCCTCTGCAACTCATCCTCCCTACTGGCCGCGAGATCAGATTATGTTTTATCCCCTGCTTGAAGCCCTACCATGACACTTCATTGTCTCATCAACAATCGGACTTATTATTTTTTTAAATCACAGATCCTCATGAGAATATATAGCTTTTCTACTCATACATTTCCAAACCAAGTCTTCAACTGGATATTCTAGGCTGTCCAAGTGCCTAGACACAGGTCCTTACCTGTGTCTTCAGACTCATCTCTCTCTCTCTCTCTCTCTTTTTTTTTTTTTTTGTCTTTTTAGGGCCACACCCTCAGCATATGGAGGCTCCCAGGCTAGGCATCAAACCAGAGCTATGGCTGCCAGTCTACACCACAGTCACAGTAACACGGGATCCGAGCTGCGTCGGAGACCTACACCACAGCTCACGGCAATACCGGATCCTTAACCTCATGAGCAATGCCAGGGATCGAAGCTGCGTCCTCATGGTTGCTAGTCAGATTCGTTTCCACTGAGCCATGATAGGAACTCCCAGACTCACCTCTTGACAGTTGAAGTTCATGCTGCCTGTTCTTGAATGTGTCAGGCTTTCTCACACTTCTGTGGCTTTAATCCTCTGTTCGAAATGCATTTTAGACTTTTGCAGGTCTGATCAAGTCCCATGCATCCACTAGGACTAGCTCAGACTTCCTGTGAGACATCTCCCCACACTCCCAGGTCCAGTCTTGGAGGCCCCCCCCCCTTATTCAGCACCTCCTCTACCATTGCAGCTACCCCTCTTCCTGTGCAGGAAGATAGGGTTGTATTTGATAACCCCACGTGACTTCTCTGAACCGCAAACTGCCTGGCACAAGGGAAGTGCTCAGAAAATGTTGAAGGAGGAGTTCCCGTCCTTGGCACAGCGGAAATGAATCCGACTAGGAACCATGAAGTTGCGGGTTTGATTCCTGGCTTCGCTCCGTGGGTTAAGGACCCAACAACTGAGCTGTGGTGCAGACGTGGCTTGGATCCTGCATTGCTGTGGCTCTGGCAGGCAGCTGTAGCTGCGATTGGACCCTAGCCTATGCCATGGGTGCGGCCCTAAAAAGCAAAAAAAAAAAAAAAAAAAAAAAAGAAAAAGATTTGCAGGTCTTAAAGCAGTTTTTGGTAGAACCCCCTCTGTCCATCCAGCCCCCCACCCCTCGGTCCTGGCCCACCTGCTGGCTTCCCATGTCTTTGCTGAGCTGTAGGAAGCACAAGGTAACCTTATCTGATTGAGGAGCGAAATGCTGGCCATATTCCTCTCCCTCTTCCCTCAATACAGTCTATTCAGCTCTCCAAGCTCCCTGGGGCTTCCCTGAATTAGACATGGCCTTGAGCGGGCCACCAAACTCACACGCTGGTGCCATCTATTGGTCAAAGTTCAGCCTTGTTCCTTAATGAAGGCTGCCAGGCAGTTGACCCTTGATCATATTAATTCCTTCAGTCCATTCTGTTTCTGCTTGGAGGTAAAGTGGAATTTACCATGTGCTGCCTGTGTGACCTTGGGCAAGTTACTTATCCACTCTGAGCCCCGCTCTCCTCATCTGTAAAGTGGGCAATGTAAGGATACTTCCTCTCGGGGTGGTTGTAAGGATTCCGCGAGGTAATATAGGTAGAGTACTTAGCACGAGCCCTGGCACATAGTAAAAGCACACAAGGGAAATTATTCATAGTCATCATGGTTGTAGTAGTGGTTGTTATTATTAACTTCATGACCGAAACGAGCTAAGAGGCTAGAGTCAGGTAATGACAGGCTTATTCAACTCATGACTGATTTGTCAGCTCTCTCCACCTGGATCCCCCGGCACTATTTGATCATCTACCCGTCAAAGCATCTTTGTGGTGTTTGTGCTCCATTCAACAAAGAAAGAAAGAGACGGGACAAATGTAGCTTCCAGGGCTACTTGTTACAGGTTTCTGGTCCCTTTTTCCTAGGAGAGAGATTTCAAAACTTAGTTTTTTCTAACCTTTTTTTTAACTTTTTTTTTTTTTTGGTCTTTTCATGTTTTTCTAGGGCCACACCCACAGCCTATGGAGGTTCCCAGGCTAGGGGTCGAATCAGAGCTATAGCCACCTGCCTACACCACAGCCACAGCAAGGCAGGATCCGAGCCGCGTCTGCAATTTACACCACAGCTCATGGCAACGCCGGATCCTCAACCCACTGAGCAAGGCCAGGGATCAAACCCGCAACCTCATGGTTCCTAGTCGGATTTGTTAACCACTGAGCCAAGACAGGAACTCCTCAAAACTTATTTTATGTGCTTTAGCAGGAACGCCTTTCTTCTGAATTGAATGCAGAACCCCAAAGTACAAATCAGAAAAGATGGATCTCGGGAGGTCCCTTTCATGGCGCAGCGGAAAGAAACCCGACCAGGAACCACAAGGTTGCGGGTTCGATCCCTGGCCTTGCTCAGCGGGTTAAGGATCCAGCATTGCCATAAGCTGCGGTGTAGGTTGCAGACATGGCTTGGACCTGGTGTGGCTGTGGCTGTGGCGTAGGCCGGTGGCTGGAGCTCCAATTAGACCCATAGCCTGGGAACCTCTATATGCCACAAGCGCGGCCTTAAAAAGGGCTATAAAATTTGGTTGTGATGACTGTTGTACAACTATAAATGTAATAAAATTCATTGAGTAATTTAAAAAAAAAAGATGAAGCAGCCCTGGTGGGAAACACAGTGGGAGACACAGAATTCCTCCCTGGGCAAACTCTCTCTGTTCTCTTTCTGTGAGGCACCTTCAGAGATCCCTAGTTTGTGAGGAAGACTGTTTGGAAAGCACTCTCCCAAGGGTTAAAGCAAGATTGATTTGAAGTCCAAGGGGGATTAGTATTTTAACATGTTCAGTGTTCCGTTTAAAATCCTTGTTTTGGGTTCTAAGCTCCCAGCATTTCATAGCTCAAAAATTGCTCCAGTCCTTGTACCATAGGTAGTAGGGGTTTAAAATCCTTGGAATCCCAATATCCTTGGTTTTAGGGTATTATATAGCATAGAATTACTAATCCCTAAATCCCCAGTGGCTTAAGAACCCTAAAACCCTTGGAGCAGTAATTCTTAACTCAGAACAACCTCCTCTCACTGCCCTTCTCCTGCCCCTTACTGCGCATGTGCCGGTTGGTAAGTGGCAGCCATTTTGTCTCACTTTCCTCCTCCGTCCTGAATGGCTTGTGATCTTCTTCCCCAGACAGTGTGGCTATGCGGTTGAAATTCACTATCTGACTCCTCAGAGCCCAGCCTGCCGTTACTTTGTTATGGGTGTCTCCAGTCCTTGCAGCAACTTCAAATCTAGTGCACCAACTCAGGGGAAAGCAAAAAATCTTTGTAAAACTTAAGAGCCCTTCCTCTGGCTCCACCCCAGCTGGCCCATCCTAGTGCCCCATCCTTCCTCACCCCGTGCTGATGCCTCCTGTTTCCCCCACCCCCTAGCAACAGACAGATGGCACAGGGTTTGGGTGGGAGGCTTGTTTGATCTGGGCCTTGAAGGACGAGCCCAGGTGGAGATGGAGAGAAAACATTCCAGAAAGAGGCAGCAGTTCGAATTCCTTCCTTAAACCAATATTGAGCACCTACTCTGCGCCAGGCATTCCTACTGTAGTGGTTAAGAGCATGGGCTTTGGAAGCAAATGTACCTGAATTCAAACCTCATATTGGCCTCTACTGGTTCTATCCATAGGCCCACTCCTCTCTGGTGACAAGGTCAGCTCTCTGCCCTAAGCCCTCTCACTGCCACCTCTGTAGTCCCTTATTATAGTGCTTAGAGACACAGACATACACAGACACACACACACACACACACACACTGCATATGTGCATTAAAAGTTACCTATATTCTCCCGTCTCTGTGCAAGGAAAGCCCCTTCCCCGACCCCACCTTGTCCCCCTCCCCCCTGACTGTACCTGTGTAGTTATCTACAGTGTGTCTCCTCTCTGCCCCAGGCCCCCGTTATAAACGGTGGCCTGTCCTCCTTCCAAACAAAGTTGTTAGGTGGACTGATCTCACTGTTTGGACTTGCTGGGGGCCTGGTGTTGGTTACTGTGTTTTTGGTTTACTCCCCAGCTGGCAAGGCTTATAGCAACCTCCAGGCAAGCACAGAAACCCAGGTAGAAAACCCAGCAAAGAGCAAGTCCTCAGAAGTGGTGGCCACACATTCTGCCAGGTGCTTGCTACTCACGTTACACCCATGGTTAACTCCTAAGGGTCTATAATTGCAACACTCCTCGGAGAGAGGCACAGGAATGATGCCCATTTATATATGAGAAAACCAAGAGTTAGTAAGGTTTTTGCCCTAGTGAGCACAAGCCACCATTTTAAGGACAGGGGTCTGGAGCAGAAAAGAGACAGACTGCTCCCCACTGGGTATCCACACAGTCACCTGGGTACCAGGTGGTAACACCTGCTGAGGTGGAAGAGGGGGCTCCCCCTTGCCCAGAGGGGCCTAGACAGCAGGGCACTTTACATGTATTACCTCGTTTGATCTTTACAACGACCCTGAGACCCAAATACCATTTATTATCCCCATTTTATGAGTGAGCAAACTGATATTCCAAGAGGTCAAGGAATCTGCTCAAGGTCACACCATGAGTCAATGGCTGAGTTAAGATTTGAGAGATTATAGCACTTGGCCCAGGTGGCACCAGTGAAAAGTGTCAGGACCAGCATGCAGGTCTGTCTCATGGTAGAGCCCCAGTGCTGGCAGAAGGCAGAGTCTACAGGATTTGGTGAAGGATGAAGTCTCTGGGGAGGGTGGCCGAGAGAAGCTTTCAAATCCTGCTGGAGGGAAGTGAGTCAGAGGTTAGGAACAGTTCTGAGCCAAGAAGAGCTTCGAAGGTGTCACCAAGAGAGGGACACGTCGGGGCCTCCTGCAGGGCAGGGACAGCCTCTTATGGAGCCTGGGCTCTTTGAGGCAAGGGATGGAGGAGGGAGCACGGTTGCTGGCCCTCAGCGCTGTGGAACCTCTGCGTGGACAGGGCCCTGGCTGGGCGAGCTTCCTTGTGGATGAAGGGTCTGGGCCCAGAAGGAGAAACTACCTATGGCCCAGCTCTCCCAAGATGCACCAGGCACTGAACTCAGCCCCCCCCACCCCCACCCCCCACTTTATCAAGAACAAGGGCTCGCCAAACCCCAGCAGGACGGGAGGTGCTCTCCTCATGTTTACAGACAGGAAATGGGGCTCAGAGAGGTGAAATCATGGTCAGAAAGTGAGGGAGACCCCAGTCCTGGCTCTTAACCTCTTCTGTGCATCCCTCCCTGAGAGTCCCATTAGGGCGGGCAGCTACGTAGAAGAGAAGCACATAATAAACTGTCAGGCAAAGGCATTTCTAGCCGTCACTGGGGATACCTGGGGCCGGAAGCTAAGTGGGAATTAAAAAGTGTTGAGGGAGAACCCAAGAACAATCTGGAGTCAGGCTCTGGGGTCTTCCAGGAGTCTTCCATCCCTGGCAGAGAACAGCCAGCTCCTGCAAGTCCCGAGCAATTCAATAGCTGTCCATTAACAGTAGGGGAGGCAGCGCCCCCTCGTGGCCAAGATATAAACTGAGCCTGGACCTACAACACTGGGCAAGGGATCAGGAGGCTCAGGCGCCCAGAAGGTTCTGTGGCCAGCAAGTTAGTGCCCTTTGGTTATGTGGAGAAGCTCTGAAATTACACTACACCCGTGTTGTAAGCACTGGTTCTTTGTGAGCTCAGTGATGATGGCCCAAATAGCAAATTAGTCTCTAAGCCCCAGTTTCTTCATTGAAAAGATAGGAATGATAATAATACTAATTTCAGGAGTTCCCATTGTGACTCAGTGGAAACGAACCTACCTAGCATCCATGAGGACGCAGGTTCGATCCCTGGCCTTGCTCAGCGGATTAAGGATCCAGCATTGCCGTGAGCTGTGGTGTAGGTCGCAGACGTGGCTCAGATCTGGCGTTGTTGTGGCTGTGGTGTAGGCCAGTGGCTACAGCTCGTGATTCAACCCCTACCCTGGGAACCTCCATATGCTGTGGGTGCAGCCCTAAAAAGACAAAAAAAAAATACTAATTTCATAGGATAATTCTAAGGATTAAATGATATAATACATGTAAAGGATTTAGAATCTTTGGCACATGATAGATGGGAGATACACGTGTGTGGGGGGATATATATATATATATATATATATATATATATAGTGCGTGCATATATATAATCATCTTCCTTTTTGACACATGCTATCATGTTAGTACTTCTTTGAGTCCCCTCGACTTCCCTTTCTAGCTCTGTTAGGTCCCTGATGCCTCCAAGCCCGCTGTCTTTGCCCCAAGGCACTGTCCACACACTTTCCTAAAGCTTATGGCTATTACACAGGCTAAGTAAGACATTTGCTTTACTCCATGGATACTTTCAAGCACCCTGGACCGTTCATCTTTGTCCCTCACTATCCTGTTAGTAAGCTTGCTTTACACACATGCTGGGCGGGCTCTGTCCGTGCTTCAGAGCAGCCTGACATCCATGTTCTCCCCAGGAGGTCCCCAGGAGGTACTCGCATTTTTCAATGAGGAATTTGAAGATGGTGGGAAGAGAAGTGATTTGTGATGTGTCTTTTTTTTTTTTTTTTTTTTGGTCTTTTTAGAGCCGCATCCGGGGCACATGGAAGTTTCCAGGCTAGGGGGTCGAATCAGAGCTGTAGCTGCTGGCCTACACCACAGCCACAGCAATGCCAGATCCGAGCCGCATCTTCGACCTATGCCACAGCTCACAGCACCGCTGGATCCTTAACCCACTGAGCGAGGCTAGGGATCGAACGTGTGTCCTCATGGTTACCAGTCATTCGTTTCCGCTGAGCCACAATGGGAACTCCCAAGAGAAGCCATCTGCTCAAGGCCACACAGCAAGTCGGTACAGGAGTCAAGACTGTGCACACCCCCCCACCCCCACTGCCATCCGGAATCTTGTGTTGAGTCCAGTGCTTCTCCTTCAACCCTTGCAATGGCTCAGTGCCCTGAGCTCTGGCTAAACGTGAAGCATCTCTAATCCAGGATTCAGCTTTCTAGTTTGGAAGCTGCATACATCACTGCATTGTGACAAAGTTTTCTTGTTTCTACCAAGGCCAAGGTTGTATCTCCAGGAAACTGTCAAACTATGTTCCTTTCTTAAAAGAAATGCCAGTAAGTTACTAGGACTGGTGAGCCAAAACAGCTACCTCTCCAACACATGCCAAGAATCCCCAGCCGAGCTGCAGGCACCGCTGAGAAATTAACCACTGTCCCCGTGTTCACAGCCAACTGGATTTAGCTACTCATCTCATCTCATGTTGGACATAACCTCAGGGGCTGGAAAGGGCAACTCTGCCCCAAGTCGGTACAAAGATTGGGAGGTGTTGATGGGTGTCACCAGCATGGGTCCTTGTGGGGACACCTGTTGGCAGGCACTAGGGGAAACAATATGATAATAGCTCTCAGTGTCACCTGACGTGACTCTGGGGGATGCAGGATTAGGGGGTCCCTGTTGTGGCACAGCAGAAACGAATCCAACTAGTATCCATGAGGATGGGTGCTCCATGACTGGCCTCACTCAGTAGGTCAGGGAGCTGTGGCATAAGTCGCAGATGCGGCTCGGATCTGGTGGTGCTGTGGCTATGGTATAGGCTGGCAGCTGTAGCTCTGATTTGACCCTAGGCTGGGAACTTCCATATGCCGCAGATGTGGCCCTAAAAAGGAAAAAACAAAAAACAAAAAACAAAAAAAAGTAGAGTTCCCATCATGGCACAGTGGCAATGAATCTGACTACTACCCATAAGGATGCGGGTTTGATCCCTGGCCTCGCTCAGTGGGTTGAGGATCCTGCGTTGCTGGGAGCTGTGGTGTGGGTCGCAGACATGGCTCAGATCCTGCGTTGCTGTGGTTGTGGCTCCGATTCGACCCCTAGCCTGGGAACTTCTGTATGTCATGGATGCGGCCCTAAGAAACAAAGAGAGAGAGAGAGAATGCAGGCTTGAGTGTTAGTACCAGAGGCTGGTCTCCTCTCGTTCTGACACACTGGCAACAGCACAAACCCCGCTGAAAGGACGTATCACGGAGCCCAGAGACCACCTCCTCCCGCCCTATGTTATGTGGAAGCCCTGGCAAGCTTGGTTCTGCTGCGAGGAAAACCTTGTTACCTCCTCCTGGAGCACTGGATCCTCGGGTGACACTGAATTTCTCTTTCGGCTGTCACTTGCTCTTCACTCTGCCATCACCATGGCAACCTGAGAGGCAGCCAGCATCAAAAGCAACTCCTCCCCAGCAGACATATGTGGAACAGCAAATGTACTGTCTCTGATACTAGGGGAAGGGAACATTTTTATTCCATGCTGCAGCCTTGATCCGTGGTGAAGAGTAGCTTCTTCCACCTACAGTTCTGGTGTTGGACAGACCTCTTTTTTAGAGCTTCCTGCATAGGAACTGCTAATCTGATTGGTGTGAGATCAGTCACGAGGCTATATCTCACCAGTGAGCCGGTTGAGATACTTCTGTGACTCTGGTGTCCATTCCGCCTGCTCTGGGTGATTAGGTCAGGTCACATTTGTGCTGAAGGGCTTAGCTTCTCAGATTCAGAGGAGACAGAGTAGCTTAAGCTGCCTGTTCCAGTCCATTTGTCAAACCAGATGACCCTACAACAGAAAGAGGGAAAGGGATGGAGTGGGATTACAAAAGCATATGCTGAATTCTTGAATCAAGCTTTTACTAATAAATGGCACTTTGTTTGCTGTTCTAATCGCTCCATGTGCATATAGCTTTCTTTCTCTTTCTTTCTTTTTTCTTTTCTTTTCTTTCTTTTTTTTTTTTTTTTTTTTTGGCCATACCCACAGCATGTGGAAGTTCTCAGGCCAGGGATCGAACCTGCACCAAAGCAGCGACCCAAGCCATAGCCACGACAATGCCAGATCCTTAACCCACTGCACCACACCAGAACTCTGCATGCAGCTTTCTCAGTGGAAAATCTTGAAGAGAAGAAGGATGAGTGGTGAGATTCAGGCATGAAAACTCGTTGAGCCTACAATACTTAGGAAGGTTTGGCTAGAGTCAGAATTTTTGTCTTTTTTTTTTTTTTTTTTTTTTTGTCTTTTTAGGGCCCCACCCGCTGCATATGGAGGTTCCCAGGCTGGGGGTCAAATCGGAGCTGTAGCCACTGGCCTAAACCACAGCCACAGCAACGCCAGATCTGAGCTGCGTCTGCGACCTACACCACAGCTCACAGCAATGCCAGATCCCCGACACAGTGATCGAGGCCAGGGATCAAACACTCAACCTCACGGTTCCTAGTCGGATTTATTTCCACTGCGCCACAACGGGAACTCCTAAACCCAAATTTCATATTGGGCTTCTAGTTGCATGTAGCTCTTTCACAGACATGTAGGAGCGATGGGACTTTGTTGTGAAATTGTGAGTAGTGGCTTTGCCTTGGGCTAACAGTGGAATTTCCCCTGTTCTAACAGACCCATGGAAAATTGTTTAATTATCAAAGCCCTTTTGGAAAATGGATGACAATTTCCATAGGTTAAAAAAAATTAAATAAAAATCCATTCTTTGGAAACTTATCCAACTTTATTAATGGCTAATATTTTCTAAAGTGGGAACAGTGTTGTGGAAAGAATCTGGACACTTAGGTACTTGTTCAAGTTCTGTCATTTATTTTTTAATTTTATTATTATTATTATTAATAGCTATTTCCCCAAAACAATTTTTTTCTATTGTACAGCATGGTGACCCAGTTACACATACATGTATACATTCTTCTTATCATTTTCTTTTTGTCTTTTTGCCATTTTTTGGGCCGCTCCTGTGGCATATGTAGGTTCCCAGGCTAGGGGTCTAATCAGAGCTGTAGCCACTGGCCTACCCCACAGCCACAGCAACGCGGGATCTGGGATCCAAGCCATGTCTGCAACCTACACCACAGCTCACGGCCACGCTGGATCGTTAACCCACTGAGCAAGGCCAGGGATTGAACCCGCAACCTCATGGTTCTTAGTTGGATTCGTTGACCACTGCGCCACGATGGGAACTCCACATGTATACATTCTTTTTTCTCACATTATCATGCTGCATCATAAGTGACTAGACATAGTTCCCAGGGCTACACAGCAGGATCTCATTAAGTTCTGTCATGTATATTCTCTGTAATGTGTTGGACAATTGACTTAGTTTCCTCAGTTAGTCTTTCGCCTGCCCACCTCTTTAGGTTTCTTGGAAATGAGGTTTGAGTGGGTAGTTATATGATGCAACCATTCTACAAATTGTAAAATGTTATATACAGTTGTATTTTGTTTTATTTCTTTTATTATTTTAGTTTAACTTAGTTTGGTTGCACCCACAGCATGCGGAAGTTCCCGGGCCAGGGAACAAACCTGTGCCACAACAGTAACCAGCCATGGCAGTGACAACACCAGATCTTTAACCCACTGAGCCATCAGGCAACTCCATATTTTAATAAGTACTGTGAAAGAAACTTCAGTATAATAGTCTTCCTTTCAAAATGCAGGCACAAGCCCCAGATATTTCTGGGAGAAACCTTTGAAGATTTGGCATAAAAGCCATTCAGGTGAATTACTGGAGGAGCTGAAGCTCATGGTTTCACACCTAGAGGCAGCTGAAATATTTCTGATTTTCTGTCTGCTCAACTTTCCTGGATACTCGATTTTCTAGTCAACTTGGGGAAGCTGTCTAAGAGGCTCTGTGTACACAACTGTGAATATGGGAGCAGTAGCTTTGTTTGAATTACCGGGAGGGGTGACTTTAGGTAGTTGCCATTGGCAATTCTCAGTTCATGTTATTTCTCCAAGGTTCCCTGCACACTTCAGTGAAAGGAACATATTATGCTGAGTATTCCGAAAGTACTCAGCATGTTGGGAAAATGGATCTTTTAATTTTTTTTAATTTTTCATTTATTTTTTAGGGCTGCACCTGCGGTGTACGGAAGTTCCCAGGCAAGGGGTTGAATGAGAGCTGCAGCTGCCACCCTCTGCCACAGCCACAGAAACACGGGATCCGAGCCACATCTTGGACCTACATCACAGCTCACAGCAACATCAGATCCTTAAGTCACTGAGTGAGGCCAGGGATTGAACCAGAAACCTTGTGATCGAACTCGTGTCCTCATGGATGCTAGTCCAGGTTTGTTACCCCTGAGCCAGAACAGGAACTCCAGGAAAATGGATTTTTTATTCTAAAAACCATTTTAAGGACTCCCACTATTTAAATTCCAACCATGGTCATGAAAGGTGGTTTTTTTTTTTAATTCTCTAAAATCATGGAAAAACTTATAGGTAATTGTAAGGTGAGCACGGAGAAAAAGAGAACGGAGCCGGGTGTTCAGGCAAAGAGAAGAAAATTGATTAGAGGGAAAAAGGAGAGGGTGACTGACCCTTGGGAAGAGCCAGCTCCCCCCTTCTCGTGGGGCCTTCTTATACCCTGCGGATGGGAAATTGGATTCCCTGAAGCTGGGGGAGTTTATCTTTCGCCTGCAGCTGAACTCTGGTGGTCAGGGAGTCATGAGAAAGTCGGAGATGTCTCACGGTAGGGTGGTCTCGTAATCTTGAGAAAGCTGGAGGTATGTGGTGTCCCACGGTGAAGGGGGGGAAGGGTCTCATAGTCTTGGGAAAGGAGGCACCAGCGGTGAAAACAGGATGTCACTTAAGCAAGGCAGGCAGTCTCATGGGTCAGCAGAAAGAGCCATTGCAACAATGAGCCCCCATGGAGCCCCGAACAGAAATCTATAAAAGAATTACCATAGGTACAAGGACAAGAGTCAAAATGATGGGAGACATCCCAACTGACCAAAACATTAAAAGTAGAATGAGGAGTTCCCGTCGTGGCGCAGCGGAAATGAATCCGACTAGGAACCATGAGGTTGCAGGTTCGATCCCTGGCCTCGCTCAGTGGGTTCAGGATCTGGCGTTGCTATGAGCTGTCGCAAACGCAGCTCGGATCCCACGTTGCTGTGGCTCTGGCACTGGCCAGCAGCTGCAGCTCCGATTAGACCCCTAACCTGGGAACCTCCATATGCTGCAAGTGCAGCCCTAAAAAGACAAAAGGCAAAAAAAAAAAAAAAAAAAAAGCAGAAAAAAAACCAAAATAAAAGTAAAATGAAAGCAGAGTCATGGGAATAAAAATAAAAAGGATTAAAAGTATCACAAGGAGTTCTCTTCATGGCTAAGTGGTTAACAAACACGACTAGTATCCATGAGGATGCAGGTTCGATCCCTGGCCTCGCTCAGTGAGTGGGTTAAGGATCTAGCGTTACCATGAGCTGTGGTGTAGGTCACAGATGCAGCTCAGATCCCACGTTGCTACAGCTACAATTTTTTTTTTTTTTGTCTTTTTGCCTTTCCTAGGGCAGCTCCCGCGGCATATGGAGGTTCCCAGGCTAGGGGTCGAATCGGAGCTGTAGCCGCCGGCCTACACCACAGCCACAACAACGCCGGATCCTTAACCCACTGAGCAAGGCCAGGGACAGAACCTGCAACCTCATGGTTCCTAGTTGGATTCGTTAACTACTGAGCCACGATGGGAACTCCATTACAGCTCTGATTTGACCCCTAGCCTGGGAACTTCCATATGCCATGGGTGCTGCCCTAAAAAAAGCAAAAAAAAAAAAAAAAAAAAGCTGAATAAATAAAAGTATCACAAGGAGAGTCATATACAAGGAATGTGAACTTGAGGGATCAGTTTCAAGAGAAAAATGAAGAAAAAGACAGGACCAGTGAGATGACAGATGGCCACGTGCTCATCAGTATGGCCCTTTCTCTCCTATAACCTCATGAATCTTGAGGAAAAAAAATGCAAAAATCATCATGTGCTTATTGTGTTTTGATTTCTTTTAGAAGATGGTGAAAGGGGTGGTGTTTTTGACCAGGTTCTGATTAAAGGTGCTAGAAAGCCTGTGTGCATTTAGAAGCAGAGAATGATTCAGAGAAACACAAGAAAAGAGAGACAAAATCAGAGAAAGAACTCTGAGTTCCCTGTGATCCTGGAATTGAGGTTCCAGCTAAATAAACTGAATCTTTTTTTTTTGTCTTTTTTTTTTTTTTTTTTGGTCTTTTTAGGGCCACACCTGCAGCATATGGAAGTTCCCAGGCTCGGGGTCGAATCAGAGCTGTAGTTGCTGGCCTACACCACAGCTACAGCAACTTGGGATTCGAGCTGAGTCTGTAATCTATACCACAGCTCACAGCAATGACAGACCCTTAATCCACTGAGTGAGGCCAGGGATTGTACCTGCATCCTCATGGACACTAGTCAGATTCATTTCCAGTGAGCCATGAAGGAAACTCCCAATAAACTAAATCTTTGATGAAGGCTAGGGTAGCTACTATAGCTTGGTGTTCAGCTCCATTCCATCCTCATCTTAGTGTGTCATGCAGTTGATGGAAAGTACACACACTTTCCAGACTTCCTTGCAGCTGAGATTCTTTTTTTTTTTTTTTTTTTTGTCGTTTTAGAGCCGCATGGGAGGCATTTTGAGGTTCCCAGACTAGGAGTCCAATCTGAGCTGTAGCTGCCAGCCTACGCCACAGCCACAACAATGTCAGATCTGAGCCACATCTGCGACCTACACCACAGCTCATGGCAACACCAGATCCTTAACCCAATGAACGAGGCCAGGGATGGGACCTGCAACCTCATGGTTCCTAGTCGGATTTCCGCTGTGCCACGACAGGAACTCCGCAGCTGAGATTCGGAATATGATTTAGGTTCAGCTCATCAGATGCAAAGGCATGAGATTTGGAAGGTGTAACATGGCTTTTGCTTCGTTTCTGCTGCCAAGCATAGGGGTTTAGATGTTTAGTTATTTTCCAGGGGGGTTAGCAGAGGTCCCAGGATCTAGTCATTAACTACACAGGAGTCAAGAGGCAATGCCTGCAGCACCCATTTGACTGGAAGTGCAGGTGGTACTATATGTGGCATGTTTCTGGAGTTGGTAGCAGTAGTAATGGGTTCTAGATTGTGGCAATAGTAACACAGTTCCAGAGCCAGAAGTTTCTTGACTGTATGGAGAGACAGCAGCACTCTTTGCTGGCTTGGTTTCACACCATGGCCTTGAGAATCATTCTTTTTTTTTTTTTTTTTTTTTTTTGTCTTTTTGCTATTTCTTTGGGCCGCTCCCACGGCATATGGAGGTTCCCAGGCGAGGGATCAAATCGGAGCTGTAGCCACCAGCCTACACCAGAGCCACAGCAATGCAGGATCCGAGCCGCGTCTGTGACCTACACCACAGCTCATGGCAACGCCAGATCCTTAACCCACTGAGCAAGGGCAGGGACCGAACCCGCAACCTCATGGTTCCTAGTCAGATTCGTTAACCACTGCGCCACGACGGGAACTCCGAGAATAATTCTTAAAGGCTCAGCATAACATCTGTTTCTTCAGCCCTCCTAAATAATTCTATAGCCATTTGAGACCCTGTAATGAATGGCTTCCTCCTTAAACTAGCTAGTGTGGTTTCTGCTCTCTGAAACTGAACCCTGACCAATGAAGGATCGGGATATAGTACCAGGAGTGCTCAAAGGCGATAGTGTTTCAAGGAAATGGGAAAATGGAATTGATTACTTAACCTGATTGGATTTGAAAGCAGCAATAATCCTGTTAGTCTTAGAAGATGAGATGCTGGTAGTTCATGATATGAAATGGCAAACCAATGAAATTATTACCAATGGGCATCTAAAATGAAGTGCCTATTGAAAGCAAGGCTTGGCGTTCCAGTCGTGGCTCAGTGGTTAACGAATCCGACTAGGAACCATGAGGTTTCGGGTTCAATCCCTGGCCTTGCTCAATGGGTTAAGGATCCGGCGTTGCTGTGAGCTGTCGTGTAGGCTGCCAGCTACAGCCGATTAGATCCCTAGCCTGGGAACCTCCATATGCCATAGGTGCAGCCCTAAAGAGACAAAAGACCAAAAAAACAAAAAAACAAAAACAACAAGACGATGGTCCAGGTAGCTGCTACTATGGATTATTTTGGCACGAATGATGAACCCAAGAACCATGGAGTGGGATGACTCCTAATTGTGCTCTAGAGGTTTCAAATAGTGAAATGGCAATCTTAGGATTTAAATTCCCAGCTCCAGAAACAGAAGACAGTATTTTCTATTCTCTTTTCTCTTGTTAACATAGAGCTGACATAGGTGAAAATTAGTTGGTTTTATCCTATGGGTTTTTTAAAAATTTTATTATTTATTTTTTTTCTTTTTCTCTTTTCTAGGGCCATTCCTGAGGCATATGGAGGTTCCCAGGCTAGGGGTCTAATCAGAGCTATAGCCACCAGCCTACATCACAGCCACAGCAACGTGGGATCTGAGCTTCGACTGCGACCTACACCACAGCTCATGGCAACGCTGGATCACTGAGCAAGGCCAGCGATCGAACCTGCAACCCCGTGGTTCCTAGTTGGATTCATTAACCACTGCGCGCCATGATGGGAACTCCTCCTATGGCTTTTTAAATTTCAATGTCCATTATGTTGAACTCATAGCCTTGTCGGGGGTCATTTTTGTGAAAGTAAGGGCATTTAATTGAGTGAGTCTCCCTAGAATGGAAATGAGGATAATTTGGGTGAATTCAGATGACTTTAAATACTTCACCAATAAGCCTTCTTTTTTTTTTTTTTTTTTTTTTTTGGTCATTTCTTGGGCTGCTCCCACAGCATATGGAGGTTCCCAGGCTAGGGGTCTCATCAGAGCTGTAGCCACTGGCCTACTCTAGAACCATAGCAATGGAGGATCCGAGCCGCATCTGCAACCTACACCACAGCTCACAACAACACTGGATCCCCAACCCACTGAGCAAGGCCAGGGATCGAACTCGCCACCTCATGGTTCCTAGTCGGATTCGTTAACCACTGAGCCACGACGACGGGAACTCCCCCATGAGCCTTCTTTGTCAGTAGAAGCATCCGCAGCTTGAGGAAGCTAGTCCTGCCTTGCTTAAACACCCTACAAGTTACTTGTAAGGGAATGTCGGTTTTCCACCATCCCTAATACCTCTCACTGCTCCCGGGCTTATAACTAGAGTTAGATCACGGTATGCTCCAAGTGTAGGAGAAAATGTCCCAATAAAATGGTAGAAAGGAGAGACCCCGGCCATGATGACTAAGCAAAGGCCAGCCAACGGCCCCAACCACCCTCTGCTTCTGTAAACTTGTTTCCGCATCTATTACTTTGCCAGGTCTCACTCTGGTCCGCCAAGCACAGACCCGGAAGAACTAGCCCATAAAAGCCTTGTGATACAATAGCCAAAACATGGAAACAACCTAAATGTCCATCGACAGAGGAGTGGATCAAGAAGATGTGGTACATATACACAATGGAATATGACTCAGCCACTAAAAAGAACAAAATACTGGCATTTTTTTGCAACATGGATGGACCTAGTAACTATCATGCTAAGTGAAGTCAGCCGTACAATGAGACACCAACATCCAATGCTTTCACTGACATGTGGAATCTGAAAAAAGGACAGACGGAACTTCTTTGCAGAACAGATGCCAACTCACAGACATTGAAAAACTTACGGTCTCCAGAGGAGACAGTTTGGGGGGGTGGGAGGAATGTGCTTGGGCTGTGAGATGGAAATCCTGTGAAATCAGATTGTGATGATCATTATACAACTACAGATGTGATAAATTCGTTTAAGTAATAAAAAAAAAAAAAGCCTCATGAAACCCCTCTTTGGGGCTCAGACTCCGGAGAGCAATCTCCTCTGAGCCCACTGGCGTAATAAACCTGAGTTCTCCAACTCTCCGAGTGCTTGCTTGGTTTCTTGCTGGGTGAAAGAGCTGCTGGAGCTGGTACACTGGCCATAGGGCTGCCACCAGAGCTGATACACTCCGGCCTTGGGCTGCTGACAGCCACCGCAACACAAGGACACAAATATTAAGGTCTGAACTGGAAGGAGGGAATTGCAAAATTTTGCTAACTGATAGTGGAAGAAATTCAAAGAATATGTGCAGGAATGTATTTTGAGAATACTATACCGGGGAGGAAGGAATGTAATTTTAGATGGGGCCTAATATTTCAACACCTGAATACTCACCAGAGTTTCTGTATTCAATTACTCGCTTGCCCAATTGGAAGTGTTGCGGAACTTGGCCTTTGCTTGCTGGTGCCAAATAGAAATATGGAGACAGAGTTTTGGGCAGAGGAGAAAAAAGTTTTATTTCTTTGCCAGGCAAAGGACAGTCATAGCAGGCTAATGCCTCAAAGACTGTGGGGCCCCCCCTTAGGGGATATTGGGAGGTGGTTTTACAGTTAGGGGAGTGAAAAACAGGTCCACAGACAAGGATCAGAGTAGAGGCAAGCATGCATTGTTTTCAAAGTTGGAGGTCGGGGGTCTGGTGGTCTTCTTTCTGGAATAAAGAATGTTTCATTAACATCTTCCATTTGTTGGGGGTTTAGTTCTGCAGAAGAAATCAAAGATATTGTTATCTATATTCCTTGTGGAGGGACCAGGACCTTGCTTCTATTTGCTTGGTTGATTGAAGCTAAGGCTGAAAATTAGCCCACATTTGGTAGTTCCCGTCGTGGCACAGGGGAAACAAATCCAACTAGTATCCATGAGGATGCGGGTTCGATCCTGGCCTCATTCAGTGGGTTAAGTATCTAGCATTGCCGTGAGCTATGGTGTAAGTCAAAGATACGGATCCCGAGTTGCTGTGGCTGTGGTGTAGGCTGGCAGCTATAGCTCCGATTTGACCCATAGTCTGGGAATCTCCATATGCCACAGGTGCAGCCCTAAAAAGCAAAAAAAAAAAAAAAAAAAAAAAAAAAAAAAAAAAAAAAAGAGAGAGAGAGAGAGAGTGAGAGAGAGAGAAAATTAGCCTACATTAAATGAAGTTGATATGCCGGATATCCTTGGTATAATATAGAGGAAGTACTCCAAAGACTTAAGAAAATAGAAACATTGGAATACACTCAGGATACATGACTCACACACCTACATCCTAACCATGTCCCCGAGACATTGAAAAATATATCAATGAGAGCTGCCTTCTGATAGCCTTGGGACATACTACAGAGATAGAGGCGACAGGTGCTGACACTGAAAGGAACTTGCTCATTTCAAAGAAAATAATGGGATCTTGAATGGCAGAGACCTAGTGGCAGCATTTAATGACCAGAGGTGGGGTGAGCATGGTTAACATGACAGAAGCTTGGCCAGAGAAGTAATTGGAGTGTTTTGAGCTGCAGAAAAGTTTGGTAATGGCTCCTTGTTCTTCAGATCCCTTAGAGGGAAATAGATAATCAACCTATTAATTCCTACTTGATCTGTATAGCCAAGACATTTCTGTCCGGTGAATAAAAATCTAATTTTAGCTATTATCATGGAGATTCATGGCCTCTCACCTAGTTTGGAAACCTGAGTCAGTTCACACACCCAGAGGCCCCGGATTCAGCAATATATAATAATAATAATAATAAATGTTATATATTGTATATTATATAGTATACATAATACATATATATAAATTATATTATATTATATATTATATATAATACAATATATTATGTATGTTATTTAATATATACACTATATTATATATTTTTATATTAATGAATAATATAAATAAAAATATAATAAGCATGTATTACAGATTTTCTTCCTAGCTTTTCTTTTTCTTTCTGCCATCGTTTACCATGGTAGCCATGCACTGGGCAACTGGAACCCGTAATAATTTTCAGAAATTACTGGACACTGACCGAGTTCACATTCATCTGGGGCCAATATGGGAAGTCGGGGTAGCATTTGGAGCATGAAGTTCATCCAGCGGTCACAGTCAGGGGTTATGGAGTCAAGAAACATAATTTTTTTCTTTTTTCTTTTTGTTTTTTATTCTTTTATGGCCGTACCCGCGGCATATGGAGGTTCCCAGGCTAGGGGTCTAATCCGAGCTGTAGCTGCCATCCTAGGCCCCAGCCACAGCAACTTGGGATCCGAGCCACGTCTGCGACCTACATCACAGCTCACAGCAATGCTGGATCCTGAACCCACTGAGCAAGGCCTGGGATTGAACCTGCCTCCTCATGGTTCATAGTCGGATTCGTTTCCACTGCGCCACAGTGGGAACTCCAAGAAACATAACTTTATCTCAGATCCATCTACAATGGGTCCAGTGGATCTGCAAATGCATCATAGGGTCCTTGGTTTGTGAATATTTGAAATAGCAATATTTACCAATGGGTACATCTACTGTAACCAAGCAGGGCTCTGTGGGCTCCTGGGCACACAAGCCTTTCTGTGCCCATTTCATGTTTTTAGGGAATAAACTCAGCCTCCAGGACCTTCTCTGAGTTCCAAAGGGCAGGTTCAACAGTTGCTCATCAGGGAAGGGAGGGGATGCAGGGACCAGAGATGAGCAGTCAAGAAACCATAGTGTAGCTCTGGGGCAGGGGCCTGGTCCCTCCTCAACAATATGGATGAAACAATATCTTTGAGTTGTTCTGCAGAACTAAAACCTCCAACAAATGGAAGATGTTAATGAAGCATTCTTTATTCTGGAAAGAAGACCACCAGACCACCCCAACACCAACTTTGAAAGCAATACAAGCTTGCCTCTACCCTGATCCTTATCTGCAGCCCCATTTTTCACTCCCAATCTCGCCTAAGGGGGAACAGAGTCTGAGGCATTAGCCTGCTACGACCCTCTTTTGCCTGGCAAAGCAATGAAGTTATTTTTTCTCCCTCGCCCAAAACTCTGTGTCCGTGGCATTTCTATTAGTCACCAGTGAGCAGAGGCCGAGTTCTGACAACACTACCCAATTTGCTCCCTGAAGGGTGTAGGAAGGGCTATTTATGGTAGGAAGGGCCATGTAGAATTCACTGCATCTGTCAATACTGTATCCCTGGGGAAATCACGGAGGCGAGTACCTACAGAAGATGGGAAGGATGTGTGTGTGTGTGTGTGTGTGAGAGAGAGAGAGAGGTGGGAGGTGATATCTTTTTTTTTGGTCCTTTTGCTATTTCTTTGGGCCGCTCCCAGGGCATATGGAGGTTCCCAGGGGAGGGGTCGAATCGGAGCTGTAGCCACCAGCCTACGCCAGAGCCACAGCAACGCCAGATCTGAGCTGCATCTGTGACCCACACCACAGCTCACAGCAACGCCGGATCCTTGACCCACTGAGCAAGGGCAGGGATCGAACCTGCAACCTCATGGTTCCTAGTCAGATTCGTTAACCACTGAGCCACGACAGGAACTCCAGGAGGTGATTTCTATTACCTCCTTTAACTTGCTTGTCTGTTTTGCTGCAAATCATCATACTAAGTGACGTTAGTCATACAGTGAAAGACAAGTCCTATGATATTACTTATATGTGGAATCTACAAAAAGGACACACATGAACTTATTTGCAGAATAGAAACAGACTCAACAGACTCCGAAGGAGGAAAGTGTGTGGGGAGGGGGAGAGGGGAAGGATGGACTGGGGGTTTGGGATTGGCATATGCACACTGAGGTCTATGGAATGACTGGCCAACGGGAACCTGTCGTATAGCACAGAGAACTCTACCCAATATTCTGTGATAATCTATGTGGGAAAAGAATCTGAAAGAGCATGGATAACTGAATCACTTTGTTGTGCAGCAGAAATAATCACAACCTTGTAAATCAACGATACTTCAAGAAAAGTTTAAAAGAAAACTTTCCTGTCTGAACTGTGCAAAAGTTAGGCAGCACTTGGAGAATAATAGTTGATAACCAAAATTTAATAATTAATGCAAAACAGGATTTCTTTTTTGGCCCCACCTGCAGCATACGGAAGTTCCCGGACCAAGGATCAAATCCAAGCCACAGCTGCAGCAACACTGAATCCTTAACCCATTGCACTACAGCGGGAACTCCCCAAACGGAATTTTTTAAAGAGTTAGATAAATCATAAGAAACTGCAGAACACTGGCAACACTGAGATCTTAAAAGCAGTCATAAAGAAAACATATTACCTGCAAAGGAAAACAAGTAGAATTAGAAACTAGGAAATCTACTGCTTGGTGCTTTGGTGACGGGGGAAAAGATGCAGTACTGATGACAGAAATGGAAGCTTCAGTATAAAGTGAGATTAAGGACAAAACGTCCTTCTGCCTGCAGTCGTAAGCCTGGGATGGTAGCTACCAGGATAATTTGCTTGCTGTGCCTTGAGTCAGTGCTACAGGGCTCTAAGTGTCACATGTATCAATCTGACTTTTTCTTTTTGGTCTTATTTATTTTTTTTAAGAGCCGCACCCATAGCATATGGAGGTTCCCAGGCTAGGGGTCCAATCGGAGCTATAGCCTCTGGCCTCCGCCACAGCCACAGCAACTTGGGATCTGAGCCGTGTCTGCGACCTACACTACAGTGGTTCAGGGCAACGCTGGATCCTTAACCCACTGAGCAAGACCAGGGATCAAACCCGCGTCCTCATGGATGCTAATCGGGTTTGCTAAACCACTGAACCACGACGGGAACTACTCAGTCTGACTTTAGAAAGCCAAAGCAACAGATTCTGGCTGATAAAAGCAGAACAAGACTTTATTGAACTGTTGGGCTCATAGATTCACTAAGAAGCCTGCCCCCTACCCCCGCCCAACCCCTGCCAAAAAAGGAAGGATAAACTCTGGGCATCTAAAAACACTTTAAATGCTATTTAAGAACCGGAGTGTTGATATGAAGATGTCACCACTGCCACCAGAATGTATTCTCCACTTGCGCTCCTGCTTTGCCACAGATTGAGAAATTCAGGCAGAAGCATCTGTTTAACCAATCCTTGGTCACGTGGCTACAAGAGGCAGGGATTGTGGGAAAGCAAATATCTAGTGTTTAATATGATGGACAGAAAACTGATGAGGGGCTGTTCGGGGTAGGGAGGGAGTGTGACTGTGAAGGGACAGCAGGAGGGAGTTTTCTAGGGTGATGGGACTGTTCTGTGTTCTAATCGTGATGATGGTTACAGGAATATATACCTCTGTTAAAAATTCCTACACGTGTACACCAAAAAGAAGTTAACTTATTGTTTGATAATTCTAAACAAACAAAAATAAAAGACAACTGGAGTTCCTGTCGTGGCGTGGCGGAAACCATGAGGTAGCGGGTTCGATCCCTGGCCTTGCTCAGTGGGTTAAGGATCCGGTGTTGCCATGAGCTGTGGTGTAGGTCACAGATGTGGCTTGGATCTGGTGTTACTGTGGCTCTGGCGTAGGCCGGCAGCTACAGCTCCAATTCCACCCTTAGCCTGGGAACCTCCATGTGCTGCAGGTGCAGCCCTAGAAAAGGCAAAAAAATAAAATAAAATAAATAAAATAAAAGACAACTATGGCCTCGTAGAAACAAGGACTGCAGTAGCTACCCAGTTTCTGCCTTTCTCTTTTAGATACATATATCATATATATAATAATCAATGTGTCGATTTTCTACTTTTCCTCTACTATTTTATAAGGTGAGTTGATGGTCATTTTTTTTTAGTCCACATCTTACAGGATATCGAGATGGAGTTGAGACTGAATTAGGAGTGGACATTACCCATCGAGGGATCCAAGTAACGAATAGACACTTGCATTTTCCCCTAGGAGAGAGGATCAGTGCATTTTTGTTGGGATGAGGGAGGCTTGTGTTATAGGCAGCAGCATGCCATTGATGTGATTAGCTTTTATGTAGAAGTACAGAAGAGTTGGACAGACTCTACACTTGCACCATAATCCCTGCCTCTTGATGTCCACACCCTTGTGTAATCCCCTCTCCTTGAAAGTGCGTGGGACCTGTGACTTGCCTTTAAGCAACAGAATATGGCTTGAAGGGGATACGTCATCACTGTGAGATTATATTATGTAAGACACTGTCTTGCTAACAGACTCTTCTCGCTGGATTGATGAGGGTAAGTGGCCATTTGGGGAAAACCCACATGGCAAGGTTGGGCAGCAGTGAGGAACTGAGTGAAGCCTCTAGGAGGTGAGGGTGGCCTCCAGCCGACTATCTGCAAGAAGCTGGGCCCTCCAGACCTATACCCATACGGAAATGAATTCTGCCAACTGCCTGAGTGAACTCATAAGTGGATTCTTACCCAGTGAAGCCTCCATGTGAGAACCAGCTTGGCTGACACCTTGGTTTTGCAGCCTTGTGAGATCCTAAGCAGAGGACCCAGCTGAGCTGAGCCAAGAGTCCTGACCCATTGAAATGGTGAACTAGAATTCTGGATGTATGATAGGCCAATCAGATGGCCTATAATGTGTGTTGTGGTACTTTGCTACACAGCGATAGAAAGCAAATACAGTGCTCAGTGTCCATTCCAGCCTCTCAGTGTGCCTTCCTGTACAGCAGGGGCTAAAAAGCTAAGAAGACATCTCCCAGCTTCCCTTGGAACTAGGATTCTGGATGTATTTTTTTATAGGCCAAGCAGATACACACTCGTGAAACTTAAACAGCAGAAGGGAGGTGGCGACTATGCTTCTGCCATTTCTGCTGGTACACGTGGTTGTGAAGATGTTTGGTTGTTCTACTGCAAGTTAGTCACTAGCTTATGGATGCTGAGAGGCAGGATGCTTGGTATCCATTTTGCTGGTGTAAATCATAGCAGGTGGAGCGTGGTTCTGGAGGTAGCAGCTGTAGTGTTGGCTTTTCATCATTGGCAGTAGGCAGGAGCAATTTCCTAATCACAGAAAAATGAGCAACTCCCTTGGTGGCCTGGTTCTGTGGTGTAGCTTTGGAAGTTGTTCTTGAAAGCTCAATTTTGAGTCATTCCTCTTGGTAATTCTGTAAGCCACTTAATGTCTGGTAATAAATCTTTTCCTGACTAAACTAATTATAGAGTGACTTCTGTTCTCTGCAACTGAACCTTAACTAGTATAGGAGGGAAGTCCTCAAGTGATAACCAAGTTAAGTACAAACAAAAAGACATCATAAGAAATAATGGTAAGATCTTTAAGTAAGCCATTTTTTCATGTTTATTATAACAGATTTATAACATTTATTTTTAGAAAGACCAGGAAAGCCACCTTATAACATTTAATTTAATGTAAAAGGTATAATGCACTGGTTCAGTGTGACACAATTACATAAGATTTTAAGTATTAAGAACAACCCATTTGCTTAACAAGGTAGCAACTACAAAACTATGTGTTCAGCTTATTTCTCCTGCAGACTCAGAAAATAAATGTCTGTCTTTTTAACTTACACTTATAATCTTTCTGCAACTCAAAAATCTCTTTAAAGTATTCAATCTTAATCTAGGCTAAAATACAATACTAGGTAATCTTCAATATTCTGATTTCAAAAATCATATCAAATATTAATAACATATGCTCTTAAAAAGTATCTTTTTTGTAAATACAACTGACAAAATTTTGAACAAAGTATTGGCAATAGTGCCTTTGCACATAAGCATAGAGCCTTGTGGTTATAGAGCTATTGTAGTGTAGTTTAACAATTACTGTATAATAGTTGTGATAGTTCTCATATAAACTATTAACTAACCACTAAAATTTGGACATGTTTTAGTCAAGCCACTTCTGACAAAAGGGACAATGCTTATTTATTGTCTCTTTAAGTGGCAATTTCCTTGAAAAGATAAGACTGGCAAAATCATTTTAAGAACACGACTAGAAGTGTTTGACCAAGTCCAATTTACAACATTTTCAAAAGCTCAATTTTGGAACAACTTGGAAATTCTTGGAACTCTCTGAAAATAACATATTACATGGTGATGAAGCCTCTGTGTTAGGTCTGTTTCATAGTGGATTCCTGACAAAGGCTGACTATACCAATTCTTTCCAGAAAGGGAGATTTCTTGGGTTGCTCTAAAGGATGTCTGCCCTTTCATTGTTTCAAATCTGAAAAGTCAAAAAGGCTTAAATCAAAGTCTTTTGTGAAGAAAGACACTCCAATGGATGACGTCTCCCCACAATGTCTAAATTAACTGATTAATAAACTCTCTTCTCAGAAACAGCACAGAAGATTGGATGGGTGTGATTTTTTTTCTTTAAAGTGCTAACAAAGCCCATTATCTCTAAATGAACTTGTATTGTAATGACTGAAATATAAGCAGCATAAAGTATATTGAGATTACACATCTCAATCAGATAGATTACAGCTTCTGAGCTAGATGCCAGGAATTCGATACATTATCTTAACAATCATCATGCACAAGTACGGGCATACCTCAGATATTGCAGGTTCGGTTCCAGATAACTGCAGTAAAAGTGAATATTGCAATAAAGTAGGTCACATGAATTTCTTGGTTTCCCAGGACATATAAAAGTTATGTTTACACTACAGTATAGTCTATTAAATGTGCAATAGCATTATGTCTAAAAAACAATGTACATACCTTAAACTATTTTATTGCTAAAAAATGCTAACCATCATCTGAGCCTTCGGTGAGTCATAATAGCAATGCCAAAGATCACTGATCACAGATCACCACGACAGACATAATAATAGCGAACAAGTTTCAGATGTTGCAAGAAACATTGGACACACGGAGGCAAAGTGAGCAACTGCTGTTGGAAAAATTGGCGCCACTAGACTTGCTCAACACAGGGTTGCCACAAACCTTCAATCTGCAATAAAACTATAGTATCTGTGAAGCGCACAATAAAGCAAAGCTCACTAAAATGAGGTATGCCTGTACACTTTGTGAACTTGCCAGACTAATACAATAATTCAGTCTATCTGATGTAACTTAAAATACAACCGGTGAAAATCCAAAATCTAAAACTATAACCAAAGCAGTCACAAGCTACTCTGAGACAAATGCCACGAAGGGCAGCACTCAGAATTTCAAGTAATATCGCAGCCTAATGAGAGACCTTCGCACAGGAAACTGTACTGTTTATTAAGCCTTCTGAATTGGCTGGCTTGAACCAGCTCAAATCCAAATCCAATATTGTTTTTCTTTATATCAGCCCAGAGTTTTGAGTTCTTTATTTTTATCAGTAACAGAGCTAGAAGTGTGTCAGCAGCTTCTGAACTGCTCAGGTGGGGAGAATGTAGAAATTACTAAAAAAAATATTATTAGAAGACCGAGTGAGATGTACTCTGAAAACTTAATATTATTTCAGTTAGGTAACTTGAAAATGAATTTCCCATTGGGTAATCGTGTGGATAATTAAGGCTACAGATCTAAGAGCCTGGTTTTCTAAAGCATTCTAATAGGACTTAGGCAATTTGGAAAGTAGGATTTATCACTAATACTCAAACGTAACGCCACATTTTCAAAAATCCTCAGTAATTCACATGTAAATAGCAAGACAAACTAGGAATTTCCTTACTAAAAGTGATATGGTGGTGCCCTCTGGTGGTAACATTTAGCATACTCCCCCTGATAGTGCGTGTCTTAGGAAATACAAAAAGTTTATTTGAATCAGAGAATATCAAAATATCAAGATATGACCACAAAGGAATAAATCATTGTGCTTCCAAATGTCTTCTTTTTAACCTTCAAATATATTAGTAACAAGATAAATCCCCGATTCCTACTCCCAGGAATCAAGCTGACAACTACAAGAATCTTGGTAAACTTGTCTATAGTAGGCAATTCCTGTTAAGAGACTTACTTCTTGGTTCTAGAACTTAACTGAGAGGTTTTTGCATTTTCTAATTTGGCTTTTACATCTATAGGTTTCTCAAAAAACTTCACCAATGCTGGCTCATTCAACAAAGATGCGAGAATCTGTTCAAAGGCAAATGACCACTGAGGCTCTTCCCGAGGGGAGGAAGGATCTTTCTCCAAGTGGCTCTTGGTTTGCCCCTCACTAGGTCCTCCAGAAGCACACACTGCACCAGACAGTCCTTTGGCTGATGACGTAGGGCTATGGAGTTTCCTTCCAACTTCTTCCATCCTGAGCAAAAGGCTGGTTACAACGGCAATGGCTTGATATAATGACTCTTCTTCAGGGTCCCCATGAAATAAGTTATATAGCGTCTTTGAAAACTGAATAAATTGTGACTAGAAGACACAAGTTAGAAATATCGCATTTTATATTAGACTTAGCACATATAAAGAGAACTTGAAAGTGAATTCTATTTAGAATTGGTACCATGTAACTTTCACTATAGAAGTTATAAGAACTGATGATTAATCCTCAAATAAATCTTGGTTCTAGAAAGATGAGTATGAACCATGAAAGAAATTCTGCTTAAGTCTTATCATTTCTTGCCTAATAAAAGTAAATTATGTACATATATTATATATACACAATAATTCCTGGACAGTATCCGCTGGCATTCCTTCAATGTTCGGTGGTACTTTTGATTAGGCAAAGTCCCTAATTTCCCTACATGTAAATCATTCATTCATTAACCAATCTTCTTTTTTTTTTTTTGGCTGTAGTAACAAGGCCAAATCCTTCACCTGCTGTGCCACAAGGGAACTCCTCATTAATGAGTCTTAATGAACAGATTAAGAATGAGTTCCCCTTGATCTCCTCAAGAGGTAGAGTAGAGTGGGCAGCTAAACTAAGATGATTTAAAAAGACCAAAAAAAAACCCCAAAAAACAAAAAAACAAAAAAACAAAAGGGAGGTCCTGTCATGGCACAGTGGAAACGAATCTGACTAGGAACCATGAGGTTGCAGGTTTGATCCCTGGCTTCAATCAGTGGGTTAAGGAGGCAGCATTGCTGTGAGCTGTGGTGTAGGTGGAAGACATGGCTCGGATCTGGAGTTGCTGTGGCTGCAGTACAGGACAGCGGCTGCAGCTCCAATTAGACCCCTAGCCTGGGAACCTCCATATGCCGAGGGTGCGGCCCTAAGAAGACAAAAAAAAAAGATGACTTAAATTTAAGGAAGAATGTTTTGGGACCTATTTAGTAGCACAAGGTAGCTCAAAGGAGCCCATTTGGAATGTTTCTCTTTAAAGCTTCTTTTTTAAAGGCTCAAGGAGCGAAATAAACTGGGATTGTTTGCTAGCTGCCCCTAAATAATCCATAGATAATCCTAGAAGATATCTGTCAATTAAAAAAAACCTATTCTAACACAAAAGTCCTATAGATCAATGTCCTACAGACAAGTTTATCTATAAATAAAAAGCAAGTAAAAAAGATATACTTCATAAAAATATATACCAAAATTTTAAGCTTTTATTTAAAGTCTGTAGTACCGTTTATTTAAATTTTTGAATAAATATATCATGTTGATTAATTTTTAAAAGTACTTATTCAAATACCAAATTACCTAGTCCATTGAGAAAAACTAAGTTATTTCATATTTTTCATTTTGGCAAACTTCTGGGAATCATCAGTATCTATACCAAAAGATTTTCATTAGAAAATATAAGAATATATAATGACTGAATAGTGTACAAGAAAGAGATAGATTTAGAATGGTGCCAATAGTAGTCATTAGTACTGTTTGAGCAGGTTCAAATACAAGATGACTAGAAACCAGGGTGTTATAACCTATTTTAGTTATTTCTACTACCTAGCATTGGGCATGTCATCTTACTAGGCTCTAAAAAATGTTTACTAAATAAATGAACATTTCTAATAGAGCTAGAACTAGAAAACATTGAAATATATGTTACACATACACACATCATTTCTATATGGTACAAATGTTGCCATAGCAGAGGACTGGACTGTACTGAAACTCTAGATGCATTTAAGGGTTTAAAGTAGAAAATCATTTAAAATTTACTCCCAGTCTTCTATGCTCATCTGAAATGTACAAAGATGATACATAGATTATTTATGTTTGTAATACCATGTTAGCTATTTTAGATTTGGATACAACCACACTCATTTAAAACACACACACACACACACACACACACATACACACACAAAAGAAAACCAGAATTTTTCTTTGAAAATACCACACCTGATTCATTTTTGGTAAATCCTTAATGTTTTCTTCTTTTTTTAAAAGCTCATCTTGCCATTGACTTAGATACGCTTGAATATCAACTTTTCCTTTTCCTGAATAAGGGGAATAAAACCATTTCATAATGATCAACCCACATCCCAAAAAGAGCAACTATGACTGAAAGATATTTCATTGAGATAGAAGATTCCAGAAATGGATCTGACTATAGCTTTTATTTCACTCTCTGGTTTTCAAAATACATTCTCTATTTCCATTAAACTAAAACCTTTACTTTGGAAAGGCTGGAGACTAGGGAAGATGTGAGTAGAGAGGGAGAAGGATGCATTTTAGATTCACCAGTACACTCCAGCTTGATGATGTAAATTTCATGGAGATATTCTCCTGCATGCCACTAAGTTTAAAATAGCTTCTATCTGATGTTCTTAATATGCAGATACCAAAGTGGTCTTTGGTGGCTCTTTTTCAAAAATTCAAAACAGGAGTTACATGGTGGCCCAGTGGTTAAGGATCTGGTGTTGTCACTGCTGTGGTGCAGGTTTGATATCAGACCCAGGAATTTCTGCATGCCATGGGCATGGCCAAAAAAACAAAAAGGGAGTTCCCACTGTGGTGCAATGGGATCTGCACTAGGACGCAGGTTTGATCCCCAGCCTGGCACAGTGGGTTAAAGGATCCAGTGTTGCCTCGGCTGTGGCTTAGCTCACAACTGGCTCAGACCTGATCCTTGGCCCAGGAAATCCCCATGGATGCAGGGTGGCCAAAAAAAGAAAAGAAAAAAAACCCCCAGAAATTCAAAACAGTATGTATTCACTCATTCCTTTGAAGAATTTTTTTTTTCTTTTTTTGCTATTTCTTGGGCTGCTCCTGCGGCATATGGAGGTTCCCAGGCTAGGGCCTCAATCGGAGCTGCAGCCACCAGCCTACGCCAGAGACACAGCAACGCGGGATCTGAGCCGCGTCTGCAACCTACACCACAGCTCACGGCAACGCCGGATCGTTAACCCACTGAGCAAGGCCAGGGACCAAACCTGCAACCTCATGGTTCCTAGTTGGATTCATTAACCACTGCGCCACGACGGGAACTCCCCTTTGAAGAATTTAACCATGATGATATTAACATGACTTTATCATGATTACTTAGATCTCTTGGAAAACTAGGATATACTCAACAGCCTGGTGAGGTTGTCATATTTAAGCAGACCTTCAGCAATTGTTTTTTAACTAAATGTTACTCAAAAACATAAAGAATGATGAATGTTATATTGGAGAACAATATAACAATAACAATGTTATATTGGAGAACAATATAACAACCTCTATCAAAATGTTAAATGTGCACATTCTTTGTGACCCAAATTTCTCATTCTTCTAGGAATTTATCCTATACTAAAAAATACATGTAAAAGTATCCTAAAATGTAAGTATAAAAAAATCTTTGTTGGAGCATAGTTTGCAATATAATTAATTGGGCACAACCTAAATGTTCAGCAATTTCAAGCCAGTTTCTGAAATAAATGGCAGAATACTCTGTACCCATTAAAAAGAATAAGATAAATCCAAATGTACTGACATGAAAAGATGTCCGTGATACACCACAAAATCAAAAAAGCAATTTGCAGGACAGTATTTATGAAATAATCCTTTTTTAAAAAAGAGCGATATCTATTTATTGTAGTTTATACATAGACACAGGCCTGGAAAGAATATAAACCAAAGTGTTTTCACATTTACCTCAGGGTAATGTGAAAACAGGTTGGTTAAAGTGTATGATGATTTCTGTACCATTTAAATTTCTTTTAGAAGGATTATATATTACTTATGTAATTAAAATAGATATTTTCAAAATAATAACATTAAATCAATGTGGGAGCTTCCGTCATGGCTCAGCAGAAACGAATCTGACTGGCATCCGTAAGGACGCAGGTTTGATCCCTGGCCTCTCTCAGTGGGTTAAGGATCTGGTGTTGCCATGAGCTGGGGTGTAGGCCAGTGGCTATATCTCCTATTTGACCCCTAGCCTAGGAATCTCCATATGCCATGGGTGCGGCCCTAAGAAGCAAAATAAATAAATACAGAAATACAGAAATAAATAAATAAATGTCATTTACTATTGTCTATAACTTCTGAGACTTAAGTATTAAGAGAAGAAAGAATAAATTATTAAATTAAAACAAAGGAAACTGAAAAAGCTCTCAGGACAAATCAATAGATTTAAAAGAAATGCATGTTTCCCTTTTGTGTAGTTAACCCTATTCACAAAAACAACAACTTATACTAAATGAGACTCCTAGGTCATATACCTTTTTCAGGGCTGTGTTTCACTGACTCTGTTTCCTTCTCCTCTGCAGGCTTGGAAACTAGAGGAAAAGAAGATAAGTGCATTTTGTAGAATATTTAACAAATACCTTTTGAAAGTAAAATAGTGTTTTATGTAAAGACTTAAGAATACTGGGGAAAAATCCATATAAAAATGCTAGAAGTATACCATATATTAAATATTTATTTTTGGGTGGTATGTGATATTTCCTTCCTTGTGATTTTCTTCAAATTGTATTATTTCAGAGTTCCTGTCGTGGCTCAGTGGTTAACGAACCCGACTAGCATCCATGAGGACGCAGGTTCGATCCCTGGCCTTACTCAGTGGGTTAAGGATCTGGCGTTGCCGTGACCTGTGGTGTAGGTTGCAGACACGGCTTGGCTCCTGCAATGCTGTGGCTGTGGTGTAGGCCGGCGGCTACAGCTCTGATTCGACCCCTAGCCTGGGAACCTCCATATGCCACCGGTGCAGCCCTAAAAGACAAAAAAAAAAATATTGTATTATTTCTATTATTGGGGAAAAAAAAACATACTGGAAGTCAAAGGACTGAGCTACTAGTCCTGATTGTGATAAAACCTCACTGAAAAATCTTTCACAAGTCACTTCTCCTTTCTAGGCCTCAGTGACCTAAATGTAATTAAGGAACTTGAGGAATTCCCATTGTGGCTCAGTGGTTAAAGGAACCCGACTAGGATCCAGGAGGATGCGGGTTCGATCCCTGGCCTCGCCCAGTGGGTTAAGGATCCTGAGTTGCTGTGAGCTGTGGTGTAGGTCACAGACGTGGGTCAGATCTGGCATTGCTGTGGCATAGGCTGGCAGCTATCGCTCTGAATGGACCCCTAGTCTGGGAACCTCCATAAGCCGTAGGTGCAGCCCTAAAAAGCAAAAAAAAAAAAAAAAAAATTAAGGGACTTGACTGGATAATTTGTATTTGTAAGGTTTCTTCAAACTTAATGTTCAAATGCTAACATAGAGTAACCATAAACATATATTAATAAGGACTTATCCTTCTATAAGACATTCATATTTATGAAAAACAAGTAAAACACAAAAATGAGCTCATAATACTTTCAAACTGTGTCTTGGAGACAGACTCATCCCTGTCTCCTACAACTACAGAGATTTATAATAAGTAGTCACTGTCTGAATAATAGCTATGACCTTCGATCATCAAAAATACCATTGTCTTCAGTGCATTTTAACAAGGCATGAAAAACGGTCTGATACATTTTAGAAATTTCTGCTACAGAAGTAAAAATAAAATGCGTTTTTTTTTCTAATTCTCCAGTAAACAAGAAATTCCATAAATCAAACCCCCAAATGTAACCTAGTTAATCAGGCAAATATTTATAGAATACTTACCATGCATTTAGGGCTGTGTGAAGTGTTACTGTAGCACAAAAAAAGTATAATTGACCCAAATTTAACTAGTGGTAACTGGGTAAAGAATATTTAAGCCAAGAAGATCTCTTGAGTATCTAATCATCGAAACAGATTTTAAACAGATATTTACCATGGAGCTGACTGAAATAAAGTAATTCTTCCTTGGAAAGTTCATCTCCCCTTGAAGGGTCCTTAGCATTCACCTCAGTATAAGCTGAAAACAGATAACCCAAATCATATTTATAACAATGAGGGACAGAAATGGGTCCTATAAGTGGTCCAATTAAATCTGGGGGCAGAGAATTAAACAAAGGGTTCCTGTAAAAGAAAGACATACATGAAGAAACGTGGAAGTGGTACTACTGTATAGTATTTGATCATTTTCAGTTCTGTTATTTCTGCAAACTACATGCTTTCTAATAAGTTTTCTGAGAGCCATTATAAGTTGAAATTTAAAAATCTGGCACGTGGGAATCTCTGAAAATATAACCTCAGTTGTTTAAAAATGTCTTTAAGGAGTTCCCATCGTGGTGCAGTGGTTAATGAATCCGATGAGGAACCATGAGGTTGTGGGTTCGATCCCTGGCCTTGCTCAGTGGGTTAAGGATCCGGTGTTGCCGTGAGCTGTGGTGTAGGTCGAAGACGTGGCTCGGATCTGGCGTTGCTGTGGTTCTGGTGTAGGCCGGTGACTATAGCTCCGATTTGACTCCTAGCCTGGGAACCTCCATATGCCACGGGAGCGGCCCTAGAAAAGGCAAAAAGACAAAAAAAAAAAAAAAAGTCTTTAATAATAAGGAAATCATTGAGAGCTCTAACAGATATACAGTGCTTTTTTTTTTTTTGATACTTCTACTGAAAGTATATTCATTCTATGGCAATCTTAGACATTCTGAGGACAACGTAACTTGACAATGTAAAGTTCTTCATAATTAAATTATTATTTGGCTTGTCTGTTGTTTTTAATGTTGTATTTGTGATTTGAGTTTGTGAGGGGTTAAAGATGGCTTTTAGATTTTTGGTCTGCCTGGTAAGAATGGTTCCCAGCTAACCTGGGAAGACTCTAAGAGACCTCAGGTACAGTTTTAGACAAATTACGATGTATGTTTTTTGGAGGGAGGCAGTGAATCACCCTATCTAAGCTTAAAGGTACATTTGCGATGTTCCTTTACAGCCTAAAACTGTTTTCCCAAAATATGAATCAGGCCATTAAAGGCAGTATGGTAAAATACAAAGAAACCTGAATTTTGGATTCAAACTTCAGTTTGAATGCCAGCTATGCAATTTATTAGCCATGTGATCTTCAGCAAATTTAATCTTTCTCTTAGTTTACTTATTGTCAAAATTGGAAAGATAATACTACCTTTCCGAGATACCATGAGAATTAAATAAAACAATGCATATTAAGTAAATAAATGCCTTGACAGAACAAGTGTTCAATAAATGGTAGCTTTCATTTTGCTTCCTTTTCTAAATGTTTAACATCCCTGCTGCCTGTCTCATTGTTCTGAATAATTTATGGTACTTCACAAGTTTGGCAGTTTGTCTAAAGTTAAATTCTATGCTCTAACGACAACAGCAGCAGTAATAAAAAAAATTCAATATTATACCAATATTCAAATGATAAATAGTTCTTATACACAAACTACTTATCATGAAATTGACCACTAACAGGAAGGAAACTTGTGAACCCATCTGTTATACAGAATCTCTTCCATAGATTTCAGCGTAACTATACATTAGCAAAAATACTGGCAATATGATCCACTGGCCACAATGAAGCAATGACTTTATGTCATGTGGAAAGTTATGTTATTTGTTAAAATGGAATGGCATGTGTAATATATAGTGGTTAAAATGGAGTCAACTTCCATACATCACTAACAACTGTTAAACTCTTACCTGGAGGAATATGCAGCTTAAAAAGCAGCTTAAGCTTCTCGGTGAAACTTCCATTGTACATTATGTCTGTTCAATAAAATTAAATTGCAAATAATCACATCTGAAGAACATTGAAGCAATTCCAGCAACACAGATTATAAAGATACAGCTATTAGCCAGGAATTAGGGTTCAGAAACTTTCTGTTACTTAAACTAACAGTTAAACCACCACCCAGTCAGCCAGATTCTTTCCTTGAAGTATATAAGCAAAAGATCCTTTATCAGAGGAATAAATAAAATGCTCTCCTGTTGAATTCTCTTCCTCCAATCCCAATCTAAAATTAATGTTTTTCTTTTGAATCAGGCTTTATGCTTCATTTGAGGAGAGAACTCTTCTTCAAGGGGGAGCCCCTGGTAGGAAAGCATGAATAGGGTGTCTGGAAAAGCAAAGGAACGATATAACTGATGGACTATCTACAGGCACAAAATGTTCCCTGAATATTTCGCTACCATTTTTCTAGGCTATGTGGTTGGATTTTTACTGAGGGAGACTGTCCTCTGAAGTATTCATGTGCCCAAGTGTGGGAAAAATCAGGACATTATCTTCCTTCATGTTAACCATTAAATCATCTGCATCTAACAGCTTGGTTTTCTGGAAGGGTTGAAGCAAAATTAGACAAATATACTTAGCTTTAGTGACAAACACACAAAATTGTCCAGTTTTCGCTAAAGCTGGAGACAATGTAAATAAGGCTGATAAAATCTAACGAAAGTGGCAATAATAGGCAATACTAAGTATTTCTAAGGGTACCTTTATTTTTTGTTTTTAAGAAGAAAATTATTGGACATCATCCTACCAATTACAGAAGAGAATTCTTTGAAGTTTATAAGGCAGTCGGAGTTTTCATCCAAAAATCTAAATGTCCATAAAGCTAGTGAGTCTCTGTTTGCAGAATGAGCCCAGGGACTCAACAAGTGATACAACACTCTGAACTGCTGGCAGTCAATCTGATACTGTTCCAAATATGGCAGACTGGGATCATGGTGCTTCAACACTGGAGAACTCAAACACCAATAATAAGAAAAAAACAACTCTTTCTATTTAAAAAAAAAAGAAAAAAAGGAAAGTCATTAGGTCAGAAAAAGTAACTTTGTACGATTTTTTTTCTTTTATAGTTGAGTGGCTGTGGTAAAATTATGCTAAGAATATTATTTTTCATTTAAAGAAGGAAAATAGTACCTTAAAGATGACATAAAGTTCATCCAATTCTTGAAGGCTCAACTTCACATCTTGTGATACAACACGCAACTTTAAAAAGATCAGAAGCAATGTAGAATTAACACTTCAGTTTAGAAATTCTCTTTGAATATAATTAAAAAATCTTTCTCTGCCAGAATAAAATATTTTTCTTTTAACTTTTTAAAGGGCCAACAAAAGTAAATGTACCTATTTTGCCCTTTAAAAAGTTTGTACATAGACTATAGTTCAATTTTACTGATTATATAATTTGACCTTCATCGCTTCATACCTAGAAATTACTCCTAAAGGACAGCCACTTAATGTCTAGAAATATAAGCAACAGTATTCTATGTCTTTTTTCAGCTATTCCTGTCTTGCTACATGAGCAATTTGTTAAGTTATCATGTGAGATTGTCAGTAAACACTTGAAAGGAATTGGGAGATATACATTCCCTCTCTGTGTCAAGAAATGTAATCCTAGAAACAATTATCTTAGAAAATATGTAATTTCATTCGACTCCATGAAGAATAAGCACTATGGGAGTTCCCACTATGGCTCAGTGGGTTAAGGACATGAACTTGTTTCTGAGGATGCAGGGTTGATCTCTGGCCTCACTCAGTGGTTTAAGGATCTGGTGTTGCTGCAAGCTGCAGTGTATGTAGGTTGCATATGTGGCTTGGATCCAGTGTTGCTGTGGCTGTGGCAGAGGCCTTAGCTACAGCTCCGATTCGACCCCTAGCCCGGAAACATCCATTTGCCATGGGTGTAGCCATTAAAAAAAAAAAAAAAAGCACTGATGGTAAAATGGTTTTACTATTTAAGAAATTTTAAAGATGGGTAAAGACAAAGGCTAGAATTAATGAAACGGGTAATAAAAAAATAGACTTGATAAATAAAAGAGTTGGTTAATTGAAAAAGTAAGTAAAATAAATATGTGGCAAGTATGATAAAAGAAATAAGAAATCACAAATAAATATCATTGAGAAGGAAAAGAATACTATAAACATATCTATAGAGCTCATTAAGTGTCCAGGACATAAAAAAGTAGCATTATCTGTTGAATGAATTTCATAAGCTTTATGAAAATATATCTGTAAGTCTAGATGAAATGGCTAATTCTCTAGGAAAATATAAATGCCAAAATTAACTCAGGAAGAGCAAGTTCTGAATAGGCTAAACTGGTAAGCAAAGATCTGCCTCCCACCAAAGGCAGCAGATCCAGATGGTTTTACAGGCTCATCTCAAACTGTCAGGTAATGGATAATTCTTATGTGATTTAAACCATCTAAAAGCATAGGAAAATATGGTTTGCTCCAAAATCCATTCTATGACATGAGCGCAATTTTTTTTTTTTTTTTTTTTTTTTTTTGTCTTTTGTCTTTTAGGGCCGCACTCGAGGCATATGGAGGTTCCCAGGCTAGGGGTCTAATCGGAGCTGTAGCCACTGGCCTACACCACAGCCACAGCCATGCCAGATCCGAGCCGCATCTATGACCTACATCACAGCTCACAGCAATGCCAGATCCTTAAGCTGCTGAGCGAGGCCAGGGATTGAACCTGCAACCTGATGGTTCCTAGTTGGATTTGTTTCCACTGTACCATGCTACCATGCTGGGAACTCCTGTGAGCACAATTCAAATACGAAAAATGAAGTTAGCACACACACACAGTAAGCCAACATCACTGTAACATAGATATAAAGAACCTAGCTACACTATTTAGGAACATTATCAAAGCAGAATATTAAAAGAACATGAACAAACAGAATTCATTGGAAGTCTATTTTTTTTTTTTTTTTTTGTCTTTTTAGGGCCGCACCTGTGGCATAAGGTTTCCCAGGCTAGGGGTCGAATCGGAGATGTAGCTGCTGGCTGACGCCACAGCCACAGCAACATGGGATCCGAGCCTATACCACCGTTCATGGCAATGTCAGATCCTTAACCCACTGAGAGAAGCCAGGGATCGAACCTGTGTCCTCATGGATTCTACTCAGATTTGTTTCTGCTGAGCCACTACAGGAACTCCTAATATTACGAATTCTTTTTTTTTGGTCTTTTTGCCATTTCTTGGACCGCTCCCGTGGCATATGGTGGTTCCCAGGCTAGGGGTCAAATCAGAGCTGTAGCTGCCGGCCTACACCAGAGCCACAGCAATGTGGGATCTGAGCCACGTCTGCGACCTATACCACAGCTCATGGCAACGCCAGGTCCTTAACCCACTGAGCAAGGCCAGGGATTGAACCAACAACCTCATGGTTCCTAGTTGGATTTGTTAACCACTGAGCCATGACGGGAACTCCAGGAATTCTTTAATGGACTTGACTACATTAATAAAGTAGAAAAATACATAATCTCAAGATATGGAAAAGTTATTTGACCAAAGTTAACAATATTGATGATTTTTTTTTTTTTTGTCTTTTCTAGGGCTGCTCCCACGGCATATGGAGGTTCCCAGGCTAGGGGTCTAATCGGAGCTGTAGCTGCCGGCCTACACCAGAGCCACAGCAACGTGGGATCCGAGCCACGTCTGCGACCTACACCACAGCTCATAGCAACGCCAGATCCTTAACCCACTGAGCAAGGCCAGGGATGGAACCTGCAACCTCATGGTTCTTAGTTGGATTCGTTAACCACTGCGCCACGATGGGAACTCCACATTATTGATGTTTTAAAAATGTCCCAAACCTCTTAACCTAGAAACTTAGTGAAACTCCTTAATTTGATAAGAGGCATCCTTCAAAAATCAAGAGCAGGAAGTTCCCACTGTGGCTCAGTGGTAATGAGCCTGACTAGTGATGTGGGTTCAATCCCTAGCCTCGCTCAATGGGTTAAGGATCTGCCGGCATTGCCATGAGCTGTGGCGTAGGTCGCAGACGCAGCTCTGATCCCAACCCGTAGCCCGAGAACTTCCATATGCAGCAGATGTGATCCTAAAAAGCAAAATAAATAAATAAATAAATAAATAAAAATCAAGAGCAATCATCATACCTAACAATAAAATACTAGAGGAATTCCTATTAAATCCCAGAATAAGACAAGGAAGCTTGCTTCACTGCTATTATGTAATACCTCTATGAAAATTCTACCCACTATAATACCCCCCCCAAAAGAAGTATACATCCTAGGAAGGGTCAAAACTCTAAGACTAGAAATGATAAGCTTGTCTATTCAGAAAACTGGAGAAATTCAACCAAAAAAAATTAGAATTAATGAGTCAGTAACACAGCCACTGAAAAAAGCAACGTGTGCAAATCAATAGCTTTTACACATACTGCAATAAATTAGAAAATATAAAGAAAAAAAACCTCATTCATATTAGCAATAAAACCATAAAATACACAGGAGTAGATAAAACACAATAAGAAATATATAAAACCTCTATGATAAACAATAAATGCTTACTAAAGGACACTTAAAAAGACACTTAAAAAGACAGGTGAAAGTCCAGATTTCAAAATGGACTATAAAGCCACAATACTTAAAATAGTTTGGTGGTGTTGCAGAAAAAAAGACTCCAGAAATAAACCCATGTATGGAGTTCCTATTGTGGGTCAGTGGTTAATGAACCCAACTAGTATCCATGAGGACGCGGGTTTGATCCCTGGCCTTGCTCAGTGGGTTAAGGATCCTTGTTACACTATGAGCTGTGGTGTAGGTTGCAGACACAGCTTGGATCTCGCGTTGCTGTGACTGTGGTGTAGGCCAGCAGCTACAGCTCTGATTCGACTCCCTAGCCTGGGAACCTCCATATGCTGCAGGTGCAGCCCTAAAGAGACAAAAGACCAAAAAATAATAATAATAAATAAATAAAAATAAAATTAAAATTAAAAAGCTATATTGCCCTCTAACCCCCCATTGTATACACGTATGTCTATAGATATTTAGAAAAAAGGTCTAGAAGGATATATGGCAAATCATTTTAATATTGGTTACTCCTGGGGTAGGAAACTTACTTTTTTACATTTCTATAATGTCTAAATTATTCAAAATAATCATGTATTGCTTTGGTATGTTTTTTTAAAGTTAATATAGAAAAACTAAAACAAGGGGGCTCTATGCTAACTATGTCATGGTAACATCATTGAATTACTTGTGATCTAAACCTGTAATCTTCAGAAATGTTAATTTTCCCAGATTTGTATCTCTGTGGACTTGACCTTTAAGCATTAGGTTTACAAAAACAATACATTCTCATGATAAAAGCTCAGACAGTACAGAAGGATTTATACAGCAAAATAAAGCCCTCCCTCTTCGAACCAGCAATCTGTTAATGAGTAGATTAATTGATTAATCTATTAATCTATTAAAGAGGCAAGCAATATTAACAGCTTCTTATGTAGTCATCCAAATATTAGTAAGAAGTACTTAAAACATACCGCTTCATAACTTTTTCACTTTATCTTAGGTATCCAAGGATAATAATACATATTAGCAGCATAAACTACTATGTGGGTCAGCTGTTCTTATTGATGAAGCGTATCACAAATATGTTATGCTTAAATGCCTACATCATAGCATTCAATACTAAAGGTCAAATAGCACAGAACATGTTGGAGAAACCAATATAATTCAACCAGAAGAAAATAACTTCTTTCCTCTCAAAAAATTTACAGTAAGCTAAGCTATGGCAAGAATCTAGCTCAAATGTCTATAGTTATTTTATTTTCTTCGCATGGAATGATCATTTTTAAAAGGAAGCTGAGAGAAAAAAATGTGACTCCAATTGGTTTTCTCCTATTGGGTGGATACTCACCACATTCTGCTTTGTCGTTTCCTCTAGGGTCTGTATCACATATAACCTATTTCGACAGCGCATGCTATGTATATCCTCATAGCGAATACTGCCATATTTCTGCAAGAAATACGATTTCAGTAGATACTCATTCATAATAAATATCCACTTCTCTTACAATTGAATTTCAGCAGATTCAATTCTCAGAGGCCCTGGTTCTATTTCTAGCTATTTTCCTAACTTGTGCAGTGATTATGCAAATTTTCACCTCCCACGTTTCAGTTGTTCTGTATATTCACAGGAGAGGACTCCATCTACTATGAGTCTAGACTAAGTACAAGGACATCGGTAAAATTCTTAGTCTCTACATCGAGCATATTTTCCACCTTTTTATACAGTGATAGATATTTGAAAGTGGATATTATTTGTGAATAGTTTCATTTAATGAAAAGCAAACTGAATCAGAGGAGGCTCTATAACTTAGGAATGGTTCACAGAACTCATTTTTAAAGTGAAGTTGGGTTTTAAATTACTTTATCTTTATTTATATTATCTTACTCTTAATATACCACTAGAGCTAAAACTATAGTATCTATCGTTTAAATGTGCTAGTAATTATATATTATGGCATAAGAAAAACTTACCTCATTTGACTCTCTAATCAAATCTGTAATATCCACTCGACTATGGCTGCTTTTATCATCACTTACATTTGAACCCTGCTGCACACTTGAAGGCAATGGGCTATCCTTATTAGTGACATTGTCAAAGAACCTATCCAAAAGGGATAGTAATAACAAGAATTAGTAGAAGTAAAATGCCAAGAAAGTGACAGCTAATTTCTCCCTAGTTAGTCAGAGGTTAATTTCAACCAAGAGGACAAGGGACAGTCTTAGAAGGAAGTAGAAGTTGAAGAGGGTTGGGAATTAGGAGGACAGAGAAGCAGGAAATGGGATGGTATGAAATGATGTCAGAGGCAGGGAAGGAGAGCACAGAGAAGCAGACAGGCTCAGAGAGGACTCAGCAAACAGCCCAGTGGGGATGGAATATAGGGTACGTAGAGGTACCTAAGGAGAAATAATTTGAGAAAGATACACGGAGGCCTTAACATGGAGAGTTCTAAATGCCAGAGTAAGGTGTTTATACTTTATTCTGTATATAAATGGCATTTGATGCACCATCACAACAGTTCCCAAATATTTATTTTTTTTATTTTTATTTTTTTTGTCTTTTTGCCATTTCTTGGGCTGCTCCTGTGGCATATGGAGGTTCCCGGGCTAGGGGTCTAATCGGAACTATAGCTGCCAGCCTACGCCAGAGCCACAGCAACGCAGGATCCGAGCCACGTCTGCAACCTACACCACAGCTCACAGCAACGCCGGAACCTTGACCCACTGAGCAAGGGCAGGGACCGAACCCGCAACCTCATGGTTCCTAGTCGGATTCGTTAACCACTGCGCCACGACGGGAACTCCGCAAATATTTATATATACATTCATTTAATATATACATACATAGTATATACATACACACAACACATGTGTTACAATACAAAATAGAATTCACAGAAAAGGCACTAGGCAAATAAAGCTCGGCCTATCTGATTGAAACCACTTAGAAACCAGAAAAATTTCCTTCACTGGATATTTAATATTATATAATGTTATATAGTATATAATATAATAATTATAACATGAATATAATATATACTGTATAATAATATGAATGATAATATTATATTGCTACATTTCCCCCTTCAAATTACCTGTACATGCTTTAATTTATAGCACAAACTGGGACACTGAAAGTCCCAGCATACTGAATCAACAGTATTACTGTAAATGTGTATATAACCTAGTGGTTTACATCAAAGTGACTTACTTTTGTTATATTCTGGAAGCAGAAGAGTAGACTCTAGGCCTGGCTTTTCATTCAACTAGCTGGTGAGCTTGGGCAAATTATTTAAAGTTCCTAGGGCTCGGTTTCCTCATCAATAAAATAAGGGGCTTGAACAACATAACCTCTAAGGTGCTTGCCAGATTTAAATGCTGTGGGTCTCACAGTACCTGTTTAAAGCTGTAACAGCTTCAGCATCATCTTTACAGGCCAGCAGTTTGTCTAAATTATAGTCAAGTATTGCCAATCCCAGTTGTAAAATGGCCTTTATTCCATCATAGAAGAAACAGTCTACTACGTTCACTGCACTCTCAATAGGTAGCACACTAATAAAAAGTGTGAGGAACCATGAGAGAGAAACTGAGGAAAAGAATGTCATATCAGTCATGTGTTCAGTCAGCTGGGGAAGGTGATCTCTGATAAGCTCTTCAAAGACCGCCTGATCCACCAAGGCACCTGGAGAACATAAAAAGGAACTTAAAAATAAACACCTTTCAAGAGGACTTGTTTTTGATACCTTCCCACTTCTATTAGTATGCCGATATATTTTATTTCTCTTAAATTATAAACATCTTCTGTGCCTTCTCTATATTTCACACATCTCTTTATCTGCTAATGGTATCATGCATCAAGAAGCACCTGAGAAACTCAATTCATATTCATTTGAACAATTATTTATGGAATCTTTATTATGTGCAGACACTTGTAATAGGTGATATAAGAGATATACCGATTAATTAAATGGCTCATCTTCAAAGAGCTTAACATCTAATAGAACTTAAGATAAATACACAAATAACTATAACACAAGACAATACAATCGATGACCTGGTCATGATACCAAAGGTTTATGATGGTGACAAAGGAGAGACCCTCTATGGTTTTAAGAGAGGGGATCACAGATCTATAAATATTTGATGACTAAAGAAAATATTATATAATTAACAAACTAAGAACTTGATCCTTTGAAAGCCTGCATATATCTATACAGTTCATAAAAATGTGGAGATTTTAAGCTGATTAAAATCTCTCTAATCAAGAAACAATTACAAATTTTCCAATAGCTCCAGATGCTTCAGATCACCACTGTTTTACCAATACAGAGATAGTAAACTTAAATTTTCTATTTTATAAAGAAACAGACCTGGTACTTTATCTTTAAAAAACAATATATTAAACAATCTTTCCAACTGTATATTCAGTGCAAAAAGCTCTTCCCTTGAGCATGTCAGTGAATGTGACATTTTCATATTGCTTACATTTTTTTGTATTTCAAAACTTAATTGATCAGTTCTTCCATATGCTAGGTAATTGGATAGACAAGGGGCCTATAAACTGTTTAGAAAAGAAATATGTGTTTGTGTATGTATATGTGTGTGGTTTTTTTTACCAATGATTCGACGATTAAAATAATCAGGTAACATTCGTTCACATACAGCAACCAGAAGCCAAAAAGCTTCTTCCTCTTTTGCATACAGAAGCAACACTGAAGTCAAAATGTTCATCGCCTAAAATTAAAAAATAAACATTGCTTGGCCAATAATTACATTTCTTCTTCAAACACAGTAGTTTTCAGCAATAACAACCATGAGAGTAATCATAATGGAAACATAAGAACTCTGAGCCAGTCCAAAAAAAAACAAGGTGAAGTCAGGATAACATTTGCTAATCAGTTATTTCACATGGTAAATTCAAGGAAAATGAAGAGGTAACATCATGAACACAGAACACAAGTAAAACCTCTCTGATTTAGACTACTTTCAATGAGTAAAAAATATTAATTATTGCAAATCTTAAAAAAACACCTACTTTCAAGGACATATTCAAATTGTAGAAACAAACTTCATCTGTATTTTCAACTCCCTCTCTTAGATGTCCATCTTCCTCAATTGTGTCAGAAATCAAACATCTTCTTTCCTCTATTAAATAGGATTCCCATCTTTGCTCCCTTAATTTTGATCATGCTAGAAGCCCTTTATTTACCACAACTGATCTGTCTTCATATCCTAGTATCTTCTTATAAAATGTCTTTTAGATTTGATTTATCCTCTCCATTCCCACAACCACCCTAGTGTCCACCTTCTTCTAATCTATCTTCCATACAAATGTCAGATCATTACTTTTATATTACATTTGGCCATGGCCCTTATTATAAAGGTAATAAACCTTTAAGGGACAGGGTCTGGAAAGAATGGAAAGGCATGAAGAAAACAAAATCTCCTATATCCTACCTACCCAGAGATCACCACTGTTAACAAGTTGATGTGTACTTTTTGTGTTTTTATTTTTTCTTTTACCCCTTCTAAAATGTATACCAAACTATAAAGTTTGATTTTTTTCACTTAACATTATATTATTCATTTTCAACACCATTAAATAATTCTAAAACCATATTTTCATGACTGTAAAATAATCGAGGAAGTTGCATACATTATAAATTATTTAACCATTCTACTATTATTGAACATTTAGGTTGATTTCAACTTTTCACTACTATATATAATTCTGCAAGGAATATCTCTGTATATAAATCTTTACTATTTTCTTAGAAAAGATCCATAGAAATGAAGTTATTTGGTCAAAGAACATTTAAAAAAAATTTTTTTGGCTGTGCCCATGGCATGAAGAAGTTCCCAGGCCAGGGATAGAACTTATGCCATAGCAGTGACAATGACAGATCCTTTAACCACTATGCCACCACGGAACTCCAAAGAATATTATTTTTATTTATTTATTTTTATTTTTTATTTTTTTGCTTTTTAGGGCCACATCCACTGCATATGGAAGTTCCCAGGCTAGGAGCTGAATCAGAGCTGCATCTGCCCACCTATGCCACAGCCACAGCAACACGGGATCCGAGCCACGTCTGTGACCTACAACACAGCTCACAGCAGTGCTGGATCCCTGACTCACTGAGTGAGGCCAGGGATCGAACATGCATCCTCATAGATACTCATTGAGTTCATTTCCACTGCACCATGAAGGGAACTCCCTAAAGAATATTATTATTATTGTCTTTTTTGCCATTTCTTGGGCCGCTCCCACGGCATATGGAGGTTCCCAGGCTAGGGGTTGAATCGGAGCTGTAGCCGCCGGTCTACGCCAGAGCCACAGCAACACTGGATCCGAGCCGTGTCTGCAACCTACACCACAGCTCAGGGCAATGCCAGATCCTTAACCCACTGAGCAAGGCCAGGGATCAAACCCGCAACCTCATGGTTCCTAGTTGGATTCGCTAACCACTGAGCCACGATAGGAACTCCAAGAATATTATTTTTAAATGACTCGATATTACTGCCAAATTGTATTCTGGAAAGGCTCTACCAATTTATATTTCCGACTTAAAGTGTTTGAATGCTTACTTCACTGCTCTTTTGCCAATACTAAGAATTATAATAATTTTAATTGTCTTTGCTGATTTGATAATGAAAGTGGCATCTCATGGTTTGAATTTGGATTTGAGGTTGAACTTTCTTTTTTAGACTTTATTATCAATCTGTATTTTTTGTTCTATGACAAATCTTTTCATGTCCACTGCTCATTTTTATAAGTTAGTACTTTTCTTATAGATTTATATATTAAGTATGTCAGTTCTTTGTCACTTCTGGCACAATATGCGACCTCAAGTTCAATTTTTACTCCACCACTTTCCTGTTCAAGAATCCATTATGGGGAGTTCCCGTCGTGGCACAGGGGAAATGAATCCGACTAGGAACCATGAGGTTTCGCGTTCGATCCCTGGCCTTGCTCAGTGGGTTAAGGATCCATCGTTGCCATGAGCTGTGGTGTAGGTCACAGACGCAGCTCGGATCTGGCATTGCTGTGGCTCTGGCGAGGCCAGCGGCTATAGCTCCGATTAGATCCCTAGCCTGGGAACCTCCATATGCTGCAGGTGTGGCCCTAAAAAAGACAAAAAAAAAAAAAAAAAAAAAAAAAGGAAAAAGGATCCATTATGGGAAATTCTTGTTGTGGCACAGTGGGTTAAGAATCTGCCTGCAGCAGCTTGGGTCACTGGAGGTGTGGGTTTAATCCCCTGCTCGGCGCTGGGTTAAAGGATCCAGCATTGCTGCAGCTGTGGCATTCGGTCACAGCTATAGCTCAGATTCAATCCCTGGCCTGGGAACTTTCATATACCACAGGTGTGGTCATAAAAAATGAAAAAAAATTTTTTACTTTCGAAAAGAAGCCATAATCAGAGCAGCATCAGTGAAGATGGCAGAATAAGGCTCTCTGAAAATGCTCTCTCTATAATAACAACAAGAGTATGAGCAAAAATTATCAAAAATAATTTTTCAGAACTCTGAAAATCCACAAGCTTATAGCAATCCAGGAAGCATTTATTTAACAAAATGGCTGAATCTCAGTAAGAAGAGTAAGCTCTGTGGTATTTTAAATTGCTCAAGTCCCAGCCCTCTTCAGTTTCACAGAAGCCTGAAAAACCAACACTCAGCAATCACGGTGAAAAGCAGCACCTAGCAGACACAGGAAGGAACAGAATGGGGCTGGAGTGCCTTCAAAGTCTCATTCCCAGAGAAGTGTCATTATTGGACCTGTCTGGTGGTTCCCTGGAAGACTGCACTCACAAGGCTGTCTTTATTTGACCCGACACAGAGCTCACCCAAGGCAAACAGACTTTTCTCCAGCATGTTCCTTGAAAAAATCAGAGGCAGCTGTTGAACGTGTGGCTGCCTGAGGCAGTGGGTAACAGTTGGGCCAAACAACAGGGTAATACAGGGTTAAAATGAAAAGCTGAGGAATGATATATCCATAAGGGACTTTGGAAAGCTGTAATTTATTCCTGGGAATCTAGAAGGCCAAGTGCATGTGGCTTATATGTCTGCCCAGAGCTGTATGTATGCTCAGGAAAGAACAGAAAAGGCTCTATTCCCTTACCTCTGGCTAATCTTGAGGTTCTGCACAAACAGGAAAAAAATAGGGGAAAAATCAACAAAATTAAAAGTTGGTTCTTTGGAAAGCTTTAAAAAACCCTGAAACTCTTTAGGTAGCCTAACCAAAAATATATATATATATATAAAAAAAAAAAAAAACAGAGAGAGAGAGATAGAGAGAAATTAAAATCAGTACTTGGCCATAAAAAAGAATGAAATAATGCCATTTGCAGCAACATGGATGGACCTAGAAATTATCATACTAAATGAAGTAAATCAGGTAAAGACAAACATCATATAAGATCACTAATATGTGGAATCTAATTTAAAAACGATACAAAAAACTCATTCACACAACAGAAGTGGACTCAAAGATTTCAAAACCAAACTTATGGTTACCAAGAGGGAAAACATTGGCGGGAGGGATAAATTAGGAAGTTGGGATTAACATATAAACAATTCTATATATAAAATAGATAAATAAAAAGGACCTACTGTATAGCACAGGGATATATACTCAATACTGTGTAATAACCTACATGGGAAAGGAATCCGAAAAGGAATGGATATATGTGAAACTGATTTACTTTGGCATACACCTGAAACTAACACAACATTGTAAGTCAGCTATATTCCAATAAAATTCTTAAAAAATTAAAATCATCCTGCTGTGGAGAACTGGGAACTGTGTCTAGTCACTTATGATGGAGCATGATAATGTGTGAAAAGAGAATGTGTACATGCATGTGTAACTGGGTCACCATGTTGTACAGTAGAAAAAAATCGTATTGGGGAAATAACTATTAAAAAATAATAAAAAAATTAAAATCAAGAAATAGATATCATTACCATCAACCTTAACAGAAATAAAAAGGATTATAAGGGAATAAGATGAACAACTGTGTGCTAACAAATTAGACAACCTAGATAAAATGGACAATTTCCTAGAAAAACCACCAAGTCCAACTCAAGAAGAAATAGAAAAATCTGAATAGATTTATACGTAGAGAGATTGAGTTAATAATGAAAAAAACTTTCTGCAAAGAAAACTCTAGGAAGAGATGGCTTCACTGGCAAATTCTACCATATAGTTAAAGAATTAACACCAAATTCTTCATTAACTCAAGAAAATAGGAGTGGAAGAAACATTCTTTGAGACCCTGTACCAAAACTAGACAAAGACATCACAAGAAAACTATGCATCAGTATAAGTAAAAAAATCTCTAACAAAATACTAGCAAACCAAATCCAATAACATACAGCATGACCCAGTAAGATTTATCCTGTGAATGTAAGGATGGTAAAACATGAAAATCAACAGAAAACATGATGTAAAAAATTAACAAATGTAAACCTCAACTAAATAGAGTTGGTGGACAAGAAGGGGGTGTGTTGATGCCCTGCCACTATAGCAGAGACCAACAAGTAGAAAAACTCTTCTTTCCTGGAAAGGCCAATGAAAAATCCTAGACTCTTAGTTTAGTATAACCCTTCCAACTTTCTTTCTTTCTCTATAAAAGCATTCTCCTCCCCTTGCCATGGGGGGAACTTGCCCATTGCTCACCATGGCTGTCCCTGTATTGCAATTCTCTGGTGTTCTCAAATTAGCCTGTCTTTGATGGAAAAAAAAATCTGGCAGTCTATTTGTTTCAGGCCCACAACAATATTAATAAAATAAAGGAAAAAACCCCACAAGATTATCTTAATAGATGGAGAAAAACTACTTAATAAAATCCACCACCCTTTCATGATAAAAATACTCAAACTACGAAATAAGGAAACTTACTCAGCATGATAAAGTAAATCTACAAAACTCCCACAGCTGGAGTTCCCGTCATGGTGCAGTGGAAACGAATCCAACTAGGAACCATGAGGCTGCAGGTTCGATCCCTGGCCTCACTCAGTGGGTTAAGGATCCAGCGTTGCCATGAGCTGTGGTGTAGGCCACAGATGTGGCTCGGATCTCGAGTTGCTGTGGCTGTGGTGTAGTCTGGCAGCTGCAGCTCTGATTAGACCCCTAGTCTGGGAACCTCCATATGCTGCAGGTGCGGCCCTCAAGAAGACAAAAGACAAACAAACAAACAAAAAACTCCCACGGCTAACATCATACTTAATGATGAAAGACTAATTGCTTCCCCCTAAGATAAAAAAACAAGACACAATACGCATTCTCATCACTTCGCTTCTACACTGCACTGAAAGTTATAGCCAGGTCAATCAGGCAAGAAAAAGAGGGGAAATAAGGCATCTGGATTGGAAAGGTAAAAACATCACTATTCAGATTCCATGGTCTTGGGAGCTCCTTGGTGGTCTAGTGGTGAGGATTCAACACTTTCCCCACCATGACCCAGGTTCAATCCCTGGGTTGGGAACTGAGATCCCAAATGAAGCTGCTGCACATTTGGGGCCAAAAAAGAAAAAGGAACAACAACAACAACAACAGAATCCCAACAGATTCCCACAGTCTTGTATGTAGAAAATCCTAAGTAAGGAATTCACAAAAAAATCTGCTAGAACTAATAAGCTCAGCAAGGTTGCAGGAGAGAAGATCAATATATACAAAAATTAACTGTATTTCTATATACTGGCAATGAGCAGTCCAAAAATAAAATCAAGAAAACAATTCCATTTACTGCAATGTCAAAAAGAATAAAAAACTTAGAAATGAAATTAGCAATGAAGTACAAGTCTTGCATATAGGAAATGATTTCTCCAGAAATTGACAATCTTAAAATTCATATGAAAATGCAAGAGACCTACAAAAGCCAAAAAATTTTTTGAAAAGTTAAAAAACTCACATTTCCCAATTTCAAAATGTACTGCACAGATGTAGTAAAAAAGACCATGTGATACTGGCATAAGAATAGAAACATAAATCAATAGAATAGAATTGTGAGTCAAGAAATAAACCCTAACATTTATAGTCAATTGATTTTCAGCAAGTGTGCCAAGGAAATTCAAGGATAGAAAGATTTTTTTTTCAACAAATGACATTGGGACAACTGGCTATCCACAAATAAAAGAATGAAGCTGAACCCTTTCCATACACTACACAGAAAAATTAACACAAAATGGCTCAGAGACCTAAATTTAAGCATTAAAATTATAAAACCTTAGAAGATAACATAGGAATAAATCTTTTTGACCTTGGATTAGGCAATGGCTTCTTAGATGTGATATCAAAAGTACACACAACAAAAGAAAAACACTAAAACTTTTGTGTTTCAAAGAAGTGAAAAGACAATCCACAGAACAGTAGAAACTTTTTACAAATATTATATCTGATAGATGATTGGTATCTAAAATATATAAAGAACCATTACAACTCAACAATAACAAGATAAATAACTTTAAAAATGGGAAAGGACTTGGGAGTTCCCATTGTGCCTCAGCAGCAACAAACCCAGCTAGGATCCATGAGGATTTGAGTTCAATCCCTGAACTCACTCAGTGGTTTAAGAATCTGGTGTTGCCATGAGCTGTGGTGTAGGTCACAGACGCGGCTCGGATCTGGTGTTGCTGTGGCTATGGTGCAGGCCGGCAGCTGCAGTTCCCTAGCCTGGGAACTTCCATATGCCATGAGTGTGGCCCTAGAAAAAAAATGGGAAAGGACTTGAATTGACATTTCACCTATGAAGATATACAGATGGCCAATAAGCACATTAGAGAAAGGCAAATCTAAACCATAATGAGATACCACTTCACATTTACTAGGATAGCTATAATCAAAAATAAGATAATAATAAGAGTTGTCAAGGATGTGGAGAAATTAGAAACCTCATACATTGCTGGTGGGAATGTAAAATGGTACAATATCTTTGAAAAATAGTTTGGCAATGCCCTAAAATGTTAAACAAAGTTACCACATAACTTAGCAATTCTACTTCTAGCTAAATACTCAAAAGAATAAAAAACCACATCCATACAACAAGTTGTACATAACTACCCATGGCAACATTATTCATAACAGCAAAAATGTGGAAACAACCCCAAATGCCTATCAACTGTTGAATAAACAAAACGTGATATATCCATACAATGGACTATTATTCAGCCATAACAAGGAATACAAAGAATACAAGGAATACAAGGAATAACAAGGAATAACTAGGAAATACTAACACATGCTACAACATGGATGAATCTTGAATACAAAACGCTAAATGAAACAAGGCAGACACAAAAGACCACATATTGTATCATTCCATTTAGATAAAATATCCATAATAGGCAAATCTATAGAGACAGAAAAGTAGATTAGTGACTGCCTAGGGTTGGGGGTAGGGGGAAATGGGGAATAACTGCTAATGGATATGGGGCTTCCTTTTGGGGTGATGAAATTATTCTTTTTCTTTTTTTTTTTTTTTTTTTTTGTCTTTTTAGGGCTGCACCCGCGGCATATGGAGGTTCCCAGGCTAGGGGTTGAATCAGAGCTGCAGCCACTGGCTTACGCCAGAGCCACAGCAACGCCGGATCCAAGTGGCGTCTGTGACCTACACCACAGCTCATGGTATCACCGGATCCTTAACACACTAAGGGAGGCCAGGGATCAAACCCGAGTCCTCATGGATGTTAGTCGGGTTTGTTAACCACTGAGCCCCGATGGGAACAAAGGAATATAGATCAGATAGATGGAAGGAAGGGACAGAGGGAAGAAGGAAGAGAAGATAAAGTCAGTCAGCCAGCCATAATAAGTCAGTATGGATCATCCGGGGTTGTGATCAAAAGCAATAAAACCTGCTTACCGTATTAAGTTCAAATTTTTCCCAGGCTTGAAAGATTCACCATGATCTTGCCTCACAAAAACTTATTTCCTTCTTGATTTCCAGCATGAATCTAGCCAGTCTGATCTCCATAGTAGGCTTATTTTCACCGGAATGGTATTGCTCATAGAGTTACCTAACTCAGAATAACTTTCCTCTGGCTCTCCATGTTTCTAAGTTTGCTCTCATTTTTTAGAAGTCAAATATCAAGTATTGCCTACTTTGAAGCTGCCTCTAAACTACTGCATATAGGTAACATCGCAGGCTCTGTGAGTATATGCTCTGAGAAAAGAAGCATTATGCGTCTTTTTAGCTTTCAGAGATCCTAAAACATCCTAAATACTTGTCATTTAGATAATTCATTCACTTAAATTGCTTTTCAAAAATACCTCTCTCGGGAGTTCCCATCATGGCTCAGCAGTAGCGAACCCAACTAGGATCCCTGAGGATGCAGGTTCAGTCCCTGGCCTCGCTCAATGCACCGGGGATCTGGCATTGCTGTGAGCTGTGGTGTAGGTCAGCAGCTGTAGCTCTGATTCAACCCTTAGCCTGGAAACTTCCATATGCTGAGGGTGCAGTCCTGAAAAGTAAAACAAAACAAACAAACAAAAAGACACCTTTCTCTATTGACAAGTTTCAATGGATAGATAGGATTGATACGGAAGTATTATGGGTGTTTAACCCTATTATGAATGAATGACTATGTGGCTGAGAGTGTTAAGCTATCCACCATAATCCAATTGCCCCTTCTTCCATAGCATCAGAATATATGTGTGTGACACAAGTGTGGCTATGAGACCAAGATCCTCCCATAAACTGTGGGGGAAGTGATGTATGCAACTTCCAGGCCTGGCCAACAAAATCTCCCACAATTGTTCCTCCATGCTCTCTCCCCCTTCCTGTGAGCAGTATTGGCAATGAAAGAGCACCTTTGAAGCCATGTTTTGAAGATGATAGAGCCTGCTGTCAGCCTAAATCCCTGAATAATCACATGGAGGAGAGCAACCTGCTGACTTGAATACTTGCTATCCTCTGTTTACTCCTTTAAGTAAACTTCTATTGTGTTTGAGCAACTATCTGTTTGAGATTATTTGTGTCAGCAGTCTAGCATACCCTAACTAATATAATGTGCTCCTAGAGGATTTTTTCTCAATGATTCCTCTACTGCTTACAAAACATAATTCAACCACCTGACCCTTCCCAATCTACCTCATTGATTTTTTTCCCTCCAATTATTTTACTTCACCCACTCTACGCTTCTACTAAATAGAACATGGTCCTACATATATTCCACATTTACTTCTGTGCTTGGTTAACTGATCCCTTCACCTAGAATGGTCTTTTTTTTTTTTTTTTTTTTTTTGTCTTTTTGCCATTTCTTGGGCCGCTCCTGCGGCATATGGGATGTTCCCAGGCTAGGGGTCTAATCGGAGCTGTAGCCGCCGGCCTACACCAGAGCCACAGCAACACGGGATCCGAGCAGCGTCTGCAACCTACACCACAGCTCATGACAATGCCGGATCGTCAACCCACTGAGCAAGGGCAGGGATCGAACCTGCAACCTCATGGTTCCTAGTCTGATTCATTAATCACTGTGCCATGACGGGAACTCCTAGAATGGTCTTTCATTCCATCTCCATACATCCAAATTTCATCAATTTCAAGACTTATAAATGCCACTTCTTCTATAACCCCTTCTATGTTCTTCTAACTTATCCCTATTATAAATCCTGGCAAGACTTAATATTTCTCTAATAAATTGTCTCATTTGTTTTTCATTTGCATATGCATATGTTTTAATACCTACCAGTCCATATAATTTTAAGGGCAGGATCCTTATCTGATTCAGTTTTACATAGTCTTGAGCACCTAGCGCAGTCTCTTTTACAGAGCAGAAATTCAATAAGTATTTGTTAAATATAAAAGAAAAAAAGAATGAATGAAAGATAAAGTCTAAGTTTTCCCAATACCATTCTACTTAGATTAATAATATTCACTGTATCAATCTTAGCCCAACCTCTGTCCTTATTAGTATAGTTGGATTTGAGCTGATTTTATCATTTGGAACATGTAAACAGTTGAGCTCATAATGAAATCATACCTGGCAGTATCCAATTTTGGGATTCCTGAATGCATAAGCAGTGAGTACCCGTCTCAGAGCAGATATGCCAGTGTCACTTTGAAAGGCTGGATGCTCAGGCAGTGAGCGACGCAAATCACGTTCAATTTCTTCAGTAGCTAGGTTGCAGGTCCCTAAGGACTGCTCAACCACCTCAGCATAATAGCCAGGATTAGCAGCCATGTCATTAACAGCACCTATAAAGATGATTACATTTAACATACAAAAGAAGAGCAATAAAACAAAGTGACTACTTGCAGATATACATGAAGAATTGGATTACCTCTAAAAATAGCTTTATGCTCAAGTGTTATCTGAGTGTAAACAAATAAAAGGGAAAGCTTCACACTAACATCGGTAACATCAGGAAACCAATCTTGTTCAAAAGAATAACATTTTCATAAACTGTCTTTTCCCCTTAACTTTTCTCTGACATTAGAGATTCCCACCCCATCCCTTGCAATTAGCCATATTTTTTTTGGGTCTTTGTGTCTTTTAGGGCCACACCCATGGCATATGGAGGTCCCCAGGCTAGGGGTACAATCGGAGCTGTAGCGGCCGGCCTGCACCACAACCACAGCAACGTGGGATCTGAGGAGCCGCATCTGTGACCTACACCACAGCTCACGGCAACACCGGATCCTTAACCCACTGTGAGGCCAGGGATCGAACCCACATCCTTATGGATGCTAGTCAGGTTCGCTAACTGCTGAGCCACGACAGGAACTCAGAATTAGCCATATATTGCCTAATAAACTAATCTGCTCAGACAATGGATGTGTGGATATATAAGTAAGTAAACAAAACTACTCTACTCTCTGACTAGTCTGAACTCATGATGAGTAAGACTTAGTCCTAGGATCTTTGTAATTATTTTCATTTAATTTATTACACAACTCCTAGAAGAGGCATAGTCATGTCTATCAAATAAAGTGAATAAATGTAATACCTGAAAAAAGCATCCAGAGCTCTCCTCTTAAGGTCTCTGGAATTCCTCTTACAACCAGATCACGAGTCTTTTTGGTTCGAAACATGCTAACACCACGCCCACATTCTGCAAACAGTATGTTCCATGACTGTTCCTTCATCTTTTCTTTCAACTATAACAAAAAAAAAAAAAATCAAAGCAACTAAACATAGTGAGAAATTAACTTAAAAATAAATTGATAACTCTCTTCACCATGAAACAATACCTATGGAAAACAAGAACATAGAAAGTAAAAATCAGTACTCACACACTGGCCAAAAACTGGACCACTGCCATCACAAAAATCTTTTATATCTGTGTGAGCATAACAGCTTTAATTTACTATTTTAGTTTTTAACTAAACTCATATTAAAATGGGAAAAGCATAACACTTAGGAGGTAAAGCTTTGAACCATCATTCTCACTAAATCGCCCCAATTAGGACTGATTGTTAGAAATCTATGCAAATAAAACGCAAGGTTCAACTTTCATCTAATTCTTGATAATAGTCCTATTATGTAATGGAACCAAACATGTCACCTGCTAGAAAAACTTTTCAAGCCCCAAAAGAAGAGTTTTCAGTTGGGATACCTTCTGGTCTAGTCTAAGATTTTTATTTTTCATCAACTGTTTCAATACATAGATTTAAATATTTTATTTTCTTACCATTTTGGAATTAAGAGTCTCCAGGTTCTGAGGGTGAAATACCGTCATTAGGGCTTCAGTGTTTACAGCTTTACTGCATTCTCTCTGACACGTCAAAGACTGCACCTCAATATTATCAGATGGGTCTACAGAATCAGAACTAACAGGAACCTGAAAAAGAACGAATATAATTGTCCCAAGTGTATGCCTAAAAGTTTCTGCCAGAAAAAAAGTGCTGTTTTGTCATTTATAAACCACAATTTAAATAATAATAACTATTAAAGCAATCTCTCAAGAGACCATCGTTTTTCTATCAAAATTAGAGATGTCCACAAACTAATGTCTAGAACATCAAACTCAGGACCCCAGTGAATCAATTCCCCTACATGGGCAACAAAATACTGGCAAAAATTAAAAACAAACAAAAAACAGTTCAGACATTGGAAATTTCTGAATTGAATAAAGCAACAGAATGAACTGAAAGGTATCAATTTCAAAAAACAAAACAAAACAAAACTAATGAACCTCAGTAAGAACACCAGAGTCTTGTGAAGTTTTAACTTGAAGCTATTTCCATTCTCTCTCCCTTCCAAGCTCGGAGGTGTGAAAGCCATGAAAGCCAGTATTAGCACAGCCAATGGACCTTTCAGAGTTTTTTAAAAGCCCATCCCCAGAACAGTCAATATTTTCACCAGACTATCAGCTCCCTGGAAAATCTCCATCCCCAGGGTGTTGTTATCCTGTGATTTGATTCAGAGCTCGGCTCTGCGTAAAAAGCCCCGTCCCCAGGGCATTCCAAAAAACCACAGCAATCTGCTGATAATATCACAGCTGCCTAAAGCTGTGATTTCAATTTGAGGCAAAAGGAGCTTGGCTAAAAATTTAAAAGAAAAACCTTGAGAATCACAGGGGAACTTTGAAAGGTTCCAATATATTCTTGGGGATCTGGAAAGTATACGTGCATGTATGTACAAGAGTGTGAAACTGCCCAGGAAAGAAATGGGACAGGAGAAGGCTCCACTCACTCAACTCTGGCTGACTCTGCAAATAAGAAATGAAAGCTAAGGCTGATTTATAAATTGCCTAAAGTTTGAGGTATACCTTTGCACAAAGATCCCTTTGGCAAAAGATGGATCAAGGCATTTAAGGAAATATTTTGACCCATCACTGGCTAACCACTGATTTATACTGACTGGGGTGGGGGGAGGGTGTGACCTGAGGAAGCCAGGCTTAAAAATATAAACAAGAACTTAAAAAAAGCAACCAGCAACAACAACAAAAAAGTCCCTGAAGGGGCTCATTGCCATGATTTTCTAAACTAGGAATGGGAAGCATTTATTACATATATACTCAAAGAACTAAAGGAAATTACTTAAAAAAATAAAGGAGCCAGTTAAAAAGTGGGCAAAAGATCTAAGCAGAGACTTCACCAAAGAAGATATAAAGATGACAAGTAATTATATGAAAAGATGTTCAATGTCATATGTCAATAGGGAATTGCAAATTTAAACAACATGATACAGTTGAACACCTATTAAAATGGCTAAAATTCAAAATACCAAGTGCTATTGAGGATATGGAACAACAACTCTTATTCATTGCTAGTGGGAATACAAAGCAGTACAGCCAATTTAAGAGATGGTATGACAGTTTCTTACAAAGCTAAACATAGTCGAACCATGTTATTCAGCAACTGTGCTCCTGGGTATGTACCCAAATAAGTTGAAATTTATGTACACACCAAAACCTGCACAAGAATGTTTACAGAAGAATCAGAGGGGAACTTTGAAAGGCTCCAACATATTCTTGGGGATCTGGAAGTATATATGCATGTACAAGAGTGTGAACCTGCACAGGAAAGAAATGGAACATGAGAAGGCTTCACTCACTCAACTCTGGCTGACTTTGGAAATAAGAAATGAAAGCCAAAAACTGGAAGCAACTAAGATGTCCTTCGATAGGTGAATGGATAAATACTGGTATACCCATACAATGGAATATTTTTCAGCAATATAAAGAAATGAGCTATTAATACAACTAAGAGTTGGTTTTTCGATAAGATAAACACAACTGACAAACCTTTAGCTAGATTTGCCAAGAAAAAGAAGGGAGGATTCAAACATAAAGTTAGAAGTGAAAGAGGAGACTTTATGCCTGATAACACAGACGTTAAAAAGATCATAAATCAACTATACTTTAATAAAAAAATAGAAAAAAAAATCATGAGACTACTATGACCAATTATATGCCAACAAATTAGATGAAACTGGAGTTCCTAATGTTGCACAGCAGGTTAAGGGATTCAATCCCTGGCTTGAGAACTTCCATATGCCACATATGCAGCCAAAAAAAAAAAAAAAAAAAAAAAGAAGGATGTCATACAAGAAATGGACAAATTATACCAAGACTCAATCATAAAAAATAGAAAATCTGGGAGTTCCCATCGTGGCAAAGCAGAAACGAATCCAACTAGGAACCATGAGGTTGCGGGTTTGATCCCCGGCCTTGCTCAGGGGTTAAGGATCCGGTGTTGCTGTGAGCTGTGGTGTAGGTCGCAGACGTGGCTCGGATCTGGCATTGCTGTGGCTCTGGCATAGGCTGGCCGCTATAGCTCCGATTAGACCCTTAGCCTGGGAACCTCCATATGCCACAGGTGTGGCCCTAAAAATGACAAAAAAGATGAAAAAAAAAATAGAAAATTGAACATAACCAATAACATATAAGGAAACTGAATCTAATCCAAAACCTCCCAACAAAAACAACAACAAAAAGCCCTGATGGCTTCACAGGTGAAATCTACCAAACATTTAAAGAATTAATGCTAATCATCAAACTCTTCTAAAATATTAAATAGAAGGAAACACTCCCAAACTTATTTTACATGGCCAGCATTCCCCTGATATCAAAGCCAGATGGGAACACTACAAGAAACAACAACAACAAAAAACAGTAAGACCAAAATCCCTTATGAATACAGATGCAAAAATTCTAAAGAAAATACTTGCAAATTGAATTCAACGGCACATTAAAATGATTATACATCATGATCAAGTGGGATTTATCCCTGGGAGGCAAGGACGGTTCAAAATACACAAACTGATAAAATGTGATATACCACATTAATATAATGAAAGGTAATAATCATATAATCATCTCAGTAGATGCTGAAAAATTATTTGACAAATATTCAACATCTTTTCATAACAAAAACTCTCAACAAAGTGGGTATAGAAGGAACATAACTCAATATGATAAAGGTCATATATGACAAGCTCAGAGCTAATGTCATACCCCATGGTGACAAGTTGAAAGCTTTCTCTCTAAGATCAGGAACAAGATAAGGGTACCCACTCTCACTACTCCTATTCAACAAAGTACCATGAGTCTTAGCCAGAGAAATTAAGCAAGAAAAAGAAATAAAAGTCACCTAAATCAGAAAGACATAAAACTCTCTGTATGCTGATGATATGATCTTGTACAGAGAAAATCCTTAAGAATCTATATATAAAAAAACCCTGTTAAACTAAACAAACAATTCAGTAAAGTCTTAGGATATAAAATCAGTTGTGTTTTTATACACTAGTAGTGAACTATCTGAAAAAAATTAAAGAAAAAAATCTTATTTACATTAGTATCAAAACAATGAAATACTTAGAAATAAATTAACCAAGAAAGTGAAACTCTATACACCAAAAATGGTAAGACCCTGAAGAAACTGATGAAGACACAAACAAATGGAAAGATAGCCGTGTTCATGGATCAGAAGAATTAATATTGTTAAAATGTCCATACTACCCAAAGCCATCTAGAGACTCAAGGCAATCCCTACAAAATTCAAATGGTACTTTTTATAGAAATAGAAAAAAATCATAAAATTCATATGGAACCACAAGAGATCCTGAATAGTAAATGCAATCTTGAGAAATAACAAAGTTGAAGGCATCACATTTCCTGATCTTGAACTTTATTACAAAGCTATAGTAATCAAAATGGTATGGTATTGGCATAAAAACAGACACATAGACCAACAAAAGAGAACTGAGAGCCCAGAAATAAATCGACGTATATATAGTCAACTAGTATTTGACAAGGGAACCAAGACAACCCAATAGGGAATGAATAGTCTCTTCAATAAAGGATGTTGTGAAAACTTTATATTCACATGCAAAAAAATAAAATTGGACTGCTGTTTTACACCATGCACAAAAATTAACTCAAAATGGTTAAGGACTTAATCATAAAACCTGAAACCATAAAATTCCTGGAAGAAAACACAGAGGAAAAGTTCCTTCACATTGGTCTTAGCAATGATTTTTGGATAGCACACCAAAAACATTATCAATAAGCGGGACTACAAAATGCTAAAAAGCTTCTGCACAGGAAAAGAAACAATCAACAAAATGAAAGACAACATATGAAACAGAAGAAAATATTTGCAAACCATAAATCAGATAAGAGGTTAACATGCATGACATATAAGGAACTCATACAACTTAACAGCAAAAATATAATCTGATTAAAAAATGGACAAGGGACCTGAATAGATATTTTTTTAATAAAGAAGACAGGCAAAAGCCCCGCAAGTAAATGAAATGGTGCTGAACATCACTAATCATCAGGAAATACAAATTAAAACCACTATCAGATATAACTACACACCTATTATCAAAAAGACAAGAGATAAGCATTGACAAGGATGTGGAGGAAAGGGGACTCAAGTGCACTGTTGGTGATGATATAAATTGGTACAGCATTATGGAAAACACGTGTGGGGGTTCCTCAGAATGTTAAAATTAGAACTACCATATGATCTGGTAATCCCACTTCTGGTATATATCCAAAGGAAACGAAATCACTGTCTTGAAGAGAGATCTGTACAAGTATGCTCATTTCAGCATTGTTCACAAAAGCCAAGACAACCATAATTGTTGATAGATGAATGGATGAAGAAAATGGGGTCTATATATTAATATATACACATATACATATATATATAATGAATTATTATTTAGCCATATAAAAGAAGTTCTGCAATGTGCAATGACATAGATGGACATTGAGGCCACTACACTAAGTGAAATAAATTAGACAGAGAAAGACAAATATTGTATGATCTCACTCATATGTGGAATCTAAAATAGCCAACTTTGGAGTTCTCTGGTGGCTCAGCAAGTTAAGGATCTAACATTGTCACTGCTGTGGTGCAGGTTTGATCCCTGGCCCCCGAACTTCCACATGCCACTGGCGTGGCCAAATAAAATAAAATACAATAACCCATTGTATAGAAGCAGAGTAGAATGGTGGTTGCCAGGGGAAATGAAGAGATGTTGGTCAATGTGTACAAACTTCTAGTTTATATGAAAAATAAATTCTAGGAATCTAATGTACAGCATGGTAACTACAGTTAACAATACTTGAAAGCTGCAGTGAGAGTGGAATTTAAATGTTTTCACTATAACAAGAACAAAATGACAATTACATGAGGTGGGGGATATGTTAATTGATCTTACTAAGGTAATCACTTTAATATGTATCAAATCATCACATTGCACATCTTCAACTTATGCAGTATTATATGTCAATTACCTCAGTAAATCTGGGGAAAAAAGAACCCGACAGTCCCTCACACACATAACTGAAGTTTAATAAATATTTGTTGAATTTTTCTAAATTCAAAAAAAAATGAGAAATGAGTATCAAATCACAAAAATATATATAGAGGAAGCTTAAGTGCATATTGCTAAGGAGCCAGTCTGAAAAGGATATATACCATTCCAAATATACAACATTCTGGAAATGGCAAGATTATACAGAATAGTAAAATGATCAGTGGTTACCAAGGGTTAGAGGTAGAATAAACAGGTAGAACACAGGGGATATTTAGGGCAGGGACACTATTCTGTATGATACTATAATGGTAGATATATTATGCATTTGGCAAAACCCATAGAATTATATACCACCAAGAGTGGACCCTAATGAAAACTACCGACTTTAGTTAATAATGTATCAGTATTGGTTCATCAATTATAACAAATATACCATTGCAATGCCAAAATGGTAATAACCGGGAAAATTGGGCAGGTAAAGGGTAGGTGGACGTATATGGGAACTCTCTGTACTTTCTGTTCAGTTTTTCTGTAAACCTAAAACTGCTCTAAGGAATAAAGTCTATTAATTAAAAGGATAAAAAGGAAAGTATGACAACTATGTCCCATCAAATAGAGAATATCATCCAAGGGACAGAAATTATTAAAATAATCAATGAACAATGTATGAAGGATTTTAACTTCTTCACATTCTCAACATTTGTTATAGTCTGTCTTTATTATTTGAGACACCCTACTGGGTGTGAAATGGTATCTCATAATTTTTTTTTTGTCTTTTTGCCATTTTTTGGGCTGCTCTCGCGGCATATGGAGGTTCCCAGGCTAGGGGTCTAATCGGAGCTGTAGCTGCCAGCCTACGCCAGAGCCACAGCAATGCGGGATCTGAGCCGCATCTGTAATCTACACCACAGCTCACGGCAACGCCGGATCCTTAACCCACTGAGCAAGGGCAGGGACCAAACCTGCAACCTCATAGTTCCTAGTCGGATTCATTAACCACTGAGCCATGACGGGAACTCATCATGGTTTTGATTTGCAGTTCCCTAATGACTATTTACACTAAACATCTTCACATGCTTACTGGACATTTCTTTATCTTCCTTGGTGAAATGTGTATTCAAATCCTTTGACCATTAAAAAAAAAAATAGGTTCTTGCTTTTCCTCCCTGGCTGCTTGAAGACTAGCAGTCATCATGAATAACACAGTTTAACTATCCGGACCTGGAAGTTCATGAGCGACTGACTACTTCAGCGGAAACAAATGGTCACCGATGTCCTTCAACCTGGGGAGGCAACAGTACCTAAGACAGAAATTCGGGAAAAACTAGCCAAAATTTACATGACTACACCAGATGTCATCTTTGTATGTGGATTCAAAACTCATTTGGTGGTGGCAAGACAACTGGCTCTGGCATGATTTACGATTCATTGGATAATGCAAAGAACAATGAGCCCAAACACAGGCTTATAAGACATGGCTTGTATGAGGAAAAAAAAAAAGACCTCAGAAAAGAATGCAAGAACAGAATGAAGAAAGTAAGGGGAACTGCAAAGGCTGGTGCTGCCAAAAAGAAGGAGTAAAGATTCTGCAGTGACTCTGTCTGTGGTGATTGTGCAAACTTTTTGTGAGAGGATTATTAAGCCAAGAATTTGAAAAAAAAATAAAAAATAGGTTCTTTGCTTTTATTATTGAGTTGTAAGAGGTCTTTATATATCCTGGATAGATGTATTACCAGATATATAATTTGCAAATATTTTCTTTCTGTGAATTATCTTTTCACTTTTTTAAAAAGTTTACTGTAACTTTTTATTTTAGCAATATGAATTTTTTCTTTATTTTTATTTTTTGGGGGGGCACACCCTCGGCATATGGAAGTTCCCAGGTTAGGGGTTGAATCAGAACTATAGCTTCCAGCCTACGTGACAGCTACAGCAACGCCAGATCCGAGCTGCATCTGTGACCTATGCCACAGATTGCTGCAATGCTGAATCCTTAACCCACTGAACAAGGCCAGGGATTAAACCCGAATCCTCATGGATACTAGTCAGGTTTTTAACCCGTTGAGCTACAATAGGAACTCCCGTTTTTGTTTTCTCTTTTTTGGCCACACCCATGGTATGCAGAAGTTCCCAGATCAGGGAACAAACCCCAGCCACAGCAGTGACAACACTGAATCCTTAACCACTAGGCTACCAGGGAACTCCATCTTATCATTTTCTCGATGGTATCATTTATAGAACAAACATTTTTACTTTTGATATAGCCTAATTTGCATATTATTTTTGTTGTTTCTGTGTCATAGTTTAAAAAAAATTGCCTAATTCGAGGTCATGAATATTTTACTCCTCTGTTTTCTCTAAGAGTTTTCTAGTTTTAGCTTTTACATTTAGGTCTTTGATCCATTTGGGGTTTATTTTTGTGTATGGTGTAAAGAAATGGTCCAACTTTATTTTGCATGTGTAAGTGTGTGAATATCTACTATCCCCATACCATTTGTTGAATAGACTGTACTTCCCTCATTGCATCTATTGGGTACTCTGTTGAAAAATCAATGGAAGTTTATTTCTAGACTGTCAGTTCTCTTACAGTGATCTTTATGTCTACCCTTACAGCAAGATCACACTGTCTTGCTTACTACAGCTGTGTAACAAGTTTTGAAGAAATGTGAGTCCTCCAACTTTGTTTTTCCTCTTTAATGCTATGTTGGCTCTTCTGGGTCCCTTGCATTTCCACATTAATTTTATGATCTCCAAGGCTTTACTCTTAAAGTGTATCTGTTACCCAACTTCTGTGGATTATAACTATACCTGAATTCTAGAGTTACCACTAGAGGTACTAAAGAAAAAGACTTACTTAATATCATCCCTTTAATTTTAGGAGTGTAAGAAAGATGAAAAGACTGTCCATGACTAAGGTGACGAAAAAGTAGCAGCTTAGGGTGGAGCACTCCAATAGTATTTCAGCCTGAAACCAAAGAAGCGACAAGACCTAAAAAGCTTAGAATTTAAGAGGATTCAGGGAAAGTTAAAAAGGAGTATTCGAATCAATGCCCGAACATAATGGTAGGACAGAAGAAGCTTACAAGGGAAACGATAATTATTAGTACTATACATCCCATATTACAACACTTTTCTTTTTTAAAAAGTTTGTTTCGATGAGTCTGCTTTACTATTCATGTTAAATTTTGCTGTTCTAATGAGGGATTATGTCTTTGCAAAACCAGCTAAAAAACTTCATGGTTATAGTCTGGATCTCGAGCAAAATACATCCCCTTAATGTAAGCCATATGACTGAGGAAGCAGTTTATCTATTTAGTAGTCTATCCAAACTATAAGAAAAGTAGCCAAGACGGAAAAGAAAAATAACCTCTGAAATAATGAAGCCCCAAACATCAATTTATAAAAGAGATGGCAAATGTACCACTTCTATCCATGATTACCTTTTGAGTATTCATAAAATCACATTAATATATTCACCTTCAAAGATGTTGGTTTACATCAATTTACTATTTGAATTATTTAAAGAGTATAAAAGTAGATTATTCAAGAAACTAAGCTTAAATTTCTTTGATTATTTTTTTTTTTTGCTCTGGCTCTTCTGAATGGGAGCGTTTCACCAATTCTATATATTCTATATATTCATTTATTTGGATGCTCATACTTGTGACAGCTATAAATCTGGCACTCATCAGCCATTTAGTGGCAGAGCAAAATCCAATGACATGAGGAAGCAACATAGGTTGTTGACTTTATAAGAGGTATTTTTAACACTGGTTTGGTTTATGGTATCTGCTATTTAGAAATAGCATATGGCATCTAAAAGTGAAGGAAAGACGAGGTAAATAAAGACTAATATTTATGTGCAACTTTTCCACAAACTAGTAATTAGACCTAAATTAGAATATTTCACAAAACTCAACATAATAATAATGGCTGGAGGCCAGAGTTGACCTGTGAAACCAAAAATTACAACAAAAATACAAAGAAACACTTCTCTTAGGTATCAGAAGCTTACTTTGTTCATAGTACATAATTTAAAATTAGTGCTAATTTTATTCTTAATAAAATTTCTGGTTTCCTAATGCTGAAATAAATCTAGTCCACACAGATTAAAAATCTCTACTTAATTTATACTGTAGTTACAGAAAATGCATTACTTTATTCTTATTCAGGCAAACACCAGTTGTGTGGGTTAAACTATTATTCTTATCTGCATTATTATGTAGGATAAGGAGGCCACTACTTTCAATTAAAAAAACTTAGGAGTTCTCGTTGTGGCACAATGGAAACTAATCTGACTAGTAACTATGAGGTTGTGGGTTCAATCCCTAGCTCAGTGGGTTAAGGATCCGGCATTGCCATGAGCTGTGGTGTATGTCACAGACGGGGCTCTGATCCAGCCTTGCTGTGGCATAGGCCAGTGGCTATAGTTCCATTTGGACCCCTAGCCTGGGAATCTCCATATGCTGCAGGTGCAACCCTAAAAAGCAAAAACAAACAAACAAACAAAAACTTAGATAGTGTTGTCTATGAGAATTAATGAAACAAGTATGTTTATACATGCTTTGATAATGTGTAGAAGATATCCGCCCTTCTAAAAACTTCAAGGCATAGTTCAATTTCTACCTCTTTTTGACATTGTAGTTCCTATGATCCACTTATAATACAGTTTCAAAGCATCAAGTAAATGATCTTTAGCAGTAATTTCCCTTCTTAGGCCACTTTGCTTAAAATTAAGCTAAAAGAGCCCATTTTTCTTTCCTTTAGTATAGTTTTGAAAAACTAACATATCTGGTAATATTTCTTGAGCATATGTGTAAATAAAAATAAAAGATTAATGTGTTTTCTAATTATTTGGTTAGATTTTTTCAAAACTTGTATATGCACCCAGATTTTAACGTAATTTAATAAAATGTGGAGAATTATTATTATTATTATTATTTTTTTTTTTTGTCTTTTTGTTGTTGTTGCTATTTCTTGGGCTGCTCCCGCGGCATATGGAGGTTCCCAGGCTAGGGGTCTAATCGGAGCTGTAGCCACCGGCCTACGCCAGAGCCACAGCAACGCGGGATCCGAGCCGCATCTGCAACCTACACCACAGCTCACGGCAATGCCGGATCGTTAACCCACTGAGCAAGGGCAGGGACCGAACCCGCAACCTCATGGTTCCTAGTTGGATTCGTTAACCACTGCGCCACGACGGGAACTCCCTTTTTTTTTTTTTTTTTTTTTGTGGAGAATTATTTTTAATGGCCGTGCTCGCAGCATATGGAAGTTCCCAGGCCAGGGATTGAAGCTGAATTGTAGCTGCAACCTATGCCATAGCTGCAGCAGCACCAGATCCTTTAACCAACTGCAGCAGGCCGGGAATCATACCTGCACTTCCACAGTTGAGCCACTGCAGTCAGATTCTCACCCCACTGTGCCACAGTGGGAACTCCATGGAGAATTTTAATTGACATATTTAAACATATAGACAATAGTACCTATGTATAATCCCAATTGTTTCTGGGAGGATTTTTTCCCCTTACATCACATTTTGATTCACTCATGGGAAAAACTTCCTAGTCCTTCCAGGATTCATATTTAGCTTTGTTGATTTATACTTCTTTGAGATTTAGAATAAAAAATCCCATTGTGTAAATTTTACCAGATACGGTAAAATTACAGAATGTAATTTTTTGTTTTTGTTTCAGTATGCTAGGTGTAGCTATAAAATACAATTACAATTTCTGTCATTTAGAAATCAAATGGAACCCAGCTCTCATTTAAAAAGCTTTCTCTTCACTATTTTAAAAATGTACTATAAATAAAGCTAGACATATACAGATAATACTAAAACGAATTCATATTCTTCCTCATTGCTAAGATAAAAATCTTAAGTGAAAATAGAGTGTATGACAATGTTTAATTTTTTAATTTATTTTTATTTTTAGGGCTGCACCTGTGACATATGGAAGTTCCCAGGCTAGGGGTCAAATCAGAGCTGCACCTATAGGCCTATGCCACAGCCACAGCAATGCAGGATCCAAGCTACATCTGCGACCTACACTACAGCTGTGGCAATGCCAGATCCTTAACCCACTGAGTGAGGCCAGGGATTGAACCCGCATCCTCACAGAGACTAGTCAGGTTCTTAACCCACTGAGCCACAATGGGAACTCCATGACAATGTTTAAAAAATACATTTCCAAGCAACCAATACGTTGACTGGTATTTTGTACATATTTTTCTTAACACCTCTAAAAATTTATAAGAGGACCTAGAAAACCTTGGAACTCCAACACACATCTGAAAAGATGGGAAACTCATTTTGAAACAAAATCATTTCTTAACAATTAAGCACATCCAACTACTAGAGGCACCTGAGAGTTTTCAGGGGAGAAATTCCAGTTCTTCAGTTCAAGAGACACAGGTAAATTAAAGGAGAAGGAAAGATAAGCAAAGCATTAAATCTAATGCAATCTGAAATGGAATAGGACAAAAAAAAACAAAAGTGATATATGCAAGAATATGGGAGCGCTAAGAGAGAAACTACCAAGACTGATCAGATTTTACCTATGTCCTCCCATCAACAATGGTATATCCTGGGTACATATTTGAAGAGAATGAAAGAATAGCAAGTTGGGGTAAGAAAACTCTTGACAGCCAACATGAAGGTTCTGTGTCTGGAACTGAGCTGAGATATATGTACTTTTTAAGTTATATGTTTTCACTATGCTTTTTCTATTATTAAAGAGTTAGTCTTGGAGTTCCCATTGTGGCGCAGCGGAAATGAATATGACTAGTAACCATGAGGTTGTGTGTTCGATCCCTGGCCTCGCTCAGTGGGTTAAGGATCTGGCATTGCCATGAGCTGTGGTATAGGGCTCAGATCCCGAGTTGCTGTGGCTGTGCTGTGACTGTGACGTAGGCCAGCAGCTGTAGCTCCAATTCAACCCCTAGCCTGGGAACCTCCATATGCTACAGGTGCGGCCCTAAAAAGCAAAAAAAAAAAAAAAAAAAAAAAAGTGTCTTGTAAATCCCACATTCTAATTGATTTAGCATAATATTTTTAGTTTCTGCTCTGGAGAAAGAAATAAAAGCCTCTATAATCCAGTCTAAGTAAAATCACATAACCAGTGAAGCCAATGTTGATTTCTTCTTTGAATTTTTAATTAAAATATAAATAGTTACCTTTTATGTTTTACCAATCTATTAAAACATGAAATTCCTTGGCATTGAAAAAGAAAATTAATTTGAATTGAAACAATCTACATTGCCATGAAAGACAAACATCAAAATCAGCCTTTGCCAAGAATATCTGCCTTCTCTAATATTTCACTAGTAAATAGATATGTCACTATTTTGCTTTGGCCTAGATTATGTAAATAAGGCAGACCTACTTGATGTTAAATAAAAAGATATTCAGACTGGTTCAATATTGCTCTTTCTAGAGCAATAAGACGAGAATCCTTTTCAAGTCCTTGTTGAATTCTCAAATATATTTTGAGTTGTTAAAAAAACCATGTTATGTTAAAGTACAAGGTATGATAAACAGCAAATGCAGTCAAGAAAAATCAAATGATAATATTTTTTTCAAAAGTATAAGTTCTTAAAAAAGAATAAAGTCCTTACTCTCACTTCTGCTTTAGGATGTGACTTAGAGAATATAATTTCTTTGGTACTCATCTTTTTCAAAAAAAACCTAAACCCAAGTATATAAATAGGAAAGGCTATGGATTCCTTTTGAAAGAATGGACCAAACATAAACCTTTTTCTTCAAAATGATTTGAATGGCATATAATTACCTCTGTACTAATATCATGATATTGAGTTGAAGATGCCCCGCACTTGAGCCGGAGTTTTGCCACCAATTCCTCAAATTCTTTAACTTCACTGAAGCGAAAAGCTGTTTTTCCTTTGATGCTAATGATGACAGATTTGCTGGAATCATTTGTCTTATCTATAGCTAAGACCTGGGGGGTGAAGACATATTATAAATGAATCACGTTTTTCCTTGTTACAGAGAGTCAGGCAAAATGTGTTTAGCTGTGTGTATGAGTGTGTGTGTGTGTGTACGCGTGTGTGTGGGGGAGGGCAACAAGTTTTGATCTATGGTAGGACTTAGTTAAGAGACAGACCAACATCAAATGCTATCACTTACATGTGGAATCTAAAAAAAAAAGGACACAATGAACTTCTTTGTAGAACAGATACTGACTCACAGACTTCGAAAATCTTATGGTTTCCAAATGAGACAGGTTGGGGGGTGGGGGGATGCACTGAGGGTTTGGGATGGAAATGCTATAAAATTTAGTTGTGATGATTGTTGTACAACTATAAATGTAATAAAATTCATTGAGTAATTAAAAAAAATAAATAGACTTTGGGTACTAGTTATGCAACTGATACAAGCACCCTCAGTGCAAGTTATTATACTTCTTAAGGAAAAGGTTTAATTAACACGTAACTTTTAAAAATGACAATACAAATGTAAAAATGCAATGCCACAATACTGACAATTGATATCTGACTTAGACAAAAGCTATCAATTCTATTCTGTTTGACTATGTGTACTAAAGTGATGGTACAAGTTTTGAGATTCATGTCATAAATGTCCAAGTGATCATGCTCCATGTTGAGCCAGCCTAAACCCTTGTTTATAAATTTAAAATTCTTTTCTGTTTTCATCTTCAATAAGTACTCTTATCCTGAGGAATGGTACTCTTACCCTGGAGAATATTACTAAAAGTAAAAAAACGACTATTTAAAAACTACTAAAAAGAGGCGTTCCTGTCATGGCTCAGAGGTTAATGAACCCAACTAGCATCCATGAGGATTCGGGTTTGATCCCTGGGCTCGCTCAGTGGGTTAAGGATCCAGCGTTGCTGTGGCTGTGGCGTAGGCCAGCAGCTACAGCTCCGATTTGACCCCTAGCCTGGGAACCTCCATATGCCGCGGGTGTTATCCTAAAAAGAGACAAAAAGACCAAAAAAAAAAAAAAAAAACAAACAAACAAACAAAAAAAACCAAAAAAAAAAAACAAAAAAAACTACTAAAAGGAGGAGTTCCCATAGTGGCTCAGCAGTTAACGAACTCAACTAGCATCCATGAGGACGCAGGTTTGATCCCTGGGCTCGCTCATTGGGTTAAGGATCCGGCATTACCATGAGCTGTGCTGTCGGTCATACATACAGCTTGGATCTGGTGTTGCTGTGGCTGTGGTGTAGGCGAGCAGCTACAGCTCTGATTCGACCCCTAGCCTGGGAATCTCCATATGCCACAAGTGAGGCCCTAAAAGGCAAAAGAAAATAAAACAAAACAACAAAATAAAACAAAAAAACTCCTAAAAGGATGTGGTATAACTGAGTTTTTAATAATTTACAGAATTAAAAGGCTATTTTACTCTGTGAATGATAACATTTTCGAGCTAAAAACCAATATTTAACCAAATTTATTTTACCTCTCGTAATGGAATAATTACACTACATAGATTGCCATCCTGGCTAGCAAAGCAGATATAATTTTCTGAGATGCACATTTTTCCGTGAGTGTTGAAGTGGCTGAATGGTACCCATAAGAAACATTCATGTACTTCTTTCAAAGTCTCTTCTTTGGGCAGCCTAAAAAAGGCATTAAACTGCTCGCTGTGGGCTCGATTTTCCAGACCTCTACAGGAAAGAAAAAAAAAGGGGGCTCAAATGACGACTTCTAAAGTGTACACATGTCTATATTGATTCTTCTAAGTGCACTGTAAAGCAGAATGATTAAATACTACATGCTATGCTCTTCAACAAATTATGAAATGGAATAAACACACTAACTCCTAACAAATTCATTTTGTTTGTGCTCCCATTTTGTATTATTAGTAGATTACAATGCACAAAAGTTAGAGATGACATCTGCTAAGGAGTGATTTGCTGGGGGATTACTATATTATTATATATTCATAGTATATGAATATGGCTAAAGCCAATCTTGGCAGTCAATAATTTTTCCACCTGGTTATCAGAAAATCAAGAGTTACCCAGTTCAAACAAAATAAAATAATGGAAAGTTATGGCATCAAAATTTTGATGGGAACAATAGTACATAAAATAATATTAATGGAGTTCCCATTAAGGCACAGCAGAAATGAATCCAACTAGCATCCATGAGGATTGCAGATTCGATCAGCCTTGCTCAGTGGGTCAGCGATCCGGCATTGCCGTGAGCTGTGGTGTAGGTCACAGACGTGGCTTGGATCTGGCGTTGCAGTAGCTGTGGTATAGGCTGGCAGCTGTAACTCTGATTTGACCCCTAGCCTGAGAACTTCCATATGCTGCAGGTGCAGCCCTAAAAAGCAAATAATAATAACATTAAAATTAAGTGAAGCAAAACTTCAAATGTTTAAAAAATTCAAAGTAGAGGCAAGATAAAACAGCATGCTTGCATAGTATTGGGCACAGGATGAGTGTCAATAAATACAGATGACTTGTTAACTGCTACATAAATATATAAATAAAAAAACAATTGCTTAAAATAGTACAATTTTTCTAAAGGCACTAAACACTTGTGCTAAGCAGCAATACCATCTGGGATAGTAAGTATATTATGCAAGTTCTAACTCAAAGCCAACAAAGTTAAAACTAAATTTATCCTTCCAGCAATATGTGGTAGTTCACATCTTTCAAAAATAATTTTGATAAATATGAAAAGAAAACCACATTAATTTTTACCTCACTTAAATTGTAGTTTGGTGGATTATTTTACTATTATTTAAAAGGATAGGATAAGATCTCTTTATATGAATGAAGAGATACCCATGATATATTATTTTACGAGGAAAAAAATTTATCAAACAATATATGTTTAGTCCCATTCATGTTTTTGGAAAATATTTTTTAATTCATGCATTAAAAGGCCTGTTATTTAGCTATTATTATTATGCTTCTGTGTTGTTTAAATTATAGAATACATATTTTTTAAAATAATAAGCTGAAGCAATAAAGATACCCATTTTAGAAAAAGGCCATTTGGAGACAAAGTCTAAATAAGATATTGCTCTTTTTAACTTACTACAAAAACAGGATTTAGGTAATTTTCAATAGGCTCTTTAAAAACGCACATAGACAAAAATCAATTTCCTATACCTCATTTAAATACAGACTTGGTAATGAATAACTCATTGATAGATGGCCTTTTAGGCTATTTTAAGGGAAATAAAATGGCTAAAAAGTTTATGTTTATGGTGGCCAGTCAAGAAACAACCTGTAGGAGTTCCCGTTGTGGCGCAGCATAAACCAATCTGACTAGGAACCATGAGGTTTTGGCTTCGATCCCTGGCCTCGCTCAGCCGGTTAAGGATCTGGCATTGCCGTGAGCTGGGGTATAGGTTGCAGATGCAGCTCAGATCTGCCATTGCTGTGGCTATGGTGTAGGTCGGCAGCTGTAGCTCTGATTAGCCCCCTAGCCTGGCAACCTCCTTATGCTGAGAGTGCAGCCCTGAAAAACAAAAACAAAAACAAACAAACAAACAAAAAATCCCAAAAAACAAAAAACAAAAAAAAAAGAAACAACCTATAAAAACAAATGTCTCACTATAATATAACATAAATGATTCTTAATCCTTACAGAGTTCTATTTATAAATCATGCATACTAGGACCTAATTTTGGTGATAAGGTGTTAAAAAAAATTCACATTGCTAATCTATTTGCAGAAATGCAAGAAGGCTCACAAAGGAATTCTTATGTATATAGATGTTAGGAATGGTTTAAGAATAGGCAAGAGAAACAACTGCACTCAGTTAGGGCTATGTAGCAATCACACAACCCTCCAGGTCACTTGTTCTGGTCTATCCATAGGATTGCGGCTTAGGTTCCTCTTCTTTACACTTTCCCATACAGTCTAGACCCTTATCCTTCTTGCCAGAAGCGGCTCTCACCAGCTATTTCTGGATTCTCTCTGCTCTCCCTCCCCTTTGGCATACTCATTTCAGTCAACTGTGCTGAGTGTTGAGCAGGATGAAAGGGCTCTGGGCCCCTCCAGCAAACCAAATATAGTAGCAAACAGCTTTCAGACAGATACTTCTGATGCGGACGCTAAAAATGATTAATATTTATCTAGTGCTTTAAATTTTACAAAGTGCTTTCACTCATTATATTGCTCATTCCTCACAAGTGCTCTCTGAGGTACAAATGATGAGAAACTGAGGTCCTGAGAGATTATGACTTGTCCCAGAGTTGCTCTACTCTCATCCTAAAGCCCATGTTCCACCGACTCTACTAACTTACCCTTATATTAAAAAATGAAACTGTGTATAAATTACGTTTAAAAATAAACAATAGGAGTTCCCATCACGGATCAGCGGAAACGTATCTGACCAGGATCCATGAGGATGCAGGTTTGATCCCTGGCCTCGCTCAGTGGGTTAAGGATCCAGCATTGCCCTGAGCTGGGGTGTAGGTCGCAGACGTGGCTTGGATCTGGTGTTGCTGTGGCTGTGGTGTAGGCCAGCGACTGTGGCTCCAATTCGACCTCTGGCCTGGCAACCTCCATGTGCGACGAGTATAGTCCTAAAGGCAATAAATAAATAATACATTTAACAATTTCAGACCTAAAATTATCTAGGCTATTCCTCGAACTAACCGTGCACACACATAAAAAATCTCTATGCTTCTAAAAGCACTCCAGAACAAATCCTACTGAGATCTAAAGAAATAATTTTCAAACTTAACTTCCATCACTTCTTACAATTAAATTTCATGGGGAGGATACTATTTGTGAAACACGCATGAATGAACTAAAAAAAAAAAAAGCAAAAAACAAACCCACACATCAGGAATTCCCTGGTGGCCTAGGGGTTAAGGATTCAGTATTGTCACTGCTGTGGCTTGGGTTCAATAGCTGACCTGGGGACTTCCGTGTGCCGTGGTGCGCCCCCCCCCCAAAAAAAAAGGAAGAAAGAAAAAAGAAAAACACACATCAATGATTACCTCAAAGAAAAATTATCATACAACAAGAACAGCTAACTTTTAATGCTATTTAAGACTACCATTCTTTGGTCAAACAATACTTTAAAAAGTAAATATTAATTAAACTTTGAATACCTTTTAGTGATTTGTAGAGGATCATCAAGGATTGGATCATTATCAAATGTTTCCTTATCAAAAATTCTTTTTATGGCATAGTTTGCCAGCTGTTCCATAAGAAGGTATGTTTGGTTAATATGCAAAAACATTGAAAAGTAGTGATTCTCTCCTTGCGAACACACATGAATACTCTCTGTCAGTATGACATTTGAAGTCTTTTCAAGTTTTGAAACTGCATCCCAGGAGATAATGAGTTTTACTGTAAACAGCAGTTATAAGCAGATATGATTAACTTTCTCAATGTTGATTAATATTTATCAATTGGATCTTTCAAAACAATAGTTAACCACTTGAAAAATTCTCAGAACAACTAACATACTTTAGAGTTCAAGATTAGTTAAAATTTTGAAGCATAGCAATGAACATACAGCAACTGGTGATTCTAAAGATAGACAATTTAAAATTTTTCTCTGATATGATATTTAAATCATATATTAAATTTGATATATAAATTTACACAATTATATAACCATTGATGTAAAAGCTATACATGTGCTATGAACAGTACTGTTCGATTCTTCTTTGTAGCTGTGAGCCATTAGGGACTATGGTTACTAAATTTATATTGTATGTTTAAAACAGGATTAAGGGAGTTCCCATTGTGGTGCAGTGGTTAACAAATCCGACTAGGAACCATGAGGTTGCGGGTTCGATCCCTGCCCTTGCTCAGTGGGTTAACGATCCGGCGTTGCCCTGAGCTGTGGTGTAGGTTGCAGACGCGGCTCGGATCCCGCGTTGCTGTGGCTCTGGCATAGGCTGGCAGCTACAGCTCCGATTAGACCCCTAGCCTGGGAACATCCCATATGCCATGGGAGCGGCCCAAGAAATGGCAGAAAGACAAAAAAAAAAAAAAAAAAAAAACCAACCAAACAAACAAAAAAAACAGAACAAGGATTAAAATGAAAACATAGATTGAAGAAAGTAGGTAATTTAGAACAAGAGAAAAAGGAGTTCCCACTGTAGCATAGTGGGTTAAGAATCCAACTGCTGGAGTTCCTGTTGTGGCTCAGTGGGTTAAGAACCCGACAGTGTCCATGAGGATGCAGGCTTGATCCCTGGCCTTGCTCAGTGGGTTAAGGATCCCGTGTTGCTGCAAGCTGCAGTGTAGGTCACAGATGCAGCTCCGATTGATTCCCTAGCCTGGTAACTTCTACATGCCACAGGTGTGGTCCTAAAAAGCAAAATAAGTAAATAAATAAATAAAATAAAATAAAATAAAATAAAATCCAACTTCAGTGGCTCAATCCCCAGCCTGGCACAGTGGGTTAAAGGATCTGGTGGGGTTTTTTTTTTGTTTTTGTTTTGTCTTTTTGTCTTTTTAGGGCTGCGCTCGTGGCATATGGAGGTTCCCAGGGTAGAGGCCACAGCCACAGCAACTCCAGATCCTTAACCCACTGAGCGAGGCCAGGGATTGAACCTGCAACCTCATGGTTCCTAGTCAGATTCGTTTCCACTGCACCTCAACAGGAACTCCAAAGGATCTGGTTTTGCTACAGCTTCGGCATGGGTCACAGCTGTGGCTCAGATTCAATTCCTGGCCTAGAACGTCCATATGCCATGGGCGTGGCCATAAAAAAAAAAGAAAAAGAAAGATAAGAGTTAATATGCCAGATCACCATCATAGTTTAATATTCATTTGCTTCCTATAATATGCAAGGCATTCTTTACAAAATTCTAATGGTTCCTATGTCAAGCAACCAGTCTTAAAAGGATTTGTTCCCTAGGTGAAGTGAACTTTTAAATGTACAGTTTAATTACCCTTAATATCTATCTAATCACTTTATACACCACCTAACACCACCACAGAGCTGATAGGTCAGTCTGCAAGTTCAAAGTCACAGGAAGCAATAGAAACCACTTACTTTCTGATCCCAACAAAAAAGAATAGAAGCTCAGGAAGTTGGTGCTAAGATACAGCCAACCCTGACAAGGAACTCGTCCTTTCCAATAACTGCATGAGTAATAGGTCACTAACTTTTCCTGCTCTGGTAAACCAAAACATTTTTCAAATTTCAAAAGGGCTTCTCGAAATTTCTCAGGATCATCTTCTTTTGCAAAGGAATGCTTTCCCTCTTCAGCAATTAATCCCTAAAGAAGACAAGATATTTTTGGAAAATTAGTAAGTAACTACCAGTAAAAATTATTTCACATATTTAAACAATTAGTTGAATAAACCTGTGTATAGCCACACAGATACATATCACATACACATATGTATACATACATCTCTTAGGGCAGAGGTGAGCAGATTTTCTTTAATTTTGTAATTAGGATTTTTTTTTTGGCCATGCCAGTGGCATGTGGAAGTTCCCAGGCCAGGGATGGAACCCATGTCACAGCAGTGACCCAAGCCACTGCAGTGACAATGCCAGATCCTTAACCCACTGTGCCACAGAAAACTCCTATAATTACACTTTTTCTAATGCCTCACAAGAAACTACCACAAATATAGGTGCTAAATAATCATTTGATTGAGTGAAGGGTTCATTCAAACTCCAAACTCAGTTTGGAAATGAGGGAAATGAAAATATCCCTAAGAGTACTCACAAGGGCACCGAAGACTAACCACTAAGTATAATTTTTTTTTAGTTCTGATTCTGATATTCATTCGTATACTCCAGCCAACCCTGAAAGGTGCCAGTAAAACCAGGACCTTCCACGTAGCTTTGATTCCCAAAAAGAGGGTCAAACATTTTAGTATTCCATCTACAAAATATATCCATGCCACTTACTCTTATCTTTCCTTGTACAAAATTAGTAATATCTTCATTTGAATCAAACACAGATAGAGTCTTCATGATATTTTGTTCTAACCATTCCCAATGTTTGGTTATTTCTTCTCTGTTGGCTCCTGATTAATAATAAAAGAGAATGAAATACTCAAAGAATCTCCACACACAAAAAACTGCTCTTGGAGGAAGGGAATGGGATGAACTGGGAGTTTGGGGTTAGGAGATGCAAACCATTACATAAAGAATGGATAACAATAAGGTCCTACTGTATAGCACAGGGAACTATATCCAATCTCCTGGGATAGACAATAATGGAAAATAATATAAAAAAAAATGAAATATATGTATGACCGATTCACTTTGCTATACAGCAACAACATTGTAAATCAACTATACTTTAATAAAAAGTAAAAAAAATGCTCTTGATATTTATAAGCTTGGTTTAAAAAGAAATAAAATTATATTTGCTCATTTTTAAAAACAATCATCATAAAGGAACAGGGATATTACTTTTATTCTCTATTTCATCCCAATATGTGGGTATGAACACTATTTTTCATTATAAATTGAGAGAATAAGATATTTCATGAAAGTGGAGAAAACAAAACTCATGAAAAAAGATATAAAATTCTGAAAACAAGGTGCCAGTAACTGGTACCTAAGGCAACCAGTTCTTTTAAGAGAATATATAGAATATAAATATACATACAGAATATAGAATATAAATATACATAATTTAAACTTTGGCCCTCAAATAATATAATTAGTACTGTGCCTATCTCTGTGACTGAAAGTAGCATGCACATGACTAATCCTATGCACAAGGTATACACATGAATTTCACTTGTCACAACTCTATCTCAGAAAGTATGAAGCCTTTGCTCAGAGTCAACTCTTTCAGTAAAAGGCCTAGTCAACTTCAACAAATTTTATGAAAAGAGTTTAGAAATCCTGTAGCAAGGTTAAATCCATACAGTCTGTTGAATGAGTGTTGGGTGGCTTACTGAAAGTTAAATACTACAGTTAGCTCTGAGTGGCTTTGGCTTGAAGAACATTTCATTGTCTGTCAATTTCCTCCTATAACCCATGTATCTTTAATATATCTACAGTACTACAGATTATACAAATCTCATTCAAAAGAAATGTCTTGACTTCTAAGCATGTTTTATGATACTTGGAGAGGGAGACCTTAAAAAAATTTACTGACACTGCGAAATTGTCTATTTCCCATAATTCAGTTAGAATTGTGTTCATTACTAAAGTCATCACAGAATGTATAATATCCTTCTTTAAGGAACCACAAATAAAAGCCAGGGGGAAATTTTTAAGGCCTTTATTTTGGTCCTTTAGGTATAAAGAAGTTTCATTAGTTGGTAACTACTATATTTCTGTATCAGGTTAATTTGAGGGAATAAGTTATACCATCATGCTTTTTCTTAAGTAAAAAGGACATTTTTTTCTAGATAATTTCTACCAACTAGATTTAGAGTTGAGGTTGTCAGCAGGTATAATATCTTCTTCATTTAGTTTAAATGGCATTCTTTTATTCTTTTTTTTTTTTGCTTTTTAGGGCCACACTCTTGGCATATGGAGGTTCCCAGGCTAGGGGTCGAATCAGAGCTACAGCTGTCGGCCTACACCACAGTCACAGCAACACAGGATCTGAGCCATGTCTATGACCTACACCACAGCTCACAGCAACACCAGATCCTTAACCCACTTATCAAGGCCAGGGATCGAACCCTCAACCTCATGGTTATTAGTCGGATTCATTTCTGCTGTGCCACAATGGGAACTCCAAGGCATTCAGTTTAAAAGAGCCAGGATAAAACACTCACCAGGAACTCTAAAGGAAAAGTAGAAAAATACAAAAAACAAGCCACACATATTGTTAAAAAATTAATTGTATACTTTATGTTTATACATGTGAACTGTTCAGACATTCACATGTGTTTTTTTGTTTGTTTGTTTTTGTTTTTGTTTTTTTGTCTTTTTTTAGGGCTGCACCATGGCATATGGAAGTTCCCTGGTTAGGGGTCAAATAGGAGCTGTAGCTGCCGCCCTACACCACAGCCACAGCAACACAGGATCTGAGCTGTGTCTTCAACCTACACCACAGCTCACGGCAACGCCAGATCCTTACCCTACTGAGCAAGGCCAGGGATCGAACCCGCATCCTCATGGATACTAGTCGGGTTTGTTAACCACTGAGCCACGATGGGAACTCCCACATGCTTTTTTTTGAATCTTACTGAGAAGAGGGGAAAGAAGAGAGAAAAAGAAAAAGGCAGCCTTTCAATATTAAAAAAGCCATACATCTCAGATTCCAATTTAGATTAACACTATAATACCATCATAAAACAAGTAACAAACTGTCATTAATTTTGAGTTGCTTTGTTAGGAAGAATCATCCTAATTCCTCTTCTACCACAATAGATATGTGTAGAAGCATCTGAACCACCGTAGCGTGGATAAATATATAGCATTACCTGTAAGATACCCTTTCATATTTCAAGGATGCCTTTTATAAGAAAGTAGGTACATAAAAAGGCTCCATGGAGTTCCTGTCATGGCTCAGTGGTGATGAAACCGACTAGTATCCATGAGGACATGGGTTCAATCCCCGGCCTCATTAAGCAGGTTGGGGATCTGGCCTTGCTGTGAGCTGTGGTATAGGTCATGGACGTGGCTGAGATCCTACATTGTTGTGGCAGTGGCATAGGCTGGCAGCTGTAGCTCCGATTCAACCCCTAGCCTGGGAGCTTCCATATGCCACCAGTGTGGCCCTAAAAAGCCAAAAAGAAAGGGAGTCCCTGTTGTGGCACAGCAGAAACGAATCCAGCTAGTGTCCATGAGGATGTGGGTTCGATCCCTGGCCTTGCTCAGTGGGTCAGGGATCTGGTGTGGCCGTGAGCTGCGGTGCGGGCCACAGATGCTGCTTGGATCCTGCATTGCTGTAACTGTGGCATAGGCTGCAGCTACAGCTCCAATTTGACCCCTAGCCCAGGAACTTCCATATACCAAGAGTGTACTTCCCCCACCAAAAAAACAAAAAACTCCGGAGGAAAAAAAAGGCTTCAGTTTTTCAGGCTTATGTTTTCTTAGGGCTCAACCTTTAGATTTTGAGTTTGATTCTCCTCATTTGAGTTATTAGAGATGAAACAAAGTACTTCACGGGGAAATTCTCATCTTCCTAAGCAGTTGGGTTAAGCAGGAGAGGCAAGTTGAAGAAAAGAGTCCTACAGCAGTAGCACTGACCAAAATTTGCTCAGAACACTGTAAACCAACTATAATGGAAAAAATAAGAATCATTAAAAAAAATTTGCTCAGAATCAGCGCTGTTAGAACATATGCTTCATGTCCCTCACATTGATGGATTTAAAAAAATAATAATAATCTGTAATCCTTCTTAAATAAATAGATATCTTTCTAGTTTCTCAAAGCAGAGTTGCGCATTTAACTCATTTCTAAATCAAAATAACTGGAGAGTATAAATAAATTTAAATATTCAATTTCTTAGTGTCCTTATTTAGTTTGAAATCTATGTTTTGAAAATCATACTCACCACATGCAATTGACAGGTAAACTTGAGAATCTGGTGTTTGGTGTAGGATACGAAATGGAGCTACTTTAGCAGTAGAGTCTAAGACTGAATCAAGAGTCCCAACCAGAAGTCCTGTTGTAATAAAGAGACTATTGAAAAAAATATCTTTCAATAAAAGAATAAGTCACGTTCAGCTGTCTAAGCCTCATGATATATTTGCAGCACTTATTTATCTACTTTACAAGATTGTGTATAGAACAGATAAGAATGTAGATTCTGGTACCAGAGATTACCTAGGTTTGAATTCTGGCTCTGGTATTTTCTTGTGTCCATTTGAGCCAGCTGTACTTACCTTTCCTTCGTCCTCAATTGTAAAATAAGGTGGTAAAAATGGAGCCGACCACAAAAGGTGGTTGTAAAGATGAAAACACTTAGAGCAATGCTTAACACATAGTAAAACACTCAATGTTAGTTAACACTATTATTATATAAGAAAACATTGGGTATTTAAACAAGATAAAAACCTTGATTAATTAAAAGGCTTAGGTAAAGGGATTTTCTTTTTGACATGAATTCTCAATCTGGAATTCAAGGTTTTGATCACTTAGTTTCAATTTAATCATCTGATATTTCCTACTCCTCCCTAAAATAAAGTTCGCTGTTTCCTTAAACAGCTAATTTCTCCCTTAAAGTCTGCTCAGCAAGTCTCTTTTTACCTAGAACTGCAAAGGCAAGTCTTGTAGCCCAGTCTAGCTAATCCACATTCTACATTTTCTTCAAGACCCAATTGTCCCACGAAATCTTCACTGGCAATTCCAGGCAATTATGCCTTCCATTGCCTCTGATTACTTACAGCACTTAAAGTCTATATGACACAACCTAGCATTTTGATTATTAGGCTGCTTGTTACAACTACTTTCTAAGTGCTTCTCGCATATTAAATCTTGCCTCCTTATAGATTATTAGTTCTCTGAGGACAAAAATAATGTCTTCTACCTCCAGGTTTGCATCCCTAACTTTTAACACATTGCTGGACACAGCAGGAGCAAAATTTGTTGACTTAACTGTATCAATGACATGGCTGAAATACATAAATCTACCTTCCTTTTCTGAAAGCTTTGATTGGTTGAGTGTTGGTTTTACTTTATGAGACATCCCTCTTTGATTTAGCATACAGACTTTTGAGGGAAAAAAATCAATTATAAAACAGGTCTTTGGCTGTTTTCCTGCCTTTACCCACTTGAAAGGAGTTAAGATTTCAAGCAAGCTTTGAATGAGAATATAGGTAAATTGGCAGATGTGAGGTAGGAAGTCATAAACATAGAGGGAGGTAGATTAGAAGAGTAGGAGAAGGAACAAAAAAAATAAAGGGAAATTTGGCTCAGCTGAAAGGAAAGAGTGGGAGAGTAGATGTAGGAATTGGTAGAAAGTAAAACACAGGGGTCACAAATGCAGCATTAATATCAATTAGCAATCTGACAGAAGGTTTTGATAGTAAAGTATAAAGAATGAATATTATGGCAATCATAACCTGTGCAGATTATACAGCAAAGAAATCTGATATGAAAAAAGCTATAATATGGTTTGAAGACTAAGAAAAAGCAATATGAACATCCAGACAAATATTATGAAAGATGGTACCGGGGAAGAGATAATGGGAATGAGGAGGAGAGACAGAGGAAGAGATTATATGCCAACTAATGATGAGGGAATTACTGGAGGATGTGGAGGGAAAAGGTAAAATAATTCTATCACTTTCAGCCTGAAAAAAAGTGGCTGTGAGAATTGGAGATCTGCCTCAGAGATCAAGGATAAAGTAAGAAAAGTGGGAGTTGGTCAAAGATAAAGAAAGAAAAGTGGGAGCTAAACATATCCAGATGGCCGCTTCAGAGCAATGTTATTGAAATTATTCAGGAAATGCAAAAAAAAAGGAGAATGTTCTCAGTTTGAAGATGATAAAGTGAAAATACTCGAAAAGATAAAAGAGTAGTAGTACAAGACAAACAAAAGAGGCAACTATCCTCAGGTTGAAAAAATGGAATTATGTGTACAAATGTCTGAACATGTAAAAACTTGACAAAATTGTCAAAATAAAGGGATTATAAGTTCAAATAAAAGCATTCATTAAACACCGCACTGTTTTAGCTGCAGGATTTACCTTCCAAGAACTTAAATTCTAAAAAAGCTTTCAAAAAAGTGTTTTCAAATTTGCAAGGAAAATCACTTGTTTCCCCTTTACCATATTTTAAATAAAAGTAGCTCGAATTGTATGTCCTTTTTTTTTATATACACTAGAAAAGCAGTATTACAAGAATGGGAAAAAGAACAAAGAGGTAAAGAAAAGTTTTCAGCTGGAAGTTAACAGTGGGAGTGTGGATGCGTGAGAGAGGAAAGAGAAGCCACAGATAATCATTCCTGGGTAACAGAACAACAATTAGTTCTTTGATAGAAAGTTTGCAACTGGGGACAAAGCAGTCAAAATCACTGGCATGAAAGCTTTTTTTCTTTTTTGCAACCGAAATGTTTGCAAGATTTTAAGTGCCTTGTGCTATTCAGAAGGGAAATTGTTCAGTTTTTGTTAAGTGTTTTAAATCAGGCAGTTAGTGTAAAACCATGCAATAATTTGGAAGCTAGTGCTAGAATACATTCCCAGTCACTTGAGGAAGGCTTCCAGCTCATTAAAGCTATAATCATGTCCCTGCAAGTCATTTAGGAATTAATATGTGCCAATGTCTAAGTTCTAAGTGTACAAGGAGACAGACAACTTTGGGTTGCTTTTCCGTATTCATATAGGTTTATCATCTGACAGACTGAACACTCAAGTTCATTTAAGCCTACACATGGGCAGTTCTACAGCAGTACTAAATTGGGAAGAGAGTAGAAACTGTCTATCAGCTGCATGCTAGAACAAGAGATTTTAAAATATCAAGAAATTCAAATCATCCTTTGAAGATCTATAACTGAGTAAAGTATCAAAGTTCTAGACCCTACTAAAGGTCTATGTGGTTTTGGTAGCATCCTGCCATGTAAGTAGCAACAGACTTCGGAAGGAAACTCATCATCATAATTGGTGTGAAATACTTTTTATTAAATGACACAGCAAGATAAAAAGCAAGATGGAGGGATTTCCCGTCATGGCTCATGGGTTAACGAACCCGACTAGCATCCATGAAGAGGAGGGTTCGATCCCTGGCCTCGTTCAGCGGATTAAGGATCCGGCATTGCGGGAGCTGTGGTGTAGGTCATGGCTGTGGTTCAGATCCCGAGTTGCTGTGGCTCTGGTGTAGGGTGGTGGCTGTAGCTCTGATTGGACACCTAGCCTGGGAATCTCCATATGCCGCAGTTTGGGCCCTAAAAAGACAAAAGACAAAAAAAAAAAAAAAAAAGATATAAACCAAGGTTCTATTATTAAAAAAAAAAACAACAACGGGCATTTTCAGGTAATAACAACAACAATAATAATAATTACTATTATTATTATTATTTTGTCTTTTTGCCTTTTCTTGGGCTGTACCCATGGGAGGTTCCCAGGCTAGGGGTCTAATCAGAGCTATAGCCACCGGCCTACGCCACAGCCACAGCAATGCAGGATGCGAGCCTCAACTTCGACCTACACCACAGCTCACGGCAACACCAGATCCTTAACCCATTGAGCAAGGCCAGGGATCGAACCCGAAACCTCATGGTTCCTAGTCAGATTCGTTAACCACTGCGCCATGATGGGAACTCCAATTATTATTATTTTTAAACAAGTGGCCGCACCTGCAGCATATGGAAGTTCCCGAGCCAGGAGTCAAGCCACAGCCAGTGCAGAAGCAATGCCGAGTAGTTATGCTTCGAGCCACACGGGAAGTCCTAGGTAATAATTATTGTTCATGAACCACTTATTTTTGGATGGATAGAGATAAAGCACCACTGACATCAGAGATGAAAACTATCCTAGCAGTTTATGTAATCCAATGACATACGTTTATCTACTCTATAGTATTCCTCAAAGTAAGCCCAGCTTTTTCCTTTTTAACTACAGAGTTCTCCCCAAGGCAGCCATTGGTGTGAATTTCTACTAATTAGAAAGTTATTTCTAAAATATTTTTGGAGTTCCTGTTGTGGCTCAGCAGTAATGAATCCAACTAGCATCCCTGAGGACATGGGTTCAATCCCTGGCCTTGCTCAGTGGGTTAAGGATCCAGCATTTCTGTGAGCTGCAGTGTAGGTTACATACATGGCTCAGTCCTGGCGTTGCTGTGGCTGTGGTGTAGGCTGGCAGCTACAGCTCCAATTTGATCCCTAACCTGGGAACTTCCATATGCTGTGGGTGCGGCCCCAAAAAGACCAAAAAAAAGAAAAGAAAAAAAAGGAAGGAGACACACTTCTTAGACAAAAGCGTAGTACCTGTGATTATAATGTCTATGGAAATTTGCTGAAAAAAATATTTTACAGATGACCCTTGAACAATGAAGAAGTTAGGTGCGTCAACACCCATGCAGTCAAAAATCTGCATGTAACTCCATAGTTGGCCATCCATTATCTGCAGTTCTGCATCCTTGGAAAAGATACATGTATTCCAATATTCACTGCAGCACTATATACTATAGCCAAGACATGGAAGAACCTAAATGTCCATTGACAGAGGAGTGGCTAAATAAGATGTGGTACATATACACAATGGAATATTACTCAGCCATTGAAAGGAAAGAAATCGCATTTGCAGCAACGTGGATGGATCTAGAAATTATCATGCTAAGTGAAGTCAGACAGTGAGACACCAACATCATATGGTATCATTTGCATGTGGAATCTAAAAAAAGAACACAGTAAACTTCTTTGCAAAACAGATATTGACTCACAGACTTTGAAAAACTTACGGTTTCCAAATGAGATAGGTTGTGGGGTAGGGGGATGTGCTGGGGGTTTAGGATGGAAATGCTATAAAATTTGGTTGTGATGATCATTGTACAACTATAAATGTAAAAAAATTCATTAAAAAAAACTGCGGATCATGTAGTACTATTGTATTTATTGGGGAAAAAAACCCACAATGTAATATTATTCAGCCATAAAAAGAATGAAATAATGCCATTTGCAGCAATATGGATGGACCTAGAGATTATCATACTGAGTGAAGTCAGAAAAAGACAAATATATGATATCACTTATATGTGGAATCTAATAAAATGACATAAAAGAACTTATTTATAAAACAGAAACAAACTCAGATTTCAAAACCAATCTTATGGTACCAGAGGTGAAACCATTGTGGGGAGGGAGGGTGGGAATAACATATACACACGACTGTATAAAGTAGATGATTAATAAGAACTGGCTGCATAGCACAGGAAAATCTACTCAATAGTTTGCAATAACCTGGATGAGAAAGAAGAATGGATATATTTTTATGTATAACTGACTCACATTGCTGTACACCTGAAACTAATACAACATTGTAAGTCACCTATAGTCCAATAAATTTTTTCATTAAAAAAAACAAGATTAGAACTATGTCTAGATACTCATGTTGCAACAGAAGAAAGGGTGGGGGAAAAATGCAATTGCAATGTATACATGTAAGGATAACCCGACCCCCTTGCTGTACAGTGGGAAAAAAAAAAAAAACAAGATTAAAAGAAAAAGAAAGAAAACCCCACATAAAGGTGGACCTAAGCAGTTCAAACCCTGCATTGTTCAAGGTTGAACTGTATATATACAGATATTACAGTAAAGTTTGGCTTCATGACTTGCCAATAGGGCCTCGTGCTTAGAAGGGCTCCATGCTGTATACTTTATTTTATTATTTTTAAAATTTATTTATTTTTTGTCTTTTTGTCTTTCTAGGGCCTCACCTGTGGCATATGGAGGTTCCTAGGCCAGGGGTCGAATCGGAGCTGTAGCCGCCTGCCTACGCCACAGCCACAGCAATGCAGGATCCAAGCCACGCCTGAGACCACCATAGCTCACAGCAACGCCAGATCCTTAACCCACTGAGTGAGGCCAGGGATCGAACTCGAAACCTCATGGTTCCTAGTTGGATTCATTTCCGCTGTGCCATGACAGGACCTCCCATGCTTGCTATTTTAATACTTCTCTCTCACCATCTTAGCATTCTTAATTTTTGGAGTTTCCGTTGTGGCTCAGCAGTAACGAACTCTACTATTATCCATAAGGATGTGGGTTCAATCCCTGTCCTCGCTCAGTAGATTAAAGATGTGGCCGGCATTGCCGTGAGCTGCGGTGTAGGTCACAGATGTGGCTCAGATCTAGCACTGCTGTGGCTGTGGTGTAGGCCAGCGGCTGCAGCTCTGATTCGATCCCTAGCCTGGGACCTTCCATATGCAATGGGTGTGGCCTTAAAAATATTATAAATAAATAAAAATAAAATTCTTAATTTTGGGGGGGTTTCCATCGTGGTGCAGCAGAAACGAATCTGACTAGGAAACATGAGGATGTGGGTTCAATCCCTGGCCTCGCTCAGTGGGTTCAGGAGTTGCCCTGAGCTGTGGCGTAGGTCGCAGACACTGCTCAGATCTGGTGTTGCTGTGGCTGTGGCGTAAGCCAGAGGCCACAGCTCCAATTGGACCCATAGCCTGGAAACCTCCATATGCCATGGGTGTGGCCCTAAAAGACAAAAAGACCAAAAAAAAAAAATTCTTAATTTTTGAACAAAGAGCCCTGCATTTTCATTTTGCATTGGGCCATACACATTAGGTAGCCAGTCCTGGTTTCAGTGGTTATCTCTGGGCAGCAGGATGATGAGTGATCATTAGTTTCTTTTTATACCTATACATATTTTTCTAAAAATTTTCCAATGTACATTTTTTAACTTTTAAGATAGAAAAATAAAGTTATTTCTTAACGCATTTAGAAAACAAAGAAAAAGGAAGGTCTTTCTTAGGATAAGTAAAATGCTACTGCCTTGCAACTTTGGGACAAATACAAAATAAATGCTCTATTCAACATGATAGGTCTTCAAACACTATGATTATAGTTATCTTCTTTCACCTTTGTTATTCTTCTCTTCTCCTAGCTTAAAATATACCTAGTTCTTTCACATGTTTGTTATATGATTGTCTGGGCTTCTTATTTCTTCAACCATTCTCTTAACATATGTATTTGCCAAAGCCTCTTATAAAATGTGTCATTCAAACCTAAATACTAGATAAGATCTGAACAAATGCAAGGTTTTTTTTTGTTTTTTTTTTTTGTCTTTTGTTGTTGTTGTTGCTATTTCTTGGGCCGCTCCCGCGGCATATGGAGGTTCCCAGGCTAGGGGTCGAATCGGAGCTGTAGTCCCCGGCCTACGCCAGAGCCACAGCAACGCAGGATCCGAGCCGCGTCTGCAACCTACACCACAGCTCACGGCAACGCCAGATCGTTAACCCACTGAGCAAGGGCAGGGACCGAACCCGCAACCTCATGGTTCCTAGTTGGATTCGTTAACCACTGCGCCACGACAGGAACTCCGGTTTTTTTTTTTAATATTGTGGGCTACATGGTTCTATTAATATAGTGAACAATCATATTAGTTTTAGTCATACATCATATCATCACCATACTAAGATTGTGATCAACTAACCTGCTTTGATCTTTTTCACAAATAAAAGCACCAACCTAGGTAGTCTCTGTCCTGTACAGCTGATTTTAAAAAACCGATTAAATGAAGTTTACATTTACCCCTGTTAAATTTTATCTCACTGATTTCAACTGTGTATTTTAACTTGTCCAGATCTTTCTGAATCTAGATTTTTATCTTCTATGATGGTGATTCTCAACCCTAAACGCAAATCTGAATCATTTGGAGGAGTTTAAAAACTACTCAAGCTTAACTTTTAAAACTATTAAAGCCTGGAGATTCTAATTTAATTCATCTGGGATATGGCCCAGGTCTTCTATTTTTTTCCTTAAGTTAGTATTATAAAAATTTTCAAAAAGAGAATAATATACTAATACTTCTATGTGCCATCACCAAACTTCAAAAATATCAACATTTTATCATCTTCTATTATTTGTCCCTCTTAGCGTATTTTTTTTTTTCTTTTTAAGGCCATACCTGCGGCATATGGAAGTTCCTGGGCTAGGGGTAGAATCTGAGCTGCAGCTGCTAGCTTATGACAGCCACAACACCAGATCTGAGCCGCATCTGCAACCTATGCCGATCCTTAACCCACTGAGCAAGGCTAGGGATCGACCCCCATCCTCCTGGATACTAGTCAGGTTCTTTTTATTTTATTTTATTTTTTTATTTTTAATTTTTTTTTGTCTTTTTGCCATTTCTTGGGCCACTCCCGTGGCATATGGAGGTTCCCAGGCTAGGGGTCGAATCGGAGCTGTAGCTGCCAGCCTACACCACAGCCACAGCAACGCGGGATCCAAGCCACGTCTGCAACCTACACCACAGCTCACGGCCACGCCGGATCCTTAACCCACTGAGCAAGGGCAGGGACCGAACCCACAACCTCATGGTTCCTAGTCGGATTCGTCAACCACTGCGCCACGACGGGAACTCCCTAGTCGGGTTCTTAACCTGCTGAGCCACAATGGAAACTCCCCTCCTAGAGTATTTTAAAGTAAATCCCAGATATCGTATCATTTTACCCATACATACTCCAGGATCATTTAGTTTGTATAAAAGGTTCTCAGTTGACTCTAACATGCAGCCAGTGTTGAGAAAACTGATCTATGGTATTAATTGTCTCTTTCGACTTTCAGACATCTGCAAAATTGATAAACATTCCTTTTTTACATTATGTTAATGATAATGACGAACGAGTAGGTCCAAGGGCTGAGTTTTGGAGGAAGGGATACTATAAAATAGCCAACTCTTGAAGATGGTACTCATTATCAATGCACTAGTTTAGTACACTTTCATTTGACAAGTGGCTCTTTCTGCTTGTAAACTAAATTGAGGACACTATGTAAGGCAACACTGCCTGAGCTGCAGAAGTGTCATTAAAATGAACTTCCTAATACAAACAAGATTTAATTTCCATTCTAAGTAAAATGTTTGATTATAAATTTTAGCCAAAGAAATGACTGCTGGAACTTTAGAGTGGATTCTGTATCCTGTCTTAAGTTGCCACGTTTACCAAGTCAAACAAGTACACCTTCTTCACTGAATTTTTTATAATCTCAAGTTCATTAAATGTTAATGAACAAAGTAATTAGTAAACTGACAACATACTTAGTAGGAAAGAGAGGAGAAAGCAGTGTTCTCAGTAGAGGCTGTAGGTTTTCCTGTTTACTGCTTTTGCTACCAGATGTAAATCCTTAAAACAAGACTGTGAATGCTTATTTGATAATAATCGGATAGCCACCGTTGACATTTTGAAAGCTGCCAGCTTTGGAAAACAGTTAATAATTCTTTTGTCCTGTTTTCCTTCTCGCTGTATTCCTTTAAAGACATTTACTTGAAAGCTGGATCTATGTAAGCACTCATTTCCTTCCCTAACTGAAATCTATGTTTCATTAAAGGATTTAGAATTTTTTAAAGGTAAGTAATTGATGCCAAAAATGGCAGATTACAATGTCATGTGGGGAAAAAAAGAATACATGAATTACCGATCAAACTCAGCTAAAGATTAGAACCATCTAAGGATTAAAACATAAGAAATATGAGAATTGTTTACCGTCTTTATTTACAGCGCCTTAATACACTTTAAGACTTATGCGTCAATGTACAAAAAGAGTAGCCCTCAGAAAATTAAAGAAAATACATCTGAATTCCTAGGTGCAAAGTAAAAACCAAGTGTGGCAGCAAAAGAATAAATTTATATATAGTACAGTACTTTAAAAACATTATTTAGAGGAGTTCCCGTCGTGGCGCAGTGGAAATGAATCTGACTAGGAACCATGAGGTTGCAGGTTTGATCCCTGGCCTCACTCAGTGGGTTAAAGATCCGGCATTGTCGTGAGCTGTGGTGTAGGTCGAAGATGTGGCTTGGACCTGGCGTGGCTGTGGCTGTGGTGTAGGCCGGCAGCTGTAGCTCCGATTGGACCCCCCTAGCCTGGGAACCTCCATATGCTGCAGGTCCGGCCTTACATAGCCAAAAAAAAAAAAAGAAAAAAAGGAACTAAACCTGGCCATGATTTTGGTTAGTTTAAACAAGAGGACAACTACTATAATGATAAAAATCAACAAATGTGATTATCTTGTTTTAAAAAGTCACTTTTTTTTATACTGGAGTAAGAAAGTAAAAAACAAGACCATCTAGGTTGGAGTTGAAAGGGCAGTGGAGACAAACAACAAAGGTTTAATTCTCAGGTCCCTTTAATTTTCTAACTCAGATTTCCTAGGTTTTCCTCTTTTGTTGATGAGGGCATTGCTCTTCAACAACTTTTCTAGTTGCTCAGGGCACTATACCTTGGGTCTCATATTTTTAACCACAAATATATGAATCTGGAGTACTTTCTGTGTCCCCAACAAATGCCATCTTTTGCTTTTGCACTATCGTATCATTCCTCCCACTTAGAATGTCCTCCCCAGTTCTCTCCACCAAACCACATTCCAGATATCGTTAGTGCTGAGAGATGGCTTATTTAATTAAAGAACAATCCAAATGGGTTTTTGGCAAGTTGCTCCACAGATGTCACCTTGGAATTCTGCCACTAGAATACCACCTATTGTTATTAATCACTGCTTTTAGGAAATCTTTGTATTATTTAACAGGACATTGGATAAGCACACATTACACCAGATCCTGGGCCTGGAAAATCGCTTTGGGAGTTTCAAATACTCCTCGTGCACGACTATGTATGAGCCACTCGAACCAGGCTGATATTATTATTGACTATCCCAGTAATTACATATTCCCTTGCTTTCTTGTTTATTATTTTTCTGTCCCATCAGATTATAAAACCTGTGAGGGTAGACACTATTTCTGTTTTATTCATGGCTGTGTATCAAGTACACAGGACAGTAGCCAGCTACCACACATTTTTCTGCTTCCCTTCACAGCAAAATTCCTAGCCAGAATTATGTATATTCACTCTGCTCCCAAATATCTGCTTGGCTCATACACTCTAGTTCCTCTGGTCTGTGTTCATAGGTCACCTTGAAGAAGGCTTCCTGGACCAAATTTATCTAAAATACCGAATCCCTACTCTCTTTAATACTATACCTTATTTGATTTTTTTTTTGTATTGATTACCACCAGCAGCCATATATTTTTTTGTCTTCTTTTTAGGGCCACACTCTCAGCATATGGAGGTTCCAGGGTAGGGGTCAAATCGGAGCTGTTGCTGTCTGCCTACACCACAGCCACAGCAATTCGGGATCCGAGCTGCGTCTGCATCCTACACCACAGCTCACGGCAACACCGGATCCTTAACCCACTGATCGAGGCCAGGGATCGAACCTGCATCCTCATGGATACTAGTCGGGTTCCTTACCATTGAGCCACAAGAGGAACTCCTTTTTTTTTTTTTTAAGTAGCTATATATTATTTATTTGTCTCCCTCAACTAGAATGTTAGCCCCATGAGAAAAGGTATTTTGGTTTTGCTCACTGCTGTTATCTCTAGCACCTAAAAGAGTGCTGGATTTTTCAGAAGGCACTCAGTAATTATGTGTTGAATGAATATATCTTGTACCATCAGATTAAGGATTTATTCTTGTTTTTTGTTTTTTGTTTCTGTTTTTGTTCTTTTTTTGTCTTTTTGCCATTTCTTGGGTCACTCCCGAGGCATATGCAAGTTCCCAGGCTAGGGGTTGAATCGGAGCTGTTGCTGTCTGCCTACACTACAGTCACAGCAACTCGGGATCGAGATCAGAGCCGCATCTGCGACCTACACCACAGCTCACGGCAATGCTGGATCCTTAACCCACTGAGTAAGGCCAGGGATGGAACCTGCAACCTCATGGTTCCTAGTTGGATTCATTAACCCCTGTGCCATGACGGGAACTCCAAGATTTATTCTTATCTTTTGTGCTCATATAGCAGCAGCAAAAGGTGGAAAACTGGGCAGATTTTCTAACATAAAAGCAATAAAATGCTACAAATTTAGACCCTATTTGATCTTCAGGCACAGGAAATGGCACTTAACATCTTATTCCTTCATTAATAGATAAGGGAATGTTAAATGTTTATATAGTTGCTCATGGGTTCCAAAACTCATTTGACTCATAAAAATGCCCGTGAGATAGGAAAGATAAGTTTTGTTCCCATTTTACAAGTGACAAAACAAAGCCTTTACAAAATAATTACAATTGAATAGGCACACAAAAATATTAAAGAATCGGGAAAATAAAGGAAGCAGGGTTAATGGGGTAAGTAGAATTACTGGGCAAGGTGATATATGTGTTATTTGCAGAGTTGTGCTTGTAGTTCACTCATTAAAATCTCACATGCTAACCCCTGAGAAGGGTAAATTACACTGTGCTCAGTTCCTTCCCTGGAACACTTTGATCCACGTGAAATCAAGTAAAAAGTCACCTTTAGAGATCTCTTTGAATGATAGAGAACAGCTCTGTAGGTTTTGAAAAATTAAGGATGGTCAGTGGCATTGCTTTATTTATTTATTTTTATTTTTTTATTTTTTTGGCTGCACCTGCAGCATATGGAAGTTCCTGGGCCAGGGACTGAATCCCAGCTACTGGCGGATCCTTTAATCCACTGCTCGGGCCAGGGATCAAACCTGTGTCTCCCCAGTGAGCCAAACTGCTGCAGACAGGTGTTTTCTTTGGGTTTTTGGGGTTTTTTTGGTCTTTTTTTGTCCTTTTAGGGCCACATCCACGGCATATGGAGGTTCCCAAGCTAGGGGCTGAATCAGAGCTGTAGCTGCCGGCCTACACCAGAGCCACAGCAACTCGGGATCTGAGCCGCGTCTGCAACCTACACCACAGCTCACAGCCACGCCGGATCCTTAACCCACTGAGTGAGGCCAGGGATCAAACCTGCAACCTCATGGTTCCTAGTCGGACTCGTTTCTGCTAAGCCACCACAGGAACTCTTGTAGGCAGGTTCTTAATCCACTTTGCCACAGTGGGAACTCAAGTGTCATCACTTCTTAGTCTTTTATTAGAATGAAATCTACTTGACAGCAAATATTACAGATGTGGCTCGGATTCCGCATTGCTGTGGCTGGCGTAGGCCGGCAGCTATGGCTCTAATTAGACCCCTACCCTGCGAACCTCCATATGCCGAGGGTGCAGCCCTAAAAAATGACAAAAAGACAAAAAAAAAATGAAGTCTGAGAGGGACTGTCAATCCAACACACAAGAACCTGCTTACACTATTCATATATGGAAAAATTCAAGAGTAAAATACTCTCAACAAACTATCTAGATTAAAGCTTCCTAATTGGCAAATTTTCCTAAGTCCCATATACTAGTGTACTTAATAGAATGTAGCCCCATAATTTCACTCATGTAGTGGCTCCCATCTGCCAAGCAGAGCAAATTGTTGATTTGTGCTTAATAAGCCAAATATGCATAAATTATTTTTAATTACATAAAGCTAGGTGCTAAATTTAGGTGCCAGAGAAAAGTCATCACCCTACCAGCCAGGAGGAACAAGCAATAATAAAAGGTAACTGCAAAAAACCAGAAGGGTGAATTACTTCTCTTAAGTGAAAACCACTTTATCTGAAAAATAATCTTATGTATAACAAAACTCACAAGATACTCCACCCTGTTGTGAACCGGGACAATTAAGATAAAGCTAGGCAAATCCTTAGTAATCTATCAGATATCCACTAGAAGTGTTTCAGAAATTTAGAAAAGGCCTTCAGAATTCTAACTTCCAAATTAGCCTCCTGCTATAACCATTCTAGGATTCTCTGTTGCTCCAATTCCATTATTAGAATTTTAAAAAGGCCAACGAACTTCACCAAGTTCATAACTAAAGTCATTACATTGCTGGTCCTTACTGCCAATTATCACATGGCCAAGAAATGAAATCTTAAAGAAAGTACAACTATTAACATTTCTAGATGGTCATTATCTTTTCTTCATTAAAGCAAAATGTATAAATGAATCTTTTAAAGGAGGAGCACCTAACACTGGATTTTAGCAAACAAAATGGACAAAGGCAAGCTTATGTTGGCGCACAAACTCCTATGAGAGCTAATGCAAACGTAGATTTGTGGTAAAGCACAGCAACGCTCTTGGCTTCATAATTTTAAGTAAGAATACAGTAATTGAGCAGCCATGAAAATCAGTACACATTTTTGCTCTGGACCAAAGAGAACTAAACAAACCTTAAAAATGTCTATTTGCTTCATTCTGATGCATTTTATTTAATTTACATGAAATATAGTGGCCCCTCTCATGTGGTAATTTCAAGCATCTTGACAATACCACAGGTAAAGCGAAAATGCAGACATACAAATGGAGCACAAAAACGGGGCTCTGGCTATTCTCAACACACAGGTGTGGCAGAAATCTTGGCTTATTTCTTCAGACAAAGCACTTAATCTAGAGAGATGGAGCTAGAGTAAATGGGAGTGGGACAGAGATAAGAAATTGGTACAAGAAACTGATCCATGCTTTAAGAAAGCAGGTCAAATGAAAAACCAAACACAGAAAACAGTTATTTAAAGGAAATGTGCAACAAGTAAAAAAAAAAAAAACAAAACATTTACTACTATATAACAGGGCTGGATCCTCAAAAATCTGATTTACCTATTCCTTTCCAGGAACACAGTTGTATAAAGTGAAACACATTTATTTGGTAAATGTGAGCAAGAGCACCAGGAAGATTCTGGTCAAGTAGAGTTATGGGGAACCGAAATATGCTGTGACCCCGAGCTGGAACATCTATTTTAAATATATTCTGATCTGTTCTCAATGGACTCAAGTGGATAAATTATATAACTGGGTAACTATGAACATTGATTCTCAAATTTTAATCTGGAAAACATAGCCATCTATTAAATGGAAAGACTCCTCTGCACAACAATATTTGTAATTTTTGAAAATCAGAAAAGGACAAAATGTGAAGCATTTGGGGGGTGAGTTTTTGGGGGTTTTTGGTTGGTTGGTTGGTTGGTTTTAGGCCGACCCGACCCAGGGGCATGTGGAAGAAACCTGCACCACAGCAGTGACCCAAGCCGCTGCAGTGACGCCAGATCTTAACCTGCTGTGCCACAGGAGAACACCAAAATGTGATCAATGAGGCAATTCTTGTCGCTGTATTTTCAAGAAAGCCTTTTTAGAAGCTGGATAGGATGAATGGGTCTTGCAGGATTTTTTTTTTTTAATGTCCCACAGAACCTCAGAATTCTCTCCACACTGCGGGTGTTTAGAAAAAAAGAAAATAACAGCACATGTTCATCACCATCTCAACAACACACACTGATTTGGCACCTATTTATTATCTTTCATTTTATCCTCTCAACTCTGAGGTAGACACCATTTAACAGGAGAGAAAAAGCAATGTCATCTCCTCTGTGAAGCTTGACACAATCTTTCAGTTATTTGATTCTAATTACAATTTGCTTGGTTTAGTAGTTATGGGTTATATTTATAATTTGCATGGTTTGCTGGTTACTTCCCCCAAACCCGGCCCTCTACCACTTATCCAGATTATGAGTACTTTAAAGGCAGGGAACTGAATCTTAATCATCTTTGTGCCCTAGCATTCCATGCGGCACATAGTAGGTGCTTAAGTTTGAGTAAATGAAAGAATTTGTCGAATGTCATTCAACCAGAGATTAAGGATGGGACTAAAATGCAGGTTTTGGGACTCGTTCTTCCCATTCCTTCTCGCTGCTTAGTTAAGCCTGGTCCATCACTTCAAGGCCACAATACCAAAGGAGAAACTGTCACGAAAAAAGCTCTGATCTCCCCGACGACCAAAACTTTCAATGCCCATGCCCTAGACGACTGGTCTCAAAACCAAATTCCTTGGAGGCTTTACACCTTTGACCCAGATAGAGTTCTTGATCTGTAAATCAAAGTGAAGGCAGGATGGATTAGGCGGGAAGAGAAACTTCCGTTTGTTTAAATGGTTTGCTTACAACCTTGGCTTTGAAAGAAAGGGCAGCGCCAAATTCTAAAGAGAAATGAATTACGACAGTTTCTTTGGGAGGGGATCCCAAGCACAGAAAACTTGGCAACAAAGAGGAAGATGCTAAATCGGGGTGGGGGTGGGGTGTCAGCAATTCTGAGACCTACCTCTCGCCCTCCCCTGCCCCGGACTCCCTATTCTCTCATTTGATGTGGATCCCTCGAGATAGGACTGGAGCGCCTCCTTGTCTCCTCATCATCCCCCCTCCCACACAATTACCGCCCCCCGACTCCGGCCCGGGTGGTGATGATCTATGGAGGGGGGTGAAAAAAAGTTAAGTCCACAACTGCGAGCCTGCCCTAGTCACCTGCCAAAATGCGACCTGCCCACGTCTAACGCTCGTCACCAGCCCCCTCCCCCATGGGAAGCGACAGGGCAGGTACTCAGCCTCAGAAAGAACCCCCTCCTTTACCTCGGATTGTTCCCTAGCCTCAGAAAGAACTCCTCCTCCCTTTTCCGGTCCCACTCAAGGAGCGACAACCGATCCGGGGAGGCGTTCTCGGGACTCGATGAGGGGACCGAAAGGTGGCGGGAGAAGAACCCTAGTGCCCCTCCGTCACCCCCAGCGCCCAGGGTTTAGCACTGGGCACGGGGCGGCGACTAGTAACTGACTCCCTCACCACCTTTTAAGGACCAGCAAACACTGCCCCGAGGCGAGATGGGGGGCAATGGCCACTGCTTACCTGTGAGTCCCCCTCCGCCTTCCTCTCCGTAGCCCCGACGCCGCTGCAGCACGAAGTAGTCGTTGGACCTTTCCATCAGCCACAGCTTCAGCGCATTTTTCAGGAGCACTTCCTCGGGCTTCAGCCACATAGCGAAGAACTTTGTGCCGCCCGGGGGCAGCGACCCAGATGCCCTCCTCACCTCACCCCCTCCACCCGTTTCCTTCCCTCTACTTCTCCTCCCACCAAATCCGCCTCAGGCGGCAGCCGCTCAGATTCTGGTTTTCCACACTTCCCCCAACCCTCCCTTCTCTCCCACGTAGGCAGAGAGATTGCCAATTCCCTCCCACAGCGCTACCGCCCGACTGGGAAATAGTCCCGTTTCTTTCCCTTCTGGGAGTTGTAGTTTTCTCCCCGTTTTTCTGTATCCAAGCATCAGCAGCGCAGGACTACACTTCCCACAATCCACAGGGGGTGAGAACTAGGTGGGAGTGCTTTCAAAGCGGGTCCCGCCACCAGTTAAGTGGATTTTGCCTATGGAAAGTTTAAAACGGTTTTGTGTCAAATGAGTGAGTCCCGGGTATAAAACTGTTGTTTCTTTTCATCATTTTACAGCCGAGGTGTTAAACTGTAGAATACAAATTTTCCGGAATTTGGGAGTAACGGACGGCTATTCTGGGAAGGAGCAGCAGCGGCAACCAACGTTTAATGAACTCTTACTATGTACTAAAGCGATTTCACGTACAATGCCTCATGCAATCCTTACTGAAGTCTCACGAAATATATCTCATTCCTCACTTAGCACATAAATAAACCAGTGCTCAGACAGGTTAGGTGACTTATCCAAGGTCACACAATAAGTGGACTCTGATACGATTCTTTGTCTGATTCAAAATCTGCCTTAGATAAAGCTTTTTCTGCCCTTCCTGTAGGAAGAATATAAAATCTCCAGAAGCTATGTAGTGTTTTTTATGCCATGTGCTCCTCCCTTCCCCGATTTCTTTATTGAACTATTGTAATATGCCACAGAAAATGTCATCCAACTTTGCTTTGCTGGATCTAAACAATTTATGAGCAGTTTTTTCTTTTTCTTTCTTAAGCTCTTTAAGGAAAATAAAATCGCTTTCAGGGAAGCCTGCACCTCTTTGTACCTTGGCAATGATACCCTTAAACATTAAGGTGAATGAGGTCAGTGGTGTGTGAGACATATCTGTGAGGAATTATTTGAAGGACGATTTTATGTACTACAATAACTAAACCCACCAGAATTAAACAGTGCACTAAAAGCGAAATCAGGCTTGTAGGAAGGAAGGAGTAGGGAGGGAGGCAGTGCACCAAATCAAGGGGCTCTTGGCAGGGTCTTTCCAGAATGAAGCCTGAAGGAGCTGGCTTTTAAAAACAATGGGGTAGAGCACACCTGGATGCCAAGTTGTGGGGTCAAAAAACTCCGCCTTTGGAGGAGATTCTCTGGCTTAAACCTCCCAAAATATGGGCCAGCCCAAAGGAGGCAGGTGAGAGCTACAAACAGGGATTTTTCTTGGAGGTGAGAAATGGGTCATTTGGGGATTCTCTTCTTCTAAAATGCAGTCTTTAGTCCCAAGGCAGCTTTCTGGAGAAGATGGGGAGAGGCAGTTTTCCCAGAGCCTAAACTGCAATATATCCTTGGGAAAAGCCATCCTAATTTGGATGTGTGCTAAAGAAGATAATTTCTCATCTTCCTGGTGAAAGATCCGTAAATGTGGCAAATGTAGAGATGTGAGATATCCTTTCTTTTTAACTTTCCTTCCTCTTTTTATTTCCTTCCTCATCAAACCACATTCTTTTCCAATACCTTTAAACTTTAGAGTTGCAGAAAAGGGCTGTCCAGAACTAGATGATTCCTCTGCCTCTTTACTCCACAACTCCATTCAGATATACCCACATGCTCCCTGTTATAGAATCAGACCCACTTTGGGCTCCGAACAGGGAGGGCATTTAGCAAGCTCCTGCAATAGTAAACAAACATTTCATTGATTATATAAAGAAAACACTTTGAAATTACGCCTGTGATATAAAATTTTAATCACGAACTGTATTTCAAGACTTTGCAAATAAAAGTGTTTTTCTGCAAGTGCCTTAAAAAAAAACCAGAGCATGTCACTCTATTCAATTGTGTATGTTCACATGCATTGTTTTTAGGGAAGAAAGACTGGAATTACAAACTGCCTTGGATGTCACTGCTGATACTGGCTGGTAATAACCCTCATTAATAAGCTTGTACATTTTTACATCCATACTTTGCAGATGAACAGGAGGCTCAGAGAAGTTAAGTAACTTGTCTAAGATCATGTAACTACATAAATGGCAGAGCTGGGATTTGAACCTGGATTTGTCTGGCTATAAACCATAACAATGTACTATCTATGAATATGGTTTGTAGATACCTCAAACACAGTATGTCAAAGCCAAGCTTATTTCTCCAATACCCCTCCTGCCCAAAGCTGTTTCTCTTACTTAAGTTCTCATAATTCAGAACACCACTGTTTACCAAGATGCTCAAGCTAAGAACCTTGGAATAGTTTTTTTCTTCTTTTAATTAAAAAATTTGAAGTATAGTTGATTAACAATATTGTGTTAGTTTCAGGTGTACAGCAAAGTGATTCAGTTATATGCATTTTTTCAGATTATTTTGCATTATAGTCATTACAAGATATTGAAAATTTTTCCATGTGCTATACAGTAAATACTTGCTTATCTTTTATGTAGTAGTGTGTATCTGCTAATCCCATACTCCTAATTCATTCCCCCTTCCCTTTCTCCTTTGGGAAAAGTTTGTTTCCTCTATCTGTGAGTCTGTTTCTATTTCGCAAATAGATTCATTTGTATTGTTTTTTATTTCTTATGGCTTTATGTTCTTTTTATGTAACTTCAAAGATGTAGAAAAAGTTGCAGTAGGAACTGCCATATAACCCTTCCCTCAAATTCAATAACTGTTTACACTTTGTCTTATTAGCTGGATCATTTTTTAAATTTTATTGGAGTATAGTTGACTTAAAATGCATGTATTATTTTTTAGATTCCACATATAAGTGATATAGTATTTGTCCTTCTCTGTATGACTTATTTCACATAGTATGATAATCTCTAGGTCTATCCATGTTGCCACAAATGGTATTATTTCATTCTTTTTTACAGCTACACTGTAGTAGCTTCCAACTCATCTGTCTGCTTCCATCCTTGTTTTCTGACTTATCCAGACTATGTATTTATGGACACAATGTTATACCATGCAGAGATGAATAATATCTCAGATATCCAGAGGTCAGTCTTCCAGCTGACTCAGGTTTCTAAATCATAGTCCTAAAACACTTATGCGAAAAGGTACTAGGAAACCCCCAAATAGAATTCAACCCTTGTGCTATGGAAAAGCTGAGGCTGTCATTCAAGGTTCCACTGGATTCTTGAAATGAATTTCACAAGCTTAGTTGAGGTTTTACAGTCTGCAGCAGGTTTAGAAGCAGTAAGATTCCAAACAGGTGGAGCAGTGTGAGAGGAGAGCCACCTAAAGCATTGTTACTCAAAATACAGACCCCAGACCAGTGACACCTACATCATCTGGGAGCTTGCTAGAAATTCAGAATCTCAGAACCTATTCTAGACCTTCTGAATCAGAGAGTGCATTAAAAAAAAAAATCCCCAGGTAGTTTGTAGGCATGTTAACGTTTTAGGTGCATAGAAAGACAAAACCAAACTTTATAGCAAACTGGGGGTGATTATTCAACCACATTTCCATTAAGTGCTACATAGGCACCTTTTTTTTTTTTTTTTTTTTTTTGTCTTTTTGCCATTTCTTGGTCCGCTCCCGTGGCATATGGAGGTTGCCAGGCTAGGGGTCGAATCAGAGCTGTAGCCACTGACCTACACCACAGCCACAGCAACACGGGATCCGAGCCGCGTCTGCAGCCTACAACACAGCTCACGAGAATAACAGATCCTTAACCCACTGAGCAAGGCCAGCGATTGAACCTGCGACCTCATGATTCCTAGTTGGATTCGTTAACCACTGTGCCACGACGGGAACTCCATAGGCATCTTTTTTTTTTCTTAAATAAGCTCTATTAAAGAATTTTAGATGATTGAATTGCTTTTTTTAAAAAGTTTATATCAGGATATGCCCATTAAATTTTTCCCAGGCAGTGGTTCAGAACCAGGATGCTAGTTGGAAGAGAAATTGCTGCTATCCATGCAAAACCCTATTTATACATACAATTGTCTCCCTATCAAAAATCTAGGTTTGTTCCCAAGAGTTCACATTCATGAGATGTATGTTTCTGGAGAAAAAAAAGTTAAGAACTGATGAGTAGTGGTTTTCAAATTTTTCACTGAAATGCCTCTAAGGTAGAGAACAATGAACATTTTTCTCTGGAGGTCAAAGTGCCTACCATAATCATGAATTTCTTGTAAGTCTCATGTAGTATATGAATCTAAAATTTACATTGTTTAATATGTTTGAAAATATTTTAAAAATCCAGTCCCAACAGAAGAGACAATGAGTAAGATAAATAACTCAAAATTTTTATAACCTAGGACTTCCGGCTGTGGTGCAGCGGGTTAGTGATCCAGCATTGCCACAGCAGTAGTGTAGATCATAGGTGTGGCTCAGATCTGGTTCCTGGCTCTGGAACTTCCATATGCTGGGGGTTTGGCCAAAAAAGAAAAAAAAATTATAACCCAAAGTGATAATAAAATTTATCCACATATTATAGAACATAAATTAAAATATTCAGTAAATGAACCAAAATGGGGGGGGGGATTGTTCCTAGCATTCCAATTGTATCCTTAAATATATTTCTACTGATCTACCTGGGAACCATGTATATTCTTACTTATAAGATAATGCAACCTGACTTCTGCTAAACTTACAAATGAACTCAGAAAACCCCTCCTTAAGTTGGAGACCACCTGTACATAAACGAATCCTACTGCCACTGTTACAGTAATTAGCTTATATTTTGACTATGAGAAAGTAATAGTCTGTTGTTCAAACTTTTTTTCATTATCAAAAGATAACAGGAAGAAAATTCACAAGGGATAATGGAATCCCTCTTCTTTGCATATACCCTACAGAAGTGAAAGCATACATCTACACAAAGACTTGTATATATCAGCATTACCCATAATGGCCAAAAAGTGGTAACGATATGAGCATCCATTCACTGAAGAATGAATAACCAAATATGGAATACCCATACAATAGAATATTATTCAGCAATGAAAAACAATGAAGTACTGTGGCATGCTTCAACGTGGATGAACCTTGAAAATACTATGCTAAGTGGAAGAAAGCAGTAACAAAAACCACATATCGTATGATTCCATTTAAATGTAATGTCCAGGAGTTCCCATTGTGGCACAGTGGATAACGAATCTGACTAGGAACCATGAGGTGGTGGGTTCGATCCCTGGCCTTGCTCAGTGGGTTAAGGATCCCGTGTTGCCGTGAGCTGTGGTGTAGGTTGCAGATGTAGCCCAGATCCCGAGTTGCTGTGGCTGTGGCGTAGGCCGGTGGCTACGGCTCCAATTAGACCCCTAGCCTGGGAACCTCCACATGCTGCGGATGTGGCCCTAGAAAAGGCAAAAAGACAAATAAATAAATAAATAAATAAAATTAATTTTTTTGTGTGTGTGTCTTTTCGCTATTTCTTTGGGCCACTCCTGCGGCATATGGAGGTTCCCAGGCTAGGGGTCGAATCGGAGCTGTAGTCCCCGGCCTACACCAGAGCCACAGCAACGCAGGATCCGAGCCGCGTCTGCAACCTACACCACAGCTCACGGCAACGCCGGATCGTTAACCCACTGAGCAAGGACAGGGACCGAACCCGCAACCTCATGGTTCCTAGTCGGATTCGTTAACCAGTGCGCCACGACGGGAACTCCTAAAATTTTAATTTTTAATGATCACATATATCCATGACCATTTACATCAAAGCATTTTCCCCTCCTAAATCCAAGCATATATTAAAAGTTAGTATATGATAACTAAACACCAGACACAAACTTTTATTGGAATATTTTATTTACATTTTATATTTAAAGAGAATCAATACAAATCGGGACATATTTACAGCATTTCAAATCAGTGTACAAGAATGCAATGGTTTCATCCATTCTACATTTAGCCAACAAAAATACATGTCTATTCCGCTTTTGCCTAAATTCTGCTGGAATTTGCAGTGGAAACAAAACGCTAAAACCAAAGATAAGCTACAGAGAATATAATTAAAGTGCATTTTTATAATAGCTCTATTTAACTTTGGTGGATGAAGCTTCAAACTTTATATTAAGGCACCTGGAATCCCCCCCCCCCCATTCTTTTTCAAACACCAAGAAAATGCTTTCACGAAATTTATAGCTACATGGACAGACTTTTAGTTTGCCTAATGTTATTTTAGCCGATTTAGATAAAATGTAAACTCAATTTGCAAAGTCAGCACTGTTTGGAAAATATTTTCTACAGACTAAGTTCTGTAGACAAATTCATACACAAAGATCAATTACCAATTTTTGTATGACTTAATCATTTTCAAATAGTATGGTGATTTATATACTCTGCTTTTGAAAATCCCGTAAGTTTAGAAACAGTTATACAGAGTTTTTGTAAGGAAAGGTTTTGTCTATAATCTTTTGCCAACTTTGTGTCACCAATATACCAATCAATCCAGTCCAGTCCATATTCTCTGATAAACTATGCTTGACACTCAGATGAAGTACATTTAGCCTAATTTTAAAAATAAGAAAGAAGTAAAATGATTATTTTGCTTTAATCTTGTTCTATCAACTTAATGTAGCTTAAATAGACATTTCATGAAGTACTAGCCTAAGTTTGCATTGCTTTTTACAATTCCAGATTAATATAAGCACCTGGAGAAAAACCCTGACACATATAGCCCAAGCTAAAGTAGTATTATTTTTAATTAAGATACTATCATAAAATAAAGTGATTACAGCTATTCCACATTTTAAAAGCAACATTTTTTTAATAAGAAAACTGTTATAAATGAAAAACATGACTACTTGACGAGAGTTTTGAATGTTTAAAAATGTTGCTACCACTATTGAGAGGAAACTTGCCTATGAAAAACATTATAATGAGTTTGTGGAAAAAAGTTAATAGGTTAAATATTTTAAGTCATTTAACTATAGCATAATATTAGTCATCTCAGCACTTTCAGTATCATTCTTATTTTATTAGGTTTATCCAGTTCATTAATACTAAACTAGGCCCTGATTGGCAGTTCTGTTATTACTAAAGCTTCCAGTTTTCTACTGACACAGATTTTATGATTTAATTTCTCGAACAGCAGTCTCTTGACCAGGAGTTTCATCTTCTTCAAACGTGGGGTTGTCAACGTGAGGAACAACATCCACTGCCATGGAACTTGCTTCATGGTTTACCAGCTGTAGATTTTCATCTTTAAAAAGAAATGGCACCTTTAGGATGGTTTCACCCCTCGCTCAAGTTCAACACACATGTTTAGGAAGCCTTTCTTATCTAATTCCATCATACTCTCATTATCACACTCATTCCCTGTTCCTTTAATAATTTTATAATTTGTGCTATCTTACATAAAACACATATGGCATATATTGATTCATGATTATGCTTTTATTGATTTGTATGTGTGCTTACCTCTACCTGGATGATAGCATCCTTAAAAGCAAAAGATATATCTTCCACTTCTTCTCTATTCTAAAGGTGACAGTTCTTAATACTGAGTTCATGTTTCAATCACCTGGGCACTTTAAACAATTACCTATGCTTTTTCATATGCATAGTTAGATAGACAGACAGACAGACAGAAAGACTAAAATAATCAACCAGGAAGTTGTTGGGGGAGAGTTCCCAAAATGGAATGCAAATAGTAAGAAGTGAATATAATTATACTACAGATGAAATATATTGCCATCCTGAAGAGCGTGAGAAAGAAAACCTAAGTGACTTAAATGGTATTTTGACTATATCCTATAAGGCTAATATCAAAGAACTACACTGATTAGTGAAATTGTTTTTCACAGGGATGTGTTAGCAATGTTGAAACTTATCTGTATGTTAGGAATGAACAAATAAGTAAACATATTGTGGATGTTAACAGCCAGGTTTCTTGATGTCAGAAAAAGGAGTTACAAATAAGGAAAAGGGGAAGGCTAAAATAAACTCTGAACTGGAATCTGATGTCTCGGTAAGAACTAGCTGTTCTTCAGATAGGTGCATATAGATGTGTGTGTATATTTGTGTGAATACATACACATATTCCCTAGTTTCGTTCCTTGAAAGGGCACATAGCAATGCCAGCCCAATAACAATGAGCATACCTGGTGCCTAGATGTTGGTTTCAAGGTACTGTTCTTCAATAAAAGCCACCCCCACCAAAACATAACTGATTCTAGGACTAGGGCAAGAAGAGCACAGGATTAACCTAGATTCTAGCCTAGGGGTCAGCAACTACAGCTTGCAAGCCAAATCCATAACTAAGAGTAACTTTCACATTTTTAAGAAGTTAGAAGGCAAAACAACCTTCTCCCCCAAAACAACAAAGACTTATGGCCTTCAAAGCCTATGGGAGTTCCTGTTGTGGAGCAGTGGAAACAAATCCAACTAGTATCCATGAGGATGCAGGTTGACTCCTGGCCTCAATGGGTCAGGGATCCGGCATTGCTGTTAGCTGTGGTGTAGATCGCAGATGAGGCTCGGATCCTGTGTTGCTATGGCTGTGGGGTAGGCCAGCAGCTACAGCTCTGATTAGACCTGTAGACTGGGAACCTCCATATGCCGTGGGTGTGGCCCTAAAAAGCAAATAAATAAATAGAAAGCCTAAAATATTTACTATCCGGCCCTTTACAGAAAAATTTGCCAATCTCTGGCCTAGAACATCTTGTGGTGCTAAAAAGCAAGGAAGTGCTCAAAAAAGCTGGGACATGTTCAAAGAAAACAAACCAACTTGAGGGAGTTCCCAATGAATGACCAAATCTAGGACAATCTAATTATGAATAAATCATGAGAATAATATGGAATAAAGAAATATCTATGAGTCCATACTACTATAAATAAATAATTGAACAGGTGGAGAAAGGATAGATCTTCCTCAGAACAGAAGCTTAATTAATATAGAAAGAAGGATGAAAATAGAAAATCATTATTTGCCACACACTTCAGCAATAATTATTGCAAGCAAGAAACATCAATGATTGCTAAAATTAGTATGGTGAGAAACGAGATATTTCTACAGTTTCCAAATGTCTCTCTATAAAATAATTAATATTTACAAAGGAAAAAATAATAACTTTAAAAGGAGAAGCTTGGCAGATACCATCTTAAACAAGTGAACAAAGTTAAAACAATTAGTATTAAGACATGGACATCATGTGCCTCATTATATGACATGAGGCAAAGGTGGGCACAACATAATATGTGTGGTGTTCTTGCCAGAAATCGACAATGGACAATTAATGTCATAATTAGGAAACAGCAGACAATTCCAAATGGAGGGACCCTCTACAAAATAACTGACCAGTGTACCTCAGAAGTGTCAAGGTCATAAATGATAAAGACTAATAAACAGCCACAGATTGGAGACTAAGAAGATATGACAATTAAATGCAATATGGAGTTCTCAACAAATTGAGCATAGAAGGACTATATCCAAACGTAATAAAGGACACATATGACAAACCCATAGCTAACATCATACTCAGGAGGAAAAAGACAAGGGTACCTACTCTCACCACTCCTATTCAACATAGTACCAAAAGTCCCACCCAGAGCCACAGCGCTTACAAAGGAAAAGATAAACACATCAAAGGAAAAAAAGGAAAAACATATCAAAATGGCAAAGGATGAAATAAAAATGTCTGATTCCAGATGACATGATCTTATATAGAGAAAATGTGAATGCTACTACCAAAAGACTGTTAGAACTAAGAAATGAATTCATTAAAGGTGTGGGTTACAAAATCAACATACAAAAATCAGTTGTATTTCTACACACTAACAATGAAATATCTGCAAGAGAAATAAACAGTCTCATTTGCAATAGCATCAAAAAGCAATAAAATACTTATGAGTAGATTTAACTAAGGAGGTAAAAGATTTTTACTGAAAACTGTAAGACATTGATAAAAGATGTTGAAGAGGACACGAATAAGTGGAAAGATATCTCACGTTCATGGATCAGAAGAATTCATACTCTTTAAATGCCCATACTAACCAAAGTTGTCTGTAGATTTAGTGCAAATCCAATCAAAATTCCAACAGCATTTTTCACAGAATTTTTAAAAAATCCTAAAATTAATATGGAACTACAAAAGACCCTGGATAGCCAAAGCAGTTCTGAGAAGGAAGAGCAAAATGGAAGGCGCCACACTTCCTGATTTCAAAATATACTACAAAGCTAGAGTTTGCATCATGGCTCGGCAGTAACAAACCCGACTAGCATCCATGAGGACACAGGTTCAATCCCTGGCTTCGCTCAGTGGGTTAAGAATCCAGCATTGCTATGAGTTGTGGTGTAGGTCGGAGACATGGCTCAGATCTGGCATTGCTGTGGCTGTGGTATAGGCCAGCAGCTACAGCTCCAATTGGACCCCTAGCCTGGGAACTTCCATATGCCACAGATGTGGCCCTAAAAAGACAAAAAAATATACTACAAAGCTACAGAAATCAACACAGTGCGGTACTGGAATAAAAACAGACACACAGATCAGTGAAACAAGAACTGAGAGAGCCCAGAAATTAACCAATGGGTATCAGACCATGTACATGAGATCAATTAATATTTGACAAGAGAACCAAAAGCTCTCAATAGGGAAAAGACAGTCTTCAATGAACGGTGTTGGGTAAACTGGATAAATACACCACAGAATGAAACTGCACCCATCTTTTTTGTCTTTTTTCTTTTTAGGGCTGCACCCATGGCATATGGAGGTTCCTAGGCTAGGGGTCAAATCAGAGCTGCAGCTGCAGGCCTATGCCACAGCCACAGAAATGCCAGCTCCAAGTCACGTCTGTGACCTACACCACAGCTCAGCAATGCCGGATCTTTTATTAACCCACTGAGTGAGGCCAGGGATTGAACTCACATCCTCATGGATACTAGTCAGGTTCATTACCACTGAGCCACAATAGGAACTCCTGGACCTCTGTCTTACACCACTTAAAAACTGAACACTAGAGAAAAAAAGGAAAAAAAACCCTGAACTCTAAACAGTTTAAGGACTTAAAAATAAGATCTCAAGCCATAGAAGGAAACAGGGGAAAAGCTTGTTGACACTGGTCTTGGTAATGATTTTTTTTTAAAATATGATACCACAAAGCAAAAGCAACAAAAGCCAAAATCAACAAATAGGACTACATCAAACTAAAAAGCTTCTACTCAGCAAAAGAAAATCAACAGAATGAGGAGGCAAGCTACAAAATGGGAAAAATATTTGCAAATATTTGCATATATCAGATAAGGGGTTAATATCCAAAAATATATAAGGAACTCATACAATTCAATATCAAGAAAGCAAAAAATCTGATTTAAAAATGGGCAGAAGAAAAATAAAAATTAAAACTAGAATGGGCAGAAGAGGAAGTTCCTGTCGTGGCTCAGTGGTAATGAACCCGACTAGGATCCATGAAGATGCGGGGTTCGATCCCTGGCCTCACTCAGTGGGTTAAGGATCTGGCATTGCCATGAGCTGTGGTGTAGGTCGCAGACACCGCTTGGATCTTTCATTGCTGTGGCTCTGGTGTAGGGCAGCAGTTGTAGCTCTGATTTGATCCCCTAGACTGGGAACTTCCATATGCTGCAAGTGTGGCCCTAAAAAGCCAAAAAAATAAAAAATAAAAGGCAGAGGAACTGAATAGATATTTTCCCAAAGAAGACATACAAATGGCCAACAGGTACATGAAAAGATACTTAACATCACTAATCATCAGGGAAATTCAGATCAAAACCACAGTAAGATATTGTCTCACACTTGTTAGACTAGCCATTATCAAAGAGACAACAAATAAGTGTTGGCAAGGATGTGAAGAAAAGGGAGCCCTAGCATACTGTTGGTGGGAAGGTAAATTGGTACAGCACTATGGAAAACTAGTATGGAGGTGCCGGAAAAATTATACATTGAAACTACCGTATAATCCAGCAATCCCACTTCTGGGTATATATCCAAAGGGAACGGAATTACCATGTTGAAGAGATATCTGCACCTCCATGCTCACTGTAGCATTGATCACAATAGCCAAGACCTGGAAATAACCTGTGTCTCCTGACTGATGAACAGATAAAGGAAATGCGGTGTTCGTGTGTATAAAAGATAGGAATACTATTCACCCATGAAAAAGAAGGAAATCCTGCTATTGGCAATGACATGGATGGACCTGAAGGCACGGTCCTAAGTGAAATAAATCAGAGAAAGACAAATCCTGTATGATCTCATTTCTGTGCAGAGTCCTAAAAAAAGCCAAAATCATAGAAACAGAGTAGAATGGTAGCAGAAAGAGGCTGGAAGGTGGGGGAAATGGGGAAATGTTCATCAAAGAGTACAAGTTTCCAATTACAAGGTTAATAAGTTCTGGGGTACACAGCATGGTGACTATGGTTAACAATACTGCATTAAATACTTGAAAGTCGCTAAGAGCGTAGATCTTAAATGTTCTCACCACAAACAAACACACACACACACACACACACTTGTGCATGCACATTTACACAAATTTGTAATTATGTGAGAAGATGGATTTTTTACCTAATCTTACTTTGGTTATATGTCAAGTGTCCCTCAATAAAACTTGGGAAAAATGAGAAAAGGGGAAATGCAATGTGGTAATCATGGGCCAGAAAAAGGACATTAGTGGGTCAGCTGGTGAAACTGGAGTAAGTAAGATCAGTTTAGTTAATCACATTTATCATTTAATTTTTTGGTTTTGAATAATTGTATATGGTTACACAAGATGTTAGCATTTGGAGAAGTAACGTGATGGGTATATATATGGGCATTCTCTGTAATATTTTTGAAACTTTTTTCTCAGGCTGTTATTATTTCAAAATTAATAATTTTGTTTTCAGGCCCCACATCTCATGGATTCTGATTTAATTATTCTAGGGTTGAGCCCTTGCATCAGTAATGTTTCAATTTCTCTGGGGGATTCTAATGTGCAGCCAGGGTAGTTACGAACTAGGGCCCTCAGTCAGCAGTTCTCAAAGTGTGGTCTCTGGACCAGCAGCATCAGTGTCACCTGGAAACGTTTTAGAAATGACAATTCTAAAAAATAAGTCAATTGAAAAACTAAAATAAAAACACAGTCAGCTGAAAAAAAAATATGAAAATTCTCAGGGCCTACCCCAGACCTACTGAGTCAGAAACTGGTGGTTGCCCCTCTGTTTTAACAAGCCCTCCAAGTGGCTTGATAGATGTTTATATGTTTAAATTTGAAAGCCAGTGCTCTAAGAAAATTCTGTGCGATGATGGAACACACAGGCATGAACTAATCAACTGTATGTCTACAAAGTTATTTAAGTCAACTATCACCATAATCTATGGTTTAATAGGAAAGACTTCCAAACTATTAATATATAATCATAGATTAGATTCAATCTATTCTATGTGGTCACTCATTCAACACTTATTTGATTATTTACTACATGGCAGTCAGTGCTAGGTGCTGGATATACAGTGGAGAATAATAAGGCACTGTTCCTACCCAAAGAGACTTTGAAAAGTTTTAATACAACCAGTGCAATAAGTGCAATGACAGAGTTGTATGGAACAGACAGTAGGGCCACACATGTGATGCAAGGGAGGCTTTTCAAAGGGTTGGATTTTTTGCTGTTTTTTTGCTTTTTAGGGCCTGTGGCATATGGAAGTTCCCAGGCTAGGGGTCGAATCGGAACTGCAGCTGCTGGCCTACGCCACATCTATGGCAATGCTGGATCTGAGCCACATCTGCGACCTACACTGCAGCTTGTAGCAACGCCAGACCCTTAACCCACTGAGTGAGGCCAGGGATCGGCCTGTCCTCAGGGACGCTATGTTGGGTTCTTAACCCGCTGAGCCACCATGGGAACTCCCAGGGGAGAAAGTTTTAAAGGAAGAACAGGAGTTAACTGGGCTTCCCCAGTTTCTTGGGTGAGAAAGAGTGGAAGGAGTGGGCAGAGAGAAGATAGTGGCTCTAACTATGACTGTTGAATTACGGTTGGAAATTAGGGGATGGTTTAGAGAAAAAAAATGATATTGAATCAACAGAAAAGGGAAGAATCTAGGATCTCCTAAGTTTCCAGTTTGAGGCACCTGGGTAGGGGCTACTACCACTCGTGCAGATAAAGAATACAGGAGAAGGAATGGGATCATCATTTGTTTGGCTTCTCAAATTCTCCCACCCTTTCCCTCAAGAACAGAACACTTCACTGCTGTGGCACGGATTCGATCCCTGGCCTTGGATCTTCCGCATGCCATCGTAGCAGTCAAAAAAAAAAAAAAAAAAAAAAAAAAGACAAAAGATTTTTGTGATTACAACGTGGGGTTTGCATCTGTGTGATGGTATTCCTTGTGACATCTGCAGAAATGCTATCTATGGCACGATAAGCCTACTAAGGACAAAGGTTCCTGTCAAAGGAAGCTGAAACTTTTACAAGCCCTCCTGATGTTTTATTTTCCTTCTACTTCTATGCCAGAATTAGGTTATCTCAAAATGAGGATTGAGGAAAATCTATTAAACCAACAAAAATCATGAAAAATGTAGAAGTTAAAGAATGAGAAAATACTTTTGTATAGGGGTTTTCTCTAAGGAAAAAAGTAATAGAATTCTCTAAAATGTCTCTACTGGTGGGATATGACTAAGTTGTTAATACTGATTCACACGATTTTGAGGGCTTTTGATTACTGCAGCTGCCGGCCTATACTGCAGCTGCAGCAACCCTGGATCCTTTAACCCACTGCCCTGGGCCAGGGATCCAGCCCACAACTCCACGGAGACCCGAGCCACTGCAGTAGGATTCTTAACCCACTGAGCAACATACAGCGGAACTCTGAATTTTGAAATTAATACATTCAGTTCTGGTTTCCACAGTTTGTTCACTTCATGGTAAATAATCAACAGGTGGTAGCACATCATTCTTAAAGACAGTTTCCAATCTGTGCCAAAGATGGGTTCTGGAGAAGTTGTATATTAATCAAGTTTTTGAAAAGTAAATGTTATTATTTTATCATTATAGGCCTTCTTTATCTTAATCTCTGATTGATCTGCAATCAACAATGGCTTCTCAAGTTCCAAGTTTCTCCTTAGCTTCTCTAAGTGAATAAGCCATCACTTAAGTGCACTGGAGAGAAGCGTTCCAATAAAAAAATCTTTTTCTTCTGTGAATAATCTCCACTATTAATGCTTCCTCTGTTTCAGGTACATTTGCATATGTATATATTAAGTTAAGGTAGGGGCGCATCCTGTGTTGACCATTGCTCCTAGAAATCAAAACCTGGAATGTTTTAATGGATGAAGAGAATAAATGCTAAAGAGCAGGAGTACCCTGCCTGGTGTCTAATCCACAATGGATCGTTTAGGGGGCACTGGCTGCCTCTCAGCACGGGGCTTACTTGCTGACTGCACGTGTTCCTCCAAAGGCGGTTCATCGGCTCCCTGAACTGATGCATATCCAGACGATGCAGTCTCACTGCGATTATCCTCTTCATGAGGAGAGGCACTATTGGATGTTTCATTGGATACAGGAACTTGTAAAGACACTGATCCATCTTCAACATCCACCTTTGGAAAGCATTTGAACACATTAAGAGGTCCCGGGGTATATGCTTTTTCTTGACATAATGTTACAAAGTTTCTTCACAGGTGACTTAGAGCAATGCTTCTTAACCTTTCCAATCTATGTATAATAGAGCAATGCTTCTTAACCTTTCTAATCTATATATAATCCTTTTTTGATGATCACCAAAAATCTCTTGCTGGTCCCAGCCACAGCAGTTGGAGCAACTGGGTCCAGTGGGGTGAAAGATGTTACAGGAAGATTGCCATCACATCTGACATGTTCATCTGGGTGAACCGTTTCCTAACATCACGCCCAGTACAGGGAAGGCACTCAAAAAAATTCTTATGCTTTCTCCTAGGGGTATTGAGAATCATTGTCATAATATATATCTCCTCAACTCAGGAAGACTTTGTTGAGCTTGAGTTTCTGCTGTGTGTACCGTGAAATTGACAGTTCTTTTCGTTTACCAAATATCACTCGAGATTTGCTATGCTTTCTCAAACTTCACATGCTCAATTAACTATACATTTGATTGCTATGCAATAGTAAAAAGAGTAAAAAATAGCAAGAGGTATCAGAAATCAGCTGGGGTCATCACTTTACATTCTGACCAAATAATAAGGACATTTGAGGAGAGGGAAGAAAGAGGGAAATGGAGGTGGGTCCGGCATGGCACCTGTCATTATGATGTACGTAGGTCCAATTTTTGGTATAAACTGTAAGTCTAGCCCATTATATAGCTAAAAATATAAGGATGTTATTTTCCTGAAGGCCTAGATATATAAATAACACAGTCCTTAAATTCCTTTATATAAATAGTAGTTAGCAATGTTTACCTCAATTCCCAAAGCTTTGAGTATGTCACATTTGCACATGGGGCAAGTCCTATGTTCCAACAGCCATGGGTCAACACATGTCTTATGGAAAATATGGCTAATGAAGGGAAAAACACATAAGTTGGTTATCAGTTGTGAATGAGCAACAAGACTTTGCCTAATAACCCAGTTTACCCTAATAATCTCAGTTATCCTATAATTTTACTTAGTCTTCTAGTGGATGCTTTTTTCCCCCTTTTAAACACACTACTACAGAAACAAAATTTGGAAATTTCATAATATAGTACTTTTAAATATAAAAGCCTCATTACCCTAGCTTCATAAAAATTATTTTCACTACTGCTTACTTGAAAAATGGCTAAGATGTTACCTGACCTAAGATTTGGTTCAGTAATTCAGATCGTAATTATCTTGTTATTCCCAAATCATAAAATGATAGAGTTAGTCATTCTCAATAATCTAGTAAAGTATTGTGTGTAACATAATTCGGATATTTTGGGCAATGTGATAAGTTCCAAGGATGGAACTCTTTAATAGCTAAAAGGAAGAGTGTTAAGAACAACTTCCAGGAGAGGAATAATAAGAAACTGAAGAATGAAAACTTCCAAATAGGTGCTCATTAGTTGATTTTACTTTCTTCTCAATAGGATTGTTAGAATTATTTTGAATTCAATAATCCAGTACCCCCCCACCCCACCCGAGACACACACACACACACACACACACACACACACACACACACACAAATAATCAATAAACAGTCGTGCTGGCTAAGTTCTCAGTTTTTTATGGAACTGGTTTCCAAATTGTACCAGATTATGGAAACTTTATATAATTAGCCTTATACCATTTCCAATGATATTGGAAAAGAAGTTAAAAATAAACACTTTCTTTACATCAACTTGGAAATATGCAAAATAGTTTCCCCCATTACAATCATTTAGATAAGTCAGCTATTCTTATTACAGACATAAAAGAAAATCAAACTTACTTGCAGGTTAAGATGCGCACCAAATCATTTGGTTTATACAGCTCAATACACACAGCACAACTATCTCCATCAGGGCCAATTTCCTAGGAACGAATAGTTATTGTTATTTGGATAGATAAGAAAAATTCATTAAACTACAGAGCAAGATCAGCATACACATGTATTTAAATTACACAAATTCCAGAGTTCCCATCGTGGCACAGTGGTTAATGAATCCGACTAGGAACCATGAGGTTGCCGGTTCGATCCCTGGCCTCGATCAGTGGGTTAAGGATCCAGTGTTGCCGTGAGCTGTGGTGTAGGTCGCAGACGCGGCTTGGATCCCATGTTGCTGTGGTTCTGGCGTAGGCCAGTGGCTACAGCTCCAATTGGACCCCTAGCCCGGGAACCTCCATGTGCCATGAGAGTGGCCCAAGAAATGGCAAAAAGATAAATAAATAACACAAATTCCTACAGATGGAAGAGGATCACGTCACTAAGCTAATTGTTGCAATAAAGCATTTAAAATTATTTAGGCTTAATTGGAATCTTAAAAGTCAAACTTAAAGAAACAGAGCAGAAAAGTAGTTTCCAGGGGCTAAGGAATGGGGGAAATGGGGGGAACTTAGTAAAAGGTACAAACTTTTCAACTGTCAGATGAATAAGGTCTGAGGATCTAACATAAAACATGGTGACCATAGTCAATAACACTGTACTATATAACTGAAATTGGAGAATAAAACAAAAAAGTTAGACTTTTAAAAGTAAAACAATAAAGTCAACGAAAGAGGCAAAGGACAAAGAGAAACACATAGCACTGCTTTAAACCTGTTCCTGGTTTTGGAATTCACAAAATGCCAAAAGTTCTATGGCTATGGTTTGCCATTAAAAAAATTAAAGCACAATTCACATGCAGTAAAATTCCCTCTTAAATGCTGAGTATCGTTTTTGCAAGTTTGGACAAATGTGCAGTCACTGAATCCCCATCAAAATCAGGATATAGGATAGCCCTATTACCCCAACAATTTCCTCTATACCCCTTTGTAGCTAACTCCTCCTTTTAACCCCTATCCTCTGGCACCCACAGATGTTTTCAGTGCCTACAGTTTTGGTTTTTCCAGAATATAAGTGGACTTGTGCATTATAAACTCTTTGAGTCTGGCTTCTTTCACTTAACATGATGCATTTGTAATCCATTCATGTTGTAAATATCAGTAGGGTTCTCCCCTTTTTATTGCTAAATAATATTCCATGATATGGATGTACCACCATTTTTTCTTTAATCCATTCATCATTTGAAGGACAAATGAGCTCTTTCCAGTTTTTAGTAATTATGAGTAAACCTGCCATGACATGAATAATTGTGAACAAGTTTTAATGTGAACATACTTTTTTTCCCTCTAGGGTAAACACCTAGTAGTGGGATTGCTGGGTTCTTTGGAGAGCGTATGTATATCTGAACTGCCAAAGTGTTTTCCAAACTGGCTGTACACTGCATTCTCACCAGCAAATGAATGAGAGTTCCAGTTGTTCCACATCTGGTCAGCTCTTGGTGTTGTCAGCTGAATTGGTTTTAGCCATTCTAATGAATGTGCCCTGGGTGTCTCATTGTGGTTTTAATTTGTGTTTCCCTAATGATTAATGATGTTAAGCATCATTTTACATGCTTTTTTTTGCCAGCCATACATTTCTGTGGTAAAATGTCTATTTTTCCCATTTTCCACTAGGTTGTTTGTTTTCTTTTGTTGATTTTTGAGAGTTCTTTATATATTCTGGAAACAGGCCTTTATCAAATATGTGATTCGCAAATATTTCCTCCCAATGTGTGACTGTCTTTTCAGTCTCTTAACAGTGTCTTTCAAAGAGCAAAAGACCTTAATTTTGACAGATTTCTCATTTTTTCTTCCTTTTCTTTTTTTTTTGGGGGGGGCCATAGCCATGGCATTTGGAAGTTCCCAGGCTAGGGGTCGAATTGGAGTTCCAGCTGCCAGCCTACACCACAGCCACAGCAACAGGGATCAGTAACAAAGGATCCAAGCTGTGTCTGCAACCTACACCACAGCTCATGGCAACGCCAGATCCTTAACCCACTGAGGGAGGCCAGGGATTGAACCCGAATCTTCATGGATGCTAGTCAGGTTTCTTAACTGCTGAGCCATGAAGGGAGCTCCCCTCATTTTTTTCTTTAATAGACTCATTTTTGGTATCATAGCAAAGTAATCTTCGTGAGACAACAACTGGCTGCCCTTTCTTCCTTGAATTGCCTTTGCACTTTTGTTGAAAATCAATTGACCACAAATGTGTGGGTCTATTTCTAGACTCTCCTTTCTGTTTCAAAGATCTAAAGGTCTGTGTTGGAGACCATGGAACAGCAGAACCCTGCAGAAGGCAAACATCCATGGACTCAGAGTTCTAAAGTACAGAGTCTCCTTCAAAGACAAAATAAAGGACTTATGCATTAACCATGTTATTCCATAAACAACTGCACTAGGTCCTAAGGATACCCCCTTTGATATCACTAGAGAAGATAATCTCGTCATTGCCTATGCCGGTTCCCTGCCCAATCTTGTCACCTTCATTAATCCCATTAATAATAATCTCATCACCTTCCTTAATAAAAATCGTGTGGGCTAAAGCCTAGGTGCCTTTGTTCTGCGGAACAGAGTGTCTTCTGGTCCCCCACTTTCTAAATGTAAGAGTCTCGGGCGTTCTGTTATACCGCGCTGTCCCTCTTCCAGGATTCCCTGTTTCCAGCGTTGGACGTGGCAGGTCTATCCTTTTGCTAATACCATCCTTTCTTGACTACTGTAGCCTTAAAATAATTCTGCAGCTCAGATAATGTGAGTCATCCAAATTTGCTCTTTATCAAAATTGTTTTGGCTATTTTAGTTCTTTCGCTTTTCCAAATAAACTTAGCATCAACTTGTCAATTTCTACAAAAGATGCAACTAGGATTTTGACTGAAACTGCACTGAATCTATACATTAGTTTTGAGGGGGCGGGGGGGGGTAACTGACATCTTTACAACAGAAAATCTTCTAACTCATGAACACAGTATATCCCTCCATTTCTTTAGGTCTTCTTTGATTTCCTTCTTTTATGGGTGTTTTGCAGTTTTCAGTATATAGATCTTGCACATATTTTGTAAGATTATACCTAAGTATGTAATGATTCTGGTGCTATTATAAATGGTCTTTTCTTTTTTATTTCAGTAAGTTCCACAGCTCTGTTTTCACTGAAGTATAGTACAGACTTCTATAGCTATCTTTGGATGCATGTTCTATACATCAATGGTAGTTTTCAACTGTGCTGCATCTGAAAATGGATAGTCAAGTAAAGTTGTGCTGGAGCACTGTATTCATTTCCTGTTGTTGCTGTAACAAATTACCATAACTTAGTGGCTTAAAATGACACAAACTTTTACTGTTATTGCTCAATGGCCCCTGTCTTACATCACTCCAACTTCTTGCTTCCATTGTCACATCTCCTACTGAACTGCAGTCAAATCTCCCTTTTCCTCCCTCTTATAAAAACATTGTGATTATATGTAGGACCCACCTGGATAATCCCGGATAATCTTCCCATCTCAAGATCCTTAACTTAATCACATCTGCAGAGTTCTTTTTGCCACAGAAGGGAACATTTACAGGTTTTAGGGATTAGAACTGAGATGAATTTGGGGAACTTAGGACCTAGATGAATTCAGCCTACCTCCAGCATCAAATAGATTTAAAATATCACTAAGATTTATAAACTCCAATGAAAACCATGCTACAGAAGAACATTTAGCTTTTTTTTTTTTTTTTTTTTTTTTGCCTTTTCTAGGGCCGCTCCTGTGGCATATGGAGGTTCCCAGGCTAGGGGTCGAATTGGAGCTGTAGCCACCAGCCTTAAGCCACAGTCACAGCACCATGGGATCCGAGCCGCGTCTGCAACCTACACCACAGCTCACGGCAACACCGGATCCTTAACCCACTCAGCAAGGCCAGGGATGGAACCCGCAACCTCGTGGTTCCTAGTCAGATTCATTAATCCCTGAGCCATGACGGGAACTCCTAAAGAACATTTAGCTTTTAACAATGGCTTGGTAGCATTGCTTTAAACAAATGGCATTTAAAAGTCATACAAACGCACCTTGTCTCCTTGTTTCAGTGTACGGAGTTGAAGCCTTCCAATAGCTTTTTTAGCATCTGCCTTTAATTGTCTCTGTAATAAAAAACAGGTATTACAAAAAACTATTTTTAAAAGAAATACCATAAAAAGGTAGAGAGTATTAATAAATATTTATCAGGCAAAAGTCAATGTATAGGTGAATTTTAAATTAACCATAATAAATGTCCATTTATCTGATATCAAACAGGATTTTTTTAAATTACTGAAACCTTTCACCTATTATGTTTCCCTACCTTCTTAAACAGCAGCTTTGGGCCACAATGGTAAAGCTATGTGTCCCTACTCCAAATGGATTCAGATGCTATGAATTTTCAAAGCAATTTTCCTATTTTCAAAAGCCCAGAGGATCTTTTATAAAGTGTGTCTTTTCCAATTTCTTTTTATGAATCGTATCTTGTTTGGTAGAAAGTGCATAGGATTTGGATTCAAATGGACCTAGATTTAAAATTTGACTTTGTCATTTATTAAATGAATAATCCTGGACAAGGTATTAAATCTTTACGCTTGTTTACTCACCTATAAAATGACAATAATACCAATCCTTACAGTGTTATTTGGTATTAGGAAAAAACTGCTGTTTATCATCACTACTGCCTTATAAGGAAGGTGGAACTTGAGAGTGGTAACCCCTTTTTTTCGGTTTGTTTCACTAAACATATACTTAGATAACATTAGATATGCAAAGGCAAGGCCATGGCTCATTTAGGGCATGTGTATATATGTATGTTTTTGAATCCGAAGTGAGGTTGTGGTATAGAGGGAAATCTAAAAGGTGACAGAAAGGTGTGAAAGAGAAGAATCAATGAGTGGTATGAGATTTTCAGTGTTGATGCAAAATTACTTGTGATGCTGCAAATAAATCTTCCTTCCATGTCAGTAATATCTACCACAGAACACAAATGCCTCAAGTGAAGATAATATATGTGTAAATGAAGCAGAGGCTACGTCTCACACCTGAGTGGTGCTGTGTAGGATAGACAGATAGCATGTGCAGCATGGCAAGATGATAAGCAATCTTCCTATTTTGTACTTATAGAAAAGAAATTCAGCCAACAGGAGGTGCTCAGAACCAGAGGTCATTGTGAGAATGGTAACAGCTTCCTTATGTACCACCAGCCCCCCAAAGGGAGACCCCTAGTGGACATGGAGTGAGCTGAGTCAAGTATCCAGCATAATGTCCAGCTTATAGCAGACACTCACTAAAAATATTTATTAAGTGAAAATATAAAATACTATTTGTCAACAAGCATAACAGATTTAAACATATCTATAGCAAATATATTTTGGTATGGAATAATTCATGAGTATTCTATCTATGTGAGGAAATTCCTAATGCCCAAACCCGCCTCCTATAATAAGATATCATTTAATGAAAGGTATTTGGCTTGATGCCAGGGGGATTCCTGCCAAAGCATTTCTTTGCTGTCACAGGAACAGCAGAAACTTCTCAGATTGTTACCTGACTGGCAAATATAGCTCACAGAAATCGTTAATAGGAAAGTCTAGCCCTTAGAAGGAAAGAGGTGCTAACTGAAGCCCTTTCATTCCCTCTGTGGGACTTAATTGTGATTTCACTCACAAGGGGCATTCTATGATGGTACCTAACTTCGAGCACAAACATTTCCCCTTCTATTTTGTTATACACTTCACAACTAAATGATAGAGTGAGAGTGACAATGAAAGGAAGTAGACTTAGGATCTTTAGAGCTCAAAAAACTCTTAAGAGTTCACCTAGCCTGATGTCTAATCTGAGAGACAAGAAAACTGATTCCCAGAGTTCCTCTTGTGGCTCAGCAGTAACAAACGGGACTAGTACCCATGAGGACATGGGTTCGATCCCTGGCCTTGCTCAGCGGGTTAAGGATCTGGGGTTGCCACAAACCGTGGTATAGGTCAGATGACGGCTCGGATCCCGAGTTGGCTGTGGCTGTGGTGTAGGCCAGCAGCTGCAGCTCTGATTCAACCCTTAGCCTGGGAATTTCCATATGCTGTGGGTGTGGCCATGAGAAGAAAAAAAATAAAATAAAAAGGAAAAGAAAAGAAAACTGATGCCCAAACAGAAAGAATGCTTTGCTTGAAATCTCAGTATTGGTCTTACTGAAGCCCAGAGTTTGGGAACACTTAACTCTAACATCAAGGAAGTTACTTTAAACAAAACAAAACAAAACAAAACAAAAAAACACTGTGGCTTGGAGCAGGAAGCTAGTACTACTACTTCCTTGTATTTATATAGTTATTTCATTAAATTTTTTGGCCACACCATGGCATGTGGAACTTCCCTGGCCACACCACAGCAGTGACCCAAGCCATTGCAGTGACAACACCTCATCTTTAACCTGCTGCACCACAAGAGAACTCCTTATATAGTTACTTTAAACTTTAGAATTTTTTTTTTGTCTTTTTGCCTTTTCTAGGGCCGCTTCCCATGGCATATGGAGGTTCCCAGACTAGGGGTTGAATTGGAGCTGTAGTCTCCAGCCTACACCAGAGCCACAGCAACGCGGGATCCGAGCCACGTCTGCAACCTACACCACAGCTCACGGCAACGCCAGATCCTTAACCTGCTGAGCAAGGGCAGGGATCGAACCCGCAACCTTATGGTTCCTAGTCAGATTCGTTAACCACTGCGCCACGATGGGAACTCCTAGAATTATTTTTGATACCTCATTTAACCCTCACAACCATCCCCTAAGGAGACGATATCTCCATTTTAACATTAAGCAAGTGGAGGCTTGGAAAAAGTAAAATAAGTTGTCTGAAAGGGCATGCAGCCCCTAAATGATAGAGCCAGTACTGGAAATCTGCTCTTCATAGTCCAAGATTCCATTATGATACATCCATCCAAAACCCTCTGAAGTCCTCCCAACTCTTGGATTCTACGGTCAAACTGTGGCCAGTCCTTAGCGCGAACAGCCAGTATGCCCACAGGATTCTGGTCCTGGCCTAGACTTCCAAACATGACTACTTTATTTTCATATAAAGCATGAGCCATTTAGACACCAAGATGAGAAAAATGCAAATGATACAAAAACAGAGCCAACAAGAGAAAACAGGACAAAGAAAAAAAACGTAGTTCATGATAAGTCTTTGACCATCACTTTGTTTTTCTTTTTTGCTTTTTAAAGCCACACTTGTGGCATATGGAAGTTCCCAGGCTAGGGGCTGAATTGGAGCTGCAGCTGCCGACTTACACCACAGCCACAGCAACGCCAGATCTGAGCCTCATCTGAGACCTACACCACAGCTCATGGCAACGTCAGATCCGAGCCTCATCTGAGACCTACACCACAGCTTACGGCAACGCCAGATCCTTAACTCACTGAGTGAGGCCAGGGACCGAACCCATGTCCTCATGGATACTAGTCGGGTTCAGGTTCATTATGGCTGAGCCACGACGGGAACTCCCTTTGACAATCATTTTACACTTTGTCTTTAGAGCACTTCTGATTTAGGTTTAAGCAACAAACTTTATGACACATTTGGGGAAATGCACTCCCAAGGAAGTCCTCCATCTTTAGTATATTCACTTGATTAAGTCTAACGGTCTGATTTCTCATTCTAGAATACTCAACAAAATATAAATGCATGAGTTTCCAGTGCTAGTGCTTATCAATTAATTAGGGATGAATGCTAACGATAACTTTGATCACATCCAAGACTAATGCAAATTAATTTGAGAGGTGAGATCGAAGGCAAACTTTATTATCCAAGTGTATGGTGATGAGAAAAGTGGAACTTACTTTAAGACCAGTGCTAAAAAAAAAAGTGGGGGAGGAATAAAAAAATGTAGGGAAAGATCCAAGATTCCAGAAGATCCTAAGCAAGGACTTGATTATGAAAGATCTCTAAAAAATCCGGCAGCATAGCATAAGCCAATGTTTAACAAAGCAGCTCTAGAATTTTAAAATCATTTAAAAGGAAATTTGAATATTCCCAATAACTCCTACCGAGCTCTTAGAAAGAAAAGCCATTTCTTTAAATATGGATGTGCGACGTGGTTTTGTTAAAAAGCACATAACTGCATTTTTAGACCTTTAGAGTAAAGGTCATTTTTAAAACTACCATTAGTACTTAAAATATTTCATTGTCACGCTGAGAGCAAGAGTTTCCAAGATGCACCTATTCCTCTAAAAAGCGATATATGAGAACAACCTTAAGACCAAGAGGTTCATATTAAATATACATTTGGATGATATTATTTAGGTCAAACTTCTGGGTGCCCAAATATGATTTACCATTTCAAGACAGTATGCCCCAATGCAAAATGGAATTTGTATTTTATTCCTTAAAAAACAGAACATCGGAGTTCCCGTCGTGGCGCAGTGGTTAACGAATCTGACTAGGAACCATGAGGTTGCGGGTTCGGTCCCTGCCCTTGCTCAGTGGGTTAACGATCTGGCGTTGCCATGAGCTGTGGTGTAGGTTGCAGACGCGGCTCGGATCCCGCGTTGCTGTGGCTCTGGCATAGGCTGGCAGCTACAGCTCCGATTCGACCCCTAGCCTGGGAACCTCCATATGCCATGGGAGCGGCCCAAAGAAATAGCAGAAAGACAAACAAACAAACAAACAAAAAACCAGAACATCAAGAGCATATCTACTTTGTTACACAAATTACTTTGGTCATATTTTCAGTACCTCTCCACCATATCAGACTAGATTGGGCGTGTTCAGGATAGTATGGCCATAAACGGTCTCCATTATATCAGAATTCCCTAGATGCTAATAACAGCATATTGTTTTGACCCCGAATGATATGCCATAGTTGTATTATTCATGTGTCTTTTCCTCCTAGTAGGTAGTGAGTGGGTGGATGACTGGGCCTGAATCATTTCAAAATTTTTCTCATAATGCCTGATAGTTGCTTAAAGATAGCTTCTGAATTTAGAAAAATAGTTTTTCATGATTTTCTCATCCAAGTCAGTATTACTCATTAAAAAGCCTCTCCTCTATCAAATTTGGGAAAAAGAAAAGTTTAAGGAACATCTATTGGGTCCCTACCATGCATCAGGTTTAACCCTAAGCTTTTCACATGTGTCATCTTGTTTAATCATCAATGACCTTATGGAATAGGTATTTTAATATCCACATTTTATAGACAAGAAAAGGCTCAGAAAGTTGACTAACGTCCAGGCAGCTGGTTAGTTGCAGAGCTGGGATTCAATTCAAGCCTAGGTTCTATCTGGCTTTAAAGCCCATGATCTCTCCACTATAGTACACTGCTTCCATTGTGTAATAGCAAAGAAGCCTTTAAAGGAATCCACATTCCTCATGAAGGAGATAAATGAAAGAAATAAGAAAAACCCCCCATCAAAGTCAGCTATTATCCCATCTTCAATTCCTTCCTAAATTGGCTACTTACTGTGATTTGGACAACTCTTTTTTTTTTTTTTTTTTTTTTTTTTGTCTTTTCTAGGGCTGCACCCGCAGGATATGGAGGTTCCCAGGCTAGGGGTCTAATCAGAGCTGTAGCCGCCAGCCTATACCACAGCCACAGTAACACCAGATCCGAGCCATGTCTGCGACCTACACCACAGCTCACAGCAATGCCAGATCCTTACCCCACTGATCAAGGCCAGGGATTGAACCTGCAACCTCATGGTTCCTAGTCGGATTCGTTAACCACTGCGCCATGACAGGAACTCCTGGAAAACTCTTTTAAACAAGTATTTTATATCAACTGATGTTCCCTGCCTCCTCCCTGATCCTAAGAGATACTTGGTCTGAGAATATGCGGCAGTTAGAGTAGAAGACTGATTCAAAGCAGCTTGATTGTTAGCCAGTTTTCTTAACAGAAGCTTAATGTCATTACTCTATTCAAAAGCTGGGAGGTTCTTGTTACTGAAAAATTTCAGCTACGTAGTTATAGTTTGGTTCTAAGTGACACTTTCTTTGGGCTGAAAATGACAAGTCAGGTCAATTCTTATCCTATATTACAGTGTTAAGTGTTTAAATGACAGTGAACTAAAAAATATGCTACCTAGTTCATTTGTGAATTTATACCCAAAGAAGTAAAAGAAACGGTTCAGTCTGGTGATTTGTTGGCCTGCTTTTTGCGTCCTAAGGCGTTCAGTTTTTAGTTTAACCGAAACCCACATGAATACACTAGGCGTGTAGTCAAACATGATTATCTGATGGGGGGGGGGGACAGGGTATGCAAAAGCAAGGAAAGAGGGTGGATAATAAGCAAACTAGAGTTTCCTGTTCTGAAATCACTACCTTTTTAGAATAAAAATTCTCATAGCAGTTCCTATTGTGGCTGAGGGGATTAAGAACCCGACATAGTATCCATGAGGATGTGGGTTCAATCCTGACCTCACTCAGTGGGTTATGGATCCATCATTGCCACAAGCTGTGGTAAAGGTCACAGCTGTGGCTCAGATCTGGCATTGCGGTGGCTGTGGCATAGGCCTGCAGCTGCAGTTCCTATTTGACCCCTAGCCTGGGACATTCCCTATGCCACAGGTGCGGCCTTAAAAAGAAAAAAAGTTTTTTTCATAAAAATTTGTCTCAGAATTTATAAAACAGAATACGTAAAGTTTAAAAAAAAAAAAAAAAAGGAGTTCCCGTCGTGGCGCAGTGGTTAACGAATCCAACTAGGAACCATGAGGTTGCAGGTTCGATCCCTGGCCTTGCTCAGTGGGTTAAGGATCCGGCGTTGCCGTGAGCTGTGGTGTAGGTTGCAGACACAGCTCAGATCCCGCGTTGCTGTGGCTCTGGTGTAGGCCGGTGGCTACAGCTCCGATTGGACCCCTAGCCTGGGAACCTCCATATGCCGCGGGAGTGGCCCAAAGAAATGGCAAAAAGACAAAAAAAAAAAAAAAAAGAATTTTAGTAAGAAGATTCTTTTCCTCAGATGTAGTCCTGTGAACAAAATCAAAGTCTGAGTGATGTCACTGTTTAGATGTATGAGACCTGAGAGAAATCAACTTTTCCCCCAGTGGAAAACCTATGCAGCAAATCAGTGTGTTGTACACCTGAAACTGGTATCATACTGCAGGTCAATTATACTTCAATTAAAAAAAGATAAAGCCGGAGTTCCCATCATGACTGACGCAGCCGGAAACGAATCTGGCTAGGAACCACGAGGTTGCGGGTTCGATCCCTGGCCTTGCTCAGTGGGTTGGGGATCCAGTGTTGCCGTGAGCTGTGGCGTAGGCCACAGACGTGGCTCGGATCCCGTGTTGCTGTGACTCTGGTGTGGGCTGGAGGCTACAGCTCCGATTCGACCCCTAGCCTAGGAACCTCCATGTGCCTCGAGTGCGGCGCTCGAAAGACAAAAAGACGAAATAAAATAAAAAAAAAATAAAAACGATAAAGCCAAAAAACTCCTAAGGAAAGAGGTGGTAAAGACCATAAAACAGTTTCCCATAGGTCTATGGAACGACAGAAATAGGAGGAGAGACCTTGCTAAAGGTGATCACCGTGAACAGTGTGAGGAAATGCACTGTATGGAGGAGCAGTGAGAAAAGGGGGAATTTGACCCAGTAGATAGATTATGGCTCAGATCATAGCATTTTCCAAAGACGACAATAAAAATCTTTAGAATTAGTGATAGCAATATAAAATTAGAGTAAGTGAATATTTAAAAAATCCCGAGGGACCCATCATAAGAGCTTCCTTTTGTTCAGTGAGAAAGTCAGAGAAGACGATAAAACTAGGTCCTGCTCAGCCAAGGCTTTGTTAATCTGTTCTTATACAAGAGCCAAAGCAGTGGTGTTTGTAAAGGGAGCTAAATCTCAAATTTGAGCAGAAACAGATGCACACAAATAGATCCACTACAAATATGTATGCATTGATAGTGGTCCGGTTTGCAGATACCTGCTAAGTCTTCCAGTTAATTTCATACACCAGGAGAGTAGAGAAAATTTAATGTAACCAGAAATGTTTCAGATAGTTTTAGCCATGCTTTAAGTTCAAGGACAAATTTTCAGGTATTAATGTAACTAAGTTCTTCCTCATCTGAGACCACACAGGAGTACTATCTCTTTGGCAGCATGCTACAAAGACATGTGTGATGTATTTCTGCCCAGGAAGTCAATGTGGGGGTCCAGGGCTAAGATGGGGGACTGATCACTAGATAATCTGCTAGCATTCAGACATCCTGCTCAAAATTCAGGACCTCAACAATGAAATTGGGTCGATATAATCAATCTTGATTGTTGTGCTAAGCACCCATGACAAGCTGGTAAAACATCGTCCACTGCTCCAGATGTGTTTAACAAAATCACCAATCACTAACATAAAGAATACTTTACTTAAAGACTCATTTAGGAGTTCCCGTTGTGGCTCAGTGGCTGACAAATCCGACTAGGAACCATGAGGTTGCGGGTTCGATCCCTGGCCTTGCTCAGTGCGTTAAGGATCCAGCGTTGCTGTGAGCTGTGGTGTAGGTTGCAGATGCAGCTCAGATCCCACGTTGCTGTGGCTCTGGCAAAGGCCGGCAGCTACAGCTCTGATTCGACCCCTAGCCTGGGAACCTCCATATGCCGTGGGTGTGGCCCTAGAAAAGACCAAAAAAAAAAAAAAAAATCCAAAAAAAACCCAAAACGACTCATTTACTTTGTCACTGGAAGTTTGTACCTCTTAATCTCCCTTGCCAATTTCTCTCCTCCCCCCACACCCTCCCCTCTGGCAACCACATTTGTTCTATCTATGACTCTGTTTCTATTTGGTTGTGTTTCTTCATTTGTTTTGTTCTTTAGATTCTACACATAAGTGAAAACCTACAGTATGTATCTTTCTCTGTCTGACTTACTTCAATGAACATAATATCTTAGAGGTCCATTCATGTTGTTGCAAGTGGAATTATTTAATTCTTTTGTATGGCTGAGTAATATTCCACTGCATATGGGGAGATAACAAAATAAATGAGTCGTGGGGAATATAGTTAATAATCATGTAAGATCTTTTTATGGTGACGAATGATAACTAGACTTAATCATGGTGATCATCTTGAAATGTAAAAAATACTGAATTGCTGTGTTACATACTAGCAACTAACATAGTCTTGTAGGTCAATTAGACTTCAAAAACAAACAAACTCATAGAAAAAGAGATGAGATTTGTGGCTACCAGAGGCAGATGGTTGGGGTGCAGGAGGGAGAATTTAATGAAGGTAGTCAAAAGATACAAACTTCCAATTATAAGATAAATAAGTACTAGGGATGTAATGCATGACCTGACAAGCATAATTAACACTGCTGTACAATATAAATGAAAGCTATTAAGAGGGTAAATCTTAAAGAGTTCTCATCATAAAGAATTTTTTTTTTTTACTGAGTATCTACATGAGACGATGGATGTTCACTGAACTTACTGTGGTGATCATTTTATGATCATTATATTGTACACCTTAAACTTACACGGTGCATCATTATATGTCAATAAAACTGGAAAAAAATACTAGGAATGCAGGAGTTCCCGTCATGGCTCAGTGGTTAATAAATCCAACTAAGAACCATGAGGTTGCGGGTTGCATCCCTGGCCTTGCTCAGTGGGTTAAAGATCCAGCGTTGCCGTGAGCTGTGGTGTAGGTCGCAGACACGGCTCGGATCCCGCGTTGCTGTGGTTCTGGCGTAGGCCAGTGGCTACAGCTCTGGTTCGACCCCTAGCCTGGGAACCTCCATATGCCGTGGGAGCAGCCCTAGAAAAAGGCAAAAAGACCAAAAAAAAAAAAAAAAAAAAAAAAAGATGTTCTTCCTGAACTTCCCTAAGTAAAAATGGAAGATCATTACCCCATGACTACTTGGGTTTGCATTGGAAGTATATACACTCTTTCCCAGTGTTGAGTGTTAACATTCTATAGAATTACGTATTGGGTCTCCCTGACCATATTTCCAAGTCCTACCATCTTTCCAAGTGGATTTTCATTCTTTTCTCTGCCCTTGGATGATGATCCCTACCAATCTTTCTCTATCAGAGAGTAAATTCATTTCTTCCAAAAGTCACCCTTCATTAGAAGTAAATTCAGAGGAGTTCCTACTGTGGCACAGTGTGTTAAGAATCTGACTGCAGACATTTGGCTCACCGCAGAGGTGCGGGTTCAATCCCTGGCCCAGTACAGTGGCTTAAAGGATTGATCCAGTGTTGCCACATCTGTGGCGTAGGTCATGGCTGCGGCTTGGATTTGACCCCTGACCTGGCAACTTCCATATGCTGAAGGTGTGGCCAAAACAAAACAAAACAAAAACAAAAAAGTAGGGAGATCCCCTTGTGGCACAGCAGAAATGAATCCCACTAGCATCCATAAGGATGCGGGTTCGATGCCTGGCCTCACTCAGTGGGTTAAGGATCTGGCATGGCTGTGAGCTGTGGTGTAGGTCGCAGACAAGGCTCGGATCCCGAGTTGCTGTGGCTGTGTCGCAGGCCAGGAGCTAAAGCTCCAATTTGACCCCTAGCTTGGGAACTTCCATGTGCCACAGGTGTGGGGCCTAAAAAGCAAACAAACAAACAAACAAAAACAAGAAGTAAATTGAGCTTATTCCATTACACCAAGGACAGCTTATATTTCACTTAGAGCCCTTTTTTGTTTCACTGCCAATGTTTAATCAAACACACACTATGTTTCCATTGAGTGAGTATTGACTGCTTGAGTATGGTTAAGGTGCATGTACTCTATCCCCAAAATGCTGGGTGTCCTACGCCAGTGTCAAGTGTATAGTGGTCACTCTCACATGCAGTTTAGTCTGAGTATGTCATTAGGTTTCCCATAATCTTCCTTGTCTTAGGTTAGGTTTGTTCCCAGAGGCGACAGGAATCCACTCTGTAATGCCTAATATTTTATTTTTCACTTACGACCCATTGATAATTTCATCTTGTTTAAAAGTTTTCCTTCACAAAACCAGGGATGATGTGTGTTCTTATACATCATACTACAGGCATGAGGCCACCGTGTGCTGCCCATTATACTTGGACATTTTGGTCATTGAAATTTATCAGTTTGCCTGACATTATATACTGTGTCATAATGGTTCAGAGGAAAGATATCCTGAATATTCTAATGAATTCCCAATATTCTAATAAAGGTAAATTTCCATAACTCAGTTTCAATACCATTTCTACCGGCAAAAATGGGAATAATGCAGTTAAATATTTAGTGATATTTATAACCATCATATGCATCGAGCTCTACTTTTAAAAAATATATAGGAGGTCAGGAAAATTAAAAGACATGTAAATAAGATTTTAGCACTCTCAAGTATATATAAGCAAAAGGCATTACTAGTCATATATTTAATGTTGTAGTCACCAAAGGATAAACAGATAAAGCCCAGTAAGTAGTGAAAGATGCCCTCTTGAAAGACTTTTCGCAAAGGTAAGAAGTTTTTTGGGTTTTTTTTTTTTTTTTTGGTCTTTTTAGGGCCGCCCCCATGGCATATGGAGGTTCCCAGGCCAGGGGTTGAATCAGAGCTGCAGCTGCTGGCTTATACCACAGCCACAGCAACGCCAGATCCTTAACCCACTGATCGAGGCCAGGGATCGAACCTGTGTCCTCATGGATGCTAGTCAGATTCATTTCTGCTGAGCCACAATGGGAACTCCTAATGCTATTCTTGAACATTTGTATATACGTTAATTTTCTTAAGATAAATTACAAACTATGAAAATGACTTAAATGAGCGATGAGACCAGAGTTAAATATCCAGTGGGACTTTTGCAACACCAGGCATTTCTTTATATACTATATTACTAGCTAATGGGGCTTAAATATCATGTTAATGGATTCGCTATCCCACCTGGAGTACAGAAATCCAAATGCCACCATGAACATACCCAAATCAAACACAGTGACATTGTAACTATAACCTTTGAATAGTCTGTCATACTGGATACCAATATTTTTCCAACCTCAGAGATAAAATCAGCACAATGTACAAATGGCAAATATTAACACAGTGTGGAGCTATTGAATGGGCTGACACAGGAATTTTAAACATCCTTTTGACCACAGCTAGTAACAGGCTGAACCTGCCACCAAAGTGATAAGCTGCTTCTGTAGGAGAAGTACAGAAGGCAATTAACTCTAGACATTGAGATAATGATCACTTATTACCATATGCTGGTGTCTAAATCTTCACCAAGGTTTTATAATAAGATTTCAATTTTTCATCCATTCCTAAATTTAATTGATTTTCTTGCCATATAGAAATCTTCACTGCTCCCCTATTCTCATATAAATTGGGTTCATCTTTGCTTATTGGAGAAAAAAGTACATGAAATGGCCAGGATTTCACTGCGTTTGGAACAACTTCTCCATACATATAAAATACAATCTTGCCCCTACTATATGGTTAGTTGAAAGTATTAAAACCCTAGTAAGCATTCTGGAGAAGTGGCACAACGCTCCCCTCTTGTGTTGAGAATTCTGGAGAGGGAGAAGAGGTTAAAAAAATGATGGTGGCGTGGACCAGGGTGGAAACAATGAAAGTGGCGAGAAGTCCTCAGATTCCAGATATATAATGAAGGTAGAAACAACAGGACTTGCTGATGGAGGTTATATGGGAAATGAGAGAAAGAGAAGAATAAAGAATAACTCCTAGGCTTCCAGCCTGGGGCCAAGAAAAGTTCTTTTGAAAACGGAAGCAATTAACAGCACGTTTGTGTGTCTACAGCCACAGAAGACAAGGCAGAAGATATAAGATACAGACAGACATAGATGCAGATTAGATGGGTACGTGTGGTGGAAGCTTGTGTACTCTTGAGGACTTCAATTTTCTCAGTGGAACAGGATCCAAAATACAATGTGAGAGAAAAAAAATTGGAGGAAGTGTTGGAGGTTTAAGGAGAAAGGAATATGTATGCTTGATCAGTCACCTAGAAAAGGAGAGGAAATGGCTAAGAAAACATGGCGTGACTGTTGGGCAGCATTAAGGGCTCACACTGAGTCTGTGGTCATAAACTGCAAGTGAGATGAGCCTGTATAGATAACAATGTTTTTCTGCTATTTTAGTCAAGCAAAGAACGGGCATGTAGTAGGTGGGAAGGAGGATTGAATCCGGATTGGGGTTTGACAGCAAGTGTAACAAAGGGAGAGAAGGGCCAAGGAAACCGAAGATGTATGCATGGGAGCGGCCGCAGAAGTAAGCTGGGTAAGGAGAGAAGTGAGAATACCCTCAGTCAGGGGGATGAGGGGCGGTTTAAAGGTGGTAGGATCTATGTCATACAAACTTCCCTGTTCAGTAACACCTTTGGATTTTTGCTCTATTATTTCTATACGTTGCACCTGTTTCTACATCAGTGGGTAAAATATGGGAGACATTATGAATGTGTGACTCTGTTTGGAGCCTAGCACTATATTATGCACAATTAGATCTTTAAACTTGCCTGCTCATGACAGTCGGCCTAGTCTCTCCTCCCAGCCCTACCCCCACATGCAAAGGCACACACATATGTAAAATAACCATGGTTCCCTTTGGGTGGTGAATACGGTTTTTCTGTTGTTATATGGAGTTTGGGGTGAAGGTCTTTGCTCTTGTACTTTCTGGTTTCTAAATATTCTATATTGCATGTAAAATGCTTTTTTAATTTAGAAAAAATGTGTAAAAGAACATATGTATTTGCACCCATATATACTTAAATGCCAGCTGTGCTCCCTAATGAGGTATTAGGAGACTTAACCAGGAAGGATTAAGGCCATCAACAAATTTCAGAAAATAAGAGATATGAGAGGCTGGAAGCCAACATACTTACATATGCATGGATTGTTGTCTAGCAAGTGAAGTATATTAAAATGCATGACACTGCGTCTACAATTAAAACAGTGAAATATTTTTATATTGGAAAATAAGGACCATTACAAACCTGCTTCCTGCTTTGAGCTCTTGCATTCCGTAATCTCCGAGCAGAATAAAAAATAAAATAGCCCACAGTTGCTGCCGTGATAATAAAAAAGGACACAGAAACGAAGAAAATGGAATAGTGATTCACCCAAGGGCCATGTTTTTTCCCTACTTCAATGACCATTGTCACTTGTATTCCTCTTTGAATAGATTGTAGAATTTTTGTGCCTTTGAGATTGCCAATCATGATTGCAACAATATCTCCTGCACCTGTAAAAGAAGAATAATTCAGTTTTAGTTTGGTAAAGCATTCTTAGTATAAAAATCCAATTGCTAAAGTGATTTCAAATGATACCCAGTGAGACAAAGGAAAGATACTCATTCGCTCAATTAACATTTTTGGGGACATACACATATGTAAGTTACAGGGAATATAAATATACTGAGACTTAGTTACTGATCTTTAAGAACTCACAGTTTAGTAAGGAAGCTATGACATATAACAAATACTTCCTCTCACCTCATGTTTGCCCCCTATAATTCAAAAGTATATCATGTTTGGGGCCCAATTTGCCTCTTATACGAAGGCTTTTTTTTTTTTTTTTTTTGTCTTTTTTGTTGTTGTTGTTGCTATTTCTTGGGCCGCTCCCGCAGCATATGGAGGTTCCCAGGCTAGGGGTTGAATCGGAGCTGTAGCCACCGGCCTACGCCAGAGCCACAGCAACGCGGGATCCGAGCCGCGTCTGCGACCTACACCACAGCTCACGGCAACGCCAGATCGTTAACCCACTGAGCAAGGACAGGGACCGAACCCGCAACCTCATGGTTCCTAGTCGGATTCGTTAACCACTGCGCCACGACGGGAACTCCTGAAGGCTTACTTAAAGACAAATAGTCACCTGGATGGTAGGGAATCATTCTAGAGAATCTGAGATTTGGGAAAGACAAAAATATTTAACTCTATGTTTCCCAATTTATAAAGAGATAGATTGTCTCATGAGCTCACTACTAAAATGTATAAAGATCAACATATCAGGATTAGTAATTTAAGACAAATAATAATTACAAGCCCAAATGTACAACATATATATTTGTATATAAATGTGTGTGTCCATGTGCCATTTTTCTATATCCTCAAAAGCAATATAAAATTTGTCCAAGGTTCTCTAAGGTCTTGCGTGGACCTAATCAGGTGAGTAATGACTGTAATATGTAAAATTGATAGAAATATGTGTTTTTATTCAACCACAATTAAGGTCAAGACTAAACTTATTACTTTTTTTTAATATATTTTTTTTTATTTTCCCACTGTACAGCAAGGGGGTCAGGTTATCCTTACATGTATACATTACAATTACATTTTTCCCCCACCCTTTCTTCTGTTGCATAAACTTATTACTTGTTTAATAGTCTAAGTCTTAGTCTAAAGGCCAAATCTGTGTAACACTCTTCTCTTTATGGACTTTATAATCTTGTGATAAAAATAAAGGACAGACTTTATCTTTCCCAATGGTGTGGGAATGTTAGATTACTCACAATATTCCAATGCTTATCAAAGTTTATATTCCTTCTAGTTTAAATCACCTGAGACCAATAATATTTAGGAAAAGAAGAGGCTTCTTTGAATGTTAATAGTATTCATACTTTCAATGATCAAACCAAGAGTAGAGGCTTTAAAAGGCAACGAACAGAGAATTATTACCCAAGTAATCCTTTAAATCTGTAGCCCTCAGTGGCCAAAGTCTTCAGATCAACAGCCTTTCCCCACTTGAAGTTATTGATTCAAAAAATATATGTGTAGAGTATTATTAAAGATCCTAGATGTGCCAAAAGACACTTTTTACCAATGATAGCCATCGAGTTAAAGCCTTCTATATAACTTTACTGACTCATTTGCCATTACTCAGTTTGGTAACACTGGCGACTCACTCTTCTCATTTACATGAGGAAAAGCTCAAAAGCAATGGGAGGCGAAGGAAGCTGACGTGTCTTCTGCTGCATCTTTTCTATCAGTAGATAATCCAAATATCCCTAGAGAATTGGCTCTTTTGCAAGAGAGAGGCTCATTTTTCTATTTATTTGGGGCCTTTAAATTTCTAGCTTTGGCGCTAAAAGTACAGAAATTATTTCAGTTTTTTTTTATTCTTGTTGCCGTTATTTGTTTTCTCTTGACAAGCTAGCAGGAAAGCTTTCTGGTTATAATGTTTTGATTAATTATATAACCTAGCATTCATTTCTGATATTGTAACCTGTATAATCTTTGAAAGCATAGATCATTCTAAAAATGAGGCCTGAGGACACATGATAATTTGGTTTTGCCTTCATATCTTTGGCTATTTTTTATTTAATTTTATTAAAGTATAGTTGATTTACAAGTTGTGTTAATTTCTTATGTGCAGCAAAGTTGTCTCTGTGAGGATTTGGGTTCGATCCCTGGCCTTGCTCAGTGGGTTAAGGATGCAGCGTTGCTACAACTGCGGTGTGGGTCTCAGATGTGGCTCAGAGCCAGTGGTGCTGTGGCTGTAGCATAGGCTGACAGCTGCAGCTCCAATTTGATCCCTAGCCTGGGAACTTCCACATGCTGCAGGTGCAGCCATAAAAAAATTCTTTTTAGGAGTTCCCGTCGTGGTGCAGTGGTTAACGAATCTGACTAGGAACCATGAGGTTGCAGGTTCTGTCCCTGGCCTTGCTCAGTGGGTTAAGGATCCGGCGTTGCCGTGAGCTGTGGTGTAAGTCGCAGATGTGGCTCAGATCCCGAGTTGCTGTGGCTCTGGTGTAGGCCGGTGGCTGCAGCTCCAATTCGACCCCCAGCCTGGGAACCTCCATATGTCGAGGGAGCGGCCCAAGAAATAGCAAAAGAAAAAAAAAAGACAAAAAAAATTCTTTTAAAATCACAGCTGTGCCCTTCTAAATACTTTTGACTCCTAGAAATAAGTTTGCATTCTTTTAGAAGATATGAGGTGGGTGGTGGGGGTGTATACTCAGGAACATACTGGCCATTGTGGTCAAATAGAGATTTAAAAGGATAGTCAAGGAACGTACATTGTCTACACATAAGGAACAATGCTGTGCTCCAGTTGTCCCAATTCATATTCATATATGCTATATGTAGTCCAACTACCTGTTGATTAGTTTTCTAGTCACATAAAAGACTTTTTTTTTTTTTGTCTTTTCTAGGGCCGCACCCGAGGCACACGGAGGTTCCCAGGCTAGGGATCTAATCAGAGCTGTAGCCACGGGCCTATGCCAGAGACACAGCAACGCAGGATCCGAGCCTCGACTGTGACCTACACCACAGCTCACAGCAATGCCAGATCCTTAACCCACTGAGCAAGGCCAGGGATTGAACCTTCGTCCTCATGGATCCCAGTCCAGTTCGTTAACCGCTGAGCCACAAAGGGAACGCCCATAAAAGACTTACTTCTAAGCATTATTATTTATCTCCTCCTCCTCACTCTCTTGAAACTCTTTAAAAACTGCTCCCCTCCCACTGTTCCCAATCACAGTTAATGGCATTGCAATGCTCAGGTCACCTGGATTAGTAATGTCAGAACCACGTTTGAATACTGACTGCTAACCTAGGCAGTCCTGTAGATGTTGCTTCCTTGGCATCGCCCATTAAGAGATCCTTCTTTCCATTCCTGCTGCCTATATAATATAGGCCTCATAATTTCCTTGCCCAAACTATTTTAGTAACCTCCTGACTGGTCACTCTGGCCTCAATTTTTCCCCTTCCCCTAAAGTTTCATTGGCATTTACCTTCCAGGCTGCCTCTTGCCATCACTTGGTTAGATCACGCCTCTTTCCTGCTCAAAAGTCTTTAGTGGCTCCTTATTACTCATTAAATTTCTGACTCCTGGGCCTAGCATTTAAAGCCTTGTAAGATCTGGTCGCAAACCAGCCTCTCCAATTTGATGTATCCCCACTACACTCCATCTCATGAACACTTAGGTCGAGCCACATGGGATCGGCTCTTGTTATTCATTTTTCCGAACTTGCCTTCTGTTCATTCTGTTCCCTCAGCCTAAAACGTCTTATACCTGCTCTGACACGCCCCCTTCCTTCTCTGCCCGTCTGTGTATTACTCAAGTCCCAGCTCAAATGTTATTTTCCCAAGTTCCAAGTGAAAAATGTAAATTCCTTCTCCGGTCCCCGGTCACGTCGTTTTTAACGCCTAGCTGGTACTTTATTTTCCTTTGCTTTTCAATTGGCATGCCATGCTCCCTCTCTCAATCAGGAACATTTTAAGGGCAGAGGCTGTCTTTTAAATAACTACAGTAATGCTTCTGTTTATCTGCTACTGTCAGGGAATTAGGTATTCCATATAAGTAGAATTTCCAAGTCACAAAAAAGTCTTATACAACTACTTAATTTCAACATTTTTGTTTGTTTGTTTTGGGCTGCATCTGTGGTATGCAGAAGTTCTGGGGCCAGGGACTGAAACGGCACCACACCTGAGCCCCAGAGGTGACAATGCCAGATCCTTAACCTGCTGTACCACCAGGGAACTTCTTAATTTCAACCATTTTCAATGAACATTTTAAAAAGTCATCTATGCTGCCCTATTTTTCCTAACAAGGATATACCGATTACTAATTATGGTTTGTTATTGACAGGGGATCATTTTTGTAAGCCATTATGTAATACCGTAGTTAGGTTACCTGTTCCCAAACTGGTATGATTTATCACCAAAATTATAGATGTGGGGAGCTGGAATGGACCTTAGAAGTCACCCAGTCGGAATCTTTTTTGAGTTCTCACTTTGGGAAATTTTCTTTCAGGGAGAGAGAGGTTCTCACTTGCTGCTTCTAGCAGCATCTCTCCCCTCTTTCTAATTTCACACTTCAATAAAGTGTAACTCTGAAAAGTCAATCAAGCTGGGATCTAAACAAAGAATAAAACAGTCTTACAGAGAGAGCTCGAGGGCTTCAGTGCAAGGACTCTCATCATAGAACTTATTCTGTATCTTAAGTTAGCCATTTATTATAATATAGATGTGGTCATATTCAGAACCTATTCTGAACGTTGAATTTCTCTGATTTCTGGCATGTGGAGGAACATAAAGTGAAGGGAACACTGAAAATGCACACAAAGGCCAGAAGTTTTTCTCATCTTACATAAGATTTAGAAAATGTGAAGAATGACATTCTTTTCAAAGCTATAATTAAAATACAATCTTTTGCCTATTTGGAAGGATGAGGTATTGCCATCCCCTTCCTAGATAGAGAAGCTCAAAGCGCTTCTTTACTGATTAAAAGAATGGATGGGAATTTGTGGCTTAGTGGGTTAAGAACCTGACTAGTATCCATCGATCCCTGGCCTTGCTCAGTGGGTTGAGGATCCGACATTGCTGGGAGCTGCGGTGTAGGTCACAGATGCAGCTTGGATCCTGCATTGCTGTGGCTGTGGTGTAGGCTGGCAGGGACACCTCCAATTTAACCCCTAGCCTGGGAGCCTCCATATGCTGCAGGTGTTGCGCTAAAAAGAAAAGAAAAAAAAAGAAAAAAGAATCGGAGTTCCTGCTGTGGCTCAGCAGAAACCAATCTGACTAGCAACCATGAGGGCAAAGGTTTGATCCCTGGCCTCCCTCAGTGGGTTAGGGAGCCGGCATTGCCATGAGCTGTGGTGTAGGTCGAAGACGCAGCTCAGATCTGATCCTGCTATAGGCCGGCGGCTACAGCTCTGATTCGACCCCTGCCCTGGGAACCTCCATATGCTGTGGGTGCAGCCCTAAAAAGACATACATACATACATACATAAATAAATAAATAGAATTGGATCTTTCTTGAATACGGGAGTTCAGACACCTAAGAAACAAGTGCAGTTAACAGAAAACTAACATATCACTGAATCTGTGTTCTTTATGTGGCAGAATTTTGCATATCTGTTTACTCTCTCACAGTAGTAAACAGTGTATTAAATGGAAATAGTTTTACCACAATCTTTAAAAATATTGCTATTTCCGGAGTTCCCGTCATGGCACAGCAGAAACGAACCTGACTAGGAACCATGAAGTTGCGGGTTCGATCCCTGGCCTTGCTCAGTGGATTAAGGATCCGGCATTGCCGAGAGCTGTGGTGTAGGTCGCAGATGCGGCTCGGATCTGGCGTTGCTGTGGCTGTGCTGTAGGCCGGCAGCAACAGCTCTGATTAGACCCTTAGCCTGGGAACCTCCATATGCCGCGTGTGCGGCTCTAAAAAGACAAAAGACAAAAGGCAAAAAACAAAACAAAACAAAAACTGCTATTTCCTTAAACCACTCTTAAAGTTGATGGTTTTTATTTTGCCTGCAGACATTGAAGTTCCCTGTTCACAGATCAAATCTACCACCGCAGTGACAACACCTGATTCTTAACCCACTGGGCCACTTAAAAGTTGATCTTTAAAACCAATGCTGATGTACTAATATATAACCTCTTATACAAGTTGTCAAGCTTTCCACTTTTCTATCCAAAATCTGCTATAAAAACGATCTCCTTTGAAAAGTACCAGGCATAAGAAGCCAAATATGGGGGTGCACAGCCCAACTGATTAAAACACAGTGCTAATAAGATCAAGGCTATCATTCAAGTCATCTTCTTATGGATCAGTTATCCAGAAGACAGTACTTCCAAACTCATTAAGTATTTTGTTGAGTATCTACCCACATGCCAGACACTGTGCTAGCTAGGCCTTGGGGCTACAGAAAGGAATAAAATATAATCTCTGCCCTCTAGGCACTTGCAAATGTCTGGTATATATTAACCATTCAGCACCAGGAACAATCTGACCTAAGCCAGTGAAACGAATTGTGCATATCCATTACCATGGCCAGTAGCAGAAAAAATAATTTCTAAATCACATTCCAAACTGACACCGGGTTAGAAGAAATAGCTTCCTGTATTAAAAAAGACAACTTACTTTCCTTTAATGTCCAATAATTTGAATATAAAAAAACTGTATTTAATCTGATATTTCTTTCTTTTCTTTTTTTTTTTTTTTTTGTCTTTTTCCTTTTCTAGGGCCACTCCTGCGGCATATGGAGGTTCCCAGGCTAGGGGTCTAATCAGAGCTGTAGCCACTGGCCTACGCCAGAGCCCCAGCAACCCCAGATCCGAGCCTCGCCTGTGACCTGCACCACAGCTCTCGGCAACGCCGGATCCTTAACCCACTGAGCGAGGCCAGGGATCGAACCTGCAACCTCATGGTTCTTTGTAGGATTCGTTAACCACTGAGCCACAACGGGAACTCCTAATTTGATATTTCTGAATTTGGCAGTGCTCTTTATTTTAAAAAGTGGTACTCAGAAACAGACTAGAGTTTGACGGAAGGAAGTATAAAGTGGCAAAAATAACCCTGAGGTGGGAATCAGACCACTGGGTTGCAGCTTTTGCCGGAAGGAGACGGCGCTATACTAAGCTCTGAAATGAAGTCCGACAAAGTTATATGACTACATCTCTTCCTCTATCCTTACAGAATTTCCAAATCAACTATTAATTTCATTGTTTTTCCAAAAATCATTGCACCCACCCCCCCAAAAAGAAAAATCTTCAATATAAATCCTTAATATGCTAAAAGTGTTCGATGAGGAAAACTGATCATTAATTGGACAACAAACCATTATGGTGTAAACCCTGATCACAGAACAGCTGTCATTTCAGGATTTGAATCTCTCTAAATCTGCACTTTGTTTCAAGGATTTATTCATAATTTTTTTTTTTGGCCTTTTTAGGGCCGCAGCCTTGACATATGGAAGTTCCCAGGCTAGGGGTTGAATTGGAACCACAGCTGCTGGCCTATGCCACAGATACAGCAACGCCAGATCTGAGCCGTGTCTGCTACCTGCATCACAGCTTTAGGCAATGCTAGATCCTTAACCCACTGAGTAAGGCCAGGAATCGAACCTGCGTCCTCATGGATACTAGTCAGATTCATTTTTGCTGAGCTACTACAGGAACTCATATTCATAAATTTTAATGCGTTGTATCTGATTTTAAAAACTGTTATTTTTACAATTTCAGTGTATTAGCAGCACTTTATACTTGATAATTTAATCGTCAACAAGAGCTTATCTGGGAGTTCCCATCATGGCTCAGTGGTAACAAACCCAAATAGTATCCATGAGGATGCAGCTTCAATCCATGGCCCTGCTCAGTGGGTTAAACAGCCAACATTGCCGTGAGCTGTGGTTTAGGTCGCAGACACAGCTCAGATCCTGCGTTGCTGTGACTGTGGCCTAGGGTAGCAGCTACAGCTCTGATTTGACCCCCGGCCTGGCAACTTCCATATGCTGTGGGTTAGGCCCTAAAAACAAAAAGACAGAAAAAAAAAAAGAAGAGCTAATCTGGACCCTTATTGCTTAAACACATGCTCCTGGGTCTAGCAAAACTTAAAGACCACTTATCTTGATAGGACAAATGTAGCGGTCACTCAATTCTATAGGGAATCCTTGAGCACAGTACTTAAAAATCATAAATAACATGAGTTGCTCACCTTTTTCACATTTTCACTCTGCTCTCTAGAGTATTCGGAGAGAAGGAACAGATTAAAAAACACTACCTAGGGTGTTCCCATTGTGGCGCAGCAGAAACGAATCTGATCAATATCCATGAGGACGAAGGTTTGATCCCCGGTCTCGCTCAGTGGGTTAAGGATCTGGAGTTGCCGTGAGCTGTGGCGTAGGTCACAGATGTGGCTCGGATCCCACATTGCTGTAGCTGTGGCATAGCCTGGCAGCTGCAGCTCCAATTTGACCCCCAGCTTGGGAACTTGCTTTATGCCACAGGTACAGCCCTAAAGAGAAAACAACAACAACAACAAACCACTTTCTAGTTATTATTCATAATATATAATATTTGATCCTAGGATCCTGCTAGTGGCCAACCCCATGCATTTCTTAAAAAAAAAAAAAACACAAAACTAATGATATTGTGGTTTTGGTTTAATCTTATTTATCTGTGAACACAGACCAATTCATTGAATAAATTATTTATCAAGTGCAAACCATGCAGTGAGCCCTGTGTTTCTTGATCTTTTCCCTCCACATTTTAGTATTAACATGTCAAAATGTGAAATAAACTCTAAAACATTTTACAATATATGAAATATCCTAAGTATAATGATGGCATACTTACAGTATGTTGACATTCAAACACAAAATATGAAGAGGTGAAGAAAGCTGTACCTGTATGCCTTTCAACCGGTTTTCCACTTTTTATATTAGAAAAGAAGTATTCACCAGGAGCAGCTTACAAGCCAATAAGGGCAACTGTAGGCCAAAGTAGCTCTTTTAAAGCAAAGCAGACATTCGAGATTGCCCAATATCCTGATAATTCAATAGGGTCAGCACTTTTGAATTCACTTGTGTCTGGAGGGAACTAGTTCTAGGTGTGAAGAATTTCAGCATAATTCTCTAAGAAACCTCCATTAGAAAATCTGGAACCAACTCAAGTGAACTTCTGGATATTCGTTTTGTCTACAGGAGCTTTTAAAGGCTGTTTTCCCCCATATAGCCCAAACTCTCTGGGAAACTGGGGGAGTTCAGGGTATTTCAAAGAGGGATGCCCCAGAGTTCCCGTCATGGCGCAGTGGTTAACGAATCTGACTAGGAACCACGAGGTTGCAGGTTTGATCCCTGGCCTCGCTCAGTGGGTTAAGGATCTGGAGTTGCTGTGGCTGTGGCCTCTACCCTGGGAACCTCCATATGTCGCAGGAGTGGTCCTAGAAAAGGCAAAAAGACCAACAAAACAAAACAAAGAGGGATGCTAAAGCTCCCCAGATCGAGTCACTGATCCATTGGCCTGATCAAATGTCTAAGTACCATTTTCTTTATTTTTATTTTTTGCTTTTTAGGGCCACACCTGTGGCATATGGAGGTACCTCAGACTAGGGATCTAATCGGAGCTAGAGCTGCAGCCTACGCCACAGCCACAGCCACACCAGATCCGAGCCACATCTGCAACCTACGTTACAGCTTTAGGCAAGCAAGATCCTTAACCAACTGGGTGAGGCCAGGGATCGAACCCCCATCCTCATGGACGCTAATTAGATTCATAACTTGCTGAGCCACAACAGGAAAGTGCCATTTTTTTAAACCAGTAAAAAAAAAAAATTACCTAAAATTTTAAGCCAGACCAGCTGCTCTTTCTTCAAATTCCTGTTTTGTAAAACTTTTTTTTTGCCCCTTTTTGGTTATTGCCAGTCACCAGTGAACCAAATTTAGTTTCTTAAACTGACTGCTTCATAGCAGCTCTCTTGACTTAATAAAATTAGTTCTATCATTGCATTTCAACAAATATACAAATGATTTCTTAAAAGTACCTGCAAATGTATGTCTGGGGTTTACTGGGAACCAGACAAATCAGTCCTGCACATCTCTTTATTATGTCATTCCATTCCTAACTAACCTTTAGGTAAATTCTAATCTATTGCAAAATGTGAAATAGGCATTAGCACAGGTTGCCTGTTGGTTAAAGCAATGGTTCTTAACTTTTTGCATTGTTACAAATTATCTTTTTGCGGGAGGGGTGGTGACTGTGAAGATGAACAAAATCACCTTTTATTATTATCATCCTTTTAAGCCAACAAATGCAACAGAGGCTCATGGCCCGCCATGTGTAGTTCAGCAAGTTGCCCTTCTTTCTGTCCTGTACCTCCAGATACTCCTGCTATAGGTTTTGAAGGTAATACTACACTAGGGAATGGGTCACCGATTTGACATCGCACCAAAAAAATCTCTGGCAGATGGAACCCTCAGGAAACAGCATATTAAAGACACTAGGGAATTAGAAGCAATGCTGTTCAAAAGATCACAGATGCATAATTTGTGGATGACATATCATATTCACAGGTAAACAATCCTTAGAATTATTCTTTAAAAAACTAGTCCTGCCTGGCCTATTCTAATTTCCACTTGCGGTATGTTTAACATATGGTTAGGATCCCAAGAGCTAGATCAGCATTTCTCCCAGTTTCTGGACTTAGAACTCCTTTATACTCCAATAAGGACTCCAAAGAGAACTTGTGTTTATACAGATTATTCCTATTTACATGAACCATATTAGAAATGAACAGAGGAATTTTACAAATATTTATGTATCCATTCACTTTAAATAGCTGTATTAATGTAATCAACATTTTAATTGAAAATAATTATATTTTCCCCCAAAATGCAGTTAGAGTGGCACTGACATTTGTGCAAATCTCTAATGTCAGACTTAATAGACGAGCATTGGATTTTCAGATCTGCTTCTGCCTTAGATCTACTGTGATCTGTTTTTCTTGTTTGATTCTTGTTTGATTCTAGCTTGACTGCTGTTATGGTTGAGCAGTTTCAAGGTAGTCTATAGTCATTCCAGCCAGATCAATGCCAATCCTTCACCCTGCATAGAAAAACTCTTGCCGATAGACTTGTTTTTCTCAGTGAGTACTTCACAGAGGGAAGTTTGAAAATTAGTCACATAAGAAACAGGCCCATTTCTTTCCTGTGACAATACATCTGTGGTGTCACCATTGTCTGTCACCTAAATCATCGTATCAACCTCCCAACTGGTCTCCTAGACACCAGTCTTGGTCCTCCAGTTCGTTCTGCTCATGGCTACCAGATAAATTTTTCTAAATGGGAAAAACGTTTGTGTTATCCCTTTGCCAAAGGCCCTTAAAGAGCGCCATGTCACCTGCAGAATAAAGTTCAACCTCCTTTTATAAGATCCTGACTCATCTTTGTGGGATATTCGGCTTTGACACTGTCTAGTGCAGGCCTCCCTTGAAGTTATCTGGTTCACTTGAGTTCACTTAACTATGAACTAACTCTTTCAGGTGAGGGATGGGGGTCTTTCATCACTGTAACTACAACTTACAACGTCTAGCAGAGTACCGGGCACAATAACACAAATCGGACAAATGTTTGAGGAATGCGATTTTAATATGCTATATTTAGTGATGCTTTGAATCTTGATTGAGTCTGAAAACAAATTCATCCTGAAAGATAACTGTGGGGAACAAAGTCTAAGATGTGTCTCCTCCCTACATTCAAAGATGACACATACTCAAGACAAGGCTGCCTACAGCAAGGACATATTATCTACACACAGATAACAAGTTCAATACTAATCCTACTCTACAGACCTTGGGTTTAGTGTGCTGCTTATTGCTCAGGAGCTGATCTCATTGAAGTCACCATACTGCTAGGGCAATAATCCCTTTTCATCCTGGGGCTTGAGCCCACGGCAGTTTCACACTTCCATTCGGGAGCTAGGACAGATGCCATTTTTAGGACCAAGTTCAATTTAGAACCCAGCCATCCTGTTCCACTAAGAGACTGGCTGTTTAGGCACTTATGAGGAAGTTCAGAGGCCATAAAAGAGAAGTCTTGAAGCAGTCGGAACAGGTTGACTGTTTGTACATCCTTAAATTTGTGCTGATGCCGAAGAAAAGAAAATAACAAGATATGCTATTGCCAGGCCACGCAGCATTTGTCGTGTGTGTCTCATTTGATTAATAGGGTCTTCTGCCATTATATTAAAATGTTTACGTGAAAGTTTTCTATTGTCATGGTTTTTGTTTGGGGGTAGTCAGACTTCCAGAAACCAAATTCAGCATTTGTCATTACGATTTATTAATGTTTTCTGGAGGAATGCTGGGGTCCGTAAACTCCACAGCATCAATGTATTCAGCCTTTGGGGGTAATAAATTGCACAATACCCAGAGCTCTTCAGAATCTGGTAGGAATACTTCATGGCTCAAGGCGATGTAATTGCTGACTAACAACATATACACAACAGGTCAAAAACAATTAGACATTTGTTGGGCAGTAAAAAGATAAGCAGGAGAAAGGTTTCAGGGAGAAAAAATTTATACAAATGAGCATTAGAAATTACGGTGCTCTTTTGTCCTTGTAGCCAATGATTCTGTTTTCCTGTAATGTGAGACCTTGGGAAGGAGGTGAATTCCACTGAATAAATTCCTGCTGTATTCCAGGGAGGAAGAATGAGCACAAAACCAGCCCACAGGAGTTCCCTTGTGGCTCAGTGGTTAACAAACCCAACCAGTATCCATGAGAATGTGAGTTCGATCCCTGGCCTTGCTCAGTGGGTTAAGGATCTGGCATTGCCGTGAGCTGTGGTGTAGATCGCAGATGCGGCTGGGATCTTGTGTTGCTGTGGCTGTGGTATAGGCCAGCAGCTACAGTTCGGATTCGACCCCTGGCTGGGAACCTCCATCTGCTGTGGGTGCGGCTCTAAAAAAGACACGAGACAAAAACAGGCCATAGCCTAGGCTTAAAATTTGAACATGGCCTTCATCACTTGCCACCTTACCCTCCAATTTTCAGATGAGGCAAAACTAATACAAGGAGGTATGGAAGGGAAATGTACCCTGTACCTTAAATATTACCAAACTCTAGAGAGGGACATTTTTTTGGTAGAGGTCTAAAAGCCCTACCTAAATTGATGAGTGCCAAACTAAAATGTTATTATTAGCACACCAAAAAAAAAAAAAAAAAAAGGCAATATAGGCTGAAAATGTAAGCTAGACGGCTAGACGGAAAGGACTAGGTCATAGTTTATCTTTAGCTACTTCCTGTTCACTCTTCTCCTACCACAACATCCAGCCACAAGACTGGCCAAAAAGGGGTGTTCAAATTTTTTGTTGAAATTAGAACTGCTTTTTGGGTACATTCTCTTCGGGAATAGTTTGCAATAGGGGAATTCGGTTGGAAATTGCATTAATCATTACAATTAGGAACCGCATTATGTTGAGACAGAGGGTATTCATTTTGACCTTGCCACCAGAACCCAAAGGTGCAAAAGCTACAGGCATCCAATCAGTATAACTGGTCTAGTCGCTTCTCGACATTGACAGAACTTTGATACAATGAAGATATGAGGCAAATCTGAGAGCGAGAGAGGGCAGGAAGAGAGGAAAGATGTTACCTTATCAAGTGCGTAGCAATCAGTGTTTTCCAAATGATATTTCGGATTTTAAGTATTTTGAGATAACAGTGTTTAGTTAGCATATCAGAGGCCTTGAGAAGCCCCACATTTCCCCAAGACAGGGCTTTACCTGAGGGTGAGGAGGTGGTTAAGCTACCCTTAATAAACTAGGCTGTATGGGAGTTCCCGTGGTGGCTCAGGGGAAACAATCCGACTAGGAACCATGAGGTTGCGGGTTCGATCCCTGCCCTTGCTCAGTGGGTTAAGGATCTGGCGTTGCTGTGAGCTGTGGTATATGTTGCAGACACAGCTGGGATCCTGCGTTGCTGTGGCTGTGGTGTAGGCCAGCAGCTATAACTCTGATTAGACCCCTAGCCTGGGAACCTCCATATGTTGCAAGTGCAGCCCTAAAAAAAAAGCTAAATAAATAAATAAACAAACTAGGCTGTGTACCAAGTGCTAATTTATCTATTTTATATTATAATTTATCTAATCTATATTATCTAATTTATCACTCACATTACCCATATGAAGGAAGTACAATTATCATCCCCCAACTACAGATTAAAAAAAACTGAGTTTTAAACAGGTTAAGTTGGCTAAGGTCAAAAAGCTATTACATAATAGAGTTGGGATCCAAATATAAATCCACCTGATTCCTCAGTCCCCTTATCTTTACCACTTTGCCATTAAAAGGTCCAAAGCCATTTCTATTGTTAAAGCTTAACATCATGATTTTAAGGTCTTGCTGCTGCTTAAAATGGAAATACACATGGGAGAAGGACAAGCATGGCTTAAATTACTTTTTGGTTTGGTTTGGGTTTTTTCGGCCACACCCTGAAGCATGTGGAAGTTTCTTGGCCAGGGACTGAACCCTCTCCACAGCAGTGACCCTATACGCTGCAATGAGAATGCTGGATCATTAACCCACTGCACCACAAGGGAATTCCTCAGTTTCTTGATTATATTTCTACCTGCATTTCTCAGAAATTGCCATAAAAATAGTAATGTGGATGTCACAAGTTTTTTTCCCCAGGTCGACATATAAAACAATTACATCTTTCAAAATGCGGTAGTGAACAGTATAATAACCAACAGTGAAATACAATGATTAGTAAAAAATCTTTAGCAAAAGGTTTAAGAGAACCAACATTTACAAAATGACCACTACATGCCAAACACTTTATTTACAATTCCATAGAAAAATGGGCATTAGGGCCCACCCCCTACCCCCACTTTTTTTTGTTTGTTTGTTTTTTTTAGGGCTGCACCCAAGGCATATCGAAGTTCCTAGGCTAGGGGTCCAATAGGAGCTATAGTCACAGGCCTGCACCACAGCTACAGCAACCTGGGATCCAAGCCACATCTTTGACCTACATCACAGCTCACGGCAACACTGGATTTTAACCCACTGAATGAGGCCAGGGATTGAACCTGTGTCCTCATGGTTACTAGTCAGATTCATTTCTGCTGAGCCACAAGGGGAATGCCATTATCCCCCTTTTTATGATCAAGATAACTGAAGTCAGGGTCAACTGCTTGCCCAAGATCACATATTTATTAATTGGGAGGGCTGGAATTCAAGCAGAGAAGTCTGACTCAAGGACACCTGTTCTTGCACTGTTATCTGCAATTTCAAATGGAACACATTTGCCTTTGGTACAACAGGATGAAATAAAAATAGAGCAATCATGTAGCTTTCCGTAGCATCAAAGGATAATCTGTTAGCCTTTAATTATATTACTCAAGGTAAAACAATTTCCTTGTCTTGTTTGCCAGTTCAACCAGAAGGCACCAGCCAGAAAGAAGCAGCAAAATGGGTGGTGGTGGTGGTGGGGTTTGAGGGCTGGGGCAAGGGAGGTGACTGGTGCTTCTGCACTGGCTAGTTTCAGTTTCTTTTACATATCCTGTTCTTTTGCCAAAATGAACGGATGGTGGTGGAAAACAAAAGCCCGCAATGCTCCTACACCTCAAAGCACTTTGAAACTGTGTTAAATACAGGTGGCTTGTAGATCTGTGAATGAAAACCTCACTCAATATAATCACTCTTGTCTAGCCTTCCTCTCAATGACTGTTGAAGTCCTTTAAAATGAGAAAAGAGGTAGCGCCTGGGAAATCTGTTAATGGCTCACTAAGCCACAAGTCAAAATTCTGTTCTTAAAACTGGGGCGACATTATAAATGCTATTAAAATAAGCCAACTTCTGAGATGATCATAGGTTAGGAAAACCAAACACAAAGCCCTTAAGTTGAAACACATGGAAAAGATGGGGTAGAGGTTTGGTCAACATTACACAGAAGCTGAGTAAGTAGAGAAAACTCTTTAAACCAGCATGATTGGGGAGAACATAATAAATGATATTTAATGGAGCTATCATTATGAACAATAACCACAACAGCAACACTGATGGGTTGTGTTTCAAAAATTCATCGGTCAATGAGTTGTTTGGAATTAGAGACAGTACATTTTCCCACAATAATGCTGCTAAAGAGTGTTTGAGTTCCCAAATGAACTCACAGCTTACTTCCATATGAAATGCTTTGAGGACTAAACACTTTCAAGCAAATAAAAGTTTTTATTTAACCCATATTTGCAATAAAAAAGTTCTCAGGAAAAAAAAATCACAGAAATAATTCAAGCAAAAAGAAAACCCCAAAACATTTAAAATGTCTTAAATACTCGGACATGACAAAATGCATATTTAATCAGGAGGATTACACGGTTGATGGGAAGTTTCTGTGGAGGTTCTGGGAGTGAGTTATGGACACATTCAAGGTCATTAGATATTGAGAGCACTGATTTCTTTCTTTCTTTCTTTGAGGGCCGAAACTGCAGCATATGGAAGTTCCTGGGCTGGGGGTAGAATTGGAGCTATAGTTACGGGCCTACACGGCAGCCACAGCAATGCAGGACCTGAGGCACATCTGCGACCTACATCGCAGCTTGTAGCAACGCCAGATCCTTAAACCACTGAGCAAGGCCAGGGATCGAACCCACATCCTCATAGGTACTAATTGGGTTCTTAACCCGCTGAGCCACAATGAGAACCCCGAGAGCACTGGTTTCTTATGATGTTTAATTTCACTTCAAAAGAAATGGCTTCAGATAGAAGCTCAAAAATTTTTGAAAAGATGGGGCAAAGTAACACACACACACACACACACACACACACACACACACAGAATATCTAAGGTAGAATTAATCAAGATATGAGAGGAAAAAGAAGCATGTAAAAAAGTAGGGCACATGGAATAACCTGCTGGTGCGGCAGGTTAAGGATCTGGCGTTGTCATGGCTATGGCTCAGGTTCGATCTCTGACCTGGGAACTTCTGCAAGCCATGGACAAGGCAAAAACAAAAACAAAAACAAAAAAAAAAAAAGGAAAAAGAAAAAGAAAGAAAAGTAGGACACAAAATGTACCTTAAGAGGAAAAGTGATACAGAAGCGATCCCTGAATCTGACTTTCTTGTGAAAACCAACTTGTGGAGTTTCACATAGCAAATTATTTCAAGGGAAATGCCATTTTTTTCCTTCTTTTTTTTTCTCCTGGCAATGCGGGATGCTTAGCCACTGAGCGAGGACAGAGATCAAACCTGCAGCTTCAGGGACACTATGTTGCATTCCTGCTGAGCCACAACAGGAATTCCAGGAAATGCCAATTTTAAACATGAGTACAGCCGGTCCCCAGCTCGTGAGGGTGTGACTTACAATTTTTTGACTTTACGATGGGTGCAAGAGTCACACGAATTCAGTAGGAACTGGACTTTGAATTTTGATCTTTTCCCAGGCTTGCGATGTGTGGTACATACTCACTTGTGATGCTGGGTGGCAGCGGCCAGCCACGCAATCATGAGGGTAAACAATTGATACACTCACCATTCTGGACCGAGGCAATTATTCTGTTTTTCAATTTCAGTACAGTATTCAATAAATGACATGAGAGAGTCAACACTGTATTCTCAAATTGGCTTTGTATTAGATGATTCTGCTCAACCGTAGGTTGATGCAAATGTTCTGGGCACGTTAAAGGCAGGCAAGGCTAAGCTCTGACGTTAGGCAGGTTAGGTGTGTCACATGCATTTTCCACTTATATTTGCAACGTGCAATGGGTTTATCGGGATGTAACCCCATCGTAAGTCAAGGAAGATCTGTAATTCAATTTTAATGATGTCTTAAGCGCAATTTTGATTGCACGTGTATGTTCTCCATCTCACTAATAAAGTGCCAAAGAAGAGCTTCATGGTTCTCCTCTGCCCTTACCCTCATAACATTTTTTCCTTTGTTCTCGAATGACAAAAGCTATTGTCATCAGATGAACTCAGTGTGTCACGGGTAAAAAGTGCCAATACATTGGAGTCTTCACACTATGCCGTTAAATTTAGCACTAATCTTAGAAGTATTGAATAGAATAGATATCGAAGGGGACTAGTGAGAGGAAGCTGGCCCCTATGGGAAAGTAACAAAAATACCAAGAAAGGTGATATATGGGTAACAACTGTGATACAAAGGGTCTAGAGAAGAGAAATATTCCATATGAAAATAGAAAAAGTCAGTCTTTAAAGTTCTTTAGTGTTCAAGGCTCATTTTACATATGAAGAAACCAGTTAGTGTTAACAAGAAAGGACCACACACATTCGCCGTTATGTGAGTTACATCTGAAATGATTGATTAATATCTTGAGAGAAACACCCCCCCCCATAAGTGCCTTCAAGTACCATCTTCTTTCAAAAAGGTCAAAATGAATAGAGTTAACTCAGAATCACTGATGTGTATCTAACGTGAGCATTCAAGCATTAAAACCAAGTAAATAACAACGAGGTTCTGAACCTAACAGCCTCCATCAAGTCAGACATGAATCACTCAACTTTCTTTTCAAAAGAAATCAATGCTGTAACAAGCCTGTGGGTAAATCCAGGCGCTAATTATATGGCATGATATAGAGAAAGACATACATACAGCTGAACGAGAACAGGAAATGGAAAAATAACAAAGAGCCCTTGTGCTCTGCATTGCCCACAGGGCTCCAAAGCCGCTGTTGACAGCAAAATGTGGCAACTATGAACTGGCATAGTAACTGTGTCAAAATGTGCGTGTGCTCTGTGCTTGGCAATAGCTCCCTACAGAGCATCGCCACAGTTAACTGGCTCCAATGCAGCGCAGGACTTGTCTCTGTGGGTGACTGGCCTCATAACCAAGGTGCAAAAAGTCGTGTCCTTAGGAGACAAAGTTAACAACTGTGCTGCTTCAGAGATTCTTCACCTTGGGGTACAAGGTAGTCTTCTGGGGTTCTGGTACTGTTCTGTTTCTTGAGCCAGGTGCTGGTACACAGATGTGCAAAAAAATTTTGTGAAAATTCACTGAGCCACACGTTAATCATTTTGGTACCTGTTTGATATGTATATTATCCGTCAATAAAATTTACAATACACAAAAAGTATTCACCCTGAGGCAGTATTTGTGGTACCCCATCAAGTAATCTTTGGGGCAAACCCCAACAACAGGTTACAGTTCAGTGGCCATCATGCAAAAGAAAAGCCATTTTAGCCAATGAGGGGCTACTTAACCAAGTAACAAGAAAACTGAGTGCAAAGCCCATTTGCGATGAAGACATCACCTGGAGGAACAGTATAGGAGAAGAGGATCGATGGTGATCAAACCTTTCAAAAGACCAAGGCCACAAGAGGCAATGGATATGGGTTAGACCAGATCACACTTATGGCTAGTAAGTACCTTTTTACGTAAAGCTCTGTCTGTGGTACATATTTCTGTTTTAAGTGTTCCAATTCACACCCCTCCCCATCACCATTCTGCACTTCCTTTCTGCTAGCTCAATTCCCGCCCCAGTGAAAGACCACCATCTTCAGCTTTTAAGAGAACCCTCTTTCTTTCTTTCTTTTTCTTTCTTTTCTTTTTTCTTTCTTTCTTTCTTTCCTTTCTTTCTTTCTTTTTTCTCCTTCCTTCCTTCCTTCCCTTCTTTTTCTTTCTTTCTTTCTTTCTTTCTTTCTTTCTTTCTTTCTTTCTTTCTTTCTTTCTTTCCTTCCTTCCTTCCTTCCTTCCTTCCATCCTTCCTTCCTTCCTTCGTTTTTGTGGCATATGGACGTTCACAGGCTAGAGGTCTACTCAGAACTGCAGCTGAGGCCGACACCACAGCCACAGCAAAACCAGATCCGAGCCACATCTGAGACCTATGCCGAAGCTTGTGGCAATGCCAGATCCTTAATCCCCTGAGCGAGGCCAGGGATTGAACTCGTATCCTCACGGACACTATGTCAGGTTCTTAACCCACTGAACCACAACAGGAACTCTTCTATTTTTTTTTTTTTACCATTCTTTGTTATTTATTATCTAACTTTTGTTACTAAATTTGTCAAGTACATGTTCAATAGTTATGACTTCCACTTTTTACCATACCATTGACTCTTCAAATCCTTAAACAAATTTTTTTATTATAGTTGATTTACAATGTTCTGTCAATTTCTGCTGTATGACAAAGTGACCTAACCACACACATACACGTATATATACACACACATTCTTTTTCTCACAGTATCCTCCATCATGTTCCATCACAAGTGGCTAGGTATAGAGAAACTTCTTTATGTTTAATTATATGGGGAAATGCCAATAAAAACAAGTGAGATCCAAAACTGTATATTCAGTATATAATTATAATTCTTTAAATAATATATATGCAGAGCAAAGACAATGACAACCAGAACACCTCAAAATACTAAAACAGTTATACTTATGGCTTTGTGTCTTCACCTTTAAATTGCATTTTCTTAGTACTACCATTAATATTCATGAAAAATAGCCATTATGATAAAAGTAGGATACAAAACTACACCTATACACGGAACAAAAGACAATAATATCACTGGTACTATCTTTGGGTGGTGGAATTATGTGTAGCTTTTATCTTTAGTTTTACACTTGCCTGTATTTTCCAAATTTTCTGCAAGAAGCATGGTTGGATTCATAATCAGAAAATAACTTAGAGAATATCTTTGGCACTGTCCTCTATTTCCACGATTTAAGCCCGAGGATAGAGATTAAATGTAGCATTCTGTATGAGAAAACACGTATCTTCCACGGACTGAGGGAAATAGTTCTTTATGAGCTTAGAAAAACATTTCATCAATCAAGCTATATTCTTTAAGGATTTTTATGTTATGGAATTACACGTTTACCAACATGTTCGAGGGAAGCACTTTAATTGGAGGTATAAATTGAATGGTGTAAATCAAATCTTTTGAACATCAAAAAAAAAATAGAACAAGGAAAGTTCAGTGTAAATATGCGCTGTCACTATTTCTTTGTTACCTAGGTCATCTTGCCATTAAAAGCTTATAAACTGGCATGCGATGGAAACCATCATAAAAATTAGGGAACCGGCAAGCTTGAAGTATTTGTACACTCTTATTTCTCTTTATTTTGTACATTCAGGCGAGAAGCACAGGACCTAGCATACAAAAGACTCTTGATAACTGATCAATGAATTGAATTTCAATCCCTTTCTATTAGATACTTTTCTAGGAATCTTATGGCCCTCTGGCATTCCTGTGTATTTAAGGCTGCTCAAGGAGGAGTTCCCGTCTTATTATAGACTTTGTTTAAAATCTATTTTGTTGGGAGCTCCTGTCGTGGCGCAGTGGTTAACGAATCCGACTAGGAACCATGAGGTTGCGGGTTCGGTCCCTGCCTTTGCTCAGTGGGTTAACGATCTGGCGTTGCCGTGAACTGTGGTGTAGGTTGCAGACGCAGCTCAGATCCCACGTTGCTGTGGCTCTGGCATAGGCCGGCGGCTACAGCTCCGATTGGACCCCTAGCCTGGGAACCTCCATATGCCGCGGGAGCGGCCTAAGAAATAGCAAAAAGACAAAAAAAAAAAAAGGCTGCTCAAGGAGCATTTCCAGAGCAGATACAATACAAAGGTTCCTATGGGGAATATGAAAATAACAAAACATTAAAATGATTCCAATCAGGTAGGAAGGAAAAATATATAAACCAAAACTACCAGCAAAAATGCAGAAAGTACTATAAGAGATGGAGTTCTCTGGGAGCTAAAAGAAGAGATCATTTAGGTTTTGGTGTCGGGGCTGTGACAGGAAGAGAAAAAGAAGGAACTGTGAAAAGCTTCAAGAGGCATCTGTGCTGGGTTTTGAAGGCAGGGTAAGTTTTGACCAGCAAGGCTGGGAAGAAATGGGTATGAAGGCAAAAGCGGAAGTATGAGCAAAGGGAGTTCCCATTGTGGCTCAATGGGTTGCAAACCTGACTCGTATCCATGAGGATGAGGGTTGGATCCCTGGCCTCACTCAGTGGGTTAGGGATCTGGTGTTGCTGTGGCTGTGGTGTAGGCCAGCAGCTGCAGCTCCAATTCAACCCTAGCCTGGGAAATTCCATATGCCAATGGTGTGGCCCTAAAAAGCAAAAAAAAAATTTAATTTAAAGTAAAAGAAGCATGAACAAAGCCATGATAATGATAATGGGTAGAGAACATGTGTAGGGATCAACATGAGCTAAGAAGTATATAAAGCTTCGAAAGTAGGTTGGGACCAGATTACTAAGAGTCTGATACGCTATGTTGAGAAACATAGACTAAAATTGATGAGTAATGGGTTTGGGAGCAATGGCACATGTGTGAGCAGAGCTGTGTTCCAGGAGCCACGTGGAAGATGAACAGGAGGAAGAAACCACTGGAGGCAGGAAGACCAATGAGGAGGCCAAGCATTTGTTCTCATGAGAAGACCTAGGACTGAAAGCTGTGGAATAACAATTGCAAGGGAGAAAGGAACATAGCTGAGAAGACTGAAAATAATGGAATCAACTGGAGTGGCAGATGTTTATTGGAAGGAGAGCGTTGAGGGTCTGAGTGTGAAGGCAAGGAAGAAGAGGTATGAAATACATGTGTTAATAAGACAACAAGAATGAAACAAGAGAAGCAAGAGACTGCTTGGGAAAGCATTTCGAAGACGGAGTGGTGAAGAGTATTAAATACAGTACTGCAGAGTGCTCAAAAAGGATGCCCGTGGGAACAGATTTTGGAATAGTATTATTATTATTATGCCTTGGTAAATCATCATCACCCAATCTCTTTGCCTGTTTTGTTTTTTTTAATTTTTCTTTCTCTCTCTTTTTTTTTTTTTTTTCTTTTTGGCTGTGCCCACAGCATGCAGAAGTTCCTGGGCCAGCCGGGAATGGAACCCAGGCCACAGCAAGGACCTGAGCTGCTGCCATGACCACACTGGATCCCCAATCTGCTGTGCCACAAGGTAATGCCCTCATTTTCTTTTCGGCCTATCATTCTATCAATAAAAGGCTCTTTTCAGGAGTTCCCATCCTGGCTCAGAAGGTTAAGAACCCGATACAGTGTCTGTGAGGATGCGTGTTCAATCCCTGGCCTTGCTCAGTGGGTTAAGGATCCAGCATTGCTGCAAACTGTGGTATATTGCAGCTATGGCTCAGATCCGGTATGGCTGTGGCTGTGGTGTAGGCTGGCAGCTGTGGCTCTGATTCGACCTGTACCTTGGGAACTTCCATATGCTACAGGAGCAGCTATAAAAAAATTTTTTTAAAAAAGATTCTTTTTGATATCAAATTCCTAGGGGGCAAAAAACAAAAACAAAACCCACCAACAACAGTCACAACAGAATAAAAACTAAATGTCAAGTGGTTGAGAAGGGATTAGGTGGTGATAAATCAGTGGAAATTCCTATTCCAAAGTCCTTTGTGAATGGAAAGAGATTGGTTGCTCAAGGGAGAAGCAATTCTTTGAGAAAAGGATGACAAACCTAAGTGGCCAAAAGATCATTTTCTTGTAAAGCATCCAGTCTACTCAACTAATTCCTAAATGGTTACAGTTAGAGGTCAAGTAATATGGACTCTAAAGTACTCTAGGCTATTCATTTTCAAATTTTAGACCACAAACATTCAATTCAACTTTCATTTTCTAAAATACACTGAACTATCTTGGAGTTCCCATTGTGGCTCAGTGGGTTACGAACCCAATTAATATCCATGATGATGTGGGTTCGATCCCTGGCCTTGCTCAGTGGGTTAAGGATCTGGTGTTGCCACAGCTGTGGTGTAGGCTGGCAACTACAGCTCCAATATGATCCATAGCCTGAGAACTTCCATATGCTGCACCTGCGGCCCTAAAAAGTCAAAAAAAAAAAAAAAAAGAACAAAAGAAAAAGAAAAATTATAGTAGCTTCCTAAATGTCAGGCTCTGTGTTATACACTTTGTATTATCTCATTTAATCCCATTAACCCTTGTCAAGCAAGTTTATTATATGCCCATCTTACACAGGAGCAAATTGAGACTTGGAGAAGTAAAATACCAGTCTGAGATTTTAAAAATAGTAAGTAGCAGAGGCCATCCTTATTAAGAGGTCTTTCAATGATGTAGACAAGCAACTGTATCTGACAGCAAACTATATTCCATGGAACACCACCAAATCCTAACTTAAATGGCTTGATTCATTCATTTTGCTACAGCCCTCGGGAATAATACTTCTCTTGCCATCCCTCTGCATATGTTTCAAGTTCTTATACATCAGTCATGGATTATGAAGGGTGACGCTCTGTGCAGGTCTTTCAATAAATTCACGCCTGTGTATGTTGACTCAAGGAAAATTCTACAAGGAAGTACCCATGCCACTTCAACCTGCGGGCTGTGTTCAATTAGAAAGCGTGCAAGGCTCAGGCTCATCTGCTTAGCAAAAGCAGGCTAATTAGTTGTGCAATAACAAGAACATGCGCTAATGTGCGACAATCCTGCATTTTTGATGGCTTTACTGCTTACTCTGTTTTCGCTGCTTCTTATCTGATTTTCATAGGTATTTATTTAAAAAAATAAGCCTACCTTAGTTATTGTTGTTGTTGTTGTTATTTTGGCTACACCCACATGGAAGTTCCCAGGCCAGGGAATGAAACCTCACTATAGCAGTGACAATACCAAATCCTTAACCTACTAGGCCACCAGAGAACTCCATGATTTTCTTATTTAAATAAGACATATGAATAGTGATTAAACTGTAAAACCAAAATTTTCTTTGAATTTTCTTCCCAATTTCTGGATCAATTTGAATGAAAAATATCCAGAGATTGCAGGATCAGCTGTTAGTAAAAAAAAAAAAAAAAAAAAAAAACAAAAAAAAAAACCTATCATTTGCAATCTGTGTGAATCAGGATTTTCTGGATACTTTACAACCAAAATAATAAGCAGAAATAAACCTAATGGGGAGTTGCTATTGTGGCTCAGCAGTAACCAACCCAACTAGTTTCCATGAGGACATGGGTTCCATCCCTGGCCCCACTCAGTGGATTAAAGGATCCAGCATTGCCATGAGCTGTGGTGTAGGCCGCAGACGCAGCTCAGACCTGGCGCTGCTGTGGCTGTGGCAAAAGCGGGCAGCTGCAGCTCCAACTCAACCCCTAGCCTGGGAACCTCCATATGCCGCAGGTGCAGCCCTAAAAAAAAAAAAAAAAAAAAGCAAAACAAAAGAAATAAACTGCATGGGTTGCTGCAAGGCTACAGCTACCCTTTGGGAAAATTTTGTATACATAAAAACGGCCTTGGAGTTCCCACTGTGGTGCAGTGGAAACAATCCTACCAGGAACCACAAGATTGCGGGTTGGATCCCTGGCCTCACTCAGTGGGTTAAGATGCGGTGTTGCCGTGAGCTGTGGTGTAGGTCGCAGATATGGCTCAGATCTGGCGTTGCTGTGGCTCTGGCGTAGGCCAGCAGCAGCAGCTCCGATTAGACCCCTAGCCTGGGAACCTCCATATGCCACGAGTGTGGCCCTAAAATAAAGGACAAAAAGACAAAAAAAGTTTTTTTAATTAAAAAGCAGCCTCATTTTCATAATTGATTGGAAAATGGAGTTTCTTTCCAACACACAAAAGTTAAATCTACTGTCTCTAGAAGTTCCCACTGTGGCTCAGCAGGTCAAGAACCTGACTAGTATCCATGAGGATGTGTGTCTGATCCCTGGCCTTGCTCAGTGGGTTAAGGATCTGGCATTGCCACAAGGTGCGGCGTAGGTCACAGATGCGACTCAAATCTGGTGTTGCTGCGGCTGTGGTGTAGGCCGGCAGCTGCAGCTCTGATTCGACCCTTAGCCCGAGAACTTCCATATGCCACAGGTACATCCCTAAAAAGAAATAAAAGGGAAAAAAAAGCTACTGTTTTAAACCAGTTAGTTCTGTTACTTGAAACAAATGGGTCTTCATGGTCACAGGCCTGTGACAGGTGGGAGTGTGGATGAAGAATAGTTTAGGTAAATAAAGTAGTTTATAATAGTTTTTATCAATAGCAGCAATGGCTTTTCCACCTTTGGTGGCCCATGGCATATATTAAGTTAATCAACACTTGAAACTTCAATACCACCTCTTTGCCATTAAGATCCAAGAGACTACAATGACCCTGGGATTACTCTCAGGAATGAGCAAAGCAAACGGCACAGCACTTTGCAAACAAATATTTAACAGCATAACGTGGATGAAATGCAGTGATTTTCCCCTGTGTTTCTCCACAGTTCAAGGGAGAAATGTGATTCCATTCCTTAAGTAACTAGCTAGCTCTTTTAGTTAGTTAGCCTAAGGGTAAACATTGCTACAGTCAGCATCTTAGATAATAATACATTTTTAAAGTATCAAAACATTCCTCCAGGAGTTCCCGTCATGGTGCAGCAGAAACAAATCTGATTGGGAACCATGAGGTTTCGGGTTCCATCCCTGGCCTCACTCAGGGGGTTAAGGATCCGGCGTTGCCGTGAGCTGTGGTGTAGGTCACAGATGTGGCTTGGATCTGGCATTGCTGTGGCTGTGGCATAGGCCAGCAGCAACAGTTCCAATTAGGCCCCTAGCCTGGGAACCTCCATATGCCTCGGGTGTGGCCCTGAAAAGACAAAAGACCAAAAAAAAAAAAATTCCTCTGGATGTTAATTAAGAGATCAATATTTAGGACTTTATTTCTATATTGTATCCTGAAACAAAGGAGCCATGCTTAGGGTCTCATTGTATTTATTCATGTTTCTACCTTGACAGTTGCATAAGCATATGTTTGCTCATTAATTTTTTGCATCTTGTTAGCCTATTATCATAGCTAACTTTGAGTGTTTATTATCTGCTAGGTAGTTTATGTATGTTATCTCCAATAATCACGGCCATGTAAATATTCTCTCCATCTTACAGATGGGAAAACTGAGACTCAGTGAAGTTACATAATCTGACCAAGGATACAAAGCCATTGGGTGGTAAATCCAGAATTTGATTCCCAGTGTTGACTACAATTCCTGTGCTTTTCCTGGTGCACCATACTGTCTCTCAATAAAGTATAAGTAAGATGTATGTAGAGTGCCCGGCACATAGTAGGAGCTCAACAAATTTAATTTCATTGTCCCCCTAGAACTATCAGATAAATATGTTTATATCCTTAACAAAAGTAGGATAAAAGCGGTCTAAACAGGAACTCTCTAATTAAAGAGCACTCTTCAATTCCAAATCATCCGTGCAAATGAATCTCATTTGGAGGAGGCAAAGTCAAACCCGTGCATTTAGGTCGCCAATTGAACTGTAAGGACTTTAAAATTTACGCAGCCCTTATTCTTCGCTTCTATCAGCCTTTAAAAAGCAATTTCATTCTAATCAATGAATTATCAACCAAAAGAGCTTCAGCTGCTCCTTTAATCACACTATAAAAATCTAAGAATGAGAGCATTTTGGAGCTGGAAGGGAGTTCATCTAGCTCAATTGTCTCTGCCCGATCTGCCAAACTTGACTTCCTCCTCCTACCTCTATAATATCATTTGACTAGTGAGTAACTTTGTACAAGGTCACCAAGCTGGTAGAGGCATAGAAGGGACTAAAACTCAAATCCCCTGAGTTCCAGTTCAGTGCTCTTTCCATTCTACCACCCAGCCACTCAAAGCAAGTGCTCTCTAGGCAGGGCCAGACATATTGTTTTAGGAAAAACACAGAACCTCTAGTAGCTAAACAAGCAGATTCATCTCTCCAGTGACGCCTAAAAGGCTAATCCTATCACCTAACCTTTACAGAGAAGGATGATGTGTTAAACTCTTTTACTGGCGTTATTTCATTTCATCCTCAAGGCAAACCTGTGGGAGTGGTTCATACTTAGTTCTTTCCCATTTGATTGATGAGGGAACCCAGACTTAAAAGACTTCAAATAAGTTGCTCAAGGTCACAGGACTAGTAAGCAATAGAGCCGGAATTTAACCAAGGTCTGACTTGAGGCCCAGCTCTCAACAAATACAATATACTGCTATTACGTGTCTCTGCCTCTTTCTCCCCCATTTTTTTTCCTTTGTCTTTTGGGGCCTAGGATCACTAGGTACCTATGGTATGGACACCTAATCACAAATAGGGAGGATTGTGGAAGGATAATTGAAGAGGGAAAAACAGTAACCTACCTCCTCTGCACAAATTTAAAACCTACCTGGACTACATTTTCCAAAGTCTAGGCCTTTGCTAGCCTCATGCATAAACCCCTTCTTTTTTCAAGAAAATAACACCAAGCACCTGTTTTGCCATTCAATAACCTAAATCAGATTTTTTTGCAAAGGCAAAGGAAAGCACTGATACCAACAATCACTTGGGACCCAAGACCCCTGGGCAGAGAAGAACGGGAGAGCTAAGCAAAGTTTCCACCAAAACTGCAATGAGGTTAACAGGGCACAGTAACACAATCTTGTACCTGATACTGGGAAACATGCAGAGAAATACAGGGAGAGAGGAGGGAAAAAATCTGCTGTGGGCCTGACTGAGGTTGTTAAACAGGAGGAAGGGACTGAGGAAGGGATTTCCAGGCAGGCTTCTTCAGTGGGCTTCTTCCCAGTCCTTTCAGAGCCAATGCCCACCACCAAGCAATCAATCCAATGCAAGCCACCCTCGTGAACCACCCGGAAAAGGCGACGCAAAGAGCCCAAACAGTCCTCCTTGAGTGGCCAGCCTCCGTACTCCGTTTGTTTTTACCCTTTTCTACCAGAGAGGCAAATTCTGAAGGATTTTTTTTCCGCCCAACCCCCCACGCAGGGTGAATCTCCGGGAAGAGAGGACCCTGCCTCACTCGGTGGGGACAGAAAGGACACTCGTCTTCCTTTGGGGCAAAGGGATACGGGGAGAACACTGAAGAAAATAAGGAAAATGGCCTTGGCAGGGGTTTCCTGGGGCGCAATTCGGGAGCTGTACTTGCACTCACCCGGGTGAGACATGGGGATGACCTCATTGCGGGTCCCCGGGAAGTTAAAGATGACGGCTCCGGACGCCCCTCTCTCGTAAGCCAGATGGATCTTGTCTGCGAAGGTGCAGCCCCCGCCGCGCTGGATGAGGGCCAGCCAAGAGACTTGCACGTTGTGGCCCCAGTCCCCAGGCACCGTGGGCACCGTGAAATTCGTGTGCGGGTTACAGGCGTTGAGCGCCCCCGGCCCGTCGGGCGGGACCAGGACCCCAGCCACCGGCTCGAGTGGGGAATCCTGGCCGTACACGCCCTCTTCGCTCAGCTCCCACACGGTGCGGTTCACTCCGGTGTGCGGAACCCGCCAGGACACGTTGAGGTACGCGGTCCACACTGCTTCGGCTCCCCGGGAGCCGGGGGCTTGCGGGCTCAGCGCCAGCAGGAAGCACCAGGCCAGCAATCGGGAAAAGCCGCAGCCACCGCAGCAGGAGACCCCGGCCCCGGGCGGCGGCCCCATGGCGCGCGCGCTCTGCGGTTCCCTAGGGCCCCTAGCACGCGCCCTCCTGGCTCTCGGCGGGACCCCGGCTTGGACCAGGTGCGCGCCAGGTGGGGAGGGGGCGGGGAGAGACTGGCACGCGCTGCGAGCTGGGTCGGAGCCGAGAGGCACGTAGCGTCGCTGGAGATGTTGCGGCAGGTGCAGTTCTTGGCGTCTCCAGTCCTCCTCGCTACTGCCGCGGCCGCGTCGGGCTCCGGGGCTTTAGCTTGAAGCTCCGCCCAGCCGACTGGGGGTAGAGGTGGCTGGGAGGGAGAAAAGGACACTGCGGGATCCGCCTCTTAAAAGGGTAACAGGATGGGCAGGCATTAGGATAGGGTCTGAGGCTGTGTGGTCAGGTATGTCGCGTCGTTTTATGAAAAAAAAAAAGGGGGGGGGTGCGGACAGGCGAGGAACTCGAGAATCAGTGAATAGAAAGGCTCGCTGGTAGGATTCGAGTCCGTTTTAAATTGCAAGAATCTATTTGTCCCTCCTAACGTTTGCCTACAGGGCCTTTCAGGTTTAGGGTGCCAGAGTGCGAAAGTACTTCTAAAAAGCACAGATCCGAAAGGTCAGAGTTGCAGTCAAGAGAATTTGGGTAGGTGGGTGGTGCTTAGGCAGGCTGTTTACTAATTCTCTGGGAGGGGAGGGAAGAGCAGGAAGAGCACGTTACTTTTTTTTTTTTTTAACCTTTTTCCTTTCTTTCTCCAAACAAGGGTCATACCTGTATATTTACTTCTTGCCTTACCTCATGCTAAATATACTGCATCAGATGCCCCTTCTAACAGTAATCTTAGCCCTCAAAAAAGAATTACCGTTTTCATACTCCTCAAAACTAAGCTGCTTTTCTTCCATCTTCCGCAAACCAGATTTGCCCAAAAGGATATGTCTGCACCACTCATGACCTTAACTACTTAATCTTTTCCCATTTCCCACTAACTAAAAAGAGTCTGACTTGCCTTGACAATTCACTCATGGCACTATTGCATAAGATTTCTCCTTACTTTAAAATAAAAAATTAAATTAAATTTAAAAATGTCTCCTTACTTGAAGTGTACAATTTTTGGAGTTCCCTTGTGGCACAGCAGGTTAAGGATCTGGCCTTGTTACTGCAGTGGCTCAGGTGGTTGCTGTGGTGTGGCTTCCATCTGAGAATTTCCACATGCCCCATCCCCATCCCATGCCATCAGGAAAAAAAAAAAAAAAGGATTTTTAGAGAGACATTTGTTCATATGCATTCATTCTTTTCTTAAAGACATTGCAATCTACTATATGCCAATCATGGTCTAAGCATTGGGATTAAAAAAATAAGGCATTAACTCTGCTCTCAAAAAGCTCATAAATCACCTTCGATATGACAAACAAGCAAACTGATAACTGTAATATGTATAGAGTGCTGTATGTATACAGTGGAAGCGCTATGATATGCATGGGCCAGAAGTGGGTGATGGAGAAGAGAAACTAACCCAGACTGGGCAGTAAGAAAAAACTTCCCAGAGGAGGTTACACCTGGGCTGAGTTGGAGCGCATTAGCCTTTCTAGGCAGAGAACAATACAAGAAAAGGCATTGGGGCATGAAACTGAAAATGTTGAGAAACAACAGGTACCACAGGCTCTATAAACACAACGTGTTTGGAACCCAGAGTACAAGCGATAAAGTTATAGAGGTAAAAAGGGGTCAGTTCTTGAAAGTCCTTTGGGGAAAGCTAGGGAGTTTGGACTTGATCCAGAGGCAAGAAGTAATATAACCAGGGTTTAAGGGAGTAATGTAATCTGATCTGAATTTTAGTGATCATTATGGCTTATCTGTGGAAAATAGATTGGAGGAGACAAAGTAGAAGCAGGGAGCCCAGCTAAAGAATTCTTGGCAGTGCTCTAGGTGGGAAACGAAGGTGGCTTGCACTAGATAGGTAGTGGAGATAAAGAGAAATGGACAGATGGGTAAGAGTATTTTGGAGATGGAATCAACAGGACTTGTTCAGAGGATGAATGACAGGGAAGAGTCAGGGGTTATTACTCTGAGGGTTTTGGCTTAGAAGACTGGATGGCATTTAATTAGGAGGAGGGTTTTCAAAGTCTAGAGTGGGTAGGAGGAGAAATGAGTTCAGTTTAGACATGTTGACTTCAAGGTACCCATGATGTAACTAGGCAGAACTGTTCTGGAAGGCAGTTGAATTTTCTGATTCCTGAACCCTTCCTGAGTGCAAGACATTCGAGAGGTGCAGGTAGGCAGACACCAGTGAAAGAGTCCCTGCCCTCAAGGAGTTCACGGTTTAGTAGGAGAGTCAGAGAGACAAAAATAACTAACAGTCCAGGGTAATGCGTATTATCACTGAGAAGAGTATATGGTGCTATGGCAACACAGGCATGGCTGAGTCTTTAAGAACAAATAGAGGTAATCAAGAAAAGAGAGAGTGGGAGTTCCTGCTGTGTCACAGCGGGTGAAGAGCCGGAATTGTCTCTGCAGCAGTGCAGGTTCACTCCCCGGCCCGGCTCAGTGGGTTAAGGATCTGACATTGCTTTAGCTGTAGCATAGGTCGCAGCTGAAGGTGGGATTCAATCCCTGGCCCGAACTTCCATATGCCATAGGTGTAGCTGAAGGGAAAAAAAGAGAGAGAGAGAGAGAGAGGATATTCAGGCATAGGCAATAGTAAATTACATGAGACCATCAGGGAACATTCGGGAACTAATATTCAGTAGTTAGGTATATCTGGGATATAAGTTAAAGAGGGGGAGCCAAGGGGAGTGAAATGGGTTGTGCCAGAACATGAACAGTTTAGAAAACTATGTTAAAGAATGTGGGCTCAGGAATTCCCTTCGTGGCTCAGTGGGTTAAAAACCCGACTAGGATCTATGAGGTTGTGGGTTCGAATCCCAGGCCTTGCTCAGTGGGTTGAGGATCTGGTGTTGCTGTGAGCTATAGGTCACAGACGTGCGTTGCTTCGGCTGTGGTGTAGGCCAGCAGCTGCAACTCTGATTCAACCCCTAGCCTGGGAACTTCCATATGCCTCAGGTATGGCCCTAAAAAGCACCCCCCCAAAAAAGAGTGTGGGCTCAGTGCATAATATGCATATGACAAAATGAAAATTGCTTTTTGGTTTTGGTCTTTTTTGGCCGCAGCATGCAGCAGCTTCACGTGGGATCTTAGTTCCCAGATCAGGGATTGAACCTCTGCTGCATTGGTGAAAGTGCTGAATCTTAACCACTGGACTACCAGGGAACTCCCAGGATAACAATTGTTGAATCTAGATGGTGGGTATATAGGTCCACACGGATGATATTTTTCAACTTTTCTCTATATTTTAAACTGTTTCGAATGATGAGTTTAGACTGTGAATGTATAGCGAAGTCAGTGGATCAAGTGATTGATGTTATCAGACCTAGGCTTACATAGATCATCTGGATTGTATGAGGGTGAGACAAGAGCAGAGAGACTGGGAAGGGTGGAAGCCTAGCCCTGTGGTGGAGACGGAGGTATCAGAGTGTCAGAGCTTGATGACATGACTATTAAAATCATCTTAGGAACTCCCCTTGCTCTGAGTCCATCCTCACCAAGCAACCTTCTTATTATCATTTAGCTCCTCATGTAAATATGCCTACAGGGAGATAATGCGCTGATCAGCAAACACTAGTGTCTGTTCCACTTGGAAGTTATACTTCTCATTATAAATTAATCAATTGGCATTCTGGCTTATATATTGGTCTCTTGTGAATTTGGTTAAGTGTGAGTCAATCCCCAGGAGTCCAGGCTCTGTTTATACTACCAATCAAATTTCAAAGCTTACAAGGCTAAGAACCAGACCCTAGATTGTGACTGCATTAGAGTCCCCCCACTTTATGGAGACGTGTCTGGGTAACTCTCTGGCTTTCCCTAATCATATCCCTCTGTCTCGCCGTGACTTCCCTTCAAGCCGCAACAGAGCCTTGCTACTAAGAATAAGATCTGTTGATTGAGGCATCAACCTCATCAGCAAGCTCAGGAGAAATGAAGAATCTCAGGTTCCACCCAGCCCTGCTGAATCAGAGTCTGCATCTTAACAAGTCATCTGAACAGGTGACTTGTCTGCACATATAAGTCTGAGAAGCCTCGGGCTAGACTAGAGTGTTCCTGACTGGTAGCCAGCACCCAGCCTCTGCTTGAACACTCCCAGTGTCAGAACTTACTGCCCCACAAAGCAAACTGCATCCTGAGGAGTACTGCACTTTTCTTGTTGGAACATTCATATAAATGCGGTGTGATTTTGTTTCCATCTTTCCTCTTTCTCCCACCCAACTCGTCCAACCCCTGCTCCCCAGAGTTTCCATCCTACTCCCTGACTGCATTATCGCCACCCCACCAGGACGTTTGCTTTGAGCAGTTTCCCTGTACCAGACTTCACCTTATTCCTGACCCTCAAACCAAATTGACCAGCCCTAGATGTATTCCTTTGGGGGTCCTACTGTCGTGAGGGCTAATAACAGCTATTGTTCATTGAGCATTTGCTATACTCGTTACGTGCGTTATCTCCTTAAATTCTCACCGCCATCTGTTATGATCCCCATTTTCAGAAAAGGAAACTAGCTCGGAAAGAATTAGCAACCCCCAAAACTCATGTAGCTAGTAACAGAATCAGGATTCCAACACTCTTCAATATACTAATAGCCAATATCTTCTCTCTGGGGAGCGCCATTCGCATTCTAACATTGCCTTTTACCCAAGAAAGTTCATGTGAAATGTTTCTTGCATCCATTTCAGGCACTGTGACCAATCACGGAGATATATTTGGGCCAGGAGCCTTTTTGAATTCCTCAAATCTTACCACAAAGTCTAGCCCTGCCAAATTATTTGTATCAGCAACACTGACTGAAAGCCATTCTGAGCGGTGCACTATCTAATGATGAACCGGCAAACAGAGCAGCATCCTGCCCAAGCAACAGCAGGGTATCACTGTGGCTGATTTAATTTCTGATCACACTAAGTTTCTGTAGCGGTGCCGAGATGGACGGTAGTATTCTGCGTTTAATATGTCTGCGGGAAATGAGATACCACATCTGGCTTCTTACCATTGAATAAATGGCAAAGCCCCATCTGGGACAACTAGTGTCCTGGCATCAAAGCAATGCTGTGGCCACACAGCTCAACAATATAGGTGTAGAGAATAGATGGCAACACATTTCCTCTCTAGGCAGTTGCCATACAGATAGCAAGAAGATGATGGTGGTGTGAAGAGAGTGAGCAGCCCAACAAAACAAAACAAAAAGCCCAAAATGTGATGCTGCAGCATACTTTCAAGTAATATAACACCACTTGTGAATACATGCAAGTAAACCTCAGCCAGCTCAAGTGGGTTGTGTTTTTGTTTTTGTTTTTTTTTAGGCTTTTTAGGGCCACACCCGAGGCACATGGAGTTTCCCAGGCTAGGGGTCCGATTGGAGCTGCAGCTGCCAGCCTGCGAACAGAGCCACAGAAACACCAGATCCAAGCCACATCTGCAACCTACACCACAGCTCACGGCAACATCAGATCTTTAACCTACTGAGCAAGGCCAGGCATCGAACCTGCGTCCTCATGGATACTAGTTGGGTTCTTAGCCCACTGAGCCACAAAGGGAACGCTCAGGGGATTTTTTTTTTTAAACAAAACTTCGATGCAATCAAAGAAAAGACAGAATTTCAGAGAGGGTTTTAACAACAGTGTGCTATATCTGAAACAGAACAGTCTTCTCACACCCATAACAGTAAAAGCTGCCATCGAGAGACTGCTAGGGCTCCTTATACCCATGAGATACGTATTATATGCTACATCTTACAGAAGAAGAAATGCACACTCAGGTTAAGTAACTTGCTCAGCTCACCCATTAGGGAATAACCGAATGATAGGATTGGAATTTGACTCCAAGTCTTGGTACAAAACTACACTCTTCTCCTTAAGAAACTTTCCACTCCATATAACACCATCTTCAAAAGTAGAGGTAGGTTGGCATTCCCATCATGGCTCATTGGTAACAAACTCAACTAGTATCCATGAAGACATGGGTTCGATCCCTGACCCTTCTCAGTGCATTAAGGATCCGGCGTTGCCGTGAGCTGTGGTGTAGGTCACAGATGTGGCTCAGATCCAGTGTTGCTGCGGCTGTGGTGTAGGCTGGCAGCTGCAACTCTGATTCAACCCCAAGCCTTGGAACTTCCATATGCCTCAGGTGTGGCCCTAAAAAACCAAAAAAAAAAAAAAAAAAAGGAGAGGTAGGTGGAGGAGTTCCCAGCTCAGGTTGCTGCTGTGGCTCGGGTTCAATCCCTGACCTGGGAACTTCCACATGCTGAAGGGTGTGATAAAAAAAAAAAAAAGAAAGAAAAAATAAGTAGGAAGGAAACTTACATTTATTGAGAACTTACTATGTGCCACTTTACATGTGTTAATTAGATCATCTGACTCTTACCAAAGTAATAAAATCCTATTATTTTCAGAAGGAAAATGAGGCTCAGAAAGGTAAAGTATCTTGCCAAAGTTCACACAGCTAGTAAGTGGCAGAACTGGAATTCACATGGGCGTATATTTGACTCCAAATTCTATGCTGTTTTCATCTGCTGTACTGCTTTTGCACAACATAGTGAGGATATCATATGCCACTATACAGTGGCAAGATTTGGTGTTTTTCAGCCAGATCCAGTAACACCTTTAACCTACTAAGAACCTCCTCATCTGATTTCTTGCTGAGCAACCTCAGAAATCCTAGATAACAGAGATTATGAAAGTACACTTAGGCCAGTGGTTTCATCATCATTTATAAATGTCTACTCTTCAGTTTACACACTCGCTCTCATGCTGTGTGTGGAGAGGAATGCCTGAACAAATGTGATGCGTGGAAAAGATATTTTCTGTCCACTGATGAAAACTGGCACAGAAAGGAATTGTACAGATAGCGGACAATGTGGAACATTTGAGCTGAATTGTGTCAGCTTGATTGCTACTGGGGGAATCTTTCTTGAGTTTGGGGAAATGATTGAGGGGATCTCAGATTGCTTTTTAGCAATAAGTGGGGATAAGTGGGGAAGGGCCCACGATATGGGGGCAGCAATGGTTCCTGGGGAAAGTTGGACAGTGGAGGTGCTTGGAGGGAATGATAGACATGAGTGATTTTTGCCCTCCACCGTGGTATCAGGATGACCTACTTGGGAAACTCATCTCTTCTCATGCAGTCCCTCTCTCTCTCTCTCTCTCTCCCTCCCTCTCTCCGGCTTCTAGTAAGGTGAAGACTTCCAAAGCATTAAATCTGTGACCACAAGAGATTTCTGTGTGAAAGAGAAAGACAAATACCATATGATATTACTTATATGTGGAATCTAAATTATGGCACAGGAGTTCCCGTCGTGGCTCAGTGGTTAACAAATCTGACTAGGAACCATGAGGTTGCGGGTTCAATCCCTGGCCTTGCTCAATGGGTTAAGGATCTGGCGTTGCCGTGAGCTGTGGTGTAGGTTGCAGACGCGGCTCAGATCCCGTGTTGCTGTGGCTCTGGTGTAGGCTGGTGGCTACAGCTCCGATCAGACCCCTAGCCTGGGAACCTCCATGTGCCATGGGAGCGGCCCTAGAAAAGGCAAAAAGACAAAAATAAAATAAAATAAAATAAAATAAAATAAAATAAAATAAAATAAAATAAATAAAATAAATAAAATAAAATAAAATAAAATAAAATAAAATAAAATATGGCACAAATGAACCTATCTACAGAACAGAAACAGACTCACAGACATGAAGAAACAAAACTTGTGGTTGCCAAGGGGGAGGGAGGAGGGAGTGGAAAGGACTGGGATTCGGGGGTGGGTAGATGCAAACTATTCCATTTAGAATGGATAAACAAGGAGGTCCTACGATACAGCACAGGGAACTATATCCAATCACCTAGGATAGATCATGATGGAAGATAGCCTGAGCAAAAAGAAGGTACATATATGTGTGACTGTGTCACTTTGCTATACAGCAGAAATTGACAGGATATTGTCAATCAACTATAATTAAAACATTTAAAAAGGAAAGAAAAACAATTGCTTGGGGAAAGCGTGAGAAAAATATGTTTTTAATGAATTGTGCCCTACAGATACAGCCACATATTTGACGTTTACTTTCAATCCATTTGTGCTGCTCAGTAGACGAGATCCACAGGACTCCCCTGTTCTAGTCTCTGTTGTTATTTTTAACTTTGCCGTTGACTGGTTATGTGACACCGAGGAAGTTTCTCTTTCTTGTTTCTCAGCTACAGTATAGGGATACTCAGAATGAAAAGGCGTGTAGATATATTTTGAACCACTTCGTGTTCCTTCAGATTCAAGCCTACCAAATCAGCTAGTGTATCTAAAATAAATATCTATGATTTTGCCATTGTCGAGGACAAATGACAGAATTGCTGTAGAAAGGGAGTAGGCCTGGCAGGCAGGGACAAGATCAGTTTACTAAAATTAGGGAGGGGTTAAGTTCTTTAAAATGCACATGGGCAGTAAGGGTTTTTTTTTTAAATGATTTTTATTTTTTCCATCATAGCTGGTTTAAAGTGTTCAGTCAATATTCTACTGTACAGCAAGGTGACCCAGTCACACATACATATATACATTCTTTTTCTCACATTATCATGCTCCATCATAAATGACTAGACATGGAGTTCCTGTTGTGGCTCAGTGGTTAACGAACCCGACTAGGATCCATGAGGACCTGGGTTCCGTCCCTGGCCTCACTCAGCGGGTTAAAGATCCAGCATTGCCGTGAGCTGTGGTGTAGGTTGCAGATGCGGCTCGGATCTGGCGTTGCTGTGGCTGTGGTGTAGGCCAGTGGCTACAGCTCCGATTCGACCCCTAGCCTGGGAACCTCCATATGCTGTGGGTGCAGCCCTAAAAAGACAAAAAAGACCAAAAAAAAAAAAAAGTGACTAAACATAGTTCCCAGTGCTATACAGCAGGAGTTTTTTGTTTTTTAACCTGCAGAAAGAATGGAATTCCTTTTCATTTCTTTTCTTTTTTTTAAGGGCCGCACTTGCAGCATATGGAAGTTCCCAGGCTAGAGGTCCAATCGGAGCCACAGCCGGGGGCCTACGCCAGAGCCACAGCAATGAGGGATCCAAGCCGCATCTGGGACCTACCCCCAAGCTCACGGCAACACCAGATCCTTAACCTACTGAGTAAGGCCAGGGATCGAACCCGCAACCTCATGGTTCCTAGTCAGATTCGTTTCTGCTGTGCCACAACGGGAACTCCCTGGAATTCCTTTTCAATAGGAGCTGACTTTGATAATTCCTAGTAAAGCCAGGGCTTCTGAAAAGCAGTTTAAGGATAAGCATAGTTATATTGAAGAGCATAATCATAATCACTTACTGAGGCCAAAGCTTGCCCTTTCGAAGTTAAGTCAGCCTGAGTGTGGGTAAAGGCAGCCTTTGTATTCCAAGGGGCAAAGTCAAAAATTCACAGCTGCCAACTATATGCATTAGGATTAGTCGCAGCTGGCCAGGGTGCAAAATCGATCAATAACTGGGAGTAAACAAATATCTGGCAATAAGTGACTAGGTACTAGCACATAGTTGAGACAACTGAAATCAGCCGGCTTCCCACTCAGTAATTAAGTTCTGTCACACCAGAATTAGATAAGTGTCATGACTGTGCTGGTCACAGGAAACAGGCAAGGGATAAACAGGCCTTCAACAAAAAGGCTTTCAATTTGATGGCGACAAACAATTACTTTGGTTTGACTTTACCACGAATCATGCAGTAGAAAACATAGGAACCTTAACGAGGAAAAACACAAATGGAAAGGAAAAAAAATGCCTAGGTCCATTGAACCACAGGACACCCAGGAATCCACAGAGTCACTTCTCCCTTAGCTCACAGTCTTCTAGGTAACAGGGGCCAGTGACACTTTTTTCTAAGTCGTCTCTGTGTAACGTTGGCTGTAGATGGTATCAGTATACTCCATGTGCTTCAGAGCAAACTAGTTTGGACCCAGAAGTCAGTGACTGCTTAATATTCTGGATGTTGTCAACTCTGGAGCCACAAAAAGCCTTTTAACCAGAAGCAATGAAGTGGCTCAGCGGTGTTTGCTTTCTGTGGGGAAAAAAGAGAGAGCGAGCGAGCAGAAATTGAAAGCTTAAAGCTCCTGTTTGTTTGAAGAAGAGGTTCGTCAAGTTTACCTTCAATAATCCCACCTATTCAATAAACGTCTTCATTCTGCTTAGGTGGTGATGGGTGAGGTGTTTAGAGACCGGATGAGAGCATACATGTGGGCTCTACAAGGCGTTTAGGGCCCAGCACCCTGCTGGTCTTAGGACCTTCTGTTTGTTTGGATTCCAGGCAGGATGAAAACTTTTGTGCACACACATTCCAAGAACCAGGCTATCTTATATCAGTGCTTTCAGTTTTGCCCTACATAAGGCATTTTCAGCAGAGGTTTCAAGATCCAAGACCAAAGTGATAGTCAATTGCTCAAGAGTAGTATACTGGAACAAAGTGGATTTACAAAGCCTGCTGTTTTCCAGCTTTTTTTTAAAAAGAAAAAAAAAAAAAAAAGAAAAACCACCCAGACTCTTAGCCCTGTCACTGCAAGTCGTGTCACGTAGCAGTGAACAACCAGACTTTCCTGGTTAAAAAATGTGCTAGACTAATCCCACCTGATCCCTGCAGTCAGCATACACATTTAGGAAAACATTTTTACTAACCTTGACCCTCTGGGCTGTCTGACGTACAAAATGGTAAGTGATAATCATCACTAGGCATACAGGACTTATCATTTTCTCTTTTGTAGTTTCGGGGATTTAAAAGAAAATCCACCCGTTCTTTATTCATTAGAAGAGTAAACATTTTTAGAGCTTCTAACATCTACAAAGTCTTCTGATAATTGCAACAGGGTCCCTCCATTAAGTATCTTAGTCTACTGGGGATAAATTGTACCAAGGAAAAATTGGTGAGCCCTGTCTTTGTTTTTGCCTGTGTTCATCTAGATCATAAGCAATAGAAGCTTTCGTTGAAAGCCTAGTCTAATTTCAATTGCGTACTAAGGAAGAAATGAAGCGATGTTAATTTTCTCTTAGTCTATTGCAAATAGCCTTCTAATTGATCGCCCTGCTTTTAGTTTCTCTCCCACTCTGTCATCCTTCATATTACTGCTATAGTGTACGTTCTAAGACATGGCTACAATTATGTCACTTCTCATTGTGTATTGAATAGAACAGAAATTTCTAAGCTTGGAGCACTAGGTCCTGAACAATCTAGGTCCATCTGACCGCTTTCCCCTTTATACCGGCATTGTGTCTGACATATACCTGTATTATATAGAGTATCTGCCGTGTTATGCTGCATTTATTTACTTTCATGTCTCCTCTACCAGAGACTGAGCTCCCTGAGGGAAGGGACGGTGTACATTTCTTCTTTGTAGCCTCAGCTTTTAGCCTGGCTCATTAGAGTACATTAGAGAAAAGCAAGTATATAGATGGCAAGAACTGACTGGTGGACTGGTTAGTTTCCTGGCCAGCTGGTATGAAAATTTTCCACTGTTTTCGTAGAGGTATAATTTACATACAGTAAACTTTTTTTTTTTTTTTTTTTTTTTTTTTTTTTTAGTGTACAGTTCGGTAAGTTTCGACAAATACATAGTCATGTAGCCTCTACCACGATCAAGATATAAAACATTCATCGCCCCCCCCAGATTCTACATACTATGCCTTTATAGTCAAAGCCTCCCCCCCTTAACCCCTTCATCTGTTTTCTGTCCCTATGGTTTTGCCTTTTCTAGGATGTCACATACATGGAATCACACTGTATGTTGCTTCTTGTGTCTGACTTCTTTCACTTCGTAAAATGAATGTGAGCTTCATACCTGTTATTGCGCTGGCATGCCACTTAAATGCAAGAGTGGTCAGAGAGATGGGTGCTGGGAGAGGGTACAAAGTCCTGTGTGACCACTGAGGCAGGAATGTTTGCTTTTGACTTAAGGAATTAGGGGTGATTTCAAGGGGAAAGTAACGTCTGTCTGAGCCAGGCCTTGAGGGATAGGTAGGATTTTCGCAGGTATGTATGGTGAGAGAAGATATTTCAGCAAAGGACAGAGCAGGAACAAAAGCTCAGAGTCAGGAAAGAGCAGAGTGGATTTTGGGAACGTTTTTTTCAGTTTGTTTAGAGCATAAAAGCAGGAGTAGCAGAAGACAGGGCAGAAGAGGTAGGTTAGGGCTTTTTTGACCTTGAATAATGTATTGAGGAATTTGGTCTTGATTTGTTAGGCAGTGGATGGTCATTGCAAGTTTTTGATTCAAGCTCCTTCCGGAAGAGAGTAATAGTTCTACCTACAGGTAATGCTGCTGTCCTGCCTGAGCTGAAGTAGACTGTTCTCTATCTGGGTGAGTATACAACTGTGACTCATAAAACAAGGCAACAAATGACATATATATAAGTATAGCAATAGCATACCGAGGATATAAAATACATGCATTACCCGTGCTTGCTAGAAAATGCGTTCCTGTGATGACTGAATCTAATACTTACCTAAGGCTCTCTTATCTCTCCATTCATTTGTTTCTCTCAATTCTCTTTTATGGGCAAGTTATCAAAAAGCCAAATGTGGTTCCTGGATTCTATTTTCCTGGTTCTCTACAGAAACATCTTCACCGGGGTAAGAGTTAATGTTATGGCTTCTGTCTTAGCAGATAGCCAATAAAAAAAAATCCTGGTTGAAAAGCATTTCTTTCGTTCGTAAAACTGTATTATCCACTGTAATATATTCACATTCCTATGTAAAAAGAACACATTCCTATTTGGGATGCTTTTTTTCTGGGCCAAGAGCAGATATTTCACCAGAGAGGATAGACAGACGGTAAGTAAGCACATGAAAAGATGTCCAACATTATTAGCCATGAGGGAAATGCTAACTAAACCACAATGTGATATCATGTCATACCTATTAGAAGGGCTGAAAAAGGTGATCACACCAAATGATGGTGAGAATGTGGAGAAACTGGATCACATATGCACATACATTGTCGGCGAGAATGTAAAATGGTACAGCCAACTTAGAAAACAGCCTAGCACTTCCTTATAAAATGAAATATGTAACTACCCTATGACTCAGCAATATCAGTCACGGGCCTTTATCTCGGATAAATGAAAAATTATGTTCAGTAAAACCTGTATACAAATGTTTATAGTGGCTTCATTCATAATTGCCAAAACCTGGAAACAACCCAGATGTTCTTCAATAGGTGAATGGTGAACAAATTATGATACATCTATTCCATGGAGTCCTGCTCAGCAATTAAAAGGAATGAACTACAAATATATGCAACAATCTGGATGGATCACCAGAGACTTATGCTGAGTGAAAACAGCCAATCCCCCCAAATTATATACAGTAGGATCCCATTTTATAATGTCTTGGAGATGAAAAATTGTAGCAGCGAAGAACAAATTAGTGGTTGTCCCAAGTTAAGGAGAAGGTATGGGGTGGAGGTGTCTGTGACTGTTAAAGGGCCACATGAGGGAGCAATGTGATGGAATTGTCTGAAACGTGACTGGGGCAGTCGTCACATGAAACCACACATGTGATAAAATTGCAGAGAACATGCAAGTGAGTGCATGTAAGGCTCGTAAAAATCTAAATAGGGTGGGTGGCTTGTATTAACGTCAATTTCTTAGATGTGAGTACTGTAGTTATATAAGGTGATACCGTTCGGCGAAACAGGGTAAATGGTAAATGGGGTCTCTGTTTCATACAATTGCATGTGAATCTACAATTTTCTCAAAAGAGGTTTTTATTTTTTTTCAGATTTTTATTTTTTCCATTATAGTTGATTTACAGCGTTCTGTCAATTTCTACTGTACAGCAAAGTGACCCAGTCATATATATATATATATATGTGTGTATATATATATATATTCTTTTTCTGACATTATTCTCCATCATGTTCCATCACAAGTGACTAGGTATAGTTCCCTGTGCTTTTTTTAAAAAGAAGAGTATGTGTTGGTTGCAGTATAGTACAGTACATTACTTGGGTTTGACTCCAGGAAATTATTTTGGCCATTTTTTTTTTTTTTTTTTTTGCGAAGGAATTTGGATGTTTTCTTATAACATACAGTTCCCTTCTCTTTCTTTCTTTCTTTCTTTCTTTCTTTCTTTCTTTCTTTCTTTCTTTCCCTTCCTTCCTCCCCCCCTCTTTCTTTTTTCTTTCTTTCTTTCCCTTCCTCCCTCCTCCCCTCTTTCTTTCTTTCTTTCTTTCTCTTTCCTTCCTTCCTTCCTTCCTTCTTTCTTTTTCTTTCTTTTCCCCCTTTTTATGGCCACACCTGTGGCATATGAAACTTCCCTGGCCAGGGGTTGAATTGGAGCTGCAGCTGCTGGCCTACACCACAGCCACAGCAATGCCAGACCCAAGCCGCGTCTGTGACCTACAGCATAGCTCATGGCAATGCTGGATCCTTAACCCACTGAGCGAGGCCAGGGATCAAACCCTCATCCTCCCAGAGACAATGTCGGGTCCTTAACCTACTGAACCACAATGGGAACTCCATAACATAAAAAAAAATTTTAAAAACAGTAAAAGCTACTGTGTTTCATGTTCTAACGATGTTGTTAGGAGGCATAGAGCCCAAATAGGGGCAATTACTTCTGTTCTGCTATCATGGTTCTTAATCTTTTTGGAGTCAGAATTACTTCCGAAAATGTGATGAAACCTGTGTGCAGAATACATGAACACACAGTTAGGTGCACAATTTCAAGGAGCTTTATGGACTTTGTGACATTTATACTGCGACCCTGTGATGATGCTCATCTACTGCTCTACTGTTCAGTATGGTAGTCAGTAACCTCATGTGGCTATTTATAATTAAATAGCATTAATATTTTCTATAATTAAATATGTTATTTAAATATTATTAAATTAAATGAAAAATCGGTGTTCCCGTCATGGCGCAGGGGTTAACGAATCCGACTAGGAACCATGAAGTTGCGGGTTCGATCCCTGGCCTTGCTCATTGGGTTGAGGATCCAGCATTGCCATCAGCCGTGGTGTCGGTTGCAGATGTGGCTCGGATCCTGCATTGCTGTGGCCGACAGCTGTAGCTCCAATTAGACCCCTAGCCCAGGAACCTCCATGTGCCTCGGGAGTGGCCCTAGAAAAAGCAAAAAGACACACATACATACAAATTAAGTTCTTCAGGCACATTAGCCATATTTCAAGTGCTCAATAGTCACAGGAGCCTTGTGGCTGTGTGTTGGACAGCACAGAGATAGAAGTTTGTATCAGCACAGAATGTTCTTTTTTTTTTTTTTTTTTTTTTTTTTTTTTTTTTTTTTTTGTCTTTCTGGGCCACACCCATGGCATATGGATGTTCCCAGGCTAGGGGTCAAATCAGAGCTGTAGCCACCAGCCTACACAACAGCCACAGCAATGCCGGATCCTTAACCCACTGAGCAAGACCAGGGATCGAACTCGCATTCTCATGGATACTAGTCAGATTAATTTTCATTGAACCATGATGGGAACTCCACTGCAGAATATTTTCTTGGACAGCATGGCTCTTGACCTTCAGAATAAGATTTACTTGATTTTTAAAAAATTGACCACATATACTAACTTCAAGTATACTTCAGCTGCCTAAAGACCTTGGGTGACCTCTCCCTGCATCTCCAAGGACCCCAGCCTAAGAATCCACTCTTTATTTATTTAAATATATTTGTATTTATTTTAAAAAATTGGGTAGGGGTGCACCTGCCCTGAAATGTGAAGACATTCCCTGGTCAGGGATCAAACCCATGCCACAGCAGTTACCCCAGCTGGGAACTCCTCCACCTGCGGTGCCAGATCCTTAACTGCTGGGCCACCAGGGAACTCCCCAAACCCCCTCTTTAGATGAATTCTACTTTATCCATAAATGTCTTATTTTGTATTGGGTTTAACCAAGGGATTAGTTGAAATCCCCTTGAATTTTTATCTAAAAAAACCCTACATATTTATCATTTCAATTATTATATATAATAGCAGAAGACAGGGCTGGTACTTGCAAATAAGAAGAATTGTTTCAAGTGCAGAAAGCAACTTTGGAACACAGATACAGATGAATAGGTATTAGGATATAGTCATTACCTACATAATACCAAAACAATTGGTTAAAAGTGAAATATTCAGTTGCCTTGTTCAGCTAGTATCTTTTATTTATTTTGGTGTCATGTAAACACATGTGATACTGTGGCAAAGGGAAGAGCAGAATTTTCAATGCCACTCGAGGGGAAAATAAATAACTGAGTCGAGTAACGTTTTAGATGTGTAGGCAGAAAAATGTGGCAGAAAATGTAAGGGAACTTGTGTCTTGCAATAAGTAGTTTTCTGGTTCCTTGCAGTTTGTCACATATTTAGGAATAGAGGGCCTTCATGCTTAAAGCAGTTGTCATTTACCAAAGCACTGATCATCTTTCCCTTATTAGAAGGATTATATTCTTAAAATATAAACAATATGCTTGCTTTCCTGGCTCTCTACTTCCGATATCGAAATCAACTTTTTAATTTTTTTGGGTTGGTTTTCACTTTCTGCTTAAATCTAGGTACACAGCACAATCATATTGAAGGTGTAGTTTTCTCAGGGCTGTTGTCTATTAGTTCCCTAAAAAAGAATTGAGTCAGATCTCAGCTACAAATACTGGTAGACTGGAAGCAGTCATGTAGATAATACAAAAGAGCAGATTATCAAAGACACTTGGATTTGGCTTTGAAATGCATTTTTCAGCACATTTTCATCTTATGTTTTATGCAGACATTCCCTTCAGACCCACGAGAGGTAACTCTGAAGTAGCTTGAGTGATCAAGGAAGTTAGCCTGAGATTTAAACACTGCCAATGGACTAACTGCTTTCTGATAATTAAATTAAGGGCATAATTTAGCATATTTATATTCTGTGTATCACATTACTTCCATGAGCATGTAACCACCAAAGAGGATCTATGAACTCACTGGTCTTATGCATTCCGGGAATTTATTCACATCTTCAAGGTGCTTGGTTTTAAAGTAATCAATTAGATTGATTTTTGTTTTATTTAAATCTATTTGGCTGAACTTGACTGAGTATCTTGGTATTCTCCTCATTGAAAGAGTTGCCATATGATGTCAAAAGACATTGACAAGTTCTCCTGTGGGGCAGCAGGTTAAGGATGCGGCATTGTCACTGCAGCGGCTCAGGTTGCTGCTGTGGTGCTGGTTCAATTCCTGGCCTGGGAACTTTCACATACCGTGGGCGCAGCCAAAAAAAAAAAAAATTGTAAATTTTACTTCAGATACCAATGTAGCACATTACTCTTTAAAAATCCTTGAGACAAGTGCCAAGGTGTTTGTTTGGATTAGCCATAAAAATGCTCAACGTGCCCTCTGCTGGGCCTTTCTTTTATAAGATCAGAACAGAAAAATGCTGTGTCATCTGATTGTACATTGGGTTGAGAAAAGGAATTCTACTGTAACTATTACATGCGATGAATGAATCCTAAGTATAGATTCATGACTCTTTCTGGCATAGTCTGGCTCAGTTTCAAAAGGAAGATATGAAGTGTTATCTAGGCCCAAAGAAACAAAAAAGTTTGTTATGTGCTTGGGACTCTTCTGTGTTTTATGAAGCAAGATAGTCAGGTAATCTCTCCATAAACCAATTGAATATTTCTACCATTATTATGTTTTATGTAATTATTATGTTATTATGCAAACCTACTAAATAATTCTGCCATAAGAGATCTGTGAAGAGGTGGGTTTTAATTCCAAATTTTTGCAGGGTTTGCAAAGATGCATCTCTACTTAATCTCGCCCCCATTCCAAGGGTTTTGAGACCAAATCCTATAAATCAGCAGGTGTTCCTATAAATTAAGAGAGTGTTTGGCTTATGCAGAAGAATGGGGATTTAGGTTCAGTGTTTTCTTTCACAAAAATTATTTCCATGTTTTTCTTGGATCAAAATATTTTTTAACATCCTCTATGGTAAAGTAACAAATATTCAGCAAATATCTTCCCTACAACTTCCTTATAGTCAAATGGGAATATATACACTTTGGTTGTGTAAATTATACACACAGCCACGTTTTAGTTGGCCACATGTTCCTGCCTATAGCTTCAGAAGAAGAAAATCAACAAAACTAGACAAAAATCCAGAGATTCTTCTGGACTTCCTTAAGTCAATGCCCTCAATGAAATCATTGTTCTCTGAGTTTTCTGAAACACCCAATTACTTACACCATTAATGAAATAAATAAAACCAGGTGCAAAATAATGATTGGAGCACTAGAAATTCGCCTTTGGTGTGTATTAGTCTTCACTGCTTTCCTTTTGTTATGAATGTTAGTGGTATGTCAATGACAAGCGTGAAACTGGCTCAAGGACAGAAAAACAAACGTATCAAAGGAATTTAGATTATTTTTTCATATTTCAGTAGAACATGGGACTTTACTGATTAGTCTCTCCGAAATCAGAATATTACAATCTGTGCAGTAAGTAAATTTATCTGAAGGTATATTTAGGATAATAGGGTTTTGTTTGTTTTTGCCATTCTGTTTTGCTGAAGGCAAAGAAGTCTTGAATTACCCTTGTACTCTGAGTAATATTTTCTTTCTCTAAAGTGCAAATAGGATATGTGACTTGAGAAGATATTTTAATTTTAATTTTTTTTGTCTTTTTAGGGCCTCACCCCAAGCCTATGGAGGTTCCCAGGCTAGGGGTTGAATCGAAGCTGTAGCCACCGGCCTACCCCACAGCCACAGCAAAGCCAGATCCAAGCTGCGTCTGCGACCTATACCATAGCTCACGGCAATACCAGACCCTGAACCCACTGAGCGAGGCCAGGGGTGGAACCTGTGTCCTCAAGGATACTAGTCAGATTCATTTCCGCTGACCCCACGATGGGAATTCTGAGAAGATATTTTAAAAATATATGCCATCGTAAAGATCTTACTATAAAGAAGTGGAAATATTCCCATAAGAAGTCATAGCATGAAAATGTCCCAAATAAATATCAGGAAAAAAAGCCCATATAATACCACAACAGCATGTTTTTGTTTTGTCTTTTGTCTTTTTAGGGCTGTACCTGTGGCATATGGAGGTTCCCAGGCTAGGGGTCCAATTGGAGCTGAAGTGGCTGGCCTACGCCAGAGCCACAGCAACGCAGGATTCAAGCCATGTCTGTGACCTACACTACAGCTCATAGCAACGTAGGATCCTTAACCCACTGAGCAAAGCCAGGGATCAAACCCACGTACTCATAGATGCTAGTCGGGTTCACTAACCTCTGAGCCCTGATGGGAACTCCCACAACTGCATGTTTTTAAAATATAGGTTAAAGGCACAGGTCCCTTTCTTTTCTTTCTTTCTTTCTTTCTTTCTTTCTTTCTTTCTTTCTTTCTTTCTTTCTTTCTTTCTTTCTTTTGCTTTGTAGGGCCACGGAAAATTCCCAGGCTAAGGGTCACATCACAGCTACAGCTTCCGGCCTATGCCACAGCCACAGCCACAGCCACAGCCACAGCCACAGCATCTGAGGGATCTGAGCCACGTCTGCAACCTACACCACAGCTCACGGCAACGTTGGATCCTTAACCCACTGAGCGAGGCCAGGGATTGAACCCACATCCTCATGGATACTAGTCAGATTCGTTTCTGCTGCACCACACTGGGAACTCCATAGGTCCTTCAAATGGAAGGCTACAGTACCAGATTTGTAAGGTATTACTGCTTAGAGAAGACACATACTGTCAGTATTTACCACTTTGCTAATATTTTAATTATTTTCAGAATGAGGATCAATGGGCCATGGATATTGGTTTCTTCAGAGAAGTACTCACAGGATATCCAATAGTTTAATCAATGTTCACAAAGGAACAAAATAGATATTCTTTTTATTTAACGTTTTTCAGTGCCAAAAGTATAGCCAAAGCATACAGAATAAAGAAAAGTGTATTCTACTTTCATTATGAAATTATTTTGCAAACAGAATAAAACTTTACTAAATCAGATTTGCTTGAAGTTGGCAAATTCTATAATTGGAATTGTAGACTATAGTGATATTTCATTATTTTGGAGGAGGGCTAAGACTCATACTATGATGAAAGAAAATTTACAATGTGTATAAGCTCTGCACTGCGAATAGTTACCTTGCACAAAAAAACCCACAATTTTTCTAGTGCTTTAGGAAGTATTCATTTACATAAAAGCAATTGGACTGTTAATTTAAATCATTTACATTGTTCTTTGAAGCAGATTTCTATATTTCATTAGCTTTGATTACATTACCGCATATGTCTGAAAAATAGGCTTAAAAATGCCCTTGCATGGTTCAGACATTTCCTGTCAGACAGGCCTTCCTGTTAAAATTTTAACAAAATACAAAATGCAGCTTTATTATTTTCAGGTCATACAAGAACATCAATGAACTGGTGCTAAAATCATGCTGAAGAGAAGCGCTGCTGGAGATCCTTTAATGAACAGGCAAAGATTGTTTGCAGGAAAATAGTTGCTTTTATGTACTGCATAAAAAGGGTTTCTATTCTCTGAAGGCAGCTAATCATCTCCCCACTCCTCTCTCTAAGCGTCAACCCCAGGTTTTTAATTTAAACACTGGTGAGAATTAATGAGATTTTCCTTTTATTCTACCCCAGTTCACCTGGTATGATGCAGAGCCCTGCATCTTCAATCCATGATATAAAAAAGTGAAAAGAGGAATTTTAATTCCACACTACTGTGCGGTGAAACCAGACCTGAATTGGAATCTGCTTCCTTCACTCCATGACCCCGTGTGGGCATAGGCACTCTGTGTAGGTGTGTGAATCACTGGTCGTAATCTAGGCAGTGCCTATTGCCAGAGCTTTATATAGAAGCAGCCTAACAAAGAAGTCATGTCCCTGACTGCCAGCTGAAGGTGAGACACCACATAGCTTCGGGGAGAGGCAATGGAGATAAAAAGAACATGTTAATAGCCAATAGCCAGCAAGGCTGTCATTAAGCTGGCGAACCCCAATATTTCTGGTATTACCACACTCTGTTGGGCTGGAGGTAGAATTGTGAAGTAGGTAATACTTGTTTGCGAGATCACATGCTCTCCTTTTCAGCCACATTCATTCATTCATTTATTCATTCATTCATCACTGAGGGCCCAGTGTTAGTCGGTCACTGTGCTAAGTGCTCTACTGAGATGCACAAAACAAGGTCCCTGGATCTCCACTGTCTAGTACAGCTTCCTGGTCACACACTTCATCCTATCTGCTATTTTGCACTCCGCTCACTATCAATGAATCAATCCTTGCTGTGGTATCCGTTGTGAAGGTTAAGATGTTACCTCTCCCAGGACCATGTGCCTTTTAAACAGGGACTCAATGACCTTATAGCCTTTTTTTTTTTTTTTTTTTTTAAATAGGGCCACACCTGCGACATATGGAAGTTCCCAGGCTAAGGGTTGAATTGGAGCTGCCAGCCTACACCACAGCCACAGTAATGCTATATCCGAGCCACATCTGTGACCTATACCACAGCTCATGGCAACGCTGGATCCTTAACCCACTGAGGGAGGCCAGGGATTGAACCTGCCTCCTCACGGATCCTAGTTGGGTTCGTTTCTGCCACAACAGGAACTTCCTAGGACATAAATTTTGTCCAAGATTTTAAAGTGAGAAGGAAATGGATAAGCAAAGAAGAGGGAGAATAAAGGGAGAAGTGGAAGTACTTAGTCATCATCATCCTACTACTACCACCATTTAAAACAAAATTTTTTTTCTTTTTAGGCCCTCACCTATGGCATATGGAGGTTCCCAGGCTAGAGGTCGAATCCAAACTGTAGCTACCAGCCTACACCACAGCCACAGCAACTCGGGATCTGAGTCGCATCTGTAACCTACACCACAGCTCACAGCAATACCAGATCCTTAACCCCCTGAGCGAGGCCAGGGATCGAACCTGCATCCTCATGGATACTAGTCGGTTTCGTTTCCACTGAGCCACAATGGGAACTCCGACTACTACCATTTTTTGTCTGCTATAGAATCAGCATCGTGCTAAGTGCTCTACATGTGTTATCTCATTCTATCCTTACAATCACCCAGTAATAGTACTCAAAAATAGTTTTCCCGTTTTACAGATGAGATGACGCAGATGAGAAGACTGGAATTCAGAGAAGTTAAATAACTTGTTCAAGATCACACAGTTAATGGGAGTTCCCTGGTGGTCTAGTGGTTAGGACTCGGCTCTTTTACCATTGCGGCCCGGGTTCAATCCCTGAACTGGGAACTGAGATCTCACATCTAATCACTGCACACCATGGCAAAAAAGAGAAAAAAAAATACTCAGCTGGAAAACAAATAGTAGATTCTCGTATTCAAATCCAGATCTGTATCCCTAAAAGCCCATACCCTAAATCACTACACATGCCACTGCTTCTCATAGAACCCATGTTGTATTCTTGAAGGCTGAGAGAGAGACCTGTGAAATGGAAAACTTGGGACGATAGGACAAATCATTGGCCCTCAGCAAATATTTGTTGAATGAATAAGCAAACCCTTGCTTTTTAGATGAAAGGGAAAGGAAAACCTCACATTTTATTTTAATTTAATTTTATTTATTTTTTAAAACAGCCGCACCCGTGGCATATGGAAGTTCCCAGGCCAGGTATTCAATCTGAGCAGCAGGTGCAACCTCTGCTGCAGCTGCAGCAAGGCTGGATCCTTTAACCCACTGTGCTAGGCCGTGGATCAAGCCCATGCCTCCATAGCAACCCGAGCCTCTGCAGTCAGATTCTTAACCCACTGTGCCACAGCAGGAACTCCAAACCCCACATTTTTTCTGTCTTCTTTTATTCCCAATTGTAAGCTAGAGCTTGCCCTCCCTAAGTGCTTACCTCTTAGTCACTGCAGAGCTATCCCTAGGCTCAGGCTATGGATATGTAAACAAGAACAAATAGCACCCCGGGGAATTTGTGCCCTAGTGTTTAACCTCACCCCTAGGATCCCAGGTGGTTGAGGTGTCCTGTGGTAATATGCATCAGGTTAGAACCCTAGTATTTCTCTTTAGGGCTTCTTTAAGCTTCCCTTGTTCAGCCAAAGGGCTACAGTTTTCCGGGGGAGAAAGCATGCGTTCTTTGTGAAATGGTCAGAGAAACCACACATCTTCCTTTAGCCAAAATGCAACCTACCCCTCTCTCCATCTGCGTTCTGTTCCAAGAATTCTCCACAAAGCCCTTTGGTAAATACAGCCTTTTTGCATATCCTGGCTTTTTGACAAGACTAATTCTCTAAGAACATTCGCCTGTATGGTTGGAATAGGACTGAATTTCTCAGAATTGACCACTGTAGCCTCCAACTGCAGCTAATCGTAACCACACACAAGTTACTGAGTCTTTAGATGCATGTTCTCTCGTCTATAAGGTTAATAAAAATAATCAGTGGAAAATAAGTTTGACAAATGGTTAGTTGGTCCATGCGGGCATTTTTTTTTGGAGCTCAGATATAATGTCAACATCCTATTTGACTAATTCTCCACTCCTCCTCCTCAGCCTCCTCCACTGAATTGACTGCTTTGAGGAGAAGAACTCAATTTACATTTCCATTTAAAAGCTAAAAATATACACAAGTAAATGTCGATTGGATTTAATTCAATTCTGGAATGCAGAACATCCAGGCATTTAATCATTGCAATTTTGACATCCTAAGGCCTTGACTAGGTTTCTACCAGTTTTTACTAAAAGCCTCCTGAATGTAGAGATAGGTAATTAGCATTAGTCATAGCAAACAGATCATTTCCCAGAACATTTGATTTATTAAAATGGCCCCAAAGAACTTTGTCCTGTACTCATTCTTTATAAGGGTTTCATATTTTTATGAAACATCTTCCAGTTATCCTTGTAACATCCAAATCAAAATAAATAAATTTAAAAATAAAAAATATATTCCCATGCCTAAAAAAAAAAAAAAAAATGACTTTAAAGAAGTTCCATGCGGAGATTTAGGGCTGGTTAATTTTGTATCGGGGTCATTCAACACCTATTACCTTCCAGTGTATTTCCCCCCTTCCTGGCCAAACTTTAACATGGCCCTCTTTCCCCCTTGTGATCTACAGCTACAGCTCTAGGACCCCACAAATCTAAATTCTTTCATATTTTCATCTCCAACCTATTCATCTCTACCCTTCTCAGCTCCTGCAAGAATGCCTGCTCTCTTGTGTGACTAATTGTCTTATGTTTTATCTACACTGCCAGCCTTCTACACTGGCAAACCTAGTCCTCTATTTGTCTGAGACAGCTTTATTCCAAAATGTGGTTTGAAACCTTCACACTAATGCTTCCTGATCTCATGGTCATGTCATCCTTAGTTATTGCCCCAAATGGAAGCTCATTTGTTTAATCTTCATTTCTTTTCTTTTTTTCTTTTTTTTGCCATTTCTTGGGCTGCTCCCGCGGGCTATAGAGGTTCCCAGGCTAGGGGTCGAATCGGAGCTGTAGCTGCCGGCCTACACCAGAGACACAGCAACACGGGATCTGAGCTGCATCTACGACCTCCACCCCAGCTCACGGCAATGCCAGATCCTCAACCCACTGAGCAAGGCCAGGGATCGAACCCGCAACCTCATGGTTCCTAGTCGGATTTCTTAACCACTGAGCCACGATGGGAACTCCTGTTTAATCTTCATTTCTGTGCTCCCCTCTCTGTACCGTCCATTACTTTCTTCTTCCACCTCTCTTTCCCCCAAAGTTTCCACTGGGTCTTCTAGATCTCTGGTTGCATGACCCATGCTTACCTGGTAAGAGTCCTTCACTTCCTCTTCACTGAGGATAATACTGAAGCTTCTAATATTTCCTTATGGTCTCTGATCCATCTTACTCCAGAGGACACCACTTCTCCTTGAGTTACTTTAGGAGAGGCAGCTCATCCTTCTGTACTGCACATATTTCAGGGCTGTAAGAGTCTCCCTACTCCCATATGGTTGTTTCCAGACCACTTTCCCCTGCCTTCATGAGTAAAACCTGTTTCTTGGAGAATCATGGCAGTCAAGAGGCTTCATGGTCCTTGGTTTTATCACCTTCTATGCCTTCCTTTCCTGTTTGGTCATGGGCCAACCTCCTAGTCATTTCCCCACGTATATGAAGACTTCGTCATTTGGATCACATTATCACTCTCTCCACCCTAAGTTCTTCCGTCATCCAACACTCAGGCCTCATTATTATTCAACTCTAGGGACCTTTGTCTCTGTTCCACTATAGTCACCCCATTGCCTCAGCCGTCCTCTGGACATTATTATCATCCTGATCTGTTCAACTTCTTTTTTTGTTTGTTTGTTTTTTTGCCTTTTCTAGGGCCGCTTCTGTGGCATATGGAGATTCCCAGGCTACGGGTTGAATTGGATCCGTAGCCACTGGCCTACACCAGAGCCACAGCAATGCGGGATCTGAGCTGCGTCTGCGACCCACACCACAGCTCATGGCAACACTGGTTCCTTAACCCACTGAGCAAGGCCATGGATCGAACCTGCAACCTCCTGGTTCCTAGTCAGATTCGTTAACCACTGCACCACGACGGGAACTCCTGTTCAACTTCTGAAATCATGACAGAAATATCCCACTTTCTGATTGCCTACCCTGGAGCTCTCCTGTTTATACTCTCACTGCTGATCTTTGAGTTCTTCGCTATCATCTTTCTAAGTCTCAGTTTCCCTATATATAAAGTGGGGATACTAACATTTTGTACCTCATGGATTGTCGAAATGTTTAATTACATTTAGAAGAATGGGCAGCACATAGCTAATAGAATATTTACCGTTAACAGTTGCCTTCCCAAGGGCAAGGAAAAACAGATTTTAATAGGAATTCTGTGCAAGACTGAAAGAAAAGGAAGAGCTCCACATACTAGGAATAATAATGCAGAGACAGTCATTTAAAACAGAAATTGAAAGCAAATGGATTATTAAGCAAATTTTCATTTCCTTTTAGTCGTACTTTCCATTGAGGAGATGCCAATTGATTACTGTCTGAGACTAATTTATTTAACCACATCGGACCACAATCATGGAATGGTGAAGTCATTCGAAGATCACACGATTATATAGATTATCGAAAGATGTGGATGGGGTGCCTGTTGTGGCGTAGTAAGTTAATGATCCAGCTTACCTCTGTGGCATTGCCTGGGATCTTCCATATGCCATGGGTGTAGTCAAAAAAAGGGGAAAATTGCATAGAAATATGACAAACATCTAAAAATCTAAAACATTATGTGGAGTAGGTTGTTGCTTATACGTTGTGATAAAGATGCCCTGAAATACGATTTCCCCCAATTTACTGCTCTGCAGTTCTATCAAAGGTCCTGATATTATCATCTGGTTTCTTTGTTTGTCACACTGTTTCTAGGTACAGAAAGTGAAGTTACCCTGGGATACTTTATCAAAGTAGCTCCAGCATGTCAAACAATGACCTAAATAGGACTTGCAAGTTTAGATGGAAATGGATATAATTGATGTACACAAAGTCCTTGCTTTCTAGGGAAGGTAGGCTTGAGAGACGGAAGAGGGGTAGATGGGGTAAGTTGGGGTAAGAGGACTTTGAAACCAAGGATGCTGAAAAGAGAGGGAGAGGGTACTTAAGAGGAACTATTTTATTTTCTGCAATCCCATTTGGGCATTTCTCTGTACTTAAACACACACACACGTATGTGTGCACATTCTTTCCTTGCACTTATCAGTAATTTGGGGGAAAATCAATGTAATAGCAGCAATTCATAATAAATAAAATATTAAAAGTTGAAGAGGAATAGAATAAAAGTTAAGAAAAGAAAAAATGTTTTCTCAGTTCAGTCTCCCAAAGCAACAGAAATAAAAGCAAAAATAAACCAATGGGTCCTAAACAAACTGACAAGTTTTGCACAGCCAAGGAAACCAAAAAGAAAACAAAAAGACAACTTACAGAATGGGAGAAAATAGTTTCAAATGATGCAACTGACAAGGGCCTAATCTCTAGAATATACAAGCAACTTACACAACTCAACAGCAAAAAAGCCAACCACCCAATGGAAAAATGGGCAAAAGACCTGACAGACATTTCTCCATGGAAGATGTACAGATGGCCAACAAGCACATGAAAAACTGCTCAACATCCCTGATTATTAGAGAAATGCAAATCAAAGCTACCATGAGATACCACCTCACACCAGTCAGAATGGCCATCATTAACAAGTCCACAAATAACAAATGCTGGAGGGGGTGTGGAGAAAAGGGAACCCTCCTACGCTGTTGGTGGGAATGGAAGCTGGTACAACCACTATGGAGAACGGTATGGAGGTACCTTAGAAATCTATACATAGAACTACCATATGACCCAGCAATCCCACTCTTGGGCCCACATCGGGACAAAACTTTCCTTGAAAAAGACACATGCACCCGCATGTTCGTTGCAGCTCTATTCACAGTAGCCAAGACATGGAAACAACCCAAATGTCCACAACAGATGATTGGATTAGGAAGATGTGGTATAGATACACAATGGAATACTACTCAGCCATAAAAAAGAACAAACTAATGCCATTTTCAGCAACATGGATGGAACTAGAGACTCATCCTGAGTGAAGTAAGTCAGAAAGAGAAAGACAAATACCATATGATATCACTTATATCTGGAACCTAATATATGGCACAAATGAACCTTTCCACAGAAAAGAAACTCATTGACTTTGAAAACAGACTTGTGGTTGCCAAGGGGCAGGGTAGGGAGAGGCATGGATGGGGTTCTTGGGGTTAATAGATGCAGACTATTGCCTTTGGAATGGATTAGCAATGAGATCCTGCTGTGTAGCCCTGGGAACTATGTCTGGTCACTTATGATGGAGCCTGATAATGTGAGAAAAAAGAATCTATACATGTATGAGTAACTGGGTCACCATGCTGTACAGCAGAAAATTGACAGAACACTGTAAACCAGCTATAATGGAAAAAAGTAAAAATCGTTATATAAAAAAATAAAATTTTAAAAATAAAATAAAAGAATATATCAAAAAACAAAAAGCATATGTTTAGACTCTTACAAAGTATTCTTAGATTAATAAATATTCCCAGAATATTTTCTTGCATATGGAGTTCCTGGGCTGGGGATCAGGTCCAAGCCTCAGTTGTAACCTAAGCCACAGCTGCCACAACACCAGATCCTTAACCCACTGTGCCGGGCTGGGGATCAAACCCGAGTCCCATATCCTGTTATGCCACAGCAGGAACTCCTAAATTTTTTTTTTTTGGCCAGGCCCAGGGCATGTGGAAATTCCCGGGCCAGGAAGTGAAGCCACAACACTGTTTCAGTGACAACACGGGATCCTTAGTCCACTGCGCCACAAGGGGAATCCTATTTCTACATTTTTAAATGGAGAAAAGGAGATGAAATGTACTTTAAAGAGTTCATAGTGACTTTACTTCTTTTGCTTGTTTTTTTGGAAACCAGCATTGAGATGTACTGTATCTTTCACTACCTTATAAAAATATCAACTCTTAAATGCAGTTATGCATGTGTGTGCCTGTATGGTGGGAGGCGGGGGCAGGGAGGGGGAGAGAGGGAGAGGGAGACCTCACATGTTATGTACTTGTTGGTACATCTCACGATCATACTCGTTTTAAAATTACCGTGTCAAAACTCTACTTAAAAGAGACACATGCACCCGCATGTTCATTGCAGCACTATTCACAATAGCCAGGACATGGAAACAACCCAAATGTCCATCAACAGATGATTGGATTCAGAAGATGTGGTATATATACACAATGGAATACTACTCAGCCATAAAAAAGAACAAAATAATGCCGTTTACAGCAACATGGATGGAACTAGAGAATCTCATACTGAGTGAAATGAGCCAGAAAGACAAAGACAAATACCATATGATATCACTTATAACTGGAATCTAATATCCAGCACAAATGAGCATCTCCACTGAAAAGAAAATCATGGACTTGGAGAAAAGACTTGTGGCTGCCTGATGGGAGGGGGAGGGAGTGGGAGGGATCGGGAGCTTGGGCTTATCAGACACAACTTAGAATAGATTTACAAGGAGATCCTGCTGAGTAGCATTGAGAACTTTGTCTAGATACTCATGTTGCAACAGAACAAAGGGTGGGGAAAAAATGTAAATGTAATGTATACATGTAAGGATAACTTGATCCCCTTGCTGTACAGTGGGAAAATAATAAAATAAAATAAAATAAAATAAAATAAAATAAAATAAATTAAAAAATAAAATTACCGTGTCATTCTTTATTTAATTTGTGGTCCCGTGTGACAGGCAAATATTTTCCTTATAACCGTGTCTTTTTTGCCCATCTCTTTCTATTTTATATGTCTCTACCTTTGTTATTCTTTTACCGTTCCCTTTGGTACTTCATTTTGTTTTAATAAACAGTATCTCTAATTCGTCGAGATGCTTTTCCATTTTGTTTGTGGCTTACGATTTGACACTCACCTTGGAGTCAGATGTACAAGTAACAAAAACATTTTCAATCCTTTTAACCAGGATGCCAATAAAACAATATCTTAAAAAACAAAGCTGTCCCTTTTAGCTATTGCTTCTGTATATCACTTTCTTATTTACCCTTAGCTGACAGTAAACTAATTGGATTTCCCCTTTGGGTAATATCCTACAATAGTGACTATAGCTGTAATTATATCTACCTACACACATACATATATAAATATACGTATATATACATATGTATTTATATTATAGCTTGCCAGTAAGAATAAAAGATTTGCAAGCCTCACTGAAATCCCAAAACTTGACAAATAGTATCTCCCAGAATCTTCTATCGAATAACAGGGGAGTTCCCATCACGGCTCAGCAGTTAATGAACCTGACTAGCATCCATGAGGATGCAGGTTCAATCCCTGGCCTCGCTCAGTGGGTTCTAGCATTGCTGTGGCTGTGGTGTAGGCTGGCGGCTACAGCTCTGATTTGATCCCTAGCCTGGGAACCTCCATATGCTGTGGGTGCAGCCCTAAAAAAGACAAAAAACAAACAAACAAACAAACAAACAAACACTCTTAATGGTGGAGCAGGGAGAGCATATTTTTAGTAAAAGCAGAAATAAGTCAAAGTTGTACGTACTACCTCTATTGGAGCCTTAGGCAATAGAATAAGACCACAGGAAAGAATGCAGAGGTCCGATTAATATAAAAGATGAAGAAAAACTTTGTAGCGGAAATGGTGATTTATCTTGAAAATTCAAGAGCCTCAGCAGGCAAACTATTAAAATGAAAAGGCATTCAACATCGTGGCCAGATGCAAGATCAACATCAATAGTGATGCAGGGTCAGTATCAGTAATTATGTTCATTGACATATTGTCACTAAAAGAGTAGAGGTGAAAACAACCCAAATGCCCATTAAATAGGGGAGTAGTTAACTAATTTATGAGTCTGTTCACGCTATGAAATATTATGCAGTAGTTAAAAATGGATTAGGTCTAAATGTAAATTTGTTGACGTGGAAATAACTGCAGTTCCTAGTATTAAGTAACAAAAGCAAGCTGAAGAATACATTTGCTAATGTTAAAAATAAAACACAGAAATCAGCCATAAGGGAAAAAATAAAAATCATTATAAAAAATTAAAATAAAAATAAAACACAGGTTGACTTTGTATTTGCTATAGGTATACATATATAAAAATTAATTTTTTAATTAATTTTTAAAAACACTGAAAGGTGACCTGCTGAATGAATAGCTAGCCTGAGATGGGGAGAAATAGTCAAGGAGGTCTTTATATCTTGTGTTTTTTTTTTTTAAAGGAGAAAGTATTACTTGTACAAGTAAAAATAAACACAATTTTAAAATGCAATAATTTGCTGAATTCACCGAATCGACTTCTTTTAAACTCATCCATCTTTTCAGCTACAAAAAGGAATTGCTTTCTAGTTTCTTAAACTTTCATTCATTTAACAACTTATGAAGACCACACACCATGCTCTATACAATGGACGTCATGGTCTCTGCCCTCCTGGAACTTACAATCGAGTGCAAGAGCCAGATAACAAGCAAGTAAGAGAATCATTACCCATTATAAGAGATTTCAACAGAAATGAGCAGTGGGTTTTGATCAGAAGGAAATTTCTTGAAAGAAAAGACATTTAATCTGGGATTTGGGGAGTTCCCTTCATGGCTCAGTGGAAACGAATCCATGAGGGCACAGGTTCGATCCCTGGCCTCGATCAGGGGGTTAAGGATCTGGCATTGCCATGAGCTGTGGTGTAGTTTGCAGACTAGGCTCGGATCTGGCATTGCCATGGCTGTGGCGTAGGCCAGCAGGTACAGCTCTGACTTGACCCCTAGTCTGGGAACCTCCATATGCCTCGGGTGCAGCCCTAAAAAGAAAACAAAAAAACCCCGGGGATTTGGATAACCTGTTATGTCTGATAGTGATGGTGATGATGGGGAGAAAAACAAGCACAGAGAGCCTCCCAGAAAAAGCTTCGTGTGTTGGAGAACACATCTGAAGGTCAGAGCAGTTAGGCATTAGGAGGGTGAGTGGCACTGCTCCGTTGGAGAAGGTAGGCAGCGGCCAGATCATGCAAGTCCGTTTAGGTGTGATAAAGTTTCGATTTCATTCCAAGAACAATGGAAGGTCGCTGGGGGGTTTTGAGAAGAGGAGCAATGTGATCTGACCTCTATTTTTAGAGGATCACTCCAGCTGCCAGGTTGAGTAAATCTGGGGTACACAACAAGAGTGGAAGCAGAAGCCCTTGTTGGAAGCCGTTTGCAGGAGTCGGCATGAGAGATGCTAGGAGCCAGCACTGGACTGGGGGTAGCGACATGGTAATATTTTTGGAGGCAGCATTATGTGAAAATATGAAAGAGCAATGACTTAGGGAGAGGGAACAGCAAATGCAAAAAAAGCTAGCTAACCATTCTCTGTTGGTTTAGAAAAACAGACAGAAGACCAGAGTGGCGGAGGCACAGTCATGAAGGGGAGAAGGGTGTGGAATCTGGTCTCATCACATCGGGCCTTGGAGGACATGGCATGAAGCCTTGCTTTTGTTGTCATGGGGACTGAAGTACATTTTCCACGGGATCACTCTGGCTGCCAGGTGGAAGAGAAGACTCTGTAGAGGGGCGAGAGAGGAGTGAGATCCCCCCCACCCCGGGAGGTTATTGCCATAGTCTAGGTGAGACAGGATATCAGCCTGGGCTTAGATGGAAGCAGCAGAGGTGGGAACAGGGGTGGATTTCAGAAATGCTTGGAGCTTGAATCAACAGGATTTTATGTTTAATGAGATGTGGGAGTGTGAAGAAGCGGGCGGTTTCAAGTACTTTCAGACTCACAGCAGGGAAGGGTTCAGTGGGATGGAGGGACTGAATGGAGCCCAGTGTGGCTGGAGCCCAGTAGGGGAGGCGGGGGGACGTGTGAGGAGGTGAGAGGAGATGAGATCAGAGTGGTGGGCAGGAGCCAGGTGATTCATGGCCGGATAAGGACATAGAAAGGAGTCTGAATTTACGCTAAGGGCAATGGGAAGCTACTGAAGGATTTTAAACAGGGTGTGATTTTTTTTTTTTTTTTTTTTTTGTCTTTTTGCCTTTTCTAAGGCTGCATCCACGGCATATGGAGGTTCCCAGGCTAGGGGTCAAATCGGAGCTGTAGCTGCCAAGCCTACACCAGAGCCACAGCAACGCGGGATCCGAGCCACATCTGCAACCTACACCACAGCTCACGGCAACGCTGGATCCTTAACCCGCTGAGCAAGGCCAGGGATCGAACCCACAACCTCATGGTTCCTAGTTGGATTCGTTAACCACTGAACCAGGACGGGAACTCCAGTTTCTTTTCTTTTCTTTTTTTTTTTTTTTTAAAGCCACTTTGGCTTCAGTGTGGGGAGTGGGCTTGAAAGGGGACAAGAGAAGCAGGGAGATGAGTTAGGAAGTTATTGCATTGGTCTGAGGATGCAGTCTTGGAGATAGATGTAGCTAGACAGATTGGAGATTCATTTGAAGTGGAACTGATTAGTTGGTATATATCTAAGTCTAAAACTTATTGAAGTTTTTTTTTTTTTTTTTTGCCTCAGCAGTGGGAAGCAGATGTTCCTAGGCCAGGGATTGAACCTGCACCACAGCAGTGACCTGAGCCACCATAGCGACAAGCCAGATTCTTAACCCACTGAGCCACCAGGGAACTCCCTTATTGATGTTTTTATTACCTTCTCACTTCATTTACTTACTATGTTTTTATTTCCCCTTTCATTTTTAGAAAACGTTTTATGAAAATATGTGAGTTCCCTGCTCTGATTAAACCCTTACTTTCGGAGTTCCCATCGTGGTGCAGTGGAAATGAAACCGACTAGGAACCATGAGGTTGTGTGTTTTATCCCTGGCCTTGCTCGGTGGGTTAAGGATCCGGCGTTGCCGTGGGCTGTGGTGTAGTTCACAGATGAGGCTTGGATCTGGTGTTGCTGGGGCTGTGTGGTGCAGGCCGGCAGCTGCAGCTCCGATTAGACCCCTAGCCTGGGAACCTCCATATGCTGCAGGAGCGGCCCGAAAAAGACAAAAGACGAAAAAACAAAACAAAACAAAAAACCCTTCCTTTCCATGCAGTTAATTGCTCTAGAATTGGTGAGTTTGGAGGATTCTGAAATGCTGCAGACAGTCCTCACCCTGTAATCTACTTTGCTGAACACAGCCAAAATGAGGAAAATGTAAGAACTATTTTATCCCTCTCAAATTACCAACTGCTGAAATAAACCACATTCATATCAAATCGTTTCTTAGGGCAATTAACCTATGAATAGCATATTTAACTTTCAAAACCTGTTTGGTCAGCAAGCAAGTACTGAACGGATTCCAAAATTTCTGCTTTGATAACTGGGGAGTCCTGCCTTTTCTTGCACATCTAGTACAGAACTAGTTGGATATCTCTGAAGCATTTGGAAAGCGTTGTTAAGAAGTTACATAATTACTTAAGGACTCCATAAGCGTATCTTTCGATAACCAACCGCATCAAAATACAAATCAAAACACACTGCAAACTGGAAAACTTAAAAAAAGTTTACCTCCAAGTACTAGGCTATATCCCATTCCTCCAAAGTGGGAGCACTTCTCAGATTGAAGTTGTCCCCTCCAGAAAAAAGATTCTGCTAGAAGGAGGGCTATGAATGGACTGGGCCCAGGAGTAAAGACATTCTGGGAGTTCCCGCTATGGTGCAGTGGGTTAAGAACCTGACTCTATCCGCTCTGGTGGATGTGGATGCATGAGTTTGATCCCCAGCCGGGCACAGTGGGTTAAAGGATCTGGCATAGCTGCAGTTCTGACTTGGATTCAATCCCTGCCCCAGGAACTTCCATATGCCTCTGGTGCGGCCTTAAAAAAAAAAAAAAGTATTCTGTAGCCACATCATGAAACCATGAGAGACAAGGGGTGCAGAAGCATCGCCTAGGCTCCTTAGGGTTCTTGAAGGCAGGCTACAGGGGATGGGGAAGCACCGATATGTAAAAGGGAGGGAGAGAATGTATCTGCACAACAGTAAAAGCATGGCCATCGGGTACTGTCAGTGAGAAAGACACAATCGGCTGCTGACATGTGGGACCTGGCCAGGCACTACCAATCAGCTGTTTTCTTTCTTTCTCTCTTTTTTTTCTTTCTTTCTCTCTTTTTTTCTTTCTTTCTCTCCTTTTCTTTCCTTCCTTCCTTCCTTCCTTTCCCTCTTTCTTTCTTTCTTTCTTTCTTTCCTTCCTTCCTTCCTTCCTTCTTTCTTTCTTTCTCTTTCTTCTTTCCTTTTTTTTTTTTTTTGTCTTTTTAGGGCTGTACCCGTGGCACATGGAAGTTCCCAGGCTAGGGGTTGAATTGGAGCTGTAGCTGCCAGCTTACGCCACAGTCACAGCAATGAGGGATCTGAGCTGCTTCTGTGACCTATACCACAGCTCATGGCAATGCTGGATCCTTAACCCACTGGGTGAGGCCAGGGATCAAACTTGTGTCCTCGGATTTGTTACTGCTGAGCCACGACAGGAACTCCCAATCAGGTGTTTTCTGGTTGAACATAATTTCCCAGAGCATCAATAGTAGAAAAGGGCATTCTGTGAATGTGATGGGTCAAGACAAATATAAGGCCTTTTTGTAATTATGTCTGAACCCAGTTAAAATACAAACAGCACCAAAGCCACAAAAATGATGAAACATCTCCCATCCTGGCTAACATGAGTGACTGTCGCTTTTCTTTTTCTTTCATTTTTGGCTGTCCCACTGTAAATGGAGCTCTCTGGCCAGGGGTGAGATCCCAGCTGCAGTCAGGACCTACACCAGAGCTGCAGCAATGCCAAATCCTTAACCCACTGTGCCAGGCCGGGGAGCTCCGAGTGGCTGTTGCTTCTTTGTCAATTTTATCTGTAGCTTCAGGTTAGTCTTCCCCACTCACGAATAAGATTTATTTAGAAATCCAATCTTGGAATTACCTTTCCCCACCCCCCACTTTCTGACAGCCTCTGAATCCAGAACAAAGCCAGCTACAGTGACCTACTCAGCCTGGTTTTCCCAGGAATTTTCTGGTTTCAGCACCGAAAGTCCCATGTTCCAGGAAATCCCTCAGTCTCAGGCAAACTGGCATGACTGGTCAATGGCCTGTTTCCTTAAACCCTCCCCCAAGTCATCTGAAGCAAGCCCATATTCTAGAAATCCTTTCAAACACCCTCTTCTTGAGACCCCCCCCCCCCCATGGTGTGTATTCTCCCTTCGCTGCAATAGGTAAGAAACCCAACGTTTTCAACTGCAGATTGGTTCCAAGTGGGCTCTGGTTTGAGGACACTGACGTCAGTAAGGTGTAAAGATGTGTAACATGGTGGAAAGCCTAGGAAGGCTTCAGAAAAGTGGAACTGAAGGAATGACGGCATGGATGAACCAAGAAAGTGGAAAGAGGCCACAGGCCTGAGGGGTCCTAGAGTGGGGTTTGCTGAAAAGGTGTTTTCTAGGGGTGATACAAGATAAGGTGATGGAAGATAAAGTCTGGAGCTTTTGGAAGGGGAATTGTTGCTGTCATGCTTAAACAAAACTCTAATGAAACACAGCAAAAAACAAACAACATTTTGGCTTGTGTTATAAAATAAGGACTTAATCTTTAAGGGTCTGGGGGCTGGTCATAGATTTGTCATATCCACATTTCCTTCCCTATGTTTTTCAGCTGCATCATAGGATCCTGTCTATGTAAGAGAAATTTCTAGGAAGGAAGAACTCCAGTGACACACTAGTTGACAGGTCTAAATTCTTCGAGGTTGAGACGCTTCAATGTTAAGGGTCAATATTTATTAAATAAGGAGTCTAGGAGTTCCCGTCGTGGCGCAGTGGTTAACGAATCCGACTAGGAACCATGAGGTTGCGGGTTCGGTCCCTGCCCTTGCTCAGTGGGTTAAGGATCCGGCGTTGCCGTGAGCTGTGGTGTAGGTTGCAGACGCGGCTCGGATCCCGCGTTGCTGTGGCTCTGGCGTAGGCCGGTGGCTACAGCTCCGATTCAGCCCCTAGCCTGGGAACCTCCATATGCCGCGGGAGCGGCCCAAGAAATAGCAACAACAACAACAAAGAGACAAAAGACAAAAAAAAAAAAAAATAGTCTAAAACAGTGCCTGCTATATATTAAATGGCAATAGATATTAACTCTTACAATTACTATGATCATGCTGTTTTTTCCTATGTGCTTATTTTATGTTACTATTAATTTTAATTTCATTTTGTTTTTGGCCACGCCCAAGGCATGCGGAAGATCCTGGGCCAGGGATCCAATCCAGGCCACCGCAGTGACAACGCCAGGTCCTTACTCCGCCCTACCACCTGGGAATTCCCCAATGTGCTTATTTTAAAACAAGGGCAATGCCACAGTTTTGAAAAAATGTCTTTGATCAGGTATAATCCTTGATTATACTGAAAGTATATATTCAATGATAAATGTAACTGCTTTGTTTCTTAAACTCTGCTCAGAGATAGATATGCCTTTTGGAGAGATTTACTCTTTTGTTCAGTCTTTTTGTTTGTTTATTTCTGGCTGTGCAGAAGTTCCCAGGCCAGGGATTAAACCTGCACCAGAGCAGCGCCCCAAGCCACTGCAGTGACAACACAGGATCCTTAACCTGCTGAGCCACAAAACAACTCTTGGTCAGTCTTTTAATTTCAGTGGCTGGGTACCTACTTTCCACTAGTTGGCCCCTACTGAATGTTGCAAAGCAAGTTTTGAAAACATGACTACTATTTTGTTTGACACTGTTCATACTTTTAAAAAAGCAGGGGATGGAAATCCTGTGAAATCAGATTGTTATGATCATTATACAACTACAGATGTGATAAATTCATTTGAGTAATAAAAAAAAAGCAGGGGAGTGGACAACAGAATCTGATTGTCCATGCAAAAGAAACCTAGACTACTCATAATTTCTAACTTGAACCATAAAGGAAGTAGATTTCTTAGAACAGGCTTCGTTTCCAATTTTCAACAGGAAGATGCCTCATTTTATTTCTACAGAAGTAAAAGTCACTTGTAAAAAAATATAGGAACTTTCAGGAAATGCTTATGGAATGCTCTTTAAAGGAAAAAATAACGTGAATACCTGAGTTTGGGTAATGTTACAAAAGGTAGCAGGTAGAGTTTTGCTCAGTTACAATAATTTTGCACTGCTAAAGAGCATCCTACCTGATTTTTTGATACACAGAGAAACCAGCAGCTTAATTATCAAACTTTAGTACAAAATCGTAAGATTGTGTATACGACCTGGATGGTCCAATCACTCTACTCTTAACACAAATTCAATTTTCTCTCACTATTCTGAAATCTGGTTGATTCAATTTATATTAATTTTCTCAGAGGCCAGATTTGCTGGTGACATTACCAATTATCCTGATACTGTGTTCTATCAGCTCTTACCTTGTTTGAAATTACCATTTTTTCCTTGGGCCAAGACTGGGGTCAAAAATACCTATACCCATCCACAGTATAGACAGCTTGGGTCAGAAGTCTACTTCTTCACTAGTTTAAAAACCATTTGTACCATTTGTTAGGAAAGTGGCTTTTTTTTTTTTTTACAAAATAAACAAAATAAAAACAGCAATTCTAAGAAGTATATTCCTTTATAAAGTTAATAAGTTGATGATTATATTTACTTAAGAAGTCATATGTAAACATTTTAAAGGTAAATCTCTACTTTTGATGTGAATTATAGTGGTATCCTATTTCAGCCATATTGTTTTCAATGTGTAATATTTCTTACAGAATAGTTATATATAAATATATATCTCAGATCCACAAACATCAAAATCTCACCTCCCTGCAGCAGGGCGTCAAATTCTCATTTCTGGAAACATTTTGCACACTTACAATATGCCACTGTTTAATCATAATAATGAATCGGTTTTGCAGTTAACTGCATACTTGAATACATACAAACCCTTTTTGCATGAGAAAATGAATCAAAATGAAACGCACAAATGAAGAATGAAATAAAATATTTATATTTCCTTGCATGCTTACAGGTAAAGGCACATTTATTAAAAAGCAGTTTTAAAATACACGCTGAGAACACTAAGAGAGCTAAGAACATCGTGAAAGAAAACAGAAACCACTTCATGGGTTATTTTGTCCTTGGAACAAATTAATTACAAATATTAAGTAATAGAGGAGCAATTCCGAGTAGTGCCAGGCAAGAAACTTCAAAATACTCTTGTTTTACAACCTCATGGCCAGATCCTAGAGTAGTCCTAGATGGAAATACCATTTTAAGATAAACAAAGATATGACCCCTCCTCTTTGGGAGCCAGTTATTACTTACCGAAATTCGCCATCTGTATCGTCTGGTTGCCAGTCTCTGGAACATTGTAAATCACAACAGCATCAGCATTTCTTCTGCCCGCTGTTTGAATTTTTTCTGAAAATGTACAATTACCTCTTTCTATCAGCGCAATCCAGGGTTTCTTGGTATTAGTAAACTCGGTGTTGTAGTCACAAGCTTGGTAGTTATTGTTCTTAGGGATGCCCACCACCCCCACGGCATCAGCCACTGGCGAGGCTAATCCATAAACACCACACTCGCATGTCTCTGTCGAAGTGTCGTTGCTGGTTTCATTGTAATAAGTCACAGTCACATAGGCATTCATTGAAAAAGGCGCTGTGATTTTAAATAAAACGGTAAAAACTAGCAGCAGCCGAAAACGACTGGACTTATTCTCCTGGTTCATTGCTCATTCATTGGAGCATAAAATTTAAGATGTCTGCTGATATTTTCAACTATCAGTCACCACTCGTCCACTCAGGTCCCCGCTTAGCAGAAGTTTGAAATTTCAGTTGCAAGGAGGTAACTGATCTCACTTCTGGCAACTTAAGCTCTGAATACATCAGCTCTATTTCACTTTACTTATCTACATTCTCTTTTGCCTGCCCCTCCTCCAACTGTACACACATGTAACCCTTCACCAGGACTACCTTAGCAATAAATAACACCATCAACTTTATTCTACAGGTCAACTTATCAGGATTGGATAACTTCCTGCCCTGCCATTTTTTTTTTTTTTTTTTTTTTTTGCTTCCTACTGTTCCAGCTAATGAACGTTCGTAAACATGGAGTGGACTGGAATGAGGAACTGGACTCTTGGGAATCCCACGTGATAAACTGAAAGTCACCTCTCTCAGAATATCTAAAACACCAAACTGGTTTTCCAAGCCCTGCTGAAATATGCCATCAACCAGTTCAGCGGGAAGTAAGTTAAGATCCATCATTTAAGCTGCTGCTGCATCAGTAGAATCGATTTCATAGTCTTTTTTTTTTTCTTCTTCCTTGTTTCTTTGTGGAATTTTTCTTAACAGGCTCCCCAAGGAGTATCTTCTGCAACCTTGATTATTTGTTGAAAAGCAAACATCTTCCAGTCGCTGGAGATCCTTTCCCTTTAAATACAATGCCTTGCCTATTGTGGGCACTCAAATATTCATTGATTCATACCTTTGAGTCCATGCATTCCATTAATTTTTATGACCCACGTGTTATACTCAAACAAAATCCTGTTCTGGGTTTATATTTATTTATTTATTTATTTATTTATGTGTTTAATTAGTTAGTTATTGGCCACATCTGAGGAATATGGAAGTTCCCAGGCCAGAGACTGAATCCGGGCCACAGCTGTCACCATCGGATATTTAACCCAATGTGCTAAGGCAGGGATAGAACCCACACCTCCACAGCAACCAGGGCTGCTGCCGTCAGATTCTTAACCCACTGCAGCCACAGCTGGAACTCCTCGTTTATTTTTTAACATTTAGAATTTTATTTTTGCTGCCCGCCCATGGCATATGGAAGTTCCCGGGTCAGGGATGGAATATGCACCACAGCAGCGATCCAAGCCACTGCAGTGACAACTGCTGGATCCTTCACCTGCTGAGCCACACGGGAACTCCAACATTTAAGAGTTTTTAATTCTGGTTCTTTCAAACGCATTCCTGTTAGTTATTTCACTGCTTCCTTTATTGTAGGTTCTGTTTTTTAATCAGGAGTACACTGGACATTAGCAAACTGGACATAACTGCCATGGGGTCAACTGGACTGGGTAAGTTGCAGGAAAAGGGAGATTTCAATGTGTGCCAAGGGCTGGGGAAGGAGGAGATGAATGGTCAAGACAAACAGAGATATCAGGCATCTGACTGGGCCAAGAGTCAGCAAACTAGACAAACAGGCATCATGCTCTCAGAGAGGCAGAAAGCAGCAGGTCAAAAGGAAGGCAGACATGATGGTAGTTGGAAATCCAAGGAAAATAGTCTGGAATCAGGAATCCCATGAGAGTCAAGGGGACAGGACGACAGAAAATAAGAAAATGAGACATCATTGAAGGAGCTATCTCCCCACTTCGTGTCCTTTCTTGGATTAGCTTTGGAGCGGACCCCTCAAGTGGGAACCAACAATTATCAGCAGAGGGGAGGAGCTGAGGGAATCTGCAGTAGCACCTGATGAATAAATCTCAGCGGATGCACAATGCAAATATAAACCTTTCTATCCGGTTATAGCGGTTGATGACTCATTGGTGTATCCCTCCCTCACGGGACCTGGTATTTGTAGCAACTTCTACACAGTAATTACTTAACTATTATTCATGGAATTGAACTGAAAAGTTTAAATGTCCTGTGTTTTAGCTTACGGTCTATGTCAGAGTAAACTCAAATAGTTTGTTATTTTGCTAGCAGCACTACCACTTTGATGTTAAAACTCATAATAAAGCCTGTACTCCCTAGACGAAGAGAACAATCAAACTGGAACAGAAGTGTTATTGTCGAAATTGGTTTGCTGATTGCTAACAGACATCAGCGACAAATTCTACATCCGCATTCAAGGGGCGATTCATTAGTAAATTCCTAGAAATTTGATTTCATCTTTTCTGCCAGTTATTATATTGCTTCTAAAGGAAAAACACTATATGCTTTCTCCGCTCCCCACACTTGTGGCAACGTGGAAGTCCCTGGACTAGGGATCAAACTTGTGCTACAGTTACAGCAACGCCGGATTCTTAACCCATTGCACCACAAGGTCACTTCCCATTATATGCTTTTTTTTCTGTTCTTTTTAGGGCCGCACCCACAGCCTATGGAAGTTCTGGGGCTAGGGGTTGAATTGGAGCTGCAGCTGCCAGCCTACACCACAGCCACAGCAACGCGGGATCCAAGCTGTGTCTGTGACCTACACCGCAGCTTGTGGCGATGCTGGATCCTTAACCCACTGAGCAAGGCTAGGGATGGAATCCGCATCCTCATGGACACTAGTCGGGTTCTTAACCCACAGAGCCATAATGGAAACTTCCTCATTCTATGCTTTTAAAATGACAACTTTCCATAGCACCTTGTAGCAGTGCTGGGGCATTATTAAAGAGAACTTTGCTACACTATTTTAAAGTGCTCTGAAAGTTGTAGTGCATGGCTTTATATGGTAAGCAGCATTATATACCTTGTATATAAGTGCTTTTGTTTCCTTTTATGGCCTTCGGAGAGCGCCATAACGTACAAAGATAATTTTAGATTGTTTTTAAAATTTTGCAGTTAAGCAAAATTAGTCCTATAATAGTAAATGCTCATCAATGCAATTTTCCTGTTTACTCATTTTTTTTTTTTTTTGCCTTTTCTAGGGCCGCTCCCCTAGCATATGGAGGTTCCCAGGCTAGGGGTCTGATTGGAGCTACAATCGCCGGCCTACACCAGAGTCACAGCAACTCGGGATCTGAGCCGCATCTGTGACCCACACCACAGCTCATGGCAACGCCGGATCCTTAACCCACTGAGCAAGGCCGGGGGGTCGAACCCGCAACCTCATGGTTCCTAGTTGGATTTGTTAACCACTGAGCCATGATGGGAACTCCTTTTCCTGTTTACTCTTAGGGTAACTGCCTGAGGGTGAATGGTTTAGCATTTATTCAGCACTTTTAAAATTTTGTCTGTGGAACACCTACATCAGACTCACTTGGAAGCTTATTAAAAGTGAAGATTCTCAGGTCCTACCCCCAGTCATCCTGAATCAACATCGGAGAGGAATATCTAGGGACTCATCTTTTAAACAGATGTCCAGGTTAAAAAAAAAAAAAAAACAGATGTTTACAGTTTAAGAACTTCAGATAATGTAACTTGCACATGATGAATAATGCAGGAACTAGTTGTAGTTTTGACAGATTAGGTCCTGTCTTTTTTTTTTTTTTTTAGCTATTTAGGGCTACACTTGAGGCACATGGAGATTCCCAGGCTACGGAGTTGAATCGGAGCTACAGCTGCTGGCCTACACCACAGCCACAGCAACGCCAGATCTGAGCCACATCTTTGACCTACACCACAGCTCACAGCAACACCAGATCCTTAACCCACTGAGCAAGGCTAGGGATCGAACCCGAAACCTCATGGATCCTAGTCAGATTCGTTTCTGTGCGCCACATGGGAACTTCTGCTCCTGTCATTTTATTTTGACCTCATTGTACTTCAATTTCCAATCTAAAAAGTTTTCATGTTTACTTCTTCTTTAGGTGGTGCCCTGGACATTTTTGAAGTTACCTTACAAACCAAAAGGTTGTCCAAGTGCTGATACTGCAACAGCTAGGGTCACATCTTCAGAAAATAAAAACCTTTCCTGGAAACTTTTCTTCATTTACACAATGAAAGAGGTTGGATTAGAATTTACCTATCAGGTTTTTCCCAGATTTGACCATGCTAGAACTCTACGAAAATTGTTTCAGAACTACCAATTTCTCTTTTTAATTAAAAAAAAATTTTTTTTCTTTTTAGGGCTGCACCCACAGCATATGGAAGTTCCCAGGCTCACAGTCAAATTGGAGCTACGGCTGCAGGCCTATGCCATAGCCACAGCAATGTGGGATCTGGGACTCATCTGTGACCCACACTGCAGCTCATGGCAACAACAGAGACCTAACCCACTGAGTAGGGCCAGGGATAGAACTTGCATCCTCATGGATACTAGTTGGATTCATTTCTGCTGTGCCACAATGGGAATTTCAGAATTATCAATTTCTTTCGGCCACACCCATGGCATGCAGAAGTTCCTAGGCCAGGGATCGGACCCTTACCACTGCAGCGACCTGAGCCACAGCAGTGACTATGCTGGATCCTTCACCTGCTGAGCCGCCAGAGCTCTTCCTTGAAATTATTAATTTAAAATTTTTCCTTCTTATCAGCATTAGCCAGATTATCTCACCACCAGCCTCACATTTTTTTAAATTTTTTTTTAGGGCTGCACCTGTAGCATACAAAGTTCCCATGCTAGGGGTCGAATCAGAGCTTCAGCTGCCGGCCTACACCACAGCCACAGCAATTCGGGATCCGAGCTGCATCTGTGACTTAAAACACAACTCTCAGATCCTTAACCCACTGAGCGAGGCCAGGGATGGAACCTGCATCCTTATGGATACTAGTCAGGTTCATTAACCCGCTGAGCCATGATGGGAATTCCCACTAGGCTCACATTTTAATCAGCAGTAAGTGGTGGTGGTGGGGAAATGGAAAAGAGAGCATTTTCTCTTGATAGGAATGGCTCAAAATTGTACATATAGCACTTAGGCTCATTCCCATTGGTCTAAATGTCACAAGGCCATATCTAGCTACAAAGGAAGCAGGGGAAAGTATTCTTTATTCTAGATAGCCATATGCTTAGCTAAAAATGGAGCGCTCTATTACTATAGAAGAGGAGAATGGATATTAGGGTACAGCTAGTAGTCTCTGCTAACCTCCTCACAATCCATTCTCCTTCTGGGAGTCAGTGACCACCCTAAAAGATGAATTGAATCATGGCACATCCACTGGTCACAAACCATTTAATGGCTTCTTAGTGCTCTGAAGATACAAAGTAAAATCCTTACCACGGACTACAATAAGGCTTTGAGTAATTTGCAAGAGCCCTTGTCTGTCTCATTTTGTATCCTACTTTCTGCCCTCCAGCCGTATCGATTCTCATTCAAGTTCTCAAGCACGCCTTGTGCTGCATGGCCTTTGCACCTCAAGTTCACTTCCTTAGGAAAGACTTTCCCAGTGCCTCTCCCCCACCCTCACCTTCCTTTGTTAAAAAGCTCTAATATAAACCACGTATCTTTCCTTTCTGACATTTTTCAAATTATTTATTTGAATGTCTTTCTCCTCTACAACTCTATGAATGCAGGGGCCACGACTGTTTTTGCTTGTATTGTGTTGTGTTCCTCTTGCAAATCCATTGCTTGCCACAGAGTGGCCACTCAAATATCTGAATATGTGACGCAGTAATTGGGCTATTATTTTTATGAGCCCCAGGATTTAGAGAAGTTTATCTCACAGTAACTTGATATGCTAACTGAAAATAACTACTCAAATGCTTTACTTTGTGCTCAATTTAGAGTTTAAAGAAACAGATGTTGGAGTTATAAGCCCAAACAATTTAATTGCCTTGACAATTTTACATTAAATCATTTAGTCTTTTTCTGTTTCAGGTCCCCATCTAAAAAAATAGATATTAAAACCTTGTTAGGGGCAACTTACAGTTCTTAAGCTACTGGAATCACATACAATAACCTCAGAATAGCATAAGTACTCAATTTTTTAAAAAAAAATTACTTGATTTTCAATGAAAATGTGCCTATGATTTTAAAAAAGCTAAAATAATTCAGATTTCTATTTTGAAAAAAATACATACAAGTATCAATCACTGAGTAGGCAACAAATTAGGAAGAACATTAGCAGTAAAAATAACTGGGATTAAAATACTTCAATTTTTGGAGTTCCTGTTGTGGCTCAGCAGGTTATGAGGATGCAGGTTCAATCCCTGGTTTTGCTCAGTAGGTTAAGGATCCGGCATTTCCATGAGCTGTGATATAGTCCAGCAGCTGAAGCTCCTATTTGACCCCCAGCCTGGGAAATTCCATATGCTACGGGTGTGGCCCTAAAAAAAAAAAAATAAAGGCCAAAAACCCTCAAATTTCATTTTTTTTTGTTATAATGAGCTGCTATAATTGGTAATGATCTCATCATAACTTTAAAACGTTCTTCACAGAAGACCGCATTTTTCATGAAAATAACACAAAGGCATTTTCACTGTTTTAATAACTATATTAAAATGGCAAAATAATCATAGAACTGGATGGGACAGTATTTTTCAAATTTTACAAATAAGAAAACAAAGGCCAAGTAGTTTAAGTGGCTTCAAGTTCCACAGAGATTTTTTTTTTCTTGTCTTTTTAGGGCCACACCCGTAGCATATGGAGGTTCCCAGGCTAGGGGTCCAATCAGAGCTGTAGCCGCCGGTCTACGCCATGGTCACAGCCACCGGGGATCCCAGCCGAGTCTGCTACAGCTCGCGGCAATGCCGGATCTTTAACCCACTGAGCGAGGTCAGGGATTGAACCCGCAATGTCTTGGTTACTAGTCAGATTTGTTAACCACTGAGCCACGACAGGAACTCCTCCACAGAGATTTTGGGACAGACCTGTGGCTAGCTTTAAATCTACTTTTTCAAAATCTACTTTTTATTTCTTGAGTATAAAAGAAGCAAAAATATAGGGCTAGAAGTGATGTCAACAATTTAAGAATGAGGGATATTCTCATTCTTAAATTGAATATGGGGATATGACTTAGAGCAAGAGATAACATTTCTAGTGTTTCTATTTTAGAGACTTGACATTAATATAATATGACCTGATTCAAATATAATCTCAAATATCTGAAATCTTCAGATAATCCCCAAATCTAGTGTTACATATTCATGTTAATCTTTTCCCCTAAAATTTCCTTGCTAAAAACAATTGATTACTGAAGTATTTCACCTCCCATCAATTCACCTGCAAATTCATGGGTAACAATGCTTTAAAAAAAAAAAAAGAAAATGTACCTGGAAAAGGTAACCAGTAAAATAGCCACCAGCTCAATTATAAACCATAAAAATGACTTTAGAATAAAAGAACTGGTTATAATCTATAATCCATATTGGTGCAAAGTATCTACTCCAAACATCAACTGTTGTTAGTGTCACCAAATAAGGGTTTCAAATTTCTTAAAAGTCCTTTTCTTAATATGAATAAAACAAATGCAGGATAATTCCAACAAAGAAATAAAAGTGGCAGAACAAACATGTTCTCAGATTCTTCTTTTTTTTAATTAAAAAAATTTTTGTCTTTTTAAGGCTGCACCTGCAGCACATGGAGGCTTCCAGGCGAGGGGCTGAATTGGAGCTACAGCTGTTGGCCTACACCACAGCCACAGCAACGCCAGATCCTTAACCCACTGAGTAAGGCCAGGGATCAAACCCATGTCTTCATGGATACTAGTCCGGTTCGTTTACTGCTGCAACACAAGAACTCCTCAGATTCTTCTTTTAATAGCTTACCAAAGGATTTCAATGGGTAGACCTCATGTACCACCTAATATTAAAAGCTGTAAAGACTGCGGTCCTGTGGTAGATTATGTAATATTTCATAATTTACTAATTATATTTAATATAAAAGTGACACTACAGTTGTATATTTGTGCTGCTTTGGAATGAATGTACACATATTGTTACCTGAAGCTAAATTCTTCTGATGGTAGTTTGCTATTTTTCTTAGGAAACTGCCACAGCAGCTATCCAATTTTGCAATAATTGGAAAGGCGGACACAGATATTTAACTCCAAATTTGGATATAATATAATATAAAATAAATTGTGGAGTTCCCATCATGGTTCAGAGGAAATGAATCTGACTCACATCCATGAGGACGCAGGTTCGATCCCTGGCCTCGCTCAGTGGGTTAAGGATCTGGTGTTGCTGTGAGCTGTGGTGCAGCTCGGATCCTGAGTTGCTGTGGCTGTGGTGTAGGCCAGTGGCTACAGCTCTGATTCGATCCCCTAGCCTGGCAATCTCCGTATGCCACGGGTGCGGCATTAAAAAAAAAGACAACAAAACAAAACAAAGATAGAATAAATTGCTATGGAAGTTGTTTTTAAAGATCCTAAATCTTAAGATTAAGAGTTGGTATTTCTCATTCAATATGAGAACAAAAATTACACTTGTTAAAGTGTACAGTTTTGAAATTTCAGCCTGAGGTTTTTTCGTCAATAGCCATTTAAGGATTAATGTTTTCCCTTCCTCAATATTTATGGGGCACTAAAATTAAATTGCCTATTAGCTTAAAACAAAAACCCAGATTCTGTTTGGTAAACAACAGTTTTCAACCCATATGGAAGAACCATATTGGCTCATTTAGCAAGTACATATAGGTCTACCATAGGCCAAAAATATGGTGGAAAGACATCAAATACATTCAAAATGAAACAGGTTTTAAATTCTTTAATAATACACTCAAAATTTTAACATGAGAATGATTCACTAATTAACATTTAAACACAATTTTAAAGAACAAAGGACTGAACACATTTATGAACAAATTGCAGCATCTGTCTTTAGGTTTTTGAGATGCCCAACACATCTAAAATGTATAGCATATGAAATCACAGAACCACAGGGCTAGAAGGAAATATTACAAGTTAACAGCTTAATGACAGTAAGATTCATCTTGATACAGAGTACTTTGAAATTCATGTGATGGTCATTTTAGCACATCTAACTAACCACATAGATGTCAACCACAGAGCCTTGCAAAATGCGGAATGGCCACTTACAGTTAAAATGAAGTAAGCTAGACAACCAGAGTGAAACAATTCCTGTAGCTATTGTTTTATACTTTCAAAATGAGCTCTTAAAATGGTAATTTGAGACAAATTTTAACTATTTAAAACTCACACTACAGGTACCACAATCAGAAATGAACATGGTGAGAATACAGACACACACTAGTCAAAACATTCAGATATTAAAAGGATATGAAATCACAATAGGGAATGGAAAACCTTAAGACAATTTAATTAAGCATGCTCTTTTACAGCTGACCAAACTCATGACCAAGGCACCTGAGCCATAACAATCCATGTGTGCTTTTGAAAATGACAGAAACTGTCTTGGCTGTGAGAAATGTTGGTTGACCACTTTAGGAGAATTTCATCTTCAAATTAGCAATTCAAAATTGCACCACTTTAGGAGAATTTCATCTTCAAATTAGCAATTCAAAATTTCGCATTATAGCTTAATGCAAACGGAAAGGTGTTAAATGCCCATGAAAAGTTACTCTTGTTAGTTGGGATGCCTTCTACTGAGGCTTTAGAATAAAAGGCCACTTCACAAATAGAACAGTGAACACAAATCATTAAAGTCAAGTTAACAGTCATATAGAAAGAAGTAAGGTACATTTTCTTGATACACAAAAATTGTTTTGATGACTTTTTCAGTAATGAATTCAAAATGAAGTGTTAGTTCCAAAAACAAGATGAACATAAAACCGCTTAACTTTAGAGTTTATGTAATATTTTAAATGAGAAAACAGTTACTGAAACTACCAACAAAATGACAGAATGTCTTTCAAGCAATGCCCTTTAATAATTTCATTTGACAATTTTTAAGAAGGATTATCAGGTCTATAAATTTTCTGCAAATAGACCTCTGCTTTATTGTTACCCAAACTACAAATATCCAAGATACAGACGATATGCACTCTATCCAGTTCAGTTGCTGCTTTTATAATATCACCTAAAAATCAAAAGCAGATGGTAAGCATTATAAAAGAGTTAAATATTTACTGGGATTTAGTAGCACATAAGCTGATATTTTTTTCTCATAATTAATACTGTCCCTCATCTTATCCCTCTTCCCCCCAATTCATCACACACTTTCATCAAAGTTATGTTATAGTTATTTCTGCAGCTAACAGTGAATACATCAAACAGATGCTACCAAAAATGTCAAGATACAGGCTGGTGCTCCAAAGCCATATTTAATTATTTTATTTGTTCATTAATTTAGTGGAGTAAAGTAAATCTACATCAAGGTGATTTATATGGTGTCAAGTAAACAACTTACCACCATGCTTCAAGGAAATACAAAGATACATTTTTCTATTTTGAAATTGAAATATCAATTATTTGCAAAAGTTATAAGACTTCAGCAAAATAAATACATGCAATTCGGAGTTCCCATTGTGGCTCAGCAGAATCAAATCTGACTAGTATCCATGAGGACGTAGGTTCGATCCCTGGCCTCGCTCAGTGGGTTAAGGATCTGGCGTTGCTGTGAGCTGTGGTGTAGGTCACAGACACGGCTTGGATCTGGTGTTGCTGTGGCCGTGGCATAGGCTGGCAGCTGTAGCCCCAATTCGACCCCTAGCCCGGGAACCTCCATATGCCGTGAGTGCAGCCCTAAAACACAAAATATATATATATATATGTATATAAAATACACACGCGCGCGCACACACACACACACACACACAAAGCTTCTTTTAAAGCTTCCTCTGAAATGGCTTAATTAACCAACACTTAGCTCTGCATATTCTTAAAATTTATCAAAAATGGATCAAGTGAGTGATGTGGATGAAAACGGCAGAGTATGGAATTTCAGGGCTCTGTCTCTGCACTAAGGCAATTTATAAGCTGGCCAAAAAAACCCCTCTCAGATCAACTTTTGCAGAACTCTAGAATGTAGACAGCCAGGTGAAAGATTAATGAAGAAAGAAGCTACTGCACCGTGCTACAACTGTGCTGTGGTGTTTTAAAATGCCCACCTACTCCCCTGATCAGCAGCAGCCATGAAGGTGACATCTCATACTCTTGGTGCAGGTTGCTAGCACCAGAGGGAGCAACATAGACCTTATACTCAGAGGTAATGGTGTATTTTGACCTGTCTGGCAGTTCCCTCAAGGTCAAATGAAAGAGCTTGCTTTTGTTTCACCCAATTTGGAGCATCCCCACTACTCGGGTAGCTTTCCCAATGGCACTTGTAGAAAGCATATAAAGGCAAAAGGATTGGTTAGAGCAGCTGGGGCCAGGGTATCAAGTTGGGACAAGAAATGCACATACCAAAAAGCCTGGGGAAGAAGGGGTTTGGGGAATCGATATGTGGGGGAATATGGGCTTTTAAGAGCTCCTATGTATTCCAAGGAATCAAGGAGGCCACGTGTATGCCCAGTGCTGGACACATGCTCAGAAGAGGCCTAAGAAAACACTCATTGCTCATCTCCAGCTGACCTAAGTCTCCGAAAAACAGGAAGTGAGGGCTAAGACAGAGTTGTAAACAGCATGGCTAAGCACTGAAGGTGTGTCATAGCACAGAACCAATCTGCAAGAGCTGGGAGAGTAATGTTTTTCTTTTCTTCCTTTTCTTGGCTAAAGTGGTATTTAAGGAATTGTTTTCAAGACACCAACTGGCAAAACAAACAAACAAAACAAGAAGAAAACCCCACTAACTGACTACACAACATTTTCAGTTTGAGAAAAACTAAGACATTTAGAGGTTAAGTAACTCCAGCAAAGTGACAAGGTGATTCTAATTCAGAGTCTGGCATCAAGGCATGTGTTCTTTTTTGTGCTAGAGGTACATATCTACAAAACTGTGCCCAAGGGCCAGCAGTGGATCTATTTTATGGAGCCTGAAGGGCAACATTTGGGGGGTCCTTTCTATGAAAGAGAAGATAAAATACAAAGGAATACCAAAAAGGATCTTGGGAGGGATTTATGAAAGTGAGAGCTCCTCAAGCTTAGGCTTCATTAGCTTCACAGGAAAGCCACCTCTGCCAGGCATGTCACAAGAGCCAATGATTTACAATTGTGCAAGTTCACTAAGCACAATGAACATAAAAGAAACTGCTAGTACTGTAAGTACTATATAATTTTCTTCTTCGAGTGGGATGGACTTTAATCCAGATGCTTTGGAAAGATTTCAAGATCTTCAGATTTGATGCTCACAGCAGAAACCCAAACCTTGATAATTCTAATTGTTATCCTGTATCAACTATTACAAATAATGACTTACATAGTACCTGCACCATAAAGTATAAGTAAGGGAGTTCCTGTCGTGTGCAGTGGAAATGAATCCGACGAGGGACCATGAGGTTGTGGGTTCAATTTCTGGCCTCGTTCAGTGGGTTAAGGATCCTGTGTTGCCATGAGCTGTGGTGTAGGTCGCAGACACGGCTTGGATCCTGCGTTGCTGTGGCTCTGGCATAGGTCAGCAGCTACAGCTCTGATTTGACCCCTAGCCTGGGAGCGTTCATATACTGCAGGGGCAGCCCTAAAAGGCAAATAAATAAATAAATAAATAAAATAAGTAATATTCTGTAATATTTCGAGCAAATGACAACCTCTCTGTGCTTCAGTCTGTTCATTCAGTACCTACATTATAGGTCGTTGTGAGAATTAAATGCATTGTAAAGCACTTAGAATGGTAGCTGACAAAGAGTAAGCACTCAATGAAGTATCAGCCACAGCAACCATCATTTTCTTTCTTTCTTTTTTTTTTTTTTTGGCTTCACCTGCAGGCCAGGGATAGAATCTGAGCCACAGCTGTGATCTACACCATGGCTGCGGCAATGCCAGATCCTAAACCCACTGCACTGGGCTGGGATTGATTCCGTGCCTCCACAGCAACCTGAGCTGCTGCAGTTGGATCCTTAACCCACTGTACCGCAGCAGAAACTCCAGCTACCATCATTTCCTACTTAAGAAAAGCTAGCATTAAATTAGAACGTTGTTATTTATCTCACAAATCAATTGTTTTAAAAGGATAATTCACTGTATCTGTAAGATGAGCTTCTCTACATTTCATTTTAAATTCTTTAGAATGATAAAAATTGTACATTTTTAGGAACATCACAAATGCCTAAGGTGAGCTACCAAAGGTAATGTTATGTATTTGCCATTCCAGTTCCTCTTCATGGTCATGTGGGAGACAGTGTGTCCTAGCCTCCTCTGTAGCTGGGTTGGGATCATGTAAATGAGTTCCGGCAAATGAAAATGTGAGTAGAAATGATGTGTCACTTTTGGTTCAACACAATGAAAAGCCAGTGTCTCCTTCATTTCTTTCTTCCTCTGCCTAGACTACTGTAGAAGCCATTTGTTCCTGTGGAGTTGCGACAGGATGGAAGCACGCTGGCTTCCTGAATCATGCTGGGAAGAAAGCTAATAACTGATTGCATCAGACTTGACTTGAGCAAGAAGTAAACTTTATTGTGTTAAGTCACTGAGACTTTGGAATTGCTTTGTAACTGCAGCGCAGTCTACCTTATCACTGTGGTATTCTTGTCTCTGAAAATTATATGGGAAACCCTCTAGAGAATAATAAAATTGTTTTCTTACATGTGTTAAAACCCTTTCATATTATGTAATGCTTCTGAAATGTTTATCAATGGTGCTTTCCAAGAGATGGAAGGTATATATATGTATCCTGGTACTTCATAATTAAAGATAATACCAATTAGGACACCATATCAGTAAGTATTATTCAACAAATGATTTGGGAACTATGACTAAGCCCTCGGAAAAAATTAACTTGGATCCTTATCTCACTATACCAAAGAAAGTCCAAATGGATTAAAAATTTTAAGATATAAAAATGAAGCTATATGGGAGTTTTCTTGTGGTACAGTGGGTTAAGGATCTGGCATTGTCAGTGCAGAGGCTTGGGTTGTTGCTGTGATGAGGGTTTGATCCCTGGTCCAGGAACTTCCATATGTTGCAGGGGCAGCAAAAAAAAAAAAAAAAAAAAAAATGAAGCTCGTATTAACAACAGCAATAACCCCCAAACAACGCAATTCAAAAATGGGCAAAGGACTTAACATTCCTCCAAAGAAGATATACAAATAGCCGATAAACACATGAAAAGATGCTCCATAACATTTGTAGTTGGGGAAAGGCAAATCAGAACCACAACACGATACCACTTAAGTATGACTGTTATAAAACAAAACAGAAAATAGTATGTGTTGGTAAGGATGTAGAGAAATTGGGACCCTCATGCACTGCAGGTGGGAATGTAAAAATGGTGCACCTGCTGTGGAAAATAGTTCGGTGGTTGCTCAAAAAGTTAAATTAGAATTACTATAGGACTCCATAATTCCACTCCCAGGTATATTCTCAAAAGGATTGAGATCAGGGACTTACAGGTACTTGCACACCAATATTCAAAGCAGAACTATTCACAATAGCCAAGAGGTGAAAACAACCCAAATGTCCATCAACAGATGAATGGATAAACAAAATGTGGTATACACCCAACGGAATATTATTCAGCTAAAAAAAGAAGTGAAATTCTGTTATATATATTACAACAAGAACAGACTTTGAGGATATGATATTAAGTGAATAAGCCAGACACAAAAGGACAAACACTGTGTAACTTCACTTAAATGGGGTACCTAGAATAGGCAAGTTCATAGAGAAATGAAGTAAAATCGAGGTTATCAGGAGTTGGGGAGAGGGGGGAATGGGGAGTTATCCTTTAACAGGTATAGAGTGTCTGTTTTGGATGATGAAAATGTTCTGAAAATGAGTAACGGTGGTGGTTGCACAACACTGTAAATGTACCTAGTGTCGCATGATTTTTAGGTTTAAAAATGCTTAAAGTGGTAAATTTTATGTATATTTTGAGTAAAAAAGAGTGAAGCTATAAAAGTGTCAGAAACAAAGCACAGTGAATTACAAAAAAATCATGGATTGAGTGATACCTTTTTGAGTATGACATAAAACCAGCAGCCATAAACATGAAAGATTGATATATTTGAGTATATAAAAATAAAATTATTTAAAATATCAAAACCAGATTCCCACTGAACAAATGTCAAACTGTGTAAAGGTATTTGTAACACAATAAAAGGTTATTTCTTCAATATGCAAAGAGGACTTACAAATTACTAAGAAAAAGAACCCTCTTAGAGAAAAATGGAAAAAATAAAACTAGTATAGAAAGAAAGTTCATAGAAAGAAAAAATATAAATGGCCAATATGCAGATATTCAAGCTTAGAAATATTCAGAAATGCACATGAAAATAATGATATAATACTTTTTTGCCTATCAGTCTGCCAAACATTAACAAGACTGATAACACCTAGTATTTCTAAGGATGTGTGTTAAGTGGCATTTTTTCTTTTGATTGAAGTGTACATTGTTATAACCTTTCTGAAGGACATTTTGACAGTATCTGCTGAAATTTACAATACATACATTTTTTGAGTCAGTGATTTCTAAGAATCCATCTTTCAGATGTATAAAGGCATGAAAATTATATATACATACACATAGATAGACAGATACTCATTGCAGTACTGTTTGCTAATAGCAAAAACATTTGAAAAAATCTAAATGTCCACCAATAGGGGACTGACTAAGTAAATTTTGGTATCTCTACACCATGGAATATTTATAGTTATTAAAACGAAAGAGGGGGGAGTTTCCTTCGTTGCTCAGCAGTTAAAGAACCTGACTAGGATCCGTGAGGATGCAGGTTCAGTCCCTGGCCCTGCTCAGTGGGTTAAGGATCTGGCATTGCTGTGAGATATGGTGTAGGTCACAGACATGGCTCAGGTCCTATGTTGCTGTGGCTGTGGCATAGGCCAGCAGCTGCAGCTCCGATTTGACCCCTAGGCTGGGAACTTCCATTATGCCTTGGGTGCAGCCGTAAAAAGTGGGAAAAAACCCCACAAAACCCAAAGAGGTAGCTCTTTATATACTAATATGAAAGCTATTCAAGACACAGTGTTAAAAAGAAAAAGCAGGTTATGAAACCATGTTTACTATAATTCCATTTGTGTGTATTTAACAGTGTGTGTTAGACTATATATAAATATATATCAAGACACCATCAAACTCCTGGAAGAGAACACAGGCAAAACATTCTCTGACATCAGCCTCATGAATATTTTCTAAGGTCAGTCTCCCAAAGCAACAGAAATAAGAGCAAAAATAAACCAATGGGTCCTAAACAAACTGACAAGTTTTGCACAGCCAAGGAAACCAAAAAGAAAACAAAAAGACAACTTACAGAATGGGAGAAAATAGTTTCAAATGATGCAACTGACAAGGGCCTAATCTCTAGAATATACAAGCAACTTACACAACTCAACAGCAAAAAAGCCAACCACCCAATGGAAAAATGGGCAAAAGACCTGACAGACATTTCTCCAAGGAAGATGTACAGATGGCCAACAAGCACATGAAAAACTGCTCAACATCCCTGATTATTAGAGAAATGCAAATCAAAACCACCATGAGATACCACCTCACACCAGTCAGAATGGCTATCATTAATAAGTCCACAAATAACAAATGCTGGAGGGGGTGTGGAGAAAAGGGAACCCTCCTACGCTGTTGGGAGGAATGGAAGCTGGTACAGCCATTATGGAGAACAGTATGGAGATGCCTTAGAAATCTATACATAGAACTACCATATGACCCAGCAATCCCACTCTTGGGCCCACATCGGGACAAAACTTTCCTTGAAAAAGACACATGCACCCGCATGTTCATTGCAGCACTGTTCATAGTAGCCAAGAAATGGAAACAACCCAAATGTCCATCAACAGATGATTGGATTAGGAAGATGTGGTATAGATACACAATGGAATACTACTCAGCCATAAAAAGAACAAACTAATGCCATTTTCAGCGACTTGGAGGGAACTAGAGACTCTCATCCTGAGTGAAGTAAGTCAGAAAGAGAAGGATGAATACCATATGATATCACTTATATCTGGAACCTAATATAAGGCACAGATGAACCTTTCCACAGAAAAGAAAATCATGGACTTGCAGAATAGACTTGTGGTTGCCAAGGGGGAGGGGGAGGGAGTGGGGTAGTTGAGGAGCTTGGGGTTAATAGATACAAGCAATTGCCTTTGGAATGGATTAGCAATGAGATCCTGCTGTGTAGCACTCGAAACTATGTCTGGTCACTTATGATGGAGCATGATAATGTGAGAAAATACAATGTGTACATGTATGTGTAACTGGGTCACCATGCTGTACCGTAGGAAAAAAATTGTATTGGGGAAATAACTATTAAAAATAATAAAATGTCTAAACATTAAAAAATATATATTATATATAATATACATGTATAGACAATATATACTGTTATATGCAAAAATAATTTCTTAAAGGATTCAATACTGGTTATCTCCAGAGAATGGGTGAGTGGGTTGGCAGAAGGGGATGGACTTTCAAAGGCAGGAAAGGTAACTTTCAATTTTACCCTATACTTTTTGTATTGTTGGAATTTTTTTTTTCTTTTGCCTTTTTGTCTTTTCTAGGGCTGCACCCGTGGCATATGGAGGTTCCCAGGCCAGGGGTCCAATTGGAGCTACAGCTGCCGGCCTATGCCACAACCATAGCAATGCCAGATCCAAGCTGCGTCTGTGACCTACACCACAGCTCACGGCAACGCCAGATCCTTAACCCACTGAACGAGGCCAGGGATAGAACTCACAACCTCATGTTCCCAGTTGGATTCATTAACCACTGAGCCACAATGGGAACTCCTGTTGGAATTTTTAGATGATGAACATGTATAGCTTTTATAATAGAGAAAAAACCAGTTCATAAAAATGCTTAAAAGATGATACCAATGTTACACTATAAGCCTGTATTACATTATTCTGTATATTTATATCTTTCCATTTGTTGTTATGGAGGGAATGAATGTTTTGAATCAGGCAGATCTGGGTTCAAATTCTAGTTGTTAACCATGCTGGTGAATCGCTTTGATTTTCACTGTAGTCATCTATAAACGGGATAATAATATTCACCTTGCAAGGCTCTTGTTAGGGTTAGCTCTAACTTAATGTAAAATGCTCAGGCACAATGCTTTGCACAGAGCTAAACAGACCCTATTATTAAGTCATGAAAAATATAGTATTCCATGTTCGAAATGAATCACCCTTCTTTTGATTACCATATCACTTTTCTCTTCCAGTGACTCTTGCCCTTTATGCCCCAAATATTATGTGCTTTGGCAGAATGGTACCAGATATTTTCACGTGACCATGTTAGTGAGTGCTGGAAGGACACTGGCACTAGCAGCTCATAGGCACCCAAGGATTTTGTCTTGATATTTTTTTTATCAATAATAACATACACATACAGCAGAAGTAATGTGACAGAAGTGGATATTGTATGAAACGAGAACATGAGTGCACAAATATTTAAAGTAAATATTAGGATTTGAAAAGATGTGTGCACCCCAATGTTCAATGCAGCACTGTTTATAATAACCAAGACACAGAAGCAACCTAAATGTCCACTGATATAGGAATGGATAAAGAAGACGCGGTACATATATGTGATGGAATATTAGTCACCCATTAAAAAGAATGAAAAATGAAATCATGCTGTTTGCAGCAACAAGGATGGACACAGAGATTATTAATACTAAGTGAAGTAAGTCAGACAGAGAAGGACAAATGTTATATGATATCACTGACATGTGGACTCTAAGTCAAACTTATGGTTACCAAAGAGGAAACCGTGGCAGGAGGAATAAAGTGGGGGGATGGCATTGGCATATACATACTACTATGTACGGAATGGATAGCTGGCAGGGTCTTGCTGTATAGCACAGGGATATCTACCTAATTTTCTGTAATAACCTCTACGGGAAAAAAGAATGGATATATTTATATGTATGACTGATTCACTTTGCTGTACACCTGAAACCAATACAACATTGTAAGTCAACTATAGACCAATACAATTAGAAAATGGTACATATTAGGGCACTAACTACGAAATGTGGAATTATTGAAAGTCTAAGAAGGTGAAATGTAGGAAGGGATATTGCATGTCAACTAATATATCATCTCTAAGATGGACTAGAGGAAAAACAGAAAACCTCATCTCTTACAAAATTAGAACCTCAAGTTCAGTTTGTAGTAACCATTACTGCCAAAAGTTACTTCATCATCAGGCACAGCTCGTAAGACTTGCTTGAAAACAACATACACTCTAGGATTTCATCAGCTTAGAAAGGCCCACCACAAAATCCCAAGATAATAAAGGCTTTCTTTAAGGCTCTTTTAATTGTAATATTCTTAGAAGCTCAATGAAAATGACTAGAAACTTTACCACATGCTTAGGAAATGGGATTGACAACAGAAAGTGAATACGATGATTATATAATGGGACATATAATTTTAGTGGCATATAGAAATGATTTAAAGTTTGGGATATTATGCAGCAGCCTGAACAATTAGTTGGTTGAAGGGTTTCACTATTGGGATTACATGCACTCTGAGAAGTCCTCAAGGAATTTATTGCATAGCACTTGAATAACTAAACATTTATAAGAGAAAACAATTGTACTGTACTATACTATGGTGGTATTGAGATTTCAGGCAATTATAAGGTAAAAGGACAAACTGTCCTGCCTGAATTGAAAGGAGAAAAGAGTAGAAGCTGAACCGCTCCATGTTCCTACCACTTAGGCCCAGTCAATACTTACATTTAGACATGTATTATGAGAGAACATTCTTAATGCCTGCCTGAAATGGAAAGCATTAATCTATCCAATTTTATAGAAAAATATATTCTCATATATTAGTCTTTGGACACTTCTACCAAAAACCTCTTTACACTGTATAATTATTATTATTATTAGAGTAGTAGTAGTATTTGTCTTTTTAGGGCCACACCAGCGGCATATGGAGGTTCCCAGGCTAGGGACAAATCAGAGCTGCACCTGCCAGCCTATACCACAGCCACAGCAATGCCAGATCCGAGCCACATCTGTGACCTGTGCCACAGCTCACGGATCCTTAACCCACTGAGCAAGGCCAGGGATCGAACCTGCATTCTCATGGATCCTAGTCAGATTCATTACCACTGAGCCACGACAGGAACTCCTACATTGTATTAAATGTTAAAGCTAGAGCTGTTTCTATAATAACATCTTAAGGTTAAGACTGCTTGCAATATTAATTTTATTTTCTGAGTGTAATAATACTTAGATTATTATTGTCTTACCTGCAAGTGCTCTTGGACCTCGCACTTTGTCAGTGCTAGGCCCTTCCTGTGGAAACACACAGCTGTAATTCATGCAGGTTAATAATGTGTCTATTTGAGATGTTCGGATGTCTTCTGGAGAATACATGGGGAGGAACGCAACATCGATTGCTATCTCGTGGTTCAGACCTGTTATAGAAAAATCACACAAGTGCAGTGGGTTAGTGCTTGGTGTTAACGAGGCCAGGTTTGCCAGTATGATCCTCACATGTGCCAAAGAGATTCACAGGTGTAAAAAACAAAAAAACTTTCAAAACGAGGGACTAAACCCCATGCTGTGCAAACATTTATGCATACATGCTACCTACCACTTGAAAGAGAGGACACTTCGGAGCAAACTATTAACCACTGTGGGAAGTAACAATCCCGAATGTTTTCACATACTGATAGAAGGCTTAAATTCTTCTTTCTTTCTTTCTTTTGCTTTTTAGGGCCGCATATGGAGGTTCCCAGGGGAGAGGTCGAATCGGAACTGTTGCTGCGGGCCTACACCACAGCCACAGCAACGCGGGATCCGAGCTGTGTCTGTGACCTACACCACAGCTCATGGCAATGCCGGATCCCTGACCCACTGAGCAGGGCCACGGATCAAACCCACAACCTCACGGTTCCTAGTCGGATTCCTTTCTGCCGTGCCACAACGAGAACTCCTAGAAGGCTTAAATTTTAATAACCAGAGGATAGCCTGGCCACATATATGAAAACATGTGGAGTATCTTTGTCATTTATGACAGGTGCCATCACAGGATAAGAAAATTCAGAGATGACCGATGGGTTCCCTTACTGCCATTTGGACTTAAAATATAAGACTCAAACAAGAGCAGGGGTGGTAATATCAAGGTTCCACTTGTCCTCAAGTATACAAGAAAAACTTCAATCACGCACTTTAGGGCTATATAAAAGGTTGCAATATGGGGGAACAACCAAGGTGAAGTCTGACCTGTGTCTGTTGTCTCCTTATGTGGGTCAATGTCAACTAAGGTGGATAAGAAAGACTTCTTAGAGGCAAGGGTCTGAGCTGGTTTTTTTTTTTTTTTTTTTTTTTTGGTCTTTTTAGGGCTGCACCCACAGCATATGGAAGTTTCCTAGATTAGGGGTTGAATCAGAGCTGCAGCTGCTGGCCTATGCCAGAGCCACAGCAACGTGGGATCTGAGCCATGTCTGCAACCTACACCACAGCTCACAGCTGTATCCTTAACCCACTCAGTGAGGCTAGGGATTGAACCCGCATCCTCGAGGATACTAGCCAAGTTTGTTACTTCTGAGCCATGAGGGGAACTCCTGAGCTGGGAATTAAAGGATGAGCAGTATTTAAAGAAACAAAGAGAAGGATATTTCAAGCAGGGCAGGAAGAAGCCAAAAGTATGTAGACCAGAGTAAGGAAGCCATCTTGGCTGAAGCAAGGGTAAATGCACACAACACTGCTTGAAAATCCTCAAACCAGAAACCCAGAAGTTATCCTGAATTCCTCCTTTTTGTTCTTCTCTGATATTCAGGCAGCAAGTCCTATGGCAATTCTTAAGTACGGAGTATGGGCCAAGGAAAAATAGATAAGTCCTTCCAGTTAGGCTGTAAACTGATCCAGAAATGCAAGTCCATTCTTTGCCTTTTTATAGGCAAATGACACTAAGTTCCACAGCTTTAACATACAACTAAAGGCTGTTTAAAGCTTTTAAGGATGACGAAAATTTGGTATTCATAAAATAAAAGTCACCATCTATAATTTACTGTGAATTCCAGTTCAATATTATCAAAAGTAACACTACCTCATAACTCTTAGCAATGTTGTAAAACTCATGTGAATGTGTACAGGCTGGTATCCCATTTCCTTGATTCTAATACCAAATCTAACTCTAAGACATATCGCCAATTTAATGAGTTGTTTTTTTTGCCACATCTATGGCACGAGGAAGCTCCCAGGCCAGGGATTGAACCCTGCCACACGGCGACCCGAACCACAGCAATGACATTGCTGGATCCTTAACCCACTGAGCCACCAGGGAACTCGAATAAGGTTTTAATAAAAAGGAAACCCTGAAGTAAATGGACCCATTGACTCTAAGATGCTTTCCAACTTATAAATGTAAGAAAAGAGAAAGCATTCCTTAGAATTGAGAAAATATCAGACATTGAGAATCTGATATTTTCAGGAAGGTAGCTTTATGATCAGTGTCACTGGTAACATTTCAAATTGCTTTCTAAATTATAGATAGAATACTGTGAGTTTAGCTTCAACATTATTAGTAAACTCAGTCATGAGTTATTTGGTTAAAACTCAAGTTCAGAGTGCAAATGTATAAGTAAACAGGCCTAGGGCCTCTGTACTTGATGTTCTTGTACATAGAATGTTCTTTCCCCAAATAAACACACGGCATGCTCCTTCACCTCCATCAGGTTTCTGGTGCAATGTTCCTTTCTCAGGGACATCTCCCCTAATGACTCTATTTAAAATTTAGCCCTTTCCTACTCCAGAACTCTTCAACCCATTTCTTCCAGCACTTATCATATTTTACTATAAGGTTTTTCTTTTAACTGTTGTGTTCACTCATGTAAGCTCAGGCCCTGGAACAGTGCTGGGCATGCCTTAGGTGCTCAGTAAATATTTGTTACATTGAGCAAATGATTGCATATGTGTTTATTTTTAACCTATAATTTTCAAATGTGAAGACTTTAAGACTTTGGTATATTGTGTTCAAATATGAATGCATCATATTCTCAACAGCAAAAGAGAGGCACATGAATATCCTTCCCACAGTGCGCATGTATAATGCACTTCAATGGTGACTTACTGTTTATGTGTTACTTAAGTAACTGACAACATATTATCTGGGTAAGTGTGGTGATACTTGTGGACTATATTCAAAATTATAGGGAATATGAAATCGAATAAGCTCCTATTTCTCTTTTGTAAAGTGCATTACATGCAATTTATGTATCTTCCTCTTAAATTCTTTGTTATCACTGAAATTCCTTTTCCAGTGAAAAGTGTGTGTGTTTGTGTGTGTTGGGGGGGTGGCAATTTGTAATCCCAGCACCTAGCACAGCACTTGGCATATACCATATTTTATAGGATCTAAGATACCACCGATTTTAAGATGGTCATTATTTTATATACCACTAAGCCACTAAGAAAGTTAAATGCGGGTTCCCATTGTGGCTCAGTGGGTTAAGGAGGGTGCAGGTTTGATCTGTGGCCTCTTTCAGTGAGTTAATGATCCAGCGTTGCAGTAAGCTGCAGAACAGGTTGCAGATGTGGCTAGGATCTGGTGTTGCTGTGGTTGTGGCTTAGCCCTTAGCTGCAGCTCGGATTTGACTCACAGCCTGGGAATTTCCATATTCTGCAGGTGCAGCCATAAAAAGAAAAAAAAAAGGTAAATGCTACCAACTAGACAAAAGCATAACATCTGCTGTAGAATTCCTATTATTTTTCATCAAGATGTTAAAATATGGTGTCTTGGAGTCACCTTGGTGGCTCAGCAGGTTAAAGAGCCAGTGTTGTCACTGCTGTAGCCTGGGTTGCTGCTGTGGTGTGGGTTTGATCCCTTGCCCAGGAACTTCTGCATGTCATGGACACCCCCCGCCTCCCAAGACACTGAATAGTCAAAGCAATCGTGAGGAAGAAGAGCAGAGCTGGAGGAATCACACTCTCTAACTTCAGGCTATACTGCAAAGCTACAGTAATTGGAAAAGTATGGTACTGACACAAAAACAGAAATACAGATCAATTGAACAGAATAGAGAGCCCCAAAATAAATCCATGCACTCTTGGTCAATTAATCTACAACAAAGAAGTCAATTAATCTACAACAAAGACAAGGCAAGAATATACAATGGAGAAAAGACAGACTCTAAGTGGCACTGGGAAAACTGGACATGTAAAAGAATGATATTAGAACACTCTTTAACATCATACACAAAAATAGACTCAAAATGGATTAAAGACCCAAATGTAAAACTTGAAACACAGGCAGATCACTCTGACATAAATCATAGCAATACATTTTTTTTGGATCTGTCTCCTAAGGCAAAAGAAATAAAAGCAAAAACAAACAAATGGGACCTAATTAAACTTAAAAGCTTTTGCATAGTAAGAGAAACCATTGACAAAATGAAAGGACAACCTATGTAATGGGAGAAAATATTTGCAAATGATTTGACTGATAAGGGGTTCATATTCAACCTGTAAAAATAGCTCACATAACTCAACATCAAAAAAACAAACAATTAAAAATTGGGCAGAAGAATTGAATGGATATTTTTCCAAAGAGGAAATACAGATGGCCAACAGGCACATGAAAAATGCTCAATACTGTTTTGTTTTAGTGAAACTAGATACAAAGTTTCACCTTTTTTTTTTTTTTTTTTTTTTTTGGTCTTTTTGCCTTTCCTAGGGTGGCTCCCATGGCATATGGAGGTTCCCAGGCTAGGAGTCTAATCAGAGGTGTAACCACTGGCCTGTGCCACAGCCACAGCAATGCCAGATCCAAGCTGCTTCTGTGACCTACGCCACAGCTCATGGCAACGTCGGATCCCTAACCCACTGAGCGAGGCCAGGGATCGAACCTGCAACGTCATGGTTCCAAGTCGGATTCGTTAACCACTGAGCATGATAGGAATGCCTCCACGAGAGGTTGATAGGCTATCCCTCCCATCAAGGTTCTATAAGAATCACTGGATCCAGTACTAATTAACTTCATTTTCCAGATTTTCTCTCTGAATTAATAAGCTAAACCATTAGAGAGATAAGTATTTGGATTACATAATAATTAAGGTGAAAACACTCCTTAACAGAAATACCTTATTAAGATTTGACTAATAATTATACTGAATATATCTATAGATGCAGTCAATTATCTGAAAAGCATTTCCGTATCTTTTAAAAAGAAAACTGTATTTGAAGACATCAGTCTATCTGTTATTTTATGCCGTTTATACAATGACTTGATATAGGAAGTTCACACTTGAATTCTGTTAGAGAAAAAAAATGACAGGATTCCTATGTGAGTGTTTTCACTGCAACGGGAGATATGTTTAGAGACTCAAGAGACGTGATTTCTAATCACAGCCTGGCTTCTATCTAGCTAGGGGGTAGGACTGGAAGATGTCCAGGCTTCTCTTACCTTTAAAATTAAGTAGTACCTCAGCAGAAATAATCCCTTTTCTCACTTCCTGCTGGAGAGCTCACAAAAAATTACTAGTGAATGGTAATAATTTGTTATTTACAGGTACCTAGTAGTTTCCTTTTAAAAATGCTCTGTTTTGTTTGATCCATATGTGTGGATGGGCAGAATGACAAATTTGCCTTCTTCTTCACGTTTGACTCTTGCTTTTAGGTGATGCGTAATGAAGCTACAAAGGTTTATAATTATAAGACAGCTGAGATATTTAGAGGATCAGTAACAGGTTGAAAGGAAGAGAAATACTCAATTGCTATGATTCCAGATGAACTCACGATTTTCATGGTTACTTTTTGTGATATATGGGAAATCCCTGCTATAATGATTGTTTTTAGATATAAAACTAAGATCAGGAATCTAATGAAAAATGATGCAAAAGAACATTCAAAAGAAGAAGACCCAGATTTTGAAACCAAATTGATGATTACCAAAGGGGAAACGTGGTGGTAGGGAAGTATAAATTAGGGGATTGGCACTGACACAGGCACACTACTATGTATAAAATGGATAAGTAACAAGGACCTACTGTATGGCCCAGCATAACCTATTCAATACTGTGCAATAACCTACATGGGAAAAGAATCTGAAAAGGAATATGTATATGTATTACTGATTTACTTTGCTGTACACCTGAAACTAAATACAACCTTGTATGTCAACTATACTCCAGTAAATTTTTTTTTTTATTTTTCCACTGTACAGTAAGGGGGTCAGGTTATCCTTACATGTATACATTACAATTACATTTTTTCCCCCACCCCTTCTTCTGTTGCAACATGAGTTACTCCAGTAAAATTTATTCAAAAATACCTGGAATTCCCTTCATGGCTCAGGGGTTAACAAACCTGACTAGGATCCATGAGGATGTGGGTTCGATCCCTGGCCTTGATCAGTGGGTTAAGATCTGGTAGTGCTGTGAGCTGTGGTGTGGGTTGCCGATGTGGCTCGGATTTGGCGTTGCTGTGGCTGTGGTGTAGGCTGGCATCTACTGCTCCGATTCAACCCCTAGCCTGGGAATCTCCATATGCTGCAGGTGTGGCCCTAAAATAGCAAAAAAAAAAAAAAAAAAAAAAAAAAAAAAAGGAAAAAGGAAAAAAAACCCCTAAGATTAATAAATTACCTACAGAGACTAAGCAAAGCAGTTGAATAAAAAGAATCACTTGAAATTTAGGTCTGAGACTGTCTAACAAAGTCAGTGGGAATTCATTTTTTTTCATGGATTGCATACATATACACAATCACATGTATGTACATATTTATGTGTGAGGAGATAGGAAAGAAGAAGTGAGAGAAAACAGGAAAAGGGAATCTTGGTAAAGGTCAAGGTAATTCATTCCAGTACTGAAGATGTAAAAATCTATGAAATGAACTTTCTTTCAGGCATTAATTTGCTAATGGAATTTCATCGTTCTTTCATTTTAAGGTAACAAGATCGTCTTTTCAAAGACCAACACAAATTTCCTTGACCTAGAAAGTAGCTCATTTTAGCTATGATTTTATTTTACATTTAATTTTTTGTGTACATTGATCATTCATGAGAAACAAACTTTAAAAATAAATATGTTTAGGAGTTCCCGTCATGGCTCAGTGGAAACAAATCTGACTAGTATCCATGAGGATGCAGGTTTGATCCCTGGCCTTGCTCAGTGGGTTAAGGATCCAGCACTGCTGTGAGCTGTGGTGTGGGTCGCAGACAAGGCTCAGATCTGGTGTTGCTGTGGCTGTGGTGTAGGCCGGCAGCTACAGCTCCGATTCGACCCCTAGCGTGGGAACCACCATATGCTGCGGGTGCAGCCCTAAAAAGACACACACAAAAACGTTTAAAAACGTGTTGAGGAGTTCCTGTCGTGGCGCAGTGGTTAACGAATCCGACTAGGAACCATGAGGTTGCGGGTTCGGTCCCTGCCCTTGCTCAGTGGGTTAACGATCTGGCGTTGCCGTGAGCTGTGGTGTAGGTTGCAGACGCGGCTCGGATCCCGCGTTGCTGTGGCTCTGATGTAGGCCAGTGGCTACAGCTCTGATTAGACCCCTAGCCTGGGAACCTCCATATGCTGCAGGAGCGGCCCAAGAAATAGCAAAAAGACCAAAAAAATAAAATAAAATAAAATAAAAATGTGTTGACATCTTTAAATTTCTGAAAGTTCTAAAGCTACTTGTTGGTTTAGGACAATCTGAGAAAATTAGTTTATTGCCCCTTGTTGCATAAGGTAATTTTTATTTATTTATTTATTTATTTTGTTGTTGTTGTTGTTTTGTTATTGTTGTTGCTATTTCTTGGGCCGCTCCCGCGGCATATGGAGGTTCCCAGGCTAGGGGTTGAATCGGAGCTGTAGCCACCGGCCTACGCCAGAGCCACAGCAACGCGGGATCCGAGCCGCGTCTGCAACCTACACCACAGCTCACGGCAACGCCAGATCGTTAACCCACTGAGCAAGGGCAGGGACCGAACCCGCAACCTCATGGTTCCTAGTCGGATTCGTTAACCACTGCGCCACGACGGGAACTCCAGGTAATTTTTAAAATAGCTTCTTTCTGTTCAACCTAAGTTACTTGAGAATTTTCTTTCTTTTTTTTTTTTTGTCCTTTTTTGCCTTCTCTTGGGCCGCGCCCATGGCAACGTGGGATCCGAGTCATGTCTACAACCTACACCACAGCTCACGGCAATGCTGGATCCTTGACCCACTGAGCGAGGCCAGGGATCGAACCTGCAACCTTATGGTTCCTAGTCGGATTCGTTAACCACTGCGCCACAACAGGAACTCGGAGAATTTTATTTTCTACAGGGGCTAAACAGATCTCTGTTCATAAGATCTTCACTGGATTAGTTAGTATTCCTTTCTCTTGAAGCTACATTTTCCCTTCAATGGCTCAGATCATCAAGATAGAGGCAGAGGATATGAGCAAGAAAGTGGTGGCTAAAGGAGAAGAGAATGAGAGCTGGAGTCAGGGATAAGGAAAGTTCCCTTGGTTCTCATTCTTTTCCCAAAGACTTGTCAGTATGACTAAGCCCACGATTGAAGCTTAATTTAGTCCAGAATTAATGTTCCATTCCTTGGGTTTGAGCCAAACAGGAGCGCTCCTTGGCCTTAACTTTTTTTTTTTTTTTAGAGTCTTTGAAAATTTTATTACATCCACTACATCAAGAAAAAGCCCCAAGATGTTACTCAAGTCCTTTAGCTCCTCCAGGGATGAGAAAGTTGTTTATAGAAGAATCATAACATCAGGCTCACTGTAAGCCACATCCATCCCAAAGCATGACATGCCTGGTTATTGAAACCAAGCATGGAAGAATTGAAGGGGGCTTGAAGATTAGTGATAGTTCTATGTTTTGGTTTGTTTTTCCAGCCTTAATTTTTTTGGGGGTGTGAGTGCTTAATTTTAAAAATCAAAATAGTATCATCTATATTTATATTACACCAAATTAATAATATTGAAAGGAGTTCTCGTCGTGGCTCCGTGGTTAATGAACCCAACTAGTATCCATGAGGACGCGGGTTCGATCCTTGGCCTCCCTCAGTGGATTAAGGATCTGGTGTTGCTGAGAGCTGCAGTGTAGGTCACAGACGTGGCTCAGATCTGGCATTGCTGTGGTGTAGGCCGGCAGCTGCAGCTCCAATTCGACCCCTAGCCTGGGAACCTCCATGTGCCGCTGGTGCAGCCCTAAAAATGCAAAAAAAAAAAAAAAATAGTTGACTTACCTAAGATGGTTATTTCAAAATGTCCAAGACTTCGGGCACTCTTAAAGTCATCAAGTTTTGGGGGTCTTCCTTCTGGTGGTATGTATTTTGCAGGCTGAGAATTATACTGCTGGGTAAGAAAATTTCTGTGTTCAAAAATAAATTTCCGTGGAATACTTTCAGGATGAACAGAGCTGTAACGTAGGTGATCTATTAAGCCGAACTTTTTCTCTCTCCACAGCAGGCTTTCCCATCTATCACTTATAGTTTTTCTGGCTTTCCCTTGGACGCCAATGCCTGTGCTTCCTCGACCTGTTAAAGAAACAATGAGATGAACATAATTGATCTATAAACTGGCCAAATCAAGTAATTCACCACGAAAAAGCACAGGTTAGGAATTCCTGCTGTGGCAGAGTGAACTAATGCTCTGGCTTGTCTCTGTGGTGCTGCTGGTTGGATCCCTGGCCCAGCTCAGTGGGTGTTGCCATGGCTGTGGTGTGGGCTGCAGCTACAGCTCAGATTCAGTCTCTGGCCTGGGAACTTCCATATGCTGTGGGTGTGGCTGAAAAAGGGGGAAAAAAAGCACAGGTTAAAGAGAAATAACTTAATTAACTTTAAAAATCAAAACAACCACCTACAAAATGTAAACTGAATGTCCAAAAGATAATTCTTATTAAAGTAAGCAAAGAACTAAAATTCACTTTCCAAAATAAACTTTTACTGCAAAATATTAAAAAGTAGTATTGTTTTCTCTGTTGCTGAAATTAATGAGATTTGTAATTATCTTCTTTATACTTTTTCTATATTTCCTAAATATTCTTAAATAAACAAATATTCCGGAGTTCCTCTCATGGCTCAGTGGTTAACGAATCCGACCAGGAACCATGAGGTTGCGGGTTCGATCCCTGGCCTTTGCTCAATCGGTTAAGGATCCGGCATTGCTGTGGGCTGTGGTGTAGGTCGCAGACGTGGCTCAGATCCCGAGTTGCTGTGCCTCTGGTGTAGGCTGGCAGCTGTAGCTCCAATTCGACCCCTAGCCTGGGAACCTCCATATGCCGCGGGAGCGGCCCTAGAAAAAGCAAAAAGAAAAAAAAAATACACTCCTTTTATATTCAGTGAGAGATTCAAGTTAGGTCAAATGCATGAGAATAATAACCTTTAGACATTGGACCACCACTTAGTACTGGTGGAATTTAAGCTTAAAATAAAATTTTGTTAATCTTTGCTAAAAGTACCCTGAACATGGAGTTCCCGTCGTGGCTCAGTGGAAACGAATCTGACTAGCATCCATGAGGACGCAGGTTTGATCCTTGGCCTAGGTCAGTGGGTTAAGGATCCAGCATTGTCGTGAGCTGTGGTGTAGGTCGCAGATGAGGCTTGGAACTGGTGTTGCTGTGGCTGTGGTATAGGCAGGCAGCTACAGCTCTGATTAGACTCCTAGCCTGGGAACCTCCATATGCCGAGGGTGTGGCCCTAAATAAATAAATTAATTAAAGTACCCTGAACAAATACAAAATATACTCTTTTTCTTGGATATAAATCTCCTTCAAAAGGACCAGGTATTTATTTTATATGGTATTCCATTGAGATATAACATGTAGAAAACAAAGAGGGATCTAAATTGAAACAAAAGACCACTTCAATTCTTGATAGTTCTCTATTATCAAGTTAATTTATCATTTATATATAATTTATCTAACATTTAGTTTCTAAGGCAGAATATAATTTCTCTTTTACACATTAACACATTCATTCATTCATTCATTCACTCAGCAAATAATTATTGAGCACCTATTAGGTATCAGATACCATGCCAAGGAATTTGGAAAAATAATATTTTAATTGGGAACATACCTTGGGAACTGAAGACAGAGTGAATCAGAAAAAAAGATTTTTGTGGAACTTCTCATGTTGTCAGTTCTGCCAGAAAAGGCAAGCTGACAGCAACTCTGTTCCAGGGTTTAACAGGTTGCTGAAATTGCTTCCTTGAAGGCTGCCTATGCCTTGGTATTCATTATTTTCCTAGTATTAAAAAAACCTTGCTGAGACAGAAAGGTGCTTCAACAGTAAGGTTTCAGTGTATTTAATACACCTCTTCTGCTTTTTGAACTTTATTCTAGGTTGAATTTTAAGAGAGGATGAGAAGTTGAACTTCCTCCCAGGAATTCAAAATATCGCATTGCAAGAGTTTTTTTTTTTTTTTCTTTTAAATTCAAAATTTAGTTGATGAACATTTTTAACTTCCTATAGTAATGCTTAATAACAAAAAGGATAAAAACATTTAATCACACATGAACAGGAAAGGAATCAATAAAGCCAAGAGGAAAACAAAATTAATAGTTCTAAACTGAGGACTGGGCAATGATTTAACCTTTTTATTTTCTAGAAATTGAACTTCCCTTACCCAAATTAATAAAAGTACATACTTAGATTAGCAGTAAGTAGCTATTACACGTTATAGTGAGAATTTCTGACTGATTTCTTCTAAAATAGAGCATGCAAGAGTTCCCCTGTGGCACAGTAGGTTAAGAATCAGTGCAGCAGTAATTTCCATGGGCATGGCCAAAAAAGAATATAGCATGCGTGGAGTTCTGTTGTGGCTCAGTGGGTTAAGAACCTGACATAGCATCTGTGAGGATGCAGGTTCAATCCCTGGCCTTACTCAGTGGGTTAAGGATCCAGCATTGCTGCAAGATGCAGCATAGGTCTCAGATGTGGCTCAGATCTGGCATTGCTGTGGCTGTGGTGTTGGCTAGCAGCTGTCATTCGAATTCAACCCCAAGCCTGGGAATTTCTATATCCCGCATGTGTGGCCATAAAAAGAAAAAAAAAGTATGCAGAGAACAAGTTATAGGCTATTCCAATTTTTTACAATTAAGTAATTACATCTTTCCCACGGGAAAAAAAAATCGACACTGTCAGGAATACGTCAGAATATTTTCTATGCCTGCTTTCTTTTTTTTTTTTTTGTCTTTTTTTTGCCTTTTCTGGGGCCCACTTGCAGCATATTTAGGTTCCCAGGCTAGGGGTCGAATCGGAGCTATAGCCACTGGCCTACGCCAGAGCCGCAGCAACACAGGATCCAAGCCGCGTCTGCGACCTACACCACAGCTCATGGCAATGCTGGATCCTTAACCCACTGAGCAAGGCCAGGGATTGAACCTGCAACCTCATGGTTCCTAGTCGGATTCGTTAACCACTGAGCCACGAGGGAACTCCTATGCCTGCTTTCTTATTTGATTGTTAAGAACTGGCAACTTTTGCACAGCAAAGGAAACCACAAAAAAAGTGAAAAGACAACATATGGAATGGGAGAAAATAGTTGCAAATGATGCAACTGACAAGGGCTTAATCTCCAAAATATAAAAATAACTCATACAATTCAACAACAACAAAATAAACAACCCAATTGAAAAATGGACAGAAGACCTAAATAGACATTTCTCCAAAGAAGTCATATGGACGGCCAGCGGGCACATGAAAAAATGCTCAACATCACTAGTTATTAGAGAAATGCAAATCAAAACTACTATGAGGTACCACCTCACACTGGTCAGAATAGTCATCATTAATAAGTCTACTAATAACAAATGCTGGAGAGGTTGTGGAGAAAAGAGAAGCCTCCTACACTGTTGGTGGGAATGTAAATTGGTACAACCACTATGGAAAACAGTGTGGAGGTTCCTCAGAAAACTAAAAGCACTATTCACAACAGCCAAGACATGGAAACAAGCCAAATGTCCACTGACAGATGATTGGATTAGGAAGATGTGGTGTATATACACAATGAAATACTACTCAGCCATAAAAATAGAATGACATAATGCCATTTTCAGCAACTTGGGTGGAACTAGAGATTCTCATACTAAGTGAAGTAAGTCAGAAAGAGAAAGACAAATACCATGATATCACTTTTATCTGCAATCTAATATAAGGCACAAATGAACCTTTCCACAGAAAAGAAAATCACGGACTTGGAGAATAGACTCATGGTTGCCAAGGGGGAGGGGGAGGGAGCGGGATGGATTGGGAACTTGGGATTAATAGATGCAAACTATTGCTTTTGGAATGGATTAGCAATGAGATCCTGCTGTGTAGCACTCGAAACTATGTCTAGTCACTTACGATGGAGCATGATAATGTGAGAAAATACAATGTGTACATGTATGTGTAACTGGGTCACCATGCTGCACAGTATAAAAAAATTGTATTGGGAAAATAATAAAAAAAAGAACTATAATATGATCTAGCAATCCCACTCCTGGGCATATATCCAAAGTGGACAAAGCTATAATTCAAAAAGATACATGCACCCGTATGTTCATAGCAGCACTATTCACAATAGCCAAGACAGAGAAACAACCTAAATGTCCACCAACAGATGAATGGATTAAGAAGATGTATTACATATACTCAATGGAATACTACTCAGCCATAAAAAAGAACAAAATAATGCCATTTGCAGCAACATGGATGTGACTAGAGATTCTCATACTAAGTGAAGTCAGAAACAGAAAGACAAATACTATATGATATCACTTATATATGGAATCTAAAATGTGACACAAATTAACCTATCTACAGAATAGAAACAGATTCACGGACATGGAGAACAGACTTGTGGTTGCCAAGGGCGGGGAGGGAGTGAGATGGACTGGGAGTTTGGGGTTAGTAGACGCAAACTATTACATTTAGAATGGTTGGGCAATGAGGTCCTACTGTATAACACAGGGAACTGTGTCCAATCTCTTGGGATGGAATATGATGGGGGATGATATGAGAAAAAGAATGTATATGCGTGTGTGTGAGAGACTGGGTCACTTTGCTGGACAGCAGAAATTGGCACAACATTGTAAATCAACCACACTTTAATAAAAAAAAAAGTATCCCTCCCCCCAAAAAAAGAACTGGCAAGACTGGAATTTCTGATGTGGCACAGTGGGTTAAGGACCTGGCGTGGTCTCTGAGGTGTTGTGAGTTTGATCCCTGGCCTGGGAACTTCCTTATGTCACAGGTGCAGCCAAAAAAGAACTGGCAAGGTTTAATGTTTATATGAAAAGCTCTGAAAAAAATCATTCATTGTTTTTTCTATTTAGTAACTTGGGACTCTAATTAACTGTCACAATATTCATAATTAATACAAATGGATGAGACCAGTACAAGAGATACTGGTAGTCATTGGTTGTGAACAGCGAGATTCCAAAGGCAATAATCAGCAAAGAGACAAAATACATCTAGAGTTCAGGTTTTTCTAAAACTAAGATGGAAAATTACACACTAGCTTGAATATTACTAAAATAATGACACACTATGTTTTATGTCTAATGCATAACTAAGATCCGGGTTAATAATCACCTATCGCAACTATATTTTTGTGTGTATATGATTCTATATTACGATTATAGTGATCGCTGCTATTTTAATGGTTCAGTTTACCCTTATTTCTGGTGAGAATGCATTTATGTGTTAATGAGGAAAAATTTCAGGAGAAAACCACATTTAGGTTGTGAAGCGAAAAAGGACATGATATAAATGTATGTGTGTAGGCATACTGATTGTGTTTCGTCACAAAATCTACCCTCAGCATTTCATTATGTGTGTAAGAGTGATAGGTAAGGATGTATGGAGGCATGGAGGATGGAGAAGAGCTCTTTCCTTTGCCTCTTTCCCCCTTGCTTTCACCGATCCCATGCTGGTACAAGATCTACAAGGCTAGAAAAAAAAAAAGCAGGATATTCCAGTCAGTGATCAGGTTTGTGCTTGGAAGCATATATATAATGGACTTTTTAAAAGGACTGTGTAAGTCAGAGGCTACCTATAATGTCTTATGATCTCAGTCGTATTGTTATTGTTTATTGTTAACTTTTCAATGTATGTCTTACCTACTTTTCGAAGTTACCAGATACAAAGGATAAGATATTAAACTTTCTAGTCTTCAAAACACCTAGCACAATCAAACCATGCACACAAATTAGCTATATAGTCACAAAATGAGTGACTTGTGAATTTATAGATAGTAATTTCCAAATCTCTCATGAAGCATTTGGGAATACATTAGTAATCATATGAAGACATAGAGACCTAATTCACTCATTAAAACTGTAGTATAATAAATAAATGGGACTACATCAAACTAAAAAGCTTCTCCACAGAAAAGGAAAAAGCAACCTACTGAATGGGAGAAAACGGTTGCAAATCATATATCTGATAAGGGATTAATACCCAAATATATCAAGCACTCATTCAACTCAATAGTAAAAAACAAACAGTGCTATTTAAAAAGGGGCAGGGAGTTCCTGTCATGGTGCAGTGGTTAACGAATCCGACTAGGAACCATGAGGTTGTGGGTTTGATCCCTGGCCTTGCTCACTGGGTTAAGGATTCAGCGTTGCCGTGAGCTGTGGTGTAGGTCGCAGACGTGGCTCAGATCCCACGTTGCTGTGGTTCAGGCGTAGGCTGGTGGCTACAGCTCCGATTGGACCCTTAGCCTGGGAACCTCCATATGCCACGGGAGTGGCTCTAGAAAAGGCAAAAAGACAAAAAAAATAAAATGAAAAAATAAAAACGGGCAGAGGCAAGTTCCCTGATGGCTCAGTAGGTAAAGGATCTGGTGTTGTCACTGCTGTAGTGTGGGTTCAATCCCTGACCTGGGAACTGCATGTGGCTGGTACAGCCAACAAAGACAGATGGGCGGTGGCGGGGGGCGGGGAGGTAGAGGGTCTGAATAGACATTTTTCTAAAGAAGACATATGAATGGTCAACAGAAACATAAAAAGATGTTTGACATCACTAATCATCAGGGAAATGCAAATCAAAATCATAATGAGATATCATCTCACGTTTGTTAAAATGGCTATTACCCAAAACACAAGAAATACAAGTTTTGGTGAGGATGTGGAGAAAAGGGAACCCTTGTATGCTGTTGGTGGGAATGTAAATTGGAGTAGTGACTATGGAAAACAGTATGGAGGTTCCTCAAAAACGTAAAGATAGACGGAAGTACTCTTGTGGAGCAGGTTAAGGATCCAGCATTGTCACTGCAGCAGTTTGGGTTGCTGCTTTGGTGTGGGTTCAATCCCTAGCCTGGGAATTTCCACATGCCATGGGCATGGCCAAAAAATAAAAATAAAGATAAAATAACAATATGATCCAGCAATTCTACTAATGTGTATTTATCTAAGAAATCAAAAACACTAACTCAAAAAGATTTATATAGGAGTTCCTGTGTGGCTCAGCAGGTTAAGGATCTGGCATTGTCACTGCAGTGACCCAGATCTCTGGTATGGCAGCGGTTTGATTCCTGGCCTGGGAACTTCTGGCCATGGGTGGGACCAAAAAAAAAGACCAACAAAATTGATACTTTACCTCAACCAACTTCCTCCCTAAAGAGAGAGACATAAATACCTAAATTCAGAAATGAAAACATGATTAATTGTAGAAATACAAAGGATTATAATAGAATACTATGAACAACCATACACCAACAAATTAGAAAACCTAGATGAAACAAATTCCTAAAAACAAAAAATTTACCTAACTCGCTAAAAAAGAAAAGAAAATCTCCATAGACCTATAACAAGAAAAGAGTTTGAAAAGAAATTAAAAAAGCTGTTTCAATTATAATAGCAGCTAAAAGAATAGAATACTTAGGAATCAATTTAAGCAAGGAGGTTAAAGACTTGTACACTGAAAACTACAAAACATGGCTGAAATAAATTAAATACTTGAAAATGAATAGAAAGAAGTCCTATGTTCAAGGACTAGAAAACTTATATGTCAATACTATCTAAAACAATCTATAGACTCATTAAATCTCAAAAGTCTATTTTGCAGAAATAGTAAAATAGATCCTTAAATTCATGGAATTACAAGAAATCCTGAATGCTAAAGCAATCTTAAACAAGAAGAACAAAGTCGAAGAACTCATATTCCCCAATTTCAAAACTTCATACAAAGATACAGTAATCAAAACAGTGATACTGGTATAGGGACATACATACAGACTAGTGAAATAGAATTTGTTGTTCAACAAGGGTTTTTTTTTGTTTTGTTTTGTTTTTTTGCTATTCCCCCTGCATGTGGAAGTTCCTGGGCCAGGGATCAAACCTAAGCCACAGCAGTAACTTGAGCCATGGTGGTGGCAATGCCTTTTCCTTAACCACTAGGCCACCAAGGAACTTCCGACAAGAGTTCTAATTCAAGTATGTGGGTACTAAGTCAATTTTCCTACCCATTACTCAGAGAATACAGAAAGCTCCTTGATACTTCCTTATGTTGATGAAGATAATTTAACTGGCCCTTAATAACCTTCCAACTTTATATTAATTCTACTTCGTCACATGCAAAAGGCCTGCGGTCTGGACTCTCCTTTCTACATGGTTATTATACCTTAGCCTATGACCATTCAGGCTTCTATCTAGATCTGAAATGCCCATGAACAGTTTTAGTTCCTACTCACCACTAAATTTCAACTCTTTTGTTTTGGCCACTTAGAGATTTTTCATTGTTGTTTCAGTTTAGTTATATATTTATAATGATTTTCCTCTTATTTTCTACCTTTTTTAGGGGGAGTTGCAGTTCAGATCCTTTTGTGGGTTCTTAATCTGTCAGATTAACTAGGAGTCAATCTTCAAACAAGAAGAACTCAAAAAGCAAGAAGGATCTAAAGAGTTAAAAAAGTCTAGTCTAAAGAGATGACTTTTTGTGAGATCTGATTTAAACAAAAATCATTCTAAGGATACCCTACCAGAACTAAACTGTGCTATGAAAGCTCTTCAGAAATGAACCCAAAATTCAAACCAGTCTATCTAAGAGCAGAGGAAGGAACTATAACTTTTTTTTTTTTTTTGTCTTTTTAGCTATTTCTTGGGCGGCTCCGGCGGCATATGGAGGTTCCCAGGCTAGGGGTCGAATTGGAGCTGTAGCCACCGGCCTACGCCAGAGCCACAGCAACAGGGGATCCGAGCCGCGTCTGCAACCTACACCACAGCTCACGGCAACGCCGGATCGTTAACCTACTGAGCAAGGGCAGGGACCGAACCCGCAACCTCATGGTTCCTAGTCAGATTCGTTAACCACTGCGCCACGACGGGAACTCCCCAATAAGTAACTTTTAAGTCTTACCTATAGTTATTGTCAAATAAAAAATTAATACCGTTTTATTATTCTGTTAATTAAAAAGACTTTTTTTTTTTTTGTCTTTTTAGGGCTACACCGGTGGCATATGGAAGTTTCCAGGCTAGGGGTCAAATTGGAGCTACAGCCACTGCCTACACCAAAGCCACAGCAACAGGGGATCCGAGCCTCGTCTGCAACCTACACCACAGCTCATAGCAACGCCAGATCCTCAACCCACTGAGCAAGGGCAGGGATCAAACCTGCAACCTCATGGTTCCTAGTCGGATTCGTTAACCACTGCTCCACGACGGGAACTCCTTAAAATAGTACTTCTGAAGGGATGTACTACCAAAGAAAATATAGGAAGTATAAGTTTGTTTATATTTATTTGCTCTTGGGTGATGATACTAAATTGTTCTTAATTGAGAACCAGTACTTTTGACAAGGACCTAAGCTAATATAAATAAAAAGAAATAAAAATAACTAGTTACATGTCTATGTAAAGTACATATATTATGCCAGCGGCAAACATGACCCAAAAATGCATAATCAAATCAAATAGCAATCTGTATATAATTGTGTTCCATAAAGACTTTATAAATCATCATCATCATCAAAACAACATACGTTGGACGTTGCTTGATGTGGTTGGTTTATTTCCTTTTGATTCTGCAGAAGTTTCTGGCTGAGGCACAGTAACTCTGCAAAAGACAAAGAAATAGATAGTTATGAAAAGAGGCTTGAATGGGAACAAATTCATTGGTTTCACTCAGAATTTATTCTAATTCAGTACATTTAGAAAATGCACAGATTTAGTTTTTTAGAGTCATGCATTAGAAATTTATGGGAAACATTCAAAATTATGAACAAATATCCAAACTAACATAATTCACATACTGCACTAGATAGAAATGTCCTTTTGAGGAGTATTTCACAAAAGAAAGTGATCAACTTTATTAAATATCAACTAAAGCTAGATATTTGTATTTCATCCTCTATGAGATAGGAAGTTAAACATTTGTTCAATGACCTATTTTCATGTTTGCTTTGTTCAAATATTCTGGAAATTATTTGGCCTAACTCGCCAACCTCATTTCAGAGTTTTCTATAAGCCTTATGTTGCTTCAAACCTTCATGCTTTTCTTTCAGCCAGGAAACCCTAGGCTCCTTTTCCTTGCCCAGTTAACTCGGACTCCTCCTTCAACATTACCTCAGGTATTATTTCCTATAAGAAGTCATCCTTGTTCTCTAGCCAAGACTCACTGATCCTGGTACATGCTGTCATACTGCCACGAATAAACTTATCATAGCAGTCATCACACTGTAATAAAATGACTGGTTTTTCGGTCTGTCTCTTCTACTAGAGTCTACCATAAACTCTACAGAAATATAGACTTAAGTTTATTTATTTTTGTGTCTTCACAGACTAACCACGCAGTAACTGCTTATTGAACTGAAAAAAAAAAAAAAACTGAAAAGGGAAGCATCTTATTTTGAAGCTGAGGAGAGAAGCTTGCATTTATAATAAAGATTTCCTTATAAACTTTCAGCATCTCTCTAGGATGAGTTTTTCTATTGCCATTTCCAGAACTGAAAGCATGAAGCAAAATGGAAATGTCATATTGTGGAAGGTCACATAAGACTGCTCAACTTATTTTACTAATAGATGTATTTCATAATTGTAGTATTTTTATTTTACTAATGAGTTATTAATAAAATAGAAATAAGTGGCTTTCATAAAGGAAGAATGCATCCATTTAACTATAAAACTCCAGCAAATAAAAACCCACTTTATATTTGCAATTTTACATTTTTTCTGACTGTTGAAACATGGTATTTCTAGAAATTAGTAAACCAAAAACATAAACTCTTAGATACGTTTAAATAACTAAAATATAGTTAAATTACATATATTTTGAGATTAAACAGTATGTATATACTTTTAAATACATGGCATTATAAAGAGATTTTTTTTTCTCATCTGAAAAAAATGAGAGGAAATAGCTTGCCAAACTCTAACTGCACTGTTATATGGTATAAAATTTTTTCAAAACTGGCTTAGGAGATTTATACTGGAGAATACAATCATTTATGTGTATGCCTTGTGTCTTAAAGGTGAGAGGGTAAATGATGGAAGTGGAGGTATATAATGTCTGTGGGTATCAACTGAAGAAACTGAAAAGAGAGATGAAAAACAAAAATATATGAAGTTGAAGGGGGCACCTGAGGAAAGAAAGAGACAAGATGGCTAAAACAAGATAACTGCATATAATGGATAGTGGACCAAATATTATAAAAATTATGTCAGAGGCAACAAACCATACTATAACTTTGCCCTTTTCACCAACTTACTGACCTTAGATTCTGTAGCATGCCGTTTCGTCATTTATATAACAACATAAAATTAATATTATTGTAGCCTTTCCTATAGTGCCTTCTGCTTTTCTTAGAATGAGACACTGATAATGATTTTTAAGGATTCACCTAACCTTGGTATGGTTTATTCTCTATCTTGATGGAATAAAATTTACCAACAGAGTGCAAAGAATAAGTTACAATGTCCCATGTATTCTATTTTATTCCTCAGTGCTAACTTTTGAATTGCTTGATATATTCTGATTGCATTTTACCATCTAACAGAGTACACCATGGTTCATTACCATTTGGATTAAAATGCTCATTGATACAACCCCTTAAATGGTCATATTTATAATTATTTTAAATTGTACTGACGGAAGCAGACCAATGGGTGATACAGACACTGGAGTCAGCAATCCAGGATTTAGAATACAATGATGTGCCAGTAGAGTGACACGACTGGATTCCACAAGGAGAAGAAAGCACAGAAAGCCCATGTTTTCTCTCAGACTTTATGTGTCTCCTCATTTGGCTCTTCCTGATCTGCATCCTTTATAATAAAACTGTGACTATAAGTATAGAGCTTTTCTGAGGTCTCTGCATCATTATAGTGAGCTTTTGACTCTAGGGGGTCAGGAACTCCTAAATTTGTAGCCAATTAGTTAAAAATGAGAGTAGCCTGGGGACCAGCTGAATTATGACTAGCATCTAATGTAAGGTCAATCTTGTGGAGGATTAAGCTTTTAAACCTGTAGAGTCTGATGTTAAAATCTGGGTAGTCAGTATTAGAATTGAACAACAGTACAGCTAATTGGATTGGAAACCCAATAAGAGCTCAATGAACTCAACTGATAAGATTATTAGCAGATTGGATATAGTAAAAGTAAATGGAGTAACAGGTCCAAACCGAAGCACAGAATCAAAACCCAAAATGAAATATGTACATAAATTAAAAAGAATACAGTGTAAGAAACTTGTTCACAGAAGTGCTAATGTAAGAAACAGGAATCGTGGAAAGAGAAGAAATAATGAGGCAGAAAATATATTTGAAGAGGTAATGGCAGATAGTTTTCCAAAGCTGATGAAAGATATCAATTCACAGATTCAAGAAGCTCAGCAATCTCAGAAGAGTACAAAAATAAAGAAAATCAGTCCTTGGTACATCATATTTAAACAGTTGAAAATCAAAGACAAAAATCTTAAAACACTCAGAGAGCAAGGATGCAATATCTTTGAAGGAGTAATTAAAAGACATTAGTCTGACTCTTAGTAGAAACAATGAAAGTATTAGAATGGTAGAATTGGACATTTTAAAGAACATGCAACTTAGTGAACACATCCTTTAGAAATAAAGGTGAAATGAAGATGTTTTTGAACAAAAACAGAGAATATACCATTGGCAAGATATACTGAAGTAAGTGCTAAGAGTAATTCTTCAGTCAGAAGGAAAATGATCCCAGAGAGAAGCATGGAAATACAAGTAGGAATAAAAAGAACCTAAAAAACGTGTTTAAATATTTTGTGAATGCTAACCATGTAAGAAAATAATGTCTCATAGAATTTAAAATGTATGTAAAATTAAAATACAAGACAAAAATAATGAAAATGGAAGTAAATGGACTTGAAGTGTTCTAAGAATCTAGTATTACCAGGAAAATGGTAAAATAATTTGTATTTAACCATAAATCAAGTGTTCAGTTTGTGATTTATTGAGTAACCACTAAAGAATACATACCTATCAAATTAAAAGAGGGGAAACTGAAAAATTAAAACTATTTGATTAAGCAAATAGTATAAAAATTGACATAAGCCCCGGGAGTTCCCATTGTGGCTCAGTGGTAACGAACCTGACTAGCATCCAAGAGGATGAGGGTTCAATCTCTGGCCTCACTCAAGGGATTAAGGATCTGGCGTTGCTGTGAGCTGTGGTGTAGGTCGAAGACCTGGCTTGGCTCTGGCATTGCTATGGCTGTGGCGTAGGCCAGCAGCTGCAGCTCTGATTCAACCCCTAGCCTGGGAACTTCCATATGCTGTGGGTGTGGCCCTAAAAAAAAAGAAAAAAAGAAAGAAAAGAAAAAAATTGACATTAGCCCCCAATACAGATTTTCCTCAACTTATGATGGGGTTAAATCCCAATAAGCCCACTGTACTCTGAAAACAGCATAACTTGAGAATGAATTTAATACACCTAACCCATCGATCACTGTAGCTTAGCCTAGCCTACCTTAAACTTACTCAAAACACTTACTGTCCTACAGTTGGGCAAAATCATCTAATTTTGTAATGAAATATTTAATATCACATGTAATTTATTGAATACTGTATTGAAAGTGAAAAAATGGTTGTATGGGTACAGGATGGTTGTCACTGTATCAGTTGTTTACACTTGCAATTTCGTGGCTGACTGCCCTGCATTAAAAGAGTATAGTAATGCATATTGTTAGTCAAAAAAAAAGATCAAAATTCAAAATTTAGGAGTTCCCGTCATGGCGCAGTGGTTAACAAATCCGACTAGGAACCATGAGGTTGCGGGTTCCGTCCCTGCCCTTGCTCAGTGGGTTAACGATCCGGCGTTGCCGTGAGCTGTGGTGTAGGTTGCAGACTCGGCTCGGATCCCACATTGCTGTGGCTCTGGCGTAGGCCGGAGGCTACAGCTCCGATTTGACCCCTGGCCTGGGAACCTCCATATGCCACGGGAGCGGCCCAAGAAATGGCAAAAGGACAAAAAAAAAAAAAATTCAAAATTTAAAGTATGGTTTCTACTGAATGCATTGCTTTCATACCATCGTAAAGTTGAAAAATTGTGAGTTGAACGATTGTTAAGTTGGGGACTGTTTATATCATTGATTCCATTAAAAGTGAATGGAAAGTGATATCAGTATCATGGCAAAGGGAGATTCTTTCTTTGTCTCTCTCCTATCTACAATCAGTAAACAACAGTCCACAACTCAATAAAAGTGCCTCTGCTCTGTGACCAGGACACTGGAGAATTCCACATATCTGACATCTAAAGGTGGGTGGACCAGAACACACAGAAGTGGAACTTGGGGAACGGTGGAGGTGGTGCTTGCAATCCTGGTCCCCATGACAGCTGAATGTATAGTTCCAGAGAACCCAGTAGCAACAGGGGAGGTGGTACGTATGACTCTGGCCTCTTGGCTTCAGCAGTGCCTGTAGCCACAGATGACTGGGTAGCAGCGGCAGTAGGGGCTTGGACTCTGTCTCTCCAGTCCTGGAGGTGCTCATGACTCTGGCCTCTTGCCCTCTGCTTACCGCAGTAAAGTCCTCAAACCTGACAATACTGAATACGGCAGAGCTTCGTGTGTCCCCTGGGTTATCCCCTGCAGTGGCAGAGCCTGTAGTGGCAGAGCCTGCGACTTAGACACGGCAGAAGAATTCGCCATCCTGATGCCCCCCAGGCAGTGACACCAGCCACAGCAGCAGCAACATGACACTAATGACCCTGGAGGCACAAGGCAAGATAACCAGGGCATTGGGTGATACCTCTGACAGGGGTGGTGGAGTGTGGAAAGTCCTTACTGTCAAATACAACCAGACAGCACAGGTAAGTGAAACCAAAAACTTGTGCTATACCACCACCTACTGGAAGGTAAAAGAAAGGACTTTAATTTCTAACCTGTTGAATAGTTAGAAACAAGTGAAGGAAAAAACAAACAAACAAACAAAAAACAAACAAATAAACAAACCCAAAAAAACCTACCTAAAGAAGAAAGGTGTTTGCCACTTGAAATAAGACAGCAGAGGAATAACTCATTAAGTACCATGAGGAACCACAGTAACATTGTGCCACAAAAAGAAAATGATAATTCTCCAAAAACTAAACTTAAAATCACAGAATATTGTGATCTAATTGATAGAGAATTCAAAATACCTGTTATAAAACTCGATGAGCTACAAGAAAACTCAGAAGGACAGTTCAATTAGCTCAGGAATTAAATTCATGAACAAAAGGGATACTTTATCAAAGAGATTGAAACTCTAAAATGAACCAATCAGGAGTTCCCAGTTTGGTGCAAGAGGGATGGGTGGTGTCTCTGTAGCGCAAGGACACAGGTTTGATCCCTGGCCCAGCACAGTGGGTTAAAGAATTTGGCATTGCCAGAGCTGTGGTGCAGGGTGTAACTGTGGCTCAGATCTGACCCCTGGCCCAGGAATTCCATATGTCAAAACAGCAGCCAAAAAATAAAAATAAAATAAAATACAATGAACCAATCAGAAATTCTGGAGCTTGGAGTTCTTGCCATGGCGCAGTGGGTTAAGAATACAACTGCAGTGGCTCAGGTTAGTATAGAGGTGTGGGTGTGATTCCCAGCCCGATGCAATGGGTTAAAAGGATCCAGTGTTGCCCCAGCAGCGGCACAGGTCACTGCTGCAGCTTGGATTCAATCCCTGGCCCAGGAACTTCCACATGCTACAAGGGTGGCCATAAAGTTAAAATAATAATAATAAAAAAAGAAATTCTGGAGTTCCTGTGGTGGTACAGCAGAAATGAATCTGACTAGTATCCATGAGGCCATTCATTTGATCCCTGGCCTCGCTCAGTGGGTTAAGGATCCAGTGTTGCCTTGAGCTGTGGTATAGGTTGCAGATGTGGCTCAAATCTAGTGTTGCTGTAGCTGTGGTATAGCCTGGTGGCCACACCTTCAATCTGACCCCTAGCCTGGGAACCTCCATATGCCTCAGATGTGGCCCTAAAAAAAAAAAAAATTCTGGAGGTGAAAAATTCAATAAACAAGTTGAAGAATACATTACAAAGTGGTGAAAATAGAGCAGACCATACGGAAGAGAGAATTAGAGCTCGAAGATAGAAATACAGAAATGATACAAGTAGAAGAGGAAAGAGAATTAAAATATTTTTAAAAAATGAGTTAATTCTGTGAGACCTATGTGACTCTTTTAGGAGGGGCAATATTAGGGCAATGGATATCCCAGAAGGAGAAGAGAAGGAGAAGGGAGGAGAGATTTTATTTATAGAAATAATAACTGAGAAGTTCCCCAATCTGCGGAAGGAATGGCATATACAAGTTGATGAAGCTAAGAGAACATCTAGTTGGCTCAATGCAAAAAGACCTTCTTCAAGACACATTATGCTAAAACTATCAAAAGTCAATGACCAAAAAATTTTAAAGGTAGTGAGGGAAAAAAGGATGGCAACTTTAAAGGAACCCATCTTAGGCTATCAGAATATTTCTTAGCAGAAACTCTACAGGCAGGAGGGAGTAGAATGACATTCTCAAAATACTGAAAGACAAAAACTATGTCCCAAGAATACTCTTTCCAGCAAAGTTATCACTCAGATATAAAGGAGATGTAAAGAGTTTCCCAGACAAACAAAAGCTAAGGGAGTTCATTAACACTGGACCAGCCTTACAAGAAATGTTGAAAGGAGCTCTTCTATCAGAAACAAAAATGCCAGAAAGTACATAAAACTTTGAGGAATGTAATAGACAGAATCTGAAAAGTCTAACTCTATATCATAATCTGTTTTTAAACATTTTATTATAGCATAAAGGCTAAAAGAGAGAAAAGAAGAAAAAAATAACTACAGCTACCTCAATTTGCTAACAAACTCACAAGATAAAAAGGGATAATCTGAGACAATAAAAACACAAAGAGGGATGACAAAAAGGGCATAATGTATATAGGTAGATGAAGATAAGATGCTATAAGCAGAAAAAGGACTATTTTATCTATGAGATATTATACCCAGCCTCATAGTAACTATTAAAACATAAACCTAGAGCAGAGACACAAAACATAAAAAAAACCGGAAACTGAGAAAAAATCACAGAAAATAACCAAACCAAAATGGCAGATTGAAATATAAGGAAAAAAAAAGCGGTGTAGTTTGCAGACTCAGCTCGGATCTGGCATTGTTGTGGCTGTGGTGTAGGCAGTGGCTACAGCTCTGATTCAACCCATAGCCTGGGAACCTCCATATGCTGTGGGTGAAGCATAAAAAGATAAAAACAAACAAACAAAAAACAAGACCCAGAATTCCTGTTGTGCTTCAGCAGGTTAGGAATCTAACTAGTATCCATGAGGATGTAGGTTTGATCCCTGGCCTTGCTCAATGGGTTAAGAATCCAGCATTTCTGTGAACTGTGGTGTTGGCTGGCAGCTGCAGCTCTGATTCAAGCCCTAGCCTGGGAACTTCCATATGCTGTGGGTGCAGTCACCCCAAAAATAAATAAATAAAAGTAAAAGATCCAACTATATGCTGCCCCAGGAGACTCACCTCAGCTCTAAAGACAAACATACGTCCAAAGTGAAGGGATGAAAGATGATACTCCAAGCAAATTGCAGCCACAAGAAAGCAGATGTAGTCATATGCATATCAGACAAAATACACTTTAAGCCAAAAATGGTAACAAGATACAATGGACAGTATAATAATAAAGTGGACAATTCATCAGGAAGACATAACAGTGATTAATATGTATGCACCTAACATTAGGAGCACCAAAACATGTAGCGATTATTAACAGACTTAAAAGGAGAAATTGACAGCAACACAATAACAGGGAATTTCAACATCCCACTTACATCAATGGATATATCATTCAGACAGGACATCATCAAGGAAACAATAGCCTTAACTGAAATATTAGACCAGATGGATTTGATAGCTCTGTACAGAACATTCCATCCAAATGCAGCAGAAAACACATTTCTCATGGAACTTTCTCAAGGACAGACCATATGTTGGGACAAAAGACAAGTCTCAATAAATTTTAAAAGATTTGAAATTACATCAAGTATCTTTTCTGATCACAGTAGCACGAAACTAGTAACCAACTATAAGAAGAAAGCTAAAAAAAATCACAAGTATGGGGTCAGTGAACAACATGCTATTGAACAACTATTGGGTCAATGAAGAAATCAAAGGAGAAATAAAAAAATACCTGAAGAAAAAAAAATACCTGAAGACAAATAAAATGAAAATTCAACAAAGCAAAAACTATGAGATTTAGCAAAAGTGATACTAAGATGGAAGATTTTAGTAATATAGGCGTACCTTAAGAAACAATAAAGGGAGTTCTGTTGTGACTCAGTGGAAAAGAATCTGACTAGTATCCATGAGGATGCAGGTTCAATCCCTGGCCTCAATCAGAGGGTTAAAGAAAGGATGCAGTGTTTCCGTGAGTCACAGTGTGGGTGGCAGACACGGCTTGGATCTGGCGTTGCTGTGGCTGTGGTGTAGGCCAGAAGCTACAGCTCTGATTTGACCCCTAGCTTGGGAACCTCCATAGCTGCAGTTGTGGTCCTAAAAAGACAAAAAAAAAAAAAAATAAAAGAAAGAAAGAAACAATAAAGTAGTTCCCGTTGTGGCTCAGTGATAACGAACCTGACTAGTATCCATGAGGATGTGGGTTTGATCCCTGGTGCTCATCAGTGGGGTAAGGATCCAGCTTTGCTATGAGCTGTCGTGTAGGTCACAGATGTGGCTCAGATCTGGTGTTGCTGTGGTTATGGCATAGGCTGGCAGCTGCAGCTGTGATTCGACCCCTAGCCTGGGAACTTGCATATGCCATGAATATGGCCCTAAAAAAAGAAAAAGAAGAAGAGAAAAGAAAACAAATAAAAATCTCAAATAAACAGTTTAGCCTTCCATCTGAAGGAAGAAAAAGAACAAATGAAGTAAGTAGAAAGAAGGAAATCACAGATATCAGAGTAGAAAAGCAAAAAAAAAAACAAAACAAAAAAAAAACCACAACAACAATAAAAAACCCAACCAACCCACCAACCAACCAAACAAAAAACAATTTAAGAGCCACTAGTTCTTTGAAATATAAAGAAAATTGACAAACCTTTAGCCAGAGTCATTAAGAAAGAAGACAAGGCTCTGATAAATAAAATAAAAAATGGAAGAGAAGAAATAACAATGAATACCCCAAAAATACTAAGGCCTATCAGAGACTATTATGAATAGTTATATGCCAACAAATTGGACAATCTAGAAAAAATGGACAAATTCTTAGAAGCATACAACCTTTCAAGACTGAATTATGAAGAAACAGAAAATCTGAATAGACTGATCACTAGTAAAGAGATTAAAACAATAATCAAAAACCTCCCCCTAAACCAAAAGTCCAGGACCTGACAGCTTCACAGGGGAATTCTACCAAACATTAAAAGAGGATTTACTACTTATCTTTCTAAAACTCCTCCAAAAAATTGAAGAGGAGGGAACACTTCTAATTTAAAATGTCCATAGATGGATTTATATGATATTTAGGACTTAGAGTTGATGTTGGTCTAGCTTTTGGGGATGTTGTGGTGGGGTTAGTGTCTTCTGTATGTGAGAAAGTCATGAATTTTTAGAGGGCAGATTGTTATGGGTTGAATTCTGTCCCCGCCAAATATCACTAAGCCTACCAATATGTAACCAATTACATCTTCAGTGACCCTAAGAATATGACCTTATTTGGAAATAGGGTCACTGAAGATGTGATTGGTTAAGATGAGCTCATACTAAAGTACACCAGTACTCTAGAATGGGTCCTGGACAGACCATGTGTTTCCAAAATGGCAGCAGCAACAGATGTGGATAACCCGAGTGGCACGAACAGCAGCACAGGCAAGAAAGTGGTTTGAAGTGAAAAAGTGCAATGCAGTAACCCTCTGGGGCTGGGATATTGTGGTTGATAACTGTGCCAGCTGCAGGAACCACATTATGTATCTTTGCATAGAGTGTCAAGCCAGCCAGGCGTTGGCTACTTCGGAAGAGCGCACCGTTGCATGGGGAGTCTGTTAACTGTGCTTTTCACTTCCACTGCATCTCCTGCTGGCCCAAAACATGGCATGTGTGTCCACTGAACAGCAGAGAGTGGGAATTCCAAAAATATGGGCACTAGAAAGAGAGAAGTCTTCCAGCAAGCTCAACTGTTTTGGTATTCATGTAATGACTTGCCCTCCTGTTTCTTAATTGTAAATTAGATAGAACCATGTCTTTTCTGCTTTGTCTTTTCAGTTTGCTCTTCCTGCAGCCATATTGTATCGTGTCAAATAAAATCCAGTTGGATGCTAAAATAGAAAAAAAAACGGGTCCTTAATCCACTGTGGCTGGTGTCCTTAAAGAAAAATTTGGATGCATAGGCACACAGGGAGAATACCATGCGAAGATGAAGGCAGAGACTGGGGCAATGATTCCATAATCCAAGGAATGCCAAAGACTGCCAGTAAACCATTAGAAGCTGGGGGAGATGCATGGAAGAGAGTCTTCCCCACAGCTCTCAGAAGGAAACCACCCTGACTATGCCTTGATCTTGGATTTTTGCAGCCCTAAAAAATTAAGACAACTTCTAGTAGAACTGTTCATTTTACAGGAGACAAATAAATTAAAACTAAACTTAATACAAATGACTTACGGTTTGTCAGATGGCCCTTGTACAATTCTTTTTTTCTTGGTAGGGCTCAAACTTCCAGATGAAGTATGAATACCTTGAGAAGCCAAAGGACCATCATCTGGATAATGTTTACCATCTCTTTCCTGATTCTGACTTTCTCTTTTAGCTGCTTGGGATGTTGAGGGTCGGTTAGCATTCTACAACCAAAAATTTAAAGAAAACATTTAAAGTCAATTCACAAAAATTGTTTCTCTCTTAAAAGACTCTACAATTTGAGAGTTGTGACAAAACTTTACAATCATAATAATGCTTTTATAATGTTAATTTATCTTGATCTACCTGCCATTACAACAATTTAAAAAGTAAGATAAACAACAGTCCTTCTTATATTAGCATAACTGTAAAATAGGATTATATGCTTATTTCTATGAGAATAGTAACCTTAGAAAGGATTTTTAAAAAGATAAACTCAAGGAAAAATTAATTTACTCATCTTGATTTTGCCTAGATTTCAGAAGTGCACATATCTTTAGCATTTATCTTACAAGAGTCATTGCTACCTCTTATAAAACCTAGGTAAACTGCCAAGCCTGGTAACAGAGCTAAATACTTCCAGTGGAAGTATACCTATACCTTTGGCCTGGACAAAAGGTAGGAAAAGAATATAATCATAAATATCACGTGGAAATTTAAATAAAGACAGTAGGCTCATATCACACAGAAAGCAGAAACAAGATACCAAGTCTTAAAGGCCTAGGGAAATAGCAGAGGCTGTGACCTTTAGCCCAGACTGCTCCAAAATAAATAACATAAAAATGAAACAAAAAATAGAAATGAATTTTTTCCTTTTTGGTTTACATCAGTAAGTGTCAATACATGTGAGTTCTGAATGAAACATACAAGTTAGCAACTGTGATTATAATCACAGTGCTTTCAGAGATATACTATTAATTCTCTGGCACCATACCCGTGGTGTTTCTGATGCTGAGGCACTTTCAGTTGGAATTCTATGGGGGACATACTTTATAACAGTAATTATTCCCTGAATTGCAATGCGCTTTTGTTCCCTATACTGCAAGTCTTCAATCTCCTTCCTCACTTCACTTATAGCTGTCAAGAGCGACTCAACTGCAAAAGAGTAATTCCAAGGAAATTGTAAGTTTTAAAGAACTGAAATGACAAAAAAAAAGAATTAGATTTGCAATGTAATTTCACAACATGAAAATTATAAACTTGCTACATTAACTTAAATATGTGGGACTTCAGATTTCTATTTGGCCTCCCCTCATGTAATTTCAGTAAAATTGGCAAAACATATTTATCAGTTAAATTGAGATAGTCTTGTAGTCTGGTGTTTTAATTTGAAATAGGAATTTTACATATCGAATGTAATTTATACGTCATACTTCAACTATAAAGTGTTGCCCAGCCACTGCATAGAAACATACATTTTATAGAACATAGTCTATATTCTCTATTTAGCATATACTACATACTGCTGGTATTATATAGCACAGGAGGATAGCAATACCAATATTTGGATGATGACAGGTCAGTATTTCAGTTTCTCTTTTTTCCAAAACCATGCAATTATCCCATAGCTTTTCAAAAAGAATACACTCATGTTAAACTTTTGTCATATTTTTTTTTTTTGGCTGCACCTGTGGCATGTGGAAGTTGCCAGGCTAGGGAGCGAACCCAAGCCACAGCAGTAACCTGAGCCGTATCAGTGACAATGCTGAATCTTTAAGTGCTAGGCCACCTGGGAACTCCTCAACTGTCATACCTTTTTTTTTTTTTTTTTTTTTTTTTTTGTCTTTTTGCCTTTTCTAGGGCCGCTCCCACGGCATATGGAGGTTCCCAGGCTAGGGGTCCAATCGGAGCTGTAGCCACTGGCCTACACCACAGCCACAGCACCTTGGGATCCGAGCCGTGTCTGCAACCTACACCACAGCTCACGGCAACGCCAGATCGTTAACCCACTGAGCGAGGGCAGGGACCGAACCCACTTCCTCATGGCTCCTAGTCGGACTCGTTAACCACTGCGCCATGAGGGGAACTCTGTCATATCTTAATTCTACTAAAATAAATTAATATTAGGGCTCTCATCAGTACTTATCCTGAATCTCAATGATTTTGGTGTCATTTTTATTTAAAGGGAGAGCTCAGTTGTGCTATATCCAAATACACAGTTGGTCCTCCATATCCACAGGTTTTGCAAACCTGAGGATAAAAAGGGCCAATGCATTCATTGTAATGAGCCATTTTATATAAGGGACTTGAGCATCTGCACAAGAGGCTCCTAGAACCAACGCCCTGTGGATACCAAGGAATGTATATATATCATTATTCCACAAGTGTACTATAATACAGTTGTATCTTGATATCAAATTGGTGAGTGTCTCCTTTGATATCTTTGGTCTAAGTAATGTCCTAGGAGTTGGGATCTACGCAGATTTGACCTCAATGACCTTAAATCAGCTGATTATCTCCATTTAGTCAAAGGCAACCTAAATTCCTTCTTTACTTAAAATCTAATAAAATCAAAATATAAACTTTATGGGGCAAGACATTTGTTTTCGGGTCTTGAAAAAGATCAAATTATTATCAGTGAGTTTTGCTACACTTTGGCTCACGCTGATAAAAGAATAAAGATGATTGATATGGCCTATACTATATATATATATATATATATATATATATATATATATACACACAGCACATAAACATATCATAAAAGACTAGTAATGACATAAGTACCTTTAACAGAACTACTATACTTGGAAAAGGTCTCTGGCACTGGTGGATAGGGGTAATATCCACCAATAACAGTATTCTTCACTTCCCCAGAATCGGTCTTTGTTTTAATCCACTGAATAAAGTTTTTTACCTTGGTATTGTTGGTATACGGCTGGCCTCTATGACCTCCTCACAGGAAAGGTAAAGTGCAAAAATATGAGAGAAAAAAAAACACAACTCACTGTAATAAACTGCATGGACTTTTTTGGTATAAAAACAGTTTACTATTAAATCAGTCTTGTATCACCAAGAAAAAAAATTCATTTATTCACTGTGTAGCAGATAATTATACTGAATATGCATACAAAAATTATCAAAGACATTTAACAAATCCTAAGTCAAGAAGGAAAACAGACATATTACAGTTTATGTGGACTAAACTGTAGCTGTCTACAGGGTACTGAAAAGCCAGAAGAAAAAGAAAACCAATTTTTCTGGATTTTTCTATCTAACTGGTTAGCATCTTAAAAAATATTGATTTTTACATATTAACCTGAAGGTATGACATTAATATGAACTAAATTGCCTATGAATATAGCTCAGCATTTAAATTCATGCTTTTAAATTATACTTAAAAGTGTCATTTACACCTGATATTCTTAGTATATATTATATCTGATATTTTTCATATTTATAAAATGAGGTATGGACAAAGATGTGTTACATCCTTCCCAGGACTCATCTTTTGACAAATTTCCTAATTATCAACAGAGTTGCATTCTAGTAAATACACCATTCCACACTGTTTCTTCACTCATCTGAAAACTTTTATCTTTATTATTTTGCCCCCGTTATCAGAGGGAATAGAGAAAAACAATATACTTGTACATAAGTAGAGAGACTTTTCTTGCTATGTAGGTAAAATGAGACATGTGGGGACCAAAATTTGATGCATATTTTTGTTTTTATTTAGTATTTTAAAACTACTGTCAGCTGAAACCATGTCGTGATAGAGAGCCTAACAGTCTTCAATCTATGAAGCAATTTATGATTATCTATCTTACTTCAAGCAGGAATTAAAGTTAACCAAAGGACATAAACAAAATTCTTCAGTGAGTCACAAGATCATTGCTTTAATTGTAAATAACTTGGAAGCAATATATTTCATAGGCCAAATATTCTTTGCTAAACATTTCTTTCTTTCTTTCTTTTTTTTTTTTTTTTTTTTATCTTTTTAGGGCCACACCCTCGGCATATGGAGGTTCCCAGGCTAGGGGTTCAATCGGAGCTGAAGCCATCTGCCTACACCACAGCCACAGCCACAGCAACATGGAATCTGAGCTGCGTCTGCAACCTACACTACAGTTCATGGCAACACCGGATCCTTAACCTACTGAGCAAGGCCAGGGATCGAACCAGCATCCTCACGGATGCTAGTCGGGTTCGCTAACCACTCAGCCATGACAGGAACTCCTGTTAAGCCATTCTTAATGGTGATAAAGGAGTTCAAAATAAAGCTATCTTGTGGTTGAATGTTGTTACAGGAAAACTAATTTAATGAAGAGAAAATACATTTTATTCCAATAAAGTATATACAAAGAAATTGCTCACCAGTAATAAACACTCGACTTTCATTTGTAGTGGTGAGGTAAAGCAGTTTCGGTACTTGAGTGTCATTTCTGACAACTTTCAACTGTGTGCAGATGAAATAGGTCACTGTGGAAAATGAAAACACTTATGAAATTATTTCTGCATTTCAAAGGGGAATACCAAGATCAGGATCTAACAGAGTGCATCTCAAAATTTTAATGAACAGAGGAATCACTTGGGACAACTGTTAAACTGCAAATTCAGATTCAGTAGTTTTAAGGTGGGGCCTGAGGTTCTCCATAGCAAAAGAGCTGCCAGTCTTTTGATCACACTTGGGGCAAGAAGGATCTCAACACCTACCTTTTCCTGAAGGATCTAACACTTACTTTTCCTTTAGAAAAAGTCATTACTTGCTGCACAGCTGAAGAGGGCAAAAGAGTCTTTCTAATTGGACGTGCAATAGACTGAACAGTTACTGCACACAGAGAAAAAAGCTGAGTTTCCTCATGATGCTTTCACTGATGAACCCAGTTTAATGTTGATCCCTGCATTACTGACTTCTTCCATCAGGCAGGGCTACATAATATTAATTTGAATTTGCTTATGCAAGTGATTATCTTAATTTGACTTTAAGCCTCAATGGTAGGGGCTTATACCACCTATTCTTTCCTTTTTTTTTCTTTTGTCTTTTTTTCTTGAGGGCCGCACCCATGGCATATGGAGGTTCCCATGCTAGGGGTCAAATCGGAGCTACAGTTGCCAGTCTACACCACAGCCACCAGGTTGGAGCTACAGCTGTGACCTACACCACAGCTCACAGCAACGCCGGATCCTTAACCCACTGAGCGAGGCCAGGGATCGAACCTGCGACTTCATGGTTCCTAGTTGGATTCATTTCCACTGAGCCACACAGAGAACTCCCCACCTGTTCTTTTCTATTTGCCTTGCTAACCAACTGGATAGACCAAAAAGAATCCCTGAAAATAAGATTGTAATATCTTCAGGCTTTCAAAACTACTTTCAAAACTATCAACTGTTTTTAACTACCAGGTTATTTAGGTAAAATTTACTTATCCAACAATATTTAAAAAAAATTAACTCATCACATGCCAAAACTGTTATGGTTTTACAAATTAGGAAATGGAGAAATAAATATAAACACCTGTAATTTCACAGTAACACTGAATTATCACTTAAGAATATTTTCCCAGAGCCTAATACTATCTATAAATTCATTTCCTAAAAAGCTCACATTTACCAGTTCTTCATTTTGAAGTAATTAAAACAAAGAAAACCTGTTCAAATGACTAAGAATAAGTCTCAATTTATATCATTTTTCCTTTATTTCAAAAACTGTACAAAGATGTGAGTAGGAGTTCCCGTCGTGGCGCAGTGGTTAATGAATCCGACTAGGAACCATGAGGTTGCAGGTTCGGTCCCTGCCCTCGCTCAGTGGGTTAACGATCCGGCATTGCCGTGAGCTGTGGTGTAGGTTGCAGAGGTGGCTTGGATCCTGCGTTGCTGTGGCCTCTGTGCGTAGGCCAGTGGCTACAGCTCCGATTTGACCCCTAGCCTGGGAACCTCCATATGCTGTGGGAGCGGCCCAAAGAAATAGCAAAAAGACAAAAAAAAAAAAAAAAAAAAAAAAAAAAGGATGTGAGTATTCATGATTAAAAATGTTGATATAGGAATACTACAGAGACTTCTAACTCTAATTTCATGGTTATTAAAAATCAGACATTTTGAGAGTTTCCATCCTGGCTCAGCAGTAATGAGCCCAGCTAGTGTCCATGAGGACGTGGGTTTGATCCCTGGCCCTGCTCAGTGGGTTAAGGATGCCAACGTTGTCATGAGCTGTGGTGTGGGTCGCAGATGCAGCTTGGATCTGGTGTTGCTTCACTGTGGTGTAGACCGGCAGCTGCAGCTCTGATTTGACCCCTAGCCTGGGAATCTCCATATGCCACAGGTGCAGCCCTAAAAAGAAAGCAAAAAAAATAATAATAACAAAAAAAAATAAAATAAAGGGAAAAGAAAAGGAAAATCAGACATTTGGACCTAACACCTTCTAGCTATGATATCCAGGAAATTACTTAACCCCTCTGGATCTTTGTTTCCTCACCTGTAAATCTGTAAAAATATTGCCTCTTTAAAATGGGAGTACAGATGAAATAACATCTATGGGCAGATGGCATATAGTAAACACACTAAAAATTATTCCCCCTTAGTTCTTCACTTTCCTTAATCAAATATAAAAAAAGATGCCCCAGTACCAAAGGATTTTGGCATTATTCCAGAAGACCCTTGGTCAAGCTGCGCTTCACAGGCCTGAAGCCTCCTTAATGCTCACCACTTATTTAATGATTTTTTTCCTTCATTCTTGGTCAAAAGATGAAAATAAACTGGGATTGTTTGTAAACTGTTATACTAGAGTACATCTCACCAAAGTCCATACAAACCTTTCTTAGAAAGATATATTCGCATTTTCACAAATAGAATGTGCATGCATAGCAAAAACATTTCTCTGAAAATATCATTATCCAAAACTTCTTTCAGTTTGTGGTTTAAAGAGGCTACAAAGAAAGAGGGACCTGGCCAGAAAACCCATCTAAATTGTCCTCAGGGGTCATCACCACCAATCATCTACGCCCTGAGAGTCAAGTTATATGAAAGGTCATAGCCCCACTTACCTTGGCAGCCCATGTCTTGGTTTTGGGCAAAACTCTCCTCCTGCCCTCTCCCATAATTGTTGGGGTGATGTTCAGCACTATTCATATATATTTTAAAATTTAATCTCACAAGCAGAGGGTGGACTCTAATGAGATAATATCCAAATGGTATGTAATACTCTTTGACAGTAGAGAATAAAGGGGTAGCAGAACAGCCCTGTATATGGTCTCTAGGTCTCCCGATGTTCTACAATTTCTACCTTGTTGCTGATTTAAAAAACACATGTGATCAACACTGGGAATTACTCTAACGTTGGCAAGCAGTTAACAACCAGTATTTCATTCATATAATCATTCTGAAAATAGTAAAATAGGGAGTTCCCGCCATGGGTCAGTGGGTTAAAAATTCCGACTGCAACAGCTCAGGTTGCTATGGAGATGTGGGTTCGATCCTTGGCCTGGCACAGTGGGTTAAAGGATCCGGCATTGCAGCTGCGGTGTAAGTGTCAGCTGTAGCTTGGATTCAACAACCCCTGGCCTCAAAACTTCCTATGCTGCGGGTGTGGCCATAAAAAAAAGAGAAAAAAACTTATGGTCTCCAAAGGAGACAGTTTGGGGGGTGGGGGGATGTGCTGGGGTTGTGGGATGGAAATAGTATAAAATTGGATTGTGATGATCATTGTACAACTAGAAATGTAATAAATTCATTGAGTAACAAAAAAAATAGTAAAATAGCACACCATATCTAAAATAGCATTATGAAACAAATTCAAATAAGGAAAAATTCACTTATGTTGTTACAAAGTACTAAATACACTTTTTCTTATAGATCTGAAGACTAACTTGTTATTACAATACATAATACGGGAGTTCCTTTGTGGCGCAGTGGGTTAAGGATCTGGCAGTGACACTGCAGCAGTTCAGGTTGCTGCTGTGGCACAGGTTCACCCCTGGCCCAGGAACTTTCACATGCCACAGTTGTGGCCAAAAGCATACATAATATGACATATCTAAAATGTCTTCAAATACATAAAATTAGTGGAAAATTTATAGATGTATATATATGTATATATGAAGGAATGCAAGGGGAAAAATCAACAATAAAGTGAAATACTATCTATTACAACACCATTATCCTATTATTAATTTAGTACTCAAATGACATCATACTTGCCACTGTCTTTATTTAATTATATGGTCTGTCAATCCTCTATCACTAATTCTACATTAGGAGAGTCTTCATTGTCTTTAATGTCTTTAATGGGGCTACTAAGTCAATTTCCAAACAGATACAAAGGGAACCGCGACTGTCTTGTTTTAGTTTCACTGAATGTTAAGCTTTTATGTCTGAAATGCTAACAATGGGAATTGATAAGAGCACCTGTTTTCTGAAATACTAGTGTCAATCCCAAATTAATTCTGAATAGAAAACCAGAAAGTGGTTAATATCTGTAACACCAATTATAATATTAGTAAAGAAAAAAATTTAAAACGCTATCAGACTGATTGAATTTGCTAACTCAATATCATACCATTCTGTAAGTCAGCATTTTTAAAAACCTAATGCCCCCACTTCCAAAAATAAAATGATAAAAATACTGGAACTGAGTACTTGGGTAAATATTTTCAAAGATTTCTGGCTGAGATGTAGAAAACAGTTCCACTATAAATGGCTGTTCTGAAGTTCCGTCAGCAATGTGAATCCAGCGATATGACCAAAAATCTTCACGGCTTTCTATATGGATAGAATATTAGAATAAATGAAGGTAATTGATTATGTACATATGAACACAAAATTATTCACTGAAATACTTTTTATGACTTTCAATGTCAAAAGCTTACCCTTCTTTTTTGACCGCTGGACCCTTCCTACAAAAACTAAAATGCCAATAACATCACAGATACGATTTCCTGGCATATCATCCAGTTCTGATCTAAAAAAAGCAAAATTGTTAAATAGATATTGTAGTTTTACACAATGAGAAAGAATTCTGCAATGACTGTGAAGATGTACATCTATCGAACAGCATAATTTGGGGTAGATTTTGAACAAATTATAATACTCTGTTTTAGTGACAAACACTGAATATTAATATTTGAGATATTTTACAACGTGCTATTTTACCTGGTGATAAAGCGGTGATATAACTTTGGCAACCTCCATTCTGGTTTCACCTGCCTTTCTGGAATGATAATTATGTTAGTTGGAGGATCTCGAAGGTTCAGGCAGATTTCTGAAAAACAGATATATTATTTTGACATTTAACACATACAAAAGAATACACATGTATATAAGTCACAGAGTGAAAAACAGACTGACCACTTTTGAGCCCACTACTAAACCTAAGATCTAGATCATTATCAATAACTTTCTTCTACCGAGTCCCACATTGTCACATCCGCTTGTCTCCCCACTAGAGGTTAAACATACCTTAAATTTTGTGTTTTATCACACACTCCGTTTTTTCAAAAAAAGTTTTTATCACTTAGGTGTTTTTGCCCAAATAGTATGCTGTTTGGATTTGTTTTTGAACTTTAAATGAATGGGGAGTTCTCATTGTGGTGCAGGGGAAACGAATCTGACCAGTATCCATGAGGATGCAGGTTCAATCCCTGGCCTCGCTCAGTGGGTCTGGGAGCTGGCATTGCTGTGAGCTGTGGTGTAGGTCACAGACGCAGCTCGGATCTGGTGTCGCTGTGGCTGTGGTGTAGGCGGGCAGCTGTAGCTCCAATTCAACCCCTAGCTGGGGAACCTCCATATGCTGCAGGTTTGCAGCCCTAAAAAGCAAAAAACAAAACAGAACAAAAAATAAATGAATGGAATGATACCGTAATAATATAATGCAGTATTCTAGGGTTACTTTTTTCACTTAACATTATTGCCCTAAAAGTCATCCATTTAACATTTTTTTCTCATTTCTACTGCTGAGTAAAGTTCCAGGGTGTTGATATACTACATTTTTATTTATTTATTTATTTTGCTTTTTAGGGCCATACCTGCAGCATATAGATTCATGGTTACTAGTCGTATTTGTTTCCACTGCACCACAATGGGAACTCCAATATACTATAATTTTATTTACTCGTTATTGTGTTGATGGACATCTGGATTATTCTCAGTTTTTGTTATTACCAACAGGGTCCCTTAAGAACGTTTTTTCTGCATATCTCCCTGTGCACACAAGCAACAATTTTCTAAGGTACTATATCCAGGAGGGAAAGCCTATATTGTACAATATACAAAGTTCTCTATAGGATAATTCCAAACTATTCTAAAGTGATAATTATTTTTTATTTTATGTATTTATTAATATTTACTAATATTTGTTAAAGATCAAATATTTATTTATTTATTTATTTATTTATTTTTGTCTTTCTGTCTTTCTAGGGCTGAACCCACAGCATATAGAGGTTCCCAGGCTAGGGGTCTAATCAGAGCTGTAGCTGCCAGCCTACGCCAGAGCCACAGCAACTTGGGATCCGAGCCGCGTCTGCAACCTACACCATAGCTCACGGCAATGCCGGATCCTTAACCCACTGAGCAAGGCCAGGGATCGAACCTGCAACCTCATGGTTCCTGGTCAGGTTCGTTAACCACTGTGCCACGAGGAGAACTCCTCTTTAAATTTTTATGGGTGCACCTGTGGCATATGGAAGTTCTCAGCCCAGAGACTGAATACAAGCCACAGCTACAGCCTACACCACAGCTGCAGCAACAGTGCATACTTTAACCCACTGCACCAGTCTGGGGATCGAACCTGTGCCTCTATAGCAACCCAAGCCACTGCAGTTGGATACCTAACCTGCTGCGCCACAGCAGGAACTCCTTTTTCCTTCTTTTTATGGTGTCTTTTGATGGACAAAAGCTCTTAACTTTTTTCTCTTATTAGGGCCGCACCCATGGCATATGGAAGTTCATGGTCTAGGCAGGGGTGGAATTGGAGCTGTAGCTGCTGGCCTACACCACAGCCAAAGCATCACAGGATTTGAGCCATGTCTGCAACCTACACCACAGCTTGTAGCAACACTGGTTCCTTAACCTACTGAGCAAGGCCAGGGATCAAACCTGTGTTCTCATGAGTACAGTCTGGTTTGTTACAGCTGAGTCATGATGGGAACTCCAAAAGTTCTTAATTTTAATGTAGTTTATTAATCTTTCTTTCATGGTTACTATTTTCTGTGTCCTATCCCAAAACCCTTCCTTATCTGAAGGTCAGTTACTTTCTGTAAGTTCTTATAAAAGTTTTGTCTTTCACATTTTATTATTTGATATATATATATATATATCTGGAATTGATTTTTATATGGTATGAGAGAGGGATAAAATGTCATTTTTTTCTTATATGTAATCAATTGTCTCAATACTATTTACTGAATGATTCCTCCTTCCTTAATGATCTGCATAGCACATCTGTCATATATCAAAATTTCATTTGTCAAAGGCTTTTTCTTGACTTTGTACTGTGACTTGCTGGGCAGTTTGTCTATATTTTTACCAGCGCTACATGGTTATACATTATAATTATTGATATTCAGCCCTTTTTCTTTAAAAAAAAATTAAATTAAATTATCTTTTTTTTGTCTTTTTAGGGCCACAACCACAGCATATGGAGGTTCCCAGGCTAGGCATTGGACCAGAGCTGTAGCCACCAGCCTACACCAAAGCCACAGCAGTGCAGGATCCGAGCTGCGTCTGTGGCCTACAACATAGCTCACAGCAACTCTGGATCCTTAACCCACTGAGCAAGGCTAGGGATCGAACCTGCGTCCTCATGGATGCTACTCAGATTTGTTTCCACTGAGCCACAACAGGAACTCCAAAATGGACTATTTTCTCACATCAAATACAAAGATAAACTCAAAGTGCATTAAAGACTTCAACGTTAAGACCTGAAACCATAAAACTTCTAAAAGAAAACCAGAGGCATCAGTCTTACACACATTTTTGGATCTGTCTCTCTAGACAAGGGAAGCAAAAGCAAAAATAAAGAAATGGAACTACATCAAACTTTTGCACAGTAAAGGAAACTATTGACAAAATGAAAAGATATCCCAATGAGTGGGAGAAGACATTTGCAAATAATAATCTGATAAGGGGTTAATATCCAAAATAAACAAAGAACCCAGCAAGCATCAAAAAAGCATCCAAATTTTAATAAATGGGCAGCGGACCTGAATAGACATTTTTTTCCAAAGAAAACACAGATGGCCAACAGACACATGAAAAGATGAACAATGTCACTAATCCTTAGGGAAAAGCAAATCAAAACCCCAATGAAATACCACCTCACATCTGTCAGAATGGCCATCATCAAAAAGACAACAAAGGGCAGAGTAGAAGGATTGGAGCTCACCTTCTCTCATAAAAGCAACAAAATTACATCCAACTGCTGAACAACCTTCAGCCAAATAGACTGCAAACCATCAAAAAAGATATCCTACTCCAGAAGACAAAGAGGAGGCCACCTAAACATGCTAGGAGGGGCGACTGTGCAATATAAGCAATCCCATACCTGCCAGGTGGGCAGCCCGCAGACTGGAAAGTAACTATATCACAGAGACTCACCTACAGGAGTGAGAGTTCTGAGTCCCACGTAAGGTCCCCACACCTGGGGATCTGGCATTGGGAGAAGGAGCCCCTGGAACATCTGGCACTGATGGTCAGTGGGACTTGTGCCCAGGAGCTCCACAGGATTGAGGGAAATGGAGACCCCATTCTTGAAAGGTGCACACAGGCTTTCATGTGCACTGGGTCCCAGGGCAAAGCAGAGACTCCATAGGAATCTGAGTTGGACCTGACTGCAGTTCTTGGAGGATCTCCTGGGAAAAGAGGGGATGATTGGCCCATGATCCTTTGCATCATTGGAGGCAAAGGACTCAGGAAATAATCATCAGCATGAACTCCTCTAGAGGTGGCCATGTTGGAAAGTTCTGGCTGCACCCAGTGGGAAACAGCCCCACCCATCAGCAAACAGGCTGCTTCAAGACCCCCCAGGCACAGAGCCACCTCAGTCACACCCAGAGATGAAGCCCCACTCACCAGAGGAATAAGAATCAGCTCCACATACCAGTGGGCAGGCACCAGTTCCTCCCATCAGGAAGCCTGCAGCAAGCCCCATATCAACTTCAGCCACGAGGGGCAGACATCAGAAACAAGAGAGGCTACAACCCTATTGTCTGCAAAAAGGAAACCACACCAAAAATCTATACAAAATGAAAAGACAAAGAATTATGACTCAGATAAGGGAGCAAGAAAAAAATCCCAGAAAAACAGCTAAGTGATCTGGATATTATCAACCTCCAGGAAAAAGACTTTAGACTGATGATAGTGAAGATGATTCAAGATCTTGTAAATAAACTGGAGGCAAAGATTGATAAATTACAAGAAACACTGAGCAAAGAAATACAAGATTAAGAATGAACAAGCAGGAGTTCCCGTCATGGCGCAGTGGTTAACGAATCTGACTAGGAACCATGAGGTTGTGGGTTCGGTCCCTGCCCTTGCTCAGCGGGTTAATGATCCGGCGTTGCCGTGAGCTGTGGTGTAGGTTGCAGATGCGGCTCGGATCCCGCGTTGCTGTGGCTCTGGCGTAGGCCGGTGGCTACAGCTCCAATTCAACCCCTAGCCTGGGAACCTCCATATGCCGCGGGAGCAGCCCAAGAAATAGCAACAACAACAACAACAACAAAAGACAAAAAGACAAAAGACAAAAAAAAAAAAAAAAGAATGAACAAGCAGAGATGAAAAATACAATAACTGAAATAAAAAAATATTCATTAGAAGCAACCAATGGCAGAATATAGGAGGCAGAAGAAGGAATAAGCAAGGTGGAGGACAGACTAGTGGAAATCACTGATGTGGTACAGAAAAGAGAAAAAAGACTGAAAAGAAGACAGTCTAAGAGAACTCTGGGACAACGTTAAATGCACCAACATCCATATTATAGGGGTGCCAGAAGGAGAAGAGAGAGAGAAAGGGCCAGAGAAAATATTTGAAGAGACAATAGCTGAAAACTTCCCTATATGGGAAAGGAATCACTCACTCCAATCCAGGAAGCACAATGAGTACCATATAAAATAAACCCAAGGAGGAACACCCCGAGACACATATTAATCAAACTGACCAAAATTAAAGACAGAGAAATATTGAAAGCAGCTAGGGAAAATAAACAAATAACACAGAAGGGAACCCCAATAAGGTTATTGGCAGATTTTTCAGCAGAAACTCTGCAGGCCAGAAGGGAGTGGCATGATATACTTAATGTGATGAAAGGAAAAAACCTCCAACCAAGATTACTCTACCCAGCAAGGCTCTCACTCAGATTTGAAGGGGAAATCAAAAGCTTTACAGACAAGCAAAAGCTAAGCAAATTCAGCACCACTAAACCAGCTTTACAACAAATACTAAAGGAACTTCTCTAGAAACAAAAATATTACAAATGACAAGGCTCACCAGTAAAGGTAGGAAATCATCCACACACAAATATGCTACCAAAATCAGAAATCATGAGAAGTACAAATGCAGGACACTGGAGGTGTGCTTGCAATTAAGAGACCAACAACTTAAAACAATCTTGTTTATATTCCTATACCAAACTTCAGGGTAACTGCAAACCACAAATCTACAACAGATACACAAACAAATAAGAAAAATCAATGCAAGTACAACACTAAAGAGAGTCATCAAACCACAAGAGGAGAGAACAAGAGAAGAAGGGAAGAAAAAAGAGCAACAAAAACAAATCCAAAGCAATTAATAAAATGGCAATAAGAACATATATATCAACAATTACCTTAAATGTAAATGGACTAAATGCCCCAACCAAAAGACACAGACTGGCTGAATGGATACAAAAACAAGACCCATATATATGCTGTCTTCAAGAGACCCACTTCACTTCTAGGGACACATACAAATTGAAAGCGAGAGGATGGAAGAAAATATTCCATGCAAAGGGGCATCAAAAGAAAGGTGGAGTAGCAATACTCATATCAGACAAAATAGACCTTAAAATAAAGAATATTGTAAGAGACATTATGAGAAGGACATTATACAATGATCAAATGATCAATCCAAGAAGAAGATATAACAATTGTAAATATATATGCACCCAACATAGAATCACCTCAATATATAAGGCAACTGCTAACAACCTTAAAAAGAGAAATTGACAACAGTGGGGGACTTTAACACCCCACTTACAGCAATGGACAGATCATCTAGACAGAAAATCCACAAGGAAACACTTAAATGACGCATTAGACCAGATGGACCTAATAGATATTCATAGAACATTCCATCCAAAAGCAGTAGAATACACATTCTTCTCAAGTGCACATGGAACATTCTATAGGATTGATCACATTCTGGGCCACAAATCAAGCCTCGGTAACTTTAAGAAAATTGAATCAAGAGTTCCTGTCATGGCACAGTGGAAACGAATCCGACTAGGAACCATGAGGTTGCGGGTTCCATCCCTGGCCTCACTCAGTGGGTTAAGGATTCAGCGTTGCTGTAAGCTGTGGTGTAGGTCGAAGACGTGGCTTGGATCTGGCATTGCTCTGGCTCTGGCATAGGCTGGCAGCTACAGCTCCAATTAGACCCCTAGCCTGGGAACCTCCATATGCTGTGGATGCAGCCCTAAAAAGGACAGAAGACAAAAAAAAAGAAAGAAAATTAAAATCACATCAAGCATCTTTTCCAACCAAAACACTATACAACTGGAAATCAACAAGAAAAAAAAACTGCAAAAAACACAAACATGTGGAGACTAAACAACATCCTACTAAACAGCCAATGGATCACTGAGGAAATCAAAGAGGAAATTAAAAAATGCCTAGAAGCAAATGACAACAAAGACACAACACTCCAAAACCTACGGGGTGAAGCAAAAGCCATTCTAAGGGGAAAGTTTATAGCAATACAAGCCCACCTCAGGAAACAAGAAAAAGCTCAAATTAGCAACCCAACTTTACATCTAAAGCAACTAGAGAGAGAAAAACAGATAAGACCTAAAGTTAGCAGAAGGAAAGAAATCATAAAGAGCAGAGCAGAAATAAATGAGATAGAAACAAAGAAAACCACAGAAAAGATCAATGAAACGAAAAGGTGGTTCTTTGAAAAGATCAACAAAATAGATAAACCCTTAGCCAAACTGATCTGGAAAAAAAGAGAGAGGACTCCAATCAATAAAATTAGAAATAAAAAAGGAGAAGTTACAATGGACATCACAGAAATACAAAGGATCATAAGAGACCACTGCAAGCAACCACATGCCAACAAAATGGACAACCTAAAAGAAATGGACAAATTCTTATAAAAGTACAATCTTCAATGGCTAAATCAAGATGAAATAGACAAGATGAACAGACCAATCAAAAGTACTGAAATTGAAACTGTGATTTAAAAACTTCCAACAAAAAAGACAACAAATAACAAGTGTTGGTGAGGATGTAGAGGAAAGGGGAAAGGGATCCCTTGTGTACTGGTGGGATTGTAAACTGGTGCAGCCACTATAGAAAACAATATGGACATTCCTCAAAAAATTAAAAATCTAACTGCCATGTGATCCAGTAATTTCACTTCTGGGTATTTACCTGAAAAGAAAAAACAAGAACACTAATTTGAAAAAATATGTGGGAGTTCCCATCGAGGCTCAGTGGTTAACGAACCCGACTAGCATACATGAGGACGTGGGTTCCATCCCTGGCCTTGCTCAGTGGGTTAAGGGTCTGATGTTGCCGTGACCTGAGGTGTAGGTTGCAGACACAGCTCAGATCCAGTGTTGCTGTGTGGCTCTGGTATAGGCTGGCAGCTACAGCTCTGATTAGACCCCCCCCCAAAAAAAAAAATAAAAAAAGAAAAGAAATGTGTATACCAATGTTCACTGAAGTGTTATTTACAATAGCCAAGATAAGGAAGCAATCTAAGTGTCCACTGATAGATTAATAGGTAAAGAAGATATGATATACATATACAATAGAATACTACTCCTCCATTAAAAATAATGAAATCTTGGGAGTTCCCATTGTGGCTCAGTGCGTTAAGAACCCGACTAGTATCCATAAGGGTTTGATCCCTGGCCTCGTTCAGTGGGTTAAGGATCTGGCATTGCTGCAAGCTACAGCATAGGTTGCAGATGCAGCTCGGATTGTTTGTCTCTGTGGCTGTAGTGTAGGCTGGCAGCTATAGGTCTGATTCAACACCTAGCCCAGGAACTTCCATATGCCATAGGTGTGGCTCTAAAAAGCAAAAAATTAAAAAAGGTAAAACAAAAATCTGGCCATTTGCAACAACACGGATGGATCTAGAGAGTCTTATGCTAAGTGAAATAAGTCAAAGACAAATACCATATGATCTCACTTACATGTGAAATCTTAATATTGTCAATAATATTGTAATAACTCCGTGTGGGGACAGATGATTACTAGACTTATCATGGTGATCATTTTGTAATGCATACAATGTCAAATCACTATACAGGACACCTGACACTAACATATTATTGTACATCAATTATATTTCAATAAAAAAACTCTTATGCCTTTAATGTGCTTTGTCATCTCACACTGGCTGGGACAGCCTACACAACATTAAACAGAAATAGTAAAAGGAAGTATCAATATTCCCCATTTTAAAAAGGAGTGTTTCAGATTTCCCTTGTGGTGCCATGGGTTAAGGATCCAGAGTTGTCACAGCAGCAGCTCAGGTCCCTGCTGTAGCTTGGGTTCGATCCCTGGCCCAGGAACTTCCACATGCCACAGACATGGCCAAAAAACAATAAATAAAAAAAAAAAGGAGTGTTTCTAAATTTTCCTCATTAAGAGCTGTTTGTTGTTTTGATTTTGTAAATATCCTTTATCAGTTATGGAAGGTTCCTTCTCTTGCTATTTTCTTTTTAAAATTGATAAATTATGTAGAATTTCAGCAAATGCCTTTTGTGCCTCTATTAGCATGATCTCTAGTCAGTTAATGTTAAAGTGACACACAGATTTTTATATGTAATATCAATTTTTCATTTCTAGAGAACAATGCAACTTAGTCATTATGCACATGTAACTGAATTCAGTCTGCTAATCTTCAATTTTGAGTATCTGCACATGTGTTTATGGCTAAAGCTAGGCTTTATTAATATTTGTTTGGTTTTGATCATCAAGATTATATTGGTAGCAAAGGGTGAGTTAGAAAGTATACCCTCTTATTCTATTATCTGGAATAGTTTTGGAGATGTATTTCTTGAATCTTTGCTAGAATTTGCCTGTAAAATGATACCTGGCTAGTATTTTCTTTGTATGATTTTAAACCTCTGATTCAATTTCTTTACTAGTTATAGAACTATCTGGGCTTTCTATTTGATGCCAATAATATTTTTCTAAGAATTTTTTTTCCTTTTTTTCTGCAAACTTCTCTGTTCAAGGTACAGAACTAGAAAGACACGAGACTCATAGGTCAGAGACGTGGGACTTTATTGCAGCAACGGATGATGAGTATATATATACTTTTTGCACTAGTCTTTCTTTTTGCTTTTTATTTTTTATTTTTTTGCCTTTTTGCCATTTCTTGGGCTGCTCCCATGGCATATGGAGGTTCCCAGACTAGGGGTGAACTGGAGCTGCAGCTGCTAGCCTATGCCACAGCCGTAGCAACACTGGATCCTTGACCCGCTGAGCAGGGCCAGGGATTGAACCCGCAACCTCATGGATACTAGTCAGATTCGTTTCCGCTGCACCACCACAGGAACTCTGTCTTTTTCTAAGAATTTGTTTAAGAATATGCTATGTAGCAAACAAAGATCAAACCAGGATGACGATAACTGATTTCTCATTTGGCCTATTACCATCCATGTGACTACAAAATTCACCCTTACCTTTTTAGGAATTTCAGGAGTTTTTTAAATATATGAGTGAGGAAATTTTGTATTACATGGTGTTACCTTGCACTCAGAAAAGAGTCTGCATTTTACTAAGCACCTTTATAGCCATAGTAGCTCAGGTATATCTAAAGTCCCTCCAGCTCTAAAACTCTAGGATTTCAAATGAATTAAAAACCTCCTTTGCCCCAAAATAAAAACATTTGATGCTTTATCTCAATATGTATTATGAATATAGTCTGAAAATATCAAGACTATCAAGGTTTATTATTTGTGTATATCAACTGAATACTACTTTGTAAGAGGTAGGACAGGACGATATACAAAATGGCAATATACAAAGTTATACATTACTAGCAAATAATATGTCCTTTTTTTACAACAGAATTTTCATCTTTAGGAGTTCTGTTGTGGCTCAGTAGTAATGAACCCGACTAATATCCATGTGGATGCGGGTTCAATCCCTGGCCTTGCTCAGTGGGTTAAGGATCCAACATCGCCGTGAGCTGTGGTGTAGGTCGCTGATACAGCTTGGATCTGGCGTTGCTGTGGCTGTGGTGTAGGCCGGCAGCTGCAGCTTCTATTGGACCCCTACCCTGGAACTTCCATATGCCATGGGTGTGGCCATCTTTATAGAGTTCCATTTACTTAGTGTTTTTTTTTAATTACATCAAGTTTCTACCATTTGGAATTACATGTGTAATTACATGAAAGAAATAAACCTAGCTAAATTACCTCAATAGTTTGTCATCCAACATCAACATCTAGAAGGCAGTGATGGCATCACAAATCCTTATTCTTCTACTGACCATATGCAGCCCCCACTACACACTCTTTTCCATTTATCCTCTCGTAACATTCAAACTATCCTGTTATTATTCCTAACCCACACTTAGACTTTCTCCTACTCAACCCATTCTTCTACTCTCCAGACCATTCTTCCCTCAACTACATTTCTGTTCATTTCCTCTCCCCTTCCATTCATCATTTTTTTCTTACTGTTACTGTCAGTTGTCTTTCAATTTACAGTAAGTTCAACTTATATACCTATTACCCTGTTAGATTAATTTTAAGGGTGGAATTCTATATTACTTATCTTTCTATCTCTTGTGCCTAGCATGGTTGGAAGAACTTTTTTTCCTTCAAAAGATTGTTAATCATATTGAGATTTTGAAAGATCATTATCAATAGTTTTCAAGCCTGGCTGTACATCAGAGTCACCTGAGACACACCAATGTCTTGGTCCCCTCCCTCAGAATAATTAACTCAGAATCTGAGGGCAGGGTGTTGCGGTTCTTTAAAGTTCCCCAAGTGATACCCATGTACAGACAGTTATTGAGATCTACTTAATACATGTAGGCTCCACAAACTATGGCCTATAGACAGATGCCTGTTTATTGCAAATAAAGCTTTACTGTAACTCAGCCATGCCAACTCGTTTACATACTTTCTCTGGCTGCTTTCACTCCATAAAGGCAGAGGTGAGTTATTGTGACAGAGACTATATTGCCTGCACAGCCTATAATATTTACTATCTGGCTCTTTACAGAAATAGCTTACCACACGAATGTTTTCTTAGGTAGGTCTCCCAAGGCAACAGAAATAACAGCAAAAATAAACCAATGGAACCTAATCAAACTGACAAGTTTTTGTACAGAAAAGGAAACCATAAAAAAAAGACAACCTATGGAATGTGAGAAAATAGTTTCCAATGATGCAACTGACAAGGGCTTAATCTCTAAAATATACAAACAACTTATACAACTCAACAGCAAAAAAACCAAGAGCCCATTTGAAAAATGGGCAGAAGACCTGAATAGACATTTCTCCAAAGAAGATATACATATGGCCAATAGGCACATGAAAAAATGCTCAACATCACTAATTATTAGAGAAATGCAAATCAAAACTAGTAAGAGGTACCACCTCACACCTGTCAGAATGGCCATCATTAACAAGTCAACAAATGCTGGAGAGGGTGTGGAGAAAAGGGTACCCTCTTAAACTGTTGGTGGGACTGTAAATTGGTACAACCACTATGGAAAACAGTATGGAGGTGCCTCAGAAACTAAATATAGAACTGCCATCCCACTCTTGGGCTTATATCTGGACAAAACTTTCCTTGAAAAAGATACAAGACATATGTTCACTGCAGCACTATTCACAATAGCCAAGACATGGAAACAACCTAAAAGTACATCAACAGATGATTGGATTAAGAAGATGTGGTGTGTATACACAATGGAATACTACTCAGCCATAAAAATAACAAAATAATGCTATTTTTGGCAACTTGGAGGGAAGTCAAGACTCTCACACTAAGTGAAGAAAGTCAGAAAAAGAAAGACAAATACCATATGACATCACTTATATCTGGAATCTAATATATGACACAAATGAACCTATCTACAAAAAAAGAAACAAACTCATGGACATGGAGAACAGACTTGTGGTTGCCGAGGGGGAGGGAGTGGGATGGACTGGGAGTCTTGAGTTAATAGCTGCAAACTACTGCATTTGGAATGGATAAGCAATGGCATCCTGCTGTATAGCACAGGGAACTATATCCAGTCACTTGTGGTGGAACACGATGAAGGATAATGTGAGAAAAAGAATGTATATATATATATATATATGTGTGTGTGTGTGTGTGACTGGGTCACTTTGCTGTACAGTAGAAAACTGACAGAACACTGTAAACCAGCTATAATGGAAAAAATAAAAATCATTAAAAAAAAAAGAAATAGCTTGCTGAGCCCTGATAAAGAGGGAAAAAGTCCTATTACTTATCAGAAAGGCATGGGATAAAGAGACAGATGCTAAAACTGATAAGTAAATGTATTGTAAAGACTACATGATACATTTTCAATATATTCTCATGAAGAGAATTTTATATATATATTTTTTTCAATATATATTTCATGATATATTTTCAATATATACTCTTGGTTTAAAAATGTAGAAGTTCCTTTGTGGCGCAATGGGTTAAGGATCCAACAGTGTCACTGAAGCAGTTGGAGTCGCTGCTCTGGTGCGGGTTCAATCCCTGGCCCTGGAACTTCCACATGCTGTGAGTGCAGCCAAAAAGAAAAAAATAAATAAATATCTCAGGTGAGATATTATGAATAAATGCAATAATAAATGTATTTATTACATAATTGCTTAATTTTTTTGTGTCTTTTGTCTTTTTAGGGCCGCACCCACTGCATATGGAGGCTCCTGGGCTAGGGGTCAAATCAGAGCTGTAGCCGCTGGCCTACACCACAGCCTCAGCAACGCGGGATCTGAGCCATGTCTGTGACCTATACCACAGCTCACGGCAACACCGGATCCTTAACCCACTGAGCAAGGCCAGGGATTGAACCTGCGTCCTCATGGTGGCTAGTCAGGTTTGTTAACCACTGAGCCATGATGGGAACTCCCGCTTAAAATTTTTTATGGATAAAGGAATTTCAAGGTTTGTCAGGTCCTAACAGCTTCAGTAATTTTTGTTTGTTTGTTTGTTTTTTAGGGCCGCACCCATGGCATGTGGAAATTCCCAGGCTAGGGGTCAAATTGAGCTGCAGCCACTGGCCTACACCACAGCCACAGGCACGCCAGATCCGAGCCATGTCTGCAACCTACACCACAGCTCATGGTAATGCTGGATTCTTAACCCACTGAACGAGGCCAGGGATTGAGCTTGTGTTCTTATGGATACGAGTCAGATGCATTTCCAGTGAGCCACGATGGGAGCTCTGGCTTCAGCAGTTTTTAATGGTTTTTGACTGATATGGTACTTTACAAATGTATACAAACAAAATAGTGATAAAATAACAAATTCATTGAATACTTAACCCATTGTAGAAATTAGTTTGATATGTGGATCCACGGGGAGAGGCTGCATCCTGAATGGATAACTCTTTTTAACAGAATAATCTTGAAGTAGAAGAACTAAACCAACACGCAAACTTTTATACCACTCAGGACACAAGGCATTCCACATAATCACAGACACTGTGCCTGAACTGTCAGCGACTTCCAAAAATGTCTGGGGAAAAAAAAAAGCGAAAAAGAACATGTGTATTGTTACTTTTACCTACAGGGTGTTCAAATTTTATTTTTAAGAATGAAGAAGCACAACCATAGGAGAATCATTGAATAATTTGATATAATATGATAGATTCTATAATGATGAAGTTATGAAGAACTTTGTTATACCAGAAAATACTCCAGAAAATGTGATATAATACAATAATTTTATGTATGATGATTCCCATTTTGTAAGATAATTTACTATGATATATTACATAGTTATATGTAATATACGGTAGGCATAAATATATGCATAGTTGTGGTATATATAATATACATATGATATTACAGATATGTATGTGTGTATATATACACACACATACCAAAAAGGAATAAAATACACTTTAATATTAACGGTGGTTCTTGGGTTGTTATTATTCGTAAGCTGTATATATATTTCTACATTTTACAGACTCCCTAAAAGTATGTACAATATTTATAACAAAAGCTCAATAGAACACCTAAATAATTCTTGAAAACATATGGAAATACAGTAAAGTGTTGGGTTAAAAAAAACAACACGGGACATAAATCTGCATTACATGGCACAGAGAGTCAAGATAACAGAAAAGTGACGGATAGTTTTGACAATTAGAAAGTCTCTAGTCAGTGACCAACCAGCTGAAGAAAAAAACCAAATTGATTATGCTGAGACGTCACTGGAGGCAAGAAAGTTGAAAACAGCTAGTGTAGACTACTTTTTCAAGGAGCTTGCCTGAAGAGGAGGCAAGAGGGAACAGAGGAGTCCTGAAGTCAACGATTTTTTTTCCTTTTTCTTTTGGTCTTTTGTCTTTTGGGGGCTGCACCCGCAGCATATGGAGGTTCCCAGGCTGGGGGTCGAATCGGAGCTGCAGCTGCCGGCCTACACCACAGCCACAGCAACGCGGGATCTGAACGGTGTCTGCGACCTACACCAGAGCTCATGGCCACACGGGCTCCTTAACCCACTGAGCAAGGCCAGGGATTGAACCCGCAACCTCATGGTTCCTAGTCGGTTTTGTTTCCCCTGTGCCACAACAGGAACTCCTCCTTTTTTAAAATGGAAGACTAGCATATATTTATATGCTGATATAGAAAGTACAGTAAAGAAGAAAAGGTTGAAGATACAGAAAAAGGTGGGAAGGAGACCAGCTGGTCAAGGGAACTAAAGAGCACTAAAGCAGAAAGAATTTCTTTTTGTATAAGAAACTACATAGAAAAATACCTTGAAATACATAGTTATGTTCATTTAAAAATTATTAAATTGAACCCACATCATATGCTATCACTTACATATGGAATATAAAAAAAGGACACAATGAACTTTGTTGCCAAACAGATACTGGCTCACAGACTTTGAAAAACTTACTGTTTCCAAAGGAGACAGGTTTTGGGGTGGGGGGACACGCTGGGGGTTTGGAACAGAAATGCTATAAAATTGGGTTGTGATGATCGTTGTACAACTATAAATGTAATAAAATTCATTGAGTAATAAAAAAATCAAAATAAAATAAAATGCACACTGGGTTTCAAAGACTTGGTATTGAAAAAGACTAAGATAATTAATTTTAAAAATATTAATTATAGTGATGTAATTTTGGTTATACTAGATTAAATAAAATATACTACTAAAACTAAAACATGTTATTTAAACATAAATTGTCCAAATAAAGAGTCAGGTCTGTAAGTTATAATTTATGACTGCTAAATTAACATATAATAACTTATCATCACTCATACCTGGTATGGCTCAATCATCTTTCTATCAGGTTTTCCATAGTATCGCAGTTTTGACTTATGCAAGATTCTCACAAGCAAAGCAGGAAAATTCCTTCTGTTAGACCAGGTCATTTCAAGGTGAGAAAGGGAAATTATTCTGGTATCTAGAATACAAAAAAAAAAAAAAAATCCTGCTTAATAGGTCATGGTAATTTCAAAATTCTATTTTATTGGTTAAAAAATTATAGCCAGGTCATACCCAAAGCAACTCTTTCTCATCAGCTAAGGAGTCTATATACTTCTTACATACAAAACTTAGTAAAAAAAAAACCCAAAACCCTCCCCCCAAAAAAACCCATCTTAGTAATACACATTATCCCTAATAATCACAGCTAAAAAAAAATATGATTTACTATGTCACTGGAACAGGTAAATACCTACATTAACACACTGTTCCAAACTAAAATGCACTCTAGGAGTTCCTGTTTTGGTTCAGTGGGTTAAAAACCTGACTAGTAACCATAAGGATGCAGGTTCAATCCCTGGTCTCACTCAGTGGGTTAAGGATCCGGTGTTGCCATGAGCTGTGGTGCATTGCTGTGAGCTGTGGTGTAGGTCACAGACATGGCTCAGATCTGGTATTGCTGTGGCTGCTCTGTAGACCAGCAGCTGAGCTCCGATTCTACTCCTAGCCTGGGAACTTCCATATGCTGTGGGTGCAGGCCTAAAAAGCAAAATAAAATAAAATAAAATAATAAAATAAAATAAAATGCCCTTTACCTTGTCAAATTGTGTAATTACTTCCTGGAAGACGAATAGAAATTTACCTCCTTAAGAAAAAAACTAAATGCCATGGAATATTTTCCCAGTACTAAGAACTTATATATTTAACTTACAGAACAGTTTCATGATGTATTTCCGCATTGCCGTCACCTTAGTTTCATATGTGTAAGTGATGTTTCCCAAACATTCCAGACGTGATCCTGTATCAGGGTCTTTGCACTTGCTGTTCCCTCGGTCTGGAATGTCTTCTTGTTATATACCCAAGTGACCTTCTCTTCTCCTTCAAGTTTTGTTCAAAGATTCCTTTCTCAGTGATGCCAGCTGTAACCGCCCTATTGAAAACTGATCCCCTTACTTATCTTTTTTTTTTTTTTTTTTTGGTCTTTTTGTCTTTTCTAGGGCCGCTCCCGTGGCATATGGAGGTTCCCAGGCTAGGGGCTGAATTGGAGCTGTAGCCACCGGCCTAGGCCAGAGCCACAGCAACGCGGAATCCGAGCCGCATCTGCAACTCACACTACAGCTCATAGCAACGCCAGATCCTCAACCCACTGAGCAATGCCAGGGGTGGAACCTGCTTCCTAATGGTTCCTAGTCAGATTTGTTAACTACTGTGCCACGACGGGAACTCCCCCTTACTTGTCCTTCATCCCATTTTATTTTTCTACATAGCACTTATTACCTTTTCATATAGCATATAATTTATTTTGAAATATTTTAATCTCCAAGCCTGCTGGCAATTACTAAAACTGCTTAAAAGGTTTTCACCATGTTTAAAAGATTAATTTGCATTTATAATTGTCTTCTTCCTTGGGCTAAGAGAGGTTCCATCTGCAATTTTCTCCATATTTTGCTCTCTTATAGCCCACAGTCCCATCTTTTAAAACCTGAATTTGTATTTGCTCCAATATTTGTTTTGCTAAGGTGTCCTCCACTTTCATTTTTTTTTCCATCTTTTGTCATTTTAGGGCCGCACCTGAGGCATATGGAAGTTCCCAGGCTAGGGGTCAAATCAGAGCTGTAGCTGCTGGTCTACACCACAGCCACAGCAACGTGGGATCCGAGCCACGTCTGCAGCCTACACCACAGCTCACGGCAACTCCAGATCCTTAACCCACTGAGCAAGGCCAGGCATTGAACCCGCATCCTCATGGATACTAGTCGGGTTCATTAACCACTGAGCCACGACAGGAACTCCTCCCTTTCCATTTTTATAATGTAGCATCCACTCAACTTTGGTGTGAAAATCATACTTGTAACTTCTTTTTCATAAGAGTTTGAATGGTATGGTATAATTACAAATGTACCATTAAAAACCCCCACTATTTTCAGTATTAGGATATCTGTGTAAATTTCCCTCCAGATTTTCCCAATACATTACTAGCCAGGATCACAGGTCCTAATATTTGATATGAGATAATTAAGTGATTTCCTTTTTAACATGGAACAAATGAATTGTGGATCATGTCTGAATTATCTGGAATGTATGTGGAACACTCCTAAATCAATGCAGTCACATAAACCTCCTTTACTGGCTGGAATAAATTCAAGAAGTACATGGCTTTATAAAATCAGAGTTCTAAGAGTCCTGCTACAATTGAGTCCAGACCACTAGCTGTGATCAGACATTTGCCCAATTTAACATTCTCCCAGGTTGGGTAAAAACCAAAAAAAAAAAAAAAAAAAAAAAAAGGCATGTACATATCTCTCAAATCTAAAAAGAAATTACAGATTATATATAGGCAATGAGGAATCATGTAAATTCATAGCAATAAGGGTTCATTATCAAAAGAAAGAATGAAAATAAATAAACTAGATGTTCAATATAAAAAGTTAGTAAGCAATGGAAGTGATTCTCAAACTCCGTGGTCTCAGGACACCTGTACAATTAAAAAAAATTTTTTTTTCTTTATAGGGCCACGCCGGAGGCATATGGAGGTTCCCAGGTTAGGGGTCTAATCGGAGCTACAGCTGTCAGCCTACACCGCAGTCACAGCAACTTGGGATCCAAGCTGTGTCTGCAACCTATACCAAAGCCCACTGAAACACCAGATCCTTAACCCAGTGAGCGAGGCCAGGGATCAAACTTGCATCCTCACGGATGCTAGTCAGATTCATTCCCGTTGAGCCACAACGGGAACTCCCAATTTTTAAAATTGTTGAAAAAAACCTCCAAAAGCTTTTGTTTAATGTGGAAAATATTTATCAATATTTACCATATTATAAAGTAAGACTAAGAAATAAAAATATTAATTCCTTTAAAATAGCAACAAACCTATTATGTATAATAAAAAGTGTAGTTTAAAAAAAATGACTATATTTTCCAAAACCAAAAATGTAGTGGGAAGAATGGCATTGTTTTACACTTTTGCAAATCTCTTTAGTGTCTAGCTTAGTAGAAGATAGCTGGATAAAGCATATTTTCTTCGTCATAAATATTCAGTCTGCTTCGATGTCACATGACATGTATCCTCTGGAAAACTCCACTGTATATTTCTGAGAGAATGAGAGTAAAAAAAGGTAAAGAAAGTGTTAGTATTATTATTATGAAAATAGTTTTGACATTGTGAATCCCTGGAAAACGTCTTGGGAAACACCGAGGTGTACCTGGACCATACACTGAAAACCACTGCAAAAGAATACATCTAAGGGGAGTTCCCACTGTGGCTCAGTGGTTAGCGAATCCGACTAGGAACCATGAGGTTGCGGGTTAGATCCCTGCCCTTGCTCAGTGGGTTAAGATCTGGCGTTGACATGAGCTGTGGTGTAGGTTGAAGATGCAGCTTGGATCTGGCGTTGCTGTGACTGTGGTGTAGGCCGGTGGCTACAGCTCCAATTAGACCCATAGCCTGGGAACCTCCATATGCCACGGGTGTGGCCCTAAAAAAGACAAAAAAAAAAAAAAAAAAAGAATACATCTAAGGAATACGGAGAGGAATAAAGATAAAAACTGAAAAGTACAGTAAAACTGGTAAATCCAATTCCCTGAAAAAAAATTAATGAAAAAGTAGAATTCTGCTAAGTGCAATCCTGAAGAAAGCAAACAAAAATATGTTTGGAATGTGATTGCCTGTAATCATAGAGAAAACCATTTAAAGATTATTATCTGTGATTATATATCACAAAGCATGAAAATATCAGTGAAAAAGATAATTTTCTAGAAAAATCTGAATGATCAATATCGCCCTAAGGAACAGAAAGACGCTGGAATAGGTCAGTAACCATGAAAGAAAATGAAAAAGTTTACAAATAATGACCTCCCCAATTTGTACCAGGTTCGTGTGCTTTTACAACAAAATTTGAACAATTTTCAAAGAATAGCTGTTTCCCTCAACTCTAAGTTGTTCTAGAGCACAGTAATATATAGAAAATACAAATCTATTTTATAACCTTAGATAAATCCTGAAAATTATGACAGAGGTAGCACAAAAGAGAAAACTATAAACCCCAAGCATTTATGATGTGAAAAAACCTAAATCAAACACTTTCAAATCTACTGTAGCAGTTTGCCAAAGTGCATCATGACCACGTAGAGTCCTGTCTTGTTCAGGAGGAGAGTATTATAATTTCTGAATAATTCTGGAGATTGACATAAACATGTTAATTCAAATAATTTTGTTAAAACATTAAAGAGAATAAAAATACAATATATAACTTCTAAGACACTAGAAAAAGTTTTTTAATCTTGTAAAAGTAAAAAAAATAATAAAAAATAGGAGTTCCCATGGCAGTATGGTGGAAACGAATCCAACTAGGAACCATGAGGTTGAGGGTTTGGTCCCTGGCCTCACTCAGTGGGTTAAGGATCCAGCGTTGCTGTGAGCTGTGGTGTAGGTTGCAGACTTGGCTTGGATCTGGCATTGGCTGTGGCTGTGGCATAGGCTGGCAGCTTCAGCTCCAATTAGACCCTTAGCCTGGGAACCTCCATGTGCTGTGGGTGCGGCCCTAAAACGACAAAAAGACAAAAAAAAAATAGTAAAAAATAAAGCATGGCACCTAGCAAACAATGTAGGACTGCAAGAACAGATGCAAACATCATTAATTAAATTTAAATGGATTAAATTCATCTCTTAAGAGAAAAAATTGGTTTGGGTCAAAACCCAAAAACTTAGCTATAGAAAGAAAGCTAAAACAAAATGGAAATAAAGTGATGAACAACGATACATAACATTTGGGAGTTCCCTGGTGGTCTAGTGGTTAGGATTTGGTGCTTTCACCCAGGTTCAATCCCTGGTCTGGGAACTAAGATCTCACATCAAACCACAGCATACTCTGGCCAAAACAACAACAACAAAAAACTCCCCACAAAAACCAAAAACCAAACCAAACAAAAAAACTCATAACACTAGACCAGTGGTTATTTTATTTTATTTTTTTGCTTTTTAGGGCCACACTGTCGCATACAGAAGTTCTGAGGCTAGGGGTTGAATCGGAGCTGCAGCTGCTGGCCTATGCCACAGTCACAGCAATGCCGGATCCAAGCCTTGTCTGTGACCTACACCACAGCTCACGGCAATGCCGGATCCTTAGCCCACTGGGTGAGGCCAGGGATCGAGCCTGTATCCTCATGGATACTGGTCAGATTCCTTTCAGCTGAGCCACGTTGGGAACTCTGGACCAGTGGTTAATAAAGTGTAACCTTTGAACCAGCAACATTATGGAGTTAGAAATGCAAATTCGGAGTTGGCTTCGTGGTACAGTGGTTAACGAATCCGACTAGGAACCATGAGGTTTCGGGTTCGATCCCTGGCCTTGCTCAGTGCGTTAAGGATCCGGCGTTGCCGTGAGCTGTGGTGTAGGTTGCAGACGTGCCTCGGATCTCGAGTTGCTGTGGCTGTGGTGTAGGCTGGTGGCTACAGCTCCGATTGGACCCCTAGCCTGGGAGCTTCCATATGCCGTGGGAGTGGCCCTAGAAAAGGCAAAAAGACAGGAAAAAAAAAAAAAGAAATGCAAATTCTACGGACCTACCACAGATATACTGAATCACAAACTGGTAATGGTGTTATGGATGCCCACTCGCGATTGAGAATCATTGCCCTAAATGCTACTAAAGGACAGAGGAAGTGGTAAATAGTACTATCAGACAAAATATAATTCAAGACAAAAAGGGGTTAAGAGATAAATTCCATATTGATAAGAGTAAAATCCATCAAGATATTAACAAGTTATGAAACCTTACATGTTATAGCAACATCTAAATCAGAAACTTTTAGATATATGAGAAAAAAATGAACAAAACCACCGTCATAAAGAGAAGCCAGTATTACTCTCAGAGAAATGGACAAATAGATTTAAAGGTAAAGATATGGAATATTTTAGTTAAACTTTTAAAAATCTGGAGTTCCCGTCATGGGGCAGTGGAAACAAATCCGATTAGGAACCATGAGGTTGCGGGTTTGATCCCTGGCCTTGCTCAGTGGGTTAAGGATCTGGTGTTGCTCTGAGCTGTGATGTAGGTCGCAGACGAGGTTCAGATCTGGCATTGCTGTGGCTCTGGTGTAGGCCAGAGGCTACAGCTCCGATTAGACCCCTAGCCTGGTAATCTCTATATGCTGTGAGTGTGGCCCTAGAAAAGACAAAAAAGAAAAAAAATAAATAAAAATCATAAAATATGAGTAATGAGTTATAATGAATCTCTATACTGCAAGTCCTGGGGGTTACAGCCAAAGCAATTCTCACAGGAAATTTCAGAATTTCTAAAGCTTTTGGAAGAAATAAACAAGGAAATAAATATATTAAGCATTCAACTCAAGAGGGTAGTATGTGTTGTGTGTGTGTGTATATATATATATGAATAAAGGAAGTAAAAAGAATTAAAAAGGATAGCAGAAATAAAGTAGAAACATCTCCATGATACAGACTTCTTAATTAGTAATGCTACAAGTTTTTTCTTATTTTTGAATACCAAGGAAGTAGAAAAACCTCTGGCAAGGCTGATCATACAAAAGGGTGAAAACACAAAAAATAGGAATGTAAAAGGGGATGTAACTAACAAGACAGAAGTTTAAAAATATAGACTAGTATGTGCAACTCTGAGATCTAGGTGAAATGAAATTGCCTAGTGAAATATGAACTCTCAAAAATGAACTAAAGAAAAAGCCTTATGGGAGTTCCCGTCGTGGTACGGTGGAAATAAATCCGACTAGGAACCATGAGTTTGTGGGTTTGATTCCTGGCCTTGATCAGTGGGTTAAGGATCCAGCATTGCTGTGAGATGTGGTGTAGGTCGCAGAGGTGGCTCAGATCTGGCGTTGCTGTGGCGGTGGTGCAGGCTGGCAGCTGTAGCTTCGATTAGACTCCTAGCCTGGGAACCTCCATATGTTGCGGGTGCAGCCCTAAAAAACAAAAAAAAAAAAAACAAAAAAAAATTAAAAAATGAATAGTTAAATACATAAATAAAAGGAAATAATTATTTTTTAAAAAAAGCCTTATGGGTTTCACTACTTTTTCAGGAAATTGAAATGGAATCATTTTCCCAACTTCCTATCCTGGTTCAAGGTCCCAGGTTTAAATAGTTTCACGGTAAATTCAATGAACACAAGATTTCTATAAGTACAGAAAAATGGGTAAGCTTCCTAACTCATCCTACAAAACTAATATTAATTAACCTGATATCAAAATTGTATTGAAAAAGTACTCTCCTAAAATAACAAAACCTATGGACCAATTCACTTGAATATACAGATATAACAATAACAAGCAAGACGAAGTAGAAACAAAAGTGGTTCAACATTTAAAAGCCACTAACGTAATTTATTTCATTCATTCCTTGATTCAATAAACACTTAGTGAATGCCAAGATTGTTCTGGGTAGAGGAGACACGGCCCACAGCAGTGAGTTAAAAGAAATAAAAAAAATGAGAGCTTGCCCTCCTGGATCTTATAAACTAGTGGCAGGATAAGGAAAACAATCATTTCAGAGTGTTATCAATTCGACGAATGGCATTTGACAGTGAAGTATTACTAACAAATGGGGAGAAATACATAGTTAAATAACCCTTTTCTATGTTTTGTTTTGTTTTTTTTTTGTCTTTGTGCCATTTCTTGGGCCGCTCCCGGGGCATATGGACTTTCCCAGGCTAGGGGTCTAATATGGAATTTCCCAGGCTAGGGGTCTAATCGGAGCTGTAGCCACCGGCCTACGCCAGAGCCACAGCAACGTGGGATCCTGGCCACGTCTGCAACCTACATCACAGCTCTGGGCAACGCGGGATCCTTAACCCAATGAGCAAGGCCAGGGACCGAACCCGCGACCTCATGGTTCCTAGTCGGATTCGTTAACCACTGCGCCACAACGGGAACTCCTACTATGTTTTTATATATCTGAGTTGAAACCTGAGGATTAGAAGGAACTTTGCAGAAAGAGCAAAAAGCAGGAGCAAAGTACCTAGGGCAGGACAGAGCCTAGAGGTTTGAAGATGAAAAAGGCGGCTGGCGGGGCTAAAACAAAGCGGCGGAAGAGGAGAGAGGTTAGGGCCGGTGCGCTAAGCACGTGGTGCTGCGGGACAGGGGTGGCAAGCTGCGGCCCTCGCGCCAAATCCAGCCTGCTGCCTGTTTTGGTAAATAAAGTCCTATTTTTAACTCAACCAAACCCATGTATTTACATATTTTATGTGCCTGCTTTCCATAAACAATGGCAAAGTTGGGGAGCTGCCTCAGAGACCACAGGTCTAGCAAAAACAAAAAGAGTTACTATCAATCTGGCTCTTTGCAGAGTTTGCCAAACGCCGCCATAAGGCCACGTGGACCCGGGCAGAAGTCTGGATTTTTTGTTTGTTTGTTTGTTTGTTTGTCTAAGTGCAATGGGGAGCCACTGGAGGGACTTAGACAGTAGCGTGGCAAAATTTAGGCTCCATTTTAAAAAGCTGAGATCTGTTGGTTACCTTTTGAATCGGATGTTGAACCCGGAAACTTTTGGTTCTCGATCTGAGAGGGTGGTTAGATGGATGGATGGATGGATAGATAGATAGATAGATAGATAGATAGATAGATAGAATCTGTACTTTTAAGATTTTTCTATTTTACTGTGTACACTTTATACCTAATAGAAAAGGTGGTTTTTTTGTTTATTTGTTTTTGTTTGTTTGTTTGTCTTTTTAGGGCTGCACCAGCAGCATATGGAGGTTCCAAGGCTAGGGGTCCAATCGGAGCTGTAGCCGCCAGCCTACACCACAGCCACAGCAACAAGGGATCGGAGCCGCGTCTGCGACCTACACCACAGCTCAGGGCAACGCAGGATCCTTAACGCACTGAGCGAGGCCAGGGATGGAACCTGCAACCTCATGGTTCCTAGTCGGCTTTGTTAACCACTGAGCCACGACAGGAACTCCAGAAAAGTTTTAAAAGCACAAAATCGCACCACGATGTTAAGAGAAAAGGCACAGAGTGGGAGAAAATAATTTGCAATATATGACAGACAAAAACTCAATACCTATTGGCAAAGAAATCCTAGGACAATTAGAAAAAGTCAAAAGATATACTTAAAAAATAATGCTATGATATGGGGAAATGGGCACTCTCATATATGTTGGTGGGAATGTAAAACAGCACAATCTTTTCAGAAGCTGCTTTTCCAATATTCATTTAATTAAAAAATTCAAATATTCTTTAACTTAGCATTTTCACTTCTAGGAAGCCATCCATTCAACAGAAATACTTGAACACAGTGAACAAATACAGGCATATCCTAGTGATGTTCAACACTAGATCAGAAACAGAAAAACCACTAACTGCCTAAAATTATAAATTACCCATTAGCATGGGCATGATTATATAGGTCCTGGTATATGCATATTATGTAAAAGGGTATATTATGTAAAAGGGTATAAAAAGATGTACATTAAAGATGCTTGAAAGAAGTGGAGATAACAAATCATGCAATGTAATAAAATACATTTTTGTGCAAAGATACACATCAAAATGCTGACAGTTTGAAATTCTGAAAGGAAAGCTGAATGCATAGGAAGAGATAAAAATGGTCTTTTACTCCACCCTGTTTCATTATTAAAAATTTCAAACACAAACCAAACCTGAAAGAATACCATATACCCACTCCCAGATGCTGCCACCAAGGATTTACTTAGGTTTGGGGCTTATACCTTTAATACAATATACTTTAAATATAAAGTTTGGGCTTTTTAGCACATGAACATTACCTTTTGTAATAAAAATGTGATTTCAATAATGAATAGATGTTACTTTCATAATCAGAAAAATGAAATATATTTTTACAAATTATTATTCCCCTCAATTCCCATAGAGCATCAATTTTTCATTTGTGTATTCAATTCTAAAAGTAAAAGTGATCAACACATAGTAATGCACTACTGTCTTACTCCATGCTTGTGATAAAATATTATTCCATTATTTCATCCCTGAAATGAATAAATTACTTTTAAAGCTGAAGTTATTTAAGTCATCCTTAGCCACACATTTCTACATCATCTTCTTTTCTTTATCACTGGATGTTACTTTAATTGCATATTTTCGTCCCAGTTATCACTTTCAAGTTTGTTGCTCTTACAGGTCATAAGATTATCTATGATTTAGCATTGTGATTGCAATGTTAAAAAAAAAAAACCTGAAAAGCAGTAAATGTAGAAAATTATCTTTTGCTTTCATTTTACCTTCTGCACTTTATTTCCCCATTCCATACACCTACATGCCTATAGTAGAATCATTCTCCTTATTTCCATCCCTCATAGATAAAAATATATTTTAGGGCAGTTGATGACGGAGGAGCATGCATTTTCAGGTTAACGTCCTACTCCTGATGCAGAACTGAACTTCTCAGATCAGTATCATTCATGGTTGCATAATAAGAAACATAAAAATGAGATTCCAAGCTTTCCCACAAAATCACGCATTCAAAAGACAATATTTACATAACTGCTACACTCAAATAATAAAAACAGCGTTTCATTAAGTGTAAATTATTAAGGAATAAATGACGGAACATCCTTATTTGAATCTTGGTTAAAACAAGCAAAATCACAAGTATTTACAACTTTTATGCCGAATTCAAATCTCTACACGCTCCAACACGGAAAGTACTACTTCCACGACTGAAATGGGAATAAAACTGAGGTGAATTCCACTGTAGTCAAAAGTATAACGAACACATGAGGAATATTGGCTGCAACATCACTACGTTCACCAGATTAAGATGTGTTCAGACACTTCCTGAAGGGCCACGTTTAAAATCAAAGCAAGACGCGAGCTGTGCAAATTTCATCAAGCGAGCATCTCTCCATCATTCATCAAGCCTGGTCTACTACCACTCCCAGCTTATAATTAACAATACCAAAGCACCTTCGTTTCCTTTTCTATTAAAGCAAGCTCTGGAAAACTAATTTTTTTTAACCCCATCGTCGTTCCCTCCAATTACTTACTGTTAAAGTTGTGCTCCTCGGGCTGCTTGTTGGTTAACCAGATATCTCCGTACGGATCTTCGTTATTCCACAGGGCCAGGTAATGACTCTTTCCGCCCCTCAATGGCCTCTCGGGTACCTCCCGGTGCGCTCTATTTCTAAAGGGAGTTTCTAAAGAAATAGCCTCCAAGGTCTCCCCGCAGTGGACGCTATCTATGCACAGGATCCCCTGGCCTAATCTTTTCTCGTTGTAAATGCACGAGACTCTCGAAATTTTCATTTCTATGCCAACTTTGAGAATATTTTTATATACGAGAGAATTCAGGCTGGGATCCAGGTAGCACTTCTCCTGGTACACCCCGTCCGAGATGGTCACATCATAGCAGTAAAGCGGAGGTTTAGGTTCCACGTCGCGTGGCTCATCCTCTAACAGGTACCTCTGGACGGCCAAAACAGCGACAGGCACCACCTCCGAAGGGGTGACCCACTGGCGAGGTGAATCCGTTATTTGCTCAAGAACCTTTTGGATCCAGGACCTGCGCCCCGTGGCACCGGCCCTTCGGATCACACCTCCCGGGACCCCAATACGATTTCTCTCCGCGTTTGGCGAATCATGCCCAGCACGTGACGGGCCGGCCTGTGGCGGACCTAACTCACCAGACATTGCGGGGTGACTGCGTACCCTCTTCGCTCCCCAAAGCTAGTCTGCCCGGTCTGAGGCTGAGAGAGTAAGAAACCGCGCGCTTGGGCGACGATCTCTACTCTGTCCCTGCGGACTGGTGAGGCTCCGCCCCGTCCAGAAGCTACAAAGACAGTACCCTCGTGCGTCAGCTTTCTGGCCCCGCCTCCCGTTTGGCGCGCTACTGTGTGCCAGGCACGGTTACTAGGCAGCCACACACGCGGTTACGTAGCGGGTCCTCTAACCTGGTGCCTCACGGATTTGCCAGGGTTGCAGAAGCGGGAAAAGCGTTGGTCGCCATGGTTCCCAAAGCAAAGTAGCCAGAGGGAGGGGGAGGAGCCCTCAGGGCTCTTGCAGAAAAGAGGGTGCCGAGAGGCACTGGAAAAGAGCAAAAGGCTTGAAGGGGGAGGCACGATAGTCATTTCTCGGGGGTTTGGGGGTTTTGGCCTTGGACTAGCAAGAGAAAGTAAATTAGAGTTGGTTAATATGTGTGACTGTGACAATATGGGTCTCCTGTAGTATGAACGAAACTAGATAATGTATGCACAGCCTTCAGGACAGTACCTAGCACACAAAGTCCTCCATAAACATTAGTTGCTATTGCTATTAGCCTTCCCATAATTGCAGTGGCTCCCTGAGTGCAGGGTGAGTGAATTCGTGATTAAGTGCACATTAAGACAGAAAATTATAGAACCGGCTTGGTAAAGAGCTGTCTTTAGAGTAGACTTCTTAAAATATACTTCTGTTTTATACAATACCTGGCTTAACACACAGGTAGGATATAAAATTTCAGAAATTGCATTTCTGAACTACAAGCAATGCATATGGAATGAACGTAATGTGGAAAAGCTAGTAAGAATAGTCAGAATTAAATATAAAATATTGATTCTATGTACTCAGATGTGCCAGCATACACAGAAGGTAGGAATTGTCCTAAAAATACCTTTCAAAGACAGAATTAGGTATCTTTGGTTGTATTAACCTCCCCTGGCTCTCTATTTCATCATTCTTTATTCACTAGTTAAGTCCCTACCATGAAGGAGGCACTGCTTTAGGCCAGTGGGGATCACAGTAGTCAGGCTCCTTAACTCGGGCCTCTCACTGTGGGGGCTGAAGAACCCTGTCATTATTAATATTTAACTAATTCACTAATTCTGCATATATTTCTTGAGTGTCTGCTCTAGACCAGGTAGAGTTCTGCTTTGGAGACTAAAAAACACATTCAGGGGAAAAGGAGGAAAGGGGGCAGGGGTTTATATTTTACATAGAATATGATTAGAAAAGGGGTTTCTATTAAGAGATTTAACAGAGCAGAGACTTGCAGCAAGTGAGGGAGGGAGTGTGTTGATTTCTTGGGAAAGGGTACTTAAATCAGAGGGAACAGCAAGAATAGATTCCATGCTACAGAAGCATGCTTGCTATTTTAAAGGAAATGCAAAAAGCCAGGAGTGAAGGGGTGAGAGGAAGAATGCTAGGAGATAAAGTCAGAGAGGTGGCAGGGCCCTGTAAACTTCCTCTGTTTTGAGCAGAAGGGCAGAACCCAACACTTCAACCTGAGCCCCACTTCCTTCATGAAGCTCCTGTAATAAATTTATTCTAAAATGATCTTTCTCTTATCTGTATCACCTTGTATGTACTACTCATTTAACATTTATCATCTAATACCCTGTAGTTAAAAATAACACTTCTGGAGTTCCCTTGTGGCACAGTGGGTTAAGGACCCATTCTTACTGCAACAGATTGGGTCACTGCTGTGGCATGGGTTTGATTCTCCAGCCCAGAAAATTACACATGCCACAGTCACAGCCAATTAAAAATTTAAAAATAAAAACAGAACTTGTAATGTACATAGCTTGTCTCTCAAGTCAGGTGTTCTCAACCTGGACACTCTTGACATTTGGGGCCAGAAAATTATTTGTTGTGGGGGTAGCTTGTGCTCTGGAGGATGTTTAGAAGCATTCGTGGCCTCTATCCACTAGATGCCTCTATCACTACATTCCTTCCCAGTTGTGAAAACCAAAAATATCTCTAGACATCCACAAAATCTCTTGGGGGCAAAATCACCCTTGTTAGGAGCCATTAATGTAGCTAGAGTGTAAGTCTTTTGAGAGTAAGAATTGATTTCTTTGTTATTGTCTCCTATAGTTATTTCATTACTGCTATACATAAAAGGCATTCAAATATTCTCAATAAATCCAACAAGAAATTCCCACTGCCTCTCCACCAAAGGGGATATATGTATATTATATAAATAAACAAATACAATAAAAATCCAAGCTTTACAAAACACAAAATAAGTAAGCTCCCTGAGTGTGGGTACTTTGTGATGTTCACTGCTGCATCTCCAGTGCAAATATCAATATTCTAGATTGTAGCAGGTGTTCAATAGTTATTGTTGAATGGAATTATGAGGGTTTTTTCTTTTCTTTTTTTTTCTTTTTGGCTGCACCTGCAGCATATGGAAGTACCCGGACCAGGGATCAAATCCGAGCCACAGCCGTGACCCATGCCACAGCTGAGACCTACACCACAGCTGGAGAAACACCAGATCCTTAACCCATGTTCCAGGCTGGGGATCGAACCCATGCCGCCACAGAGACAATCCTGGATCATTAACCCACTGTACCACAGTGGGAGCTCCAGAATTGTGGGGTTTTATTGGATTTACTGCAGGAGTCATTAAATACCAACTATCTCTACTGGGTATACAAAAAGAAATGGCTTTACATCTTTCAAATCTGTTCCATCAGCAACCCCCTAAACTATATACTCAGTGGAATTTATGCGTAATAGTATCATATCATCATATTCCCGGTCCTTCCATCTAATTCATAAAAGGTGATCATTGGCAATGGTGTTCAGTAGTTAAATAATTAGTGGAATTGGGAATAAATAGCACCCACATTTGTTTTTACAATACTACACATGATAAAGGTGTATGGTGACTCTGAGAACACATTTGAAGTCTTTTGTGTTGTTCTACTGACAATCTGCTGATAGTTCATCTCCCCAAGAGTTAAGGTGTCTTCCTGAGTAGTTAGCACACCTATGTATGGATGTTTTCTGAAGACATCTTAAGCACCTGTTTTGGAATTTATCACACAATAATAGAATAAGAGAAATGACTTTTGGAGCTAATAATGAGCATTGTTTAGGTTATTGCTGTTTTTCTCCCCTCAGATATGGACAATTTGCCATAATGCCCTCCAGAGCTGAAAACAGTAAAAGCAGCACTGTACCGCTTTATTTCATAAAATGGTGACGTTCCGAGATACTCAAAACATTTTATTTTTAAAAAAATAAATTTTTATTGGAGTACAGTTGACTTAGAAAGTTGTGTTAGTTTCAGCTGTACAGCAAAGTAAATCAGTTTTACATATGCATATATCAGTTCCTTTTCAGATTCTTCTCCCATATAGGTTATTATACAGTATTGAGTAGTTTATCCTGTGCTATCCAGTAGGTCCTTGTTATCCAAATGCTTTAAATACAACATGAAATTTATTTTGATAGTTCACTAAATTGGGTGCAGATGTCAACCACAGTGATTTTCCTCATCCTTAAAACTGGACCAGAGTCTCCCGGTGGCTTAGCAGACTAATGATCCGGCATTGTCACTGCTGTGGCTCGGGTCACTGCTGTGGCATGAGTTTGATCCCTGGTGCAGCCAAAAAAAGAAAAATAAATAAATAAAAGTGGACTAATGAAAGGATTCACAGTTGTTAAAAAAGTTAGTTCATATAGATAAAGTGCTGACAACACTATCTGGCACATACTAAGAGTTCAAAAAATGCTAGCAATTGTTATTATTATTCTAAAATGAAGATACAGGCAAAACCTAAGATCAGAGAATGCTAAAACTATAGAGAGCCATGAGATACCCACTAGTTCAGTGTACTTCATACTATGGGTTGTGAGGCATTAATGAGGTTGTGAGGTCAATTTATTGGGTAACAACCAGCAATTAAGAAGATGAAAAAGGAGTTCCCGCTGTGGCGAAGCGGAAACAAATCTGACTAGGAACCATGAGGTTGTGGGTTCGATCCCTGGCCTCGCTCCGTAGGTTAAGGATCCGGCATTGCCGTGAGCTGTGGTGTAGGTCGCAGACGCAGCTTGGATCTGGCGTTGCTGTGGCTCTGTCCTAGTCCGGCAGCCGCAGCTCCGTTTAGACCCCTACCCTGGGTGCAGCCCTAAAAAGACAAAAGACAAAAAAAAAAAAAAAAAAAAAAAAAAAACGATGAAAAAGTTTAGAACAGAAAATGTCAGAGACCCTGGCACATGGCAACGGTTAGGATTGCTTTGTAAAAATTTTGTTCCAGATTTGTTGCTGTGTACATGTGTATACTGGGTCGTGGTTTAAAATGTTTTGCTTATTACAGATTGTGAGCAGAAAATTTAAAAAAATAACCGCTATAATTCAACCCTCTTTTATTACAAACAAAGAAACCGAGGCCCATAAAAGGCCACTCATATGACCAAGATCACATGGTGATAAGTGACAGAGCATCAGAACAGCTAGTCAAGACTCCTGTTATCAAGCCAATGTCCTTTCCATGGCATAAAGTTGCACAGATCCTGGATTATCCCTGCCAATTTATCCATTTTTTATTTGCATAATCTTATTTTGGTTATTTTGGTTATTTTTATTTAAATAACCTTGTTTGAACTTCTCATTCTTTTAACTATTCTTTCCTTGATTTGTCTGGGGAAGGCAAATCAGCATTATTCCCTGGCTGTGTGCATTGGGCCTTGGAGGTATACCTGTAGCTTCATCAAATTCGCAAGATTATGACAGTATAGGTAGGGATGTGGGGGAGGAGGGAAAAATAAGTGTCCTGGCTAGTTGGTGCTAAAAGGACGTGGAGAGTTCAGATGCTATCTCAAAGAGTATTTAGGTAAGCTCTCCAAGCATCACCAAGGTAACAAAAGAGGGCCTGAGGATGGCTGCCTGGCAACCAGAGCACTACAAGCTCCAGCTCAATGCTGCCCATTTCCAACATCTCTCCCTTTCAATGCTGCTTTTGATGATTTTTGTTAACTAAATTGCCTCTGTCTACAAGGACAGGTCCGCATAATTTATAATAGCCCCTACCTCATTGGAATCAAGGATGTTCCTATGTCATCTTTCAGATGTCAAATGCGTTTTGATTTATTTCTTGAAAGTACATAAACAGAAATCTCTAACACGGGTTCATTGTAACAGTGGTTCGAGACTCCTTTTGCCCTCAGTATCTCAAACAAATGTTCATATGTGTCTGCATTCTTTTGCTTATCCTGAGCACATATTAGGTGCATAATAAATGATTGCTGCTGTCTTGCCTTCTCTTCTGTCCATTCAGTTCCTACTGTTTTTCATAAATATCTCAGTGTGTTAGCTTTTCTTCTGAGTCTCAATATTACATACCTGTAAGATACTTGGGTTTTAGAAAATGGATTTGATAATTTTCAATTTACTAGGCATGTTTCCTTGATTTACACCCCTCCTTTCAAGAATTTCTGTGTGTTGAAATGTGTGGCTAAAATTTGATGACATTTTGGAAATCCACACGCTAGTGTGTATACTGAGTTGCATTACATGAAATAGAGCTGGGCCAGAAAGCTGGTTCTCAATAGTCTATTTATCTAAAGGTGTTTGTGATAGTTGATTATTAAAATAATAGCTTTATTGAAATATAATTCACAAAACACTCAATTCACTCATATAAGTGAACATTTATTTAGAACATTTTATCATGCCATGAAGGAACTCTGCACATTTTAGCAGCCACCCGCAAGTCCAGCTCTGCCCCAGCCACTGGCAACCAGCAATCTACTTTCTGTCACTTTGGATTTGCCTATTCTAGACATCTCATATAAATAGAAATATATATTGTGTTTAGCTACTTTCATCTAGCATAATGGTTTCAAGTTTCATCCTTGTAGCTGACATCATTTATCTTTTTTTTTGCTGAATAATATTTCATTTTATTGATATACCACATTATATTCATCAGTTCATCAGCTAGTGGACATTTTGGTTATGTTCACTTTTTGCTACTAAGACTACTATGAATATTGGTATACGAGATTTTGTGTGGACATATGTTTTCAAGTCTCTGGTATAGATACCTAGGACTGAAATTGCTGGCTACTTTGGTAATTCTGTTTAACTTTTTTTTTTTTTTTTTTTGGCTGCAACCATTGCATGTGGAAGCTCCTGGGCCAGGGATCGAACCCACACCACAGTAGTGACCCCAACCACTGCAGTGACAATGCTGGATCCTTAACCCACCGCTCCATGAAGGAATTCCTTGTGTTTAAATTTTCGAGGAACTGCCAAGCTGAATTCCAAGGTGTTGTGCTGTTTTACATTTCCATCAGCAATGTACAAGAATTTCAATTTTTCTGCAACCTTGCCAACATTTGCTATTGTCAGTCTTTGCTTATCTTCATGGGTGTGAAGTGGCTTCTCACTGTGGTATTGATTTGCATATCTGTAATGAATAATGATTTTAAGCATCCTTTCATTGTGCTTATTAGCCATGTTTTTTGTCTTTTTGTCTTTTTAGGGCCACACTGCCCGCTACGCCACAGACACAGCAACATCAGATCTGAGCCATGAATGCGACCTACACCACAGCTCACGGCAATGACAGATCCTTAACCCACCGAGCAAGGCCAGGAATCAAACCTGCATCCTCATGAATACTAGTCAGGTTCGTTAACCACTGAGCTATGACAGGAACTCCCTTATTGGCCATTTTTATATCTTCTTTGGAGGAATGTCAATTCAGATCCTTTGCCTACTTTTAAACTGAGTTATATGTCTCTTGACTATTGAGTCATAAGTGGTCTTTATATATTATGTATATTCTAGATACAAGTCCCTTATCAGATATATGATTTACAAACGTGTTCTTTGATTAAGTGGGTTGTACATTAATTTTCTTATTTATGCCCACAGAGAGAGTGGGCCACCCTGGGGTAGGGACTGGCCCTGACAGCAGCTGAGTCTTTCCTTATATCCCTAGATCGTGGACCTGTTTGGGGACCCCTATTCTCTTGCCCCAATCCCACTAATTTCCTGTCCCAACCCCCTTGTGTCAGGCTGAGTGTTGTTTTGATCCCTGTATGGGGTGGGGGGTGCGTTTGGATCCTCTGATTTGTTCCGGGCAGGGATACTTTATTTGCATGGGCAAAAAGTTATAGCCAAGTGCTCTGAAGAGCATTCCTCTCTACCTGCATGTGTCTGCCTTGTTTGATCTCAGGCCTCCTGTTTTTGGTAATGATAAAGGGCCTGTTTTGAACCACCTGGGTCCCAGTCCCTATTCTCTCTTACCTAACAATATCAGTAAACACAGGGGTCAACAGCCATCGCAGAGATTGCAGCGGCTGTGGTGAGCAGGTGGGCCCCGAGGGAACAAAGAATACCTGTCATCTAGCAGCCATTAGAATGCAGCCATTCCCAATGGTGAGCCCTCAGTGTGAGAAAGCATAGGATTCTGGCCCCAGATAGCTGAGGTGCAAATCAAAGGAATGATTTCAGTGAGCCTAGACCCTTGCATTTTCTATATACAGAAAGCACTAAATTCCTTAACTTGAGATTTCTACTTTTCTTTTTTTTGCTTTTATTTTTATTTATTTTTTAAATTAATTAATTTTTAAAAAATTTTTTTTATCTTTTGAGGGCTGCACGCGTGGCATATGGAGGTTCCCAGGCTAAGGGTCTAATCGGAGCTGTAGCTGCTGACCTATGCCACAGCCACAGCAACGTAGGATCCGAGCCGTGTCTGTGACCTACACCACATCTCATGGCAATGCTGGATCCTTAGCCCACTGAGCGAGGCCAGGGATCGAACCTGAAACCTCATGGTTCCTAGTCGGATTCGTTTCCGCTGCACCACGACGGGAACTCCAGCTTTTATTTTTATTGATGGATTGATTGATTTTTGATTCTAGGGCCGCACCCATGGCATATGGATGATCCCAGGCTAGGGGGTGGAATCAGAGCTACAGCTGTCAGCCTACACCACAACTCGTGGCAATGCCGGATCCCTGACCCACTGAGTGAGGCCAGGGATCGAACTAGCACCCTCATGGATACTAGTTGGATTTGTTTTCACTGCACCACAACCAGAACTTCTACTTTTCTTTTATTAAGAGCAATCTTTTGTTCTACTACCTGCCCTTTGTTGCAAAACTCCTAGATAGCCGAGCTCCTCCCTCACCTCCTTGGATCAGTTTTCTTAGGGTAACGTGAGATGCTGCCTCCTGGGCTTGAAGTCCTAAGAATGTCCACTTAATAAAAATAATTCAGGAGTTCCCAACATGGCTCAGCGGTAATGAACCCAACTAGTGTCCATGAGGATGCAGTTTCAATCCCTGGCCCCGCTCAGGGAGTTAAGGATCTAGTGTTGCTGTGGCTAGATCTCAGCTGCAGCTCCGATTCAACCCCTAGCCTGGGAACTTGAATGTGCCGAAGGTGCAGCCCCAAAAAACAAAATAAATAAATAAATAAATAACAGTAATTAAAAAAATAAAACATATCTCAAGATTTTAAGTTATGCATATTTTTGGGTTGACAGTATATACCCAAGACTAGTTTTTGTCCAAGGAGAAAATGGTATTAATATTTTGTGAGGGAATGATTTCTATGTGTACTGGGTAGCACCAGACATTATAGGATGCTAACACCCCTGGCCCTAACCCTCTGTACTCCCCCATTACTGTCACTATCAACATTTCCCAGGTGAGAACTACTGGCCTAGGGAAACGTTAATAGCTGCACTGGTAGGTATGTAAAAGAATGTTCAGTAGCATTAGTCATAATAACTCCTAACTAGAAACAGACCAAATATTTATAATAGAATGAATGAATAAATTGTAGTGGAATTACACAATGGAGTACCCAGATAACCTCATGGCACCAGCATACCAGCCCTCACTTGCTTATACCAAGGCTTTTAAATTTAAGAGCACAATAATCTTTCTGTCTCGTTTCGCCATTCTCGTTTCCAGTCTCTAAAAAACATTGCTGTGAATATTAATGTGACTTGGAAATGAGCCCTGGTCTTTGGTAAGGGACCCGTTTACACAAATGTGGTGTCATAATGAGATTCTTTCCCCTGTAAACACTAGCTTGTGCCCTAAAATCTATGAAATGTGTAGGACTTCCATAAAATGCTGGCAGATGCAATTTGGTTATGATACAGCATTCTGAATTTAGGTGCTGATATTATTTTTGAAATCAAAGGGTAAAGGTGGCTTTTAGCTACACTGTTTATAAGGTAGATTACCACGCCTTAGCCAACCAGCCTTTGAATGTCTGGTCATTCATTTCTGGAAATAGACCAGCCTCTACTGCATCAAGCTGATCTACCTTCACTCTGTCTGTTGTTTAGGGGAAAAATTATCTGCCTCTTCAGAAGACGACATCATCAGAACCACTACACAAAGCCCAGCATTCAATAAAAGAAATTACCAGATATGCTAAGAAACAGGACCAAGTGACCAAAAACAAAGGAAACAAACAATAAAAACAGGCACATGGGAGATTGAAAATTTGGAGTAAACAGACATGGTCTTTATTTTTATTTATTTATTTATTTATTTTTTGTCTTTTTGCCTTTTCTAGGGCCACTCCTGTGGCATATGGAGGTTCCCAGGCTAGGGGTGTAATCAGAGCTGTAGCCACTGGCTTACACCAGAGCCACAGCAAAGCCAGAGCCGAGCCTCATCTGAGCCACGACGGGAACTCCCAGACATGGTTTTTAAAATAATTATGGGAGTTCCCATTGTGGCGCAGCTGAAACGAATCTGACTAGGAACCATGAGGTTGCGGGTTTGATCCCTGGCCTCGCTTAGTGGTTTAAGGATCTGGCGTTGCTGGGAGCTGTGGTGTGAGTGGAAGATGTGGCTCGGAACTGGCGTTGCTGTGGCTGTCGCGTAGGCCGGCGGCTACAGCTCCGATTGGACCCCCAGCCTGGGAACCTCCATATGCTTTGGGTGAGGTCCTAAGAAGACACAAAGACAAAAATAAATAAATAAATAAATAAAATAATTATAATGGGAGTTCCGTCGTGGATCAGTGGTTAACAAACCTGACTAGTATCCATGAGGACGTGGGTTCGAATCCTGGCTCTGCTCAATGGGTTAAGGATCTGGTGTTGCTGTGACTGTGGTGTAGGCCAGCAGCTGCAACTCTGATTTGACCCCTAGCCTGGGAACCTCCATATGCCACAGGTGCAGCCCTAAAAAGTCAAATAAAATAAAATAATTATGATTAATATGCTCAATAAATAAATGTGATTCATATATTCAATAAGCAAAAAATAATTTTAACAGAGATATGGAAATTATAAAATACAATCAAAGAAAATTTAAGAATTAAATAGTTGGGAGCTCCTATTGTGGCTCAGCTGTAATGAACCCAACTAGTATCCATGAGGACATGGGTTCAGTCCCTGGCCTCACTCAGTAGGTTAAGGATCTGGTGTTGCTGTGAGCTGTGGTGTAGGTCACAGACATGGCTCAGATCTGGCATTGCTGTGGCTGTGGTGTAGACTGGCGGCTATAGCTCTGATTCAACCTGTAGCCTGGGAACTTCCATTTGACACAGGTGCGGCCCTAAAAAGACCAAAAAAAAAAAAAAAAAGAAAAGAATTAAATAGTAGAATAACTGCAATTAAGAATTCAGTGCATACATTTAACACAGATTAAAGAGAACAGAAGAGAGGATTAGTGTACAGGATAATAGGTCAGTGGACAATATCTAGACTAAAGCTCAGGGAGAAAACACTGGAGAACACAGAAAGGAGAATAAGACAATAGATAACAAGGCAAAAAGGTCTAACATATATGTAACTGGAATCTGAGAAGAAGAGAAAAAAAGGGCAAAAGCAGTTTTTAAGAAATACTTGGTTTCTACTGTGGCACAATGGAATGAGTGGCCTTTCTGGAGCACTGGGACACAGGTTTGATCCCCAGTCCAGCACAGTGAGTTAAGGATCCAGTATAGGTTGCAACTGTGGCTTGGATCTGATCCTTGGCCCAGGAACTCCATATGCCTCTAAGCAGACAAAAAAGAAAAAATAAACACTTGCCAAGGAATTCCCTTTTGGCACAGCCGGTCAAGGGTCAAGCCTTGTCCATGCAGCGACTCGGGTTCGATCCCCGGCCCAGGAAATTCCTCATGCTGCAGGTACGGCTGAAAACAAAAAGAGAAAAAAATTCATGAAGGATTTTCCACAGACTGAGGAATGGTCTCAAGTTACATGTTCTAAGGGGTACAAGAGTCTAAAGCAAAATAATGACTGTATCAGGCAGAATAATGTGCCCCCAAAAATGTCCATATGCTAATCATCAGAATTATGAATATGTTATGTTACATGTTAGAAAGGAATCAAAGTTGCAGATGGAGGAATTTCTTTGTGGTGCAATGGGTTAAGAATCCAGTGTTGCCACTGCAGTGGCTCGAATCACTGCTGTGGCTTAGCTTTGATCCCTAGCCTGGGGAACTTCTGCATGCCTAAGTTGTGTCCAAAAACAAACAAACAAACAAACAAAGACAAAAACCAAGGTTGCAGGTGGAATTAAAGTTGTTATCCTGGAGTTTCCACTGTGGCTCAGCTGGTTAGGAACCTGACTAGTATCCATGAGGACATGGGTTCGATCCCTGGTCCTGCTCAGTGAGTTGGGGATCCAGCATTGCCATGAGCTGTGGTGTAAGTCACAGACGGGGCTCGGATCTGGCGTTTCTGTAGCTGTGGTGTAGGCAGCTGCAGCTCCAATTTGACCCCTAGCCTGGAAACACCCATATGCCACAAATGCGGTCCTAAAAAGACAAAAAGACAAAAAAAAAAAAAAAAAAAAAAAAAAAAGGATCCTGGCTTCAAAGAGAATGATTAGGATAGGGTGATAGCTGTGTAGGGAGGAGGTAGGGTAGGGAGTCTTATATCTATTACAGATATTGGTTCCCCAGTTAAATATATTCCTACAAAGAAAATACCAGACATGAATGGCTTCACAATGAGTTCTCCTTAATATTTAAGGAAAAAAAATAACACCAATCAGAGGGAAGGAGGCATTTCCACCCTTGTTTTCTGAGGCCATTATTAACTTGATACTAAAAGCTGTCAAGGAAATTCTAAGAAAGGAATATCATGGACCAAATATAAGTATAGATGCAAAAACACAGAGAGAAGAAGGCCATGTGAAAACAGAGGCGAGATATATCCAGACAAAACTGTAATTCAAAAAGGTACACGCACCCCTATGTTCATTGCAGCAATAGTCGCAATAGCCAAGACATGGAAACAACCTATATGTCTGTCAACAGATGGATGGATTAAGAAGATGTGGTACATAACATACCACGGAATACTACTCAGTCATTAAAAATGAAATAGTGGCATTTGTAGCAACACGATGCAACTAGAGAGTCTCATACTTAATGAAGTAAGTCAGAAAGAGAATGACAAATACCACGTGATAGCACTTACATGTGGAATCTAAATTTGGCGCAAATGGACCTATCAACAGAATAGAAACAGACTCGTAGACATAGAGAAGGGACCTGTGGTTGCCAAGGGGTAGGGGGGAGGGAGTGGGATGGACTGGGAGTTTGGGGTTAGTACATGAAAAGTATTACATTTAGAGTGGAGAAGCACAGGGACCCATATCCAATCTCTTGGGGTAGGCCATGATGGAAGATCATATCAGAAAAGGAAGGTATGTACATGTATGACTGGGTCCCTATGCTGTACAGCAGAAATTGGCACAACACTGTAAATCAACTAGACTTAAATAAATAAATAAATAAATAACAGAGGCAGAGATTAGAGCAATGCATGTACAAGCCAAGGAATGCCCCAAATTGCCAGTAACCACCAGAAGCTAGAAAAGGCAAGGAAGAATTCTTCCCCTAGAACCTTTAGAAAGAGCTTGGACCTGCCAGCAACTTGATTTTGGACTTCTAGCCTCCATAACTATGACAGAACAAGTTTCTCTTGTTTTAAGCCGTCTAGTCTCTGGTGTTTTGTTATGAAAGTCTTAGGAAACCAATACACTATTGACGCATTTTAATCAACTATTTGAAAAGAATTTTTAAAAGCTCCACAGCGTATTTAACATACTTCCATGCTCATACTGTCTATATCATTATTTTGTTACTAAGTTCCAGGAGGAATAATTTCTGCATATCTTCAAATTTTCAATTTCGTTTATTTCTCTGACTGCAAAGGTAGTCATATGTTTTGGATAAGGAACTAGTAGGGGAAATCTGTACAATAAGATTTAATTGCCCTGTGACCCCTACTCCCAGGTATTATATTATCTATAAAGGTTGCTAAGATGTTATCTATACATGGTTTTGGTATATATTATTCCAGGTATTTTTCACTTCAAATTCAGTATCAAGAGAAATGTAGTTTTCTTTCTCTCTCTCTCTCTCTCTCTTTTTTTTTTTTTTTTTTTTTTTTTTGTCTTTTTAGGGCCACACCCGCTGCATACGCAAGTTCCCAGGCTAGAGGTTGAATCAGAGCTGCAACTGCCGGCCCACGCCACAGACTTAGCAATGTGGGATCTGAGCTGCATCTGCGACCTAGCCACAGCTCACAGCAGTGCTGGATCCTTAACCCATTGAGCAATGCCAGGGATCGAACACACGTCCTCATGGATGTTGGTCGGGTTCGTTAACCACTGAGCCACGACAGAACTCCGAGAAATGGAATTTTCTTATTCTCTCCCTCCCTCTGTCACTGTGAGATGCATGTGATTTGATGTATGTATATTAGCAAAGAATGCTTATTGAAACATGGCCTATAATGGCAAAAATACTGGAGACTAATAAATGTCCGCCTATGGGTGGAAGCTTGAACATATTGCTGTATTTTCATAATAGAGCAATTTTCAGCTATCAAAGAAAAACAAGTTATATCTGTATTAATGACAAAGAGATATTCATGATATATTCATGATATTCATGATATATTAAAAGATATTCATGATATATATATATATTCATGAGATATTCATGAAATACACACTTCCACACACACACTGAATATGAGAAAAGTGTGGAATAATACAAAGAAGGCTATCTGGAGTTTGGAGGTGAAGAAGGAAAAGATGTGTGTGTGTGTGGAACTGTATATATATTTTAATAAGATCATTATATTATTTCATTTCACTGTTTTCAGGGAGCACAGGCTAATTTTATAATTCTGGAAGAACATTTGATTACAGCTTGAAAAAATATATAAATTTGAAAACTTTGTTTAATCTGGATATATAAAGTTGAAGAATAGATTTACATTATCATTTATCATAAGCTTAAAATTTATAAAAAACTCATCACCTAAAAGTAGAAAAAAGGAATAATACATTGCATAAACCCTTAGTATTTATTTAGTGCCATGAACATAAAAAATATGTTTAATTTAGAATAATTTCTCAGAAAAATCTCTATTCGTAATACACACTTCTTTCTTTAGAAGAGCCAAACATCATTCCAATGAGTTATGAAATTTTATTTATTAAAAAATCCTCATTGATGACAGATAAACATTGGATAAAATTACTCAGGAGGCGTGGTAATACAGCATTTTCGGAAGCCAGATAAAAGGATGTTACAAACAGCTCTTTTGAGAGGCTCTTTGGGGTCATTTACTTGCTCTGGCCATGTGTTTCCTTTTCAGATTTCTATTTCAGATTGTCCTTTTGGAGTAGCTCCTGATTACACTAAATGACCACTGTTCTACAAAATTTATGACATTTTAGCAAAATGAAAGCCTCTGTCACATTAATTTTCTTCTTATCAACACATTGCTATCATCGTGGTCTTCGCTCTAATCTAATGCGGGACAATAGTGTCAACATTTTCCCAGCCTGTTAAAGTGGTAGAGAACTGTCATAATGTGTATGTTACAAGTGGTACTGCCATGGTGTCTCTGAGATTATTGGCACCAGATTTTACTGTCATAATCACAGCTTAGTGGATCAAAACGTCTTTATGTCCCATGTATCACATAGAACAATTAATTGAATGTTTCCTGTGTGCCAAGAATTGTGCTAAGCATTGTACAAGCATCATATTTTTTAAGATAAATAATTATTAGGTATTATTATGCATATTTTAAACTAAGGCTCTGGGTTTAAGCCATCTGTCATGTAGCAAAGAGGAAAGCTAGGGCTTGAATTTAGGGTTTGTGGTTCCAGCTATGCTCTTTACCTATAAGCTACACTACTTCCAATAGGATCTGAGGAATACGTTGCTAGAGTCCAGAAACATCTGGTTCTCCTCCATTTTATGCCCATTGCGAGGGTGTATTTCCTAGTGTTCTCGTAATTAGTAAGAGCTGCCTAACTAGTTCTGGCCAAGGGGCAATGAACAGAAGTGATGTATTTTGTTTCCAGGTGAAAACACTAAAAAACTTTCTTTCTGCTGCACCTGCAGCCTAGGGAAGTTCCAGGGCCAGAGATCAAATCTGAGCCAGAGCTGTGACCTATACCACAGCTGCAGCAATGCCAGCTCTTTAACCTACTGCACCAGGCCAGGGATCCAGTCTGAGCCCCAACAGTAATCCTAGCCACTGTATTTGGATTCCTAACCCACTGCGCCACAGCGGGAGCACCTCCAGATAAAAACATTTCATTGCTAATGTGCATCTCTCTTGTCACCTCTTTTTCCTAGCTACAGCAACTGAGAAGGCCTTGTGTGGAGATGCTAGAGCTTCTCACATTTGAAGAAGCCTGATTACTCTGCCACCATATAATGGGAAGGTACCCTGGAGAGTTATCTGAATCCGCAATATAATTTGTGTTAGTCGGAAGCATTCTTTTGTTGTGTTAAGCTACTGAGACTACCATAGCCTAGTGTAACATATCCTGATTAATACAGAAAACTGGTACTAAAAATGGAGTATTGCCGCAATGAAATGTGACAGTGGCTAAGTGGTTATGTGGTAGGATTTTTCAGTGGCAAAAATGTGGTGAAATTGTAACTTGCAATAATAGACTCAGCATGTATAATTAGGGAATTTGTATTTCTAAGAGAAGAGATTGGAACATAATGCCAGTGGGGAAATATGGGGGAAGAAGCTAGAAAACAAAATTTTAGTAGTGTTTTTTAATTTTCTTTTTCTTTTTATGGCTGCACCTGTGGCATGTGGAAGTTCCTAGGCTAGGGGTCAAATCTGAGCTGCAGCATACACCACAGCCACAGCAATGCCAGATCCGAGCTGGGTCTGTGACCAACACCACAGCTCACGTTAACACCAGATCTGTAATCCACTGAGCAAGACTAGGGATCGGACCTTCATCCTCATGGATTCTAGTGGGATTCTTAACCCGCTGAGCCACGACGGGAATTCCCTATTTCTTGATATTTTTAAATTTAAGATTTCACTTTATATAGCAGAATTCCACTTATTCCACTTCTCCTTTGGACTCTTTAGGGCACCATTAAAATGATTGCATTGTCGACTCTAGTTGCTGCTGCAACATGGGTTTGATCTCTGGCTCAGGAACTGCCACATGCTGTGGGTGTGATATATATCACTAGAAAAGACAAAAAAAAAAAGTTAATGAAGAAAACGATATTACCAAAAATGGCCAATAGGAAGTTCCAAGAGTATGGTCTTGCACAGAAGTGATTATTATTATTATTACTATTTGGTCCTTTTTTTCTTTGTCTTTTTAGGGCCACACCCTTGGCATATGGAGGTTCCCAGGCTAGGGGTCTAATCAGAGCTGTAGCTGCTGGCCTACCCCACAGCCAGAGCAATGCAGGATCTGAGCTACATTTGCGACCTACACCACAGCTCACGGCAACACCGGATCCTTAACCCACTGAGCGAGGCCAGGGATCGAATCTGCAACCTCATCGTTCCTAGTCGGATTCATTTCTGCTGTGCCACCACGGGAACTCCCAGAAGCAATTACTAAGATGCGTCTTCACCACTGAGAAGACCACAATGACCAAGTGAAGCCTTACCTTCCAATTAGATGAACTCGTGTAGCCTCAAGGAATCATTTCTCCTTTTTATAGTAAAATCTCTAAGTCAAAGTAGCCTAAAGTTGCAAGGATATTGGCAAAAGCTTCCCTTTCTACTTTCTGGAAATTGTGTTCATTCTTCTGTACTTAAGCCTGACAATTTCTACTCTGGCTTTTACACTTATTGACAGTGTAACATTTTGCAAGCATTTATCCTCTCACTAAGCCTCTATTTTTTCACATACGAAATGGGTAAATTAATACCTACCTTAAACTATTATCCTAAAGAGGCAGTTAGTCCAGTACCTATTACCAGGGTTTAAAGTCAGTTTAGTTAATTTCCCTTCCAGAAGTCCCTAATGTAAAAGTTTCCTCCATGATTCTCACCCCAGAATTCCTGTTAGTAACAATGCCCATGGAGTTCCCTTCTGGTGCAGTGGGCTAAGGATCTGTTATTGTCACTTCCGTGGCTCGGGTGGCTGCTGTGGCATGGGTTCAATACCCCGCCCAGGAACTTCTATATGCCACAGGTGGAGCCAAAATAAATTACCCACATGGGAACTCTTGGCACAACCAGGCATCTAAAAGGAGAAAGGGCTATGGAAAAATCTTGTCTGGTAAGAAGTGTAAGGAAGGTCTGCAAAAGAATATCAGATGGTGGTGTCATTTTGCAGGTAGACATAGTTTAGAGATTGGAATAGAATGGATTCCAAGTCCTCGCACAGGTCCAGTGCCTCCGACTCCAAAGCACTCAACAGGGCAGTCTATGGGGAGTGGGGAGGGGTGCCTTTCTCATAGGTCAGCCACAGACTCTGAAATTACTGCCTGCTAACAAAGCTCAGCTGAATCGGATGCAGCAGAAAATAAGATGTGCCATTTTCTGGAGTTCCCGTCGTGGCGCAGTGGTTAACGAATCCGACTAGGAACCATGAGGTTGTGGGTTCGATCCCTGCCCTTGCTCAGTGGGTTAAGGATCCGGAATTACCATGAGCTGTGGTGTAGGTCGCAGACGCGGCTCGGATCTGGAGTTGCTGTGGCTGTGGTGTAGGCTGGCAGCTACAGCTCTGATTAGACTCCTAGCCTGGGAACCTCCATATGCCGCGGGAGCGGCCCAAGAAATGGCAAAAAGACAAATAAAAAGTGCCATTTTTAAAAATTTTATTTTCCCACTGTACAGCAAGGGGATCAAGTTATCCTTACAGGTATACATTACATTTTTCCCCCCACCCTTTGTTCCATTGCAACGTGAGTATCTAGACATAGTTCTCTTGAATGCCATTTTCTAACTCTGCCACCAGAGGGCAGATATTTGGAAATTTTCTTTCTAGGCAGTCTTTTTTTTTTTTTTTTTTTTAATTTAATGATTTTTATTTTTTCCGTTGTAGATGGTTTACAGTGTTCTGTCAGTTTTATACTATACAGCAAAGTGACCCAGACACACATACATATATACATTCTTTTTCTCACATCATCCACCATCATGCTCCATCATAAGCGCTATACAGCAGGATCACATTGCTTATCCATTCCAAAGGCAATAGCTTTCTAGGCAGTCTTCTCTTGTTTCTTCTGCAGTGACTGGCCATAACTGAGAGAGCAGACTGTGTTTTGTATACCAGGAGTGGGCATGAACCTGCCTTAGCGTCAGTAGACCCGAGCTTTCCACTGTCTTGCTATAGGACACACGCACCCATGACCACACTCCATATGTGAGGTGTGCTCTGCCCTGTTCAGTTTGGGCATTGAGAGTCAGGTGGTTAGAAAGATCCCTTGGGTTCAGGACTGATAGTTGGATTGAAGTCCCAGTGTATCCCATTGGCAACTGGACAAATGGCTAAGAACTCAAGAGAGCATTTTAGTCTATGGTATATCGTTCTATGATGTGGCAGTTGAGTTCCTGGGAGTGGATTATACCACCTAAGAAGAAGACCTGAGTACTGAGAAAGGAGCTCTGTCTTGCCTTCACAGATCTCTTCATTCTGACCACTCCTGTCCATGGTCACTGGGGCTTCCAAAGCTGACTTCCTTACTCTGTTGCCCTGTGTTCTTCCAGGCTCCAGAGCATCATACTTCATATCTTTTTGGCTTCCATTCTATTTTTTTTAACTTTTTTTAGGGCCACAACTGTGGCATATGGAAGATCCCAGGCTAGGGGTCCAAGTGGAGCTGCAGCTGCTGACCTATGCCACAGCCACATCTGTGAGCTACACCACAGCTTGCTGCAACGCTGGATCCTTAACCCACTGAGTGAGGCCAGGGATCAAACCTGCATCCTCATGGATACTAGTCGGGTTCATTACAACTGAGCCACAGTGGGAACTCCTTGGCTTCCTTTCTAATAAGTAAAAAATGCACATGGATATAAGAATAATAGTGTTAAGATGGTTTGCAACTTAGAAATAACTCTTTTGTTGATTATAATGGTAATAAAGATCTAAAATTCAGAACATTTTCATCTTCTTGTTTAGAAATATGCCTGTGGTTTCATGCAGGGATTTCAAGTTATGACTTCATACATGGGTCCATAAACCACAACTTTTCTATTTCATTTAAACACGTTTTGTGAGGAGTTCCCTGGTGGCAAAGCAGCTTATGGATACTGCATTGTCACCACAGTGGCTTGGATGGCTGCTGTGACATGGGTTTGATCCCTGGCCTGGGAAATGCTGCATGCTGTGGGCAGGGCCATAGAAAAGAAAAAAAAAACATATTTTGTGAAAATTATTCTGTTTTTCCGTTAGCTAAAGTACAGGTGTTCTTTTATCTCTTATAGATTTTGTCTTTAAAAAAAAAAACCAAATTAGGAGTTCCTGTTGTGGCTCAGTGATTAATGAACCCAACTACCATCCATGAGGATGTGGGTTCGATCCCTGGCCTCGCTTAGTGGGTTAAGGATCCAGCGTTGCCATCAGCTATGGTGTAGGTCACAGACATGGCTTGGATCCCACGTTGCTATGGCTGTGGTGTAGGCCAGCAGCTACAACCCCAATTCAACCCCTAGCCTGGGAACCTCCATATGCTGCAGGTGTGGCCATCAAAAAAAAAAAAAAAAAAAAAAAAAGGAAAAAAAACCAAATTAAACACAATGCAAAATTCTAGTCTACAGAGAATAATGTATGCAGAGGGTGTGCTAGTTTTACCTAAGGACTCCTTCCTCTCCAAGAAGCTGGTTCAAATAAAAAGTGGCTTTTTTTCCATATATTTAATTTACAGCACTTTCATAATGTCACCATTACATCTGAACAGGAGTGTACGGCATGATTTCTGTGACCCTGGCAAGCCACCTCTCTTACTTTCTGCCTCTATTATATGAATCATCAGTTTTTCAGGAAAGAAAGCCCTTCTCCTAGCCCTGGATGAGCACACCATAAAATATTTGCTGTTTTATTAATCATAGCGAGTGACTATTAGGTGTCTCTGCCTCAGACAGTGGTCCATCCAGCTGAATTCTTTTAATGGTTCTCTGCCTCATTGCTTATAGATTACCTTCCTTTCCAAATGCTACTGTTCCTCTATCTGGTTCTCTTGGTACCTGGGCTTCAGGATACAGTCCATTTTGTACCGCTTACCAACTTCGGAGTTACCTTGATCTGCCATTTTCTGCCATTTATCCCAACAAAGTACTACTCTCTGTAAGTGTCATTCCACTATGTTGACATTGCCCTCAGCCTTACTGGAGGTTCACCGTGGCCATCCCGTATTGGAGCATCTTCTATTCCCCTGTGAGAATTTCTGCAGCTTTGGCTGTGATATCCCTTATAGGGCATGTTCTAGTACCCAAATTTAGATACTTGGAGGGCTTGGGGTTCAACCTCACAGACCTCCCAATGGCAGAGATCCAGCAGGGCGTCCAGCAACTGAGCTGGTTCTGAATTTTCCAAAGAAGGAGCTGGAATTGCCAATGGGAAACACGCTCTCCATGGGGAAGGGGCAGAAACCAACGGCAAAGTTATTGGATTATGTCAAAACTCCCTATGTGACCTACTTCTCCAAGGCATCCTAGAAAGGAGATCAAAAGTCAAATGGACATGAAAATCAAAAGGAAGGTGCTAGACTATATCCATGACCCTCAAGCTGTGCACTGTCATAGTCTTGATGAGTTAGATATGTTTCAACAGGACCCTAAGATGTCAATTTCAAGTTCAATGTTCAGATAATTTGAAGGTAGAGGAGCAAGCATGTGATATCTTCTCTCTGGCACTAGCAGTGTCTCTCAAAGCCCTCATAACACAGTAATCTCCTCTGCTGAACATAGCTACACCTATCACTGGCTCTCCTATAGGTGGGGGATCCACATGGCTCTATTTTTTAATTAATTTATTTTTTAATGGCTGCACCCATGGCATATGGAAGTTCCTGGGCCAGCAATTGAATCTTATCTGCAGCTGTGACCCACACCACAGCTTTGGTAATGCCAGATCCTTAACCCACTGCACCAGGCTAAGGACTGAATTGGGCCTCCACGATGACCTGGGCAGCAGCAGTTGGATTCTTCTTTTTTTTTTTTTTTTTTTTTTTTTTGTCTTTTCTAGGGCTGTACCCATGGCATGTGGAGGTTCCCAGGCTAGGGGTCTAATCGGAGCTGTAGCCGCTGGCCTAAACCAGAGCCACAGCAACACCAGATCCAAGCCGAGTCTGCACCACAGGTCATGGCAATGCCGGATCCTTAACCCACTGATTAAGGCCAGGGATCGAACCCACAACCTCCTGGTTCCTAATCAGATTTGTTAACTACTGAGCTACAATGGGAACTCCAGATTCTTCTTTTTTCTTTTCTTTTTTTTTGTTTTTGTCTTTTTTTTTTTAGGGCTGCACTTGCAGCATATGGAAGTTCCCAGGCTAGGGGTCGAATCAGAGCTACAGCTGCCGGCCTATACCACAGCCACAGCAACGCCAGATCTGAGCTGTATCTGCAAACTACATCACAGCTCACAGCAACACTGGATCCTTGACCCACTAAGTGAGGTCAGGGATTGAACCCACATTGTCATGGATACTAGTCAGGCTCATATCCACTGAGCCACAATGGGAACTCTTCTTCTTCTTTTTTTTTTTCATGAACATCTGAGCACCAGCATACCCACCATGCTATTATCTTCTTCTGTTCCAGCTGTCCACCCCAGACCATTCCCCCCAACTGCCAAAACGTTTCTCACACACTCTTCTTTTCTTTTTCATCTGCACCCTTGGCATATGGAAGTTCCCAGGCCAGGGATCAAATCCGAGCCAAAGCTGTGACCTATGCTATAGCTGTAGCAATGCTGAATCCTGAACCTGGGGGCCAGGGATCAAACTGGTGCCTCTACAGAGACAAACTGGATCATTAACTCACTGTACCACAGGGGGGAACTCATATATATATATATATATATATATATATATATATATATATATATATTTTTTTTTTTTTTTTTTTTTTTTTGTCTCCACAGCATATGGAGGTTCCCAGGCTTGGGGTCAAATTGGGGCTGTAGCTGCTGGCCTACAGCACGGCCACAGCAATGTGAGGTCTGAGCCATGTCTGCGACCTACACCACAGCTCACGGCAACGCCAGATCCCCAACCCACTTAGCGAGGCCAGGGATCGAACCCGCGTCCTCATGAGTACTAGTCAGATTCGTTTCTGCTGCGCCACAACAGGAACGCTCTCTTCTCTTCTTTTTTTTGATGGCACCTGTTGAGACCTTTAACCTGCTGAACCTCATGGGACTTCCTCTCTTTTCTCTTCTTATAAGACTACTCATCCTATTGAATTAGGACTCCACTCTTATGACTTTATTTAAACTAATTACCTCCTAAAATCTTTATTTCCAAATATGCTTACATTGAGGGTTAATACCACAACATATGAAATGGGTGAGGGGGGACATAATTTAGTCCATAGCACAAGGACTATGCACAAAGGTTTTCATTTTGATATAGTCCAATTTATGTTGTTACTGGTATTGTCAGTGCTTTTGATGTCAAGCTGGCTCTCCCCGCTCCCAGTGTTCCCTTATTGCTCATTTATAAGCTGGGATTGGAGAAGGAAGGTCATTCATTCACATCATACCTCATATCTTGTTCTTTCTGCCTCCCAACTAGACTCATTTCCAAATGCTGCACCCCTGTCCCATTTGCTTAAGTAAGAATGCCCTGATTAATCTGTCTTTTGTCCCTACTCTCACTGAAGTTTCAAACCGCCCTTTCATTAGATCCTAAAACAACTTCCTCTTGCCATCCTACCCCTACCCACCCAACTAGATTTCATCTCAGACAATGATATTCAAAAGGCCCAGTGTAAGAATTCAGGACACACAAATAATACAATGACTGTTAATGATGTAGTGTCTGAAATTCTAGCCCTAAGGTGAAACCCTTTGGCGAAAGAGAAGTAATAACAAATGTGTAGAGGCTGTTGCAACTATTGTGCTTTCCGTTTGAAATAAATAAACCTAGACTGTTTGGAAAAAGGTGCAGTCCGCAAACACTTATAGATTTTTTTTTTTTTCTCATCAGAGCCATTTGTATACAGGTGTGCTTCCCCTGGTATAGTTCGCACTTTGGTTTTGTGGATAAGAACTTGGAAGCCCAAAGAGGATAAGTGACTTATATAGAAGAGAAACTTCATTGCTACCATAGAGTTTGGTTTTATTGAAGTGACCTTAAAATCCTGGCTCTGCTACTTACACTCTTTTGTGAACTTAGACAAGGTGATTAAGCTCTGCACACCCTATTTTCCTCATCTGTAAAATGGGAACATTAATGATATCCCTGTAACCAGGTTTTTGTGAATGTCTAATGCTGCAAAGCATGTAATATGCTTATCACAGAACTTGGCACCTGATAAAAACCTTTTAAGCAGGAATTGCTTCATCTTTGTTGGTCAACATCAAATAGCAGGCTGGGGTCAGATTCAGGGTTGTAGTGTGGGTTTCCTGATCTGCAAACTTCTGTGTTCTAGCACAGACCCTACATCAGGAGGCCAGTGTTAATATTATACAGGCCCCCTCCTAAGTTTCCCCAAATTGGGAAGTTGGATCAAAGGTTGTTCTGGGAGGAATATCAATATCTCCAGAAGGAAGTCAGGGATTAAGATTCTGTCCCTTAAGTAAGTCATGCATCTTGTTAGAGAATAAACCTCGTTCAAATCATTCACTCCTGTGGCCAGATCATGAAGGACTGCCATTAATGATTTTATAAATCTCAACTCATTCTAGCAAACTAGGGATAGAAGATAACTTCCTTAACTTCAGAAGGGTTAATCGTAAAATATCTATACCAATATCTCAATAGTCAGAATTTACAGCAGGATTTCTACTAAATTGGGGAAAAGGCAAGTATTTTCTCTATCATTGTTTCTATTAAACATGACACCGGAGGTCTTTAGTTAATGCAGCTAGATAAGAGAAAGAAATAAATAATATAAAAGATGCTGTGAAAAGGAGGCCATTGGTCTACACAGAAAAACCAAGAAAAATCTATGGGTAAACTCTTAGTGCAAAAAGGAGAACACTTGGGGAATGGGACACAAAAGAGTAGCTGTGTATATAAAATAGAGAAGCAACAAGAATATACCATATAGCACAAGAAATTATAGCTATTACCTTGTAATGACCTATAATGGATTACCGTCTGTGAAAATACTAAATTACAATGTTGTACACCTGATAATATAATATTGCAAATCAACTATACATCAATAAAAAAGAGTCATGGTATGGATTGCATGGAATTAGCCAACTCTCTTTTCCTTTCTCTGTTGTAATAGAATTATAGCCACAGGGCTTCCCTGGTAGACTACATTTCTTAGCTTCTCTTACAGTTAGTGTTGTCCATGGGATGAAGTTCTCATCAATGGAATATGAGTGTCAGTGATGTGTGACATTTACTGGCCAGGACTTAGCAACACTTGAGTCCCTCCTCCACTCTCTTTCTGCCTCCTTTGAGCTAGGTAGATCATGGACTTACATAATGGATCCAGCTTTGACTGCCAAGTAAGCGAAGAATTCTTTGGCAGTCTGGTGAAAATTAGCCATCTCTTTTCAGAATGAACTTTTCAATGCCCAAAAAAAAGTACAATTACAAAGGGCATCAGTAATGTTGAAATGTAGTTATGAAAATACTACAATGATAAATTAGCAATCTAGTGTTGCGTTGGTCTCATCAGTATTAGCGCTATCAGTTAGGAATGCCTGTGGCACTCAGCCACTGGTATTGTTTGTGAGGCGCCCCCACCATTGACATTTCCACAGCCAGAGCCAATGATATAGATGGACTGGTCCTTGTGGTTCTTTTGATTGCAACATGCACCTCAGCAATAGCCATTAGGAAACTTTGAAAAAAGCAAAGTTAATTTCTCACAAGAGTTTCATTGTGGCTCAGTGGGAATGAACTGACTAGTATCCATGAGGATGCAGGTTTGATCCATGGCCTTGCTCAGTGGGTTAAGGATCCAATGTTCCTGTGGCTGTGGTGTGTAGGTCTCAGCTGCGGCTCTGATTCAACCCCTAGCCTAGGAACTTCCATATGCTGCTGGTGCAGCCCTAAAAAAAAAAAGTTAATTACTCACAGGGCCTGGAGGGCACAGGTCATGCCCAAGGGCCATGTAGCAAGGTCATGGAGAGACACAGAGACAGAGAGAAAGACAGAAACAGAGACAGAAGAGTTCTTGTCTTGGCTCAGCTGTAACGAACCCGACTAGTATCACTCATTGGGTTAAGGATCTGGAGCTGCCGTGAGCTGTGGTGTAGGTTGGTGTAGGTCGCATACTTGGCTCAGATCTGGCGTTGTTATGGCTGTGGTGTAGGCCAGTTGCTATAGCTAAGATTTGAACCCTAGCCTGGAAACTTCCATATGCCGCAGGTGCGGCCCTAAAAAGACAAAAAAATAAAAGAGAGAAAGAAAGAAAGAAAGAAAGAAAGAAAGAAAGAAAGAAAGAAAGAAACGAACAAACAAACAAACAAACTTGGGGCTCTGAATTTATTAGGGTCCAGGGGCAGTGTGGCTAGGTTCACTCTTTATTAGTGAATTTAAAACAATGTGTTTATTCGAAATGGATGTCTTTGAACTAGATGCCTTGGCAATCAAAATCTTAATGTCAGTACTGCAGAAATTGGCACAACAGTATACATCAACTATAATTTATTTATTTATTTATTTATTTTATTTTGTCTTTTTGCTGTTTCTAGGGCTGCTCCCGTGGCATATGGAGGTTCCCAGGCCAGAGGTCAAATCGGAGCTGTAGCCTCCGGCGTACGCCAGAGCCACAGCAATGTGGGATCCGAGCCGCGTCTGCAACCTACACCACAGCTCATGGCAATGCCGGATCGTTAACCCACTGAGCAAGGACAGGGACCGAACCCTCAAACTCATGGTTCCTAGTCAGATTCGTTAACCACTGCGCCACGACAGGAACTCCTCAACTATAATTTAAAAAAAGCTTAATGTCTGGTGCTTACACACATGAAGTCACATATGTGTTTCTATAATAACATCTTTCAGCAGGTATAGTAAATACAGTATTTCCAAAGTAATAGGAAGTATAAATGATGTTTTGAAAGCTCTACAACTATAATGTGTCTTGAAATTATGTGTGATTTGGCAGTATGTATTGTGGTCTTTGTGACAGAAATCACAGGCACGGCTGCCGCGACTGTGGTTCTTGGCCCATATCCATAAATTGAAATGATGCTAAAGTTCAGCTGATGGTTGTTGAAATTAAAAATAAATTTAAAAAAATTTTCAAATTTATGGACTCTCTGAATTTCACACTTAGGTCTTCTTGAAGGGTTTATGGACTCAATGTTTTTTTTTTTTTTCTTTGCACCATTTTTTTTTTAATGCTCATGACAACCTTTTAAGGGAGGTACTATTATTACTCCCATTTTACAGATTGGACTCCATGTTAAAAAAAACTCTGCCATGACAGAGAAACAAGACCAAAGTACCTTCATATCTGAATACCTACATCGATTAGAGCTGCCCACTGACCTAAAACGCTTATCTCAGTTGTTTTTAGGTGAGCAGAAATAAGCGTCTATCTTCTTTAAGAGTCTTATTTATTGCTGGGTTTATTTATTAAGAGTAAGGCAACATAGCCTTACGCCAAGTAATATAGAAATTGGTAGGAATAGCGGAAATGTTACAGAACAGTCTTCAGGAAGTTGACTTTGAAACAGAATTTATTCTATAGGATGTTTATTATGAAGGGCCCTGGTTATTGATGCCTGTAGAAGGGAAGGAAAGTGAGCAGAATTGGGCAGAGGCAGAAGTTGAAATGCACATCCCCACAGAAAGAACCTTGACTGACTGCATGAGGAACTCTGGGGAGGAAAATGGCTGGTGAGAGTTGTCCTGCTTTGGTGGCAGAAATGGCTGCACCATCACATACGTATCTCAGTTAGTCACTGGCTATGGGTGAGACGTCTCTCTGAAAGTGAGGCTGTCCTCCAAGGAGCTAAAAGTCAAGGACTGTCTGATGACAGGACTCCTGACATCTGGGACAAGTCCTTTTTGGGGGAGGAATGTGTATGGCAGAGCTTCACATCCACCACTGTTCACTTCTTTTGTTGATCAAATCTATTTCTTCATCAAGTCTGGGAAGCAGCTCCTGCATGGTTCTGGTGGATCTTTCTTCTTTGGGGCAACTTAAAGGAAGAAGATTTGTGGAATGAGCTGCAGCTTTTGCTTCTGCAGCTGGTCCCAGGGTCACAAATGCTATCAATCTCCTCTCCCCTCTTCTGTGTATTCTAGGTTCTTGTTCTCTTCAGCTGCCCCCCCCCCCCCAATGAGATTACCATGTTCTTCTTTGGCCAAGGTCATGATGCTTGTCCATTTACCATCAAAAACTGAGCAAGAGAGTACACAGAGACGCTCATGTAAATCACTTGGATACCAAGCACATTCGGCTTGCTGCTGTTGTGAAAACACATCCCTTCCTTCTCTTGATGATCAAGGCCAATTGCCCCTTTCTAGATGGTTTAACAAAGAATCTAAATCTGGAGTTCCCATTGTGGCTCAGCGGGTTAAGAATCCGACTAGGAACCATGAGGATGCAGGTTTGATCCCTGGCCTCACTCAGTGGGTTAAGGATCTGGCATTGCCATGAGCTGTACTGTAGGTCGCAGATGAGATGCTGGAATCTGGTGTTGCTGTGGCTGTGGCATAGGCCTGCAGCTGCAGCTCTGATTTGACCCCTAATCTGGGAACCTCCATATGCTGCAGGTATGGCCCTAAAAAGAAAAAAAAAAAAGAGTCTAAATCCCCTTGCCCTCCAAACTAAAGGCTTTGTGGTTTTTTGTTAAAGTGAGATATAATCGACACATATTAGTTTCAGGTATATAACATAGTGATTCAATATTTGTATATATTGTGGAAAGGTCACATATTTCACATCTGTCACCCAACATCATGAAAAAAAGTTTTTTCTTGTGATGAGAACTTTTAAGATCTACTCTCGTAATAACTTTAAATTATACAGTACTTTTAGCTATAGTCACCTTCATATCACCATGACTTATTTTATACTTGGAAGTTTGTATCTTTCGACCACCCTCATTCTCTGATTCTTTCCACCCCTACCCCTTGCCTCCGGCAACAAGCAATCTAGTCTCTGTATCTATGAGCTTTTTCTTAGATTCCACATTTAACTAAGATCACACTGTAATTGTCTTTCTTTGTCTGACTTGCTTCACGTAGCATAATGCCATTAAGGTCCACTCATGTGACCACAATGGAAAGATTTCCTTCTTTTTATGGCTGAATTGTAGATAGATAATAGATAATATCTATCTATATATCTCTTGTTTTATTTAGTCATTCTTTCTCCGATGGATGCTTAGATTGCTTCCATGTCTTCCACATCCTGTCTACTGTAAACAATGCTGCAATGAACCTGAGGGTGTGTATATCTTTTTGAGTTAGAGTTAGTGTTTTTATTTTCTTTGGATACATACCCAGAAGTAAGAGTTCCTTGGTGGCCTAGTGGTCAAGGATTCAGTATTGTCACTGTTGTGGGAACTCTGCCCCTGCTTACTAGCGCCAAACAGAAACTCAGAAACAGAGTTTTGGGTGAAAGAGAAAAAAATAGCTGTATTCCTTGTATAGCTTAACGCCTTAAAGACTATGCCCCCGCTTAGGAGAGATTGGGATGTGGTTTTAGAGTTTCGGGAGTGAAAAATAGGGCTGCAGATAAGGATCAGGGTAGAGGCAAGATTGCCTTGTTTTCAAAGCTGGCGGTCAGTGGTCTGGTGGTCTTCTTTCTGGAATAAAGAATGCTTCATTAACATCTTCCACTTGTTGGGGATTTTAGTTCTGCAAAACAGCTCAAAGATATTGTTATCTGCATTCCTTGAGGAGGGACCAGGACCCTGCCCCAAAGCTACACTATTTTTTCTCGACGGGGCTCGTCTCTGGTCTCTGTATCCCCTCCCCTCCCTGATGAGCAACTGTTGAACCCACCCTTTGGAACACAGGGAAGGTCCTGGAGGCTGAAGTTTATTCCCTAAAAACAAGAAATGAGCACAGAAAGGCTTGTGTGCCCAGGAGCCCACAGGGCCCTGCTTGGTTTCATCACTGCTGTGGGCCAGGTTTGATCCCTGGTCTGGGAAAAAAATTAAAAATAACCAGAAGTAGAATTGCTGGATCATATGGTAGTTCTATTTTTAATTTTTGAGGAACCTCCATACTGTTTTCCATAGTGGCTATGCCAATTTACAATTTACATAATTCACATTCCCCCAACAGTGTGGAAATTCCCCCCCACCCTTTTTTCTGTACTCGTGGCATGCAGAGGTTTCCAGGCAGGTCAGAGATCAAACACAAGCCACAGCAGTGACAATGCCAAATCTTTAATCACTAGGCTACCAGGGAACTCAAAGCTTCCCCTTTCTTCACACACTCAGCAACACTTGTTATTTCTTGTCTTTTTGATAATAGTCATTCTAACAGGTGTGAGGTGATATCTCATTATGGTTTTCTTTTTTCTTTTTTTATGGCTGCACCTGTGGCATATGGAATTTTCTAAGCCGGGGATCAAATCGGAACTACAGCTGGCGCCTACACCACAGACATGGCTACACAGGATCCAATCTACATGTGCAACCTGTGCCACAGCTTGCAGCAACACCAGATCCTTAACCCACTGAACAAAGCCAGGGATCGAACCCTCATCCTCACAGAGGCAATATGAGGTCCTTAACCTGCTGAGCCACTACAGGAACTCCCTCACCGTGATTTTGATTTCCATTTCTCTGATGATTAGTGATGTTGAACATCTTTTCATGTCCTTGTTGACCATCTGTAGGTCTTCTTCTTTTCCTTATTTTGCTTGACTCTCTATGTTGGTTTATATGTATTAGATGAAGACTTGAAGGAGTGTTCTTAAGTAGGAGATGAACCTTATGGTTCAACCTTGCCTTAACTCTTGGTTGTTTCTCAAAATTTTGTCCAAGCAGACTCTTTTATTTTAATATCTCTCATTGATGGATGTTGGGTCAAGACCTGTCAGTGTTCCAGAGTTTGGGATTCTCAACACCCAGATTCTGGCTGATTAGAAGCCAGATCCTCAGGCAGCCACTTCTAAAGTAGACAAATAAAACAGTCCTGTGACACTTCAAGTATAAGACCCACTGGCCACTATGCCCAACAATCCGGAGGTGTCCTCTGGTCAGCAGTCACAAAAACCTGGGCTCCAGATTCCTGTATGAGCTCCTTTCTGGGAGATACTAGCGAGCTCTAGCAAGGCAGACAGAGAGCACAAAGATGGCATCTCTTGGCCTATCTTTCTTGAGAGCATTTCCACAGGCCTCTAGAAACATGCTAAAACCTAGGCCAAAGCTCTAGGTAAAAAAAAAAAAAAAATTAGGCCTCCTTTGCAGAAAGACTGGGGATGTGTTTCAATCTGTTATCTGTGCAGTGCCCTGGTGAGAACTGTCTGATGGGACCCAAGAATGCAAGACCTCCTGGCCACCAGAGCCAGGTGTTCAATGGGCATACCTTGGGTGGTGCCAGGCAGGTGTAAGAGCTCCCCTCCAAGAGATACTGGCATTCTGGAGCGAGGCATATGGAGACTGCCAAAATAGTGTCTGCCTTCTGAGGTCTCCGGTAAGGTTCACCATCAACCCTTAAATATCTCTTTAATTAGAAGACTGCCCTTCGGGCTGCAGCTTTGATGATAAGCTTATAGGCCTCTTTTACAGAAAGACTAAGCTCCTGAGTCAATTGCTGCTTGCTGAGCCCAGAGGGTGATGGCTATTTAAGAACTCTTTCTCTGTTAGGTACAGTCCTATGGGACCTGCCAGCATAAGCCCCACTGGCCCCCCAGAGCCAGGCACTGGCAACAGCTGCAAAAATTGAGATGCCAGACAAAGATGTAAACTCCTTGGTGGGAGATGTTGGCCTTTAAGGCCCCTTCAAGGAGATTGAACTCATAACCTCCTCTGGCCAAGACAAGAATTACCAGACCCTTATCATCACCTCAAGCATCTCATGGTAATGCCCTTTCCCCCACCTTGAGCAACCTGTCCTACTCCTTCCTATCCCCTACTAGGAAAGATGCATGGCCCACTCCTCACCCCACCCCTATACGGGGCTTATACGCCCCCAACCAACCAGCAAGTATATCCTAAGACCCATCTTTCCTCAACCCATCAGCAGGTCAGCAGGTGTATTGTGAGACCTCTCCTCTCCCTGGGCTATAAAAACAGACTTGGCCATGTGCTTGGTGTAGGCTCTCCTTGTTCATCAGGAAGTCATCCTGCTGTGCTTGATGTGTCTCTCCTCTTCAACTCTTCTTTCTCTTCAGGGTCAGCTCTCCCTGATTATCAAGAAGTCGACCCTCTGCGTTAGCAGCGTCTCTTGCCTCAATACACTTGTCTTTTCTTCACCTTGCTGTGACTCTGGAAATTTCTGCACAGACCACAACAGGAGATACTGGCCAGCTGGAGTATTTGCAGAGGGCACGTGCAAAGATAGTTTCCACCAGCCTCCATTCCCTGAGAGCAGCTTGGTAGGCCTCAAGAAGTTTGCCAGACCAGAAGCCTATCCCTCAGGTCGAAGGTTCCGGACAATCAAATAGATCTTTTTTTCTCAGAAAGACAAGTGTATTTCAGTGTGCTGTTGTGTTTGCCCTGGAGTGGTAGTCTGCCAAGAACTGTCTCTTCAATTGTTAGAGTGCCATGGGCCCCAGGGATGCAAGCTCCCCTGGTCTCCAGAGCCAGGTGCTCAAGGGACATTCTCTGGGCTGCAGCTGCAAAAGCCAGGCCATGAGATGTAAAAACCAGGGTACAAGAGAGATGAGAGCTCTTGGGGGCTCTTAAAAGTTGGGATAGGCATCCTTTGCTCCCCAGGGAAAAGTTTACAGTTTATGCATTCTCTCCTACCCATGTTTGTGTGACCCTTTTCTCATTTGCTGCTGTGAAGGACTTGCTCAGGTTTTTAGGTCTTTTTCTGAGGAAACTGTTCTATATGCATGTTATCAAGCAAAAATTGGTGTTCCCTTTTGGTGCCCCATGGTGCAGAAAGTCAAACTCTAAGAGTGAGTGTTTGGGGGCAAAGTATGTGTTTATGTGCAGGATACCAAGTGAGGGAGTGGGTGACAAGTTTCAGATCCACTCCAACTTGGTCTTTGCAGTAGGGGAGTTTTTATATTTTTAATTTTTAAATTTACTATTCTTTTTTTGCCCGCACCTGTGGCATGCGGAAGTTCCCAGGCCAGGGTTTGAAACTGCACCACAGCAGCGGCCTGAGCTGCTGCAGGAGGTTTCCAGGCTTGTGGTCGAATTGGAGGTATAGTCGCTGGCCTACACCACAGCCATAGCAATGCAGAATCTGAGCTGAGTCTGTGACCTACACACAGCTTACAGCAACGCCGGATCCTTAAACCACTGAGCGAGGCCAGGGATCGAACTTGTGTCTTCATGGATACTAGTCAGGTTCATTTCTGCTGAGCCATGATGGGAACTCTGGGATCTCTTTTTTTTTATCCATTCAGTCCATACATGTCTTTGCATTGAAGAGTTTAACTCATTTACACTTAAAATAATTACTGATAGGAAAGGATCTACTATTGCCATTTTGTTAAATGTATTCTATATGACTTGTAGTTTTTGGTCTCTTTCCTCTTTGGTTTCATTGATTTTCTGTAGGGACATGTTTTGATTTCTTTATAATTTCTCCTTGTGTATATTTTGTGATTATTTTCTTTGTGGTTCCCATTGCAATTACATAAACATTTTGTTACAATAATCTACTTTAAACTGATAACTACCATTGCATATAAAACTTTCCTCCTTTGCATCTCTGCCCCCCACTTTATATTATTGATGTTACAATTGACTTCTTTTTATATTGCATATTCATTAACATAGACTTACAGAAAATTTTTTGTTCTTAAGGTACATTTATTTTTCTGCCCATGAGCAATTAAAATGTTTTTACATATTTTTCTCATCAGACTTAAAAATTTGGGTTTTCCTATTATAACAATAGTCACTTTATTAGCATTCCAAAAATTTGCACTAAAACTGAAAGCATTTATTTGTTTTCTTCCAGTTTTACTGAGATATAATTGTCATGTAGCGCTGTATAAGTTTAAGGTGTGAGCACAATTATTTGACTTACATACATCACAAAATTACTACCACAATAAGTTTAGTGAACATCTATCATCTCATATAAATACAAAAAAAAAAGAAAAAGAAAAAAGTGTTTTTTCTCTGTGATGAGAACTCAAGATTTACTCTTTACAACTTTTATATATAATGTACAGAAGTGTTAATTATATTATGTTGTCCATTACATCCTTAGTACTTATTTATCTTATAACTGTAAATTTGTACCTTTTGACAACCTTCATCATTCTTCAAAGATATTACATTATTGTTATTGTCTTTTTGTCTTTTCAGGGCCACACCCTTGGCATATGGAGGTTCCCTTGGCATAGGGGTCTAATCAGAGCTGTAGCCGCCGGCCTATGCCAGAGCCACAGCAACGCGGGATCCAAGCCACGTCTGTGACCTACACCACAGCTCACGGCAACGCCGGATCCTTAACCCACTGAGCGAGGCCAGGGATTGAACCCACAACCTCATGGTTCCTAGTCAGATTTGTTTCCACTTCACCATGATGGAAACTCCTCGATATTACATTATTTTTGACTACATTCCCCACACTTAATATTTCATCCCCAGGACTCATTTATTTTGTAACTGGGAGTTTGCACCTCTTAATTCCCCTCACCTATTTCACCCTTCCTCCCACTTCCCTCAACTCTAGCAATCACTTTTTTGTTCTCTGAATCTATGACTGATTCTGTTTTGTTATGTTTGGTCATTTGTTTCGTTCTTTAGATTCCACATATAAACGATATTTGTCTTTTGTTTTCTGATTTATCTCACTTAATGTAATACCCTCTAGGTCCATCCATTTTGTTGCAGATGACAAGATTTCATTCTTTTCTATGGCTGAGTAATATACTGCATCTTCTTTATTCATTCATCTATCACTGAACATTTAGGTTGCTTCCATATCTTGGTTATTGTGAATAATGCTCCAATGAACATGGGAGCGCATACATGTTTTGAATCAGTATTTTTGTTTTCTTTGGAAAAATACCCAGGAGTGGAATTGCTGGATCATATTTTTAAATTTTGGAGGAACATCCATACTGTTTTCCATAGTGGCTGCACCAATTTACATTCTCACCAACAGTCCATAAGGGCTCCCTTTTTTCCACGTCCTCGCCAACAGTTGTTATCTGTTGTCCTTCTTCGAGGGTAGAGTGCTCCTGGTACATGGAAGTTCCTGGGCCAGCGATCTATCCCATGCTACAGCAGTGACCCAAGCCGATGCAGTGACAACCCCAGATCCTTAACCCACTGTGTTATAAGAGAACTCCCTATTTTTTGCCTTTTTGATAATAGCCATGCTGATAAGTTTGAAGTGCTATAGTGGTTTTGATTTGCATTTTCCTGATGATTAGTTTTTTTGTGTGTGGGTTTTTTTGGTTTTTGTTTTGTTTTGTTTTGTTTTGCTTTTTAGGGTCGCACCTGCAGCATATGGAAGTTCCCAGGCTGGGGGTCAAATCTGAGCTGCTGCTACCAGCCTACACCACAGCCATAGCAACGCACTATCTGAGCCGCTCCTGCGACCCACACCACAGCTCATGGCAACGCCAGATCCTTAACCCACCGAGTGAGGCCAGGGACCAAACATGCATCCTCATGGATCCCGCTGAGTCATGAATGGAACTCCCTTCTCTGCTCTTTTTTAAACAAGTTTTTGTTTGTTTTTGATGGTGAATTGTATGAGTTCTTTGTATATTTTGGATATTAACCCCTCCTCAGATATATCCTTTGCAAATATCTTCTCCCATTCATAAGCAGCTTTTTCCTTTTATCTTTTTTTTAATAGTTTCCTTTGCTGTGCAAAAGTTTTTTCGTTTGATGTCATCCCGATTATTTATTTTTTGCTTTTGTTTTCAATGCCTGAGGAGATATAACCAAAAAATATTGCTAAGACCATGTCAAAGAGCATACTGCCTTTGTTTTCTTCTAGGAGTTTTATGGTTTCAGGTCTTACATTTAAGTTTTTTTTTTTTTTTTTGTCTTTTTGCTATTTCATGGGCTGCTCCTGCGGCATATGGAGGTTTCCAGGCTAGAGGTCCAATCGGAGCTGTAGCCACCGGCCTATGCCAGGGCCACAGCAACGTAGGATCCGAGCCGCGTTTGCAACCTACACCACAGCTCACGGCAATGCCGGATCGTTAACCCACTGAGCAAGGGCAGGGACCGAACCCGCAACCTCATGGTTCCTAGTCGGATTCGTTAACAACTGCGCCATGACGGGAACTCCTCATTTAAGTTTTTAATCCATTTTGATTTTATATATAATGCGAGAAAGTAGTCGAGTTTGATTTTTTTACATGTAGCTGTCCAGTTTTCCCAACACTGCTTATTGAAGAAGCTGCCCTTTCCCTGATGTATATTCTTGCCTCCTTTGCTGTGTAGATTAATTGACCACATAAGTGTGGGTTCATTTCTGAGTTCTCTATTCGGTTCCATCGATCTGCCTGTCTGTTTTTGTGCCAGTACTAAACTATTTTGATGACTATAGCTTTGTACTATAGCTTGAAATCAACTTATTTCTGTAACTTGATTTTATTTTACTATTTTTCTGGGTTAGTACATTTAAATTGGCCTCACCTTTGTGGCGGATCCATAAAATTTAATTTCCAAATAGACCATTATTTATTTTGTTATTCCTCCTTTTGTGGTAGCTTTGAGTTTGTCAGGATTTTTTGGGTCATGACATAATTTAACATAAAGACAAATCATGTAAATATTCATTTTCCTTAAGAATGTGGACTTTTTGGAATTCCCTGGTGGCTCAGTGGGTTAATGATATGGCATTGTCACTGCTCTGGCTTGGTTCTCTGCTGTTGTGCAGGTTCGGTCCCTGGCCTGGAAACTTTCAGATGTCCTGGGCATAGCCAAAAAATAAAAGAATATAGACTTTTTGAATGACAGGCTTTGATTCTAAAGATAATTTCTGGCTGTCATAGGTTGAAGAAATTAATCTTATGACTTGCATGATAATTTAATTTCTATCCTGACCATGATGCACTACATATTCCACAGAGACAAAGATCTTTGGCAAAGACATGCACGGACAGGAACATCTGAAAATCTGCTTCTGGTATTTATTTGGAATTCCAGGTGACCCTTATCTGTGTGTTTATGAGTGATGGTGCTGGTTGCAGGTAGACAGAAGTGTTCTGACCCCTTCTGCAAGGTGAATCACACCTGAGGCTCTTACTTCAAAGATACAGAAATGCCTCAGGTAATGCCTTTATTCTCCCTCTCCTAGAAAATTGGCAACATTAGCTGCTTGGTGTAAATGAGAGTAGAATTAGGATTGAGTGACTTCTGAGATCTCTTTCAGACCCAACGCATGTGATGGATGTCTATTAAGAGTACATTGAACTGAGACTGGAACACAGATGTGTATCTGACAGGAACGCCAAATATTTCAACCCTTCTATCTAAACTGATTCCTTAAATTATTATATAGAAATATTTTCCCTCCAAGACATATCCCCTGGTAAGTTTCTGGTGTTTACTCTTCATTCATTGGATTGAGGGGTTCAAGTGTCTGAGGTGGAGATTAAAACTGTGCCTCTGAGGATGAATTTGCACCATCTAGTTGTCATAGAAAACTGGTATCGACCATAAAAACGTGAGGTACTTCTGGTTTCTATGACAACTGGACCATTCCATCTTATCCTGGGATGGGGAAACCTTTAACGTGGATGTTTACAGGCAGAAAATGTGTGATACTTGCATAAAAATAATTTGAGTGTCTACCATCACTATGCGTGTGTGTGTGAGAGAGGGTATTGGGAGCAGAATTGAATATATGATTGCTAATGTAAGGGCTGATCAATTCTGTTGTTGGGGGTGGCTGGCAGCCACCGCTGAACACAGACTGAAGAGGCTGAGTCTCTAGTTAATCCGTTTCCTCCCTAGTTTCTGTGTCCTCAGATGACACTCCATAGTGTGAGGGCTCTGTGATCTTGGATTCTGTAGAGAAAAAGTTTGTAAACCTTTTGACTAAGACCCTCTCTCCAAGAAATACTTTTGCAGTATTGCTTAAAGATGAATATTTATAATATGTCTACCTATATTGAGGAGATTTGGAGAGGGTAAATTATGAATGCACAAATTTTGAAGCAAATAAATTGTGAGAGACAATGAATATGATGAAAATATTCATACATCTTTTCCCTGGACTCCAATGAATCATTTGCACATCTCCTAGGTGTCTCAACACCACTTTGTAATTACTATGCCCAAGGAAATCTTTTAACTCATTACATCACTGGTTAAACCCTATAATAAATAAAACTTCTCGTCTCAGTGGTTGAATTCTGATTATGAGTTTTGTTGATGCGACAGCTTTTTTCCTGTTCATTAATTATGTTTCAAAAGAAAGGCAGAGTACTTATCATTTCCTTTGTAGGAAATATGTTTTAGTAAGCAGTTGGTATAAAGTATATTTAAATCTCTCAGTTCCACATTCCTGACTCTGCTCTGTGACGCAGGCAAGTCACTGCTAACCCGTTTTTTTGATTTTATGTCTTGTTTACTGAGAGGCTGTGCTTATAGGGAGAGCCACATGGAGACATGTATCTGGAGGAAATGAAGCAACTAAACCATACCTCTATTCCTGGGATGAGGTCTGCTTGATCATAGCATATTATACTTGCTATATATTGCTGGTTTAATCTACTAAAGTATGTTTAAATTAATGAGGCATTCGGGCTATAATTTTCATTTCATGCCTTTTTTTTTTAATTCCAGGGTAACGCTGATCTCATTTAATGAATTGAAAATTGTTCCCACGTCTTCATTTTAGTTTACATAGAATGACTATTAACTTCCTTCTGTTTCCACGTATGATGGAGAAACCAGGACCTATTAACATCCTATTGCTGCAAAACAAATTACCAAAAATTTAGTGGTTTAAAGCAACAGATTTTGGAGTTCCCGCTGTGGAAAAGTGAGTTAAGAATCCGACTGCAGCAGCTGCGGTGGCTGCGGAGGCGCAGGTTCAATCCCTGTCTCTGCACAGTGGGTTAAGGGATCCAGTGTTGCTGCAGCTGTGGCAAATGTCTCAGCTGTGGTCCAGACTCAACTCCTGGCCTGGGAACTTCCATATGACATGAGCATGGCCATGAAAATAAAACAAATAAAAATAAAACAACAGATGTTTATTGTCTTACAGTTCAGCAGGTCAGAGGTCTGAAATGGGTTCTCCAGGATGAAAGCAAGGTGTTGGCAGAGGCTACATTCCTCCAGACCCTCTAGAAGAGTCTATTTCCTTGTCTTTTTCAGCTCCTAGAGCTGTATATTTCACCTTTCTTTGCTTGTGGTCTCTTCTTCCATCTTTCAAGCCATCTGGAATGCACCTTTGAATCTCTATTTCCATCTGCACTCTGCCTTCTCTCTTACAAGGACACTTCTGATTATGCTGAGTCAACCAGATATTTCAAGATCTCGCCACTCAAGATTGTTAACTTAATCACATCTATACAATAAGTCCTTTTTTTTGGTGGGGGGCGCATTTGCGGCCTGTGGAGGTTCCTGGGCCAGGGATTGAACCCAGAGCCTAGCAGCAACCCAAGCCACTGCAGTGACAATGCTGGATCCTTAACCTACTGTGCTACAGGTGAGTTCCTGTAAAGTCCCTGTTGCAATATAAGACAAAACTGGACAAATTTGTCAGTGAATAAGACAATATCCCATCTCTCAGTGGGAACTTCTACTAAGTCCTTAGGCAAGGGTTGTAAGTATAGAATCTCGACTCAAGGAATCTATAGTTCTCAAGAACATGATGAAATGCACAGGATAGACTAGAATTAAACCTGGAGCCAAACTGAATTCAGAAAAGGAGCAGTAGTAGTTAGATACTCAGGCTTATTCTCTAGCTATTTCTGTTTTCCGGGAATGCAATATAATGAGGTGGTTGTACGTTCAAGCTTTTCATTAGGACTGAATTATGCAGCATTCATTATACACAGTTTAGCTACTAACTGGGATTGGGACTTTTCATAATGATTGGAAGTTTCACTATCATAAAGACATCTGATTTCCCCAACCTGATCTGTTTTTTTTTTTTTTAATTTTTAAAAATGTTAGTGTCTTTTAGGGCCGCACCTGTGGCATATGGAAGTTCCCACAATGGTTTTGTGTCATGTTTGTTATAAATCATGTGACTTCACATGGATGTATATGCACACACACATATTTTATGCTCTGTGTGATGAACCAGTATATATACATACATATATATTATGTATGTATATATACTGGTTCCATATTCTCTGTACTATTCCATTGGTTTATTAGTCTCTCCTTGACCAGTCAGTACCTCATGCCTTAATTCCTATAATTTCATAATAAGTTGGAAGGGTGACAACTTATATCCTCCTATTTCAAGATTACTTGTGTTCTTCATTTTTATTTGGCTGCACCCATGGCATGTGGAAGTTCCTAGGCCAAGGCTGGAACCTGTGCCACAGCAGTGGCCCAAGTTGCAACAGTGACAACGCCAGATCCTTAACTTGCTAAGCCACCATGTTTACTTTCTGCATTTCCTACAGCTGCACACTGTCCAGTATGGTGGGACTAGCCACAAGCAGCTACTTAAATTCAAATTGTAACTAATTAAAAATTTAGTTTCATAGAGTTCCTGTCCTGGTGCAGCTGAAATGAATCCAACTAGGAACCATGTGCTTGCGGGTTCAATCCCTGGCCTTGATCAGTGGGTTAAGGATCTGGTATTGCTGTGAGCTGTGGTGTAGGTTGTATACGTGGCTTGGATCTGGCATTGCTATGGCTGTGGTGTAGGCCAGCAGCAACAGCTCCGATTACACCCCTAGCCTGGGAACCTCCATATGCCACAGGTGCGGCCCTAAAAAGACAAAAAAAATTTAGTTTCTCAGTCACTGTAGCCATATTTCTAGTGTTTAATAATAGCCACATGGAGACTACTGTAATGGGCAGCACTGATAGAGAACATTTCCATTATCACAGAAATCTGTCTTGTATAAGGCTACTGACACATTTCAAGTCAGTTTACCACTTTTCACATGTACTCACACAGAAAACCTACTGGGATTGGGATTTGGTTTGGTTTCAATCTCTAGATCTGTATGGAGGAGTTCCCATCGTGGCTCAGTGGTAACAAACCCAACTAGTATCCATGAGGACACGTTCGAGCCCCAGCCTCACTCAGTGGGTTAAGGATCTGGCGTTGCCATGAGCTGTGATGTAGGTCACAGACACCGCTTGGATCTGGCATTGCTGTGGCTGTGGCATAGGCTGGCAGCTGTGGCTCCGATTGGACCCCTAGCCTGGGAACCTCCGTATGCTGCAAGTGCGGCCCTATGAAGCCAAAATTTAAAAAAAAGAGGGAGTTATCAAAGAAAGAGAGTAATAAGTTGAGCACTGAATCAACTTGGTCCAGATAGGAGCTAGGCAGGGAGAGGTAAGGATCACAAACAAGAAGCTGCCTACCCAGGAAATTCCTTGGTGGCTCAGCAGGTTAAGGATCTGGCATTGTCACTTCTGTGGCTCTGGTTACTGATGTGGTCTGGGTTTGATCCCCGGCCCGGGAACTTCTGCATGCCACAGGCACAGCCAGAAAGAAAACAGAAAAAAAGGCAAAAAAGAAGCTGTCTACCCAGCTGAAATTGCAAGTATTTCTCTAGAGCCATGAAGATCGATCTCCCTCTGTATTAAAAAGAGATCAGTTGGCTACCATAGAATGAATGAATTATAAGCACATGTGATGCCTTACCCTGGGCCCCTGTATCCTGATCTGAAGAAGGGGGACTAGGAGTAAGTCCGTATACCCCAGCAAGGGTGCAATGGGGCAGACAATAAAGACAGGAGATAAAACTTTCTCAGGCTTGCTTGGAAACCACTGTTCAAGGAACTGTCTCACCAGTTCCTTTGAGGGGCAAGAGCTGGATTTGGAAGTGAAGTGAAATTGGCAAGTGAATTAATTGTAACCATCTAGGTGGGACCTTTTGGACTCTTTTTTTTTTCTTTTTTTTGTCTTTTGTCTTTTTTGTTGCTGTTGTTGTTGCTGCTATTTCTTGGGCCGCTCCCGCGGCATATGGAGGTTCCCAGGCTAGGGGTTGAATTGGAGCTGTAGCCACCGGCCTACGCCAGAGCCACAGCAATGTGGGATCTGAGCCACGTCTGCAACCTACACCACAGCTCACGGCAACGCCGGATCCTTAACCCACTGAGCAAGGCCAGGGATCGAACCCGCAACCTCATGGTTCCTAGTCGGATTCGTTAACCACTGCGCCACGACGGGAACTCCTGGACTCTTTTTATGCACAGCTCCTATTACTCTTACTGCCTCATGTATAGTTGCTATTAATGATTTACATGCATGAAGTGTGAGTGCTCCTAAGATCCAAGGGGAGACTCTGCTAAGTGTCAAGAGCCTCTTGTAGAGTTGTGATTGTAGGAAAATCACACCAAAACCACCAATACACTTTCAGTTTTTCCCCATATTATACTGCAGAAACAATATACAATTCCAGGCGGTCGGGGGGAGTAATCAAAACCTTGATGAAGGACTTAAAGGTAGTGGGGTATTGAAAGCATCTATATCTCAAGACTATAGCATTGAGTCCAGTGAAAAAGGCTAATGAGATCTGAATTAAGCTGTTACCCCTGTAGCTCAGGCTTTTTCAGATCTTGTGCTTAAATGCACAATGACTGTGTCGTACCTGAGGGACTCACATTTTCCTGCTATTTGCCACCAATGGGTGGACTGATCTATGGAACAAGCCCCTCTCCATTCTTGCAAGACTTGGGTTCCACTCCATGGATAATATCTTGATGGTAGGACCCAATAAAGGACAGCTGGCGATGGTTGTTTGTTGACTTGCATGGAAGCCAAGGGGTGGCTCATTAATCCTGATAGAGGGACCAGCCATTCAAGTCAAATTCTTGGGATCCATGTGGGCTGAGTATCAAAGACAAATCTCTAAGACAGGGAGGGAAGAGCCACTCACCTTATGGCTCACTACTATGTAAAAAAAAGCCCAGCACTTAATTTGACTCTTTGGGCATTGGAGACAATATAGCTCGCCTAGACAGTTGGTTCTACCCTAGTTGTAATGTTGAACAGACAATCTAGCAAATTTAGCTGGGTACAGGATTATTGGGCAGCTAGGGTCATGCAATAGGCTATCTCAGCAGCCCCGCATTTGGTGTCTGTAAAACCTCAAGGGTCCCCTTGAACTGTAGGTGTCTGCTGCTGATAACTATGCTGATTTGAACTTCTAGCAAGGTAGACCACCTCCATCTGGAAGTGCCTTTTGGAGTCCTGAACTCAATGCCTCCTTGACAGGGACATCCACTGTACCCTATTTTAGCAACAGCTACTAGCCTTCTATTGGACCTTTGTGGAGAATGAGAGCCTTAATCAGGACTTCCAGGTAAACTTACATCCAGACATCTGTATCTTATTTTTTTTCTTTTTAGGGCTGCACCCTCGGCATGTGGAAGTTCCCAGGCTAGGGGTCAAACTGGGGCTGCAGCTGCAGGCCTACACCACAGCCCCAGCAACACCAGATCCAAGCCTCATCTGCGACCTATGGCCACAGCTTGTGGCAATGCCAGATCCTTAACTCATTGAGCCAGGCCAGGGATCAAACTTTGCATCCTCGTAGACCCTATGCTGGGTTCTTAACCCACTGAATCACAATGGGAACTCCTAGACATCCCTATCTTGAGTTTTTTTCCTACTTGGATACAAACAAGTTTGTAAAGGTACAGCAATCTCTTCTTATTAAATGGAAAAATTGTATTTGAAAGGCAAGTCCGGTCCTATAGCTGTGTCTTGTTTATATGGAAGGGTTGTGGCTACCTCTTTAGTGGCCATTTCTCCTGTTTGTTCAATCACAAGGGAAGTCTTAGCTACCTTGTGACCACACCTGCAAGAGGTCCCCAAGGATGTTTGGCCTTGGCTTACAGGTGTCTTGGCCAAAATAAAAGCTAACAATGTCACTGGGCATCAGCAGTCATTCAGCCCCAATGGCAACCAAACAGGATCCACTGTAGTGGGGACCAGTCAGCACCATGGGCTTAATTCAAAGCTGCCATCCTTGCCCTAGAAAATGCTCCTAAGCAGCAGGCATGCTGTATTTTCACTGACTCTTGAGCTATGGTTAACAGCCTAGCTGTCTGAGTTTATGGGGGATGGTTTATTATCAGACTGGGTAAGTAGCTCTGCCACCAGAATTGAATGAGCTCGAAAGGCCTCTATCTGTGTTACCTGCCAGTAGGTGAAATAACTTGGAGTTTTCTGCCCATGCCTGGCAAAGAGACTACTTTCATCCTCTGCTGCCATCTCGTGGCTACTTCCGGTGTCTAATAGCCATTGCAATTTATTCTGGCTATGAAATTGCCATTCCACTGTGAGTAGCCGATTCTGGCCACACCATGGTAACACAGGAGTCTAAGTTCTGCCACATTTTTGTCTGCTTATAGTCTTTCAATGCAAGCCATTCATGGTGAAGGAGACTCAACAATTCACTGATGGGCATGATATTTAAGGGGTATTCCAGGATTTCTGGCCCTGGCACATTAGGTTAAAAATCTGACTGCAGGAGTTCCTGTCATGGCACAGTAGTTAACAAATCTGACTAGGAACCATGAGGTTGCAGGTTCGATCCCTGGCCTCGCTCAGTGGGTTAAGGATCCGGCATTGCCGTGAGCTGTGGTGTAGGTCTGGGATGTGGCTCGGATCCCCAGTTGCTGTGGCTGTGGCGTAGGCCGGTGGCTACAGCTCCGATTCAACCCCTAGCCTGGGAACCTCCATATGCCACGGGAGCGACCCAAGAAATGGCAAAAAGACAAAAAAAAAAAAAAAAATCTGACTGCAGTGGCTCAGGTGGCAGCAGAGGTTCGGGTTCGATCCCCAACCCAGTATAGTGGGTTAAAGGATCCAGCATTGCCGTAGCTGTGGCCTAGATCACAGCTGTGGCTTGGATTTAATCCCTGGCCTGGGAACTTCCATATGCTGAGGGTGCGGCCATAAAATAAAAATAAAAATTAAAAAAGGGATATTCCATGCCACTTTTCATGCCCTGGATGCTGGCATCATCAGGAGGTAGAGTGGATTTTCAAAGCTTTGACTATAAAAGATTGCTGGATGGGCCATGTTGCCAGAATCATTGCCAGACTAGACATCACACTCAGACTATACGGTCACTAAATGAGACTATTCCCAGCAAGAGAATATTCCCTTTCTAAAGGGAGTGGTTGCTTGGGGAATGTCAGGACAGGGAGGCCAGTTCTCCATATTAGTGATTCCACACCAACAATTCCCAACCATCCCTCTTTTTTTCTTCCCAGACCTTAGTCATATGACAAGGTGACAGTGACTCCAACTTATTGCTTCTCCTATCACTTGGCTTCAGTCATTGGACATTGAGGGTCACAGATCACAAGGATAATGATGTTTGTTGCTGGAATTCTTGAAACCTAGATTACCCTTGTGGTGGCCCACTAAGGCAGCAATAGAGGATATTGCGGACCGTCGAAAATTCTACCATCGTGCCACAGCCCATGTAACTCACGGCACATCTGGGTAGGTCTGGGTGTAGATGGAAAATGGCTGGGCCAATGGAAAGCTACTGACTCCTTAATTATGACAAACAGTCTATCTGGCCATGAAAGGAAAACAACAACTTCAGTATCTGGGGGAAAGCAACAGTCCCAGTATCTGGACTGGAGCTCCTTATACCCTGGCAGGTGCAGGGACAGGGATAGGCTTTATGTCTAGCACCACAGCTTGGAAATATCCCCATGGTCCACTTGAGTCAAGTGGCAGCAACAGCTGCTTGAATCATATGAGGCTTGTCATTCCATCCACATGCTATGGGAACAGAAATCTTCCATGGCCATGGCTCTCAAACTTGAATCCCCGCATATAAACGCTCTGACAAAGACAACCTTGTTTCAGCATTACTGATCAAATCTACACAGTTCACCTGATGCACCCGTGGCCACTAAGGCATGTATGGATATTGAAGGGGCATTTATTAAGCAACACTGCCCGTGTGGCTTTACCAAGCCAATATAAAGATGATCCAAATCAAGTGTTAAGAAGCCCCTTTGGGTTTTATACTTGTATGTGTTGGAGAGAAGACCACCACATATCTTTCCTTTGGGAATAGGGATGATTTTTTTTATATATAACTTTTTAATTTTCCCACTGTACAGCAAGGGGGTTAAGTTATCCTTACATGTATACATTACAATTACTTTTTTTCCCCCGCCCTTTGTTCTGTTGCAACATGAGTATCTATACAAAGTTCTCAATGCTATTCAGCAGGATCTCCTTGTAAATCTAGTCTAAGTTGTGTCTGATAACCCCAAGCTCCCGATCCCTCCCACTCCCTCCCCCTCCCATCAGGCAACCACAAGTCTTTTCTCCAAGTCCATGATTTTCTTTTCTGAGGAGATGTTCATTTGTGCTGGATATTAGATTCCAGTTTTAAGTGATATATATGGTATTTGTCTTTGTCTTTCTGGCTCATTTCACTCAGTATGAGATTCTCTAGTTCAATCCATGTTGCTGCATGGATTTTAATTCATGTTTTAATTCATGTACTGTCCCATGTAATTATTGGAAGTGAAACTATCCCTTGGACCACTTGTTGGGACACCAGGCAAAGGGATTCTTCTACCTGGGGATACATTTACTCCTGGTCCCATACCCTGGGTATCAGTGTCCATGCCCTAGAGGCAGTGATTAGAAGACTAACTTCAGGAGTTCCCGTCGTGGCGCAGTGGTTAACGAATCCGACTAGGAACCATGAGGTTGCGGGTTCGGTCCCTGCACTTGCTCAGCGGGTTAATGATCCGGCGTTGCCGTGAGCTGTGGTGTAGGTTGCAGATGCGGCTCGGATCCCGCGTTGCTGTGGCTCTGGCGTAGGCTGGCAGCTACAGCTCCGATTAGACCCCTAGCCTGGGAACCTCCATATGCCGCGGAAGCGGCCCAAGAAATAGCAACAACAACAACAACAACAACAAAGACAAAAGACCAAAAAAAAAAAAAAAAAAAAAAAAGAAGACTAACTTCAGCTATCACAGCCAGTGAGATGGCACAAGCTCTACGAGATAAGGAGATAAGTCTAAACTTCCTTGAAATATTATAATGGATAACAGACTGACCATAGGGCACATTCAGGCTCAAGAGTGAGGAGTATATAATCAACAACATCTCCTTTGTGTTTGGCTTAATTTCACCAGGTGGGGCAGCTCAGCTGGTTCAGGTACAACACTCTGCATAGTTGGGGCATATTCCTTTGGGATCTGGTATGTACACTGAATCAAAAACTGATATTTGATGCTATGTCCCCAAATCTAGTGTATGTGAATCTGGGATCCAAGGAGTGAAAATAAGATTGGCTCCTGTAAAAATGACTCTGATTCCATTGAGTCCACTTTATTATGTTTGACTGCTAAGGATTTTTAGGCCTCTGCCATCCCTCTTCCTCTCCACCCATCATCTGGGCAAGCTGACAAGAAATCCCAGGTACGTCTTCTTGGAAAGCTAGCAGGAGAGTCAAACCATGGAAGCCCCTACCTTTGCATCAGAATCCTCACTCTGGCCCCACCTTCTAAACAAAACAAAAACCTGGAGGCAGTCTCCTTTCCCACTCTTGCACGCTATTTTCAGACCAGTTTGAGAGACATCCCATAAAGTCTTATTATGTAAGGTATAAACCTTCTTAGTATGTGTATGTTTAATGTCAGCAGTCTTATCATCTGAAGCAAATTTTAGTTGGGGAAATGGGGTCCATCCTTTCTTTCTAGAGTGGCTATAAGAGTTCTTCTCACCACCATTCTCTGTAGCATATTTGTAGAATGTGTGCTTCCCATCCCTGAAACTTTAGGATTTGCCATATTAAGAGTTCTGGGTCCCCAGAGAGACTGTTTCTGGTAAGGGATACAGGATTCTACCAAACCTGAAGCTATAACTACCATCTGGTCCCTTCAGTCTCCTCAAAGCAGTGGATCAGCTGGCAAAGAAAGGAGTTTTACATATTGGTGGGGCAAGCTGACCCTGGTTATCATGCAGAAATATGAGTTGTTTCTACATAATGGGGATAATGAGGAGTATGTCTGAAGGGAGAGGATTCATCAGGAATTCTTTTGGTGATTTTTGCCCAGTAACAATGGTAACTGGAATCAGTGTAAAATAGCTATTGATTTCTTCATAATTTTAAGAATTGTTTGCACTTGATATCTTGGGGTTGAACGCAACCAAGTCTTGGACTGTTGGTTCAGAAATCATTCTAGGAAGCATGCTTTTTTTTTTTTTTTTTTTTTTTTTTTTTTGCCACCACGTGGCATATGGAGTTCCTGGGCAAGGGATCAGCTCCAACCACAGGTGCAACCTTCACCACAGTTGTGGAAATGCAAGATCCTTTACCTACTGTGCTGTGCTGGGCAGCAGCGTGCCTCTATATTGGAACACTTTAGTTTTGGTAATGGTAAAATTCAAAGGACATGTGTGGGCTTAAAGAGTAATCCAGGACTCTAAGGTCCGAGAAAGAAAGGGAAGAAGGTCCTAAACCACTAGAAGCCGAGGGTCTTGAAAATTCATTGAAGCGTGGGCATGTCAATCATCGTTTTTCAGCAAATGAGCTTAGAGCTTGTAGTTGGGGGAAGCAATTCTCCGCTGACCCTTCCTAGCTCCGCCTCCCAGCACCTGCTCGTCAGATTCTTTCCTGCCTTGTTTCCCCGCCATCTCAGGCACAATTTTGATTGGCTGCTCCTCGGGCATCCCCCGCCCCTCGCCCTTCCTTTCACGAGGCCTCCAGGGGCACCATTTCAGACTGTTATCCTGTGAGGCGCCATTTTCTCAGTTTCCCCCGTGACTTCCCAGCATGCCCTGGTGCCAACAGTCAGCTCCGTCGCCATCTTTGGCAGCTTGGTCTATTGGGCAGACCGCTTGTTTCCGCCTGAGGCACTGGCTGGTGTATTTCTCCTGCCATGTCTTTCAGAGAGAGGCGAGGGTCGGCCTCAGGTAGTCAGGGCAGAGGTAGTGCAATGGGCCACGACCCTGGATTAGTCAGGGGAGGAGCCATGCCTGGAGAATGGCAAGCCAGGTTTGGCAGGGGCGCAGTCCACAGGGATCTCGAGGCAGTTGTGGGAGCCTTCTGGGAGGATGAGGAGGATGAGCAGGAGGGCGCCCAGAACATAGCTGAGGAGTACTGGGATGTACAGCCTGTAGAAGAGGAGGAAGAGGCAGAAGAAGAGGAGGAGGAAATTGAGGAGGAGGAGGAGGATGAAGAAGAGGAGGGAGAGATGGGAGAGGAGGGAGATGAGGATGAGGGGAGAGACGAGGAGGGTGAGGAGGATGAGGAGGACAAAGAAGAGGAGGAAGAGGAAGACAGCGAGGAGGAAGACGACGACAGCGAGGAGGAAGATGAGGATTTTGTGGACCAAGAGGAGGTGGAGAAGCTTGGTAAGTAGGGCACAGGAGTCGTAGCGGGTATCTGTGAGCCGTCTGCTCCCCACTCCGTGTGGTTTCAGCCCCTGTCCCCTTCTACACCGTATCCATTATAACAGCTATGCCTTGGTCAGGTTCTGCCCTTGGGAGCCCAAGGAGCCAGGAGAGGGGACTAGCTCTTGGGAAGTGAGGTTTGCAGGGAGTGGGAGGGGGGTTGGGGAGTCCAAGGAGCCAAGAGAGGGAACCAGCTACCTCCCTGGAAGCGAGGGGGTGGGGGGGCGGGAGGAGGGGGGGCGGGGGAGAGGGGTAAGGGCGGGGGAAAAGGGGGAGGGGCGTGGAGGAGGGGGAGGGGCCCGTAGGGGAAAGGGAGGGGGGTGTTGGGGGAGGAGCTGTGAGGAGTGGGGGGAGGGGCAGTGAGAATGGGGGAGGGGAGGGCGAGGAGTAGGAGGAGAAAGGGGGTTAAAGGCTGAGGTCTGGGAGAGCGAGGCCCTGGCTGATGCCTCTGAGGCTGGGGAGGCTGGGGCCTGTGGACCCAGTAGGGCTGAGGCTGGCCAGTGGCAGCCGAGTCCTCAGGCCCTTTCTGTCCCTCTTGGGGCCTTAGGCTCCAAGGCCAGAGGGCTCAGCATTTGCCTCTAGCGGTTCAGCAGCAGGTCAAAGCTCTCAAAACCTTCAGGCACGATTTGCACAAGTAGAAGCCTAACTTTATAAAGACCTTTATGATCGGGAGGAAAAGTATGCTGCCTTCTACCGGCCTGTTTGATAGGAGAACTGACATCCTCACTGCACTTCATGAGCCCACAGAAGGCAAATGTCAGTGGGAGGTAGGTGTTCAGGAAGGGGCTTGGGAGGAAATTGAAGGAGAGCCTGAAGGAAAAGGGACCAACAAATGACATACCTCACTTTGGGTTGACAGTTTGTAAAAATAGAAAGGGTCTTGGTAAAGTGATCCAAGGAAAGGATGAACTCGAAAGATGTAAGAATAAAATGTTCAGGGGTGGAGGAAGGAATGAGCCTCACCATAGAATTTAAGTCAAACGAACATTTTCCAAAGAAGCTCTGATAATAACATATAAACTACTCTCAGAATCAGATGATTCTGATCCTTTCTGCAAAGGGCCAGAAATAATCAGCAGCATGGGGTATGAGGTCTACTGGAAATTGGGGGAAAATGTTATTGCGAAAACTATCAAGCAGCAGTAATGTGAAAGCCATGGAAATATATCAACTAGTAGGAACATGCCCAAGCTATCTTTTTTTTTTTACCATTATTTCTTTCCTCCAGGTCTTCCTGGGGCCAAAGCACCAGATGCTGCTGCTTTTAAACTGGGATATTTTTTCCAGCGACTTATGATCCCAAAGTCTGTACCAGTCTTTGAAGAGGATGAATATCTGGACGAATATTATGATGAAGAGGAAGAGGATGAAAATGAAAAGCCAGAAGAACTCGAAATGGATGTGGTCTCAAAAGAGGGCAGCCATGAAAAATAAAGGTATTATTATATAGCCTTGAGTTTTAAGTAGCCATTCCTGACATGTACCTGTTACTGACAGGTTTATGCTTTTTTTTCCCCTGTAAAATAAGTAAGAAAATTTGTTGGAATTTAGTTTTAGAAAAACAGTTTAATAAGGTATCCTAGTTTACATGGAAGGCATTGTGTTATGAAATGTATTTTGTTCACAGCTCCAAGTCCTTTGTCCTGTAGCTTTGAGGCTGCTACAGATGGAAAATTTATTAGACCTGGAAATAGAGACCGATACTATTTTAGAAAATGGTCACCAGAAGAAGCAACTAAAGTGACTAGGCTATGCAGTAGCAGTACTTTCATCACCCAGCCACAGAAATGTAGTCTTTTGTAATAACAATGCCTTTGAGAAAGTAACTCCTTACAAAGTAGTAAAAGTTAAGGATTTCAAATAAGATTGCATTTCATATTTAATCCATAGTTAGTAGTTCAATTCAGATTTTTTATTCGAAAGAAAAGAAAATTAGCCATAGGAAGATTGTTTGGTTATCACTGAGGGGTGATGAAGTCTTAGTTTATTTTTCCTCTATCCATTTATCTTTTTTTCTCTCTTAATCTTTACACCTGTGAATGTTCGATACTGCCTCATTCCCATGTTACAGAAAGGGAAACTGAAGGTCTAAGAATATAAGGGATTTATGATTGTGTAAGGAACACAGGGTTTTAAGGTGGAAAGACTAATTTAAAGGTAGAAAGACATTTAAATTGCAGTGTGAGCTCTCAAAAGAAAAGCATATATAGTGGTGAGCAAGAGGTGAGACAAGGTTGATGTAATGAAATGATTGGAGCTTGTGCACCCTGATATCCAAGGGTCTGGGTTACAAGAAGAAAACATTTTCTCCTTGGTAAGATAACAGATGTACATAGTATTGACTCATGTTTAGAAAGTCCCTGGTGCATGTTATTGGTGTATGATTATTAATTGACTCTTTTTCCATCCTACAGTTGGAAGGCATAGAAAGAAAAGGACAGCGGAAGGGAACATGAATTTGTCCTTTACAGATGTTTTAGTTTTTATTAGCCCAAAATGTTAATTTTTTTTCAAAGTTCAAATGATATTACCTGACACCTGACTTTACCCTTATCATTTACAAATATATTTGACAGCATTGTTCACATTGAAAATAAAAACTTGTTTGAAATGAATGGGCTGTAGTTTTTTTTTTACATAGATAATGCTGACTCAGATCTATCTTTGTATTTGTTTTATTTTGACCCGCCTTACTGTGGAATTTCTTTCAACTGTTTGGTAAGTATGTTTTAAATCCTCTTATTGAAGGCCCAGATAAATTAAAATATAAAGTTATAAGGAATTTGATAGAAATGGTGGTCTAGATTCTATTGGAAAGAAACCGATGGGTGACCTCGCTTGCCTGGAGACCAGATGGTGCTCTTGGCCTGTCATGGGCTAACAGCATCAGCAGCATTGCCTGGGCACTCGAAATGCAAATTCTCAGACCCTGCTCCAGACCCACTGAAGGTAGGCTGCTAGCTATCAGGGTTTTGCAATCTTTTTTTTTTTTTGTCTTTTTGCCATCTAAAAGCATAGGAAAATATGGTTTGCTCCAAAATCCATTCTATGACATGAGCGCAATTTTTTTTTTTTTTTTTTTTTTGTCTTTTGTCTTTTAGGGCCTCACTCGAGGCATATGGAGGTTCCCAGGCTAGGGGTCTAATCAGAGCTGTAGCTGCCAGCCTACACCACAGCCACAGCAACTCCAGATCTGAGCCGCATCTGCGACCTATACCACAGCTCATGGTAATGCCGGATCCTTAACCCACTGAGCAAGGGCAGGGATCGAACCCACAACCTCATGGTTCCTAGTCGGATTCGTTAACCACTGAGCCACGACGGGGACTCCAGCGTTTTGTAGTCTTAAGGGTACTACTGCAGCACACTCAAGCTTGAGAACCACTGCTTTAGAGCACTGGGGAAAACATTTAACTTCACCTACAGTAGGACCAGCCTTAACTCACTGACTTGGTATTGTTGTAGGTAAACTGAACAGGATGGTAACATTTGGACCAAAGAAGAGACTAGATTTCTCGAGGGCTTGAGACACAAAGACCTCCCGGAGGGGTGTGTCAGTTTTCTGGGGTTACCTTAACAAGGTTACCGCAGACCAGGTGGCTTAAAACAATAGAAAGTTATTCTCTCACAGCTCTGGAGGGCAGAAGACTTACATCAAAGTATCAGCAGGGTTGGTTCCTTCTGGAGGCTCTGAGGGAGAGTCTGTTTCATACCTCTCCAGGTTTCTGCTGGTGGCTGACAATCTTTAGCATCACTTTTAGCATCATTTTAGGTTTTTGGGTTTTGTTGGTCCTTTTTTTTTTTTTTTTAGGGCCACACCCATGGCATATGGAGGTTCCCAGGCTAGGGGGTAAATCGGAGCTGAAGCCACTGGCCTATGCCACAGCCACAGCAACGCCAGATCCAAGCCGCCTTTGTGACCTACACCACAGCTCACGGCAACGCTGGATCCTTAACCCACTGAGCAAGCCCAGAGAACCCACTGTGTCCTCATGGATGCTAGTTGGGTTCATTAACCCCTGAGCCACGACGGGAACTCCTAGCATCACTTTGAAATGCATGATTCCAATCCCTTTCTTCAAACCACTGGTTTGTTCTCTATATCTGAGGTTGTTTCTTTTAGGTTCACTAGTTGTATTTTTCAGATTCCACATATAAGTGATTTACATTGTTTGCCTTTCTCTGACTTATTTCACTTAGTGTAATGCCCTCCAAGTCCATGTTGCTGCACGTGGCAAAATTTCAGTCTTTTTTTATGGCCAAGTAGTAGTCCCTTGTGTATATATACTATATCTGTTTATCCATTCATCTGCTGATGGACACTTAAGTTGCTTCCATACCTTCGTAATTGTAAATAACACTGTTATGGGATATTGGGGTTTATATATCTTTCCTTTTTGCTTCTTCTTTTTTTTTTAGGGTTGTACCTTTGGCATGTGGAAGTTCCCAGGCTAAGGGTGGAATCGGGGCTGCAGGTGCTGGCGTATGCCACAGCCACAGCAATGCCAAATCCGAGCCACATCTACAACCTACTCCACAGCTCATGCCAATGCTGGATCCTTAACCCACTAAATGAGGCCAGGTATTGAACCCCATCCTCATGGATACTAGTCTGGGTCATTACTGCTGAGCCACAATAGGAACTCCTGATGAATCTTTTAACATTGTTTTTTTTTTTTTTTAAATATAAACCCAGGAGTGGAATTGCTGGGTCATATGGTAGTTTGATTTTTAGGTTTTTGAGTAACCTCCATACTGTTTTCCATAGTGGCTGCACCAATTTACATTCCCACCGATAGGGTACGAGGGTTTCCTTTCCTCCATGTCCTTGCCAACATTTATTTTTGTTCTTTTTGATGATAGCCATTATGACAGGTGATATCTCATTGTGGTTTGGTTTGCATTTCCCTGATGATTTGAGCATCTTTTTGTGTACCTATTGGCCATCTACCTACAATGGTGTTGAAAGAGCCAGAAGAACAAAACTAGATTGAGTTTCCAAAACTATTTTCCTGAATAATACCACAGAATTAGTACAATCAGTAGGGTGAAGAGTGAGGAAGACATTGCCCTAATAATTGGCTCCAGTACTACCCTGCTTCTGCTGAGATCACCACAAATATTGGCTTTGAGACCACACTGCTTCCTTCTCCATCTGTAAAATCAAAGTAGACGTCCCATGCCCTGCCTTCTGATAACTACAAAACTAGGAACTGACACTGGGACCTCTTATTGCTGCTGCAGAAAGAGCAAAAGCTTCTGAGCTCATGCTCACTAACAGAAACCAGAAGCCACGGAAAAAGCATAGGCTACACCTTACTCCCTGGTCCAAATCTGGGGGTTTATTATCTGCTTGGCAGAGGCTAAGTTATTTGTGGAATCCAGGCCATAAGGGTAGGAGTTCAGGAAGTAACAGACTTAGTTTCCAACCTCTATCAAGCCTTACCTGCTGTTATTGGTGTTGGAATGGAATCAAGTAAGCTCACCTAAGATATTTGCCACAGAATGTAAAACTGGGGGCAGGGAAGCCAGTTAGGAGGCTACTGTAGCCCACCTGAAAGGTGACAGTGGTTTGGATCAGAGTGAAAAAAGCAAAGGTGTTAGAAACTGGTTGAATTTACACTCAGAAAATGGGACTTGCTTATAAATTGTGGCAGGGTTGAGTAAAAGATATCAAAGTATGAAGAGTAATACTTCCTTTTACACATGCCCCAGACATCCTTTTTTTTTTTTTTTTTTTTGTCCACACCCGTGGCATGCAGAAGTTTTTTGGCCAGGGATCGAACCCAGGCCAGAACAGTGGCCCAAGCCTCAATAGTGGCAATGCTGGATCCTTCACCTGTTTGGGCACCAGGAAACTCCATGTTTTTTTAATATCCAAATTATTTTATTTTTTTTTCATGTTATTCTTTTGGCCAGCCCATGGCATGCTGTAGTTCCTGAGTCAGGGACTGAACCTAAGCCATAGCAGTGACCTGAGCCACAGCAGTGACAATGCAGGATCCTCAACCTGCTATGTGCCACAGCGGGGCCTCCCTTTTTCGTTTGTTTGTGCTGTGCCCGCAGCATGTAGAAGTTCCTAGGCCAGGAATTGAAAGCTAGCCACAGCAGCAGTACCAGCTACTGCAGTGACAATGCTGGATCTTTAAGCTTCTGTGCCACAGGAACCTCCCAATTGTTGTGTTTTGTTTTGTTTTCTTTTTGGAAACTGTCAAGCCTGGTTTAGGAGCCCTTCTTATGTATATCACTATATCATGTGTTTTAGAATTCCTTGTTTCATCAACTATATTTCTGCTCAGCAGTCATTTCCCCAGGGGCAGAATGTGTGTCTGGCTGTGCGTGGGTGGCACAGTGCCTAGCCACATGACACACTCTCAATATATATTGTTATAACGATAAATGAAGGAATATTAGATCACCTTGAGTTTGCCAGCTCCATGACCTGATGAATTTCTCTGTATTAAGGGGCCTTATGATTCCTTGTTTATTTCCAGTGTTGCCAGATGGGGCCACGTCTTCCGATGTGCACTGTGAAAACATTTGGGATGTCAGAAACTGGAATCCAACCCCATGGAAGGGGCATGGGACTGAGCCTTACTCAAGCCAACACACATTACGTTGAGCTAAATTTCCCCTTTGCTCTCCATAGGAGCGATTGCTCTAAGCACAGTCGTCCCTAGTTACAGTAAATCAGAAACATGAAGAAATTCTGCATTTTGTCCTGTTCTCCACCGTGAAGGCTTTTTCCACATAATATCTCTGACAAAGCTGCTGACAGAAACGTGTAAGTGCTTGAAGATGCTGCTATAGAAGCTTCTTGAGAGTTTAACTGAAAAAGTAATGGGGAAACATTAGTTTGATATGGACTAAGAGCTTTGAACAAAGTTATATTTGAAACATTTAAATTCTGTGATGACTGAGTTCCCGTTGTGGTGCAGTGGTTAACGAATCCGACTAGGAACCATGAGGTTGCAGGTTTGATCCCTGGCCTTGCTCAGTGGGTTAAGGATCTGGCATTGCCGTGAGCTGTGGTGTAGGTCGCAGACGCGGCTCAGATCTGGAGTTGCTGTGGCTGTGGTGTAGGCTGGTAGCTACAGCTCCGATTGGACCTCTAGCCTCGGAACCTCCATATGCCGCGGGAAGCGGCCCTAGAAAAGGAAAAAAGACAAAAAAAAAATTCTGTGATGATGATAAAACATCAAATCTAATTGGAAATTATGAGATAAGGTGACACGGTGGGTCCATCTGACTCAGGTGTTTGGCACCCCTACTGGGTAAGCCAAAAGCTGAGCTTCAGGTCTCCCAAAGCAAAACAATGATGAACAGTAAGTTGCTTTGTACACTGGCACTTCTAAATTAAGAGGATAATGTAATACTTCAAAAATGAAGTGGGGAGTTCCTGTTGTGGCTCGGTGGTAACAAACCTGACTAGTGTCCATGAGGACGCAGGTGTGATCCCTGTCTTCACTCAGTGGGTTAAGGATCCAGCATTGCCGTGAGCTGTGGTGTAGGCTTGCAGCTAGGCCTGCAGCTACAGCTCCAATTCGACCCCTAGCCTGGGAACTTCCATATGCTGCAGGTGTGGCCCTAAAAAGACACAAAAACAATTTGAATTGGTGGATTTCTCTGGTGGCTGAGTGAGCTAAGGATCTGGTGTTGTCACTGCTGTGGCTCTGGTTACAATCTTGTTGTATGGAAATTGATGCTGCCTAAATAAGTGCTATATTCATGTCTGGTTTCTAGGCTAGCTCAGTCTGTAACTTCAAGGGATTAAATGGATGCAACATGTCCACATCCTGAAGAGCAAACTAGAGAATGGCTCATTTCTTTCAAATCCCAGAATACTCCAAAACAAATCAAAGGCTCAAGTTAGTGAGGCTCATGAGGTAATAAATAAGTAAATCGTTCAAGCAACCTTCCCTCTTGGGTTTGACATTTCTAAGAAAGGTACACCAAGGAAGCAAATGTGGCTTCTTGCTGGTTAAGAACACCTAGGCAACATTTAGGGGAATTGATCAACTGTAGCCTGATTTTTTTTCCTACTCAGATTTTTACAATGCCAGTTATCTAAAACGACTTCTGTAGTTTCGTCTTTTATTTATTTGTTATTATTTTTATTTTTTGGCTGCATATGAAAGGTTTTTTTTTTTATTCTTTTGGGTGCATATGGAAATTCCTGGGCCAGGGATCGAATCCGAGCCTCAGGTGTGACAGCTGCAGCAACACTGGATCCTCTTAACTCACTGCACCTGGCTGGGGGTTGAACCTGTGCTGCCACAGAGACAACACCAGGTCCTTAAACCTCTGAGCCACCAGGGAACTCCTAAAATTACTTTTAGTATAACTCTTACAAAGCCTGTTTGTGTGTGTTTGTTTGTTGATTAAATGAGGTAGGTACTCAGGATAGAAATCATGACAGGAAAAAAAAAGTTTGTTTTTAAAATGAGAAGAAATACAAAGAGAATTCAGCTACTGATGTGAGAAATGGAGTTTACAGACTTTCGAGGGAAACAAAACACACACACATGAACACAGAGAACTCTGATAAAAGGTCCTATGTGATCAGGGCACAAAGAGAACCACACATTGTATGCACAGTTAGAGCCCTCATAGGTGGCTTTGAGGAGAGGGGCATAAGGTATTGGCTTTTTTTTTTTTATTTATTTGGCCACCCTGTGGCATATGGAGTTTCCTGGCCAGGGATCAGATATGAGCTGTAGTTGTGACCTATGCCACAGCTGCGGCAGTGCCACATCCTTAAACCACTGTGTCGGGCTAGGGATCGAACCTGCATTCCAGCTCACCCAAGATGCCACCAATCCCACTGCGCCACAGTGGGAACTCCTGGCTTATTTATTTATTATTTATTTATTTATCTTTTATCTTTCCATGGCATATGGAGGTTCCCAGGCTAGGGGTCCAATCGGAGCTGTAGCTGCTGGCCCACAACACAGCTGCAGCAATACGGGATCTGAGCCTGTCTGTGACCTACAGCTCATAGCAACGCTGGATCCTTGACTCACTGAATGAGGCCAGGGATCAAACCCATGTCCTCATGGATACTAGTCAGGTTCACTAACCACTGAGACACGATGGGAACTCCTTATTTTTTATTTTTATTAATTTATTTTATTTTTGGCTGTGCCTGCAGCATGTGGAAGTTCCTGGGCCACGGAAGAAACCCAAGCCACAGAAGTGACTCAAGCCACAGTAGTAACAATGCTGAATCCTTAACCTCTGGGCCACCAGGGGACACCGGAATAGGCTTTATTTTTTTAAATAAGGATGTGATTTTGGCAGAAGAAGGAAAACTGAATGTCTGCAAGAGAGAGTTGCTCAGGAAAGGCCAGTAGCTCCATTAGGTTGGAGCTGAGTGTGCGCAACAGGAAGGGCAGAGAGGAGCAAGCTAGAAAGGCAGGCTGGAGTCAGATAGTAAATATCTCGGACACTGAAAGGATTAAAGAGGGGGTGAACCCCAGAAGTGAAAAACCAGTTAGAAGTCTGTTGCAAAATCTAGGTCTGGGATGAAGGCTTGAACTGGAGTCAGCAGCAGTGTATCAAAGAGGCCACATCGGGGAGAAGCATCATGGAAATAGTTTTTTTTTTTTTTTTTTTTTGGTCTTTTTTGCCATTTTCTTGGGCCACTCCTGCAGCATATGGAGGTTCCCAGGCTAGGGGTCGAATCGGAGCTGTAGCCTACACCAGAGCCATAGCAACACGGGATCCGAGCCGCATCTGCGACCTACACCACAGCTCACGGCAACACCGGATCCTTAACCCACTGAGCAAGCCCAGGGATCAAACCCGTGACCTCATGGTTCCTAGTCGGATTCGTTAACCACTGTGCCACGATGGGAACTCCCATGGAGACAGTTTTGTAGGTCCAACTGAAAAAGATATTGTAAGCCACTCCTAAAAGCTTAAACAATCAAGAAACATTCTTTCTCACTCTCCCAGTCTTCTCCGCAAATGGGAGTCCATTATGATAAAACCATAAATATCTAGATGAGAGACGGAGAGATTGGTATGGGATTGCCTGAGTCCAGGAGGAAAATGAACGTGCAGTCATTTCAGGGATTATTACTGGAAGGACATGGTGACTGGCAGGACATGCACTGCTGAGGCAGGATGTCAAATGACAGTCACAGACAGCACAGCTGGCAGTGCGTTTTCACATCTGAGACAGTGCGGTGCCACCCCACTCCCCCCATCCACACACGTAGTGCCCTGGGTGGTGTTTACACTTACCGTAAAGCTGATTGCTCTAAAATGACCCCAATTTGGGTAAGAAGTTTCTACTATAAGAGAGGTGCTCTCGGGAGTTCCCATGGTGGCTCAGCGGTAGCAAACCCGACTAGTATCCCTGAGGATGCATGTTCGATCCCTGGCCTCTCTCAGTGAGTTGAGGATCTGGTGTTGCTGTGAGCTACGGAGTAGGTGGCAGTGGAGGCTCAGATCTGGCATTGCTGTCGCTGTAGGCCGGCAGCTGCAGCTCAAAATGGACCCCTAGCCTGGGAACTTCCCTATGCGCAGGTGTGACCCTAAATAGCCAAAAAAAAAAAAGTGCTCTGAGTAACATGATGGATGATTTCTTCTGGTCTATCTTCCAATTCAACAACTCTCTAAGGTTTATTTTTCTTTATTGCATTTATCATCATCTAATGCTTCTGCTTAGCCTTCTGTTAAACACATCCATTAAACTCTCCATTGTTATATTTTTTCCATCCTCCAAGTCCTATTTCATTATTTTTCAAATTGACTATGCTGGTTTTACGACTTTCTGTTCCTGAAGATAGTTTAAAGCTTACTTTTTTGTTTTTGAACTATAGTAGACCAAAGTGATTATAGTCTGTGTCCCATCATTCTGATATCTGGACTCTTTGGCTGTCACTTACAATATATATGTTTTTCCTTCCATGCCTACTTATCTTTGACTATGTGCCAGTGTATTATTGAAAGTTATTTGTACAAGTGATTTCAGGCCAAAGAAGATAGAACCTTCCTGCAGAGAGTATTTTCACCTGCTTCTGACAAATGCCTGGGAATACTACCTGTCTCTGACCACTTTAATCCAAGTTCAGGGCTTGAGTTCCTTGAATCACCCTATTGATGGATATTTAGGCTGCAAGTCCATGTAGGGCTTGATGCTTCTGTTTCACCATTATTCTGAAGAGGGAGCCACTCAGTTTCAGCTTAAAGTGGCTGGAGGGCTTATCAAATTCTCTCATTTGGGATGTGGGCTTCAATTTTTGTTCCCTTTGCTTGGGAGGCCACCACAACCGCAGCTTAGTTTCATAAATCTTTCTTCTGGATTCAGCTAATGCCTCAGGCAACAGTAGCTTTGAGTGCTGGGCTTTCCTATCTGGATTCTTGTCTTCTTGTGGATTATTATTTTCTTTTTATGGCCACGCCTCTGGCATATGGACGTTTCCAGGCTAGGGATGAAATCTGAACTGCAGCTGCTGGCCTACACCACAGCCACAGCAATGCCAGATCCGAAACACACCTGTGACCTATGCCGCAGCTTGTGGCAGCACCAGATCCTTAGCCCACTGAGCAAGGCCAGGGATCAAACCACATCCTCACAGACACTATGTCAGGTTCTTAACCCACTGAACCACAAAGGGAACACCTCTTCTAAACTTTAGCTTCATAGTTTTTGGTTTTGTTTTGTTTTGTCTTTTCTAGGGCCAAACCTGTGGCACATAGAGGTTCCCAAGCTAGGGGTCAAATCGGAGCTGTAGGCACTGGCCTACACCAGAGCCACAGCAACACGGGATCCGAGCCGAGTCTGCGACCTACACCACAGCTCACAGCAACGCCGGATCCTTAGCACACTGAGCGAGGCCAGGGATCAAACCCACAACCTCATGGTTCCTAGTCGGATTCGTTAACCACTGAGCCACGACAGGAACTCTGAGCCTCATAGTTTCTTAGTTCTTTTTTGGGGGGAGGGGGATCCTGTGGCATATGGAGTTCTGGGGCCAGGGAGCAGATCTGAGCCACAGTTGCAGTTTCGACCTATGTCCCAGCTGCTGCAGCAACAGGGATTCTTAACCCACTGACCCACTGAGCCACAATGGGAATGTCTCCTACCTTTTACTTCTTGTTTTAGCTTCCAATCTACCTTATTCTCTAGCCGAACTAGAATACTCACTGTCATGTGGCATTGTTGGGTCCGAACACAGATGGGCTAACTCCTAGTTCAGTGTTATTCCTTGACCCCATGATTTCATGTTCAGATTTATGCCCATTCATCTGGATATTTATGTACACTGTAATAAGCAGACAAAGAATCAAGTACAAATTGTACTGGCTTTTCCCCATTTTTTGCTGCCTTTTGGGTTGTCATGGGAGTCTGGAATGTAAACTCTGGAAATGCATTCATTATTGCACCACATTTTTGGCCACTGCCATAGTCACAAGGACACCTAGGAAAAAAAAACTTGAGGTTTGCTTTCCCTGTTCATTAAGGGACTATTGTCCACAGAGTTTGATTCCAGGAGCTAGGAATAACCCACTTCCAAACAAAATTATTCCCACATGTTGGTGGTTTCCTGAAATACCAATCAAAGCTAACTTCCACTGAAAAAAACACTTTTTTGGAAGTAGGCCAAACTGGACATAGGGTTCTAGTTTTGGGTTTTGCCACTATGGAACCTTGGGCCAATCCACTTTTTTCTCTAGGCTTAAATCACCCCTCTGCCCCCATATACAATTCAAACGCTTGGACAAAATGATCCAAAGTGGCCTTTTTATTTTTTTTTTTTTTTTTTTTTTTTTTTGTCTTTTGTCTTTTTGTTGTTGTTGTTGTTATTGTTGCTATTTCTTGGGCCGCTCCCGCGGCATATGGAGGTTCCCAGGCTAGGGGTCCAATCGGAGCTGTAGCCACCGGCCTACGCCAGAGCCACAGCAAGGCGGGATCCGAGCCGTGTCTGCAACCTACACCACAGCTCACGGCAACGCCGGATCGTTAACCCACTGAGCAAGGGCAGGGATCGAACCCGCAACCTCATGGTTCCTAGTCGGATTCGTTAACCACTGCGCCACAACGGGAACTCCGGCCTTTTTATTTTTGATAAGCAAGTAATGTTTCCTGAGTAATCAGAGACAAGGGGTGCAGGATTGAGAGCAGTGGTGGGGGTGGAGTTCACTCATGGCTCATCAGGGTTAAGGATGTACCACTGTCGCTGCTGTGGCTCTGGTTATAGCTGTAGCTCGGGTTTTATCCCTGGCCTGGGAAATTCTGGATACTGCAGGCACAGCCAAACAAACAAAAGCAGTAGCGTGGTCTCAACAGACCCACTCTTGTATATGATAGTTATATACAGAGACCTCCACTCTTTCTGCCCATGTGGGAAGAAAGCATTTGCTGCGATGGAAAGAAAAAGAGAAGGCAGGGAATGATAAGACACATTTTTAAAAAGCGTGATTCCACCGACTAGGAACCACAAGGTTGCGGGTTCGATCCCTGGCCTCGCTCAGTGGGTTAAGAATCTGGCATTGCCATGAGCTGTGGTGTAGGTTGATGACGTGGCTCGGATCCTGAGTTGCTGTGGCTGTGGCTGTGGCATAGGCCGGTGGCTACAGTTCCAATTTGACCCCTAGCCTGGGAAGCTGCATATGCCGTGAGTGCGGCCCTAGAAAAGACCAAAAAAAAAAAAAAAAAGAAAAAAGTGCGATTCTAAAAAGGTTAAAAAAAAAAAAAAAAAAGAGAGGGAGTTCCCTTTGTGGCTCAGTGGGTTACCAACCTGACTACTATCCATGAAGATGCAGATTCAATCTTTGGCCTCATTCAGCGGGTTAAGTATCTGGCATTGACATGAGCTGTGGTGTAGGTCGTAGATGTAGCTTGGATGTGGCCTTGCTGCAGCAGCTGCAGCTCCAATTCGACCCTTAGCCCGAGAACTTCCATATGCCTCAGTTTTGGCCCTAAAAAAAAAAAAAAAAAAAAAAAAAAAAAAAAAAAAAAGATTCAAAATTAAAAAAAGCGAAAACCTGAAAAAAATTTTAAAGAAGAGAGAGGGGTGGCTAAATGGCTAAAGAGTTACATTTTTAACTGTACAAAACCCTCAAACAGAAGTTCCCGTCGTGGCTCAGCGGTTAACGAATCCGACTAGGAACCATGAGGTTGTGGGTTTAATCCCTGGCCTTGCTCAGTGTGTTAAGGATCTGGTGTTGCCATGAGCTGTGGTGTAGGTCGCAGACACGGCTCGGATCCCGCGTTGCTGTGGCTGTGGCATAGGCTGGTGGCTACAGCTCCTATTATACCCCTAGCCTGGGAATCTCCATATGCCGAGGGAGCGGCCCTAGAAAAGGCAAAAAGACAACAAACAAACAAACAAAAACCCTCAAACAGGCCAAGGAGTTCCATGCAGCTGAAGCTTAGCAATATGCTGGGCACAAGCATTCACAACTCTTCATAAAACAGGGAAGGAAAGGGGAAGTGGGAGAATGTTTCTCTGAATATTCTAGTTGCCCAAGAGTGAACTTGAACTCCATTTTTATTTCAATACTTTTTAACGGCAGGCTTTAGGATGTCCAGCACTGGTGAATAAGACTGAGTTCTATTTTTCTATTTTAATAATTTTTAAAAATCGATTTTAAAAAGTTTTATTAAAGCATAGTTGATTTAAACTGCTGTGCTGGGAATTCCCATCATGGTTCAGTGGTTACCGAATCTGACCAGTATCCATGAGGACGTGGGTTTGATCCCTGGCGTTGCTCAGTGGGTTAAGGATCTGGCATTGCCGGGAGCTGCGGTGTAGGTGTGGCCCTAAAATAAAGACAAAACAAGACAAAAAAATAATGCTGTGACACCAGGGTTCTATTTGTTGATTGCCCATCTGGCTTATGTGCTCTGAAGAAGCCTCTTTCTCAACTCGCTGCAGCCTGGACCTGAAATGGGAAGGACAAGGGTAATGAATGAGGGGACATTTCCTCTTTCTTTGAGATATTTCTTAGAATAGAATGTCAATGTTCAGGGTAGTGGAAAGAATAGGAGCCCTCCAGTAAAAACGGGGAGCTCCCACTGTGGTGCAATGGGATCGGAGGCATCTTGGGAACTGCTGGTTTGATCCCCAGGCCAGCACAGTGGGTTAGGGACCCAGTGATGCTGCAGCTGCAGCTTAGGTCCTGACAGTATATCAAATCTGATCCCTGGCGCTGGAGCTCCGGATGCCTCAGGGCAGCCAAAAATGACAAAAAAAAAAAAAAGAAAAAGTGACCCTTAAAAAATTTTTTTTTTTCACATGCTGGGGGCAGAATGCTGGGGCATTAGGGAGGCTTGTTATCCAGGGTTTACCTCTCTTGATGATCAATTACACTTACTGTTGCCTTCTTTTCCCCTTCTCCAATGTCAGCCAAGAACACTCACTTCACCGCTGCATCCCTTAGGTATGAGGGGACGTTTCCTGGAACCCAGTTTTGTCCTGATGACGGGCCAGAGCCCCGTCATAAAACCCATCAGTTGAACCTCTTCCACCCCATTCAGTCCAGAGGGTTCACTGGAAGCTCAAAGGTCTGGGAATGACCAGCAGTCGACTACCTCCTGATTCCCTAAAGGCGTCTAGCCCTTTTCGGAATGCAGTTTCAGCCTGGGCAGTCACATCACTGTACTCTTCTCACCACAAAAAGCAAAGTCTTGGGCATACACTGTTCCAAGTGAAAAGCATACTTGGCGTTTTTGCAGAGGGGCAGCGCAGAGCGAGGTATCATGCCGCCAACCCGGGGCTCAGCTCTCCTGCAGCCTGGGAGCAGGAGCTGGAGCTGGAGCTGACCCAGGAATGACTGCAGGGGACAGAATGGCCAGAGGGTTGGGCAGCGCGCAGGTTGTGGTGGGAGGCAGGATTGCGCATGGTTGGTGTTTTTTGTTTTTGTTTTTTTTTGGTTTTTTTTTTTTTTTTTTTTTTTTTTTTTTTTTTTTTGTCTTTTTGCCTTTTCTAGGGCTGCTCCCCCGGCATATGGAGGCTCCCAGGTTCCCAGGCTAGAGGTCTAATCGGAGCTGTAGCTGCTGGCCTACGCCAGAGCCACAGCAACCGGGGATCCGAGCCGCGCCTGCGACCCACACCAAAGCTCACGGCAACGCCGGATCCTTAGCCCACTGAGCAAGACCAGGTATGGAATCCGCAACCTCATGGTTCCTAGTCGGATTCGTTAACCACTGAGCCACGACGGGAACTCCTGTTTTTTGTTTTTTAAAGGCAAATGCAGGCCTATGCCCAGGCGCGGCAATAGCAGTTTGGGATCCAAACTTTTGCAGCAGGCAACGCGGTATCCTTAACCCACCGGGCCGGCCAGGGATGGAACCCACAGCCTCGTGGATGTTACCTGAGTCTCGCTGAGCCACAAGGGAACTTCTCGTGCATCTTCTTGGAATGGCTTCAGGCCATTGCGGGATTGGCTGGGCTCCGGATGCCCTCGGGCTGGGCGGAGCTAGCTGCGCGCCTGGCTCTGCTGCCGCTTCCAACCCAGTGGAAGCGGAAGTGCTTCAGACAGAGAGCACGTTGAAGAAACTGGGTTGGTTCTAAGGGTACAGCTGCCAGGACTCAGGGAGCCGGATCGACCCCCACTCTCCCCGCTACTCGTGCTTTAGGTGCTCGCTGCTTAGAAGAGGCTCTTTGCCTAAGAGGGCCCCCCCATCCTCCTTGTGGTTATCCCTCTCACCTCCTCCTCTTTCTTCCTCCGGGCCCCCAGCCATCTCCCACGTTTTCCAACCATCGGAGCTGTGGCGTCCAGGACGTGCTGCGAGCCGCTGTGCTCCTCCTCCTCATCAGGACCCTGCTCTTGGAGGGCGACGCACCATTTCCACCTTGAAATTCCACATTGACTTCTGACTTCTGTTCTGATGTTCCTGACGTCCTTCTGGGCATTTTTTATTGGTAAGCCATGTCACCACGCTGCGTTGAGCCTGGAGGGCGGGTGCGAGTGGGTGACCTTTGGAAGGAAACGCGGGGCCGGGGCGTCTAAGCCTGGGCTCAGGCACGCTGCCCACTGACCATTCCCTAGAGGAGCTGGCAGTAGGGATGGGAGCCGCCCGTTGAGGCGAAGCTCCTGTGTTTCAGCCCATGTGACTTTGGTACCTAATAGCGTCCAGATCAAGGGGACTGGGGAGGCCAGCACCCCAGGATTCACCCATCCACCTGCATGGCCTAAGTTCTCAGTCATGTGCACTGGTCCTGATGTATGTTGAGGAGGTTGCAGGGTGAGAGCTAAAATCAATGTTTTGTGCTGAGTTGGCATCTGGTAAAATGCAGAGAGCCTCCAATGGCCTCACCCCAAGTTCCTCTCCCCGGTCTGCTCTGCCAGATAGAGTCCTCTAGCAACAACCCTCCTCATTTGGGGCCAGAGGTAGTCCTGCTTATTATTATGACTGAGTAGTGGTTTTTTTGTTTTTTTGTTTTGGTCAGGCAGTGGAATTATTCAAACAAGCCCATCACAGCCTTCCTTGGGAACCAGGGAGGTGCCTCACCCACTCCCCCACTACTGTCAAGCCCGCCTTCCACAGACCTTTGTGGGTCCCTGTGTTCCAGAATGCAGCCCCCATGTGTCCTGCGTGGCCTGCGATGTCCTCCTGTCCTGGGCTGTGAGAGTATGTGAGTAATGACATGCTCTTGCTCTTTTCTGTCCAGTGTTGGATGTTGTGTGTTCAGCCATGCCCATGGCTCTAGGGTGGGACTGCCTGCTTCAGCATAGGGGTTGAAGAAGTGATGGACTCAGTGTCACTGGGAGCTCCTGTCGTGGTTCGATGGGACTGGCCGTGCCTTGGGAGCTGCTGGGATGCGGGTTTGATCCTTGGCCCCATGCCCAGCACGATGGGTTAGAGATCCAGTGTTGCTGAAGCTGAAGCTTAGGTTTTGAGGGTGGCTCAGATCTGATCCCAGGCCTGAGAACTCCATATGTGGCAGGGCGGCCAAAAAAATGTCGAATAAAAAGTTACGTATTTTTTTTTTCTTTTTTTTTTTTTTTAGTTTTCACATGCTGAGGTCAGAATGCTGGGGCATTAGGGAGGCTTGTTATCCAGGGTTTACCTCTCTGGATGATCAGGTACACTGACTGTTGCCTTCTTTTCCCCTTCTCCAATGTCAGCCAAGAACCCTCACTTTACTGCTGCATCCCTTAGGTACGAGGATAAGGTCCCTGGAACCCAGTTTTGTCCTGATGATGGGTTAGAGCCCCGTCATAAAACCCATCAGTTGAATCTCCTCCACCTTGGCCCGAGGGCTCTCTGGAGGCTCAAAGATCTGAGAAGGAACAGTGGTTGACAATCTCCTGATTCTCCAAAGGTGTCTAGCTCTTTCCGAATGCAGATTCAGCCTGGGCAGTCACATCTCTGTACTCCTCTCACCACAAAAAGCAAACATAACAACTGGGAACCTAACAGCTGCCCTGGGTATTGCCTTAGTCCCCACAGTACAAAAGATGGCAAATTTAACCTCATTCTGCCCTTATTTCTACCATCCTGATTTTAGCATGCCTAGCACATACCTCTCCTTGGTCAAGCTCCTCCATGTATCTCACTTATTAAAATGAGCCTTTCCTCCTAACTAACAATACCAGTATACAGAAGCTAATCTAATGTCAGTATGTGGGCACTGGTGGGCTGAGTCCATAACCGGTTTATCTGACCCAGATTCTGCATGTGAAGTGGAAAGCAGGCAAACTTGTTTGATTGTAACATCACATGCTTCTTTTCATATCACCTTGAATTGCAGTAAGCCACGAAAGCGCTTTTCTAGGAGTGAAAGGTGGCAGGGAGAGCACGGTGGGCCTGTAAAGGAATCATATGGCTCCCTGCCTTGTCTGACCCTGGGAAATCTTTCTTGTACTTGGATTTGGCCCCCAATTTCAGTAATGTACAAGCAGGGTCATTGGTGTGAGCTTGTCAGTACGTGAGTATATTTGTGGGAGGAATGTATGAGTGTGCACGTGAGTATATGTGAGTGAATGTGGGCATGTTCCTGTGCGTGTGGTACTGTGCATATGTAAGTGAATGGGTGTGTGTGCATGTGAGCCTATGTGAACCCCCAGTTTCAGTATTTTCAAGTACTTGGCCCACAAATCATGCTAGCTCTCCAATGCCAGTTTCACATACATGCACTCACTCTCACATTAACCTACGCAAGGAACATGCTCATGCGTTCATGCACAGTTATATTCACAAATTTACCCGCACACATGAACATTCACTCACATATGAACAAACACATTCATACACACACACACTCATACGCTCACCTGCACACACACCCATTCACTTAAATATGCGCAGTACCACACACACAGGAACATGCCCACATTCACTCACATATACTCACGTGCACACTCATACATCCCTCCCACAAATATACTCACATATTGACAAGCTCATACAAACGACCCTGCTTGTACGCTAACTTACACCAAGGTGCTAAAATCCACGGCCATGATGATAAATTTACTCATGAACACGCACACACAATCATTTACTTAATCACATAAATAGACTCATAGAAACACAATCACGTATGAATTGGCATGCATATTTATTCAGACAAGGAGATGCTCCAACATTCCTTGCCTCATACCAACATGTTCACACTCATAGACACACATTTATCACTCACATGCTCACAAATACATGGACACACATAAATATACTGGAACTTGCATGTTCACAGATGTGCAAATGCTCAATCACTCACTTGTGAAATATGATCTTACACACAGTCATTCACATATTCTCACACACTCACATTTTCACTCACAAGCATACCTGAGTGGTCACATACTCACATGGTCACACATTCACTCACACACAAAGACACCCTCCTGTAATATACACATAAGCATGTCTTCTTATACAATGTTCACCTATATAAATTTATTCACTAGTCATTGACACACATGCACACACATACACAAAGATGCTTACAGATTTGCTCAGTTACACAAACATGCTCACAAAATGCATGCATTCACACACACAGACTCACAATAAAAAACGCACATGTTCACTTATGACCATGCTTATAAGTTTACTCACATAGAAACATTCACACCATTATGTGCACATATTCACACACACAAATATGCTTACACACTCATTTATTTACACAAACTTGGTCACATAGTCACTCACTAAAATGAAAATGCCCCCAGATCCAATCACATACTCACACACTCAAGTATGCTTACATGTAAAACTCACACATTCACTCATGTGCACACATTAACACACACAACAGGCATGCTCACACATTCACTTATCCACAAACATGCTCACACATCACAAAGTTCCCATCTCCACTCATGCATATGGATACACCCAGAGAAATTCATAAATACTCACATTTATACTCATTTAAATATAATCACACATTAATGAACTTGCACATCAAACATGCTTAAAGGTTAACATGCACATGCTTACACACTCACAGATTCGCTGTCACTTGTATGCACTCTACATACTTTAAACACATATTTACATATTCACTCAAACACACAAATATACTCAAAATAACATGCTCAGGTCCTGACAATGCTTATGAATTTGCTCACACACATGAATATGATCACATACACAGGGTCACTTACATTCATTCACACACATTAACACACTGACACATCCATTCACACACAGTGGTGCACTTGATGTTCATGTGCTCACACACTCAGTATCACAATACGAACACGTTCACACATTCATTCACATACATAGCTATGCTCACATTTTCACACACATCCGTTCACATGTACAAACATGTTCACTATTCTCTCACACAATGAGACACTCAAGAATTCATCAAAACACTGGCTTACATATATGCACATGTTCACACCTTCACTCAATTGCATGAGCTTGCTCACGAATTCACTTATATACTGGCACACTTGTATCTGCTGATATGTACATACCCATATATACACTTATACACTTACATAAATCTGCTCACAAATAAAAATACTCACATGTTCAGTCTCACACAAATATACTCTCCCTTTATCGGGTTACTCACCCAGTCAATCATCCACGAACATTTATACATTTATTCACATGTAAACACTCTCAGTGCCTCTTTCATGTGAATATGCTCGTACATTCATGCACGTAGTAACACCCTCAAATAAGGACGTGCTTGTACATTTATTCACTCTTACCATCAAACGAGTTTTCTCTCACACAGCGACAGACTCACGTCTGTGATACACTCACATGCTGGTGCTCATCAGCAGTCACACCTATGAACTTGATCCCATATACAGTCATACTCACATATGTAACTGTACTCGCACAATAAACTCATCAGAGTACTTGCTCCGACATATGAACATGTGCACACATTCACTACAGAAAAGAGTATCCTTACATGTTACACACACATTCACTTGTGTATAGATGCATTCACAGTCGAATATACTCATACATGAACACTCACTGACAACGTTTGTATATTCACTTATAGACATTGACATACATGTATATTCAGTGATGCTCACAATATGTTCACACATTTATTTACTCAAACTGGCTCACAGTCACTTACATGAGCATGGTTACAATGTCACTCATGTACAAGACATCCATATATGTCACATGTACACACACATTCCCTGACATGTGCATGTAAATGCACACAAACAGGGACATGCTTCCACTCTGACTTGCAAATGGTCATGCTTACACACACACACACACACGCATGCACATTGACTCACAGAAATATACTCTTAGATTAAGAAGCTAACATAGGAGTTCCCATCGTGGCTCAGTGGTTAGCGAATCTGACTAGGAACCATGAGGTTGCGGGTTCGATTCCTGGCCTTGCTCAGTGGGTTAAGGATCCAGCGCTGCTGTGAGCTGTGGTGTAGGTCGCAGATGCGGCTCAGATCCCGCATTGCTATAGCTGTGGTGTAGGCCGGCAGCTACAGCTCTGATGAGACCCCTAGCTTGGGAACCTCCATATGCTGTGGGAGTGGCCCTAGACAAGGCAAAAAGACAAAAAAAAAAAAAGGTCACATAAATGAACACATGTGCATCATTCACTGACACACACACAAATGCTCAAACACCCATTCACTCACACAAACATGATCACAAATGTATTCCAACGTAAAGAATACTAATATCTACTCACATACAACAGATCCATATGTAAACTCTCAAATTCTTCACACATGCACATAAAAACGGATAGAAACAGAGTCACCCATTCAATTGCAAATAAACATTTTCATGCTCATCATGAAGCTAACACATTCAGATACACGCAGATGCACATACACACTTCCAAGTATATGCTCACATGTTCACTCATAAACTTACTCATACATTAGCAACCCCATGCAAACCAGTATGCCTATACATTCACATATATACATGAACATGCTAACATCCATGTATAAAATCACAAATTTACCCGGACCCATGAATAGATACAAATATGTATTAAACAAATTTACCTAATGCAAACACACTTATACATGAATAAACCTACACACTGATCTCACCCACTGACATATTGGTGTGCATGTGCACACATTAACTCACTGATGTGATCATGCTGAGAGGTTTACACACACTGGTAGATACACTTATACACTCACACATACATGCTCATTCACTAACTCACCCAATTATCTCATAGAACCTTATCATCTTTCACTCACATGTGTCAACACTCTGCTACATTTATTCACATGTGTTTTTAAATTTATACTCACACATTTACATTTGCACTTACAAACACAAACACGCTTTCAAAGTCACTTACATGCATAGACCGTCACATGAAATCACTTGCACATATTCACACACCCAGTCACAGATGTGTATCAACATATTAAACATAAAACCTGGTTACCATTCACTCATATACATATGTATGTTCAGATACACAAATAAACTTACAAATTTACTCAAACACAAAAGTTGGTAATATATATGCCAACATTGTTGCTTACAATAACATGCTCACAATTCACCAACAGTTAACTCACACACTCACATACACGTGAACGGTCTCACACATTGTGTTACAGAAACATGTTCAAACATTCTCTTATACATGAGCATGATAAACACATTCATTCACTCACATGAATAGGCTCATGAAAGTCACGTACATGCTAGACAGACTCATTTGCACTTACACGTATGTACTCATATTTTAACTTACACAAAATAACCTGATCATAGAAGGAACACGCTCCTGTGCTGACTTGTACATGAACATGCTCATACTTGAAATGCTCACCCAGTCACACACATAAATAGAGTCACAATTAACATGCTTAAAGATGAGCCCCCATTCACTGCCAGCATGCTTACAAATTTAACACACATAGGCACACTTACACCCACAAGCTCACACATTCAATCCCACAAACGTGGTCACACATGTATTCGCTTCCACGAACATGCTCATAAATGCATTCACACACAGGACACACCCATGCATGCTCACATTGACTCACTCACATTTTCTCTCATTAACGTCTACAAACACACTTACGAGCAGGAAAATACTCATACATTCACTCACACCCATGGGCATCCCCATCGTAACATGATCACACACTCAAATGCTAACACATACGGTCACACAGAAATATGTTAACAAAATCATTTGCATACATACTTTTATACAAATCATGTGTCCAGTCTTACTCCTCTCTTTACGTTCTCACATACACAGACATTCCTGTGTGCACACACACACACACACACACACCCCTGTACCTGCTCTCACCTATGACCATGCTTACAAATTCACTAGAACACAAATTCAGGCTCATATGCAGACACATTCACTAACACAAATATCCTCAATTCTCACACATATACGCACACTCACATATGCCACTACCACTGCACATATGCACTCATTTACATGAACATGTCCACAAATTTATTTATATAGAAGATACACTCATATGTCTCACATGAACACATTTCCTCATTTACACACATTAGCACACTCAAAAACAGGGACCAGAGTTCCTGTCATGGCTCAGTGGTTAGTGAACCCAACCAGTATCCATGAGGATGCGGGTTCGATCCCTGGCCTCACTCAGTGGGTTAAGGATCCAACGTTGCTGTGAGCTGTGGTGTCGATCACAGATGCGGCTCAGATCCTGCATTGCTGTGGTTGTGCTGTAGGCCGGCAGCTGTAGCACTGATTCGATCCCTGGCCTGGGAATGTCCATAGGTGGTGGGTGCAGCCCTAAAAAGACCAAAACAAAAAACAAAACAAACAAACAGGGACCTGCTTACCCATTCACTGACTCAACATGTATTCTCACAGACTCCCTTACAGAGACAGTCATATAGACTATGTACTCACACCCATTCACTTATACAGGCACGTTAATACACTCACAGAGATGAACATGCTTATCCACTCTCACACAAATATGCTCACACTCCCCATCAACTCATTCACTCACACAAATTTAAAATACAGTATCCTCTCACATTAACAAGCTTGAGAAAACAAATAGACATATTCACTCACTAACACAAATGTGCTAACACATGTGCACATGCTCACACATTCCATGCCCTTGAACACACCTATTTACTTCAACACTCAAATATTATTCCATAACATACTCTAAGACAAGAAAAAGTTCACACATTCACTCTCGCACATGTACATGCTCACAAACATGCATATACTCACACATTCACTCAAATATTAATGTTTACTCTTCACTGAATGAACATGCTGACAAATCATTCACACCTATAGACACATTCGTCTACACTCACACCCACATGCTCACACATTCACTCATTAATAGAAATATGCTCACACCTTCACTCCCTCATGTGAACATGCTCACAAATGTGCTCAAACATATAGACATCACAGATAATACTGTTGCACAGAGCATACAATAAATTCACTCCATACAAACATGCTGAAACATTCACTCAGTTGCATGAGCACCTGAGCTTATTTGTGAGTAAACGTAGAGTTGTTCACACAAGGACACAAATAAGCTTAGATGCTCACAGTCATGCCATCACTTACATATGCAAATAATTAAGAACCTGCTCACATAGATGCTCTCAGACAAACATGCTCACATCCTCCACTGACCCTAAACCTTCACTTCTAGCAGAAGATACACTCATATGCACTTACATTCAGATGCTCTCCTTTCAGTCCTATAATTATACTCACACATTAACTGGTTGACAGCAGTGAACCTGATACACATTGACTGACTCACCTGAAAGTGCTAAAAGCATCCTTGCACATGGTCACAAATTCAGGGAGACACTTGAACACACACCGTCTACTGCAACACTCAAATATTGCTCTAACCTATGCTCACATGTTCAAGTTTATATACTCACTCTCTCAAGTAGTCCTGCCCACATATTTTCACCCTTTGCCGCATTCACTCACATAAACACACTCATATCTCACTCACTCACATGAGCATTATCACATATTCACTCACACATATACACAATAAAAAATTCACTCACACACCAAACACATTCATGAGATTTATATACACACAATCACACATTCATTGACACATGCAAACTGTCATTGTGATACAAAGAGAAACATGCTCATGTATTCACTTGCACACAAAGAGTCACACTCACCAGGAAGCTCACAACCTCACTCGGTCACATAAATATATTCACTGACACTCATGTACTCATATGTACCTTGACACAAATATGATCACATGTTAATAAAGTCACACCACAAAAAACACACGCCCTACCACACCCAAGCATGCTGACCTGTGTGTTCATACTCACGAATTCCCTCATACAAATGAGCACACATAAATATTCAATTAAACAAAAATTTACTCACAGTGCAACATTCTCATCTGTGAACAGGGTCACACAGACACTGTCATTATTTATGCTCACACATATAAAAATGCTTATTCACTTTCCCAAACTCAGTCATTGGCTCACACTAATATGATAGACATTTCACTCACATGGCTGCACACATTTATATGGTTGGTTTGTGACCTTGGGAGTTCCCTGGGGAAATTAGAAACTGGCCCTCATGTACGTAGGCAAAGAGAGACCAAAGAAATAGGCAGAGTGCTCTAAATTGATAGGTGGCCATTTTTTTTTTGGTGTTTTGTCATTTTTAGGGCTGCACCCTCAGCATATGGAGGTTGCCAGGCTAGGGGTCCAGTCGGAGCTGTTGCTGCCGCCCTACGCCAGAGCCACAGCAACACCAGATCTGAGCCGCATCTGGGACCTACACCACAGCTCAGGGCAATGCCAGATCCTTAACCCACTGAGCAAGGCCAGGGATAGAACCCTCAACCTTATGGTTCTTATTCGGATTCGTTTCTGCTGCACCACAACGGGAACTGGCCATTTTAATAAGCAAGAGAACTACCTTTCAGGGCTTTTCCTGAGTGGCCAGCAGGCAAGTAGACCTCTACACCTGTCTGAATCTTAAAATTTGTATGGAGGACTCAGTAGGGTTCAGTCACATACCCTGTCCAGATGATCTCAACAAAACACTACTCTTTCAAGGCTGTGTCATTGAGAGGGCTCCTAGTGTGGCAGAACATACATTCCAAGGACAGGGGAGGTGGGGAGGAGCCTTTGATTGCCGAGATTGAGTGCTTGGGTCAACCAGCAGTCATGTCTTCTTGATGACCTCCTCCAGCCAACATTCCATTCCTCAAGACTGGCTCTTACGATCTTATATGCCCCCTCTTCTGCATTGTGCCCTGAGGGGTCAGCAAAGGGTCTATTAACATGGAGGTGGCTCATTTGATGGCTCTCTGGCTACGTTGGAGGCAGATGTCACAGCAGTAATACAAGCATATGCAAGAGAAAAGACAGCTTGAGGCAGTGATTCCTATCAGTAACATTTTTTTTTTTTCCATCAAGAGCTCCATGATCTGAACCACTGTTTTATTAAGTCCCCTAGGCAGGGATTTGGATCACTCCAGGTGCTCATTTGTGTCATCTTGTGACTTAGTAAGGATGATACACTAATAGACTCATCAGGTATGAACATATCACTTTCTGTTACCCAACAGCTGGATTGATTCCTTTGGCGGGCACACCAGTTGGCCCCCAGGAGAAAGTTATTTTCATCAGGGTCCATTGTGTGACTGGACACAGAAGCAGTGGCAGTCTGAGGTTGAAAAGACAGATATCTAGCAGGAAATTGTCTGGAAAGTCTTCCTCTTCCACAGTTACACTTGTGGCTTCATCCTTAGATGTTAACGATGAATGTAGCTGCAGTATTGAACTTGACCTAATGGTTGTGTAAATCATCTATGTTGGGCGGGGGAGGCAGCACTCTCAGACATGGGGAGATGAACTGTGGCTGCGATATGCTAGACCAGGACCCCCACCTTCTCCCCTCGTTCAGTGGTGTGAGTTCCATTCCAAGTATAGTGCATTTCCACAGGTCCAGCTTGCAGCAGGACAATGGGATCCCAGGGAAGACTGAGTAGTTCCTCTCCACCAAGGGGTACTAAGTAACTCACCCATCCTGGTGGGACATCCCATTGCAAATTCCGGTAACCAATGCCTTTCCCAGGTATGATGAGGCTTAGTGTTCTCAGCGGAAAAGCACGTTGATCCATGGTGAGAGCCAGGGCAATGTATATCCCATGATTTTCATACCTTTACAGTGTTGAGTGCATTGGCAGGGGTCACCAGTCTGGCATATGGGGCAGTTGGCCTTACTTGTTGATCATTCAAATGTATGAAAGCCAAAGATCGTGCTTTAGTCTACCCAGTCAAAGTGGTTTTACCTGCTAGTAGTTTAATCTGCTGCTTTAATAATTTATTTTTCCTTTTTCTCAACCTTGCAGCATATGGGCTTTAGGGAAGATGGACCCTCCATTTATTTTATTTTTTTTTTTTTGTCTTTTTGTCTTTTTGGTTGTTGTTGTTGTTATTGTTGCTATTTCTTGGGCCGCTCCCGCGGCATATGGAGGTTCCCAGGCTAGGGGTTGAATCAGAGCTGTAGCCACCGGCCTACGCCAGAGCCACAGCAACGCGGGATCCGAGCCGCGTCTGCAACCTACACCACAGCTCACGGCAATGCCGGATCGTTAACCCACTGAGCAAGGGCAGGGACCGAACCCGCAACCTCATGGTTCCTAGTCGGATTCGTTAACCACTGCGCCACGACGGGAACTCCGGACCCTCCATTTAATGTCATCTTCTTTTGTCCAGTTGTGTACACCATGATGATTGAAATGGTATTTCTGATCACTGTCTATTAGACTATGATAACAATACATGGTACTCGGCTTCTCTAATCCCCTAATGGTGACATCCTGATTTTCGTGGTGACTGGGGAAAGTCTGGGTTAGTCCAGATAGAGGGTCCACACAAACCAAGTCATTTAGGACCCTCACTTGGAGGGAGGGGACTAATATAATCATTTTCCCCCAGTGACTCACCAGTTGGGAACTCCAGTGAATGGCCCTAGACTCCTTGATAGTTGTCTTGGGCTTTGTTTAGAATACACTGAACAGCTACATTAACCAAGTCATTGTGTTTTAAGGGCGTTCTGGCATCCTTGGCAATATGCCACCTTCTTCAGGCACTATGGTGGCCACACTTTTAATGCCCCCATCTGTAGTATTTACTGCAGGGCAGATTGCTAAGGCTTGTACCTGGACCAGGGCATGAGCTTCCTATTTGCCAGGGGACATCAGTGCCTTACGAGCTGGGACGTGGAAAATAGTGAGGACTGACTCAGGCTCTTGCAAGCAAACCCAAATGTCTTTCTATATATTTCAACCCCCTGATGGCTTATTTATGATGATCCACCCTTCTGCTTCCCACTGTCCAAGCCATAGCATTAATTCCTTGAGAAGAGTCCAACTGTCAGTGCAAAGTGTTCACACACCAGGACTTATGAGAGAGTGATCCCCAGCAAAACTGCTCTAAATTCATCTCACTGGCTGCTGCAGTTCATTCTTGTCTCCATCCAGATGGTGTCAGTGTTGGGATGAATAGTGATTGCTGTCCATAAGGACTTGGTGCCTCCACTAGGCTGTACTTTAATATGCAAATATTTTCACACTAGCAAACTCTCATGTATGTAGGTTCACATATCCATTCTCATGAATGGACATGCTCACAAATATGAATACACACATTCCCTCGCATTAGCACATTCATAATTCACTCATTCAGAGCACATGAACATTATTATGCAGGCACTCATGCACATGAACAGGATTGCAAAATCACAAAGCCAACACACTCATTACGCTTATACACAAATTCACTTACCATGCAAATTATCATTGTCCCAAACAGGAATATGCTCACACATTCACTTGCTTATGCAGATGCTCACACTGTCCAAGAAGACCATAGATGATTAACACATAAAACACAGAAAAACACACTCATTCAGGAGATCCCTTGTGGTGAGCGGGTTAAGGATCCAGCATTGTCACCGCAGCTGCTCGGGTTATGTTGTCAGGTGGATTCGATCCCTGGCCCAGACAATGCTGCATGCTGTGACAGGCCCCTACCCAAAAAAACAAAGTATTCACACACACACACACACACACACACTCAGAAATTAACCTTACTCAAAAATTTTCACACATGAATAAGGTCACACACAAACACACATTTATTGTACATGAATGTGTATGCATGCACATACATTAGCCCTCATATAGATTGTCACACTCAGATATTCACTTTATTTTTCTTTAGGGTCACACTCGGGGCATATGGAAGTTCCCAGGCTAGGGGTTGAATGGGAGTTGCAGCTGCCAGCTTATGCCACTGCCGCAGCGATGCCAGATCCGAACCCCATCTGTGACCCATACAGCAGCTCACAGCAATGCTGGATCCTCAACACACTGAGTTGGGCCAGGGATGTCCTCATGGATACTAATCGGCTTGTTAGTGCTGAGCCACAATGGGAACTCCTATACTCATTCTAAATATACTTATTTACAGAGCATCACACCATCAGCCACCAACAGACACACATACATTGTCACACACAGAAATGCTAACGAATATACACATACTCATACGTATACTCAGTAAAAAAACATACAACCACTCTCACGCATGCTTACAGATTCACTCACACAGACAGATATATGGACAGACTATATTTAAGTCTTTCACCAGAACATGCTCAAATATTCCTCTAAGCACATGAACATGCTCCCAGAATCGCTAACATAGGATACAAATATATAGACTCCCGCGTTCCCACTCATGTGATCGCTTTTACCAACATGTTCACAAAATCTTGGAGTTCCCATCGTGGCGCAGCAGAAATGAATCCAAGTAGGAACCATGAGATTGCGGGCTCGATCCCTGGCCTCGCTCAGTGGGTTAAGGATCCATCATTGCCGTGAGCTGTGGTGTAGGCTGCAGATGCAGCATGGATCTGGCATTGCTGGGGCTGTGGTGTAGGCCAGCAGCTGTAGCTCTGAATGGACCCATAGCCTGGGAACCTCTATATGCCGCAGGTGTAGCCCTAAAAAGAAAAAAAAAAGTACATCCTCACATATATGAGGATCTCACGTTGACGGACCCACATTAACATGATTACAACTTAGTCACCCATGAACATATTGACGAATTACATATGTCGACATACATACATTCCCCCTCACACACACAAACATGTCCACAACTCTCAGGAGCATTATCACGTTCGCCACATGAATATGACACAAAATCCATTCATACGCCATACACATCAGGTTTATAGTTCCACAATCACACATTCACTTTCACGTGCAAAATTCTCCTTGTCTCAGACAGAGACATGCTTCACTTGCACACAGATATCCTTACGGCCCCCAGGAAGCTCACAGATTCTTCCAACACATAAAACACATTTCCTTGCAACACACTTCGTACATTACCTTACGCTAATTTCCGCCTACATGAACGAGACAAAAAATAACTCCACTCTACACTCACTACACACGAACATGCTACTGGCTGTATGTGTTCACCATCCATACATACAGGGAGCATGACAAAACATCGGTGGAACACAAAGCTTGCTTAGCAGGAAACACCATGAACAGACTCTCACAGACATGGTTACACAGAGACATGGATATGTAGACACTCACATGTTCATAACTCACAAAGCAAGTTTAAGCACTCATACATTGAAGTATGCCCACAAAGTCACTCATATTCAAAGACATATGCGTCCAAACACACAGACTGTGACACATTCCCTCTTTCACACAAACATGGTGACATTCAATCACATGACCATGCCCACACATTCATTTAGACAGATGCTACCCCTCAGACATTTATTTACATATGCATTTTAACATCGTGAAATCCGGGGCATGCTCATGTGGACACTTGCACAGAGACATGCTCACATTCACCACGGAACATATGCTTTAAAACACACAAGGAGTTCCTGTCGTGGCTCAGCTGTTTATGAAGCTGACTAGCATCCAGCTTGCTCTAGGTTTGATCCCTGGCCTTGCTCAGTAGGTTAAGGTTCCGGCATTGCCGTGAGCTGTGCTGGAGTTCGCAGACGTGGCTTGGATCTGGCATTGCTGTAGCTGTGGCATAGGCTGGTGGTTTCAGCTCCGATTCGACCCTAGCCTGGGAACCTCCATAAGCTGTGGGTGCAGCCCTAAAAAGCCAAAAAAAATATTTGTCAACTCTCAAATGTCATCCTAACACATTGTCACATCTATAAATTCACACGTTCACTCTCATGAATGTACATACTAACATATATTCACATGCTCAAAATGTCCCTCACGTATAATCGCTCTCACACACACACATGCTGACATATTCACTCTCAGATCCTCAAACATTCACACAAAATAAAATCACAAATTCACTCATACACATGAAAATGATCACAAATTCCATCACACTCCAGACACAGTCATTGCATTTATGTACTCACACACATTCACATTTCCATGCATATTACCGTCACAGATGCAACATGCTCACATACTCACTTCCACAAGAACATACACTAAGAATCTCACCAATTCACTCAGTTACATAAAAACACATTCACTCATACGTGCTCAGAAATTACCTTATTCAAATACAATTATACATTATCAAGATCCCATGCAAACTACCTGCTCATACTCACCAAGATGCTTATAGGATTTTACCTGCTAACAAATTGATGTATAGAGATGAGAACACATACATATTCACTTGATAAACACAAATTTACACTTAACACACCCACGAACAGGCTCACACTTCAACTGTCATAGAAAGACATACTTGCGTACATCCATGTTTACACGTTCACAAATCATACTCAAATACTCATTCAAATATGCCCACAAAGTCACCTGTATTCAGAAACACGTAAACATTCATATGCACTGACATATTCACTCCTTCACACAAATATGCTCAAACATTCACTCAGTCACATGGTGAAACCCACAAATTCATTCACATGGGGACTGGAACATATAGACTAAGATGCCTTCACTCACACTTACACGTTAATATTGTGAAAATCAGGAACAGGTTCCCATGGACACTTGCACATAAATGTGCTCACTTCTATGTGGAGGTCAAATATTCACCCATGGAAGAAAAAACTCACATGCACTTATACTCATGTTCATATTTCACTTACAGAAATACACTTGACCAATCAACTCACAGTCATGACCTGATACAGCTTCACTAACTCACAGATATTATCATGTGCTAATATCTATGCACATGGTCACAAATTTAAGCATATAGTTAGCACACACCAACATGTCAACATACACACATGTACAGATTGACGTATTCACTCTAAAAATAAATGCTCACATATAAGCACATGGCTATACATGCACTCACATTAACACACTTACCCTCACCATGCAAATGCATGTCCTGACAAATTTACCCACATATATACACGTTAACATACATTCACACCCAAATATTCATACTTTCACACACACAAAATTTCTCACTTCACTCACTCTCATGAGCTTCTTTACATATTCTTTCACTCGTGAACGTGATTACAAATTAATTCACTTCAGACACGCTCGGAGTACCCATCGTGGCTCAGCAGAAGCGAATCTGACTAGCATCCATGAGGACACAGGTTCGAACCCTGGCCTTGCTCAGTGGGTGAATGATCCAGTGTTGCCATGAGCTCTGGTGCAGGTCACAGACGTGGCTCAGATCTGGCGTTGCTGTGGCTGTGGTGTAGGCCGGCAGCAGATGTAGCACCAATTTGACCCCTAGCCGGGGAACCTCCATCTGCCGCAGGTGCGGCTATAAAAAGGACACACTCACAAAAAAGACATGCTAATTACAGTTATAAACACCCATTCACCCATGCAAATGATCATTGTAACTAACAGTAACATGCTGATATATTCACTTGTACACAAATACAGTCACACCAAGAAGCTCACAAATTCACTCAATTACATTATATGACAGTAGCTTCATTCTCACGTTTACAAGATCACTTGAAAAACAAATTTCCTAGCTCACTACTCAAAAATATACTAACATGCATCCCCATGCTTATACATTAATTTATACATGTGAGCACACATACCTGTTCACCTTTAGCATGCATTTTTCTAGCCAGAAAATTACTTTTGCCCCCAACCAGTCTCACCCATGGACTGTTACACACAGATATCCTGATGTACATACAGATCTACATTCACACACTCGCAAAACACTCAAACATTCACAAACTCAAGTTCAACACTTCCCTCACATTCAAAACCACATATCCCTTTATGTGCACACACTGCCATACTCATGCCTTCACACACACATGCTCGAACATGCATCCTGTCAAGTGACCGCGGCCACAAATTCCGTCAAACTGAGGTACAAATATATATAGCCAGATGCTCCCACTCACACCTTCGCTTACACATGTTATTCACACTCTTAAAATGCAGACAGTGTTCACGTGGAGGCATGCACACAAACATGTTCACATCCACCTCGGAGCTCATATGTTTACTCACAGGATAAAATACACTCAGACATCCTTCTGTGTACATGCTGGTATTTTTCTCACACTAATATGCTCACGCTACATTAACCAGCTCAAAACAGTGAACCCGATACATATTTTCTTACTCACACAAACATCCAAGCACATAGTCACAGATTCAGAGATGAACACATTTATATCGACACAAATATTGTCTCAGACATTCATGTTAATATATTTACTCTTTTGAGTGGCCAACCTCACATATGTGTACACGTTCAAACACTGACCCACTAATATTAACATGCTGAAAATTCACTACTCCAATACACGTAGTGACATGTTAACTTACATATATACATGTAGTAACCTACATACATTCACCCTCAGACTCTCAGCCCTTCATATACTTGAGCGAAATTTCCCACACCACACTGGGGAGCAAACACACACATTCACTTCCATACAGACTGATTGCAAGTTCACTCACAGTCCAGAATGCTCATTGTGTTTTTCAGTATTTTACTTTTCTCAGTTTCTTCAGTTTTATTAAAAAATAAACTTTATTGGAGTATAGTTGACTTAGAAAGTTCTGTTAGTTTCAGGTATACAGCAAAGTAAATCATGTATACATATACATACCTCTGTTAATTTTCGGATCCTTTTCCCATATAGGTTACTACCCGGTATTGAGTAGATTACCTTGCACTATACAGTAAGTCCTTGTTACCCATCTATTTTATGTATGGTGGTATGTATACGTTAATCCCATCCTCCCAGTTTAATCCCTCTTGGCCCACTTTCCCTTTTGTTAACCATAAATTTGGTTTCAGAATCTTTGAGTCTGTTTCTGTTTTGTAAGTTCTTTTGTATTGTTTTTGCTTAGATTCCACCTATTGATGATCTCATAGGATATTTGTCATTCTCTGTCTGACTTCACTCAGTATGATAATTTCTAGATCCATCCATATTGCTACAGATGGCATTATTTCATTTTTTTATATGGCTGAGTAATAGTCCATTGTATATATGCACCACATCTTTATCCACTCCTCTGTCAGTGGACAATTAGGTTGCTTTCATGTCTTGGCTATAGTCAGTAGTGCTGCGATGTACACTGGGATGCAGGTATCTTTTCTTTTCTTTTCTTTTTTTGCTTTTTAGGGCCGCAGTCTTGGCATATGGAGGTTCCCAGGCTAGGGGTTGAATCAGAGCTACAGGTGCTGGCCTATGCCACAGCCACGGCAAGGCCAGATTCAAGCTGCATCTGCGACCTACACCACAGCTCATGGCAATGCCAGATCCTTAACCCACTGAGCAAGGCCAGGGAACAAACCCTCGACCTCATGGTTCCTAGTCAGATTTGTTTCCACTGACAGGAACTCTGATATCTTTTTGAATTATGGTTTTCTCCAGATATATACCCAGGAGTGGGATTTCTGGATCATATGGTTGTTCTTCAGATTTTTTTTTTGGCCTTTTTAGGGCTGCACAAGTGGCATATGGAGGTTCACAGGCTTGGCATCGAATCAAAGTTACAGCTGCCAGCCTACACCACAGCCGTAGCAACTCGGGATCCGAGCTGTGTCTGCGACCTACACCACAGCTCATGGTAATGCTGGATCCCCGACCTACTGAGCAAGGCCAGGGATCAAACTCACATCCTCATGCATACTAGATAGATTCGTTTCTGCTGTGCCATATTAGGAAATACCCAACTGTTCGTAGATATTTTTATGATGGCCATTCTGACTGTTGAGAGGTGAGACCTCATTGTAGTTTTGATTTTCATTTCTCAAATAATTAGCAAAGTTAAACATCTTTTCACATGTTTTTTTGCCATCTATATGGAGAAATGTCTATTTAGATCTTTTGTCTAATTTTTGATTGGGTTTTTTTTTGACATTGAGCTGCATGGTGTTGTTGTTATATTTCGGATATTAATCCCTTGTGAATCACTTCATTTGCTCATTGTGTTTATATGTACAAACCTACCCATTCATTGACTCATGCAATTTTTTTGTCAGAACCATTACCATGGTCACACATAATTGTACACAAACATGCTCACATGGACTTAAAGCTCAGAAATTGACTCATTTATATAAAAAGTTCTATTTCCTCACACATATGGGCATGAATTACCTTATACCAATATACTGTTGACCCTTGAACAACACAAATTTGAACTGTTTGGGTCCATTTAATTTTTTGGGGAGGTCCACTTACATGCAGATATTTTCAGTAAATATACAGTTGGCCCTTTGTATCCATGGGTTTTGCATTCATGGATTTAACCAACTGCATATCACGTACTCTGTTTATGATCCACAGTTGGTTGAATCTGAGGGTGCAGACTGCAGGAATACAGAGGACTGACTATGCAACTTGAGCACTCTCAGATTTTGGTATCCTCGGTGGGTCCTGGAATCAATCCCCCATGTGTAGTCAGTAGATACTGTAGTCACATATTAACAGGATCATAAGGAAACGTATTAGCCCATCCACTGTACCTAAATATGCTGACATGACTCGCATGCTTACATATTCATTTATATAGATGAGCATACGTAAATAGTGTTCACCTCAAGCGTGCAAATTCATATCCAATAGGACACTCTCACCCATGAACGGGCTCACACATGCACTGTCACAAATAGAAGTGCTCATATACATACACTCACATATTCACTCATTCACAAAACACTTAACTACTCAGACGTTCTCAGACTTTCCCAGCAATTCACTCCCATTCACAGACATACATACATTGACATGTACATTCTGACATTCACTCCTTCACACAGACATGCTGAAATATTCACTCAACCACGTCCACAGATTCATTCACACAGGGACATAAATGCATACATTCTGAAGCTTCCACTCACATATTCACTCAAACATGCACATTTTCACTGTTTTTTTTTTTTTTCAGGGCTGCACCTGCGGCATTATGGAAGTGCCCAGGCTAGGAGTTGAATCAGAGCTGTAGGTGCCAGCCTATGCTACAGCCAGAGCAATGCTGGATTTGAGTGGTGTCTGTGACCTATGCCACAGCTTGTGGCAATGCTGGATTCTTAACCCACTGATTGAGGCCAGGGATCAAACCTGCATCCTCATGGATACTAGTTGGGTCCTTAACCGTCTGAACCACAAGGGGAACTATGATTCACTCTGGTTTTTTTTCTTTAATGGCTGCATATGGAAGTTTCTGGGTCAGGGATTGAATCCAAGCCGCAGCTGTGACCTACCCTGCAGCTGTGGCAATACCAGAGCCTTTAACCCACTGCACCAGGCTGGGGATTGAACCCACGCCTCCTCAGGTACCTGAGCTGCTGTAGTCGGATTCCTAACCCACTGTGCCACTGGTGGAACTCACACATTTTCACTCTTTACTTAGATATTCACATACGGACATGCTAACCCCCACGCATATGGCTGAAAAATTCACAGGTACACTTGAACATGCAAATATTTACAGCAGTACTCAAATATTGAAATAACAACACACTCTCAGATATAAAGTTTACATATTTACTCTCACAAATGGAGGAGCTCATGTATATTCACATGCTCATTTGTTCACTCACATGACCGTGCTTACAAATAAGTCACATACTGACAAATGTACTCAAAGATGTACACATAATAACATACATTCACACTTGGCTCACAATCACATTGGCATAGTAGTCTCACCTCATTCGCATTATCTTTTTTTTTTTTTTTGTCTTTTTTTGCCATTTCTTGGGCCACTCCCACGGCACATGGAGGTTCCCAGGCTAGGGGTCGAATCGGAGCTATAGCCCCTGGCCTACGCCAGAGCCACAGCAACGCAGGATCCGAGCCTTGTCTGCAACCTACACCACAGCTCACGGCAACGCCGGATCCTTAACCCATTCAGTGAGGCCAGCAACTGAACCTGAATCCTCATGGTTCCTAGTCGGATTCATTTCCACTGCGCCACGACGGGAACTCCTCATTCACATTATCTTAATCACACTTGCAGTTAAAAATACAAATGTGATTACAAATTCACTTACACTCCAGATGCCCTCATTTCATTTATACATGCACATGGCCATTCGCTTACCCATATAAAATGTCATTGTCACAAACAGTAACATGCTTACATGCTCACAAACAATGAGGAACAGGAATAGCTCATAATAAGAAACTTCACAATTTCATTCATTGACTTAAAATAAATGACATACACTCCCACTTATATGCTCAAAAATAACCTCTTTCCCTCGTACAAATGAGCACTCATAAATATTCACTTAAACAAAATTTACTCTCAGTGGAACAGGGTCACACATACACTGTCACATTTATGCTCACACACAGAAAAGTGCTCAAAACATTCCCCCCCCCCCAAAATCCATTCACTTCCCAAAAAAGCTCACTCATTAGCCCACACCACTATGATAAAAATTTCGCTCACACGCCTGCACACATTTAGATGTTTGGTTTGCGACTTTGGGTGTTCCCTGGGTGAAATTTGAAACTGGCTCCCGTATACACAGAGCAAGGAGAGACCACAAACTTGTTCACATATGTGTTTGTTCTCGTGAACATGCCCACGAGTTCATTCTCACACTCATGCATGCTCACATTATTATATAGACACACACATATATAATATATAGATAATAGGTAATTAATTATATTACTAAGAAAAATAAGAATACTTAATAAGAATATTCAAATTCTAGAGTGACCAGGCAGGGGAAAAAAGGTAACTATTTCATTTCTGTTTACAGAAGTATGACCTACCAAACTGTTATACATTTTGCATAGCTGAAATTAGAAGATAAAGCAGTTCTTTATATCTAGAAAATGGAATATTAAAGTATTAGCAAAAGTCCAAACAAAAGCTTTAATCATCCTTAATCAGTTCATTCAGCCATATGTAATTCTTGTTCTGCTTGATCTTTTTTTTTTTTTTTTTTGTCTTTTTAGGGATGCACCCGTATGACATATGAAGTTTCCCAGGCTAGGGGTCCAATCGGAGCTGTAGCCACCGGCCTAAGCCACAGCCACAGCAACGCGGGATCCGAGCCACGTCTGCAACATACACCACGGCTCATGGCAATGCCAGATCCTTAACCCACTGAGCGAGGCCAGGGATCGAACCCAAAACCACATGGATGCTAGTTGGGTTCATTAACCGATGAGCAAGAATGGGAACTCCTTGTTCTGCTTGATCTTGGGCTAGCTGTCTCATGAACTTAGCAGCTTCCCAGTAGACTTCTGGAAATCCTAACTCAGTCCAGTGATATGGTTTTCAAAACTATTTAAACAATGCCTTTAGGAGTTCTGTGCCTCAAGAGTAACTGACATAGTCCTTTCTTGGACTCCAAGATAGTCCCATTTTGTTGAAGATAATTACTCTGGCCAGTAACAGCTTGGAAGAACTTTCAGGGAAGCATCAATGTAAAACATCTATGGATGACAAAAGACTTAAAATGACCATGGCAAAAGATGTGATGAAAACTAATTATAAAAATAATGCAATTGACAATGACATTTAGTCGTTTCTGGGGCATACAGCATTTTAAAATAATAACTGGAATTGCAACTGATAACATTATGCTGATGCTGTCTCATTATCAAGCAGAGTAGCACCAGGATGTGTCATGGACAGCAAAGGCCTTGACATTTCTAGTAACTAAATACAATTTCTGAAACATTTGTCTTAATATATTTTACCATAGAAATATAAACTAGAGAAGGTTGAGCATCTCTTCTTTTTTGACAATGTTTCCCGTGGAATGTGACATACTAGAAGAATCTAGTAATTTGTAAGATCTCTCATTTACAAGATGAAAGAACAAACTCTTTGTGATTTTCCAAGGGCCTTCTGGGGACTATCAAAGACAGTTTGAGATCAAGAAGATTTCATTTAGGATTTGATTTTGGACATAATGTGATTGAAAACAACCTTATCTCTTTTAGAAGTAATAAGACTCCATTCTCTTACAAATACAAGACATAATAAATCAATAAGAAGCAAAGGAAATCATTCTGATAAGTCACAGAATCTGAGCCTTCTAGGGATATTACTTAGAAGGCAAGGAAAAACCTTCTTACAATACTTTATTAAGAGCAAACCTAAGTTGCTAAGTTGTCTTAGCAACTTTCTTTTTTTTCTTTTCTTTTTATGGCCACTTCTGTGGCATATGGAAGCTCCTGGCACAGTGGTTGAATCAGAGCTACAGCTGCAGGCTTTTGCCACAGCCACAGCAACACCAGATCCAAGCCACATCTTTAACCTACGCCACAGCTTGTGGCAATGCTGGATCTTTAACCCACTGAGTGAGGCCAGGGATTGAACACGCCACCTTACAGAGACCATGTCCCACTGAGCCACAGTGGGAATGCCACAACTTTCAAATATATAACACAATATTATTAATTATAGTTACCGTGGTGTAGATTACATCCCCTTGACATATATTTTATAACTGGAAGTTTATAACTTTTTTAAATGGCTTCATAACTATGTCTCACTTAATTTTTTAAATATTTTTGTTGAAATAAAGTTGATTTACAATGTGATGTTTCTAGTGTAAAGCAAAGTGATTTAGTCTTTTTATATTTTTTCAATTATGGTTTATTATAGGATGCTGAATATACTTCCCTGTGCTACACAGTAGGACCTTGTTTATTTTGTGTATACTGTTTGTATCTGCTAATCTCAAACTTCTAATTTATCAATCCTCCCACCCCTTCTCCTTTGGCAACCACAAGTCTGTTCTCTACATCCGTGAGTCTGTTTTTGTTTCTTAGATATGTCTATTTGTTTTGTTTGTTTTCTTTGGGGGGGGGCCCTCACCTGTGCCATATGGAAGTTCCCAAGCCAGAGACTGAATCAGAGCTACAGCTGTGGCAATGCTGAATCCTTAACCCACTGCGCTGGGCCAGGGATTGAACCCATGCTGCTGCAAAGACACCAGATCCTTAACCCATTGTGCCACAGGGGGAACTCCAATTTGTGTCATATTTTATTTATTTATTTTTTTTATCTTTTCAGGTCCACATGCATGGCATATGGAAGTTCCCAGGCTAGGGGTTGAAGCAGAGCTGTAGCCACTGGCCTAAACTACAGCCACAGCAATGTCAGATCCAAGCCACGTCTGCAACCTACACTACAGCTCACAGCAATGCCAGATCCTTAACCCGCTGAGCGAGGCCAGGGATTGAACCTGCATCCTCATGGATGCTAGTGAGATTCACTTCTGATGCGCCATGATGGGAACTCCTGTCGTATTTTATTTTATTTTATTATTATATTTTAAAAAATTTTATGGCTGCACCTGTGGCATATAGATGTTCCTGGGCCAGGGATCGAATCCAAGCCACAGGTGAGATCTATGCTGCAGCTGCGGCAATGCCAGATCTTTTAACTAATTGTAGCAAGCCAGGGATTGAACCTGCACCTCTGTAGTGACCTGAGCCACTACAGTCAGATTCTTAACCCACTGAACCATGGCGGAAACTCGCTGTCATATTTTAGATTCTACATGTAAGTGATATCATATGATATTTGTCTTTCTCTGTCTTACTTCACTAACTTTAATAATCTGTAGGCCCATCCATGTTATTGCAAATGACATTATTTCACTGTTTTTTAATGGCTGAATAATATTCCATTCTATATATGTACCCATATTCTTTATTCATTCATCTTTCAATGGACATTTTGGTTGGTTCCTTGTCTTGGTATTATAAATAGTGCTGCTGTGAACAGTAGGGTGCATATGTCTTTTTGAATTAGAGTTTCTGCCTTTCCAGATAGATGCCCAGGATTGGGATTGCTGGATCAGATGGTAGTTCTAAATTTAGGTTTTTTTTTTTTTTTGTTGTTGTTGTTTTGCTTTTTAGTGCCACACCTGCAGCACATGGAGGTTCCCAGGCCAGGGGTCTCATCAGAACTACAGCTGCCAGCCTACGCCACAGCCACAGCAACACAGGATCTGAGCCGCGTCTGTGACCCACACCACAGCTCACAGCAATGCCAGATCCTTAACCCACTGAGCGAGGCCAGGAATCAAACCCCAAACCTTATGGTTCCTAGTCGGATTCATTTCTGCTGCGCCATGACGGGAACTCCTAAATTTAGCTCTTTAAGGAAACTCTATACTGTTCTTCATAGAGGTTGTACCAATTTACATTCCCACCAACACTGTAGGAGTGTTCCCTTTTCTCCACACCCTCTCCAACATTTATTATTCATGGACTTTTAATTTTTTTATTTTATTTATTTATTTTTTGAAAGTTAGCATTTATTTTATTTTATTGTTATTTTTAATAGTTATTTCCCTAATATAATTTTTTTTCTACAGTACAGCATGGTGACCCAGTTACACATATATGTACACATCCTATTTTCTCACATTATCATGCTCCATCATAAGTGACTACACATAGTTCCCAGTGCTACATAGGAGGATCTCATTTCTAATCCATTCCAAAGGCAATAGTTTCCATCTATTAACTCCAAACTCCCCAACCACAAGTCCCCCTCCCTCTTGGCAACCCCAAGTCTATTCTCCAAGTCCATGATTTTCTTTTCTGTGGAAAGGTTCATTTATGCCATATATTAAATTCCAGATATAAGTGATATCATATGGTATTTGTCTTTCTCTTTCTGACTGACTTCACTCAGTGTGAGAGTCTCTAGTTCTATCCATGTTGCTGCAAATGGCATTATGTCATTCTTTTTTATGGCTGAGTAGTATTCCATTGTATATATATACCACATCTTCCTAATCCAGTCATCTGTTGATGGACATTTGGGTTGTTTCCATGTCTTGGCTATTGTGAATAGAGTTGCCATGAACATGCAGGTGCATGTGTCCTTTTTAGGGAAAGTTATGTCCAGATATAAGCCCAAGAGTGGGATTGTGGGGTCATATGGTAGTTCTTTGTATAGATTTCTAAGGTACCTCCATACTGATCTCCACAGTGGTTGTACTAGCTTACAAATGACGAACATTCTGACTGGTGCAAGGTAGGACCTCATAGCAGTTTTTATTTGCATTTCTTTAGTAATTAGCAATTTTTTTGTCTTTTTTTTTTTTTTTTTGTCTTTTCCTGGGCTGCACCCGTGGCATATGGAGATTCCCAGGCTAGGGGTCTAATCGAGCTGTAGCTGCCGGCCTACACCACAGCCACAGCGACTTGGGATCCGAGCCGTGTCTGTGGCCTACACCACAGCTCACAGCAACTCCAGATCCTTAACCCACTGAGCAAGGCCGGGGATCGAATTGGCAACCTCATGGTTCCTAGTTGGATTCATTAACCCTTGAGCCACAGTGGGAACTCCAGTAATTGGCAATGTTGAGCAATGAAGCATCTTCTTTTTTTTTATTGGCATGTGGAAGTTAATCAGCCAGGGATCAAACCTACACCACTGCAGCAATCCGAGCCACTGCAGTGACAATGCTGGATCCTTAACCCACTGCACCACAAGGGAACTCTGGAGAAATTATCTTCCAATCCTGGTTTGCTGAGAATTTTTATCATGGGATTGTGTTGAATTATACTGAAGGCTTTATAAAGGTCTCTTAAGATGATCATGAGGTTTTGTCTGTTATTCTATTAATATGATGTATTACGCTGTGATTTCTTAATGTTAACGCAACAGTATATTCTTGAGATAAACTCCTTTGGTCAGGACATACAATCTTTGTGTATGTTGCTGGATTGGTACAGACATTACACCTGAGGAGGCTTGGTCTCTTTCAGGGACGGTCCAAAGCAGGATCTCTCAGGCAAGAAACTCATACAATACGGAAGACTTTCTTCTCTGGTTATACAAAAGCATGCATGAAGTGAATCTGTTTGTAGCATGAAAAGAAAATTCATACTGCAGAACGTGACAACTGCCACAAACAAAAATTACAAAATATCACACGCAGAGAGACACAAAATGCCACCTATTACATGATTCCAGTTACATGAAAGGTCCAGATTAGGCAAACCCACAGTGGCAGAAAGGAGATGAATGGCTGCCAGGGTTCGAGGGTGGGGGAATGGGGTTATGGCTGGTTCCCGGGTACAGAGAGGTTCTTTTTGAGGTGATGAACATGTCCTAAAACTAGATGGGGTGACGGTGGCACAACACCGTGAATGAATTGAAAGAACTGCCTTGTACGTTTTAAAGTGACTCAAGTCATGAACTTGAAGTTATTTTATTTTCACTTTAGTTTAAGAAGAAGGAAACATGTAACCCAGTCTGAAGAGAGAAGAGGCTTCTTGGGGAAAAGCACGTCAAGTCGGGACATAAGAATGATGAGGGCTTCGAAAGGCAACGGGGGCCAGAGCCGTGGCTGGGGTCCAGCTGGGGGATGAAAACGGGCAAAGGTCCCCTGGCAGAAAGAGAACCCGGCGTATTGGGAGGATTCAGAGATGATCTGCGCAGCTGCAGCAGTGAGCATGCAAAGTGTTCATCGTGTGATGTGTCCAGACAGTCATCTGCACGGACGCTGTGCCAAGCCCCGTGTCCCGTGGGCCCTTGGATGTCTTAGCTCATCGAATCCGCACAGCAGTCCCATGAGGTTGGGACTGGCTTTCACCTCCTCGGCCGCTGGGGAAATGGAGAATGCCTATAAGAGACAAGACCTGAGATAGTGAGTCCTGAGCCCACGCTCGGATTGGATCCAGGCGGTCTGCTTGGAGAGCCCACCCTCCTAACTGCTACACCTGCCCAAAGGCACCAGGTCCCACCTCTGCAGGGCGGCTCATCCCATGCCTTTCAACAAAGACACAGGGGTTGGAGCGTGCTTTTGTGTGCAGCTAATGTTCACACTTTGCCTAAAGTGAAACGGCAATAATCTTTACACATAGACTCACGCCCACCCACACCCCCCTCCAGATGTGTTTCTGAGTCATCCTAGAAGGTCTGTGCCCCTACATGGTGTTTGCACCAGTTCTACCTGCAGATCTCCCAACTCCTGCAAAATCTGGAAGGCTGTCTTGAAATCCTTCAGGTAGCAAAACTGGCCTCACCAGAGAGCCACATTCCATCAGGGACCGAGGCAAAGGTTTTGAGTGTGCCTGAGGCTAGAAGAGCAAACACACATATGGGGAAGGAAGCTTGTCATGTAACCTCTGAGTCTCCTAGGTGGTCCTGCGAGAAAGCAGAGCAGTCCTTATGGATATGAACTTTTCTACACTGAGATGACTTAAATCCATAAATGTAGTGAAAGTCTGCCCATGGTTCCCTACTAGTAAACAGGAGGCAGAGGCTCCTAACACAACCCTTGATTTTTGTTCTTGGACGTTTGGCAGTGGGTGTGGCTGATGTTATGTTCAGTTCTGTGTTGACTGTGCCCCCAAAGGGCCTACTGTTTTTGCGTTCTTCGTTGGGATATGTGTGCTGTAGGAAGAGGTAGATGCTGAGGAAGTAAACGTTGTCTAAGTGTCTGAGCTCAGAATGCTGTACGCTGTTCTTTGCTTCTGGGTCTGTGCCAAGCCCGTTTTGCCTTTCCAGCTGGCTCCCTATTAAGCTCTGCCTGTAGAGAGTTCTTGAGAGAGACAGGAAGTCTGAAAGGAGGAGAAGTACTATGTCTGGTCTTTTCCTGTTCCTCTCAGTTTCACTCCAATAAAGGCAAGATTATTCTTTTAGGAGTTCTCGTTGTGTTTCAGGGGGTTATGAACCTGACTAGTATCCTTGAGGATACAGGTTTGATCCCTGGCTTCGCTCAGTGGGTTAAGGATCCAGTGTTGCCATGAACTACGTCATAGGTTGCAGATGTGGCTTGGATCCATGAGCTGTGGTGTAGGCTGACAGCTGCAGCTCCAATTAGACCCCCAGCCTGGGAACTTCTAAATGCCGCAGGTGCAGCCCTAAAAAGCAAAAAAATCTATACATATATATTTTAAATGAAAGTTTAAGAATTCTTTCCTATGTGATATATATTTTTTTCTGTATCCTTCCCCCCCCTTTTTTTTGGTCTTTTTTAGGGCCGCACCTGCTGCATATGGAAGTTCCCAGGCTAGGGGTTGAATCAGAGCTGTAGCTGCCAGCCTGTTGTCATAACCACAGTAACTCAGGATCCAAGCCTCGTCTGAGACCTACAGCACAGCTCACATCAAAGCTGGATCCTTAACTCAATGAGTGAGGCCTTGAATAGACCCTGCGTCCTCATGGATACTAGTCAGTTTCCTTACCACTGAGCCATGACGGATGGGAACTCCAATTTTCTGTATCCTATGAGTGAAAACTTAGGTCATCTCCATTCCTATTGTGAGTAACACTGTAAGGAGCATAGAAGAGCAAAGCAGAAATCATTTCCTTTGGATATATTCCCAGGAGTGAGATTTCTGGATGATCTGGTAGCTGTGTCATTAGTTTTTTGAAGAAAAAAGTTACTGTTTTCCATAGTGGCTGTAACATTTTACAAATTCCCACCAACAAGGCAGGAGGGTTCCCTTTTGACCACATTCTTGCCAACACTCTCTAGCTACTGTCTTTCTTCCTTTCTTCCTTTCTTCCTTTCTTCCTTTCTTCCTTTCTTCCTTCCTTCCTTCCTTCCTTTTTTTAACCTAGTCTATGGCAAGCAGAAGTTCCCAGGTCAGGGATTGATCCACACTACAGCAGCAACCTGAGCCACTGCAGTGGCAATGCTAGCTCCTTACCCTGGTAAGCCACATGGAAAATCCTCTTGTCTTTTTGATAATAGCCCTCCTAACAGGTGTGATGACTTAGTTGTAGTTTTAATTTGAATTTCCTTGATGATTAGTGATGCTGAACACCTTCTCATATACCTATTAGGCAATTGTTAGTCTTTGGAAAATGTATATTAAGATCTTGTGCCCATTTATTTAGTTATTTGATTTTGTTTTTTGCTATTGAGTTGCTTGAGATCTTTATATGTTTTGCATATTAACCCTTTAAGAGGCACATGATTTCCAAATATCTTCTTCCATTCTGCAGGTATGTGGACTTTTCATTTTGTTGCTTATTTCCTTTGCTGTGCAGAGCTTTTTAGTTTAATGTAGTCTACTTCTTTATTTTTGCATTTATTGCCTTTGTTTTGGTGTCAATTTAAAAAAAGCATTGCCAAAACCTATCAAGGAGCTTACCCCTGTGTTGACTTCAAGGAGTTTTACAGTTTCAGGCCTTATGCTTATGCTTAAATGTTTAATCCATTTCAAGTTAATTATAGAGTGTGGTGTAAGATAAGGGTCCGGTGTTTTTGCATGTGGATATCCAGTTTTTCCAGCATCATATATTGAAGAGACTATCCTTTCCTCGTTGCGTGTTCTTGGATCTCTTGTCAAATAGTTGAGCATATATATGTGGGTTTATTGCTGGGCTCTCTTTCTTGTTCCATTGGTCTGTGTCTCTGTTTTGATGCCAGTACCATACTGTTTTGATTACTATAGATTTGTAATATCATTTGAAATCAGAAAGTTTGATGCCTCCAGCCGAGTTCTTCTTTGTGGAGTGGTGAGTCAAAAGGTACAAATGATCAGCTATAAGATAAATAAATTCTAGGGATCTTTTCTACAGTATGCTAAACACAATTTAAAACATTGTATGGTATGCTAGTGATTTTCTGAAAGTAGACCTTAGTTTTCTCCCATACCCTATCCCCCCAAAACCTTTATGTGACGTGACAGATGTATTAGTTTGACTGTGGTAATCATGTAACAATGTATACATACATCAACCATCACATTTCTCACCTTAATAATACAAATTTCATATGTAAATTATACATCAGTGAAGCCAGAGGGGATGGGAGAAATGTACGTCCTTTTCACAGGTGAAAACATTAATTAATATAAACTGTCAGAGTTAAAGCACAGGATTTGGACTACTAGAAGAAAAAACAACCTTAAAACAACTGTTGTCAACAAGCTCAATGAGCGAAAGGAAAAATGAGAAAGATATACCACCAAGAGAGGAAGTGACAGAACAAAAGTTCTTCATCTGAAAAACACAGCAAGTGAAATGAAAAATTCATAAAAGATGTTCAACAGAAAATTTGAGCAGGAGAAAAAGAATCAACAAATTTTCAAAGGTCAATTGAGATATGTCTTCCCAAGAAAGGAAAAGGGGGAACAGAAAAAGCAAAGAATGGGGAGTTCTGGTCATAGCTCAGTGGTAACGGACCTGACTCGTATCCATGGGGATGAGGATTCGATCCCTGGCCTCGCTCATTGGGTTACAGGATGTGGTGTTGCCGTCAGCCATGGTGTGGGTGGCAGATGTGGCTCGGATCTGGTGTTGCTGTGGCTGTGGTGTAGGCTGGTGGCTACAGCTCTGATTCGACCCCTAGCCTGGGAACCTCCATATGCCATGAGTGTGGCCCTAAAAAGACAAAAAGAAAAAGCAAAGAATGGAGTTCCCATTGTGGTTCAGCTGGTTAAGGACCCAACATTGTCTCTTGTGAGGATGCAAATTCAATCCCTGTTCTGGCTCAGTGGGTTAAGGATCCGGCATTGCCACAAGCTGCAGTGTATGTCACAGATATAGCTCAGATCTGGTGTAGCTGTGGCTGTGGCATAGGCCTTAGCTGCAGCTCCCATTCAATCCATGGCCTAGGAACTTCCATATGCTGCAGGTGCGGCCATAAAAAGGAAAAAAAAGAAAAAGCAAAGAATGAAGAATAATGAACAAAAAAGCCTATGAGACTTATGTGCATCCTCAAGTGTGTCAATGCACACATCATATGAGCATTGCAGAGGGAATGGGGGGAGAGAGACAAGGGGGCAGAAAATATTCCTCCAAGTAGCATAAACTTAGAGATCTGCACCTAGGCACATCATGATCAAATTATCAGAAGTTAAGAAATTAATCTTGAAGCAGCAATAGAAACGACTACTCACAAACAAGTAGTCTTCGGTAAGATGTGTCCCAATTTGGCTATAGAAACCATAGTGGACAGGCAGCACTGTAAGGGCAGATTAAAAGTGCAGAACAAACAAAGAAAAAAGTCCCTGTCAACCAAGAATTCCATACATGTGGGAAATGAAGGGGAGATAAAGACACCTCAAGGTAAACAAAAACTGAGGGGGAGTATGTAACTCAGCCTGACCTACAAAAAGTACTAAAAGGAGTCCTTCAGGCTGAAACGAAAGAACACTGACACTTATTTCAGGCAACATAAAGAAATAAACCACAAAGACCAGGGTAACTACACAGGTAAATGCAAAAGTCAGTATTGCATTTTTGGTTTGTTACTCCTCTTTTTGTTCTCATGTATGATTTAAAATACTAATGTATAAAGAATTAACTATAAATTTCTGTTAATGGGCACCAAAGTTACAAACCTATCATTTGTCACTCTAACCAAATAAAGGAATGTGACAGAGCTACGAAGGAGCAGTTTTTGAATACTATTGAAAGTGTCTTAGTATTAATACAAATTTGATTACTATAAAGTTAAGATATTAATTATAACCCCCACAGTACCCACCCAAAAATAAATGATTAAAACTCCAAAACTAAAAAAAAAAAAAAAAAAAAAAAAAAGCCCCCAAAAATGTAAAGAGAAAGGAAGGATAAAGAAATGACTTTGTACATTAGAAAAAATTCAGTTAATTACAGAAAAGATAGTCATTGAAGAGTGAGGGAACAAAAAAAAAAGGGGGGGGATGACATGTGGAAAACAAATAGCAAAATATCAGGAAAATGTCCTTACTTGTCCATAATCACAATACCAGTGGATGAAACCATCCAATGAAAAGGCAGAGACTGGCAAAAGGGATTAATAAAAACTATCACCGGAGTTCCCCTTGTGGCTCAGTGGAAACGAATCCGACTAGGAACTATGAGGTTGCGGGTTCAATCCCTGGCCTCGCTCAGTGGGTTAAGGATCCGGCGTTGCCGTGAGCTGTGGTGTAGGTCACAGAGGCAGCCCAGATTTGGCGTTGCTGTGGCTGTGGCATAGGCCGGTGGCTATGGCTCCAATTAGACCCCTAGCCTGGGAACCTCCATATGCTGCAGTTGCGGCCCTAAAAAGACAAAAAGACAAAAAATAAAAATAAAAACTATCACCCCACTATATGTTATCTACAGGAGCGTCACCTTAGATCCAAAGACACATAGGTTGAAAACCAAAGAATGGAAAATGATATTTCATGCAAATGGTCCCAAGCAAGAGCTGGGGTGGCTATATTGCTATCAGATGAAGTAAACTTTAAGACAAAAATTAGACTTTAAGACAATACACAGTCCTGGAATTACCTTCATGGCTCAGTGGTTAACGAATCTGACTAGTATCCATGAGGATGCAGGTTTGATCCCTGGCCTTGGTCACTGGGTTAAGGATCTGGCGTTTCCATGAGCTGTGGTGTAGGTCACAGACACGGCTTGGATCTCGTGTTGCTGTGGCTGTGGTGTAGGCCGGCAGCTGTAGCTCTGATTCGACCCCTAGCCTGGGAACCTCCATATGCCGCGGGAGTGGCCCTAGAAAGACAAAAGACACACGCACACACAAAAGACAATACACAGTCCAATGAGAGTTTTATATATTAATAAAAGGGTCAGTCCGTCAAGAAGAAATAACAATTATACATCCATATTGCTCTAGGAGCCTCTTAAAATATATGAAACAGAAAGTGACAGAATGGAATGGATAAGTCCATGGTTCTAAATAATCCATCTCCAATGAGGGTTAGGCACATAGAAGACCAACTATGAAATTAAGGGATTGAACAACTAGACCTAAAAATGCTACTTTTGCTTGAAAAGGGCACTCTTGAGAGGCAACTGGGGAGCCATTTTTCATAAGTCTTCCTTTGTGCGTGTCCTGGGGCTGTGCCTTTCCATAATTCTTAAGGTCAAACTGGACCTGTTCTAGATGGGCTCCTTTCCTGGACGATTGCCCCATGATCTACCCACACCCCCACCCAATGAGCCATCTGCAGTGACTAGACTAGACATAGTACACTGGAATCAGTGTCCCCAAAGGCTCTAGCCCATCCCCCAGGAAATGGGAATCACGAATAGAGCAGTTCAGAAGCTGTGTCATCAGCGCTCCCAGTCGCTATTGGCAGAAGAGCTCTGTGGCTCTGGCTCTGTGGGCTCGCTGACTATCCCCAATCTTAGACTGTGTGGCAAGAGTTCCAGAGACAACCTGCCAACCCAACACAGCTCATGCCAGGATGTAGTCAACTAACCACAGTTCTCTCCTTCGGAGGCTAGAACAACAATTTAGGGTGAGGAGAGATGACAGAGGTCGAGAGCGGAAAGAACATGGCACAAACAAAAGCACAATCCAGGCAGCACTGGCAGTTCCATCCCAGCTCGCCTTCACTTGAAACTCACAAAACATTTCAATAGCAAAGGAGAAGTTAGTTAAAGCTGTCCAGGCTTCCTGGGTCAGGGTTGGACCATCCTGTTTGTGACACCTAAAGCTCTATTTCTCTCTGATTCACCCCATGGGTGAAGGGGGATCCCCTACCTTGAATAGGGTGAGATGGCCAGCACAGAACACTGGCACTGGACAGATGAGATTGACAGCTGTTTGTCAGTCACATGTACTCACAGCCCTGGGAGAGAACGGGGCATGCCAGGCAGGGCAAAAAGTACCAGTGCTCAGGAGTAGAGTTAATCGGCAGCGGCTATGAGAAATAGATTTTGTAGTGACCAGAGGATGGGACACACCCTGGTTCCCACAGGAGGATATGATTGTTCTATTTGAACAATTTTACTGGCTGGTAGAGAAGTAAAACCTGTTGGGCAGAGGAACAGGTGGAGTGCAGCTAGTCTGGCTGATAGGAGAGAACCAACTGGGTATGGTTCTTTTTGCACTGATAAGGGGACATTCAAGGGGAGATCAGGGGAATCACAGTCAGGCCAGTGGGTATTAGGAGGCTCAGAGGTCTCAAGGCAGCATTGGAAATTGCAGGTCTTAGTATACAGATGTAAAGGGCCTCTGTAAAGAGATCTGCAAATGAAACACAATCCCTTTCAAAATCCCAGTGACATTTTTTTTTTTTTTTGGCAGAAAGAAAAAGCTGGTCTTAGAATTCCTGTGGAAATGGAATACTACTAAGCCACAAAAAAGAACAAAATAATGTCATTTGCAGCAACATGGTTAGAACTAGAGACTCTCATACTAAGTAAGTCAGAAAGAGAAAGACAAATACCATACAATATCACTTATATCTGGAATCTAATATACAGCACAAATGAACATTTCCACAGAAAAGAAAATCATGGACTTGGAGAATAGACTTGTGGCTGCCTGGGGGGAGAGGGAGGGAGTGGGATGGACTGGGAATCTGGAGTTAATAGATGCAAACTATTGCTTTTGAAATGGATAAGCAATGAGATCCTACTGTATAGCACAGGGAACTATATCTAGTCACTTATGATGGAGCATGATGGAGGATAATATGGGAAAAAGAATGTATATATGTATGTGTCACTGGGTCACTTTGCTGTACAGTATAAAATTGACAGAACACTGTAAACCAGCTATAATGGAAAACAATAAAAATCATTTAAAAAAAAGAATTTGTATGGAATGATAAGAGGCCAGGAAGACCGAAGACAATTCTGAAAAAGAAAAAGGAAGCTGGGGAGTTCCCATCTGGATCATTGGTTAGTGAATCCAACTAGGAACCATGAGATTGCGGGTTCGATCCCTGGCGTCGCTCAGTGGGTTGAGGATCCAGCATTGCCGTGAGCTGTAGTGTAAGTCACAGACGTGGCTTGGATCCTGTGTTGCTGTGGCTGTGGCATAGGCTGGCAGCTACAGCTCCGATTGGACCCCTAGCCTGGGAAACTCCGTGTGCCACAGGAGCGGCCCTAGGAAAGGCAAAAAGACAAAAAGACAAAAAAAAAAAAAAAGAAAGAAAAAGGAAGCTGGAAGATTCCACTTCCCCCTGTCAAAATTTATCACGGCAACAGTAATCAAGGCAGGATGGTACTGAAATAACAAAAGACATATAGGAGTTCCTGTTATGGTGCAGTGGAAACAAATCCATCTAGTATCCGTGAGGATGAGGGTTTGATCCCTGGTCTCACTCAGTGGGTCAGGGATCCAGCTATGATGTGAGCTGCGGTGTAGGTCGCAGACGTGGCTGGGATCCTGCATTGCTGTAGCTGTGGTGTAGGCCAGCAGCTGTAGCTCCAATTCGACCCCTAGCCTGGGAACCTCCATATGCTGTGGGTGCGGCCCTAAAAAGCAAAAAATAAAAATAAAAATAATTAAATACATATAGCTCAATGGATTAGAACAGGGAGTCCAGAAATAAACCTTTATATCTATGGTCAATTGATTTTTGACACAAATGTCAGATCATTAAATCGGGAGATAGAACAGTCTCTTCAAAAAAAATGGTATTAGGACAGCAGGATATGTACACACAAAAAGAATAAAGTTGGACACCTATGTAACACCAAATACAAATATTAAATAGATAAAGACCTAGCTGTAAGAACTAAAACCATAAATCTCTTAGAAAAAAATATAGGAGTATATTAGTTTATGGGGCTGCCATCTTAAAATATCACAGAGTGGGAGGCTAAAACAAGCAAATTAATTTGTTTACTGTTTTGGACACTAGAAGTTCAAGAACAAGGGGTCAGCTTCTTTGGTTTCTTCTGAGGGCTCTCTTCTTGGCTTGCAGGTGGCCGCTTCCCCCTGCATCCTGACATCATCTTTCCTCTAGTGCATATGACTCCCTGGTGTATCTTCCCGTGTCCAAATTTACCTTCTTTTTGGGGACACCAGACTAGTTAGGGTCCAACCATATGACCTCAATTGACCTTGATTACCTTTTTTTTTTTTTTTTTTTGTCTTTTTGTCTTTTTTGTTGTTGTTGTTGTTGCTATTTCTTGGGCCGCTCCCGCAGCATATGGAGATTCCCAGGCCAGGAGTTGAATCGGAGCTGTAGCCACCAGCCTACGCCAGAGCCACAGCAACGCGGGATCCGAGCCGCGTCTGCAACCTACACCACAGCTCACGGCAATGCCGGATCGTTAACCCACTGAGCAAGGGCAGGGACCGAACCCGCAACCTCATGGTTCCTAGTCGGATTCGTTAACCACTGCGCCACGACGGGAACTCCTGATTACCTTTTTAAAAGTCTTATCTCCAGATACAGTCACGTTCTGAGATAGTGGGGCTTAGGCATCCAACATATGAATACGGGGTATATATGAATTATTTCAGTCCCTCGGAAGGGGTAAAATCTTCATGGCCTTTGTTTGGCAGTGGATACTTACATATGATGATAAAAGCATGCATAATAAAAGAAAAAAACAGATGGCCTGGATTCCATCAAAATCCAAGATGTTTTTGCATCAAATGTCCTGAACGAGACAATGAAAACACAACCTAGAGAATGGGATAAAAATCTTGTAGCAAGCATATATCTAATAAGGGTCTAGTACCCAGAACACAGAAAGAATACTGACAGCTCAACAGCAGGGAGCCAAGGAATCTGACTGAGAAATGGGCATAGGACATGAATACAAATTTCTCCAAAAAAGATATAAAATGTGCAATAAGAATATGAAAATCAGCTTCACGTCATTAGTCATTAGGGAAATGCGAACAAAGCCACCACAGGATGCCACGGCACACTCACAAATAGAATTCTCTTTAAAGTGGAAAAATAAAACATACTTACCCAAATGTGGAGGCACTGGAATCCTTGTACATTACTGCTGTGACTTTCAAATGGTGTGGTGACTGTGGAAAACAGTCTGGCAATCCCTGAAAAAGTTAAATGTAGAATTACCATGTGGCTGACTCAGCAATCCCACTCTGGGCTCTATTCCTCAAAGAGCTGAAAGCATTTGTTCAAACAGCTTCTCTATCGATGCTCATAGTAGCCCCATTCATAATAACCCAAGTGTGAAGACATCCCAAATGACCATCAACTACTGAATAGATAAACAAAAGTGGTATATCTGTACAAGGGACTATCATTCAGCCATAAAAAGGAATGAAGTGCTGGATGAACCTCAAAACCATCATACCAAGTTAAGAGAGGCTGTAACAAAAGGTCACGTAGTGCGTGATTTCATTATTATCAACTATCCAGAATAGGAATGTCCATGGATGTAGAGAGCAGATTAGTGGTTTCCAGAGCCTGTAGGAAATGAAGAGGGACTGGTTACTGGGAATGGGTTTTTTTTTTTTTTTCATTAATTTGGGAACTAGACAGAGTGCATGGCTGAACAACATTGTGAATGCACTCAATGTCCATGAAGTGTACCCTTTAAGAAGGTGAATTTTACCACAATAACAATATATATTTTTTTCTTTTTATGGTCATACCTGCAGCATATAGAAGTTCCCAGGCTAGGGGGTCAAATTAGAGCTGCAGCTGCTGGCTTACACCATAGCCATAGCAACACCAGATCTGAGCCACATCTGTGACCTACCCAACAGCTTGTGGCAATGCCAGATCCTTAATCCATTGAGCAAGGCCAGGGATCAAACCTGCATCCTCATGGAGACTACACTGGGTTCTTAACCTGCTGAGCTACAACGGGAACTCCAACAATATTTTTTTTTGAAAGAAAAAAATGCTTATTGGCTTGAGACCTCTACCTATAGATTGTCAATCAACTTCAACATCTGTTAAAATGCATCATTTGGGAAACCTTTACACACTTGGTCCTGGGGCTCAGAATAGAGTAATACCCAAGGATACCACTACATTTTTAAAAGATGCCCCTATATTAAGGGAGCTAATGAATATAAGATAAAGGACACACGATTTTACTTTGCCTTAAGCATTTTAAGTACTGCCTTGCCTCAATACTCTAGAATCATAGTAGCCATCTCCTAAAATATCCTATAGTGGGCATAGGCACTTTAAGACAATGGCTAATAAATTAAGTCTTTGCCACTTGCAAATGGGCTTGACGACATGGGACCTGATGGACTATCTCCACTGAAAATACTGTGAGTCAAGGTAAAACAACACGGCTGGGAAGAGAAGGAGTGAAACCCATAATCTCTAAGTACTCTGCGGGCAAGGGGTGATTATACTTACTATTTCTTGATTTAACCTCCACTGTGCCCTGTTTTTAAACCATGAAAGAATGAATGACACCTCTGGATGGATTTCCTAGCCTTAATATCTGAGTGCTTGGTCTCACCTATAAATGCCCCTAAACCCAATATTATTGGAATTACTGACTCCATCTAATCGGCAGCTGGTAAATGTTTTTTTATTATACATTTGGCCCCTGTGTTCCTCTGAGTGCCTAGCTCAGCATCCTCTCAGCTTTCAGTACATCCTTACTTCTGAAGGGACACATTACACATTTACCTGGCTCTCCATGGGGTACCTCAACAGCTCTGCCATTGTGCACAATATCTCAGGGAAGATTTAAATGGCATCCGCATCTGTCTATTGATATTCCATGGATGGCATCCTCCTCTGAGGAGATGCCCTTGAAACTCACTCAGGACACACACACTCACTAAAGGAGTGTCAATCAGGATGAGCCATTGTCCCACACACAGAGCAAAACCATGACACTTTGGTTAGATTCCTGAAGTTTATTTGGTAAACCAAAGGCCACTCCATTGCTAAGACTGTCCAGAAGCAATGACTAACCCTCTGGACACCCACAATGTTAAAATAAATCCGACATCTTTTAGGTCTTTGTGAGTCCAGTAGGCAACTGCTTATTAGCACATTCAGCATGAGCTCATTGACCCTGTTCTTGGAAAATTGGCCTGCCTTGAAAGGGCCTCCTACAACAAAAGCTTCCAGGATCTGTCTAAATGAAAAACAGCAAGTACTCAGGTTACAGCCTCCTAAAGAGTCTTTCACAGTAGAAGCATGTCCATTACAACTTGGCTTATGGTCGCAGCACCCCCACAGGTTTGGCAAAGCAACTAAGACCTCCTTGTTACAGATGGAGGCAAACCTGGGCCCTCTGGCATATCCCACTAGCAGGAGGGTTTGCCATTCCCTGTTGTCACTCCCTTAAGAGACACCATGGTGCTGGGGGAGGCCACCCCTCTTTCAGACCCCCTTGGCTACCAGGGGACCCCCTGGGGATCACCTGAGTGAACACCAGTGGGTATAGCAGTTCTTACACTTTATGACTAGAGCCCTCACCTTCATTCTGGTCGTCTGTGATACAGCTGTGTTCACCTTTAACCAGGACACCTCTAATATGAGACCCAAGACTCAGCACAAATGACTGTACTTCAGGCAGTCACCTTAGCGCTGAATGACGTAGCCTGCAGTTGGCCCTGTCAGCATATGTTCACAGGCCATTGTCATTGGTCTTGCTGTCTGGTCTGGTCAATGGCAGCAACGGCATTTCCTTGTGCAGGTTTGTCCCCTTTAGAGTAAAGAACCCTGGGAGTCCCTTGGCCCACAGATTCTCACATTATAAACCCAGGTCACATGAGTCTCTACCTGTAGTGAAGTCACTGTGCAGGACCTTGACGAGACACTCCTTATCAGCTTTAGAGTTCCAGGCTTTATCGATGGTGACTATGGCAGCCCTTTCACTTGTCAGGATACACAGTGCTGGGCTCTTTGGACCTTCTGCCTCCGTACCCAGCCTTAGGCTGCAGGACTCATAGGGTTCCATAATGCCTTACTGGAACAAGTTCAAATTCAGTTAAATGACAATGGCACATTTAGTCATCAGTCACATGTCAGAGGTAAATTGTCATAAAGTGTGTGACCTCATTCTTTGATGGCGACAGCTGAGGGCTTTGAAAGGTCAACCCTCCCTCTTCCACAGGGCCCCACATTCTCTCCTCTGGCATGGTTGCGGGGCACAGAGGGGTTGGGGGGATCAAACCACATAAGCCACTGCCAGCACAAGGCAATGCTCATTCTAACCCCACCCACTAATCACAGAAACTCCCAAACCAGTTTCCTTTCCTCTCTTTTTGGAGCAGCTGGAAAAGCCTGTCCTGCCCTCACCCAAAAGCCCCTTACGTCAGTAATACACTTTCCACACCACCTTGTTAGCATGTGTAATGTCACCAGTCTTGATTGACCTTTGAAACAAATTTTGGGTAGGGATCCATCCTGTCAAAGTAACCACGACAGCTCTTCTCATCATTTTCCCCAGCAGCACAGTGCAGAATGTGTGTTGCCTGTCCCTGAAATGCTAGGGCCTGTCAAATTAAGCATCCTGGATCCCAAGGGGATGTGCTTCCACTAAGGGACATAACTTTTGTTTCCCTGAACTGGAAGTTAACACCCAGGCTTGCTTCTATGCCCAGCCACAGTAAACAGATTTAGCATAAAACAGTTGTTTTCTTCCTAGTTTTCAGAATTCATTACCCTTATGTCTTGGCTAAGTGGGTCTAAGTACAACAAAAAGTCTCGGACTATTGACTGAGAAATTAGTCTAGGAAGCCTGTTCGTTTAACGTCGGTCGTATTGTATTGGTCTGCTCAGGCTGCCATGACACAATGCCATAGACTGGGCAGCTTGAACAGGACATCTATTTCCTACCACTCTGGAGGCTGGGAAATCCAAGGTCAGGGTGCCAGGCTGATGGAGTTCTTGGTAAGGGCCCTCATCTTGGCTTGAAGACAGCCGCCTTCCTTCTGGGTCTTCACAAGGGGGTGGTGGGCGAAGAGCATAATCTGTAATCTCTTCCTGTAATGGCACTAATCACAGTGTGTTGACCCCAGATCCATGACCTCACCAAAACCTAATTACCTACCAAAGACCTGGTCTCTTTTGCTAACTGGGAGAAAAAGCCTTTGAGAATGTGACTACTAACAAAAATATAATAAATGAAAATTTTCAAGTGGAAGCACATTTAATGATTGATGCCCAACCAATTGTTCAGTTGTAGGTTTATTTATTTCATGGGACAATCAAAAGAAAAGAAAACCTGTCATGGTAGGATCGTTGCTCATCACTGAGTTGGTAATTAAGTCAACTTATATCTTACCTATCCCCTTTCCTCTCTTCCTTTGCTTTTTCCTGCCTTTTTCCTGTTCATTTTACAGACCTGGAAACTGAGGGTCTGGGAGGTTAAGAGTGTGACTCATGGATAGAGCACAGGCTTCTAAAGTGGAAAGAATGGTTAAATGTCAAGCCACCACAACAATGCAGGCGCTTTTGGTATTTGGCAAGTGGGAGAGGAAGTTGGTAGGAGGAGTGCATGAATGATGACATGGCCGAAGGTCTGTGTTGAAAGAGGAAAATGTGTTGACTTCTCTTGCTGATACAACAGGCAAGTCATAGAATTGACTATTTTTCTTAGTTTTAGAAAGTCACTGTTGCATGTTATTGTTTCATAATTGTTAATTGTCTCTTATTTCTACCCAGTTGTCAGGCATAGAAAGACATGATGGAGGAAGAAACAATGAATTTGTTCTCCACGGATTTGAGATTTTCTGCTTCTCAGCAGCCAGTGGGAATTTGATCAACACTGGTTTTGTTCCAGATTTCATCACGCAAAAAGTGTTATCCACCGACATCTGACTTTTCTCTTAAATTTCTCAGATACATTTGACAGCATGTGTTCATGTTAAAAATAAAACTTTGCTAGAAATGGATGAGCTGCAGATTCTTTAGCTATAGAGCACAGAGGCAAATCTGTCTCTATATCCTTTCTTTGTGTTTTGGCCTACCTTACTGTCATTAAAACCATTTTTAAACTTCTTTATTGTAGCCACAAATTAATTAAAATGTCAATTTATAAACCGTTTATGTAAAGAGAGAGATGGAGGTCTAGGCACTGCTTCATTTTATTGAAAGGAACAGATGGAGGACCTTACTTATCTGAAGGCCAGATGGTGCTACTGGGCTGCTTCAGGCCAACAGCCCCAGCATCACCTGGGAACTTGTTAGACATGCAGATTCCTAGGCCCCACTCTAGATTTACTATTTCAGAAATTCTGAAGATGGTACAGCAATCAGTTTTAGATGTCCTTCATGTGATTCTGAAGCACACTGAAGTTTGAGCATCACCAGTTTAAAGCAGTGATGAGCCCATGGGGGTATGTGTCATGAGGGACTGAGCTTCTCCTATGGTAAGAGCAGCATACGTTCAGCAATCTGACACTATTGCAGGTATCTCATCTCACTAGATGAGATGAGACTGGGCTTCTCAAGGGCCTCAGACACAGAAAGACCTACTGGAGGACCAAGGATTAGGTGGTGACAGTGGAAAAAATGGATAGTTACTTCACACTCACAGGCAGCCTCCACAATGGCCATCAGGCTTCTGATAATGGTCTCTTCAAAGTAGCTTGGACTATCACTATTACTCTTTTTAAATTCTTTCCCACTTCTGCCCTCTGGCCATTTCCGAAGCCATTCCCATGTTTTAGGTGGGTTTTTTGTTTGTTTGTTTGTTTATAAGGACTCCACTCTGTCCAATTAGGGCTCAATATGCAAAATATAAGGATCTCAATCAACTCAATAGAAAAAAAAATCAAATAACTCAATAAATAAGCACAGGATCTAAATACACATTTTTCCAAAGACTAACAACTGGCTAAAGGTATAAGAAAAGGTGTTCAACATCATTAATCATCAGGGAAACACAAATTAAAACCACAACTAAGACATCACGCCTGTTAGGATGGCTGTTATCAAAAAGAGGAGTTCCCGTGTGGCTCAGCGGGTTAAGGATCTGGCATTGTCACTGCTGTGGCATGAGATCAGTCTCGGATCCGGGAACTTCTGCATGGAGTGCACCAGGTCAAAAAAAAAAAAAAAGACAATGGTGTTCCTGTAGTGGCTCAGAGGTAATAAACTTGACTAGTATCCATGAGGATGAGGGTTTGATCCCTGGCCCTGCTCAGTGAGTTAAGGATCGGGCTTTGCCGTGAGCTGTGGGTAGGTTGCAGACGTGGCTTGGATCCCGAGTTGCTGTGGCTCTGGCGTAGGCCAGCAGCTGCACCTAATTCAACCCCTAGCCTGGGAACTTCCATATGCAGCAGGTGCGGCCCTAAAAAGAAAAAAAAATAATAAAAAAAAACACAAAGACAAAAAACAGCAAGCGTTGGCAAGAGTGTGGTCAAAAGGAAACCCTCATGCCTTGTTGGTGGGAATATAAAATGGTGCAGCCACTATGGCACACAGTAAGGAGGTTCTTCAAAAAATTAAAAACACAACGACTAGATCATACACCAGATCCACTCCTGGAAATAAATCCAAGGGAAAAGATTTCTGCTCTGCTCGCCTATGGTCATTGCAGCATTATTCCCAGAGCCAAGGAATGGCGATGACCTAAGTGTTCACAGACAGATGAAAGGTGAGAGAGAGAGAAAAAAATATATATATAAATATATATATATATATATATATATTCTTGCCTTTATGGAGTGAGGAATGGGAAACTCAGGAAACTGAGAGGAATGGGAAGAGACCAGACATAGTACTTCTCCTCCTTTCAGACTTCCTGTCTCTCTCAAGAACTCTCTACAGGCAGAGCTTAATAGGGAGCCAGCTGGAAAGGCAAAACGGGCTTGGCACAGACCCAGAAGCAAAGAACAGCGTACAGCATTCTGAGCTCAGACACTTAGACAACGTTTACTTCCTCAGCATCTACCTCTTCCTACAGCACACATATCCCAACGAAGAACGCAAAAACAGTAGGCCCTTTGGGGGCACAGTCAACACAGAACTGAACATAACATCAGCCACACCCACTGCCAAACGTCCAAGAACAAAAATCAAGGGTTGTGTTAGGAGCCTCTGCCTCCTGTTTACTAGTAGGGAACCATGGGCAGACTTTCACTACATTTATGGATTTAAGTCATCTCAGTGTAGAAAAGTTCATATCCATAAGGACTGCTCTGCTTTCTCGCAGGACCACCTAGGAGACTCAGAGGTTACATGACAAGCTTCCTTCCCCATATGTGTGTTTGCTCTTCTAGCCTCAGGCACACTCAAAACCTTTGCCTCGGTCCCTGATGGAATGTGGCTCTCTGGTGAGGCCAGTTTTGCTACCTGAAGGATTTCAAGACAGCCTTCCAGATTTTGCAGGAGTTGGGAGATCTGCAGGTAGAACTGGTGCAAACACCATGTAGGGGCACAGACCTTCTAGGATGACTCAGAAACACATCTGGAGGGGGGTGTGGGTGGGCGTGAGTCTATGTGTAAAGATTATTGCCGTTTCACTTTAGGCAAAGTGTGAACATTAGCTGCACACAAAAGCACGCTCCAACCCCTGTGTCTTTGTTGAAAGGCATGGGATGAGCCGCCCTGCAGAGGTGGGACCTGGTGCCTTTGGGCAGGTGTAGCAGTTAGGAGGGTGGGCTCTCCAAGCAGACCGCCTGGATCCAATCCGAGCGTGGGCTCAGGACTCACTATCTCAGGTCTTGTCTCTTATAGGCATTCTCCATTTCCCCAGCGGCCGAGGAGGTGAAAGCCAGTCCCAACCTCATGGGACTGCTGTGCGGATTCGATGAGCTAAGACATCCAAGGGCCCACGGGACACGGGGCTTGGCACAGCGTCCGTGCAGATGACTGTCTGGACACATCACACGATGAACACTTTGCATGCTCACTGCTGCAGCTGCGCAGATCATCTCTGAATCCTCCCAATACGCCGGGTTCTCTTTCTGCCAGGGGACCTTTGCCCGTTTTCATCCCCCAGCTGGACCCCAGCCACGGCTCTGGCCCCCGTTGCCTTTCGAAGCCCTCATCATTCTTATGTCCCGACTTGACGTGCTTTTCCCCAAGAAGCCTCTTCTCTCTTCAGACTGGGTTACATGTTTCCTTCTTCTTAAACTAAAGTGAAAATAAAATAACTTCAAGTTCATGACTTGAGTCACTTTAAAACGTACAAGGCAGTTCTTTCAATTCATTCACGGTGTTGTGCCACCGTCACCCCATCTAGTTTTAGGACATGTTCATCACCTCAAAAAGAACCTCTCTGTACCCGGGAACCAGCCATAACCCCATTCCCCCACCCTCGAACCCTGGCAGCCATTCATCTCCTTTCTGCCACTGTGGGTTTGCCTAATCTGGACCTTTCATGTAACTGGAATCATGTAATAGGTGGCATTTTGTGTCTCTCTGCGTGTGATATTTTGTAATTTTTGTTTGTGGCAGTTGTCACGTTCTGCAGTATGAATTTTCTTTTCATGCTACAAACAGATTCACTTCATGCATGCTTTTGTATAACCAGAGAAGAAAGTCTTCCGTATTGTATGAGTTTCTTGCCTGAGAGATCCTGCTTTGGACCGTCCCTGAAAGAGACCAAGCCTCCTCAGGTGTAATGTCTGTACCAATCCAGCAACATACACAAAGATTGTATGTCCTGACCAAAGGAGTTTATCTCAAGAATATACTGTTGCGTTAACATTAAGAAATCACAGCGTAATACATCATATTAATAGAATAACAGACAAAACCTCATGATCATCTTAAGAGACCTTTATAAAACCTATATCACAATTCAACACGATTCTGCGATAAAAATTCTCAACAAACTAGGATTCAAATATATATTCTTCAGTCTAATGAAGGGCATTTTTTCAAAAGTTACTGTTCACCTCATACCTAATTGTGCAATACTGATTCTTCAAAAGACACTGCAGAGAATTATTTGCAATTTGGTATCTGATAAAGTACGTTTTATCAGTAATATATAAATAACGCTTACATATATACTATAAAATAATCTAACTGAAAAGGGCAAATAATTTGAATAGAGGTTTTTTTTTTCCCAAAGTAAAATGTAATGGCCAATGACGTGTGAAGAGATGTTCAAAATCATTAGTTATTTAGGTGATATAGATCACAACTACAATGAGATACTGCTTCAGACACACTAAGATGGCTAAAATAAATAACGATGGACAATAAGAAGTATCGGAAAAGACATGGAATAATTGGGACTCTCCTACCTTTCAGCTGGGGATGTAAAATGTTGTGGTGCTTTGGAGAACATTTTTGCAGTTCGTCATAATGGTGTACAAGACCTAGCAGTTCTACACCTAGATATAAATTCAAGAAAATAAAAAACCTATCAGCACAAAAGACTTACATGTGAATGTCCCTAGTAGCATAATACATAAAACCAAAAAAGTGTAAATAGCCCAAAGGCCCATCTTCCCAAGAATGGATAAACAATATGTGTTATATCCCTATAGTGGAATCCTATGCACATTAAAGGAACAAACTGTTGATACATGTTAGAACATAGATGAGCTTCCTAAACATTATGCTGAGTAAAAGAAGTCAGTGACCATATACCACATTTTGCAAGATTCCATATATGATAAAAGTCCAGAATATACAGATATATAAAAAAAGAAAGTAGATTTGTGCCTTCTCATGGCTCGGGGAGAAAATTGAGAGTGACTGCTAACGGATAAAGGGTTACTGAAGGGAATGAAATGTTCTGGAATTAGATAATGTTGATTGTACAACTCTACAAATAATCTAAAAACCACAAAATTGTACACTTAAATGGTATATGTTATGGTACAGTAATTATTTCTCAATAAATTTTTATAAAAATGGTATCGAGGCAATATAACAAGTCATTTAATTCCAATAAGTTTGGATCTGGTGTTTCTGTGGCTTTGGTGTAGGGTGGCAGCTGCAGCTCGGATTCGACACCTAGCCTAGAAACATCCATACACTGTGGGTTCAGCCGTAAAAAGAAAAAAAAAATTAGTGGGTGGCCTGAACCTAAAACAAAACAAAAAAAAACTCAACAAAAAAACAAAATAAACATGATCCATAGTATTAAGTAAGTCAGCTACAATGTCTAACAATATGATACTAAAATGTCCAGGATATATTTCAAATTAATTGTCATAGGAGGAACCAGGAAAATGTCAAAATGTTCCAAGGGGAATCTCAAACCACAGAATCAAATGCCAGGATGATGTTAAGTATTGGAATAAGCAGAAAAAATATATTAAAGCAGCCATTATAACCTTACTACTTGAAATAATGGCTGTTGGTTACAAACTAAAACAAAAGTCAAGTACCATTTTCTGATCTCTCAATATACACACACACATACATAATCATAGGTATGCATATATGTAAATACAAAGGTATGTCTATAAATACATGTAAACACACATATATAAGCATATATGTATAAAGAGATAGTAGTTATGCAGTCTACATGTGTGTGTATATATATACACAGACGTATATATAAATATGGATACACATGCAAAACACACATACTACACACAGACACAATTAGAAAGGAAGAGCCAAAGTGTCAAAACAAAAACTTCAGCATGAATTTCAGTGTGTCATTGAAACCACCATCAGTCAAATTCAGCCACAATATATATATGCAGCTTTTCTGAGTACCCAGAAAGTTCCACCAAACTTAGTAGAGACAAGTAGAAAGAATATATACAAGTGTTGCCATATTTTGTTTTGTTTTTCATCAGTTCAAGTGGGCTTGTTCAATACAGGCCATTCTGTAATTTGCCTTTATCATACAACTTGATATCATGTCACTTGTCTTCTCTATAAAGGGATGCGAATGAATGCTTACACTCCCTTCATCCTTATTTTCTTAACACCTGCATTAGCATTCTATTATTCAGAAAACATAGTTTATATGAATGAAAACCTTTTAAGTTTATCAAGGCTTATTTTATGGCCTAATATAAAGTCTCTCTTGGAGAATATTTCACGTCCATTCGAGAAGAATGTGTATTCTTCTGTTGAGTAGAGTGCTCTTGAAATATCTGTTAACTCTAACTGGTTTATTGTTTACATCTCATACCTTCTGGTTGCTCTTCTGCCAAACTGTTCTATTTATCAGTGAAAGTGAGTTTTGAAGTCTCCAACGATTATTGTTGAATTGTGTATTTCTCCTTTAAAGTATGTCACTTTTTGTTTCATGGATTTGGACTCTCTTGTTAAGTGCATTTGTATTTATAATTGTTTATGCCTTTCCTGTGAATTGGCCCTCTAATCATTATTAATGATTACATCTTTTTCAATCCTCTTACATTTAACCTATTTTTGAATCTAAAGGGTGTCCCTTATAGACAGCATATCATTGGATATGCTTTTTAAATTTATGAATATCAAGTTCTCTTTTTTCTTTCTTTCTTTCTTTCTTTTCTTTTCTTTTTTTTTTTTTTTTGGCTTTTTAGGGCCACACCTGCGGCACATGGAGGTTTCCAGGCCAGGGGTAGAATTGGAGCTACAGCTGCCAGCCTACACCACATCCATAGCAATGCAGGATCTGAGCCATGTTTGTGACCTACAACATAGCTCACAGCAACGCCAGATCGCCAACCCACTGAGCGATGCCAAGAATCGAACCTGCATTCTCATGGATACTACTCAGATTCATTTCTGCTGAGCCATGACAGGAACTCCCAAATAGCAACTTTTCATTAGAAGACTTATTCCATTTATATTAAATGGAATTAATGGGATTTATATTTACCATTTTGTTCTTTACTTTGTGTTTTATATCTTTTGTTTCTTTATTCATTTATTCATTTTCGTAAACAGATATTTTTATTACACAATTTAATTGCCTTATTGTCAACTTTACTGCATTTTTAAGTTACTTTCTTAACAGTTGCCTTAGAGATCATAATTAACATTTTAGCTTAAAACATTCTAATACCAACTTAATTTCAATAGTAACAAAAGCTTTGTAACTATTAGCATTTCCTCCTTCTTTCTTAAGGCTAATATTATCATACAAATTATATCTATACATATTATAAGCTCATCAATGCAGTTTCATAATTTTTTTTGTCCTTTGAAGCTGAGAAAACAAAAGAGAAACAAACAAAAATCTCCATATGCCCTATCTGTATTTACCTAACTAATTTCACTTCTTGGTGCTTTTTATCTCTTCATGTAAATTAGAATTACTATTTATTGTTCTCTCATTTCAGCTTGAAAGATTCCCTTTAATATTGTTTGTGGAATGGGTCTACTAGTGACATAATCTCTAATCTTTTTGTTTGTGAAAGTATTAATTCTTCACTTTGGAAGATAGGTTTTCTAGATATGGAGGTTCCCAGGCTAGGGGTCTAATCAGAGCTACAACTGCCAGCCTACACCACAGCCACCAGTGATGCTGGATCTGAGCCGCATCTGTGACCTACACCACAGCTCATGGCAACGCCGCATCCCCAACCTACTGAGCAAGGCCAAGGATCAAACTCACAACCTCATGGTTCCTAGTTGAATTCGTTTCTGCTGTGCCACAATGGGAACTCGTAGATATAGAGCTCTTCACTGACAATCTTTTTCTTTCAATACACCATCACACTGCCTCTGTCTTCCTGGTTGTTGATCTGAAGAAAATATCTCATATGTGATGAGTTGCTTTTCTGTTGTTGTTTTCAAGATCTTCTCTTTGTCTTGGACTTTGAAAGTTTGATTATATGTGCCTAGCTGTGTCTTTCTCTGAGAGCATCCTACTTGGCTGCTGTTGAATTTATTGAATGTGTAGATTCATTTTTTCAACTATTTGGGGGAAGTTTTAGTGATTATTTCTTCATACATTCTTTCTGCCCATTCCTCTAACTCCTTTATTTCTGAGGCTTATGCGTATGTTGCTATGTTTGATTCTTGTTCCATAGGTCTGTGGCTCTTCAATTTTCTTTTCTGTTCCTCCATCTGGGTTATCTAAATTGATCTACCTTTGGCTTCACTGGGTCTTTATTTTGTTAGTTCAAATCTGCTATTGATCTCCAATGGGAATCTTTTTTGGCTGCACCCACAGCATATGGAAATTCTTGAGATAGGGATCAAATCCAAGCTGCAGCTGCAACCTATGTGGCAGATGTAACAATGCCAGATCCTTAACCTGCTTGCCACAGTAGCAACTCCTAATGGGAAAATTTTCATTGCAACTTCAATCATTGCACTTTTCAACTTCAGAATTTCTATTTTGTTCTTCTTCTTCTTTTTTTTTTTAATAAAGTAATGTCTCTGTGCTTATCCTTTCTAAATGTGACAGTTTGTATCTGCTAACCCCAAACTTCCAGTCCATTCCACTCCCTCCCCCATCCTCTTTGGTGACCATTCATCTGTTTTCTATGTCTGTGAGTCTGTTTCTGTTTTGTAGATAGGTTCATTTGCGCCATATTTTTGATTCCACACAAAAGTGATATCATATGGTATTTGTCTTTCTCTTTCTGACTTACTTCACTCAATGTGAGAAACTCTAGTTGCATCCATGTTACTGTAAATGGCATTATTTTGTTCTTTTTATGGCTAAATAGTATTCCATACACAGGGAACTATATCTAATCTCTAAGGGTAGAACATGATGGAAGATAATATGAGAAAAAGAATGTGTATATATATATATGGATGGGTCACTATGCTGTACAGCAGAAATTTGCAGAACATTGTAAATCAACTATACTTTGATTATAAATAAATAAATAAAATATAGGGGAGCACAAGAAATTGAGCAATGCCAAGCAGAATCTAGGAACTGGCCCTTTAAAAAAATAATGTCTCGTCATTGATATTTTATATTTAGTGCAATTCTGTTCTCATATTTAACTTTACTTATGTAGACATGCTTTCCTTTAGTTATTTGAATCTTTATGGTCAGTCCAATGTCTAGGCTTCATCAGGAATGATTTGTGTGGACTGTTTTGGGGGGGGTATTTTTGTTTGTTTTTTTGGCTGCACCCATGGCATGTGGAAATTCCTGGGCCAGGGACTGAACTCCCACCACAGTTGCGACCTCTGTCACAGCTGCAGCAATGCCAGGTTCTTAACTTTCTGTGCCACACAGGAACTTCCTATATTGACTGTTGTTTCTTTTTTTCCTCTTTTTTCATGAACGATACTTTCTTGGTTCTTTGCATGTTTTATAGTTTTGATTTTTTTTTGTTTTTTTCTTCTTTATGTTATATGTTTAATACATTGTGGCAATTCCAGAGATCATACTATGCCTCTTTCTCTAGATTGATTGTTGTTTGTTCCTATTGTTATTTTTGTTTGATTACTTAGTTATTTTGCCCAAATAATTCATTAAAGCCTGTGTTTTTTGTCATCTGTGGCCACTGAATTTTTTTTTTTTTGTCTTTTTGTCTTTTTAGGGCCATACCTGCGGCATATGGAGGTTCCCAGGCCAGGAGTCCAATCAGAGCTGTAGCTGCTGGCCTATGCCACAGCCACAGCAACACCAGTTCCGAGGTGCATCTGTGACTTACACCACAGCTCACGGCAACACCAGGTCCTTAACCCACTGAGCAAGGCCAGGGATCAAACCCGCAACCTCATGGTTCCTAGTCAGATGAGTTTCTGCTGTGCCACAATGGGAACTCCATGAATTCTTTTCTCTAATAGCTTAGTGATCAGCTAGTGATTAGAAGGATATTTTGTTAAATATCTTGAACCTACAAATCATCCAACCTTTATCTAAGTGCTTTGTGTGTGTGTGTGTTGGGTTACTTTCACTGCTCAAGTGGGCAGCTTACAACTTTGCCTAACCCTTCAGTTTCTGCTTCTGCAGAACCTCATTGTCAGTGGAGGTGAGAGCTAGGTCTTCACAGGTATTTTCTCAGCATGCACACAGTTTTGTACATGCTCATGGCCTTCAAGATTTCAGTTATGTGGAGTTCCTGTTGTGGCGCAGTGGTTAACAAATCCGACTAGGAACCATGAGGTTGCGGGTTCGGTCCCTGTGCTTGCTCAGTGGGTTAACGATCCGGCGTTGCCATGAGCTGTGGTGTCAGTCGCAGATGTGGCTTGGATCCAGTGTTGTTGTGGCTCTGGCGTAGGCCGGTGGCTACAGCTCCGATTTGACCCCTAGCCTGGGAACCTCCATAGGCCGTGGAAGCGGCCCTAGAAAAGGCAAAAAAAAAAGACTTCAGTTATATATTGGAACTTTGCAAAGCATCCTATGGATATTTCCTTTCTCAGGTTTTCATTTTAAGTTTTTGGTCTTTTTTTTTTTTTTTTTTTTTTTGGTCATGCCTATGGTGATGCAGAAGTTCCCAGGCCAGGGATCAAACCCACACCATAGCAGTGACAATGCCAGATCCTTAACACACAGAGCCATCATGGAACTCCTCATTTTAAGTTTTTGAATAGCTTCTTATTAGTTCCAAATACTAGCGCCAGTGTTAAACAATTGTTGCTGTGTATTTTTTCAAATGACCTGATGAGGGTAGGCCAGTTCACACAAAACAGACTCAGAGTGAGAACAAATGAAGTCATGTCTGAGAATGGAGTTTTCAGAGAGCTGCCAGACAGGTCAAATATTGACAGTTCTGTGAGGATGAAATTGTTGGGGAGCTCTAAATCTTTTCTGCCTCACTACTTGCTGTCAAGCTGCAGACTTCACAGGTTACATAATTGTAAAACTGTTGGTTTTCAATACTACCACAGATCTAGGGTGAAGGGGGTTCAGAATAGGCCAAATTAAAATGCCAAAAAGCTTATTGTTCATAGAAGAATGTGGTTATTTTTTTGACAATATTCCTTGGATGATGGAAAGATTTTAATTGATTTCTAGAGTTCTGGAAAGTTGATTTTGACAATTTTTCCGTTGTTCTCATTACATTTGTAAAGGAACAGATTTTCAAAGGTTCTTACTGCACCATTCTAGAAGTAATTCTCTAACATTTATTAATTTCAGTAAGTGATTTTTTTTACTCATGTAATTTCCATTTAAGTTTATTTCCCACAGAGTTTTACCTTACTTTTGTTTATAAATTTCAAAATTATGCTGTCATGTGCTTATTTGTGATGACTACTTTCATTAGATTAAAATAGCCCTCTAAGTTCCTTTGAAAGCTATTTATCATGAATTCTATTTTTTTGTATAGACGTTGCTATATTTTCTTTGTTGTTTTTTCACATGTGCTTTCTTTCTGTATTTTCCTTCTCTTTTAGAGGCTTTTAAAAGGTAATATTTAGTTGCGTATCTGAATCAAAGACATTCTACTTTTAAAATTTTCAAATATTATAAGAATATTATAGTCCTGTTTCACCACCTGTCACTATCTTAATTCTTCTTAACTTCATATGTTGCTCCATCATCAGACAATGGGATGTGGTCCAAGACCTTTATTATGTGCATTTACATGTCCTTGAATATTACAAGAAAAACAATTTTTTTAAACAAAGGATACAATTTGATAATTTTTGGTTTACAATCTAATTTTCATCCTTTTTGTCTTTCCATTTACTATATCTGTATCAGCCTCATTCTTTCTAATCTTTGTATGATATTCCATTTTCTTGTTAGACCATATATTATCTATTCTTTTACACTTTTATATATACCTACATTTTATGAAGGGATATTTTCTTGTTATTTTGGAAGAAAATGCAGCAAATAACCTTATAAATATCTCCTTAGGATATGGGCACACCATGTGTATTGACCACCAGTGAGGACTTCAGTAAGAGATGGGACAATTACACACCTACTCCACTCACCTGAAAGTCATAATGAAGGTCTTAACTTTGGCAAAGGATGAAATGATCCATTTTTTTATGGCCTTACCTGCAGCATATGGAAGTTCCCAGGCCAGGAGTTGAATTGGAGCTGCAGCTGCCAGTCTACACCACAGCCATAGCAACACCAGATCTGAGCTACATCTATGACCTACACCACAGCTCACAACAATGCCAAATCCTTAACCTACCGAGCAAGGGCAGAGATCAAACCTGCATTCTCACAGACACTATGTCTGGTCCTTAACCCAGTGAGCCAAATGGGAAGTCCCCATGTGTCTTTAATAAAAAATATTATTTTGTAATTTCTTACAGGAATAAGGATTTGGAAATTGTTGTCCAGAGCAGGGCATGAAAGTAGAATCCATGATAATCAGACAAGAGAGATTAATAAAAATGGTAGAGTAAGAGAACATAGAGCTCATCTTTCCCCATGAATGCACCAAAAATAGATCTACATATGGAACAATTCTCACTGAAAACTAACTGGAAACTGACAGAAGGACTTTTGTACAATCAAGACTGTAAGAACGACACTTACATAATCAGGTAGGAAGGAAAGAGAAGGAATGGGTAAGGACCTGTGCCCCAGGGAAGTGACTCAGAGGAAAGGGGAGATTACATGGGCAGATACCTGCCCTGGGAAATGAGTGACTTAAGCCAAAAGTTGAGCACTCCAGTCCTAGAGTTCTACTTGGAGGAGACAAAATCCCTTGACTGGTTGGAGGAATGGTGCAACAGAGAGAAGGGATATGGGAAGCATGGACTTTGCTGGTGAAGAGTGTACATGCATGCACTGGCTTGCTCCCAGGCAGGGTAGAGAGAGGCCTGCCCTAGCTGGTGCCTGTGACTGCCTCACCACAAGCCCCATCCCAAGTCAGACAAATGCTCTACTCACTCCACATCACTGCATGGCATTGGATCTGGGACAACCACGACTGAGGACAAGACTTGACCATGGGATACAGAGGCAGTAGGGTCCTGGGGCAGAACCTGAGTCAGGAAGTACTGGCTATTGTTAGCCCTAACTCAGTGCCTCAGAAGCAGCCCACATCTCTGACAGCAGCTGCTCCACAACAGCTTGCCTCTGATACCTGCTGCGAATCCATGTAGGCACTCTTGCTCAGACCAGTGATTCCACAATGGGGTAGGAGGGGTGGCAGAGACTGGGTCAGCTATGAAGGAAAAAAGGAATAGACTTGTACCCAAGGTTGTATCTGAATAGAATCATGGGCACTGCACAGGCAGTGCATTAAATCTTTGCATAAAGGCTGCACTTGCTTGAGCACTGCCCCACTCTGGGGCAAAGGTTCTAATAAACAGAGAGGGAAAAATACACACATAAAGGGAAGAAAGCCAACTTGGACTCAACTCTCAAGGCTTCTGCTCCAGCAACTTGCAATCAGATCCTGCCCCCAAAAGGTTGGTGATAGCCACTGAGCAGAGCGAAAGTTCTGCTCAGATCTGGTGCTGGCTCTAGGCCTTCCTCCTTCAGTCCCACCCCATACCAGTGTGATAGCTGCTGGCATGTCCCAAGGAAAGACATGACTTGTGTCCATGTCAAATCCAGCTCTCCCACCAAAGGTGCTAGATGCATATGATCTGTACAGGGACACTACCACACAAGAACACACCTTCGAGACCACACTAGGCAACTATTTCACCTAAAGTCATAGAGACAGAGAAAATTAAGTAAAATGAAAATTCAGAGGAACTATTTTCAATTGAAAAAGCAGGGAAAAAACCCTGAAAAAAAGAAATAATAAAATAAAATAATTTACCAAATAAATAATTCAAAACATTAGTAATAAAATTGTTACTAAACTAGTGAAAAGAATTTATGTAATAATGAACACTTCAACAAAGAACTAGAAAATATAAAAAAGACCAGGGAGTTCCCATTGTGGCTCAGTGAATTAAGAATCTGACTAGTATCCATGAGGACACAGGTTTGATCCCCAGCCTCGCTCAGTGGGTTAAAGACCTGGCATTGCCATGGGCTGTGACATAGTTTGCAGATGTGGCTCAGATCTGGTGTGGCTGTGGCTGTGGCTGTGGCATAGGCCGGCAGTGGCAGCTCTGATCTGACCCCTAGCCTGGGAAATTTGATATGGCATCATGTGTGGCCCAAAAGAGAGAGAAAAAAAGACCAAATCAGAAATGAAGAATTCAACAGGTAAAATTAAAAAAAAAAAAAAAAAAACACTTGGAGTTCCTGTTGTGGCTCAGTGAGTTAAGAACCTGACTGGTATCCATGAGAATGTGGGCTTGATCTCTGGCCTTGCTCAGGGGGTTAAGGATCTGGCATTGCCAGAAGCTGTGGTGTAAGTCGCAGATGTTGCTCAGATCTGGTGTTACTACTGCTGTGGTGTAGGCCTGCAGCTGCAGCTCTGATTCAACCCCTAGCCCAGGAACTTCCATACGCTGCAGGTGAAGCCCTGAAAAGAAAAAACAAACAAACACTTAGAAGGAATGAATAGCAGACTAAGTGATATATAAGAATGTATAAATGATCTAGAAGATAGAATAATGGAAATCACCCAGTCAGAACTATGAAAAGAAGAACAAATTTTAAAAAAGAAAGCAATTGAAGAGATCTCTGTAATAACATTAAGTGTACCAACATTTATATAATAGGCATAACAGAGGCCATCATTACCCTAATACTAAAACTAGACCAAGACACTACATAAAAAGAAAATCACAGGCCAATATCTTTGATGACTCTAGATGAAAAATCATTAACAAAATGTTAGCAGGCCAAATCTAACATTATATAAAAAGGATCATACACCATGATTAAGTTGCATTTATTCCAGGGACACAAGGAAGATTCAATATATGCAAATCAATGTAATACACCACATTAACAAAAGGAAGGATAAAAATCACATAATCATTTTCATAGACACAGAAAAAGCACTTGACAAAAATTCACCTTCCTTTCATGATAAAACTCTCATCAAAGTGGGCATAGAAAGAACATAGCTCAACATAACAAAGGCCATTAATGACAAACCTATAGCTAACATCATACTCAACGATGAAAAGCTGAAAATCTTTCCTCGAAATTCAGGACAAGAAAAAGATGTCCACTCTTACCACTTATATTTAATATAGTTTTGGAATTCCTAGCCACAGTAGTCAGAGAAGAAAAAAAATAAAAGGCATCCATGTTGGAAAAGTAGAATAGTCACTATTTGCAGATGACTTCATACTTATATAGAAAATCCTAACATCTTCATCAAAAAACTATTAGAACTGATAAATGAATTCAACAGAGTTGCAGGATACAATTATTAATGTACAGAAATCTGTTGCTTTTCTATCCACTAATAATGGACTATTGGAGAAAATTTTTTAAAAAATCCCATTTAAAATAGTATCAAAAAGAGGGAGTTCCCATCGTGGCACAGCGGAAACAAATCTGACTAGGAACCATGAGGTTGTGGGTTCCATCCCTGCCCTTGCTCAGTGGGTTAAGGGTCTGGCATTGTGGTGAGCTGTGGCGTAGGCCGGCAGCTATAGCTCCAATTAAACCCCTAGCCTGGGGACCTCCATATGCCATGGGTGTGGCCCTAAAAAGACAAAAGACCAAAAAATAAAAAATAGTATCAAAAAGATTAAAATAGGAATAAACTTAACCAAGAAGGCGAAAGACCTATACTCTGAAAACTATTAAACATTGATGAAGGACATTGGAGATGATACAAAGACATGGAAAGATGTTATCTACTTTTGGATTAGAAGAATCAATATTATTAAAATGTCCATATACCCAAATCAATATACATATTTAATGAAATCTTTACAAAAATACACATGACATTTTTTACAGAACTGTAACAAATAATCCTAAAATTCATATGGAAGCACAAAAGATCCTGAATTGCTAGGGAAATCTTGAGAAAAAAGAACAAAGCTGGACATAATTGTGCTCCAAGAATTCAGACTATTCTACAAAGCTACAGTAAAGCTACAGTAATCAAAACAGGATAGTAGTTTCATAAAAATAGACACATAGGTCAAAGGAAAAGAATAGGGAATCCAGAAATAAACCCACCCGTCTATGGTCAATTAATCTACAACAAAGTAGGCAAGAATATACAGTAGCGAAGACAGTCTCTTCAATAAGTGGTTCTGAGAAAAGTGGACAGCTACATGTAAAACAATAAGATTAGAACATTTCCTCGCTCCACATTAAAAAAGAAAGCTCAAAATGGATTAAAGACCTAAATGTATGGCCTAAAATCACACAAATCCTAGAAGAGAACATAGGCAGAACATTCTCTGACATAAATTATAGCATTATTATTTAGGATCTATCTCGTAAGACAAAAGAAATAAAAACAAAAATAAACAAGTGAGACCTTATTAAACTTAAAAGCTTTTGCACAGCAAAGTAAAAGATTGACAAAATGAAAGGACAGCCTAATGAATGAGAGAAAAGATTTGCAAATGATGTGACCTTGATAGGAGATTAATATCTAAAATACTCATAAATCTTTGGAGCTCCCATTATGGCTCGGTGGGTTAAGAACCCAACTAGTATCCATGAGGATGAGTGTTTGATCTCTTGCTCAGTGGGTTAAGGATCTGGTGTTGCCTTGAGCTGTGGTGTAGGTCACAGATGTGACTTGGATTGGGCATTTCTGTGACTATAGTGTAGCCTGACCTGCAGCTCTGATTCGAGCCCTAGCCCAAGAAATGCCATATGTCACAGGTGTGGCCCTAAAAAGAAAAATAAATAAAATAAAATACACATAAAGCTCATACAACTTTATACCAAAAAAAAACCCAAACAGCCCAATCATAAAATAGGCAAAAGACGTGAATAGACGTTTCTCCAAAGAAGACATTCAGATGGCCAACAGGCACTTGAAAAGATGCTCAACATCGCTAATTATTAGAGAAATATAAATCAGAACCTATTGGAATGGGAATGGCTATCATCAAAAATATTTGCAAGGATATATGAGAAAGGGAACCTTCATACACTATTGGCAAGAATGTAAATTGATGCAGCCACTATGGAAAACAGTATGGAGGTTCCTTAAAAAATTGAAAGTAGAACAACCATATGTTCTAGCAATTCCATTCCTGGGTATATAGATGGAAAAAGTGAAAACATTGATATGGTTATTTTTTACCACACCTGCAGCATGTGGAAGTTCCTGGGCCAGGGATTGAACCCATGCCACAGCAGTGATCTGAGCCACTGCAGTGACAACACTGGATCCTTAACCTTTGTGCCACGAAGGAACTCCTGAACATACTAATTTGAAAAGATATACACACCCCAATGTTCAGAGCAGTACTATTTTTAACAGCAAAGACTTGGAAGCAAACACCATGCCCATCTAGAGATGGCTGGATTAAGACACTGTAGTAGACACCCACACCCACAACCCACACCCACACCCACACCCCATACCCACACCCACACAGGAATATTACTCATCCATAAATAAGAATGAAATACTGCCTTTTAGGAGTTCCTGTTGTGGCTCAGAGAAAATAAATATGACCAGTAACCATGAGGATGCAGGTTTGATCCCTACCTCACTCAGTGGGTTAAGAACCTGGCATTGCTGTGAGCTGTGGTGTAGGTCACAGACGTGGCTTGGATCCCACGTTGCCATGGCTGTGGTATAGGCCAGCGGCTACAGCTCCAATTTGACCCATAGCCTGGGAACCTCCATACTGTGGGTGCAGCCCTAAAAAGACCAAAAAAAAAAAATTAAGAAAAGAAATACTGGAGTTCCTGTCGTGGCTCAGTGGAAATGAGTCCAACTAGGACCCATGAGATTGCAGGTTCGATCCCTGGCCTCGCTCAGTGGGTCAAGGATCTGGTGTTGCTGTGAGCTGTGGTGTAGGTTGAAGAGGTGGCTCGGATCTGGCATTGCTGTGGCTCTGGTGTAGGCCGACAGCTATAGCCCATTTGACTCCTAGCCTTGGAACTTCCATATGCCTTGGGTGTGGCCCTATAAAGGCAAAAAAAAAAAAAAAAAAAAAAAGACAAAAAAAAAAGAAAGAAAAGAATTACTGCCTTTTGCAGCAACATTTATGGGACTAGAAAATATTATGCTTGGTGAAATAAGTCAAAGACAAATGTTGTATGATATCACTTATGTGTGGAATCTAAAGAACAATGCAGTTGAATATATGTGCAAAACAGAAACAGACTCACAGATATGGAAAACAAACTCGTTACCAGGGGAGATGGAAGCAGGAGACAAATGAGGGGTATGGGATTAATAGTTACAAACTAGTATGTATAAAATGTATATACTGTATAGAATGTATATACTGTATAGCACAGGGAACTATACCCACTATCTTGTAATAACCTATAATGGAGTGTAATCTAAAAAAATACTGAATCACTGTGCTGTATACCTGAAACTAACACAATATTGTAAATCAACTATACTTTAATGAAAAATAAAGAAAAATAATAGAATGAATAAATGATCAAATTTTTTTCTTTAAAAATTACTACAAACATTTATGTACTTTGACCAATGGAAAAACTGAGACAATTTAAATTAAAAATACTAAGAATAGACTTCCTGCTATGACACAGGATTAAGAATCTGACTTCTATAGCTCAGGCTGCTGCAGAGGTGTGGGTTCCATCCTCAGCCTGGCACAGTGGGTTAAAGGATCTGGCATTGCCGAAGATGTGGCATAGGTTGGCAGCTGCAGCTCAGATTTAATCCCTGGCCTGGGAACTTCCATATGCTGTAGGTGCAGCCATTAAAAAAATTATCAGGAATGAAAAAGGTAACATCACAATTGTCAAGACATTAGGTCCAAAATGGAGTCACTTATGATAAGCCCCAACTCATCAAACTGAGACTTAATTACAGTTTCAACTCTCCCCAAACTGTAATCTTAAACTAGTCAGTTTAATCAGCACTAGTTAAGCAAGTTTCTTGATAGACCCATGCCAACCTCTATAGGAAAATGGCCTTTCCACAACCTTTCTGATTTTTGCTAGCATAACCTCCTTTCCCTGCTCCCTCCTGCCTATAAAAGTCTTTCACTTTGTACAGCTCCTTGGAATTCCTTTCTATCTGCTAGACTGGTTGCTGTCTGATTCATGAGTCATTGAATAAAGCCAATAAAATCTTTAAAATTTACTCAGCTAAATTTGTTTTTTTAGCACCACCATTGCTACAAAATTAAAATGGATTATAAGGGAGTACTGTGAAACAGTGTATGTCAATGAATTAGGTGATCTATATGAAATGTAAAAATTACTGAAAAAGCACAAAACAACATAATTGACTCAAAAATCAATAGGAAACTGGAATAGACTTATAACAAGAAATGGACTTCTTAATAAAGAAATTTCTGGAGTTCCCATAATGGCACATTGGTAACGAAACCGACTAGTATCCATGAGGATGCGGGTTTAATCCCTGGCCTTGCTCAGTGGGTTAAAGATCTGGTGTTGCTGTGGTTGTGGCCTAGGCTGGCAGCTACAGCTCCAATTCGACCCCTAGCCTGGGAACTTCCGTATGCCATGGGTGCAGCCCTAAAAAAAGACAGAAAGGAAATTTTCTCCAAAGGACAAGGCCAGGATCAGATGTCTTCATTGTTGTACTTTAAGGAAGACTTAACATCAATATTTTAAAAACAATTCCAAAAACCAGATAAGGATGGAACACTTCCTAAGTCATACTCTGAAGCTAGTATTGCACTGACACTGAAGACAAAGTTCAAAATCCCTTACAAAAATAGACACAAAAATTATCAACAAAATATTAGCAAATACTAACTGAGCAACATATTCAAATGACTATTTACTGTGACTATGTGGAACTTATCCCAGAAATGAAATATGAATTAAAACATGAAAATCAGCCAGTATATTGCTAGGAAAGGCATTTGTGCACAGTCTGTTGATCACTGATCTATGACCTAAGAATGGGCCTTGGGCAGGCAACCTTTCCTTTCTGGGAGATTAAGGGCCCTCACAACCTGTGCTAGGCTTATCATTTTTGGGGGAAATATTTTTCCCTTTTCTGACCTTGATGTATACTCCTTTGTTCTTCTTATGTGCAATGTCAATGGCCCTCAGTCAGGGTCCAGCTTTCTATGTTTCAGACCCCACAATGGAGGGTTTTCTTCCATTGCAGCATAAAATGAGGTGCATGCAGTCACACTGTCTGCTCTGGCTGCAGAACCAATAGCTCTGCTGGCCATGAGGGACCAACATCTTATAAGGAGCTGGATCTTCTGCACACTATCTCTTGCCTTATACTGCTTGAGCCTGGTAGGCATGCTGTCTGTTCTCAGTGACCTTGAATCATGCACTTCCCTCAGTGACACTTATCTGCCTTTTAACCTTGGCCACTCTAGTCTGCAACAAGAGCCTGACTACCCAGTGAAAAATATAATGGTAATACACCACATTCATAAAGGGTGAAAATTGTATAATTTCTCAACAGATGCAGAAAAAACTTTTGACAAAATCCAACAGTTTTTTACAGTAAACACCATTAATTAGGAATAAAAGGGAACTTCCTTATATGTTAAAGGCTTCTATGAAAACCACACAGTTATTATAATTAAATGTGAAAGGCTGAAAACTTTCTCCTAAGATCAGGAGCACACGATTATGTCTGCTTTTAGCACTTTAACTCAGCATTGTACTGGAGATTCTAGCTAAGGCAATTAAGCAAGGAAAAGGAAAAAAAGGACAATATAAATCAGAAAAGAAGGAGTAAAATTATTTTTATTCACGGAAGGCATAATGTTATAAATAGCAGTCCCCAGAGAATCCACACAAAAAATTATAAGAGCTAATGAATCAGTTCAGCAAAGTTGCAGGATAAAAAGTCAATATATAAAAATCAATTGTATTTCTTTACAATAGCAATGAACTATGCAATAATGATAGTAAAGATAAATTATATGTTTAATAACAATATACTTAGGGATAAATTTAACAATCTAATATCCATAAACTGTTGGGTAGATAAAAAATGTGGTGTATTTGTGTAGTGGAATATTATTTGGTGATGAAAAGAAGGTGCTACTGATAAATGAATGCTGCAATATGTATGAGCCATGGAAACATTATTCTAAGTGGAAGACACTAGTCATAAAATGCCATGTACTGTGTGTTTCAATTTATATGAAATATCCCGGAAAAGCAAATCCATGGAGACAGAAAACATATTAGTGGCTACCTGGGTCTGGGTCAGGGATTGGGAGTGAGACTTACCTCAGATGGGAACAGAGGATTTTTTGAGGTATCATAAATGTTCTAAAACTGAATAGAATGTGTAGGTTGTGGTGATGGTTGCATAACTATGTAACTTTAACACAAAATCTTTGAATTATACATTTAAAACAGGTTAATATTATGTTAATAATACCTCAATAAATGTTAAAATTTTCTCTTTTCTAATGCTATTTCACTTATGTGAAGTCATCTATAAGAGTCAATTGGAAATCTTAATGGAAGGAAAATTTCAATGTTAGTTTTTGAATGTTAGACTTTGCTTCCTTATTGGAGTCATCTCAATATTCAAATCCTAACATATTCTGTTCTACCTCATACATTCATTCATTAAGTTTTAGAATTGTGAGTCAAGTATGAGCCACTCAGTGTGGTGTAAGGCTATGATTTTTAATTTAATTTTATTATTATTAAAGTATAGTTGATTTGTAATGTTTTGTCAAGTTCCATTTTACAACAAAGTGACCTAATCACACACATTTCCCTGTGCTGTACAGTAGGATCCCATTGACCATCCATTCCAGATATAACAACAGTGTGTATTCCACAAACCCCCCAAATGCCCATCCATTCCCCCTCCCTATGCCCAGGAACCCCAAGTCTGATCTTCTTGGCCATGATCTGTTTCTGGTTTTTGATTACTTGTTTGTTTGTTATTTTTAGATAGGATCATCTGTTCCATATTTTAGATTCCACAAATAAGTGATATCATATAGTATTTGTATTTTTCTTTCTGGATTACTTCACTTAGTATGAGAGTCCCTAGATCCATCCATGTTGCTGCAAATGGCTTTAGTTTGTCTTTTTTATGGCTGAGTAATATTCCATTGTATATATGTACCACATCTTCTTAATCCATTCATCTGTTGATGGACATTTAAGTTATTTCCATGCTTTGGCTATTGTGGATAGTGCTGCTATGAACATAGGGGTGCATGTATCTTTTTCAGTGAAAGTTATGTCTGGATATATGCCCAGCAGTGGGATTGCTGGGTCATATGGTAGCTCTATATTTAGTTTACTGATCTATCTCCATACTGTATTCCATAGTGTTGTACCAATTTACATTCCCACCAACAGTGAAAGAGGATACCTTTTTTTCCACACCCTCTCCAGCACTTGTTATTTGTTGAGTTGTTAATGATGGCCGTTCTGACTGGTATGAGATGGTACTTCATTGTAGTTTTGATTTGCCTTTCTCTAATAATTAGTGATATTGAACATTTTTTCATATGCCTGTTGGCCATCCGTATGTCCTCAAGGCTATGATTTTGATAGTAAATTTAAGGTTCATGGTGAGTATGTATTATCTTGTATACCAGGTCATCTGAAACTATTGAGCATTTGCACTTGACTTGGGGAAGCATTGAATTTGACATCCATTTCAGCACAAGCACCAGCTATTTCATGTTCTAAGGTGGTCCTGAACAGAGATTGAAACAGGTCTTTTTTTGTCTGATGGGAAAGCTAGAATGATTAATTATCTTTTTTGTCCACTCTAACCCACTGTATCAAATTTTTTTCACTCAATAGTTATTGTGTGAGAACTGCTTTATAACCTCTATTGTTTTATTAATTTATTCATATATTTCGTTGATTCCAGAGATGAATTCATATGTTTCAGTTTCCATAGAAAGCTAATGGCAAGTGGATTATTATACTGATATATATATATATATTTTTTGGCTGCCCTGAAGCATATGGAGCTCCTTGGCCAGGGACCATATCTGAGCTACAGCTCAGAACTATGCAGCTGTGGCAACACCAGATCCTTAACCCACTGTGCCAGGTCTGGGATTGAACCCGAGCCCTAGTGCTCCGAAGATGCTGCTGATCCTGTTGTGCCACAGTGGGAGCTCCTATACTGATATTCTTATTTAGTCAATTGGGAAAGGTTAATAACTGGATGTTGAAAATGTTTGGGGGGTTATTTACAGTCAGGAAGTGTGGCATATCTACATCCATAACAGCTCTATTGGGGGAGGTCTGCTATCATTATGACTGTGTATGTTTGTATATTTCTATATGTTAGGGAAGTTGACATATATTTTTGAAGAAGCTATGTCTGAGACCTCTGTTACTAAGGATAAATTGTCAGCACCTCATGAGTAGAGCTGGAAGTAGCTGAGTCACCAGTTATTCATTTACTCCCCTTGATTCTGTATCCTAAAATAGCCTGACAACTGTACCGTGAAAGCCTAGCTAACCTTTGATACTTTGAATTGAATTCCATTGACAGACATAGAATAAAATTTGGAAGATCAGAAAGAAGGCTAAAATTTTCCATTCTTTTAAGAAATGTGATTTTAATTTTATGCATTTATAAATTTTTATATTTAAAATTTTAACATCATATATCAAAAATTCCCCTAAAATGGTTATTACTTATTAGAAAAAGATGGAAACTTTAGTGAAGTTTTAAAAGCTCTCTAAATTATTCTATATATTGAATTCACAAACAATTGTCAAAAAATTTTTATAGCTATACAAGGAAAGTCTAATATTCATGTAGTGTTGGTAAGATGCCAAAGTAGACACAATACTTTTTTTTTTTTGGCTATGCCTGTGGCATGTGGAAGTTCCTGGGCCAGGGGTCAAACCCAAGCCACAGCAGTGACCCAAGCTGCTGCAGTGACAATGCCAGATCCCTAACCCATTACCCCAAAAGGAGAATTTCAGCCATAATACTTTTATTACACAGGACCATTGTGGACTTTACTTGTACTGTAATAAACAAATTTCCTTTCTCTTTCAGAAATTTCGAATGCCTTTAGATTTTCACAGGCTGCATCATACAAGAAGCTCCAAAGTAATAGTTTGAAATTTCAGGGGGGTCTTTTGGATAAAAATGAGAAAAGATGAAATTTTCCATGGGTCTTGGTGTTTTTTGGGGTCATGTTAAGAACATGATCTTAATCCAGACACTTAGAGTCAAAGAAGGCCAAGAATATAAAATGGGAAAAAGACAGTCTTCTCGGCAGGTGGTGCTGGGAAAACTGGATAGCCACATGTAAATCAATGAAACTGGAACACACCCTCACACTATGCACAAAAATAAACTCAAAATGGCTTAAAGACTTAAACGTAGGCATTCCCATCATGGCGCAGAGGAAATGAATCTGACTAGGATTCAAGAGGATGTGGGTTCCATCCTTGGCCTTGCTCAGTGGGTCAGGGATCTGGTGTTGCTATGAGCTGTGATGTTGGTCACAGATGTGGCTTGGATCCTGCGTTGCTGTGGCTGTGATGTAGGCTGGAAGCTGTAGCTCTTATTCGACCCTAGCCTGGAAACTTCCATATGCTGCGTGGGTGATACTAAAAAGCAAAAACAAAAAAGTCTTAAATATAAGACAAGACACCATCAAACTCCTAGAAAAAGAACATAGGCAAAACATTCTCAGACCTCAACCTTACAAATGTTTTCTCAGATCAGTCTCCCAAGGCAACAGAAATAAAAGCAAAAATAAACCAATGGGACCTAATCAAACTGAAAAGCTTTTGCACAGCAAAGGAAACCATAAAAAAACAAAAAGACAACTTACAGAATGGGAGAACATAGTTTCAAACGACGCAACTGACTAGGGCTTAATCTCTAAAATATACAAACAACTTATACAACTCAACAGCAAAAAAGCCAACAACCCAATTGAAAAATGGGCAAAAGACATGAATAGACATTTTTCTAAAGAAGATATACAGATGGCCATCAAGCACATGGAAAAATATTCAACATCACTGATTATTAGAGACATACAAATCAAACTACTATGAGGTACCATCTCACAGCAGTCAGAATGGCCATCATTAATAAGTCCACAAATAACAAATGCTGGAGAGGGTGTGGAGGAAAGGGAACCCTCCTATACTGTTGGGGATGTAAATTGGTACAACCGCTATGGAAAACAGTGTCACGAGACATGTTTTTCCAATCTTCTTGCTTGATCATCCACCCATAGCCCCTCCTCATGTGATCTCACCAAAAGAGTAATATAAAAGCAGTGTGTTTTCTTGAGGTGGGTGGGGCTCTTGGTTCCAGAGAGACCTTTACTGTCTCTGTGTCTTACTTTATGTTAACTTTTTTCCTTAAGTTCCACAGAACCCATTCTTCAGCCCCATCCTGCTGAGCTGGTCTTGGCAAGTGGTGCCCAACGTGGGGCAGGCAAACAGGCAGGCTCACTAACAGGCAGGCACGAGGAACGAAGGACTGCGACGACAGTGGAATTTTTATTCACTGGAAGTGCTGTGGAGCTCTGAGAAGAAGGGAGGAATTTTGCGTGGCCACGCTAAAGAAATCCTGCGGATACGTTCCCTCTCTCAGGTATTTATGGGGTAACATGGGAAATAAGGTAATTTCAGGAAACCATAGTCCTTACATTTGTTTGTTAGGACAACTCCTTAAAAAGGGGGGTGCAAAAATAAGTGAAAGTAAGCTTTTGGAACTTTTTCAGACTATTGAGAAACATCGTGATTGGTTTCTTACATTAGAAACGTTAGTTTTAAAGATATGGGAAAGCATAGGAACGGAACTTAGGATATTGCATGATGAGGGCGTTCCAATTCCTGGGTCTATTTGGAGTACTTGGAGCTTAATTAAATCAGTTTTAGAACCTCTACAGACCACGGAGGACTTAGAGGAGGAAGAAGAAGGGGAGATTCTAAATTAAACAGTCCCCGCTCTCTAACTGCAGAAGTGGAAGAAGAACTAAAAAAGATTGAAAGTAAAATACAAAACTCCCAACTAAGTCGGGACAATGTAAAACAGCCCATTCAGTTAGTAATTATACCTTCTCCTCATTCTCCCAGGGGAATATTGATGCAATTAGAAAATATTCTCGAGTGGCTTTTTCTTCCCAATAATGTAACAAAATCTTTGTCTCCATACCTGGACCTGATGGCACAACTTATTCTAAAAGGTCATACTCGTTGTGTACAAATGTCTGGAAAAGATTTGAATCATGTGATTGTTAGTTCAACTGTTAAGGAAATCCAAAATTGTTTTCAAAACCATATAGGTTGGCAAATTGCCTTTGCAGATTATGTAGGATCAATAAATAATCATTATCCAAAAAACCCTATTTTACAATTTATAAAGCGAACTTAATGGATTCTTCCAAAAAAGGTGAAGGATTCACCCATCATTGAAGCCCCTGTGATCTTTACTGATGGGACTAGTAAAGGGAAGGCTGGATATGCGGCTAATCAATCTAAAATTATAGAAATGCCTGGCCTTTCTGCCCAACAGGCTGAACTAACTGCTGTCACCCATGCCTTGAGGGACTATCCTGAGCTTATCAATATTCTTTCTGATTCGGCATATGTAGTTCATGCTGCCAAAATGATTGAAACTGCTACCATTAAACAAAATTTACCTATCTTGTTATTTGACTTGTTTACAGACTTACAAACTGTTGTAAGGGAAAGAAGATATCCATTTTCTATTACTCAATTCAGAGCACATACTAATTTACCCGGGCCTCTAGTTACAGGAAATAAAGAAACTGACCGCTTTGTGACACCTGTGTTACAGGAAGCTCAACATTTTCAAGATTTAACACATGTAAATGTTCGAGGCCTTAAAAAGAGATTTGGAATAACATGGGTTAAAGCTAAGACAATTGTATGTCAATGTCCTGCATGTCAAATTATTAACAATCCTTCTCAATCCAAACCTGGAGTTAACCCTAGGGGACTTGTCCCAAATGCCCTCTGGCAAATGGATGCTACTCATTATTCATCTTTTGGAAAATTGTCATTTATTCATGTGTGTATTGACACTTCTCTAAATTTATTTGGGCTACTGCTCAATCTGGTGAATCTGCTAAACACGTTATGCATCATTTATATGCCTGTTTTGCAGTTATGGGTCTGCCACAAGCAATTAAAACTGATAATGGTCCAGCTTATATCAGTTTTCAACTTAAAACATTCCTGGATACATGGCGGTATTGTTCCCTCCACTGGTCTCCCTTACAACCCCCAAGGACAGGCTGTTGTGGAACGAGCCAATTTATATGTAAAACAGGCTCTTCAAAAACAAAAAGGGGGAGACATAGAAATAGTTAAGTCACAACAAACACTTTTAAATAAAACCTTATTCACTTTAAATTTTTAAAATTTTTCCTCTGATGAAAAAAAATGGCTGCAGAGAGACATTTTAATACAGAACAAAATAAGATGAACTTTCTTCAGGCTGAACAGCCCTTGATTTGGTGGCAGGATCCATTAACAAACTTCTGGTCCCCGGGAAAACTTATTACATGGGGTAGGGGATATGCTTGTATTTCATCAGGTCATGGATTACAACCTGTTTGGATTCCATCAAGAAGAATCAAACTATATCATGAGCGAGCCCGTGAAGCATCCCTCAACTCCAGACCCCAGAGGGAGAATGATAAGGGCTCATCTTACTTGGGGTCAGTTCAAACATCTAACCCAAGGAGCTGAAAATCTACTGAGGAGAGAAGGAAAGCCTCTCACTCCAAATAATTAGAGGCTGGAGTTTCGCTTACTGTCAGGTGAAACCAGTTAATATGGGGATGCCTGACAGGACTTTATGTACCTTCAAGAGAATGAAAAATCAAATTCATTGGAATATATGCAGGGCTATGGAGGGGTTCATACTGTTTAATGGTTCCTATGGAACTGTGTGGGATTGGTCCCCTAAGGGGAAGCCGATTCCTGTCTGTATGGGCCATCAACCTCTGTGTTCTGTTAATGAATTACTCTCTAGGACAGTCTCCAGCCAATCAGGCCAACAACGATGAAAAAATAATAACTAAAGCCAAAATCCCCATAAGTTGGAAAGATTCAGGCCTTATGTCTCCCTATCCTGAATTTGATAATAGCAAGCTTCAAATTGACTTGTGAAAAAATTCCTCTTGACTTTAAAAGTATTCAAATTTGGGATGGAAATTATACTTATGAAGAGTCAAAAAAGGAATTAATTAATCTTTTACTTCATATTGTGTTACTCCTTATGAGTACAATTCTAGTGTAACATCACGGGAACAAATTAAGAGACATTTGTGAGGCCACTGTCTTTCAGAGTCTCACACAGTCCTTTGATTTAGCCTGGAAGGATATCATGTTATTACTAAAACAGACGTTGACTTGAGAGAAAAAATATATATACATAAAGTCTTTGAAACTGCTCATATCAAAGCTGGGGAAGATGAAGGAATGATGCTGTAAATGCCAGAGGCAAATTAGAAGAGCTAGAACAAGATTCCCCGCAGGGTGTGAAGTGGTTTCTATGAGTGATCCCAGTTGGTCTGTTGATGAGGGAGATAACCATAATTGGCATAGAAATCATTTTATTACTTGTATAGTAGAGGGATTAAAAGCCTCATGAGTAAAGCTCATTAAAAACTATTGGAGGTTTACTAGGGGAACAAGGGTCCATCAACTTTCTTAGAAAGACTCAGAAAGGCATTGAGAAAACATATACCAAGGAATCCAGAAACAATGGAGGGCCGAATAATTCTTAAGGATAAATTCATAGCTCAATCGGTGCCAGATATATGGAGAAAGCTCCAAAAAATTGGCTTTTGGCCCTGATCAGGACCTGGAGCACCTCCTCAGAGTAGCAACTCAAATATGTTGTAATCGGGGCCAGGAAGAATGAAAGGAAAACAAGAAGAGAGACAGAGAAAAGGCTGAGGTTCTAGTTATGGTGCTACAGGGAGTCAACCTAGGAGTTTCCAAGGTGAGTGGACTAGGGCAGAGACTTATGCCCGGAGCCTGTTTCCTCTGTGGAAAAGAGGTATCCTTTAAATGGGAATGCCCTTAGACTCAGCTGTGCCCCATATGTTGGGGAGATCACTGGAGGAGGGACTGCCCCTGAAGACGAAGGCCTCTGTGGTTGACCCCTCAGGCCCAGGATCAAGACTGACAGGACGTTTCCATAATGGCTCCTGTCCTTCTCACCACTCAGGAGCCCTGAGTGACTCTAAATGTAGGAAGACAGCCTGTTGACTTCCTCCTGAATATGGAGCCACTTTTCAGTCCTCCTCTCCAATCCTGGGCCCCTTCCTCATGAATCTGCCATATTCATGTTTCTGGCAAGCCAGCTACAAAATTTTTACATAACCTTTGAGTTGTGACTGGGAATCCATTTTCTTTTCTCAATGCCTTTCTGATTGTTCCAGAGCCCAACTCCTTTTTTAGAAAGAGCTATTTTGTAAGAGGTTAAAGCCTCAAATCACATGGCAGTGGAGGACTTCCCATGTGGCTCACAACATAACTACTCGGCAATTCCTCACATTTTATGTTTGTGCAGTATGTTAACTATGAACAAAATGACAGTGTATGTCAGTCGAATGTAAAGCTTCTTTTCTATTAGTATTAAAACCTGGTGATTAATGCAGAAGCTCATGGAAAGTATCAGGTTAATCTGAGCAATATATCATTTCCTGTCAGTCCACAATCTGTTATTTCACAGACCATGGTTAATAGAATGCCCCCCCCAAAAATAAAAATAAATAAAAATAAAAAAATTAAAAAAGAGAGGGGGAGTTATATGCTAGTCGAGCCTAATCAAGGTTTATGCCTGTCTTTGATGGATTAGATTTTAAAAGTGCCTTTTTTTTTCTGCATTTCCTTGACCAAGGCCTTGCATTATAAAATCTAAATGTTGTATTCCTGATTGTTCACAGAATGTGTCTCATTCCCTGCTAGATCTTCAACAGCAGATTCATGAGCTGTCCTATCCAGCTCCAGCTTTTGGAGCTGCCCTGTGGAACCAGTTGACTTCCTCCTCCTGGTGAAAATATTTCTTTCACCATATTCATTGTGATCTTGATCCTTTTATTCAGATCCTGTATATTTAATTGTATTTCTTGCTTCATTACATCTTGATTAAGAGCTATCAATGTTCAAATGTTGATAGAAGGGGTATCCAAAGCAATGTATCAAGGCCCACTTGACTGTCCCATGAGTGGAGACCTAACTGCTTTCCCTAACAACGCCCCTTTTCAGCAGGAAGAAGTTAGAGTGGTTGTCGCCCCTTTTCCCACAGTTAGAGTCTCCAACTCGGGGGTGGGGATTGAGACTATGGGCTTTGATACATTCTTTGATGTGGCTATTGATTAACATTTGTAAATTAAGGGTCGCACAGAACCCCAACTGCTATAAAGGTTACAGTTATTACCCCGTGGAACCATTCTCTGCTACCACATTATAGTCAAGAAGTCTGCATCCATGGCTGACATGGACACCTGGGAGGCTGTACAGCACCTCGAGAATCCCCTCATGGTCGAGTTCCAGAGATTCCCTTCTCCGTCATCAAAGAGCGCTGAGCCCTGCTCTCTCCACCCCTGGAAACTGGTCAGTCTAAGCACAGCTGAAGCCCGAGGAGTTCTACGTGAGACTTAACTTGGACTTGCGTTCTGTCTATAGATGCACGAAGCGAGCGATTTAAGAAGTAATGAAGAAAAGAAGTTGCAAGATCTATTTTTGTCCTCTTGCAAAAACAAAAAGGGGGAGATGTCGCAAGACATGTTTTTCCAATCTTCTTGCTTGATCATCCACCCGTAGCCCCTCCTCACATGATCTCATCAAAAGAGTAATATAAAAGCAGTGTGGTTTCTTGAGGCGGGGCTCTTGGTTCCAGAGACCTTGAGTCCCCCGGTTCCCACCTTTACTGTCTCTGTGTCTTACTTTATGTTAACTTTTTTCCTTAAGTTCCACAGAACCTGTTCTTCAGCCCCATCCTGCTGAGCTGGTCTCAGCAAAACAGTATGGAGGTACCTTAGAAAACTAAATATAGAACTACCATATGATCAAACAATCCCACTCTTGGGCATATATATGGACAAAACTTTCCTTGAAAAAGATACTTGCACCCGTATGTTCATTGCAGCACTATTCACAATAGCCAAGACATGGAAACAACTTAAATGTCCATTGACAGATGAATGGATAAGAAGATGTGGTGTATATACACAATGGAATTCTATTCAGCTACAAAAAAGAACAAAATAATGCCATTTGCAGCAACATGGATGGAACTAGAGACTCTCATACTAAGTGAAGTAAGTTAGAAAGACAGATAAATGCCAGATGATACCACTTATATCTAGAATCTAAATCTAGAATCTAATACACAGCACAAATTAACCTCTCTAGAGAAAAGAAACTCTTGGACTTGGAAAACAGGCTTTGTGGTTGCCAAGGGGGAAGGGGATGGTCTTGGATGGACTGGGATGGACTGGGAATTTGGGGTAAATACATGCAAACTATTGCCTTTGGAATGGATAAGCAATGAGATCCTGCTGTATAGCACTGGGAACTATGTCTAGTCACTTGTGATGGAGCATGATAATGTGAGAGAAATAATGTATATATGTATGTGTGACTGGGTCACCCTGCTGTACAGCAGAAAATTGACAGAACACTGTAAACCAGCTATGATGGAAAAAATTAAAATCATTTTTTAAAAAAGAGCATGCTCTTATTTAGAGAGAACTCTATACCTAAGATTTCTTTTTCTTTAGGTATCTTTTGACTAATCACTAAGGAACCTTCCATGACTAATAAAGGATGCTTACAAAATCAAAACATAATAACAAGCATAACTCTTGATGGGGATTTTAAATTTTATTTTTAATTTTTATATTTGGCCGCACCTGCAGCATGTGGAAGTTCCCAGGCCAGGGATAAAAGCCATGCCACAGCAGTGACCTGAGCCACAGCAGTGACAACACCAGATCCTTAACCTGCTGAACCACCAGGGGACTCCAACTACACAGTTTGAGAGATAATTGTCGATTTACTCTTGAGCACTTATTGAAACTGCCATCATGTCTGGAAGATAGAAAATAATGTTGAAAATACTACCCATAATATCTTGGGTAGTGTCTAATAATGATGGTAGTGCCCAGACAGAAAGTGAAGGAATACAAGGATATACTCCTTGTACTCATGACTAGGGAGCCCTTTTTCCCTTGGGCCAACTTTGGAATCACCTGAGGAACTACCATATCCTGTTACCACATGGGTGGTTTTTTATACACAGCTCTCCACTGATAAACAAATAACTGCTTGGTTTATGGTCAGTTACAAGGTAGATGAGAAGCACCTTGTTTGGAAGGCCACTGCTCTATAATGTACTGATGGAAAAACTCCGAATAAGATTAAGAATAAATCAGCTCAGTGGGCTGAACTCCATGCTCTATTCTTTGTGGTGATGGAAGAACTGAACAGCAATAAAATTTTTAAAGTTTGGATTTATTCTGACACAGTGGTGGGATAGATGGAATAGGAAGGTGGCCAATGGCATGATCACATGATCAGGCCAATGGGCAATGGAAAATTGGACTTCTAAAGGATTCCAGTACATGTCACAGCCCTATGGAAATAACTATGGGAATTTAAGAGGCACATTGAAGAACTTCCTTCCCAAATCATGAGGTGATTGGAATCAGCAAGTGGACATCCTAGTGCACATGTTTGAGGTGGACACCTGGGTCCATACGATGAGTGGACATGGGGTAGCTGCAGTGATGCAGATGGCTGATCATTAATATATCCCACTTGCACATTCTGAGGCACAAAAATGCCATCAAGAGCTATCCTATCTTCCAGCCAGAGAGATCAAAACTGCAGATGAATATAGAGTAGATTCCCTGGGGAAGAAAATGCCCCACACATAGCTGGCATCTAAGCCACTTCTACCAGTAGCCTTAAGACACTATTAATAGGTCCTTACAGTAATAGATTTTTACTGTGGAGTAGGATTTGTATACCCAGTGGTAGACACAAATTTTTAAAATTCTATTAAGGCTTGGAGCTGAAGATATTGTACAAATTTAGACCATTGAGTTAAATTTCTTCAGCCAAGTATTGTATTATATAGACCATAGGGATCAACAGTGGCCAAAGAGACATCTTATCAAGTGGACTTATACTGCACATCATCCTCAGAGAAGTAATTTGATAGAAAATTGGACACTAGTTGTCTAAAAGGAGTGGAGATAAAGGCAGGAAAGGTTAGGTTATACAACTTCATGTATGTGAGCTCAGTCAATGTAAAGAGGGGACAAGAAGTGATCCCCATTTGGTAGGTTCTTATGTTTTTCACGGAGAATTGGAGGGAAAGGGATAGAGGAGGATGCTGGAACAACTATACAGTGCATCCCGTGAGCACAGCAACTTTTTCCTTTTTTTTTTTTTTTTTTCTTTTGCTTTTTAGGCGCCTGCGGCATAAGGAGATTCCCAGGCTAGGGGTCAAATAGGAGTTACAGCTGCCATCCACAGCCACAGGCACAGCAATGTCAGATCTGAGCCACATCTGCGACCTACACCACAGCTCATGGCAATGCTGGATCCTTAACCCACTGAGCAAGGCCAGGGATCGAACCCGCAACCTCATGGTTCCTGGTCGGATTCATTTCTGCTGCACCATGATGGGAACTCTCACTGCCAATTTCTCTATCTGATTCAGTGATCCTGGTACCAGGGCTGAAGGTGCTATATGCAGGTAAGATCCCTAAGCAAGAAACTGTAGCTATACCCTTAAACCTTTAGGCCAGTATTCCTACATTTCTAATGGGATGGACTCTCCATCTGGCAAAATTGAATGACAATGAATACAGCTGTATTGCTAGTCAAGGAAGCCCTCTAGTTCTGTATTTGTGTGACCCTGTCACATATGGATGAGAATGGGTTGAATTCCTCCTGACAGAAATCATTGAAAACTGTTGAGGATAGGCACTTGCTAGGTTGGTACTTGTGCTAATGATCTGGCTAAACCTAACATTCCTTCCAAAGATGGAAAACTCTGGGTAAAAATCAATGAAAAACGGAGAGAAGGAGCAATAGGGGGTGGTTGAGGTTAAAGGACTGACTAAATGGGTTATGGAAGAATGGAAATTCAATATTGATGTCTCAAGAGAGGCTCAGAGCAAGAAAATATTACCTCTTAGCACAATTAAATCCTAATGCTCAAAAGGGTGAAGCCACATATTTTCCAAGACTACTATATAAAGTGACTGGCTTAGGAAGGCCTGGATTCACCTAACCATCAGCTATATATCATGTTAAATAGCTCTGCCCAAATTTACCACAAGGTGCAAGTAGTTGTAGATTAATAGAGGAAAGGAATATCTAATTAGTATACAAATATGAACATTTTTCCTTTATGGGATGAATTTAGTCACTTGATTAAATATATCCCTTCTCTACACTGGCTTCTCCAACGTTTGGGCATATTCATCCTGATATTATTGCTGTATCTGTGATTTATCAAGGAAGGAAAACCACTGACTCAGCCTCCTTAGGATCCTCTTAGAAAGAGCTACCAGTATATCTTCCACAAAAAGGAATGGATGAAGCACCCTCAATTTCCTATATACCTATATACCTCAACACACAAACACAGACACATACAAACACACCATAATGATAGACTTTGAATAGGCCTGTAATCCATGCAGATTTTCCACCTTTTTCTGCCTGTAATTCAATCTGCCAGAAAATAACGGCATAGACAGTTGCCATAAAACCAAAATGTTACCATATTTCCTGCATTACTGTAGCATTGTATGAAAACAAGGATACATATGTTCAGTCTCAGAGTCAGTGGTTTTCCTTCCTTGATTCTGTCAACTGAGATGATAGGGCCCTTAATGGTAAATGGGGCAATTTGATATCTGTTTCACACCACAGAGGTCTCTGTACTTTTCCAAGCAAGCTTCCTTTCCTTGTTTAAGAAAGCTTTTTTCTGGGAGTTCCCGTCGTGGCGCAGTGATTAACGAATCCGACTAGGAACCATGAGGTTGCGGGTTCGATCCCTGGCCTTGCTCAAACTTGCTCAATGGGTTGATGATCCAGCGTTGCCGTGAACTGTGGTGTAGGTTGCAGACGCGGCTCAGATCCTGCATTGCTGTGGCTCAGGCGTAGGCCAGCAGCCACAGCTCCGATTAGACCTCTAGCCTGGGAACCTCCACATGCCACTGGAGCGGCCCAAGAAATGGCAAAAAAAAAAAAAAAAAAAAAAAAAAAAAAAAAAAAAGAAAGAAAGCTTCTTTCTAAAGCTTTAAAGATATGTCATTATGCCATTATATATCTACATAGAATAATAACAATAATCATTTTCGCACTTTAAAAAACACACACAAAAATAAGAGCTGGCAAATTTTTTTTCCGTGAAACATCACATATTAGACACCCTATACTTTGGTGGTCATATAAATCTCTGTCCTAATTACTCTGCTGCTGTAACAGGAAAAAAGCTGTAGACATGAAGATAAAAAATGAGGTTAGGTATGTTCCAATAAAATTTATTACAAAGAAGGCAGCAGGCCAAATACAGCCACCAGGCTTTAGTTTGTGACCCTTGGTATAAAGGATTTGATTTTGAACTTTTGGAAAAATCTAATATTATCTTTCTGGTCTCCAATTCATCATCATCTTGCTTATAGCTACTCACAGAGCTGAGCATCATTTTGGAAACCAATTCTCAAAAGGAATATTTAAGTCTTTTCCCATCAGTCGTTTAAATCTTGATATGGCTTCCCTTTACCTGTAGGGTAAAGCACGAGTTCCTTAACAAACACTGTTTTTTTTTTGTTTGTTTTTTGTCTTTTTGCCAATTTCTTGGGCCGCTCCCGCGGCATATGGAGGTTCCCAGGCTAGGGGTCGAATCGGAGCTGTAGCCGCTGGCCTATACCACAGCCACAGTCATGAAAGATCCAAGCTGGGCCTGCGACCTGCACCACAGCTCACGGCAATGCCGGATCCTTAACCCACTGAGCAAGACCAGGGATCGAACCCACAACCTCAAAGTTCTAGTCAGATTCGTTAATCACTGCACCATGACGGGAACTCCAACAAACACTGTTTTATGTCAGCTTAAGCGCCTGCTAGTAGATATTGTTGATGATGCTGTTACTAATTCATTCTATTAATTATGTTTTGAGAAGGAAGCACAGTCTTTTCTATATTTATTGCTGACTTCCTTGTATGAAATGTGCTGTAAGAGGAAGCAGATGGTAAGTAAGGGATATCTGAATTCTGAATCAACACTCCTTAGAGTGTGTCCAGGGGCTGTGCACACTGCTCTGACAGCCCTGTTTTTTTTTTTTGTTTTTTTTTTTTACCACCTGCCTCCCATTTGGATCTGATATTTGAGAATGCCACAAAGGGACAGGAAATTGAGGGGTGAGAGACACATGTTGCGCTTCCTTTGGCTAGCAGTGTCACCCAGCAGCGCTATGTGGTTTCAGCAAGGGCAGTAAGGACAGGTTTCCCTATTTTTTCTAATTTCAGAGACATTGGACATTACACCCCTTCAGAAAATTTAGCAGCACCAGCAGGCTATTTACTGCTTTCCCCTTTGCCTCTGGATCTGGAGGCCCAACACCACCCAAGCCGCTATCGCTCCTCAGAGGTAAGTTCTTGGGCTTGTGAGGTCACTTCTCAGAACCCCTTTAAAAGTCACAATTAGGAGTTCCCGTGTGGCTCAGTGGTAATGAACCCAACTAGGATCCATGAGGATGCAGGTTTGATCCCTGGCCTCACTCAGTGGGTTAAGGATCTGGCATTGCCCTGAGCTGTGGTGTAGGTCACAGATGGGGCTCGGATCTGGCATTGCTGTGGCTGTGGCTGTGGCCAGCAGCTGTAGCTCTGATTCGACCCCTAGCCTGGGAACTTCCATATGTGCAGGTGTGGCCCTAAAAAAGGCCAAAAAAAAAAATTCATCATTAGCTGTGCATCCGCCTTTCCTCAGAAGTCTGGGTCCCAGCAATTAGGGAGCTGTCTTCTTTGTTTTTGGATTCTCAGGCATCTCATATTCCTTTGGTTTTCCCTGTTCAAGGAGTGGAAATTCCTTCCTATTCTATCTCTGTATAACATTAGTCTTCCTATTTGTCTATTTAGATACCTCCAGTCTGTTTAAGCTCTTCCCTCTATTAAATTCACATTCCTACAAACATGCATGGTTTCCAAACAGAAATGTGACCTCAGCCTGCCTGATACATCTGTATTTCTGACTGGATCCTGCCTTTTCAGGACTACTTGTTGAATCTGCTGCTTGAGTATCTCCCGTAATTCTGGGGGAAATTCTCTGTCATTTTTCTCTGCAAATATTGCTTCTTTGCATATCTATTTCCATAGTCTTCTAGGCATCCAGTTACATAACTCTTTGAAATAACATTTTTGTCTCCTAAGCCTTTTATATAGTTTTTTTTTGCATTTTTTTCTAATTTCATCTGTACTTTTAAATCTTAACTAACATGCTCATCATTATTTTTTCCTTCACTGTGTCTAATCTGCTATACAGTAGATTCTTGATTTCAGCAAATTGTAGGAGAGGGACTGGGCTTCCAGATTTCTCCTTTTGATTTGTTAAAATATCTGTGCAGTCCTTTCAGATAAATTTTAATGGGGAATATAAATTTGGGTTCAAATGGAATATCTCTACAAGTGCTTTCCAAAGCTTTCCCTTGATTTTTAATTTGACTGCTATTATTATAGCTTTAGTTGTATTTTTTGCTTTCCTTTAGGTTCAATATTTCTTTTTATTTCTCCTCATGTTTTTATAATGTGATGTTTAGGTGTAAAACTACATACTTTTTATGAAATAGTGTAATGTGCTGGAATACTAAATATGAAAATCATCAATCACTCTGAGTTATGATCCTCTTTCCGTTTGTTTTCACATGAAATTCACTTCATCGGTTTTGGAAATAGCATTCACAGTGGTTTTTTGTTTTTGTTTTTGTTTTGTTTTCCCTAAGGGTTCACACGACTCTTTGTTCCGAGAGTAAAATGTGTATAATGATTTTCCAAGTGTATGAGAGTTTTATATAAATTATACAGTATTGATTATATTGGTCCGTGAGCTGATTTTTTCACCAAACATTTTCTTTCTATGTTAATATTTTAAAAGTTGGCCTTATTCTTTATATGGATGCATAACTTTCTAATTTCTTCTTATACAATAAATGACTTTGTCAATCCTATATAATAACACCTTGCTATTTTTACCATTTTTATGACAAAAGAAAATTGTAACAAATAATCCTTTGAACATGGACATATATTTACCCAATAGTAAAACAGAGGGCTGAAGAACTGCTGAAATATGCTAGTAGTAACCTTTCCTGAAAGTTAGCAAATTTGAAATTCTAATCTCCAAAAAAAGAGGAGGTTAATATTGACTTTGTAACCCAGAGCCACTGAATAATTCAATATAAAGAGTATGGATTTTGAATTTTTCACCTTTGATGTCACAGGGCATGAAGGGAGAAATAGTGTCTTTAAAATAATGTTGGCTTGCAAAAGCAGAAGCAGAATGAGATTTTCTGAGGAAATGGATAATTAAAGAGGAAGAATTCAAGGGGGATTAAAAAATAAATGAAGGCATGATGGAAGATAACATGAGAAAAAGAACATCTAAATGTATGACTGCATCACTATACTGTACAGCAAAAATAGACACAACACTGTAAATCAACTATACTCTGATAAAAAATTATAAAATAAACGAATGAAATAAGTAGAGGAACATGATGTCAATTAAAATGGCAGAACAGAGAGCTCCAAAACCCCATACCTGCAGAAAAGCAGCAAATCAGTTGGGAAAAACGTAGAAATTAAATTTATGGGAATTCTGAAAACAAATAGAAAGTTTATAGCAACCAGGAAAATGGTTAATCTAGAAAAAACAATAGAATCTCAGTAAGAGAGCACTGTAGCACTTTAACTTTACATGATCTTATTCCAAGCTCTCTGAGAAAGCCCAGGCATTTAACTTAATAAACAAAGTCTTTAAGTCATCTATCTTAAACTTGGTCACAGAACTAAAAAAAAAAACAAAAAAAAAAACCAAAACAAACAAACAAAAAAAACTAAAAATACCATGCACAGAGAACTAAAGGAAATCCTGAAAATGATGTCTCAGCAAATAGTGAATATCAACAAACAAAGTATAGAAAGGATTCAAATAGAAATTGTGGACTTAAAGAATTTGATAACTAAAATGAAAAACACACTAGAGCAGATAAACAGCACATTAAAGCAGGCAAAATAAAAAAAATCAGCAAATCAGGAGTTAGGTCCATTGAGCTATCCAGTGTGAGAAAAAGAAAGAAAAAAAGAATGCAGATAAATTAACAGAGGTTAAGAGATCTATGAAATACTAACAAGTATACCAACATGGATAATGGACAACTTAGAAGGAGAGGAGAGAATGAAAGGAGTAGAAAAAATATATGACTGAAAACTTCACAATTTTATGGAAAGACATGGAATCTACATATGCAATAAACTCAGTGAACCAACTTAAAGAGGTTCATACATAATAATCAATCAAACTGTTGAACTACAAAGGAAAAGAAATTTTTGCAAACAGAATTTCCCTCTAAGGATTTGTAATGATGTTATTTGTGAAAATAACAACATAAAGGGAGCAGAGCTCTATGGGAGCAAATTAGTTTTGTATACTATTGAAACTACATTGTATTAACTTAAATCAGAGTGTCGTAAATTAAGATGTTAATTGTAATCCTTAGGGTAATCACGAAGAAAATAACTAAAATATATAGTAAAAGCAATGTTATGGAATCATATAGATACATTTAAAAATATCTATTGAAGGAAAAGCAGTAATGGAGGAATGGAGGAAGAAATATATAAGACATATATAGAAAACAAATAACAAAATGGCAAAATCATTCCTTATCAGTAAACACATTAAAATGTAAATGGATTCAACTCTCTAATTAAAAGGCAAAGAATATTAGAATGTATTTTTTAAAAGCCATGATACAATGCTATGCTGTCTACATGTAACCTACTAGAGAGCTGAAGACACAAATTAGTTCAAAGCGCAAGTATGGAAAAGATATTTCATGAAAATGATAACCAAGGAAGGTAGTATTTACTATAATAACATCAGAAGAATACATTTGAAGGCAAAACTTCTTACAAGAGACAAAATTAGATATTATATAATGGTAAAAAGATCAATCCACCAAGAAGACTTAACAACTGTAAACATATATGCACCTAACAGGTGAGTTCCAACATAAATGAAGTCAAATAATTGACAAAATTGATGAAATAGCTTTGCAGTAATAGAGTCATCAACACCCTATTTTTTGATAATGGAAAGAATCACTTAACGGAAGATAAACAAGGAGATAGAAAAGTAAGCAATGCTAGACTGAAATATATGTATGGACCACTCCACCTCCCAAGAGCAAAATATGCATTCTCCTTAAGTGCCCATGGAATATTTTCCAGAATATATTAGGCCACAAAGCAACTCTCAATAAAATTAGAAAGATTAAAATCATGCATGGAGTTCCTGTTGTGGCTCAGTGGTTAATGAATCTGACTAGGAACCATGAGGTTTCGGGTTCGATCCCTGGCCTTGCTCAGTGGGTTAAGGGTTCAATTTGGCGTTGCCATGAGCTGAGGTGTAAGTTGTAGACGCGGCTCGGATCCCACATTGCTGTGGCTCTGGCGTAGGTCAGTGGCTACAGCTCTGATTAGACCCCTAGCCTGGGAACCTCCATATGACGTGGGAGCAGCCCTAGCAAAGGCAAAAAGACAAAAATAAAAATAAAAATAAAATCATGCAAAGTAAGTTCCCTGACCAAAATGGAATGAAATTAGAAATCACAGGAGTTCTCTTGTGGCACAGTGGGTTAAGGATCTGGCATTGTCACTGCAGCAGCTCAGGTTGCTGCCAGGGCATGGGTTTAACCCCTGCCCTGGGAATTTCCACATTCTGTGGATGAGGCCAAAAAAAGAAAAAAAGGGAAAAAGAAAAGGAGAGAGAGAGAGAAAGACAGAGAAATCAATAACAGAAGGGAATCATGTTAATTCACAAATATGTGGATACTATGGAACACACTCAAGAAAAACGCAAACAAACAAACAATGGGTCTGGAGTTCCTGTCGTGGCTCAGTGGTTAATGAACCCGACTAGCATCCATGAGGTTGCAGGTTTGATCCCTCGCCTCGCTCAGTGGGTTCAGGATCCAGCATTGCCATGAGCTGTGGTGTAGGTCACAGACGCAGCTCAGATCCCGCGTTACTGTGGCTGTGGTGTAGGCCGGCGGCTACAGTTTCAATTGGACCCCTAGCCTGGGAACCTCCATATGCCACGGGTGCAGCCTTAAAAAGACAAACAAACAAACAAACAAACAACGGGTCTAAAACATCACAAGGAAAATTATAAAATACTTTAAAATTAATGAAAATGAAAACATGATATATGAAAATTTATGGGATGAAGAGAAAGCTGTGCTCAGAACGATATTTATAGCTAAAGGCACATAGATTAAAAAAGAAGAAAGATCTCAAATCAATACCTTGACTTTCTACCTTAAGGAACTAGAAAAAGAAAAGCAAACTAAATCCAAACCAAGCAAAAGCAAGGTAACACTAAGCATTTAAATGGACATTTATAAAATAGAGAAGATAAAAATTGTTTTCTCAGGAAATCAGCAAATCAACACAACCAATATTGGTTATTTTAAAATATCAAAAAAACTCTGAAAAACCTTTAGGTACAATGGACAAAAAAAAAAGATTAGTGTGAAATAACTAAAATCAGGAATGAAAAGTGTGACATTCCAATCAACCTTATAGGAAAGAAAGATTATTGGTGTGTACTATGAACAACTGATTTCCAACAATGTTGATAATGTAGATGAAATAGATAAAATCCTAAGAACACACACAAACAAAACTGATTAAGAACAAATAGAAAATCTCTCCAGTATTACAAATATAAAGGGATTTAATCAGTAATTTAAAAAATTCCAAGAAAGCTCAAACTGGATGGCTAAATGTATGTATGGATACAATATTTGTCTTTGTCTGACTTCACTAAACATAATAACCTTCCAGGTCTTTCCATGTTGTTGCAAATGGCAAGATTAAAATGATTTTTTATGGCTGAGTAATATTCCATTGCAAATATTTACCACAGCTCCTTTACCAAATACTGTATGTTTTCACCTATATGTGGAATCTGAAATATAAATGAATGACTATAACAAAACAGAACCAGGAGTTCCTGTTGTGGTGCAGCGGAAATGAATCCAACTCGTATATCATGAGGATGCAAGTTTGATGATCCCTGGCCTCGCTCAGTGGGTCAGGGATTCAGTGTTGCTGTGAGCTGCGGTGTGGGTCGCAGAGGTGGCTTGGAGTTGATGTGTCTGCAGCTCTGATTCAACCCCTAGTCTGGGAACTTCCATATGCGGCAAGGTTGGCTCTAAAAAAGAAAAAAAAAAAAAGAACCAGACTCAATAATACAAAGGACAAAGTAGTGATTACCATTTGGGAGAGGGATGGGGAGGGGCATGATAGGGATAGGGATTAAGAGGTACAAAATACTAGGTATAAAATAAATAAAAATAAATAAGCTACAAGGATGTAATGTATAGTACAGGGAATATAAACAACATTTTCTGATAACTTTCAGTGGAATACAAACTATAAAAATATCAAATCGCTATCTTGTAAACCTGAAACTAATATTATGTTGTAAATCAACTATACAGCAATAGAAAATAATGAAAATATATGTATGGATAAAGTAAAAACTTGGAGGAATAAAAACTCGTGTTTACACTGAAACCCTCAACCAAGTCTTAGAATTTTCAGTGAGCTTTCCTATGATGAGAGAGAAAAAAAGAGATGGAGATAATATATGCTGTTGTGCCACACAGCATACTCTTTTGAGAGGAAGACAGACATACAGACTAGTCTTGTCATTAGTTGATGGTGAAATATGCCATGGGCTGAATGTCTCTAGTGTTTGGGTGTGTTTCCCTTTCATTCTCACTGTGCAAAATACCACCTCTGGTCAGTAGGTGGCACTTATGATTCCTCAGTACAGAGAGGTATTACATTTATCTTTTTACAAAGATGTTTATGATACGACACGGGGCAAGATGTAAACATACATAAATCCATACATGCAATGGAATAATAATGCTGCTTATACAACGTGAGGTAGAACGCTCTGTAGTGATAGGGAATAAGTTGCATGACAAATGAAAATTCTAGAATGACAGACTGAGTGAAAACATTTGAGGGGAAAATGCCACCGAAAGAAGATATAAACACTCTCATGCCTCCTCATTAACTGATGAGGACAGATCCTCGGAGCATTACTACAGGCTGTGCAGATATGAGGTATATAGTAGACCTGATCTCACCATTTTGCAATGCAGATGGCATCTTGCATTTGGACGCATTATTGTGTTGTAGTTTTTTTGGAGACAAATGGTGAGAGAGTTTGATTTTTTTTTTTTTTTGGCCTCTCCTGTGGCATGTGGAAGTTCCTGGGCCAGGGATGGAACCTGTGCCCATAGCAGTGACCATGAGCCGCTACAGGGACAATGCCCTATCCTTGACTCAGAGTTTGATGTTTTGAAAGTCAGCTCATAAGATTGTATGGAGCAGATTTATGGCCACCTTCCTGAATTCTACAAGAACAGTTGTTCTCAAACGTGTTCTGAAGACCCCCCAAAGCTTTGTTTAGGTGGCTTATGTTTGCTAGTATTTGAAAATTAGAAAATAATGCTAAGCACTTTTAAATGTATTTATTTATTCATTTAAAGTAACAACATTAAACCCATTTTGTATTTGAATAAAAAACATACACATTTTGAAAAATAAGTATATTTTGAAAACAAAAAGTTCTTTTTTTAGTGACCTTTGATCCACCTTTTAAAGGTAAGAGACATGATCACTTTATTTCAAGAAAATGGAGACGAAGGAACAGAGTGGTTAAGAGGCATGCTGAAAGTCACAGTGCTGATGGGTGGCAGAGCTGAGACTCAAACCCCCATCAGTTTTTCTGAAGCCTCTGATTTAAAATGAGTGACCAAGAAAACATCCCACTATTTGCCCTCTGGAGAAACTAGATAGGTTAGGTCATGGGACTTGATAACTATCTCCATTTCCTGCATCCTAAGAACTTTTTGAAATCCTTTACGTAGTTTGCACACTGGTGTAGCTCTAAAACAGCATGACCCTTCTCTTGCGGATCACATATCCAGCGGGATGATTTTGTTTCGCTCTAGAAAACACACATCCAGGGGTGTGCTTCAGCTGGCTGAGACCGGTGCCTGCGAGCTGATTCTCTGCATCACTTGCGAACGCAGCTTTCAGTGACGTCATCTGGGTGGCTAAAAATAGCAGGTCGCAGTAGGGGGTTTTAAACCAGGGAAGCTGGAACTGCTGGAAATCAGGACCGTGCCGCCCTGTCCCCTGGGGGGCTTGTTCCATGTGCAATAAGGCTCAGGGATGACCACACAAGCATTGCCTCTAAGCTTATTAATAGGAGAAAATGCTGCGTCACAAAGCAGCTCTGTCTAATGTGTATGAGACAGAACTTGCTTGTGCTTGTGTACCCTGATATCTTTGTGCAGTCCTTAAATGAAAAAAAAAAAATCTTAACGTGGTTGTAAGCAAGCTACCTCTAAGCAAATTATCCATGGGCACTGTGGTTTCAGCCTGACCTGGGCAGAGAAGATTCTCAAATGTGAGAGACTTAGCTTTATGTGCCCGCTGCGCTAGGGCGCGGGGCTACTTCTCAGGAACCATTTTCTCCTCCAACACTTATAATGCACTTTTGTCCAAATGTAGGCACGGCTTCCTTTGACCCTGGCAAAACTTGATTTTCTCTTTTGCCTTCCTCTGACATCCAGACATTGTGCTCTGCAGGTCATTTTATCAGCACCACGCTCTAACCAACTGAGCTAACCAGCCCCTTCTGCAGGTCATTTTAAAGTGACCATCAATCCCCAGGCTTCCACCTGCACAAGTGCGCCAGGACACTTGTATTGTGACAGGCTAACAGGTGGTTGGTAACAGAAACTGGAACATGGTTTGTGACCCTAATAGGGGAACCATCCTTTCTAACTCCTCTTTACTTGCTTGATAAGCCCTTGTATAAAAAGCTTCTTTTCTTGAAATGCCTGTTCCTTGGAGAACTTCAAGCATTGTGCCCAATATTTCCTTCATTAGATTGGTCATGCTATAAGGGAATAAGATCAAGTGCAATGCTCTGCTTCTGAAGATGTATGTACATTTCCCAGTTTCCTTAGAAAGCTAACATCAACAAGAACATTTTGATGACATTCTGGTTTCTATGACAACTGGGATATGCCATTTTATCCCAGAGGCAGAAACATTTAACAAGGAGGTTACAGGCTGGACTAGCAGCAAAAATATGCAGCCTAAAAGTGACAACTGTCATTGTGAGAGAGCGTGTGTACGTGTTTGTGTATGTGTGTTCTGGGAAGGTGAGGTGTTTTGTTGGGGCTTAGATTATAAGCCCCTCCTGTTTTATTGAAAAAGCTGGAAATTCCTACTAAAGAGAGCTTGAGGTGATGAGTTACCTTTCTGTGTGGTTCTGTGTCCTACGTTGACACCTATTGTGTGAGGGCATTGTGATCTGAATTATTTAAAGCACAGATCTCCAAATATTTTTAGGGCTGCACTCATAGCATATGGAAGTTCCCACTCTAGGGGTCGAATTGGAGCTGTAGCCACTGGCCTACACCACAACCACAGCAACGCTGGATCTGAGCCATGTCTGCAGCCTACACCACAGCTCACGGCGATGCCAGATCCTTAACCCACTGAGCGAGGCCAGGGATCAAACCTACGTCCTCATGGATGCTAGTCAGATTCATTTCCACTGAGCCACAACGGGAACTCCAGAGATCTCCAAATATTTTTGATTTTATACCTCTTTTTAAAAGAGAATTTTGCTTGTACCCTTAAAGATGTATTTTGCTCATTTTATATCTACTTCTACTGAGAAATTATTATGTGTATGTTATCGGAGAGAAAATTCGAAGTTAAGATGTGATGAGATAAATGAGTAGGATTGGAAGCTCTCATGTGACTTTGTGGAACGTAGGGGTTGAAGGGTTATCACCTTGAGTAGCTGACACATGGAATAAGAAAGAGCTCTCCAAAAGATAAATTTGCTGTCAACACACGGCTAGTTAAAATCTGCAAATAGCTCCCCATTCATCACATAAGCATAAGGTGCCAGCTCCTTAACAAAGTTTCTGATTTTTGTTTTTGTGGTTTAGGAAGTAGCTGTTGCTGTTGTTATCATTATTTCTGTATTTACTATGTTTCAAAAGAAGGTCATAGCATTTAAAGGAATTAATGTCATCTTTGTCCTCAGCATATGTGCTTTAGAAAGAAGTAAGTACTAGATAAAGGATATCTACGCGTTGCTCTCTCTGCACCAAATCTTGTATACTGCTCTGGGATGCTGAGACTCTCATGCTGTTGTTAAATGAACTCATCCAATTTACTATTTATCTCAACAATTAATAAGGGAACCAGTAAACTCTTGGAACACTTTTCAGGTAGGAATTTGAGCTACCAATATTAATTTTCTGTAGGACAAATTGGATGTGCATTGCTAAGAATAGGAATCCTTCACATTGCTATGAACAGGAAACAAGGGCATTACTAGTCAATTCTCTACATGTCAAGTTACATCTCTTACAGACTGGTAAAGTAGTCTAAGTGATCCATCAGCCAATGCCCAACATGCTACTGTAGCGCCCCCAGGACTCTTGTGTCTAATTTCCGAGTCTTTGACATGTTTTCCCGGCCCAGTTGGTATTAAGAGAAGGGCTCACATTTTAAGAGAATTCCTCACTACAAGCGTTTTTTTTTTTTTCTTTTTATTCCCTGTATAAGTGTTCGAAGTCACCACTCTGCTCAGTAGGTGGCACTTGGGATATTATGCTCATTGTGTAGCTGACACACAAATTAATAAATATTCTCAATAAACATTCTCTTATTCTCAGTAAAGGAAATAAATTTCCTGCCATTGCACCACTAACTAAAATCTGTAAATGGCTCTCCATTTATTATAGAAACATAAGCAAAGAGTTCCTTAACTATTCTGATTTCGTTTTCTGTTTCTTTGTTTGTTTGTATGTTTGTTTGTTTGTGGCCAAGCCTGAGGCATTCGGAAGGTCCCCGGGTCAGGGATGGAACCTGTACCACAGCAGTAACCAGAGCCATAGCAGTGACAAGGCCGGTTCCTTAACCCACTGAGCCACCAGGGAATTCTACGAGTTCTGATTTTGGGTTTTGCATTTTAGAAAATGGATGTTGCTAATAGTATAATTGCTGTGCTTCAAAAGAAATGCATAGCATCTAATAAAAGACTTGTGTTGCACTCTTTGTTAGGTATATGCTTTAGGAAGAAGTAGGTGCTAGGCAAAGGATATTTAAGTCTCTTGGCTCCATACCCTATACTCTGTTCATGATGCTGGGACCTGAGTCTGTCAAGCCCCTTTTGCCTTTACCAGCCTGATCCCTGTTAGGCTCTGCCAGTCAGGTTCACCAAAGGGAGACAGGAAAGAGAAGCAAAATGTACCCTCCTCTGTGTTTTTATTCTTCTCAGTGTCAAGGTCTTACATGAAAATATGGCCATGTGATTTCAATAGGGGTAGAATATCCAAAATACATTTTTTAAGAACAGTTTTATTATTTTATTTTTGGTCTTTTTAGGGTTACACCTGCAGCATATGGAGGTTCCCAGGCTAGGGGCTGAATCAGAGCTGCAGCTGCTGGCCTATGCCACAGCAACGCTAGATCCAAGCCACATCTGTAACTTACACCACAGCTCATGGCCACGCCAGATCCTTAACCCACTGAGTGAGGCCAGGGATCAAACCTGCAACCTCATGGTTACTATTTAGATTCGTTTCTGCTGAGCCATGAAGAGAACGCCCCCAAATACAGTCTTTGTCCAAATTTCAAGGACTCACTACATCAGGTCTCCTCTGAAAGGCCAGAACTAGCAGCCTGGTGAACTCTCTCTCTCGCTCTCTCTTGCTCCTGTGAGTTCTGGGTCTCAGCTTTGAGGGTGGCCTCCTCTGAGGTCCTGAGGCTCTGGCAGGAGCAGAGATCAGGTCAACATCATCAGAGATAAGGGTCTCAGGTTTCAGGGGTCTCTCCTTTGATCTTCCTTAAAACCCACTCTTAGCTCGGCAGCACCTTTCTTTGGAATCTATGTCCTGGCTCTGAAGGACCCCTCCTCTAAGCTTATGAGTTTTCAGAACCGCTATATTGTCACTTGGTTTTTCCAGACTTAAAGGTCCTAGCTCCTTTCTACCGTTGCTGTCTGCCCATTACCTCATTGTTTCCTTTATACCATTTTCAGCCTCAAAATATTCCTAAGTTAACTTGGATTTAAAAAAAAAAAGAAAAGAAAAGAAAAGAAAAAAGAGGGTCCTTACTTGTTAGTCATGATTATCTTTGGTTTTGTGTCTTCTGGCTTATGTTTTTCTCTTGGAGTTTTACTGTAGCCTAGGGGTGTGTGTGTGTGTGTGTGTGTGTGTGTGTTGGGATGTGTCTTTGTGTCTGTGTGTGTGTGTTGGGATGTGTCTTTGTGTCTGTCTGTGTGTGTATATGAATGTCATTTTTTTAACAAACCACATTGTGAATATTTTGCTTGACATTGTTCATTACTTTGGAAAACTCTCAGCTACTGTTCCTTCCAATAGTCTTAATTTTCCAGGTTTGTTCCTGGGATTCCTTGCATACCTCTTAGGTGTTTACGTATATACATTTTAATAAGAAATGTTTCCTTCGATCAACATAAAATATCAGCCTAAGAATTTTTCAAAGATGGTTTCCTTACATTCTCTTTGAATGGTACCATTTCGCTATGGTTACTTTCTTTTCTTATATATGATATTTCATTTAATATCTCCTTGAAGTCTCTATAAACTTATATTACAGTGTAGATGTATATATAAATGCATCATCTGTGTAATATTTTATAATGCTGCAGGGGAAAATCAAGTGTGTGTTTCTTATCCATTCCCATCCTTGTTACTCTCCTGTTTCATGCATAACTATCAGATTTACGTTATCAGATTTCTGCTTACCCTTCGAGACTCACTTTTATCCTATTTTAATCCTAAAATAAACTTGTATAGCATTGCTTTCCACCTGTAGAGTTTTACAGGACCTGCATCATTTGCACTTCGTTGATCTCTAACTTGATTATAGTAACTTGAAATTTTCTTCTGTGTCAGTGCATTTGGATCTGCATCAATGTTTGTGGTAGATAAAAAAAACATATCCTTCTTGGCTTAGACTATCAGGTTTTTCAGTCTGTCCCATGGGTGGCATTTTGCTTATACCCAATTTTGTCACCGTTGTTATAATGAGCTACAATGCAGTGACTTATCTCGGGTCCCCGAGCAACCCCTTATCCTTGTACACAACATGGGGAAATCAACAGCTTCTGAAAGACACATCTTGTTCCCTCACATGAATGTTAGCAATTATAAAAGTTGCAACTTCAGGAAAGGAAGAAGCTACCCTTGTTTTTGCAAAAAAACAAGGTGTGTTTTATCATGCAAAACACTATGCATGATATTATTACAATTGCAGGGAATACTAGATACCTTTCTTGTGGCAGAGTAATAGTGATGGAAGGGTTAAAAGAGCACCTTTGAAAAAAAATTGACCTGCTGGACTGGAGAAACAACCTGAATTTTGTTAAGGAATGGGCTTTGAAAGGGGAAGTAGTCACTCTAGTTTAAAAGTAACGCCTTAAAGAAAAGCCATGAATGAAATGCTCATGTTTTTCCTTTTCTAAGTAGGAGACAGTCTTCTAAGCAGTATACTCGAAGAGTGGGTTTTGTGGAGTTCCCTCGGTAGTGCAACGAGGTCAGCGGCATCTTGGGAGTGTTGGGACACAGGTTCGATCCCTGGCCGGCACAGTGGTTAAGGATCTGGCATTGCCATAACTGCTGCAGCTTTGGTGGCAACTGAGGCTCGGATGTGATCCCTGGCCCGGGAACTCCTTATGCCTTGGGGCAGCCAAAAAAAAAAAAAAAAAAAAAAAAAAAAAAAAAAAAAAAAAAAAAAAAGAATGGAAGGGTTTTATGGCTGGTTACTTGTTTAGAGAAAAATTGGGAATCAAAGATTCAGTGCTGAAAGTTCAGTAAATTGAATATGTGTATGCACACTTATGGTCATATGATATAATTTGGAAAATGAGAAGCAAGTCTAATTTTTTATTCCTCATTAGCAAACTGAGGACAATTTCAGGAGTTCACTTTGTAATAGTTGCCATTAAATGCTGTGTACAAAAAATGACCCTGTGAAAATTTGGCATGACCCCTCTGAAGAAATATATGAACTGGTGAACAACATAAGAGGACGATTTTAAAGATAGAAATTCTCACCCAATTGTTCTGAAAATTCAATGCTAGCCCAATGAAATCTTATAAGCTTAAGAAAAAGTACATGTGGAAATTTATGCTAAAATTAATCTGGAGATGGAAAGGTACAATAATAGGCAAGAATATATTTTCCTTATTAATGTAATTTTATAGACTGTGCCTTTATTATGATAAAAGGAACTTCTGACTCATATTTTATTAAGCTACTTTTCTTGGAGCCTTTAAAATTATAAAGCCTAGAGCTTACAAAAATCTCTACTAAACAGTAATTGTAGGCAAGGGGCACTTGGGTAAAGATGAAAGAAAATGAATTACTGCCTCCAGATAATGGTGTGGTAGGGTTTTTATCAAGAAAATTACCCTCATTTTGAAAGAATTCCTTGCTGAAGATTGTTTATCTTTTTTTCCTCAGAAGTAATTTAAGCCCTCACTTAAGAAAGGAGTTAAGAAAATAGAGTTTCCATAAGAATTTCTCCAAAAGCCGTGGCTGTTGTTTGGAGAAATAAAGTTAATTTGCATCTAATTCTTATTCTTTAACTGAAGAACAAATGTCGTAGAACAGAAGTTAAACAGGGACTTCAGAAAATTAAGCTACTCAATTGAAAAATTTATTTTTTGATGATCTAAAGTTGACCATGATATTATAGATTTCAGAGATGTTGATTTTAGTATTTCCCTGTTGTTTTAATCTTATTTTGTATTCACCTTTTTTCAGACAGTATTTGGTTGAATTCTAAAGTCAGATATCAGGTATATTTTTATACCTATGGACCTATGAGAAATTGAATTTATTTTAAAAGTTAGTATGGTAGTTTTCAGCATTCTATAGCATTGGTGCTGATGTGCCAAAGGGGATCAATATTTATATATCTTTATTTTATTCTGTTTCTATATTTGTCTGTCCCTCTAGAGGAAGAGAAGAGAAAATTATTCCTCTTAGTACGAAATATGAAAAGAAAAAATATCTGTAAGATTATATTTAAGGGACCAAACAAGAAGTAAGGGAAATTTTTAATATTTTAATTTAGCATACTTCCCTGCTGATTCTTTCTTTCAAGCATGCATTGCTTGGGAAATGAGAAAATAACCCTAATTGATGTTTTGATTATATGTTGAAAATACTCCCGTAAAGTGTTTTACACTTAAAAAACAAAAGCGAATGTGAATATCAACAAATATTAAAATAGTCTGTGCACTTTTTAAAGTGCCTTTTAATCTCATATAAACACAGCTATACATGGAATAAAAATTCTGTGGTATATGGACTTAAATCTTCATAAAAAACTTTTCTGGGTAATTGGAATACTGCTGCTTAAGATATATACGTGTGTAATCTTAAACACCATTTATATATAAATACCATTCATATATATGTATTTTTAAACACAATTTCAGATTTCCCCATGAATATTTAGCTAATAAGTGAAGCTGAAAATAACATTTATACTGGAAACAGAACTATTTTAGAAATATTTGCAGGAATGTATACAGGCAGTGAGTATGGGATATATCAATATATTAAGCCTCTTGGGAGTTCCCTTCGTGGCTCAGCAGTTAACACACCTGACCAGGATCCACAAGGATGCGGGTTTGATCCCTGGCCTTGCTCAGTGGGTTAAGTATCAGGCAGTGCTCTGAGCGGTGGTGTAGGTTGCAGACGTGGCTGGGGTCTGGTGTCTCTGTGGCTGTGGTGTAGGCTGGCAGCTACAGCTCCAATTGGACCCCTAGCCTGGGAACCTCCATATGCCGTGGGTGTGGCTCTAAAAAGCAAATATATATAAAAAGTGTCTTGTGAATGTAGTGTGTGTGTGTGTGTGTGTGTGTGTGTGTGTGTGTGTGTGTATTGGAGTGTGGGAGGCATTTTTTTAGAAGCTGATCAATCCAATTTTATGGAAAAAGCTTACAAATCCTGCTGACGGGAGCCCGGAGTTACTGAGTCACCATTTTTCTCTCCTTTTTTTCTGTGTCCTCAGATGACACCTGTAGTTTGAGAGCCAGTTTGTCTCTGAGTTCTCTAAAACAGAGGCCTTCTAAATCTGTGTGATTATGTACCTCATCCAAGAAAAACCTTGTGTGGGTTATCACCAAACTGTGTACATTTAAATACCATTATATATTACATGCTGTGTATATGAGTATGTGTAAACAAACATACACATATATGCATTTATTATGAACATAATTTTTACATTATGAAATGTAACATTTGAACTCAATAACGCATGAGCTAAAATATACAAGTGAAGTATAATACATATTTCTACAATGTATACAGAAAACTGGAACAATATACTCCAACCCATTAACACAGTATATCTGAGTGGGAAGATGGCAAGAGAGATTGAGAAAACAATTTCATTTCACATTTTTGTTTCTGTATTACTTAACATTTAAAAAAATACATTTTGGTTATTTCCCCAATACAATTTTTTTCTACTGTATAACTATTAAGAAAAATTCTAAAAAAAGGATTTTAAGCACCAGAAAAAAAAAGTACCTTTGGGGAACACTGAGGAAGCCTTTTAAAAAGACATTCACTAAAAATGACATTGAAAATATTTTTATTCACACGAAAAGCTGCTCAAATATGGTGTTGAATGAAGAAATATAGTGTTATGTAATATGTTTATGTATGTGTATACAGATGCATAGGAAATATGTTGGAAGCACATGAACCGTCTTATCAACAGTGAATGTCTTCTCTGTACATCTTTCTACATACATTACAGTCTCTCTGAGCTCCTTTAATGTCATTTTAGGATAAAAATACATTAACACCAAGGACCCCATGTTGGCTTCATACATGCAAACACATTGTTACACGCACACCCCCCCCCCATGCTATTAAAAGTTCGTATACAAAAAGGATGCTATCAGGAAAGCAGCAGTTTGCATTGTTCTGAAATAGGAATGGACTGGCATAACCTAAGTAACATGGAAATTTTTAGATATGTAGCAGGAGGAAAATAAACATGACATCTACAATATGGCCGACATTATGTTATCACCTCTCTTTCAGAATAACATATATTCTAGAGTAGAATATTATTAATCAAACCCATTCGACTGGTTTGGTTTCCTTCCTGCTTTGTATTTTATGGATTATACTATAGATAAACACAGTTCCTGGATTACCACATTTGATGCCTTATTGAAAAGTACTGTACTTCCGAAGTGCTGAGCAATGTAAAGGCTCTGGTGGATAGTAGTTGGAGTTGGAGTGAGAATCCAGAAATCTAGCTAGCAGAACCAGACCTACCACGATCCGATCCATGTAATATTGGGTAAGATTGTTTCCATTTTCCTAAACATGCTTTTGCAGTCATTTTATGTTAAGATTTTGTGGTACAATTTATTTTCTCCTTGCTCTACAGCTAATTCATTCTATAATAACAGTCAGGAATTTGGTGTCGGGAAACAACAAAGTATTTTAAATCACAATATAGGAATGCAGATATGTGGGTCCCAGCCGAAGGCTTGTACCTCAAGAAATCTTGTATTTTTAAGTGTTATAAAATACGTATATCACACAATTTACCATTTTAACTATTTAAAAATGTACAGCTCATTGGCATTAAGTATATTCGCAACCATCACTGTCATCCATCTCCAGAATTTTTTTTCATTATCCAAAACGGAAACCCCATACCTATTAAATAATTACTCCCCATTCCATCCTCCACCCAGTCTCTGGAAACCAACATTATACTTTCTGATTCTATGAATTTGACTACTCTATGAATTTGACATACTTTTTACTCAGATAAGTGGAATCATACATTATTGGTCCTTTTGTGACTTGCTTATTTCACTTAGTATAATGTCTACAAGATTCAGCATTGTTAAAGCATGTATCAGAATCTGCTTCCTTTTTAAGGCTGGATAATTTTCCATCGTATGAATACACAACATTCTGTTTATTGATTCAACTCACAATCAACAAGGGTTAGTTCCATATTTTGGCTATTATGAATAATGCTGCTGTGAACATGGGTATGCAAAAATCTGTTTGAGTCTCTGGCTTCAATCCTTTGGAGTATAAAATTAAAAAGTAGACTTGCTGGATCAAAATTCTATTTTTCATTTGTAAAATTAATTTTATAAAAATAAAAAATTTTACTTTTAATTTTATATACAAGTCTATTTTAATTCTATTTAAAATTTTTTGATGATCCATTATATCATTTTCCATAATGGCTGCCTGAGTTTACAGTCCCACAAGCAGTGCACAAGTGTTCCAATTTCTCCACATTCTCACCAATGTTTGATACCTATTGCAGTTTTGTTGTTGTTTGTTTGTTGTTGCTGTTTGGATAATAGCCACCCTAGTAGGTGTGATATAATATTGCACTGTGGCTTTAAGTCGAATTCCCTTGATGATTAGTGATATTGTGGATATTTTTGGAGGGGTGCAATATCCAATGTTCCTGGAATTAAAAGAAAATTTGCAAACTCTTTCTTCCTTTTCCCACTGGAACCACATGGTCCTACTAGGTGAAGGGCCTTTGTTGAGATGACACAGCAAAAGGAATCAAGTTGAATGCAAACTGCTTCTTTCTCCTCTTGATTTCCTGTCTCCTTGTGGCAATCTGAATGATCAGATCCAAATGGATGGCAAGGGACAAACAGGGCTGTCAGAGTCCTGGGCATAGCACCTGTACATACTCTAAGGAGTGTTGATTGAGAGATTCAGATATCCCTTACCTACCATCTGCTTCTTCTTAGAGCAAATTACATACAAGGAAGACAGCAATAAAGACTGAAAAGAATATGCTTCTCTCTCAAAATATAATTGATGGAATGAATTACTAACTACATTATCAATATCTACTAGCAGGCACCCAAGCTGACATAAAACAGCTTGTTAAGGAACTCATGCTTTACCCTACAGGTAAAGGGAAGCCATATTGAGATTTAAATGACTGGTGGGAAAGGACAAAAATATTCCTTTTGAAAACTGGTTTCCAAAATGATGCTCAGCTCTGTGAGCAGCTGTAAGCAAGATGATGATGAATTGGAGACCAGAAAGATAATATTAGATTTTCCTAAACATTCAAAATCTAATCCTTTATAACAGGGGTCACAAACTAAAGCCTGGTGGCTGTGTCTGGCCTGCTATCCTTTTAAAAAAATGTTTTTATTGGAACATAACTACCCTCATTTTTTATCTTGATGTCTATGGCTGCTCTCCTGTTACAATGGCAGAGTTAAGTAATTGGGATAGAAATTTGTATGGCCCCCAAAGTATAAGGTATCTAATATCTGGTATTTTACTGAAAGAAATTGCCAACTCCTGTTTTATAACTTCCAGGTTACGTATGCTTCCTGAAGTGTGAAAAGATTTTTATTCTATGTAGATATTATTGTGACATATGACACATCTTTAAAGTATTAGAAAAAAGCTTTCTTAAACAAAGATGCTTCTTGGGGAAATACAAAGACTTTTGTTTTATTAAATTAGATACCACATTTCCACACCTAATGTAGGATGTTATCATTTTATTTTTTTATTTTTTTTTTAATTTCTTGTTTCTTTTCTTTTTCTTTCTTTCTTTTTTTTTTTTTTTTGTCTTTTTGCTATTTCTTTGGGCCACTCCTGCGGCATATGGAGGTTCCCAGGCTAGGGGTCGAATCGGAGGTGTAGCCACTGGCCTACGCCAGATCCACAGCAACGCGGGATCCGAGCCGCGTCTGCAACCTACACCACAGCTCATGGCAACGCCGGATTGTTAACCCACTGAGCAAGCGCAGGGACCGAACCCGCAACCTCATGGTTCCTAGTCGGATTCGTTAACCGCTGCGCCACGACGGGAACTCCGTGTTATCATTTTAGTTGACAGAATCAAGGGAGGAAAAACTGGTTACTTGGCCTCTTCAGAATGGTCTTAGCATAAGCTACCAGTGTCTCACAAAAAACTGGAAGGACCAAGAACCCTCACCCTCCAATAAATTCTGCAACTCAGAAACACGGACACTTACAAACACCCTGTGATGATAGACTTTGAGTAGGCCTGTAATCCATGCAGATTTTCAAACCTTTCTGCTTGTAATTCTATCACATCAATCTTCCAAGAAACAATAGCGTAGATAATTGTCATAAAAACCAAAATGTTACCATATTTCCTGAATTAACATAGCATTGTATCAAAACTGGAATATATACATTCACTCTCAGAGTCAGATTCAAAGTTGAGAGGTCAGCCACTCTAATCTATACTGCTCTGACGAATGAACAAAAGCATATTAAGGAACTTACTAACAACCTTTAAATAGTAGGTATTTAATGGACCAAACTTTTCAAACAATAGGAATTGAGAAATTTTTGGATTGTTTATAGGCTCAGATTTCTCATCGGACTCACTTATTAAGATTAACTTGTAACCCATAATACCGCATGCTTGCTCCTGAAAGGATGCTAAAATGTACAAGTCTCCAAAATTACCTCCAATACTCAGTTGCCTCCTGGACTCAAGAACAGAGAGGAGGCATAGAAAACATGTTTGAGATGCCCTTCACTGAGTGCCTCAGGAAAAACTTCTCTGTCAAGAGGACTCTGTTTGTCACCACTGGCCAACAGAAACACATATTCAGTTCTACTAAAGTTGTGTCTCAGGAATTGCCGGCTGTGATGCACAGAAGGTCCAGTCAGTTCCTCACACTGCTCTATTACCTCAAACTCCAGGCATAAGTCATTGCAACCACCTGTCAACAAGAAATTCCCTTGGCACTTGAGTCACAAGATGAATACATACTTTCCATGACTCATTCGATTTCTCTTTAGAGCAACAGCATCACACCAGACCTCAGTCGCACATATGACTCACATTGCCACAATTGATTAAGTGAAGCAGAAGAGTAGATGTCAGAACCTGCCATTGTGATGACTCTGTGCAGAACACAGGGCTAATGCAATATATAGACAAGGGTTTTTTTTCCTTTGAGCGAAACAGAAGTTGTGATCAGGAATACTCTCATGAGGGTAAGATGGTTGGTGTGGGTGGAATGCCCACGAACTCTCAGGATACTTTGAATAAACATCATGACAGGTGAAGGTAGAGCTATCAAACCCTCTAGCTACTGAGGCAAGCAAGCCTTACACGGATTTAATGTCTGGGCCAAAACAAATCAATACGTGGAAAAAAAATATGAAGATAATAGCAAGAAGGAAAAGAATTCTGACAAGAGATTGAACTCCCACAGATTGCCCTGTATTTGGCAAATACTGAGAAATGAATTTCAACCAGTGACATGTAGGAATTCACTTCCCTCAGGAAATGCTGGAATTTACATACTGCCAATGGATAAGGATGTTCAGTTGTATGACTCTTACAGATATGATAAATTAAGAATTTTGCAAAGAAACTGAGTTGACAAGGAACACAGATTTATCAAGGTACAGAAGTATGTACAGTCACACATACATATTCAGCTTAGAGAGACGAAACTGCTCTGTCAGTCAATCTCAGAATTAAAAAGCAAAGAATCATTCCCTTTGTCATTAGTCCTGGACTCTCTTAATCAAGAAGCCACCATATTCTTCCGGGGATACATAGGAATAAGGCCAGATGGAACAGAGTCATGCCTGTATACAAGTGAAGGAAAGTTTTCAACAGTTTCTCTGTAAAGAAGAAAACAAGACGTAAATCACAGCCCATATTACCGCTGTTACATTTTTTCCATGGATGTAAAATAGTTCGGCAACTTCATTCAGTAAGTTAGTTGAGGTTTGAGTGTGGCTCGCTACCTAAACAGGGGATGTCTGTAAACATTTTCCTTTGTTTTTGGCTGCACCTGTAGCATGCAGAAATTCCTGGGCCAGGGATCGAACTTGCACCACAGCTGTGACCCCAGCCACAGCACTGACAATGCCGGATCCTTACCACCCCCCCCCACAACCCATGCCATCTGGGAATTCCAGTAAGCATTTTCCTTAACTTTTCTGGGTCTTGTCTCCTTTTCTGACAAATAGACAAAATATCAACATCTCTTCAATGCAAGGATTGATTAGAGGTCACAAATATGCACTGTGTTTCACCTGGAATGTCAAGGATGAATAAAAGTATTTAAAAAAGTCCAAGGTTTTATTTCTGGTAGTATGGAGGTGACCACAGTTCATGGGAGCATAGGATTTCAGTCTAGAAACCCTGGACTACAATTTTCAGCATTTAAATTGCTAGCAGATTTAGATTCAGATATCTATCTAAAAATTTCAACAAGCTGCATGGAGTAGAAAAATGTGATTTATTGCATACCCCTCAATTCCATAGTAAGGAAACATTAAGAAGACAATGGCCAGTGAATATTAAAAGTTACAATCTCCAATGTTAAAGCATTTCAAATGCAAAAACAGCCCATATTTCCACCTCTTGCAGCTGGTAAAACAAAAAATAATGGCAAAATTGGATTATCCACAGTTTGATAAAACAGGCACTGGGGAGCTGGGAGATGGCTTCTAGTTCCCAATGTCACACAGGTGGGATATGGAGCGCCCAAATCAGAATTCAGGTTAATTAACCACCAAAGTAGGCAGGTATCTCTCCCTGGCATTCATCACTGTTTATTGAAAATGTAAAAAACAAAAAAGTGGTAAAAATATTAGTCAATATTTGAGTCTCTTTTTTTAGTTTCTAAAACTAAATGTCTATATTTTGGTTCTACAGAAGATTTCATTATACTTTATTGCTCATATTTGTATATCATGTAGAAAGTATGAATTATGTTGATGATGTATTTCCTACATAGCCTCAAAATATAAATAACAGTTTTTTTCTGATAAAAATGATGCATACTTAATATAAACAAACAATAGGAAAATCTCTTTCATTAAAAAAAATGTCTAAATGAACTGGCACCTAGGAGCTCCTTCTCAATATATCCTCTACTTCAAGTTTATATATAAACTTCCAGTAATTTCATTTTCTATACCCGTAGAAATCTCATTCTCTCACCTCTTCCTTCCTTGTTTCCTTCCTCCTCTTTCTCTCTCTTTCTCTTTCTTTCTGGCTGCCCTGAGGCATATGGAGTTCCTCGGCCAGGGATCAAATCTGAGCTGCAATGGTGACCTGAGACACAGTTGTGACCTATGCTGGATCCTTAACCCATGGTGCCTGGCTGGGGATTGAACCTGTATCTCAGTGCTCCAGAGACACCCCTGATCCTCTTGTACCACAGCAGGAATTCCTTTCTTTCTTCCTTCCTTCCTTCCTTCCTTCCTTCCTTCCTTCCTTCCTTCCCTCCCTCCCTCCCTCCCTCTCCCTCCCTCCTTTCTTTCTTTCTTTCTTTCTTTCTTTCTTTCTTTCTTTCTTTCTTTCTTTCTTTCTTTCTTTCTTTCTTTCTTTCTTTCTTTCTTATCTTTCTTTCTCTCTACCTCTCTCTCTCTTTCCTTCCTTCTTTCTTTCTTCTTTCTCTCTCTCTCTTTCTCTTTTTCTTTCTGTCTCCTGTGCTCTCTTTGATCATTAGTACTTGCACCACGCAATACCTAGCCTGTTAAATTATCCCCCAAATCTTAGAAACTTTCAGCTTTTACAAATATCAAAATATTTATTCTGACCCTGATCTTCTAGGACCTGGTGTAGTGTTTAAATGCAAAATCACATTAATATAAATAACAAATATTAATCTTTCCCAATCCATGACCCATTAATTTGTATTTTAATGATCATAAAGAAAGAAAATATCAAAGAGTTACATCGGCAAGGTTGTGGTGTAGGAAGTCTTGAACCCTCCTTCCCCTCACAAACACACCAATTCAGCAATAATTCATAGACGAATTCCCTTTGTGATAAATCTGGAAAGTAAATGAAATGCTCTTGCACCCTGGGCAAACATGAAATCAGACACAGCACATCCAGCAGGCAGATTCAGTATATTTTCTCACCTCAGTCTCTGCCTCCAGCACAGGGCCATATGATCAGGAAGAAACCACCTAGCTCTCTAATTCTCCAGGGGAGGGAAGAGATTGGTTCTGCATCCCAAAAGACTGCTTTTTGTCTTTCCACTCTTAGAGTTCTGATGGGTCTGATACAATCTGGCCACATGGGGGAGAATGGAGATGACAGTTTGGATGATTTGATACCAAATATCCTTCCCTTCTGCTAGGTATAGTGTGAGTGGATGAAAAATCTTAGCTCTTAGCCTCCCCCAGGGGAAGAGTAGAAGCTGATTCATGCATCCAACAACCCATCTATTCTGGGGATGCCTAAAGAAATTGCATCTGATTTTCCAATATCAGAGCTCTGATGGGTCTAGCAAAGTGTAGCCACTTAGAAGAGAACAGCAGTTTAGATTTGTAGAAGCCATGGGTCCTTCTATGATCAGGACCAAGTGAGCAGACAAAAATATACCAGCTTGCCTGTCCTTGGAGAGGGCAATAGTTGATGAAGAGCCCCCAAATCTCTAGCCAGAGTGATGGATGGGGGTCTTCTCCTGTGTGAGGCCAGTCCATGAAGACTCACTGGGAGAGGTGCCTGCTTTGCCAATATTGAGAGCCAAAAAAAAAAAAAATCAGACAAAGATATTCTAAACTAAAGGAACATGATGAATATGCAGAATCTAACCTTAATGAAATCAAGATACATGATTTACAGATATTGACAGAGAGTTCAAATTAAGTGTTATAACATTGCTCAGCAAGATCAAGAGAACAAAGCATGATAAAAATGAAAATTTTGATAAAGAGATAGACAATATTAAAAAGTACTAAACATAATTCATGGAGTTAAAGAACATAATAACTGAACTGAAAAAATCACTAAAGTAGTCAACAGGATACTAGGTCAAGCAGAAGAAAGGATCAGTGAATTCAAAGATAATCCATTGGAAATAATTGGGTTGGAGGAGTAAACAAAAAATAAAAAGAGTAAGAAAGCTTATGGGATACTATTACACAGATCATGCATTTTGGAAATCCCAGATGGAGAACAGGGAGATAAGACCAGAAAGCTTATTCAAGAATACAGATGGACAACAAGAACATGAAAAAATGCTCAACATCACTGGTTATTAGAGAAAGGCAAATTAAAACTATCATGAGATACCACCTCACACCAGTCAGAATGGCCATCATTAATAAGTCCACAGATAACAAATGCTGGAGGGGGTGTGGAGAAAAGGGAACCCTCCTACACTGTTGGGGGGGATGTAAGCTGGTACAACCACTATGGAGAACAGTATGGAGGTGCCTTGGAAAACTATACATAAAACTACCATTTGATCCAGCAATCCCACTCTTGGGCATATATCCGGACAAAACTTTCCTTAGAAAAGACACAGGCACCCACATGTTCATTGCAACTCTATTCACAATAGCCAAAACATGGAAACAACCCAAATGTCCATTGACAGATGACTGGATTAGGAAGATGTGGAAGATACACAGTGGAATACTACTCAGCCATAAAAAGAACTAATGCCATTTGCAGCAACATGGATGGAACTAGAGACTCTCATACTGAGTGAAGTAAGTCAGAAAGAGAAAGACAAATGCCATTTGATATCACTAATATCTGGAACCTAATATATGGCACAAATGAACCTTTCCACAGAAAAGAAACTCATGGGCTTGGAGAACAGACTTGTGGTTGCCAAGGGGGAGGGGGAGGGAGAGGGATGGATGGGGTGCTTGGGGTTAATAGATGCAGACTATTGCCTTTGGAATGGATTAGCAATGAGATCTTGCCTTGTAGCACTGGGAACTGTCTGGTTACTTATGGTGGAGCCTGATAATGTGAGAAAAAGAATGTATATGTGTAACTGGGTCACCATGCTGTACAGTGGAAAATTGACAGAACACTGTAAACTAGCTGTAATGGAAAAAAATTAAAAATCATTACATGAAAAAAAGAAAAAAAAAGAATTAATGACTGGGTAGTTCTTGTTGTGGCTCAGTGGCTTACAAACCCAACTAATATTCATGAGGATGCATGTTCAATCCCTGGCCTTTCTCATTGGGTTAAGGATCTGGTGTTGCCTTGGGCTGTGGTGAAGGTTGCAGACATGGCTTGGATCCCATGTTACTGTGGCGGCTGTGGCATAGGCTGGCAGCTGCAGCTCCAATTCAACTCCTAGTCCAGGAACTTCCATATGCTGCAGGTGCAGCCCTAAAAACAAAAACAAAAACACCCTTCCCACATTTAGAGAAAGAAATGGACATATATATCTAAGAAGCCTAATGGATCCCAAGTAAGATGTAACCAGAGAAATCCACAGTGAGACATTATAATCAAATTGTCAAAAATCAAAAAGATAATTTTTTTTTGTCTTTTTGTCTTCTAGGGCCACACCAGCAGCATATGGAGGTTCCCAGGCTGGGGGTTGAATCAGAGCTGTAGCTGCCAGCCTATGCCACAGCCATAGCAATGAGGGATCTGAGCCATGTCTGCGACCTACACTATAGCTCACAGCAACACCAGATCTTTAACCCACTGAGTGAGGCCAGGGATCGAACCCGTGTCCTCATGGATTCTAGTTGGGTTCATTAACCACTGAGCCACAATGGGAACTCCCCAAAAAAGATAGTTTTGAAAGTAGCAAGAGAAGTAACTTTTCACATACAAGGGAAGCCCCAGAAGACTGTGAGTGGATTTTTGAGGAGAAAACTTGCAGACCATAAGGGAGTGGGATGATATATTCAGACTGCTTAGAGAATGAAAAAAGATGCCAACCAAGAATATTATACCTGGCAACACTGTTCTTCAAAAATTAATGGGAGAAAGAGAATCCCCTTGCCCCCAACATAAACAAAAATAAAAGCTGAGAGCATCCAATACTACTTGCCTGCTTCACAGGAAATGCTAAAGAGAGTTGCTCCAGTTGAAGCAAAAAGATCCTAAACAGGAGCACTGTAGCATAAGAATGTATGAAACTCTTTGGGAAAGGTAAATATATAGACAAATAGAGAACACTTTATTACTGTAATGGTGTTGGGAAAGAAACACTTTTAATTCTAGTATTAGAGGTAGAGAAAAAGTGTTAAAAATAACTATAATTTGGGAGTTCCTGTTGCGGCTGCAGTGGTAATGAACCTGACCAGTATCCATGAGGATGTGGGTTCAATATCTGGCCTTACTCAGTGGGTTAAGGATCTGGTGTTGCTGTCAGCTATGATGTAGGTCGCAGATGTGGCTCAGATCCCGTGTTGCTATGGCTGTGGTGTAGGTATATATACATATATAAAATGAAGTGAATTATTACTCTTCTTTTTTGCTATTAAGTTATGGGAGTTCCATATATAATTTGGAGATTAACCTCTTATCAAATATATGGTTCGCAAATATTTTGTCCCATTCCACAAGTTGCCTTTCCCCTCTGTTGAATGTCTACTTTGTGGTGTAGAAGTTTTTTTTTTGTTTGTTTGTTTTTTGTCTTTTTGCTATTTCTTTGGGCCGCTCCCGCGGCATATGGATGTTCCCAGGCTAGGGGTCGAAACGGAGCTGTAGCCTCCGGCCTACGCCAGAGCCACAGCAACGCGGGATCTGAGCCACGTCTCCAACCTACAGCACAGCTCACGGCAACGCCGGATCGTTAACCCACTGAGCGAGGGCAGGGACCGAACCCGCAACCTCATGGTTCCTAGTCGGATTTGTTAACCACTGTGCCACGACGGGAACTCCATGTAGAAGTTTTTTAATCTGATATAGTTTCGCTTTTTAATTTTGGTTTTGTTGATTGTGATATTGGCGTCAAATTTATGAAATCATTTCAAAGGTCAATGACATGAAGCTCTTCCTTTATGTTTTCTTCTAGGATTTTTTACTGTTTCAGGTCAATGTTTAAGTCTTTAATCAATTTGGAGTATAATTTTTTGTGCATGGTTTAAGAATACACTTTTATTCTTTTGCATGTGAATATATAGTTTTCCCATCACCATTGGCTGAAGTGAGTATCCTTTCCCCATTGCGTATTCTTGGTGACCTTGTCAGATTATTTTTTTCCTGTTTTATGTAAACTGACAACAACTTCAATCATATACAATCATCATTTTTACAATCATTTTTTCTGTATATGATTGAAGTTGTCAGATTACATAAAACAGAAAAAAAATACACTACACTTCAGCTGCCGCCCCATAGACTACACTTCAGCTGCCCCTCCCATGCACTTCATGTTTTTGTTGTTGTCACAATTCATATGTAAATTTATATTGTGTATCTTTTAACGTATTTTTTTTTTTTTTGGCTTATCTCATGGCGTGTGGAAGCTCCCAGGCCAGGGATTGAACCTGCACCACAACAGCAACCCAAAGCCCCTACAGTGACAATGCCAGATTCTTAACCTGCTGCACAGCAAGGGAACTCCTAGTATATTTTTAAATTACAGGGTTTTTTTTTTTTTTCTTTTTTAGGGCCTCAGCCGAGGCATATGGAAGTTCCCAGGCTAGGGGCCAAAATGGAGCTGCAGCTGCTGGCCTACGCCACAGCCCCAGCAACACCAGATACAAGCCAATTCTTCTATCTAAATCACAGTTCATGGCAATGCCAGATCTTTAATACACTGAACCAGGCCAGAGTTCCAACCTGCATCCTCATGGATACCAGTTGGGATCGTAACTCACTGAGCCACAGTGGGAACTCAAAACTCACTTTAAAAATGGGCTAAGGAATTGAATAATTTCTCCAAAGAAAATATGCATGACATCAGAAATATGAAAAGATGATCAAAGTTACTAATCATCTATATAATATAAATTGAAACCACAATGTGATATCACTTCATACCTTGACAGTTTGGCTATTATTTTAAAAAAAGATAACAAATATTGGTGATAATGTGCAGAAACCGAAACTCTTGCATGTTGTTGGTGGGTATACAAAGTGGTGCAACCACCATGCAAAACAGTACAATGTTCCTCAAAAAATGAAGTATAAAAATACCATATGATCTGGTGACCCCATCTGGGTATCTATCCAAAATAATTGAATCAGGATCTTGAGATATTAGCGTTCCCATATTCAGTGCAGCATTTTTCACAATAGACAAGATGTGGAAACAACCTAAGTGTCCATCAATGGGTGAGTAGAGAAACTGTGGTATAGACATACAATGAAATATTATTCTGCTTTCAGAAAGAAGGAAATTCACATATATGTGACAACATAATGACCTTTGATGACATTAGGCTAAGTGGAAAAGGCCAGTCACAGAAAGATAAATACTGTATACTTCCATTACACGAGATATCTAAAATAGTCAAATTCAAAGAATCAAGGAGTGAAATGATAGTTTTCTGGGATCTGGGAGGAGGGGTAAATGGTAAATTACTATCAATAGACACAAAGTTTCAATTAAGTGAGATGAATAAGCTCTGTACATCTGCTATGTAACATTGTACCTATAGTCAACAATAAGGTAGTGTACACTTTAAATTTCCTTAAAAGGGTAGATCTCATGTGAAATGTTCTTACCACAGTAAAATAAAAAAAATTAGAGGGATAAAGTGTAAAAATTAGCAGTATTTATTTATTTATTTATTTATTTATCTATCTATTTTTGGCTGCACCTGTGGCATGCAGAAGTTCACAGGCCAGGATCAAACCTGTGCAACAGCAGTGACAAAACCAGATCCTTAACTGCTAGGCCACCAGGGAACACCTAAGGAGTTTTAGATTCTTAAGCTTTTAACAAAAATGATTCATCTTCTGAAATTACTCTTAGGTTGAAATAGAATCAGTAATCAAAAAGGAGTTTTTAGGAGTTCCTGCTATGGCACAGTGGGTTAAGACTCCTACCCAGCAGCTCAGGTTTTTGTGAAGGTGAGGGTTTGATCCCTGGCACAGTGGATTAAAGATCTAGTGTTGCCGCAGCTGCCACAGTGACTAGGATTCAATCCCTGGCCCAGGAACTTCCATAAACCATGGGGGTGGCCATTAAAAAAAAGTGGTGTTCTGTTATCCGTTTGATAATCATGCTCTGTAGAAATAATATTTTGGAAGCTATTTTCTGATTACCATTTACCCAGCTGATTGATTAATATATATCTCAAGTAAAAGAAATCTTAGTATGGAGTTCTCTTTCTTTCTAATAAAAGTATAGTTGATTTACAATACTGTGCCAATTTCTGCTGTACAGCATAGTGACCCAGTCATATGTGTGTGTGTGTGTGTGTGTGTGTGTGTGTGTGTGTGTGTGTATACACATAGTTCCCTGTACTGTACAGTAGGACCTCATTGCCCATCCATTCTAAATGTAACAGTTTGCATCTACTAATCCCAAACTCTCAGTCCATCCCACTCTCTCCCCCTTTCCCCTTGGCAACCACAAGTCTGTTCTTTATGAGTCTGTTTCTGTTTCATAGATAGGTTCATTTCTGCCATATTTTAGATTCTACATATAAGTGATATCATATGGTATTTGTTCTTCTCTTTCTGACTTACTTCACTTAGTATGAGAGTTTCTAGTTCCATCCATGTTGCTGCAAATGGCATTATTTTGTTCTTCTTTATGGCTGAGTAGTATTCCATTGTATATATGTACCACGTCTTCCCATTCATCTGTCATTGGACATTTAGGTTGTTTCCATGTCTTGGCTATGGTGAATAGAGCTGTGATGAATATAGGGGTGCTTGTATCTTTTTCAATGAAAGTTTTGTCTGGATATACTCCCAGGAGTGGGATTCCTGGATCATACGGTAATTCTATTTCAGTTCTGAGGAATCTCCATACTGTTTTCCATAGTGCTTATACTAATTTACACTTTTACCAAGAGTGTAGGAGGGTTTCCTTTTCTCCATACCCTCTCTAGCATTTGTTATTTATAGATTTATTAATGATGGCCATTCTGACCAGTGTGTGGTGGTACCTCATAGTAGTTTTGATTTGCATTTCCCTAATAATTAGTGATGTTGAGCTTCTATTCATGTTTTTTTTTTTTGCCATCTGTATGTCTTCTTTATAGAAATGTCCTTTTAGATCTTTTACCTATTTTTTTGATTGGGTTGTTCTTTTTTTGTTGTTTAATTGTATGAGCTGTTTGTATATTTTGGAGATTAAGCCTTGTTGGTTGCATCCTTTGCAAATATTTTCTCCTATTCTGTAGATTGTCGTTTTCATTTTTTAATGGTTTCCTTTGCTGTGTAAAAGCTTATAAGTTTGATTAGGGCCCATATAAATTTTAGAATTATTTGTTATATTTCTGTAAAAAATATCACAGGTATTTTGATAGGGATTGCATTAGGTATGTAGATTGTTTTCAGTAGTATGGCCATTTAAGCAATATTAATTGTTCCAATCCCAGAGCGTGGATATCTTTCCATTTCTTTGAATCCTCTTTAATTTCCTTTATTAATGTTTTATAGTTCTCAGCTGGAGTTCTCTTTCAATAAGTGTGCTTTTCTTTCTTTTTATTTATATTTTCTTTTTTGGCTGACCCTGTGGAACACAGACGTTCCTGGGACAGGGATCGAATCTGAGCCATAGCTGTGACCTATACCACAGCTGTGGCAATGACAAATCCTTAACCCATTGTGCTAGGTTGGGGATCAAACCTTTGCTTCCACAGTGGGAATTCCTCATTAGCGCACATTTCTTAAAATGACTCACATGAAATACCAATATCCATAGCTTGAAATTCATTTTTTTCAATTGTGTTTCAAATCTACCTTACTGAAATTCCAAGCTATTACTTTTAGTGCTTCTTGGACTATGCAGCCTGTGGAAATTTAAAGGCACCTGAATGGAGTATTTCCTAAAAATAATGAATAAGAAAATTCTTCATTATCCTAAAAGAGCAATTCACAATGGTCCTATGTAATAAAAATACTTTAGCTATTCTGGCAACTTACTGACACTAGATTAATTTTATAATTGCCTTGAAAAGGAACGCTTGATAATTATTTTGGTATTGAATTATAGGACAATTTAAGGATAATTTAAATCATTATTAAAATTCATTTTTCCCTGAGAAGTGATACTCATGTTGTCAGGGGAATTTTTAATACATAATGTTAAAATTGAAAAATATAAGTCAAAAAATTAATTTAGTCTTCCTTTGAATCACCCACATTTTCTTCTATGACCACCAACAGAATCCATTTAAAAGCATCAAAGGCTCAATAGGCTCTCTCTGCACAGGTGTCAGGCTATTTTAGAGCACAGAGACAAGGAAATTGAATAAATAACTGGTGACTCAGTTATTTACCACTCTCCTCAAGAGGACCTGACAGTCTCACCCAAATTACAGGGGGGATCAGATCCAGGTTCTCCAATAAAATAACTCACTCCATCAAACATACACACATAAACAGACACATAATCACAGTCAGTGATGGGAGATTCCCTGGTGGTCCTGTTATAAATGCATGTATGCCATTTTTTTCCCCTGTGAATATCCTTGCTAACTGCTTCTACCTCTGACCATTAGATAGCATGTTCCAGTTGTCATGGAAACCAGAATATCAGCATAACAATCAGTTTTACATTAGCTTTTCAAGGAAATGGAAGTAAAAAATTCATTCTCAGAATCAATGCAGTAAATGAATAAATGAATAAAATATTAGGAGAGCTTATTTCAGCGATTCTCCCCAAATTTACCATTGGAGCAAAATAAAAGGATTTTGCAACAATGAGTTAAGGTAGAAGAAAAGGATAGTTGATCATTCCGGGTTTTCTGTCAGACACAAAAAACTGGATTCAATGCCTGTTTAGGACCACCTTAGAAACTGAAATAACAGATGCCTGTGCTGAAAGGGATTTCAAAATCTGCAGGGCCCTAAATTGAGTGCAAATATTCAATAGCTCCAGATGACCTCCACATTCTTTCCTTAAATTTATCACCACAATCATAGCCTTGTACCACAGCTCAGTGGTTCACTTATTACTCATGATGCTAAAAATGAATGAATGAATGAGGTAAAACAGAAAATGTTAGAATCTGGACTTCAAAATGACCCTAATAAGGAAGCAGAACCCGAGTTATATGTGAGGGTGAGATTTTACCAAATGTATAAAGGCCATGTCCAAGAATTTTTGGCACTTGTGGAACAATATGGGGAGGAGAAAATTTAGTGAATATTAACCTTCCATATATAATATTAGGGAAACCAGCCACTTAGGAGCTGCCTGGGCTAAGGACACTGGTAAATTTTTGGAGAAATGTTTATGAAAATGGTAATATGAAGAAAATGATTCCAGAAAAGGTAAACTGACTTCTAGTCCCAAAACAAAATGATGTAGACTAACTTTCCTTTTTTCTTTTCTCTGAATACCATGGTAATAATTCAATAATCATAAAAGGGCTCTGAAGATGGAGGAAAGACGTTGACAGGCCATGGAACTCAAGACTTGTGGAAAGACACCACTGTGAGTCTCTTGAGGGTTTTTTGTATCTCTCATATATTCCTGGTTGGGTTCCAAAGTAACCACAACCTGGAAGTTCTGAAAAACATGAAAGAAAAACAAACAAACAAAAATCTCTGTCCAAGGAAAGATCCACCCTGCCCAACAGTAGAAAGCAGTGGTGGCACAATCAGCAGTGGCACCATAGTCATCATGGCCCAACAAGGGACCTGTTCACTCTCCATGCTTGGAGCAGTGGTGGGTCCATCTACCACAGTACCAGCAACCAAGACTCAGTGTTTCATTAACTCCCATCCAATGAGTTTTGACATACTGCTGGCACCTGCAGTGATTGAGAGGGAGACTAGCAGAACCAGAATGAAGCCAACTAGAGTAGCACTGAATTGGGCTCTGAACATTAAATTGCCATTTGAATAAAGGTCACAAAAGTTGTCCAATATCTAAAAGCTAGACCTAAAAAGGGTGACTGACTGCCTATTGAAATAGAATATTTACACAAAATCAAGAATGTCCCAACACAATAGTCAAAATGTCCAGGACTTATTAAAAAAAAATCACTCATTGCACCAAGGACCATGAAAAACAACTTGAATGGTAGTAGATACACTGCTCCATAGTGCTCAGGAACACAGAATGGAAGATTAATATGAGGCTGTTACTTTAGTGATTATCTTGGTCCCTAGGCAGTGATGAAACCTACAGACTACCATGGATAATATGTTTATAGGTACGTGTTTTACATACATATATGCTATGTTAAGATTTATTGAAAAATAAAATTTAGGTACATTTGATGATGACCACATGAGCTTATCAAGAGAATAAACACATAACACAGTTTCTATAATATACAGTTATTCAGGTTAGAGAGACTGAGCTTACTGCAGCTCTACTTCTTATTAATAAGCAGAGAAGGGATCCCTCTGTGGTCACTGAAGGGACTCCAGAGCAGGAAGAACCCATCTCACACTCCTAGGACACATGAGGTATGTCCCAGGAAAGTCCAGAAATACACCTGTGTATAAACTGAATGAAGGTTTTTCAAATTGTGTGTGTGTGTGTGTGTGTGTGTGTGTGTGAAGAGAAAATGAAACCAAGATACACAGCTTTTATAGTTAAACATAGAAGACTGAATTTCAGATACAGAACAAATATTTCATCGGTCATGTTTACATTAAAAAAAAGTTCTTTAAATGAAATTGAAATTGAGTGTTCTATATTTTATCTGGCAACTCTCATATTGGAATCATTCACAGCTGTGCTTCCTAATCATAGAGATATCCAGAAAGGCACTTGTGGGCTTGAATTTCAGCTCTGACAATCACTAGCTCTGTTTCTTTCACTATAACCTTTCTAGAGTGTCTGCTGAGGTGCAGTGGGTTAAAAATCTGACTGCAGCAGCTTGGATTGCTGCAGAGGCATAGGTTCAATCTCTAGCCTGGTGCAGTGGGTTAAAGGATCCAGTATTGCTGCAGCTGTGGTTCAGATTCAATTCCAGGCCCCAGAACTTCCATATGCAGAGTGTGTGGCAGAAAGAAAGAAAGGAAGAAAGAAGGAAAGGAAGGCAGGAAGGGAGGAAGGCAGGCAGGCAAGCCTTTATGTTTCCTAGTCTCTTCTTCCTAGTTTTATTTGCAGGGAGTATTTTTTTTTTTTTTAAGGGCTGCACTTGCGGCATATGGAGGTTCCCAGGCTAGGGGTCTAATCGGAGCTGTAGCCTCTGACCTATGCCAGAGCCACAGCAACATGGGATCCGAGCCACGTCTACAACCTACACCACAGCTCATGGCAATGCCAGATCCTTAACCCACTGAGTGAGGCCAGGGATTGAACCCGCAACCTCATGGTTCCTAGTCGGATTTGTTAACCACTGCGCCATGACGGGCACTCCGCAGGGAGTGTTTTTTAACACCAAAAAGAATCCTCTCAATTCAACAGTCCCTTAATAGATGTCCACATAAAAGTCACAATTAGTCCACATTTAAATAGACCAACTTTCTTTAAATATTGTATTTCATTCCTCCCTTTCCCTATAACCTCAAAGACTAGAGATTTCCTAAAGCCCCTATGATGGAAAGTGACTTAGGCATCAATTTTGGGGTTTAAAAACCAATGTTACTTCTTTTTTCTGGAAGTGAGAGATATGTGAATTGGGGTTGTGATTCTTTCAGCATCTTGATAATTTCTCTGTTCTGCTTCAGGAGAGAACTATTTTCATGATTATTCATTGCATTGTTTCCACAATAAAACAAAACCAACTGGAAACAAAACGTCATTAGAGGGACTATAATAAGTAATTAAAGTCTACACCAAAATGAACTGTTATGCATCCAACAAAAGAATGAGATGTATCTAAATACATTAATATAGAAGGAAAATCATACTACACACCAAAGAGACAAAATGATATCATTAATGTAAAAAACCCATATTGATGGAAAGCAATACTCTACATTATTTTCTTTGGACGTGAAGACACAACCACATCTCTAGAAAAAGATCTTGAATGGTATATTCAAATCTGATAAAATAGATTTGATCTGAAAGAAGTGGAGGAAGTGGTGGATACTCATGGTGATCAAAGTTGACTTTACGATTAGAGTCATATTGTAAGATTTAACTAGGAGAATATTTCTATTTTATTTATGCACCTAAATATTACTGAAAAACAATGAAGACATTAAACAATTTGGCCAAGAATATATTTAAAGAATTGAAAAATGGGCTAATACTAATACAATATAAAATAATTCAAGGGGGTTAGCTTTGAAAAACACATAGAAGATATTTTACATTTATCAAGGAAACTATTCATTAAGAAATTGTACAGCTAAGAATAAAGGCTAAACAAAAACAAAAAAAACTGATAGAATTAGAGAGAGAGACAAATTCAACAATAAATGAAATTTACTGAGATGTAGAAATCAAGAATTTTTAAACCGATTAGACATATTGAAAACAGAAAAAAGTGACTGGATGAAAAGTAAAATGAAATGTTACTGATACAGAAAACAACATAAAATTATAGGACACAGTGCCAAGGAAAGTAGGAGAGATTGAAGAGGAAGCAGTATTTTGGATATATAGCCAGAAGTCAAATTGCTGGACCATATGGTAATTTTTTCTTTCTTTCTTTCTTTCTTTTTTTTTTTTTTTGACTTTTTATGGTTGCACTCGTGGCATGTGAAAGTTTCCAGGACAGGGGTCAAATCCGAGCTACAGCTGCCTGCCTACATCACAGCCACAGCAATGTCAGATTGAAGCCTCGTCTGTGACCTATAGCATGGCTCACAGCAACACCAGATCCTTAACCCACTGAGCAAGGCCAGAGATCAAACCTGCGTCCTCATGGATAACAGATTGGTTATGGCTGAGCCACAACAGTATCTCCTGGTAATTCTATGTTTAAATGAACCTCCGTACTGTTTTCCATAGTGGCTGCACCATTTTACATTCCCACCAACACTGTATAAGGGCTCCAATTTCCCCACATCCTTGCAACACTTGTTGAGCATCTTTACTATTGTTATTTTGAATTTTCTTTTATTTAAATTATATATCTACATTTTACTAGGGTAAGTTTCTGGAGATTTATCTTATTCCTTTGTTTGGAACGTATTTCTCTGCTTCTTCATTTTTTTGACTCCTTGTTTTGGTATCTGTGTTTTAGACAAAACAGCACCAATTATCTTGGTCAGAGGTTCCAGAGGTTCTAGAGGCCTCTCAAAACTTTGTGCTACTCCAAACCACTGTCTTTGCTCTTAGTCATCCATAGGCATCTGATCCCTTCCCAATGAGAAGCTGGGAGCTGGGTTTTTTTTCACCTGTTTGCTCTATGCTGAATTGATGGATAGGGCTAGAGTGAACTTTCATTTGCTAGTTCAAACTGCAGACCTTTTTTCACAGTATGCTGGGTCCCATCAACACTCTAAGAAAGGCAAGGCAGAAACCAGTGTCTTAGGAAGCTCCCAGAGAAGTACAAAAAAAGAAAAAGAATATTGGATATATGGTTCAATTTTGCTTTTCTTCATTATGGAGAAGCTTGGAGCTGAGGGTTCCTCATGATCATTTTGTCAGATGTAGTGATTATGGAGAGAGGTTGTCTTCAATTTTTCTACTGGCTTAGGTGTGGCTGGTTTCACCCTCACTCCAGATGCCAGAATCTCTCTGCTAATTTCTGGATTTATCTCAAAGATAATCGAGCAGTGTATTGTTGAATTTGTGTGTCTGTAGGAAAAGGAAGATCCGGTGCTTTGTAGTCCACCATCTTGCTGATGATAGCACTCCTTGAGTTAATTGCTTAGGTAAGGCTTTCACATATGAGGTGTCCAATTGTCCCAGCATCATTTGTCGAAAAGACTGTCTTTTATCCTTTGAATTGCTTTGGTAACTTTGTTGAAAATCAATTGATTATTTGTGTATGGTTCTTTTTCTGGACTCGCTTTTATATTTCATTGTTTTATTTGTCTATATTCTTGCCAATAACACATTGTCTTGATTACCGTGGCTTTCTACAGTCTTACAGTCAGGTATGGTGAGTCCTCCAAGTTCGTTCACTTTTGAAATTGTTTTGGCTATTCTTAGTTCTTTGCTTTTCCATATACCTTTTAGAAGCGGCGTTTCCATTTCTAGGGGAATAAAAGCCTGCTGAGATTTTGATCAATGTTGCATGACACCTAGCTTTTAGACGTCCAAGCTGTGAACATAATCTGTCTGCTTTTATTTAAGTCTTTGACTTGTATCTGTAATGTTTTGTAGTTTTCAGCATAGAAATCTTGCAAATATTTTATTAGATTTATATTTATGTATTTCCATTTTTGGTGCACTTGTAAAATACTCTTTGTTTATTTCAATTTCCAATTTTTCATTGCTCATACATAGAAATATAATTGATTTTTTAAATGTTAAAAAACTGCATACTTGCTAAAGTCAAGGTAGAGTAGCTTTTAAGTAAATTCTCTGGGAATTTTCAATGACATCTGAAAAAAAGAGCCAGTTTTATTTCTTCCTTTCAAATCTGTATGCCTTTTACCTCTTTTGCTTTCCTTATAATAATACCAAGAGATATCAGTATGATGTTAAATATGAGTGTTGAGAGAATACTTCTTTGTCTAGTTCCCAAACTTAGTGGAAAAGCATTCAGTCATTCATTAAATATAGCGTTGAGTGTAAATTTTTTATCAGTTCCCTTTACGAGTTTGAGGAAGTTTCTTTTATTACATGTTGTTGGATGATTTTTATCACAAATGGATATTGAATGTTGTTAAATATTTCTTCTGTATGGATTGTAAGTACACTTTTTTCCTTTGTGTGTTCATATGGTGAATTGCATTAATTGATTTTTGAATGTTAAGCAACTTTAAATTCCTGAGTAGTTCCTATTTGTTGATGATATATTATCCTTTTTATATGTATAGTTGCTGATATTTTAAGGAAGCTTGCATCTATATTAATAAGAGTTATTGGTTTGTGGTTTTAATTTCTTGTAATTATTACAATTCTTTTTGGCTGCACCCAAGGCATGATGAAGTTCCTGGGCCGGGGATCAAACTTGTGCCACAGAAGCAACCTGAGCCGCTGCAGTGACAACACTGGATCCTCAACCAACTATGCCGTAAGGGAACTCCCATTTCTTGTAATATTTTTATCTATTTATGTCTTCCGTAAAATTTTGTTCTCATGAAATGAGTGTGAAGTGATTCTTTACTTTCTATTTTAGAGAAGAATTTGTGTAGAATTGGTAATATTTCTACCTTAAACATATTATAGAATTCTCTCATGGTTCCGAAGTGGTTTGGTTTTGTTTTTGTTTTTTTGGGTTTTTTTTTTTGCTTTTTTTAGGGCCACACCTGCAGCATGTGGATGTTCCCAGGCTAGGGGTCAAATTGGAGCTACAGCTGCTGGCCTACACCACAGCCACGGCAACGTGGGATCTGAGCTACGTCTGCAAACTACACTACAGCTCACGGCAACACCGGATCCCTAACCCACTGAACAAGTCCAGGGATCAAACCCATATCCTCATGGATACTAGTAGGATTCATTTCTGGGAATTCCTGGTTCGGAGGTTTTATTTGTTGGAATATTTTTCTCTATGAATATAATTTCTTAACTAGATATAGAACTATTAATGAAGTAGATTTCCTTTTAAATGACTGCTGGTAGTTTCAGGCAGCTAGTTAATATTGTTCATGTTATTGGATTTATGCACAAAAACTTGTTCATAATATTCCCTTATTATATTTTAATGTTTACAGTATCTGTAGTCATGTTCTATCTTTAATTTCTGATAATAGGTAATTTATTTCTTCTCTCTCCTTTTTCTTGATCAGTCAGGCTAGAGTACTATCAATTTTCTTGACCTTATAAAATAATCAGCTTGTGTTTTCATTCGTTTTCTTTATTGACTTGCTGCTTTCAATTTCATTGATTTCTACTCTTATTTTTATCATTTCATTTTCCTGACTGCTGAGGGTATAATTTGCTATTCTTTGCTAATTTCTTAATGTTGCAGCTCAGATCATTAATGAGGGATCTTTATTCTTTGCTAATCCAAACTTTTCATGCTATATATTTCTCTTTAATTATTGCTTTAGAAACATCAAAAAATTGGGATACGCTGTGCTTCATTTCTATTCTATTCAAACTAGTTTCTAATTTCTCTTATGGCTTTCCCTTTGACACATTGAGTTATTTATGAATGATATTTAATTTTAAAACAGTGAGGATTTAAAATTTTTTCTATAATTTACTCCTAGTTTAATTCCATTATGATCAGAGAAGACAGTTTGTATAATTTTAATATTTTAATCTTATTGAATATTTTTCGTTGTCCAAAATATGGTCTTTGTAAATGATGCATATGCATTTGAAAAGAATGTTTATTATGCCAGTTGTTGTATAGAGTGCTCCATAAATATCAATTAGGTCACTTAGTTGATAGTTTTGTCTAAATGTTATTCAAACTTACTTAGCTATTCATTCTATAAATTATTGGGAGAATAGTGTTTTCTTTTTTCTTTTAATATTTTCTTTTTTCTCCTTTAATTTCTGTCTTTTTTTGCTTCATTTATTTTGAAGCTCATTTATTAGGCGCATACCTATTTGGGATTTAAAATTTTTTTATAATGATTTTTATTTTTCTCATTATAGTTGGTTTACAGTGTTCTGTCAATTTCTGCTGCACAGCAAAGTGACCCAGTCTCACACACACACACATACACACAACATATATATACATTCTTTTTCTCACATTATCTTCCATCATGTTCCATCATTAGTAACTAAATATAGTTCCCTGTGCTATACAGCAGGATTTCAATTAATTGAATCCTTTGTCATTGTTTTGTCCCTCTTTATCCCTTTAATATTTCTTGTTTTGAAATCTTATTTTTTTAAATGGCTGATCCTGAGGCATATAGAAGTTTCTGGGTCAGGGATTGAATCCAAGCCAGCTGCAACCTACACTGCAGCTGTGTCAATGCAAGATCCTTTAACCCTCTGCACTGGGTCGGAGACTGACCCTGTGCCTCCACTGTGACCTGAGCTGCTGTAGTCAGATTCTTAATCCACTGCACCACAGCAGGAGCTTCTGAATCTAATTTTTTTTTTTTTCAGGGCCACACTTGAGGCATATGGAGGTTCCCAGTCTAGGGGTCAAATCAGAGCTACAGCTGCTGGCCTGCACCACAGCCACAGCAACAGCAGATCTGAGCCATGTCTGCGGCCTACACCACAGCTCACAGCAATGCCAGATCCTTAACCCACTGAGCGAGGCCAGGGATCGAACCCACAACCTCATGGTCCATAGTCAGATTCGTCTCCACTGCGCCATGATGGGAATTCCCTGAATTTAATTTTTATGGTAGTAATATATCTACTCCAGAATTTTTTTGATTAATATTTGCATGGCATGTCTTTTTCTATTATTTTACTTTATTAAATGACTGTACATGGGTATATTTGACATAATGTACACTGTTAGGTATTAAAATCATGTAATACAGTTTTTGACATTTGTATAAGCTCATGAAACTATCACCAGTCTCAACATAGCAACATTTCATTCATTTCTAGAAGCTTCCTCATTCTCCTGATAATCCTTCCTTGTTTCCAATATCTGCAACCTTCCTCCTTTTCCACAGGTACTCATAGGCTTTGTATTTTCTATGATTTCATACGAATGCAATAACGAAATATGTGCTTTTTTTTCTCAGATGTTTTTATTTTTTTAATTTTTATTTAATTTGTATATATTTTTTTGTCCTTTGTCCTTTTAGGGCCACACCCGGGGCATATGGAAGTTCCCAGGCTAGAGGGTCAAATTGGAGCTGTTGCTGCCGGCCTACACCACAGCCACAGCAATGCCAGATCCGAGCCGCCTCTGAGACCTACACCACAGCTCACGGTAATGCCAGATCCTTAACCCACTGATTGAGGCCAGGGATCAAATCCGCAACCTCATGGTTCCTAGTTGGATTCGTTTCCACTGCGCCAGGATGGGAGCTCCTCAGATGTTTTTATTTTTAATAAGCTTTATTGGAGTATAGGTGACTTAACAATGTTGTGTTTGTTTCATGTGTACAGCAAATTGAATCAGTCATATATATACATATATATATCCATTCTTTTTCAGATTCTTTTCCCATATAGTCTATATTTTTGCTTGTCTTCTTTCCTTATGATAATTATTTTGAAATTCATCTGTGGTTTTTTTTTTAATTCTTTTTTTTTTTTGGCCACAGCTATGGCATGTGGAAGTTCTCCAGCCAGGGATCTAACCCACATCATAGCAGTGACAATACTAGGTACTTAACCTACTGAGCCATAAGGGAACTCCCTGAGATAGATCTATGTTAATAATGTTAATGAATCAATAATTCATTTTCATTACTAATATATTTCTATAGATATATAGATAGATCAGTACAGAGATGTGGAAGCAGGTGTAGATGCAGGTATAGGTATAGATATATTACAGTTTGCAGTTTGTTCATTTACTTGTTAATGGACATTTGGATTTATGTTGTTTGCAGTTTTTGGCTAATTCAAATAAAATGACTATGAACATTTGTGCATAAATATTTCTATTGATATATAATTTCGTTTCTCCTGGGTGAATATCTAAGAGTGGAATTTCTAGATCACATGGTAGGTGTGTGTTTAACTTTTCAAGAACTGCCGAATGTTTTTTTCCCAAATAATCATGTTTATTGATACCCCTGTGATCAGAAAGGAGGCCAATTAGAAATCTTTGGGAGGAATTCCCGTCGTGGCTCAGTGGTTAACAAATCCGACTAGGAACCATGAGGTTGCGGGTTCGATCCCTGCCCTTGCTCAGTGGGTCAAGGTTCTGGCGTTGCTGTGAGTTGTGGTGTAGGTCACAGACGCGGCTCGGATCCTGCGTTGCTGTGGCTCTGGCGTAGGCTGGCAGCTACAGCTCCGATTCGATCCCTAGCCCGGGAACCTCCATATGCCGCAGGAGCGGCCCAAGAAATGGCAAAAAGACAAAAAAAAAAAAAAAAAAAAAAGGAATCTTTGGGAGAGGCTAAAATCAAAGGAAAAGAAATTATGAAAAAATATAAAAAATACCTATGGCAAAAGTAAACATTTTCATTTATACACAACCATTTATATTTCATATAGATTGCTATATAAACATGCTGTAACAGGAATAACAAAAAACGGGATATAGAAAACAAATGCCCCACCTACTACTCAGATGGCTCAGAGGACAATAAACTCAGCTGACCTTTTCTATAGCATCAATCCTTTAAAGTTGTTTCTTCCTCTTTATTTTTTTGGGAGATATAGTTGATGTAGAATATTATGTAAGTTACAGGTGTGCAGAGAGTGATTCAATGTTTTCATGGATTATACTCCACTTATAGTTATAAAATATTAGCTAAATAAATAAATTTTATAAATAATTATAAATATTAGTTATATTCTATGTGTTGTACAATATATACTTGTAGCTTATTTATTTTATAAATAATAGTTTGTACCTCTTAGTCCCCTACCCCTATCTTGTCCCTCACACTTTTTCTTCCCCCACTGGTAACCACTGGGTTGTTCTCTATATCCATGAGTCTGTTTCCTTTTTGTTATATTCACTAGTTTGTTTTAGATTCCACACATAAGTGATATCATAGAGTATTTGTCTTTCTATGTTTGACTTATTTCACTTAGCATAATATCCTCCAAGTCCATCAATGGTACTGCAAATGGCAAAATTTCATTCTTTTTTATGGCTGAGTAGTATTCCATTATATATACATTCCACATCTTTATCCATTAATGTATTGATGGTCACCACTTAGGCTGCTTCCAAATCTTGGCCTTTGTAAATAATGCTGTCATGAACATTAGAGTTCATGTATCTTTTCAAATTAGTGTTTTAGTTTTTTTTAGATATATACCCAGGAGTAGAATTCCTGGGTCATATGGTAGTTCTATTTTTAGTTTTTGGAGAAACCTTCAATTTGTTTTCCACAGTGACTGCACCAATTTACATTCCCAGCAGCAGTGTATAAGGGTTCTCTTTTCTCCATATCCTTGACAACATTTGTTATTTGTGGTCTACCAAACTGTTTTTCAATGTGTCTGTACCATTTTCTATTCCCACCAGCAGTGTATGACAGTTCCAGTTCCTCCACATCCTTGCCAGTACTTTAGTATGGTTAGTATCTTTAATTTTATTCATTCTAATAGGTGTGTGGTGCTAACTCGTAGTTTTAATTGAATTTCCCTAATTAAATAGTTAAACATCTTTTGATTACTAATTTGCAATTTCTATATCTTCTTTAACAAAATGTCTGTTGAAATCCTTTTTCCATCCTATGTTCTATTTTTTGTTAGCTTATTATTGAGTTTATTTTATGTTGTTTTGTTATTTATTTTCTTAGTGAGTTCTGAGATTTTTTTGTATATCTTGGATACATCCTTTATCAAATGTGATTTGAAAATATTTTCTCTATATATTTTAATTAACATTGTTTTGCAAGGAGGATAGTTTTAATTTTGATAATGTTCAATGCTTCAATTAGTTTTGTTTTGAATCATGTTTTTGGTGTCATATCTAAGAAATCTTTGCCTAACCTAAGGTCACAAAGATTTTTTTCCTACGTTTCCTTTCAGATGTTTTATAGTTTTAGGATTTTTTGTTTGTTTGTTCTTTTTGGCTGTGCCCATGGCATGTGGAAGTTCCTGGGCCAGGGACTGAATCCAAGCTGCAGCTGTGACCTAAGCCATAGCTGTGGTAATGCTGAATCCTTAACCCACTGCACTGGGCTGGGGGATTGAACCCACACCGCTGCAAAGACAATGCTGTATCCTTAACCTGCTGCTCCACAGCAGGAACCTGATGATGCAGTTTGAAAAAAGAAAGTATGTAATGTAAGGTGTATCTCAAAGATGAAAGTAAAAAGGGATATATCCGTGATCTCTATGAATGTTAGGCATTTCTTTTCTGATTCTTTAAGCTCTCTGGAACTCTCACTTTCTACACTGCAGTACCCACTTCTAGGTTTCAGAGTGTATTACATCCAATGCAGGGAATATAAGAAGAGCAAATATGTTAAAATCATTGTCAGTTCCATGATATTTTGAACTTGGTTGTCCTTTCCCAATTTGCCCACTGCTATATACATTTCAGAGTTCTCATTTAGCTTCTCTATGCATTTTAGTCAAGTTTTAGTTGTATTCAGTGGCAGAGATGGGAAGTATGTGCTTATTTTGTATTACCTGGAACCAGAACCAGTATTCCCATTTCCATGTGTTTGTACTACTACTTTCACCCCACGAACATACACATAGCCTACAAGCCAACTCCCTTTTCTTCAGAGGATTAAATATAAATGCTGATCATACCCATAGGCCAATAGTCAAGCCTTGCATTAAATGCCAGAAGCACCAGAAAGTAAAGATGTATAAAATATACTCCATTGTTCACTGAATAATAAACTTTGTGTATATAAATATCCCAATACTGCAAGGGAAGAGTTGTTTCTTCCAGATATGCACACAAAACTCTCCCTTGCCTAAAAAAAAAAAAACCCTTACTTTTTACTACGCTAAGTAGTTCAATCACATACCTATTAGCTGGACTCTCAATATGGATAAACAAAATGTTTTCTCATTGTACACAATCTATGTAAATAACTTATCCCAAAGTTCCCAATTTTTTTTTTTTTTGGCTGCACCCATGGCATTCAGAAGTTCCTAGGCCAGGGATCAAACCCCTGCCACAGCAGAGACCTGAGCCCCAGCAGTTACAACACTGGATCCTTAACCTGCTGAGCCACTAGGGATTTCCCCAAACTTCCCAATTTTATGAGAAGATTTTTTTCAACTTCTTATTTAGTATAATATTTTCTCTTATCTAAAATTCCAAATATAATTGAATGCTTTCTTTTAATACAAAGGCAGGTTTATATAAATATGATATTAAATACATGTGAAGATAATTGCTTGTGAAGTATACTCTGGGATTAGAACTCTCTCAGACCAGTAGCCCACGTTCTGTATTGCTCACCAAAGAACAGAATTGAGAAAGGCCTATCAAGAGAAATTTCACAGATAAAAGAATCTATTCTCAGTGTCTAGTATAGTGATATTTATTTATTTATTTTCTTTTTAGGGCCACACTTGTGGCATATGGAAGTTCCCAGGCTAGGGGTTGAATTGGAGCTACAGCTGCCAGCCTACATGACAGCCACAGAAATGTGGGATTTGAGCTGTGTCTGCGACCTACACCACAACTCACACAACGCTGGATCCCAGACCCACTGAGTGAGGGAGGCCAGGGATCGAACCTGCATCCTCATGGATACTAGATGGATTCATTTCCACTGTGCCACTACGGGAACTCCTAGTATAGTGATTTTTAAATTTGAAACTTGGAAATATCTTCCAAAGTTCCTGAAATTGAACAATGCACAAGAAATATTTCCCACATTTCTCTTCCTGCTAATTATTTATATTTATATTAAGTCACCTGGAAAACTCATGAGATTTGAACCACTTTATTTTTCTTTCTTTCTTTTTCTTTTGGCTACCCTCCTCCCTGGCATGTGGAAGTTCCTGAGTCAGAGATTGAATCCACGCCACAGCAGCAACCAGAGCCACAACAGTGAAAACACCAGATATTTAACCTACTGAGCCACCAGGGAACTCCTAAACTGCTTTATTTTTCTTTTTGAGATTAATACAGCATATGTATTAACCACTTCTTTATGTTCCTTAGATTAGAATCAATTGAAAAATGAGACTTAGATGACTGAGAGGAGGACATCAAAATGCTAGCTTTATTTCTGCTATTTAATCAAAATGCTTGCAAATAATTCCCTCTTGAGCTAGACAAATTTACTTATCCAGTCTGATGCTGTTAGAAAACCGATGCCTTCATATCTCCTAGCACCATAGAACAGGTCCATTTTAACTTAAAGCATAAAGAAAGACAGAATGAATCCTCAGGGTAGACAGTCAGACCCAAAAGACAAAAGAAGGGACTGATTCAGGCATATTCAAGTTCTTCTCCCAAGCTCACCAATCATCCTCCCCAAGGGAGGGAAGTTTAGAGAGAGAGCAGGAGTGTTACTATGAAGTCCTTCAACAGGGAAACAAGTACCCAGGGAAATGGAGGACATTCGATCTGCCTTCATTCCAATGTTTCATAAGGTCTTTGTTCTTCCAACTCACATGTCTTAACCATTAATTAAACTCTCAGTAGGCCGAGTGTGTAGCTGCATATCCTGTCATCAGATTTTATTAGAGGTGTCTTTTCTTTTCACTCCATGTATTGAAACTTTCTTACTTGCCTATTGAGTCCTGTGCTACTGGCATTACAGTCACAATTCTTTGTGGACTTTGTCAAGCCACCTAGCCACCATGCTCTCATTAGCAAGGTCCCTCATGGCTGTAGCAGCAAATTATTCATTTACAAATATAGCCTTGCTCTCTCTGTAGTCCTAGTCTTCTACTCTATGTTCACTCCCTCTCCTATTTCCCATCCTTCCTTACATCCATCTATGTAGTTCAATACAGTTCATCAGAAGTTCTAAGATCACATTTACATATATAATAATAAAATGACCAGAATGTAGAGATGCTCCAAATTTGAATACAAATCAAAAACTCTCCTTTCCCTTTATGAGCTTCCCATAAATAAATAAACCCCAAAGAATTTAATAAAATTATTTTGCTCTTGTGTCAAATTCAATAAAACAAAGATTTAAAACTCCTCCAATTATTTTTTGTTTGTTTGTTTGTTTTTTTGCCAAAAGTGTTCCTGATGCCTGGATAATGCTGAGCTTATGTCAATAGCTCCATCCTCTGATGTATTTCATTGGAATGAGTACAGTGTTTTTTAAAAAATCACTTTATTGAGGTATGATTGAAATAAAAAGCTGTAGATTTTAGATGTATACAGCTTTGAGTTTGGAAATAAGTATACAACTATGAAATTGTCACCACATTCTATGTCATAAACATATTTATCACCTTCAAAAGTTTTCTCCTGTCCTCTTTATTTATCACTATTATTTTTGTGATAAAGCACTTCACATGATTTACCACCTTAATAAATTTTTAAGTATTCAGTTTATCATTAACTACAGGCACTATGGTATACAGTAGATCTATAGGGCTTATTCATCTTGCATAGCTGGTTGTATCTTTTGACTAATACCTCTCTGTTGGTAAAGTATTTTTAAGCCTCAGAAATCACAAGAGTTGAATGACAGGTTTCTCATGAGCTTCACTAAAAAAAAATTACAAAGAAAGGGCAGGTCTCAAAAGATTTGATTTCCATACTATTCCTTAATTTAATTCATTTAACAAATATATTGGCGGTACTTCTTACATGCCTGGCACTGCTCAAGGCACGAGATATGAAGCAAATGTAAGAGAGGCAAAAATTGCCGTGGTCCTGAAGCTGGCATTCTAGGAAGCTGATCATAAGTACGAATAGAAAACAGAAGCAACAGCCAATTTTTTTAAGGCAATTATGCCATGGAAAATTATGTTCCCAGAACATAGTACATGGTGTTGCCAAAGACCATAGCAACATTTGAATGGTATTTGATGAAAAGAGGGTACATGGACACAGTCTTAGCTTCAGTATTGCCGATCATTTATTAAACTTGTTTAGATAAAAAGCCCAATTGTAAATTCAATGAAAGAAATCTCCTTTCCCCCCCTTTTTTGGGCTGCGCCTGCTGCATATGGAAGTTCCCAGGCTAAGGGTCGAATTGGAGCTGCAGCCGCCAGCCTATGCTACAGTTACAGCAACACCAGGTCCGAGCTGCATCTTTGACCTAAACCACAGCTTGCAGCAACACTGGATCCTTTAGCCCATTGAGTGAGGCCAGGGATCGAACCTGCATCCTCATGGATAATAGTTGGGTTCTTAACCTGCTGAGCCACAGTGGGAACTCCCAAGAGAAACCTTTTTTTAAGAGGTCAATATGGAAACATATTATTTAAACATCTACAGATGAGTGGGAAAGATCCACTCATGAATACTGTCTCCTTATCAGAGGGTATCATCTGAGACATTGCTATCTTCTAAGTTTGGACATTTGCATTGATTGGCAGCCCAAATCACTAGTTTTATTTTTATTTTTATTTTTTTATTATTCAAATGAATTTATCACATCTGTAGTTGTATAATGATCATCACAATCCAATGTCACAGGATTTCCATCCCACAACCCAAGCACATCCCACCACTCCCCAAAATGTCTCCTCTAGAGATCATAAGTTTTTCACTGTCTGTGAGTTAGCATCTGTTCTGCAAAGAAGTTCAGTCTCTCCTTTTTTCAGATTCCACATGTCAGTGAAAGCATTTGATGTTGGTGTCTCATTGTATGGCTGACTTCACTTAGCATGATAATTTCTAGGTCCATCCATGTTGCTAAAAATGCCGGTATTTCATTCCTTTTAATGGCTGAGTCATATTCCACTGTGTATATGTACCACATCTTCTGGATCCACTCTTCTGTCGATGGACATTTAGGTTGTTTCCATGTCTTGGCTATTGAAAACAGTGCTGCAATGAACATCAGAGTACATGTGTCTTTGCGAGTCATGGTTTTCTCTGGATAGATGCCCAGAAGTGGGATTGCTGGATCAAATGGTAATTCTATGTTTAGTTTTCTGTGGCATCTCCATACTGTTTTCCACAGTGGTTGCACCAATTTGCAATCACACGAGCCAAAAAAAAAACAAACAACCTCATCAAAAAATGGGCAGAAGATCTAAACAGACAGTTCTCCAGAGAAGACATCAGATAGCCAAAAAACACATGAAAAGATGTTCAACATCACTCATTATTAGAGAAACCCAGTCCCTAGTTTTAACTTGAAGTGCCTATCTTTACAATTAAGTACATTTAAGTCTTCTTAATTTCCATTTATACTCCATTATTCTCATACAGTGATACTTAGTACATGTAAGTTTTGTTTAGTGACATAGTTTCCAGACTCCTTTCTGAGTGTATATTTTTTATCCTATGCCATAACTGCTCCTGTCACATATTCATACAAAGGAACTGTATAGGCTTGTGAAATCTGCTTAGAACAAATGTTAGTTTGGTAAGGTCACAGGATAAAGGAGCAACACACAAAAATCAATTGTATTTCTATATGCTGACAATGGATATGAAGAAACCAAAATTTGAAAAAAAGCATATAATTTACTATAACCCCAAATATATTGAAATACTTAGGTATGCACTTATCAAGACATGTATAGGATCTATATGTTGTTAATCACAAAATGCTGATGAAAGAAATAAAAGAAGACCTACATAAATGGTGAGGCACATTGTGTTCGCAGATTGGATGACTCAACATAGTGGAGATGTAAATTTATCTATAGACTTACTTCAATTCCTATAAAAATCTCAGTTAAGTCTTTTGTAGATGTAGATAATCTTATTCAAAAGGGTGCATATAAAGGCACAGGATTTAGTATAGCCAAAACAATTTTGTAAAAGAAGAATAACACCACTGTACTAGTGTTGTGTGTATCTATATCATAATGAAGATATTGTTGTACTGGTGGAGAGATCGATACATAGTTCAAGTAAACAGAATAGACAACTCAAAAATAGACTCATAGGATTAGCCCAGCTGATTTTTGACAATGTTGCAAAAACAATCCAGTAGAGGAGGGATAGGCTTTTCAATAAATAGTGTGGAATGATTGGACATCCATATGTAAAAAAATAATAATAATAAGCTTTGACCCTAAACATCATGTCTAATTTAAAAAAAAAAAACTTAAAATGGAGCATAGCCTTAAATGTAAATATAAAATATAAAATTTCTGGAAAAAGTAAAGCATAAGGGAAAATCTCTGGGAAATAAGGTTAAACAGAGTTCTTAATTCTTACACTAAAAGCACAATTTAGAAAAAGGGAAAAATTGATCAATTAGGCCTCACTGAAACTGAAAGCTTTTGTTATTGAAAGTCCGTGTGAAGAAGGCAAAAATAAAAGCTATAGTAGTTAGATGGACAAATATTTGCACAGTACACAGCCAACAAAGACAAGCATTTAGATTATATTAGAGAATTCTCAAATTCTCAAATTCTCAACAGTAAATAGAAACTAGAGAGTAGGCAAAAGACATGAACAGACATTTTACCAAAAAGAATATACGGATGGAAAACAAGCACATGAAAAGGTATTCAATATATTTAACCATTGGAGTAATGCAAATTAAAACTTCAATGAGACATTATTACATACTTATTAGAAGGGCTAAAATAAAAGATAGGGCTAATGCCAAATATTGGTAAGGATGCAGAGAAATGGGACCACTCATATACTGCTGATGGAAAGTTAAAACAATTTCTAGAGAATTGTTTATTATGTTCTTATAAGGCTGAGCATGCAATTACTGTAGGACCCAGTATTTCTATTCTTGGGCATTTTTCTCAGAGAAATTCAGATTTATTTATTTATTTATTTATTTACTGTGGCTGCTCTCATGGCATATGTAAGTTCCCAGGCCAGGGACTGAATCTGAGCCACAGCGGAGACCTATGTGTGGCAATGCCTGATCCTTTAACCCACTGTGCTGGGTCGGGGATCAAACCCAGGTCTCCACAGCAACCTGAGCCACTGCAGTTGGATTCTTACCCCACTGTGCCACAGTGGGAACTCCAGAGAAATGAAGATTTATCTTTACAAACAATATTCACACAAATGTTCACAGCAGCTTTATTTGTAATAGTCTAAAATGAAAACAACTCGGTTATCCTTCAAAGGATAAATGGTTAAAGAAACTATAGTACAGCCATTCATTACAGTCATACTGTGGAATGCTACTCAGCAATAAAAATGAACAAGTTATACACACAACAATTTGAATGACTCTCCAGGAAATTAGAGTGAGTTAAAAAAAGACAAACACAAAAGGTTATAAATTTTATTTCATTTACATTACATTTTTGAAATAATATTTGAGAAACGGAGGACAGATTAGTAGTTGCCACTGGTTAGGAATGAATGAAGGAGGAGAAGGAGGTGAATATGTTTATGAAAGAGCAACAAAAGAGATCCTTGCAGAGTTGGAACTGTTCAGTATCTTGATTGGGGTGGTGAATACACAAACCTCCTCAGGGTAAAAGATGTATATAATTAAATACTCATACACAAGCTCAAGCAAAATGGGAAATCTGAGTAAGAATGGTGGATTGTGTCAACATAAATATCTTTGTTGGGATATTATGCTGCATTTTTGCAAAGTGTTACCACTGAGGCAAATTGAACAACAAAATGTACAAAGGCCCTCTTGTGCTTTATTATAACTACTTGTGGACAGACAATTATTTAACAAAAGTTTCATTTTCAAAATAGTTTTAATAAACAGAATTGAGCCAAAAAATGGTAGAGTAGGTAACAAGCAAAGTCTGTCCTCCACTAAAACAATGACTAAACTGGGTGGGGGGATGTGTTCAAATCAAGTTTTTAAGAACTCTGGACACTTACCAAAAGCTTGCAGTGTAGAATCAATCAAAAAAAATTAAAAAAAAACAGCTGAAGTTTGGCAAGAGAGTTTGGTGACATTTTAAATTATCCTGGTTCCATTCCCCACTCCCCAGTTTGGTGCATTTCTGATACAGCTGTACTGGAAGGTTAACAGGGACCTTACTCTCAAAGAAAGAGGAGTGAGGAAGAATTCCCTTCTCTATTTTTTCAAGATCCTGAGAAAGATAAATATCTATTTTTCTTTAAAAGTTTGGTAGAATTCACCAGTGAAGACTAGTCATGCGCTTTTCTTACTCGGGAGGTTTTTGATTAATCATTCAGTCTCCTTATATAGAATTATTCATATTTTCTATTTTTTTCCTGGACCAGTTTCGATAGTATGTGTATTTCTGTATGCAATTTGTCCATTGCATATAACATAATTTGTTGACATCCATCACTCATAGTATTCTTATCACCCTTTTGATTTCTGTAAGTTCAGGAGTGATTACTCACTTTCATTTCTGGTTTTAGTAATTTTTGTCTTCTCTCTCTTTTTTTTTTTTTTTTTTTTTTTTGCTCAGTCTTCATAAAAGTCTCTCAATTCTGATCTTTCCAAAGAACCAATTTTGGTTTTGTTGATTTTTTTCTATTGTTTTTCTATTCTCAATTTTATGTCTCTGCTGTAAGCTTTATTCTTTTCTTTCTTTTGTTAGCCTTGCACTTAGTTTGTTCTTCTATTTATAGTTCTTTAAGATATGAGTTAGATTATTGATTTGATGCCTTTTTTATTATAGGCAATTATGACCATAATATTCTCTCTGAGTCCTGCAGGTGTTGCATCTCATAATTTTAGTATATTAAGTTTTATTTTCATTCCTCTTAAGTTATTTTTAAATTCCCTTTGTGCTTTCTTCTTTGATCTGGGGTTAAGTGTGTGGTGTATAATTTCCACATACTTGTGAATTTTCCAGTTTTCCTTCTGTTACTGATTTCTAGTTATGTTCTTTTGTGGTCAAAAATATACTTTGTATGATTTCAATCTTTCTAAATTTATTGAGACTTGTTTTGTTGTATAACACATGGTTTTTCCTGGATTCATGTGCACTTGAGATGAATGTGTATTCTGTAGATTTATGGTGAAGTGTTTTGTATATATCTATTATGCTTGGTTGGTTTATAGTGTTGTTCATGTCCTCTATTTCTTTATAGATCATTGCTGTAATTCTTTCCATTCTTGTAAGTGGGATATAGAAGACTACATCTATTATTGTAGAATCTATTTCTCACTTAAATTCTATTCACATATTTTGAAGCTTCGTTTTACCTGTGTGTTTTAATTATTATATATTCTTGATTATCTGATCCTTTCAATCAGTATATAATGTCCTTCTTTGTATCTTGTAATTTAAAAAATCTAATATTAGTATAGCCAACCAACTCTCTTTTGGTTATATTCTCAGCTTAATTTTATTTTCTTTGCTTTTGTATTTTTTACTTGTTGGGTTAGTGACTTTTCTAATTGTTCTATTTTTGTAAATAGCAGATTCTTTTTCATGTATGGTCACTGAAGTCTCTGTTCCATTAGCCTAGTGGCCAGCTAGTGATTTGACAGAGGTTTCCTTAAAAGTCTGGAGTCATAGAACAAGAGAAAGTAGAAGAAGAAAAAGAAGAAGAAGGAGGAGGAGGAGGAAGAGGAAGAGAAGGAGGAAGAGGAGGAGGAAGAGGAGGAAAAGGAAAGGCGGAGGTAGAGGAGGAAGGAACAAAACACAGACAAACAAACAAAAACAAACAAAACCTCTCCTAATCTTTGTACCTTGGCTCAAAGTTGGGGTATGCTTTCAGGGCTTAGCCAGGCCTTTGAGAATTCAGCCTTAGGTTTCACTTCCTGCTTGCATTGAGCCTTAAGATTGAGCAGAGGTGAATGTGTCCAGCACTTCTCAGGTCTTTTGTGAGTATGCATCTAGTCTTGCATCTGCAGGTGCCCCTTGAAAGTCCCCAGTATAAATAAATCATTTCAAAACCCTTCCCCCTCCATGTATCTCCTTCCTCAGTTTCTTCCTTGCACGGCTTTTTCGGTTTGCCTGCTTCCTACTGTGTCTGTTACTCCTTGCTCCAAAGGGTGGCTTGTATGTATCTTTACATGCTTTTGACAAATATCTCCACTTCAACTTTAAGAAAATTCTGACGGATGCAAAACAAAGGCAAGCCCCTGAGCAATCCCTCAGGGAGCTGCTGGACAAGTCACAATACACAACAAAATTTCTTTGAAAACAAGGTTCATATTGCTCCTCTGGCACTAGCACGCCATACCAGGCTTGTGGGCTGTCATCCCCATGGGTATCTCTGAGCTGGGGAATGGCAGATGATAGGCAGGTAAATGAAAATTCCTCAACACTCTCTTGACAAAATATTAGCAGCATCTTTCTTTTTTAAGAACTCCCCAGGTTGTGGTATGTTTTAAACTGTGGTTAAAAAAACACATAACAGGAGTTCCCGTCGTGGCACAGTGGTTAATGAATCCGACTAGGAACCATGAGGTTGCGGGTTCGATCCCTGCCCTTGCTCAGTGGGTTAACGATCCGGCATTGCCGTGAGCCGTGGTGGAGGTTGCAAACGCGGCTCGGATCCCGTGTTGCTGTGGCTCTGGCGTAGGCTGGCAGCTACAGCTCCGATTGGACCCCTAGCCTGGGAACCTCCATATGCCGCGGGAGCGGCGCAAGAAATGGCAAAAAAAAGACACCAAAAACAAAATTTAACAAAATTTATTGTCATAACTATATTTAATTGTAAAGTTCAGCAGTGATAAGGATATTTAAATTGTTCTGAAACAGATCTCCAGAACTTTTTATCTTGCCAAACTGAAACTCTATTAAAATAAGTCACCTTTTCCTCCTCCCCTAGCTGTTGGTAAATCCCATTCTACTTATGTTTCTATGAATTTGACTATTTTAACTAAATGGAATAATACAGTATTTGTCTTTTTGTGACTGGCTTATTCGACTTAGCATAGGATCCTCAAGGTTTATCCATGTTGAAGCACATATCAGGATTTCATTCCATTTTAAGGCTGAATAATAGTCCAATGTATGTATACACCATACTTTGTTTCTCTATTCATCTGAGAGTGGGTATTTGGATTTCTGTGGAATATTTTTGATTAGATCCTAGAGTTTGAAAAAAGTTGATTCTGACAACTTTTAGAAGCTTATTTGTTGCTTCAGTAGACTGAAAGATCCTTGGACTTCTCTGCTCCACAATTTTAGCAACACCAATGGATAAATCTTCTAAAAAAATTCTGCATCATACTTTGAAATCAACATTGAGAATGTGGGAGTCTTCTTGTTGTTCCATGGGCTAAACATCTGGCATTGTCACTGCAGCAGCTAGGGTCGTTGCTGTGGCTCGAGCTTAATCCCTGGCCAGGAAACTTCTGTGTGCCATGGGCACAGCCAAAAAACAAACATTGAAAATGTGTAAACATATTACAATTTTTACTTGCAATTATTTTGCCTGTACATCTCTATTCTTCTTAAAATGTTAACTTATCAAGAAAAAGGAAAATGGACAATCACCCATTAGAATAGGAACTGCAGTATAATTTTTATTAAAAGAGCTTCTCTAAATTGAGGGAGAAATCAAGAAAGCAATCTCATTCTTCTCATAAATTCAGCCACAATAGTCACTACTGTGAAAAAATATGTAAATGACACCACGTGATGTGCAGTTGACTTATCATGAGAGTTAAAAATGCAATTACGTCTAAGTTAAAACTGTAGTATTTATTTTCACATCAAGTTTTTGTTTGTTTTTTTTTTTTTTTTTTTGGCCACCCTGTGGCATATGGAGTTCCTGGAGCAGGGATCAGATTCAAGCTGCAGTTGCAGCTGTGGCAATACTGGATACTTAACCCACTGGGCTGTGCTGGGCTGGGAATTGAAACGGCGACCCAGTGCTCCAGAGACCCCTCAGATCCCATTTGCCACAGTGGAAACTCCCACATGAAGTTTTAAAAATACTTTTTCTAACATTTTTTTTAAAGTCTTATTTCAAGTTAAGATAAACAGTTAATTGGCTTCAGATTTTAACTTTTAATTATGTATGCAGGCATACTCCACTTTATTGTACTTCATTTTATTGTGCTTGGCAGATATTGCATTTTTTTGGTCTGTCTTTTTACGGCCGCATCCGTGGCATATGGAGGTTCCCAGGCTAGGGGTTGAATTGGAGCTGTAGCCACCAGCCTGCACCTCAGCCACAGCAACACGGGACCTACACCACAGCTCAGGGCAATGCCGGATCCTTAACCCACTGAGTGAGGCCAGGGATTGAACCCATGTCCTCATGGATGCTAGTTGGGTTAGTTAACAACTGAGCTATGATGGGAACTCCAGATATTGCATTTTTAATTGAAGTACAGTTGATTTAAATATTGTTAGTTTCAGCTGTACAGCATAGTGATTTGAGTTTTTTTTCAGATTATATTCCATTATAGATTATTACAAGATATTGGGTATCCAGTAAATCCCTGTTGCTTATCAGTTTTCTGTATAGACATTTTTATCTGTTAATCTATACTTCTCATTTGTCCCTCTCTCTCCCCTTTGGTAACCACTAGCTTGTTTTCTATATTTGTTAGTCTCTTTCTGTTTTACATACACATTCATTTGTATTATTTTTTAGATTCCACATATAAGTGATATCATAGGATTTGTCTTTGTCTGGCTTATTTCACTGAGTATAATATTCCGTTTGCAGCAACTTGGATGGACCTAGAGAATATTATGCTTAGTGAAATAAGTCAGAGAAAAACTAATACTATATGATACCGTGTTTTGTACAAGTTCAAGGTTTGTGGCAACCCTGTGTCAAGCAAGTCTATCAGTGCTATTTTTCCAGTGGTATTTGTTCACTTTGTGTCTTTGTGTCATATTCTGGTATTCTTGCAGCATTTCAAACATTTTCAGTATCATTATGTTTGTTATGGTGATCTGTAATCAGTTATCTTTGATATTACTATTGTAATTGTTTTGGTACTCCAAGAACTGCACCCATATAGGATGGCGATCTTAATAAATGCGTGTGTTCTGACTGTTCCACCAACTGGTCATTTCCCCATCTCTATCCCTCCCCTCCCTGTTCCCTGAGACACAATATTGAAATTAGGCTAATCAATAATTCTACAAGGGCCTTTAAGTATTCAAGTAAAAGGAAGAGTCACTTGTCTCTCATTTTAAATCAAAAGCTAGGAGTTCCCGTTGTGGCTCAGCAACGGGAACCTGGTTAGTATCCATGAGGATGTGGGTTCGATCCCTGGCCTTGCTCAGTGGGTTAAGGATCCAGCATTGCCACAAGCTGTGGCAAAGGTTGCAGATGCCACTTGGATTCCACATTGCTGTGGCTGTGGTGTAGGCTGGCAGCTGCAGCTCCAATTTGACCCCTGGCCCAGAAACTTCCAAATGCTGCAGGTATGGCCCTAAAAAGGGGGGAAAAATCAAAAGCTAGCAATGATTAAGCTTAGTAAGGAAGGTGTGTATTGTAAACTGAGATAGGCGGAAAACTAGGCCTCTTGTACCAAACATATGGAGGTTCCCAGGCTAAGGGTCTTACGCCACAGCTACAGCAATGCAGGATCTGAGCTGCGTCTGCGACCTACACCACAGCTCATGGCAATGCCAGATCCTTAACCCACTGAGCGAAGCCAGGGATTGAGCCTGAAACCTCATGGATATTAGTCGGATTCGTTTCTGCTGCGCCACAATGGGAACTCCAGGAAACACTCTTGAAGGGAATAAAAAGTACTAGTACAGTGAACATATGAATAATAAGAAAATGAAACAGGCCTATTGCTGATATGCAGAAAGTTTTAGTGGTTTGGACAGAAGATCTAATCAGCTACAACATTCCCTTAAGCCAAAGCCTAATCCAGTGCTAACTTTCCTCAGTGCTCTGAAGGCTGAGAAGCGAGGAAGCTGCAGAAGAAAAGTTTGAAGTAGCAGAGGTTGGTTCGTGAGGTTTAAGGAAAGAAACCATCTTATAACATCAAAGTACAAGGTGAAGCAGTAAGTGCTGATATAGAAGCTGCAGGAAGTTATCCAAACCATCTAGCTAAGATCATTAATGGCTACACTAAACAACAGATTTTCAATGTAGCTTTATATTGGAAGAAGATGCCATCTAGGACTTTCACAGCTAGAGAGAAGTCAATATCTGGCTTCAAAGCTTCAAAGAACTGGCTGACTCTCTTTTTAGAAGCTAATCCAGTTGGTGACTTCAAGTTGAAGCCAATGTTAATTCACTGTTCCCAAATCCTAGGGCCCTTAAGAATTATGCAAAATCTACTCTGCCTGTACTCTGGTAATCAAATAACAAAGCCTGGCCATGAGAACATATCTGTTTATATGGTTTCCTGAATATTTTAAGCCCACTGTTAGACCTACTGCTCAGGAAAAAAAAAAAAAAGATTCTTTTTAAAATATTACTGTTCATTGACAATGCACCTGGTTATCCAAAAGCTCTGATGGAGTTGGACAATGAGAAAGTGTTCTTGAAAGGAAGAGTCAATCAGTGTGGCAAATTTCACTGTTGTCTTATTTCAGGAAATTGCCATAATCACCCCGGCCCTCAGCAACCACTACTCTGATTAATCAGCAGCCATCAACATCAAGGCAAAACCCTCCACCAGCAAAAATATTATGACTCATTGAAGGCTCAGATGATGGATTGTGTTTTTTAGCAGTAAAATATTTTACTTTATTTTATATTTTTTTTCTTTTTACAGCTGCAACTGTGGCATATGGAAGTTCCTAGGCCAGGGGTCGAATCAGAGTTGCATCTGCAGGCCTACAGCACACCACAGGCACAGCAACACCAGATTCGAGTTGCATCTGTGAGCTACACCACAGCTTGTGGTGGCATTGGATCCTTAACCCACTGAGCGAGGTCAGGGATGGAACCTGCATCCTCGCCAAGACTATGTTGGGTTCTTAACCTGTTGAGCCACAACGGGAACTCCTTTAGTAGTAAATATTATAAACTTAACAGACTACAGTATAGTGTAAGTATAACTTTTATATGTACTAGGAAACAAAAAATTTCATGTGACTTGCATTATTGCAATTCTTGCTTTATTGAGGTGGTCTGGCACTGACTCCACAATATCTCTGAGGTACACCTATATTTAACCCTATTCAGCTAATTGTCATATTTACCTAAATGGAGGTTTTTTAATGTAATACATATCCAAATTCCTAGATCCTGGTTCATCTATTCCTTCTAGCAGCCTGGAATGACTTACCAGTCAGCATGCATATCACTGGAACTTACCGGAGCTACTCTGTGAATAAGCCAGATGGTAAAGCTTGCTTGGCTTATGACAGATGACTATGTTTTTGAAGATAAAAGTGTCAGGACAAAGTGCTTACACTTCCTACAGTTTATACCAAACTAGATGGACTCTTAAGCAGTCAGCCTGGACTCACAGAGTAGCCAGATAATGAATCCAATGACTCTAGTTGCCTTCTCATGTTAGATGGCTTAATAAGAGGATCCAGTCACTGTCAGTTAGGAAGGCAACCGGAAACCTGTCTGTTTTAAGAAGTCTTTCAGCCAATGAAGAATTGTTATGCCTATAAATGAAATATCAAAGAAGTGTATAGTGAACAATCTTTCTCTAGGCAGCCAGAATGATTAATGTATGCTGAGACTTCATTCACACATATATAGACTATATTAAATTTATGTTTAAAAATGCAGATTTTTTTCTTGCAAAACCAGTTGAATTGAGTGATAATATATAAGAAAACATCTCTGTCATTGGTTTGATGTCTCAAAGCTATTTTTTCCAAAAATAAATAGGCATAAAAAGGGAAATTTAGAAATTATCCTAAAGAGAAATCCAACAATTTATATGAATGAAGCTACAAAAAAGGAAAAAATGGTTTACATTTCTGGAAAAAATATTAATTAAAAAAATTGAGGAGTTCCCGTTAGCAGAAACGAATCTGACTAGCATCCATGAGGACACAGGTTCGATCTCTGGCCTCACTCAGTGGGTTTAGGCTCTGGCTTTGCTGTGAGCTGTGGTGTAGCTCACAGATGTGGCTTGGATCCCTTGTTGCTGTGACTGTGGCATAGGCCAGCGGCTACAGCTCCAATTTGACCCCTAGCCTGGGAACCTCCATATACTACAGGTGTGACTCTAAAAAGACCCCAAAAAATGATACTGCTTGGAAGTTCCCTTATGGCACAGTGGGTTAAGGATCCGGAATTGCCACAGCTATAGTGCAAGTCACAACTGCAGCTTGGGTTCAACCCCTGGCTTGGGAACTTTCATATGGAGTGGGTGTGGTAAAAAAAAAATGGGTATTGCTTAATATCTGACACCAGTGCCTTTTTATGTAAAAAAAAAAAAAGAATGTGACTTTTATTTTAAAATATTCAGTACAGTTAAAATAAATTAAATGAAACATTTTCCTTTAAAATTATTTGAGGAATTGTTCCATTTCACCTAAATTATTTGTGTTTATAGTGTTATTGATAATATTTTATTATCCTTTTAATGTCCATGGAATCAGTAGTGATGTCTCCTTTCATTCCTGATATTGGTCATTTGTGTCTTCTCTCTCTTTTTCATGGTTATCCTGGCTAAAGTCTTATCAAATATATTCATCTTTTCAAAGAAGTAGATTTAGGTTTCATTGATTTACTCTATTGTTTTCAGTTTTGTTGATATCTGCTCTAATATTTATTTTCTTTTTCTACTTGATTTGGATCTAATGTGCTCCTCTTTCTCTAGTTTTGTAAGGTGAAAGCTTAGGTTGTTGATTCTGGCAAAAGGGATAGGAAGAAATTTTGGACTCCTGTCTTACCCAGGACTGTAAAACTTACTAATTTTTATTAGTATAAGTTTAAAATATTTAATACTTTTTTTTTTTTTTTTTGCTTTTAGAGCTGCACCCATGGCACATGGAATTTCCCAGGTCAAATCAGAGCCACAGCTGCCGGCCTACACCACAGCCACAGCAATGCAGGATCTGAGCCATGTCTGTGACCTACACCCCAACTCACAGCCATGCTGGGTCCCCTGACCCACTGAGCAAGGCCAGGGATTGAACCCACATCCTCATGGATACTAGTCAGATTCGTTTCTACTGCGCTACAACAGAAACTCCCTAATACACTTTGACATACATAATATGCATAATTATTGCTAGTTATCTTAGCCTTAGTGTCCACAAAAGAGAGCGTGATACAAGAGTTTCTGAGTTGTTCATTTGGCAAGTGGGTCTAGTGAGTCAGAATGAGGAAAACATGTGGTAAAACAAGGAAGGAGGAGAAGTCAAACAAGGATGTCATGAAATTGTACATCACTACAGGCAACTGGTGCTTGATCCTATGGGTCAAGAGTTGATATCCATTTTTGTGAGGATGAGTAACTGCCACCTCTAAGATAGAATAGGTACAGTGCATTTAATGAGGAATGATGTAGCTGGATGAGACCCTTGAAGGAAAGTGCAGAATTGAGGGTCCAAGCATCAGAAGTTGCTCTTGGGGAGTTATACCTTCAGAAGTGGAAATAGCATAATTACCCCTGGCAAGAGAGAACAAGTGCTGTTGAACTCAAGCTTAGGCTTCATCCCTGCCACCATGATAATTCATGGATTCATTGTGCCAGAAGTAAGATAAGTGAGGCGAGAAACTGTTTGACAGCCACAGCATGAGTCATCAGATCCACTTGGTTGTTAAATGCCTTCTCTACAGTCAGTTCCTTGGCTGGCCATGAATATGAGGCACAGAGACACATATGCTTTATTTCCATTTTTATGGTCCTATCCACATGGGTCTTATCCAAACTTTTATATCTTCAATTTCCAATCATCATTCTTCTGAGACCATGACATACTGGACAAATCATTCTCCACAGTCCAGAAGACCACCTAAAGCTACTATTTCCTCCATACAAAGTGAAGGACCAGGTGTAATGCTCATAGTTCTGCCAAGCAGAGGTTTTTCCCTTTAACATTATTCTTTAGAACTACTCCAACTGAAGATGAAATGTGGTGGCAGTCCACTTACAGCTATCATCAGTGTTTATGCTAATACCTCTGTGTACCAGGTTTAATGATTTCCTCTTCCAGTAGTTGGTCATAGATCACCCCCATCCCATGATGGGCATCACTGTAACAATGGACAAAACACGGGGATTTGTGCAAAATGCTGATTTATTTGTGCTTTCTCAGGCTGGATCCTGGAGAATTTCTATAATAGGGTGGGTTGCTATTGAGCCTTCCAGAGCTTATCATTTGGTGAATCTTATAATGTACAGTTTATGGTGGACAGCTCCTGTCATATAGTCACATGCTACCTCTCAGTTAGGCATGCCATATATACTGACCTCAATAGCACATAAATAGTTTTTTCTTTCTTGGCCTTAGCTGTGGCATATGGAAGTTCCCAGGACAATGATCAAATCTGGGCTGCAACTCCAACTTGCCCCACAGCTGCAGCAACACTGGATTCTTAACCCACTGCCACCATAACAAGAAATAGCATATAAGGAGCTATTTTTTTTTAATGGCCAGTAGTTTATTGGCATAGGAGTTATGGATTTTGCTCAGAACCCCAGGATTCTGTGTTGCAACTCCCATATAATGGCTTAGAATGACTTACATAGCGCATCCTTATTCACCATAGATACTGTAAACATTATCAGATATGCTGGGTCATATGCTTGACTAGCAGAATATCTTGCACTGCAGATCTGAAAACTTGGTGTGGGACCACCGTTTTCCACTGCAGCTGACAACATATGTTAGCAAGACCATGACTTGCTAAGTCTCTTGTTTTTCCTTTTATGCTGCACTTGAAGCATATAGAAGTTCCCAGGACAGGGATCAAACCAAAGCTGCAGCTGCAACCTACGCCACAGTTGTGGTAATGCTGAGTCTTTTACCTACTGCGCTGGGCTGGAAATCAAACCCAGGGCTCCACAGAGACAGCACTGGATCTTAAACTGCTGTGCCACAGCAGGAACTCCTCATGCTTTTATTTTTGTACAAGAGAAATAATATGCCAGTCAACTGTCCATACATTTAGCCCTAGAATATTATCTATAAAGCAGTGGCTCAGATTTATGTCAAACTAGTATGACACCATCTGACCTCTGATGTGTGCTTCTCATTATGGTAATGACACCCAACTTACTCCTGAGGTTTTGTGCTGTCACCTGGGCCCTGACATTCTAGAATCCTATCATCTCTATTGCAACATAGTGTACTTCCAATCATGCCTTGCAGAGGAGAACCAACGTTGAGTTTTTAAAAAATGTGAAGTGTTCTGCCTTACCAACACAGTTCTTATTACAGTAGTGTATTCTCTGCCATCTCAGGGAAAACAGGTTAGATATAAGTCCTTAGACCTTTTTTTTTTTTTTTTTTTTTTTTTGCTTTTTACGGCTGCCCCCGAGGCATATGGAAATATGGAAGTTCCCAGGCTAGGGGTCAAGAGCTGCAGCTGCAGTCTACGCCACAGCTACAGCAACTTGGGCTCCGAGCCATGTCTGTGACCTACACCACAGCTCATGGCAACACTCAGGGTTCGAACCTGCCTCCTCAGGGATACTAGTCAGGTTCATTACCACTGAGCCACGATGGGAAGTCCAAGAGATAAGTCCTCTTGTATCATGCAATAAATCATTTCTAATACATTCACTCCCTTTGACTTTCTCACCAATTCCTCAGTACTCTGGTAAGGAAGTTCTTATATCTCCATCTCATTTAATGTAGCCTGTTGTCTAAGCTTAAAGATGCCACCCAAGCAGCAGATGAAGGCAGATCCAGGGCAATGAACCCTGAGTCATAGATGTGTGCTCTCAAGTAAGTCCTCAAAATCCATTCTAACATATATTATCCCAGTTCATACATGTACATATTAGCCAGTTCCTATAATTCTTTATGGATCTTCCACCTAAACAAAAACTGTATTTTGGAAGGATTTTTTTTTTGGCTGCCCCCTTGGCATATGGAGTTCCTGGGCCTGGGATCAGACCCAAGCTGCACTCATGACCTGTGTTGCAGCTGTGGCAACGCTGGATCCTTAACCCACCTTGTGGGGTGGGAGATTGAACCTGAGGCCCAGTGCTCCAGAGATGCTGCCAATCCCATTGCACATCAGTGGGTCCTTGCAGAGACTGTATTTTGTTCCTTGTGCTGTGATAATACCTTATCCTTGCCAAGAGTTGGAAGCAATAAAAAATATGTGGTGGATGTTAAGACAATGTCTTTTGAGGTAGCTGTCTTAGATGAGGCTACTGCCTTATTTCTAGGGACAGGGAGGCTGGTTTCCAATAGTAAGGGTTAGGGGGCTGTTTTTGCTGGCTGAGGGTTCAGGGGATCATAGGTATTCAAGATTCTCATACCCATACTTAGAGTTCTATTCTTTCCTTATTAGGATACATATTGATATAGAGATCTATAAATGTTGTGAATGCAGTTTCTATGCAGCTCTGCACCCTCACATTAGAATCTGGGCCTGATTTTCAGCAATCAGCCTTTGGACTGGATGAGATGAGGGTCTTTTTTATCCAATGGGTTAGGGTGAATCACAGGCTGTGCATTCTCATCAGACACACAAGCCTGGTTACAGATTCATTTTTTTTTTTTTGGTCTTTTTTGCTATTTCTTTGGGCTGCTCCTGCGGCATATGGAGGTTCCCAGGCTAGGGGTCGAATTGGAGCTGCAGCCCCCGGCCTATGCCAGGGCCACAGCAACGCGGGATCCGAGCCGCGTCTGCAAACTACACCGAAGCTCATGGCAACGCTGGATCGTTAACCCACTGAGCGAGGCCAGGGATCGAACCCACAACCTCATGGTTCCTAGTCGGATTCGTTAACCACTGCGCCACGACGGGAACTCCTGGTTACAGATTCAGATAAGGGTGATCTTAGAGCCTCCCCTTACAACCATTCAGCCTGAAAGGGATCTTAGAATCCACACTGGAAGCCAAACTCATCTATTTCCACACGCCAAATGGCAACTCACTCAAAGAGGAGAATAAATGCATGTTTGAGGCACACCTCCCTTACTTCAGTATGTGCCACAATATAAATGACATTCCAGGAGGAATTAGGTGTCCTTCCTTTACCCTAAACCAGAATCCTAGGAACTCACAAATGTGCTTTCTCCGCCACCCCTTCTGCACTGAGCCCACACCATTGTAGGTGTGGTTTTCAAATACAGGTAGTTGGTCCATGAGGTTAAGAAAAACTGTTATGATGAAGTGCATCCTAGTCATTTTAGAAATTAAAGCTTGTCAGCTGGCTGACCTTAAATCTGGCACCTTAAATCCCCAGAGCAGAGCTTTAAACCAAACTTGGTTTGCTCTCTTGACTTGCAATTGTATGAATAAATGAATGAATAAATAAAGTAGTATAGAAAATACCAGAACCAAGAGATAGACATAGCTCTACTGAGAAAACTGAAGGTGGGTAATATATTAGAATCAAAGGAACACAATCCTGTAGAGGAAATACAGTGTTTCCCCAGGGTATAAGGACTGCATATCGTGTGGTGATGGTTTGTTGTCAAATGATCCTCAGGATCATGATGACCATGAGGAAAGTATGTGGACTGATACAGGTTGTACGCCTGAGGAGTCTTGGTCTTTTTCAGGCAGGAAGTTTCTGTGGACTCTGAAGCTTATAAAATTGTGAAGATTTCTTTTAAAATAACACAAAATCAATCATGAAAGTGAATATTTATTTAGAATGATAAGATAATGTATAACAAGCATTAAAATGATGACAACTACAATAAGTAAAAATTCCAAACAAATCACATATATGTGTATATATATACACACATATATATGTGTATATATATACATACACCACTTATGTAGATGCACAATCTGAAGTATGATGAAGTGAATATCCAAGGTGTAATATATAATAGTTTTACTGAAAATCAAAACATAGGACTTCTGCAAATTTTACATAAACACGTGGCCATATGAACACGTAACAAAAGCCCAAGAGTGGCAGTTGTCTCATTCGACAGGTTCATGTTAAGCCTTTAGCATTTATTTTAACATCGAGATTTTAAAATAAAATAGCTCTCATATCTATTCTCATTACAGTTTTGTTTCAAGTTAGAATAAACAGTCCATTGGCTTCACACTTCAACTTGCAATAGTGTAAACAAGTCTTGTTTCAAAGTAGAATAAACAGTTCAATGGCTTCAGACTTTAACTTGCAATTGTGTAGTTTTAAACATATTGGGATAATTGTCATATCTAGCCAAATAAAGACTTTTTCTGTGACCCATTTCCAAATTCACAGATTCTGGTCCATCTACTCTTTGCAGTAGTCTGGAATGATTTACCAGTTAGAATTTATATTATTAGAAGCAACTGGAACTACTGTATGAATAAGCCAAATGTTAAATTTGCTTAGTTTTAAACAAGTGACTATATATTTGGAGATACAATACTCAGAACAAAGTGCTTGCATTTTCTACAGTTTATATTAAGCTAGATGGGCTCTTAAGCAGTCAGTTTGGATTCATACATCTAGAGTAGCCAGACCATGAATACAATGATTCTAGCTGCCTTCTACATGTGGTCAGAAGGCTATATTAAGATACAGCCACTGTTAGTTATGAAGACAGCCAAATGCCTGTTTTAAGAAACCATTCAGCTATTGAGTAAAAGACACTGCCATAAATGGAATTTCAGGGAAGTGTAGGCTGCCAAAATTATTTTCTGCATGTTAAGATGTTCTTCATACACACATAGGCCGCATGCAGATAATATATTTACTTTATTTTTGAATTCCAGATTATTTTCTTGCAAAAGTAATTGCAGTTAGTTATAATATATAGCAAAGCATCTCTATCTTTGGTTCTATATCTCAGCGATATTTTTTCCAAAAATAAATTAGCATGGCAGAAAAAATAATTCAGCTATCTTACGAGAAAACCCAATATCTTATAAAAATTAAGCAAAAATATATAATTGATGCCTCTGAACTCTTTTCTAATTATCTTGCTTAGTATCTAATCCAGTGCAACTTTAATATTAAAATGATTGTGCACACTGTATTTAACTATACAGCATAGACACAAAAATGTCAAAAAACAAAATAGTGCTTTCCCTTATAAAACATTTAGGAATTACGCATTCTAAAAATGTATGGGAAAGTAGAATTGCTGAAATATGTTAATAAATTGACTTCAAAGAAGCGTAAGAAAAGGGAAGTGAAGATGTAGCAATTCTCACAGATCCTTGAGATCGCAAAAAACAAAACAAAACAAAACAAAACAAAAAACCAGTGAACACATCACCAAATGTCTCCCATTTCTGGAAAATATTTATTAGAGAGAATCACTCAAGAGATTTTTTTTTCTTAAATCAGTATCTATGGAAGCTCCCTGTTATGGTTTGGACTCTTAGAAGATTTAACGAGCCTCATTTGTTAATGGTTTCCGTCTCTTTTCGAATATGATTTTTGCATCAAATAATTCTCTTTCTCTGTATCCTAGAGATGGCCCTTTTAGATACTTTGCTTCCGCTGCCTTGTAATCTAACCCATCAACAGCAGAAATTGAACAAATGATTGCTTCTGGCAGAAGAACTTCGAGGATAAATTTAATTTTATCATCTCTGATCAGAGTCAGCATTTTTTCATCTATTTGTTTATAGATTTCTTGCAAATATTTCACCACCTCATCCAACTGATCTTCATCCTCAAAGTATGTTTCAATACAGGGCGTGAACCTATTTGCATTCAAAAATGATTTAAGCCACCTGGACCCTTTTGTGCCTTTTAAAATGGCTAAAAGATGGCTCTCTGTTCCCTTTGCATTCACAATGAAGTCCACCAGGTTCTTGTTGGCTCGGTCCCGAGCAGACTTCATTCGATCTGGAAGAATTTTCTGGAAGGACATTTTCTTGGTTTGGGAAGTCACAACCATTGATTCCGTAGGATTTTCATTTTGCAACTTTGGAAATAAGTTCCTGAAGGTATCCTGCTTGATTACTTTTCTAAGTGGATAACTGATGTCAGCAGCATAATACTCAAGGAAAGAGCCTGCAAAAGAACCACAACCTATTCTAACTCTGTAGTCACAAATCAGCGAGATGCACCAGTCAATACTTTCACTGTATTCCTCCCTGGCCTGATCCACTAGTGCTTGTTTCTCTTTGCAATCAAATTTCTTTAATCTTCTAAAAGGCACCCTAATGCCTCTCTTTTCAGGATTCATATTTGCCTCAACAAAAAGCACACTTGCCTTTCTCTCTTTGCGCCTGATGCTTTTTACCACTGCTGGCCAAAATGGATATTTTTGATATTTAAACCAGACGATCATTCCTGTTTCAAACGAACGTGGCTCATAATGAAAAAGGAAACGTGGAAGTTCTTCATCTTCCTCGTTGTCATCTAATATGGAAGCATCAATGGAACTTACATGCACTGACTTGTCAGAAGCTTGACGTTCTTCCCCAAGATCCTCAAAATCCAGTCTCTGAAGATTTCTTTCATTATTCCCAAGAAGGAGTGAATAATCCATGGCACGGCTGGAGGCACTCAGTGAAACCTGACATTCCCATGAAGAAGGTCGAGCGCAAGCACCCGTCTCTGATTCCACGGTAGGTTGATTCTGGCTGGTACCTGAGCATGGATTCGAGGGACCCTCTCCAGGATCTTCAATATTCTCTGTGAAGGTAGAGCATTCAGAGGAAATAGCCGGGGCTTCTGGGCAGATGTCCTCTGCCTCTTCTTTCAAAGCTTTGGGCACAGTGAAGTAATCCAATGGCAAAGGTGGACTGAACTTTTCTTCTTTAACACATACATCCTCCTCTTTGATGGTAGAATGCAATGGCATGACTGCAGAGATGTCAATCTTTTTCTTGCTTTCCTTTTCCTCTTCATCTTCTGAAAGTGATGGGAAAGTCTGGCACCAGCTGAAGTCTTGTGATGACTTGGTTTCCATTTCACTTGGAATAGCATCAATGATTGCACGCACCTGTGATTTATCATCACTCAGGGAATCATCACTCTCTGACGATACTAACAGGGATGGTGGATTTTCATTTTCTTCAAGACACTTTGGTAAGTCTCCTTCGTGCTTCCGATACTTTTTATGAGGGGGCGAATCTGAAAGCTTTTGTAGTGCATTTTGAGACAGTGTAGGGTTCTCTTCTTCATCTGAACTGCTAGCTTGAATCAGATTTGTTCTCTCATTCAGAATATCCAGTGCTGCTTTTAGTGCCCTTCCATAGGCTGTTTCCTCTCTAGGTGGGTCACTGGCCTCTGACTCTGCTGCTAGTGAGGAGACAATAGCTTCAACTTGAGATTTATTTAGGATCTTTGTTTCTGTGCTTTCCACTTTAATTTTTTCATCTAGTAAGAGTATTTGAACTTCGAGGGAAAATGTCTTTTTTCTCTTACTGTTTGATGAGGCCTCAGATCTGGACAAAACTTTTGCTGGCCACAACTGATCTTGCCAGTTGCATAGGACGTACTCGGCTTCCATTGCGCTTTAGATTTGTGTGCCAAGAGGATATTATCAGAGATTGAGGTGTCCAGCTATTCCTGTCACTACTGAGGCAGTTCCTACCCCAGACAATACTTTTTACCAATGTCTCTTGTAGAACTACAAAGAACTACAGAGGCTTCACGACCCGTGTGGCCTGTTCTCCTTCAGCTGAATTTCCCAAGGGTGCCAGAACACGTTGTTTGAATGGGACACTGTGAAAGATACTGAAATAGTGAAAAGGAAAAGAAGAAGTGTCAGCGAAATAAAATTATTTTGCCAAAGAAGGTGGGCAATTGCAAATAGAGAAGAGATAGAAAAAAGGACAATATCCAGTGGGGCATCAGATGGAGGAGAAAAATGCAGCATAATGTAAAGTGGAGGATAAGAACTGGAAAAATGTTTTTTCATAATACGTCAAATTGAAGACTTTCCCTCATTATTGCACATGATTATTAATGAGTGACAGTATGTGTGCATGATGGCAAAGATAGGAGAAGTTGTGGTGGTGGGTCGGGAACTCTATGTTATTAGATACTTTTGTATCTCTACAAAAGTAGGTATTTTGTGCCTCTAATGTTATACCTATGGCAGTGGGACTCTAAACTCAGCACGTCTCAGAAACATCTGGAGAAATTGTTAAAACTAGATTTCTAGACCCTATCTTGAGAATTTTTTTCAGAAGGCCTAGACAGCATCCAATGTTTTATACTTCTAATACATTATCAACTGATGTTGAGGCTACTTGTCCAAGAACTCTCTGAAAGCACTGTTCTAGCTGAACACACAGCTTTATAATTTTTAAGCTCTAAATGCTTCCCTGTCCACCCAAAGAAGGCAGAGAAGGATAACAGGGGCTGTATGTCCTGAACCCAGACCACAACACAATGACCTTATTAATAGCATACACTTAGAAGGTAGAGATTCAGAATGGCTGCTAGGTTCACATATTGGGTAGGATAATTATCAAGGATTTCTTGAGAGTTAGGTGGCTGGCTAGGGCCTTAGGTAGACAGCTGAATAGTCTCTTGTATGAATTCTTCATGGTGGTTTAACACATAAGATTCTTTCCCCAAAGTAGAAGCTACTGCTTTTAACTACAAAGTGTCACGGCTATGGAACAGGGAGCAAAATGAATTATACCTCAAATTTTCAACCTAATATGATTGTAATATGAAATGTAGTTTTTAATTAAAAATGCCAAGGCTATGGAGAAAGAAGCAAAATAAATTACACCCCACGTTGCCAACATGTTTTCAATGTGAAATATTTTGTGAAATGAAAAGAGCCCTACCCATGTCACATGGATCAGGAGGGGTCTGGCCCTGTGATCCGGTTGTCTTGATTCTCATTCCAAAAGGAGACAGGGAATCAAACAAATTAAATGGATAAGGCATAAAGAAATTTCTCTACCAAAACCTGAGCAGGCATGTCATTCTGAAACACAGGAATGAAATGAAATCTCATCTGTGATGTAGATATTTATTGTCGTCCTTGTTCCTATTATTTTAAATTCTCTCTGTGTGATAGTTATGAAATTTGCTTCACACTTAAATCATCTTTTTCAGGAAATGTGTGAGGTAAGGTCAAGTGAAAAGGGAAGTAACAACTGCCTTGTGTCTACAATAAGCCAGATTATAGATTTTGTTTGAATCCTCGAATCAATCATCATGTAATTTTTCCTCCTTTACATACATATTTTTAAACAGAATTTAATTACACTTTACATCGTGTCTCACAGTCCACTAATACAAAATACCTTTCATTGCTTTATTAACCTACTTCATAAAAATGGTTGCCTGGATAAAATTTAGGAAACCTGGCACACGCCATCTTGTGACCAGAATCGGAAATGCAGCCTCCGCAAAGCTTTACGCAGAGCCTCTCAATCACTATCAGATTTTTCTTATGAGAGAAAGATAGGAAGCACATTTAGCCACTCAGGAGCCTTCCCAGGCTGCTAGAACTTTCTAGCAGGGTTTGGTTGCGTAGAATGATAAGAGGATCATAATGTATTGAACTCACTGTTTCTAGCTGTAAAACATCCAGAAGATTATTAAAAATTGAGAAAATGCAGAAAGGTATGTACAAAGCTAAGGAAAATTCTATGTACAAATAATCACTCTGAATATTTTCTATCTTTCCAGAAGTTTTTACATGTATAGATAAATGCATGTCATTTCAAAACAACAGGTATCAATTAAGAGCATAGTTTGAACATCATCCTATATAAGTGTTTTCCACATGATTTTTGAATTACATGAAATGAGGTTTTCCCCACATTTGCACCATTTTATCTCAGTATTTTCCTTGATGATGTAAAACAAGTAAATGAGTAAGTATATATCAATATTTTAAAAAGACAGAGCAGTAAAGCTAGTCCTATCTCTCCAACTACACAAATAATCTTGTTAAAAATGTGGCCGATATGTTTTCCCAGATTTGGTTGCATGAATTATATCATATATATGTTTTACTAACACACATATTTATTTTTAAGTGAGTTTATATGGCAAATGCCATCCTACAATTTGATTTTTTCACTTTATTTCTTGGCCATTTCAAATCACTACATATAGAGGTTCATGCTTCTATTTTCCAGATACATAGTATTCCACTGTATGGATGCACCACCTCACATAATATTTAAAAAATCGCTAATAGAAATAAACCAAATTCCCCCTCTGTCTCGCACTAAAACTTAAAGGATAAAGAAAAATGGTTATTGCTGACCATAGCCATACCTGTGGCCTGAAAATAATGAATTGCAAGGAGGACACATGCAGGGCTGTAGCCAACACAGCAACCAGGCTACGTGCTTGATCAGGTCTGGGAAAATTTCCACTATCGGCAAAAGATGGGGAGAAGGGGGGCTTTGTCTGCACATCTGTGTGTGTCTATGAATGCTTATGTGTTTGAAGCAAATTGGGTACGTTGTTTCAGCTTCATTTTCCTTTCATGATTATAAAGTTAATCATGTGGAAATCTACTCTAAGGATGCTGATATAGGCTAAGAAATAACATTAAAATAGTAACTTGACCATCCAGAAATGCTGACTAATATGGGAGCTTATTCCCCCTTCCCAGGTATTTTCTGAATCACATATATATACATGCATTTGTATGTCCAAGTGTCTTCATTCAAATACATATTTGTTCCCCTTTCCATGCTCATTACAAGTGACACATACATAGTCTATGTGTCTATCAAATTACAGAAGTATTTCTCCCTATGCTGTCATACATTTTTATCTATCATTTTCTGTGTAAATTAATAAATACTTAAAAATGCAAACAGTAACAGAATATCTAGTAATATAAACATGGAATGCCAAGTCAATAAATTAGCATGAACAGCCATGCTGCACTAAAGTCTTAATATAGAGGCTGTAATTTGATCACCCCTTCTCCCACTGTGGACTTTTAAAGCATTGGGAGATACAAAAATTCCAAAGGATTAATTCTTCCAAAATGCCAGCAGTTCTCTCAAAACACACACCCTTCCCACCACTCTAAGACCACTGTCCCTGTTTTTCTCATCTTTACTCTGGGGTTCTGAGAAATCCCTATAAAATAACTAGATTTAAGACAGCCATTACCTTGAAGCTTCCTGTCAGCTGCAGCCTGGTGAAATGCAGCTCCTCCCCCAAGACTGGTCTGGCACAGCTCACTCCCAAGCTTCTCAGAGGATGCTCCGCCCCCTCCCTGTGATGAAGACAGACCGCCCTCCCCTGAATTAGGGGAGGGAGAATTGCCAAGTTAAACTGCACAAGTGTTAAAGGGTAGAAATATCCCTTTTAAAAGAACTTGAAAGTGAATTGGCAACAAGTGTCTGTTTAATTTCCCTTAGGACAGCAATTTTTTTTTTTAATTTAAAAAATCCACTTTAAACTACTTAATCAGATTTTTTTCCCTTGTCTTCTCGGTACCTTACCACCGCAGGTAAATTTAAAACCCAGCTGGTCTTGCTTCATTAAAGCAGTTCAGTAAGGGTCTTGATTGGGATTGCACTAAAACTGTACATTATTTTAGGGAGAATGGCTTTACAATATTTTTTTGTTGTTTTCAGGACATGGTATGTCTCTGGTATGTCTCTCCTTTATTCAGTTTTTTTTTTTTTTTTTAATGCTTCAGAAAGTTACAGAGACGTCTTCTTGTGTTTTTCTTTTTTCTGTCACGTCATTTCCTGAGCCAGGAATCAAACCCCTGCCACAGCAGTGATCCAACCCACTGCAGTGAAAATGCCGGATCCTTAACCTGCTGCACCACAAAACTCCCGGAGACGTCTTCTTGAACATGGATATTTCTGGCCAGAGGCTGAAAATCATCAGTTTGGTGGGGAAGTACCTATTTCGTATACTCTCATCAATAACTGGAAATTCCTTCTTATATCTTATTGGTATTTTTGGTATTTTTCATTCACACAATTCAAAGTGGAGGGAATTAATTTTTAAAAATACACATATTTATTTGTATGTCTGAAATATATTTTGCAGATTTTGTTCATTAAAATTCTGTTAAAATTTAGATTTCTGATTTAACTTAGAAAGCTAATTTTAAATATAATTAGTGATAATTTGGGGAATTAAGATATTTGGGAATGAAGTGTTTTCATTGGCCTCTGTATTTTATAATATGTACTATATAAAATATATCTGTATGTAAATATTTATATGCACATTCATCTTTATATTTTATATATACATTTATTATATATAAATAAACTTTTTTATTATAGCAGAAAAAGGAAATTAATACATTGGCCAAAGAGAATGACTATCTGCTCCTGATTAACTCAGAACCTGATTCAACATCTGGAAATATACATAATTAACATAAATGTTTGTTGAATTGAAGGTGTTCAGAGTATAATCCGGTTTGAAACCCAGAATGTGAGCTATAAAGAGACATAAGACATTGTGGTTTGTGAAGATCTCAGTTCTAGGGTCCTCCCAAACTGAGGATGATGTTGGGCATTCCTCTGGCAAAGCAGTAAAAGCTTTAGTTTTCAGTGGCTGCTAAGTATCTCTAGTAATCTCTACTTTATTCTTTTTGGGGGGGCTTAGAAAACACCTTTATCAGTTTTGATTAGGTATCTCTGGAAACAACTCCATATTAGCCCTCAAAATAATAGCCATTCCTTTTTGTTACCGGTGTACAATACAGTGATTCACAATTTTTAAAGGTTATACTCCATTTATAGTTATTATAAAACACTGGCATATTCCCTGTGTTGTACAATATATCCTTGTAGCTTATTTTATACATATTAGTTGATACTTCATAATCCCCTACCCGTATTTGGCCCCTCACCCTTCTCTCTCCCCCTAGTTTTTCTATGTCTGTGATCTGATTTTTTGGTTATATTCACTAGCTTGTGGTATTTCTTAGATGCTATCATATAGTGTTTGTCTTTCTCTTACTTCACTTAGCATAATACCCTCTAAGTTCATCCATGTTGCTGCAAATGGCACAATTTCATTCCTTTTTATGGCTGAGTAGTATTTCATTGCACATATAGATCACATCTTCTCTTTCCATTCACCTATTGATGGACATTTAGGTTGCTCCCATGTCTTGGCTATTGTAAATAATGCTGCTGTGGACACTGGGGTGTATGTATTTTTTCAAATTAGTGTTTTTGTTTTCTTTGGCTATATACCCAAGAGTGGAATTGCTGGGTTATATGGTAGTTCTATTTTTAGTTTTTTGAGAAACCTCCATACTGTTCTCCACAATAGCTGCACCAATCTACACTCCTACCAACAGCATGGGGGGGGTTTCCTTTTTCTCTATATCTTCACCAATATTTGTTACTTGTCGTCTTTTTGATGACAACCATTCTGACCTCTGTGAGGTGGTAACTCATTGTGATAATTTTGGGAATGAAGATATTTGGGAATGAAGGGTTTTATTTGGCCTCTGTATTATATAATATGTAATGCATATCAATATATAAATATGTATAAATCATATTTTCATATATTTTATTTTATATGTATTTATATATAAAATAAATATATAATTTTAAAATCTTCATTTATGTAAGCATTAATATTTGAGACATAATAATAAATTACTGAATGTAATCTCTAGGCTAATATGTTATTTAGGGCTATAATACAGTAATGTTTTGTGCTATAAACAACCCCTAAACCTCAGAGACTCAGCCCCAAAGAGTTTATAATGCTGATGTCCAAGTTCAGTGGAGGTCATCAAGTGGCTGGAAAGGAAGATTTTCTGTTCTAAGGAGCCATTAAGAGACTCAAACTTCCTCCATCCTACCATCTTCTTTGGCCTTGAAGCCCTCCACAGTTTTTGCACTGGGGTAGCAATCTTATGAAGAGGGTCACTGGAGAATCCTGTGGAAGGTTTTAGGGGCTATGTCTGGCAAACATCACTGCTGGTCACAGTCAATGAGCTAAAATGTTAGAGGAAGGGGAAGGTAGTTTCTTCATGACCCAGGAGGAAATTGACACAAAATCTAGTGAACACATAGCATTCCCTCTGCCACAGGAAGTTAACCCTTTAGATCTTTTACAGACTTCTGTTAAGTGCTAAAAATTTTTTTAAAAAACAATCATGTATCATATTTATAATGATTGGGACAGAAACTTCTATTTGCGCACCCTAAATTCACTCTTTGCATTCCTCCTCATTAACAGAACCCCAGTTGCATTCAGGGTGGCAGTGTAAACTCTAAAATTTTTCTTTTTCCAGACTCCCTCACTATAAGTCATGGCCATGTGATAGAATTTCTTGCCAAAGAATATAAGCAGAAATAGTTGCGAAGACTCTTAAAGAAAGTACCTCCAAAGAGGGTAAACAGTCCTGTTGGGCTTTTTTTTCTTTCTCTTTCCCTCTTTTTTCTTACTTCTTCTCTAGAATTTGACCATGGTAGAACTCAGACAACTATTCTGAACCAAGATGTTACTTAGTAAAAGGATGCAACTCACTAGGGATGAAAGATCCTGAACCCCTGAATAATGGGACCACCTCGTTCCAGTCACTTTAACTTAGTGAAGCAATAAACTTCTAGCTTACCTAAGTCACTGTATTTTCCAGTCTCTTCCTTGTAGCAGAAAAAAAGTTGATCACAAACAAAAATAATATTCTTATTATAGAATTCATCTTTACAAAGCTTTCAAAATCGTATTATATAATTAAAAGAGGATTAATCAGGCCAACATAAATATGGATTTATTTAAATGAAGAGATATATTCAATTATATATTTTATAATGTAGTATGTCTCATTCTGTCTTATTCCACATGTTTGGGAAACACCAAATGCACATAAAATGTGGTCATTACATTAAAACTATACTTTCCTGTGTTTATTTTGTCTATTTTCTATATTGCATGCACATAAATCAGGAAATGCTACACCACCTCACCATTTTGCAAACGAAATGCAAAGGAAAAAATTAATTCCTTGGACAACATTTTATCTTTCATTATTTTGTAGGAAGAGGGGGAGAAGAATGAGAACCAATAATAATTAATGCTAATGCTACTACTACTATCATAATGAAGCTATACAATAATTATAAATATAATAATACCTAATACTTGTAAAGCTTTTCGCATGCCAGGTACTGCTCCCAGCACTTGACATATTATCTCATTTAATAATCAGGTGGTTATTTCATGTAGGAGAGTCCCATAACCAACTCATTCTGCATAACAGGAGTAACACTATTAATAATAATGACAAAGATGATAGAAACCAAAACTGTTTTCTTGCCATGTGCCAGGCACTCTGCCAAGTGCTTTATATACACCATCTCCCTTGCTTCTCACAAAATCATGTCAGGTGGATAATTCTTAGTATTCCCAAATTGTAGATGAGGCGTTAGAGAGATTAATTAACTTTTACAAGGGTATCTAGAGAGTACCCGGGCATAGGGGATTTGAATCCAGGTACTCTGACTCCAGAGTCCATGTTATTAATCACTGAACCTACCTCGTCGCAAATGAAAAATGCTCTCAAAGTGTGGGCTGGATGAATGGGTGAATTAATGAATCCGAAATAGTTATGCACCAGGAGTTACTGGAACTTAAATGAGAATCCTGTATCTAATTTAACATAAATTAGTCTTTTATAATGTAATTATGGGAGGGAGTGACATCTCGTCACTTCTGCCAAATTCTGTTGGTTGGAAGCAAGTCACAGGTTCCGCCCTCACTTAAGGGGAGGGAATTACACAAGGGGGTGTGTCACCTAGGGTATGTCTACCACAATACCATATGACTCCATTTATGTGACATTTTCAAAAAGGTAAAAGTATAGTGACAGGATCAGTGGCTGCCAGGGGTTACAGGTAGGGAGAAGGTGTGACTATACGAGGAGAGCAAAGGGAGTTGTGGGGGTGATGGAATCTTCTGTATCCTGACTGTGTGACTGTATGAATCTATACATGTGTAAAACCCAAAGAAGTGTATACAAAAAAGGCATGTATTATGTATGACACTTTAAAATATGCTTTTAATGTGTAATAATTTCAAAATAAAAATTTAAATAGAAAAAATTATTAACTATTATATAAAAAATCAACTCTTCATAGGTATGCTATAGGAACCGTCTGCTTCTTCCTAAAGCATGGTTAATAACAAAGAAACAAAAACAACACCCATACACATATTAATATAAAGCATTAGTTCCATTTTGACTTAGCATACAAAAAGCTACGAGCACATGTCACCCGTAACTTAACAATGATAAAAATCTAAATAATCTACAAAACCATAACATCCCTTGAGCTCATCACAGAACTGAGGTAAAATAGCACAGGAAAATCTACTCAATAGTTTTCAATAACCTATATGGGAAAAATGCATATATTTATATGTATCACTGATTCACTTTGCTGTATACCTGAAACTAATACAACACCGTAAGTCGACTACACTACAATAAAATTTGATAAAAACATAAATAAATGTAACATGTCAATATTAAAAAAAAATAGATTCCAAGGGGTAACCCCTTAACCCTTTGGCAAAGCATGGAGACTGAAGAAGCTGTCATGAAAGCAGGTAAAGATAAATCAGTTGAACTTTTAATGAATTATTAAATTCTCAAACTCTTAATGGGCCAGTGCGTCAGTAGTTTGGAATATGTGGCACCCAAGACACCTATGCACTCCCTACCTAGTTATTTTTCACAGTCCTTAACCAGAAGCACACAAACATGACTGGGGACAACTCAAGAGCAAAAAGAGCTCATGTCAGTGGTTCAGGTGTGCAGGAGGCAACCAGCTGTTGCTGGCAGACATTCATGTAGCCCCACACACTTATCCAAAGCCTTCTGTCATAGGAAGCAAAAGCCTTAAGTCACTAGGGGGGAAGCTAATGCCATTTTTCTGGGGAGGGGGAGATAGGAAACCCTCCCATTCCCAAGAAAAAGGCAGGATTCATTGCTTCTGGGGAGCAGTAGAAGCAAAAAACCCTCTGCCCTTGAGGAAGAGCAGGAAACCCTGGAGTCCAGGATCCTATATGAATAAAAAGCAGTGGTGAGCTGCTGCTGAGGAAGCGGCAAGAATGTATCTCCCGCTGAAGATCAGCCCCAGATACAAATTAGAGGTTAGCTGTCATTTGGAGAGGAAAGAATGCTGAAAACATGCAACCATCAGTCTAGATACATGGGGCCTGTATAAGGCTAAGGCTGGACAGAACAACTCCCTGCCTCACCATGAGCCTAGCACCCAATAATAACAGGAGCCCACTGCTGCAAAATAGGCAAGAGCATAAAGAGAGACATCGTTCTCCCCAACCAGTGGCACAGGTGTAAAGGAGCTGCTGAAAATTTAGGAGGAAGAAAGATCATTGAGCAAAGTCCTCTGGCACTCAAGCTGCACTCCAAGCAAAACAATGTTATCCAAGCCAGATGATAATGAAGTGAGAAAAGGAGGAGACAGTCTTCCATGCATTTTATGATACCAGCATTAACCTCATACTAGAAAAAAAATAAAAAGAAAATTATAGGTCAATGTGTCTCATAAACAGAGACAAATCCAATGATATAGATACAGAAATGATATAGTATTATATAGAAAATGATACAGAAAAACCCCAATGGTTTAGAAAAAGGATGAAACATTGCGACTAAATGGTGTTTATTCTGGAAGTGAAAGGATGGTTATACATTTGCCAATCAATCACTGTAATTCACCATATCAATAGACTAAATAAAGAAGAAAAATGAGATCACCTCAGTTGATGCAGAAAAAACATTGGACATAATTCCATAGACATGCATGATAAAAACGTTTAGCAAACTTGGGATTAAAGGGATCTCACTCAAGCTGATTAAAGGCATCTACAAAAACCCTAAAGTTAAATCATACTTAATGGTGAAACACAGAATGATTTTCCCCTAAAATCAGGGACAGAGGATGTCTGCTTTCACCACTTCTAGTCATCATTATATTGGAGATGCTAGCCAGTAAATAACACCTGAAAAATAAATTAAAGGCATGCAGATTGGAAAGGTAGAAATAAAACTGTTTTAATTGCAGACAACATGATGATCTATGCAGAAAATCCCAATGAATTTACCAGAAGAAAAAAAAAAAGCTACCAGATATAATATGTAAGTTTATCAATATCACCATATAAGGGCAACATAATTTATTTCTATACAATAAAATTTGGGGCATTCCAGTGGACCAAAAATTTGACTGCAGCAGCTCAGGTCACTGCGGAGGTGCGAGTTTGATCCTTGACACACTGAAGTGGGTTGAAGGATCTGGTGTTGCCACAGCTGCAGAGTAGGTTACAAATGTGGCTTGGATTCAATTCCTGACTCAGGAATTGAATGCTGCGAGTGTGGCCATAAAAAAAATTTTGGAAGTTGTAGGTCAACAAAGTACCATTTATAATGTCATCAAAACCCAGAAAATACTAAGTTAAAATTAATGTAACAAATATGTGCATAATTTGTATGCTGAAGATTTCAAAATACTGATGAGAGAACTTAAAGAAGACCCGAATAATGGAGAAATGTATCAGGTTCATTGACTGAAAGATGAACTATTTTTAGCATGTAACTACTCCCCAAACCTCTGCTCTTCAAAAATAAGACAAAAATCCAGAGTGGGAGAATATATTTGCAAAACAAATATCTGATAAAAAAAACCTAAAACACTTGTATCTAGAATATATATAAAGAACTCTTACAATTCAAAAATAAGATTAACAATTCAATTTTAAAAATGGACAACCAATTTAAACATATGCTTATCAAAGAAGATACGAATGTCATATGAACACATTAAAAGATTCTCAATGTGATTAGTGATTAAAGATACATGCGTAAAACTACAATGAGACACCGCTAACAACTTTATAAAAATGGCTAAAATTAAAAAGAGAAAAATTCTAACAGTATCAAATCCTGGCAATGGTGTAGAGCTTACACACTGCTGGTGGAAATACAAAATATCACAGCTACTTCAAAAAGCAGTTTCGCAGTTTCTAATACAGTTAGACGTACACTTACCAAAAAGCAAGAAATCCCACTCCTTGCATACTTACCCAAGAGAAGTGAAATTTAGGTAAAAAGATCTGTTCTGGAATGCTTGTAACAATTTTAATCATAATCAGCAAAAACTATAAATCTACGGGTAAGCTGATTCACAAAATGTAAGATAAAAGAATGCCTATAGGCTACAATAAGGAATAAACCAATGATATGCGCAAGTACATGGGTAAATATCGGAAATGTTATGCTAAGTGAAAGAAGCCAGATGCACACGGCTAGATATTGTATGATTCCATTTATATGATATTTTGGAAAATGAAAAACTATAGGGGCAGAAATCAGACCAATGGTTGCTGGGATAGAGGGAGTAATGACTACAGTGAGGAAGAAAGGAAATATTCTGTAGCCTGGCTCTACCGGTTATTACATGACTGTATATGTTTGTCAAGATTCATCAGACTATACACCTATAAGAGTGAATTTAACCCTATGTAAACTACCTTAATAAATGAGTCTTAAAAAGGTGTCCAATCAGAATATGACCTGTATGGAAAGCTGGTATTTTACAGTGAGAGTAATGGGGATACACACAGGAATTTTATTTGTACTTTTGGTCAATGATTGTCAAAGGAGGTTATGAGGACCACAAGGTATGTGTAAAAATATCTTCTGTAACGTACAAAGAACATTTTAGATATTCAACTTGTTGAAACCTGCTTAACTAATTTTTATTAACTCCTATTTTTGAATTTGCTTTAGAAATGTGTGAGACAGGTGTTTGAGACATATGACTTTTGATGCAGTTATGTAACTCTGTGCATAAATTCGTATCTCCACTAAATATCTCTTTCATTGAAAGTCAGGCAACAGAAGACAAGTATCAAGAATCCAGAGGACATCAGCACCTTACAGCATGTGTAATTTATTCTTATTGGCAGAGTATTTAACGCCACTGAGGTTCTCACATGCCATTTAACCACATGAGTAGAAGGAAAGGAAGGACAGAAGCCAAAGTGCTATGATCTAGCGACAGAGATCTGGTTAAGAGTATGTCCTGAGTGAGAAAGCAGAAGCCAAATAACATAAGAGAGACAAAGTGGTTCCAGAATAAATAAATGCCAATATTTTTAGTGTATGAGGTTCATATAAAAGAGTAGAAAATGGTCCATTTAGAATACTCCCAAAGACCACCAGGGGGCCATGAGCATAGGTAAAGCAAGAAATCTTAGCTCCTTCACGAATATTCAAAATAGTCAAGGACCTCTAAGGTATAGGCACAAACAACTAAAACTGTTTTTAAACAAAGTTAAAATCCTATTAATGTTCACAGGCCAAATGTAAGCCCACTTGAAGGGGGAGAACTTCAGAAGAAAACTTATTAAGAATGAGAATTCCTCCTACTGTATAGCACAGGGAACTATTGCCAATCTGTTTGTTTTTGCTTTTTAAGGCCGCACCTGTGGCACAGGGAAGGTCCCAGGCTAGGGGTCGAATTGGAACTACAGCTGCCGGACTACACCACAGCCACAGAGACACTGGATCTCAGCTGCATCTCTGACCTATGCTGCAGCTTGCAGCAACACTGGATCCTTAACCTATTGAACAAGGCCAGGGATCAAACCCACATCCTCACGGACACTATGTTGGGTTCTTAACCTGCTGAGCCACAATGGGAACTCTCTCCAATCTCTTGTGATAGAACATGATGGAGGATAACATGAGAAAAAGAATGTGTATGTATGACTGGGTCACTTTGCTGTACAGTAGAAATTGAGGCACTGTAAACCAACTATACTTTAATTTAAAAAATTTTACAAATGAATGAGAATTCCAGGTAAGAAAAAGGGAAGCCAGGTAGTAATTCCCTGCCAGGGCCAAAGGGACATGATAATTTCTGGTCAAATGTATGTGAACATGATACAGAAAAGAGGAAAAAATCCCAACCAGTGGCCTGGAGGACACAAGAACCTGCTAGGTTTGGAGATTTTGTATTTTCTAGGTAATGCTAAAACCTACACAGGATGAAGCTGACAGGAGTTCAAGAGTCAGGATGATGGAATGGGAGGCATCAGAAGACATAAAATGAAAGAAAGATTGATGAGGATCCCACATCATCATCACAGCGCATAGCAAATAAAGCTTTATTGCGCTCTGAGGATTGAAGGAGACAGACTAGGCTGTAGTGTTCTTCACAAGATTAACAAGCAAAGAGAAAGACGTTCACTGGATCTGTCTTGGAGGATTTCAAGATAAAGGGAACCTTTGTCCCACCGCACCCTCCATCCCTGCCATCCACTGAGACACTCGCAGGAAAGGAAGTATTCAGGCTGGACCAAAATGATTCCTGTGAGCACTCTGAATAAAGGTACTTACCAGTTCTTTGGTGAGGAGATACAGGAGACGATTAAAGATACACTGTCTACACTTCAGAGGTTCTCAGACAAGCATTATGGCAAGGTTGTTATGTGTTAGAACTTCTCAGATAGATATCTAGACATGGGTTTGGGACTGAGTGCTAACTTGAATAGCTCACTAAAGGGACCACTGGTACCACCAGATATCAAAATATATTACAAGTTTAAACAATTCTCCAAGTCCAATAACAATCTAAGTATGTAGCAACTTAGGAGTAGGAGTAGATGTGAACATAAGGAAGGGGAAAAGAAGAAAAGATGTTGAAAATAATCTACTGAAGATCTGAATGTGTAGGTAATTGATTGGTTCATCTGGATACAGACTGGAAATCAATCAGTAAACTCTGAATCGTCTAGAAAAATCCTCAGGTTGTTGGTCTGTGTATGACTGCCTGGTTGACCACAAAAACTGTGATTTTAGAGGCATCTATTGCCTTAGGGCTACTAAGTAGCTTCCTCCTTTTGTGCTTATATATGTCCTCCTGAAAAATTGCAAAGAAGCTGGAATAAATAATTCTGAATGGGCGATAGTGGTTTAAAGAAAAGGCAAAGAGAAAAGACAATAAGCAAAGGGATTTCTTCTATCAAAGGGGAAGGAAGGTGGAATATAACAATGGTGAAGAGACACAAAAAGATGAATAAATACTGGCACCAAAGAAACATACTGTGGTTGGGGAAAATTTATTTGAAAATCCAAGAAAAGACAAATAGTTCTTTAATGCCCCAGTATGTAGGCCTATTAAATATAAGGAATGAATGAGTGTGTATATGGTGGGAGCTTGGGTAAGGGGTGTGTTGAGGAACACATCAGGGACACCTTTTCTGTTATTGGGTATTTTATTATTTTATTTTATTTTATTTTATTTACTTTAGGGCCGAAGGTATAGCATATGGAAATTCCTAGGCTAGGGTAGAATTGGAGCTGCAGCTGCCAGCCTACACCACAGCCACAGCAATGCCAGATCCGAGCCTTCTGTGACCTACACTGCAACTCATGGCAACGCTGGATCCTTAACCCACTGAGCGAGGCCAGGGATCGAACCCACATCCTCATGGATACTAGTTGGGTTTGTTACCACTAAGCTACAATGGGAATTCCTGTTACTGGGTATTTTAGTATTTTGGGTCCTTTTGAGGTTTATTCTAGGGTAATCGCCTTTTAATTTTTTAAAGCTGCCGCTGCTGCCCTATCTTCCCAAGGCAGCCAGACACAGATACTAGGTTTTGTGTCTCCTGGATTCAGGCAACAATACAATGACCTCATTAAGAGGATAAGCTTAGGAGTCAGATATTTGGAATGGCTGTCATGGCTACTTATTGGATAAGGTAGTTTTCAAGGATTTATTGAGTCAGGCAGTTGGCTGGGACCTGCAAGTCTTCCTTAGGTAGACAGCATCATACTCATTTGTATAATTTCTTTTTTATGTTGAAAAGACGATTTCTGCTTTATCTTCAAGACACAGAAATATCCTGCCTGGTGGTGATCATGGCCAGTGGCTCTCCTCAGGTGGCCAGCAGTGTGGGGCCCGGGTGCCCGGCCCCCAGGGGCAAAAGGAGCACACAAGGCCCATTACCAGTAAGGGCCTTGAGGCACCAGAGGGTGGTGTGATCTGAACTGGGGCTGTGTCATTTGCATTATTTCTTCATAGGAGTTTTACACATTTATTTATTTCCTGAATAGAATCGGTGGTTCTTCATTTAAAAAGATATGGTCCCTGAACCAGAATGAAAATAAATTGCACTCCGCAGTCTTAATTTAACTATGTTTTAACATGAAATGGGAAGAGCCTTACCCAATGTCTCGTGGATTGTGGAGGTTATGATCCGGTTGTTTATAGTCTCACTCCGACTGCTTGTCCAGCAGAGCCCTCCCCCTGCTCGGCACTTTGGTGGTCGCGCTGCCTTTCTGGGCCTCAACTGGCATCACATGCAGACTCCCCAGCTCAAGCGCATCTCTGATGTTAACCTAAGCTGTCCAAAAGGAGACAGGGAATCAAACCAAATACATGGAAAAGGCATAAAGGAGCTTCCCTGCCAGAACTTTAGCAGGCATGTCGTTCTGACACACAGGGATGAGATGAAATTGCATCTGTGATGTAGACGCCTTGTTTATTTTCCTCCTTGTTCTTATTTGAAATGTCGTCTGTGATACAGTTCTGTTATTAGGCTCACATGAAAATCGTCCCTCTCATGAAAAAGTATGCTCAGGGGACAGGAAAGAAGGGAAATAACAATTGCCGTGTGTTTCTCTTTGGCCCACATCTGTGTTAGCTCCTCTTTTTTTTTTTTTTTTTTTTTAAATGCTCTCTGTTTGAGGTCCCACATCAGTCCTCATGTAGGGCTTTTTCTTCTAGATAGGTACAATTTTTTCAGTGGAACTACAATCACACTCTACATGCTGTCTTGGGGTCTGCTAATATAAAATACGTTTCATGGCATTGTTTGCTCACTTCATAAAAATAGTTGCCAGGAGAAAATTTGGAAAAATCCTACAGGCGCCATCTTGTGACCAGGGCCAGAGCTGCATCGTGTTACTACTAGACCCTTCTTAGGGGAAAAGGGTGGGAACTTAACAACCTGGCAAGCCAGCAGTTTTCTCAGGCTTCTAGAATATACCATACTCAAATTTAGAGTTTTGTTATGCATAACACAAAAAACGGAATGCTAATGCCCTCCAACAGTCTGATAAAAAAATCACGTTTACTAAAAACTGAAAAGAAGGATTTTTTTAAAAAAGTGTAATTCTGGAAAAAAATCAATATTACTGATATTTGTGAATATATTTCAATATTTTTTCTTTACTATATACACAAATACATATAATTTAAAACTAGCTTTTTACCATGCTCAAGTGCACAGTTTGAAAGTTTTTTATATCAGTAAGTAATGTGGTTTTGTCTGAATCACTTCAAATGTAATTTTCCTGCTAATTTATAACATTCTACCTCAAACTTTTTTCTGATATTGTTAAAAAATGGCTACATATGTATTAAGAATTACTTTTAAATAGAGATATTAAAGGCAGTCCTGTCTCTCAAACTACACAAGTAATCCATTAGTAAGTAGCCTTCTATTTTTTCTAAAGTTGTTACACATATTGTATTAACAGTCTTCTACCTTGAAATACATAATATGGTGCTTGCCATTCTGTAATTTGCATTTTTGGCCTGATACTACTTCTCAGACATCCTTTCAAATCACTACACATTCATATACTTCCGTATGACAGCTATATAACATTCAATTGTATGGTATGGATGTACTACCTCACATAATATTTTTAAAACTATTGATAGTGATAAACCAAATCCTCTCTCTGTCTCACTCTTAAACTTAACAGATAGAGAAAAATGGTTATTGCTGACCATGGCCATACCTGTGGTCTGAAAGAGTGAGTTGCAAGGAGGACACATGCAAGGCTGCAGCCAACACAGCAACCAGGCTATGCGCTTGATCAGGTCCAGGAAAATTTCCACTATCCGCAAAAGATGGGGAGAGGTGGGTATGTCTGCATGTCTGTGTGTGTCTCTGGATGCTTATGTGTCTAAAACCAAATGGGTACACATTTATTTCAGCTTCATTTTGCTCTGCTAATTATAAAAATGATCATGGAATAAAGCAGTTCCAAAACTGCTGAAATTGGTTAAAAGTATATTTTGAAATACCCAGTGTTCTGAATACACCAGTGATGTTGACTTTTAACATGGGAGTCTAGTTCCCTCTGGAAGGAAAATGCGCACACACAAACACACACACACATATATATATTTAAATGTTATCACTCAGTAGCAGATTGAATCCCTTCCATCTTCGCTGTACATTTATATTTGTGTTTGAATGTGTCGAGCACTTTTTACGGTGACATTTTTCAATCAGTTATATTGTGTATAGAATCATAAATGTTTAAATATAATACAATCTGTAATGAGGATAGAAACGTGGAATGCCATGTAAAAAATTAACATGAACAGCATGCCTCACTGAGTCTTAATTTAGATGCTGTAATCTGATCACCCATTCCCACACTGTGGACTTCAAAAAATATCGGGAGAAACTGAATTTTCAGGGGATGGATTCTGTCACAGGAACAGGAATTTTCCCCAACTATATCCTATTCCCACCTCTCCCAGGCAGAAATCTTTTTTTTTTTTTTTTCTCCGTAACACCAAAGCCCGAAGAAATTCCCAGGGAAAAAAAAACCAAAAAAAAAAAAAAAAAAAAAAAAAAAAAAAAAAAAACTAGCTTTAAGACAGCCATTACCTTGAAGCTTCTTGTCAGCTGCAGCCTCGTGAAATGCAGCCCCTCCCCCGAGAGTGGCCAAGCAGAGCTCAGTTCCAAGCTTCTCAGAGGATGCTCCGCCCCCTCCCTGTGATGGGGAAAGCAGGGGGCCTTTCCCTCAATTAGAGGGAGGAGAATCGCCAAGTTAACTGAAATTCACTTAAAGGGGAAAAACGTTCATTTTTAAAAGACTTAAAAAGAGAAATGGCAACATGCGGCTCTTTAATTTCCATTCACACCACAGGGGGAGGTGATTCTTGAAAATAAATGGCAAATACCCTTATCATATAATAAAGACCCAGTTCAAAATATCTCTTACCGTATTTTTCTTGCCTTTTCTGGTAAAATTTCTACAAAAGATTTTAAGACCCAGCTGGTCAAGGTCCACTAAAAAGACCCGCTAAGTCCTTGTTTGTGACGGCAGTGAATTCATACATTATTTTATGGAGAATTAAATCTTTACAATTTGCATTCTCCTGACCCTGGGGCATGACATGTCTCTTTTACTCAGTGTGTCTCACTCATCCTTCAGAAAGTTTCCATTTTTTTTCAAGTGAAGTCATTTTTTAAACAGAAGACATCAAGCAAAATCTTCATTGAGCGATATGTATCTGAATATAGTAAAATGGAAAAAAAAATTTCTGGTAAAAACACTAGAAAGCCAAGTGGACAACAGAAGAAGAAACTCGACAAACTGGTTTTGTTTCAAAAAATAGCTCTACTCTAAAGTAGCTTTTTACAGATTAATAAGAAAAGAACAGGGAAGTACAATACATGAGCAAGGGACATAGACAATTTACGATATTCTGAGGGAAAAATCCTTACCCACTCCCAATATTTACTTCCCTGTGAGCAAGCACATGCAGTGCACCCACAGGTATCGCTGTCCTTGAACTGTTGCAAACCTCCAAGCTGTTTGGTAAAATTGTTTAAATTTGGTGTTTTAAGGCCTGCCTGACTCTCACAATATCAGTGCCCTGCCACCTACCTTCACCTTATACGAAAGCCAACACTTAGGCTTCCATCTGCAGCTTCATTTTTTTTTTTTTTTTAATCAATTGGTTCAATTTGTTTAGGGGAGAAAGGGAGGTGCTATTCCTTCAAACATTCAAAATAAAATTTAAAACTAAACAATCCAGAAAAAGACACTCACCTTTTCTAATAAAGAGATGCAAACAAACAGCAATGAGGTTTCCTTTTTCTACCTAATGTGACTTATAATGAAGCCAAAAAAATGATACAGGGGACAGTTGGCAAGAGACTTAGGAAATGGGCACTCCTGCTCCTGGGCAAGGTCATAAAGCTGGGAAGAGGGCAAATCAAAATCCAAGCAAAAGTCTTATCTGAGTCCCAAACAGAAAGATATGTTTTCTCTCCACTAGTACTCACCGTCCCGTGGGCCTGGAACTCTGTCTCTTGAGTCCAACCAAGGATGATGTCATGTACCTTTAGTCTGCGGGGGAATTAGTGAACGTAACCCCCCAGTGTGTGTTGCTTATTCTATGTCCCTGCTGGTGAACACACTGGCGAACTACAACAATCTTCAATAATTACCTATTTATCTATGAACTCTCCATCTTTTCATATATATCTACATTCTTTTTTTTCTGTCTTTTTTTTTTTTTTTTTTTGCCATTTCTTAGGCCACTCCCGTGGCATATGGAGGTTCCCAGGCTAGGGGTCGAATCAGAGCTGCAGCCACTGGCCTATGCCAGAGCCGCAGCAACGCAGGATCCGAGCCGTGTCTGCAACCTACACCACAGCTCACGGCAATGCCAGATCCCCAACCCACTGAGCAAGGCCAGGGATTGAACCCGCAACCTCATGGTTCCTAGTCGGATTCGTTAACCACTGAGCCACGACCAGAACTCCAACATTCTTACACAAATTAAAAAAAAAAATGTTTCTGCACTATGCTTTTGCACTGGCCATGTCTGCATTATAGTTTCGGTTGGCCATGGAGTAGTTATGACATATCTCTTTTCGGTTGCAGGGGTCTGGCAGTACCTTCCCTTTCAGACAGATATGGCTCTTCCTGGACAGGCCCTGAAAACCATTTGTTCTGCAGAGAAACGCCCATTTCAACCCACCCCCACTTACAACTGGCAACTCCTTGTTCTTGGGCTTTTGTGGTGTGCAATTTCTAATTCAATATCCTCTTTTATTGGGCTTTTTGTGTTCACAAAATAGCAAGAGATGAAGAGTTAAATTTAGATCTTTATTGCCTTTAACCTAGGGGTGTTGTTTCCCAGGAAGTGACAAAACCTGCATACTGCCAATGGATCATTCTGAGAGTTCTCTTAAGATAATGTTAGGCTAATTTAAAAACAAAAAATTATAAAGTGTAGGTCAAGTCGGTGAGGTTCTCACAACCCCAACATGGGAAATGAGTAAACACGACTCCTGTCTCCTGCCTCCTCTGACTAATTCAGGTTAGAGAAATGGTGCTGCAGTATGACACAGCTCTTCCTGTGATTAACAAAGAGAAAGAAAACTGTCTGCATCAGAGGCTCTAAAGAAAGAAGCCATCATTCTTCCAGAGACACATAACAGAAGGGTCGGGCTGGATCAGAATTACTCCTGTAACCAATCTGAGTAAAGGACATCAAAGGTTCTTTGGGGAGGAGATATGGATTTCTGTTGGCAGAACCCAATGTCTAGCCTTTAAGAGTTTGTCACAGAGGTATGTCTCCAAAGCATTCGAACAGGCAGGCAGGCAGGCAGACAGTTGTGGGTATGAAAGCTTTATTACCTCAGGGGAGAGAAAAAGTTCAAATCCTTGACAACTGTGCTAACCTGTTATGTCCCCATACTAGACAGCATAGTGAAGATACATGCATGACTCACATGCCTCTCTGACATTAACCTCGGTTGTCTAAATATTAAAGCACATTTAATGCTATAATAATAAAAAATAGAGTTTAGTACCCTGGTGTGTAGTGAGAGATAGATGAGGCAGGAAGGATGGGAAAAAGGGGCAAAAAAGTCCTAATTTAACCAGAGAGAAAGCGAATTTGCACATGGTCAGTCAGTGCATCTGGATACAGACATCGATCAATAGATACACAGTGTGCTGGCAAATTCCTCAGGACACTGGTCTGGTTCTAGCTGCCTGGTTTTCTAGAAAAGCGGTGTTTTTGAAGAGTCCTTAGCTCTATTGTGTTAGGGCTAGTAAAGGGCTCTCACCTGCTGTGGCCTCTTCTTATCGTTCTGCGTAAAGTGTTTTCGATGGGCAACAACTGAATTAGATGAAAATATGGCAAAAAAGAAAAGGAATCGGCTCAGTTTACTCGGCTAAGCAGAAAGAACATGGACAATGAGGTTGAAGATAAGACACAAATCAGAACAAAGAGTGCAGAGCAGACAGAGGTCAGAGACACGGACATCTTTGGGGGAAGGGGAACAAAAACAGAGAAGAATTATGAGAACACAAACCCAATATCACATCTTTATTATTTCTGTTGTACCATGAGAAGCGAAGGCATGTGGATGGGGCTTTGAAAGTGCCATGGACGTTATCTGTGTTCCAGGATAATTTGGGCCTTTTAAACCCACTAGGTTATCATGAAGGAATCCTGGGGTTTAATGTTTCCAAAGCTACGAGTGCTGCCCTGTCTGTTCAAAGCAACCAGCGATCTCATGCACCAACAACCTTTTTCCAGAGAGTATACAGAACTCTATTTAAGGAAGGTTGTGAAACCTTAAACAGGTCTGAAGAAATACTTGTAACTATGCTATCTAGTATGTGGTGATGACAACCTAGCACAGCTGTCAAGGATTGGAGAGTCAGGCATGGCTGGAACCTCTGGCAGATACCAGAATAGTCTCTTGCACTGTTTCTTCATGGTATTTTACCAAATGAGACATTTTTCCCCCAGATTGGAAGCTCTTTTAATTACAAAATATTATGGTTGCAGAACGGGAGCAAAATGAATTGTATTTCAGAGTCTCAACCTAATGTGATTTTAATATGAAATGTGACTTTTAATTTAAAATGCTCTGGCTGCAGAGCAGGAAGCAAAATAAATTATACCCCCAAATGCTCACCATGTTTTTAATGTGAAATACTGCAAGAAATGGGAAGATTTCATGTGAAATATGTAAGATTTCACTTACCCAATGTCTCGTGGATTGTGGAGGTTATGATCCGGTTGTTTATAGTCTCACTCCGACTGCTTGTCCAGCAGAGCCCTCCCCCTGCTCGGCACTTTGGTGGTCGCGCTGCCTTTCTGGGCCTCAACTGGCATCACATGCAGACTCCCCAGCTCAAGCGCATCTCTGATGTTAACCTAAGCTGTCCAAAAGGAGACAGGGAATCAAACCAAATACATGGAAAAGGCATAAAGGAGCTTCCCTGCCAGAACTTTAGCAGGCATGTCGTTCTGACACACAGGGATGAGATGAAATTGCATCTGTGATGTAGACGCCTTGTTTATTTTCCTCCTTGTTCTTATTTGAAATGTCGTCTGTGATACAGTTCTGTTACTAGGCTCACATGAAAATCGTCTCTCTCATGAAAAAGTATGCTCAGGGGACAGGAAAGAAGGGAAATAACAATTGCCGTGTGTTTCTCTTTGGCCCACATCTGTGTTAGCTCCTCTTTTTTTTTTTTTTTTTTTAAATGCTCTCTGTTTGAGGTCCCACATCAGTCCTCATGTAGGGCTTTTTCAATGGAACTACAATTTTTTCAATGGAACTATAATCACATTCTACATGCTGTCTCATAATCTGTTAATAGAAAATACATTTCATTGTTTTGTCCACTTCATAAAAATGGTTGCCTGGAAGAAAACTTAGGACACCTGGCAAATGCCATCTTGTGACTAGAACTAGAACTGCAATCACTTAGGTCCTTGGTAAGAAAGGGTAGGAACTACAAGCCATCACACAGAAGTTTTCTCAGGCTTCGAGACTATTTCATTCTCAAGAGTTGCGTGCATGTCATAGAAAAATGGGATCATATTTCCTCATTTTAATGTTCGTTATTATAATATCTTTCGATGCATACTGTATATCTTTCTTCCTCTTTTGATTTTTCAGGAAAGAAAGCAAATCCCTACAATAATGGTCAAAATATAACGGTTTGCTCTATATTATTTACAGGGTTTTCTTATACATATTTATAAATGTGCACGTCTTTTGAAAACAGACCTTTATATCTCCCAAGAATGTATTTTAACACCTTTCCACATCAGTAAATATTTTCTACATCATCTTTTTGTGAATTACAAGATTATTCCATATTTCTAAAATTTTATCTCTCATAATAAAAATTATTCAAGATTAAAATTTTCACAATAAGATTTAAAAAATGGAGAAATGTAACATTTAAAAGGTTGAAATGTTCTGTTTCCAACTACACTTATACCCCCAATTAATAAAGTAGCATGTACATTTCTAAAATTTTCTTGTCTCTGTTGAAATATTACAGACCATTCTGCAATTTGCTTTCTTTTAGAGTATACCTTCTATATCCTTTCTTATTTTTGCATTTAGCTCACTGTATTAGCTTATTATTTTTACAGCTGCATAGTATTCAAAATTATGGATGTATTATACTACATGACTATTCCATAGTATGTCAAACATTTTTGAATTCTTTCTCAAGAGTACATAAAAATACAAATAAATACCTCTGCTTGAACCAAAGTCTGGACAATAGTCTAAATATCTGAACTGCAAGAAAAGGACAAGCAACTAGATAACCAGCCTTTTCAGATCTACAGAAAAATCTACCTTCAGCTAAAGACAAGGGAGTGTGTGTGGGTATCTATTTAAATGTCTATAACAAAATGGATTTTTCTCTTTCAGCTCCATTATGTGTTTCCAAAACAAAATTTAAAGGTACTTAAAATCTAGAGAAGAAAATACATACCATTTGTACTCCAACCCCTGAGTTGTTCACTGCTTACATTTGAGTCTAATCCCCTTGATTTTTCCCTCATTATATATATACATACATACATATGCATATATATGTAGTTTCATCACATATATATGCATATATATGTAATTTCATCATATATACCTAATTTCAAAGTGTATTAATATATATGAATATATATTAGTCCATCCTTCATGCTAATATGTTTATGTTAGAATACGCTATCTGAAATTACATTTATTCATCAACATATCTGAACATCTTTATTTTTTATTTTTTTATTATTTTTTTAAGACTTGCAACTTTTATTTTTTTTCTACTGTACAGCATGGTGACCCAGTTACACATACATGTATACATACTTTTTTCTCACATTATCATGCTCCATCATAAGTGATGTTTCTATATGTTTAAACATTTTGGGGTCAGGTAGTTTTTTTCCCCCACGTTTTAAAATTCTCATCTCAGTAATTTTTATGCTAACATAGGTACTACATGCTACGTGAAATGTGAGAAAAGAAGTGGAAAATTTCCTCTTTTTTCCTTAGACATCATTTATTACTAGATATATTGTGTTTTACTATATCAGTGCATATCAACTATTTTTCAGTTTACGATCTTTCAGATATTTTTGACATTACAATATGAATAGGAATATAGCATTCTTTTGATGGCTAGGTAAAGATATAGACAATGATCTTCCTTTGCACATCCATAAAAGGCGATTCTTTTAAGACACTACATATTCCCTGACAAATAATCAAACTTCTTATTGTCAGGAGTACTTAAATTTGCAGTTATACATTACTTCACATTATTAGCAATTACTGTACAAACGTCACCAAGACAGTAAGATTGGTTAGAAACACAATTAACAACCAAAGTAAACATAAAAAGCAACCCTCCCAACTATTCACTTCACTTTTCATCTGGGATTATCACAATTCTCTCTCTCTTTTTTTCAAAATAAGGAAGATTCGGTTTCCAAGTTTTGTTTCATCATTTATCCCTGCTACCACTGCTTTTTTGACTGAAACATAAAATGCCCTGTTCCACAGTTAGCTTTTGCAACCTCACGAAGTATTTTTTCCGCAGGTGTAATCCGATCACCTCCCCCACTTTGCAAATGTGGACTTTTAAAATATCTGGAAGGAATACAAAATCCAGATGTTAATTCCCTCACGGAAACAACGACGCTCACAAGACGACACTCCTTTCCCACTCCTCCAAAACACCAGTCCCTTCTTTTCTCACCTTTACTGCCCAGTCTCCAGAAATCTCGGAAAATAACTAGCTTTTACGACAGCCATTACCTCCAAGCTTCTTCTCTTCTTCTCTCTTCGGCGGCGGAGGCCTCCCAAGTCTGTCTGTAATGCGGCTCCGCCCCCAAGACTGGCCAGGGCCGGCTCCCTTCCAAGCTTCTAGACGATGCTCCGCCCCCTCCCTGGGATGGGGAAAGCAGGAGGTCCTTCCCTCCCTTGGAGGGAGGAGAATCTACAAGTTAAACCAAAATGCCGTTCAAGGAAAAAAAAAATCATTTTAAAGGAGTTGAACGTGTAATGGAAACATATGTCTGTTCAATTTTGTTTCAAACCCCTGGGGTCTCTGATTTCCAGAGGCAAGGGAAAGAGGTAGCAAATCTCTTTTTCCTATAATGAAAATGCAGTTAAAATATTCCTTACATATTTTTCAGGCCTTCTCTCGTACTGTATCTCTGGGAAATTTAAAACCTGTTAGTCAAGCTTCACCAGAAAAAAATGCTAAGTGTCTTGACTGGGATCACGGTGAAGTACTAACTTTATTTTAAGTGGAATTAATTCTTTACAATTTGGAATCTGAACCTGGAACACAATATGTCTCTCTCTCTTTTTTTTTTTTTTTTTTTTCATTCAGGTCTCCTAATACCGCCTTTCTTGGGTAATTTCTAAAGAAAAGTCCTGAAACAAATCAAACAAATCTGACTGATAGTAAAATCTCAAGCCAAAGTGGAGAATTAACCACAACCTTAGAAATGCTTTTCAATGCATATGATTGAATAAACAAAAATATTCCTAAACTGGCTCCTATATTTCAGTAAGAGAGAAATTAACGACACAGTAGAGAATCAGGCAATGGACACTAGCAGACAGTTCACAAAGTGCTTTCCTACTTCTGATATTTCCTTCCCTGCTAAGAAAGTTCAAATAATGCAACTTGTAGGCACTCTCTGCTTATTCTAAGACTAGACAGGCCTCTGGGCAGAGGGATTGTTTGCTTAAATCTGGATTTCCCTGTCTTTCGGTTTATTCTTGTAATGAGCAATATCCTGCAATTCATTTTCCTTTCTTACTTAAGCTGACGTTCTATTTTCATCAGCTATTCCATTTCTTATTGCAGTTTGTTCATTATTTCCAAGATATGACAATTGTAAATTTTTATGTACCTACCGAGTAACCTAAAAATGTGTAATACCACAAAAATGTATAGAAATACATGACTGATCAAGCAAGAAAATGTTGTTTAGCTCTAACACTAGTGGGAGGTGAATGTGGCCACCTCTTCCTGAGGCTCTTTTAGCATACAAACCATTTTGACGTCCCCTAGATTAAAGTCTATGTGTTTGGTCTTTTGTCTAATAATTTCTAATAGCACATTCTCTCAAGGGCTCTGATATAAGTTCAAAAACCAAGGCTTCTCAGTACTGCAACTCTATAAAAACAGCTTTCTGTTTGTGAGAATTTCTGCAAAATTGTGGAATCAGTTCTGCTGATTATTATCAAGGACATAATACTAAGAAACATTGTTCATTGAAATGTAACAACATCGAGAACAGAGAATGGATAAGCTTCTTTCAACTGTAAGACCTTGAGAAACTGATAGAAGGAAAAGTTTCTAGTTTGAGGGTTGTTCTCTTGTTGATAGTATTTTAATTTTCTTTGGTATTTAAAATACTTTCAAAAGAAACCAGTGGAATATAGAAAGAAGAAATACCAAAAGATAAAATACAAATATCCTGGGTGTTGTTGAGGACGAGGAGCAACTTGAAGGTCCATACACTGCTGGACTGTAAACTGAACCTAATAGTTTGGGAAATGTTTGGTATTATTCCTTAAATATGAATATCATAGAAATTAACAGAGAATAGCTAGGGCTTTCAGTAGCAGAGTTGCATGTCTAAATTGGTCATAGAGAAATGATCCCCACAGAAAGCTATGCCTAATCCAGAGCACATACAGAACTATCCAGTGGGGTATATGAAGTATATGATTAAAATTCTTTTTTTTCATTTTGATTTATTTAAAAAGCTTTATTTATAAATATTCATTACAAATTATTAGTATTATAGTATTATTGTATTTTTATATACTTTATAAAATATAGAACTATGGACAGTATCAACAAATTATTTTATAGTAGTGATAATAAAAAATACCTGGAGAATTTGCTCTATAGAACTCACAGCCCACATAGTCCTCCCATTTACTTCTCTTTTGTTTTGCATGGTTTGGTATATAATCTCATAAAAAGACTAATCTGAACTTCCTAGCTCGTCTATAAACTGATTTCACAGCTCAGAGAAGCTACCATACTCCCATTAAATATGTAAGATAATAATGAGAAATTGAAATGTAGTAAGTCAAGTTTTTACAGTGCTACAAAGTATGTGGGCCTACAGTTATTACATTTGGATTATAAAAAAATCTATACAAAGAACTTCCATATGACCCCACAATCCCACTCTTGGGCATATATCCAGACAAAACTCTACTTAAAAGAGACACATGCACCCGCATGTTCATTGCAGCACTATTCACAATAGCCAGGACATGGAAACAACCCAAATGTCCATCAACAGATGATTGGATTCGGAAGATGTGATATATATACACAATGGAATACTACTCAGCCATAAAAAAGAATGACATAATGCCATTTGCAGCAACATGGATGGAGCTAGAGAATCTCATACTGAGTGAAATGAGCCAGGAAGACAAAGACAAATACCATATGATATCACTTATAACTGGAATCTAATATCCAGCGCAAATGAACATCTCCTCAGAAAAGAAAATCATGGACTTGGAGAAGAGACTTGTGGCTGCCTGATGGGAGAGGGAGGGAGTGGGAGGGATTGGGAGCTTGGGCTTATCAGACACAACTTAGCATAGATTTACAAGGAGATCCTGCTGAGGAGCGTTGAGAACTTTGTCTAGATACTCATGTTGCAACAGAACAAAGGGTGGGGAAAAAATGTATACATGTAAGGATAACTTGATCCCCTTGCTGTACAGTGGGAGAATAAAATAAAAAAAAGGTTTTCACTGTAATATAATAAAGCCAGAATTTTCATGCCAACAACAATTATTTTTTTGTTTAGTGTCAACCTAAATTTAATTTCAAACTTCCCTATTTGACTTTGAGACCATGAAAATAATGAGTGAATATTTTTTGACTACTTGAAAATTCCTAAGAAAATCAGAATCCATAAATACAGACCCAAACATACCAAGTTGAAATGCAACAGTTTTTACTGGGAGTCCTACATATGAAAGTATTTACATTTTATAAAGTTCAAATTTAAATGGTAAAATAAATCTGGTATACACATCACCTTGTATGTTGAAAGGATAATTATATTTTAAAGTTAAAACTTAAACTTTTCTATAATATGTATTTATGTATCTGGGTCTATATGTTTAAATATATATGTATTAAATATATATGTACATTAATTTAAATGAGTAGTTTAGGAATAATAGAAAGAAGAGGATCAAATAACTAAAGTGAAGAAAGATCTTAGAATGTATAATCTGCCATCACAATGAGATCATATAGACATTTATTTTTTGTATATTCTATCTAGATCCCAGAAAGATTTAATATGCTTTACTGTATGTATGTTTTCCCTGTATTCTTTTATTTATTTATTTTTACATTTTCTTTTTTAATTACTCAATGAATTTATTACATTTATAGTTGTACAATGATCATCACAATCCAATTTTATAGCATTTCCATCCCAAACCCCCAGAGCATCCCCCCACCCCCCAACCTGTCTCATTTGGAAAACATAAGTTTTTCAAAGTCTGTGAGTATCTGTTCTGCAAACAATTTCACTTTATGTTGCTGCAAATGCTGTTATTTCTCTCCTTTTAATGGCTGAGTAACCTTCCATCGTGTATATGTACCACATCTTCTTGATCTACTCCTCTGTCGATGGGCATTAGGTTGCTTCCATATCTTGGCTATTGTATAGAGTGCTGCAATGAACATCGGAGTCCATGTACCTTTTCAAGTCATGGTTTTCTCTGGATAGATGCCCAGGAGTGGGATTGCTGGATCAAATGGTAATTCTATTTTTAGTTTTCTGAGAAATCTCCATACTGTTTTCCACAGTGGTGGCACCAATTTACATTCTCACCAACAGTACAAAAGGGTTCCCTTTTCTCCACACCCGCTCCAGCATTTATTGTTTGCAGACATTTTGATAATGGCCATTTTGGCCGATATAAAGTGGTACCTCATAGTGGTTTTGATTTACATTTCTCTAATAATGAGTGATGTTGAACATCTTTTCATGTGTTTTTTGGCCATCCATATGTCTTCTTTGGGGAATTATCTGTTTAAATCTTCTGCCGATTTTTGGATGGGGTTATTTGTTTTTTCGGTATTGAGCTGCAGAAGGTATTTATAAATTTTGGAGATTAATCCCTTGTCAGCTGCTTCATTTGCAAATATTTTCTCCCATTCTGTGGGTTGTCTTTTTTTGTTTTGTTTAGGGTTTCCTTTGCTGTGCAGAAACTTTGAAGTTTAATTAAGTGCCATTTGTTTATTTTTGTTTTCATTGTCATTGCTCTAGGAGGTGGATCCGAGAAGATATTCCTGTGGTTTATGTCAGAGAGTGTTTGGCCTATGTTTCCCTCTAAAAGTTTTATAGTATTTGGTGTTATATTTAGGTTTTTAACCAATTTTGAGTTTATTTTTATGTATGGTGTTAGGAAGCGTTCTAATTTCATTCTTTTGCATGTGGCTATCCAGTTTTCCTACCACCACTTATTGAAGGGGCTGTCTTTTCTCCGTTGTATATTCTGGCCTCCTTTGCCATAGATTAGTTGACTGTAGGTGCATGGGTTTAATTCTGGGATTTACCCTGAGTTCTTTTATACTGCCATGCTTATAAATGCCTTATTTCTGGAAGAGCTAAAAGTTTTACTTATTGTTGAACTTTCTGCTATGTTTATTTTAAATATTGTGTTGTCACTCTTGACTACGTATCCAAGGATAAAACTGATCATTGTTCTTAGGTACCTATGTTCTAATCTTAATTGAGAAGCCAGCTTCCCCTAATAGCCCTTTTGTTATTTTCTTCCCTCAGATCCAACCCTAAATTTAGAGTAATAAAACTGACAAGGTGTCTCTTACACCCAAATTATCTTTGGCAGTTTCCAGATGGCTAGAATGTAGCACAATAGGCTCATTTCTTCACCTTATAAAAGGATGGATGAAACATAGACTAAAGTGTACTTATGCTTTTTATTTCATAATCTAATCCACAGCATTAGAAGAACTACTTTTTTTTTTCAGATACACATCATAGGAAAACTGTTAAATAAAAAAAGAGAAAATCTATTTCTAGATGAATTTTTTATGGCTAAAGTACTATTGATTTTAAATATGTTTCTGTAATTGTATTTTCAGGATAGATAGAAGCATACTCTTATTCGTGCGCATGGGCTGACAAAATAACTTTTACAAGTTGGTGTATAAAATTTCATTCCTGGATTGTTAATCCTTGCTTATTGGTGATGACAGTAGTTTACACTTCATGGGAAGATTTTTTGAAAACAGAGGTTTGTAAATCACAATCCACAAAATGTTCTTACCCCTACTTTTGACAAATATTGCTTAAGTCTCTAAGAAAATATCATGGTATTTCCATATATTTGTGTATTTTACCCAATAGGTGAATCCATGCTCTTATCTTGACATAGTTGATTGCTCTAATAAATGATCCTAAGCCTATCAGTCTTGTATCTCCTTTCCACACACATATGGACTTAAGGGCCCCTGTTATAAGCTACAGGTCAATGTTTAGGTATAATGGAAGGAACTCCTAAGAAAGTTAGCTTTATATCCACAAAGAATGGTATAGATGATTGAACAAAGGACAGGAAATTCAAAATTTCTGGGCCTATATCAGTCCAGAAGCAGAGGACTTCAAGAAATAGACTGCTGATTCAAGATGAGAGGAATAAGAATTATATGTGGCTAAGGGAGGACTGAGTGAAATGAATGAGAAAAATCGGTGATTGTCTGCATTGGGATGTTTTAAGTATCATGCTTGATATTCTCTATTCAGAGTCTTATACCATCAAGTTTTTCTTTTTACATTTTTTCTCTCTTCTTCCTACTCTTTTTTAATTCTTACTCTCAAAATCACAAGGTAGCAGAAACTTCTCACTCTTCAAGTGGCATGCAATTTAAATGATCCTCCCCCCAATCCACAGAGAATATATTATAGTGTAGTTCATGTCATCAAATTTTAGGATGCGACAGATTAACTTTAGAATATTATAAGATAGAATATAGCCCATTAGAATTCAGAAACATATAAAATTTCCTGTGTTTATATTATGATATTTTAATGTAAAAATAGATTGTAAATATGAATTTTCAGGGGAATATAAAACAGATGATGACTCTAGATATATAGAAGATTGTTTAAAATCCAAGTTTTTAGCCTTTATATATTGCCAGGGAGGCATACGGCAAGATGTTTACATGTTCAATATTGTCAATATGATGGCAGTTTGACAGACATTAATTTATTTATCAGCTCTGCCACCTATTAATTGTGTAATCTTAAATAAATAAATTCTTAAGTTTTGGGCCTCAATTCATTTATCTATAAAATGTGTACAGTCTTAATATCTATCTTTAGAGTTGACAAAAGTAATGGAAAGTACACTGTAGTTCAATAGAAGTCAAATCAAATTTGTAAATGTAATTGTACAAGAAATGTCACATTTGAAGATAAAATCACCTAATCAGAATTAACAAGCCACTACCTAGAAACAAGGATCATACTTGATAACAATGCTTAAAAAGACCTTACAGGAAACTGGTTCTTGTTCTGTAGCCCAAAGGGTCCCTGCCTCACAGGCAGTAAAGCGTATCTCTTTTCTGGCAGGTCAGGAACCTTGGAAATTTGGGCAGAAATCTGGAAATGTGGGACTGTTGCATAATAATAGGAATTGCAAACAAATAGAGATGCATTTCTTGGTCTGGTTCCCTGGCTTTGGATAAGTTCATAAAAAGGGGAAAGAGCATTTCTGAGGTAATAGGAATTATTTAAAACAGAGATTTGAATTCCTTTCATAGACTTCTAACAAAAGTTATCAGGCCTTGGTTGTTTCTCACCATAAAAGTTGTTGACTATAAAATTAGGAGTCATGTGTATGTTTAGTAATGTTACTGAACGAAACTTGGGTCTACTTGCCCTGGCACAGTAAAGCCAATTTACTGACACCAGGTAGTGGTGAAGGAAAGTTCAGCATTTATCACAGGGTACCAAGAAAGGACAACGGGTATCTCATGCTCAAAAGAGATGAACTCCTTGATGGCTTTCAAGGAAGAGTTTTTAAAGGTAGTGTGAGGGAAGGGGCTACAGGGTGCATGATCAGCTTATGCACAATTCTTGTATTGAATGGTGTCAAGGTGAAGTTTCAAACATCAGTAGTCTTTGGATTTCCACTGATTTCCATTTCTACATGTTTGTGGTCAGCAGTTTTCATCTGGTGGGAACTCTGCTTCCTTTAAAAACAACTTAAGAATGTGTGTTGGGAGGGTTCCTATTGTGGCTCAGTGGGTTAAGAACCTGACTAGTATTTATGAGGATGCAGGTTCAAGCCCTGGTCTCACTCAGTGGGTTAAGGATAGCACGTTGCTGCAAGCTGCAGTGAGGGTCACAGATAGAGCTGAGATCTGGCAATGCTGTGGCTGTAGATAGGCCAGCAACTGCAGCTCTAATTCAACCCCTAGCCTGGAAACCTCCATATGCTGCAAATTTGGCCCTGGAAAAAGAAAAGAAAAGAAACATTAAGGATGTGTGTCAGGCCTTTATCTGTATCTTTCAGGGAACTGGGAGTTTAGTGATTCTTCTACATGGCAAATTTATAGTCTAAATTGTTATCAGTTTCCCAGCCCAACAACTGTTCTTTGTTTCTACATCTTAACATTTCCTAATCATTAACTCTTGAGTCAGCCTTTTGAAACTCAGGGGAGGCCTGGGAAATTGAAGCCAAAATCTTTTGCTTCAAAAGGCAGGGATACTGAGGCTTATATACAGTTTCAGGTCCCCATTTTCTTTTTTCTTTCTTTCTTTCTTTTTTTTTTTTTTTGTCTTTTTGCCTTTTCTAGGGCCACTCCCATGGCATATGGAGGTTCCCAGTCTAGGGGTCTAATCGGAGCTGTAGCTGCCAGCCTATGCCAGAGCGGAGCTGCATCTGCGACCTACACCAACAGCTCACGACAACGCCAGCTCAGACAACGCCCACTGAGCAAGGCCAGGGATCGAACCTGTAACCTCATGGTTCCTAGTCAGATTCATTAACCAATGAGCCATGACGGGAACTCCTTTTTTTTCCCCCCATTTTCTTTGATACTCCTCAGTCTTGAGGGGAGCTGATTCAGGATAAAAAAGGGAATAAAATTTTGAATAGATTAATCCTAAACTTGGCTTTAGGGGGTCTAGGTTTCAGTAACACTCTTGGTGCACTTATGCAAGTATATTGGTATATAGAAAAATAACACAGTCTGAACACTCAGATTCATAGACAACATTAATTTGTTACTGTCAAGATTGACTTACTTTGGAATTTTATTTGGAAATTCTTCCCAGATGTTGGAAGTTGAACTAAAGGGAACAATATCAATATAAGTACAAACATTACTGACAATCATGATTGTAATAACAGTGTATAAATTAAGCCTATATCCAATTTTTGCTAAATTCAAACATTGTAAAAAATGATTAACCAAACAGTAATTTAAAATGAGAACAATTATTGCTTTTTGCAGGAGGAAACCAAAAGGAGTGATGATCAAAGAACAAAAATTATCCCCAAACTTAGAAAAGGTCAAGCTTTATATTCCACATCTTTGTTTCAGCTTGGAAAAAAAATCACTGGGACTAATTTATTTGCTATTCTCTTTCCAAATTCCATTGACTTCATTTCATACTTTCCTGATAGATGTCCCTATTATTCACTATTGCTGGAGGATGAAAACTTAATCCCAATCTCAGGCAGATATAGTCAGAACATTTGCTGCATGAATATGCTGTTTTTTATCTTCTGACTGATAGCGTATACCATATTGCTACAAGCTTCCTTTGTAACAACTGGCAAGGACATCATGTATTTAAGACTTTGTGAAAGAAAACTTAAATTACTATAAAAATTACTTGTATTTATGTAAGTATTCATAGTCTCTAACTTTGTAACCATCCCATTTCAATGTCCTTTCAGAACGTGCACATTCTCTTCTAGATGTTTTTGTTATCTTGCTGGTTCCCTTACTATTGAGTTAACAAATTTTGACACATGTTTAAGATAAATTTATGTAAAGCAGTTTTTTTTAAATCAAATGGTATACAAAGCATGCAACTATCCCTAAGCCATTGGCCTTGACCAATACCCAAGACAGTCTGTGAACAAACAGCATGACCGTAAGCATGCATTACTGGTTAAATGTCAGCCCATGTTAAGTGCAAGAGCAGGAGAAAATAATTTATTGGAGTTGAGTGCTCACATACAGAGAAAGACAAGCTAATCAGGGAGTAACTGCCGAGGCCAAAGGCGGATGAGGAATCACTGGTCAAATGTGTGGGAACATGGCAGTGAGGGAAAAAGTGCTTCCAGTGCAGAGAAAGGAATACCCACAGAGGACACTCTAACCCGTGGCCTCTAGGAATATAAGTTTGAGTTTGTTCCATTTGGAGTTTGTGTTCCTGAGTAAATACAAAAACTTACACACTGCCAATGGCTAATGATACTATGAATTAGACCACTTAGGATGATAGAATAGTAGATTAAAAAATTTTTAAGTAAGTCTGCCGATGAACTGACAACTACCTTATCACAGTGCATGGGTAATTAAAATAATAACAATCAACTCTTGCCACACTCTGAGATCACAGGTTAGAGTTGTAGTGTGACACAACTCTTCTTGGGATTAGTACCCCAAAAGCAAGTCCCTTTTTGGTATTTCTTGAGGACTTTGAAGCAATAAGGAGTCCTCTTACTCTCTAGGGGGCCAATAAAAGAAGGATGAGGCTGTATCAGAATTATTTCTATATGTACTTTGAATAGAGGTCATCCTCATTTTCTAGTGAGAAGTGATAGGTATTTGTATAGATCGATAGATGGACAGATAAATAGACAGCTGTTTACAAGACCTGTTGTTTAGTCTGGGTAAATTGTCAAGGAAGTGTATGCCAGGGAGGTTATGTACTTCATAGTCAATATGACAAGCAATGTGATAGATATGAATTTACTTCCAGATTGCCACTTATTCATCATGTGATCTTATGTAAGCTCTTTAACTTCTGTGTACCTCAGTTTTTGGAGTATAAATGCATAAATTTTGAGAAATCTTAATACCTTCCTCTAGAGTTGATAGAAATTATCAAAGAAATACTGTAGTTGAAGTGAAATGGAAATATCTAAAAAAATGGAAATACCCGAGAATTTTTAAGAAACTTGTGAAAAAGAAGTGTAAATATTATGGAAGACTAACACCATCATATAGAAGCCACATAAACAAAGAAAGCATTTAGTACTAACTTATGTGGGTGTATATCAACAGGTTAAAGAAGGCATAGCAAGAACAAGAGAAAGGGAAAAAAAAAGCCAAAAATGAACCACAGATTATCTGAAGACACACATGGTCTGTTAACATTTGTGAATATGGACAAGAAATCTGGTTTGGATTTTCTATGCTCTGGAAAAATCCTTGGGGCATTGGTCTGTGTTTCATTCCTGGTTCTCTAAATGCCTTTAATCAGACTCTTGTTTTAGGATAATTAATTGCTCTCACCTTTGAGGCCCTTGTCTATTCCTCCTAAAGCTCCAAGGAAACTTGAAAACTTGTTTTGAATGGACAAATTTGAACATACTGTGTTCAGAACAGTACAGAACAGAAGAATCATCAAAGGAATGTCTTACACCAAAGAAGGAAACTTGTCAATGAGATTGCAAAGGAGATATGAGCGTGAAGAAAGGAGTGGGGATCATTCAGAGGAAGCCTCATACAAGGAATCTACTGGAAGGAAAAGAACTATAAGAGTACCATGATAATGCCACAAGACCAACATATTCTCCTTGTTAGTTTATTTTAAGGTGTAGTGTGTTTGTCTGTATTCATGTGTGTGAGAGAGCAACACTGATGTTATAGAAACCCACTTGCTTGAAGTCACCTTCCACTTCCATCATCAGAGACAAAGCACACGAATGTCCTGAAGCTATGGCGATCAGAACAGACAAGAGCTGGGTTACCAAGGCTTCTGGAACTCCCACTGCTACAGTTAGAGCCACACACTTGACATAGTGTACTCCCAAATTATATTATTCAATTTCGTATGTGTATTAAGAACCTTACCACAATATGATTTTAGTTCTCCAATCATAATTTTGTGCTACTGTTAGCACAAATTTTGCTTTTATACATGCTATAAAACTCACACACACACATACATATATATATATATATATAGTCTAGTATAAAACACCAGAGATACTCACTGTTAATGTCTGTAGTTTTACCTTTCATAAATTTTCATACATATATATGTGAATGCTCTTTGAAACTAGGATTATTTTATTCAATGATATATTTGAACACTTTCACATAAAAATTATTTTTCATCGCTTAAAAGGTAGTTTTAACAAGATAGCCCTATGTTTCTAAAATGTTATTTCATTTTTCTGATAGTAAATATAATGCAGGTTTTCTAAAGAAAATGTGAACAGTATAGACTTGTATAATATAGAAGTTGATACGGTTCTGTATCTCTACCCCCATCTCCTGCGGGCCATCTGTTAATTATTGTCATATATTTTCCAGATTTTTTACACATTATCCCCACACATGTATTCTACTTTTAAAAATGGGCTATCAGGGAAGTTCCTATTGTGGCTCAGCAGTAATGAACCTGACGAGTATCCATGAGGACATGGGTTCAATCCCTGGCCTTGCTCAGTAGTTTAAGGATCCAGCATTGCTATGAGCTGTGGTGTAGTTCGCAGACATGGATCGGATCTGATTTTGTTGTGGTTGTGGTGTAGGCCAGCATCTGTAGCTCTGATTTGATCCCTACCTTGGGAACTTCCATATGCTGCGGGTGTAGCCCTAAAAGGATTGAAAAAAAAAAAAAAAAGATTGACATTGTCTGTCCCTAGCTAAAAATAAGTTAGGTGTTCAGGAAAGAAATTTCTCCTTTGTACATTATAAACCAGACAATATGTGATATAATGGAATAAGTACATCCTTACACTATTCCTTCAATTAATAAAATATATTTTTAAAAACAAAATTGGGCCATGGAATACATGCCATTCTGCATTTTGCTCTTAAAAAAAAATAACAGCATGGCATGTTTCCATGTTACTATATATGCCAATTCATTTTTTCAGCAAATATGTATTGAAATATCTAGTATATGAGCATTCTACTTAGAGTTTCCTGACCTGCTTTTCTTTATACAGCTTTATTGAGGTATAACTGACATATAATAAACTGCACAGATTTAAAGTTTTACAATTGTTTTGACATATGTTTGCACTGATGAAACTAACACTACAATCAATATAATGAACATATCTGTCAAATTCCCAAATTTCCCTGCACCATATTGTCCTTCCCCTTCCCTACTCAGTTTGCAGTCAGTCCCTGAGGTGCTTTCTGTCACTATAGATTTTTTCTAGAAATTTATTTATATGTATGTATATAGGAAGCAATCTTTTTATCAGCTTCTTTTGCTTGGAATAATTATTTTGCAATTTTTTCTTAGTTGTGTATATCAACATTTTTTCTTTCTCATTATTGTTATTTTTATTGCTGATTCATATTCCATTGAAGGGACATACAACAATTTTATTTATTCACCGGATGTTTCCAGTTTGGGGCTATTAAAAATAGAGCTGCCATTCCTGTACAAATTTGTATGGATGCATGCTTTTTTTTTTTTTCTTTTGGGTAGGTGCTTTAGGAGTGAATGCCTAGATTATATGGTAGGTGTATGTTTAAGATTTTAAGAAACTGTCAAATTGCTTTCCAAAGTGGTTGTACCATTTTACTATCCCATCGGTAATATATGAGAGTTTAGTCCCTCATATCTTCACCAACATTTGGTCTACACATTTTTAAAGCCATTTTATTATGTGTTCAGTAGTTTCAATTTACTCTTCCTTCATTTCTAATGACATTCAGCATCTTTCACAAGCTTATTTGCCATTTATAAATCTTCCTTGTTAAAGTGTTGATTCAAATCCCTTGCCCACTTTTTCAGAAATTGGATAGTTTATTTTCCTATTTTTTAATTTCCAGAGCTCTTTATACATTCTGGATAGAAGTCCTTTCGAATATTTGCTGATGGTCTGTGACTTGTCTTTTTGTTGTCTCAGAGTAGTGTCTTTCAAAGAGCATAAGTGAAACATTTTGATGAAGTCTGATTTATCAGTATTTTCTCATATAGATTCTGCTTTGATCTCATGTCCAAGTAATTTTTGTCTAATTGAAGGTCACAAAAGTTTTCTTTAAAAAATTTTATAGTCTTGGGGAGTTCCTGTTGTGGCAAAGTGGAAATGAATCTGACCAGGAACCACGAGGTTGAGGGTTCGATTTGTGCCCTTGTTCAGTGGGTTAAGAATCTGGCATTGCCATGAGCTGTTTGTAGGTTGCAGACGCGGCTTGGATCTGGCATTGCTGTGGCTGTGGTGTAGGCTGGCAGCTGTAGCTCTGATTGGACACCTAGCCTGGGAACTTCCATATGCCACAGGTGCGGCCCTAAAAAGACCGAAACAAACAAATAAATAAAAATAAATATATAAATAAACATTTTTATAGGCTTAAGTTTCAAATTTAGTTCTATGACCTATTTTAAATTAATTTTTGTGCATAGCATAAGTTTTAAATCCCAGTTCATTTTTTAAAAATGTGGATATTCAATTGCTCTAGCATCATTTGTTGAAAAGACTAAATTTTCTCCACAGATTTGTCTTTGCACCTTTGTAAAATATCAATTGTCCAGGTAAGTGTAATCTGTTCTTGGACTCTCTCTTCTATTCCTTTTGTTTATATTTGCAGTAACATGCCAATATCTTGATTAATATATCTTTATAATAAGTTTGGAGATATGTGTTCTAAATTTGTGCTTTATTAAAATTGTTGTGACTATTCAAATTTCTCTTCATTTCTCTCTGAATTTTAGAATCTGCTTGTTAATTCCTAAAAATAAAAAAAAAGACTGTTGAGCTGCTTACTGGGATTGTAGTGGATCTATTGATCAATCTGGGGAGAACTGAGACCTTAACAATATTAAGCGTCTTGATCAATGGACACAATTTATTTAAAATCTATGCTGTCTGATATCAATACAGCCATTTCATCTTTCTCTTAATTAGCATTAGCATGACATATTGTTTCTGTCCTTTTACTTGTGTTTTAGGTGTGCCTTTATTTTTATAATAGGTTTATTGTAGGCAGCATATAATTGAGTTTTGCTTTTTAAAAATTCAATCTTTCAGCCTCTAGTTATGGGGTGTTTAGACCCTTTATATTTGATGTGGTTATTGATGTGATTGTGTTTAAATATATCATCTTGCTATTTAACCCATCTACTCTTTTTTCTTTTTTTTGGTCATTTCTAGGGCCGCTCCCACAGCATGTGGAGGTTCCCAGGCTAGGGGTCCAATCGGAGCTGCAGCTGCCGGCCTACACCAGAGCCGCAGCAACGCGGGATTCGAGCGAGCGAGCGAGCGAGCGAGCGGCGTCTGCAACCCACACCACAGCTCACGGCAATGCCGGATACTTAACCCACTGAGCAAGGCCAGGGATCGAACCTGTAACCTCATGGTTCCTAGTCAGATTCGTTAACCACTGAGCCAAGACGGGAACTTCTTAACCCATCTGCTCTTTGTTCCTTGTTTTTTCTTGTTCTTCCTTCTTTTGAATTAATTGGCTATGTTTTATGATTCCATTTTGTATTCTTTGTAAGTTTATTACCTATTTCCCTTCCTTATATTATTTATTGATTGGTTTAGGGTTATAAATATACGTCTTTAACTTGAAATAGTGTATTCCCAAATTACATTATCCAACTTCGTATATGTATTAAGAACCTTACCACAATATGATTTTAGTTCTCCAATCACAATCTTTGTGCTACTGTTAGCACACATTTTGCTTCAATACATGCTATAAAACTCAAAATATCTTATTTTTTAAAATGATTTGAAGATAATTAAATAATAAATTATTCACTAATATAGTACCACTGCTGGTACACTTGACCACTTTGTGTGGATCCAGATTTCCATTTGGAATCAACTGAAGGACTTCCAGAAATGTATCTTATAGCAGAATTCTGCTGGGTAATTACCATTTTCAGCTTTGTATATCAGAAAAATTATTTCACACTTGCTTTTAAAAGATATCTTCACTGAGTTAAAGGTCTAGCTTGTTTATTTTTTCGTTCATTAATTTAAACTAGTAGCTCTATTGTTATCTAATTTGCATTGTCTCCAGTGAGAAATCTGATATCATTACTTTCTGCCTTTTTTTTTCCCTTCATGCTTTAAAATTGGTCTCCATCATTCGTTTTAAGCAATTTGGTAATGATATGACCTGCTGTAGTTTTTGTCATGGTTCATATGCTTGGGATTATATGAGGATTTATTATTTTCATCAGATTTAAAAAAATTTGAGGCAATTATTATTTCAACTATAACTTCAAATATTTTCTTCCTTGCTCTCTTTTTAAAGGATTCCAATTAAACTTATATTAGGTCACTTGAAATTATTTCACATCTCATGAAATCTCACTTTCCCCATATTTCTCTCTTTGTTCTATTGCTCTGTCTTCAAGGTCAATCATCTTTTTTATATTGTATCTAATCTGGTCTTAATCCCATTCCAGTGTATTTTCCATCTCAGAAGCTGTAGTTTTTATCTGGGGAAGTTGGATTTTGGTCTTTCATTCACATCTCTACTTACTTCATTCAATTATTTCTATGGTTTTTGGTACACATGAGTGAATCTATAAAGATTCTTTTAATGTATTTGTCTATCAGTCCTGTCATCACTAATAGTTCAGGGTCAATTTTGTTTCTCTCCTCATTCTAGTCATATTTCCCTCCTTCTTTACATGCCTGGAATTTTTCATTGGATGCTAAACACTGATAAGTTTACCTTGTTAAGTGCCCAATATTTTATATTCCTACAACTATTCTTGTGCATTATTCTAGAATGTGGTTATGGTCCTTAAAAATAGTTTGATTCTTTCAGGTCCTGTTTTTAAACTTTTCTAGTTGGAATCAAAGTAGCCTGTAATCTAAAGCTAATTTTGCAAAGCCTTCTGTATATTTTTAACTGTGCTTTGGATTGACAAAGTTTTTCACTCTAACTGGTGGCGAGAAAATATTACTTGCCTTGTTTGAGCTATGGGTATTATTCCCTCTAATCAGTTCATGTGATTTTTTCCCTTGCCAGGAGACGATATCCTACACAAACATGCTGATCATTACTCAGCTGAAGACTAAAGCAGAAATAGCTCCAGGTGTCTAGAGTTGTCTTTTTGCAGTTAGCTCTTCCTCAGAACTATGCTCTCTCAACTCTAGCTTTGGCTTTGACTCAAGATACTGTCTCCTTAAGTCATGGAGGCTAACTGGTTACCCCTTCCCTTTTTAGAGGCCTGTAGACTCTCCAAACAGCAAGGTGGAATAATGTTAGGGCTCAAATAATTTATTTTGTGTATCTCAAGGATCAATGTTCTTGGTATCTGGTATCCAATGCTATAAGTACAAACTATTGTGTATAAGATAACTAAGCCATAAGGATATATTTTACAAAACAGGGGATAGAGCCAATAAAATAACTATAAATGGAGTACAACCTTTAAAAATTGTGAATCACTACATTGTACAACTATTACCTAAATAATATTGTACATCAACTATACTTCAATAAAAAATTTATGCATATATTTTGTCTGGATTTATAGGTGTTTCAGGAAAAACAGTCAGTCAAATCAATATTACTAAATTTTGATCCACAGTGTAAGTTGCCACACAATTAATTTTTCTTATTAAACTTTTAATTTTGATTTGTAGATTCACATGCAGTTATAAGAGATTTTATGTACCTATTACCCAATTTCCCAATGGTATCATCTTACAAAAATATAGTGCAATATTACAATTAGGATGTTGACATGGATGTGGTCAAGAAAACAAGATGGTTTTATCATCACAAGGATTCCTCCATGCTATTCTTTTGCGCTACATCCAGCTTACTCCCCAACACTATCCCTGACTACTGGAAATCACTGAATTTTTCTTCGTTTTTATGATTTTGTCATTTCAAGAAATGTTCCATAAAAGGAATCATACAGTTTGTGATATTTTGGGGTTGACTTTGTTCATTCAACATCATTCCCTCAATATTTATCCAAATTTTTATTTGCATAAATCTTTTTCTTTCTTTCTTTCTTTCTTTCTTTCTTTCTTTCTTTCTTTCTTTCTTTCTTTCTTTCTTTCTTTTGTCTTTCTTTCTTTTTTCTTTCTTTCTTTCTTTCTTTCTTTCTTTCTTTCTTTCTTTCTTTCTTTCTTTCTTTCTTTCTCTCTTTCTCTCTTTCTCTCTTTCTTCTTTCTCTGAGTAATACTACATGGTAAGAGTGTACCATGTTTATTTGATCATTTGACATCAAAGAATGAATATCTGGGTTATTTACAGTTTTTGATACCACAATCATGTACAGATTTTTTTTTTGTTTACCTGGGTTAAATGCTTAAGAGTTCAACTGTAGAGTTATATGGTAGGTGGATATTTAATATTGTAAGAAGTGCCAAGCTATTTTCCAGAGTGAGTATCATCTTGTATTCCTGGCAGCAACATATAGAGTTTTTGTGAATACCTATTGGCATTAAATATCAACACTTTTCAAAAAATTTATCCATCCAAATTTATGTGTGTTCTTATCATATCATGGTGCCAATTCACATTTCTTGGTGACTTCTCTTTTGGGTGCTTATTTGCCACCTCTAACCCTGTTCAGTGAAATGTCTGCCCATGTTCTAATTGGATTTCTTCTTTGTTACTACTGACTTTTGAGAGTCCTTTACATATTCAAGATATTTTTCCTTTATCAGATGTGTGTTCAAATATTTTCTCCCAGTGTGCAAGTTATCCTTTCATTCTCTTATTAGTGTTTATCAGAACAAAGGTTTTAAATTTTTATTGGACAATTTTTCATGTTTTGCTTTTATGGATTGTGCAATTATTTTCAAGGTCAACAACTTTGCCTAGCCCTAGATTCCAAAGGTTTTTTTCCCTCTATTTTTTTCCTGAAAGAATTATAGTTTTACATTTTGTACTTAAGCACAAGGTCAATTTTGAGCTAATTTTTGTACAAAGTGTAAGGTTTAGGATTATTTTCACTTCTTTGCCTATGGATGTCCATTTACCCATGGTCATTTGTTGAAAAAGATTATCCTTCATCCATCAAATTGCTTTTGTTTGTCAACACCCAGTCAAGTATTTATGTGGTTCTATTTCTGGGTTTTTCATTCTATTCCATTGATCTCTGTGTCTGTCCCATTGCCAATACCACACTGTTTTGATTGCTATAACTATATATTGGTTATTAATGTCAGTAGAGTGACTTAGGTATTTCAATTCCTTTGCAATTCCATTTTAATTTTCTTTTCTTTTTTTTCCCTCTTTTTTTCTTGGCTGTGCCCATGGCATGTAGAAGTTCCTGAGCCTGGGATTGAACTTGTGCCGCAGCAGCAATTGAGCTGCTGCAGTGACAATGCCAGATCCTTAAACTGATGTCCCATAAGGGAACTTACCTATTTTAATTTTAGAATAAGCCTGTATATATCTGCAAAAACACATTGAGGTTTTGATAGGAAATAAATTTATAGGTTAATCTGGGGAGAATTGATATATTTACTGTGTTGAGACTTATAGTCCATGAACACAGAATGACTATCCAAATATTTGTCTTCTTTAATTTCTTTAATCAGTATTTTGTAATTTTCAGGATACAGAACCTGTTTTGTTAAATGTATACCTGCATATTTCATTTACTTTTGAGGGAATGTAAATTATATGTATATATATTTTTAAAAATTTTGAACTCCACATGTTTACTGTTAATATGTAGAAATAAGATTGGTTTTTTCTTTTTAAATGATATTTATTTTTCCATTATAGTTGATTTACAGTGTTCTGTCGTTTTCTACTGTAGAGCAAAGTGACCCAGTCATATATATATATTCTTTTTCTCACATTATCTACCATCATGTTCCATCACAAGTGACTGTATATTGGTCCCTGTGATATAGAGCAGAATCTCATTGCTTATCCATTCCAAATGGAATAGTTTGCATCTATTAACACCAGACTCCAAGTCAAGGCACAAGATTAATACACAGAAATCTGCTGCTTTTCTATACACCAATAATGAACTGTCAGAAAGAGAAAGCAAGAAAACAATTCCACTCATAATAACATCAAAGAATAAAATAACTAGGAATAAACTTAACCAAGGAGATAAAAGGCCTATACTCTGAGAACTATAAAACATTGATGAAGGAAATTGAAGATGATACAAAAAATGGAAAGACACCCTGTGTTTGTGGGCTGGAAGAATTAATACTGTTAAAATGGCCATACTATCCAAGGGAAAGTACAGACTCAATGAAGTACTTATTAACATACCACAATTTTCACAGAACTAAAACAAATAATTTAAAAATTCATATGGAACCATGGAAGACCCAGAATAGCCAAAGCAATAGTGAGATAAAATAAAAAAGATGGAGGTATCACTGTCCCTGACCTCAGACTATAGGACAAAGCTACAGTAAACAAAACTGTTTTGTACTTGCACAGAAACAGACAGACACACTAGTGGAACAGAATAGATTTTTTTTTTTTTTTTTTGCTTTTTAAGGCCGCACCCCTGGCATATGGAGGTTCCAAGGCTAGGGGTCGAATTGGAGCTACAGCTGCTAGCCTACGTCACAGTCACAGCAACACCAGATCTGAACCATGTCTGTGACCTACACGTGACCTACACCACAGCTCACGGCAATGCTAGATCGTTAACCCACTGAGCAAGGCCAGGGATTGAACCTGCAACGTCATGGCTCCTAGTCGGATTCATTAACTGCTGTGCCACGATGGGAACTCCTGGAACAGGATAGATTTTGAAGACATCATGTATCTTACTTGAACATATGCTCTCAGTTATATCTGAAAAAAGAGAAAAATCAGATATAAGTGGGTATTACTTTTTGGGTGATGGACTTTGGAACAAACCAGTTTTGCTAAAATGTCCCATAGACAACTAAAAATCAGGAACTCTCAAATACTACCCCCTAAGAGGGTGCTGTTTATGTTTTCTTTTATGGAGGTATTACCTTTTATGGAGGTATTCTACCATCTAATGCAAATACTCTGCTATGTATTTCTGGTGCCAGGATATGTGAGCATACCCCAGACATCATATAAAGCAGAATGTCATAAAGCTCTGCTTATTGCTAGTTTTCTATGGAAATTATAAAATACAAATTCATCCTCAGAGGTCCCCCTTAATATAGAATCAGCCATTTATCACCCTTCTAATCCAATTAATGAATTAATAAATAAAATATTAAAGAATAATATCAGAAACTCTCCAAAAAAAAAAGCATTGGAGGAAAAAAGCTTTTCAAATAGTGGGTTATGGAGGACACAAAGGAACAAGCTTGTCTTTTCCAGTAGACACATAGACATAGGTTTCAGGCCCTTTTAAAAAGTCCACAAAGCCCCAAATTTAATCCCAACACTCAGTTTCCATGATTGATTCCAAATCTCACAGATGGTGAGAATTGAGATTTGCCTGAGCTATGTCTAATGACCTTCCCTAAAGGCCTCATATTTGAATTACTTGCCAAGGGGATTCAAGCCCTTAGTCTCAATCCCCAAGCAAACATATGCATTAAAATCTTCAAATATTGGGATTGCAGATCCTAACACTTGGGATATTCATTAAGGATTCTAGATAGCTTGGTACATGGCATACAATTTCACTGTGTAACTGGGCTCAATAACTGGCCTACCAGGTATAAATTAATTCATTCCAGGCAACATAAAAATTAAAATTAAAATGGGTCCCAAGATTCACATATACACACATACAAATACTTGGGTTAAAAGATTAACATATTCTTTCTATGGCACGTTCACAAGTGGTGCCTTAAAACACTTCTCAATACTAATGCATTTCTCCCAAAGATAGAAATTAATGAATGAATGAAGTAAAAGTGAAAATTTTAGAACCTGGAAATAGAGAAGACTGAGGTGAGAAAGGAAACCCTAAGTAATACATTCAAGTTTCTTATTAGCAGAGATTAATATAAGAGTGAAAATGACCTAGTTATAGCAGTCACCAAAACTCTAATAAGGGAGAGAGAACTTGAAGATGACCCCCACATGTTCAGAGAAAACAAACCCACAGTGAGGCAATGCCAGGGTCAAACATTTTTGATGATAGTGGAGAAAAGATCAAGCTCCTAGAGAAAATCAACATATTCTAAAAAGTATCCTATGTTCTTGTAACCACAGGTCTAAAAATTGCCATATCTAGGAAATTGTGTTTCCCAAGCAATGCTAAAATCGATACCTGGCAAATGTATAATGATGCCTAGACTTAAGAAACTTTTTATCAACCTCTGATGAAACAAGGAGAAAAAAAGTAAGTAGATTAGCAGAGACCTCACAACCTCATCATCAGACTACATAAGGGAGGACACTCTAACACAAATTCATGTTATTCCAGTCAGAGAGACAGAATTGTAAATTGGCCTTGATTGATTTGGGGAAATAATAAGAAAATTATTTTTAATCTTAATTTTTACTAATAGGAAGATTAATAACACAGAGCCCTTTCTGTTCAGGCCTAGGTTTTCTAAACAAGATGAAGCCATGTCACACCTCTGGGACCCACAAAAGAAGAACATCCAGGACAAGATTACACACGTAGACAAATATGACTGCTTTTACTTGTCTTGGTGAGAGAAATAAATAAAAAGAGAGACATCTTCAGAAATAAAATATTGAGAGAATACATAGAAATGTCATTCTACATTTTTTTTTTGTCTTTTTAGGGCTGCACCCATGGCATATGGAGGCGCCCAGGCAGTGGTTGAATCAGAGCTATAGCTGGGGGCCTATGGCAGAGCCACAGCAACGTCAGATCTGAGCCACATCTGCGACCTACACCAGAGCTCATGGCAATGCTGGATCCTTAACCCACTGAGTTAGACCAGGGATCAAACCTGCATCATCATGGATGCTAGTCATATTTGTTTATGATAATTCACAACAGGAACTCACTCATTCTACATTTTAAACCTATTTTGAATGACCTACTATCCATTAGTAAGAGTATGAGGAAATGGTCACTCTCAGGCATGTGTCCATTGTCACACAGATGTGAAGCAGAAGAGCCCATATTGGATCAAGGTCTGTGTCCTCCATAGAAGTCAGGTGTACTCTCTCCACCACTCCCCCCCCCCACCAATCCTATGTAAGGAATCAGTCTTTGTTTTAGCAATGAGAATGATGTTCATCCATAGAATGAAAAAATTGGTGATTATACTTTCAGTGTATATTTGTTTAATTTTATGACTTTGATGAACTGTTTTGGAAAATTCTTACTGTTTCTCACTGTTTTCAGTATTCTCACATATTCATTCTTATACTCTTGTTCACAAACTTTCACATCTTAGACTTTCACATTCATACACTCCCTCACAGACATTCATATACTTCTTATTTATTTATTTATTTATTTCCTATTAATATCCCTCACATATTTCTCTCATCCTTCCATTCCCTTTCCCTCTGGTGACCATCTGTTTGTCCTCTCTATGACTGCTTCCATTTTATGTTTATGTATTTGATTTGTTTTTTAGATTCCACACATAGGTGAAATCATACATTATGTGTTCTTCTCTGATTTATCACTGTTAGCATAATAACTTCTAGGTAAGTCCATGTTGTTGCAAATGGCTAGGTTTCATTTTTTATATCTGTGTAATACTCCATTGTATATGCATGCCACATCTCCTTTATCCATTCATGTATTGATGGGCACTTACTTTGCTTTCATATCTTGACTACTGTAAATAATGCTGCAATGAACATAGGGGTGCATGTATCTTTTCTAATCAGATAAAATACTCAGTAGTGGTGTGTAATGTTTTTCTTTGTCTCTTGTTACAATCTCTGTTTTAAATTCTGTTTTGTCTAATACAAGTGTTTCTATCTTGGCTTTCTTTTTTATTCCATTTGCATGGAATCCTTTTATTCATCCCTTCACTTTCAGTCTGTGTGTGTGTTTAAATCTGAAGTGAATCTCTTATAGGCAGCATATAGATAGGTCTTATTTTTGTATCCATTTAGACACTCCATGTATTTTGACTGGAGCTTTTAGACCATTTACATTTAAAGTAATTATTGATAGGTTTTCCTTATCATCATTTTGTTGACTGTTCTGGGGTTGTTTTGTAGTTTTTTTGGTTCTTTTTCTTTTGTTCTCTTCTCTTGTGATTTGATGATTAGCTTTAGTATTATGCTTGTATTCCTTTCTCTTTTTTGTGTGTATCTATTACAGATTTCCGGTTTAGTATTATGCTTGTATTCCTTTCTCTTTTTTGTGTGTATCTACTATAGATTTCTGGTTTCTCTTTTTTGTGTGTATCTATTATAGATTTCCTTGATATGTATATATGTATGTATACACACACACACACACACACACACACAGAATTATTTTAAGTTGATGATCTCAAGCTCTATCAATCCTGAATTTTTACCCCCAACCAACATTTAATGCTTTTTGACATCACATTTTACATATTTCTGTTTTGAGTACCCCCTAAATACTTATTGTGGATATAGATAATTTTACTATTTTTGTTTTTTCACCTTCTTACTAGCTTTATTAGTGGTTGATCTACCTTCACTGTTTATTTGCCTTTATTAATGAGATTTTTGCTTTTGTAATTTTCCTATTTCTAGTTATAATCTTTTCTTCTCTGATTAGAGAAGTCCCTTTAACAGTTCTTGTAAGGTGAATTTAGAGGTGCTGAACTCTTGTAGCCTTTGTTTGCCTATACCTTCTTTATGTCTTCTCTAAATATGAGTGATACCTTGCTAGGTATAGTATTCTTGGTTGTAGATCTTTACCTCTCATCACTTTAAATATATTGTGCTACTTCCTTCTGGCCTATAGATTTTCCACTGAAAAGTTAGCTGATGGTTTTATGGGAGTTCCCTTCTGAGTAACTAATTGCTTTTCCTTTGCTGCCTTTACTATTCTCTCCTTATCCTTATTTTTTGCCATTTTAATGACAATGTGCCTTGGTGTGGTCTTCTTTGTGCTTCTTAGACCTAGATGTATGTTTCCTTTTCTGGATTAGGGAAGTTTTTCAGCTATTATTTCTTCAAATAAGTTTTCTGCTCCTTTCTCCACATCTTTTCCTATGATATGAATGTTAATATGCTTGATGTTGTCTCAGAGGTCTCTTAAACTTCTTCATTATTTTTTTTTCTTTTTTCTGTTCAGCTTTAATGATTTCCACTACTCCATCTTCCAGTTCACCAATTAATTCCTATGTATCACCTAATCTATTATTGATTCTGGTATATTTTTAATTTCTTCAGCTCTGTTTGGTTCCTGTTTATGTTTTCTAATTCTTTGTTAAACTTCTCCCTGTGTTAATCCATTCCTCTCCCAAGTTCACTGAGCATGTTTATAATCTCTAATCTGTACCTTGAACTCTTTATTGGGTAGATTGCTCATCTCCACTTTGTATAACTCTTCTTCTGAGGTTTTACTTTGTTCTTTCACTTCAAAAATTTTCTTTTGTTCTCTCATTTTGCCTGCTTATTTATTTTTATTTCTATGTATTAGGTAGATCAGGCATGTTTCCTTATATTGGAGAAGTAGCTTTATGTAGGAGATGTTCTATGGGCAGAGTAGCCCTCTCCCTTCTGTTTACCAGAGCTATATGTTCTAGGGGTGCCCCCTATGTGGGCTGCGTGGGCCTTTTTTGTAGTGGGACTGACTACTATAGGTGTGCTGCTAAGTGTGGCTAGGCCCTACTCTCATTGGTTGCCAGGCCCTACCTAATGTGGAGGCTGCTGGCCACTGGTGGGCAGGGCCATGTCTTGAGGTGGCTGGCTACAGAGCCCTGGGGTCTCTGATCTAGATGGTTTCAGCCTGTGGCTGAGTGGGGCTGGATGAGAATGTAGCTGGCTGCTGGGACTCTGGGGTCCTGGGGCTGGTACTAGTCCAATGGTGGGTGAAGTAAGGTCTTGGGGAGGCTGGAGTGCTCAGCAAGACCTGCAGCTGTTGCTGGCCTTATGGAGAGTGGAGCTATGTTTCTGCATGGTTAACTACTTGGGTTATTGGGTCCCAGAACTGGAGCTAACTAGCTGGTGGGTACGGCCATGTCCTGGAGCCAATAAGCTAGAGGGAGGACTCTAAAAAGTCCTTGTAGTAGAATAAGCTCCCCAAAATGACTGGTGCTAGTACCTGTGTCCTCAGGGTGAGTCCTGCCTCTCTGCAATCTTCAAGATCAGTAAGTGGGTCTGACCTAGGCTCCTTTCAAATTACTGCTTCTTCCCTGGATCTTAGAGTGTATTAGATTTTGTGTGCACTCTAAAAAGCTGAGTCTTTGTCTCCGACAGTTATCTTGCTCTTGTGAAATCCAGCCCTGCTGGTCTTCAAAGCCAAACTTTCTGGAAGCTCATCTTCCCAGTGCAGGGAACTAGGATGGAGAGCCTGAGGTTGGGCTCAGACCCCTCACACCTTGGAAAGAACCTCTGCAATTGTGATTACCCTGCTCATTATCAGTTGCCAGCCAAGGATTGTCGGTATTGTCTATATTGTGTCTTCTACACTCCTACCTATCTCATTGTAGTTGCTTATTTATATATTTAGTTGTAGAAGATTTTTTTTTGCTAGTTTTCAGGTTGTTCTCATTGATTGTTCTATAAATAGTTGTAATTGTAGTGTGCCTATGGGAGGAGGTGAGCTCAGTAGCTGACTACCCTGTTATCCTTGGCCACTTCCTCTGGAAGGATGACATTCCCATATTTTAAAACTCATTCTCAGCTTTAAACAAAACATAACCTCATACCTACTTATGAACTCTTACTTAACCATATAAGGGCCTTTGTCCTGATCTTAGAATAATAGCATAATAAATTTTTATATTATGCCACTATTTTGGTATTATTTGTTAGGCATAATAATAACCAGAACAGATATCAGAAGTGGTTCCAGAGGAACTACTTTAAGGATGGATTCTCTGAATTAGTTCTTTGCACTGTTTATATTTAAAGACATTAAAGATTCTCTTATGTTAAAATTTGAACATTGATAGGAAAGTAATTGAACAATGAAAATTTAGACAGGAGCATGTAGGAAGATCACGATGAAGCTGAAGTCCATGAAACCATAAATTCTGCCAATCTACCTTTGCTATTAGTAGCAGCCATTACACTTGTGTCTGAGGAGATCAGTATTTCCTAGTATGAAAGCCTGTAATGGCTTTACCTGAGGTAATTACCTTGCAAGGGAATACTAATCCTCCTCAGGACTTACTCACACCATGTATGATTGCTTTTATTTGTATTTTTCTGCATTTATTAAGATATAGATGTCATATAATATTATGTAAGTTTAGGATATATGTGTTATGACAAAATGATTACCACTGTAGTGTTAGCTAACACATCCGTAATGTCACATAATTACTATTGCTCTTAGATCTATAACCAGACTCAATTCCTAGCAGCTTCCAGAGCATGAGGTTAAAAAGTGTAGCTTAAGAGAAGTTACGATATACAACAAAAGAGTTATATGCTATTGTCTTCTTATATTAATGAAATCTGGGGTACAAGTGTGGCAATAGATCCTAAAGTTGTTGGATCAGAATGTAAAATGATATGTTGGATTGGGCCAAATTATTGTTATGGTCTTACTCGGTAGAGATTCCATATTTAATATGTCAGTTCGAGTGGAGAGAGTGGCCATAACAATTTGCTTAGTTGGCTGACTGAAACCTGGACCCAAAGGTATCCTATAGTAAATAAAGTCAAAATGTTAGCCCTTCTTTAGAACACTAGAGATGAAGGTACTTAAAGGTTTAGAGATTTGAAAAGAGAGTGGATTATCACTTATGACCTCCTCTCAACACTCCACTATCATATCCAGAAAAATCGAGAAGACTCTCTTTACCAAAGCTATCAGAAACATGTTAATAAGGGGATCCTCAGTGTCATTGAAGGCTCTGTGATGTACAAACCTTGTAGGGCATAAATGAGAGTGGGAACTTCTGCCATCAAATTGAACTTCCTGCATTGAAAGGGGACACTGAGTTCCTGGTTTTGAAGGAGCCAAGTGGTGACATGTATTTGCCAGAGACAAGATGGTTATGGTTACTGCAATAGATGGTAGAGCTTAAGCAGTAATAAGAATTTTCTGACTCTCAGTGAGCTTTGGTGTTGACAAGTTGATTGAATTGTCCCTAGAACTAAAATAGATGAGTAGCCTACTAAATTATTCTTCCTCTCTATAAATTAAATAGCTCTGTATAAATTGAAATATAACTTGAAACACTAAAATAGTCAGAGGCCCTCTTAAGCTCAGCTACAATACTTGATGACACTTTATAGATTGAATGTTCTATGAACAAAGTGGAGGCCATATCTCCTTGAAAAAGAATTCTACCACCCAGCCAATATAAATATTATAAATCTTCATCTGGTCCTTCATAAAAGGACTTTCATCCATTTATCAGGGTAATTCATTGAGGAAGGAGGGAAATAATCAAACTTTTCAGGGATTACTAGACATCAACTCTGAAGTAACCCTAATTCTTGAGACCCAAAATGCCACTGTGGATTTTTTGTTTAAATTGAGGTATAACTTTGCAGTGTTGTGTTAGCTTCAATTGTGCAGCAAAAAGATTATATATAAATGTAATAAAAGAATATATATATATTCTTTTTCAGATTGTTTTCCATTACAGTTTATTACAAGTTATTGAATATAGCTACCTGTTTTAATCAGTAGGTCCTTGTAATTTACCTATTTTCTTTTTTTATATATTTAATTAAATTAATTAATTTTTATTTTCCCACTCTACAGCAAGGGGATCAAGTTATCCTTACATGTATACATTACAATTACATTTTTTCCCCACACTTTCTTCTGTTGCAACATGAGTATCTAGACAAAGTTCTCAATGCTACTCAGCAGGGTCTCCTTGTAAATCTATTCTGAGTTGTGTCTGATAAGCCCAAGCTCCTGATCCCTCCCACTCCCTCCCCCTCCCATCAGGCAGCCACAAGTCTCTTCTCCAAGTCCATGATTTTCTTTTCTGAGGAGATGTTCATTTGTGCTGGATATTAGATTCCAGTTATAAGTGATATCATATGGTATTTGTCTTTGTCTTCCTGGCTCATTTCACTCAGGATGAGATTCTCTAGTTCCATCCATGTTGCTGCAAATGGCATTATGTCATTCTTTTTTATGGCTGAGTAGTATTCCATTGTGTATATATACCACCTCTTCCCAATCCAATCATCTGTTGATGGACATTTGGGTTGTTTCCATGTCCTGGCTATGGTGAATAGTGCTGCGATGAACACGCGGGCGCATGTGTCTCTTTTAAGTAGAGTTTTGTCCGGATAGATGCCCAAGAGTGGGATTGCAGGGTCATATGGAAGTTCTATGTATAGATTTCTAAGGTATCTCCAAACTGTTCTCCATAGTGGCTGTACCAGTTTATATTCCCACCAACAGTGCAGGAGGGTTCCCTTTTCTCCACAGCCCCTCCAGCACTTGTTATTAGTGGACTTGTTAATGATGGCCATTCTGACTGGTGTGAGGTGGTATCTCATGGTAGTTTTGATTTGCATTTCCCTTATAATCAGCGATGTTGAGCATTTTTTCATGTACTTGTTGGCCATCTGTATATCTTCTTTGGAGAACAGTCTATTCAGGTCTTTTGCCCATTTTTCCATTGGGCGATTGACTTTTTTGCTGTTGGGTTGTATAAGTTGTTTATATATTCTAGGGATTAAGCCCTTGTCAGTTGCATCATTTGAAACTTTTCTCCCATTCTGAAAGTTGTCTTTTTGTTTTCTTTTGGGTTTCCTTTGCTGTGCAAAAGCTTTTCAGTTTGATGAGGTCCCATGGGTTTATTTTTGCTCTAATTTCTATTGCTTTGGGAGACTGCCCTGAGAAAATATTCATGATGTTGATGTCAGAGGGTGTTTTGCCTATGTTTTCTTCTAGGAGTTTGATGGTGTCCTGTGGTATATTTAAGTCTTTCAGCCATTTTGAGTTTATTTTTGTGCATGGTGTGAGGGTGTGTTCTAGTTTCATTGCTTTGCATGCAGCTGTCCAGGTTTCCCAGAAATGCTTGCTGAATAGACTTTCTTTTCCCATTTTATGTTCTTGCCTCCCTTGTCAAAGATTAATGGACCATAGGTGTCAGGGTTTATTTCTGGGTTCTCTATTCTGTTCCATTGGTTTGTCTGTCTGTTTTGATACCAGTACCACACTGTTTTGATGTCTGTGGCTTTGCTATATTTCTTGAAGTCTGGGAGAGTTATGCCTCCTGCTTGGTTTTTGTTCCTCAGGATTACTTAGGATAATTAATTGCTCTCACCTTTGAGGCCCTTGTCTATTCCTCCTAAAGCTCCAAGGAAACTTGAAAACTTGTTTTGAATGGACAAATTTGAACATACTGTGTTCAGAACAGTACAGAACAGAAGAATCATCAAAGGAATGTCTTACACCAAAGAAGGAAACTTGTCAATGAGATTGCAAAGGAGATATGAGCGTGAAGAAAAGAGTGGGGATCATTCAGAGGAAGCCTCATACAAGGAATCTACTGGAAGGAAAAGAACTATAAGAGTACCATGATAATGCCACAAGACCAACATATTCTCCTTGTTAGTTTATTTTAAGGTGTAGTGTGTTTGTCTGTATTCATGTGTGTGAGAGAGCAACACTGATGTTATAGAAACCCACTTGCTTGAAGTCACCTTCCACTTCCATCATCAGAGACAAAGCACACGAATGTCCTGAAGCTATGGCGATCAGAACAGACAAGAGCTGGGTTACCAAGGCTTCTGGAACTCCCACTGCTACAGTTAGAGCCACACACTTGACATAGTGTACTCCCAAATTATATTATTCAATTTCGTATGTGTATTAAGAACCTTACCACAATATGATTTTAGTTCTCCAATCATAATTTTGTGCTACTGTTAGCACAAATTTTGCTTTTATACATGCTATAAAACTCACACACACACATACATAGGATTGCTTTGGCGATTCTGGGTCTTTTGTGGTTCCATAGAAATGTTTGGGTTGTTTGTTCTAGTTCTGTGAAAAATGTCATGGGTAATGTGATAGGGATTGCACTGAATCTGTAGATTGCTTTGGGTAGTATGGCCATTTTTACAATTGATTGATTTTTCCACCCAGGAACATGGAGTATCTTTCCATTTCTTTACATCTTCTTTGATTTCTTTGATTAAAGTTTTATAGTTCTTGGCATATAGGTCCTTTACCTCTTTGGTCAGGTGTATTCCGAGGTATTTGATTTTGTGAGGTGCAATTTTAAAAGGTATCTTATTTTTGTATTCCTTTTCTAATATTTCATTGCTGGTGTACAGAAATGCAACTGACTTCTGAATGTTAATCTTACAGCCTGCTACTTTGCTGAATTTATTAATCAGTTCAAGTAGTTTTTAGGGTTGAGTCCTAGGGTTTTCTATGTATAGTATCATGTCATCTGTGTACAGTGACAGTTTGATCTCTTCTCTTCCTATATGGATGCCTTTTATTTCTTTTGTTTGTCTAATTGCTGTGGCTAGGACTTCCAAAACTATGTTGAAGAGCAGTGGTGAGAGTGGGCCTATTTTATACTTAATAATGTGTATATGTTAATCCCAAACTCCTAATTTATCTCTCCTCCCTCCACTGATATCTCCTTTGTTAACCATATAAGTTTGTTTTCTATCTCTGTGAGTTTATTTGTTTTGTAAATAAGTTCATTTATATAATTTTTTTATTCCACAAATAAGTGATATATGATATTTGTCTTTGTCTTACTTCACTTAATATGATAATACCTTGGTCCATCCATGTTGCTGCAAATGGCATTATTTCATTCTTTTTATGGCTGAGTAATATTCCATTGTGTATACATACCACATCTTCTTTATCCATTCATCTATCTATGGACATTTAGATTACTTCTATGTCTTGGCTATTGCAAATAGTGCTATTCTGAACATTGGGGTGCATACATCTTTTTGAATTATGGTTTTCTCCCGATAGATGCCCAGGAGTGGGACTGAAGGATCATATGGTAGTTCTATTTTTAGTTTTTTAAAAAGGCCCCTTCATACTGTTTTCCACAGTGGCTGCATCAATTTACATTCTTAGCAAATAGGTAGGAGGGTTATGTTTTCTCCACACCATCTACAACATTTATTATTTGTAGACTTTTTAATGGTGGCCATTCTGACTGGTATAGTTTTGATACAAGTGAGTGACACAACTCCTATCCTGCTGTTATCCCCATTACAGAATGCGCAAGTGAAACAGGAATACTACAAAACTGAAAGAATCCCCACATTTGTTTCCTGATCCATAAAATAAGGGATATTACTACAGGGAAGGCCAAGTGAAAAACCCTAAAACTGCCTCTATCTACCGATATAGTAAACCAAAAGCAATATTGCATTCCTGGAGGAAACTTCAGAGATTAGCACCACCATGAAGGACTTCAAATATTCAGGGAGTGGAGTTCCTTGTCACATTCCCATTCAACATTCCTATGGTCTGTGCAGGAGAGAGATGGATTTTCAAGAATAACAGTGGATTATTATAAAAGCAGTCTAATGATAAATCCAATTGTAGATGCTATTTAAGAGGTGGTTTCTTTGCTGAAGCAAAGCAACATATCCCCTGGCACCTGGTGTGAAGCTTTTTTCCCCTCTGTATTTGGAACTAAAGATAGTATGAAGCAGTTTGATTTCAGCTGTCAGGGTCAGCAAGTTACCTTCACCATTCTGCCTCAGGGCTATACCAACTTTCCAGCCTTATGTTAAAAACTAATCCTTGAGGTGCTTGATTACCTCTCCATACCACAGGAAATTAAATTGTCCCATTATATCAATGATATCATGCTAATTGAACTTGATGAGCCTGATGTAGCAACAACCCTAGACATCTAGGTCATAAAAATGCATGCCAGAGAATGGGAAATGAACCCCATAGAAACTGAAAGACTGGCTTCCTTGGTGAACTTTTAGGGGTTCAGTGATCTAGAGAAAATTGAAATGTTCCTTCGAGAGGAAGGACAAGTCACTGCACCTAGCCCATATTAGTGGGCTTCTTTTGATTTTGAAGGTATATATCTTTTTAAAAATGTATCATGTATCTTACTTGGGAGTGATAATACTACTCATTTACTGAGCACCCTAAAAGGCTGCCAGTTTTGAGTGGGGCCCAGAATGAGAAAACGATCTACAATATTCCCAGGCTGCCATGCAAACTGCTTTTCTACTTGGTCAGTATGGCTCAGCAGCTCTAGTGGCATTTGCAGTGACCATGGAAAATCAGGATGCTGTCCATGCTTCTTTCTGTAAGTGATAGTTTGCTTATGTTTCCTTCAAATGCCCATAGCAAATAGTTTATTTGGTTTGCTACCCTTTCCCAGATAATTGTGGCATGCTAACTGCTACACCTCCCAACTCTGTTTCTTTTTCAGAGGGGGCCTATATAAAGTTATTTTCACTCTGACAATTCCTGCATTAATATTTCATTTTTCAAAATTAGTAATATAATTTTTTAAATTAAGAGGTTAATTTTTAAATTCAGAGGCACATTTTGACAAGTCTTCAGCTTCTTAGAAGCTTCCTGAGTATTTTGCTCTGTGAAAAACTACACTTAAAAAACAGAAACTCTTCTGTGGTCTATCTCAATCTATGAGTAACAGAAATCAAATAGGATATTGACAAGTCAGACTGGAATATTGTCAGAGGAGCAAAATATTCTTAAGAAGTAATATGTTCTTAAGAATGTTTAGTGGAGTTCCCATTGTGGCTCAGTGGGTAAGAACCCAACTAGTATCCATGAGGATGTGGATTCAGTCCCTGGCCTCGCTCAGTGGATTAAGGATCTGGCGTTGTTGTGACCTGTGGTGTAGGTGGCAGATGTAGCTCAGATTTGGCATTGCTCTGGCATAGGCTAGCAGCCGTAGCTCTGATTTAACTCCCAGCCTAGGAACTTCCATAAGCTGTGGGTGTGGCGCTAAAAAGAAAAGAAAAAGATTGTTCTGTATGATCCTAAATTGGCTCCATACAGCTGTGCATAAGTAAGCTGATGGCTACAGCCTCAAGATGACTATTTGCTTTGGGGAGAAGTGGCTTTGAATAAGATTTATGCATACAATATGTGCAAAGAAGGTGAGAAATGAGTAGGAGAGAGTTTGTATGTGGTCAGGCCTGGGAAGGGGGACAAGATGGCTGGTGGTTATACTTTAGCCTTGCTGAGACTAGGTCCACAGGTCCAACCATGTAGAATGATGGACTATGGGAAATTGCAGAGATCATTTCCAAAGCAAGAAGCAACACTGTTTCTGCGCCTAGGTAACAAAGTGTGGCAGGGAATGAGGAAAGGGAAGGTATAATAGATCAAATATTTAAACTGGTCCACTCGTTAACATTTGAAATATTTAAAGGTTTAGGGCAAGAGTTTCATTGAGGCCTACAATGCCATATTTAAAATATGTGAAAGGTTTAAATCAACTAATAGACTGTTGAATATTTTCATATTAACTTGAACGGCCAGGTTTGAATTTGAATAGTTGGTTTATTTTGATGTTTTTCCTTATAGAGATTATTGAGGAAATTACTGTTAGTAACAGGTGTATGTCATGAATGGTTGGGTGGTACTGAAGATCACATATCCAGATACCTGTTGCCAGGGCTGCCCTGTGCTAAATTCAGTGTATTTTATAATGTTGTGTAATAAATTACCAAAAGATTTCTCATACAAACACATATATTTAATCACCTTTTTCATGTTCTTTTAGCTAGAAGGAAATCATTAGTCCTGCCAAACTCCAGAGCAAGGGATTATACAAGAGTATGAATACCAGAATGTGGGGATTAGGGGATTATTGGGGGCCAAGCTTTTGGTCTGTCCACCATACTCAAACATCTCTAAATTCTGTTCCAGTGATGTTGGGAGAATGGAGGCCCCACCCTAGGCCCAAGGTCCTCAGCCTCTCCTTTATCACTTCTCTACACACACAGAGCTCCATCCTCACTTCAAGAGGCTTAACATGCATATGTAATGTATCTCACTAGTCCTCTCTTCCCTGCCTACACCCATCACCTCTTGGTCACCTCACTCCTGGGAGTTTTGGCAGTGAACTCAACTCTCAGAAGCATAGAACCATGAAGAGGACCATGCAGCCCTCTTGAGGCTTAGGACTTGCGGCTATATGGGAAACAAATTCAGGGCCCCAGATATATATGGATCACGGTTTGAGATGGGGGGCAAAGCTTCTGAGTATGCATATCCCCTTAACCCCATATACTGGACTCTTGGCCATTTGCAGAGTTGAAGACCATCATGTAACTGTCCCTGGTTAGATTTTCTTCATTCTCTCTCTACAAGACATAGCCACTATCCTAAACAAGTTGTTTAATTCTCATATACAACTTTTTGCATGCTACATATGCATGTATAATTCTTATGCATTTCTTTTACTACATGATTATGGGTAAATAAATGTTTTTAAGCTTCGTATACAAGGCATCATAAATTCTGTATACTTCTGGGACTAGCTTTTCCCCTTATCCATGGTTTTTTTTGCACTGCTACCACCCAATCTTTGCACCTGGTCCCTATCCCTGAGAATTCTAGTCTCTTTTCCAGCTCGGCCTTTATTATCCTGTTCAATTTACTTGAAACAATCTCCAGTCAGTGAAGTAACATAACATAGATAAAGCCTAAAACAGTGGTTTTCAAGTTTTAGTGTGTTTCAGAACCACCTAAGGGACTTGTAAAACTCCGATTGCTGTACCACCTTCAAATATCCAATTCAATGTGTCTAAAGTGGGGCATGAGAATTTGCATTTCTAATAAGTTCCCAGATGACACTAATGCTACTGCTCCACGTCAGCCCAGTATTAAGTCCAGTGCCATCTGGTCTTGAGGTAAGCTAAGTCATCCATAAGGTTCTTTCAATGAAATGCAGTAGGGGCTAGACCTCCATCCTTCTTTATAAAAATTGTTTATAACTTGATATTTTAATTAATTATAAGATGCAATAAAATAACTTCAAACATGGTTGAAAGTGATCCCTTTCAATTATAGTAAAGTGGGCCAAAACAAAAAGAAAGATCCAAAGATTTCAATAAGAGTTATTTATCTAAAAAATCTTTGGCTTGTTCATTTTAAACAAACTTTTATTTTTAACTTGAACATATATTTCAGTTATGTCTGAAAAAAAGAGAAAAATGAGACATTAATGGATGTTACTTTTGGGGAGATGAACCTTGGAACAAACCAGTGTTGATCAAACTTCCCATAGACAACCAAAAAATCAGAAAATCTCAAATACATGAAGAACCAATTTAAAATTTCTCCTTCATCCATGTCTTTCTATGCCTTCAAACTGTAGGAAGAATAAAAGAAAAATTGAACAGTTAATATACACCAATAACTTTCTAAATCTAAAACAGTCAATCTTATCACAATGACTTTTTCTCCTCTTTCCAGTAGATATCACATCCTATTCTGTAGATGATTTCTGGCACTTTGGAGAAGGGATCAGAATCATCTGGTCTGATCACCATTGGTATGTTTTTGTTAGAACTTTTGTTGAAAAGTATTCATTTGATGTAACGATAAATTCTGTGGTGAGGCTCATTGGTTCCTCCACCCCTGAAAAATTTATTCTTACATCTTTCAAGTTCATCTTTTTTTTGGATCATTTTACCAAGAACCTTTATATTTTTACAAACTGTCAACCCAAAGTGAGGTATGTCATTTGTTGGCCCCTTTCCTTCAGGCTCTCCTTCCATTTCCTCCCAAGTCCCTTCCTGAACACCTACTTCTTCCCACTGACATTTGCCTTCTGTGGGCTCATGAAGTGCAGTGAGGATGTCAGTTCTCACTGGTAGAAGGCAGCATACTTTTCCTCCCGATCATAAAGGTCTTTATAGAATTGGGCTTCTAGATGTGCAAATTGTGCCTGAAGGTTTTTAAGAGCTTTGACCCACTGCTGAACCACTAGAGGCAAGTGCTGAGCCTGGCCAGCTTTGGAACCTGAGGCCCCAAGAGGGGCAGAAATAGCCGAAGAACTCGGCCACCATTTGCCGGCCTTCCCAGATTCAGAGGCATCAGCCAGGGCTTTGCCCTCCCAGACCTTGGCTTCTGCCTTCTGGGATGCAGCCCACTCTGTATGTTCCTTGGGCACTTGCGGGGAGGTTCCCCCTGTCTGCACTGCTACTCACTCTCCCAATTCTCTGCTCCTTCTGCCAGGTGCTCACCCTGCTGAGGTATGGGCCTCTCTCCCAGATTCTTGGGCTCTTATGAACAACACCTGTTGATCACATGGCCAGCATGGGGCCAAACCAAGGCCTGGTCATTATAATGGATACAACATTGAAGGGAACAGACCAGTTCCCGGGACAGGGATTGAAACTCTGTCATGGCTAACTCGCCAGCCCGCACAACAAATGCTGCACCCTACTGTACCTCTTAATCATGGCCATCCCCTTCATCCTCATCTTCCTCCTCCTCACTGTGGTAGTCCTGTTCCTCTTTCTTCTCTTTGCCTTCCTTCTGCCTCTCCTCCACATTCTTCTCTTGCTCTGCTGACCAGACATTCTTGTCCTCCTCCACTGTGAGCTGGTTGGTCCCCTGCCCACCCTCCTCCTCCAGAAGGGCTCTGGCAACTGCCTGTGAAGCCAGAAAGGCTGCGGCCCCCAGGAGTCCATCTGACCCTTCTGCACAGGGAGCCATGGGGACCCCGACAAGTCCAGAGTCACGGTCTATCCCAACATCAACACTGTCCTGGCCACTTTGAGTTGGGTCTTGCTTCTCAGTGGCAGCCATGGCAGGAAGGAGCCACTAGTGTGTTTCTGGACCTAAACTGTAACCCAGTGCGGGCCACCAAGACAACTGCCACCAAGGTGGGGGCCGCCAAACCCAACTGCCGCTGATGGGAGGCTTTGGGCAGCGGGGCCACAGAGAGGTGGTGGGGGTGGCAGAGAAGCCCGCTGCACAGGGGACAAGAGTCTACCAAAGTATTTTTTGGGGGGGGGGTCTCACGATAGGAAGGTCAGGGAGTGGCCAGAAGAGTGCCCTACACTGATTGTGGCCGAGGCAACGGTAGTCAAGGCGGAAAGATTGCAAAGGGCTGGCGATAGGAGGCGGGGCTTGAAGGGTCAACAAATGACTGCTTCCGTCATCACGGAGTTCTGAGCTCATTTGCTGAGAAGTGAGGATTGACATGCCTGGGATCCAATGAGTTATCAAGGCTCTTCAGAACAGAATTGCTCAGAATCTCCTTATCTTTGAGATCTTAGAGTCCTTGTTTACCCTTTAGGCCCATGTAAGTCCACAAGTCCTGTTCATTTAATTTCACCATTGTCAACAAATCTATAGTGTTTCGATATGACTGTGCCCTGCAGTGTAGGAACTGTAATCCTCTCTCCCCATTTTTCTCTAAGTACAGTTGATGTCAGTAGGGACAGAGTCATAAACAATTCTATAGCTCAGATCCCAACAGTGGCAATGGTCTCTAAGGAGAGAGAGAGAAAAGGTTTTGGACTTGTTCAAAGTCCTTAGTAAAGAACATATAAAGTTAAAATCAAAACAGAGGTTTGAAAAAATGTTAAAAACAGGAGCTGGAAGGTGTTTAATAAATACTCCCCAAAACACATCAAGCCTCTAAAGAAGGAATACAGAAAAGAGGACACTTATTTAAGGCAACCATGAAAGACTTTAAAAGGACAGATTTCCTAGGATGATCTGAAAAAGCTAAGGTTTTCTGTTGCTTTCAGACCCACTAAACCAAGAAGTCAAGTGTAAAAAATTTCTTAAAAAATGGATAGATCACTTTTTGGTATTTATTCTGAAAATTAGGATGTTTTGTAAGTGAAAAATATTTAAGAAAATTAAATATAGGAAATGAATTATAAAATATTATATATCAGAAAAATAACACAGATAAATCCTTTTTATCCCTCCAACCCAATTTCTATAAATTTTAAATTTAAAAAGTTAATGTATTTTTATTGAAGTAGTATGAGTTTATAACATTATATAACCTTCATCTCTATGACATTGTAGTTCTACTTTTGACTACACAACAGTGTGCTCATGACCAAAAATTTAGTTTCCCTCCATTGCCATAATTTAATCCCCTTTTATCCATTTCACCCTCCCTCTCAGTGGTTCCCCTCTGGTAACCACTATTTTGTTCTCTGTATATAGGTGGTTATTTTGGTTTGGTTTGGTTTGCCCCATTTATTAGGTTTGTTTGTTTTTTCTTTTCCAGTAATGAGTGAAATCATATGATAGATGTCTTTCTCTTTCTGACTTTTTTTCATTTAGGATAATATCCTTAAGGTTTATATTGCGAATGGTAAGATTTCCTTTTTTATGGATAAGCACTATATATATATATATACACACACACACACATTAATTATATATATATATATATATGATACATCTGTATCCATTCATCTGTTGATAGGCACTTAGGTTTTTTCCATATCGTGGCTATTGTAAATAATGCTGCCATGAACAAAGGGGTGAATATATCTTTTCAAATTTGTGTTTTCATATTCTTTGGATAAATACCCAGAAGACGGATAGCTGGATTATATAGCAGTGAATTTTGTCTCTGGTCTCACCTCAAAAAAGAAGCATGGATTGTGAAAAAAATACTGATTTAAATTTGAAGAGAATGTGGTAATCAACTAGACACAGAGAAAATCAATGTCCCAGAGCACCTAATTGGCTTTCCAAGGGTCATGAAAATTAATGGCAAAGTTAAGCCTCCATCCAAGATTTTCTGAAGTCTAATCTGCTTTTAAACAAGATTGCTTCTTTTCTATCCACCTAGTGGGGCAACATGACAACTGAAGGTTAATTAGCCAGCCACAGAGAATGTCAGTGGCCCCAGTTAAGGGAATCTGAAAGGACCAGACCAAGCTATTTCTGCCATTATCCCTCCATCTTTGATCAAAAACATTGCTAGGGACTGAGAAAGAGGTGCCACAGTCTCAAAAAATAAGAGGCTCAAACTCTGGCTGGGAGAGAAGGCTAAATGTGAAGTGGATCTGTAACTAAAGTATCATTACATGGAATATATTTACTACTGACTCTGTAGCTGAAAGAGTTAAGAGGGGTCACAGTGGGTGGGCTTTTCTCCAGAAAGGAGGAAGAAGGACTTAAGGTGGACACCATAATACAGGCAGCAGACCTCTGAGTTGGTAGGACAGCTTTCACTCTGCCACCTCAAAATGCCCTTGCCCTCTCAGAGTGTTGACTTTCTCTCTGAAAGAAGGGAAATATAATAGTCTTGACTTTAAATTGCTGTGGGAACTGGTAAAACAATTTTGATTCATCTTTTTTTTGGGTATCTGGTGCTTTTCCTCAATTTACAGGACACATGGGCAGGAAGGAAGAATGAATATTAACTGGCAAAATGTAGGGAAATGTTGAAACATGCAAACAAGACGGAACCTGTATCTTTCCTTTCTTTCATTGTACTCTGTGTCAGAATTTGTCTATGGTCAAGCATGATCTACAAAAGAAATGTAACTCTTGCCACACAGTCTCTCTTGACTTTGGCCCAGAAATTAGAGGTGCTAAAGAATCATGACTGTGGAGGCTGGAGCTGTGAGTCTGGATACTGCCATTGTCAACAAGGGGAACCAGCAGATGCACAACAAAGCATGTGATCTACAGCCTTGTGCATGACCTACATCTTCTTTTCAGGAGTAAAATATGACTACTGTACTGTTTCATTTCTGCTTTCCAGAGATTAGGTACAATCTTATGGTAGCCAACTCTAACTCCCAATGTGCAAAGTAAACAATTCTGGGAAATGTAGCTTGGCTTAGCCCAAATGACACATTACAGAGATTTTCACAGTCCAGCCCTTGTCAACTTGGCACCCGTACACACTGCAGCTAAAGAGCAAAGCCATGCCTCAGTCTATCATGATGCAACTCTCCCAGGTAAAAATGAGAACATGCTGACTTTCTTCATGAAAGAAGATACAAATTCCCTTTATCCATTTTGGGTGATGCTCGATTCTCACTCTCAGACCACTTTGATATCCTTTAACTTGTTCACCAAAATAAAAATTAGTTTTCATCTTTTATATAAATAAGAAAGAACAGAGGAAAAGGAAGGTGAAAGAACAGAAGAAAAGGAAGGTGAAAGTATATGGTTAACATAAACACAGATATATTGATGTCAAAACAAGAAAAAAAATACTCATGACCATTACACCCTGGCATTTGCAGCTGGTCTGGTGATCATAAGTGGTGCTTTCAACTATCTTTTTCCACTATTCATTCTATATTCTCTTTGCTATTGGCAAGTTGCTTAGTTAGGTATAGTTCCTTGCCTGGTGGATGACCCAAATTTTCACTCCTGGGGTGCTGAACCATTAGCAGTCCTACTTGTATGGTCTGCTGTGTTTTCCATTGGCTTTTCCATAGGACATTGGGAGTATTAAAAGGCATCCCTGGGAAACTCCTACATTACAAATCCCTATTTTGTGTAGCAGTGAAATTTCCTCTTGATAGCCAGGGTACACCACCCCAACCAATACTATAAACTCTTTTCTTTCCCTATTCTTTCAGTGACATGAGTAACCCAAGGTGAGTGGCCAGATGGCAATTTCAGCTACAAGTTCAGCAGATCTATTGTTGCACCCCTCAATGAAAGCATTCATCTATTTCAACCCAGAGAGCCTAGTTCACTGGGACATAAAGCAAGAATTGTGCTAGTGGATTAGTAAGGGGATAATGAGAGGATGCACCTTCATTTTCACTCCTTGATTCCCCTACCTATAAATCAAGGCTATGGGAGAAATGGCACCACATTTTGGATACTGATTTAGAGTATATACCACATAACAAAGGGCATTGTTCCACTCTACTAGGTGTTGTCATCTAGCTGGCTGGCTTTGTAACTGAGTCATCAAAAGGCCACTCCAATTTCCCATCATGGCTCAGCCGTAATGAACCTGACTAGTATCCAGGAGGATGTGGGTTTGATCCTTGGCCTTGATCAGTGGGTTAAGGATCCAGCATTGCCGTGACCTATGGTGCAGGTTGCAGATGTGGCTCAGATCCAGTGTTGCTGTGGCTGTGATGTAGGCTGGCAGCTGTAGCTCCAATTCGACCCTAGGCTGGGAACTTCCATATGCTGCAGATGTGGTCCTAAAAAGCCAAAAAAAGGGGGGGGGGCATTTCACTCTGTTTTAAGTAAACATGATCAAGCCAGTATGTTTCATGGTAACATTCCAGTTCCACATTTAGTTTAGTGTGAAATGAGTATTTTTGGTTAGGAGTTATGCTATGTAGGATATCATGATGGTAGATAAACCAGTCTGTAGATGATAGTTTTGGCAGGTAAGCAAGGCAAAACCTCATTTAGAGTCAGTGTATTTTCCTGTAAGAACAAAACAATGCCCCTTCCGTGGTAGACACGGTGTAGTGTAATCAAGGTAAAACCAAACAGCTTGCTATTTCCCCTAAGGTGCAGTGCCCAATTTGGATCTAAGCACTGCTATATCTGCTGCAGCTGTATACATACTGAACTTGTTGAGTGGAGGTCCACATTTCTCAGTTCATGCATTAACTTTATCTCATTTGGCATAGCCCCTTTACTCATGATATCACCTGAAAAATACAGGGATATCTGACAAACTAGCTGATTAATGTCCACAGACTGCATCATCTTATTCACCTGATTATTAAACTTTTACCCTGCTGAATTGCTCTTTGATGAGGATTCATGTGGGACATGAATATCTTCATGCTCCATGATCATTTGCAGAGAGTTACACACATATGCCTTGCCCATGTGTTTTCTATTCATGTCCTTTCCATGTTCCCAACCATTCAGGTAAACCATTAACCAATGTCCGTGATGCAAATCTCCACTTATATTTCTTTTGAGTGAAAATGAAAATAAGTAATCTGGTGCACTACTTGACATTGTGGACACAGAAGATGTTCTTTCATCACCGTCCTTTTTTAACAGCTGCACCTATGGCATATGGAAGTTCTTGGGCTAGGGGTCAAACTGGAGCTGCAGCTGGAGCCTGTGCTACAGCCATGGAAACACCAGATCACACCACAGCTTACAGCAACGCCAGATCCTTAACCCACCGAGCGAGGCCAGGGATCGAACCCTTATCCTCACAGACACTATGTTGGGTTCTTAACTCACTAAGCCACAGTGGGAACTCAAGCAGCTTCTTTTTTGATCTCAAACTCTAGACAAACTGATGCTTAATCATGGGCCACCAAACTCTCATGTAACCTGAAATAGTCATGATGAACTGAATATTGCTTAACACTTTAAAGTTGGGGTGAACAGCAGCCTTTCATCAACAAATGACAGTGGTATAGCTGGGAAGTAGAGGATTTGGCTTGAGTAAGTCCTGAAAGGACAAGAAAGTTGTGCAAGTATGATATAATGGGAAATATTTATTTGCTTTTTGTCCCCAGTTTCTGGCACAGAGTTCCTAAAACCATTGGAATTTTCTGAGTCAAAGGAGTGATAGAAACTTTTTTTGTTATTCATAATAAGCCCCTTTCAACTCTACCTGAGTTTATACTAATGAAGTGACTTTTGGCTAGACCCTAGATAATTTTAGGATTGGGGTTGGCTGCCAGACAGACCAAGCCATTATTAGAGGTTTGGAACATTCAGCTCCATGTACTAATCTCTAGGGAGGGGGAGAGGGGTTGGAGCTTGACTTCAATCATCAGTGGTCAATGATTTGGTCAATCATGCCTACATAATTAAATCTCCGTTTAAGCTCCCTAAACAACAGGGTCTGGGAAGTTTCTTTATTGGAATAAACACATCAAAGTGCTGGGAAGGTGGCATGCCTGGAGAGGGCATGAAAGCTCCATGCAACTACTCCATATCTTGGTTTATGCCACTTCACAATTCCTGTGTTGTATCCCTTATAATAAACAAGTAAATGTTTAATTTCTATTTTTATTTCCCATTTATCTGGGTCTTTAGAAAAAGGTAAGAGGATATGGAACGCCCATTCAGGTTCTATTATAGATACCAAAGTGTAAATACTATGAAAGAAGGGAACACAGTTGAAGGAAGGGGCCAGATAGCTTGATCAAACATGAGCGTAAGGGCTTTTTTGGGGACGTGCTGTATTGATATCCCAGACTATTCACCTGAGATATGTAGTCCAAACTGGGATTATTTTGACCCATCTTGTCAGTTGCTTAAGGCTGTCTTTTAATTATCCTTTAAATTGTCCAATCATCTCTATGGCTTGTGGGTGATATGAAGCATCCACTGATGTGTACTTTTGGTCACAAATCTGAAGACTTTATTAGATACAATGTGTTCAGGAAAGCTTGTGGAAACAAATGTTGTTTCGTAGGTCAAGGATAATATGGCCAAGTCAGTGAAATACATTGAAATGGCTAAGCCAAACCCCAGAGAAAGTGTCAGCAGCAGTCAGCATCCAGTGAACCCCTGAAGATGGGATCAAAGACTCAGTGTGATTAACTTAAAAACGTTTTGGCCTATTGCTTGGGGAATCTGTCCCTGAGCAGTGTTTTTAGCAGTTGGCCAGTGTTTGGCAGGTATAACAGCTTTTCCATGCTGTTTCATTTTCTGATGTCAGTGGAAGTCTATGTGTGTAGACAAAGCCTAAGATTATGTTTGAATTTCTACGGGTGATCTCTGGTCTATCCAGAAAGCAACCTATCACAAATCTACCTGCTTTATGGTAGAAAACACTTCAATCTCAGCACAGTCTCTCATTGACTATGTTTTCCCTAGTCATTGTCAGAGATTTTTCTAGTGAGCATCTGAATGGGTAATGAAATGTTTATTAAAAGCAGAACTGATTTTTATTTATATGCCTCTGTCCCACAAGGAACCTTGTTTTATAAGCCAGTCTGAAGCTTGCTAGTGGCCTGATCAAATTTCCAAGCCATTAGCTATAACCTTAGAGTCACATAGATTTATGGTTTTCTATATGTCCCGTTGAATATAATTGCAGCAACTCCCATCAGGGCTTGAGGGCAAAGGCTAGCAGGGATGTACATAGATAATATGTCAATACTGATAACATATTCATTTGTGGGGGACATAAAATTAGTGATTTTTAGAAGCTCCAAGGGATCCACTCGTAGTCAGGCTTACACAAAGGTCTTCATGTGGTGGCTTTAGACTCCAAATCAAAGCATATTACTTTTCCCTTATCTTTGTGCCAGTGGTTGTGTGAAGAACAGTCAGTTATGAAATGATATTTAGAAAGCCAAGGAGTTTAAAATTTCTCTTTTCTATTAAATTTTAACCTTTGCATAGGAACTCTGGTGCCTCTAGGAATAAAGAGACATTGGCTTGACCCCAGTCTTATTTGTTTTTGAAAGGTGAGAGGTCAGATTCTGGTTCAAGATGGCTATGTAGGAAGATCCTGAACTCACCCTCTCCAACAGACTCATGGAATCTACAGCTACATATGAACAATTTAGTCCAAAATTTTTTTAAAGGCTGGTTGAGCAATGACTACACGCTAGCAAATAAGAAAACCACATAGAAATGGGTTTTTAGGTGAGACTGGAACACAATCTTGCCATAAACCCCATCCCCAGCATGGTGACCCACAATTGGGAGGGAATTCAAAACTCAACACTTCTCCCTGAGGAGCAAAATGTTTGAACTCCACATTGGGCACCACAACTTTTAAGACCTGAGAGGCAAATGCCCAAAACTTCTAAGTTTGAAAACCAATTGAGCTCAGGTCCATGGGACCCACAAGTGTGTAGTAATCTGAGAAATAGCTCTAAAAGAGTTTGTGTGCTTGGGCTCAACTCACTAAGGCCTAGATCAGAGGTAGCCAGTTGCACTCAGAGACTAATTGGAGTAAGTAAAAGAGATTTATATACATTAAAGTATTGGCCTGAGGGGGCGAGCATCTAATTTTTAAAAATATTTATTTATTTATTTATTTTTTGTTAAAGTATAGTTTATTTACAGTGCTGTGCCAATTTCTGCTGTATAGCATAGTGGCCCAGTCATACATATATACACATTCTTTTTCTCATATTATCTTCCATTATGCTGTATCCCAAGATATTAGATATACACACATATCTAAGATCCTGCTGGAATATTCTCTGGGAATAGACTGTTGGGTTCCATCTTTGTACTCTCCCTCTGCCTTACTCTAATCAGCAGGTACTATCCTCTTGATTCTGTCTCCAGTGAGTACCATCTTTATGATTTCCCCTGCCTCATTACAGCCAGAAGGCACCATTTTCACACTCTCCTTTTGCTGTGCTCCAGAGCATCAGTATCTCAAGGAAAGGAGCTTTTACACACATATCTGGTGTCCTGATTTTTGCAGCTACTACCCACGGTATGCCTCTTGATTGCCTGGTTCTGGAGGCCAAGAGAAATTCCCTGGTCCCTGGGAACCATGGGACTCAATCAGAGAGACAGCTCTTGGCAGCCTATTACTCCCAGAGCATTGTGCAGATAGTAGACTGAAAAACACCCTAATATTTATGTGAACGAAGCCTATTTTCTTTTCCAGGAACTTTGGTCTCAGGGACTGGCTTCTGGTTTGACTCACATCTAATTCCATAAGAAGTTATTTCAGGGAACAGCGGCCAGTGGACACAGTCTTTGCACGTTCCTTCTGCCTCACTCCAGCTCATTGATATCTCCCAGAAAGAGCTTATACCCTTACACCCTTACACTATATGCCATAGAGGGAAAAAAAAAAAAAAAAAGGCAGCATATCCCGGAACTCAGTCTCTCTGAAAGAGACTATTAGCTAATCATCACAGATGCAGACTGGGAAGGGGGCAAGCTTCTAAGTAAGCACACATCTGAGGGCTGACTGAATCCTTTCCACAGACTTTAGATGGTGGATGCCATCTTCATACTCTCCCTACTCTTTGCTCATGAGCAACCATATCTCCCAGAGGGTGGCTTTTACACATGTCCAGTGCCCTGGTTTTTGTGGCTGCTACCCAGAGGATACTCCTTGACTACCTGATTTTGGAGGGCATGGAAGCTTGTGTTCCTGGGTCCCACTGGGCATTAACAATCAGAGAGACATTTCTCCATAGGCTAGCACTCCCAGGACATTGCCCAAACAGTGGACTTAAATACAACTCCAGGCTTTCTGTGAAAAAAGTTTATTTGCTTGTCCTGGAGCATTGGCCTGAGGAGCAGGCTTCAGGTTTGGCCCAAACCTAGGGGTTGATGGAGCTGCTCTCAGGGAATGTGGGACAGTGGATGCCACTTTTGTGCTTTCCCTCTGTCTTGCTACAGATTGCCAGTATCTCCCATAAAATAGCTTATATACCTATCTGGAGCTCCAATTTCTGAAACTGCTGCTCAGGGGACACCTCGATTGCCTGGCTCTGGTGGCCAGCAGGACACATGCTTGTACATATTTGCATACTTTAAAAGCTGCTGCCTGAGGGTCTGGATTTCAATCATCCCAAATCTAGGTGCTTAATGGGATCCTCCCATTTGGGATGTGGGCAAGTCTTGACACACCCTCAAATACTTGGAGCTATTAAAATATAATAGACTTCTTGGGCAATCACAAAGGTTTGAGACATAACCAAGAGTTAGGGAAGAGTTGAATGACAAGGTTCATCTTCTACATGAGGCCACTACTTCAGTAGTGGTTTAGGTGGCTGGGTTATCTAATGCATAGAAACCAATACAGAGGATCAAGCAAAATGAAAAAACAGAGGAATATGCTCCCAATGAAAGAATAAGATAAAATCTCAGTAAAAAGATCTTAGTGAAATGAGGATAAGTAATCTAAACCTGATACAGTGTTCAAAATAATGGACATAAAGATGTTCACCAAACTCAGAAGAAGAATGGGTGAATAGAGTGAGAACTTCAACAAAGTGGTGGAAAATAGAAGTACCAAATAAAAGAAGAAATCAAAGAAAATAAAAAAAATACCTTGACACAAACAAAAATGGAAATACAATTAATCAAAATTAAGGTGATGCAGTAAAAGCAGTTCTAAGAAGGAAGTTCATAGTGATAAATGCATACCTCAAGAAACAAGAAAAATGCCAAATAAACAACTTAATTTTAAACCTAAAGGATCAATAAAAAGAACAAGCAAGCCTAAAGTTAGTACAAGGAAGAGAATAACATAAAGCAAGCAGAAATAAATGAAATAGAAAATAAAAAGACAATAGAGAAGATCAGTAGAACTAAGAGCTGGTTCTTTGAAAAAGATAAAATTGATGAAACTTTAGCTAGACTCACCAAGAAAAAAAGAGAAAGACTCAAATAAAATCATAAAGGAAAGATATGTTACAACTGATATTACAGAAATACAAAGGATCATAAGAGCTTACTATTGACAATTATATATCAATAAATCTGAGAACTTAGAAGAAGTGTATAAATTCTTAGGAATATAGAGTTTACTAAAGAATAATCATGAAGAAACAAAATCTGGACATATTACTAGTAAGGAGATTGAATCAGTAATCACAAACAAACAAAACCCCAAGCTTCACTGATATATTCTATCAAACATTTAAAAGAAGAATTAAGAGCAACTCTTCTCAAACTCCTAAAATATAGAAGAGGAGGGAACTCTTCCAAACTCATTTTACAAAGTCAGCATTACTATGATATAACTAGGAAAGGACATACAATCAAAGAAAATTATAGGCCAGTATCTTGAAGAACATAGACACAGACATCCTCAACAATATACAAACAAACCAAATGCAACAATAAATACATTAAAAGAATGATACACCATAATCAAATGGGATTTATTCCAGGGATGCATGGATGGTTCCACATCTGTAAATTAATCAATGCAATATATCACATTAATAAAATTAAAGATAACAATCACCTCAATAGATGCAAAAAAGCATTTGACAAAGTTAAACATCCATTTATAATAAAACTCTCAACGAATTGGGTGTGAAGGAAATGTACCTTAACATATTGAAGTTCATATATGACAATTCCACAGCTCACATCATACTAAATGGTAAAAAGCTAAGAGCAGGAACAACAAGGATCCCTACTCAACTCACCAATTTTATTGAACATAATATTGGAAATTCTAGCTAGAGCAGTTAGGTAAGAAAAAGAAATAGAAACATCCATATTGGAAAGGAATAAGTAAAACCGTCACTATTTGCACATGACATGATGTTATATATAGAAAAACCAAAGAATCCATTAAAAAAACTATTAGACTTAATGTAAGAATTCTATAAACTTCAGGATACAAAATTAATATACAAAAATCTATTGTGTTTCTATTCAGTAATAACTATCAGAAAGAGAAATTTGGAAAACAATCCCATTCAATTGCAACAACATGAATAAAATACCTAGGAATAAATTTAAACAAAGAGGTGAAAGACTTGCATAATGAAAACAACAAGATATTAATGAAATAAATTGCAAAAGACACAATAAAATGGAAAATTATACCATGTTCATGGGTTAGAAAATTTAATATTGTTAAGACATTCATACTACCCAAAGTAATCTACAGATTAAATGCAATTGCTATCAAAATTCCATCAAATTCTGGGAGTTCCTGTTGTGGCTTAGTAGTAAGGAACCAGACTAGTAACCACGAGGATGTGAATTCAATCCCTGGCCCTGCTCAGTGGGTTAAAAATCAGGAGTTGCCACGAGCTGTGGTGTAGGTTGCAGACTTGGCTCGGATCCTGCTGTGGCTGGCAGCTGTATCTCCATTTGACCGCTAGCATGGGAACTTCCATATGCTGCAAGTGTGACCCTACAAAGAAAAAAAAATCCATCAAATTTCAATTTCATAGAAATAGAACAAACAATCCTAAAATTTGTATGGAACCATGAAAGACCCTGAATAGCCAAAGCAATCTTGAGAAAGAAAAACAGAGCTGGAGGCATCATGCTCCCTTATTTCAAAGTAAATTACAAGGCTGTAGTAATCAAAACATTATGACACTGGCACAGAAACAGATACATAGATCAGTGGAACAGAATAGAGCACCCCCAAATAAACCTACAATGGTCAATCTATAACAAAGGAGCCAAGAATATACAATGGGGTGAAGACAGTCTCTTCACTAAACAGTGTTGGGGAAACAGTATAGTCACATGTAAAAGAAGGAAACTGGACCATTATCTTACACCTTACACATAAATTAACTCAACAGATTAAAGACTTAAATGTAAGACCTGCCACCATAAACTAGAAGAAAACATAGATGGTAAGCTATTTCACATAGGTCTTGGTGATAGTTTTTGAATCTCATACCAAAAGCAAAAGCAAACAAACAAAACCAGGTGGGACTACATAAAACTAAAAAGCTTTTGCACAGCAGAGGAAACCATTAACAAAATGAAAGGGCAACATACTGAACAGGAGAAAATATTTGTGAATCACATATCTGAAAAGGGGTTAATATCCAAAATAGATTAAAAAATGAAAAAAAAATAGCAGAAAATCAGAATAGACAATTTTCACTATGTAAAACAGTATGGTTGTTCATCAAAAAATTATAATTATCATATGATCCAGCAGAGAATTGAAAAAAATGTGTTAACTACATATAATTATATTATATATATATAAAGTATGATAACTAAATATATATCAGTAATTAAAAACTTCCCTATATATAGTTATCACACTTTACATATATATATATATAATGTGGTATTATTCAGCTATAGAAAATGAAATCTTGCCATTTGCAACAACATGGCTGAAACTTGAGGGCATTAAGTGAAAAGTGCCAAATTTAAAAAGATAAGTATTGTATCGTATCATTATATGTGGAACATAAGCAAAAAAAACCCCACAAAATAAAAAACCCCAAGCTCATAGCTCACAGAGAATAGATTGGTGGTTGCCAATGATGGTGGGTGAGGGGTAGGAGAAATGGGTGAAAGGGATCCTAAGGTATAAACTTTAGTTATAAAATAACTCATGCTGATGTAGTGTACAATATAATGGCTATATATAGTTAATACTCTATTTCATTTTTTTAATTTTAAAAATGTTCTATTGAAGTATAGTTATTTTAAATGTTGTACTAATTTCTGTTGTACCACAAGGTGACCCAGTCATACATATACCCATATCCATTCTCTCTCAGAATATTTTCCCACGCAGATTATCACAGTATACTGGGTAGAGTTCGCTATAGTTGCTAAGAAAGTAAATCTTAAAAGTTCTCATCACATAAAGAAAATCGTAACTATGTAAGGTGACATTAACTAGACCCTTTGTGGTGATCATTTCACAACATATACAAACACTGAAACATTAACTTGTGCTCATGAAACTAATATAACGTTATATGTCAATTAGACCTTAAATTTAAAAAAAATTCTGAGAGGTCTAGACAAAAGCTGCTGGGTCTTTTGATCTATCCCCAGCTCCACAGGCAGGGGTGGAGGGAACACGATCCGCATTAGTCACAGCACCTGACAATGTGCAGACTCCAGCAAGGGCCACCTCCCTAGATGTGGTCACAAGTTCTCTGGAGCAGGAGAGAGAGAAAGATCAGAGAGTGGGTGAGGCAACTGGCTGGAGTGGATAGCTGTTTCCTGGCTGGGACTCCAGGGGGTGTGCACGGTGGGCCTGTTCAAGCAGAGCCAGGCTGCCCTGGTGGGAGGTGGTAACCAGAAGGCTGCAGCTGCTGTTGCTGCTGCTGTTTGCATTCTGTTATCCTGGCAACGGCTGCCATAAGGGCACACTGAAGGACAGGGTTTGGAGTAAGGCACCCCACATTGTGCCACCCTCCGTTTATTAACTTTAGCCAGCTTCCCTCTGGAGGAATCGAATTCTAAAGTCTCCTTAAGGCTACAGGACAAAGTAATCTTGACAGGTACTACGCTTTTTTTTTTCTCTTGACGTTTCAACAACTTGCTGACTGTGGGGTGTTTATTGGCACCAGGAACATATACTTCAAGTTACTCAGCTTGTGGGAGAGCCCCCACCCCCTTCTGATTGTTGGAGAGCCCTAAAATGGTGGCTAGGATATTGTTTTCCTAGCTTTCTTTGAACACCCGTGTTGGATCACTTACCTGACCAGCCAGGGGAGTCAGGCACTAAAGGGGATCAGAAATAGCCCTCAGAACTGAAAAATTTATATAAAAAATATGCCAACACCCTCTAAGAACGCCCTTTGGCTTCCTTTAGCATTCCTCAAGACCCATATGCATGGCCAGCAATGTGCCCCATGGGACATTTAAACTCTTATAAATAATCCTCTAGCAACCTTCTAATATGCCCTGCAGACTTTGCTAATATCTCCCAAAGGTACTGTGTGGGATCTTCTGGCTTTTTGCTTTTCCAGGATAGCATTGTGGTTGACTGCTTGGCTCACTACACCAATCTGTCAGGAGCTCAGTTGAGCTGGAGAGAAAGCTGAACTGCCAGAAGTCAGAGTAGCTGCTTAAGACAACAAGCCAAAATGAAAGTTAACACTCAAGCCATCGTTAAATCACTTACTGCAATAGATAAGCAAAAACTAAACTGGGGAAAGTGCTGACGGCACTCTTTTCCATTTTGCCCACAGACCAGTACCAGCATTAGAGTCAGATGGATGAACACAGACATGGAAATTGTCTCACTGTGGAGGGAGCCCTGAACAAAATGCTCCTGTGGTTTTATGGTCCCAGGAGCTGGGGAATAGAAAAGAGGGAAGGGTAAAAATACAATGTGCACGGACTCAGAAATGAGAAAAAAGTATCTTAAAGTTTCCTTCCCTCTCCATCCCCCACACAAGGAGATTTAAGCAGAAGAAGGCCTCTGCCAAAGGCACCTGATAAAGAGGCCTCCAAGTGGAGGCGCCCAGGCTAGGAATGCAGCCATGTGTAAGAGCATGACCAGCCAGGGAAGGCGGATTCTTTGATAGTAACTCCCTCCAGAGATTTCAAAGCATTGGTTATACAAGATGTCTGGTGTGGGGAGAGCAGTGTTCTCTTGTGAGGTCTGTCAGTTAAGCCTTTGTAGTTGCTTATGGTAAGGCCTGGAAATCACATATAGATTTTTAACAAGGAGCCAGAATCTGTATTTTCATTAAAATGGATTAAAGACCTAAATATAAGGCCAGATACTATAAAACTCCTGGAGGAAAACATACGCAGAACCCTCTTTGACATCAATCACAGCAATATCTTATTTAACTCATCTCCTGAAATAATGACAATGGGACCTAACTGAACTCAAAAACTTTTGCACAGCAAAGGAAAGCATTAAAAAAATGAAAATACATCCCACAGAATGGGAAAAAAATCTTTGCAAATGATGCAACAGACAAGGACCTAATCTCCAAAATATACAAACAACTCATACAACTCAACAACAAAAAAACAAACAACCCAATTAAAAATGGGCAGAAGACCTAAATAGACATTTCTCCAAAGCAGATATACAGATGGCCAACAGGCACATGAAAAAATGCTCAACATTGCTAATTATTAGAGAAATGCAAATCAAAACTACTATGAGATACCACCTCACACCAGTCAGAATGGCTATCATTAACAACTCAACAAATAACAAATGCTGGAGAGGGTGTAGATTAAAGGGTAGCCTCCTTCACTGTTGGTGGGATATTGGTACAACCACTATGGAAAACAGTATGGAGTTACCTCAGAAAACTAAATTTAGAACTATCACATGATCCGGCAATCCCACTCTTGGACATGTATCCAGACAATACATCTGTTCAAAAAGATACATGCACCTGTATGTTCATGCAGTGCTGTTCACAATAACCAAAACTTGGAATCAAACTGAATGTCCTTCAACAGATGAATGGATTAAGAAGATGTGGTATATATACACAATGGAATACTATTCTGCTATAAAAAAATAAACTAATGCCATTTGCAGCAACATGGATGCAACTACAGATTCTCATACTAAGCGAAGTAAACCAGAAAGAGAAAGACAAACACCACGATATCACTTAGGTGTGGAATCTAAAATATGGCACAGATGATCCTATCTACAACATAGAAACAGATCACAGCCAAGGAAAGCAGACTTATTGCTCCTGCGGGGCAAGTGGTGCAGGGAGTAGGACAGACAGGCAGTTTGGGTTTTTGTATGCAAACTCTTACATTTGGAATGGATGGCAAATGGGGCCCTACTGAACAGCACAGGGAACTGTGTGTGATTGGGTCACTTTGCGATACAACAGAAATTGAAGAAACATTGTAAATCAACTACACTTTAATAAAAAAATCAAAACCAAAAAAATTTAGTAGGGTTTTTTGGTTCGTTTTTTGGTTTAAGTGGTTGCTCTAGGGCTTAACATATACATCTTAACTTTTTAATATCAGCTTCAGATTTTATACTATTTAATTCTGGTTAGATATAGAAACATTACTTTCATATAGCTATATTCCCTTTAACCTATTTTATAGTATTATTGTCATACATGTTAACTAATAAATGTTATAAACCCAAGAATACATTATCATAACTATTACTTTATATAGTTGTATATCTCTTGAAGAATCTGAGAGGAGAACAAGCATATGTTTATAGCTTTTGTTATATCAATCTTCTTATTTATCATAGCCCATTCTCTTCATTTGTTTCTGTGAATTCAAGTTACTGTCTGGAGTCATTTCCTTAGTTCAATATAGCTTTGGTTCCCCAACCTCCATTGTGCTATTTTTGCTAAATGTATTTCTATATGTTATAAGCCTCACAATATATTATGTACATATTTTTATTCAGTTTTTTTAAATCCATTAAGAAAGTAAATGTGAATAAATATGCTTTTATAAATGCATAGTTACTGTTGTTGTGTGTGTATGTATTCAAATTACCATCTGGAGTCACCCACTGTCAGCCTGAAGAGCTCCCTTTAGTATTTCTTGTACTGCAAGTGTGGTAGCAACAAATTCTTTAATTTGTCTGGACTGTGTTTATTTCACCTTCATTCTTGAAAAATCATTTTGTTTGATATAGGATTATTGGTTGGTTATTTTTTTGAGAGTTCTACTGTCTTCTGGCCTCCATTGTCTCTTTTTCTTTTCTTCTTTTTAAAATAAAAGTATAGTTGACATACAAAGTTATGTTTCAGATCTGCAACATAGTGATTCAACATTTATATACATTACAAATTAATTGCCACAATGAGTGTAGCAAAATCTGTCATCATAAGTTATTGCAATGTTATTGACTATATTCTCTATGCTGTATATTACATATCTGAGACATTTATTTTATTTTTTTAAGGCCACATGCATGGCATGTGGATGTTCCCAGGCCAGGGAATGAATCTGAACCACAGTTGTGACCCATCCCACACCTGGGGCAATGCCCGAACTTTTAATCCACTGTGCCAGGCAGGGATCAAACCTATGCCTCCACAGCAACTTGAGCCTCTGCAGTCAGATTCCTAATCCATTGTACCACAGCCGGAACTCTGAGACATCTGTACCTCTGCATCTTCTTCATCTATTTTCCTCAGTCCTCAACTACTTTCCCCTCTGGCGACCACTAGTTTTTTCTCAGTATCTATGACTCTGTTTGTATTTTGTTTGTTTGGTTTTTTTAGAACCCACATATAAGTGAGTTCATACAGTAATTGTCTTTTTATGTCCGACTTATTTCACATAACATAATATTCAAGGCCCATCAATGTTGTTGTAAATGGCAGTATTTCATTCTTTTCTATGGCTGAGTAATGTGCCATTGTGTGTGTGTGTGTGTGTGTGTGTGTGTGTGTGTGTGCACGTGCATGTGTGCGCACACACGTGTATATATATATATACACACACACTATATCTTTATTCATTCTTCTATCAATGGATACTTAGATTGCTTCCATATTTTGCCTATTATAAATAATGCTGCAAGGAACACTAGTGTGCATATATCTTTTAAATGAATGGCTTTTCTTTCCTTTTTTTAAGGTGGAATTGTTGGATTGTATGGAGTTCTAATTTTAGTTTTATGACTAAACACCATACTGTTTTCCACAGTGCTTGCACCAATTTACCATCCCAGCAACAGTGTACAAGTGTTCCTTTTTTTTTTCTTTTTATGGCCACACCTGTGGCATATGGAAGTTCCCAGGCTAGGGGTCGAATTGGAGCCACAGCCATAGCAATGCAGGATCTGAGCCTTGTCTGTAACATACACCACAGCTCATGGCAATGCCAGATCCTTAACCCACTGAGCAAGGCCAGGGATCAAACCCATGTCCTCATGGATACTAGTTGGGTTTGTTACCACAGAGCCACAGTGGAGACTCCAAGTGTCCCTTTTTCTCCACATCCTCACCAACAATTTTTATTTGTAGTCTTTTTGATGATGACCATTCTGACTGGTGTGTGGTAGTATCTCATTGTGATAATTTTTGGAATGAAGATATTTGGGGACGAAGGGTTTTATTTGGCCTCTGTATTATATAATATATAATATATATAAATACATATTTTTATATAAATATTTATGGTTTTATTTATATATATTTTATTTTCTAAAAATATATTAATACATAATATATATAATAAATGGTGGCTTGAATGTGTACTGTGCTATAGGAGTATTTATAGCCACATTTAGTTACTGGAAGTGTTACACATAATTTTAGTTGATTATAACCAAGAACATAACAGAGGTATTACAAGCCCATGCAAAATAACTAAAAATACTGGGTCAACATGTTGAATACTTCATTTCTGGAGAAAAGCAAAGGCAACAGTAACCAAGTCAAGCCCCAAATGTGACTAAACCCATTCTTCTTTAAAATTCATGAGCACAGTGAAGTCTGAGGTATACCTTTATCCATTATTTCTGTTTGTCATTGCAAGATATTACTATCTGGAATATATACCATCACAATGGTTTAAATATTTTGAGTATTAGTCATTCACATAGTCTTATCTACTCAATCTCTTTATTTTTGAAAGATTTCACCTACAGTATAATATTATATAAAGTATAAATACACACCTTTCTAAATGAAACATGGACTGAAAATAGAGATCACTTTAAAACATATATATTATATATATATATATATGATATGTAAACAGGAAAAGTAGGAAAATGACATTCAAGTGTATAATAAAAAACTAAAAATTGACTACTTCCCCAAAACTCTGAAGCACATCAACTATTTGGAATGCACAATGAAACTATAATCTAATACAGGTAAAAAATGTAAAGAGGTTATAAACCTTAATAGGAAAAATAAAGTAACTGTTATTGGCAACTTCTATTGAGATGTGAATCTTAAAGTAATAGGAAAGTGACTTCAAATTCACTTCCAACACCAAACAGAAAAAAACAAAGCTCTTCCATTTTAATCTCTTTTTTATTATAAATTCCAGTGTGACTGCAAGTCAAAACTGCTTGTGGCAGAACAATAATTCTTTTTTTTATTTTTTTTTATTTTCCCACTGTACAGCAAGGGGGTCAGGTTATCCTTACATGTATACATTACAATTACATTTTTCCCCCACCCTTTCTTCTGTTGCAACATGAGTATCTAGATATAGTTCTCAATGTTACTCAGCAGGATCTCCTTGTAAATCTATTCTAAGTTGTGTCTGATAAGCCCAAGCTCCCGATCCCTCCCACTCCCTCCCCCTCCCATCAGGCAGCCACAAGTCTCTTCTCCAAGTCCATGATTTTCTTTTCTGTGGAAAGGTTCATTTGTGCCTTATATTAGATTCAAGTTATAAGTGATATCATATGGTATTTGTCTTTGTCTTTCTGGCTCATTTCACTCAGTATGAGATTCTCTAGTTCCATCCATGTTGCTGCAAATGGCATTATTTTGTTCTTTCTTATGGCTGAGTAGTATTCCATTGTGTATATATACCACCTCTTCCCAATCCAATCATCTGTTGATGGACATTTGGGTTGTTTCCATGTCCTGGCTATTGTGAATAGTACTGCAATGAACATGCGGGCGCATGTGTCTCTTTTAAGTAGAGTTTTGTCCGGATAGATGCCCAAGAGTGGGATTGCAGGGTCATATGGAAGTTCTATGTATAGATTTCTAAGGTATCTCCAAACTGTTCTCCATAGAGGCTGTACCAGTTTACATTCCCACCAACAGTGCAGGAGGGTTCCCTTTTCTCCACAGCCCCTCCAGCACTTGTTATTTGTGGATTTATTAATGATGGCCATTCTGACTGGTGTGAGGTGGTATCTCATGGTAGTTTTGATTTGCATTTCCCTTATAATCAGCGATGTTGAGCATTTTTTCATGTACTTGTTGGCCATCTGTATATCTTCTTTGGAGAACAGTCTATTCAGGTCTTTTGCCCATTTTTCCATTGGGTGGTTGGCTTTTTTGCTGTTGAGTTGTATATGTTGCTTATATATTCTAGAGATTAAGCCCTTGTCAGTTGCATCATTTGAAACTATTTTCTCCCATTCTGGAAGGTGTCTTTTTGTTTTCTTTTGTGTTTCCTTTGCTGTGCAAAAGCTTTTCAGTTTGATGAGGTCCCATGGGTTTATTTTTGCTCTAATTTCTATTGCTTTGGGAGACTGCCCTGAGAAAATATTCATGATGTTGATGTCAGAGGGTGTTTTGCCTATGTTTTCTTCTAGGAGTTTGATGGTGTCCTGTGGTATATTTAAGTCTTTCAGCCATTTTGAGTTTATTTTTGTGCATGGTGTGAGGGTGTGTTCTAGTTTCATTGCTTTGCATGCAGCTGTCCAGGTTTCCCAGAAATGCTTGCTGAATAGACTTTCTTTTTCCCATTTTATGTTCTTGCCTCCCTTGTCAAAGATTAATGGACCATAGGTGTCAGGGTTTATTTCTGGGTTCTCTATTCTGTTCCATTGGTTTGTCTGTCTGTTTTGATACCAGTACCACACTGTTTTGATGTCTGTGGCTTTGCTATATTTCTTGAAGTCTGGGAGAGTTATGCCTCCTGCTTGGTTTTTGTTCCTCAGGATTGCTTTGGCGATTCTGGGTCTTTTGTGGTTCCATAGAAATGTTTGGATTGTTTGTTCTAGTTCTGTGAAAAATGTCATGGGTAATTTGATAGGGATTGCACTGAATCTGTAGATTGCTTTGGGTAGTATGGCCATTTTTACAATTGATTGATTTTTCCAATCCAGGAACATGGAGTATCTTTCCATTTCTTTACATCTTCTTTGATTTCTTTGATTAAAGTTTTATAGTTCTTGGCATATAGGTCCTTTACCTCTTTGGTCAGGTGTATTCCGAGGTATTTGATTTTGTGAGGTGCAATTTTAAAAGGTATCGTATTTTTGTATTCCTTTTCTAATATTTCATTGCTGGTATACAGAAATGCAACTGACTTCTGAATGTTAATCTTACAGCCTGCTACTTTGCTGAATTTATTAATCAGTTCAAGTAGTTTTTGGGGTTGAGTCCTTAGGGTTTTCTATGTATGGTATCATGTCATCTGTGTACAGTGACAGTTTGATCTCTTCTCTTCCTATATGGATGCCTTTTATTTCTTTTGTTTGTCTAATTGCTGTGGCTAGGACTTCCAAAACTATGTTGAAGAGCAGTGGTGAGAGTGGGCATCCCTGTCTTGTTCCAGATTTGAGTGAGAAGGCTTTCAGTTTTTCCCCATTGAGGATTATATTTGTTGTGGGTTTATCATAAATGGTTTTGATTATATTCAGGAATGTTCCCTCTATACCCACTTTGGCGAGGGTCTTGATCATGAATGGATGTTGGCCTTTGTCAAATGCTTTTTCTGCGTCTATTGAGATGATCATATGATTTTTGATTTTTTTTTTTTGTTAATGTGGTGTATGATGCTGATTGATTTGCGTATGTTGAACCATCCTTGTGAACCTGGGATGAACCCAACCTGGTCATGGTGTATAATTTTTTTGGTATGTTGTTGGATTCGGTTGGCTAAGATTTTGTTGAGAATTTTTGCATCTATATTCATCAATGATATTGGCCGATAGTTTTCTTTTTTGGTGGTATCTCTGTCTGGTTTTGGAATGAGGGTGATGGTGGCATCATAGAATGTCTTTGGGAGTATTCCTTCTTCTTCAACCTTTTGAAAGAGTTTAAGGAGGATGGGCCCCAATTCCTCTTTATATGTTTGATAGAATTCACCTGTGAAGCCATCTGGTCCTGGACTTTTATTTGTAGGGAGTGATTTTATGACCTCTTCAATTTCATTTCTAGTGATTTGTCTGTTCAGTTGGTCTGTTTCTACTTGATTCAGTTTTGGCAGGCTGTAAGATTCTAGAAAGTTGTCCATTTCTTCCAGATTGTTGCCATATAGTTGTTCATAGTATTCTCTTATGGTTTTTTGTATTTCTGCTGTATTCGTTGTGATTTCTCCTTTTTCATTTATAATTTTGGTTATTTGGGTTCTTTCTCTCCTCTTTTTAGTGAGTCTGGCCAGGGGTTTGTCAATTTTGTTCACCTTTTCAAAGAACCAGCTCTTGGTTTTATTAATTTTCTCTATTGTTTTTTGAGTCTCTATTTTATTGATTTCTTCTTTGATCTTTATAATTTCCTTCCTTCTGCTGACTTTAGGACTTTTTTGTTCTTCTTTTTCTAATTCATTTAGGTGGAGGGTTAAGTTGTCAATTTGGGATCTCTCTTCTTTTTTGAGAAAGACCTGTATTGCTATAAATTTCCCTCTGAGCACTGCTTTCGCAGCATCCCATAGATTTTGAGAGGTTGTGTCTTCATTATCATTTGTTTCAAGGTAGTTTTTAATATCTTTATTGATTTCCTCATTGACCCATTGGTTTTTTAGTAGCATGTTGTTTAGTCTCCATGTAGTAGGTTTTTTCTCTTTCCTTTTCCCATGGTTGATTTCTAATTTCATGGCATTGTGGTCAGAGAAGATACATGAGATAATTTCTATGCTACTAAATTTATTGAGGTTTGCTTTGTGTCCCAATATGTGGTTGATTCTTGAGAATGTTCCATGAGCATTTGAGAAGAATGTGTATTCTGCTTTTTTTGGATGTAGTGTCCTGAAGATATCAATTAAGTCTAACTTTTCTATTGTTTCCTTTAGGATCTCTGTTGCTTTATTGGTTTTCTGTCTAGAGGATCTGTCCATTGATGCGAGGGGGGTATTAAGGTCTCCTACTATGATTGTTTTCTCATCAATATCTCCCTTTATGTCTGTTAATATTTGTTGTATGTATCTGGGTGCTCCTATATTTGGGGCATATATGTTGACGATAGTAACATCCTCTCCTTGGATGGATCCCTTAATCATTAAGTAGTGTCCTTCTTTGTCTTTCTTTATGTCTTTTGTTTTAAAGTCTATTTTGTCTGATATGAGTGTTGCGACTCCTGCTTTTCTGTCATGTCTATTGGCGTGAAATATTTTTCCCCACCCTTTCACTTTCAATCTATATGTATCTTTTGTCCTAAGGTGAGTTTCTTGTAGGCAGCATATTGAAGGTTTTTGCCTTTTTATCCACTCAGACACTCTGTGTCTTTTGATTGGGGCATTCAGTCCATTGACATTTAAGGTGATAATTGATAGATGATTATTTATTGCCATTTTGAACCTCATGTTCCAGTTGATTCTATGGTTCTCCATTCTTCCTTTCTTTTTTTTTTTTTTTTTTTTTTTGGTTGGATGGTCTCCTGTTATTATCTGCTTGAGTGTATTTTTTTTCATTTTTTGCAAATGCAATATTTGGTTTTGGCTTGTGGTTGCCCTGTTTTTTAAGTATGCTAACCCCTTCCCATAATTGTGTGTTTTAGCCTGATGGTCCTGTAGGTTCAAACACTTCATTACTATATTAAAATTAAGAAGAGAAACATACAAACAAACAAACAAAAAGGGTCTATTTATTTCCTAACATCCCTTGCCCACATTTTATGGTTTTGATGACTCTTTATTTTTTCTTTTTAATTTTATTTTGTTTGAAGCATGTTCATGATTAAATCTGTATGCTGGCTTATTTGAGTGACTGCTCTCTGACTGTGGTTTCCTCAGTCCTAGTTCTTCCTCTTCTTCTTTTTTTTTTTCCTTTTCTTTTTTCTTCCCTTTCCTTCCTTTCTTTTTGGTTTAGAGAAGCCCTTTCAATATTTCCTTTAACCTGGGTTTTGTGTTGCTGTATTCTATAAGTTTTTGTTTGTTGGAAAAAATTTTTATTTCCCCTTCTATTTTAAATGATATTCTTGCTGGATAGAGTATTCTAGGTTGCATATTTTTTCCTTTTAGCACTTTAAATATCTCTTGCCATTCCCTCCTGGCCTGTAGTGTTTCTGTAGAGAAATCGGCTTATAATCTTACGGGGGTTCCCTTGTAGGTAACATTCTGCTTTTCTCTTGCTGCCTTTAGGATCCTCTCTTTATCACTAACTTTTCCCATTTTTATTATGATGTGTCTTGGTGTGGGTCTGTTTGGGTTCAGTTTGTTTGGGGCCCTCTGTGCTTCTTGTATCTTGAACCCAGTGTCCTTTTGATTTTGGAAGTTTCTATCGATAATTTCTTCAAATACATTTTCCATTCCCTTATCTTTTTCTACTCCTTCTGGAATTCCTATTATGCGTAGATTGTCCCACTTTATATTATCCCATAGGTCTCTTATATTGCTTTCCTGTTTTTTGATTCGGTTTTCTGTCTGCTGACCTGATTGGGTGATTTCCATTATTCTATCTTCCATATCACTGATTCGTTCTTCTGCATTATTCATTCTGGTTTTTACTGCCCTTAGTTCAGTTTGCATCTCTGCAAATGAATGTTGTAGTTTTTCTTGACTCCTCCTTATATTTTCTAGTTCCTTTCTGAGGGTATCTGCATTACTGTTCATATCTTCTCTTAATTCCTTCAGTATTTTCACTATTTCTCTTTTGAACTCCAGGTCTGTCTGACTGCAGAGATCTGTTTCATTGTTGACTGTTTTAGGTGAGTTCTCCTGTTGGTTTGACTGGGGGTGGTTTCTCAGCTTCTTCATCTTGCTTGTTGTTTTCTTTCTCCTGAGGGAGTTGTCCTCTCCGTTATGGGCAGTGTTTGCCTTGTCACTGCCGTGGAATATTGCCTGAGGGCTGGCGTTGTTGGTCAATCTTTTTTGAGGCAGTGTGGCTTTTCTGAAGTGTTGATGGGGCTAATAGTGCAGAACAATAATTCTTTACAAAACACAGATGTCCTGTACATAAAAAATTTCACTGGAGTTGAATTAGTTATAAAGACTCTTCTGTATTAGCCTTCCTATTCTGCATTCAATCTGAGATAAAGTCTATCTTATTATTGGGCACCAAAGATAATAAAAACAGTATGAAGTACAACATGCAAAATTTCAATAGTAATGACAATGTTTTTGCCTTAGTCCAAAAGCATCCTGCATTCTCTCTCCCTTCAGTGATTTGACCAGTCTTCACATTTAATCTGAGGACAGCAAATCATGCAAGCAAAATATTCCTGCCATGTGAAGTCCAATATCTTCAATCAGTTCTACAAGCTTCTCTAGAAAAAAAATTATTTTTAACAGTTCATTGACATTTTTATCAATAGACAGCGTTTCCGTAAGGATTGAATTAAAAATCTGGTATGCAAAGGCTTGAGGTCAATTTTCTTTTTTTTCTTTTTTTTTTCAATTTTCAATTATTATAGTTTTTGCGAGATCTCTTACAATAAGATTTAAGTTCTTCGTATAGTTTCCTTATATATAAACACAATATTTACTGAAGGGCTAGTGCCTGACAGGTTATCTTTTAGGGTCTAATTTGGTCAGTGACTTATCTCTATAAACCATCTTAGGAACAGTAAAAAGAATGGTCTTGTACATCTGAGAAGTTGGTTTAAAGAATTTTCTGAAGCAAACCTATGATTAAGGATACTCTATCCAGCAAGATTATCATTCAGAATTGAAGGCGAGACAGTTTCCCAGACAGGCAAAACTAAGAGTTCATCGCCACTAAACCAGCCTTATAAGAAATGTTAAAATGTCTTCTTTAAGAAAAATGTAAAAAGCTATAACAAGAAATGAGAAACTATTTGAAGGGAAAAAGAGTACTGGTAAATGTAAACATATAGTAAAGGCATCAGTCAACCACTTAAATAAGCTAGCATGAAGGTTAAAAGATAAAAACTGTAAAATCAACTTTAACTATAATAAAGAGTTAAGGGATACATATAAGGATGTAAAATATGACACCCAAATATAAAACATGGAGGTTTGGGGAGTAAAAATGTTAGATCTTTTAGAATGTGTTTGAACTTAAATTACTATCAGTCTAAAACAAGTAGATATTTTTATAGGTTAATATATATGAATCTCATAGTAACCACAAATCAAAAACCTACAATAGATAGATAAATAACAAAGGGAAAGGAACCCAAACATAACATCGAGGAAAATCTTCAAACTACAAAGGAAGAGACTAAAAGAAGGAAAAACAGAGAACTACAGAAACAAATAAGTAAAAAAAAAAATGGCAGTAAGTACATACTTACAAATAATAATTTTAAATGTAAATCAAAAGACATAGGGTGACTGATTGGATTTAAAAAAAAAGACCCATTTATGCTGTCTACAAAGAACTGCTTCAGATCTAAAGACAGACACAGACTACAAGTGAAGGGATGGAAAAAATTATTCCAAACAAATAGAAATGAAGGAAAGTTGCAAACAAATAGAAATGAAGGAAAGTTGGGGCACTGGTACTCATATCGGACAAAATAGATTTTTTTTTTTTTGTCTTTTTGCCATTTCTTGGGCCGCTCCCACGGCATATGGAGGTTCCCAGGTTAGAGGTCTAATCAGAGCTATAGCCACCGGCCTATGCCAGAGCCACAGCAATGAGGGATCCGAGCCACGTCTGCAACCTCCACCACAGCTCACGGCAACGCCGGATCGTTAACCCACTGAGCAAGACCAGGGATCGAACCCACAACCTCATGGTTCCTAGTCGGATTCGTTAACCACTGTGCCACGACAGGAACTCCCGACAAAATAGATTTTAAACAAAGTCTATAATAAGACAAAGGAGGCCATTATATAATGATATAGGGATAATCCAAGAAGCTATAACATTCATAGACACATTTACCTAATATAGGAGCACCTAAATATATAAAGAAAATGTTAAGAGACATAAAGGGAGAAATAGACAGTAAAACAATAACAGTATGGGACTTTAAACCCTACTCATATCAATGATAGATTATTCAGCAGAAAATCTTCTTTATCCATTCATCTGTTGATGGATATTTAGGTTGATTCCATATCTTGGCTATTATAATGCTGCCATGAACATAAGAGTGAATATATCTTTTCAAATTCGTGTGTTCTTATTCTTTGGATAAATACCCAGAAGAAGGATAACGATCATATGGCACCAAAACATAAAACCTGGGGGTGTGTGGAATAAAAATGTTGGATCTTGAAGTTTGTCTCTGATCTCACATCAAGAAAGAAGCATGGGGATTTCCTGCCCTGGCTCAGTGGAAACAAATCTGACTAGTATCCATGAGGACACATGTTCAATCCCTGGCCTCACTCAGTGGGTTAAAGATCTTCTGGTGTTGCCATGAGCTGTGGTGTAGGTTGCAGATGTGGCTTGGATCTGCTGTTGTTGCTGTGGTTGTGGTGTAGGCCAGCAGTTATAGCACCAATTCTACTCCTAGCCTGGGAACCTCCATATGCTGCAGGTACACCCCTAAAAAGACAAAGAAAGAGAGAAAGGAAGAAAGAAAGAAGCATGGTATTGTGAAAAAATATTGATTAAAATTTTTTTTGTCTTTTGTTTTTTAGGGCTGCACATGTGGCCTATGGAGGTTTCCAGGCTTGGGGTTGAATCAGAGCTGTAGCTGCCGGCCTATACCACAGCCATAGCGACACAGGATCTGAGCCACTCATGGCAATGCTGTATCCTTAACTCACTGAGCTGGGCCAGAGATCGAACCCATGTCCTTATGGATACTAGTCGGATTCATTAACCGCTGAGCCACAAGGGGAACCCCTTGATTTAAATTTGAAGGGAACGTGGTAAGGTAACTAACTAGACACAGAGAAAAAAATCAATGTCCCAGAGCACCTAATTGGCTTGCCAAAAGTCATGCAAATTAATGGCAGAATCAAGTCTCCATCCAAGATTTCCTGATGCCTAATCTGCATTTAAACAAGATTGCTTCTTTTTTATCCAACTAGTGGGGTGACATGACAACTGAAGGTTAATGAGCCAGCCACAGAGAAAGTAGATAGCCCCGAATGAGGGAATCTGAAAGAACCAGACCAAGCTTTCTCTACCATTTTCCCTCTACCTTTGATTACAGGACTTGGGAGTACTTAGAGATATCTCTGGGAAATTCCTGCATTACAAACCCCCATTTTGTGTAGCAATGAAATTTCCTTTTAATAGTCAGGATGAACAAAATAGTCAGGATGTACACCTCGACCAGTACTCTAACCCCTTTACTTTTCCTATTCATTCAGTGACATGAGTAACCCAAGGTGGCCAGATGGCAATCTCAGCTACAAGTTAGGTGGATCCATTGTTGCACTGCTCGATGGAAGCACTCATCCATTTCAACCAGGTGGAGCCTAGTTCATTGGAACAGGAAGCAAGAGTTGTGCTGATGGATTAGTAAGGGAATAATGAGAGGATGCACCCTCGTTTTCATTCCTTGACTCTTCAACCTGTGGATCCAGTTATGGTAGAAATGACACCACATTTTAAATGCTGGTTTAGGGCTTATACCACATAACAAAAGACATTGTTTTACCCTATATTGTGTTGTCATCTAGGAGATTGTGTTTTCATCTAGCTGGCTCTGTAATTGAGTTGTCAAAATGCTATTCCATTCTGTATTAGGCCAGCTGTTTTAAGGTGACAGGAAACATGGTCAGACCAGTGAGTTTCATGAATATCCATTTATTTCCATATTTTATTTGATGTGAAATTGTTTTTATTTTTTGTTTGGAAAAGATGCTGTGTAGAATACCATGGCGGTGGATATGGTAGTTCATGTGTCCTTGAGTGGTGGTTTTGGCAGAAGAATTTCAGGCAAGGAAGATGAAGCTATATTCGAAATCAGTGTCTATTCCTTTGAGAATAAAGCAATGCTCTTTCCTTGATAGAAGTGATCTCATGTAATCAATTTGAAAAAAGGTAACTTACTAGACCTCTGGGAAATAGTGCCATATTGTGTTGATATCCGATGTAGCTCTAACAGATCAGCCATGTTAAATGGAGGTCCGTGTTTCTGAGTCCATGTATAAATTCCATCCCAGCTGCATGGCCATTTTCTGTATGAATGCATTAGACTAACACAGGAGTATTTGGAGAAAAATTCCAACTGCCATCCACAGAATGCATCATCTTATTTTTCCAGATTATTAAACTTCTACTCTGCTGATGTTCTCTGGTAAGCTTTCAAATGGGACACAGATACCTTCACACTCTGTTCCCATTTGCAGATGTCTACAAACATATTTTTCTCTTCATCATTTTATTACCTATTTTGCAATCATGTTGCTTCCAGTGAACATCCAGATAAGCCATTACCCAATGTCCATGAATCAGGTTAGATTTATAATTCTGTCTCCACATTTCCTTTCATGCAAAAGGAGAAAGATTCTCTGGCATTCTTTTAATTTTTGTGTAGATTCATATTATCCAAAAATGTCTTTTCTGTTAAAGTTATCCTACAGCAGATACTGTTTTTTAAAGCCACACACTCTGACACATCAACATGAGGAATGAGGTTTCATGCAATAAACATTACTGAAATTATGAAACTTTGAAGTTGGATATCTGGTCCAGTAGAGGTAAAGGCAGTAGACAACAAATTTTTATTCTATTAAGGGAATATGAAATTAAATGACAAAGAAACTAAGTGGTCCTCTGAATTATAAGGGAGATACATCATTTTAGATTTTGTTTTTGTTTTTGCTTTTTGTGTTTTTTTTTTTTTTTGGTCTGATAGATTAGCTTAATCTCACTGAAAGCAGTTATAAAATAGGCAGATCTGTTTCTCTAAATATTAATGCCACCTAATAGCAAGTTCATAGAACTGGTGCAGAAACAGAGTATTTTTCTCAAAGATGTTGGACTGTAGTACTATTTTTCTCCCTAAATAAATAAAAAGGGAGAAAAGTACACAGATCAGTAAACAGGTTTTAGTTGAGTACTGGACACTAAGCAGAAGTGAAGTTTTAGACAGCTGCGAAACTGGCTATTACTTCTTTTTTTTTTTCAGAGCTTGGTAGGAATTTTTTTTCTTGTTTTATTATTTTAATTCTTTCCGCTGTACAGCATGGGGACCAAATTCCTCTTACATGTATATATTTTCCCCCACCCTTTGTTCTGTTGCAATATAAGTATCAAGACATAGTTCTTGAGGCTATTCAGCAGGATCTCCTTGTAAATCCATTCCAAGTTGTATCCAATAACCCCAAGCTCCTGATACCTCCCACTCCCTTCCTCTCCCCCAGAGCAGCCACAAGTCTCTTCTCCAAGTCCATGATTTTCTTTTCTGTGGAAAGGTTCATTTGTGCCTTATATTAGATTCCAGTTATAAGTGATATCATATGGTATTTGTCTTTGTCTTTCTGGCTCATTTCACTCAGTATGAGATTCTCTAGTTCCATCCATGTTGCTGCAAATGGCATTATTTTGTTCTTTCTTATGGCTGAGTAGTATTCCATTGTGTATATATACCACCTCTTCCCAATCCAATCATCTGTTGATGGACATTTGGGTTGTTTCCATGTCCTGGCTATTGTGAATAGTACTGCAATGAACATGCGGGCGCATGTGTCTCTTTTAAGTAGAGTTTTGTCCGGATAGATGCCCAAGAGTGGGATTGCAGGGTCATATGGAAGTTCTATGTATAGATTTCTAAGGTATCTCCAAACTGTTCTCCATAGAGGCTGTACCAGTTTATATTCCCACCAACAGTGCAGGAGGGTTCCCTTTTCTCCACAGCCCCTCCAGCACTTGTTATTTGTGGATTTATTAATGATGGCCATTCTGACTGGTGTGAGGTGGTATCTCATGGTAGTTTTGATTTGCATTTCCCTTATAATCAGCGATGTTGAGCATTTTTTCATGTACTTGTTGGCCATCTGTATATCTTCTTTGGAGAACAGTCTATTCAGGTCTTTTGCCCATTTTTCCATTGGGTGGTTGGCTTTTTTGCTGTTGAGTTGTATATGTTGCTTATATATTCTAGAGATTAAGCCCTTGTCAGTTGCATCATTTGAAACTATTTTCTCCCATTCTGGAAGGTGTCTTTTTGTTTTCTTTTGTGTTTCCTTTGCTGTGCAAAAGCTTTTCAGTTTGATGAGGTCCCATGGGTTTATTTTTGCTCTAATTTCTATTGCTTTGGGAGACTGCCCTGAGAAAATATTCATGATGTTGATGTCAGAGGGTGTTTTGCCTATGTTTTCTTCTAGGAGTTTGATGGTGTCCTGTGGTATATTTAAGTCTTTCAGCCATTTTGAGTTTATTTTTGTGCATGGTGTGAGGGTGTGTTCTAGTTTCATTGCTTTGCATGCAGCTGTCCAGGTTTCCCAGAAATGCTTGCTGAATAGACTTTCTTTTTCCCATTTTATGTTCTTGCCTCCCTTGTCAAAGATTAATGGACCATAGGTGTCAGGGTTTATTTCTGGGTTCTCTATTCTGTTCCATTGGTTTGTCTGTCTGTTTTGATACCAGTACCACACTGTTTTGATGTCTGTGGCTTTGCTATATTTCTTGAAGTCTGGGAGAGTTATGCCTCCTGCTTGGTTTTTGTTCCTCAGGATTGCTTTGGCGATTCTGGGTCTTTTGTGGTTCCATAGAAATGTTTGGATTGTTTGTTCTAGTTCTGTGAATAGATTTTGTTAAGTTTATTGATACGGTTGTACTTCCTAGAGATTCTGTAGTCAACATGCTAGCTCCAGCAGATTTACACAAGACTGAGTGGTTATCTTAAACAGAAGTTTTAGAGAAGATCTTACATACTAACAGTCAATCAATTTCATCCTAGGAAGAATGCATTTTCAGAATGCAGAACTGAACAGTAGCCAGGAATGGGAGGAAGGTGGACTACAGGGACTGTGGAGATTTGGTGTGGGGGAAAAGAATCAAGATAGTAAATGATGGGGAAGAGAAATATGAGTTTCTGGATCCCTACTATGTGCCAGGCACTGTATAGGAGCTTTCAGACACCACCTTTACATTTCACTTGATGCTCCTAATAACCACATGATGTGGGGATTGTTGTCATTCCACTACAGAGGGGAGGAAACTGAGGTTAAGATTATATTAAGTAACCTGCCTCAAATTACACAGTTCCTATATAGCAAAGTCATGACAGGAGCGCAGGAATCTAGGGCCCAGAAAAGGGGAGTCAGCAATTTGTCAGCAAGGGATCCTGCAGTTGCTACCTGCTAGCAAAGGTTAGCTGAAGCACGCAGATAGAGCAGAAAATAAGTTGTGCCATTATCTGGCTATGCCACCAGAGGGCACAACTTTGGAAGTTTTCTCTCTAGACAGTCTGCCTATTTCTTCTGAAGTAAATACCTATAGCTGAGAGAGCAGGCTGTGTTGTATACCAGAAGTGAGTATGGACTGACCTCAGTATAGAGAGATCTGAGCTATCCACTGCTTTGCTGCAGGACAAATACACCCATGTGTATATGTGAGGACACACCTCCCATATGTGAGGTGTGTCCTCTCCTATTTAGTTTGGGCCGAGGGTGTCAGGTAGTTAGCAAGATCCCTTGGATTCAGGACTGATAGTTAGCATTTACCTTTGAAACCCCAGTGCTTAGTGTGGTCGTTTTCATAAGCTCTTTCTGTGTTTGAGAAGAAACAATTGCACAGTACAGTTGCTCTATCTAGTTATTGCCTTGTCAGAATCCCCCAGTAATTTTCTAACGCCCCCAAGGTAAAGTTTGCACTATTTAACCTGGCTTCCAAGTACCACCATAGATTGTGGTCTAGACTTATCTCAAACCAGTCCCCTTTTCCCCAACACTCATCCTAATCTTAATATACACACATCCTTAATGTAGTCCTGAAGCAGTGAGTGGAATTAGATGCTTCACATTAAGCCATGCACATGGTAAATAATAAGGAGTTGCTATTACTCTTCCTCCTCCTTTTACTTCTACTATTAGACCTAGAAATTGGCAGAGGCAAGGTTGAACTCAGGTGCCCTGACTGAGTTCGCTGCTCTTTGCTCCTATTGCTTCTTTGGAGCAAACAGGTCAGTACATAGTGAATACTGAATAGTGAAATATTTGATTTCACTCTTCTTGGCTCCTCTTTTGGATTCCTGTGGCATAGGGAATAGCACAGGTGATTTCAGTGATCAGCGGACAGATCTGGTTTCTCCCTGAACAGACATAGATGTGTACAGCATCAGAAGTCTACAGTTGGAAGCTACCTTTGACATCATCTCCTCTAAGCCAATGCATAAGTCATTTAATTTCTATAGTACCCATTAAAAAGGTTCACTGAGCCTCTGTCCGTTGGTACCTATCCTTCAAAAGACAGCTGATCCCAGAACTGTGATGGGGAAAACAGTCTTTTTCTTGCTGCCTCTTGCACTTTTATCCCTGGTCCTCATCCTGCCTACTGAAAAAGCACATTTCCTAGTATGAACATGAACCCTCCCAACTCTGACAATCCTCTTCCTCTTTTGTTATAGATGAAGGATGTGACAGTAAAACAATCATTCAAAGATCCATCCTAATCATTTTTCACTTTTTTTTTTTTGGCCTTGGTTTTGTACATCAGCTTTGAAAATATAATCCCAGGGCTAATGCCTGGGGTTAATGAGTAACTAAGAATGCTCTACTTTTGCAATACAGGGCACATTATAAAAGTGGAAAAAGTTAGCTTTCTGAGAGATGCAAGTGGCTTCTTGGGCATGTATTGTAAGTAGTTTTTTTTTTTCTCTTTTGGAACTTTGAGCATCTATATCAGCAAGTCAGAATCCCAAATAACTACGTGCTCCAAACTCCTAGCTCTAGAGGCTAAGGTCTAAGTGGTAATTTACCTCCTATTAGCCAATGTGACTTTTTTAAGAAAAAGAACTTTGGTGAGAATGTGGAGTTTGGATAGAGGTGTAAAAGTGGGGGAGGGGGGTTGAGGTGGGAGAGATTGAAGGCAGTGTGACTTGCTAGGAGGTGGTGAGATAGTTCAGTCCATGAACTGAGGCAGTGGCAGCACAAAGGGATAGAAACGAAAACTTTTGAGAGGTATTTAGATGGTAGAAATACAGGGCATCATAATTCATTAGATGTGGGGAATGAGAATGAAAAAGCCCCTAGGATGACTCCCAGGTTTCCGACATGGGAGCCTCAATAGACAGTGGCAAGGAATGACGATGAAGAGGCAGCCTTGAAGAACAGGGAGATGACATGTTTGCCTTTGGAAACTGAGATTTCCAAATTGAAACTGAGGTATGTGTGGAACCTTCTGGTGGATATGTGCACTAGACAGGTGGACAAATGGCAGGAACACAGGAGAGCAGTCTACACTACAGTGTGTAGTATTGTGAAATGGCAGTTCATTTCCTTCAAGTGGATGAGATCACTCAGGAATAGAATGGAGGGCTAAGGGAGGAGTCCAGTCCTGACTCAATCAATTTCTTCCATCATATCATTCATGTCCATGGTCATTGTATCCCACAGCTGACTTCCTTGCTCGGTTGCATTGTACTCTTCCAGGCTCAGAGAATCTTACGTCATATTTTCTGACTTCTGCTCTAATAATGAAAAAATAACATGAATGACTTTTAAGAATCATAGCATTAGGTGGCTTCCCAGAATGTGGGTTCCTTTTCTCTTTCACACCTCCCTCTTGGGAATGCTAGTCCGGTCCTGATTCCTTTTCTCACTCTCTCTTTTTTTCTTTTATTCTACCCAGTTATGTCAACAGTTTATTGCCCTTTTTGGAGGTTTAAGTTCTGCCAGCATTCAGTTGATGTTCTGTGTGAGTTGTTTTACATGTAGATGTGTTTTTTTGATGTGTTTATGGGAGAAGGTGAGTGCGACCTCTTACTCCTCCACAGGAGGAAAAAAAAAGGTTGTATTGGGGGAATAACAATTAAAAAAATAAATAAAACTTAACTTGGAAAAAGATAAATAAAAATAAAATTGCTTATTAAAAAAAGAATAATAGTGTTAAGATGACTTACAACTTAGAAATGACCCTTTAGATGATGCTCATGGTGGGAGAGATCTGAAATGCAGAAAGTTACACTTTCATATTTCTGTTGTTTAGAAATGCTCTTGTGACTTCTATGTGTTGCATGAATATATTAATTATCAGCTCGTGATCTTGTATATAGCTCCATAAACTACCACTCTTCCATTTCAACTAAACCTATCTTGTGAAAATTATTCTTTTTGTCTTTTATCCAAGGAAAAGTACTGGTATTATCTCTTATAGATTTTTATCCTAAGAAAAATGCCAAATAAAAAAACCCAAAAAATTCTAATCTACAAAATATAATGTCAAGAGAGGGAGCTAATTTTATCTAAAAGTTCTTCCCTCTCTAAAAAGGCTGACTGTGGTTCAAACAAATTCAATTTCCATAAATTCAATTTACTGTCAGAGTTTTCATATGTCTCTATTACATCTGAATGGCAGTCCTTACCTTTACTTCTGTGGCCCCAGCAAGCCACCGATTCCTGCTCCTATTAGATATGTCATCAGTTTTTCAGGGGAGAAAAGCTTCCTCACAGACCTTGGGGAGCACACAATTAAATATTTTCTATTGTTTTACTAATTACAATGAGAGATTATTATGTGTTTCTGGTTCAGAGTTTTCATCCAGCTAATATCTCCAATGGTTCTCTCACCTCATCTCTTATAGATTACCTCCCTTCCAAAATGCCACTGTTTCTCTATATGGTTCTCTTGGTACTTGGGATTCATTGTGTACAACCTAACATCTCTGAAGGCAAAGTAACCTCCTGCCTTTCCCCTCAACAAAATGCCACTCTCCATAAGATGTCATCTATCAATGCTGACTTTGCATTCAACCTGTACCGGAGGTTCGCGGTGGAGACTCCAGATCAGAACATCTTCTTTTCCCCTGTGAGCATTTCTGCAGCTTTGGCCATGCTCTCCTTTGGGGCCTGTTCCAGCACCCAAACTCAAATCCTGGAAAGCTTGGGGTACAACCTCACAGAAATGCCAATGGCAGAGATCCAGCAGGGCTTCCAGCACTTGATATGTTCACTGAATTTTCCAAAGAAGGAGCTGGAATTACAGATGGGGAATGCCCTCTTCATTGAGAAGCAGCTGAAACCACTGGCAAAGTTCTTGGATGATGTTAAGAACCTTTACGAGACTGAAGTCTTTTCTACTGACTTCTCCAATGTTTCTGCAGCTCAGCAGGAGCTTAATAGTCATGTGGAGAGGCAAACCAAAGGAAAAATTGTTGGCCTCATCCCAGACCTCAAACCAAACACCATCATGGTCCTGGTGAACTATATTTGCTTTAAAGGTGAGGTTCTAAGATGTCCATTTCTTATTCAGTGTTCCAATAATTTGGTGGGGTGCTGGGTGGGGGGGTCTCATGGTGTCTTCTCACTTGGCAGCAGTAGGTGTCCCTCATACCACAGTGGCCTGTCCACTGGACATAGCTGTGTGTAGTTTTGAATCTCCCAGGAGGGACACATAATTCTATGGATGAGCCCAGGAAGTTTATGGGGATAGGGCATTTTCAGAGAGTTGTGTTATGGACACCCTGCTCACATCTAGCTAGATAATTATGGTTTCCGAAAGAATTGGTGAGGTGGGGTATGCACTTGGCAGGTAAACAAAATCAGGTTTAAACCTTACCTTGACCTTCACTTGCTGTTCATTTTTGGGTGCATGTTATATAAACACTTCTATCATGTACAACGTATCCACTTTATACTAAGCACAGTGCTACATGTGTGGTTTATACACATAGTCTCATCTAATCTTCACAAGTGCCCAGGTTCACAGTTAATAAGTTTCAGAGCTGGTATTCCCACCCAGGTTTGTCGGATTCTACAGCTGGTGCTTGTAACAACAAGAATCATGTGACTCTTTTCTGAAGGTGCTGTGCCCAAATGATTTCTCCTGGTTCTACAGCACATGTCAGCCACGTTTGGTGGAGAAGTGAACGGTTCTTGGCCACAAATCAGACACTTGTAGACGGATAAAACGGCAGAACAGATCTGTTGTCTCATTTCACCCTGTGTGTTGGATGTGCTTATACCTTTTTACGGAAGAGGAAACTGTGGCTCTGGTGGGTTTGGTGTAAGTACAGTGGTTTTGAACACAGACAGAACATCTGTTAAACATAGAGTCCAACAGTCCTGGGTGTGACTCCTGGCTCTGCCACCAGCTACCTGGGAAACCATGTATAGTTACTTTCTCTCTCTGATCCTCAGTTACTCATTTGTAAAACTGATTGACAGAAAGTACCTGCCTCTGTGGTGGTATTAATTACTAGATTAGATGACTGATGGAAAAGTTCACATTGGAACTATATTGGTTTAAAACAAACAACCCTCTTCTCTTTGTATTTTAAGCCCAGTGGGCAAATCCTTTCGATCCGTCCAAGACAGAAGAGGGTTCCAGCTTCTTAGTGGACAAGACTACAACAGTGCAAGTGCCCATGATGCACCAGATGGAACAATACTATAACCTGGTGGATACAGAGCTGAACTGCACAGTACTGCAAATGGACTACAGCAAGAATGCTCTGGCACTCTTTGTCCTTCCCAATGAGGGCCAGATGGAATGGGTAGAAGGGGCCATGTCATCTAAAATACTGAAGAAATGGAACCGCTTACTGCAGAAGGGGTAAACAGCTTAGATGATGTGACAAGTGGAGGGTAGGCATAATGGCACAGATGAGATTGAGTTCAACAGAAATCCAGAGGTAGAAGAATCACCCTGAATTATTTAAGAGCTGTGCAATGACCACTGAAGTGTAGTGAGAATATACTTTTTGCCAATCCCTTTGCTGGGCACTTTACATACTTTGTTTCATCTAGGGACATCAACAAGCTTCCAAAGGATATAGAATCATTGGCGTTCTTCAGATGAAGAAATCAGGAATAGAAAAATAAAACAAGCTATCCAAAGTCAGTCAGATAGTAAATTGATGCCTTCCCAGAGGCCAGCTGAAGCTTGGAGGAATGGGTAGGATATCGAAAGACATTGCATACTCGGCTGGAAGTGCTGGGTGGAAAACCAGGAAATTTCCCTGGTACTACCCATTGACATTCATGCCAATGCCACCCCTCAGCCTTAGTGAATACCCTAGAGATGTTTCTCTTTTATTATAAAAGGGTCACATCTTTCAACATCCATAGCTGTAGTCCTACATGGGCTGAACCAGCGAGCATTCCTTCCATGATAACATCTGAAGTTTTCATGCCACATGTTGACCTGCATAGCAGTGTTTGTCAATACCTAAGAGAGGAGCAGAGTCCAATACAATACCGTGGAGACAGAGAGGGAGGGAATCATGAGTTTGGTATGCTGATAGTCATGTGTTTCCTCCCTCTTTCCCCACAGATGGATTGACTTGTTTGTTCCAAAGTTTTCCATGTCTGCCACATATGACCTTGGAGACATTCTTCTGAAGATGGGCATTCAGGATGCCTTTGCTGACAATGCCGATTTTTCTGGACTCACAAAGGACAATGGTCTTAAACTTTCCAATGTAAGTTGGTAGATTAGAGTCATTTAATGTATGAGGAAGGGTCATTCAGAGGCAGTGAATTCATCTCTCTCATTTAATCAGTGATGATTCTTAAGTCTAGAGAGGCAGAATGACTCCTCCTACGCCAGATTCACTCCAGTATCATTCTTATTAGCCCCAAACAAGTCACTATACCAGTTACTTCCATTCATTCCTGATCTTCATGTCCTAAAATGATTATAGAAGAACTTATATATGTATATGAACATATATATATATATAAACATATATGAACTTATATATGATTATAGAAGGATCATTAGAATTGACTCTGATAAGATACAGTTCTTGAGGGGATGGCAGGGGTAGGGAAAGCTTAAGGAGTGACTTCTAGGGGAAGAAAGCCATGGAGAAAGAGGCGGTTCCTTGACAGCTAGCTCTAAAATCACCAGAGATTCATTAACTACACTTAGACGAGTGTCGTTCATATTCTAGCAATATCAACACAATACAGAAAAGGGCTAGCCTTGTCCTTCCTTCTACTTCCCAGCTTCAAAACTGTTCCAAAGGTATTTCATGTTTCTTCAAGGGATCAGCAGTGTATGTTCTCCTTTCATAGGCTGCCCACAAGGCTGTGCTGAACATTGGTGAAAAGGGAACTGAAGCTATACCTGAAGTCACATTCCTGAATCAGCCTAAGATAACTCTTCTTCATCCTATCATCCAGTTTGATAGATCCTTCCTGTTGTTGATATTGGAGAAAAGCACCAGGAGTATTCTCTTTCTAGGGAAAGTTGTGGACCCAACAGAAGTGTAGTTGGGAAAGACACCATTGACTAATTGCGTGTGCTTATTGCAATGGGAAATAAATAAATAGTATGGCCTGATGTGATTGATGTGGTATTTGATGTGCTTTCCTTTGTGCAGGGGTGGAGACTGGACCATAGCCGAACTACCCTGGGTGTGAAAGAGGCCACTCTTGTGTTCAGATAGTCAATGAGTGACTCATTACCTAAAACACAGGAAGGTTACATATCAATGTGTTCCTCTTTGTCAGAACCCTCCCCCCACCACGACCCCAGTTAGTTAGCTCCAAGGAATTTTACGGAACTGACTAAAGCTTTTGTCATCTGCCCTCTTGGTGAATAGTTTAAATGCAGGTCAGTTCCTCATACCCTATTATTCTAATAATAAGTCCAATGAATATAAAACAATGTAAATGCAGTGGGTTATATGTGTATATCTCCACTCCTTCCTTCCACCCCATCAAATTGTTCTCTGTGTTCTTGCCAGAACTGTCATTGGTGGGTTATAAAAAGGTGTTTTCATCACTACAGGGTTGAGTCACAGACTGGGAGCTACTGCTAGGGATATGGCTTTTTTGACCTAAGAAGCATGGGACAAAAGAACTTCACTGTACAAGCCCACCTCACCCCTTAAAAAAAGCTTCATTATCACTAATTTATAAGTTGGAAGTGGAGAAGGAAGGTGATTCATTTATATTATATCTCATAGCCCTTTCTTTTCTGTATTCTAATCAGACTCCTTTCCAAAGGTTGTACACATGTCCCACTTGCTCAAGTATAAATCTCTAGGTTAGTCTCACTGAAGTTTGATACCTCCCTATCCTCAGATCCTTCGGTAACCTCCCCTTGTCTGTACATACCATTCTACTCTCATACACCAATCTAGACTTCGTTTCAGTCAATAAGTATTCAGAACTCCAGTATTAGAATTCAGTACACGCAAATAGTACAGTGACTATTAATCATAAGGTGTCTAAAATTCTAGCTTTTTTTTGCAGATATTGTGCATCTATATTGAAATCAGTATGTATGTTTAGAGAAGTATGTAGCCTGCAAACATTCTAATGTTTTATTAGGCTCATTTGCATGGAGGTTTGCTTACTCCTGGTATGGTTTACATTTTAGTGTTATAGATTGGAAATTGGAATCCCAGAGAAGAAATGAGATTCGTAGCACAGAAGAATCATTGCTAACATGGGGTTTGATTTCACTGAAGTTACATTACAACCTTGGTTCTGCTACTTATATTGTTTTGTGATCTTAGACAAGGTACCTAATCCCTGCACCTTGTTTTCCTCATCTGTAAAATGGGAACACCAATAATATCCATGTAATCAGGATTTTGTGAACATGATGCAAAATTTGTAATGTTCTCATCACAGATCCAGGCAACTGATAAAAAGCCTTGTAAATATTAGTTGTTATTCCTATTGGTCAACATTAGCCTAGTGTTGGAGCCAAGATTGTAGTATGGGTCTCCTGTTTGCAAATTTATATGCTCTAGCTCAGACCCTACCTCCAGAGGCCTGAGTAAATGCCATACAGTCCTACCTGAACCCCCTCAAATGAGTTGGATCAGAGGTTGTTCTGGGAGGAATATCAGTTTTTCTGGGGGAAAATTGGGAATTACCAAGACCCTGTCTTTCAAGCAGTTCATGTATCTTGTTAGAGAATAAACCTCATTCTATCATTCATTCCTGCCACCAGATCATGAAGGATTATCATTATTTACCTTATAAATCTCAGATCATTCTAGCAAACTAGGAATAGAAGACAACTTCCTTAATTTCATAAGGGTTAACCATAAAATACCTCTACCAATATCTAACTTAGTACCGAAAGTTCACTGAAGAATTTTTACTAAATTGGGAAAAATACAAGTATTTCTCTATCGTTGTTTCTATTATACATTATACTGGAGGTCCTAGTGAATGCAGCAAGATAAGGAAAATAAATAAGCATTATAAAAAACAGAGTGAAAAGAAGGGAACAAATCTGTTTATACAGAAAAACCAAGAAAAATCTGTGGGACAAATGCTTACAACGAAAGGGAGAAAACTTGTTAGGGACAGGATACAGAATTGTAGTGGCATAGACTGCATGAAGTTCATCAATTCTGTTTTCCTTTCTCCATTGTAGTAGAATCCTAACCACAAGACTTCCCTGATATATTGCATTTCCTAGACTCCTATACAATTAAGTGTGCCTAAGAGACTAAGTTCTCACTGATGGAATATGAGTGTAGGTGGTGTGTGGCATTTACTGGCCAGGACATTATAATAACTGGGTACCTCCTTCACTCTTTTTCCATCTCCTCTAAACTGAATTGTGGACTTATGATTTAGTTTTACCACCAGGTAACTCAGGAGCTATTTGGCAGTATGGTGTAATGTATGTGTCTCTTTGGAGAATAATATTTTAAGTGTCAAAAAATTTAGGATTACAAAGGCCATTAGTAAGATTTAACATAATTATAAAAATAATACGATTGAGTATAGTAATATGTATGCAACTATCATAACATATTAATTAATAAAATCTTATAACTGTTATAATAAATATATTCCTTCCAAAGTAATAAATATTTTCAGATATCTACAACAATAATAATGTGCTTTGTAATTATGTGAACTTTTCTGTGACAAAAATCACAGGTACAGTTGCTACTACTGTGGTTTGTGGCCCACATTTATAAATGAATGAAATGCTAAATTTTGGTTGGAGGCTAGTAAAGTTAAATATAAAATTTTCTCATCGACAAGTTTATAAATTCTTGAAATATTGTCCCTAGATTTCTTTGGGGTTTTTTTGAACTCCAGGTTAAAAACTCTGCCTTTGCAGAATAATAGTTTGGAAAATAACTTGATATCTAAATACTGACATGGAAGAGAGGTGGCCACTGACCTTAAATTTTTATCCCAGGTTATTAGGTGACCGGAAATAAATGTTTGTCTTCTTTAAGAGTCAGATTTATTACTGAGTCTATTTACTAAGCAGCCTGGCTGAATTTGTCTGTTTAGGCTGTCATAACAATACCACAAACTGATTGGCCTAAACAAGAGAATTTTTTTTTTTAGGGCTGCATGTGCAGCATGTGGAAGTTCCCAGGCTAGGGGTTGAATCAGAACTACAGCTGCCTGTCTACGCCACAGCCACAGCAACTTGGGATTCAAGCCGATTCACTGACCTACACCACAGCTCATGGCAATGCTGGGTCCCCAACCCACTGAGCAAGGCCAGGGAGTGAATCCATATCCTCATGGATCCTAGTCTGGTTCGTTAACCACTGAGCCACAAAACAAACTCAGAGAAATTAATTTTTTCACTGTTCTGGAGGCTAGAAGTTTTCTTTCTTTTTTTTTTTTGAAATCTTTCTTCTAGTTGAAGTCTTTGTGCTATGTCCTCTTATGGCTTTTCTTCCCATGTATACATGCATATGGAAAGAGTGAGTTTGCTATCAGGCATCTTTTCTTATAAGGACACTAATCTTAGATCAGGGCCCCATTCTGGTCATCTCACTTAAACTTAATTATTTCTTCAGTCCATATATAGCCATACTGGGCTTCAAAATATGCATGGAGAGAGTACATGCATTCAATCCATAACACCAGGTTTATTCCAAGTCACACAGAAATTGGTACCATTAGTGGGGATGTTGCAGGTTATATTCTCCAGGAAGCAGACAGAGTTCATCATACAGGATGTTTATTAGGGAGTGTCCATGGGATTGATGCCTTGGAACGGATGTGTCTTCACATACCCACCTCTATCAGTCATTGGATATGGGACAGGCAGCTCTATAAAACTGAAGCTGTCCTAAAAAGGTCTAAAAGCTGAAGACTTTTTACTAACAGGACACCTAGAATCTGGAAAAAATAAATCCTTTCTTGAAGAGACATTTGTATGGTACACCATCCAGATGTTCAACACAATCTACTACTTCTTATGCTGCTGAAACCTACTTCTTCATGTATTTCCAGGAAACAGATCCTCCAGAGTCCTTCACTATCCATTTTAGATTCTTCTACTTCTCACCTTGTCTCTGTATCTCACTTGGTTACATGACTGAGACCCTCATCCCTGACAAGTCTTGAGCCACTTGTTGCCATGCTCTTCTCTGGCAAAGGTTACTACATATGTCCATTTCCCATCAAAATGGGTCAAAGGAGTATCAAAAGGCATCATGTGGATTGCTTTTATGCCAAGCCTATACAGCTTACTCCCACTGTGTAACAATATCTCTTCCTCCTCATGATAGAGTCAATTAAGTTTTTCTAAATGATATAATAGTCTGAACCCATTTTTTAATGTTTGGCTGCTGACATCTTTTAAGCCTCATCTCTCTCTTTTCTCCCTGTATATTACCACACCTTGGCAAGCTTATAAGAAATCAAGGTGTTCCTCCTTTGGTGCTGATGGGAGGTTCAAACCACACAAACCCCTGCTTGTGCAAAAGAATCTCCACACCCTGCTCACTATAAAACCCCAAGCCATTTTGTTTCCCAGATCTCTAAAGTTATTATGGTACCAGGTTAAGAAGAAGCCTGTCCTGCTCCTTTGAAAAAGCCTTATTATGTAAGTAATAACACTGTGTGTGTGTGTTCACAGAGTTCACATCTGAAACAAATCTTGAGCCAGAGTCTATTCTGTATCTGTGGGATGGCTACAATACATGATGACTCCTCATCTTGCTTGCAATTTCCTGAGCAAAAGAATTCTGAAGTGTCCAGGAAACATCCATAGCTTATCCATAGCTTATAGTACAATGAAACCCTTGCTGGGATTCATGCAAGAAATGTTTGCCTTTTGGGGATCATGAACTAAAACCCTAAAGAGCCCAGAGTTGTAGGAATATGAAGTAGAAAATCTGCCTCTGGATCACCTTTGGACACAAGACTACAACATCAGCTCTTTCCTGGTCTTTATCCTGCTAGCCTGCCCTGCATGTTTTGAACTTGCCAGCTTCCACAACCTTGTGATCCATTTCGGTAAGATCAATCAATTAATCTCATACACATTACATATGTTGCTCATTTCCAGTTGAGGCCTCAGTAGAGTCACCTTTAATGTATTTCTAGATTTCACCTTAAAACTCTTCCTACCTCTACCCATTCATTACCCAGTTCCAAAGCCACTTCCACATTTTTAGGTATTTGCTATGTATCAACACCCCACTTCTCGCTAACAAAAAATGTCTTAGTCTCCTTGGGCTGCCATAAAAAAAAATGGCATAGATTGGGTAGCACAAAAGAAGTTAATTTTCCCACAGTTTGAGATGCTGGAAGTTCCAGAACAAGGCGCAACAGGAATGGTTTATAATAAAGTACTAACTTCCTGGCTTACAGGTAGCCACCTTCTGGCTCTGTCCTGACATAGCCTCTCTCTCTCTTTCTCTCTCTCTTTGAGTGTGTATATATAAAGAGAGATCTCCCTCTTTTTCTTCTTGTACATCTCCCAATCCTATTAGATTAGGATCCTATCCTTATGGCTTCATTTTACATTAACTATATTCTAAAAGCTCTATCTCCACATACCGTAACACTGTAAGTTAGGGTTTCAACATATAGAGTTTAGAGGGACACATTCAGTCCAGGGCCAACTACTCTGGACTCTAAATAGAAAGACTTCTGTTTGAAAAAGTCTTCAAGAAAAAAAGCTGATTAAGTCTCTTCAATTAGAGAGAAAATGGCAGAATAGAGAAACTTAAAAGCCCATTTTTTTCCCATAAAAATAACTAATAAACTGGCAAAACCTTTTAGAATCAATTTTTCCAGATGCTGGAAAGTTATTAATATATGTATGCCTGTAACCCAGGAATACCACATACATGAGACAATTATTAGCAGACCTAAAGGGAGAAATTTACAGCAACACAATAATAGAGCAGAATTTTGCAGCATAGTTACATCAATAGATAGATCACACAGGCAAAATGTCAACCAAAAAACTTTAGCCTTAAATGAAACATTGGAGAAGATAGACTTAACAGATCTATACATGAAATTCCAAAATGCCAAAGCCCAGATGGTTCCTCTGTCAAATTCTATCAAATTTTTATACAAAAGTATTACAATCAATTATTCTCAAAATCTTGCAAAAATGTAGAAGAAAGAGCATTTTCTAACTCATTCTATTAGGCCAGTATTACCTTGATACCAAAGCTAGACAAAGACGCCACAAGAAAGAAAATAAATACCAATACATTTATAAATATAGATGAAATATACTTAATAAAATACTGAACTTAATAAAATACTGAATTCAGCAACGTAGAAAAAGTAGTATACACCATGCCCAAAGGAGATTTATCCCAGGAAAGCAATGGTGGTTCAACAAATAAAATTCAATCAATATAACATAGCATATTAATAAAACGAGTAAACAAACACAATATCATCTCAATAGTTGAAGAGAAATTATTTGAAAAGTTGAACCCCTTTAATAATATAAATAATCAACCAGGTAGGAATAAAAGAGAACATTGGGAACATCCTCAATATGATAAAGGACCTTTTATTTATTTATTTATTTATTTATTTATTTATCTACTTATTTAGTTATTATTTATTTTCTTTTTTATGGCTGCACTTGTGGCATGTGGAAGTTCCTGGGCTAGGGGTTGAATCAGACCTGCAACTACCTACCAGTCTAGGCCATAGCCATGGCAACACCAAATCTGAGCCACATCTGCAACCTCTGCTGCAGCTTGTGATAATGCCAGATCCTTAACCCAAAGAGCGAGGCCAGGGATTGAACCCATATCCTCCTGGACACTGTCTCAGGTTCTTAACCTGTTGAGCCACAATGAGAACTCCCTTTAAAGGACATTTTTTAAAGAACCCAAAGTTAATACCACACTCAATAGTGAGAAACTGGCAGCATCTCTCTCTGAATCAGGAAAAAGACAAAGATGCTGAATTTCACTGCTTATATTCAATATTTTACTGGAATTTCTAGCCAACACAATTAGGCAAGAAAAAGACATAATATCATATAGATTTGAAAGGAAGAAATAAATAATTTCTATTTGCAGATGAAAAGTCTTAAGAATCCACAAGATACTACTGGAACTAATAAAGGCATTCAGTCACATTGTAGGATTATTATACCAACACATGAAAATCAAATGTCTATCTACATACTAGCAATAAGCAATCTGAAAGAAAATTAAAAAAACAATTTCATTTACAATTAGCATCATGGAGATTAAAATATTTAGGAATAAATTTAACTAAGGAAATGCAATATTTGTACATTGAAACTAAAATGTATTTGAAAGAAATTGAAGAATACATAAATTAATGGAAAGTTATTCTGGTTTCACAGATTAGAAGATTTAATATTATTAGGATGGCATTACTCCCCCAATATGGATCCACAGATTAAATGCAATCCTAATCAAAATTCTAACCACCTTTTCTTGCAAAAACAGAAAAGCTGATTCTAAAATTCATAAGGAAGTACAAGGGTCCCTAAGTAGTCAAAACAATCTTGAAAAAGAAAAAAGATGTAGAAATTGTACTTCCTGATTTCTAAACCTATGCCAATTTACAGTAATCAAAGCAATGTGGTACCGGTATTGATAGGCATATGGATCAATGGAATAGAACTTGAATCTAGTAATAAATCCATACATCTATAGTGGGTTGATTTTTGTCAAGGGTCCCAAGATCATTCATTGAGAAATTATAATCTGTTTAACCTATGATGTTGTGACAATGGGATATCTGCAAACAAAAGAATGAAATTGGACCTTTACTTCACACCATATACAAAAATTAAAGCCAAATAGAAAAAGTCCTAATTAACTCAATTAAAAAAAGATCTTTGAACAAAAAAGCCATATTAAAGCCACATTTAAACAGATGTACTAGTCTTTTATCAAAGATCAGATAAAGATTGTTTCCTTTTTACCCAACCCAATAGATTTAGATGGCCTTAAATAAGGAAAAACATTGGCAGAAAGAGAGTAAGCAAAGAAATAAGGTAGGCTTAATTGTGTCTAGAAAAAAAGTTGGATATGGTTGCTGTCACATGGGATTTATTGAAAGCAAATAGACTGAAAGCTTATTGAGTTTTGAGTTAATTGCCTTGACAAAGAAATCACAAACTTGTTCTAAAAGAGTTCATGACTATATAGCCTGGTCCGCAAACTTGTACCATCAAGAAAAGTGTCATGGAAAATTGTGTATCCACCAAAGAGGGAAATATCCTTCAATCCCACTTGAGATCTGTCTATGGATAGCAGTGGACAAGGGAGTTTCCCATAGACAGGAGAATCAGTATCTAATCAGGGAACCTCCCTCACTACCAGGGCAGAGTGTCTACAGAGTACATTGTCAGTAAGATTCCATCATTGCTATGAACAAGTGATCACAGTACATCTTTTGTTCTTCCATTTTCATGGTGGGAATTTTTATTCAGCATATTCTGTCCCTATTCCACCACTGTATATTGCGGGTGTGGGAGAGACTGATAATTTAACTTTTAGTTCAAAAGTATCCACATGTGATCTTGATGGAGAAGGCCACACATCACCCAGATATCCTGGATTTTGAGATGAATATAGTAACTGGTGAGAACATTGGCTTATATTTTTTGGAGAAGGAATCAGTATATTCTAGATGTGAGGAGGAAGGTGCATACAGGTATACATAGCTAAGGAAACTTTATAGATGAGGAAATAAAAGTTCAGGGCCTTAGGGTAACATCCCAAAGGCAAATAGCTTTTTATTGTTGAAACCAGGATTCTCAGCCATACTATCTTACTCTGGAGTTTCTGCTCTTGGCTAGGATATTACTTTTTTTCCTGGAAAATAGTAGAAATAAGAGCATTGCCAACAGTACCAGTATCTGTCCAAAGTTACTTCCTGCTATAGCAGGAGGCCACCCACAAGGTAAATAGAAAGAAATAAACAAAAGCGGTCAAAACTTCACGAGTATTTGAGAAGGAGCCACACATTTCCAAGAAGTCAGTTGGGAATTTGGAACTTGGTATTAGAGCCAAGAAATGGGGTGGGACCCACAAATCATCTTGGTGATGCATTTATTCATTCATTCATTTATTCAACAGACATAAATAGAGGGCCTATCACATGCCAGGGTCTGTTCCAAGAAAACAAAAATATTTGTGGAGATTACAGTCCAAGTGTGGAAGGACAGACAGTAAATTAAATAAGTAAAATATATGAGATTTTACATGGTGATATAATGTAGAAGAATAAAGCAGGGCAGAAGGAACTACAACAATTCAGACATAATCGTCCTTTTCTGCAGGTTGGATAAACAAGGGTTACTCTTTCTATTTGATATACCACACTTCTCAGAACCTGAGATGAAACACCCTCACAAGGTCTAAGTTGATTTTTGCTCCCCCATCACCTATTTGTTTTATTTCCTTGTAAATTATTAACTTTGCAAGGTAAGATTTTGCAAGGGTTTTTCTCAGTCTGTACCTCCCTTCCTCCATCCTGTTGTGGAAACTGTCTTATCTACTTTCCATTTCTCTACTGCCCACCCAACAGGCCTGCTCTTTGCTGACCGTGGACCTCTGACTCCTGATGTTATTCCACTTTCCTGTCTCATCTCAGTCTCTTCTTATTCATTCAAGGAGCCAGACTAGCAACACAAGTGTGAGTTTTGGATTCAGAGGAACCTGAATTTAAACCTTGGTTCTATCACTTACTGGGGTATAGGAACTTTGGCAAATCACTTAATGCCTGAAGAGTGTGAAATTGATATAACGCTAGGAAAAAAATCTGAAATTGTTATCTAGATTGAGGAGTTGGCACCAGAATGGAAAACAATGCAACTCTTCTCAGAGCATCCAAGGGCTCAGATCAGTCAAGAATTAAAGTTTGAGTACATCACTGAGCAATAAAGCCCAACTGCTAAGGGCTGGTAGAAATTAAATGGAGAGTGGCAGAAGGAAGTCATAAATACCAAATACAAACTCAATACCAGCTATAGAACTGAGAGCATTTGTCTTTGCAAGTTGGCTCTTTCTTCCTGGTCATGGGTTTATACCTATATATTTTGATTAATATATATTCATTTTCTCCCAAAGTTGTATGTAAAGTATGTTTATGATGGCTAAATTTTGTTAACAGTTTGAGAAATATTGAAACATAATCACAATAAATCTAAAGGAAGTATGGATATTACCCATAGATCCTAGAATTGGAGCTCAGTGAAGTGACTGAAGAGATGTTGGGAAATTACAGAATTTATTTTGGATTATACATAAGATAATTGTATCATTTCAGACGAGATTATTTTTGGAAGAACATATATGGGAATAAAGGGTATGAAGATGCTGGGCAGCCCTAACCATGGGTTCTAACAGACATGTCTTGCTTTTTGGCAACCCAACATCAAATTTCCCCTTCCTGATTGTTCTCCAATTTCCTTTTAAAGAAGTACTCTTTGTCCTTTGTATTAAATCTACTTAAATCAATCAATGGCACTTCTTTCCTCTAACCAAGATACAAGTGTATCTTGACCTAAATTAGAATAATCGAATCCTCTATGGCTACATTTTAGATCTTATTTATAGGGACACAAGACTAAAAATGTCTGGGGTCTGAGCAATCAATGTGTCAATATCCTTATCAGACTAACTGTGCTACACCACCACTTTTGGTTTTTCCTTGTCCATCTGTCTAGTTTCTTGTTGGCTCTCTGATATCTTAATATCATTATAGCAAATTCACTTTTTAAGTTTATGTTTTACTGTCTTTTAAGAAATGTAAAGAATTTCAGTATAATAAACCAATGATGGACATGGGTATTAGCATCAGGGCATGAGTTTAAATTCTGGTACTGCAACTGACTTAAACTCTCTGGATCTCAGTTTCATTATTTGTAAAAAGGGGATGATAAAAATGGCACCTACATCATAGAGTTATTGTGTGATAACTGTCCAAAAAATATTAGCTTTTTCTACAATGTAACTGACTCAATTTTCTTGACTTAGGTATTCCTACCCTTTTGTCCTTCATTACCATTTTATTAGAAGGTATCCCCTATTGCATGGGCAGCTCCCAGATATGGGATTTGATTGTGCTGATTGGAATAATGAATAGAGTTTCAGAACTAAAAGACCTGAAAAGATTAGTTCAGTTTACCTTGGGAAAGGGTCAGGAGGTATTTCTTTCAAATTGATTTTCAATGATTTTTGGTTATTGGCCTGGAGTCTTTGGAATATAACATTGTGATGTAACTGATCAGAGACAGTAAGCTTTACTTTGTATTAATTAAAATAAATTGAGTGTGTATGTGAGTGTGAGTGATATGATGGGGGTGGTTTCTTCTCCTGATGTGTTCCTGAGAGGTTCAGCTGAAATATTCTGTCTTGCCCCCTTTGCCATATATATATATATATTTTTTTTTCCTAGGCAATATCCATCAGTACTTCCTCTAGCTGTGCTCATTTCCCTATTGTTTTCTGTAGTTAAGTCTTCGTTACCAACATGCTGAATTTTTGACCCGAATAGTCTGAATGATTCATAATATTCCCATTGGCCTGCCTCAGAGTTCTAAAGCACTTTGTCAGTATTATTTAACTAGTGTTTACTTTGAAAACATTAAGGACCTTTAAACTCTCCCCATTTACTTTACCTTTTCCATCTGGCAGCAACAAATTTTGCTAAAGACCAGGTTCAAATGTCTCTTTCTCTGGTGCTAGAACAGAACTATCTGAGAAAATTCTCTGCTTTTAGTAAAAGTGACTTTAATGATTAGAGGAACATTGTTTCCTATCACTTATCCTAATTTAGGTTCCCATAATTTATTAATTCTGTGACATCTTGGATTTATTTATTTATTCATTCATTCAGCTATAAACCTTTCTCTTTCTGGGAATGCAGCCCTTTCACTCACCAAAAAAAAATTCTGCATTTGTAGGGAGAGGATTTGAAAATTAACTACATTTTTGATGTGCAGGCACACACACAAAATATTTAATAGTGGTTGGCCCTGAGTAGTGAGGGGTGGAGGTATAGATGCTAAGTATTTGAATTTATATTTTATACATTTAATTTTTTGTTGTTGTTTTTGGCTGTGCCCATGGCATGCAGAAGTTCCCAGGCCAGGGATCAAACCCATGCTACAGTAGTAACCTGAGACACAGCAGTGACAACACTGAACCTTTAACCTGGTAAGTGACCTGGGAACCCCAAAAACATTTCATTTTTTTTAAAAAAAGAATGAACATGTGATACTTTTATAATTATATATTTTTCTAAAGTGTAGACCCTTCCTTATGAAGCCATTTTCTTAGGAAATTTATTATAATAATAGTCTCTATATCTGGGTATTCTATTCACCTCAAATTCATGCTCAACCATGATAAGCTTTTTTTTCTTTTTAGGGCCACACCTGCGGCATATCGAGGTTCCCAGGCCAGGGGTCTAATCAGAGCTGTAGATGCTGGCCTAAACCACAGCCACAGAAATGCAGGATCCAAGCTGTGTCTGTGACCTCCACCACAGCTCACTGCAATGCCAGATCCTTAACCCACTGAGCAAGGCCAGAGATTGAACCTGTTTGCTCATGGATACTAGTCAGATTAATTTCCGCTGAGCACAACAGAAACTCCCCAAAGTGTGTTTTTAATGCTGCCAAATATCTTTTTAAAAAAGATTTTTAAATGATTTTTATTTTTTTCCATTATAGCTGATTTACAGTGTTCTGTCAATTTTCTACTGTAAAGCAAGGTGACCCAGTCACACATACATATATACATTCTTTCTTCTCACATTATCATTCTCTTTCATAAGTGACTAGAAGTAGTTCCCAGTGCTATACAGCAAGATCTAATTGCTTATTCATTCCAAAGGAAATAGCCAAATATCTTATTATTTGATTTAAGTCCATTAAATTTCCCATCCACACAGGTGGTTATTTCACAGCTTCTTTTTTTTCCAACCTCTAATATCATATTCCCCATCTTCTTTTTCAGCTGATGACTTTGCTTCTTACTTTGCCATAAATTGAAACAATTAAAAGGGGAATTCCCATGTACTTTATCAGTACTTCTATCCACTTAGCAGCATCTATGCCTATATACTCTTTCTGCTTGTACAGATAGGATCTTCCTTCCTTCCTCCCTCTCTCCCTCCCTTCTTTCTTTCTTTCCTTCCTTCTTTCTTTCCTTCCTTCCTTCCTTTCTTTTCCTTCCTTCCTCTCCTTTTCTTTCTTTCTTTCTTCCTTCTTTCCTTCCTTTCTTTCTTTTCCTTCCTTCCTCTCCTTTTCTTTCTTTCTTCCTTCCTTTCTTCATTCCTTCCTTCCTTTCTTCCTTCCTTCCTTCCTTCCTCCCTTTCTTTCTTTCTTTCTTTCTTTCTTTCTTTCTTTCTTTCTTTCTTTCTTTCTTTCTTTCTTTCTTTCTTTCTTTCTTTCTTTCCCCATTTATGGCCACACCTGCAGCATAAGTTCCCAGGACAGGGGTTGAATTGGAGCTACAGCAGCTAGCCTACACACAAATATTTGATCTGAGTCACATCTGCGACCTATGCCACAGCTTGTGGCAATGCTGGATCTTAAAGTTACTGAACAAGGCCAGGGATCAAACCTGCATCCTCACAGAGATGTCAGGTCCTTAACCCATTGAGTGATGATGGGAATGCTGAGATGATCTTTCTTTCCTCTTCTCTAAAACCATTTTTTTTTTTTTTGCGTTAGCTCACATGTTCTTTTAGCTACTTTTATTTAAGCCCCAGTGATTCTTCCTTCTCTCTCCTATAAAATTATTTATGAATTCCTTTGCTAGTTCCACAAGAGCAAAGATCTTTTGTGTTCTTTTATTAACCTCCTGAGAAACAGAAGTTTCATCCTTTCAGAAGCCCACTCCAAACCTTTTCTTTCATCACGTCACCAAAACTGCTCTCATAAATGTGGTTTAATTTGTGGTGCAGTGGGTTAAGGATCTGGTGTAGTCACTGTAGCAGCCTGTGTCACTGCTCTGGCACAGATTTCATCCCTGGCCCAGGAACTTCCATATGCCATGGGCATGGCCAAAAAAATAAAAAGTCACAAATGACCTCTGTGTTTCTAAATCCTATTAAATTCTCAATCTAAATATTAATTAACTTGGCAATAGCATTTGACACAGTTCTCTTTTATAGACTTTTTTTTTTTTTTTTGCCACGCCCATGGCATGTGGAAGTTCCCAGACTAGGGACTAAATCTGAGCCACAGTTACTGCCTGCACCACAGCTGTGGCAACACTGGATCCTTAACCCACTGCACTGCAAAGGAATTTCCAAACTTTTTCCCCTTGATTTCCAAGAAATGACATTCTTGTGTTTTTCTTTTTTCTCCAACATCATTGACACCTTCGTCCTTTCTAGTTGTTCCTGCTCTTGTTAACCTCTTAGCGTTGGCATTTCCCAGGATTCAGTCTTTATTCCTCTTCTCTATTTATACTCATTCCCTTGTTTATATGCAGTATTGTGGCTTTAAATATCATCCATATACTGAAAGAAACTAAATTTATGACTTTACCCCCTGTCTCCCCCAAACTTTAAATTTGTTAATCCAACTGCCTCCTTGATATGTTTGCTTGAATGTCTTTTATATGTAACACCTCAACTTACCCAGAGGAACTCTCAATCTAACTGATACCAGGTCCACCCAGAGACTTCCCCATGTTAGTTTATAGAAACTACATCTTTTTATTTGCATAGGGCAAAGCCATGAGATTCATCATATACCTCTTGCTTTTGTTTCCAGCCTGTATACAATATATCAGCAAATTCTGTGGCTCTAACTTCAAAATATATTCAAATTTCAACCATTTCTTACCACCTACACTGTTACTACTCTGTTACAATAACAATTTTCTCTTCCTTGGTTACTGCACTAGCCTCCTAACTAATTCCTCTCTTTTCACCTTTAACCACATCCCCTTCACAACACATACAAGGTATTTTCAACACAGTTTCCAGAATGACTTTTTATAACACAAATTAGATTATATAATTATTCTGTTCAAAAACACTACAATAGATTCACATTTCACTCAGAAAAAAAAAAAACAAAGTCTTTATCCATAAGAGCCTTCACGTTCTGCCTGTTCCAGGTGCCATTATCTATATAACTTCTTCTTCTATTATTATCCTTCTTTAATCTCCCCATTCCATCCACATTGGCTACCCTGCAATTCCTTAAATATGCCAAGCACATTCTCTCTTTAGGATCTCTGCTCTAGCTCTTCCCTCTGACTAGAATATTTTTTCCCAGATGCTTACTTGTCTAAGGCTTGCAAAATTCCTTCAACTATTAGATCAGAAGTCAAATTCTCAAAAAGATCTATCCAAGAAAAGCTAACACGGCAACTTGCTTCTTCCATGGGCATTTCTTCGACTTAAAAAAACCTTTGATGAGCTTCAACATGTTTGAACCTTGAGAACATTATGCTAAATAAAATTAGATAGTCACAAATGACAAATATTGCATGATTCCATTTATTTGATAAATATAAAGTAGTCAAACTAAGGAACAGAAAGAATGAATGTTACCAAGGGATGGAGGGAGATGGAAAATGGGAGTTGTTCGGTGAATAGAGAGTTTCAGTTTTTCAAATGAAAAAGTTCTAGAGATCTGTTGCATAGTAATATGTATATAGTCAACATATACTGTACAGTTAAGATGGTACTTTTCATAAGTATTTTTATCAAAATAAAAAGTAAAGAGAAAAGGAGGGGTTTTTTTGGACACCCTGCAGCATATGGGGTTCCTAGGCCAAGGAGCAGATCCAAGCTGCAGTTATGACAGACTAGACAGAGATAAAGAATAAAATAACTGACATTAAAATACATTAGAGGGAGTTGGTGTCATGGCTCAGTGTTTAACGAACCTGACTAGTATCCATGAGGATGTGGGTTTGATCCCTGGCCTTGGTTGGTGGGTTAAAGATCTGGCATTGCCGTGAGCTGTGGTGTAGGTCATAGACACGGCTCAGATCTGGCATTGCTTTGGCTGTGGTGTAGGCCAGTGGCTACAGCTCTGATTCAACCCATAGCCTGGGAACCTCCATATGCCATGGGTTCAGCCCTAAAAATAAACAAAAACAAAGAGACAAAAAAAATAGACTAGAGGAAATTAATTGTATATTAGGTGATACAGAAGAATGCAAAAGTGATCTGCCCAAGAGAATAATAGAAATCAACCAATTAGAACAGTTAAACAAAAAAGAACACATTTAAAAAAATTAGAAGTTTAAGGGACCTCTGGAACAACATCAAACATATTAAAATTCACATTACAGGGGTCCCAGATGGAGAAGGTAGAAAATTTATTTGATGAAATTAAGGCTGAAAATTTTCTGAACCTGAAGAAGGAAGCAAAAATATCTAGGTAGAGGAAACACAGAGTTTGAAACAAGATGAATCCAAAGAAACCCACAACAAGACATATCATAATTAAAATAGCAAAGTTAAAGATAAAAACACAATTCTGAAGGCAGCAAGAGAAAAATAAAGAATCACATACAGGAATCACAGACATACAAAATCAGCTGATATTTCAGCAGAAACTTTGCAGGCCAGAGGAAGTGGCATAATATATTTAGAGTGCTGAAAGGAAAAAGTCTTATCATTCAGAATTGAAGGAAAGATGAAGTGTTTCTCCGACAAGCAAAAATTAAGTGTTCATCAGTATTAAACTAAACTTAGGAGAAGTGCTAAAAAGGTCTTTTTTAAGTGAAAAAGGTAAGGTTATAACAAGAAAAAAGAAGCTATAGGAAAGGGAAAAATTCTACTGGTGTAGGCAACCACTTAAGCTAGTATAGGTATTAAAAGACAAAAAAAAACCCTATAAAATCAAATATAGCTATAATAAACAGTTAAGAGAGACAAACATGAATATGGAAAACATATCAAAACCACAAAACATGAGAAGGGGAGTAAAAAATGTAGAACTTTCAGAATGTGTTGGAACTTAAATGATTATAAGTTTAAGTAGATGTAGGTCAACACATATGTACTCCGTGGTAACCACAAAACAAAATCTAACAATAGATAAACAAAAACTAGATAGAGGGGAACAAAAACAACACTAAAGAAATCATCAAACCACAGGAGAAGAGATTAAAGATGAAAAGAACGTAGAAGAATTACCAGAAGACAAATAACAAAATAGTTATCAATATCACATTTTATTTTATTTTATTGTCTTTCTTATGGCTGCACCCACAGCATATGGAAGTTCCCAATCTAGGAGTCTAATTAGAGCAGCATCTGCTGGCCTATAACACAGCAACGTGGGATCCGAGCACATCTGTGACCTATACCACAGCAACACCGCATCCTTAATCCACTAATCAGGGCCAGGGATCGAACCCACATCCTTATGGATACTAATCAGGTTCATTACCACTGATCCACAATGGGAACTCCGAAAAAAAGTTTAATGGAAACGCAAAAGACCTAGGATACCCAAAGTAATGTTGAAGAATAGGAACAAAGTTGGAGTACACAAACTACCCAATTTGAAGTCATAGAATAAAGGTATTATAAATCAGACAGCATGGTATTGGCAAAAGAATAAACAAACAGATCAATAGGACAGAACTGAGAGCCCAGAAATAGACCCACACAAATATAGTCAACTGACCTTTGATAAAAGGACGAAAGTAATTTTATGTGGCAAGAATAGTCTTTCAACAAACAGTGCAGGAAAAACTGGATGTCTACACACAAAAATTTTTTTTAAAATGAACGTAGACACTGATGATGCACCTTTCACAAAAACTGACTCAAAATGGATCACAGGCCTAAATATCAATCATAAAACTATAATCTTCTAAAAGAAAATATTGGAAAAATCTAGGAGATTTTAGGTTTTAGGGTAATTGCTTAGACTCAGAATCAACAACACAATCCAAGTGAACATAAATTGCTGAGTTGGACTTTAATAACTGAATGACTTTTGCTCTTCAGAAGACCCTGTTAAGGGAATGAAAATACAATTCAGATTAGGAAAAATATTTGCAAAATCATATCTGATAAAAGACTTGTGCCCAAATAACACTTAAAATTCAACAATGAGCAGACAAACAGCGCACCCCCCAAATATACAGGTGGAAAGTAAGCATATGAAAATATGATAAACATCACTGGGTATCAGGGGATTGAAAACTAAAGCAATGTGTTACTAGTATAAAACATTAGAGTGGCTAAAATCCAAGACACTGATTCCAAATGCTGGTGAGAGTGTAGAGCAATAAGAACTCTAATTCATTTAAAGTGTGAATGAAAAACAGTACAGCCACTTTGGAGGACATTTTGGCAATTTCATACAAAGGTAAATATTGTCTTATCTTACGATGAAGCAATTGATCTCGTGGGTGTTTACTTAACTGGTTTGAAAACTTGTGTCCACAGAGAATCCTACATGCAAGTGTATAGTGGCTATATTTATAATTGCCCCAAACTGGAATCAACCAAGATATCTTTATTTAAGTGAGTAAATAAATAAACTGTGGGGAAGGCATACAATAGGATATACCTGAGTTATAAAAAGAAAAGACTATCAAGCCATGGAAAGAAATTGTTGAATTTTCCGGGTGAAGGAAGCTAATTTGACAAGGCTACATAGTATATGATTCCAATTATATGACATTCTGTTAAAGACTAAACTGCAGGAGTAAAAATATCAGTAGTTGTCAGTGTTTCAGGAAGAAGAGGAATATCACAGATAAGCATAGGTGATTTTTAGGTCAGTGAAACCATCCTGTATGATACTGAGATTGGATATATGACATTCTGCATTTTTCAAAATCTGTTAAGATTTACAGCATAAAGATTGAATGTTAATGTATCCAAATTTTAAAGTGATTTAAGAGGTCAGAGGACTCCATGCATGAATGCAGACTGTGAAAAGAGAATCTAATTGTATTAACAATGTATGAAATAACTTCACTTTAGAGGGTTGGATAGGAAAGTGCTGACCTAAGTGACTTTAGAAAAGACTGGAGTCTGTAACATGAAAGATGAGATGAACTTCATATTAGCACTCTACTTAGGTGATAAAGTTCCACCCCTCGACATGGGGTTATGGCTTAACAATTCTAAAGCCAAGTGTATGTAATACTGAAAGTAAGCAAATAAGTATATGAATGGTGGATGGTAGGAACTAGGTTTCTCACTATTGGAGTAAGAGTTTAGAAATAAGCAAAGAGATTGGAATGATCCACATGGTAATTGACTAGAGTTTGAGATATCAATACAAACTCATGCTTAACTCAATGTTGATATGGATGGTTACATGAAGAAATCTTTATGTGTAATATCCATTATACATACATACACTGGTTAGGATATACACACCTCTCCTCGCTCTGTCAGTCAGTTGGGAGGACCTGGAAACAAAGACACTTCAGTAGCAATAAGCACACCTATTGCCCAGATCTTGGTTTCTATTACTGCTCTCCAAAAAAAAAAAAAAAAAAAAAAAAAAAAAAAAGATACAGAACTTCTTGAATCAATGGATCCTTCTAGGAATGGGGTGGGAAATATATGAGCCTTTAGCATTTTGTAACAACAGAAAGTAAGGAAGTGCTCAACACAAACACAGTGTTGCGAGTATGTCAGTGATACATAGGAGTCAATTGAAATATTTTTTACTGGCTCATGCTGGAGCAATTTGAGCAGCAAAATAAGTAGTGTTGGATTGTAACTCAAAGTATAAAATTAATATCCATAATTCTATACTGATATACATAAATTATTTAGTAAATAATGATATGGGGAAGAATAGGGGATAGCCTATGTAACAGAATTCCAAATAATTTGTGTAGATATTCTGCCCTCGAGAAAGTGGAATGTAAATTCTCCTCCTTAAGTATGGACTACACATAGTTATTTCCTTCCAGAAAATACTGAATGGAAAGAGAGAAGAAAAAAGTTAAATTTATAGTGGAGGAACCTGACAACACTACTTTATCCAGATGCTCAAGATCAACATTAACAGTGATAAGTCAGGTTGATCATAGGAATCCTTGACATGATGTGATAAAAATAGAACGTGACCTCTGTTGTCTTCCTCACAAAACTCATTTCTCCACTCTAATAATAAGAATAGCATAAGAAAAATCTCAGTGGAGAGACAGTCTAAAAATTACCCGACAAGTACTGAAAGAAGTCAACAAAAACAAGGAAATGTGAGAAACAGTCACAGCTAATAGGAGCCGAAGGAACATGTCTAGTAAATGCAATGTGATATCCTGGATGAGAGTCTGGAAAAAAAAAAAAAAGGACATTAGGTCATTTTTCTAAAAACCCAAGGAAATCTGAATCAACTATTAACTTTGTTAATAATAAAGCATCAATATTGTTTCATTAAATGTTACAAATGTGCCATACTAATGTAAAATGTGGATAATGGGCAAAATTGGGTGTGATTATACAAAAACTATATTATCTTACCCATTTCTTTGTAAATCTAAAACTATTATAAAAATCAAGTTCATTTTTAAAAATTGACTTTACTGAAGTAAAACTTACGTAAAACTAAATTGGATATATTTGAACTATATAAAGAAGGCTTTTAAAGTAATGCTGTTTTTATATGTCATTGTAGATTCATACGTAGTATTAATAATATGAGAGATTTCATGTACCATTTATCCGCTTTTCCCAAATGGTAATGGTTATATCTTGCAAAATTATAGCACATCACAACCGGAATATTAATATTGATATAGTCAAGAGATGGAACAGTTCCCTCACCACAAGGATATCTAGGTGAGGGGAGGGAAAGGATAGCTATAAAAGGGCAATAGGAGGGATATTTATGTTGATACAACTGTTCTGTATCTTTTTTTAAAAAATTAAATTAATTTTATTTATTTTTTTATTTTCCCAATAGATTATTTTTTTCCCTACTGTACAGCATGGTGACCAGTTACTAATATATGGCACAAATGAACCTTTCCACAGAAAAGAAAATCATGGACTTGGAGAATAGACTTGTGGTTGCCAAGGGGGAGGGGGAATGAGTGGGATGGACTGGGACCTTGGGGTTAACAGATGCAAACTGCTGCCTTTGGAATGGATTAGCAATGAGATCCTGCTGTGTAACACTGGGAATTATGTCTATCACTTATTATGGAGCATGATAATGTGAGAAAAAAGAATGCATACATGATTCTGTTCTGTATCTTGATTGTATCAATGTCAATATTCTGGTTGTGATTTTATAAGGTATCAAAAGATACTGCCGCTGTAGGAAACAGGGTGAAAGGTAGAAAGACTCTCCCTACATTATCTCTTCCTGCTATTTTATTTTTTAACTTTGTTTTTGTTTCTGTTCTTTTGCTTTTTAGGGCTGCACCTGCGGCATATGGAAGTTCCCAGGCTAGGGGTTGAATCGGAGCTATAGCTGCTGGTCTACACCACAGCCACAGCAATGAGGGATCCAAGCTGTGTCTGTCACCTACACCATGGCTCATGGCAATGCTGGATCCTCAATCCACTGAGCAATGCCAGAGATCAAACCCGCATCCTCGTGGATCCTCCAGGTTTGTTAACGGCTGAACCACGAAGGGAACTCCCTCTTCCTGGCATTTTAAATCCTACTCTATGTCTTATTTCTTCTCATATAATTTATTCCAATCCAACATTTTATATAATTTATATATTTATTACATTTATTTTTTGTCCCTACTAGAATATAATTTTCATGAGGGCATGAATATTTTTGTTTTGTTCCTGATGTATTCCAAGAAACTATAACATAACATTATGAATTTAAAACTATTTGTCAAATAAAGCAGAGTAAGGATTATAAAAGTGTCACTGTATTTCTTTTTTGAAAATTTTATTGGAGTATAGTTGACTTACAAATTCGTGTTAGTTTCAGGTGTACAGCAAAGTGAATCAGTTACGCATGAACATACATCATTCTTTTTCAGATTCTTTGCCCATATGGCTTATTACAGAGTATTGAGTAGGCCCTTGATACTTATCTATTTTATACATAGTAAAAGTATCACTGTTTCTCGAAGGTATATCCAGCTCTGAAGAATGTTTCCCTCCAGGAGCTCAAGTTTGAACCACATAGTGTCTCTCACATTCCTCTTGCCCTGTTGGCAATGGGTTAATAGTTCTAATATTAACATAACTCAGAGTGGGTCTACCTATAGGCTCCTGATCCTAGGGATCCTCTTCTCGAGAGTATCTATGTAGTTTCTTCACAGTGGCCACACATACGGTTTATACATTTATCTAAACTTTTGCTCTTACTCAGCATTAGCTGTCAAGCACTTTGCCTTTCAAAACAGTGATTCACTATCTATATTAGAAGAAGACATGGCCATCTTTAAATCTTGACTCTCAAGTTTTCAACAAGCCTCAAATTAATATATGCTCCTGCTCCCTCAAAATGTAAACATTTTTCTCCTTCAGATTTCCAAGGAAGCTTTATGTTTGTCCAGCTCATCCTCTAGGATCATATTCCTCAAAGTACAGGTTTACAAATACAGCAATTTCAGGAGCATGGGCATCCTTCCATTCTATTCCTCTCCATCTCTTAAATGCCGCCATAGCTGTATACCTACTCAGCATCCTAATTGTTCAAAATAGTTTTTTGCATTTATTCACTGTTTCCAGTTCCTTTCCTCCACCCTCTTTAATCAACTCTAATCAGATTTTAATTTGATTCACTTCTTTTTCCTGGAAATACTTTTTTTCACTTGACTTTCAGGACACCACATATTCTTGGTTCTCTACTTGCCTCATTGTCACTCCTTTTTAGTTTTGTTGTTTGTCTCTTCTAGTCACTGGAACATCTAAAGTTTGGAGAGCTCCTGGGTTCAATTCTTAGACCATTTCTCTTGTCAATCTACACTCACCCCCTATGTAATTTCAACTCTAACCTCTTTGCTCCTTGAACACACTTGGCATGTTCCCACCTCAGGGCATTTGTACTTGCTGTTTCCTCTTCTTGTAATGCTCTTTGTTGAAATGGATACATGAGTGGCTCCCTCACCTCTTTAAAATCTTTTCTCAAATATTAACTTATTTAGACTTACCCTGACCACCCTCTTTAAAACTGCAGACAATTACTCCAGCACTCCTTTCTTTTAGCATGATTTGTTTTTCCATGTTTCATCTTCTAAAATACTATATAATTTACTTATTCATTTTGCCTATTTAGTATCTCACTCCTCTAGAAAATAAGCCCCATGAGGATAAAGGATTTTTGTTTCTGTTATTCCCTGCTATGTCAATAGCATCTAGAAGGGAGACTCAAAAATACTAGATACTCAAGAAAAGTTAGTGAAATTTGAATTAAGATGCACCTGGACTGTTTTCAAGGCTATTCTTAACCTTGACATGTGTCACACCATGAATTCATCCATTCTCACTCTTGTTATCTTGCTGCCACTGCACAGACTCGTGTGATTACTATTGCTGATTGACACTCTATATCCATAAGTGCTAATTACTTCTGTCACCATTTGGGGAAAACTTGTCCAATGTCCAGTTTCATGGAACTCCTGTCTGTTCAAATGCCTCTGGTCATTTATGCAACATAGTATTCCAAACTACAACTTAGAGTTTGCCTGAGCTATTATCTTCATAGTCACAATGTGCTTTTGATATTATCATTGGTTATAATCATCTCTTGGGCTTCAAATTCTTAGAACTATAAGGAAATGCCTTTTTTGTTACTCAAATGAATTTATCACTTCTGTAGCTGTATAATGATCATAACAATCTGATTTCACAGGATTAGGAAATGCCTTTTTATCACACATTTGTGCTGGTTTAGGAAGATCTAATAGTAAATATGCTAAGAAAGATCTAATAGTAGATAAGCAAATAAGTCTTGTGTTATAACACATTTAGTTTTATGCTCACATTTAGTTTCTTCTCCTAGGACACAAAATTGTTTCCTGTGGTGGGGTTAAAGTGGGTTCAATAATCTTGGATTGAATATGCTTTAATATTATCAGAAGGCCACATATTATACCAATACTTAACCATCTCTAAATTCCGTCTCTTTTACCTGGTTGACTCATGTTGCTAGACTCTATATTCTGACATATTGGGTTCACCTTCAGGGCCTTGCATTCTCTTTTGTCATATCCTCTGCATATCATTTGTCAGATGTGCATCTATGCAGAGCATATAAACCATTAGTGTACAAAGTCAAGTTCTTTCCTAGAGATAAATTATATCTAATAAGGGCCTTTAAAGAAGATGGCACTGTTAAGGTCTAGTCAACACAGACTTAGTCTCTTCCGCATATCTGGCAAATGTGTCTAGAACAGCATTTATATGACAAAATGAAATCAGATTTAGTTTAATGGAGTCAAGATGGTTTTTTTCTTAGAAAGATTGTGTTCCAACAGTATCAAATAAAAATGAATCACTGAATATCTCTTCAGCTGTATCTGGGGCAATATCATTGGGGAAAATGCACCACAAATTTGAAGACTGGGTGGTCCTGTCTGGGAAAGCAGTGTCTCGTATAATCCATAGGGCCTAAGGCCTGGCTGCATTCCTGGCCTTTATTCTTTTTTGGAAAAACGCTTTATTTTTATGATGGTTAGGATTAGGATCTGTGGCCAGGGACTAAAAACTTTCTCAATTGCAGTTGCTTACATATTTTTGAAATGTATTTTTCTCATGTAAAATCTGGAGTTTGACAGTGGTGACATGGCAGCTCTGACCAATTAAATCTTAGAGAACTTAAGCTCCTCTAGTTCATTATCTACCTTAGGTCTAAAGCATCAACCACAGTCCAGGCAGCAGGATAAAGAAACTATGAAGAAGAAGGCACAAAGGAGAACCTTCAGCACTTAAAGCTTGTTTGAAGATGTCACATGGCACTTCTACTTTTATCTCATTGGCCAGAATTTAATCACATGTCACTTGTAGGGAGACTCAGAAATTTATTCTTTATTCTAGGGAGCTACATTTCCAACTAAAAATACTATTATTTGTATGATTGAACCAAAGGGTCTATATCAGGCTTGAAAAGTATGGATTTTAGGAGCAGTCTCTGCTACCACCCTTCTCAATTAAACTACTTTTCCATTATATATGTGTGTAGTACTGTTAACATCTATAGGTATATGTGTGTGTGCACGTGTAGTAGTTGTAGCCTTTATGGGAATGACGATATGAGACGAGATATTGGTTAAAAACAAGGACTTTATTCCATTCAATTTTGCTCTGAACTTAAAACTGCTCTAAAAGTAAATTATATTAAAATAGAAAAAAAATCATGATCTTGAGTCAGCAGACCTCAGATTTAAACACCGATTTTTCCACCTACAAGCTCTGTGACTTGGATAAGTTACTTCACTTCCTTGAACTTTAAATTGCCATCTATGAAGCAGAAAAAAATACTAACTCTTTGGGATATTGCAATTTTAATATCAGTAATCCATACAAATTGCTTAAGCACAGTATTTGATATATAGTAAGTTCGACAAATAGAAGTTTGTGTTATTTATACATATATGCATGATTATTCACATTAAAAACTCACCAAGATGTACATATGGAAACTCTCCGAACTTTAATTTCAAAATTGTAGTATTGTGTATGAATTTTCACAGTGATAGTGTGTCTTATTAAAGGGCCCAAGAGTTAGAAGATCTGAGTTTTGGAGTTCCTGTCGTGGCGCAGTGGTTAACGAATCCGACTAGGAACCATGAGGTTGCTGGTTCGATCCCTGCCCTCGCTCAGTGGTTTAACAATCCGGCGTTGCCCTGAGCTGTGGTGTAGGTTGCAGACGCGGCTCGGATCCAGCGTTGCTGTGGCTCTGGCGTAGGCCAGCGGCTACAGCTCCGATTCGACCCCTAGCCTGGGAACCTCCATATGCCGCGGGAGCAGCCCAAGAAAAGGTAAAAAAAAGACAAAAAAAAAAAAAATCTGAGTTTTAACTCAGATGGCCTTGGGCAATTCACTTATTATTTTTTCCTTCCTTTCTTCCTTCCCTCTCTCTCTCTCTCTTTCTTCTTTTTTCTTCTTTGTGTTGTAGTAGCAAGGATCACAAAAGATAATGGAAATGCATTAGGGAAAGTGTAAAATACATCCTCCTTAGCATGCTTGGTCTCCATATACTACATGCTGGTAGCACCCACCTCACTCACTGGTGACAATAAAAATTGTCTCTAGACATTGCCAAATGTTCTCTGGGTCACCAAACAGCCCCCAGTTGAGAACACGTATGCTAGGCAATAAGATATTGGAAAAGTAAATGCTAAGAGTTATAAATTTATAATATGAACCATTTAATAAATACTGTACTAAATATGACATAAACTTAAAGCATTTTTATTTTCTAGTCTTTGGTGTGTAAAATTATATAAGTCTTTTAGTAATCACAGGCACATTGTGGAATGGCATGCAGAAGGTGAGATTTTTATAGGGAAAAGAATTCTATGATACTAAAATTGTTGTACGTTCTATAATACTGCATTTGTTTTAAATAATTTGGGATGCAGCAGAATAATGAAACAAAGTGTGTATCCCACCCCTAAGCTTTCTAGTGAGCTCATCTGGCTCTTCAACATCTCAGATTCTGAAAACTCCTTTTGAGCAAGGGAGTAAAATTTTGGGAGGAAAATAGGCTTGAATTTTTGTCATTTTTCTTAGAGGATTCCAAGAACATCACTGTATCTATTTTCATAAAATAATGAAATGTATGACCATCATTTCTCATACTTGAGCCTATAGCTCCACTTAGTGGCCAGTATGTTTCATTGGAAAAGCAAGGTTAGGAGTAGTCTTCTTAAGTGTAATAGGAAAACAGATGCTATTTCTAACTTTTGATTTGTTACTGCACTTATTGAAAATAATCAAGTGCAGCAGAACTATAATACAAATATCAAACAGTTGAAGTTTCATCTAATCTCAGGGAAAAATTGTATTACCCTTGGTAGATATTGCATTAGAGGTCTAAGCTCAAGACCAGGTGAGGGAAGTCCTTTTCTCTTTTTATTTTTTGTTAGCTTTTTAGGGCTGCACCTGTGGCATACGGAAGTTTCTAGGTTAGGAGTCGAATCAGAGCTGTAGCCACTGGCCTACGTCAGAGCCCCAGCAACTCTGGATCCAAAGCATGTCTGCAACCTACACCACAGCTCAAGGCAATGCCAGATCCTTAACCCACTGAGCCGAGGCCAGGAATCAAACCCACACCCTCATCAATCCTAGTCGGTATGGTTAACCGCTGAGCCACGAAGGGAACTGCCTCCTTTTCTCTATTATACTACTTGATTTTGCTTCAAAGGCAGCAGTTAGATGAAGGTAGAGGAATCAAGGGAAAAGGAATAGCTGGTAATATGATAAAAGAGTTTTCCAGTGAGGAGGGTGATGGTACCACCAGACAGGATGCCATGCAGATTTTATGAAAATATTTTTTGAGGGAGAGGGTTTTGTCATTTTATTATAATTATCCTGCTGTGTAGCACTGGGAACTGTCTAGTCACTTATGATGGAACACGTAATATGAGAAAAAAGAATGTATACACGTATGTGTAACTGGGTCACCATGCTGTACAGGAGAAAAATATACATATAAATAAATGATAAAAAATAAAGTAATACATACAAATTCTAAATAATTCAGAAAAGTATGAAGAATAAATAAGATAATACATAGTCCTAACTCTATGTAGATAATTACTTTTAATGTTTTGGGGTGTGTGTGTTTGTGTGCGCATTTGTGTTTTCCATGCACAAGCTCTATAGAAACCAATAGACAAAATTAAACTGAAGATTAATTTCAAATACAATTGAGGAACACAACATCTATTATTTGGTGAATTTTTTAATATTGAAAAGTAACATATGGGTATGACTAAAAATTCTAAATGTATGGGAGTTCCCATCATGGCTCAGTGGTTAACGAATCTGAATAGGAACCATGAGGTTGTGGGTTCGATCCCTGGTCTTGTTCAGTGGGTTAGGGATCCGGCGTTGCTGTGAGCTGTGTGTAGGTCGCAGATGCGGCTCGGATCCTGCGTTACTGTGGCTCTGGCATAGGCCGGCGGCTACAGCTCTGATTAGACCCCTAGCCTGGGAACCTCCATGTGCCACAGGTGTGGCCCTAGAATAGGCAAAAAAAAAAGACAAAAAGAAAAAAAAATATAAATGTATGAAGTGATATAAAAACAGTATTTTAGCCAATTAGAAATTATTTTTCTTTTCTCAGAGACATTGTGTGCTAATGTTAAAAGTTATTATGTCCTGTAACAGGTACTATAGATAATATAATTCTTAATTATATTATGTACGTTTTATACCTCGTGTAATCCTTTTATGAATCTGACAGATTTTTCATATTGGCTCACATAGATATGCTCCAATTTGTTAATGGCATATTTTCTGCTGTATAGCTTTACTGTACTTTTTAAAGCACTCACCTACTGATGGAAATTCAGTATTTCCCCCCAGTCCAGTATTTTATTATAACCTATCCTGCAACAAACATTCTTGTGCACATAACTGTGTACATGTGTGAGCATATTTCTGGAAGCAGGACTGCTGGTTCAAAGGCAATTTGTGTGCTGAATGCTATTGTTAAATTGCCTTGCGGTTTGCAACATTAGCATATACAAGTGGCGTAATAGCAAAATCTTTAACCTTTGCCAATCTGACTGATAAAAATGGTTATCTTTGTTCTCATTCTTGTTTTTTCAGTATGAGTAGCCCAAATATATTTTAATATGTTTAGAAGTTATTCATATTTCTTTTGATGGCCATATCAGTCACGTCTTTAGCCTATTTTAGCCTACTGCGTTTGTCTTAGCTTGGCTCCACTGAAAGCAGAACTTGGTGCAAGGATTTGGGTTCATATAGTTTATTTGAGAGATGACCTCAGAAAGCAGGAGTTTGGGAGTAAATAGAGTGAAAAAAAGAAGAAGGAAAGACAATAAAAGGAAGCATGGAGGCATTATTTAGGTCACTGAAAGTTTTAGGGACAAGATGGAGCAGACTCATTTCTTCCTATCCCTTTCCACCAGAGGTAACTATAAACTCTGAATTTTCAATGTATTTGGCAACCAAAGAAGAGTCCTGAAAGGTGGTAATAAGAAGGCAGGGTGGTTTGGGACTCTCAAGACTGGAGAAACAACACAGTGGCAAGTTGTCTTAAGTATTCCCAACCCCCAAAATAGTAACAAGAGGTAGCCCAGATAGGCTGATTTCCCCACAGATCTAATAAGAGTCCCTCTGACAACATCAGGAAAGCTCAACACTACTAGAAAAGGAGATATATCAGGACCCTCATGAGGAAAAATGTTGCCAAGGGAGGCACTCTTTTCCTGACTGGGCCAGAGACTCAAATCCCACACTGGAAAATACTGGGGGTAGTCTGGCAACTCCATTAAGAGGGGTTCCATCAAAAGAATCAGCCCAGCCTGGAAAGGTTCTTTGTTTCCACTAGCATGAGACTCCTCCTCCCTAGCTGGAGACATTAGGTAACTAGCAGAAGAGTTCTTACAACAAGTGGCCCACCAGAGAGAGAAGTACTCTCCATCATTCACTGAGGAAATCATGCCACAACGCCCTCACTGCCAGGGCAGCCTCTTTGGTGCATGGCCTGAGACTCCCCACACTTACTCAGAGAAACCATATAGCCAGGCTTAGGGAAACATCTTCCACACCAGCAGCAGGTACCAGTGGGCACTACAGCATTACTAGATAGACCAAATAGACCAAAATAATACTGCAAAGCCTCTGAAAATAAATAAAATGTCATTGTAACTACACGCTACAAAAGTAGACCAGGACTTGTGTGTTAAACCTAAGCATGGTGGCTGCCTGCTTAGATAAAAGAATTAAATAGGATGTAAAACATAATAAATAAACAATATAGGAAACAATATAAATATGTCATACCAAGAGCCAGGGAAATCATAACTTGAATAAGAAAAAGTGATCAACAATTGCCAAAAGTAAGATGAATCAAATGTCGGAGTCATCTGGGCACCACTATCATGGTACATTTTATTTGTCCCCCTACTTTAACAACAAAACTTTAACTATCCATGAACAAAATCTTCTCTGTGGGAATTGTGAGATCCAGCACCATAGGACCCAGGATGAGTGTCACCCATCTGTGCATTTGGTAGTCAGACAGACCTTGGTACTTGTTGAGGAAACTGCAGGAGACTGTGAACTGGTTCTAGTCCCTCTTGACTATGGTGTGGGAGCAACTGGAGAACACTTGGGCAGTGAAACCGAGAGTCTTTGTGGAAAGTTCAGATTTCCAGAGAGAAATTACAGCACTCCCTTGGAGAAAAAAAAAATACAAGTTTGTACACATTGGAATGGGTAAAAGAAAAAAAACTTTACTTTGCTAGCATTACCCCTCCCAAAGCAGCACAGCTTAGGGCTAAATAAATCAGCCTGCGATCTCTCTCAGGGGAGAATGAGAGAGTGGGTGAGTAAACACCTGGCTTCCCCAGCTGCGTGGGACACTGCCAAAGAGACTCATTTCTCTCCCACAGCATCAAGTATTAACTTGGGAGCTCCATGACAGAGGCGGGGTTGTTGGGGGGGGAGATCAAGGGAGTGGCATAAAAGATTCCTGGAGGGTATTAAAGGGACATGGTTCCTGCTGACTGCGTTCTGGACGCCATTATGAAATATACCCATAAGCTGACAGGGAAATCTCAACTGCTAATCCCCTGGACTGGCCCACAGACACCCACAGTGTACTGCATAAAAATTTCACACTTCCTACAACTCTGTAGCTCACTTCCCATGGTGGCCATGAGAGTGAGGTTTGGAAGGAGACTAGGGAACATGAATAGAAAGCAGACCAGAATTTGTGGGCAAGGGAGAAAACACAAAACTGAGCTGCAGTACCCACTTCAAGAAAACAAAAGAGAGCCTATTTAGCAGCTGGCCTGATACACTGTAGGATCAAGAGAAGACATACAAGACTAAGAATTCTTCCACAAGAAGTAACAAGAAGCATGGAGCAGTTCTATCCATACTAGGCCTGAGAGAGCCTCAGAGTTTACTGATGAAAAGGATTTCTATTCATAATTCAATTAGGAAAGATTGGAGGCTGTAACTGTGATTTCAAATGTGAAAACAGCAACATAAAACTCCAAGGAACATGAGCAATCAAGGAATGATGACAGCACCAAAAGATCACACTAATCATCTAGTAACCAAACACAAAGATATAGAGATCTATGATTGATTTACACAATAAAGACTTCAAAAACATCTGTTTTAGAGTTCCCATTGTGGCTCAGTGAATTGAGAACCCAACATAGTGTCCATGAGAATGCGGGTTCAATCCCTGGCCTCGCTCAGTGAGTTAAGGATCTGGTGTTGTGGCAAGCTGTGGTGTAGCTAACAGATGCAGCTCAGATCCCATGTTTCTATGGATGTGGTGTAGGCTGGAAGCCACATCACCAATTCAGCCCTGAACCCAGGAACTTCCATATGCCACAGGTGTGGCCTGAAAAAGAAAAAGAAAAACAAAAACAAAATAGCTGTTTTAAGGAAACACCGTGATTTAAAAAAGAACACAGAAAGACAATTCAATGGAATCAAGAAAACAATACATAATCAAAATGAGAAATTTAATGAAGAGATAGAAATAATAAAAAAGAACAAAATATACATTCTGGAGCTGAAGAATTCAATGAATAAAATGAAAAAAATGCAATAAAGAACATAAACAGCAGAGTAGATCAAACAGAAGAAAGAATCAGTGGAATCAGTGAGACAGAGAATAGGAACTTTGAAATAACCAGTCAGAGAACAACAATAACAAAGAGCAGAAAAAGCCTATGTGGTTGATGGGAGATCATTAAAAAAAAAAGCAATATCCAAGTCATTGGAATTGCAGAAGGCAAAGACATAAATAAGTAGTCAGAAGGCTTATTAAATAAATAATGGCTGAGATTTCCCAAAACTGGGGTGAGATTCAGATACCCAAATTCATGAAACTAATAGATGACCTCATTATTTCAATCTAAAACAATCTTCTCCAAGTCACATTACAATAGAACTGCCAAAATCAAAGACAAAGAGAGAATTTTAAAGGCGCCAAGTAAAAAAAAATGTAATCTATGAAAGAATCCTCATTAGGCTATCATATTTCTCAGCAGAACACTTACAGGCCAAGAGAGAGTAGGATGATATATTCAAAGTGCTGAAAAGAAAAAACAATTGCTAATGAAGAATACTCCATCTGGCAAAGTTATCCTTCAACAATTAAAGAGAATAAAGACTTTCCCAGACAAACAAAAGCCCAGAAAATTTATCCCCACTAGACATGCCTTACAAGCAATGTTGAAAGGAGTTCTGCAAAAAGAAATAAAAGTAATAAAAACATGTGAAAATACACAATTTAGTGGTAAAGGTAAGTACACAGTTAGATTAAGAAAACTAATTCTGAAATTCCCACTGTGGTGCAATGGGATTAGCAGCATCTCTGGAGTGCTGGGATGCAGGTTCAATCCCTAGCCCAGCACAGCAGGTTAAGGATTCCACATTGCCACTGCTGTCACATAGGCCACAACTGTGGCTTGGATCTGATCCCTGGCCCAGGAACTCTATATGCTGCAGGATGTCCAAAAGAAAAAAAAAAAAACCAAAAACCAAACAAAACAAAAACTCTAATTCTGTAATAGGATGATTCTTAACCAATTAACTATAGTATAAATGTTACAGGACAGGAGCATCAAAAATAAATATAGCCACTATAATTTGCTAATGAATACACAATATAAAAAGTGGTAAGTTGTGACATTAAAAACAAAAAATAGGGGAATAAAAGGGTTAAGTTTTTCTATGTGATCGAAGTAAAGTTGTTACTGACATAACACAGATTGTTATATTTTGTATTAATCTCATGGTAATCACAAAGCAAAATTCTATAGTAAATTCACAAAAATAAAGAGAAAGGAATCAGAGCATACCAAGATGGGAAATTACCAATTCAAAAATGAAGGCAGTAAGAGAGACAGCAAGAAATAAAGGAACTACAAAACAGTCAGAAATCAATGAATAAGGTGATATTAGTAAGTCCTAATATATCAATAATTATTCTAAATGTGAACGTATTGAATTCTCCAATAAAAAGGCACAGAATGGCTGGATGGATTAAAAAATAAAAAAATAAGATCCAACTATTTACTGCTTATAAGAGAATTACTTCAGTTTAAAAGACATACCTAGGCTCAAAGTGGGAATGGAAAAAAATAGTTCATGTGAGTGGAAACCAAAAAAGAACAGGGGTAGCTATACTTACATGAGACAAAATAGACTTTAAGCTAAAAACAATAACAAGAGACAAAAAGGTCATTAAATAATGATAAAGAGGTCCACTAAACAAGAAGATAAAACAACTGTAAATATATACACAAGAGCACTTAAATATATTAGGCAAATACTAACAGATCTGAAAGGAAAAATAGAGAAAAAAACAATAATAAGGTTGAACTTCAATATCCCACTTCCAGCAATGGGCAGATCATCCAGACAGAAAATATACAAGGAACCATTGGACTTGAACCATACTTTAGAACAAATGAAGCTAACAGAAATTCTATCAACGGCATCAGAGTACACATTATTATCAAGCATGTATGGAATATTCTCCAGGATACATCATATAATAAGTCACACAAATCTTAGTAAATTTAAGAAGACTGAAATCATACCAAGTATGACTTCCAAACACAATGGTATGAATCTAGAAATCAAAACCAAGAAACTGTAAAATTTACAAATATTTAGAAATTAAACAACACAGTCCTGAACAATCAATGAGTCAAAAAAGAATACAAAAGGAAAATAAAAAATATATCTTAAAAATAAAAATGTAAAAACAACATAGCATAACCTATGGGATGCTATAAAAACAATTCTAGGAGTTCCTGTCGTGGTGCAGCAGTTAACAAATCCGACTAGGAACCATAAGGGTGCAGGTTTGGTCCCTGCCCTTGCTCAGTGGGTTAAGGATCTGGCGTTGCAGTGAGCTGTGGTGTAGGTTGCAGACGTGGCTCAGATCCCCCATTGCTGTGGCTCTGGTGTAGGCCGGTGGCTACAGCTCCTATTGGACCCCTAGCCTGGGAACCTCCATAGGCCATGGGAGTGGCCCAAGAAATAGCAAAAAAAAAAAAAAAAAAAAAAAAAAAAAAAAACCAAACAATAAAACAGTTCTAAGCTTTTAATCAGATTCTTGAATTTTTAGGCTTATGTCTTTCACCATATTTGGGACTTTTTAAGTCATTATTTCTTTAGATTATTTTCCATACTATTCTCTCTCTCTCTCTCTTTCCTTTCCATCTTGGACCTTGATGATATTCAAAAATAATTAATCTTCTGAAAACAAGAGGGAAATGAAATATTTGAAAGGATCCAGAAAGAAACAAAGCATCACCTAGAATGAGAGTATATTTTTCACTTAACACTATAGAGGCCAAAAAGGAAGTGGTTCATATTTTTCAAGTGCAGAGATAAGATAACTGTCAATTTTGGGTTCTATATCCTTTGGAAATATTCTTCAGAAATGAAGGTCGAAATAAAGAAATTGATTCTAGGATTAAAGAAAACTAAAACAATTGGTCTCTAGAAGAACTACTCTGAAAGTTTGGTGAAGGGAAGTTTTTCAAACAGAAAGGAATTGATACAAGAAGGGATCTGTAGTCACAGGAAGAAGAAAGAAAAAAGGAAAGAGCCAGAAATATAATACAATAAACTATTCCTTCCTTCATGAGTTGTATAAATTATAATATTCACGTATCTTTATTTAAAGTGATAGTTGAAAAGATTATAACACAATTTGATAATCAAGCTAATGACATTTTAAAATGGGGAGGGCAAAAGGATCTAAATAGAAGTAAGATTTTCATATTTTACTTCAATTCATCAAGTGTTGATATCATTAGATGTAAGATTAGATATTGTTACACAGAATATTAAAATATCCTTATGGATATACAAAATCATACAACGCAATACACCAAAAATCATTATAGGAGTTCCTGTTGTGGTTATGAACCCAACTAGCAGCCATGAGGACACGGGTTCGATCCCTGGCCTCACTCATTGGGTTAAGGATCTGGCATTGCTGTGAGCCATGGTGTAGGCTGGCAGCTGCAGTTCTGATTCAGCCCCTAGCCTGGGGACTTCCATATGCCACAGGTCAGGCCATAAAAAGCAAAAACAAAAACAAAACAAAAAACAAATCCCAAACCAAACCAAACCAAACAAAAATCCAAAATCATTATAAATAAACCAAAATGTAATCATAATAATATTCAAGTAGTCCATAGGAAGATAAGAAGAGAGCAATAGAAGACAGAACTATAGGAAACAAAATTAATGCAATGATATAATTAAGCTTTAAAATATTTACAGAACTAGAAACTTACATTGTAAACAAGGAAATGTCTCCAATCAATAATCTAAGTTCCTACCTCAAGGAAATAGAAAAAGAAGAGCAAGATAAATCCATAGCAAGCCGAAGGAAGAGAATAATAAAAATAAGAGCAAGAATCAATGAAAATGAAAATTGGAAAACTATATAGAAAATTAGCAAAACAAAGACAAGATTTTCAAAAAATTCAATGAAGTTGATAAAGTTTTGGTAGGACAGACAAAAATAAAGAGATAGAAGGCATAAATCACCACTACCAAGACTGAGGCAGGGAATACGACTAAGGATACTGCAATTTAAAAGAATTGGACCATTCCTTAAAAACAATACATTATTAAAAATCAACAAGCTTGAATTAAACAATCTTAATAGCCATATAACCATTAAAAAACAATTCTTATTTTCAAAGCTACCCCCTGAAATCTTCAGACAAGGATGGTTTTCTTAGTTTAATTTAATTTTTATTAAAGTATAGTTGATTTACAACTGGAGAACTCTTCCAAATGATGAATGAAGAATTCAAACTTTTGCAACTCCTCTTCCAGTAAATAAAAAGTGGGGAAATTTTTCCCAAATAACTTTATGAAGTCAGTATTATTCTGATACCAAAGCCAAACAAATATAATCCCCAAATGAAAATTACAGATGAATATTTCTCATGAACTTATATGCGAAAATTTTCAACAAAATCTTTGCTAACTCAATCCAATAGTATATAAAAAATTATGCATGATTGGAGTTCCCACTGTGGTGTAACAGGTTAAGGATTCAGATTTGTTTCTGAGGCACTATGAGTTTGATCCCCTGCCCAGAACTTTGAGTTAAAGATCCAGCATTGCCTCAGCTGTGGTGTAGGTCACAGCTGCATTTCATCTCTAGCTCGGGAACTTCCATATGCCACAGGTGCGGCCAAAAAAGAAAAATTATGTGCTATCAACAATCAGATTTATTCCAGGCATCTAAACTTAGTTGCACATTTGAAAACCAATCAAATGGGCAAAAAAAGCTGAATAGACATTTCTCTAAAGAAGATATACAGATAGCCCACAAGTACATGAAAAAATGCTCAACATCACTGATAATTAGAGAAATGCAAATCAAAACTACCATGAAATACCACCTCACACCAGTCAGAATGGTCATCATTAATAAGTCCACAAATAACAAATGCTGGAGGGGGTGTGGAGAAAAGGGAACCCTCCTACACTGTTTGTGTGAATGTAAATTGGTAAAAGCACCATGGAGAACATTATGGAGATAACTTAGAAATCTGTACATAGAACTACCATATGACCCAACAATCCCACTCTTGGGCATATATCCAGACAAAACTTTCCTTGAAAAAGACACATGCACCCACATGTTCATTGCAGCACTGTTCATAGTAGCCAAGACATGGAAACAACCTAAATGTCCATCGACAGATGATTGGATTAGGAAGAAGTGGTATATATACACAATGGAATATTACTCAGCCATAAAAAAGAACAAACTAATGCCATTTGCAGCAACATGGATGGAACTAGAGACTCTCACATTGAGTGAAGTAAGTCAGAAAGATAAGGACAAATACCATATGACATCATTTACATCTGGAATCTAATATCCAGCACAAATGAACCTTTCCACAGAAAAGAACATCATGGATTTGGAGAATAGACTTGTTGCTAAGGGGCGGGGGACGGAGTGGGATGGATGGGAAGCTTGGGGTTAATAGATGCAGACTATTGCCTTTGGAATGGATTAGCAATGAGATCCTGCTGTGTAACACTGGGAACTTTGTCTAGTCACTTATGATGGGGCATGATAATGTGAGAAAAAAGAATGTATATATGTATGTGTAACTGGGTCACCATGCTGTACAGTAGGAAAAAAAATAATCTATTGGGGAAATAATTTTAAAAAAGATAAAAGAAAACAACGTATTCTATAATATAAACAAGTTAAGGAAAAATTTAATGTGAGCACATCAATTGATGGCATAAAATCCCAATATTTGACAAAAATTTTATGTGTTTTCATAACATAAACTATCAACGAACTAGGAGTAGGAGACAATGTCTTCAGCATTTTGAAGAGAATTTATGAAAAAACAACAACTAACATCATACTTGTTCCCTAAGACTAAGAGCAAGATAAGGATGTTCACTATAACCACTTCTATCCATTTCTGTACTGGAAAGTACAGACCGGGCAATTAGGCAAGAGAAGGAAATAAAAGGCATCCAAATCATACAGAAAGGAGTGAAACCATCTCCATTCACATTTGACATGATCTCATACATAGAAAATCATAAAGCTCCTACCAAAAACTATTACAGCTAGTAAAGGAATTCAGTAAAATTGTAGAATACAAGATAAACATATGAAAATCAGTTGTATTTCTAAACACTAACAATAAACAGTCTAAAAAGGAAACAAAAATATAACTGTCTTTCTTAGAAAATAATTGTGTACACACTAAATCTTAAGGAATCTACAAACAGCTCCTAAAACTATACATTAACTTCACAAGGTGAGAGGATACCAAGTCAATAAACAAAGTTCAATTATACTTCTATATAGTAGCAATAAATAATTGAAAAATAAAATTTCAGAACATACCATTTGTGAAAATTTCAGAAAATTAAATATAGTAATTGAACTTGTATTATAGAAGATGAATTTTCATACTATCTTATTGCCAGACATGATTTTCTGGTGAATCTTTTACTTTTCCAAACATTTAAAATATATTTATTGTTGTCTCTGAATTTATTTATTTGTTTATTTATTTATTTTTCTTTTTAGGGCTGCACCCATGGCATATGGAAGTTCCCAGGCTAGAGGTCTAATTGGAGCTACAGCTGCCACAGCCATAGCAACACCAGATCTGAACTGAGTCTGTGACATACACCACAGCTCACGGCAACACTGGATCCCCGACCCAATGAGCAAGTCCAGGCATCGAACCCACATCCTCATGGATACTAGCTGGATTTGCTTCCGCTAAACCACAATGGGAACTCCCTTTTGTCTCTGAATTTACTTTGAAGTATTTGGGTTCAGCTCAATTTATTTCTTTAATTTAGTAGCTCACAGTTTTGAATGTTAGAGAGTACAAATATGTAAATAACTGTAACCTTTTAAAATGTCTAATTTTTCTCTCTGTGTTATGGGATGTGAAATATTATTTTTTTTATTCATTGCATTCAATTCCTGGCACATGGTGAATTTTTAGCTAATAGCTGTTAAACGTTATGTAATTAATATTGTGCTAGGTGGCCAATAAAGCACAGGTATAAAAGATTTGGAATTTATTCACTGAGAAATTAAAAACCTACAATTTTAGGTAACATTGATATAAAAGTTAAGAAAATAATTCCATTTACGATGGTATAAAAAACCTGAACTACTTGGGGATATATTTAACAAAAAAACCCAAGACTTGTTCACTCAGAACTATAATATATCACTGAATGAAATTAAAGACCTAAATAAATGGAAAGGCAATCTTTCAATATCAATAATATTGATAGACAATATTATTAAGATATTAATACTTCCCCAGCCCAGTTGATCTTCATATTTGACACAATCCCTATTTAAATCCTGGCTCCAATTTTCACAGAAATTGAGAAGCTGATCTCAAAATGCATACTGAACTGCAAGGAACCCAAAACAATCTTGAAAAAGAATAACAAAGTTAGAGGACTGACACTCCCAATTTCAAGAATTACTACAACTACACAGTAATTAAAACAGAATGGTACTGGCATAAGGATAGACAGATCAATACTGTGGAATTGAGAGTTCAGAAAAAAGCATATTTATGGTCAATTGATTTTCAACATGGGAAATAAGACAATTCAATTGGGGAAAAATATATTCAACAAATTTTTGGATAACAACTGTATATCCACATGCAAAAAATAAAAGTGTGTTGGACTTCTACCTAACATTATACACAAAACTTAACTCAAAATGGATCTAAGACCTAAGTGTATTTGCTAAAACTATCAAACCCTTAAAAAAAAATAGGGGGAAACTTCGTGACACAGGATTTGGCAATATTCTTGGATATAACACCAAAGGCACAATGATCAAAGAAAAAAATATAAATCAGAGTTCATCAAAATTAATAACTTCTATGATACCACTAAGAAAACCAAACAATTTATGCATGGAAAGCTAGAAAATATTTTTAATCCCATATTTGTTAAATGGCTTGGATCGAGAATATGTAAGGGATCCTTAAAACTCAACAAGAACAAAAAGACAAAAGCCAATTTAAAATGGGCAAAGGATATGAATACATTGTTCTTCCAGGAAGATATACAAATGGCTATTAAATACATGAAAAAAGGACTTCCATGGTGCAATGGGTTAAGGAGCTGTGTGTCATCACTATTGTGGTGTGGGTTCAATTCCTGGCCTGGGAACTTCTGCAAGCATCATACAAGGCCAAAAAAAAAAAAAAAAAGTAAAAAAATACATAAAAAGATACTAACCTCATTAGTCACTAGGAAAATGCTAATCAAAATTCTAATGAGATACCACTAGGATAGCTATAGTTAAATGTAAAATGGTGCAGCCACCTTAGAAAATAGGTTGGCATAATTAAAAGTTAATCATAGAGTTACCATTTGCCATAGCAATTCCACTCTTAGGTACATACCCAAGAGCAGTGAAAACATATACACGCAAAAATGTGTACATGAATGTTCCTAGCAGCATTATTTCTATTAGCCTAAAATAGAAACCACTCAAATGTCTATCAACTGATGAATGGATAAATAAAATGTAGAAAATCCATATGATGAAAATAATTCATCAATAAAAGGAATGAATTCTGATACATGCTACAACATGGATTAACCTCAAAAATATTTTGCTCCCTGAAATGAATCAATCAAAAAGAACAAAATTGTGTTATCTCATTTATATGTACTGTCCGAATAGGGAAATTTATAGAGCTAGATAGCGTATTAATCATTGACTAGGGTTGTGAAGGGGTGGAGGAGCAATGGTGACTACTGATGGGTATGATGCTTCTTTCTGGGACGGTGAAATGTTCTATAATTTGTTTATGGTGATGCACACACTATATATAAATATATTAAGGGCCACTGAATTGTATATGGTATGACAATTATATATCAATAAAGCTGTTTTAAAAAATGAATATATCATGTAAGCAGTAGATTGTATGATTCTGCAGCTCTGAAGAATGGTTCATATTGGAGGAAATTATTTGGGTGTTGTCAGTATATAGATGATATTAAAATGCATGAGAAAAGATGTTATCACCTAAGGAGAAATTGTAGATAGAAGAAAAATTATAGAGAGGTATTAGAACCGAGCCCTGGGGCAATACAGCATTTACAGTTCAGGTAGATGAGAAGAAACCAGAAAAGGAGACAGGAAGAAATGATACTGGTTATAAGAGTTGTACATGACTGTAGAGCTACAATCAATTGTACCAGTGATTTTGTAGACAAATCAGGAAAGAGTGGTATCTCAGTGGCCACAAGAAGAAATTGTTTCAAGGAGGAGGGACTGATCAATTTTGCCAAACATTGTTGATACATTAAATGAAAGAGGACTGGGAATAACTGGCATTGTATTTAACGATGTAGAGGTTATTGATGACCTTGAAAAGAACTCATCAGCTCTTTGTGGAGGGGTGAGAGTGAAAGTCTGACTGTAATTAATACAAAACTATAGAAGAGGAGCGTTCTCTTGTACAATTCCTCTTGTAGGAGAGGAATTGCAGGGAATCAATTTGATATATGGGTGGATTAAGATGGTGGGAGCTACTGGTTGATTTTATCTTCTCAGTAAAGTAGTGATGAGTTCATTAGGTGAGAATTCAAATCAGGGGAGATTTTAGAAGATTAAGGATAGAAGAGAAAATAGGAATTTTTCATCTTCCTATATGTGAGTGGGAAGAAGGAGTGGAAATGTAATATAAATTACTGAGTGGTAATTTTATTGGTGGCTTTCAGATATGAATTCAAAATGAGACCACTTAACAAAGTTGTGTGTTTTCTATAGCCACGATCAGCTATACTGATGTAGGTGTGGAGGAGACGAGGAGTTTAATTCAACAAAATTTGTAATTTTGCTAAGCTAAATAAAGGCAATGAAGTTAAGGGTCCATTTAAAGATTGATTATGTTGATACACCATGAAATCTTAGCTGAGCCAATAAGGATTGAGAACTTTGAGTGAGGTTGAAGGGCAGTAAGAAGATGTTAGGACCATTGAATTGTGGGTCCATATGAAGTTAAAGAATTTTTGGAGTCCAGCGATAGAAGGAGGAGACAGTTGGAAAGTGAAGGTGGCAGTGAGTGGAACAATTGAAACTAAGGTTGTGAAAGTATAGTTATTGGTAATGATTTGGTCTAGAGTGCATTCCTGTGGGAGCTGGTGGTCAAGTTTAACTGGGTAGGAAGTCATGGATTGCAGGAGGAAGGATGTTGACAGAATCATCTAAGTAGATGTTAACTTTATCAAGAATTAGAAATAGTGTCAGAGGAAATGACAACCAGCCAGTGCTAAACTTTTTAAAGAATGAGGAGGAATGATGTGTGTGGAGGGGTCTATTTATGACTTCATCAAAGATGGGTAATGGATAGTATGGCCTGATAGCAAGAGATTCAAAAGTGGGGACCATCAAGGAGACAGAGGCAGTGATTTAGAAGGGACAGTTGTTTGGAAGCTGCAACACAAAGGAGCAGAAAGGAAAGGGTCATGGTTCTAGGAAGGGGATGATAAAGAAGGTAATGAGAAGTGATTAGAAATTTTTGGACTTTCTCATAATGGAAAGAATAGCGTTTCAGTCTTTAAAATGTTCATTTCTTTGAGTACATTAAGTTGAATTTTTTTCGTATTAAGTGACAAGACAACTAATTGTGGTCTTAATTTGCTCTAACTGAATTTGCTGTCTCCAAGGTTATGGATGGTTCCTTTCCCTCTGGCAGATACAGAGGCTATACAGTGGAACTTAAAGCAAAAATTGTCTCAAAATCTCATGCTGGATTTATGTTTGTTTTGCTTATGATCTTTGACACTATTCTCATGAAAAGAATTGGAAATGGGTAATTTCATTTTATATGGGATAAGTGGGGACAGAAGTACAAGGGCTTAAGATGAGAGAGAGGGGTAGATTCACCAGGAATAGGAAAGGATATGAGGAACTTAAAACAGCAGGGACCCATGCCACCCAGCACCCAAGGAGGCACTGTGACCAGAGTGGATATAAACCTAGGTATCTGGGCTTCCTACTTTGACAAAGATTTCCATGGCCACCCAAGAAACATAAGTTTCAGAATCACTGCAAGAGTCTAAGTGAGAAATGAGTGTATCAATATTTATAAGTGTAGGCTAAAGACCAGTGGGGTACCCCTATTTTTTCTGATCCCTCAGACCTTTATACAAACCCAATGGATAAATGTGGAAAATCCAAATAATGATTAAGCTTAAATTTCCTCTCAGACTGGTGGGATAAGTGTTGGAGTTCAAACAACCATTTTTTGTTTGTTTTGGATTTGTTTTTGCACATACAAGCATGTGGAATAAAATTCATAAGTACTTTTTACATCATCAAATGAAGTGGCTATTTTCCCAGCCTGTCATATAATATTAATTATTACTTGTAGAGAGAAGATCTTTATTTTGTGTAGTCCAATTTGCTTTGAACTTCATTATATTCATTTCTTATTATGTGAATTTTTGAGACTCATTTTCAATGTTGCAAATTTGCTTTTAGAATTTTGGAAAGATCATTCTATTTGGTATGCATTTTAATGGCTGCCTGCCCACTTCTAAGTCAGACACTCTTTCATCAGCTAAAAAAGTACCTTCAGGAAATGCCTAGAATTTGATATATTGGTTTATAGGAACATAATTTAAAATTTAGGGATCAGAAATATATTGACAAGCTTTGATGACCCTTAAATATGTATTAGGATGCTGCAGTGTTGTTCTTGTGGAAAAGAATCACATTTAAACCAAATATCTGTGGGAAACAGAGTTATGTGGCTTGTTTTTGTGCTGTTTTTATGAAATTAAACAACCTTTGTCATTTCTCATAATCATTGACTAATTACTAAAGGGGTATAGTGGTACTTTATGAGTTGCTTTTAAGGCTAAACAAAATTTTAAAAGATAATACATTAATTTTAATTTGACCTATCCTTTATTTCATTTCAGGTTTTTAGGGTAAAATCATTTGAAGTTAATCAAAATAGGTCATTATCCTTTGGTCACTGGAACACAGATGGTACTTTGATGAAACAAATGGATTTGTGATGTGTTTTTTTATTTTGTTTTGTTTTGTTTTTGCTTTTTAGTGCCGCACTTGTGATACATGGAAGTTCCCAGGCTAGGGGTTGAATCGGAGCTGCAGCTGCCAGCTTATGCCACAGCCACAGCAACACTGGATCCAAGCTATGTCTGTGACCTACAACACAGCTCATGGCAACACCAGATCGTTAACCCATTGAGCAAGGCCAGGGATGGAACCCACGTCCTCATGGATACTAGTCGAGTTCGAAACCCGCTGAGTCACGACAGGAACTCCCGGATTTTTGAGTTTTAATTTTAGGCTGTTGTAAATAAAACAGCACAAAGGACAATCAAAGCAAAAAAGGCTCACGTTTCCCTTTCAACTCATGCTTTTATTGACCCTTGCTGTATAAGCAATGAGCACTTTGACATTTAGGATTGCAACTTTATAAGAAAAAGTTAATCCCGAACATGACTTTTCACTCATCTACAAAGTAGGCTGTGCACTAGCTCCTGAAAATATAAATCTATATAAAATCAATTTTACTCCCTTAGGATTTTTTTTTCTTTTTCAATCGATTGATATGGTTGTAAGCAACATAAAACATGATACATGACAATATTTTCTGAAACATGTTTGGATTTTAATACATTAGCTGCCTATTGAAGAGGACCCACACTCAACCTGAATATCCTTAGTTGTGGGCTAAGGGCCTGTGAATAAAAAAGTTATTAAAATATTGTTAATAAATTTGAAAAAGATTGTTAATAGATTTGCAGTGTTGGTGTCTGTAAATCCACAGCTCCCTTTGAGAGTGATCAAATTACCAATAGCTGTTTCTACTTATAACCTACCCTGTCCCATGCTTTGGTAAAGGGTCCCCAGGAAAATGCCATCTTTTAGCCTTAAGGCACCACATGCCCATTCTAATTCCAATTTGTGATAATATTTTTGTTCCTTGGCTCATAACACTGTCCCTTAAAGTAGTTGAAGTTTGTGGATCCTATGTCTCAAGCTGAATGAGTTAATTTGATTTTAGTGAAACTCTTTGAATTTAGGCTCTTAAAGCCTAGGCAAGCTTGTCATGTCCAAGTAACCCAACTCCTGAATGCGTGACCATACTTGATAAATAAGACCATACCCAGTTGGTTCTAACAGGAAAGCTTGATGAACATCTCTCCAGAGTGTTCCAAAATAATAGGATCTTCATGGGACCATTCCTCTAATGCTTTTGTGACCTGCTGAAAGAAGTGCTATTCCTCTTCTGACCCCAGTTGAAGGACTCAGCTTTGTTGACAATCTTCCCTGTTTACTCTGTTTTCTATTTTCTACCATCACTCCACGCTAAACCTTTCTTGCATGACAATAAAGTACAAATCTTTACTCCTCTCTGGATAAATTTTGACTCTTCTCCACTGGACTTTAGGACACTGGGATGAGATGGGAAGGAAGTCAGCATTAAAACTTGCTCGGGTTTTACCCATACCCTGTGAGTCTGCATGTCTGTGTAAAGCATCATACATTCAGAGGAAAATTAATCAGTTTCTAATTTCACTGCTGTACCCAGAAATATTTTAGTCAGATCAATATATCTCTCCTTGGCTACAATTCCTAATGGAACAACAGGCAGAACCCCTAACACTTCATAATCACTGCATTATTACATATTCTAAAGAAATGAATGTTCTTTGAATGAGCCTTAATTCTGAGGTATTAGACTAATGTATTTCAAATAATGACACTAACAAATACATTTTAAAAAATTTATTTTTAGAGGTTGAACAATGATTCACTGCAGAATTTCTGATGAAACAATTAGCAGTCTCAAAGATTATTTCAATAATTTTTAAAGTTAGAGAAGATTGAATACAAATCAATTCAAATAGCACAGTTTTGAAAAGAATTGAAGAGTACTTAAAAGATCCCATTGAATTCATGTGGCATTATTCCTAGTTTTATGGAATATTTATAATTAAATGAGTCCTTGCAGAAAACACTTAGTGATTACTTTATCTAGAAACTGTAGCACTGAAAATATTTAAATTTATGCATTCTAATACATTTTGCGTGTGTGCACACATGTGTGGATTCTGCTTTGCCTATTTTACTACCTTAATGTTTATCCTCTCTTGCTGTTTCCTCTGAGACTCTTACCTTACTTCAAGAGACCTAATCATGCTGAACTTTTCTTGTCAGCCCTTTGCATAAATCATTTTCTAGTTTTTGAATATTTCCAATAATGCATGTTATTTTGGACAAGGGCTTTGGTAAGAAAACTAGACTAAAATAAAACTGTACTCTCTCCCAATGTTACTCAGAACGTGCCAGAACTTTCATGCTTCAAGTCACAGGACTAGGGAATTTTTCTTTTCAAGAATCCCTCTCAACACTTCTGTGATGGGTCATGGCTTCCAGGTGCTACTGCTACAAGATGAGGTATAGTTATAATTTCTTCTATTACTGTGCACTGACTATGAGATTTAATTGTCCCTTCACTTTTCTTGTTTCAGCTGGCAAAGGATATTAAAATTCCAGATGGATTAACATCTGAATTTGAAATATTCATTACCTACAAACCACTTTAAATATTTTCAGTCCTAGTTGGCTATACAGCACTTCAATCTTCTTTCTTAATATGTGCCCAGCTTCCTCTCCTCATTAGCATCTTATCATTTAATGCTCAATTACACATTCAAACTCTCTCTTGCTTGTTTACTTTGAGACGTTTCTGTAGATGTGGTTCGCTATTGTGTAGGTTTAGTAGAATAACAGCCACAGAGCACTATGGGAGTTGACTTCCTAAAATAGTTTACTGACTTACTGTGTTAAAATATGATTTTAAGATAAAACTTATTTTTGAACCTTAACTTTGAGTAAATATTATGAAGAAGAAATGAATTCTTAAAAGACTTGATTCTACATGCTACATAAATGAGAAAATTTTCTGAAATTCAAACATAGCAAGCTCCATTTGCTCAGCGATGAGGTTCTTGCACAAAGTTCCCCATCGCCTTTTTGGTGTACAAATTTATAATAATGAAGACTACTTCTAAGGAAATAATTTGACATAAAAGTTTGTTTTCTCTTTAAACTATTGCATTTAAAAAGTCATTCGAGTTGTAAACACTCAAGGATAAGCCAGTTTAAAGATCACATTATTGTGTCACAGTAACAGAAATGTGAATCACATTTATTTTTAAAATTCATGGATTCAGGTTCTCCTAAATTCTCATTATTGAGCTACTACATTCTTGATATAAGTTGTTAGGAAAATCCAAATCATCATTCCTGGCACCAAGGTGCCAAGAAATAATGTGCTATCACAAAATCACACATAGTCAGCTGCTTTTGTATTTTGGTTAACCAGGTAGTTTGAAAATTATTATCCCACTAGCACTGCCTTCAGATTTTAGAAGCAGAACTAGAGGAATTATACTGAGGTATACTTTGTGGTAGCTCTGTTGCTTCTCTACTGCCCCAGAACTAACCATGGTATTGAGGATGGATATGCAGAAATTATGCTTTTCACCAGGTAGCACTTACCATAGGTGACCAAACGCCACCCATCTATGGCGTCTATAACATGTTGGGGTGATGGTCTACCACAATTTTCACTACTATAAATTTGTAGACCTAGGTATTTGATGAAAGTTGGTTTTTTTTTTTTTTCAAAATCTTCTTTTAACCTATTACATTAAGTCCCCACAAGTGGACTTATCACCTTTAGATTAATTTCTGATTTTACAGAAATAGAAACATGAAAGACACAGGTATTAGCAGCCAAAACTTTTTGTTGTTACATTTCACTGTTTTTTGTTTAATAATTGGAGGGAATTTTTTATATAGTTTAATCTGGGATACAACAGAAAATATTTAATGCTGTCTGATGGTCACACTGTTGGCCAGATAAGCATTTTGATAAATCAACCAATCTGCTTTTGGGGGTAGAATTTGACGCCTACTTTAAGTACTAAAAAAAAAAAAAAAACACAACTCATTCTACAGTACATGTGTATAGGAGTTCAGTCCTGTATTCAGGCTTGCAAGTGTATTATTTGGTGGTTTTATAAAACAGCTATTGCACGTCTTTGGGGTTTCTGAGGAAAGTCAAGCATCTGAGGCTTTCTTCCTTTCTTATGAGGAGAAAACCAGCTTAACAAGGGATGAAAAGAACACAACTGGTCTCTAACTGTAAGCTTTACTGTCATGGAGCAATGAGGAAATGGGTGACCTTTTCCCCTTTATCACTTCAGTTTTCTCCAGGCATGCAGGTTGTTTAGCCTTAGTCTGGTTTATGACCAACTCTTATTATTTTCATTTCATAATCTAACCTTTGGTTCTTTATAGGACTTTGCAAATTTGCATATGGTTTGTTGCTATTTAAATTTTTTTCCAAAAAAAAAAAACCTCTTTCAGGGCCAATTCTTTTGAAAGGTGCTTGGCATCTAATTCATTACAGGTTTCTTAACTCCATATTGTAAAATCTGAATATAGATACTGTCCAAACTGTCCAAAGAGTAATGTTTGAGTTCACAGTAACAAAAGTTACAAAGTTTGTGCAAAAGACATTGTACACCAGTGGAGTACATAGAGCTTGCTATAGTTAATTTTATATATAAAGTTGCATTTCTCATTAAAACTATTCTGTGCTACATTAAAAGTAAAGTATCTGATTTAATTTTTCCCTACCAATAAAACTGAATGCTAATTTAATCTCAGAAATTTAAAAATGCAAATTGCATATTTACGATGTTTGTCAATGTCATAATAAAACATTTGGAACCTTTTAAACACTGTAAGTGCTTTGGAGCTCTTCAAGTTTTCCAAGGGTCATGAAATAAACCCGGCTGTGGTGATTGCGCAGGATAGAGGTAAAGAACAGCTTTAAAAAGAGAGAAAGAGACACCATTAGTAAATATTTAATATATTGCAACCTGATATTTGATAGACATAACTATAATTTCAGTGTATCTGCATTAACCAATTAAAATATTAAGTCAGACTCTTTTTTTCAGAATGGGCTTTCCTCAGATTAAAGAATAAGCATTTAAATTAGTATAGACATAGAACTACCATATGACCCAGCAATCCCACTTTTTGGCATATATCCAGACAAAACTTTCCTTAAAAAAGACACAGGCACCCGCATGTTCATTGCAGCACCATTCACAATAGCCAAGACATGGAAACAACCCAAATGTCCATCAACAGATGATTGGATTCAGAAGATGTGGTATAGATACACACTGGAATACTACTCAGCCATAAAAAAGAATGAAATAATGCCATTTGCAGCAACATGGATGGAAGTAGACACTCTCATCTGAGTGAAGTAAGTCAGAAAGAGAAAGACAAATACCATATCATATCACTTTTATCTGGAATTTAATATATGGCATAAATGTACCTTTCCACAGAAAAGAAAATCATGGACTTACAGATAGACTTGTGGTTGCCAAGGGGAAGGGGGAAGGAGTGGGATGGATTGGGAGCTTGGGGTTAATAGATGCAAACTATTGCCTTTGGAATGCATAAGCAATGAGATTCTGCTGTGTAGCACTGGGAACTAGGTCTAGTCAGTTATGATGGAGCATGGTAATGTGAGAAAATAGAATGTGTACATGTTGGTGTAACTGGGTTACCAAGCTGTACAGTAGGAAAAAAATTGGGGAAATAACTATTAAAAATAATAATAATAAAATAAAAAATAAAAATAAAAAATAAATTAGTATAGAGTCTAAATTATAATTTAAAAAACTCTTTTACCATTTTCTATTCTATATAATTGTACTTCCTATAGTTGAAATAAAATTAGGTTTTTTAGGTGGAATCATCTGCTAAATTTCTTGATTGATTTGGTTAACAGTTTTCCTTTGCTTAAAAAAAATCTACTTTTACTCAAGTTGACTTTCCCTTTTAATATACGGAAAATATTATTTATCCCCTTTTCATTATTGTTGCTAGTGTTTAAGTGGCCACTGAAATTTTTTACTTGGTGCAATTTTCTATTTCAATGGACTAGCCTGACATCAATAGACTGATATTATGGGCTAAACCAATTGGCTTAGAGATGAACATGTGTAAATGTGATCTGTGCCATTAAGAAAATTAGGACAGTGCATGAATGGAAATAGAAAACTGAGGTCTTTTGTTAGGACTAAGGCTTTCAACATCCACAACAGATATACTTAGGAGGGTGTGTGACATAATAATGATGATGATGATACTAGCTACCCTTGACTTAACACCTTTTATGTGCTTGGCAATATGTGAGATGCTTATTATGTACACATTATCAATAATTTCAGAATTGTTTCCAAAGCAGTTAACATTCCCATTGTTTGAAATGAGAAACCTAAGGCTCAGAAAGAGGAATCGAACTTTGAGGTTCTTACAAGTAGTTAGGTGGCAGAACCAGGACTGCATCCTAGGTTTATCTGACCTCAAACACTGGATCTTGCCATTGTATCTCTTTATATTGCAAACCAACACATTTTCTTGATGCCCAGGGCTTTACCCTGTTTGTTCTGATGTTAATTCAAATCCTCAGCAATCTCTTCCAAATGTGAATGTTTCCTAGTCCTGTTAGAATTATTTCTTCAGGCTATTATATCTCATAACATATAGGGACTATAATGATGTGATGCAATTAGTTTTTCCATCTAAACTATATGAATTGGTTAAACTGATCACATTACAGAAATAATTGCCAAATATAAATTTTGTTTTTCTTTCCTGTAAAATGGACATAATAATGTCCACTTGTTAAAAATTAAATGTGATAGCTTCTAGAGTGTTTAGCATAAACTCTACCACATAATTAGGTGTTCAACAAACATAAGTACATTTTCCTTCTTCTGTTATTGGATAAGGTTGAAAACCTTGAAAAAAGGCAAATTTACTCAACCATTTTTTTTCAAAACGTCATATTAACATGAATGTGAAAAGACTATGTATCAAAGACAATAACGGAATTTATAACAAAATAAAGCTCTGCTTTGGACATAATTAGAAATTTTACATTTTTGAAAATGATTTCTTTTTGAAACAAAATTTCTCTTACCAAATCAATGTTTCTAATGTAAGTTGCAGAACTGTTCTTATTATTTTATTATTATTATTAATAGTATAGCAATTTGGGAGGTTTAGCATAAATATATTTATAGACAGAAAGAAAAGGATTTAGCTTTCCTTAGTTAATTTTCATCACTTGGTTTATTTTCACTCTAACTGGGAGATGCAATTTATACCTTGTCACCTCGGGTACACAGAAATCTCAGCTTCTTTATTGACCTGCGCTTCAGTTCACTTTCCAGAGCCCTTGATTGCAAAGAGCGGACTTCAACGGCCTTTTGGCCCCATCCTGTGGTTCGTTGTGAACACTCATAAGCTACAATAAAAAATATAAAAGTCAGAAAAACACCAAATCTTTCTATTGTGATAGAAATCTATAACCACAGTCAACATTTGATTATTAAGAGTGACATTATTACAGTTCAGGTAAATATATTCTTTTTCTTTCCTCCTTTTAAGTCAGTCATTTGGCCACTGTGCTGCTCAGCAGTAGTGTTCAAACCAGCTATGTACTGTCACCATTTTGACCAACTATTCACCATTGTGAGTAACTAGATTTCAGTTAACTTTTGTATTCATATTCTACAATACGAATAACTAAGAGTTAATAAGAATAAATAAGAAAAACTAAGAGTTAATTTTACCCTGTTTGTAGAAAGTCAAATCTAGCCATGACCATTCTTTACAGTCTGGTTGAGGTACAACATGCTATAAGGTTTTGTATTTGTGTTTAAGTGACATACATGGAAATCTGACTAATTCCTCAAAATTAAAACTGTTAAAAAACAACTTGCTCAAGTAATGACGTTAGCAATTCTAATGTAATTGAATTAATGACCATGCTATAAGTAGAACTAAAGCTAATTTGATACCATTAAGGCTTTCTCTTGCTCAGGAAATTTTTAAGATTTTAACTTTTGGACCCTGTTTTATATTACTCAGTGACAATAAATATTATGACAATTGCTTTAAAGCAGAAAACCTAATTATGAAAATAGTATATAGTCAGCTGATGCTGTAAAATATTTTCTGACACAGGGAGCAGTTTTTTTCTCAACAACTGGATAGAGCAAAAATTTCTAAACTTAATGCATAACCTACTTGCTGAGTCTAAGGACACAGTTCATATAGGATTACATAATTTCTATCTTAAGTCTGAAACACATTATTCTGCCACTTAACCTAGCTACTGGGCTAGCTTGCCTATGAGATGGAATCCAATGATTTAGAGTGGTAATGCTTGATGATACTTGATGTGATTGCAGTCTCTCTGTTTTTATTTGAAAATCCAAAGCAATGATCTTATCAGTGAAAACATTTATCACATTTCAAGGAATTGTAAAATTTAAATTGGGGAAATCTGGATTTAGGTTAGTTTTAAACAATAAAACAGTTGATTTTATACAGCAAAAAGAGAGTAACTTACTTCCTTAATATTAGTGTTATAATGCAGTCTTTAGTATACTGTCAAAATACCTTACTACACAGACCTAAATATTGTGTTTTCTAGTGCTACAATTTATCTTACATACAGAGAGATGCTTTTCAAACTTTAGTGACTTAAAACAGCTTATTGTTTTAGGTCAGAAATTGTCCTGCCTAAGGGCAAGCGCTGTACCAGATGACTTTTCAGACCTCTTTGAGTCCTATAATTGTCTAATGGCATAAATATAGGGGTTCAGTTTCCCATTTAAACTGAGGTTTCCTTATTCCAATCTTCTGATTAATATATTGATCACAACCACTGTAAAGGTTAGAACAAGATTCATTATTTTGTTTCTTTTGCCCCAGATCTGTCAATTATATTGTAAGCATTTACCTTTTGTCACAAAATGGTTTTAAACCCTCTGCGAGTTCTTACTTGTTTGAAGAAATTGAAGGAGGTTTTTCAGGACAATCCTTAACACTATGCATGCAAAAAGTAAGGATTCTGTAGATTCAATGCAAAGTGCCATCATCCCATAATGAAAAAAAATTGTCCATTAAACAGAAGTTTTTTTAAACTGGTCCTCAAAGTCACATGTGGAAGATCACATTTAGCCATTTTACAGAGATTTCAGAAGCTTCTGGCTTTTCTACTAATAAACTACTTTTCTTTCTGTCTCTTTCACCCTCCTTCCTTCCCTTCATCCTTTCCTTCCTTCCTTCCTTTCTTCCTCCCTCCCTCCTTCTCTCTCTCCCATCTCTTTTATTTGCTTCTTTAAACTTCTCCTTCCAGGAGAATTTATCTTCCACAAATCATTCTACTCTCCCTAATATTTTTATTGTTCATATGCATTATTCTGTTCCTTGTCTAGAATCATTCCTGTAGTCGCCAAGGCTCAGAGACATACATGACAGTCTCAAGTTATTCAGATTTCCAGATCAGCAGTCTTGTATTGGTCAGGAAGAATAAAAAATGTCCTGGTCTAACAAAGATGAAAAGGCAGTTTTCTTTATATTGCCATCTGGGTAGTAGCTAATAGGCATTCCAGTCAGTAATATTTATCTGACTGGAATATTTTGTAAGTGAAGGATGATGAAATCTTAGTGATAATATGTCACATATTCAGTTTATGTTTGATTCCTCACAGGACTATTACTTGCTAAACATAAAACTATTGAGTGTATAAAATGGAAACATTTTGCTCTTCTCTTACGACTATCTGGCAATCTAAGATAAAGGTAAACCCCCAAAATCAATGTGATGGAATGAAGCATTTTCAACATCTGTGTAAAATCTGCAAGCAAAAGGAGTTAAAACAAAATTATAGATGACCATGGAAAGGAATTACTTTCCTATTTTAATTATATGATTATTGAAAATAAAAATTAAGACAGCTAAATCAGTTTCCTATAATTATGCAGTATCCCAAGTTAACCCTATATGCCTTGAGAAAAAGTGTTGCTTCAGGAAATAGTTCATCTGAAAGAAGAGAAATTTTATACATACCTACTGAAGATGGTATGTCTTTCCATACTTCCAGGATCTTCTTGAAGAGTTGTTCATTTGCTTCCATAGAAAGGGCTTCAGCATTGAAGGTGAGCATCATGCCAATTCCCAAGGAATCAGGTAAAATGATGATATTCTGTGGTATAATGATTTCCAGGGGCTGGAATTATGTTTCATAAGGATTTATATGTCCAACATTTTATCACTATTACTTTAATTGAAGCAGCTTGGCTGAGCAATAAAGACCAAAAAGGGGTTCAAAGTGCAGGAAGGAAAGAAACTTCCATTTCAGTATTAAACAGCATTCTATTCAACACTTGAAAAGAGCCTTCCTTACGTCATAAAATTGTCACTGTTTACTATTCTCCTTTATATTTAGGATAAAAACTTGTTTGAGAAAAGCAGAGATATATTTCCAACACAGAGAAATTCACTGAAATTTCACAAAGCATTATGTATGATGATAGAAGAAACTTTACTTGTTTGATTTCAAGTTGATTTAAGCTCAGCATTAATGAACATTTAAGTAAATAATGTGTGAATCAAGTAACAAATACAAAATCACTGGTTATCAACCAATTTCATTCAAATCAGAAATAAAAAATTAAATTTAAAATTGCTTGAGTTTAAATATTTACAAGGAGCAGTCTTATAGTATGCTTCACTGCTTTAACTGTAAGTCATCCTCCCTTCACCAAAAACACAGAATTTTTTATCCAACTTAAATAATCTTAAAATATCTTCAATTCAGAGATGAATTAGGTGACAAAATATGAAATACTAAGAAACATCTAAGAATTTCTAAATTTCATGATGCATAAAGCAATGTAGATATTGTCACATAAATCATATTTCTCTAAAAATGAACAATTACTTCCTCTAGTATTTCCCCAAATCAGCAAATTAAAAGAAAAAAGGTCAAAAACTATACTTGCCAAACCCAGCGTATTCAGGCCAAGAGCGTGAGGCCATGTCTCTGCAACAACAATTCTTAAAACTAAAATGGGGATCCAGAGGCGAAAAGCAATTTTAATGCGTTCCCTAGGCACTCGCATGAGCAATTGAATCAGAAAAGAGATGAAGGAAGAGAGAAAAAGAAATTGCAAGAAAAAAGGTTGTCTCAAAAAATTTTGTTCAGAATAAAGCTGGACTGCTATAAATCCAGAAAGTTTCAGAGGTAATTCTCTTGCTTCTCAGATGATTCCTGCAGTAACCACATATTTTCTAGCAAACACGGCTCCTTTGTAACTTTACAGCTTTTGTAATCTAGCACTCTTGGAAAAATATTATTTTTAGTATATTTTGCTTCAGAAGACACTCTCTCCTCCCTTCCTTATATTAGAATCCTTTCTTGTTTAATGGGTCAAGACACTAGGGCATTTAGCTAAAAATTCTATTTTTGAATACACTTAAGGTATCCTAATTAGGACAGAAAATGATTTTTTAAAAAACTCATCTTCTCTCATACTCATTTCTACAATAATTAATTGATTGGCTTCAAAAGAAAATAATTCTCCTTGCTTAATAGTCAAGTGGAACACAGAATTCAATCTTCCTGAGTCATTTTTCAAATAAGTGTAAACTTGGACCAACATTGTAATGTTAAATAACACACTAGCTTCAATATAAAGGCTATCTGATGGACATAAAAAAAGTAATGATGGAAGACACTCCAAGTGAAGAGTACTATAATATTTATACCGAAATTAACCTGAACTTATATTTAAGTTGCTTTGGCTGAGTTTGGTTCAGTATTTTCTACATTATAAACAGTGATTTCTATATAATCATAGGTGACAACCAAATGGTCAGCTAATTAGATTGTTAAATATGACCAAAACTTAAAAAAAAATGTCTCCACTAATGACCTGATAATTTCTCTATGTAATTTGTCAGATATATGAGATATTTCTGAAAGCTGTGCAAAATAGCATTACTACAGTGATTTAGAAGTACATAAAAGTTTTCTCGTAGACTTTTGTATAATGGTTAACTGCTAAAACTTTAGGAGTCGACAAAATGGGAATTTAAAAAGGGTGAAGCAGAGATTTGTGGTTCAGTCCTTCTTTTTCAAATAATTTTCAATAGGTAAATTTTCATTTTCACCATCAAATTTGAGATACAGTAAAATCATATTATGTATGGTGTGTGTGTGTGAGCGGTATTATGTTATGTTTGAACTCTTTGTATAGTATTTTTACAATTATCTACATTTTAGGTGCTGTGCAATATTTTCATATTTATAATTATTTAAAAGTTAAGACTTGAAGTACATTAGTTTTCAAAATGCTGAATCCTTTGATCAGAAATTCTAGGTGTATGGAGTTCCCGTCGTGGCGCAGTGGTTAATGAATCCGACTAGGAACCATGAGGTTGTGGGTTTGATCCCTGCCCTTGCTCAGTGGGTTAAGGATCTGGCGTTGCCATGAGCTGTGGTGTAGGTTGCAGACATGGCTCAGATCCAGCGTTACTGTGTCTCTGGCATAGGCCGGTGGCTGCAGCTCCGATTCAACCCCTAGCCTGGGAACTTCCATATGCTGCGGGAGCAGCCAAAGAAATAGCAAAAAAAGACAAAAAAAAAAAAAGAAAGAAAGAAATTCTAGGTGTAATTTACACTATAGGAGAATGCTTTATGGTAATTTGCTATATATTATATTTAAAGTAGTACAATCTGGATAAAGAAGGGGGATACACATAATAATGCTGCAATACTGGTGTAATAAAAAAACATTGTTAATGCATTAAAAGGTGCAGAGGACTAAAGTAAACATTGCAAACTCATATGCCTACTACTGCCAGTTATTTTAAATATATCAAAGTGGATGGATAGAGAATGTATAACATATATTCCATCTGAAAGTGGGTAGGCACGAATTGGTTTCAGTTGACTATGGCCAGATAGTAATGTGAGTCTGATGTCATCAGATCATTGATTTATCAATAGAAATACATATTTTATGTGTAAACTATGCCCATTTAAAACCTAACAAACAAAAAAACCCCACTGTCTGTAAAACAGTCTTAGCTGCCTGGACTAAGAAACCATCAGTGATTTTTGTTTATCCATTACTACTTTTTGATACTTTACACTTACCTTTTATGTCTAAATTCTAGTATAGATATTAACACTTATATTTTTAAACCTTTAAGATTTTGGACATTTGGAAATACTCGAATTGTGTTATTCAATAATTTCTGGGGATCTTACGTTATTTGGCAGGGTCACATCAGACATAACCTCAGATTCTGCATCAATGATGTGATATCCATCTGCTGAGCTGAAGAAAATCTTTAGTCTTTTCTCAGAACCAATAGCCAGGTCAACTGTCACTGGCTTATGACCAAGTGTTGGAAACACCTGTAGATATAAAACCAAATATGGCCAAAAGGCCAAAAATGACACTCTAAGGTGAAAATTCCCCCACCCTTTTGCTTAACAGGTTTATAAAACCCAGAATGATTTTTTAAAATTACATATTTTGAGACCTATGTATTACAACTTTTCTTAGGTCTGTTATTATAACAAGAACAATTATATTCAGGTTCTAAATATTGATTTTTCCTTGGAAGGCCAAATCTCCAATGATCCTAAGAGCTTTGCATGGCCCTATGCTCTGTTTGCTGTCTTTTAAATTCCTTGCCTTGAGCTTCAGCAAATGAAGGAGCTCATCTGGTCTCTTAAATCGGTTTGCTGGATCAGCTGCCTGTATTTTTGCCAGTATTCGTATATAGGCTTCATAGGACATGTAGTCTCCTTCGGAGTCTGCTGATTGATCAATGCACACTTGGTAGGGAATGAAAAAGGCCAGACATGTTAACCTACCATAGACTGGATGTATTCTAGGTTCTTATGGTTCCTAGTCCAAGGAAACGAAAAGCCAAACAGGATTCATTGCCAAGTTCAGGTCATAGTAGAGGACTGGGCATCACAGGTTTCATCATGCTGAAGTCATGAGGTAGGATTCAAGAACTGGAGTAAGGACTTGGACTAGGAACTGTGTATCAGGCTGGACAGACTATTCGTACTTACCTTCTTCACTTTCTAGCTCCATACCAGGCAGCTCTGACCAATCAGCAGACACCCAAGAACAAACCCATATCCAAATACTGACAGCTGACCCAAGGCCCAATTTAGGGAGATCAGATAAGGGATATGATTTGCGTAAGCATAGACCCAGACTGTCTATATAGTAGTCTATGCTATTTATAAAAGAACGTATTTATTGTACAAATAGACATTGGGATCAGTCATAAACATTAACCAATCTTTATTGCATATATGTGATGTTTTGGCCTATAAAATACACCAGGAAAACAGATTTTGACCTAAGATACAATACTGTTTCATGAATACCTTGCTGGGATTTATCATGATGTGTCCCTATCAGTTCTTTATAAAAACTTGTCCATAGACTATTGTTCTAAATATCCTGGGATGTTTGCTAAAAATATAAATTCCTAGGCTGAACTTCAGACCTACTAATTTGGCCTGGGGTTGGGTCTGAGACCTAAACTTTTAACAAATACTCCAGATGGTTCTTATGTATATCCCAGATTAAGAGATACTAGACTCTAATGCCATCAGTTCAATAATAAGTCCTTACTACTATAGAATAAATACAAAATAATCCTATTTATGTTGAATTCTGGAGCATTATGAAAAGATAATAATGATAAAAGGGTCCCCAGTTTATGAGATGTGATTAAAAGTCATCAGAAACTTAATTGTTTGGGACAATAAATGGTTACCTTAAGAGGCTGATCCATAGAAGTTCAGTTAAATCATAAGGGTGGAAATAGTACTCATAATACAAATAAACTTAACTACAATTCCTTGTAATAACTGTAGAGAAAAATATGTCTAGAGATCCAGCTTGGAAAAAATATTAAGCCACCTTTCCTCCTTACACCCATCTACTGTAGCCCTGATAATTAGAGTAAAGGCTTTTTCTTCCCTCATTCCTCTTTCAGTGGGGTTCCTCCTTCTACCATTGTCACACATTCCCTCTGCTCACCACTCCCACTAAGACAGAACAGGGACTTTCTGAGCTTCAAGTCATTGAGGTGGCACCCAATGTCTGTGTTTGTATTTTAAAAGAGAAGTTCTTCATGTTGACTATAGGAATTGGGGGTGAGGAGCTGGTGAGGAGATCCTGTAAGGGGAGAGGTCAGGGATTTTGCTCACACTCTCCCTTGCTGTGGTGCCTGTGAATTGTCTAAAAAATGGGTTAAACAATAATTATTGACATGATATGTTCAATTGACATTAACTGTTGAAGAACGGTATATATTTCTGCTCCTATATTCCAAAATACTGTTCTGTTTACAATTTCTCAAAAGAAAAACCAAAGAAAAATGGGACTACTCACTTTAATAGCAGTGCTTTCATCAAAGGACTTTGGTGCCCACGCATACAGGTGAATTGATGATTTCAAAGCAATTGCAATATATGTTGTTTCTTCATGTTGGACTGCAATAACGAAATACAAAGAAACGACAATGCCACAGAGTTAACAAGAACACTCAAGTATTTGTCTTTGTCATTGAAAACGTTATAACAACAATTTAAGAGCATAGATAACACATTTTTAGAAAGTTATTTGGTTACAATTTGATGCCCAAAAGAAGGTAACAAAAATACCATATAGTCTTATGGAGGCTATGCATTAATCTTCAAGAATACTCTAAATTGTACACTGAAAAACTACACAATATTGCCGAAAGAAATTAAAGCAGATCTAATTAAATGGAAATACTTCCTCTGCTCAAGAATGGTCAGACTTAACACTGTTAAGAGGGCAATATTATCTGAAGTGATCAGATTCAATGCACTCTCTATGCAGAAATGGAAATGATGATCCTCAAATTCACATGGAATTGGAAGGGGGCCCAAATAGTGAAAACAATCTTGAGAAGTTCTCTTGTGGTGCAGTGGGTTAATGATCGAGTGTTGTCACTGCAGTGGCCTCGGTTGCTGCTGTGGCATGGGTTCAGTCCCTGGCCTGGGAACTTTTGCATGCTATGGACCTGGCCAAAAAAGTCCCCAACAAACTCCAAAAAACGCAATCTTTAAAAAAGTTGGAGGACTCACAGCTCCCAATTTCAAAGCTTACTACAAGACGCAGTAATCAAAACAGTGTAGTACTGACGTAGGATAGACATATAGATGAAAGGAGTAGAATTCAATGTCTAAAAATAAACCCATACATCTACAGTCAATAGTACCAAGGCTATTCAATAGGGAAAGGATAATCTTTTCATCAGATGGTACTGGGATAACTGGCTATTTACATACAAAAGAATGAGTTTGACTTCCTGCCTCACTTCATATACAAATATTAACACAAAATGGATCAAAGATCTAAATTAAGAGCTAAAATTATAAAACTCTTAGAAGTAAATATAGGAATAAATCTTCATGGAAATAGATTCTTACATTTGACACCAAAACCATAAGCAACAAAAGAAAAAAACAGATAAATTGGGTTTCATTAAAAATTTTTTTTTGTCTTTTTGCCTTTTCAAGGGCCAACCCCACAGCATATGGAGGTTCCAGGGCTAGGGGTCTAATTGGAGCTGTAGTTGCCAGCCTATGCCAGAGCCACAGCAATGCAGGATCTGAGCCACATCTGTGACCTACACCACAGCTCACAGCAATGCCAGATCCTTAACCCACTGAGCTAGGCCAGGGATCAAACCTGCAACCTCATGGTTCCTAGTCAGATTCGTTAACCATAGAGCCACGACGGGAACTACTGGGTTTCATTAAAATTATTACCTCTGTGTATCAAAAGACACTATCAAGAAAGTGAAAAGGACTGTTGGTGGGAATGTAAGTTGGTACAACCACTATGGAAAACAGTATGGAGATATCTTAGAAAACTATACATAGAACTACCATATGACCCAGCAATCCCACTTTTGGGCATATATCCAGACAAAACTTTCCTTGAAAAAGACACATGGACCCATATGTTCATTGCAGCACCATTCACAATAACCAAGACATGGAAACAACCCAAATGTCCATTGACAGATGATTGGATTCCAAAGATGTGTTATATACAATGGAATACTACTTGGCCATCGAAAAGAACAAAATAAAGCCATTTGCAGCAACATGGTTGGAACTAGAGACTCTCATACTAAATGAAGTAAGTCAGAAAGAGAAAGACATACCATATGATATCACTTATATCTGGAATCTAATATATGGCACAAATGAACCTTTCCACAGAAAAGAAAATCATGGATTTGGAGAATAGACTTGTGGTTGCCAAGGGGGAAGGGGAAGGAGTGGGATGGATTGGGAGCTTGGGGTTAACAGATGCAGACTATTGTCTTTGGAATGGATAAGCAATGAGATCCTGCTGTGTAGCACTGGGAACTATGTCTAGTCACTTATGATGGGGCATGATAATGTGAGAAAAAAGAATGTATACGTGTATGTGTAACTGGGTCACCATGCTATACAGTATAAAATTGACAGTACACTGTAAACCAGCTACAATGAAAAAAATAAACATCATATTATGTACATATATAAAAGAAAGTGAAAAGGCAATGTATATAATGGGAATAAATATTTGCAAGTCATATATCTGATAAGGGTCTAATATCTAGAATATATAAAGAATGCTTACAACTGCACAAAAAGATAAATAACACAAGGAAGATATACAAATGGCCAATAAACACTTGAAAAGACACTCAACAACATTACTTATTAGGTAAATGCAAATAAAAATTAAAATGAGTTGCCACTTTACACAATGGCTAGAATCCAAAGACTGATATATACAAGTGTTGTTGCCAAAGATGAAGAGAAATGTGGAGCCTCCATATATGTGGCAATGTAAAATGGTAAAGCCACTTTTAAAAAGAGCTGGCACATTTCTCCAAAGAAGACAGACAGTTGGCCAAAAAGTACATTGAAGATACTCAACAGCACTAATTATTAGAGAAATTCAAATCAAAATGGCAATGAGATATCACCACACACTAGTCTGAATGGCCATCATCAAAAAATCTATAAACAATAAATGCTAAATAGGGTGTGGAGAAAAGGGTACCCTTCTACACTGTTGGTGGGAATGTAAATTGGTCCAGCTGCTATGGACAACAGTATGGAGGTTTCTTAAAAAAATATAGAACTACCATATGATCTTGCAATCCCACTCCTAGGCATATATCCAGAGAAAACTATAATTCAAAAAGATGCCTACACCCCAATGTTCACTGCAGTACTATTTACAATAGCTAAGATATGGAAGCAACCTGAATGTCCACTGACAGAGGAATGGATAAAGAGGATGCACTACATATATACAATAGAATATAACTCAGCCATAAAAAAGAATGAAGTAATGCCATTTGCAGCAACATAGACGGACCTAGATTCTCATACTAAGTGAAGTAAGTCAGACAGAGAAAAACAAATAACAGATGATATTACTTATATGTGGGAATTACATATACATGCTACTATATACAAAATACGCAATTAACGGGGACCTACTATATAGCACAGGCAAATCTACTCAATATTCTGTAATAACCTCTATGGGAAAAAAAGAATGGATATGTGGATCTATGTACATCTGATTCATTTTGCTGTACACCTGACACTGACACAACACTGTAAGTCAACTACACTCCAATGAAATAAAAAAAATAAAATAAAATCAGTCTGGCAGTACTACCCAAGAGGAAAGAAAATATTCACTGTTGTGTACGAAGACATGTATGAAAATGTTCATAGCAGGATTATTCTTAATAGTCAAAATGTGGATAAAGTGCAAATATATAAACAATGGATGTATAAAATTTGTGTAAACAAAAGGTTATATATTTATTCAATGCAATACTATTCATCAATAAAAAGGAATATTGGAGTTCCCGTCGTGGCACAGTGGTTAACGAATCCAACTAGGAACCATGAGGTTGCGGGTTCGGTCCCTGGCCTTGCTCAGTGGGTTAACGATCCGGCGTTGCCCTGAGCTGTGGTGTAGGTCGCAGACGCTGCTGGGATCCCGCGTTGCTGTGGCTCTGGTGTAGGCCAGAGCAGCTACAGCTCCGATGAGACCCCTAGCCTGGGAACCTTCATGTGCCGCAGGAACAGCCCTAGAAAAGGCAAAAAGACAAAAATAAATAAATAAATAAAAATAAAATAAAAAGGAATATTGATGCATATTGTACAGGTTACAGGATCTATAAACCTTGAAAACATTATGTAAAACCATAAAATATATAATTCCATTTAAAAAATTATGGAGAAAAGATGAATCTATAGCAAAGAAAATAGATCAGTAGTTACTTAAGACTATGAGAGGAATAAGGTAAGAGAAATGAAATGTGAAGTGATTGGTAATGGCCATGACTTTTCTTTTTAGAATAATGAAAATTAGATCATAGTGATGGTTATAGAATTCTATAAACATACCACAAATGTACAATCGTACACTTTAAATGGGTGTATTTTATGGTTTGCATATTATTTCAATAGAACTTTATTTTTTAATAAAGAAAAATGTACAAAAAGATACATCCACATTTATATAATTAAAGTTAATAGAAGCAGGAAGAAATATCAGTTCATATGAACTAGATTGACTGGAAAGGGAAGAAAGATGAGAAAGTAAACCAAACAAGTTTAATAGCTATTTCAGTCAGTCAATATTTTCACAAAAATAGCTATGGTTGTGACATAAAAGATCTGAAAGATATCTCAATGAAATTCACTCATCTTTGTATTTGTAATTGTAAATTCTTTCCTTCCTCTACTTTGCCATTCACAGTAATGCACTTTGCCAAATGAAGGGAAGCACAATTTATATAGCTATAGTAAACATGAAATGAGACTTACGGACACTGAAGTGTTCACAGCCTGTCAACTTGTCAATAGCTTTACAGGCTTCCTCTGTCTTTAACATCTCCTCTTGTCTTCTTTTACTCTCTGGATCATCATTCAAAATCTTGTTCCTCAGCCAAGTCAAATGATATACCCGAAGCCTGTTCTTACGGCCTGATAGATAAGATACAATGTTTCAATTCAGTCTATTTTTAAAAATATATTAGAAGAACAAAAAAGGTAAAGGAATTTTATCTTTTTAACCAAATGTTTTCATTAAAGTAAGAAGCACTTTTAAGAAACCATACTGCATTGGAGTCTTCCCTTTAGGGTTTGGAAATGTGATAGCAAAGTATCTCTTAGTCTCTCACTTCCAAGAGACAGGCAAAGTGTCTACCAGGACCTATGTGGAAGTAAATGAGAATACTTCTTTGGAACAGATTAAGATTGCCATTGTGCAGGCAATAAAATTACTATCCATTCATTTGTACCTTGGCTTTTATCTAAATTATGACCTTTCTGGGATTCAGAGACCCAGAACATATCTCTTGGTATACATGAGGATGTCTGAGGTATTGATTGTTAGGCATTCTGGACCAGTGAGATGAGTCTCTATACACTTTCATTTCAGTATGCTTACGAAATAATTGAACATTTTTATTATTTTTCACAACCCAATTTATCTTTAATGTTAACTTTCTAATTGTAAATCCCATCAAATTCTTACAATTCCTTTAGGAAAAGCAAGCCATTAAAATTACACATTTCTTTTCATATATAGTGACTGTACATTCATTTTTAGGGTTTGTGATTATAAGATTTCTAGGCCCAACAATAAGATTCTTACTTATTAATATATTAATCCTATATATGTCTTTACATGACATTTTTTTTTTTGTCTTTTTGCTATTTCTTGGACCGCTCCTGCGGCATATGAAGGTTCCCAGGCTAGGTAGGGGTCGAATCGGAGCTGTGGCCACCGGCCTACGCCAGAGCCACAGCAACGCGGGATCCGAGCCGCGTCTGCAACCTACACCACAGCTCAGGGCAACGCCGGATCGTTAACCCACTGAGCAAGGGCAGGGACCGAACCTGCAACCTCATGGTTTCTAGTCGGGTTCGTTAACCACTGCGCCACGACGGGAACTCCTACATGACATTTTTGAAGCAGTTAGTTAGAATTCAAGCAACTGTATCTACTGCCATTCTATTCTTAAATGGTAAAACAAATTTGAGATCCAAACTATCAGATATCTTTCTACACTGATGTTCTCAGTACTATTTGATGCAAAAAAACTGCTCATTTATGAGAAAGTTAAGCATTAAAAAGAGCACGTTTGAGTAAGAAAAATCTGGATAAAAAGTAATCTGTTATCCAGATGTGTAGTCTCTAATCATGCAGATGTTTTCAAAAACTAAATGTTGCATTTGTGTGCCTCAAGCAATTCTAAATGAATGACCATGAAACATGGTCAAAAGAATCAGGAAGCTTTAGTGTATCTATAGAGGATTTTCTCTCTAACCAAAACTTAAAGCAAAGCTAATCATATGTAGGACTATACATAATCATTAATTAATGTGTAATATCACTATTATGTATAGACAGGAAGTATATAAACACAAATTACTGTAATTGGCATCATTTTATTCTATAGTCAAATCATTTAAAAATATTTCCATAATCTTTCGAGTCTTTTTTTTTTTTTTGGCCTAAAGTCAGCATTAATATTAGTGCTTTTCTGATACAAAGAACTGTTTAGTAATCACAATAATTATTAACATCCATTTATTTGGTCTCTCATATTCAAAGGTTCAGGCTCAGACTGTCCAAAACTAAGAAGTTCAACTACAATGTGGGAAGAATGGAGAGATCTTAGGGGATCCATTTTTGTTACCAACCCTATCCGCAGGATCTCATGATAAGGCTCTGCTAGGGACAACAGAGTCTCCTTTCATCTAATTATTGCACTCTGTTCTTCGTTGTTTCTAACACATAACAGGAAAGGTATATAGTGGAGGTTAGTGTGGTTGTGAGTGTGTGGGTGGGTGAAGCTATGAGTTGTGAAATTGTAGGCGGCTACTCAGAAAAGACCTGAAAGGATGCAAATGGCATGGTTTTTCTTATCACTGACCTAGGATAGGTACATTACAATCAAATACCCAGACACCAAAGGAGAGTCGGAATTTTAAATTGTAAATAGAGAAGAAAATACAAGTAGGAAAGCCTGGTGCCCTAATTAAAGGTTATATTTAAAGTGCTTTCCTGTGAATGCTTTCACCTGAGAAAGTCTTTAGCCTAGTTTGCAACCTAATTAATCTGAATAATTACTCAGCTAATTTTAGTTCTTAAACAAACCTGAGATAGTAATCAGCAAATTGAGTGGCTCTACAACTTGAATCTGACGAAATGGTCTTCGCTTTATAAGTTTAGTAATGTCCGCCTTTCCACTTCTGTCCATCAGATACAGATTTGATCGAGTTCCTAACAGCAAATTCACTCCTGTCCATATATAAAAAGAAAAGTGCTATATTATCTCAGATTACATTTTTGTAATTGAATTTATATTAGTATTTTTGCTACTCAAGTGTGCTGATCTACGTAAAAAAAGGTGACATTTATCATTTTAGGCTAATATTAACTTCATTCTGTGTAAAAATGTACTACCAACAGAACAAATTGATTTTCATTGAAATACAGAAGATAATACCCTCTGGCAATACTGTTCTGGCTGATGTCTGGTGTGCTATCACACAAGTAGAACGTAATACGTAGCTCAGAACCATTTGTAGGGTCCCAAACTTTATAAAAAATATCAATCAACCCTTTTGAAAGTTATCATTAAATATTCAAGATACCTAACTTTTGTGAAGTCTTCAATTCAGTTGGCTTCTGATTCCTAACTATAACAGGGTTTTAATGCTTTTAAAGTAACTGTATCTAAATTGTTTTTAAATTGAATTATTCTGTGTTCATGCATGTATGAAAAAACTTACATTGCTAAATACCTATAAAATTAACTCTTATTTTCATGTATTTAAATTCCTACACTCTATTATTTGTCTGCAGGATGTATTCATTCAAATATAAGCACTGTTTAAAGACAGAATGAGAAGACTAAAATAGGATATTGAACTAAAGTTAGAATACACTTCAAATAGGGATTCAGGATAAAGATGGAGTAAGAAGAGCCTGAACACACCTCTTTTCATGGAGGCACAAAATTTACAGGGCAGCTATCAATGAGAATGACCTGAAGACTAGCAGTAAAGATTTTCTACAGCTAAAGATATAAAGAAGGAGCCACAACGAAATGGGAAAGAGGGGCACAGATGTGGTTAAATATCTAGGGTTGATGACTCACAAACAAGAGGATTATCATAACCACACACGTTCTCCCCAAGGAGCAAGGCATCTGAGTCCCCATTGGTTTCCCCAGCCTGAGGGTCTGGCACTGGGAAGGTGAGCTCCCAGAACATCCAGCTTTGAAAACCAAGTGGGGCTTGTGTTGGGAAGAGCTGGAGGTTTATAGGAAAAAGAAACTCCACTCTTAAAGAGCATGCACAAAATCTCACATACTCCAAGTTCCAGGGCAGAAGCAATAGTTCAAAAGGTGGGTCAGGCCCACTTGTTGATCTTGGAGAATCCCCCTGGAGAGGCAAGAGGCAGCTAGGACTCCCTCTGGGGACTGAGATACTGGCAGTAGCCATTTGGGGAATCTTGTTCTACCATGTGGACACCAGTCTTGACAAACCCTGTTTTGGAATCCTCCGTCTAGGCTATTAGTATTGGGAGCCTGCTCCACCCACCAGCATGGCCACAGTAATTGCATACCACCAGGCTGTACAGCCATTTGCATGGGAGGCTGCTCTGTTCACCAGTAAATCTGCAGCACTTGTGCATTGCCAGGCTGCACAGCCAGCCATGCAAGAAGGCTGCACCACTCAGAAGTTAGTCCAAAGCACTTGCATGCCACTGGGCCACACAGCCAAACATGCAGGCATTAGCAGTCCCACAGCAACCACATGAGGCAGGCCCTTGCAGCCAGCCAGGCTAGTGACCAGCCTGCCTACCAACATACCCATAGTAGCTGGCTTTGCCACAATAGAAAGGCACATACAGCTCACATAGGGGACACCCCTAGAGCACCTAGTTCTGGTGGCCAGAGGGGAGCATGCTGCTGGGCCCTTCAAGACATCTCCTACATAAGGCCACTTCTCCAAGACTGAGAGAGAGGTAATGGACTTACCTAAAACATAGAAATAAAAACAGAATTATGCAAAATGAAAGACTAAGGAATATGTTCCAAATGAACGAGTAAGACAAAAATTTCAGAGAAAGAACTAAATGAAATGAGATAAGCAATCTACCTGATAAAGGGTTCAAGATGATGGTCATACAGATGTTCACCAAACTTGGCAGAAGAATGGATGAACATACTGAGAATTTCAACAAAGAATTAGAAAATATAAAAAAGAGCCAATCAAAGCTAAAGAACACAGTAACAGAAGTAAAAATTACACTAGAAGGAATTAAAAGTAGATTATATAAAAAATACAAAAGAATTGACCATTGATCTGGAAGACAGGGTGGTGGAAATCACCCAAGGTGAACACAGAAAAGAAAAAAGGGTGTAAAAAAGAGGATAGTTTAAAGAACCTCTGGGACACAGAAATCTATTGCATTTTTATACACTAATAATGAACTCTCAGAAAGATAAATTAAGAAAACAATCCCATTTACCACTGCATCAAAAAGAATAATGCTTAGCAATATATCTAACCAAGGAGGTAAAAGATCTGTACACTGAAAACTATAATACATTAATGAAAGAAACTGAAAACTACATGGACAAATGGAAAGATACACCATACCTGTGGGTTGGAAGAATTAATATTGTTAAAATATCCATTATACCTAAAGCAATTTACACATTAGATACAATCCACACCAAAATATCAATGATATTTTTTCACAGAACTAGAACAAACAATCCTAAAATATGTATGAATAAAAAAAGACCCTGAATAGCCAAAGCAATCTTGAGAAAGAAGAGCAAGGTTGGAGGTATCATGCTCCCTTATTCGAAACTATACTACAACCAATAGTAATCAAAACAATATGGTATTGGCACAAAGCAGATATACAGATCAATGGAACCATATACAGAGCACAGAAATAAGAGCCACACTTCAATGAGCAATTAGTCTCTGACAATGGAAGTGATAATATACCATGGGGAAAAGATATCCTCTTCATAAATGGTGTTGGGAAAACTGAACAACTACATTCAAAAGAATGAACCTGACCACATTCTCACACCATGTGCAAAAAGAAATGAAATATGGATAAACCTGAAACCCTAAAGATTCTAGAAGAACGCAGACTTTTAGAAGAAAGCTCTCTTTGACATTGGTTTTAGCAAATTCTTTTTGGATATGTCTCCTTAGCAAGATAAACAAAAGCAACAATAAACAAATGGGACTACATCAAACTAAAAACTTTTGCACATTAAAGGAATCCATTGATAAAACCAGAGGAAGCATACTGAATGGGAGAAGATATTTGTAAATAATATATCCAATAGTGGGTTAATATCTAAAATATATAAAGAACACATACAACTCAATATCAAAAAACCAAATAGTCTGATTTTAAAATGGGCAAAGGTAGGAGTTCCTGTTGTGGCTCAGTGGGTTAAGAATTTGATATAGTGTCTGTGAGGATGAGGGTTCAATCCCTGGCCTCACTCAGTTGGTTAAGGATTGGCATTGATGCAAGCTGAGGCATAGGTTACAGAAGTGGCTCAGATCTGCCATTGCTGTGGTTGTGGTGTAGGCCAGCAGCTGCAGCTCTGATTTAACTCCTAGCCCAGGGACTTCCATATGCCACAGCGTGGCCCTAAAAAGAAAAAAAAATGGGTAGAGGAACTTTTTTTTCCAAAGAAGGCATAGAGATGGCCAGTAGGCACATGAAAAGTTGCTCAACATCACTAGTTACTAGAGAAATGAAAATAAAAACAATGAGGTATCACCTCATACTGGTCACAATGGTTATCATCAAAAAGATAAGATATTACAAGTATTCGTGAAGTTGTGGAGAAAATGGAACCTTGGTGCACTGATGGTAGGACTGTAAACTGGTGCATCTGTAGTGGAAATCAGTATGAAAGTTCTTCAAAAAATTAAATATAAAACTAATCAAGGACTTGCAGAATAGACTTGTGGTTGCCAAGGAGCAGGGGGAGGGAGTGGGATGGTTGGGAGCTTGGGGTTAATAGATACAAACTATTGCCTTTGGAATGGATTAGCGATGATATTCTGCTGTGTAGCACTGGGAACTATGTCTAGTCACTTATGATGGAGCATGATAATGTGTGAAAATAGAATGTGTACGTGTATGCGTAACTGGGTCACCATGCTGTACAGTAGAAAACAATTGTATTAAAAAAAACAAATATTCGTTGAGTGCATGTCTGACTATAAAAAAAAACACTATCACATGATCTAGTAGCTTCAATTCTGAATATTTATTTACCTAAAGAAAACTAAAATACTATTTCAAAAAGATATATATGCACTCCATGTTCAGTGCAGCATTTTTACAATTGCCAAGATATGGAAGCAACCTAAGTAGTGACTATCAACAGATGGATGGATAAAAAACACACACACACATAACCGAGCCATGAAAAAGAATGAAATCTTGCCATTTGTGACAACATGGATTGATCTAAAGTTTATAATGCTAAGTGAATTAAGTCAGACAAAGACAAATACTATATGATCTCACTTATAAATGGAATTAAAAAAAATGAAAACATAGATAGATACAAATAACAAAGGAGTGGTTACCAGAAAGGAGGGTGGAGTTTGGATGAAATAGATGAAGGGGATTCAAAGGTAATTCCAATGATGAAATAAGTCAAGGGCTATTATATATAGCATAAAGAATATGGTGAATAATAATAATTTGGGGATAGTTATTTGAGTTATCATAGTGATCATTTCATAATGTATTTAACTGTCAAATCACTGCTGCAAACCTGAAACGAACTTAATATTGTACACTAACGATGTTATGGGGGGTGGGTGGGGAGTGGGATAGACAGGGACTTTGGGGTTGGTGGATGCAAATCATAACATTTAGGAAGGATTGGCAGTGAGGTCCTATTGTGCAGCACAGGGAACTGTGTGTGATTGGGCCACTTTGCTGTACAACAGAACTTGATGAAACATTGTAAATCAACTATATTTTAATTTAAAAAATACACTTCAAACCACTGCAGGAGTTCCCCTCCCCCCATTGCCTGAGTCACAGGAGAAAACTAAGAAAAATAATATACAAGAATACTTCAGTGTCTCCAGTCTACTTGGACAATACCTGTTCTCCAAGGGTATGAGGAGAAAAGACAAGTGTCTCTTCCTTCATTTCCCCACTCCATCCTTTACCTAATTAATGCTTAGTGGTAGATTTAGGAACTGCATCTTCCCATAGGGGAATCAGACAGAGAAGGGGAAGTACAATACATTTTGACAATAATCTTCTACTTTTCAAAATATAAAACCACAAGTTATAAAAATGAATTACTAGAGATGAAGTTCATTTCTGGCTAGTTGCCTGACTGAAATGATAATGAAGTAAACTTTGCTTTCTTGTTAGCTGACACATTATATGAGCAGAACTTTGAGGATGGCATGTTTTTTCCCTAAGTTGTTTAATTCACTTAACTATAATGTTTGCTACACTGCTCTATTTTTAATTTAAAATTCTATCTCCCATTCAATCACACATTAAGCAAAGTCTATGAAATTGTAGGTTGGAGGTTGGCATTTGCTTTGGACTTTTCCCTTCCTTGCATTCATTTATTCTGTTTCATTTATGATTCAGACTGGCTTGAGGTAAAATATTGTCTCAGCATTACCAATGTGGCTATAATTTTTCTGGAACAAAGGATTGAAAAAGTCTACCAAGGTTAAGATATTATAGAGGGAACTTTCTCTACAGATCCACAAGATATTTTAAAAATAAGAATCTGAAGAATTTTTTGTAATGCCTCATTAAGTATCATATGCTGCACACTACCACAAATTAAAAATACTAAGCTTGAATTTTCAAATAATCATAATCTAGTCCAACTTTATATTTTAGCCAAGTTAATTCAGATTACAAATAAAAGCAGAATAAAAAAAGGGAGGGAGCAATTCAAACATCAAACTGCACTGAGTTAAAACACACAAATAAGCAAGTTGACTACTGTGTGTGTGTGTGTGTATACTTGGAAATTATTTGTCAATAGCAAACACGTGTTTTACATCTACGATTTTTTCACAAGTTTTCTATAAAAATATATTCCTTAAAATCAACTCAGTTTTAAGAAACATAACTCACCCCACAAAGAACCACAGCAGATCTCAGAAGTGAATTCCTTTTCATACATGTGGATTAGTGGCTTTTTACATTCAGGAGAGACATATAGTGGGTTAACGTTGACTTCAGATGGTCGCTTAGGTGATTTCTCAGGTACTTCCACAAATCCAGCATATACTGTGAAGAGAAGATATTGAGAGAACTTACTAGAATATATACCATATGCATTTGAGTGTTTCCACAAATGAGACACAGCCTACAAAAATTCCTTTTCCTTTATTGCCTTTTATATTTTATTGGCATTATCACTTCTACAACTCCTAAACCATCAGATAACACAAACCAAGATGGTCCAATACATTCCTGAATATGAATGTATTTTGGGTTACTGTGATCAGGTTGCAAATAAAATCCAGATAAGAGCCCCAGTTTCTCAACTGTAGTTCAAATTTAGGTATCATAATGATTTAGTGAAGAGTAGATTAAAATATATATATATATATATACATACATACATATATATATATATATATATACACACATACACACACACATATACATGCATCTTCCCACAGGGATATATATATATATATATATATATATATATATATATATATACACATCTGAATTTATGTCAACTGAAATCAGAGTGATTTGATTATTTCTGATAATGGACCAATGATCAAACACTAATATGTGAACAGACTGCAGCAGTTGGAGATTATATTAAATATACTTACAGATGGCACCAGCAAAGTCAGCATTTGCAGCCCTTTCAGAACCGTTGGAAGGAGATGAATGGGTGGCAGAAAAACCCGATTCTGCTGATACTTCTGATATGTCCACACTGTTATTCTCATCATCAGGTGCTATGGGTGCAGCGCCTGAGGCAACGGCATTTGAGGCCTCTCTTCTAAGACCAGACCCCTAAAAGATGATGGAAAATTGACTTTATTAGGAAATTAGCAATGTGAGAAATAAAATATGCCTAGGGGTCTTTTGAAAAAGAGAATGCAAAATTTGTAACATCTATAATTCCTTGTCCTTATAAAATCATTTACCAGAAGAACTCAACAATGTTATCAGCAAAGAAAGAATTAACCTGTGTTGAGACAACTGATGTCAGAATAAAAATTCAAGGAACATGAAATATTTCATTGATAATTTCGGGACCTAAAATTTGTGAACTTTTTATTGTGCATCATATACCTTGCTAGGCATCTTATTTAGACATTGTTGTGAATTCTTACAACAACCCAAAAAGTAAGTATGATCATCTGTATTTTACTTACAAGGAAACTAAAGCTTAGTGAGGTCAAATAATTTATTCCAGGTCAAAGACATAAGTAGGGGGATCAGAGTTTGAAGCCAAAGTTTATTTGATTCCAAAGCTTAATTCAGCTATGCTATGCCAAACAGTTACACTGAAAAAATAAAAAGCACCATTGTGGTGGATTCAATTTCATTTTATCAAATGACAAAGCTAATGATGAAAAATCAACCAATGCAAATTCAAGAGTGTGAACAAGCTTAGGTGAAAATCAAGCCAGCTTTCAGAGAACTTACAGAGAAGAAACTCAAGGATAAAAGTCACAATATGTGACAATTTATGTGGGATGCCATATACCGTGGACAAATATACCAACTGTTTTTGGTAAGCCTGTTTGTTGATAAGCATTTCTTTGTGTCTAAACAGTGATTTTTGGCATTAATACAGTTAAAGACTTGTTTTTATGACCTTTCCTGCCACAAAAGTGTTATATGACAATATGTACTTTTAAAAGTGGAAGGAAGAGCCATTCATTCTGTAAATGTTAAAGACATTTCTTGAGAACTGGAGATACCCAGAGTGCTATGAAAACTGTGCTGGGACATCCTGTTTTAATGCTTTAACTAAGATAAGTAGTTATGTAGGTAAATATGCAGGTAGGATGGATGGATAGATGGATGGATGGATGAAAGGAAAGATAGAAAGACAGACAAAATAGATACATAGATGATAGATAGATAGGTAGATAGATAGATAGATGATAGATAGACAGACAGACAGGAAGACATCCACTGTTTTCACATTGAAACCATCTAGTGAGTTTCCCACTGACACTGGTTTCACATTGGAAACCATCTAGGGAGTTTCTTCCTTCCTTGTTTTCTTCATTTTCTTCCTTTACTGATTTCTCCTATAATTATTATGTGCCTACCATAGACCAAGCCCTCGGTTGGACCCTGGGATGGTGAGTGGGTAAAGAAAAGTAATCAAAGATGGATTAAACATAGTTCCTGCCTCTTGAGAGTTCACAATCTATTGTGACAGAAGATTAAGTAAACAAATAAATAAATTATAATGTCATAAGTACTAAAATAAAATGATGGCAAAATGCTTATAAGCACAGATGAAGGGGTGTATAATTCTGCAGTGGGAAGTCAAAGATGATATATGAGTTGCATCATGAAGGATGGCTAGCTCAAAAACAGAGATGAGGTGAGGGGGAACCCTTATAGACAGAGGAAACGGCTTGCACAAGGTCACCAGTTCATGAAAGATCATGGCATCTTCTAAGCTGTTTGTATGATAGGACAATAGGCTGGGAAAGTAAATTGGCATGATGTTTCCTCTGTCTGGAATCTCCCTTGTGTTTTCCGATATCCAGATACTCCCCATTCATCGAGAATTATTTCAAATAGCTACATGCTCCAGAAAATCTTCTCTGTGGTAGTTCCTATAGATCTAGCATCTATGAAGCTACTTGAGTATTTTTAAACTATCCATAAAGTCAGTAAATGTTTTTCAATGACAAAATCATTGTCTAAACACAATACACTAATTCTGTTAAAATTGCTTGTGTTAAGAGTTCCTCAAAAAGTTAAACTAGAATCTAAAAATTCCTTCCACTCCTAGATATATATATAGCTCGAAGAACTGGAAACAGGGACTTCAACAACAAATACTTTTACACCAATAGTCACTGCAGCAAAAGGTGAAAATGATCCAGATGTTTATCAGTAGATGAATAGATAAACAAAATGTGATATATTCATACTAGAATATTATTCAGCCTTTTTAAGGAAGGAAATTCTGATACATGCTACAACATGGATGAACCTTGAAAATATTATGGTAAGTGATGTACCCAGATAGAAAGTAGAATAGAGGTAATTGGGGATTAGGGGGAGGGGTAATGGAAACTTATTTGTTGGAGATGATATAAAAATTTCCAGAAATGAGCAGTAGTATTTGTTGCACAACACTACGAATGTACTTAATTCCACTGAATTGTACACTTAAAGACAATTAAAATGTAAAATGTTATGTATATTTTATCACAATAAAAACTCCCAGGAAAAAAAAATGTATGTGTTAAGAGATACTATCCTAAGCATAGGATATGAGTCATTAAGGTAAACAAAGAAGACACTGTTGTCCCTGGAAATAAATAGAAACCATCCAAATTAGAGGAAATAAAGATCTATCTACAGATATAATTTTTAAAAATGTTTAAGTCTTTAGAATAGAAATTTAAAACACATTTGGAATGGCTGGAAATACGACATCAAATAAAGAAACACATTCACAAGGAGAGAAATTCATTCTCCTTTTCAAATGGTACATTACCTCTGGCTGATGTTCAAATTCCTGGGATGCTGGTCTCTCTAATACTGGATCATCTGTCTCTGAGGAATTTTCTTGTCCATTGAGTTCAAGGGCTTTACTCTCTTCATTGGTTCCACTAATTCCATCATTTCCATTACCCTCCTTGCCTCTTCTTCCACTACCTATACTGGCTCTGTGTCCTTCATAGTCTCCAATGTCTGCACTGTCTCCACTGGCTGCACTTTCTCTGTGGATTCTACTAGCTCCTTGGCTTCCATAGTTGTTGAAAGTTCCTTCTCTTCTATAACTTCCATATTTGCCATCTTGCTTGCAGCTACCACCTCTGCCATAGCCTGGCCTGATGACAAGATCCAATTAATGATAGAAAGCCACCCAACAAAAACATATTTGAAAGTCAACAAATGAAACAATTTGGATGCCTTATACATCTGTACCATATCCAGGACTGTTTTTGCTCTATTTGAGTGTACTGTCATGATATAGATATGAAATATGCCCCTATGTCCAGTAAATCTGTTGTTTTCTTCAGCAAATCTTAAATATCACATTAACATCATAGCCACTGTTAATTACTTGCTGCATTTGGATGGCAGATGCATCCTTTATTAGGAACATGTGTTAGGTTAGTAGCAATAATATGTTTTTTCTTAAATAATAGACTACTTCATGCATTAACAACTTCATAGCCACATGAATTATCAAGCCCATATTTTTGGCTCAACCACAACATATTTGAATAATTCTTGTAACAGATCTAATTTATGTTAAACATGTGCCTTGATTTTCTAACATGTACACTGTCTGCTTTGCAACAGATTCCCATTGATTATTCTACTACTACCAGCAGGAAGTTCAGTAATATAGATCTCATTTAAGATAGCTGCTGAGGATGTTTGCTAAGAACACAAAGCCTAGCAAAATGTCTGATGATCTTTTGCATAAGAGATGACATACATATATACCTATGATAATTCTAAAAGCAAATAAATTTGAGAACAAAATTCCTGGTAATTTTTTTAGGTGGCAAAAAAAGAAAAAAAATGTTGAATGATCTGTAGTCTGTTATGTCATGTATACCCCCAGTAATACTTGAAAATTAATAAAACAAAATGTGGATTTCAATATTGTAATGCAAATGATCTTCCCAGTGTTAAGTATTTTTCTAAAAATATAAAAACATATAGTATTAATGAATCATTCTTGAGAGCAGTTTATATACAAACTATAGCATATATAATTAAAAATACACTGGCTGTTTATAGAGTGGGAGCAAGTAATTATATATACAACAAACAACTGGTGGTCTGCCAAAAACACAACTTCACTAAATATTATCACTTGGGGCAGCTACTCTATAAGAAGATAAAGTTGAGTGTGCACTAAATTTACTTATAGCAGTTTTCAGAATCCCAAGAATAATGGTGTTAGTAAATTGCAGCCTTAAACTATCAAGTGAGTGTCAAATTTGCAATTCATTTTTCTCAACAAATTTAGAAATTTTGTTCACAAACATCAAGGCTTCAATGGACAGTTGTTAAGTAGCACACTAGTTAGTCTGTCACCCCATTTCTCATTTTCATTGTGGTTTGACAGGGTATGATGATTCAGTAACACTAAATTTAACAGAAACATCCAGATGATTCCAGTTATAAAGAACCTAGTAAACTTAATAAAATATAGTATTGCGAGAAGTGCAAAATTAAGTGTTTTGCATTAAAATAATTTAAAATCTATTATTGAAAATCTATCATTTACCAATATGCAAGTGCAATTCATTCACGTTCTTGGTAATAAATTTTGAAAGTACATCAAAGATGCAAATAGTGCTGAAATTTTAAAACATGGACAGTGCAAGTAATCTAGAAAAACTAACCTTGGCCAGCTAGGAGCATCATCAGGATTATTGCCTTTGTCATCAATGACATCATCATTGTTTTCAACATCATGGTCTTCACCAACACTATGAGCCTGATCAACCTGATTGTCCAAGTCATCGCTGCCATTGTCACGGTCGTAGGTATCTTCATAAGCATCATTAGAATCGTCATCATCATCATCAGTATCAGCACCAGCATCATAGAGTTCAACATAATCACCATCCTCTTCAGGTGGCTGAATGACAGGTTCGGGAGTTAACCAATCATTCCGGAAGATTTCAGAGAGTGCATTATAGCCTACCCATTCATTTGTCAAGTAAACGGGGGGTGATATTTTTCCTACTTTAAATCCATCTGGAACCTGTGTGCACAAGAAAGGTTAATGTAGTCTCCAGTAGCCTTTCATTTTCTTCTAAATTGGAAAGCTTCCAAGCTGACAATATTTTAAAATATATTTTCAGTTGAAATGAAGATGTTCACTCATAAGATAGAGTCAACATTTTTGTGAGGATGAGATGCCGAAACCCAAACCTCAGGCTGTGATCATTAATGGCCTTTCTGGATCACACAGGGCAAGTTTTACTGACTTCGTTTTTTATTAGCCCTACTTATCTGATAAGAAGTAGACATTTAGTTTGGTGCTGGAGAAGAGAACAGATAATTTGATGCTCTTTAGAATACAGTCACTTTTTTCTTTTGTTCTCTGATATTAGGATTAACACATAGCTCTTAAAATTGATACATTAATTTCCCAGCTCTAGTTTTATTCAACATAGGTTGTCTTAAAGTAATGCAAACTCTTCTAAGTAGTAAATTAATATGAATCCACCTTTACATATGATATGTGTCATATAAGCAAGCTTTGGGCAATCTGAAAGGGGTATATGTAGTAGGGTAGAGGTAATTACAAAAGTAAATGAATGATCTGAAAGCATACTGCAAAAATAATTGGAAGGACTTTTTCTTTACGAAATTAGAAGGTATTTTTCACTAAATGTTTTATCTTTGTGCATTGCCTCACCATCCAAGAAATGATATTAGACAAAAATTGAGCATCTAGGAGCCCTGGTGCCTAGTGGTTAGGGACTTGGCATTGTTATTGCCATGACTCAGGTTACTGCTGTGACTCAAGTTTAATCCCTGGCCTAGGAACTTTCACATGTTGTAGGAAAAAAATTGAGCATCTACTCCTTAATTTGAGGTTAGCTTCTATAAACAGCTTTTTATCATTCCTCTCTTGAATATGTTATGACACAAGAATGTGAAAATTAAATATTTTATGATCAACTAAATGTTTTTCCATTTCAAATTTAATTTCTAGATTTCATATTCTACATACTGACATAGCAACAGAAACCTGTATTTAAAAGATTAATAAAAAACTAAACACTTTAACCTGTCTTTCAAGTGAAGATGAAAATATGTCAGTCAAAAATAAATCAAAAATTAAATAGAACAGATGTCATTATGTTAGGAGTTAAGATGGAAACCTACATGGACGTCAATCAGCAACTTCTGATCAATAGTAGAATAAGGTGGTGATGACTGGGATCTCCTCCTGGTCACGGGACTCTGTTCCTCAGAAGAAGATTCTGTGGAATGCCAAAAAAATAAAAACAAACATTAGTAACAGTGCTGATCACAGCCATCGACTTCATTTTTACAGTACATCAGTTCAATCCTTTGGTATTTTTCTTTTAGCCTCTACATTCAGGGGATATCACCTGACAAATTCTTACGGGGCCAAGATCTCATGTTCTGTTTTCGGAGGTAGTGACAGGCTCAAGGTTTACTCTTTTAGACTTACATGGCTCTTTTGTTTTTAATATTAAGTGTACACTTACTAAATATTTCTATTTGTGTAAAAAGGCACACAGTAAGATGTTTATACAGATAGCCCCATTTCTTTTAAAAAAAAAAAAAGTATCAAGAATAAGAAGGGCTGAGTGGTACCTCTGGTCTCCCATTCTAACCAGTAGTAAAAGAGTCCAACAGTGTTATTAGAATATGATAGATTAGATAAAACTTTCGAGAGGAGAGTTGGGTCTATAATCTTAATCCCCCAATTTCCAGGTGTTACCCCCAATATATTCTCAGGTGCTTCTGTACAGTTGAGAAGTAAACAACTGAAGAGTGACAAATCTTTGTCCTTTTTATAAAGCTGAGAAACTTTCTGTAGCAGCACTCTGCAATAGACCTTTCTGCAGTCATAGAAATGTTCCGTATCTGCCTTGTCCAATACAGTAGCCACTAGCCACACTTGGCTATTGAACACTTGAAATACGGCCAGTGTATCTGAGGGGAGGAATTTAAATTTTTCTTTCATTTTCATTTTAGTTTTAATTTTAATAGCCATATTTGCTAGTTATATCACAATGCAAAGCTCAATTCTATAGTGTAAACACTTTCACTTAACATGCAAATTTTTCTGGATTGGCAGTCTGGATTTTTGATATTAAGATTTGGTATAGTAAATAACATCTATAGCTAAAATAGAGTGGGAATATTTAGGCTCAAAGATCAGTAGACCTGGGTGAGTGTACTTAGAAAAAAGTCACTAAGGGGACTCTCAAGTCCTTGTTTATTATGTTTGTGTTCTTGGATTTTAAAGATAAATAGTACTATCCCTCTTTTATTTGCTGCCTTGATATATATAGCCAAAGTACTGACACTACAACTTCAAAAAGCATGTATTTGAAAACACTGACATCTTTTGAGAATATTATACTGGAACATATCTTACAATTTGTATCTGCATCTCTGACAACTATTATATTTCATAGTTTATTATCTTTCTGTAGTAAACTATTTTCTCTAAGTCTTATGGTGTGTTATTAGGCTAAGTAAGAAGTTTGGGCGAATGTTTGAAATTCTGAGGCAAATTTGTAGTAAGATGTTCTGATTTCCTGCCTCATGAAGTATGCAATCTCATGGAAACTTCAAATCATCTATGTAGCACACACAATAAAATCATAGAGTTTTAGGAGTTTCCACTGTGGTTCAGTGGGTTAAGATTCTGACAGAAGCAGCTCAGTTTGCTGCAGAGGCTTGGGTTTGATCCCAGCCCAGCTTTAGTGTGCTAAAGGATCCAGTGTTGCTGCAGCTGTGGTGTAATCACAGTTGTGGCTTAGATTCAATCTCTGGCCTGGGAACTTTGATATGCTGCAGATGTGGCTGTTAAAAAAATAATGATAGAATTTTAGAGCTGAAAAGAACTTTAGCTATTATTTACACAGATATTCTCCCCTTCTCCCTCCCACCACTATTCATAACTTCTTTGGGGCCTAGTCCAGAATTTCCTTATTTCAAAATATGCAATATGAATAAACCTTCCCATCAGGGCTCAGTGGAAGCAAATCTGACTAGCATCCACGAAGATGCAGGTTCCATCCCTGGTCTTAGTGGGTTAAGGATCCGGCATGGTGTAGGTTGCAGACGTGGTTCAGATCTGGCGTTACAGTGGCTGTGGTGTAGGTGGCAGCTGTAGCTCCAACTCAACCCCTAGCCTGGGACCCTCCATATGCCATGGGTACAGCCCTAAAAAAAAAAAGACAAAAAAAAATCTTACATTTTTAGTTGTTTGTTCAATTGTTAGCAAAATTAGCCCTAGTCAAACCAGGAAGGATTCTGGGAAAAAAATTCCTAAAGTTTCTCTTCACACTGGTTTATATTATTTCTTACAAGATAAAATTTCTGCATGAGGGACATTATTACTTAAAAAATTATTCCATTACCTGAGTCTCCTATGAAGAATAGGATTTTAAAATTCAGATCTTTTAATATTTGATTTTCATACAGTATACCTATATGTCCATTTAATTATTAACATTTTAATAAAATCTATACGCTGTATTTTTAGAGATGACTTGGGGACATTTTTCCCTTGCTTAATGTACTTGAATTGTTTAAAAGTAGATAATGCCAGATTTTATGACCCAAGCCATAACTTTTGATTTGTTTATTCTGATATTTCACAAATCTATAATTCATTTAAACTCTCTCAAAAGCACATTATAATAAAAATACTTATTTGAAATTCATATCAGTTTGTGAAGTTATTTTTTATGGTTTTATTAATTTTTCATTTTGAATAAAAACATCAAATTTTAGCATATAGAGATATTTATGAGATGCTGTACATATCTTACATTGGGGAGGTGAAATAAAAAACTGATAAATAAAACAAATGCCCACACTACTCCATCTAAAATTTCAATATTCTAAAGACTGTCTATAAATTTTATCCTGTTGGAGAGGCCTCTCTCAAGTTCCTTTCCTACATTTTTCACACATGGTATAGAAACTAAAGTTGATACCACCACCACCCCCCATGCTTCCCTAGACATGTTTAGCTACTATCCAACTGAAAAAAGAAACTTCAGAAAAATTACTTTCCATTTCTCAAAGGTCATCACTGATCACCCAAATTGCAAAATCCAAAGGCCACCTGGTCTTAACCTTACTTGGCTTCACTGACACTACTGATTCATCCCTTCTTGAAATTCCTTCTTGACTTTTGCAATATAAACTATTAAACATTAACTCTGTTTTGACTGTTTAAACTTTATGCCTTGAATCACCTGATGCTGCTGGGCAATTTTGAGGATTTTGTGAACTCCTTTGTCTGATGTCAATGGGCTTCTGAGCTTGTTCCAAAAGAGACCGCTGAGGAACACTAATGAAAAGACAGAAAAGCATGTGCCATGTCCTAACATTCATAAAGGGAATGTACAACTCAACATCAAGACCAATCAAAGTTTTAAGTATATGGGTATATATCAAACTGAAAAGAAGTAGAGCTTAAGTAATATTTTCCAATTTCCCCAAGCCTGCTATTTTATCTAGAACAGAGAAACAATTTCCAAAATATAAAAAATTGTCTCCATATATGTTTCTATCACATATAATAATTTTTCTAAAAATTCCTATAAACTTTCTTTAAGCTAACATTCAGACATTATTATTACCTGGGTAACACAGCAATAAACATAAATTTATAGTGCATGTGAGGATTTTAACATAAAAACCTAAGTTATTGTTAAATATTTCACTATTCTCATCCTGATTTCAAATGCTTGGAATTTGCGGGATTTTTTTAATGTCCTGTTCCTGATTTAGATAGATGGATGAATAGATAGATAGGACACTTTTGTTTTTACTATTCAAATTCAGAGAATATTTAGAAAATTTCTTTGGAACAGTTATTTTATAGTTAGTTTGGAATTTCTATATAGGAAAGACTTTGGTTATGGATTTAGGCCTACAACAGACAAGAGTCTTTTCTATGACCCCAATTTCAGGAAAGACTCAAGTTTCAGTTAATTTTATAAATGTAACGATATTTAAAGTAAATATATTTGCTACTTATAAATTTAAAAAAATCATTTTATAACAACCAACTCCAGTTTAACAGCAACATTGATTTTATATACCCTGCATTTAATAGTTTAATAGTTATATTGATTTTATATCATACTCTGTGATACCAAAAACAGATACGTAAAACTAAACTGATTTTCCTCCTTTGTTGTCAGAAGGATCATGACAACTCATTCACTGAATGCATAGTAAGAGAACATTCCTAATCTTGCTTTACAATTTTTCAATATTTCTGCATACCAGTTAAATATAAGGACATGAATGCATAGGGGTTTTAAAAAATAATGAGACAGGAATAAACATACTACATACCATCAATTCTATGCCATCTGGCCATACTTTTCAGAATCTTGAATACAGTAAGTACTCAATAGGTATTTACTGAATGTTTGAGTGAATGGATATAAGCTAAGTTCTCTCCATTATGAGTTTGACTTGTAGGAGATATGATTTTCAAGGAGCACAAACATTAAAATTTAGCTTTAAAATATAACACATTGCATACAACATCTAAAATACGAAACATGATCTTTGAAAATCACTGAAGATCATCAATACTACAGAGTTAAAAATATAGTCACAGGTATAAAATATTGATATAATTTTGAGTTTTAGATTTGATTTTCCCTATAGGTCATTTCAGGTTTATCCATTCTGTAACATTAGCTCCTGAGATTACTGAGTTTTTTGTTAGTATTTTATCATGTAGTACATGACATTCGTGATGTACTACATGAGGATACATATAATTGAAGTGTATACGATACCCATGAAATTCCATATCTTTTTTGTAAATTATTAATTGAAAGGTGTCAAAGAATTCACTGTTGTTTCTTTTTATTAAATTGTGAATCTTACTAGTCATCAAACTAAATAATATCGAGATTGTACTAAGAGCAAATGTGAAGGATCTAGTTAGTGGATTGTTGCAATTTTAAGGTTTTAAATATGAGCCAATGGTATCATTGGTGACTATATTTTCACGAATATTTTAGTTTTGAATTTACACAGAAGTTAGTGTCAAATAAATAGGCTTTAATTTTCCATGTGATAGTAAATAATGAGTAATTTGAATATAGAAATCAGAGTTACATACATTGAAGAGAACTTGACATGATGTACACGATCCTGGTTGTAAGGCACAGAAGCAGATATCTCTTGGACCTTAGAAACACAACACAATACTTTGGTAGAACTCTCAATCGTAAATTTTTTGAGTTATTAATTCATGAGAAAATGTCATTCTTCACATAGAGATATCTTTTAAAAATCCAGCTTATAAAACCTTATTTTCATAAATAGGCTATATTTTCAGGCTGTACACCTGAAACTAATACAACATTGTAATTCAACTATAGTAAACATTTTTAAAAAAGAATTGCTCAATCATAATTTTTAAATATATTCCTGAATTTTAGTATAGTAACAGATTCTGGATATCATATAATGAAACATCTTGATTTTATTATTGAGGAATCTATAGCTCAGAGATGGAAAATAACTTTTCAAATAATTTTACTTAAAGTCAAAGAATATCTTTAATCGGAATGTAGTTCTCCCACATGCTACTTTAATGTTCTCTTTATCCTTTCATATTAATTTTTATATCAAGTTCAAATTTATAAGGCAGAATTGAAACTCAAACTTCTCATTTGCTCACACTTTTAAGCTAATACTAGATGTTTAAAAACTGTAACACACATATACACATCCTAAAATCTCTCAGGAGTCCAAAGTGTTCCATCTTTAAGAAAGCATGTTTTTTTCACTTTACAACTTGACCTTACTGTCATAATCAGTGTCATAATCACTTTAAATCTTAAATAAATTTGAATTTTATTAATTATTCATTTATCTAATACAGCAAAAGACTTGAGAAAGATCACATATAATGAGCCAACCTCTATCAGCAGTGCAGTTTACTCGCTGCTAACATTAGTAGATAGGGCTGTGCAGCATTGCCTTGCCTCATTTAATTTTATATCTCTAGGTTTCTACTCAAAATAGTTTTTAGCTACTCCCCAAAATAGGACATTCTGACATTCAACAAAGGCAGTCACAAGGGTTCTTTAGAAGGGAAAATTCAACATGTCACAATAAAAAATAAATTTAGCATTTTCATGCTGATAAAAATCACTCTGAACTTTCCAGAAACTATACTAACCTTACTATGCTTTTTTCTTTTTTTATGTAGTGACTTATCAAAGTTGTCTTTATACTCCAACAGAAAGATTAGAAATGAAAAATATTGTCAATAATTCACATGTTTTGCTAATGAATGTTTTCAAATACAACCAGATGTTTGGCAGTATGCAAGATAAGCATCTGACTGACTTTTTCCACTTTTCAATCTGATAACTGGCATCATATTGACCCAGTCTAGGCCTCTTGGTTCATGAAGCTGATTTCAGTAAACTGAAGGCCAAAATTACTCAGAAAGGATAAAGGCCAAAAATAAGAAAGGCTAATGCCCAATATGAATTTACTGTATTTGGTCTGAAAAATAGGGAGAAGAAAATGATTAGTAAGAATTGCATATACTAAGGAAAATGACGTGTTCTAAACCAATCAGACATAGTTCATTATATTTTTAGCTTAAGGTATCTTACTTAAAGTAATAATTATTATCTGGAAGTAAAATTAGTCATCATTTATTAAGGCAGAGAGGGATATATTGTCTTATAATTAAATAATACAATTCAGCATATGTTTCTTCTGCCAGTGATTAGTATTTATAAAGAAATACTCTGTTATTCACTTCAGAGGACTGTTAATATCACAAAGAACATATTTAAAAAGGATGACTGTCCATGAAATACATCAAAAAAGACTACCATGAAGCATCTTGAAGGAAGAAATAGAGTGATCGGGGTGGGGGGGCTTTGTCCTGATTGAGAACAGTAATGAGATTTCTGACTCACTAAAAGAAAGGCAAGAATTTCTAAGTTCTTTACCCATTCACCTAGCTGCTCTTAGTGACCAAGAAATTTTTAGATGACTGGCTATAAGGAAATGCTGTCTATAATGACACTCTCTTGTCTACATACGAATTGAAACTGCCACGTGGTCCTCATCAATACCATGTGCTAATAGCTAATAAACTCATGAGAACAACAATCAACTTAGACAATAGGAATGACTCGATTATTCCCATAAATGTAAGAAAATAAATTATAGATTAAATGACTCAGACCCTGTCATAAACTACATCTCAGAACATAGACAATCAAGGGAAAAGGTATGTGTGACTGTGTTACAAGCTGAACTACCAAATTTTTCATGGGAAATACTTTTACTTAAAAGAATGACTGGCAAGATAAACTGCAATTATTCAACTTGGGTATCTGGCAGGCATTTTATTTAAAAATCAAAGAAGTAAGCCTGTCAACTCAAGGAAAAAACAACTGATGTTATTTGTTAGCAATGATAAAACTGAGCTTTCAAGTGAAAATTAAAATTTGAAACACATCTCTCACTGTGCACTTGACAGCTTATCAATACTCAGTAATTTTTATGATGAAGTTGATATTAAGAAATGCTGTTTTTTGGTGCTGTATAATAAAATGTGTAAATATTTGGAAAAAATACATAAACAATTAACCAATATTTTCCAACTAACCAATGGATAAAAATACAAAATTATGTATGACCAAAATATATATTGATAGTACACAACAGACTTACAGATTTTAATATTACTTAATATACAAAATTTTACTGATATGGTTTTCTCTTCTCTAGTTGTGGTGCATTATCAAAGAATATCCACAATTATCTGAAAAATCTTTGAAAATTCTCCTTTTCCAACCACCTATATGAGAGAAGCCAGCTTTACTCATATACTTCAACCTAAACAACATAAGGGGATTCCCGTCGCGGTGCAGTGGAAACAAATCCGACTAGGAACCATGAGGTTGTGGGTTCAATCCCTGGCCTCACTCAGTGGGTTAAGGATCTGGCATTGCTGTGAGCTGTGGTGTAGGTTACAGATGTGGCTCAGATCTGGCGTTGCTGTGGCTCTGGTGTAGGCTGGCAGCTACAGCTCCTATTAGAATCCTAGCCTGGGAATCTCCATATGCCGTGGGTGTGGCCCTCAAAAAGACAAAAAGACAAAAAATAAAATAAAATAAACAAACAATAGATGGCAAAAGATTGAACGCAGAAGCAGATATGAGAATCCAGCTGTTTTCCATTAAGCAAGATGGAAAACAGTTATTTTTCATTAAAATTTTTTTCTTATATTAATAGCTAATCATTGTGTTACTTTTTAAATGAAGTAATAAATACTTTAATTTTTTAGTTTTAATTTCTAATACATTATACATTGAATGATGATACAATCCAAGTAAACAAAATTCTGGGGGGTCTTCAGTGTTTAAGAATATAAAGAAATCCTGAGACCAAAAGTTTAAGTTCTAGGCACTTAGTAGTGTCACAGAAACTCATACGGAAAAACTTACTTCGTTTTCTTTAGGATTTGGAATGTATGGTTGCAATGGTTCTATTTGAACTTCAGCCTGAATTGAATGAAATACTTCATCATTATCTGATGATTCATCTTCTTTGTCCTTTGAAACAAAAAGGAAAATAAATATTTTACTTGTTAAAATATAAATAATAGGAGCAATTCCCATTATCTTAATGTTCAATAAAAAATAATTTTCAAATATTCAAATCAATCTAAGCTGGTAGTTTCTAATAATTTTGGTTCTGGATCCCATTCAGAGTCTGATGAATGCTAGAGATTCTCTGTAGGAAATTGCATATGGACAGACACACGTCTCTGCATGTGTTTTCGGGGGATCGCTGACCACATGCAACTCATCTAAGACCCAGGTTAAAAAATCTCTGGTCTAAAGCTTAGCTCATAACCCCAAACTGTCACATTTAGTAAGCAGTTATAACTAGAAAGTTTGTTCCTCCTGTGCAGTGGAAGGTTTGCAATGCAGCAGTGCAAATATTTCTCCTTAACTGAATCCTGGGAGTTAAGGAAAGTTTCAGTTTTCCCATTTAATCCAATCAATATTATTTCTTCAACTCAAAGAGAATAATGGAAATGTGTTTTCTTTCCTTCTAGTGAGTTGAAGCACTCACATATGTCTTTAAACTCTGATACATTTTCAGGTCTGATACTTGGACTATAACATCAATAATTTTCTTTATTTTTTCTTTAAGAGCTACACATAAAGATAGGAATGTCTGCACAAAATCCTAAGGTCATGGGATTGGTAACTATTATTCATTGACTTTTTCTTCTATTTTAGAATGGCTTCTCACATATATATTTAAAACACTGAATGACAATAGGTATGTGCCATGCTACTAATATTATGTCTTACAGGGATGCATAATAGTCTTTTTCAAAAATGCAAAACTCATCAGATCCAATTATTACTAGGGCAAATTGAGAATAGTCACTAGCATTTTAGATGCCCTAAGGTCAAGCAAATATCAGCTTTCTAGACTCATGCCACCCCTTCTCTATCTGGTTTCTTTTGGCTCTTATCTGTCAGATTTTTTGGGGACCAGACATTCATTTCCCCTTTGGGGCCTTTATTCTCTTTTTGCTTTTAACTTTTGTCATGTTAAACATGTAAGGGAGTCAGTATTTGCTCATTTAACTCAATGGACACAAATCAAAAGGCTTCCTTATTCAGACACATTCAGACAAGGTTCATTTACTATTAGATAGGTGGATGCTGATACCAGGGTTTAATTTAGGACACTCAGGATGAGTCCTTTTATGTAAATGGATGCTGTGAAATATTAGAAAACAACTACTCTACCGGTCTTTTTGACCTCTTTAATTTGCTTATGAAGACACAAACCCTTCAGTATCAGATTAGATTTGCCAGCTTGCATCTATCTATCAATTCCAGCCAAATTATATCCACTTATATTAGAGAATTTTGAAAGAATAAAGTTTTATTGACTAAAGCATTTTTCTATAATAGATTAACATAATTACCCCACATTTCAAAAGAGTGCAAGGTATGAATCTTTAACTTGTGTGATGTTCTATGCAGGCACTTCATTGATTAGTTATGTAAAATGGGTGGAAAATTAGTGAGACAAGTAGTACTTATGGAAACTATATAGAAAATGATCTTCCTGGATTTCCCATTGTGGCATAGTAGGTTAAGAACCTGACTGCAGCAGCTTGGGTCACTGCAGAGGCATGGGTTTGATCCCTGGCCCTGTGCAATGTCTTAAAGGATTCAGTCCCTGGCCCGTGAACTTCCATGTACAGCGGGTGCACTACAAAAACTAATGCAATTCTCTTAAATAGTACAATTCAGCATTCTATGGGAAAAAAAGAGCAAAATAAACTAACTTAGAGGCTAGAGGAACAAAACTATATTTGTTTTTAATGAGTTATATTTGAAACTTTGATTCATGAAAATAATTTTTAAAAATCCAAAATAGTAACTTTAAATGTGCATAATCATGTCCCTTTTTTGGCTAAGGGAATAATAGGTAGAAAATAAACAAATAATTAAAGCTATATCTCTACAATGATATTAAGCAATTACCTGGATCACTTAAGCAAAATTTTTTCTTTCTTAAAGTTACAATTACCTGGAAATTTCAGGATAATTTATTTGAAGAACAAATTATTTAATCTTGGGACACAATGAATGTTTACTTCATTTGGTTTTATAGAAGGAACACATGAGTATGAACTAGCATATTTTGTCTGCATATTTGATTTAGTAAAAATATCAGAAACTCTTACATTTGCAACTTGTCTCAAGTCTTCCTCATGCGGACTAAAGATATCCTCCCATCTGCGCTGGCGCCTTTGCCTGTGGGCTTCTAAATCTGAGAGCTCAAACTCTTCGGGTCTCCGTGACAACTTTGCCCGGAACCTCTTTGGTGATAGTCTTTTTGCCAATGCTTGCCTTAGACTGGAAACTTTTGATTTTTTCTTCCGTGCTTGTTCTGGTTGAGAGTAAAACATGTCTGATGACAGGTTTTCCATCAGGGTTTGCAGTGGACCAAGTGGCTTTGAGTTATGTGAGTTTGGTGCTTGAAGTAAGTCTCTCGATAGTCCCTCTATCAGTGCTTGAACTGAGCCAACTGCCTGTGTGGGCTCTAGTGCCCAGGCCTGTGCCTGAAGTGACCCTTCAGTTTGCCCCTCTACCGGAATGAGCACCTGAGTATCCAAATGTAGTGGCAACAGCACGTGGTGATTCTGTGACAGTAAGGGCAGGAACACCTGGGCATGTACTCGTAATGACTCTGGCTCCTCTGCCTCAGTCTCTGCCTGTGTAGGCTCAGCAGCCTGTTCCTGCACCTCTGGCTGTTCAGGTATCCCGTTCTGCTCCAGCTGCTGTTCAGGTACCTGGTTCTGCCTTTGCTGTTGTTCAGGGACCCGGCCCTGCCTCTGCTGCTGCTCAGGTACCTGATCATGCCCACGAAATTCCTCTGGTACCTGGTCCAGATCCTGTGGCCCTTCTGATGCCTGGGGCTGGGTCTGAGCCTGCTGCTCTCTGGGTATCTGGGCCAGTACTTGTAGAGGCCTAGGGGCCTTAACCTGAGCCTGTAGTGGCATCAGCATCCAGGCTGTCCTCCGAGGTCGTGGAGGTGCCTTCATCTGCATTTGCAGGGGCCTAGATGCCTTAGCCTTAACCTGAGCCTGTAGTGGCATGAACACCCGAGCTGCCCCCTGTAGTCTCTGATGTGCCTGGGCTTGCCCCTGTAGAGGCCTAGGTGCACTGTCCTGAGCCTGTAGTGGCATGAACACCCTGGCTGCTCCCTGCAGGTGCTGAAGTGCCTTAACCTGTGGCTCTTCTCGATCAGGTAACCACCTTGGCTGAGAAGGTTCTCCATGCAGGACTCTAAGTGGTCTGCATCTACTACTGGTAGGCAGTCTCAGAAGCTCATGAGTGCAGGAAGGTCCCCTGGAAATAAACAAATGAATGATTGCCATACAATTGGAATTGTCAGTAGAGTGAATTCATTCAGGAGAAATGCTTTTATTTTAAAAGATAAATATGTTCTGCACAAAGATATTTTCAGTGAATCCTGAATCATATCTATAATGTCTGAAATTGTCTTTGTATTACTAACATGGTCAGTATTAATGGTATGATAACCTACTCAATGATTCTACTGCTGAAATTAAGGCTTCTTTGAGTAGTAATAATTTTCTTTAACATTTCCACTCAAATATCTCTTGAAAATAGAGATTTATTTTTATTTTATCAGAAAGGATTAAGGTTTTTCTGAGTCAAATGCAAGAGTATAGAATCAACTGTCTTACATAAATTGGTAACATCAAATTATATATGTAATGTCTAATGTACCTGAATCTTCTCATGGTGTACTGCTCCTTAATTGCTTCTTCTCTTTCAAAGATCAGAGGTATTCCTTTTTATGAAATAGAAAAAATAAAGCATAACAATTAGTAGAGATTAATATATCTACCTTATTCAATTTGTACCCTTTACTGCTCAGGATGCCAAGTGAATTTACAAGGATAAGAGGACTATAACCCTTAACATTATACCTGGTTGTTGATGTAGACAATATCCTTATTCCTAGGCCCACTTTTGCAGCATGGTGCAGCTATTCCATACAGACTAATTTCTCTTGGCTTAGGAAAGACAATTTAGCAGTCTGATTGCTGCAATTCTAAAGAGAAAAGTTTGAGAAAGGCAAAAAGATAAAGGGCCAAGACAAACTCTAAATGGTTGGTGAGCATGGCTTATAGGTATATGCTCTGGTGTAAGGACTTTATGGCTGGAGCCCACATCTATCTTTAGTTCTTTCAGTGAGGATCTTTGAAAATGAGGATCGAGATCTTTGGTCCTTTCAAAGAGAAGGTAAAGATCTAAATTCTGGGTTTTACACTTAACATATTGAAAATGTTTGGCTTCTTTCCTATTGGCTGTGCCATACTGAAATATAGAAGCTTACAAAACAAAAGAGTTTTCTTTTCAATTTCTTATATTAAAGAGTTTTGGACAACTACATTTACTTCTTCCATGTAATCTCTATATGTGACTTTTCCTGAAGGTTACATTCTGGAAATCTTGCAATTCTGGAAATTACTGAATTCTCAAATAGATTGGGGGGGGGAATCTTCTTGTACACATTTGAGATTGGCTGGCTTCTGTGATGCTGGTCCAATACATTCTCCACCATGGTTAAATAAATTAATTCCCTCTGCCTCTCACTTCAAAATAAGATATGTATAGTTATGCAGATGGAAGGGATTCTGTTGCAATCAATCCTGCAGTGAATCTTAAAATGCTTGCTATCTTTTTCAGGTTCTCTCTTTTACTCCATTACTACTCAATCCTGCCTATGGTACTCCCAATCAAATGCAGCATGTGGCATAAAACCTATAAAATTAGAACTTCCTAAGTAGTTTCCTCTGGATTTGATGAACATCCATCCTACCATTTTTGGCATTAATATCTAGAAGCTTACTTTTATTTGTATAAATTTGTTCCTTTAATTGCATCTTAAAGATGGAGACTAACACATAAAATCAACTTTGTATGGTACCCAGATATTACATTAAAATTAGCAGTCAATAAATGGTAATTACAAATTCATTTATCTCATTGGAGTTAATTACCATATTAGTCAAAAAAGAATAATAGAATATATATTTTGCTATCTTTTGTTTATTTCTTCAGTTAGGAGTTTTCTTAAAATAAAATTGGCACATCATGAAATTCTTCTTGAGGCTTTCAAAGGTTTTTGTAAATATGAACACCTGCCATTTGTAACTGGTAACAATTTATAATCTTATGTACACAGATGATCAGGCAAGAGAGAATGAATTAAATGCACATGGCATATTAGTGGAAAATCTAAATATGAAAGGCCTCAGAATTTCCCTTTCACCTTAATTCTTAAACAAATACTATTTTTCCTGAAAAAATAAATTAATAAATTTTGCTCTCATTTGAATATTCATTCCAGTAAAAATGAAGATGCACATGCTCTACCTTTTTTCTGTCTCTTTTTAATGATTCCGGTAAGATGCTTCTTTAATGACTCAACAACATGTCCTTCATTTTTTATATTCCGAACAAATGGGTGATGAAGCATGTTTGCAGAAGTAGGACGAAATAGGAAATTCTTTATCATGCATTTTTCCATGAAATTGTGGAACTTGCGGGACCTAAAAGAAATCAATCAAAGTCATTCTCAGGCCTGCCAAACTTCCTCCCACCTCTACTCACATGCCACTCTGAAGGTGGTATTTTTGGAGAGAGTTGTCACTAGCTATTATAGTCTTTGCAGTTGCCAAATATCCTGCAGTTTGGCAACATATATTACACAGAAATGTCATTCAAACCTCAGAAGAGGCCAGAGTCAATGGCATTTTCTACTCAAATAATAGGGGAAACTTCAATGAGTTTGGAAGTATGTAAAAAGTAAAAAGTCAAGTGGTGGAATGGCAATTAAGTGGTTGATGTGATTTCTGTAGGCCATAAAACCAGACTGGTCATCCCACAGTAGTCATACTTTGAAGTCGGAGTATTTCAGTTGACTATGTGCATTTTGAGTTATAAAGGTGTCAATGTAATGATCCAGGAAAAGGTGTTAATAGCACCAGCACTAACTGATCTTTTAAAATGGTCCATGCAAACAGATGTGATCAGAAAAGCTGGATCTGTGGGAAGAGTTAAATTTAATCACAAGGAAGAATGTCAGCAATCAAATCATAGTAACCACTTCTATCAGAACAAGCCATAAACACTAAGAATAAGCAAGAGTTTCAGGTGCTAGATCAAAAAGCTTCATCAGGAAAGAGAAGTTCCCATCGTGGCTCAGTGGAAACGAATCTGACTAGGAACCATGAGGTTGTGGGTTTGATCCCTGGCCTTGCTCAGTGGGTTAAGAATCCTGTGTTGCCGTGAGCTGTGGTGCAGGTCACAGACTCGGCTTGGATCTGACCTTGCTGGGGCTGTGGTGTAGGCCAGCAGCAACAGCTCCGATTAGATCCTAACATGGGAATATCCACATGCTGCTGGTGTGGCCCTCAGAAAAAGACAAAAGACAATAAATAAATAAATAAATAAATAAGAAAGATTTCCCCGTTTAGTAGGGAACACGTCATCTTCTCTAGGTCTGTGGATGTTTAATTTAATGGGTCAAATGACTGGGGTATATATCATAATCACCAGTGGCCTATCTAGACTCAGTGAGAAACCTCAAAATGGTTTCCACTGGTCCATCCCTTACTTGAGAAATAACTGAATATGCCACTATGCCAGGACAGTAATTTCATCATAGTATACTATGGAAGGTATTATTTCTAGCTGGCTAGCTAGCTCTTAATCAATATTAGTCACTTAGACTCCCTTACTTAAGGTATTAGTTTTTAGGAAATATTTTCCAACAGGAATGGTGAAGCAGGACTGATCAAGTGAATTAAAACTTCTTTGCTGCATAAAAATAGCCAGTTAATGTTTTTAAGAGATTAAGTCATTCATCTTTACCATCCGCTGGATTTGACTTTGGGAGCAGATTCTCGCAAAATAACAAAGAGGGCTTCCAAAGGCTGAAGGTTACACAGGGCTGCAAAGAAAAATGGATAAGTTTAGGATGAGTAAGATGGGTAACTACAGAACACAGTTTTTATTCTGGCGGGGATTCTCAGTGTCCTTTCACATATCATATTGAATAGACACTAAAGAATAGATACAAAAAATGCAGTTAGGTGAAAAGCTGACTTTAATGTAAACAATCCATTATATAAGGTCCTAAAGCTTCGCTATTGCCAGGTGTGACAAATAATAATAAATTACATTAGACAAAACTTTTGAAATGTGTGATCGATGCTCTATATTTAGAGAAGTAAACAATACAAGCAGAGATAAGCATCTTTCTGCGTTTTTGTATTGTAGGTATCTACAGTTGTAAAATTGGAATTTTACAGGCTGAAAAAGTCAACCAGACGGGTAACTAAGCACAATACGCATTATTTTGTCCTTTTATGGCTGAGTAGTATTCCATTGTGTATATATACCACATCTTCCTAATCCAATCATCTGTCGATGGACATTTGGGTTATTTCCATGTCTTGGCTATTGTGAATAGGGCTGCAATGAACATGCGGGTGCATGTGTCTCTTTTAAGTAGAGTTTTGTCCGGATATATGCCCAAGATTGGGATTGCAGGGTCATATGGTAGTTCTATGTATAGATTTCTAATGTACCTCCATACTGTTCTCCATAGTGGTTATACCAGCTTACATTCCCACCAACAGTGCAGGAGGGTTCCCGTTTAGAGACTCTCTTACTGAGTGAGGTTATTCAGAAAGAGAAAGACAAATACCATATGATATCACTTACATCTGAAATCTAATATATGGCACAAATGAACCTTTCCACAGAAAAGAAAATCATGGACTTGGAGAATAGACTTGTAGTTGCCAAGGGGTAGGGGGAGAGAGTGGGGTGGATGGGGAGATTGGGGTTAGTAGATGCAAATTATTGCCTTTGGAATGGATTAGCAATGAGATCCTGCTGGGAACTATGTCCAGGCACTTATGATGGAGCATGATAATGTGAGAAAAAAGAATGTATACGTGTATGTGTAACTGGGTCATCATGCTGTACAGTAGAAAAAAATTTTAAAAAATTTAAAAAGTCATTTTCCAAAAATAAAGAATGATTTAGTAATCTAAAAAGGTGAGAGGAATCTTTTGGAAACTGGCAATCTTAGGAAAAGGGGTGGTTATAGTGTAACTGTTAAGAGCATACCCTCTAGAGTAAGATCACCTGGATTCAAATCCTAATTCCACTTTTGTGACCTTGGGTGAATTACTTAACCTCTCTGCCTTGGTTTCTTCATTTTAAAAACAGGAAATATATCAAGAATTCCTTCAAAGACTTGCTGTGAGGATTAAATGGCAACCTACATATAAAAGTGTCTGGCACAGAGGTAAGCACTTAATAAATACTATTTATTGATATTATAAGAAAGATTTTAACTATCTGGCACCATAATTCTGTGCCAAATTACTGGACTTTCATTCTCTTTTTCAGACACACAGCCATACAAAGAAAAGCCTATTCCAATATGTGTTATATAAATTCATTACCTCATTGGTTTGGGAATTCTGGGCTTTGCTCTAAGCATTTAAATATGTCTCACTTCACTTGTTTCCTCTTGTGTTTTGATTAAAGAAAACTGGCAATGCAAAAATTATCCATAGGAGAACCATAGTGTAAATTCCATCTAACACTATAAGCGTGTCATTCATGTGAGGATAATTTGATATTAATGACTCTTTAGAGTCATCTTTCCCCTCCCAAAATATATCTCCAGAAAAATACAGTGCCAAACTGGCCTCTCACAGTAGTAGAAAGTAACTCCCCGGGTAATTTCATTAGAGTGATGTAAAGGCAATTAATTGTTCAAAGGTCAAGTCTTTTTTTCAATTACATGGGTATAAATTAACAGAAGGTGCAGGTATATAATTGAGGGAAGAATTAGCCCCAAGCTCAAAATATCAGGAACATATTTGATTCTATTCATTCCTTTACTGTGTACAATCAGTCCCCAGATTCTGTCCTTTAAACATATTATAAGTGAATTTGTACAATATCAAGCAGTTGTCTTTTATTAACATATAAGCATCTCAGTCAACTAAAAACATCTTCAAGGTCAAGAGTTAGGGCACAGACTAGGTGAGTTTTCATTAAAGGAAAGGAGAAGTCCACAAAGGAATAAAGCATAGCATGGGTGAAAGAACTATGTCAAACAGCAATTGTGGAGGTTTCCTATAAGGTCTAATTCCAGGAATGTCAATTAATGACCCCTTCACCCCATATCTCCTAACATTGCCTAAATTTTGACCATTGGAGGCTCATTCCTTTGAAACAATAAATCTACTTTAAAAACACTTCTCTTGATAGTGTATTTTACTGCAGTATATCTCTTGTGTAGTAAAATAATTTAAACTACACATTAAACTGGGTGTAGTTTGAATTATTTTATTTTATTTTGTCTTTTTGCCTTTTCTAGGGCCACTCTCACGGCATATGGAGGTTCCCAGGCTAGGGGTTGAATCGGAGCTGTAGCCACCGGCCTACACCACAGCTCAGGGCAATGCTGGGTCCTTAACCCACTGAACAAGGCCAGGGATCAAACCTGCAACCTCATGGTTCCTAGTCAGATTCGTCAACCACTGCGCCATGACGGGAACTCCTGAATTATTTTAAATGATGTGCTTTACTCTTACAATATGTTGAGATCTGAAGGAATCTTCTGAATACTAAATAAATTTGAGTCACAAGACCCTCAGGTAAAGATTGATCTGGGATATGAAAGAAGGACACTACAAGGAATAGAAGTAGGACTATAAACAAGCATGGCTGACAATATTAAAAATAATCTCTACAATGCCAAGGAGAATGCTAATATAGAGAAAGACACAGTTCAGATTAAGGTAAATTGGCTGGTGTTGATCCTGAACAACGAAGGAGAGTCAGAGAAAACTCAATCCTATTCTGCTTTTCCACCAGGCAGAGATTCACTTCTCTATGAAGAATAAAGAAACTAAGAACCACACATACTCAATATTAATTGACCTATGATAGGCTGATGTTTTAATAACTATTAGCCATGTTATAGCCTTAAGAATGTCCTGGTGTGCAATGGTCCTGCTGGTCTCTCCTCTGAGAGCCTCTATCGCACCTTTTCAGTGAGAAGATATTCTCTCTTTTTGCTACCCTGGGAGAGGCTCATCAAAGACAGAAGGGGATTTTGTTATCTGACCCCAGAGGCAATTATTACATAACGGTGACTTTGGAAGGCCATTCTCTCTAAGATACTAATTATAACAACCTGGAGGATTTCTGCAGTTAAACTGATGGCAACCATTCCCATCCAAAGTTAATACTCCAGGCAATAAAGGAAGCTGGTGAAAGACAATTGTTTTAGCAGTGTGGCTATTTCAAGTTGCTCGTAACCAAAGTTGCATCATTGCAATGACTACTAATCCTGGCATGCTGGTACTTTTTCTCTTGTGAGTTATGAATCTCCTGATCCTCACCTGCCTTTTGAAAAAAAGCTGTCATTTGTGCAATCTGTGGTAAACCTCCCTCTCTCTACTTCTGCAAATTTGCTCATTACCCCTCTTTTCTAGCATGATTTAACATTTTAGAATAAAAGTGAAACAGAAAAGGTGAATCAAGAAGAACAAATCTGCAAAATGTAGAAAGCTAGTCTTGTTGAAAAGATAATAGAAATAATATATTACTTGATGCAGTCATGGATCCCAACTGAATACATGCATCAATACTCATGAAATACATATTGTGTATTTAAAGAGAATGGAAGGAAGGGGATGGGGAGGGGAAGTAGGAAAAGTAGGGGTCGAAGGGGAAGGGTAAAGGGAGTGGAGGAGAGGGAAGGGGAGGGTAGAGGAGGAAGGGTGAGGGGAAAGAGAAGCAGCAGCTCAATTTAACATAATCTAAGCATGTTTCACAAAGAGAAATAAACATGAGATGATGAAGAATAACATGCACCTTCCCAGTCTCATTCCGATTTTACATATGTGGAATAAATGGTTTTTCCATCATTTTAAAACTCACCCAATATAGGAACTTAATAGATTTTTTGTCACTAGCAGAGAGGCAGCAATGACCTGATCTCCATATCTGGTCCAGCTTTAATTCAAGCGCCTTCTGTGATATTCCAAGGGACACCAGAAATTTTAACAATTATGTCACTGCTATTTTTACTCTTTGAAATTACTCTCATTAGCCTTGAACAATAGTGCTAAGATAGTCCAAGCTTATAAAGCTTGCTGGGTAGATATTGTGTAGATGAAGCATGCAGGAACATGGGAACCCACAAGATCTGCTTGGAGAGGGAGAAGCAAAGCAAATCCAACCCCTGCCCCCTGACATACACGTACTCCAGGCATTTCTCTCACTTCTCATCAATACTAGGGATGTGTTTATCATTTATATCCTTGGATTTAGGTATTGAGGACAGCAAGTATGTTCTGCATATGGGGTTATACATTACATGGTTATCAATCATTTATGCCCAAGTTCACATTCCATTTTCAATTCCTACCAGAAATCAGTGTCGAGAGAACAGGATGCTGACAAGGCATTTCAATGATGGGAAGGAGAGGGAAACAAGAGAAAATGGAACCTTCTGAAAAAATTACGGGCAATGGAGGGGCTGAAAGGTGTAAGGAAGGCACCAGTGATGAGCTGGAGTTTCTCCAAAGGAAAAAAAATGCTTACTTCTCAACATTGTTGAAGATTGGCTCAATTAAAATGAACCACTGGAGGATTTTCTAAACAGTCATAGTCTGAAGTAGTAGCAGTGTATAGCTGTACATGTTCTGGAACCTAAATATTTTACCAGTGGGAATATATACTGGAATGCCTTTAGATTTTTTTTTTTTTGTCAGGACTTTCGGGACCAAATGTTATTGAGGCTAAAGTGAAACAAAAGTCAATCAGCCTAAAATGAGATATCTTAAGAGGGAAAAAATATCAACTCCTTTCATAGACATATCTGGCAATTTTGATTATAGCATTTGGTAATCAGGAAAAGGCTACCATTTATAGTTTTGGCACATAGTATGGCACACCTATGTGGCCAGTACAAACTGGCTAGTACAAGTGGTAGATTTGTACAGCATGTTTCCCTAACTTTGAACAAAATCAAATATTTTTACTCACGAGGAGCCCCTTCAGCCATTTCAATAGCAGTGATTCCCACGGACCACACGTCACTCTATAAAGGAAAAGATGACCCCAAAAATGTCACTTAAAAACAGGAAACTGATAGTATTTAGAATCTCAAAACAATCTTTGGCTGAGAGGAGGTGTCAATGCCTGAGTCATTTTATGGGTTTTCTATAATGAAGCTTAATTATAGACTGTTATAGGAAGATATTATCTGAGCTTGTGACCAACCAGTACTGCACTACACAACAAGTTGATGTGGGATGGAATTCAGTGCTAAGGAAAATTCATTTTGCTATTGTTACCTTAACTGAAATAACAAAAGGAATTCATTGTAAAGAAGTCCTATCCTACCAGCAGTAAATCTTAGGTAAATTGATTTAACTCTCTGTACCTCAGTTTCACTCTACATAAAGTGAAGATGATAATGGTATCCATGTCATAGAACTAGAATGAGTATTAGATGAAATTATATATATAAGCACTCTCAGTAGTTCCTTGAATATAGTAAACTGAGGATAGAAGTATTATAATTCTAGGAAATTACATTCTGGGAGGCTCTAGGAAATGACCTTCACTACTATTAACTGTACTTTGATTTTTTAGAATGAGGAAAGGGCACAGACCTAGAGGTACATTGTTTGGCTTAATGACTCCTAAACAGGTTAATTGAATTTTTAAAACACCTGTTTATACATGGATTGGCTTCAAAGGGTTGTTGTGATGGTTTAAGTTTAAGCTTTCTTTAAGTTACATGTGACTAAAAACTTAAAAATATAACTAATATGGGTTTAGAGTCCTTGGAAGACTGCCAGAAATTGTACAGCTATATAGTATTATTTTTACAGCCAGCCACTTAAAGAACATTATGTTTCCATTGTCTCCATAGCTCCTAATAGTATTGGACTATAATAAGCTCTCAGTAGATCTGCTTGCAGATCAAGCAGAGGGCATTTAAGGGAAAGGGAAAAGAGATGAAACTTGAATTAATCAACTTCAAGTATTGAGTCCTAGGTTCCACACAACGAAACCACAATGAATTGTTTGGATGACTTATGATGTGGAGAGTGAGTGTGGTTTTTCCAGTCTATAGCAAATGGCGAGTTTTCTTTCCACATCAGCTTTTTGAAATGTGTACATAGATGTATATTGTCCAAATTGCAGCTTCAGTGGAAATTTTAATAAACAGCATGAATTGTTACTTAATTTGTCTATTCCACTGATTTTCTGTGGTTTGGAGGTGAACCATGCCAAAGATTTTCTCCATTACCCCGAGTAATCAAATTATTATTTTTTTTCTCTCTGGAGCTAAGTTACTGGGAGGATTAATAATTGACTTTACATTTAGTCATTTTTAAGTTTACAAAGCACTCTTTCCCTGGAAGTTAAATTTCCATATAAAGCCACATTATATAATGTTTTTACCAAGAAGTTGCAAGTAATATGAACTAGACATTCCTCCTCAAATATGGATAACTCCCAGTGGTCTACTCTGTCTACATTCTTAGAAAATATAATTTTTATGCATATAATCAAACCACACATAGGAATAGTGGCTTGCATTTCCTATTAGTCTATGTTAAAGAAAGAGCTCTCTGATTTTTATTCTTTTATTTTATAATTTAAAATAAAATGTCAAAAGTCCTTTCCAAAGTTTAATTCCTACTATCCGAATCCTCACACTTACCCTGTAATCATAGGAGCGTCTGGGGTCCTCGTCACAGTCAATCACCTCAGGTGCCATCCAGTACGGTGTCCCAATGAAGCTATTTCTTCTCCCGTTAGCTCTGCTCACCTGGGCACTCACTCCAAAATCCACTGCAAAATTCATTTGTCAAAATAATTAATCAGTAACAAAAAGCGCAATAAGTTATTGCCAATACAAAAGCCACAATGGATAACAGATTTTCATTTCAGCCCAGCAAACTTTACCATGAAGTCTACTCCATGAATACTGGGAAATAGGATTTTGCTGGTATTTATGTTGGAAAAAGACTCAGCAGTGCTATTATAAGTCTACAGTAGCTTTGACTGAATGTTTACCATGAATATTAAAAATAAAGTTCCATCAGTACACCCTGAACCTCTGAAGTGATAACATATGTAGTGTTTGGACCTGCCACCAAGCTGGAGGAAAACTAGCACTATAAGCAACATCTAAGAAATCCAAAACCTGTTAGTACTTTATTAGGAAACCTCATTCATGATATTAGAAAGTCCTATCACACAGATAAAGAAAAATGAGTTTTATGCTAAAATTTAGTTTAAGTTCTTCTATAGATCTTCTGAATCAGATGCAAGTATTTACTGTGGTATCCATATATTTACTGTGGTATTTTATAGCTTAGACCATAAAAGTTCAGTCTTCTATCCATCTGTGGGATATATTATATGAAAATATTTAGTATGGTATCCTCAGAAACAGACAGAAAAAAGGTTAAAGTAGACGGGTTATTTAGTCCAGAAAAAATAAGACAGGGATGAAAAATGAAATAGATTCTCTAATTTAGAATGGTTTCCAGGAATCCGGAGGATGGCAAACAACCTTTACTGAAAAGCAGTTTAAATAATATAGGAAAAGAAGACAAAAATTTTAAATTAAGGGTTTAAGGCAGTGTTAAAGGAAAGAGTAACAAGAACAATGACAAAATGTTCATAATACATGAAAATCATCATTGGGTGTTGCAAAATCTCATTACCTGGATATTTTTTTGAGAATAGGTTACATCAGAGCTCAGCATTCTCATTATCCCTGAGGCCAACTTTAAGGACCAGGAAATACCTATGAGGGTTATAAACTAATACATGACCTTCGGAGAAGAAAATGAAAGGAGAAAAGACTAGAAGAAAGAGTGATGAATGGAAGAGAGAGAAAAAAAAAAGAAAAGCTGAAATTAAAACTAGAGATGAGGAGTTCCCATCATGGCTCACCAGAAACGAATCTAACTAGTATCCAAGAGGATGCAGGTTTGATCCCTGGCCTCGCTCAGGTGGTTAAGGATCTGGCCTTGCTGTGAGTTGTGGTGTATGTTGCAGACATGGCTCGGATCCCGCGTTGCTGTGGCTGTGGCATAGGCTGGCAGCTACAGCTCCGATTGGACCCCTGGCCTGGGAACCTCCATATGTGCAGCCCTAAAAAGAACCCCCCCCCAAAAAAAAACACAAAAAAATTGGAGATGAGACCTCAACAGTGGCTCATCCAATCTTTTCTTTAATGACCTAGGGACCAGAATATGAGGATTATTGATCAATTGCAGTTGCAATACAGTCATTGTTCAGTCTCTTTCCCTTCTGTCATTCCTTTTGGCTGTCATTTGGTTTGGCCTCTGCAACCTTCTTATAATATGTTTTTTAAAATATACAAGGGTTTAAGAAATCTAAAACTAAATGTATAAGGATTATGTATATAATAAGCTTTGTTAAAATCAAATCTAGTGCTAAAAGGTCTCTCCTACAGAGTCAAGAACATGATCTTTAGGGCATGGACTTTGTGACAGATTTTAGAGCGGCTTTTCACTTATAATTTCTCTTCTGTTTCAAATGGCAGTGTTGGCCAGCAACTTCATCCAAATATATGGGAGTGCTGCCACATGTGAACATACAGTGTAGCCTTGTAATATCCTACCTACCCTGTATTTGAATGTGAGATCCAAATGACCCTCATGTATTTTAACAGTGTCTTAAAATGGTGTCTCTAGTTTTGTAGCTTTTAGACAAAAAAGACATATTTTGTTGAAATAGTCTTCACTTATTTCAAGAACAATTATTACCTCATGCTTCTTCCACAAATATTCAATGAAAAGTGTTCTCAGTGAATGAACTTTGAGATTTAGCAGGAAAATGGGAATCATCTTAAGGTCATGCCAGAGATATGGTAGGCAATAATTAATATAGTTAAAAATAATACAGGATTTGATACCAGTGGTTTATGCTATATCAATAGGTCAACTACCATTACATAATACTGACATTATTCATATGCTATTATTTAAAAAACAACCAACAATATTTACTTTAAATGTTAAAGAGTGAAATACATTGTTTCCTGTGTGCTTGTGAGACAATATATGTAGTTATTTTCCAATAAATTATGTGATTCTGGACTCCAGAATAGAATGCCAGGAACTCTTTGGCCTTTTGATTTCTAATTTTGAATTTGATTTGGATATTACTGGAGCATCATTTTAACTGATAGTGGCTTTTTAAATATTCAAGGAAAATTCCAGTGAGGTAATTTGTGCTTAATTTAAAAGTTCTTTGATATTCTTTGGAAAACATGGCTCTGTGATGTGAAAGAATTGTCTTTTTGTTTAATCCCTTTCTATGGCACAGAAATTTGCACGTGGTAAATACTCAATTCACTTTTTGAAATAAATGTAATAGCTAAGTCTAACAGAGGGTAAAGCAATGACCAAAATGTAAAACTCCCATTATACTTCAAAAGTTATTTTTATCTATATGACTTCAGAATAGCAGTTCGGTGTATCTTTCTCTTGCCCACCTCCCTTCCCAAATGCATTTTCAAATTTTGACTTGTTTTGCAGTCATGGAAGACATTAGCCTAACTAAGTAGAGGGGACTGTTAGTGACAAGGTAGAAAACACAGCAATCTTAAAGGATTTTTCTCCATTAAGATATTTTGGGGAGTTCCCATTGTGGCTCAGCAGTAAGGAACCCGACTAGTATGGATGAGGATGCATATCTGATCCCTGGCCTCACTCAATGGCTTAAGGATCTGGCATTGCCCTGAGCTGCAGTGCAGGTCTCAGATGCAGTTCAGATCCTGTGTTGCTGTGGCTGTGGCGTAGGCTGGCAGCTGCAGCTCCAGTTTGACCCCTAGCCTGGGAACCTCCCTATGCTGTGGGTGTGGCTCTAAAAAGAAAAAAAAAGATATTTTGGGCTTCACTTAAGGTATTATAAGAATAAACTTACCTAGTTTTACTTCAGCATTATGAGTCAGTAGCACATTCTGACCTTTGATATCCCGGTGAATTACACGGTGTGCATGAAGATGAGCTAAGCCCTGCATGTATATATATATATATATACATTAATATAAAAAAGCAACATCAATATATATTTTAATCTTTTTCTGGTGCTGTTCTTAGTATTTTGGGGGAAACTTTTGGTAAAAAAAAAGCCAAAAAAAAAAAAAGCCCAGATTTGCATTTTTTAGACAAAATTCTTTCTTTATGCTGGAATTACTACAACCAATTCCTAGAAATACTACTTTTGGCTATAAGGAAAGGAAAATAAATCAGGACACCCATCAAATAAAAGGAACATGAAAAATTAATGTTTGTATACATTGGGCCATTTACCTTCCTTTATAGCCTCAATTTTTCCAACTAACCAAAAGAGAGCTTAAATATCATAGTTCAGCCATTATTTTACTCTATTCCTCATCCAACCATCTGTTTAGTCCACAATATTTTCTAGTCAACATTGTAGGATGAGAATTGTGGATGGGGGGTATGGAAGTTCATTTTAAAGCATTTGCAATTTGTTTTGTCTTACCATGCTGTCTCTGGACGATTCACCACTAAAACTAACCTGTGTCCTGGCTAATCTGTGCTCTGGCTTCATTGATATTGCTCTAGATACTAACCAGGCATTAATAATAGAAGTAACAGTAAAAACAACTAATATATATTGAGTTCTTATTCTTTGCCAAGCACCATGCTAAGTGCTTTATTGAGTAAATTATTAAATCATCACAGCGACCCTTTAAAGAAGGTGCTAACACCACCCCAAATTATGGATGAGGAAAAGAGATTTAGAGAAATTAAAAACTGACTCAGGTGGGACCTAATCAAACTGACAAGCTTTTGCACAGCAAAGGAAACCATAAAAAACAAAAAGACAACTTATGGAATGGGAGAAAATAGTTTCGAACAATGCAACTGACAAGGGCTTAATCTCTAAAATATACAAACAATTTATACAACTCAACAGCAGAAAAAAAACAAAAACAAAACAAAACAAAACAAAAACCAAAAAACAAAACAACAACCCAATTGAAAAATGGGTAAAAGACCTGAATAGACATTTCTCTAAAGAAGATATACAGATGGCCAACAAGCACATGAGAAAAATGCTCAACATCACTTATTATTAGAGAATGGCAAATCAAAACTACTATAAGGTACCACCTCACACCTGTCAGAATGGCCATCATTAACAAGTCCACAAGTAACAAATGCTGGAGAGGGTGTGGAGAAAAGGGAACTCTCCTACACTGTTGGGAGGAATGTAAATTGGTACAACCACTATGGAAAACAGTATGGAGGTACCTCAGAAAACTAAATATAGAACTACCATATGACCCAGAAATCCCGCTCTTGGGCATATATATGGACAAAACTTTCCTTGAAAAAGGCACATGGACCCATATGTTCATTGCAGCACCATTCACAATAGCCACAACGTGGAAATAACCTAAATATCCATAGACAGATGAATGGATTAAGAAGACGTGGTATATATATATATACACAATGGAATACTACTCAGCCACAAAAAAGAATAAAATAATGCCATTTGCAGCAACATGGATAGAACCAGAGACTCTCATACTAAATGAAGTAAGTCAGAAAGAGAAAGGCAAATACCATATGATATCACTTATTTCTGGAATCTAATATACAGCATAAATGAACCTTTCCACAGAAAAGAAACTTATGGACTTGGAGAACAGACTTGTGGTTGCCAAGGGGGAGGGGGAAGGAGTGGGATGGACTGAGAGTCTGGGGTTAATAGATGCAAACTATTGCATTTAGAGTGTGTGGATGGCCAATGAGATCCTGATGTATAGGACAGGGAAACATATCCAGTCTTGTGCGATGGAACTTGATGCAGGATAATGTGAGAAAAAGAATGTATGTATATATGTATTACTGGGTCACTTTGGTGTACATTAGAAATTGACAGACCACTATAAATAAATTATAATAGAAAAAATAAAAATCATAAAAAATATTTTTAAAAAAGTAATTGACTTAGGGACACACAGCTAATACATGATGAACCAGACTTTAAACTCAGTCCAGAGTTTGTACTCTTAATTAGTTACACTGTTACCACAAGTGAATCCAATTAAGATGGGATGAAAAAATATTCTAACATTTTCTCAGTGGTGCTATTCCGTTCTGTTAATATCCTTTTTAGGTAATCCTAAGCATAGGAGACACAAAAATATGAGTTTGGTAGATCAAGAAATTTGCTACCTTCATCCAATTTGGTATTCAAAATAAGGGACATTTTAAAAGTAAGACATTATTTGGAGAGGATATCTTTCTGCAAAACAGTCGTGCACAGTTTGGGGCCATTGGTAAAACACTGGCTTCTTCGACTTCCTGAATCTCTAATGACAGTGCTATGCTTTTTTTTTTTTTAAAGAACTCTATAAATCATAATAACCTGATAAATACTCCAAGTTGTTATATCCATGATCCTTTGAACACTATAGTCTGACTTTGACAGAGCCATTAAAGGCCATGATTTGGAAGGATCTGCTTATCCATCTGGTGTTCTACCTTAAAGTTTAATGATATCACCTGAAAATTTGTTTTCTCTCAAACCTTTTTGTCTTTTCAGTATCCTGATCCAGATGTTATGTTTAGAATTCTTAAACCATCCTATATGAGCAGGTAAAAGGTACATTGTATATTTTACCCCCAGGCTTTTTCAAGGCCAGGGGAGAATGACTGTATGAGTGCTCACCTGGAGGATTTCTCGGCAGATATAAGCAATCCAGTCTTCTTTCAAACTCTGATTTCTGGTCATTCTCACTACGTCAGTGACTGAACCTGCTGCACATAACTCCATCACCATCTGCAGGGAAGTCAGCAAAGTATCAAAATTTAGAAAGTAATTCTCCAAACTATCTGGAAAGTTTTAGTTCATATGGCTTGTATTTGTATGTAATGTTTAGACATTTAGGCACTGCAAAGACTGGCTCAATTGTCTGGTGGAAGGCTAGTGGAATTAGAAAGAAATGGAAAAAACCCAAATAGCTGTGGAGGGAGAGAATGCGGGTACTACACTAGGGATTTTTAAACCAGGAGGTGGGATTTGAACTAAGCCTTGAAGGATAGGTAGTGTTTGGACATGCTGAGAGGGATGAACATTCAATTTATTGAAAACAGAATGAATACATGCCTTTAGAAAGAAGCCTGTGCAGAGACAAACCTGAGTGATGACTGGAAAGAGTTGAGGGAACAGTTTGCAGGTAGGGAAGCAGGATATAAAGGATATCAAAACAATTTACACTTAAGAAATTAATACTAGATCTGTTTTTTATTGTTGTTTTGTTTTTATTTTCAAATTCTAGTATATTTTCACCCAAATACTGGTAAAATACAACTCCAGTTGGAAAACAGTCAGTTGAATTACCATAGGGCATTTTTTTCCCAATGACTTTATTGCTAAGGGAAGTCTATTTTAAGGCTAATATTTTGGCCTCCAGAATTTTACTTTATTAATAATTTTAATTTCTCAGGAAATTTATTTTTGCCACTAATGAAACAGGTGCCCAACTAGTAAATTTCCTCCACAGATTAGCTAACTAGAGGACTGACCCAATGTGAAGGAGAGTGTAACTATTATAATTAACTTTGCAAACTTTTCTTTAAGCACAGGTTTATGCATTAGTGCCCATGCCAATACTGCTTTGTCAATAAAACAAGACATATCTTCTTTTTTTTAAAGGCAAGTAAGTTAATTATTACCATAGATGAAAGGAAGCAAAAGAATGAACCTCAAATCATGAATATTCAAATAGTCTACCTTATTTCCTTTTGGAATACTAAGATTTTCTTTTCAGAAAATTACTCCCTTAGTTTATATTTGTTCAAAACTGTATATCACATGTCTTTTACCTGAGTATGCTCTCTCAAAAAAGAAGAGAAGAAACAGCCTGACAAAACCAACAATACAGATAAACCACAAAAGGTTAATTTTCATGTCAACCATATAGAATGGGCACAACTGTGGTAATGCAAGGGGCTCATTCTGAACCATGAAAAACCTGAATTAAAGCCATTTACTAAGAAGGACAGTTGGAAAATCTTGCTAGTACTACTGGAGTCAGAAGCGTTCTACTGTGAAAGGAATGCAAGGCATTCTCATTTTCCTGGTTTTGTAAGCACAATGCTTGGCACATACACTTTATAAATGGTAATTATTTAGTCATTTACTTTCTATTTATTCTAATTTACATTGGCAACAAAGTGTGAATGGTCCCATGAAAATTCTTACCTCCACAAATAACTTTTGCATGCACTGCCTATTCATCCTTCAGATCTCAGTGCAAGAAAAAGTTTCTCAAGGAAGAGTTTCCTATTCTGTAACTTAATTTATATTCCTTTGTCATTTGCCCACACAGAAGCATGTTACTTCCCTTATGATCAATTATACATTTTTGTGTGATTATTTGATTGATATTTGTCTTCACAAATAGCTGTAAGCGCTAATGGGCCAGGGACATGTCAGTTCAGCTTATCATTGTATTCCCAGTATCTAGCAGAAAGCCTGGCAAATAGATGAATTTTGATATATGTTTGATATATGAAAGACTGAATAAACTAAGAAATAGATCTAGTGAAGAGACAACCTTATTATGGTCAGAGGAAAAAATGTGTAAGTAAAATATATATTAAAAGACAAGTATATGCCCAAAAAAAAAGAAAAGGAAAGAAAAAAATTGTAGCAGTTAAAGATGTGCAGTGATACTTAATAAAATCTGAACTGGAATTGTCAGAGAATAGAGGACTTAGTTAACCGACATTTGAGTTTAAAATTATAATAGGGTTAAAATTAAAATAGGGTTAAATTGAAAAATCTCTAAGTTTGAGGGTTATCAGAGCAGTAGAATCAAAATCGCCTCTCAATTTTTTTTTTTTTTTTTTGTCTTTTTAGGGCCGCACCCACGGCATATGGAGGTTCTCAGGCTAGGGGCTGAATCAGAGCTGTACCTGCCGGCAGGCTATACCACAGCCACAGCAACAGCAGAGCTGAGCCACATCTGCAACCTACACCACAGCTCACTGCGACCCCAGATCCTTGACCCCCTGAGCAGCGAGGCCAGGGATGGAGCATGCGTCCTCATGGATGCTAGTCAGATAAATTTCCATGAGCCAATGAAGGGAACTCCTCAACCTGTTAACAAGTGCAAATTTGTGGACCCACACCCCAGACCAACTGAATCAGTAACAGGGTAGGGCTCAGAAATCTGTGTTTTATCAGAATCTCCATGAGATTCCGATGCAGGGTAAAGTTTGAGAACCATTGTTTCAATTCAATCCCTTGTTGAAAATCTTTCTATAATGTTCACCATCCTATTTCCTAAACTCCACATATAAAATATAACAGTCTGTCCTTGACTCTTGAAGATCACGAAAAGTCTCAGTGATTATTTTTAAAAAATACTACTCTTGGACTAGAAATCGAAATGTAAGCAAGTATACACTGACCACAGATTATGTTCTAAATATTCTTTTTAAAATAAAGATATCCTTGATCAAAGCCCATTTTCTTGTGATTTGATTATGTCTCCTGTTTGTGGGAGACATAAACAATTCTGTTAACTGCAGCATGTAACAGTAACAATTCTTTTAACTGCAGCATGAGTTTCAGTTAGCATCTAAAACATATATCTCATTGATTTGTAATTCATGATACTATGGGCATGAAGCCTAAGAAAAAGATCAACTAACCATTTAGAAAACAGTTTCTAGGAATTATGCTTAAACATAAGTACATATATTTAGCAAACATTTAAAATGCACTCATATGCTCACCTCAAATGCTAACTAGAATCGATATTGATCGAGTCATTATTCCCAAGTCCATCAGGTATTTTCCTTAGCTATATATACCTTTAATTTATGAGCAAATGTGGTAATTACATCAAGTGAAAAGCAGCAAAACTTAATCTGGAAAAAAATTTGTTAGGTATTTCCAGTGTTCCTTTGAGTCTTCTCCAATCCTATCCCTGAGCCCCTTGCTAGGCACTTAACTTAAACTTATTTTTCCACATTTTATCACTCCCATTTCCAGAAATCTGAGTACATTTTTTTTTTCATATCATTTTGAGTAGCTGAATACTTAAGTTTTCCTGTAGGTGCATAAAAGTGACATCTCAGCTTATGAAAGTGTCTGTGCTCAAGACTAAGTCTTGTGGAATAAAATTGAAATAACTAAATACACACCCAAAGTTGGTGCCTCTGGCCAGGGGGGCTCAGCTTGAAAAATGCACCATAGAAGGACACAATGTTTTTGTGGAAAGAGTACTTCTTCAAAAGATTGAGTTCAATCCTGAGATCCTCTTCTTCATCCTGCAGAATAAGAATAGACAGTAGAGGTCCTAAGCTATGCCATTCAATGACTATGGAACCCTAAACTACAGTAGATCAAAGAAGGAGGATCCTAGGACAACCCATTATATCTCACAGCAATTGATATAAAAAAAAATCTCAAATAGAATTGTCAGAATGGAGATCTCTGATTAATTGGGAATTTGGGAGAAAATAAAGGTTAATTAAATACATTTTTTAGAAATTATTAGTATTGGAGTTTCCGTTGTGGCTCAGCTGAAACAAATCTGACTAGTGTTGGACACCGGTTCGATCCCTGGCCTTGCTCAGTGGATTAAGGATCCAGCATTGCCATGAGTTGTGGTATAGGTCACAGACATGGCTTGGATATGACATTGCTGTGGCTGTGGTGTAGGCCAGTGGCTACAGCTGTGATTAGACCCCTAGCCTGGGAACCTCCATATGCCACAGGTGCGGCCCTAAAAAGACAAAAAAAATTTATCAGTATTACATTTTATTTTTTATTTTTATTTTTTAGGGCCACACCTGCAGCATATCGAGGTTCCCAGGCTAGGAGTTGAACTGGCGCCACAGCTGCTGGTCTATGCCACAGCCACAGCAACACCAAATCTCAGCTGCATCTATGACCTACACCTCATCTTGCCTCAGTGCCAGATCCCCATTGAGTGAGGCCAAGGATCCCACCTGCATCCTCATGGATACTAGTTGGGTTCTTAACCCACCGAGATACAACAGGAACTCTAATTAAATATCTTTTAATTCAGTGGTTTTCAAAGTGTGATACCTGGACCAGCAGCAATGGTAACCATACAGCTTTTTTTTCCTTGTCTTTTTAGGGCTGCACTGGCAGCATGTAGAAATTCCCAGGCCAGAGGCTTAATTAGAGCTGTAGCTGTAGCTGCCAGCCTACACCACAGCCACAGCAATACCAGATCTGAGCCAAGTCTGCGACCTACACCACAGCTCACGGAAATGCTGGATCCTTAACCCACTGAGCAAGGCCAGGGATTGAATCCATGTCTTCATGGATACCACCTGGGTTCTTTACCACTGAGCCACGATGGGAACTCCTCATTGTATAAAGTTGTCGCTGAATGGAGTCACCCCAATAAAACGTAAAATTCAATGGTTTTGAGTATATTTACAAAATTATGCAATCAGCACCACAATAAATTTTAGAACATTTTATCACTCCAAAAGGAAACCCCATACCCTTTGCTATCACCCCAAAATTCTTCCACACGCAGAATTAAGCAACCACTGAGATATTTTCTCTCTATAGATCTATCCTTAACATTTTATATAAACAAAAAATGATATACTACGTGAACTTTTATGACTAGCTTACCCCCCCCAAGATTCACTCATGTTTTAGTACACACCAGTATTTCATTCCTTTTCATTTACCATTCATCACTTGATAGATATTTGGGTTATATCTACCTTTGGGCTATCATGAAAAATGCTGCTATGAGGGTTCACATCAATTTTTTTGAGTGTGTGGATACATGTTTTCATGTTCCTTTGGTGTATACCTAGGAGTGAAATTACTAAAGTAAATGGTGATGCTATATTTAACATTTTGATGAAATGCCAAACTGTTTTCCATAGCGGCTACATGATTTGATTGGATTGGATTTGATTTTTAGGACTCCACCCTCTGCAGATAGAAATTCCCAGGCTAGGGGTCAAATCGGAGCTGCAGCTGCTGGTCTACACCACAGCCATAGCAGCCTGGGATCCGAGCTGCGTCTGCGACCTTACACCACGGCTCACTGCAACGCCAGATCCTTAACCCACCAAGGGACGCCAGGGATCAAATCCTCATCCTCATGGATACTGGTCGGGTTTGATACCACTGAGTCATGGCAGGAACTCCTTTTTTTGTTTTGTTTTGTTTTGTGGCTACATGATTTTACATTCCTAAATCAATGATGGTTCTCATTTCTCTATAGCTCACTAACACATTATTTTCTATTTTATTATTATAACCACCCTAGTGGGTGTAAAGTGGTATCTTGTGGTTTTGACTTGCAATTCCCTGAAGATTGGTGATGTTAAGGATCTTTTCATGGGCTTTTTGGCCATTTTATGATTATCAGAGGCAAGTCTAATGGAAAATCTTTGCCCCTATTTTTAAATTGGGTTTCTTTTTTTTATCATTAAATTTTAAGATTTATGTATATATTCTATATATAAGTACTATGAAAGGTATATGATTTGCAAGTATTTTCTCCCATTCTATAAGTTGTTTCACTTTCTTGACAGTGTCTTTTGAGGCACAAATTTTAAAATTTTGATGAAGTCCAACTTATCAATTTCTAGTTTTCTTATTTATACTTTTGGTATCATATCTAAGGATCTATTGCCAAATCCAAGGTCACAAAAATGAACTCCAGTGTTTTCTTCTAAACATTTTATAGTTTTAACTCTTACATTTAGGTTTTTGATCTATTTTGAGTTAATTTTCATATAAAGTAGAATTTTTCTTTCATATTCATTCTTTTACATGTTGGTATATAGTTGTCTCAGCATTATTTGTTGAAAAGACTAGGCTTTCCCTGTGAATCATCTTTTCACCCATGTCAAAAATTAGTTGACCATGGATATATGGAAATAGTTCTATTTCATTGATCTATGTATCTATCCTTATGCTTGTAGCGCAAGGTCTTGTTTAATTTGTGATTAGTTGCATTTTAAAGGTACTGGATTGATTTGTGCTGATTTTTCTTTGTCTTTTTAGGGCTGCACCCGCAGCATATGGAAATTCCCAGGCTAGGGGTTGAATTGGAGATACAGCTGCTCCCTATACCACAGCCATAGCAATGTCAGATCTGAGCCGCATCTGCCACCTACATCACAGCTCATAACCCACTGAGCAAGGTCAGGAATCAAACCCATGTCCTCATGGATACTAGTTGGGTTAGTTACTGCTGAACCACAATGGGAACTCCTGTGCTGATATTTTTAAAAGATGTGTTTAAATTCATTTATTTCCCTGGTCACTACGATGGTAAATATATAAAAATGCATAGGCTTGATTTATCCTCAGAAATATTATAGAAGATGACAGCCATTACCTATATCCATGTAATGTTAGTGGAATCAAATGGTGTAATACACAAAGTATTTTGAAATCTTTGGAAGGAGAATGCAGTAAATGCAAGGTATCAGCATACCGTTTCTCTATTACTTAACCTATGCATTTAAAATAGAGTGTGGGAGTTCCCGTCGTGGCGCAGTGGTTAACGAATCCGACTAGGAACCATGAGGTTGTGGGTTCGGTCCCTGCCCTTGCTCAGTGGGTTAACGATCCGGCGTTGCCGTGAGCTGTGGTGTAGGTTGCAGACGAGGCTCAGATCCCGCGTTGCTGTGGCTCTGGCGTAGGCCGGTGGCTACAGCTCCGATTCGACCCCTAGCCTGGGAACCTCCATATGCCACGGGAGCGGCCCAAGAAATAGCAAAAAGACAAAAAAAAAATTAAATTAAAATAAAATAAAATAGAGTATTATCAGAAGTATACTTTTCTCTCTACTTCTTACTGTAATCTACAAACATGTTCTCAAAACTTTCATTTCCAGCACATTTGTTATAGTGGAGTGAAATGAGAAGGAATTCCATCTCCCTAAGATTCGGCCATGTCTGCTTGTACCATGACAACCAACCAAGTAGTTTCCATAATCCTGTAACAATTCTTAGCCAATCCAAAAAAAAAAATGCTCATTTCCTAATAATTTGTAAAATTTCTTAAAATATTAACTTAGAAAGAGATAACTTTTTTTTTTTTCTTTGTAGGGCCATGCGTGCAGCATATGGAGGTTCCCAGGCTAGGGGTTGAATTGGAGCCACATCTGTCTGTCTACATCACAGCCACAGCAACACAGGATCCAAGCCACGTCTGCAATCTACGCCACAGATCATGGCAATGCCAGATCCTTAACCTGCTGAGTGAGGCCAGGGAACCCACAACCTCATGGTTACTTGTCAGATTCATTTTTGCTGTGCCACACACAATGGGAATTCCTACAAAGAGATAAACAGTTTGGAATTTCCAATGAATATATCATTGCTTTATGTATTTAGGTGTCATAGCCCTAACTTAAAGGAACTTACATACAAGGAAGTAAGGGTCACATGCATGAACGACATAGCCATTGATGAATACTAGATGGTGCATCATGAAGTTGAGGGTTGTGTGAAATGAATCAGAACATGATCCTGCACCTGACAAATGGATTCACAACCACAGTTGTGAATTCCTACTGTAAATTTCATTTTCATTGTAAATAAAAAAGCATCTACAAATAAGTGATATCATATGGTATTTGTCTTTTTCTTTCTGGCTTACTTCACCTAGTATGAGAATCTCTAGTTCCATCTATGTTGCTGCAAATGGCATTAGTTTGTCTTTTTATGGCTGAGTAATATTCCTTTTTATATATGTATCACATCTTAATCCATTCATCTGTTGTTGGACATTTAGGTTACTTAGGGTTCCCAGGGGGAAAGGAGAGGGCGTGGGCATTTTGGGGTTTTTTTGGATGCAAACAGCTATGTTTGGAATGAATAGGCAATGGAGCCCTACTGTACAGCACAAGGACATGTGTGTGACTGGGTCATTTTGCTGTACAACAGAACTTGAAGAAACACTGTTAATCAACTATACTTTAATAATAATAAAAATAAAATAATGAAATATAAAAAGCACCTATAAAAGTTCAATTATATAATTTTTCAGGAATACTCTTATTGTACAAAGTGAAATATATTTACAGCATATGAAATATATTTTAAATTAAAGATATAGTTAATCTCCTATTCTGAAATCCAGTGAAAAAGATTACCTTCGACTTCTTTTGGGCAATGAATTAGAACAGGGCCAATTGTCATTAAAAGCCATTAAGGGGTAAACCTCTAACTATGTTTAACTCTTCCGAGTTTCCCTCACTTACCTTGACTTGATGACCTGGAGATGGGGGAAATATATCTGTAGAACATTCTTTAGCCTTTCCCTAGGATTTTCCAGTGGATTTATCCATAAACATTCAACTACTAGAAAAAAAATCTGGGCACATGTGTGTCTTTGAGGGAGTGGATGGAGCCTTATTTCTTCAGCTAGAAAGCCTCATGACATGGTCTCTTTTTATTTATTGTGTGATAAAGGCATGAATGATAAAACAATCAAATTGTAGCATGAGTATTATATGCAAATTCAGTTTCCAGTTTCATCTCAGCCTCCCAAAGAAGCTCGGTTATTAAGCTTCCTTCAAATTCCCTTAACCTGTTTTCTACAAAGCTAGAAGTTGATCCTTGTGGCTTTCATTCTTGCCACGTAGGACCCTTAAACTTTCTTCTTCCCTTGTAATGTGGCTCTTTGAAATGGTAACAGTATGTGCCATCATATAGAAATAAACCTCAGGAACTAGCAATTCTATATGTACAGGGCCACTCTTAGTTCCTAGCAAGGCACTAAAGTCCTGCTGAGAGAAATATGAACTCATAAAGACTGCAGCATATAACAATGAGATGTTGGTGTGCAGATAAGAACACAACAAACAGGCTAAAGAGAAACACAGATAAGATTGAGTCCTTTAATTTGTTTAGTAGTTTGATATCAAAGAGCTAGTTTCCTTTTCTTTCTGGGTTCGAAATTTCATGTTCCCAAGCAGGAATGAGAATTGTTGGGGTCCAGGCAGCTATGTAGTTGCACTTAACCATATTTTAACTCTGTTATAGATAGGCCAAATATTCTGGTGCCATTTTACCTATGAGAAACCTGAAGCGTAGAGAGGTAAGACCACTTTTCAAAGTACTTCTTAGCTGTTTACCAGTAGACCTGGCATTTGAATTCAGTTTCTGGCTTTCCACATCATTGCTATTTCCATAAATCCCTGACTTAATGTGATGTCTGTGCAAATCACAAACTTATCCCAAAGGATTCAGGATGATTTCAAGATACTAACTGGCTGATCAGTTTGCAGTTATTTTTCTTAATAAAATATAATCAGAGAATTCAAAGTTCCCAACTAGAAAAACTTTTAAGAGTGGGTTTCCCACATAAATGTAAACTCTCCCAAAACCAATAAACCAAGATCAGATATGTTTGGAAAGCATTAGTATGTTTGCCATTCTCAATTAACAGGAAGTTGAGCTTGTGAGAAACATATAAGTACATTATATCCATCAGGCCAAGTGGGTAATTTAAAACGCTCACACATATCCCAGTAATATGACGCTACAGTATTTCCTGGCTCAGGGCCAGTTGATCCCAGCGTGGCTAGAATATCCTGCTTTTTGTCAAGAAGAGGCAGCCCAAAGATGCCAAAACTTCCTTTGCAACTTCACCCAATTCTAGAATCAAAATCCTTTTCCCTACAGAAAAAATACCAGAGCCAGTTTGGAGATGATATTTAAAGAAGTTTATTAACACAAATGTTTGATGAAGCCAGAGTTAGTCAAACAACTATATTTGTCATACCTTAGCTTTCATAGCTTCTTTTTTTATCTTATTTTTAACATTTTTGTATTTAAAAATTTTTAATAGTGTATAGTTGATTTACAATGTTGCGTTAATTTCTGCTGTACAGCATAGTGATCCAGTCATACATATATATACATTCTTTTCCTCATACTATCTTCCCATTGTTCTATCTCTGTGCTATACAGTAGGACCTCATTGCTTATCCATTCTAAATGTAATAGTTTGCATCATGGATGTAACTAGAAATTTTCATACTTTCATAGCTTCTTGATCTACCAAAGCATGTTATTAATCAGTACTACCTGTTTATGTTTGGATATGCTTTTGCTCCCAAGATACCCTGCAAACAAAATAGAAACTTAAAATAGGAGCCTATTTTGTAAACAAAATAGTATTAATCAATGAATCATGAAACTGTTTACCAATACCTTCCTAATATAACTAGAAAGTTCTTCTGAGTATAATTGTTAAAGGAAAAGATTATTTTTAATGTGCCTGAGAGCATACTTATTAAGACAAAGAATGTTGAAAATATTGAATACTAGATAGTTAACTGCAGGGGAGAAAATTATGAAAAAATACATCAATTAATTATATTGATAAGAGCAAAATTCTACATTTAGGCCCACAGAATATTTCAATAGACCACTAACAGCTACATTATCAACATCTACTGAAAAAGAATTTGCTTTGCCAGAGCTTATTCTAGAGCCAGAAAATTATCAGAGTATTAGAGCTTGCTTTATAAGTCAGTTAAAAAGCCTCAGGTAGAAAGCACCTTCACACTCCTTCATGTATTCAAGTACTGTGCCAGGTGTGTGAACATTCTTAGGCTGGGTAACCTGTCAGTTTTCTGTCTTGTACTGTTCTTACACAAAAAAGAGTAGTTAGTCTTCATTTGGCTCATATACAATGGCAACGTTTCTTAGAGTCATAATTGGGGGGGGGGGGAGGAAATCTAGTTAGTCCAGAAAACCATCTAAATGGTGTGAAAAGGAACTCACCAAGGCCAATTTTAGGCAAAATTCACTCATGTTCCCATTATCTCTTTTGTTATTATTCAGCTAGAGGGCTCTATGTGCTGTGGATTTACTCAGTCCTTCACCCACAGTCAATACTTCCTTGCTCAGGGAACCTTTTTTTTCCCAGGCTCTGTTTTCTGATATGCGCTAGTGTTCAAATATGATGAATGAATCTATGTAAACATGTTAAAATACATGAATATGATATCACTTTTAAGCAAGAACATTTTAGTGGTGGTCTTCTAAAGATAATAATACAACACAAAGAGATTAAAGTTGAAAATTAAAGGCAAGACAGCTTGGAGGGGCTAATAAGGACTTTCAGTACTCACACTGTATCTCCACCCGACAGACTTTTGATATTTATTCACTCTTACTCGCCTTCCTATTTCGGGTAAAGGGGTCTGCAAAGCCAAGAACAAAATATTATTAGACCCACTGGTATACTGTGAAAATGGTTTATTCTTAAGTGCCTTGTATTCCTTTAGTATTATATGGAAGAGGAACATAATAGTGTTCCTCTCTCAATTTTCACTAATAGTTTTAATTTAAAAAATCAGATTTATATATATATAGAAAAACTTGGCATCAAGTTTGCAGTAACAGAATTAACTGCCATATTAATGGGAAATTACAATTCAATGTTAGTAAAGTGCTACTTCCCCTAACAAAACAAGATAATTGACACTATCTATGAGCTGAAAACTATACTCTAACTTAAACTAGTTAAATAGGAACACAAAGTACTTAAGGATAACTATTTCGAGTTAGAGTATCTAAAATGTAGATTAAATGTCGGTCGAAGTCTCTGAAATTAAAAAAAAAGAAATAATATTTCTCAAAAAGTGTTATTTGGAAGTCATGGTTATTAAGGTAAAATATATCCAAAAACCCTTAAAATCCATTGAAACTCACATTGGTTTGCAAAATTTGACATTTACTGGCAAAACAAAAATCACGCAACACTTTTAAAAGTTTTAGTAGGAGTTTCCACTGTGGTGCAGTACTACAGTGGGTTAAGAATCTGACTGCAGCAGCTCAGGTTGCTATGAAGGTATGGGTTTGATACTCGGCCTGGTGCAGTAGGTTAAAGGATATGGTATTGATGCAGCTGACTGCAGCTACAGCTCAGATTCAATCCCTGGCTCAGGAACTTCCATATGCCATCGGTGTGGCCATAAAAAAAAAAAAAAAATTTCAAAAATTCACTTTCTGCACAAATTGGAAAAGAACAGTTTATGGCATTGACAATTCAGTGAATATGCACAGTTTTTCAAATATAATATTTGAAAATTTTCCTTTAGAGTGCACTGAAGTGAAGATGTTTTGACCTTTGCCATATCTGCACTAATATTATCTTGAGAAAGTGAGGCACTCATGTTAAAGAAAGAGGAAAGAGATCAGGGCTTAGCAAATCCTATGAAATTATGTGATGAACTGCAACACAGCTTTATGAATTTTAGCAGGAACAGGGCCAATTAAGCTGTCTCTCTTGCTCATCTGTCGGAAAATACATAAAAAATGTGCGTCCCAGATAAGTTATTTCTTTCTACCTATCACTGAGTATCTAATGGTTTCAGTTCTTAAAAGGAATGGTTGGGAGTTCCCATCGTGGTTCAGTGGAGATGAATCTGACTAGCATCCATGAGGACACGGGTTTGATCCCTGGCCTTGCTCAGTGGGTTAAGGATCCGATGTTGCCACAAGCTGTGGTAGGTTGCAGACACAGCTTGGATCCTGTGTTGCTGTGGCTGTCGTGTAGGCTGGCGGCTACAGCTCCGATTCGACCCCTAGCCTGGGAACCTCCATGTGCCATGGGTGCAGCCCTAAAAAGATTTTAACAAAATTAAAAGTAATGGTTGGAGAGTGAAAAACTATGGTGAAATGTAGAAAGATTAACAAATATTAGAGGAAACCTATTCTTTACTGTCCCTGCAAACAGACAATCAACTACAAATAGACAAGAATACAGATTTTTTCATTTTGGTAGAATACTAAAATATATAGCACCTTTTCTGTGAGTAAAAGTTTTTATGTGTAAATAAAATAAATCAATAATAAAAATCAATAATAAAAATAATATGCTAATGATAGAAATAATATTAAATGATATGCATAATAGATCCAGATTGAGATAATTATATAAAACAATGATATAAGAAACAAATACAATATTTTCTGAGCTGTTTACCCCAAGATCATAGTCCACTAAGGGAACAGAATACAGACAGGATATAATATTACCTTACGAGCATTCATCACTTTAACAGCTGTAAATGCACCAGTCTTTTCATGGAGTCCCTAAAACATAGGATAGTAATAAACATCAAATGCTGGCTATATAATCCATTAATCAAGAAGCAAAGTAAAAATATTGAAATTAAATAAGGTTAGACATTGTAGCCTATTATTAAATATAAAATATTATATAGAGATGAATTTTAAGGTACTACATAGAGAACAGAAATATTAAATTATGAACATTTCAAAGAAACCCCAAACATTTCACTCAAAAAATCAAGCAATTTTATGTAGTTTTGCTTTTTATGTCTGGTTTGAGTAGTGGACATGATTGCACATTTGAAAGTACTGCTTTCTTAGTAATTTTAATCTAGGTCTACATGGCACCAAAGCATCCAGATAAAAAGTAAAAATTTCAGACTGGAGATGGGAAAAAAGGAAATATTCTACTGAACATTTTCCTAATTTATTATGTGGTATTATGCAGACATACCTTTCCACTGAACCCCTTTTTATATACTAAAAATGTTTTTTTCCATAATGATCACAGATAAGAATTCATAATTCAATGGCCTCTAAACCTTTTAGTGTGCCTTCAATCATATGAAACCAAATATATGTATGAATAGAAGTTCTGAAAGATTCTTTCTCATTGAAAACACTCTCAGTTCTAAGAACTTAGTCTTAGACAAAATGCAAACAAGTTACAGATTTATAATTTTCCAAAAAAACATAGAGGTTTGGAATCAGAGTACTTATTTTGTGGCTAGTGCCTTTTGAAATATTTCAAGCTGTCGTCAGAAAAAAACATCGGTCTGGTATTGATGTGAATAAGGCTTGAACTGAAAACAGAATGCTTTTTCTGATAGTTCTCCAGCAGAAGATTTGATTTTCAGCTGTACTGGGTTAAACAGTGTCTACCCAGAAGTCAGATTCACCCATAACTGTAGATAGTGACCTTCTTCAAAAATAAGGTCTTTGCAGATGATTCAACTTAAGATGAAGTCATAATGGGTTATTGAGGGCTCTAAAACTAGTGACTAGTGACTTCATAAGAACAGGAAAATTCGGACACAGATACCCAGGGAGAATGCAATCTGATGATAGAGGCAGAGATTGGAGTGGTGTGTATATAAGTCAAGGAAAACCAAGCGTTGCTGGCAATTACCAAAACTAGAAGAGGCAAGGAAGGCTTTCTCTCTAGTTCCTTCAGAAGGAGAATGGCCCTAGGGACACTTTGATTTTGAAATTCTAGCTTCCAGCATTGGGAAAAAATAAATTTCTTTTAAGCCATCCAGTTTGTGGTAATTTGTTACAGCAGACCTAGGAAACTAGTTCACAAGACTAACAGAATAGAAACTAAGCAAGGGAATGGGCCTGGACTTGGGATAGAATTCAGAAACTAATAATCAAGGTATAAAGAAATGTCTAGGATTAGGTGAGCAGTTTTGGGTGGAGCATAACAGCTACCAAAGACAAGAATTTTTAAAGAAAAGGAAAAGGTTGTAGGTTATGGACTGATCAGAGAAAAGTAGTTAACATTTTAGATATTAACCCCTTATCAGATAGATGATTTGTTAGGTATTTTCTCCCTTTTTGTTGGTTGACTTTTTAATGTTGCTGATGGTCTCTTTTGCTGTTCAGAGCTTTTTAGTTTGATGTAGTAACAATTATTTTTGCTTTCATTGCTTGCACTTTTGGTGTCATGGCTAAAATAATCTTTTCCAAGACCAATGTCAAAACGTTTTTTTCCCCTATGTTCTCTTCTGAGAGTTTTACAGTTTCAGGTTATTTAATCTTTAACCTATTTTGTGTTAATTTTTATAAGTGGTTGAGATGGGGGTCCAATTTCATTCTTTTCCATGTGTAAATGTAAATATGTTAGAGACTCTCATTTACTTACATCTTTGGGAGAAAATATATATTAATACTTTAATTTTTTTAGCCCTTATCATGACTTGGAATTTTTTCTAATTATTCACATAAACATACTCTAGTCAAATTTTACCCAAATCTGTGTGCACAAACACAACATGTTGGAAACTTGTTTTCACACACCCTTTAGAGGAGTTAAAATGTTTCCTTCCTTGATTCTAAGAGGCTGTGGGCCAAACTACCCTATGCCACACAAATATTTGGCATGTTAGCAAAGATATTAGCCATATTGCTTTATTTGACCAATTGTTCGTAAGCCACACAATTTTAAAAATTCTGGAATACACAGTCATCATACTCACAACATATATTATTGTGATAACTGAATGTCTTTAAATAGTGCCACCAACTGCCACAGAACAGAGAAAATCAACTTGGTCCTATATTCACTGTGGGCTATTATCTCATTTGAAAACAGGACAAAATTATTTCATCAGACGAGGTATCATAATGTGGGGTTTGAAACATGCTCACTGTGTCTATAGAGGAATTATGATCTTGCAACCATGCACATGGTTGATACGCCTAACCACTATGCAAGCTTTCATAGAAGTCTGGAATATGTAGATAATAGATAAATGAACAATTGTTGACTATTAACCTAGTATTTCAGAGATTTCCATTCTGTATCTCGACTTTCAAAATATTTTTTGTTTTAAATAATAATTTTAGACTTAGAGAACAGTTTCAAAAGGTAGTACAAAGTGTTCTTGTATATTCCTTACCCAGCTTATTTTAATGTTAATCTTATATGACCATGGTACAATTGTCAAAATTAAGAAATTAATATTGGTATAATACTCTTATCTACGTTGTAGTCTTTATTGGGATTTCCTCAGTTTTTCCACTAATGTCCTTTATGTAGGACCCAAATTGGGACCTCTGCATTTCACTTAGCTGTCATGTCTCCTTAGGCTCTTGCAACTTGGAACCGTTCCTCAGCCTTCTTTCCTATTTTTCACAACCTTGGCACTTTTCGGTAGTACTGGTCAAGTATTGTGTAGGATACCTTCAGTTTGGGTTTATCTGAGGTTTTCTCATGATTAGACTGAGGTCATGGGTTTGAGGAAAGGACATCACAGAAGTGAAGCGTCCTTGCTGGAGTTCCCATTGTGGCTCAGTGGTTAACAAATCCGACTAAGAACCATGAGGTTGTAGGTTCAATCCCTGGCCTCGCTCAGTGGGTTAAGGATCCAGCATTGCCATGAGCTGTGGTCTAGGTCACAGATGCGGCTCAGATCCTGCATTGCTGTGGCTGTGATGTAGGCCAGTGGCTACAGCTCCAATTGGATCCATAGCCTGGGAACCTCCATATGCTTCAGGTGTGGCCCTAAAAAGACTAAATAAATAAATAAATAAAAGTACTCTGGATAAACCAGCAAGGTTTTTTTTAAAAAAAGTGTCCTTGCTCATTATATCATGTCAGGGATACATGATATGACCATGACTGATCACTGGTGATGTTAATTTACAACACTGGTTTGAGTGATGTCTCTCAGTTTTCTTCATTGTAAAGTTACTATTTTCCCCTTTCATATTCTATTCATCAGAAGTGACTAACATTGGTTTTGAAGAGGGATAATACTATTCTTGAGCATTTATCTAGAGAACCTAGAAGGCATCTTGGGATAAACTATTTGTTCAGTGATGCCATCTTGTGATTCACTAACTACACAGAAATTGATTTGTGATCTTCGCTCAAAGTCATGTTGTCACAAACAGACTGTTTCCCAAATGAGAGGTTCATTCAGGACCAGCAAATTCAATTTCTAGGATGTGACTTTCTTCCATCACAATGTACGTTTTATGAAAAATTAATTTAGAATACCATTTTTGAAAATACACATAGAGAATGCTAATAAAGGAGTTTGGTTTTGAATGTTAAATAATCTTACATTTCCCACTGATCTTAGTGAATATTATATAGGAAAAACCTTGAACTATAAATGTAGATTTGGGGGCTCTGATTTTCCTACAATCAAATACCAATAATATCATACAAGAGCTACTAACTGCTCTGGATTAATAATACTCCCTTAAATAAGAGTTTGCATGCAGAGAATGACATTTTAATTCACACACATCACAGAGAAAGAAGAAAAATCTCCTATCATAAGAAGTTTCTGCTTAAATCTTTTGCATACATTCATAGGTGCTCTCACATTTGAGTAACAGAAGATATATAGTAACAATGTTTTGTAGCCATTCCTAACTCTAGGCCCAACCCCACTGACATTTCACATCAAGTCACCTATATTTTTACCTCAGGCAACCTTTTGCCTTGTAACCAAGCTTATTCAACTTATTTAAGTTTAGTTATTAATAGATGCAGTTCATGTAATATGATTTTAGGGGCAACAGAAAGCCAGCTTCTCAAAAAAATACCCCTCCACTACAGTTTATAACCTACTACAAAGTATAAAACTCATTATTATGGCCTCAATTTTATTAAAGTAATGAAACTCTGATTATTCAATTATCAGCTGAGAAAAAAGACACTGATTTATCATTCATCATTAACGCATGAGTTAGATGATCAGATTAGGTAACTATAAGAATGGCAATAAACATTTAAATATCGATGGAGGAAGGAAAGGGCTAGAATCTCAGGAGTTCCAGGAGAGATTGCTTCTCAGCCATAATGAAGGTAGCAGTTGCCTAAACGGGAGAGCAAAGGAGTTCCCATTGTGGCTTAGTGGTAAGGAACCCAACTAGTATCCATGAGGATGTGGGTTCCAATCCCTGGCCTTGTTCAGGGCATTAAGGATCCAGCATTGCTGCAAGTCACAGACATGGCTCAGATCCTTGTTGCTGTGGCTGTGGTGTAGGCTGGCAGCTGCAGCTCCAATTCAACCCCTAGCCTGGGAACTTCCATGTGCTGTAGGTACGGCTTTAAAAAGTAAAATAAATAAATAAATGAACATAAAATAAAATGGGAGCAAGATAAAGGTGACTGAGAAGTGATTCTCAAAGTGTGAAGGGAGTAAAAACAGAGGGCAAAGTGGAGGGGTGAAGAGACAAAATGTGCCAAGTCACAACTTTACTGGAAGAATTCAGTGTTTAAGATGTAGACACCTGCAACAATTAAAGAATGAAACCAAATGAAAAGACTAGGTAACAGCAGGAATTCTTGGGTCCCAAATACAGTCTAAATACAGATGAGAGTGTTGAAGAGAATAAATATATGTTATCATATGAAGTCTTAAATAAGGTCCTAAGAAACTTCCCTAATTAATGATCTTACAAGTAACTGTTTTCTAGGGTTGTACTCCAAAATATATTACTTAGGACAAACTTGTAGTCTTTTCCCAGAGCCATTTAAAATTATCCATGAAAGAACATAAATTACTCAATGTGTTGATTTCAATTTGGCAAGGATTTCTGTTCTTATTAATTAATTTAGATAACCAAATAAGCAGCATTATTTAGTCTGCTTTCCCCAGGAAAACAGAGTTTATTACTGTGCTATTGCTCTTCAATGGCTCCAAGCTGAATGCTAGCATTGGGAATCTGTTCTATGAACAGTTTGTGACCTATGCCTGAATTTAGGACACTAGTTATATTTAAAACATTGTTAAAAGGTATATGTGTCTGCTTTAAAAAAAAAAACACTGCAGGAAAAATCTTTACATATGTAACAAAGTAAATGAAGAGAGGACCATAAAATAACTCTCTGGTTTACAAATGGACTTGTACTAGTTTTCATTAAATGCCAAACTCCTCAATTTATTTTTGGAAATTCAAATTACCACATTTCAAATTACTTCCAATTTGGGGGAATATATTAAAAGTAATAAAGCAAGGTGAACTTGTACATTAGGGAATCAAGAATCAAACTACAGATTACCCAGTGATTGCAGAAGATTCCTCCTGGTCACTTGAAACTTAGACTTACTGACTTCTAGTGGACCAACCAGTCCACCATACTTCCTTTTGGCCCACAGCATCTCAAGATTTCCACTTTTGTTTGATACGCCTGTTCCCTGCTTTGGGCCTATTCAGATGGAGATAAATAGTTATTCCAGTTATTTATTATGATTTTTGTTAGGAAATATAGGAGATAGATGTAGATGTGGAAGGAAGAGTAGAGAGAGGGATGGTAGTAGAGCACAAAACAGGTGATGCCCTCAGGTAGGGCCCAATTTTCTCAAATCCTTTATAAGTACAGAACCTCACTGACAATGATAAGTAAGATATGCAGGTAAATTAATTACATATAGACAATTACAATGGAAAAATAAATTAAGGCAATAAAGTCTAGTTCTGAAGCACATAATCATATCAAGGATTTAGTCACTCCATCAATAAACTTGGGTGAGAAATAAAAGTTCTTGAAGGAGTATATTTCTTTCATTTTTGTGTCTCTAGTGCCTAGCACAATGGCTGGTATGTAAGACCCTTTTAATAAACACTAGCTCTGTGAGTATGAATAGAGTAACTGGGAAGGCTTCCTGAAAGAGTTAGAATATCAACTGGACCATGAAGATAGCATAACATTTGAACAGATTCTGATGGGCAGGGTGAACCCAGTAAGTGACACACCATGAACAAAGGCTATGAAGTAATGCCATTAAGAAGGCACAACCACAGAAGAAGAAAAGAAAAGGAAAAAGTGGGAGTGGCTGGAAAGAGAATAAAGATGAAAAGGAGAGAATATGGGGGTGCACCTATTTTTGTCACACCAGAAATTTCAGCATAATTTTTTAAAAAAGAAAATCTTATTTAAAAGAAGGCAGAAATGATCAATGAGAAATTAGCCATTAGTAGTATAGTACTTTATGACTGGATTTTGTTAGTTAATGGTCTAATGTAAAGCTCAGGGTGGTTAAGGCACTGAAAAACTAGCACTGAATTGTAGTAATGATCAATTTCTTGGGGATTACACATTTTAAACCATAACAAATGATTTAAAATAGCAATTGTGACAGCTGTGTTGGAAAAAATCCATCATTCTGCAGCACTTAATTACCATGTTTTTTCCCCAGAAAGAATACAAGACAGTCCTTGATGGCCTTGTAATTTTGATTAGGCTAAAAACTTTATTTTTAATCATGCAGTTAAGGAAATTGTTGTGGAAAGACTGCCGACTATTCGGCAGTTCCTACATGGTCCTTCTAGTTATTTGCTTTGCCTTCTGTTGGCAAATTTAAACCACATAATCCCCAGGGCATTCTTCTTTTCATTTCAATTGGTTTTGTGGTGGCAGAAGGCCACAAGGCACTCACTACACTCATGTCCATTTGGTAACTTTGTTTTTCATTCACACAGGTTTGTCCTCTAGTCATTTGTTTGAGTGCCAGTTTTCTCCCAGCAAACAAACCGAGTGATGCTTCAAGGCCAACAAGAGTGTAACCCTAAACAGCAGCAGCCAAGTACTCCATGCTGTGCTGTGGAGGGATAAGACAATGTGGCTAACAAGATGATTTTTTTTGTCAGCATCGTGTCTATGCAGAAAAACAATGACATGGGGCTAGAAAGAACTTTCATAGATTAGCAAGTCCATATTCCTGCCTCTGAGCAGGAACTTTCCTTAACCAATATTTGAAATGAGAAATAATGGTGATTTGGTTCTTATTTGAAAATCTTCATTTATTTTTCTTTTTGGTCTTCACCACCAACAAGCTCCACAACCCTAAAGGGACAGATGAATTTGGAGCAGTCAAGATTTAGAGGTTTGGCCAAGATTGGAGAGGATCTAGTCCAGACTGGTAGTAGTGGTAAGTAGGTAGTATTGGGGGACATATAAGGGAACATGTCAATCACCCTACACCTCAGCACTTAGCCACTAGGAAGATTTATTTATCGTAAAGATTGCCAAAGGAAGAGATGCAGCCTGTTTGGGGAGCTCCTTAAAGGAATTACATAGACTTTACCTGAAGATTTGCTTTAAAATGTTGTAAGGAACTCATAGATAGATACGTAGATGTTTGATAAATGCTATTTGATGATTGACAAATTATTACGACTCACAAGCGTAATTCCACAAAGCCTAGTACAGTGCTAAGCCACAAAACTTGTATTCATTTAATTTGAGGGGGCCATAGTCATTTAACTGACAAGGGGCACTAAAGAGATTCTCTGATTTGATATTTGCATGAGAACCCCATCATCACAAAAGTCTTGATACAACCAAACACATCAAAGTTGGAAAACATTTTTTGGGCATGACTTTCTCCTTTTGGAAAGAATTCAGAATAAGTAGAAGATATTTATGGCTTTGAGCAGATGGAGGCTTGGGTTGAATAAATACTATTTTAACCCTGATGCTTTAGGACTGAAGGCTTATACAATCAAGTTGCTACAACTTTCAGAACTTGCAATGCAGAAGGAAAGAGGAGCTACACTTCCTTCAAGAATAGTAACAAAGAGATTGCTGATGGACTTTATATTGTTTATGGCACAGTTGCCACTTTTAGGTCCCCATGAAGAAGTATCATATCCTTATAAACATATCATGAGATTTAACTTGCATTCATGTTGTTTCAGCAACATAATTGAAACACATTATAAGTTGGGACTTTACATTCCTGAGGCTTCATAAATTCCTTTTACCTAATTCGTCTATTTATCTACCCATCTCCACTATTAGACTGGCAGCTCTCTAAAGGCAAATTTCCTTTCTATATATCTTTAGCACAAAGCCTGGCATGTCACCATCACTCAGCAAATATGTGCTGAACTAAACCAAGTCAGTCTCCATATGGAGCTCTAAATAGGTGAGGATATGCATGGGCAAAGGTATGTATGTATTATGTGTGTGTGTAATGGTGGGGGGTGCAAAGATAATGTTTATGCCAAGTTATATGGGAGAAGATTTGAAGGAGGCCCAGGGTCCAATGTGACCCATGATACACTGGGGTTTTCTAAAAAAGACTGAAATGCTGCACTGCAGCAGGGTCCTCTAGGAACTCAAAGATCATTATTTGTCCATAGGTGAATTTCAGTTTTTGATCCCACAAATTTTTTTTTTGTGGTTCCACTGTGAAGCCACTCAACGTTCCTCACAATTCTCTTCAGTCAGAGATCCACAAAGGAGGAGATATGTGCTGGTTGAGATCAGAGGGCAGGATCCTAAATAAGTAATAGAAGTGCCAAGGCTCTTGCCAAATTGGTACATGTTTTGTTTATCAGGAGAAATGACCTAACTCTTATCCATGCTTCCCCTAACTCATGGATACTACTTCCAAAGTTTCTTCAATAAAGATCTGCTGTTTATGCCTCTTGTGGTTATATCTACTACAAGTACATGAGATGGTGAAAACTCCAAGTTCCTCACCTCTTTTTTTTTCTTAGCAAACCCCCAAATTACCCAAACCCTGGCTAAATGGAGACAAAGAATATGTACTGAAACAGAAATTTTGTAGTTAAAAAGCTACTAACCACCAGCATAATCCAACAGAATAATGTTTTTCCTCATCCAGAAATATGGGACACTCATGGTCATGCTTGTTAGAACTGTGAAAGTAGTCGGAAGAGGGCCTTTGTGGTTTCAGTGGCTATGTAGCTTAGAAACTGCTCTGCAATTTGAGGCAGTTACGTGTGCTTATACAGCAGCTTCAACTGAGTTTTACTACCCTTGTTATTACTCATGCAGGGAAAAATAGGTCAAAATATGTAGTAACATCATTTGCAAATGGAATAGCTCTCTACTGTACTACAACATTCAAAGAGTAAATTGCACAAAATGGACAATAAAGTTCTATGTTCTTGGCTGAAGGATACATACAATTTTTGCTGGAAATAAATGAACAGCTACTAGTAGGCAACTAGGTGTGATCTCAATAAACTGCTATGTGAAAAGCACATCAGTGTCCATGGGGGACACAAGTACAAAGCCATTGAGTGTGCTATAAATGGGTGACATCATAAAACCTTTGATGCTGGTCACAACTCAGGTTTAAAGACACAGTCTAGAACTATGTTCATGCTGAAGAAACTGTGTAGGAACTCTGTGAGACTAGGGTCCATGCTAAGTCAAATGCTCTGAAAACACTTCCAAACATATTGTCTATAATGTATAGTGAAGTCAGGCTCAAGTGAGAGATGATGATTTAGTTCTCTATGTGTGAAACTTCCCCACAATGATATTTTCCCCCATAAGAAGGACCATATATTACAAAAATAAAGAAGGAACTCAGCTACCAGAAACCACTTTTGTATCCAGATTTTTTTCCTTTTAGATCCCATTTTCTTCCATTGTCATAGATAGTGTTCTTTCTTTCTTTAAGGCTTATCTGGGCTTGACTATGGGGTAGTTGATGAGGCATGGGCAAGGGCAAAGAATCAAATCCTCTCTAAGAAAACAGGTTCCAGCATACACCAGATAATGCTTCTTTGCAATGTCACAATGTTTTAACACAGATTGCTTTCTTTATGCTGTGCATGAATCAGTTAACACTCATGCAAAATGCATTCCATCTGCTCAGACAGATGTAATCTGCAATGTTTTCAATTCCATCAAATAGCACAACCAGTTGAAAGAAAAGCACTGAGACAGATGGGTAAGGAGAGACACAACCAAAAGAAGCTGCTTTGGCTCAAAATCTACCCAATCAAAACAGGATACTGAAATCACTCGGGTCTGTCAATACACAGAGGTAAAAACACAATACCCACAGTTTGAAGCTAAGGTCAATAAGAAGTTTTCTTAAAGGAAAAAATAAAAATCCATAAAACCTGAATTGTCTCCTTAATCTATAGCAGTAATTAGCGGTTCTCAAAGGCACCTTAGGAGCACCTGTATTTGACTGGGATGGACACTAAGACTTAGGGACATGCCAGGAAGAAGGGAAAAATGGAGAAGGAAGGAGTAGTGGGGGAAGTGAAAAGATAAGCAGGGCACAGAAAAGACTGAGAAAGGAGATGAGGAGAAAAAACTGGCTTTCACAGAAGACAGGCCAAGAAACACCAACAACCCTCAAGGTCTAATCAATACTTTAAAGCATAGATGTGAAGAAATTAAAAAAAATTCCACTAATATTACTTTGGTAATTTACCACTAACTCCTGGGCCCTGCAGTCTCAAAAAATTTGGGAGTCCTCATTCTGGCTCCTAAGACCACTTAAACCTACATCTCTTTGAACTGACCTTGAATAGATCTTTGTGGGCAATGCTCCATGCCCTAGATGTTTACTCTTTTAACACTCCACTCTGCTACCCCATTCATTAGTATCCTGCTGTGGCCTTTTCAAAGTCAAAGCCTTAGCTTACTGACATATTGGGGAGTTCTCATCTAGTGACCTCCCTTCTCACCAAGGTACTACAGGTACATTTTAACAGGCCCTGTCTGCTTTTTTGGAGGGTCTCTCTCTCTCTTTTTTTTTTAATCTAAGGAATTATGTAGGCAACAGGAATTGCAGCACATTTTAGCAACTATAGTGTTGGATTTGTCAATAACAGGTTGTTTACATCAAGTCTGCAGAAATGAAATATGAAGAGTGTGAAATCAGCTAAAAGGCTCAAAGTTAAACCTCCCAGTGAACCAATCCCTCACACTTGTGTGGCAGGGGCAGGTAGGGGGAAAGGATACTGGAATATAACCTCCCAGAGAATGCCGAGTTGAAAACTGTAACATGATAAAAGGATAACAATGCTAGTACAGAGGGAAATAAAAGTACAGGAAGATCTTAAGGCTAACCAAAAGAGGAAAGTCACTGAGGCAAGTCAATCCAGCAAGGTGATGTGGTTAAGAAACTTAGTTTTTAAGTAAGAAACTAAAACAATAAAAAGGCTAAAAAATAAGGCTGAAAACATACATTTATACCAAATATCTCGTTATTTCAATAAAATCTATGTGTGTGTGTGTGTGTGTGTGTGTGTGTGTGTGTGTGTGCTGATTTGGAGGAAAGGAAAAAGAGATCTAAAGGATCATTGGGGCATGTAGAAATCAACTCTGTCTTTTTCACAATTTTGACTTTTTTCTTTTCTCCTTCAAATAGTTTTGTCAGTTTTTCCTGCTGTATTCTCCACTACCAGCCCCTCAGATTAGCAGCACAGCCACAATTAAGCTTAAGCCCGAGACTCTCTTCCCAGTCTGCTTGCTCCTTTCACTCCTTCATAAACCTCCATATTTAAGAAGTATTTATTAAACCACACCTATATGCTAGACACCAGGCAAGACACTATAAAAATTAGTTACAGTTTATACTTCTAAAAAATTTTTAAAATAGTAATAAAGGTATACAAACTATCAAAATGCAGTACAAAGTGGCAACGTTTATAAGGGTGCAAATGAAAAATTACATGGTCCTTGAAAGCATTGGGATATGCCACAAAATCCAGACCAGCATTCCCCAAAATCAATGAGACTCTATATATTTAATTATTTTCAAATTTCTAGCATGTCTGAATTCATACAGGACAGCTACATTTTCTTAGGTCATGGGTTCTATATGGTCTCATACTGATGGCAATGCCATATACTACTGCTATAATCATAAGGTTCAGGATGGATTCATAATTAAATCTTATGGAGCAAATTGTTAATACTTAGAAGATACAAGGAAAACAACAGACATAACAGGCTATTTGAATTTTTTATTTTTAAATTTTTATTTATAGTGGAAGAAAGAAAAGAGTTCTGTGAATTCGAATGTAGGCACACGTGCTGTTTAAATATTTCAACCAGTTAAGTGTTTCTTATCCTGAAACTTACTAAATGAAAGAAATATATTTGATGAGATTTATTTTCAAGGTGGGTTTGTATAAGTCAGGGACTGTGGTCTAATTCTCAGTCGGGAATTAGGCCACTATATTTAGGTGGCCTATCTATAACCTTAGCAAATTCAGTTGACTAATCATTAGACCTTTTAAAAACCATACATCATACCTGGCTTAGGATCAGAGTATGGAGTCCAGAGAAGACATTTCACCCACACCTGACTTGGGTAAGAGAGCATCTGTAACATGTAGCTTTGGTAGTCACTTTGCCTTTTAAAAATATTAAGTATATTATGTGTCATTAATTTAGCAGAATTTCAGGAAGGCCAATCAGAATTATTTCAAAATCTAAATTGAAATAAATTAAGTATATTTATCCAGATTGCCAAATAGACAGCCTTAGAGAATCTAATGATTGGGTAAGAATGATTTTTAATTAACTCAAGACTATACCAAGGTATAGTTTTTCACTATTTTCTACTGTATACAATTCAAGAAAAATTAACTGAAAGTCTGTTTGCAAAGCATTGTGCTAGAAAGTGTGTGCTACCAAAGGACTTGAAAAAAACTGTTATTCTAAATAGATTAAATAATCTACTTATGATTGTCTATTGCATTAGTTTGCTTAATACATTTTATCCCAATCAACCAAGTACTATGAATTATTATGCTACTTGTTTACTACTATTATTTGATATGCATGGAGGTTCAAAACAGCCCTTTCCCATTTAATCAAAAATATTATTGAATTGGATAAACGTGACTGAATAAATATTTTTGAGTATATATTAAAAAGCAAATTTTCCTATGAATTATTTATATATGCAAGTTTTTTATTTCTAAATACATGAAGATTTTTGTTATCATTTTGTTGTTGCTTCCTAAATTGTATTGAATTTTGGCCAGAGAGCATGCTCTATATGATACAGATCCTTTAAGATTTTCTTTATAGCCAAAAGTATCATACCAATTTTTCAAAATGTCTATGTTCTGGGAAAGAATGTTTATTCACTAATAGCTGGTTGCAGAATTCTACTTATTTCTAAGAAATCAAGCTTGCTAATTGTATTTTCGTTAATTTTTCTTTGGTCGACTTGGTCTGTAAAATTCTGAGACAGGTGATTGGGAATGGACCAACTTCTCCTTGTAATTCTATCAGTTTAGCTTCACTTACTTTTAGAGTATATTTTAGGCGTATATGCATAGAAGTTTTGATATTTTAATATTTTTAATTTATTACATTTTAATTCATTTGTTTTATCAGTAATAAAAATATATGTAAGTGAGGAAAAATATCCATGTGCGCACATAACAAAAATTAAAACCTATCATGTAAAAAAACCATTCTTATTACTTACTCTTTGTTTTGGTTTGCTTTAAGCACCTGACTTACATTTTTTGAGAGCTATGCCACCTAGAGTATTCCCCAGGATAATCAGTGTTCCTTGGGCCAAACTCTGAAAACAAAATACTGACTGAACTGGTTTTTCCCCTGAACTGACTGACAAGTGGCTTTGTTGGTAGAATCTAAAAGAAGAAAATATTCTTCTAGTAATGTAGCCATAGTAATGTCTACAAGGCTGTAAGAACAATATCTTTTTACTAAGTAAGTATGCAACAGATATAGAGAAATAGAGCTCTATTCTTAGCCTCAGTTTTGCCTAAGAATAAACTGTATTTTAAAGCAATTTCAGTTCGAAGGCTAAAATTTAGCTTGTTTGTCTTTTAGAGGGGGAAATTTATTTTGTCCAGCAAGTAGGATGTAGTATCAATTAGTTAATGATTAAGAACTACTTTTTTTTTTTTTTGGTCTTTTTAGGGCTGCTGCTGTGGCATATGGAAATTCCCAGGCTAGGGGATGAATCAGATCTGCGGCTGCCGGCCAATAGCCTACACCACAGCCACAGCAAAGCCAGATCTGAGCCACATCTGCAACCTACACTGCAACTCAAGGCTATGCAGGATCCTTAACCCCCTGACTGAGGTCAGAGATCAAACCTGCATTCTCATGGATACAAGTCGGGTTCTTAACCTGCTGAGACACAACGGGAACGCTAAGAATTGCTTTTTTAAATACAGACTGCTCACTCTTGTGATAATTAAAAGTGAAATTCATATACGTGTGCATATGTGTGTTTCACTTAATAGGCTTGTATTTATTAAACTTCAGATGGCTTGGTACGTTTTCCACCAACTAAAATAAATGCTATTTTTCTATAAAGATCTGATTTCTTCCTCTGCTTGGCACATTGATGATTTCAGAGTATTTCCAATAACACTTATTTTATTCATTTTAATTTTAAAGGATTTAGAAACTTTCAGCTCAAATAATAGGAAGAGATTTTTCTAACAAATAGGGTGAATACATTTGCAATATTGGTCAAATATAACTCAGCAGAGGCCCATACGTGTTTTATGATTTCCCCTATGTTTACAAGGTAACAAGATGTACTGTACAACATTGCAGACTAAATATCTGTCTTTTATCTGTGTCCCACTTAGATTTTTGGAATTAAGCAGCATTGAGAACTGTAAGGTTCTTTCTACAAGGATCTGTAACTCTACACTCTTTACTTTCTGATATATAAATTAAACTCAGCATGCCCTTACATTATATATTCTAAATATGGCTACATTAATGTAGAACAACATTTTTAACCCTTTTTAAAATTTTCACTTTTTGATCTTGTCTGAGGCATGTGGAAGTTCTAAGGCCAGGGATTGAATAGGTCCCATAGCAGTGACCAGAGCTGCTGCAGTGACAGTGCTAGATCCTTAACCTGCTATGCCACAAGGGAAAAAATTCTCCATCCAAATTACAAATTTATATTGTTACACATGACTATGAATGACCATGAATAAAGGAAAGCTTAGAAGATCATCCTCTTGCAAAAGCAACTCAATTTGGTTAAACACACTGTTCTCCTATGTTAATGACCAAATTGACTCCAATGGCAGAAGCCTTTGAGAGATGCTTTGGCATAAGCTTTTCTTACATAGTTTTCAGATATGACCACACATGGTGAGAGACAACAGTTTGACAAATGTCAGAATGAGAAATAAAAGTCTCCTAGATAGAATTTTGAGATTGTTGGGATGCTTTCACCGAAAAAGTACAAAAAGTAAAGACTCCTAAAAAGACTCTACATAGGCAAGCTTGAGCATTATTATTTTTTAAAGATAAGAATACTCTTTTACAAAGAACAACAGAAATCACTGAAGTGATGGTAAGTGAATCTTTCCAGTAAAGTTTAGAGGCATTAAGGTTGTGAAGCTGAGAGAAAAGAAGGTTCAATAGTAACCTGGAAGATTGTCTTCAAAATATACAGAAGGTCATGGATCTGCTGTAAGTACAGGAAACTGATGAAAAGGAAATAGGCTTTAATTAAAGCAGGAAAGATTTTGACTAAACAGCAGCAAGAATTATTTGACAATTAAAATGATAACACATGGGAATGGGTCACTTTCTTTTCACAGAGATTTTTAAAAATTCTGTGTGTGTGTGTAACCTACTTGAAAGCTTGAAATTTGGCCAGTCTAAACAGAGTGTGTTGGTGTTGGAACAAAACTCTCTATTCCCTGATAGTAATAGTATTCAATTATACAATTGCCTTCTTACCTTTTGTGACTTCAGCATTCTTAGAACCATCCCTTGTGTTTTCATAGTGAATTTCCTTCTTACCTTTCAGGAAATGTAATCAATGTAGTAAATGACTGGGCTAAGGTTTCATAAAAAATTATATATCATACCATACCATAGCTTAACTATTATTTCTTGTCCACCATTGCTTTTGTTTTCCCTAGGCTTATCTTGTAAGATAGAAGGCTTATTATGTAGGATAAACTCTCCTGCTATTTTCTAATTTTTTGGTGAATAAAAATCCTAAATCTCAAACCAGCCACTCACCATTTGGAAGATTTAAGGACAGTTCAAGTATGAATTTGCTAAGTACTATGCAGAGCCTCTCTCACACAAATGTATTGCTCACTGGAAACAAATTTAATCAACTAGCTGCAATTCATTAAAAGCACAGTAAACACAAGTTCCTCCACCCTGGTTTTAACATCTGCCACTAATTGTATCCATCATAAATGTTGACTTAGGGAAGTTAAAGCCACAAACACACCCACTTTAAAACCAACTTTTTCTCTGTGTAGTTTGTTTGTACATCAAATGATCCATATCATAATACCAAAATATTCTGTCACCCATTGCTATTCTTTGAAACAAATACCTGAATAATCTCAGCCAAAGGAAAGTCCTAAGGAAGGCACTTCAGAGACTATAAAACATATATCTTCTTTGTTTTGGAGATGTGTGACAATTTTCCTTTTATTCTCATTTTTTTTAGTGTCTTATGATTATGTTTCATTCATATAGGATAATTATCTGGCTGGTTTTTCTTTTCTCCTTTGTAATTTTAGTGGCTAACCAGTAAAAAATATTTTAAAGAAGGTAATCAATGATGACATTTATGTATTACTATATTCAAAACTAGCTCTTGGGTTATCCATTTAACAGTTAAGGTGAAACTATAGTAAGTAATAATTTACTGTAACAAAGATCCAAGCATAATTATTTTCAAAATTAGAAATCACTCACTTTTTCTTCCTCGATGACAAAATTCTTTCAAAAACTATTTCAGAGCAAGTAAGTTTGTATCTTATCACTATTTTATTTTGTGTGAAGCTCAAATATCTAAATTAAATTCATGGCAGGCATCATGAAATTTTTGATAATTACATGAAAATAAGTTAAATAAGCCCTTATGTCTATAATTATGGTCAAATGGTTGTTGACAAGAATGTCAAGAAAACTATAGAGAAATAATATATTTTTTAAACAAATGGTGTCGGGATAACCTGCAAAAGAATGAAGTTCTATCCCTCCCTTATACCATATACCAAAATTAACTTGATATAACTTGATCACCTACCTAGATATAAGCCAAAACTACAAAATTCTTAGAAGAAAACATAGGAGCAATTCTTTGTGACACTAGATTAGGTAATGGTTTCTTAGAACAACTAAAGAAAATATAGATACACTGGAACTCATCAAAATTAAATGGAAAGAAAATCCATAGAATGGGAAAAAATATTTGCAAATCATATATCTGATCAGGTACTTATATCAGCAATGGATTTGAATAGACATTTACCCTGTACAAGTGGTCAATATGAATATTAAAATATACTCAACATCATTAGTCATTAGAGAAATGGAAATCAAAATCACAATGAGATACCTTCATATCCACCAAGATGGCTATAATATTTTTTCATGAAAAAAAGTGATGGAAAGAAATCAGAAATTTCATACACTATTATGAGAATGTCAAATGTTGTAGCCATTGTGGAAGTCATGCAGTTCTTCAAAAAGTCACATACTTACCATGTGATCCAGCAATTCCATCCCAAGTGTATACCCAATAGGACTGAAGATATACATCCTTGCAAAAACTTATATATGAATCATCATAGCAACATTATTCATAATAGCCAAAAACATTGAAATGACTCAAGTCTCTATCAAAACTGAAGAATGGATAAACAAAATGTGACATATCCACACATTGGAATATTATTCAGTCATTAAAAAAGAATGATGTGCCCATTTATACTACAGCATCAAGAATCCTGAAAATGGTATGCTAAGTGAAAGTATCTGGGCACAAATACTGTATGATTCTATTTATATAAAATTTCTAGAATATACAAGTATTCTGAGACAGTGTATTAATGGTTGCCAGTGGTTGAGGAAAGAAGAAATGGAGAGTGATTGCTAATGGGTACAGAGTTTCTTTTGTGGGTAATGAAAAGCTTCTGGAATCAGATAGTACTCATGGTTGCACCAAATTGTGAATACACTAAAGAACACTGAATTATACACTTTCAACTTTCTCTTTCTTTCTCTTTCTTTCTTTCTTTCTTTCTTTCTTTCTTTCTTTCTTTCTTTCTTTCTTTCTTTCTTTCTTTTGCTTTTTAGGGCCACACTCATGACCTACCGAAATTCCCAGCCTAGGGGTTGAATCAAAGCTACAGCTACCAGCCTACACCACAGCCACAAAAATGCAGGATCCTTAACCCACTGAGCACGGCCAGGGATTGAACTCGCAACCTCATGGTCACTAGTTGGATTTGTTTCTGTTGCACCACAACGGGAACTCCCTCTTTTTTTTTATGGCTGCATCTGTGGCATATAAAGTTCCTGGGATAGGGGTCAAATTGGAGCTGCAGCCACTGGCCCATGCCACAGCCATGGCAACACCAGATCCAAGCCACATCTGTGACCTACGCTGCAGCTTGCATCAATGCTGGACCCTTAACCCACTGAGTGAATCCAGGGATCGAACCTGCATCCTCACAGAGACAACATTGGGTCCTTAACCTGCTGAGCCACAATGGGAACTCTGTGAATTATACACTTTTAAAAGGTGAAAGTTATATTAATTCTATCTCAATAAAGCTGTTATTTAAAAATGAACATAAGTAAAATAATGACTGTGGGAACATTAAGTATGAATCTCCTTTAGTCCTAATAGAAAAATTTATCAAAAAAAGAGCTTAATAATAATTAATAATATATTGGGTATATATATATATTTAATATCTTTGGATAGTGATGCAAGCTCTGGTATGGTAGAAAGAGCATGTTGGTCTGAATTTCAGATGTATCACCTAATTATTAAGCAAGTTACCTGACTTCTCTGAATCTCAATTTTCTCACATGTAGCATAGGAATGCTGATAGCTTTCTCACGGGAATGTTTTAGAGAGCAAAAGAAATACCACACATCAAAGGAGTAGCACAACGCCTGACACAAAGTAAGCCCTAAAAAACATATTAAAGCAAACAGAACTAATTCATTCAATGCAAGGTGTTGCACTTGAGCTTTAAAAACATATTAAGTCAAGGACTTCACCTTCAAGAGGTTCAGGGTCAACTAGGCTATTAAAAATTACCATAAACCAGGTTTATTATTCTTTCCAAGCTTTCGGTGTAGCACGGGCTACCTAACTACCCACTTACCTCCTTAGAAGAATTCTGCATCAACCTACCCCCCACTGTCACATAAATGATTATAGAAACATTAAGTAAGTTTGTACAAAGAGTTCTACTTGTTCATGCTGTTAAGTGAACACTATTAAAGCAGTTATTTCTCACTGGGGTTATCTATAGTATATTTTTAAAAGTATTTTACAATAGAAGCCTGGCTTTCATGCACTCTGTTGAGGAACACATTCCAGTGTGTTTCTGAGATACATGCAGACTTCTCAGTTGCTGCTGTTCTCTAGGTTCAAGCCACCTTTTATCTTAACCACACCCTTGTTGGGTTATGAGTCACCCAAATCATGCTGATACCAGCTATACATAATTGTTTGACAAGTCACTGACATAAAAGTACTCTAATTTATCACTGGAGAATCTTATCTGGTAGGTTCCATTTATAGAAACTCTTTATTAAATTGAAGACAACCAAGTTTAACAAGAGAACATAGTTTGCCTTGGCTCCTCTTATTTCTATTTCAAAATCATCATCTCAACAACTTTACTATTTTAATACGTCTGTTAGTGCTTGGAAATTGAAATCAGGTGTCCAAAGCCTGATTACATTATATTATAGTACATACCAATATTGCTCAATGAATTACTTTTTCACATTCAATATTGGGACAATCAATGATACAGGTTTTGCTCATTTCACTAACTGAAAGAGATCTTTTCAAGCAAAAATTATAGGAAAGCAAGACAGTAAAATATTCATAAAATAATACCTACTCCTCTTAGAGGCAATCTTTATTCTTCTGAGTATGATTCTCTTACACTGAGAATAACTGTTCGTTAATTAACTTTTCCTCCTACCCCACTGCCCTCCCCCAAATAAAACACAGAAAACATTTCCCAATTAAAGTAAAAACAATCCTAAAAACTATAAAACTGATGATAGTCTTTTTTTTTTTTTTTTTTTTTACACTGGCCAAAATATCTTGGGTCAACTAGATTCTGATTTCGGCAACCTGATATATCACTTCAACCCAGGTGGCTCCATCTTGACCCAGACACTGCTGTAGGAGAACAGATGTTTCTCAAATTTCACATGATATTATCCATTCCACCTGTTTTGTGACAGATGATTTACTTTCTGATACTTAAACAAATCTCCTTAACTGCTCCTCCCATTCTCCCCCCAAATCAGGTCACCTCAACAGAGAATTGCCTGACCTTAATGAGGTTCTAGTCCAACACCTTAAGCTTCTAAGAGGCAGAAATCTCCAGAAAGTGTAAGTAAACTTGGTGGTTTCACTTGGAGGAGGGGTGTAGCAAGTGGTGTGACTGAGCCTGAAATTAGGCTTCTGGGGCCTCAGTCTCAGTACTTCTCTATAACTGCATAATTTTATCTCTATATATCTATCCATTCATCCATCCGCATATATTTTAAATACCCTTTTCAAATACCAAGAAGAAAAAAAATTGGAGATGAAGCACATTTTGGGGAGCCGGGTTTACTGAAGTATAATTTACATTAGTAAAATTTACCTGTTTTAGTGTATATTTCTATGTGTTTTGAAAAACACAGTCATGTAACCACCATCACAGTCAAGATATAGAATAGTATCATTAAAGCCAGAAAATTCCCTTTGGTGGCACTTTATTCTTACCATATTGGCAGTGCTGATAATGAACTTAGCAATTAATGGAGGTTTTGTTTGATTAAATATTATGCTTAACTGTGAGGTAATCAAAGACAACTTTTGTTCCACTTTTACTGTAAAGGTTTGTGAAATGCAAGAGTCCATTTGCTGCCTTATTAAACAGAAAAGAGAAAGGCAGGAGAAAAAGACCAATTTCCTTGATCAAATAGGGTTCCTCAGGTGACAAGCCTGAGAGGGACTCTATCAAATGAAAAGAAGGAAGGAGGGAGCAAAAAAAGAGGAAGGGGAGATGGCAAAGGAAATTTTGCTTATTCATATACTTTGCAGACAGTTGGTTTTGAAGGCTGCTATCGACAGAGGATTTGTGAAACCCAGAGCAATGTGTGCTTGCCTGCCAGCAAATGCCTACAGATAGCTTTTTATCTTTTTTAACTTTCTTTTTAGGGCCGTACCTACAGCATATGGAAGTTCCCAGGCTAGGGGTTGAATCAGAGCTGCAGCTGCCAGCCTATGCCACAGTCACAGCAATGTAGGATTCAAGCTGGGTCTGCTACTTACATCACAGCTCATGGCAATGCCAGATCCTTAACCCTCTGAGTGAGGCCAGGGATTGAATCTGCATCCCCATGGATGCTAGTCGGGTTCATAACCCATTGATCCACAACGAGAACACCCTTTATGCTTGTTTTGTTATTTTCCTCCTTGTCCTACAAGTTATTTATGTAACAAAATCCCAATATATTAAGGCTCCCTCAGGTTGAGCTTAACCAATCAGATGTGACTGCAAAATAATTAGTTTTCTTTCTTTGAAAAAATAGGGTTCTACAAATCACATAAATGCCATCTCGATTAGAAGAGTGTTTTTTTTTTTCCCTTTCCTTGGCCTCGAATGTCAAGAAATCCTTATCTTGGAGTTCGTGATGCAGTGGATTAAAAATCCAACTGCAGGGGATTGGGTCTCTCCAGAGGTTTGGGTTCGATCCTCTGCATGGCACAGTAGGTCAAAAGATCCAGCGTTGCTGCAGCTGCAGCTGGGATTCAGTCCCTGGCCTGGGAACTTCCATATCCTGTGGGTGTGGCCGTTAAAAAAAGAAATCCATGTCTACTATTCATATGAACTCATTTTCTTATCTTAGATTATTGGGATAATTATCTTTATTCTTCTAATTGATTTCTGTCTCTCACTTGGATCTTAACAATGCATATTAACATTATAAATTATCTCAAATTCTCTGAAAAAGGTGAGGTTTAATTTATAAATTATTTACATCTGTCTGCTTAGTAACAGGCTAAAAAGAGTGATGTGGAACGTGAATCTGTACCAACCTTTTGCTTCTTAATTGATAGCCCATATTTTATGAATGTGATTCTAATCAAAGATTATAAAGCAATACTATTTTCTTGATAGTAGATTACAGCAATAAAGAATAATGATTGCTTTAAAAAAGGAAATAAATCAATCTTAATTTCTTTAATATGCTGGCCATTGTTTCATTGTTACTGCAGGACGAAGACCCATTAGACTCAAATAACTAATAACAATTATAAAAATGAAAAGTTTAGATTGCTATGTACCAGGTTCTGTTCTGAGAATTTTTACATGTGTAAGCTCAGTCAATTGTCACTAATACTTTATGGGATAAATGGCATTATACCCACTGTGCAGATAAGAAAATTAAGAGTTCACATGCCCAAGAGCACATAGGTACTTAAGTGGCAGAGTCAGGATACAAATTCAAAAATCCAGATCCTATGTTTTGAATGATTATACAGTACTGCCTTTCAGTATTTGTTGAGTCAAATAATATTCTTAACTGAATGCCAACAACTCACTTACTGATAAAACCTATTGGCTTAGCATTTATTTTAAACAGCTGTGTATACATGGATAATTAAGTTTAGATATTGCAGTATCTACAAAAACCAGGCCCTTTTAGCACTATACGTGGTCTTGAGGTGCCTATTTTTGTAGTACTGGTATCCTTAGTTTAGTATATTATTTTTTTCTAATTGGAATGGCCCTCTAACATAATAAATACTGATGCTGTTCTCTACTGCTGTTGCATCCGTGAAGAGTCTTAAATAAGAAGCATGTACATTGGTAATATTGATGTGATGCTGCAATCAAACATCCAGATGTTTAGCATCTTATGTACATGAGCACTAACCCTATGACACGGTGGACTAAAATGAGATTTTTCATGACATTCCAGAAGCATTAGTGTAACTTTATTACAGACTGTTTACATACCATTGAAGATCAAGTGGCAAAAGTGAAAAATAAGCACAGTCCTGGAGTTTGGAATTCCTTTAAGAACAAGAATTCTAGTGATCATTGTTGATAGTTGTTAGATACTTAGGTACTTCCTCAACAGAGCTTTCTCATAAATTTCTTGGTTTTCAAATTTTTGTAAGCAACTATTAATAGATGTAAATAAAATAGGTATATTTTCATAAGGTATCAATCCAAGGCTTTGAGAAACCATCCGGAAAGATTTCTTTTTAATTAAAGAGGAATGATTATAGGAAACAGATCCACAGAAGCAACAAAAAGTTATTATACCAGATGTTACTTTTGAGTGTGGTTGATAAACATAAAACTTGAAGAAAAATGGTAAAAGTTATATAAAAATTATTTTCATGGATCAAATGGCTCACAGGAAAACCATAATGATTATTGACTATCAGCTAGAGAGTGACTAGTCATCCTAACGACCCTTATTTTATTTACTTATTAAAGTTAGTTGATTAACAATGTTTCTTCAATTTCTGTTATACAGCAAAGTGACCCAATTGCACATAGTTCCCTGTGGTGTACCACAGGGCCCCATTGCCCATCCATTCCAAAGATAAGAGTTTCCATCCCAAAATCCTGAACTACCCATCCATTTCACCCCCTACCCTAGAACCACAAGTCTGCTCTCCTTGGCCATGATCTGTTTCTGTCTTGTAGTTAGGATCATCTGTGCCATATTTTGGATTCCACAAATAAGTGATATCATATGGTGTTTGTCTTTTTCTTTCTGGCTTACTTCACTTTAGTATGAGAATCTCTAGCTGCATCCATGTTACTGCAAATGGCATTAGTTTGTCTTTTTCGGGGCTGAGTAGTATTCCTTTGGGTATATTCACCACATCTTCTTAATCTATTCACCTGTTGATGGACATTTAGGTTGTTTCCATGTCTTGGCTATTGTTCATAGCACTGCAATGAACATATGGGAACATATATCTTTTTCAATGAAAGTTTTGTCACGATAGAGGCACAGGAGTGGGATTGCTGGATCATATGGTAGTTTTATATTTAGTTTTCTGAGGTACTTCCATACTGTTTTCCATAGTGGTTGTACCAGTTTACATTCCCCCCAACAGTGCAGGAGGGTTCCCTTTCCTAAGTTTATTTATTAAATTTGTTGTTCCCCTAATGTTAGGTACACTACAGTGGTGTAAAAATTGAGGCGTGAACAAAGAAGCAAGGCATAAGTTAATACCTTAATTACATATTTTATCTTCCACAAAAATACAGTATCTTCAGTGGTTTGGTGGATTTCATGTTATCTTCTGTCAGAGTCAGAGCACAATTAAAAAATATTATTGTCTTGACAAAAAGTGAGGCATGATTATCTATAGATCTCTGCTGCCAATAATTTTCCTTCATTCTTTTGTTTTATATGTTAAATAAAGATCATTATTCAGGAGATAGTCACCTGACGAGATAATCAATTATGTATGTTGCAAACGCAGACTAGTCTCCCAGATAGAGGAGGTGAGAGGGCTTGAAGAGAAAGCTTCCAGAAACTCCTTGCCCCTGGTTTTCTCAATCAGAATAATTTCAATGTCTTTCCTTCCTCTTCTCCCACAAAGTCTTCACAGCTCCTTTCGAAGTACTTATAATATGCACTGTACTACAATTATTTCTGAATTCTCTCCTAGTTCAATTATGAAGATACGTTCCCCCTCCTCCTCCCAATTCTTGTTTTGGCTTCTTCCCTGAGAATTCTGTACTACCACTTAACCATGTGATATTTTTTATTCTATTGAATCAAAACTCTTCTTCCTTGTTATTGAATCAAAGCACAGAGATGCCAGCCTCAGGCCCTTTTCCCTTCTCTTCCTCTCTGTTCAACAACTTATATATTACCATGTGCATAGTTCATGACTGATTCTGTCAGAAAGACAAACAGTATACTCCCTCCAAGTCACTGGGACAACTCAGTGTTTATGCCTCTTAATTAAGATTAGGTTCTCAGTATAGATTCCTTTGTCCTAAAAGGTGGTAACTAACATTTACTGAGTTCTTCTAACTTTTTAAGTATCTTTAAGTACCAGGTACTGTATCCTTACTCTTTAATTATCAGGTACTATATCCTGTGAGGAAAGTTTTATCATCCTTAATTTTACAGATGAGGAAAACTGAGGTTTAGAAGGTTTAAGTAATTTGCCTAAGGTCACGCAGAAAGTGGCACAGTTAGGGTTAAAACCCAGGTCTGAGCAACCTCAAAGCTCATGCTTTTTGCAATATACTATGCAGCTCCTGAAGGCAATCCAGGTTTCACTTATTTAAAATAAGAATAAAGAGAGGTAATACAACTGAGGATTCTCCTGCAAATACTGAAACTCAACCTCAGAGAGAGCAGAAGAACATTCATCATCTGACATATATACTTATAATGTTATGTACCAGAGCATAGTTAACATGGGTTTAGTCAACTTGGGTGCAGGTTAAAGGAAACATAGGTGGAGTGTACTTTACCATAAAAGATTTGGTGCCTCCTGTGACTCAAATGCTTAAGTTTCATCTGAAGCCCATTAACCAAGTATAAAATTATATTCACGTGGCTTGCAGATGTTACTGTTTACTCTGTTTCTTTCTAGAAATATATCAAACTTAGGCTGTCTTGTGGCTATTGGGTCTTGAAAGAAATAGCCAGTTCTATAGTTAATCAAGAGTTAATTTAGTCAGACAACTGGTTTGACATTTTTTTATTATTAAATTGATGGACTAAACTGACTGGAATAGAACAATCAGTTTGGCATCAAAATAACAAAAGTCCTAAAATCATCTGCAAAGTATCTTGCTTTGTAAATCTTACCAGGAGAGAGGATCATACAACTCTCTCCATTACCATCCTCAACTTCTGCCCTTTCTGAGAAATCTTGCCCAGGTTTCCACATCTGAAAGTTCTGCAGAAATATTTAGTGAATTCTAACCCATCATCACAGGGAAATTTACTGCAGAATGCTGTTACAGTACTCCAAACCATGGCACTAAGCTGCCACCACTAACTTGCCAAGAAAGAACTTTGTGAAGACAGCCCCCAAATGCTACTCAACTGTGTATTAAGATGTTAGGAACAAATTGCTTAAGTTTCCAATTCACTAACAGGATACATATGCAAAGCAAGGAAAAGTAACTAATTCTATAATCAAAACCAGAGCTACATGTATTTCTAAACTTTTAGGGATTTGTGGTGTGGGAGTAGAGGAGTCAGGAGATTTGCTTTTATCAATGCCCAAGGACATGCTTTCATAGTTTATAGTTTATTTTTACTGTGAAAGAGAGTCTTAGATACCTTCCCCAAGTCTATAGCCTCTAAGAACTTAATCTGAAGGTTAACTATATAAATTCAAGTGCCTGACATGGGGACATATAGTATGTGCAACAGAGGGATTAAAGAGTACCTTCAAGGATGGTATATAACTAAGAAATGTGCTTAATGCAGTGGCTCCATCAGTTTGGTGCATGCATCAGAATTACTTCATCTGTTAAAACAAATTGTCTGCCCCCACAACCAGCACTTCTTCCACAGAGTCTGAGTTTCTTATTTAGTAGCTCTGAGGTGGCAACAAAGAATTTAACCTTTTAACAAGTTCCTGAGTGGTACTGATGCTGCTGACCCAGACGCCAAATTTGGGAACCACTTTGTAAGGGTATTAACATATGAAAGCAGAATATGTGAATCAACTGCTCCAAAAGGTCATAAAGTAAAAACTAGAGTCATTTCAAGGACCACTGGGCCACTGCACTGAACTTTACAAAGCGAGAGTGGTAAATGAGAGGAAGAACAAAAATTAATTTCATTACTTAATTGATAGTTGTGAAGTTCACAAGGGTGTAATATAGTATTCAAAATTTTTTTCAAATACTATCTTTCAATCACTTCCTTTGCCATCTAGGCTCTTAAGGTCTTGGGAGTTTGAGGAAGTTGAGCATATTTCCAGTAAATCCGTATTGACTAGATTTTAATTCTACTATATTATCTGCCAAGACTTCAATACTGGCTTCTGGCTCCCCTTAAGAAAGTGGTCCCCACTCATGCCACTTCAGCTGGCTTTCTTAATTAAAAACACTAGTGCTGCTTTAGGGACTAGATGCTAACTTGGGAGCAGGGGGGAGTAAAAAAGAGAGTTCATGTACTTGGCTTGGTTTAAATCCTGCTGCTTAGATTTGATATGTGCTTTAATCCCTCTTTTACATGGCCAAATATAAAAAAGAAAAAAATAATAAAAAGTCCAAGACTCAAGTCATCTGACCAAAGCGCAATGAGATGATCCAAGAGCAGATGAATCAAAACCATATTTTTAAAGGAAACATAGTCTCTTAACTATATGCTGCTCAGGACATCTTTATTGATATCTGGAAATAAAGATAAAAGTCATAGTAGAATTCATGATTACCAATGTCCTAAAACTTCTTTTCAATCAAATCAAATCTTTCACTTTGTCACTATTTTTCAGTTAATTTAAAACAGCCAAATGTACATGGCCATTTTCCCCATCCCTTCCATCTAGCCTTCAGCCTAGATCCCCGCACCTGCATTTTCACCATATTGAAAGGTTCTGAAAGGTTTCTTTCACCTGAGTCAGTTCCCCTATCTGCCGGAGGACTTAGTAAGGCCCACAAACGTCTCTGAGGGTCATGTGAGCAAACAGAAAATGGTATTTGCAAAATGATTGAGAAAGTTGTTTCTCCATTGATCTAACATAGTTTAACTAATTTCCTTGAACTAACAAACTTAAAGTTGCTCTGAATATGTGCATGCGTGCATGTGTGTGTGCTTGTGTGTGTGTGTGTACCCGCGCGTGTATGTTATGTTTTTTTCTTCACTGAATAGGCCAAACCAATCAGCTGTTAAATACTGTGTAACCTAAAAGGAAAGGTTAAGTCCCTCCAGCCTTTCTCCTTCTGTTGCTTTGCATTTAAATGAACCAGGGTCAGTGGAGGGTCATTCTAAGCAAAAGAGACTTGAGCCTGTATGAGTGAGAGAAACAGGTCCCCTCCATCAAGGGCAAATGGATAACTCCTGGCAAAGTGTATTTTGCCTATATCCCCTGTCTCCCTTTCACTGACTCCTCCCATGTTGCCCTTAATGCTCTCTCTTATTAGAGGTACTACATCTGGCTTTGCTTACCTTAGGAACAACTCCCCATGTTACAAAACCCTCCCTCTTCTCTCTCTCACAGCCATCAAAAATAATTTACATGCCTTGTGCCTCATTTCCCTTGGGATTAGGACGAGACCTAATCTCATCTGTGCTAAAGTGTTAATTAGTAGTTTAATGTATTACTTAATTTATAACAGCATGTAAACAGGTGATTTCTGGTAAGAAGTCAAGAGAAATGACTCTTGAATAATGGGAATTTCAAGGAATGTGGTAGATTTGTCTCTGGGAAGCATATTTGGTCTGGGATATCTTTCCTGAAACTCATACCATACTAAGTCAAATCTCTAACTTCCCAGCACATATACTTAATTTTTTCCAGTTACGGAAAAAGTAATCAACACTCTCTGATATTTCTAGTTTACATGTAGACTTAAGTTCACCTAGGCAGTGGTTCCCAATCAGAATCTTTTAGAGTGAGCCTTTAGTATTTGCACTTTCAAATGATTCCTCCAGGAGATTTTGATAGGCACTCCTGATTGAGAACCATAGAAATACAGAAGTCAGGGCTTTCTGTTCCATCAGAAAGCAGGAAGTCCAGGCCTGATTCTGCCTTTGCTCACAATGCTGCTTAAACAATGTTTCTCAATTCATGTCAAATTATGTATTGCTCTGGAAAAAAAAATGCAACATTGAAAACCATGAGTATATATTCTTTCATTCGTTCTGTCTTCCTCACTGCCTCTCACCCCTTTGCATAAATCAGTGGTTATTTGACTTGCTACAGGGCCATGAGGAACAATACAGAGAGATGTTTTAAGATGAGGCAGGCCAGGCCTTCATTTGATTGCAGTGCTTTCAAATGTTCATCGCCATCTAATATATATGGGACAAATTACACAAAATTTTACATAATAATACAAAGCATATGGAGATAAGCATGGTGCAAAGTGACTGTAAATCCAACTAATAAGTTACTTTTAAATTTCTCCAGATTCTGTCCCCCCAAATTAGAGACTTATGGCAGTCAAGGTCATTTACCACACTTAGAATTGTTAGTATTTAAAGAAAAAATGAGAGGGGATATAAAACAAAAATAAAAGAACTTGTTAAGAGAAAAAGACGTAAAGTGAGGCTGATATGAGCTGAAAATAGAGGATTCTTTTTTCAGAGGCTGGAATAACTAAAGCCCGATTTATGAAATATTTTTCTCCCTGCATTTTGATAAATACCAATAAGCCTTCTTAATGTAAACTGAATAACATCCTTTACTCCTAGCTGTCACTCAGAAGAGTGTGAAGGTACATTTGAATTGTCATTTCTGATTTCAAAAAATAGAGTTTCACTGGTATAATAAGACAATAGTTACAACTATAAACTTTATCACAATTTTAATTATTCATAATCTTGTATGAGAGGGAAAAAGGAGATATTTCATCTCGGCTCCCTAGGAAGAAGTGGCATACCCAGGGGGTGACTATTTGGAAATTACAGCATTAGTTAATATCTGAAAAGTCTTGAACTACTGAGTTTGAGTTAGCAGGGGACAGGAACACGGTATTTCTATAACAAAATGAGGCTTTACACCTTTAGATATTTGACTTTAAGCAAGTCACATCTCATCTCAGGGCTTGAGTTTCATCATCTGTAAATAATCTGACCTCTAGGGAGTCCTCCCAGCTCTGTCTTGCAGCAGAGTTTGATTCTTCCTCATTTGCCTCAGCTTTCTGACTAGTGAATATTAAAAAAACTTTTATATTAAAAAAGGCATTCCTCCATCAACTCCTGCACTCTCAATAGTAATAACATTTTTGTAGTGCTTTCAGTCTTGATGAAAGGCTTTTTGCATGTTCTCTCCTGGGGATAATAACAGATGCGCTGCATAGTGGGTTTATTATCCCCAATATTTTTGTGAAACTGCAGGTTTGAGATGTTAAGTGACCTGCCTCCTGGTCACTCACTTCATGTAGTTAAATTCATATCTGTGTGACACCAAAACACATGCTCCTACTGTGGCATGGCAGGGGACTAGACAGACTTGATTATACAAGGATGGAAGCTGTATACTTCATACTTGTGTTAATATAAGTCCCTACATGAATTTTTGGCTGACTACTTGGAATCTATTCTATGAACCTAAACTGAAACCTTCCTGGGTCCTATCAGAGGGATTAGTCCTTTAAATAGTGTGTCTACTGTCTAGTTTTTTGAGAGAAGAGCTCTTCCTATTGAAATTGTATAGCACAATATCGATAGCATGTCTAATTTATTTCTGTTCTGGCTGGTTCCAAAGCCTATATTGTGCACCAGACACTTTGCTGTTGAAGGATTTTACATAAAATTTATTCTTAAAAATAAAAGCCATCCCTCAGTGAGAAAATTTAATTGAACACTTCTTAAATATTTACTATTCAGAACAGGGACTTCATGAATGGCTAATTAATTTCTCATGTAGCTTCTAATATTCCCCATAAAATGTACCATGTAATTTGGCTTTGTCAACTGACTGAAAAGATAATTCTCTAATTCTCTAACTTTATCAAAAAAGCTCTCTGAAATTGATTGGAGGGAAACAATAATTCTACTTAAAGTGGGAGAATTATATACACTGGCACCTTATCCTAAACACTCCTAGGAGGCTTGGTAGAACCACTTTCCAGGTTCTCACTGATCCAACTATATCATGTAGAAAGGTATTCTTTTTGTATTTAGCATAGTTTTATAGAGAATTATTAAAAGAGGCTTTGCAGGCCTGAGAGATCTGGTTTTAAACTTGGCTTATCCACTTATTTTATGACTTAACACAGGTTAACTTCTCTATTCCCCAGTATCATATACAAAACAAGAACACGATTTATAAAATCTACTGCATGGGATTTCTATGAGGGTCAAAATTATTTAATGCCTATAAAGTATATAGAATAGTTTCTTGTATATAGTAAGCACTTAATGGTAATGAATTATTTTTGGCAATAGTTCAAGACTGATTCATTTTGTATCTGTACACTGCAGTGCATGGACTTCCTCACTTATTATTTAGGAACTGCTTTTCCTAAAGGACTAGAAGGAGTTGATGATGGCAGAAGGTCCAACAAATGAAGCCTCAGAGAGAGCTGGGAGATGGTGACATCATTGCAGGCTCTATTTTTCTCTCTACTGGGGACTCTTAACAAATCCAGACAGGGCATAATTAACAATGCCACCTCCATTACATCACTACCCCTTTTGGAATCTCTTTAAAATCTGAAGAAGCGTTCTTCCTTTGTGATTATCAGTTGTCCTTGAGTAACTCTGGACCATTCTGAGGGAATAAGGAGCAGTGCGATGTGATGGTTGTTGGATTTAAACAGTTCTGTTGGCAATCTTTTTCTATTTTGCACTGTAGGTCAGTCATGCCCTATATATCCTTCTTTAAGGTAAACCTCCCAGTATCACAGGCAAAATTATTTAACTCACAACTCAAAACAAGAAGAGAGATTATTATACTAAATAAATCAGATAGATAAGGACAAATATATCACTTATATGTGGAATCTAATAAAAATGATACAAAATAACTCATTTATAAAACAGAAACAAACTCACAGATTTCAAACTCAAACTTATGGTTACCCAAGATGAAAATGTGTGTGGGGAGAGGGTAAATTTGGAGGATGGGATTAACACTTACACAGTACTATATATAAAATACATAACTAACAAGGACTTACTGTATAGCACAGGAAGCTCTACTCAATGTTCTGTAAGGGAAATAGGAATGGATATGTGTATATGTATAACTAATTCACTTTGCTGTACACCTGAAACTAATACAACATCATAAACAAACTGTAATAAAAATTTTTTAAAAAAGAAAGGGACTACATGCAGTGGGGCTCTGAACTACACAAATGGTCTTCCTGTGAAGAAACAATATTATAAATTGAAGTTAGTGATACCCTGGCCTGAAAACAGAATAATATAAGATTGTTCAATGCAAAACAAAACAAACATATATCATTGACCAATATTGGCTGCAATCACACTAGATGCTTGGGTCCATATTGGGCATAATAAAACTGGAGAGTGACTAATTAAATCACCAGCCCAGTGCCCTTCCACTTTTGGAGTAAGAAAAAAAGTGATATTGATTCTCTTCTCCAGCCCAGGGGACTAAGCAGGCAAGATGATCTCCTTGGTATGTCAAAGAGAAAACTGTCCTTCTTTCCTCTACTCAGCCACTCAGTAAGGAGAAAACTACACACTTGTACTCAGTGGCCTCTATAGCTACATCCTTCTATTTCTCTCTTTTTTCCTATTTCCCTCCTCTCACCTATCTGATCATCAGGGCCCTGGGATATAAAATTTGAATAAAGAGAATCACAAAATATAGAATTAACAAACAAAATGTCATTCTACATAGAGCTACTTTAGGGGATAGTAAAGAAACAATTATCTTATCTAGTCCCTGCCTTCACAGCCTTTTTGCAATGAAAAGTTTGATTGGGGCCACATGAAGTTGCGTGGGTCCACATTTCATTCTGCAGGTTTTAATGCACATAACAGGCAAGTTCCATCCTTAAAGATTCAAGTGGCTTTTGCTTCTGTATAAACTTGAGATATATCCTTAGCCACTAAATCTCTGTTACTGTAACTCATTCAAAGTGCACTGCCATTCTCTATCAAGTATATAATGATACTAAGATGCAAATAAATGGCAATATAATTCACAGCACCAACAGAAATCAAAAGAAATAAGTGTTTATAAGGAAGTTGAGAGCACATTACTATATTTAGCAATTACTGTAGAAAGGCAGATTACTTGCCTGCTCAAAAAAAAAAAAAATACAAATTCTCCTCATTTGTAGAGTGAGGAAGGCTTTACAACTCAATCTCAATGGAATCATGGAAATAGTTACTTTGATGTTTATTTCTTCAAATTAATTATCTTGTATAAATTAACGGGCCATTTTTGAATTGATTTTTATAAACCCTCTCCCAACACAACTCACCTATCGCCCATGCCACTCACAGATCCAAAAATATAAGGGAAGTAGGGAGAAGTTAATCTGGGAAGTTCTGGCCTCATACCAGAGCATCCCATCTGAAGAGCCTCAGGGAGGTAGGCTGACACTGAGTTATGGGTCTCTAATCTCCCTCCCTTGATGTCCAAGCATTAAGACCTGTCTGAGAAGGCCCTTCTAAAAAGCGTTTTGGATACAATTTAAAACACCCATTTTCCATTTTAGTAAGGCTATGCGACTAGATGCCAACAAACATTTTGGTAATTTCTGTCAAATAATCAGTCAATTCTATCAGATTTCTGGAGGGGGTTGTAGTGGTGGTGAAGAAATCAGTCAAACCCAATTTTCACAGTGTGCTGCCTGGAGTAAGCATAGATTTGGCTCCCTACAAATATCACCACTTTGTTTTTCAATTCTCTTAAACTACTTTGCACCTTTCCAGTCCCATCTGTTAGTTCTGTCCTGAGTATAGCTGAAGGGATGATATAGCTATCTCTTAATACAATATGCTGCTCAAGTATGGAAAGGTATAAATCAAGCATAGATGTATGATGTCCCTGACTGATGGAAGCTTCCTAAGACATGGGGAGCAGAAATGTAACCTAACAAATGAAACCAAGGTGAGTTTGTGTAAGTATGTGTATATGTGTGTATGTGTATGTGTGTGTGTATCTCAGTGTAGTGCCTGTAAAATATATATCTATATCTATATATCAGTGTAGCGCCTGCAAAATCCATATTACTAAAACTTTTATAGTTTAACATTTTGGGGCATTTAATTTTTTGAAACTCACTAAAACTTAAGGTAGTTTAAAAACCCATTACAGCAACTGGCAAGCGTGGGTAGAAAGCTGAGAAAAGCAAGACATTTGTAGGCTCTTATTTATGTGTTTTTCTTTCTAATGGCTGCCAATCTTCCAAGTCAGGAAATATTTGCACATGTTCTAGACATCTTCCTGAAGGTATGAGGCTCTCTTGAACCATCCTTACACTTGGCTGTGCCAACAACACTACAGCAAACTACAGTACCCCAAGAAAAAATATACTCTTTCAAGCTTCCTAAATGACTCATTCAGCTGAAAGTAATAAAAAGAGTAAGGCTAATATTTCCATCCTTTGGAAATATTTATCTCTACACAGTGCCACCTTTTTTTTTTAATAGTCAGAGTAGAAAGTTACTTAGGTGGTATAATTTTGAAAGGCCAACCTGTCTCCAGCATTGGCTTAATGGGGTGTCATTAGTCAATCCTTTCCATCAAGGCACATCTGCAGAGAGCCCTTACTAAAATATCATTTGGAAGGGGGTCATTTTTGCACACATCTTTTTAGCCCCACAAGAACTTGTGTCAAGCCCCCACATATATAAGATATTCTGCTAGTCCCAAAGAGATTACAAAGGCGATTCAGATAGATTTTCTTGGCACACCTAATTTTTTTCATAATACCTACTCGTAGAATGACAACAGTGATAATAAAAGGAAAAAATGAATTTAGGCAATACAAAACATATTAAGACATTTACATCAAATTTTTTTGCTTGGCATATATCCCTGATGCTCTTTGTGCCTTGACAAAGTGCTCTGGAAGTACAACCAAAATGAAAAAGTCCTGGTCTATGCCCCTTAAGAAATTTGTGAACTCGTGTTAAAGACTGATGAATCGTTCAGCATCCTCTCCAAGGCTTATAGCTGGTTTTCCACTGTCATTGTAACACATTATTTTGTGACAAGGTGGGAGGAACTTGGTTGCCTGCAAAATTCTTGTAGAGGTTAACCACAATGAAAGCCTCAAGTTCTAAGTTCTTTTGAAACCTGCATCTCCATCTGAAGGGATTGTATAAGAAGAATTTTATTTAAGCAGCACACCTAGAAGACACTGCCTTATCTTGATGAGAAAACTTCCTCTATCTACCTGTTCGACTCTCTTCCTCTACCAGCCTCTAACCTTCCAAGCTATGGCCACTTAGCCCCTACACATAATTTATTCCAGCCGAGACTGTAGGAGAGGTTGTGTTCTTATGAAGGGAACAATTATATTATATATAATTTTACTCATATTCCTAGAGGTGCATTGGAAAATAAACAAATTATTTTTTAATTTGTTAATTTAAAAAGTCCCCACCAATCAGAAACCAACCATCCACAAAGGAGATCCTTAGGTTCTGTTTCATCTGTGAGAGGTGCTGATTTTCAATGATGATTTGTTGCTTCCCTCTTCCCTTGAGTTCCCAGTAAGAGCAGTAACTGAGGCAAAATACCACTGGCTTACCTCACCAGAAGAGAGTAGAGCTTTAGTCAGCACTTCTTTGCCTTCCTAGGGCTTCTAGGGGTTTGAGTAGGGATTTGGTCATGAGCTTTCCAGACATCAGCTTCAAGTATTCTATAAAGCCCACATGCCTGTCCCCATCCACTTTTAGAATTCTGCTAAGTTTCCAGGGACTAGTGTGTGCCTTAGTGCCCATCGTGAAGGAAACAAATATGCTGGAGGGACATATAAATAATCCTTATCACTGACCTCCCCTCACCAGTTTCCTGTAAACTTTTATATTTGAGCAGATATATCTTTTAACTGGCTGATCCAGTTTAGTACTTTTTGACTCTGGTTTGTACCTGTTGAGCTGAATATAATATAGCAGAATTAAGAACAAAGACCTGGTGGCCAGGCGAATTTTGGTATGACTCCTGACTTTGCAACTCACTACCTTTGTTCAGTAACTCAAATTTTAGATCCTTAATTTCTTCATTTATGAGATGAGGGAGATGACGACAGTGGTATCCACCTCAAAACACTTATCAGATACAAATGATGCAATATAAATTAAGCACTAGGCACAATGTAAGCACTCAGTGAATATTAGCAATTTTTAGGACATGGAGCTCACTATCTCTAAAGTGACTTAACATTTCATCCTCCATCTTTTTTTCCCTCCCACACTCTATATACCATTTTTTTTTTTCTTTTTAGGGCTGCATCCTTTGCACATGGATGTACCCAGGCTAGGAGTCGAATCAGAGCTGTAGCCGCTGGCCACAGCCATAGCAATGCCAGATCTGAGCTGCATCTGCAACCTTCACCACAGCTCATGGCAATGCCTGATCATTTAACCCAGTGGGCGAGGCCAGGGATCGAACCCACATCCTCATGGATACCAGTCAGGTTCGTTACCACTAAGCCATGATGGGAACTCCTATATAACGAAAGTTTTAGTTTAATTTTTTCTCAGAGTTAAGGAGTCCTTCACCGAGAACTCTCAGACGTCTCCTTTTTGATTTGATGGTGTTTTGCTTTGTTTTGTTTTGTTTCTCTTCAGAGTTAATGATTTATACAAAATGTTACAGGTAAGTGCTTAGAATATAATCAATCTTCTTTTCCCTCAGGGGACCTTGAATAACCCAACCTCCTTTTCCTAGTCATAAGTGGACTCACTCTGCCTATAAATGACCTACCTAAAAGGAGCTTTATGGTTTTTCCAACACAAATTACAAATAAACTACCTCCATATTATTATTTCTTCAATTAAAAAGACACAATTTATGCTTCATTGTTCCTCTCTTTCTCCATGCTCTGGTAGAGGAGGAATACAAATTCCTGAGTGTAGGTGAGCAGAGAAAAATAAGAGTACAGGTTAAAGAACTGCTGACATATTCTGATATTCTTTGATATTTTAGCATCATTTTACTCATAGGCATCTTTATAAGAGCCTGTCTTTAATGTAGCCCCAACAATATAAAACATGTAAGAGCTTCCATTTTTGGTTTGGCACCTCCAGACAGCTACAGTGGCATATTAATTTCCAAATGCAATCTTGGCATCACCCACAAAACTACCTTAGACATGAATAATAAATACACAAATATGGGAGAATGTTGAAAAGTCCTAAAACCAAATTAGGGCTCATTCTTATTTTCAAGAGTTAGAATTGCCTAGATGCTATTTTCCAAAGTGTCTGTTTCATGAAATGTAGAGAGGACTTAAGTAACTAGTTTTTAGTGTTCTACTATTAGAAGATCAAGGAAAGTAAGAACTTTTGATACTTCAACCACCTTCACTGAATCACTGAATTTGCTGAGAATCTGACTGCAATCATATATATATAATACTATATAGAATATAGAATATATATTATAATTACATATAAGTATATAGTATGTATCATGTGTATACATACAAATATATATGTTTATATGTATATACCTATGTATTTATATTCATATACAGTATATATAAATATATATGCGCATGTATATGCAAGATAAAAATTACTTGATTTTCAACATATTAGACAAAGAGTACATTAGTTTTTTACTCTAAAAACTATCACTCTTTAAAATGGGCTTATCCACATAAATTTTCCTAGGACTGATATATTAAAAACATCTTTAAGTGTATAAGCTAAGTATCAATTATCCAATTATGTAGGTCAATTTTAAAGTAACTACATTATTTCCCCCTACACACAGAGATTTATATTTTATTAAAAAAAATTACAATTGGGATGCTTTTATCTCACTGACCAAAGCCACCATGCTATGGTTTATTAGTCTTGGCTTTTGTTTAGAAATATATATTTGCCTCTAATCATTTAAATTTATCTTTTCTGCTCCTAGAACCCATTTATAGAATTAACTGGATCAAATATCTGAAGACATGAGACCATTATATTTGCATGACCTCAACATACCAAATTTTCCCCATATATATATGTGAACTTATTAAACAGATTAGAGTAGTTGTGAAAAAATTTAATTGTGGCCCTTTGAGAACAAAAATTCTACATATGACTTTTATTTTCACCTTTAATTTCTATCATGCTATTGCTTCTTCCTCCCTCAAAATTTATCAGGAGGCAGAAGTCAATTTTGGTACAACACAAAAAGAAAAAGACAAACCTACAACTCAGAACCTGGGTTATAGTCCACAGTTGGAGAAATGACATGGCCAAGATAGAAATATTCCATTTTCTCCAAGGTTTCTAGGCCTCATCACTCTCTGCTAATTTGGTCCCCCGAGTCTCACTTTATTTAGTGTACGTTGCTTCTTTCACCTCCATTGCAAATATTCAACCTCAGCCCTCTGATTGAGGAAAAAAATTTTTCTCTAGAGTGTGAGTTAGAAGGTCCTGTAGACTTTCCACATCTAGGGGAAAAAAGAACATCCCTATTTCCTCTCTCCTTCTACCCAATCTCCCCCTAGCTCTCCCTTTCTTTTCATTCCCTCCTCAATGTAGAAGTACAGTCATAGGGAAAATAACCTCCTTCCTTCTGTCTACTAAAACTAAATCAATAAAAATGACCACTCCCCCCAATGGTTTCTGATCATTCTAACTAGCACCTAGTACCTAATACAGTTTTTGGGACACAGTGAGCATTCAAGAAATATTTATTTTATTGCATTATGGAAAATTAAATATTCAAAGTAATGTTTCTATTTAAGGGATAAATTTATATTTCCTAAGCTAAAGCAGTCTGAGGGTTACTTAAGAAAGTACAATCGCTACATATGAGGCATAAAATCACAAGGAAGCAATGTCACAGGAAGAAGGTGGAACCAAGAGATGGCTCTGGACTTATGGTACTGCACCAGGAAGACACAACAACCAAGTAAGCCTGTGGCCTCAACTTAGCTTCAACTTCAGCTCCTGCTTCTAAGGCTTGCAATGTATAATGAAATGCACAGTGTTATGCACTTTATGGGCACTCAAGCAATATTTGTTGGCTGACTTAATTGAGCTATATTTGCAAAATGGCAAGGATGTGAGGAAACTTTCCTACCTAAAAGGAAAGCATTCACAGTGCTAGACATTTGGTAGGCAAATAAACAGTATAATTTCAGCCCTAAAAGGAAAAATACTCAAGCCCCTATCCAATAGGCCTAGTGGCCAGGCAACCCAAATGTCAGCACCATGTTTCTGAAACTTAATTTAAAATATCATAAATTCTATGTCATCAACTTTGAGGACATTTCTTTCCTGTCTTTCTGTTTCCACTCCCTGTCCCAATTTAAAATCCAGAAAACATAACTAGTAAACCTAAATCTCACCTGTCTGGTGAAATTTCCAAGTAAAAGCAATGTGTCCAGCAGTGATTTAAAAAACCATCAAACTTAACAGTGATGCACTGGAACAGTGTTTTAAAAAGAAATTTCCATATTCAACAATGCACTTCCAGAGTGTAAGCAACTCGGGAATTTGTGCTTGTAATGCCACACCCTCTATATCTGACTTAATCTGCTGAGTACCAAGGGGCAGCTGACTGCTCTAATATCTCTCAAGGATGGATGCTTACTTATGCCCAACGTATGTTTTTAAGTTTTAGAACAATAAGATATTTGGTCCAGTCACTTCCTTCCACCGGCATTAACTGAGTTGCAACTAGTCATTAGGCACATGGAACAATTAAGCTCTAGACCCAACTGTTTCACCCCATTCCAGGTGAGTTTTTCCTTTGCTTGAAATAGGTCCATTGAAACTTTTCCTGCTCTTTTTCCTGCCCTCACCATCTGCAAATGACAATGTGGAAATAGGTGATTCAGGTTAGAAATATAGCAAGACTTCATGAAGTTCAAGGCAAACTGGTTCATTCTGGTGACTCACTTCACTGTCTTGCCCCACTAGTATTCCATGTAACAAAAAGGTGTTAGATAAGAGTAACATGGCAATTACTGAGCTAAATATTAGGTCTTGCTACCAGGTAGTAAAGTAGAGACAAGAATGGAAAAACATGATGAAAATCATTTTTATTTGGTTAAATTAAGAACTACTTCAATGAATAGCCAATAATCAACTTCTATTTTCCAAAGTGGTGAAAGCACTATGAGATAGTTATTGTTATGCTAACGACATTACAAATAAGAACAATTTACATTTTATTGGGTTCCAGGCGCTGTGCTTAGTATATTATTAAAGAGTCAGAAGAAATGCTGGAGATGTCTAGTCAAATACATTATCTAGTCAAATACATTTACTTTATATTCGAGGAAATAGGCCCAGAAAAGTCAATTTATAAGTTTAATGTCAGATAATAGGAGAGTCAGGTTTCCACCCACTGAGCCATCCTAAAGGGTTTTGGGCTCTTTCTTAATATTTCATTAAAATAACTGTGGTCTCCTGTGTACATTTCTCTTTGGGAAATTGTTTAATTTTTTAATAGTAACATGAAAAAAAACAAGTTTCAACTTAATTTCTTTTTGCTAATATGGTCTCATCGGGGCAAATTCTATATATTCTTCCAATTCAAATGACAATTCTTAAGCTATGAGACTAGCAGCTAAAGGTTAAGAGAAAACTGTTAAAAAAAGGTTAAAAAGGTTAAAAAGGGTAAAAAGGGTAAAAACTGTTAAAAAGGTTAAAAACTGTTAAAAAGGTTAAGAGAAAACTCTACTAGAGGAAAAAAAGGAAGAACAGTACTTTCTCCTAAAAAGAGAGAGAAAAATAAAACCCACAAGTTTAAGTGAGGTTTGTACTGGCAGGAGGTAGGAGAGGGTAGAAAGATGGGCATCTAATTAGAAGGAAAAGGAGGAAAGGAAAAGGGTTACAATGTGGAGTGTGCGACTCAGACTTCATTTCAACGAGCACAGACCTCAGCAGACAGCTGGAAACCTGCCAGAGAACGAGGCCTTGGAAACAAGCTGGAAGACATTGGAGAGACTTTAACCAAAACAAACACCAGCAGGGGATGTGGTTGGCAGTGCTGAAAAAGCAAAGGACTCTATGAGTCACTCCGACATTAATTTTGAATGGTATCATGCTTCCATTTTGTTGTTCACAGTATTTGGGTTGTGTGTGTGTGTATATATATGTATATATATGCACACATGTACACATATATGTATATGTGCATGTATATATATATACATGCATATATATGTATATACATTTAATATACATACATATGCACACACATATGTTCTTTACCTAAATAATACATTATAATCATTATAAATATAGAATTTAAAAACATAGACTAGAAAAGTATATCCAGTATCTCCCTATTCTAGCCTTTTAATTCAACATTTTTCATGTGCAAGTTTTAACATAGCTTCAATCAGTATATTGTAAAATATGAAATACATAATATGCAATATATATATATGCATTTTGTTAAATATGCATATTATATATGCAATATATATAAAAACATGCAATATTTAACATCTTAAACATAGTTCTATGCTGCTAGATATCTTCATAAACATTGCTTTTCAGAACAATGATATATTGACTGAGTTAAGATAACTCATCTTATATTTTACTATTTAGGATTTTGCTGAATTTGTCTTTTATATGTAATAGGAACATTAATAATCATATCAGTAACTATCTTTTAAAGATAGCTATCAGGTACCAAGTACTTTATATGCATTGTTTCTAAATTTTATAAAATCTTGCAAGGTAGGTATTATTAACTCTATTTTATAAATAAGAAAATTTATACTCAGAAGTTAAGCGACTTGCTCAAGGTCTTAGCTAATTAATGGCCTAGTACGCACTGAATTAGGTCTGTCTGGTTCCAAAGCAGGCTTACTTTTTACCACAATATGCTACCTTTCTGCTAAAATGAATATCTTTATTTTTTTCTACATTTTTGATGTTTATCACAAATTTCCAGAAGTGTAATTATTGGTGTAAAGGCTATGAATTTTTTTTTTTTTTTTTTTTTTGCTTTTTAGGGCCACACCTGTGGCATATGGAAGTTCCTGGGCTAGGGGTCAAATCGGAGCTACAGCTGCCAGCCTACACCACAGCCACAACAATGCAGGATCCAAAGCACTGTCTGTGACCTACACCACAGCTCAAGGTAACGCCGGATCCTTAACCCATTGTGTGAGACCAGGGATCGTACCCACATCCTCATGAAGCCTAGTCGGGTTCATTAACCACCAAGCCATGAAGGGAATTCCCAGGTATGAACATTTTTAAAGCATTTACTACATACTCAAGATTGTTTTTCATGAAGGAGGTATTGCTACAAAATGCCACCATCCCAAAACTTTTTACAGAAGGAAATAAATCTGAGGTAGAAAAGAAAGTCTGTCTAATGTAAACAAAGCACCTGTAATTATCCACCTTCTGTAACACAGAGGTTTCTACTTTGAAGATCTGTCCTCTATCTTTGGATGTGAATAGGTACATATAAAATTCTTAGGAATTATAAACATGTAAAGGATGTAGCTTATAGTAGATGCTTCATGAAGATTCAATTAAAAGAAATTGACATGAGCTTCTGGCTCCTGATGAGGGTGTGCCACTTCCACCACTACCAATAATAAAAAGCTGCATTATCTATGAAATCATAAATATTCTTGAACCCAGAGAGAGGTCTCAAGGCAACCCACCAGCCTGAAGTCTGAAAAAATATAAGTACCTACCTGCAGGGAGAGCTTAGACATGAGCACTGGCTCACCTTGGCTACAGAGGGAAGACAAGATCACCATAGAAGCTAGTATAAAGAATTCAGTTGAATTTTTAATGAACTGCTAAAGGCTAAATATGGGCTAGCCAAAGAGTACAATACTCTCAGGAAACATTGGTACAAGAGGAATTTATACACAGTCACAGGCTTTCCCCCATGGATTTATGTTACCGACCTGGCGGAGAGAAAAAGTCCTTATAGCAAAATGAGAGAGCATGAAACCATATCCAATTTCTTCCCCCACTATAGAATAAAAGCCCTAAGCTTTAGTGAAAGGTCATCAAACCCTGTTTTCCTCAGAATACAGATGAAGACCTAAAATACTGGGGAAAATGTAAAAAGAAAACTAATTCCTCTACTTCTGGGGGAGGGGCAGGAATTAATCCTGGGCCCAGACCATTTAGAAGTGTCCTATCACTCATAGAGGGGCAGGAGAAGTAAGAAAGTCCTACTCTCATGACCTAGAGGCACAGGATCTTGCCTAAGCCTGGGTAGAACCAGGAAAACAGAGAACTCCCTGCCCTACCCCACCAAGCTGACAAGCACTTAGTAAGAAGCAATAGCAATGTACCACTAGGGGAGGCACAAGAGCATGGAGTAAGAAATCTTTGGAGCACAGAAGCACAAAGAAGAGCTAAAGCTCATATCCAAGAAGCTCAGAGAACCTCGAGGATGGTAAATACCGCACCAGACAAATATAAAAACAAAATCCCTAGACGTTTCATATTTAAACTTTTGAAAAAAGAAGTTAAAGAGAAAAAAACTTAAAGGCAGCCAGAAGAAAAACACAAAGGAACAAAGGTAAGAACGACGACCAACTTCAGAAACTATGCAACAGAGTGTTATTCTTAAAGTGCTGAAAGAAAAAAACCTGTAACTGTCAACCCGCAATTCTATATCCAGTGTAAATATGCTTCAAAAATGAAGGATAAATGAAGACTTTTCACGCAAAGGTAGAGATTTCATCACCAGAAGCCCTGCACTATAAGAAATGTCAGAGCAAGTTCTTTGGGCTTAAGGAATATCATACTCAGAAAGAAACTCAGATTTACTTGAAGAAATGAAGATTCCAAAAATATCTCAAGTGAGTATAAATATAAATTTTCTTTTTAATTGCTCTAAAAGTTAATTAACTAAATAAAAAGTAGTAGCAGTATTGAGTAGAGGGAACAAAGTAGCAGTAGTGTAGGTTTACATCACACATAAAAACAAAATATATAACAACCATAACCATATACACAAGTTGGGACACCACATAGTGAAGTGGTAGAATATTACTTGAAGGTATACTGTGTAATTTAAGATGAATATTGAAAAATCTTGATTGTGGTGGTAGTTATGTGACTGGACATGTTTGTCCAAAGTCATAAAATTGTACACTTAAAAGGATGAATTTTACCAAATGTAATCAATACCTCAATAAGTCCTAGTTTTTTTTTAAAAAAAGAGAATTATCATGCACAACTCACCTTCTTACCCTCTTCTTTTTATAGCATCACAATTCTGATGACTGCTGATAAGAAACCACCTCTATGTTATCTAACCTTACCTTTGCTTTTTGCCTTACATAACTGAGGTTTTTATTCCTAATATCTGATGGTGGAGAGAGCTCTATATCTTAAAATCAAAGCAAGTACACACACACACACACACACACACACACATCTTAGGAATTAAAATGTGTGTATATCCATGGAGACCGTAAATGTGCATAGAGAAACTTCTATGTATAAAGTGTAGGTATCTATGCATAAGGTGGCAAAATTTGCTTAGATCACATAAATGTTAACTAATCATTCAGTCTTGAATGCAATTAAGATAACATAAATAGTATATGTGTGTCTGTATCACATCACTGTCCATAGCTTATTGTTTCTGTTAACAGGTAAGGTCAAAATGGTTTGAGATAATTTTATCATGATTATTGGTATTCTCTCTGTTCCTTATACACAACAAGTTTTTCTGCCTTTAACAATCTTCCACAATGCTATTTCTACTACTCAACTTCTATGCACTAGGCACCTTTGTGCAAATTTTAAACATCTCCCCCACCCCACCTGGGTATATGAATTTTAAAAAGAAACTCTGTGGGCAGATGCAGCCCTAAGGGTACAAGGCTTGGCAGGCAGAGGGCAACTTTGAAATAGAAGCCTCTTCCCCTGGACCCATTCCAGGACACTTATACATGACCCATATGTAGAGGACCTGTGGTAAGTTTACAGTAAGGATCAGCCTAGGGACAATGAACTGGATTTTGAGGGAAATGCCTGGGGAAGAGGAACCCTGCATTTGTATAGAACATTATACAAGACTGAGAAAATGTCTATTTACCATATTAGATAGTGGGGGAAGGCACCTGATCAGGATGATAGGGCCACTAAAGCAACCCCCATTTCCAATCTGGCACTTAACACTGCCCCTGCTCTATCTAGAATGCATCAACATCATCTTCCATAACCATACTTTTCCATAGTTATCTCATACTTGTCCTCCTGGTATCAGTTTACCAGTGATTCCTCCAGGGAGGCTGACCTTTCAATCTAAATCAAGCCTCCTTGTTCTTTGCTTTTATATCACTAGGAATTTTTCTACAGAAAATATATTACAATTGCAATCATACAATTATTCATGGGCTTATCTGTATATGTGCCACCCCAACCCCCTCACTCTCCACACACATACACACATATTTAATCACTCACACATTGGGCAGGGAGTGTCTATTTTGTTCACCACTTTATCTCCAAAGAGTATCACAGTGCCTGAGATATACTTTATGCTTAATAAAAAATCATTAAACAAATGCAGATATTTTCTTGTTAAATTATTTGGGAAATGCTATCACATACATGTGCACATTCATGTACATAGTATGATATAGAGTGCTATGGAAATTTTTTGTAACATTCAGTTTAAAAGCTGAATGTGAGTAATTAGAATGGTATGGACATAATAATATAAAATGAGTGATATTTCTATTCGGGTACATCTTAAATGCATTAGTTCTCTTTTCCTTTAGTGACTGGTATTAATTTCTGCTAATAGTATTTAGATCTCGTGTTTCACTATAGCTTTCCAATCCATTCCTTTTGTAATAATTCTCACAGCTGTTACTGAGCTATCTTAACTTGATTGTTCTCTCAAAGTGAAGTGTGTTTTGGTGTTACTAGATTTACAGTGTAGGGTTTTGATTTATAATCACTGCTGTTATTAGAACACTAAGAATGAATACATAACGCAACTCCACTTACCAAATAGATTCTGCCATAAGTACCAAGGCCAATGGTTTTATCCAGTGAGAATATTCCGGTTGGATCCTGGAAAAATGTAAAATAAAAATAGTCTATTTTCTTGGAAAAGCAGCCAAGCATTAAACTATCTAGAATGGTATTTTCAATCTGCCTTGTTCCCTTAGAATTTCCATGGGAAGAACCTAGTGTCATTTACCAAAGAACAGACTTGTCACAATCTCCCTGGATGGAGTATAGTCATTTATAGAAAAGAAGCAATGATGTGAACATTAAGTAGTTGTACAATTAATCTTAAAACTGTGAAATGTAAAATTATATCTAATTGAGACATATTCGTAATTAGAAAGGCTATCATAATAGAAATGATTTCATTTATCTGCAATTGAAATATTCTGATATCCATCTTTTGAATGCTAACCAGACAGGCAGAAAGTTTACCATACAGCAATGGTAATACTGAGTAGATATGTAATGTTGAGTGGATATTTGATACAAAGTTTAGATTGTTTGTATAAAAGTAATTCTTAAAGAATATTGCTACTAAATGTGAATAAAAAAACGAGATTGTGGCATTGTTTTTTTTAAAAAAACTAGACAGGGTTGTTTTTGTTTGTTTTTAAGTTAATCTTTACATTGGCCGATTGTTTTTATGGCACAAAATCACTGGTGATATTTTCTGTGTCTTAAGCCTAAATGTGGCATTACAGGAGACAGAATATAACATGTTTATTGACAGATTCCTAAGGTTTCCATATTCATCCTTAAACATTGTTTCCTTACCTTAAAATATGGACATTCATTGCTTGTTCATCACAAAATGTGGTTCCTTGAATTTTATCACCATTTAAACTTTTACTGTAGCAGCTTATTTTGCTATTTTAGCAAAACATATAGAAAGTATGAGTATATGCCAATTTACACACAAAGTATTAGAAGCACTTGCAAATTCTTGGAAATTGACATGCCTTATAGAAAGCACATTTTATACACATAAACTTGGTTTAACCTTGTTTGAGAATTTTTTTTATCACTGTGATTAAATGTGGGCTAAACAGAAAATCTATTGAGTAAATGAGATGTATATGACTGAAATTATAGACTCCTTTAAACTGGTGTGATATTTGTGTAATCTAGCAAAACTGTCATAGGAAAAAGACACAGCTCTGGGATTACTTCAGTCAACAAGTATTCAACTGGACAGAGTTAGGAGACTGAAGTTTTAGCCCCAGTTCTGCCATTAATTAACTATATAACTTTATGTAAGTTATTTACTCCCCCTGGGACTCAGTTTTCACATATATAAAATAAAGGTGCAGTGTTAGGTGATTTCCTTGCTCTAAAATTCTTTAGGAAAAAGTCAGATTCCTACATTCTAAAATCCAGATGTATCCAATGCATTGATATGACAGTTGTTAGTAGCCTACTTTCTTAAAATTATCATTAAAATCAATGTCACAATATGCACAGTATCATTATAAGAAAATAGTTCAGGGACCATACTCCCAACCAAATTACAGAAGCTTTTTTAAAAATGATAATTTTGAGCATTCAAGAAAAGTAAAATTAGATTGTTATAGTGGACTCGATAATAAGCATATTATTATTGTTATAACTCCTTGAAAATTTTATGGGAAAAAGTCAACAAAGAAGTTCCTAAGTTTCAGCTTGAAGACTATGAATTTTGAATATTTCTTTAAAGCAGATCTTTCAGGAATTTATATTAGACATTATGACTTCTGGAGAAACAGCCTCTGATCATCTGTCAAAAGAAATATGTTAGCTGGTTTCTATTAGTAAACCATTCTTTGTTACAGTTAAGGCTGTATTTTAATTAAAAAATGATACCATATATCAAAAAATTACGTATTATCTGAACAAACTTAATTTCTTAATCTGTGAGCACAGTGTTTAATTTCTTTAATCCTTTTTCTAGTGCTAAATAACATATGTATCATACTCATATTTGAACTCAGGCATCTACTTACTCAAAAAAGACACCAAGAAAATGAACGGGACAATAAAATGCCTATGGAATTCTTGGAGGCCATATTCATGTTGTTTAGAAAATTTTCCCTGCTCACACATTACCAAAACATCTTAATTATCCTTATATACACATTTAATAAAAGAAGGTTTTAAAACCTTTTTCTCTGTTGTTAAAGGCAGCTCAATTTATTATTCATCTACTCTAAGAGTATTTTCTTCATTAGTCTTACGCAATTTTTTTTGGTTCCCATATCCACACTAATATCTTTTAAGACTAAATGATTGTCATACTGGGCAAAAAGAGGAGGGGAACTATGCTAATTACTATGGTAATATTACTCAATTTCATATATCAGATTTTCCACTGAATTACAGTCAGAGAAAGTTTATTCTGAGCTCCCAAGGAAGGAAGCACTGAGAAGTCAACATTTTTTTTTTATCACTGTGAAATTAAAAGTTCTCATCAGATGAGTCTCTATGATTACTTGTTTCTCTCCTCTGCCCTATTCCTTGGAGCTAAGAAAACAAGAGGAAAGATCTTTATATTTATGACTGTTGTATCAATTTAGAGAATATTGTAGTTCAGAATGCTTCAATGTTCCATTTGGTTTTTTTTTTAAATAAGTTAACAAGGAATCTTAATTTGTGGAAAGTTTCTCTCAAAAGATATTACTAAAATTCTAAGTTTTCAAATATTTTTGAACCACAAATGTTGGGCAAATAGTCTATACTTTGTTATATTTTTCTATGTATCTAAATTAACTCCTGCAATTTAAAAGTCCTAGTCTGGTTGTCCCATGAAATCCAGAATTTGGGGGAGTCGTTTCTGTCTTCTGAAGTCAATAAGGCGGCAAAAATGAACACCTTGATAGGTCATTTTATTAAGGGCGGGGGTAGGGGTAACAGGAAGAAAAATAACCACTAGAAGGCAGTGTCTGCTGGTCATGAAAGAGATTCGATAGCAGAGAACCAAAGACAGCAGAAATTAAGAACAAAGGGGAACCAATATATGGTCAACATAGGTAGCAATAAATTTCAGATTTAGGGCAGTAAAAGAGTAGTCAGACAGCTAAAGGAAGGAAAGAGATTGCACAGTGCTTATAAGGAATAGTAGCAGGGGCTATTGTTCTTTTGTTTAAAATATTAGAAATAGTGATTTTACAAAAAGACTTTAAGGAGAAAGAACCTGAAAGGGGCAGAAACACAAAAAGTGCCAGAGTAAGTTTCAGAGATATTTGGAAGAATGGGCTTCACAATTCAGTGGAAAATTTAGAGAGGAAAATCTCTTCCTCTAGACTAGTGTTTCTCAAACTGTGGACTGTACAGACTCCCCCTACATGAGACTCATGTGGGAAATCTTGTTTAAAATACAGCTTCCTTGTTCCAGCCATGGAATTATGAAATCAGAATTTCTGTGGATGGGTCCCAAGATCCAAGATGATCCTTGTGCACTGTTTTGGTGCACTAGCATAAAACTTCCTGCCCTATAAATTAGGGAGAGAAAAGACTGAGAAAACAGACTGAAGTACAATATCATGTTGAGGTGATGCTCTAGAATACCTAATGGAGGAAATGCTGAATACTTCAATTCTCTTGACCAGAAGATATAATTGATTCAAAGTAAGGGGCTAAGGGACTTAAAGTGGAAGGTTCTCATGACTGAGTGTGGAAAGCAATCTTGTTCCAGGTGGTGGAAGACTGGGAGAGCTGGCAGTTATATTTAAATATAAACCTAATGTAATTCAAATATAGTTTTTTGGATCATGTGCTATTTCAGATCACCTCTGCCGCTACTGTCCTCCAGGCCTGTCTAATCCTGACCCCAATATAGATTAGGACTACACATGGCAGTGTCAAATACCAAGGCCACAGCAATCAGGAATGTCATTACCATACTGGGCACAGAAGGCAAAGGGGACAATCATAGTGAAAGACATGCCAGATTTGGAGATGAAATAGTTTCCAGTCCCAAGGATTGAGTGACATATGTATACTAGGGGAAAAAAAACTATATGTGTGTGTGTATGTTATATATATATATATATATATATATATATAATATTATTTATATATATGTTATATATATGTTATATATATATATATAAATCTCCCCACGTATTGCTGCTGGCAGGCAATGTGAAACACACACACACATGTATATAAAACATAAGAATTTTGCAACTCTTTTTTTAGAAAGGAAGCACAAACCACACATCTCTGTACTTTCTTTTCTGTTTTGTCACCTACAGGAAATATTTATTCAATAGTAAGTCAGGAAAAATGGAAAAATGAGAATAACCCAATAATGAACAAAGAAAATGTCAGTCTCTGGTTATTACGTTTGTTCACTCTTTTATTTTACATCTTTAACTTCAGGAAATCATGCAAAAAATTTTTACAATTCCCTCTCCCACTCCTGCTTCCCCAAGCTTTCAATTTTGCTTACTTCCTTAGGTTTTAAAAATATCTAACAACAAAAATTCCAAATACACTTCTACCACTTTCTTTAAATTGCAATTTGCACAGCCAGCCTGACCTCTCTCAAGGGTCCATGTCTTGTGGTCATTTAGCTGGCCAGCCCTAGAAAGGACATAATATACCAATCTTAAACTAGACCTGTATTTAATTGTATTTAATTATTCTATACTCTGCAAGATTCATTTTTCCTCAATGTGAAACTCCAAAAATCTGAATTCTCCCTCATTATCTGGCTGTTGTCAAATTACTATACTCCATGTTGACAGATGTCAGCTTTCTGACATTCATATATATCCTATTGAGGATAATTATCACAAGGGATCTCACCATATGCAACTTTCTTTGCTTGCTTTATCATCTCTCCTTTACATCATAATGCAGACTTCCAAAGAGCTAACTTAGAAGTCTCTTGGCCTCTTCATTTACTCTTTTATCTTCAGCGGCTTAGAAAATAAGTCAAATGTAAAGAAATCCAGAATCACTAAAGATACCTCAGTGACCAAAGCAATGGTGAACTTTTCAAGCATCTATGTAAAAAAAAAAAAAAAAAATTCTAAAGGACACGCTCTTCTGCTAGATTTCTTGGGGTTTAGATCGGGATGTTTGGGGAGAGGGGAGAAATATGCATAATCTGCTCACATGGTGAACATCTCCAGATATAAAATGGCTCCTATATAGTAGAAATTTAGAAATTGTTAGAAATTGAGGACTTTCTGAGACTTTCACGAAGTCTGTAAAATGAGGCCAAAGAGCAATGCCAATATGTTGTGTCTTCTTACTCCTGTATTAAAAACTAACCTCATCTTTCTACCCTCCACATCCCACCAACACCCAGAAAACTAATATTTCACTGAACTGCAATGTAAAGATTGCAGACTTTCCCCTTATCTCCTTGGCTCTCACCAAGTTCTTATATCCCAGGGCCATGACCGGGTCAGTAAGTCTGGGCCATTTCCCCCCATTTTTTGTGGCAATCAAAACTTTTCTCCTTTTTCTCCTTGTGTTTGGAATTCCTTGATTCCTTGCTCTATCATTTCTAGGAGGTATTTCCCATTTTCCCTTTAGTTAATTTTAAAAAGAATTTATTTCAGTTTGCCTATGTGTGGTTTCCATATTTGCCCTAGTGTCCTTCCCCCCCCCCTTTCCCCCATCATACACAGAGAATTTTGGAGGAGTGTAACATTTCATTCATTGGTTTTACACTTTTACTTGGGAACAAATCTAGTCAGAATATGAAAGGGTTGTTCAGAAAGGAAACCACCAATCGAGGCCTCCATATTCCAGAAATCTCATGTATACACTGCATGAACGCATAGTGGAAAAATATTCAGCTTTTAAAAATTCTCTTTATTTTATGAAGCTTCATCAGTAGCCACAATGCTAATATCTGTAATTCAACATGTTTATATTGAGACTCCTTTTTTTAAAGGCTGATAACAATTTGCTAAAATATTATCATGTGCACCACCTCCCCTTTCACATCGTTTTAGTGTAAAATTATACAGGTGAGGCTTGGGGAATGCCCCATTTTTGAAAGGGACAGCCCTCTGCTATCATCAACAAGACAACATTTAAATGTAAATATGCATAAAAATAAGGCACTGCGACTTTGAATAGTTCTATAACCTCAAGGTTAATATTTAGCTTTTTCCAAAGCAAGCAGGCCACTGCTCTGAACTACAGTTGCGTGGCGATCACTCCAGCATGGTGCACGCTTATTCCCTTTCAGAGTGTACAGGGGCCCTTCGCATTTAAGAGAGGATGCGAGTGAAATGCCAATCTAAAAAAGGGAACTTGAAAAATGGATTTGGGTGGGATCCAATATCTGCCAGAAACCAGATGCCAATGAAATAAACGGCGCCGCTAAAATAATAAGTCTACTAATAACGGTGGCAATAATAGCTCACCAATCAATTACAACTCTGGAGGAAAGCTGGGTATTCGGGAAAAGGAGAATCCGCAAATGAAAACCACCAGCAAAAGCTAAATCTCGTTAGCGAGTGAGCGCAATACTTAAAAAAAAAATCGAGTATGTGCAGAATTCACTTCTTCCCCAAGCGGCGTCGAGTTCTTTCACTCCCGAAATACTAAGTTGGGACTAGTGCCCTGGCAGAATAAGGTTTTCCAAAGTAACGATTAGAAAGTGAGAGTCCAATTTTCTGGCCCGCAATCACCTAAAAGGAAAGGTCACACTGAGAGTGGGCATCTCTTCTGGCAAAAGAAGAAGAAAACGACAGGGTGGCGGGGTGACAGAAAGGAGTGCTGTTAGGAAGCCATGCGTCGTCGCGCTCTTTGGCCTCTTCTTGAGTTGGGTAGGACAAGTACCAGAGCGCTACTAGACCAAACGGGCTACATTTAGAAAATGTCCCGCTGTGTTTGGCCCGCACCACCCAACGGCCACCTCTCCCCACCACACCTCAGGCCTTGGCCCTTTGCCTTTCCTTGACTTTGGAGCGACCTGGGTGCCCAGGGGGCGCCTTTACTGTAAGCCCGCTCCAGGGGGTTCCCTCCCCGCACTCGCGGTCTCAATCGAAGTTCTGGCCTAGCTAGCCTTGCGGATGTCTGTCCCCGTCCTCGATGCTCAGAACCCGCAGGAGAGATAACTGCGGGGGGCGACGGGCTTCTTCTACTCACCGGCAAGTGGCCCAGATCCGTGACCTCCTTGTCCCTCCAACCCCCAGGTCCCGCCATGGCTTCGAGCCGAACGGGAGCGGGCGACTGAGCTAGGCACGCTCCGGGGATTCTGAGGTGGAAGTGGACAGAAGTCGAAGGAGAAGAGGGGAGGGGAAGGGGCCAGGGAAAGAAAGGGGGGAACCAGGGTCTGCGGCGTGGGAGACAGAGAAGGGGACAGTAGAGGGGAAAGAGCGAGGGGTGGAGGGAACGCAGAGTTTGAGAGGCGGGAAAGTGAACTTGGCTAAGACAGGAGAAGTCTGAGCGTCGGTCCCGGAGACCAAGGAGCGAGACGGGTGCTCCGCGGGCGAGAGCTCAGCGTCTGCCCCGGCAGGGTGCGCCTCTTTCAGGGTGGGGAGGGGGGCGGTGCAAGGGGGGGGGGCCGGGAGCAGCTCGAAGGGGATTGGTGCAGCGTCACTTCGCCAGGTGGGCAGCCGCGCGGCGGGTAGGCGGGCGTGGGGGGCCGCTGGCCGAAGGAGGTGCTGAAGGACTATAACGGTTTGCGAGCCGGCCCCCGGCGGCCTCCCCCCACCCTCCCGCCGCCCCCGCCCCCGCCCCCGCTGGCGAGCGTTCCACAGGAAACTTTTTCGAGGCAGCTGCCAGCCCCGGAAAACCGGTCCCGCTCTGCGCCGCTCCCAGTCTGGGCCCCACAGCCCTGCCACAGTCCAAACAGCCCGCGCCCTCATCTCTCCGCGAAACCCTTGTGACTTTTCTAGTCAGCTATTTTTCTCTTTTATCCTCCCCTAATGTTATTTTCCCATTTATTGCAGAGATCCGTCCAGTTAGATAAGGAAACGACTCGGCCCTGGGTTAGGGATCAGAGCTAGGCGAGCCCCTGTGCGGGCGGGGCGGGGAGAGAACACCAAGTGCGCCGCAGGGCTACCACAGCTTGGCCTTCGAAGCCACTGGCCGAGGGCAGCGCAGCGTGGACGGCATCGCTGTGAAGTCCCCTCGAGGCAGGCCACGTCTCTTCTGGCTGCGTTCTAGTTGGTACCAGACCCGGGCCGCTTAGTCGGAACCGCACCTGTTCACAGGTGCTGGGATTTATGAGAGACAGTCTCTGAAGTCCTGCTTGTTACCCGGGGTCTCGAGTTTGCAGTTCGCCGCGTTCGCAAAGCGCAGAGAATGTTCCTGCGTCTTTCCCAGTCTCCAGCTCTCAGGCCGGGTTTCATTCATTCTTCTATTCGTTGCACAGCGTTTCCTGGCGCCCAGGCTGTTCGCCTCCGTTTCCCCACCAAGCGCAGGAGGTCCGATACACGGTTTAAAGAATCTGACAAAGGTGATTTAACCTTGAGAAGTAAGGCACCTTTTAAAAGAGTTTATGGAAAAGGGAGTCGGTGTGTAAAACTAACCACATTCTAAGCTCTTGCACTGCAAAGAACACTTGAGAAAACGTCCCAAATCTGCTTATTTTTCCCGAGCTGATCTACTGCGTTCGCGCACCCGCACTCAGGGGTCGGAATGCGAGGTGGGTTCGTTTCCTGTTTCTTTCTTTTTCAAGTAAAACATTTCTACCTCCTCTAGGAAGACCTACAGGAATAATTCTTCCCATAGACCTGGGGTTCACCATTTCTGACCCACACTTCTAACTTTTGTAATTATTATCTTTATATACTGGTGGATTTTGTTTATTTCGTGTCTGTTTCAACTTCCGAGTTTGACCTCTTTACATTCCTTCACCTCCGAGCTTCAGCGAGTTCTGTAATAGCCCACAGTCTGACGGAGGAACCCGGTCTAGCTAAATAAAGAAAATCCTCTGTGAACGGGTGAGGGGAAAAGCAACTACTGCGTCCCCCCCAAAAGGGACTCTGGTGTTCTGGATCGAATTTTCGTGTTAATTCAAATATGATGTAAACCAAGCAAATTATATTTTCCAAGAATTCAAATCTTCACAATTCCACCGCACAAAATCTTGCCCTTTTAAAAACAATTTAAGATTTTCTGGATGATCAGTAACACTCTTCTAGATCTTGCTAAATATTCACCTGAAAATAACATTTCATAAGTAGAGCTAGGCAGGTGAGCTAGTTAATGGAAAGTTACACTTTTTAATGCATATCTAGGTCTTAGAAATTGAGTCAAGAAATACAACATTTAAAGGAAATCTTAAGAGAATCTGAAGAGAATCTTTGCTAAAGGGAAGAAGTGTTAAGCTTTTTTTTTTTTTTTTTTTTTTTTTTTAAAAAACAATGCGGTTTGCTGACTGCAGAGTGTAGGGAAATGCCCCGTGGCCCCCGATGGCAGAGACTGTTTTAGCCTGTCTAAGGGGACAAGTCCAGACCAGGCAAAAGAATCCAGTCTAGATCACTGGGCTCTCTAGTTGCAGGGCTCCGTGGGAGGCTAGCGGCTTCATGGCTCCATAGGGATTAGCCACATCTCCGGGTGGGACCCAGGTCTTGGGGGGAGGGGAAACTAGGTGTTTGACCAGAACTTGACAGAGAACCTACACATTTTAAAAGTTATTAACGTTTTCAAGGAAAAAGGAGTCATGGAAAAGCATGGAAACGTTGCCTTGTAAGCTGGCAATATGGGGATTTTTGTGGCCAGCTTGGGGAAGGTCAGTCGGGCTAGCTGACCAGAAGGCAAATAGATGCCCCCCAAGCTTGAGGCTCAGAGAAACCCAGAAGTAGGGCACTTTTTTTTTTCCAACTTCAAGACTTCTTTCCCCTCACCCCACAACCATTACTTCCCCTTCCCCCTTCCAAAGTACTTTTTCTCTCTTTCATTCCTGACCTCAAACTGCATAAAAATAACCCCAGTCAATCCAGGGTCTAGGAACTTGTCATATTGTGTTTTACCCGGAAATAAATTCTCTGCCAAGACTTTATGTCCCATATGTATCTCATCCCTTTTTCCTACAATTCATTTGGTTATCTTAAGGCCCTGAGCACTTTGTAACTTTTGATTGTTGTTAATTTTTAATAGCTAAAATGTGTTGAGTACTTGCTGCATGTTCTGGACTAAGTGTTTTGTGTATATTATCTCATTTAATTTTGTCAGTGATTCTTCCAGCTTTTAAATGATCTCTATTTCATAGGCAAAGAAGATGAGGCACAGAGAGATGAAGTAACTTTCCTAAAGCCCCACAGCTAGTAATTGAAGGATCCTGGCTTCCAACTCAGGCAGTCTGACTTCAGAACCCACTTGTCAATGACTGTTGAAGGGCCTGTGCATATTTTGAGACTGTGTGAAGAGGAGCCAAATTCAAAAAAGCTTCAGGGTAAATGAGATCAGATGACATAAGCTAGGCCCCTGAGCTATCCAATTCCCCTTTCCCCCTTTCAGCCTTCAAGCCCTCCTAACAGAAATAACAAGGGCTTTATAAAAAGAAGTGGAACCCAGCTATAACCCAAGAGTAGCCAGTGACCTACCTGTCTGAGCATAGATTACTAAGTGGATCACTTCACAGGAAAAGATCATGGAATTTAAGCATAGGAAACTTCCGGAGGAAAAAAACCAGTGATTTTCAATGCTTAGAAATTATTAAAATCCATTCCTATTCCTTCCAGAGATTTTTTTGGCTGACAACAAACCTTATTCAGTGAAGACTTGAAGGAGGCTGTGTTTGTGAGCAATCGTGCTTAGCAGACCTGAGATGCTAAATGGCAAGGTTACAGCCAGTTAGCTCACTTGGTAAGAGTACTGCAGACATGGTGCCAAGGGTATGGGTTTGATCCTCCAGAGGGCTAGTGTGCATCTGTCTCCTCTTTGGCCCTTGATGGCACCTCACCTCTGGCCAGCCAGAGTTGGCTTTATGGAAAAAAAAAAAACCTCCAAAATCAGTACTTTCATCTTTGTATACAAAGAACTGCATATTCATTTTTTTCATATAAATTGCTTATTACCATAATCCAGAGAAATTATGCTATAAGAGCATGTGTGTGTTATGAAAAATGCAGATTCGAAAGATGTTAGGCTGTTTTTTTTATTTATACATTTATATTTGCCGTATATATCTTAATAGACACTAAAATGAATCTCATAAGATGCTTTATTACACTTTTATTAAGCATTTAAACACATAAAATGGTATGCTGTTTATTGTTTTTCCTCTATTCTGACACATTGGGTATAAAAATGAATATCTTGTAAACTTATATGTTAACACAAGTTTGCTGCCTACACTACTGGCCCTGAGTGGGAATAATGGAATGAAGTTACGTAGCAATCTTCTTGAAAAGATCCTTTCTCGCATTTGTGATTGTAAATACTCAAGGTCCAGTATCTCCAAGTATACATGTGAGTGGCTGGGGAAGCCTATCTTTAAGAGTCTCAGGAATGTATCTTTGAGGGAAGAACCTCCTTTGGGAACCACTGGGTGAAAGGACCTTCTTAAGGTTTTCATTCTTCTTTATGGAGACAACTTCGAAACTGTAGGATTGATTTCTGCCACGGTCCCCAACAACCTTGCTATGGCTTCTTTTGATTTTTCCTATGTGCCACTCCTCTGGGGACAAAGCAAAATTAAAAAAAAAAAACACCTGATGTTTCTCAGGCTAAAGGTCATGAAATGTGCCTTCTGACCATAGTTTGCAAAGCTTCTGTCACTTGTCATGGAATGCTCTTAAGCTCGGCATGATTTGAGCTATGCTTGTTTCTAAAATGGGGCCCTGGAAATCTGATCCTGGCTGAACATGGGTCTTGTCGCTATTGAAAACTGGAATGCTACTCTAAAAAAAGACAATTGTTTTATAAAGAGAACCAAAACAGAGAAATTAAAACCAAAAATCAGAAGAATTTCTGGAGTTAGCCATGGAGCTTCCTTTTTTTCCCCACACTTTGCCCTCTCTGAAGGCCATACCATCCCAGTTCTAGAATTCCCAACAAGCAGCTCCAGGCTAGCCAACCCCCCTTGCTCAGCACTGATGCACACAGGAACACAATTATTGTGATGTTAATGAAGTTTACACTTCAAGACACCTCACTTGTACTTCTGAGGGCCTGGGAGAGGTACTAGTAATTCTGTATTGGCAATTTTATATTCTAGTTTGAAGTGGGCTCCCCAAATTATAAAGGCTTCATGTCCAACAGAACTTGGATTTGGCCCTGAATGCATAATTTATAGAGAGCATAGTAAAGTGGAAATATATATGTGTGTGAATGTGGGTGTGTATGTAGTCTTCACAATATTACTGAGACTTGACAAAATGAGTTACAACTATCAATCCACAACTAGATAGTGGGCGTTTTGAAAAGAGAAAAAAATGAAAGAAGGAAAAGATAAATAGTACTGGAGTTTAAGAAATTAAATATCTATATAGAAAGGAGTACATTTTAAGTAGGATGGATATCTTTTGAGGATTAAAAGGTAAGAAGAAACGGAAGTGGGATCATTATGAGAGTATGCTACAGACTGATGACAGGAAATATATGGGCAATGCTTTCCTAAATCTAGGTCACAGCACTGTCACTGGGGGCAGAAGCAATAATGATAGTATATTTTTAATGTCATATATTATTGTATTAGGAAATATAAAGTCATTGTAATAAATCAAACAACTCAAAGTTGAATGTAGAAAGAGGTAACAGTCTCTACATTGTCCATCCAATCACATACTACCACCACAACCCCCTCTCCCAAGATGTTAACTATTTGGTGTATATCCTTCCACACCATTCTCTGTGGCAATTAACTTTAGGAAAACACACACCCACATAGTTCTCTCTCCTTATCCTTTTTTTCTCTTATATCTCAAAAAGTTGGATTCTTGTTCATGGTTCTGTTTTGTAGAGTGCAACACATACACGCATAAGCACAGAATCAAGAATGTTCCAGGGGAACATTACTTCAACAAAACAATACTGTGATACACTACACAATAGGAGAAGAAAGATAATTTATATAGAGTCCTCATCTGTTGTGTTTAGGGGCAAATCTCTAGGCTCATAAAAATGACAGACTTAAAAAAAAACACATGCATATGTGATTGTGGTGATGTTTGGAACATAAAAGAAGCATGGCAAGTTTGAAAACAGGCAAAATTCCAATTTTCCAAATGGAACAAGATGTATTCCAGAGACTATAGACCAGTAAGCCTGATTTTGGTTCTAAGGGAATTCTAACAGAATATTATATAGATGGCTCCTAGAAGGTGCTTCCCAGGAGCAAGCACTCGAGGTTACATTAATAAGGAAACATGAGAAACCAGCTCATGTTCTATTTTGAATGATGGAATATCAAACTTCAAGTTATCCCCAACCCCAATGAACTAGGCATTTTGTTATTCATGACCTGACCTTGTGTGGTATCCTCCCGCAATTAATGAGGGCTGGTCTGTGTGGCCAGTAGACTATATATGAAGTGATAATATATGATTTATAAAGCTAGGTCATAGAAGACATTGAAGCTTCTATCTAGGCTGCTCAGACTGCTCGTGGAAACCATTTGCCAGGGATTGAAGACACTGAAGCAGCCCTGTGGTGAAACCTACGTGAGGCCTGTGGACAACATCCAATACCGTCTTGCCAATTATGTAATGAGTCACTTCGGAAGTGAATTTCTCAGCCCCATTCAAGCCTTGAGATGATACTCACCGGTGACATCTGACTGCAAATTCATGACAGACCCTGAGCTAAGCCATTAAGGATTAATTTCTAACCTACAGAAAATGTGAGAGATAAGGAAAGATTATTGTTTTAGACCACAACATTTTGGAATGAATTTTTGCAAAGCAATAAATAACTAATCAAATGAGTTGCTCGCCAAGTAGATCAGGATACTAATATAGTCAATGTATTTTTATTTCAGGATAGATAAAAAAATGTGGGCTGGAATAGCAAAGAAAGGCATGACTAGCTGAACGTAACAGTTGAGTAATGAATCAATAGCAAATTGAAGAGCATTTGTGATACTGATATGTTGAGCATAGTGAAATATATATTCCAGAGTAGCACTGTCCAATAGAACTTCTGCGGTGGTAAAAATATTATATATCTGCACTGTTAATTATGATATCCTCCAGAAACATTTGGCTGAGTACTTGAAATGTGGCTATTACAATTTAGGAACTGAATCTTTAATTTTATTTAAATTTAATTAAGGTAATTTTCAATTTATTTTTACATTGCATAATTAATACAGTGTAAAATTTAAAATTATAGACTGGCCAGAGGCCACTATATGGGACAGTGCAATATTATATGATTTAAGAAATGAGGTTTCTTAAAGTTTAGTGGAAACATAAATAGAATTCTAAGGGTAGAAACTCTAAAAGGAACGTGATATAGATCATCTGTCCTTGGCTAGGTGTTCAACTTATTTATCAATGTTTTAGGTGACAGCATGAAAGACATGTATATGACTTTTGTTGATTAATCCAAACTGGAAAGAATTTTTAATATATAGGGTGACAGCATTTTTCCTGGGCCTGCCAATCCAAGATCAAGCAAGATGGGAGTAGAGCTAAGGAGGTGATTGGGCTGAGATGTAAGGTAGTCTTTAGGGTTAATTCAAAGGAAAGGTCCCAAGGCCAGAACAGGGTAGAGTAGACAAGCAATAAATTGGGCATAGGTTTGGGAGGCAGTGAAGCAGACAAGCTTAGAAGATAAAACTAGAGATGAGACTGAAGCTGCCAAGAAGCTGAATGATGAATGAGCAGGGGGTTAGGAAAGGGAGGTGGGGGCAAACCGAAGGAGAATAAAAAATAAGCACAAACAAAGACCAGCTCTTGCTGGTTTTGGGCTGTCTTGTTCCTCTGGTTGCTCTTGCTTATGACATTTTGCATTCCCTCTGGCATGGGCTAGAGCATTAAAGTTGCAGGGATATTCTATAAAGAATCAGACTGTGCAAGAGCCTAGAATTATTGGCCAAAACCAACCAGATGACATTTTACAGATACAAGTGTGAAATTTTGCATTTCAGGTTGCAAAACAAATAATCAATTCCATAAGCACATGAAGTGAGAACCTTAACTTTAAAAGTTAACGTTAATCTAACATTGCAGTGATACCGGAAAGACCAGTAAGATAACCAAATCAAGGACAATTTTATTAATTGTACCCCGGTAAAGACACCTGGAGAGGGGTGATTATTTTCCAGTATTACATTTTAAGCAAATTAAATGGTATCGAAACTAGGGAAAGTGAATTATGGTGAATGACTTAAAAATTATCACATTTGGAAAGGCTGAGGGACTGGTGATGTTTAGCCTTCTGAGAAGAGTTAGGGAGATGGAGTAGCTGTCTTCATATATTTTTAATGAGAAGTCATAAGAAAGAAACATTGATAGATGTTTCAAAAAGTTACAACTTACAGCAATTTAAGAAAGATCACTCTAATAGTTATCACTATAAAGAATTAACTGCTTTATAAAGGAAATAACTCTCTCTAACTGGAAATATTTCAAGTAGAGCCTACATGATCATCTGCCCTGGATTTGTACAAAGAACTCAAGGATTAGAAGATAGATTGAACTAAAGCAACTCTAAATCCTTTCTGGTTCTGAGAAAGTGTGCAACTACTGTTCTTTTCCTCCATGTATTGTGGTCTCTGGCTATTCACTCAGAAGACATTGCTATTCTGTTTCCAACTTAGGGACCTGTAGAATCCTTAAATCATACCCATGAAACTACATTTTATATAAAGTCACAGAACAAATGCTATGCTTGGTTAGAATGCAAAGACATAACTAGCTATTTTTATACGTGGAGCAAGTGCCAAGCAATGCAAACATTGCCACCACTCCTTCCCTCTCACTTCAGCCTCCTCCTGATCCCAGGCGTTACCATGCAAAGTGTACTCTCATCACAATCTGAAAATATCTACTTCTAACTCTTCTGTTTTTCTCTTTGTGGTATTGAAACTTTACAGAAAGCCTTTAAGGTCGTATAGCGTGTGTGTGTGTGTGTGCGCGTGCACGTGTGCGCGCATGCATGCACGCTTGCACATGCGCACGTCGAGGGGGTACTTACCTTCCGGAATGTGTCTGAATGACTATGCAATTCTCACAAGCAAAATTTATGGAACAAATCCAATTATTTCTCTTATAGTGATTCCAAGAGAAATCTGTGAGAGTAGTACGTGTACTACCTGATATACATTCTCATCCAAGGAAGATATTGAAAGCACTTTGATAGTATTCTTTATTATTTTTCCATTGATTGGATGTTTAAAAAATCCAATAATTAGACATACTTGCTATAACAAGGGATGTGTAAAGAAAAAATAATCTTTTCTCCTCCCATCTCACACTATTGAGACAATCAGTGTTAACAGCCTGGGCTTTATCTTTCCATACATTTATCTTTGCTCATAAAAAAAATATGCAAAATACACAATCTATTTTCCTCTTTTACAAATAAGAGGACAAGATCATACTGTTCCTATCATATTACTCAGCAACTCGTTTTATTTCATTGAATATGTTATACATATCAGAACATATAGATCTAACACTGTTTTAAGAGCTTTTACTGATAGGTTTGATCACATAAAAACTGACCTAGAACAATATTTATAATATATATCATTAATATATAAATTATTAATATTACTAATAGACAAGGAGCTGCTAAAATGGATAGCAAAATAAAACCTCCTCAATGGAAAAATGGGCAAAAGATATGGATAGAAAATTCACAGAAGATAAACAAGTAATCAATAAATATATGAAAACGTATTCTACTTCATAGTAGTCAGGGAAATGTAAATCCAGAGAAAAAGTATATTTCATTAAAATTGTGAAAGTAATAAAATTTCATTGTAAAAAGAGGGTAAAATAGTAAAACTATAAAATACAGGTATATAAAGCATAATAGCATTTATAAAGTGTTTTACATTTGCAGTCTCACTTTCCATGCATTAATAGAATTTACTACTTACTGCACAATTTTCCATGCTCTTACAAACCTAAACAAACCCATAACAAAAGCTATTCTTTTATATTATTTTTTCTTTTTAACTTTTTTGTTGAGGTATATATAGTTCTTAAAAACATTAAATTAGTTTCAGGTGTACAATATATGCAATTGACATTTCTATACAGTATGAATTGATCACACAATGACTGTAATAATGTGTCACCATATTAAGTTTTATAATATTATTGGCTATATTTCCTATGCTGTACATTACTTAACAGTGAATTACTTGTTTTATAACTGGAAGTTTTTACTTAATCCTTTTCTCCTATTTCATCCAACTCCTCAACTCCCGCCTCTCTAAGTACCATCACTTATTTCTTCTGTATCCGTGGGTCTGTTTCTGTTTTATTTGGTTTGTTTTTTAGATTCCACATTTAAGTGAAATCATATGGTATTTTTCTTTCTCTGACTGACTTATTTGACTTATCATAACACCATCTAGGTCTATCCATATTGTTGCAAATGACACAATTTCATTCTTTTTTATGGGTATATATTCTGTTTTATATATATATATATATATATATATATATAATAGCATACTCATAAAAGCCACATCTTCTTTATTCATTCATCTATTGATGGACACTTAGGTTTCTTCCATATTTGGGTATTGTAAGTTAGGTTGCAATAAACATAGGGGTGCATATATATTTTATAATTAGTATTTTAATTTTCTTTTGATAAACTCCCAGAAGTGGAATTGAAGGGTCATATGGTAGTTCTATTTTTAACTTTATGAGGAATTTCCATACACTTTTCCATAGAGTTTGTACCAATTTTCTTTCCTTCAAACAGTGCACAAGGTTTCCCTCACCCTTGCCAACACTTTTTAGTTCTAGTCTCTTTGGTAATAGACATTTTGACAGGCATACAGTGATATGGTGATTTGGATTTGTGTTCCCATGATAACTTGTGATGTTCAGCATATTTTCATGTACTTCCTGGGCATCTGTATGTCTTTGGGAAAATGTCTATTCAGATCTGCACATTTTTAATCAAAATTTTTATATTGAATTCAATGAGTTTTTTGTATATTTTGGATATTATCACTTTGTCAGACATATGATTTGCAAATATTTTCTCCAATATCATAGGTTGCTTTTTCATTTTGTTGAGGATTTACTTTGTTGTGCAAAAGCCTTTTAGTTTGATGTAGTCCCATTTGTATATTTTTGCCTTTGCTTCCCTTCCTGAGGAGGCAGATCCGAAAAATTATTGTTAAGACAAATATCAAAGAGCATATTGCCTATGGTTTTTTCAAGGAGTTTTATAATTCAGATCTCTATTTAAGTCTTTGATACAGTGTGAGGTTTTTTTTTTGTGTGTGTGTAGGGAATAAGAAAGTGGTCCACTTTTATTCTTTTGCATGTAGATACCCACTTTTCCCAACATCATTTACTGAAGAAAGTGTCTTTTCCCCACTGAATATTTACAGCCTTTTTGTCATCAATTACTTGACCATATAAGCATAGGTTATTTCTGGGCTCTCTTTTCTGTTCCATTGATCAATGCATTTGCCTTTGTTTTGGTGCTTGTACCATGCAGTTTTGATCACTATAGTTTTGCATGTAAAGTTTAAAATTAGGGAATGTAAAATCTCCACCTTTGTTTTTCTTTTTTTCTTTTTTTTTCTTTTTTTCTTTTTATTACTCAAATGAATTTATCACATTTGTAGTTGTATAATGATCATAACAATCTGATTTCACAGGATTTCCATCCCACAGCCCAAGCACATCCCCCCACCCTCCAAACTGTCTCCTCCGGAGATGGTAAGTTTTTCAATGTCTGTGAGTCAGCACCTGTTCTGCAAAGAAGTTCAGTCTGTCCTTTTTTCAGATTACACATGGCAGTGAAAGCATTGGATGTTGGTGTCTCGTTGTATGGCTGACTTCATTTAGCATGATAGCTTTTAGGTCTGTCCATGTTGTAAAAAATGCTGGTCTTTCGTTCTTTTTAATGGCTGAGTAATATTCCATTGTGTATATGTACCACATCTTCTTGATCCACTCCTCTGTCAATGGACATTTTGGTTGTTTCCATTAGAACTTGAGCAAAATATTTTAAAGTTTGTTTGGAAGCACAAAAGACCCAGAATAGCCAAAGACATCCCGAAAAAGAAAAATGGAGCTGGAGGAATCAGGTTCCCGGACTTCAGACTATACTACAAAGCAACAGTCGTCAAAACTGCATGGTACTAGCACAAAGACAGAAATATAGATCAGTGGAACTGGAACAGGATAGAAAACCCAGAATTAAACCCATGCACCTACAGCCAACCAATCTATGACAAAGGAGGCAAGAATATACAGTGGAGAAAGGACAGCTTCTTCAATAAGTGGTGCTGGGAAAACTGGACAGCCACATGGAAAGGAAGGAAATTAGAACACTCCCTAACACCATACACAAAAATAAACTCCAAGTGGATTAAAGACCTAGATATAAGACCAGACACTATAAAATTCTTAGAGGAAATCTTAGGGGAAAACACAGGCCAAACACTTTCTGACATAAATGACAGCAACATCTTCTCAGATCCACCTCTCAGAGTATTGACAACAAAAACAAAAATAAACAAATGGGACCTAATCAAATTTCAAAGTTTCTGCACAGCAAAGGAAACCCTCAACAAAAGGAAAAGACAACCCACAGAATGGGAGAAAATCTTTGCAAGTGAATTGATGGACAAGGGATTAATCTCCAAAATTTATAAACAACTTCTGCAGCTCCATACCAAAAAACAAACAAACAAACAAACAAACAAGGCTTCAACAAATGGGCAGAAGATCTAAAGAGACAGTTCCCCAAAGAAGACCTACAGATGGCTGAGAAACACATGAAAGGATGTACAACATCACTCATTATTAGAGAGATGCAAATCAAAACCACTCTGAGGTACCACCTTGCACCAGCCAGAATGGCCATCATCCAAAAGTCTACAAACAATAATAAGTGCTGGAGAGGGTGTGGAGAAAAAGGAACACTAGTACACTGTTGGTGGGATTGTAAATTGGTGCAGCCACTGTGGAAAGCAGTATGGAGATTCCCCAGAAAACCAAACATAGAACTACCATTTGATCCAGCAATCCCACTCCTGGGCATCTACCCAGAGAAAACCATGAATCGCAAAAACACATGTACCCCAATGTTCATTGCAGCACTATTTACAATATCCACCTTTGTTTTTCTTAAGATTGCCTTGGCTATACAAATTTTAAGATTGTTTGTTCTGACTTGTGGTTGCCAAGAAGAAGGCAGAAGGGAGTTGGATGGACTGTGAGTCTGGGAGTAGTAGATGCAAACTATTACATTTAGAATGGATAGACAACAAGATCCTACTTATAACTTAGGGAACTATATCCAGTTTGTTGGAATAGGTCATGATGGAATTTTTCTTTCTCCCTTCCTTTTTCCCTCCTTCCTTCCCTCCCTCCCTTCCTTCTTTCCTTTCTTTCTTCCTCTCTTCCTTTATTCCTTTCTAGTTAAATTATAGTTGATTTACAATGTTGTGCCAGTTTCTGCTGTACAGCAAATGACTCAGTTTTACATGTATATATATTCTTTTTTATATTCTTTTCTATCATGATCAACCCCAGCAGATTACAAGTGTTATATCCAATTGTTGGATTGACACCTTTATCATTGCATGAGGGCCTTCTTTCTTTGTCTATTGCTACAGTCTTTCTTTTAAAGACCATTTAGTCAGATATATGTATTGCTACCCCAACTATTTTTTTTTTTTTGGTTTCCGTTTTCATGGAATATCCCAACATTTTCAGTCTGTGTGTGTCTTTAGCTCTGAAATGATTCTCTTGCAGGCAGCATATATATTAGTCTTATGTTATATCCATTCAGCCACCATATATCTTTTAATTGGAGCATTTAGTTCATTTAAATTTAAGGTAATCATTGATAAGCAGGTACTTATTGCCATCATTTTAACTGATTTTTGGTTGTTTTACTATTGCTTATTTTTGTAGTTGTCTGTCTCTTTCATCTCTCATTCTCTTCTCCTGTAATTTGATGACTTTCTGTGTTATGTTTGTATTCCTTTCTTTTTATTTTTTGCTTATGTCTTATAAGTTTTTGCTTTGAGGTTACCAGGAGATTCACATATAACAACAGCAGTCTACTTTAACTTGACGTTTGCTTAAGTTCTAGCACATTTTAAAAGCACTATATTTTCTCTCTCCCCCTCATGTTTGATGTTTTCAACATCATACTTTACATCTTTAATGTTATTTATGCTTAACTAATTATTTTAGACATAGGTGATTTTACTAATTTTGCTTTTTAACCTTCATACTAGCATTATATTTAATTGACCTACTATTTTTACTATATGTTTGCCTTTTCCTTTCATAATTTTCTTATTTCTAGATATGGCCTTTTCTTTTCTGTTAAAATAAGTCTTTCTAATGTTTCTTATAAGTCCAGTTTAGTGGTGAAAAACTACTTTAGCTTTTGCTTGCCTGGGAAATCCCTGATCTCTTCTTCAATTATGGACGAATTTGCCAAGTAGAATACTTTTGGTTGTAAGGTTTGTTTTTTTTTTCTTTTAGAACTTTGAATACATCATTCCAGTCCCTTCTTGCCTGTAACATTTCTGCTGAAAAATCAGCTTGTAGTCTTCTGGGAATTCCCTTGTATATAGTTGCTTTCCTCTTGCTCATTTTAAAATTCTCTCTTTAAGTATTGACAATTTAATTATAATTTGTCTTAGTGTGGGTCACTTTAGGTTCATCTTGTTTGGAACTCTTTGTGCTTCCTGGACTTAGCTGTTTCCTTTACCAGCTTAAGGCAGTTTTCAGCCATTATTTCTTCAAATAGGTTTCCCGTACCTTTCTATCACTCTCTTTTCCTTCCTGGACCCTATAATGTGAATGCTAGTATGACTGATGTTGTTCCAGAGGTCCCTTAAACTGTCTTCATTTTAAAGGTTTTTTTTCTTTCTTCTTGCTATTCTTTTTTTAAAAGTTGTACATAGAGATGTTTAGCAGAGCACTATTTGTAATAGTTGCAAATGAAAACAACTGACATGGCCAATAGTGGGGGAATTATTATATAAATTTTGTTACATTCATACATTAGAGTATAATTGTTATTCATAATAATGTTTTCAAAAAAATTTATATAATGAGCAAACACAAATTATAATATTAAATGAGAAAAATCAAAGTAAAAAACAATCTGTTTAGCATGCCTTTAAGAAAAATATTATGTATATGACATTGTTTAGATAAATTAGGGCAAACACATGAAATTAAGATTTTTGTAGGTCAAAAAGGACCAAATGTCAGTAATTTCATAATGGAAATAAATTCTGAAAGCAAGTAAGCCAAAATATTAATGATGATTTCTGTTCTGATTGGGTGATTTCCACTACCTTGTCTTCCAGATTGCTGATCCATTCTTCTGCATGCTCTAATCTGCTGTTGATTCCCTCTATTGTACTTTCATTTCAGCTATTGTACTCTTCAGTTCCAACTAGCGAAATTCTCACTGAACTCACCCATTCTTCTGAGTTTGTTGAGCATGCTTATGACTATTGTTTTAAAATATTTCTCTGGTAAATTGCTTACCTGCCTTTCCTTTAGTTCTGTTTTATGTGAATTTGTTTTGTTCTTTTGTTTGGAAAGTATTCCTTTGTCTCTTCATTTTATCCATCTAACTCTCTGTGTTTGATTCTATGTGTTAGGTATATCTTAAAAGGGTGGCTGTATATGGAAAATGTCCTATGGGGCCCAGTGGCACAATTCTCCCAGTCGCCAAAGCCAGGTGTTCCAGGTATTCTGTGATTTGCTTGCTGTTGTTGTGGGTGTGGGACTGGTCTCCAGTACTGCTGGCTGTGTGGCTTGGTCACGACTTCTATGGATGCCCTGGTAGATGGGGCCTGTCCCTGGCTCTTCTGATGATGAGGCCTGGCATGCTGGTGTATAGGGCTGGCCCCCTGGATAAAAAGCACATTTGGAGGGGCACTGGTATTAGCCAAGGTGGCCCACTGGGTGCAGCAAGGAAGAATTGGGGCCAGTGGGGTGGGAACGTGGTAATATTTAGGTTGGTTGAGAATGACAGAAATGGCATCTATTAGTGCCAGGCTAGCTAGGCAGATGGAGATTTTTTTTTTCAAAAAAATGGTACCTATTTGCACTTCTAGCCTCAGAGAAAGTTCCATTATATTCCTGCCCCTCTAGCACATGTCCTAAAATCAGTCAACTCAGGGACTCTTTAGGCTGCTACATCTGTATTTGGACCTTGGAGTGAGTGAGTATATATGTGAACCCTTCAAGAATTGAGTCTCTATTTCCCACAGCCCTCTGGCTCTTCTATACATAAGTCTATATGGTTTTCAAAGCCACACACATGATGTGAGACTATCTTCCCCATGCAGTCCCCTGAGCTAGGGAGTCTGACATGGGACTCAGTCCCCTTGTCACTTGGAGCAGATATTTATGGTTGTGATCTCTCTCCTGCTTTCAGGTTGCTGCACCAGGAGTGTGAATTTTGACAAGACTGCATCTCTTCTACTCCTACCTATCTTTTCTTTTAATTTTTAAAAAAGTTTTATTGAAGTATAGTTGATTTACAATGTTGTGATAATTCCTGCTGTATAGCAATGTGGTTCAGTTATACATATACACACATTGGTTCTTTTTCAGATTATTTTCCTATATAGATTATCACAGAGTATTGGGTAGAGTTCCCTGGGCACATTTGGTTTAAAAGACTATTTTTTCTCTATTGTATTGCCTTTGCTCCTTTGATAAAGATCAGTTGACTATATTTATGTGGGTTTTTGTTAGCTTTGTACTCTGTTCCCTGGATTTATTTGTCTGTTCTTTCACTAATATCACATTGTCTTGATTAGTGTAGCTTTATATTAAGTCTTGAATTCTGGTAGAGTCAGCCTTCCAACTTTGTTGATCTTCAATATCGTGTCAGTTATTCTGGGTCTCTTGCTGCTCCATATAAACTTTACAGCTCGTTTGTTAATATTCACAAAATAACTTGCTGGTATTTTGATTGGGATTGCATGGAATCTATACATCCAGTTGGGAAAAACTGACATCTTAATAATTTTGAGTCTTCCTCTCCATGAAAATGGAAACATCTTTCTTTTTATTTTGTTCTTTGATTTCATTTATCACATTTATGCAGTTTTTGTCATGCAGGTTTTAATATATATTTTTAGATGTATAGCTAAGTATTTCATTTCTTTCTTAATCTCTATAGCTTTGCTTTCCTTTTTTTGTCTTATTGCATTAGCTAGGACTTGCAGTGTGATGTTGAAAAGGAGTATGTATGGTTAGATCATTCAAGATAGTTGTTCTTGAAAATAGAGCAAGATGGTGGAGGAGTAAGAGGTTGTGCACACCTTCTCCCACAAACACATCAAAAAAATACATCTACATGTAAAACTACTTGCACAGAAGATCAACTGAGTGCTGGCAGAAGATCCTAAACCTCCAAAAAGGGCAAGAAACTCTTGACATAACTGGGTAGAATAAAAGAAAATGAGAGAGAGAAAAGGAATCAGGATGGGGCTAGCTTTCCTGAGAGGGATCCGTGAAGGAGAAAAGGAACCCACCTCCTGGGAAGCCACCTAAATGAGGAAATATCAGCTGAGTCGGTGGGACCTCAAAGGTGCCAAGAAAAGCATAACAGCTGGACTGAGAACAGCAAGGCAGAGTGAGAGCTGCACAGACCATATGAACAACCAGCCTGGACACCATAGCCTGAGATGCTCAGGCGGGGGCTGGGTGCTGAGACTCAGGCTCTGGAGGTCCTTGCTGCTATTGAGAGCCCAATGACCAGGCACTGACTGCTGGCCCTACCCATTTCTTCCTTCTCCCTGAAAACACACTGAGCATCCTCGGAACAACAGCCTTCTCACACCAAAGAAAGAGACAGCAAATATTCAAACTCCCACACCAAAAATAAATAGTAACCCCCCAGAAAAATACAAAGGGGTATTCTTGAATAGAAGTAGCCTTACAAGACTACAGTTTGGCTTCCCCAGACTTATGGAAAAAGAAAAACACAAGCAAGATGAAGAAGCACAGAAACCATTCCCAGTTAAAGGAATAGGAGAATTCAAGGAAAGCAGACAACAATGAAACAGACCTCTGCAGTCTGACAGACATTGAGTTCAAAAGGGAGGTATTGAAAATTCTGAAGGAATTAAGAGAGGATATTAACAGTAATGCAGATTCCTTTAGAAAGGAACTAGAATATATAAGGAGGAGCCAAGAAAAACTAGAAAATTCATTTGCAGAGAGACAAACTGAGATTAAGGCAATAAAGAGCAGAATGAATAATGCAGAGGAATGAATTAGTGGTGTGGAAGATAAAATAATGGAAATCACCCAATCAGGACAGCATACATAAAACTAAGTGAAAAAACATGAAAGCAATATAAGAGACCTGTGAGATAATATAAAGCAGGGCAATCTACATACAATAGGAATTCCAGAAGGAAAAGAAGAATAAAAGGGGATTGAGAATGTATTTGAAGAAATTATGGCTGAAAACTTTCCAAGTCTAAAGCATAGTGATATCAAGATACGGGAAGCACAGAGGGCCCCAAACAAGCTGAACCTAAACAGGCCCACACCAAGACATATTATAATAAAAATGGAAAAATTTAAAGATAAAGAGAGGATTCTAAAAGCAGCAAGAGAAAAGCAAAGCATTAATTATAAGGGAAGCCCCATATGGCTATCAGCTGATTTCTCTACAGAAACACTACAGGCCAGAAGGGAGTGGCAAGATATATTTAAAGTGATGAAAGGAAAAAATTGGCAATCTAAAATACTCTATCCAGCAAGAATATCATTTAAATTAGAAGGGGAAATAAAGAATTTCTCCAACAAACAAAAGCTGAAATAGTACAGCAATACTAAACCCATTCTAAAAGAAATACTGAAAAGGCTTCTCTAAATTAAAAAAGAGACAGAGAAAAAATAGAGAAAAAGAAGAATTAGGATGGTGGAAACCACAATTGGAAAGCAATCACTTAAGTAAGCCAGCATACAGATCTAAACATGAAGATGTTAAAAAAAAGAAGACATCAAAATCATACCATGTGGGGAAGGAAAGTAATAAAATATAGATTCTTTTTTTTTAATTTTAATGATGTGTATGAGCCTATATGACTATCAGGCAACAGCAACCAGATATAGGAAGGGCTTAACGTGCTTAAAAGATAAGGCAACCACAAATCAAAACCAAAGATTACATTTGCAAAAACTGAAAAGAAAAGTACTCAAGCATAAAATAAATGGAAACCATCCAACCAAAAAAAGAAAGGAACAAAGGAGAAACAGAATCAACTGGAAAACAAAGTTTAAAATGGCAATTAAGGCATATCTATCAATAATCTCCTCAAATGTCAATGGACTGAATGCTCCAATCAAAAGACATGGAGTGGCAGATTGAATAAAAAAAGCAAAAACCTTCAACCCTTGCCTACAAGAAACTTACCTTAGAGCAAATTACACATATAGATTGAAAGTGAGGGGATGGGAAAAGATATTTCATGCCAATGGACAAGACAGGAAAGTAGGAGTAGCAATACTCATATCAGAAAAAATGAAGGCCATAAGGAAAGACAAAGAAGGACACTATTTAATGGTTGAAGGATCCATTCAAGAAGAGGATATTACAATCATCAATATATATGCCCCTAATATAGGAGCCCCCAGATACCTTCAACAAATACTAACAGACATAAAAGGAGAAATTGATGGGAATACAATCATAGTAGGAGTCTTTAACACCCCATTCACAACAATGGACAGATCCTCTAGACAGAAAATCAATAAGGCAACAGAGTTCCTAAAGGACACAATAGAAAAGTTAGACTTCATCGACATTTTCAGGACACTACATCCAAAAAAATCAGAGTATACATTCTTCTTAAGTGCACATGGAACATTCTCAAGAATTGATCACATACTGGGGCACAAAGCTAACCTCAATAAATTTAGGAATATAGAAATTATTTCAAGTATCTTCTCTGATCACAATGGCATGAAAGAAGAATTCAATCAAGGGGAAAAAATGAGAAAAAACTAAATACATGGAGACCAAACAACATGCTACTAAAAAACCAATGGGTCAATGAGGAAATCAAGAAGGAAATTAAAAAATACCTTGAGACAAATGATAATGAGGAGAAAAACCACTCAAAATCTATGGGATGCCACAAAAGCAGTGCTCAGAAGGAAATTCATAGTGATACAGGCCTTCCTCAAAAAAGAAGAAAAATCTCAAATTGACAACTTAACCCAACATCTAAATGAATTAGAAAAAGAACAAACAAAACCTAAAGTCAGCAGAAGGAAGGAAATCATTAAAATCAAAGAGGAAGTCAATAAAATAGAGATTCAAAAAACAATTGAAGAAATCAGTAAAACCAAGAGCTGATTCTTTGAAAAGGTAAACAAAATTGACAAACCTCTGGCCAGACTCACCAAGACTAGGAGAGAAAAAACCCAAATAAACAAAATCAGAAATGAAAAAAGAGAAGTCACAACGGATACTACAGAAATACAAAAAACCATGAGAGAATACTATGAACAATTGTATGACAACAAATTTGACAACCTAGAAGAAACGAACAACTTTCTAGAGACTTACAGCCTGCCAAAACTGAATCAAGAACTGAATCAAAAAAAGCTATCAACTGAACAGACCAATCACTAGAAATGAAATTGAATATGTCATAAAAACACTCCCTACAAATAAAAGTCCAGGACCAGATGGCTTCACAGGTGAATTCTACCAAACATACAAAGAGGAATTTGTACCCATTCTCCTTAAACTTCTCCAAAAGGTTGAAGAAGAAGCAACACTCCCAAAGACATTCTATGATATCACCATCACCCTAGTAGCAAAATTAGACAAGGACTCCACCAAAAATAAAACTATAGTACAATATCTTTGATGAGTATAGACACAAAAATTTTCAACAAAATTTTAGCCATCTGAATCCAACAACATATAAAATAGATCATATATCACGACCAGGTGGGATTCATCCCAGGGGCACAAAGATGGTTCAACATATGCAAATCAATCAATGTCATATACCACATTAACAAAAGAAAAGACAAAAACCACATGATCATCTCAATAGATGCAGAAAAAGCATTTGACAAAGTCCAACATCCATTCATGATCAAAACTCTTACCAAAGTGGGTATAGAGGGAATATACGTTAACATAATCAAAGCCATTTATGACAAACCCACAGCAAATATACTACTCAATGGAGAAAAGCTGAAAGCCTTTCCACTAAAATCTGGAACAAGACAAGGATGTCCACTCTCACCACTGCTGTTCAACATAGTTTTGGAAGTCCTAGGCACAGCAATCAGACAAATGAAAGAGATAAAAGGCATCCAAATAGGAAGAGAAGAGGTCAAACTGTCACTGTATGCAGATGACATGATACTATATATAGAAAACCTTAAGGACTCAACCCAAAAACTACTTGCAATGATCAACAAATTCAGCAAAGTAGCAGGATATAAGATTAACATTCAGAAATCAGTCACATTTCTGTATACTAACAATGAAAAATTAGAAAAGGAATACAAAAATACAATACCTTTTAAAATTGCACCCCCTCAAAAATCAAATACCTGGGAATACACCTGACCAAGGAGGTAAAGGGCTTGTATGATGAGAACTATAGAACATTAATCAAGGAAATTAAAGAAGATGTAAAGAAATGAAAAGATATTCCATGTTCCTGGGCTGGAAAAATTAATTTTGTAAAAATGGCCATACTACCCAAAGCAATCTACAGATTCAATGCAAAAAATACCCATGACAATTTTCACAGAACTAGAACAAACAATCCAAACATTTATATGGAACAACAAAAGACCCAGAATTGCCACAGCAATCCTGAGAAACAAAAACCAAGCAGGAGGCATAACTCTCCCAGACTTCAAGAAATACTACAAAGCCACAGTCATCAAAACAGTGTGGTACTGGTATCAAAACAGACAGACAGACCAATGGAACAGAATAGAGAACCCGGAAATAAACCCTGACATCTATGGTCAATTAATCTTTGACAAGGGAGGCAAGAACATAAAATGGGAAAAGGAAAGTCTATTCAGCAAGCATTGCTGGGAAACCTGGACAGCTGCATGCAAAGCAATGAAACTAGAACACACCCTCACACCATGCACAAAAATAAACTCAAAATGGCTGAAAGACTTAAATATAAACAAGACACCATCAAACTCCTGGAAGAGAACATAGGCAAAACATTCTCTGCCATCAACTTTATGAATATTTTCTCAGGTCAGTCTCCCAAAGCAACAGACATAAGAGCCAAAATAAACCCATGGGACCTAATCAAACTGAAAAGCTTTTGCACAGCAAAGGAAACAAAAAGAAAGCAAAAGACAACTTACAGAATGGGAGAAAATATTTTCTATTGATGTGACTGACAAGGGCTTAATCTCTAGAATATTTAAGCAACTTACACAACTCAACAGCAAAAAATACAACAACCCAGTGGAAAAATGGGCAAAAGACCTGAATAGACATTTTTTTTTCCAAGGAAGATATACAGATGGCCAACAAGTACATGAAAAAATGCTCAACATCCCTGATTATTAGAGAAATGCAAATCAAAACTACCATGAGATACCACCTCACACTAGTCAGAATGGCCATCATTAATAAGTCCACGAATGGCAAATGCTGGAGTGGTTGTGGAGAAAAGGGAACCCTCCTGCAGTGTTGGTGGGAATGGAAGCTGGTACAACCACTATGGAGATCATTATGGAAATACCTTAGAAATCTATACATTGAACTACCATATGACCAAGCAATCCCACTCTTGGGCATATATCTGGACAAAACTTTCCTTGAAAAAGACACATGCACCCCACATGTTCATTGCAGCTCTATTCACAACAGCCGAGACATGGAAACAACCGAAATGTCCATCGATAGACGACTGGATTAGGAAGATGTGGTATATATTCACAATGGAATACTATTCAGTCATGAAAAAGAATGAAATAATGCCATTTGCAGCAACATGGATGGAACTAGAGACTCTCATACTGAGTGAAGTTAAGTCAGAAAGAAGAAGACAAATACCATATTATATCACTTATATCTTGAATCTAATATATGGCACAAATGAACCTTTCCACAGAAAAGAAAATCATGGACTTTCAGAATAGACTTGTTGTTGCTAAGGGGGAGGAGGAGGGAGTGGGGTGGTTGGGGAGCTTGGAGTTAATAGATACAAACTATTGTCTTTGGAATGGATTAGCAATGAGATCCTGCTGTGTAGCACTGGGAACTATGTCTAGTCACTTATGATGGAGCATGATAATGTACGAAAATAGAATGTGTACATGTATATATAACTGGGTCACCATGCTGTAGACAAAAATTTATTTGGGAAATATCTATTAAAAAAATAATGAAGAATATGCAATTATATTTGAAAAAAATTTAAAAAAGAAAAAGCTAAAATAAATTACCAGCAAATAATAAAAAAAGGTAGTTGTTCTCATTCTCTTTACATCCCTGTCTCAACCAGTCCCTGCTTCTCTCACATGACCATTCAATCCTCTTAATTATAAGGCTTGATTAGTAACTGCCTACAAATTTGCCTCCTGCCCCAGCTGCTGGTTTCCCTGGTAATTGATGAGCCAATCTGACATCAATTCCCCCTATAAATAGTAGCCTTCTTCTACCCCAAGTAGTAAAGATGGATGCCGTTTACTACTTGTTAATTGCTCTTTATGGTGAGTTGTTCCAGTTTCCATTTTTCAGACATGTAAGATTCCCTGTCCAGTAAACCTTTGATGTCTATGTCTCCAGGCTCTTTCTTCAGTTTTAAGGCTGGGCAACTACAAGTCTTGCAGGCCTGTGGGGTATAGCCCAACAATTTGTGAGGCAGCCAGGAGGTCGAGGAAACTCCTGTGAGCACAAAGATGTTGGGAAAATAAAGACAAGGAATGGGAAGGTGCTGGGGGTGATCTCAAAGTGGCTGTCCACTAGCATAAGGGGGCCTGTGGTAGCTGACTACCATGAGAAATGTATTTATCTTCCATTACGTTGATGATATCATGTTTACCTCAGAGCCTCTTTCTAGTTTAAAAGTTGCAGCCCCATACTTGTGGCTCATCTGAGTGCAAAGGGATGGCTGGTGAAGGCAGACAAAACACAAGAACCTGTATTATCTACAAAAGAGAAGCATACACTCAATGTACCACCCCTAAACAATTACAGAGACAGGCTTGTGAATTGGACATGGCCAGTTACGCAGAAGAGTTTGGTTGGGGCCTGTGGTAATGGCAGAATTATAAAAGAGTACCCTTGATCTTATGGTCTCAGCTGTGGAAGGAGGCGGAGCAATAGTATAGTGTGATGGAACAATTTTATGCGGTCTAACATGCATTACAACAGGTGGAGGACATTACAAATGAGCCTACCCAAGTCATTGAGCAATGCAAAAAAAAAAAAAAAACAAAACAAACATTATTTGGAGTCTAGAACAGCTGTATGTGACATAAAGGACCCCAATGGATATCTATAGTGACCAAGGAATCCACTTTACTTGCAATGAACTTCAGGAATGGGCCAATAAAATGACATTCACTGGCATTTTCAACTGCCCTACAACCCCACTGCTGCTGGGCTAATTGAAGGTATGAGTGGACTACATAACAAATGAGACAGGAAACTTCTGCTCTCTCAACATATGGACCAGGAGGCTAACTAAAGCCCTATGTACTATAACTGAACATCCCAAGAGCAATTATCCTGTTTAGCCATTTTAACCCAGAAGCACACCATCTGAATTCAACTGTTGACCACCAAAGACTGTTACTGTCAGGACAGTAACTTGCTTTCCATTTGCTACAGGATCTACTCCCAGAGGAGCACATTATAGAATGGCCCTAGGACTGGCAGGTAAATCCCCGAAGATTTGGGTATGCTGCCTCATGGGTAATAGAATTGAAAGGTACTTACAGATTTTACCTGTATTTTACCCAGTTCCACCTAAGGCTACTAAGGTAATTAATCAGGGCTTCCTAATGGAGAAAGTCACCATTATATTAACCTGTGGTCTGTTATTATTCTGCTTCTCCAATATTCGACAGTGGCCATGGGGACTGAAGGTAGATAGGAGGTGTGGAACTGCAAACTAAGACAAAAGCCACAGTTATGGGTGGAATTATCTGAGGATTCTGTTACTGCTTGTATTTTGCTTAATGGTTATGACATTCTCTGTATTGTGCTGGTTAAACATTTTACATTTTGTTCCTAATTGGAGGGAATCTGGGCAAAAATGGTGGTCTCGCCAGGAAATAAGTTTGACTGCTGGGTCTACAGTGAGATGGCACTGTTGTCCTCTTCTGTACTTCGGTGAAAATCTGACCCAATAAGCAGTTTTGGCTCCAAAGTTTGCCTACCTTTGGGACTCTTGGTACTATTTAGCTGCTGTCTGCATTGAACTTTGGCATTTGCTTGCAGTGCACCTCTACATACCTGACCCCAGGGATATCATGGAAAAGGGCCAGACCAAGATTATAAAGGTTGTGCAGGGTATGAACAGGTGGAGTGTATGATCAGGCCACTCAAGATGGCTGTTCTCTTGCTCTCTGTACATTCCCGCTCAACCAGTTCCTGCTTCTCTCACATGAAAATCTAACCTTTTACTATCTGGGTTAATTAGTAACTGCCTATGTACTTACTTCCTGTTCCAGCTGCTGGTTTCCCTGGTAACTGATGAGCCTACCAGATGTCAATTTCCCCTTTAAATTGTAGACTCCCTCTTCTTAGAGTAGCAAATATTGCTATCATGTCCTGTCTGCTGTCTATAGTGGGGTGTTGCTCCAGAACCTTTGTTTTGCATGTGTAAGTACCTCTGTCCAATAGACCTCTTGTGTCTCTGTTTCTGTCTCCAGGCTCTTCCTTGAGGCTGTGGAACTACAAGACCTTGGGGTGCAACCCAACAGAGTGGTAAGAGAGGACATCCTTGCCTTACTCCTGATCTTAGTGGAAAAGCGTCTAGTTTCTCATTAAATATGATGTTAACTATAGATTTGTTGTAGATATTCTTTATCAAGTTAAGAAAGTTCCAATCTATTTCTATTTTATGAGAGTTTTTATCACAAACAGGTCTTGGATTTTGTCCATTATGATGACTTTTTTTCCTGCATTTATTTTCATGTGATTTTTTTCTCTCTCTCTCTCTCTCTTTTTTTGCCTGTTTTTTAGATGGGACAGAATGGTTAGAATGGGCTGGAATTGGATATTTCACTTCTCCCTAGTCAATTAAGCTCTGATTATACCCTGGAAGGTTAGGCTCTGGTTAACAAGTTTCCCATGAGGGTGGGCATTGTTTAGAACAGAGTACTCTGATAGATTTCAAGATGGTTCTTTACCTCTCTCCCTGCTGGAAGCACAAGGGTTTTTTCTCCAGTATTTACTGAGAACCTGTTCAAGCTCCTGGAGGTAAATTTCACAATATCATTGGGGCCCCTCTGACTGCATCCCCTTGGAGTTTTAACTCTCAGACTTGTCCACACGAAGCCTCCAGCAATTCTTCATTTACAGTTCAGGTTTTTCTACCCAGGCGCTGGTTCCCACAGCAATTCCTGCTCATGAATTTCCATTCCTATAAGCTGCAATTTTATGTATTCTGCCTGTCTCTCCAGTCTTTGGCAGCAGTGGTTTGACCTGTGTCCTCCCTTCTCTTATGGATCTAAGAAGAGTTGTTGGATTTTTCTTTCTTTTTGAACTGTTCAGCTTTTTACTTGTTTGCTAGAGTGGTGATTTCCAAACACCTTACATACAGAAAAAGTTCTTAAATCTATTGCTATTCTTCTTTCAGTAGTATGGGTTTGTGGGAGGGGGTGGTGATAGTGGGGGGAAAGTGTTTTAAATATAGTGAAAAGTATTATTATTTTGAGGCCTATCATTCACTTAATTTTATCTAACTGTACAGAAATCTCAGTTCATCCCTTTGGTGTCTGATGTTAGCATAACTGGTAGACTGATGAGATTCTCAACTAACACTGCCAATGTGCCAGCCAAAATTTAGAGTCAATATTTTTACACACCTGGCTGGACTAGCATAATGATCATCTCTTCACTGAGGAATGAAATTATCATTGTAGTGGTATGCTTTTATGGAGATTATCAAGGAGATTAACAACTTTCTAAAAAGAAGATGCTTAATTTGGGGTAAGAAAAAGAATAACAAATATTGGTTTTCCAGATTTCAGCTTAGAACTTCTTGGTCAAGGATCTCAGTAAAAACATCATAACTGTCACCTATGGCTTTCTCATGGGCCATACAGCCCAGTATTTTTTCTCAGACCCAGAGAAGTTTATTTGTAATACGTTTGATTTATTGAATGCTTAAATCATGAAAAGCACTGGGCTAATGTTTTACATTAATCATCTCATATAATTTCTATGAGAGGGCTATTAATATTTCAACTTTCGTACAGGGAACTGAGGCTCATAGAAGTTAATTTGCCCAAGATAGACTGAAGACTTGAACTCAAATCTGTGAAACTTTAAAGCTATTATGGTCTATGGCAGGGGTCAGCAAACTTTTTCTATAAATGGTCATATAGTAAATATTTTTGGCTTTGTAGACAATATAGTCTCTGCAACTAATTGTCACAGGAAAACAGCCATAGGTGATAAATAAACAAATGAACATGGCTGTGTGCCACTGAATCTTTATTTACAGATACTAAAATTTTAATGTCACATAATTTTCATGTGTCATGAAATAACATTTTCTTTTTCTTTCAACCATTTAAAAATGTAAAAACTGTTCTTAGGTCATGGGTCATCTAAAAAGAAGTGGTGGTCCAGATTTGGCTTGTGGGGCCATAGTTTGCTGACCCCTAATCTATGTCATCTCAAAGGTTGTAGAGCTTATCAAGCACATAATTGAAAGACTGTGTCAGCCATTAACTTTCCCTTAATAGCTCAATATGGTCAATCGTTCATGCCTACATCTAAGCCTTTTTTTTGGAGATGTTTGTCTATTCAGTACCATATATGTACTGATTTTATCTCTTACAAAGTGATCCTTTTCTAAGGATCTATTCAAATGTTCTAGCCTTCGCTGAACAAGCCTGTATTTATTGGGTTCTTTCTTTCTTTTTTTTTTTTTTTCAAACCTGGCTCTTCTTTATTTCACATACCATGCCAAAGGTTTACCCACCGTGCCAACATTTGTTCTATAACATATTCATCCTCCAACAGCTTAAGGGCATCTTCTACACAACAATTAATGACTTATAAAAATAACAACTATGTAACTTTTTAAGTATTAAGAGTGATTGAAGGATTATACTTTTGTCAATGATTTCAACAGTAGACAAACTTACTAAAAAGCCCTTAGACAATGCCATATATTCCAAGAAAAGCCTTTTTTTTCCTGATAGCTTTAAACATTATTTTTTGCAGTATATCCCTCAATACTGAGAGATAATGAGATCAATGACAGAATATGTCTTGCTCACCAGTGTCTAGCACAGTGCCTCTCATAGAATAGGTGCTCACTTTTTAAATGACTGAATTAAACTTCCCAGGTTATCTGGAAATTTTGCACATTCATCAGATCATGGGCCTTGATGATTTTGATGAGACACAACATGACAGTCTCTTCAAAAGGATTTACTATTCCCCAAAATGCTGTCAGATCATAGAGATTCTAAAGCTTTGGGAGGAAGAAAAACAGATATTTTCAAGGCTTTTTCTTTGTTAGAGGATTCCCTGTTAGGCCAGAAAACAGGGACTTTAGAATGGTACTGACTCATCTTCCACAACTTCTAGTGATTGATGGGGTGGAGAGTCCCCCAAGTTACTTGATAACTTGAAGATCATCATTTAGGCCAGCGTTACTATCTGGCAAGGGGGATTGTGAAGTCAATTCTTGGTGCCTGTAGGCTTGGCTTTGATTTGTATGCTCTTCTTATCTGAATAAGTGTGAGAAGTAACAAGTTAATAAAATGAGGAAGTTCTCTTGGGGAACAGTTGGTAAATGATCCAGCATTGTCACTGCAGTGGCACAGGTCACTGCTGTGGCATGGATTTGATCCTTGGCCTGGGAACTTCCACATACCATGGACATGGTCAAAAAGCCAAAATGAACAAAAGATAAAATTTATGGATGTTGTTTTCATGTGGGCCTTTTAGTTTTTGTTGTGTTCCAGAATTACAGACTGCAACACTAGCCATTGTCAACTCTTTGGGTATCTGTTGCTTTCCTCACAAGATGGGCAGAATGTGTGTGAATAGCTCAATATAAAACCCTCCTCTACTACCTTAAAGTAAGTTCAAAGCCTATTTCTTCCTAGTGGTGCTGGGTTAGAAGTGTTCATCACCCTGGAAAAGATTTTCAAAGGGAAATAAAAATAAGGTTTCTGAAGGGAAATTAAAGTAAGTGGGAAGTGACAGTAGATTATTATTTCAGTGTGAAAAATAAGGAAACTACCTGCCATTTCTCTAGGCACTGATTACACTTTCTTGAAATAGGTGGGTTTCATTCATTTAAGGAATATTTATGGGGTACCTGTTATTATGTGTCATATAAGCAAAAAAATCCCTGTCTTTTAACACGTGCTAGGGAAATAATAAAAAGGATAAGAGAAAGAATAATTATGAGACTCGCCTTATATAATGTAGTAAAAGTAAAGCCTCAGTGAAGAGGTGTCATTTAGCTGGGAATAATACCTGATAGGTATGTTTCATGCCTCATTTTACTCTAAGTGCAACTGTTTTATTGAGTTGGGGAGAATATTTTCTAAATGAGAATTTTTCCTACTATAGGAATAATACCTAGATATTAGCATTTTTTAAGGTCTATGCAGAAAGGAAAGGAATTGACATTTATTGAGACTTTTCCACAAGCCAGACTCATCACATACACTATTTCATTATATTTATTTCCTCAAAGAGCTCAAGGTAGTCTGTGTTATTATTTCCATTTGTGGATGACCAGACTGAGACTCAAGAAGGTAAAATAACTCACCCAAGGTAACATGGGAGTCTGGGATTCAAAATTAAAATTGGGGGAGTTCCCATTGTTGCTCAGCTGTGACAAACCTGACTAGTATCCATGAGGATGCAGGTTCGATCCCTGGCCTCACTCAGGTTAAGGATCCTGCATTTCTGTAAGCTGTGGTGTAGGTCACAGACGTGACTCAGATCCTGCATTGCTGTGGCTGCGGCATAGGCCAGCTGCTGTAGCTCTGATTCGACCCCTGGTTTCAGAACTTCCATATGCCACAGGTGTGGCCCTGAAAAAAAAAAGCAAAAAAAAAAAATATTAGGATTGGGAGTTACTGCTGTGGTGCATTGGGTTAAGAATCCAGCTGCAGTAGCTTGGGTTGCTGTGGAGGCACATATTCAATTCCTGGCCTGCTGCAGTCGGTTAAAAGATTTGTCATTGCCACAGCTGCAGCATAGGTCACAATTGTGGCTTGGATTCAATCCCTGGCCTGGAAACTTCTATATGCTGCAGGCACAGCCATAAAAAAGCATATTGAGATTGATTGCCTCTGAAATCCATGTTCATGTCATTATACCATGTTCATGTCATTATACCATGTTCATGTCATTATACCATGTTCATGTCATTATACCATGATGTTACCCAGTATTGTGAGTTAATTCAGCAAGAATACTGATTGTTACATTTGGGAGGGGGCTACTGCACTAACAAGCTTTAGGGACATGATTTCACTTCATCCACAATTATTTCCTTTAGGAATTGCTATTATCCTATGAAGAAAGCAAGCAAGGCCTAGAGAGCTTAAGCAACTCAAGTCACATGGCTAGTCAATTACAGATACACACTTTCACCACCTGATAATTTTTTACGAGTTACTCTTCTTGTCAAGCATTAGACTAATACGGACCACTGTGTTCCTAAAGTGGCTTTGTCTTAAGGTCAGGTTGAAAGAAATTACTAATCTTTCAGTTGGGTCTTCATATTTCTTCAGTCCAGGTCCAGATTTTCTGGGATCAAAAGTGAGGCAGTAAAACAAGATCACTCTTTAAATGAAAAACAAATGAATAAGACAGAGGTGTTTGTGTTTTCCTTTGTAAAAGACATGCCATTTCCCCTAGAAAATATAAGCCAGAAGTCACAAGGGAGGCTTAGCGAGAAGTGAAATGCTCCTCCTATGTAAACATCCCTTTCTTTTAGGCATTGTTTTTAATACATCTATTTTTTCAAGATATGTTTTTTTAACATTTTCATTATAAGGATGGAGATTTTGTAGTTCTACCCCCAAAATCAGTGCTCACAAACCTGATTTGTTTAAGTAGCTGGAAAATATATGAAGCAGAAGAAAGGCTGAACCCTAGACAACTTGTGAGGTTGAGGGCATATCTTAAGTTCTGCATTTATCTTCATGCATCCTCTCCCCTCACCTAGAGTGACTGTGCTGCTCCCTCCATAACCTGGCATCCTCTCTGGATTTTTACCTCCTCACGGCCTGCTCTAAAGAAAGAGAGCTGCTAAATTAATTAGAAAATTATGGATAAAGCTAAATATGTTTTCTCTCTTGGGGGTGGTGGAATTCTAATAATACTAATAGTTAATATGTATTCCAGACTTAGTACATGATGCTGTTAAGTGTTATCTCATTTAACCTACATGATAATCCAATAAAGTAGGCATTATTATTATTAGCACCATGCTTATTTTATAACTTGGGAAAATAGGCTCAGAGAGATTGAATAATTTCCCGAAGGCCCCCCAGCTAATAAGTAGTAAAGATAAGATTCGAATACAATCTTGAATGAATCTTAAGTCTGTGTTCTTAACCAATACTACTGTGCCTTAAGCCAAAAAGATAAAGCAATAACTGAAATTTAGATATCAGCAAACAAGATGAGGGAAATAATTGCAGGGTAAGGGAAAGGAAAGGAGACAGAGGTGTCTTCATGATATCCTCATAATGACACCATGATTTAAGTTGCCTATTCTGATCACTACTCATAATGATGAAGAATAGCTCTTCCAAGCCCAGTGTCTCTTGGTCTAGATCATTATTAAATGGGTGAAAATATTTTGTGATTCTACGCATGAGCAAAACAAGCTGGTTCTAATACTAAATCATATTATTTTGGAGAAAAGGAAAAAAGATTTTTCTCTAGAGAATTGTTAGCATATGTCCCAAAAGACTTAAATCTATATACTACTTGACACTAACCTTTGACTTGTTAACACCTTTTGAAAGTGAATAAACATCGCTCAGATGGTGCAACAATCCAAAAGTGTACTCAAGCTTACTCTTGTTGATTTGTGGGTTCTATCCACTTTGATCATTGTGCCATGATCAGTATGCGGGTGAATGAAATAATCCCAATTCCCAGAAGAATATATTGAATTCTGATTTAGGTGGTATGGGCATTACTTTGGGGATCTTAAATTACGTTGGTCTTACATTAATAAGGGGAAAAAAAAACAATTGGCCTTTTCTTCTTCTGGATCTACTAACAGAAGAAATGTTGCTACTTGTGATTTAATATCCTTACTTTAGTAGATGGTGATTTTTAAACAAATCTTATTTTTCTCAAATTTGGAGTTTTTTTCAATGAATTCCTCAAAATTTTTCACAAGTTCTGTTTTTCCCTTCCCCCAAGTATTCCCTGTTGAAGGAGTCAAGTTGGAAGAGGGCCTTAATATGCTAATCAAATCGTACCCTTTGTTGCCTTTATTTCCTTAGCCAAACTTGAGCTCCAAGTTTCAATCACACCATGCTTTAGTCACTTGACAAGGTAGTCCTTGGTGCTTTATTCAAAAACACCACCAATTAAATTTGTGCAAAGTAGCATTTTCAGTGATGTTTCCAGGTTTCTCAGGATAGAGATATGTATATGTGTATATGTGTGTTTGTGTGTGTATGTATGTGTTCAACATAGCTTCTATGCTCAAATTCTATCCCACAATGTCATGACATTATTTCTCAAGTAACACTGGTCATTAGAGGTTTTCTGTTTATATTTACAGACACACACAGTGAAATTTCCTTTGGGGACATTCTCAACAGTATTTGTTTGCACAGGCTTGTGTCACTATCAAATTCCTCTTTTATTTTTTATTTATTTATTTTTTGCGTACTGGGCTAGGATTCGGCTTCCTTTGGTCTATGCTCTTGGCTTGGAATGTAAACTTATTTGTAAATGAGAACCCCAGCTAATGAGAGCTTTTTCTGTTTTGGGATGAATAGTCTTCAAATATTAAGTATTTTAAATTTATAGATTAAAATAAAATTTTCAGTAACATTACTTAAATACTCTTAAAGTGTCTTTAAAACAAAGTACTTTGCCATAAAAAGAATCCTCAAACTCATCAACACAAATACTATACTTTGTTTCCTAAAGGACAAAAAAGTGCTTCTAGGTTCATTTAATGCAGAAGTGTTTTTGGTATAATGGTTAGCATAGCTACCTTCTCTGTTTATTTAATGCAGTTTCACTCTAATGTATAACTGTTTGTATTGTTACGGGATGTATATATTGTTATAGGATCAGGATAAACTTACTTGCAGTGAAAGGAAAATGTTCCCTCATTATGTACTTGGTTTTTTCTAAACATATATTTGGAATGTTTTTCTCTAAATATTTACTTGAAAAATATTTCACCCTGGTGTCTAAATGTTTTCTACAGAAATTCTGATGGGGAAAAGAAGACATTCTATTTTGTTTTTATTCTCAACTTGAATTGAAACTTTTAATATCCTTTTATTTGACTTTTTTGGTGCCAATGTTAATTTTTATATAAACTATTTGGTCACTTGGCTGTTAGCAATGTGATGACAGCAACTTTATGAGGAAAGGAAGCACCCTGCTAACCCCCATCATATCTGAGTGCCTACATCGTTAGCTAGATGGCCTCAGAAGATGAAATGAGAGCTTAGCTCTGTATTCAGTATCACTGGGGATACCCATTTAAGGATGAGTAGCTTTATATGAATGGTTGTTTATGTGTTTACTATATTCTGTTTAACACCCTGGTCCTCTTGGGCAAAAGAGTTGCCTGAATTTTCACAGCCTGATTGATTCATCCTTGATTTAATATCTTGCCATATTATGAAGAAACATTATTATTTTGTGTGTATTTTTAAACAGGACACTCATGCTATATATATGTATTTTCAGTTAGCCAAGCCCAGTGGTAGGGATCCTAGTACTTGCAAGTGTTGGTTTAATAATAATAGACCAGGAAGAGCATTGCTTCTGTGTTTGGTGACATTAGCTCTGGTCTTTGACTTGGAAGCTGCCCACTTCCAAGATCCCTCTTCCTGGATATTCCTTTTGCTCTTCTTTCCAGGCAAGGGCCAAAAAAATGCGTTGCTTATGTGTGGACTTGGGGATAGCTGGTGGGAAATAGATGTTATTGGGAGATACGTTCTCCCCCTCCCCAAGACTTGACTAGTATTGAACTTTTAAGTTATTGCCTAATGCAATGGTTCTAACCCTATTATATTATTGTATTTGTTTTCTTGTGTAGTTTATCAACTTTAAAATGGCCCTGTTTCTCAGCAATTTGTATATTACCTATGTGTAATATTCCATGGTATGTGTTGAAATATGCTGAAATCCATCCCTTTCTGCTCCCCAATGACTCTCTAGTCAGTCTGTGCCAGTGCCTGACATTCCCATCTTAGAATATCCTTTGATCCTTTGGATTTTATTTTTGTTGAAGACTCCTGTTAAAATTTATATATATGTGGGAGTTAATAAATCACTCTGAGCCTTTACTTCCTTAGCTGATAGAATTTTATCATATTATATCTAGTATTAAACAGGCTGCTAAAATACTATGACACAGGATAAGGAAATATAAAGAGGAAGAAGTGGGGAGGAAATATATGAATGTTTTTGGAGATTGGAGAGCAAACTGGGAATCTAGGTTGAATAAAATCAACAATTTTGCCTATTTATCCCAATTAAAGACACATTAAGTGGGCTACCCCTCCTGATATAGCAGTATATAATATTAAACATTGCCTATCTCAATGGTTTCCATATCGTTGTTACTTGTTTTTATTTACCTTGTTTCCCTCCCCCCTTTTCCCACCTTGCAAACTATGTTGGAATTATTTCTTTTTTAGTTTCTCTCTTTTTTACTACTCAATGAATTTTATTACATTTATAGTTGTATAATGATCATCACAACCCAATTTTATAGCATTTCCATCCCAAATCCCCAGTGAATCCCTCCACCCCTCAACCTGTCATCTGGAAACCATAAGTTTTTCAAAGTCCATGAGTCAGTATCTGTTCTGCAAAGAAGTTCATCATGTCCTTTTTTTTTTTTTTTTTTTAGATTTTTACATGTAAGTGATAGCATATGATGTCAATGTCTTGGTGTCTGACTACTTTCACTTAGCATGGTAATTTCTAAGTCCATCCATGTTGCTGCAAATGCCGTTATTTCTTTCCTTTTAATGGCTCCGTAATACTCCATTGTGTATATGTACCACATCTTCTTTATCTACTCCAATGTCGATGGACATTTAGGTTTCTTCCACGTCTTGGCTATTGTATATAGTGCTGCAATGAACATTGGGGTACATGTATCTTTCCAAGACATGCTTTTCTCTGGATAAATACCCAGGAGTAGGATTGCTGGATCAAACGGTAATTCTATTTTTAGTTTTTTTAGGAATCTCCATACTGTTTTCCACTGCGGTTGCACAAATTTACATTCCCACCAACAGTGTGATAGTGTTCTCTTTTCTCCACACCCCCTCCAACATTTATTACTTGTAGAATTTTTGATGATGGCCATTCTGGGTGGTGTAAGGTGGTACCTCATAGTGGTTTTGATTTACATTTCTCTAATAATTAGTGATATTGAACATCTTTTCATGCGTTTTTTTACTATCTGTCTTCTTTGGAGAATTGTCTCTTTATATCTTCTGCCTATTTTTTGATGGCATTGTTTGTTTTTTTGGTATTGAGTTGCAGAAGGTGTTTATAAATTTTGGAGATTAATTCCTTGTCAGTCACTTCATTTTAAAATATTTTCTCCCATTCTGTGGGTTGTGTTTTTGTTTTGTTTAGGGTTTCCTTTGCTGTGCAGAAAATTTTATGTCTAATTTGTTTATTTTTGTTTTTATTGTCATTAGTCTAGGAGGTGGATCTGAGAAGATATTGCTGTGGTTTATATCAGAGAGTGTTTGGCCTATGTTTTCTTCTAAGAGTTTTATAGTATCTGGTCTTATATTTAGGGCTTTAACCAATTTTGAGTTTATTTTTATGTATGGTGTTATGAAGTGTTCTAATTTCATTCTTTTGCTTGTAGCTATCCAGTTTTCTCAGCACCACTTATTGAAGGGACTGTCTTTTCTCCATTGTACATTCTAGCCTCCTTTGTCATAGATTGGTTGACTATAGGTCCATGGGTTTAATTCTGGGCTGTCTATCCTGTTCCACTGCTCTATATTTCTGTCTTTGTGCCAGTACCATAGAGGTTTGATGACTATAGCTTTGCAATATAATCTGAAATCAGGGAGCCTGATTCTTCCAGCTCTATTTTTCTTTCTCAGGATGGCTTTGGCTATTCTGGTCTTTTGTGCTTCCAAACTAACTTTAGAATATTTTGTTCTAGTTCTGTGAAAAATGTCCTTGGTAATTTGATAGGGATTGCATTGAATCTGTAAATTTCCTTGTATAGTATAGTCATTTTGTTATTATTGATTCTTCCAATCCAAGAGCATGGTATGTCTTTCCATCTTTTTGTTTAACCTTTGATTTCTTTCATCAGCATTTTATAGTTTTCAGATTACAGGTCTTTTGTCTCTTTAGGGAGGTTTATTCCTAAGTATTTTATTTTATTTTTTTGATGCAATGGTAAATGGGATCATTTCCCTAATTTCTATTTCTGATCTTTCATTGTTACTATATAGAAATGCAGTTGATTTCTGTGTATTAATTTTGTATCCTGCCACTTTGCCAAATTCATCGATGAGCTCTAAGATTTTTCTGGTAGCGTCTTCAGGATTTTCTAGGCATACTATCATGTCATCTGCAAATAGTGATAGTTTTACTTCTTCCTTTCCAATTTGGATTCCTTTTATTTCTTTTACTTCTCTGATTGCTGTGGCTAGGCTAGGGACTTCCAAAATTATGTTGAATAGTAGTGGTGAGAGCAGACATCCTTGTCTTGTTCTTGATCTCAGCGGGAATTCTTTCAGCTTTTCATCATTGAGAGTAATGTTAGCTCTGGGTTTGTCATGTATGGCCTTTATTATGTTGAGGTAGGTTCCCTCTATGTCCACTTGCTGAAGAGTTTTTATCAGAAATGAGTGTTGGATTTTGTCAAAGGCTTTTTCTGCATCTTTTGAGAGGATCATATGGTTTTTCTTCTTCAGTTTCTTAATGTGGTGTAGCACACTGATTGGTTTTCAGATATTGAAGAATCTTTTCATTCCTGGGATAAATCTCACTTGATTATGATGTACAATATTTTTAATGTATTATTAGATTTGGTTTGCTAGTATTTTGTTGAGGATTTTTGCATCTATGTGAAATTGGTCTTTAATTTTCTCTTTTTGTGGTGTCTTTGTCTGGTTTTGTTATCAGGGTAATGGTAGCCTCATAGAATGGGTTTGGGAGTGTTCCTTCCTCTGCAATTTTTTGGAATAGTTTCTGAAGGATAGGTGTTAGCTCTTCTCTAAATGTTTGATAGAATTTGCCTGTGAAGCCATCTGGTCCTGGACTTTTATTTGTTGGAAGTTTTTTAATAACTGTTTCAATTTCAGTACTTGTGTTTGGTCCATTCATCTTTTCTATTTCATCTTGGTTTAGTCTTGAAAGGTTGCACTTTTCTAAGAATTTGTCCATATCGTCTAGGTTTTACATTTTATTGCATGCAACTATCCAAATAGTTACATGTAGTAGTCTCTTATGATCCTTTGTATTTCTGTGATGCCCATTGTAACTTCTTTTTCATTTCTGATTTTTATTGATTTGAATCCTCTCACTTTTTTTCTTGATAAGTCTGGCTAAGGGTTTATCAATGTTGTTAATCTTTTCAAATAACCAGCTTTTAATTTCATTGATATTTTCTATGGTTTTCTTCGTTTCTATTTAATTGATTTCTGCTCCGATCTTTATGATTTCTTTCCTTCTGCTAACTTTGGGTCTTGTTTGTTCTTCTCTCTCTAGCTGCTTTAGATGTAAAGTTAGGTTGTTTGAGCTTTTTCCTGTTTCCTGAGGTAGGCTCGTATTGCCTCTTAGAACTGCTTTTGCTGCATCCCATAGGTTTTGGAGTGTTGTATCTTTGTTGCCATTTGCTTCCATGTATTTTTCAATTTCCTCTTTGATTTCTTCAGTGATCCATTGGTTGTTTCGTGGCATGTTGTTTAGTCTCCATGTGTTTGTGTTTTTGCAGTTTTTTTCTTGTTGATTTCCATTGTATAGCATTATGGTTGGAAAAGATGCTTGATATGATTTCAGTTTTCTTAAAGTTATTGAGGCTTGATTTGTGGCCCGGATTGTCATCAATCCTAGAGAATGTTAGTTTCTCTTTTTAAAGACTCATTTTAGATTCTCTTTTGAAGGCCATTTAAATGTTACATTCTTCTTTCTAAGTGGGCTCTAACTTCAGAGACATAAGTTTGGAACTTGCTTACTGATAGGTTTATTCAGATAAAAACTGAGATAGTTACTTTTCTGTCTAAAAAAATCTAACTTTTTGCAATTTTTATAGCATTCAAGGACCAACAGTGAATTTCCTTTATTTTCTCTTTTACTTTCACACAAGGGACATTCTATCTGCTATCTTTTTACCGTACTGAAGTAAAATGCTATAGGTTATATTAACTATCTCTACTCCAAGGTTAATATATTTCCTCCAATTAATAGAATTCAGAATAATGAGGCTTACATTGTAGTTTCCAAATGCTCACCTTTCAGGTCATAGTGGTCCCTTTCCAAAGCTTCTTGGGTGGTACTCTAATGATACTTAAAAATGAAAGTAAGTGATCAAAAGAAAAAGGAAGAAGCAAGTTGAAACAAGGAGTGTTAATTGGGATGGATATTTTTCACAAGGAATAGAAGCTAGTATGACAGAAATGCAAAGATGTGGACATTCCTGAAATATTTTTCTAAAAGATTTATTTGTTTATTTATTTGGTTCTGGAACATAGCAAAAACTAAAAGGCCCACATGAAAAGTACACTTATAATTTTCATCTTTTTTGTTTGTTTGGTTTTGGACATGTCCATGGCATGTGGAAGTTCCTGGGGCCAGGAATTGAACCCATACCACAGCAGCGACATGCTGTGAGCATTAGTCCTTGACCCAGACTCTCTTGGTTCTATTTTCTGTCACTTTCTACCTGTGTGTTATCACTGAACTAGTCACTTACTTTTATGGGCTTTGATTTCTTCTCTAAAAGAAAGGATATCTACAAAAATATTGAGAGGTTTAAATATGATATGAAAAGCAAATAAATGCACAGTGCGTAGAACACAGTAGGTACTTAATGCGATGTAGGTCCCTCCCCATTGGTACCATTGTAGGTGGCCATGAAAAGCATGAAGAACACTTTGTCAAAGTAGAAACTCTATTTTGTCTTACTTGTTGAATCCTACTTTTGCAAAATGTCAAGATCCCCTAAGTATCGTCTGGATTTTGCAGTTTGGTTAAGATGGTGATTACCAAGGCTGGTTTATAATGAAAATTGAAATGATTAGTGTAAAGCATTGCTCAGTTTTCCTTATGGATCTCTCATGGAACTGCACACATGTTGGAAGAAACTAACCTTCAGAAAGAAGAATGTTCTTTCATTAAGCTTATGGGAGCAACTGAGCACTCCTATAAAAAAGCCTCCAAACAAAGGCATTGTCACTTCTGATAACTTTTTCTATGTGTGTTGATATTTCTGTTGCCTTTGAGTAGCTCTTGATATTTTAATATGTTTAGGTAAATTTGATAGGCCATTTCCTAGCAAAGTAGGGCTTAGCTATAACAGAGCCCAGTGGTTTCTGTATGTGGACCTTAACACATCAGTTATCTTCCAAGGTTTGCTTTTAGAATGCTTGAAATGCACATATATTTATTGATATCAACCTCATCTCTGGTTATAACTAAAAAATGAAGATTTCATGTCTTAATGATATTCTTGCCTTTCCAAACTAGGCATTATCTTCCAAGTATCCCTTATGTTCTATGTTTCTTTTGCCTTTTAAGACATTCATGGAAGCTCTTCCAGAAGTAAGAGGCTTTCAAGGTTCTATTACAAACATGGTTTAATTACTTATGTAGGACAAAGTGTAAATAACAGATCATAGATGTTATAGCCATAGCTCAGCCTTCCTACATTGCAGCCCCAGTTATAAGGATTTTTCTGTGATGCCTATCAGCATTAGGTTTACATGCCTACCCATATTTTAAACATAGATCTGAGGGCTTCTGCAAAGTTGAGGTGGTAAACTTAACATGCAGAAGTATGCAGACAGATTGATTATGGAGGCTTTCTCTTTCAAAATATCCCAGAGAACTTAGAGAATCTTAATGATTAAGTTTAACCAAAGTCAAGGAATCATTTGGGCCCCAGCTCAGTGGGTACAATAATAGACATATTCCAAGTTGAGCCTGGAATTGAAATGAGGGGTAAAAGGAATACGAGTAAGTTTTGTTCATTTTCCTTTTCTTCTTTCATACAGACATGTTCCCCATTCTCATAGAAGAGTCATTCAGAGGAAAAAAAAGAGAGAGAGATAAAGCAAAGGAAAAGTGGGGGAAAACAAGAAGGCAGAGAATAGAGAAAATATCAAGATAAAATTAAGTGGGGTGTCACATTGGGATTTGGGCAGCAAAAGAAAAGGAAACTTGGGACTAGGAACTCAAGAGACTGTGGTGGTCTTAAGGGTCTAGCTGGAAAGTAGTTGGTTGGCTTTGAGAAGGTGCTGGGAAATTGAGCTCACAAGAGAACTAGAATTATACTTTTCTTTGTTAAAATCAAATTTAAGTACTAGTCTTGGTTTTTGGTTATAAAAAATGTGGCTGCCTGATGGGAGGGGGAGGGAGTGGGAGGGATCGGGAGCTTGGGCTTATCAGACACAACTTAGAATAGATTTACAAGGAGATCCTGCTGAATAGCATTGAGAACTTTGTCTAGATACTCATATTGCAACAGAACAAAGGGTGGGGAAAAAATGTAATTGTAATGTATACATGTAAGGATAACCTGACCCCCTTGCTGTACAGTGGGAAAATAAAAAAAAAAATTAAATTAAAAAAAGAAAAAAAAATTTTCTCCAACTTTATATAGGACTAGGACTCACTGAAATCATTTTCTTTTCTCATTTCTAGTATCTGATCAGCTGGTTTATTGAATCAGCCATTTGTATAATCAAGGTCAGTGATCTCACTGTTAGACATTTATTTCTTTCTGTATTGTACTTATCTATGCAAATTATCAGTGTATTAATTACAGTATCTTGATCAGCTTAAAGAAGATAAACCCCATAATGCCTAAAGAAAATTCAGGTGATTACCATCACTGTACCTTTGGAAATAGTCATGTATGCAATCCTCAAGGAATTTAAAATCTAACTGCTATTCTTCTAGTAGTTTACCAACTTGTAAAATCCCCTTGATATCTCAGTTACTATTGGCTAGGTTATGCCATAATAATCACAATACTTTCTACCCAACCTAAGCAGTTTTTTAACTCTGGAAATGTTACTTAACAGACTGAGCCTTGGGACTTCCTGTTGTGGCCCAGCAGAAATGAATCTGACTAGTGTCCATGGGGATGCAGGTTTGATATCTTGTCTTGCTCAGTGGGTGGGGGATCTGTTGTTGCTGTGAGCTGTGGTATAGGTTGCATTCACGGCTTGGATCCCGTGTTGCTGTGGCTGTGGTGTAGGCCAGTGGCTGTAGCTCTAATTTGACCCCTAGCCTGGGAACTTCCATGTGGTGCAGGTGCAGCCCTAAAAAGCAAAAAAAATGACAACAAAAGAGACTGAGCCTTATTAAAGTTCTCATCTGTATAAAGGATAATATTTATCTTACAGGGTAATTATAATAATCAATGGGGTAAAATATATGTGGTGGAAACCATGAAATGTTTCCCCAAATTCTGTACTGTACTTTCTTTTTTAAAAACATTAATTTTAGAAGTATAGATGATTTATAACATTGTGTTAATTTCTGCTATACATCCAAGTTACTCACATATATATTTATATATATTCTTTTTCATATTTTTATCCATTATGGTTTATGACAAGATGTTGAATATAGCTCCCTGTGCAACAGTAGGACCTTTTTGTTTATCCATATGATATATAATAGTTTGAATCTCCTACCCAAACTCCCAAGACTTCCCCTCCCCACACCCCTTCTCTTTGGTTACCACAAATCTCTTCTCTATGTCTGTGAGTCTGTTTTTGTTTTGAGATATGTTTATTTGCATCGTATTTTAGACTCCACATATCAGCGATATCATACAGCATTTGTCTTTCTTTTTCTGATTACTTCACCTTCTAGGATAATCTCTAGCTCTGTACACATTGCTGCAAGTGGCATTATTTCATTAATTTGATGGCTGGATAACATTCCACTGTACATAAATACCAAATCTTTTTTTTTTTGTCCTTTTGCCTTTTCTAGGGCCACTTCCTGCGGTATATGGAGGTTCCCAGACTAGGGGTCTAATCAGAGCTGTAGCCTCTGGCCTATGCCAGAGCCACAGCAACATGGGATCTGAGCTGTATCTGCACCCTACACCACAGCTCATGGCCATGCCGGATCCTTAACCCATTGAGCAAGGCCAGGGATAGAACCCACAACCTCATGGTTCCTAGTTGTATTCGTTAACCACTGCACCACGATGGGGACTTCAATACCACATCTTCTATATCCATTCTTCTGTCAGTGGACATTTAGGTTGCTTCCATTGTAAATAGTGCTGCTATGAAATTAGGATGCGTGTATCTTTTCAAATTATAGTTTTATCTGGATATATGACCAGAAGTGGCAGTGTTGGATCATATGGCAATTCTATTTTAGTTTTTAAAGGAAACTCCATACTGTTTTCCATAGTGGTTGTACCAATTTACATTCCCACCAACAATGTAAGAGGATTCCTTTTGCTTTGCAACCTCTCCAGCGTTTATTATTTGTAGATTTTTGATGATGACCATTCTGATCAGTGTGAAGTGGTACCTCATCGTAGCTTTTGATTTGCATTTCTCTATTATTTAGGGATGATGAGCATTTTTTCATGTACCTATTGGTCATCTGAATGTCTTTGGAGAAATACCTATTTATGTCTTCTGTCCATTTATTGACTGGGTTGTTTCTGTTTTTTTGTTGTTGAATTGTATAAGCTGCTTGTGTATTTTGGAAACAAAATGCTTGTCTGTTGCCTCATTTGCAAATATTTTCTCCCAATCTATATATCGTCTTTTTTTTTTTCCTTTTATGACAGCCCCTGCAGCATATGACATTCCCAGGCAGCTGCAATCCTATGCCATGGCCATGGCAAAACCGGATCCAAGTCACTTCTGTGACCTATACTTCAGATTGTGACAACACTGGATCCTTAACCCACTGAGCAAGGCCAGGGATTGAACCCTCATTGTCATAGAGACAACATGGGGATCTTTACCTGCTGAGTCACAACAGGAACAACTGATTTTTCATTTTGTTTATGGTTTCCTTTGCTATGCAAAAGCTTATAAGTTTGATTACATCCCATTTGTATATTTTTGTTTTTATTTTTATTGCCTTAGGATGAAGACCTAACAAAACATTGATAAGATTTATGTCAGAGAATGTTTTGCCTATGTTTCTCTTCTAGTTTTACGGTGTCTTGTCTTATATTTAAGTCTTTATGCCATCTTGAGTTTATTTTTGTGTATGTGAGGGTGTGTTTTAACTTTGTTGATTAAGTGCAGCTCTCCAGCTTTCCCAAACAAAATTTGCTGAACAGATTGTCTTCTCTCCATTGTGTATTCTTGCCTCCTTTGTCTAAGATTAATAGACCATAGGTGTATGGGTTTATTTCTGGTCTCTATTCCATTCCATTGATCCATTTGTCTGTTTTTCTGCTAATGCGAAGCTGTTTTGATTATTATGGCTTTATAGTATTGTCTGAAGTCTGGGAGGATTATGCCTCCTGCTTTGTTCTTTTTCCTCAGGATTGCCCTGGCAAGTCTGAGCCATTTATAGTTCCATATAAATTTTAGGATTATTTCTTTAGTTCTGTGAAAAATGTCATGGGTAATTTGATAGGGATCACATTAAATCAGTAGATGTTCTGAGTAGCATGGCAATTTTAACAATATTAATTCTTCCAATCCAAGAGCATGGAATATCTTTCCATTTCTTTGAATCATCTTCAATTTCCTTTATTAATGTTTTATAGTTATATCGGCATATGTCTTTCATCTTCTTGGTGAGATTTATTCCTGAGTGATGTTTATTCTTGATACAGTTTTAAAAGGGATTTTTTTACATTCCTTTTCTGATATTTCATTGTTAGTGTAAAGAAATGCAGCATATTTCTGTGTGTTGATCTTGTATCCTGCTACTTTTCTGAATTTGTTTATAAGTTATAGTAGTTTTGTGTGGAGTCTTTAAGGTTTTTCTATATATAGTATCATATAATCTGCATATAATGAAAATTTTACCTCTGCCAATTTGAATACATTTTTATTTCCTTTTCTGGTCTGATTGCTGTGACTTCCAATATTATGTTGAAGTGAAGTGGTGAGAGGGAGCATCCTTTTCTTATTTCATATTTTAGTGTGAAGGATTTCCAGCTTTTCCATTGAGTATTATATTGGCTGTATTTTGTCATAAATATCTTTTATTATGTTGAGATATATTCCCTCTAAACCCACTTTTGTAAGGGTTTTTTTTAAAATCACAAATGGAAGTTGAATTTTATCACATGCTTTTTTTCCCCTGCATCTATCCATATGATCATGTGGTTTTTGTCTTTTTTTGATGTGGTGTACCATATTGATTTTGCATATGTTGGACCATCCTAGTGATCCTGGGATGAATCTAACTTGGTCTTGGTGTATGATTTTTTTAAAATGTGTTCTTGGATTCAGTTTGCTAATATTTTGCTGAGAATTTTTCATACTCATATACTCATCAAAGATATTTGCCTATAATTTTCTTCTTTGGTAGTGGCTTTGGTTTTGATATCAGGGTAATGATGTCTTCATAGAATGTCTTTGGGAGTGTTCCTTCTTTAGTCTTTTGGAAGAGTTTAAGAAAGATCAGTGTAAGTTCTTCTTCTCTGTATGTTTCATAGAATTCCCCAATGAGGCCATCTGGTCCTGGAATTTTGTTTGCAGGGATGTGTTTTTTTGTTGTTGTTGTTTTTTTTTTTTTTAATTACAGATTGTATTTCACTTCTAGTGATTGGTCTTTTCAAGTTATCTCTTCTTGATTCAGTTTTTGTGGGCTGTAGTTTCTAGAAAGTCATCTATTTCTTCTAGGTTGTAGAATTTGTTGGCATATAATTGTTCATAGTATTCTTTTTTTTTTCTATTTCTGCAGGATAGTTTGTTATTTCTTCTCTTTCATTTCTTATTTTGTTTATTTGAGTCCCCTCTTTTTTCTTCTTGGTGAGCCTGGCCAGAGATTGTCAATTTTGTTTACTTTTTCAATGAACCAGCCCTTGGTTTTATTGATTTTTTTCCCTATTTTTTTTAAAACTCTTATTTCCTCTCTGGTCATTATTATCTCCTTCTACTGACTTTCGATTTTGTAGGTTTTTCTTTTTCTATTTCTTTTAGGTAGGGAGTTAGGTTGTTTATTTCAGATTTTTCTTATTTCTTAAAGAAATTCTGTATCACTATAAACTTCTCTCTAAAAACTACTTTTTCTGTATCCTGTATATTGTATATTGTTTTCATTGTCATCTCCCTCAAGGTATTTTTAAATTTCTGCTTTGATTTTATCATTCACCCACTGGTGTTTTAGAGCATGTTGTTTAGTCTTCATGTTATTGTTTTTTCCCCCTCATTTATTTTTTTGTGTGGTTGATTTGTAGTTTCCTGCTGTTGTGATCAGAAAAGATGCTTAAAATTATTTCTAGACTTTAAATTTGTTGAAGCTTGTTTTGTGGCTTACTATGTGGTCAGGCCTAAGGAATGTTCCATGTGTACTTGAAAAGAACATGTGTTCTGCTTTTTTTGGATGTAATGTCCTGAAAATATCAATCAAGTTTAAATATTCTATTGTATCATTTAGGATCTCTGTTGCCTTATTGATTTTCTGTGTCAAAAAACTATCCACTGATGTCAGTGGGTTGTTAAAGTCTCCTACTATTATTGTATTCCCATTAATTTCTTTTCTTTATTATTTCTATATTCTTTATGTCTGTTAGTATTTGTTTTATGTGTTTGGATACTCCTATATTGGGTGCATGTATGTTGACAAGTATAATATCCTCTTCTTGTATTGATCCTTTTATCATTATATAGTGTTTTTATCTTTCTTCATGGCTTTTTGTTTTAACATCTCTTTTTATCTGATACCCATATTGTGACCCCCCCCTTACATGTCATTTCCGTTTGAATGAAATACATTTTTTATCTCTTCACTTTCAATCTATGTGTCCTTTGCCCTAAAGAGAGACTATTGTAGGCAACATATTATAGGCTCTTTTTTTAATCCAATCTGCTATTCTTTGTCTTTTGATTGTAGCAATTAGTTCATTGACATTTAAGGTAATTATTGATATTTATTGCCATTTTAAACCTTGTTTTCCTGTTGATTTTATATTTCTTCTTTGTCCCTTTATTTTCTTTTTGTGTTTTGATGATTTTCTGTTGTATTATGCCTATGTTATCTTTGTGGTTTTTGTGAATCTATTATGTTATTGATTTGGGGTTGCCATGTTTTTGAAATATGTTAACCCTTTGCTATATCTGCTTGCTTTATACTTGTAGTCATATAGGCTCAAACACATTCTAGAAAAAAAATCTATGTTTTCTTACTCTCCTCTCCCATATTTTATGATTTTGATGTCCTCTTTTACATCTTGTGTTCATCCTTTCGCTGTTTATTATGGTTATCTTTCCTTTCACAGAAAATTTTTGATTTTTTGTAGTGCTGTCTTCTGGCTTAAGTGATTTGATTTCCAATTGTGAGTTTATTTTTCCTGCAAATTCTTATTTTCTGTTTAGAATAGACTTCAGTATTTCCTTTGGGATAGGTTTAGTATTGCTCTAGTCTTTTAGTTTTTGCTTGTCTGAGAAATTCGTTCTCTCTCCTATTCTAAATGATAATCTTGCAGCATAGAGTATCCTAGGTTGCAGGTTTTTCTCTTTCTGGACTTTGAATATATCTTGCCACTCACTTCTGTCCTGAAACATTTCTATAGAGAAATCAGGTGATAATCTTTTGAAGGTTCCCTTGTGATTAACTCTTTGTTTTTCTCCTGCTGTCTTTAGAATCCTCTCTTTATCTTTAAATTTTGCCATTTTTATTGTAATATGTCTTCACATAGGTCTGTTTGGGACCTTCTGTGCTTCCTTTGTCTGGATATCTGTTTCCTTCTTTAGATTTTGGAAGTTTTCAGCCATGATTTCTTCAAATATATTTTCAATCCCCCATTCTTTCTCCTCTCCATCTGGGATCCCTATTGTGTATAGATTGAAATGCTTTATATTATCCCACAGGTCTCTCATATTGCTTTCACTTATTTACATTTGGGTGTCTGTCTCCTATTCTCATTGAGTGATATCCATTATTCTATCTCCCAGATAACTTATTTGTTCTTCTGCATTATTCATTCTGATATTCATTGCCTTTAGCTCATCTTCCATCTCTGAAATTTTTTTGGCTTTTGTCTCTGCAAATGAATTTTCAATTTTTCTTGGCTCCTTCTTGTAATTTCTAGTTTCTTTTTATAGTAACCAACATTTCTATTGATATCATTTCTTAATTCCTCCACTATTTTCATTATCTCCTTTTTGAACTTAGTGTCTATTAGACTGAAAAAGTCTGTTCCACTGTTTTTTGATGGGAATTCCCTTGACTTTTTATTCAAGAGTGGTTCCTCTCCTTCATTTTGCTTATGTTTCTCCTAAAATCATAGAACAAAGAAAATAATTATCTATTGTGTTCTTGTTAAGCTAGTTTTGGAAACGTCCCTGTGTGTCCTGCATGGGTTTATTATTTAACTTTTTCATCTGTGGGCTGTTTTTAGTATGGATGCCTGCCACCTCTTTCCTCAGTGTATGCTGGCTGTTATCCCCTTGACAGGAGGTGTGACTGGTGTTGTGGTGACCAGAGCCTGCACTGGATATTGAGTTGTCTGCGTTGTTGCTCTATGGTTGTCACTTTCCTATAAGGGATAGGATTGGCTCCCTAGTTGTTGTTAATAAAACCCCAAGATCCATTCCTGAGCTGTGGTGTGAGGTAGGTGGTATTAGAGCAATCCCACTGGGAGAGGAGCCACAGAATATTCCCCCACTGGAGATGTTTATTGGTGAGTGTGCTCTGTTATGTCACTTGACACTGGTTATGTGGGCTCACAAAGTACACCACTGTTGGCACTGCCCTTGGTCCCACCTCAACTGTGGGAATGCCAGCAATCAGCAGTGGTATCTCTCAGGTGTTGTTTTCACAAGGTCATCAGCCTTGATCCACTGCAGTCAGTTTCCTGGACTGCAATAGTTGTGCACCTGGACCCACTATGAGAAATATGGAGGCAGCTCAGACCCTGGTCTGGCCAAGCCCCCGTGTACATGCACCCACAAAACCCACAGCTGCTAAGGCGAGGCCTATCCAGCCACGGGACCAGCCATTGTCTGTTAAGATTTCCACATTTGCTGAATTTACAAAGCCAGTGGTAGAGGTGTAAGTCCACAGCTTGTGTAGCTACTAGGAGAGATTTCAGCCCTGATTCCTAAATCATGAAGCCCCTGGGACTCAGCCATGGTTTCAGCCCCCACTCTGCATGTGGGAAACCCACTAGCATCTGCTTCCATGGCCCTCTGACATGGCAGTTTGGATACACTCTCCCAGAACCCAAGGAGGTGGTGGCCAGCACATGGAGAAAGAGGCTGCTGTGGTGGCCTCATCTGTGATACATCACTTAGCAGTGGTTCTTCACTTTTCTGGTGGGCCCAGGATTCTTACATAAACAACCCTGGTGGTACCTGTAGCACACTCCAGCCGCTTCAGGCTCACTCTGTGCAGCCAAGAGTAGTCTTCTCCCTAGGTCTGTCCTCTAAACTCCTGAGTTCCAGTCTCTGCTCGTACCAACAGAAGTGTGTCTCAGGCTGGGGCATGGAAAGTGGTGACACAGATAGTTTATATAGGTATCTCTCTGTTCTGCCCGCCACAAACCATTTTTTGGCTCTCCTCTGAGCATCTGAAGCTCCTTTATTTTTTGTCCTGCCTGATCTCCCCACCAGTGAAGGATTCCCAGGATGCAGGAACTTCTCTTCTCCCTCAGTTCCCTCCAATGGGTGTAGGTCCTGTCCTGCTTCCTCTTTTTTTCCCCTTTCACCTACCCAGCTATGTGGAGATATTTTTTGTCCTTAACAGAGTTTAGGGTCTTCTGATAGTGTTCAGTAGGTGTTATGTGAGAATTGTTCCATTTGTAAATGTATTTTTGATGTATTTGTGGGAAGAGGTGTGTTCCACATCCTACTATTCCATTATCTTGACTGGAGTCCTTATCCTTCTTTATAGTATAATGATTAATTTTATTTTACCACACAGCCATTTAGAATAAAGACCTCATTTTCCAGTCCCTTTTCAATCTGAGTATGGCCATGTGACTAAGTTCTGACCAAAGGGATCATGTTGTAGAGGAAAGAACTGGCAAGGAACAGAGAGAAACATCCAGCCAACTGCCAGCAAAGAACTGAATCCTGCCAACTGTGAGTAAGGTTGAAAGCAGATTCCTTCCCAGTCAAGCTTTCACATGAAACACAGCCTCAGCCAACACCTTGATTGCAACCTTGTGTGGGAATATGAGACAGAAATTGCAATTAATCCATGCTTAGATTCGTGACTCACAGAATTGTGAGTCATCTTAAGTTGTTCGATGTTGGGAAAATTTATAATGCAGCAATAGGTAATTGAAACAGGGGATACATTGTGAGTGGAATATAAGAATTCCATGAAGAATCCTTAAGGAGAGAGAGTGTGCTCTCCTGCTCCTATTTCTTGATAGCTGGAAGAAGAATGCAATGACTGGAACCATGGCAGATATATTTTGAATTATGAAGTGACAAAATAACAGAACCACAAGTAACCAGGGAAGTGAATTCCTGACAATATCATGTAAAATACTTAGATTATCTATACCTGCCTATACAACAGAAAAATATCAACTTATTTATTTTGTTTAGTTTTTGTTTATTTTAAAATTGTTCTTAGGACTCCTGTCATTTGAAGACAAACCTAGTCCTAACTAATTATGATGTCTGATAATACTGTTAACTCTTGATAAATATTTAATAAATACTAGTTTTCCTTTTGTGCATCAAAAATAATAAAATACCTAGGAATAAATTTACCCAGTGAGGAGGCAAAAGTCCTGTATCTAAAACCTCTTAAGACATTAATGAAGGAAATTGAAGATGACACAAATGAATAGAAATATATTCCATGTTTCCATGCTCAGGGATTTGAAGAATTAATATTTTTGAAATATCCATACTACCCAAAGCAATATACAGATTCAGGAGTTCCCTTCATGGCTCAGTGGTTAACAAACCCAACTAGTATCCATGAGGACACAGGTTCAATCCCTGGCCCCACTCATTGGGTTAAGGATCTGGTGTTGCCATGAGCTATGGTGTAGTTCACAGATGCTGCTCAGGTCCAGCATTGCTGTGGCTGTAGTGTAAGCTGGCAGCTGTAGCTCTGATTTGACCCCCAGTCTGTGAACCTCCATATGCTGTGGATGTGGCTCTAAAAAGACAAAAAAAAAAAAAGCAATCCACAGATCCAGTGAAATTACCTTCAAAATCCCAATGGAATTTTTCATAGAAATGGTAAAAACACCTAAAATGTCTATGGAGCCACAAAAACCCCAAATAGCTAAATCAGTCTTAAGAACCGTGCCAGTATAACATGCACCCTGGTTTCAAACTATACTACAAAGGTATAGTAGTCAAAATAGTATGGTTTTGGCATTAAAAAAGACAGATCAGTGGGAGAGGATAGAGAGCTAAGAAGTAAACCCACATATATATGGTTAACTTGTGCCAAAAGAGCCAGAAATATACAACGGGAAAAGGACAATCTTTTAAATAAATGCTATTGGGAAAAATGGAGAGCCACATGCAAAATAATAACACTGGATTTCTATCTTGTACCGTATACAAAAATTAACTCAAAATGGATTGCAACTTGAATGTGATATGGTACACCTTTAAATTCCTGGAAGAAAACAGGTGATATAAGCTCCTTGACATCAGTCTTGGTGATGATATTTTTGAAACTGACAACAAAAGCAAAGGGAATAAAAGCAAAAATAAACAAGTAGGACTACATCAAACTGGAAAGCTTTTGCACATTTTGCACAAAATGGCAAGCTACTAATGGGAGAAAATGTTTGCATCATATATCTGATAAGAGGTTAATATCCAAAATATATAAAGAAGCCATACAACTCAATAGCAAAAACTCAATTTGATTTTAAAATGGGCAAGAAGATCTGAAAAAACATTTTACTGAAGAAGACTCGCAGGTGGCTAACAGGTACATGAAAAGGTGTTCAACATCACTTATCAGGGAAATGCAAATCAAAACCACAGTGAGATATCACCTCACCTATGTTGGAATGGCTGTCATCCATAAAGACAAAAAACAACAATTGTTGGCCATGACGTAGAGAAAAGGGATCCCTTGTGCACTGATGATAATGTAATTAGTGCAGCCACTATGGAAAACAGTATGATATTTCTCAAAAACTTAATATAAGAACTACCACATGATCCAGAAATTCCACCTCTGAGTGTTTACCAGAAGAAAATGAAAACATTGACTCAAAAAGATATTTTCACCCTTGTGTTCATTGCAGCATTATTACTGTAGTAAAGATATGGAAACCACTTAAATGTCCATGGATAGATGAATGGATAAAGAAAACATTACATACACACAGTGGAATATTATTCAGCCATAAAAAGAATGAAATCTTGCCATTTGCAACAACATGGATAGAACTTAAGGGCATTATGCTTAGTGAAATCAGTCAGATAAAGACAAATACCATATGATCTCACTTATGTGTGGAAACTAAAAAAAGAAAGGAAAAAAAAACAGGCTCAAAAATACAGAGAACAGATTGGTGGTTGCCAGAGGCCTGGGGTAGGGAGTGGGTTAAATGGGTAAAGAGAGTCAAAAGTTACAAACTTCCATTTAAAAATAAGTATGTAATAGGGATTTAATGTATATAATGGTTACTATAGTTAATAATACTGTATTGCATATTTAAAAGTTTCTAAGAGTATGTTCTAAAAGTTCTCAACACAATAAAAATAATGAAACTATGTATGGTGACAGATATTAAGTAGACATCTGTGGCGGTCATTTAGAAATTTCTACAATTAACAAATCATGTTGTACACCTGAAACTAATAAAATGCTGTATGCCAATTATACCTCAATAATTAAAAAATCTGGTTTTCTTTCTACTCCAAATGTCATGGAATAATGAATAAAATATACCTTGTGTTAAAGGTCTTATCTTTCAGGAATATACAGTCTCATTTCAAAATGGTCTTAACTGTTTAGCTAAATTGTTTTCTCACTAAGCTCTATTCTCGGCTGTCTCTCTTTACAATTACATATACCAGATTCTCTAAAGAAATCTTTTTTGTAATGGGAACAATTTATTTTGTGATAGAAATATTCACTCCTAATTCTATCCATTGGTTAAAAAAATGGAACTTTCTGTATATTCCTATTTAAATAAGAATATTTGCATATATAATGTGTTCTCGTTTTATCACTGGCAATTTTCAACTTACCCAAGTCCCTTACAATCTTGGAGCCTCAGTCTCTCCCCATTGGCAAAAGGGAAGTAATTATATTACTCTCCTCACAGTGTAGACTAAATGAGATAATATACCTAAAATATTTAGCATAGTGTTCTACAAAAATACTATATAAATTCAAGTAAAATGTTATTCAAAATGTTATTAATACATTTCTCTAGGGCAAAGTTTTTAGTTGATCCTGGCCTGTTATCAAGTTCTGAATTCCTCTGGAGACAATGCCAAAACCTCAAAGAATGAGTCTAATGTTTAAATTCTCAGGTACTAAAGCAGACTAATAGGGTATTTTTTTTTTTTTTTGTCAGAGGATAGACTTTCTCAAGCACCCATCAAATTCCTCTCCATGAAGGAAGGCACCATAATTATGTATATGGTAGGCCCAATAATGACAATAGATTTTCTGGAAGAACTTCACAAGTGAAAACTTTCTCCAACCTATCTCACCTTTATTCATTATTCCATTATGGTTTCCTGTCTCTTAGCTGTTGAAGAAGCTCTTCCATAAGTCTTGATTTGTATACCCTGACTCATGGAAAGACCTAAATTCCTAGAAACTTCTTCACTAGCTGACCATTGTTACAATTTACAACTTAAACAATATATATAGTTTAGGACAAAATGGTGCTTGAATTTTGGTCTCTCTGGATTTTATGTGCCTTTGGCTGTAGGGCTCATCTGTGGGATAATTAATTTTGGCAAATGTTTGCTGGCTTGGTTTTCTGGAAGTAAGAGATCGTCATATAATCTGGTCCCAGGTTCTTATGAATTTTTCTATGCTGCTCATCCAGCTGCTTTGGCTTGCCAGAGACTCCTCAATGCTAAAAATTTCATACAAATCTCTCCACCCCACCCAAGCATCTTAGTTCCCTCAGGATTGTGCTCAGAATTGAAATCACTGGAAAGTTATTGTAGCTCTAATTGATGATAAAGAGATCCTGAGTTGGCCCCGGGGTTTAACAGGCTCATATATTTTATACATATGAGATTTTGACAGAGAAAATAGCATCTTTAGGCTTTAATGTTAATGAAGAAGTACATTTTTCATAGAGGATAAAGATGTTCTAACTTGTCATCATGAGATTCCAATGTGGAATCTTTTTCTAGTTGAGGGGCTAGATATGGTTATACACTTCACTGTTGTTTTCGATTGAGGGTGTGTGTGTGTGTGTGTGTATAATGTGTGTGTGTGTCTCCAGAATGAGGGTAAACAGCTTTTTTTAAGGCATGATACTTAAGATTTATTGATCATAATTTTTAACCAACAGTGCTGCCCACAGATTTTAATGCTCTAGGTCAGAGACCAACCAAATCTTCCACCAGTTGATGTGATAGCCTACCAAAGTACACTTGAGGTTTATTTTATCTTCTCTCTTATATTGTGGCAAATCCTATCTTGTTCCCACTCATCAGAATGGCCATAACCGTAAAAAACTGAAAATAATTAATTTTGTTGAGGATATAGAGAAAGCAGAACACTCATACTTTGCTTGTAGGAAGGTAAAGTGATGCATCTGCAGGAAAATAATTTAGCAGTTCCCCAAAAAGTTAATAATAGAATTAACATATGACCCAGAAATTCCACTCCTAGGTATATACCAAAAATAATTGAAAATGAGTATTTAAAAAAAGCCTATACATGAATGTGCATAGCAGCACTATTCGCAATAATCAAAAGGTGGAAACAGCCCAACCCAAATGTCCATCAGCTTATGCATAGATAAAATATGGTATATCCATGTGATAGAATATTATTCAGCCATAAAAATAAGTACTGATACTCTCTACAATGTTGAAGGACCTCTAAAAATGTGATGCTAAGTGAAACATGCCAGGCATAAAAAGTCATATACTGAATGATTCCATCTATATTAAATATCCAGAATAGGCAAATATATAGAGCCAGGAAGCAGACTGGTGGTTGCCCAAAGTCTTGGGGGTGGGGCAGGAAGAGTAATGATTGCTAATGGATATGGAGTTTTCTTTTGTTGTGATGAAAATGTTTTGGAGCTAGACAGAGTTGTTAGTCACAACAACATTCTAAGTGTACTAAATGTCACTTAATTGTAAACTTTAGTTAATTTTATATTATGTGAATTTTGCCACAGAAATGTAAAAAATATTCTTTTATTGGTTTATCAAGGAACTCTACTGGTTTCTTTAGAAGGCAGTAGGCTATCATGTTCATATTGCTTTTGTGGAAATATGTGTTATAGCATTGTTCATATTTTGCACCCCAAAATGAACTGTGTTTTAAAAGGCAGAAAAAGACCTCCTTGAGATAAAGGTATATATTTTTAAATAGTGTTAGACAGTGGGGAGCTCCAATGTCCAGTTAAATGGCTCTTAAAGTCTTTTGGGTCAACCTAATCCTTAATTATAATTCTCTTGGGTATTATGGATCATGGGCATTGGAAATCAATGAGTCTACTGAAAAACTAACTTTCTTCTGTTTAATTATTTGCATGTTAGGCTCCAGTACAATATCCTTCCTGTTTGCACTTTTATACACATAAATGTTACCTCATTTCTTGTTCTCTTTGTATTTTCTGTATTTTTTCTTTGGAAAATCCTTCTTCCCCTTGGTCACCTCACAAGGTTTTACTGTTTTTTCAAGACTTAAGTCAAAGTGTCGCTTCTTCAAGAAGATTTAGTTTTTCCTTCTGCTATCCTACCTAATATCTTATATATATATATATCTGTCTGTATTAGTCCACTTAGAACACATAATTATAATTACATGCTTACACTTCTAATTTCCTCACTAGACTGTATTCCTTAAGAATAGGAACCTTATCCATTATGCTCTCTGTTGTGTTCTTTCTTCCTGGTAAGTTGCAGGGCTTATAAGAGGAATTCGTAAATGTGTATTAAGTCATTCAAGTATGCAAAAGGCAGTATGATGTTGGCTTTCTTGGAGGCAGGACAATAATGAAAAGACCCTTGGAAATCTAGCAATATCTGAGAGTAATTTCAGTTGCCATAGAATTCTTTTTGAGAATTTTAGCCTCAAGGAATCCTGTCTCAAAGCCTCAATCATCTATCCTCCTCCCAGGATATAATGTCTCTGCTGTTTTGTTCCCAGATTCTCCAGTCAAGAAAGGTTCCTGATATTTGTGCTGGCAAGAGTATTTCCTGTAGATGCTCTTAATGTAAAATGCAGCATTCTGAGATCATGGGATCTACACTGAAGAACTTTTTTTCTACTTGTATCTGCTGCCATGGCTCAATTTTTCTGAGGACTTGGACACTTCTTTTGTGACCTGATTTTCTCTAAAAAAGACAACTCCCTCATCCCTAGAGCCCTTGAAGGTCTCTAGAAGCTTTAGCAAGGCAGATGAGTCCGCCAACCTAAGCACTCTGCCAGTTTCCATCCTGTACATGTTTTTAACCCTCAGGGTAGAGTGAATGCCTGGAGATACTCTTTCATAACATTTGTTTGGCAAGAAAAATAGAAAAAAATGATAGCAGCCAAGGGTCACAGTTTCTGCATTCTGCAAGAATATCTTTAAGCATATTCTGCCTTTATTTTTGTAAAGTAAAAACTCAGTTTTGTGACAACTCCTTGCATTCTTCATTGTTTTGTTTTGTTCCTAGGATGGGACTATCACAGCTCTAACTGTAGATTGCTTATAGTCTTTGCATTTTTTTAATTTGAAAGTGTTATGCTATATCTCCTACTTTTTTCTCTTATGCATCCCATTTCTATGTTTAATTTTCAATTTCTAGAGGAGGCACTCTTAATTCAGGGATCACTGTCCCTTAATGGCACACATAGATGAGCCTCTAGAAATACATGAACATTCTCAGATTTGTGAGCTAAGCAAAAATATGTATACTTGCATATATGTGCATTTTTTGAGGGATAGAATACATAAATTTCACAAGATTTTCAATACGGTCTATAAGCCAAAATATGTTCAAAATTATCACTGTATACAAAACTAGAGAAATATGCCTTAAGAACTTCTTCAGAGAATGAAATAAGTGTCTCTGTCCTAAAAAGGAGTTTCTTCTTAGGAATATCTTTCCCTTTCTTTGGAGAGTTCTCATGAAATGAGGGTAGAACTTTCTGTATTGTAAAAACTGACTTTGGGATTGCACTCTCTCACCTAGAGATTGAGTCTCCTTCTTCAAGCTGCTGGAACTTAAAGACTACTAGCTGAACTGTTAGAAGTCACATAAAAATCACCAGTTGTAGCTCCTAAAGGAGAAACAGCAAAGGAACTGTTGCTGGACTTATAAATCTTTTTCAAATATTTGAGGTCCAGCTGTTATTTGTAGGTTGCTGGAGAAAATGTTCCAGCATATTAATATCTGTGAATTTATATGTGTAAACCTGTGTACATTTCTTTATCAATCTGCATTTATTCAGCACTCTAAGATGATTTACACCCTCACAGACCCTGAAAACCCTGAGGACAGAGTGTTACACATACTCCCAATTATTTATGCATAAAAATATGAGGTTTGGCCATTGGACCCACTGACATAGCTAAACATTTTTGGCCTCCTCACAAGGTAAAGAGTGGAGATGTGGTGGTTTGTGGACTTACATTCCATAGTCTGCATTGGTCTGTGGGGGAAGTAAAAAGTGGGGAGAAAAAGAGTTTCTTCAACTTCTTAGGCTACTCTCTCTCAGAAACAGGGTTTCATCTATTGAGGTACAACATTATAATTAAAGCATTTTCAGATTTCATCAACTTGGAGCTCTAATTTATTTAAGTCATCCCCTTCCCCAACACTATGCATATGCTTGCCTTGGTGAGATGGTGAAGGGTTACATATGAAGTGCTTATATTTCATACTTGGTACATTTTATTTCTTGTCTAGCATCACAAAAGCAGGGATAATGATTTAAACTTTATATGCACAAAGTTTAGCATATAATACTTAATATCAACTGACATTTCAGTTTTCATGTTGATTAGTAATTTCTGAACTTCGGTGATTTAAAATAATATCTCTGACTCCTAGGGATAGGGTGGTTGGACTTTCTTTTGAAAGTATAAATCCGAGGAACAGAGATCTTTGGGTAAATGTGGCTTTGGATAGCCAAATTCAGGCATACTTTTCTTAGTGGTGGTCAACTTGGCTTGGATCTAGTTAGACTGGATGTAACTAGTTAGACTGGACAAGACCAGAAGCTTCCAGGATTTACTTTCATTCACAAAAGTATGACAGATGACCCTTCTAATAGATACACTAAAAGAGAGGGGAAAGAATCCAGTTTCCAAAATTGTTCTATGTGGAAAGGTCTGTGGTGTTTAGTTTAAGTCGGTTTGGCAGGGTGCAAGGAACTTTTCTAGAAGGGCCAATCAGATTAACTATTATTTCAACAAATCACTCTTTTATAGGAGTTTTATTGGCCATCCATTAAAATGTAAGCACTATGGGGGGCATGCATTTGTATTTGTCTTGTTCATTTTAGTAACATAGTGCCTGGAACAGTACCTATCAGAAACGGCACTCAATAAAAATTTCCAAGTAGACTCAATAAACAAGAGTTTAGTGAGTGGTCATTATATGCCCAACAAAGTGGTAATTTTTCAGAAGATAAAAAGAACATTTTAAATATGAAGCACTCCTTATCCCCCATAAATTTGGAATCCATCTGAGAAGATAAAATAGATACAAAAGCAGTTACACACTAAAGCACCCAGACCAAAACCAGAAGTTTAAGTTTTCCTTTATGGCTCTGTTACTAATATGCTAGGTTAGCCTGGATGTGTCACTTTATTGGGGGCATTAATCATTTCTTCATTTGGAAAATTTTGGATTACATAAAATTAGAGATTGAAAATAAGACAGTGCTAAATTTACACCATTCAGAGAAATGAGAGATGAAGTGGACTGTAATAGCCCCCCCCCCCAAAAAAAAAGATGGGCTAGAGATTGGCCTTTAAAAATAAGTATAATTTAATTTTGTGGAGGGAAGGATTAAAAGAATTTCAGTAAGAAACATAGTACGTACAAAGAATAAAATATGAGTTTGACTTAGAATGTCTTCAATAGAAGAGTGTGTATTTTGGAGAATACAGAGAAATAAGTTTGCTAAGAGGGAGGAGTTCAGGTGGTAGGAGGTATACAGTGTCATAAAAGAGACTTGGACCCAATTCAGAAGATAAGAATCAGTCATTTATCAGGTGTGTTTGTGTGTGTACATATAGTGCTTAGAAGAGTGTCTGGCAAACAGTGAACTCCATCTGTGTCTCACAATTATGTGTATGTGCATTAAATAGAAGAGAGAAAGGTGAGGGGGGAGGTAATAAGTAAAAATTAAGTAAAAATATTGGTCTGACAATGTAATAGTAGTGTTCACTGGAGATTAGAAGATAGATCAGCTAAATGGGTATTTCAGCTCTCTGAGCATATAGTCATGGGGCTACAATCATAGATCCCAGTTAAACATCTTTTTAGATAATGAATACTTTAACTTCACACTTAGAGTAGAAATCCTTTCTTCACTTTCCTAGTCTCTGACAGTGTGCAGTGACAGAGTTATAGTGTTTTGCAAGGCAGCACACCCTGTGTATGGGTATTTTGTATACTTAGACAGCTTCCTGATCCCAAACCTAAATTTGCTTCCTCAAGACTTCTCATTATCTTGGTTCTCCCCTTGGGACTACACTGAATGTCTAATTTTGTGTCCACATCATATTCTGGCAAGATTTACTCTTTTTCAGGAAAAACACTTCCAATTTCTTCAATCATCCCTCCCTGGCATGATTTTAGAAACTTAGCCATCTGGACTATCTTCTGAAATCTATCTAAGTCTGGTAAAGTTGCTATGAGAATGTGGGTGCCCAGAAATGAACACAGCCTACCAGATGTGGTATAACTAGTGACCAAGTTCCTCCCTTGAACTGGGCATTCTGTTTGTACTGCTCTACTCTAACACTGCATTTGCTTTCTAAGCAGTTACATCACACTTTGACATTTTAAATTCCGATTGCCTAAAAGCCACAGCTACGTAATGGCTTATTGACCTGGTGAACTTCCTCTTTACTATTTTGGCCTTTCAAACCTGTTGATATCTTTGTGAATAGAAAATACAGGTGACTCATTAGGTCAAAAAACTACTTATTTCTTAAAAATGCCTAGAGTTGTTATTTGAGGGGAGAAGGGAAGGTTGCAGTACAGTTACAACTCACTAATTCAAGAATAGTGAGATATATTTACTGAATCAGTGAAAAGTCTGAATCATTTTCTAATGTGAAAAAAATGATATTTGAAATAAAAATAAAAATTGGAATAAAGACTGATATTTTCAAGGAAAGGATGTGTTAGCCATGTTTGATGAAAAGACATGACCAGTAATAATAGTACCCTACTTTACATACATTTCATGGTTAAAATTCTTTAAAACAGTCCCTATAATGTTCAATGTGGGAAATTAATTTGATGATGCAACTATTTCCCCTATACAGCAGAGAGAAAATACAAATGAGAGCTAATACTTTTATAGCAACTACTGTATGTGAGGCTCTCTGCTTAGCATTTTACACGTTCATTTAAACTTCTCAACAATTCCATAAAATGGGCACAATCATTATAACTAACTCCCAATCTATATTTTACAGCTGAGAAAACGGAGACTGAGAATTTAAGGAACTTCCGCAAATCCAGTAACTTAAAATATGGACTTAGAATCAAGATCGTCTGGTTCCAGAGTTGGTGTCCATAGTATTTCTCATATCCAATCACAGTCACACATCTCAATTAGAAGAGTAGAATCCATGGAATTCCCATTGTGACTCAGTGGTAATGAATCCAACTAGTAACCATGAGGATGTGGATTCAATCCCTGGCCTGGCTCAGTGGGTTAAGGATCAGGCATTGCTGCAAGCTGTGGTATAGGTCGCAGATGCGGCTCAGATCCTACGTGGTTGTGGCTGTGGCTGTGGCTGGCAGCTGCAGCTCCAATTCGACCCCTAGCCTGGGAACTTTCATATGCTACAGCTGCGGCTCTCAAAAAGATAAAAAAGACAACAGTAGACTCTAAGAGAATAGTAGAATCCAAGTAATAGTAATCCAAGACTTATGGTATCTAGAAAATTACCCCAAATTGCTTGGGCTAAAAAAAACAAATTTAAGTGTAAGTTAAGATTCTATATTCCAGATTTTTTCTCTCCTGCAAGTGGTGGTGGTGGTCAAGGGGGAGGAAGTATCACAATTGATTCCGGTCACTTTCGTGTATGTAGTATATTTTATTAAATGTTTTAAAATCTCACACATGAATCCATGTGACATAAAGATGTTTGAAAAGATTTAAAGTTATGTAAATTTGAAAGACACTGGCTGCCCTCCACCTGAAAAGGTAGATGAATGGATAAATATCTTTAGGATTCAGTCTATGAATTGCTGAGAGCATGATTGGAATAGTGAAAAGAGAGGTCAGACAGATATCTTGGATTCTACTTTTGGCCCTGTCATTAATTAGCTCTCTGGCTTTGGATAAGTCACTTAGCCTTTCTGAGTCTCAGTTTCCCCATCTTTAAAATAAGAGGATTGCATCATCTTTTAGGACTATTGCAATCCTCATGTTCCATGTTTTAAAAGATTAAAGGAAACCAGCAGTAGACAAGTAAAGAAAAAAGTTTTAAAAATTGCCATGAATGAAAAAATAAAATCTAGCCTTGCCCTTACCACTTTTAATCATCATGGGTTGTAACTGGAATTGAAAAACAAAGAAGGAGATCAATGACCCTTATCCTGCATAATGTGGCTCAGAACTGGGTTTGCTCACATTAAAGGAAAGGGAAGGGAAGGAAAAAACAAATATTTCAACCTAATAAAGCTAATTTCATGTGAATTGGCATCAGTGCAAAACAAATTAGACGAGTAGTTTACAGTATATCTCCCATAATAATCTGGCTTGTCTTGAAACATTGAACTTTTTAAACAAATTTTACTGCCTAGTCTATGGCTTTGTGGTTCCATCGTGCTCAAGGAAAAATGCTGACAACTTGTTTTCTGTTTCCACTGGCAGCATTACTGTTTTTAAATTGAAATGATAAATGGTCGGGTATGGTGCAATGGTTGAACTCTGAATTCTATACTGATATTCTATATTTCTCTTTAATGAACACATTTTTATTCCCAGGTAGATTTCCACTATATTAGACAAAATGGCCATCATGTGATGATTATATGGATTTTGGTCTTAATACTTGAAAAAGGTTATGTCCTAATTTAAGTTTTTCTTCATTATATGGCAGTTCTTTTGAGAGGACCAGGGAACTCTGAGGAGAAAATTCCTTTTGGCCTTTTATACTTGGGGAAACCCAAGTGTGTAGAATATTTTCCTGATTTCTTTTATCCAGGACTTTTAAAGCATTTGAGAACAATTGATCTGTATTTTCTCTACACATATTGCCAAAGACAGTGCTAGAGACCTGGAAAGACTCATTTTGATATGAAGGAAGGTTTTTTTTTTTTTTCCATGTGCACTACCTGATAATCAAAAACAACTCCCCAAATTTGAGCTTGGTCTTTAAATGCCTTATTTGAGTCTTTGGGGGAAAACTTAAACCTTTACGTCTTCATCTGTCAAATGAATTGATCCAAGGCCCAAATAACATTATGCTTAATGACTTTTAACCAGTTTGGAAGATGGAGCAGAGGCTGTTGTTTGTGTTAAGTAGTGTTGTTTATATTGACAAAAATACTCATAGGTGAGGCATACTCATCAACATGGTGTCTATATAACTCCTACTCCTGTGTTAGGCATAATCGTAGCATTTCCCAAGTACCCAGTGCTTTCACGAATTCAAGAATCTTTACTATTTTCTGTCTTCGTCTCCTTCCACCTTTATCAAAACTTATCCATCAATTGCCTCATAATTATAGACTCTTGTATTCTAATGCACTTGAGAAAGTCACTTAGTTTCTGGGCTTAAGTTTTCCCATAAGTAAAAATAAATGGATTGAAATAGATAACATTGAAGGTCCCCATTCGGCTGTAAAATTGCATGAGTCAATACCTGGGCTAATGTGGTATCTAGTAAATATGCTTTACTTCTGATAGAGGAGTTTGGTGGAATCATAAAGGCCAGATTATGTCAACTCCCTAGGCACATTAAGATTTAACCTAGTTAAAATTATTTTAGAACACTAATGATAGGCATTTCGGGGACTTATCATGACTTTGGATTTCCTTAAAATCACATTCCACAAATAGCTACCTATTTTGTAAACTCTTTCTGTTGGTTTTAAGATGGAAAATATCCAGTCAGTTCATAAACAGAAGAAAATATTTATATGTATTCTTTTGGATTTCTTGCTCATTTAGCTGAGTACAGATCCTCTTAGGAAACAGATTATTTCTGAGGAGTTTATTTAGCAAATTCTACTTTACAATTGGTATTATCCCAACCATACTTTCCCTGATAGTTCATTGTGATCAACTCTTCCAAGATAGTGTCTCACTCTAAAAGCAGTCAATTCTCACTAATGCTACTCATGGATCAGATGTCTTCTTTAAATTAAAAAAAAAGCAACATAAACAAACACCCCCAAATCCTCTTGAAAAACATCTCATCTAGTGCTATTATCAGCAAGATTCCTAATAAGCCTTTGGGCATTTTAAATTTCTATGACAAGAAACTAGCTCGATTTTACCCAGGTTAAGGAAATAGACAAACCATGGTAGTTTTTTTGTTTGTTTGTTTGTTTGTTTGTTTGTTTTTGGCTTCTCTTTCTTTTAAAACAAAGAACAAAATGACAAATACAAATTCGAGACATCTGGATGTTTCCCATAATGTGGCTTAAACATCTGCATTTTTTCACTTCTCATCCAGATGTTTTGGTATTATGTAAACCTAGCTAAAGTGAAGGAGAATATCAAGCAATCATCTGGGGACTTTGATTAACATGGACAGCAAATCTGAATAATCCATGTTCTGAGAGTCCTGTTTTGTGTCTAGCTCAGAACACATTACTAATGAGGTCAAAGTTACTGTAGGTTTGTTCCTTCTATGGGCCAGTTAGCTCTGATTTGTTCCATGACCACAGAATGCACCTCTAGCCTCAGCCAGCTGTCTGGAAAATGAGAGTCCTTGGTCTGACAGGAAGTCATACAAGAAACTGAATAGCTAATATCTACCAACTAGAACGTAACATAAAAATGCATTTCCCATGGATGGTGGGTCACTGGTGCCATTTTTGTATAAAATAATTATAATACAATATTAACTCATATAATGCCTATTTTGTGTCAAACACTGTTATTAGCACTTTACATGCATTAAATCACAATGCTCACAACAGCCCTTTGTGTATTACTATTATCCTCATTTTATAGGTGAGGAAATAGGTACACAGAAGGTTAAGTAATTTGACAAAGATGAAAATGGATGGCATTCTTATATTTCTGTTCATTTTTCCACATTCCCTCTCTTAAAATGGTAGCAGGGACTAGATGTATTGACTGTCTAGAAAATTTGTCAAAAGAGATAAACTTGGATTTTTCTGTGCACTGAATTCATTGGAGGAACTGATACTGTGACACACCCTTTGCTAAGCAAAGGAGCTTAATCTAATTCCTATTTTTCCACCCAATATGATAATTATAGGCATAAAAGTACCATTTGCAAAAAGAAAGGCAATGTTTTTGTTGGCAATAAGTCAGTACATAAAGCATATATTTAGGAAACATGACTATGTGGTTAGGAGCAATGAACTACAATTGGGTGGCCTCATAGAACTAAATTGTCTGAATGCTCTGAGGGAGAATGATTTATTTGACTGGCAAAATGCTTAAGAAACTTTGATCTCCAACCACAAATTGACTAGAATCCTAAAATTCTAGACCTAGACAGGATGTAAAGAGATAATCTATTTTTCTCTTTTAAAAAAATTGGAAACAATAAATTACTCGTTGAAAGAAACCAATGAAAAAATATGTTCCTTTAATATTTTTAAGAACTCCAGGAATTGAAACTTCACAGATGCTCTCAAATTTACTTGTCCATTTATCAAGAAATGTGATATGAACACCTACTTTGTGACTAGCACTGTTATATGTGCTTGGATTATAACAAAGAATAAGACATGACCATTGATCTTTAGAAACTTCATCTAATCTGCTGTTTTCTGCTTCAGAAAATAAAGGCTCTCCTTCCTAGAACTTTCCTATTTTTTTTTGTCTCATCTTATGACATTATGGAAAAGAATTGCTCAACATCTTATTAACAGAGACCATGTTCATTAAACTCCTTTTCCTTCTAGGCAAATAGCTAGAGTAAATTTCCTACCTCTCAAACTCTCTAACCTTCGCCCACTTCTTGGTATGTGAGTAGTTTTAGTGGTCCATTTGGTACCAACTTTCATGCCCTCTTTTCTTTATCCATCCATCCACTGGTTGATTGGAGAGGATCCCTTGGACCTTGAGGAGATTAGAGAAACAAAATGGAAAGAGCCTATCTCTGAATGACTCTTGAGCAGAGCCTCTACTCATAACTCCATTTAATCCTCATTGAACTAATTTGAGCAGGCAATACATGCAGGATTTGGGTTGTTGTCCTTAACAATAGTTATCTATTATTACTTATATAATGTCCCTTTCTATGTTTGTGAGTGTTTCTATTTTATAAATAAAGTCATTCATATTGTTTTAAAATTCCACATATGTGATATCATTTAATATTTGTCTTTGACTTACTTCACTTAGTATGATATTCTCTAGGCCCATCCATGTTGCTACAAGTGGCATTATTTCATTCTTTTTTGTGGCTGAGAAATGTTCCATTGTATGTATATATTATTGAGTCGTATGAGCTGTTTATATATTTTGGAAGTTAATATCTTGTCAGTCACAACATTTGCAAATGTTTCTCCCAGTTTAAGTCTTTAAGCCCTTTGGAGTTTATTTTTGTGTATGGTGAGAGGGTGTGTTCTAACTTCACTGATTTACATGTGTTGTCCAGCTTTTCCAACACCACTTGCTGAAGAGACTGTCTTTTCTCCATTGTATATTCTCTCTGTCTTATCAGTGATCAATTGACTATAGGTACATGGGTTTATTTCTGGGCTTTCTATTCTGTTCCATGGATCCAAATGTCTGAGGGTTTTTTTTTTTTTGTCTTTTTTTTTTTAAGGGCTGCATCTGTGGCATTTGGAGGTTCCCAGGCTAGGATTTGAGTCAGAGCAGGAGCAGCTGGTCTGTGCCACAGCAGTGCCATATCATAGCAGAGCCACATCTGCTACCTACACCACAGCTCATGGCAATACCAGATCCTTAACCCACTGAGTGAGGCCAGGGATTGAACCTATATTCTCATGGATACTAGTTGGGTTATTAACTTACTGAGCCACAATGGGAATTCCCCAAATGTCTGTTTTTGTGCTGTCTCTATGCTGTTTTAATGATTATAGCTTTGTGGTATTATCTGAAGTCTGGAAGGGTTGTGTCTCCAGCTTTGTTCTTTTTCCTCAGGATTTCTTTGGCAATTTTGGGTCTTTATGGTTCCATATAAATTTTTGGATTTTTTCTTCTAGTTCTGTGAAAAATGTCATGGGTAATTCAATAGGGATCACATTAAATCTTTACATTGCTTTGGGTAGTACAGCCATTTTAACTACATGATTAATTCTTCCAATCCAAAGGCATAGGATATTTTTTCACTTCCTTGAATCATCTTAGATTTCTTTTATTAATGTTTCATAGTTCTCAGTGTATAAGTTTTTCATCTCTTTGGTTAGGTTTATTCCTAGGGTTTTTTTTTATATGTGATGTTAAATGCCTTTTTTTAAGCATTCTGATATTTCATTGTTAATGTAAAGAAATGCAATAGAACTTTGTATATTAATCTTGTATCTGGCTACCTTGATTAGTTCATTTATAATTCTAATAGTTTTTGTGTGGTTTCTTTAGGGTTTGGTATCATATCATCAGTATGTAATGGCAATTTTACCTCTTCCTTCTAATTTGGATAACTTTTACTTCTTTTTCTTGTTTGATTGATTTGATTAGGTTGTGTAATACTATTTTGAACAGAAATGGTGAGAGTGGGCATCCTCGTCTTGTTCCAGAGTTTAGTGGGAAGACTTTTAGCTTTTCATCATTTAATATTTTGTTAGCTGTGGGTTTGTAGTAAATGGCTTATATTATGTTCAGGTATGTTCCCTCTACACTCACTTTGGCAAGAGTTTTGTCATGAATTGATGTTGAATTTTATCAACTGCTTTGGCTGCATCTATGCGATTTTTGTCTTTTGTTGATATGGTGTATCACATTGATTGATTGATTTTATATGTTGAACCATTCTTTTGACCCTGGAATGAATCCAACTTGATCACGGTATATAGCCTGTTTCCTCTATTGTTGGATTTGGTTTGCTAATATTTTGCATCTACATTCATAAAAGCTATTGGCACTTTTTTTTCTGTTTTAAAACTCATGGAAAATACCCCTAATCTTTGCTTTCCAGAATTTCCTTTGATTGAATAACTTCAATGTCTTTAAGATTACGTAAAATCCTTTATTCCAGAGTGGAATGAGGAATTTAAATAGAATCAGAAGCTATCAAAATGATCAAATTCCATCATTTCCCTCTTTAAGATTTTGTGGTCGTACTCAACAGAGTAATTGCAATTATTTGTTTCTAAATCATATTTGACAAATATGCTTCTGCAAACACTTCAGGTTTGCTCTAGTAGCAAACATTCCTATTGTTATCTCTATTCTTGTCTTTACAGTGTCAGGATGCTCAATTAAGAATATAAGTCAATTGCTCTGAAATAATGCCTTTGATGCAACTAACTTTCTTGATCCTTGGAGTCTTTATCAACCTGTGTTTTTTTCTTAATTTTCCACTTTTCACATCACCACATCCTGCCTATTCCTCTTCATCCTCAGATTTGCCTTTTTTTTAGGAGCATGTCCAGGCCACCACTCTCTGTATCTTATTACCTCACAAGTGGACTCTAATGCACCTCCCGACTGGTCTCCCTGCCACCATTCTTTCTTTCCATCTAATTCTCCTTGCAAGATGAATGTTCAAGAGAATCTCCCAGCCTTATTTATTATTATGCCCTCACAAGATTTCTGCTTTTGCTAGCCAAACTTTCTCATCAGCGAAATGAGGATTACTTATTTCCCCCTCAGTCTTTTTTTTTTTTTTTTTTGTCTTTTTGTCTGTTGTTGTTGTTGCTATTACTTGGGCCGCTCCCGCGGCATATGGAGGTTCCCAGGCTAGGGGTTGAATCGGAGCTGTAGCCACCGGCCTACGCCAGAGGCACAGCAACGCAGGATCCGAGCCGCGTCTGCAACCTACACCACAGCTCGCGGCAACGCCGGATCGTTAACCCACTGAGCAAGGGCAGGGACCGAACCCGCAACCTCATGGTTCCTAGTTGGATTCGTTAACCACTGCGCCACGACGGGAACTCCTCCCCCTCAGTCTTTATACATGTTATTCTCTGAACTTGGGAAATTGCCTTTCTTACCACTTGTTCCCTCTATTCCAAACTTACTTTTGCCCAGTTCAGGATTGTGTCACTCCACCTCTCTTATCAACTCTGCATGTACAATATTAATTTTCCTACACTGGGATGTGTCTTGAAAATACCCCTTTCTTCCTGCATTTGGTGCATAAACTACTTGAAAACAGGCACTTCAATTAAAAATATTTCTATTATACTTTATGTAGTGGACATTATACAGTGGGCACCTAGTATTCACAGTTGACTTTAGTAACCTCTGGAGAAATGTGATTGATTAAATATCAGTGAGCAGTTGGGAAGATAAGTTTTGATGGGTATAGGTGATTTTACAAGTTCTGATCTTACAGTAATTAAATAGAGTGCTGAATAACCTTCTTAAATTGCCTCTGGCTGATTTTAGTTCTAAAATAGACAAGTTTGATATGAAAGACTTGGAAGCGAATGATTATTGTTTACTAAATAGCCCCATACATTTATCAGAGTGCCTTAATGTTCAAAACTGTGACCTCCAATCAAACATCTTAGAACAAAAATGTGTGAGTAATAGAGAAATTTGAGCCAGAAAATTTTCAACATTATATTCTCTCCTAGAAAAGAGTAACAACAATTGCAAGTATTCAAACTTAACTGGTCACTATGGAGACATTTTCTGTTCCAACTTCACTCTGGTTTTATCAGCTCACTACCTCACTTTGGGAAATGAATACCAGGAGTGTAAAGATTTTATATGTGCAATTTTCAGGATATTTCCCTTGGTCATTATTTAATTTTCTGGAAAATGCTTGGTGAAAACCAACCAATTTATTTAAAAATAAAATGCCAAAGGGCAGTGCATTCTTAAAACCAGTGGTTCTATATACTTGAAATCCCTTCAGTCACCAAGTGGGTCTCCTTTTACTTCTTTCTTTCCAGAATATCCTTCTTTCTCACACCTGTCATTTTCCAAATTGTTGCAAAAAGGTAATATATAGGATACTTTTGATGTGCTCTTGAAACTTCTCTATAAATTTCTTTTATTCCTGAACTGTTTCTTCTCTCACTGAAGCCTATTTCCTACTTTTGAGCTCCACAATGTTAGCCACAGATCCTCAACAACTTTTCACATGATGGCTACCTTGGGTTCAAGCCTTGTCAAAAGCTTTCAAGTGTCACTGTCTTTTTTTTAATGAGAATGATTGAAGGCAGAACATATTTGGATCTAATTCAGTTAAGGCTTAGAGGGGATGAGGAGATATACCTTCTTTCCAGGAATCCTCCACCTACCTTTCAGAGCCTCCATAGTTAGATTGGTACCCCTACACATTTTTCCAAATTAAAAGCATGTACATATTGTACATCTTCCTGAATATTATTTATTCTTAATATAGTTTTCATTTTCTGTGTATCTATTGCTTTTGTGCATTTCTCATTTGTCTCATAATTTCTGTCATTTCTAGACTTTTTTTTGACTTAGCCTCAATTTATAAAAGTATGTATACTATCGATGGATACACTAAATAAATTTGTTATGAATATATGAGAACTATCTGCACCAGTATTTTTTTAAATTTGCAAAATCCATTTCAGTGAAAAGCTGAGAAGAAAAAAAATTCCACTGTGAAAGCAACTGGAAGAATGCATCATGTTCTAGACTAAATACTTATTATGCCCATATAGGCTATATCTTTTAAAAATCTTAGATGAAAATTAAATTTTGAATTTCCATCTAGAAATAAATTTTTATAGATAGTGTACACATTGGTTCCTGAAAATGGTAGAAAAGGTTTCTTGTCAAGTTCCCCAACACAAGTGTGAATGCTCTGTTTTTGAGTACCTACTAGTAGTGAAAGGACACATTGTGGCCAGCCAACTCAAATTGCTACCCACGTTTAATCATTGTAAATAAAGGAAGCAGAGAGACTCATGTTATATTTTCAGAACTGGCATGCTCAATACAGAACTATTAGTTTAAAAATACCACTGAACATTCTATTTGAATTAATCTAGACTTCTGTGAAAAACAGAATAATAAAAAGTACAATTGGTCACTTAAACATACACTACTAATTCCATGCAGGTTATTAATTTAGTAATTACACGTATCATTAAAGAACAATGAGAGTTAAGTACAACTTTATAATACTTGGCAAACAGTTCAGAGCTGATAAATTTCCATTTTGAAATACCTGTATTTTTTACGGAAGCAAAATTGCCTTTCTCAGTGGAAAAAAATACATCTAGGAAACACCTATGTGTTGAACACTACTTTTTAAGAGAGCAACTAATTGTCCCACTGTGAAATGAACATGTATCACTGCTAAGATTTCACATACTATTAGTGCATAATGCATTTTCTGAGCAGCTGGATATAGAAAAGCAGCAGAAAAACAAGTATGCTGAACAAAACCCATGGATTACAGGGAATCGATCATGTAAAGAGTCTGAAAGAAATAATCAAAACACATTACTTAATGTTCTCTTATACATTTGAGTTTCACAATTACAAGGGCTGGGAAAATTCTAAATTTTTACACACTGTGTACATTTGTCTTTGTTTATATTTGCCCCAAAACATGATTTAAGAACTATATGCAAGCTGCCAGAATGAATCTTGATTAACAGTTGACCCTCACAGGAATCTCTATGGAGAGCACACCAAAATTAATTGGAAAAAACATAAAGTAATAATTCACAATAAATACTAGAATAGGGGGACATTCCTTACAGCAAATTCATAATATTTTAGATTATTCACAGGGATTTTCTGATATGGTACAGTCACAGTCACAATGTGAGGGGTGGAGAAGTTTAGTCTACAAAATATACTGTTTGAAGCACCAGGAATAGAGATACTTCTGCAGGAGCCTTGAACACATGGCCAAGTAGATACTGTGTATATACAGAATAGTCTGTTTCACAACTACATTTCAGATGAGAATCACTTCAATTGCTGTTCTACCACTAGTAAACGTGAATCATTCAGCACTTCATCTGTAATATTGTTGTTGCACTTCTTTTCTATTGCTGACATTTGCAGTAAATATTTATTTAAATTCCAACTCCAATGATGTTGAAAAAAAAGTAGGAAGATGTGAGCGTCTTCATATAAGTCTTATAGCAGGTCAAGAGATCATTTGGAACAAAAATCCAAATGTGAATTTGTTAGCAAACAATAAAATGCATAACTTAAAATGCATTTTCAAATTGCTAAAACTTTTGTTAATAGGCTAAAAAGCCATAATGTTTGTTCAGCATCATCCTAAAAGAACTAATAACCTATCTATTCATTTGCTTAAGAAATGCACATTGTTGACTTACCTACCAGTTTGCCTACAGAAGATATGCTTACCTAATAAAACTAAAAGCTGTAATTATGAGCTGTTGCTTTAGTATACAGAAGTTGTCCATTATGTTGAAGTTCTAAAAATTTCAATCACATTTTTTTCTTAACTGATCTTCCTCTACAATCTTCCAATTGGGGTGCACCAGCACTTCTTTCTTGATGATTCCTGATTTTCAGTAATTCTATAGAAATTCTCTTTTTCCCTTAAACTTCATTCATAATTTTCAAATTCAACTAAAGTCTTTAAGTTTTCCTTATTTCAAATACCATGGAAAAGCTGAAATATTCATAAATATAAGGAAGATAACTTACCTACAAACTTGCAGTCTAAGTGGTATCAGAAAACCTACTCTAAATCAATAGAATTATTTTTTTTTTCTTTTAGGGAAGAAATCAAAACTGTACATTGGAACAAGGTACTATACTACAAAATCAGGTCCTTCTATCCCCCCACTACTCTGGAAATATAAACAAAAAATTTAAATAGAAAAGTGATTTCTGTGCCTTTTTCTTTGAACACCTTTTCAGCACCTCAGTGTTATTAGGTGTACTTTTTACTTGGTATAGCAGAAATTTTGTATGCTCACATAGCTGTTCAGAGGACTTCAGATTTTCCACTACCAAATATCACTGGTGAAGCTAAGCTCTTTGGATGATAAAGGTGGCAGGGAACTGTTCCTATGAAATTCCTGGGTATCTTTCAGGGCATTATTAATGGGTAGCTGTCCATTGAGTAGTGTCAGAGGCAGGTTACAGTAAGTGTGGTGGTTGCCTAAGGAAGGTACTGGCAAGGTAGTGGTTGGCATTTCGTGTTTATAACCTCTGCAACAGTGCCTCATTTGCATCGAATCTGAATGGTGGAAATCTGGGAGATCAGCTTGAGATGACACCAGAGAGGCTGAGGTACTGGTCATGGCAATAGAGGGTATAGGCTGGAGTTCTCCAAAGAGTCCTTGTTCTGCAGAGTCCAGAACATGGCACCGAGAAAGCATTTCTTTTTTCTTGATGGGCATTTCATATACTAAGTGCTTCCAAAATTTAGAATTTAATTTGCTGCTTTTGGGTCCCTTCCACTTGATCAGGGACAGAAGTTTGATGCTGCGCTTTAGTGATTCCACTTCCTGGCAATTCACCTTCCCTTTTAATTCTGTACATTCAATCAAAATCACTTTGATTTCTCCACTGACTAGCATATTATGGAGTCTGCTTTCCAATTCAAAAATACTCCATCCTCGTCTGAGAATATAGTCTGGAGTTAGCACGATAATAAGTCTTCTGCTTTGCTCAACACATCTTGTGAGATCTTCAATGTAGGCTACAAATCACAGAAAGAGAGAAAGAGTAAAACAAAGACATCCAGTCTTTAAAGCATTAGGTTTGCACTCTAGTATAGCAAAGATCCAGTCTTTCTCTAAGGTACATCACATTTTCTTTCTTGTATTGCACACTTAGAAAGCTAATTTCCTTAAAAATTAAACTCTTATTTTCTTTCCCCTCATCATTGCTTACAGTATTCTGTTAGCTAATACAAACTCTGACTTCTTCAGAGCTTTGGTGTATTTCAGTTATTTTTATTTACTTAACCATTTCATTCAAGGCAGGCTTCCAGGCTAGTACTCTAAGTGAACAAGAAATTAAAGGGTTGATGAAAAGAGAAATCAGGCCTTTTAATGAAGGTCTCTGTATTTATGGATTTGGTTTGCTTTTTCCTCAGTTTCTAACTACTAAACAAGTGGTGGAGGTGGTGGGGGTCTATGCATATATACTATTTATATTATACTTCAAAGATAATTGTGATAGAAATGGTATAAAATCTCTTCTATAAATCATAGCTTGTTTCTCAGAATATCTTCTATTATTTGCAACCTTAGGTTCTCCATTTTGCCCTTCAAACCCAGTGATAGGGAAGTGGGGTGTGTGTGTGTGGGTGTGTGTGCGTGCATGCGCACATGCCCATGAGTTTAATTTGAACCAGCTGCTCTTTGTTCAGAGAATGAGTGGGGGTGGAGTTGGAAATGGGAGATGGCATGGAATGAATAGTAAAGGAGGAGGAGCCTATCAACTAAGTAAGTCTTTGCTCTACTTTGTGGAGCAATTCTGAAAGTGACATGAGTAAGTTATGGCTTGTTCCTAGCAGAAAAAACACTCAACTAACTCTAGATTTGTTTATCCATGGAATGATCCTTTGCAACCATGCTTCCCAAAGTCTTATCCTCCAAAAAGGGAAACACACACATGTGTTAACAAATGGAGACTTGGACACAGGTGCTGCAACAGAGAGCTGTCTTTACTAAGCAGAGCACAAGGCCTTGTCTAATGTACAGTGCCCTCTAGCAGAAGCAGTGCTTACAGAAGCATAGCAACATTTGTCACTGCAAATCTGCCCAAGGTTACAGACTGCTTCCAAGAAGTCACGTCTGGTACATAGTGTGGAGCCACCAAACAGCCCAATACAAGCCACTTGAAAAGAGAAACTTATTTTACAGATGCATATTTAACAGATGATCTCCCTTTTCCAGGGTTTTATTTCTACCACTTAGCAGCAAGAACACTTTGACAAGTGAAAAAGCAAACTTTCTACATACCCTATGGATAAACAAAAGAAAATTTTGAGAGATACACAGAGAACTTCCCACTTAACAATTTGTTGTTACTGATGTTTTGGTTTTTACTTAATACATTTCAGTACGTTCTCATGCAGTAGTTACAAAGACTATATCTCAGGGGATAAGCCAACTTCTAAGGGGAGGGGGCCTATTAAGAATTTTAAGTGCTTTGTTTTAGAGACTATGTATTTAAGGAAAGAAATCAGCATGGAAATCTGCAAAAAATAAAAAATGAAATCAAAACACCACACAAGGAGCAATAGAGAAGTTATCACTCTGTAATTGCCATTTAGAGAACTGGTGAAACAGAATGGAAGGGAAGGTAGAAAGTTTCAATAGAGTGGAAAAATATTATCCCAATGTATCAACAGCTCTGACTCTTCATTTTCTTCCTTTCTTTCTGCTCCCAAAAAGAAAGAAGTTATGTGGGAAGCTTCATCATTAGAAGTTGGATCTGTAAGATATAGTAAAATAAACTATCATGCATCTTTCCCATTATTCTTTTCACCTTTCCTCCAAACAAAACAAACCCCAACCCAGAATCATGGTATAAGTGCAGAAGTCTATGAAAACACAATTTTACCAGGGTATGTATGAGTTAATTGTTATTTTTACAGAATAATTCTTTACAAAATGTTTTACCGAGGGGTTATTCCAAATAGTATTCTTCACTCATGAATTGCAGCTTTACATTTAATTTTTAAAAATTGATCTGTACAAACCTTTTCAGGAGCACATTTGTCACATGAACTACACCTCTATGAACAACACATTCTATGTGTTGGGATGTGGCTTAATTTACTTTTTAGCTACACTTTAAAAAAACCAAAAGGTATGTCTATACATACCTGTTCTTAAAGAAAGAAAATGACAAGTGTCCACAGTAGTGGGAGAAACTATACACATACACAGTAATTAATTTGATTGGGATCTCATAGACTTTGGCTTTCTCTAATAGGGAAGGGAACAGGGTACAATTTTTTCCCCATTAATATGGTTCTCCCCCCTTCACCTGTCTGTTATATTTTGACATGTAACAGCTGAGCAGAATGCAAAATTTAGGGTCTGGAGGGGGGCTTTTTAGAGATTCATTAGATATAATTTGCATTTCCCCTCAGAATGAATGTCTCTCAGGACTGATTCCACTACACTCAGCTGCACAGGGTGTGGGTATTGAAGGGAACCTTGGAGAGAGGGAGTGGTCCCTGTCTCCTGCATACTACACTGGCTGTGCTTATCCTGGCAGAGTGTACTGGAGAGTTGAGGCAACCGTCCAGATAATTCCGGCTGAAAACCTGCTCTGGAAGAAAAAAAGGTCTGAATTATCCTGGTTTGCCCTATATATACATTAATCATATGCACTGGAGTCAGTCAGTACATCAAAATTTTCCCTGGGTAGACACAGCCCAAGTGTCCCAAAGAAAACATGAGCCATTTTCTTGGGCCCCGAATTTCGTGTTCCATTTCACTTGGTGAAAAACCAAGTGGAAGTTTTCAGATGTGAAGCCCACATTTCACTTTTTGGGATGGTGATCAGTGGCTGGGCAGCAACCTCAGTGTTTGAAGGCAGCTGGGGAGGTGCCTCTAAGGAAAAGAAGGAGAGACTGTGCCCTTGCTTCCATATTCTGGCTCATTCTCCATGTTTTTCTTTCTATGTTTTTTCTTTTTTCTCTTTTTCTCATCCTCTTTGGTCTACTTGTTTACTCTCTTTCTTCCTTTCATTTTTTTTTCTTTTCCTGTTCTCCATCTCTCTCTCATCCCTTTTCCTCCCTCTTTGATTTTTCATTCTCTCCCTTTCCCTGTCCTCACCTCCCTTCCTCTTTTGCCTACTTCTCCTTTCCCCCTTTCTCCCTCCCTTCCTAAATCTTTTTCTTGCTGTCTCTCTATCTTTGGGAAAAAAACAAGGACCTAGACTTCATGGACAATAATAAATAAATTAGCAAGAGACTCAACATGTAGAGTTCATATTTTTTACTTGCTAATCTTTAGCCAGGTAGTTGCTGCTGGCTCCTATGTAGCAAGTGCCCCGAATACTTTTCCCCTTACCATGGGGTTGCATGTCTGCATCCAGTGACTGTGAATTTGGGTCTGATCCATTAGGACCATGTTTCATTTCTGCATGTCCTGTGAGCTAAGAATGTTTTTTTGAAAAAAATTATAAAGGATTTTAAAAAAAGAATATGATGCAACAGAGACCATATATGACCCACAAAGCCTAAAATATTTACTCTCTGGACTTTGACAGAGATTTGCCACCCCTGAATTAGAGGCCAATCAGGATGTTTAGGTTTGAAAAATTTCCAAATAAACTAAACAGTAACAGGTATCAAGTTAAGACATTACTGGTCCTGAGCTAGTATAGTCCCTGACAGACAGTGGTGCTTGCAATGGTAGGGCTGTGGTTTTGTGGGAGGCATGTTAGAAACCTTCAGAAACCATTTAAGAAGTTTCTTATCATGAATATATAATAAGGAAACGTTTTTCCAAAAAAAAAAATCCCTAAATCCCCAGCACGTATGAATACTTGCTAAATCTTGCCCTGACTTGTTCAAGCAATTTAGCAACTGAGTAGCAAGAATCCCTTACAAGATTCTTTTTTTCTCCCACATAAAAATATAAAATATCCCTTAAATGAAAGGTCATTAAGTTATTTATTTGCAAATTTTTTGGTTTGAAGTAACTTATGATGACAGAAAAATATCTGAAGAAGGTTGTGTCTGACAGCCGTTTGCTTCTCTAAACAAGGCTGTGAAACCACACTATATTATCAACCATGAAACAAAGCTAATTACACTTAATCTATTTGTGATCTTTGTGACTTTGCAAAGAAAAAAAGCGGCAGTTGTAAAAACTAAAATTCCAGTGTATTTAGAAAAGTAGGATTTGATCTAGTAACAAAGCAAAAAAAGTAAACTGAAGGAAGAAATAAAGTGATAAAACAGAAGCAGGAAGAATTGCAGCCCTAAGAATTTGCTTCAAATGGGGTATATATACTTTTTCCAAAAGAACTTTGTACTCCTAAATGTCAGGCTCCAAATCTACTGCAGATGCAGACAGAAGCTCAGGGGAAAACACTCTTATTCATGAATTTCCATGTGGTCTTGCTACTGCCTACTAACCATCTGATTTATCAAACTGATCAATTTGCTACTTGTAAATTATTTTTGTGTTGGCACTTGCACTTATGTCAGGATCATTATTAGGGCAGTTAGCATATTAAAAAATTTAAAAAACAAATACTTAGCCTGTAGACAAAAGCATAATTTATTACTTTGCCAGGTTCAAATAATAGAAGCTGAATTTATACCCACAGCCATGTACATGCAATAAACCATTAAGGTTAGACAGGATGCATCAAAACTGATAATGCTGCACTAATTTTAGTGAATATTAGTTAATTGATAGCAATTAACAGTGATATTTATTAAACCTATGGGTTCATTATGTCAAAACTTAAACTCAAGACAAACTCTGACAGTGATTGAGATGGATCCTCTCCAATGACTGATGTGGAGAAACAAGCAAAAATAAAACAGACTTCCCATGTATCAAAGAAAAAATGTATTATTTAGTGTGCATGCTCTCTTTCTCTCTCTCTCTATATATATATATTATATAAATATAGACTTACAGTGAGGCACTTTATAATGTAGTCTCACTGAAAATACTATTTTCATTTAAAATAATTATGCTGAATGCTAATCTTTGAAAGAGTTATATAGGTTGACGACCTTACTCTTTATCTTGCCTGATGTTGCTAAAGCTTTTGGGTCTTGATTCTGCCTCTAGCAGATGTAAGAATCTGTCTGTGTTCTCGTCACAGAGATTGAGGCTACAAACTTTTGTTTTATTTAGCCAGGTGTGTGTGAGGGGAATAGAGGGTTTCTAAACAGTGTGATATTACTTGCCCTACAGGAATATTTCCTGTCTCCTCCTCCAAGTTACTGGCTTAGTAACTCAAAGTTCAGTGGGCTAATAAAAAAAATATTGGAGTATAGTTGACTTAAAATGTTGTATTAGTTTCAGGTATACAGCAAAGCAGATCAGTTATACATATAAATATATCTATCCTTTTCTCCATATAGGTTATTGCAAGCTATTTAGTAGACTTTCCTGTGCTATAGAGTAGCTTCTTGTCAATCATCTATTTTTTATAGTAGTATGTATACATTATTCCCATCCTTCTAATTATTCCCTCCCCCCAGCGGTTTCACCTATGGTAACCAAAATATTGGTTTTGAAATCCGTGAGTTTTTTCCTATTTTGTAAATAAGTTCTTTTGTGTAATTTTTAATTATATTCCACATGTAAATGATATTATATGATATTTGTCTTTGATTCACTCTCACTGGGCTAATTTCTTTGGCAAGATTTTTTTCTATTGACTAATGTAAGGTTTCTAATTGATTCTGGTAAATAAATTGATCAATAGTTAACATGGATTTGCTGAGAATTTGTGAGTTCAGGGAACCATATTTATTTACAGTTTTTACTTTGGAAGCTATATTTCTGGTAAGTAATCCCTTACTTTTGTAATATGGTTTCACCAGTGGGTGGAGAGGGAAGCATGATAGTGAGTAGAATCTACTTTGGAATGTTGTCCACATCTCCAAATTAGTTCTCTTCCCTCTTTACCTCTTCACTGAGGTAATGGAACACAGAGAATATTGAAAGGAGGGAAAGGTGGAGAGTGGAAAAGAGAGCCTGCAAAATGTGTTTCCCCTACTCTTTTTTCCTTAACCACATGCACTAGAAATCTGTAGATATAACTAATTCCAATAAATGTACTTGATAAATATGGAACAATACAACTTATTCCTTATATAGCCTTTTCTGTGGTTCCTTTGGTACTTAAGACCATTTTATCGCGGACTTTTACTCTCTCTCTCTTTTTTAAGATGTCTATTCATTGCGCCTCCCAAAAGGTAGATTTTCTGACTACACAAATAATTCTTCCTGTAGCTCAAACTTTGATGAGAAACCTCAGTCCATTGACTTTAGTACTTTGTTGTGCATATTGGGTACAGTTTCCTCTCTTTTGATGCTAAAATGAAGGGGATGGTGGGCATATATAATTTTATTCCATGTGAGTAAATTGTACACAATGTGTTAAATTTCCATGGTTGTACATGTCACCCCTGCCTCACACTTTTTAAGTCATAGACATCAGATTGCCTGGAGAAGGATTTTATTACTCCCCAAAGACAATTTACTTGAATGGTGTCCAATATGTCCGGCAATTAGAGGAACTATTGGTAATGAGTAGTTACGGACCCATACAAAAATGTTTTTTGCATGCCCCACTTCAGAAGTGACTGGGGATCATCTGACAGCAGATGTATTCTCCAGTCATTTTTCATTTCAATGTCAGCACGATCACATGGCAAAAAAGGCAGTGAAGATTAGAATAGTGAGGAAAGTCTAGCAAATGTGAGAATGTAATCAGACATTATGATTTCCCCCTTAAATTACTGAAGGAGACCTAGCATACTTGAATGGTAGAAACTCAGGGAAAATTGAGCATGAAAACAAATGTAAAGACAATTTGATATTTGAGGCCAAGTTCATAATATAATTTCAACATACATGGCTGATTAACCATGTGCCTGATAGTGTTTTTTACTCACTAGTGCTTTCTCTGGAGCAATAAATGCAGGAATAACTCCCATAGAGATCTAGATAGAAAGATCACATAGTCTTTCTATCAATGGAAGAGGAAACAGCTGAAACCTTTGATTTTTTTTTCTTTTCACTGTCCACTTAGACAACTATAGATTTTTGTAGAGCCTTAGCCAAACTAGTTCATTTTATAATTGTTAATAAGTATTTCATGTGCCCTTTTAAGCACCTTGCTTGCTTTCTCTTAAAGGCACACGAAATCTCCAGAAATGGGTTGTTTCTACTTTTTGTCTTAGAGTGCTATTTTCTCCATCTGATCAGTGTCCCTCAGCCCAGTTGAATAACTTTTATATTTTATGTTTTTTAATCTCTGCAGAAACACTGAGATAAGATGGGCTCAAAAGCCTAAATGGTACTCATCCAAAAATGTCCCCAATCTCAGAATCTCAACTGCACAGCTGGGTTCTGTTGGTCACATGTCAGCTTCAGAGCACATCTGTTCATTCCTAAAGGATCCACTAGGCCCCATGAACACAATGTGCTCTGTGTAGAGTACTTTACACCACAATCCCAGCAGCTGCATGGGTGAGAAAATCTCTACTTCTCAAGTTTGTGTCTCTAGGCAGTTTGAGTAGGGTGTTTTCTATCTGGCTTTCTTTTGGTTGCCTGTCACTTCTGACATTCAGATGCCTGTTGGCAACAAAATTTCTTTTGCTATTCTACTGCAGATGTTTATAACCTGGGAAGAGACAGACCAGACTTTTACTGGAAAGTAGGAATTCTTGCCACATTCAGGCACCAAACCTGGGAAAACATAAGGAAGATCCTGGCCACAGGCTTAAGAATGGAAAGGTAGCTCACTGCCAGGAAAATAATGTCCAGATCTGAAGATTTTTAGTTTTAGCATTTAGGAAAAATATTTGTGTTAAATCTTCCCATCTGTGCTGGTTCATGATGGTCAAAGGATACTTCCCTAGTAGGGTATGTAAGAAGGGTACAGATACTTTTACCTCGCCTTGAAAAGTGACATCTTTATATTGAAGCTTTTTGAGAACTCATGGTCATAGGAGGGAGAGGGAGAGGAGACTCATTCATGTACTTTTGAAATTGTATGAGTTGGAAAGATCTGTGTGTTGATGAGGTTGAATTGGAATACCATGAGAGTGTACAAAGGAAACTGAGGATACATCAAAAGCGAAGGCATTAAACATCAATGGGTTTATGTCCTAGACTTCATTAGTTTGATTCATAGAAAATTATTATAGTAGATCAAGAATGATATTATGAGCCTGCTTTTACAATCCTCAAAGGCCCCATTGCTAGTTCTTAGAGGAAGGAGTGGTTTTGGGTCAACATATTTTAAATGAGATGTGAGGGACAAACACAGCTTATAATAGTGCAACTAGCTGCCCCCCCCGCAGGAATGTGTCTATATTTATATAGCATAACCTGTTAAATCTGTACCAATGGCTGAAAATACAGACCACAGAAGCTTCTTTAATAACACACATACACCAAGTCCAAAATGTTCTACTCTGTCATTCATGTGTAAATCAAGTATATTATTCATATACTTCATCGACTTCCTGAATGCGTGCTAAAAATGCCAAGGAAAAACTCGTTAATCGTGACATGGTGACTGCTCAGCCAGCTCTGAAATGTTGATGGAAAAGAAAAATTGTCAAAGGGCCTTTTTAAGAACTTATGCAGGTTATACTCGCAAATCGGAATTCAGAGAACATGAATTTGCTCGTTCAGGAAGGAAGGATTAAAATCAAACACCCTCCAGTGGTTGCATCTAAAAACTACATAGTTATCCAAAATGGCTTACTTGTGAAAGGAGTCTTCCTGTGTGCCATTGAGTACCTAGGATCCACGTCCCTGCTTAACCTAATTATTATATAATTGCAAACAATTAAAATTATCTTCTATGGACCGTAAAATTTCTGTTCATCCTGATAACATAAAAATGCCCAAGAGGATGTCAAGTTCCTTAAGTGCCAAGGTATACTAGGTGACAACCCCCTATTATCTCTTTTGTAGTGTGTTACAGTTCTCAGCTAAAATCTTGTAGTTTTGTGCTAGGAAATGCAGTTGTGTAAGCCTCAAACCCCATGGTCAAGGACGACATTTAGACCTATCTATGATACACCAAAACAACTAATCGATTTCAATCAATTTAGCCCATCAACTAGCTGACTCAATGAGGTGTAAAATATTCTACCACCTGTTTGGCTAAATCGACATAGCAGGTTGATTCAGTTGACCCATCCGGTCATCAAAATAGGCTGAGAGAACACAATTTGGATGCATTTCTCATGCTCTCTGAGTCTTACTCTCACCCATGCCCAATAGCTGCTTCTTTATACAATAAGAAAGTGTCATCCACTGAGTCTCAGGTAAAGTGGCTCGCCTGTGTTCCATGTTGTCCTTATTTCCCTCTCTGATGTGCTCAATGTTGAAACATTTTTTCCAGGTCAGGAGAAAGATAATCAATGATAACATGTTCAGACATGAAGACTGACATTTTTTCAGGAACTTGGTGGGGTTGATAAAGACTGTCTATTGTGGTGCCAACAATTTAGGAATGTAAGAAGGCAGACATTGAATCCACATTAAATCCTACTAAAGATGACTTGACATAGAATATAAATTCCACTTTAGTAATGATATTCCTTTAATACAATTTGGGATGTTATCACTCTAAAAACTTATTTTGTAGAATTCAACAAGATGCTCATGGCAAAAATGCAAGAAATACATAGTAATCTATAGCATTAAGCAGAAAAATAGTAAAGGGATATTTTCAATATTTCTTTAATGATTTGTCAACCTTTTATAGGTATTCTTTCTAATATCTGAAAACAATAAAAGCAATATAGTAATTAGTACTGAGACTATTCCTATTTCTTTCAGCAAAAATCTCCTTTTTAGCTTTCATATTCCCTTTGTTAAAATGTTTACTTATTTCGTTATTATTTCCACTTGGTTTAAACCAACACTTTTTAAAATTGAAGTATAGTTAATTTACAATGTTGTGTTAATTTCTGCTGTACACCAAAGTGATTCAGTTACACATACATATATACACACTCTTTTTAAATATTCTTTTCCATTATGATTTATCATAGGACATTGAATATAGTTCCCTGTGATATACAGGACTTTTTGAACCAACCCTATACAATCAAAAGCATCTCTGAAGTGTCCACTGAGCTGAAGTATCCTAGGTGATAACAGGGGTATGAATATAAATGAGAGACGATATCTGCCCTCATGGAGCTTAGAATCTTGCTGACAAGATGATACATAAATAGATGGAAAACTACATAAAATTATAAAATAATACAAAATATCACAGAGTACAGTTTTTATAGTCAAACATGATTGTACACTATGTACTCTAAGGCTAGAGAAGTTACTATGGACTTTTCACAGAGTCAGTGATATGGAGAGTATAAATAGGATTTGTAAAGGTATAGAAGATTAACATGAACAAAAGAATTGCAGGGACACACAATGTACCTCAAAGGCACAGTTTGGCTAGAGTAGAAGGTATGAGTAAGGGAGATGGTAGGAGACAAGTTTAGGAGATAAATCTGGGCTGGCACCAGACTGTAGAAGTATTTAGCTAAGGGTTATGGGTTTTATCCTATAAGAAATGGTGAAGAATTTAGGTTGTTTAATAGCATAGAGACATGATCAGGGAGGTGTACATATATATATATATATATATATATATATATATTAGTGGGACTAGATGGATGAGAGGAAAAATTGGGAAGGCAGAGAGTAATCAACATTCAGGAATAAGGTGATTAGGGCCTATACTAGAATAGTAGAAGTGGTAGTGGAAAAGAGAGAGAGAGATACAAAAGAATAAAAAATTTCTCATTATCAGCATGTTCTTTGGGGCTTGGTCAATGCAGAAGTGGTATTTCAAGTTATGAAATTGAAAATTATAGAAAAAAAAAGGAGAGGGTCATGGGAAGAAATTTAGGTAAATCTTACATTTATGGAAAGTAATGGACCAACATATTGTTTCTTTCTATGCATGTTTAAGTGTGTATACTCATGTGCACAACCCAAACATACCCAGAAACATATGTACCCTGAGAAAAGACATGAATAACCAAAACTCAGTTGTTTCAGTTTGTCTCCTGCCAGCTTACGGACCATGGTGGACTGATGATAATCTGAATAAATATTATTGAGGGATAAATAGTGTGATCTAGTGGAGTGAGAACCAGAGTCAAACAGATTTGAGTTCTAACTCTATCTCTACTATTTGCCAGCTGAGTGGTCTTGGACATCTTTCAGGCCTTCTTGCCTCATATGAAAGAGGCACCTGCTGTCTCTCCACATAGGATTATTGTAAAGATGAAATGAGATAATGTATGTGAAAATATTTTATATACTATGAAGTACTGAAAATAAATTACCATATTCTGATATGTGGTCAAATCTCCCCCTTAAGGATATTAATGTAGATACAGATGCAAAGTAACTCTAGCACTTTTAATTTCCCTCAATGTCATTTCAAGCTCTTTGAGGGCAGAAACCATATCTTTTCTGTATTTACCTCATGCTTTACCATATACAGTACTCTGAACATTAACAGGGGAAAAAACGTATATTTTTTTAACCTGAACCTGAATTTATTCTGAATGCTCAAAAGTAGCTTTCAATATGCAGCATAATTTAAAAGTAGCATTCAAGCCCAAATAGTCCAGAACTTCTTAAAAATAATTTAAATACACCATGAAGGTGTCATATCAATGGCCTCACATACATTTTTAAATGGATTTTTTTTCTATAAATATGGAAGTGAATATCAAGGTACAAGTTCAGAATTATTAGTGACAATGATTGTAGGTATAGGTAGAAGCGCAATAATAGAAGACTAGCTTTGGAACTAAAAGGCTTTGAAAAGACTTTGATTTACACAGATTTTTTTTTTTTTAAGGATCACCATTTTCTCAGAACAGTAAGGCAATATATTAAAGGCACGATTTTAAGACCATACCTAAAATATAAGTAAGAGTGAGTTCTAAAAAATTCGGATGCTAGAAAGTCAGAACACAGGCAATGGGGAAAATTTTGAATTTAATAAAATCTCCCTTGAGAAAAGAACTATCTAAATACTTGGCCCTGACATTTGACGTCTTCCATAAAAGTTCTTAAGTGAAACCAAACTTTTAAAATACAGAACTTGAAAGTACTTACTTCCACTTGGAATCAGGTCCCTTTCTGGGATGAAGAGCTTATAACCATAGTGTTTTTCTAGCACATCTGGCAGTATTTCAAGAGCAAACTGCTCTTCCTCAGGGTTGTCACAGTCTAAAGTATCTTGGTCCACTTTTGTATAAGAAAGATAGGCATCATATTCCTTGTTGTCTTAGATATAAAGAAAAACAAAAGGGTTGTATGTATTATTAGCAAGTTCTCTTTAAGTACTAACATTAACAGGATGGAATAAGCACTATAATTAGTAACTCTCATTAACAATTAGAAAAAATAAGTCACAATAAGAAATCAAATGCATTTCAACATAAGCTAGTTATAGTCATATGATATGAACTGAAACTTTTATGCAATGGGCAACATACAGTCAGGGCAAAATAAGAGAGAATTATTATTTGTGACTTTTGGTGTGAATGATTAGCTCAGTGTGTCTGAATGCAGGACTAAATAGACCAAAGTCATGGATTTGAACTCTTTCTGTGCCAGTTGGCTTGGTTCTGTTACTTGGTCACAGACTATACCTTGTTTGCACAAATATGTGTAAAAGATCCAAGAGGGGCTGAGCCCTAGGGTGTGGAAGATCGAAATAATCCAGCCTCACTCCTGGAGACACTACTTGCAGCACATGCCATACTTCCAGTTGGTTAGTGTCATCATCCTCATATACAAAATGCAGTTCATTACCAAATATTAGAGACAGCAGCTGGGTTTTATACAAATGCATTGCCTCTTATTCAATCCATGGCCAACTAATTTGACACAAGTTTCCAAAAGAAGCCTTTGTTTCAAAATATACATCCTTCCAGTATTGCCAAATTAGGTTTTCCCTTCACACATTTAGTCAGAGAGTTAACTGTATTTTAAGAATGTATTTTTTCCTTCTTTGCTGTATTGGCTCAGAGCCAGTCTCCCCAAAGAGAAAAAAATATGAATACACACACACACACACACACACACACACACACACACACACACACACATATATTTTTTCTTCCTGAAAACATTAATGAATACAGCTACTCAACATATTAGTCTCCATTGGTTTTAGAAGTGACATGCTTGAAAGTTATAGGTGTTTTCAAAATTCCCTTATTTATAGAAAAATTATTTTAAAAAGTTAATATAGTAAGCATAGACTCACATGGAACTATTAGTATTTATTAAACCTAGTTATTTGCAAATACTAACTTTAAAAGACCAGTAAACATTTCAGGATTTGTTTCTAAAACACACAAATATTTTCCATTAAACCAGGCCTGATTAGAATATAGCTAAAACCTGACTAAAGGTAATTTACAGAATGAAGCACCCACACACTTACCTATGCCATTAATGATTTGATTCTAGCTGATGAAGGAGGAATAATGACAGGCATATAAAGAGACAAAAATAACTTATGGTAGGAGTATGCAGGAACCCCTGACTCTCTAGAGATAAATGAGGCAGGATAACATTGTCCTAATACTAGTAAGATTCCAGGCTTCACAACCTCCACATGAAAGGAGCTCTGGTTATTTATGTTCAGATGGTGCCTGAAGCCAGGAGGCTTCTCGTTAGCCTGTCCTCGAGCTGGAAAAGACTTCTGTAAACCTTGCTTGGGTTATTTGATTGCCTAGAAGCAGATGCGCATGAAGGACTGCCCCAATAGTTGAGATCATTTGGCTCACAAATGGGGTACATTCCACTGTTACGCATAAAACGCCACTTGGAAGTGAGAATGTTCATAAGCAAGGCTAATGTAAGAACCTCCTGGTAATCCTAGCACCTCTGCCCTTGTTCCAATCAAGCTCAGGATGCACCTGCAGGCCCTTGACTTTCTCCAGCTAAAATTACTCACCTGGGATTTAGAGCTGCTGGTGATACACAGCTGGAAGAATAAAATAGGCCAAAGGACAGATAGCTCCATTTCTATGAGCAGAATGTATTTCATTGTCCTTCATTGATGGTGTTGCCGCCTCAAACTCCATCATATCAGACTAGACCCTAGTTTCCTCTGACTTTGATAACTCTATCTCACAAACCTCTGTAAATTCAACTACTTATTAATTCATTCAACAATGATTTGTTGAGCATCTACTATAAGCTAGCCATCTGCATGATTACCTGACATTTTTACCTATATGACTAGGGCTTTTAGACTCTTGCCCCATTGCGTGCCTTGACTATGACTATTTGTCCTCCAACCAATACCTAATCTCACATATTCCTGGTATTGTCCTTCACCCTATAGTCTAATATAGGTGGTGCTATAAAGACTTTCTTCCAGGAGTTCCTGTTGTGGCTCAGTGGTTGATGAGCCAATTAGTATCCATGAGAACGCAGGTTCAATCCCTGGCCTTGCTCAGTGGGTTAAGGATCTGGTGTTGCCGTAAGCTATAGTATAGGTTGCAGACACAGCTCAGATCCCGCATTGCTGTGGCTGTGGTTTTAGGTTGGCAGCTGTATCTCCGATTCTACCCCTAGCCTGGGAACTTCCATATACTGTGAGTGCAGCCCTAAAAAGACCAAAAAAAAAAAAAAAGGCTTTCTTCCAGAGAAATATTGCTATATTTGCATATTCCAAGTTATGCCAAGAACATAGATATATGGCTTTTGTCTTTTTAGGGCCATACCCGCAGCATATGGAGGTTCCAAGGTAGTTAGGGGTCAAACGGCAGCTACAGCTGCTGGCCTACAACACAGCCACAGCAACACCAGACCCAAGCTACATCTGCGACCTATACCACAGCTCATGGCAATGCCAGATCCTTAACCCACTGAGCATGGCCAGGTATTGAACCTGCGTCCTCTTGGATACTAATCAGATTCCTTTCTGCTGAGCCATGATGGGAGCTCCAAGAACATGCATATATTTGATATACGTTAACACCAAAAACATCTGGATAATAAATTGTATGGAATATTCTAGAAACAGACCATTCTTTGGAAAATGGTTGCTTCTGGTTACAATCATGTCCCTTTAAGATGAACTAAAGGTGGAAAGCTGGACTTCCCGTCATGGCTCAGTGGTTAACGAATCTGAGTAGGAACCATGAGGTTGCGGGTTTGATCCCTGACCTTGCTCAGTGGGTTAAGGATCCGGCATTGCCGTGAACTGTGGTGTAGGTCTCAGACCCGGCTCGGATCCCTCGTTGCTGTGGCTCTGGCATAGGCCGGCGGCTACAGCTCCGATTCAACCCCTAGCCTGGCAACCTCCATATGCTACCAGTGCGGCCCCAGAAATGGCAAAAAGACAAAAAATAAAATAAAATAAAGGTGGAGAACTTATGGTAGCTGACCAGAGCAGAAAAAGAGCTCTCAAAGTCACCATGTCAGATGTCCCAGAAGGTCTAAGATGCCAGCTAGTGCACAAGCCGTGACACAGATGCCACAGTTTAAAAAATGCACTTTAGCCCTATGTAGACAGCCAAGAAAACTTCATGAATAGCCACAGCTGTTGCTCACAAAGAGGAGCAAGATAGATAGAGCAATAACAACATCATCATAGAATAAGGTTAACAGCAAGTCCTGAAAATTGCTTTAAAACTGAATGGCAGCAGCACTTTGCTAGGTGAGGCTAATGAGGCTTTCTCTGTGTTAAATCATGCTGACCAAGCTCATATGAGAAACTAGAAAGCACCACAATGCAGAAAGAGCATTATAAGCAAGAGGGCTTGCTCAGTGGTCACCATAGGTATGCTGTTCCCAATGAAGAGAGAACTTATGAATAAGGGAACCTAACTCTGTGGAAGAATTTTCCTGTTGTCACACTGCCCCCCCCCCTTATGTTTTGCTTTTTAGGGCCGCACCTGTGGCATATGGAAACTCCCAGGCCAGGGGATTGAATTGGAGTTGTGGTTGCTGGCCTACGCCACAGCCACAGCAATGTGGGATCCGAGCCGTGTCTGCAACCTACAACACAGCTCATGGCAACACTGGATCCTTAACCCACTGAATGAGGCCAGGGATCAAACTCCCCTTCCCATTTTTAAATCTCATTTTAATCCTGTTCACCATCAGGAAGCTATTCCTGTTTACAATGCAGTTCTTCTGGGACTATGCTAAACACAGCTTAAATCCTTAGCTTCTAAAGAAGTGCAATACCGTGTAACTATACTACTAGTGTGTGTGTGTGTGTAGTGTTGCTCCAGATGAAGAATATATATACATATATATGTAAATACATCATTCATAGTGCTTGGCACGTAGTAGATAATAAGTATTTAATGACTGCATAATTCAAAGGTTAAATAAATGAAGCAATCATCATTTGCTGAACTGAAATGAATTATAGTGAAAATGTTTAAGAGTTCAAAGTTGGATAGGTTTGATTTTAGTTAAAAAAATACAGCATTTTTTATAAGAACTTTTAGGAAATAATACTATATGTATGAATCAAAGAGAAAACATGAATAAAAAGTACCTGGGTAAAACTATTTAAAAATATTTTAAAAAATGAAAAATTTGGTAGGTTATCTAGCTGACATTTGGCATCATGAAACTGTATTTCTTAAAGGGTTTTAATATTCATTCATTCATCCTCACTAAATACCTGCTGACTTTTTAGCATTCCACTCAGCTAGTACAGAGATTGTGTATTTAAGGTCCAGGATTCCATGTAGGAACATAAACTATTTTAAATTTCCTTCCTGCTGAAAACCCTTGAAGTTCCCCACTAATTGCATTTTTTTCCCTAAAATAATTGTTTCGGCATCAGTCTACACAATTCTCTAACTGAAATGCTCCAGATTACTTGTCATCTTTGGCCATATTGGAGCTACAGATGCAAAATGTCCTATGATATTAGCATGGATTTTTAGTCTGGATTATTGGATATGGATGATGAAAGTAATCAATTATAATTAATTATCAGATTAACTTAATAAATTATATCACCTCTTACAAAAAGTGTTAATAAATTGCTTGTAATCATGACCTAAAGCAAATGAATCACAGGAGACTCCCTTTCATGTACATGGATATTTTAGCCATTTGTTGGCACTTGGGAACCAGTGAAAATTTCCTTAATAGCATATTTCATCTAGTTGTTTTATGTGTATATGTAAGAAGTCAGATTTTTCATTAATTGTTGCATATAGAAACTGAAGGTACATCTTCATACATATTTTTGGAGCATGTAATTATGATCAGGACAGGCCTTAATTTCTCATTTTGAAGATATGTCTAAATAAGGGTCTGTAATACTTTTAAATAGGCTGCTATAGTCATTAAGTAAATACATTGCTTGATAAAGAGCATGCTCATCAAACAGCATTTCTCTAATTTACTGTGAAAACATAAAATAATAAAAACATACTCATATCATTGTTTATATCAAAGTAACACTAAGACCAAAATAAAAGATTCCTCAAAAATCTGGATGTTATAGTCAACACTCTGCCCTTCTCCTATCACTATAAAAATAAAACAAAATCATGAACTGCTCTCCTTTGAGGATCTCAAAAGAAACAAAAGATCTAACCTTCATTATTCCAATACAAAGAAAACTAAGATTTAAATCTGCCTTTTTAAAGTAATGACTTACAATTGGGCTTTTTTATCTTGGCTTACTGGAGGCATTTCATATATGCTTCCAAGGCTTATAGCAGTTTGTGAGTGAGGACTTTATACACAAGGAGTGATATGTATGATTTCTTATTGATATTTATTAGAAGTATGATAATTTATTCTCTTAAATAATTAAATCATTTTAGAATGTTCAAAGAAACCAGGCTCAATACAATTTTTGTTGCTATTTCATGCATAAGATTTCCAAAGGTGATAAATGGCAAATATAAGAAAATTATGAGCCACATTCTGAATTTTTATCGTTTGAGGTTACCTTTGAGAATTGTGCTACAATTATCCAAAATATGAGGGTCCACATGTAATATGAGATTTAAGATAAGTATCTTCTTAGTTTTTTTTTTTTTTTTTTTTTTTTTTCGTGCCCTCAGCATGCGGAAGTTTCCAGGCCCCAGGATCAAACAAATGCCACAGCAGTGATCCAAGCTGCTGCAGTAACGTCAGGATCCTTAACGCACTGCACCACAGGAGAACTCTTCCATAGGTTTTAATATATATCTTGTATGCTTTGTTAGTTTTTTGATGCCAGGAAGGGCTAAATATGATCTGTACCTAAACTGAATTTTCTGGAGGGAAAAATGGATTTGATTCTTAATTTGTTTCTTAGGGAATGGGCTTTGACAGCAATTGTTTGTTCTCCTGACCAACTAATGTCTTGTTAAACTATTTTTTTGGAAATAATTTCAAGAGATAAAACTATTTATGAAACACCCGTATATCCTTTACCCAGATTCATCTATTGTTAATATTTTTCCCCTTTACTCTCTCTTTATAGATAATATAATGTTTTAAGTTGCATTTAGTCATTGCCCTTTAAATTTTTCATGTGTATGTCCTAAGAATAGGGATGTTATCTTACATAATCACAAATTCATGCCTTTTAAATAAATTTGAACAACAGGAGATAACTTACCATCTGTAGTTTCATCACCTCCAAAATGCTGTCGGTAGAAGAGCATCAGTTCAATATTGTAGCATTTGTAGATGACCACAAGCAGTACAAGGAGGAGCAAGATTGCTCCCAGGCCTCCTGCAAGCTCGATTTTGTAGATTAAATCTGGAACAAATAAACAGGAAAAGGTAATTAAATCAGCAACACTTGGGAACTTCCCGTATTTCTCGTCTCTAAGATGTACAACTGCTGTTTTTCTTTACAGAGATTCTTGCTTCATGCTGTAAGTAGATTTGTTCCTGATACATTTGTGCAAGTAGATTCTTTTGTGAAATAAACTTGTTTTCTAAATATTTGAGTAATTTAATATTGAAAGTGATAGGTCTATCTGAAAAAGAATAGGCACTCCCAATTTGTTTTGAACCCATCTAGATCTCACATATATACTTTTGCTTTAAGTGTATTTCAGGAAACTATTAATGCTGCCTTTTACTGGGTCCAGCTCCAATATTTTGTTGTTTCTGTTAAATTATATTTTGGCTTAGCAAGATTACCATCTAATACTTCTCAGGTCACAGGCCCTAGTCTTCTATAGGAGAAGAGCCTCATAAAATTATTCTCAGAATGAAGTAAAATCTAATGAGCTTGAAGGATTTAACTATTTCATTTAACCTCAGTAGAACATAATCCAATAGAAAGTAGGCAGGGGGAATTAGCTCATCCATTTCCCCTACTTGTTTGAATAAATGACTATAATTTGTATGTGATATAATATGCCCAATTGGGCTAAAAGAGTATGTGAAATCCAGGCTAATTACTTGGCCTCTTCAGCCAACACCAGGCTACCTGATAGCAGCCTAGGGCTGTTCCATTGGGGAACAATTAAATGAACACATAATGGAAGGAGAAATAATACATCACAGGCTCAGGGAATAGTGACTTACCTGTAGCTTAATTAGTAATATTAACACATCTAGGGTGTATCATCAAAAGAGAGGATAATATCGTAGAATTTAGAAAAAGGGGAAGTCAGAGGAGAATTTAGAATATGAATTCAACAATGTCTACAGGAGTAATGCTGAATCTGAAAGACGTCAGACCAGAGACATATTTTCCACTGTGGAACAGGACTATTCATTGATCTTAACATAATAGAGATAAAACTGCCCTAAAATTTAGTTAACCTCTACTTAATCTAATTCCTAATTGCTATGCGACTCTTTTATTACTAACTCAGCTTACCATGTAACTACAGACTGAAAAAGGGAGTGGCATTTTAGTTTGTAATCAGTTGCTGATAAGTTTGGTTGGCATCAATCAGCTTCCCTGGATGCATCAATTTGGGGGTACTGCCAAAATCAAATTGATGATCATGACAGATTGCCATTCTTGAAGGTCTCTTGACAAGGAGATCATCACCCTTTCCCTGGGATTTTCCCTTGTCTCTATATAGGTGTACTGCTTGAGGTAAATTAAGCTCAATATAACAATTAAGAAAAAAGATAAAATATATACTCTAAGTAACACATATTATAGATGAAATTTTCTGCCAGGCTACTATCTATTCTCTAATCCTTTAGGGCAAGAATTGTTGGTTCAAATTCAGTGATGAAAAATCTAACTCTGTAGTTTAATTCACTTACCCAAGGTCATATACCAAAGGCCAAGGCGAGACTTGAGCCCAGATGTTCTAACGTCAAATTTAAGGTTCTTGTTATTACACCACAGCTTTGTATGCTCCATACTGGGAAGTGACAATGAAAAGCCTTCTCCCTGTTCCTCCGTAGAACTGTTGATAATGCTTCTCAAGAACATATGACTCTTGTCTCCTTCTGCCCTTTCAATTCTAAGGAAAGAAGCTAAACTACAATTCAGCAAACAGATGATAGGACAGATCCCAGGCACTTCATTGAGGGGCACTGAAGAATGCTATAGCTGTACCAGGAAGGAAGGGGGGCTCCTTGGAGTCCAGTATATGAGAAAAACTGAGGTTTCATGGGGATATAGAGAATTTGGTATTTTCAAGGAGATGGAATAAGAGAAGAGATGGTAGTGGCCCAAGACAGCATGGCCAATCACAGAGTCACTGAATAGAAATGTAAGAAACATAAATGCGGAGTTCCCATCGTGGCGCAGTGGTTAACGAATCCGACTAGGAACCATGAGGTTGCGGGTTCAGTCCCTGCCCTTGCTCAGTGGGTTAACGATCCGGCATTGCCATGAGCTGACTCAGCGTTGCTGTGGCTGTGGTGTAGGCCAGCGGCTACAGCTCCGATTGGACCCTTAGACTGGGAACCTCCATATGCTGCGGGAGTGGCCCAAGAAATAGCAAAAAGACAAAAAAAAAAAAAAAAAAAGAAACATAAATGCCATTATTTTTGAGTAAGGAGAGGGGAAGAAGGATGGAAAAAAAGAAGGGAGTGAAGCTGCTATGAGAGACAAAATATATTAATAAGGAGCACTGTGAAGGAACACAATGAGTGGAAATCGGAAACTGGAATCTGTCTCTCTATCCTGCCTGCTGCAAGAGGTGGTCATTTTGAAAATTAAGCCACAAAATTTCAGGTAAAAACAATCCTACTATATATTAGCTGTCTCCTGCCCTCTCTATAGAAAATGGCTCCACAGTAAGCACTGCCTGCCTCTATGTGGGTGGTAAGGCAAGCTTGCTATTGAGACCTCCATGGGGCTGCAATATCACAATCTCTGCTTGTTTTCTTACCACGTTCCATCAATTATGCATTTTTAATAGCCAGTGTTAAATTGACAGAGCAATATGATTTCTTTTTTGTTTACTCTGAAAACTGAATTCTCTTTGATTGTAGGTCATTGATTGACAATTCAACATGTTTTTCCTATTCTAAAATGTTCATTTAATGTTGTAATTTTTTGGAAGTCTCTCCCTCTGTGTTTCACTCTCTGATCAGAAAAGCTCTCAACTTTTTTCAAAGTCACTGAGTGGGAATTTTTTTCAGCAATTTCTATGTTATTTACAGAGTAGAGTTGCTATTAGGTGGATGGAAAACTTCAGCTGCAGGAACAATTTGTACTCCCAAGTATCAGACACCTTTTTTTCAACAGTAAATTTATGGAGGAAAACTGCGGTGTGAAAAGTACCTTTGCGGTTTGGGGGTCCATTTTATAAAAATGTCTTTGAAAGATATTACCTAATGATGGCTGTTTACATTGAAAACTGTGGACCTAGTCCCTGAGACTCAACCAGTATTCTTTGATTTATCCCAGGCAGCCACATTAAAAGGGAAACATGTATCCTATAATCAGAGGGCAGAATTGCCATCACCCAGATGACACTTGGCTTTTTCTTTTGTCCTCTGTTTTCAACTGTCATTTTCCATCTCAGCAGGAGCTATACTTCTAGGGAGAGTTCCTGACTGAGAAGGTGAAAGTCATTTCATCTGGACTGTGTTGTGTATATACTTCATAAGAATAGCGATAGCCAGAACAGCAAATATTTATGGCACTATAACATTTTCTAGGCCCCCCAAAGTACAAGTGTATTCTTTTTTACCTTCTTCACTTGAACCCAACTATTTCTTCATTTTAAACATGAAGATAAGACAATATAGAATGGGACAAATAGCAGCTGAAGTCCAGGCACTGGAAAGCATGAAGACTGGAAATGTTTTGAGCTTACACATAAGTTGGAAGGTAGGTTAGGAGATACTACCTGAGGATTTCCTATACAAGTTGAGGATTCAGGGTGGGGCAGTAGCACTAGGAATGAAGAGAGAGAGAGAGATTCTTCAATATCCATCTGTTTGTGAGAAAGGGAGTATGCACTGAGAAGCATTAATTTTCAGAATTTCCCTAGCATAAGTTCAGAGTCTTGGTTCACCTCCCCCTCCCCCAAAATTAGAATGGACTTTTTACTAAAATGTTGGTTGTACTTATTGGCAAATAGTTCATCAGAGAGTGAGGAAGCATTCACTTATTAGATGCAGGTAGAACATGCATAGGTAAGGGATGTCTTTGCTTTGAGCAAGCCTGACCCTGTTGTTTGCATATATTAGACATGAGTTTTCATTTTATGAAAGGCCTTTTTACTTTGTGAAAGGATTCATGAAATGTTTCTTCTCTGTAATGATCACTTAGGGCATTTTTGATGTTTGACTTCTAGTTCATCAGAAAGTTATTATTCCATAAAATAAGCCATACTCTTATTACAGGTAGAAACACTGTGGCTACTGATGCCAGTCTAAGATGTGATAAAGCCTGAAAAGTTCAACTGCAAAGAAATATCTGAAGTTTTTTGTAAGACAAGCCAGAGTTCAGTCTGATTTAATATGCTGGATCAGGACTATAGGGCTTCTTGCTCTTATATGGAGCTCTAGCATATTGTCAAGTGTTCCTAAAGAAAATGGAGTAAGGCAAGATGAACCGCATCATTTTGCAAAGGACAGTGAAAAAAATTTAACTGCTGCCTAAAACAGAGAGTACAAACTAGTATGCCATGGGCCAAAAAAAAGAAAAAAAAAAGATTTTGTTGGTCGTGGTCTATATGTTTCCCAGAAAGTAGATTCCAGTATTTTATTTTATTTTATTTTATTTTATTTTATTTTATTTTATTTTATTTTATTTTATTTTATTTTATTTTATTTTATTTTATTGTAATTTAATTTATTTTGCTTTTTAGGGCCACACCCACGGCATATGGAAGTTCCTGAGCTAGAGGTTGAATAGAAGCTGCAGCTGCCAGCCACAGCCACAGCCACAGCAATGCCAGATCCCTGACCCACTGAGTGAGGCCAGGGGTCGAACCCGCATACTCATGGATACTATTCAGATTAGTTTCCACTGTATCATAATGGGAACTCCCAGATACCAATATTTTAAAATCAAAATATTCCAAATCCAGTCTTTCAACCTTACTTGAAAATGCTGAAGTTCTCATATCCTTAGGTTCACATTCCAGCAAGCATGGCAATAATCTTCTAGAAGAGTGGCGACTGCCCTTTAAAGCAAGACATGTTTTCTCTGGCCTGTGTTTAATATCCAGCCATCTTTTTCTTTTAATTTCAGTGTCTACCTGGCTGCTGAGATTTGAGTTTTCATCCCCCAATCTAGAAAGTGAATGTTTTGGAAAGAGAAATGTATTTGGGTAACCAAAAATAGACACTAATCAAGACCAGATCTCAGGGAAATCCTCTCTTTACCAACCCCTGTTTTTGATCTCCCACCCTATTGTTCTAGTCCTTTAGGAGGAGAATTTTCATCCCCAAAATGTTTTTGAGCACTTACCATATTCTGTGCACTAGGGATACAGCAGTAAATTTGGCAGAAAAAGTCCCTGTTCTCATGAAGTTTACATACTAGTGTGTATGTGGGGAGACACAATAAAATAAATATGTAATAGAGTATTAGATAGTAGTAAATACAATAAACAGAAACAGAGCCAAATTAGAGGGAATATGGTAATGGGTAGTCCAACAATGGATGAATGGATCCAGAAAACATGATATATATACATAAAAGAATATTATTCAGCCTTTAAAAAAGAAGTAGATTCCATCATTTGCTACTATATAAATGAAACTAGAGGGCATTATGCTAAGTGAAATAAGCTAGACAGAGAAAGATAAATACTATACTTCATGGTATTGCTTATACGCAGAATCTAAATAAAAAGTTGAAGTCATAGAAACATAGAGGAGAAAAGTGGTTGTCCAGGAAAAGGGGATGGGGGATGAAATAGGGAGAGGTTAGTAAAAGGGTACAAACCCTATCAGTTGGATGAATACGGTCTGAGGATCTAGTATATAACCTGGTGACTATAGTAGATAACACTGTATTGTATAACTGAAATTTGCTGGGAAGGTAGAACTTAAATATTCTTACACACATAAAAATAAAAGATAGATATGTGAGATGATGGATGTGTTAACTCAATGAGGGATATCATTTCACAATGTAAGCATATAGTAAGTCATTACATTGTACACTTAAATATTTTATGATTTTATTTATCAATTTTACCTCAATAAAGCTAATTTTTAAAAAAGAAAATGAGTAGCCCTATTTTATAAAGGGTGGTCAGAGAAAGGTCTATTGGGTAGGTAATACTTAAGCAGAGACCTATATGAAAAGAGGGAGTAAGCCATGGCAACATTTAAGGGAAGGGTATTCCAGGCAGAGGAAATAGCAAGTGCAAAGACCATGAGCCAGGGCTGTTCTTGGTGAGCATGAGAAATAGAAAGGAAGCTAGTGTGTGCAAGGGTTGGTGGCAGATTGTGATAGAAAATGAGATCAGAAATGCAACAGATTGTACCATGACTTGAAGGCCAGGACAAAGATTTGGGGTTTCATTCTAAGGGTAAGAGTGAGAGTTCTACAATTAGAGGGTTCTAATTAGAGGAATAATGTGATTTTACTTACATACAGAAGGATCACTCCATTTGCTGTGAGAATAGACTAAGGGCACAAGGGGAAAGCAGGGAAACCAGTTAGGAGGCTATCGCAATGAGCCAGGAAATTGATGCTGCTGGCTCAGACTAGGATGGTAACAGTGAAGGCAGGGAAAGTGCTCAGAGCCTGGGTCTGTTTAAAAGGAGAGCTATAGGATTTTCTGATTCATTTGATATAGTTCGTGTGCAGAGAAAAAAAGTCAAAGATGACTCCAAGGACTTTGGATTGAACAACTGGAAGGATGGTGATGGAGATGGAGAAAACTGGAAGATTAGGTTTATAGGGAGGAGAAATCAAGAAAACTGTGTGGGTCAAGTGAAGCCTGATAGGTCTACTCATGGAGTTTTTGAATAGTTTTTGAATAGACAGTTAGGAATACTAACTAGGAATACTCTAGAGTTTGGGCGAGAAGTCCAAGCTAGATATATAAATTTGGGAATTGTCAGCATGTGAATTGTAAACTGAGATGGGAATGGAATGAAATAATCTAGTGAGTGAGTGAGAAGTGGGAACCTGAGCTTTGGTGAACTCTAATATTTAGGTTAGAATATTCTCAATTATTCATGATTTGGACACGTTTCCTTGCAGAAGCCATGGAGGCAGCAGTTTTACAGAGTACCTTGCTTTCTAGTGTCAGATTATTAAAAATATAGAGGGCTGCTAGTGGTTGTTTTACTTATTAAAGAGAAACATATTTATTTTAAAAATCAAATAGGGTTATTCTGTCTCTACTGACTAACTGTAAAATAAGATTTCCCCATTATTTTTCCTCATAGCAGATTTCTAATTGTAACATATACCTTTTGTGCAATTTTTTGTTTAATCTTTAAGGTTTGTCTTTCTTTGTACCCTCACTTCTCTGAAGACTATATGCCCCATATAGACTGGGGGATGTCTATCTTATCCAGCACTCTATCCCCTGTACCTAGCCCAATGCTTGCTGTACATGATCCTTAATAATAAAAGAGAACTTCATTCATTAGCCAGAATGGGTTCTAAGTGCCTAGGAGTGGCCAGACACTGCCCAAATTGCTAAAGATGCAGAGGTGCAGCAGAGCCTGGCTTGGAGGGTCTCTGAGCCTAAAATAAGACTGAGATGGACAGAAAAAAAAGTAATCCTTGCCACAAGGTATCTGGAAATGATCATTGCCCTTCATATAGGTGGACAAATGGTTGCCTAGTACATAGAAGTTATCCAAGTTCTATATAATAGTGGAGCCTGTTTGAGCATGGTATATTTCATAACATGTCATTATCATTTGAACATCAAAGTGAATATACTTTGGGCAGATATTATCACCACTATTTTATAAATAAGGAAACTCAGGTTTAGGATGTCTAGTCAGAAAAATTAGTCCTGCTGAACATGGTGGCTGAATCAGTGGTTAAACCAGGATCTCCTGAACCAGAGTCTCCAAATTTCACTTTCCATATTAGATTATTTTATACTTAAATACTGCATTATTTCAAGATGGAATCAAGTCCAACAGGGTAAGAAATGGTGCTAGAGAGATAAAAGCATTACTCTCAGAAGAATGACATTTCCTTGCTTCTCCTAGAGCTGCTGGTCAAGGTTAAGTATTAGAGCTGGCTGGAAAGTAGAAATTCCATCTTGGCTATGAAGTACAACTAGTGACCTTGCTGATTGAATCTGTTCTATTGCTCTATAGCCTAGACAACAAGAACACTGATTGAGAACATTTGTTCTGTTACATTTACAAAACTTTTGCCAGATGTATACATACAGAAAGTATTTAGTCTTTTGCGCAGTAATCAAGAGTTGTGGCAGGGTAAGAGCCAATCTCAGAAGCTACTCCAGCTGCTGGGGTTGTTGTTCCCTATGTCTGCTTTTATCTCTTTTGTTTGTAAATTTATAGTTTCTTTTCTTTGCCCATTATATACAATATCCACCCCATATGGAATCAACTCTAGAGAGGGATCCACATAAATATCAAACTATTTAAAAATATATGCACCTGCTAAAGGCCTTGAACACCAGGTCATATCATGAAATATTCTTCATAATATTTATTATAAAAATTAAAAAAAAATATATGATACAATTCATTATTTTTATTTATATTTTAGTCAAGGAGTTAAAAAAAGTGATTTTGTTTCTCACCCAATAGTAAAACCCCTAGTATTTCATTTAAGCAATATAAGATGAAGGTGAAATATAATTTTGAATGCCAATGTCTATCAAATTTTATGTAATACTTATAACTGAGGTATACTTTATCTCACTGGATTTAACACATAACAATATTTCATTTATCCACTTCCTAGTGGTATGCAAGATCATAGGCATTTTATGCAAATATCTACATCAAGAGAGATTTTTTCCTTAAAAAAGGCAAAATATTTAATAGAAATTTATGCTGAATAATACAGTCAGGCCAGGAAACATACCTAACTTCAATAGTTACTTGGTAGCTAAATAAACAATAGTAACAGTTATAAAAATAAATACCCTTTTTACGCAGCAGAACACTGGCATGTTTTCGTCCATTTCGGTTTTCCACATGGCAGGTATAATTTGCCAGGTCAGCCTCCACCACTGAATCGAAGATGAGTGCCAACTCAACTTCTTTTTCTCCAAGATGCTCTTTGAGGAGTCTGAAATAAAGGAAAATATTCTTGGCTAAATTGCTTTGATTTGGGGGGAGTCCAGCCATGAAAAGACTGAAGATGGTTACGTAGCTCACTAAGGTCTCCAGTGGGCTGGAGAATCCTACCGGGTGTATGCACAGAAATGTCAAAAAGAAAACACAAAAAGAGACTCCATGCAAAGATCAGATGAGAAAGGGGAAAAAAAGGTGAAGAATTCACTCAGCCAAAATAAATATTAACATGCCACTAGGCTTTGATAAATGAAGGCAATATGATTTGCATGACAAACAGGAGGAAACATCGGGCCCCATATTTTAGTTGAGCTTATGAAAAAAAATTGGATTTTTGCTACACGGCATGAAGAGAAAAAGTCAGTAGGAGTTGTAAGGTTTGTATTAGGAATTAGAGTTTTGACAATAGGGAGTAAAAAGGTAAAGAAAGGGGCTTTGAAAATGATTGCCTTATTAGGAGTAAACTAAGGGTGGTTAGTGGCCTTCTATCCCCAAACATCAGTGAGAAGCCTGTTATATACTTTCTCCTGCTTTTGACCTGTGCAGGCATATACCCCTCCACCCTAATCCCCCAATAATGCTAGCCCCCTACCATGGCTTGCTTTCCCCAGTCATTGCTCGACATTTGTCTTTCTCTTTCCCACCCACCCCCAGGAGAGACTGCCATATGTGACATTTTCTCATAGTCCTCCTTTTTGCTTTCTCAAGTGAACGGTGTTCAATGGCCCATAATAGTTGTTCTTCACTAAGGAGCTGAATTGCCAGGAACCTTTCCTGAGGGGCTGTGCCTTTTGTTTGTTTGGGGAGTTATATTCTCACTAATGGCGAGCTCCCTCCTAGGAGAGGTAAAAGTGAGTACCTGGTTGAAATTTCCTTTCTATCTCCTGCATTTGACCAAAGAAAGAGAAAATTCGGAGTCTAAATGGTGGAAATTCTGCAATTAAATCCTGGGGTAAGGTTGTTGAATACATAAATTTGCAAGATATAACACTGGGGTAGTGAAAGTAATTTTCATCTCTTTTTTGGATTCCTGGTTATGAAAGCAGAGAAGAATCTGATTTATTGGCATTCAGCATTAAGTTGGAAAAGACAACTGTACTCAGAGAAAACTGGGTTGTAAATACAGGCTTCCTATTTACAAACTCAAACTGGATTCCTACAAAGTCATTAACTCAATGGCACCTTAATATAACTCATCTTTAAGTTGGGAAAAATACCTACCATACTTTTGTGTAGGGGTACAGTGGGTTAAAGTGATTTAAAAATTACATAGCACTATGTGAATGCAAAGGAATATTATTAAACATCAACATTTCATTATCCAAAGAAAAACTGTTTAAAAATTTTGCACTTCCAAAAATATTTGTATTGATATTTATTGGTATTTAAAATTGGCTTGGATTTATCTCTTCTGGCTCCCTTTTGAGAGAAAAAAAGGCTTAAAGTTGGGTTGGTGGAAGAGAGTTCCTGGAATCTGAGAATCTCCCATACTAAAATCCTAAACCAGATTATATTCCAAGTAGACATGCTTTAAAAATTAATCCTGTTTCTGTTACCTCCCAGTAATATACATATCAGAGAATTGACAATACTCGCATTTGTAATTTGAATAAATTCTTAGGATAAAAATTTTCTTAACCATATTTTTTACTGGTAGTCTTGCTATTAATTTTTTTCTTCCTGCTAACGTTGCAATTTTCCTTTTTTCTCCTGTCCCAACATATATCTAACCAAGGAAAAAAATGGGAATTTTCTGTCTTCATGGTTTATGTTGAATTTTACTCTCTCCATTTTCTCCTGGTTATGGGTAAATCACACTACACTCAATTTTTTTTAGTTCTGTGTTACTTGCTATGGAATAACCCTATTTAGTGCCAGAAGCTGCTTAGGCACCACAAATTAAGTTTGATTTAAAGCTTCACGTATAGGGCAACCACAGCCTTTGACAGACATGAGGCAGAAAGCTGATCCTCTCCCTCCAGACCAAGCCTTTCCCTCTTAATTTCTAAAGCAGTTTCCAAAAACAGCTCTTCACAAGCTGCAGAAAGAATCTGGAGAGAGGATTTGAAAAATGATCCTCCATCCATCTATTAATATATATGAGGTGTCTTAATTGTCAGCTCTTGAAAATCTAGAGGTGACTTGCTTTTTTGGAATTAATGTGCAAGTTGCAAGTTGGTGTTTATGTCTATAAATCACTCTGCAGAGTAGTCACAATTTCCTAGCAAATATTGATATATAACAGTCTATCAATGATTCTTTGTCATTCCCCTAGGTGCCTAGATCTAGGATAGCTATTTGATGTAAGAGAAATACAAGCATTAAAAGACTATGTGCCTGCCTCCCAGTAAGCATTAAGATTTAAACAAGGTGTCAAAATCTACATAGCTGAAAAATATTATAGATAGAATGAGGTAAAACAGGGTTGTAAGTTTACAATGTTTACAATGGAATCTCAAAAAAAGAGAGATTATTATTTACTAAATTAGCTGGAGAAGGCTTGAGAAGACTCTGCCTAAGTAAAAGGAAGAAAGAATCATTTTCTACTAGTGAAGATAGGAACAGGTTTTTGTAGAATGTGTGAAACAGACACTGAAGAGACTGATTTTAGAATGGAAGATACAAATGAGGGGGTCTTGGATATATTTCAAATAACTTCAGAAGTATCTCATGTATGAGGATTAACACTGAAGGCAAATTATAGGCAACAGCGACCAAATAATAAATTCAGATGACAGAAATCACTACCTTTAAAAGTTTTGTTTAGTTAGGACCAATTATTAGAAAGTAATACTAGAAAAAGTTTGGAAGTTTTCACTCTCATCCTTACAGCAAGAAAACTGAATAAAATGAAAGTCAACGACCCTTCTTAGATCCTTCACATAATTAAGGTCACAGGGCAAACCCCTGCACCTCAAACTTAAGATAGCTAGGCAAATACTGACAATCACAATGTGCTGGGAGCAGAATCCCCAGAACAGGAGCCAGGGGAATAAAAACACTTAAACTATAATTGATGAGTCACTGCAGCCCCAATATGAACTAACTTGAGAGTTAAAAAATAAAACTCCATGAGATCTAATCTTGGGGGTGCTCCCACACCTTGATGAGTTTTGCTTCCAGGAGCCTAACCAGGGTTTCAGGATGAAGATCAGAGAATCATTTCTTTATCCTTTTGGCAGGGAAGGGGAAAAGCAACTATCTTGAAACGTGCCCAGAGCACTCTGTTCTTAACAAAAGCATGCCCTCAAAGGAAACTCTTTTAGCAGCCCCTAAATTACTTATGTTTTACTGAACCTAGGGTACTACAGGGAAGAGAAATATCCAACTCCTGTCTCCTCAAGCCTTCCTGTCTCATATAAGATGGGGCGAGGGAGCTGAGAAACACTTGTAAAGGTCACAGCCCAAAGGCACAGGCTAGTCAGAAGACTGAGACTTTATCATAGGATTATGGAATACTTACCACCAGACTAATCAAACTCCTGTATGATTACAAGGGCTTTCAGCTGAAAGAACTGCAGAGCTCAGACCCTGTTTAAGAAGCAGTCTCTAGGAAAACAGTGGAGATGTAAAGAAGCATAAAATTTAGCCTCATACCTTCAACTACAGAAACAGTGAAGACAGCCTAACTTTTAGTAATGTAAACAAAATCTCATACTAAAGGCCTATTTACTTCAGTCTTCTTTATTTGGCTTTATTTTTGCATTTCAATTTAGGAGATTTCTATTAAGTGTCTTTAAGATCACAGATTCTTTGGTCATGTCCATTCTACTGCTATCCAAGAAAGGCACTCTATTTCTGTTACAGTGTTTTGATTTCTAGCATTTCCTTTTGATTCTTTCTTAGAAGTTCCACAGCTCTGGTTATGTTACCCATCTATTGATATATGTTGTTTACTTTTTCCATTTGAGCCTTTAATATATTCATCATGGTTATTTTTTATTCCCATTCTGATAATTCTCTGCAATGTATGAATATGGTTCTGATGCTTGTATTGTCTTTTCAGACTGTGCTTTTTTTTTTTCTTTTAAACATGCCTTATCATTTTTTAATTGAAAGCCAGATAAAGATCTGCAAAGAGAAAAAAGATCATGGCAAAATATGAACAAAATACTGAACACCTGAGGTTATAATTACAAGAGGAATAACATACATGATTGAAATACCAAAAGAAGAAAGAGGAAAGGAACAATAGAAATATTTGAAGTATTTCCAAAGACACCAGACTACAGTTGCAGGAAGCTCAGAGAATACCAAGCAGAGTGAACATTGGAGAGGGAGGGAGTAGGAGGGATCAGGAGCTTGGGGTTATCAGACACAACTTAGAATAGATTTACAAGGAGATCCTGCTGAGTAGCATTGAGAAATATGTCTAGATACTCATATTGCAACAGAACAAAGGGTAGGGAAAAATGTATACATGTAAGGATAACTTGATCCCCTTGCTGTACAGTGGGAAAAAATAAATTAAAAAACTATACCTTTATATATGATATTCTAACCATAGAAAGTGAAATACATGAGAGAAAATCTTGAAAAATTAAGAGTAAAGAACTTAGCTATAGAGGAACAAGAATAAGAGACATATCAAACTTCTCTTTAGAAATTATACAAGCAAGCAAAGAGTGGAGTGAAATATTTAAGGTGTTGAAAGAAAATAATCACCAACCTAGAATATTGTGTCTATCTAAACTATCTGTCAAAAATGAAGGAGAAATAACTTTCTCAGACAAATACAAATTGAGGGAATTGGCCAATAGACTTGTTTGCAAGAAATGTTAAAGTTTGTAAGAGAAAATGACAATGATATAGGTAAAAAATTTCGATCTACATAATGAAAGGAGTGTTAGAGAAGGAATAAAGATAAAATATCCTATTGTTGTTATTCATAATTGATCTAACAGATAACAGTTTGTTTAAAATAATAGCAATAGCAATAAAGCAGTTATAAGAAGTTCTGAGGATCTAATATACAGCACAGTGACTATAGTTAATTAACATGGTATTGTATACTTGAATGTTGCTGAGATTAGATCTTAAGCATTCTCATCACATTAAAAAATTATTTATGTTAACTATGTGAGCTTAACTAATATAATGGTGTATGTCAATTATACTTGAATAAAATGAGAGTGAAAATGTAATTTATAGAATGGGATAAAATATTTACAGACCATATATCTGATAAAGGGTTAAAATACAAAATATGTCAAAGACTCTTACAACTCAATATAAAAATAAAACAAATAACCTGATGAAAAAATGGGCTAAGTACCTGAACAGATACTTCTCCAAAGATGACACACAAATGGCCAATAGGGATATGAAAAGGTACTCAACTTCACTATAAACAGGGGTATGCAAATCAAAATCACAATGTGATATCATCTCAAACCTGTTAGAATGGCTATTATCAGAAAGACAAAAGATAAGAACTATTAGCAAGAATGTGGAGAAAAGGGAACCCTGTATATCTATGGTAGGATATAAATTGGTTCAGTCACTATGGAAAACAGTACAGAAATTCCTCCAAAAATTAAAAATGGAATTACCATATGATCCAGTAGTCCCACCTCTGGGTATATATCCAAAAAAAAAAGTGAAATCAAGATCTCAACCAGATATTTGCACTCTCATGTTCATTTTAGCATTATTCATAATAGGCAAGATATGGAAATAACCTAAGTGTCCATCAGTAGAAAAATGGAAAAACAATATGTCATTTATATGTATGATGGAAACTTACTCAGTTTCAAAAAAAAAAGGGAGAATCTTGCAATTTGTGATAACATAGGGGAACCTGGAGAATATTATGCTGCTAAATGAAATATGTCAGAGATTGAAAAATACTGAAAAATACTGTATGATATCACTTATAAATGGACTCTAAAAAGGTAAGCTCATACTAATAGAGTAGGATGCTGGTTACCAGGAGCTAGAGGGTGGAAGAAATAGGGAGATGCTAGTTGGTAGATAAAATGGGAAAATGCTGGTCAAAGGGTATAAACTTTCAATTATAAAATGAATAAGTCCTGGAGACTTAAGGTACAGCATGGTGACTATAGTTAACAATACTGTATCCTTGACATTTGAGAGGTGAGTAAATAACAAGTGTTATCATACACATACAAAAATGATAACTGCAGTGATGAATATTAATTAGCTTGATTATGGTAATCATTTCACAATGTATACATAAACCAAAACATTACATTGTATACCTTAAATATGTACAATTTTTATTTGTCAATCATACCTCAATAAAGCTGGAATTTTAAAAAATCACACCTGAAATGGAGGAAGGAAATTTGATTTCCCCAAAAATAAAATAAAAATAAGACTTCTAACTCCTGGATCATATAGTAGTTCTATTTTTAGTGTTTTAAGGACCCTCCATGTTGTTTTCCATTAGTGACTGTACCAATTTACATCCCTACCAACAGTGTACTAGGGTTCCCTTTTCTCCACATCCTTGCCAATATTTGTTATTTGCAGAGTTTTTGATGATAGCCATTTGACAGGTGTGAGGTGATCTCACTGTGGTTTGATTTGCATTACTCTGATGATTAGCAATGTTGAGCATTTTTTCATGTCCCTATTGACCATCTGTATATCTTCTTTGGAAAAAATATCTGTTCAGATCTTCTGCCCATTTTTAAAGTGGGTCATTTTTGGCTTGTTTTTGGGTTTTTTGGATATTGAGTTGTATGGGTTGTTCCAATTTTCATTCATTGTAAATAGTCCCTTAAACAAAATTGAGTCCTCCTTTGATGTCTAGGTATTTGGCAAGTCTCTGAGTCTTTATTTTGAGTAAAAGTAATCATTGTCCAGGAATAATGATTTGGAATATCAAGAATAGGAGATAGTTTTTAAAAGCTTTCTTAAAATCTTTGTGTCATTTGATTTTTTAAAAATTTCCTGTGAAAGCCTTATTAGTCAAAAACCAGGATCAAGCTCATAGTCTGACAAAAGTAGATTTAGTGACTGAATGCACTGTGGAAGGAACATGCCAGAGGAACTGTGGATTGTTTCCTGACTGAAGGAAGTTAGAAAGCATCCCTTGTAATGTTTGGGTTCCCACTAAAATATTCTGGGCATGGTCTAAAGAAGCAGGGATAAGTTCTGGATTGATTACAATTTCTGAGGGAATTGGAGGGGGATTGACTAAGAAACAGGTACTGTCATGGGGCGAAAGTGGTTTAGTAATTGGGTATTCCTAATAATAGGAACATAGCTAAGCAGGTCTAAGTAACACTTGTAAGAAAGCAATAGTCTCTCAAAAGAAGTGGGGGTCGTTACAGCATTGTACAACTGCTGCATGACCTTGGGAGAAACAGTGTTTTCTGTTAACTTTGCAGCTGGCTTTATCTGTCTGTCCTCCCTGCCTGATTAATAGCAGGGCTGCTTATTCTCAATTCAAACTGATTTTTACTCTTTCAGTCCTAGGCAGATTTTGAATCTTTATATCCTAAATGTGAACTACAACAGAACACTCTGAACAATTGAGGATTCTTGCTAGCTGTGTTCTGATAAAGTCAATCTAGCTCCACTGGAACTGTGAATCAACTGCCCAAAGACAGCTCTTCCTCAGTCTCTAAATATTAGGGGCTTTTTTTTTTCTGTAAAATAAATTGATACTTGTTATTTCAGATGGTTATCATAAAAATGAAATGTAATTTAAGATGTCAAAATATTTTTGCAATCTACTGTGTAGTTTAAAAACATGGAGGAATTATTATTGTTGTTATTATTTACCAATTACAGCTTCTTGTGTAGAGCAGCTTACAGCACAAAACATCCTATTTAAGATGGAGCATCTATAATCTGATCAGTAAATGAAAAGAAATAACAAACATATCTCATTTAGGCTTCAAATATTTTATGCATTGGTCAAGGCTAAGACCCACCATGGAAGTGGAATTGTGAATGGTAGAGTCACCACTCCTCCAAAAATCATCCTTCAGATAAATGGCCATTAAGCTGCCCTTAGGTAAAACTATGCTGCTTATTAAGTTTACTTTTCAATTGAAGCCTCCTCCTGACTTAAAATATCTACATTTGCATAAAGGTATAATGAGATTTGAAATTTATTTAAAGCAAAGGTAAAGTGATGGATCAGTATTCCTTCTTCCTGTGGGATGAGATGAGAGTGGGGAAAAAGAAGAGATAGTGTGTGTGTTGGGGGTTGTTTTGTTTTGTTTTTAGCTCATTTTTGGGACAGCCAGAGCAGATGGGGTGTTTCAAAGCACTGAAAAAGTATGGTGGGAAGTTGCCGAAACAGCCCGTCATTTTGCTTTGAGTCAACTGGGAACAAACTGCATATTCATGGCTTCATATTATTTTTTAATTGGTGAGATATTAACAGGTTGTTCGGGGTGTTTAACATAGACTAACCTTATTTTAAGAATAAAATATTTTTATACCTGTATGACATTCCCTCCTTTGTGAAGAGCATTTCACTCATTCAAGAAAAATATTTTAAGGTAAAGGGATAGAAAAAGAAGGTCAGAGAGGGTAGATGCAAGAGTGAAAAAAAACAAAACCTACAAAGCCCATATTCAACTTAAAAATTGAAAGTAAATTAAGTTATTTGTATTTTAAGAAGCTTGTCTGGAAAAAGAAAAAAACTTAAATAGAATATGTTTTTCAGGTCAAGAATTATAAAAGAGTTGATAAACTTGTTTTATGGTATTGCCTGAGGGAAAAAACATTAGATATTGATAGGGAGATTTGTAAAGTGAGATTTATAATTGAAAATTACTCTCCACTGTGGCAAAGCAATTGTATAGAAATTCACGCAGTCTCCATCGATAATCAGATGCAATTCACAACCCTGCAGGGAAGCTGAAAGACTATTATTTCTTGTTTAATAGGACTAGTTCAGTTTCTCTGGCACTTTTTATTAGCACTGTGGAATACATACCTCACTAGAAATTTTTTTTTTTTATTTCTGAAGCCTCTGGTAAGATTAATTAAAAGGAAGTAAAGGTGTGGAACTTGGTTGTTCTTGCTAGAATGCTCATACCCAAAGACTACTCCTTTTCATGAACTCTTACTCCACTTTGCAAGCCATTCCCATTAAGTTTAAATAGAGGACAGAAATTAGGAAGTCCTCTCCTAATGATAGTTTCCACTGGGTCTCCTCCGAATAATTATTTGACTTCTCTGAATAGACATGGTAGAGCTCCTAGAGAACATTTAGCTGCAAGGACTTTAAAATGGTAGATAAAAATAACCAAATTTGCACAATTGCAGCTTATGCAAAATTCCCTTAATATCCCTACAAATGACATCTTCTGGAGTCAGTAGAAAGGTTGTGATGCAGTTGTGTGGGATAATATATTTGAGTTCAGATTTCCTTAGATTTTGGTAGAGCGCTGTCAATTTCTGCCTAAAGGGAGATAAAGGGCAATTTGTATTTCCAGAGTAGACTCTGAATTCTTTGGCAATAGGTTGCAGGTAAGGAGATCCAAGGAACCAAAGTGGTCAGCGTATCCTGGAGAGCAAACAAATAAGAACTCCCAAATCCTGGTCAGGATTTGATCAAGCATACTTTCAAACTGCAAAGGAACTGCTGAATAAAGAGGCTTCACTTCCTGTAGTCATAATGATATTATTTCATCAAGCCTTTGCTAAATATTCCAAGATTTTTCTTTAAGGAGATTGTTTTTCTTCAAAGTCCTCTATTCCTTTGGGGGCAATGCTAAGAAATAAAAAGGTACAACACATATTTTTAGGACCATGCCGCTGCCCAGGAATGGAGAACCTCGGCAGCATGGTCAGTCCTCCTGCCAAATCCATTGCCACTGTGGCAGCTTCTCCATAAGTCAACTGCTTATTATATATATCCCCACTTTTTAGATCTACTGGGCAGTGTACTTCTGACATGTAGGCATAGTGTAAGAGCTATGCAATTCAATTAAAATATGAAGCAAATGCAATACCCTGAGGAAGAGCCATGCATCCAGAAGGAAATTTTATTTCCAGAAATGCTTTTGAGACAAATCTTCTACTTAACATCTTCAGCATTCTTCTGTCAGAACAGTTCCCTTTGGAGAATGTGTGGGCTATGAAAGAATGCCGATATTTTGTTGGTTGAACTAATGGTATTGTTAGCAACTTTTTTCAATGAAACTGCCAGATTTGTTCCAATCTGCCATGCTGTGTAAACATCTTGTTTCAAAGACATTGAGTTTGGAAGCTAGAAAACAGAATCCAGTAATTAACTCCTGTGTTAGTATAAATGGTCATAGCCTGAAGGAATTCCCATGCTCACACAAGCCCCCAAGTAAACTATATAGATCCTACAATTAATATTACAAAATGGCCAACTGTGTGTTTCTCTTGGCCAGGAATTCCTGCCTTTTTGCACTTTTCTGAAGTTGTCTCCAGTTAGTTATTAGGGTTTTGTGAAATTTTCAAAACAAATTCCATGTTACTTTCCTCCCCTGCAAATATAGGTATGTACCCTTTGTTACTAGAAGGGTTGCAGATGATGGAGAAAGAGGATGTAACAGAATCAAATGAACAATGACATTTTGCAAGTCCTGAAAGTTTGACTTCCTATAGCACTTAATATCTGGTTGACTCATTTGGCACCTAATATAGAAGCTTGGACTGGATTAAACTATTTCACATATGTGTGCTTTGTCTCTCATCACTCTAATCATTTGCTGCTAGAGCAACAGCAGGGCTTAATTTTTCTTTTGTAAAATAGTGTAACCACTTTGGAGTATAGTTTGGCAGATTCTTGAAAAGTTATATAATCCTGGAGAAGAAAAAGGGCAGTAGGTAAAAACTAAGGAAATTTGAATGAAGTATTGATTTTAGTTAATAATAATAATGTATCAATTTTGGTTTTTCAATTGTAACAAATGTACTATAGTAACTTTATGGGGGTTATATAGGAACTTTCTATACCATGTGCTATTGACTTAATATTTATTTCCCCTCCCCAAATTCATATGTTGAAATCCTAACCCCTAATGGGATGGTATCAGAAGGTGGGGCTTTGGGAAGATGATTAGGTCATGAGAGAGGAGTTCTAATGAATGTGATTAGTGCCCTTAGAAAAGAGACTCCAGGGAGCTCTCTAGCCTCTTTTGCTACTTGGGGACTTGTGAGGGTAGAATAAGAAAATGGCCATCTATGAATCAGGAAATGGGTCCTCATCAGCTATTGAATCTGCTGGTGCCTTAATTTTGAACTTCTCTGTCTCCAGAACTGTGAAAAATAAATATTTGTTGTTTAAGCCACCCAGTTTATGAAATTTATAACAGCCAAAAAGAATAAGACACTCTCTTTACAATTCTTCTGTAAATTTAAAATTATTCTAAAAAAGTTTGTTTTTAAGTTTTAAAAGAAACAGTTACATTTACACCTACTATATAATTTATCCATTCCATGTCTAGCTAGGTATCCAAGCAAATAGGAAGTATATTTGCATTATAAGGATGCATACAAGTATGTTCTTAGCAGGTGTATCTGTAATAGCCCTAAAACTGGAAACAATCCAAATGTCCATCAAGTGAATGAATAACCAAATTTTTATATCCATATAATGGAATACTGCTGATCCATAAAAAAGAATGAACTATTGATACATGTAACAAAATAGATGAATCTCAAAATAATTTGTTTAGTGAAATAATCCAGACAAAAAAAGAATACATACTGCATGATTCTGTTAATACAAAACTCTAGAAAATGCAAACTGATTTATGGTGGCAGAAAGATAAGAACTGTGAAAGAGGGGCAGGATGAGGCATTACCAAGGGGTACCAGGAAACTTGTGTGTAATTTATATGTTCATTATTTTGATTATGGTAAATACATATATCAGCCCGTACATAGACCATATATTCTAAATTGTGTGTTTATTGTATGTCAATTATACACCAATAAACCTGTTTATCTTTTAAAAATCCAATTAGTCATGTAAAAGAAAAGGGAAATAATTATCTTAGGCTCATATAACTACTACCTTTAATCATGAAACAGATTTGAGCTTTTTGGTAGTGGAAAATTTGCCTCTTTATACCATTGTACCTACCACTGGCAATTGTGGGCCCAGTGTCTTTGAAAAATGAAGAATTTAAATTCTTTTACAGGCAGATATGTTGAAAATAAGTCTAGACATGTATCTTCTGAAATAATTTTAAATAAATTCACTTGCATTAATTTTATAAACCTTAACATGGAATTGGCTAATAAAATGTTGCTTATTAGGAATATTGAAGTTTAAATGGGAATTAATAGTTAAGCATTATTTGTAAGTAGTACATTGATTATTTTTTTCTGAACATCTGCTTTGTGCCAGGCAAGCAGAAGTTTAAAAAAAAAAAAAAAAAAAAAACCCAAAAAACAGTTTCATGGATGGAGTTCCCAATGTGGCTCAGCAGAAATGAATCTGACTGGTATCCATGAGGATGCAGGTTCAATCCCGGCCTTGCTCAGTGGGTTAAGGATCTGGCGTTGCTGTGAGCTGAATGTGGCTCACAGATGTGGCTCGGATCTGGTGTGGCTGTGGCATAGGCCGGCAGCTGTAGCTCCTATTTGACCCCTAGCCTGGGAACCTGCATATACCGTGGGTGTGGCCCTTAAAAAAAAACCCCTTTTCATGGAGTTATCATTTACATACCATACAATTCATCCATGTAAAATGTAAAATTCAGGAGTTCCCATTGTGGTGCAGCAGAAACAAAACCCACTGGTATCCATGAGGATGCAGGTTCGATCCCTCGTCTCACTCAGTGGGTTGGGAATCCAGCATTGCTGTGAGCTCTGGTGTAGGTCACAGAGGCAGCTCAGGTCCAGCATTGCTATGTCTGTGGTGTATGTTAACAGCTACAGCTCCAATTCGACCCCTAGCCTGGAAATGTCCATATGCCATGGGTGCAGCCCTTAAAAATAACAAAAACAAACAACCAAACAAAAAAAACCTAACTAAATGTACGCATGTATATACAATTCACTGCTATCACCAGAGTCAATTTTATAACATTTTCACCTCAAAAAGAAGCTTCATGGAGTTCTCTGGTGGCTCAGTGGGTTAAGGAGCTGGCATTGTCAGTGCTGTGGTTGGGTCACTGTTGTGTCCTGGGAACTTCGACATGGCATGAACATGCTCCCCCCCAAAAAAAGGCCTCAGACTCCTTAAAGGGTATGGGGATTTCTCTTGAGGGTAATGAGAAATTTCTGGAATAGTGGTGGTGGTTTTACAACATTGTGAGTGTATTAGATGTCACTGAATTATACATTTTATAATAGTGCATTTCATGTTATGAATATTGTATCCATCACACACACCCCCACAGAATTCACTCATATAGCTTTAGGTATTTACCCTAGTTGCTCCATTCCCCAAGCCCTAAGCAAACACTAATCTATTTTTTGTTTCTATAGAGTGGCCTATTCTAGACATTTCATGAAATCATATAATAAGCGGTCCTCTGTCACTGACTTTTTTCACTGAGAATGTTTTCAAGGTTCATCCATGTTATAGTGTGTAGCAGTACTTTATTCATTCTTTTTACAGCTGGATGATATGCCACTGTATGAATATATCACATTATCCATGCATCAGTTAATGGTCATTTAGGCTGTTTCCACCTACTGTCTGTTATGAATAATGTTACTGTGAACATTTACGTACGAGTTTTTATGTGCATATATATTTTGATTTTTCTTGGTTATATATGTAGGAGAGGAACTGCAGATAACTCTTTAACTATTTCAGGAACTGCAGAAAGTGGCTGCATCATTTTACACTCCCATCAGCAGTGCATGAGGGTTCCAATTTCTGCACATTCTCACCAGCACTTGTTATAATCTGACTTTTTGATTATAGCCATCCTAGTGAGTATAAAGTGTTATAATATGGTTTGATTTACATTTCCCTGATGATGTCAGGTATATTTTCATGTACTTTCTCCAAGAGGTATGTTCATATAATATTTTACATAGACTCTCAGGGGCTTCACAGACCTTCAAAGTTATGAACCTCTAGAGGGGAGTTTTTGGGTGGACACATGAAGAGAAACTGTCATGATAGTTATTATACATTATATTTAATCATAGTAAATGATATAATATGGATGTTTTTCTTTTACACTGCTATATATTCAAAAAGAAAAGTGAAAAAAACATTTTAACATTAGTTGCACTGAAATACTGGGTTGCTTTCCATTTTGTGATTCTTAATAAGGGTAGATGGGGAGGAGGTCCCAATTCCTATTGGAGTGAGAAAAATACATTATATATCACCATCCGTGAAATCAAAGGGCAATCCCATAGACTGAGAGAGGTAGGAAAAATACCTATCCCTTATTTGTACAAATGTGATCATATAAATAAGATTAGAAAACCAATAGAACAGATGTCTATACATCAGGGAGGTATCTGTGTAGCAAGAGAGTGAAAAGAAGTCTAGGGAGGTACTAACCTGAAAGTCACTTTCAGGATGAGCAGTGGGTCCTGGGAAAAATAAACACTGTTCAACAAGAGTCAACAGTTACTTTGGCAAGTAGTAGCTTACTACTGCCATTACAGCTTTACACCTATGACACATGAAAGCTGTCTGTTCCCAGGGAGTAAATGAGCATTTGCCCTGTGATGTGAAGAGTCACCTACAAAGTTTGGATCTTTTCTGGGACTGGAGAAACAGTGGACTAAGCTTTGCAACCTCAAAGGAATTTGCTTAGGCAGCTTTGAGGGGATCATTATAGCTCATGGTATATTCTGAGAAGCTGAGAAAACCTCCTCATACTTGCAGCTTATACATTTGCATTTCTTAAGGCAGTCTGTTCGCTCTCTCCACCAGTTCAGCTTTTAGAAAATGGAATGATTTGGAGTTGCAATTAAAATCCCAGGCAGAAGCTCTTCTAGGATGTTCCATTGCTTAACTGCAGAGACAGCAAGGAAAAATAAGCAATTCAAGTTCTGTACCTTATTTCACCTTCTCTAATGTGACCTGCCAGTTCCTCAATAAACTTCTCCCCTTTCATCCAGTAGATCATTGGTCCGGACTCTCCACTGAATCCAAAGAATGCTTTGCAAGGGATGTTCAGAGGCTTACCTGAGAATGACAGAGAAAAAGAAATGAGCAGATGGCTCCTGGTTATCACTGGGAGACAGAAAAGAACCATTTAACATCCAAAGGAAAATGCCAAAGTGACCCATTTTGAGCTCTTCTTCCAATCATCTTATCACTGTAAATGAGAAAAATTTTAAACAGTTATAGGGATTTCTGGGAAATTTAAAAGTTCAAGATATTATCAAAAATGAAAAAGTAAAGAAAGATTTCAGAAATGCTTATTTTTACTGCCTCCCTTCTAGGAACTAATATGAAAGAATCAAATGGAAAGAACCCTCTTATTTTTCTTTTTTGAGAATATTAATAACTGCTTACTTGGCTTGTCTTTGAAGTTAACATTAATCAAAGCAGTAGTTAATTTTTGATTGGTGAGAAAATATATAATAGACTATCTACTATGACTAAGATTGCATAGGGGAATTTTGTTAATTCAGATTACTGAATATTCTAAGAAAAATTGGATAATACAAATCAAATAATTTTTTAATTACAAAAATATCTATAGAGGAGTTCCCGTCGTGGCGCAGTGGTTAACGAATCCGACTAGGAACCATGAGGTTGCGGGTTCGATCCCTGCCCTTGCTCAGTGGGTTAACGATCCGGCGTTGCCGTGAGCTGTGGTGTAGGTTGCAGACGCGGCTCGGATCCCGCGTTGCTGTGGCTCTGGCGTAGGCCGGTGGCTACAGCTCCGATTCAACCCCTAGCCTGGGAACCTCCATATGCCGCGGGAGCGGCCCAAGAAATAACAACAACAACAAAAAAAAAAAAGACAAAAAAAAATATATCTATAGAAAGCACATGAGGTAAAAAGTCTAACCATACTTTGATATTCTTTGTGTCACCCACAATACTTAAATAATTCTGGGCAACAATGCAGCTTTTTACTGTGTATATTTGTGATTACACCTAAAAACTGTTTTAATTTTAAATTTATCATTGAATATATAAGCAATTATTTTTTGCACATTGATTTTTTCTTTTTGCAAATTATGTCAGTTAAGGGAAGAATGTTATAGAGTACAATCCTGAAATTTCTGACAAAGGAAACCCCCAATTCATAATCACAACATATCATTTTCTCTATAACATGCAATTTTTGCCCTGGTTGGAGCACTAGGTAAAGCAATTTCAAAAATATTTTTTTCCTTGTAGAATATTTGGTGAAGCTGTTTCCCTAATCACTCTGAGCTGTGAACAATTTCTTTCTATTCTTAAATTAATGTAAAACTTCTATCTTCTAAGAACAATTACTTTCTGGGAATCTTTCTAGTTAACCACCTTAGCTAGCAGATGGCTTTCTTTGAGTATCATTTTCACCAAGAAACAATTTTAATTGGAGTTAGTGTCTACATTGAGACAAAGTGGAAATTAAGAAACCTTCATAGAAATATGGATGCTGGGAGATAAGTGTGGCTTAATCATAATAAGTGACTTGTTACCAAATATTTGTCATTTCATAGCATAAATTTATATCAGGAAAAATGATGTCATATATTTCTGAGATAATTCAGTTATTGTCAGAAGCTTTGATATCAATAGTCTGTTATCTATGGCTAGCACAAATTTGAAACAATGTTGCTTTGAACATGCATTTTGTGATATCAGCTTGTATAAAAAATAGCTTATATAATGGAAAGTACACAGGACTAAGATTTAAGAGATTTGGGTCATGTTTTAGATCTACCATAAGAAAATAGACTATCTGGCCTTGGGTAGATTGCCTAACCTTTTACAAACTGATGCCTCATATATGTAATGAGGATAGTAATAATACTTTACAAGCTCAGATAAGACAATGTCTACAAAAGTACTTGGTGAACTCAAAAGTCCCATCCAAATTTGGCATGGTAGTGTTTACCTTCTGAGGCTTGGTCTTCCAAAAAGTCAAATTTGAGGCATGCGGATAATGAGATAGATAAATGTTCATTTTGTCCCCACCAATATTTTGTCCTTTGATTTATGAGCTGCTGTGGAGTAATATCCTTTCTTATCAGTAAATATTCCCTGGATTCTAGAGTAGGTGTGATTCATCCAAGTAGGCCCGGTGTTCTCTAAACCTTGAACACAGGGTCTTTTTTATGCCTTACTACTCTTAATTCCCACGAAGTTGAAGATAGAGAGGACATCAAACTAGATAGTAAAAGATCCAGAGACTGTGATAAGCATTATCATAAGGAATCCCAGTTGCTAAAACTATCAGTATATACATTTATACAAATAAATTCTGGTTGTCATTCCTTTGGGCTATGTTGAAAGAATATACCAAATTAAATATCTTTCAGTGATTCCTAGCATGTAGGTACTTAGGCCTGGTTTGATTTGAATGGAAAAAGACAGTTAAATCAATGTGCAAAAGGTGCCTCACTGAGGTGGTCTATCAAAAATGATGACATCTGCCCTTTCCTTGGCACTACACAATGGGTACTGACTATTGCAGTAGTTTCTCCTGGGAATGTTTTTACTTTCCTATTGGACAGGTTCTTGTTAAATAAATGCAAGAGACAGATAGTTCAGTGGTCCAGTTTCTACAAATGCTGAATAAATATCCTGAAGCCTTTGTCAACAGCCAAACCAGAAAAATTATCCAACCATTGTATGCAATTCTCTGAGGAGAGTCCCAGAATGATCAACTCTTGTGCCAGATAGTGAGAATCAAGGTGTGCCAGGTTGTGGGCACTCCTCTTCCAAAAGACCTGGGAGGGATCTCAGCATTGATTGGGCAAATAACCTGAAACACAGTCTCTCCAGGCTTTTCTAAAATCTGGCTTATGTGCATATGCAAACTCCTATCTACCATTTGCATCTGTTTGCTCCTGTATTGTTTTGCTTCCAGATATTTTCCAAGTCATTCCTATGGTACTGTATACCCTACTAGTAGAGATGACCAACTCATATTTATATCTAAAGAAGATGATACAGTAGGCCAAAGACTATCAAAATAGATATAACTTGGTGAGCTCTTGGTGTTTTGTGCTATTCACAAAGTAATGGCTTTAGACATTATTCCCTTTTAGGTTCAGTCTGTATCACTAGCAATTTCTCTATCACTTTATTAAATCTAGACAGGCAAACAAACATATGTTCTGTCCATATAAAGATTTGTATGTGAATAATAACAGCAGTTTTATTTGTAATAGCCTCAAACTTTAGTCCAAATGTTCATTTACAGGTGAAGGAATACTCTGGTACATCATACAAAAAGAAATATTCATCAGCTATGAAAAGGATAAAGTACTGATATACACTATAGTGTATGATTTTTGAGATTCCAAAACAATTATACTAAGTTAAAGAGACCAGGCAAAAGAATACATGCTTGTATTTCCCTGGTGGCTCAGTGGGTTAAGGATCTGGCAGTCATCACTATTATGCCATGGGTTCGATCCCTGGCCTGGGAACTTATGCTTGCCACAGGCATGGCCAAAAATAAAAGAGAGAAAAGGGTTCATGATTTATGGTTCTATGTGTATAAAATTCTAGGAAGTTAAAATTAACCTACAGTTTCTTAAAAAGTTGAACATCTTCCATGTGATCCAATCATTTATATGAAAGCCTATGTCTGTATAAAGACTTGTACACAAATATTCATATCAGCATTTTTAAAAATTGAGGTATAATTGACATATATTAGTTTCAAGTATACAACATAATGATTTGATATTTATATATACTGCAAAATGATCATCACAATTAGTCTAGTTACCATCTGTCAACATACATAGTCACAATTTTTTTTCTTGTGATAAAAGCTTTTAAGATCTACTCTTAGCAACTTTCAAAATGCAATACTGTGTTATTAACTATAGCCGCCATGTTGTACAGTACATCTCCATAACTTCTTTATTTTACAACTGGAATTTTGTACCTGTTGACACCCCATTTTTTTTTTTTTGTCTTTTTGCTATTTCTTTGGGCCGCTCTAGTGGCATATGGAGGTTCCCAGGCTAGGGGTTGAATCGGAGCTGTAGCCATCGGCCTACGCCAGAGCCACAGCAACGCAGGATCCGAGCTGTGTCTGCAACCTACACCACAGCTCACGGCAATGCTGGATCGTCAACCCACTGAGCAAGGGCTGGGACCGAACCCGCAACCTCATTGATCCTAGTCGGATTCGTTAACCACTGCGCCACGACAGGAACTCCTTGACACCCCATTTTGCATCCCAACCATAAACCTACTTCTGACAACTACCAGTCTGATTTTATCTGTGAGCTTGTTTTTTTGTTTACTTATTTGTTTAGATTCCACATATAGTTGACATCATATTTTCTTTCTCTATATGACTTGTTTCCCTGAGCATAATGCTTTCAATGTCCATCCAAATTGTTTCAAACAATGAGATTTCATTTTTTTTCATGGCTGAATATTTCATTTTATACACACACATATCACATTTTCTTTATTTATCACTTGATGGTCACTTATGTTGTTTCCACACCTTGGCTGTTGTAAATAATGCTCTAATGAATGTGAGGGTGAATATATCTTTTAGATTTAGTGTTTTCATTTTCTTTAGATAAATACTCAGTGTGGAATTATTTAATCATGTGGTAGTTCTATTTCTTAATTTTTAGAAAAGTCCATACTGTTTCCCACAGTGGCTACACTAATTTACATTCCCACCATCATTACACAAGATTTCCCTTTTTTTCCCTATCCTCATCAATACTTGCTATTTGTTGTCTCTTTGATAATAGCTGTTCTGACAGGTGTGAGGTGATCTCATTGTGGTTTTAATTTGCATTTCTCTGATGGTTAGTTAAGCATTAGTTCATGTGTCTGTTGGCCATCTGTATGTCTTCTTTGGAAAAATGTTTGTTTAGATCTTCTGCCCATTTTAAAGTCAAACTGTTGTTTTATTGACTTGTTTATTTTACCATTGAGTTTTATGTGTTCTCTATATATTTTGGATATTAGCCACTTATCATAGATATGATTTGAAAATATTTTCTCTTATTCAGTAGGTTGCCTTTTCATTATTGATGGTTTCCTTTAATGTGCAAAAGCTTTTTTTTGTTTGATGTAATTCCATTTGTTTAATTGTTTTTGTTGCTTTTGCTTTTGGAGTTATATTTTACAAACCATCTCCAAACTAACCCATATCAAGGAGCTTACTGCCTGTGTTCTGTTCTAGGAGTTTTATAGTTTCAGGTCTTTCATTCTAGTCTTTAATCCATTTTGAATTAATTTTTTTTGTGTATGGTATAAGAGAGTCATCTAGTTTCATTTTTTTCCATGTGATTGTCCAGTTGTCCTAACAACATTTATTAAAGATACTGACCTTTCCCTATTGTATATTTCTTACTTCTTTGTCACAAACTAATTGTATGTGTTTTAATTTTATGTAACCCATATATGTGTGGGTTTATTTCTGGGCTCTATAATCTGTTCCATTGATCTATGTGTCTATTTTTATGCCAAAAATATACTGTTTTGATTATTATATTATTATACCTTCATAATACAGTTGAAATCAAGGAGTATGAGGCCTCTATCTTTGTTCTTCCTCATAGTGCTTTGGCTATTCTTGTTTTTTATAGTCCCAAACAAATTTTAGGATTATTCATTCTATTTATGTAAGAAATGCCATTGTAGTTTTGACAGGCATTGCTTTGAATCTGTAGATTGTTTTGGGTAGTATAGATATTTTACAATAATATTTCTTCCAATCCATTAGCATGGGATAACTTTCCATTTTTATTTTTTGTCTTCTTCCATTTCTTTTTTCTTTATTATTATTTTTTTTTGTCTTTTTAGGGATGCATCTGCAGCATATGGAGGTTCCCAGGCTAGGGGTCAAATCAGAGCTGTAGCCACTGGCCTATGACACAGCCCCAGCAATGCCATATCTAAGCCGCATCTGCGACCTACACTATAGTTCACAGCAATGCAGGATCCTTAACCCACTGAGTGAGGCCAGGGATTGAACCTGTGTCCTCATGGATTCTGGTCAGATTTGTTTCTGCTGAACCATGACAGTAACTCCTGGTCTTCTTCCATTTCTTTCACAATGTCTTATAGTGATCAATATACAGGTCTTTCACATCCATGATAAAATTTATTTCTAGGTATTCTATTCTTTTTTGTATAATTGTAAATGGGATTTTATTCATAATTTCTGTTTATGATAGTTTGTTATTAGTGTATAGAAATGCAACAGATTTTATATTAATTTTGTATCCTGCAACTTTATTGAATTCATTAATTAGTTCTAACAGGGGTTTTTTTTTGGTGGTCTTTAGGGGTTTATCTACATATATCATGGCATTTGCAAATAGTGACAGTTTTAATTAATCCTATCCACTTCGGATGCTTTGCATTAGTTTCAGGTATACAGTAAAGTATACCTGAACTTAAAACTTGTTTTAAGTTATGCATATACATATATCCATTCTTTTTTTCATATGGATAATTACAAAACATTGAGTAGACCTTTCTGTACTGAATAGTATGTCCTTGTTATTTATCTATTTTATATATATAGTAGCATGCATTGGTTAATCCCATCCTTCCAATTTATCTCTCCCTCATATGGTTTCTCCTTTGGTAAACATAAGTTTAACTTTAAAATCTGTGAAATGGTTTCTGTTTTATAAATGAGTTCTTTTGTGTCATTTTCATTAGATCCCACATGTAAGTGATATCATGATATTTGTCTTTCTCTGTCAGACTTAGTCTGATAATCTCTAGGTCCAACTATGTTGCTGCAAATGGCATTATTTCACTCTTTTTATGGCTGAGTAATATTCAATTGTACCACATCTTCTTTATCCATTCCTCTGTCCATGGACATTTATGTTGCTTTTATGTCTTGACTATTGTAAATTGGGCTACAACAAACACTAGGGTATATGTGCATTTTCAAATTATGGTTTTCCCTGGATATATGTTCAGGAGTGGGATTGTTGGGTCATATGGTAGTTCTGTATTTAGTTTTTTAAAAAATATCCATACTGTTCTCCATAGTGGTTGTACTAATCTATACTCCCACCAATGGTGTAGGAGGGTTCTCTTTTCTTCACATACTCTCCAGCATTTACTGTTTGTAAACTTTTTGATGATGGCTATTCTGGCAGGTGTGAGATGACACCTCATTGTAGTTTTGATTTGCATTTCTCTAATAACTGGTGATGTTAAGTATCTTTTCATATGTTTTTGGCCACCTGTATGTTTTTGTTGGAGAAGTGTTTATTTAGATCTTCTTCCCATTTTTGATTGGGTTTTTTGTTTCTTGTTTTTCTTTTTTTTTTTTTGATATAGAGCTGTATGAAATGTCTGTTTACAGAGTTCCTGTTGTGGCACAGCAGAAATGAATCTGACTAGTATCCATGAGGATGCAGGTTCAGTCCCTGGCCTTGCTCAGTGGGTTAAGGATCTGGCATTGCCATGAGCATCCATTAACCCCAAGCTCCCAATCCATCCCACTCCCCCCCCCCCCCACTTAGCAACCACAAGTCTGTTCTCCAAGTCCATGATTTTCTTTTCTGTGGAAGTTCACTTGTGCTGTATATTAGATTCCAGATATAAGTGATACCATATGTTATTTGTCTTTCTCTTTCTGACTTCACTCAGGATGAGTCTCTAGTTCCATCCATGTTGCTTCAAATGGCATTATTTTGTTCTTTTTTATGGCTGAGTAGTATCCCATTGTGTATATATATATATATATATATATATATATATATATATATATATATATATATATATATATCACATCTTCTGAATCCATCCGTCGATGGACATTTAGGTTGTTTCCATGTCTTGGCTATTGTGAATAGAGCCGCATTGAACATGCGGGTGAATGTGTCTATTTCAAGGAAAGTTTTGTCCGGATATATGTCCAAGAGTGGGATTGCTGGGTCATATGGTAGTTTTATGTATAGTTTTAGTTTTCTAAGTTATCTCCATACTGTTCTCCATGGTGGTTCTACCAATTTACATTCCCAGTAACAGTGCAGGAGGGTTCCCTTTTCTCTACACCTTCTCCAGCATTTGCTATTTGTAGACTTATTAATGATGGCCATTCTGACTGGTGTGAGGTAGTTTTCAACCTTTATATTCTTATTGACATTCTGTTAATTGTTTTGGATTTGTTTTTGTAGGTCTTTTTTCTTCCCTTCCTCTTTTGTTCTCTTGTCATTTGATTCCTGTCTTTAGTGTTGTGTTTGGATTGCTTCTTTTCTTTTTTTGTATCTATTATAATTTTTTGGTTTGTGGTTCCCCTAAGGTTTTGATGTAGAAATACACACACACACACACACACACACACACACACACACGATTGTTTTAAGTTGCTTGTCTCAATTTCAAATGAATTTCCAATATTCTTCATTTGTACTCTCCTAACAGTTGATTGTTTTGATATTTTTGTGTGTGGATCATTTCCTGCCTTCACTGTATGTTTGCCTTTTCAGTGAGTTTTCCCATTCATAATTTTCTTATTTCTAGTTGTGGCCTTTTATTTTCCACCTAGAGAAGTTCCTTTAGTATTTGTTGTAAATCTGGTTTGGTGGTGCTAAATCTTCTTAATTTTTGCTTGTCTTTAATCTTTTGAATTCTCCATCAAATCTGAACAAGAGCCTTGCTGGGTAGAGCATTTTTGGTTGTAGGTTTTTCTTTTTCATTACTTTAAGAACATCATGCCACTCCCTTCTGACCTTTAGAGTTTCTGCTGAAAAATCAACTGATAACCTTATGGGGATACTCTTGTATGTTATTTGTTGCTTTTACCTTGTTTCTTTTTTTGTGTGTGTTTAATTTTTCTCATTTTGATTAATATGTGTCCTGGCATGTTTCTCCTTGGATTTATTCTATATGGCACTGTCTGTGCTTCCTGGACTTGAGTGTTTCCTTTCCCATGTTAGGGAAGTTTTCAGCTATAAACTCTTCAAATATTTTCTCAGGCGCTTTCTCCCTCTCTTCTCCTTCTGGTACCTCTACAATGCAAATGTTGGTGTATTTAATGTTGTCCCAGAGGTCACTAAAACTGTCTTCATTTCTTTTCACTATTATTCATTCTTTTCCACAGCAGTGATTCCCACCACTCTGTTTTCCAGCTCATGTATTCATTCTTCTGCCTTATTTACTCTGATATTGATTCCTTGCAGTGTAGTTTTCATTTCAGTTATTATTCACCTCTTTTTGTTCTTTAAATCTTCTAATTCTTTGTTAAACATTTCTTGTATCTTCTCAGTCTGTGCCTCTATTATTTTTCTGAGATTTTGGATCATTTGTACTATCATTACTCTGAATTCTTTTTCAGGCTGACTGCCCATCTCTACTTCGCTTTGTTGTTCTGGGTTTTTATCCTGTTCCTTCATCTGGAATATATTTTCTATAGTCTCATTTTGTCCAATTTTCTGTGTTTGTGGTCTCCTTTCTACAGGCTACAGGATTGTAGTTCTTCTTACTTCTGGTGTCTGCCTCTTGGTATGTAAGCTTGGTCCAGTGTCTTGTGTGGGTTTTCTAGTGGGAGAGACTTATGTCTACCCACTGGTGAGTGGAGATAGGTCTTGTTCCTCTGGTGGGCAGATCCATGTTCAAGGGGCATGTTTAGAGGTATCTGTGAGCTCATTATGACTTTAGACAGCCTGTCTGCTGATGGGTGGGGCTTCGTTCCTACCCTGCTCACTGTTTGGCCTCCAGAATTCCAGCACTAGAGCCTGCAGGCTTTAGAGTGGGGCCAGGCCTTGCTGCCAAAGTGGAAACCTCCAGGAGACCTCACACTGATTAATATTCCCTACGGCCTCTGCCTTCAGTGTCCTTGTCCCCACAGTGAGCCAAAGCTGATCCCACCTCCCCAGGGACCCTCCTAGACCTGCATCCATGTCTAGTCCAGGCTCCTATGGAGTCACTTCTTTGCCTTGGGTCTCAGTGCATATGAAAACTTGTGTGTGCCCTCTAAGAGTGGAGCCTCTGTTTACCCAGTCCTATGGAGCTACTGAACATAAACCCCAGTGGTCTCCAATGCCAAATGCATGGGAGATCCTCCTACCAATGCCAGATTCTCTGGTCAGGGAGCCTGACATGTGGCTCAGATCTCTCACTCCTCTGAGAGAACCTCTGTGATATAATTATTTTCCAGTTTGTGAGTCCCCTACCTAGTGGGTGTTGGATTTGATTATTTCACAAAAGCACCTCTCATACAACCTCATTGTGGCTTCTTCTTTGTCTTTGGAAGTAAAATATATTTTTGGTAGGTTCCAGTTTTTTTTTTTGTCAATGTTCGTTCAACAGATAGTTGTGATTTTGGTGTTCTCATGACAGGAGGTGAGTTCAAGTCCTTCTATTCCCACATCTTGTCCAGAATCAAGGGGCTACTTTTGGTTAGGATGCTTTCTGCCTCTTTCCTCAGTGTTCTGGCCATTATCCCCTTGATATGGGATTTGCAGATGATGTGGCCCTTGCATGCTCCTGGGATGGCAGGGGCAGCACTTGGTTCCTGCTTGTGAGTCTTGTAGCTGTGGCTGCAGCCCACACACTCCTGTGACATTGAGGGTAGTACTTGGTGCCTACTCATGGGTTTTGTAGCAGTGGTGATGGCCCGTGCCCATCTCTGGATCTCATGATGGTGGTGGGGGCTCAGGCTACCCTAGAGCTCCTGTAGGCAGTGTCCTATTGCCTGAGAGTGCTCATTGGGAAAAAACCTCTATGGCAGTCTTGCCCCTCTCCTTACATGCCTGCCAAAAATGGTGTCTTGCCTTTCTGGTGGGCCAAGGCTTCTTCCAAATACACCATCCATTATCACAGTCCAGCCTCTTCATGCTGTCTCCACACAGCCAACTTTGATCCTCTGGGTCTGACCTCCGAAGCCCAAGCTTCAGCACCGAGCCTGAACCTGCACCAGTGGATGAGTGTCCATGGCTAGGGAGCACAGGGCAATGGTCCCAACTTTCTGTGCAGGTTATACCCAGTTTTGCCTTCTGCAAAGATTACCGTGCTTTCTTCCTAGGTTCTGAAGCTCTCCTAACATCTAGGCTTATTCCACCAGTGAGGGGACTTCCCAAGGTGCAAGAAAATTTTCTCCTTCATAGTTCCCTCTCTGGGGCACAGGCCCCATCCCAATTCCTTTCTCTCTCTCTTTTTTCTTTCTCCTTTTGTCCTACCCAGTTAGGTGGAAGTTTTCTTGCCATTTTGGAAGTCTGAGGTCTTCTTCTGGTATTCAGTAGATGTTCCATTTTATTCATTCTACTCATAGGTATATTTTAATGTTTTTGTGAAAGGAGGTGAACTCCACATCCTACTCATCTGCCATCTTCATTGGTGAATACTTTTATGACAATTACTCTGAGCTCTTCATCAAGTAAATTACTTACATATCCATTTCATTAAGGTTTTATTCAGAGGTTTTATTTTATTCTTTTGCTTAGAATATATTCCTCTGTTTCATTATTTTGCTTGACCCTCTATGTTGGTTTCTATGAATTAGATATAACATTCAGCTTTTTCAGTCTTGAAATGGTGGCCCCATGTAGGAGATGAACCTTGTTCAATCCTGCCATAGATTTTGGTTGTCTTGCAAATCTTTGTGATTGTCCAAGCAGTTTATTATATTTTTAATAGCTCCCAGTAATTTAGGGTATGGCAAGGATTATCAGTTTCCTAAAGGGGTGGCTCTCAGTCAGCACTTTGATTCAGGCTGATTTGAACTGAGACCCTCAGGAAGCAGCTTTGAAAATATGTACATATAACAGTCCTGTGGATCCACAAGTGTAATCCTTGCTGGCCAGCAGAGCCAAGCAATCTGGTAGTGTCCCCTGGGCAATAATCACAAAAATGGTAGCTCCAAATGAGTCTATAAGCTCCTTACTGGGAGACATAGGTGAGCTGGAGTGAGGGAGAGGGAGAGTACAAAGATGATGTCCCCTAGCTTGCCTTCTCTGAAAGCACCTCCATAGCCTCTAGGTGTGAGCCAAACCTGAAGCTTTTCCCTCAGTGTGAAGTCCCAGGACTAGCAAGTTGGCCTCTTTCACTGAAAGACTGGGGATGCATTTCAGTCTTCTGTTTGTGCAGTGCCCTGGGGGTGGTATTCTGCAAAAAAAAACTGTTTCTTCCAGTCTTACAGTCCTGTGGGACCTAGGAACACAGGCCCCCTGACTCTCAGAGTCAGATGATCAAGGAGCATTTCCTGAGCAGCAGTTGCAAAAATCAAGGCACCACATGTAAAATCTGGGGTACTAGACACATGTAAGAGTTCTCCTGTGAGAGATAGTGGGTGTGGCAGAGAGAGAGGGCAAAGACAGTGCCAGCCCTCTGAGATCTCTGGAAAGGTTTATAGTCAGCCTTAGATGTGTTTAATAAAAAGCCTACCCCTCAGACTGCAGCTATGATGATAAGCTAACAGGCTTTCTTCATGGCAAGATTGAGCTCCTAGGTCTGGTGTCTCTTCTTATGCCTTGAGAGTGGTGGTAGTTTAAGAACTCTTTCCCTACTGGTTACAGTCTTTTGGGACCTGCAAGCACAAGCCCCTGACCCCCAAAGCCAGGTCATGTAGCCATGTCTCCTGGTAGCCGCTGTAAAAAACAAGGTACCAGGTGTAAAAACTGGGGTACCAGATACATGTAAAAGCTCCCTTCTTGGAGATACTGGTGTTCAGGAGCAGGCAGAGGGAAAGTAAAAAGATGACACTCACTAAGAAAAGAAAAAAGAATGTGGTGCCCAGCAGCTTTAGCAAGGAAGAAGGAGAAAATGAAAATGGTGCCCAACAGCCTCTGTCCATAGGATACTGGTGCTTTAAGATTAGTAAATTAATCTCTTTTGCATAAAGGCTGTGTTCTTTTCAAATAGCTGCTTCTCCACTGAGCCCTGGGGTGAGTGAATCCACATGTGAGCCTTTTAAGAGCTGTTTCTTTTTTTTTGTTTGTTTGTTTCATTTTGGCTTTTTAGGTTCTCACCCACGGCATATGGAAGTTCCCAGGCTAGGGGTCAAGTCGGAGCTGTAGCTGCTGGCCTATACCACAGAAACAGCAATGCAGGATCTGAGCCACATCTACAATCTACACCACAGCTCAGAGCAACACCAGATCCTCAACCCACTGAGCAAGGCCAGGGATCGAACCCGCGTCCTCATGGATACTAGTCAGATTTGTTACTGCTGAGCCATGATGGGAACTCACTAAGAGCTGTTTATCACTTCACTACAGCCCACTGGGTCTCAGGACATAAGCTCTGTTGGTTTCAAAGCCAGATATCTAGGGGACTCATCTGTTAGTTGCAGTTCTTAATAGATGGGGTGATTGAGTCAGATATGAATCCTTCACTCCTCAGTAAGGGGCTCCGTGTTGGTACATTCTTTCCCTATTGCGGGTTGCCACCCTTGGGGTGGTATTTATGGTGAATTTTTATCTCAGCCCCTCCTATCTGTCTCAAAGTTGATTTTTTTTCTCATTTGTCCGATGTAAAGGAGTTTATTAGCTAGTTTTTAGGACTTTTTCTGAGAAAATTGTTTCATATGTAGCTGTTGCCTTGGTGTACCTGTGGGAGGAGGAGGGTTCAGGATCTTCCTATGTCATCATCTCAAATCACATTTTCACATCAGCTTTAATAGTCTAAAACAACTCAAATTTTGATCAACATGTGCATGGTTACTTATACATGATACAATGTGAATAAAACTCAAAACCTTTGTGCTGTGTGAAAGAACCCACATACAAAATACTACATATTGAATGATTCCATTTATGTGAAAATTTTAGAAAACATATGACTATAAAAGCAGAAAGTAGATCAGTAGTTTCTTATGGTTGGAATCAGGGATTGGCTGAAAACCTGAAGAAGGAAATTCTTGGGAAATGATTGAAATGTTTTAAAGTTGCATTGCAGTGATGGAAGCACAGATGTGTAAATTTTCTAAAAGCCACTGAACAGTACACTTATAGAGGTAAATTTTGTGATAATTTCAGCTCAGTAAAAGTAAAAAACAAAACAAAAAAACATGTTCTCTGGAACTTTACCTCTGGGAGGAGAAAGAGGAAGAGTTGAAGGACAATACACAAAGTAAATACAATGGAAATTGTATACATGTTCTAAGAGATCACAATCTTTGTGTTTTCAAAGCTAAAGTCATCACCTTAGTCACTAAATTGTCTAAGCACAAGTCTCCTTCAGGCCCAAAGATATTCTGTTTTGCATTTTGAATTTACATAATTGCTCTGGGACCCCTTTAAAAGGACCAGAGACTGAGTTATGTAAGAGAATGGCAGGTAAGAATGGAATGATAAACTCCATTTTACCATTCTTCCCATGTACCTGCAGTTTCTAAGAATTTCTCAAAGGCAAACATTTGACTTTCAATTTCTTTTCCCTTTTTTTTTTTTTTTTTTTTTTTTTGTCTTTTGTCCTTCTTAGGGCCAAACCTATCGCATATGGAGGTTCCCAGACTAGGGGTCTAATCGGAGCTGTAGCCGCCAGCCTACACCACAGCCACAGCAATGTGAGATTCTAGCTGCATCTGAGACCTACACCACAGCTCACGAGGCAACACCAGATCCTGAACCCACTGAGCGAGGCCAGGGATCGAACTGCAACTTCATGGTTCCTACTCAGATTCGTTTCCACTGCACCATGACAGGAACTCCTCAATTTCTTTCTCTAGATCTGCCCCCCTCCCCCAGTCTCTTGATGACCTCTGGATTTACAAAGGGCACAGATAACTGTAAATACCCTATTCTGTCCACAAAGTTTGTTTTTTTCATTCCTTTTTTTTCCTCTTTAAATAATTTTCAACAAACCTCTTTTAATGTCTTTTTAAAATTGTCCTATTATGTCTATTTTGGGGGATGCATTTTTTTCCATTTCTATTAGTGGAAGCACAAGTATGATAGTTAATTTTCTTGTGAGTTTTGTAATTTTATTACTATGTTTTAAACTAGACTAGGGATTGTTTTCTGTGGGAATCCTGGGTGGCAATGGCTGTGGAGGCATCCCCACAGAGTGGTTCCAAGTTTGCCTCTGCCAAGTCCTTACAAGTTTCACTGGTTTGGAACAGTTTTTCTGTTAATTTCTTAGGTTGGCGATTTGTAACACATGTGGGTTGTGTGAATTTAAAGTCCACATCCTTGCTTGGTACAAGTTTAGAGTTCTGATTTCTCTGGAGTGTCTATTCATTCATGGCCATGGCCCTGGACAGAATGTGAATTTTCTGGCACCTTCCTAAATCAATGTAGAGTTTTCTAGTCCCTGTTTCATAGAGTTTCAGGCTTCATAGATCATTGAGGCCTCTAGATTTTTGGTGGGATCTCAGTTTTACCTCCATAGTCTACACAGATCTACAGCTCTATGGTCTGACTCTGAGCTCAAGTCCTCAGACAAATAATATCCTTTTCTAGTTCTGATATCCTCAGGAGGGATTTAGATTCAGTTTATGCTTCCTTCTGAGTTTGAATTCCCTTTTCATTTCTAAAGTTTGGGAATTTCCCTTACCTGTTTTCATGATGAGCTAAGCATGTACAATCTTTCTTTTATTTTGACCAGCATTTCCCTGTATTGGAAACAAGAGATGATTCTTTAACATATCAGTACAGTATATCACATTAACTATTTGTATAAACTTCCACCAGAGAAATCTGTATGTTGTATATCTTAGGCCTTACAATCTGTAAGTTGTATGTCAAGTTAATTTTATTTTCATCCAAAGTATTAAATGTTGAATTTCTATTCCTATTACTGTTGACATAAATGAAGGTTCTCCTTTCTTCCGTGGACTCACACTTAGATTTGACCTTTACAAGATGAGATGAAAAGAGGAGTGGATATTTGTGATGCCAATGTAAAAGCCATTCACCTTCCTGCTATGCTTTATGTATTTAAGTTTGTAGCTTCAACTTTCAAGAGGTTTATTCCTTCAGAAGTGTCTATAATTAGGGCACGTATCTTTTTCTTATTTGCACATGAGGTGCTGAGAATGTACTAGGCCACATGCTCCAGTCTAGTTGGTCAATGTTAGAACACATGAAACATAGAGACATGGTACTTTCAGTTGTGAGACATTTTAAGAGGTTGTTCTAATAATGCACTGAAGTTTGCAAATTAATTCCTCAATAATTTATAGTAGAGCTGATGTTATATTAATAACACTCTTACTCATATGCATTCAAATATGCCTTTTCTTGAGTGAAAGAAAAAGAGTGGGCTCACAACTTTCATATGGGGAGTGCCCATTAAGAATCTGATAATGAAAGTCATCTGTTCAGTGTGTTAATGAAGGAAAAACAGGAATCACCAATCCAGGGATGTGGCTTTTCTGAATTGAAGGGAAACATATATATATACCCTAATTTTGAAAATTCACACACACACACACACACACACACACACACACACACACACACACACACACACGAAAAAAGCTCAGGTGTGGTTGAATCACAAGATAGCTCTTCATTGTTTGCATTGGCCTTTCCTACCAATCATCTAATATGCTAAATACCCATTGATAGCCAAAACTATGCTGTTGAAAACACCAGGATACTTGATTACTCTGAGATTACAGTCTCAAATTAAATGGATCATTGAGATTTAGACAAAGGCTCAGACAGAAATAAAACTTTCTTGAGGTAAAATAGTTATCTAGTTTCAATGCTGAAAAAATAATTAATGTCTTCTAATACATTAATACAGTATTCAATCTACTAGAGACAGTGTTGCCTTCCCATTCCTTGACATTCCAGAGTGATTTTGTGCAGCTTTTCCCCCATTTATTTCTAAAGAACTCTCTCCCCATCAATTGCTGAATTAATTGATATAGCCACTGGAGTAAATGACAAATTATTGTTGAGAGCAAGCTATTATGACATTAAAGGCAGGAAGAAAGAATGTATTCTTCCAGTAATATTGAAGGGGAAATGAAAAGTTGATGAGGCTTAGACAGAGGTTGGTTGTCCCAGCTGGTAGAAACTGTAGCAAAGTTTCTGGGTTTCTACCCAGGAGAAATAAGACTTTATGAGAGAAGAAAGTGGCTACCAAAGCTAATTGACACTTTACTGGGGAAGGAAGAAGACTGGGAGAAAATTCTTAAATACCCTTATACTAATTATTTGGAAATGGTGAAAAGTGTGCGTGTGTGTGTGAGAGTGTGAGAGTGAGTGAGAGAGAGAGAGGCAAGTAGCATAGCAGAAAGCCTCAACGATGAGACAGAACATGTTTTTAATGATTAAAAGTATAAGCAATGAGGTTGCTTTGGTCTATAATTCGCTCTTAGGGATAGGTGGTACAAAGTCCAGAGAAAAATGAAATGTTCAGTTACAGGACTCACCAAGCTGTCTCATCAAGTAGCTTCAATCCCAATAGAAGTTTCTATTACTGAATTTCATCAAGGGTGAATAAACAGAACTCCCTTTGTGACTGCTTAGCATGCCCATAAACTTTACTTACTTAACCTCTTTCATCTCCTTAGAACAGGGATTGGCTGACTCAGTGTATGAAGATATTGTTTTCTCAGTCATATTTCTGATTCAAGAGCGCCAGGTTTAAACATGTCATGGGAAGAGTTTTGGGGTCAGGACACAGAAATTATAGGCCTTGTTCTTCCATTAAGTTTCTGTGATTTTTTTTTGACAAGTTCAGTGTCCCAAATAGCCTCTGTTTCTTATTCTAAAGTCAACTAAGAGAATTTCTAAATATCTTTTCAGGTCTGACATTCTCATATTTCAAGTAGCTGGCCTAAAGGAGTGAGTGTTAGGATTACCTAGGTGGGAAGAATTTCCTTCGTTGGAGTACCAGTCACTGGTATATTTTGTAGAAGGAAGGGGATGTGAATTTCTCTGCCTCGGGTAGGTTTTGGCTTTAGCTCCAAGGTCCCTTGGCTCTGGTGTTTTGTCTCTGAGCCTGCCTGCCTACTGTGCTTGAAGTCCAAGTTCCTATGTATACCCCCTAACCTCTGACTGTTTACTCCAGAGTGAGTTCCTGCCTATGAACACTATCTTGCCTTGAACCCCAGTTCCTCCCTGTCCCACTGGTCCCTAGCTGCTTATGTTGGCTCTGCTGATCTTGGCTTATGGCTCGGCTCTCCTTGACCCAGTACTTTCCATATCTTGGCTTGACGAAGGGATTTTAAAAAGTTCCCTTTGGGAAAAGACAAAGACCTTGGGTATTAACTCACTGCACTAGCAATTCCAATTCATACCCAACAAACTGAGATGTTAAGAGAGTTGAGGTAAGCAAATATTCTATCTATATGTGTGTATGTAAGTGTATAGTTTCAAAAGAATTCGTTTGGATTGAATTAATAGTTCAAAATTAAACACACATGATTGTCTACAATTTGTTAGGTGGAAGAATAAACATATGACTTTTTAATGCTTTAATATTAGATAACTTCATTTAAAAAAATTCCCTTATTGATCTAGAAATCTATGTTCATATAGTATCCAACCTATGTCATTTATCAATTGAAAAATGATTTAAAATCATATGAGATACATATTTAAAGTTATTTTCATTTGTTTTGAAAGTTATTTACCTGGTTTCAAACTATATGGAATTAAATATTAAGGTTTTTAATGTTAGGTTTATGCTAGGAACCAGGCAGGAGAGTAGTGAAAATAAAACACAGTGTAACCATTAATTTCTTTTCTTTTCTTTTTTTTTTGTCTCTTTTTGCCATTTCTCAGGCCGCTCTCATGGCATATGGAGGTTCCCAGGCTAGGGGTCGAATCGGAGCTGTAGCCACTGGCCTACACCAGAGCCACAGCAACACAGGATCCAAGCCACGTCTGCGACCTACACCACAGCTCACTGCAATGCCGGATCCTTAACCCACTGAGCAAGGCAGGGATTGAACCCACAACCTCATGGTTCCTAGTCAGATTTGTTAACCACTGAGCCACAACAGGAACTCCAGCCATTAATTTCTTTTAAGGAGAGCACTTTTGTCATTTGAGAACATATGATTGGAAACAAATCTTTTTGAATTTCCCTCTTCTGCATCATCAAAAGTAATTTCAAATCCCTTATTGATAAGATCACAACTTCTGTTACTAGGAATGACTAGCTGGTCAAATCCTGCTATACCATTTCAGAGGAGAAATTCATCAGTACAACCATGGCAATTCTTACTGTGTATCTGAAGATTGATCCAGGTATTATATGGTGACTGAAGAAAATACTGATGCGTTTTCTGGGTATAATAGTGTGATTTAAAATGTGTTGGTAGAAAGCTTTAAAAATCTTCAACAAAATAAAAAATAAAATGTGGCTACAGTTTTAACATAGGTGTCATTTACTTTGATAAGCCTTACTGGCTATTTGCAGGCTGTGACTCCAGAATTGATGTTTAAAATAATCCCTCAAGGATCCTTTAATACTTCAGAAAATGGAAATATCAAGGTTTAATGCCAGTCAAGAAAATGAAACCCAAAGCTATCCACAGATTTCTGATCAGATTCATGTTGATTTTCTCAAGTCCCATAAGGGTTCTTTTGGACTGTTAATTTCCTTTGACAACAAATCCCCTAGTCTTGCCATTCATTATACTCTACTTTGCTGCCTACCTGATTGACATTCCTCTTCCTTCCTCTTTTGCCCATGTAGAGACTCACACTTCAAGGTCTAGCTCAACTGTAATTTATCCACAAAGTCAGCAATGACTACCCTAAATGCACACTTACTTATGTCTTTTCTCTGAAATCCATTTGCATATGTTCACAGAGAGTTAAACATTTAGTTGTGCTCTACTTCATATAATTACAAGAAAAGTAAACTTAGTGCCTAATATGTTCTAAATTAATCCTCAAAGAAACCCAGTGAGTAAGGAATTCATATTCTCAGTCAACAAATGAGCAAACAGAAGCAGAGAGAACTTAAACATCTTGTCCAAAGCCACAGATACTGTAAGTGGGAGAGATGTAAAACCAGATAATTCAGATCCATAGCCAAAGATCCCAACTGCTCTTCTATCCTGCCTTTTCACAGATGTTTGTCTCGTTTTCCCAATTAAGTGATTTAGTCTTTAAAGGTGTAAACCATATCTTAAATTCAATTTTCATTTCCATAGAGACACTAGCAGAGTGTAATGCATACAGTTGTGCCCAGTAGTACTTGCTTGAGTCTCAAAATCTTAGCTCAAATTGTTATGGCATATACACAATGGAATATTACTCAGCCATTAAAAAGAATGAAATACCAGCATTTTTTACAACATGGACAGACCTAGAAACTATAATGCTAAGTGAAGTCAGCCATACAATGAGACACCAACATCCAAAGCTTTCACTGACATGTGTAATCTGAAAAAAGGACAGATGGAACTTCTTTGCAGAGCAGATGCTGACTCACAGACATTGAAAAACTTATGGTCTCTGGAGGAGACAGTTTGGGGGGTGGGGGGATGTGCCTGGGCTGTGGGATGGAAATCCTATGAAATTAGATTGTTATGATCATTATAAAAAAATTGTTATGGCAAATCCACAGCCAGCATAATACTGAGGAGTAAACAAGATGAACGCCTTCTCACTAAAATCTGGAACAAGACAAGGATACCCATTATCACTACTTCTATTCAGCATAGTATTGGAGGTCCTAGCCATAGCAATCAGAAAAGAAAAATTTAAAAAAATGTTTCCAAATTGAAAGGGAAGAGGTAAAATTGTCATTATACGCAGATGACCTGATACCATGTATAGTAAACCTTAAAGATGCCACACAAAAACTATTAAAAGTGATAAAAAAATTAAGCAAGGTAGCAAGATACAAGATTAACATACAGAAATCCATTGCATTTCTTTACACTAACAATGAAATACCAGAAAGGGAAAGTAAAAAAATCCTTTTTAAAACTGCATCAACAAACAAACAAACAAAAAATCCTTGGGAACAATCTTGACCAAGGAGGTAGAAGACATAAACACTGAAAACTCTAAAACATTGGTAAAGGAAATTGAAGGTTATTTAAATAAATGGAATGATATCCCATGCTCTTGGATTGAATAATTAATATAGTAAGATGGCCATACTACCTAAAGTAATCTACAGATTTAATGTGAGACCTGTCAAATTACCTATGACATTTTTCACAGAACTAGAAAAAGACACATAAATTTTATATAGAATCACAAAAGATCCAGAGTTGACCAAGCCCTCCTGAAGTGTGGGGTTGTGGGCAAGAAAGCTGGAGGCATAAACCTTCCAGATTTCAAACAATATGACAAATTACTGTAATCAAACCACATGATATTGGCAATTTTTCTTATTTAAAACTTTTATCTTTTGACATTAAATGTATTTTAACCATCACAAATCCATTTTGGAATAAATCAGGTTATAAGTAATAATTGAATACCCTGAAGTTCAAGTTTCTCCTTTCTTTCCCCTACTCTCTTAAAGAGGGAGGAGGGAACAAAGGAAGGGGGAGAGTAACAGACATGATCCATCTGTGCTGCCTTTTCAAAATTTCCGTCAAGGCAGAGTCAACAACAAAATGAGAGGAAACTTCAATCGTTATAATACGTATGTGAAAATCAGTCAAAGTTCTATGCTGGGCAATCCCAATAAAAGAGGGCAACTATTACTTTTTGCTTAGTTTTGGATTTTATTTTGAATGTTTCATATATAGAATCTTTCTCTCCCCAGATCCATAAATTCCAGGAGAGAAAAGAGTTAGTTCAATAAATCCAGAAAGGGAAAGTAGAACAACTACATTCCATTCATTTAATAAGTTAAAATAATTTTCTATTCTTTAGATAGGATACAGAACAACAGAAAATAAAGGATTTTTAAGCTAATTATTACAGTTAATGATATCATAATAGACAAGATGTCACTTCCTCTCTATCTCTTTGCTGAAAGATATGATAATGAAAAGAAACAATGACCCATCATTAATGTCAGGAATCAAGTCCTAAGTTTTATGCCAGGAACAATATGTAATCACATTCTGAAAGTCAGTGAAGTATACTTTGGGGCTCTTGTTCATCTTCCAATGATTTATCCCCATCCTTGAGCCATGTAATCCCCAGTTCTAGGGCCTCATTTTGCTTATCCTGAAACAATGAGCCAACCACCCAGCTGGAGGTGGATTCCCCACCCCATCATTCCTCTCCCTCATACATGGTTGGTCTCTGCCTTCAAAGATTTCACAGTGTCACTAAGAATTCTTTATCTAAGAGAGGCATATGACATTTCTTAGGCTGGTAGTTTTCTTCTCATTTGTTTCTGTTCAGTATTCTGAACTATTCACAGGCTAGCTAGACCAGGATCATGTTTTATGCTGTACCATACTTCCCACAGTGTGAATATTGTACAAGCAGTAGGCCAGGAGTGACCTAGTTGGAAAAAAATCTCACAGCCAATTGTTTCTGTAATACCTTCCTCTCCATTTGCCTGGAGTGAACAGGGACCTCTCAACATCATTCCACCTTGGCCTATTCCCTATACTCTCACTTCCTCCTTGTAGTCAAGACCTGATTGAAAACAACCTCTCTCCCCTCCAGCTCTCAAGTTAAGTAGATACTCAAAGATAATTTTCCTTAATTATCAAGGAAATTTCTGAGTTGTTCACAACTCAGAAAATGAGGAAATAATCTTTCCCAGTGCATTTGGGTAGGGAACTAGCTAATGTGAGTTATACCTTATGCACATGGACTGGCCCTTTGTGATGCAGACATTCATGGCTAACTGATGGAAGAAAGAGGCAGCCTAACTATTTGCTAGAAGGCATGTTAGGTTTTTTGGTTTTTTTTTTTTGCCATTTCTTGGGCTGCTCCCGCGGCATATGGAGGTTCCCAGGCTAGGGGTCAAATCAGAGCTGTAGCCGCTGGCCTACACCACAGCCACAGCAACGTGGGATCCGAGCCGCATCTGCAACCTACACCACAGCTCACGGAAACGCTGGATCCTCAACCCACTGAGCAAGGCCAAGGATCAAACCCGCAACCTCATGGTTCCTAGTTGGATTCGTTAACCACTGAGCTACGACGGGAACTCTGGCATGTTAGTTTTGACTGGGAAAAGGTGTCCACTTTGACAGCTAGAAGTAGGATAAGAAAACACCCTATAAACAGAGGAAATGGGGATACATCTTTTGGAAGAAATACTCGAGCTGACAATGTCAAATAGTCTCTACAACTAGCAATAAAAGACCCAATAATCTTGTTATCGATACTCCTTCTATTTATCATCAAAACCATTCAAAGCAGATCTAGTTTTCTGCAAATGATTTTCTCAAGAGGACAGACACTGAGCTCCCGAGGATCGAGAACTGGGTCTTTTATCCCCCTATCCTCTTTAGTAGTTGACATGGTATTAGGCACACAGAAGGTTTGAATTGCTTTTCTTACTAGAATACCCCTAGTATAAGGATAGATGAGGAAGTATGCTCATTTTAATTAAATCCTCTGTGTCAGTTATGGTTGTTCTCTCTCAGAAGATTGTGTTATGGACCACGGTTTCATTTTCAATATTATCACATTTTTAATATCAGAAGCAACTACAAATTGTACGTCTTCCTTTAGTAGTCTATTTCCAGTTGCACTTCCCTTTACTTCCTTATCCATAATATTTGTCCTAAACTTTTCTTATCTACAAATGGCTAGTCTTAGCAATCCCAAGTTTGGTGAGTAATTTCCTTCCTATGTTTATATTGGTACCTTGGATATACATTTAAGAAGGGCATTTTGTACTGAGCTTCTTTCTCTTCATGGCTCTTTCCTTAGAACATGCTTGACTTCTCTTTTTGTACTTTATATTTCAGACTTTCTTCTGTTTATCCCCACTCTCCCTATGTGTTTTACAAGATCTATATGCATAATTCCAGATGTTGTCTTTTCAAGGTCAAAATTACCAACATAGTTACCCACTGTTATCTACAAAAAGGTGACAGGGAAACCAGAGTTGATTGAAATCCATAAATGGTTTGAAACCACATTTTGTGCATCAGTTTTAACTTCTTTTCAGTTTTTTTCCCCCAAAAGATAGCTAAAAGAACCAAACTGACTTGGCTGTGAATTCCATTCTCTGCCTATTCACTAAATGATGAAAGAAAAGTGTAACCTAGCAGGGAAAAGGAAGGAAAATAAGGCATTCAAATGGTGTAATTAATTCATGCATAGTTGTCAGTTGTCTGTACTGGATTTTTTTTCCTCTTGGGGCTAGATATACATATACACATTTATTTACATACTTATATCCATTTATGAAGATACTGTTACTTACTATGATCTCTCTCTGACATGACATTTTCTCTCTGAATTACTTACATCTGCCTCTACCACATTCCCCACCACGTTATGTGTATGTGTGCACATAAGTATGTATGTAATTCAAAAATGATCTCAAGCAGGACATATTAACCAAAGTAATACATTGGCTGTGTACACAGCTCTGCTGATAGCCTGATGAGAGGGCAGGAAAGACATTAACAAGATTCCTCATTGGAAAAAGTGTTCATACAAAATATGCACTTAGTTGTATGGCGTATAGTAAAGCCTCAACATTAAAAAACACTGCTAAAGATTACTAAATCAAGAAACAAAATAGTGTAGATAATATTTTAGGATAGTATACTATATCTAATAGTATTGATAATATAAAATAAATCATGCTTTTTTTAATATTTTGATACATTAAGTATTATTTCTAAAATATTATCTATACTATTTTGTTTCTTGATTTGGTAAATAAAAAATAAAAATGATTTTAAGTTATTTAAAACAACAATCAATACATAATTTGCTAGTTTCTAACCAATTCTTGTCTGCTGGTTAAGGCTTCACTGGCAAATGAGGTCAGCCTATGTGTGGAACAACTATAATTAAGTTATATATTACTCAGGAATATCCGAGTTGACAGATGTTTGCTCACCATAGTTTTTTCTTAAGATTTTTAGCAACTCATTGGCAAAGTTGTATGTATTTTTTTATATACAATGATTTTTATTTTTTCCATTATAGCTGGTTTACAGTGTTCTGTCAATTTTATACTGTACAGCATGGTGACCCAGTGAAAGAGAAAGGCAAATACCATATGATATCACTTATATCTGGAATCTAATATATGGCACAAATGAACCTTTCCATAGAAAAGAAAATCATGGACTTGGAGAACAGACTTGTGGTTGCCAAGGGGGAGGGGGAGGGGGGGAGTGGGATGGATTGGGAGTTTGGGGTTAATTTTTTTTTTTTTTGTCTTTTTGCCATTTCTCGGGCCGCTCTCACGGCATATGGAGTTTCCCAGGCTAGGGGTCGAATCGGAGCTGTAGCCACTGGCCTATGCCAGAGCCACAGCAACGCAGGATCCGAGCCGCGTCTGCAACCTACACCACAGCTCACGGCAACGCTGGATCCTTAACCCACTGAGCAAGGGCAGGGACTGAGCAAGGGCAGGGACCGAACCCACAACCTCATGGTTCCTAGTCGGATTCGTTAACCACTGCACCACGACGGGAACTCCAAGTTTGGGGTTAATAGATGAGGACTATTGGCTTTGGAATGGATTAGCAATTAGATCCTGCAAAGTCGTATGCATTTTTTAAAGTTGATTGACTTTTAAGCCTGGAATTAAGTTGTATTCTACACTAACATTTTGAAAATCAGTCTGTTGATATGCATGAGTCTTGCATATATGATTTGTCTGGAATGTATTGTATTTTTCTCTGTATTACAGTTGCGAATATGGCTGACCTCCCTTACTCTACTTTAAGCCTCTTGACAGGCCCCATAACTAATTCATCTTTTTAACCCCTGCAAAGCCCAGCACAGTGTCTTGCACTTAGTATGCTTTCAGCAAATACTAAATTAATTAAACTAGATTCCAAAACACCTTACCTAGGCAACACTTCAATCTCTGTGTTCTAGGTACTTTATTTAATACATCTACATGTCTTTAAAATGCATTTTCTTTTTATTTGGCCATGCCTGTGGCATATGGAAGCTCCTGGGCAAGGGATTGAACCTGCACCACAGCAGTGACAAAACCGAGTCTTTAACTTCATGGCCACCAGGGAATTCAAAAATTCATTTCCTAATTCAGATTTTTCTATATTTCTGACTTGCCTTTTCACTCAACTTAATCTGAAAAGTGAGGTCATACTGTTTAACTTCACATAGCGAAGTCAGACCCACATTTGATACCACCAAGATTCTTTTGAAAGACATATGGAGAAGAGGGAATGTGGTTAATGTTAGTGACAACATTTGCATATCTATCTTTAACAGACTCATAATATGTGGAATTAGAAGGGAACTTTGAAATCATCATGTCTCACTCTCTCTCTGTAAATGAGAAATGGAGGGCATAAATATAATTTGTCCAAGAACTACTGTGGGTATACTAACTGCGGGCAGAGCTTGCAGTGTAATCCTAGTGCTCCACTTATAAGCTCTGGTCCTTAATACTGAAACCAGTACCATATCCTCCAGTCAGATCTTTTTGCCTTCAATTGCTTCTCCCTTACAATTTGTCTTGTAGACTTTCGTCATGTTTTTCCCTAAACATAGGTTCAGTCATGATACTTCTCTGATTTAAAATTTGAAATGGCTTTTATACCCATTTCACTGGCTCTCTCGAATGGACAATTTTGACCTAAAAGGGAACATTTGGCAGTATCTGGAGACATTTTTGGTTGTCACACCTGGGGGAGGGAGTGTTATGGGCATCTTGTGGGTAGAGGACAGAGGTGCTGCTAAACATCCTGCAAAGCACATGACAGTCCCCACAACAAAGAATTCTGTGGCTCCAGCTCTCAATAAGTGCTGAGATTGGAAAATCCTTTCTAGATTTAGAAGACTTTTTTGTCCTGATCTCAACTTTCTTTTCTAACCTTATTTTTCCACTATCTTCTGACACCAATAAACTTTAACCTACTTCTTATTTCTTGTATCTGTTCCATACTTTTCCATTGCCTTGATTTTACTTAGCTTGAAATATTTTTTTTTATCTTTCCACATTCTTTCTGTTAAAGACTAAACTATATGTGACTTCCTCAATAAAATTCTTCCCTGATCCTTATGACTAGATCATAATTTTCTCTTCCCAAGTCTCGTAGAAATTTGTATGTAGGTTATTTAAAAATATATACATTATTTTGGTAAAGTCTGACTGTTAGTGTACTTTTTCTCACAGCTGCTTCACAGTCTAAGTTTGGAGCCAAAAGACTTATGACTCCACCATTTATTATGTACATTTGATTTTAGACATGCCATTTAATCTCACTGAGCCTCAAATTTTTCATCACTAAAATGGGACATATAATGCCTACTTCTTAAAGATGGTGAGAGGAGGAAGCAAAAGTATATAAATGAAAATGCTTTCCAAGTTTGAAAGTACTATGCCAATGTGAGGGACTGCTATTTTTATTGAAAGGGGAGTTAGCCTTTGAAAGGCAGGTAAAGCTTCCATTTAACCTTCTGTAAGGAATAAGAAATGCCACTGAACATACTGCAGGTTTTCTGGCTGACCTTGTTTGAGGGGAGGGAATATGCTTAAGTTTAATTTTTCCCATGAAGAGTACAGTGTGTTCTTTATGACTTGTATCTACCCAGTGTGGTGGTAAGAAGAAAACAAACAGGTGAGTTCACCAGGCAATTATTCACAACAGGATTGCCGGGAGCAACAAGAGACCTGAAAAACAATTTTTCTGCAGTCAAATACATCCAGCTCATAAAGAATGTCATAATTTACTTCCAGTTACTTACAAGGGTATTTCTGGAAGTGTTATCCTTGCCATTTCATAATCCCAAGAACACCAGTGTCTTTTGGTAGCCAAAGTTTGGGAATAACATATAGGACAACTAAGAAGAATAAACCTGACAGGGTTTTTATTCTTGGATGATAGTTTGTCATATTTGCAGAGGCCTGGCTAGCTAAATCTTATATAATACCAATTCTTAGGGAAATTATGGCTGGATAAGAGGCCCTGGAGTTTGAGATTATAACTATACAGATGTTTCACACTAGAGGTCACTATTGCAATCTAAGAATAAAATTCTGAAAATAAGAAAACACAGCAAAACAAAACAAAACAAAAGTAAATGCCCATCAACAACAACACCACAACACAGACATGACACAATGCAAAAATTGAGGATATAGTTTTTCATTTGAAATATATAAGAATGCTTTTAAAATGATCAAATAAATTGGTAATATGATGAACAGTCATTATTGAGTGCAAGAGTGAACTAAAAAATAACAATTGCTCTTCCTGGCAGGCAGGCAGGTAAACAGCCTGTTCTTCCATGACTTAGGACATCAACCCACAGCTGCACTGAAGTGATCAGCTTGATACAGATCTAACTAGACTGGAATGACATACGCATTTTAAACTGAGTTGTTAGTAAGAAGAATTGCAGGAATTCAATGCAGCAATATAGAAAAAAAAAACTCTCTGTTCCTGGCTGTCTAAAGAAAAGTTGCTTTTGTTGTGAAAGTTCAATTCTTAGACAAATGTCTAAATGAGTAGATTAGAATCATCCTATGAGTTGTTTCAAGGGCTAGGCACATAATTGTACATAACAGACCACTACATACATTATGAGGTAAATGTTCTAACTCTTCTCTTGCTTCTCCATACCCTCATCCCTTTTGCAAATTTAATTGGCCCGCACAGTGCCTGAAATTCCAGCTATCATTCCATTCTTAGGTAAATGCATTTTACTTTCATTTGTCCCTTTTTAAAAAACTAATCTCCTGAAAGAAGAGAAGCGGTCACAGATAAAGTTATTATCATCATTCTAACCTTATTTGGGAACCTGACAATAGTGTCCAAAGGGAGACAGGACATGTGGCATAGGAGGAAATATTGATGTGCTTCAAAGGAGGGGAAAGATAGGCATGGGTGGTAGATATGAGGCACTGCTGGGGAGCACTTGAGAAGGGAGAGGAGTATTGAAAAAAAATGGGATAGTAAAATTTTGAAATTTTATCAAGATAGTAGTATGGAAGAGATTTAAAAACCTGGCCTTTTATCTGCAAATTAAATCAACACAATTATGAAGAGAACTTTTAATTTTTCTCTATGAAAGGGAAAATAATGAATAATATTATTCTACTAGATTCTACTGCATATGTACTTGACCAGTAATAAATCAAAGGAATACTGAAGCAGTAAGTTTGATGCATCCACATATCCTCTTTCTTAATGGCATGTGTAAAACAAAAACAAAACTGTATAAATGGGCTTTGGTTCCAAAACCTAGAATGTTTTGTTACCAAAGCATATTAGCAAAATGTTGCAATAAGCTCCACTGAGATTTAGGCACTTTTTAAGAACTTCAGCCTCAAGTGTCTGTGAGAATGATAGGCCGCCATGCTAGAATAAGGGAAATCAAATTATAGGGTTTGGGTCTGAAAGAGTGAGTCATTTAGGGAAATTCTTTTCACAATGTACACCTTTGAAGAAAATCAAAAGATGTATAAGTTTCGGTCTAAAAATGAGGAATAAAGTGATTACATGACTCAATTATCTCGATAACTCCAGCCCCAAAGAGCTCACTCTTGCCTCAGTTTAGAATTTAGCTCCCTGCCAAATCTGTCCAGGAAATTGACTTCAGAACTTACTTTTCTTTGAATGTACTGAGGGAGCCAAAGGCAGTGAAGAAAATGTGACTCTTAACAAACAATTTAGCCCATTCCAATTTATACTGCTACTTTTACTGTATGCCATAATCTTGGGATAATTCACTTTCTCTTAATAGCACCAACCACTTTCCACAGTGAATGAAAAGTGGGAGAAATTGTTAGAATAGTTATGTAAGCAAACCAAAACCAAAATCAAAAACTAGGAAAGATATATATTATACCACTGAGAGAAATTCAGAGGCTCCTGGAAGATATTTTAAGGACTAGCATATTCCTCTTTATCTAGAAATTAAACATTGATGGCTAATAATCTGTTCTCTGCAACCTAAGTGCTGCTTGAACTTGGAAACTCAAAAAATCTAAGCAGTGACCTAGAGAAAAGGACAAAAAGGCTCAATAAGTTTATGTTGCGGGTGTATTTCCTCCAAAAGAGATAAAATTATGGTAAAAATAAGTAAGCTCCACTAAGAAACGCATCTCACTTCACTCTAGGACCCTTGAGAGGGTCACAGGGAAAGCAGGGATTTGTCTAAGACTTGAAGAGGATCAATTGTGAACCCCATCCCACAGAGGAATGTGAAAGATGAAAAAAGAGCCATGGTAGGTGAGCCATGGACGGAATACATCTAGGTTCAAGGCCAAACTTATTTCCTCATTTTTAAAAATTCTATGACACAGGATAAATATCTGTATAACTTGTTTTACAGTCACTTTAATGTGTGATCTATAAGGGTAGAAATTTTGTTTGTTTGTATTTGGGTTTTTTTTTTTTTAATCTTTTTGCCTTTTCTAGGGCCGCTCTTGCAGCATATGGAGGTTCCCAGGCTAGGGGTCGAATCGAAGCTATAGCCGTCGGCCTACACCAGAGTCACAGCAACGTGGGGTCCGAGCTGCATCTGCAACCTACACCACAGCTCACTGCAATGCCTGATCCTTAACCCACTGAGCAAGGCCAGGGATCGAACCCGCAACCTCATGGTTCCTAGTTGGATTCATTAACCAGTGCGCCACGACGGGAACTCCTTGTTTTTTTTTATGACCATTCCCATGGCATACAGAGGTTCCCAGGCTAGCGGTCCAATCGGAGCTACAGTTGCCAGCCTATGCCACAGCCACAGCAACGTGGGATCCAAGCTGTGTCTGTGACGTACACCACAGCTCAAGGCAATGCCAGATCCTTAACCCACTGAGCGAGGCCAGGGATCGAACCCGAAACCTCATGGTTCCTAGCTGGATTTGTTTACACTGTGCCACGATGGGAACTCTTATGAGGGCAGAAATTTTATTCTGTGATGTTCACTGCTGTATTTCCAAGCCTAGAAAAATAACTGAAACAGCAGGTCCTCAATAAGTATTTGTAGAAAGACTGAATGAGTGAGGGCATATCTCTAATCTGTATATATAAAATGTAAAATGTATATATCTAGGAATACTGTGAAGATTAGGTGACAGAATGTATGTACAGGGATCAGTCCAGGTTTTGTGGGCCTAAAGTTTATGCAGTTTGATGGGGTGCCTTTAAGGAAAAGAATACAAAATTGTAAATACAGAATTAGGTATTAAAGTGAATATATTTTTTGAATGAGAAAATAAATCCATTTCTATTACACATTTTGAAAAGATGATAAATGACAAAACATCATAGAATCAAAAAAATAATACTTTCTTGAATTAACCGTCTAATATACTTCAATAGGACTTTTACTCCTTACATTTTATGTTTTTTTTATGGCATATACTTTGTTTTAGTCTTCATATGACAACAATTTTATAATATTTTCTTTAGACAGAATGGAAGAATAATCCAATATTTCCTCTAACATAGTTGATTGAAATTTGCCTTTTATTATTGATATGTTTAGCAATTTCCTTCAGCTTTAAAACTTATTATTAATATCATATAAAATTTGAGAATTGCTGTCAAATTTGGCAGAAGCATATACCAGTTTTTAAAATCAATTTTCTATTGATTCTCTTGTAGCTGTAGTATAATTTTCCATAGACTGGTTCTAGCACTACATATTTCAAAGTTTTATTTCTCTTATATTCACATACACAACTGTTGCCAAACACTTTAGGACATGTTATTGTTGTAATAGAACTTCTGGTTCTGCAGCTTCAGGTCACTGGGTGAGTCAGCATAGAGGCTGGTAGGATGATTTCTTGGAAGTCATTCCGTACTGAGGTAGGTGGTATAACGAAACTCCCATATGTGACTGTGAATCCTATGTTCTATCAAACCCAAACAAAATGTTTTGCTAGCTCTACCAGGTATTCTTAGCTAGATTCCTAAAATGCCCATGGTTATTCGAACGCCATCAGATAAGAGGCAATGTGTCTTAACTGAATTCTATTAAAATATCTTCTACAAATTTTACGAAACATAATGATGAAAAGAATTACTAAGGCTATTCTCAGAGGTGTGAAGGGGGCGTATAAGTTTCATGCTTCATTAACTTCACAACAAACTAATCTCTGAAGATATGAGTGTACTTTGTAAAGTGCAGAATGTTAATGAAAATATTGATATTGATGATGATTGATTGTATTACAAAAAATATAGCCTAGTGACATTTGTAGAAAGTAACAAGTTATGGGCCATACTGGTCTCTTTAAGAGTCAGTTCATACTGTGTATACTCTATTCTCTAATCATCCATGGTAGAAACCATATCCTGATTATCTGGCCTGAGTCTTAGGAAGCAGGAAGATAAAATGTCAGGTTGTATGTCATTCATGTATTGATTCTGTAAAAAAGGGCTCCAGGACCTAGCGGCACCAATGACAAAATTTCCTGATCACCCCTTTTATTTGTAGAATGAATTTTTTAGAAAAATGTAAAATGATAGAAAATATCTAATTCCCTAATGCTTTGAAATAAACTGCCATTTTATTAATCACAACAGCCTTTGCACACAACTGAAAAATGTCAGTTGTATAAATCTATGAACAAGACATAGGAGCAATTCAGTTTTTAGGTGTGTATATGGCTTCTTCATAAGCCCTTGCAATTTCTAAGCCAATTCTGACCTGGGAGGAGAGTATGTTAGGACTGTTACTCCATTCCCTACATAAGTGGGGTCTGCAGTTCTGCTTTCTGTCTTGATATTCTTTTAGCCACCATGTCCACTATAACATCCAGCCATTCAGCTGGCACCATATAAAAACAAGGCCTAATCAATCTCTCACCATACGAAGTTGCAGCCCTAAACAGCTTGCCACTACCTGTTCTGAGTACTCTCTCCTAATTGACTGCAGATTCCTTTGTGCCTCCACACCCTGGCCAATATTATTCTTTCTTCCATTGATGGTCCTGTTTCAACTTTCAAGTTTGGCCTTTGAAACTGCATTGTTACTTAGGTTCTTGTCTTCCCTCCTTGACTGACACTTGGGTTCTCTGTTTCAGCTATATTGCCTTAGGGAACCCAAAATATATATCTGTTTTGGCTATGTCTGGCTCCCAGGAACTCCTATTCTGAGGTCTCTAAGTTTCCTTTGGTCCTATGTGTAGAGACTGGATAATAGGACTGGTATATAGTATCTTTAAGATCAGACTTAGGTATTCACATGTGCCCCAAGTCACAGTCTTCTCTATCACCGATGTTTACCCAATCCTTACAGCTTCCCTGATGAGATTACTGACTTACCTTGAGTTCTAGTACATTTGGCAAGAACCATGATCCTCTGCCTAATTTTTGCTAGTCCCTCAACTGTTACTTGGTGGGGGCTGGATGTGGTATCCCATAGTCACTCTTCATCAAGAACTGCATTGTTAGCACTTCATCTGCTTTGAAGTATTGCTAGTCCTAGACACTAGATTGGGGCTCCTTTGTTATTTATTAAACATAGTCTGGATGGACCACTTCCCTTTAGATAGTAGATCTCTGTAGATATGACACACTGGGATGACTGCCAATCATTTAGAATCAAGTCCTCCAGGTATGTCAGTCCCATAAACCTTAGTCCTGGGCTTACCTATCCCCTCCTTCTTCATCTACATATGTAGTTGAAGACCCACCTGGCTTAGATAAAACATAACTAATCAGACACTTGCTTTTATTCAATCATCTATGATTCTCCAATTATTTCATTTATTAGCCTTCTCTCTCTAATTAGATTATTAACTCATTCAGGAAAGGAATCATGCTTATATATCTTTTCATGGTCCTGGCTACATAATGAGTATTGTGTTTGAATTTTTCAAAGCAGAGTGAAGAAGATACATGAGTTGATGATGTACCAGAATTGGGAGGGAAGTGCTAGTTAAATGGGGATGAAATCCAAATCTCTAATTCTCTTCCGGGACTTAAATTGGCCATCATTAGAGAAGATTACAGAAATTGCAGCACATGTAGAAGAACAAATGATTAAATACATGGCTTTGGAGTTAGTTATGGGTATGAGCTCAAGTACCTTGTTTGCTACTATCATTTAACTGTAAGCCAAATGGAAGTCATACGATGCTCTATAATACATAACACTCTGTATTTGGTGGCATAGAGATCTTCAATATTAAGGTTTACATTGGATCTGACACGTTTTTTTTTCTCTAAAATGTGTTTTTTTAAAATTTATTGACAACTCCATTTATCTATTGATTCATCAAATAATTTTAGAGTAATTGTCTATCAGGATTGAGACCAAAAACTAAAAGGTAGCTTTTTACATAGAAATTTAGTTAGGGCATTTAGAGACATTTTTTGATAACTTTAAAAATACCACTGCTTACCATATATATATATATATAGTCTTTTGTCTTTTTTAGGGCTGCACCTGCAGCATATGGAGGCTCCCAGGCTAGGGGTCTCTGCGACCTACACCACAGCTCACGGCAATGCCAGATCCTTAACCCACTAAGCAGGGCCAGGGATTGAACCCGCAACCTCATGGTTCCTAGTTGGATTTGTTTCCGCTGCACCACAATGGGAACTCCCCACTTAACCATATTTATCTTTGTAATCTTCAAGATAGTATGTGAGGAGGTATGTAACAATTGCTAAGGAAACTAGATGTATGATATAATAGCTTTTAAGAAATGAAGCTAACCTTCCTCAACTTTGGGTTTTTGTTAGTTCCTTGGTTCACTAATGATTTCCAAGAAGAAAGAGAGCAGCAAAATCTCACTTTCAGGGAAAAAAGTCATAAGAGATATCTCTTTCTTTTAACCCCACCCCCAATAAATCTTAGTATCTTAAACGTATTGTCCTATTAGTATGGTTACTAACAGATAGCTTTATTTGGACCTACAATTTTATTACTAGCTTCTCTATTGATTTTCACATTATCTGGCTGGGAATGTGTTGATGCTGCTATACCAGTTATATAAAAGCCCAAGAGTGAAAGTAAACATGGGCATCCATTCCAGATGAAAGAGTAAGCAGGGGCATATTTCCATTAATCTGAGATCTCAGGAAAGAATGAGGTAAAGGTAAGGCTATGGAGATATGTAGGCAACATAGTTCGGCCAGGGGAAAAGATCAGGGGGTCATTAGTCATGTGTTCTAGTTCAAGCTATGGGATATCAGACAAATCATTGAATCTGCCTAGGCTAAACATAGGCGATAATGTTTCTTCTTGCACTAAAGGTAGGTGGTAATCAAATATGTTTCATCTCCCTTACCCTCTATATGAATTTAATCATCAGATTTTGTTTTACCTACTAAATATCTTTTAAATATCTTCCTTCTTTTTCATTCTTTCTATAGCAGCTTAAACTTCTTTTCACTTCTTACCCAGAATACTCCTAACCAGTTGGTGGATTTGAAAAGGCAACACATTTCTTTATAGCTCTTCCCATCAAGAGATGAATTCTATTTCCCTATCCCTTAATCTGGGCTGACCTTATGACTTGCTTTGACCAATAGAATGGGGCAAAAGTGATATTATACAAATTCTGAGCTAGGCCTCAGGAGATGTTGTCGCTTCTGCTTTTATTTCATCTCTTGCTGCTTTGAGATTGCTGTGTATATTAATTTCCTATAGCTGATGTAAAAAATTACCACAAATTTGGTAACTTGAAATAACACAAATTTACCATATAGTTCTGAAAGTCAGAAGTCCAAAGTCAGTCACGCTGAATTAAAGTCAAGGTGTCAACAGGTCTGGTTCCTTCTGAAGGCTCTGGGGCCAGGGTGGGGGCTGAGAATTTGTTTGTGTTTTCCAGCTTCTATGGACTGCCTTCATTCTTTGGCTCAATGCCTCTTTTTGAGCTTCAAAGCCAGCTATGTAGTATATCTTCAAATTTCTCTCCAACTCTCAGCCCTGCTTTTGTCATTACATCTTTTTTGTTTTTTAGGGCCGCACTCATGGTGTATGGAGGTTCCTGAGCTAGAAATCAGAGCTGTAGTCACTGGCCCATGCCAGAGCCACAGCAACACCAGATCTGAGCTGCGTCTGCGACCTACACCAACAGCTCACAACAACACCGGATCCTTAACCCACTGAGCAAGGCCAGGGATCAAACCCTCAACCTCATGGTACCTAGTCAGATTCGTTTCCGCTGAGCCAGAAAGAGAACTCCATGTCTTCTTCTCTCACTCTGATTCTTTTGCCTTTCTCTTATAAGAACCCTTGCAGTCAGATTGGTTCCACCTGGGTAATCCAGAACACTTTTCCTGTTGCAAGATCCTTAAATTAATCATATCTACAATGTCTCTTTTGCCACTTAAGATAATATATTCATTCATTCTGGAGATGAGGACATCAGGACCTTTGGTGGTGGGGGGCATTATCCTGCCTACCACACCATGTAAATGAGCATAGGCTATCCTTCTTTAAGATGAAAAACCACAGGGATAGAGAGGCCAGGAATCAGCACAAATGATCAGTATAGATGAGGCCCCCAGAGAGATCTATAGAAGAGACCAGCTAAGCACAGCCCAAACTGCTGATGCACGTAATCTTGAGCAAATAAATAATCCACTAAATACTGAGTTTTTACTTTTTTTTTTGCAAAACAACTGACACGTCAGCCTCTCTGAACCCAGGCTTACTGCCTGTTTAATTCCTTTCCCATTCTGCTGCTGGAATGGTCTTTCTAAAATGCAATTCTTGCTTAAAACCTCACAATTGATCCCTTTGGCCTTCAGGATAATGTTAAAGTTACTTTGTGTGATATTCAAGGCCCTCTCGAATCTCATCTCGGTCCATATCTTCAACCATCCCTGCCCATATCTTCAACCTTTTCTTTCATTCAGAATTTCTTAGAAATGTGTATTTCTGCATCCATGAACTGTTAGCTTGTGTTACTGAATGTTACTTTATAGTTGTGTTAGTATATGTCTGTCTTCCTTCCTCGACTGGGAACTTGAAGCCATGGACATTGCTTCACATAGATATTTAGGGGAGCAAAAGCTTTTCCTTGACTCTCTTAGGATTCCTTGCTGGGTCTGAAAATTAAACTGACAAAGGCAGATTAACAGAAGGAAAGCATACAAATTTGTTTTGTGTGACATGTGAGACTTCATAAGAAAATAAAGACCTGAAGAAACAGAACTGAGTATTTTATGCTAGGTTTGATGAGAACTGGGTAGTTGTATAGAAACATGATAGGTTAAGGAGTATGAGGTAGTTATTGTAAACTGTGGAAATTTAGCAAGCCTGTTTGTTCAGATTCTTCTTGGTGTCATTTTGTTTTCAGAGATAAGGATATTCCTTTCTTTCGAGAGTGAGGCATCTCTCACATGAGAGTTTTATGACCTGTTTCTGCGAAGAAGGGTAAGGGTGGGGAGGAGGTCAGAGTGATTTTCTTCTTCCATTTTCTCTAACTCTTCCAACTTAAAATAATCACTATGCCAAGGTACAATCCTTTGGGTTAGTGTGTCCTGAACCCCATCATTATGTATTTACAGCACTTGGAACAGCATCCAGAATAGACGCATATTCAATAACGGAGTTCCCATTGTGGCTCAGCAGGTTAAGAACCCAACTAGTATCCATGAGGATGCAGGTTCAATCCCTGGCCTCACTCAGTGGGTTAAGGATCTGGTGTTGCCCTGTGAGCTGCGGTGTAGGTCACAGATGTGGCTCAGATCTGGCATTGCTGTGGCCATGGCATAGGTCTTAGCTGACATTCCAATTTGACCCTAGCCCAGGAACTTCCATACGCCACAGGTGTGGCTGTAAAATGAAAAACAAAAATTATTCAATGAACTGATGAAAACATGAAGGGTCAATTCAGTTTTTGGGATAGTTCTGTTTTTCAGCATTTCGTACATTGTACAAAACATCTTATTAAAATGTTTTTCCACATAACTAGTTCATAGCTCAGTTGCCTACCTACTGGCATTTGCTAGTTGTGGAACCATATACATATTATTTCAATATTCTGTGTCTTAGTTTCTTCACTTGTAAATTGTGGATAGTACTAGTGCCCACTTCATAGAGCTATTGTGGGGAATAGATGCATATGAAGTGCTTAGAAGCATCTTGGCACAGAGTAAGTGCTCTGTAAAGATGAAGAATCATTATGATGATTGTCATTATAGCAGCGATGGTGGTGGTTGTTAACCCCACACACTCTATGAGAGTATGTGAACACAGTTGAAGATTAGCAGGAACAAAATTATGTTAGAAATGTAATCTATAACATTCCCAGAAAAACAAATTACAGAATGCATTCTAAAAAAACAGTTCTCGAGAACTATGTCTAGATACTCATGATGCAACAGAAGAAAGGGTGGGGGAAAAAACTGTAATTGCAATGTATACATCTAAGGATAACCTGACCCCCTTGCTGTACAGTGGGAAAATAAAATAAAAAAAAAAAAACAGAAAAAAAACCCAGTTCTCAATTATTATTTTATGTAGGAAAAATATTGTGTAGCAGTGGAAATCTATGTTTCTGTGGAAAACTTGTGGCCTATCTTATTCTGGCCCTGTTCATTTTCTTTGAGCTATTTGCAACTACATGTAAATTGTAAATTCCATCTTCCTGGTAGAAGTTTAATTGATTTCCCTCCCTTTACCCTAATGGAAAAAAATAATTTTATCTCCATTTGCAATTCATACCATTACTACTTTGTTACATATACATTTGTGCTCATCTGTCTTTTCCTTTAAACAGCTTATAACATCTGCTTGGTTCCCTCATATCATAAGAGTTAAATCTTTAGCACATGTTTATTTTATATCTATATAAGAGTCATAATTTTTTATCTTTTCCCCAAAATTATATTTTAACTGTTTTAGCCCTGTCATGTCTTCTCTTGGTTCCTAGAGGTAACTCCAGAGTGGCAATATAACTATGCTGGCTGATTTTCTAATTTGAATTGTGCTCTCCACTAATCTTGTCTTGGATTTGTTTACAGCCAGTAAGTTATTCCCCATTGAGAATTTGTTTTTATGGTCTGACAATTTAGTGATCTCTGAAAATGGATTGTTTATTGAAATCCATTCTTTGTTAGGTGAAAGACAATAAGAGAATATGTTTTGTCAGCTTCTTTGATTGGGAATTTGGTTTTATGGTTTGATCATTCGATACTCCCTGTAAATTGATTAATAGTTGTGCAGAGACCTTGTGTCTGTTTGGGGAGAGATAACAGAGAAACTGTTTACATTGTTTACATTTTCTGATTAAGTCAGTTATTTTTACCCACTGAGAGGTTAATAGCTCTCTAATATGGACCAGAGAAGTAAATGTGTCTGTGTTTGCTTTTTACTTGTGGGTGAATTTTGGAATTGCAGTTAGAAATTCTGCCTATGTGAGGGTATGCTATGTATTGAAATATATCCTCCTGAAATTTATGAGGATGTCCTAATCCCCATCATGACTGTATCTGGAGATAGGGTCATTAAGAGGTTATTCAGGTTAAATGAGGTCATAAGGGTGGGGTTCTAATATGATAAAACCATGGCCTTTTAAGAAGAGGAAGAGAAAGATCTCTCCCTCCCTCCTGCCCTCCTACCCTCTCTTTCTCCTTCCCTCTCTCCACTGATTTTGCCTTCACAAAACCAAATCTCAGTTGTAGAATAAAAATAAAATAAAACTTCAGAGTAATCTTTTACATATAAAACTGTCTTTTTTTAGGATTCCTAGAAAGGCACATAAATCTTTTTTTGTGTGTAAAAAAAAGAGAGGTCATAGAAGTAACTAGGTTTATTGGGTATGTTGCATGGGGAGAGTTTTCAAATCAGAAGAGATGCTCAGCTTTCTCTAAGTTAAATTTGTGTGGGTAAAATGTTATTACTATAAATATTTCAGAAATTGTACAGAGTGCGGGAAGTTCCAAGAGATTTGTCAAAGCCCTTGCTGTCCATAAACTGTTTCTATTTGTCAGAGTGCTGGCTGTGCTGTGCCTGATATTAAATGATGGCAATATAATGTTATAAGTCATAATTTCAATTATTTAAAAAATGTTAACCGCACTACAACTTTGATATTTTAATTTGAATCTAGCATTTTCTAGACCAGGGTTTTCAAATGGGGATTCATAGCACTTATCTATGGAGGTTTATTAATATAGAGATGTGTAGGATGTATTCCACACTGATATTCATATATTCTTAGTATATTCTTATTCTTATTCTATGCTTGGAATATTCATTGTATATTATGTCAGGATTATATCTCAAGATTATTTTCTTGCCAAAATTATATTCATCCATTAAAAAATGTTAGATATACTGTTCACTATCTTTTTTGAAAATAGGGTTAACCACTATAATTATTGTGTCTAAAACATTTTTGGTATTATACTACCTTGTTTTGCTTGTCAAAGAAACAAGCAAATTTCCTTGACAGTAGCATTATTCTTGTGAGAAACCCAACTTAGATCTTTCACTTTTGAAAGTTATCTGCAATAAATTAACCACAGCCAGTTTAAGTCTTTTGTCATGTATAGATGTTTTTGTTTGTTTTGCTCTGATGCTTCCTTGAAAGTACTTGCTACAGGCCTGAGTGCTTCATTATCAACAAAGAGAGACTATCTCAGAGCCCCAAGGAAAAAAGATTATGCCAAGTGTTCTGGGGTACAGATTGCTGTTACAAGATTCTGTAGAACAAAAATTAGTTATATAATTTGGAATGAAATTAATGTGATTTTTAAAAATGCATTCTTGATATTTTAATATTCTATTTTGTGGATACAGAAGGAAGTCCTTTCTCTATCTTCTTAAGCTTTCTATAACCTTCAACAATTTAGTAGACTCTGCTCTTATAAACCAAAAGAAAACATTTGTAAATGATATTTTATTCTTATCTGTCCCTTTCAGAATTCAGAAACTCTTACTGAATATTCTTATTTTCATATCAATGTAGTTCTTTGAATGGGGTAAATAAGAATCTGTTCTTTCACTAGGACATAATTAGAAACATTGGCTATACAACTAAGGACTTGCTTGGGACGTTATATTTGAGAATCATGCTCATTTAATCAGATGTGACCAGATACTTTTAAGGAACAAAGGCTAACTTTACAAAGCCAAAACATAAAATGCCCTCTTGGGAAACCTGGTCTGCAACCTGGCTCCTAGTCCTTATTCTTAAAGACGAGTAAGGAAGGTAATTTCTTGGTAGGCCATGAACCTAGAATATTTTGAAGAGCTTAAGAAGAGAGGAATTCACCCAAAAGTATGGGTACTACAGGTGAAATCTAGCTTGCTTCCTAGCTTCAGGACTGCAAATAAGAGGCTTGTGAAAGTCCTATCTGAGATTCCTCATGAAAATTTCCATCAAAACAAACTTCAGAAGGTCATGTGTCAAATGAACATACTTGCTGATATACCTATGCAGGTCATCAGGTCAAATCTAGTGACACAAATCATATTTTGTGATCAAGATAATCTTTTCTGAGATTGTTTTTGATCAAAGGAGGGGGTAATTGTTACAAAAAATTGTTTTTCAGTGGAAAACTATGTATCATCTAGAGCACACCCTTCAGGCCTGTCTCATAGAAATTTAGTTGACTCCCAAACCTCACCCTGGAAAAACCAGTTTTGTCTCCATTTGCAATTCATCTCAACATTCCTTTACTCCATAAAAATATTTGCCCTTTTGACTTTTCTTTTTAACCAATTATAATATGTGCTTGGTTCCCTCATATCATTTGAGTAAAATAAATCTTTAAACCATGTTTATTTGTACGTCTGTATGAAAGTCATGGTTTTACCTTGTCCTAAAAATTATTTTTTAAGAAAATTGCATTGAATTCTTGGTTATCTTTCAAAGTTTATAGAGTTGACTATGTTCTATCAAGAAACTTTATGATTTAACAAAAATGATACATGAAGTGCTTGACCTGTCATAACATATAACCTAAGTGACAACTTAAATAGAACCCGAGTGTCATTTTAGTTTCATAGTCAGTTCTTCATCCATTTTCACTATGATTCCATATAACAAACAAGTCTAGGGTATCAGAGACTGTGAGAAGTAACTAACGAATGACTATCACATGCTTTGTAAAAGAAGAGAAACTTTTCTGGAAGCTATCTTTTGACATATTTGAAGGATGAAATTCATCCCCTAACCAAATCATAACTTGTGTTTTTCACTTATGCTCCATTTCTTCTTTTCCTGGTTGTGTATATATATTTTAAAACTGTTTCTGCTTTTTGATTTACAGAACATTATTTTCTATTTTTTTTAGTCATATGCAATATAAATTAACTTTTATTACCTTCTAGTTTGTTGAAGGAAGACTTAACAGACATGTTCCCTTTTTTTTTTTTTTTTTTTTTTGGTCTTTTTGTCTTTTTAGGGCTGCACCTGCAGCATACGGAGGTTCCCAGGCTAGGGGTCTAATCAGAGTTGTAGCCACCTGCCTATGCCAGAGCCACAGCAACACCAGATCTGAGCTAAACGTGCAACCTACACCACAGCTCATAGCAACACCGGATCCTTAACTTACTAAGCGAGGCCAGAGATCGAACCTGCAACCTCATGGTTCCTAGTTGGATTCGTTAACCACTGAGCCACGATGGGAACTCCCACATTGCTTTTTGATAAAACTTGGGTATCTCCTTAGGGCTCTGTATAGGGAGTGTGTGTGTGTGTGAGAGAGAGAGAGAGAGAGAGAGAGGAGGGAAATAATGTTGGAGACTCTTGATCTTACTCTTGTTGCTGTGGTTTATTACCCTATTGACTCCAAGTATGAGCTATCCAGAGGATGGGAAAAGACAAGGGAATCAGTGGTGGTTTATTCCATAATCTGAAAAGTAGCAACCAAATCTAGGTCTTCCTATAAAATGTGGGGTTACTATCTCCTACCTCCGTCATACCTATTGCTTATCTATTATCCATGCATCATCACAGCACTGACTCTTACAGATTCAAGTGTCTGTGGAACACTTGCTCTTATCCACTTTCCCTCTATTGTCCACCTCTATTCCTTATATGTTTTTGATATCTTGGATTGGGTCATGAATCAGAAAATAATGGATCCATACTTTTGATATTAGGTAATGAATAAGCGCTTCCGCATATGACAAATGCTCCCAATTTGCATGTAATTAGTAAATGGCAGGAGGTACAGCTTTTCTCTCAGTAAATTCTCCTGGAATAGCTTCACTTCCCTAATAAGTTGTGATATGTTGTAAAATTTGACTATGTTGCACTCTCCATGAGCACAAATTTTTCAACTTCCATTTAAACTTCTCAGAAAGTATGTGTAGCACCATAGTACAAGGGGTGATTTTGTCCCCCTGAGGAATATTTTACAATGTCTGGAGCCATTTTGAGTAGTCATGACTGATAAGTGCTACTGGCATTTAGCTTGTAGAAGATAGAAGTGATACTAAAAGCACAGGAAAGCCCCCTCTACCTACAAATAATTTTCTGGTCCCGCATGTCAGTAGTGCTAATATTGGGAATGTTTGGTCTAGTGTTCCAACAATGCTATCTGCCTGATATTGAACTGCTTATATTTCAAATAAGGACTACCTTGAAAAAAAAACACACACATTACTGACTTTCTTAGAATAAGACTATTAATGTTAATGTCTGCACCTTAACCCCAGCATTTCTCTTTTCTTGTTTTAGGGCCCCATGATAAGGAGTGGGGAAATTACATAAGTTTAAGTAATATAGAATGAGGGAAGTAGTGTGAGTTTAGGAATGTGAAATACATGTAGATGTATATTGAAAAAAAATAATTCTATAAAGTTAAGCAGGTTTTATGTATCCTATGAAATCCAATATTTATACATAATACAAACAGGGCCAATTTATCAGGGACTGTTAGAACTGATGATACTTTCTGTCATCTGGCACTACTTAGTGATAATTTTCCCTTGTAATATAAATTATTTACTTTAAAAAATCTTCAATGCATAAAACTGGAAACTAGAAGATAGAAAAAATACTAAATTATTTATATTATTCAATTACAGAGTAAAATGTCTCTTTAATGCAACACCCATCTTAATAAAAAGGTATAATAATCCAAACAACAATAATAACTTGAGACATTTTAAACTTTAAAAAGTGGGAGATTTACTTTATACAGCAAACAGAAGAAAATAATGAAATTACTGTATGTCTTGTCAAATATTACTTAAGAATAGAATTTTATGTCCTACCTGATTATTTAGTAAATAAGTATGTAGTCATCAAAGCATTATGATTTGGTATCTTGCTGTTTTTCTGATATAAGAGCATTAGTTGAGGGAAATGAAAAGTGCTGTGTAATTATTATCTAGTTTTGACAAAGTACCATGTAGTTACATATTCAGTTGTTGCTATGTAATTACTAAGGAGGCCATTTATCTAACTTTTTTTGTGCCTTGGGCAGCAGCCCCTGCAATATGGTACCAAGCAGAGTCTAATGGTGAAACAAATCTCCCAAGGTTAGTAGCAATAATCTTTAAAAAGCAGACCCCTTCACTGATGTAGGTTTTCAAGTGATAGGAATTCCTTTTGGCTAAAGTGAGAGTCTTTGGGTACAAGGGTGCTTTAGTTAGCCCCAATCTTGCTAGCCTTTGAGTAGTTCCTAAGTGGCTTCTAGTGACCCTAACGCCATCAAGAGAAAGTTTTCTGCGTGGTCTCTTCATAATCAACTCTGACCAGCTGAGGTGATTCTGAGAAGCCCTCCTACTTTCCAACTGATCAATAAAAGAGCAATTGTCTGAGAGAATATTTATCATCAAAAACATCCTATTTCAGTCTACTATGAGGTGATGGAGTTAATGGGAATGAACTCTAGTCTAGCCTGTGATGTTTCAGGGACTTTGAAAAAGCTCATTATCTTTTAACAATGGGAGAGATACCCATGTGGACACAATGTTTATCTTTAAAAATTGCCTTAGGAAGCTTCTGCTTTTGGAAAGATGGAGTAGATGTACTTTCTCCTATTCTTCCTGCTAAGTACAGCTAAGTTCTGGATATTATGTATAAAATTACATAAGAAGACTCTTAAGGTCAAAGTGATGACACACATGATAGGGACCTCAGAACTCATGGAATGACATGGTGGTGAGTCCTCTGAGTTTTGTGTGTGTGTGTGTGTGTGTGTGTGTGTGTGTTCGCCTCACATATTCCAGATTTGTTGCTGACAAGCCAGGAACTTAGAAATGTCAACAAGGACCGACACACACAAAAAAATGTCCAATGAAGACTTATTCTCTTTGCTAAAGGACCAGGAAAAGGGAAGAAAGGAAGCCCATACAGATATAAAACTTACAGACAATAATTATCCTACTCTAGCCACACATCACAGAAAAAAATGCTATGGCCCCACTTGCACATATGTGGGCAAAACTGAATGGGGAGCCTAGACATCTAATCTTATGATGCTATAGCAAAGTGGTCCTAATATCCTCATTGGGGTGGTATCAGAGACAGTTAAATAGGAAGCCAAGACTTTCCCCTTACAATTATTAGATGACCCTGTTCCCCTCCCTCTGTGGTGTCAGTGATGATGTGAGGAGCCTGGACTTTTGCCCCCCACCCAGCTATAATAAGGCACCCCTCACTTTTATAGTGGGTTTCCATTGGAGGAGGCCATTCACCATTGCCAAATGATAGTGTGGTCACTCACACCATGGTGTCCATGGAGACCATGGTAGAACATGGCACTCTCATCCATATAGCATTAGTGATAAGATGCTCACTTTGGGTGTTAATGGAAGCTTAGTAGTGAACCTAGACTTCTACCTTCACCAGGCAATAATGAGATGACCCTCCCTTTTCCTTTGATAAATCAGTGTCAGACAAACCTAGCTAAAACAAAAGATTTAAATAAGAATATAGAAAAATAGATTCAAACTGAAAACTACTAGTTATAGCAAAAACTAAGACAGTCTCAACTAAATGAAAAATCTAGTCAATAGACGGAATATTAAGATGACAGAGATTTTAGGTTATCAGTGATTTAAATAGTCTTGATAAAAATGCTTCAACAAGTAATTATGAACACATTTGAATAAATGGAAAATAGGAAGCTTTAGCAAAGAATAGTGTCAGCAAATTAGAAGATATAAAAAAGAGACAAATAGAAATTTTAGAACTGAAAAAATACAGTAACCAAAATATGAAGCTCAGTTGTTGACCTCAACAGCAAAATGGAGGGGAAAGTGGAAAGAATCAGTGAAATAGAAATAAAATTATAGAAAGAATCAATTCTGAACAACATAGAGAAAATTGACTGCACAAAATTAAGAGAGGTATGTGTGACTATAACAAAATATCTAACTTTCATGTCATTGGAGTTTTGAGATGAGAGGAAAAACAAGGGTGAGGCTGAAAAAGTACTCAAAGGAATAAGGGTTGAAATGTCCCATATATGACATAAACTTGCAAACTCAAGAAGCTGAGTGAATCCCAAACAGGAAAAACATACAATAAAGAAATCCAGACCAAGACACATTAGTTTAAACTTCTGAAAACTAAACCAAGAGATACAATTTTAAAAGCAGACAAAGTGGCACCTTACCTATAGGTGAAAAGGATTTATTTTACTGAACATATTTCTGGAAATTCTAGATAATGCAATGTGGCTAGAATAGGAAATAAAAGGCACATAAATTAGAGAAAATAGAAAACTATCCCTATTTGTAGATGACATGTTGTCTGTGACATATTGTCTATGTCAAAGACCCTACAAACAAAAAATCTCCTAAAATTTAAAAGCTCAGCAAGGTTTCAAGCTATAATACAAGTCTTCAAGGATCAATTTTATTTCTATAAACTATTATGAATCCATAGACATAAAAATTAAACGTAGAATACCTTTTAAAATTGTGCCTCACAAAATCAAATACCTCGGAATACACCTGACCAAAGAGGTAAAGGACCTATATGCCGAGAACTATAAAACTTTAATCAAAGAAATCAAAGAAGATGTAAAGAAATGGAAAGATATTCCCTGCTCCTGGATTGGGAAAATCAATATTGTAAAAATGGCCATACTACCCAAAGCAATCTACAGATTCAATGCAATCCCTATCAAATGACCCATGACAATTTTCACAGAACTAGAACAAACAATCCAAACATTTCTATGGAACCACAAAAGACCCAGAATCGCCAAAGCAATCCTGAGGAACAAAAACCAAGCAGGAGGCATAACTCTCCCAGACTTCAAGCAATACTACAAAGCCACAGTCATCAAAACAGTGTGGTACTGGTATCAAAACAGACAGACAGACCAATGGAACAGAATAGAGAACCTGGAAATAAACCCTGACACCTATGGTCAATTAATCTTTGACAAGGGAGGCAAGAACATCAAATGGGAAAAGGAAAGTCTATTCAGCAAGCATTGCTGGGAAACCTGGACAGCTGCATGCAAAGCCATGAAACTAGAACACACCCTCACACCATACACAAAAATAAACTCCAAATGGCTGAAAGACTTAAATATACCACAGGACACCATCAAACTCCTAGAAGAAAACATAGGCAAAACACTCTCTGACATCAACATCATGAATATTTTCTCAGGTCAGTCTCCCAAAGCAGTAGAAATTAGAGCAAAAATAAACACATGGAACCTCATCAAACTGAAGAGCTTTTGCACAGCAAAGGAAACCAAAAAGAAAACAAAAAGTCACCTTACAGAATGGGAGAAAATTGTTTCAAATGATGCAACTGACAAGGGCTTAATCTCTAGAATATATAAACAACTTATACAACCCAACAGCAAAAAAACCAATCCATCAATGGAAAAATGGGCAAAAGACCTGAACAGACATTTCTCCAAAGAAGATAAACAGATGGCCAACAAACACATGAAAAAATGCTCAACATCGCTGATTATAAGAAATGCAAATCAAAACTACCATGAGATACCACCTCACACCAGTCAGAATGGCCATCATTAATAAATCCACAAATAACAAGTGCTGGAGGGGCTGTGGAGAAAGGGAACCCTCCTGCACTGTTGGTGGGAATGTAAACTGGTACAGCCACTATGGAGAACAGTTTGGAGACACCTTAGAAATCTATACATAGAACTTCCATATGACCCTGCAATCCCACTCTTGGGCATCTATCCGGACAAAACTCTACTTAAAAGAGACACATGCACCCGCATGTTCATTGTAGCACTATTCACAATAGCCAGGACATGGAAACAACCCAAATGTCCATCGACAGAGGATTGGATTTGGAAGAAGTGGTATATATACACAATGGAATACTACTCAGCCATAAAAAAGGATGACATCATGCCATTTGCAGCCACATGGATGGAACTAGAGAATCTCATCCTGAGTGAAATGAGCCAGAAAGACAAAGACAAATACCATATGATATCACTTATAACTGGAATCTGATATCCAGCACAAATGAACATCTCCTCAGAAAAGAAAATCATGGACTTGGAGAAGAGACTTGTGGCTGCCTGATGGGAGGGGGAGGGAGTGGGAGGGATCGGGAGCTTGGGCTTATCAGACACAACCTAGAATAGATTTACAAGGAGATCCTGCTGAATAGCATTGAGAACTATGTCTAGATACTCATGTTGCAACAGAAGAAAGGGTGGGGGAAAAAACTGTAACTGCAATGTATACATCTAAGGATAACCTGACCTCCTTGCTGTACAGTGGGAAAATTAAAAAATATATATATATATATATATACATATATATATATATATAAATTAAACGTAGAAAATGAAAATTAAAAGAGAATAAAAATACAATATCAGTTTAATTGTTAAAATAAATGCTTAGATATAAATCTAACAAATCACGTACAAGATTTATGTGCTAAAAACTACAGAGTACTAAAGAGATGAATCTAAAAACAGGATTTAAACAGATGGAGAATCACTGTGTTCATGGATCAAAAGATTTAACATAGTGAAGATGTCCATTCTCCAGAAATTGATATAAAGTTTTAATTTGTTCTTATCAAAATTCCAGCAATACTTTGTACATATATACATTATTCTAAATTTAGATGGAAAGGCAAAGACCTAGAATATCTAAAACAATCTTGAAAAAGGAGAGCAAAGTGGAAGGAATTAGTTTATGCAGTTTTAAGATCTAGTATATAATCATCAAGACTATCTGATACTGGTGGAGAGATACAACGCAGATAAACAGAACAGAAAAGTCAGAAATAGACTGACAAAAATAAGCCCTACTTATGTTTTAATGTAAAAGCAAGGCAATGGAGGAAACATAGCCTTTTTAAAAAAATGGTGTTGGAATAATGGGACATCCTTAGGCAAAAATAATGAAACTTGAAATGTCTCACAACTTACATAAAAACAATCTCAAATTGGATAAAGGACCCAACTGTAAAATGTGAAATTATAAAACTCTATGAAAAAAAAAGCATTGGGGAAAATCTTTGGAATCTAGGGCTAGGGCCTAGGAAAAGAGTTCTTAGATTTGACACCAAAAGCCCAGACCATAAAATGAAAAATTGATGTACTGGACCTCATCAAAATTAGAAAGCTTTGCTCTGTGTAATGTCCTATTAAAAGGACAGAAAGTCAATTTCTCCCACAGAGTGGAAGAAAATGTGGGCAGACCACATAATTGACATAAAAATAGTCTCAAATAAAATTGTTGTAGCTAGAATATTATTTAGGAATTGAAATAGTATCTCAAAATTGTATGGTAATAAAACCAAATAACAAATTAGAAAATGGGAAAAAGACTTGAGAGATTTTACTACAGAGGATGTATATAGATGGCTATAAATCATGTTTAATATCACTAGATATTAGGTCAATATAAATTAAAAACACAATAAGATATCGCTATAAACCCGTCAGAATGACTGAGAAAAAAAAAAAAAAAAACTAGTGATAGCATTAAATGCTGGAATGATGTAGAGAAACTTGACCATTCATACATCGAGGGAATATAAAATGGTACAAGTACTCTGGAACAGCTGACATTTAAAAAAAATTAAACATGTAGGTACCATATGACCCAGCAATTATATTCCTGGGCATTTATCCCCTATAAATACTTACATTCCTACATATATACAAAAACCTGTACTTGAATGTTTATGTCAGCTTTATTCACAATAGCCAAAACTTGGAGACAATATAGATGACCTTCAATGGATAATGGTTAAACAAAGTTTGGTCCATCCATACCATGGACTCCTATTCAACAATAAAGAAGAACAAATCTATTGATTAATACATACCCTGGGTGAATCTCCAGGGTATTATTCTGAGTGAAAAAAGCCAATATTAAAATGTTTTATACTGTAGGATTCCATTTATGTAATATTCTCAAAATGAAATAGAGAAATAGATAGTGGTTTAATGATTGCCAGGATTTTTTGTTAAGGTGGGGGGGGGGAGTGGGAAGGAAGTGTGTTGCTATAAAAGAGCAGTATTAAGGATCTTTGAGGTGACAGAACTCTTCTCTGTCATGAGTGTACCAATATGGTTATAGTATTTCATTGTAATTACACAAGAGATTGCCATTGGGGGAAAATGGGTAAAGAGCACATGGGATTTCTCTGTACTACTTTTTTACACCTACAAGTGAATGTAAAATTAACTCGAATGAAAAATATTAATTAGAAAAAAATTTTTTAGTAGGAAAAAAGAAAAGAAAGCAACAAAACAATGATAATATAATGCCTGGATGTATCTTTTAAGAAATGGAATCTGAAGTATTTGTATATGGAAATCAAGTTTGGTTTTTGGATGACAAGCCTGGCTTTTTTTAAAAAAAATATATAGTTTGCTTTATAATGTGCCAATTTCTGCTATACTGCAAATTGACTCAGTCATATGTATATATACATATTATACACCACACACATATACATATATGTTTATTCAGTCATATATATAGAATAATATTTTAATATTATTTTCTGTCATGGTGTGTCTCAGGAGATTGGTTACAGTTCTCTCTGCTATACAGTAGGGCTTCATGGCTTATCCACTCTAAATGTAATACTTTACTAATCTTAAACACCTAGTCCATCCCACTCCCTACCCCCTCCAACTTAGCAATCACGAGTCTGTTTTCTATGTCCATGAGCTTGTTTCTGCTTTGCAGATAGGTTTATTTGTGCCAAACTTTAGATTCCACATATGTCATATCATATGGTATTTGTCTTTCTCTTTCTGACTTACTTCAGAGTATGAGAATCACTAGTTGCATCCATGTTGCTACAAATGTCATTATTTTGTTTTTATGGGTAAGTAGTATTCCATTGTATATAGGTACAACATCTTAATCCATTCATCTGTCTGTGGATATTTAGGTTGTTTCCATATCTTGCCTATTGTGAATAATGCTGTAATGAACATATGGGTGCATGGATCTTTTTGAATTATAGTTGTGTCTGAATATATGCCCAGGAGACGGATTACTGGATCATATGCTTGTTCCATATTTAGTTTTCTGAGGAACCTCCATAGTGTTTTCCATAGTGGTTTTACCAATTTATATTCTCACCAACAGTGTAGGAAGGTTCCCTTTCTCCACACCCTCTCTAGCATTTGTCATTTGTAGACTTATTAAAGATGGCCATTCTGACTGGTATAAGGTAGAACCTCATTGTGGTTTTGATTTGTATTTCTCTAATAATGAGCAGTGTTGAACATCTTTTCATGTGCCTAGTGGCCATCACTTTCTCTTCTTTGGAGAAATGTCTATTTAGGTCTGCTGCCCATTTATCAATTGGGTTGTTTTTTGTTGTTGTTGGGTTGTATGTGTTGTTTGTATGTTTGGAGATTAATCCCTTGTCATATTTTTTGCAACTATTTTATTCCATCCCTTAGGTGCTCATTTTTTTAATGGTTTCCTCTGCTGTGTAAAAGCTTGTAAGTTTGATTAGGTCCCATTTGTTTATTTTTGTTTTTATTTCTATTGCTTTGTGAAACTGACTTAAGAAAACATTGGTAGGATTTATGAAGGATAATGTTTTGACTATCTTCTCTTCTAGGAGTTTTATGATGTCATGTCTTATGTTTAAGACATTAAGCCATTTTGAGTTTATTTTTGTGCATGGTTGGAGTGTGTGTTCTAGTTTCACTGATTTTCATGCGGCTGTTTAGTTTTCCCATCACCACTTGCTGAAGACACTGTCCTTTTGCCATTTTATATTCTTGCCTCCTTTGTCAAAATTTAATTGACTATAGGTGTCTGGGTTTATATCTGGGCTCTGTATTCTGTTCCATTTATCCATATGTCTTTTTTTGTACCAATACCATACTGTTTTGATTACTGTAGCTTTATTTATTTATTTATTTATTTATTTATTTATTTATTTATTTATTTCTCAAATGAATTTATCACATCTGTAGTTGTATAATGATCATAACAATCCAATATCACAGGATTTCCATCCCATAGCCCAAGCACATCCCCCCACCCCCCAAACTGTCTCCTCTGGAGACCATAAGTTTTTCAGTGTCTGTAAGTAAGCATCTGTTCTGCAAAGAAATTCATTCTGTCCTTTTTTCAGATTCCACATGTCAGTGAAAGCATTTGATGTTGGTGTCTCATTGTATGACTGACTTCACTTAGCATGATAATTTCTACATCCATCCATGTTGCTAAAAATGCTTGTATCTCGTTCCTTTTAATGGCTGAGTCATATTCCATTGTGTATATGTACCACATCTTCTGGATCCACTCTTCTGTCAATGGACATTAAGGTTGTTTCCATGTCTTGGCTATTGAAAATAGTGCTGCAATGAACATTGGGGTACATGTGTTTTTGCGATTCATGGTTTTCTCTGGGTAGATGCCCAGGAGTGGGATTGCTGGATCAAATGGTAGTTCTATGTTTGGTTTTCTGGGGAATCTCCATACTGCTTTCCACAGTGGCTGCACCAATTTACAATCCCACCAACAGTGTACTAGTGTTCCTTTTTCTCCACACCCTCTCCAGCACTTATTGTCTGTAGACTTTTGGATGATGGCCATTCTGGCTGGTGTAAGGTGGTACCTCAGAGTGGTTTTGACTTGCATCTCTCTAATAATGAGTGATGTTGTACATCCTTTCATGTGTTTCTCAGCCATCTGTAGGTCTTCTTTGGGGAACTGTCTCTTTAGATCTTCTGCCCATTTGTTGAAGCCTTGTTTTTTTTTTTTTTTTTTTTTTTGGTATGGAGCTGCAGAAGTTGTTTATAAATTTTGGAGATTAATCCCTTGTCCATCAATTCACTTGCAAAGATTTTCTCCCATTCTGTGGGTTGTCTTTTCCTTTTGTTGAGGGTTTCCTTTGCTGTGCAGAAACTTTGAAATTTGATTAGGTCCCATTTGTTTATTTTTGTTTTTGTTGTCAATACTCTGAGAGGTGGATCTGAGAAGATGTTGCTGTCATTTATGTCAGAAAGTGTTTGGCCTGTGTTTTCCCCTAAGATTTCCTCTAAGAATTTTATAGTGTCTGGTCTTATATCTAGGTCTTTAATCCACTTGGAGTTTATTTTTGTGTATGGTGTTAGGGAGTGTTCTAATTTCCTTCCTTTCCATGTGGCTGTCCAGTTTTCCCAGCACCACTTATTGAAGAAGCTGTCCTTTCTCCACTGTATATTCTTGCCTCCTTTGTCATAGATTGGTTGGCTGTAGGTGCATGGGTTTAATTCTGGGTTTTCTATCCTGTTCCAGTTCCACTGATCTATATTTCTGTCTTTGTGCTAGTACCATGCAGTTTTGACGACTGTTGCTTTGTAGTATAGTCTGAAGTCCGGGAACCTGATTCCTCCAGCTCCATTTTTCTTTTTCGGGATGTCTTTGGCTATTCTGGGTCTTTTGTGCTTCCAAACAAACTTTAAAATATTTTGTTAGAGTTCTGTGAAAACTGTCTTTGGTAATTTGATAGGGATTGCATTGAATCTGTAGATTGCCTTAGGTAGTATAGTCATTTTCATAACATTAACTCTTCCACTCCACGAGCATGGTATATCTTTCCAGCTATTTGTGCCATCTTTGATTTCTTTCATCAGTGTCTTATAGTTTTCAAAATACAGGTCTTTTGTCTCTTTAGGTAGGTTTACTCCTAGGTATTTTATTCTTTTGGATGTGATGGTAAACGGGACTGCTTGCCTGATTTCTCTTTCTGATCTTTCATTGTTAGTGTATAGAAATGCTGTTGATTTCTGTGTATTAATTTTGTATCCTGTGACTTTGCCAAATTCATTGATGAGCTCTAAGAGTTTTCTGGTAGTGTCTTTAGGATTTTCTAGGTATAGTATCATGTCATCTGCAAATAGGGATAGTTTTACTTCTTCCTTTCCATTTGGATTCCTTTTATGTCTTTTACTTCTCTGATTGCCATGGCTAGGCCTTCCAAAATTATGTTGAAGAGTAGTGGAGAGCAGACATCCTTGTCTTGTTCCTGATCTCAGCAGGAATTCTTTCGGCTTTTCACCATTGAGAATGATGTTAGCTCTGGGTTTGTCATATATTGCCTTTGTGATGTTGAGGTTGGTTCCTGCCATGCCCACTTTCTGAAGGATTTTTATCAGAAATGGGTGTTGGATTTTGTCAAAGGCTGTTTCTGCATCTATTGAGAGGATCATATGGTTTTTATTCTTCAGTTTGATAATGTCATGTATCACACTGATGGATTTGTGGATATTGAAGAACCCTTGCATCCCTGGGATAAATCCCATTTGATTATGATGTACAATCATATTACTGTATTGTTGGATGTGGTTTGCTAGTATTTTGTTGAGGATTTTTGCATTGATGTTCATCAGTGAAATTGGCCTGTAGTTTTCTTTTTTGGTGGTATCTTGTCTGGTTTTGGTATCAGGGTGATGGTGGCCTCATAGAATGAGTTTGGGAGTATCCCTTCCTCTGCAATTTTTTGAAATAGTTTCAGAAGGAGAGGTGTTATTTCTTCTCTAAATGTTTGATAGAATTCACCTGTGAGGCCATCTGGTCCTGGACTTTTGTTTTTTGGAAGCTTTTAAATCACAGTTTCAATTTCGGTTCTTGTGATTGGTCCATTCATCTTTTCTATTTCATCTTCGTTTAGTCTTGGAAGATTGTACTTTTCTAAGAATTTGTCCTTTTCTTTTAGGTTTTCCATTTTATTGGCATATAGTTGCATATAGTAGTCTGTTATGATCCTTTGTATTTCTGTGATGTCCATTGTTACTTCTCCTTTTTCATTTCTAATTTTATTGATTTGAGTCCTCTCTCTTTTTTTCTTGATAATTCTGGCTAAGAGTTTATCACCTTTGTTGATCTTTTCAAAGAACCAGCTTTTCATTTCATTGATCTTTTCTATGGTTTTCTTTGTATCTATTTCATTGATTTCTGCTCTGATCTTTATGATTTCTTTCCTTCTACTAACTTTAGGTCTTGACTGTTCTTCTCTCTCAAGCTGCTTTAGATGTAAAGTTAGCTTGTTTATTTGAGCTTTTCCTTGTTTCCTGAGGTGGGCTTATATTGCTATAAACTTCTCTCTCAGATGGCTTTTGCTGCATCCCATAGGTTTTGGAGTGTTGTATCTTTGTTGTCATTTGCGTCTAGGTATTTTTTAATTTCCTCTTTGATTTCTTCAGTGATCCCTTGATTGTTTAGCAGCATGTTGTTTAGTCTCCACATGTTTGTGTTTTTTGCAGTTTTTTTCTTGTTGATTTCCAGTCGTATAGCATTGTGGTCGGAAAAGATGCTTGATATGATTTCAATTTTCTTAAAGTTACTGAGGTTGGATTTGTAGCCCAGGATGTGATCATTCTTAGAGAATGTTCCATGTGCACTTGGGAAGAATGCATATTTTGTTGTTTTTGGATGGAATATCCTATAAATATCCATTAAGTCCATCTGGTTTAATGCATCGTTCAGGGCCTGTGTTTCCTTACTGATTTTCTGTATGGATGATCTATCCATTGCTGTAAGTGGGGTGTTAAGGTCCCCCACTATTATTGTGTTATTGTCAATTTGTCCTTTTAAGGTTGTTAGCAGTTGCCTTATATATTGTGGTGAACCTATGTTGGGTGCATAGATATTTAAAATTGTTATATCTTCTTCTTGGATTGATCCTTTGATCATTATGTAATGACCTTCTTTGTCCCTTAAAATATTCTTCATTTTAAAGTCTATTTTGTCTGATATGAGTATTGCTACTCCAGCTTTCTTTTGATCCCCGTTTGCATGAAATATTTTCTTCCATCCTCTCACTTTCAATTTGTATGTGTCCCTAGAAGTGAAGTGGGTCTCTTGAAGACAGCATATATATGGGTCTTGTTTTTGTATCCATTCAGCCAGTATATGTCTTTTGGTTGGGGTGTTTAGTCCATTAACATATGTATGTTCTTATTGCCATTTTATTAATTGCTTTGGATTTGTTTTTGTTACTCTTTTTTCTTCCCTTCTTCTCTTGTTCTCTCCTCTTCTGGTTTGATGACTATCTTTAGTGTTGTATTTGAATTGATTTTTCTTTGATTGTGTATCAATTGTAGATTTTTGGTTTGTAGTTATTCTGAAATTTTGATATAAGAGTCTGTATGTATATGAGATTGTTTTAAGTTGTTATTCTCTTAATTGCAAGTTCATATCCAGTGTCCTGCATTTGTACCCTCCTCTTCTCATGATTTCTGATTTTGATGGTATAATTGTGCATGGATGATTGTGTATCTTTACAGTATATATACCTTTCCTGGTGAGCCTTGTCATTTGTGGTATTTTTGTTTCCTGTTGCAGCCTTTTCTTTTCTGCCTAGAGAAGTTCCTTTAGTATTTCCTGTAAGGCTGGTTTAGTGGTGCTGAATTCTCGCAGCTTTTGCTTATCTGTGAAGGTTTTGATTGCTCCTTCAAATCTGAATGAGCACCTTGCTGGGTGAAGTAATCTTGATTGGAGGTTGTTTCCTTTCATCACGTTAAGTATATCATGCCACTCCCTTCTGGCCTGCAGAGTTTCTGCTGAAAAATCTGCTGATAACCTTCTCAGGGTTCCTTTGTATGTTATTTGTTTCTTTTCCCTAGCTGCTTTCAAGATGTTCTCTTTGTCTTTAATTTTGGTCAGTTGGATTAATATGTGTCTCGGGGTGTTCCTCCTTAGGTTTATTTTATATGGTACTTGTTGTGCTTCCTGGATTTGAGTGAGTGGTTCCTTTGCCATGTTAGGGAAGTTTTCGGTTATTATCTCTTGGAATATTTTTTCTGTCCCCTTCTCTCTTTCTTCTGCTTCTGGCACCCCTATAATACAGATGTTGGTTCATTTCACATTGTCCCAGAGTTCTCTGAGACTCTCTTCATTTGTTTTCAATCTTTTTTCTCTTTTCTGTTCTGCATTCGTCATTTCTACTAATCTGTCCTCCACCTTGCTTATTTGTTCTTCTGACTCCTGTATTCTGCCATTAGCTGCTTCTAGTGAATCTTTTATTTCAGTTACTGTATTTTGCATTGCTTCTTGTTTACGTTTTATATCTTGTATCTCTTTGCTCAGTGTTTCCTGTATGTTATCCATCTTTGCCTCCAGTTTTTTTCCAGTGTCTTACATCATCTTCAGCATCAACAGTCTAAAGTCTTTTTCCTGGAGGCTAAGAATCTCCTCCTCGCTTAGCTGATTTTCTGGGGTTTTTTCTTTCTCCCTCATCTGAGTTACAATTCTTTTCATTTTTATAGGTTTTTTGGTGTGGTGACCTTTTTACAGATAATAGAGTTGTAGCCTCTCTTACTTCTGGTTTCTGCCCCCCTTGTGGCTGAAGTTGGTATGGGGGCTTGCTGTATGCTTCCTGATGGGAGGGGCTGATGCCTGCCCACTGGTAGTTGGAGCTAATTCTAATCCCTCTGGTGGGTGGGGCTTAGTCTCTGGATGGGATTAGAGGCAGCTGTGTGCCTGAGGGGTCTTTAGGCAGCCTGTTTACTAAGGGATGGGGCTGTGATCCCACCTGGATTGTTGTTTGCCCTGGAGCTTCTCAGTGCTGACTGACTGGTGGGGCCAGATTTTCCCAAACTGGCCACCTCCAGAGAAAGGCACACTGCTGCATATTCCTGACAGCCTTGCTTCCAATGTCCTTCCCTCACAACAAGCCACATTCACCCGTTTTCCCATATTCACCCATGTCCTCCAAGAACTGCAGTCATGTTTGACCCAGATTCCTATGGAGACTTTGCTTTGACCTGGGACCCAGTGCACATGAATGTCTGTGTGTGCCTTTTGAGAATGGGGTCTCTGTTTCTCCCAGTCCTGTGGAGCACCTGCACACAAGCCCCACTGGCCTTCAATGCCCAATGCTCCAGGGGCTCTTTCTCCCAGTGCCAGTCCCCACACGTGGGAGTTTGATGTGGGGCCCAGAACTCTAACTCCTGCAGGTGAGTCTGTGAACCAGTTAGTTTCCAGTCTGTGGGGCTTCCCACCTGGGAGGTATGGGATTGTTTATATCACATAATCACCCCTCCTACCTCTTGATGTGGCCTCTTTGTCTTCTGGAGTAGGGTATCTTTTTTAAGGTTTCCAGTCCATTTGGTTGAAGATTGCTCAGCCTTTAGTTGTGAATTTTGTTGTTTTTAGGAGAGAAGTTGAGCTCCAGTCCTTCTATTCTGCCATGTTAATCCCATCTCTGATTACTGTTGCTTTATAATATTGTATGAAGTCAAGGAGAGTTAGGCCTCTTTTTTTTTTTTTTTTTTTTCCCTCTCTCATGATTGCATTGGCAATGATAGGTTTTATAAAATTTTTTTTGTCTTTTTGCCATTTTCTTGGGCGGCTCTCATGGCATATGGAGGTTCCTGGGGTAGGGGTCAAATCGGAGCTGTAGCCACCAGCCTATACCAGAGCCACAGCAATGCTGGATTTGAGCCACGTCTGCAACCTACACCACAACTCATGGCAATGCTGGATCATTAACCCACTGAGCAAGGGCAGGGACCGAACCCGCAACCTCATGGTTCCTAGTCGGATTCGTTAACCACTGCACCACGATGGGAACTCCTTTTTTTTTTTTTAATTTTTTGTTATTATTTTTTCTAGTCCTGTGAAAATGTCACAGGTTATTTGATAGGGATCACATTAAATCTATAGATTGCTTTGGGAATATGGCCAGTTTAACAATATTCTTCCAATTCAGGAGCATGTATATTTCCAATTTTTGAATCCTCTTTAATTTCCTTTATTAATTTTTTTTGTCTTTTTGCCATTTCTTGGGCTGCTCCCGTGGCATATGAAGCTTCCCAGGCTAGGGGTTGAATATGAGCTATAGCCACCAGCCTATGACAGAGCCACAGCAACGTGGGATCCAAGCTGCGTCTGCAACCTACACCACAGCTCACAGCAATGCCAGATCCTTAACCCACTGAGCAAGGCCAGGGATTTAATCCACAACTTCATGGTTCCTAGTCGGTATTATCAACCACTGAGCCACGATGGGAACTCCCCTTTATTAATATTTTATAGTTCTCTGTGTAGAAGTCTTTCACCTCTTTGGTCAGGTTTATTCCTAGGTAGGTTTTTTTTGGTGTAATTTTGAAATTTTTTTACAAAATATTCGTTTCTAATATTTCATTGTTAGTATACAGAAAAGTAACCAATTTCTGAAAGCTAATCTTGTATCCTGCTACTCTACTGAATCTGTTGATCAGTTCAAGTAGTTTTTGTGTGAAGTATTTAGGGTTTGCTATATAGTGTCATAGACTTGCATATAGTGACAATTTTACCTCTTCCAATTTAGATACTTTTTATTTCTTTTTTTTGGGGGGTGGGTGTCTCATTGCTGTGGCTAGGACTTCCAATATGTTGTATAAAAATGGTGAAAGTGGGCACCCTTTTCTTTTTCCATATTTTAGCAGGAAGTCTTTCAGCTTTTCTCCATTGAGTATAATATTGGTTGTGGGTTTGTCATAAATGGCTTTTATAATGTTGAGATATGTTCCCTCTATACCTGATTTGGTAAGAGTTTTTTTTCATGAATGGATGCTGAATTTTGTCAAATGCTTTTTCTGCATCTATGGAGATGATCATGTGTTTTTTGAGTTTTCTTTTTTTAATGTGGTGTATTACATTGATTGATTGAGTATGTTGAACCATCTTGCAAACTTGGGATGAATCCCACTTGGTCATGGTGTATTATCTTTATTATGTGTTGTTGGGTTTAGTTTGCAAAAATTTTATTGAGAGTTTTTACACCTATATTCATCAGAAATATTAACCTATAATTTTCTTTTTTGGTAGCATCTTTGGTTTTTGTATTTTGGTGGTGATGTCTTGAGAGTCATCTTTGGGAGTGTTCTTTCTTCATTCTTTTGGAAGAGTTTAAGAAGGATCAGTATAAGTTCTTTGTATTTTTGGTATGTTTGTGAAACCATTTGGTCCTGGACTTTTGTTTGTGGGAATTTTTTTTAAAAAATCGTTATTACATATATATAGTTTCATTTCCAGTGATTGGTCTGTTCAAATTATCTATTTCTTCGTGGTTCAATTTTGGTGGGCTGTATATTTTTAGAAAGTTATCCATTTTCTAGGTTGTAAAATTGTTGGCATATAACTATTCATAGTATTCTCTTGTGCTTTTTTGTATTTCTGCAGTATCAGTTGAGACTTCTCTTTTGTCATTTCTTTTTTTGTTTATTTAGGATCTTTCTTTTCTTGTTGGTGAGCTTGGCCAGAGGTTTGTCAATTTTGTTTACCCTTTCAAAGAACTAGCTCTTGGTTTCATTGATTTTTTTCTATTGTTTTTTAAATTTCTATTTTATTGATTTCCTCTCTGATCTTTAAGAATTCCTTCCTTCTGCTTTAGGTTTTGTTGTTCTTTTTATAATTCTTTTAGGTGGTGGGTTAGGTTGTTTATATGGAATTTTTTTGTTTTTTTGAGAAAGGCCTGTATCACTATGAACTTGCCCCTAAAAACTGCTTTTGTAGCATTCCATATATTTTGTATGGTGGTGTTTTCATTGTCATTTATCTCAAAATATTTTTTTTGTTTTTATTTTTTTCTATTATAGTTGATTTACATTGTTCTGCCAATTTTTGCTGTATAGCAAACTTACCTAGATATATATATATATATACACACAAACATATATATATATATACATTTATTTTTTACTTTTTGATTCCCTCATTGACCCATTTTTTTAGTAGCATGTTATTTAGTCTCCATGTAGTCATTTTTTTTTTAATTTCTTTTTCCTGTGACTGATTTCTAGTTTCAAGCATTGTGGTCAGAGGAAATGTTTGAAATAATTTCTAGACTTTTAAATTTGTTGAGGTTAGTTTGGTACCCCAATATGTGGTCAATCCTAGAGAATGTTCCATGTGCATTTGAAAAGAATCTGTACTTGGGGGAGGGAGTTTGATTTAATGTCCTGAAAATACAAGTTAAGTCTAACTGTTCTATTGTATTATTTAAGAACTCTGTTGCCTTATTAATCTTCTGTCTAGAAGTTCTGCTCATTGATGTAAGTGGGATGTTAAAATCTCCTACTATTATTGCTTTCCCATCAATTTCTCCTTTTACATCTGTTAGTATTTGATTTATGTATTTGGACTCTCTTATATTAGGTGCATAAATGTTGACAAGTATAATTATACCCCCCTTTTTTTAGAGCCACAGGTGTGGCATATGGAAGTTCCCAGGCTAGGTGTTGAATCAGAGCTACAGCTACTAGCCTAAGCTATAGCCACAGCAATGACAGACCCAAGCCATGTCTGCAAACTACACCATAGTGCACAGCAATGCTGGATCATTAACACACTGACTGAGGCCAGGGATCAAACCTGCATCCTCAGGAATACTATTTGGGCTCATTTCCAATGAGCCACAATGGAGACTCATATAATATCCTCTTCTTAAATTGATACTTGTATCATTAAATAAATTTCTTCTTTATCTTTCTTTATGGACTTTGTTTTAAAGTCTGGTCTGATGTGGATATTGGAATTTCTGCTTTCTTGTCACTTCTATTTGCATGAAATATCTTTTCCCTCACTTTCAATGTATGTGTGTCCTTTGCCCTAAGGTGGGTCTATTGTAGCAGCATATTATAGGCACTTTTTTTTTTTAAATCCAGTCTGCCACTCTATATCCTTTGACTGGAGCATTTAATCCATTGATATTTAAGGTAATTATTGATAGATAAGTGTTTATTGCCATTTTATTTTTTATGATTTTTATTTTTTCCATTATAGTTGATTTATAGGGTCTGTCAATTTCTACTATACAACAAAGTGACCCAGTCACATATACACATACATATGCTTTTTCTCACAATATCCTCCATCGTGTTCCATTACAAGTGAATAGATATAGTTCCCTGTGCTATACAGCAGAATGCCATTTTAAAACTTGTTTTCCAGTTGATTTTGTGTTTATCCATTGTTCATTTCTTTTTCTTTTTGTGGTTTGATAATTTACTTTTATTTTATGTTTGTGTCCTCTTCTTTTTAGTTTTTATGAATCTATTTTTGTTTGTTTTTTATTTGTGTTTGCCCTGTTTTTAAAATATGTTAACCCCTTCCTATATCTGCTTGCTTTAAACTGATAGTCATATAGGCTCAAACACATTCTAAAAAAAGTATCTAGATTTTCTTTCTCTCCTTCCCCACATTTTATGACTTTGATGTCCTTTTTTACATCTTAATGTTTATCTTTTTGCTGTTCCTTGTGCTTATCATTACTTTCACAAATAGGTTCCTTTTTCTTTTTGATCCATATACTGGCTTATTTAAGTGATAACTTTCTAATTGTAATTTCTTCCATCCTATGTCTTCCTACTTCTTTCATATTTAGAGGAGAACTTTCAATGTTTGTTTTCAGATAGGTTTAGTATTTTATATTCTTTTAATTTTTGCTTATCTTTCAATTTTTTTAATTCTCCTTCCATTTTAAATAATAATCTTGCTGGGTAGAGTATTCTCAGGTGTAATTTTTTTCCCATTTAGAACTTTGACTATATCTTTCTGCTCTTTTCTGGCCTGTAGCATTTCTGTAGAGAAATCAACTGACAGCCTTGTGGGGGTTCTCTTTTTTAAAATCTTGCTGGCTTTAGAATCCTCTCCTTTAACTTTTGCCATTTTTATTATAATATGTCTTGGTATAGATCTGTTCGTGTTGATCTTGTTTGGGACCTTCCATACTTTCTGTATCTGGATATCTATTTGCTTCTTTAGATTTGGAAAGTTTTCAGCCATAATTTCTTCAAATATATTTTCAGTCCCCTTTTCTCTTTCTTCTCCTTCTGGGATACCTATTATGTGGATGTGGGCATGCCTTGTATTATCCCATATATCTCTTATATTGCTTTAATTTATTAAAGTTGGCTTTCTGTCTGCTGTCCTGATTGGGTGATTTCCATTAGTCTATCTTCCAAGTCACTTATTTGTTCCTTTGCATTCTTCATTCTGCTGTTCATTGCATTTATCTCAGCTTTCATCCCTGCAAATGATTTTTTTCTTGGTTCCTCCTAATAGATTCTAGTTCCTTTCTAAAGTAATCTGCATTACTGTTGACATCCACTCTTAATTCCTTCAGTATTTTTATTACCTCCTTTTTGAACCCAGTGTCTGTTAGACTGCAGAGGTATGATTCCTTGTTTACTCCTTCAGGGGAATTCTCCTTTTCTTTTAACTGGGAATGGTTCCTGTACATCTTCATTCTGCTTATATTTTGCTTACTTTGTGAGTTTAGGGAAAACATTTATCTATTCTAGACTTGGAGGGCTAGTTATATGTGGGAGTTTCCCTGGGTAGTTAAATGAGGGATTATTATTATTATTATTTTTTTGCATGAGGGCTGATTTTGGTTTGGATGTTTGCTGTCTCTTTCCTCAGTGTGTGCAGGTCATCATCCCCTTGATAGGGAGTGTGCAGGTGCATGGCCTGCATTTGCTTCCAGGGAGGTGGGGACAATGGGTGGCACCTGCAGGCAGCACCTGGTCATCATGCCCTTGGAAGTAGTGGTGACCACAGGGAGGTGGGAACAGTGCCTTGGGCCCTTGGCAGCAGCAATTGTAGGACATGTGCATTCCCATGGAGTTGGGGGCAATGGCTGGTACTCAGTTGCAGAGACCTCCATGGCAATGATCCCTGGGGTGACTGGGGTGGCAGGCAGTGCCAGGTCACAGTGGTAGCAGGCCATGACCACCTCTGGAGTCTGAGATGGCTGCATGGGTTTGCACCGGCCCCTGTAGCCCACAAAAGAGGTGCCTTGCCACCTGAGAGTCTGAGTGTGTAGATAAAGATTTTCCTGTGGTGGTCCTACCTCCCCACATTGCACTCACCAACAATGGCACCTTGCTTCTCTGGCAAGCACAGTCCCCCTTCTGCACTCCTTGGGCTATGGTGCACCACTCCCTAGCCCCCTCAGGATATTTCCGCAAAGGCAACCCTAGTCCTCTCCCAAGGACTGACCTCCTAAGCCCAAGCTGAAGCACCCAGCCCCACCCATGTATCTTAGGCTTTGGTGCACAGGGTGGCTGTACCAACTTTCTGTGTGGCTGTCTCTGATTTGCCTTCCTAAGACTGGCTGCTTTGCTTTTTTCCAAGGCTTTGAGGCTCTCCCTCCATCCTAGCTGATCTCCCCACCAGTCAGGGGGCCTACCAGTGCGTGGATTCCTTTACTTTTTCATAGCTCCCTCTCAGGAGTGCTGGTCCCATCCTGATTCCTTTTTTTCTCTTTTTCTGCTTTTGGTTTTACCCAGTTATGTGGAGATTTTCTTGCCTGTTTTGGAAGTTTGAGATTTTCTGCCAGTGTTCAGTAGATGTTCTGTGAGAATTCTTTTGCACATAGTTGGGTTTTTTTAATGTGTTTGTGGAAGAAGGTGAGCTCCATGTCCTACTCCTTTTCCATCTTGATCCCTGATCCCAAGCTAGGCTTTTCTATACAAAACTGATATAAAATATTTTTCCCTTACTTGTCCCTTAAAAATAATGAGTACATGTCTAGAAGATGGAGAAAACTTGAACAATGGAACCAAAAATGTGTTATGAATGAGAAGTCGCTAACATGAAAAATCTTTTTTCCTTTTTGTACAAGGTTAAAGGCCCCATTAGTTTTGTCCTAAGGTATTTTGGAATCCCTGCCATTCACAAAAATAAGTAATTTTATTTTTATTTAGACATTAATGTTGAAAACATTCTAAAATCATAAAGAAACTAATTGGGAGCTATCAGTTGATATTAAAATGATGTTAGATAATTTTAAAACTATTTGAAATGGATTATAAAACTAAGCAATTTTTATTGTTTTAAGCTAGGGCAATTTGGTAAAATATTCTGTATATTGTACTCTATCTTTGCTCAAAGAAGCAAAAACTCATTCTGACAAAACTACAAAAAGGAGATAGTAAATACAGTTCAATAAATATATACTCAGATCATGTATCAATATTTTATTTCAGTAATTCAGTAAACAATTTACAGTGAAATTAATCTCTTCTAATCTATCAAAATGAAACAAAATAGCTTATTATTTGTCTTTTTCATGAAAACAAGTTACATTAAATAGAATTATGATGGGTATAATTTTTATTTTTATTTTTACTTTTTATTTTTTCTGCTTTTTTAGGGCTGCACCTGTGGCATATGGAGGTTCCCAGGCTAAGGGTCTAATTGGAGCTATAGCCACAGGCCTACGCCACAGCCACAGCAATGCAGGATCCGAGCCGTGTCTGCAACCCACACCACAGCTCACAGCAATGCCGGATCCTCAACCCACTGAGCAAGGCTGGGGATGGAACCCGCAACCTCATGGTTCCTAGTTGGATTCATATCTGCTGTGCCATGATGGGAACCTCGAATGATGGGTATCATTTTTAAAAGGTCAAGTATTTTAGAAGTCTATTGATAAAAATGTGACAGGTTTGCTCTTGCAGTTTGGCTTTGTCCTCCCAAATGATATGAGGAAAAAAAGTACCTCATACTGCTTTTAAGGTAGCTAAACTTTTACACACACACACACACACACACACACACACACACACACACACACACACACGCACCCCACACAAAATAAGTGCTCATTTATTTTTTTTTTTTCTGCGACCTAGTTCCTTGGGTTATAACTATTCGGGACTGGGGTCAATGTATGAAAATCCATTCTACTTTATGGTTTGAACTATCTCATCTATCAGGAATGGGTATTATATAGAAAACAATATTAGCTTTTCTTCTGAGTGTGATAATCTAATTGTTTAAACTTATTGATATCTTATTAATTATATATATATATATATATATTTAATTATATGCATGTGTGTGTGTGTGTGTGTGTGTGTATGTGTGTCAAAAATTACCCTAGGAGTTCCCGTCATGGCTTAGCAGTTAACAAATCTGACTAGCATCCATGAGGAAGCAGGTTCAATCCCTGGCCTCGCTCAGTGACTTAAGGATCTGGCATTGCTGTGAGCTGTGGTGTAGGTCACAGATGTGGCTTGGATCCTGTGTTGCTGTGGCTGTGGTGTAGGCCAGCAGCTGTAGCTCTGATTTGACCCCTAGACTGGGAACCTCGAATGCGTGGGTATGGCCCTAAAAAGCAGAAAAAAATTACCCTAAAATTAGTGACTTAAAACAAAAACTTTTATTACTTCACAGTTTTTGTTGGTCAGGAATTTGGGAGTGCCTTAGTTGGGTGGTTCTGTCAGCATCTCTTAAGAATCAGACTCTCAAGATATTGGCTGAAGCTGCAGTCATTACAAATTTTGACTGAGACTTTAAGTTCAACTTTAAAATTGCTTGCTCACATGGGTATTAGCAGGATGTCTCTGGTCCTTAGCATGGTCATCGTTTTCATAAGCTGCTTGAATGTCTTCACAACATGGTAGCTAACTTTCTTCACAGTTAGCACTTGAGAGTGAGTGAGAAAGGACACATAGGACCTTTTATGATCTAGTCTCCAGGGCCACACACTGATGCTTCTGTTTGGTTATATTTGTTATAAATGAGTCATTAAAATTAGTCCATACTCGAATGGAGGAGGACAATTAGACTCTTCCTTCTTTTATTTCTTTTTTGGCCACACCCACAGCATATGGAAGTTCCAGGGCCAGAGATGGAATCCAGGCTGCAGCTGTGACCTATGCTACAGCTGCAGTAATGCTGGTTCCTTCATCCACTGCCTCAGGCTGGGGATCAAACACATGCTGCCACAGACAGTGCTGGATCCTTAACCCACTGTGCCACAGTAGGAACTCTCTAGGCTCTGCCTCTTGCAGGGAGAAGTTTCAAGGGATTTCAGGATATTTTTTAAAAGCTCAGATACAGCCAAATCTATTTTCTTCTGGGTGTTTCTCCTTGCATAGAGTTGGTAAAACTCACTTAGTCACACATCAAATAAGATATCAGTTACACAGAATATAAACCATATACCACAAAGCTCAGTGTCAGCCAAAGAATGAAAAATGTAATGACTCAAAATGTGAGATTTTAAAATTGAAACTTCTGAGAGTTCTGCCTAACATGTGGAATCACTTCATAAAGAGACAACATGCTAACAGAGACTTCTCAGATAGAATTCCCACTCATAAGCATTGGAGATCTATAAGTATCACTGGAAGAACTTTTGATATGCACATAGAAAAAGACAACCCCATTGTCTGCAGGCTGCTACTGACACCAAAACTAAGCATTTGGAATATCAACATCTCACTAGAGTATTAGTCATATTTGGGAAACTGCTAAAGATAATATAAACAACCAAGAACTTGAAAGGCTTCTTTTTTCATTTTAAAATTAAAAATATGGAGTTCGCGTTTTGGCACAGTGGAAACGAATCCAACTAGGAACCATGAGGTTGTGGGTTCGATCCCTGGCCTTGCTTAGTGGGTCAAGGATCCGAAATTGCCATGAACTGTGGTGTAGGTCTCAGAAACAGCTCAAATCTGGCATTGCTGTGGCTGTGGCATACGCTGGCAGCTACAGCTCTGATTCAACCCCTAGCCTGGGAACCTCCATATGCCATGGGTATGGCCCTAAAAAGACAAAAGACAAAAAAAAAATAAAAATACAACAATTCTAGTTTTAGGAATATTACATTAAGAAATACTCATTGTAAAAATTCAGACATTACATATGAATCTAGTATGAAGCTCAGAAGTTGGCCACTAAACTAATCCTGGTTCTTTTACCAAAAGAAGTCATGGTTAACAGCTTCATGTGTGTTGCTTCTCAGATTTTGTATAAATAACTCATTTGGGAACTTTGTTAGAATGTAGATTCTGATTCAGTATATTTGGAATTGGCCTGATAATCTGCATTTCCTTTGTTCCCCTTCTGCTTTATAGAGGAATAATTGACAAATATAATTTTATGTAGAGTGTACAATGTGATGATTTGATTTACATATACATGGTGAAATGATTACAAAGATGAAGATAATTGACACATTCACCACTTTGTACAGTTAATTCTTTGTATGTGTGTGTGATGAGAATGCTTAATGATCTACTCTAAGCAAACTTTAAGTATACATACCATATTTTTAACTATAGTCACCATGCTGTACATTCGAACCTTAGAACATATTCATCTTAAAACTGAAAGGTTTTGCCCTTTGACCTGTATCTTCTATGCAGCCCCTATCAACCAGTATTCTATAGTCTATTCTCCCTCTCTGTTGTCACCTTTTTTTTTTGAAGTTGCCAAGTGTATGTGATACCATATAGTATCATATAGTATTTATTTTTTCTGTATGGTTTATTTCACTTAATATAATGTCCCCTAGGTCCATCCATGTTGTTACAAATGACAGAATTTATCTTTTTCTTAAGGCACACACACACGCCTTTACTTACCTCCCTACCTATTTACTTACTTATATTTTCTTTATCTGGAGTGAATTTATTTATGACTTCTTAGCCCATGTAGCTTTCTGGTAGAAGAATGGGCCTCATAGATTATTACCTTACTTTAATAGTTCACATTGGTTAATAGTATTACACTCTTAGGTGTGTTTGGCCAAGCAAGTAATAATAATCTTATCAAGTAAACTTATATGTGTTTTAGTAGATTCTAGAAAATAGATTTTCTTTTTTTAAATTAATTAACTTATTTTTCTGCTGTACAGCATGGGGGCCAAGATACACTTACATGTATACATTTTTTTCCACCCTTTGTTGTGTTGCAATATAAGTATATAGACATAGTTCTCAATGCTACTCAGCAGGATCTCATATCCGGACAAGAGTTTCCTTAAAAAAGACACATGTACCCACATGCTCTTTGCAGCACTATTCACAATAGCCAAGACATGGAAACAACCTAAATGTCCATCGACAGATGATTGGATTAGGAAGATGAGGTATATATACACAATGGAATACTACTCAGCCATAAAAAAGAATAATACCATTTGTAGCAACATGGATGGAACTAGAAACTCTCATACTGAGTGAAATAAGTCAGAAAGGGAAAGACAAATACCATGTGATATCACGTATAACTGGAATATAATATACAGTACAAATGAACCTTTCCACAGAAAAGAAAATCATGGACCTGGAGAATAGATTTGTGGCCACCCAGGGGGAGAGGGAGGGAGTGGGAGGTATTGGGAGCTTGGGCTTATCAGATGCAACTTGGAAAACTGATTTTCTTATTTGATAATCTAAACCATAATAGATTCCCCACTTTACAAGGCTTTTAGAATGATAATGTTGCTGAAGTTGATTTAAATCTTTTACTATATCACTACTAAATTCTACTGAAAGCTAGAAGCAGAGTAAGACATACTTCTTGAGTCCACAATAGTATGATGGCTCTGATTAAGGTTGATGTTTACAATATCATGATAAAGATGAATGAGAAAACATAACATTGGTGACTAAATTATCCAAGACAACTGAAAAGAGAGGAACAGTTTTATAAATAATTTTCAGAAAATTAAGCAGACCACTTACACTTCCCACAGTGGATAGTAGACACATAGAGCTTGTTACATCAAGAGGTAGAGCTGGCCTAAAATGTTATGAAGGCTCAAGGAGAATTTGAAATAAATTCCTGGAGTTCCTGTCGTGGCACAGTGGTTAAGGAATCTGACTAGGAACCATGAGGTTGCGGGTTTGATCCCTGACCTTGCTCAGGGGGTTAAGGATCCAGCGTTGCCGTGAGCTGTGGTGTAGGTCACAGATGCAGCTTGAATCTGGCGTTGCCGTGGCTGTGGCATGGGCCGGTGGCTACAGCTCCGATTGGACCTTTAGCCTGGGAATCTCCATATGCCGCCAGTGCGGCCCTAGAAAAGGCAAAAAGACAAAAATAAATAAATAAGTTAAATAAAATAAATTCCTTGACTATAGATTCATCATAAACTAGAAATACATAGGGACATCCTTTTTGAGGTTGACATCACAGGTAGCATTATCATACCACACCCATTTATTTTTATGGTCTTGTCAGGAATAGCGTGTGCATGTGCCTCTTTGTGTGTGTGTATGTGTCTGTGTGTCTGTGTACAGTAGCAGTAGAAGGGGTGATAATTTTTAGGCCTATAAATGTGAGGAGGAAATTGACTCTAATTGCAAAAGTTAAAAAAAAATCCTAAATTGTTTTTCATGGTTAAGGATATTAGTGGAAAGTTATGTATAAACTAGCTGTGATCCATGAGTCTAGGGCAAACCAGAAGTAGAACAAATCATTCTAAATAGTGAATTTTTCTTTCTTTAAAACATATAATGTGATTCTTGTGAGCTAAATCCAGGACTTTTGGTTTCAGAGAGAGAGAGAGAAATAGGTGATATCCTTCACAAAACTTTTCAATTATACATCCTGTGAAAGGAGAGGTGAAAAACCCAGAGACCTCATAAGAAAAGATATTGCCACAAAATTTAGTAGAAACCATAGTGCCACTTATTGACGGGGACCTCAAGGAGTGATGGCTTAGGTCTTATGGTCTTCACTTTTCAAGGAAACAAAACAAAGATAAAGAATGTATTCAAAGAGAAGAAATGTGATAAGCACTGGACAATACACTCTTGGAGAAACATATATATACCTTAGTAATTTTAGGTCTTCCAGAGCACTTGATGAAGTGTTTTGTATAAAACAGGTACTCAGTAAATATGGTTTGTCTTTTCTGTTGAAAAATATTAAAATATAAGTTGTCATATGAGGACTTGCTATTAAGGTATGGTGATTCTTTTTCTCCCATGTCTACTCTTAACACTCAAACAAAAAAATAAATGATAGGGGCATGTATGTGTACAGGTCACTTGCTTCTTTCTTCTCTACCTGCTCCCTTTGACAACAGAAAAAGATGAAAAATTAGGACAAAAAAAATCAAAGACATAGGTCAGCCTCCACAAATTTCAACTCAGACAATAATGTGATTTCAATGATGAGGAAAAGCTCCTGACAGATGTGCCATGTTGATACTAATGATCTAATTTCTTAATCAACAAAACATAGTTGTTTAAATAATTAAAATCAGAAAATAATGAGTTCATTTCTACATATTCTACTGTTTGATTCATGCTTTTTCAAAGGCCCAGGTTTATGGATGAAATAGCAAATGGATTCTCTCCATCAAAAAAAATGTGTTCTATTTTGTAACCTGACATTGAAGTAACACAGATAGTTTCAAAATAGGATCACTCTATTCATAGCATATTGTAGCCAAACATGTCCATTAGAATATAAGAGGAACAACATGGCCTGGACAGTATTATAAAGTCCAACAAGCCAAAGGTTAAAAAGTAATTGGGAATAAAGAAGATAATTCAGAATTAGAAGAGAAACACTTATTTCATAATTAAAGAAATTGTGTATATATATGTGTATATAATAGGATGGTTTGGAAAGAGATGGGATGGAATGCAATATGGTAGGTAAGATGGGGTGGCCCAGGAGTTAGAACTGTGATTTAAGATTGGTGCTTGGTGCCTGGTACTGGCTTAGAGCCCAAGATACATGTTTGTCTTCAGTACAGAAAAGTGATACTTGGACACTTGTTAGGAATAGAATCACTGGCTCAATAGATTAAGGGTTTGACATAATGTTACTTTCCTTATGTTGGGCTTGCAGCAGTGGGAAACATGCAAATAAAATTCTAATGAAAAGAAGTCAGCCTACGTGGTCCTATGGAAAAAAGCTTCACTCTCAAAAGCACAGGAGAGTTTTCCACCATTTCAATCATTTCAAAAATTATTTTGAATTTGTATGTTTCCCTTGTGCTTCTGCCTACCCTCTACTCCAGCAATTTTCTGTCTATGGGTTATGTAGGAGGGTAGGGAATAAGAATTAAACTGAAGGGTGACCTGTACCTAGGTCTCATGGACAGTCCAAATTATTTTCTTTCTGTCCAAATCCTGATGGCAAGAAAAGAAGTTGTGTTTCTGGGAGCCATAGTAGCATGTTCTCAAAAACAAAGGATATTCTAAACTGGGAAACTGATAAATGCTAGAAACATGGCATTGGATGTAATTAAAAGGAAGTTTGCTTATTTGCAGAAGAACAAACCAAATAAGAAGCCAAAGTAAGAATCCTTTAGTCTGTTTGAGAATAGCTGTTGGTACACAAGCGATGGAGGAAGATAAGAAAGTCTGGGGCCTTTTATTTGTTTAATAAGGACATTTTTGGCTCAAAATAGTTGAAAAGGACCTTTTATTTATTTTTTTTACTACTGCTATTATTTTTATTGTTAGGATCATCTGGTTTTTTCTGTTTGGTTGGTATATTTTAAATCTTCAAAAAGTTACAAAATTAACATTGTAAACAGGCATATATCTTTTACCTAGAATTACAAATTGACAACATTTTGACACATTTGCTTTATGCTTCATATGAGTACAAATAATATCACTGTTATTAGTTTGCTGAAACATTTGAAAGTAAGTTGTATTATGGCCCTTTATCCTAAGTATTCAGTATGTATGATTCAAAAACAAGGACATAAAAGGACCGTTTAAAATACAGTTTCCAAGGCAAAACACTTATCAACTTCTCCTTGAATTAATATTCGACATTGAATATGAACTGTATTCAAAATATCAGAGATAAACTTCTCTTCATTCCATATTTAAAGCTTCCTATCTCATAATCTAAGGGAGGAGATTACAGGAGGTAAAATAAAAGGGGAATTTGAGCCTATGAAGTGTTGGTGTGGAGAAGAAATAGCCTGAAAGAAAATGTAACCCTTGCTGCCCCCTTTGGGTAGTAGTTTGGGAGACCTAACTTCTGTTTTCTACTGGCCTCTAGACACACAGATAAGAGTTCCTAGTACTTCACAAAGTTCTTCTGGAATGAAGAGTTCAAAAGATTTGAGAATCCATCTTCCACCATCATCTCAAAGGTCAAAGGATGACTGACCCCACAGCCAAGTTACTGGAATCTCCAGGGCTTGCTTTTAACATTTTGGTGGTTTCTTTTTCATCCCTGTACCTAGTTAGACACATTTGAAGCATGTTAATTGTAGCACTCTGATTGTCTAACATAAGGAGTGTATATATATATATATATATATATATATATATATTTGGGGGTGTGTATATACAAATGTTGTATACATACGTATTATGGGAATTAAAAAAATTAAGGCCCCCAAATCAATTTATAGAAGACATTGATTTCAATCTCCTGATTCATTTCCCCAAATATATGCACAGGAAAACATACGTATACTTTCCATGTGCTGGTTGGCCCTGTTCTCTCAAATCAAAATATTTAATATCAGAAAGAAAGTAGTATTTATCTTGAGAAATTCCAATGACATATCCTAAAGATAAACTTCATAAGGATAATACTTATTTGAAGGTGAGGGAGAAAACACATTTTTCTCTATGTTTTTAAGTTTCTCTACTTCCATGGGGGGTGGCAGGGGAAATAATAGTACATCTACATCATTTAAAAGAAAAAACTTGGAAAGGAAGGAAGGAGGAAAGGAGGGAGGGAGGGAAAGAAAATGACCCATAGTAGGAGATGTATAAAATATTACTGTTATATAAGATATGGTGTGGTTATCTTTGCCTGGATTTATAAACTCATTGAGGTTCAAAAATGTTCCATTTTATATTGCACCTGTGATGTGCCTTTACATTGCCAAGTAATGGATGGAGGCTTTGCTTTTGAGTATCACAAATTATTTCCATTATTCTATTGTGTCACATTCTCGTGTACTTTCAAAATGCCCAACGTAAAGAAAAAGGGGAAATCCAAATTGCTAAAGAAAACTGAAATCCAAAAGGAGGGTATTTTCTTGGAACCCCAAAGTTATTGTTTCCCTATTCCAGTACTGCAGAATAGTACTCAGTATTGTGTCTTCTTTTGGTTTGTTTTGTTTACTTGTTTTGTTTACTGAGCTTTATCATACTGCCCTCTGTATACCTGCATCTATTTTTGTCTTACCATCTAGATTGCAGTAGAGTTAAACATTTCCCTTCTCTTTTATCCTTCATAGATCACAGCATGGTATTGGGTATATAGTATATACCCAATAAATATTTGTTAATTAAGTGATAACCTACAATTGGTGCTACAGTATATAACTTAACTAATTCCCAATCACTTCCCCTTTGCTTCCTTTCCTCCCGCTTTTCCTTTTTCCTTTCCTTTCCTTTATTCCTTAGAATACTGTATTTATCATGAGCCTACTTTTATATTTTGCATTATAATGGCATAAAATTGTTTTTCACTTCAGTGAGCTTACAGTTTAATCAGGACATAATATTTCCATGAGAAACTGTTAAAGAAGATTTAGTGTCTTAATAAATGGTAAAGACAATAGATATTGTAAATTCGGAGAAGGGGGTGTTACTATGGTTCAATTGGTTAAAGGAGGTCTCCTAGAAGAGACACTATTAGAAATGAACTCTGTACAATAATATCTGCTTCATAGTGTTCTTGCAAATATTTAGTGGGCTGATAAATTTGAAGGTTTTAACACAGTGTCTTAAACATGGTTAAACCACTGAGCAAGGCCAGGGATCGAACCTGCATCCTCACAGAAACAATGTTATTCTTAATCTGCTGAGCCACAATGGGAACTCCAGAAAAGTAAGTCTTAATGCATCAACGTGATACTTAAAGTCCTCCTTGGTCTTGTTTGTTTGTTTGTTTTGTTTTGCTTTTTTTGCTTGAATACATTTTTTTATAATTTATTTTTTTCCCACTGTGCAGCAAGGGGATCAAGTTATCCTTACATGTATACATTTTTCTCCCCACCCTTTCTTCTGTTGCAATATGAGTATTTAGACATAGTTCTCAATGCTACTCAGCAGGATCTCCTTGTAAATCTATTCTAGGTTGTGTCTGATAAGCCCAAGCTCCCGATCCCTCCCACTCCCTCCCTCTGCCATTGGGCAGCCACAAGTCTGTTCTCCAAGTCCATGATTTTCTTTTCTGTGGAAAGGTTCATTTGTGCTGGATATTAGATTCCAGTTATAAGTGATATCATATGGTATTTGTCTTTGTCTTTCTGGCTCATTTCACTCAGGATGAGATTCTCTAGTTCCATCCATGTGGCTGCAAATGGCATGATGTCCTTCTCTTTTATGGCTGAGTAGTATTCCATTGTGTATATATATACCACCTCTTCCGAATCCAATCCTCTGTTGATGGACATTTGGGTTGTTTCCATGTCCTGGCTATTGTGAAGAGTGCTGCAATGAACATGCAGGTGCATGTATCTCTTTTAAGTAGAGTTTTGTCCGGATATATGCCCGAGAGTGAGATTGCGGGGTCATATGGAAGTTCTATGTATAGATTTCGAAGGTATCTCCAAACTGTTCTCCATAGTGGCTGTACCAGTTTACATTCCCACCAGCAGTGCAGGAGGGTTCCCTTTTCTCCACAGCCCCTCCAGCACTTGTTATTTATGGACTTATTAATGATGGCCATTCTGACTGGTGTGAGGTAGTATCTCATTGTTGTTTTGATTTGCATTTCTCTTATAATCAGCGATGTTGAGCATTTTTTCATGTGTTTGTTGGCCATCTGTATATCTTCCTTGGAGAACAGTCTATTCAGGTCTTTTGCCCATTTTTCCATTGGGTGGTTGGCTTTTTTGCTGTTGAGTTGTATATGTTGCTTAAATATTCTAGAGATTAAGCCCTTGTCCATTGCATCGTTTGAAACTATTTTCTCCCATTCTGTAAGTTGACTTTTTGTTTTCTTTTGTGTTTCCTTTGCTGTGCAAAAGCTTGTCAGTTTGATGAGGTCCCATGGGTTTATTTTTGCTCTAATTTCTACTGCTTTGGGAGACTGACCTGAGAAAATATTCATGATGTTGATGTCAGAGAGTGTTTTGCCTATGTTTTCTTCTAGAAGTTTGATGGTGTCCTGTGGTATATTTAAGTCTTTCAGCCATTTGGAGTTTATTTTTGTGCATGGTGTGAGGGTGTGTTCTAGTTTCATGGCTTTGCATGCAGCTGTCCAGGTTTCCCAGCAATGCTTGCTGAATAGACTTTCTTTTTCCCATTTGATGTTCTTGCCTCCCTTGTCAAAGATTTAATTGACCATAAATGTCAGGGTTTATTTATGGGTTCTCTATTCTGTTCCATTGGTCTGTCTGTCTGTTTTGATACCAGTACCACACTGTTTTGATGACTGTGGCTTTGTAGTATTTCTTGAAGTCTGGGAGAGTTATGCCTCCTGCTTGGTTTTTGTTCCTCAGGATTGCTTTGGCGATTCTGGGTCTTTTGTTGTTCCATAGAAATGTTTGGATTGTTTGTTCTAGTTCTGTGAAAATTGTCATGGGTCATTTGATAGGGATTGCATTGAATCTGTAGATTGCTTTGGGTAGTATGGCCATTTTTACAATATTGATTTTCCCAATCCAGGATCTTGGAATATCTTTCCATTTCTTTACATCTTCTTTGATTTCCTTGATTAATGTTCTATAGTTCTCATCATACAAGCCCTTTACCTCCTTGGTCAGGTGTATTCCCAGGTATTTGATTTTGTGAGGTGCAATTTTAAAAGGTATTGTATTTTTGTATTCCTTTTGTAATATTTCATTGTTGGTGTACAGAAATGTGACTGACTTCTGAATGTTAATCTTATATCCTGCTACTTTGCTGAATTTATTAATCAGTTCAAGTAGTTTTGGGGTTGAGTCCTTAGGGTTTTCTATGTATAGTATCATGTCATCTGCATACAGTGACAGTTTTATCTCTTCTCTTCCTATATGGATGCCTTTTATTTCTTTTGTTTGTCTAATTGCTGTGGCTAAGACTTCCAAAACTATGCTGAAGAGCAGTGGTGAGAGTGGGCATCCCTGTCTTGTTCCAGATTTGAGTGAAAAGGCTTTCAGTTTTTCCCCATTGAGGATTATATTTGCTGTGGGTTTATCATAAATGGCTTTGATTATATTCAGGAATGTTCCCTCTATACCCACTTTGGCGAGGGTCTTGATCATGAATGGATGTTGGACTTTGTCAAATGCTTTTTCTTCATCTATTGAGATGATCATATGATTTTTGACTTTTCTTTTGTTAATGTGGTGTATGATGTTGATTGATTTGTGTCCTCCTTGGTCTTAACATGGATTTTCCTCTCTGTTATTTGGATTCCTCAGAACGAGTCCTTTATTTTAACTTAACTGTTCCCATCTTACCATGCTTATCCTAAAATCTACTGTAGGCTTATTCTTTCTACTATCTGAAAATTACCAGCCTCTTCATCTATATAGTTATCCTTTCCTCATCTTTCTCCCATCATCATTGTCATCATAGATACTATTAGTTGACTGTTAACCATGTTTAAGACACTGTGTTAAACCTTCAAATTTCCCAGTTTTCCTGGGAATTTCTATATGCTGCATGTGTGGCTGTAAAAAGAAAAAAAAGACTTATTTTTCTATAGATATTGAGGAGACATTGGCAATTGCAAGATTCTCATTGCAGTCTATTGGATCTTGAGGTCTTTTCACTAAGATTACAATACCACTTGCCTACCTTTCCCCAACACAACCTAGTACAAAGAAAGATTCAGGCAATCAAAAAAAAATTTTTATCTAAAGTTTTGTACTAAGTGGATCAATAATTTTTCTATCTATAGCCTCTCTCTCCCTGTAAGAATGATTGAAACATTTTTTTTTTGAAGTAGATACAGGAAACATGGCTCCAAAGACACGCACTCACTGAAGGCCAAGTGAAGAGATTATGGATTATACTGATTATTATTGTATGAGATCGCCTTCTCTCATATTACATCTTGAAATTATAAAACAATAATTAGCTATTAAATTGGCCTCAAATACTCAATGTGCTAAATGATATTCAAAGCCTGAACATGCTCTCAGGAGGTCTTTGCAAGGGAGTGAATATACAACTGAGAAGTGGGAGAATTAGAAAAAAGAGAAAAGAGTTAGAAAGGAGAGGAAGAGCAGTGAGGCAGTCATGGTTTTCAGTAATCCAAGAGGGTAGAAAAGTTAAATAATAAACTTTCCTAACTAGGAATAACTGAGAAATTGAAACTTCACAAAGAGGAAAGATGATGCAAAAAGCAACTTGTAAAACTGGCACCTTAGGGAACATGGCACAAATAAAGATACAGACTTCATAGAACCATTGAACTTAAGAAAAATCTTGAAATATCATTTTGTCCATTCCCCTGATCTTCAAACAAAACCTCACCTCAATCATCTCAGGCAAGAATCTATGCTGCTTGATACTAAAACGTAAAAGAGCCCAGAGGTAATTTCATAACCTCCACAGTAATGTATTCTGATGGTTGACAGTCTTTAATGCCAGTAAATTCTTTCTCATGCTATAGTGTCATTTCCTTTGGCTCCGCCCCCACTGCAGATGGGGAGCATCTGGCCTTGATGACTGCCCTTCAGGTCCTAGAAGATCATTACTAAATCACCTCTTAGCCAGCTCTTCTATGGACTAAAAAATCTCAATTCCCTTTGGTTTTCTTTTCTTCAACTCATTTTCCTGCTGTTTATCATCTATTCTCTGGGATAGCTTTATAATAAGAAAAACAATCTTGCTGTCTTTCATGCCAAATAATCATACAATTAAAGCTCTAACTTAAAAAAAGAGCATATATCCGCCTCAGCTGCTAAGGCCAAGAGTATTTTAAAAATTAGCCTCTTTTCCTATTCTCGATGACAAATGCCAGTGGAAAATCTTACTTAACCTAAAAAACAGTATTTCTCTAAGGAGTTGAACTGTGCAGAAGAATTATTTCTGCTGTGGACAGAGATCAACTTATTTTTTTCTGTTTTCATGGGTAAATTGTGTAGTTACATAAAAGGAAAAATTACTCAAAGTGCCACTGACATAGGGAGTTTTACCAACTTACATAGCCTCAGGCAAGGGTTATGTTCCCGAACTCTGAACCCACCTTCCTGAGTTTTCCTCAGTAACCCAATAGAGCTAATGATAGTGAAAAATCTTCAGGACTTCAAATGATAAAATAAGTTTCCCAAAACCTAAGGGAAAAGTACTGTTAGAGGGTTGATAAAGTCATAACCAATTTTAGGAACATTTGACCCAGAAGATATAGAAAGACAACTCTGAACTGCTACCTCACCCCTGCAATTCAGATAAAAGTTTTATGTATTGTTTCTAAGGCCATAGAATTTACCAACTTAATCATACATTATGCCATTTCCAGTCTTGTTGGTTTTTCTCTTCACTTGGAAGCTGAGTCCTTGAGCCCCTGCTAGAATTTAGGCGTATGTATCATACTAGAAGTTAAGATTGTAATCTGGTTTCTTCGTGCATTTTTTAGCTGTATTCTATTATGTGGGCACTGGCAACCTCATGAATTCACAGTATGGACCAAATGGTGTACAAATGTGCTGCTGTTTAGAGAAGAGGTTGGCAAGGAATTCCGCTCAGGGTAAAATGCTATCTTCCTTTAAGGACAATACAGTGTTATTATTTCTATAAAGAGAAGATTTGGGAGAAATGTCATGTTTTTCAACAAATAGCAGGCATTTTCCCCATACCCCATCAGTTTGATTTAGTAAAAATTTGACAAATCTGAGTCTCAGTAACACTGGTCACAAACAAAGAAAACTACATGAGGAACTTTGGCCTTCTGGCCTAATAGAATAATAGCTGGAGCTCAACTACCCTGTGAGAGTGACATTGCCTTCCATCACTAAGAGGTGCCTCTTTAAATGACCCTAAACCAGTGGCTCTCAACTAGGGGCAATTTTGCCCCCCAGGGGACATTTGACAATGACTGGAGTAGCTTTTGGTTGTAATAGGTGGGGGTGGCAGAGCTACTGGCATCACATAGATGGAGGTCTAGGATGTTGCTCAACATCTTCCAGTGCACAAGACAGTCCCCCATAGGGGGGAAAAAACAGTCCCAAATGTCAAGAGTGCTGGGGTTAAGAAATCCTGGTGTGGTCCCCTGACCTACACCACTGTCTAAGGGAGGACAGCTCTTGCTGCTCTCTGGACCCTGTGTTACAGTCTGCCTTACTCAGGATGTTTCTTCTATAGCAATGTGCTACATGCTTATCCCTGCTACCTCTCTCCTCCTCCTTACTTCTGAAGGATGGGAAGACCTTAGAAGAACTTTCCTTATCTCTTTGGGAAGACAGTGCCAAGTTCTACCCCCAAGGGCTGTGTACTTCCTACTGCCTATTCTCCAATCTCTAGTTTTGTGGAAAATTCCAGAGGAAGCATATGCCCTTTCCCCTACGAGATGACAGGAATGTTCTTCTGAAGTTCACAGGGGCCAAGCTGCTCTGCCCAATTCCTTGAATACTTCCATTTCTACCCCCAGGCAGATTTCCTATATCCCCCATATTTGGCTGCTACCTCTTTGTATGTTATGCTACACTTGTATGTACTCAACTCAAGTAGAAGTTGGAAAGTGATTTAATCTTGGCTAATAGGTTTTCAAGTTCCTAATGACTATAATTTAGTACTGGAAGCAATATGAGTCTCTCTGGTTAATCAAACACTCTGGTTAACTGAGAGTCATTAGAGATACCATGCCAGAACCACTGAATGTATTATCAAGGAGTTGGAAAGAAACCAAATACACTAAACACGAAAACTATAGCGAACATCATTTAATCTTTATTTGACAATTTAAATGGCTCATTAGGATCTTTTATTGCCCTACGGTCATTATTAGAATTCTCTCTCTCTTTGTCTCATTTGCTTGACTGAGGCTTGGTAGAGAAATTAGTTCAATTAAGGAATTCTGGGAAACAGAATTGGACCCTCAGTAAATATTATTGACTGACTAATGCAAACAGATAGAGGCTACCCCATTGTGGAAATCTGTTACCTAAATCTTGACAATTAAAAAAAAAATCTAGAAACATTGAAAACATGGAAAGCAGAGAGCTAAAAATGAAAGCTACTCTCAGATACATATTGGATTTCCTCTCAGTTTAATTTCCTATTATCATCTACCAGTAACTCAGAAAAAATGGTACTTTTGCAATCTGAAAGACTTTAACCCTAGCTTTATTTAAACAACCCTTCCTCACCAACCACTGTCACTATATTCTTTATTTTTTTCTTTTTAGGGCTGTACATGCAGCATATGGAAGTTCCCAGGCTACAGGTCAAATCAGAATTGCAGCTGTCGGCCTATGCCACGGTCACAGCAATGCTGGATCTGAGCCGCATCTGTAACCTAGACCTATACCACAGCTCACAGTAATGCCAGATCCTTAACCCACTGAGCCAGGCCAGGGATCAAACTCGCATCCTCACGGACACTATGTCATGTTTCCAACCTGCTGAGCCAAATGGTAACTGCAAGTACTTACTCTGCTTTGCCTTCAGCTTAGGGCTCTGAAATCTCAAGTACTTGAGGACTGACTGCACTGGAAGCCCCACTCTATTATGCTTTCCCTGACCCTTCTGCAGACTTAGGAATTCTCCACACAGGCAAGTACATATTCTTGGTGACCAGGTTGCCTGTGCCTTTTGCCTTAGGAGAGATCACAGTTGTGTTTTGTTGCCTTGGAAAAGAGAATACACTATAATACCTGGACACCATGTATGTTAAAAACCCAACAGCTTTACCCTCAGTCCAGCAGATGTTACAGTGTCAGAGAGATGGTAGCCCCAAGGGGATTAGAATTTGCCCTTTCCCCACTTTTTTTCTTCGGGCAGAGTGCTTCACTACTCTACATATTCCTAGTAGTATCAAAGACCTGGTGAATTTGCTGAGGATAGTTAAACCTAGCCTTATATGCACATCTGATTATTGACTTGCATGTTAGAACTTGACATTCACTTTCTTGCTTTTCATTTCTTTTTTTTTTTTACTTACTTTTTTTATTCTTTTCTTATCCCCTCCCAGCCTGAGACAACCTGCATGAAGCAAACAGGACATGTTCCTAGCATTTTAGGCCATAGTCAATTTCCAGGAGCCCAGACTCCCATACTGAATGTTTTCTACTTCTCACAATTTCTACTAGAAAAGAACAAAGAATACAATTCTGAGCTCCAGAAAATTTCTTGATTCCCCTTTGTGGATTATTTTTTCCTAATTAGATGTGTTGTCATTCATTTACTAAGCTGCTGCATAAGATCTCCCATTATTACAGAAGTTATTTTCTCATTAATATGAATAAATTTATCAAGTGATTACCATGTTCTAGGGATTCTGTGTTTATTATCATGATTCTCCCCAACAACACTCCAAGGTAGTCTTATGAAGCCTATTTCATAGATATGACAAGATCAGAGAACTCAAGTGAAAAGCTTATGTTCTTTTTCTTACACTATATGCTATGCTACTGAAGCACTGGAATGATCATTTGGTCTAGCTTGTGAAAATCAGCTGACTGAGTTGTGAGATGTGTTGTTTCAGGTCTTCTGAGAAGCAGATGCCATGGCAGGATCAGACATGCCAGAGTGTCATTGGGAGAGGGAGTGGCAAATGGGGTTGGGAGAGCCAATAGACTATGATATGGTTCTGACCTTTGTGGAGGAGAAGAAGGAGGGGATGAGGGTTAGTTAATAAGAGTTTTAAATTGCAGATAAATTCTAAGAAAGTTTCGGTAAAGCCAAAGGGGAATTCTTAAGCTAAAGATCTATCTGAGGAGTTCTGCATCTCCCAGGAACAGGTCTGCCCTGATGTCCTTGCCATGCTCAATTGTTGGCTGGGGACAGCCTGTGAGAAATGTGGCTCCTAGCATGGTGGTAAAGCACAGCAGCTGGGGCTATTTGTCGAGTACTTTCTGTTAGAGGCAGATTTTTATTTTTGCCATGGGGAGATGGGCTGGGCTAGATTCAGGGGTCTATTAGAGGCCTTTGACCTAATTAGGAAAGTCCATTTACCCACATTTTACTAATCAAGTTCTTTTTAGGATAGGGGTTTTTGTTTACTAATCTCTGTGCCTTTCATAGCACCTGATTAGGTGCAAAATAGGAGCTCAGTGATTGATATGGAATGAACATGACTTGGCCAGCAGTCTCCCCTCTTGTGAAGCAATACAAATGATTTGATGACACTTGGCAAAAATGGGATGATGATTTCCTAAATGGCTCCTAAAATGACTAGCCCTAAAAAAGCAAAGCTGACAAATACTGCTAATTATGATTACGATCAATAAGAATAAGAGCAGTAGGGGGAGTCGGGGAGAGATAGATTGGGAGTATGAGGTTAGCAGATGCAAACTATTATATATAGAAGGTCCTACTGTATATTCAACATCTGGTGATAAACCATAATGGAAAGTATGAAATGGAATATGAAAAAAAATGTATATATGTGTATATGTATATATAAAACTGAATCACTTTGCTGTATAGTAGAAATTAACGCAAGATTGTAAGTCAACTATATTCCAATTTTTTAAAAGAATAAGATAAATAATTATTATTTGCCCCTTCTAATCTAGCCCCTCTTCACAGGATGTAAAACCACAAGATTTGAACTATTGAACAAAGCCTTAGAAAATCACTGATAACCAATGCACACAAACCCAGATAGACACTGACATATGCACACACATTCACCCTTCCAGATATTGCTGTGATCTAATTTCAACTTCATATAATACAGCTGTGCCTTCACTCTGGAGTGCAAAGCAGCTCTAAATGCACAGAAGACTTTCCTTCACCCCCAAGGTCACTATTAAACAAGAGAAAGAACTTAAGAAAGCACTTGGGTACCCAGGGTGAAATGAAGTCTATGTTGTGGGCAGGATAGTAAGAACAAATGGGAATGAGAGAGAAGTAAAGCATCTGGGAGAGTTGAAGAAGGGCAAGAGACGGAACAAAAGAGAGGGGAGTTCCCGTCGTGGCGCAGTGGTTAACGAATCTGACTAGGAACCATGAGGTTGCAGGTTTGATCCCTGCCCTTGCTCAGTGGGTTAAGGACCCGGTGTTGCCGTGAGCTGTGGTGTAGGTCGAAGATGCAGCTCAGATCCCACGTTGCTGTGGCTCTGGCGTAGGCCGGTGGCTACAGCTCCGATTAGACCCCTAGCCTGGGAATCTCCATATGCCGCGGGAGCAGCCCTAGAAAAGGCAAAAAGACAAAATAAATAAATAAATAAATAAATAAATAAAAATAAAAAAATAAAAAAGAGGAGAGGGAAGGGAGATAAAACTGGACTTATGCTGAAGATCGTAGCATGTCTATGACAATGAACTTGGGGTTGATGGGGTAGGCCTTGGCTGCAGATTATCCTTTCCACTGACTACAGACACAGGAAGTCAGTCGTTTAGGCAATTCACCTGGTAAATACCAACCACAGTATTAATGATCATGTGTTGAACACTTATGCATCAGGTTTTGTGCGAAGCACTTCACCTGAATCATCTCAAATAATTATTTTAATACAGCCCTGTGAAGTAAACACGAATATTCTCTCATTTTCAGATGAAGCAACTAAACCTGTAGAGATATCAACTATCTTGTGGAAGGTCACACAGCTAATAAATGGCAGAGCTCATATGGGAATTCAGTTCTGTCAGATGCATTGGCCCTCTATACTACTTCACTCCCTTGCTTATCAAGACTATCTATACTATTAAGATATTTATATTACATTGTATTTGAGACTTTGGGTCATTAGCTAAGATTAGACATGGTCCATCCTATCAAAGACCACAAATTTATCATTTATCAAATTTTAGAGAAAATAACTCAATCCCTCAAAAAGAACAGCCCAAAGCAACTCAGGTTTTCAACAATTACAAAAGTGTATTGAGAGAATGGAATTGTTATGGCAGGTCGAAGACTGGACTGGGCCTATTGGGCAAACCTTCCTAAGGATGTGGCAACCTTAAGCCATACAATCAAAGAATGGAGAAGACATAGGATGATTTGACATTTAGGACAGAAATCTGCCATTGTTGTGTGAGAATAAATGATGCAGGACTTGGTGTAGGGATGCCTGGAAAAGCAGTACTGAAAACTCAGACATTAGGCCTGAGAACTTGTTTCCAAACAAGAGGCAATGATGGAAAAGCCTGCTTGAGTATATTATTGTACCATAGGACAACATTATCCATATGAGCCAGACAGGTCATCATCAGAAAGTGGTGCCACTGGTGGGATCAAATAACCAGCACAAATGGCACCCTCTTGAGCAGTTTCAGCTAAGATGCCAAAGACTGACTGGGCATGGAAGGTGGCAGATGGGCAGTGCCAAAATGGAGCTTGCCCAGCTGCTGACGCTATGTAAAACTCTGTCCAGCTGTGAAACGTTTTCTGGGACAGAATAGGTAGAATTCTGGGACCATCAACTTGAATCTAGTTTTCATGCAATGAAGCAAAGAGCCAGAGGCAGGACCAAGGGAGAGCACCTATTTTAATTGTTTTCTATCAGCCTGAGGTACTGTTTCTATCCTCTGTCCTTGGTCTTTTACCTGGATTTGGCCCATCTCTGTAATATACTAAAGGGAACACACAGAAGCCCAGGTGTAAGCAGCAACCCTCTGCCTCAGGTCTTTATCTTCTTACTCTCCCACTTGTCTCCATTTCAACCAGATTTTCTCTTGTCTAACTCTCAGACCCTAATGGATGGGTCTAATCTCTGGCTACTAATGTGTGCCTAGGTCTATTTGCTCTGACAATCTATTTAGATGTAATTCCCTGGCTTATTTATATCAGCTCTCTATATACAAATTTCAACTTTCACCTCTGCACACCTCATAAGCATCACAAAACCCTGCAGGTATGGGCAAGAGACAGTCCTGCCACCCACTCCAGCCCTGTAGGGCCCATGCTAGTTATGCCAGCTTTTTTGGAATCCTTGCCAAGATAGGAGATGGGACACCTGGCATAGAGGAATATTTCTCCATTGAAAAAGCAGTTAAAAAAACCCAAAAGTTGTATTTGGTGGCATGCTCAGGTGTTTAAAGGCCCAAAGGGGAATTAGGGTGACAGAGCCTTGTCAGTCAAGATGATTAATTCTAAGGTGTAAAAGAGGATTGTGTTTCAAGCAGAGTGGATGATGGCAGCATGCCCACAGAGACAGTTGTGATATAGTGGAAAGAAAACTAGCCTAAGTATCAGGAGACCTGGGTTCTCGCCAAAATCAACCATGAATAGTTGTGTGAACTTGGGTCAGTCCTGTCCCCTCTCAGAACCTTGGTTTTCTTATCTAATAAAGAAAGTACCCAATTAAATGACTTCTAGGGTCAAGTCCATATCTCATCATCTAGGACTAATTGGTTGCTTAATAGGCAAGTGGAGAGGGTAGAAATTATTCCTTGTGGATGGCCTGAAATCTGATTGCCAATGAAGCAGCTTTATTGTTGGAAAATAAGAAAAGGAAATTGAAAAGCTAAATAATAGAGATCAGGAATTGGACATTGGTTGTGGGTCTGGGGCAGGAGAGTTCAGTGGGTGAGGAGTAATTTATTTGGAACAAAGTCTTCTGGTGGACTAAAAGCCCCCAAACAGGATTTTTAATGAAGCTGTATGTGAATGAATTTGTAAGTAATGATGTTTAAATGTTAATCTTAAGGAACTGAAGTGGCTAAGTTGATGTCCAGTACCTTCTCTGCTATTCTACCATTACACTGTAATTCCCATTTTTATATGGCTGTTAGAAAGCAAATATACCAATAGGAAAGTATGGCACATAAAGCCAGAATTGATCATTTACAACTGACCACAGCCTAATTTCTTCCGATTATCCAATCACATGGCAGGGCTCAGAGGACATGGACTACAAGATAGCTAAATATTGGTGGTAGCAGGGGTGGTGAGGAGTTGGTATGAAGGAGAAAGAGACCCAAAATGTGGGGGACTCTTTATAATAGAGATATAGTAACACATCTGTTCTTCTTCCCTAGGAGGTATCCCGAGACAGTCAGTGAATATTATGGGGATATAAGGAGCTCGAAGAAACCTTGGGGCATTAGAGAGAGAACAATACACAGAAAGGGTTGGAAAGTGGAAGCAGAAACACAAACTTTGTAAATGTCAGTTATATGCATATAAACCAACGTAAAGTTTCTAGCCTTTATCCTGAGCCCCTCACCCATATATTCAATTACATAAGAAACATCCATATCTAGGTGTCCCACCAAACACCACAAAATGAGATTTGATCAAAATAGAAGGTATTATTGTCAGCCATAAGTATTTTGTATTTTCAGTCTTGGTTGACGGGGCCACCTTCTTGACATCCAAGTCAGAGATGAAGAATTTCTTCCAGAATCTTTTATTTTCCTTATCATTCCATCTCCCCTGCAATCACCACCAAGCCCTTAGATCCAAGTTTTTTTCTTTTAAACAATTTAAATATTTGTCACCTCCTCTCCATTTTCTCTGTCATTGCATTAGTTCAAGTCCACTTTGCTTAATGTCTGGAACACTGCAACACCTCCTAACTAATCTGCCCATGTCCAGCCTTCTCCCATGATAATGCTGTCAGAGTAATATAAGGCAAAAGTCTAATCATGTCACACCTGTGCATATCATCACTGGCTTCCACTTGCTTAAAAAATAAACCATGAATTCCACTACATGGCTTAAAATTCATGGTTTGGCATTTGTCTATCTCTATACTATTGTCATTCATCACTGTCCTACATGTTTAACTTGCATCAAATTACTATTTATCTTTTCCCAAACTTGCAATGATAATTCATGTCCATGTGCCTTTGAATTCACAAAATCTTCTACCCGTCACAGACACCTAACTTCTCACCCTTTAGGACTTACCCAAGTATCAGCTTCTCAAGGAAGCCCATATATCTGCTCCCTCTGACTATGCCACCAGTACTTGAGGTATGTTCCACTGAACTTTATGCTTAGCTCTGCTATGGTCACTGCCATGGTATCAAGAATTCTAGTTATTTTATGGTGTCTCAACTTGCTTGTGAACTCCTCAGACAAAGGCTACATCTGATTCATCTCTATATCCACTATCTAGTGGAGTAATTGGTATATAGAGTCGGTGCTCAGTAAATGTTTGCTGAATGTATGAATAAACAAAGAAATTTGAGTAATTTATTTTAAAATAAATTTTTGGATATCATATTCTAATTAGCAAAAAAAAAAAAAGCTTTAAAGTGAAAATTAAGGATTTTTGTGGGTAGACATATCAACTTAAGAAAAGCTATTACCCAATGGTCTTACAACCTTATAGACTGAATAAATATGCAGAACTCGAGATGCTAGCCTAGAGTTGTCCTATCTTAAGTACTTAGAGCCTAAGTCTAGCTACTTTGTGTTTAATTTTCATAAGTTTATCATCTATTTTCAATATTGTATTTACTCAGCCATCAACTCTCTTTATAAAGAACTACCCAATTAGGACTCCCACAGCACTTACACTGGTATTATTGCACCTGTCAATCAGTTCCAGCCATTAACAGATTAGTTGGGAAGCACAAGAGCCAGGGTTTAAGGGAAGAAGAACACAAATGTCAAACCTATTTGGCTGTCTTAATATTTTTTTTACTGAAAAGCTTTGTGTACCTTAATGACCAATCCTTACATTATTTTTTAGAACTTTTAAAATGGTTTGGGGCTTTTAGGCAAATAGCTTCTTAGTCCACTCCAGTCTTTTGGGTCATATCTGTGCACACTGAAAGCAAACACTATCAGCAGTTTAATCTCCTAAGAGAAAAATCTGGCTGATATGATCCTCTTGAATCCTCAGTGGATGTGGGTATTTTGAGCCTGTTGCAGCATTATTTGTAGTTACTGCACAAAAGAAAATAGACTGAAATAGCAAGAGGATTTCTTTTGTGGATGTTACAGAGAGGCAGGGGCATATGGAGGAGGTGTTTTGCAGTAGGTCTCTAACTGCTCCAGGCTGGTACTAGGCATTCCTGAGCAGCTAGGCCACTAAATGTTTTCTGCAAATTCATTTTTTTAGAATAGTTCTTGGCCCTAATTCAAAACCCTAACATAAACATGAATGAATTTTGATATGAATTATATCAACAGTAACAACTACTAAAAGCTCCTCCCATATAGTTCACAAAACATAAGTAATTCCTATAGTCTTCAGCCAGATAAAAAACATGATAAATATGGATAGATAGATATGGCTGTGGCTTTTCACAGATTCTCTTTGGAGCTTTAGCAGATATAAATGATGGTAAAGGGCAGACTCCAAGTTTGACATGACTTGACTCGCTGTAATGAGAAACCAATGACTCCATAGAGGGCCATGAAAAATAGAATGCCATATGGTAGCTGTCACTTCTGCCAATAGGCTTCATATCTTAGGTATTTTAAACTCATGGCTTTTTTGTGTGACTTTTTGGTTTTTCTCGTTTTTTTCCTACCTTTATCTTTTTCTGGGGGCAGGGGAGTCAAAGGGAGAGGCAAGGGGAATAAATGACCAGGAGATTTTAGTGGGAAAAATGGAGCTGGGACTGGATATTCAACAATTAAGCTGAGTAGTGATGATTATTGGTATGAAGGTAGAATAAATTATAAAATTAAAAACCTTATATGGGAGAAAATTGACTCTAGTTTTCTGTGAGGTTTCACCATTCTATAAGATATTATCTTTAATTCTAAGAAAAAAAAGTTCCTCTGTTTTCAAATGTGTTCTAGATCTTCTGTTAGTCACCATTTTAGAATTTCTATTTTCAGTATCTTAATGGTGACATTCCAAGTGCAGCACAAATGTTCAAATCTTCTCTGTGCTGGATTTCACAAGAGCAAGTGTTTAACTTGGCTGTGTATGGAAAATGTCCAATGGAGAATTATGATAGGTTGCTTCAATTCAATGCAGTAAATTCCTGATGGTTCTTACATGGGGATCAATACATTTATGATCATGATACTAGTTTTATTTAAGAAAGAAGTGTTTTGAGATCGTAAATTGAAATAGCATGGAGATATCCGGTATGATTTCGCCTTTGAAATAATTACTGACTTTTCTCCTAAGCACAAATCTGATAAAATCCATGCTAAACTGAATAAAACTTAATAATAACTGGAAAAACATACAAGAAAAGGAAAAAAAATTGTTCCCAAAACAGAACTTGTATTTCTACTTAGATTCCTTCTATGACTAAATAATTAAACATTATATGTGATAGTTCAGGTTGAGAAACGAAATAGTGATTTGATTATTAATGTAATTTTCTTCTGTATTACTTTTCCATGAGACATTGCTTCTGGATATTTCTGGACAAAGAGTAAGAGAAAAATATAAGCCAGGTCAACATAAAAGCACAAGCCAGATCAGGGGATCCCAAAATATGAATTAAAAAGCTCTGTTATTTTCAAAAGAATGTCTACCTGGCACCATACATGGTGCCCGCCATGCACAAAATCCCTGCTACCAAAACTAAAATATCTTATTTTTATTAAGATTTAACTCCATTGAAATTCAATTTCTTCCAACTGTTTTAATTATTTAGAATTGTATTGCTTTTTTTCTTTTCTCTTAAGGAGGCATATTTGAAGCAGTGGTTCACTTCAAATGTTTTTGTGTTGATTAGAATTACGCTTCTTCCACACCATAAAGGGGACTTTTAAAGCAGGAAACATTCCCAGGTACAAGATATAATTGTCAGTATTGCAGAGTTAAAGAATCTGTAGATCACTTGAGGATGATATTCAGGGTGAAAGATCTCCTCCTTCCTTCTTCACAATGGCAAACCATCCAGGATATATGGCTCTCTTTCCACCTTCAAATTGTCTTTAATAAGGAAGTTTCCTTGTATTAAAATTTCCTTCACTGGAGTTCCCATCATGGTTCAGTGGTTAACAAACCCGACTAGTATCCATGAGGATGTGGGTTTGATCCCTGGCCTCACTCAGTGGGTTGGGGATCTGGTGTTGCCATGAGCTGAGGTGTAGTTTACACACTCAGCTCAGATCACACGCTGCTGTGGCTGTGGTGTAGGCCAGCAGCTACAGCTCCAATTCAACCCCCAGCCTGGGAACATTCATATGCTACATGGGTGCAGCCCCCAAAAAGACAAAAAAAAAAAAAATCCTTCACCAAAACAGCCAGAATAGCAACATCATATAAACAGTTGAACCCAAACCAAACCAAAACTCTTTCAGAGTACAAAATCCATACTGTCTTCTAGTACTGCCAAACCCATTATTTCATTTACCTGATGTTCCTTATGTCTAACCATAGTCTTTCCTGCTTCAATTTATGGATATTCCCTTTTGTTAAGAAAAGGAAAATTATACAAGCTGCATCTTCTCTATAGTGTATCCAAGTTTGCAAATGAATGATATATTGGGCAATGCCAAATAATTTAATACTAAGAATAGACAATTGCCATTCAGAGTTTCTTCAGAGGCTTATCATCATGCCAGGACAGAGGGCTGCAATAAGAGTGTTGTCTGATCAGATCAAGGGAGGCATTTCAGAATTTTCTCTTTATAAAATTTAAATTTAGTTTTCAGTTTCCTAGAGTGACTATTCCAAACGGGGCAAGTGGTTCAGATAAAATAGAAACTGACCTACAATCACTCTAGTTTCGAGGGAAAGGGAAATGGAGCTTAGTTGAGGTTGCTTTTTCATTTCTAAAATGTTTCTGCACTGAGGTGAGATATATGCACTCCTAAAATGTGGAAAAAGGTGCAAAAAAAAAGTCTGGAATAAGACTAGTGGTACACATGCAGAGAGAAGGTTTTCTTCCCAGTAGGCAGAAAGATGTAATAGTAAGGTAGCTGTTCCTTCCTTTCTTCTTCTTCTAGCCCCTCTCCACTTTCACTTTCTGCTTTCTCACCATCCCAATCCTAGAAAAGGGAAAGTTATCCATTTAGACTATAATTTGGAACTAATAGCCCTCATCTCCTACTATCCAAGAGCCCAAAGGTTAGATTTAGAGCCATTTTATATACCATCCCCCTTAAACTTTCAGTTCAGTGACCTTGATGTCAGACATTGAGGATGAAACCAGGGTGGTGAGTTGCAGCTGTTGCCTGTAATGTGATCCCTTAGGGGAATGCCTGGCCCCTTGCGTAGGTCCCTATAAAAGCAACAGTACAAGGTCAAAACTCATCTCAAATATCACCTCCTTCGGGAAGTCTTCCCTGCACCCCGCCCCCTGTCTCCTTACCCAGTGCTCCAGGGTTTCATGGTTTTTACCTCTATCACAGCATTCATCATGCTATCCTATATTGTGTTGATTTCTCTGTCTCCTCTACTAGGCTTTGGAAGCTTTAGGGATGTAAACTCTTTTATTTCTTTATCTCCAATGCCTAACAGTGAGTCTGGCACATAACAGACTTTCAATAAATGTTTGCTGAATGAATGCCAGGTTCTCTCTAACATGGTCTGTGTCTGAGCATCATGGGCAGGGATGTGTGGGTGTGTGAATTTCTTCTCTGTCTTCAACATATCTACAAAAAATCAACTATCATAAATTTAACACATAATTTTTTTTTGTCTTTTGTCTTTTTAGGGCCACCCCGCAGCATATGGACGTTCCCAGGCTAGGGGTCCAATCGGAGATACAGCTGCCGGCCTATATCAGAGCCACACACAACAATGCCAGATCCGAGCCATGTCTGCGACCTACACCACAGCTCACAGCAATGCCGGATCCTTAACCCACTTAGTCCAGGGATTGAACCTGCAACCTCATGGTTCCTAGTCGGATTCATTTCCGATGTGCCAAGATCGGAGCTCCATTTTAACATATGATGTCATCTAACACCTTGGAACCTCTAATTTGTGCATTACTTATAATTTCTAATTACTTATATTTAGATTTCATATTACTTTCACATTTTAATTATTATATTTATATAAATAAAGGTTCATATAATTTATACCAATTATAATTAATGAAGTAATTATACTTAATCAAGTAAGGTGTTAACTGAATCAGACACAGGGTAGTCACATTTTGATAGGATCAAAGAGAGGAGAAAAAATTAAGAAAATAGCTTATCTAATAAATTTCTTTCTTCTTTCTAAGTTGAACCTGTCCCCTTGTCCTCTTAATCTTACCCCTACTTTCTCTGCCCCATTCCTATTTTATAAAGCATGCCCTCTCTATTCCTCTCCACTGGCTACTCTTCAGTCAACAATAGGTTCAGTCCTCCCTGATCCTAAAAGCAACTTGCCTGGACTCTTCTATTCCCTTAAGAACCCTCCCCCACTATTTACCTTCACTTGTGAACCCGTTTAAATTGTAGACAGAATAAATTGATACCTGTAACCTCCACTGTCTTACCACCCACTCATTCCACAATCGTTCTCACATCTGTCCTCTCCTTTCTAATCAATCTTTGCTATTTGATTCCTATCCTTATTACTCTGCTGAAACCTCTCTCCCAAAGGTGACCATAAATCCAATGGTAGCAGATCTTAGATATTAAGAACCTGGGCTTCAAAGTTAAACATATCTGTTTTTAGGTCCAGGATGTACCTCTTAACTAGCTATGAGACCTTGATCAAGTTTCTTACCCTTTCTAATCTTCAGTTTCCTCATCTTTAAAATGGGTGATAAATAACAGTCCTTAACTCATGAATGGTTCTGAGGATTAAATGGGACAATTCCCATAACATGCTTAGCATAGTAACTGGAGCATAAGAGGTGATCAAAAGTAGTAGCAATTTAGTCTGCTATAAATCCTGATACATTTGAATTTTTATGGTGTTTGATACTAGAGACTAAACACCTTCTGTAACCCTGACTTTCTGTGGCATCTACCATACTTGAAACCTCCAGATTTCCTCTTACCATTCTAACTACTTTGTTTCCATCCACATTGCTGATGGTTCTTCCTCCACCCACCCCATCAGTATGATTATGTCCTAAGATTCTCTTCTTAACTTACTCTTTTTTCTTTCTCAATCTCTCCCTCAATGAAGATGGAAATATGGGTCTTAGACTTAGGAGTGAGGTTATTGCAAGTCTACAGCCACACTCATCATCTTTCCTTCTAAACTGGCTTTCCTCCTAATGTGGCTGCATATCACTATTGCAGATATGGCTTTGCTGAAGCTAAACTATACCATTTACAACCCTCTAAATATGCCATACATGCTTTATATCCTCCACAGTTTTGCTTGTATTGGATTATTTGTTAAAGTCAAGCCCATTCCTCAAAGACTGTCTTAAATATTATCTCTTCTGTGAAATATTCCCCATCAACCTGAGTTCTGGAATAGTAATTAGTTCTACCACTTTGTGTGATGATGGGAAAGTTACTAAATCACTCAGCTTCAGTTTATTCATTCAGAATATGAAGATAATCATGATCCCTAACTGGTCAAATTGAAATGAAGATTAAATAAAAAAATGTATAAAGTGCTTTGCATAGCAGCTAACATATTATAACCTCAACAGATGCTAGTAGTTACTGTTGTTGTTGTTTCTTCTTCTCCTCCTCCTCCTCCTCCTACTACCACCACCACCACCACATCTTCATTTGGAACTCCAGAGCAATTGAGTTTTGCCTCTTCTATTGACTTTTTCTAACTTTTCTTAGGGCTATTATCTACATGGTTGACACCTGTCATTAACCCTCTCCAACTTTTAAACTATGAGGACAAGAACCATGTCTTCCTTATTTTATTGTGTAGGGGCTCGATATGTTTTTGTTGAATTTGAGTAAATTGAATCCTATTTCCTGCTGATCCCTTTTGGCATTTTTCTTTGTTCCTTCCTCTTTTGTTCAGTTCCAAAGGAAGCAGTAGTGATTAGTGTAAGAATGTAAGACATTTAATTGTAATATTTTCCTTCTACCTCTGAATAGATTCTGGCTTTCCTTTGCTTGGTCTCTCATAGCAAATTGTTTACTTAGGGATTATGGTAACCGGGGGTAAGTAGGCAGGGGACTTAGACTTGGAGTTAATGGGAAAAATTATAGCTCCGATTATAAGGAGGGGGGAGGCTTATCTTTCTTTCCTGTATACTTTTCAGACACAATCATTTATGTTCTGTTTTTGAACTAGGAAAGCCAGTCAATATTAAACATTAATTTATTTTGGTGTGCACATCCCCAGGCACTGAAAAGCATATAAGAAAAACAGAAGACATACTCTAAATTCTAAAAACAGCTTGGTGTAGTTCTGTATTTTCTTTCCTGAGGTATCATAAAGAGCCCTAAAGGGTGAAGCCAGGGGTAAAAACTACAGTCTTTGGAAGCATTATTACAGTTAAATCTAGGCAAAATCATGAAACAAAGGCATTTGTTATGTGTCTATTTTCTTGTCCCCTGGTCCCTCTATTTAACCCCTTCTGTGTCCCTTTTCAGGTTCTGGGTACCAAATGTTTTCTCCTTAAACTCAAATTCAAAACCAAGTATCCATCTCTCATTTATGCTCAAGTATATATTGCTGAGAACAGCTTAGGGAGTTTCATTACATGTGTGTATATATGCATATATTACATTTAAACAGAAATAAAAACTTTAAGTCTAAAAGATGGCATTTGTTGTTTAGACTTTAATTAGTTGATATGCAGAAGCAGTGGTATAAACTGAGAATATAGAGAAGTTTTACTAGGGCTTTTGAATCCACATCATATAGGTCACCTGCTTAGTCTACATAGAAGGTCCCACCCTAGCAAACTTCCTGTCAAATTGGTTCAGGCTCAATAACAAAATTATCAGTTTTTCCCTTTTATTTAAAAACTTCAAGACTCAAGGTGTAAGCTGTTGTTTCTCTGTTCACACATTCTTTGAAGATCAGCAACCAAAGGAGAATTTAGTATGCAATCAGATAAGCCCAACTAGGATAATAACAACAGGTCAGTTTGGGTTCATCATGTCCCTTGGGGCAGAAATAAAGCAAATAATAATTATCAAAAAACATCTTAAGTGAGGACTTATGAATGTATCAGTGTGTTCATTCTCTCTTTGGTCCATAACATTCTGCATAAAGATCTAGCTGACTTAGTTCTTGTTCTAACATCTTGCTTGATTTGGAATTGTTTCCTAAAGGTGCTATATATTTTGGGAGGCAAAACAGTTCTTAGTTCTCTATCTACAGAGTTTCTTGGTCTTAATGACTTATGACAGGAAAAAAATCTTTAGCAAGATACTAAATACTAAAAATTGTGGTAGGAAATAAGCTTTGTGAGTCTCAATCCACTATCTTCATGCTTGGACTGTACCCCATATTTCTCTTTTTTCCCTGGGAGGTGAGAGCAATTTCCCTGACTGGGAGGAGAGTGAAATGAATGAATGTGTTGATGCTGCACCTTCACACTTGAGCACTAAGAGAAAGTTCTTTGCCAAATTCCTTTCCTCAAAGCAGCAAGGAAGAGAAACTTAGTTCTGTGTAAAACTTGCACAACCGGGTGTGGCTGAAACTCTTCTCAGGGAGAACTGGCATGTGTGATTATATCTGTTTGGACTGTGGCTTTCCAAACTGAGAATGCTAACCATTTTTATTTGTTATATTTAGAATTATTTCTTAAATAATGAGAATTTTTTTTACAGAAGTTATATGGCCTCAGTGAAGGCATATTATAAATGGAAGAGTGGAAGGGCCCAGAGCCTATTACAACTCAAGTATTAAAACTCCTGTCGTATTCAGCAGAAATAAAATTGAGTTAACATCTTGTATGATTTGGAATTGTTTCCTAAAGGTGCTATATATTTTTGGGAGGCAAAACAGAAGAATTATTCTTGTCAAGAAGTGTTATAAAGGAGTTCCTCCAGCCTCTTCCTCCCCAACCTTTAATAATGACAATTTTGATTTTCCTCTTGAGGCTGTTAACAAATCTTATTTGATATTGATGGTATAGGAATATTAAAAATCTATGGTCTCTCTAGCACGCAAAAATTCTGAGACCTCATGTGAATGTCAAATTTTGTCAGCTGTCGAAAGCTCAAATGTCTTACTCCCAGAAATATATGGAAACCTAGGGGAATGATTCACCCATTACATTTAACTAAAAAGGATTTATTGACCATTTCCTCAGCATCCAGCCCTAGATGTAGTGGAGTATGAAAAAGTATATGGGAGGGCCTTTAATCTCAGGGAGATAATGAAGACCACACCTGAACATCCTGAAAGTCAGGGGCCAGTGACTCCTTAAGTTCTGTGTGGCTGTCAGCAGAGTTAAGCCATAGTGAGTTCAGACAGGCTTAAGGCACTGGCAGAAAAGAATAAGAAAGGGAGAGGAATAAAAGAGGACCTGGAAGAGTATGAGAAGACAAAGGAAAGATCCGTGAGACTGAAAAAGAATAAGATATAAAAGATGGGGGGGTAGATGAGGGAGCATTTGTTAGGAATAGTGAAGATGACCTGGGAAACATAAAGTTTAGGCTGCCCCCACTCTAATTAACATCCAAACCAACTTTAAAACTGCCGGATTCCTTAGGTCAAAAGCCAGCATCCACAGCCGGGATAGCTGTGGTTTGGTACTGAAGGAGGGTGAAGGAAGCAAAAAGGATAGGGGCCTTTGACATGCTTGAATACCTCCATCTGCCTATCACAATGTCAAGGTTTTGGAAGTTTCTAATCCTGCACTGAAAATGAATTTTGACTTTTCATTGCATAAGACACTGAGGCTTGACTAGTGAAAGACCATCTTGTCTCTTCTAGAGAGGCTAAATTTCCAGTCAATAAGTGACTGGGCTACTATATTGCCCCTTGGAGAAGCAGGTCTGAGTTTATTTATTAACTCCTGAAATTGGATTCCGGATACTGAGAAGGGGTGGCTGTTTTCTGAGGAAATTAGAGACTGTGTCAGGGCAGCATGCCCTCACCATCCCTCTCTATTTGCTGTGAGGAAGGACAAGACGGGATGATGGATAGCTGGGGCATTCATGCCTGTTGAATATGCCTAATCTGAATTCTCGGCAATTAGGGCTATTCAGCTTTAACCCTTTAGCTGGACTATACAATTCACCAGATGCAGCAGAAGCACTGACTAAATCTGTCTTTACCTCTCTGGCAGCTCACATATGCCTGAATACTTTCCCTTAGATACAAATTTGTTCTATTTTAAAAGGTGCTGTTGACACATTTCGATGCATAGTTATGGAACATACCTCTTTTTCCCCCTTATCACAATTCAGTTTTTGTACAAAAAGGCCATACAAGTTCTCTGGGCTGCTTTTCTGGAGACACACATTTCTTTCAAAGAATTCTTATCCCATATCTAGATCAGATCCCTACTTGAAATCCTCTTCAGTCTCTGTTCTTCAATCCAGATGAAGTAGGCAAAAACAGCCACATATAATCATATAATCTCAGCCAGAGGGAAATAGAGACCATTTAGTTATCCTAATCACTTAAGAAGTGAAGAAATCAAGACCCAGAGAGGAAATGGGATTTTTCCCACATTCACACAGCAACTAATGGTAAAGCTGGGACCTTTGACTTGGACAGTAGTAAATAAATAGGGTCATAAGAATTTTCATACTTAATATCTCTGCCTTCCTTTTTTAGGTGATTTACTCTCCTAATAATTCATTTTTCAATTTATTGATATTTAATCCACTTAATGTTTATATTCTCGATAGTTTTATTTGTTTTTTTCCCCCTGGAAACCCAAATGAATAATCAATTTTCCACTTTGGTTAAAACTGTTAAGGACAGGTATTGAATTTTGTACAACTTTTGTTCTCCATAGTGTCTTTTACAGTTCTGGCACATAACTCATTTGGTAAATATATGGGGAAGCAGAACAGTTTATTAAAAAGAGCCCTTCATTTGAAGCCAGAGAAACATAATTTTCATCTCAGCTCGGATGCTTACTAGCTATGAGGCCTCAAGTTGTGTTCTGTATCAGAGCCTCATTTCTGCATCTATAAAATGGAACTAATAATGGTACCTATCTCATGGGGCCGTTGTGACAATCGAGGTAACTAATATAGAGTGTCTGTGTAGTAAGTACTCAATAAATGGTGGCCATTTATATTACTTAATGAAGGGGTGAGTGAGTACTTCAAAGTCAGAGAGATCTACTCTCAACAGGACAGTCACAGGGGAGAGTTAAACAGAGGGTCAAGAGGAGAAATTGAATAGCTTGCCAGTGCCCCCTTGAGTTAGAATTTGGATTTTTTTCGTTTACTGTTGGTATAAAGCTGAGCCCTAGAATATCATAAAATTGTCAGAGCTGAAAGGGGCTTTAGAGATCACATTGTTCAAAACTCTCATTTTGTAGAGTTGAAAAGTGAGGCTGAAAGAAAACCAAATTCACTTGGTCACATACTTTGAGTTTTAAAGTGTTTCTCCAGGACGTATTCTCTATCATGCCTGTTTCCGTAAGTCACATCTGATTTCAAACATCAGAATAAAAATATCCTCCAAAGAAAGATCACATGATTTGAATCTTACCTAGCATTTTGAATTAGCCATGCCTCTGTTCCTCCTTTTTAGCATGGATAATTAAATGGATGATAACATAATCTGGGAGCAAATGTGAAGATTTAATTCCTAAAGGAGGGTGTGCACATGATGTCTCTGTGTGTGTGTGTGTGTGTGTGTGTGTGTGTGTGTGTGTGTATGTATGTATCAGGCATACCTGAATATAATCTTGGTGGGTGAAATATACAGAAAAGAAAAAGGGATGATCTACCAAATGGAAGACTGAAAGCAAGCTTACTAAGTCATACACAAACTGCTAAGGCAAGCTGGGCTGTGTAGTGTGGAAGAGAGTAGCACCTTACAGTATTCTCTTTCTTTGGGGAAAGAGAATCTGGAGTGGAAACTGAATGGGAAAGTGGATTTTAGCCCTTTACTTTTTCTGTTAAGTGGCTAATCTCTTCTGTTTCCTTCCCATGACACTATAGTTGTCCTGTGAACAAATTGTGGCATTTCAAAGGAACAGAGGGGGAAAAAAAGAACTCAGTGGCAGGATGAAGGCATCTTAAAACAAAGTTCAAGAAATATTTTTGTAAATTGGTCAGTTCAGGATCAAGGAGACCTGGCAGCTGGGAGGCTATGGTTTTTAGCCCACTGGTTAGTCTTGCCAAGGCCGGGGCCATTTCTCCCAATACAGTGCAGGAAAAAAATATCTTTGAATGGAAAACTATGCATTATTTAGATCATACCCTTCCACTATATCTGATTCTAATCTTTCATTGTATTTGAGCAATGTTACAACTCTGAAAACTATAGAAAAGTGATAGCAGTACAAAATAATTCTTGTCCATAGACATGCAAATTCTATGCACTGGATGTCCAATGGTACCCCCACCACACACAGACACAGACACACACAAACACTTTAAAAGAGGCCAGTTAGCCTCCATTTACATATCCATTTCAATATTCTTGATCAATAATGCCCTCCTCTTTTCTTGAATTCCAAACTGGTTGTGCAGCACCTTAACAGTTTCCTCAATTATGAGTTAAACAAAGCCTTTAACATTTGTTCATTTTTACATCCATATGGGAGGCATGATTTTACATTTCTCTATAAAATTATCTTTTAAAAACAGCAATGCCAAAGACATAAAAGTCACCTAAGCTTTGGGTATCTAGACAACAGGAGATAGCAGATTTTAAAAATTGGGAAGGCTTTGGCTAATAATTCATATCTTTTAGATGTAGTCATTGGCAAGTTGTGATTTCCTCATGTTTGATAGACTAATTTCTTTGTTGAGTTAGAGTAAGCAAGCTGGGTGCTTTCACTTTTGAAATAGCCAGCAAGACCAATGCACCGTGGCATCAAAGCAGCTCCCCCAGGAAGGCCTTCAAGCCTATTTGCAAAAGGATCAAAAGGCACAGTCAGCACCAAGAAATGCTCCTCTAACCTACACTCCACTCCTTGCATCCCCAGACATATAAGTTCCAGCAAAATAAAGGGATTCTGCTAACACGCTGTCACCTGAACAGAGGAAGTAAATTTTCACAGAGGTTCTATAGTCAATGATTTCAGCAACTTAGGTGCCATTTCTGAGCCTGACATATGTAGAATGGCTGAAGAGAGCTGACTTTGTGAGGCCAACTAGCTTAATTATTGTATGGCATTCTAGGCTGCATGCTCAGCAGACACCTTTGGGCCTGTTCACACCCTAGCCATAAAATGATGTGATAAAACTGTTTTCATCAGGGTCTGGGATAGATCTGATTTCAAATGGTGATCAGCATAACTTCATGTCATCAAGAGAAGGGCTTTTTGACTTACCAAGAGTTTCAAGCAACACAATTAAATTTCAAAAAATTAAAAAAAGAACTTCAGGTTGAAGGTAGATGAGATGTGGTAGGCATAATGAGATATGAGTCAACCAGGTGGGGCAAGGAAAGATTTCAGCATCCATGGCTCAAATGTCAATATTGGACTTCTATCCATATATTCTAGCTTAAAGCAGCACTACCTAACAGACTATTGCATTGGGATTCAGAAAACAGACTCTATCCTTCTCTGCTGGTATTTACTGTGTGATTTTAAGCTAGTCACTTAACTTCTCTGCAGTTTTATTGTTTTTACTTGTAAACTAGAGTTTTAAGTGTAAAATGGATAATGCTTGTTCTGAATTGGAAAAAGAATCATAGTCTTAAAAATAGGATGTTCATTAGAAGATAATGTTTAAATATAAGTCATTATGGATGATATGACAATTATTTCTTTTTTTTAATAAAGCAGTTAAGTGTCACTCTGGTCCAAAGTACAGTCTTTGTGTGTGTGTGTGTGTGTGTGTGTGTTTGCCTTTTCTGGGGCTGCTCTCATGGCATATGGAGGTTCCCAGGCTAGGGGTTGAATCAGAGCTATAGCCGCCGGCCTACGCCAGAGCCACAGCAATGCCAGATCCGAGCCGCATCTGCAACCTACACCACAGCTCACAGCAACGCCGGATCCTTAACCCACTGAGCAAGGCCAGGGATTGAATCTGCAACCTCATGGTTCCTAGTCGGATTCGTTAACCAGTGCACCACGACGGGAACTCCCAAAGTACAGTCTTGATTTAGAAAATAAAAATTTTTTAAAGATGCCGTGTCCTGCCTAAAGAAAGCAAGCCTATTATTATTATTACTGTTACTATTTTTACAGCCACACCTGAGGCATATGCAAGGTCCAGGTCCAGGTGTTGAATCAGAGCTGCAGCTGAGGCCTACACCACAGATACAGCAACACCAGATCTGAGCCTCATCTTCCACCTATGCCACAGCTTGCGGCAACACCAGATTCTTAACCCTTAAGACAGGGCAGAGATGAAACCTGCATCCTCATGAACACTATTTCAGGTTCTTAACCCACTGAGCCACAACAGGAACTCCAAGAAAGCAAGCCTTTTGGAGTACAAGACAGACCTGCTCTTCAATTCAATTTTATTAAAAAAATGAGTTTCTAAGAATAATTGAAAAGCTTTTTCCCTCTTATCAATACTTTATGTTTTCTTGTAACTAGTCCTGTAGATTCCCAGGCCAAACCTCAGACTTATTCAATTAGAATCTTTGGTGAGAAGGAATCTGAATTCTATACAATTTCTCAAAGTGTTTCAATGTACAATGAAGTCTGGGAAATGCTAGACTTAGAAGATAGGAGTGATTTTAAGGACAGGTAGAGAATAATATTTCCATGGATTTTAAGTGACTAGTGTGGAGAACTTTTCAATTTTTTGTGTTTTTATTTCAAGACCTAATAAAACTTTTCACCTCCTAAGCACAGCTGCCACTGACCATGTTTATATTTAAAAAATCTTCCCCCTAATCTGAGGAGTCTGAAATTTCCATTCATCATACTTAGAAGTAAAGGGTAGCCTGAAAACCACCATCATATTTAAATATTTTCCTCTTTTTTCCCATTGCTCTGTGCTGGAGAGGAAGTTCTGGGTATGTCAGCACAAGTTCCACCTGGGACCACTCTGAACTCAGATAATAGATTTAATGAGCTTGAAATGGGTTGTTGACCTTCTTCCAACTCATTAATGCCTTTCGGCAGCTCTCCTCATTTCTCACTCCCCGTCAGCTTCTTTCCAAACATATCTTCTTGTGGCATTTCACTGACAAAAGGATGTAAGGGCACCTCAAAAATTCAAAACACCCTTTTAAAAAGCTCATCTAACAAAAATCAAGGTTTGAAAGCATTTCATTGCATCCCTGCTTTTTTCTTATGTCAGGTTGCACCTATCCTGAAATGCATACAGCTCTGAGAGCCTGTAAGTCTATTATCTTTGTTAATACATGCTTAACCTACCCATCTCTGGACCGGTTAAGAATATTCCACTAAGGTTTTTTTAACAGAATTTAAATAAAGCACTCCTAAAGTAATGTAGTATAAACTTGGACTCGTAAGCATTAAGAGAGATTCTGATATAGAAAGCTTATTTTTTCACTTTTGAGTTAGTACGCAGTAGAGAATATTCAATTGGCTCTCTAAACACCTCTGTTGTTTCTAGAAGTCTGAACTGATGTTTGAACCTGCAAGAAAAGTGATTTCTGCTTTTTTCTAAATATTCCAACTCACCCTGAACTCTCTTCTCTGTACACACTCTGAGGCAGCTCCACAGTGAATAGTAATTTATTGTTCCCTAATTGCCATCTTAGGGTCCTTTTTACTCTCCATTCTCTGGCCTATGGGCACTTGAGGGCAGCGACCAAATAATCTGCTTCTCTGTCCTCCAAACTCCCTAAGCACAGAGTGAACAGTCAGGAAAGACTTGTCAATTGATACCTGCAAATCATAATGTGTTCAGTAGTTATAAGACAGAATGCAATTTTTGAGTGGCTTTGAAGCAAGTGAGTCTAGAGTTGTCAAGATGTCTATTGAAGTCAGATAAACATAATAAGAGGTCAACTCACTATGGCCACACCTATAGGCAGAATTCATTGCCCCTTCCTTTGTCCTCTCACAAAATGTATTTAACACTTGTTTTATCCTGCCATGTAATATAGTTAGTTCCAAACAGATGTCATACCCATTTGGGTATGAACCTCTTGAGAGTATGAATTATGCTTAGTCTTTAATTTTCTCTGGGACCTAGTACAGAGTCTGGAGAAAAGAAAACAGTCAAGTAGTATTTGGTAATACATATACATGCGTACGTTGCTTATGATTCAGGATTAGGACTCTTCATCACTGTTTTCACTAAAAGGTGAGGATGCCAATGGTTTTCTAAGGCTCCTTTCAGATGCAAGTACTACAGTGCCATAAAGATACTGTAGAAATTGAAGTTAGCAAAACCCAAATAAGACATGTGTGTCCAAATAAAATAAGGCATAAAGAAAGTTTTATGATTTGGATGTGAAGGTTCATCCTATGGTGACTTTATAGAAGAGACTTAATCTCTTTCATATCATAAATAAAGTTATTGATCGAGTGTCTATTACATGTTAGGCATTAAGGCAGGTGCTTTCACATACATTAAATACCTTAATTATCATAACCATCATGCTAGATAAATATCATTAGTCCTATGTTTCAAATGATGAAACTGAAGAATCTCAGAGAGGTTAACTTATTTGTTTAAGGTCATATAGAAAATTAGTGGCGGAGGCATGGTTATGATTTCATAGGGTGTCAGTGGGACTCTAGAGCCTAACTTTGGGACTTGATATTTTTTCTATTGGAAAGATGAGCTGGCACATGGCTAGCCCCAACCCTTTCAGTATATAAGTTCTGGGACCGTATTTAGGGGTGAATGACACTTGTGCAAATCACTTTGAATAACATTTCCTTCAACAATTATAACATAGGTGATCTCTGATTAGAAAGAAATGCTGGGAAAGACTGAAGGGCAAAATCTAGGCATAAAAGGGCAACTTGAGGTGGGAGTTGTAGGTTCAGGTAATAGGTTAGTAGAGGTGTTAAGGAGAAGGATTCACCAGTATTAATGGGTTGATTGAATGTTTGGGCATAAGCCTCAGGTGAGTTACAAGAACAACTCATGGTGTTTCCTCACTGCATCATTTTGAGTTGCTTCCTTTTAAGTTGCATCTCCAAACTCTGCAACACTATACCACTTAGTCCCACTGGAAGCATTAGATCAGAATAATCACCTGGCATGTTGTCGTCCCATCCCACTTTTCCAACCTCATTTGGAGCATTTCCGCTTCTCTTTCACTCTTCCCCAACCACACTGGCCTTCTTTTAGGTCTTTGATCAGGCCAAGCTCTTTCCCTCTTCAGGCATTCAACCTGTTTTTAAGTCCTTCATAGAATGCTCTTTCCCCACATTTTCCTTGCTAACTGCAACACACCCTTTGAGTCTCAGCTTAAATTTCCTTTCATATAAAGATCTTTCCTTAGGCAACCACTGGCCCAATTTAGAATATGTTCCCCTTAATATTCTTTCTTGTTTCACCTTATTCTTTTCCTTAATTACCTCTTACTATTAGTCATCATGTTTAATTTTTCATGTTTATTGATTTATGTCTGTCTTTAAAACTAGACTCTAAGCTCCATGAAGGCAGGGACTAAATCTATTTGTTCATAATCTATTGTATGCTTAACCAATGTGTGTAATTTGTGACAAGTGCTCAATACATGTTTGTTGAATAAATGGGGTCACAACTTAGGGAATGATCTTCATGTAGCTGAGACAGGAGAATTTACTTAGATCCATCTAATCTAAAGAGTGACCAAATGAAATCTGGTTCTAGAACTGGAAGAAGCTACCCCTATGATTTATTTTATTAGCTTATATCTGAAATATCAGGCCTACATTTGGGATTTTGAGAAACTGAAGAGTACTTAGAAAATGTGTACCATTGTGGCTCAGCTGTAATGAACCCAACTAGTATCCAGGAGGCTGTGGGTTTAATCCCTGGCCTTGCTCAGTGGGTTAAGGATCCGGTGTTGCCATGGACTGTGGTGTAGGTGGCAGACATGGCTTGGATCCCATGTTGTTGTGTCTGTGGCATAGGCCAGCAGCTGCAGCTCTGATTTGACCCCTAGCCTGGGAACTTCCATATGCCTCATGTGTGACCTTAAAAAACAAAACAAAACAAAACAAAACAAAAAACAAAATAAGGAGAAGAAGAAGAAAAGCAAATATTTTTTTCAGAAAAAGAAAATAGGTAGCAGAATGGTGAGTGGGAAAGACAATGAAAAATTTTCAAGTGCTACATCAGACTCCTCACTAGGTTTTTCTATCTAGCTATCTATCCTCAGTTAGTAAAGGTAGTAAATTGTGATGGTAAAAGGTGAAGTCTCTAGAACCAGATTGCCTGGGTTCAAATCCTTACACTGTCAAAATTAGTTATGTGACCTCAGGCAAGCATTAATTTTTTGCAATATTATTTTGTGTAAAATGGGGAAATAATAATAACATCTATCTTATAGATTTGTTATTAAAATTAAATGAGTTAAAATGTGTAATACAGGTAAAATAATGTTTATTAAATAAGTATTTCCCATCAATTTAATTTCTGTGTGGTAGTAACAATTTCCCCTATTTCATAATTCACATAAAAGGCCAGCATTTGAACCCAGGTGTATATAGTTCAAAAGAAAAGGGGGCAGGTTTTAAGATGGACTCAGTGAGGAACAGATGTGGAATCTATGGGTTTTCAAACTGGGTTTACTGGGGATAAGAGTTGTCATAGGTGATTAGGCAATGTTAACCATATTAAAAATATAAACAACTGTCATGTAGAAAAGGATTAGGATTATTCAATAACTCAAGGGATTAAAAGTTACTATGATGGTTAGGGTTATAATCAACACAGAAAAAGACTTATCTAAAAGTTAGCACCCTTCAACAATGGAAAATAATGTATTTTTTTAGGATAAAGTAAGTTCCTTGTCATTGTACACATTCAAAGAAAGTCAAAAAGGCCATCTATCATAAGTGTTACAGAAAGGATAATTTCATTGAGAAATAAGCTGGAAGAGACTACCTCAAAGAATCTCATGTACTCTCATATTCTATAATTGAAAGAAATAGGACAACCTATACCATTTACAATACCCAGAACATCATGTTGGAATACAAAAAAATTCTTGCTGAGAAACACACTCCTGCTGTTCTAGCTGGTATCTGACAGCTGCTATGTATTTAGTGGTGCATTTGTCCACAGGATATGATGCTTGGATGAACTGGTATTTTGAAAATCCTAAGAAGTCTCTCTGCTTCTATTATTGTAATTGTTGTTACTTTTAATTCAGCTCATGAAAATAGACATTATTTACCATGCTTCTTCTGAATGCATATATTAAATGTATATAAGCTCTTAAAAGGATATTTTAAACCATTAGATTATCAGGCCATTATCAAATTTGGTATAATTGTGATATGATTAAAAAAGCATAGGACTTGAAATTAATCAAGTGGAATCTTCCAATCTGGAGCACCCTCGAAGAATACTTGTAAGGAGCATTTCAATACGCTTGGTAGTGATGACAGAGGAGTGAGAGCCACTGAACTGAGCTTTAATTACTCCCCACTCTCCCCACGTACACATATATTTAGACCAGAGGGAATACTTGGATGCTTCTCTGGAGCACCTGTCTGAGTGAATGTGGCAAGCTACATAGATGAGTCAGTTGAATGCCCCCATTAGTAGTAGTAAGGAAACCCTAAACAACACAAAAAGACAACCCACAGAATGGGAGAAAATCTTTGCAAATGAATCGACTGACAAGGGATTAATCTCCAAAATTTATAAACAACTTCTGCAGCTCCATACCAAAAAAAACAAAAAACCCCATCCAAAAATGGGCAGAAGATCTAAAGAGACAATTCTCCAAAGAAGACATACAGATGGCCGAGAAACACATGAAAAGATGTTCAGCGTCAGTCATTATTAGAGAAATGCAAATCAAAACCATGATGAGGTACCACCTTGCACCAGCCAGAATGGCTATCATCCAAAAGTCTACAAACAATAAGTGCTGGAGAGGGTGTGGAGAAAAAGGAACCCTATTACACTGTTGGTGGGATTGTCAATTGGTGCAACCACTGTGGAAAGCAGTATGGAGATGCCTCGGAAAACTAAACATAGAACTACCATTTGATCCAGCAATCCCACTCCTGGGCATCTATCCAGAGAAAACCACGACTTGCAAAGACATATGTACGCCAATGTTCATTGCAGCACTATTACAATAGCCAAGACATGGAAACAACCTAAAAGTCCATCGACAGAGGAGTGGATCCATAAGATGTGGTACATATACACAATGGAATATGACTCAGCCATCAAAAAGAACGAAAGACCAGCATTTTTAGCAACATGGATGGACCTAGAAACTATCATGCTAAGTGAAGTCAGCCATACAATGAGACACCAACATCAAATGCTTTCACTGACATGTGGAATCTGAAAAAAAGGACAGACGGAACTTCTTTGCAGAACAGATGCTGACTCACAGACATTGAAAAACTTATGGTCTCCGGAGGAGACAGTTTGTGGGGTGGGGGGATGTGCTTGGGCTGTGGGATGGAAATCCTGTGAAATCAGATAGTTATGATCATTATACAACTACAGATGTGATAAATTCATTTGAGTAATAAAAAAATGAAAAAAAAAGCAGTGTCTGAAGATACATGTGTGTGTGTGTGTGTGTGTGTGTGTGTGTGTGTGGTAGTAGCTTTAGAGAATCAGAAAATAAAAGCTTTTTCTAATCTGGGGACATAAACGTTGACCAATATTCACACTTCACTTACAATTATTTTAAGTCAAACACCTAAAATCAATTATTGCCGTGAAAGGTTGACAACAGCTTCAAAACAAGAAGATAGACATTCTATACATGTTCCTTCCCTGTTGACTAGCAGGACTCTGTTGTGTGGAAAGGTTTAAACTTTAATTTCATCTGTTCCATATTAACAAAATCCTTTACTGGCCCCTTTACAACTTCGTTTTTTTTTTTTGTTTGTTTGTTTGTTTTGTTTTTTTGTCTTTTTGCTATTTCTTGAGCCGCTCTCTTGGCATATGGAGATTCCCAGGCTAGGGGTCCAATCGGAGCCATAGCCACCAGCCTATGCCAGAGCCACAGCAACACGGGATCCAAGCCGCATCTGCAACCTACACCACAGCTCACGGCAACGCCGGATCGTTAACCCACTGAGCAAGGGCAGGGACCGAACCCGCAACCTCATGGTTCCTAGTTGGATTCATTAACTTTGTTTTTAAAACGATTATAGGCAACAAGTCTTCTATTTTGCCTCTGGCTTGAACCTTATTCCAGAGGAAAGCCTCACTACTTAGAGGAGACATACTTAGTTTAAAAAAAGAAATGAAAAGCAAAAACAAAAAACAACGGGCTTGCCATAATGATTTAAATTCACACTACTGAACATTACTTTGAGTTGAGATTTTGAAGGTTTATTTATTAATTCAACAAATATTCGTGTCTAGTAAGGAATCTCCAGAGATAAATTTATCCATCAGTAGGTCTCCAGACAAGCCTCATCTAAAATATTCGAAAACAATTTGGTGTCCCTGAAACAATTATTATATGCTGTTGATACTGAATGTTTTTATTAAATACCTGTTGAGGTTAGATATATTTATGACATGTTTAGAAACCCTTTCCTTGGAAGCTAAAAAACAGTGACAGGAGAAGGGAAATTGAGGTTGTACTTTTATGTTGATGTCATATTGAGGGATTTTGGACCTAATCAAATAAGTCTTGCCTTTAGGACATCTGGTCTTGCTGAAATGGCTAATAGAAGAATAAGTCCACTAAATGTTTGAAAACACTGTCCTCACAAGCCAAGGCTATGGGTTCAAACCCATGTCAGTTAATGATTTTCATTCTGTTTCATGGCCATAGACAGTTTAGATTCAGAAGCAAAATCTGATTCATATTTTACCATTGCAATATTTAAAGATGATCACTTTAGAAAAAGCTTAAATGGATGCTTTTCAAATATGTTGTTGATTTTTTAATAATTCAGCTTATTTCTAATAAGATTTATTTTTTTGAATACCCATCACTTTAAAAGTTATTCTTTCAATTGGTTTGACATCTTGGGAAAGCTATGTTTCTTTCTAAAAGGAAAAAAAAATTCCTTCTATTTACCTAAGGTCATGGGAGATGAAAGGCAGTATAACATAGTGGTTAAGAGCATGAGTTCTGGAATCAGATAAAAGTGTATTTCAAGCCACATTTACTAGCTCTAAGATTTTAGCTAAGTTACTTAGCATCTCTAAGTCTGGGTTTCATCATCTGTAAGATGATAGTAAGAAGGCTTTTTTTTTATGAGAATGAGATAAGCCATGTAAAGTAGCACTGGACCTGGACATACTAGGTATTCAATTAATGGCTGCTATTATTGGTGTTGTTATAATGCATTGTCTTTGGAAGCTAAACAGACATTAGACCTCATCATCATTTACTGTGTGATCTGGTCTGAATTGCTTCACTTCTCTGAACCTCGCTTTCCTCATCTGTGACATCAGGATGATAGCAGCCCTCACCTAGATTTGTAGTGAGGGTTAAATGAGATGATGAATATAAATAACTAAGCACATAGTAGGAGCCCTGTAATTATTAGCTTAAATAAAATAACAGCAAAGCCCAGAATCTGTTCACTTAAATAAGGCCTCTTTCTCAGTGGTCTGATTACTGAATATGTTATACAGTTGATTAAGTGGTGTATTTCTACAATATATCTGTGAGATCAACACTTTTCTCCATACCTAAGTGATACAGAGACCTAGGTTCCCATATACTAGGGAGATAATCTCATTTATTCCCATGCCCTCATGCAGATGACTCATAAATCTTTATTTCCTGCCCTAATTTCTCCTGAGTTCCAAAATCATATATTTGCCTATTTCCTTTATATCTCCAACCAGAATTCTAAGAATCTCAAAATTAATATTGGCTTTAAAAATAAAATTTCATCACATACCTAGCCAAAAATCTATAGTGTATCCTTTATTCCATTCTTCCTCTCACTTCTGAGTCTTTGTGAATCTTCATCCAAAGTATATCTTCAATATACCTATTACTCAATATCTCAACTGCCATAGTTTTTGGCCAAGCCTCTGTCATTTCTTACCTGGAAAACTATGAAAGTGTCTTATAGGATTTTCTGCTTCTTTTTGCTAGGCCTTCATATCTTGTCCTTAATCATTTATTTATCTTTATGGCTGCATGTATGGCATTTGGAAGTTCTCAGGCTAAGGGTGGAATTAGAGCTGCAGTTGCTGGCCTACACCATATCACAGCAACGCTGAATCCAAGCTGCATGTGTGACCTATGCTGCATCTTGCAGCAAAACCGGATCCTTAACCCACTGAGTGAGGCCAGGGATCAAACCTGCATCCTTGCTGACACTATGTTGTGTTCTTAACCTGCTGAGCTACAATGGGAACTCCCTTAATCATTTATTAAATGAGGCAGCTCTGGGCAGGTGAGGTTCCTGAATGGGTTAAAAGCTGCAGACTGCTGATACACTTCCAGTAGTTGGGGTAATAAGACTCTTGTTGAATTGGAATCTGGACAGTGCAATTCCATGTTCATCACAATGGATATCCTAATTGAAAGCCCTTACTAAGATGGTTTCAGGATATAAATGGGTAGCTCTCTGCTCTTCTCTTCCCTTCTCTTATCTCACTTCTGCATCTTATAAATTTTTTATGTATTAATTTGAATTTTCTCAATGGCCCTATAACCTAAGCATTTCTATCCCAATTTTTCACATAAAGAAACTATGAATCAGAGAGGTTGTGACTCAAAGTCACACAGGTAATAGTTGGTGAAAAGGGGGCTTAAATCCTTACTTTGACTCTAAACTCCATCATTCTTTTTACTACGCTTCACTACCTCCCTAATCAGAAAGTTTTGTTGAGCAGAAAACTCCATGTTCCACCATGCTTCTGAGATGAGGCCTCTCATATTCTGTTTATTTGTTCTTTCTGCATAGGGGTGTGTGTGGGGGGGGGGCGTGCACGTATGTGTGTGTGTGATTTTATTTTACTAGAAGTGTAGGTAAAACTGACACATATTTTAAGAAAAGACAACCTCCAAAGTAATCTCAGAAATACTTATCTGGTTAATAGTATTTTTGGATGGTATCTTTAAAAATCAGTTGTTCTTTATGAAAATTATCTAATTATAATGCTCTAAGTAGGTGTTTATCCATGGGGAAGTAGTTGAGATTGCATCTAATCCCTATCAGATAATCCATTAAAAAGAGCTTTAAAATGGCTTTGTATGCTAAGCACGGGCTAAAGACAAACTTCCCTATTCAGCAATACTGTATTTATTATTCACATATAGTATGTAAGATTGGTAAGTAAGCTGCAAAGAACTTTTTCAGCGTCAATTCCCAAAGCCTTGCCAGCTGATTTGAAAGAGTGTTCAAACCTTATTAGTCAGCCCATGCACCTGTCAGAAGAATTATGTGAAGTTGCACTTAATAGCTCATTAGCAAGGAATAGCTGTTGTTAATTATGATAAGGTCAGGACAGTAATATCTTTCTGAATTTGAGAGGATATTAAAAATAAGGAACATGTCTTAGATTAGAATGATACCTAAAATCAAACATAGGAAACCATGTATGAAGAAGGGAACTTGATGTCTCCGATGAAATATATGAGGCACTGGGTCCAAAGAAGAAAGTATTCAGAATTGAGTGGCTATTTTTTTGAGGTAGTCAGTGGCCACTAAGGACCCTGCTCACTGACTCCTATGATCATCTTATTTCTAGGGGAGAATCATTTTGACTCCTTCATTAAGAGCCAATGTGTGCTAGAGCCACCTTTAGTTATAATCCTCTTAGAGAGTTGGCCATTCATTGTATGTAAAGAAACTTTCTTGACTACCTGCCTCTGACGGGGGAGGAAAAGGGGGTAGTTAAAAAGATGATGACTGGGTCACTTTGCTGTACAATAAAATTTGCAGTAACATTGCAAACCAACTATAATAAAAATATTTATCAAGATATTCAGGTTGACACCATTCAAAAACATAAAAAAAGAGGACAAAATCCCAAAGATACACATTTGCAAATAATAACAGCTACCCTTTAATAAGTGTTTGCTATTCCAGGATCTGCATCAAGTGTTTTACATATATTATTTTAATCCTCACAACAGTCTTGGAAGGAAGATAATATAATTATCCCCATTTTACGTATGAGGAAACTGAGAAACAGAGAGGTGAGATCACTTGTCCAGGGTTGCATAGTAAGTGACAGTGCCACTGGAACCCAGGTCTGTGTAACTCCCAAGTCCATGCCCTTAATAGTTCTTAACAAAATAATTATTGCTATTATTATTATTAATGCTTCTCATAATAATTTATCTCATAGGACCAAATATATATTAATCATGAAAAGAAAATTGATAAATCGGACTTCATAAAAAGTAAACATTTCGACTACTTTTCAAAAGGCATTATTAAGAAAATAAAAAGGCAAGCATAGGCCAGGATAAAATACTTGCAGCACCTATATCTGATAAAGGACTGTTACTCAGTTTATATAAAGAACTCCAACTCAGTAATGAACAGACAAATCACTCAATAAAAATGTGCAAAAGACTTGTACAGATTTTTCACAAAAGAAAATATGAGAATGATTAAGTATATGAAAAGAAGCTCAACATCATTAGTCATCAGAGAACTGCAGATAGAAACCACAATGAGATACCACTTCACACCTATTTTATAATAGCTACAACTTAAGAGACTGATAATATCAAGTGTTGGTAGGAAAGTGGAGTAATTACAATTCTCATACACTGCTGGTGTAATTGTAAAAGAGTACAACTATTTTTCAAAACAATTTTATTGTTTCCTTTTTAAATTTTTTTATTGTTATTTCCCCAATACATTTTTTTCTATTGTACAACATGGTGACCCAGTTACACGTATACGTATACATTCTTTTTTCTCACATTATCATGCTCCATCATAAGTGACTAGACATAGTTCCCAGTGCTACAAAGCAGGTATCATTGCTAATCCATTCCAAAGGCAATAGTCTGCATCTATTAACCCCAAGCTCCCAATCCATCCCACTCCCTCCCCCTTGGCAACCACAAGTCTATTCTCCAAGTCCATGATTTTCTTTTCTGTGGAAAGGTTCATTTGTGCCATATATTAGATTCCAGATATAAGTGATATCATATGGTATTTGTCTTTCTCTTTCTGACTTACTTCACTCAGTATGAGAGTCTCTAGTTCCATCCATGTTGCTTCAAATGGCATTATGTTGTTCTTTTTTATGGCTGAGTAGTATTCCATTGTGTATATATGCCACGTCTTCCTAATCCAACCATCTGTTGATGGACATTTAGGTTATTTCCATGTCTTGGCTATTGTGAATAGTGCTGCACTGAACATGTGGGTGCATGTATATTTTTCAAGGAAAGTTTTGTCTGGATATATGTCCAAGAGTAGGGTTGCTGGGTCATATGGTATTTCTTAGTTTTCTGAGGAACCTTCATACTGTTTTCCGTAGTGGTTGTACCAGCTTACATATTGTTTCTTATAAAGGTAAATATACATTTACCACATAGTCTATAAATTCCACTTAGGTATTTACCTAAGAGAAATAAAAATATATGTTCACAGAAAGACTTGTATGTAAAAGTCCATAGTACCATAACTCATAATACTAGAAAGAACTTAAATGCCCATAAGGTGTTGAGCTGATAAAATCTGTACTATGTTCATGTAACAATGATGAAAAAAACTTTCTGATACACACAAAAGCATGGATATAGTTTGTAGACCTTATGCTTAGCAAAAGAAGACAACCAAGGAGTACATTCTACATGGTTCCATTTATAGCAAGTTATAGAACATGCAAAATGAATCTATAGTTTACAAAGAAAAAAAAAAAACAGTAGTTACCTGGGCACAAATGGGAGAGGTATTGAGGATCTACTATAAATGAGCACAAGAAACTTTTGAAGGAGAAGGAAATATTTTCCACTTTCATTGGAACAGTGGATACATAAATGTTTATATTTGTCAAACATCATTAATCTGTAGATTTAAAACATAGTAAATTTTCTTATATACAAATTATAATTTAATAAAAGAGTTAAGAATTATTTGAAAGGAGAATGACTTTAAAATATCTCTGATTGAAAGAAAATTTGGTTCAATAAATCAACAAAATAAGTCATTTGTTGCTAAAATGATGTTCAAGAAGCAGTCTTCTAATAACGGAATACAACCCACCAGCTAGAGAAGTACTTGTTACATAAAGCTGGATATGCAATAGATCCTATTCTTGTTTGTTCTCCCATGAATGGTGGCTTAACTTTTCCTACTGGGAGCTGTTACTAAAAGTAGCCATAGGTAGGTTGAGAGCCTGGCCATTTTTCCTGTTATCAGCTCTTATAGGATATACAGTGTCTCCCCCACTATCCATCTAATTTCTTAAAGAACTCATAGGTATTCTGAAATTTGGAAAGATCAGTGCCTCTCTGAGCACAGATCTCAAGTAAATCCATAATAAGGTCCTTGCTGGTCCTCTGAAGGGACTAATCCAACAAAGATCAAAGAACATATGGAAAGGACCCTTGGTCTTGTGTTAGGCCTACAACCTTGATTATCCACCCAGTGCTTTTTTTTTTTAATGGAATGACTTTTTAAAATATTTTTTATTATAGTTGATTTACAATGTTCTGTCAAGTTCTGCTGTACAGCAAATGACCCAGTCATCATATATATGTGTGTGTGTATATATATGTGTGTGTGTATACATTCTTTTTCTCACATTATCTTCCATCATAAATGACTAAGTTCCCAGTGCTATACAGAAGGATCTCATTGATTATCCACTCCAAATGCAGTAGTTTGCATCTACTAACCCCAAACTCCCAGTCCATTCCACTCCCTCCCCCTCAGCAACCACAAGTCTGTTCTCCTTGTCCATGGGCTTATTTCTTCTCTATGGGTCAGTTCATTTGTGTCATATATTAGATTCCATATATTAGATATCATATGGTATTTTTCTTTCTCTTTCTGACTTACTTCACTTAGCATGAGAGTCTCTAGTTCCATCCATGTTGCTGCAAATGGCATTATGTTCTTTTTATGGGTGAGTAGTATTCCATTATGTATATGTACCACATCTTAATCCATTCATCCGTCAATGGACATTTCGGTTGTTTCCATGTCTTGGCTATTATGAATAATGCTGCAATGAACATACAGGTGCATGTATCTTTTTGAATGAAAGTTTTGTTTGGATATATGCCCAGGAGTGGGATTGCTGGGTCATATGGTAGTTCTATATTTAGTTTTCTGAGGTACCTCCATACTGTTTTCCATAGTAGTTGTACCAATTTACATTCCCACCAACAGTGAAGGAGGCTACCTTTTTCTCCACACCCTCTCCAGCATTTGTTACTTGTTGAATTGTTAATGATGGCCATTCTGACTGGTGTGGGGTGGTACCTCATTGTAGTTTTGATTTGCATTTCTCTAATAATTTGTGATATTGAGCATTTTTTCATGTGCCTTTTGCCCATCTGTATATCTTTTTTGGAGAAATGTCTATTAAGGTCTTTTGCCCATTTTTCAATTGGGTTGTTTTTGTTTGTTTGTTTGTTTGTTTGCTGTTGAGTTGTATATGCTGTTTGTGCACTTTAGAGATTAAGCCCCTGTCATTTGAGTGTTATTTTATTATGTACCAAGAGGCTGGGCAATGGGCTTCTGACTTTGTTGGTTCAGGATGAACCCACCAACACTCTGAGAGATTGCTCTTGCAAGTTTAAGCATGGAACTTATTAATCTCTCCTAGTAGTATCTGAACCCAGGCCCTGAAGTTGTCTTAGTTTTTTCCACTAAGCATTGAGACATAGTAATAAATATCCTACCATTTTCAAAATTTGACATATAAACTAAAGTTCAATTATGGTCCTAATTTCAAGCTCACAGTCCTTAAATAATAAACAAAACCCTGGGTAAAAGGCATAATCAGATTTCAGAGTTCCCTTTGTGTCTCAGTGGGTTAGGATCTCAACATAGTATCCATGAAGATGTGGGTTCAATTCCTGGCTTCACTTATTGGGTTAAGGATCACTCATCGCCACAAGCTGTGGTATAGGTCACAGATTCAGCTTGGATTCCACTTTGCTGTGGTTTTTGCACAGGTTGGCATCTGCAGCTCTGATTCGAGCTGAGTCCTAGCTTGGGAACTTCCATATGCCACAGGTGTGACCTTAAATAAAAAAAAAAGTGTGGGTTTGTGTAGTCTTTATCAGTTCATCAGATGATGGGCACTTAGGTTGCTTCCATATCTTGGCTATTGTAATAATGGTGTGATGAATATAGGGGTTCATGTGTCTTTTTGAATTGGTATTTTTATATTCAGAACTTGAGGGTATTATGTTAAGTGAAGTAAGTCAGATGGAGAAAGACAAATACCAAATACCATATGACGTCATTCAAATGTAGAATATAAAAAATATCAGTGAACAAACCAAACCAAAGCAAACATAGATAAAGAGAACAGAGTAGTGGTTACCAAAGGGTAGGGGTGGTCAGGAAAGTGTGAAATGGATAAAGGAGATTAACTGAATGGTGATGGAAGGAAACTAAACTTTTGGTTGTGAGCACATTTTAGTATATACAGAAGTTAAAATATACTGTTGTACACATGAAATGTGTTAAAAACCAATGTTACCACAATTTTTTTAAAAAGGCATAATTGGAGTTCTTTCTCCTTATGACTCATAGAGGCAACTAGATAGAATGTCTATGGCATGGAGTGTGACATGTAAGATCTGGATATATACAAGGTATATGAAAAGAAACATAGGAAAGATATTTCATTTGTGTATGGTACTTTTCCACATTAGCAGTTGTTTTTGTGACTTATAATTTAGTGCACTTTGCCAGGAAAACATTTGGTGGTTGAAGGGAAACTAACATATTGTTTGAAAATAAAGAATCCCTTATGTTTACAGAATTTTCAAACATTCCCTGTATCAGTCATGTCCTTGAGAGTTGGGTTATTTTAGCATAGTTGACTAAAAATGCAACTCAGGTAGCTGCCATCATATAGTGGTATAGATGTGGGTTATCCGACTAATTACTTGCTTTTCACTTCTTTGCAGTCATGGATCTCTAAGATAGACTCTAAATAACCATATATCATTATTTGTTTCTATCCACATATGCTCTCTATTAAAAATAACTCCATGAGTGTGATTATTGGTTATTGGTTAGACGGCATGAATCTATCAAAAGGAAAATCATAGGCAAAATACCTGAATTGAAAAGAACACCTACCACAATCACATACTGTTATCAATCCTAATTAGCTGAATCAGATCCTACTATCTCCCAGTCTAATTAGAACTCACTTTGAATCATTCCAGCTTTGACAGGTTTTGGCCTGGGCACAAGTGCTGTTTGCTGCCTGCCTGAACTATTGGCCATGATAGAGACTGTGGGGCATCAAGGCTTGGCATGAAGCTGGTCACTTTGGGTACTGAAACTCCTTAATCTCTTGCTAACTATAATTACTCTCTGTTAAGACCTTATCTATTCCTGACTCACAGGTTCACACTTCAGTTTAAACTTCTGGTATTCTTCCTGGACAAAGGATAGAGAAAGAAAATCTTCGCCCTTCTCAGGTTCCATGCATTTAAAAAAAAAAAATCAAAAGCTTTCAAGAGGCAACAATACATAGAAGGATTATTTCTCTACTGAAAAAAAAGGTCCTTTGGGGGAACTCTTCATGCTTACCCTTCATTCATTAATTAATTCATTCATATATTAATTCTCTGACATTTAAAATTTTTAATTGTGGTGGAATATACATAACATAAAACTTACCATTTTAACTATTTTAAATGTACAATTCAGTGATATTAAATGCATCAAGTGTGGTGCACTTATTGCCACTATCCATTTCAAGAACTTTTTAAAAAAATTTTATGGCCACACCTGTGGTATATGGAAGTTACCTGGCCAGGACTGAATCCAAGCCACAGCTGTGATGTATGCAACAGCTGCTGCAATGCTGGATCCTTTAACCCACTGAGCTGGGCTAGGTATAGAACTTAGCCTCCACAGGGAACAAAGCTGCTGCAGTTGGACTCTTAACCCATTGTGCCATGGCAGGAACTCCTCAAGAAATTTTTTATTATTCCAAACTATCTCTCTTTTAATAAATAATAATATTAATATTGACCTCCTTGCTTAAAAACCTCTAATTTCTGCCCAATTTGTTGCCAACATTTAACAGGCTTTTAAAATTATCCATCAGGTCTTCCTTCCCTCTCTCTCTTTCTTTTTTTCTTTCTAGAATTTTAAAAATATTTTGGGAGTTCCCTTTGTGGCTCAGTGGGTTACAAGTTCAACTAGTATCTATGAGGATGTGGGTTCGATCCCTGGCACCTGCTCAGTGGGTTAAGGACCCTGCACTGCCATGAACTATGGTGTAGATCACAGACTCGGCTTGGATCCAGCATTGCTGTGGCCTAAGCTGGCAGATGCAACTCTGATTCGACCCTTGGCCTGGGAACTTACTTATGCCACAGGGGCGGCCCTAAAAATTAATAATAATAATAATAATTTAATATACAGAATCAAACCATTTTTAAGCAGTTGCTCAGAACAGCAGTTTACTCACAAAGAGATTATGGCACAAGGGGTGTGACATTCTCCCATGATTCATAAGTTGAGGTTTCAGAACAAATCTTAGAGAGGAGTTGAGTTTCTCACTAATGAACTCTGCTTTTATTTCAGGAAGTTGCTACTGTGTAATTTGTGGCGAATCATCAGGCTAGAATAGCAGGCATGGCAGTTTAGATTGTCTTATATCCAGACAAATTAAGGAAAATAAACTAGTATAGCTCAAACTATATGCTCACTTGTAATTATCTTTAAAATTATTTTAATATAATAAATAGCGATAGTCATAAATAATTAAGTTAACCCTGCAATTCTACATAGGTCAACTGGAAAAAAATATAGACGTCTGTAAAGTTTTTAATGTTTGCTTTGGTTATACTTCTATAACAGGTTGTTTCAGTAATTTTTTAAATAACTCTGACCTTATCTATACTAGATTAATCTGTTTTTAAACAATTACATTTCAAAGCTTAAATGTCACATGAATACTTTCTTGTTCTGTACTAGAGATCGGAAATATTCAAGTCAGAAACATTAATTCTCTAGCCTTTACGTTTCCTGCCTGCTAAAATAACTCATTTTTGTTTGGCCTTCAATTTGAAGTTCTACTTTATTTGCCCATTACTCTTTCCTTCATTGCAGTTTTCAAGCTGCTTTTTAAACTGGAAACATGTCTGTCCTTAGTTGTTTCAAAAATACTCTCAGTAACTGCTTTCTTTTGGTGAATGAAAAATCTTATTTGACATTTTAAGGCTTGATTATCTAAAGGAGCCATAACACACTATTTTGTAACAAAGACAATGTTGGCTTAAGTTAAATTACATGGGAAGATATAAATACCCAATTTATTGGGTTTATTTATTTTATAATATACCTTATTATAAAAAGGGTATAGGATCAAAATAATACACATAAAATTAAATAAATGTATAAGAGGCTTCTTATCCTGAGCCTGATTAAAGGATCAGAATGCTGTCCTCAAATTAACCACATCCTATTATTCCTTCACAGCTTAACAGCTCCGTTATAAAGCTTTATTTGACTGATCCAGGTTGCAAAGGTCTCTTATTTCCCTGAATTCCTACAGCAGTTACAGGGCTCTTTCATTTTAAACCATCTTCATACTCTGTAAAAACAGCTGATAATGTTATTCTCCTGCTCAAAAGCCTCTAATAGGTCTACCCTGCCTTGAGGACAGTTAAAAAAATATTTAACAGAAAAATTAAAAAGCCTTAAAACTTGGCCTCAGTCTTCTCTAGCCTTCCTGAACTATAAGTACTATCCTTCAGTGATACCATACAACTGAGAGTACTTAAATATGCCATACAACATCCTACCTTTGTGCTCTGGCACATGTTTCTTCTAACTGGATGATCTTATTTCCTTTATTTATATTTTAGTGAAGTATAGTTCATTTACAATATTGAGTTAGTTTCAGGAGTAAAGTGATTCAGTTACACATCCATATATATTTATTTTTTTCAGATTATTTTCCCTTATGGGTTATTACAAAATACTGAGTATAGTTCTCTGTGCTACAGAGTAGGTCATTGTTGGTTATTATTTCTTTTTATTGCCTATTAAATGTCTATGCATCATTTAATATCTGGTCAAGAGTAACTTCTTTTATGAAAGCTTCTCTGACTCTCATAGCCAAACTAATACATTACAAAATTTTCATAATTAAAAGAATATGGTGCTGATATAGAAATAGACTAATATATAAATGAAACATAACACAGCTCTAAAACAGACCTATATATACCTGAGAATTGAGTTTAAGATAAAGGAGGCATTCCAAATAAATAATGATGGAACAACTGGCCATTTGTTCAAAAAGAATGACGAGAAAGAAAGATATGTACTGCAAGCCATTAAAAAAGCCAAACTGCCCCTCACCTTTGGCAAGGATTGGGATCTTGGGGTTAATAGATGCAGACTATTGCCTTTGGAATGGATTAGCAATGAGATCCTGCTGTGTAGCACTGGGAACTATGTGTAGTCACTTATGATGGAGCATGATAATGTGAGAAAATAGAATGTGCACATGTACGTGTAACTGGGTCACCATGCTGTACAGTAGGAAAAAAAGTTGTACTGGGGAAATAACAATTTAAAAAAAAAAGCCAAACTGATTTTTTTAAATGAACCACAAAATAATATTACATAAAATATAAGGTAATATGGGAGACTAGTATTTTTTTTAGTGGAGAAATAATCTTTTACAAAGTAAACAAATACTTTGATAAAATGATTGCTAAATGTAACACCATCGAATAAAAACTTCTCTATGACAAGATATTCTAAACAAGCTTAGGCAAAAAAATAAACTCAAAACAAACAAACATAAACATTAACCCAGGTAGGATTTTTTGAATTATTTACAATATACAAGACAAGGTATTAATATCCAGAATGTATAAAGAACTCCAGAAATTCAATTAGAAAAGAACAAACTCCTCAACAGAAACAGGCAGAAAATATGAAAAGGTCACCAAATAGGAACCACAAATGTCCAATAAACATATGAAGAGATGCTCATTCTCAATAAGTAAATCTGGAAATGCTTATAACATTTAACATAACTAACAAGATGCCATTTTAACTCATCAGATTTACCATGAATTAGTTTGATGATAGCATAAAACGAAGCAATTATATTTTGCAGTATCTAAACTAGAAAACACTTATGTATGTGTATGAGAATGTTTACTGCAGTGCTGTTTGTTATAGTGATAGATTAAAAGCCCTAATGAATATCAATAGGGAGACAAAATGAATAAACTGTAGTGTATCTATACTGTGGAACACTATGCAGTAATTTTAAAGGATGTTGTTGGTACTAATAAGGCATAGTGGTGAATGAAGCAAAAATGAAGTAGAAATTTTTGTACAGGAAAATGCCAATTCCATAAAAACTGTATATTTTCTATCAATACATATCTATGTGTGTAAGTGCTTAGAAAAAGTTCTGTTTTAATGGGATGCTAACCTTACCTATAGTATATTTATGTGCTACTTTTGTAATTAAGAATTAAAACCAGTAAGAAATATACTAGGTTTCTTTACATTTAAATATTAGTCACTGAATTATTCTTTTTTACAAGACTAAAAGGTTGTTTCCCCAATCTTAGAGTATATAAGACTATTCAAGGTAGGGGCTAAACCAAAGATAGGAGTTTACTTCTATTGTCTCATTTAGCTTCCTCTGCAACAACCAGAGCCATGATTAATTAGGAAAGGGTGACTGAAATCAAGTCATCTGAGTACAGGATTGATCCTGCCTTTATTTTTTTAATATTTGATATATAATTCATTATGGATTCTTGCATTCATTTTGCTTTTATAAAAGATTGTATTAAATATTATTTATTTTGATTACTGACATTTTGGTAACCCCTAAATTTTGCACCCAAGGTGAGTGCCTTACTCATCTCACCATAGAAAAAACCCTGTGTAAAAACACTGTGAGTCTGATATAATCACATTTATTTTATAGGTGAGCAAGTTTGGTCGGAAGCTACACAGCTAGTAAGCTAGTAAGCAGAGCCAGGATTCAAACTTAGGCTCATTAGACTAAACACCCATGTTTACCAAATCAAAGTTTTTGTAAAATTTTACTTTGCTTTGTTCATTAGTTTAGTGGACCTATGTTAATTTGCAGTGATAATGTACTTTTTATATCTTCCACGTAGCTATGCTTCACATCCTATTTGGCAATTTAGTTTTAGTCTTGGCACACAATTCATGAGAGTACTCTGTACTTTGTATTGCTTACCACCTTCAGAGAGATTTAGGAAAAAAAAAGTCTTGTAAGTAATAGGATATGAATTATGTAATATTGAAGTGGTTTGACTCATGTTCTTCAAGAGAATAACGATAAACCTATGTAGACTTCAAGGTAGATTTATTGGTTCCACTTTATTTTGATAAAGGGCTACTTGAAAGCTAAATCACTGATGTCTCATTGTGAATTTTCGTACTATCTTGGGAAAAAAATCAATGAATGGGTATTTATTAAATACTCACTTACCTCTGCTTTCAGTGATTCTTAACTAGGAGCAGTAGAGCACCCACATAGGAACTTGGAAATGTGTAAAGATATATTTTGTTGACCAAATGACAAGTTGAAAAGGATTTTTTGACATAATCTCAAAAAAGATATTAAATGGCTGGTGATGGAGATGAGGAGAAGATTTGAGGATTTAGGAAAGAATTTATGGAGGTTTTGTTGCAAGTAAGTTTTGGCATATTTAGATATGGGGAGAAAGGCATTCCATACAGAGGGAAGATCATGAGCAGCTAACATGTATTGACTACTATTCACTACTTACTATATGCCAGGAATTTTTCTGAGTGTTTTATAGGTTTTAACTCATTCATCACAGCAATTCTCTGATACTGGTATGACATTAGGATAAGATCCTAAAGAAACTCTGTCAGAGTAATAGATTTGGGTAATTCCACTTACTATACTTCTATATTGGATAGCCTCTTCATTAATACATTAAGGATTGAAAAAAAGTCCAGGGCTAAATGCTCATTTAATTTTGTTTTACCAAAATTCTAGCTTATTTGGTGGAAAAATATTCATGTCAGTAAACACTACATCAAGGTTACAGTTGAACTAGTTCTGGGAAACTTTGTAAATGTTGGAAGATTAAGCTAGTTTCAGGGGAAATGGAAGAAAAGATATAAATTTGAAACATAATTTGTAGTTCTAATTATCAAAGAAAGTCTTTTTTTTACAACACAAAATTCTGTTTTTGTTATAGTGGTATAATGACAAGGAAGTAACGTGATGCAATCAAGACTTTTTCAACTAGTTTTACCTAATTAATTAATCTATCACAGGATGATTTTATTATTTGACAGTTATTATATATTTCATCTATGGTAATAAGCTAAAATGAATAGTTTATACCATAATTTAAAAGAAAATGACAGAATTTATCTTACCAGATGCTAAAATGAACTATAAAGTTAAAACAGACATAACAATATGGTATTAGCTTGAAAAGTGTCAGTGAATAAGAATCAATAACTCAGAGATCTACCAAAGCATATTTAAGAAGTGGTTAATGTTAAATGTGTCAGGATAAATCAGTAAGACATGGTTATAAAATTTATTCTATTAATGGTTGTATGGTTATGTCATTTAAATATATAGCAATTAAAAAGTTAGATTCTAGCCCTATACTTATATACCAAAAGAGCTTGGAAATGCTAAATGAAGATAGGAGCACATAGAAAACTAGAAAAAATATAGGTGAATATTTATCAAATTATGATAAAAGGGATAAATTTATGAGCATAAAATCACTTGGAAAACAAAAAAGAAAGGTTTAATATATTGCATGCTCATTAAAACAGTCAATGGTAAAAAGTCCCATTCTGCAATTAGATAATACAAATTGTTTCAAGTACATTTTTTCAAATACATTGATCATGTACAGGCCATCAGGCAAGTTTTAAATAATTTTGAGGGGAGTTTCCAATGTGGCTAAAATGGAAACAAATCTGACTGGTATCCATGAGGACTCAGGTTTGATCCCTGGCCTCGCTCAGTGGGTTAAGGATCCGGTGTTGCCATCAGCTGTGGTGTAGGTTGCAGACGTGGCTTGGATCTGATGTTGCTGTGTCTGTGGTGCAGCCCAGCGACTATAGCTCCAGTTTGACCCCTGGTCTGGGATCCTCCATATGCCATGGGCATGGCCCTAAAAAGACAAAAAAATTTTTTGAAGAATAGATGTCATTTAAACAATATTCTCTTTCTATAGCATAATTCAGCTATACCACATCTTCCCAATCCAATCATCTATCAGTAGACATTTGGGTTGATTCAAGTTATACGTTAGTAATAAAAACAAAGTGAACATTAAAATAAAACTAATAATAACTAATAAATAAAATACTAAAGTAAATAATGGAGAGTTCCTGTTGTGACTCAGCAGGTTATGAACCTGACTAGTATCCATGAGGATGTGTGTTCTATCCCTGGCCTCACTCAAAGGGTTAAAGATACAGTGTTGCCATGAATTACAGTGTAGGTCACAGATATGGCTCGGATCCCATGTTGCTGTGGTTATGGCATAGGTTGGCAGCTGCAGCTCAGTTTCAACCCCTAGGCTGGGAACTTCCATATGATGCAGGTATGGCCCTAAAAAACAAAAACAAAATAAGATATTATATCCCCATGAAAGCACAAATTTAAAAATCATACTTTGTTGTCAAATAAGAAATCATAATGGAGTTTTTAAAAATATGTAAAACTTGGTGATAAAAACAACATAGTATATCAAAATATGTAGGATGCAGTGAAAACCATGTTCCAGGAGATATTCGTTGTCTGAAATGCTTATACTACAAAAGGAATAGTGGCAGATAACTAATAAGGCAAATATCCAAGTAAGAAGATAAAAAAGAAACAACAGAATAAATTCAAAGAAAGAAGGATAATAGTAATATTAGTAGGAAGTCATAATAATAGTAGATAGTAAAGATAAAGGAAAAATAGAAAACAAATAATGTGACTGAACAAAAGCAAAAGTTGTTTTATTGCATAGTCTAAAAAACTATATGAGTTTTGGAAAAATTAATCAAGAAAAGAGAAAAGGCACATATAAATATTTTTAATGAAAAAATCTATGTACAGATAAAGTATATGCTAAAAGATAAAAAAATTGTCAATAGGCTTAAGCGAAAAAATTTGAAAACTTGGATAAAATGGATAAATGCATAGAAAAGTATACATTCACAAAATTGATTTAAGAAGAAATACAAGACTACTATCTTTGTCCATGCTAGAGTAACAGCCAGATTTAACTTCTTGATTTAATAAGGAAATTACTAGATAAAATATATAAAATGATAGTTTTGGACAAGATACACAATAGAAAAGTGATCTCTAGCAGAAGGAACAAAATGCAGTGAGCCCTTATGATTGTCTAACTTCCTGCTTGAAGAGTTTCCAGACCAACACAGGGAAAGGGAACCCCAACAGAGGCCAATAGTATCTTTAAGGAGACAGAATTTGGAGTTGTAGGAGACTAGGGCATCTATAATTTGCGGTTTAAATACTAGAGAGGATGGAGCTGTACACATAGAGGGAATTTTGGAGATCTTCAGAGGGGTGGCTGTCAAGTCTTTGGCTGATCACTTGCCTGAATATGTATGAGAAGAAACTTCAGAGGCCAGGAAAATAAACAATCACCAGAATGGAGTAGGCAAAAAAAAACAAAAACAAACAAAAAAATCCCCGTCTCTTAGACCAGGCTGAGTCTAGTCTAAGTTCCCAACACCCAGAATGAAAAGTTTTTCTCCTATATCAGATAGAGTCCTCAGAAGAAGATCACCTTAGTCATGGGAACAAATTAATCCTGGACTAAAGGCTCTCTGGACCTAAACTAAAATTTTAGGAATAATCCTTAAAAGGATAAAACTGATTCCAAGTAACAAATGCATCCTGGAACAAAATGAAAAATTGTTTAAAGGAATAAAAAATATCCAGTACCTTAAACATAAAAATTCACAATTGACAGCATTAAAAGAAATAGGAACAATAGGACCATAACCACGAAAAAAATCAATCATTATTATAATATCAAAATTAAGCAAATCATTGAATTAATAAGAAGAATAAAACTGCTTTACACTCAGTATGTTTAAGATCATAAAACATAAACATAATAAATAGAAGATATGTAAAAAGATAAAAGTAGAGTTTCTAGAAATTAGAAATATCTGAAATGAAAAACACACTGGATGAGATTAACAGCAGATTAAATACTGTGGAAGAAAAATTTATGGCTTTAATATGAAACATGCAGAAAAAAGACTGGAAAAATTGAACAGGTAGGTGGGATAATATAAAATATTCTAAAAAACTTTAATTGGAACGCCAGAAAAGGAAGGAATGAGCAAAAACAATTGAAAAAATGATGACTAAAATTTTTCCTTATTTGATGAAATCTATAATTATAATCATATTGCTGAACACTAGTGATAAAGAGATACTCAACAGAAACAAGGAGAAAAAGGCATGTTCTCTAGAAATTATACAAACCAGAATATGCTAAGTTATTATAGTCTGTGTTCTTTTATCAGTATTCCTTTTTCCTTTTTCAGCCACATCCATGGCATAAGGACTTTCCCAGGACAGGGGTTTAAGGGCCAAGGATTAAAGGGCCAGGAGTTGAATGTGAGACACATCTGTGACTTATGCCACAGCTGTGGCCACACAGGATCCTTAACCTACTGTGCCTGGCTGGGATCAAACTGCCAATGCTACAGAGCCAGATCACTAACCTACTGCACCACAGGGTGAACTCCTCTTATCAGTATTTAAGAACTTATAAAAAGACCATCAATCTAGAATTTTATAGTCAGAAAAAATAGTAAATACTTAAGTGCACAGGATTTTCTTTTATTATATTTAATTGTTTTTAAAGATAATTGACTGTATAAAATAGAAAAAAAATCCCTATTTATTTTGGTGTTTATAACATACATAGAAGTAAAATGTATAAAAATAATACTACAAAGGTTAAAAGGAGGAAGTGGTAGTTAGCTGTTGTAAGGTTCTTAACAATATATGGTATTAAGACTCTAATAAGTTAAACAGATCTATTGGAAATCCTAAAGCAACCACTGGAAACAATTTAAAAAATATGGAGCCAAAAAGTCAATGGTAGAGATGAAGTAGAATTTTTTAAACATTCAAATCAAAAAAGGCAAGGGAGGAGCAACACAGGAACAAAAAAAATAGGTCAAGTAAGTCAACAGTAAAATGGTAGACTTAAATATAACCATTATCACATTAATGTAAATGACCTAAACTTGACAATTGAGAGAGATTGTCAAACTAGATTTAGATTCCCGTTGTGGCGCAGTGGTTAACGAATCCGACTAGGAACCATGAAGTTGCGGGTTCGGTCCCTGCCCTTGCTCAGTGGGTTAACGATCTGGTGTTGCCGTGAGCTGTGGTGTAGGTTGCAGATACAGCTCAGATCCTACGTTGCTGTGGCTCTGGCATAGGCTGGTGGCTACAGCTCCGATTCAACCCCTAGCCTGGGAACCTCCATATGCCGCGGGAGCGGCCCAAGAAATAGCAACAACAACAACAACAACAAAAAGACAAAAGACAAAAAAAAAAAAAAAAAAAGAAAAGAAAAGCAAGGCATAACTATATGCTATCCTTAAGAAACATTCAAGGAGTTCCTGTCGTGGTTCGGTGGCTAACGAATCCAACTAGGAACCATGAGATTGCAGGTTTGATCCCTGGCCTTGCTCAGTGGGTTAAGGATCTGGCGTTGCCATGAGCTGTGGTGTAGGTTGCAGATACAGCTCAGATCCTACGTTGCTGTGGTTCTGGTGTAGGCCGGCAGCTAAAGCTCTGATTAGACCCCTGGCCCGAACTTCCATATGCCATGGGAGTGGCCCAAGAAATAGCAAAAAGACAAAAAAACATTCAAAAGGTTAAGAAATATTCTTTAAATGGAAAGAAATACAAAATTTTAAAAGTAAAAGGATGGAAAAATGTATACCATAAAACTAATTACAACTGAAAGCTAGAATGGATATATTAGAACAATATAAAGTAAATTTCAGAGTAAGGAATATTATCAGGGGTAAAGGAGGACATTTCATGATCATAAAATAATCAGTTCATCAAGAGAAGCACATAACTATCCTAAACATGTATTTACCAAATAAAAGAACTATAAAACACACAAAGCAAAAACTAACAACTGAAAGGAGAAATAGGTGAATCCACCATTTTACTTGAAGATTTCACACTATTCTTTTAAATACTTAATAGATTAAGTTGATGGAAAAATGAGAAATTGTATAGAAGACCTGAACAATATAGTAAACAAAGGTAACCCAATTGGTATTTATAGAAGCTTGCATACAACAGCATCAACTCCTTTTCAAGTGCATATAGAACATTCAAAAAAAATGAACCATATGTGAAAATTTGATAGCACACTTCTTATTATGGATTGAATGTTTGTGTCTGCCACCCCAAATTCCTATTTTGAAGACTTAGCACCCCAATGTAATGATATTTTGAGAAGTAATTAGGTTTAAATTAGGTCATGAGGGTGGTTCCCCTGTGATAGAATTAGAAGAGGAAGCATCAAAGAGGAAGAGAGACCAGAGTGCATTCACACAAGCCCTTCCTCTCTCTCCCAGCCTTCTCTCTCTCAGAAAACACAGGAAGAAAACAGCCATCTGCATGCTGAGAGCTCTCACCAGGAACCAAATCTGCTGGCACCTTGACCATGGATTTCTCAACCTTTATAACTGTGAGAAATAAATTTCTACTGTTTAAGCCACCCAGTCTATAGTATTTTTTTAAGTATGGTATCATACTTAAGCACACTGAGATGACTAAGACATTTCTAAATAATCCATGAGTCAAAGGGGAAAGGACATGAGATATTAGAAAATATGTTGACCTGACCTGAATGAAAATGAAAAACAATGTATAAAAATTCTGTGTTTCAGCAAAAGCAGTTTTTAATACAGTTCTAATACAAACTTAAATGTTTGTATTAGAAAAGTAGAAAGTTTTCAAATCAATGATTCATGATTCTGTCTTGAGAAACTAGTAAAAGAAGAAATTAAACCCAAAGTAAGTACAAAGAATTAAAGAAGGAACAGAAATAAATAGAACTAGATAAAATAAACTTAAAAAGCCAATTCTTTGAAAAGATCAATATGATTCATAAAATGCTAGACAGGTTGATGAGGAAAAAAAGAAAGATGACACACATTATTTATATTAGATACAAAAGATGAGACATTACTATTATTGAACAGGCATTAAATGGCTAGTGAGAGAATATTATAAACAACTTTATGCTAATAAATGTAATAAAAGATAAAATAGTAAAACCCTTTGAAAGACGAAAATTAACAAAACTTATTCTAAAGAAATAGATCACTTTAGCATGTTTACGTCAATGAAATACTTTGAATTCTTAGTTAAAACCTTCTCACAACGGAAACTTCAGACTCTGATAGTGCCAGTGGTTAGGTTTTCCTATTGCTTAAGGAAAACCTAACCACTTATGTAAAAATTATTCCAGAAAATAAAGCAGAAGGGGCAACTTCCCAAATAATTTTATGAGAATTGTATCATTGAATTCCAAAACCAGAAAGTGACATTACAAAAAAATTGAGTACACGCACAAATGGCTTATGATTATAGACAGATTTTGACAAAAAATAACTGAATCAAGAAATTAATTGAAATGTTATAATTCATGATGAAGTATAATTATAACATTGTGAAAATTAACAAATAATTCACTACATGGACAGAACAAAATATAAAATATATACTATCATGTCAATAGGTGCACAACGGCATTTGACAAAATGTAATACCCTCATGATAAAAACATCTCAGAAAATTAGGGAACCCCTTTATCCTAATAAGCAGCACCTATGAAAGCTCTATAGTTAATATCATACTTAAGAATAAAAGATTGAAGCCTTTCTCCCTAAGAAAGGATATTTATAATAGCACAAAAGTACTTAATAATTAGGTGTACATTTAATAAAACGTGTGCTAGTTTTTATAATGGATATAACAAAACACTGTTAAGAGAAATTGAAAAATATCCAAATAAATGGAATAATATACCATGTTCTTGGAGTTAAGGACTTAGAACTGTTAATATACCACAATCACACAGATAAAATGCAATTCCAATCAAATTTGTAGATTTCTTATTGTGGAAATTGGAAAACTGATTCTAGAATTTGTATGAAATGTAAAGGATTTAGAAGAAAAAAATAACTGTATAAAAGAACAAATATGCAATACCAAATGTGCCAGGTTATAAGATATATTATAAAGTTATATTATTCAAGACAGCATGGTATTCATGTGAAGACAGGTGTGTAAATCAATGAAAAAGAATAGAGTCCAGAAATAGAACACATATGATGTTCATGTGATGTAAATGACTTCTATTAGATACGCCAAGGTATTTCAAGGGGGAAAATAAAATCTTTTAACAAATTATTCTTGAACAGTTGTATATCTAAGTGGGAAAAATTAACCTCAAACCTTTTCTGACACCACATACAAAAATTAAATCAAACTGGATCTTATACCTAAACTTATATACCTTATACCTAAACTGAAACTATAGAACTTCTGGAAGAAAACAAGTAACTTTGACCAGGCAAATATATCTTAGATTTGACACATAAAAACATAAACACCAAAAATTTGAAAAATTGATTGGCTTTTATCAAAATTTTAAACTTTTGCTCCTCATACTATTAAGGAAATGAATGACAAGCCCCAGACTAGAAGAAATTTGCAAAATATTTGATAAAGAGTGTGGGCCTTATATACATAAAGAACACTTACAACTCAATAATAAGTCAAATTCCCTGATATTTAAAAATGGTAAAATATTTGAACACTTAACCAAAGATGATATATGGCTCATATAATTCAAAATCAAAAAAACAAATAACCTAATTTTTAAAATGGGCAGAAGACCTGAATAGACATTTTCCAAAGAAGATATACAGATGGCCAACAGGCAAATGAAAAGATGCTCAGCATCACTAATCAGATAAATGCAAATCAAAACCACAATAAGGTTATCACCTCACACCTGTCAGACTGGCCATCATCAAAAAGTCTACAAATAGCAAATGTTGGCAAGGATGTGGAGAAAAGAGAACCCTAGTACACTGTTGGTAGGGATGTAAATTGGTGCAGTCACTATGGAATATAATACGAAGGTTCCTCAAAAAAACTAAAAATAGAAATACTATATAATCCAGCAATTCCATTCCTGGGTATATAGCCAAAGAAAACAAAAACACTAAATTGAAAAGATACATGAACCCTAATGTTCATAGCATTATTTATAATAGCCAAGATATGGAAGCAGCATAAGTGACCATCAACAGAGGAATGGGTAAAGAAGATGTATATGTGTGTCTGTTTGCACACACACACAAATGCACACACTGGAATATTACTCAGCCATAAAAAGAATGAAATTCTGCACTCTGTAACAAGGATGGACCTGGAAGATAAGTATGCTTAGTGAAATAAGTCAGAGAGAAAGACAATACTGTACATTATCACATATATTAAATCTAAAATATAAAGCAAATGAATGGATATAACAAATCTCTATATTGTACACTTGAAACTAATATTGTAAATCAACTACAACTAAAGCAAAGATGATATATGAATGGCAAATGAGCACATGAAAAATAGCATCTTTTGTCATTAAGAAAATGCAAATTAATACCACGATGAAACACTACTTCACATGCAGTAGAATGGCTAAAATTAAAAATATTGACAATATCATATGTTGAAAAGGATGCGAGGCAACTAAAATGCTTGAGAGAATGCATGATAGTACAGCACTTTAGAAAACAGTTTTCTTTTTCTTTTTTTTTTTTTTTCAAATTTGCACTTACCATATGGCCAAGCAATTTTATTCAAGGGCAGTGGAAAGATACACCATCACAAAGAATGCTCATAGCAGCTTTTTTTTTTTTTTTTCATAATAGCCCAAACTAGGAAAATCTCTAATGTCCAGGAACTAGGGAATGCATAAACAATTTGTAGTATATCCATGCAATAAAAATGATTCTAACTACCAACACATATAATAACATGGATGATCTCAAAAGAATTATGCTATGTGAAACATGCCAGTCACAAAATACCATATACTGTATATTCTCATTTTAGGAAATTTTTAAAAAGGCAAAAAGTATAATACTGCAAAGCAGGTCATTGTTTTCCTGGGGTTAGATAGGTAAGTAGGATTGACAGTAAATAGTAACAAAGGCATTTTGAACAAGGGGGAGATTGAAATGTTCTACATCTTGATTGTTATGATGGTTATGTTACTGCAAACGACCAAAACTCATTAAGTTTACATTTAAAATTGGTTAATTTACCCAAAGCAACAGAAATAAAAGCAAAAATAAACCAATGGGACCTAATCAAACTGACAAGCTTTTGCACAGCAAAGGAAACCCAAAAGAAAACAAAAAGACAACTTACAGAATGGGAGAAAATAGTTTCAAATGATGCAACTGACAAGGGCTTAATCTCTAAAATATACAAACATGAGTTCCTGCTGTGGTGCAGTGGAAAGGAATCCAACTAGGAACCATGAAGTTGCAGGCTCAATCCCTGGCCTCGCTCAGTGGGTTGGGGATCTGGCATTGCCATGAGCTGTGGTGTAGGTTGCAGACGAGGCGCAGATCTGGTGTTGCTGTGGCTGTGGTATAGGCCAGTGGCTACAGCTCCGATTGAACTCCTAGCCTGGGAACTCCTTAATCGCAGGTGTGGCCCCAAAAAGACAAACAAGCCAAAAAATAAAATAAAATAAAATATACAAACTTATACAAATCAACAGCAAAAAAGCCAGCAACCCAATGGAAAAATGGCCAAAAGACCTGAATAGACATTTCTCCAGGGAAGATATACAGATGGCCACGAGCACATGAAAAAATGCTCAACATCCCTGATTATTAGATAAATGCAAATCAAAACTACCATGAGATACCACCTCACACCAGTCAGAATGGCCATCATTAATAAGTCCACAAATAACAAATGCTGGAGGGGGTGTGAAGAAAAGGGAACCCTCCTGCACAGCTGGTGGGAATGGAAGCTGGTACAACCACTATGGAGATCATTATGGAAATACCTTAGAAATCCATACATAGAACTACCGTATGACCCAGCCATCCCACTCTTGGGCATATATCCAGACAAAACTTTCCTTGAAAAGACAAATGCACCCGCATGTTCATTGCAACTCTGTTCACAATAGCCAAGACATGGAAACAACCTAAATGTCCATCGACAGATGATTGAATTAGAAAGATGTGGTACATATACACAATGCAATACTACTCAGCCATAAAAAAGAACGAAATAATGCCATTTGCAGCAACATGGATGGAACTAGAGACTCTCATACTGAGTGAAGTAAGTCAGAAAGAGAAAGACGAATACCATATGATATCACTTATATCTGGAATCTAATATAAGGCACAAAGGAACCTTTCCACAGAAAAGAAAATCATGGACTTGGAGAATAGACTTGTGGTTGCCAAGGGGGAGGAAGAGGGGTGGGGGAGGGAGTTGTATGGAATGGGAACTTGGGGTTAATAGATGCAGACTATTGCCTTCGGAATGGATTAGCAGTGAGATCCTGCTGTGTAGCACTCGGAACTATGTCTAGTCACTTATGATGGAGCATGATAATGTGAGAAAAAAGAATGTATACTTGTATATGTAACTGGGTCACCATGCTGTACAGTAGAAAATTGACAGAACATTGTAAACCAGGTATCATGGAAAAAAATAAAAATCATTATACATAATTTAAAAAAAGAATGAAACAGGTAAGCCCATTTCTTAATAAATATCATCTCAAGTGAAAAAAAAATTGGTTAATTTTTGGAGTTCCCACTGTGGTGCAACAGGATTGGCAGCGTCTCTAGTGTGCTGGGGTGAGGGTTTAATCCCCTGCCCAGCACAGTGGGTTAAGGATCCAGCATTGCCACAGCTGTGGCTTGGGTAGCTACTGCAGCTCAGATCTAATCTCTGGCCCGAAAATTGGTTAATTTTTTAGGTAAATCATTCCACAGAGTAACTGGGATAAAATTTGCATCAAATATATCAGATGAAGGGTTTATATCCCATATATATATATATATATATATATATATATATATATATATATATATAGAAATGGTACAAATCAATGATAAAAAGATGAACACCCAAGTAAAAATTGCCAATATGCATGAATATATAACTCAAGAGAAACTAAAAATAGCCCATAAACTGAAATCCTAACCCAAGTAAAAGTAATACAAACACTAGTAATTGAAATATTATTTTCCCACATAAAATATGCATGCATACGTGTGTTCTAGATCTTGAAGGGTATGGCAAGATGCACACATATTTACTGCTGATATGGTTGTGCACATATGCAGTATTTCTGGAATGAAGTTTAACAGTGTTTTCAAATGCCTCAAAAATGATGTATTCTCTTTGATAAAATAGTCTCCACATCTAGGACCCTATCTCAAGGAAATAAGCAGAGATATAGTTTAAAAATTATTATTAATAATATCAATTATGGCGAAAAATTAAACACAGCCTAAATGAGAAGAACAATTACATAAATTGTGGTATATCCAAGTGGTTTTTAAAAAAAAAAAAAAAAAAACAAAACTGGAGTTCCCATTGTGGTGCAGCAGAAATAATCCAACTAGTATCCATGAGGATACAGGTTTGATCCCTGGCCTCGCTCACTGGGTCGGGGATCCGGCATTGCCATGAGCTGTGGTGTAGGTCACAGGTGTGGCTTGGATCCCACATTGCTGTGGCTGTGGCTGTGGCTGTGGCATAGGCCAGCGGCTACAGCTTCGATTCAACTCCTAGCCTGGGAACCTCCATATGCCACGAGTGTGGCCCTAAAAAACAAAAGGCAAAAAGCAAAAACCAAATAAAACATAATACAATTTGCTTGTGAAGAATAGTCAACCACATAGGAAATGTTCATAATAAAATATTAAATAAAAGAGGGATAAAAATTAAATACATATTTAGACGTCAAGTTCATGATCCCTCTATATTTATAATTATATATGAAAACTGGCCAGAAATACACTGAAACTTTAATAGCCATTATATTCAAATGGTGGGATTATAGGTCATTATTTATCCTTCCTATACTTTCTAAATTTTCTGTAATGTATATTTGTAATTTTTACAATCAGCAAATAAACAGCTGCCAATGTTATTTTGAAAGTACAGAAGCAAATCAAATTTTAAGTGTTAGTTTTTAGCTGTGGAAAGAGAAATTTCATGAGCATAGCAGTATAGTCAAGCTCAGATTAACTTTGTGCAGTTAATCCCTTTTGTAATTCATCTATAGCAGATCATATATCCCAGGTTCTAAGTTAAGCTTTTGCTCCTAGCTTCCCTGTCCAATGCCAGTTTGAGGGTATTCAGGGACTTTCAACTACTTTAGATATTAGTCTGAACAAAAACTAAGTTGAGTCCACAGAAGAGAAAAAAATATTCCAGAATGCTTTTTCAAAACAAATGTTAATAATTTAGGATTAACTCCCTCTACTTTTAAATTATGTTACCCTCTCCCTCTTTCTTAGCAGCATGGGAATTAAGATATTCTCTAAATATATATTTTTTTAAATTTCTAAAAAATGCTTTAAGTTGTACAAAATTGGCCCCATGAGTCTTAGCAAAATTTATTCTAAAGCAGTAAATGGGGATACTAAACCCTCTCTCTTTAAAGGTTACCCTAGGGATATTTCTCTGCCTTATACTCTGAGTAGCTTTTCCTGGTAGAGCCTCAATGTCTTGGCTTGATAATATTTTGATAAATTTGTTTCCTTGCCCTTTCCTGCAAACCTTAGGCACTTATATTACCAAACATGTCTACTACTGGATCCTACTCTCTCATAATTCATGCTGTTTAGCTACAGTTGTCAAAGGTCCTACATGAGCAGAATCCACAGCTGTCCCTATAGTGGATGAGTAGAGGTGATGACCCTGGGCCATTTTTAGGGAAATGGGGGTTATATACTACTGGCAACTGTATAGTTAGTTATTCAGCTGGTAAATACAAGGGAAGTGGCCTTTGCTAGAGTATCCCAAGAAACACATAAGGCCCACTTAAAATTAGTTCTTAGCCATCTTTCTTTGGCCAGCACCTAGGTAAAACATTTGTTTAGGAATACCCTTCTCCAGTATATTTCTCTCTATAAAACTGAGGCTGCCTATTTTTTTTTTTCTGCTGTACAGCATGGGGATCAAGTTATTCTTACATGTATACATTTTTCCCCCCACACTTTGCTCTGTTGCAATATGAGTATCTAGACATAGTTCTCAATGCTACTCAGCAGGATCTCCTTGTAAATCTATTCTAAGTTGTGTTTGATAAGCCCAAGCTCCCAATCCCTCCCACTCCCTCCCCCTCCCATCAGGCAGCCACAAGTCTCTTCTCCAAGTCCATGATTTTCTTTTCTGTGGAGATGTTCATTTGTGCTGGATATTAGATTCCAGTTATAAGTGATATCATATGGTATTTGTCTTTGTCTTTCTGGCTCATTTCACTCAGGATGAGATTCTCTAGTTCCATCCATGTTGCTGCAAATGGCATTATGGCATTCTTTTTTATGGCTGAGTAGTATTCCATTGTGTATATATACCACTTCTTCCAAATCCAATCATCTGTCGATGGATATTTGGGTTATTTCCATGTCTTTGTTATTGTGAATAGTGCTGCAATGAACACGCGGGTGCATGTGTCTCTTTTAAGGAGAGTTTTGTCCGGATAGATGCCCAAGAGTGGGATTGCGGGGTCATATGGAAGTTCTATGTATAGATTTCTAAGGTGTCTCCAAACTGTTCTCCTTAGTGGCTGTACCAGTTTACATTCCCACCAGCAGTGCAGGAGGGTTCCCTTTTCTCCACAGTCCCCCCAGCACTTGTTATTTGTGGCCTATTTAAAATCTCTTCTTCATTTTGATTTATTTTAGCCTGATTTCACTGGATACAAATATGGAACTTGAGCTAGGACAGCACATAGGATGATTTGTCATCAATGGTCCATTTACTAGCCTTAATAATCTAATAAATTTATTTACCAACACCTAGCTATTAAGTGTGGAGTGCAAAGCTGATTTTATCTGTACATTTTACTTGTAGCAAATATATTGTATCATCAATCTGCATTACAATATCTCAAAAAGGGAGAGAGTAAGAGAGCAATATGGGTCTTATTTATTGGCGTGCATGGTAATGCAAAAATATAAGACCTGGGCTTCAAAGACTACCTTGGTCTTGGAGTTCCCATCATGGCTCAGTGGTTAGCAAACCTGACTGGCATCCATGAGGATTAGGGTTTGATCCCTCACCTTTCTCCGTGGGTTAAGGATCCAGTATTGCCATGAGCTGTGGCATAGGTCACAGATCCACCTCAGATCCCACGTTGCTGTAGCTGTGGCATAGGCCGGTGCCTACAACTGCAATTGGACCCCCTAGCCTGGGAACCTCCATATGCCGGAGTGCATCCCTAAAAAGATAAAAGAAAAAAAAAGACTACTTTGGTCTCTTAGCTGTCAGTGTAGTAGTCTGTCAGGATGCTACAACCACTCCAAAACATTTCTCTTGGATTGAGGAAAGGTATCTGATATTTTGATTTGTAGAGTTTTTACCGACCTATTGATAATCTGAGGCAATATGGACTAATGGATAACAGAGTCAGCTGTTAGAGTAGAATTGAGTACTGGCCTTCATATCTTCATATTTATGTGATTTTAAACAAATTAATGTTCCTCCCTGAGCCTTAGTTCCTTACATGATATGTGGAGTATTAATACATGCTATACAGATTTATTATTTTCTAAGTCTTTTTTAAAGTTTAAAATATTTTTAAAAGTTCTAGCCATAATTGTATTTCATTTCCTCTTCCTCATGTGAATTTATTTAAAGGATTGAAAAATCACCATAGGGTTTGCATTTTTTTTTCTGAAAGTGAAGCTGAAGTCATTAGTATGACAAGACAGACATGAAAACTTAGTTGGAGGAAAAACACTGTATTTGACCACCAATATTCTCAAATGCCAAGTGTAAATGTAACTAGCTAGTAGAACCTTTTCCCACCTGTGTAAAGCACATCCACAAGATTTCCAAATAAAGCAAAAGTTAGGCAGTTGGCAAATATTGAGTATACCTCTAATATTATTCCTGAGGGGAGAGGGCTGTATACTTGAGTAGCTGGAGTTTCTATCCAGCAGGATTCTATTCATGAAGAAGTAGATAGCCCTCAATGTAAAGTGTATCTCATTGCAAGGCAGCCCTACAACCTGCACCTTGAGGGTAACACAGATTAATTATTTCATTCATTTATTCAACAAACAGTTATTGATCACACATCTCTGAAAAGCCATTAAGGAAAGGGTCCATTATACAGACTTTGGAAATCATAGATTTTTATTGTCTCCTAGTGATAGGAACAGGATAAATTTATCTGATGGGTATTAGGACTAGAGTTTGGCTTCTGTTCCCTTTGTAATTATTAGTGGTATACTTCCAAGGGGCAACAAGCTTTGAAAGGATCTCACCCAACACTGTGCTCTAATAACACTTGCATCAGGGTTTTCTTGGCTTCTCTGTCTCCTTACCTTTGGTATTTGGAATTCTAGAAGTTTATACAAAAAAGGAAATATTCTAATTCTAGTGAGGCAGACTGGATTCCTTCAGAAAAGGTATTAGTCACTGTGATTTGAAGTGATTTAAAGCATAATTAAAGGTACTTGTAGGAAAAATGTCAAATGTAAATAATAAAATATCAAACCAGACCAGCGGGCATGGTCTGTGTCTTATATAACCCCTATGTTTGACATGTTGAGCACTTAACCTTGAACATAGTGCGTGACTCCTCCCTTGAAAAACAGTTTGTTTCAGGACCTATCCCCAGTGCAAGACAATTATATATATTTACTAATCTATAAGCATGTTCATGGAAGCTGGTCAAAAGTACTTACAGCTTTTCTGCTATTCCAGATGATTATAAAGTAAGTCTCACACAAAAAAAGGAAAAGGGGAAATGTTCCTACAACTGGAAACATCTTGAACTCTTCAAGGCTGACATAACTTCAGAGCAATGGAAACCACATTTTTGACTGCATCCTAGGTCTCACCACAGAATGGAAAAAGAAATGGGATTTGGTGGGGAGAGGGGGTGGGGGACTGAAGGAGTGTGGTCAGCAGAAGGGAAACTATTATAGTCTGGCACTTTAAACATCTTCAATATAGAGTTATGGGTGGGGATGGTGGGGGTAGGTACATGCTTTCTCATGGATCAGTGCAGTCTGGAAAAAGTGCCCTCGATTTTGGCTGAGGAGAGACATATTTAATATCTTTTAAAAAATCAACCAAATCAAGCATAGTCGTGCCTAGTGCATACTATTTGGGAAGAAAAGGGAAGCAGATGAGATATACTATCCTTAATACAACTACATCCTAGCAGAGGTGACAAAACATAGATCGTGGTAAATCATGTTTCACTGTGTTTGTGACATTTAGCATGAGGGCAAAATACGACTTCAGAGTTATTGGGAAGAAATTCTCTGGCTCAGCCTTCCACAAATTGCTCTATTAAGCAATATCAAACAAGAATATTAAAATATGTTTTAGGCATCTTTTTTTTTTACAATTTTTCTAGAAGTAACTTTCTACTAATGTTACAGGGCCCATTAAACAAGATGGTGAGATTTTGCAGTCTTCACCTCCTTTATCAAAAAAATGCATTGTCATAGTAGGTACTTGATGGAATTTTGTTGAATAAATTAATTTTTGCTAATTGCCTTTTCTAAAATAGATAAGGTGACCTCCACATTTACAAACTCAATGGATAATCTTCTGCCATTATATTACTTATTTGCTATCTCTTTGATATTTGAAATTCCCTCTTAAAATTTCATTTTCTCTTGGATTTCATGATATTCCTTTTCTTACTCCTTACTAATTGGAAGCTCCTTTTCTATTTCTTTCATGGTTTTCCCATTGTTCTTCATGGACTTCCTCTGCAGTTATTTATATACTGGTATTACTGTTGATGCTGTTTTTAAAAAATATTTATTATTTATTTGTTTATTTATTTTTGCTATTTAGGGCCGATCCCATGGCCTATGGAAGTTTCCAGGCTAGGGGTCGAATTGGAGCTGTAGCTGCCAGCCTATGCCACAGCCACAGCAACACCAGGTCCGAGCTGTGTCTGCGAACTACATCACAGCTCACGGCAATGCCAGATTCTTAACCCACTGAGCGAGGCCAGGGGTCAAACCCGCATCCTCATGGATCCTATTCGGATTTGTTTCTGCTGTGCCACAACAGGAACTCTTCCTGATACTGTTTTTACTCTACAAAGTTCTTTTGAATGGTTTTTCTAAACCCTGGGCAAAATTTCCAGTTACATCTGACAACTTCAAGTGTTGCAGAACTCTTGTGTTCCAGACTCATGTTTCAAATTGCTTAGACTATTTCCATCTAGATGTCACAAGCATATAATATTCAACATGTACAAAACCAAACTCATTTTATTTCTCTCCCTTTCTTATGGTACTAATATGTGTCGTTTTCTAAGTCAGAAATCTGTTACTCATTCCTCCATTTTCCTTACTACTAAATTCACTCACCCATTCACAAAATCATGTTGCTAATGTCTTTTTAATAACACTAGAATCAGTTTCCTTCAGATTCATTCAGACTTCATTCTTTATCATATGAATTCAAGCATTCATCATTTCTTGCCTGGTTAACAATAGCTTCCTAATTGATTTATTTCCAAATCATGTCAGTCCACTGAAATAAATATCTTCTATGGTTTCTCACTATTTTTAGGATAAGGTTCAAACTCTTTAAGCGCACAAAGTATTTCATGACCGCTTTCCATTCCACTAGCTTTATCTCTATCCCTTCTGTACAAGTGCATTTTTCTACAGCCATATCAAAATATGTTTAATTCCCCCAAATAAGTCACATTTATGCAATTTGAATAACACTAGAATAATTTGGGTGTGGTAGAGTAGAGGTTATCAAAGTTTTCTGTGAAGTCTAAATAGTAAAAAATTCATACTTTGCAAGTCAGTTTCTTTTGCAACAACTTTGCCAATGTAGTGTGTGTAAAAACAGCCATAAATAATTCCTAAATTTAACAAATGGGCATGACTGTGTTTTAATAAAAGTTTATTTACAAAAATAAAGGCTGGCCACATTTGGTCCTTGGCCATGGTTTGCTGACTCTTAAACTAGAGGACTGTGGTATAGGTATAAAGAAATACTGTCATGAATCCTTTCATAGAGCTAAAAATTAACTTTGGTTTTTTGCCATCTGGGAATTTCAAATGTTAAATTTTCTTAAAAAAAAAAAAAAGGTACACCTGTACTTAAGACACATTAACCTCAGAAAAATCTAGGATCAAAAATTAATTAATTTCCATCCATGAACTATATTCCTGGTCATAATACAGATTTAAACTTTCCTAAGTATTCCTTAAGCCTATTTTTTCACTTTGAAAATAAACAATCTTCTAAGAATTCTTTACTTCATTGGATTTGACATATTAAATTATCCTTGTGGTTCATTTTATTTTTCCTGATGCTAAAGTTTCTTGTAAATCAATTTGTTTCTTGTTTCTAGGTGTTTGTACCTCCAGAGCAATATTGGGTACTTCAGGGAAAGGATGATGTCACCAAATGCTCCTATAACTAATTATGTCATTAGGAGTGCAAAGTAAGCTTCCTTACTCTGAAGGAAAATTGAAATTTTGGGGATGAAAAATGAAATACTTGAGATGTCTTCATTTCTAGGAATGGAGGTAACATTTTAAATATCTGATTTTGAAGTTTGATCTAGGGACTGATAATTGAGGAAGGCTATGGTGATTCTCTCCTTAGTTTAAAAGAGAAAATTAGGGACAAAACAAGAGTTTAATCCTATAAATTAGCAGAGTGGGTAGTTACTTTCTGTGGCCTAGTTCTTATGAACCTCCTCCAAATCTCCTTTACCATACAGTCAGGCATTAGTAGACATGTATTATCATCTCTCTCTTTTAGTGCTCTCTTTAATAGAAAAACCTAATAAGCTTAGTATATTAATTATTCTAGGCAATGTTCTATTTGAATTAAGGCATTTGATTTTCTTTTTAAGAATAAATAAAGTAGAAATAAATTGCCGTCAAAGGGAGTAACACCAGGGCCTCCAATCAAGATGGTAGAATAAAAGGACAGACACATCAAAAATATATCTACATGTGGAACAGTTCTCACAGAATACCTAATTAACTCTGACAGAAGATCACAGACACCTAAAAGTGCAAGAAAGATCTCCATGTAACCAGGATCTCCTCATAATCTAGTGCAGGGCTCTGGTCACTACAGTATCAATAACACCTCCTACCATGGGGATAATAGCCAGCATACACTGAGGAAAGAGGTGGCAAGCATCCATAATAAAAACAGCCCTCTCACCAAAAATATTAAATGTAGACAGGCTACACATGGATTCTTCCATGTAAAAATAGCCCTTCAAGACAACAGTAGATAATTGTTTTCCTAAACTCATATAGAGTAAGAGAAGTATAAGTAAAATGAAGAAACAAAGTAACCACTCCCAATTAAAACATCAAGAGAATTCCCCTGAAAGAAAAAACAATGAAAAAGACCGCTTTGGTATAACAGGCACTGAGTTCAAAAACGGAATAATGAAAATATTGAAGGAAATAAGAAAGGATCTCTATAGAAATGCAGATTACTGTAAAAGGGAACTAGAAACTATAAAGAGGAGCCAAGAAAAATTAGAAAATTCATTAGTTGAGATGAAAGCTGAGCTAAAGGCAATAAACAGAAGATTGAATAATGCCAAAGAACGAAAAAGAGATCTGGAAGATAGAATAATGGAAATCATCCAATCAGAACAGCAGACAGGAAGCCAAATAAAAAAATGAAAACATTATAAGAGAGACATATGGGATACTATAAAACATGCCAATCTATGCATAATAGGCATCCCAGTAGGAGAAGAAAGAGAAAAAGGGATCAGGAATGCATTTGAAGAAGTTATGGCTGAAAATTTCACAAACCTAAAGAATGAAATGGATATCAGATACTGTAAGCACAAAGAGTCCTCAAGTAGGATGAACCCAAACAGATCTACATTTTATTAAAATGGCAAAAGTAGAAGATTATTCTAAAGGCGGCAACAGAAAATGAAAGAATGACATGAAATTGAAAGGTATCCAAATTGGAAAGGAAGAGTTAAAACTGCTATTATATGTAGATAACATATAAACTATGTATAGAAAACCCCCAGAACTCCACGCAAAAACTACTAGAACTGATAAATGAATTCAGCAAGGTAGCAGGATACAAGATTAACATACAGAAATCAATTGCATTTCTCTATACTAACAATGAAATATCAGAAATGGAATATAAACAAACCCTATTAAAATTGCATCAAAAATAAAATACTTAATAAATCTCACCAAGGAGGTGTAAGATTTATATGCTGAGAACTACAAAACATTAATAAAGGAAATTGAAGATGATTGAAATAAATGGAAAGATACCCAACAATCTTGGTAGAAGAATTAATATTTTAAAAATAGCCATATTGCCCAATGCAATGTACAGATTAATGTAATGCCCATAAATTATCAATGGCATTTTTCACAGAGCTAGAACAAATAATCCTAAATTTTATATGGGACCATTAAAGACCAAGAATTGCAAAAGTAATCCTGAGAAAAAAGAACAAAGCTGGAGGCATAACCCTCCCAGATTTCAGAGGAGAAAGTTTCAACAGATATGAAGCTATTAGGAAGACATACTTAAATGATAACTTAAATGATAATAAGCTGGCCATTTCCATTGAAAGAGTATATCTGTAAGTCAAGATAAGATAGGTTTTGCCTCAAAAACAATTATCCAAATATCATTATCTTAAAGCAGCAAAGGTTTATTTATTATTTAGGTTTCATGGATAATGTAGTTTGATGGGTGGAGGCTCTCTGCAAGGTAATCACTAAAAGACCCAAGCTGAAGGAGAATCCACCTTGAAATGTGCTTCCACAATCACCTAAGAAAGATAGTTGAAAGGCTGAAGTCAAGCACTGGCAATTAAATGCTTCTACCAATAAATGACATGTGTCACTTCTGGTCATATTTCAATGACCAAAGTAAGTCATATTGGCCACGCCTAATTTCAGCTGGGCAGGAAAATACATTCCTATCATATGACAAGAAGGACTGAAATATTTCTTACAGCCTTACTGACTGCCACAGAGTATAAGACTCCAAATCATGTGACCAGAAATTCAGATTTAGTTATACTGTTGGATATGTGAACTACAGCTTTTAAATTCAATGGGCTTCATAATCTTCCACAGTGGTTTGTTGCGAGGATCAAAGAGGTAAAATGAAAAGTATAAAACCATTAATAAAATGTAATTTTTAATTATCCATAATCTCATGATGGATTATTTTATCTAAAAGTAAAGGCATGACTGCTTCTTCTGTAAACAGAGTGTAAAAACTCAATTTGTGGGAATTTGGAATGGCAATAAAATAACAGCAACCATTCAGCAATAAATTACTATTTATAAAAATATACACAGTTACTCCCTTGAAATGATATGGGATTTGACTTTCTATAATAAGTGAAAATGTGTCCAGTATAAGCCTTGGGGTTGAGTGGCATACTTAAGAGATCAGGGTCTGTGTTCAGAGAGGGCTGGATGCAATGCCAATTATTTTATGCATTTAACAAAGTTTGCACCATCTCTCACATTCAGATAACTTCTTTTTTAAAAGCCAGCATACCATGTAATGCAGTAATGGAAAGTATTAATTCAATGAATTGCTGCAATTAAAATTGACCTTAATTGAAATTCACTCAGTTGATATTTCCCAGATTGACATGTGTAAGGAAAGAGGTTAGCAATTTAACAAGGTGATAACCACAAATCCCCTTGTTGTTTCTCGGAAGGAGCCAAATAACCATTAGTTTTTTTTTTAATATTCTAACTTCAAGGATGTCCAAATATTTTTTCAAATACGTATCAGTCACATATTATGTCAAGCCTGCCTAACACCCCCAGTTTTCCCTCACCTGCACCAAGGTTGCTTTGAATTACCTCAAAAGGTGTCCTAAGATTCTGTTAAATGTTATGTTAAAGGGATTTTTAACTATATTCTGATTTTCTTTTTTTAAACAACAGCTTTATTGAGATATAACTCATATGCTTGTTTTTCTTCTTAATAAATCTATGCTATAGGGCACATGGAGGAGAGACAGAGAATGTCACAAAATTAAAGTTACAATTATAGGGAATACTGCTTGAAGAAAGAGGCAGATATCATCACTAAGGATTCATTTTATTGAGCAAGATTTTTTTTTTCTGAGCAGATAGCAATAACATAAAACAATTTTGTGACTACTGTGTTTATAGCTTTTATTTAAATTTTTGTCTCTGTTTCTCTGTGTCTCTGACTGTCTCTTTCTTATACTCACACATACAGTTTTGACAGTTTTATTATCTTCTCCTATTCTCCTACTCAAATTATGTTAATATGTCCTGGGGGCTGGTAGCAGAGGGTACCCTTTGTAAAACCTAACAAATGAGTAAAAGTACTAAAAAGAAGTGACTTCATGAGGGGAACTTTCTGAAATTTTTTTCTTTTTTAGGGCTTTATCTTCTTTTCAAGAAAACTCCCCACAAATCCCTGAATAAATGCCATAGGCTATAGATATTCAGTAAAAATGCTCTGGGGAAAAAGTATGAAATTTCTACTGCATCAATAATGTTATATTTAATGAAGTCTGTAAAACTTTCCAGGCTAAGAAAATCCAAAACAAATTGATAAATGAGATTTTATATATCAGTCTCCCAGATTCACAAACAAATAATGGTGTGGTAGAAGATACCAAATAACTCACAATGACATAATCCATTGTAATGGAATTAATGATTCAAATGTAAATAAACTCTTAAGAAGAAAGGGAAAAAGGTAACCCATTAATTGGAAATCTATACTTTTGGTAAGATGCTATTTTATTTAGTTGGAAGTTATCTGGTCCTCTTGTATTCTTGGCATAATTCTCCACTGGGGGTCTGGCTCATCTCTAATCCTTAAAATAAATTATTCTGATTTTCTGTTAGACCCATGGTGTACATATATACACTGTTTGTGTATGAATGTTCCCTGTCTGTGTGTCAAAGTGTGGAGAATGCTCATGCCTTTCATAGCCTATGGACCTGACATCTAAGCTACTTTCCACATAAATCTACAGCTTTAGCCTTAGGGGAGTGTTCTGCTCTGGTTTCATGCTCAGTGAAGTGTTTGATTCATTGCTTTGCATTTCTCTATCTATACCACTCCCCTCCATTCCCTCTTTGTCTTCAATAGCTAGTAAGTTTTAAGTTCTTGATCTTAGGTGCATTTTCCCTCCCTAAAAGGAGGTGACCTTAAAGATTACACTTAAAAAATACTTTCAAAATTGAAGTTATCAATTTTATCCCTCTCTCATCTCTATCTTCATTTCTAGAGTTACCAAAGTAGATAGTTTCAATTATTTGCTGTGCTCATTTCCTCAATGCATCTACCCAGCCAGATCAATGGGAAAAGAGTTCCTCTGAAAATATCTAGGGAAAAATAGAAGGATATTTGCTGAAAGGATGGTTGGAGAGACCATTTATTCCAGGCCCCCGCCTTTAAGCTGCTATAAAATTATTTAGGTCTCAGGATTATTGTATCTCTCCTTTAAGATCTACATCATTTCCATCCAGGTGTTTTATTCTACTCTGTTTCACTAGAATAGCTAAAAACCATATTCCTTATATCCCACTGAAATATTTTTTTCTATAATTTTATCCCACTTCTTGGTTTATTCTTCTGTATAGATAGCAAGCAAAGGCTTAAAAATCTCCCCTAAAATATTTCTTATATACACAGACATTATTTTGCTTACTCTTTAAGTCACAACTTCTCAGGCTCTGTGGGATTTCATATGTCCTAAATGTGTAGTGTTTTAGGTTTCTCAAACCTCATTGAAAACTGCTTGTCAGAGTTCCCATCGTGGCTCAGTGGTTAACGAATCCGACTGGGAACCATGAGGTTGCAAGTCCCATCCCTGGCCTTGCTCAGTGAGTTAAGGATCCAGCGTTGCTGTGAGCTGTGGTGTAGGTCGCAGATGCTGCTCGGATCCCACAGTGCTGTGGCTCTGGCGTAGGCCGGTGGCTATAGCTCCGATTAGACCCCTAGTCTGGGAACCTCCATATGCCATGGGAGTGGCCCTAGAAAAGGCAAAAGGAAAAAAAAGAAAACTGCTTCTCAAGAGATTATGAGGTAAGAGAAGAAAGAAAGGCAGAACTACTGAAAAAAAGGAAAGGTGAATAGAGAAAGAGAGGGAACATCTTGGGAAGGCATGAGCTTCTCCAGCACTACCATTCATCTGTTAGTCAAAATCAGAAACCTGGATATCATCATGTACTCCTTCCTCTCTTTCATGCCATACATACAATCAGTTACTAAGCCTGGTCATTTCAATTCCTATCTCTGATCAAGCCCTTCACTACTTTTCCACCATCTCTGGCTAACTCTCCCGCCCCACCCCAACATGTAAACAAACCCTATCTACAACTCAAAACCTTCAGCAGTTTTAATGGGAATCACTGCAATAGCTCTTAACTAGTCTATTTTCTTTTTTGCTTTTTTGAGCCTCACCCACAGCATGTGGAAATTCCCAGGCTAGGGGTCAAATGGGAACTGCAGCTGCCAGCCTATGCCACAGCCATGGCAATGCAGGATCTGAGCCATGGCTGCTACCTATACCTCAGCTCATGGCAATGCCAGATCCTTAACCCAATGAGCAAGGCCAGGGATCAAACCTGCATCCTCATGGATACTAGTCAGATTCATTACTGCTGAGCCACAACAGGAATTCCAACCAGTCTATTTTTAATTTGCCATCCAGTTCATCTCCCAGACAGTATTGCAAGATTATATTCCTAAAATATAAATCTGAACATGATTTCTTCTGCTTGAAATTGTCAGCTGGTCACTATCACCTAAGAGCAAAATCTATTTTTGTTTTTAATCTAATCACAGGAGGCTTTGCATCAGCTTGCTCTAGCTTATTTCTTTGGCTCCAATAACTAGCATTTCTCCATTCATACATGTGCCCCCCCACTGTACTGTGTAACTGGTTTCTTAAACAGGCCACATAATTTTATAAAGGTATTTTAAGACTTGTTCCTTTTCTTTTGTTGTTCTCCTTTGTCTAGAATATTTTTCTCTCATGTTTCTGCCTTTAAACTGCTTAAACATTATCATATATGTGGAACAGTCTCCAATCTCCCAAGCATAGTATTTCACATGCCTATTTTTAACTCTTAACTCATAATATTTTGACAATTTATTTATACCTATACCTCTACTACCAGACTGAGAGGAACTGTATCTTATTCACCTTGTATTTTCAATGCCTGGTGCAATGTCTACGGTAGATTTAGTCCACTGAAGACTTTAGGACAGGTGAATGGATGAAAATATTTGAGAATGAAGAGAGGGATTTGTGACAGATGGTCAAATTGGAGCATGTCTCACAGTTGATAAATGTACTTTTGTTAGGAAGGCTGCCTTGTGTTAGTTTGGGAAATAGGGAACCTGAGTTTTTGAAGTTCTTAACACAATCTAAGTGCATGGATACTCTTCTAGTTTAACTAGAAATAGACACTAAGGTCCACTTGCCCAATTCTGATTAGGAAAGAATGTGAAGGCTAGGGTCCCATGGATGGCTAAGTAGTCAAAGGCAGAAAATTAAAGGTATTTAAAGACTGTGACCAAGAAACAGAGTAAAAGAGATGGCTACGTGCAGGTACCTATTTCTGGGGCCTTTATTCCTGTCTCAGTAGTTTCAAGTGACCTCTGAGGCTTCATACTAGACTTATATGCCAGGCTCTTCCTGGGTTTCTACCATTAAGAATATACATGTACCAGTTGTGGAGTTGGAAATGGTTTTATTCCTCTGAGGAGGTTTCTGTAGACAAAGCACTTTGTTTTGTTTTCCTCTTATCCCGCCTCCATCCATAATGGCTTTTCCCCTACCCCCACCATTCCTACATGAAGCACTACAAGCCAAATTAGAATGGCAGCTCTCAGATTCTGAAGCTGACATGACACTCTGAAGATCTTCACCAGCCAAATTATTCTCCGTAGATTACTTAATTTGTGGAACATGTTCCATAATCACATTTTTCTTCTGACTACCCTATAGCCTTTACTTCTCCTTCTTTCTTTGTCCCATTTCCTTTCCCATGCTGACAGCAGGTGGTCAGTGATGTCTTGGAAAGAGAACCTGGCATCAATTCAACCTGAAGTAACAGAAATTGTGATTCAATTAACTCCTATTTTCCAAGCATAGACTTTGATGGGAGACTAGGCTTTTCCTTACTGACTGCGTAGATGGCCAGGGCTGAGGGTGGAGAGATATAATATGGAAAAGTGGTACAGAGACAGTGATATCCATATTTGCAACCACACCATGTCAGTCGCTTAAAAGTTAACTTGGTTTTTCTGTTCTTTGTTTTATTTTATTTATTATTTGTCTTTTTAGGGCCACACCCGCAGCATATGGAGGTTCCCAGGCTAGGGGTTGAATCAGAGATATAGCCGCTGGCCATAGCCACAACCACAGCAACGTGGAATCTGAACTGCATCTTCAACCTACACCACGGCTCACAGCAACGTCGGATCCTTAATCCACTGAGCAAGGCCAGGGATTGAACCCGAGTCCTCATGGATGCTAGTCGGGTTTGCTAACCACTGAGCCACAAGGGGAACTCCTGTTCTTTGTTTTAAAGTTCAGATTAAAATTACATTGGCTCTGACTATTTATGGTTAAAGTGGAATTGAACCCATTTTACAGATGGGCCACTGGTGAGAAGAGATGTCACAGAAGTCTCTCATAACTAAATTAGAAAATACATACTAGAAAAGACTCCTTGGTTTCTTGGTCCTCAGAGCCTATGTACTTGCTAAGAATCTCCTCTGAATCAATTTCATTTACAATTTATTTATATTCAACTTACAGTTCTAATTCCATTTTCAACAGAAAATAGGTTATAAGCCCATTGCCTGGCTCTACAGAACCAAAGGTGAATTTCAATGAATTCTCTGGTCCCCTGAGTGTATACTAAAATGAACAACACTTCCCTTTTAAAATACCAGTTTTCCCAATACCTAATGAATTCACAAATACCTAATTCTCAATGATGTGTAATGAATTTTAGGAAGTTTTAGGGAAGCAATTGCCACTAACATAGCATTTTACAACTGAAAGAAAAAAATGGAGGCTTAAAAGATTTACCTAAAGAATACAAATGATAGAGTAGGCTGGTCTCCCACATCAGGCCTTCCTCAGCTTCCCTTTGTAGGGAGCCACCTAAAGCCCTGTTAAAGATAAAACAGGCAAGTTTCTGCTGCTTTATTTATTTGTCTAATATTCAGCAAAAAACAAAGACTGTGTGTAAGGGACGGGAGGAGAGGGAAGAAAAAGGCAAAGCAAGGCAGAGCAGGCATGAGGTCAGAGGCAGACTTGCTGCTTGTTGAGAATAATGAATGGGTGAATTGCCCCATCCTGCAAGCGATCTGACCACATCCTGGCTTCTCCATACCACGCAAAAGCTATGACACAAGACAGGCAGTGCTCCACTTGGCTTTCTTTGCCAACACTGCCCATCAGCCTATTATTCTGACATTCCCACAGTGTTACTACTGTACTATTAGAAAGGGAAAGGTGGCAGGAAAAGCATATCTAAAGTTACTTTATTTTTTTTTTCTTTATCTGAAACACACTTTTTTTTTAATATTTTTTTTTTATTTTCCCACTGTACAGCAAGGGGGTCAGGTTCTCATACTGAGTGAAATGAGCCAGAAAGACAAAGGCAAATACCATATGATATCACTTATAACTGGAATCTAATATAAGGCACAAATGAACATCTCCTTAGAAAAGAGAATCATGGACTTGGAGAAGAGACTTGTGGCTGCCTGATGGGAGGGGGAGGGAGTGGGAGGGATCGGGAGCTTGGGCTTATCAGACACAACTTAGAATAGATTTACAAGGAGATCCTGCTGAGTAGCATTGAGAACTATGTCTAGATACTCATGTTGCAACAGAAGAAAGGGTGGGGGAAATAAAGTTACTTTATTAAAGCAAACAACTTGAAAATGTATTTCTGAAGGAAAAAATTATTTATCAAATAACTACAGGAGTTCCCATTGTGGCTCAGCAGTAATGAACCCGACTAGTACCCATGAGGATGCGGGTTCAATACCTGGCCACATTCAATGTGTTAACAATCCAGTGTTGCTGTGAGTTGTGGTATAGGTTGCAAACATGGCTTGGATCTGGTGTTGCTGTGGCTGTGGTGTAGGCCAGCAGCTGTACCTCTGATTCGACCTCTAGCCTGGGAACTTCCATATGCCGTAGGCATGGCCCTAAAAGACAATATATATATGTATGTATACACACACACACACACACACACACACACACACATTAGTCCTCAAATACCCAATGGGTCTTAAATTTTCCTTCATAGCTTTACCAAGTTTACATGTCATGTTTTCCTGGAGCAGCTGATTCAATGACAGTAGTTACTGATAATTATGCATGCTCAAGGGGTATTTCACATAGAAACACCAGATCTTGGTGAGAAGCTGGATATGCCAATTCCTAAAACCCCCAAATCATAGACACTCTCAAGAATCCACCTAACTTGGTACGGGAGAAGAGGTTCAGGATGAAGATGTCATTAAAATTCCTTAAGCCACTGTCAGTTCTGGCTCTCCAAAACTATCGTCATTATTTTGCTGTCTTTTATTCCCTCATTTTTTCATGTATTTCACTCTGGAATTCCTTGCCTTTATTTTCTCTCAGGAGACAGCATGGTACATTAGAAACCGCATGGACTTTGGTGATAGGCTGACCCAAATTTAGAATCTTGGTCCTTTGTGGCCATAACATATTGGGCAGTTTGCTTAGCTACTCTGTACTGCTATTTTCTCATCTGAAAAAAGAAGGTATGCTTATAACTATCTCAGAGTTTTGTTGGACAGTTAAATAAACCTGTATGAGTAAAATACACACATAGAAAATACTCGGATATTAGTCATTTTATTTCTCCTTCTCTTTCTGTGCTCTCTCAGGTACCAACCTTATTCTGCTTCTTTTTGCATAGTCCTGTTGGTTCCTCACAGGGCTAATGAGATTGTATACTGAGTCCAAAATGTCAAGTATCACAGTGATTCCAAGCAGGGGATTTTCTGGAAGACTGTTTTAGTTCAATCCCCAGCTCTGCTACTGGCTGTGTTTCCTTAGGCAAGTTATTTAACTTCTCTCAGGCTCAATTTCCCCATTTGTAAAACAAGAATAATAATACTCCTATACTATAGGATTTCAGTGACGACAGAATGAGTTCATGTTTCTGGCACTTAATAAGTGTTCAATAAATGTGCATTGTTAAAAATCAAATGTTACCTTCTCAGAGAGGCCTTCCTTGACTACCTATTCAAAATGGTAGCCATTATTCTTACTCTCATTTACCTTACCATGCTTTATTTCAATATCACTATCTGACTAAATATATATTTATCTGTTTGTATATTTGCTTAACTTTGTTTTGCTCCCTCTACCACTAGAACATTCACTCCTTGAAAGCAAGCTCTTTATTTTCTTTAATACCCAATGCCTAGAAGATAATCCAGAACATAGCAGGCACTAAATAAACATCCATTGACTGGATGAATGCATTCTACCTAAAGCACCCCAATAAGAAGAGAATATCAGCTCTTTCAAGAAGAGGGGAGCCATAACCTGAGTGTGGGAGCCTTCCTATCATCTATCAATCCTCTTCCTAGGAAGAGCATTTTAAAAGCTGAGACAGACCCTTTGGGTAATTGAAACACTTCATTACTTCTTTCAAGTGCAGAATAAACTCCTTCTTACCTGGCAGGCTGGTTATGAAGCCTGTAATTAAGCTCCCTAAGATGTCTTGTATTATGATTCTTTTTAAAATTTCCGTTTCCTTTACATTTTATTCCCAGGTCATAAAATATTTTTATTTATTTATTTTTTTATTTTTTTATTATTTTCCCACTGTACAGCAAGGGGGTCAGGTTATCCTTACATGTATACATTACAATTACAGTTTTTCCCCCACCATTTCTTCTGTTGCAACATGAGTATCTAGACATAGTTCTCAATGCTATTCAGCGGGATCTCCTTGTAAATCTATTCTAGGTTGTGACTGATAAGCCCAAGCTCCCGATCCCTCCCACTCCCTCCCCCTCCCATCAGGCAACCACAAGTCTCTTCTCCAAGTCCAATAAACATAAAATATTTTTAAGTGGTTTATTACCTTCATAGAGTGAACCTGGATCTCAAACTCTGCCTTTTCCTTTTTCGTAGTATAGTTTCAAAGCAAATATGACAGGTTACTGAGAGGCAATGAAACTCTATATGCAATAAGAGGAAGGGGTAATAGAGGTTCAAGCCAAGTGGTTTTAGCCAAATGCCTCCAGCCATCTCCATTGCCCATGTCTCCATGTAAATCACAGAAACATTGAAGTACTACTCCTTACACTCATCTTGTTTTCTATTCTAACCCTGAGATCGTCTGTTGACATTATATCTGACTGGATGTTGTCCATTTGGTATTGAATCTTATCTATCTCCTCAGGTGAAACTGCACTGTTGCCAAAGCTCCCCTTTTGCTTATTTATGCATAGCACTATTAAGAAAAACACTGTGGGCAAGATCAGGAGAGAGTAGGGGATGAGGCATTACCTCAGGGAGAAGCCAGGCTATTGTGCAGTTGCAAAACGAAGCAGAGGTGCTCTATTTACCAAATTGTGAGAGGAAATAGCTCTGAGCTTTAGCATTACTCATATATGCTTTATATGCGTGACCTTCAAATGGCAGTAATTAATATCACTTTTCCTCTTGATACATATTGATTACTCTGTGCTAGTGGGACTCTCAAGTCCATTTGGATTTGATAACTACCAGCTGTGACTTATTAAGAGGCAACATGCCCGTCAGCATGTTAGATTGTTTGGGTAACTCCTGTTCTTACCCACCTACCAATCCTAGGCCAGGGCTTTCAAAGCAAATATGGATCAAAGATTTCTGCCAGCACTTCTTTACTTTAGACCTAACATCCAAGGTGAGGCTGAATCTTAACAGCTTCTAAAGGTGAGCTGTGCACAATGGTATTTACTTGGCCACATCCTTATTAACTGTCAGCAACTATATCTCCATGAGCATACAAGGGTGTCCCATCCAAGTACTGTAATACCCCATTGTAAGCGTCCATGTTGTGGGTCATTTTAGAAGTAAAACATTCTATTGCTTACATTTTTTTTTCTGGAAAATAACATTTCCTTCTAGGTTTTAGATTGACTTCGTTTGGGGTTGATGGAGTCCCTGTCTCAAGTGAATTATGATGAGATAACTTCTATAATGTCATAGATCAGCTGTGAAAAAAAAAATGGCCTATTTACAACCAGCCTGAGAAGAAATAAAACTGTGGGGTCCTAAGAAGTATCTGCTAATGAAAACTTGGCAGCTTACATCTGGATTCTATTTTTCCTATTTCTGCTTCTCTTGTTCGATTTCATAGAGGGCAGGTTTATGGTTGGATCTTTGCTCTATTTTCTTTTGTTGGTGGTGGCGGTTTTTCAATTACAATAGAATACAAGAGGAGGGAAAAAAGAATGGGTAAAATGCCATTAAACAAGAGAGTGATAAAATAATGTCTTCTTTTTTTATGGGACACCAAACTAACATTTGGAAAAAAAGAGGTGTTTCACTTCATAGAGTAGGATGAATAATGCAGTATCAGAGATTTGCTTTTCAGGCACTGTACTCAGTCAAATATGTGGTGCTCAGAAAACACTGTAAACTTAGTAAGGTCTATCTTCAAACTGACAGCCTGTTTTTCACGTTTTTCCTTCCCTCTAGAGTCTATACTCTATCTTACATCTCTGACATTGACTCTATCCTGATCTTTTCCTATCAAAACCTGCTCAGTTTCTTCATTTTCTCTCAGTTATAGATGGCTGATAACAGTGTGCCATGTTCCCTCTTCCAGGAAGACTTCTTTTTAAAGATCTAAGGACTTAAGTGAAAGGAGACATCACTGGGAGTAAAGTCCAGGCATCTAGTCAAAAGCTGAGGGAAGACTGACATACATGTGTGGACCACAAATGGGTATAAGTATTTTCCTTGTTCCCTTGAAATCCTACCATTGAGTATATTTTACTCTAAGTCAGCTTGGCTCAGAAAAACAGCCTTCACATAGACTCTTGAGGAGATTTCCTTCTTTAAACAGGTGGTAGAGATCTCAGCCTGAAACTTGGTATGTCTACTGCTAGAGTTCAAGCAAGGTGGAATGAGTATGGTGAATTAGTAAAGTTAATTAATTTCCATGAGGACTGAAGGAATATGGAGGGGTTTGTCCATTTTTTTGCACTGGTTCTTGAGGAAATAAAGGGAAGCAGGTGATATGATGTCTGGTGTCCCACCCAGTCTCAAGAGTTGCTATCTGAGCCCTGTGGAGAGCAAGACTAGACTAAGTCCAAAGGAGCTATTTTGACAATAGTAAGGAAAAATAGTGAAGTAATCAATACCATTTCAATGCCCAAGTGAAAAATGCTATAGATTGAGGGCAGAGTAACACTTTCCCAATTTTACCCAGAGTGGTACTGACACAGTTAAGACCCCAAAAAACCTTAAGTGTTTTCTTGGCTCTTCGCAAAGTTTGCTACTTCGAAGACTACAAGAAGAGATTATCCTAAGCAAGAAATCATGGTCCCTCAAGATGACATGGCAGCAATGACAGTAGTAAAGTAATATTTTCAAATGTCTTCTTGGGGAACAGATATTGACAAAAAGCCTGAAGTGGATGAATATGAAAATACTATTTATGAACACAGGTGAGACACCTCAGAGCTATCCTAGTGGAAAAGCATCAAACTTACTGGCCCTTATAAGAATCAAATTCACAACCTTGACCTCATTATAGTTTCCGAACATCTGAGTTAACTGGCCATGATCCTGGGAAACATTTTCCTTCTGAACTGTAAAAACTCAATAGTCTCAGTAATGTGATAAAGATAAGCTGGGCTATGAGCAAAAATTAGAAGTCTCTCTGAGTCAATGGCCTTAGGCTTAGAAGAGGCAATGTAAAATAAAGATAAAGGTCTGCTCTGGGCAGGGATTAAAAACTGCACCAAGAGATAGAGTGGAACCTACACCCCGGAATGAAAAAATGTAAAGAAACTTGAGGTAAACAGATTTAATTAAAACACAGACTTCCTAAATCCATTTTCTGTGATTATTTGTTATTATTCTTAGGAGCTGATTAAGCAGTAGCAGATGTCACTAATACACAAATCTCATTACACATGTAAAATGTGTTCAGTACGTAGAAGACCATGATTAGAACATTTCTGCAAGATATTGCTAACTACTTTCTACATGATTTAAAAGGAAAATTTTACTTTAGATTTCTAAAAGTATATAACATTTGAGTCAAACCCTGAGTTAGTTTCTGGGAAATTACAAACACAAACTGAAGTTGTCCTTTTGATTCAGATGGACAAATATTCACTGAGTATCAATATGTGCACAACATTTAGAATAGGAAAACAACTATTTAACAAAATTAGCCTTTGCCTTAAAGAATAAAGAGAGCAAAAAAGTGAGAGTAGAGTAGAGTGGAGGGCATTATTCCCTTCTGGCCAACCCAGAATTTGCTTTACTTAGACAACATTCTGAAATGAAGTTAGTATGCAAGGAAAATTGTGAGATATATTTTTTGCTGTGAGGTATGTTCTATTACAACTAACACTTTAGTACCAGATTAGGGCTTATCATGGGCCAGGCATACTAAATACTTTGCATATGACCACTTGTTACTCTAAACGTATAAGACAGGTACTACCATAGCCCTGTCTTAATGTGATAGGAACTGAGATTTAAAAAGATGTGACAAAACATTCCCACAGTCATAGGATCAGTAGATGTTACAACTGGGACTTGACTCCAGGCAGTTTGATCTTAAACACCAACCCACACTGTCTCTCAGTATAGGTGCCAAAGTATTTGGATTGTGGATCCTTAAGTTTTTAGAATTATTTTAATACTTTGAAAAAGCAAATATCTTTAGTAATAACACATATTAAATAAAAGATAAAACATTCCAAAAACATGGTATGCATGCTTCCTTAACTTAATAAATAAATAAATAAATTAATTAATTAAAAAATACTGATTATGTTGTGAGCCACACGGGAAGTCCACTTATATCTGGAATCTAACATAAGGCACAAATGAACCTTTCCACAGAAAAGAAACTCATGGACTTGGAGAATAGACTTGTGGTTGCCAAAGGTGAGGGGGAAGGAGTGGGATGGACTTGGAATCAAGGGTTAATAGATGCAAACTTGCCTTTGGAACAGATAAGCAAGGAGATCCTGCTGTATAGCACTGGGAACTGTATCCAGTCACTTTTGGAACATGATGGAGGATAATATGAGAAAAGCAGTGTTTATATATGTGTGACTGGGTCACTTTGTTGTACAGTAGAAAACTGACAGAATACTGTAAACCAACTATAATGGAAAAAATAAAAATCTTTAATAAAAAATAAAATATTAAAATTTTCTAAGAAAAAATACTGATTATTAGCAAATCAATAGTTTTATAGAGTGCACAGAAATTTCCTATGAAAGCATAGACAAATTTTTTCCAGGGTCATGAACTATTCAAAACTATGTGAATTTCCAACCAGAGTCTTTTTTGTTGCAATGTTGGTGGGAGAGCTATTCTTCCTAACCCTTATACAGCATTGAAATACTCATTATATAAGCCCAATGATGTGAAAATGGGCAGTTATGTCAATGTTTGTACTTGTGCTTGAGGATGAAATTAGAAAGGGGGCTCTTTGTATTGGTCCTTTTTTTATTTCAGGAAAAGTGGGGTATCAAGAAAACTGCAAAGAGCAGTATAATTTGTTGCCCAAAGTACATGGTATTCACAAGACATGTTTTTGAATCAATGGAGACATAAGCATCAAGTTATTTCTGTTCCCTTTAAAGCTACTAACATTTGTATTTACTCAAAAATGTGTACACTCCTGTTTACTTCTTTCAGGATCTAGTAGAATATAATATTTATGTCAGAAAATAGTACTTTTTTTAAGGATCTCCAGCAACAAAAGCGTTCCTGGCTAGGATTACATTGCATCATTCCAGTGTCTCTCTTTATTTCATTTAATAGGCTTTGGGGCAATGGTCTCTCATCTCTTTGGAAATATGACAGCTCACAACTAATGGCAATGATGGGAAGAGGAGGAGTTAGAACATCTGAAGGATGGCTCTCTAAATCTTCTCTAAGCTGCAGTACACAATATAATACATTTTTCTAAAATGCTATGAAAAGTCTTTCAACTTCAAACAACCAGACAATGAACAACCATATTCCCATGTGAGAGATTAAAAGGAAATTTTGTATAGCCCCATGTTTTGTAGCAATATGGCAGAAAGGCCATATGAAGCAGATCACTGTGTGATATATTTCCTGGATTCTCTAAAGTTTGATTTAGTAGTAAAGATATGTTTTTGTTATCTTGTATTTTCTTATTAACTAATTTATTTTCTGTATTTCTAGAATATTTAGTTTGCAAATTAATTATTTTAATTTTTTTATGACTAAAAAGCAAGAAAATTTTTTTTCTTTTTCTTTTTCTTTTTTTTAGGGCCACACCTACAGCATATGTAAGTTCCCAGGATACTGGTTGAATCAGAGCTGCAGCTGCCAGGCTCTGCTACAGCCACAGCAATGACAGATCCAAGCCATGTCTGTGACCTTCACCACATCTCACGGCAACACCGGATCCTTAACCCACAGAGTGAGGCCAGAGATCGAACCTGCATCCTCGTGGATACTAGTCAGGTTCGTTTCCACTGAGTCACAATGGGAACTCCAAAAAGTGATGAGCAAATTTTCAATTAAACATCAATAACATGCGGTGAACAAAATAAAAACTAAAGAAAAGACTGAACCTTAAGAAAGTGCTAACTACAAGGCCAGTCATGTATATGTCCTTGAATTTAAATAGCATTTGAGATTATTATTATTATTAACTAAAATATTTGACATGTTTCCTCAATAGAGATTACTATGCAGTGCAATGAGGGGCTTAAGGGGATGTAGTACTAATTCATATGAAACTTGGATGGAATGATAGTATTGGAGGTGGGATGCTGGTCTTAGGGATTCTATGATGGGGTGGGAGACATTGCATTGCATTATTTTCATCAAAAATCTCAGGAGAAAAGAAGAGTTTGGATCAAAGTCTCATGGAGATGGAGTTTTGTGTTCTATTCCATTTCTTGATTTCAGGATGACCTTGAATAAATGTTTTATCTCTTAGTTCTCAGCTTCCCTAATGGGGATGGGGGGAATTTAAATTTTGGTACTATAAAGTAGTTGTGAATAAGTCATTATTTTAAAAAATCCTCACAAACATTCAGCAAAAGCCTAACAAAACAATTTCAGATAGGCAAAGGGAAAAAGCAAGTGTAGTGTACAAAGCTTCTGGTAATGTCCCCTAAGGCATGGCAAAATTTGACAAATGTAAACACAATAGTCATTATTTCATTTGCTCTTTTATGTAAAGCATATTACTAAATCGAGGTGGTGTAAATGGTAGCTAATGCCTCTGCATTAAAGAAGAATAAACTAAATGATTAACATAATCTTGGCCTGTTTAATCACTTTTTTGCAAAGGCCTCTGAAGTCCAAATTATTTTACTGATCACTGACTACTAATGGTACAGGATGCAAATAAAAGATGAATAAAATAAGACCTGCATTTCAAGTTCACAAAGGTCTGAGGCTTGCTCTTTATATTTTTAATGATTTTTTAATGATAAAAAGGTCTTGTTCTCCATCTGGAACTCCTAATACTATTTAAGACAAAAGAACAACTCTCAGATGTTTAGGTATCAAATGAGAACAACTGAATATACCTATAATTTGAGGCTTTACTCTCAAGTTTTTCTCCAAAGCTGAAGCTTCACTGTGACCTCATAATATGGTGTGGGTTTGGTTGGACAAGGGAAGGAGTGTATAAAAACAAGATACTATAAGATACAGGGTTCATCTATATTTCAGCTAATAAGAAATTACTATTGCCTGAGATACCCTTGAATCAAATTGGAACTATCAAGAGACCAGATATTATGCTAAGCCACAGAAGGAAGCCATGTCTAAAGTATGACTGAAAGATTTTAAAAGGAATCCTTGGGGGTTATGCCTTGGCCCTGAAGGAACAACTGGTATTAGACTTACTCTCACAGTAGAAAACTAGGGAATTGTACAAAAGATACGGAATAACTTTTCTGTATGATGATGATGGGGAACACAGGACTATGATACCCTGGCTTTCTGCCTTGTGGAATATTTTGAACTGCAGAGTAGGGCAAGAGAACTCAAGTAGAATATGGTAGTATTGCTTAGTTGAAGAAGCAGATTTGGTAGGCTGAAGTGGCTAGGATTTGCGAGGCAGAGTGCTGGAGAGTGTAGGGATACTTAGAAAAATAGCTCCACAAATCTGCATGTGGTCATCTTTCATCTTTGTCATATTACGCTGCATATGAATAGGGTAAAGCTCTATAAGGCTAGTCAAAGAACACTTACCAGAGAGTGGTTAACTGAACAGTTCCAGAAACTCACACAGGGTTATGAAATATTTGAGTTCTGATCTTACAGAGCAGAAAAATTTCATTGAATGCCTAGGGCAATCAGTAGAGAATGTAGAAGGGTCTAGATTTAGCAGTAAAATGTCATGCCTAACTAGGAAAAATCAGTCAATATAAACAGACACCAAAATGACAGAGTAATAGAGTTACCATACAAAAAATTTTAAACAGTTATTATAAATACGATCAATGATTTAAAGGAAAATAGAAACACAATGAAGATAGAAATGAAAACATTTAAAAAATAATCAAATACAATTAGACCTCAAAAGATTGAAAATTCACTAGATGGGCTTAATAGAAAATTAACCATTGCAAAAGCAAAGGATAATGAACCTTCAGCTTAAACAACAGAAAGTATCATACTTAAAAGACATTGAATAAAAAAAGCTGAAAAAAACTGAACAGATCATCAGTGACCTGTGAAGCAATATCACAGTCTAATATATGTGTGATTATCTAGGAAGGGGGAAGGCAGAAAAACCAAGTGGAGAAATATTGCCTGAATATTTTCCAAATTAGATTAAAATTAACAACCATAAACTGAGGTTGGTGAATCCCATATAGCATAAACACAATACTATACTGAAAATATCATCAAATTACTGAAAATTAGCATCAATAACAACAAGTTTTAGACAGCCAAAAGGATAAAAATGTTTCTTGACCTCCAAGGGCACTGTCTTTCTAGAATCCTTGGTTAAAATGTAAATACATTTTTTCCAGTTTACTGAAATACAACTGACATATAATACTGTATAAGTCTAAGGTATATAACATGTTGGTTTGATACACATATATATTACAAATTGATTATAGACACAGCACTAGCTAACACTTCCATCAAGGCAAATAACTATAATATATGATAGTTATTTTTGTGGTGAGAACACATAAGATCTACTCTCTTAGCAACTTTAAAGTATATAATACAGTATTATTAAATGCAAATACTCTGGAGGAGAGAACACATTCTACAATTCAAACTACCTTGTGGAGGAGTTTCAGGATTATTTTGGAGTAGGACATCTATTGAAGGGTAGGGTCTTTAGGCAATGGGGAACCAGATAGAGAAATGTAAATAAGCCATGGTGTGTGGAGCAATTCCAGATGATGTGTTACTAAGAAAGGAGGTGAAAAGATAGAGTAAACAAATGTTATCAACTTCAAAATTTGAACTCAGGATGATAGCAGCCTCAGACTAAGGATCCTGATTGGGAAACTCAGTGTTGAAGATGAAAACTTATCAAAATAGGGCAAAGACTTGTAACCTTATGGAGTTGGATTTTTAAGGTCAGTCTCTATTGAGTTAGCCTGTTTTCCTTTAGGCAGTAAGTCTAATATTTCCAAGTCTTGCCCCCAAATTATCAGTGGTACCTTCAGTAATAGAATATAAACCATATGTTTGGAGTTGCTTCACTAGTATAAGATTGAGAGGGCAATACTATATGAAATTTTTACACTTGACATATTTTGCTTTAAAAAGCACATTATTAAATAATAGCACAAACATTGGTTAACTAAACTCATTTATCACACAAAGTAATTTAAAAAGAAGTACAAAACTTAGAGATAAATATTAGCTATGTTTACTATTTAAACACACAGTGATTATTAATTACCTTGACTAAATCGGGGCTTTCTTTTATATACTATTAAGAAAATACATAACTTTTAAAAAAATCCCTAAGCTTTGGTTTAGCTTACTCTAAGTCATTTGTAGCTGTGGAGTTAAAATTCTTTTACCTGCTTTCTCCTTTTGCCAGTACTAGTTGTCCTAGTGAGAATTTCCTCTTGGTTTGCTTGCTGCATATTCCAACATGCCCAACCTCGGGTAATTTCTGTGGCCTGATATAGAGGGTTTTCTCCTTCAAGTTCTTGCCAACTGATTACAAAAATACTCCTAAAACACACAGTCACCCATAATTCTCTGGGCCATGCTTTTTGATGATTATCTATTTTTTTTTCTTTTTCTTTTCTTTTTTTCTTTCTTTTTTTTTTTTTTTTTTTTTGCAACCATCCCACTATGGGTTTATTTCTTCTTCAAGGAAGCTCAGACTGAGCTTTAAGGAAGGTCAGCTTTAGGTAGTTCTACAAAATAGCTAAAGGTCACCTATTCACTAAGCTCTGCCATAGATATCTAGAAACATCTACTAGGAAATTCTGGTTAAAACAGCTTCTTAAAGAGGGAAGGCTATTTTTCTTCCTATGAACTGTTCAGAAAACAATATGCCAGATAACAAAGCATTATGATGCATATGTTCATATGATACATATGAAAATAAAACCAATTAGAGTACAAAGAATACTTGACCCAATTTAAAATTAATGGAACAAAGTTTCAATTCAACAGTATTCCAACAAATGGTATGAACCCTAACTGAAAATTTCACAGATGGTGAACAATTACAATAATATATCACATTATGTGTATATATATTAATTAAAGTAACATTAGTTTCAACAGAAGTTAAACCAAAAAAAAAAATTCAATGTCTAAGTAAAATAAAAACTTCTCACTTATTCAGAGACCTAGGCTCTGCCACCCTCAACACATGGATTCCAAAGTTACTTTGAGATTCAACATCTAGCCAGCAGCAGATGGTGGAATTGAGAGAGAGGAAAGAATTGCATGGGAAGTTTTTATGTGCCAGATTTGGAAGTAACTTGCCTCATTTCCATTCAAATGCCACTGGCCAGAAATCCAGTCAAATGGCCACATCTAAGTTAAGGAAGGCCGTGAATGTATTCTAACTCTGTGCCAAGGAAGAAATGGAAACGAATTCAATGAGTGATTATACTATTTCTGCCACAAGGCATAATCTTGGGGGAAATGGAAGTGATGTTGGTTACCATCATTTAGATTTAAAGAATACCACTTGGCAAATATTTATTGAATCCCTATTATGATCTAGGTACTGTGTTAAGCATCAGAATTTAACTAGAATCTTCTTCTTATCCTCTGTTTATTCATGGTACAGTCAGGGAAAACACATGTAAACTGATTTTTGCCATTCAGAGTGATAAATAATATGGGAGAGGTAAATTCAGGGAATCAAAAATCTTATCTGAAAAGGGAATGCTTATCATTTATCATTTACCCATCCTTTAGAATAGGAAATGAGTTTTCAATGTATATTAAAGGAGTGTAAATTTGGTAATTAGGAAGAAGAGAAGTCATAACGTTTATCAATTCCTTGCTGAATTGTGGACATTTTTACTTGCAGTCCATTACTTACATATACTTTATGGATCTAAACTCCTGCATATTTTACATCCACTGAACATCGGCTTTTGTGCCTTACCAGTATTTTTAAGTGAATAGAAGAATATTTTTTTAAGCTGTTGAGGCCTTCTTTTCTGCAGATCTGCTGTTTTGAGGAACATGAAGGCAGTTGGAAGTGGGGAGTTGTTTCACAGAAATGTCCAGAGATGAAAGAAAAAGAACTTCATGAATATAATAAAATTGCTCTTATCAAGAATGGGACATATAAGGTTCTTAAAGTCAAAGTCCTCTTTTACCTTCATCATAAGCAAAAAAGGCATCTGTGAAGACTGGGTATAAATGCTTTTTCTTTGGAAAAATACATCGACTCTGATTTTTTTGCAAGTGCATTGATTCCCTTCCATTCCATTTGCATAAGTGATGCTGTTAGAAGACTGCTAATGATAAGCACGTTCAGAGGCATAATGTAATCCTGAAATTTTGAGAAAAATGCTCTTTAAGGCAACTTCACTTTTCTTTAAAACTGAAATGGGTTTGTGGTTAAAAAAAAAATCAGGCTAAGTGCTAGAACAAAAAAAAAAATGTAGTCCCGTTCTACTACTACTTACTATAAGAACCTGGATAGCATGCCACTTCATTTCACTTTGCTTCATTTCAGTCTCTGTACATACAAAGGATGCTGAATAATGCTAGTGGTATGGATGTGTGTGCATGAAAGTGTAGCGCAATGGTTTTTTAGAATGTAAAAGCTATTTTTTCTGCATAAAATTTATTATAAAAGTGATATGATTTTAACATATAGGATATAATTAAGCCAACTTAAACAATATCTGTAATACCACTATGCAGTGATAACCACTCTTCATGGAATAAACCTCCAAAACTTTTTGTTCTTTGGTAAAAACTACTTCTCAGAATCTTTGACACTTTAGTACATTCTGAGACCAAATCCATTTTTAAAAATCTCTTTTTTTCATATCTGAGGTACATCTTATTTTTGGAAATAGTATATAAGCAACCAGGGAAGTATTTTTTTCCATTATCTGTGTTATCTGTGTAAGGCACCAACTATTTTCTGTCTGAAAGATCCTGTAAGCTTGCAACCAAAAGAATATGCTGATGACTTCGTGGTAAGGAACAGGGATTGTATGGATGGGGCTGTAAATAATACTAATGCAAGTGAAATGACCTGGATAGGACAGAAAGATTTATTTCATAGTTTATCTGAGCACTCTTGGGAGAGAGACAATGGAATATAGCCTAGTGTTCAATTCCATCCCTTTATATTGAGTTGGGGGATGCATAAAGGGATTTATAGAGCTCTTTGAGAGTCAGCATTTTTAATAAGTGGCACTGAGAAAAGATTATACTGAGGGAGATCCAGGTGACAATATAGAACATGAGGCATGAGGGAATTTATAATGGCTGAGCTAATTGAGGTGGAAGACACATGGGGAGGTGGACCCCAGTGAATTATCTGCTCATCTTTCTGAATAGCGCCTATTCCCTTGCCTCTCTCTCTTTATCAATGACAATTTCAGAGTTCTTAGATCCTATCTTCTAGAACTGAATTGCAATGTAAAAGCTGTTGGTTTGTATAGTAGTGTCATTCTCAGACCCAGAAATCATTCCTGATTTGGAAGTACATTTCAGTATAAATCCAGGAAAATCTCAGAGATTTTGGAACCCAGAAGGAGACTACATTTTTTTCTGGGCGTACAGAAAAGCAACAAAAAAGAATTAAAAGAAATATAAACAGAGCCTATGAAGAAAGATTTAATAAAGAAGGTGGCCAGAATATGTAGAAACTTGATTTGGAAGTAAGAGACTAGATTCTAGGTCCAGGCCCACAAGTAAATGTGAGCTACAGGAGTTAAGAGATGTTACAGGTTGGGTTCTCTGGAAAGAGATACTGAGCTGGAATTTATTAGAGCATGCTTGGTGTTTATTAGGAGTCAACACCTATTGATGGGAGGGGGAGGAAGTAGGATCAGACAGGTCGAGAAAAACTGCCATGCAGGGCAACCCCATGGGGAACTCTGGGGTACGTATGGCTCCTTGGCATGTTTCACATTGTGCTCAGAAGGCTGGGCCTTTCTATTCCTGCTGTAATATGGCATTGGATAGGAAGGGTGTATGCCCATAAGAAAATCTCTGTTGCTGAGACAAATCTAAAAGCAGTTTGCAAGAGGAGATTATTTGGTCATATCATTCCAACAGATGGACCAACTAGGGCAGTCTTGGCAGCACATATCTCTGTCTACCACCGAAAGGCAGTGAGGTAAAAAAAGAGTTAAATTAGATGAAGTTTAAGATTTCTTTTATTCCTAAAATCTGATTGTTTTAAGAATAATAACATATATCATAACAGACTGGGGTCATTTTTTAAAATGTCAATCCCTGTTGTTGAGAGAAAAGTATAACCACCATATTACAGAGAAAGAGAATGCAGTCATTGCTATTAACTTGGTGACTATGTCTAATTAGAAGTAAACACACACATATATACACAAATACACACCTATACATGTCAGAAAAATAAATAAGAGGATACTTTTTACCAGGGTTTGTAACTAACTGCCATGTTCTTCATACCTAGAAAGAACCAAATCCAAGGCATTTATTTTATTTTATATCATAAAATGAGGGACTCAGATTAGGTTTCTGGGTGATCTTCCTATCCCCAAATCCTTTTGGATAATCAAAACAGGGAGTCTGGTTGAAAATCATTCTTTAGGAACATATTTGGAGGATCATGACCAAATATGGTGAAGGGACAAAAAAAAGGAATAATAATAATAACTTCCATTTATTTGCCATTTACTTTGTGTTGGAGATTGTGTTCATCACTTAACATAAATTATTCTCCTTAATTCACATAAAAACTCATGAGAGTTATTATAACCTCCACTTTACAGGTTCAAGATCATACAAGTAAATGCCAGAGTGTGGATTTTTATCTAGAACATCAGATTCCAGAGCCTACACTCTTAGCTACTATCCTAAACTGCCATCATATAAAAAGAGGGATTTGATTTTTCTCTGTGTCTCCAAGAAATAAAATGACAAAACTTCATAAACCTCTACACAAAAATACTTTCCATTTTGAGTACACTTTTTCATTTTGCTCCAACTACACTAGCTTGGAACAAGCAAAGTTCTTTCTACAATACAGCCTTTGAATTTCCATATTTCCTCTGCCTGAGACACTCCTTCCCTTGCTCTTAACCTGTCTAATCTTTTATGTCACTCCCTAGAGTAAACTTTTCCTGACCCTGTCTCCCTCAGACTAATTTAAATACTCCTGTTACATGATTTTATGGTTCCCCTGACAACGTCAAGGCATATATACTCTTTTCAGGATATAATTGTTTGTTTATTTATTTATTAATTTATTGTTGTCTCCTCTTGGTAAATATGACTTTTATAACAGCAAATATCACATCTCATCTATTAATCATATTTTTTATGCTATTTACTGCTAAACATATTAGGTGATTGTTTGCTAGCTGGCTGGATAACTGTGCATGAATGAAAAACTACGACCATTGAATGGAAGCTACAGGGAGTCTGAACTGAACTGTAATAAAAGAACTATTTTGGAAGGTACTGAACTTCTTTCCATTGGAGATAATCAAGCAAAGGTATATAGCCAAACTAACAGAATTCATAGACTACTTAATAGCCACAAATTTCTTACATCATACTTGGAAGAACTGTAACTTTCTCTCTCCTCACAAGAAGAGATAGTCTATTTTTCCACCCCTTGAAGTTTGGCTTGGTAATGTGATTTGCTTTTGCAATGGGATGTTAACAAAAGTGACAGGCACTTTTCACAGAACTAGAACAAAAAAAATTGAAAGTTTGTATGGAAACACAAAAGACACCAAATAACCAAAGCAATCTTGAAAAATAAAACAAAACTGAAAGGATCAGGCTCCCTGACTTCAGACTATACAACAAAGCTAGAGTAATTAAAACAGTATGTTACTGGCATGAAAACAGAACTCTAGATCAATGGAATAGGATAGAAACTCCAGAAATAAACCTATATACCTATGATCTAATCTATGCCAAAAGAGGCAAGAATATACAGCAGAGAAAAGGCAGTCTCTTCAATTACTGGTGCTATGAAAACTGGAAGGTCACATGTAAAAGAAGGAAATTAGAACATTCTCTAATACCATATACAATAATATAAACTCAAAATGGATGAAAGACCTAAACGTAAGGCCAGATACTATAAAACTCCTAGAGGAAAACATAGGCAGAACACTCTTTGACATAAATCACAGCAATATCTTTTTTGATCCACCTCCTGGAGTAATAAAAATAAAACAAAAAATAAATAAATGGGGCCTGATTAAACTTAAAAGCATTCACACAGCAAAGGAAACCATAAAAAACTGAAAAGACAAGCCACAGAATGGGACAGAAGCTTTACAAATGAAGCGACTGACAAATGATTAATCTCTAAAGTATATAAACATCTCATGCAGCTTTATATATTAAGAAAACCCAATCCAAAAATTGTCAGAAGATCTAAATATACATTTCTATGAAGAAGACAGATAGATGGCCAAAAAACACATGAAAAGATGCTCAAAATCACTAATTATTAGAGAATTGCAAATCAAAATTATAACAAGGTATCACCTCACACAAAATGGCCACCATTAAAATGTCTGCAAAATGCTGCAGAGGGTGTGGAGAAAAGGGAGCTCTCCTACACTGTTGAAAGAAGGTAAGCTGGTACAACCACTATGTAGAACACTATGAAAATTCCTTAAAAAACTAAATATAGAACTACCATATGATCCAGCAATCCCACTCCTGGGCATCTATCTGGAGAAAATCATAATTTGAAAAGATACATGCATCCCAATGTTTATTGAAGCACTGCTTACAATATCCAAGACATGGAAGCAACCTACATGGAAGCAACCTATGTCTAGCAGCAGAGGATTGAATAAAGATGTGGTATATATTTACCATGGAATATTACTCAGCCATAAAAAGAAGGAAATAATGCCATTTGCAGCAATGTGGATAGACAGAAATTTTCATACTTAAATTAAAAGTCAGACAGAGCTGTGGGATGGAAATCCTGTGAAATCAAATTGTTATGATCATTATACAACTACAGATGTGATAAATTCATTTAATAAAAAAATGAAAAAAAATAAAAATAGCAGCTGTTCAAAAATTCATTTGAGTAATAAAAAATGGAAAAAAAGTCAGACAAAGACAAATATAATATCACTTATATGTGGAATCTAATAAAAATTATATAAAATAACTTATTTATAAAATAGAAACAGACAGATTTCAAAATCAAATTTAGGGTTACCAAAGGGGAAACGTGGGTGGGGAGGGATAAATTAGGAGGTTAGGATTAACATATACATACTACCACATATAAAAATAGATAAATAACAAGGGCCTACTGGATAGCACAGGAAAATCTACTTAATATTCTGTAATAACCTATATGGGAAAAAAATCTGAGAAGGAATGGATGTATGTATACATATAACTGATTCACTTTGCTGTATACCTGAAATACAACATTGTAAGTCATCTATACTCCAGTAAAAACTTTAAAAAAAAGTTTAAAATGTGACAGAAGTAGAGACTTGTCCTCTCTGTAAACATGGTCCATACCATTTGGAGTATAAACTAACCTTGAGAATGAGAGTGCAATTGGAGAGAGATGCAGTCATTAGCAGGTAGTAAGCACTGGACAAATGAGCAAGGCAATATTAGACCACTGCTAGGCAAGCCACCAGATGACTACAGTCACATAAGTGAACCCAGATGAAACCAGGACAAGAACTGTATAGTCAAGCTTGGCCCAAATTTCTGACCTACAGAAATATGAGCAAAAAATATGCTGATTGTTTTAAGTCACTAGATTTTGAAAAGGTTGGCTGGACAGTAACAGATAACTGAATTAAGAGCTGCTGTAGAAGATTTTCCAATAACAGGTGAAAGTGTTACTAGATGACTTTAAATGGCCCTTTCAATGTTACAAATCTACAATTGTGCTGAATGTTTTTTTGAACACTTAAATGTCATTTGAAACAACTAAAAAGTGCCTTTGTGATAAAAATGCCCCATGGAGGATATTCATTCATTCGTTTGGATTTACTATACATTCCATAATTAAAGAAGCATTTCAGTATTTGATTTGTATGTAAATCTCACATGATATTAAATACATTCTCTAAATCCTTCCTAGCAAGCAAAATAACATTTATGCTAAAATCTGTCTCATGGCCTGTTCTGTGTCTCCATGTACAGACTGCAGGAGGTATAATTCAACCATAAAAGACAGCTGAAATATGCACTGCGTTGAATTGTTTTAATATTGTGCACAAGAGACTGGAGGAGAAAATTAACTGCCGTATGCTGCCTCATTCAAAGTATCAGATGGATAATAATAAAACAGAAAACATATAAAATCATTTAGAGCCATTTTAGGACCATATGCTCAACCTCACTGACAATAATAAACTGTAATATATTTCAGAAAATAGAAGTGGAGAGAATATAATTCTACTCATTATATCGGCTGTTAGACTTCAAACCATTTGAAAATCTCATGGATCTATGGAAATGTAGTTTGTATCTAGAGATAACTAGACTTCTGAAAGATGAATGTAATTACTCATGGGACATGTTTTTTTTTTCTCTTTTTTGCCATAACTTAAATTTCTCTTCCTTCAAAGGTCAGGATCCAAGCACATAGTTTTCATAATATCACCTGATATGTAACACAATTCATGCCAATTCTTCCTTCTCATTGTACCCACCCAATTCTTCACTTGTCTATAAGTATATAGTAGACACTGAATATCATTAGCTTTACAAAACTCACCACAGGGTTCCTTTAAGTGGCAGGAAACCCAAGTGCTACTATTTTCCCTTCTCCCTCTCTCCATTTATCTTACTGTATTGTTTTTGTTTGCATGTCTGTTTTCCTAACTAAATATCAAGTTCCATGAGGATGTGTGAATCATGTGACTTGAAATATTGGATTAAAAATGGCACATATTAGGTTCTCAAGAAATTATTTGTTGAATGAATGAATGAGTGAATTTAAAATACTATGCTTGGAGTTCCCGTTGTGGCACAGCGGAAACAAATCTGACTAGGAACCATGAGGTTGTGGGTTCAATCCCTGGCCTTGCTCATTGGGTTAAGGATCCAGCGTTGCCATGAGCTGTGATGTAGGTCACAGATGGGGCTTGGATCTGGTGTTGCTGTGGCTATGGCATAGGCCAGCAGCTACAGCTATGATTAGACCCCTAGCCTGGGAACCTCCATGTGCTGGGGGTTCCGCCCTCAAAAAGACAAAAAAGACAACAACTACAAAAATACTATGCTAATTAGAATATTCAAATTATAGCAAACAACTATTCTGTGAAAAGCAAAGTATTGTGTGTCTATTGTACGTCTATGCATTGAGATTCATTGTATGCTTTGTCTATTTCTTTAGTTTATTCCTTGTTTACATTATCCAATCTTCCACTTAAGAATTTAGATACCTAAAATGCAGAAAGGTGATGCAGGAGATGCAAGTTATGGCTATAGCTGAGTAAGGCAATTGGTAAATCCTCGCTCCATAAAGCAAATATAATGATGGACAAATTGACAAAAATAACCATTCAAGCAATATGGAAACTGACTAAAGACATATACCATTTATTAATGAAAAAAATATGAAGTTTGGGTGATAAAAAATGGGCAACTTGTGATGAAGCCTCCCTCCCTCACCCTGCAGACCCAAATCAGAGATTCTGTCAGGGGATGGTGGGTCATGAGAACAGGAAACTTCTCTATTACTATGAATGATGGCTCATTTGATTTGGAAAGGTGATCACTGGCAAAACTCATGAACAGCATTATTGTCAGTGGAACTGACAATCTTGGAGGCAGGTGAGTGAGGAGGATCAATAGCTCTATTAAATTAAGGCTGAAGTCATGGTTGGGACAAATCAAACCCAGAATAAGGGCACAAGCTAGGTACATGCTTCGGCCAACCCTGAGGCTGCACACATTTGCATACTTATCAGAAGTAGATTCTGATCAGATGTAAAAAGGGTCCAGAAGAAAGTAAAATCTACAAATCCTAAGCTTGAATGTGCTTCACTACACACACAGATATATCAGCAAAGGCTTATGGCTTGGAGGTGCTAACACAATCTGTGGCTAACGACTAAAGCTATGCTGACCCAGGAGCAACCTCTATAAAACCAGGTTTAAAAATAAGAACAAGGAAGAAAAACTTAGCAGTGATTTTAGGCCACAAACTGTGACAAAACAGATTTCATAGAATTAGTCTGGTCAAGTCATTAAACAAAAAATGAACACAAACTAGCAACTACAATAAGCCACTGTAGTGAAGGAGAGGTCAAAACCCAGAGTTGCTACAATATGTTATCTAGAATGCTCAGTTTTAAACAAAAAGTATAAAACATGCAAAGAAACATGAAGTATGATCTAAACACAAGAAAAAAATAATCAATAAAACTGACAAACTCTCCCCTACACAAAGAGATCTTCAACATCTTTAATCATCAGGGAAATGCAAATCAAAACCACAGTAAGATATCACCTCACACTTGTTAGAATGGCTATTATCAAAATATTACCAAATGACAAGTGTTAGCGAGGATGTGGAGAAAAGAGAACACTTCTGCACAGTTGGTGGGAATATAAGTTGGTGCATCCTCTGAAAAATAGCATGATTTTCTTCCAAAAATTAAAAATAGAACCACCATATAACCCAGCAATTCCACTTCTGTGTATTTCTCCAAAGGAAACTAAAATACTAACACAAAAAGATACGTGCAAGCCCATGTTCACTGCAGCATTATTTACAATGGACAAGACAGGAAAACAACCTGTGTTTCCACTGATGGCTGAATGGATAAAGAAAACATGGTATGAATACAAAATGGACTGTTAATAAGCCACAAAAATAAGGAAAGCTTGCCATTTGCAACAAAAAGAATGGTCCTTGAAGGCATTATGATAAGTTAAAAGTGAAATGAGTCAAAGAATGAAGGACAAATACTATTATTTTCTCACTTATATGTGTAATAACTAAAAAATGAACTCAAACATACATAGAATGGATTGGTGGCTATCAAAGGCAGGGGTAGGGCTGGGTGGGCAAAACTAATGAAGGTGGTCAAAAACTATAACTTTCAGTTATAAAATAAATAAATCCTGGAGGTGTAATGTGCATCATGGTGACTACAGTTAATATATGTAATCTATATATCTGCAAAGTTCAACAAGCACCAATCAGGAAAAACAAAAAGCAATCTACATCTAGATATATCACAAGCAACCCATTAAAATTCAAAAACAAAGGCAAAATCTTAAAAGAAAATTGGGAAAAATAACTCATTAAATATAGGGAAGCATTAATAAGCTAAATTCTGACCTTATAAGAATGAATGACATTAAAATACTAGAATGAAATATATGTATATATATATATATATATATCTTTATCTCAACAAAGAATTCTATATCTGCTGATATAGAATATATGTCTAGAATATATTCTATATTCTATATCCTTCAAAAATGAAGGTTAGATAAGGATGTTGCTCCAATAATAACTATTGAGAGAACAAGCTATTAACTGGCCTGTCATATAAGAAATACTAAAGGAGATTTACAAAGCTCAAAGGAAATGATACTAGACCCAGAGCCACAAGAGGAAATATAGAATAACAATGAAAGTTATATACAGGTTAATATAAAACACTCTGAAAAGTCTACAAACAATAAATGCTGGAGAAAAAGGAACCTTATACACTGTTGATAAGAATGTAAGCTGCTACAACCACTATGGAGGACAGTATGAAAGTTCCTTCAAAAACTAAAAATAGAACTACTATATGATCCAGCAATCCTACCCCTGGGCATATATCCAGAGAAAACCACCATTCAAAAAGATACATGCACTCCAATGTTCATTGTAGCGCTATTCACAATATCCAAGACATGGAAACAACCTAAATGTCCATCAACAGAGGAAGGGATAAATAAGATGTGGTACATATATACAATGGAATATTTTTCAGCCATAAAAAATAAAGAAATAATACCATTCACATCAACATGGAAGGACCTAGAGATTATACTGAGTGAGGTAAGCCAGAAAAAAGACATGCATCATATGATATCACTTATAATGTGGAATCTAATAAAATGATACAAAAGAAATTATTTAAAAAACAGAAACAAACTCACAGATTTCAAAACCAATCTTATGGATACTATAGGTGAAAGCACTGGGGAGGGGGAAGAATTGAAAGGGTGGGAACAACGTACACTCTACTGTATAAAATAGATGATTAACAAGAACCCACTGCATAGCACAGGAAAATCTACTCAATAGTTTGTAATAATCTTTATGGGAAAAAATGGATTATTTATATGTATGTCTGAGTCACTTTGCTGTATACCCGAAACTAATATAACATTGTAAAGCAACTATATGGCAATAAAATTAAATTTAAAACACACCAAAAACCTTTAAAGAATAAAAATAAAAGATTATATTAAGCAGTAATTATAACAGTATTATTGTGTTGATCATATGTAGATATAATATATATGACAGTAAGAACACAAGGAAGGAAGAGAATGGAACTTCATTGTTGCTAAGTTCCTATATGTTCCTAGAATCATACTAGTATTAACCTGAAGCAGATTCCTTAAATTAAGATGCATATCATAATCCCTAGAGGAACCACTAAAAATTACTTTTAAAATTAGATAAAAATATACAAGGAAATTAAGATAATATATGAAAAAAATATTTAACTCCAAAGAAAGTGCTCAAGGGAAACTAAAGATAAAAAGAAGATAGAAGACGTACATAAAATAAAGAAATTACGAATGTTAATCCAACCAAATCAATAATCATCTTAAATGTGGACTGTCTAAAGACCCAAATTGAAACACAGAGATTTTCAGAATGGATAAAAAGCAAGCTGAAATTATCTTCTGTTTAGAAGAGACACACTACTTCAAATACATAAATAAATTGAAAGTAAAATGATGTGAAAAGATAAACCATGCAAACAGTAGTCATGAAAGCATTAGAGTAGTTACATTAATATCAAAAAAGAGACACAAAAGAATATGTTATAATGATAAAATTTATCAGAGATATTTAACAATAGAAAGTTTATATGCAAGTTTATTTAGAGCCACAAACACAAAAAAACAAAACTAGCAAGAATTGAAAAGAAAATCAGGGTTCAATAAGAGTTGGAGAGTTTTCAGTAACTTTCTCTCAACAATAGATTAAAAACACCTAGAAGAAATATCAGAAGAAAACAGATGATGTAAATAACAGTATCAAATTAATCAGCTTAAGTGACATATATAGAATTGTACAGTTAATGACTATGTAATATATAATCTTTTTAAGCATACAAGAAATGCTCTCCAGGATATATAATATGTGTGGCCACAAAAACAGTCAATAGATTTAAAAAGATAAAAATCATAAAAAAAAATGTATTCCTAAGCCTACCCGAATTAAAGAAAAGCACAGGCCCAGATGGTTTCATTGTTGAATGCTATTGAATTTTTAAGGAATATCAAGCCTTCAAAAACTGTTTTGAAAAAATAGAAGAGGGGGGAATCCTTCCTGACTCATCTCCTGAAGCCTGTACTAGCCTGATACCAAAACCAAAGACATCATAAGAAAATTACGTTTTATATATAGTAGTGTTTATACGTTAATCCCAAACTCCCAATTGACCACCCCCACTATCCCCTTTGGTAATCATAAATTTGTTTTCTATGCCTTCAAGTCTATTTCTGATTTGCAAATAAATTCATTTGTATCATTTTTAGTATATAAATAAGTGATATTATATTTGTCTTTCTCTGCTTGGCTTCACATAATATGATAATCTCTAAGTCCATATATGTTGCTGCAAATGACATTATTTCATTCTTTCTTATGGCTAATATTGCATTGTATGCATGTGTGTGTACACACACACACACACACACACACACACACACACACACCCGCATCTTCTTTATCCATTCATCTTTTGATGGACAGATATTTTGGTTGCTTTTATGTCTTGGCTATTGTAAATAGTGCTGCAATGAACATTGTGGCGCATATACATTTTTGAATTATGGTTTTCTCTGATTATATGCCGAGGAGTGGGATTCCTGGATCATATGGTACTTCTACATTTAGTTTTTAAAGGAACCTCCATACTGTTCTCTATAGTGGCTGCAGAAGCTTACATTTCCAACAATAGTATAGGAAAGTTCCTTTTCTCCACACCCTCTCTAGCATTTATTTATATTCTCTTTAATGATGGCCATTCTGACTAGTGTGAGGCAATACTTCATTGTAGCTTTAATTTGCATTTCTCTAATAATTAGCAATATTGAGTATATTTTCATATACTCTTTGGCCATCTATATGCCTTCTTTGGAAAACATGTCTATTTAGATCTTATGCCAATTTTTAATGGGTTTTTTATATTAAGCTATATGAACTGTTTGTATATTTTGGAAATTAATCCTTTGCTGGCAGCATCATTTGTAAATACTTTTTACCAGTCTATAGGTTGTCTGTTTTGTTTATAGTTTTCTTTTGCTGTGCAAAAGCTTTTTTTTTTTCTTTTCTCTCTCTCTCTCTTTTTTTTTTCTTGGTGCCATGACATGGATGCAAAAGCTTTTAATTTAATAAGGTCCCTTATTTTTATTTTCGTTTTTATTTCCATTACTCTACGAGACAGGTCCAAAAAAATATTGCTGTGATTTATATCAAAGAGTGTTCTGCCTATGTTTTCCTCTAGGAGTTTTATAATATCTGATCTTACATTTAGGTCTTTAATCCATTTTGAGGCGCTTATTTTAGTATATAGCATTATAGAATATTCTAATTTCTTCTTTTATGTGTGACTGTCCAGTTTTCACAATACCACTTATTGAAACACTGTCTTTTCTCCAATTGTATATTCTTGCCTACGTTGTCATATTTAATTGACCAAAGGCATGTAGGTATATCTCTGGGCTTTCTATCTTCTTCCATTGATCTATACCTGTTTTTGTTCCAGTACCATACTGTTTTGATTACTGTAGCTTTGTACTATAATCTGAGGCCAGGAAGTGTGATTTCTCCTGTTCCATTTTTCTTTTCCAAGATTGTTTTGGCTATTTGGGGTCTTTTGTGTTTCCATACAAATTGAAATTTTTTTTTATTTTAGTACTGTGAAAAATGCCATTGGTAATTTGATAGGGATTTTATTGATCTGTAAATTGCCTTAAGTATTTTAACAATATTAATTCTTCTAATACAAGGGCATGGTATATTTTTCTATCTGTTTATATCATCTTCAATTTCTTTCATCAGTGTCTCATAGTTTTCAGAGCACAGGTTTTTTGCCTCCTTAGGTAGTTTTATTCCTAGGTATTTTATTCTTTTTGCCATGATGGTAAATGGGATTGTTTTCTCAATTTCTATTTCTGATCTTTCATTGTGCATAGACATGCAAGAGATTTCTGCATGTTAGTTTTTTATCCTGAAACTTTACCAAATTTACTCTGAGCTCTAGTAGTTTTCTGGTAGTATCTAAGATTTTTTGTGTATAGTATGTCTTATGCAAACAGTCATGGTTTTACTTCTTTTCTGATGTGGATTCATTTTATTTCTTTTTCTTCTCTGATTGTTGTGGCTAGGATTTCTAAAACTATGTTTAAAAAAGTGGCAAGAGTGGGCATCTGGTCTTATTCTTAATTTTAGTTTTTTAGCACTGAGCATGATGTTAGCTGTGGGTTTATCATATATGGCTTTTATTATGTTGAAGTAGGTTCTCTCTATGCCCACTTGCTGAAGTTTTTATTATAAATGGATGTTGAATTTTATCAAAAGCTTTTCCTATATATATTGAGGTGATCATATGGTTTTTATTCTTGTTTGTTAATGTGGTGTTTCACATTGATTGATTTGCATATATTGAAAAATCCTTGCATCCTTGAGATAAATCCCACTTGAACATGGTGTATGATCCTTCTAATGTAATGTTAGAGTGAGTTAGTATTGTTGAGGATTTTTTGGTAAGATACAACAGATGGAAAAAATAGAGCTCTTAAAACAACTTAGTAAAATAATTTAGAAAATGAAATGATGTAAAAAGCTGTGACCACAGTATACAAGTAATGTCTCCTCCAATGTCCATTAAAGTTGCAGTTATATCAGAAAAATAGACCACAGGTACCTTATGAACATAGACACAAAAATCCTCAACTAAAGACTATCAAGTCAAATCCAACAATATATGTAAAAAGAATTATATACCTCAGATAAACGGGATTTATACCATAAATGAAAGGTTTAGCTTAACATCAGCAAATCAATTCATGTAATATATGGTATTAATAGAATAAAGAACATGATCATCTCAAAAGATGCAGAAAAAGCATCTAACAAGATCCGTTACTTTTGTGGTAAAACTCAAAAAACCAGGAACATAAGGGAAAATCCTCAAACTGCTAAAGTTTATCAATAAATAAGCCACTACTAACATAATACTAATGTTTAAAGACTGTTTTCCCTTGAAGATCAGGGATTAAGCAGTTGTTTGCTTTAGCCATGTCTATTTGACACTATACAAGACATTTTGGCTAGGCAATGAGAAGAAACAAACAAAAAGAAAGAAAAGAAGGAATTTAAGGTATCTAGCATAGAAATAAAAAAAAAATTAAACTGTCTTTAATCTGCAAATAAAACACTTATACTAGGAATCTATTAAAAATGTACCAAAACTAATAAATTTAGTAAGTTTCAAGATTTTAATAAACAGAAAAAAATGTATCTAAACAATTCCAATGAATAATCCAAAATAAATTTGAAAAATAATTTAATTTCCAATATTATCAAAAATAATAAAATATTCAGGTATAAATTAATTAAATGTAATTTAATACATACTGAAAAACATGCAAGACATTTTTTAGCAAAATTAAAGAAAATGTAAGTAAATTGAAAACACATTCTATGTTCATGGGCTTTGAGACTCAATATTTCCAAGATGGCTATTCTTTCCAGATTGATCTAAAAATTCAATGTAATCCTCATTAAAATTCCAGCTATTTTTTATCCCCCCCGATTTATTCAAGCATAATTGACAAAATTGTATATATATATATATATATATATATATATATATATATATATATGTGTTTTTTTGTCTTTTTTTTTTAGGGCCACACCCACGGCAAATGGAAGTTCCCAGGCTAGGGGTCTAATCAGAGCTGTAGCCACTGGCCTACACCACAGCCACATCAACACCAGATCCAAACCATGTCTGTGACTTACACCACAGTTCACTGCAATGCCAGATCCTTAACCCACTGAGCAAGGCCAGAGATCGAACCTGCATCCTCATGGATACTATTCAGATTTGTTTCCACTGATCCTCGATGGGAACTCTGTATATTTTTAATTGCATAATGTGATGATATTATATACACATATGTGGTGAAATATTTATCACAATCAAGTTAATACATCCACCTCATATAGTTACTGTTTCCCCCCCCCAATGAGAACACTTAAGGTATGATAGTAATTTACAAGTTGACAACACAGATATTATTATTAACAGTACTCACTAGCAAGCTTTTTTATAGAAATAGACATGCTGATCCTAAATTATATGGGGCAATGCAAGAGACCCAGAATAGTCAAAACAGTCTTGAGAAGGAGTAATTATGGAGTACTCACACTTCCTGATTTCAAAACTTATAAACCACCAATGCGGTATTAGCATAATAATGAATATATAGATTCAACAGAACAGGAATGAGGGTCCAGAAATGAACCCTTAGATGTACTGTCAATTAATTTTTCATTAAGGTGTCACAATAAGGACTAAAATTCACTTAAAATGGATCATAGGTATAAACATAAATCTATAAATTTCCTAGACGAAAACATAAAATAAACTTTGTGATCCTGAATTGGGCAAGACATTTTTAGAGAAAAAAAAATTTAGAAAAGAAAGCACAGTTTATAAAAGAGCAATTTGATAAACTGAACTTCATCAAAAAATTTTAAACTTCACTTCAAAAGAAACCATTACTAGAATTAAAAGACAAGACGGACCAGGAGAACATATTTGCAAATCATATGTCTGTTAAATAACTTGTATCTTGGTTATATAAAGGACTCCTGCAAATCAAAAATAATAAGTCATGCAATTTTAAAAGGAACAAATGATTTGAATAGACATTTCTCCAAAGAAGATATATAAAAGGCCAATAAACACATGAAAATATGCTAAATACTACTCGTCATTAGGCAAATGAAAATCAAAACTACAATGAGATACCGCTATATGCAAACTGGAATAATTATAAAGAAAAATCAGATATAACAAGTGTCAATAAGGATGTAAAGAAATTGGAAGATTCATGGATTGCTGGTGGAATTATAAAATCTGAAAAATTCCTCAGTTATCATAGCATTACCTTATGATCCATCCAGCAATTCTATGTCAAGATATATATCCAAGAGAAATGAAAAAAAATCCATATAAAAATTCATATACAAATGTTCATAACAATATCTTACAGTATTCAAAAAGTGAAAACCACACAAATGTCTACTGATTGTTGAATGGATAAACAAACTGGTCTATTCCTATAAGGGAAAATTATTTAGCCATGTAAAGGAACAAAATATGGATGTATGTGAAGAAAGCTAGTCCTAAGGGACCATACGTTGCATAATTCCATAGGAATTACACTAAGCTTAGCTCACAGTAGGTATTCAGTCACTGCTCTGGTCTTTTTTTTTTTTTTTAACTGAGTTCAATGTAGTTTTTTTATTGTTATTTCCCCAACACAATTTTTTTTTCCACTGTACAGCATGGGGACCCAGTTACACATACATGTATACATACTTTTTTTCCTCCTATTATCATGCTCTGTCATAAGTATCTAGACATATTTGTGAGTGCTACACAGCAGGATCTCATTGTTAATCTATTCCAAAAGCAATAGTTTGCATCCATTAACCCCAAACTCCCAATTCATCCCATTCCCTCCCCCTCCCCGCAGGCAACCACAAGTCTATTCTCCAAGTCTATGATTTCCTTTTCTGTGGAAAGGTTCATTTGTGCTGTATGTTGATACCAGATATAAGTGATATCATATGGCATCTATCTTTCTCTTTCTGACTTTCTTCACTCAGTATGAGAGTCTGGACTTTTTTGTTTTCAGATGTCTCATGCTGATTATCTAGGAATATTCATACCCTCACTCTCAGCCAGCCCTCCAGGTAATGTGAGCATCAATGCCTTCCAAAAGAGACCTTACAAATAAACTCAGCATATTTCACACTCTGTGCAATTGTATAGCTCCAGTGTGCTATCCAGGGAAGAAGGTTCCACTGTGTGAGGTTTGGGAAAATACCAGATGTGTTCATGTTTGGGTTGCTTCTCCAACTCTACAGCACTCATTCGAAGAAAAAAACAACAAACAAAACAAAACCCATTCAATCCAATACTTCTGATATTGCTAAATAATTTTATATAATCATATTTATTTATCCTATTCCTTACAGGGTTTAGCTACATAGGTATGTACTCAAGATTTACTAGTTGACTGATTGGTTGAACTTTTCAAGTGAGCCTACTATTTTCACAGGATTCAGATGAAAAAACATACCCGGTCACTTCCTTGGAAATGTATTTGCAAAAGGGGTTATTGTCTCATGGTACCATAATAGAGCAGTGTTTTCTTACAAAGAAAACAATATTACTAATTCTTCTCAAAAGTCTGAAGAGGTTTGCCTCCCCCAATGAACTAATGTATTTATTTCTGTTCAACAGTGTTAGCTGGGTAGGGTACCACAGTGGTTAAGTAGTAAGCACTATGGGGACAGATTGTATGGATTTTAATACCATCTTCTCCAGTTCCTAGATTGAATTTGAATCCGGACTTATTTACTCATGCTTCAGTTACCTCAAATATAAAATGAACATACCATGCTCTATTTTATAGAATTATTTTGAGGATTAAACAACACATAGGAAGCATCCAGTAAATGTTGGTGATCCTATCCTTTCTCTTCCATGACAACCCCAATAAAATGGGAAGAAAGAATATACTGCTATTCATGGTACAGAGATGATATATAATCCACTTTCTTTAGTGAAAACTATTTGTGTAGCCTATTTTCCATGGAGGCCAAGAGAGAGGTTTATTCTATATTCTTTGGAGAGAGTTAATCAGACTAGACTGGCTGATGACAGTGAGCTGTATCACATGTCCTCCTACATTCTTGACCTTTAATATGTAGTATAGTATAAATAATAATATAAGGCTGTGTCTTATTTACCTTTGTATCCTCAGTGGCTAATACAATGTTCTTTACAAGGAAAGTAAAGGTTAAATGTTGCAGAGATTCAGAGGAGGGAATTTACTAACACCTTGGGAAGGTGGAAAAACAGTAAAATCTTGGTAGAAAAGATGTCAAATTACTGGGGATCCAGTCATGTCTGGCTGGAGAGAAAGGAGCTGGGAGAAAGTACTAAAAGGGGAGGCAAATATGTGCAAAGGGAGAGAGGAAAAAAAAACATAGCATGTGAAAAAGGGATAGTGTGAGGTAAGATTCATGAAGAGGGTGGGTAAAAGACACAAAGTTGGAAATGTAGATTAAGCTGAGACCACGTTGGGAGTTAATGCATTGGTCCAGCAAAAAATGATAGTTACTTGATCTAAGGAAATGGCAATATATATGAAGAAAATAAGGCAGATTCAGTATATATTTTGGAGATAGAATTGCCAAGAGGTACTAAAAAATTGTATGTGAGAGAGATAGTCAAAGGAGATAAGTTTCTAATATGAGTAATTACTGCCTTTTACTAAGATGCAGACTACTTGGTTTGGAGAGGACGGATGAATACTTTGATTTGGGACATTTTCATTTTGAAATACATATTAGACAACAAATAAAAATATAGGTTAGATAGTTTGATATGGGGAATAAGGAATCTAATGGAGCAGAACAAAATGGAGAAAAATATTTCTGAATTGTATCAAATTCCTTAGAGAGAGAATAAGACAGAAGAGGACCAAACACTCAGTCCTAAATAATTCTAACATTTAGAAGGTAGAGAAGGAAAAGCCTACACATAATACAATTTATTTAAAGCAGCAAATAAAATAAACAAAAAAGGAGAGATGTTGATGAAAGCAAAGAATATTTTAAGACAGATAGCGAGGTAAATTGGGCCACAGGCTATTCAGGTCAAATCAGATGATGACAGAGAATCCACTAAATTTTGCATCATGGAAGTTGTTGCTGACTATGTCAAGAGTATTTTCATTTGAGTTGTGGAGAAAGAAGCTAGAATAGAGTGGGTTGAAGGATAAAATGGAAGCTCATAAATTAAATAAATTAAGTGAGGATAAATCTTTTAATGAGTGACTAGGATGAATAGCAGTGAACTAGAGAGATACTTGGAGTAGATGTGAAGTCAAGAAAGGTTGTTTCTTTTTGTAAAATGATAGACTGGGAAGTAGGAAGGCTTGTTAATGTTATTGGAATGGATCCAGTAAAGAAGAGAAAATTAATGATGTAGAAAAGGGAGAAGATAATTGAAGTAGCAAAAATTGTGAAGAGACTAAAAAGGGTGGGAACTAAAGAGCAGATGAAAGAAATTGTGATAGAAGGAGGGATATAATCTTATTGGTAAACTGAAGGGGAGGAATATAAATTCAGATAAAGGTAGTATTGTAGATTTGGGCATGGGAAGATGAGGGAGTTTCTAGATTATGATGACGGTGGCAAAAACAGAGAGTTATTATATATAGAGTATTACACATCCACACCAACAACCCCCACAAACTTAATCAAAACTATCAGGCAAGTACTATTATGTGGATGAAGAAACTGAAACACAGAAAGGTTAATAAACTTGCTTAGTTTTATACAGCTGATATTCATATACAGCTGTAACTCACACCTAGACAGTATAGATTCAATGTTCATGCTTTTAACCATATGCTACTTTTTCAGTGAGGCAAGAGATAATGTAATCAAATACAAGCAAAATTTGAGAAGCCTGGATGAAAGAAGAAAATATATGAAACAGCCATTTTGACAAGTGGGAAGGTGAACATAAAGAGGAATATAGTAGAATTACCATAATATTGCACTCCTATTTTAAGTTTGAGATTTAATTTAAATAGAATCTAGTCAGCTACGATTAACAGCAGGTTCAAGAAAGTCATGTACAGGTCTGTTTCCCATGAAATTATGGATTCCTTGAGATGAAGAATGTGTTTTTTGTCTATGTATTCACCATAGCATCCTGCAAGTAATAGGCACCTAATGTCTATTTAATTGAGTTTGTTTGATCTATTGCTCCCAATTAAAGTCATATGAGAGATAGTTACACAATCATTCTAACTATGATTCAAAGTCCAGATGCAATAAAATATTGAAAATTTTGATTACATAAAATTTTCTGCAGGGCAAAAAAATCATACGCAAGCAAAAATTCAAATTGTAAACTAGTTCAAAATGTTACTTGCAACATGTATCACAAAAAAGGGCTATTATCCTTGATATTGAGATTTGTACTTTTCAAAACAGAGAAAAATAAACTATCAAAATTGTATAAGAAATACGTGCAAAACACAGACAGTTCACTAAAACTGTTAACTATACCTTTAAATATATATATATGAAGCTCAAGTTTACTTGTAATAAGATAAATGTAAATCAAAACTACAATGAAATATTTCTAGTCCACTAATTTGAAAAACTGCAAAAGTTGACAATTTGTTATTGGTGAGGCTGTGGGAAAACAGGCACTCTCACATATTGCTTGGTAAAAGTGCAGAATAGTATTAGTCCTTTGAGGGGAATTTCAAAATACACAATGTTGTGGTAGTAAATGTCTGACAGCAGGTTATCTAGAAACAAACCAAAACCCAAACCAAAAAGCCCTGATGTGTAGCATTTTTAGCATCTGTTGACTCTCTTGGTGAAAATAGTCCCATTTTGTCCCACTATGTACAAGCTATAATTATATAGATTTATATATATACATATATATATGTAAAATAGATTATTTATTATCTAGTTTATGTAATATAGAGAGACAATATGTATTATATAGATTTCCTACCATACAGTTACAATTAAAATAAATAACTGAAAGAGCATAGCTAATAGCAAAATGTAGTTTAAAAGAATTAGGAAGTGATGAGTTTAGAGTATTCATTGACTTACCTTTAAATATTACTATTATTAATTGGCTGTACCCTTGGCATGAGGGATTGAACCTGTGCCACAGCAGTGACCTGACCACACTGGATAATTAACATGCTGAGCCACACAGGTACTCCACATGTTATTTTCAAATGGTAAATTGATATTATTTAATTTTAACTAATAGATGTGTTTTACAACTAGCTCACAAAATTCCTGATAAGATAATAATTGATTCTGAAAAGCCAGTATGAACCACCTTCAGCATATTACTAAAATAGCTGAAAAGCTAAATACACATTTACCTTTTGACTCAATAGTCCTACATCCAGGAATTTGTTTGAAAATATGTCTTCAACAATACAAAAATAAATGTGTACAAAATTATTCATTGGGGTTTATAATATTGAAATTTTGGAAACAATCTATATGCCTATATATAAGAAATCTACACAATGAAGTTTTATGTGGCTGCAAAAATGCATAAGAATAAAACAATTTGTGCACAAATGTTCAGAGCAGCTTTATTCAACATAGCTCAAAACTAGGAACTACCCAAATGTCCTTCAGTGAGTGAACAGTTAAACTGTGGCACATCTATACCATAGTATACTGTTCGGCAATAACATAATAAACTACTAATATGCTCAGCAATAACATAGAATAAACTACTAATACACAAAAAACTTGGATAAAATTCTATGAAATTTTGCTAAGCAAAGAAAAATATCCAATCTCAAAAGGAAATATATTGCATGATTCTAATTTATGTAACATTTGTGAAATAGCATAATTATAGAGACCAAAAAAAGCAGATTAGCGGTTCTCTGGCATTATGGACAGTGAGAGAGGAGTGTATGTAAAGAGGTAACTTGAGGAGTTCCTGTTGTGGTGCAGCGGAAACGAATCCTACTAGGAACCATGAGGTTAAGCGTTCCATCCCTGGCCTCTCTCAGTGGGTTAAGAGTCCGTCATTGCCATGATCTGTGGTGTAGGCCGGCAGCTGTAGCTCTGATTAGACCCCTAGCCTGGGAACCTCCATATGCCATGGGTGCGGCCCTGAAAAACAAAGCCAAAAAAAAAAGAGGTAACTTAAGGGAGTCTTTTCTTTTTCTAGCTTTGAGATTTAATGGAGATATTAAAATGCTGTCAGTGTAAAGTACAGTGTGATGATCTGATATATGTATATATTGTGAAAAGATACTACAAGGTCAGTTAACATTTCTATCACCTCACATGGTTAATGTGTGTGTGTGTGTGTGTGTGTGTGTGTGTGTGTGTGTGTGTGTATGTGTGTGTGGTGAGAATGTTTAAGTTCTCTCTTTAAAATTTTCAAGTATATAATATATATTATTAACTATAGCTGCCATGCTGTACATTAGATACTCAAAACTTATTCATCTTATAACACAAATGTGTATCCTTTGACCAATATCTCCCCATTTGCCCCACCTCTGACCCAACCTGTAGCAATTACCACTCTATCCTCTGTTTCTGCAAATTCAGGTTTTTTAGACTCTACATATAAGCGATATCATATAGTATTTGTCTTTCTTTGTCTTATTTCTTTTTTTTAATATAATGATTTTTTTTTCATTATTGCTGGTTTACAGTGTTCTGTCAATTTTCTACTGTATAACATGGTGACCCAGTTACACATACATGTATACTTTCTTTTTCATAGTACTCAGCCATAAAGAAGAATGAAATAATGCTATTTGCAGCAACATGGGTGGAACTAGAGACTCTCATACTGAGTGAAGTCAGAAAGAGAAAGACAAATACCATATGATATCACTTATATCTGGAATCTAATATACAGCACAAATGAACCTTTCCACAAAAAAGAAAATCATGGACTTGGAGAATAGATTTGTGGTCTCTGTCTTATTTCATTTAGCATAGTGTTCTCAGAGGTCACCCATCTTATTGAAAATGGTAGAATTACTTCTTTTTAATGGCTGACAGTCTTTTGAACAACTGATTTTGGGAAAACTGGATATCCATATGAAAAAGTTAGACCTTTACCTTACAGCATATACAAAAATTAACTCAAAATGGTTCAAAAATGTAAGCATAAGGGAAAGGACTGTTAATTCTTACAAGAAAAAGTAAGGGAAAATTCATGACATTGAATTTGAACATGATTTCTTAGGTACAGAAAGCATAGGCAACAAAAGAAAAAAAGATTAATTAGTATTTCATCAAAGCTTTTAATGGGAGTTCACTGGTTGTTTAGTGGTTAGGACTCAGTGTTTTCATCGCTGTGGCCTGGGATCCATCCCTGGTCTGGGAACTGAGATCTCACATCAAGCCGCTGCTTGCTGTGGCCAAAAATAAACAAATACATAAATGCTAAAAAAAATTTTTGTGCATCAATGGACACTATCAACAGAGTGAAAAGGAAACTCACAGGAGAAAATACTTGCAATCAAATATCCAATGAGGGATTAATATGCAAAATATTTAAAGAACTCCTACAACTCAACAACAAATAAAAGAAATTTTTAAATTGGCAAAGGACTTGAGTAGAAATTTCTTAAAAGATATACAAATGACAATAAAAACTTGAAAAGACACTCAACATCACTAATCATCAGAGAAACATAAATCAAAACTGCAATAAGATACCATTTCATATCCATTTAGATGACTATTATGTATAAAAGAAACAATAGAAAAAAAAGTGTGTGGCAAGGATATGGGAAAATTGGAACCCTTACACATTACTGGTGGGAATGTAAAATGTTGATCCCACTACAGAAAATGGTATGACTATTCCACAAAAATTTAAATTAAATATGTAAATGCCATATGATCCAGCAATTCTACTTCTAGGCATATATACACAAAAAAATTAAAAGCAGGTACTCAAAAAGATATTTTAACCAATATTCATGGAAACAGTATTTGTAACACTAAAAAGTGGAAGCAATCCAAGTGTCCATATAAAGATGAGTAGATAAACAAAAGGAGACATACCCAGACAACAGAAAATTATTCATCCTTGAAAAGAAAGGAAATACTGATACATGCTATAATATGGATGGATCTTAAAGACACTATGCTAAGTGAAATAAGCCAGTCACAAAATAATATATATTTTATGATTCTACTTACATGAGGTACCTAGAATAGTGAAATTTGTAGAGACAGAGAGTAGAATGGTGGTTTCTAGGGACTCGGGGTAGAGGGAAATGAGGAGCTTTTTTTTTTTTTTTTTAATGGGTATATAGTTTCAGTTTGGGAAGATGAAAACATTCTGGAGATGGTTAAACAAAAATATGAATGTTCTAAATGCCCTGAAATGAACAGTTAAATATGGTTAAAATTGTAATGAAAATAATTCATTGAAATGTACATTGAAAATTTATGAATTTCAAAATGGACAGAATTAGATGAAAAAGAGTCTATGAGTCCATAGTAATACTTATAAAAGAGGGAAGAATACCAACTAATTCATGCAGAAGGACTGAGAAATCACCAGTCAGCAACCGCCATTGTAATAACTGATTCAGGAAAAAATCATCAGTGAACGTTTTTGAGGAACAGGGTATTTAAATTATCTCGAGGTATCAACCAACAGATTATTCACTAATTATAAAGGATAAAAGATGCTTTTACACTGGATTAACCTGTCAGATACTTCCTCAAACAAATGATCAAACTCAGAATAATCAATAATAAGACAAAGGTAAATCAGGTACCTACCTCTTGAAGTTAGGCACCAAGAATGACACAAGAATCATGCAAGTAATATTTTGGTCAAAAAAGTATAAGTGAATCTATTCATGAGTAAACAATCAGACAAATTCAAATTGAATATAATTCTACAAAACATATGGCCTAATTGCTTCATAGATGTCAATGTCACAAAATAAATTTTAAATAAATTTAAATTAAAATGGCTAGGGAGGAGTTCCCATTGTGGCACAGTGGAAACGAATCTGACTAGTATCTAAGAGGATGGAGTATAGATCCCTGGCCTCACTCACTGAGTTAAGGATCTGGAGTTGCCATGAGCTGTGGTGAAGATTGCAAATGCTGCTCAGATCCTGCATTGTTGTGGCTGTGGCATAGGCCAGCAACTGTAGCTCCGATTTAACCCCTAGCTTGGGAACTTCCATATGCTTCAGGTGCAGTCCCCCAAAAAAGAAGAAAAAAAAAAAAAGGCTAGGAACCGTTTTAGGTTAAAGGTGAAAGCCATGATAAATAAATGTAATGCATGATCTCCTATTGAATCACACAAATACTGTAAAGGATATTATTGCGACAAATGGAGAAATCTGAATATAGAATATGCATTAGATATAATATTGTATCAAAGTTAAGTTTACTGAATATGATAATTGTGTTCCAGCTATGTGTGAGAAGGTCCTTATTCTTATGAGGCACATGCTAAATTATTTAGGAGCCAAGTATCATATCTGCATCTAACTTTCCAATGGTTTAGAAAAAAATATAGATATACTTAGGCACATATGTAGACATAGAAATAAAACAAATGTGGCACAATGTTAACAATTGGTGAGTTTAGATAAAGGGTATACAGATATTCACTGTAATTTTCTCGCAATTTTCCTATGGCTTTGACATTTTTCTAAATAAATTAAGCTATGAAAAACCAAATAAAACAAAATCTTTACAAAAAAAAAAAGATACTCACTCTCTGTCTTTAAAGGCATCTAACATGCTGAGACTGAATCTGCTATATTTGAAGGAAGAAAGGAATGGCTGGATGGCTGGATAAATAGTCAGAGTCAGATACCCCAAATTTTAGTCCAGGTTCTTTCATTAACTTGTCATTTCACTTGGGTTTTCTCATGGGTCAAATAGGGGGTGATAATACCTCTTCGCCGTGCCTACTTTATAGGGCTGTTGTGAGGATTAAATGAGATAACAGATGGGAAAGTACACTGACAAGGGGAAAACTGCTATTCAAATTCAGAACACTCACTGTTATTGTCATCTTAGAATATTTTTACATTGTCTACTAACTAATTCACTTCTAGAAACTGACAAGTACTGATTTGCACATTTTTGATGGTGTGCATCTTTGCTTTTGAAATCCCTGTATCCCATGATATGGGTATTCCCTAAAATGATTGATGGCCCTTGCAGGCTATCATTAGCACTGAATGACACCATTGGCGTCCAAGAGGATTCTGCCACATGTCTGCTTTCTGGGCAGTGGTTCTGCATATTTTCCATGTGAGTCAGTGGTAGTAGTTCTGGTTAAATCAAATGTAACTGGAGAAGATGGTAAGCAGAAGGGAGGTTTGTGGAATAGAAGAGGAAGGAAAGGTGGCAGTATCATGAAGGTACTACTTGGTATGTTTTAAGGAGAGGACCAGAGTCTTGACACTGATAGATACATCAACATCTATCTCCTTGGGGTGTTCTTAATTTTTGCTAGAACAATCACTGCTGCTCATGAATTTGCCATATGGTTAGTGGTGGGAAAACTGCCCAAGAGTCAATGTCTCATTCACACTATTTGCAAATATCCAAGTTAATTCTTTTTCAATAATCATTACATGATTCAGGATTCATTTTTTATTTAATTATTGATTAAATATCCTTGGTATGCAAAATTTGTTATAGATAATGTAAGGGTAACTTTTGGTAAAAAAATTTAAAGTCTTCAAACTATTTCAGAAAGGAAAATCAGACATACATTCACATTCACTGTATGTCCTTTCTCTCCTGTAGGCTTTGAGAAAAAAGACACATTTGTGACTTATGACCAATAATTGCCCATTTGTTTGTACTTGGTGGAGATCCTGATCAACATGGGGACCTAAATAACAGAGATCTAGAAATATGGGTCCCTTTCATTGCACCATCTTATGAAGAAGGGCCACTGATCAATGTGCTCTAAATTATATCTTCCGTCATTCATTGATTCAATATCTTCTGTCATTCATTGATTCAGTTCTTACAACTGACTCTAGAATCATGTGTCCTGGCTTATAGTTAGGTGCCCTTTGTCAAATTCTCATTAATAGGATAAACAAGTTAGATTATGAAATAGCACATTACTCAAAAGAGGTAGGCTCGGGATTTCCCATGGTGGCTCAGCATTAACAAACCCAACTAGTACCCATGAGGATGCGGGTTCAATCCCTGACCTCACTCAGTGGGTTAAAGATCTGGCATTGCTGTGAGCTGTGGTTTAGGTTGCAGACGCGGTTCAGATCCAGCGTTGCTGTGGCTGTGGCTTATCTAGGCCGGCAGCCGGTGGCTCTGATTTGACTCCTAGCCTGGGAACTTCCATATGCCATGGGTGTGGGCCTAAAGAGAAAGAAAGAGAGAGAGAGAGAGAGAGAGAGAGAGAGAGAGAGCTAGGCTCTTTTCCTGACCTTTGTGATCTCAGGAAATTAAAATAAAAATGTTCTTAACATGCTCATCTGTAAAATGGAACTATGAGTTCTTGCGCAAACTTAATGCATTTAAAGTGATCCATACTATCATATATGAAAATATTACCTTGCCTCAGATTTTTATATATGTGAAATATATATCACCTGCCCTCAAATCACTAAATCAGAAAAAAAAAAAACAGGGAACAAAAAGACAACCTAGTGTATTTTTCAGTTATGGCTAATTCAACAGCCGAGATGTTAAATAGCCCTCCTACCCTCAAATCACTAAATCAGGAAAAAAAAAAAAAAAAAAACAGGGAACAAAAAGACAACCTAGTGTATTTTTCAGTTATGGCTAATTCAACAGCCGAGATGTTAAACAGCCCTCCTAAAATCTCAGTGTAGGCAACTTGTAAAGCTTAGGAGAAAGTTTAGAGCCTGGCAAAGAACAACTGCCAAAATTTCACAGTCCCTTTTTCCTGGCAGCATTAATGGAGCTCATAATAGCAAAGAGTGACAGCAGTCATGTCAATAACTACTAGCGTGGGAATAAGAGCTTCACAGTGCTTGTCTAGGCATGATGGAACTCATACTATTTCTAACTGTGATGTTTTGTCCAAGATTAAATATTTGACTCAAGATTTAATCTCTAATACATGGGAGACACAATCAAGGAAAAATTAATTAAGGAAAACATTGATGAAAGATGTTATTAAATAATTAGGAGCAGTTTCCATGTGGTGAAGCATGTTGAGGGGTCTGACCTTTCCAATAGCATTATTTTGGCCAGAGTTCCCCCAGAGGAGAATGATGTGATTAAATCATGCATTTCTTTCTTTCTTTCTTTCTTTCTTTCTTTCTTTCTTTCTTTCTTTCTTTCTTTCTTTCTTTCTTTCTTTCTTTCTTTTTTTTGCCTTTGTCTTTTTAGGGCTGCACCCATAGCATTTGGAGGTTCCCAGGCTAGTGGTCTAATCAGAGTTGTAGCAGCCAGCCTACGCTACAGCCACAGGAACACGGAATCTGAGCCGCATCTGAGACCTACACTATAGCTCATGGCAACACCAGATCCTTAACCACTGAGTGAGGCCAGGGATCAAATTCGCATCCTCATGGTTCTTAGTCAGATTTGTTTCCGGTGTTCCATGGCAGGAACTCCTTTTTTTTCTTTTTTTTTTTTTTTGCATTTCTTAAAAAAAGAAAAAAAAAACAGCAACAGGCAAGGCCTCAAATGGACAATAAACTGAACATATCTGATAAAATTCAAGGAGGTTTCATATTTCTAGCATGCAGAGAATTTCAGTATTTTCCAAAGTGATGAAGAATTTTACAAAGCTAGAAAGGAAGGAGATAAAGACATTCTCTATGGGCAAGGTGGGGAGATATTGGGGCTAGAGGTTAATATGGCCTGTCTTAAAACTGCTGCTGCTAGAGTTGATAGAGTAACTATTTTAATTATTATAAACACAATTCATTTCAACTGTGGGATTAAGATAGTTCAGTATATATTGCAACTTCCACCAATGAATCACAAAGGATGTAACAAACATTACCACAGTTCCTAAAAAGTCAGTGATTTTTGCCAGTTGGGAAAGATAATGATTAACTTGTGTACAGATGCAGGATGCCAATGGGGAGGAGCAACATGTATGAATTTACAGGGGGTGAATAATTTAAATGAAGGACCAAGAACAGCAGAGACGGATTTTCCACCTTTTGTGCTCCAGAAGAAAGAACTGAGCACATACAATGAAACTGTATGAAGCAACAAATCACAAGGATGCAGTGAGCATGTATGTGTGTGTGTATATACATATATATATATATATACACACACACATAATATCTGTGTCAATTATTGAGATAAAGAATAATAGAAGTCCCATCCCTGCCTTTCAGTGAGTCTGCAGTTTTTTTTAAATGCACTAATCCACATTGTTAATTTTGTCAGTCATGTTGATAATGCTGCATTTACAAAAGAAAATTGACTAATTTTTAAAGATATACATGCTGAAGTATTTAGAGGGTAAAACACCATGTATTTGTAATTTACTGTAAAATGAATCTGGAAAAATAAAGAGGTAGCAAATGTGGTAAAATGTTAACAATTTGTAAAATCTAGGTACTTGTTATATGAGTGTTTGCTGGACTATCCTCTTTGCTTTTCCACATCTTCAAACTTTTATAATAAAAGGTTAATTTTTCTTTAACAAATCAGATTATTGGGGAAAATTCAGTTTAAATCATAAAAAGTCTGAATGACATCAATTTTTGATATTTTTTAAAAACTTTGATTCTTTATAGTAGTAACTGAAGCTAAGCTAGTTTTGCCTTATATATTCTTGATTGGCTGACTTACATATGCCTTGATTAAAAAGGAATTACAGAACTTCAAGCAATTTAACAAAGTCAAATTAATTTAAAATAATAGCAACAATGTAAGAAGGAATTACAGCATGCATATTTTTATCTTTGTATGAGGTAGGCCACAAAGTGAACCTTAAACTCTCTGGCAACAACATGAACACGGAAATATTCAACACAATGCTTATTTGAAAAAAAATAAACTGGTTACTAAGAAAACATATAGTACTATTATAGCTAATATTTACTGAACACTTACCATGTATTTCAGGCATAGTTCTAAGAACTTTTCATGTATAAATTCATTGAATCCTTACCACAGGAACTATTTTCTTTTCATTTTATAGGTGAGGAAATTGAGGCTCATAGAGGTCAAGCAACTTGCCAAAGTTCAAATAGCCAGGAAGTGTTAGAGTTACGATTTAACCACAGCTAGTCTTACTAGAAAGCCCATATTTTAATTTGTAATTAATACTGTTTATTTTCCTGGTAAGTACAACTTTTCGCAGTAATGAGAAAAGAGAGAAACATATTTCATGGATTTTGTAGAGCAAATAATAACATCGTCAAAAAATCATCTTTACTGTAAATACAGTGGCAAGTTTCATCAAGCTTGTCATGATGATTTTAATTATCTATCTAGTATTTGTAGCAAATGGCTTCTTAGGTACTTACAAATGATGTGTTTTAAGTAGCTTAAACATACCTCCCTCCATCCGCTAACCCTGTTAATCTGCCAAGAATAATTGTACCCCTTTTGTTCACAGAAGTCTGATTCATCACATATTCTGAATTACTAGAGCTCAAACCTCCGACATGTTAAAAGTGGCAAGGCTCATTTAGACTTAATTTATACTTATTCTAGATAGGATCAGGTACGGCAGTCTTTGGATGTTGTGATAGATTAAATAATGAGGTCAAATGGTGGGAAATGATTGCTGAGGAACCTAACTGAATGTTAAATTCGTTTATGTCAGCATGCTGTGAATTTGGTTGTGCACAAATCAACTACTCCACCACCTACCCATCTCTATCTCTTTTCCTCTACTTACTTCTTTTTTTTAAATTTTATTTTAGGTTTTTTTTTTTTTTTTGTCTTTTTGCCTCTTCTATGCTCCACACCCACAGCATATGGAGATTCCCAGGCTAGGGGTCTAATTGGAGCTACAGCTGCTGGCCTACACCACAGCCACAGCAACGCAGGATCTGAGCCGCATCTGTGACCTAGACCACAGCTCAAGGCAATGCTGGATCCTTAACCCACTGAGCAAGGCCAGGAATTGAACCTGCAACCTCATGGTCCCTAGTTGGATTCGTTAACTATTGAGCCACGACGGGAACTCTTCTTTTTTTTAATAAAAAAATATTGGAGTATAGGTGACTTACAATGTCGTGTTAGTTTCAGGCATACAGCAAAGTGAATTAGATATACATACACTTATGTAAACATTCTTTTTCAGAATCTTTCCCCATATAGGCCACCACAGAGTATTAAATAAATTTCCTCCAGCTATTCAGTAGGTCCTTGTTACCAATTGATTTTGTATATAGTAGTATATATATGCCAATCCTAAACTCCCAATTTATCTCTCCCTACAGTGTTTCGCCTTTGGTAGCCATAGTTTGGTTTTGAAATCTTTGAGTCTGTTTCTGTTTTGTGAGTAAGTTCCTCTGTATCATTTTTATTAGATTCCACATATTAGTGATCTCAAAAGATATTTGTCTTATTCTGTCTGACTTCACTTAGTGTGATAATCTCTAGGTCCATCATGTTATTTGTATGGAAACTTAAAAAGGCAAGGCAATCTTGAGAAAGAAAAACATAACTGGAGGAATCAGGCTCCCTAACTTTAAACTATACTACAAAGCTACTGCTATCAAAGTGGTATGGTAATGGCATAAAAACAGAACTATAAACCAATGGAACAGGACAGAAAGCCCAGAAATAAACCCACACTCCTATGGTCAATTAATCTACACAAAGGAGGAAAGAATACAATGGAAAAAAGACAGCCTCTTCAATAAGTGGTGCTGGGAAAACTGAACAGTCACATGTAAAAGAAGGAAATTAGGGCATTCTTATACCATGAACAACAACAAACCTCAAAATGGATTAAAGACCTAAATGTAAGACTAGATATTATAAAACTCTTAAAGGGAAATGTAGGAAGAATACTCTTTTTTATAAATTGCATCAATATCATTTTGTATCCATCTCCCAGAGTAATGAAAATAAAAACAAATAAATGGAGTCTACTTATTATTCACCTTCTAAATGAAGTCTTAATGCCTAGAACTTCTATTTAGAGAATATTTCAATGATGACTGTAAAAAACAAGATACACGGGACATGGATCTTTTCTTAAAATCTAGAATTATCTGATTATGTAAAATGAAAAATTAAGATGAGCTATCATTAAATTACAACATTACAGCACTTCAAAGTCTGAGTTTTTTCACTTCAGGAACACTGGTCATTCATATACTGAACTGGGAAGGAGGCATAGGAAACAGGTGGCCTATTACTAGATCCATTAAATAGGAGATTTATGCATTGCATATCCATCTTAAGGCAATTAGGCTGATAATTTCTTTTTCTTTTATGGCTTCATTGAAAACCCCTGGCAATAAAGCAATTATAATGTCAGCATCCTAGCATTTATCTATGACATCAAAGGCAATGGACTTCCCATGCATTATAAGTAAAGTAGACCTCTATTCACTCTTGCCCTGAGAAATTAATTGCTTCCAAGGCAAAGTCACAGTTTTGAAAGATGTGTAAATATGAGAGGCCTAGTGTATTAATGGTGTATATGATGGATGAGATAATTTGTTGTAATCGCCAAATCACTGTTTGTTAATTTAAACAAACTCTATTATCCGCTGAACTTTTATCATTTAAAAAGACAGGGCTGCTAATATGGATTTGAACACTTAATCTGTACCAGGCTGTGTGTAAAACATGTTATGGGTCTTATTTTACTTAAAGCTTACAACTCTAATAATTTTGATCATTATCAATATTGTATAGATGTGAAAACTGAGGCTAGGAGAGGTTACAAAAGTGATCCAACAACATCTATTTAGGAAATAGTGGAACCAGGATTTACTTTCAGATAGCTTAACTCTGAATTAACTACTATGCTATGATATCAAGGGCAATGGACTTCCCATGCATTATAAGTAAAGTGAACCTCTATTCACTTTTGCCTTGAGAAATTCATTACCATATAGCATTATAGAAATGCTATATACCATTTGTGGTAGCATGATGTCAAAATATTTGGGGAAAAAAGAAAAAAAATAATGTTCTAGATCAGTGTTTCCAAATCTTGCCTCTACATTAGAACTACATAGACAACTCCCAAAAAGTCCTGATATCCAGACTACTACTGGGCCAACTACATCAGTCTTTCTGGGAGTGACATCAGGTATCAGCACTTTTCAAAGCTGTTAATATTGACTATAATATCTAGACAAGATTTAGAACTACTAAACAAGAACAAAGTCATGGAGTAAATAGAACTCTTTATTTTCCCTTATGTGGGACACATAAAGTATCCCAGAAAAGGGGTGAGGTGGGATTGAACCTATGGGCACATAATTACTGGTCTAACACTGATTGTTAGAGTAATGTACATAGACAAGCATGTCATGTTACTTGTTTATAAATAATGCCAAATGTCCAGATGTTCTAAATTTGATTGATATATGGTTCTGAATATTCAGATGCTTCGCATCATGTAGGAAATTCATCTTGATAACTAGATAAAATCCAATTTTTAACCTAATATGTTGATACACAGAAGTACTAATATAGCTATAAGACTCAGATACGCTTTAGGTAAAATCACCTCTTTCAAACCAAATAATTCCATTTGGCAAAGTTTGATGACACTGCCTACAAGCTTGCCATTGACACACAGAATAAAGTTTCAACTCTTGAAACCCAAGGTGTGAATTCAATTAAAATTTGTTAATAGTACACCATGTACCAAATTCTTGATTTAATACATATTAGGGGTATATGATATTAAGGCTGCATGATAATAGCCAAATCAAGACTTTTTGAGCAGATCAACTGTAAAAACATATGTGAAAGCGCTGGTCAATAGTAAGTGATAGAAAATGTTAAAAATTAAAATTGATTTAATGAAATTTACACAAACCATGCGTATACCCTGTGGGCCAGTGGGCTGTAGTTGCCTATACAACTACTAATTGACCTCTTATATTACTTGGCAGTGGAGATGATTTACATCACCAAGACATGTGCAACTTCACGATGAGGGAGCATCTAAACATCAGATGATCATTCTTTTTAAGTGTCTTGGTGTCATATATCTGCAGTTAAAGAGTAATTTACAGTCTATTTGCTCTTCCCTGGGCCTATTTTGTTGTTGTTGTTACCCTCCTCATCTCTTTGTGAGTTCCTGGCCCATTTAATGCATCTGGCAAAGCCCAGAGGCCCCAACTTGAATTCCCTTGCTCTGTTAAAAACAACTGTAATAGAGAAACTATCTGGTTAACATCTCAGCTAAATGTAATCTAATGGAGAAGTCTAAACAGTTGAAGTTTTAGCAAGCACAGCTTTGTAGCCGCATTCCTGACTTTCAAGTTTCCCTTCAAATCATTTGAGCTCACACAAATGAATTAGGACTCATTGAGTCTTTTCCCACTTAAAGTTTTGCATAACTTATGTAACTAAATATCTACTTGTGTTGGACTAATTTAGGCAAATGGGTTGGTCATAAAATGCTTGCTTCAAGAAGAAAATAAATATGGCACAATTTTATGATGAAAAGAGGCAAAATGTATAATATTGACTGTACTGTGGTTTAAAATTGAATAAAGAAGAATTAAAGCTTTGGGAATAGTTTTATTATGCAGCTGACAGAACTCAAAATAGTGTCATTTTTATAAATAAAATTTGACAGGTGATTAATCTCTAATAAATACAAATTAAAGTGGCATGGAAAACAATTTCTACAACTATATTAAAACACAGCCCAAAAGCAATATCTGAAAACCACGTGATCATGACCATCTATCTCAAAATGTAAATGATGACACCAACTCATTGACAAATGAGGTATAAGCTCTATGAATATAAAAGAAAGATTATTCTGGTCCAAAGTGATGAAAAGGTAGATGAAATGATCCATTCCAGACACTTAATTCCTGTAGCACTAATGGGTCCTCTATTAAAAGCTGTACAACTCAAGCAGTTCTTATCAGGGAGAACAATCATGTGGCATATAATAGAAGGAGCCTAGTCAGTTATATTAGCCATCAAAACAACTGCTAATATTGGATAAGGATACTTGGTACCCTACATTTAATGTTTTCAGCCAATTCACAACTAATTAACTTCTGAATAGGTTCCAAAAAGTATGAATTTTAGGAGAACAAAATAGAATTCAGTTTTCTGGAATGTGTTTACAGTGAAAATCAGACAGATGTTGAAAAATCTGGACTAAATAAAATATTTTTAATTGACGCAGAACTTCTTGTAGGCTTTAATATACATTATACAAATTGAAAACCAAACCACACCTTACTGTCTATATTAACATGACTTTGCTATTTCATTGTCTTTATTAGCATTTTTTCACTCTTCCAGGACTAGCCTATCAGTGCAAATGGTTTGATTATTTATTACAGGAAATTCCTGAAAAATACTAACTCTTCAGTGGAAAGCATCCAACAGATAGTTTGGGTCCTAAGATTCTTTGAATCCTAGCTTCAAAATCCTTACTTTGCTGCTTCCACCAATCCTGGACTGTTATATCATGATTCTTACATAATCTTGGTCAACCCCCCACATTTAAATACCCACTAAAAACCACATTTCCAGTTTTTAATAAATTCTGTTCTTACCTCCCCATTCTGAAACACAGTCCAAGTTTTGTGAAGGTATCTAAGAAATAAACCCAACTTTGCCTTATGCACTAGTTGTGTTGGTGATATTTGGGGAGGCATCATAACAGAATCTTCACGAGGACAATATAGCACATATTGCTTTATAAATTTGTTTGACTCTCCCCAACATATGCATACATGCACATGTACACGAATGTGTATATACATAACACCTTGCATATTCATATGTTTTGAAAAGGGCTGATGTAGTAGAAAGAATCTTGGACTAATATCAGGAAATCAGAGTTCCAGCTTTTAACTACTTGTGATTTGGGGGTAAATCCCATCCCTTATCTGGGCTTTAATGTTCCTCATCTGTAAATGAAATGATAGGTCTAGATGATCTCTCAAGATATAGTTGATTACTAATCTTTTTGTTCTTCCAGGTACTCGTGGTGAAAGATGTACAGATGTCTGAATTGTACCATAAAGCAGGTTGTAGATTATAAAAAGTTCCTGGCACACTAGCCTTTCTCTCTCATTGAAGAATTAAGTTAGAAATGTAAGCCAGTGAGTAATATAATTATAGAGCTATACTTGAATCTGTTCATAATTTTTACTAGTTAGTATATGTCACTAGTAAATAGTAACCTGGAGGCTGAAAATAAAATCAAATTCACACAGTATCTGGTATTGAGCTTAAACCCAGCAGATGTACAGCAAGTCATGACAACTGTTAACTGGAGGTCTGTAAACTCATTGCTGCTAATATTTTTCTGGACTGGTGATTGAATGCCTCCTCATTTTTAGAGAACTTTATTTTTATTTTTATTTTATTTTATTTTTTTATATTTTTGCCTTTTCTAGAGAACATTAAAATGACACTAAGTATATCATCTTACATTTGTATAGAACTTTATGTTTTGCTGGCCTATTTTGCTTACATTCTTACTGAACCCATACTATAAAGGTGAGATATAGGTGAAAGAGGTAGTTATTTCTCTCATTTGGGGGATGGGGAAGGAGTTTCACAGAAGATAACTTGCTTAAGGTTACATAATAGAAGGCCCAGTAGTCCATTACAGATTTTCAGATTCCATTTATTTCTCTTTTTTCCATCAAAATATTTTTTTCCTTTTTATGACTCATATTAATATCAAGAACTTGCCATATTGGAGGCATACATAAATCTATTTCTTTTTATTTAGTAAATTTGTCATGTTCTGTTTTGTAAATTTATGGTATACAGCATAATTACTTTGATATGTTTATATATTTTAATATAATTGCCATCGAAGCAAACTTATCACACTACATCATGTGCAACAACATGGACGGTCCTTGAGCACATTACATGAGCTACGTCAGACAGATTTCAATTCTTTATCTTTGCTCCTCCCCTCAAAATTTCCCCTTTTGTCACTTTGTCCACCAAAATATTGTTGAATCCAGTGGTCTCTTCATTTGTTCTTTCTTCATCCTTCCATTCATTCAACAGCTATTCATTGTTCATTCTTCTTTCTTGATTTTTCTACCCTATTCAATACTGTGAACCATTTCCTTTACCTTGTTATCTCTCACTCCTTTGCTACTTGACTGTTCCCTCTTCTAACTCCTTTTCCCTTTAGGTCCCCTAAAATGTGTTTCTCTAAACTCTGACTTTGACATTTTTCTATTATCACTTTTTACTTCACCCTTCTGCAATTTCATTTCACTTTAAGACATCGATTATCACATCTGTATGGATGACACCCAGATCTCTCTTTCAGGTATGATAGAAGTACAGATAAAATGCTATAAAAGCCTGAATAAAGAAATCAACTTTCAGATTTTATCTTGTTTTCAAGGGATAATAAAGTGGGAATCAGAAATTTCCTGGTGAGGAAGTAGGTTTTCAGTGTGGCCTTGAAGTCTGGAGTAAAATTTGAATAAGCATAAATGGTAGAAAAGGCTTTTCAATATAGAGAATGGGGTGAACAAAAACAAAATAAATTGGTGGGAAATGACAGAGCATGTGTGGGGAACAGAGAGTATTTCACTTTGGATTATAAAACAATCAAATGCAGTACTGAGAATTAATGTTTGCTGAGGTTTGAGGGGGATCTTAAGTGATAACCATGGGACTTTGACTATATTTGAGCTTAAGGTACTAGTAGGACTATGAGGTTGAATCATCCAGCAGGGAGCTGCATAAGTGAAACTGGAATCAGAAAGAAAATTCACCACTATGTTTACAGTACTATATCTAGTTGTTTCTTTAGTTTCTTAAGAGAATGATCAGTGAACACTTCATATTGATTACCTACTCCATTATTAGCATTTAGTGTTGGTATCTTGGAGTTAATAAAAGAACAAATGGTGCCTACTTAATCACTACAACATTGTGTTGTTTTTTTTTTCCCATGACACAGGGATTTATTTAGATTTTTTTTCCTCTTTTTTCAAACATTGCCTAGTAAAACACTCTTAATCTTTGAGTTTATGACCTTATACAATATATTTCTTATACCTAGTGGAAAGGACTCTAGTCTCAAAATCTGGAGCCCTATTTCAAATGTTCTGCTAATACTATCCTAAGTAGTTTCACTGTATCTCCTTTATGTCTGGAGTCCTGTTCAAACCTCCAATCTGGGTCATGTGCCCCTCTTCTGACATATTTTAGGACTGAACACATCTCTATCATGTCACTAGGCATTGTGCACTTGGGCTGTGGGAGCCTGTTGGAAAAGGACTATGTATTTTACTTCTGTATCACCAAGCATATGCCTAGTACACAGTGGACACTAAAAATAGCATCCGGTGAGTGTAGAAATGATTATTGTTCCAAAGTCATTTTTAAATATCACTACTGATTTTTACATTTGTTTCCTAAGTGCATGGTACTCTAATTAGCATAATGTGGTATCAAATGGAGGCTGCCCTCAAATAGCAGGTGTTTTCATTGCCCCCCCCACCAAAAGGTGCTCATTGCAGCCAGGTGTTTGAGATCCTGGATACCCAACACCTGGATGATTCCTGACGTCTCCACATGTCATGCCATCTTGTAATTATGGGCATGACACAAGTCTCACCATGTTCTGCTGTCAAAGTCAACTCTGAATAACTTGCTATGACTTTTGAAAAACAGTGCTGTAAGTTCAGGATGATGGATTAAATAAAAACTGTCTGCCCAAGGTAAGAGGAATAAAGTTGCATCTTGCCAAATCACTGCAGTTAAGAGTTATTTGCTGTCTAAATAAACAGTATGCACTCAAGGAGAACATGGCTTGGGAAAACCATTGTTATCATCTGTCCCAAGTCCCTGAATCACATATTCAAAAGAAAATGTTTGAGCTTCCAAAATATTTATTCATATCCATTCCTGACTCCTCCTGACTTGTGGGCTTTATACTCCTCTCATAAACACATTCTTACACCTTAAAAATTTCTAACCCCACTGACAACCCTTCAAATTCTGTATGAATAGATTTTTTGTGAATCCAAGCACAGCTCAGAAACCATTCTTGTCACATATACTAAAAAAAATCACAAGGACAAAGGTGTAATTCATTCAGGTTTATATAGTATTTTCCCATTTACTTTCATCAGGTAAGCTAGATCCATTTCCCTGATGCCAAGTCATAAAGCAGACTTCAAGGTATTCAGATCATAGCTCTTCCACCCTCCATTCCTCCTGGTCAAAAGTTCCTGGTTTTCTTTTCCACTACACCCCTAACAGTAATCTCTGCACAGTCAAGACAGTCTTGGACAATACCTTGAGCAAGTCTTTTCTTCTCTCCCTTCTGCTTTAAATGTTCCAAGGACAGCTCAGATCCTTGGGATTCACTGAAGTTTCCCTTGATCACTCAAGCCTGCAGTGAACTCCCCAAACACTTATCAGCTATTGCATTCCAGTCATGCTCCATCCTGCTAATCCCTTATTTGTCAGTTGATTAAATTTTATGACCTAAATTTCCAAGTCAGAAAATAATCTAATACCCTTACTGATATTCCTTTTCAGTAGTAGAGCTGGCAAATGAGCATACAAGACGATGCTAGAGTAGTCCGATGATAAACAGTGGTTTCTAACCTGGGTTCCAAGACACTATGAATTTTTTGATATTATATGCACAATTTTCAGTTTATGGATTATTATTTTCTCTGCAATGTTTGTACACTTTTCATTAGATTCTCAAAATGATCTGGGATTGCCACATAGTTAAGAGCTATAGGAGTTTTTGTCTTCTGGCTTTATCAGAAAAATCTTGGTCTGTGGTTCTGTCTTCAGCTGAAAGGATGTTGTGATCAGTGAGCATACTTCCTCTCTGACTGCCCAGGAACTGTAAAGGAGGAAATGGCTACAAAGCTATGGATGCCCCCAAAGAAAAGAACCCTGTGCTCAGAGTCTAGGAGTAGCATTATTATCATTAGTACTTTTTTTCCTGGGATGTTTATAGTGCTGGAAATTTAAAAAGCTCTTCTTATGTACTGCCTCCATTCCTATCCTAACTCTGTCCTTTCTCCCGCCTCTCCTTCTCTTCAACCTTTATTTGATCAATTTGCCCCAGCAGGATCTGCCCTGTAGCCTGACAAAGGTTAATGTTTTAAACAAATTAAAGAAAGAAGAACCTTTGTTTACAGCAGTTAACTGGTGCAGCTGGTCTTTAAGGAACTTGGTTAGGTAAAACTATACAGCAAAATTTCTATTAACTCTTTCTCCCTTTTGTGGCTCCCCCATCCCACTGCACAACAGTAGCTTCTCTTCAAAACTCATCTTTTACTGACCACTTTTGATTCTTAGTATACTTCTTGTATACTTCTGGGAGAAGCTCATATTTCTTTTAGTTACAATAAGTAATGCAATGTCTATTTCTAACAACATTCTATGTTTTTGGAGTTTTGTAGTATCTATTTCAAAGTATTACTACATATATGGTATTTTACTGTGCTCTGGCAGGCATCTTTCTTTTCACTTGGTAAATGAATAAACTAAGGTACAGAAGGTTCTGGCAACTTGCTGAGGCAGGGATGGAAACAATCTCTTGTTGCCCCACCTGCTTCCAGATGATACTGGATCATACCCCTTCTCCTTCATCAAATGTTAAGCTCAAGGGTTCCAGTGGTTATTGCTTGTAAATGACAAACTGGGATAGGTGGTTTCTCAAGGAGTTTTCTGGTGAGAGAATCCCTTGTTAGTTGGTCAAAGCTTGAAGGTAGAAAATTCACCAGATATCAAATTTTTCTAAGGAAATACCCACTGGGAATAGATTGATGTTTGCTAAAACCAGATGGTTTCTGATTCATCACTTTTCTAAAAACCCACAGACTTGCAGTTAGTGAACACTAGTCTTCTCTAGTCTATTGTAATTTTATATGATTTGATTTAGAATCTAAATCAGATTTGATGGAGTCATCTTAAACTTTTAAACATTGCCAGTTTCAATCTAAGGTACAGATAGATATGAAAAGTTTATACACATGTCTGCCAGCTGTCTGTTGTCCCCTACTTAATTCCATAATCATCTGTTACTGTCAACAAAAAAGTCAGATATCTTTATTTCCTTTCTTCTTAAAAAATGTTTATGAAGTTTTGAAAGAATATCCAACACATGCCATAAACAATAACAGAATTATTATGAAGCTTAATGTTGCTGTGAAATTTTGAGGGAAAAGGCTAGAAAAGTTCTGAATTGGTTCTTCTGACAATAAGTAGACTTGGAAGTAATAATCTCATTTTGCATGTAAACTGACCCAAACCCTAAAGGTAAATGGTGTCATCAGATCTTCAATGAATTAGGGTGAATTTAGAAACTATTCATAGAAGAGTTTAGGAAAAAAGAGATGCTACAATTTTAGAGGAAAGCAAGTCCCAGTCAAGAATGATATTCAGTCTTGAGTAGGCAACTGTCTAGGAAAACCCATTTCTTGCAATTGATAGAACTTAGTAATTCTTCTAAAAAAGTTAAGTAAAATAAATGTATCAAATTAAATAAGCACTGCATTATTGAGTACCCTTGTTTCTTTCTTTATTTTTTGTGCCCACTTGTTTTCAGAAAAGCCCTATAAATGAATATAGGGTTGGCTAAAAAGTTTTTCTTACATGCAAGTCATCTTTTGACAATGTTAGTATAAAGATAAAAAGATCTGTAACTGCTGAATTTTTAAAAATCTAATTTGCTTGTGAATACTGTCTGACCCTAGTTTGAAGAAAGATGTATTAATTGAATTTTCTGAAATTGTTTTCATCTCATAAATTTCATTTTTTCAGTAAACATGATGTGTTAAATATATAACCAAATATGATTTTATTTTTGTACCTTTATAAGGCTTTCCACATGAGTAAATTCACAAATAAGAAAAAGAAAAATGATGTTAAATAATGTACTCTAATTTTTAGTTCAGGAAATGAAGTTATTAATACTTCATTGGGCCTGATGAGAGGAAGAAAAGCCACAGCTGAAGTATAAGTTTGTCCTCCATGTTGCCAAAACATACAGATAAAGGTGTCTTATCTATAAGAAAACACCAGGAAAATATCGTCTTGTGGACTCAGAGAGATAGCTCAATTGTAATGGAAAGAATCTAAAGCTACTTCTTACCACTGATCTAAAGTCAATAAGAAATCACCAAGAGAGTCAACCAAGAGGGCAAAGGAAAGTTCAGGACCAGATGGCTTCACTGGTGATATCTACCAAACATTTAAAGAAGAACTAATATCAATCCTTCTGAAAAAAAACAAAAACAAAAAAGTAGGGGACACTTCAAAACTCATTTTATGAGGCCAGAATTACCCTAATACCAAAGCCAGAGGAAGGATACCACAAGAGAATAAAATTTCAGGTCAACACCCCTGATGAATATAAATGAAAACTGAATTTAATAATAAATTAAAAGGATTCTATACCACTATGAAGTGGGATGTATTCCATGGGTGCAAATCTGGTTCAACATCAACAAATCAAAGAATGTGATATACTACATTAATAAAATGAAGAAAAAATCATACAACCATTTCAAAACATGTATAAAAATCATTTCATATCCTTTGATGATAAAACCTTTCAACAAATTAGGAACAGAAGGAAATTACACCAGTAAACAAAAGCTATATGTGACAAGCCCACAGCTAACATCATATTCAGTGGTGTAAAACTAAAGGTTTTCCTCTAGGTCAGGAAAAAGACAAGGAGGACCACTCTTTCTACTTTCATCAACATATTATTTGAAGTCCTACCCAGAGAAATTAGGCAAATGATAATAACAATAATAAACAAATAAATTACATCCAAATCAGAAAGGAAAAAGCAAAATTGTATTTGTGGATGACATATCATATATAGATAATTCTAAAGACCTCACAAAAAGCTAATAAACACATTTAGTTAATTTGCAGGATACAAAATCAATATACAAAAATTAATTGCCTTTCTATACATCAACAATGAATGACTAGAAACAAAATAATTCTATTTACAATATCATCAAAAAATAAATTACTTAGGGATAACATAAACCAAGGATGTGAAGTATCTCTACACTAAAAACTATAAGACATTGATGAAAGAAACTGAAGAAGACACACATCAATGAAAAGATATACTGCGTTCATGGACTAGAAGAATTAATATTGTTAAAATGCCCATACTCTCCAAAGTGATCTATAGACTCAATGCAATACCTATCAAAAATACAATGGCATTTTTAATAGAAATAGGACAAACAATCCTAAAATATGTATGGAATCAAAAATAGACAAATAGTCAAAACAATCTTGAGAAAGAAGAACAAAGCCGGAGGAATCACACTTCCTTACTTCAATTTATATTATGAAGCTATAGTAATCACAACAGTATGGTATTAGCATAAAAAAACAGATACACTGAGTATGGAACAATATACAGAATCCAGAAATAAACCTATGCATATATGATCAGTGAATTTACAAGAAAGGAGCCAATAATATACAATGAGAAAATTATAGTCTCCTATATAAATGGTACTGAGAAAACTGTAAAGCTACGTGCAAAATAATGAAACTGAATAACTATCTTACACTATATACAAACCTTAAATCAAAATGGATTAAAAGTTGAATTTTAGAGCTGAAGTAATGAAACTAGAAAAAAATAAATGGTAAGCTCCTTGACACTGGCCTTGACAATAAATTTTTGGATTTGACACCAAAAGGAAGGGCAATAAAAGCAAAGATAATTAAGTGGGACTACATCAAACTAAAAGGTTTCTGTACAACAAAGGAAAGTATCAACAAAATGAAAAGATAACCTACTGAATGGGAGAAAATATCTGCAAATTATACATCTCATAAGAGGTTAATATCTAAAATGTTTAAAAAACTCATACAACTCAATATTAAAAATACCAAATAAGGTTCTGCTGTATAGCACAGGGAACTGCTATCTACTCTCCTAAGATAGAACATGATGGAAAATAATACAAAAAAGAATGTGTATATATATGTATGACTGAGTCACTTCGCTAAATAGCAGAAATTGGCACAATATTGTAAATCAACTATGATTAAATAAATCATATAAACCTCTATTGAAAGGGGAAAAATACTACAATTAACTGCAGTATATTTTCCTTGTGACTAGCAGTAACCTTCTACCAAGATGTATGTTTGATTGCACATACTCCCTAGCCAAATTCACGTATATGCTGGCTTCTCCCTTGACCTCTTTAGGGTAGATTCTCAAAGTTCTCTAAGAGGCTGTCTCCCAGGCTATAGTACTCAGTAAGATCTCTGAATAAAACTGAAACTCACTGCTCTTAAAAAAAATAGCAAATAACCCAATTAAAAATGGAAAAAAGATCTGAATATATATTTTTCCAAAGAAGATATACAAATGGCCATCAGCTACGTGAAAAAGTGCTCAACATTACTAATGATCAGGGAAATGCAAAATCACGAGATATCACCTCATCTCTCTTATGATGTATATTATCAAAAAGACAAAGAATATCAAATGCTGGCAAGGATATGGAGAAAGCAAATCTTTATGCACTATTGGTGGGGATGTAAACTGGTACAGCCACTATGAAAAACATATGTATGTTTCTCCAGAAATTAAATACAGAACTACCATATGACTCAACAGTTCCATTTCTGAGTATATATCCAAAAGAAATGAAATCATTATCTTGGAGAGATAGACGTGCATTCATATTCATAGCAGCATTGCTCATATTAGCCAAGGTACAGAAATAACCTAAGTGTTTGGAGACAGATGAGTTGATAAAGAAAATGTAATAAGTATAATGTGTGTGTATACACACAAAGGTGTGCACACACACACACAGAGGAATATTATTCTGCTTAAAAAAAAGAAGGAAATCCTGTCATTTGTGATAATGTAGATGAATTGGAGGGTGTTATGCTAAGTGAAATAAGCCAGACAGAGAAAGAAAGACAAATAACTGCATGTTATCACTTATATGTAGAACCTAAAAAAGGTTGAAGCCATAGAAACAGAGAGGGAAAGAGTGGTTGCTGGGGCTAGGGGGTTGGGGAAAATAAGGAAAGTTTGGTGAAAGAGTACAAACTTTCCACTTTGAGATGTATAAAGACTGAGGATATATAGTTAATAACACTGTATTATTTAATTGAAATTTGCTGAGAGAGAGCTTCAATATTTTAACCAAAAAAAAGGCTAAATAATGAGGTGATAGATATGTTAATTAGCTTGATGGGGAAAACTATTTTACAATGTATATGCATATAAAATCATCACATTGTACTTTAAAATGTCTTCTAATTGTATTTGGCAATTATATCTCAAAAATTTTTATTTAATCTCACATGAAAACAAAAGAAATGAAACCACAGAGAAGGAGAGAAAGGGCCCATGTCCAACTATAACATCTACCTTGAGAGTTGTTTGATCGAAGCAAATTTAATTATCCATGAAAACAAAAGCTGCCTGTGACAATTTTTTCACCCAGAAATGCCATATGGTTAAACTGAAATTAAGGAAAAAATCCTTAAAAGCTTGGAATTAGAATCTTGAAACATTTGTATCACATATATTTTTTTTAAACTTAGTTTCAATCGAATTTTCTGTTCCTCTGGTAGCTATTACTGAAGGAGCCAATCACCTGAAAAAAAGGACTTGTATACAGTGGTATGAATATATAAATCTACAATAATTCAATTTAGGAAACATATTCTTTTTTTTTAACAGCCCCACTTGTGGCATATGGAGGTTTCCAGGCTAGGGTTGAATCAGAACTACAGCTGCCAGCCCACACTACAGCCACAGCAATGCAGTATCCATGCTGCATCTGTGACCTACACCACAGCTCACAACAGCACCGAATCCTTAACCCAGAGAGTGAAGCCAGGGATTGAACCTGCATCCTCACTGATGCTTGTCAGATTCGTTAACCACTGCCACGACAGGAACTCTGAATTTAAGAAACATATTCTTTGCAAAACATTCATTTCAGCAAGGGATATTAACAGTCTCATCCACTTGGATGTTTATTTCAAGACGTTTGCAACAAAAAAAGAGATAGCCTTTTGCTCAATACTGTGATAAACAGAAGATGCTAAGACAATCATTTCCAAAGCTATAGCTGAAATATTAATTTTGTTATTAGTTCACCTGGCTACTAAGTTCATGGGTCCAGTTACAAAGGCAAATTCATGGGTCCAGTTATAAAGGCCAATAAGCTTCTCTCTAGTCCATCTCCACATTCATTGTCTCAGTCTGTAATCTTGATCTTGGCCAGTGAAATGCTGGCTATTTATTTTGGAAGGAATATAATGTGGTTAGATGAGTAGAAATTCTGGAAAAATCCTCTTTATAGCTAGAAAAACAACTCACAGCAGTTGCCCTTGTGAGGCTAGGTACATAGAGCTTGTTTTGTACATACAGGATAGCACAAAATAGTCTATTGAAAATAATTTTTCTAGAAAATCCCTACCAACCTTCAAGAAACAGGATCCAAAAACACTTGCTGAAGAAGTGAAATGAATAAAAATAGACATCATTCATACTTATGATGCCCTTGTGGACCTGGAGCTACAAAGCTAGTGCAATAGAAAATAGTTATATCAAAATGCCCATTTTTTTTCCTAAAATTCTTAAGAATCAGTTAAAGAGAACCAGTGAAAAACATAAAAAATACTTATAAGTGGAATGATCTATAAGATTGGCATACCTTATAAAGCTAAATCAGCTCTTGCTGTGTGTCCACTCTATATACATGTGAGTGTTCAACTTGAATACCATATCTAGTCAGTGTGATTGAGGGAACTTTTCTTTTTATTGAAATACAGTTGATTTACATATTATGTTAGTTTCAGGTGTACAGCAAAGTGATTCAAGAACTGTATTGTTTATGTCATATCAACAGAGTAGTCTACTAAATGTGCCCTCTATATGGTTTTGTTTCCTCTTTTAGCACAATGCAGTTTTACCCTAAGGTAAGGTGTATTCGTTATCTACTGCTGCTTTAACGAGTTATTGCAAACTTGGCGGCCTAAAGTCACAAAAAATTATTATTTTTAGCTTTATTAAGATGTATTTGATATACAAAGTTGCTCACATTTAATGTTTATATCTTGATAAATTTAGACATTTGCATACACTCTTGATACTATCACCACACAAGCTGTTGGACATATCCGTATCCATAACTTACAAAAATGTTATATGCCCTTTTATATATTGTTTGTTTGTTGTGGAAGAACAGCTAACATAAGATCTCTCCTCTTAACATATTTTAAAATTCACAATACCGTGTTAACTGCAGGTACTTTGTTATACAGCTGATTTCTAGAACTAATTCATCTTGCATAACAAAAATGTTATACACACTGAGAAAGAATCCCTCATTTTCTTCTTTACCCATCCTCTGGCAAGCACTATTTCATTCTCTGCTTCTGCGAGTTTGACTTGTTTAGGTATCTACTGTAAGTTAAATCATACATTATTTGTCATTGTACGATTGGCCTATTTTACTTAACGTAAAGTCTTCTAGGTTCATTTATGTTGTTGCAAATGACAGGAGTTTCTTCTTTTTAAAGATTGAATAATATCCCATTGTAGTTATTTACACATTTCCTTTATCTGTTCATCTGTCAATAGACATTCAGGTTGTTTCCACATCTTGGTTATTGTGAATAATGTTGCAATGAACATGAGGGTGCAGGTATCTATTTGATATCCTGTATTACAATTATTTTGTATATATATTCAGAAGTGGGATTACCGTATCATATGGTAGTTGTATTTTTAATTTTTTGAGTAACATCCATATTGTTTTCTATAGTGGACACACTATTCTACATTTCCACTGAGGGTGTCTGGGTCTAATTTCTCCACATCATTACCTATACTTGCTGCTATCTTTTGAATTTTTAAAAATACAATAGTCATTCTAACAGGCCTTAGGCAATATCTCATTGTAGTTTTGATATGCATTTCCCTGATGCTTAGTGAATTTGCACACCTTTTTGTATGCTAGTGTCCATTTGTGTGTCTTGTTTGGAGAAATATCTGTTCAAGTCTTTGGCTCAATTTTAAAATCAGTATTTTTTTTTTGGCTGGGTTATTTTGGTTTTGTTTTTGCTATTTAGTTCTAGGGGATTCCTATATATTTTAGATATTGTTATTTTCAGATAGATGGCTTGAAAATATTTCCTCCTATTACATAGGTTGCAAATTTATTATATTTATAGTTCTGAAGGTCAAATTCTGACATGTCATACAAAAATACATGTCCTTATAACTCTTATTTTATGAAATTAAATATGACATATTTTCAAACATGTTAACTCATGAGAAAATTGTTACTTTTTGTCAGCTACAGGCTACAAATGAGGCCCAGTTTTTATAAAGGCTAATCATCTCATCTCCAGTTCATGTCCATAGCCATTGTATAGAATCCTCATGTTGGTCAATGAAAAGCTGACTTTTTGTCATCAGTTCCTCAAACTTTTTCGTGGTTGCCTCATTCATTTCCTTCATTTTTCAGCCTAAACACCATTTCTTCAGTGAGGTCTTTTTGATGACACCATATGAAGCAGGCTTTCCTATTTACTTTATATCATATCATCTTGTTCTTTTACTTCATAGAAATTATTAGAATCTGTGAATATCTTATATGTTTGTTTTCTTACCTAATAATTTTCTCTTTCCCCAGTGAAAATGTAAGGTCCCTGAGGGCAGAGACTTTATTGGTCTTGTTTACTGTTGCACCTTCAAGGTTTAGAATTGTGCCTGCCACAAAGTTAGTAATCAATAAACATATGATTCCTAAATGACTGAATCCTGATTTTATGTATTAGAAGAAAAAGCTGGTTACTGAGGCAAAATTATTTACCTCATATCACCAAGCCTCTTTATGACACAGATAGGACCATATCAATTGTCTGCTAATGCTTAGAGAAGCATTCTTTGCTTTATAGAACATAATTTGCTAATTACTAATCTGTAGATCTACTGTGACTTGGTTGGTAGTTACTAGCCAATACTTTCTCCCACTGCTTTGAGGATGAATCTGTAAGCACTGGTGATGGATCAATGAATAAATTGCTCAGAGTTGGAGACAGGTAGAGAGGAATGGGAAAATTCACATTTCTTTCTTTTCTGAAGTCATCAGTAAAGAAATACTTTCCGTTTTTTCTTTTCTGCCAGCTCCTGAGGGACCATCCATGGGTGGCTCTTCTGTAATCTGAGAGCATCTACTGAGGATTTTTTTTTCTTTCAGATCTGGCAAACATTAGCTACTTGAAATAAACCTTATGATATGCAAGTAGTAATGTGAAATTCAAACACAGGTTTGCACTAATTTTGATGAAAGAAAAGAGTCAGATGATTAAAGCAAAGTGATGTGAATAATGTAGCCTTATATCTATGGCTTATGGCTGCTGTTAGCTTTGGTTACTATTTCAGAAATTAGTTATTTATTCTTATCTTGGCAATATGATCTCTGAAATGGACCCTGATGTTGAAAATAGTCCCAAATACTGAATAGACTCTAACTGTGGGCCTGGTATTATCAAGGTTACTATGTGGGGTCTTGAAGAAATAAAAAATAACCCTCTCTTGCATGCAGGGAATTTCTGAGTCTCATCTATCCTTGGGACAAAATGATGAAAGTTAGCTTTATAGAGGGTCAATGGCTCTCTCAGGCAGTGGTACATTGCAATAGAACAGAGGTTTTTAAAAGCTTCTCTTTAGGGCAGAGGGGATCTCTATCTCTGACAGTGGCTGGGCCCCAGTGGAATTAGGACTTTAGGAATCTGCTTCTTTAATAAATATGCTTTCCTTTAATATGTTTTCATATTGAGGTTCAGTTTTAAGTTGATTTTTTAGAAATGGTTCCAGTACTGAAAGTGGAATGCAACTGAAATATATAATAATTTTTAGCTTTTATAAAGTCCAAATACTACAATTTTGATTTGATTCTTTGTGTTTTTCTGAAGTATAAGTGAGAAGATTTTTTCAATACTACAATTAAAATAAATCAAAATTAAATTTGTAATCAAAATTTTAGAAAATTGAGATAATTATAGATCCCTAAGAAAGTTTTAAGACTAGGGTGGATAAATGTAGAGCTATCAAACCTATTTGTGAAATGGATCTAAGGATTATCCATACGTAGTAAAAGTCCTTTTCAAAATGAACTCACACATTAGTGCAACTTTAGTTATTATTCATTTCTACTGTCCACAAAATTCATCATCATGTGCACAGTGTTTTAAATCAGATGTTCCCATTGTGTGCATATGGTGGGGGAGAGGGGGAAGGGAGGAAGTAATAAGACAAACTTATCCTGATTTTAATTCTTGCTTTGAAAATAGTCTCATGATACATTATTTTGACCTTCTCACTATTGTATATTTTGATTTGATAGCCATTCCACCTCTTTTCCACAGTTCACTGAGGCTGTAAACAAGAGAAGATGTACAATGGCATATCCTGAAAATTATACTGTGTTGAAAAGGTCAAAATAGTAGAGGCGAATGTTGCTATTTGTAATTTACAGACTATATGAGGCATTCAAATTCAAATAACTCATTCTCTTGACAGACAGAGTAAGAACAACATAAAATGGCACAACATGAATCCATTTGGGAAACAGGCAAAAGAAATAAAACATAGACAGAGCCCAATTTCTTTCTTGGTTTCCTAAGATGATGCTCCATTTACTTATTCTTCCACAGGCACTTAGAAACCCATGAAGTTCCCTGGAAAGCAAGTTCTATTTCTTTCAAATGTTACCTTAAAACTGTTGAACAAAGGAAAATTTGAGATTAGATCACATTTTGTTATACAAAGAAATATCAAGAATGTAGCTTAAAAAGTACTGGCTGACTTTCAATAACTGTACCTCAGATAGGTTCTAATTAGCTGTATCACATTAAAATGCCACTTTTCTTCTCTGGGCTTGAGTTTCCCTACAAGAAAAACAGTGTGATTGGACCAGAAGCTCTCTCAGGATCCCCCTAGCTCCAATATTCTGACTTCTTATTTGACCTTGTGATTTACAACCCAAGTCCCTTTTCAGACATTTCCATGGTGGTAAACTACTTCCAGATTATCAACAACAATTATGTGTGTGTGTATAGTTTCTCCTTTTGAAAGGTGGAATCAATTTCCCTCCCCCTTGAATTTGGGTTTGTATTGTGACATGCTTTGACCAATAGAATATAGTGAAAATGATGCTCATTCAAGGCCTAGTTTTTAAGAGGCCTTGTATCTTATGCCTGTCTTAGAAGTCAGTCACTAAGCAAACAATCTTGGGCTAAAAAAGGAAATAATAAAATATCGTGTGATAAGAAAGAAGCTACATGGAGGAGAAATGAAGTGCTTTTGACCAAGGTCAGCACCAAGTCCCCAGAAATGTGAAGAAGGTCCTGATGGGTATTCCAGGCTCAGCCAAGCTCTCAGCTGAATGCAACTGCATGAGTGACTACAGCAAAAATCAGGTTCAGCAACAGAATCATCCAGCCACCTATAGCACCATAAAATATAATTGTTTTTAAGCTGCTAAATTTTTTGGGAGGGTACTTATTATAGGGTAATATATAATTGAAACGTCCAGTTTAGTAAATGACATCTGTACTCACTCAATTGTTCAAGTCTGAAACCTGGAAGACTTTCATCACACGACTCTCTTTCTCACCACTCCTTATCCAATCCAGTATGAAATATACTAAACTACAAGATTGTTGAAGACAGGAACCATGTCTCTCTCACGGACTACTGCATTTCCAGCACCTATCATAGTATCTGAAACATAGTAGGTTAATTTAAGGGAAGTGCTATTGATAGTTCCTCCAAAAACTGATTCACCATCTTTTGACTAAAATACTACACTATCATTTTAAGTAGAGTCTGCATTAGAAGAAGCTGGGTGAATGGTATATAGTAACTCTGTGCTTATTTTGCAACATCTCTGTAAGCCTAAAATTATTTCAAAATAAAAAGTTAAAAAATAAATACATAGATATATAAATTACATCATGAGATTTCTTTTTGTCTATAATATTATGTAAGTTTCACACATTCAATATTATATTTTGACTTCTGTATACAAGACTTCTTGGATTAGAAACCTCCTATGAGGTTCTGCATAATGTAACAATGCCTTACCTTTCTGATGTCATTACCTACCATCCCTCTTTCATTGGGATTACAATGTACAAGCTACACCAGCTTTAAGTCTCTCAGGTATTTCCAACTTTTTCCCCTCTGCAGGATCTTAACATATACAATTCCCTTTGCATGAAACACATTCCCCTCAATTTTTAAATGGTGCTTCCTTCTCATACTTTAAGTATTGTAGCTTCTAAATTTTCAGAAACCATGCAGTTCTACCCAGATACAATGTTACTGATATTCTCTCATAAAACTTTCTTCTTCCCATTCATAACACTTAATCACACTAAATAATTTTACATTCACGTAAAATAGTAGGTTAATTTACTTAACCTGTGTCTCCCCTGTTAGGTAATAATCACCCTGAGAAAATAAACCACATGTGTCTTATATTCACAGTTTGTAACAGTGCCTGTACATACATAATTAGCAGCCAATAACTCTTTGTTGAACAAGGATCTAACAGATGCTCACTTAAATTACCTGTTTGTGTCAAGTACTAACCAAATTCTATACAAATTAGAATTCATTAGCAAATGCATATTTGTGGCCATGAACGAGCACCGTCAGTTAAGGAAGGGAGGGTTAGAGGTTATTTTATGGCCCTTGAGAGAACAAAAATTAAACCATCCCATGTGACCATACCAACACTAAAAGGACGTAGGGATAACAGTAGAAGTGAATGCTACATCTTCATTTACTAGACTGTAGTAATACTACACTTATTTATTTAACACTTTTTGACCATCTAATGTCTGAACTGCCTATTGTCTATACGGACTGCATATGACATCTACACTGCCCTGTAATAGGTACCAGAAGGAAGAATCAGGTTGCATCATATGTTCAGAAGGAATGAAATCCCAGCAATACATAGTAATACACAAATCCCACTCCTGCACAGCAATAACATAGAAATTCACTTTCTAATTATCTGCAATCTACTTACAGGAAAACAATAGATGTGTATCACCCATTTTGCTTCACTTTTCAAGATACCCTTTTCTTTACCATTTTTGGGGGGCTAAGAAAGGAACATAACCCTGAAATTACAATTCCTTATTTTATCACTTCTATCCTGAATGTATACCCTTAAGATTAAATTGCCCAGATTTTGCTCTCCTTGGTGCTATGTTATAGTGAAAGACTTTTATTCAATTTTTTTTCTGATCTATAAACTGATATTGCTCCATAAATACAAAATCTATAAATACATCAGGATCTCTGAATTTTCCCAGAGATGAGGAAGTATTTCTGTCAAGGGAGACAGCTAAAATGAGTAAGTCCTTATGGCCTAGACAGGGAGGAAAAAACAATGCTTCAAATAAGGCCAAATTTTGAAAGGGGCTTCATACATACACAAGGATTTCCTCTCCTAGTCTTGGTAAGCTAGACTTGTAGATTCAGCACTGAGGCCACAACCTATTTTTAGATAAGACTTCCTTTTTAAGATCTGAACAAGACCTATGTACTTGTCTAATAGCATACTGCCTATATACTGGCCTAATAGTACGTCTTTCCAGAAGCTACCAATGATATAAAAACTCAAATGTCCAGGCTTCCAAATATTTAGATTTTAGTACAGCAAACTTCTCATTTTGGGACTAAAAATTTTACTTCTCATCCAGATGGTCAATATCATATGGATATCAATGTAAGTAGATGTCATGCCATGGATTGAATTATGTCCCCCAAAGCTATGTACTTTAACCCCTGGTACCTGTAAATGTGACCTTATTCAGAAACAAGGGCTTTGCAGAGTTGAGACAAGGTTATTCCAAAGTATGGCTAGATCTATAATCTAATCACTTGCACCCTTATAAAAAGAAGGAAATGTAGAAACAGAAAGTGACACAGACAGGGAAAGAACAGCATGTGGTAGCAGAGATAGAGATTGAAGTGATACATCCACATCATTAGGGACACTAAACATTACTAGGAACTGCCAGAAGCAAGGAGAGAGAGACATGAACCAGATTCTCCTCAGAACCTCAAAAGGGAACCAATACTGCTGACACCATGATTTCAGATATCTAGTCTCTGGAACTGTGAGACAATGAATTTCTGTTGTTTTAAGATACTCAGTTGGTGGCACTTTGTTAAAGCAGACCCAGGAAATTAGTGCATGCATTAAGGCTAAATGTGGGTATGTCAGAATAAAATGCAACCAGCCCACCTACACAGGATACATCACTATATTCTTGTAGTAAATACTCAGATATTATTAGTTTTAGGTTCAGTCAAAACCACTATGTACTTTTCACTGTCCAGTATGGAAGCTGATTTCCTTCCTTTTTCTCTTATTTAGTCAGCTGGAAATTCTGGTCTACCAAAACTGAAGAAAGTTAATATACTCCAAATATTACATTATGCAGTTGCATTTCACTGATTGAAGTAGTCCAATTAATTCTTTGGGAACTATTTCAAAAATCAATATTTGAAAACACCATCACATTCCCTAAGGAAAAGTACAAATAGACTAAGCAATTAAAATGACGGCATTATAAGATTCCTTTCATTATGGGACTGCTAGTCTTGGATTTAAGAGACGGCTCTGATTTATGGGCTTGAGAAGTAAATGATCCATAACGTTCCTAGAGAGGGAAAAGAATATGGTGGAAAAGGTATGTATTCCCATATTTCTGCTTTAACTATACTAATCATGAGATCTCAAGGCTGCTATTATTTATGATTTCTGTGCTTCTGTATAATTTAAACTGGTCTCCCTGTTTGCAAATTCCAAGAAAATGCGCAGTTTTTGACTACAGAAATCAGTTAATTACAACAAAAGCATTAGCTACTAAAGAGGAAATCAAAAGTTTAATGCTGTTCCCACACCAATACTACAAGTAGATAAAAAGAGGCCTTAAATCAGGTATTTGTTGTCATGCAGATACAAATTTTAAAAAAATGCTTAGCTAACTGAATTTGTACTTTAAAAAAACAACAAATAGTTTCAAATGATGCAACTGACAAGGGCTTAATCTCTAGAATATACAAGCAACTTATACAACTCAACAGCAAAAAAACCAACAACCCAATGGAAAAATGGGCAAAAGAGCTGAATAGACATTTCTCCAAAGAAGATATACAGATGGCCAACAAACACATGAAAAAATGCTCAACATTGCTGATTATAAGAGAAATGCAAATCAAAACTACCATGAGATACCACCTCACACCAGGCAGAATGACCATCATTAATAAATCCACAAATAACAAGTGCTGGAGGGGCTGTGGAGAAAAGGGAACCCTCCTGCACTGCTGGTGGGAATGTAAACTGGTACAGCCACTATGGAGAACAGTTTGGAGATACCTTAGAAATCTATACATAGAACTTCCATATGACCCTGCAATCCCACTCTTGGGCATCTATCCGGACAAAGCTCTACTTAAAAGAGACACATGCACCCGCATGTTCATTGCAGCCCTATTCACAATAGCCAGGACATGGAAACAACCCAAATGTCCATCAACAGAGGATTGGATTCGGAAGAGGTGGTATATATACACAATGGAATACTACTCAGCCATAAAAAAGGATGACATAATGCCATTTGCAGTAACATGGATGGAACTAGAGAATCTCATCCTGAGTGAAATGAGCCAGAAAGACAAAGACAAATACCATATGATATCACTTATAACTGGAATCTAATATCCAGCGCAAATGAACATCTCCTCAGAAAAGAAAATCATGGACTTGGAGAAGAGACTTGTGGCTGCCTGATGGGAGGGGGAGGGAGTGGGAGGAATCGGGAGCTTGGGCTTATCAGACACAACCTAGAATAGATTTATAAGGAGATCCTGCTGAATAGCATTGAGAACTATGTCTAGATACTCATGTCGCAACAGAAGAAAGGGTGGGGGAAAAAAACTGTAACTGCAATGTATACATCTAAGGATGACCTGACCCCCTTGCTGTACAGTGGGAAAATAATAAAAAAAAAAAAAAGCACTGAATTAGGTTAAAGTGGTTTGTGTGGGTTGATAGGACCTAAATCTTATCAAAAATTTTAAATTGGTAGTTAGCCCTGGAAATCAAAACACTATTAAGTCTATTTTCTCAAAGGCAAAAAAATGGATGGTGTATTTATTACTGACCATGGAACAAATGATTATGGGGCTCTTTCATGTAGCAATTCCTGTGAAAAAGGTTTGAGGATTTAGCTGACCACAAGTTTAAAATACTGGCCAACAGTGTGATGTGGCTGCTGAATAAGCTAACACAATCTCAAGTTACATTTATAATAATAATGATACCTTCCATGAGCATGCTGCTTTACATTGTGAAAAGTGCTTTCATACAAATGATCTCATTTTATATAGTGTTCAGATGACAGGAAGTCAGTATCCTATTCTCTATAAGATTTTGGCCACTTTTAGTGTATGGTCTCATACTTTAAGTTTCCTGACACACTTCATTAGAGTATGCCCGAGGAAGCTAGCCTTATTCGTGGAAAGTCCTATAAGAAAGTATTAAAAACCGGAAATTTTTCTCCTAAAGAAGACAGGATGCTGAGGGAATCTGCTACTTTATTCAAACATTTGAAGGGCTTAATAGAAGAAAATAGGTTTACTCTGTCTTATGACAAGAGGAAGATCACAGCTTAGAATAAAGAGGAACTTTCTAGTGATTAGAACTGTATAATAATTGAACAGTCTGCCTTGTAAAGATAATGAGTGTTCCCCAGTTATATAACTCTCTTCTTCCAAAGAACTGTCTTTTAAGGATTCTCCCAGAGTTATCCCTACATTGACTGGGTAGGAGGAGATGGCTGTTCTGGGGACAATCAGTGCTCACCCATATCATATGTTCCTGTACATTCTACACACTCTCTGGAAATTAGGTTGGCCGTGTAGCTGAACTCTGGACAATAAACTGTGGTTGGAAGTAAAATACAGTGTTTTCTGCTCTGGCACCTAAAAACACTCTTGTGATATCTATCAATCTCCCTCTCTCCCTCCCTCCCTCCCTCCCTAACTCCCCTTCTCTCCCTCCCTCCCTGCTTTGTAAAAACAAAGAGGATAGAGCAGAAGGCTCCGAAAGGTCACTAGGAGATGGTGAAGCCACTATCATGGACTTTGTGTTGGCAAAAAGTAAACTTTTATTACATTCTGCCACTGCGATTTCCTGGTTATTATACTTGCTGGAGTTACTTATCCTTACTCATAAAACCACTAAGAATCCTTATAAGTTTAAGATTCTATGTCTCTTGATAGTATAAAATAAAACTACAAGCTTGTCTCCTAAAGGAAATTTAGCTTTGGAAACTATACAAAAGTTAAAGGAGAGCTACACTGAGGGATAGTGGCAATTATCAGAATTATCTCAAAATTTCATTCACTTCTTATTCGTATGTGTGTGTGTATATATATATATACACACACACATATATACACACACACACACACACACATATATACACACACACATTTCATTCACTTCTTATTCGTGTGTGTGTGTGTGTATATACACACACAAACTATACAAAAGTTAAAGGAGAGCTACACTGAGGGATAGTGGCAGTTATCAGAATTATCTCAAAATTTCATTCACTTCTTATTTATATATGTATATATATATATATACACACACACACACAAACACACATACACCTATAAACATACCTATATATACATGCATCATATGCATGTATACATATATATAGGTGTACACACACCTATATATATACACACAGACACATTCAGTGACCATCAGGCACTCTGCTATTATTGAGAAAGAAATGTTGAACAAAATATCTAAGTATCAAGTTCACGGTCTAGTAAATAGAGATTGATATATCAACAAATAAAGGTATAATTAAGAGCTATACATGCTGAGGTAGAAAATTCATAAGCTATGGTACGTATGTTTTATTAAAAGGAGACATACCTTCTTCCTGGAATTATGCATCAGGAGGTGATATTAAAATCAATTTTTCCTTTGTAAAATAGTGTTTGCCAGGAGCTGTGGGTGGAGAAAGCATGGGTGCTGTGCAAGTTAAAGGGAAACAGTTGGTATTATCAGAATAATGGGTGAAATGAGAGGATAGGACTAGAAAAAAGGTGGCAGCCATTAATCAAGGCAAAAAAGGACACATTTTCTTTCCTAGATAGGTAATGGAGAGTTTATTAAAGCTATTTAATTAGGAGATATGAATAATATTTACATTTTACCTTTACATTTTACTGGTTATAATGGTGAGGAAAATTGATTGAAGGTGAGCAAGACTGGAGGCAGATAAACTTGTTTGGAATTGATATAATCAATTATAATCACCTATCCCAGCTATGGGAGACTGACTGAAGCTGTTTAAGCAATGATATAGAAGATTCTAAGTAGGGAGAATCCCAAGCACTGTTGGCATAATATGCAAGATGAAGTAAAGCAAAGAGTGCATTTTAAGCCAGAGGTTTCTGGCTTAGAAGATCTCAATTAAAATACTTCTTACCAACAGTTATACTTTTATTCTAGCAATAAAGAGATAACAGGTAAACTACCTTCTTCACAAAGCCTTAATTGTACAGTACAGTATTGTTAATTATGTGCCTGTTGTATAGCAGATATCTGGAATTTTTTTCTTCATCTTCCATAACTAAAACTCTATACTCATTGAATAGAAAATTCCCACATCCTCCTCTCCCCAGTCCCTGACAACCACTACCCTAATTTCTGCTTCTAAAAGTTTGACTCCTTTTGATACATATATAAATGTAATCATTGCAATATTTGTCTTTATGTGACTAGCCAGGCACAATGTCAAGTTTCATCCATGTTATGGTATATGACAGTATTCATATGATTCTGTTTTTAAGGTTGAATAATATTCCATTGTATGTATACACCACATTCTCTTTATCCATTCATTTGTCAATGGGCTTTCAGATTATTTACATACCTTAGCCATTTTGAATAATGCTACAATAAGCACAGGAAAGCAAATATTTCTTCGAGAAACTGATTTTAATTCTTTTGTATAAATACTCAGATGTGGGATTGCTGGTTCAAATAGTAGTTCTACCTTTAATTTTTTATTCACATTCTTTTTTATAATTATTTTATATTTTTCTCATTATAGCTAGTTTACAGTGTTCTGCTAATTTTCTACAGTACAGCATGGTGACTCAGTTACACATACATGTATAGATTCTTTTTCATGCTCCATCGACAGATCTTTGGACTAGGAAGAGGTAGTATATATACACAATGGAATACTACTCAGCCATAAAAAAGAACAAAGTAATGCCATTTGTAGCAACATGGATGGAACTAGAGACTCTCACACTAAGTGAAGTAAGTCAGACAGAGAAAGGCAAATATCATATGATATCACATAGTTTCTTATCGCAGCTGCACCATTTTGCATTTCTACCAATTGTGTATGAAGGTTCCAATGTCTCTGTATCTTTAGCAATACTTGTTTGTTTCTCTTTTTTTTCTTTGTTTTTAATACACATCCTGACAGCTTTGAGGTGATTCCCCATTAGGGTTTTGATTTGCATTTTCCTGATGATTAGTGATGTTGAGCATCTTTTCATAAAACTGCTACCATTTGTATGTTCTCTTTGGCACAATGGCTATTATTTTTCCAAATTTTAAAATCAGATTATTTGTTTTCTTGTTACTGAATTGTAGGAGTTCCTGAAAAATTTGGATATTAATTCCTTACCAGAAATACGTTTTGCAATTATTTGTTTCCATTCTGTAGATTGCCACTTTATGGATTATTTCCTTTGATGTGCAGAAACTTTTAGTCTGTTGTGTCCCACTTGTTGATCTTTTTACTTTTGTTGCTTGTCCTTTGGTTTCATATCCAAGAAATTATTACCAAGACCAAAGTTATGAAGCTTTCCCCTATGTTTTCTTCTAGGAGTTTATAGTTTTAGGCCTTCATTTAAGTCTCTAATCAACTTCGAGTTGGTTTTTGTGTATGGTGTAGGGAAAGGATCTAATTTTATTTTATTGTGTGTATATATCCATTTCCTCAAAACATTTGTTGAAGAAATTATCTTTTCCTCATTGAGAGTTCTTGACACATTTTTGGAATATCTTTGGCCTCTTCTGCTATGAGTTTATTTGTGAGTTATCTAGTCTTTTCCATTGGTCTATATGCATATTCTTAGGCCAGTCTGTTGTTTGGATTGGTTTCTATAGTTTAATAATGTATTTTGAAATCAGGAAGTGTGAGGCTTCCAGCTTCATTCTTCTACCTCAAGATTGTTTGGGGGGGTTCCCTAGTGGCCTAATGGTTAAGGATTCAGCATTGTCACTGCTGTGGCTTGGGTTGGATCCCTGGTCCAGGAACTTCTGTATGCCATGTGTGAGACAAAAAAAAAAAGGATTGTTTTTGGCTATTTGGCATCCACTGTACTTCCATACGGATTTTAGGAATTTTTTTACTATTTCTTTGAAAAATGTTATTGGAATTTTTCACATTGAATCTGTAGATTGCTTTGGGTCATAAGGACATTTTAACAATATTGTCTTTGTATCCATGAATGTAGTGTATTTTTCCACTTGTGTTTTCTTAAACTTCTTTCAGCAATATTTTGTGGTCTCCAGTGTACAACTCTTTCACCTTCTTAGTTAAGTTTATTCCTAAGTACTTTATTCTTTTTAATGTTATTGTAAATAGGACTTCTTTAAATTTCCTTTTTGGATTGTTCATTGTTGGTATATAAAAATGCAACTGAAATTTTAATGTTGATTTAAATCCTGCAACTTTGCTAAATTCATGTATAACAGGGATTCTGCAAAATATTTTAAGGTTTTCTGCATATAATGTCATCTATAAACATATATTTTTACTTATTCCTTTCTGATTTAGATGGCTTTAATTTCTTGTTCCTGCCCAATTTCTCTGGCTAGGACTTCTAATACTATATTAAATAGAAATGGCCAGAGATGGCATCCTTGACTTCTTCCTGATCTTAAAGGAAAAGATTTATTTTTTCACTGTTGAATGTAATGTTAAATATGGGCATTTTAAATATGGCATTATATTCTGGTAATTTGCTTCTACTCCTAGTTTGCTCAAATTTTTTATCTTAAAAGAGTGTTGATTTTTGCCAAATGCTTTTTTTGCATCTATTGAGAGGATCATGTGATGTTTATCTTTTGTTCTGTTAATGTGGTATTTCACACTGATTGATTTCCATATGTTGAAATATCCTCTCATCCGAGGGATAAATCCCATTTGGTGATGGTGTATGATCCTTTTAATGTGACATTGAATTGGTTTGCTAATATTTTGTTAAGGACTCTTGCATCTGTACTCACCAAGGATATTGGCCTGCAGTTTTGTTTTCTTCTTAGTGTCCTTATTTACCCTTTTTATTCTGTTATGCTGATCTCAGAAAATGAGTTTACAAATGTTTGCTTTAGTTCAAATTTGTGGTAGGAGTTTGAAAGTATTGGTGTTAAGTTTTACTAAAAGATTTGATAGAATTCTCCAGTGAAGCCACTTCTGGGCTTTTCATTATTGAAAAGCTTTTGGTATTGCTTTAATCTCCTAGCTCACTATAGGTCTGTTCATATGTTCTATTTCTTATGATTCTCTTGTGGTAGGTTACATATTTCTAGGAACTTATCCTTTTTTCTAGGTTATCCAATTTGCTGGTACATAATTTTTCATAGTAGTCTCATAATCCTTTTTATTTCTATGGAATCAGTCAAATTTTCTTCTTTCTTTCTTTTTTTTTGCTTCTTTTTTGGGGCCACGCCCATGGCACATGGAAGTTCCCGGGCTACAGGTCCAATCAGAGCTACAGCCAGCCTATGCAATAGCCACAGCAACGTGGTATCTGAGCCACGTCTGTGATCTACACCACAGCTCATGGCAACGCTGGATTCCTGACTCATTGAGTGAGGTCAGGGATCAAACCTGCATCCTCATGGATACTAGTCAGGTTTGTTTCCTCTGAGCCATAAGGGGAACTCCTTTTCTTTTTTGCTTTTTTTTTTTTTTTTTTTTTTTTTGCTTTTTAGGGCCTCACCCATGGCATATGAAGGTTCCCAGGATAGGGGTCCAATCAGAGCTATAGCTCTGGCCTAAACTATAGCTACAGTAATGTGGGGTCTGAGCCGCACCTGTGACCAACACCACAGCTCATGCCAATACCAGATCCTTAACCCACTGAGCGAGGCCAGAGATCAAACCTGCAACCTCATGCTTCCTAGTCAGATTCATTTCCATTCCACCACAATGGGAACGCCTCCTTTTGAATCTTTATTTTTTCTTAAAGTTTGTCAATTTTATTGATTAAAAAAAATGTTTTTTGTTACTATTTCTATCGTTTTCTATTCTCTTTCTTTCTCTCTCTCTCTTCCTCCCTTTCTTTCTTTCTTTCATTCTTTCTATCTTACTTTCTTTCTTTTTCATACTGTCTTCCATCATGTTCTAACCCAAGAGACTGGGCACAGTCCCCTGTGCTATGCAGTAGGAACACACTACTTATCCATTCTAAATATAATACTTTGTATCCACCAACCCCAAACTCCCCATCTGTCCCCTTCTCTCCCCTGTTCCCACTGGAAAATATGACTAATCTCCATGTCCATGATCTGTTTCTGTTTTGTAGATAAATCATCTGTGCCATATTTTGGACTCCACATATGAGTGATATCATATGGTGTTTGTCTTTATCTTTCTGACTTACTTCACTTAGTATGAAAATCTCCAGTTGCATCCATGTTGCTGCAAATGGCATTATTTTGTTCTTTTTAATGGCTGAGTAGTATTCCATTGTGCATATGTACCACATCTTCTTAATCCATTCATATTTCAACGGACATTTAGGCTATTTCCATGTCTAGGCTATTGTGAATAGTGCTGCAATGAACATAGGGGTGCATATATCCTTTTGAATAAATGTTTTGTCTGTATATATGCCCAGGAGTGGGATTGCTGGATAATATGGTAGTTCTATGTTTAGTTTTCTAAGGAACCTTGATACTGTTTTCCATAGTGGTTGTACCAATTTACATTCCCACCAATAGTGAAGGAGGGTTCCCTTTTCTCCACATCCTCTCAGCATTTATTGTTTGTTGACTTGTTAATGATGGGCATTCTAACTGGTGTGAGGTGGTACCTCACTGTAGTTTTGATTTGCATTTCTCTAGTTATTAGTGATGTTGAATATTTATTCATGTGCCTGCTGGCCATCTGTATGTCTTCTTTGGAGAAATGTCTATTGAGGTCTTCTGCCCATTTTCCAATTGGGTTGTTTTTGCTGTTGTTTTTGTTGAATTGTATGAGTTGTTTGTATATTTTGGCGATTAAGCCTTTGTTGGTTGCATCATTTGCAAAGATTTTCTCCCATTTTGTGGGCTGTCTTTTCATATTTTTAATGTTTTCCTTTGCTGTGCAAAAGCTTTTGAGTTTAATTATGTCTCATTGCTTTTTTCTTTATTGTCATTATGCTAGTAATTGTATCAAACAAGATGTTCCTGTGATTTATGTCAACTGTATGCCTATGTTTTCCTCTAAGAGTTTAATTCCCCCCTAATCTTTTTTTATTTCCTTCTTTCTACTAACTTTGGGAGTGATTTGTTCTTTTTCTAGTTATTTGAGGTGTATAGTTATTTGAGGTGTGCAGTGATTTTTTCTTTTACTAGCCATATAGCTATATACATATATATATATATAGCCATATAGCCATATAGCTAGTTGTATAGATGTACAGTTGAGTTTTTTAATTTTAGAACTTTCTTTTTTTTTAACATAGGTGTTTTAACACTGTAAATTTCCCTCAATACTGCTTTTGCTGCATCTTTTAAGTCTTGGTATATTGTGTGTTAAATTTCTTTATATCAATAAATTGTCTCTTTGATTTCTTGGGGTTTTTTGCCCATTTGTTGTTTAAAATTGTGTTATTTAATTTCATGTATGTGTGAAATTTTCCAATTTTCCTTCTGCTATATGTTTCTGGTTTCATTCCATTATGGTCAGAAGATACATGGTATGAGTTCAAGCTTCTAAAATTTCTTAAGACTTATGACCTAGCATGTGATTTATTCTGGTAAAGGTTCTATGCTTCAGAAGAATAATATTTTGCTGATGTCAGGTGGAATATTCTATATGTCTTAAAGGTTATGTAATATTGGCTAACTTCTCTGTTTCCTTACTGATCTGTCTGGGTATGCTATCATTATTGAAACTGGGGGTGTTTAAGTCGCCTACTATCATTGTGTTGCTGTCTCTTTATGCCTTCAGTTCTGTCAGTGGTTGCTTTATATATTTGGGTGCTCTGATGTTGGGTGCATGTATGTTTATATTTATTATATCTTCCTGATTGATTGAGCCTTTAATCATTACATAATGTCTTTTTTATCTCTTTTGACAGTTTTGCCTTCAAGTTTTAGTTTTGTTTGCTATATACATGGCCACCTCTGCTCTCTTTTGGTTAACATTGCATAGAATACCTTTATCCATTCTTTCACATTCTGTATATGTGTATCCTTAAATACAATGAGTCTTATGTAGACATTAGTTTCTTTTTAGCTTTTTGTTTGTTGGTTGATTGGTTTTATTTTTATCTATTCATCCACTCACCCTTTGATTGGAGAGTTAATTCAATTTGATTTGAACTAATTACTGATGGTGCAGGATGGACTCTTAACTTTCTTTAATTTTATTCTGTCTTATAGCTTTTTTGTCCCTCATTTGTTGCTGTCTTCCACTGTGTTTTGCTGATTTCCTTTTTATTTATCTTTTGTACATGTACTACAAGTATTTTATTTTGAGTTACCATGGAGCTGACATAAATTATCTTATAGTTATAACCATCTATTTTAGCAGACAATAACAATTTAAATTGCATAGGAAAACTACTCTTTTGCTTTTGCTCCCTCAGACTTTGTGGGTTTTTCTTTTGATGTAACAAATTACATTTTTTATATTGTTATTCTTAGCACAGTGCATAGTTAGATTTATTTATTTATTTATTTTATAAAGTGTTAATTTTTTAATTTTTTTAATAGTTATTTCCCCAATACAATTTTTTTTCTACTGTACAGCATGGTGACCCAGTTTTTATGCTTTTGTTCTTCAAATCATATGGCATAATTAATAATTATTTATGCACCACTATTATGGTACTACAGTTCCCTCTATTTGTAGTTCCTTTTACTAGCAAGCTCTATTCTTTCATATGTTTTCATAATGCTTATGTAGTGTTTATTCATTTTAATCTGAAGAACATCCTTTAGCATTTTTGTAAGGTAAGTCTAATGATAATAAACTCCCTCAGTTTTTATTAATCTAGGGATGTCTTTTTCTCTTTCGTTTTTGCTTTTGATTTCTCCTTCATTACTTGAGGACAGTTTTGCTGGATATAGTGTCTTTGACTGGCAGTTTTGTATTTATTTTGGCATATTGAATATATCATTCCATTTTCTTCTGGCTTGCAGTTTCTGCTGAGAAATTCTTATGGGTATCTCTTGTATGTGCTCAGTCATTTTGCCTTATAGTTTTCAATTTTTTTTCCTTATCTTCAATTTTTGACAGTTTGCTTATAACGTGTCTTGGTGTGGACTCTGTGTTCATCTTTGCTGGAATGTTTTGAGCTTCTTGAATTTGGATGTCCACTACCTTTCCCACATTTGGGGTTTTTTTTCCCATTATTTTTCAAATAAATTTTGTGTCTTTTTGCTCTTTATTCCCCTTCTGAGATACCTATAATGCATATACTATTCTGCTTGTTGGTATCCCATAAGTTCCAGGATTTCTTTATTCATTTTCATTCGTCTTATGCTCCTTTATCTAGATAATTTCAAGTGAACTGTCTTGAGGTCACTGATTCTTTCTTCTGCTTGATCATGTCTACTTTGGAACTAATATAACAAATTTTTTCAGTTTAGTTTTTGTGCTCTTCAGCTCCAAAATGTCAATTAGTTTGATTTTTTCAAAATTTTAATTCTTTGCAGATATTTTCACTTTGTTCATGCTTCATTTTCCCAAGTTTGTTGAGTGTATTTATGATAGTTATTCTTAATTATTTTTAAGGTTAACCATATATCTCCAATTCTTTAGGGTTGGTTTCTGGAGATTTATTGTTTTCCTTCCACTGGATCATGTTTTCCAATTTCTTTGTGTGCCACGAAACTTTGTGTTGTTATAGATGCATTTTAAAAAACAGACGCTTCTATTTTAAATGATATTCTTGCTGGGTAGAGTATTCTAGGCTGTAAATTTTTCCCTCTTAGATCTTTGAATATATCTTGCTACTCTCTTCTGGCCTGTAGTGTTTCCATAGAGAAATTAGCTGATAGCCTCATGGGGGTTCCTTTATAATTAACACTTTGTCTTTCTCTTGTTGCGTTTAGAATCCTCTATTTAACTTTTTCCATTTTTATTATATGTCTTGGCATGGGCCTGTATCAAATTACCCATGACATTTTTTCACAGAATGAGAAGAAACAATCCTAAACTTTACATGGAACCATAAAAGACCCAGAATTGCCAAACCAATCCTGAGGAACAAAAAAACAAGCAGGAGGCATAACTCTACCAGACTTCAGGCAATATTACAAAGCCACAGTAATTAAGAGAGTGTAGTACTGGTACCAAAACAGACATACAGACCAATGGAACAGAATAGAGGACCCATAAATAAACCTAGACACCTATGGTCAATTAATCTTTAACATAGGAGGCAAGACTATAAAATGGGAAAAGACAGTCTTTGCAGCAAGTGGTACTGGGAAAACCGGACAGCAGCATGTAAATTAATGAAACTGGAACACATCCTCATACTATGCACAATAATAAATTCAAAATGGCTGAAAGACTTAAACATAAGATAAGACACCATCAAACTCCTAGAAGAGAACATGGGCAAAACATTTAGTGACATCAACCTTACAAATGTTTTCTCAGGTCAGTCTCCCAAGGCAACAGAAATAAAAGAAAAAATAAACCAATGGGACCTAATCAAACTGAAAAGCTTTTGCACAGCAAAGGAAACCCAAAAGAAAACAAAAAGACAACTTACAGAATGGGAGAAAATAGTTTCAAATGATGCAACTGACTAGGGCTTAATCACTACAATATACAAGCAACTTATACAACTCAACAGCAAAAAAGCCAACAACCCAATGGAAAAATGGTCAAAGATCTGAATAGACATTTCTCCAAAGAAGATATACAGATAGCCAACAGGCTCATGAAAAAATGCTAAACGTCACTGATTATTAAAGAAATGCAAATCAAAACTACCATGAGGTACCACCTCACACCAGTCAGAATGGCCATCATTAATAAGTCCACAAATAAAAAATGCTGGAGAGGGTATGGTGAAAAGGGAACGCTCCTACACTGTTGGGGGAAATGTAAATTGGTAAAACCACTATGGAAACAGTATGGAGGTACCTCAGAAAACTAAATATAGAACTACCATATGATCCAGCAATCCCACTCTTGGGCATATATCCAAAACTTTCCTTGAAAAAGACATATGCACCTGTATGTTCATTGCAGCACTATTCACAACAGCCAAGACATGGAAACAACCTAAATGTCCATCAACAGATCAATGCATTAAGAAGATGTGGTATAATACACAATGGAATACTACTCAGCTATAAAAAAGAACAAAATATTGCCATTTGCAGCAACATGGATGGAAGTAGAGACTCTCATACTAAGTGAAACAAGTCAGAAAGAGAAAGACAAATACCATATATCACTTATATCTAGAATCTAATACATGACACAAATGAACCTTTCCATAGAAAAGAAACTCATGGACTTGGAGAACAGACTTGTGGTTGCCAAGGGGGAGGGGAAGGGAGTGGGATGGACTGGGAGTCTGGGGTTAATAGATGCAAACTATTGCCTTTGGTGTGGATAAGCAATGAGATCCTGCTGTATAGCACTGAGAACTGTATCTAGTCACTTATGATGGAGAATGATGGAGTAGAGTGTGAGAAAAATTATGTATGTGTGACTGGGTCACTTTGCTGTATAGTAAAAACTTGACAAAACACTGTAAACCAGCATAATGAAAAAATAAAAATCATTCAAAAAATTTAAAAAAATAAACATGAAGCAGATGATTAGGAAAAAAAAGGCCACCTCTCCCACTCTTTACAGAAAGTCTTCATTACAGGGAAATGCCTTCATTAATCAACCTGTCTAGAGATTCTGAGAGCCTCTCAAAACTTTTCTTGGAATGCATACTTATCTATGTTTTCTGGTTTCTTCTTTCTGGATTTTGTAGTATCTTGCTTCCTCTGATGTCTGTCTGCAATTCTGAAGGCTGTCTTGCACTGCCTCAGCCGCTGGGCTCTCTTTTATTTTCTGTGGTCCCCAGGCATCCCAGACATGCTGAGAAACCACTCCATTGCTCAGCCCCCCAAAAGCTGTAATATTGGATGTACATTCTACACTTTTCTTCCCAAGGGGTAGAGAGTTGTTTTTTTTTTTCCCTCCAAACTGCAAGCTATGTCAGGAGGAGGAGTTGACATGGTAGAAATATGATTTTTCTTACCTTTTCATGCTTGGCTTTGAGCTTGTAGGGGGTACTATGATTTCCTATCTCATTTGTTGATTTTTCATAAATGCTTTTTGGATCATTTATTGTTGTTAAGGTGGTGTTTCTGCAGTGGGAAAAGGTCTGAGGCTTCCTATTCTACCATCTTACTGATGCCACTTCATACCTTGTATAGTTAGTCTCAATCACCTCAGTCAAATTCTAGTCTCCATAGTGGCTTGTATACATTTAGCAATCTGTGTGTCTCCACAGGACGTTACACACAGTAGGTGTTCAATTATACTGTAGTGACTGAAAGCATCTTATCAGCAATCCTAGTTCAAAATGAGAGTCGCTTCTTAAAGCCTTCATTAATTAAGAATAGGCATTCAACAGAGGGCTCCAAACAAACTGAACCCAAACAGACCCACACCAAGACACATCATAATAAAAATGGCAAAAGTTAGTGATAAAGAGAGGATCCTAAAGGCAGCAAGAGAAAAACAGAATGTTACCTACAAGGGAACCCCCATAAGATTATCAGCTGATTTCTCTACAGAAACACTACAGGCCAGGAGGGAATGGCAAGAGATATTTAAAGTGCTAAAAGGAAAAAATATGCAACCTAGAATACTCTATCCAGCAAGAATATCATTTAAAATAGAAGGGGAAATAAAAATTTTTCCCAACAAACAAAAACTTAAAGAATACAGCAACACAAAACCCAGGTTAAAGGAAATATTGAAAGGGCCTCTCTAAACCAAAAAGAAAGGAAGGAAAGGGAAGAAAAAAGAAAAGAAAAGAAAAAAGAAAAAGAAGAAGAGGAAGAACTAGGACTGAGGAAACCGCAATCAGAGAGCAGTCACTCAAATAAGCCAGCATACAGATTTAATCATGAACATACTTCAAACAAAATAAAATTAAAAAGAAAAAAATAAAAAAGAGTCATCAAAACCATAAAATATGGGCAAGGGATGTTAGGAAATAAATAGAACCTTTTTGTTTGTTTGTTTGTATGTCTCTCTTCTTAATTTTAATATAGTAATGAAGTGTTTGAACTTACAGGACCATCAGGCTAAAACACACAATTATGGGAAGGGGTTAGCATACTTAAAAAACAGGGCAACCACAAGCCAAAACCAAATATTGCATTTGCAAAAAATGAAAAAAAAATACACTCAAGCAGATAATAACAGGAGACCATCCAACCAAAAAAAAAAAAAAAAAAAAAAGAAAGGAAGAATGGAGAACCATAGAATCAACTGGAACACGAGGTTCAAATGGCAATAAATAATCATCTATCAATTATCACCTTAAATGTCAATGGACTGAATGCCCCAATCAAAAGACACAGAGTGGCTGAGTGGATAAAAAGGCAAAAACCTTCAATATGCTGCCTACAAGAAACTCACCTTAGGACAAAAGATACATATAGATTGAAAGTGAAAGGGTGGGGAAAAATATTTCACGCCAATAGACATGACAGAAAAGCAGGAGTCGCAATGCTCATATCAGACAAAATAGACTTTAAAACAAAAGACATAAAGAAAGACAAAGAAGAACACTACTTAATGATTAAGGGATCCATCCAAGGAGAGGATGTTACTATCATCAACATATATGCCCCAAATACAGGAGCACCCAGATACATACAACAAATATTAACAGACATAAAGGGAGATATTGATGAGAATACAATCATAGTAGGAGATCTTAATACCCCCCTCACATCAATGGGAAGATCCTCTAGACAGAACACCAATAAAGCAACAGAGATCCTAAAGGAAACAATAGAAAAGTTAGACTTAATGGATATCTTCAGGACACTACATCCAAAAAAATCAGAATACACATGCTTCTCAAATGCTCATGGAACATTCTCAAGAATCGACCACATATTGGGACACAAAGCGAATCTCAATAAATTTAGGAGCGTAGAAATTATCTCATGTATCTTCTCTGACCACAATGCCATGAAATTAGAAATCAACCATGGGAAAAGGAAAGAGAAAAAACCTACTACATGGAGACTAAACAACATGCTACTAAAAAACCAATGGGTCAATGAGGAAATCAATAAAGATATTAAAAACTACCTTGAAACAAATGATAATGAAGACACAACCTCTCAAAATCTATGGGATGCTGCGAAAGCAGTGCTCAGAGGGAAATTTATAGCAATACAGGCCTTTCTCAAAAAAGAAGAAAGATCCCAAAATGACAACTTAACCCTCCACCTAAATGAATTAGAAAAAGAAGAACAAAAAAGTCCTAAAGTCAGCAGAAGGAAGGAAATTATACAGATCAAAGAAGAAATCAATAAAATAGAGACTCAAAAAACAATAGAGAAAATTAATAAAACCAAGAGCTGGTTCTTTGAAAAGGTGAACAAAATTGACAAACCCCTGGCCAGACTCACTAAAAAGAGGAGAGAAAGAACCCAAATAACCAAAATTATAAATGAAAAAGGAGAAATCACAATGGATACAGCAGAAATGCAAAAAACCATAAGAGAATACTATGAACAACTATACGGCAACAAGTTTGACAATCTGGAAGAAATGGACAATTTTCTAGAATCTTACAGCCTGCCAAAACTGAATCAAGTAGAAACAGACCAACTGAACAGACCAATCACTGGAAATGAAATTGAAGAGGTCATAAAATCACTCCCTACAAATAAAAGTCCAGGACCAGATGGCTTCACAGGTGAATTCTATCAAACATATAAAGAGGAATTGGGGCCCATCCTCCTTAAACTCTTTCAAAAGGTTGAAGAAGAAGGAATACTCCCAAAGACATTCTATGATGCCACCATCACCCTCATTCCAAAACCAGACAGAGATACCACCAAAAAAGAAAACTATCGGCCAATATCATTGATGAATATAGATGCAAAAATTCTCAACAAAATCTTAGCCAACCGAATCCAACAACATACCAAAAAAATTATACACCATGACCAAGTTGGGTTCATCCCAGGTTCACAAGGATGGTTCAACATACGCAAATCAATCAGCATCATACACCACATTAACAAAAGAAAAGTCAAATATCATATGATCATCTCAATAGACGCAGAAAAAGCATTTGACAAAGGCCAACATCCATTCATGATCAAGACCCTCGCCAAAGTGGGTATAGAGGGAACATTCCTGAATATAATCAAAGCCATTTATGATAAACCCACAGCAAATATAATCCTCAATGGGGAAAAACTGAAAGCCTTCTCACTCAAATCTGGAACAAGACAGGGATGCCCACTCTCACCACTGCTCTTCAACATAGTTTTGGAAGTCCTAGCCACAGCAATTAGACAAACAAAAGAAATAAAAGGCATCCATATAGGAAGAGAAGAGATAAAACTGTCACTGTATGCAGATGACATGAGACTATACATAGAAAACCCTAAGGACTCAACCCCAAAACTACTTGAACTGATTAATAAATTCAGCAAAGTAGCAGGATATAAGATTAACATTCAGAAGTCAGTTGCATTTCTGTATACCAGCAATGAAATATTAGAAAAGGAATACAAAAATACGATACCTTTTAAAATTGCAACTCACAAAAATCAAATACCTCAGAATACACCTGACCAAGGAGGTAAAGGACCTATATGCAGAGAACTATAAAACTTTAATCGAAGAAATCAAAGAAGATGTAAAGAAATGGAAAGATATTCCATGTTCCTGGATTGGGAAAATCAATATTGTAAAAATGGCCATACTACCCAAAGCAATCTACAGATTCAATGCAATCCCTATCAAATTACCCATGACATTTTTCACAGAACTAGAACAAACAATCCAAACATTTCTATGGAACCACAAAAGACCCAGAATCGCCAAAGCAATCCTGAGAAACAAAAACCAAGCAGGAGGCATAACTTTCCCAGACTTCAAGAAATACTACAAAGCCACAGTCATCAAAACAGTGTGGTACTGGTATCAAAACTGACAGACAGACCAATGGAACAGAATAGAGAATCTGGAAATAAACCCTGACACCTATGGTCAATTAATCTTTGACAAGGGAGACAAGAACATCAAATGGGAAAAAGAAAGTCTATTCAGCAAGCATTGCTGGGAAACCTGGACAGCTGCATGCAAAGCCATGAAACTAGAACACACCCTCACACCATGCACAAAAATAAACTCAAAATGGCTGAAAGACTTAAATATACGACAGGACACCATCAAACTCCGAGAAGAAAACATAGGCAAAACACTCTCTGACATCAACATCATGAATATTTTCTCAGGTCAGTCTCCCAAAGCAATAGAAATTAGAGCAAAAATAAACCCATGGAACCTCATCAAACTGACAAGCTTTTGCACAGCAAAGGAAACCCAAAAGAAAACAAAAAGACACCTTCCAGAATGGGAGAAAACAGTTTCAAATGATGCAACTGACAAGGGTTTAATCTCTAGAATATATAAACAACTTATACAACCCAAAAGCAAAATAAACCAATCAATCAATGGAAAAATGGGCAAAAGAGCTGAATAGACATTTCTCCAAAGAAGATATACAGATGGCCAACAAACACATGAAAAAATGCTCAACATTGCTGATTATAAGAGAAATGCAAATCAAAACTACCATGAGATATCACCTCACACCAGTCAGAATGGCCATCATTAATAAATCCACAAATAACAAGTGCTGGAGGGGCTGTGGAGAAAAGGGAACCCTCCTGCACTGCTGGTGGGAATGTAAACTGGTACAGCCACTATGGAGAACAGTTTGGAGATACCTTAGAAATCTATACATAGAACTTCCATATGACCCCACAATCCCACTCTTGGGCATCTATCCAGACAAAACTCTACTTAAAAGAGACACATGCACCCGCATGTTCATTACAGCACTCTTCACAATAGCCAGGACATGGAAACAACCCAAATGTCCATCGACAGATGATTGGATTAGGAAGAAGTGGTATATATACACAATGGAATACTACTCAGCCATAAAAAAGAATGCCATAATGCCATTTGCAGCAACATGGATGGAACTAGAGAACCTCATTCTGAGTGAAATGAGCCAGAAAGACAAAGACAAATACCATATGATATCACTTATAACTGGAATCTAATATCTAGCACAAATGAACATCTCCTCAGAAAAGAAAATCATGGACTTGGAGAAGAGACTTGTGGCTGCCTGATGGGAGGGGGAGGGAGTGGGAGGGATCGGGAGCTTGGGCTTATCAGACACAACTTAGAATAGATTTACAAGGAGATCCTGCTGAATAGCATTGAGAACTTTGTCTAGATACTCATGTTGCAACAGAAGAAAGGGTGGGGGAGAAAATGTAATGTATACATGTAAGGATAACCTGACCCTCTTGCTGTACAGTGGGAAAATAAAAAAAATTATTAAAAAAAAGAATAGGCATTCATATCTTTTTATCAAATAAACTAAGGCAGGCACTTCTTATTTAATAAAGACCTACATATCAATCAAACTCATTTTCATAGTGTAAATTTTTAAATATTTAAAAATTGTCCTTATTGTTTAAACTTGTACCCATTATATTTCCCACTAACACCAATTAATGAAGCAGTTATAGGAAGAGAGATCAGAAAGAGAAGTTGAGAAGAAATAAGAAAATAATTGGGTTGAGAATTAGGAGAGTACACAGGAGATTCTGAAGTAAAGAGAGGTATTCATTACATACTAAACATCCACTATGTGTCAGGCAGGGTATTGGCAAAGAATTTGTTCTGTGGCGCCAAAAGGTGCAAAACAATTCTGAAATGGAAAAGGCAATAGATGAGGCTGCAGAATTAGATAATTATAACAAGATAATTCATTAAATAACCGAGAGATGGGCTTCAACAGAATAGTAGTGTTGAAGTCAGCTTTAATAAGATGGGAATTGAATGAAATATGGTAAAACAGATGGTCTATGTATCAAACAATTGAGTGTGGATAGGAAAAACAGAGACTGGGACAGTGTACCTCAAAGTGGAAGCAGGATACAAAAAGTGTTGCTTTTTCTAATACACACACACACACACATATATTAAAATGGGAGAAAATTTAGTGGATTTATTTTGGGACAGAGTTGATTCTTTTTTTTTTTTTAGGTCTGCACCCAAGGCATATGGAAGTTCCTTGGCTAGGGGTCGAATTGGAGCTGCAGCTGCAGGCCTATGCCACAGCCACAGCAATGTGGGATCTGAGCCACATCTGCAACCTATATACCACAGCTCATAGCAATGCCAGATCCTTAACCCACTGAGCAAGGTCAAGGATTGGACCCACATCCTCATGGACTATATGTTGGGTTCTTAACCCACTGAGCCACAACAGGAACTCTGACTTTGGAACAGAGTTTAAATGCATCTGAAAGAAAGAATAATTGATGTGTAACAAAAGATATGAGAAGGGGTGCAATCGAGAGCAGAGGTAGAAAATTTTAATTTGAAAAGAACTCATGACACACTTTCTTTCTAGAATAGAGAAAGGGGGAAATAAAATATAAAAAGAGACATTTTGAAATAGAGGGGACAAAATTTGAGGCATTTTACATTGAATGGTCTTGGTCTGTTTTTTCAGTGACTTTGGATGTAACACTGGTTTCCAGATCTGTAGAATGAAATAAGTTACACTAAGTTTCCTTATGCTGTGAATAAAGACTACTAGGATGTAGGTAGAATGCTGATAAGAATAAATTAAATACAGCAAAATAACCCATTTGAAGAAGAAAACTGGAAGTATTATTCTCTGGCATATACAGACATAACTAAAGTCAAGTAGAAGGTTAAAAAGAAACACCAGCCTAGTGAACTAATAGAACAATGGACTTGCCTCTGACAAATAAGAACTTCCATTCTTACTGAGTTATTTTTACATATTTCATGAAGGTAGGGCCTCCCTCTTATCTTTTGCAAATTTCAACTTGTTCCCACAGCTAGCCCTTTTTTTTGGTTGGCTTTTTCACCTTTTTTTTTTTTAAATGAATACTTTGTACATCAGGAGTTCCCATTGTGGCTCAGTGGGTTAAGAATCCAACTAGTATCCATGATGATGCAGGTTCAACCTTGGCCTCGCTCAGTGGGTTAAGGATCTGGCATTGCCATGAGCTATGGTGTAGGCTGAAGACATGGCTTGGATTTGGTGTTGCTGTGGCCAGCAGCTGTAGCTCTTATTCAACCCCTGGCCCGGGAACCTTCATATGCCATAGGTTCCCCCCGAAAAAAGAATGCATTAAACATTAGAAGAATGTAAAAATATAAAATATCAGGAATCAACACATAAAACCAAAGAGCAAATGTAAATACGGGCTACCAATCTGCAAAGTTTAAGAGCTGCTAGTTTGATTTACTAAGTGATCACTCATGAAAACAGCTGTTATTAGGTTAATAAGGTATTTACTGGACAGATAGGAAGTAGGAAAATATCCAGAAGTGAGTAGATATATCATACCTGCTATACATTCGTGCATATATAATACAGACTCTATAGTAATTCTGAGCTGTCTAATCATTTATTCAGTACTTAACCAGCTGATTCCTAACTAGTATGTTCAGGTAAACTGCCTGTGGGGGTCACAAAGAACTTTTATCTCCACACATGCCAATGGTTAATAACAACTTGTCCTATTTTCCAAAAACAGTAAAGAAATTAATTAAATGATATCTGAAAAAAACTTTGAGTTACTTAGAGAGGTATACTGTATAAATATGAGATATAATTATTAAAATCAATCCTTTCCCTTCTGCAATTATTTTATCTAAAATTATCACAATTCTCTTCCTTTGTTAAGAACTTAACATTTTTCCATAATTAAGGTAGGGGGTTTTTCAGTTTGGGCCTTGACCAAAATTCCTTCTCTTCTACTGAATGATCTCACTCCAAATGTTCACATTGTCTTTGTTCATTTGTCAACTCAGCCTCACAATGAGACTTGAGACACACCATGGTTATCATCTCACCAAGTAAAAATACTATCAAACAGGTTAGCTCTTAAATGGAAAATCATCATTACTGCAAAGGGGAGACTCTCAATACATTTTCCACTAAGGGAAATAAACTATTTGTTATAGGTCCTCACAGGACCAGAGCTACTGTTCCTAAAAAACAAGAGTCTAGAGCATATGGAAAATATCAATATACAGAAGCTCCTGGGTTGATACCGCATTTGTAAACCAAACCAAATGTATTTTTGGATATGCTGTATACTACTTTAATTTTCAAAATCCAGATATTGGTAAAGACTAGACTCTATCAGAACTGGTCTTAGGCTAAATTTCCCCCCACTCTTTTTGATGGAGCTCCCTCTCTTGCTCATGTGGTCTTAAACTGCACTTAACTGCCAGATGTGTCCTCCTCTGCATCACCCTAAGCCCTAGTTCATTCCAGCTTTCTTTTTTAGGGACTATTCCTACAGTGAGAGTACCTTTCTCTTGCAGGAATTAAGTGCCAATTTTACAGGTCTAATGCTACTGTCTTTGATTTTTCAGTATCCATTTCTGAAGGCTTTTCAACCTTTGACATTTTCACTCTGCTAGGAACCCAAGATTGGCATGTTCTCTGACCTGACTACTTTGCTGTAAGCTTCTGGACTTCAGGTTGCTACCTTGACTCTAGACTAGCCAGTATTAATATAGTGTCAGTATGTGGTAAGCAATCAACAAATGATATAGCTCTACCACTACTACTACTTTTACTAACAATAAGCAGTAGTAGTAGTAGTAGTGATATTATTAAATAACATTAAATATAATAATAATTATTATTATTATTACTAGCAGAGCTATTGCTAAGTAGCCATTAATTCATATATAGTTAAAATACATAAAATATGGTTACTATTATTGTTGTCATTATTAAAATGTCTCTATTAGCCTGATAGCATTTTTTTGTTGGTTTGTTTTTGTTTTTTACTGCACCCACAGCATTTGGAAGTTCCCAGGCTAGGGGGTGAATCGAAGCTACAGCTGCCAGCCTACACCATAGCCACAGCAACACCAGATCTGATATGCATATGGGACCTAAGCTGCAGCTTGCAATAGTGCCAGATCCTTAACCCACTAAGTGAGGCCAGGGATGGCACTTGCATTATCATGAATACCAGTCAGGTTCTTAATCCACAGAGCCTCAATGGGAACTCCCTGATAATGTTCTTAAGGATATAATTTTGGGCCTAGATAAAGTTGCCATACTCAGTATGGTATAAGAAAAATAACATAAACCTTAGAGTCAGACAAATCTGATTGAAATCCCATTTTGTTACTTACTATAATATGTAACCTCAGGAAAGTCATTTGTCTTAGACTGAGTTTTCTCATCTGCAAAATGGTTCAACAATACCCACTACTACTTTGGGCTTTTGTGAGGAATAAATAAGATAGTGTATGTACCAACACTCTTTGTAGTGCCCATACGTAGTAAATTCTCAAATAATTTTGTTTTAATATGCATGATGTCACGTTATTGGAATTAATGAAAATGTGATAAAATATCTTCAAGCTTATATTAGTATCTCAGTGAGGCATAAGCTCTAACTATGCTTCCAAAAGCAATATATGGAATAGAAGTCTGATCAACAATCATGTTATTCCTAAGATAATCTTAGTCAACTTTTCAATTGCAAGTGTCTAAAAACAAGTCTGACTAAGTTCTATAAACTTACACAAGGTAAGTAAACCAGTTTCAGTCTCAAGTATTAATATGGCAGCCAACTCTTAGGGTAAAGGCTTGGCGCAGAATTTCTGAAGCTGTAAATAACGCACATGTTGTACAATCTAGGCAAGAAAATGGTTTGCTGTTTGTGGCAGCCATGCTAAGCTTGTACATGTCATCCTGCAAAAAAAAACAAAACAAAACAGATCTTTTGGAAACAGCTCACTAACCCTATAATATCTACAAGGGACAGTGAACACTGCCATGAATTAGATCCAATTATGTGTGCCAAGAATGCTGAGTGAACTTATGATACCCTCCTTCTTCCTCTCCAAAGTCATCACATATTCAAGATTTAATGAAGTTATTTGAAACTAAAAGCATAGGGAGGAGCATACAAAAGCAAAAATAATAAAATAAATCCCTTGCTACCACCATTATACACTCGATGCATATACAAAGATTAAGATTCAAGCTAATGAAATAATCATGTATTGCTCTTTGTATTGATGTTAATTGTGGCTTGGTATTTTAGGTTATTTGGTTGGTGACCTGCTTTGGATTATTTGTTCTGTTACAACTTTAGAAAGAGTTGACAAATTTTGCTAAACTGAAGAGATTCAGAGATATCATAAGTTTCCATTTTTAGTATTTGCTGTATTGAAGAAATGATGGAAGATTTATTGTATCAAAAGGTTATATCTTTTGCAATTTTAAATTATTTTCAAATAAATTTAGTACTTGGGTTGAAGTTACAGAGATTTGTCATTATCCTGAGTGAAAATCTTGCCACAAAAAAGTCACTCTCCCATTTCCCATCTGTGTTTTGGCAGTTATCATACTGCTTTGTAATTCTGCTTACATATCTCCATTCCCCACTAAAACAAAAAACACCTTAAGGCCAAGGACCTCATTTTATTCACCTCTATATCCCCGGGATTTAACACACTATTTATCATCCACTGAGAACCCAAAAATGTTTTTAGGTAAATTGAGTTTTTAAAAGATAGATTTGTTTGAACAATTAATTTCTTAATATAATCAAAGTTATTTATTTTTGTCTTGTAGTCCTAAGTATTACATTAAATATTATATTTTGCCTTATTCTTTTGTAGTTTTTTACACTGGCTCTTAGGGCACATAATATAATTTTCAGTAGAAACTGATATGCCAGCAAAATTGATTTCTGATGAAGATTAACACTCCATATACACACAGAGTTTGAGCCAATAGCACATAACATAGTCATTAAATATGAATTTAAACAGCCTGTAAAAATAAAATAAATTCTGAGTGAGAGTAGAAGAGAAATAAAGAAAATCTTTCATACTGGGTCAGATTCATCTGGTATTCAATTAGCTTGGACTATTCCACTGGTCTGAATTTTTCTTATATGATTTAGGTCCCCAGGCCTTCTTTTTGACTCTTTAATACAAAAAGAGAAAGGAATTGGTGTTTATATTTATTTTATGCATAACACTGACTGGTAATTTAATTTAAGTGTTAGGAAAATTCTAGGAAAAAGAGTTATCATCATAAATGAGAAAAACAGAGCATATTTACAAATTCATCCTTAATTTAAATTAAATGTCAGAGCTCAAATCTTTTCACACACATTTGTGCATAGAATTTTCAAAGTTTCTAGGATTCTGTTATAGTTTTTAAAGCATGCATTTGGGCTTTATAAAAAAGCAGTATCCACAAAGAAGGGTCTACCTAGCATCCACATTTCTAGTGAGGCACATTTCACTATTTCACTAAGATATTTTAATAACTTGATATTAACATACAATATAAATTAATATCCTGTGGAGCAGTGTTATTTTTTCTTATAAAAAATATTAAAAATATATTCCCTTTCAACTGCCAAAAACAAAATTAGCCCTGGTTACAGCAAAGGTTTATTCATCAATTTTAAAGCTAAATATGCATTCAGAGAGACAATAAATGGAAGATATCAGGATCAAGTTGGATTTGTATCTGTGTTTTGTACATTTTTTATCTTTATATTTCATGCATTAGCACAGGAAGGCAGTGTTAAACTGAATAGGCTTGCTTTGTGAGAGCAATAATTTTAATATTATTTTGTTAAGAACATGTTTATCATTTCAAAATATATAGTTATTTGGTTAAGATTAATCTTCTTTCCACATTACAATGTGAACACAATTTAGCAACAACCGAACTGTCATCGCTATGTCAGCAAGAAGTATGTAAATTTCTAGAACATTGTGTATGACTAATAGATTATACTATAGGAGAAACTCATGATGTTTATTTTCCTCGAGAGATACAACAAACTATCTGTACTGATGCCAACTCCATGCATGAAAAAGTAGTCATTTGAACTGAAAATTTCATTTACTGGATTGGTTTTACAAATATGCAGAACTGAAAAGTGAGTTTAATCCTTAAACACAAAAATAATAATTCCAGACCATGTTTTCTAAAACTACCTTGAAGCTGATACTCAAATATTTCCTACAATATTTCTAAATTTGCATAAAATGACTGCATGGGACTCTTGTTCATGGAAAAAAATCAAAATCAAAATGCCCTGACAAAATTGTTTAGTGTTTGTTCTGGGTATCTATTGTTTAAGAAACTATACCTAGCTTAGTGGCTAATGACATCCATTTTATTTTGCTTATTACTTTTGGGGTTGGAAATCTATAAACAGTTCAGTTTAATAGTTTATCTCTGAACTACACGGCATAAGCCAGGCTGGAGGATTCACTTACAACATGGCTTCTACACTCACATGTCCAGTGCCTTGATGGCCTTTCTTTCTCCACATGGCATCTCATCCTCTAGAGCCTCCGTATGTGGCTTGAGTTTCTCTCAGCATGGCAGTTCCAGACCAGACCAAGAGACTCAAAGAGAAGTCACAAGATTTGTTTTGATGCCACCTCCAGTATCCTCCAAATCATTTCTGCTGTAATCTAATGGTCAAGCATATCCCAAAGGCCAACCAGATTCAAGTGGAAGAGAATGAGAAACTACACTCAGATGGTAGGAATAGAGAATAAAGTCTGGGGTTAACTTAATTTATAACGTTATCTCAAAAATTTTAGGATTAGGATTTGGGAAAACTGAACTTGGTAATGTACTTAGTCAATTGGATCAGATTGTTGTATTTTCAGTAGTTCTAATTTTAGTTCTAGTTCAAGGATGTCTAAAGTTACATGTGCTTGAAAAAATATTTTTTAAATGAAGAAAAACAATTTCCAGAAGTTTTCATGATCTTATTGAATTCTGAAAGATTTTAAGATATAGACAGGGATGTCCAACTTTAGTTATCCTTCTCTAGCTCTTTTTTACACCTGGGGTTTCTAAGCTTTCTTTATTCTGACTGCAGAACAACCCCCCTCCCCCCAACACTGAAGCACTCTCTGACATTTATAGTGTTCCTAATATCACCTTAGTATTAAGGCATGAGTAAACTACAAAATGAGTTCCAGTTGTGAAAAAACAGTACTAAATAAATCTGTGGAAAAGTTAAAATCACTTAAAATTAACCAGTCATGTGCTCCTTGAAATGCCAAAGATCTTGTTTCACCCATTTTGTTTTTCTTTCTCAGAATTACATGGTTGATTTAGCATCTTGGAGAAACAGCCTTTCTGGAATAGAAAATGGGCAGGTCTCCATCTTTCTGTCAATAAAGTTGTTTCCAAATTGTGTAACAAAGTAAAAACTGAAAAGTTCAGCCTTGCATCTAATGTAAATTGGAAGCAAATTACTTTAGTAATTTCACAGGGTAGTGTTGATGAGTTATTTTGGCATATAAACTTATGTTGGAATACATATTTATAAAAAGCACACATCTTAGAGATGTCCTGAATAGCACAGACAAGTGTGACACCCAGTGAATCTGAATGAAATTACTCCCTTCAAAGGTCTCCTTACTTCCTTTAGAGCAACATTCCTCAAACTTTTTGGTTGAAGTTTAATTAATTAATGGCAGAGGAGAATGAAGAAGTATCCACCTAGGGGCTGCAAACACAAAATTTAGTCATGTTTTATTTGAGATAGTTGTGTAAATTTTGCTTTTTACTCATTAATTTATGTTTTCATATAAAATTAACTTATCCACATGCATTCCCGTGAAAATACATGGTACAAGGTCATTTTATGGCTTCATGCAACCCCTGGCAAACCACAGAGTACCCCTGAGTTATTTTATACCAATGTGGATAGAAAGATTAAGTAAACTTACTGATAGACTGTGTCAGCACATCTAGATTTAGCTTTAACAAAATGTGATGACTCTGCAAAATAATATGCAAGTGGTAGAGGGAGAGCCATAGACTAATACTTCAATTATTTTCCACAGAATATTCACTATTTTCACAGCCCACTCTTAACAACACGTTTATTACTTTCTCTTATTTTTGTTTTAAAATACTTAACTCTGGTACTCATACTGCTAGGCTGCATTAACTATAATGCACCATATTTCATTTTAGAAAAACGAACAAGCTCTTAGTAATGTAATTTTCTCTCACCTGTTTTTAAGATAGAGGTAAGTCTCTAACAATCCAAATTGTATTGGAAAGATCAAAAGTTGAATTAAAAACTCCCAAAGTGAGTTAAATATTGGGGCCAATTCATGTTCCCTGGCTATATAACTGGTAGGTACCACTGTGGTCACATATTTCAATAAATCATATACCGAAGTAAGCCTAATACATATCCAGCATATTTACTCAATTCTCTTGTTTAGAACCAAAGAAATTATTAGAATTGAAGAACAAAATAAAACCCAAGAGAGATGAAAGCTCACAGATGTTAAAGGATATAGTTTAGAGTAGAGATCATGGTTTGAAAGAGAGATTAGCCGGTCTCTGAGTTTCAAGCTTAAAGTTCTTCAAACATAAGCATTAGTGGTAAGAGACTCAGAAAGGAGGCTCAACACCTTGTGTCCTTATTTGAGTATGTGAAAAGACAGTAGCACCCATAAATCAATTTGTTACTTTTTCCTACACCATATGATTCATAAATATTCAAGATCTCAACCTAAAAACAAGTTTTAAATAGCCCTGGATTGTGACATTGGAAATGATATTATTAAATCATTTTAAAGGCTGTACTGAGGGGCTCTTTTATTTTAAAAAGTGCATGTTCTCCAGGAGTTAATGCTCTCTAAATAAAAATTTTGGACTGACAAGCATGAAGTTTTCTGTCCCAATCACCAATGCATGACACCCATGAATCTATCAATCACATAGTTAAAAAGCTCCATCTTACAGCACACTTTAGTACCCAGTGTAACCAATTAGTATTACCATTCCTTAATGCAATGCAAACTCATTTCCTTAAACTGCTATTGCACTGAACTCCTGGGTTATAAATGAGCAGACACAAATTGATTTGCATGTAATAACAGTAGCAATAAACCTTTCCTGGTTCATACAATTTTCCCCATCTGTTAACAGAGAGCAAGTTCAGGATCTATTATTCCCAGAAGGAGACTTACCCAGCTGGACATCTATAACACTCGGCTGATTCTCCATGGGGAACAAAGGCTTGGGAGGCTTGTCTGTGAGCAAAGCTAGAACAGAAAATGAAAGTAATGGAAAAATTGAGATAAATTATAGGATGAGAATTATTCTATCATGTATGATATTTAATGTTTGTAGGTTTTGATAGTGTGTAAACATTTATTAGACAGTGTTCCTGCTTGAATTGTTAGTCTAGCCATACAATATTTTCTGTACATTTAGAGCACCATCGATTAAGTGTAAACAGGCCATTTTGACAGCTACCCTTTCAAACAAGATCAAACAAATGATCTATTTTGAGTAGTTTTATATGCTTGTGAGTATAAAGAAATATAGATTTTAAAAAGTATAAACATATAAACATTAAATCTTCATACCCACCTTGTGGTACTAAATATTGTTAATAAAATATAATCCTAGTGAACATTTCTGGTGTATTGAACCTTCTATACCTCTGAATCATCCCTCACTCCCCACCTCAACTTCTAAAAAATATAATGAAATACTGGTATTTTCATTAGAATAATTGATCAAAAGTACTGCTGAACACCTTTTGTCCACTAAGTCCCATGCTAAGTGCTAAGGGAGAAGACGCAAAGTCCTTATCTTTGCCTTCAAGTAACAATCTAAGACTATGAACCCAGATTTAGTACATCAAAATAAAGAGATAAAAGAACAAAGAATACACTATAGTTAAAAAAAAGTAGCATTTGAACTATAAGTCTATATGTGATAAAAGAATGGAGAAAGGAGAGGTCAATACTGTCTGGAAGGGTTGGAGAAAGTTTTAAGAAGGCAATAATTCTCCACACAGACCTTAAGGAATGAAGAAGATTTGGAAAGGCAGAGTAAGGAATAAGAAATGCAGGACAAATTAATAACACAAATGGAGGAACAGAGGTAGAACCTAGCAAGCATACTGTGACTAGAGTAGAATAATCTGGTAATAAGGAGTTGGGTGGGGAGGAGTAAAAGCAAGTTGTTCATGATGTAAAGTAATTGGAAATGACACTGGATAGATAGGATGGAGCTCAGTTCTGGGGGATCCTGGGAAACATGCAGAGGAATCTGGACATGATGCAGTAAACTAGAAGGCCATTGTAGATTTTTAGAACAATAGCAACAAAAGACTCAAGGGATGTACTATCTAAAGACAAATAGCTTGATATATACAATGGGTTGGAAAAGAATAAAGCCACTTGTGAGGATGCAGTAGTAATGCCACTGTGGGGGTGAGGGGTGGGGATGAGGAGTCAGAGAGGTTAAATCGGGAAAATTTTTTTGAGATGAGGCAAGCTGGAGAGGCGCTTAGAAGAAAGAAATGAGAGGACGGCATACAGATAAAAAAAAGCTTTCTGACAAAACTTACATGAAGCTATTATTTATATCTTGATCCTTTTAATTGTCCCCATATTTTTTGTCAGCCATAAAAAAGACAAATAATGCCATTTGCAGCAACATGGATGGAACTAGAGATTCTCATACTAAGTGAAGTAAGTCAGAAAGGGAAAGACAAATACCATATGATATCACATATCTGGAATCTAAAATATGGCACAAATGATCCTATCTACAAATCAAAAACAGATAATGAACATGGAAAGCAGAGTTGTGTTTGCCAGGGGTTGGGCAGAGAGAAGAGGAAAGGGGATAGACAGGGAGTTTGGGGTTGGTAGGTGCAAATTATTACATTTAGGATGAATGGATAATGGGGTCCCACTCTATAGCACAGGGTCCTCTGTACAGTTTCTCATGTTAGAACCTGATGGAAGGTAGCATGAAAACAAGAATATATGTACACACACACACACACACACACACACACACACATATATAAGTAGAAAGACAAATGCCATATATCACTTATATCTGGAATCTAAAATATGGCACAAATGAACCTATCTATAGAACAGAAACAGACTCACAGAGAGAATAGACTTGTGGTTGTCAACGAAGGGGTTAGGGAGTAGGTTGGACAAGGAATTTAGGGTTAGTAGATGTAAACCATTACATTTAGAATGTATAAGCAATGAGGTCCTGCTGTATAGCACAGGGAACTATATCCAATCACTTGTGATGGAACATGACGGAGGGTAATGTGAGAAAAAGAATGTATGTATATGTATGACTGGGTCACTTTGGTATATAGAAGAAATTGATGGGACATTGCAAATCAACTATAATTTTAAAAATTTAAAAAATCCAATCACAACAGATGTTCAATTTTGTTTGCTGTTGTTTGTAATAGCAAAATAATGAGAACAGTGAAATATCCATCAGTAGCAGACTGATAAATAAGGTTATGTTACTTCTAAATAATGATATAACATGATACATCTACTTAAAAGAATTAGGTGAATCTGTACTTCTACTACGAAAATATCTCTAAGATATACTATTCAATGAAAAAGCAAGGTAACAGGTATGTTCACATTATACTTTCCTTTGCATAAAAATATATGTGTGTGAACATGTATGTACATATATAAATTTGTACGAGTATGGCACATTTCTGAATGGATAGATGTGAAACTTCTAACAGTGATTTCCTCTGAGGAGAGGAACTAGGTGCCTTAGGAATAGTGAGGAGTGGGATGGGAGAAGGGCTGTATGGAAAGGAAGAGGAAGATTTAATTTTCACTGTATACCTTTTGTACATTATGAATACCATGCATATATTGTGTATTCAAAATGTGAATAAAACTAAAATTAAAGTCCAGCCACCTACATTTTATTTATAAAATAATGATTTTGATTACTTTGTAGAAAGAATTATTAATTTGCGTTATAGACACAGATCGCCGGAAACTGTACTTATTATTATTTTCAAATATGTCTTGCCTTCAAATGAGTTAATTGGAATGTGATAGGTGGGAGGTAACTGTAAGTCATGACTTTAATGGTCAAAGATGAATGTCTTGTCTTACATTCATCAAGATATGAATTTGGAGTCATTGCTGCTCCCCCCATTCTTATCTCCTGCCATGGACAATGGATATATTTACTCTTATTTTATTATTGTTATATGTTGTTCACTAAAGTGACATTTATTAATATTAATGATCATTTTAAGTGCCTTACATTTACGGGTAGTTCATAATTTTCAAAGCTTCCATATACATTAGTTCATGTGATCTACACGATGACCTTAGAAGGTAAGAAAAATAGGTACAATTATGGCCACCTTAGAGATAAAGCTAAATGAAGCTTACATTGTCTCATCTGGTGCCCCCTTGTGACCAGAAGCCCCTATATGCAGAATGGATAGGAAGATAGAAGTTGCAAGCGGGAAACAGGTAAAACCATTTAGTACTGAATCAATGGTTTTAGCCTCTTTGACTACACACTAATTAACTAAGCTAAGGTTCCCAGGCCGATGGGAGTGGCTTTGTGGCAAACAGCCAGCTGAAACACAATTTCTGTAGAACATTCCATACACATACATTTTTTTTTTCCCTAAACCAATGAATGAAAGGAGATGAACTTATCCTAACACATCCCAGTAGGATGTATGGGCGTGGAGCCTCATTAAATTCCAATATCATGTCTAGGCCTGGGAATTGCCAAGAAGTGCAGAACATTTGTGATGATAAAGCAGCAACTGCAGCAGTTCATCTCGATCCTGACCACCAGCCCAGAGACAAATCTATCAGCACCCAGCATAATTATAGCATTGCAGATTAGCTAGAGCACATGCTGCCATGAGCAGGCAAGCTCATTTTTTTTCCTTCTTTTTTTTTTCTGTTCAATATTCTGTAATAACCTATAGGGGCAAAAGAAACTGAAAAAGAATGGATATATGTATATGTATAACTGATTCACTTTGCTCTACACCTGAAACAAATATAAATTGTAAGTCAACTATACTGCAATAAAATTTATATATATATATATATATATATATATATATATATATATATATATAAATAATCTGAAAATTACAGTTACTATTTGGGAAATGAAGGGGAGAACTGTCACTTCCAAGCTCCATGAACAACACAGTGGAGATTTATAATTTTATTAGAAAACCTATCCTGGATCTCTATAAGGACTAATTGGGGTCTGAGCTAATCTTTGAATTTGTTGCTCAAGCTTCATGCTTTGATTGAAAGAATGGGAGCAAGGGAGGCAGTTTTGTACTAACATTTCAGTCCACAATTCTTCCCTGCATTTCCCACTGTAACTGCTTATGTTTAATTATCCTTAAATAATAATTGCTCTACTGAGTATACCATGGCATTAGTCTTAATGTGTTAGTGAAGCTACAACTGTTCCTGCCTGATTCTTCCTAAAGTTAGGTTTTATATGTTCAACACTAACTTTCCTGAGGAGAATGTCCAAATTAGCTCTTTCTTTTCTATTGCAGACAAAGGTTGTGTCTACCTATACAGTCAGGTCAATTGATTTGACTGAAATGATTGATCAATTTCTATAAACTTAGTATAAGAAATCAGTAGAATTAATTGTGTGATTGAATAAATCAATTTATTTGACCATATTGTCTAAGGGTTACATACAGTTATTACAAATTTTATTGTTCTCTTTGTTGTTGATTTTCCTCTTTAATTAGACTTGCCAGTGAGTCAAGTGGGAGAAGAAGAAGGACAGTTTGTTGCAAAGGATACTGAGTGTATAAACCCACCAGAATCATAAAAGAACTATTTAGTTTGTATGAACGAAGCCATTATGAAATAGTGTAAGTTCAAAGAAATGAATCCCTCCAAAGCCATTCAACATAACAGCACTGAAATCACATTCCAAAGTAACTATTTTCACCACAACACTCAACCATACAAAATCTCCCAATGTCCCCTACATTTACAAGAGGATAAAATCTCAACCTGTCAGCTGTGAACCTAAAGGCAGCCATGACATAGCCTTTAAAAAAAAAAAAAACCTTCCTGCATTCTTACTCACTCTTCTACTTTAGCTGTGCTTTGTTTGGCCAAGTTACTTTCCTTATTTACACATTGCATTAATTTCCAACTCTGCATCTTGGCTTAAACACTTTCCCTACAGTTGGAGACAAATAATAATAATTATCATAGGTATCATTTATTTACTATCAGTTGTGTGCCAGGCACCGTTCTAAGGCATTTTATATTACATTTTACAACTTTCCTAAAGTCAAGGAGCTCTTGACATGTAAAAGTGGGATCTGAACTGAGTTATATTTGATCTCACCACACCTGAAATGCCTCGCTAAGACCTTCCCCTTCCTTTTTGCCATCCCGAGTCCTATTTACTTTCCAAAAGTCAGCTTAAATCCTACATCCTCTAGAAAGTCTTCCCAAATAAAAGCCCAAACTAACCTTTCCTCTCTTTAGCAAATACTAAAGCATTTGCTACTTCTTTGAGCCACTCATTTGGTTCACAGCATACACTGCTTTGAGTACAAATTAAACCTCACCTTGTATGAGTATATCTAGTCTCCCTAAATAGATTTTGAAGCTCCTAGATGTCAAGAATCATGTCTCACATAATCCAACAATTAAGGTACTAGCTGACACTGTGGAACAAATAAACACAATCTTCAAATTAATTTTCCCATTGTATTCTTTCTCTAATAAATGGGTGCTTCCCATAAGGTTCTTAGGTTACAAGGAACAGAAACACACTCTTGCTAATTTAAGCAAAAAGGGAATTTATCAGAAGGATGTCTCAAGGACAGGATGTCTGGGGAACTAAGTTTAGATACAGGAAAGAAATCAGGCCAGGTCTAGATGGACAGGCAAAAGGGACGACACAGCAATTTCATCTTGATCCAATCACTGGGCTGAAATCACTCCAATTTTTTTTATTTGCTTTATCTTGTTGTATTGTATCTTGTTTTCTGTCTTTGTGTCACTTTGATCAAGATTCAAAATCCCAGGAAAGAGGAGTTCCCCTGTGGTACAACTGGAATCAGCAGCATATCTGCAGCACGGGACGTAGGTTCAATCTCTGGCCCAGCATAGTAGGTTAAAGATCTGGGGTTGCCACAGGCATAGTTTGCAACTGTGGCTCCCATCTAATCCCTGGCCCTGGACCTCCATATGCCACAGAGCAGCAAAAAAAAAGAAAGAAAAAAATCCATATTAAAAGTAAAGCCCAAGTTATAAAACTGAAAGAAAATCCCAGGAAAGTGAGGCTAAATGTATAAGTTTTTAACTCCAGCCCTAGCCAAGACTTCATGCATACCCTGAAGAAAAGAAGGATCCCCCTAAAGCAGATTTCTCTATCCAAGCAATATTAACTTCCAGCACCAGATAATTCTCTCATGTAGATGGCTGTCTTATAGATTGAAGGATGTTTAATAGCATCCTTGGCCTCCACCCATTAAATGCCAGTAGCATCCTCCTCCAGTTGTAAAACCCCCAAATGTCTCCAGATATTGGTAAATGCACCTGGGTGGTAAAATCACCTCAGGTTGAGAACCACTGTCCTGCAGGAAACTTAGTTTCTCTGATGTTCTGAGAGAATTTAAGATCTTGGGAAAGAAGACTTGGGAGTGTCTTTACATGGGAAAAGAAAATGGAGGTCCTTACTAAGCAATTAAATCTAGGGAGAGCCAGGGATCTTGTTACTATCCGTAAAGGTTTCCTTTAATCATGAAGGGACATTAGCCAAGTCTACCCAAAGTAGTTAACTAATCTCAAGATTTCATAAATTGAACACAAAATGAATCCAGAAATTGCTGAATTCTGGAAACATCATAAGCACTATTATTTCTTCAGAAGGACTATCTCTTTCTGAATTAACTTCATAGACTTCCAAATTCTGAATTATGATGCACATATTTTATGGGCTCCTTCATGAATATAAAGCCCTATATATTGTGAATATTTCATTTCTGGTATTACTAGGCTGAGATTCCTCTAATTAGGTGATTATTCAGGAAAAAATATATGATAAATATGATTAATATCACTTTTAACCCTCCAAACCTATATACACCCAAACAGGACCAGTCTTAGATATAAAGTATCCCCTTTGCCTTAAGCGTCCTCATTTTGTGTACCCTCCTTCAAAGGAGTTTCTTCTCCAGCCTGCTTTTAGGCACCTAGTGTTGCATCTCTCTAATCAAAATTTGCTGCACAGAAATCTCTGTGATTTAAACCTTAGTATGAACTTAAGACATCTAAATCTCCTTTCCTAAGGGTAGTTGCTTTTGAAGAATTGTTTCAAAATCTGGAATGATAGACTTTATTCCTTAGTTGGGGGTTTAACAGCAGACCCATAATTGGCCCCAGGACCCTTCCCTTTGCTCTTGTCTTCACACTGGTGTTGGTCAACAAACAGCAGTAATTAATGAGGATGGATAAAGTCATTTTCTTCAAGATTCCAACCCGTATTACTATGAGTGATTTCTCCTCTTCTTAACATCATCTTAGGAAAGAGATCCCAGGAATAGTTTAAATTAAAAAAATATATCAATGCCCATTAAAAGTCAAGTCTTATTTTCACTTCAGCCTGTTACTACCTTCATCAACTAAGCACTATAGCAATTATTTTTTTATAAATATTTTCTCCAACCAAACTCTAATATTCTCTGCCTCATTTAAAACAGGAAGGGGGGAATGACATATATCGTTTGCCCATTAATTCCATCCAGAGAGAATATGTATTCTCTAGGTGTTCCAACTATAGTGGAAAGGCTGTAAAGGGGTCAGTAAAAAAAAAATTCAAGCCAATGATTCTAAGAGTCAATGGGAGATTTGTTTCCAACCATCAGTGGCTCAACCTTCAGATATTTTGATATGCATCTCCCACACCTCCCTAACTCCAATTGACAATAATTGTCTTTAGTAACTCACTATTACTGATGGTGGTGGCTCATGTTTCTCATATGTATATTTAGAAGATAAAATTACTGAGAACAAGAGAGTCAAACAGACAGGAGGTCATATTCAGAGGATTAAACTGATTTTAAAACAAACACATTCTAATTGCATTAAAATACCCCTGCTATCATTTAAAGCCATTCCAAGTATTTGCCTTTAACATAGAACCTAAAGTCAGCTATTTTCTTTGAATCAATAGACAGTCCTTTAACAGACAGATGCTAAATTGCCAGGAAAATGCTGGGCAATCTACCTGGCCATGCTGCAATCTTGCCCATGCTGCACAGCTCAGGGGCCCCCTAGCAACTGCTCCGGGCATCTGGCTCAAAGACTCTGTTTGCCTTGCAATTCAATGGATGTGCCTTGAGGGTCATGAATGGTCATGGCTGCTGTGAAGTTGCTCTGAGGTGCCCTTTCCCCTAGATTCCATATTTGTTTCCACTACTATTTGAGTTTTGAGCAAAGCATGAGCTTTGGAAAAGCTTAAGCACAAAGGCAGGGCAATTTCTTCTCCATGCCATTTGACACAGGGCCTTTCTCTGGAGAGAACACTGTTTATTCAGCACAAATCTGCCCAGACATAAAACAACTTCTTCAAACTTGAAAAGAAAACAACCATGGGGGAAATGGAAACTTAAACAGAGGTTGTGATGGTAGGTTTTTTTTTCTCTTCACAGAGCTTGCTATTTCTTCACTTTTGCCTTTTTCCCCCTCAAGAAAGATTTTGCTTTCTCTCTCTCTAAAGTAGTGCTCCCTAGGCCCTTAAATTGTGATATTTAACACATTCCAAGTGTGGTTACTATAAAATAAATTACATAAGATAGTGTCATTTGGAGTTCCACACAGAACTTGATATATATTTAGCACTAAAATAATGACAGGTTACGTATAGATCAATTTTAATTTTTTCAGCCTTCTTGATATACAATTGACATATGGCATTCTATAAGTTTACAGTATATGGTGTGTTGACCATTAGGTCACATAATTATTTTTTTATGTGTGGTTAGAACATCTAAGTTTTACTCTCTTAGCACTTTCAAGTATATACTCTGATAATGTTCATTATAGTCACAATATTATGTATTAGATCCCTGGAATTTATTTATCTTCAAGCAGGAAATTTGTACACTTTGACCAGCATGTGCCCATTTCCCCCACCTTTCAGCCCCTGGTAACCACCACGTTAGTCTCTGTTTTTATGAGTTCAGGTTTTTTAGATTCCACATATAAGTGATACCATGCAGTATTTGTCTTTTTCCGAATATTTCACTTAACATAGTACCCTCCAGTTCCATTCACACTGTCACAAATGGCAGGGTTTCCTTCCTTCTCACTGCTGAATAGTATTCTACTCTGTGTGTGTGTGTGTGTGTGTACAGACACGTACTGTATCTTTATCAAATAGATCAATTTTTAACTTGCATCAAGGTCCTCATTTGATTCTGTGGTTACTGATCTGTCAGATTTTTAAAAATTGGCCCTGATAGTTATGCTTAAAAATATAAAAGATGTTCAAGGATGGATAATTTTAGAGCTAGATAGTCTCTTATTTGTCTAATTCATCTGGCTACATTGACAAATGAGGAAACTGAAAGGCAGAAAATGAAGGAATTTGCTGAACATCATATTGCAAATTAGCAATAAAGCATAAGACCAAAACTCATGTTTCCTGAATTAAAGATCAATATTCTTGCCACTGCACCATGGGTAACATTGATTAAGCGTGCATTCTATGCCCAGCTCTTTTAAATTCATTCCGTCATTAAATCCTCACAATGCTATATGAAGTAGGTCCTAATATTATCAACATTTGACATATGAGAAAATTGAGGTTCAGTGAAATTAAGTGACTTGCCTAAAGTCATATTACTGATAAATACTTTATGGGTCCAGGGTTCAACCCAAGTCTATAAGTTTGAGTTCATAGCCACTACTCCATAGTGTTAACCTTTTTTCTTTTTTTTATTTAAGACTGTCTCTTTTTTATTCAAAGCATATCTTGTTTCCATACAAGCATCTCAAAAAATTTTTATTTAGCTGATGGAGTTTGGGGATGAATTGACTGAATACCATTTGCTGTACTTTATAATTCTACAGGTCAAAGAGTGGGATGAAAATTTAATCTTGGATTATCTGGTATCCTTCAGTCCTTCAATTAGTTAACAAATGTTTACAGCTATTCTATTATAGAAAGGTACTCTACTAAACAGTGTGTGTGTCTGTGTTGGGATTGAGGATATAAAGTACAAATTTGAAGAATATGGAGTCATATCAAAAGGGTTAATCTAGCATGAGAGATAGGAATGTACAAATGGCTAACAAAAAGGGTAAATTGCCTATTTTAGTTTTTCTTTCTTGCTATTGTAACAAGTTACCACAAACTTACTGGTTTAAAATAACACATTCATTATTATAGTTTAAAAGATCAGAAGTCTAATGTGGATCTTACTGGACTACAGTTAACGTGTTGGCAGGGCTGTGTCCTTTTCTTATGTTCTAGGGGTCAATTTATTTTATTTCCTTTTCTAGCTTATAGAGGCCGACCATATTCTTTGGTTCTTGGCCCTGTTGCATCTTCAAAGTCAGCAATGGTAGGTTAAGTCTGTCTCGCATTACATTATACCAACATTTTCTGCTTCCCTCTGCCACTTTTAAGGACTTGTGATTACATTGGGCTTACTTGGGTAATTCTGCATAATTTCCCTATTTTAAAGTCAGGTGATTATCAATCATAACTCCATTTGCAACCTTAATTTGCCTTTGTTATATAACATGACAGATTAAGATGTGGACATCTTTAGTGGGTATTACTCTGCCTACTAATGAACCACAACAGGTATTCAAATAAAATACAAATGAAAAGAAAGAAGAATATGATGTCTTGGTAGTCATATGGAACAATAACATATATTGCATATATACAAATAAACTTATTTTCTGGGCTCATTTCAGCCAAATTAGTTTGTGAATAGGAACATAATCTTTGTATTTCAAGTAGAAGTCCATCAAGGCAATTAATTATTTGAGTAGACTGAGATGGTGTTGATACTTCCATTTTCAACTTAATGATTTGTTTATTTACAGCTAATGAACTGATTAGGTATCCATAGCCTATCAATATAATGTTTTCTAATGCAAAAGAATAAGACAAAGCAAAGTATCACTTAAGTAAATTTAGTCATTTGGATATGTTTATGGTCCCTAATGAGAACTACAACTGTGGATGTTAAATAAGGAATTGCCTTTAGAATCGAAAGTTAGATGCCAAGAATAATTATCTAATTCGCAGAATAATCTTTTGGTGACATTAAGTATACTATGATATTTAAAACTCAGGAAGAAATTGTCTTCTTAAGTGGAGAACTTTTCTAACCTAAAGACTAACTTAGTTGAGGGGGGTCTAACATTGAAAAAAGAGCTGGTATCAATCATAAGGCATTATTCCTTCATGTCAGATTTGCATTTCCAGAGAATTTTTCATGATCCTGATTAACCCATTTTGCATGAGAGCAATTCAAACACGTGGTCATCAAAACCTCTATAAACTGGAGGGTGTTATTTTCACTTTGCAGATGAGGAAACTGAGGTTCAGGGAAGTTAGACTACTCACCTAAGTATACCCGACATTTATACTCCAATTCCCTGACTTCTATTCTGTATCCCCCTAGTAGTACCATATAAGGTGAGTACTACCATAATTCCTGTTTTATAGAAATTAAGGTTCAGAGAGGTTGATTAACCTATACTAGCAAAAGTGGCAGAACTTTTGTCTCTGTCTATCTGACATTAAGGCTGGGATCGTTTCCCCTAAAACTCTCTAGGATGAATATGTAATAGTATTTCAAATGAACTCAATCCTACTAAATAGCTGAGAATATAGTCATTCTGCTTTCTGTTTTCATCATTTAAGTCAGAACCTGGCCCCTAAAAATCTTGATTGATTTCCCACATGATGGCAACCCTCTGGGAGATTTCCAAGCTTGTTCCCTGTCTTTGTAACACTGATGAGCACTAATTTAATTAGTCAAATATAAATTGATGACCTATAATGTTGAAATTGATTTTCAAATGAAGCCAGTGATTGTTCACAGTTCCAAGGAGAAAATATAAGTTAGGTGATTTCAAGATGCAATTATTGAATGCAAAAGAATCGAAGAGAAGAGAAAAAAATCAACTGAATTTACAAAGCAGTTTCTCCTTTCAATTATTTTCTCATTAAGTCCAACTGGGAGGCTCGTAGGGCAAGGATTACTGTATCCACAAACTGAGACATGAAATTTCAGAAATTTTTCAGAGTAGGATCCAAGTCTCCCAAAACAGAATGCTTGACTTTTTGAGTCAGCATCATAAACTTCCCCACTAACTGTGGAACTTTAAAGAGCCCCATATTTTATGAGAGGATAAGTACTTCCTCAGCTGTCATTATCATTCATCTCCTGATATAATTTTGTCAAGAGATTGAATTCAATGCTCAGAAGGAGAATCTGCATCTCTGAATGAGAAGTCTTTGATAACCATAAGGCAGGCTAATGCTATGACAGGATAGTCACTCCCTGTCACTCTGCACCATAGTCTTCTTCATACTGGTTTAAATGAAGAAGCTTCCAAGTGTGGTCTAATTCACCTGAGAGTCTGTACGTATACCATTCCCAGTTGATCATCCACTGCTCTGGACTAATGCTTCCCTGCAGAACATTCCTGTACAGATGAACCTGAGGTGCTCAAGGCTGCTATGGCCTTATGCCACATTGATCTGGTGCCATTGGATGTTTCTACAGCAAACATGCACTTTCTCTAATAGTATCTTTAGTCAAGAAGTGGTCAGGTCATTTGTGAGAGAACAAAAGGCTTTTCAGGAAACTTTCTCCTGTGCAGGTGGTTACCTGGGGTTACCAACCAGTTAAAACACTGCAGATCGATCTTGCTGCATTACATGACTCAGTGTCTACTTCTCTGCCTTTATCATGCCAGGTTAGTTACATGTCTAACTGAAACCCAGGCCTTTAAGATCTATATCTATGGGGTGATGGCCCATCAATGCTTTATCACGAACCTGACAGCTGGAGCTCACCAGCAGATAGCCATGTAGTCTGAGAGAGCCCGAAAGAAGAAAAAAGCACTGTTCAGTTCTTGAAGAGAGAATTTTAGTTCTCTCTTTAGGAGCTTTAGAAGCAAAAGCTCCTCACCCTTGTCTGTCTTATGTGTATACAGATCTTGGAAATGTCTGATATTCATCAGCATTGGACTGATCTCACCCTAATTCAGAGCAGATGGTTGCTTATATGTTATGATTTTAAAAAGAAAGACTCTTCCAACTTTTAAAAGCATCTGCCACCCACTATCTAGGTCACAAACTTTATAATATCGCTGTTGAAACACAGACTCTGAGTTAAGAACACCTGAGTTTGAATCTGACTCTGCCACCTACTGTGTGACCTTTATCCTGTTTTCTTAATTCCTCAAAGATTCAATTTCCTTAATGCATAACTGTGGATGCATTACATGCACTCTTTAGGATTATTAAGAGGATTAAATAAGATTGGGCTTCTAAAGTGTAGAGAAGTGGCTCGTAGTTCTCAATGGTAGTAAGTATTATTAATTTGCCAATTAAAGAGAACACTGAGCTGTATCTCTTTCTAGAGATGGAATCCAATGTAATATATGAGTGAGAATAGGTATGGCAATGAAAGGAAGGTTGAAGGTACAAGGATGAGGTACTGAAGGGAAAAAGTGAGAGGAGGAGAGAGAGAGCAATAGGTTCACCAAACAAGTCTCACTTCAAAAATCCCATTTTCCAATATCATAAGAAATTCAAAGCATTTCTATATAGAAATGCTGATCTAAAACTGATCTAAAACTCACATGGCCAGCTTCTGCCTTAGCAAGGGGGTTGGGTTTTTCTCTATAAGCTTAAAAGATGTCTATAATATGAAGATAATGTAAGGAAATGGATGAGCTGGCAGGTGTGTTTCTATAATATCTATGTGGATAATACACTGAATTTAAGTAAATTATTTTATTGACTCCCCTAACCCCTGCAAAATTAAAAGGAAATTGAGGAGTTCCCATCATGGCACAGTGGAAATGAATCTGACTAGGAACCATGAGGTTGCGGGTTTGATCTCTGGCCTTGCCCAGTTGGTTAAGGATACGGCATTGCCATGAGCTGTGGTGTAGGTCATAGACGTTGCTTGGATCTGGCATTGCTGTGGCTGTGGCGTAGGCTAGCAGCTGTAGCTTTGATTAGACCCCTAGCCTGGGAACCTCCATATGCCATCGGTACGGACCTAAAAAGACAAAAAAAAAAAAAAAAAAAAAAAAAAGGAAATTGAGCTGGTTGGCTGGAATTTCAGGTTGATGTCCATTTTGTTGCAAAGCAGATAGGCAAATTATTCACACAATAATAGAAGCCACTTCATCAGCTTAAGGAAATGTCTTCCACAGAATGGATATCCTAACAGTAGCTTACTCTCCATGTGGTATAATGTTTGAACCCTGAGCTGATATTTCAGAGACCTGAGTTCTAATCCAGACTCTGCTAATAGTTTGTGCAACCATGGACAATTCAGCTAACTTTTCAGTTGCTTAGTTTCCCCATCTTCAAAATGGGGATGAATGAAAGAGAAACAGACTCACAGACATAGAGAACACACTTGTATTTGCCAAGAAGGAGTGGGGAGGGAAAAGGATAGACTGGGAGTTTGGGTTAGTAGATGCAAATGATTACATTTAGAATTGGTAAGCAATGAGGTCCTACTGTATAGCACAGGGAACTATATCTAATCTCCTGAGATAGACCATGATATAAAATAATGTGTGTGTGTGTGTGTGTGTGTATATATATATATATATATATATATATATATATATATATATATGTAAAAAAAATGGGGATGATAATCACTTTGTATAGTTTATATGGCTAATATAAGGATCAATTTAAATAAAAAAACCCATAAAATTCCTATGAGGTTTAAAAAAAGGAGTCTCAAAATATAAGCTATGAAGCGGGAAACGTCCTCCTAAAGTAACAACTTCCAACAGTGCATCCCAGAGATATAGCTGTCTTCTGCTATCCTCAGAGGTCCCTGAGGAGGAAATCTGTAGGGCCATTTTGGTTGCTTGTTCAGTGTTTTAAAAGGTTTTGCCACCACAGCACCCTATTTTATGTCCAATATAAATTTATCTAACTGCAATGAAAGGCTACATTTACTCAAGAAAAGGGAGAAGAATCCTTATCAACTGTATTTCTGGAACATAATATATAACACTCTTATGGCAATTACTATAGTCAGGTACTGTTCTAAGGACTTAGCTATTAATTCATTTAAATTTGCAATAATTCAACCATTGAGGTACATACTGTAATTATCTATTTTATAGATAAAGTACTGCGGCATCAAAAAAATTAGGTTACCTGCCTGAGGTAACATATTTAGCAAGAAACAGAGGTGAGGTTTGAATTCAGTTTATCATTTCAACTAGCATTTAGTCCTACAAAATTATAGTTAGAAATACTTTAGTCCCCCAACACATAAATTCCCTCTAAAGAGTCCCTAGTCTTGGATTGTTTCTTTTCTACAATACGCTGACTACCTCACAAAGCTGATTATTTTAATTTTAAATAACCCTATTAAAATTTTATTCTTGAGCTCCCACTGTGGAGCAGTGGGTTAAGGATCCGGTGTTGTCTCTGCAGTGCCACTGCTTTGCTTCCCGGCCTGGCACAGTGGGTTAAGGATCTGGCATTGCCACAGCTGTGTTGTAGGTCACAGCTGAGGATTGGATTTGATCTCGGGAACCTCCATATGCCTTGGGTGCAGCCAAAAAAGAAAAAAAAAATCTTTACATTCATCTAAAATCTATCTCTTCATATGTTTCATCTGTTGGTCCTACTTCTGCTCTTTGAAATAACAGAGAATAAAACAATACACCTTCTATATACCAATGCCTAAAGTATTTGTAGACAGATTTCTTGATTTCTTTCACTCCCTGCCTTTCTAAAAATCTCTTACCCTTTCCAGGCTAAACATTCCCAGTTCCTTCAATTGTCCATTGTCTTTTAGGTAACATGTATTCTAAAACCCTTTACCATCCTAGACATCCTTTTTTGGGTAAAACATAGTCTGTCAATAGTTTTCTTAAATAAGGCAAAATAAACTGAACACACAAATTCAGATGTCATCTAAAGTGCAGTGGAACCAATACTTCTATTGTTCTGGACCCTACCTTTCTACGATGCAGACTAAGACTGAATTAGCATTTTTGGCAACCTAGTAACCCTGCTTGTGTTCTGAGCCAAATAAAATCCCGAGACTGTACTTTTGCAGTTAGATTTTTGGACCTGAATGAAAAACTTTACATTTTTTTTAAATGTCATCTGGTTAGTTTCAACCCATCATTCCAAACTACTGAGATCTTTTTGAATAAGAATCGTATTCTCCAAAGAATCAACTGTCCCTCCCAACTTCCTCTCATCTGCAAATGTGATAAGTATAATTTATATGTCATCTAAGTCACTGATAAAATATGTAGAACTGGACAGCACCCTGAGAGAGGACTCTCTGGTGGTCAACAACATTGATTCACTAATCAACACTTCTGAAATACAGTGCCTGCTGCCTGCCCAAAGTTCCCCACTGTGACACACTTCTCTGGTTCTGCTTAATGCTCTCAGCCATTCTTCCTCAAACTAGACAAGCTAAATATTTTGTGGAGGGCAATACAAAATGAAAATGGGGGGCCTCTTTTTCAAAAGTCAATTTTAGGATAGTAACAGCAGATCATTAAACCAAGTGTGGGGCCCTTCTAAGCATGGGGCCATGTATGAAGACACAGGTCCTATGCCCTTGAAGCCAGCCCTATCACTAAATATGCCTGTGACAGAGACTAGCTGTTCTGCAAAATCTGTTTTCTTTTGTTTCTGAGAAGATACCTAGACTATATGTGCCAGCCTCCATTGCAGTTAGGTGCAACTATGAGTCTGACTTCTAGCCAATACAATGTGAATGGAAGTGATATATATCATTTCCAGACCTCTGGCCCATAAAATTTTCACAAAACAATTTGTTTCATGCCATTTTCTCTTCCATCAGTTTGATACACATGATAATAGAGACCTTGGAAGACACATGCTAGAGGTTATAAAATTTCAAGAATGAAGGAACCCAAATGCTTGAATTAAGATTACTTTTTAGGATTTTGTGTGAAAAAAAGTAATTACTATTACAGTTGAATCATCATGCAATTTTGGGTTTGTTTCTTATAGCTGCTGTCACCCTAGAAAATACATTGCCTGAATATCGAATTACCTAGAGGGCTAGTTGAAATTCATTATTTTTGTTGTTGTTGTTCTTTTCTAGGGCCGCACTCACGGCATATGGAGGTTCCCAGGCTAGGGGTCTAACCAGAGCTGTAGCCACTGGCCTACACCACAGCACTGTGGGATCCGAGCCGCATCTGCGACCTACACCACAGCTCACAGCAACGCCAGATCCTTAACCCACTGAGCAAGGCTAGGGATTGAACCCGCAACCTCATGGTTCCTAGTTGGATTCGTTAACCACTGAACCGCAACAGGAACTCCATAGTTGAAATTCAGATGCCTGGGTCCTACTACTAGAGAATGCAATCCAGGGCATCTGATGCGGGGAGTAGAAATCTATGTTTTTAACCAACCCCTCACAGCTGATTCTGATGATAAGACAAATTTGGAGACCCACTGTCTAGGCTTTTCCTTCCATTTTCCCTATCATAATGTCCCAATCCTATGTTCAATTTTCTCCTGGTTCTTATTTCCTGGGTGATATTATTACCTAATGTATTTAATTAAACTACTACATGGAATACAATTTTGATATCTGGAGCTCCAGCAACCATTTTGTAATTTGGGTATACAAGCTATATGCAAAAATAGAAGAGCAGAAAGAGAGTAAAAGCCTAGATTCCTGATGTTGTATTGAAGCTTCTATACTGACTCTGGACTGTTTAACTCCTGATTCATTTTGCTTTGAGAGAATGAATGCTTATGTGTTTGAAAAACTATTTAGTAGAGTTTTCTGTTATATGTAGTAGAATCTAATCCTAACCCTCATGGAATTATGTTGGGATGTGTCGTTCTTTCAAGATCCATGATATATATTTCCTTATGCTGATGATTGGTCTTTACCCTCATATAAAATCAGGCCTTCCTTGAGTAACTTCTGCAAACAATTGAGTGGCATGGTGGAAGCAATGGAAGTCAGTACCTCATTTCACTAAGATCTTAAATCAGATTATATTTCTCTTTAGTCATCAAGAAATGTCTCTTATATACCACTGTCAAAGTCTTAAAAATCTCAGAGACAATGACAATGTCGGATATTTTTCAATGAACAAATATTCGTCTTACACCAGCTTGCTATAGTCTGAATGTATGTATCCCTTCAAAATTCATATGTTGAAACCTAATGCCCCAAATGATAATATTCAGAGGTAGGACATTTGGAAGGTGCTTAAGTCATGAACATAGACCCTTGTGAATGAGATTAGTGCCCTTAATAAAAGAAACCCCAGAGAAATCCCTTGCCCCTTCTGCTATGTGAAGTGACATAGAGAAAATCACTGTCAATGGTTTTCTTTCCAGACACCAAATCTGTTAATGCCTTGTTCTTGGACTTCCCAGGCTGCATAATTGTAAGAAATAAATTTCTGTTGTTTATAAGGCACTCAGTCTACGTTATTTTTGTTATAGGAGCCCAAACAGGCTAAGATACAGCTCATGTTCTTCCTAATGTAATAAAAAAAAATGTGTGCTTTTGAGAAGCAAGATGATTGAGGTACCCCTTTTTGTCCAAGACGATTTTGCAAAGCATGTATGGGGAGGGTTCTTTCATTCTTCTTTTCTTTTTTCATCTATTAAAAAGCAAATAAAGAATGACAGATGAAGTAGATTCTGATCATCCATCTTAAAGGGACCGTTGGAGTTTTTGCATACAAATGAAAGCTATCATTCTTGTCAACCTTAAGCTGGAGCTCTAAACACTATGACTGCAGCCAATTAACATTCCATGACCAATCAGAGCATTCATGCAGACTGTTCTACCACCCTGAGACATAACCTCAATGCTAAAAATTATTAGCTCCACAAGATAGAGCATTTTTGTGATTTCCAATCAATTTGAGTCAATATATTACATTCATTTATGCTAAAAGCATGTGTTTTCCAAAATATTCTGACTTTGTCCTGACAATAAAAAGTAGATAAATAGGAAGTTCCTTTGTGGCATAGTGGATTAAGGATCCACTATGCCTTGCACTAAGCTGTTGCAAGGTTTTATCCCCGGCCCGGGAACTTCCACATGCCCCAAGTGCAGCCAAAAAACAGAAAAAGGGGAGCTGAATAAAAGACCTAAATTATTTGAGATCAGGTGTTCTCTAATATAATGTCATCAAGAAGTCCAGCCCCTCAAATGTCAGCCTCCCAACGACCATACTCAGGACTTGGGAGGCAGAATTCTGATTTCTAATTCAGGAGACAAAATCGCCACTTGGCTGTGTGACTTGCACCATCAATTCTGGCTTTCAATGGTGCTACCTCTATCCCTCACAAATCCTTAGAATATGCCAATTTGGATGGTCTAGAAAGATATATGTGTGACATCAATAATGTCAGGGATAAAATATGCCCACGAGCATGCTCAAGGGATCTCGTGCCCTTAAAAAATAGAAAAGCTAGAGAACAAAGATAACAGGCTTATTGACAGCTAACAAGCAGCCACAAGAATCTTTAAAGCTGGACTGAGTCAGAGAAGTATTTGCTTAAAAGCCTATCCTCCTTAACAAAGAGAGAAAGTCCCTTGCCCAGAAAAGGCAGGTCAATTTTCCCACTCAAAGATGTTGACAGCACTTTCCTTCCTCGGCTAGCAATCTACTAAGTGATAGAAAGGTTGATTTCCTTACTCCTTAGATTTGCAAATATGTCTATGGGTGATCCCTTCTGGCTATCCAGAGTCAGTTAAAATTCAGCAGTAGGTGAAGCAGTACTCATCTGGATGAACTGATTAGTTACCTTCAAATACAGGGTACATCTATTTAAAAAGTTGCATTTAGAAAAGAATATTAACATCCTTGTATTTATGTTAATCCCTTTAATGGAAAAGCAAGTCTGTCTTTAAGTAAAAACAGAGGAAAATAAGTCAACAATAGTTTACAACTAATTATCTATTTTAAAGTAAGAACTAAATAGCTCTCAAGTTCCATAATTTTTCATTTCCATGACTTGATAGAACAAAATGAAAATGTGTTTTGCCATTCAATATGATTCTTGATAATAAGTCCACTTTACTTTCTCAGGAAAATAAGCCTTTTGTAGAGTCAGTTTCAGAGAAGGAAAACATGGCTATGTCTCAGGGTTGAAGCTTAAAAACAACTGAAAGCTATATTGTCTTCTTTCTAGATGGTATGGGACATAAGGCAACATAACTGTGGCTAAAGGCTTACTGACCTATATGACCTTATGAAAATGATGTAAACATTCCATGCCTCAGTTTCCCCATAAGTAAATGAAAAAATTAGAGTTTTTATTACAGGGTTTTTATAAGGGTTAAATGAGATAATATAAGCAGTTAATAAATTAGAGCTGATGTGATTTTGATTGTTACCACCATCTTATTCTTTTGGTCCAATTTATAATTTTTAAAAATTCAAATAGGAGGAGTTCCCATCGTGGCTCAGTGGAAACGAATCCAACTAGGAACCATGAGGTTGCGGGTTCGATCCCTGGCCTCGCTCAGAGGGTCAAGGATCCGGCATTGCCGTGAGCTGTGGTGTAAATCGCAGATGTGGCTTGGATCTGGCATTGCTGTGGCTGTGGTATAGACCAGTGGCTACAGCTCCCATTAGATGCCTAGCCTGGGAACCTCCATATGCCGTGGGTGCGGCCCTAGAGTGACAAAAAGATAAAAAAAAAAAATAAAAATTCAAATAGGAATGCCCAAACATTGGTGTCATATCTCAATGTCATTTCCCAAAGATATATATGTGTTAGAAGGTATTTACTGAGTATCTGTTAGTGTTTAGCATTGTGCTAGATACTGTAAAGAAAAAGAAAGATTTTACTGCCCCTGCCTTCAAGTTGGAGTATATAATGTAGTTTTGACAGATGCTATAAATGGTGTCTGGCAGAAGCTACATATGCCTAATCTATAATGAGTAGGATATGCTTAAGACTAGAATGTAAAACTAGCCTAGATTGCTTTCTGCACATGGAACAAAAGTGTGAGAATAGATACTAAAATCATGTTGAAAAGTGATTTATTCACAGATTTTAGATAAAATTGAAACTTTAGTTAAGGTAAAACTTCTCAGCACAGCCATTACTCTATATACTTAAGAGACAAAACAAAATTTAATAGTTATAGCCTAGAAGGAGCAATTTTTGATTCAGTATTCTCTCTACTCATTGTTTACTCTGTATGTGTTTTATTTGGGCACATGCAAGACAGAGAGAGAGACACAGACAGAGAGAGACAGAGAGAAGGAGAAATTAAACCTCTAGCCCAATCCCCTATTTTTATATAAATAAGAACCAAAAGAGGAAAAATGACTTTGCTTAAACTCTAATACCTGTTTATTGGCAAAACTAGGATTAGAACCATGAGCTAGAACTACCTAGAACCACTCTATGCTCTGGGAGAATTGTGAAATAAATAACACAGTTCCTTCAAAGAAAGCTAAGAGCTTATTTATGTCTTTATGAGTAGGACCCATATGTTCAATATCCTTTGCCGCCACCTACTCTCCCATTCCTTACTGTCCATTGGTTGGACAACACACTGAGTGCTCAATAGATGCTTATCCAGTCGAGGGAAAACATTGTGGCTTGATTCAACATTCATGAAAAAAAAAATTCTATGGACTTGCCTATTCCATAGAGAGTAAATGTATTGTTGCTTGAGAAAAAGCTACTGATACTTTCTATGAAATTAATAAGAATCTCATCTGTTGTTATACCAAATAATTGTATTTCACAGAATAAACCATTCAGCTAAGTAGAATACTCAGTAATTTCAAGACAGAGGTTTCATAAGACAAAAAAATGGAACCTTTCTAACACCTAACAGAGGGAAGAGAAAATGGAGGTCAGGCTGCAGATGCCAGATCAGGAGTGTTCTAGGGATTTGATCTAAGGGTGAGCAGTATGAACTGCACATGGAACAAAAGTATGAGAATAGATACTAAAATCTATGGGCAAAAGGCCATGTGTGCTGGGGCAGGTGAATTTAATCTCTTAATTTTGATGCAGGGCTGAAAAATTATATTGGAAAAGAGGAGTGGGAAGAAAGTGACAGAAAGCATTGACACTAAAACAATTTAGGTTGCCTCTCCAGAGACCGTGGTTTGATGACTTGCCAGGTAGAAAGAGAAATCATAGATTTGTCTCTGAGAACAATCATTCTGACCTTAACTTTTTCAATAGTATTTTAACAAATTATTCCTTAAAAGTACTATACTGATAATAGATGAGCACGAGAAGACAATATTTTTTCTCTCTTCACACAATGGCAAAGTATAATTAAAACCAGCCGCTTTTTTCAAGAGCCTTCTCTAATAAAAAACACCAAAATACAATGTTGTTTATGTATAAATTCTAAGCATTCCTCATTTTAACTAAAATGACATGGGGAATGCAAATCCATAGCTTCAGCAAAATTTCTCTTTCTAACAGTGATTCATCACCGTCAGATTTCTTTGCAATTTCATAAAATGGGCTTCAGCGGCATTTTGAAAAATTAGGAAGAGGGACTGCAACTGAAATGGAATAAAGAAAATATTACATAACCCCAAGTGAGATATTAATCTCCATTCAAATGGCTATTGTGCTTTCATTATCAGGAGAAAAAAAAAGCAGCACGCAACTCCTTAATAATCCTACATTTGGTAGCACTAAGCAGCCCAGTATTAATATAATTTGGAGGCTATCCCCAGGCAGGAGGAATTAATGATGCTCAATGAAATATTGGGTGGTGGGGATGGAAGGACTATGCAAGCCAAGAGTACAACTCAAGGTAAATATTTTCCAGCATCCTATTTGTTTAGTAACCAAAAGAGCAACATCTTTAAGAAGATACTTATTTACTAAGGAGCTGCACTTTATAAATTATACATGCACACACTCCCATTCATTCACACCCCCCCCCAATACACACACACATACCTAGAAAGAGCTTCTTTCTTCTCTATGTTGAATTAAACATTCAAATATCTCTTGCCTATAGTTCACCTCCACCTCCTTTCTTGCTCTTCAACTATACTCTGCTGGTATTACTCACTTCACTTCTATTGCAGTAGATTTGTGACAGGATATGATTGTTCTTCACAATGAAAGGAACTACTTATGAAGGAAGGCTCAGGGATTTTCTTAATATATATTGCTTAAGAGAATCTAGAAGCTTACTCTTTCAACAGACTGAGCCTTTGGGGGAAAGAATAAAAGGCTGAGATTAATTCACACAGATGTATAGGGACTTGTGTTCAGATTTTTCTTTTTTTAGGTTCTAACATACTTCATTTGGAAGTGGCATTAACCCTTTCAAGCCACTAGGGTAACATTTAGTAAGATGAACATTCAAACTCAAATCGACCTTGTTGACGATTAAAAGACTTAAAGGAAAATATCCATGGGGGAAAAGGTCGTCAGCACAAGTTTCTTCTTGCCTCAGTCCCTAATCATCCCCTTCTATACAGTTAGCCTGAAAGGGACTATGTTCTTCTGCTACAATGCATTAAGGACAACTGGCAATACAGAAAAAAAATCTATAAAATATGAATTGACTCCGTTTAGGGATCCACAGGACTTGGGGGCTTGGAAATTCCCCTTGAATGTCAGCAGCAGCCAACAATAATCACCGAGTGCTTACTACGTTACAGGCACAGTGTTAGGCACTTTACATATATTATTTGATTTAATCATCTCAACCTCAAATATCTCAACTTTCACTATGGCATAGGAAACTCAGATGCTATATCTAAGGAAAATAGAAGATACATAGCAGAACATAGATTTAAACCTATATCTCTGTCTGACTCAATTACTTGTATTCCTTCAATGTTCTCTTTCCAGAGAAAAACAGAAATGAACCATTTTAAATACACTGCCTTTGTATGAACACAGACATGGCATAATTCTGGGTCAATGTGGGAACTGTTGCCTATTATTTGGCCTGAGCTGATAAGAGATTGAGTTTTAGTACATATCTGTGTAAACAGTGATGATATGCTGAATATAGGTGGCTTAAGATAATTTGTTTTTTAAACATGAAGGTGGAAGAGACGAGTGAAACTCTTCTTGCCCATTGGTAAGTAAACAATATTGGATGTTTTAGTTTGTTTAGTATCATAATATTTTAGTCACAGATCCTGCCATTTCATTTTAGGGTAAGGGAAGAGGTACAGTTACACCAAGCTCATCATGTAGTTTGCTAGTATCCATTGCTTGAAAGAATTCCCAGTTAAGCAGCATGTCATTATTGATGCACTTGTGTGATTAATGTTCAATATCAGAGAGATACAACATAAAAAGTAGTTTGCCTGTGCCTGGAAGGAAGGGAGGAAAGAAGAGAGGGAGAGAGGGTGGGAAAAAGAAAGGAAGGGAGACTATAAACAAAAAAAAAAAAAAAGAAAGGAAGGGAGGGAGAGAATGAGGGAGGCAAGAAAGAAGGAAGCAAGCAAGGAAGGAAAGAGATATCAGAGCATCAGCAATTGTTGTTACACAATGAGATACATGGGGAGATACTTAGAGGTGGGGATGTATTCCCTCTTGCTGTTTACATCTCCTTTCGTAAATGAGAATGCCTGTTGTTAAAACATGTATGTGGTCAATTGGAGAGCCTTGTAGAGAGTAGTGCTTGCCCATGTACCATGACAGAAGAAAAAAAAGGAACTCAATGTGGGGGATCTGTGGGCCCTGAAGACAGAATATTGCCTGGTTCACTATTGACAAGACTGGTGCTGGAAAAATATGATTAGCTGCTGCACAATCTAACAGCGAAAAATCCTTTAACATTCCAAAGGAGAAAAGTGGCATTTCAACTTAGCATGACCAAAATGAACAAACTTAAGTACAGAATTATATCAGTAAATTGGATATATTCACACTCAGGTTAGTATCATTTTTGCCAATTAGATTTTATCTATCAGGATTTAATAAGTGTATATTTATTTTTACTTAAATTTGTGAATTTGAATCCTTGGTTTGGACCATGATCCTGGCTAGGATAGCAGAGAAAATTGGATAAAGAAACTTAGAGGACATTTATAATAAAGGTTTCTTTTTTGAACAGAAAACACACATTCACACACATCCCTCATGATGTGATATTTATGTTGGCTTATCTTTAGCTTTTACATGAAACACTGTTACATATATTTAAATAGGTTTTCTCTTATTGCAGCAAACTTCTTGGTCTCTTGAAAACATGTTGTATTATTATACTGGGTGTCCTGTTCACGTGCCCAAGCCAGGAAAAAAAATCTTGAATATTGCACTGCTATTAAAAGCCAAACACGAAAGTATAGATGATGATATAAGAGTGAAAGGAGGCTGACCTTTATAGGAGAGCTGAAAGATTGATAAAAATAACATATCTTTAAAATAAATACTCCAGAATCAATGCAGGCCTGAAGGTATATAGCTTAAGTAGATGAATTGAATAAAAATTGTATATATGAGATTAAAATACACCAGACATAGACAGACAGACACACACACACACACAAATACACACACTCATTCTATGTTGAACTAAACATTTTAAAACTTTGCATCCAAAGTAGGTACTTCAGAAATGGTAGAGGAAGGACCTCAAAAACCTACCCCTTCATAAAATCTATGGTAACATTGGTAAAGACTGTCAAAGAAAAATTTTTGGAACACTGGCAATTAACTAGGGCTTGCAACAATCTAAACAGTGTTTATTAAAGAAAAATGGCTGAATCTCATTAATAACAATGAGTTCTGTGGCATTTTAACTTGATCTAATCCCAAGCTCCATGCTGTCTTTAAAAATCAATGGCCTCACAATTATGGTAGCTTGAAAATCAGCAGTCTAGCCACCACCAGAGAAAGTTGAACAGATCTGGAGCAATCCAAAAGTCTCATCCCCAAATAACTGTTACTATATGAGTTGTCTGTAAGTGTGATTAAAAGCTCCATTATCAGGGCTTGATTTATTTGGCCTGACACAGAGCCTACTCTGTGCAAACACTTTTGTCCACAGGGAATTTATCAAAAATGATCAGTGGAAATTGTTTAACACTGCTACTGCCTGGGGTGGCATTACTATTGGAATTAACAAGAAACTGACCAAATAAAAAGGAAAAAACCAGGGAATGAGCTGTCCATGAAGGGATTTGATAAGCTCTGGGATATTCATGGACGTCTGAAGGGCACACACGCATGCACAAGACTACATATAAGCCCAGAAAAATGACCTGAAAGGACATGCTAATGTTATGGATTTCTTTTTAGGGTGATAAAAGTATCCTCAAAATGATTTTGTTTATGGTTTCACAACTCTCTGCACATAATACCTTACCATAGTTTTATGGTTTATCTATGTATTAATGCTTCATTTTTAAAAATTGATAAGTAATATACTCCATTGTATGGTTATACCATATTTTCTTTATCCATTCATCAATCAATTTAGGTTTTTGTTTCTACTTTTTGGTTATTGTGACTACCTGAGTACAAGTTTATTTATGTTTTTAAGTTCTTGTAGTTCAGTACGATTTTTTTTTTATATAGACATATGCTTTCTTTCAGAAGCAACAGATAAACCAAGCAAACCAAAATAGCTCCCTAAAGGTTTTGAAAATTAGTTTTGAAACCACAGCCTGAAAAAGTGGGTGAGGACCTCACTGCTAAAGCTAAAGAGGTGAGTGCTCGCTAGAGTAAAAGATTTAAATAGGCCCTAGATTCTCCTAATAGACAGTGTGCAAGGAATAATAAAAAATTAACCATTATACCAAGAACCATAGAAACTACAATCTGAATGAAAAATGCAATAAATTGATTCAAACAATGAGATGAACTAGATGTTGGGATTATTTGAAAAGGATTTTGAAGCAGCCATCATAAATAATACTTAAATAATTAACTATGAGAAAATCATGGAACAAATGAGAAAATCAATACAATTTCAACAAAGAAAAAAATAAGTAAATAAAATTGAAAATCATGGAGCTGAAAAATACAAAACAAAATTTATAAAAACTCTATGGATAGACTCAATAGTAGAATGAAGATGAGATATCAGCTCATAGAATCAGTAAACTTGAGGACAGAGTAATTTAGTTCACACCATCTAAACAACAGAGAGCAATCAGACTGAATAATAACAAACAAAGCCTCATAGACATGCAGGATAATAACAAAAGGCCTGATATTTGGATCATCAGAGGCTCAGAATGAGAGGAGAAAAACAGAGAGGCTTAAAGAATATTAAAAGAAATAATGGCTTAATCTTTCCCCAAATGGGAAAACTCTGAAATTCTATATCCAGTGAAAGAATCTTTTAGTAAAGAAGGATAAATACAGACATCTTCAAATAAGGGAATACTAAGAGAAATGGCTTCTAGCAGATCTACCCTTATAGCTTGGCTAAAGAACATTCTTCAAACAAAAAAGAAAATAATAATGAAAGAATCTTGTAGCATCAGGAAGGAAGAAAGAATAACAGAAAATAGATAAATATGAGTACATAAAATTGACTATCCTTTTATTCATGAGTTTTTTTAAAATCATATTTGATGATAGAATAGAGGTCACCAGAGGTTGGGAGAGAGGAGAAATGGGGAGTTTTTGTTTAATGTGTACAGAGTTTATGTTTGAAAGGTTGAAAAATTCGGGGTATAAATAACAGTAATGGATATATTACATTGTGAATTATTTAATGTCACTGAATATACATCTACAAATTGCTGAAATGAAAGTATGTATATTTTACAACAAAAATGGTAAAAAAATAATTTAAAAATAAATAAAATGATTATCTTAAATATAAATGGTCTAAATGCACCAATCAAAAGTGTTATGATTAGCAGAGTAGATAAAAGACCAGGACCCAAATAAACACTATTTACAAAAATTCACTTGAATTTCAATAGCATAGGTATGTTTAATATAAAATGATGAAAAAGATACACTATTAAATAATTAAGCCTGGAAAGAACAGGCTTAATTATAATATCAGAGAAAGTAGACCTCAGAACAAAAGAAATACTTAGAGACAAAGGGATTCATTTCATAACGATATAATAATTTATCAGGAAAACAAGATGGCCCTTAAGTGTGTATGCACCAAACAACACAGCCTTAAAATACAAGAAGCAAAAACTGATGGGAGTATAAAAAGAGTCATATCTACAACTGGAATTAGATACTTCAATACCCCTATCTCAGCAACAGATAGAGCTACTAGACAAAATCAATTATATAGAAGAACTGAAAACATAACCAATAAGATCTCATTGAAATGAGAACTCTGCAGAACATCAGACTACATAATTTTTTTTGTGTCCAAAGAACATTTATCAAAAGAGACCATGGGGAGTTCCTGTCGTGGCTCAGTGGTTAATGAATCCTACTAGGAGCCATGAGGTTGCAGGTTCAATCCCTGGCCTTGCTCAGTGGGTTAAGGATCCGGTGTTGCCGTGAGCTGTGGTGTAGGTTGCAGACATGGCTTGGATCCTGCATTGCTGTGGCTCTGGCATAGGCTGGCAGCTACAGCTCCGATTGGACCCCTAGCCTGGGAACCTCCATATGCCATGGGAGCGGCCCAGGAAATGGCAAAAAGACAAAAAAAAAAAAAAAAAAAGGAGAGAGAGAGAGAGAGAGAGAGACCATACCCTGTACCATAATACAAATATCAAAAAAATTAAAATAAGTGAAATTATACAGATTATGTTATTTGCTCATAATAGAAACAAACTAGAAATCAATGACAGAGTGAAAACAGGACAAAAATCTTCAAACACTTGGAAATTAAAAACACATGAAAATAATGCATGGCTCAAAGAATATTTCCCAAAGGAAAATTTAAAATACACAGGACTCAATGTAAATAAATTTATAGCATAGCAGTATATGAGATGTAGCTAATGAAGTTCTGAGAGGGAAATTTATAGCACTTATATTAGAAACAAGGAAATATCTGAAATCTTTCTATAGTCTAAGATCATACTTCAAGAAACTAGAAGGACAAGAGCAAAAGGAGTCCAAAGCTAGAAGGAAAGAAAGAATAAACAGAAAAAAAAAACAAAAAACAGTAAAATTGGAAATGGCAAAGCAAATCAGGGAAATCTTTGAAACAAAAAAGTGGTACTTTTAAAAAATCATGAAATGGATAATGGCATGGCAAGACAGACAAAAATTGAGAGAAAACATAAATTAAATAAAATTTAAAAAGAGGAATGTAAAAGGGGTTATCACTATAGATCGTGCAGCCATTGAAAGAATAATAAGGGAATATTACGAACAACTTTACACTCATAAGTTCTACAGTTTAAAAGAAACAGACCAATTCCCTGAAAAATAAATACCACAATCGAGTAAGAGAAAATAGATAATCTGAACAATTTTATAACCATTAAATTAATTGAATTTGTTAATAGAGAGCTCCTGAATAAAAACATATCTTTAGGCCTATAAGATTTTACTGGAGAATTCTACACAATATTTAAAGAAAAATAAATACCAGCTTTACACAGTGTCTTCCAAAATATGTAGGGAACACTTACCAACTCATTATTTGAGGACAGTATTACTCTGATAACAAACCTAGAAAAAAAAACAGTTCAAGAAAAGAAAACTACAGGCCAGTGCCTCTCACAGGCTTAGATGCAAAAATCCTCAAAAAAAAAAAAAAATCAGCAACAGGATTCAACAATGTACAAAAACAATTATACACCATGACCAAGTGTCATTTATACCAAGTCTGCCAAGATGATTCAAGGCTTGAAAGCAATTACTGTAATCTACTATATTAACAAGCTAAAGAAAAAAAAAGTGATGGGAACCCATCAATTGATTGAGAAAAAGCATTTGACAAAATCCAACAGCAATTTATTACAAAAACTATCAGCAAGTTAAGAATAGAAGGGAATTATCTCAAAATGATAAAGAGCATGTGTCAAAAATCTACAGCTAACATTATACTTCATTGTGAGAGACTGAATATTTTCCCTCAAATATCATCTACAAGGTAAGGAGGTCTGCTGTTACCAAACTTATTCAAAATGTTACTGGAAGTTCTAGTTATCACAGTAAGTTTTTTAAAAAGGTGTGTCAGAGGGAGCATACATATTTTAAAGAAAGAAAGAAATTTGAAGATGACATGACTGTCTAAATAGAACATCCCAGGGAATCTACCAAGGAAACTGTAGAACTAACAAATGAGTTTAGCAGTTTCACAGGATACATGATAAAACACACAAAAACTCAACTGTATTTCTATATACTAATAATACACATACAGAAACCAAAATTAAAACACAAGACCATTTATAATCTCTGCAAGGAAATCAAATAGCCACAAACTTAACACAACATGTATAGGATTTGTATGTTGAAAACTACAAAATACTAATGAGGAAAACCAAGAATACTATATAAATGGGGATAAATCACCTGTTCTTAGATTGGAAAACTCAACATAGTAAATATATCAATTCTCCCCCAAAAAGATTTTTAAGTATAATGTGATTTCTTTCCTAATCTTAGCCAGGTATTTTTCATAGATATCCCAAATGATTACATACTGTATGATTCAATTTATGTAACATTTTTGAAATGACAACATTTTAGAAATGAAGAGGTTAGTGATTGGCAGAATTCAGTGCCTGTGAAAGTGGGTCAGGGAGCAAGTGAAAAGATGATGTAGTATAAAAGAGCAACACAAGGTATCCTTATTGTGGTGGAATGGTATCCTGACTGTGGTGTTAGTTGCATAAATCCATAGATGTAATAAAACTCTATAGAACTAAATACACACACATGCACAGATAATTAAAAGTAAAACTGAGAAATCTGAATAAAATTAGATCATACCAATGTCAAATCCTGGTTGTGATAATGTGCTACAGTTTTGAAAGATGTTTCCATTGGGAGAAACCATATAAAGAGTAAATGGATCACTCTGTATTATTTCTTATCGCTGCTTGTGAAAGGGTAATTATTTCAAAGTACAATAAGTGATGTTTTAAAAGCTGCTGAAAGAGGCTAAGATGGTTGTAATCTAACTGAGAATTTGGACCACTACTTGCCTAGACCCGTTAGATTCCACAAGCCATAAACATAATAGAGTGTTTTGATATTTCTATGACATGGTATCCTACAAAAACAAAAACAAAAAACAAAAAACAAAATAAACCTTGTATTTTCATAGGCATTTGTTTCTTCCCTGCCAATTTGGCCTCTAATTTCACTTCAAAGCAATTACTAAAGGAGTAGCAAATACATATGGCAGAGAGATGAGATGAGAGGGGAGGGGAAACAGAGCAGAGATACAGATATATAATAAAGGTGAAAAAAAATGAATGTTCCTGTTTTCTTTCCTTGCCCTAGAAGAAGGAAATTGAGAGGATCTAAGAGGAAGAGGGACTTGCTATTATGACTCTGCATAAGGCTACATCTTTACTCCTGGCTGAATTGGCTATTTATAGCTCAACAGTTAAGTGGTCAATTGGACTGCAAAAAAGTCAGTCTGACTTGGCTTCTTGGATATGCAAAATTACTAGAATGAAAATTTTTTTTCTGGGTTGAGTGATTTGTTTTGATGAGTAAATGGGACTGAACAATTGGCTAGAATTAGATTCAGTGTTAATTGTCAGAAAGAATGCAAGGAACTCAAATGACTGATTTGACAAGGTGGACACACAGTCTAAATTATTTTGGAATCAGGAATCTAGAACTCCTGATGAAGCCAGTCTTGTGAATGGGGGGAAATGGCTAAAATAAAGTAAAAGGCTAGCATCCATGAGAACGCAGGTTCGATCCCTGGCCTCGCTCAGTGGGTTAAGGATCCAGCATTGCCATGAGCTGTGGTGTAGATCGCAGACTCCTCTTGGATCCTGTATTTGCTGTGGCTGTGATGTAGGCCGGCAGCTACAGCTCTGATTTGACCCCTAGCCTGGGAACCTCCATATGCCACAGGTGTGGCCCTTAAAAGACAAAATAATATTTATCAGGTGTTTATCTAATGTTTTAGATGTGGAAGATTCCATGCATGCTCATGTGTCAGTATGAGGACCTAAGACATTTGATTGATGGGAGTCCACCAAAAAACATATGATGTGTCAGTTGAGTCTGGAAAAATCTTTGAAAAGTTTTGTCCTTTAAGAGCTTAAGATGATTATTTATGATACTGAGCATCTTTAAGATAGTCAATGCCTATTTTAATATCTATGACATGTAAATGCAAAAAGAAATGCAGTTCTTGCTATCCTAGAACCAATAAAGATAGAGTTCAATAAAAGTAGGAAAGATATTTCAGATACATCAACAAAGCCAAGTCTTTCCCACAAGAAACCTTTTACCACAGTCCTGGAGTACAAAGGGTCAAAATAAGATCTCTTACGTGGAATGTCAATTTTAACAAAGTACTCTGCATAGGAGTTTGACTGGGGCTTCCATAGGAAGTGTTCCTAAATTATTAGTTGTACAACTTTATTCACTAGTTTTCACAAGAAGATGTTTGTGATCACTTCTGAAGCTTTCTTGAATGTAAAGTCTATGATTTCTGATAACTGCATTATGTTTTTTATTTTATCATTAGAAGAGAGCAAATTTAAGAAGATAGATAATAGCCTCAAAAATAGTATAAAATTTCATTTTGGTTCTAAAATTAACCAATATTGCAGGGGTTTTTTTGTTTGGATATGAACTGTTTTTCCACCCCTTATTTTAAAGTACACATCAAGTTTAGATCATTACAAGATGACACAAAATTCTTTCAGCAGTGTTATTTATCATAACAGGAAGGATTCAACACTGGAAATCTTGCCAAGGATGAAGCATAATTTTAAGTATCTCCTATATCAAAGTACAATTGAAAATGTAGCCTCAGGAAGCATTTAAAAGTGTTATAAAGTGTTTTTTAAGGCCACATGACTATATTTGGATTAGTAATTATACACTGGAGGACTTTCCACAGGGCAATCAGGAAACAATGTCTATAAATTCATGATTATCAGTGGGGAAAAACTCTACCCACCTCTCTATTGAATGTGGTTAATGGGTTATTCACCAAATATCTTGGTGTCTTTCATTCGTCACACACACAAAACTAGCCTTAAACTGAACCAGATGACATGGGTACCTGCAGAAAATAAGTATTCATAACCAGTTTTAACCTCTCTTTATAGATATTATGCTTACACACATACCTCATCTTTTCACAGATGTTATTATGGATAGACTAATCTGGGAAACAGGAATGTTTATGTAATCAAAGCACAGATGTTCATAGAGGGAACAGTGGAACTTCAAGCATGCCTAAGCCAAAAGGGAATCACTAAGAAGACTAAAAAAAAGAATTAAAACACTGTCTTTCCTTTCTCTCTTTTCAAAACTTAATAGCTGCATCATACCCTAGCAGCTACTATTTATTGAGTACCTCACCACGTTCCAGAAACAATGCCAAGCACTTTTGTATTCACTCTCATTAAACTGTCACAGTCCTGAAGCTCCTGTTGTAGCACAATGGGATCAGAATCTTCCTGGGAGTGCTAGGACGCTAGTTCAATCCCCAGCCTGGCACAGTGGGTTAGGGATCTGGCATTGCTGCAGCCACAGCTTAGTTCACAGCTGTGGCTCATATCCCTATCCCAGGAGTTCCACATGCTTTGGGTAGGCAAAAAAAAAACAAAAAAAAAAAAAACAAAAAAAAAAAAACAAAAAGAGAAAAAAAAAAACATTGTCACAGTCCTATAAAATAGTAATTATTATCCCCACCTGTCAGGGAAGAAAACTAAGCAAAAGACAGATCTCAGACTTTCCCTGTGAAAGTACAATTCTAGGTATAGTCCATTAGGTAAGCCCTTAGGAGAAAGCAAGAAAATTAAGGGATATAGATGTTTAAAGGGCATTTGTACAAAGAAAACAGTTTCTGTTTGATTCCCAGAGTTCAATTTGGATAGGAAAAATTAAATGCTGGATTTGAGGAGTTCCTGTCGTGGCTCAGTGGTTAACGGACCAGACTAGTATCCATGGGGATGTGGGTTCAATCCCTGGCCTCGCTGAATGGGTTAAGGATCCAGCGTTGCCGTGAGCTGTAGTGTAGGTCACAGATGCAGCTCAGATCTGGCGTTGCTGTGGCTGTGGTGTAGGCCAGCAGCTGCAGCTCCGATTCAACCCCTAGCCTGGGATCTTCCATATGTCGCAGGTGCAGCCCTTAAACACACACACACACACACACACACACACAAATCCGAATGCTGGATTTGCGAGTACAAACTTAGAAGTACTGTGGAAGTTCTGAAAAAAGAAAGATTCAGGAATAATCGGAAAAGGCTTCATGGAGGAGGTAGGAGAAAACCCGGGAGAAAACAGAGGAGACAACCTGGGCACAAGATCACAATGTGAAAGGATATGGAGATACAAATGAGTAATGTCATTAATTAATCCAGCTAATTAAAAAAACCTGATACCAACAATGATAATTTTAATTCTAACAGAGAAGTACAAAACTCTCCCAGAGATTTACGATTGAGTTGTGGCCTCCATCATTTATGTCTGTGTATCTTTGACAAAGTTTGCAAAATGGAAATAACAAGGCCTGACCTACTTTCCTAATATAGTTTTTGTAGAAATCAAATCCACAAATGTGCATGAATGTGCCCTGTAAAGAAAGATTTACTCAGAAGAGATTATTATTCCATATTACTCAAAGTTGATTTTCCTCACAAACATCTAGGAAAATCCCAAGCTACAAACTGAAAACTTCAATTATTTGTGTTCCCTCCTTTCAGAGTTCTTCACTGGGTATTCATAAATTGCTCCCTAAGTAAAATTTAGAGTTTGAGGCTAGCCTTCAAACAAGCAAAGTCCAAATTTTACTACTGGTTTAATGGATTTAACTAGTTACTGGTTGGCTATCAGAATGAATTAGAAATCAGCCAAATAAATTTAAATTACCAATCCAATGAAGACATTATAATAGAAGTACTCATAGGTTATGGTCTACCCTTTAGAATTAAAGATTCTTTGTCCTCCCTTAAAGGAGAAGGGTCCTAGTACATGGGCATATGCCAAGGTAGTCTGGATAGAGAGCTTTTGCTGCCTATTATGAGGGGTTCAGGTGGGGAAACAGTGCAAAAGTAGAGCTGTTAATAATGAAAATGTAGGCAGAACTTTCTGTGTGCTTCTGTCAGAGCTGAAAATTATAACCATGTAGGATATGGAAGGTTGGTATCATCTGGGGCCTCTAGAGGCCAGAGACAGCTTTTAAGTGCCCTGACAAGTTTGGGAATACTAGGAAGTTAACATTTGTGAATTAATAGCAATAAATGGTAATGCTGAAGGGATTAAACAGTTTGCCCCTCATGCATTTGTTTGCCTGGGCCTATGATCAGGGGTATATTCTTATACCCCAGGTATATAAGAACCCAATTCATAATAACGAACCTATTTTGGTAGCTGTTGTTACTTATACATGCTATAAACCAAATATTTTGTGTAGAAAACAGTTATAGGTAGAAAGAGCATAGCTGAAGCCTAAATCAGCATGGATCAACGCAGGTACTACTACACTTCACTTGCAGAGGAACTCTGTCTCTCACACTTCCAGGCACCCTGTTATCTTCCTGTACTTAAGGAGGTGCCATCCACAGTCTCCACAGAAGTACATATCAAAAATTCACACGTACTTAATCAACTTTACACATGCACATAATCAATTTCACACACAAAAACATCTCCCCATATCCTGTCTGATCTAGAAGAGAATGGAGGCTACTATCTGTAAATAAATTTCAGTTTCCAGCATATTTATTAGTCAGTGTCATGTTTACATGTCTTTGGGAACCTGCCGCATCTGAGTTTTACTTTAATTAACTAAGTATACTTCAGTTCAAGGCTGTTGGTATGAAAAAAAAAATGGCTTGAAATGACAGATAATACATGAAAACGTGTGTTTTAGAAAAGGCGTAAACTCACTTGATATTAGAAATTCAGAGAGTTATCTTCAAGGCGTAGAGTCTTAAGTGAATACTTCATTATTCGGCACTACAGAGAGATAACCTCATCTCTTATTAAACTATTCCCTCCATAATCTCTTCCCTCTCCATTTGTAGAATTTAGCTACTGGCATTCCCATAGTTTAGTGCCATACTATATTTGATGTGGTGTTATACTGAAAGAGACAATGTATGGGTGAACTCATATTTTCTCCTTCACAGTGATACTTATTAAGTAAATTATTATTCTTCACTAATGAATAGACCAAGTAGAAAATAATATTCAATAGATAAAATTTCTTCTCAATTTTTAAGGTAGTAATCCTAAATCTGATATGCAGATCCAAATAATGCTGCATAAGGTAAAAGTGCAGTCCTACAGTTCTACTGTAATTATCAACACTTTACATTATTAGTTATATTAATAAATCTTTAAACTGTTTGAATACTCTGTAACCAATTTTGGGGGAAGTTGGTATTTCTGAAAAAAAATTGTTTCTTTAGCCCTATTATTTATTTTAATATTACAACTGTTGGTGATATTTTTTTTCCCTCAGGAGTATGTTTGGCCCCAGCTGTACAAACTACTTAAGTTACTCTTAGTGGCATGTACAGATTCTGCTATGTATTCAAAACTACAAAGTTATTTCATATCAAAGTGATGTAGCCTTCAGCTTTTGCATCTACGAATGATGAGCAACATTACTTTAAATGACATCTTTTTGTCGGAGTTGCTTGGGATAAAGATAGAATAAATCCATTTGTATAAATTGTGGCTTCACTATTGAAGGATTATAAAAATATATTGTGCTATGTTTAAATCTAAAACTATTAAGATAGTTAAAATATGCCATCTTTTCACTGGAAAAACTATCAAGTGCTTAAAATGTTATCATTAATCACAACTAATTCACTAAATATACAATTGAAGCAGCAATAGAAGAAAGAAAACGCTGTTGGGCAGATCATCTGTCAGTAAGACCAACATCTCCATTTTTCACTGGATGAAGTAACTAAACACTTTCAAAGACTGTAGTATGGATAATTCAAAATTGAATTCCTTTTCCAAGGGTACAACCCTTCACATGCTGTCATTTGGTGGGATGTTTTCTGGTTGGTATACAAATTTATTTTGAAAGGTAAACTTGCATGACTTTTTTCTAGGTGAGTCTGCATATTTCAATTTAGCTGTGGAAAACATTCGCCCATGCAGTCCTTACCTTGTTGTTACAGCCACAAATAGTTGTCAAAAGGAAAATGATACCTAAAGACACTTGTTTGTAAAGCCCCAAGACATCTTTTAAGTCAGGTTTAATTTAATAGTTGGCTAAGGTCACCAGATGTTTTTAATTATGCAGGATAATCTTAGATTCCAACTTCCTAGTCTGTTCTCATTGATATTTTCTGTCCCCATTGAGCCTGGCTCCTTTCCAGACATACATAATACTACCCTGGGCCAGAGAAAGTATCCATCCTTTGCAGTATGTTTTACTCTGACTGGTACCAAGAAACATTTTGAAGGAGTGAGGGTTCATGTTCCCTCTGAAATAAAATATGAAATGCTAAGTAGGATCTTTGAGCTACCCTGTCCCTTAGTATCTTTTCCTTTCTGTCTTCCTCATTATCCCATTTTTCTCATTTATAAAAATTTTATATTGCTAGGGGAAGGGTCTTGGACACTTTTGGCTGAGCCATCATAGTGGGATTAATAGGAATCAGCACAATCCAACTAAAAATTCCCAAAGCGAACATTCTGGTAAGGGGTAATTAAAACTTGTGGTTGGGCTTTTAGGCTCAGAAAAACAGGATCCAACTAGGATCTGAAGTAAAGCAGATGGAGCAAAAAGGAAGAGAGGTCATAAACATAGAAGAACTGGGCCAATGGCCAAGTCAAGATCACAGAAGAGGTATGGTTCAAGCTCACAAATGACAACAGGATAGGGACAAAAAGTGGGTCACTAACTGACAGGATAGGGGGAACTATGTGGCTTCTCATTTTCTACATGAATCTGAGGTCAGCATGACTTCTTTATTCTCCGTTATTTATCTTTCCTTTGAGGTGTTGATGATTAATGGGAGAGGAGGGATACCATAGCATTACTCTACAATCTTGCCACTCTGATGTAATGAAGGACACAGTTTCAAGTAAAGCCAGTTTTACTGCAGGTCATCACACCAGCCCATCTGACAGGAGCGAAAGCTGCAGTGATGTCAGCTTTGTCCAAATAATGGGCACTGAAAAGAATTCTATAACACCAGGATTCATTTTCCCCAACGAAACACTTCTCTGATGCACACAGATACCCCATCCCCAACTCACTTCTTAAGTCAATCCAAAACTGAGTTTTCAATAGTTACTCTTTTAGGTTACCAAGTTTGGTCTTTTACCTCGTTTCTCTAATTCTCTCCTGATTAAATATTACCAACTACCCTATCTGGAACTAGCTGCTTCAGCAACTTATTTCATATGCTATTTCAATCTTTCCCTTGTTCCTAGACAAAGCTTCTCCTTAATCCTTGGCATACACCTTTGCTGCTTAACCAGGGCTGTATTTCTCAAGTAATCCACTTTGTGCCCTTGCTCAAATCTTCATTTAATCTTAGAAATTTTCCTAGTTAGAGGGGCTAGGTGAAGGTAGAGTATTCTTAAAGTCAGGGTAGGGTCTTGAATACTTAAAATAAGGAGCAATTAATAAACAATGAATCACAACCATTTCATTTTGCTGAAATGAGCTTGTCCTGGGTGTTAGTTTTTATGAATTCTTTTCTTTCCCAGGGCAAAAAAATTTTTCTTCAGCAGTTTTATTGGCCTTTCTGATACCAAATTATCCATCTCATAAATTTAAACTCTAATAGTAATCTTTGATCAAACCATTACTCAATTACCACGCTGAAAACAAAGCCTTCTTCCTCAATCCAAATCATTCAACTTAAAAGTTAACAGACATGATTAAATATTCAGCTACTGAATGGTTTTGGTTACCAAAAGGGATGTTAGGGGTGAAGATGGAATGGGGTTTTGAGATTGGCATATGCACACTGTGGTATATATAATGGATGGCCAATGGAGACCTGCTGTATAGCACAGGGAACTCTACCCAATATTCTGTGATAATCTATATGAGAAAAGAATCTGAAGAAGAATAGATGTGTTTACATATATAATGGAATCACTTTGCTGTGTAGTAGAAATCATCATATTGTAAATCAACTGTACTTCAATAAAATTTTTAAAATAAAAAAACAAACTAGTCTTAACAACAAGGTCTTACTGTATAGCACATGGAGCTATATTCAATATCCTGTGACAAACCAAAATGGAAAAGAATATATATACACATATATACATATATATATATGAATAACTTTGCTATACAGCAGAAATTAACATAAGACTGTGAATCGACTATACTTCAAATAAATTTTAAAAAATTTAGCCACTCAACTGTTTTCTTAACCTACAGTAATGTTTTCTGTTTCATTGTTATTCTCCACAAGGAAGATTCTAGATTGGAGAGTTTTTAAATGGAATTGATCAATGATATTGGAATTAGATACAAATTGGGAGTTCCTAGCACCTGTCTCTAGACAGGTAGTTTTAGAAATTCTTGTTTTTTCCACTTTACCTGATTTGGACAGTAACAAAAAGTACAATTAGGATACTATGCCTTATGCACACAGGAAGTACATTTGAAATATTTTTTTCAAAAGACATGAAAATGAAAATCAACAGAGATAAAATATTCCATTTCACACACATTGTTACTGGGGTCATTTTGGAAAGAACTACAGGTCTAATTTAGAAACTTCTTTGTTACTTTTACTGAGATCTAATAAACATGAATTTATACAATGGATGTGCAGACACTCACTATATATACCTTTTTGTAGCTTGACTTGTAAAGTCTGGTTTGCCTGCATTTGTTTTCAATAAGAATGAAAAAGGAAGAAATTCTGCAGTGTTCAAAATGTCCTAATTCTTGCACAGGTGCACCTCACTTTAAGAACAACTTACATGCAAATTTAGCTTTAAAAAATAAATTATGGATGATTTTTTTTTTACTTTAGACATTCTTTATTTTACATTTATTTTAAAAATTCTTTTTTTTAGCCCTTCACTATTAGATAACTTTTAAAAAGTAATTTACTTGCAACTATAGTTGCTCAGCCCTAAGAAAATGACAATGATATATATATCATATATATATACACACATATATGCAAATAGCTTGCAAAATGTAAGAATTTTGATGTAAGAAATTTATCAATGAAATTATTTTATTAAGAATTTAGGATTTTAAGAGATTTATTTTCATTCCAAATATGATTTACTTTTCTGGTCTGAGTGTATTCAATATTTGGGAAGGTCATATACATATCTATATATTCATCTATAGTACCACCCAGATGATAACATATTCTTATGAACCTCTGAAATAAAATTTGAAAAGCTAGGCAAATATGTTTCAGTGTCAGAAATGCATAGAAGGCCATCCTGTGTCTTCTCACTAAAATGGCTCCTATACTTAGTGGTCAATGCTTAGAATACCATCCACTGAGATGCATTACAAGCAATGCAAGTTCAAGACTTAAGTTCAAGACTTAAGGCTTTGTTGACCTACTCAAGTGAGAATCACCCTATTAGAAGAAACATATGTAGCTATTCGTAGTCATTTGAATTCATAGTCAGACACCTCATATCCTGAAATCTGAGAGAAGGAACTGAATAGAGATTAGACTTGATGCCTAGAGGAGTATTGCTGATTACATTAAAAAAGTACTTAGTGCTGAATTCAAACCTAACTTACTCTTATTTTGGCTAGGGCAAACTTTGTTTGTTTGTTTTAGGGCCACAACTGTGGCATACGAATGTTCCTAGGCTAGGGGGTCAAGTTGGAGCTGTAGCTATAGGCCTACACCACAGCCACGTTTAAGCTGCATCTGTGACTTTCATCACAACTTGCAGCAACACCAGATCCTTAACCCACTGAACGAGGCCAGGGGTTGAGCCCGCATCCTCATGGATACTAGTCGGGTTTGTAACCCACTGAGCCACAAGAGGAACTCTGGCTAGGGTGAATTTTAGCTATAAGTATCAATGCGTAATAAATATTTCATTAACATTTTTGCATGAACAGTTCTATGGGTTTTAACATATGCATAGACTATGTAACCACCACCATTGATAAGATACAGAGCAGTTCCAACACTGCAGAGATTTCCCATGTGCTGCCTCTTTTCAATCTCTTTCCCTGTCCTTAACCCCTTGGTAGTCATTGAACTCTTCTCTCTCCATATAGTTTTACTTTTTCCAGAACGTTGTCTAAATGGAATTATACAAGATGTATTCTCTTGTGTCTGGTTTCTTTCACCAAGCATAATGTATTTGAGATTCATTCATACTGTTGCATGTATTTGTGGTTTACTTCATTAATTCATAGGGTAGATGCTCTATAGTTTCTTTATTCATTTGTTGAAGGACAGTGGGCTATTTTCAGTTTTTAGCAATTACGAATCATGCCACTATAAATATTGTATATAGGTTTTTTTGTGCAAACATAAGTTTTCGTTTCAATCTATAGCACAAGAAAATCTACTCAATAGTTTGAAATAACCTGTATGGGAAAAAGAATGTAAATATTTATATGTATGACTAATTCACGTTGTTGTACACCTGAAAATAATACAACACTGTAAGTCAACTATATGCCAATAAAATTAAATAAATAATTTTAAAAAAAGATCACAGGAGTTCCCATTGTGGTTCAGTACATTAAAGACTCAATATTGTCTCTGTGAGGATGTGAGTTCAATCCCTGGCCTCACTCAGTGAGTTAAGGACCCAGTGTTGCTGCAAGTTGCAGTGTAGGTCACAGATGCAGTATGGATCTGGTACAGCTGCATCTCTGATTTGACCCCTAGCCAAGGAACTTCCATATGCCACAGATGCAGCCATAAAAAGAAAAAAAAAAAAAAGATAGCTGGGTCACATGGTAAGTGTTTAAATTTATAAGAATTTGCCAAGCCATTTTCCAGAATGGCTATGCCATCTTCCATTCCTGCCAGGAGTATACCAAAGTTTCATTTGCTCCACATTCTCATCTTCACTTGGTATTTTCAGTAGTTTAAGTTTAGATGCTTTAATGGGTAGGTAATGGTAGTTCTATGCTGTTTTAATTTGTATTCCCCTAATCATTAATAATATTTAACATATTTTCATGTGCCACATGACAATTTATATCTTCTTTGATTGTCTGTCTGTTCAACCTGTTTTTAATTGAACTGTTTTTCTCAATATTGAGTTTTGAGTTTTAATACATTCTAGATGCAAGCACTATATTATAATACCATTTGAAAACACTTGTTTCCACTCCGTGACTTGTCCTTTCATTATTTAGCAATATCTTTCATAGGACAAAGTTTTAAATTTTGATAAAGTCCAATTTAATCCATTTTTCCATGTTTTTGATGACGTATCCATATCATTAACTTTTCCAATTTAGGCTGGTCTATGCACTTGCACATAAGACGTAGAATGGAAATATAAAAGGCTTAAGTCAAAATACTTGTAATTCCAGCCCAGCTCCACAACTATAACATTTGGTAAATCACATAAAGTTTTTTGAGTCTCTGATTCTCCTTCTCTAAAATGGGGGTAGCAATCCCTGGAATTCTATGTCAGCTTTATATTCTCAGAGCCTAATGACACTCCAGACACTTATCAGGAACTCAGTAAATATTTAAATAGATAGGGTAATTGCAAGGATCAATTAAACTCATGTTAGTAAATTAGAAAGTACTATCAGATGTAAGGTATTATTGTTATGGAACCAAATCTAAACTTAAATTCATAGATGTTCAGTGCTTGAAGGAATATTAGAGGACTAACTTCTTTTCATCCCATGATTTTCATAATTTTATAGATGTAGCGACTAATAGAAGCATTTAATTCATTTAGTTTGGTTTATTTTGCTCTAGTAAAATGAACTAGGAGTCCCTACCAAATGCAAAGTAGTGCTAATAAACTCAGAGAAATGGGATTAGCCAAATAGTTGATAATTTTCAATTCTCACTGGCTACAAATATAGTCACTGTGTGGGGAAAAAACACATTGATAGTCACTATATCATACTCAATAATAAGCATATGTGTCAATTTCATAACCAAGCAGGGATGGAGTAGAATATTAAACTTTGATCTATGTGGAAAGTAATAAAAAGGATAATAAAAATGTATCTGCTATAGCAATGAGCAAGCCATTTATTAAAGACAAGACTAGCTTTGTATATTAAAATTCAAGTTGATCTAATGATTCATGCACAGGCATGGTCTGTAACATTACAAATGTTAGTCTCCCATCTGTCACCAAGACAGAAAATCAATTATTACACCCACTGCCAGATAATTGTTTGAATAGATAAAATGACTTGATAAGAAATTACTTTGGGTTAAAAACAACAAATTGGTCCTTTGATTTAGCAGTGAGCTCCCTGGGTGTGGTAAGTAGCTTCCCCAAGGTCTGATTGACACTTTATAATTGGTGTCTATATCCTAGAATTTGCCCTGAATTCTCTGAATGCTCTCCCATCTAACTCCCCAAATAACTTTGTACAAAAAAAAAAAAATAAAATATATATTGTTTTTCCAGAAAGTCTTGAATAAGTTTTTCAGAACTCTCTAGTATTCTTATCAGAGTTTCATTTCAAGAAAACTTCAAAGAGGATCAAATAAAAGAAAAAAGTACTTAGCAATAGGATAGTGCTGAGTCAAACACAGGGAGAGCCAACTTCTCCCAATTTCCCAAAGTGTATTCCCATGGGCAGCCACAGGGCAGACTTTATAACTGATCAATTGCCTATAGGTACTGTAATTTCAGTAGCAGTAAAAAGGCCAGCTACACCAATACCTCTTCCATGAAACTGAGGGATATTCAAAATTGCTCAAATATGTCATTTCTTGGACTAAGACACATCCTCCTGGGAAAGGAAACACATTGAACACTCTCATCAATCATTAACACATTAGAGTGAATGAGTTCCCCAAATCTTTTTCAGATGTTATAATTTTCTAGAGGGAGGGGCTGAATACCTGAGGAGGATACTGAGCATCAGATATGATAGTTATAGTAGGAACATTCTAGGGTGAGAAAAGTACAGAAAGTGTAAACTGAGGATACTGAATCTACTACCCAAATTAGCTGGGGGCTGTTCCTGCCCATCTAAACCTTGGAACATGAGGATTTTGGCTTGGTATACTGAGCTTGTCAATAAACATTTTATAAGCCTGGGTTTGGCCAGAGCATATCCCCAAACCATCTGGATCTGATTTCCTGCAATATATTCAAAGCTCTCACCACAGATTTCTTAACTCTACCTTCTCTTACAAGGACTCCTTTGCACCAACATTTCTTTTCCACTGTCTCTTTTCTCCTTGTAATTTACACACGAGTTCCATGTCTTTCATTCTTCTATATTCGTTTATAAACTTTTGCTACTTCCTGTATGCTCTTGGTAAGTGTCAAGACTGAAGAATACCAAAAGCAGACAGATTCTTATCTGTCTCAAAGAAAGACATTAGAAAACTTGGAAATATTTTATTTCTGGAGATAACTCTCCTTGGAGTCTCTAACAAATGCCCTCTCATTGCCTAAAGCTTCTGACAGTTTTGTGGAGTAGCAAGAAAAGATTTTCTGTATTTTAAGAGAAACAACTTGGCTAAAAATAAACATAGGTCTTATTATGGAGATTTTGGACTATCAAGGGTCAGATAATGTTTCCCAAGGCCTAACATGGGCATGTAGGAAAAGCCTGAAGAATGTGGTTTATCCATAAGGGAAGTTTTGGTGCTGAAACACACATATTAGATATAAAGAAATGCCACAATCCATCTTTTTCATTTTGGCATGTGAGCCTTTATCAAATGTGCTAAGTCAGATGCTGTCTGATGGACATTACCTCTCAGATCACATGCCAATGGAAAAGTCCTATTTACTGGCTGTCCTATCTCAGAAACTTTGAGGTAAGCTACCTAGTAGGACTGCATCAGTCCCCTGCTCTTTTTTTTTTTTTTTTTGTACAATCACAACCAGTTTATTTTGTGAGGCTATGTTCCCTAATTGTAATGAATTTTCATCTTTAATATAACTATATAGTAACTCAAAATGAACACTGTCCTAGATTAGAAAGTGAGATTTACAATTTAACAGGTAAACAAAGAATACTTCATTTTTTGCAGTTGAAAAACTATGTATCTATCCTGTTTAAAATCCCTGCACTTAGTTTTCTAGTCAACCCTTCTTCGTTACCAACCCTACCAACTATAAAATCCTATCTATTGAGAAAATATTTAGATGCAGTCATATTACACATGAGCTTTACATACCAAGATAAAATTGAAAATGCCTTGGAAACCGATTTGCTTCGTTAAAAGGTAATTTTTCCTCAAGTTTTACTAAATGTGTTTTCTAAAACAGCTAGCATATGACATAATGAGTTTGCAGAGTCAGTACTATGCTATGCAACTGAGTCCATTTATTGCTATAAACTATATCGTACATAGTAAGCAAATATTTTCATTATGTAGCTAAACAATGCTTTAACAGTAAGCATTAACCCAAATTGATCTAAAATGCTATCTCAAAGAATATCCTATAGTTTATAGATATCTAACCAAAAATCAGAGTACAAGTCTCTTCAATTTCCAAATTGCCAATAACATCAGTTTTTATGGTTTCAAATTTTTTTTAATCAGTTAATTGTTAGCAGGGACTTTTAGTATAATAAAATAAATATTGATGTTCTAATGAAAAAAGATGGTGTATAAACCTGGCAACAAGTGTTTCTGGAAAATCTCACTGAGTAATATGATAAACTAGGCATAGTCCTGAGTTTAAAATACTTAGGTTCTAACAGGAAAACAATGACAACTAATTAAAATCTATAATATGGAACTCCATTGATCAAGACATAATTACACTATTAAGATATAGTAGAATAAATATTCTGTAACCCCCAAATAGAATAGCTGCAGATAATAAAAACACCACATAGCAAGACTAGTTTAATTCACTAAGGTATAACAAAGTTTCATTTCATGTCAGCTTTGGCTGATTGAAAGACTACCTGGAATTCTTGGGAAAGATCCTTTGTCCATATATGTACAACCACTGTGAAAAACAGTATGAAGGTACATCAATAAACTAAATATAGAACTACCATATAACCCAGTTATCCCACTCTTGGGCATATATCCAGACAAAACTTTCCCTGGAAAAGATACATGCACCCTTATGTTCATTGCAGCACTATTCACAATAGCCAAGACATGGAAACAACCTAAGTGTCCATCAACAGAGGAATGGATTAAGAAGATGTGGTATATATACACAATGGAATACTACTCAGCCATAAAAAGAACAAAATAATGCCATCTGCAGCAACATGGATGGAACTAGAGACTCTCACACTGAATGACGTAAGTCAGAAAGGGAAAGACAGATACTATATGATATCACTTATATCTGGAATCTAATATATGGCACAAATGAACCTTTCCACAGAAAAGAAACTCATGGACTTGGAGAATAGACTTGTGGTTGCCAAGAGGGAGGCGGAGTGAGGGGAGTGGGATGGACGGGAGTCTGGGGTTAACAGATGCAAACTATTTCATTTGGAGTGGATAAGCAATGAGATCCTGCTGTATATCTCAGGGAATTACATCCAGTCACTTGTGATGGAGCATGATGGAGGATAACGTGAGAAAAAGAATATATATATATATATATATATGGCTGGGTCACTTTGATGTACAGTGAAAATTGATAGAATGCTGTAAATCAACTACAATGGCAAAATAAAAATCATAAAAAAATAAAAAAGGAAAGAGTATTATAAATAGTTGGCTAGGAGTTCTCATCGTGGCGCAGTGGTTAACGAATCCGACTAGGAACCATGAGGTTGCGGGTTCGGTCCCTGCCCTTGCTCAGTGGGTTAACAATCCCGCGTTGCTGTGGCTCTGGCGTAGGCAGGTGGCTACAGCTCCGATTGGACCCCTAGCCTGGGAACCTCCATATGCCGCGGGAGCGGCCCAAGAAATAGCAAAAATAACAACAACAAAAAGACAAAAGACAAAAAAAAAAATAGTTGGCTAAGTCTGCCATGTATATAAGAATTAGAAAATGACAGCACAAATGTCAGGTATATTCCATTCTTGCTCTATCAAAATGGTCTTGTTCAGTCATGTTGCCCCATACTATAATCACAGAGGAGTTCTAAATGATCAATATTGAACTGTGGAGAAAACATAAGCAAGAGAATATATTAGCCAAATGGAGATGTGGCTTGGTTAATCAAGGAATATTTTGGGAGAGAATGGATTATAAGAATTCTTCATTTGGTGTACACAATTCAAGGAAATTAGTCCCCCCCCATTTTATATTTACAATAGTAAGTGGGACTAGGCTTCAATACCATAGTAAGCCAATAAATGCTTCTTTCTAATGTAAACTGTGTACCAGCTATGGAAGAGAGAAAGGGGGGAGGGAGAGAGAGAGAGAGAAGAAAAGGAAAAAAAGAAACAAAGGAAGGAAAGAGGGTAAGGGAGAGGGAGGGAGGGAGGGAGAGAGAGAGAGAGAGAGAGAGAGAGAGAGAGAGAGAGAGAGAGAGAAAGACAGACAAACAGACAAGAAAGAAATCTCCTTCTGAGATTTGAAGTTTTAGATTTGTAAGAGTTAATTCTTTAGGTCAGGGGCCAGAGTCTGAAAACTATGTTTACTCTATATGGCTCATGGTCAAATTCAACTTTAGGTCTGTTTTTATAAATAAAGTTTTACTGGAACACAGTCACTCCTGCTTGTTCACTTATCATCTATGGCTGCTTTCATGCTACAAGGGCAGAGTTCATTAGTTGACAAAGGTAATTTATGGTCAACTTGCTTTGTTCATTAAAAGGCAGATTCTAGGGCTAATACCAAATCCATTGAGAGAAACTGTTTGGTAAAGGGCCAAAAATCTGCATATTATAAAGCATGACGGTTGATTCTGAAGCATATTAACTTTTGAAAACTATTGTTTTGTGTCACAAATTTTATAAGTATAGTCTCTGAATCAAATATCTTGACAATGAGAGATGCCTATACTTTCTTTAATCTGCCAGATTGATTTGAATACCTTTACAGTGTTCCTAGAACCAAATAATAGAAATTCTTTTGTTTCTCTCCTGAATAGTCAGCGTTTCTGCCCATGTTGAGGTTCAGTTACAACTCATTTATAACCTGAAACTCATTTTCACAATTTGTGATAAATATACTAACTTATAAAATCACATTTTTATTTAGTGTCTGCATAGCAGTAGACCATGTGCTAAGTGGTGAACAATTTCTGTGATAAAAAGTACAATTTACAGTAAAACTCTGGAATATGTATTCTAATCTTATTTTCATATTCTAAAGCTTTCTTCAGTGAAGTCTAGCATGGCATTCATTTCAGATCAAGATTATTTCTGGGTGCTCTTGAGTTTCTGTCTTTAGGACAAAACATGCCCCCATCTAATCCAGTAGATTGCTTCTAGGTAAAGGAACAAGAATAGGTTTTTATTTCAGATTTAAGGCAGGGGTGGGGGCCAAGTATAGTCTACATAGTTTCTAAGCCTCTCAACCAAATCTGAATTCTTACGGCAAACTGACCTTTTTGCACTAATATTATATAAACCATGGTGATATTGGGAATAAAAAATAAATGAGGGTTAAGCACAAATGGCTAGTTCTATAAGAGGAACACTATATCCCTAAATTTCCTAGATCAGAAGACTATAAATATGTACCACAGATTTAGTATTGACCAAATCTAGGAAGTTTGCTTTAAATTTCTTCTGCTTTGATTAGCTCTCAATTACGTATGTTAGAAATGATAAATAACATTATTTGGCATCATTTGCCAAATGCAAAAAATAAGGTGAGTAAAGCTTATTTTCTTTGTAGAGTTCAATGAAAGGATCAGGGGATACATGGTGGAGGTGGAATCAAATGACCTCTGGAAATTCAGGAGGGGTTTCAGAAAGAGCTGGTTGCTGCTTTCAGGAACTCCTGGGGAAATGGCTTCTGAGATTATCAAAGCAAATGGCATTTAGACAAAGTAAATCTGAGTTAGCAAAGTCACGACCCAGAAATGAAAATAAAGCTGAGAGTTAGTGAAATTCAGTTTCAACAGAGAAAGGAAAAGCCACCACAGTTATTTGTATCCCTAGAGTCTAGAACTGGGGAGTTTTTACAACTCACACAAATTTTAGACCACTAGTGCCTATATGTAAGAAACTTTAGGCCTCTGGAAATCCTCGATAGTTCAATTTATTTAGGGCATCAAATATAAATTTTTTCCTTTAGGTATTATTGTTTCCTTCATTTTGAAACCAATTTTTGAAAATAGGGAAACCTAGATGTGGCTATATGATTCAATTTTACTTTCTATTGTAATATTAACTAAAACATTTCGTTTATGACTCTTTCAATTTGCTCATATACTTTTTGAATTTGTATATACTGAAGGCATAGTTTTTAATACTTTAGACAAGAATCTTTGTTGGAATGTCCCAAGTCTCTAATATCTAGTTATGATGACTATATATATATAGAGAGAGAGAGACACACACACACATATATATACATATATAATTTTATATACTTTCAGTAGTGACTAAATGAGAAACTCCATAACTCAAAGATTTGCTAGATAGAAGCCAATAGTTAGTAATCAGTCTTAAACCATAACTTAAATCTCACCTGCACATGTTACGTACACAGAGGTAGTTCTCAAAATGTCAAAAGGATGAAGATGTTTCCTCTCATGGAAGACAGTCCTTTTGGATTTTATCTCCTCTAATGACACCAACACATTTTCAGATTTGAGCCAATTCAATTAAACAATACTTACTGAATGCATGGTAAAGACAAGGAGTGGTGCCAGGAGCAGCAAATTAGCAAGGTCTATATGTAGTACACACATCTGCTACATGTATAAACATGACTCCAGAAAGTTTAGAGAAATGACACTTGCTAGGAAGAATAAGAAGGCAGAAATGATATATCCTAAAGTAAATAAAATATTTAGGGTGGCTCCATTTGGGAAAAATCCCTCCCAGGGCCCAGTTATATAAACCCCACTGTTGGACACATGACTGACTCAAAGTCAGAGACAACAGCTGCTCAAAGTCATGGGGTATTATAGAGTCTAAGAACAGGTGGGAAGATGAAGAATCTGGAGAGAGAGGGAGACAGCCAGTGCTGGCAGCAAGACGGAGGCCTAACGAGAAGCCTTTACAAACTCTGGCCCCAAACCAGCAAGAAGAAGGATGGAGCCCAGTCCAGGATAGCAACTAATACAGGGTGGCCTGATTAAAATGCCTCACTAGGCCCAACTAGCCAAACTCTCAAAAGACTGTTGCATCCAACTGGGAATTTGCTGCTTATGACAAAAATACCACAGTAGATTGTATTGCTATGAGTGTGGTGTATTTATTTAAAAAAAATTCCAGCTTTAGACTCAAGCCATTTTGTATATAAGAAGTGGCAACAAAAGTAAATCTTGTCTTTCTAGTTCCTCCTTTCAAAATAAATTATTTTTGTAATTTCAATTAAAATCATTGAAGTATAATTGAGGTTATTAAGACTTTCCTAATCCAAGGTTTCCTCTGGTGTGGACCGAGAGCACATGATCATACCTAGATATCAAAAAAACATCAAGGCCTCAGGATAGCATGTCCGCATATTGACAGATGAAGGAAAGAAAACTAGTAATTCATTTATTAATTTCCTTACTCAGTTAATCAATCAGCAAATATTTAATTGTCAACTGTGTACCAAATATTGTGCTAGGTGCTGGGGATACAGAGTTGAACAAACAAAGACGCAGTCCCTGTCCTCATAGATATACAACAAGGGAGTCAGATAATAAAAGAGGTAACTAGATTTATAATTACCAATTATTTTGTAAAAAGGGCCTTGAAGGAAATAAGCAGGGCACAGTGAAAGAGAACAAGATGGGTGTGGGAAGTCTACTTAGATGGGATGGCTAAGGAGGTGCCTTTTTTTTTTTTTTTTTCCTCTTTTTAGGTCAGCATCTGTAGCATATGGAATCCCTCAAGCTAGGGGTCAAATCAGAGGTATAGGTGCCAACCTACACTACAGCCACAGCAATACCAAATTTGAGCCATATCTGTGATCTACACCACAGCTCATGGCAACACTGGATCCTTAACCCACTGAGCAAGGCCAGGGATTGAACCTGTATCCTCAAGGATACTAGCCAGATTTGTTTCCTCTGAGTCATGATGGGAACTCCCTGGAGGTGCCTTTATATAAAAAGAAGTGCCTTTTATAAAGACAAGTAAAAGATTTCCAAGAATCATAGGTAAAGAGCATCATAGATAAATGAAATGGCACTTGCAACACCCTAAGGTAGGAAGAGCATTGTGTGTAAGAGGAATTGAAAGACAAGGAGGAGAGCAGACTGAGGTTGAGGACATACACAGGGGTTAGAGGACACTGAGTTATATAGTCTAGTGGTTTCGAGTCTCTCATGAGGGTTTGTTCTACCTGCTCAGTTAGTCTCGCCATTCATTCATTCAATAAATGTTGAATGAAGAGTTCCCATCATGGCTCAGTGGAAATGAATCGGACTAGCATCCATGAGGACACAGGTTTCATCCTGGGCCTTGCTCAGTGGGTCAAGGATCTGGTGTTGCTGTGGCTTTGGCATAGGCCAGTGGGTACAACTCTGATTTGACCCCTAGCCTGGGAACCTCCAAATGCCACATATGGTGCGTCCCTAAAAAAAAATGTTGAATGAGTGCTTGCTATGTTCTTTTCAAGGCCCTGGGAATATATATAATAGGAAACAAAATAGTTAATCCCTGCCCTCAGGGACCTGATGTTCTACTGGAAGGGAGAAAGGCAGTAAATAAGAAAACAGAAAAAATAATTAAAAAAGATAATTATAGATTTTGATATATGTGCTATGGAAGAAATAGATAAGTGCTATTACAGAGAATAATGGGGGGGGAGGGGACTCCTTTAATCAATTTAGTCTCCTGACATGAGAGGCCTTGCACTTGATGGGTTTATGCTACTATTTTTGTTGCTGTTGGGGGTTTGAGAATTTTCTATTGAAATAAGCTAAATTAAATCTGGGAAATTATTAGTGTTGTCAGAGGAAACAGAAATTTACTCTTCTTTCTAGTTTTCCAATTTAAAAAAAAAACTTTAAAAATTTTGTTGTATACCCAAAATATATAAAACTGTTGTCAATCATACTTCAATTAAGCTGGGGGGGGGAAGGAAAAAAAAATCAAAACTTTACTCCAGTTCTACAAAGACCTTGTGGGAATAATTAGGGATTGGAGGAGGCAAGGTCATCACACTTTCTTAGCTCCCCTTTCCCTGATAATGGGCCCACACACACAGACAGCAAAAGAAAGGTAGAGGGATTGGCAGCTACATTGAGTCAAAAAAACGGTTAATGTTATTTAATTTCAAACTTGCTGAATCCCATCTATCGACTTTGGTTTTAAGAAAAAACAAATTAAAAGAGTGGCTATATTACAATCTCTGGGGTGGTGAAATGCTCTTATCATTTTTAATTATATCCCTTTCCTTTTCCTATCTCTTCAGTTTCCCTTTTCCTGCCTCTTCCCAATTCTCATCTTCTTTATTCTCCCCACGATCTTTTAACCCTCTCTTCCCCTGCCTAACTTTGCCTTAGGTCAGCCAGGTGATTACTTGGAAGGTGACACCTGGCTCCTAAGTTGCACTGAGTGCAAAGAGATTTGTTGAGCTCTAACCAAAGTAATCTCCATCCTGCCCATATCCTTCCAGGGTTTAGTCAGCATATTGTTCTCAGTTAGGGGTCTGGAGTGTGACAGCTTCTCTTCTCCAAGGTGAGATTTAATCTAATCTTTCCTCTTCCAGGTCAGTTGCACACTGGAACTGAAAACATTGGTTTATCTGTTGGGGAGGATTTATAAATGCCCTAAAGTTCTTTTCAGTCTGACCTTGTCCTCAGTTGGATGGAGACAGAGAATCAACAAGCTATACCTCCAATCCTAGCTGGCCACCCCTTGAGGTTATAAAGGACTATGAGACGTAGCAGGGCTGCAAACTGAGCTAAGCAAGAGACAAGTCTCCTGGGAAGGAAGACACAGTGGAAAGAAAAGTCTTGTCAGTTACACACTTAGTCCCTTTGTTCACTGTTTAGCTTCCCACCACCCCTCCCCTTCAGTTTCAATGTAAATCCTCTTTATCATTCCATTTCCTATCCCAATTGTCTACTATGCTTATCCTAAGCAGTATGATTATCTTGGCACAGGTTTCCCAGGCTTGTCTTTCTTGAGGAAGTTCAGAAGTAGATGGAGACCTTTCTGTGCAGGAGGAGCCAGAGACTGGATTTAAATTCAGCTGTAACACTGATATATCTGAATAAGTTAGTGGGGCTTTTCAGTAAAACTTCTCAAACTTCCCAATACTGATTGAGTTGGTGCTGTCAAAGTGACAAATCTTGATCTTAAATACTCAGCCAAGATTTAAGTTGTTTTTGGAAGTCATTTCTGGGGACGTATTTAAATAAAGCCGGCCACAGCTCCGATTAGACCCCTAGCCGGGGAACCTCCATATGCCGCAGGAGCGGCCCAAGAAATAGCAAAAAAGACAAAAAATAAATAAATAAATAAATAAATAAATAAAAAATAAATAAAGCCTAGCTATTAACTAAAGGCCACAAACCTATGGATATTTGCGCTTTATCAATATAAATGTACCTTGCATTATAATTTGGTTTATTGGTACAGACACTTCTCAGGCCCTGAGAGATAACTACCTAAGCAAAGCAAGGAGTCTTTGATGGGCCAAATACATGTCTAACTGAGAAGGGTTCTTTATAAAGTAGCTAGAAACACACTATTGATGGGAAGTTTCTAGGACTCTCATTTAACATGTAAAAACTTTCTCTCAATTGTAATTGTCTAACAATGGAAAGTGCTACCTTGAGTCTAAAAGACCACATGTTAAGGATTTGTAAAGGGCATTCCACAGTGGCTTAGGAGTTGGACTTGATAGTTCCAAAATAATACATGGGCCAGTTATATTGAAAGTACCCAGTAGGCTTCTTTATATTGCAGGTTCTCAGGCCCTATTTCAGATCTCCTGGACTGAAATGACAGACTAAAGCCCAAGACTGTATTTTTAAAAAGTGCTTGTAGGCGGTTCATTGTGTGAAGATAGGTTTGGGAGGTAATGACCCAAATGACTTCAAAAATGCCTTTTAGTTTCAACTTTCCTTTTATCTGTTATACAAAACGAAACCTTGTGTTTAATTTTCTCATTTTATTTTTTTAATGTGAAGGAGACTCTGAAGCACTGGATCATATACACTATCTTTTATTAGTAACAAACATGCATTTGACCCTTTAACAAATGGCCTTGGCTTATAGCAAGGGGGAAAAGGGGGGAAAAAACCCTGCATATATAACATTTTGTGTTAATTCCAATATTTAGTCCATAAAAATGAGAAGAGAAAGAAATATTTGGTGAAAGGAGATGTAACTGGTTCTAAGAGTCCTACTTGATTTCTTTTACTGAATCAAATATTATCCATCAGTTTGGAGTTGCCTCTGGGTTAGACTTGCTGATGCTTCACTGCAACAGCTTTGTAGACCAAGCTGTCAGCAAAAGAATATATAGAATTGTTGGCACAAATTTTCTGTGATACTTGAACTGCTCTCTGGGTTGAAATAAATATAGCAATTTTTTCTTTACATCTGTTGCCTTCTCATGCGGATGTGTTTGTGATCATCTGCCCAAAATATAGTAGCATGAAAGTCTATTTCTGGAAAACAACAAACAACATCCCCATTCTCAATTCAGTAGAATTCTGGCTTTGAAGAAGGCTTGTGGAAATAGTCAGACGTAGAATCCTTAGTACATATAGAATGAAAGAAAATACTCAAAATAACTGCATGTGATGACTGAAATGCTTGTTACAGTGAGTGGTATTTCTATCACAAACCCATCCAATACTTAAAATCAAAATAAAAACTAACAATAACAAAAGGTTATCATTGTCATATTTCTAAAGAAATAGTGGGTTGATAATACAGAACACATCTCATGAAAACAACTATTATAACATTGGAATTCTCCATCATAGTAAATGTATTTTAAAGATGTGGCTGCTGGACCACTTGCTTCATGATGAATTTTAATAAAACTATCCCTGAGTAAATGTCCACTTGCTAATTGTTATAATGGAATTTGCCATGTGTTATTCTGAATTTTTTAAATGCTTATACATATAACCAATCTACATTTGTGGGAGTAACAAGATTGATATATTGCTGAGGATTCTGTACTTTCACTGCCAATCCAGTGACTAGAGAAATCAAGAAATCTGCTAAAGTTGGCAAAACAAACCAGTATTCTACTAAGGATGAGGAAGCATATGTTATGGGTTTTTAATCAGTTATGGTATAGTCACGTTCAAAACATCTTTTTCTCAGCTCTCCAAACAACTGGAAGGCAAAAGTAATTAGGATATTTTCTGCTTTTGACAAGTAAGAAATTTGTCATGTATTTAAAAAAAAACAAATAATTCCCCATATGTATTTTGGGATTAGTGTAGATAGATTCAAATAAATTTTCTGCACCTGCTATATCTACAATTCAATGGTCACAGAATCCCTGAAAAAAATACCAGATCAAAATTCAATGATGTATAGTATAATTATAATGGTGAATATATATTTCTGCATCCTAATTCTATAGAAATTAGTCAATGATGATTCTCTACAAAAGAATTACTCAAAATATGCAATTAACCACAATATCCCTCAATTTGTTGTGCCTATTAACATGATGCTTCAGATGATATAATTTCACCTACTTCAGTTTTATATTGTTTGTTTTTCTATACACATCTGTGCTGGATGCGCATAGAGTCAACCACAATAACAATGGTGATGACAAAATCAAAGAACAGATGGAAGGTACAATAATGGAAAAAAGTAAAGGAGGAGTGTGATTGAGGTGAAAAGGAATTTTAAAGGGGGATTTGAACTTGACACTTGGGACTTTATTATACAATCCAACAACTGTTGCATATTTTTTGCATGTTTTTGGTAATCAGTCATTGATTATTTTTTTCACTTAAGCATATGTTGAACAGTAACTTTATGCCACACAGTTTTGTCATACCTAGAACTACACAGATCAACTAGTTAAATTCTAGTATCTTTAGGAGTTCACATTAAAACTGAAGAGATGATAAATAGGTAATTGTGGTTCAAGGCACTATATGCTAAGAGATATATATGGAAAGAGCTACAAGGAGAATGAGGTATTTGTTCTGCTTGGAGAGGGCACTCAGAGAAGACCTCACTAAGAAGATACCATTAGAGTTATGTCCTGACAAATGAATAACAGTTCACTAGGTAGAAAATAAGAAGGGCATTCTAGGCAGACAAAATCGTGGAAGAAAGATATAAAGGTCATACTCTCTGTGGACCAAATGCATGAAAGACTGGAAGAGATAAGGGGCCAAGAAGGTAGGCTGAGATGAGGATTACTGCTATTTATATACAGAGTTCTACCTTTTTGTTAAACTGCAAGCTTCCTGAGGTTAAGATCCAAGTCTCGTCTGTTCATCCTTCCTTCTGGTCATTAATAAACATCTTTTGAGTGTCCCCTAAAAGACAAAGATTAGAGCTGGTAGACAGCCTTACTGAGGCATTGACCTTGCCCTGAAGGAACTCATATTATGGTGATAGGAAAAAACCATAATTTTTAAGTTTTATTTTTTATTATAGTTTATTTACAGTGTTGTCAATTTCTGCTTTAAAGCATAGTGACCCATATATTCTTTTTCTCATACTATCTTCCATCATGTTCTATCCCAAGAGCTCGGATATAGTTCCCTGTGCTGTACCATAGGACCTCATTAGGTGTTGAATTTTGTTAAAAGCTTTTTCTGTATCTATTGAGAGATGATATGGTTTGTAGTCTTAAGTTTGTTAATGTGATGTACCACACTGATTCATTTGTGAGTACTGAATAATTCTTGCACCCCTAAGATAAATCCCACTTAATCATGGTTTATGACCCTTTTAATGTATTGTTGGATTTGGCTTGCTAATATTTTGTTGAGGATTTTTGTGTCTATGTTCATCAGTGATATTGGTTTGCAACTTTTTTTGTGGTATCTTTGTCTGGTTTTGGTATCAGGGTGATGGTGGCCTCAGAGAATGAGCTTGTAAGTGTTCCTCCCTCTGCAACTTTTTGGAAGAGGTTCAGAAGGATAGGTGTTAACTCTTCTCTAAATGTTTGATAGTATTCACCTGTGAAGCCATCCAGTCCTGGACTTTTGCTTTTTAATCACAGATTCAATTTCAGTACTTTTGTTTGGTGATCTATCTTGGAGAATGTTCCACATGCACTTGAGAAGAATATATTCTACTGCTTTGAGACAGAATGTGTCTATTGCAGTTTTTTGGTTTGAACTTCACATGAGGTTTTGATATAGCAGCTCTCTCTCTCTTTCTCTCTCTGTATATATATACAAAATGTTTTAAGTTGTTAGTCTCTCAATTTCAAATGCATGTTCAATATTCTGCATTTTACTTTCCTGTTCTCATTACTGCTAGTTTTGATATCATATTTGTCTCTGGATGATTTTCTACTTTTATTTTATGTTTGCATCTATAGTCAGCTTTCCCATTCGTAATTTTTTTGTTTCTGATTGTGGCCTTTTCTTTTCCACCTAGAGAAGTTCTTTTAGCATTTGTTGTAAAGCTGGTTTGGTTGTGCTGAGTTCTCTTAGCTTTTGCTTGTCTGTAAAACTCAATTTATCTGTCAAATCTTAAGAAGAGCCTTGCTGGGTAGAATGTTCTTTGTGGGAGCTTTTTCTCTTCATCTCTTAAAGTATATTGTGCCACTTCCTTCTGCCCTGCAGAATTTCTGATGAAAAATCAGCTGATGACATTATGGAGATTCCCGTGTATGTTATTTGTTGGTTTTCCCTTTTATCTTTTCATATTTTTTGTATTTATTTTTTGTTATTTTGATTAATATATATTTTCACCATGTTCTTCCTTGGGTTTATCCTGTATGGGACTCTCTGTGCTTCCTGGACTTGAGTGTTTCCTTTCCCATGTTAAGGAAGCTATAATCTCTTCAAATATTTTCTTAGGTCCTTTCTCTCTTACTTCTCCTTTTGGGACCCCTATAATATGAATGTTGGTGCATTTAATGTTGCCCCAGAGGTCTTTTAGCTTTCCTCATTTCTTTTCATTCTTTTTTTTATTTAGCTGCACCTGTGGCATACAGAAGTTCCCAGACCAGGGATTGAACCCTCACCACAGCAGTGACTCAAGCCACAGCAATGACAACACTGGATCCTTAACCACTAGGCTACCATGGAGCTCCCATTCTCTTTTCTTTATTCTTTCCTATGGCAGTGATTTCCACTACTCTTCTCTTCTAGCTCACTTTTTCATTCTTCTGCCTCAGTTATCCTACTATTTATTTATTCTTATGTATTTTTCATTTCACTTATTGTATTGTTCATCTTTGTTCTTTAAATCTTTGAGCTCTTTGTTAAACATTTTTTGTGCCTTCTTGGTCTGTGACTCCATTCTTTTCCAAGATGTTGGATCATCCTTATTATCAGTACTCTGAATTTTCTTTCAGGTAGATTGCCTAACTCCTCTTCATTTAGTTGTTTTTGTGTGATTTTGTCTTGTTCATTCATCTGAAACATATTTTTCTATTGTCTAATTTTGTCTAACTTTCTTTGCGGTCTCTTTCTGTAGGCTGAGGGATTATAGTTCCTCCTGCTTCTTTTTTTTTTTTTTTTGTCCTTTTAGGGCCACCCCCATAGCATATGGAAGTCCCCAGGCTAGGGATCAAATCGGAGCTGTAGCTGCTGGCCAGCTCCACAGCCACAGCAATATGGGATCCAAGCCACATCTGTGACCTACACCACAGCTCGTGGCAATGCTGGATCCTTAACCTATTAAGGGAGGCCAGGGATTGAACGTGCATCCTCATAGATGCTAGTCAGATTCGTTTCTGCTGAGCCACAGCGGGAACTCCCTCCTCTTGCTTCTTGTGTCTGCTCCCTGGTGGGTAAGTTTAGTCCATGGGTTTGCACAGGCTTCCTGGTGGGAGGGACTTATGCCTGCCCACTGTTAGGTGGAGCTTGGTCTTGTCCCTCCCGTGGTCAGGGCTGTCAATGCAGGGGTGTGTTTAGAGGTAGCTGTGAGCTCAGGAAAACTTTAGGCAGCCAGTCTTGATTTCATATTTTGGGCATGAGGGCTGTTTTTAATATAGATGCCTGTCACTCCTTTCCTCAGTGTATGCTGGCCATTATCCCCTTGATAGGAGGTGTGACTGGTGTTGTGGCTCACCAGAGCCTGCACTAGATATTAAGTGGGGCCTCCTCTTTGCTCTGTGGTTGTCACTGCCTGTCAGGGGCAGGGTCTGCTCCCTAGTTGTTGGAGTAGAAGCCCTGAGATCTGTCTCTGAGCTGTGTTGCTAATCTGTGGTGGGATGTAAGTGGAATTAAAGTGCTCCCCCTAGGAAAGGAGCCCTTGAGTATTCCTCTGCTGGAGCTGTTCACCTGTGAGTGTGGCATCTTGTGTCACCAGATGTAAAGGCTCACAAAGTGCACTGTTTTGGGCACTGCTCTCAGCCCTGCCTTAACCATGGCTATGCTGGAAAATGGCCCTGGTGTTTTTCAGGCATTGTTTTTACCAGGCCACTGGTGCAGATCTACTGAGGTCAAGTCCTAAGACTACATGCATTACTTTTTATCTTTTCAATTTTGTGAAGTAGTAGTATAATTATCCCCACTTCACAAATATAGATACTGATGTACAGAAAGATCAAGTGACTTGACAAAGCCACACATCTAGTAGGTGGTGAAGAGAGATTTGAATTCATTAAGTCTGATTCAAGACACTGTGACTGGAGAAGGTTTGAGACAGAGATGGGAACACTTGGGTTATTGTGATAGAGACAAAATAGGTAAACATGCTTAGGTGGAGGGGAAGGTGGTGACAAGGGAAAATAGAGATTTTTCTAAGGCAAACAATGCCAGCTATCTAGGAACTATGTAATAGCACTTCTCTGGTTGTAGTTCATTAAGCACTATCTTGTAATCATGACATATTCCCTTTCTTCAAAACTGTCAAGTAATTAGACATCAATATGTAAACTTATGTCTCTGGTTATGTATAATATCTATCTATCTAAGAAATACAGGCTAAAAGTTTTTAGCTTACTTTGGTTTTCTAAAGCTGAAATGAGCAGATCACTCGAGTCTGAAAGCATCAATTCCTGGATATTACTTTTCAAATATCAAATTAGGATGTTATTAAAGGTAGAGGATTGGTTATGATAACTGTTTCTCAAAAATTAATTCAGTGACTTCAAAAATAATGACTTTAATCTTTGTCTAAGATATAGGGAAGTTATGAGGAAAACACAAAAACAAAACTCAGAAAAACAACTTTCCTAACAGGTAAAATTTTATGTTACTCTTTTACAACATTCCCATTTAAATGCAGATTATAATGTGCTATTAAGTACAGGAACACTTTTTGGCTATTAACATGCTAATGGGAAGGTTAACTTTAAGACAGAAACTACTGTTGAAAAGGCACAAATGTAGGAAAATCTACTTTAAGATAATTTAAGAAAGGCTAGGCTTAAGCTCTGACTTTGTCAGTGAAAAAAATTTCTTATTAGAAAAAACACAAAGCACAGTGCAATTATGCTTTTCATAGCAATACTGCTAATCATTACACTAAGGAACACATCATTTCATTTCATTTTGGTGTTGCAAAAGCTAATAGTCTTAAGTAGAAAAAAATCTCTGGATAGTACCTAGAGTACAAAGAGTGAATTGACAAATATTTGTTACCACTGCATCTACTCTCCTAAAAATGATGAATTGCATAAGGCCCTAATACAGTAGTTGCAGAATAACTCCAGATATATTTGAGGTTTTCTGAATCTCCCAAAAGCTTTATCTTCACCAGTATTCAATTTCCTTTTTAGGCCAGAAAATAGTGAGTCACGGCCTACTGCCCATTACAATGGCTCATAAAGGCTTTCCCACACCCTCTGTGTATTTACCCAAGGCTACCAGATTAACCACTCCCACTCAATTCAATAAAAAATCTCTTGTGAATGGTGTTACCAGTGATATATTCAGTTGTTGAAAATACCAATAGATGATGGAATAAGAAGAGTAGGAGAGACTGGACAAGTAGGAAGCCAAAAGTACCAAAGGAAAATAGAAACATTTTTTTCATTGATCCTTTTGTATCCTGATTTTCTGTATGATCATTATTACTAAAATATCCCCAGTATTGTGTTTGTATTGATTTCTTCACCTCTCCAACTCCATTCCCATGGTGTCCCTCACTGTGGGAATAGAGTTGCATGCCTTAGAGAATGCAAGAAGGAATCTGAATCACCAGCAAACAGTTTTGTGAACTTCCTATAAGAAAGTCTTTAAGGAGATTAAGAGGAGTTGCTATTGTGTCTCAGCAGGTTAAGAAAATGACTAGTATCCATGAGGATATTGATTTAATCCCTGACCTCACTCATTGGGTTAGGATCCAGCATTGCTGCAAGCTACAGTGCAGGTCATGGATGTGGCTAGGATCTGGTATTGCTGTGGCTATGGTGTAGGCCTGCAGTTGCAGCTGCAATTTGACTCCTAGCCTGGGAACCTCCATATGCCATGAGTGCAGCCACAAAAAAAAAAAAAAAAAAAAAAAAGACAAGGACTTCCTTTAAGAGCTTTCTTTAAGGAGAACTATATCCTTGAATATACAAGAGTTTTTAAAAGGCATTGTAATATAGCTGTCTATTATGTTGTTTAATCCCAATGGTTGTAAGATATAACCCAATATGTCAAGAAAATCTATTTAAAAATTGATGCAGGGCAAAGACTTTAAAAATACTTCAATTTCTTCTATTCTTTATCTTCCTTACTATTACTACTGTAAGGCTATTACATATATATAGTACATTACAGCTGACAAAGTGATTACATGGACATTGCCTGATTTAATCATTCTACACTCATTTAATAAACATTTTCTGAGCGTCTATACCTTGCCAGGCCTTGAGTATACAGTGGTCAAAATGCATCGAGCTGATTATTTCCAAAAGAGATCTTAAAAATAAGCAAATAGGAGTTCCCATCGTGGATCATCAGGTTAAGGATTCCATTTTGTCTCTGTGAGGATACAGGTTTAATCCCTGATCTTACTCTGTGGGTTAAGAATCTGGCATTGTCATAAGCTGTGCTATAGTTCACAGATATGGCTCAGATTCAGTGCTGCTGTGGCTGTGATTTAGGCTGGCACCTGTAACTCTGATTGGACCCCTAGCTTGGGAACTTCCATATGCTGCAGGTGTGGCCTTAAAAAAAAAGAAAAAAGAAAAAAGCAAATAAATTTATAATTTTATTATTACAACTCATGAAAAGTGCCATTAAGAAAAAGAAGTGTGTACTATGAATCAGAGGGCAAATGGATTAGTTTACAATGGGAGGCCAGAGAAGTTCTGAGTGGATTTGAGCTGAGATGGAAGAATGAGAGAGAAGTCTTCAGTCAGATAAAGGGTAGGATTAAAAATTTTCCAGGCCTAGTAAACAACATGTGCAAAGGCCCTGAGGCAGAACAGGTTTTGCCTATTAGAATGGAGTAGAAGGGGCAAAACATGAAGTTATACACATACCAGAATCCAGATGATACAGGATCTTATAAGTTCATGAGTTTCAAACTTAAAATATATTACAAGTATGATTAGAAGCTAGTGAAAGAACTTTTTATTATACTTGATTTACATTGGTCAATTTCTGCTGTACAGCAAAGTGGCACAGTCTTACATCTATACAAACTCTCTTTCTCATGTTATCTTTCATCATGTATAGTGAAGGATTTTAAAAGGGAAATTATAGTATCTTAGCAACTTTTTTTTGCTATAAGTATTTACTTATTTATTTTTATTTTTATTTCATTATAGCTAGTTTACAGTATCAATTATCTACTCCACAGCATGGTGACCCAGTTACACATACAAGTATACGTTCTTTTTTCTCACATTATCATGCTCCATCATAAGTGACTATACATAGTTCCCAGTGCTACACAGCAGGATCTCATTTCTAATCCATTCCAAAGGCAATAGTCTGCATCTACTAACCCCAAGTTTTAAATCCATCCCACTCCCTCCCCCTCCCCCTTGGCAACCAGAAGTCTATTCTCCAAGTCCATGAGTTTCTTTTCTGTGGAAAGGTTCCTTTGTGCCTTATATTAGATTCCAGATATAAGTGATATCATATGGTATTTGTCTTTCTCTTTCTGACTTACTTCACTCAGTTTGAGAGTCTCTAGTTCCATCCATGTTGCTACAAATAGCATTATTTTATTCTTTTTTATGGATGATTAGTATTTCATTGTGTATATATACAACATATTCCTAATTCAATCATCCGTCAATGGAAATTTAGGTTTTTTCCATGTCTTGGCTATTGTGAATAGTGCTACAATGAGCATGCGGGTGCATGTATCTTTTTCAAGGAAAGTTTTGTCCAGATATATGCCCAAGAGTGGGATTGCTGGGTCATATGGTAGTTCTATGTATAGTTTTCTAAGTTATCTCCATACTGTTCTCCATAGTGGCTGTACTAAATTACATTCCCACCAACAGTGCAGGAGGGTTCCCTTTGCTCCACACACTCTCTAGCATTTCTTATTTATGGACTTATTAGTGGAAATCACCCAATCAGGACAGCAGACAGAAAACCAAATGAAAAAACATGAAAACAATATAAGAGATCTATGAGGTAATATAAAGCCGGCCAATCTACATATAATAGGAATTCCATAAGGAAAAGAAAAAGAAAAGGTGATTGAAAATATATTTGAATAAATTATGTCTGAAAACTTTCCAAATCTAAAGGAAACTGATATTAAGATACAGGAAACACAAAGGACCCCCAAACTAATTGAACCCAAAGAGACCCACCCCAAGACATATTCTAATAAAAAATCGCAAAAGTAAAAGATAAGGAGAGGATCCTAAAGGCAGCAAGAGAAAAGCAAAGCGTTAATTAAAAGAGAACCTCCATAAGGCTATCAGCACATTTCTTTACAGAAACACTACAGGGCAGAAGGGAGTGGCAAGATATATTTAAAGTGCTGAAAGGAAGAAATTTGCAACCTAGAATACTCTATCCAGCAAGAATATCATTTACAATAGAAGGAGAAAAAAAGAATTTCTCCAACAAACAAAAGCTAAAAGAGTAGAGCAATACTAAACCCATTCTAAAAGAAATACTGTAAGGGCTTCTCTAAATTAAAAAAAAACAAAAGGAAGTAAGAAGAAATAGAATGGAGGAAACCACAATTGGAAAGCAATCACTTAAATAAGCCAGCATACAAATCTAAACATGAAGATGTTTACAAATAAATAAATAAATAAATAAATAACATCAAAATCATACAATGTGGGGAAGGAAAGTAAGAAAATATGCATTCTTTTTTTTATTTTAATGATGTGTTTGAGCCTATATGACTATAAGGATAAGGCAAGCAGATATAAGAAGGGTTTAATATACTTAAAATACAGGGCAACCAGAAATCAAAACCAAACATTACATTCACGAAAGTTGAAAATTACTCAAGCATAAAATAAATGTAAACCATCCAATCAAAAAAAGAAAGGAAGAAAAGAGAAATATACAATCAACTGGAAAACAAGGTTTAAAATGTCAATAAATAATATCTATCAATAATCACCTTAAATGTCAATGGACTGAATACTCCAATCAAAAGACAGAGTGGTAGATTGGATAAAAAAAAGCAAAAACCTTCAATCTGCTCTCTACAAGAGACTCACCTTAGGGCAAAGGACACAGACTGAAAGTGAGGGGATGGGAAAAGATATTTCATTCCAATGGAGAAGACAGGAAAGCAAGAGTGGCAATACTCATATCAGACAATTAGACTTTAAAATGAAAGCCATAATGACAGACAAAGAAGGACACTATTTAATGGTTAAAGGATCCATTCAAGAAGAGGATATTACAATCGTCAATATAATATAGGAGCATCCAGATACCTACAACAAATACTAACAAACATAAAAGGAGAAATTGATGGGAATACAATAATTGTAGGAGACTTTAACACCCCACTCACATCAATGGACAGATCCTCTAGACAGAAAATCAATAAGCCATTTGCAGCAACATCGGTGGAACTAGAGACTCTCATCCTGAGTGAATTAAGTCAGAAAGACAAATACCATATGATATCACTTATATCTGGAATCTAATATAAGGCACAAATGAACCTTCCACATAAAAGAAACTCATTGACTTGGAGAATAGACTTTTGGCTGCCTAAGGAGAGGGGGAGGGAGTGGGATGGATTGGGAGATTAGGGTGAGTAGATGCAGACTATTGCCTTTGGAATGGATTAGCAATGAGATCCTGCTGTGTAGCACTGGGAACTATGTATAGTCACTTATGATGGAGCATGATAATGTGAGAAGAAAGAACGTATACTTGTATGTGTAACTGGGTCATCATGCTGTACAGTAGGAAAAAAATCGTATTGGGGAAATAACAATTAAAAAAATTTTAAAAAAAGAAAATCAATAAGGCAACAGAGATCCTAAATGACACAATAGAAGAGTTAGACTTAATTGACATTTTTAGGATATTACATCCAAAAAAATCAGAATATACATTCTTCTCAAGTGCACATGGAACATTCTCAAGGATTGATCACATACTGGGGCACAGAGCTAACCTCAACAAATTTAAGAGTATAGAAATTATTTCAAATATCTTTTCTTACTAACTTTTTATCAGTGCTATGTAAAATAAATATGACTAAGTAATTTTAAATTCTCTAGTAGCCACATTCAAAATGCAAAATGGAATAGGTTAAGTTAATTTTACTATTGTATTTTGTTTAACTTAATATTTCCAAATTATCTTTTCAACATGAAGTCAATGTATGAAATCATTAATGAGATATTTTACATTTTTACACAAAGTCTTTGTAACCCAGTGTGTACTTTACACATATAGTATACTTCATTTCGGAGCAGCCACATTTCAAGTGTTCATTTGCCATATGTGGCTAGTGGCTACTGTAGTGGACAATTTGTGTGGTGTAGTAAAGTTTACTCTGGCTGCTGTATAAAGACTAATCTAGAGATGAATGAATCAAAGCAAGTATATTTATTTTTGATAGCCATTCATAAATTATCACAAACTTAGTGGCTTAAAACAACACAGGAGTACTATTTTATAATTTCTTATGTCAGAATTCCAACATGGGTGTCTAGGAGTTAAAATCAAGTTACTGGAAGGTTTTTATTCCTTCTGTTAGCTTTAGGAGAGAATCTGTTTCCCAGCTTTTAGAAGCAGCCTGTATGCCTGGGCTCATGATTCCATTGCTCCATCTAGAAAGCTTGAGCCATTTCCCTCTTACATTTCCTTCTCTCTAGTTCTTTTTCTGTTTCTCTCTTCTTTTTCTAAGGACACTTGTGGTTACAATGGGTCTGCCTGGATAGTCAAGATAACCTTATCTCAGGATCAGTGGATTAGCACCTATAGGTCCATCTGCAAACTTAATTCCCCATTGCTATATAACCAAACACAATCACGTGTTCCAGGGACTAGGATGTGGACATCTATGGGGGGACATTATTCTTTCTACCACAGCAAGAAAACATGATATCTACAGTATAACAATTTTTAAAGCAATAATGAATTCAATATTTTATAGAAACAGTACCCTTTATGAAAAATTTAATAAAATATAGAAAACCACAGAGGAAATTAAACAACACACACTATTGCACAAAATCTTGATACTCAGAAACATTTTCTCAACATTAATTACACAGCATTTCCATCATTTCTCTATGTATATATACAGATAGAAAGATGGTGAAAAAATAATTTTATAAAAATAGGCTCACAGCCTATATTTTGAATAAAAATATTATATCTAATAATTTTACTTGAATTTAACAGAAGAAAAAAAGTGAACTGAATTAGAAGAAATTCAGTAACTTCAAATATATTTTTCTTCACCAGTATAGATATTAATTCCTAAAATATCTGTCTGGGGTTTAAATAGACTCATAAAATATATTAAGCTATAGAATCATTACACATTTAAAGTCCATGTTTTAAACTTTAAATGATATCCTTTGATATTCATATTTTAAAGAGAAAAGAACCTAAAGCTAAGAGAGCCCAAGTGACTTGACCAAAATCAAAGAGTATGTTTGTTATTCTTCTATTTGCCTTATTAGGTTCTTTTTTCCATTTTCCATAATTATTATTTTATTCCTTCTCTTTTCTCCATAAGCCTTCTACTTCTATTTATCTGCAACCATAGACCTTTGATTAATGACCTTGCTGTGCTTCACTGAGAAAATGGGAGTATTCTGAAATCCCCAAATATGAATGCTCAGACTCTTTCTTCATTGCTTTACATAAAAAGCTTCTCTTTAAAGGCCAACAACTCCTTTGTGCAATGGATACCGCCACTTTCACCTCTTCATGAACTTTGCCCCTACAATTATCCCCTTTCTCTCCTCTGGCAATTTTTTTTCCTCTCTACTGATTTATTTCCATCAATAAACATCAAGCTCTAGTACGTCCAGTCTTGCAACAAATAAAACAAAGCCCCTTCTTTGACATATAATATGTCCCTTCAGCTACAGCCTCATATCTCCCCTTTTCACAGCAAAACTTCTTGAGAGAGTCCTCTGGAATAGCTGACTTAATTTCAGCACTCCATATTCTTTCTGATACCAATATTAACTGAGCTTCCTTTACCATACTGCCACTTCTGATAGCCTTCTCTTGGTTCTTATCCTAATTATCTTCTCAGTGACAATTGACACAGTTTATTATTCTCTACCACTTGAAATGCTCTTTCTTTCAGTTCCCCTCCTACCTTCTTGTTTTCCTTCTATCTCACTGACCAATCTTTCTCTTTGCTTAATTCTCCTCTATTTAAATTCTAACTATTAGAGTGTCTAATCTTCTTGCAGTTCCTCAAACATACTGAGCTTATTTTCGATTTGGAGCTTTGCATACCATCAGCCTGGAACATTTTCCCCACTCATCTTCATATGGCTGACTCCTTTGTGGCATGCAGATCTCAGCCTTTCCTTACTGTGTAATGCCTCCCATCCTATCAAACTTAGCCACATCACATATGTTGTTTCTCAGGATGGCACTTAACCACTAGCTGATATTTTTTCTTATTTTCCTATCCATTTTATTCCTCTCTCCCAAAGAATATAAATAAGACCAGGAGCCTTATTTATAATTTTTACAGCACTTGCTCCTAAAAGCAATGCCTAAAATTTAGTAGAGTCTCAAAAAAACAATTGTTAAATGTATAGAGTTTTTAAAAAAGTATCTATAGCATTTTTCATAGACCAATGTTAATTTATCCTGAATTTTGCTTATGCTTTCAACAACTCCATTATATACAGAAATTAATTTACTGGTTTAAAAAAATAGGCACTCAAAAAGTTCAAGTTATAAAAAAAGTCAATAAAAGTAAATATGAATGTCTTTCTTCACACTTTAAGCTATATGCCTATGGATACACTTAAGCATTTCAAAAGAGAGGGTGATTTGGAAAATAAACCTAGTATTGGTCATAAGAAAAATTTTGGTACTACACTGTGAATTAGAATGATCTGTTGGAACTTTGAATTTACAGATAGTGGCATTAAGGTCCAGAGAAGAAAAATAATTTGTCCAAGATCATATAGCAAGTAAGTGGTAGAAGTATATGTAAAACCTAGGCTACATCACTCAACTTTTAGACCAACTTCAAAGTAAATACTCTACTGTATTATAAAAAGATCTTATCGTACTTTATATTTAGAAGCTCCTTAAGTTCTGATACAATTACAAGATGTTCATGCAAGATTTTTAATCTTAGTGGTCTCATTTCTTTCTCAAGAGCAACCCAAATTTATATCATTATTCTTATGTTAATCAAATCTGAGTGAAACTTAGGAGTAAATAAAGGAAGAAGGCTTGAGTGTTTATATGTTCAGTGCAAGTTCTGTACAGACACATGAAAATACATATAGATTTTTATCAATTATTCTGAACCAAAGCAATTCTCTTTATTATTCTGAACCAAATCAATTTTCACAGCTATGAAATTCCAAAAATCAAATTAAACATATCTATAAAAACTAATCTAAATAAACCCATTGTAATTACACTTACATAAACCATACATCATTTCTCAAAAACATATCTATATGTACATATCGCTATCTGTGAGAATAAAACATAAAAACTACTGGTTTAGAATGTTTTCAAAAAAATCCACAAAATATGCTTGTATGGGAAATATATACATTTGTTCATGGAATTTTTATTGGTTAGGTATATCACTTAAGTGTCTATTTGGTAGTAAACAATACTTTAACAAATTATAGTAAAATATATTAATATGTGTTTATTTTATTCTGTAAGCCAAAAGAATCTTTTTCTTTTCCAGCAGTACAGGTTGAATATATAATGAGAGCTTTGCTGTAACTTCTCAAGCTATGAGGAAAGGAACCTAATTTGTATGACACATCATCTGTCCTGAAAGTTATAGGATCCTTGCCTGTATATTTGTTGAACCACTTGAATATAAATATATAAAATATAGAATTATAAAAGCAGGAGACCCAGCCATTCCTATGAATCATTGTATCTGTTCTCTTTGTCAGGAAAAAATAATTTTCCTCCCCCCTATTCCTGAAGAAAAGAAGAAAGGAAAAAAAAAACAAACAGAAAGTGTATAAAATTGCAGGGAAGAAGAAGGCACAATCCTGCAAGGATAACAAATTGCATAATAAAAATCATCTGCAACAATAGCAACAAAGAATCCATGGTAGAGAGATGATGTAACTGGGGCTTGGAAAAAGAGATGCAGACGTTTTATCATGTCATCACCTCTAGTCTAGTTGATTTCTAAGGCTGAACATGAGAAATGAGAACATGGTTAACATCAACCAAGAAAATCACCTAAACCAGTCTCATGGTCTGATAGGCAAGGATAGAGCTTAAAGTCTGTTTTGTTTTTGTTTTTTGGTTTTTTTCTGATGCATCATCACGAGTTGGCTCATAGCTCTGTGGTTGGAGGAGCCATGAGGCAGGATAAAAAATTCCCTGCTCTATTTGTCTTCTAAATATGAAGTCTAAGACTAGTTGAGTGACAAAATGCAGGGATCAGGAGTTCCTACTGTGGCTCAGTGGTAACAAACCCAACTAGTATCCATGAGGACATGGGTTCGATCCCTGGCATCGTGCGTTAAGGATCCAGCATTGCCGAGAGCTGTGGTGTAGGTTGCAGATGGATCAGATCTGACATTGTTGTGGCTGTGGTGTAGGCTGTACCACTAGCCTGGGAACTTTCATATGCTGGTATGGCCCTAAAAAGCAAAAAAGAAAAAAAAAAACTCACGAAATACAAGTATCATTTAATTAATGTCTTTGCTGAACATCAATTTTATAGGCACATTGGGAGCAAGAAGCATGTAACTATGTGCCTACATATAATAAGTATGCCATCTAAAATACTATATGCAAATAGCAGAGTAGGAAACAATATATTTTGTATCATAAAGAGAAATTAGTTGGCAAATTAGTCCACTAACAAAGTAAGGAACAAAAAGCTTGACAGAAGTAAGACTACAAAACTTTACAGCCTTTAAAAGGTTTAGAGAAATTGGTTAGGGCCAGCATGTGGGGAAGAGTCTCAAATCATGCAAGCTGAGGTGGGAGTAGCCCAAACCCTATCACATGAGATCTTTCTGGAAGTTTGACCCTGAACCACCCCCCAGACATCTGAAGGTGACAGAGCGTGAGTCCCAAATACTCCCCAAGACATTAACATTAAAACACATGACAAAAACATGATGAATGTGACATGTACCCCATGTAAGTTACCTAATGCCCTTGTTTTTGTTTGGGTTCTTTATATGGATTCTGTCCATTTCCATGAGCTTCTCTACAAATCACAAGCATCTGCAACCAAATTGCACCAGTAAATCTCATAAAATAGCTTCCCTGAGACCAGATTCAAGATGTTAACACAACAAGAAAGTTTTCCTCATTTTATATAATGGCTGGGTGGGTCTTTCATTCTTTAGAAAAACAAATTTCCAAAATGTCATTTATTTGGTGGAGAAGTTCCAGGAAAATGGCACTATTGAATCTCTTTAATAAACTGTGTATTTGTACTTGTTCATAAAAGGCATTTAGAAGGAAAAATGTTATATTAACCTCTAACTGCTTCACCAAATTCCCCATTGTAAAGAAAGATGGCATTCTCCTCACTGAGCTGAACAGATACTTTGAAATACAGGTTCCAACTAAAGAACTTAGAACCTAAGTGAAGTTGACTAGGTGAAGTTGGCTGGTAGAACAAACTGGGGAAAGAAAGATAAACTTGTATAAATCATGCAGTATTCCTTGAACTATACAATGGCTCTATTCTTCCCACTATGTTTCAGGACACTTTAACTGATTAAGTCTCTCCTTTAACAAGTGCGGAATTTTCAAGATTTGCAAAGCTTTGAGTGGAACAGGTAATAAGAGAAAGATAAATAAAATAAGCTAGGTATATGAACAGCTTGAGCCTCTGTTATGAGTTCATAAATGCCTTAAATTGAGAAGAATTACAGTGGGATTTAGAGCTATTGGGATATATTTGCATCTTGAGCTGGTCTTTTTACTACTAAACAGAACAATTTACTGACTTATTCCTTTTGTAGGAAACAAAGGCATATTGTTATCTACTGTAATCTGTTAGCATAAAATATTTTGAATGCACCATAATGTGGGCACATAGAGTTTGAGACATATGTTCAGAACTGGAGTCTGTACAAGATTTTAATTTTAATCAAAGCCAAAGCAGCCCATGACTCAGGTCACCGTCTGTCCTCCAGCAAGAAAGACAATGTAGATACTCTCAGAGGTTTTGTTTCATCCTATTTTCGTTACATAAAAGTACAGTTGCTATGATGAAGACAAAAGATATGGACAAAAAGGGACCTAAAATAAATCCATTCAGGGAATACCTACAATAGTACATTCTTACGACCTCCTGCCTTTTTTAAAATATTTATATATACTTTGCAAACAGGCAAAGAAAGTATATTTTTCTTGTTACCTTTATCTTGCCAAAAGTCTTGCCAGTACACAAAGTCAAGATATATGTTTATAGAAGCTCTGGCTCACAATCATTAGTATTTTGAAATGACTGTATCATAAAAGCATAGTATACCCTATTTGAAATTTTCTTGTTATTTAATGAAAATACCTTGAGAAATAACTGAAGATATTTTTAAAAGATTATTAATGGACATTAGGTGGTTTTTAAATTTCTTTCGTCTTTGCAAGTTTTGTTGACTTCTTTTTTATGAGAACTTTAAGCAATAGCTCCTGATGTGAAATGACCCATTGAATTAAGCAGTTAACTTTTAATTAATTAAAACTGTCTAATTTTAGGAGTATTTTTCTTCAAATGTCTGTTCAGAAAGCAGAGATTTTTTTCAAGCACCTAAACTTTGCTAGTTATCTTCAGGATGCTTAAAAATACATGCTGATCAGTAGAAAACTTGTCTTTGCTGTGTGTCCTCCAATAGGACAAGTATTTTAATCAGGATTTTTTTATTTTAAAAATATTATTGGAACATAGTTGACTTAGTATATGTATTTGTTTCTCAGGTGTACAACAAGGTGAATCAGTCATATATATATGTATAGATGTATATATATTATATATATTCTTTTTTCCCATATGGATAATTACAAACTATTGAGTAAATTTCCTTATGCTATAGAGTAGGTTCTTATTAATTAATTATATTTTATACAATAGTGTGTATATGTTATTCTCATCCTCCTAATTCCCTACCATCACCACCTCAGTTTCCCCTGTGGTAACAATAAGATTGGTTTTGAAATCTGTGAGTTTGTTTATGTTTTATAAATACGTTCTTTTGTATCATTTTTATTACACATATAAGTGGTATCATATGATATTTGTCTTTCTCTATCTAAGTTACTTCACTCAGTATGATAATCTCTGATCAACATCCAGGAATTAAGGTGAATGATAGTATTCTATATACTTAGCCAAAACCTTCTTTAAAGGATAAAAAGCTAATGATCAGTGGCTGATTGCTTATCTCTATCTGTATACTTCTATATAACTTGTTAGGGACATAACAAAGAGAATCACAGACCTCAAGGAGTCCTGGCTCTGCATTGCCCCACAATTGGAAGCAAATTTACCTAGCCTTACTGAAAAATGCAGCTAAAGTGTTATCCCTATAAAACTCTGCTTTTCATATTACCCATACAATGCTTATCAAGAACTACCATAATCACAGAGGAAATTGTTATTTTTGCATTATTTTAATGCTGAATGCACCTCACAATATCCAGACTTTGCATTCCTAATCCTATGGTGAAGCTGTATTTTCAATGAAAATGAAATGCATCATTTGCAAACTGCTTAAGGATTATGACTGCCAACCAACCCATATTACTCTTTTGGGGAATTGAAATATGCTTATTGTTAAAAGCTATGGATACCATCTTTTTGAGCTTTGTGATGGTGAAGATCATATTATTTTCATCTTTTTTTTTCTTTTTTTTTTTTCTTTTTTTTTTGCTCTTTAGGTCTGCACCAGCAGCTTATGGAAGGTCCCAGGCTAGGGGTAGAACTGGAGCCACAGCTGCCTGCCGGCCTACACCACAGCCACAGCAATGCAGGACCTGAGTCACATCTGCAACATACACCACAGCTCAAGGCAATGACAGATCCTTAACCCTCTGAGCAAGGCCAGGGATTGAACCAGCGTCCTCATGGATATTAGTCGGGTTCTTTAACCACTGAACCATGACAGGAACTCCTATTTTCATCTTTTAATTACCAGTTCCTACCTGCAAAATGGCTGTTCCATAACATACATTCTTGTTGAATGAGTAAAGTGCTGATTGATAAATGCAGTGAAAAGATAAGTCATCTTAGTGCAATAATTGTCATGATATAACTAATAAGACCAGTTGATGTGATTTTTTTTCATTTTTAAAATTGTTAACTCTGGTATCATTAGAAAGAGCTTATCAAAATATTTCCCTTCATCTATTACAAGTATTAGTTTCTATTTAGTTTTATGCTCAATGTATGTTGGGAATGTGGTATGAATAAAGTACTGGACTATGAATATTTAAGAGGGATTCAGAAGAAAATTATTAGAGAGTCTCCTGAGCCAAAAGCTATGTATAAAACTATTGTAAAAATACTAGGTAGGATAATATGTGGGCCATTATAATGAGTATATGAATAGAACAATTTAGTGCTGTAAAATCAAAAGGTTACTATATCTAGACTGAAGCAATCAAGGTGTTATTTTGGAGGATGTATGACTTGAACTACACATGAATGTCCAACAAGAGCTGAATTAGTGGAAAGGTATGGTGAATAGAATACAAGTGGAGAATAGTATGGTTATAAGTATGAAGACTAAGTAAGCTTTGTTGTTTGGGAAAACAATAGAAAGATCAAGAGTTTCATAGGATATGTTACTCATTTCTATTAGGTTAAAGACAAAATCTCCTTAACATGGCCTTTAAGGTTCTATGTGATTAGGAACTTACCTACTTCTCTAGTCTCATCCCCTATCCGTTCCCTGCTTTTGCTCAAGCCTTGCAAGGCACTGTTCTTACTTCATGGAAGATTTTCTTTGGCTTTTTACCTAGGTAATGCCAAGTCATCTTTCAGATCACAGTTCAAGTATCAATTTATTTTAGATTAGGTCAAACTCCCATCTTGCCTTGTTATTAGCTATTATAGCATGGTGTACCTATCCTTAATGACACTTGTCACAGTTGTAATTTTACATTTACTTGTGTGATTATGAGTGTGTCTCCTCCACTGGTCTATTAGTTCTATAAGAGTAAAGATCACTTCTATTTTCATTTACCATTGTGTCTACAGTGCCTAACAGTGCCTGCTGCATAATAGGTGCTCATAAACAAATGAATGGCAGTGGATAATTAAAATACAGTCAATTTAATGAAGGTCTTTTAAGTTGGTTAGCCAATTTAGCTATATTGAAGCACTGTACATTTGTTCATCTAAAAAATATATATTGAATATTTATTATACATTAGACTTTTGTTCCTGGTACAGAAGATAACAAAAATGTAAGATACTTCTTGCCTGTGGTCTATTCAATATGAGGAAGACAGAGAAAAATAACAGGCAAATACAATATAGGGTGATCAGTGCTATAACAGACAGAATATAGTGCCTTTGGAGAATTAAGAAAGAGACCTTGAAAAAGGATAGTGATGGTAAGAGGAGACTGCCTGGTAGATGCAGGTAATATTTAAATTGATCTTTGACCATTATTCTGGTTATAAGAAGAAACACAAAATGTAACCAGTAAAGTGGCATTAGTAAATAGTAACCAGAATGTCTTTTAAATTTTATAGTTTAAAAACAAACAAACAGGCACAAAACATAGTTCAAAGAATTGGAACCCAAAGCATTGATGGTGCCAATGAGAGAGGAGATGAATTTACCAGCCTCTGTAATTGTAGTCCTTTCTAGGGGATTTCTGAAGATTATACAAATTACCTCATCGCTTTTTTGAAATTTTGTTCTGCATGCATGTGAACTATAATGAGCATCTGTTCCACAGATATAACCTTGTCTCCAGACTTAGAAAAGAACCCATTTTCTAAATATAGTGTTGACAGGGATATTCTCAAGGAGGAGGTAGAGGACAAGATGTTGTTTATGAAAACTTTCCAATCAAGAAGTATGGACTGGGGTTCTGTTTTTCCTGCGCAATACTAGGCACTATGGAGAAGAAAGGAAAGGCTATTCTTGCCCTAGAGGAAGATTAATGTGCTCTTTATAACAACTGGCATTCGAATTCACCTTCTAGTTGCTACAAAAAGCACTGAAAAAGAAATAGCCCTTTTCTATATTTATAATGTATTTCATTCACAGGCAAGTATTAGGATTTCTTAAAGCAAATATAGAAGGGTTAAAAACTAAACATCCAGATCTCCCTAAAGCATATTGGTTCAGTTCCAAGGCATTTGCTAAAATTAGCCATAGAGCCTTATTTTGAAATAAATATAGCAAATTACTACTTTGGAAATTGGGCTCTTAGGTATTTCTGCTTCTATTTCAAATGGTCATTCCTAATTGCATACACGAAAAAATCAAATATATCTTTAGATCAGATTTTTCTCTTAGGACAAAAATAATCATCTTGCTTCAACTTATGTATAATATTCCTTCACTTACTGTGAAGTTACTTACATCTTTCAGTGAATGACAAGTCAACAAATTCAAAACAAAGTCTACTGGAATAGGCAAGTTTACTCTAATGCACTTTAGAATCACTATAAAAAAGCTTCTCTGAAGCTCTTTCCAGACAGAGAATATATGCAACAAGGGTTACTTTCTACTGGAAGAACTGAGAAGGGGATGAAAATGGAACATTCTTGAGATTGGAGGGTTTTGGAAGGTGGCTATCAGGAAAACTAAGAAGAGAAATGGTATCCTTCAACTATCTGCAACATATTGGAACCTGATTTACAAAGCCAATTGAATTCTACTTAACATATCTCAATGGGAAGTCAGAGAGCCAGTAGCAGTATTTCTGAGTATGAAAGCTCTAGTATAAAAGATCTAGGCACAACTCAGCTTTTCCTGTCTCAGAAAGGAAAACTTTGGATATAGATGAGATTTCCTCAAGAGACTGAATACAGTGACAAAAAAAGAGAGGTGTGGATGGAAATTTAGAGGAAAACCAACAAAGAGTAAGTAGGGGAGAGTAGTATCAAAAGAAATGGCCTTCATTCAATCAACATTTATTGAGCCTTGTATATTAGGGATTTACATAAAAGACTGATGAAATAGACTGTCCATTCACTTCTAGATTCTCAGTTGAGAAAGGTATTGGTTTAACAGATAATAACATCATGATATTCAAAGCTAATAACTCCTCTTGTGCCATGGATCTTATCTCCTCATTCCTCTGAGACCTTATCTCATCAAGTTCCCCTTCTTTCTACTCTATCTTCAAATTTTCCTTTCTTAGCTCACTCTTTTTCATTTGGATTGTAAAAATACACAATTCTCTCATTTAATTTAAAAAAAACCTACTGATGTCCTGTTTCAGTCTAGCTATCGCTGCCTCTTTATTTATATTCTTTCACATACAAATTATACTTAAAATTTCAACTTAATGTATTCCAATTCACTCCTCAATTTATTACCATCTTTTGCTCTCAAAACTTTATTGAAGCTATGATTACTGAGGACATCAGTGACTCCCTAAATGACAAATATAATTAATTAATTCTTTTCTTACTTGACCTGTCTATGGCACTTGATACTATTGACCTCACTGAAATTCTATCCTTCTGCCTCCATATCAATTTTCTGGCTCTCTCCCTACTTCTCTAGCCATTCCTATCTGCTCTGAAGTCCTCCCTAAAATATTGGTTTTCTTCAGAACTTCACTTTGGTTTTCTTCTCACCCTGAATGTTCTTCTGTGTTATTTAACCCATTCAGACAGTATCTATTACCATTTAGTACACTGTTGACACCAAAATCTTTATCTGTGGGCCATGACCTCTCTTGAAGTTCAGACTCAAATATCCAACTTTTAGCCAAACATTGACACCTGGTACCCTAGCACAACTCAATGTATTTTTTTTAAGTACAGGAAGAAAAGAAAAAAACAAAGCATTAATTATTTTCCTCAAACCTTGATCATCATGTTTACTTAGTGTATAAGACCAGTCAACCTGACTACTTACTCCCTCTTCTTTACCCTTTACCCTATGTATACAAATGGTAACATTAATCAATCAATTCTAACTCTTTAATATCTCATAAATTTATCTTTTCTTCTCTCATTTTTGGATTTTTTCATACTCTATAATTGGTTCTGCTACCTTAATTTTATTTTCTTCCATTCTGTCTTCCATATAAATGTCATAATGACTTTTGTAAAATGCATATCCTACTAGGTCCCTTGCCTGCTTCAAGCTTCTCAAAGATTCTTCATTTGTATACAACAGTGGCTCTCAAACTTTTCTGTGCATAAGTATACCTGAGAAAATTTGTTAAAACACAGGGTCCCATCCCTAGGGTTTCTGATTTAGGATCCGTGGTGTTAGGCCTTAGAATGTACATTTCTAACAATTCCCCAGGTTAATTTGAATGTATATTCAACAGAATATATCACTTGGCTGTGCAGGGAGGGGAAGGTAAAATAAGGAGTATAGGTCGACAGCTGAATTTCTGACATTGGAAACTTAAGAAATTGGGTGGGTGTTGGTACAATCAATGAGAAGGAAGAAAAAGGAGCCAGCTAGGAAGGGGACAGCAAATGTGATGAGCATTATTTTGAAAATGTTAGTGTTTTTTTCAGACTGCACCCTCTATTTCCATACCCTTACTTTCTTTGAACCAACCCTAGTTTCCAACAACCTTGTACTATTTATAAGTCACTGAATGAACTAAAAATATATCATGTCTCTCTTCTCTTCCAGTGATCCGTATTTCTGGAATTCCTTTGCCTTTCACCCTTCTTTCCGATAAATATCTTATTTATCTGTTATATCTCAGCTTAGGCATATCTTTCTCATTTTAGTCTTCCTTTCTCACCCTCTACTTTCTTATCTCTAAAATGAGCTTAAGAAGAATATTTTTTTACTTATGATGGTTATGTGAGGCTGTATATGATAATACACTTAGCCTCAGAGGAGAAAGACTGATTGGAGAAGTGGTTTCTAGCTTTGTCTAGTGTCAAGATTTGCATGTTTGAGGAAAGCCTTCCGTTTGTCAATGATGAAACAATATGTGCCACCATATATATGATTCCTAATCCTATCTAGTATAATTAGGTAATGTTAAATTCATGAAGTCTCTATACTTCCTAGCTCATTTTAAAAAATAAAATTTATTGAATTATTGGGTACTTACTGCATAGTACTGTGCTAGACTCTCTGGGGAGTTGCAGTCTGGTTATAGAGACAAAACCAACATATATCAAATAATTAGAGAGCAGTTACATAATAAATGTGTGCTACAATTATAATAGGCTAATCAGAGAAAGTGGAACTGAGTATCACCAAAAGTAATAGAGAAGACTTCACGGATGATTTAGAGCTTGAGCTGAATGTTGACAGTTGGTGAGGATTTGGATAGATGGAGAGAAAGAGAAAGAACATTGAGTGTCAAGGCAATAATAAGAACAAAATCTTGGAGATAGGAAATAGTATAGCCTGTGTAGAAGACAATGAGAAAATCAGGTGAACCAGAATATAATGCTAGGGACAAAGTGAAACAAGATACTAGATTTGTGGTCAAGAGTTTGCATTGGAAAGACTTTGAAAATAACGCAGAGACATTTGTTCTTGACATGGCAAGCAATGGGGATTCTTTACAGGTTCCTTAATTAAAGAAATAGAGTTTTGGTAATGTAAGTTTATAAATAGTAATTAAATAGGTTAGAAGAAGAGAGAATGGAAAAAGGAGACAAGTTGTGAGATAATTATCAAAGAAGGGTGATATTCTGAGAATTTAAGAAGGAAAGAAGACAGTTCTTTGTAGAATTTAGAAATGATGAGTGATTAGATGAATAAAAAAATTCCCAAGTATTCAACAAGGAGCTGGATTAAGACATTTAGAAGTCTTCACTACTGAAAAGACCATACCCTCAAATATAGGCAATTCAAAGTAAACACAAATTTAAAATATAAAATAAGTTTTAGTAAATCCAAAGAGATCTTTTTTTCTCATGGCTACTTCTATACTTTAAAAATATTTATCAAGATTTACAGATATATCTGCATTGTTCATGCCATAAGCACAGGCTTTGTCTGCCTATTAAGCAATCCAGTAGTGCTAATAAAATTAGCTAAAAACAACAAATCTCTCATGGTGGTTCAGAACAAACAAAAGCCATTTTATAAACATCATACCATTTGATCAGACAATACTGTAAACTTTCATATTCATCGTCATTTTATAGAAAAGAATAAAATTATTAAATGGTGTGTCAAAGACCTTTTGATGTGAGACAGGTCATTATAACTCTGTGAGCCTCAGTTTTCTCATCTATTTAACACATAGGCTTTATAATACTCTCTGAAGGTAGCTGCAAAAATTAAGTGAGATGCGGTATGTCTAAGTGTCTAGAATAGGCTATATTTTTTCAATAATATTTATTGAATTGACTGAATAAATCTTCAAAAGTATTTACTGAATTAACATCTTCATGAGATCAACAGATTCTTAGAAAGTTCCTCATAACCACGCTTTAATTCTAACTATTTTCCAGCAAGTATCGTTATTTTAAAGTGGATTCCAATAAGAGCCAAGTGTAGCTAACAGGAATAAAAGATTTGTTAACCTGAAAAAGGAATCTACCTGAAATTCTGTGTGTTTTCATCAAAGTCTCAAGGAAACAGACATATATACACACACATACATACACACACTCACACACACACTCATCAACCCTTCAGCATAATTAATAGGAATACCAAAGTACACATATATCTCCATACATGAATTGAGAATACTGCACATTGTCACGGCTGATTTATGAGGCCCTTTCACTAAGAGGGATAAATACATTATTAGGACTACTGAGAATAAGGCTCATAACTCAAAAATATGCCATTTGTACCTTTAAAAATATGTCACTGTCAAGATTCCTCATCTTCTCCTGGGATCTGTGGTATGCTGCACAACGTCTTAAATGTGAAAAATACTTGATATACATTTTGGTGACAATTCAGTAATTCAAATACTGGTGAAGTGCCAGATGATTGTACTTAGTCTAGAGCTCTATTTATTTTTCATCATCTGAGGTCAAGATCAAAGGACATAACTTATTTATGTGTTTATTGATGTATTTATTTTTTGATTATTTTGTTTTGGGGGGAGCAGAAAGTAACACAAGATTCTTCTATGCAACTTCTGCTTCCTAAGGATATTTCAAACTAGCTCTGTGAACTGTTGCTGATGAGAGGTCCTAAATAAACAAGTGAATAAAACCTCAGTGGTTTCTGATTATGCTTCTTAAGTATTCAGAGTAAGTCACCAACAGAATCTGGCTAATCTTTATCACTTCACTCTTCAGACATAGTCAGTCTTCTTTAAGTGTAGTGGCCTGGTTTTGCAGAAGAGCGTATTTTAAATAAACCAAAATTATGTTAGGACTGAGACTCCTTAGGTATCGTTAATTTATTGGAGCACCCTATGACCTGATTATTATTCACTCTGGAGTCTCATAAATAATTGAAGCCTAACTACATTGACTGAAATAAATGAACAAAATACCACAAGCTAGTTTTCTCATGTGTAAAAAGTGGATAATAATAGCTACATTGCTTACCTACTTCACAGAATTCACCCCACAAGCCCAAGGATTAAATGAAGAAAATATCTGTGAAAATGTTTTGTGTGCTGTTGTGTAAAGCATTATTTTGAGGTTGGTGATGGCGATTCCAGGTATTTAACTTATTTCATCAAATATTTTCCTTACCTATCAATTTAAAACTTTTAGTTTTTTGTCAGTAGGTCTCTTCCTCACCAGATTTATCTGAGGAGAGTCATCTAGAAGACATATGTATAAGATTAGCTTTTTCACCTTGGCTATACTAGAGGGAAAAACTTATACCACGGATAGTGTAACTGTCTGTGTAGATATTTCTCTCATACAGATTTACAAATAAAATTGGGTTATTTAAGGCCTTGAGAATTGGCTTGCTACTACTAATATATTAACTTCCCTTAAGCATGGTAAAGGCCCATAACGCAGTGGAAAATATTATTTTATGAAGCAATGTCTCTGTGCGTTGCTTAAAAACAACATAGGAAACTTAAATAAGGAGATTAAGAAGATGATGGTTGTTATATACTAATTCATAATTCATATTACGAATACATTTCCTTAAAGTCTTCCTACGACATTTAAATCTTCATGTATTCTTCTATTCAATAAACAATTATTAAACACCAATTATACATCAAGCACTCTACAGGAAGATGGGACAGTTTTTGAGTAGACACACACTCCTTACCTCCAGGATTCCATAGTATTAAGTTTCTGTATCATTAGAATGCCATCTTATGAATGGGGAGAAATGTGTGATTGATGAAAGGAAGGGGGAAATGGTGAGATTTGAGGCAGGGGCCAGATCATAAATGACTTGATGATGGAGACCCACTGAAATTTTAATGTAGTAGAGTTATGTTATTAGATTTGCATTTTAGAAAGAGCATGGTGTCATCTTCCTTTTTCTCTGAAAGTTTGACTGTTAAAGGGGCACAACTGCAAAGGAAGGGGACATGGAAGCATGATGAAAAAATTCTTCAATTGATTTGAAGACAGATGAGTAGGATATGATTATTTTTAAGTGACGCCTAAAAGAGGAACACAAATTAACATGACTGAAGAGACTCTGAGCTATGTGCATCTCGTAGAACATTTCCATAGGATAGGGGGAGAGGAGATGAGGAGGATGAGGAAAACCTTCATGTTTTCCCAAGATGAATAGATGCAGTTTCCTGAGACAGTCCCAGTTTATGCCAATGGTCCCAGCATAATTGTTAGTAATTTACCCTTTTTTCCTTCTCAAAAGTTATTAAGTTTAGAAGATAAATTATATAGGCACCCTGCCCAAAGGTAGGCTCTCCTAACAAAATATTCTCATTCATCAACAAGGAAGTCATTGGAAAAAGAACTACCTTAGAGATCCCAGCTGCTGGTCTAGAGAGAACAAAGTGAAACATAGTCTATATTTACCCTACCCTAGAAGAAGAGTAATTCCCAAAAAGAAAACATGAGATGACTAATGGGATGTTTGTCAAACCTGTGGCTGACTAGCTTCTAGTTCCTATCCTGAAAACAGTGAGAACAACCACACTGAGGAAACTTCTCTGAGATATTCAGAGTTCCTGAATGGTACTTGCCTAACAACTGTGCATAGTCAAGCTTAATTCATCACAACAGTTGAATCTGGTAATTAAGAGAGGGACTCAATGGACCATATTCTAGGGAAAATAGCAGTTTACTGTCTTTGCCCCAGCTCCTGGCTATAGGAGAAAGTAAGGAGGCCAAGAAATGGCAGTATCTAAGATTGTACTTTGATTCCAAGATAATCAGAATCCAACTCAATCTGATGCTCTACTTTATGTCAAAGAAACATTTAAATTTACGAATAAAACATTCTATATTTTATTTACTATATTACAAATAGTAACAAAATAACACTATCGAGCAAGTGGTAAATCTTAGAATCCACCCTAGGAATGGAGTAGGAAAGCACAACATAATCTTCTGCCAAACTAAGTAGGAGGAAAACCATTCCTGTGAGCATATTTTAAAAACACATTAAAATTAAAATATAATAATTTATGCTGATAATATATCGAGCTAGGAATTCCTTTGCAGTCAATTATTTATAATCAGAAATACAAACTTGCAACTCAAGTTGCAAATTTCAATTTACTCTAATAAGGAACTAATTCCCAAAGATTAGAAGCCTTTTTATGTAATAAGACACAAAGAAAATCAAGACAAAATGATAATAAGATGCAATCAGAATGTATTAAATACAACTAAATTATAGATAAAAGAGATGTTCTACATTAAAAAAATCTAATAAATCTGGACACAATAAAATGCAAATTTTGTTCTAAGTAAAAGGTAATTTCAAAAGCAAAATAGTCTTTGGCCACAGGATTGAGAGACACAAAACTTCCAGGATTTTCAGTGGTAATTTATACCATTCCTGAATTGGCCTCTTCATAGACTATAGTTATTGTTCTCTCTTCTTTTCCAATTTCAGACTATCTTGTTCTTACAATATGGGGATGTTAAGCTGGAAATTGTAAAGATCTTTCAAACTAAAAGCATTAAGTTGCCCATTTTTTATGATGTTTGCAAAACATCTGTGGCAACAACAATTCATTTTGTCATATTAATCATATTAAGTTTGAGTTGTTATTAATGAAAACAACCCTTTTGTTTTGGTAAAGTATTTGTTTTGACCTGAAACATCTTGTGATACTCCTCAATATAAGTATGCATATTCTAAATGTTTTGTCTAGGCAAGCAAAATTGTGGCAGCTGACATGGTCAGAGTCATGAAATTGTGCCTTTATAGAATGGCTTGCTTTCTTCAATTACTCACACACTAGAGACTCGAAGCATAATATATACCAATTGCTTTCTATTTTTTAAATTAACCTAAGCTTAAGTGATCTTAAATTTTAAGTGTATTGCAAATGCCAAGTCCTTTATTTCCTAATTTGCAAAGATATCTTTATTAAATTAAATGTTATGATAAACTAATTTCACATTGTAATTACATTTCACTTAGAGTGTAGTTTTAAGTGTTTCATAGTATAGGAAATGGTCCTGATTACTGTGATGGGCATAAACAAAACAAAATAGAACTGTCCACTCATTAAGTTATATTTTTACAAAAATTACCCACAGTTAAAGTTATGATGAAAGATATAGAGGTGACAAGGTTGACAAATAAGTATGCAATTTCTGATCACAGGTACAAAACAGCAATAGAAAGAATATTTTTCATAATGAATTTAGAGTTGTCCTCTTCCTTCACAATGATCTTAGATTTGTAGAGCTAAATAAATATTATATTTGTATATATATGTATACATGTATATACATATATATACATATATATATGTATGTATATATATGTATATATATACACATATATATACATATATATACATATATATTTGTATATATATGTATATATGTATACAGTGATATATATATATATATCATCTACTCTAAACCTCAAAAGGATGGTAGACTTGAAAATTATAAAGAATCTTAAAGATCATGTTGTTCATTCTCTTTCTTTCTCCCAAATCTGATTTTATATATGAGAAAACAGGCTCAGAGAGGTAAAGCACCTTCATTAAAGACCCCTAACAGGATAGCGGCAGAGCCAGCTTGAGTATCCTACATCTCACTTTTATTGTATGACCATATAGGTAGGATTAAATTTAGTAGTGTGGGAAATGCCATCACGTGTTAAGTCACAGCAAGACTATGTATGTATCTCTTATCCTCATGTCAGTAGTTCTCGAACTAGAATTTTTAGGGACAGAACTTTTCTATGAGAATACCTGTATGTGTTTCAACTAAACTAAATCAACAGAATGTTTTCAATATTCAAAGTCATTACCTCTAAACTGGGTACAGCCACATGGCTTTAGTGCCAACTTTTACATATTTGTGATTATATTGGCACCAACTAGTATTTTATATAAGCATACACATATAAATGTATATAAATGATGTTTTCATAGTAAATGAGAACCAAAGGACATCATGGTGCACCATAGTCCAAATAATAAAATGCGGTAGGGAAACTGAAACCGAAGCACCTCACAGCACATAGTAATGCAGCCATATGCAACTCAAAAGAACCTGCACTTGTCAGTTAGTACACAGTAATATCTTAAGCAATGGTTTTTATTTTAATAAAAATTGCTTAACATGAGGCATTTTTCAGAGAACTACAACAAAAAAATTTCAATTTGTATGGAAACACAAACACTCCAAATAACCAAAGAAATTATGAGAAAGAAAAATGGAGCTGGAGGATCCAGACTCCCTGACTTTATACTACAAAGCTATAGTCATCAAAACAGTATAGTACTAGTATAAGAATGGAAATATAGATTAATGTAACAGGATAGAAAGCCCAGAAATAAACCTACACACCTACGCTCAACTAATCTATGACAAAGGAGGCAAGAATATACAATGCAGAAAAGACAGGCTCTTTAATAAGTGGTGCTGAGAAAACTGGACAGCCACCTGTAAAAGAATTAAATTAGAACACTCTAACACCATACACAAAAATAAACTCAAAATGGACTAAAGAACAAAATATAAGACTCAATATTATAAAACTCTTAGAGGAAAACCTAGGCCAAATACTCTAACATAATCCTCAGCAATATCTTTTCATAGCTACCTCTAAAGTAATGAAAATAAAAATAAAAATAAACAAATGGGACCTAATTAAACTTAAATTATTTTGAAAAAAAGCAAAGGATGATAAACAAAACAAAAAGACAACCCACATAATGGGTTGTCTTGCAAATTAAGCGACCCACAAGGGATTAATCTCTAAAATATATAAACTTACTGGTTTTGTGATTTTATTTATGTTTCATTTGTAATTTTATTTCTAAATAAAATTTACACCTATAGAGATTTACAACTAATTCAATATCTGAAATTTTCCTTTGGCTGTGCCCATGGCATGTGGAAGTTCCTGGGTCAGGGATTGAACTCATATTCCATCGGTAATCCAAGCCACACCAGAGAAAATGTGGAGTCCTTAACCACTATTCCACCAGGGAACTCCCATGTTTTTAATTGTATAAACGATATAATAAACATAATTTAAGACTACCATAGGGGTACCCAGAAAATTTTCTTCCTTTAAACACTTAATTTATTAACTACTCCCTTTCCTGAAAGGGTCTATATTCTACTGTGGCTTCATATTGGTGCAGAGGGAGAAAGCAGAGGAACATCCTAGCTTGAACATGTTAAAATTTAGGTCAAATCCTATGGAAACACTAACATCATTGCAAAAGAGAAAGATGAAATATATATATGTTGTAAGTCATTGCTCTTTCTAGGTTCTCATCAATTATCTTGGCTTCTACTATCTTATCTCCTCATATCTATCTTTTGCCTCCAGAGCCTGGTTCTGTCTTCACATTTGGGTTTCAATTCCATATTTCATCTGCTTAATCCTCTTAATCATCCTTCTACTTGGACATCTTACCAGCAGTTCAATCTTGGAATGTCAGAAACCAAATTAAGCATTTTACTCTAATTCTTTGATCCCTTTAGATTAAAAGATAATATCTATCAATGGTATAATCATTCTATTTCTCACTCAAATTTGAGACTTGGCAAATCCCATTTGCTTCTTTCTCCAAAGTGGCCATTGCGTTCACATTCTCCTTTCTGTTCTCATTGTTACTCTAATTCTTTGATCCCTTTAGATTAAAAGATAATATCTATCAATGGTATAATCATTCTATTTCTCACTCAAATTTGAGACTTGGCAAATCCCATTTGCTTCTTTCTCCAAAGTGGCCATTGCGTTCACATTCTCCTTTCTGTTCTCATTGTTACCAACCCAGTTTATGCCTTTATCTCTTTATATCTGTATTATTTTAAGTAATCATTCAATTATATTACTATGCACTATATTGTAAGTGCTATCCTGGTAATTATGACCACAAACTCTGGAAGCTGGCTGCCTAGATTTAAATCTCTCTTAAATAAGTTCTGCTACTTAGTACCTAGGGGTTCTTGGCAAGTTATTTAATTTTTCTATGCTTTACTTTCCCATATAAATAACAAGGAAGACAATAAAAATATCTTATAGGGCTGCTGTAAGAATTAGATATAATAAAATAAATAAAAGGTGTACTGGCTGACAGATAATAAGTAGTCAATAAATGTTATCTAGTAACGTAAAATGTTTCCCAGGAGTTCCCGTCGTGGCTCAGTAGTTAACAAGCCCGATTAGTATCCATAAGGATGCAGGTACGATATCAGGCCTTTCTCAGTGGGTAAAGGATTCAGCAATGCTGTGAGCTGTGGTGAAGATGGCAGATGCAGCTCAGATGCCATGTTGCTGTGGCTCTGGCATAGGCAGCGGCTACAGCTCCGATTGGGCCCCTAGCCTGGGAACTTCCATATGTGCGGGTGTGACCCTATAAAGAAAAAAAAAATGTTTCCCATCTGCTTTCACCAAATCAAACAGCTTCTACACGTCACTTCTCTATTTAGTATGTGAGCAAGCCTATGCACAACTTGCTTTATTAATATGAACGCATTTTAACTTTCTTTCTTTGATTTCCTGACCTCCATGTTTTCAGCACCATGGCATAAAGCAAAGATGAATACAAGAAGAAGTGGGAGTTGAGACTAATAGCAAGAATAAGTTCTCTGGTGAGATAGCATAGTTAGGAATAAAACTATGAAAGACATAGAAAATCATGCCTGTTGATGGGTTCAACTTGCAAAATTAATATCCCTGGCTGTGTGATCTTGAGTAAGTCACTTATTACTCTATCTTTACCTGGTTATTTGTAAATTAGGATAACTACCAGTCTTATAAGGTTGTTGTGAGGTAATCAGGGTAAAAGCACTTGGAAAATAAACTGTGAGCTCCACGAGGGTAGACTTCCATTTGTCTTTTATTGCTATATCACTTCCTAAAATAGCATCTGGCCCAAAGTAGCACTCAAAAGGTAGAACTGCATGAGTAAAAATCATGACATAAAATGGGCGCTGCTTAGTAAATTATAAGTACTATTATTATCCTTCCCCCTTTCCCTCTGTACCTGTTACATTTGTATAAACTCTGAAGAATAAAGTGTAACCAAAGAATTCTCCCTACAGCTTCAGAGCAGGAGATAGTAATCTCTACTGTCCAGTCAATAAAGAAGCCAATTGATACAAAGGAGACTTTTGTATGTTAGTTGTCTGTAGGTCTCTAATTGCATTTTCATTCATCTTCTAACAAGCTTTTTCTTTGACTAGAATAGGTCAGTATAAAATAAGGCCTAGGGAAATTCCATTGTGGACATTGTGATGATGTCAAGACAGGATGACTATATTTCTTTGCTTTGGAGTGGAGAAAGCTATGGAACAGGGTGTCATTAGGCTGGGTTGAAATACTGACTCTATCAGAGGCTACTTCTGTCAAACCTGCCAATTCCTTACTCCTCTTTGGACCTCAGTTTCCTCAGCTCCTCAAAGGAGGAATACCAAAAGCCATGTCCTCATTTCAAGCACACATATTATGTGGGAAAAATTATCTTTAACTCAAACTCTGTAATTCTCTCTCATCACAATTTCTTTTTTCTACCCTCCTTATCCCCCACTCTTCCTAAGCCAGAAAGGAAGCATTAATATAGAGCATTGTTTCTCAAGAGTTTTAGCAATCAGGGAATTTTTATTTTTCCTTCGTGTTCTCCTAAGTTTTTTTTAAGTCTCCTAGATCAACTGAATTTGTGATGTAAAATTCACTTTCCCCATTTCTATTCATCAAAGACATATATAGCTGCCAGTTTCTCATCAGCATGAGATAGTCAATATTACCAAAATGAGCTGATATAATTTCAGGCAAAAGCAAAGAAACTTGACATTTTAGTCAGGTTGTGTAATTTATCACAAGTAAATGAATGCTCTCTGTTAGGCTCTTTTCAAATATTGAAAATGACTCATAGATTCTCATTATTACCTTCACAGATACCCTCAGGGAGAAGGTGTGGGCAGAAAACTCAGGCGGGAATCATTGGTATAATAGAAAGAATACTGGATTCTAATAAATGACACAGAATCACAAAGCCTCAGTTTTGACTTTCTATTAAAAGAGAACAATATCTCACATACTACCTAATAGCTAACATATTTTAGTATATCCTATGTGTAAGTTACATTGCTAAGTGCTATGTATATGCAACTTTATATAAACCTTAAAGCCATATCATGAAGTTATCCCCATTTTACAATCAAGAAAACTGAAGTGTAGGTGACCAAGTGACTGTCAAAGATTATACCACTCATAAACGGAAGAGGTGGGGTATAAACCCGGGTTTGAGTCAAAAGCCATGCTCTTAACAGCTCTCATATTCTCACATCCTAGAGGCAGTGATATCAAAACACTTTGCAGATTAAGCATTATGTAAATAAAAGGGACAATTGCTTTGCCATTCATGGAAGAACTCCATTCAAATGATTCCTCCCTGGGCTCCCAGTCCATATTCTCATTTTTAGCTTCATTGCTTACCTTTTCAATAAGTACCTATTGGCTAACTATTTCAAAAATAAAAACATTCTGACAAAACTTTCATTCAAAAAGATACATGCACCCCTATGTTCATTGCAGTACTATTCGCAATAGCCAAGACATGGAAACAAACTAAATGCCCATTGAAATATGAATGGATTAAGATGTGGTACATATATACAATGGAATAATATTCATAAAAAAGAACAAAATAATGTCATTTGTAGCAACATGGACATAACTAGATATTCTCATACTAAGTGAAATAACTCATAAAGAGAAAGCCAAATACCATATGATACCACTTATATGTGGAATCTAATATATGGCACAAATTATCCTATCTACAAAACAGAAACAGACTCAAGGACATAGAGAATAATGATGGCTAACAGGATGAGGGGAGAGAATGGGTGGACTGGAAGTTTGGGGTTAGTAGATGTAAAGTATTACATTTATTTATTTTCTTTTTTTATATAATTATTTTTGTTTTTTCCATTATAGCTGGTTTACAGTGGTCTGTCAATTTTAGAATGGATAAACAATGAGGTTCTGCTATATAGCACAGGGAACTATATCCATTCTCTTGGGATAGACCATGATGGAAGATAATATGAGAAAAAGAGTGTGTATATGTATGACTGGGTCACTATGCTATATTGCATAAATTGACACAACACTGAAAAGCAACTTTAATAAAATAAAATAAAATCATATATAAATAAACAAAAATAAAGACCTTGAAAAGTTCACGTTTTGCCGTCTTTGCTTTGCCACTGACAAATCCTGAGTAATATCCTGGATAAAGTCCACCAAAGAGGCAGTCATTCAATGACCCTTATTTCCATCTTTAAAACCTATTTCTGGGGAGAGAGGACAAGATGGCGGAGGAGTAGGGGGACACGCTCGCCCTCTCCCACAAACACAACAAAAAAAGCACATCTACAGAATAAATGACTCGCACAGAACAGCAACCAATCGCTGGCAGAGGAACCTAAACTCCAATAACGGCAAGAGGTTCGTGACATTACTGGGCAGAACGGTAGAAAAGAGGAGAGTGAGAGAAGGTGAATCCAAGCGGGACGGGCACTCCCGAAAGGGAACTGCAGAGGAGAAAGGGATCCCGCACCCTGGAAAGTCACCTACCGGGGGAAAGATCAAATAAACCGGAGGAATCTCCAGATGCAGAGAAGAATGTAGCAGTAAGTTGGAGTACGGAAAAGCCAATCAAGAACCCAACGGACCATCTGAACTACGGGCACAGTCACCAAAAATTGAGACTCCTGGGTGGGGGCTGGGCACCGAGACCTCGCCTCTGAAGGTTAGCCCCGAGAAAGGGCCGGGGGATGCCTGGGTGGGGGCTGGGCACCGAGACCTGGGCTCCAGAGGTTAGCCCCCAGGCTAGGGGGGCGGGGCGGAGTGGAAACTGCTTGGGAGGTCTAGAAACCATTTGACGGGGCAGAGACTGCCTGGGAGACTAGAAAACAAAGCTGTCGCAGAGGAAGGGAGCAATACTCTAGGGGCAGGGAAGTGGAAAGCCGCCTCAGAGGGAACCTGGGAAAAGAGCCTGGTCTGCGCCCCTGCTGGGGAGGGGAGAGAAGAAGGGGTGGGTTCCCCTAGAATACTCCCCACGCCACAGCAAGCTTACAGGCCCGCTAGCTAGCAGAAAGCTGTGCTTCCCAGTGCATTCCCTCCCCCCACCCCCGCCACCCCCTACACTCTCACGGAACCTGGGGCTGCCTGCCATCCAGGAGGGCTGGCCTCAACAATTGCCTGAAGCCTACCACCGCAGGGGCTGTCCCTGCACAGGCGTGCTTGCCCTTTGGAGGGGCTACACTTCCGCAGAGCAGCACCAAACACCACCAGCCCCCGAGAAAAGGCCTGCAGCCCAGAAAAGCTAGAACAAGCTTAGCCAGGCTGTGAATAGATCGGCCTAATTCTCGGATGGTTTTTCTGAGTCGGGCTGCCCCGGGGAGGAGCCTCTTGGGTTTCCAACGGCCCTGCTACCCGCCCAAGACCCCAGGGGATGCTCTAGTGGATCAGCTGCATAGGACTGCCAGCTCCAGGCAGGACTCCCTGCAGCCCAGAAAAGCTGCAACAAGCCTGGCCGAGTCGGAAAAGATCTCAGACGGTTTTTCTGAGTCGGGCTGCCCTGGGGAGGAGCCTCTTGAGCTTCCAACGGCCCTGCTCCCACCCAAGCCCACAGGGGTGCCCTAGTGCATCAGCTGCATAGGACTGCCAGCTCCAGGCAGGACCCCCTGCAGCCCAGAAAAGCTGCAACAAGCCTGGCCAAATCGGAAAAAGATCTCAGACGGTTTTTCTGAGTCGGGCTGCCCTGGGGAGGAGCCTCTTGGGTTTCCAGCGGCCCTGCTACCTGCCCAAGCCCCCAGGGGGTGCCCCACTCCTGTGAAATAACCGCTCAGTATCACCAGCCCCCTGGAAGAGCCCCTGCAGCCCAGAAAAGCTGCAACAAGCTCGGCCAGACTATGAAAAGATCCGCCTACACTCTCAGGCCGTCCTTCTGAGTTGGGCTGACCTAGGGAAGAGCCTCTTAGGTTCTCAGTGACCCAGATAGCTGCTCCAGCCCCCAGGGGGTGCTGCACTCCTGAGGAACAGCTGCCCAACACTGCCAACCCCCTGCAAGAACCCCACAGCCTAAAAACACCAGAGCAAGCTCTGCATGACCAAGTGAAATCTGCTACCATTGTGGTATGGACCTCTCAGTCCTGTCTGCCCTCAGGAAGCCCTCCTTTGCTTCAAAGAAACACTGTTAGTCCCATCAACACTCCAGAAAAGCCACACTGCCTCAAAAAAGATTGACCAACAACGCCAGCCCTCAGGAAATATTCCACGGCAGTGACAAGGCAAACACTGCCTGATCACGGAGAGTACAACTCCCTCAGGAGAAAGAAAACAACAAGCAAGATGAAGAAGCTGAGAAACCACCCCCAGTCAAACCAACAGGAGAACTCACCTAAAACAGTCAACAATGAAACAGATCTCTGCAGTCTGACAGACCTGGAGTTCAAAAGAGAAATAGTGAAAATACTGAAGGAATGAAGAGAAGATATGAACAGTAATGCAGATACCCTCAGAAAGGAACTAGAAAATATAAGGAGGAGCCAAGAAAAACTACAACATTCATTTGCAGAGATGCAAACTGAACTAAGGGCAGTAAAAACCAGAATGAATAATGCAGAAGAACGAATCAGTGATATGGAAGATAGAATAATGGAAATCACTCAATCCGGTCAACAGACAAAAAACCGAATCAAAAAACTGGAAAGCAATATAAGAGACCTATGGGATAATATAAAGCGGGCCAACCTACACATAATAGGAATTCCAGAAGGAGTAGAAAAAGGTAAGGGGATGGAAAAGATATTTGAAGAAATTATCGCTGGAAACTTCCCAAATCTAAAGGCTACTGGATTCAAGATAGAAGAAGCACAGAGGGCCCCAAACAAACTGAACCCAAACAGACCCACACCAAGACACATCATAATAAAAATGGCAAAAGTTAGTGATAAAGAGAGGATCCTAAAGGCAGCAAGAGAAAAACAGAATGTTACCTACAAGGGAACCCCCATAAGAATATCAGCTGATTTCTCTACAGAAACACTACAGGCCAGGAGGGAATGGCAAGAGATATTTAAAGTGCTAAAAGGAAAAAAATATGCAACCTAGAATACTCTATCCAGCAAGAATATCATTTAAAATAGAAGGGGAAATAAAAATTTTTCCCAACAAACAAAAACTTAAAGAATACAGCAACACAAAACCCAGGTTAAAGGAAATATTGAAAGGGCCTCTCTAAACCAAAGAGAAAGGAAGGAAAGGGAAGAAAAAAGAAAAGAAAAAAGAAAAAGAAGAAGAGGAAGAACTAGGACTGAGGAAACCGCAATCAGAGAGCAGTCACTCAAATAAGCCAGCATACAGATTTAATCATGAACATGTTTCAAACAAAATAAAATTAAAAAGAAAAAAATAAAAAAGAGTCATCAAAACCATAAAATGTGGGTAAGGGATGTTAGGAATTAAATAAGTAAATAACCCTTTTTGTTTGTTTGTATGTCTCTTTTCTTAATTTTAATATAGTAATGAAGTGTTTGAACTTACAGGACCATCAGGCTAAAACACACAATTATGGGAAGGGGTTAGCATACTTAAAAAACAGGGCAACCACAAGCCAAAACCAAATATTGCATTTGCAAAAAATGAAAAAAAAAAAAAACAAAAAAACACTCAAGCAGATAACAGGAGACCATCCAACCAAAAAGAAAGAAAAAGGAAGAATGGAGAACCATAGAATCAACTGGAACATGAGGTTCAAAATGGCAATAAATAATCATCTATCAATTATCACCTTAAATGTCAATGGACTGAACGCCCCAATCAAAAGACACAGAGTGGCTGAGTGGATAAAAAGGCAAAAACCTTCAATATGCTGCCTACAAGAAACTCACCTTAGGACAAAAGATACATATAGATTGAAAGTGAAAGGGTGGGGAAAAATATTTCACGCCAATAGACATGACAGAAAAGCAGGAGTCGCAACGCTCATATCAGACAAAATAGACTTTGAAACAAAAGACATAAAGAAAGACAAAGAAGGACACTACTTAATGATTAAGGGATCCATCCAAGGAGAGGATGTTACTATCATCAACATATATGCCCAAAATACAGGAGCACCCAGATACATACAACAAATATTAACAGACATAAAGGGAGATATTGATGAGAATACAATCATAGTAGGAGACCTTAATACTTCCCTCACATCAATGGACAGATCCTCTAGACAGAAAACCAATAAAGCAACAGAGATCCTAAAGGAAACAATAGAAAAGTTAGACTTAATTGATATCTTCAGGACACTACATCCAAAAAAATCAGAATACACATTCTTCTCAAATGCTCATGGAACATCCTCAAGAATCGACCACATATTGGGACACAAAGCGAATCTCAATAAATTTAGGACCATAGAAATTATCTCATGAATCTTCTCTGACCACAATGCCATGAAATTAGAAATCAACCATGGGAAAAGCAAAGAGAAAAAACCTACTACATGGAGACTAAACAACATGCTACTAAAAAACCAATGGGTCAATGAGGACATCAAGAAGGAAATTAAAACTACCTTGAAACAAATGATAATGAAGACACAACCTCTCAAAATCTATGGGATGCTGCGAAAGCAGTGCTCAGAGGGAAATTTATAGCAATACAGAAGAAAAAAGAAGAAAGATCCCAAATTGACAACTTATCCCTCCACCTAAATGAATTAGAAAAAGAAGAACAAAAAAGTCCTAAAGTCAGCAGAAGGAAGGAAATTATAAAGATCAAAGAAGAAATCAATAAAATAGAGACTCAAAAAACAATAGAGAAAATTAATAAAACCAAGAGCTGGTTCTTTGAAAAGGTAAACAAAATTGACAAACCCCTGGCCAGACTCACTAAAAAGAGGAGAGAAAGAACCCAAATAACCAAAATTATAAATGAAAAAGGAGAAATCACAACGGATACAGCAGAAATACAAAAAACCATAAGAGAATACTATGAACAACTATATGGCAACAAGTTTGACAATCTGGAAGAAATGGACAATTTTCTAGAATCTTACAGCCTGCCAAAACTGAATCAAGCAGAAACAGACCAACTGAACAGACCCATCACTAGAAATGAAATTGAAGAGGTCATAAAATCACTCCCTACAAATAAAAGTCCAGGACCAGATGGCTTCACAGGTGAATTCTATCAAACATATAAAGAGGAATTGGTGCCCATCCTCCTTAAACTCTTTCAAAAGGTTGAAGAAGAAGGAATACTCCCAAAGACATTCTATGAGGCCACCATCATCCTCATTCCAAAACCAGGCAGAGATACCACCAAAAAAGAAAACTATCACCCAATATCATTGATGAATATAGATGCAAAAATTCTCAACAAAATCTTAGCCAACCGAATCCAACAACATATCAAAAAAATTATACACCAAGATCAGGTTGGGTTCATCCCAGGTTCACAAGGATGGTTCAACATACGCAAATCAATCAGCATCATACACCACATTAACAAAAAAAAGGTCAAAAATCATATGATCATCTCAATAGACGCAGAAAAAGCATTTGACAAAGTTCAACATCCATTCATGATCAAGACCCTCGCCAAAGTGGGTATAGAGGGAACATTCCTGAATATAATCAAAGCCATTTATGATAAACCCACAGCAAATATAATCCTCAATGGGGAAAAACTGAAAGCCTTCTCACTCAAATCTGGAACAAGACAGGGATGCCCACTCTCACCACTGCTCTTCAACATCGTTTTGGAAGTCCTAGCCACAGCAATTAGACAAACAAAAGAAATAAAAGGCATCCACATAGGAAGAGAAGAGATAAAACTGTCACTGTATGCAGATGACATGAGACTATACATAGAAAACCCTAAGGACTCAACCCCAAAACTACTTGAACTGATTAATAAATTCAGCAAAGTAGCAGGATATAAGATTAACATTCAGAAGTCAGTTGCATTTCTGTATACCAGCAATGAAATTTTAGAAAAGGAATACAAAAATACGATACCTTTTAAAATTGCACCTCACAAAATTCAAATACCTCGGAATACACCTGACCAAGGAGGTAAAGGGCTTGTATGATGAGAACTATAGAACATTAATCAAAGAAATCAAAGAAGATGTAAAGAAATGGAAAGATATTCCATGTTCCTGGATTGGGAAAATCAATATTGTAAAAATGGCCATACTACCCAAAGCAATCTACAGATTCAGTGCAATCCCTATCAAATTACCCATGACATTTTTCACAGAACTAGAACAATCCAAACATTTCTATGGAACCACAAAAGACCCAGAATCGCCAAAGCAATCCTGAGAAATAGAATCCAAGCAGGAGGCATAACTCTCCCAGACTTCAAGAAATACTACAAAGCCACAGTCATCAAAACAGTGTGGTACTGGTATCAAAACTGACAGACAGACCAATGGAACAGAATAGAGAATCTGGAAATAAACCCTGACACCTATGGTCAATTAATCTTTGACAAGGGAGACAAGAACATCAAATGGGAAAAAGAAAGTCTATTCAGCAAGCATTGCTGGGAAACCTGGACAGCTGCATGCAAAGCCATGAAACTAGAACACACCCTCACACCATGCACAAAAATAAACTCCAAATGGCTGAAAGACTTAAATATACGACAGGACACCATCAAACTCCTAGAAGAAAACATAGGCAAAACACTCTCTGACATCAACATCATGAATATTTTCTCAGGTCAGTCTCCCAAAGCAATAGAAATTAGAGCAAAAATAAACCCATGTAACCTCATCAAACTGACAAGCTTTTGCACAGCAAAGAAAACCCAAAAGAAAACAAAAAGACACCTTCCAGAATGGGAGAAAACAGTTTCAAATGATGCAACTGACAAGGGCTTAATCTCTAGAATATATAAGCAACATATACAACTCAACAGCAAAAAAGCCAACCACCCAATTGAAAAATGGGCAAAAGAGCTGAATAGACATTTCTCCAAAGAAGATATACAGATGGCCAGCAAACACATGAAAAAATGCTCAACATCGCTGATTATAAGAGAAATGCAAATCAGAACTACCATGAGATATCACCTCACACCAGTCAGAATGGCCATCATTAATAAATCCACAAATAACAAGTGCTGGAGGGGCTGTGGAGAAAAGGGAACCCTCCTGCACTGCTGGTGGGAATGTAAACTGGTACAGCCACTATGGAGAACAGTTTGGAGATACCTTAGAAATCTATACATAGAACTTCCATATGACCCCGCAATCCCACTCTTGGGCATCTATCCGGACAAAACTCTAGTTAAAAGAGACACATGCACCCGCATGTTCATTGCAGCACTCTTCACAATAGCCAGGACATGGAAACAACCCAAATGTCCATCGACAGATGATTGGATTAGGAAGAAGTGGTATATATACACAATGGAATACTACTCAGCCATAAAAAAGAATGCCATAATGCCATTTGCAGCAACATGGATGGAACTAGAGAACCTCATTCTGAGTGAAATGAGCCAGAAAGACAAAGACAAATACCATATGATATCACTTATAACTGGAATCTAATATCCAGCGCAAATGAACATCTCCTCAGAAAAGAAAATCATGGACTTGGAGAAGAGACTTGTGGTTGCCTGATGGGAGGGGGAGGGAGTGGGAGGGATTGGGAGCTTGGGCTTATCAGACACAACTTAGAATAGATTTACAAGGAGATCCTGCTGAATAGCATTGAGAACTATGTCTATATACTCATGTTGCAACAGAAGAAAGGGTGGGGGAAAAATGTAATTGTAATGTATACATGTAAGGATAACCTGACCCCCTTGCTGTATAGTGGGAAAATAAAAAAATTATTAAAAAAAAACCTATTTCTACAAGGCTTCTCCCTCTATGAAGCTATTAGTGACATCATCAATTGATATGATAAATCCTCCCTTTGAACCCCCATATCATTTGGTTTGTAATCCTTTTTGAAAATATTGATATCATTCAAAAATATCTTTCAGGATCTGGTGTTGCCGTGAGCTGTGGTGTAGGTTGCAGACGCAGCTCGGATCCCGCGTTGCTGTGGCTCTGGTGTAGGCCAGTGGCTACAGCTCCGATTCGACCCCTAACCTGGGAACCTCCATATGCCGCAGAAGCGGCCCAAAGAAATAGCAAAAAGATGACAAAAAAAAATATATCTTTCATATTTTTGGAGTGTGTGTATAACAGTTTCAGTCTGAGCAAAATACTATAAACTTGTTGGGGATACAAACCATTATATTCACTGGATTGTACCGTATCATGGCTGAAAGAAAGGGCTCTTAGAGATCATCAAATATGGTCCCTAGGCCACAAAATTGGAAGTGAATCTTTAAATTACATAGCTACTAAGCAGTAGAGCTGGGATTAGAAGGCAAATCTCCTGACTCAAAAACCAGTGAATTGACTTTTAGTTTGAATTTCCCACAATGCCCACTGTAATGCTCTGTACATAGTAGCTATTCAAGAAATATTGGCTGACTAGAATAGAAAATTGGACAAAACAGTATATTTTTGAGAATCTGATATATTATGAACTTGATTAAATGTTAGAGAGTATGCTCTTAGTTGGTGAACACGTGATAAGGAATTGGAGGTAAATGGATGACTGTAATATTTATTTGGATGAAAAAATCTCACTAAATGTTTTTCAGTTTAGATACAAAATCTGTTACAGGAAATATATTTTTCCCATCTCCTGCTTTCATCTTAACTAAATGTACTCTGTGAAAGCTTCTCATTCATTCTGTTATCACAATACATTTTCTAAAATTTCGGATATATAGCACAACATTCTTTCCTCCAAATTTATCTTATCCCATGTTAGGACTATATCATTTGCTCAAATGATTGCATTAGTACAAGGAAACCTGTGACTCACAAAAATATTGGATTCTAATCTGTATCTCTCCCATCTTTCAAAACTCCCCAAATTCCAAGTTTTGAAACAGAAGCTGAAAGGCAGGTAAAATGTAGCATTCTTCATAATGTGAAAATTATGACCCTTGTTTTCTCTTAAATTTTACCCTCTCAATATTCCTGTATAATATTTTAAACATCAAGAATCTTTCTTCCACCGGAAGTCTCAAAGATTGGCCGTTTAACCAACATCAGCCTCCTCTCTTATTATCTTTTCTCTGCCTCTTTAAAATGGAGACTTTTTTCCCAACCAGCAGTTTACAGTGGAACAAGTATAATGAATGCCCTTTTGAAAATGAATTAGAGTAGTTGTACCACTGCATCTATACTGGGTAAATAAGGTCATATGTGTGCAGTATGGAAACACTATTATTTAGTTTTTCTGGTGCCAATGTAGCCTTGGTACAGAGCAATATTATTTCAATTTAAAGTTTGTTTTTGTCAAATTTGCATGCTTCTTTTTTAAAATTCATACACAAAGTATATTTTTTAATTACTCAATTACATTTATAATTGTATAACAATCATCAAAACCCAATTTTATAGCATTTCCATCCCAAACCCCCAGACCATCCCCCCAACCCCAACCTGTCTCATTTGGAAACCATAAGTTTTTCAAAGTCTGTGAGTAAGTTTCTGTTCTGGAAATAAGTTCACTGTGTCCTTTTTTTAGATTCCACATGTAAGTGATAGCATTTGATGTTGGTGTCTCACTGTCTGACCGACTTCACTTAGCATGATAATTTCTAGGTCCATCCATGTTGCTGCAAATGCCATTATTTCTTTCCTTTTAATGAGCTGAGTAAATTCCGTTGTGTGTATGTCCCACATCTTCTTTATCCACTCCTCTGTTTTTGTTTGTTTTTTGTCTTTTTGTCTTTTGAGGGCTGCACTCTCAGCATATGGAGGTTCCCAGGCTAGGGGTCTAATCAGAGCTGTTGCTGCCAGCCTACGCCACAGCATCACCAGATCTGAAACCCGTCTGTGACCTACACCACAGCTCAGGGCAATTCTGGATCCTTAACCCACTGAGCAAGGCCAGGGATCGAACCTGCAACCTCATGGTTCCTAGTTGGATTCGTTTCTGCTGTGCCACTACAGGAACTCCATTATCCACTCCTCTGTCGATGGGCATTTAGGTTGTTTCCATGTCTTGGCTATTGCAAATAGTGCTGCAATGAACACTGGAGTGCATGTATCTTTTCAAGTCATGGTTTTCTGTGGATAGATGCCCAGGAGTAGGATTGCTGCATCAGATGGTAATTCTATTTTTAGTTTTCTGAGGAATCTTCATACTGTTTTCCACAGTGGTTGTACCAATTTAGATTTCCACCAATGGTGTAAGAGGGTTCCCTTTTCTTCTCACCCGCTCCAGCATTTCTTGTTTGTAGACTTTTTGATGATGGCCATTCTGGCCGGTGTGAAATGGTACCTCATAGTGGTTTTGATTTGCATTTCTCTAGTAATGAGTGATGTTGAACATCTTTTCATGTGTTTTTTGGCCATCCATATGTCTTCTTTGGAGAATTATCTGTTTAAATCTTCTGCTGATTTTTGGATGGGGTTATTTGTTTTTTTGGTATTGAGCTGCAGAAGGTATTTATAAATTTTGGAGATTAATCCCTTTTCAGTTGCTTCATTTGCAAATATTTTCTCCCATTCTGTGGGTTGTCTTTTTTTGCTTTGTTTATGGTTTCCTTTGCTGTGCAGAAACTTTGAAGTTTAATTAAGTGCCATTTGTTTCTTTTTGTTTTTATTGTCATTACTCTAGGAGGTAGAACTGAGAAGATGTTGCTTCAATAAGTGGTGCTGGGAACACTGGACAGCTACATGTAAAAGAATGAAATTAGAACACTTCTTAACACCATACACAAAAATAAATTCAAAATGGATTAAAGACCTAAATATAAGACCAGGTGCTATAAAACTCTTAGAGGAAAACATAGGCCAAACACTTTCTGACATAAACCACTGCTTGCTTCTTATAAAGGAGTTTGTGAGGAAAGCAGGTTCATGGTCTTCATATTTGTGATTAGGTTAAACCTCAGAGATCGCAGAAGAGCAGGCCATGATCCCAGTGGGGAATTCTTCTGATGGGGAGAGTCACTTCAGCTGGCCTATAATTTTGGCCCACTGACATTCTAGGAGCCTCCCTGTTTATATTGAGCACCTAAGTGGTTTCACATTAGCTCATTTTCCAATGTATTCCATCTCATACCCTTCTCTAATTAATCCATGTGTGTAAATTTGATCTTGCTTACTATAAAGCAAATGTGTGTGAGCAGGAATTTCATAATTAAAAAAAATATCCAACAGAGTCCAGCACAGTACTAGATATAGAGTAAGCCTTCACGAATACTTAAGAAACTGAATTGACAGCTTTTTTCCCAACTGGTATAATTGTCAAATATCAAGAAAATGATCATGTTAACAAATAATCAATCCAAACTATTTGAAATTCATCCACTGAGAAATTAAATATTTAAGATTCTCTCTCTCTCTCTCATACACACACATACACACTCACCCCTAAATGTCCTAGATGGAGTGGAGACTTGTTATATGTAGTGGTTTAAAAGGATGATAAGATCAATATGTACTGAAATGAAATAATTTAAGATATATTGTGAAGCGAGGGGGTGGGGGTGTGACACAAAGTGTAGAAATTCATATCAAGTTACTGCCATTTGTGTAAAATGGAAGAGAAGGATATGTATAACAACATAGACATCCACTCTAAGTTTGTATAGTTACAGAAATTTGGGGTAAGTTTAGAAAAAAAATCTATTAAGAATAATTGCCTCTCAGAAGCAAGACTAATGATGTAGGGTGGGAGATAGATCTAATTTTTTTTACATGCAATATTATATTGCCTGACCATTTTATTCCTTTTATATATACACTCATTTTTCTGTTGATAAAACTAATTAAATGAATTTTTGATATACTAATGTATCAAATGAGTAATAGTATGGCTGATTTGGCATTTTTGTTCACTGTTTGACAATCAATATATGGATTGCTCAATAAGAAAAAAATTATTGCAAATTTTACCTTAATAATTCTCTACAGGTTGATATTTTAAAACAGGACATTTAGAACTATATATATAGTCAATCCAATTGACTATATATTTACTATATATTTATTGGCTATATATAGACTATATATTTATATTTAATCAATAACTAGTTTTGCTTTCACATACCTACTTCTCTTATGCTGAAATGACTTAAGGCAAAATGGTTGAAATACTCATTATTTTTAATATCCAGACTAGGAACATCTCAGTGGCTCTTTTAGAGTAGTGATAATTTCTTAAAAAAAAAAAAAAGAGAGTCTAAGGGCTTATCTTCTACCATGAAGGGAAACAAAATCTCAGGTAATTTGAGAAATGCTGAGTAGCAGACTTAGAAGCATCAGAGTAAGGCAACTATCATTTTTCAGCTGATTGAAGTGAAGGCAGCAGAAAAAAGGATTTTGTTCAGTACAGATTGAAAAATAGGTTAATATAAAATCTTCATGACTGGAGACAAATTTTATATTTCTTACAGGAAGGAGAATGAAGACTACTTGCCAGGAGGAAGAGTAAATCTCTCAAAGTAAACATGTAAAGCATGACTTGGAGGTGCACTTGGCCTAATTTGTAAGCATTCTTTGTCAATGGTCCACAAAGAGCCTGTTAAGGCTACATGTAGAGCTTTCAACTTGCTAGGACCAGCTAATCTCAATAAGTACACTATCTGTATGAGCTGAGGTGCCTGACATCTGAGCAGCAGCTTAGGAACTTTTAGTTTTTTCTTCAGCATTGAGGCCTTACTTCTCTAAGTCATCTAAACTTCCCTGCCCAATTCCCATGTGACCAGTCTTCCTAGAAAGCTGGGTGGGGTTAATGGCATAAACTGGAATGTTAGAATAGAGCCAAGCTACACAGTCCACATGCAGATCTTGTCTAGTTAAGAAGTAATTATTAAATGCTTACTGTACTAGATGTTATGGGGGTGCAGGAGGGAAAACCACAAAAGAAGACATGAGTCTTGGTTGCATAAAGCTTATGAAACACTTGGCAAGACTTGTGCACACGAACTAGCAAATAATAAAAGTCATTATGTGAGCAAGTGCTAGCTTATAAAGAACAGATTATAAACATTATAGTTCAAGTCATTGGTGATTTATTTCAACTGAGCTAGCTTCTAACATCTCATAAATGAGGGCAGATATCAGTTATCTCAAAAGCAAGCAACACAGCAATAAAGAGTTAACATATTTTCTTTGAACTAGTTGACTAATTCCCAGAATGCCAAGTTTAGTTTTGACTAATTGAATAGGATGAAGATATGCAATCCCAAAATGTGCTACTTTGGCATATTGATTATTTTGAGCTGAAGGGCAAGAGAAACAGAAGACACAGGATGAGCTCTCTCTCCTCCTTCTTCCTGCCTAAAAGCAGGATATAAATTTCCCTTTGTAAATGTCTCGCCCTGCCAAGTACCCCTACATTTTTAACAGAAAGAGGAGAAAGATTCTTATCACTAGAGACAATTTGCGTTTATCTGTTAAACCTTACTAAACAATCCTTATCTATTATACATTTCCCATTTCCTAGTCACCTTCCCTTTCCCTTTCCTACCATTAGAGTCAAACCTTTTTCCTTTGTCTAGTCACTTCTCCACTATTTGTCACTCTTTGTTAAAATGGTATATAAGCCCCCTAATTTGCCTCTTTAGGTTTTCACTTTTTTCCTGTAAAGTCGAAAATGTACATAAAAATATTTTAAAAAATCTGTATGTCTTTTATCCTATTAATCTTTCTGTTGTCAGTTTAATTTGCAGGTCCCAGTGACTAAATTTAAGAGGGTAGAAGAAGAGTCTTTCTTCCTCTACATAATGCATGATGAATTTTGCCATTCTTTGTAATACTCTGAGAAAAATAACAAGGTCAGGTGGTTCTTTAGGCCATTTGTCACAAATTGATTGTCCTTTGAGACTCTGACCCTCTCAGTATGTAGGAGTTTGGGGGGCAGTATGCCCCAAATGACTTACCAGGGCTCTTCTCTTTAAACATTCTGATACCAACTGATCTTGTAAGAGGAGTTACTAGGAATCCTACTTCTATAAAGTTAATTTTAAAATAGGTATATAGCTAATTTAACAAAGAGTTAAAGAAATTGTTAAAATTTGATGAAAAACTGTTTCTGCAACAAGTGGAATGCAAAAAAAATTGATGCTATTGTTTGTATGATTCAGCACTATAAGCCCTAATGACAGCAACAAAAACTGGTTCCAACTAAACATCTTATTAAAGTAAATTCTTATTAAATTGGAATTTAGTTTTTACACTATATATTTTTTCTCACATAGGTGTTAATTCCTAGGATATTAATATACAACAGCATCTTCAGAGAGGTCCCTGCAAATAATGAAAGGTCTGAAAACCATGCCATCAATATAAAGATTCATTGAAGGAACAAGGACTTGAGTGTAGGGGAAAATATGATCATTCTCTATTAAGAAATTAGGATGATTAATGCATACAAAAGGAAATAAATTTGTTCTCTGTGGACCAAGGAGTAGAACTAAACCTAATGGGTAGGAGTTGTAAAGATACAGATTTAAGGTTATTAAAAAGAAGGACTTTTTAGTAGCTGAGCAAAAAGGTCAGGTTGTGGCTTAAGAAGTAATGAGCTTTCTGTTGTTGGAGGTATTCAAACATAGACTTAGTAACCCCTAACAATGATGTTATAAAGAAAATTCTAGCACAGAAAACATAGAAATGAAGGATTTTATGTGAAGCCTCAATATTTATGGGATATGCTACATTTAGTACCAAACTACTATAATTTCCTCACTTACTTCCATTTCTAGAATAGCCCTCTCAGACATTATCAAATGAGGATCATAAAGATTTTTAAATATTGTGGCCTATATCACACAATTTCAATCCTAATCACTAGTTTACTAAGCAAAAAACTTGAATGGCATATTTGGATATATTTTCCATACGAAACACTGAAACAAAATGTGTTTATGCTCATCTCTCAGTTTACCAGAGAACTAACTTGAGCTTTCATTCCCTAAGCAGTCTATGCTTATTGTAATGAAATAACAAAAAATAATAAATTATATTTATGTATTGTCATTACTATATAATAATATTCTAAACATATTGATCTACTTCCCTACCAACCTACCAAACTATGTGTCTATTCGATAGGATTGTTTGGAAAAATATACACCAATATTAGTTGTGGCTAAGATGATAGATCTACAAATGGTTATTATTTTCACCTTCTAATTTTCTTAAAATAAAAATTTATTTCCTGCAAAATAATCAGTGTTTCCAAGTTTACATGATATAGGAGCCAGACTATGACATAAATGAATGAATGAGTCAAGGGTGTAAGACAGTAGGGAAGAGTAATGACTTGCATAACCTGAAGAATATATTCTTTGAAAAAGAAGTGGCTGCTCCTCAGCTCTAGCTGTGATGGACATAAAGGAGTTTAGAGAGTCTAGAAATATAGATTTTATGTGATTTTTAGATATTTAAATATTGGCAACTAATGTAAATTTTGAAAATACTAGAGGTCAAACAAAACATATATGTGGGCCCACTCCTGGTCAGTTTACCACTTTGGAAATGTATAGACATATGACAGATCTAAAAAAAATTATCTGTTCAGCACTCTGTAGCCAGTTTCACAAAGAACTTGTAAAGACCCTTTATAGGAATCTTAAATATACATGGAGAACATACAGTGGCATAGTGTGATCAACAAATACAAACATTCTGAACAATTAAAAATTGGTTATTGAGGGTGTCATGCAACTGACACACTTGACAGGGAGGAAAGAACAGGAAGTTATTTAGTATTTTGGTTTCACAGGGAGATGTGACATGTCTTGGGAAAGTGGATGGGGTAAGAGAGAAGTCAGGTAAGCTGGAATCCAAGAATAAGGAGAACAGTTTAAGCTCTAGCTATGTGTTCATTGGATGAAGAGAAGTTGATTGCCTGAGGCTAGCTAGCATTATGAATAAAAGGGCAGGCAAAAAGTGAGGAATAATGAATGGGTACCATCTGGCTTTTGGAAAGTATTTCTGGTAAAGAAAATCATTATTCAACTGAAGAATCATATATTGGAGACTTACTTATACTCAAATTCAGATTATTCAAATCATCTAAGTAAAATAATTATGTTTGCCATAATTATATAATTATTTCCTATATAATTCACTCTGGTATTAAAGTGGCAAGGTTTAAAATTGGAAAAAATAATTTCCTAAAAAAAATCTTACTCCAGGAGTTCCTGTACTGGCTCAGTGGTTAAGGAATCCAACTAGGAACCATGAGGTTGTGAGTTTGATCCCTGGCCTCACTCAGTGGGTTGAGGATCTGGTGTTGCTGTGAGCTGTGGTGTAGGTCACAGACATGTCTCAGATCCTGCATTGCTGTGTCTCTGGCGCAGGCCGGCAGCTACAGCTCTGATTAGACCCCTAGCTTGGGAACCTCCATATGCCACAGGAGCAGCCCTAGAAAAGGCAAAAAGACAAAAAACAAAAAACAAAAAACAAAAACAAAAAAACTTGCTCCATAAGCCTCATTTATTGTGACTGCCAAAATGAAACATATAAGTGTTGTTTCTTTTCATTGAAAATTCAAACTAATAGCCATGTTCCAAATATTGTCACTTTCCAATAGCCAGACAGAGTAGATACATATAAAAAGTCTGGATTCATTTTATATAAAGAGTTAATATTGATTATAGCATTGGTCAGTCTTGGGTCCCTCTAGCTGCTGAGTTCCCCCACTGAGGAAATTATGTGGCAAAGGCAACAACTCTTCTTAAGAGCAGTAACATTGGGGTCAGGCAAATTTGGGCTTGAATCCTAGTTGGTGCTAGTGCCCTAATTCCCTTTGTCTTTCAGTTTTCTTTTCTTTCCTTTTTTTTTTTTTTTGTCTTTTTGCTATTTCTTGGGCCACTCCTGGGGCATATGGAGGTTCCCAGGCTAGGGGTCGAATCAGAGCCGTAGCCACCGGCCTACGCCAGAGCCACAGCAACGCGGGATCCAAGCTGCGTCTGCAACCCACACCACAGCTCACTGAGCAAGGGCAGGGATCGAACCCGCAACCTCATGGTTCCTAGTCGGATTCATTAACCACTGCGCCACGACGGGAACTCCAGTTTTCTTATCAATAAAATGAGGAAGAGAATAGCAGTGTCTGCTTCAAAAGTTTGCTGTGGGGATCAAAACTTGGAATAGTGTCTACTAGTATGTATATAATGACAATGATTTTTTTTTCTTATTCCCACCCTCATTAAAACTGACTAGCTTAATTTTCATTTTCCTAAGGGCATTTCTCAGCACAAGGAATGGGCTACTAGCATGCCTATGTGTGTGCATGCATATTCACAAAGCCTTTAAAAGTTAATGATGGAATTGTATGTCAGGCCAGTGGAAAGACATTTAAGTTTGAGGAGGTCTTTTGATGTCCTTTAAGGCATTTCTACCCAGGCATGTCTAGTTGGCCTTAAAAGTTGGGTTGGACCTATGGAAATAATTAACAATCATGGTGAAACAATTATGACGATAATAATGCTAATAAACTGCTACCACTAATAACATTACTATTGTCAATAATGGTGGGTAATTGACATTGAGCACTGATTATGGATAAGATATTGTAATAAAGATTTTAGAGAGATTGCCACATTTAATACTCACAGTAACTAATTTTATGAGGGTGAAATAAGGAAACTGAACTTTAGTAAGGTTAAATAACATCCTTCAAACCATATATCTAGTACCACAGGCTGAGATTATATATGAAATTACTCTGTCTTCAAAGCTTATGATCTTATTAATCTCACTTTATGGATAAGAAAAATTAGTGGAAAACACAATAGACTAGGAGCTGAGAAAAATGGCCCTTGGTCCTAATTCTCCCTTACTACCCATGTGTGCTTGGGTAAATTACTTAAACTTCTCTAAACTTTGTTCTTCGTAACTATAAAAATGGAAATAATAATAATGAAGGATTTTTTTGTGAGAACTAAACTTACTGAATGCTAACTCTTATTATTATTATCATTCTTATATTGATTATCTTCTTTCCATGAAGCCTCAGGATCATGAGCAGAAGAATCACTCCTCATTGGGAAGGGCTAAAGATATAGACAGGAGAAATGTAGAATAATCTCATATATATAGATTAGGTTTAAACTATGTCAGAAGTAGCTGATTCTCTAAACAGTATCCCTGAAATAAGTTTGATTTCTAATGATTTATAATGAAAAAGTTCTGGTAAACTGAGAGATTCACAATGATATGGGTATGAATTAATCAGGATTTTACTGATGCAGACGACCAGATTAAGCCACCCCAAAATATGCCATTTTGGCATAAGGATTCTTTTGAGCTAAAGGTAATTAAGAAACAGCAAACACAGGAAGAACTCTGGGCCCTCCCCTCTTTTGACTGAAAAGTAAAGTGAAAATTTCCCTTCGTGAAAGTGCCCTCCCTCCCCTCTTCCATACCAGGAGGAAGGAAACAACACTTATCACAGGAGATGAAGTGTAAATACCAAGATGAGTCTACATCAAGAGAAAGCTTACAAAATAACACTTATCTTCTATTAGATTCCTTGTATATTTACCTTTTCACAATTACTGCCTTTAGAAGCCAAAACCCCTTTTCCTTTGTTTCGTTACTTCTCCACAAAATCACCTTTTGTTAAAGTGGCATTTAAGTTCTCAAGCCTAACCATTTATTTAGATTTTCACTTATTTTCTGTGCATGCAAAATAATTTATCTTTTGTCAATTTAATTAATTCCTAAGGAACTGAACCCAAGAGGGTAGAGGAAAGTTGGTTTAGATGTTGGTTTAGTCCTGAATTTTAAGCTGTAACTCAGCCTGAACAAAATAAATAATCAGTTCCGTACCATAGATCTAATTGACTACAATCTAAATAAAATGTTTTATTTTTGTTTTTGTTTATGACTGATAATCTTCTTGGGATTTTAATGAGTTAACAGACCTGTTTATCCAAAAAGTTTTCCTTCACTAATGACACTGTAGGATCATTTACACTGTTGAAGATAAAACCTGTTCTCTTGAAAGGCAGAATTTGCAAAAGTTCCTGCCCCTTTAGACTGTGAATAAAAAAAAAAAGCTAGACACCCTTGTGGTCTATAACAGAAAAAAAGCTGCAAAATATGTCTTTTTGTGTGTGTGCTCTTTAGGGCCGCTCCCGTGGCATATGGAAGTTCCCAGGCTAGGGGTTGAATCAGAGCTGAAGCTGCCAGCCTACCCCATTGCCACAGCAATGCAGGATCCAAGCCACATCTGTGACCTACGCCACAGCTCATGGTAATGCTGGATACTTAACCCACTGAGCAAGGCTAGGGATAGAACCTGAATCCTCATGGATACTAGTGAGATTTGTTACCATTGAACAATAACAGAAATTCTGCAAAATATGTTTTAAAACTTTATTATCTACTTTGAGAGAATTATATAATTCCATCATTCTCCTGCATGAGGAAACATAATTAGTTTGGAATAAAACAGTCCCTTTCCCTTCTAAATTAAATGGAATTCTTGAACAGGAACTGTGGGTTTTATCACTTTGAATTATAAAGGAAAAAGCACCCACCCCAACCCACTTTTTCAAGGATTCCAGCAGACTAGAGAATGATGAAAATGCTTTAGCAGGGAAACCATTCTGTTTCACATTTGCTAAAGCAAGGAAGACAAGTATATGTGTTAATTACAAGCTGAAAAGCTTTAAAGACATTCTGAAGATCAATGAGAATCTCATGTAATTGTTTTTGAACAGATGATCATGTGTCTGGTGATAAAGGAATTCAACAAATGACATTATTGTTTAGCAGTCAGTGGAGTAATTACATACTCAGTAAAAGCCTGAAGTGTTTGTTCAAAGTGAAAATGAGTAGATGGATACCATATAACAGAAAGTCTCATGTGAAGGGTGGCAGAACTTATTCCAGAAGATTTAGAATTAGAGACATTCAAGTATCTCAAAAGCCAAGGTAGGGTTCTTCATATGAGGAAAGATCTTCCAGGAATCTTAAAAAGTTACATAGCCTGTTTATCCTGCCTTTATGCAGAACTACAGTTAAGCACTATGTAAGGAGTGAAAAGTTTCATGGAAATTATTTCTCCAACTTCCTTTGATGATCTATCAAACAGTGAAAACTGAGGAGTGGTTTAAGTCACAGCTTGGTTGTTTAAAACAATAGAAGTTGATGGTATCCCAGTTTTCATGGATTGAGGGTCCAGGCACAGCTTAGTTAGACCCACTTCTCCCAGGTCTCACCAGGGTGCAATCCAGGTATTGGCTGGTGCTACAGTCTCATCAGAGTTTGACTAGGGAAATATCTCCTTCCAGATCATTGATGTTGTTGGAACAGTTTTTTCCCCTGTGGCCGTAGAACTGAGGTCCCATTTTCTTAATGGCTGTCATTCAAGGGCCACTCTCTGCTTCTAGAAGCTGCAAGTTGTTCCTTGTCATGTGGCCCCTTTCCATAAGACCTCTCAAAACATGGCTGCTTACTTTTTCAAAGATAGCAATGGAATCTCTTATTGTAATCTGCTAAAGCAGAATCTTATATAAATAACAATGGGTGTCAATCCAGAATGTCTATCCATCACTTTGCTATATTCTGTTGGTTAGAACCAAGTCACAGGTGTACCCACATTCAGTGGAATTACACAGAGGCATTAGCATTTGGATGTGGGGAATCATAGGGAGTCACCTCAGGATCTGTCTGCCACAGAGAGGAAAAAATTTTTCTTCTGCCTCTCCTGGACTTCTAGTTAGTTTTTATTGTATGGGAACTATATGTCAGAGAACTGATCATTTCCTTGCCTCCTTCAATTGTTTCTAGAAATATGAAAGCTAAATATATGGTGGCCTGCCCCTAGCTAGCAGTGCAGGATCTTATGGCTGGTAGTTTAGGCAGTTTTAGACTAAATTTATCATATCTTATTTTTCTCCTACTGTTATTATTTCCTTCTAATTTCCTATGCTTTTTATTGAGTATATTATATATTATATAATATTGAGTATATTATATATTATATATATGTACAGAGAGAGAGTGCTGTGTAGCTTGTTTCAACTCCTTTTTGGAATAGATAAGACATAAACATGTACATAGATAAATAATTGAATGAATATACCAATCAATTTTCCCTAGGAAGCCACTGTCAAGTTTAATCACCTTAACATCAAGTTCTCACTGGCCTCTAGGACCATGTTACACATGTAGATGACTCAGAACATATTAGTAAAGCTGGGTTTTTGGAATTCTTTCCCCCTTATATCAAAACATTTTTTAAGCTTGTAGATAAAATAAAGACTAATTCCATTCATAAACTGCTCAATTCAATCTCTTTCCCTTATTTTTTTTTCTAAATTTCTCACCTGTTGACTGAATAAAACCTCCCTTTTGCCCCCTACTATCCCCAAACAATTTTCATGTCACCAGAGGCCACATTCCCTCTTGACTGATTTTCTAATTTGTACTTACTTCCTAAAGGGAAGGGAAGAACTTAGTTCTCAGAAGGCTATTCCATAGCTCCTTATAAAAACCCTGCATGGAACTGCTAAAGATAGTCATTAAATAGCTCATCTTATTTATTTCCTCTTGATGAGTTGGCTCCAAACACTAATCTTTTCCCATTGGGCCCTTTTATCGTATGCCAAATCTGTTCTAGTGGGAAATACATAGCCAACTTTGGGAAAGGGATTTTAAATTTTTTATATCACTGGTGAGTCATTTGGCAAATATTATAATAACATCTCATTAATTGCATTAACTGTATTTTTGTATTCCTTTAAAATGCCAGAAAAGCTCCTGCCTCCAGGCCTTCATATTTGTTGTTACCTCTGCCTGACTCCTCCATAGTATATCTGCATGGTTCACTTCTCTTCCTTCAGATCTCTGTTCATATATCATATCATCAATAAAACATTCATGGCCACCATATTGAAAATGTTAATCCTCTCTCCAACCCTAACCACTTCCAATTGTCTTTATTAAGCTTTAATTTTTCTCCATAGCACAGATCACAATCCTGAGATACTTTATATATATATAAATAATTGTGACTCATTCACCTCTCTGCTCTAGAATACAAACTCTATGAGTACAGGGACTTTGGCTTATTCCTTTTGCCATCTAAAACGGCACCCAGCACAAAATAAACCTCAGTATAGATTTGTTATAACCAAGGATAGATGAATGGCGGGCATGAGATGAATAAGGTTAATACAATTTGACACAGGCTACAGAGCCTGAAACCTGGAAGAAATCAAGTAAAGATACACTCCTTTGGGCTCCTTAGTTCACTCTCTGGTCTCTCATAATACTCTTGTTAGCCACTTTTGTGAAAACTGTGGACATGTAAATAGAGAGGCAAAACCACTTAACCCAAGTTGCTAAGGTGATAGTTAATCACTATGTATCAATGATGTATGTAGTGAGTTAATCACTATGTATCAGTGATGTATCTAGTGATGCACCAAACTCTATAGCAGACACACACACAAAAAAAGGCTTAGAGTATAATGCTTAAAATCATGGACTTTGGGAGTCAAAGAAACCTGGATTCTAATCTCAGGTCTGTTACAGTTGAACTATGTGATCTTGGATATGTTTATTACGTTGCCTGAGTTTAATCCATAAAATGAGGACAATACTTATTTCTTCTGATTTATTGTGAGGATCAATGCTTTAATCCACAGAGAAAGAGAGTAAGAAAGTTTAACATAATCTTAGAAAACAATAACTAGTACTAATTATACTACTAATAATGAATGCATTACTTTTATAAAATTATAGTCCTGAGACATCTAGAAATCAACACAATAAAGTATGGGAATAAGAACCAGAATATGTTTTATAGATACTCCACAACCTGCCACTACCATTTGCAGGCATATTTCTCAGTTTTCAGTTACATAAACATAGTGTAATAGAGAAATCTTTGGAGACAGAAGACAAGCATTTCAGTGCCAGCTCCATCATGGGTGACTTTGGGTAATCCATAACCATACCGAGATTCATTTTTCTCATATACAAAGGGAATAAGCTCAAAGGGTTATAATAATGATTAAATGAAAAGACAAATACATTTACAATAGCCAAGACATGGAAAAAAACTAAATGTCCATCGACAGAGGAGTGGATCAAGAAGATGTGGTACATATACACAATGGAATATGACTCAGCCATTAATAAGAACGAAATACCAGCATTTTTTGTAACATGGATGGACCTAGAAACTATCATGCTAAGTGAAGTCAGCCATACAATGAGACACCAACATCAAATGCTTTCACTGACATGTGGAATCTGAAAAAAGGACAGACGGAACTTCTTTGCAGAACAGATGCTGACTCACAGACATTGAAAAACTTATGGTCTCTGGAGGAGACAGTTTGGGGGGTATGGGGATGTGCCTGGGCTGTGGGATGGAAATCCTGTGAAATCAGATTGTTATGATCATTATACAACTACAGATGTGATAAATTCATTTGAGTAATAAAAAAATGGAAAAAAAAACACCAAAAAAAAAAAACAAAGATATCACTTATATGTCAAATCTAATACATGGCAAAAATGAACCTATCTACAAAACAGAAACAGATTTACAAACATAGAGAACAGACTTGTGGTTACCAAGGGGGAGTGGAGAAGAAGTGAGATGGAGAGGAAGTTTGGGGTTAGTAGATGCGAACTATTACATTTAGAATGGACAAGCAATGAGGTTCTACTCTATAGCACAGGGAACTATATCCAGTCTCTTGGGATAGAACATAATGGAAGATAGCATGAGAAAAATCCTATATATATGTATATATACACACACACACATTATAAATAAATAACTATATATGTATATGTATATGTATATATATATATAGTGTATGTGTGTGTGTGTGTGTGTGTGTGTGTGTGTGTATGACTGGGTCACTGTGCTGTACAGCAGAAATTTGTATACCACTGTCAATAAACAGTTAATAAAAATAAAGAAAAAATAATGATTAAATGAGATGCTACATTTTGAAACTTCCTAGTTCCTTTAAAAAGTAGGAATTCAACAAAAATCAGTTGAATCAAATCCTAATTTATTTGCTGTATCTAGAATATAACTTGTCCATTCCCATACCATTCCATTCAACTGTACATATCTGTAAATTCTTCTCTACACTTATTTAAATTCTATTCAAACTTTAAAGAACAGTTAAGGTCGTAATGCCTTGCAGTAGATACTCTGGTATTCTGATCAGGGAAGATTCTTAAGGCCAATTTACCCGAATGCTGGGAATATCATACTGCCGACGGTCAAAGCTAGGCCCACACTGGGAATTGCCTTTGACTACAAGGAGCTGCCTTTACTAAGGTCAACACCATTGTAGGGAGTGGTCCATGGCCAAAAACTGGATGATGCAGAGATTCAAAATCCCAGGCCCCTTGTTTCCATTTAGGATAACTTTGAAGACCCTCCTGGCCACAGATCTCGCTATAAAATCTGCTGAGGCCATGTACCAGTCACATTATTGGTCAGCCTCCTCCTCTGCCCAATCTTGCGTTTTGTGTTTCTGCTGCACTACAATGGGAACTCCTATATTCTAATTTGACCTTATATGTTTTGAGGGTTTTGTTTTGTTTTTTAGCATTTCTTCTAGATTTAATGAGATACAATTGACAAGGAAAATTTGAGTGTATATATAGGTTGTACATCACAATATTTTAAAGGTGCACAATGTATGATTTAATATACATATATACATTTTAAATGATTACTACAGGCAAGTTAATTAACATATCCATCACCTCATATAGTTACCACTTTTTTTTGTCAAAACCACAAGATATCACTTCACACCTCCTAGGATGGCCATTATCAAAAAGATAAGCGGAAACAAATGTTTGTAAGGGAGTGAAGAAAAGGGAATCCTTGTGTAGTGTTGGTGAGCATTTAAATTGCTACAACTATTATGGAAAAAAGTGCGGAGATTCTTAGAATTATTTAAACTAGAAGTACCCTATGACGTTATGTGTTTTATTTCTACACAGTAATTTTTCTTTCACTGTCTCATTAATTTAATGGCAGTATGCTATGAGTGGTTGTCTAGAGGAAAACAAACTAGCATTATTGACAAACTCAGTCTTATTTTTTAAATTTTATTTGTAATAAAGTATAGTTGATTTATAGCATTGTGTCAATTTCTGCTATATATATATATTCTCTTTTCATATTATCTTCCATCATGGACTATATCAGGAGATTGGATATAGGTCCCTGTGCTATACAGCAGGATCTCATTGTTTATCCATCCCAAACGTAATAGTTTGCATCTACCAACCCCAGACTCCCAGTCAATTGCACTCTCTCCCCCTCCTCCTTGGCAACCACAAGTCTGTTCTCTCTGTGAGCCTGGTTCTGCTCTGTAGATAGGTTCATTTGCTCCATATTTTAGATTCCATATATAAGTGATATTGTATGGTATTCATCTTTCTCTTTCTGACTTACTTCACTTAGTGTGAGAATCTCTAGTTACAACCATGTTGGAATGCATTAAGAAAATATATAAAATGGAGTGCTACTCAGCTGTAAAAAAAGATGTCTTTACCACTTACTTAAGCATCAAACAACACTTCCTTCAACTATTCTCCATAGTGACCCCAGGTAGTAAACATTTTAATATAATATACATAATAAATATATAAACATACATGTATAATATGTATATATGCATATACATATATACACATGTATATATGCACACATATATATACATAGACACTTTTAGAAACTGGAGAAGTTACATCAGGTTCATGAAAACAAGGACATTCTTGAATGAATTTTGAATATGATTCAGCAAAGAAAGCAAAAACCATGTCACTATTATAGCCAAATCCTATTTTATCCTGTCCTGATTTTTTTTTTCAAACTTTCCGGGTTAGAAGAAACAAATCCTTCAATTTGCTAATTTCTGAACAAATTACACAAATGATAAGAGTAATAACCCTTGTCCTTATTACTTTAAATGCATACATACCCCATGCCCACTCTAAACATTTTGAGAGAACAATTATTGCGATTAAGACTAATAATCTGTGACCAATATTAAAAAGAGCAATTTTGCGCTCATAAGCATTCCTTTGAAAACAATTCAAATTAAGTAACATAAAATTATTACAATGATAATAATTATAATCTTTGTAGCTAACAATTGTTAAATATTTATTACTCCCCAGTCACTTAAGGGCAGAACATGCTAACAAGAACAAAACAATAATAACAATAACAGTAGTTACCTCAATGAAATACTCTCAGTCACACATCATTCTAAACACATTAAATGTATTATCTTATTTAATCCTCACCACTCTCATTGGGATTGGTGCAATCGGATTCCCATGTTATAGGCAGAGAAAGCAAGATTCATAGAGGTCACCTAACTTTTGCAAAGTCACATAACTTGGTTGGTAAAGTCAAGAACTGAACCCAGGTCTTCCTGAATTTCAAAACCATAGTCTTTTAACTGTAAGTATGGCCACCTAGTGATAAAAGCAAACATTATGTTTATAATCTGTGTGTTTTAGCTGAGAATGCCAAAATGTGTTTTATTCCCAGCTATCCATTCTTTCAAAAATTATTTAGAGTGTTTCATGAGCCCAGTAACAATGTTGGGGTTATATAGTAGTGAAGATATTGTTGATTCCTCCTCCCTTTCTCTCACCCAAAGCCTATTGACTTTGATACAGGATCATAAATGGTAGAGAAAGGAGCACTGACTTACATTGGAAGGTCAGAGAAGGAGGCAGAGAGCCAAGCCCATTATTTGCAATATGAAGCATCTGTGACTGATGACATCTCTATATATTCTTGATGAAAAGAGAATTTATAAACATTGAAATATATATTTTCAGTAGATGAAATGCACACAAAAATCTGGACTGACTATTGGATGATTAAGGTAAAATAGTTGTTTTCATTGTGAAGCTATCACCCTAAATGTAACTTCCCATAAAGTCCACCCTGAGTTCAGTCTCCAAGAAACACACACACACACACACACAGGCCTAGGCATCCTGGGTCACTTTAAGATTTTTACAATTTTATCATTGAAAATACAGCAGAATCCCTATTTGAAGAGTCCTATAATACTTTGGTGAAGCTATAGGCTGTTTCCCAGTTTAAAACAGGTACGTTAGAGATATCTTATGGAGGGCCATGCGGAGACTACCTGAAATGCAAAGTTATAAACAATCAGTACTAGTATCAGCCTAAAATCCTTGGATTTTATAGACTTGTGTTGCAATGCAGGTTTAGTATAAATATGCACTATAATTCTTATCCTTGCTTGTACCGCATTTGCTGGCCTGCTAAGAAAAAAATTGCTTAATCACATATTTACCAAATACTTCCCAGCAGTCAATAATGAATGCATGTGGTAATATAAAAGGGTGTTACATCATAAAAGACTTCTTTGATGCGCAGGAAATTATAATTAAATCAAGGAAATAAAAGAAGCATGCGAGTCTCAATAGTGTAAGAGGAAGTGTAATTTGAGACTTTTAATTCATACATCATGCATTTGAGTGACTACTATTGACAGAGCTAAGAGCTAGAATAAAATAATAAGCATAATAGATATGATCCCTAACCTCATGGTTCATATAGTATAGTCAGAAAGGAGATAAATTAAGCAAACAATTATAACACATTGTGATGTGCCACATGTGGCAGAAGGTATTGTGCCATGGGGGCATCCAAACAAAAGTTAGGGAATCAAGGAGTTTCCTAGAGGAAATGTTCCAGGCAATGTAAACAGCATATGTGAAGGTCCAGAGAAGTGAGAAGCATTAGAGTCATTAAGCAAAAATATGCAAGAGTGAGAAAAATGCATTTAAAGAGTTAAAAGTTTGATAAGGCTGAGGGAAAACATGCAAACCAAGAGATAAGGCTAGAGAAATAGGCAAGGATGCTATATCTTGTATAACATGTTCAACATTCTAGACTTTGTCCTGAAAGCTATAGAAAACTACCTTTACAAAGGGAGGTACCAGACCTAAAACTGGCTGCTAAGTAAAGAATGGATTGCAGTGTGGATCAAGGAGACAAAGTGATCTGTGCAGTAGTCCAGTTAAAGGATTCAAGTAGAACATATAAGATGCAGTTTGGAGGTAAAGATGGCAGGGCTTCATGATTAATTAGACATTGGTATAGGCAGTGGTAAGGGATAACTTCAAGGTTTCCAGCTTGAGCAATTGGGTAGATAGTGACGCCATTCACTGAGATGGATAACCTAGAAGGGGGCCATGGATCATGCCAGATACAATATGCTGATAAATGGTATAAATTTGTGGAAGCACAGAAAAGAGAAGGATCCCTTGTGACACTGAATTATTGTACAAGAGGCAGGACTTGAACTGGGTGGCATTTTAGGAGAAAAGTTAGGGTAGTGAAAAAATGTATGGCAAGCACAGAAAAGAGAAGGATCCCTTGTGACACTGAATTATTGTACAAGAGGCAGGACTTGAACTGGGTGGCATTTTAGGAGAAAAGTTAGGGTAGTGAAAGAATGTATGGCACATTCAAGGAATGGCAGATGATCATGACTGTTTAGAATATAAAGTTTCTTTGAGGGCACCCTAAAGATAAGGATGAAAAGGCATACTGGAATTTAAATACAGAGTACTTTGAATATAATGGTAAAGAGTTGAGGATAACATGTGGATTTGTAGTCCAGGATTTCCACTATCAGTATGGCCTTAGGCAAGTCATTTAATCTTCTTTTCCTCATTTTTCTCATTTATGAAATGAGTGGCTCCAAGACTTTTGGATTTCACAGGTCAGTAATTTGTTTCCTTTTTTTAAAGATTTTTATTTTTCTATTACAGTTGATGTACAATGTTCTGTCAATTCCTGCTGTGCAGCAAAGTGAGTCAGTCATATATATACATATATATTCTTTTTCTAGAGGATAATGACAGATCAATTCAATTTTAAAAGGGGGTAGCCATGAAGCAGCAAAGGGTTGCCAACATCATTAAACCAAGTATAAACATTAAGAATAACAAATAAAAAACTATCATCTACTATCACTTTATAAAATAAAGGATATTTCCAAAAGTTAAAGATAATTTCAAAGACTTTTTATTGAAGTATAGTTAATTTACAATGTTATGTTAATTTTAGGCGTATAGCCCAGTGAGTCAGTTATATGTATATAACTGACTTTTAGAAATGGATATATTTTTTTACGAAATGCTCACTTCATTGTCTTTATCTTTCTCTTTCCACTGAGGATTGGTGTAAAATTTTGGCCAGAGACCAGAGTTTGGCAACTATTGAATTATACTCCAGGATTCATTCCAATGCTGACATTCTAGGATTTCTATGATTCCTAAGATTTTATTCATTAAGCAGTAGGGAACTATTGAAGGTCTAGGGGGTAGTAAAATATTATCAAAGCTATGTTTTAGGAAGTTAATATGGGAGATCTTGGAAGAGAAAAATTAAACAATCCAATCATGTGGCTAACACCAAAATTGATGCATAAATTTATAAAGGAACAAATTAAAGCATTGACAGAGGCAATGGAAAATTGGAATAAGTGTGTCCAGTGGCATAGATTCTGGTAGAGCTGACAGTGTGCTGTGTAAGTCAGACCTTAATTGCAAGGGTTGGCTTTATCTCACAAGATCCATTTATACCATCCTTTTGTTTAGGAGATTTTTAGGAAGTTGACTCAAAAATACCATTTTTTTTTGGCTCAACACATTTAAATCACAATTCAGAATGTCTCTGGGAGGAATATTGTATATTATTCATATTGTGCTGAAGAGACCAAGGAATCAATTGCTTGAATGGGATGAATCATGCATAAGAAGCATATGCAAATGAGTTGCTTAAAAATCAATGCTTGGAGAGGTCACAAATGAAAAACAGTCCTATCATGCCACAAAATCAAAGCCACAGGACTCAAATAGAAAATCAGAGAAAAATATCCCTTTTTATATCCTGAGCTATTTTTACCCCAATCCTTTCCAAAGAAAATTACAAAATAGAGTAAATCATCGTGTGAAATTTGATTGAAGAACTCCTGTTCTCTAACATTATTGAGTTAAATTCTCATACCTCTACACCTGTGGAATTTGCTAGATTTTGAGGCTTTAGAGAAAAAAAAGTATACATGTTTAAAACTTCATGATACTTAAGGGAACTTGCTTTTGTTTTATTTTATGTATACTTGTTCAAATAAACCATAAAACAGCCACAGACCCCGTAAGATCTGTGGGCCTAGAAGACACTGGGGTGGAAGTGTCAAAAATTAGAAATCAGAATTTCTAACTAGATCACCATTTGGAACATTTATCCTTTAATTTTGATTAGTCTGGTGCAATGCTTTCAAACCAGAGTGTTGTAGACCTCAGCCATATATAATTCATGTCACAAATGGGTTATACATGCCTGAGGAGATGAATACTTTGTCTGAAGCTCTTCCCTTTATACCAGTTTGCTGGACAAATATTTATCATTTTCAATATGCACAATGACATGAAAAATTTGGCAGCCTATTTGGAGCAATGTGATGGGGCATGGAGTTTAGTGAACTTTTGCATTATGCTAATATTTCTCCCATGGGAGATTATATGGAAGTAATAATAATAATAGTCTATACTTAGATGGTGTTTGCCATTGTGGCAGGCAATGGTCTAAGTATGTTTAACCCATGGAATCATACAATAACCCTTGGAGTATTGACTATTATTATCCTTGTTTTACAAGTGGAAGAAAATAGAGAAGTTAAGGTTAAGATAACTAGGTAATTAGCAGTGCTGGGATTCCAACCCAGGATGTATGGCTCCAGGGTCCTCATTTCAACTGCCTTTTGTACAAAAATTTAAAGGAAAGGCTCTGGTATGAGACCACTGGTCTAGTACTATGGATTGGTAGATAAAGGCTGGAAGTCTAAATAGGGAATAATAAGTTATTAGTTCAGAGAGCTGAACTGGGTCAGAACTGGCTGTCACCATGTTTCAGGTTTAGAATAAGGCAAGAATAGAATATGATTTAGGTTCCAAAATGAAGGTCAAAGCCAGGGAAACTCAAGAAACCAAGGAGAAAGTATAAAATAAGAACCAGAGTTTCCAGATGAAACCAGAGTCAAGTTAATAAAGAGCAACTGGTATATGAATGGCAGAAAGTTTTCATGGAAATTATTAATCCAAAGAACGCCTAGAGCAGTAGTTCTCAACTGAGGGCAATGTTGCCCCCCAGAGGACATATGGCGGCATTTGAAGGCATTTCTGGTTGTGCAGCTTGGGAATTGGGGGAAGGAATGTGTGCTATTGGTACCTAGTGGGTAGAAGCCAGAGATGCTGTTAAATATATCACAATGCACAGGACAGCTTCATCCCACCCTAATCAAAACTTATCCATCCTAAAATGTCAAGGGTGTTCTTATTGAGAAAATGGCCTAGAGGCTTCTGCTTGATTCTATGACCAACCCTGACCAGGCAGCCCCTGTAGGCAATGTTCGCCAAAGATGATGATGGAGGTGATGGTGAAGAAATATGAATTTGAATATCCCCCCAAAATAATAGCAGAATATACCATTTGAGTGTTTACCAGACACTGCAAAGCTCTTTAGTATTTTATCTTGTTTAATCCTTGAAGCAAACCTAGGAAATAGGTTCTATTATGAGTCCAACTTTACACATGTGGGAAATGAATCTCAGAGACATTAAGTACCTTGCCCAGGATGATATAACTAGTGAGTGACCCAAATGGGATTCACTTCTAAGTCTGTCTCACTGCAGATACCACTACATTACACTCTTTACACTATATATATAATTGGCTAAGTGTTAACACTTGGTCCAAAAGTCAGGAACCAGAATTGGCAACAAGATAAACCCTTTCCAGGTACTGGGGTTGGGGGGAGTGGGGAGAGGAGAGTGCTACAAAGAATAGTTTGCAAAAAAAAAAAAATACACTGACATAATTCAATGAATTTTCAAAAAGATCCAGCATCACTTGACAAGCAGGTATGTATGCCATTTTATGAAAGGCACCATCGGGACTCAGTTTATTTCAAACGTGATTCTATAGTCACATTTATTCTGGACTTGGCAGCCAGACTTCTTTCTCACCAAGGGCAACCTGTGTATTATCTCTGCTAAAAGTGGAGAAGGCTGTCTAAAATTGGCCCTTTCAACTAATCTACCTGGAGAAAAATAGCTACATTTACTATTCTATTCAATGCTAAATTATTATACAATGACGTCCTTAAAAAAAAAAAAAACCCTGCTTTTAAACTGGACTAGCCCCCCTCCCCCTTACACTTGAGCTGCTTAAGATATCTAGAGGCCAAGCTGCATCTTGGAAATATAACAGCTGCATTCAGTCAAAGCCAGCTCTATCCCAGCTAGCTTGTGACACTGATGTTAGTTCTGTTCCCCAAAACCAGCATTAGAAAGGCCTGACATTCTTCTTCAGGGCCTTTCAGGTCAGATCTGATTTTCCTGCTATCACAAATTAAAGTCTCAGTCAGTACGACATCTACTTCCTCATTTGGAAGAAGGCTCTCTGATGATAATACAAATGAAGGTATTTTCTTTTCTCATAGATTTTAGAGCTTATTCATAGACAGAGCTTTCGTTTCCTTGTGGGTTATACTAGTACAGGGAAGTAAGTATCTGAGCACTCCAGTAGTTTTCCCTTTTCTTATTTTTATAAGAAAAAAAATCCAGTGCTCATAGAAATCAAAAGTGAAACACCTGGAGTTCATACACTGCATTATGTGTTCAAAGCTCTCAATGTTACCAAACTTTTCATTTTATTCTCCTGGGACATGGAATTGTTGACTCCTGCTTTATAGGAGTTATCAAACTGCATTTCCTAATACAATCAGAGTTTATTAGGCCTAAGTGAGAGGCAGCTTTTTCAAAAGCCTTGTAGGCTTTATACTCAGTGGTTTCTGCTTAAGATAAATTGTATGTATGTCTGTGTGTGTGTGAACTGTGTAGCACTTCATACTTAAGAGAGAGTTTGGGAAAAGCTGAGTATAGGCTTGAGTGATATTACAGTTATTGGGTATACCCTAACCCTAACCCTAACCCTAACTCCCTGACTTGATGGTTCAGATGATAACTTCCTTTCTGGAGCCTGCCACATGGAGACAGCAGTTATGCCCTGAGCATCAAGTGCCTTATTATGCTGTTGGTGTGATTTTCATATTACTCCCTATCCCTAGAATAGAAATACAAGACAAACTGGTTAAACCAATTTCTGCACTTATGCCACACCTAGTATAAACCAATACTTGCTATCTTTTGATTTCAGGGTTAGGGGAGTAAGCAAATAAATTCCTAACTGCCTCCTGAAGATACATTCTATGGTATATCCCAGGCCATGAAAAGAAGACGATAAGACCTAGAGGAACAAGGAACAACACAATTTTTGGTGAATGGTCTAAAGTGCCATTATCATGCTCAGAGCAAGAAGAGTCTAATTGGAAAATATTGATTTGGAGTCCATTTCACATATACTATAAATCCTTTGAAAGGAAAAAAAATTCTAGATAACTAGATGGATATTTTCTTTCTTCAAAGAACTGATGTATCTTTCTTCAAAGAACTGATGTATCATAAGACTTAAAAAGACTGCCATGAGTCTCAGAATGGTCTTATGTTAAAAACACCTCATCCATGTGATATAGTAGTACAGTATAAGGTACTACACTTAACTGATAGAGGCAATAATGATTATTCATTGCATGAACTAATCTCTCTGGTGATCCTTCACATGGTGGTCTTCTCGACTATACTTGTCATGTTGTATATTTTGGGAGGAAATAAAATGGCATGAAGCAAGTAATTGGTTGACATCTGGTAAATGATTTTTAAATGGAGGCGATTGTAATATAAGGTAATATTGTATAAGGTAAGATTGTAATATAAGGTAATATAAGGTAATATTGTAATATAAGGTATTGACTTGTTATATCCATGCAAGAATTTATAAATTACTCCCCAGAACTAAATGTGTCTCTCTTGGTACATTGTTCACCCAAAAATTACAAAATAAATGAAACCTGGTTCTCATTTTTATATTTACTGATAGGTTGTATCTTGTAAATCTTTGGTATATGGGACATAAACATGATATTCAGTTTTGCAATGTTTGATGAACTAAGAAAATCAGTTCTGCTTCTAGGAGAAAGCCACCTTGGAGAATTATAGAGATGTGAACCAAGACATATCCACTTCTACAAATTTTCAGATTTATATTTCACTCCACTATATTTAAGTTCAGTGCCAATCATAGATAAAATTGTAAGGTATGTGAAGACTGTCTTTGAAAGCTGGCTTCCCATTTCTTCCTTGTCCAAGTACCCAAGGCGCACAGAATATTCTGATTTCTCCTTCAATAGAAGGGGTGGTTGATGCTGCCTCCTCTAATCACTGCAGCTCCTTAGCAGAGTCAAGTATATTTGTCCTATGAATGGACTGTACTGGGTTAAATTATGGAATAACTCATTTGTCCTCAAAACACAGATATGAGGTCAACATCTTTATGAGTATATGCACCATCATTATCCCAATTTATGGATAAGAAAGCTGAGGCACAGAGCTTTCTTGCTGTAAATTGGGATAATGATACTTGTCTCAGATGATAGAGAAAATAAGTAGCTCAGCAGAAAATCAAACCTAGGCAATCTACCTCCAGAGCCTGTGTTTTAAGTCATTATATTTTACTCTGCTTTTGCTCTATTATCAAGTCTTAACTTAAAAAGAAATACGTATTCATTACAGAGAAATTTGAAAATAACTAAAAGTAGAAAAGAAAGTAGTTATTTATTTGCAAGCCTACTACTAGAAATAATCACTGTTAAATTTCAATTATGTATATATATATTATATATCTTTCTACACATATTTCTCATAAACAAAATCAGAAAATAATATTTTATAGAAAAATATACCCTTTGACCTAATGGTTTAATTTGTGGGTGCTATTAGGGTTAATCTTTTAAAATTCTTACTAAATTATATGTGTTTATAATAGTTTCTCCAATTATTTTCAATTTTAAAGACATAGAAGAAAAAAATACTCTAAAGAACATATTAAACAACATACAAGGCTAACCTTGTCTTGCTTGACAGAAAGTCAGGTATATTTAATGATTTTTCTGAGAATAAATAAGCCTACCAAGGGCTATGACTCTTCAACTTAGCTACTCGACCAACTTTTCTATTTTAGAGGATTCCTCATTTTTTTGACAGAGTAGCTATGTCAGTTCTATTGCCTGGGTTTAAGTACGCAGCCAATTGCTATACTTTTCTGGTTTTCTTTTAAGATAAAACATGATATATGAGACCTTGGAAAGATAGAAATGAGGTCTTCCTTATTGCAGAGTTGAAATTTTCAAAATTTATCCCCCAAAGTGATATAGTGTCAGACCAAATTGCCTGGGCCTCCTGACTTAAGAGATCAACTTAATTGTAACATGTTTCTTCTTGCTTCTTTTTAAATAAATCAATAAATGGCCTGCTGTGCCTTAATTGAGATTAAATAAATGAGAAATAGGTTTAACCTTATTACAGAATTGATATTTGCAACATTTTTTCCCAGAAAATTATATCCTGTCTGTTCTGACCGTTGACTCAGTTCCATAAATATAGCTGACTTGTCTGTTCACTGATGGTTGAAACAGAATGGACTGAATCTGCTCTGAGGTTAGATTTCTCATTCCATTCTACTCTGCCCTATGAAGTTAGCCAGAGATCTTTCCTTCTCCTCAACAAAAGCCTCTGGGGACAATTGTACTAGATGTGCCTAAAAACTTAGCGGGATTTCCTTGAGAAAAGTAAAAACAATTTGGAGAGAAAAATCATGAGTAATGATGGAAAAGAAAAACAACACATAATTAAAATGTTTATAATGAAATTTTCAGAATAGGTATCTCTAAGAAATTGCATTATTTACATGTGAGGTAGAAATAATAATTCTTAACTTTAATCAAGTGGTTGGTGGGAAAGCTCATAAGGTTATAAGATAAAGATGGTTTGTACATAAATCAAAGCAGTAATGTAATATCTCGTTTATGGGTCAGTTGGAACATAAAAGTTAAAATGCCAGTTAAGAGTTAATTCAATTAACTTTCTAGGTGTTTTCTCTCATTCACATTCCTTTGTTCTCACTGGAAATATTTGTATGAATAAGAGGGTAAGTAAACAATTATGCTGATGGAAAAAAGTCTTGTGTAATTACTTTCAAAACACTCCTTAGTAAAGGATGATACAAACTGCACAGACTGTATGTGCCAGTGTGTATGAAGGAATTAGAGTAACCGGCATTTGCTGAAGCAGGGGAATTCTTCCTACAATATATACTTCATCTAGACTGGGAGAAAGTGAGGGATTGCAAGTCAGTATGAACAGGCTGTTAAGAATGAGATTATAATATAAACAAGACCATACACAAACATCCATGAATTCTTCAAAGTGCAAGCAAGACTATATTGAATAGGCCAGTTGTGATGTATAGACCTATCACAAGACAGATTTCTCTCTCTTTAGTCAGTTATTTTCCTAACCAATGAGACAGATGTAGTTAAATAAAAGCCATTTAATATTATTCATTCAAGAATTTATTGAACACATATATTCTGTTACAAAGGGACTATTCTAGGTACTAGAATATGAAAGGGAATAAAAGACCAAAATTCATGCTTACATTCAGGTGAAGAAAGACAAGAAATGAGCAAAACTAATAAGTAAATTTCATAGACTGTCAGAAAGTAATAAATTTTGCAGAAAAAGAAAAACTTAGATTAAGGTAAAGTGGATAAAGAATATGGTGCGATGGTCTCTCTCTCTCTCTCTCTTTTCCCTTTCCTGTGTGTGTGTGTGTGTGTGTGTGTGTGTGTGAGGGATGCACTTAGGATGCATAAGTGTGTTAGGGAGCAGCTTGCTCTGGCAACAGGGAAGTTTCTGTTATTAACACTTTTTAGAATTGCTGATGAGGGAGTTCCTGTCGTGGCTCAGTGGTTAACAAATCCGACTAGGAACCATGAGGTTGTGGGTTCGGTCCCTGCCCTTGCTCAGTAGGTTAACGATCCGGCGTTGCCGTGAGCTGTGCTGTAGGTTGCAGATGTGGCTTGGATCCCGAGTTGCTGTGGCTCTGGCGTAGGCCAGCGGCTACAGCTCCGATTCGACCCCTAGCCTGGGAACCTCCATATGCCATGGGAGCGGCCCAAGAAATAGGAAAAAAAAAAAAAAAGATTGAGCTAAAAAAAAAAAGAAGAATTGCTGATGAATGGTGATAAAATACAGACCAACTATAAATCAGACATAATTATTTATATTTCTCTATGATGCTTTATTTTATTGCCTGCACCCAGAATGGATTGCTACCATGGTTTCACCAATAGTATGCCACAGAGTATGTTTTTGCATACTCTGTTTTCAAATTTGAAATAAATAAGCAAATTGGCTTTTGCTGTACATGTATACTCCACCAGTTTTGCATCTGATTGCTATCTGCCTTTGTTTCTCTTAATTCTAATAAGAAGCCTCCCAAACCAGGTGTCCTTTGAACTTTTGAGAAGGCAGGTAGTTTCTGAGATACCATATCTACCTGTGCCCAGCCTGGCATAGGCATAAGGATAACACTGGATTATGGTTAGAGATAATTAGGAGTTTTGATTTTTAAGAAATGACTTTTTTGTTCTGATTATTTCATTTCAAATATTACTCCCCATATCCTCACACATGCACATAACATATATCAACCCAAATTTCCTACCATATTTCCACTTTTAGTTCCTTTCCAAATGTTCCATACATTTTTTTGTTTTATTGCTTTTTTAGGGCCCTACCTGCGGCATATGGAAGTTCCCAGACTAGGGGTCTAATCTAAGCTGCTGGCCCACACCACAGCCACAGCAATGCCAGATCTGAGGCACGTCTGTGACCTACACCACAGCTCACAGCAATGCTGGATCCTTAACCCACTGAGCAAGGCCAGGGATTGAACCCACAACCTCATGGTTCCTAGTCGGATTTATTTCTGCTGTGCCAAGACAGGAACTCCCCATATGCTATTAATTATGAGATTATGAAAATATATTTGGTGAGAGAGTTCCAACAGCTAATATCTGAGACCAGCTATTAATTTGGAGGATTTATTTTATTTTTATTTTTATTTTTATTTTTTGCTTTTCAGGGCCACACCTGCACCATGTGGAAGTTCCTTGGCTAGGGGTTGAATCAGAGCTGCAGCCACCTGCCTAAGCCACAGCCACAGCAAGGTGGGATCTGAGCCACATCTGTGACCTACACCACAACTCACAGCAAAGCCGGATTTTTAACCCACTGAGCGAGGCCAGGGATTGAACTTGCATCTTCATGGATACTAGTTGGGTTCATAACCTGCTGAGCCACAATGGGACCTCCTAGAGGCTTTATTAATGAGCAATTCTCTATATGTTTTGAGGAACTCCTAGACTTTCCAATAAGGAATCTACACAGAAGATGCCAGAGTAAAGTATCCAAGATAAACCATCAAAAATAATGTTAGCCTTCTACATCAATAAACTGGGCTCTGTCCTGGAAGTGGGGAGCTGGGTACCACTACAACCTCCTGATGGGGGCATCAGCCCAAACAGTTTGCTATGCTGCTACTTTAAATGAAAAATAATCGTTAAACTGTTCCAGATAACCAGTTGTAGAGGAAGGTGATGGCAGGGAAAGATTGGTAAAACCACTATGGAGAACAGTATGGAAGTTCCTCAAAGACCTAAAAGCAGAATCACAGTGTGATCCAGCAAACCCACTCCTGAGCAACATATTGGGAGAAAACCATAATTCAAAAAGATGTACGTACCTCAATGTTCATTGCAGTGCTATTCACAATAGCCAAAACATGGAAACAACTTAAATGTCCATCAAAAGATGATTGGGGAGTTCCCATTGTGGCATAGCAGAAATGAATCCGACTAGGAACCATGAGGTTTCGGGTTCAATCCCTGACCTTGCTCAGTGGGTTGAGGATCCGGCGTTGTCATGAGCTGTGGTGTAGGTCACAGACGTGGCTTGGATCTGGCATTGTGGTGGCTCTGGCATAGGCTGGCAGCAAGAGCTCCGATTAGAACCCTAGCCTGGGAACCTACATATGTTGCAGGTGCAGCCCTAAAGAGACAAAAGGAAAAAAAAAAACATGATTGAATAAAGATGCAGTACATATATACAATGGAATATTACTCAGCCATATTAATAATGAAATAATGCCATTTGCAACAACATGGATGAACCTAGAGATTATCATACTAAGTGAAGTTAGTCAGACAGTGAAAGACAAATACTATATAATATCACTTTTATGTGGATTTAAAAAAAATGATACAAATGAACTTATTTACAAAATATAAACATATTCAAAGATTTAGAAATGAAATTTAGCATTACCAAATGGGAAACCATGGTGGGAGGTGGAGGATAAATCGGGAGGATTGGATTAACATACATACACAAACCACTATATATAAAATAGATAACTAATAAAGACCTATTTACAGTACAGGGAGGTTTACTCAATGTTCTGTAATAACCTATGGGGGGGGGGAGATGGATATATGTATATGTATAACTGCCCGCTTTGCTGTAAACATGATGCTAATACAACATTGTAAATCAACTATACCCCAATAAAATTTTTAAAAAAGAACTATCACTGTAGAAAAAAATAAGATGCTGAGGGCCAAAAACAACATCAGCTAGTGGAAAGGAAGCCTAACTCTTTAGTGACACTATTTCTGGGCCCAGCTAGAGTGGGGCAGTTGCAATTGGCTCCACTTGGATTCACCACAGCACCAGCCTGTCTGCAGTGCTATGATGATGTAGCTATGAGCACCTTCAAAAACTGCAAAGCGCTAAAGGCTTCCAGGAGGATGGCATGATGGAAAAGCGACAGGCAGAAAGTAGTATAATCTGCATCTGCGCCTAGATGAGGGTCTGGGTTCCAATGGACAAAACTGAACTTTTCAATTCAGCTAGAGGATATCCAGGAAAAGAGTTTAGGAATAGCCTCTATGTTTGTTGCATTATTTTAGGTACCATGACTGCTAAAGAAATAAGGCATGCTCTTTCTCTCCAAGCTGTTTGCAGGCTTACCTCTTTATCATCAAAGAATATCTGAGTACCTCTGGCAACAATTGTGGTACTAACATAAACTAAGCCATGTGCCCCACTGTATCCCATGCTAGTAGAGAGTGAAGGTAATGAGAATATCAAAACTGGGCTTCTAGATATACAACATGCATCACCCAGCTCAATATGTTGACCTTTAATAGAGAAAAAAGAAGTATGTGATGGGAAAGTATGATTAACTTACCAGCATATTTTCCTGAAACAGTTTGGTTTCTCTTAAATTCCATGTTTTGTTTTGTCATTTATAAATGTACTGAATGGGTTTATTCAAAGTTTAACATTTATTTAAACGTACTTCTCACCATTTAAAGTAACATCTTCATTTATCAGTTTCATATTTACTGCTTTCAATCAAGGGACTGTCTTTCATTTGGCTCAGTATTAAGAGTTTGAGTAAAATAATTACACATTTTCCCTCTTAAGCCTCTCTATATGCAGAGTATTTGAAATGTAGGGTATAAACATCAAAATAAAGCAAATATATTTCATATTTTACATACTCTCTCAATCCTTCAAGTTTTAGATTGAATCTCTTCTCCTCTGTGAATCCTTCTCTGAGTATACCCAAATAAACTGATGTCTCCCTTTTTCTAATACATGGAAAACTAATTGCCTACTACGTTTTTCTATAATATTTTCATTATTTTCTGCTTTGGGTTGTTAGTAAATAATTCTACACACATAAATTTTTTCTAGTATGTTATAAGCTTTTTGAGGAGAATACACTCAATACAAGATATTGCCTGACTACCTAGTAGATGGAAGGTTGAGTTGGTGCCATGCAGAATAGAGCAGAATTATGGTGAACTACAGAGGATATATCCATATTAGGGGCAGTCACATTTAAAAAAATAAACATTTTTTAAGAAAAGCTTTGTCTGGATATATGCCCAAGAGTGGGATTGCTAGGTCATATGGCAGTTCTATGTATGGATTTCTAAGGTATCTCCATACTGATCTCCATAGTGGTTGTACGAGCTTACATTCCCATCAACAGTGTAGGAGGGTTCCCTTTTCTCCACACCCCTGCCAGCATTTGTTATTTGAGGACTTATTAATGATGGCCATTCTGACTGATGTGAGGTGGTATCTTGTGGTAGTTTTGATTTGCATTTCTCTAAAAATCAGGGATGTTGAGCATTTTTGCATGTGCTTGTTGGCCATCTGTATATCTTCTTTGGAGAAATGTCTATTCAGGTCTTTTGTCCATTTTTCCACTGGGTGGTTGGCTTTTTTTTGCTATCGAGTTTGTGTAAGTTGTTTATATATTTTAAAGATTAAGCCCTTATCAGTTGCATCATTATTTTCTCCCATTCTGAAAGTTGTCTTTTTGTTTTCTTTTTGGTATCCTTTGCTGTGCAAAAGCTTGTCAGTTTGATTAGGTCCCATTGTTTTATTTTTGCTTTTATTTCTGTTGCCTTGGGAGATTGACCTGAGAAAACATTTGTAAGTTGGATGTCAGAGAATATTTTGCCTATGTACTCTTCTAGGAGTTTGATGGTATCTTGTCTTATATTTAAGTATTTCAGCCATGTTGAGTTTATTTTTTGCATGTTGTGAGGGTGTGTTGTAGTTTCTTTGATTTGCATGCAGCTGTCCAGGCTTCCCAGCAATACTTGCTGAAAAGACTACTTTTTTCACATTTTATGTTCTTGCCTCCTTTGTTAAAGATTAGTTGACCATAGGTGTCTGAGTTTATTTCTGGGTTCTCTATTCTGTTTCATTTAAAAAAGACACAGGCACCCACATGTTCATTGCAGGACTATTCACAATAGCCAAAACATAGAAACAATGCAAATGTCCATCCACAGATGATTGGATTAGGAAGATGTGGTATATATACACAATGGAATACTACTCAGCCATAAAAAAGAAGGACATAATGCCATTTACAGCAACATGGATGGAACTAGAGACTCTCATACTGAGTAAAGTAGTTCAAAAAAAAGAAAGACAAATACCATATGATATCACTTATATCTGGAATCTAATATAAGGCACAAATGAACCTTTCCACAGAAAAGAGACTCATGGACTTCGAGAATAGACTTGTGGTTGGGGAGGGGGAGGGGGTGGGATAGACTGGGAGCTTGGGGTTCATAGTAGATGCAGACTATTGCCTTTAGAATGGATTAGCAATGAGGTCCTGCTGTGTAGCACTGGGAACTATGTCTAGTCATTTATGATGGAGTATGATAATGTGAGAAAAAATAATGTTACATGTATGTATAACTGGGTCACCATGCTGTACTGTAGAAAAAAATTAAAAGGCAAAAACTAAAATAAAATAAAATAAAATACTGAAAGCCAAGGTTTACAAACTAAGAGTATTTTCATCTTTTCCATATTAAATTTATTTTAAAGAAAAAAAATTAAAAATAAACATTTTACTGTTTAAACAATCACATTTGGCCTCCAGGCTTCCAGTTTGTAAATACTGGCCTAAGCTAAGATGTTGGAAGTGTTCATGGAAAAGCAAGAGTACACAGAATTAACAATATGTGAAAGTTCATTTGATGTTTGTGGGAAGGAAAAAATGGCATCAAAGATAGGGATTAAGTAGAAGATAATATGTGTGGTTCAACCCATAAAGAAGGTATCAACAGAGTAACCATGACGATTTCACCAGTAGGGCAGCTAGAAGTCTGTTTCTATAATTCAGGAGAGAAGCCAGAGATTGAGATGTAGGAGGCATGCTGAATATGGGTTGTTACTCAGGGGGTAGAATAAGAAGATAAAAGAAACAAGGACAAAGCCCTGGGGAAAACATGTGTATGGTCAGGCCACTGTTCTCTTGCTCTCTGTATCTCCCCTGCCCAACCAGTGCCTGCTTCACCTAGACCTTATTCACATGACTGACCTTCCTACATGATTGCCTTGGCCTTAACTGGTGATCATTCTAACTTTAGATCACAGCATCTCCACTATGGTAGCTTATCAAAGAGGTGGTGAGGGGCATGTTCCTCTGATGGTTTCCTAGGTAACTGATGAGCCATCCTGACATCAATTCCCACTATAACTGGTAACCACCACCTCCCCCCAGGAGCAAAGACTACTGCCATGTCCTGCCCCACTGTCAGTCGGACACTGAGGGGTGTCGCTCCAGGATCTTGCTTCAGACAAGTAAGATCCCCTATCCATTAAACCACTGATGTCTCTGTCACTGACTCCAGCTTCTTTCTTCAGTCTTGATGCTGGGCAAATACAGGGCTTCCAGGCCTGTGCAGTGCAGCCCTACAAAATGTTATAGATAAATAGATAAAGGGAAGGCAGCATCTATGACAAAGAAGCAGAATCAAGAGAGCACAGTGTCTCAGAACCCCAAGCAGAGTAAAGTTGTAAGGAATAGCATAGACTTGAAAGACTTCTAAAGTGTTTGGCACATAGTAGGCATGTAATAAAGATTTACTGAATGAATGAATGAGGCCTCAGAAGAGCCATAGCAGAGAAGGCAAGAAAATCAGGCCACATCAGAGCCCTTTTCAGGACAAGAAAATCTCAGCTACCAACAGCAATTGGGCATCTCAATTCTAACTCTGCAGTGTGTGAGTGAGTGATGCTATCATTTTACAACTTTATCTGATGTATTTTGTAAGGTTCAACACACCTTGTGCTTAGATGACAATCATTTTCTTTTGAGCTGAATGGCTCTCTGATCACTTATATTTTCAGAGTGGAAAATGTGTGGCTATTCACCAGTACTGTAACTCAGTTTCAAGGTTTGTGAAGGGCTGTGGAAATTTCCTACATAACAGCCATGAAAGTTCAAAATGAGAAACATTTAATCTCAACCAATAGCTATACTCATTTAGGGTGTGCATCTTTATTGGCAAACATTCTTCTGTGTTACTGGAAAAAGGATGCCTCCAGAGAAAAACTAAGGATACTAACTTCTCCCACCCATGGTTTCTGCTATTATGTAGCAAGACCAGAATTCTTAACATAAGAGGTTTTCTAGAGCAAGGCTACATTTAAAGCTTCGTTTGTATTTCCAGGGAAATCCTGTTTTCAGCCCTTTCACCACGATCTATCCTTTCTGGTCCCAGCTCAAGGATGATTTTTCAAAACAGCAAAACATTATTAAAAATGGATTTGACTATTTGAGGAACTCAACTGGAAAGATTTTCATCTAAGTTTTTGTATCTGGTATAAATGGGTTTTATATGTATTTGTCCATGTTCTCACATGCTTGGATACTTCAGACATTCATTTAAAAATCTCTACCCTGGGATTGAACTATGTCCTGGTTCTATATGACTTTGTTCCTCAGTTTAAAATAATTAGGCCAGAATTTATGAGCTAAAGCAATATTGTGGCTGAGAGATGAAAGGCACTGGGAGTAAGTACTCACCTTTTGTTTGTTTGTTTCAGAGAAACCCAATGAGATTATTTGTGTGACACAGCTCTGTGCCATATTGTGGTACCAGTTAGCTCTGAGTTAGCTTAATCATCATTTGGCAGAATATACATATATACATACACCTGTTAAGAGAAGGGACCTGGTCCCGCCCACTGAACAGCTATCATACAGCTGATATGGGTAAGAATGAAAATCCAGGATCAAGGAAGAGGGTCTCAATGACTAAATCCTCAGTAGGGACAGGCCTATAAGGGCATCAAACTGACAGAAGCAATACAGAATCCCTTGGAATACAGGAGACAGAGGAATAGAGGGTCTAAGTAGAAGGGCAAGCTGGACAGACACAGGTCTAGAAGATTGTATCTTTTAGGCTTCACTATACCAAGGTGCACCAAGTCAAACCTTTGTCTCCAGGATTCACACTACCATCTAGTAACGCTGCTGGGTTACACCAATACTTCATTTTAAGAAAACCTCTATATGAAAAATGGATTCACTTTTTCTGCTAATAACCTAATGGTCAGGTGAAGTTGCATGTTTTTGTTGTGTGAAGGATGGTATGTATGTGAGCACATACGCACACACAGGATTTGAGTGATGTACGAGACACTGAGGTTCATCCTAGGACAGATAAGACTAAGATGCTAATTCATGTACCAGGAGCTCAAGTCAAGATTGTGCAAGATTTCATGAGTGGTACATACTGAGTGTTTAGGAGAGAGAGATTGTTCCTAACAGCAGAATCTAGAGAATGCGTCTTTAAGAAGAGAACATTTGAAAAAAATGTGAAAGATAAAAAAGAGAGAAACAATGGCAAGATAAAGAATGGATCAAAGACAGAAGGACCTAGCACAAGCAAAGACAGGCAGGCAGAAAAGAGCATTGCATATTCAAAGAATCACCATAGCAATCCAAATAAACTATAGCAGAAAGTTCCTGTCAGGGACCAGTATTAAATGCAGATGAACCAAATCAAAGCTGTAGCTCAATGGTTCTCAAAATTTTACTTGCAACTGAATTACTTGGGGAAGGGCTTGTTAAAAATTAAGGTTTCTGGAGAGTTCCCTGGTTGCCTAGTGGTTAGGATTCGGCACTTTCCCCACCGTGGCCCAGGTTCAATCCCTGGTCTGGGAACTGAGATCCCATATCAAGCTGCTGCACAGCTGGGCCAAAAACAAAATAAAGATTTCTGGATGTACTCCCAGAGATTCTACTTTATAGGACTGGTGTCCCACTGAGGAATTTGGAAGTTTAATAAACACATGCAAGGGGGGCTGATGCAGCTTGTCAGAGTCCACACTATAGGAAACATTAGGTTAGGAAGTGATACCCTTATAGGAGTTGCTCTCATGTTCCTTTAAATTTCAAATTTGCTTAATGATATTATGATAATTTCATTTGATGTAATTTTATTGAACTAGATGTCTTCTGGAATAGACATGTTTTGTAAAGTAAGTTTTGCCTGTAATATTATCGGAATTAATTTGTTTCAAATGAAGCAGTAGGAAAACATCAAGCAACAGTGCCTTAAAATTTTACACATAAACAGGCTGACCAAAACCATTTTTTTCAATTAGTCAGTGTCTGATTGAAGGTCTAAAAGCAACTCTTTGCCTTCTGAGTTTGATGAATTAGGAGACTACCTGCTGTTCTGTTTACAAAAATTAGCTGTTCAATTCACTGTTCCAGGAGAGCTTTGGTTATTTTGCTTTGAATGTTCATTGAAAGGAAATCTGAAATGTTGCCATGCATTCCATTTGGACAACATGGTACATTTATCAAATGTAATATATAAGCTTCCAGCATTAGATAATTACAGCTCATAGATGTATTTAAATATACAAGCATGGGATACAGGTGCATTTTTGCCATCTAAAAGAAGCCTTGAATGCCAGGAACAAACTCAAACCAAAAAACAAACAAACAAAAACCAAAACTGTGAAGTAGGATTTTTCCAGGCAGAGAAATAAAGTAAACATATTAGAGGCAGAACAAATGGTATGAGGGAACGTGCATAAACCATAGATGCTTATTATTCTAAGAAATAGAACACTGATTTCACTGGAAAGGTAGATTGATGTTATATGTTATATGACCAATAACTACAATATAAAATAATACTTGCATAGTGTTTACTCTAGACCAGGCATTGTTCTGAAAGTTTTATATAGAATGACTTTTTAAATTATCACAACAAACCTTTGATGCAGGTATTAGTATCAGCCCCATTCTACAAGGAGATTGACTACTGAGAGGGCAGGAAAAGGTTTCAGGTATAATCAGATTTGTACATAAGAAGGTATTTATGTCTTCAATATGGAAGATGGCTTAGAAAGGAGAGATACTAGAGGCAGAAGATTAGGAAAGATGCTAGAATAATAATTCAGGCAAGATTTAATGAAAACTCTGAATTAGTACAGTAGAAATGGAAAGCAAGAACATGTTCAAGAGCGAGATCTGAGGCAAATTGACCATACTGAGTAGCCAACTGGATTTCAGGTTTATGAGGAATAGGAGAGAATTATTAATTATCACTTTCATGCCTCACTTGGGTGCATGGGTAGATGACAGTAACATTCATTAGGACATGAAATGCAAAAAAAAAAAAGCATAATTTAGAAGCAAGGTAGTAAATTTTGTTTTAGACAGCTTATATTGAGATTCCAGTAGTATACCATAGCTAAATATACAACACACAGTTTGCTGTCCAGATATAGAACCAGGAGAGATATCCGAGCAGAAGACAGATTTGTATATCAACAGAATTTGCACTATTCATCTTTGGCTTTTTAGAGTTCCTGTCTTCATCACTGTTATATAATTTATTAGTAAGAATCATGTCAGTATGAAAAGAGGGTACAATTATTTGAAAGCAGGGGAACTTGGCACATAAAGGCAGCTTAAAAATATACCAAAGCTTAGAGCCAGCATATCTCGGGTTGACCTGGCCCTAAGTGCCACAGGTCAAGGCCAAAGATGTCTAACATGTTCCACATGGAAGACTGGGAAGTATCTAAATAAGGAATGTATGTGCTAGATCAGTATTTATCAAGCTTTAGTGAGCAGAGAAATTACTTTAAGAATCATGTTAAACTGCAAATTTCAGATTCAGTAGGTTTGGTGTGGGATATAAAATTCTACATTTAGATCAAGCTCTAGGGAAATGCCAACTCTGGTGGTCCATACTTTTAGCATCAACAATACAGATAAGTGCTGCCCTTAGAAATATAATACTAGCCACATATTTAATAGAAAATTTTCTAGTAGCCACATAAAAAGGTAAAAGAAATAATAATAAATGTAATTAACCCAATATATCCAAATAATATAATTGCAATATGTATATAATATTTAAAATATTAATGAGATATTTTGTATACTTTTTGTACTAATATTTATAAATTCAGTGTGTAGTTTACACTTACAACACATCTATCTCAATTTGAACTATCCACATTTCAAGTGCCTAAAAGTATAGACAAAGGACAGTACAGGCCCAGATACTCAGTTTTAAATCTTGTATCAGTTTAAAATCTTTGATCAATAACCTGAAATCATCCCCATGAAAGTAGACCTCGATTTTCCAAAAGGCATAGAAAAAATTTCACCCCACTCTGTTCATACCACCTGCTCTCTTAGTTTTCAATGCAAAGTTCAACAGTTACTAAGCTTGGACAATATTCACTTTCAAGTTCCATGTAGCTACCAAATATGTGATAAATTCACTTCAGACCAGGACACTGAAGAAATTGAACAGGTAGTAGAATAAGCACCAGAGTTGGAGTCTGGAGATAAAAATTCAGACCCCAAAGAATTTTGTTTCCATTTACTTGCTTATAACTCAGGCCACATAGTTTCCCACATGGTAGAATGTTGGGAGAGGGTGATTGGACAAGATAATCTCTAAGGTTCATTTTCTACTACTCTGTATCTAACACCATGCAATGTGAGCATATTCTAAGTCAACACTTGAAGCCACAAATGGTCACAAGCCAACACTTCCAGGCCCTGAATCATTTCAATAATGTACTAATTCTATTGATAAATGAGATTTGAATGAGAATCCATAGCCAACTATTTCTAATGAATGAACCTATAGTCAATCATCAAAGAAAAATAGCCTTTGCTATGGCAGCAATGACCTGCCAGGAGTAGAGTTTTGATAAATACCACCAACTATCTTAATCATAATTAGCTTTCTAAACCCGTAGCTGAATTCTACAGGATTTGGCAACTCACAACAGGTCATTCCAAGACCAAAATGAAGCAAGCAGATACAAAGCGAGAAGAAACAAAAGAAATTAGTATATGTATTGTGCCCACTCTCATAGAAAACAAGTTAAAAGTCTCTTCTTTATTTCAAATTTGTAAAATTCTACTTCATACACTCTACTTCTTGTAAGTACATTAGGTTTGTTTGGAGCCATGAGAATTAAGCTACTAAACTAAAATGGAATCAGAACAGTTGCAATCATACAAAGCACAGCATAATTTTACTGTAAAATGATGAAGTTCTCCATGGCTTCCAAAAAAGATTGATTATATTCTTGAAATGTTAATCACTTTTTTTGAGAGTATGAGGCAAACTGTTACAACTTCCTCCTAGGCTCCGGGAAGAATTTGACAAAGGGACCAGAAAGAAACACTATTCAGATTAAACTAAATTATTTGCCCTAGACCAGACTCCTGCTTATTTTATATACCAATAATCTCACTTCAAGAAAAATTTTCTACTTCACAGTTCATCTTTTGCCTTTGCTGATGACTGAAAAGATATCATAATGGAAAGGAGCTTAAAATCATATGATAGCATGGGTATCATTGGCAAGTCACCCTCAAAAGAAGATTGATTTTTACAGATATGAAGAGATTAAAACATAGCTAAGAAATTACGCTTTCCCAATTTTTTTAAAATTTAAGTGCATAATCCCCACATATATAAGGAAGATTAATTGCCACATAAGTGCCCACTACAGGAAATATGTCTTTTCAGTAATCCTCCTACTCTACCTATAGGCTGTTGCTAAGGCCATACTTCTCATCTACTTCCTTAAACTAACTCTTCCCATGACATTAATCTCAATAGGTACAAAGTCCACATCCTGTAAAAGAAACCCTCCCACCATCTCTGTGGACTTCCTACACAGTCTACTTCCATGATGTAAAAGCAAGACATAGAGGTGCATAGAGGGAAATCTCATACATAATTTATTTGGACAATTACTTAGCAGGACCTACTGCTAGAATCTTAAATAATAAATGCTGTTGAGGCCCAGTCCCATTATCCTTGCTACTTTTCCGGGAGCAAAGATGACCTAGTAAAATACATGAATGCAGTGACTGCCTGAATGTAGGATAATCTATATTGCATAGCATTAGGGTTACAATAAGATTGAATATCAAGAAAAATTGGTTCTGGGCTAGAGTGATCAGATCTTTCTTTTGAAGTTCTCCTGGAAAGGAAGAAGAGTGTTAATTATGTACTCTGATAGCCATGAGAACGCACCTCACAAACCCACAACTACAAAGAATGTAATTGACCAGGGTCCTTAGCTTATGTGTGCTAAAATCCATTACCACGCTGGTGGTGTGATCATGTGTCCCATGAGGATGGCAAGAATACTATGGCAGGTCCATTCCTGGGAGACAGAAAACACCTTGTTGGTGGCTTTAGCTTGAGAACTCACTGGTGGCCTTGTCCTTGACTTTCCTTAGACTGTTGGACAGTCTAGGGTTCTTCTTCCAAATCTTCTACCAATCTTTCTTTCATTCATCCATTCATTCATTCATCCATTTATGAATGAATTTATGAATGAATGAATGCATACAATAAAACAATCACTCAAATTCAGCTCTCAAAAAATGTTAAACATAATAATGTGAGAAAAAATAATGTATACATGTATGTGTAACTGGGTCACCATGCTGTACAGTAGAAAATTGACAGAACACTGTAAACCAGCTATAATGGAAAAAAATAAAAATCAATATATAAAAAAATGCTAGACAATATAATTTTTATTAAACTATCATTTAGCATTGCCTTTTCCTATACATTCAGGCTTTGCTCAAACAAAATTGGAAACCTATTTTACAAAAAGAAGTATTTCATTTATGTACACATTGAATAAATATGTATTATTAAAGTTCTAAATAAATGGAGAGGCATTTGAATCCATGAATATGAGTCAATATTATTAAAACCACTATTATCCTCCAGTTGATCTATTAATTCAACACTATTGCTATCAAAGTCAGCAGTTTTTTTTTTTTTTTTTTTTTTTTTTTTTTGCAGAAAACAGCCAAGTTAATCATCACATTTTTTATGGAAAGGCAAAGGATCTAGAACAGCCAGAACAATTTTGGAAAAGAACAAAGAGGACTTACACTTTCTTAAGAATAGATAATATAGATTAACAGAACAAAAAGAAACCTTTATATTTACAGTCAATAGATTCCTTTTTTCTTTTTTTTGGGGGGGGCGCATTTGTGGCATATGGAATTTCCCAGGCTAGGGGTCAAATGAGAGCTGCAGCAGGGATCCAAGCCATGTCTGTGACCTACAATACAGCTCACAGCAACACCACAGCTCACAGTAATGCTGGATCCCTGACCCACTGAGTGAGGCCAGGGATTAAACCCACATCCTCATGGATACCAGTCAGATATGTTTCCACTGTGCCACAATGGGAATTCCCAGGCCAATAGATTTCTGACAAAGGTGAAAAGGCATTTCAGTAGGGAAAGTGTAGTCTTTTCAAAAAGTGGTACTGGGGCAACACAGGAAGATTAATTTAGATCTCTCCCACATACCATACACAAACATTTACTAAAAATGGACTCTAGACCTAAAGGTAAGTGCTAAAACTATGAAACCCTTAGAAGAAAAACTTAGCATGAATCTTTGTGATCTCAGATTGGGCAAATATTTCTTAGATATGACACTAAACACATAAGTGACAAAATAAAAACTAGGTCAATTGGATTTCATAAAAATTTTTTAAAATAATTTGTTTCAAAGGTCACCACTAAGAAAATAAAGACAAGTCATACAGTGTGAGAAAATAATCTGTAATATCATCCCCTCACTCTATTACTTGGTAAAAGTAAAGCTCGAGGCTTTCTGATCATCAGTTTTATTATCTGCAACCAGAGAACACTAAAACAATCTATGTTAAATTGCTTTTTAAATAGAAATTGCAATATAAATTAAAGGGATTTTGCTTTTCCAGTGGTGGTAGGGAAGATAAAATGTGCATATACATAAACTATGCTAAAGAGCAGAAAGTTACATGAGAAAGATATAGATGACAGACTATGGTACTTCAGAGGAGAGAAAGATTGTTTTTGGTCTGACTGAACAGAAAAGTTTCAGGGACATGCTGACATTTAAACTGGACAATGATGTATATTTGCATTTGAATAAGTAGAGAAGGAATAAAGGAATCCGGTCAGAAAAATCTGGAGAAGTGTGGGTCACACATGGGCAGGTAAAATATATCCATTTACCTGAAGTATGGCTTTCTTGCTTCCTTATCCCTTCTTACATCTGAAAGGATTCCTCCCACTGAATTCCTTTTCTCTTCAACATTGCAAATTCACCTCCTCTGCTTTACTCTTCTCTGACTCAGTACCCTGCCCTGCCCTCATGCCCCCCATAGAATGTGACATGTGATCTGACCCAATATTTTGCATATGTCTCTTCTTTGGCATAGTTCTAACATTGCATCACACTACAATCTCTGGGTTGTTGTTATTTTATATTCCCTAGATTTGAGGTACTGACTTTTGTCATATTCTTTGTTATACTTCCTATGTACAATATTGTCTCAAAGTTATTTGCTGAATCAAAGTGAATTCACTGAGTATTTATTAAGATTTTATTCTTTGCCCAACACCATGCTGTATGGAATGCAGCGTAAGACTAGACTCTTGGCCTCTCATTACTTAAAGCCTAGTCAGAAGATCTCAAGCTTCATGTAAAATAATTTAGAGAACAATAGGAAATTAAATATAATGTATTCTTCCCCCGTGATTATCTGTCCTAGCTAATATCTAATAGGAACAGTAAAATATATCGGACTTTAAAAGGCCTTGCCATTCTTATAGACAGTCAGATGGAGGAGAGTGAAGACATAAGCAAATGTGATAAAGAGAACAGCAGATGTCCCATCAATGGTAAATTTAAAATCAAACACACTAACAACAAAATCAATTAGAAATGTCCATGAGTAATTGGTTTAAAACAAAGATTTACAATAAAGTATATGTTTTAAGTGAAAACTGAGCCATCTTTTTGTCTCATCTTGATAAACTCTACACTTGAATTATTTGATTCTCTATGAGACACTGATAAAATTCTTTCCAAAATAAATATTTGATTCTAGGTCACTTCTTTCCAATGCATAGTATCTGGTCCAGGGTCCAGTAGGGGTTCTTACGTCATTTGGGTCATGGACCTCTAGTGATGAGAGCTGGTAGTTGTCTCTTGCATGACATTTTAGATGATTTTTGGCCATGCCTTCAAAGTTGTGGTAGGTAAAATTTTAAGATAGCTTCCAAGAATCCTGACCCCTGGTGTCCATACCTTGTATAATCCCATCTGTGAATATGATAGGATATCATTTTCTTGATTAGGTTATTTTATATTGCAAAGGTGAGAGAATTTTGCAAATGAAATTAAGGTCTCTAATCAGTTGAATTGGTCAATTAGACTTCATAAAAATTTTTAAAAATAATTTGTGTTTCAATGGTCACCACTAAGAAAATGAAGACAAGACACAGTGTAAGAAAATAATCTGCAATATCATCTCCTGGCTCTATTACTTGCTAAGAGTAAAGCTTGAGGCCTTCTGATCATCAGTTTTATCATCTGCAGTTAACAAGCCTGAATTAACTAAAAAGGAGACTATTCTTGTTATGTCTAATCTAATAAGGTAAAACCTTAAAAGACCAAGAAGTCTAGAAACTCTAATCACCAAATATGCTGTCCCAGAAGAAAGCAAATAATCATTTTAGAAACTGCTTATAAAAAGGTCATGCATGTAGGACCTGATGGCAGCTTCTAGAAGTTGAGAATAATTCCCAAGTGACAATAAAGAAGATAATAGAGACCTCATTCCTATAACCACAGAAACACGGTTCTGCCAACAACCTAAAGGGACTTAAAGAGGAAGCCTAAGCTCCAAATGAGAACATACTCTACACATCAACTTTATTTCAGCCTTGTGGCACTCTGATCAGAAAAACCAGCTATACTTTGCCTGGACTGCTGACCTACAGAAACTGGGATAAAAATAGATGGATTAAAGCCATTAAGTTTGTGGTATTTGTTATGTAGCAATAGAAAAACAAATACAAATGTAAATTAAGAACCCATGACCTGGAGGGATAATATGGAACACTGAGACAATATTCATAGCAGTTGTGACTTTCAGAGGTCCCAATGGCAGCATAAAGATTCCAGAGAGTGACTCCAGACATCTCAGGAAAGTTTTTATTATTCTTTAGGTCTAAGCTTTACTAAGGGAGCTAGCCACATATTAATTCTGTAGGCAAATGGGGTCTAATAAACTTAAAAGATTTATTTTTGTACTCCAAATCATTACTTATCAAATATGTACAATTGTCCAGTAGACAACAATTTTTTTTTCTTTTTCCTACCAGCCCCCTGGCCTAATATGACCTCAAAGCCTTCTCCCCAGTCGTGGTTGCTAAGCGTTTGAAATTCATTTTTCTTACCTGTCAGAGACCCTGTGTTGATTACTTAGGAATTGTTTATTCTGGGCAGCTCTTGTAGCAACCTCAAATCATGTGAAACATGTACATATGCCAACACAAACATTGGTAACTCTATGTCTCATATCCCAGACTTATTTTTCATCTCTCCTATGCTTCCATCAAACAAACATGCCTATTTCTCCAAAGGAGACAGATGTATGGCCAGAAAGCACATGAAAAGATGTTCAACATCACTAATCATTAGGGAATATTACTCATCCATAAAAAGGAATGAAATAATATCATTTGCAGAAACATGAATGGACCTAGAAATTAAGTAAGTGAAGTAAGTCAGACAGAAAGACAAGCATCACATGAAATCACTAATATGTGGAATCTAATAAAAATGATACAAAAGAACTTACAAAACAGAAACAAACTAAAAGATTTTAAAACCAAACTTATGGTTACCAAAGAGGGGGCGGGATAAATTAGGGAGTTGGGATAGATATACACACGCTACTACATATGAAATAGATAAATACAAGGACCTACACACAGGGAAATCTACTCAAAACTGTGTAATAACCTATATAGGAAAAAAATCTGAAAACAGATTTTTTTTAAGTTTTATTGAAGGATAGTTGATTCATAATGTTGTTATAATTTCTGCTGTCCAACAAAGTGATTCAGTAATACTTATAAACATATCCATTCTTTTTCAGACTCTTTTCCTATATAGATTATCACGGAATATTGGGACTGGATATATGTACATGTATAACTGATTTGCTTTTCTGTACACTTGAAACTAACATAATTATGTAAGTCTATTATACTCCAATAAAATTTATTTTGAAGAAAACCAACAAAATTATCTAGTGTCCTACTTTCTTTGATTCCTGGCAGATGAGAGGTGTTAATCCAATCCATTCATTCATCCAACAATTATTTATATAGTGACCTATTATATGTAAAGGACAGAGCTAACTCCATGAATCTGTGACCTCTGCAGTTGCACAGGGTTTTGTATGTAGAAGGGCCCTGTGTTTGGTTTAATGCTCTGCTTTTACCATCTTGAAATTTCTAATAATTTTAAACTATGGGCTTTGCATTTTCATTTTACACTGGGCCCTACAAATTATGTAGCCAGTCCTACTGTGTGAATATAATATAAAAATGTTCCTAACTGCATGCTAGTCTCAGCTATTTCTTCTATAAATTGAGAGGATGAGATTGGGTCAGCGTTTCCCAAACTTGCCTGTTAAGGAGAATCACCAGGGGTGATTATTATGACTAGGAAGTACAAATTATGAGTGGAAATATCTAATCCTTTGTGTCAGGTTGCTTCCATTCCAATGTCCCCAACATTCTGAGGGGACCGCGGAAATCACATCTCTTGGGGTTGGGAGACATGAACTCAGGAGAGACTTCAAGCAGGAGGTTGTACCTCAACTGTACCTTGAGAGATGGAGCAGGAGAAATGAAGGGAAAGATTTTCCAGAGAGAGATGACATTTCTGAGCAAAGCCAGGAATGGTGCACAAGGGTGGAGCATGGTCTCACAAGTCAGTGGGACAGGCTTCAAATAAAACTCTGGAACTAACTGTTTCTCCTCACGGTCCCCAGACACAGTATTCTCTCTTTTCTGTGTCAAGGTGAAAACACACACACATACTGTATATAATATATATATATATACATTTTGTGTACAATATGTGTATATGTACACAATTCCCTTGATATTGGCTTGGTCCTCTTCCATTTTTGAGAATATAAGCCATTCTGGTATCTTGTCAGTTGAAATATGAGCTCTGCCTTTTTGCTTGCATTCTTTTCTATGACAGCCTATTAAAAACTGTCAGCTAAGCCTTCTCTGAGTCTCTCAAGATCAAACTCTTATGTGCTTGTGTGTGTATGAGTGTGCTCTGTGTTATTTTCAGTACATGAGCATCTTATTTTTGATACCCTGGCATTATTGACACATTTGACAATATCTGCATATATTGTACAAGCAGCAGTAAAATCACCAAATAGTAAATAGCACCAATTATATTTGATTTGACTGACACATAGACTACCATACAGTAAAATAGGGAATAAAAAATCAGTCGCAAGAAAGCAAACATGAGGGCAGCCTTTTTAAATCCCCCCATAGTTCATAATCACATGGCAATTTTAAGAATCATCTTGCTTCTTTTATAAACACATTCCCGTCACAATTGGTGAAAATAGCCATGTCAATGCCAATAATTCCAAAGTTATGATGTTCCCGCCCTTGAACTCAAAATTTCCTAGAACCACTGCCTAATGCTTCATACCAGGCACAATTTGGATGCCTGACTTTGCAAATGTGAGTACCGACATTTAATACATTGGGAGTTTTGTACTAGCTTGGATCATTTCATGCAATTTGACAAGCTACCAGCTTTGTGAGTGACCTTGCTGTAGCATTTGAAGGAGCTAAGCTTACTGATTCTTACCCCCTCACTGACAGCAGAATAAGTTGCATGTCAACCTGGGAGCTTTGTCAGTTTGAAACCTAAACATCAACCAATACAGAATAGCTCATCTCAAAGCCCCTTTTCTGGGCTGTGGGAAAGTTGGTGCAATGGCACAGTATCTAAGCTCCGCAAAGGTCTTATTAAGTGTGACAGCAACAGCTGGAGCTGCTAGAACTGGCAGAGCATTGAAAGAAACATAGGCCTGTTAGAGGAAGTAGAAAAATATATAATTTGAAATTTTAAATAATGTATCTCTAGGCTGCTGGTAGGCATGAAAATCCTAGCAGCTTGTGTTGAGTTTTGTATTGCGTTGAAGGCAATACTTATGCTTCCATTTGGACACCTCGGCTCATCTTGTCACATTTCCGCTTACATATAATATATAACAACATTTTTGCAAAGCCAATGTAGCTCATTCTCTGCTTGATGGATAACAGTAGTGAGAATACTCAGGACAAGCAGAAATGTGCTTATTCAATAAATAACTCTAAGGCAGAGAGAAATCCCAGAGGTTGGCATACAAGGCCTCCTATCTGTATAGATTACCCTGCCCCACCAGACCTCAACCCATTGCTCTCTACTGTGAACATGTCATTAACCCTTTAACAAATGCTATATTATCCCGTTCTCTGTGTCTTCACTCTATTTGTGACTCTGCTTGAAATAACCCTCTCTCTCCTACCTCCCACATCAAACAATCTACTTTTTACATTTTCCTTTGAGAGTTACCTCAGGTCCCATTTCTTCCAAAAAGTCCTCCCTGATTTATCAAACACCATTGATGTCTTTCTTTTATTTATTTCTATAGTTCTTACTGGCCATATCACATAGCCTTGCTCATGCACTTAAAAGATCTCGTATAGTTCTCTAATATAAAATTCCTGGAGGTCAGGGATTTCTATTTCCCATAGTGCCTAAGAGTGCTCCTCACACAGTGATTTGCAAAATACTTACTGTCTAGGTGTGTCACCTTTAAATCTCAACTCTAATGTCTATCTGTGTGACTCCAGTCAAGTAATTTACAAAACTCCAGTTTTCTTATTTGTGAAATAGAAATAATAGCAGCTACCTTACAGAATTAGCTCTACCCTTTTCTCAAATTTCATTTCTGCTAATGAAGTTATAATAATGCTTTTAGTTATTAGGGGCAAAAAAAAAAAAAAAAGAAATGTTACTTCAGCAAAGTCTACCTCACTCAGTAAAGAAGGCTGTCAAAAACAGACCCAAATCAGTGGGTTGAATGACCACCAAGCATGATTTTTTACCTTAAGTAGGAAACTGAGTATAGGAGACTTTTCATCCTATTTTCTTCCTATTTTCTTCCCTTTCTTCCTAGGTGCTGATGATGATGTAAGGAATCATTGATGTTCATCCATAATCTAAAAGTGGTTTCTTGAAAGGTGTTGAAAATAAGAAACATAGCTTTAGGTAGTATTTGTGAAAGATTTGTAAAAGTGATCTAAAACTAGTAGTAGTAGCAGGAGCAGTAGTGGTAATGGCAATAGTAGTAATAGCAAAAACAATAATACAATTTTCTGACATTTCCCTGAGTGTTTATTAAGTGTCAGGGACTGTTCTAAATATCTTGCATATATTAACTCATTTTTTACTCATCCACAATTTATGGGGTAGCTTTGTGGTTGTTTTCATTTTGTAGACAAGGAAGCTGAGTCACAAAAAAATTAAGCAAGTTCCCAATGGTTACACAACAAGTAATGAGTGGAGACATGGTTTGAACCCAGGTCTGTCTGAATTTACAAACTATGTCTCTAATCATTTTATCATTGAGTCTCTAGCCCATTGAGAAAATAAAGAAAAAGAAACCTAATAACTAAAATTTTCCAAATAAATATGGTTATAAGGTGAATTGGCTTTTTTTTTTTGGTTGTTTAAAGGAATGATACCATAAACCTTATCTAACTTTTCTCCCTGACCTTACACACCCAACCACTCATAAAGTTCTATTGATTCTACTTCCCAAATAGCTTTCAAATCAATTTATTCTAATCTTCCCCACAGTCAACATCATAGTTTAGGCATCATCATCATCTCTGTCTCTTAACTAGTACCTTCACTCTAGTTTTTCCCAACTCTAGTCCAGAGGGCAGCTAGAGTGATCTTTCAAAAATGCAAATATGATAATACTACGCCTTGTATAAAACACTTAAGTAGCTCCCAGGTACCTTAATAATAATCTAAGCTTCTTAACCTGGCAAATATCATAAAAGATACTTCATGATTTGGATTATGTTTATTTCTCCAAACTAATCTCTTATAAGGATACCCTTCTGCAAAGTCTACGTTAAAATGATAAAAAAGTTAATTACAATTCTTTGAAAATCTTTGTCCTCTCTGAAATCAGAGAAAACATTGTGGCTTGGGCTGAAGGAATACAAGAATCTGCTAAGGCTTTAACAGAAAATAGGTTAGGTGACAGGGGAGGGGTAATGACCTGGGGGTTTTGGAGGGAATTGTTCTAAAATTATGTTTTGATGATGGTTGTACAACTATAAATATAATAAAATTCAATTAATTATTAAAATAAGAGAGAAACTAAGTCAGAGCTCAGAGAAGAAAGAGTGGAAACATTGTGTAAATTGATAAACATAATCAATGCCTTTTTCATATTTGCAAACTACATTGAAAAATCAGTTTGAGCTCCTAGTGACTGCACTTTAGAGAGGAATTTGATACCAGCAATTAAATCTTTAATAAATAGTTAAGACTTGTTGCAAGTTTTTTTCCCTTATTTTCACAGGCCCAGCAAAAAGATAATTGACATATTCAAACTATAAATTGTGAATTCTCTTCAAAGAAGTTTTTTCCACATACATCCCACTTTTACTTTGAAAAAAATCACTAGAAGATAGGCAGGTTAAGATGAGAAAATTGGATGAGGAGGGGTAAATTATTAGCATAAGGTCACCAAGCTAATTACTAATTAAGCCCAGATTAGTGCCTCTAGTGATTTCTAATCCAATTATCTCAAGTTTGGCTTCATAGATAACATGAATTTTCTGTTAAAAAAATACTGGACACCTTCACTCTTGAGTCATGGGTTAAAATTGAATACTTAAATCAATATTTTCTTCCCAATGTTTCTAGTCCATCTGGTTCCCAGAGACTCAAGAGTCACTGAATAATAGAAGATGTACTGTGCATTTAGGCAATGGGTGCAAAATTGGGTTTAATTGAGCATTAAATGGCTCCTCCAGTTTATACCCATTGTCATTCCCATTAGCCTCTGCCTCCCAACAACATGCCTAAACATTCAAATATGGATTAAGTTTGAATTTCCTTCTTATAAGTAAGCTTCATGTTTTAGTCCATTTCCATCAAGTTATTTTACAAGGGAGAGCAAGATTTATATCACAGAGTAACTAACTCTTTCTTCCTTATGGTGGAAAGTCTATGCATTTAAATACTCAAATGTCCTCACTCTCTATTTTTCCTGTCTGATTTCATCAATAACTGTTTTGCAATGTCTTTTTTTAACCAAATTGCCTACTTATCTTTGCTTCACTTTTCTGGTTAAAGCCAGATAACTAGTAAGTATGTAGTCCTGCTGTCACTCATTTCATGCCCTTTTTCATTGATTAACAAGCTGATTTTTCTATGATGGCCCATCACCAGCTACATTTATTTTTAATACCCTTGTTATTGCACCAGGCTAATTTCCCAGCATTAGTTCCATCTTTTTTTCACCAGCCTCATCAAATAGCATATAGTCAAAAATTGATGTGCAACAGAAAGCAAATTAGTGCTTGTCAGGGAATAAGGGAAAGTGGGGGAAGGGGGAATGGCTGTTTAATGGGTATGGGGTTTCCTTCTGGGGAGATGAAATTGTTTGTAACTAGATAAAAGTAATTGTTGTATAAAGTTTTGAATATACTAATGGCCACTAAATGGTACACTTAAAAATGGCTACTTTTATGTCAGGTGAATTTCACCACAATTTTTTAAAGGTAATAAAAATTATATACCCATGTGTCACATATATGATAATGAAAAATGGCAAACAATAAGCAAAATGTGAAATTAAATTACATTCTATATTACAAGGTGTTAAGTACCAAAGAGAAACATCAAACAAGGTTGTACTGAAGAAAGGGTATATAGCTTTAAATAAGGTAGTCAAAGAAGACCTCATTGAAAAGATGACATTTAAATAAAGACTTGAGTATATTAATGGAGCAAGCCACTTGGATATAAGGTAGATCACTCCACAGTGAGCAAGTCCCAAAGGTTCTAAGGTCCCAAAGGTATCCAAAGAGCTATCTCTTCAAAATTGTTTTTGTCTTGACTTTGAGGCCCACTGCCAGAGTTAAGACAACATCACCATCTTCTGGAAGAGTTAAAGGGCTCAGCATCTGAGGTCAAGTCATTTTCTGTTTGATGGTCCAGGATGGGTTGCCTGCCAAACCTGAACAGAATGAGGATAACACTCTGGAACCAGGAACTGATGTTTATCATCTTTTGTACCTTATATTTGTATAAGTGGATGGAAGCCCATTATTTTTGGTTGTAATCCCAATTGTCAATTTGGTCATTGGCATTTAAAATAAATCAACAGCCTCTCAATAGAAGAGTTAATTCTAAAGTGGAACATTAAGATTCAAGGATGGGGGTTAGGGAACTTCACTTTGATTGCCTATTTGCTAAATTCTTTTTTGTTTCAACAAAGAGACTCCTTTGACAACTTTTTAACTCAATGAATTTTATTACATTTATAGTTGTACAATGATGGTCACAACCTGATTTTATTGCATTTCCATCCCAAACCCCAAGCCCATCCCTCCATCCCCCAATGTGTCTCCTTTGGAAACCATAAGTTTTTCAAAGTCTGTGAGTCAGTATCTGTTCTACAAAAAAGTTCATTGTGTCCCTTTTTTTAGATTCCACATGTAAGTGATAGCATATTATATTGGTGTCTCACTATCTGACTAACTTCACTTAGCATGATAATTTCTAGGTCCATCCATGTTGCTGAAAATGCCATTATTTATTTCCTTTTAATGGCTGAGTAATATTCCATTGTGTATATGTCCCATATCTTCTTTATCCACTCTTCTGTCGATGGACATTTGGGTTGTTTCCATGTCTTGGCTATTGTATATAGTGCTGCAATGGATATTGGAGTACGTGTATCTTTTTGAGTCATGGTTTTCTCTGGAGAGATGCCCAGGAGTGGGATTGCTGGATCAAATGGTAATTCTATTTATTTTTAGTTTTCTGAGGAATCTCCATACTGTTTTCCACAGTGGTTGCAACAATTTACCTTTGACAACTTTTAAAATGAATCTACAGCCTTCCTGTTTCACAACTTTTTCTTTTTTCCAGAGAGACTGATACTTTTCTCTACAGAAGTAGATTAAGATGGCCACTGAAATATTACAATCATTAGATACTTTTGTGGCTCCCCCTCACTCTATCCTGACCCCAGTTGCATCAGGCTATGTTAAAAGAAGTTATTCTGTACCTACAGTTGAATCAAACACCAGTGTGGCTTGTATTTGCTTGCTGACCTTATGCTGGCTTCATTTTAGCTTATGCTCTTAATTTCCTTTTTCCCCATTCCCACTGTTTCCTCGGTTTTCATAAGCAAACTCCAATCTTTGGGAGAAAGTGCTGGGATAAAAGCAATATTAGAAGGACTAAAATGGTGAATGACCTAGTAAATCAAAATACAATACCAGATTGACCAAAGTCCACCTGCCTATAATTTGCAGTGTGATCTGAAACAGTTTGACTGAGCTCCTTTGGTCTTCTCTGTTCACCTCAGCAACATAAACAAATAGTCATATGAATACATGCAAAGAAGAGGTTCCTTTTCAAAGTCCAACATGTGTGAAATTAATCATCATCCTTAGATATATGAAGATCCGCCAGAAAAGTTCACTCCAAAATAGTACCAATATTAGAGGGTTTTTTTTTTCAAGTAAATGAGAGCAAATTATGTAGGTGCTGGTCCTAGAAGAAGCCACTAAAGGAGACTGAACAGAACTAACAGTTCACTTGCCATGGTTACATATATTTCTTGTGGCGTTTATTGTCCTCTTCATTTAAGAAGATCTAATTGGGATTCTGAAGCCTTTCAAAGAGATGTGATTCATAAAAGATTATGATTCTATGTGTTCAGAGAGGTATTTAACAGGGCATGTTAGATAAAGTCACAATGCCCCACATAAGTTTTGATTAGAATTTACTTGGGCCCAAATCTCCATCTGTAAATGAATCACTATATAATCCTTTGTTGATGTCATAATAACAAAGGTATATTTCCAAAAGTTTCTCTACAGTAACTTTTCTTTGGAGAAAAGCATAGCACTGAAAATGTGAATGCTTGATGGGTTCTGGTTCTCCCCACCCCTCTATTCCCTGACTCCCTCACATCATGAATGCATTTACCAAAAACTTGATGAGTAATGAAGCATTTATGTTATTAAACTGCATACTAAATAAGCTGCCTTCATAAGTCCTAGATAAAATCTACAAAAAGTCATTATAAAGGGAAGGCTATTAAGGGTTTTGAGGTGGATCATTTCTGAAAGTTATCCAATGCCAATTTTTTTTCAAAAGATTATCTGACTTAAATCTAACATTGCTCACTGGCAAATGGTTCCTGTTTTCCCTTGCATGGCATGGGAGAATAAACAAATTGTAGAAAAACAAGTGTAACAGTGAGATGTACCTGTCCAGGAGCTTAGTGACTTGACTGGAAATATTCATACCAAGATTAATCAATAGATTTTATAATTCTAATTTTTCTCTGCTTTCTACCAGAAGACATGTGGCTGAAACAAGAAAAAAAAAAACAAAAAAGCAAAAAAACCCAAGAATCCTGATATTTCTGTTAAAATTAACCTGACTCCTAAAATCATTTCCAATCTTCAGGGTTTCAAGTTTATCAGTAGGGAATGCCTGTGGTACCCTGTTTAATTATTTTATCTGTTAAAATCTCACACATCATTAGTTACTCTAACTTTTATAAGTTCTCTAAAATATTCTTTCTGGGAAGGTTTGACTTTAGAGAGTTCACCATAAGCTAGGCTGGGAGACAGCAAATAAAGAGCAAGTATTATTTTCCCAGAATTGATTGGGTACTGGGTCAGAATGGGGAATTTGACAACTTTATGCTGAACTTTTAGAATGCCTGCAGAACGTTTCTGGCAGTACAAAAGTTTGTATAAACACATATTCCAAAGTCAAACAGTTTAGCGGACATGGCAGATTCTCACTTCTGACTTGAATCTAGGAAAGCTATCTTGGGCATCTGGGAAAAGAACAAAAGTCCAGAGTAGCCTTTTTTCTTAACTATTGTCCTCTCTCTCTATATATATATAAATCTCTCTCTCTCTCTCTCTCTCTCTCTCTCTCTCTATATATATATATATATATATATATATATATATATATATATATATATATGAGGGTATACAATTCTTAATGTCTTGAATATACTTTTAAAAGTCAATTATTTTATATTAACTTTTGAGTCTTCCTCATGTGTAATGCTATATAATTTCAGGAAATGTTATGCTAACTATTTCTGTATGTAAACAGATTTCCTAACAAAGAACAAAGAGTAGCTTGTCTGAAGGAGCCATGACAGAAGTTATCTGATTATATCACTTAGGGTTGGAAATTAAAGGCCTTTCTCCATAATGGAACTATTTTGAGTCATTGACATTATTGTTATAACAACACATAATTCATGGTCATCTTTAACTGACTTCTTAAAGTCTCTAGATAGTGAATTAGATGATGCACACTTCCAATAAAATAGAGATGTATCTCATTGCTTCAGGTGAATTACGGATTTCATTTTATTTTTTCCTAGAGGGAATACCATATTCCTGCCCATTCTTTGCAGCTAGGGTCCAGTTGTCTCTTCATAATCTGAAGCAGTGCTTTTGTTTCACACTCTCACCAGGTATTAAAGGGATAACTAAGTCTCAGGTGATCATCTGGCAAAGAAGATGTTTAAATGATGTGTAAAAGAGGTCACTTACCCCAACCATGACCACCAGTAGAAGAGACACTTGAATTGATAACTCTCTTGCCCAACTTCCTTGTGAACAATGACACACAAATGAACTAGCACACATATAGTATCTCTTTGTAAATGTACATACACATTTGTACACACATTGATAGTAGCTAGTGAATTTTGTTGAATTATCAAGGAATACATATATTCATCTAAGCAAAGTTTCCAAGAAAAAGCTTCAGAATTGAAAGCGCTCTAAATGTTATTAGATATTTACCTGCCTTAAGAAATTATATTTGCTAATTAATACTTAATAATATTTAACACTTTTATGTGCATTGTCATTTAGAACAGCAATTGCTATGCTATGTTGCAGTGATATTCTTAGAGTTTTACTTAGCATTGCATGGTCTCAGTAGGCCATCAGTTTTTAGTCCCTGTGTCTGTTTTTCCCAACTTTCTATCTCCCTCTAGTTCTCAGTTTATAAATTGTCACTTTTTAATGCTCATGTATATTTAATTAGAGATGACCCCAGCTCTTAACTTTTAAAGTTTAAACATTGTAACATTTTATTTGGACTACAATGTATATAAAATATAATATAAATATAAATATATATGAAATATATATAATCATCCATAAGGGATGAGGGCAGATAAATAACAATATACTGTTGCACAGTTCCCATGTTTTAAAAGAAGTAGAAAATTAACTATTATTAAACTGGGATGAAATAAAGATGTGTATTGTAATCCATAAAGAAACACCTAAAATGAATGGAAAGAAATATAGTTAAATGGCTATAAATTAAATGTAACACAAAAAATATCTGATTATTCGAAAAATGCATAAAGGAGGAATAGAAAAACAAGAAGACAGGTTGAACAAATAGAAAATATGTAGCAAATTGACCTACATAGACCTAAGTGTATCAGTAAGTATGTTAAATGAAATGAGAATTATATATATATTTAAAGGAGAGTGAATGTATATATATACTATAAAATATAAATTTCAAAATTTGATATATTTCAAATATATTCTGAGCATATTATAATTCAAGTAGAGATTAATAACAGTAAGATAATAAGATATCTAAAAATCCTACTATTTGAAAACTAAATAACACATTTCTAAATAACCAATATTAGCCCAGAAAAAATCATTACCATAGTATGCGGAAACTATTTGAACAGGATAATGCGAAAATACCACACAGGAAAATATGTGAGATTCAGCTAAAGCAGTTATCAAAGGAAAGTTTGTAATTCAAATCCTTATACTAAAAAAGTTTAAATGATACATTTCTACCTTAAGAAACTAGAAAAAGACAAGAAAATTAAACCTAAAGTAAGTAGGAAGGAAATAAGAAAGATAAGATAGAGACAAATATCATATTATATCACATATCTGGAATCTAAAATATGGCACAAATGAACCTTTCCACAGAAAAGAAACTATTGGACTTGGAGAACAGACTTATTCTTGCCAAGGGGGAGGGGGAAGGGGAGGGAGTGGGGTGGACTGGGAAACTAGGGTTAATAGATGCAAACTATTGTGGAATTGATAAGCAATGAAATCCTGCTGTATAGCACTGGGAACTATATCTAGTCACTAGTGATGGAGCATGATGGATAATGTGAGAAAATAATTTATGTGTGTGTGTGTGACTGGATCACTTTGCTGTACAGTAGAAAATTGACAGAACACTGTAAGCCAACTATAATAGAAAACATAAAAGTCATTAAGAAAATAAACAAACTAAAAGTAGAAAACCACCAGAAAAAAATCAATAAGCCCAAAAGGTGACTATCTGACAACATAATAAAAACTGATAAACTTCTAGCAAGACTGATGGTAAAAAGGAAAAAGAAAATATACAAATTATCAATATCAGGAAGAAAGGAGGTAGAATATTATAAATCTTAGAGATATGATAAGCATAATAAATATACAAATTATTAATATCAGGAAGAAAGAAGGTAGAACATTATAAATCTTAGAGATATGATAAGCATAATACAGAATTGGAATAATTTTATACCAATTCAGAACTTAGAAAAAATAGACAAATTCCATAAAAAACTGTTACCAAAACTAAAAAAATAAAAGATTAAATAGATAGAAAATATTAATAGCCTTATATCTATGAAACAAGTTCATCCCCAAAAACTTTCCCCCAAAGGATATATCCATGTCCAGATGGTTTCACCATGAAGTCCATGAAACATAAGAAGAAATAATGCCAATTTTATGTAAACAATTAGAGAAAACGAGTTTGAAGAATCACTTCCCAACTTATAAGACCAGCATAATCATGACACTTACACCAAACAAAATAGAAGAAAAATATAGAACAATAAGCTTCAAGAACATAGATGCAAAAGTCCTTATCAAAATATCAGCAAATAGAATCTAGCAATATATAGAAATAGATATATACTTGACAAATAGAATATACTTAGAAAATACATATCTGACAGAGGACTTTTTTTGAAATATATATATTTAAAACCTGTTTACAACACAGTAATAGGGAAAATCCTAATTTTTCAAAACATGTAAAATGTTAAAAGGACATTTATAAGAGAAATTATATGATAAGTCATAAAGGAAATATAAATTAAAACCACAATAAGGTAACACCGCTCATCCACTAGAATGACAAAGAATAGGAGTTCCTGTCGTGGCTCAGCAGTTAGCAAACCCGACTAGCATCCATGAGGACATGGGTTCGATCCCTGGCCTCACTCAATGGCTTAAGGATCTGGCATTGCCATGAGCTGTGGTGTAGGTCACAGACGCGGCTCGGATCCCGCACTGCTACAGCTCTGATTGGACCCCTAGCCTGGGAAACTCCATATGCCATGGGTGCAACCCCAAAAAGACAAAAAAGCAAAAGACCAGAAAAAGAAAAAAAAACATGAGGAAGAGAGAACACCAAATGAGGGAAGGATATAGAATTGCTGATGGGATATAAAATGATACAATCAGCCAAATATTTGACATTTTCTTTTTAAGATAAACATTCATCTACTCTTTGAACCAGCAATTCCATTATTCGGTATTTACCCAAGAAGAATGAAAACATATCTGTAAAACATGAAAACATGAATATTCATAAGCAGCTTTATTTATAATCGCTCCAAATAGAAACAACCCGGATATCCATCAACAGAATGGATACTCAGTAGTAAAGAAGAATGAACTGCTGATACATGCAATAACATGGGCACATCTCCCAGATACAAAACAACTGCATAGTGTATGTTTTCACTTATATGGAATTCTGGAAAATGAACAAAAGGATATTATGTGGTTAAAAAAAAAAGAGAACTCAGAATATTCGGTACCTCAAAAAGGAGAGACGGATTGACTTGGAAGGGACACAAGAAAACTTTCTGGAGTGAGTGAAATGTTCTAAATTTTGAAAGGGGTGTGTATCACATGGCTGTATCCATTTATCAAAATTAATTGAATTGTATTTTTAATGACATTTTTTCATTATAGTTGGTTTATAGTGTTCTGTCAATTTCTTCTGTATAGCAAAGTGACCCAATCATATATATACATTCTTTTTCTCACATTATCCTCCATCATGGTCGATCATAAGTGATTAGATATAGGTCCCTGTGTATGATTTAAGCATTTCAAAGAATGCAAATCTTATGTCAACAAAAATGAAAAGTATTGTAGATACCTTATTTTAGTGGAATGAGTTAGCAAGTCTAAAGTCTGCATTATCTAGGCTTGAACAAATGAGTAAATCTATTGAGGATAGTGAAAGCCATGTTTCTCTTAAAGAGTTATAAATATGGAAAGGAGGAAGACTAGAACATTCGCTATGATACTGCGATGGAACTGGAGGTATCAGTATGAATTCACAGTTTTTAATAGATAAATATCTTTTATCTTTCTGTTCCCCGAGATGGTCTAGAAACAATGAGGCAGTTTATTGGAATGGGCATATATAGTGCCCAGATCTTGGTTTAAAAATATTATTCCTTACTGAAAGTAACCAGAATCCCATGAAAAAATGGCTGGTTTTAAGTCCAGAGCAGGGAAAGAATAATATGAGTCTGGTAAAAAAATGTTCAATCAATAGAGATAAAGAATGCTAAAGGGACACTGGAGCCAACTAGAAGGGGTTCCTAATGGCCAATTCTGGGACAATATGCACATCAAAAAAGTAAGTATAAAGGACTGTAACCCATTGAATAAATAAAAATCCATGAGTTCACAATGATTAAATAATGAAATAAGTAGGGAAGAAAGTGAAATGCCTCTCTTTCTCTCTCTCTCTCTCTCTCTCTATGTATGTATGTATATATATATACACATACATATATGTATACACACACACACACATATATATATATATGTATATTAATTCTGGGGTTAGATAATTATCAGTAGATACTAAAATTAGTAGGGAAAAGTTTGATAAGGTAAAGAATATACAAATGGCTTCAAAATGTTTCCTCACAAATTGCTAATTATTTACAAAAGGAAAAAAAAAATACTAACTCCATAGTGGAGAAACCTGGAGGACACCACCTTAACCAAGTCTTCAAATTTAACCTCACCAATACTGAGACAAACTCAGCTCACATTCCCACTAATAACATGATAACATGCACTAAAAATGGTACAACCTCTATTTAGTGGTATTTCTACCAAAAATGCATAACCTGAACCTAAGTATGAGGAAACAGCAGGCAATCTCAAATTGAGGGTCATTCATAAAATAATTGGTGTTCACATTTCAAATATTTCAGATTTAAAGAACACAAAGTCTCAAAAACTGTTACAAGTTTAAGGTGATAAAAGAGATGACAATTAAATGCCATGTGTGATCCTGGATTTGATCCTGCATTGGAAAAAAAAAAACCTAGCTAGAAAAGACATAATTAAGGCAATTACACAAATTTGAATATAGACTTCAGATGAGACAAAACCAATGTATTAGTGTTAAATTTCCTGATTTTGATAACTGTACATTGGTGTATGTAATAGAATAAACTTGTTCTTAACAAATACACACTTAAGTGTATACAGTTAAAAGTGTATATCTCCAACTTATGCTCCAATTGTTCAGAAAAAATATGTATAATGTTATAACTATATAATTTATGTTATAAATTAGATATATATATCTAATATATAGATATAAATATTAGATATACATATTAAAGATATCTATATCTAATATATAGGTATAAATATTAGATATACATATTAAAGATATCAGGAATTAAAAAGTAAAAAGGGAAAAAGTTCATCTGTTAAAAAAAAAAAAAACGTGATTCTGTTAACTGGTATATAGGAATTCTTTGTGCTACGCTTGAAAATTTTCAACTCCATACCAAGCAGTTAAAATTAAAGGGTTAAGAACTGAACCTGTGTAGTCATCAGGAATGTCATGTAATTGCACAAACATGGAAATTTTTTTTTAAATGAGCCCTAGTTTAAAAAATTAAAAAAAAAAACTTGCTTCCCCATCAGTCTTGATAAATGTAGCCAAGGTAGGAAAAAATTTAAAAAGGAAAAAGAACAGTCCTCTTCCCCAAGCAGAAGTCCCTTGCAGGTCTCCCATTTTATTTTATATCTTAGGCCTTCACAAATTATTTCTCAATGTTATAAATTAAATTCTTTACCCTTCAGTGTTGAATGTCAGCTATAATAAAGGATAAATATTATTATCTAGCAACAGTAGCTTACAATGTGTATGTAATATATATATATAATATACATAATATGTAATATAATATATATTCTATGGCTAAGATGACTTCCTAGGTAGTACTCTTTATATAATGATAGCGCTTGTAACTATTACATCCCTAGTACTTACTTCTCTTCAAACTCCAGACTTATATATCCAATTATATCTTTTACTTCTGCATTTGAACAGCTAAAATACATTTTAAATTTATCAAATCACAAACTGAACCCTTCATTTAACTTTTAGCTTCAACTTTCCAATCTATTCACGCCCCTCCACCCAGTTTTCTCCATTTTAGTAAATGGTATCACCATCCCATTCAGTTGGCAAAGAAAGAAACCTAAGAGCCATCCCTTAATTATCTCTTCCTGCACCCTTCCGTATCCAATCAATTAACAGGTCCATTCTCCTTCCAAATTATATCTCAAATATATCTACTTCTTTACATGCCCATTGCCACCATCCTAGCATCATCAATTACCATCCCTTAAGGAACTACTGTAGTAGCTTTCTAATCAGTCTCCCTACCTTCACTCTTTCCATCTATTCTCTAATGATAGCCAGAATGAGCATTTTAAAATGTAAAGCATGTGCTTGTTGGCCACCTGTATATCTTCCTTGGAGAAATGTCTATTCAGGTCTTTTGCCCATTTTTCCATTGGGTGGTTGGCTTTTTTGCTGTTGAGTTGTATAAGTTGTTTGTATATTTTAAAGATTAAGCCCTAGTCAGTTGCATCATTTAAAACTATGTTCACCCATTCTGTAAGCTGTCTTTTTGTTTTTCTATGGTTTCCTTTGCTGTGCAAAAGTTTGTCAGTTTGATTAGGTCCCATGGTTTATTTTTGCTTTTATTTTTGTTGCTTTGTGAGACTGACCTGAGAAAACATTTGTAAGCTTGATGTCAGAGAATGTTTTGCCTATGTTCTCTTCCAGGAATTTGATGGTGTCTTGTCTTATATTTAAGTATTTCAGCCATGTTGAGTTTATTTTTGTGCATGGTGTGAGGGTGTGTTGTAGTTTCATTGATTTGTGTGCATCTGTCCAGGCTTCCCAGCAATACTTGCTGAAAAGGCTTTTTCCCTTTTTATATGGTGAAGCCTGATAATGGAAGAAAATAGAATGTATACATGTATGTGTAGCTGGGTCACCATGCTGTATAGTAGAAAAAAATTGTATTGGGGAAATAACAATTAAAAAATTTTAAAAATAAAATAAAATGTAAGGCAGCTCATGTCATTATCATGCTTAAAGTATTCCATTGGCTTCCCGTTATGATTAGCATAGAGTTCCAACTTTTTACCCTGTTGAAAAGGCTCCACGTGACCTAGCCTCTAACTACCTCTATGTTTTAGTCCAGCCAGGCTGCTACAATCCTTAGACTGGATTGCTTATAAATCAAAGAAATTTATTCCTTACAGTTCTAGAAGCTAAGCACTAACTTCAAAGATCAAGAAACTAGCAGACTTAGTGTCTAAAGAGGGCCCATTTCTTGATTCATAGATTGGCTGTCTTTTCACTATATCCTCATGTGTTCTCAAGTGGAAAAAGAGGAAAGAGAGCTCTCTGGAGTCTCTTTTGTAAGGGCAATAATCCCCAGTTTCTAAGGGCTTCTCTCTCATGACCTAATCAACTCACCAAAGCCCCACCTCCTAATACCACCACACTGGTCATTAAGTTTAAACATAAGAATTTGGGGAGGGACACACATATTCAGTCTATAGCACTCTCTGACCTCATCTCCCATTATCCAAGCACTTGCTCTCTATGGCCCAGCCACACTGGCTTACAAGGTGTTCCTCCAAAGAGCGAAGCACACTTTAACCTGAGAGCTTTTGCAAAGAATTTGCCTCTGTCTGGTATGCTTTCCTTCCCAGATCTGTCACTTTAATACAGACCTCTGTGCAAATGTTACTTTCCCAAGGACACCTTTCCTGTCATTCTCCTTACCTTCACCTTATTTTCATTCTAGCATTTACCACTACCTTTCTATATTATCTTTGTTTATTGTTGTTTATTGTTTATTATAATATCACTATCATAATATCAGGTCCATGAAGGTATACAGCTAGGTTTATTTTTTCAGTACTGCATCCCCAGTAAGGACCCAATAAATAGTTGCTAAGTGAATAAAATTTTCACAGTAAATAATCCAGGATCAAATGTTAGAAAATACTTTAGGCAAGTCCAATATTTTTATAGGAGCAGTCCCTTAAGCCAAATAAATAAATAAATAAATAAATAAATAAATAAATAAAATAACAGAGATATAAAATGACATATTAAAGGTGACAGAATTTTCTGGTGACAGAGCCAAGGCTAGTGTTGAGATCTTCTAATTCCTAGCCTAGCATTCCTTTTCCTGGTCCATTCTGTCTGTTGCTGTCAGTAACACTGAGAAAAATATTGAGAAAATACTTTGCTGAACTATATAATGTCATACTGCTTAGAACAAAAAAAGACCCTGAACTGTGGAATGAATTCAGTATTCTTTTTACTCAGCAGCTGTTTATTTACTATCTACCATATGCAAGGCACTGTGCCCATTGCAAAGGTGAACAAAAAGCAACTCTAGAAAAGAGAATAAACCAAATTAATCAACTGCAAGACAGAATGTGATGAGTCTCACATGGGTGGTAAAAATATATTGTGCGAGTCCAGAGAAGGAATTAATTATGCATAGCTGATTCAGGATTATAAAAGTTTTGATAGAAGAAGTAATATTTGACATGGGCCTTAAAGGATGTGAATGGCAAGTAAATGGGGGAATGACATGAACAAAGACATGGGGGGATGAAAACACATGTATTTTGGAAAGAGCAAGCAGTACAGTTAAACTGATCCATGGGTCTCTGTGGTACTATGGTTATCAATAAAGTTGGAAAAATAGTTTGGGGCAAGAATATAAAAGGTTTTGTATATCTGACTAAACCAAGAGTTTGGGATTCATTTCTTGGGAATTCAACTATCACTAGCTGAATGAATGTTAAATGAAGGGAGAAACATTCTTTCTTTTGGTAAAGTGGAATAACAAGACCTGAGCAGTGCTTTAGAAAAATTGATCTGTGGAGTTCCCGTCATGGCTCAGTGGTTAACAAATCTGACTAGGAACCATGAGGTTGCAGGTTCGATCCCTGGCCTTGCTCAGTGGGTTAAGGACCTGGTGTTGCCATGAGCTGTGGTGTAGTTTGCAGATGCGACTTGGATCTGGTGTTGCTGTGGCTCTGGCGTAGGCCAGTGACTACAGCTCCAATTAAACCCCTAGCCTGGAAACCTCCATATGCCGTGGGTGCGGCCCTAGAAAAGACAGAAAGCCAAAAAAAAAAAAAAAAAAAAAAAGGAAGGAAGGAAGGAAGGAAGAAAAAGACAGAAAAAGAAAAAAGAAAAATTGATCTGGAAGCTTTGTATTTGATCGACTGGATTGGTAGGACAGTTTTGTGATTGGTGAAGAAACTGAGATGGCATTCAAAGTGAGGCAGCAATATGAGCATACTCTTGGGAAAGAGACAAATGGTATTTGTGAGATTAATCTATTTAACTTGAACATGAGGAGTTATAGAAAATTAAGTTGGATAGGAGAGGTGGAGATGAATCAGAGATGACTTTGAAAGCTAAAGCATATACTTTAGGCATAAACTATACGCTTTATATATACTGAAGGCATATAGGTCAGTTTGGTGGTTAGAAATGGACCAGGCAAGAGATAAGGAGGCCCTGAAAAGGAAAGTAGTGATGGGAATTTCCAACTAATGATCAGATCAATCATGCAGACTTTGACAATTTACATGGGAGGAAAAAAAAAATGACCAAATTCAGTGCTCTGCTATAAATCAGACTTTCAAACCTTTTTTTTTAACCACAAGCCACAGTAATAAATATATCTTATGTCACAACTCAATGGACATGCGTGCACACATGTACACACACAACAGAAATAACATTTCCCAAACATACTTTCTCTTATCATCTGCAATACTTACTATCTTATTCTATTTTCTATCTCAGTTAAAAATACCAATCACAATATTTGATGCTGATTTATAACTGCCTAATGGGTCATATCCCATAGTTTGAAAAATATTGCCCTAGATTTAGTCTTAGTGATTTGGATGTCACGAACTCACATATATCTCCAGGTCATGGGATTCACTTTATACTTGTCTAATTATCTACCAAAAGGTAATCAATTTGACCAAAAGTAAATAATTCCAAACCTGGATAAATTATGCCTTTTGAAACCTACCTCTTAACAACACTATCATTGAAAAGACACTCACCTACCTCACATCAGACTACTTTGATAACCTCCGGCCTAGTCACTCTGCCATCAAACACACAACTGTCAGGGTAATCTGGCTACATCTTCCATGGTTTTCTCTACTGCCTAGTCCAAAAAGCTTAAACTATATGTTTTAGATTTCAAGGTTCTCCATAATTTATCTCCACCTTTTCTATCTAACTTCATCTTCTACAACTTCTTATGTTCAAGTCAGACTGATTAAGTGCACATATACTGTTTGTTCCTTCCTCTAGAGTGTGCTCATACTCTTGCCTCTGCTTTGAATGTCTTCGCCTTATTTTTCAACCTATTACAAAAATTCCTACCCTAGCCCATCTACTTTAGGAGGTATTTTCTGTTAAATACTATGCCTCATACTGAATTCCTTTAACACACACACACACACAACCACAGGGTTTTTGACTTTGCCATTGTGTGCTCTCTATTTCAATTGTATTAGCTTTAGCTCCAAAAGATGATTAGTGGAAAAAGCATAAACTTTGGATCCAGATAGACCTAAGTTTAAATCTGGAATCTGCCATTTAACAGTCAATGCCTCTTTTGGCAATTTCTTCTCTAAGATTGAAACCACATATCCATTAAGTACCAATAACAGTGCCTCCTTCACAGGGTTATTTTGAATGTTTATATGAGATAGCATGTGTAAAGGATATAGCAGAACACCTGATATGATGCAACAACTATTTTCCTTTGCATGTTCTTTCACCGAAAAGAGGTTTCATGTGTTATATAGTACCTAACAGAGGATTGAGTACATAGTAGACTTATTAAAATCTGCTTATTTACTGATTAGTCAATTCATTCTCCTTCACCAGCTTTGTATAGTGGTCCCTCCTTATCTGTGGTTTCACTTCTCATGGTTTCATTTCCCTGCAATCAAACACTGTCTGAAAATGTTAAATGGAAAATTGCAGAAATAAACAATTCATAAATTTTAAATTATGTGCTGTTCTGAGTGTGATATAATTTTGAACCAACTTGCTCCATCCTACTTGGGATGTAATTTATTTCTTTGTCCAGCATATCCAGCCCTTTAGTCACTTAGTCATTCAAGTTATCATTCAGTCATTCAAGTTATCAGATCTACTGCCATGGTACCACAGTGCTTGTATTCAAGTAAGCTCTATTTTACTTAGTAATGGCCCTAAATCTCAAGAGTAGTGATGCTGGCAACTCAGGCCAATAAGAAGCTGTAAAGTGCTTCCTTCAAGTAAAAAGGTGAACATTCTCAACTTACTAAAGAAAGAAAAAAATCATATGCTGAGCTAAGATCTACAATAAAAATCAATTATCTATCCACAAAATTGTATAGAAGGAAGAAGAAATCCATGCTCCTTTTCCTGTGACACCTTAAACTGCAAAAATTGTAACATAATGTGTGATATGTGCTTAGTTAAGATGAAAAAGGCATTAAATGTCTATAGTAAGATATTTTGAAAAAGAAACAAACCACATTCACATAACTTTTACTACAGTATATTGTTATCATTTTTTGTTTTTGTTTATTTTGTTTATTTTTAATTTTTTTTGGCTGCAACTGCGGCATGTGGACATTCCCAGGTCAGGGATTGAACCCATGCCATAGCAAGGACCCAAGCCACTGCAGTGACAATGCTGAATCCTTAACCCACTGCACCATAAGGGAAATCCCGTTGTTCTATTTTATTATTAGTTGTTATCTTTAATCTCTTATTGTACCTAAATTATAAATTAAACTTTATCATATGTATGTATAGGAAAAAAAAACATAGTATAAATAGCTACTATCTGTGGTTTTAAACAACCATTTGGGAGTCTTAGAACATAGCACCCACAGATAAGGGGAGACTACTGTATATAACTAAATTTCCCTGGTCAGTATCGCCAACTGAATAGTGAAGCAAAAATAAAGGTAAATCTTGTTACTTTTTCATTTGGCTTACTTTTGGTGAAAATTAGCAATGAGAGGTTTCCAAAGATGTTTTGAGAAATAGGTCTAGCAGATAGACACTGAAAAAGCAGTGCTTCCCCAGATCACCTTTGTGTTGCTGGGACTCTTCTTCTACTCTTTACTGCAGTTACCTTTGTTGTGTTTTCCTCTGCAGACTAAATTGCACCAGGGGAATCAGACATGTCCATTACTTAATTGTGATCTTCACTAGAAAATGTTCACATTTGTTCACATTTCTGAAAGAGCATATTCCATTATATTTTTTTTATGACCACACCTGGGCCAGGGATTGAATCCCAGCCACAGCTTCAACCTACTCCCCTACTCTGCAGCTGGGGAAATGCCAGATCCTTTTAATCCACTATGCCAGGCTAGGATTGAACTCATGCCTCTGTGTTACCTGAGCCACTGCAGTCGGATTCTTAACCGACTATGCCACAGCAGAAACTGCATTCCAGTCATCATTAAACTCTAGTTTTCATTTTGCTTTGTTTCATAAAAGTCTCCAGAAATTTCCTCCTGCCTCTGCTCCAAGAAAGCAGAGCTCTGGTGACTAGAAACAGCAGGATCTTGAGGAATTGTCCACTGAACTCTGGGAGATGGTGACAGATCCAGAAATAATGTGTCCCATTGTTTTCCACAAAGGACAAGTAAAAGAAAGACCACCTCACTTACATGTAGGAAAAGAAAAATGTCTTTCATTGCATTGTGATGTATTGTTGCAAACTGCTTTTGCTCAACTCTCTAGTTTTAGTTATATCGTATTATAAATAGTTCTATCATTGTGATATAAACATGCTAAGCTAATTTTTCACATGGCTCAACTGGATCTGTTACTGTTTTGAAGCTGAACATCAGAACAGATATGGTCCTTAAAGTTTTTATTTTTTTGGCCACAACTGCAGAATGTGGATGTTCTGAGCTCATTCCTAAAGGAAAAATTGAAGATTTACATTAATTTGTCTAAGGATTATATTTAGAAATTTAAATATTGCTTGTTCCAAGGCTCTCTTTAAAGAACTGAAAACACGGTTCACAGAAAAGTGAAATATAATAGCTGTGAAATATATTAAAACATGTTTAATACTAATCATAATAAGATAAATCAAATAAACCTATAATGACGTATAGTTTCTGCTATATGCTTGGCCAAGAGGAAAACATTTGAGGAAAAACTGTATTGACAATATTTTGGGGAATCAGTTATTCTCAGACACCTGTTAATGTCATTATACATATATAGAAAATTTCTTGAAGTGGAACTGTTAGATATTTTTTAATATTACCATTCATTTTAGCAGTATTATTGCAAAAATAGTCTTGAAATTTTGTGGATCCCTTGACAGGGTCTTAGGGCTCCTAAGAATCTTTGGTCCATACTTTGCGAAGTACTGTTACATGCAATTGAATATTGGATGATATTCAAGAGATGGGAAAATAATGACTGTACTTAAATAAGAGGTTGGAGTTATAAGGGATATTTTTCAGTGTGTACATATTTGTAACTTACATTTTTTGCTTAATGCAAGCATTATATATTCAAAAATAAAGACTCACAGAGGTATCCTCTTTGCTTCTTTAATAAATCTAAATGACTTCACCAAGAATTCTTAACAAAACAAAAGTCCTATGTTTGAGAATTGTGGCTTATATTTTTTATGACTTTGTGATCATTTCATAAATGTCACACAGCTATCATAATAGCTTGAAAAGCATTAGGATTCCATTGGACATAGGCCTTCATGCTCAAGTTTCACCCTTGTTTCCCCTTTCTGTCAAATAGTTAATGAAGAGTAAATAAATATTTAAAGGCCATAGGAAGGCCTTTTGCCATTGAAACTCCATACCACTAATATATCTGTTCTTTAGGAGTCTCATTTCTTTTTTTTTTCTAAAGCACAAAATGCTGTACAAAAATCCTAGTGAACTCAATTCTCAAACATCCTATTCTATGTAAGAGGCTTTGACAAATAGCGATTCAGCACAAAATGTAATAATTCATTATATTTTAAATGGTTTTGATTTTGATCAAGCACACAGGAGGCTTTGAATAGGCAGAAATGGTCTTTATGAGGACTAAGGGCCCAGCTGTGGATCTCATCTAATGGCCCTTCAGAGCCATGTGTCCCAGCACTTGACCCAATTTGGCCTTAGCAAAAGAGAAATGTTCATATTAGAAAAGTAAAGTTCCATGAACTTGGATGGTTCACTTAAAGGAAAATCCAACTCCATTAAGCATTAGTGAAGCATCTGGTTTTCAGTGTTCACTTCTCAGTTTAAGGACGCTCAACTCTAATCAAATTTGAGCAAGAGATCTCTCCTCATTGTAACATTCTCAATACTGGAACTTCAATGATCTAGGAGACTGGCATAACCATCAACTCAATCAGCCAAGCAGGAAATGAGGAAGTTATTCACTTGACTTCTTTTCTCTTTCCCCTTTCCAATTTGTCATTGCCAAGATATAGAAATCTTCTTCCACTTAAAAGTCTTCAATGGCAACAAATCATTTACAAGATAAAATCCAAGTTCCTTAGCATGCCACCAAGGACCCTGAATCATTTGGTCCTTTGCCTATCACTCCAGCCCTTCTCCATTTGTCCACTTGATAAATTACAACCCATCTTTAAAAACAATGCACAGATATCACAACTCTATGAAGCATTTCCAGATAAATTCTGCTTTTGGTTACCGTTCCTTTACTCATCACTGATTTCTCTTTTTCAAAAGCCACCCCTTTTGCAAAACCTTCCACCACACTCTACCTCCACTCAAGATGAATTCTGGGTTGGTTCCCATAATTTGTGGAAACTGAGGCTCAGAAAAGCTAAATGCCTTGTTTAGCTTCACATAGCTGGCAAAAGGGTAGGACAAGGATTTAAACTCCTGTCTGGGAGTTCCCATCATGGCTCAGTAGTTAACGAATCCGACTAGGACCCATGAAGTTGCGGGTTTGATCTCTGGCCTTGCTCAGTGGGTTAAGGATCTGGCATTGCTGTGAGCTGTGGTGTAGGTTGTAGATGCGGCTTGGATCTGGTGTTGCTGTGGCTCTGGTGTAGGCCGGCAGCTACAGCTCTGATTAGACCCCTAGCCTGGGAACCTCCATATGCTGTGGGATCAGCCCTAGAAATGGCAAACAGACAAGAATAAATAAATAAATAAATAAATAAATAATAAATAAACTCCTGTCTGTGAGTTAAGTCCTGCACTGATTCTAATAATCTACTGTTGATCTATGAAGGTTAAATATGACACTTTCAACAAAGAGACAATACCAATACCTAATGGTAATTTAATCTGTGTGGAAGTGACTGACAACCCATGATAAAGGCTCATTATTTTGTAGCCCCCCTCTCCCCTGATTACCTTTCCCAGAATCCCCTCTTTGAAAACAATACCACTACAACAGACCCCAGGAAGCATGCTAAAACAAGCATGATCATCATTTTCCTCTAGTCTGTGTAGTCACTCATGTATAGTAGTAAGGTTAAGATATAAGAATTCTAATTTAAAATGAATAAAAGGAGGAGTTGTCCCCCCAAACCCAGTGTATGCTCAGAACAATACTCACTAGAGGCCATTAAATGAGAGCCATGCCAAAACTAGTCAAGTGGCAAAAAGTAGATAGATGGTTTCCTGGGACCAGGAGTGAAGGGGATTAACTACAACTTTTCAAGGTTACATGAGTACATGTATTTGTCAAAACTCATTAGTGGGTGTACTTTATTGAATGTAAATTCTATCTCAATGCATTAGACTTAAAAATAAATGAATGGAAGAAAAGGTGTGTGTGTATGTCAATTTGCTGTGCAGAAGAAATTAGCACAACATTGCAAATCAACTATAATAAATATTTTTTTAAAAAAAATTTTAAATGCATGAAAGAAAAATCTATTTAGGAGTTACTTAAATAGAACTTAAGTAAATTTTTAAAATATGTACTGCCTTAAGTCAACTTGAGGTATTAAATGGGAGTATATTGAAAAAAATTAGAAAATGTTTTAATTTACAACAAATATATCAAAATACCCGGTTTATTTAAAGTTGGATTTAATTTACCTCAATTTGATTTACACATTACTTTTCAGGAGCCTGTTGTATCTTGTAATGGAAGAGGAACACTTAATAGTCTGCTAGAGATTGAGAAATCAGTCAGTGATACTAGAAATTGCCACTTGACTCATAGGGATGGAGCATATAGCCAGGTTGCTTATTGAATTAAGCAGAGAATGGAGATTAGGAAGGGAATAAAGTTGTCTTTTCCCTTTCAAAGCTTAATATCTAGTGAACATGTCTGATAAATTAGTGCATATAAAATCCAAAATAACGCAGGAGTCCCCATTATGGCTCAGAGGAAATGAATCTGAATAGCATCCATGAGGATGCAAGTTTGATCCTGGCCTTGCTCATTGGGTTAAGGATCGGGCATTGCTGTGAGCTGTGGTGTAGGTGGAAGACAGGGCTCGGATCTGGTGTTGCTGTGGCTGTGGTATAGGCCAGTGGCTACAGCTCTGATTTGACTCCTAGCCTGAAACCTCCATACGCTGAGAGTGCGGCCCTAAAAAGCAAGACAAACAAAAAAACAAATAAACAACAACAAAAAAAATCCACAGTGACCCCTCTCTCCCTTAGCCTCCTCCCACACAGTTCTCCAACTCTGTCCAGTCTCTAAGTGATTTCCTTTCTCTATGCTTCCATATCACCCTTGTCAGACTTTTATCAGATATTTAGGCCACCATTGCACTCACTATAACTACATGCTGATTTGCAGCACTCCTCTTCAACTAGATGGTGAGATTCTTGACAATAAGGATCATAATTTATTCATCTCTGAATCCCCAAAACCTATCATGATACCTAGCACATAGTGCATATAAAAAGATCTGTGATTGAAACAACTTTCTCATACTTGGACCTCTCACTGAAAGGCACCACAATCCATCCAGCTGAACAAGAAGAAACCCAAGCATTACTTAAGAGATACCCATTTATTCACCTAACATTCCACAATCTAATCCATTACTGAGTCCTATTGATTTTACCTTCTAACTAGCCTCTCAAGTCCCTCCACATCTCTTCATAGCCACATCTTCCATTCTGGTCCAAGATACTATCATCTTTAGCCTGGACTAGAACAATCCTATCTATTCTGGTTCCCCTCCAACTCATTCTCTATACTGAATCCATCCAATGAGGTCATTGCCATACCATTCCTTAAAATCACTTTAATGGCTTTCCATTGCTTTTAGGATAAAGAGGTGATCTTTAGTGCACCATAAAGGTCCTGTATTTTCTGTTCCCTAGCCACTTCTCTAGCTTCAGCTTGTTCTACTCTCTTTCTACCTTACTTCAGCCTAGCCAGCTGCAGTTGGTCTTATTTTAGCTGCTAGTATTTAGCATGATCTCTCCACAGAGCACACTTGCACATGCTGATGCTTTTGCCGGAAAAGTCTTCCCTTCCTTTCCTTTCCTAGTTAAAGCCTATTTACTCTTTGTATCTCTCCTTAAGCTTTAGTTCCTCTAAGAAGTCATCCCTGAACTCTCTGATGAGGTCAAATCCCCCTAACACGTGTTCATTTAACACATGTACCTCTTTCCTTCATACTATTTTCTCAATTAAAACTTCATATTTATTTGTATAATGGTTTAAGGTCTGTTTCTCCTATTAGATTTTAAGCTCTTAAAATTAATTATGATTTTGCTTCCCACTGCATTCCCAGAGTTTTTCACAGTGCCTGATACAGTAGGATCTCAAATATATATATAATATATATCATATATATTAACCCACTAAACCAGTGCAGAATCTCCTACAGTGCCTCTCTGAGTCCTAAGTCTTGCCTCAGAGGCATATATATATATTACCCATGGCACATAGAAGTTCCCAGGCCACATACTGACCCTGAGCCACAGAAGTGACAATGCTGAGTCCTTAAATTCTAGGCCACTAGAGAACTCCCCAAATACATTTTTAAATAAATAAAAGAATACAGCTATACAGAAACAACAGCAAACTAAAGAACACATATTTTTACTTTTAGGAATTTCTATTACTCATTCAACAAATACTCTTTAAGCTACTCTGTGCTAAAGGGATAGGAATGCAAAGGGGCAGGGTAGATGTAATTCCTATCCTAATGGAATTTACAAGCTAGTGTAATGAGAGGGTTATTTTTCTATTTTATTTATAAAATTGTATTTTCTATAACTTAACTAAAGTACTATTTTTATTAAGTTACTTGAAATTTTGGACTTTAAATGTGTTATTAGAAGCTGCTTTGTTCTATCACTGTGACTTTGGACAAGTTACTTAACCTCAAGAGTTTTTATTTTCTTACCACTAAAATAATAATACCTACTTCAGAGGGCTTTTGTGAAGTTATCATTCAATGAGATGATGAAAATTATAATCATAATAGCTATCACTTATTGTGAACCAACTATGTGCCAGGTTCTATGCTCCTTTAATTGTACTACACTTAGGGAATTGCCCTCCTGTTGGGAGTAAACATCAAACTAAGAATTCAGAACAAGACGTCCGGAGGTTATAAATGCAACTGCTAGTCTAGGCAGGCTGTCACCTTCAGAATGGCCAGCAAGCTTAAATGTCAGTTTGATCTCAATAAACCTTGGGAGGTGGAGAATGTGCAGCAAGTGCTAAGTATCCCAGCAGCAGGTGGTGTGCATGCTCGAGGAGTCAAGGGCCACAACCAATGCAACATTCCAACTTAGAAGGCTTGTATTCAAAATTGAGATCTAGCAACGAGTTTGCACAACTAAATCTATTCTCTCCTTTCCTTACATGTAAAAGAGAGAAAATTGGGAGTTCCCATTGTGGGTCAGCAGGTTAAAAGCCCAACATAGTTTCTATGAGGATGCAGGTTTGATCCCTGGCCTCCCTCAGCAGGTTAAGGATCTGGGTATTGCCGCAAGCTGTGGTGTAGGTCACAGATGTGGCTTAGATCCAGTGTTGAGGTTGGTTGTGGCACAGCCTGCAGCTGCAGCTCTGATTCGACCCTTAGCCTGGGAACTTCCATATGCTGCAGGTGTGGCTATAAAAAGAAAAAAGAAAAGAAAAAAAGAAAAGATAGGAAATTGGAAGAATCTGAAAGGAAATTTAGAGTCACTTTTCCTAAAGCATGGGGCTGGAATAGGGAATAGGCAACTGCACACTCTCTGTGTGGCCTTGAACAAGTCATGTAACTTGTGCATCTGAGCTTCTTTACATATCAATTGCGGCTTGCACTTTTCAGGGCTGTGGTAATTATTAGAAATAAATATATGTAAAGTGATATTATATGGTACCTGAAATATATAATAAATAATGGCAGTAGTTATTATGGCATTAGTAATATTCCTCTAGCTCTGAGGGATTCAAAAGTCAGCTAAATACAGGATGCCATCCAAACATATCAGCAAAAATACAGGTACAAATGTCATGCTTGATATTTAACAATTAGATGAGGTTTGGAAAAATCATGACAAGTAGCTTTCTTACACTGTCCTCATTCTGGAGAAATATGTTACATAGGGCCTAGGAGCTGCAGTTTTCATGGATCTCCTATAGTCATTACCAGTCACCCCACACAATTTAGTACTTCCTGGTATTCTACCCTATATACCATGCAGATAGTTCCATAGTATATCTCTCTATCCTAGACTTTCCCTTAATGCAGGACTTATATATCCCACTCAACAGCTCCTCCAGGATGTCTAATGGTCTAATGGGTATCTCTCTCTCTCTTTTTCTTTCTTTCTTTTTTTTTTTTTTTTTTTTTGGACTTTCTAAGGCTGCACCTGCAGCATATGGAGTTTCCCAGGCTAGGGGTCAAATCAGGCTTATAGCCTCCAGCCTATGCCACAGCCACAGCAATGAGGATCCAAGCCGCGTCTGCAACCCACACTACAGCTCACGGCAACGCCGGATATTTAACCACTGAGCAAGGCCAGGGATCGAACCTGTGTCCTCATGGATACTAGTCAGATTCCTTTCCACTGAGCCATGACGGGAACTCCTCCTCTAATGGGTATCTCAAATAAAACATGGCCAGGAAGTTCCCTGGTAGCCTAGCAGTTGGGGATCTGGCATTGTCACTGCTATGGCTGGGGTGCTATGGTATGGTTCTGATCCCTGGCCCAGGACCTTCCCTATGCTGCAGATGTGAACAAAAAACTCTCCCCCCAAAAAAACAAAATGACAAAAAATGGTCAAAACAGAATTCTTAAATCTTGCCAGAAAATCTTGCCTCCCTCAGTATTTTCCATTTAAACAGCACTACTGTCTACTCTATTACTAAATCCAAAACCCTAGGAATCATCATGAGGAAGTGAGGTCATTTCTATCTCTGTAATATCTCTTGAATCTGTTCACATTTTACTATCTCTGTCACCACCACTCTAGTCCAAGCCATCATCATCTTTCTTTTAGATGCTGTAATAACCTCTTTACTTGTGTCCCTGACTACTTCCATCCGTTCTCCATGGATCATCCACAGGAAGATTATTTTATTTTATTTTATTTTTTGGTTCACTAAATTTATTTTAAAAATCATAAAAGGTTTCTTACAAAAGAACATTACATTCTCCACCCAGGGACATATGGACTATTGCTACTTTTTTTCCCTGTTCCCCCCCACCCCCACCCCGCCGCCCATGCCAAATGTTATAGTGACCACAAAGCAAAGTGTTAGCAGAGCTCGGAATCTTCCTCTTTCACCACCACCACCACCTAGAGGAGGAGATCTAGTGGCTTATGACAGAAGAGGAAGACCTGGAGACCACGAGGATGGCATGGCTGGTTTCGGTGCTGAGGAAACCTGGGACTCTGCAGTAGATACACGGAGCCCGTCAGTGTGGCAGATGGCTTATGAACCACCGGTGGCTCTGGATGGGATTATTCCTATGCAGGGGGCTGGGGCTCACATGGTGATTTTGGCGGACCTCTTATTACCACACAAGTAACTATTCCCAAAGATTTGGCTGGATCTAATATTCACAAAGGTGGTCAGCGGATTAAACAAATCTGTCATAAATCAGGAGCTTCGATCAAAATTGACGAGCCTTTAGAAGGGTCCAAAGATCGGATCATTACCATTCCAGGAACGCAGGACCAGATACAGAATGCACAGTATTTGCTGCAGAACAGTGTGAAGCAGTACTCTGGAAAGTTTTGCTAAGACTAGTGAGGAACTGAAGGAGTCCTGCATCTTTTTTCTTTGTCTTTTTGTCTGCTTCTGTTTAAAAAGCCAACAGTCCTCTGCTTCATAGGTGTTCTGCATTTGAGGTGTAGTGAAATCTTTGCTTTTCACCAGATGTAATGTTTTAGTTCTTACAAACAGGGATGGGGGTGGGGGAGGGCGTGCATAAACTAACACTGAAATTTTGAAACAGCAGCAGAATGAGTGAATTTTAATTTTTGTTCATTATTGGTGGTTTAAAAGGAAGATTATTTTTTAATGCAAGTAAGAAGGAATGTGAGATTGTTCTACCTAAAGCCCTCCAATGGTGTCCTCTGACTCTTAGGATAAAGCCCAAAACCCTGTATGGAAGGCACTCTACTATCTGGCCCTTGCCCATCTTTCCAATCTCATTCTTTCCCACAATCTCCACTACTCCCTGTGATCCAACCACACTGCTCTCTTCTTGATCCCTAAGCATGCAAGAATCTTTGGCCCCTCAAAGACAACACATGCTGTTCCCACTGAAATATTTTTTCTGTTCACTGTTCACCTAGATGGCTTTTTCTTACCTTTCAGGGTCCAACCTAAATGTTATTTTTTCTTCAAGTAGATCTTCTCCAATGACCCATTATGAAGTAAGGGCATACCTATTTCTCAGTTATTTTCCTTTATATCGCTTACTGCAATTATTAATTATGTACTTTACATGTGTTTATTTGAGTCTCATCTATTACCACTCACATTACACTATAAGCTCAATTAGGGCAGAACATGTCTCTTCTAGCTCACTTCTACTCAGCACAATGAGTATTTGATGAAGGTTAGAAAAATATCAAATATATTAATTGTGGATCCAGGGTTGATAATCACTGACTTAGATAATAAATACTTGTTCACTTGTCCCCCAAATGTCCTTTTCCCCTTTCACATCATATTCTAGATAGGAGGTAAGTCAAATAGCATTACAGAGATAATTTTACTGGCACAAAATATAAGGGTAGAGATATTAACAGATGTCTGATTTTAGAAGGGGGATCAGGTGATTAAATTATGATATTAAACACTTTCTATCAGAGAAATTCAAGCCCATTTTCTTCTCATGCAACTTTTATGCCAAAGTATAGAGTGAATCCTGACCACTAAAATTGAGCAAACAACTCAGGGTATTGATCCAATATTTTTAACATTTATTGTTACTGTCTTTCCATCTCATTTTCCTAGAATACAGCTAAAGAGAGTTATCAGAAACTGTAGGTAGGCTCTGATGCAAAGGATTCAAAACACACAAAACATTAAAATCCACTCATCCAACAAATATATTAAATGATTACTACATGCCAGATATACAATTGGTATTACTTCCAACCAGTCAGAGAGGATCAAGGTCATGTGCCCCAGAAAGGAAATCACCTTCTCTGCCTACTGACCCATGGCCTATGCTGCTTATCACTCAGGCTTCTGCATCTGGTGCTTCCCAGTTGCTTCTCAGGATCCCCACTGAATCACAGTGCCAAATCACGGAGAGATTTCTAGCTATATAAAGTACTCCCGCTACCAAGAAATGATTTATGGACTTGAACTGATGAATTATTTCCCCATTTGACAGCCAAAGGAGGCCATTTAACTGCCTTTTATAAACCACCAGTGATGAATCATAATGACATAAGGAATTGCTGGACAGGAAAAGGCCACTCTCCTTAACATGCTTGTCCTCGGGACTCATTTCCACCTCAGCTTTGTCTCGGCAGCCTTTACTCTCAGGATCACACATCATTAAAATGTCTTGCTGGCTGCAAAAAGCTCATTTATACAGACAACAACATTTGCTCTGACCACCTTAATTGACAAATTATTCCACATGATTGCATCTCCTTGAATGAAATAGTTTCACCTAAAATACCTACCTAGGTAGCCCTTTGCTTGAGTTTGTCATAGCCTCTGGTTGATTGCCTAATTTTTAAAATTCATCCCCTGTAAATTAAGCACCCTATTAAAAACATCAATTTGCCTTAGACCATTTATCAGACTGCTTTCTTGTGGTAAAATGGCTGTGAGGTCATCTTTGCAAGCGTTCCAATAATAATGATGATGATGATAATGATGCCACCAAATAATTAATATCCTATATCAGGCACCTATTATTTCCCAGGCACTGTTATAAGTTTCACATATTTTCTTCACTCAGTACAGCTACCACACCTCCCCATTTTGTGTGATATAAAAACTGAAATTCAGAAGGGTAAACTAAAGTTCTCAAAGCCACACAGCTACTAAGGATTTGAATCAGATTTTTCTCATTCTGGATCAAGATACAAGGGAGCAAAGCAAGTTTTCAGAGTTTTCCACAGGTCTTCTCTTAGAATCAAATTATTTGTTTAGCTAAAATTCCTTTGTGTGTGCACATGCACATGTGTGACTTATGTATGTTTGTGTGTATATGTTTGCATATGCATATGTGTATATACATTGTAAAGTACAGTGCCTGACCCAATAAATGGGATTTCTCTGAACATCTACTCTGTTAGATATAGCTCAGGGCTAATCTCCCACCACACTAAGTTTCTAGTTTTTATCCTTTGACAAGGGTTGGTTGCTCAAACCACTGCTTTCAGGTTAGGAGAGAGTAAGGCAGCTAAGATTCTCACAAATGAACATAATAGAACTAGGCAAATCTGTGCCCGTGGATCTCAGGTGCCTATACACCTAGGAATCATAATGCAATTCCTTCCCAAGCACCCTTCCCTCACCCCTAACTCAAGGCAGAAAAGTCAGCCAAGGAGTCAATGATCACCTCAGGTGCTGGAAGAGAGCCACTGGAGCGGAACTGGCCTAGATTGGGCACGTTTACCATATCCTGCTTCCACGTGCTCTAACTTGCTCACCCTCAGCCCTCCAAGTTGGTCTCCTACACAGCTACTTGCGAAATAATCCCACAAGAATGAATGTTCTCACAGTCCCTGACTTTGCAGAGAAACAAGGCTGTCTTTCTGCTGATCGGATAGTTTAATTGTTTGTTCATCTCCCTGTAGGGCATAGAAACATGACACAAACATTTTCCTCAGACAGAGACTGGAAATCTCTTTGACCATGGCTGTCACCCACAGGGTTGAGAGATAGTATTGTGTCATAAATCGAGTCAGAGGGTGAGAAATAAGAAAGGAGAGACAAAATAAGAATGGCAGAAGGAGTTCCCTGGTAGCCTAGAGGTTTAAAGACTTGGCATTGTCACTGCTGTGGCTTGGGGTTTGATCCCTAACCTAGGAACCTACACATGCTGTGTGTGCAGCTTTAAAAAAAAGGGTGGCTGAAGAGGACAGAAAAAAGTCACTTTTAAGACTGACATTCAAGGTCCTCCTTCCCACTACTTCTAAGTAGGGGTTTTTCTTCCCCCTACTTGTCCCCCAAGGTTATGAGTAGAGTTGACCTTGTTTCTAGAAGGAGCTAACAGCCACCTGCAGGGTATGAACTGTGACACTCTGGGAAAGGCCCCCCCACAGGCATTGCAAAGCTGCCAGAAATTCCCACCATTAGTCATGCCTATGAGTTACAGAATTGAAGTATCTATTAAATTGCAAATATGTTAGCTTAGAAGCGAAACATTTTGGCCATTATCAGTTATGAATTCTTTATCTCATTGAGGTATTAGATTAGCCCAGCAGAAAGCAAGGATCTAAGGGGATAGGCTACAGAGAAGACAGGACATTAGGACATTTAAAAGAACCAGAGAGAGACAAAGATGTCATGGGGGGGTAGGGTAGAAAAGAACAGGGTGACCTGGGGAAAGAGAGAGGCCCAGGAGGAAAGGCAAAGGAGCTGCTGCAAGCCGGTTTTGGTCATAAGATATCTGTACCTGCGACTGTGCAAAAGAACACTCAATTATGAAATGCACAGTCAGTCATGTGAAAGTTCCCTTAATGTAGCCAAGAACTATTGACGGCTGAGGTCTTTCCTCATTAAGTCACACAAGAGGTGTAAAGGAGATCCATTCTCATGTGATAATTAGGACACACACATTCAGATCATGTTAACTGACTGCTCAGAGAGAACAGGAAGGAGCAAGAACATACACCAATGATTTGCTCCCCTCCGTGCTTCACAGGGCACTGCTTCAGGGCAGCTCTAAGGCAGGTGCTTTATCCCCAGGGCTCTTCATTTATCTGTAACATTGGAGACCAACTCGCTTTATCATCCAAATCGCTCTTTGCTGGAAGGTGATCAATTTGCCAATACCTCTCCTGTAGTATTACATCCATAAATTGTGCCCTTCACTTTCTGCTTGGATCAACCAGTCTATTGGATGGTGTGATTAGGATGGCTTCTGAGTGCTGTTCCCAGTTTGTCTATTAACTGCTCTCCAGACCACTTTATGTTTCCCCCTCCCCCAGTTGCTGCTAGAAATGGAAATAGTGGAGCAGAGTCTGCACCAGCCAGTCAGTCACTTGTTTCAAGTGCTACTGAACCAAATATTTTAAGGCAAAGGCCACACACTGGCAGCCCCCAAACTGAATTTAGCTTATAGGCATGTTTTATTTGGCCCACACGGTGCTCAATGAGCCCAGGATTTTCATACAAAAAGCCAGACTTTTAGCACATCTTCAAAAACTAGAGGGCCTAGCAGGAGGATATTCTTAATTTCATATAATAGCAATCAGCTAGGGCTGAGTTGGTACTGTTACAACTCTCCAACTTGCCCCTCCCTGTCATCTCACACACTTAGGTATATGACCTGTATGGCTTCTAGAAGCATTTGAGTATTGATTAGGGAGGTATCTCTTTGTTGGCTTGAGTTCAGCCATCAGCAGTAAATTCTTTTCCTTTTATTGAGTAATAGAATCAGATCTATTCTTTCTTTTTTTTCTTCCTTTTTTTTGGCTACACCTGTGGCACACAGAAGTTCCTGGGCCAGGAATTGGACACACACTACAGCAGCGACCCAAGCTGCTGAAGTGACAATGCCAGATCCTTAACCCACTGAGCCACAAGAGAACTCCAGAGCTATTTCTTCTTAAGGCCAAAACAATGGATTGGCAAACAAACATTTAAAATAAGATGTCATTTCAGGGATTCCTAGCTGGAGTCTCCAACTTTTGAGCCCTCCTGGGGTTGTATCTCCTTTTCTTCTAGCCCAGAACCCTGGATTAAGGGACTGTAGACAAAGCAACAATGGGGGAGGATAGGTAAGTATTGTATTGAAATGCCTTGCAAGAAAGAAGACTATATAAATTTGACCTAGCAGATAGAGGCATTGCCACGGAACCTCTCTCTCCATTCCCCTCTCTTCCTTTTTCTTCCTCTCTCCCAGAAAAAAAAAAACAAAAAACAAAACAAAACAAAACAAAAAACTATAACATCTCTTCGAATTGGAGCTCTATAGAACACAGTTTGGGAAACCCTATTCGAAACGCTATTTGTCCTAATGAATGCATTTTCAATTTTCACAGGTTTCAAAAGGAACATAATTCTGTCTCTACCTGTCTCCTTTAAGAACTGCACTAGAAACTTGGATCCTATGCTCCTGCTTGCACAGAGTAGGCACAGATTTATGTTGATTGGTCTTTACCAACTGAATCAATGGTGTTCAACTAGACTGTTCTCCATTGCTTCACTTCCACTAGCAATGAACCTCACTGGAGTCTACTTTTTTTTTTTTTTCTCAATACAGTTTTTCTATTAATAGGGCCGTATGGCACCAAAACATGTAGCTTGGCATATTCTCTTCATAATGTATCTTCTATACATTCTCACTTTTCCTGGCACCACACTGTTCCTTATTTCTCTCCTAGCACCAACCTAAGCTCAGATTTAATTATATGACCTGCTCCAACTGATCTGACCTAAGGTGCTCACTGACAGCTGAGGACTAGGCTCCAAAATGTCAAGTATATTCTTTTTAGGGTTATCTAAATTCCAATAGGGACTTATTGAAGACCAAACAGTTAATGTACCAAAAGAATATTATAGTGGAATGATGTACATTGTGTCAATAATTTGGAATCTTTTTCAATGTGTATAATATATATTTGGTATGTGAAATTATATGGTTTGTGCTTTGTGATGGTTGAAAAGTTATATTTGAGACCCAGGTTCAAAAAGGCCTAGGTTCATATTCATACTCAGCCATTACAAAGTATGTGATCTTGGAAGGTAGCATGATAATGTGAGAAAAACGAATGTACACTCGTATGTATAACTGGGTCACCATGCTATACAGTAGAAAATTGACAGAACACTGTAAACTAACTAAAATGAAAAAAATCATTATATAAAAAGTTAATAAAAAAACAACAATGTGATCTTGGGACATAATTTCACCTCTCTAACTTTTAGTTTCTACTTCTATAAAGTGGGAATAATAACAATATCCACACCCATAGGATTGTTGTGAAGAATCAGTGAGAAAAAAATGAATGAAAAACACTAAGCACATGTCTGCCAAAGCAGACAATAGACAGTAGTTCTCTGGAGGCAACTATTTGATTTTTATTTAGTTGTTGGTTTACAGATCTGTTCTGTTGTATTATTATCTCTCGGTCAGAATCTCTACTTCTTTTTATTGCCCAGCCCTGCACCACTATTTTTCCTAAACCCATTCTCACCCTAGTGTCTCAGGATTAACAGTAGAGGCATAAAAGAACAAAGACCCAGGGCCAGGAAAAGCCTATTTTCAAATCAGATGTGAAATTGCTTCCTCTGTTTAAATAGATGCAATTCCCCATACCAAAAGAAGGTTATTCTAACAAGCTATGCAGTCTAAATGGCACTTGCAGTAATGCACTAAAGTTAGTTTTAACTTTGCAAGGCGAAATTAAAAGCACTTATTGAAGTAATGCATTTGAACATCTTTTACCAAAAACTGATTCCAACTTCGAGTTTGCAGTTTTATCAAGCTTTGCATGTCAGATTGCTTTGGTGCTATTGCTTATAGTAACCTAGGAGCAAATCCTTGAAACCTATCCAGAGAATAAACTTCTCTTTTTAGCCATGACATTCCGACACAAATGTGTTAAGAAATCTTTTATCCCTAGTGAGTGAAGAGTCTCAAATCGGAAACGCTGGAACTAAGATAATCAGGAGTAGGGGCATTATTTGCATATTCGCCAGAGAACAGGTTAATGTTGTTTGGTTTTTTAATTTTTTTTCCTAAGTAGCCAAGATGCATTTCTAAAAAGCTGCATAAAGCCATGCATTTGTGAATGATTTGTCAGGTGAATAGTGAATTATCTTGTAAATACAGTTAATTAGTACCGGCTTTCTGCTAGTGTTCATTTTGAAGAGCCCCTGTAATTTACACCTGCCTTTGACCCTCTCTAGGCAGTCTACTCTAATCCCAGGAGATTCTATTCTATTTTCTTGCCTACTCTCTCCTACTCCTCTTCTCCTTCTTCCATTATCACCTATTCTACACTCTCACCAACACACAATCAACCTTCTTCCTCTGTGTATCACTTCCACTAGCCCTCTTCACAAATTTCAATGTGAGAATAAAGGAAGAATTACCTTTAAAATAGAAAATAGCCATCTGAATATGTTGTGGGAAATAAAAGTGTTAGTCGTTGGCATCTTTGGCAAATTATCTAAACATGCTATTATACATTTCTATTTGTTGTTAAAGCCCTCCATATTTATCTGCAGCCTCCAAAAGAATAAAAAGAAATGTCTGCAACACATCACACAAGCCTGCTATGATTTAAATATTAAAAATATTCTGGAAAAGTTGCACTCAAACCAAATCTTACTTTAATGTGATAGGAATAGTTGGCTATTTAAAGAAATCTGATGACAAATTCTTTTAGACTGAAAAAATAGTTTCATAAAGCCAATGATTACCTTCTAATTAATTAGTTTTGAATAACTGGATCTTTTTATAACTGATCTATTTAAAGTATCACCTATATACTCTAAAAGAACACTTGTTTCACTGAAGAAATATTTCTCAGATTTAGAAATTTAAAAGAACAGTTAGAAAATAATATTTTAAATTTTTAATAATCTTTAAAACTTTCATACTTGCCATACACAATCTAAAAAAAATCTACCTATATGATTTTGTAATTAACTAATTCTATAAATTTTGCATTAAAATTCCTATTCCATGCCTGCATATTACTAAACTTGGGGTTATTCTCTTTCTTTTTTTCCTTTTTGGTTGCCTCCTGGCATACAGAGTTCCCAGGCCAAGGGTCAGATCCGAGCCACAGTTGTGACCTATACCACACACCAGATCCTTAACCCACTGTGTGAGGCTGGGGATCAAACCTGTAGCCTCCAGAGAACACACTGATCCAGTTGTGCCACAGTGAGAACTCCAAGTAGGTTACTCATGAAATAAGCCCATCCTTGGAAGTTCCCTCGTGGCACAGCATGTTAAGGATCTGGTGTTTCCCCAGTAATGGCACAGCCTGCAACGATAGCGCAGGTTTGATCCCTGACCCTGGAACTTCCACATGCCATGGGTGTGGCCAAAAAGAAAACAACCCCAGTCTTATATTTTGAATTATGAGAGGACAATCAGTTAATTGCTTTTTAATATCAAGGAAACAATGACATAACTTAGATAATATTGAAAATAAATATTCATAGAGCAACTTCTTGAGGTTCCATACCAAGGAGCCATTTTGTTTCTACATCAAGTGTAACATTTGAACTGTGTGAATAAACACATAAATTTGATATCTTTTTTTTTTTTTTTGTCTTTTTGCCATTTCTAGGGTCGCTCCTGTGATATATGGAGGTTCTAGGCTAGGGGTTGAATCGGAGCTATAGCCGCCGGCCTATACCACAGCCACAGCAACGCAGGATCCGAGCCATGTCTGCAACCTACACCACAGCTCACAGCAATGCTGGATCCTTAACCCACTGAGCAAGGGCAGGGATTGAACCCGCAACCTCATGGTTCCTAGTCGGATTCGTTAACCACTCTGCCACAACGGGAACTCCTTGATATCTTCTTATATGAACAATGACCCAAGGATAATTTTGAATTTTTCTAGTATGTAATACATATTTAGTATATTTTTATTTGAATAGAAAATGAATAAATTACTGTTTTTCAGTGGCTGTGATTGCTTTATCCTTACCCTCCCTTGACAGATTTCCCTTAGTGACCAAAAACCGGTATTTTCATGACTGCTCTTAAGAGTTTAAGTGAAGCAATTCGGGGCCTATGAAAATTAGCTTTGATGCATGTGTGCATGTGTGTGTGTGTGCGTGTGTGTGTGTGTGTGTGTGTGTGTGAGAGAGAGAGAGAGAGAGAGAGAGAGAGAGAAGAGAGAGGACCAACATTCTCATAAGGGAATCAAACCTGTGACTGACTTCTTTAAAACCATTCTTTCAGCTAGTGTTTCTCAAAGCACGATCCTTGAAAGGCATGCAAGAGATTCACCAGGACAGAAAGGCAAATTCCTAGTCTTACTAATTTACTGAATTAGAATCTGGGGGAAAGACATGGGAATCTGTATTTAAGAGTCTCATCTTTACCATACCTGGGTTCTTCCATGTGATTCTGATGCATATTAAAGTCTGAGAAAATCTGGGAAGTAGAGTTCAGGTGATATTTTAAATCCCTAGTTAAATTCTTCTTAACACTTAACAAGAAATTCAAAATAAGTAGATCTAGCTCTACTTTTCCAGACTCTAAAAATAAACTAAACAAATGTGTTGTCACCATAACCCAATAGATGGAAGCATAAAAGAGGTTTGGTATTTACCTTATTCTGATACAACTTGAAATATAAGCCAAATACTATAATGTTACAAACTTTACTAAATGATTCCTAAATGGAAGTATTCTGAAAGCATCTGATACAGACTGTGTGATTGTGGTCCAAGGGATTTTAATGTAAGGATTTTTGCATGGTCAGGTCACTTATCAATGATATATAACTGCCTATTGACTCTTCTGCTTGAATGAGGCAAGACATTTAGTTCATGTTAAGGAAGTCAGAAATTAAACAAAAGCAGATATTCGCTATTTGGAATTAGCCCAATATGGTGGTTATTTTTGAAAGCTCATGGGGAAGAAAACACAATTCTAATCAAAATAATAATTTAAGGAGTACCCTGGTGGCCCAGTGGTTAAGGATTCAGTGTTGTCACTGCTGTGGCACAGGTTCAATCCCTGGCCCAGGTAATTCTACATGCCTTGAACATGACCAAAATATAATAATAGTAATCTATTTTTCCTTTTATTTTTTAAAAATTTTCCCAGCTTTTATATTTATTTTTTTATAATTTTAAATTAAAGTATAAGTGATTTACAATGTTATGTCAATTTTTATTGCACAGCGAAGTGACCCAGTCATTTATATATATATATATTATATATATATATATTCCCTTATATTATCTTCCATCACGGTCTATCCCAAGAGATTGTATATAGTTCCCTGTGCTATACAATAGGCCCTCATTGCTTATCTATTCTAAATGTAATAAATAATAATTTAAACCTTCACAGAAGGTACTTTGAAAATTCAGAACAAGAAGTAAAACTGTCATATATCAGAATAGAAAATGAACAAAACTATTAATATTAATTTTTAATAAAAATATATATTTTTACTTCTTGGTGTCACATTAAGAATTTAGAAAAAGATGGGGAAAAAACAGTTGACTCTTAGGGATCAAATATTAAATTAAATATGTGAGTTATAGACATGAACTTACTAAACAAGTGTCATTATTAGTAGACTGATTTTAACACTCTCTTCAAAAGGTCAGCTAGATAGAAACAAAAACAATAGAGAAGAAAATCTGTATTCCTATCATTAGCGACAATATGTTATAACTACCCAACTAGTTGATGCCAACATTAGATGGTTAAATGGGTAATGACCGAGTGAATTAGTCATAAGTTAACTTGTGCAATCATTATTACATTTGTCTGGATAATGTCAAATTTTACTATGGCTCAGATTTATCCACAATATAAAAATGTGTGTGTTCTTATGTACACATACATAATCTAAAACATATATAAGAAGAAGAAAATTACTTAAGATTTGCTCAGGAACAAATGTAAGTAGACTTTTTCTCACACAGTTTCTTAAGGTCCATCACACTGTCAGGGATAATTTTCATAGTGTTAGGTTCTGTCCTATTTTGCTGAAAACTCTCCTAACATTCTCTACCAGGCAAGAATATTCTGAGTTCCTCTCTTCCATAATGAGTAGAATTACGAATTTACACTTTGCTTATACTTCAGATATAAAACACATATGTGCATGCTATTCATTTGGAATTGCTCCATTTAAGAATCACTAAAAGCCCACAATAACATCACTCATTTATGAGAAATTTTGTATAAATGATATTTTGGATGCAGTCCAAGATTTCATTCCAAAAGTCCAACAGAACCTCATTCTGAGGCAGCCTTCACTTACAGGAAGATTCCACATATGGGTTATGTCAACATTCTAAAGTGGTTCCAGTATATCTTTTCTGAGATGCTTAGTAACAATCAATGATACCCTGAAGAGTTAAGAACCTGTCATAAAGGCAGAGAACAGATATGCAGCAACTGGGATCATGTTCCCTAAATCAATCGTCCATATTTCATATATAGCTTATCAGTGCAATGTCACAACTATTTGATTTGTGGCCAATTCTAAATTCACAGCAAGTTCACTCTTTTTTTTTTAAACTTTTTTCTTATAACAAATTATACTTAAAATCTCATTTGCCATTATTTGATAAAACCAATGTTACCTGTAACTTTCAATTCAGTTGTTCTTCTTACAAGTTTTCCTTCATACTTAAGCTCACAGGTGTAGTTTCCTCCATCTTCTTCTTGAACTTCCTGGATTAGAAGAGCATTTCCTTTCTGTATTATGATGCTTCTCCACATTTTTGGCTTGCATTCCTGCAGAGAAAATATTTCCAAGTAAACAAGAAATAAAAATTCACACCACTAAGTCTTAGTACTGGCAAGTTTGGATTTTCACGTTTTTGTACTCTTTTCTTTAGTTTTCAAAATATGCAGCTAAAAAGTTAAGTCAATGACCAGAGGACATCACAAATGCATCTTATTGTATACAGCTGAAATATTACCCTAAGAACCAGTTTAAAGGCCTGATCCCTAAGAACCAGTTTAAAGGCCTGATCCCTAAGAACCAGTTTAAAGGCCTGATCCCAAGATGTGAAAGTCCCTAGAGACATTCTGCAAAAACAGAAACACATACAAACTCCCCAAAGCAAAAGAGGTAGAGCAGAAACTTAAAGGTCACTAAACGGCATTTTAATGCCCTAATTCTTTCTATATGGCAGGAATATTTCCTAAGAGTCCTAAGAGGACAGTGTCCACTTAGCAACAGAGTGTACAAGGGAGTCTCAGCCATTATTAAAAATTTGTTATTACATATTTACTTGGCAATAGCTTCATTAATTATTTATTATAGTAAAACTAATAATAATATTCAAGAAGCTCTCTCCCCATAGTTAAGAGATCCATTGTAGGTAGGCTAGAGGGGAAGGGAGTCAAGAAAATTAGGCTTGAGGAATTTTCTAGAAACGTAGCTAGGTAAAATGAGGTCACACATTGTTCTGGTAAGGGAATGGAGAAATTTTTCACTTATTTTCTGAGTTCAGTGTTCTACGACCAGAAGATAAGGTTTGGGTCTTGAGGTCAATTCTTTTTACCTTCTGAATGGGAATGTAAGGGAGTGTTTCTTGCTACTGGGATTGGACTTTACTAGAAAGGAACAGTTAACACTTTTCCACAGACTGACAAGGATATAACAATAGCAGAGTATGTAAGAATATTCAGCCAAGTGGCTTTGTCTTTTGGGAATTTTCTCAGACTTCTTTTTACACTATTGTTCAACAATAGTGATCGCCAAAGACTACAAACATCACTGAAGGTGTAGCGGATATCTGTGAGGGAGTGCTCAAGTATTTTATCATCTAAATTCTGACTCTGTCAGTTAAGGCCATTAAAAAACTGATCGTGAGGCAGATGATCTGAAAAATACTTGAGAGCAATTTCCACTTTCCATATGGTGTATACAACATATCCTCTATCTCTCCTCCCCACCCTCACTCCCACCATCCGCACACTCACCCTAAGTATTCACATAAAAGTAGAATTGGTACTGATTTTCAGTCCCCAGCTGTGTGTGTGTGTGTACGCATGTATTTGTAAAATGATTCGGGAGAGTGCCCATTTATTAGTTTTTTATTGTAAGAGATTTTTTTCTGTTATGATAGCAGAAGTTTTGACAACAAAACACAAAAACTGACACTTAGGTTCACAGGTATAATATTTAAGAGATATGCTTGCTTTATGTCCAATACAACCACCCACACACATTGTCAGAGAGTAAATAAAAGCAATACTACCTAGGGCATCTAGATATAAAGCTGCTTCGCTCCCTAGGGTCTTTCTAAAGAACTTAAGGGTCTGTCTGAAATTATATTACATACCATGTCTGGCAAGGTTTATCACCTATATGAGACTTGCTTCTGAGTTAAACCTTGGGATATAAGGTTTCTGGGAAAATGAAGAAGAAAGACTGAACAGAAAGGAAAAAAATAGCCCAGCTGCCACTATCGTCATACAATAATAATCCACAATTATTTTCGCATTGCTTCCAACTCTGATAGCCTCAGATTTCTAAAGAATCATTCTGGAGGTCATTAAACAAAAATATGGTCCCTCTGGGCATTTTGAGAGGAAAGGAAAATGAAAACTGAGCTGCTTCACTTTCACATAGCAGTGGTGGGGCAGGCAAATGAGCCCACACACTCATTTCAGTCAAAGACAAATGGCATCATTTTCTAATGTCATTTGGTGGTGGCAGGGAGTGCGAGTCCATATATTATTAGCTCTGACCATTTTCATTTTCTGTGCACACTACTTCCCCTCATCCCCCCAGGAAGTAAACTCTAAAGAATATATAGGAATTAGAAAATAACTCCTATGAAGAACAGCATGGAATCTTCACATGTTCTTTGGGCTAGATCTAGATATTCCCAAGTGCTTTGCAAGTCGTCATCTAGCCTTATTAAGGATTCTTGGTACCCAATAGGGTTTTTTTTTTTTTTAATGTGGCATAGGAAAATGTTATCTTCAGGTCACATCCACCCTTCTGGAGCAATGTACTATAGATGAAAAAGAAAAAGGCTTCAGAGCAAGATAGCTGTTGGCCAAAACCTGGGATTCACCCAAGTTCTGTGATCTTGGGGAAATTTGCTTCCCTTCCTTAGGTCTCAGTGTTTCACTCTTCATATGGGGATACTATACGAGACCATAAGAGCGCCAGAATCCAGAGGCTTGCAGTTTTTTCATTATACACTTGTTGGGCGGCACTATATTTAGTGGCTATCCAACACAGAAAATGCTTTCCATCCCTAAACTTTTGCAATCCTGGATTATATCTCCTCCAAACCTCTGGCAATTCTCGGTGGAAATTGGTGCCAACAGACTAATCAGATAAAAACAAATCTTCACTAAATGCTTAACCATCCACCAGCAACATAATACTTTAACCCACTGAAAATGTACAGCTCCCTAAGAGGCCACTACAACACTAATCCTAGCAAGTGGGTAGAGAAACTATATTATATTCAGAAGGCTCTTGTAGATAACATCCTGCTCCCACTAACCCATCCTTCATGAAGTTACCTTATTGGCTATCCTACCCATGTCTGGGTGCCAATATCAAATCTCAGAAATCTTCCAGGATCTTTACTCCATTACTTGCAGCATCTCTTCCTTAAGCTGCTGGGTGATAGGCTTACTACTGTCTCTGCTTCTCCTGCTCCCAATCTTCCTATCGCCTCTTTCCTTTGGACAGACAACATTCCCATACTTTGCCATCCCCAGACATGTTTATTTTAATTCAGACAGCCTGTTGGGCAATGAAGTTTGTAGAACATAGGTCAGGTCTCAAGATGGTTGTTTATCTGAGGCAAGGACAAACCCCAAAGCTTCAAATGTGAGCTGGCCCTCAATATTGAATTCAGTGCATAATGCCTCTATTACTTAATGCCCCAAGGCCATTACATTAAACTTAATCAACTGGAAATTTTTGCTAAGAGCCAGTCTTGCTAAAGGTTCCTAAGTTTAGCAAAAAGCTTCAGTTCATGGCATGGCTGTCCACCCATAGAACGTCTGCTATAGGACAGCCTGGTTCAGTCAAAATAATATTAGCCTTTAAAGTCCAACTTCCTTCCTTTATACCCATCCTTCCCGGGCAGCAGATGTCACTTGTCGGCCATTGCTAGGTTGGGAGCCCAGGATGTTTGACATAAACATCTGCTGACCAAGCCCCTTGAAGCTGCCAGGCACATTTAGATCTTGGAATTTCAACCCTGAAATATTCACCACTATATTCTCAGTCTACTTCTGAGATAGCATCATCATACCCACAGGTGTATTTCAATCCATTCGATTTGTTAGTCATGGTTACTTCAGTGCTATGTAGAGCACATGACTCATTTCTCACAGCAAGAACACCAGGGAAATTCATTTAAATATTTATTCTGATTCTGAAGTTCAGACACAAAGCAGCTGTGCAACCATAAGCCAATCATGTAATCTCTGGTTCTCAAGGCACTTTTGTCCAAATATGTAACACCCATCCCCTCAAACTCAACTTCTTTCCTTTCCCTGGGAGATTGCACTATTCCACAGAGCATCTAGGCTTCTACCTCACAATTTTTAGGGAAACTAAACTATCTTCACTTTAAAGATGGAAGAGATAGGAGCACAACTGTGACATAGGTATTAATCTTGCACTCTACAGCCTCATCTCTACTTCAAGTGCCCAGGATAATCCACTGCAGGGAATCCTTCCCCTTCCCAGCTCTATTTCTCTAACTTTCTGTCTTCATAGTCCTATCGTGGTTGGGACTTCAAGGGTGGTTGAGTATAAATTCCATACTGAAATATTGGTGATGGAATCCCAAGCGGTATGCTTTTGAGCATGCTACTTAACCAATATAAGCCTAAGCTGCTTCACCTCTTTTTAAAAAGGTGGTGATAATATTTACCAATAGGGATAATTACTAGGGTTAAATGAGGTAATGCATGTAAATGCTCTATAATATAGAGCATCACTTGCTAAAACCACTCAATAAATATTAACTATTATTCTATTATTGCTTTTACCCTCAGTATTCTGCTTTCAGATTACATACACATGTATCATGATATGTTAGTCATTATTAGGAGTTAATGTGACTCATTTCTATAGGAGTATGGAGATAATCCAAAGTTATGATTCTATTAAAAGGGTAGATATCCATTTCTGATCTGGCATACAAAGGAATTGTAAACTGTTACTACCATCCTAACAACAAGAAAAAAACTGAACAAACTCAAGAACTTTTAAAATATACATCAGATAATTGAGGAGACAGTAAAAACCACTGCCCTAAAAAGTGGAGAGACAGATGGATGCAGAAAATCATAGTTTACAGGGAGCAGAAGCAGCTGCAGGAACCAGAAACTGATAGGAACACTTAAAGTTTAACTGACTAATTTCTGGAAACTGTGAACAAAGCTTGATAAATAAAAATCTCAGGCATGCCAATCCTTGGGAGTGGCCCACCCCATACTTTTGTAAATTTTACCTCCAAGAGCTCCAGTAAATACTCACAATGATGATTAGAGAACAATCCCTTCATGCTTCTGGCAGAGGAAGGAGAGAGTAAACCATTTTGAAATATTCACAAAGAGCTCTGTTCTCTGCAATAACAGCCTGCCCATAAAGGACCTGGAGTATTGGAAATATGAAACTCTAGACCTCCTCTAGCCTTTGAAGTAGAGGACAAAAATATCCAGCTCTGTCTCCCTCTATCCTTTCTGTTTTACCTAATGGGAAGTGAGAGGGAAGCTGACAAGCATATAAGATGGTCACAGCCCAGGACTAAAAGACTGAATTTAATCATAGGATTATAGAAAGCTTTACCTTACCCTATACCTTACTAACACATCAATAGAGTTCATGTATAGTTACAGCATATTACAGTCAAAAGAAATGCACAACATGGACCTTATTTAAGAAGTCTCTAGGAAAACTGAAAGATAACAAGGGAGTGAAAAACAAAGACATCAAAGGGAATTTTAGCCTCTCACAACTACAGCAAGTAGTAAAAACAGCCCAACTCTTAGCCAGAAAAGCATTAAAAACCTCACACTAAAGGACTATGTACTTCTGTTCCTTTTACCCAGTATATCGTATCTGGATTTTAAAAAAAATTTACAAGGCATACTAAAAGGCAGAAAAAAAAAAAAAAAAAACACGCTGTTGAAGAGAAAGAATAAGCATCAGAGCCAGATTCAGATATAGCAGAAATTTGGAAGTACCAGTCTGCGAATTTAAAATAAGTATGATTAATATATTAAAGTTACTAATAGAAATCATGGGTGATACATAAGGACAGAAGAGAGATGGAAACTCTTAGAAAGACTCAAAAGGGGAATGATATAAATCAAAACAGAAATAAATCATGACTTTGATAGGTACATTCATAGACTGGAAATGGCCAAGGAAAGAATCAGTGAGTTTGAAGATATCTCAGCAGATATTTCCCAAACTAAAAAACAAAGAGAAAAAAGAATGGAAAAAAAATTGAACATAATGTTCAAGAACTGTGAGAGACGTACAGAAGATGTAACATAAATGTAATGGAATACCAGAAGGAGAAATGGAGAAAAGAACAGAAGAAATATTTGACGTCATTCTAATGCTGGATCATTCAAGATTATAGCAGACTGTGAGTTCCACGGTGGCTCAGTGGGTTAAGGGTCTGGTGTTGTCACTGCAGTGGCTTGGTCACTGCTATGGCATGGGTTCGATCCCTGGCCCAGAAACTGCCACATTCTCTGGGCATGGCCCCTGCCAAAAAAAGATTATAGCAGACTAGGCATGAACAGAGAGGTTTGGTGTGCAGGTAGGCTACTGTAAGCATATGAGCTGAATTTTGAACAATATGTAAAAGTTAGGCAGGCAAGCAGGACATATTGGACAGAGGGAATAACATGTACAGAAGCACTCTGATGTGAAAAAGCTTGGAATGGACAAAAAAAAATATGAATAGTTTTGCTCTCTTGAAAGTGACACTGAGTAGGCTGAGGCAAGATACTAAAAGCCTTAAATTTCAGGGGTTCCCATCGTGGTGCAGTAGTTAATGAATCTGACTAGGAACCATGAGGTTGCAGGTTCAGTCCCTGCCCTTGCTCAAAGGGTTAAGGATCCGGTGTTGCCATGAGCTGTGGTGTAGGTTGCAGACGTGGCTCAGATCCTGGGTTGCTGTGGCTCTGGCATAGGCCAGTGGCTACAGCTCCAGTTAGACCCCTATCCTGGGAACCTCCATATGCCATGGGAGCGGCCCTAGAAAAGGCAAAAAGACAAAAGAAAAAGCCTTAAATTTCATTCTAAGATATTTGCACATTGTCAGTTTTCAAATCCCATCTCCAATACTGTTTAACCTATCTCACAAGGCTGTTCTAAGAATTGAATTAGCTAATGAATGAACATGTGTGGCACAGTGTTAGGTCCTATAAACACTCAACAAAAAGGAACTATTAACTAAGAGGTTTGGTATAGAATCATTTGAGTGCTTTAAATAGCATAGTATGCTGGTATACTATGATCAGATGTGCATTTCTGAAAGATCATTCTAGCAGATATATAGAAAGCTGTCAGATTACAGAGAGAGAAATTGCTTAAAGTATTTTAATTTTTTTATCTGTTTTTATCCATTGAATGCTGTTAATATCATTAAGGACATACAGGAGGTCCCTTCTAAGCCTGGATTCTTTTTTTTTTCTTTTTAGGACCACATTCGAGGCATACGAAACTTCCCAGACTAGAGGTTGAATCAGAGCTGTAGCTGCTGGCATATGCAGCCATGTCTGCAACCTACACCACAGCTTGATCCTTAACCCATGGAGTGAGGCCAGGGATCGAACCCGCATCATCATGACTACTAGTCAGGTTCATTACCGCTGAGCCACAATAGGAAATCCTAAGCCTGGATTCTTATAACAATTTAGGAAAGATCAACAGTAAACTCCTGTTAAATTTGAGGGAAAAAAAGTCAAAAATTATAAAAGCTGACAAGAACATATCAATTTGATAAATCAAGAAATTGTACAGTCAAAACTCACTCTTGTAAGAACTATATTCCTAAATACCAAAACCCAGCAGTAAGTGATCATCTATGGGTGGGTGGCTTAAAAGTGGTTTATTTCTACAGTGGAATATTGGACACTACTCAACAGTAAAAACAATGAACTGTTGATATATATGACGACATAGACAAATCTCAAATTCATTATTGTTAGTGAGCAAAGACAGGCACAGAAGGTTACATATCACATTATTCCATTTATATTACATTCTAGAAAATGCAAAACTATAAGAACATAGGAGTTCCCGTCGTGGCGCAGTGGTTAACGAATCCGACTAGGAACCATGAGGTTGCGGGTTCGGTCCCTGCCCTTGCTCAGTGGGTTAACGATCCAGCGTTGCCGTGAGCTGTGGTGTAGGTTGCAGATGTGGCTCGGATCCCGCGTTGCTGTGGCTCTGGCGTAGGCCGGTGGCTACAGCTCCGATTCAACCCCTAGCCTGGGAACCTCCATATGCCGCGGGAGCGGCCCAAGAAATAGCAACAACAACAACAACAACAACAACAAAACAACAACAAAAAAAGACAAAAGACAAAAGACAAAAAAAAAAAAATATAAGAACATAAAACAGATATGTTTTCTCTCAGAGGAAAACAGAAGCCAAACACTCCAACATAAACAACAGCAATATCTTCTCAGATCCACCTCCTAGAGTAATGACGACAAAAAAAAAAAATCAGACTTAATTAAACTTAAAAGTTTCTGTATAGCAAAGGAAACCCACAGCAAAACAAAAAGACCAACCACAGAATGGGAGAATATATTTGCAAATGAAGCGACTGACAAGGGATCAATCTCCAAAATTTATAAACCTGCAGCTCAATACCAAAAAAACAAATGACCCCATCCAAAAATCAGCAGAAGATCTAAACAGGCAATTCTCCAAAGAAGACACATACAGATGGCCAAAAAACACATGAGAAGATGTTCAACATCACTCATTATTAGAGAAATGCAAATCAAAACCACTATGAGGTAACACCTTATACTGTCCAGAATGCCATCATCAAAAAGTCTACAAACAAGAAATGCTAGAGAGGGGGTAGAAAAAAGGGAACCCTATTACACCATTGGTGGAAATGTAAATTGGTACAACCACTATGGAAAACAGTATGGAGATTCCTCAGAAAACTAAAAATAAATAGAATTACCATTTGATCCAGCAATCCCACTCCTGGGCATCTCTCCAGAGAAAACCATGACTCAAAAAGATACACGTACTGCAATATCCACTGCAGCACTATATACAATAGCCAAGACATGGAAACAACCCAATGTCCATCGACAGAAGAGTGGATAAAGAAGATATGGGACATATACACAATGGAATATTACTCAGCCATTAAAAGGAAAGAAATAATGGCATTTGCAGCAACATGGATGGACCTAGAAATTATCATGCTAAGTGAAGTTAGATAGTGAGACACCAATATAATATGCTATCACTTACATGTGGAATCTAAAAAAAGGGACACAATGAACTTTTTTGTAGAACAGATACTGACTCACAGACTTTGAAAAACTTATGGTTTCCAAATGAGACAAGTTAGGAGTGGGGGGATGGGCTTGGGGTTTGGGATGGAAATGCTAAAAAATTGGGTCATGATGATCGCTGTACAACTACAAATGTAATAAAATCCACTGAGTAATAATAATATAAAAAAACAGATTTGTTTTTAGCAAGGACTTGGGCTAGGAGGAGGGAATTGAATACAAAAGGACATGGAAGACCTTAGAGTGATGGGAATGTTCTGGATCTTGTTTGTGGTGTTTACATTTGCCAAAACACATCTAATCATACAGGATAAATTTTATAGTTATAGATTACGCAGAATAACATGAGTTAAAAAAAAAAACTTTGAATCTTAAAATTCCCAATTAGAGTTTGAGATGCCCTAGGTAACTTTATTTCTAACTTCCTATGTAAATTTTCCATTTCTATCATTGCAAAAAATAACAAGTAAGAACTTTAGTTATTAGATTTTTATAACATGTCTGAGACATATGGCAGATGTTATTACATCTATTTTATATATGGAGAAATAGAGACTCAGGAGTATGCAATTACTTATCCACATTAATGTTGGAATGGTGACCAGAATCCAGGTTCCCAGACTTAAAGACCAGTGCTTCTTATACATATGAAATACCTATTCCTCAAACATTAACCCACCTTCTCTAGAACTTATAAATAGTAAATAATGGTTTTCCCAATTCTAGAAATAAAAACAAGGATAAATGGTTCTTAAATCTTGTATCACTGACTATGGTTTCAGGGCACATAAAACTGAAACATCCTCAGATTTCATAGCTAATTCCTTCTGGATGCAAGTATCTTGGAAAATTCTAATTATATAGATTAAATTTTTCAGGATGGAATGTAATTTTATGGTTATGAAATAAGGCACATATCAATATCATTACATTTCCAAAAGGGATTCAAAATCCCCAAGCATTTTACCAAACCAATTTTTAGTTAAAAAAAAATGTTGGTCATTTGGGCTGCTGGTATTATGAGGTCTGCAATGATCTTATTTTTTCCCCCTCAAGAAAATTGTCATGATGAGTAACAAGATTAATCAATCTAAAGCTCTTAACTTTGGAAGCTCATCTCATTGTAATGGTGACAGCATTTAGAAATGGTCATTCCTAAACTGTTATTTTAGTAGATGAAATTAACTCCTCACAATCCATCTGGAATTTTCTTAAACATGGTGTGAGTCAGAGATATAATTATTTTTTCCCAAGTGAATACTCAATTGTGTACCCACCATTTTTAATAAGCCACCATCCCCTTTCACATACTTTAAAATGAAATGTAATAATATACTAAGTTCTCATGTATACATATTTTTACCTGTTTCTGGACTATCTATTCTATTCAAATGATCTAGTTATCCTTTCTTGAATTGTTTTAATTGCTGCTGTTGTACAGTAATTTCAGTGTAAGCTAGAATAAATTCCCTCTCATAAATGTTTTTTTCCTAACACTTCCTTTGCAAATCTGGTACATTCATTCATCCATATGAATTTTCGAATGTTTATCATGTTGTCTTATTTTTAAAAAATCATATTTTAGCAAATCTGAATAAATATTTATATATTAGAAATAACTGATCTTTTATGAGATCTTCCTATGAATAAATATGTTCTGCCTCTCCAATGATATAGACTATATTTTTATGTCCTTCTCTAAAATAATATTTTTATATAGGTTTCTCCCATCTTTGTTAAATGTATTCTAAAGTGTTTTATAGTTTCTCATTATTGCAAATAGGATAATTTCAATTTTGCCTTTATATATCTAACTAATTATTACTAGAAAATATTGAATATTTTGTATATTTTTATTAAGCTACATTACCAAATTATCTTGTTAGTTCCATTTCTATTGATGTTGTTTGGTCTCTTGGGATTTCTTGGTATATAATTACAATCTAAAAAATAAGATTATTTTGTCTCTTCAATTATTTATACAGCATATTTCATTTAATTTTCTTATGGCATCAGCTAGAACCCCCAAAACAATATTGAATACTAGTACTGACAGTGATCATTCCTATCTTGTAACTCATGGGTGTAAAGATATGTGTATGTTTACATGGATGTTTATTGTAATACTGTCTTTATTTTTTAAAAAAATAGAAAAAAAACTTGAATATCCATCTAAAGAATGGTTGAATAAAGAAAGGTTATATATAGCCCATGAACTATGATACAGCTATTAAAAATGAGTCAGATATATATAAACAACATGAAATAATGTTTGTGATACATTTGTGTGTAATGAGGAGAGGTGAAGAGCAATATGTTCAGTATGTTCCCATTTTTATAAAAATGAGGGATGAGAAGATATATGTGTGTATGTATGTATATCTATAAATTACACACACACACACACACACACACACACACACAGAGTTAGCATAGAAGAAAGTGTGGAATGCTACAACAAACAGGTAACATTAGTTGCCTTAGATGGCTCAGAATAGAGGAACACAGAACTGACTTAATTTGTTAAAATGGTCACAGTTTTTAAATATACACAGCTACATATGTTCACTTATTTTGTCTTGTCTCCAGGCTTTATGAAAACCTCAGTAAATATCAAAAAGAAAGGAGAAATGGGTGTCATTAGACTTAAGCAAATCACTTAACCTCTTTGGGGCATCCGTTTCCTCATATGTAAGACAAATAAGTTGTGCTAGATGGGCTCTAAGGTCCCTATGATATTACAATTCCTTCTTCTTAGTTCCAGTTTGATCTTGAGAAAATCTCTTTCTGGTTCATTTGAGTCCCTTTGAACAAAGAGTCATTAAGGAGTTCTTCAGAAGGATTACAGGAACTGTTTCTGAAATAACAATTTTCAGAGAGCATTCTATTTACTCAGTGATGTGAGTGTATGAGGTGCATAAGATATGTATTTAGCAGAGCAATCAGAGTGGTGTTATAAGAACATGCGTTAGAAATTAGAAGTTGAAGATTTGAACCCCTAATTGTGTGTTAGCTAAGTGACCCTCTGTTAGCTGTTTGTTTCCTCATTTAAAGTAATAATAATACCAATAGGTAGCCTCACATTCTGTTGTTAATTGATGGAATTCACTGGGATAAAGGGACTCTACACTCTTGTGTCACGTGTCCTCAGTTAATTATGAGGTTGTTCTAATTGTTGTTGTCTTCTTTTTCTTCCTCTTTTTCTTCATTGGCATATAGTTGATTTACATCTAGTGTTCTTCTTAGCTCAATAAAGAAAATAATCTCTATCTCTCATTTTGAAAATGTTTCTAAATGCACTGACATTGTTGTATATTCTATTCTAATGTCTAAGCCCTATTCATAGTGTCAGGAGGAAGTGCTCAAAGTGTAGCCCCTCTCCTCACTTCCTTTCACTAACTAGTAGAGCTCACATACAGGATTTACAGCCCTCCCACCCCCTTACATATATCTCTTATATTCCAAGGACGCCCAGAATAGGCTTATACTCATTCATCATTATGAACACTCCCCAATGCCATACTAGCCACCTCTGCCTTCCAATCCATCTGTGATTATATGCAGGCATGGAAGGAGAGTCCTCAAAGTCCTTCCGTAACAGAAAGGATGGAAAAGAAACAAGTTTAAAGAATTCTTCTATCTGAAAAGAGGCCTGGGAAAGGGATTGTCAGGACACATACTTTTCCCTGTTAAAACACAACATAATAACTGTACATTTCTAATGTTCAATATGTACCAGAATGAACTCTGGACAAGTGTGTCCTCCCCTTTTCATTGCTATAGGCACAGCAAAATCATGTCATGTTCAGTCTGGTAGGAGGAAATGCACAGACTGCAAAACAAGCAAGACAGATTTTTGAACCATTGGCTAAAAAGGAAACATTTTCCCAATACATCAATACATTTTGTCAAGGATTTACTTGAAGCCTTATATGAAAAGCAGGGTTAACAATGCAATTGGGGATGTCAGAGATTCTTTAACTTTTGGTTTCAGTTTTTTATTCTGATTCATTTGTATAGTGTAGTGGCTAAGTGGAAGGGCCCAGGAGCCAAACTGCAAGTCACAAACTGCTGTGTGACTTTTATTAAGTCACTAAACTTGTCTGAGTCTCCAGTCACTTTTGTAAAATGGGGAAAGTAATAATACCTACTTAAGACAGTAGTTCTAGAGACAGTGGTTCTAGAGACTGAATTAACCCATTTAAAGCAATTAAAATAGAGTCTGATATTTAGTAAATACTTAATAAATGTTACCTATCATTATGATTATTATTTATCAATTGTAAAATGTTATAGAATATTCAATGTTCTTATCCAGGCAGAGCTGGAAAAGCCATTTGCTTCACCATCATTGGTCCATTTGTAAGAAAGAGTGAGGATTAGCTTTGCCCAAGGAATAAATTATTTTAGTATACCATGACAATGGTGATGTCTAGAGATGTGGGGGAAAAAAAGGAAGAAAGAATTTAGCAGAAAGGTATGAGGATGAGATAGTAGAATGAACATTGTAAGAGAAAGCTGATTATCTGAATTTTACTCCTAGTTGCTAACTCTTGAATTGGTCAACCCCCCTTTCTCAACTATAAAATTGAAATAAAACTTTTTTAATCTATCTTTTCATGGGCTTCTCTAACCAGTGCTGCACCTTAGAGAAGTATCTGTGATCAAGGCTGGGTTTAGCCCCAAGCCTATTGAAGGAGAGGGTAGTGATTAGGAAAATGGACTTTGGAATCACACTACCTTGAATATAAGATGAGGCTTCATTAGCTGAGTAGCTTTGGACAAGTTTCTATGCCTCTCTAAGACACAAATGTTTTCTCTATTACATGAAGATAATAGCACCCACCACACGGAGTTGCATTGCAACTTAAATGAGGTAATGTAGAGACCAAGCTTGGCATAGTAAATGGCACAGAGTAGTGCTTAATAAATACTAACAAAGCTGAAGATGGCATGAAGGGGCTCACACAGTTATGGATATTCTATATTTTTGCACAGTGAACATCACATTCCTTTTGATCTGTCAGAATATTAAGGGAACAAGGGAGGATGACAATTCACATAGAGACTTGAGGTCTTAGTTCAGGACGTGCTCTTGGTGTCTACTGTCGAGTTCCCCCAGGTGTGGAGATGAAAGGGCTTCAAAATATAAAAGCACATGACAACTATAGGGAACTAGGATTTCGGCTTTCCTGGGAACCAAAGGTCCATCAGATCCTATAGAAACAACTTGATCCACCTTTTATGTGTATTTGGTTCCAATAATGTGAATAGTACCTTGCGGAAAACCTCCTGAGTCACCTCTGGGCATCACGTATAAAACTGAACCACGTGCCAACCAGTGTGACTCACAGGTTGGCAGAGGGTGCTCAGTCCTCTTTTAGAACCACAGGGCCCCAGGCTAGCAGCCAGAATATCACAGCTGGAAGTCTGTGTGTTTATTTCTCTGCTTTCTCCTCTAGATCCACACTCTGCCACTGTCTGACCTACACTATGTCCAGGAAGCTGAAGGCTATTGATTCTATCTGCTGGTTTTGTCCTCTGAATTCTGTTTATATTTACAGGGTGGGAGGGGAAATGCTGGCAGGGAAACCAGAAGGCAGGAGTTAGGAGGGGTCAGGGTTTTCATCCTGCCCACTCCCTCTCTGTCTGCCACAGTTCATATGTTCCTTGAAGGCCCAGCTCCTGACAGGCCTGCTCTGCTCTTGCCAGGTTCCAGGGGCACAGCTCCTTCCTCTTGCCGCTGGAGGCCCAAAAGTGGTTGTTCACTGCTTCCTCCCTTTTGGGTTCCCTTAACCCTAACCATACCTCTGTAAATAGTTCCTTCATCCAAGTCTCTTCTGTGAAACCTGTGACTGTGGTTTATCTCCAGATAAACATTATTTCCAGTGTTCACACATTCTGCACTGAGCCCATCTCTCCCCTCTGTACTGATGCCAGTGGCTCTTACAACATAGGCCATGATAAAGGTTGTTGTTCTTTGCAATGACTACTTATAATGACTACTTGTAATGATGGGCCTTTGTTCCTAACATTAAATAATATTTTTATGTCCCTCAAATACTTTCTTTCATGTGTTATTTAAATCTTCACTCTTCTTCCCACTTAGTTTAGAGAGTTGGGGTAGAGAGAGATTTTCCTTATTTTCAGTCCTTGGAAAAGCTGGGATTGCTTCTGACACCTGCTGTTAGAAGTACATGAAAACCAGTAATACACAGGAATCATAGCTCTGAATTATTTAGCTGTGGCTCTGTTGATTCTTCTCAGTAAACATCTAATACCAAAAACTCAAAGTAAAATTTCTCCCTTTGTCTCTCCCCAAGCCAGCTATCAACTTAAGTTAAAAAATTCATTTGACATCACACTGAGTTACCTTGTACCACACGACATCAGGCTCCTGATCGGACTTTTTGAAGTCATCCATGTCTGGGCAGGAGATCTCCTTTCTTTTAGTGACTTCAGATTTTTCCAAATAGCGGATCCTGCTATTGTAGCACAGGCCTGATTCATTCTCTGCAACAGTCAAGGACATTGACACCTTCATGCAATATGTCGAGTTTCTGTAGGAATAAAGAAATAGCAAAATGGCTTTATTGGGTGTTTACAAATATGTTTGCACTCTATACAGTTCAAGAGTATTGACTTTTTCATTTAGGATATTGCCTAGAAATCAGAAACAACATGAAAACAGCACAGGAAAGCTTCCTACTTCAACTGACAGGATGATATAAAACAAAATGCTAATGTGGACATCTCTAGCCATGAGATAGCAACATAGCTACACAGCACAGCTGTACCCATCTCCTGAAGTGTAAAATAATTAGACTTCTTTCCCAGTGGTAAACATTGCTATGTTCACAATCTGATAGTGAAAATGCATGAGAAAGTCTATAACTAGGGCTATAGCCATTTTTAGTTGGCCTCCATGGTCAGTACTTTACAGGTATTCTAAGGGCTGTTAATTTTGCCACTGATTTCTAAGCCAACATTTTCTTTTACAGGGGACCTAGCAAAAAACAGATCAATATACAGAAGGTATCTGTTAACTCACATAGCTTTTTAAGGCGCATACTGAGATATGTCACACGTCAAATTCTGGGTTCCTATAAAAAACAAATACTAATAGGGTGTGGACAGTCAGGATTAGATTTATCCACCAAAACTAGCATTATAGAGGGGTTTCCACATTAAGTTTTACCATAAGGCCATTTTAGAAATTGGACATTAATTGACTCACCCGCAATACAAGGTTATTTATGGAATTCAATTCTGCCCTCATTTCCCTGTGTATATCCCGTGACTTTTCCCTACTGTCCTCTACCTGACTCAGAAAATATCAACCACACAAAAGAAACCTGGAAAGTATGAGGAAGAGACCAGAGGCAGCATGGTAAGACTTAGAAAACGGTTAAGTGTAAATCTTCTTGTGAGACATTTCAAAATCATATCTGTTCTAAACGTGAAAAGATACCTGCTGCTAAAAAACCACAAAGTGCCAAGGACACTACAAAATAATTTTCACAACTAGGTAACAACGATCCTGATAAATGTGATTATCATGCCAACCAATGTTAAGATGGCCTCCAGTGATTGCTATTATTCATACTACTTAGGACTCATTGAAATTTCACAATACACCAAACACCATATAAAATACAGGTGTGCTTATGGCTGCTGTCCATGGGGTTTACAGAACAAGTTAGCAACAATGACTATTATTCATATTTCTAGTGAAGTTAATTACTAGTCAGTACTCCTGACTATGCCCTGAAGATCTATCTATCTGAAAATGATATCAAAGCACTCCCATTCTGATGCTCAGATATAACCCTGTTATACAATATGGATTGTGAGCTTTTGTTTTTCTCTCTTACTCAATGTAGGTTCTTAGAATCCAAAGGGTATAAGATATACCCACTGGGGAATCAAATGTAAGAACACTTAATTATTTTATGAGATGTTTGACAGCACCTTTAAAAAAAACATGAAGCTTTAGATTTTGGTGGCTTTTAAGTCACAAGAATGGTTTTTAAGTCTCAGTCAATAAAGTAAAATTTGGTTCAATTTGCCTCTTCTTAACTCCATTTTCAATATTTCAGTGCTAACTATTTCCATGTCTCCTTGCTTTCTTTAACATCCTATGTGATGTCGCCTATCATAACATTCTGTCATTCACTCTTTAAGCTGTAGTCACAATGGCATTTCTTCTGTTTCTTCTGTTTCTATTCTAAGCCTGTTGAGCCATAGACATTTATACTTGCTCTTCTCTTTGACTTTCTATCATTTTTTTGTTACGTGTCAGCAAAGGATTTGTTGCTCTTGTTCATCACTCTATTCTTGGGATCTAAATTAATAGATAGTAAGTGCTAAGTAAATGTTAATTTCTTTAAATGTGTGGGCATCAAAAGGTATACATTCAAGAGACATGTCCTCTCTGCTCGATTTTGCATAAACTTCATATGGTACTAACCCCCCATCCCCATTCTATGGATTCACGTATACAGTTGGTCAAAATCACATCCCCTGTTTAAATATGACTCAGGATAATTTTGAAGGCATTCTTGTATCAGCAGGGTAAGGATTAGCCAAGTTTTGCGCATCAGCATGCCAGTAAAGGAAAAAAATATGATGACTATATCTGAGAAACAAGGAGAACTAGGGTAGGTATAGGAGATAGAAGGAAGATAAATGGTCAAAGTTTTTTAAAAAGTATTAAAGACAGAAGAAGAAGAATCACGTCTGCTGAGTATGTAAAGTAGTATGGACAGTTTTAATGTCATAGAGTTTGATCATATCTACTCTATGGTGTCCATCCATAGAGGTTAAAGAGACTTATTTGTTAAATATCTTCCCATTATTATGTCACAAACCAGAGAAAGAGAGCTGTTAACCAGCAGTATCAACAACAGAAGGAGATAGAATGTCCAGTTCCCTTAAAGGAGCTTACTATTCCAAATATATTTAGCCCTGGGGAGAAAAGGGGTTAGACTAAATAAGGGACCAATATAATATACTGGTTTCATAGCAAAGTATCAGCTTTGAACTAAGATATATTAGGTTCAACTAGCTCTGTGTCCTTGGGCAAGTTAGGTAACATCTCTCAGTTTCAGATTCCTCAGCTGAAAAACGAGGATAAAAAAATTATTTATGGTGATTCCATTAGAGGTTGAAGGAAGGAACTCCTTTTATCAGACAAACTTAAGCAAAAATAAGTTTACTGTTTTCAGTTGAAATGATTATAATACCTGACATTTCCAGGCTGCAGTAACTATTAAACAAAATAAGGTATATAAAACATATAACACAGCATCTGGTACATAGTAGACACTTAATAAACTATCATTAGACTTGCTATTACTGATAGAATTAGTTTGTACATATACTGTTAAGAAATAATAATTATAATTTAAATGTGCTATAGTAAGTACAAACAAACATCAACAACACACTGGAAGCAATGTGTTAAGATATACCACTGGGTTGGGGTGCTATTTGAGAGGAAAGAGTCTAGAAGAGGTCAGCTAGGCAACAAGCCTAGTACCAGTGCTTCATGAAGGCCTGAAGGGATCAAAAAAATAAACTGACATAGGCACAAAAGTTAATCAGAGAAAGCAACTAAGGCAAAAAGGAACTTACAAGTATTGTGAATACTAGGTACTAGGCACTGGTCAGAACTTTGGGAGTCAAATTGTTATTAAGATTTCCACTAAGGGAGTTCCCATTGTGGCATAGTAGAAATGAACCCAACTAGTACCCATGAGGATGCAGGTTGCCTCCCTGGCCTTGCTCAGTGGGTTAAGGATATGGCGTTGCCATGAGCTGTGGTGTAGGTTGCAGATATGGCTATCTGAGTTGCTGTGGCTGTGGTGTAGGCCAACAGCTGTACCTCCAATTTGACTCCTAGCCTGGGAATTTCCATATGCCATGGGTATGGCCCTAAAAAGAAAAAAAAAAAAAAGATTCCCACTAAGTCTTCTACAAGTTTCTTAGACAAGCACCTTCTATAATAAAGCCCAGACCTCTAGGCAAGATTTTCTGTTCCCTCTCCAAGTCCTCCAAAGTATACCCTATGAAAGTCATGCCAGATGCATCTTCATTAACTTGGGATCAGGATGAGGGCAGGGAACCCACTCTGGGGATAGCTGATGGGTTAAAGAAGGAAATGTTCTCTAACTCTTAACCACAAACAACCTTGGCTAGGGCTCTGCATGGATTCACTCTTGCCCTGGTCTCTAGAATGTAAAATGCTACCTGCAAACTGCTTGTTAGCTCATGAACAAGCCCCAATATAGTGTCCTTGATGCTGACCAAGACCTCTGGAACTTAAGACAAGGTCTAGCATGAATCCTGCTGTCTCCTGTACTGACCTGAGGGCGGTGTGATCAAGGATGCCTGACAGTATGAGATTCAGGTTGACTTTTATTAGTTCTGTAATCCAGCCCTGGCACAGTTCCCACTAGCAATCTTGCATTATTTAGATTTTATTTTGAAAAATGCCACAGGCCAGTTCTATTTAAAATGTTTCCGGCAACTGGGACCTAAAAATGTTACTTTCTTTCATTAGGTACAATTAGAGCTATGCAAGTTTGAAGAGGCAGACTGACGAGTGTGCAAGAACAGAAATTGTACTTTTTTCCCTGTCCTCCCTTTACATCCTGAGGAGGACATGAGGCAAATTCAGGCTCAATATGAGCAAAGGGTCTTTTCAGTGATTCTTCAGCATTGCCTTACAATTGTATACATTTTTAATCTTTCAAGTATTTCCATATCTCCTATTTTACTTAATTCTCCCAATAATCCAGGAAAAGGTGCAGGTTAAATATCAGCTACAATTGTATAGGAGTAAAGTGTAGACACATAGAAGATAAATATCTTAGCCAAGTTCATATAAATGCTCAGTGGATTAGAACCAAGGTTTTGGCTGTTAGCCCTTGGCCATTCTCAGAACTTGATGCTATCAGCCAAACTAACTCATTGTTTTCCACACCAATTTGGGGATGCTCACAAAAGAAATGCAGATGTGTAAAGGTAACACATAAGGAACACTATGGTTAAAATGCACAGCATAGAATTTTCAAGTTTATAAATAAACCTCTCTTTCTATTCCAAAGAGTTAATGTTAGTTACTTTAGGTCATAATTTATACTTTTTTAACGGAAATATTTCTAAGAGAAAATGTTGGCCATCCTGGGTTCCCTGAGGGGAAAAATAAGACCTAGGATTTAAAACATATATGGAAAATACAGACTTCCTTTTCCAACTCCCATTTATAAAATATGCTAATACTATAAAATCTAAAATTTTATTTGAAAAATTGAGTTTATATGAATTTGTTGTATTACCAGGCCTAACCTACTGAAAAGAAACTAAAAGAACTAGGGAACTCTTTCATATCTAAAAGCAGAGGCCCAGATAAAATGCCTTAGGATATAATTGAAACTTTCTGTATGTGTGTATATAAAATAATCCACTCATACATGACCGAGAAATATGGATCTTTCCAGTGGCAAGTTTGAATCACCATTCTCAAGGAAAGCAATTGCAATCTGCCACCTAAAGGTATATAGGTAGCTAGTACAAAATCTGTTGCCAATGACTGATTGAGATATGAGAAAACACAGGAGAATAATCAAGGGAAATTCAAAAGATTCCCTGTTACCATCATAACCCTCGACATGTTATGAGTGACCTCTGCTTTATTGTTTGGTTGAAGACAATCTTAAAAGAGTCAATTTGCTATGTATCATACAATAACCCAAAAGCTCTTCAGATATCTGTGGAGACCAATCCCCTACCATCTGGAAACCCCCATTGTAATAACCAACAGTTGTTAAGATTACACAGCTTCCTAATTTTCACTTTATTAACCATCCTGTACTTCATGCCCCTGAGTTTCACATCAGTCTTTCCATTTGAAAGTTCTTATATACGCAATAAGCTTTTACTAAATACTAAAAAATAAAAAATAAATAAATAAACAACAACAGAAAAACTCCTGTAACCAACTTCACTGACTCTATAACTACAGCAGAACAGTGTAGGGCTTAGGGGCACAAACTTTTTGTGCAATAAAAAAAAATCCACATATAACACATAGTCGGGCTTCCGCATATATGTGGATCCTCCATCTGTGATTCTTTAACCATGATTCAATCAACTGTGGATCCTGTAGCACTGTAGTAATTACTATTGAAAAAAATTGGCATATAAATGGACCAACGCATTTCAAACTTGTGTTGCTCAAGGGTCAACTATATTTCTTACTTCTTCACTAATTCTTACTTAGATTACCCTAATATTTTTGTACCAGTCAATAAGTAGTTTTATAATTATTGTCATAATAGTCACAGAAGTTTTGCTTTATTACCCAAGTTACATTGCAAACACATCCAAAGGACTGAGTTTCCTTTATAAATGGTTATTTCCTCCTCACGTAGTAGGTGCCAGAGACTTCTCTCTATCTTTGTGTTGACAACTACGTAAGTTAGCTGTTTTAGCAACTGAGTTGTCATACCCTATGCCTCCATGATCTCTTCTCTAATCCCTGCCCCTGCCTACCCACCATTACTGTCACTGTTAGAGTTTGTTTTTTTGCTTTGGGTTTTTGTTTTGTTTTTGTTTTTTTTTTGTAACAGACCCATGCCACAGCAGAGACCTGATCCGCAGCAGTGACAACACTGGATCCTTTAACCTGCTGGGCTACCAGAGAAATCCTGTCAGAGATCTTAAAAGACTTATTAACATTCAAAATTTCTGCATGCTGCTCTAACTTCATTCTATGACCCACTAACATTAGGTTTCTGTCCTATAATTCTATTGAATTTCTAGCACTAAACTCAAGGATATCTTACTAGCCAAATCTAATGACCTCTTGCTCATCCTCATTCTATCTTCCCTCCATGAATTATTTGAAACTCATAACTCTCCTTCAACTTTCTATAGCTCTCCTTACTTCTAACACTTCTCTAACTCAGGACTATCTAACTTCTCCAATTACTCCTTATAGTTATTGCTGGTTTTTCTTCCCTGGCCTATCTCCAAAATGTTAGTCATCTTCCCCTAGGCCTCAGGATTCCTTCCTCTGTTTTACTTTTGTCTGTATTTTTCTTTTCTCATTCAACTTTCATCTCCATCATTTTGTTTAAGCACTAGATTCCAACCACAAACTAAGTGCTGAAGACATCTGAGTCTATATTTGTCTCTAGTTTTGTCTTCTCTCCCAAGTTCCAGCCCAGTTAATTCATCTAACTATAATTCCATATTATAGTCACGAAGGCACTTCTCAGTCCCAAGCTGAATTCAGTACCTGTTCTCTACAGTCTGTTATTCCTCTTGTATTATCTATCATGATTGGAGGCATCACAAACCACATTAGGCAGTTTCTCAAGTCAGGTGCCTCAAAATCATCCTCCACTCCACCTCTCCATACTTATTTCCCTTATGCAATTGGTTAACAAGTTGTGTTAACTCTATTTCAAAATCCTTTCCTTATCTGATATTTTTTATCTAGGTCCTGCCACAGTTCAAGCCCTAATCATGTTTTTCCTGCACTACTGAAGTAGGATATAAACAAGTTTCCCTGTCTCCTCATTTTCTTCCTCCTTCAATCCTTTGGCCAAGAGAAATGATTTTCTTTTAATTTTCTAAAAGTGTTTATAAGCAAAACTGGAAGGATGGCAGCATACAGAGACAAGTGATCATAAGCTGAAGTTCATGTTTAAAGTGTTATAGAAATAATCTTTTAAAGGTGGGGTAAAAGATGTTCTGAGGGTAGATGAAGAGAAGGCAAAGGAGTAAGGGGATGAGCTATAAAACTGTCAATGAGAATTGACAGTGGAAGAAAGGAAGAGGTCAATGGAGGCAAGCCAGTGGTCTGTCCTAGGCATTTTGCTCTTCTCGTTCTATATCCACCCCCTGGATTATTTTAACCACTGCTTCAAGCCTAACTTCCATTTCTTAATACTACACCTCCTGCCCTGATGTCTATCCTAAGTTCTAGACTCATATTAACTGCCTATGGTGTATGTCTATTGGGATGTCCCTCAGGTATCTCAGTATCAATATATCTAAAGGTGAACCCACCCCAGTTTCTCCTTCATTCTCCATATAAGTTTATATTATCACTATTTGCTTAGTTCCCTCTAGAAGAAACCTGGGAATTACCCTACTCATTCTCTCATCCCTGCCACTCTCTGATATTCGTATGAATTCTACCTAACAAAAAGTTCTGTACACGCATCATTAAAATAATAAAAAAAAAAGTTATGTACATGTGCCAAGGTATCCCAAATTCCACTGCTTTAGTTCACACTTTGAATTACTGTAGTAGCCCCGTAATGGGTCTCCCTAACTCCAGTATCTCCCCTTCTTCCCCACCATTCCAATTTCTACATTATGTTTTGAATGCTCTCTCTGCAGAAGTCACTTGAGAACAAGCCAAAACATGAACTCTTCCCACTGAGGGCTTATAATTAAAATATACAAATTGAAATAGAAAAATAAATGACACAAGATAACATTTTAAATGAAAGAAAAACAGTGGGATTTATATCTATGTTAATCACCATCTTAGGAATACTTTAATGCCTGGTTTATTATTTTTTCCTCTATCACTATCTGACATAAGACACTGAAAGACTAAATGCTGTCTTTTTCAATGTAGTTCATAGAACAGATTATTCATATAACCAATAATGAATGTCTGATTTTTTTTCAGATGGAAAACTAAATCAAAACCCAAAATGAGGGTTTCTCTGCATGGCTAGTCCCTTGGATACATAAATGATGGGAGAGAAGAGAATGGAGAGAATTCAGTTAGAAAGGTAGCCTGGAGGTGTTGCATCTGTGGCTCAGAGGTAATCAATCCGACTAGTATCCATGAGGATGTGGTTTGAAAGATCAGGCATTCCTGTGAGCCGTGGTGTAGGTTGCAGACATGGCTCAGATCCTGCATTGCTGTGCTGTGGCATGGGCCTGTGGCTACAGCTCTGAATCAAACCCTAGCCTGGGAATTTCCTATGCCACTGGTGCCACCCTAAAAAGACAAAAAGCAAGGAAGGAAGGAAGGAAGGAAGAAGAAAGGTAGCCTGGGATGAGACCTAATGTCAGCCCAAGGAATTTGTCACATGAAGCTATCAAATATTTTTTAAGTTTGAAAGCAACATGATCATAGGAAGGATTAAAAAGAGATTAGAAATTAGAAAGAGATTAAAGTCAGGGAGGTTATTTAAAAAGCCGCAGAGGCATTCCCTAAATGGGAATGGATATCAAAAAAAAAATTTCTGAGGTATTATCAACAAGACTTGGTGACTGACTTGATTAAGGGAGGTAGCATTGGAGATTTTGAGGTTTCTATGCTGAACAACATAGGAAGATAGGAGAATCATTTCTTGGGGATAGGGTTGACTTACATTACAAACATCTGTATTTAGGATATCTTTGGGACACATAGGATATATGAATCTAGATAAGGAGTTGGCAAACTATAGGCCAAATACTGCCAGCTGCCCATTTCTGTAAATAAAGTTTTGTTGGAACATAGCTACTTCTTCAAATATTGCTTGTGATTGCTTTCGTGCTACAAGTAGTTAGGACATAGGTCCTCCGCCTACAAAATCTCCAATAATTACCATACGCCCCTTTAAAAAAAAAGTTTGCTGATCAAGTATCAGAATTTGGCACTGTCTAGAACAAGGGCTATGGAATCTTCCTGAGGTGGGGGTGTGCCAGAGGCTAGTGAAGGGGGTGGGGCTGCTTGCTGTTCTAGAACATTCCATCTCTAGGATGGGAGAGCCACTGGCATGGGACAAACAAAGGTAGCAGAGGAGAGTGGAATTTCTTTGTACTTGTTTACAAGCACTTCCTGTGGTTTTGTCTTTTCTGACCACTGCTGCTCCTTCCCACCTTCAAAGACTATCAACAGTGTAGGGAGTTCCCTTATATCCTGGGAAAGAGGGTGATCTTCCTTGTGCAACCCTCCCACCCCTGCTGTTTCTGGAAGTTGGAACATTCCGAAGGTAAAAGACTGAGGAGCCATTTGGAGGCTTTCTTTCCTCGGAGCCCTCAAGGAGAGAGAGGTACCATTGGGCTTGGTTGGAGGGTGTGTCCGGCCTGCACCCTCACTAGGCAGGAGGTGAGACCTGGTGGGCAGTGTCCTGGGGCGGGGAAAGCCAGTCAGGTGATCTTTAAGAGCCTGTGAGGTGTGAGGCAGAGAGCAAGCGGAGGTGAAGAGATGGTGGGGGAGGGGTTGGGGAGGGTGCTACAGGTTGATTAATCCCCGCAGGGCCAGCCAAGCCCCAAAGGCCCTCAGCCATCATGGCTTTGAACCCCGAGGACTCCAGTGGTGGGTTCCAGCATCACATGGTCGTGGCTTTCATCAACGAGAAAATGGCCAGGCACGCGAAAGGCCCTGAGTTCTACCTGGATAATATAATCCTGTCCTGGGAGGAGGTGGAGGACAAGCTCAGAGCCATCCTGGAGACCAGCGAGGTGCCCAGTGAGGCCAAAGAGGCCTGTGCCTGGGGCAGCCTGGCCCTGTGCGTGCGCTTTGCCCGCAGGGAGGACCAGTTATACAGGCGGAGCGTGCAGTGGCTGCATGATTTCGCGGGACTGCACAAGTCGGCCACACAAGCTTTGGCCTCAGACCTGAAGTTGCTCACGGCACAACTGGAGATGGAGCGCAAGGAGGCGGCCTTCCGCCTGCAGCTGGCCCACACCAGCCTGGCCGAGGTGCAGAAAGAACGGGACCTCCTGAGGTGGAAGCTCCTCCAGGCCGTAAGATTACCCCTCGGTCTGTGCCCCATCCCCCGCCCCCTCCCTTCAGCCCCCAGAACAGGTCCCAACTCCGTCCTCTTCTCTCCAGGAGCTGAGGGCTCAGCCAGAGCCAGTCGCAGAGGGGCCAGGCCTGGCCACTGCCGCTGGCACTGGAACTGAAGGAGCAGGTGAGGAGAGAGAGGAGGCCAGCATCGCAGCTACTACTGCTACTGCTTTCGGCGCCGCAGGAGGCGGAGGAAGTCACAAGGATGCGGAGAGGGCGGAAACTGAGGAGCTGAGTGAAGACCTTAACTTTATGCAGCTTCTCGGAGCTGTGGACCAGAAAGATTACACTTCTGGCAGGCAGAGGGAGGGAGATCTCAGGTCAAAAGAAACAGCCATGTTTTATTTCTCAGAGACCCTCAAGCCCGAGCCCACAATCTCGCCGGAACCCCTCACTGTCCAGCTCCCTGCCTCATTCACATACTCCTACCCATGCCCCTTGTTCCCCTTCTCAGAGGCATCCACACCATCCCCACCCGCATCATCCCCACCCACAGCAACGTTCACAGCAGCAGCTCCATCTCCCAACTGGGAGCCCTTTGATGTTAGCATGTGGTCTGATATGGGGGCCCAGGGACTAGAGCCTCAGGAACCGCAGAGAGACAGGAGAGACTCTGATCCCCATCAGCAGAGAAGACCTCCAGTATTTCGCAGGCCAGGGGACTGGGACTGCCCTTGGTGTAAAGCTGTGAATTTTTCACGGAGGGAAGTTTGCTTCCGCTGTGGGAGGGGTATCTGGCTGCAAACCCCTCAGTGAATTCAGAAATATAAAACATAACAGAAATATATCTCAATGGGAATTCAGTGTTCAGAGAGAGTTGGGAAAGCCGGGTGGGGGGTGGGGTGGGGGAGGGGAAGAGTAGGAGAATAAGGTTATGAGCTTGGGGGCAAGGGGAGGGGGGTGTGGATTGACAAGGAAAGATGAGTTTTAATAACCTCCTTTGTATTCCAGAGCATTAGCATTGGACACCCCAGAACTGCTGCAGCTTCTGTGTGTGTGTGTGTGTGTGTGTGTGTGTGTGTGTGTGTGTGTCTCTCCCCAACCCCAGTATATGGTGGACCTGAGCAGCCATGTATATAACACCTCCCCTCCCTCCCCGCTTCCAACTAGGCTGTAGGTTCTTGGAGCAGGAGTGGACATTTGACCCATCCTGAGCCAAACATATTCTCACACTAGAGAATCTGAACAGAGAGGCAGATTCCATAGTCAGGATGGTGTTGGGCAATGAAGCAGTGGGGTCATTTGGGGTAGGGGCCAAGGTCAGTCATGGACATGGAGGAACAGAAACATGTGCTTTACAGAGGGCAGGTGTCTTAGAGAATGGCAGTGTGAGGCCCCAGGGAGCAGAAAGGCACAGAGAAACAGAGGGGAGGTAATCCTGTGACCCAGTGATGGAGTGTGGAAACCCAACCACTTTCCTACTTCCTGCAGTTGTGCTGATTGAAAAATCTACTTTACACAGATCCCCTTTTCTTTAGGCTAACTTGAGTGAGTTCTTGTTCTGGGAAACCAAATTATTGGCAGGTCAGAAACGCACCAGAAGAGCAGTTGCAAACCACAGAGTGTCAAAGAAAATGTCAGAACTGGCTGAGGAGGTGCATCAGGCAGTGACAGGCGGTGGGGATTCCTGCATCCTAAGCGTCTCCAGGAATGAACCGTACAGGAAGCTCATTCATCTTCTGAGTGAGTTATTTCATGAGAAACAGTCAAAACAGGCCTGGGGTTAACCCTCAGGGCTGCATACACAGGATGCCAACACCAGCTGCACATGAGGACCACTATCGTTCAGCCCCAGGATAGGAGAATCCTTCCCAGTCTCCAAGGGGCAGAACTAGGACAGTCAGATTGAACAGGGAACTCATGCCACTGCCAAGGAGGTGAGTCACCCACTGATAGTGCCTGGAGGGTTTGCGGGTCTAGACCACTGACCAGATATAGTGCCATCCTGAGAGTTTCTCTCCCCCAAACTATCACCAGGAAAACAGTGGGAGGGAAATCTGGCTACAAAGCTCCTTGTGAATTCAGAAATGTGGAATAGCACATAACCCAGTGGGAGATGGGTTTCTAGGCAGAGGGGGTAAAAGGGGGAGGATGGTCTGCCTCTCTCCCTCTGATGACTGTAAGCTGTGTTGAGGGGGGCTAAATGTATGGTTAAGCCCACAGGAGGAAGGATGAGCCAGACTGAGACAAATGAAGGAGCCCTGGACATCGACTGGGGATGGACCTAGATATTGAAGCTGTTATAGCCCTGGTACCTCTCTGCAGTGGCTGGATGTGACTTTTGTCTGTCTCCTGTTGGGGCAGGTGTGTACAACTAACTGTCAAGATTGGGACAAGATCCCTAGCCTTCACTTGTCAGAAATGTCCTTAGGCTTGTTTATATCCTTCTGGGTCAGGGTTTCCTAACCTCAGCACTCACAACTTGAAGTTGGATAATTCTTAGTTACAGGAGGCTGTCCAGTATACTGTAGCATGTTTGGCAGGATCCCTGGCCTATACACACTAGATGTCAGTAGCACACTGCACCTCCCCCCAAAATTGTGACAACCAAAAATGTCTCCACAGATTGCCACATGTCCACTAGAGGGCACATTTGCCCCTGATTGGGAACCAGGGAAGTCAGTGGGGTATTTAGGCAAAGTCAGAAAAGGGGGGAAGATAATTGCAAGGAGAGTGTGTTCAGCAGTGCCCAGGGCTGCAGAAGGCGAGTGTTAGGACAGGAGGTGAAAAGTGTTCTTTGGGTCTGATGACCATGTATAGACTCCACCCATTGAACCTTAACCAACTGTTTTTCCAAGGTGGATAACTCTTCAGAGTGGTAAGAAAGTGGGGATAGCTCCATGTGAATTCATCCCCGTGCTTGAGAAAAAAAGTTAGAGTACATGTTCTGATTAATAATGTTGAGAACCTCAGCATCTCCTTTGAGTCACAGAAAGGAATTTACCCTCTTTAAATACACATTTTCTCTATGGAAACATCACCTGCTAAAAATGTGCATTGTTATCTTCCTGCATATTAAGGTGCTTATTAGTTGTGTCCTTTAGATCATGTGCTAAGAATTAGTCAGTGTCTTAAAGTCTCATGTTCCAAAAACATATCTGAAACCTTCATAAAATGAGGGTTAGTTATTATTATGTTCATATTCAGGAGAACAAAAGACCTTGGTAAATGCAGTTTCCAGCCACACTGACCTCCCTGTTTTTTTATCTGCACAGAGCCCATGTATTATTGTCTCCTTGCTCTTGAACACTGCTTCATCTGCCTGGGAATTCCTGTACTATTGCCACTTGTTTGGATCTTCAAGAACCATCTCAAACACCACACTTGTAGAAGTCAAAAGCTGTTTTTTTTATTATTATTATCTACTACTACTTTATCTCTCTCTTATAGCTCTTTTTTCTTTCTCTCATGGGCGATGGAATAAAAGGCATTAAGTCAGTGCTGGCAGTTTTCCCCTTCTCCCTGTTCTCCAAAGATAATCCTCTTGTCAGCTGCAAGGTTCTCTCTAAATCCAGCAACTTATATGGAGATTCTTGGTGTGCCTGATCAGTCCCTGAGCTTTTACTATACAGAAAAGGTATAATGGGCTGAAAGAGCTGAAAAATAGCAAGGAGTAATGGTATTTTAATCACATTATATTAGAAAAGGGAACAAGTGTTTCTTGCAAGGACAAAAAAGTGATAGAAGCTGAAAAAGAACAAAAAGGGGAAAAACTTTCAGGGGATGCATCCCAGGGGAGTTTTGTAGTGGGGAATGAGGATGAGGAGAGATGAGAGAAGTTTCTGGGCAGTTGCCTTATGTAATAAATATTGAGCATGATAGTAATGGGAAAAGATGATTTCAAATGTTGTGGGGGTGAAGATTACAAATTTGTTCCCCTTTGATGTTTTTCAAAGGACTATAGGAAATACTTAAATATTCAACTTTTAAAATTATTTTTATTTGCTGAACTGTTTCCTAGGATATAATTCTATGCTGAGCCACATGGGATTCTCTCTTTTAATTGACTTACATTTGTTTGATGGTAATTTATATATATATGTAATTGTATGTTCTAATTCCCCTTTAAATTTGTCAGAAAGCAGGAGCCCTGTTATTTGCTTTTGCCTTTCTTGGTGTCCTTTATGGAATAGGTGCTCAACAAATATTTGTTTAGTGAAAAGCAGATATCTGAGACATGAAATGGTATCAGCTGAAAAATATCCCTTTTATAAACATAAACTAAAACAGAACTGTAGTTAGGCAAAATAATGCACTCTCAATTTTCGACTATGAAATATGCCAACTTTAGGGCAAATGGGGGAAGCAGTTACATGCAATAAGTTCATGAAAAACATAGTTATGCAGTTATACATCTGATGATATTTTTTTCAGCACTCTGTCATAGACTGATGTATATGCTTCTCTAATAGATTCATTGCATATCTTACACTTTGGAGGTTTGGAAGTGAGAGTAAACGGACAAAAAGAAAGAGCCAGTTAAGGATATAATTACAACAAAGTTTCCCCATCCCTTTTCTTTGGTAGAAAACATTTAAGCACTTCTGTATCATGTCTGGAAACATAAATGATAGCAAAGGATTTCAAACTTTGTCAGGCAAGTAGTCTGGTTTTATATCTGGAAATTCCTGCTTTAACTTGATCCTTGCTTATCATGAATTTAAAATCTCCATTTCTGGAGCTCCCGCCGTGGCGCAGTGGTTAACGAATCCGACTAGGAACCATGAGGTTGCGAGTTCGATCCCTGGCCTTGCTCAGTGGGTTAACGATCCGGCGTTGCTGTGAGCTGTTGTGTAGGTTGCAGACGCGGCTTGGATCCTGCATTGCTGTGGCTCAGGCGTAGGCTGGTGGCTACAGCTCCGATTCGACCCCTAGCCTGGGAATATCCATATGCCACGACAGTGGCCCAAGAAATTGCAAAAAGACAAAAAAAAATAATAAATAAATAAATAAAATCTCCATTTCCCTGTCCTCTGCTCTCCACCTTTAATCAATAAAATTCCATCCCCATCTCCAGACAATACTGTACACTGTGGAAACTGAAAACAGATGGAATTACAGAACTTCATAAAAGCAGGAATTAACTCTATCCCATTTGCTGTTATATACAGATACAAGTATCTATGAAGAATAGTTAAAATAGATAATAAATGAAAAGGTGGTAAATAAAACATGTGCATTAGCAAAGTAGACATGGGTTCAAGTCTTAGCACCATTGTTTGCTAGCTATGTGTCACAGGGAAAGTTCTTTAAACTCTATCAGTTTTATTACCTTCAATAACATGACCTACCTCAGGGTTATTGAAGATTATCACAGTGTTTGCCATAGAATAAGGGCTAAAAAATCTTATCTAGTAGCAATAATGGTAGTGGTAGTAAAAGGAGATAGGAAATAATGTGTTGAGTGCTTACTCTATGTCAGCATCAGTGCTAAGTGCTTGCCAGCATTCCTTGCTCCTCCCCAGGTCTTCTCTTTCTCAGTTAATAGCACCATGATGCACTTAACTGCTTCAGTTAAAAACACAGGAGTCATACTTTAGTCAACCATTTCTCTCATTTTTCACATCCGGTGTACCAGTACATCCTGGTGCTCATCTTTCAATACATATCTAGTATGCAGTCACTTCTCCCCATCCCAAAGCTGTTGACCCAATCCAAACAGACCATCACATAACTGCTCAACTAATACAGTTCTTTCCCAACTTGGTCTCCTTGTATGTTTCCTTACAATCCCTTTTCACCAGGGCAGCCAGAGTGATCTTTCTAAAATGGAAATGTGATCATGTTATGTCCCAGGTTAAAACAGACAAAATACAACATTCTGTCTTTGCCTCTGATTACTAATAAACATCAATTTCATATCCTGGCCTACAATATGCAACAGGATCTGGCCTCTGCCTACATCTCCGGCCTCATCCAGTGCCATTTTCTCCAAGCTCACTTCACTCCATCCGGACTGGCCTTCTCAGCTTCCTTGAATATAAGAGCCTGTTTCTGTTTCATGACCTGTGCACTTCCCATTCACTCTGACTGGAACACCGTTCCTGTAGATCTTCACAAGGCTGGTTCTTTCCATGTCTCAGCTTATAATTTCCTTTCCTTGTGGGGCCCTTCTTGAGCATTCAACCAAAAATGTCCTGCCAGTTATGCCTGAAACACGACTCTTTTTTTCCCTTTTTAATTCTCGCCATACACATTATCAAATAGTCTTATGAATTTGTTATTTGTATGTTTCCCCCATTCTAGAAGGTAAAAAGTTCCAGGAGAGTAGGAACTTTAATCTGTTTTGTTCAGTGCTATATGTCAAATACTGAAAGCCAGTGTTCAATATATCTTAAATTGAATAAAAACATTAAACTTCATTTCTCAGGCAAGGAAAGCCAGGCACAGGTTGCACAGCTATAATATACCATCACTCCTTAAGTTAATGTAAGAATCAGAATCTAGTAGTTCAGAGTATGCAAACTATGGATCCACTTGTTGAATCTGAGTAGGAACCTTTTTTGGGAGAAGTGCCCAGAAAATTTAAAAAGTTGACAAATTTCATGTAAATATTTATATTTAGAGCTTTTCTTTAAAAATCAGAAGATCTGGAAATACTTGGGCCCATATTCCTCTATGGTAATAATAATTTGAATCTGTCAGGCAGCTACCTGATTTTAACTAGAACGTAGTTCATCCATTCATTCAATAATTATTTACTGAGAATCTACTATGTTTAACACACTGTTCTAGGCCCTTGACACATATCAGTGAACAGCAACAATCAGTGAAGAACAACAAAAAAATCAAAGATCTTTGTCCTTAAAGATACTGCATTCTAATTTGGGGAGATAGACAAAACAACAACAACAACAAAAAGCAATACATACATATATGTGATAATTGCCATGGAAACAGAAAAATTAGATCTAATCATCAGTGCAGAAGATGGAGACTGAATGAAAGAGAAGATTATAAGTAAGGTAGTTAAGAAGACTCATGATGAGTTTAAAATAGAAGAAATTGTGCAATTGAAGGAAATGAGGGAGTTAGTCATGTGACTATGGGGGGGGCATTCCAGACAGAGGAAACAACCAGTACAAGACCCTAAGGCTGGAGTTTACCCACCATGTTTAAGAAAGAGCAAGGAGGTCAGAGAGACTGGAGTAGAGTGAGCCAAGGATAAAAGAATGGGAAAGAAGTACCTAGAGTGGTACCAGGGACTAGATCATATAGAGCACTGTGGGCCCTAGTAAGGACTTAGCTTTTTTTCTAAATGAAATGGAAAGCCCTCAGAAGGTTCTGAGCAGAAGAGAGGCAGATGTGACATATTTTTAAAAGACAACTCTGACTAAAGTGTTAAGAATAGATTTAACAGAGAAACCAATTAGGTTGTGACAGAGATAAAAGATCTTGACTTGGACCAGCAGTAGTATGTAAGGCACAGACTGTGCAATCCCCAAAGTTCAAGAGGGTTAAGACCCTGTGAAATAACCACTTGACCAATGGGATATAGGAGCTGAGAGAGAAATGATTCTCCATTTCTCCTCCTAGATCAAATATGTCAAAATATCCTTCCTTCTGCCATGCCTCATTTTCCTTTTTCTTTAGTCCTATTCCCTGGGATTATACCCCCTAATACACATTAGCTTTTTGCCTCGGGATTTATTTTCCAGGAACCCGTGATAAGATAGGGGGAAAGTAGGGAGTTCAGTTTTGGACATACTGATTTTGACACAAGTGGAGATGCTGAAAGGTCCATTGGATAAAAAATCTGCAGACAGATCTGGGCGGGAAGGTATACATTGGTTGAGTTACCAGTGTACAGATGCTATGTAAAACTATAGGACTGTATAAACATTTCATGGAGGGAGGGCATGTGGATAGAGATGAAAATTAACTAAGGACCAAACCCTAGGGCCTTTAACATTAAGAGGTTTGGGGAAATATGAGGAGTCAGTAAAGGAACTTCAGAAATGGTATCTGATGAAATAGGAAAACTAGGAGGATGTGATTCTCTGGAGTTCAGGTAAAGAACATATATCAAAAAGAAGAGATGATTGTGCCAAATGTGCTGATCATGTAAAAGGAGGTGTGACAATTGATCTGACCATTGGATTTAGCATTGTCATAGTCATTGGAGACTTTGATAAGAGAAGTTTTGGTGAAGGTAAAAATCTGACTGAAGTGAGTTTAATAGAGAATTAGTGAAAAGGACTATGAATGTAGACAACAGTTTCTTTGAAGTAGTTTGCTGCTAATGGAAGCAAGGAAATAGGGACAGTGAGTGTCAGGGGAAGTGAAGTTAAGATGCATAGATACTGACCTGTGTTATGCTGATGGAAATGATTCAGTAGAAATATAAAATTTCATTAAAAGGGAGAGAGACAGGAGAATTGCTTTGGTGATATCCTTGACTAGGCAAACAGGGATAGGATCTAATGCATAAGTGAGGTGATTGGCTTTACACAGGAGCAAGGCCAGTCCATCAGTGGTAACAAACTTGAAGGTAGAGTGTGTAGGTATAGATGCCAATAGGTGAGTAAATGTAGTGGAAGGTCTTTCCTAATTGTCTCAGGTTTTTGTTTTTGTTTTTTTCAGTAAAATGGGAAACAAGGGGACAAGATGTTGGAGGCTTGAAGAGACCAGTTGTGAAGTAGTCATCTAGGAGGACAGGAGACTGAATGGTCCAAGAATACATAATAAGACTACTTGGATGGAGCATGATGGAAGATAATGTGAGAAAAAGAATGTATATGTGTGTGAGAGAGAGAGAGACTGGGTCACTTTGCTGTATAGTAGAAAATTGACAGAACACTGTAAACCAACTAGAATGGAAAAAATAAAAATCATTAAAAAAAAGACTACTTGGCAGCATTAAGGGTCCACTTGAGGTTCATGATGATGAACTTAAAGTAAGATCAGTCAACATTATTATATGTTTTCCTTCAGTCAAGTTTAGTTGCAAGAATACAGGTACAAGCATAGATGGAGAGTTGAGTTTACAGTGTTGTGGTTTTCACAAGCAAATGAGATGAAGGGAGAAAGGGTCTAGGGAATCAAGAGGATATATATGGGATTGATTAAATTGATTGATCATGGAATTTAAACTCTGCTAGGTGAGAAGATCACAGTGGATAGTGAAAACGGTGTGGAATCAAGGAGCTGCAGCTCAGGGTGAACTTAATATATTTCTGGAATTGTGATACAAAAAGATTGAGGTAGACATGGAGGCAATACTATAATACATGAAAATGAGATAACAGAGGAGATCACTACAGCCTCCAACACCCCAACATGTTTCAGATCATCTGCCACAATCATTGCCTCTTCTTGGACTCTGAAAGGACTTTGAATTTTCCATTTCAGCAATAGGTTGAAACATTAATAGGAGCAAAATAACCATAAAACAGAAAATTTTCTGAACTTTTGTAATAATACAAAGTATGGGGCTAAATGCATATCAGTGCTAACTAGCTCATCAGTGATTATTTGAAATCAATTATTGGTTGATAATAATCAAATACAACACAGTAATTCTTAAAGCTGGGAATCCTGCTGACTGAACTGTAAATATCTGTTTCCCTCCAATAAACAAACTAAATGGAGTTGAAATTACATAGGTATTATACAATAGAATGGTTATATTTCTAAATATTACATCACTAATATATAACAACATGGTTATAATTCTAAACATTATAGCACATCTAATTAACTATTAATGAAATGAAGATAAATTAAAATTAATACTACTTTGCTATTGAAGTTATGTATAATTTTATAAACAAATAGATTATCACATTGTAGAGGTTAAAAATTTTTTCAGGTTCCTTTAAGCATAATTGCTAAGAAAAAAAAAAGTAAATCAGGGACTTCCACTTAAAAACCAAAATAGGAGGAAGAAAAATAACTAACTTCATTAGACTCTAGCCTACACAGGCCAGAGAAGGCATTACTACTGTCTCAAGACCCTGATGTACAATCTTGATCTTTGATCATTTTTCCTACAAGAAACTATCTGCTCTCCTGAAAATTGCTACCCTGGCAACCAACTTGTTGACACTTAACTTTTCAAAGATCAAAAGTTAAGCTGGAATTGAATAATTAGATGTTCAAAGCCCTTGAAAATCTCTTGGTTACCATGGTGGGGAGTAGGGTAGGATGGTGGAAGGTGATAAAAGCTATTTCTTGGTGTCTTAGGTAGACTAGGACAATTACTTTTCTTTCTAAAGGCATAGGTTTCCTTGCAATATGGCATAAGGCAAGTGCCATGGTATATGCTCAAGGACTGAAATATAAAACTTGTTTAATATATGTTACATAGGTACTTTTAAACCAGGATCATTTAGGGGCCATTAAAATCAGGGAAAATTACTGTATACTTATGTTTACTGCTTTTTCTTTTTAATTATGGGACATTTCAAATATATTCAAAAATAAAAACAATATAATGAATCCTCATATACTCACTGTACAGATTCAAAAACCAGCAACATACTACATTTCTTGTTTCATATATCTTCAACCCCCCTCAATTCCTCTAGTGATGCCTTTTGCCAGAATAATAATCACTCAAATGTGATGAACAGCAAGGCAAATGTCATGCCTCAAAAGTATATAAATCCAGTAAGGAACCCTTGAGAAAGAGTTTGTGAGGCATTCAGATTTTGAGAACTTCATTTATTTCAATGACTAACTACTAAAGACCAAAAATAGTTGGATTATGTTCCAGGTTAAGAGGGCTCCTTGTTCCATTTACTTCACTGGAGAGGTAAATGGTCATAATGGTTTTGAATGTATAACTGATTCTATACATTTGGTCATTGTCATCCCCAGACACGCATGTTTCTACAGATATTCAATTATATTTAATCACTCTTTTCAATATCTGTGAATTCAATTCAGGATTATATGAATACATCTATCTTCATCCACAGCTTAAGTTGCCCCTTGTTTCAAGATGTTGAGAAAGTGATATGTGGGATTTTGTCAAATAAGATTACTCTCATCATTTTTATCCTACTAAGTGCCTCCACTGAAAAGATTTGAGTGGGAAAGGGAGTAGACAGTAATTCTTGGATTGGCACAGCTCTCAAAATATGACTCACTTCTCCACCATTCCTCTATTACTAACTCACTGACATGCTGTGAAATTCAAGTAATCACTCTTGAGACTAGCTAAAAAAAAAACACAAAAATGAATAATTGGCTGCAGAAAGGTCACAAACAGTAAACTTTTCTTGCTATGATTTAAATGGGTGGGGAATATAAATAAATATTTCATATCTGCGTTTTTAACCACACCAAAATCAATAGAAGAACTTTTAGTGAGGTTGATAAAGCATAGAAAGTTAAAAAGTATCCATAATTAACTTAAAGTAGTATAAAATTTGGTATTTGAGGTGCTATAGACCCTATTCAGAGCCTTTTTCAAATATAAATGCCACTTTCTTGCTAATGGCATAAAATCACTCATACAGAGTGAATTTTTCACTTGGCACATATTTGGAATCAGTGGCTACTACTGGACCCGAAAAACATGTTTATTATTCATAGCCAAATTCTAGCTACTTCACTTACGCCATTCTGGAAGAGATTTCTATATCTATGAATTGACAAAAACTGTTGCATCCTTTTAAACAGTGGTTCCCAAACATTTTTTTCTCCTTACCAAGGCACACATGAGGGACAATATTCAAAATTTAACCCACCTCTATCAATCCCAATCATTCCCTTAGACCTGCTGCATGAATAAAAAGCCTCTGCTTAGTAGACTACCACTTCTTTCTCTTCTGTGGATCTAGATGTGAGGTGAGGACCACTAACTTAGGTGATATCTACAATAAATACAAACAAGGTCAATTTAATATATATTTGAAAGAGGAAGCCACCTATAGGATAGGATTTTAGGGGCATTGGGAAATCTCACTTGTATATGAGCCTGTACAAGGCTTTATTGGAAACCAATTAAGCTATCAGCTGAGAGGGCCTAGGAGCAACAACCCCTTAGTAGCAACAAGCATACCTAGCACTCAAATCTTGGTTTCTAATATCATTCCCCATTAAAAGGAATTAAGCCTCCTTGGGAATATGGCTGATTCTAGGACTGGGGGAAGGAAATATATAAGTCTGGAGTATCTTACAGTGCTGAAATATAAGAAAGTATTAAACAAAGAGATAACAACAACAAAAAATAATGATGAATTTATATCAGAGGGATAGATGCACCAACTGAAAGAGCTCCCAATAGTCAAAGGTGGAGGAATTTAACACAGAAAATAAAGTAGCAAGGGATTATTACCCAGTGTATAATATAAATATCCATGAATCCATGGTGATATAAATGATTGAATAAATAAATGGGAGAAAAAAAACACATATGCTATGCAGAAGAATTCTAAATAAGTTTATGTAGATATTTTGCTTTTAATGAGGTGGACCATGACTGTATCTCTCATGTATAGACTATGAATAACTTTCTTCCAAAGAGGATAATTTGAAAAGGGAGGGGAAAAAGAGCAAATTTGCAGTGGAGAAAGACAAATATTACCTTGTGCTACATGATCAGGGTCAATATCAACAGTGATAAAGCATACTGATACTTCATATCCTTGATCTGGTGTAATAAGAATGGTATTTTCCCTCTGTGTTCTTCCTCCCCAAAACACATTACCCCAATATAAACATGAAAAAAAAAAAATATCAAAAGAGAGAAGAGGCAGCAAGACTGGGGAAAGAAGCAGGACAGGGAAAGTAAGCAATAATTAATTCAATAATTCATTGTAAGTGTAGTATCTATATATTGTAGCCTGATTTTTTGCAAATAAAATTTTAAATTTGTGAAAACAAAAGAAGCAAATAAACAGCAAATGGAATGGGGGAATAAAAGAGATCTATTTTAGATTGGCAGGATTTAATGAGGGTGGAGAATGAAAAGGGTGTAAACAGAGATGGTGAGAGCATACTAAAGAATAGAGTGTCAGACACTACAGCCAAATTACATTCACTTCTTAATTCTACTAAGGGTGGTCCAATGAGGTGAAAATATTGATTATTACTAAGGGTGTGATCAGACTGATTGCTATTATTCCCAATATCCTGTGTTTTTTGCCCACTACAAAGAAACTTTCCCAACATTTCCTCCCAACACACACACACACACACACACACACACACACACACACACGTGATTCTTGGAGCATCAAGAAGATTCTCTATTTATACAACACCTTGACTCCTGCCCTTTTGAACAATGAAGCCACACTAGGAGCTTCCAAGTGCTTTTGATGAAGAGGTGACAAAGCACTGGCATCAGACCAAAGTCCACAGGAAACGAAAATGGAAGGGTCTGCATTTCCAAGAAGATAAAATCAAACAATAGAATGCTCTGGTCAACCAGATCAGACACTTCCAAAATGGCAATATTGAAAAGTGGTTTAAAGGTCACCTCAACTACCCACTTCAATGCCTATTGTGGTCCCTATCTGAGATTTAAGATACTAAATCCTAGCACCGGGGTAGAGCCAGGGAGAAAGGACATATTGAGGAATCCTTAAAGATAAAACAGAATTGCTTTTCACTGTAAACTTTTTGCAGATGGAATTGTATCTGGGGTATCTTCCCAGCATAGTATATAGGAACACAAGTAATTATGTGTTTATAGAGCTCCACGTTAAATATTTAGATACACTGCACTCAAACTCACATTGCAAATTCTATGAAAAATTTCACCAGAAGCTCATTTGTTAAAAGATCTCCCTGCAACATTTGAAGCTACTTTCCATCTATAAAAGACACCCTGACCTAAATGATAACTCTAGGTCATTTTCATGGTCATATATTAAGATCATCGAGCTAGCTAGCTCTATGCAAAAACAGTTGTTAATACAGATCTTCCTCAGTTTATAATGGGTTATATCCTGATAAACCCATAGTAAGTTAAAAATATCTTAAGTCAAAGATACATTTAATATACCTCAACTACTTAACACCATAGATTAGCCTATCCTACCTTAATTGTGCTCAGAACACATGTTATCCTACAAATGGGCAAAATTATCTAATACAAAGCCTATTTTATAATAAAGTATTTCACATTTCATGTAATTTATTTGATCCTTTACTGAAAGTGAAAAACAGAATGGTTGCGTGGGTGCAGAATGATTGTAAGTGTATCAGTTGTATATATGGCTGACTGGGAGCTGCCGCTTAGTATCTGCTTGCCACAGCCCAGTATCATGAGATAGTATCCTGATGCACATTTCCAGCCCAGCAAAAGATCAAAATTCGGAGTGGCTCAGTGGTTAACGAACCTGACTAGTAACCATGAGGTTGTGGGTTTTATCCCTGGCCTCACTCAGTGGGTTAAGGATCCAGCATTGCCATGAGCTGTGGTGTAGGTCGCAGACCCAGCTCGGATCCCACGTTGCTATGACTGTGGCATAGGCTGGTGGCTACAGCTCCAATTCAACCCCTAGCTTGGAAACCTCAATATGCCATGGGTGCAGCCCTAAAAAGACAAAAGACAAAAAAAAAAAGACCAAAATTCAAAATTCAAAGCATGGTTTATACTGAATGTGTGTCACTCTCACATCATCATAAAGTTGAAGAATTCTAAGTCCAATCACCATAAGTCAGGGACCATTTGTGTAAGACCCTGGAGTAGGGGTGGAGTTGGATAACAAATGAGTCACAAAATTTTCTGAATCAAATGAGTATACACAGTAAATGGGAGTCTTATTTCATCAGAATTTGATAAGAACTTGCTATATAGTTCCAATAAATAATTAGAATGGAATTTACTGAAGGTCCACATGCACTGCAGCCTTTCAAGAATATATTCCCTGGGAGTTCCATTGGGTTCAGTGGATTAAGGATACGGTATTGTCACTGCTATGGTGTGAGTTCGATCCCTGGCCCAGGAACTTCCACATGCTGTAGGCATGGCCAAACAAACAAAAAAACCCCAATATATCCCCTGTCTAACATGAGGCACACCTATACACACTCCAGTCCCAATCAAGAATACCACCCATGACATTGAGCAGTGTTTTCACATAGCACTCACCTTAAAACACAAGTGTAGAATCCACTGTCCTGTGCCTCAGCTGAGTGAAACCATATTGAGTCTTCCTCTTTGCTCATCCTGACCTCTGAAAAGATGATGGGCTCTTCCAAATCACCTTTGTTTTTGTACCACATAAGCCTGAGCCCAGTGCTCTGGGCCATGCTATAGTTGGTACGAATATAACTGTAGAAAAGGGCACATTTCACTCGGACTGGTTCACCTGCCAAAGCCATGTATGTCTTGAGATCCACTGACCAGTCAATGCAGCCATCCACTGAAAGAAAACCAGATTGGGTATGAGATGCAGTGAGCATTGTTGATCATAGTGGTAAGAGCAATAATCATTCCCAACATGGACTGAGGACTTGCTAAGAGGTAGACACTGCATCACATGCTTTACATAGATTACCTTATTCAATCTTCTCAGTGATCCTAGGAGATATATCCTCCTTAGAGCAAGCAGAATTCTTATTCTAGCCCTGTGCCTTTGTGGTATTTTCCAATCTGTTTGGGGTTGACTAGATCTTCTAAGGAGCCACAGCACTCCTTGCCTATGAAGTTGTCCTGGGATCCCAATGCTAGGAACCAATTCAAGTATGGTGGCCAGTCAAGTACATCAAGTGTGCTACCCACACAGCATTTGCTTAACAGAATTTTGTGAGACTGGATGGCTAGAATGACAATGACATGCTGATTTTAGGTGACTCAAATTGTTTAGAGAGATAGGAGCCCCACCAAACAAAGACTTCCTTGGGACCCCTATATAGCCTAGGAGCAGCCCTAAGATGGACACTTTTATTATTATTATTTTGCAAATGAGAAAACTGAGATTCAGAGAAGTTCAAAGATATTGCCTGTGGACACAGAACTAACAAGTGACGGAAAACAGGTCTGTGATTCCAGAGACTTTGTTCTAAGCTCCTAGCTTATACTGTTTCTGCCTATATATATATATATATATATATATATATATATATATTTGTAGAGAATATACTTAATATATTCCCTATGTTTCTGCATTTTATACATTCTTTTTAAAAATATTCTTTTCCATCATGGCTTATCATAAGATATTGTATATAGTTCCTTGTGCTATACAGTAGGACCTTATTGTTTATCCATCCTATTAATAATAGCTTATATATGCTAACCCCAACCTCCAAACCCTCTGCCTATAATTGCAACAGGAATCATTGTGTTATTTATTTGCCTTTGAGAAAGTATATGTCTGGTTTGGAAGAGGTAGGGACCTGAACTGATTATTTGCCATTATCTACATACAAGTTTCCCATGGTATGACCTATTAATAGCAGATATTTAATCACACTTCAATTTCTTTTTATACCCTTAGGCATTCCTTGCTGCTCAGCTCATGTGCACTCATGGGAATATATTATATTAATGTCAAGTTTAATCAAATAATATTAGGTGGGTATATCTACCATTAAAGAAAGACATATACAATAATTTCTCTTTTCCAGAAGGGTTGGAAATGAGACACTGTAGCTAAATTTATATGCTAGTCAATACAATTAGTATAGCTATTCTACTTCCAATTGCTGATTTTCAAAGAATTTCATCAAATTATGCTACATCCTTTTATATTACTTGATTACCCTTTATAAAATAATCCTTTCATAAACTGTATAAACACTGCCATTTTAAAATTAAATGTTTTGCTTATACTTTTGTGAACTGATCTGCTTCCTTTTTTAGACATTGAGGACTCTGTAACCCAGTGTGTTTATATTTTAACCTCAGTTGACAGGAAGCTCAGAGCTAAATGCAATGCTCAAGTGTAAAACTATCTTACCTCAGGATTTTGCTTCTCTATACCAGGGGTTCTTGACCTGGGGTTCAAGGACACCCGGGGCAACGTGTATAGAGAGATTTCAAGGTTGTGCCTATTTGCATAGCTATACTTTTCTGGGGAGATGTTCCACAGATCTTTGTCAGATCTTCAAAGGGGTTGATTGCCCAAGAAAATTTTTGAACTCTCTGGTTTCTGATCTTTCTTCGTGACTCCATTTTTTCACTGCCTTGCTGCATATGAACTTTTATTATAAGTTGCCTCAAATCCTCTTAGAGTATGTGAAATATTCATTAGAAATAAATAATCAAATAAATAACTCATTTTGATTTTGTACCGAAGGGCATTTGAACTTTGAGGACTCACGGGGCACCAGGTTCATCACTATGGATTTTGATGATCATTGTGCACTGTTGAAGCCAAAAAGGTACCACCAAATTAGGCTAAATACAGACTGATCTCTGGCTATCTCTATTCACTTCCTAGTATCAGTTATTTACCTGTCATATGCCATCCTCACCATCAAAAACAGAGGGGAAAGTCTGAATTAGTTCAACTTTCTGGGTCATGGTAAATTACTGGTGATACATCTCTGTATTAAATGCAATTTTAATATTTATTGTTTTATCATCTTTAAGTGAATTTTAGATTTATTCCTTTTATGGATTATCTGTGATGTTGTTCCAATGCATTAACATAACTGAAAGGAAATAGAAATTTTTTTAGAAAATATATTTTTCTCAGAGTTTTGTTTTAAAAGTTGACTAATAGAAACAAAGAAAACATAGGGATCATTTTTTTTAAAAACTCCTTAATATTCCAGTTTTTGTTTTCCCCAACCCTAAAATGCACAGCAAGTGTGAATTAACTTTGAATTAACAAAGTTGTCTTGGTAAAGTGGCTTCAAACCTCTATAATTACCTACTTGATAGAAAAAATAATTGGAATTTTTTCCATTTAGGCCCTAAATACCTTCAGTTACTTCTAAACCATATGTTGCATGATCTACACCTATGCAATATTACCAGGCTGGATTGTCCCATTAGTGACAGGGAATGTTAGATATAGAAAACAATGAAAATATCTGTTCCTAGGACACAATAATCATGCTCAAAGGCAGCTGAAGACATTTAATTGCCAATACAACTAGCTTTATCATACAGACCTTGACAGTACACTGAGAATTCATTTCCTTTTAAGTACTAACTGAGAAAAATGTATTTGAATTAGTAGATTTATGGTTCCTTTTCTTCTGTTCCCTTGCTTTAGGTAGCAGAGAGGGAGTCTCTAGTTGTACAGTAATTAATGGACAAAGAACAGATATTCAATAATGAAGACAATAATTTCCAAACATTATCGCCTTATTCTTTTCCCTTAATACAGTCATCCCTCAGTATCTGCAGGGGACTGGTTTCAGGATCCCTGTGGATATCGACATCTGTGAATGTTCAAATCCCTTATATAAAGTAACATAGTAGTTGTATATAACCTACCTACACATTCCAATATACTTTAAAGCATCTCTGGATTACTTATAAGAGCTAACACAATGTAAATGTGATGTAGTTGTAAATACAATGTAAATGCTATGTAATAATTGCCAGTGTGCAGCAAATTCAAGTTTTGCTTTTTGTAACTTTTTGGAATTTTTTTTCAAGTATTTTCCATCCCTGGTTGATTGAATGCAAGGATATAGAAAATGTGGATACAGGCAGGGGTAGGGGGTGACTGTATTCACAACACAGGTTACAATATAACATATCTCAAGAGACCTGAGGCAAACTTCTCCAAAAAAGTAGACAAATGGTATGATACCAGGGATTCATGTTGGCCCATCTGACACCAAACATTTTCCCACACTGAACTTTCATCAGCAGAAATCCATTCCCAGGAGTTAAGGCATTGTAGCCTTATATCTAGAGCATATAGAACCACTACTAGATTCCAGCAATATGGTATCCTTGATGGTACCCTTTAATTGATTGCTATTCCTAGGAAAACCAACAGAGAGTGGGGCATGAAGGGATGAAATAGGATATAGTGCATTTATCTTTAGGTCTGAGATGGGTAGAACCAGTAAGGATGCACTGAAAGGTAAGATGCCTGGAAGCACAGGTGGCAAGGTAACATGATGGAATTGAAAACTTGAGCTTAAGAGAGAAGTAGTGAAAGGTGTGAAAAGGCAGGAAGAGGAGAAAGGTCACACAAAACTCAATTTGTTAAGGGCCATTCTGAGAATCAAAGATGCTGCCATCAAAAGTCACCTGTGCAAGTCACCTTTCTGTTATGAGGAGTTTGTAATACATGCCACACATTTAGAGCCCTTTACACACTGACACTCCATGTGTATTTGGCAAATAGCTGCATGAATAGATCTGTTATGCAGCTGACAGGTGAGTAGGCTATGACTGGGTTGGGGACATAGTGGAACTGAGGAGCCCGGAGAGAGTCCGCCAGAAAGCTTATCCTTATCAGCAAGAGTTCTACATCATAGAGCCATCCAGCTCTATTCTGTTCACAACTCCAGTGGCACCTCTGTAAGTTGGCCCCCAAAAGGCTCCTGAAAAAAGTGGTTTCTGGACAGACTGGTTTCTCCCACAAGTGGTTTGATAACTGGGTTTCACTGACCAGCCACAAGTATAAACAGGGGCACTCACTGTAGGAGGGAAGACAATATACGCCTCCCCACCCCCCGCAAAAAAAAAATCCCAGCAACATTCTGCATTTGCATAGAACTCCACTACAGAGCAAACTCATCAAAAAGCATCAGTTAATGCCTGCATGTTCTCTGCTTCACAATCACTCAGTATGGCTATAAATAGTCCCATCATTCTACCAAAAAATACCTATTTATAAATTATCCAATCCCCGTTCACTCTTGAGTCTTGTGAATAGCAATTCAAGTATTTAAAAGAACAATGGTATTTCTTTAGATTCTCATCTCTGCTTCTTTGATTTAGATTTCTGTAAGGCTCACAGAGTTATTACTCTTGGTTTAGATTTGTTGGTAGAAATGCTTTAATATCTGAGCTATAGAAAATAATTATAATGGAGCAAAGAGAGCCACTTCTTTAAAACCCAGGTCTCTATTTTAATCATTTTCATTTCAATCTACAAAACAAGGGTGTGCTTAAGGAGTTTGACATGAAGATTCAAACAAAAAAGGAGCATGTGAAACATATAAAGGGACATGCCAGAGAGTTCCCGTCATGGCTCGGTGGTTAACGAATCTGACTAGGAACCATGAGGTTGCGGGTTCAGTCCCTGGCCTTGCTCAGTGGGTTAAGGATCCGGCATTGCTGTGAGCTGTGGTGTAGGTTGCAGATGAGGCTTGGATCTGGTGTTGCTGTGGCTCTGGAGTAGGCCAGCGACTACAGCTCCAATTAGACCCCTAGCCTGGGAACCTTCATATGCCGTGGGAGTGGCTCAAGAAATGGCAAAAACAAAAACAAAAAAAATAAAAAAAATAAAGGGACATGCCACTCTGTGCAATTTTGCTAGTAAGAGATTCCTAAGGGTGAGAATAAATGCAGTCCTCTGGAAAGTACCCTGGGTGACCAAAGCAAACCTATTTAGCTTGCTTATAGATTAGCCTCGGCTTCCTCCTCAGTACAACAGGAAAAGCAAATCCTGTCACATCTACCTGCTGGAAAAACAAAGTCCTGAGAAAAGTTGTTAAAATCCCTAAAAGAGGATAAGATGTTATTATTATCAAAAACAATATTATTTTAGAAATAAAAAAAAAGAGGAGTTCCCGTTGTAGCTCAGTGGTTAACGAATCCGACTAGGAACCATGAGGTTGCGGGTTCAATCCCTGGCCTCGCTCAGTGGGTTAAGGATCCGGTGTTGCTGTGAGCTGTGGTATAGGTCGCAGATGTGGCTCAGATCCCACGTTGTTGTGGCTGTGGTGTAGGCCAGCGGCTAGGCTACAGCTCCGATTAGACCCCTAGCGCGGGAACTTCTATACGCCGCGGGTGCAGCCCTAGAAAAGACAAAAAAAAAGACAAACAAACAAAAATATTGTGTGCAGTAAGATTACAGATTCTAATGGCAATGTAACATTTATTAGGGATAGGGTATATAATCTATGTATTGTCTGGATTTTTGCCCCAAATTGTAATTCTCTTCAGGTAAAATGATTAATTAACATTAAAAAAAAAGATCTTGATAATGTTCACTACAACTTAAGTGTGTTGTCTGGGATGTACATCTTATATTGGCTTATTATGTGGTTTTGATTAATAAATTCATTTCTTATACCAGATGTTTTCTCATAACTATGTCAACTACATCTCATTCATTTTTATGGCTAGCGCTCCTGTGAATCAGCAGGGCAATTGTTGGGGGCAATTCATAAAAGTACCACTAGAGGGCGGGCTGTCCAAGTTTTTGTGTCAGTAAATTTTTCCCACTTAATCCCTAAAACTAAAGATTTGCCAATTGCCAATCATCGATTGTTGGGAAGGGATAGAAGCAAACCTCTGGGGATGCACCACTGTGGGTGGGTGATAGAAGGAGCCAAAAGTTGAGCACGTAGCTAAGATCTTGCTCAAATTGGGTAACAAGGTTACACACCCCAGTTAAATGACTGCACAGAAAGGTGCAACAGAAACTATTGGCATTCATTGAGCCCTTAATACAAAACAGCTTGGCACTATGATAGGTGCTTTGCACACAGTTTTCTCATTTCATTATCATGTCAACTCTGGAAGGTAGGGACTCTTGTTATTCCCATTTTTCTGAGAAGAAAAGAAAAGCTCAGAGAGCTTTAGTGGCTTGCTCAAGGTTATTCATGTTGTGATGGCAGAGTATGGACTCCAATGTAGGTAAGTTACACTCCAGGACCAATGTGCTTAATCACTGTGTGTTCTATATTCTGCCTCCTACATTCCTCATCCCATCTCATGAGCCATTAAAATACTAAAATTTCCTTAGTTCTATCCAAATTGTCACATGTGTTGCAAAAAGCATATGCCTATTCAGTAGAGTAGACCTTTCCAGCTGAGTAATAATCTAGCCCCCAATAATAACAATTGTGGGAATAATAACCAGCAAATAATATATGCAAATTATTTATCTATGAAATATATGCAGTATTGACAAAATAATGGATCATTAATAATCTGCATACTTGATTTAACCTTGGAAGATCAGTTCTAAAACTTGGATAAATTTTATCTAACCCACATTGATTTATTTAAAATTAAATGTCTAGGAATGATCACCCAGTTCCTAACATTATAATCTAGAAATAGAGTTCTGTGTTTATCTTGATCTTTGAACTTATTCTATACTATACTTATTGAATATGTTACTCTTATTTTTAAATTTTAACGTGGGAGTTAAATATCTTCTTTTTTTCTCTCAGCTCTTCCCCAAACTCATGCTGAAAGAGAAAATTCTTTTTGTTTATACCCAGCACAGTAAACGCTGTCTTCCTCAAGTGGGCATCCTCCAAGCAAAAAAGGAAAACTCTCCAAGGAATGAATAGCCTGTGCCACAGCTGCTGGACACATGCCTCTTTGTCCCCAAGCCGGGAAATAAGAACAGAGCTGTTTTATTATTTGTAAAATAAGGTTCTGATGACGAGTGTTCTTTTTCTCTACTTTCCCCCCTTCTCCTATAGACCCCTTCCCCAAATATTGAACAATTCTAAGTTCAGTTGATAATAATTGCAGCTCATTGGCTGTAAATGAATAATTAGACATCTTGTCAACTATGATTTTCTCTTTTTCTGTCAGTTAAAAGTGTTTTATTGCAATAAGCTTTCTTAACAAAGAAGGCTGCAAAGACTGGTAGTCTCTGTATGAGAACTCATCACAGTCCTGGACAGACTTCTACCTTTTCTGAATGTAATTTTTAGTACTACTCAATGTCATAAATAAATTAATTATGTAAATATGACAATGCTTCATCATTACTTTTAAATTTTATTTTTATCGCAAAAATTTCAACAATTCTTTTTTTTTTCCCACTGTACAGCAAGGGGGTCAGGTTATCCTTACATGTATACATTACAATTACAGTTTTTCCCCCACCCTTTCTTCTGTTGCAACATGAGTATCTAGACATAGTTCTCAATGCTATTCAGCAGGATCTCCTTGTGTCAACAATTCTTAAGGATGTATAATGAAAAAGGGCCTCCTCCCCAAATGCTACTTTAGCCCCCATTGTATTTTTTATGTTTTTCTCAACAATAAAAATAATTTTTAAAAATAGTTTCTGCAAGTGGGAAAGTGTTTTGATTTTTAAATTTCATCTGTGCATCAGTACCCATCAAAAGAATATCCCCCACTCCAGCTCTAAAAATACAATGAATTATTATTGCTTCATGTTGAAAAAAAGCATTTCTCCATTTTTTATGAATTGGATTATACACTTTCCTTTCACACTTTTACCCCCCACTATTCATCAATGGGAAAGTTCTGACTAAATGAAGTCCTTCATCTCATTTCAACCTAGTTATTATGCTTAATAATGGGCTGGCAACCATCTTTATTACCCTTTCATTACAGAATCTGTGCTATGCTTTGTCAAGATCATTTCTTCAATCTCTGTCTGACAAATGAACCTCAATTATGTTTTGGAGGTGAGGCCACATGAGGCATTACAAACAACTCTTCAACTCCTGATGACCTGAGGCTTGATGAGCCCCCTTGGGTAGTAGCCACCAGTCTGAAGTTCTTCTCAAAGGCACTGATGTTAATTTGAAGGCAGCAGCAGCAAATGTGCCTGTGGGAGACAGGATAACAGAACTGCCCACTAACCCCTCTAGTAGGGTTTCTGCTACTCCCTCTAAAGCTTAGGATGCTTGGCAGTGAGCTTATCCCCATTGCCAAATTTCTCTGCCTCACCTGTTTGCAGTCATCCAAGCCAAAAATGTTGGCATTCATCCCCGAATCTTGCCTTTCCTGTCCCATTAACCTCCCCCTATTCCTCCTTTAAGCGATTTCCAAAATGTTACTAAAATTCTGCCCCCCCCCATCCTCAAACATGAAAGCACAGGCCCTTCTCACATCTTGCTTGGACTATCGTAATACCCTTTAAAAATGTAATTGTAATGTATACATGTAAGGATAACTTCATCCCCTTGCTGTACAGTGGGAAAATAAAATAATAATAATAATAAAAATAAATAAAAATGATCTTCCAACTTTCCCATTCTGATCTGTTCTATAAACTGCCACCAACGTGACCTTTCTGATGTGTAAGACCACGTCTTGATGTGTAAGACTATGTCTCTTTGCTGCTCACAACCTGCTTCCGATTGCAAATCCCTAAGCCTTAGCTCCCTAGGGTTCCCCAGGGACTGCCTGTCCTTCCTGCCCCAGCCACAACTCTTCACATACTCTGCACTTCAGAAAATACTCACGAAACAAGCCATTCAATTCTCTGCCTTTGCTCTTCTAGTTCCTTCCACTATAATGCCTTTTGCTTCTGTACCTGTCGAGATTCTACCTATTATCTAAGACTTAGCTTCAAATGCCACTTCTTCTATAAACCTGCCCTTCACTGCCCTGTGTTAATTCTTTCCCCTGCAGTGCTCTGCCCACGTGTTTGTCTGCAGATCTCCTTCCTAGTTAGATGGATGTCTTATTACTTTTTATCTCTAGAACAACACCCAGAGCCTGGCACAGAGTAGGCACTCTTGAAATCTTTATGGGGTGACATCGTCCATAAAGGTGATGGGGGTGATGTGGGCGATGTGGGTTTTTTCCCACAAACAAATTCACTAACAATCAAAAGTTCTTTGCATTTGTCAGAGACCTTAAGACTCCTCTTGCCACTAGCTATCAGAGTTGTGATACAATCAAACTCTGATTCAAATGCTAGGAATTAGTCTCCAACGTACAAAATGTGTTAACAATAACAAATGACTGCTACTTTCCCATTAGCTAGCATCACAAGAAACACAAATCACAAAATAAACTCACTGCCACATCCCTGGTCCAGAACTCATGATTCAGTGCTAAGTCAATCAAAATCACCAAGTCTATCAACCAAGCCCTTCCAAATCAGGCCCTCCCCTATCAAAATGGCTGCCCTTCACTTTCCAAGAGAAATAACCCCGTTCTTGAAGCTGACCTCCTCCCTCGTAGTACTACCCTATCCCTCCTTGTCAGGAAGCAGTTATGTTCTGGGCCCTTGCCCATTCAGCTTTCTGTCTCCACCCTTGTACAATTTCTCCCACCTTCCATGCCTCTCCCAACCAAATCTTAGTCATGTCTTGAGCTGAGTTCACTTAAGTGTCAGGTTAAAACTGGCATCCTGGTTTTCCTACCATATTGACTGGTACATTAGTCCAGTTTAGAGACTTCTCATGTTTTTCTTTTTCTTTTTTTCTTTTTCATCTCTCCTCAAGCACCTCCCAGACCAGACACTTAGTAGGTTTTACTAAATATGGGTTTATATAATCTCATCCCATGGGACCTCACATAATTAAGTACTGTGAGAGTGAACAGCTTTGCTTAATTAATTTTCACCTTAGCTAAAGATTAACCTTTGGATGGTTGAAAATCTTCTTTCTAAAAGGTCTGAATCCACTTTTTGGCATCAGTAAATAGAGAATTGTGATGAGAAGCAAATTTTCTGGATTGACTAAAGATTTGTCAGGCCCTTAGGGTCATCACCCTAGACCCTAATGACAGGGCAGTATAAGAATAGAACATGGCAGCGTGAAAAGTGTACAGAGCTCACTGGAGGGCTGAAACCCTGGGTTCACAGTCCACCTGTGCCTCCTTAAGGAGATACATGACTTCAGGAAGTCAGTTTCTACTCCCAAGAGAAATGGAGACATTGAACTAGGTAAATTTAACCTAGAACCAAGAAAAGAAATTATATGCTGGTTGCTGAGGTCTCTGGTCAAGAGGACCAACTGTAATTGTTCTCTACTGGAAAATTTCTACCCAGCAATCTTTGTTTTTCTTTTTTTAATTTTTAATAAAATTTAATTTATTTTTTATTAAAGTATAGTTGATTTACAATGTTGTGTCAATTTATGCTGTGCAGAAACCTTTTTTTTTCTTAATTTCAAAGTTGCAGAATAATAAAAAGAGTACTATGACAAACTCTCATGATTTCGGCATCCAAATTTAATAATGTTAACTTTTTTTCCAGTTTATTTTCAGTAGCTTTGTTTTATTAAAGAAATAAAGCATTGCAGATACAGCAAATGTCCCCTTTAATCACCACACACAGTCCCATCCTTACCTCAAACTCCTCCCTGGATGTAATCCCTATTCCTTCCAATTTTTAGAGTCTTACATACACAGGTAGATAACCAAAAGAAAAAATATTGTAGTGATTCAAAGTCTGCCTTTCAATAGGGAGTAGAGGTGGGACTAAAAGCCAGTCAGCTGGGGGTTCCTGTGATGTGGATTCCAGTCAATTGAGGTATAAGAGAGTGTACTAACAGCTGCACAAACCCCCTGCATGGGTGTCCTTTACTTCTCACACACACAGAGTCCCAGTGGTAGCCAACCTCAGAATCCACGGGGGTTTTCTGCCTGAAATTAATTGTTTCTACATCATCTGTTTCTGTGTGCTTGCTTCATCTCTGGAAGAATCTCCCAGACCCAGAGCACTTCCCTTCCTTCCTCCATCCCTCAAGCGCATCTGATCCCCATTCACTTGCAGAACATACATGGTCTGTACTGTGAACCCCAGCATTCCCCAGATAGGTGTTGAGGAAGGAGGAGGGGTGGTAATGGCCCTGCACTGTCCTAAAATGAAATTTATAAGTAATATGAATTACTGATGTCTATACCTAGTCATTCCCCACTTCCAGTCTTGTCCTCCAATCTGCCCCTGTGGCTGGGGACAGTGGCAGCCTTGGGTACATGGGACTGACAGTTAGTTATATAGTTCATGAGGCATTGAGGAAGAAATGGCCATGGTTTTGGCTCCATGGAATGCCACTCCTCAACATCCATCAGAGAATATCACATTCTGGGGAGAGGAGCAAAGGGGCACTGTGAGCTGAGGGGATGCTGGCTGGGCACCAGAAGCCAGTACCAAGCTCCAGGTAACTGTACATTGTGGTGCAGGTACTCACCTGTAGTACTGATATGATCTAGATGGTGCTCAAGGGGGTACCACACACTGTAGAGATGTCCCTGCTTTCCCTGCCAGAGAAATGGTCAAGATCAAAGCACTTCTGGATTCCTGAGTATAGACTGTATCTGTAAAGTGTTAGCACCATTATCATAATTTCACTGGATGCTGGTCTTGCCTTATTCCATCTCAGAAATGGGTATGGTCACAGGTTATTCTACAATGTTGATATGTGCATTTAGGTTAAGGTCAGAGGATTAATGTACGTCAGTTTTCAGGTACTGATTGTCACTGTGGCAAAAGGGGCATGATTATAGTATATCCATAATACTATTCTTTGTAGTTCTATCATATTAAAATGTTATAATATTAGTTAACAAGGACCCACCATCAGGAAGGCTTGTGTTATGCTTTACTTGTTGTTAACTGGGGATAATTACTGTGCATTATTATTATTAGTGTTTACATTAGTATTAATTATGTATATTATTTAATTATTTCACTTTTATAGTATCCATTGTTATAACTTAGGTCATAATTGAATGATTATATCATCAATCATTATAACATGTCACAATTGTATTACTGTTACTATGTATACATAATTGTTATGTATTACAAGTATTACCATAAGCATAACAGTTTACAAATTTACTAATAAATGCAATTAGTAATTAATTCTATACTGCTAAGAAACCCTGGTGTTTTATACTGTTGAGAAATATTTTTATCTTGTCAGAATCAGAATAACTGAGGTAAAGCATTAATGCAGTTACTGCATTATTTTGATATATTTTCTTAAACTATAGTAATTACCACTCCTGGTAATGTTAGTGTTGTATTTTCCAATTTAAGAAATGGCATAATTATACCACATGGTTAATATTGGTTTTTGTGTGGTTATTTTTTTGCTTTTTAGGGCTGTACCCTTGGCATATGGAGGTTCCCCAGCTAGGGGTCCAATTGGAGCTGTAGCCACCGGCCTACACCAGAGCCACAGCAACTCGGGATCTGAGCCACGTCTGCGACCTACACCACAGCTCACAGCAACACCGGATCCTTAACCCACTGAGCAAAGCCAGGTGTCAAACCCGCATCCTCATGGACACTAGTCATGTTTGTTAACCACGGAGCCACAATGGGAACTCCTAATACTGTTGTTGTTTCTGTTATACTAACGTTATTTTAGCATCTATCCTAATGATGGATATCAGTATATAAATAATGGTACTATCTGTTCTTGCCTGTGAAATGGAGATGATTTGGGAATATTGACAATTTACATTCTATTGATATTATAATAAAAATTAACATCACTTCTGAGAATCTTGGCATGAATCTGTGAAAGGGACATGATTTTGAGGCATCACTGATACTGTTGTTATTTGCATTTATGTTTGTGCTAGGGTGACAATTAATGTTACTATAGGAATGAGTGTTTCTTGTAAACTTTGGAGAAACTCACACCTCGCAGGGATTTTTGTCATATTTAAATGATTTTGAGCCTGATACATAATGGTAATGATAATATTAATAATAGGATAATTTCTTAACCACTTACCATGTATCAGGTACTGCTTTAAGCACTTTCCATGCATTGACTCATTCAATCATCACAACAACCTTATAAGTAAGATAGGTATTATAGATATGCCCTGTTTACATCTCAGTATACTGGACTCAGAAAGGTTAAATGTCTTGCCTGAGGCACCACAGCCTCAGTTTGAGTCCATGTTCTCTCTCTTAACCATACTCTCTTGGGAATTATTAGAAATAATTATGACGTATAACTAATAATTTTAGCCAAGTTATCAATTTATTATTTTGATGTATCACTCAGGAATAAGGATTTCTAGAATGGCCATCATTAACAAGTCAACAAATAACAAATGCTGGAGAGGGTGTGGAGGAAAGGGTATCCTCCTAAACTGTTGGTGGGAATGTAAATCGATACAACCAGTACAGAAAACAGTATGGAGGTACCTCAGAAAACTAACTCTAGAACTACCATGTGACCCAGCAATCCTACTCTTGGATGTATATCCAGACAAAACTTTCATTCAAAAAGATACATGCACCTATATGTTCATTGCAGCACTATTCACAATAGCCAAGACATGGTAATAACATAAATGTCCATTGACAGATCAATGGATTAAGAAGATTTGGTATATATACACAGTGGAATACTACTCAGCCATAAAAAAGAACGACATAATGCCATTTGTAGCAACATGGAACTAGAGGCCCTCATACTAACTGAAGTAAGACAGAAAGAGAAAGACAAATACTATATGATACCACTTATACCTGGAATCTTATATCCAGCACAAATGAACCTTTCCACAGAAAATGAAATCATGGACTTGGAGAACAGGCTTGTGGTTGCCAAGGGGGAGGGGGAGGGACAGGGATGGACTGGGAGTTTGGGGTTAGTAGATGCAAACTATTGCATTTGGAATGCATAAACAATGAGATCCTGCTGTATAGCACAGGGAACTATATCCAGTCACTTGTGATGGAACATGATGGAGGATAATGTGAAAAAAAGAATGTATGTATATATTTGTGGCTGGGTTACTTTGCTGTATAGTAGAAAATTGGCAGATCGCTGTAAACCAACTATAATGGAAAAAATAGAAATCATTAAAAAATGAAAAACAAAGAATAAGAGTTTCTTCCTTTTACAGTCATAGGCATAGGCATTGGCTGGTATAGAAGTTTTTAATGTTAGGTATCCAGGTAGGGGTGGGACGTGACTAGTATAAAATGGGGCCGAATCTCTCTCTCCTAAGGTTGTCAGGTAACTTATTTAAGCATCTCAAGCCAAAAACACCTGCTAGAGTATTGGTGCACAGTAAATACTTCTTGAAAATTCATTCTTCCTTCATTATGGTGCTTAGTTCCTAGTAGCCCAGGTAGAAAGAGGGAGCAAATTTTAAAAAGGAAGAAATTCAAAGAAGATTATGTAATAACATATATGGGAAAAAATGGATACATGTATATGTATAACTGATTCACTTTGCTGTGCACCTGAAACTAATACAACATGGTAAATCAATAATACCCCCAAAAAATTAAAGAATAAAAGATTACAACCTAAAATTTGTCACAGTAGCTAATGATATAAAAAAATTTTAAAAAAGAAAGAAAAGAAAGATATTATTCTCAGGTGCTTGATTAGTGAGTAGTCTTTCCTCTCACCCTCTGTGGCACTACCCCCTCCACTTTTACCCATCTGCCCTGCCATCCCTGCTCAAAGGAAGTCTCATCATGTCAACAGTCTATTGTCTGTGCCTGTTTATGTAGCTAGAAGGTGACACCCCATGGTGGTACCAGGCTTCTAGGCTGAATGTGTCCAATATGTACTTGGATATGGTCCAGCTCAATCAATATGGCCTGGAGGGTGATGGAGGGAAGAGAGTGAATCTCCATTCCCTGGGAGGCTGAAGGGATGAATGATGATGACATGTGGGTGAATGAGGAACTAAGAGAAGTAACGGGGGAGATGTGTTGATGGGATAGAGCTCTGTCACCTCTAGGAGTGGTGGGAGGTTGAATGTGAGACTTAAAAATAGGATTAGCTAGAATTCAGCTTCAGAAGCAGTTAGAAGCCCAGGTATATTGCCCCAACATTAGTTGCACACACTAGAAGAAAGCTGGATAAAAGATCTCTAGAGAGTAAAGTGGAGAGGGTGTGGTTTATATGAGCATGCCTAGCCAGACCAGACCACGGTCTCCTGCTAATAATTATTTATCTGTCACTAAACTTGGGCATTTTATAGAAACTGAGAGTAACAAAGCCTAGACTGCCAGGATTGGGACCATTGGGACAGGGAATACCCAACTCAGAGCCTCTTCCATCCACCAGACCATGGACGCCTGACCACACACTTCCCCTCCTGCCCCGACCCTGGAAAATCAGAGTTAGACACTGGAGACCCCATTTTCCTATTGGTCTCTGTTCCCTTCTGGATCTGTCCCAAACCACTCCTGAATAAGCATGCAGTTTTTATCCACCATCTCTCTAGGTCATTAAATGTGACTCAGACGTAAGTGATACTGCATACCAGATATGTCTCTACCACATAGGTCTCACCATGTAATTCCAGAGGGGCAAGTAATGCCTCCAGTTAAGTGGCTGGGCAGAGAGGAGGGATTGTCACTCTTTTTAGGAGATTTGGGGATGGGAGAATTTTAAGCGCCAGAACCCTAAGGGCCCTCCTGAACCATTTCTCCCTCTTTCAGTCCTCACCTCCAGTCATTAGAGCTCAATTTCTGGAGCCAGTCAGTATTATTAGATCATAAGTTGGTAAGAGATCACCATTACCAGGGCATGTCTACCATTTTCTCTCCATACCCACTTCCTAATCAAAATATAGGCTCCTGGACTAGGCTTTAGTTGAAGGTGTGGGGTGGGTCTTTAGAGGTTGATATTCCTAATGAAATCCTAATTCCCTGTGCCCGAAAACCATCGACACTCTTGTAATAGATATAAATCCTACAATGACTCCCCCTGCCACCGCCCCAGCAAAGATGCTCCACCCTCATTCCCAGAACCTGTGACTAGGATTAAATATCACTTCTGTGAGAGTGTTATATTATACGGTGTAGCTGATCATAAAATAGAGAGACTGGAGTTCCCATCGTGGCTCAGCAGTAACGAACCCGACTAGTATCCATGAGGACATGGGCTTGATCCCTAGCCTTGATCACTAAGTTAAGGATACGGTGTTGCTCTGAGCTGTAGTGTAGGTTGCAGACGTGGCTTGGGTCCAGCATTGGTGTGGCTGTGGCGTAGGACAGCAGCTGCAGCTCCAATTCGGCCCATAGCTTGGGAACTTGCGTATGCTGTGAGTGCAACCCTAAAAAAAAAAAAAAAAAATTTAATTAAAAAATAAAAAAACAGATAAAATAGATGATTCAGATGGAACTAGTCTAATCACATGGGGGCTGAAAAGCAGAGAGTTTTCTCCAGCTGTAGAAGAAGGGGGAGTCAGAGAATATTGAAGTGTGAAAAGCATATGATGCAGGATTGCTGGCTTTGAAGATGGAGGAGGCCCCTTGAGAAGGAATGATAACAGTCTCAAAGCACAAAAAGCAGCTCCCAGCTGATGGTCACAAGGCAGCAGTCTCCTCAGACCTCTGGTCCACAAGAACCAGATTTTGCCAAGACGCTGAATGAGCCTCCATCCAAGAGCCCTGCCCAGCTGACACCTGACTTTGGCCTTGTGAGACCCTAAGTGTAAAACTCAGTGAGCCCAGCCAGAATTTTGTCCTACCAGTGAGCTCAAAAGAGGTGTTGTATTAAGCTGCTAAATATGTGGTAATCTGTGATGGCAATGATAGAAAACTAATGAAACTTTTTAATCCCAACCTTGCCCTTTCCCTTCAGAGATAGTTTAGGGACTTGAGGATGCCTCACATATCAGCTCCTCTCCTTGTCCATCCAGGAGGATGACCGGTTTTGTCCGTAAGGTAATGTCCCCAGCCTCTTGCCCTTGATGTCTTTGCCCCCTTCAAACTCCTTGCCCTCAGGCCTTCCACGCATGCACTTCACCTACCAAGTGTCCCCCAGCTGTCCTCCCAGGACTGACAAGCACAGCTGATTCTCTCCTCGACCCACAGTGCTGATGATTGGCAGAGCTCAGGGTGTTCTTTTCCCAGGGCACACTGTGCTCACTCCCTCAACATGGTCTCTGCCCCTCTGCATGGTCCTTGAGGGTTGGGAATATGCAATTCTCAAAAACACAATATGATAGACTTTTGTTTGAGTTTAGCTGAGACAGAGCCTCCTAGAAAGGATTTGACAGTTCTTGAATGTGTCCTGCCCCAGTGTTCCTGCAGCCTAAGGGGCTGCTCCCCTTGACTTCCAACTGTCACTGGTCCTACCTCTCTTCAGGTACCTGTTGTTTTTCCCTTTTTAGGATAGAGAATAAGGACAAGAGCTGGTGAGCAGGGGGAATATTGGGCCTCTTCTGCCCACAGGTGCTGCCCTGCCTCCCTTGGCCAACACTTTCCCAAAGCCAGTGACACATGGTGCCTTTGGCTGGATGTTGGCATGAAATACCTCACCAGCTAAAAATGCCACAGGCTTCAGCTGCCTACCCAAGAAGCCTGGGATATGTGACAACATCCTCATAGATCGCAGTTGTCAGCTTCACAGTTGACTAAAGATTCCCTATGACTTGCTCCCTTTGCAAGGATGATCATCTTTAAGATGCTCAACCTGCTCAAGACCGTCAACTCCTGGCCTTTCCAATGTACTGACGAGATTCTGTTTATTGACCTGTTTGCTTAATCACAGGTGTGTTCACTTTAGAAAATTCCTTAAGCTGTACATTGAAAATATACACATTTTCTGTACATATTTTTGCCATGGCTGAGATTATGCCCTACATACAAGTTAATAAGTTAGCCTGTTACCATTCCATGAAGGTTGGTAGAAGAAGACTTTGGGTCAGAAACAAGGGATGTTATTACTTGCAGGACAGCAAACAACATGAACATTAGCATATTTGCATAGATTCCCTTTGTCCCTCAAGTCCCACAAGAATGACATATAAGACTCCAGGAGGCTATTGTTCAGAAGAATCGAGGGACACTGAGCCTGTGGAACCCACCAATTTGTAGCAAGCAGTAACCAAGCCCAATCTTTGTCTTGAGAGAGACTTCACTGCATTACTTCAATGTTGTAAGCTGCAAACACAACACTGAGAAGTGGCCCAAGTAAAGGATGACAAGCCCTTGCATTCTTAGCATACCCAGCAAGATGTGTGGGGACACAAGAGTCTCCCCCCAACAATTATACTCCAATAAAATTTACCAAGAACAAAATATTCACTGACAACACCCCCTGTCATTAATGAATCCTCTTCTTCCTCTCAACTCATTCACTTCTTCCTTCTCTCTTTCATCCACTACCCACACTCTTGGTGATATTCCTTTTACAATCTGCTCTCTTTCCCCTCATCCTATCCATGGCATGAACTATGTCAGAGAAGGGCCTGGATTCAGAGAGATCTATGATTTGACACTTTCACATCGTGAGGTCTTTGGAAAGATTTCCTGAAGCATGAATCACCTGTGGTAGTGACGGTCAGAGAGGGGCACTCCGAGTTGGCCTAGCACTAACCCCCACCCTTTAGCATCTGTAAGTTCCAGGCAGACAGGAGCACTAGAATCTCTGTAGGGACAGTCTGAGGACATCCACTGGATATGTGATTGGCCTCCGGAGATACCACAGGACCCATGGTCAAATGGGGCCATTGTGTTTGAACTCCAAGGTCAAAAGGGTAGATTCCCAGATTTGAACATCCTTCCTTCAACAGAGGTGGAGTCTGGGAGATGGTCTTAGATCTCTCAGAAACCTGGACTTTCTTTTTTAAATCCTCCTGTCTCTTTTATGTCAGTCCTGCTAGCTCAAGCACTCCCAAAGGAATATGAACTTAACATCACTAGGGTAAGTCTGCCACCATCTTCCCCAGCCTGTTGCCTTCCTAAATGGGAGACTCTGGGCCCAGGCTCCTGTCTCTGGCTGTACCTTGCTTAATGCTGTGTGATTTTTGACTAATATCTAAACTTCTCTGAACTCCACTTGAGGAAACAATAATTAAAGGGGCAGGGCTTCATGCAAACCCTCACAAATGCCAGGTCTTTTTTGACTCTTAACACTACTTTTTACCTAATTGCAAAATATTCTCAAATGGAATGAGATGCAAGAAAAGCCTAGAAAAGAAATTACTGGATAGGTAGTATAGCATGAGACTAAGTGTTTGGACCCTACAACTGGGTCTACTTACCATTCTTGCTATGTTCTAGCTGTGTTTCCTTGAGGAGTTATTTTAATATCTCTGTGTTTCAGCTTCCATATCAGCAAAACAAAGATAATATCTGTGCCTACTTCATAGGGTCATTGTGAGGATGTGATGATGAAAATACTTAGAACACACAGTATCTAACACCTAGTAAACACTCCATAAGTATTAGTTATGGATAACAGTAGTGATAATAAATATAATTTGATTTATAAATGTAGCAGTGATAATTATTATCACTAATATAATTTGTGATATTGGAAATCATGTTTAATGTTACAAATGATACTTTAAATTATTATAAATAATATATAATATCAGTGATGATAGTTCAATTCCCCACTGGCAACCATAATTTAACTCATTATCTTGATAATCTCCCCTTAATATGTTATAAATACTTATACTCACTTGTAAGTTTTCTTATTGTTATGATATTTGCCCAGTACTTATGCAAAAAGATTCAAAAGACTCCCTTTGTTATACGTTTCTTTAGAGGGACTCATTATTAGCAAACTGCATGGAAACTTTTTGTAACAAGGCGGAAACTGTGGCTACATATTTTTTGTCCTTTATGACATTGATATCAATTTTATGAGGTGGATAGGAACAGGGGCCAGAAGTGGACATCTCTTTGATATCTGCTGACTTTCAAAACTGCAGCTTACAAAGCTCTTCTCTGCCTGAGAATCAAGTTAATTTATAGGAGGAAGAAGTAGAACCTCCCCCATCTTGCAACTTCTATCCACGAGGCCTTATTCAGTTTGAGAGGCATTGAAAAGCTTCCCAACCAAAGGGATTTACTTGTGTTTTTACCTTCTGTGTATCACCTTTTACAGTGTTTGGAAATCAAGCAGTTTTACTGAATTAGAATGTCTTGTTCCCTAGGAGTTGTGTCAAACCTCCTAACAGAGTTCTTATTATACATGAGAATAGATTTCTTTATTGGATTAACCCATTACTCCCTATCATTACCAAGCACATACAAACCTATTGATAAAAATGGGACCCTGGATAGTTTTGGTTAAGTAGAGATGGGAGAAGGAAAAATGAAATGGGGGTGGGGTACTTGGCCTTTGGGTATTCCCTAACACTTAGTAAGTCATGCCCTTCACCAAAGAGTGGCATATACATTAGAGAGTAGAATCAAAAGGACACAGCACTTGAGGATATCTGGCTTTGATCCCATTTTATTACCTGTAAAATGGAGATATTAACTCTACTTACTCTATGGACTTGTTGTAAAGATCCAAGGAGACCTGAAGGGAGGAATCTTTTATTGTGTCCTTACCAGGTGTCAGATATCATGCTAGGTGACTGTGATCGTTAATTTTATGACTGGCCACAGAGTACCCAAATATATGGTCCAACATTACTCTCAGTGTATCTGTGAGGGGTGTCTAGATAAGATTAACATTTGAATCAGTACGCTGAAAAAAAGGAAATTGCCCTCCGTCGTGAGGGTGGACTCATCTAATGAGTTGAAGGCCTGCATAGAATGAGATGACTGGAGTTCCCATCATGGCTCAGCGGTTAGCAAAGCTGACTAGCATCCTTGAGGATGCAGGTTCGATCCCTGGTCTCTCTCAGTGAGTTAAAGATCCAACATTGCTGTGAGCCATGGTGTAGGTCACAGACATGGCTTGGATCCCTTGTCGCTGTGGCTGTGGTATAGGCCAGCGGCCACAGCTGCAATTGGACCCCTAGCCTGGGAACCTCCATATTCTGTGGGTGCAGCCCTAAAAAGACAAAAAGACCAAAAAAAAAAAAAGAATGAAAAGACTGACCTTTCCCTGAGTAAGAGATAGATTCCCCCTGGCTGAGTGTTTTGAGCTGAAGTATTTTTTTTTCCCTGCCTTTAGATTCAAACTGAAATATCAGTTCTTTCTGGGTCAAGCTTGCCAGTAATAGGACTGGAACTCTCACCATAGGCTCTCTCGGGGGTCTCCAGCTTGCTGACTGCTGATCTTAGAACCTGTGAGTCTCCATAATGGCATGTGCCAGTTCCTTGTAACAAAACTCTTTACACACACACACACACACACACACACACACACACACACACACACAGACTGTCTGAGGATGGATGGATAGATAGATAGATAGATAGATAGATAGGTAGATAGATAGATAGATAGAATCTGGAGAACTCTGACTAATATAGTGACCTATGTGTCTCATTTAATCCTCACTAAAACCCTAATAAATAAATACAATTAGTCCCACATTATAAATGAGGACATTGAAATTCACTGAACTTGTACAGCCAGAACTTTTTCATGTCATCATACACATAGAAAATGATAAAATGCATTTGTTCATTGGAATAACATGATGACATTTCTAGTAGCTTGAAGTAACTAGCCATCATGGAACTTACTAGGCACCCAAGAGCTGAGGAATCAATGTGCTGGTACCCCTCTAGTACAGCTATGGCATACTGGTTGGGAAATGTGGGGTTAAATACTTGGCCATGGTCACATGTTGTTTAGAGAAGGAGAAGAGGGGGAAATGTTCAGAATTTAGAATTTGGAGTTAGATATATCTATGTTTGATTTCAGAATCTGCTATTGATTGTGGTTCTATGACTTTGGGCAATTAGGAAAGCATCTCTGTGCCTCTAGTTTCCCCATCTAAAAGAAAAATGGGGATTATAGTAGTACTTTCCCCTGGGTTATTAGAGAAGGAAATGTAAATTATAAAAGCATTCAACATAGATTTTGGTGTCCAGTAAACACTCTATATATACTAATACTACTAATAGAAACAATATCTAGGAGTTCCCATTGTGGCTCAGCAGTTAAGAACTCGACTAGTATCCATGAAGATGGGGGTTAGATCCCTGCCCTTGCTCAGTGGGTTAAGGATCAGGCATTGCCATGAGTTGTGGTATAGTTCACAGCCATGGCTCAGATATAGTGTGGCTGTGGCTGTGGCATAAGCCAGCTGCTACAGCTCCAATTCCATCCCTCGCCTGGGAACTTCCATATGCCTCAGGTTGGCCCTAAAAAGCAAAATAAATAAATAAATAAATAAATAATAATAACAATAAGAGTAAGATAGCAAAAGAGTGTCTTGTTATTCTTTCACTGCCTTTCCTGAAGACACACATCCCCAGCTTTACAGTTTTGAGATAAAGGCTTCCCCAATTCCAGCACAGGCAAGGCTATTCTAGAAGTAGCTGTGTTGGTGTGTATATGCATCCAGGGGATGCAATGGGTTGGAATAGTGCTATGCTCACTTAGTTCTGTCGGCAAGGCACCCCTTTCAAGCTATTTTCACATAACTATGTTTGTTCCTCATCTTGCATTAAAGTGACTGACCAGTGGATTGATTGAATCAACCAAATTGAGCAGGTGCTATGTCACCATTAGAAATAGTTCAAGAGTATGGTGTAGCTAGAATATGAGAAAAAGGTCTGAAGGAATAAAAACAAAACTGAGTGGATAAAAGTAATGTTTATCTCCTGAAAAATTTGGGTCAGCCCATATGGCTGGCTCACAGATTTAAGGAATCATTTCTTCTGAAGAGGCCCCTTGGGTTGGTGGGGGGCAGACAGCAAAATTGTTGGTCATAAAAGATAAATACCTGTACCTCTTCATTGCAGAGTGCTAGGCCAACCCTTCCCCAACTCATTATTTCTGAATATGAGAGTTCAAACAGCTATCTCAGTGTCCCAGTCAGTGATCTGGGACACCATGATTGTAGGTTCAGACAAGAGGTGAAAGAAATTAGAACATGAAGCCCAGCTTGCCTAGTTATCTACTTTAAGACAGACAATATCAAATCCCACAGAATAGTCACAATGACAAGGAGAATCTGATAGAAGTAAGATAATAATTTATAATAAGGCTTGTAACATTTGATGGCATTTTTTAAAAGGGTCTTGCAGTAAGTTGGACTAAGTCTTAATTATAGAAGAGTTGCCAATCAAATAGAAGATTTCTCCCCAGTCCCCATTAACAGTGTCATCAAGAAGCCTTCTTTTGTGTAACGGAAAAGTCTAAATCTAGGTCAGCCTGTCTCTGTTTATGTGATGCAGAGATGTTCTTCTTACTGTTCTGTCAGTCATCCTAGGTCGTGTGCTTTCTGATTAATCTGGAATCTGGCAAATTCTCGAAATCATCTCTTCAAGTGTCTCAAATGAGCGAGATGGAGCACAGCTAGCTCCATGATTAAGAAACCTTTCCACTTTTTTCTTTTTCAGCAATTTGCTAGGACTGCACTATTGGAGTTGGAGGTGGTGTCATCATTTGATTATTTTCCCAATTCTTCAGTGAGAGAAAAGGTGAAAACTCCCAGCATTGAAAATGGAGGTAAGTCTGCATATTTCCCCCAAAATAGTGCAGTAGACATGGCATGTGCAAAAAAAAAGGGCCAGCTACAGGCATAATCTTCTTCCTCTTCCAGGTCTATGGGGCTTGGTGGGCTGATATTTTAAAAGCTTTTGGTGGAGAAGGCATTTCATTTCTCCATTTCCTTATCTCATTTCCTTTTTTTTTTTTTTCTTTTTAGGGCTGCACCCATGGTACATGGAGGTTCCCAGGCTAGGGGTCGAATCGGAGCTACAGCTGTCAGCCTACGACACAACCACAGCAACATGAGATCCGAGCCACATCTGTGACCTACACCACAGCTCACAGCAACGCTGGATCCCTGACCCACTGAGCGAGGATGGGGATTGAACACATATCCTCATGGATATTAGTTGGATTCCTTTCTGCTGAGCCACTAATGGAACTAACTCCCTTTATCTCATTTCTTTATTCATTCACTCAATCATTTTTCAGCAAGCATTTATTGAGCACCCATGTGTCAGAGACTGGAGTAGGTTTTGGGAATATGCTGTCAAGTAAGTACACAGTCCTTGCTCTCAGGAAGCTTATAGATGAGTTGGGTTATTAAATTAAAAGGTATGGCAATAATTGTATCAAGGAGTTTCCACTGTGGATCAGCAGAAACAAGTCTGGCTAGCATCCATGGGGATGCAGGTTCGATCCCTGGCCTCGCTCAGTGGGTTAAGGATCTGGCATTGCTGTGAGCTGTGGTGTAGGTCACAGATGCGGCTCAGATATGGTGTTGCTGTGGCTGTGGTGTAGGCCAGAGGCTACAGCTCTGATTTGACCACTAGCCTGGGAACCTCCATATGCCACGGGTGTGGCACTAAAAAGACAAAAAAAAAAAAAAATCAGTAAGTGATGCAAACTACTTACCATGTGCCAGGCACTGAGTATTTTACATGTATTAACTCATCTAATCCTCACAAGTCTTTCAAATAAGTTCTATTATTGTTACTTCCTCAATTTATAAGGACATTGAGAGTCAAGTAAACTGCCCAAAGTCACATTGCCAGTATGTGTGAGACGCAATATTCAAATCTGGGGGAGTGCTCCCAAGGCCAAGCTTTCAACCATTAAGCAGGCTACCTCTTCAATGTGATACCACAGAGGAAGGAAGTGTCATGGGAGCCGCTAAGCCAGATTGGGAGGTCAAGGAGAGCTTCACAAATGAGGTGACCCTTGAATGAAGTTTTGAAGAACAAGGAGCCAATAGCTAAATGAATGCGGAGATGAGAACATTCCAAGCAGAGGAAACCACACATGTGAGGTCACAGAGGCCTGAAACAATGTGACATGTTCAGGAAACTACAAGTAGTTCCATATGGTTGGAACATATGGGTAAATGTCAGGAGAAGATTCCAGTGAGGTAAATAAGAGACAGGCCGTAAAAGGGTTTTGTATGGTAAGCCAAGAAGTTTGACAATTATCCTGAAAGCTCTGTGGAGTCACTGAAGAACTTTAGAATAGTTTTTGTTTTTCTGTTTCTTTCTCTCTTTTTTTTTTTTTTTTAACGATGGTCATTCATTCTTGTAGTAGTATTGAGCAAAGACTGGGAGAGGTCAAGACAGGGAGCATAGAGATCAGTTATGAAATTATTGTCATAGTTTAGGTAAAAAAATATGAAGATGGTAGAAAAGAGAATAATAGATGGGATGGATATAAGCAATGCTAAGGAGGTAGAAAGACTGGCCTTGGAGAATGTAAGAGAGGAAGCAAGTAGTGCCTCCCCAGAAACTAAGCTGGGGTTGACAATACCACTAAGGTCCCACATTTAACATCAAAATAAGTGGCACCCAAATAAATATTTTATAATAAATGAAGAATATCTAAATCAAACAATGAATGAACATTCAGGGTTCAATATCTAGGGAGTGTAAAATATCATTGTCTGAATGTAGAGAATGAAGCAAAGGAAGGAGTCATGAATGGTCCAAGTTTTCTGGCTCAGTTTCTGGCTCTGCCTGAAACAGACAACACAGAAGGAGGAGAAACTGGGGATAAGGATGCAGAGTTCAAGTTTAAATACATTAAGTGGGAGGTGCCTATAAGATACCCACATGACTGTGCTATGTGCAAAGAAGGACTACAGTGGGATATAGATGATAACCTAATAGCAGCTAAGACTAAGTTCTAGACACTGTTCTGAGGGCTTTGTAACAGCTTGTTTAACATTTCCCTAAGTCTCACTATTACTAATAGCTATCACTATTTGTATCCTTATTCTTAGAGAGTAAATTCAAACACAGAGAAGTTAAATTACCCACCCAAATCACACAGCTTATAAGTGGTAGGGCCAGAATTTAAACCCACACTGTTCGATTCCCAAGACTGAGGTTTTAAGCACTATGCTATGTTGGCAGTCCATAGCAGAGAGAGCACGTGCATTGGAAGTACTTAAGGGAGAATGTTGTTTAGCCTGAGAGCCCCAGTTATGTGAGCCATTGTAGTAACCCAGAAGGATTTTCATCATTGCACTGTTCACACATTAGGCTATCTTTCCCCACATTTCTTTGCACTGTATCTAGGGTTGAGCTATTGTTTTTTCCAACAGTCACATCTGTGGTGACCAACTTGTCCCAGTTTGTTTGGGACTGAAAGATTTCCCAGAACATAGGTGATCCACTTTTAAAACCAGAACAGTCCTGGACAAACCAGGACAAATTGGTTACCTTGGACACATTTAACCAAAATAAAAAATAAGGCACTTTGGGGAAGTTCCCTTGTGGCACAGTGGGTTAAGGATCCAGCATGGTGGCAGCTTTGGAGCAGCTCACAACTCCGGTTCCGGTTCAGTTCCTAGCTCAGGAACTTCCACATGCTGAGGGTGTGGCAAAAAGGGGGTGGAGCTTTGGGATCAGTTCAGGCCACTTTCAATCTTACCAACATATCTCTACCAAAGAAGGATATGAGGACTTAATCAGTCACTGCTTCCAAGGTACAGCCTGATTACCAGACAATCTGCTGTCAGCTAAGGATTGGTGAATTCCTATACAACATTAGATTTCTGTTTTGTTTTTCAAAAGCATTTAAAATCTTCCCCACCTTCAGCTGTTGATAGGAACACATGAATGTCTTTAACTCGTTACAACAAATGTCTCATTCATCAGCTTTCCAGATACCTTTATATTGAGTTTGCTATATTGAGAAGAGTTTTCTTAACTCTCCTCTTTACACCTCAGGTAGGACATGGGGGGGAGGGTTCTTAATCAAATGGAAGGTCTCTAGGTAGAGATCAGCTATGTGATGCACAAGTGCAAGGAAGAAAGACCTTGGACCAGTCTCTTCCTACCTTAGGCCAAGCCTGCATCTCAACAGTTCCTCTCATTCCTGAGCTTGAAATGGCCACTGTTTTAGGAATGCACTGTGATTTGGGTAGATACCTGCAAGACCTAGGGATCCAAAAATGAGAGTGCCCAGACCAGGGTAGAAAGCACAGAGGGTAGTAGTTGTGTGTTGCACTTGCAGGTTCTGATAATTTGACATGAAACATTAATGACATGATAGCAGAGACATATTAAAGCCTATAGAAAACATGATTTACCTCCATACAATACCTGTCTAAAAAATAAAACCTTCAGAACTTGCTAGGGAAGTCCAATTAGTGAAGATTAACTAACTCCTCTTCTTGGCTATATGGGAAAATTTGCAAAGACAATTAGAAGGAACCAAGAGCAAAAGCAAGAGCCTTGCCAGCTGATCCTTGCAGCTTCTCTCATTGGGCAGAATTAAGTCCATAAAAAAGCTGGTGCATCTCAGGGGGAAAGGTTACACTTCATTCACAGTGAGGAATATTTGAGTAGCCTTTTCAGCAAGGTATAGAGCAAGAGTCAGCAAACTTTCTGTAAAGGGCCCGATGATACATTTTTTTTTCAGCTTTGTATACTGTACTATCTGTCAGAAACACTCAACTTTGCCATTTTAATGCAAAAGCAGCCATAGACAGTAATATAAACAATTAAGCATGGCTGTGTTCCCACAGAGCTTTATAAAAGCAGGCAGTTTATCAGGTTTGGCACCTTGGCCCAAGTTTGCCCACACCTGATCTAGAGGTTAAAGGTACTTCAAGACAATTGCCTAACCCTACCACCATACACAGCATCAGGCAGAGAGACCACATTTTCATGTGAGTTTATGTGTGTGTAAAAGACAATTCATTGTTTTCCTCATTATGTATTTTTTTAAACAAGATAATTCAGTCATGTAAAATAATAGATGAAACATATTTGTCATATTATCATTTGAAACAGAAATAATTGGTTAGGGAAATCTGTGTTTATTTTCTCTTCAGAAAACTGTGGCCACAATATACACAACATGCCATGGATTACTTCTGTGCCTAACTTTGAGTGCTTCCTAAATTCCAAAGTTGTCCCTGGCCACACACACACATACTGAATAACACACTGAATAATCTTATAAATAACTTGACCTTCATTTCAGCAGCAAAAGAAATACTTTCCATTCTACATTTATGAAATATTTTCCCATGAATTTGCATTTCTTCTTCACAACAGTCAGGAGTGGTAGACAGAATACATGGTTATTCCAAATTACATAGCAATCTAAGGTCCAAAGAAGCTATGCACCTTTGCTTATATCACACAATAAGTTAAAGCCCCGTTCTTGACTTCAAAGCCAATGTTCTTACCACTATAGCAAAGACAACTAAATATTTTATATTATATAACTCTAGACTTACAGTATCATCTAACAATGGTGAGTAGACATAAAGGGGGTTGATTAACTAGATATTAATTCTCAAGTTAAGAAAATGTATTCCAATAACAAAACTCAGTTTGAAAAGTTATGCAGAGATAAGCCTGCTGAAGCCTCCTGGAACACAGGTTTTAGGATCAGAGCCAGGAAAGCCACATTATAAGGGAAAGTACCTTATGCCATCCAGTAACTAAATCCCCTTGGAGAGGGTCCAAGGCATGCCTACCTTACAATGAACTCTGATTTATGGCAAATAATATTTTAGCGAAATTTCAGTGTCAGACTTTTCTACTCTGGTTTTGCAAGCAATGTGGTCTCAAAAGCTGTCATGAAATGAAGATTTTGACAGATAGGTGATAACAAATGAAAAAGCTGCACACAAATTGCCATGTTCCAGTGTTGGTATTCGTTTTATAATGCAGATTACATTTTCCAATTCCTACCAATTTGCATTTTTCTTATTTAAAATAAAAACTTGTGGTATAGACAAACTGGGGTGAATTTTAGCATGAACCATAATAATTTATGAGCAATTATAGAAGCACATGTACACAGTCTCTGAGTAATTTGTCTTTCTGCTTGCTGTCAAATAAATAATTTTTGCATCTTGAATCTGCCTGTAATAATTTTGCTATGGCGCCATCACCTAGAGCAATTTACACTTACTGTTGTTACACCTATTTGCCTCATATCTTGTTACCCAAAATCCAATTTTAAATTCAAGCAAATGAGAAAAACCACAGTAATTTGTTGACGTAGTTTCTAAAACAGGCTAGTGGCTTAAGTAGCAAGTTATTTTACTCACGCGCAATTCAAAGGGAGCTCAGTCTATCTATCAGTTAACAACCAGAGGTTCCACTCCAAACGGGTCATTTCAAATAGTTTTATGTCTCAGGCAAGGAGCACAAATTCCCAGTCAGATAGTCTGTTGAGTTTCCTTTCTTATATATGGAAGAATCAAGTCAGTAGACGCTCCAGTTTGAAAGCAAAGCAAATGGGAAAACTTGGTGCCTTTTTTGCGACCTCAGATAAATCAAAACGAAGTAATCTATCTCAATAAATGCCCCCCAACCCTCCTTCCCTCCCTCCCTCCTTCTCTTCTTCTCTTCTTCTATCATATATCTACAGCTTACTTGTTAAATTCTGGATGACTAGTTTTGGGAAAGATGAAATGAAAGGCAGATGGATAAACTTAGAATGATATATATTTTAATTGTAGCTTATCTTTTTCGTTCCCTATTTCAATTGTGCATGTGTTCTGAAAAGTTTTTCTGTATATACACATATATACAAATATTTATATGTATGTTTGTATATATATTCACACAAAGTCCATTTTCACATTCTTCTCTGGAGTTGTAGCACTGCCCCTAAATTGTGTAGTCATCCCTGGATGTGATGCAAATATACCTATACAATTTCATCATATCTTATAACAAAGATAATATGGTGGAATGCATCCAGGATGCCAGAACAGTTTCCACATCTGCTTGTATTGGGCCATGGAATGAATGCAGGAACCCATGAGTCATCAAACCAACATTACTCAGAATCACCCAGGAGAAACTTAGAACTGAATCACATATCCATAAATGGATTGCAGAAAATATTTACAATTCTACCGATCCTCACTACCAACTTTTGTGGGAAAAGAGGTACACAGGCAACAGAATTGGTAAAGGCTCTAGGTTAATAGCAAGCGTTCAAAGCAGCTCAGGCCTCAGGTTGGATCATTAGGTAAGGCCCTAATGGATTATTTTCTGTGGAAGTAAGCCTTTTTCATTAAAAACAAAAACAAGTATGTTGGCTCTTGAAACCAGTTCTATATAATTTTTAACTGACTAACCTTAGGCAAGTCTGTTTCCTCTCATGAAAAAAATGGGGAGCTTGGGCTACATGACCTTTAACATCTCTTCTAATTCAAAGTCTGTGATTTTCTGATGAATAATCACCTGTCCTCAGGTATCAGGTTAAGCAACATGTCAGAGAACATGACAAGGCTTTGCAGAAAGCAGGGTAAACTACAGTCTATGTGGAATGAAGAGCAGCAATCTGCCAAAATACTCCACGTGCCTGTCTACAAATGGCTCTTCTACTGCCCAGCCCTTGGCACTCGAAATTCCCCTTCTATGACAGTAATGTCTTTCTGTGAAAGCAATGTGTTTCCAAGAGGCCCATTGGTAAATTTAGGAGAGTTGCAACCTTTCAGACCATTGCCACTGAGTTAGTGCAGATCTGTTTATTCCAAAGTGTGTGTGTGTGTGTGGGGGGGGAATTCCAGAAGGCATTTGATACAGGGCAAGCCTACTGGCTTATCTTATTCTCATTCTTCCATTTTCCCCCTAACCTCTTCCTTCTTAACATTCTTTTTTTTTCATTATTTTAGTAGTATAGAAGGCAGAGAAAGACCTCTGGTAGTAATTTTTACGAAGAGATGGGGATTTATCACTTGCTTGGCTTCTCAGTCTGAAAGGATAGATATGATATCAACACTTGATATTTTCCCCACCTCCACTCTGGACCTTTATTGTCTAAACTTCCCACCAAACTTTGTAGAGAAATGGAAAGATATTCTCTCTTAAAGACTGCTTGGTCTAACTATTATTGGCTTTATAAGTTGGGTAAGTCATGCAATGTCACTAGAGCTTAGTTTATTCAACTCCAAAAGTGGAAAAAGTAATACCTACTTTATAGTTTTGGAGAGGTTTAAACAAGACTGTGTGTGTAAAGTGTCCAGTATAATTCTTTTTTTTGGTTTTTTTTTTTTGGTCTTTTTTTGTCTTTTTAGGATGCACCCACATGGAAGTTCCCAGGCTAGGGGTCGAATCAGAGCCGTATCCGCTGGCCCACACCACGGCCATGCCAGATCTTAGCTGAGTCTGAGACCTACACCACAGCTCACAGTAACACCAGATCCTTAACCCACTGAGAGAGGCCAAGGGTCGAACCTGCATCCTCATGGATGCTAGTTAGATTCATTTCTGCTGAGCCATGACAGGAACTCCTTCAGTATAATTCTTAATACAATAGTAAGTGTCATAAGTACTAAAATATCCTGTCCCACAACAGTCAGCCTGGAGCAGTGGGTATTGTGAAGGGAGAGCCCCTTAACTCTCACTTTGGTTTCAAATGAACCAACCTCCCACCTCACCCCCCTAAAGCTAAAACTAATTGAACCATTGTGGACACAACACAATGCATTCATTCCATAAGCTGGGCAGCAACCTATGACTTATGAAGTCTGGCTTGAAAAGATGAGCTTGTCCAATCATTTTCCCTCTTGAATTTTGTAACTGGAAATTGAGAGGATGAGCCTGATAACTGTGGGGGCTGAATTAGAAGGTCATGGGGAACTTAGGGCTAGAAACTTAGTGAGCCATGTGTAAACCAAAGCCAGAAAAAAGCTAGTGGTAGAAAGAGAATACTGAGAATAATACTGCAATATATATATGCGTGTGTGTAAAGTTAGTGATAGAAGAGAATACTGAAAATAATACTGCATGCATATATATGTGTATACACATATATGTGTATGTATGTATATATGTGTGTATATGTGTATATGCATATATATGTGTATATGTACTTATATATGTGTGCAGTATTATTCTCAGTATTCTCCTCTTTTTACCACTAGCTTGTTTCTAGCTTTGGTTTATACATGGCCCACTAAGTTTCTAGCCATAAGTCTCTCATGACCTTCTAACTCAGCCCCCACAATTATCAGACTCATCCTCTCAATTTCCAGTTATAAAATTCAAGAGGGAAAGTTATATATACACACACATATATATATATGTATGAGAGAGAGAAGGACAGAAAGAAAGAGGGAGGGATATTGAGAGAGAGGAAAAAAAACAAACTAGCTTTCCTGTCCCCATTTCAATTTCTATGAGGTCTGGAGGTACTTGGGCAGAACCTATTCTTACGAGTCTTACAAGTCCTTGAAATTTCCATGTTATGCACTTTTAGAAAATTTTCTTTTTCAACCACACCTGTGGCATATGAAACTTTCTGGGCCAGGGATCAAAATCCACTCATAGCTATGACCGGCATCTCAGCTATGGCGACAGTGGATCTTTAATCCACTGTGTTGGGCTGGGGATCAAACCCGTGCCTCCTCAGAGACAATACCAGATCCTTAACTCCACTGCACCACAGTGGGAACCCTTAATACACTTTTCAAAAGACCCCCTTTTTCCCCCCTTGAGCTAACATGAACCCCAAAAGAGTGCTTAGATAGGTGATCTAGTTGAACACTCTGGTTTTATAGATGGCAAAAAAGAGACCCAGGAAAGTCAAGTACATTGCCTAAGTTCTCACAACACTTAAGGGGCAGATCTGGCACTAGAAAGCAGGGCTCTAAAATTTAGCCCTAACAGAGAAACTCCTGTAACAGTTTCCTCTAATGGGAATTACTGTCAAATACATTAAATCACATCAATATAAATTACATGAATCTTCTCAATTTAAAGTAACATATGTATGTTTGTAGAAATTGGCATAGGTATATGAGGGAAAGGTATTTGGGATGAGTCTCAAGGTCAAATAAATATTTTGTTTACAGAGAAATTCCATTCTGTGGTTGTTTTACAATATTAGGCTCATAAAGCAAGCTGTATTTTTCAGGCAATAGCAAATCTCTCCAGAGATGAGTAGCCATATAGTTCACTTGACTCAAAAATATTTTGAAAATGAAAAGAAATGAACAAAAATTTAAACAGTTCACAAAACTATACCAATAAAACCTGTCATATGTGCAAATATATTCACTTTCTGGAGTGTTGCTAAAGTATGCAAATGGCGTTAAAACTGCATTAGCTATGAAGCAGACCACATACCACAGATATGAATGTTAGAATAAAATCAACCCACATTTACCAGGCACGCAATGAAACATGAAAGATGTGCTCTCATTCAGTAAATACCACTGGAAGAAGAAAAGAGACCATGGAAGAAGAAATACTAAAAGTCTCTGTAAGTACTTGAGGTTTGGATGCTGTAATATAAACTGTAATCGTTAGCATGGTGCACAGAAAAATATACCTGAAGATGACTGATCCAAGCCCCCTGAGAGAATAAAAGGAAAAAATCAAGGAAAATGTTGTGAAAACTACTATGAATCTAGGACTGGACTAAGTAGGATGGGATCTAAGGAACAGGACTTTGTTTCTGTCCTCAACAGCCTCACCCTAGAGGTAGAACATACTCAAATTAAAAGCCAGTTTACTTTTCTAATAATTAGTGATGTTGAGCATTTTTTTTTTCATGTGCCTACTGGCCATCTGTGTAACTAGAGATTCTCATACTAAGTGAAGTAAGTCAGAAAGAGACAAATACCATATCACTTATATGTGGACTCTAAAATGTGGCACAGATGAACCTATCTTCAGAACAGAAAGAGATTCACAGACATGGAAAACAGACTTGTGGTTACCAAGGGGAAGGGGGAGGGGGTGGGATGGATTGGGAGTTTGGAGTTAGTAGATGCAAACTATTTAGAATGGATAAGCAATGAGGTCCTACTGTATAGCACAGGGAACTATAGCCAATGTCCTGGGATAGACCATGATGGAAGATAACATAAGAAAAAGAATGTATATAAGTACCACTGGGCCACTGTGCAGTATGGCAGAAACTGACACAATACAGTAAATCAACTAGATTTAAAAAAAAAAAAAAAAACCCAGTTTAGTAGAAAGCATGCAGTTTTCGCTAAATACTAAAAGTACAGTCATTGTGGCTCTAGAACTTCAGAGCACATGAAAGCACTACCAGTGGGAGTGGGCATTCACTCAGTCCTGTTTGAGTATCTATTTGGACAAGGTGTCTGGCCTCCCAAGCTTTTTCAGGACAGGCCCTCTTACCAGAAGAAGCACTGAAGCTTGAAGGATGGGAACGTTTTGATAGATATTTTCCTGGTCATCTGGAGTCCAACCCTCCCACTCTCCCCCATCAGCCCCCATCAAGGAGGGAGGGGTAAATGCCTTTCACAAAACCTTATCAAATTTCCTGCCATAATGCTTGTCACATCTGCATCTATCTCATCAGTTCTGTTCCCACTGCCATCCTATTGAAAGCCTTCATTAACTCACATCTGAACTCTATTACAACCTCCTAACCAGGCCTCCTCTTTCCAGTCTCTCCTCCCACTAATCTACCCTGCACACAGCTGCCAGATTCATCTTCCTGAAATGCCAATTTCATCATGTCTCTATGCATTTTGCACAGGATACATTTTAATTCCTTTGCCTGGTATTCAAGACTCCCTATAATCAGAGCCCGGGATACATTTCCAACCTCATCTTTCCAAATAACGTGCTGGTTCAGCCAAGCCTACTAACTGTCCCCCAGCTTTTCTTAAATTTATTTTTTTTAGGGCCACAACTACGGCATATGGAAGTTCACAAGCTAGAGGTCAAGTTGGAGCTGCATCTGCTTGACTATGCCATGACCATAGCAACGCCAGATCCGAGCTGCACCTGTGACCTACTGGCAATGTCGGATACTTAACCCACTGAGTGAGGCCAGGGATCGAACCAAAATAATCCTCATGGATACTAGTCAGTTTCATAACCACTGAGCAGCAACAGGAACTGCTCTTACATTTCTATCTCAAGCTTTGTCTACACATTTTTCCAAATCTTAAATGCCTCCCTCAGGCATATTTATTGATCTGAATTCTAAATTCCATCTCCTTGATAAAGTCTTCTCTGATTATCCCAGCCAACAATAAGAGCTTGCTTCTCTGACTTCAAACTATCCTATTAGTACTTATTACTACTCTTGTTTATTCTGGATGTATTCCTCCTCCATATCCTCAGCAAACAAGTGATGGGGATACGAAATCTGAAGACACCAAGAGGTAAGCACCAGGAAACCAGTTAGAAGGTTATTGTACACTTGCAAGCAAGAGATAACAATGCCTGCAAAGTCTTCAGGCCCCAGGAATACAAAGAAACTAATGGTGAAATAGATTAGAAAGAAAAAAGTATCAAAAATACTTGATTGAGGAGATAAGGGAATCAGAAAGATGAAAGACAGATGAGTTTGGAGGCTGACTCATACCATTAAAATTAAAAAGGGAGAGTCAAACTGGTTTGGTAAGAAGGCGATACGTGGAGTTCCCGTCACAGCTCAGCGGAAACATATCTGACTAGTACCCATGAGGATGCAGGTTTAGTCCCTGGCCTTGCTCAGGGGGTTAAAGATCCTCCCTTGCTGTGAGCTGTGGTATAGCTCCAAGACATGGCTCAGATTCTGCATTGCTATGGCTGTGGCATAAGCCACAGCTCCGATTTGACCCCTAGCCTGGGAACTTCCATATGCCACGGGTGCAGACCTAAAAAGCAAAAAAAAAAAAAAAAAAAAAAAAAAGAAGTGATGTGTTTGTTCTTAGCCTAATTGAACTCCTGTCAGGGTATAATAGATAGTTAGAAAAGAGCTTATAAAAAATGATTAGAGCTGGTGATACAGGTTGCAAAGAAAGCTGCATAGAGCTAGAGACTGAAGCCATGACTATAAATGCATTTATAAGGAGTTCCCCTGTAGCACAGTGGGTTAAGAATCTGGCATTGTCTCTGCAGAGGCTCAATGGGTTAAGAATCTGGTGTTGCTGCAGCTCTGGCTTGGGTTTGATCTCTGTCCCGGGAACTTCCATATGCCATGTGCATGGCCATTAAAAAATTCACTTATAAAGAGCAAGAATGAAAGAAGAATGAGAAAAGAAGAGGGGGCAAGAGGCAAGAATCCAGTGGAGGAAACACAGGGACAGTAGAAAGAAATAGGAGAGTTAAATAGTAAGATCTTGAATAAAACAAGGAAGAAAACGGAACAAAAAACTTAACCACCTTAATTCTGATCCTTAAAAGATCAAAGATCAATAGTAACATCTAAGATGCCAGATTTAGAGACCAAATCCAGCCATCAGCTTTGGATCTAAGATACACTAAATGGTAAGAAAATGAAGGCAATATGTGTTTGGCACTGAGATTAAGAGAAAAAAATGGGACAGAAGCTAAAGGGCACAGAAGGGCAAACCAATAATTCTGCTGTAATGGGGCCCTACTGTATCACATGCAGACATGGCTGAGTTATATGGTTTAGTGATTAAAAGTCCAGATACTAATGTCAGGCTAGCTGAGTTCATATTCCAGGTCTGCCACTTTGAACCTGTGACAAACTGGAGAATTTATTTAACCCCCAAGATCTACTTTCCTCATACATAAATTGGCGATAATGAACAGAAAATATATTGTTTGGGTTGCCATCAGAATTAATTAAGGTAATATAGGTCAGGTGATTAGAATATAAAATGTGTTCAATCCATGTTAGTTATATTATAATGGTACTTCATCATGACCCAATTCATATGGAGACTCTTTGCAGATACCTGCACATTTGTTCAGAAGGACTCCAACTTGGCAGAATTATTCAAAAATCAACCCTAGTGTTAATGCATCTTGAAAGAGGACTAACATATAGAGGCCCTCTCAGAGTTCAACTGAGTTAAATAAACAAAATAATTAACTAATTAAATTATATTTGTCTTGTTCAGAATTTGAGTTTTCTACCTAGACTTTTAAATGCCCTTCAGTTGTGCCCATGTAAGCTATCTATGAATACTCAGGATTTTGCATATAATCTCTAACAGGTATGATGTTTTAAATGAATTGTAGGAGACATAAAATGCCTCATTTAATTTGATTAGAGAATTTAGTAAACAACAAATGAACTAGCTGTTGCTATGCAGTGGCTCCTTAGAATAATGCTGTATCTAATAATAAAAATGTTCCTTGTTATTTTTATGGGCCATAGAACACATTCAGTGAACTATGAATAGGATGATAGTCAACCAGCTGAAAATTCTATCTTTTACGAGATGAATTGCATGCACTCAAGAATCAGCAGTATATACCTGAAAAAATAATTTTTGTAGGAGTCAAAATTTGTCACGTAATCATATAGCCCATTTTGTAATATTTTGAGATAACATAGGCTCTGGGCACTACTGTTCCAACTTTGTATTTATCAGCTTACCCCCATCCACAGTAGTCAATAAAATAGAGCAAGTGAAATTTTCCTTCTAGTTGAATGCTCTCCTATCCACTATGATAAATCTCCAGACTTTAAATAAATGTCTACATCATAAGAATGCCCATAGAATGGACACCATTTTGGTTATTGTAATCTCTCTCTCCTCCTCCCTCCCCTTTCTCCCTCTAAGCCCTAGTTTTCTACTAGAAAAAAAGTCTTTATTAGCCAGATCACAATTAAGTAACACACACACAAATATACACACACACACATATATATATATACACGCACATATCTATGGGATAGATATGTATGTATATATATCATATATGAGATATAGATCTCTTACATGTGTAATTATATATAATATATGTATACATTATTTATATAAATATATATGTATATATTTATATACTCTCACATATATCTCCCCTAAAAAATACAGTGACATTCCATTTCTCCACAAATTTAGGATATTCCTACTCCCCGATTCTTTTGCCATTTTCTCACTTTTCAAGACAGGTCAAGGAAACAGTGTGGCGAATGGTTTAAGCTCTGTTTGTCACCTGTGGTGATTTACTTTGACATTTGGTTGCTATATTAGTAATACAAGTGTTGTTTCCAAGTACATAACCAAAAGGGTAATTTATTAAGATCCATGACAGACTGAGTGCTGAAGCCCAAACAGTTATAGAGGAACCAACAACAAGAGAGGCACTTATTAGACTCCACAAAAGACAAACCACTTAGTTCTTTCCGTTAAGGCTGAGACAGCCTGAAAACTGTCAGCCCAGTCCAGTCTGAGACAGACAGAAGATCTCCTTTCTACTGAGGCAGCTGTTCATTGACTCAAAGGAATGAAGATGTTTAACAAGATCAGGAAGTAAAGAAACGTCAGAAAGAATGCACTGCATAGAGAAAGAAAGACACCTAGGAGCCCTTTTAAACAAGCAGTTTCCATCTCCACTGAAATATTTGATCAGATGGATTTTTAACCCTCAAGGGCCTGGTTAAAACAGATCCAGCTGGGACCCAGCTAGTAATTCAGGACCCTGTGGATAGAGGCTGCTCCTCCTTGCTATCACTCTGCCACAGGGGCAGACAAGAGTTACATGTTGAACTCTGACCCAGTTACCACGGAGAGTCACTAAAATTAAGTCCCAAGGGCACAGTGTGTCTTTTGATCAGAGTATTTGGATATTTTAGTGCTTAGCTAATTAAATAGCATTTGACTTCATTGTGTTTTTTAAATTTTATTGGAGTATAGTTGACCTACAAATCGTGTTAGTTTCAGGTGGACAGCAAATTGATTCAGTTATACATATATCCACTGTTTTTTCAGACATTTTTCCCACGTAGGTTGTTACAGGATATTGAGTAGAGTTCCCTGTGCTATAATGTAGGTCCTCATTGGTTATCTATTTTATATATAGTATTATGTATATGTTAATCCCAAACTGTGTTTTGAAGTGATTTCCCTGCTTAGTTGCTGATTCTATGCTGACATTGAACCTACTGATACCTACTAATATATGAGTGTCCTCACTATGTTTTACAGTGAAGTAGAGAAAGGTCTACAAAAGCCTAGATTTTGCAAAGAATGTGTGTTAACTGATATATATTTAAATTCTTGTAAATCTAGGCCTCCCCTTCAACTCATCCAGATACCATAGGACTACCTTTCTACCAAAAACAATGTATTATTATCATTAATTTTGTTTTGTTTTTTTGCCTTTTTTTTAGGGCTGTACCCACAGCATATGGAGGTTCCTAGGCTAGGGGTGGAATCAGAGCTGCAGCTGCTGGCCTACACCACAGCTCACGGCAATGCCAGATCCCTGACCCACTGAGCTAGAGGCCAGGATCAAACCTGCATCTTCAAGGATACTAGTCAGATTTGTTTCCGCTGTGCCACAATGGAACTCCTATTATTAAAATTTAAATTTATTTTTAAAAACAATTACTTAAATGCATATTTGTATTGTGATTTACCATTTGCATAATACTTTCATATACATGTCCCCACTTGATTTCCACATTATAAAGTAGGCATCATCATTATTTGCCTCAGTTTTATAGATGAGGAAATCATAGCACAGAATAGTTACGGAATATACTCAAGGTTATATACCTAGTAAGTGGCAGAGGTAGAACTTGAACCAGATGCTAGATCCGCTGTTCTTTCTCCTTTTTTCCTGCTACTTTTTATAGATTTTGCAGATGTTTCCTTTAAGGGCTTTCATTATGGTCCTTTCCTTGGTCGTCAGGTCTCTCATGCAAAATTCCATTCTATGGGGATTGCGCATATAGATATACCTTAATACACTTTCTACATGACTCCATAGATACAATCACAAAAACAAATCAAAGAAAAGGGTTTCAGACTAAAAGAGTGATGCGGAGAGGACAAGATGGCAGAGGAGTGGGGAGACACGCTCGCCCTCTCCCACAAACACAACAAAAAAAGCACATCTACAGAATAAATGACTCGCACAGAACAGCAACCAATCGCTGGCAGAGGAACCTAAACTCCAATAACGGCAAGAAATTCGTGACATTACTGGGCAGAACAGGAGAAAAGAGGAGAGTGAGAGAAGGTGAATCCCAGCGGGACGGGCACTCCCGAAAGGGAACTGCGGAGGAGAAAGGGATCCCGCACCCTGGAAAGTCACCTACCGGGGGAAAGATCAAATGAACCGGAGGAATCTCCAGATGCAGAGAAGAGTGTAGCAGTAAGTTGGAGTACGGAAAAGCCGATCAAGAACCCAACGGACCATCTGAACTACGGGCACAGTCACCAAAAATTGAGACTCCTGGGTGGGGGCTGGGCACCGAGACCTCGCTTCCGAAGGTTAGTCCCCGAGAAAGGGCTGGGGGACGCCAGGGTGGGGGCTGGGCACCGAGACCTCGGCTCCAGAGGTTAGTCCCCGGGCTGGGGGGGGGGCGGGGCAGAGCGGAAACTGCTTAGGAGGTCTAGAAACCATTTGACGGGGCAGAGACTGCCTGGGAGACTAGAAAACAAAGCTGTCGCAGAGGAAGGGAGCAATACTCTAGGGGCGGGGAAGTGGAAAGCCGCATCAGAGCGAACCTGGGAGAAGAGCCTGGTCTGCGCCCCTGCTGGGGAGGGGAGAGAAGAAGGGGTGGGTCCCCAGAGAATACCCCCCATGCCACAGTAAGCTTATAGGCCCGCTAGCTAGCTGAAAGCTGTGCTTCCCAGTGCATCCCCTCCCCCCACCCCCGCCACCCCCTACGCTCTCACGGACCTGGGGCTGCCTGCCATCCAGGAGGGCTGGCCTCAACAATTGCCTGAAGCCTACCACCGCAGGGGCTGTCCCTGCACAGGCCTGCTTGCCCTTTGGAGGGGCTACACTTCCGCAGAGCAGCACCAAACACCACCAGCCCCCGAGAAAAGGCCTGCAGCCCAGAAAAGCTAGAACAAGCTTAGCCAGGCTGTAAATAGATCGGCCTAATTCTCGGATGGTTTTTCTGAGTCGGGTTGCCCCGGGGAGGAGCCTCTTGGGTTTCCAACGGCCCTGCTACCCGCCCAAGCCCCCAGGGGATGCTCTAGTGGATCAGCTGCATAGGACTGCCAGCTCCAGGCAGGACCCCCTGCAGTCCAGAAAAGCTGCAACTAGCCTGGCCGAGTGGGAAAAGATCTCAGACGGTTTTTCTGTTTTTTTCTGAGTCCGGCTGCCCCGGGGAGGAGCCTCTTGAGCTTCCAACGGCCCTGCTCCCACCCAAGCCCACAGGGGTGCCCTAGTGGATCAGCTGCATAGGACTGCCAGCTCCAGGCAGGACTCCCTGCAGCCCAGAAAAGCTGCAACAAGCCTGCCCGAATCGGAAAAAGATCTCAGACGGTTTTTCTGAGTCAGGCTGCCCTGGGGAGGAGCCTCTTGGGTCTCCAAAGGCCCTGCTACCCGCCCAAGCCCCCAGGGGGTGCCCCACTCCCGTGAAATAACTGCTCAGCACCACCAGCCCCCTGGAGGAGCCCCTGCAGCCCAGAAAAGCTGCAACAAGCTCGGCCAGACTATGAAAAGATCCGCCTACACTCTCAGGCCGTCCTTCTGAGTTGGGCTGACCTAGGGAAGAGCCTCTTAGGTTCTCAGTGACCCAGATAGCTGCTCCAGCCCTCAGGAGGTGCTGCACTCCTGAGGAGCAGCTGCCCAACACCACCAACCCCCTGCAAGAACCCCACAGCCTAAAAACACCAGAGCAAGCTCTGCATGACCAAGTGAAATCTGCTACCATCGTGGTGGGGACCTCCCAGTCCTGTCTGCCCTCAGGAAGTCCTCCTTTGCTTCAAAGAAACACTGTTAGCCCCATCAACACTCCAGAAAAGCCACACTGCCTCAAAAAAGATTGACCAACAATGCCAGCCCTCAGGAAATATTCCACGGCAGTGACAAGGCAAACACTGCCTGATAACGGAGAGTACAACTCCCTCAGGAGAAAGAAAACAACAAGCAAGATGAAGAAGCTGAGAAACCACTCCCAGTCAAACCAACAGGAGAACTCACCTAAAACAGTCAACAATGAAACAGATCTCTGCAGTCTGACAGACCTGGAGTTCAAAAGAGAAATAGTGAAAATACTGAACGAATGAAGAGAAGATATGAACAGCAATGGAGATACCCTCAGAAAGGAACTAGAAAATATAAGGAGGAGCCAAGAAAAATTAGAACACTCATTTGCAGAGATGCAAACTGAACTAGGGGCAGTAAAAACCAGAATGAATAATGCAGAAGAACAAATCAGTGATATGGAAAGATAGAATAATGGAAATCACTCAATCCGGTCAACAGACAGAAAACCGAATCAAAAAACTGGAAAGCAATATAGGATACCTTTGGGATAATATAAAGTGGGCCAATCTATGCATAATAGGAATTCCAGAAGGAGTAGAAAAAGATAAGGGGATGGAAAATATATTTGAAGAAATTATCGCTGGAAACTTCCCAAATCTAAAGGATACTGGGTTCAAGATACAAGAAGCACAGAGGGCCCCAAACAAACTGAACCCAAACAGACCCACACCAAGACATGTCATAATAAAAACGGCAAAAGTTAGTGATAAAGAGAGGATCCTAAAGGCAGCAAGAGAAAAACAGAATGTTACCTACAAGGGAACCCCCATAAGGTTATCAGCTGATTTCTCTACAGAAACACTACAGGCCAGGAGGGAATGGCAAGAGATATTTAAAGTGCTCAAAGGAAAAAATATGCAACCTAGAATACTCTATCCAGCAAGAATATCATTTAAAATAGAAGGGGAAATAAAAATTTTTCCCAACAAACAAAAACTTAAAGAATACAGCAACACAAAACCCAGGTTAAAGGAAATATTGAAAGGGCTTCTCTAAACCAAAAAGAAAGGAAGGAAAGGGAAGAAAAAAGAAAAGAAAAAAAAAAGAAGAAGAAGAGAAAGAACTAGGACTGAGGAAATCACAATCAGAGAGCAGTCACTCAAATAAGCCAGCATACAGATTTAATCATGAACATGCTTCAAACAAAATAAAATTAAAAAGAAAAAAATAAAAAAGAGTCATCAAAACCATAAAATGTGGGCAAGGGATGTTAGGAGGTAAATAACCCTTTTGGTTTGTTTGTTTGTATGTTTCTATTCTTAACTTTAATATAGTAATGAAGTGTTTGAACTTACAGGACCATCAGGCTAAAACACACAATTATGGGAAGGGGTTAGCATACTTAAAAAACAGGGCAACCACAAGCCAAAACCAAATATTGCATTTGCAAAAACTGAAAAAAAAATACACTCAAGCAGATAATAACAGGAGACCATCCAACCAAAAAAAAAAAAAAAAAAAGAAAAAAAGAAAGGAAGAATGGAGAACCATAGAATCAACTGGAACATGAGGTTCAAATGGCAATAAATAATCATCTATCAATTATCACCTTAAATGACAATGGACTGAATGCCCCAATCAAAAGACACAGAGTGGCTGAGTGGATAAAAAGGCAAAAACCTTCAATATGCTGCCTACAAGAAACTCACCTTAGGACAAAAGATACATATAGATTGAAAGTGAAAGGGTGGGGAAAAATATTTCACGCCAATAGACATGACAGAAAAGCAGGAGTCGCAACGCTCATATCAGACAAAATAGACTTTAAAACAAAAGACATAAAGAAAGACAAAGAAGGACACTACTTAATGATTAAGGGATCCATCCAAGGAGAGGATGTTACTATCGTCAACATATATGCCCCAAATACAGGAGCACCCAGATACATACAACAAATATTAACAGACATAAAGGGAGATATTGATGAGAATACAATCATAGTAGGAGATCTTAATACCCCCCTCACATCAATGGGAAGATCCTCTAGACAGAAAACCAATAAAGCAACAGAGATCCTAAAGGAAACAATAGAAAAGTTAGACTTAATTGATATCTTCAGGACACTACATCCAAAAAAATCAGAATACACATTCTTCTCAAATGCTCATGGAACATCCTCAAGAATCGACCACATATTGGGACACAAAGCTAACCTCAATAAATTTAGGAGCGTAGAAATTATCTCAAGTATCTTCTCTGACCACAATGCTATGAAATTAGAAACCAACCATGGGAAAAGGAAAGAGAAAAAACCTACTACATGGGGACTAAACAACATGCTACTAAAAAACCAATGGGTCAATGAGGAAATCAAGAAGGAAATTAAAAACTACCTTGAAACAAATGATAATGAAGACACAACCTCTCAAAATCTATGGGATGCTGCGAAAGCAGTGCTCAGAGGGAAATTTATAGCAATACAGGCCTTTCTCTGAAAAGAAGAAAGATCCCAAATTGACAACTTAACCCTCCACCTAAATGAATTAGAAAAAGAAGAACAAAAAAGTCCTAAAGTCAGCAGAAGGAAGGAAATTATAAAGATCAAAGAAGAAATCAATAAAATAGAGACTCAAAAAACAATAGAGAAAATTAATAAAACCAAGAGCTGGTTCTTTGAAAAGGTGAACAAAATTGACAAACCCCTGGCCAGACTCACTAAAAAGAGGAGAGAAAGAACCCAAATAAACAAAATTATAAATGAAAAAGGAGAAATCACAACGGATACAGCAGAAATACAAAAAACCATAAGAGAATACTATGAACAACTATATGGCAACAAGTTTGACAATCTGGAAGAAATGGACAATTTTCTAGAATCTTACAGCCTGCCAAAACTGAATCAAGCAGAAACAGACCAACTGAACAGAGCCATCACTAGAAATGAAATTGAAGAGGTCATAAAATCACTCCCTACAAATAAACGTCCAGGACCAGATGGCTTCACAGGTGAATTCTATCAAACATATAAAGAGGAATTGGTGCCCATCCTCCTTAAACTCTTTCAAAAGGTTGAAGAAGAAGGAATACTCCCAAAGACATTCTATGAGGCCACCATCACCCTCATTCCAAAACTAGACAGAGATACCACTAAAAAAGAAAACTATCACCCAATATCATTGATGAATATAGATGCAAAAATTCTCAACAAAATCTTAGCCAACCGAATCCAACAACATACCAAAAAAATTATACACCATGACCAAGTTGGGTTCATCCCAGGTTCACAAGGATGGTTCAACATATGCAAATCAATCAGCATCATACACCACATTAACAAAAAAAAGGTCAAAAATCATATGATCATCTCAATAGATGCAGAAAAAGCATTTGACAAAGTTCAACATCCATTCATGATCAAGACCCTCGCCAAAGTGGGTATAGAGGGAACATTCCTGAATATAATCAAAGCCATTTATGATAAACCCACAGCAAATATAATCCTCAATGGGGAAAAACTGAAAGCCTTCTCACTCAAATCTGGAACAAGACAGGGATGCCCACTCTCACCACTGCTCTTCAACATCGTTTTGGAAGTCCTAGCCACAGCAATTAGACAAACAAAAGAAATAAAAGGCATCCACATAGGAAGAGAAGAGATAAAACTGTCACTGTATGCAGATGACATGAGACTATACATAGAAAACCCTAAGGACTCAACCCCAAAACTACTTGAACTGATTAATAAATTCAGCAAAGTAGCAGGATATAAGATTAACATTCAGAAGTCAGTTGCATTTCTGTATACCAGCAATGAAATTTTAGAAAAGGAATACAAAAATACGATACCTTTTAAAATTGTACCTCACAAAATCAAATACCTCGGAATACACCTGACCAAGGAGGTAAAGGTCCTATATGCCGAGAACTGTAAAACTTTAATCAAAGAAATCAAAGAAGATGTAAAGAAATGGAAAGATATTCCATGTTCCTGGATTGGGAAAATCAATATTGTAAAAATGGCCATACTACCCAAAGCAATCTACAGATTCAATGCAATCCCTATCAAATTACCCATGACATTTTTCACAGAAATAGAACAAACAATCCAAACATTTCTATGGAACCACAAAAGACCCAGAATCGCCAAAGCAATCCTGAGGAACAAAAACCAAGCAGGAGGCATAACTCTCCCAGACTTCAAGAAATACTACAAAGCCACAGTCATCAAAACAGTGTGGTACTGGTATCAAAACAGACAGACAGACCAATGGAACAGAATAGAGAAACCGGAAATAAACCCTGACACCTATGGTCAATTAATCTTTGACAAGGGAGGCAAGAACATCAAACGGGAAAAGGAAAGTCTATTCAGCAAGCATTGCTGGGAAACCTGGACAGCTGCATGCAAAGCCATGAAACTAGAACACACCCTCACACCATGCACAAAAATAAACTCCAAATGGCTGAAAGACTTAAATATACGACAGGACACCATCAAACTCCTAGAAGAGAACATAGGCAAAACACTCTCTGACATCAACATCATGAATATTTTCTCAGGTCAGTCTCCCAAAGCAATAGAAACTAGAGCAAAAATAAACCCATGGGACCTCATCAAACTGAAAAGCTTTTGCAGAGCAAAGGAAACCCAAAAGAAAACAAAAAGACAACTTTCAGAATGGGAGAAAATAGTTTCAAATGATGCAACGGACAAGGCCTTAATCTCTAGAATATATAAGCAACTTATACAACTCAACAGCAAAAAAACCAATCAATCAATGGAAAAATGGGCAAAAGACCTGAATAGACATTTCTCCAAAGAAGATATACAGATGGCCAGCAAACACATGAAAAAATGCTCAACATCGCTGATTATAAGAGAAATGCAAATCAAAACTACCATGAGATATCACCTCACATCTGTCAGAATGGCCATCATTAATAAGTCCACAAATAACAAGTACTGGAGGGGCTGTGGAGAAAAGGGAACCCTCCTGCACTGCTGGTGGGAATGTAAACTGGTACAGCCACTATGGAGAACCGTTTGGAGATACCTTAGAAATCTATGCATAGAACTTCCATATGACCCTGCAATCCCACTCTTGGGCATCTATCCGGACAAAGCTCTACTTAAAAGAGACACATGCACCCGCATGTTCATTGCAGCACTCTTCACAATAGCCAGGACATGGAAACAACCCAAATGTCCATCGACAGATGATTGGATTAGGAAGAAGTGGTATATATACATAATGGAATACTACTCAGCCATAAAAATAATGACATAATGCCATTTGCAGCCACATGGATGGAACTAGAGAATCTCATACTGAGTGAAATGAGCCAGAAAGACAAAGACAAATACCATATGATATCATTTATAACTGGAATCTAATATCCAGCACAAATGAACATCTCCTCAGAAAAGAAAATCATGGACTTGGAGAAAAGACTTGTGGTTGCCTGTTGGGAGGGGGAGGGAGTGGGAGGGATCGGGAGCTTGGGCTTATCAGACACAACTTAGAATAGATTTACAAGGAGATCCTGCTGAATAGCATTGAGAACTATGTCTAGATACTCATGTTGCAACAGAAGAAAGGGTGGGGGAAAAACTGTAATTGTAACGTATACATGTAAGGATAACCTGACCCCCTTGCTGTACAGTGGGAAAATAAAAAAATAAATAAATAAAAGAGTGATGCGGTTTGTTGTCTTTAAATTCTTCATCTCTGAGAAGTTGGCTTCTGTTACTGTCATCTTTTCATTCCTCATGAATGCACTGTTTGGGCTTTTTGTTTTGTTTTTTTTTTTGTTTTTTTGCCTCATAGACAGAGCCAAAGAGCATGTACATCCAGTGACCTATGAGAATTTCCTTGTTAGTCAAGGAAACTTTCTTTCAAGAATGTCAATTCACGGAGAAACTCAAACCCATTAGAGGATATGAAATAGCAATTCAGAACTTTCTTTCAGGGAAAATTATAAATCACTATCTTCCCTATCCACAGAACATTGTAGAATCCTTTGCACCAAAAGAGATTTCCTAGATTCCAATAAAATGTTAATTGAGTATAAGAAGAAAGCAGGTTTTATGTATCTATCCAATGACACATCCATGACATTATAAAACCCAAAGAGTACACTTTCAAATAAATTCCTTTGCATACTTGCATATTTTATACTTGTTAAGGTGTAAAATAAAAGTTAGAACCTTATACTTTCCTTCAGAATTGTATTTTGTAGAGAGTCCTGAGAAGACAGAACATGTATTATAATTTATCACTGACTTTGATAAGAAAAAACACAATTACCTCATTACATGGGGCTTATAAAAATAAGAATTTAAGGTAGGTGTAAGGCAACTTCCTTTAATAATTAGGTTTGTTTACTGATTTAAAGGGTGGAAATGGCAACGCCTTCCTCTTCCCACCATAATGAGGGAATGTAGTAGATATTTGTGTTTTTATAGAAGTCTGGAATGTTCTTTTTTTAAATCTTTTTATGGCTAGACCTGGAGCATATGGAAGTTCCCAGGCTAGGGAACTGCAGCTGCAGGCCTACACCACACCCACAGCAAAGCCAGATCCGAGCTGCATCTGTGACCTACATGGCAGCTCAGGGCATGCCACATCCTTAACCCACTGAGCAAGGCCAGGGATCAAACCCACATCCTCATGGACACTATGTCAGGTTCTTAACCTGCTCAGCCATAACGGGAACTCCCATGGAGTCTTAATATTAAAAGTGAATTATTACTCCCATTCTGAGGTATATGCCTAAGAGAAATAAAATCATATGTGTACATGAATATTCATAGCAATTTTATTAATAATAGTCAAAAAGTGGAAACAACCCAAATGGCCAGAAGCAGAGGAGTGAATAAACAGAATGTGACATATAATATAATATTACCAACCATAAAAAAGGGAATGAAGTTATGATACCTGCTACAACATGGATGAGTTTTGAAAACATTATACTAAATTCAAAGTCCACAAAGTCCACATATATAATTCCATTTGTATGAAATGTCCAGAATAGGCTCAGAGACAGAAAGTAGATTTAGAGGTTTCCAGGGGCTGGTTTGGAGCTGCGGGGAAGGATTGGCTGTTCTAGAATGTTCTAAAATTGGAGTTCCCACTGTGGCTCAGTGGTAACAAACCCAACTTGTATCTATGAGGATGCAGGTTTGACCCCTGGCTCCACCCAGGGGTTTAAGGATCCAGTGTTGCTGTGAGCTGTGGTATAGGCCAGCCGCTGAAACTCTGACATGGCCACTAGCCTGGGAACTTCCGTATGCCACAGGTGCAGTCATTAACAAAAAAAGGGGGCGGCATAAGAAAAGAAAATGTTCTAAAAACTGATAGTAGTCATGGTTATACAACTCTGTGAAGACACTAAAGACCTCTGTATGGTACTCTTTAAATGGCTCAGTTGTGTTGTATGTGAATTATATCTCCATAAATCTGTAACATTAAAAAATCAGAGAATTAGTTGACAGGAAGGGTGGCTTCTGCAAAACAATTTACAAATACAAAATTTGTATTTGCCAGATAAGATAGTTTGGAAAACTATCTTCTCCCACGCTCTCATAGACTGGGGCTGGAAGACACTTTCTCAGACTTTCTAAGACTTTCTTAGGAGAGCAGAAGCAAGAAGCAGAGGCCCAGTGAAGGCCTAAAATGCAAATTTAGAACCAGAAGAATAGGACATATAATCAATCCAAGAGAGAACCAAACCTCCTTGGACCAGGCCAGGTTAAAGGCAGAGCAGAATAAATCTAGTTTGCAGGACATGGCAAAACACACAGCTCAGGATGTATTTTTTTAGTGAGAGGTACCCTTGTTTTTAGCAGCATATCAGTGCAGGCTAGATCACTGTGGTCGACTTGTACCCTCCAAAGAAATGATCAGACTTCCACAGGGACAAAGAGGGGGACATCCTCTCAAAGACTCAGAAACAGATCAATAGAAGCTACCATGCAATCACACTGGGCATACCTAGTGGATCTGCTGAAGTGTATAAAATCTTAATCTGCAGGGCCATCTCTGCAGTGGGGTAATTTTGAGTCTAAGAAAGTTTAACGTAACTAAGGCTAGTCTTCTTTCTAAATAATCCCCACCTGGGCAGTTTCTCACCCATCTGCCTTCTTCTATGTACTGAATGACTGCAGGAGAATTCTAGGGGTTTTAGGAACCAAAGGAAACAGGTGAAGTCTAAAGCAGGAAAGTGCAGGGTTTAACTGGAAGTGCTCTGAGTCATTTCTCTCATTTGACATGGACAAAATTGATAAAAATGCAACTCATCAGTGTAATAGTTTAGGCAACTTTATGTGTTAAAGCACTATCTCTGTTTAATATCCACAATAGTGACCACCATGAAAAAGTCTTAAGAGTTCTTCTGGCTTCAAGAGTCTAGTTTGGTGTTAAAAGATCAGAAATTAGGTTTCACTTGACCAGGGATGTACTGATCCTTGTTCTCCAAAATAAGAATTGGGTTCAAAAAACATTTATTGATCAGCCAACAGTGAAAGACAAACATCATATGACATAACTTACATGTGAAATCTTAAAAAAGCATACAAATGAACTTTTTTGCAGAATAGAAACAGACTCACAGACTTTGAAAAACTTGTGGTTACCAAAGCAGACAGGTAGGGGGCGGGCAGGGATGGGCTGGGGGGTTGGGATTAGCATATGCACACTGACTTATATAGAATGATTGGCTAACTGGGACCTGCTGTATAGCACAGGGAACTCTACTCAATGTTCTGTGACAATCTATGTGGGTAAAGAATCTGAAAGAGAATGGATATGTGTACATGTATAACTGAATCACTTTGTTGTACAGCAGAAATGATCAAAACCTTGCAAATCAGCTATACTTTAATAAAACTTAAAAAAAACGAAAACACACTTATTGAACATCCCTTCTCAGACAGGCCCTTTATTAGGTGTTGGGAACACAGAACAGAATGAAACATGGCCCTTGCCTTTATAGAAATTCACAGCTTCCCTCTCTGGTAAGTAGTAATTATGGGGGGTGGGTATGGCATGCTTCAGAAGCAAGGGGAGGTTACTGCCTAGCCTTGGACTGGTAGAGAGGGTAGGTGGCTGTAGTCAGTGAAGGAATCTCTGAGCAAAGCCATAAGAGATACAGACAAATCATTCAGTCCTTAATAGTTCAAGCAATGTGATTTCAGCAGCTACAATGTTTCAGTTTCTGTGGTAGGCACTGGTAATAGAATTATAAAAGAATGTTCCTGGTATAGGAAATCCTATGAACAAAGACAGGGAGGTACCAAACCACAGAGGGTGCGTGGGGAAAACAGAAACCAGTCTTCATGACTAGAAAGCAAAGGGAGAAGATGGTGAGTGACAGTGAGAGATGGATAAGTGGTGCTAGGGCCAAGGCAGATCTTAACTATGCCAAGGAACCAAAATGTTATCCTATAAACCATCCAGAGCCACCAAAGTTTTAAGTAGGATACGTGAGTTTTGAGAACACCACTCTGGCTACAAAGCAGACAATGGATGTGAGGGATATACACTTGCAAAGCTACTGAAAAAACATGCATAAGGACAGTGGCATGAGCAAATAGGTTATACTCTTCTTAAGAAGATCCCAGGCACTGGCCTTTTCCTTTCCTCTTGGCACACAAATTTCTCTGTCTTAGGCCCACCCCTTAGAGTCTGACTGATAATAAGGCTAATCTTTAACAACCTAATTTGGGTAGAGAAGTTAATAGCTGACACTGATTTAAGATTTACATCCCCCTTTTTTTGGAGTATAGTTGACTTACAGTGTTCAGTCAATTCCTGCTGTACATCGTAGTGACTCAGTTTTATATAAATATATTGTTTTTCTCATACTATCTTCTATCATGTTCTACCCCAAGAGATTAGATATAGAGTTCCTGTACTGTACAGCTGGACCTCATTGTTTATCCATTCCAAATGTAATAGTTTGCATCTTAAGTAAGAGCTTGAACTATCTGTGATTCAACAGAGTGAAAAAGAAAAAAATAAAGTGTTTTAGCCCAGAATCTCCTAATGTTAATGGTAAGTCCTTTCATTTACCTATTATAGGTAGATGGAAAGAAGAACACAGAAAAGTGAAAAATAACCTAGAGAGAGAAAATATTGCTAATGAGAAGTCACTGGCATCAGTAAGTGGTTGTTTCCAGAAATGAGAGATGAAGAAGCCCTGCACCCTGGGAAGGTTGGCAGGAGCAAACAGGGAGGAAAAAAACAAAAATAGAAGGAAGACAACAGATTCATACACTGTCCACATCCTTATGTTAAAAGGAGACTCTGGCTGCCCTTTCTTGACTATAAAAGGTATACCAGGAGTTCCCGTCGTGGTGCAGTGGTTAACGAATCCGACTAGGAACGATGAGGTTGCGGGTTCGGTCCCTGGCCTTGCTCAGTGGGTTAACGATCCGGCGTTGCCGTGAGCTGTGGTGTAGGTTGCAGACGCGGCTCGGATCCCACGTTGCTGTGGCTCTGGCGTAGGCCGGTGGCTACAGCTCCGATTGGACCCCTAGCCTGGGAACCTCTATATGCCACGGGAGCGGCCCAAAGAAATAGCAAAAAAAATAAATAAATAAATAAAATAAAATAAAATAAAAGGTATACCAAGAGAATGAAGTATTCTGAATAAAAGAGTCTGTATGTGAAAAAATAGCAAAGTCCCACATACTGGAAATGTCTTCTGAAAGTGACAGATTTAAGCAACCCTCACTGAAGCTGTGGAGAACCTGTTTCCTCCCCCTCCCTTTCCCTTCTCTTCCTTGCCTCCTGCCTCTAATGGAAAAAAAAAAAAAAAACTCAGTGTTCAGAAAGGGCCTCTTCAACCAGAAGTGGAAGATGAAATGAGCCCAGGTGAGTGAAGTGGAAATTGCTGGAAAAATGAACAGGACAAAACATTATTCCTGTTTAAGTGATGAGGAAAAAATGAGACACCTGGGAAATAAAACATAGTACAATAAGATCAACTCATAGAGAAGAATAAAAGTAGTTACATGAGTACTTTACTGCAAAATTTTCTTCAAAGGTGCAATTTGTCTTAGCAAAAGTGTCGTGTGCATATAGGACTACTGGGATACAGATGAACACTAAGGAGAAAATCTGAATGTCAAAATCCTTCAGTGATGAGCTCAACTCTTTTTTTTTTTTTTTTTTTCCCGAAGGTTCGGTGGGGAAGGACACATCTGAGAGAAAAAGAAAGCAACTTCAGGGAAAAAAAGAATTTGTTCTTCCCCTTATGAACTCAATGATGAAAGCAGTCATTTCTCTTATTTTGTGTGATGTGCTGGGTTGTAAAACAAAGAGCCGGTATTTGAGCTTGCATTTGACAGTGTAATAAATGCAATTATAATCATTTGCATATTAAAGGCATTATTATTACTTCATGGCAAATATTTCCAACATATTGAATTGAAAAGAATCCCTCCTCCGAAGCAGGCTACACATGCTTTTGTAGGATTTGACATAATCTGAAACCATGCTGTGTCAAACTGTCAATTGCAGGAATTTTCCAAAGCTACCACAGATCTTGTTCTAATCTCTTTTAAGACTCATTTGATGCCACATAATTGAAAATAACCATTGGTTGTGATGTGTTAATTTTATGCAAGGAAAATAATAGGGTACTGATGTTATATTTTCAGCCAACTACTTCTGGGAGAAAACTGTACAAAAATTTTAGTCTCTTTGACAGCTTGCCTTGGGCTACATAACCCTTTATAATGTCATTCGGGGGCCCTATTTAAACCCAAGTATTCTAAAATATGGCATCCAGAATGATGAGATCTGAGGTTTCCTTTCTCTGAGACATAGTGGCTTGCCTTAGGTACTACACATAAAAAATGTAACCTAATTTATCTTGACTTACAAACTTAAGATTGGAAAAGGATCTCTCCCCTCTATCTATGATATCACTGGTTATTTTTACTTGACATCCCTTAAGTGACCCATAAAGATAAACCTCATCATTCAAAGGCTTGCAACATTTGAAGCTTTCTAAACTAATGTTAACCTATGAGTTTCAAATACTCTTTTTTGTCTACCTGGGTTATTTCAAGGAATACATGTAGTCTATAGCTTAAAAATCTAAATGAAAGATGCAGCTTAGATTGAACCCTGGAAAACAAAGTGAAAAGTTAATGAGATATAAATTAGTAACAGCTAAAGTGTTTTCTTAAAGAAAACATTATTGATTTTAAAGAACTTACTAATGAAAAAGAATGGCACTCATTCAGGCTTGACTTGAGATACTTCATAGATTCATTTATAAGAATAAATGAGCAATGAGGTCCTACTGTACAGCACATAGAACTATATTCAGTCTCTTGGGGATAGAACATGATGGAAGATAGTATGAGAACAAGAATGTATATATATATATATATATATACACACATATATATAGATATAGATATGTATGTATGACTGGGTCACTACAATACACAACAGAAATTGACACAATACTGTAAATCAACTATACTCTAATAAAAAAATAAGAATAAATGGGCATGTGGATCCCAGGGAAGGGGCTTTGTCTGTCTGGATCATCCTCCTACAACTTCTTTTTGGGCCAATTAGGTTGGAGGACTTTCTAGTTACAGTTTGAACCCCACAATATCTGATGCCTCTTCACACCTCTTGCACCTCTTTACATACCTAGGTCCACTTCTCACACTGTTAATATTAATTTATTCCACAATTGGCTCTCTTTAAAATTCCTTCCTCTCACAAACATAATTTTATATTACAACCCCACACTAGCATTTGCTATCAAACATCTGAAATCACCTATTTAACTTTCAAAGCCTCCGCCTAAGCTTAAATACTCTTCCAGAAAGCCTCTTAAGGTGTTAGCATTTACATATATTCATTTGCACTTTGGGAGAGACTACTCCTTGAGCATTGTATCAATTGGATTTGCATTTGGCTTTGAGTAATAATAGAAAATCCAAATTCAGTGGCTGAAACAAAGGGGTAGGTTTTTTTCTCTTTCATATAATAAAAAGGCTAGAGGTAAGCAGCTGAGGGCCAGGGGACAGCTACTTCATAATGTCATCAACATTCCAGGTTCATTATATCCTGATATTTTATCCTTGACATTTGATTTCCATCCTTGTGCTTGTCATTTACTGGTCCCAGGATGGCTGCTCCAACTCCAGCCTAATAAATTCTGCATTGTAGGCAAGAAGGGAAGGAAAACTGGAAGAGGTAGTGCCTAATCTGAGCCTATGTGCATTTGGCAAGAAATTAGCACAAAACCACCATAGCTGCAAATAAATCTGAGAAGAAAATCTGCTGGTAACAACAAAATTGGGGTTCTGAGTAAGGTAAAAAGTAGAATGACTATTGACTATTGAGATTTCAGTAGCATTTGTTCACACAGTGTTCTGCAGTCTTGTTGTGACTACAATCTATTTCCTAATTAAACTATAAACTCTGAGATTAGAGGTCATTAAGTGTATTTTTTGTACATTCCTCCTCCCATTGTCATACTTGAACCATCCCGTGTCTAATGCTAATTGAATGAACCAAATAGGCAGCTCTAACACACATCCTCTTCTGCCACTTAGCTAGATGACATTTGTCTGTGTCAATGTAAGTTTCATCTATAAAAGGAGAGAGCAAGTGATGCTCACCATTTTTCCTACCAAATAAATTCCAACCAATTACTTAGCATTTGAGACCCTCCCCAATCTAGTCTCTTTCTACCAACCCTCCTGCTCTGTGTCTCACTGCTTCCTTCCATATTTCATCCCCTTTCTCTAACTGACTACTTACTGTTAGGAATTTAATCTGTAAATGACCTGTTTTGTGTAATATGCTCAAGCGAACAAGAAACAAATAAGAAAGACAACACCAAAAAAGCCCGGCACTTAAATTTGTCCCCGAACATATAGTATCCTTTTCCCATGTTCAATATACAAATCCTTCTATGTCTTCCATAAACTCTTTTTCTGATTAGGTGAAACAATGTCAACATGTGAGTGTTGTGAAAGGGAACAGGATGAAGTGGTATACCCCTCTAGTTCCTTTGCAGTCTTACTCCTCATGTATAGTAATGGTTCTTTTTAGCACCATAGGCAAAGTTATACATCAAAAATGATCAGTATTAGCAAGAAAGTGTTTTATTTGGGTTTATACTGCTCCAACATCTTAATATAAAATTATTTAACCTTATCTCTGTTGAAGTCTAAAAGAACCGGCATGGATCCAAGGAAGGATAGTCTCACAGGCTCCGCCATATGGGCCACTAGCATGATAGAGCCAGGACTCCGGGGAGAGGGCAGAGGAGTGGAAGAGGGAAGGTACTCCCAAGTGCTAATTAGAGGCTGACTTTCTCTGGGCTACAAAGTCAAGAAATGCTGTATACCATCCTGTGGACTCTAAGAATATTCATATGCAGCTTCTACTAAAAATGTATAACTTCTATAACAGAATATAACTTTTTTAGACATGGTAGAGCATAACATAGGGTTACATAGGTTAAAAATGTGGCATATACTAGGATGCTACTCAATAAATGGCAGGTATGCTTCCAGTTCCCCAGCCCCCAAAGAGTTTTCTTCTTCTGATTTTCCATAGCACTTTACCTATACCTCTCTATTGGCGATTTTCATTTTTATCTCTTTTTAAAATAATTCTCCCATTGGATTATAAATATCTCAAGGGCAGGCAGTGCCCAATTTAACCCCACAAACTCTACAAGGTCTGCTAATAGTACCTTAAAGATGGTAGGTGCTCCCATGTTGAATGAATGAAAAAATAAACTAAAGCCTTAATTCATTCAAAATAACACTTGAACCATCTAAATGGATTTTTCCCTGGTCAATGGAGACATTAGGGAAGGGTGCAGGGAAGACAACACTACTGGCTGTCATCTGCACAGGCAGATAGTCACCCTTTAATTCCAAAAGGACTTACTGTGGACAACTGTATCACATTATCTTAATCCATGGAGACTATTTGAAGGGAGGTAATACTACAAGTTTCACATAAAAAATCTACAGAGGACAATTCAAGCAAACATGTTTTAATATCAAAATGTATATGTCCCTATAAGTATTATGGGTAGTATAACTATAGAGCTTTACTTTCTGATTAGTACTTAATGAATATTTAAGAAATTCTTCATCCGCCACACCTTGAAGCCTATAACAGTCTGTACAGTGGAAAGAACACACATCTTTATTCTTTTGTTATTGCCTTGACATCAAAGTGATGGACCAATACAGATTAAGGATTGGGCCCAAATGAGACTAAAATAGGTAAGATTTTAACCAGAAGGTATACCACCAGATGCCTTTAATGAAAAGCACCAGATCTTTTTTCCATATACTCCGTAGCATCTATTGTTTATAGACTTCTTGATGATTGTCTTTCCAACCAGTTTGAGGTGATAACTTCTTGTGGTTTTGATTTGCATTTATCTGATAATTAGCAATGTTGATTATCTTTCCAGGTGTTTTTTGGCCATCTGTATGTCTTTTTTGGAGAAATGTCTATTTGGAAACCCTTTTACACTCTTGGTGGGAATGTAAATCTGTAGAGTCACTGTGGAGAACAGTATGGAGGTTCCTTAAATAACTGAAGATAGAACTACCATATGAGCCAGGAATAATTCCACTCCTGGGCATATATCTGGACTAAAACATAATTTGAAAATATACATGCATCTCAATGTTCATTGCAGCACTATTTACAATAGCCAAGATATGGAAGCAACCTAAGTGTCCATCAACAGAGGAATGGGTAAAGAAGATGTATATATTTATATACATATATATAATAAACAACACATATGTATATAAGGAAATATTATTCAGCCATAAAAAAGAATGAAATAAAGTCATTTTCACCAACATGAATGGACCTAGAGATTATATACTAAGTGAAGTAAGTCAGAGAAAGACATATATCATATGATATCACAATAGGTGGAAACTAATAAAATGATACAAATAACCCACCGACTTTGAAAATGGACTTATGGCTACCAAAGAGAAAAGGTGAGAGGGAGGATGGATTGGGAGTTTAGGATTAATATATACACACTACTATATATGAAAGAGATAATCAACTAGGACCTACTATATAGCATAAGGAACTCTACTTAATATTCTGTCATGACCTAAAAGGGAAAAGAATCTAAATAATAATAGATATATGTATATGTATAAATGAATCACTTTGCTGTACATCTGAAACTAACACAACATTGTAAATCAACTATACTCTAATATAAAATAAAAATTAAATTTAAAAAAAGCATCAGACTAAACCAACTGAAACTGAAACGAAAAGAACACAAACCCTGGATCACCTTGATTGAATTATATGGCCGGGTTTATTCTTCCAGTGAAAACCATCACAGATCTGCGTTTGAACTTTCCAGGAGCAGGAAATATATACCAACTTTTGCTTTTGGTTCTTTCTGTGTCATTTAACATTGCTGGTGTTCTCACTTGCTCACAGACACACACACAAAGACTTTGGCAGTCACTCTGGCACTAATCGCTCTCTAGGGACCTCCAATCACTTAATCTGTCAAAGAGGTAACCCCCCATCCTGCCATTGCTTTAGAACAGTGCTTCCAATAGAATTTTCTGCAGTGATGAGAATGTTCTGTATCTGTGCTTTCCAACACATTAGTGGTTAGCAAGGTTAGTCATATGTGGCTATTGAGCCCTCGAAATGTAGCTAGTGTGACCAATGAAATTTTTAAGTGAATTGAATTTTAATTCATTTAATTTAAATAGACACATGTGGTTAGTGGCTATTGTGTTGGACAACACAACTATAGATTGTGTAGAAAGTCCCCTTCTTACAGTGCTGGCCACTCTCTCTACCTGCCTTGGGCCATCTGGCATTCCTCCTTGTCCGTTCATCAAGACTCTCCTCTGTTAAGTCTTCATTTCTCCCATTAGAAATCTGGCAATGACTCTGATGGATAAGCACATTCCTAACTTGGTTTACTTGGCAAGGCTGGGGATAACTCGAGGTGGGGGAGGGGACAACTCTATCCAATGTGAGTGTATACAGCTTAATCCCTGCCTGAAATTTCTCCATGCCCAGACATAAGAAAACCCAGAAGGACATTCTAATTTGGCTCCACTGCCCTTTTACCCATAACCCTCTCATCTTACAAGTTAACTTGGAAGGTGATTTCTTGGGAAAATTTCTCCACCTAATCCTGCCCATTCTCTCCTTCTCCTCTAACCTCTTACTACTCTATTGTATGCGATGCACACAGTGATCCAAGGGGGGGGAGTCAGAAAAAAATAGGAGTTTGTTGTCACAACTTATTGTCAACTAAAATATTAAGATAATACTGTAATTTTATGATGATGGTTTCGGTTTTTCCAAAGAACCTGAATACACGCACCAAAAGCAAATTATAATAACACTTTTTAGAGTCAATTAGTGCATATAAATAATGATCACAGCCTCCTTAAGAGTGTGACTCACTAGTCATTCAAATGCTCATTTATTTCATCACATTGGTGCATTGCATGTAGCAGAGGGTGACCGAAAATACAGATCACATGTGATCATGTCTCTGTGAATGATATTTACTGCACCCGATTGCAACTGCCCAGAAAGGAGGGTTTAGGAGAAACAGACAATAAAAGTCAAAGTAAATAAAATCAGTCCTAGGGAAAATCTAATATAAGCCTGGGCCTTACAATGGTTGTTGGCTGTAGAAAAATCTGTACCATCTCCTGAAGTCAGCTGGATCAATGTGAATAAACACTATCCTAATGAAATCTCCTTTCAATAAGAAAACATTAACCTGGATGTATATTCAGAGGCAGTGAATAATCATCTTGTTAACACTTGAAAGCATTCCATAATGCATGGAGTCACAAAACACTACCCTCCCTGATGCCCCTGGTAGTCTTAATTCCAGGCTTTATCTGACCTACATGGAGCTGATTCCATTAAAGCTGAGGACACAGACTTCTAGACCCACTGTGGAACTCTCTCTCAGGTCTCACTGAAGTGGCAATCCTAAGAAAGTGCTAAAGTGTGGAGTTAGTTCCAAATCTACAGCTTGAATTTTTAGAAGCTCTGCTTAAGGTTTCAGCAGAGCAGGACAATAACTAGTCATTAAAAACCCTAAACCCCTTCTGATACAGTGGGAAAAGGCAGTAGTCTAGCCATCTGCATAAAATATCTTCCTGTGGAAGGTATGAAAGATACCTTCCTATGAAAGGTAAATGTTTTCCAAGCTTCTGAGATTCCCTAAGCTAGAACAGTGACAAGTTATCAGCTTTTTGATATTATAGGAACATCAAATAATTTCTGAGGAGTTCCTGTCATGACACAGTGAAAACAAATCTGACTAGGAACCATGAGTTTGCAGGTTCCATCCCTGGCCTCTCTCAGTGGGTTAAGGATCTGGCATTGGCACGAACTGTGGTGTAGGTCTCAGACACGGCTTGGATCCTGCGTTGCTGTGGCTGTGGTGTAGGATGGCAGCTGTAGCTCCTATTAGACCCCTAGCCTGGGAACCTCCATATGCCCTAAAAAAAAGCAAAAAATAATAATAATAATTTTTGAGCATTTATGTGCCCATCACAGAGCAGTTACTAAACATTACAAATATGATTTCAGATACAACTCATATCTTCAAGGACCTCACAGTTTAGTTCTCCATTCTAGTTCTACTATCATTATTAGTAATGTCAAAAAATTTATTTAGCAATTATCTTCTGTACTATTGCAAAATGAGTCTTTCCATATCATGCAGTCTGCAAATGGATAATGAAATGCTTGGATGGCATAAAGGTTTGCTTTAAAAATTATTCTTGTGTGTTAAGCTAAATAAACAACAAACTAATTTGGTGTTTTGTTAGACTTTGAAAGAAACACAATAATAGTAACACATGTGTTTACAGGAGAGTCCTACAAGCACACCTAATCATTTAATGACTGAACCACCAGTCACCAACTATAGCAGTTAGACTCATTAGAAGAATTGAAACAAAAGCACCAGGAGGCATCCCTCATGTTAGTGTGTCCTACAGGGTATGGTAAGGCATACTGATTAACTCTATTAAATAGTAACTACCATTACCTGGAAATGTTTGTGTTACCCAGAAGATGGCATATCAAATACCACTAATAGTATCAAGTGGGGTTCCATTTTCAGCTCTGAATCCAAGAAAGATATGACTTCTCCAAAGTAGCACCCCTCATTTTTCTACCCCGTCTTGGCCACAACCATCAGAACAACTCTGGTAGACAGATTGGAAAGATAATAGACTCAAGTTGGAGATCCAGGGACAGAGCAATTTCATAGTAATTTCGGAAGATATGGACTTAGAATTAAGGGTCTTAATTCTAAGAAATAAAAGGCAGAGATTAGGCCCAGAGGAATAGGTATAAATATAGCACACATACAATAAGATCCATACTTGGCCAGGACTAGCACTAAATTCTTTTTGAAGGAGAAAGGGGGACTGACATTAGAATTCATGGTATAGCCTTGTAAAATGTATATAGTGCTCATTACAGAGTGTGGGGTCTAATTATAAACTCTATTTTATTGGCCATAAAATCTTCACTGCCACCCCTCTGATAAAAAAGCCCTAGTAGACAATATTAAATACTTGATTGAGTGAATCCTACTTGGCTATTAGAACCACAGTGTTGATACCAGAGTGGGGAAAGCTATGCAAACAGCTGCCCTTGAATAATTCTGTCTGTAAGCATACTGAAGTGAAGGACACTGTCCTATTCCTTATTGTATCTCTAGAACTTACAGCAGTGTTCATCACATAATAGGCAAACAATAAATATTTGCTGAATGAATGAATGTGCATCACATTACACTGTCTCAATGACATGGAGTCAGAGGGTGGAAGCCCATAGTATGGCCATGTCTGCATGAAACTACTTTCCCTACAATTTTGATTTAATTGACCAGAAATTTCATTCAAACTGTTAGCCAATTTCATCAGAAAATAGGTTGAATTGAATTTGCTCACCAAATTGATTAGGTAATTAACTAATATGACTGAATCAACTTTTGATTATTCTTGCAACATAGGTAAATGTTTACAGGTAATAAAAGCTGTCAGTGGTATCAGAAATTACCCAAGCTGAAGAAGTCAATCGGAAAATGGAAACAAAAGGCAGTTGGAGATTAGCAAGACAGTTTACAAACACTAGGCAATAATATATCTTACAGAAATAGAACAGTGGTAGAATGTCTCATTTTCTGATAAGAATACATTTACCAGTCTTTCTGTGATGACAGAGTTTAATTTGGATTTGATCATTGGTCATAAGAGAAAATTTATATGAATGACACTTGAGGTATACACACACACACACACTCACACACAGGCACATGCGTGCACACTCATATACTCACAGAGGTAGAATCTATTACTTAAAATCCCCAAATTAAGAGCAGATAAAACACAATGGCTATTTGTATAAATGTTATTTTCCCCACATAGAAAATATTAAAGTTGGATTGCCTTAAGTTACAAGTACATTTAAATATTTGCTTAAAACTTGCTATTTAACAAAAATTAGGAGGAGGAGGGAAAAGAAACAATGCTAAACTATTGGAAATCAAAGTCTGCTGAAAAATCAATAAATTTCTCACCAAACTCATGAAAATCAGTGGGGAAATAGAATTTGATTCAGAGATTTTATTTACACACAATATTTCCAGTAATGTCTTTACTAGGCAAAATGAATTCTATCTCCACTTCAATATTTTAGTGGAGTTTTAAATAATTACACATATCTTCAGATTTGTGAACTTCTGGACATCTAAGGAAAAAGAAATAATGGTGGTGACTCTGATGGTCAACTAGTGCCAGTGAGCTACAGAGAACAATGTAACTTCATAGAAACATTTTTATTGAAGAAACTTCAATTCCACAAGGAACTCTACACATATCATGCTTTTAGCTGATTCAAGTTTCCTATGTTCAGAGCAGCAGCTTTTACTCATTGCTTTTTCACATATTGATTTCAATTAAGTTTCACCTCTGAAAATGCAAGAAATTTCAAATTGTGCTCTTTTCCCCCTAATGAGTTTGCCCAAAATGTCTTCTCTCTGCTATAATCACAATACAGGGAATTCAGGAAACAGCATGACCCTTTCTTAGTAAAGATTCTGAGAGTTTAATTCTTTCTTTTACATGTATCCCTAGCAGAAATTCTTTCCTTGGCCATATTCCTGTTGTAGCTGGTTATCCAAAGGCTGGGCAGTTTGCAAAAATATCATGCTGGAATGGTTAAATGCATGCTTGTGTTTTCTTCCTGAAACCTATTTTTTTAAAGAACCCTGAATTCTGCGTTGATTGTTGTTATTATAAGAACCCTTACTGACTTTTAAATGCTGAAAATTATCTTAATTGAACCTTTTGAAGAAGAGGCAACCTACCCACCATATTGAATAAAGCTTACAATGGCTAATGACATTTGAAGGCATTCTGGTTGGATTTCCAACTGTGATTTTCCTTTGATTAAAATAAATAAATAAATTGTGGAGCACCAACTTTGTCACCTGAGCATTGTTAAAGCTGACATTTGCAAAACAACTATGCTAATATGACATTTTCCTTTTTTTCTTGGTACTTTGGTGTGACCTGACAATGAACCAAGAGGACTTTCCTTGAAACCTTTGGTATTTGACCAAGTGCCACCCATACATCAGTTGTTTTCAGACTCTTGTCATTTTTCTGCCTCCTTGTCATGAATTGAAGGAATAGGCTGCATTTAATAGGCTTCAGCATTTCCTCCATCCTCTAAACTGTGAGTAGCATAGACCACAGACTGCTTGAAAAGAACTGCAAAGTCATTTTAGTAAAAAAAAAAAAAAAAAAAAAAAAAAGACTGCTATGGCTTTGCTATGAATCAAATTGCTTTTTTGCATGCCTCCCTATTTAGGCTTTCCTGTTTTTCCCCCTGGAGATTAGAAATAACTTAGCAATGCAGAAATATCCACTCATAAGCTACCATGTGCCTCTGTTTGCTTTTTTTTGTCCATAAAATTCCTGAAATATCGCTAACTACAAGTGAACTTTGAAAAGCTACTTGTTTTCCATATGATGTTCAAGAAATAAATACCTGCTCAACTTGAGGAAAGATTTTATTATTATTTGATTAGAAGAGCTAAACTAATTTATAGGAGAGGTCAGCAAATTATGGCCCCTGGGCCAAATCTGGCCTGCTATATGTGTTTGTAATGGTTTATGAGCTAAGAACGGTTTTTACAGTTTTATTTAAAATAGTTTTAAAATCAAAAGAATGGTGATGCTTCATGATGTGAAAATTCAAAATTCTGTGTCTGTGGTCACTTGTATGTACACACACACACACACACACACAGAGCTGTTATAAGTATATTATATATTACTGTTTCCATGCTACAATAGAAGTTGAGCAGTTGTGATAGAGACCATATAGTCCAAAAAACCTAAAATATGTACTACCTGGCCCTTCACAGAATAAAAATTTTCTTAATCTGGTCTAGAGTCACATTTAATTAGGGGAAAACAGCTATAAGTATTGAGCTCTTTTTCTTTAAATAAAGCAGTAAAAATACAGCTCTCAAACCCTTAGGCCAAGATAGAATTGATAATACTTTTTGAAAACAAAAATGCCAATAAGGACAAATAAAATTCTAGCCAGAATAACATTTGAGGTCCAACTCTGCCACTAATACCCCGTGTGAATTTAGTCACCCCACCTGCCTTTCTCGCCTTTCTTTACATATATTTAAAACTGAAATGATTTCTCTGGTCCTTTTCAGAGCTCAGAATTTAAGATATTTTTCTTCTCTTTTTCAATTTCTTATTTACATAAAAAGTTCATTCACTTTACTAAAGAACTCACCACAACAGGGTTTCTGTGTTTAGTAAGCTCTTCCTTCTACGGTACTTGAGTATTTCTATAAGTAGTCATTTACTAAAGTGATAAAGTTGAGGTGGTATTAGAGATCTAACAGAAATAAATGATGGTGGCAACTGAAAAGATCATGAAAGTCAATGTGAAAAAAGAATTCAAGTAACAAAAATTAGATTGGCATCTAAGTTTTCTGGAATATATCTCTCACATAACATATTAGTTAAAATTTTTTCATGTTTATGCTAAACTCACATTCTATCTTGGTCCACTGACTGAAGCATTTAGTAGTGTAGATTTTTAGACCAACAACATGTGCATCCTCTGGGATCTTGTTAGAAATGCAGAAGATCAGGCCCCATCCCAGAACCACTGAATCAGCATCTATAGCTTAACAGGATCTCTAACTGATTTCTATGCATATTGAAGTTTGAGAAACACTGATATATTACAGTGCTTCCCAAACAGTGAGCTGTGATACATCAGATCACCTGGGGGGTGCTAAGTAGATGTGCCTATTGCTCGACCCTAACCCTAGATCTATTGAATCTGAATCTCTTAGATGAGTTCTGAAAATCAGTTTCTTTTCAAGCACTCCAGGTGATTATTATGTGTAACAATATTTGAGAAGTACTGGAGTAGTGGTTAAAAAAGTGAATTTATTTTTAGTGGAACAGTCTTAGTTTTCTCAGTTAATACCTCTGTGATATCATGTTACTTAGCCAATTTGATTCTCAATTTGGTCATCTGTAAAATAGGGATAATAAACATACCCACCTTATAGGTTTTTGTGAAGATTTAACTAGAGAATGAATGTGTCTGGCATACAGTAAGCACTCAATATACATTAACTATTACCATCAGAATCATCGCCATTACCACCACCACTATCATCAGGGATAGATGAAAGGTTAAGCTAAATACATAGATGGGAAGATAAGAGATCATGTGGGGCCTTGTTTCCACACAAATCAACTTGTACTTCAATATGCACATACTGGAGAACCAGTGAAGGCTTTTAAGCAGAGGCATTACCCAAGCTTTGATGAATTTGGTCTTAGAGGATGATGAGGGAGTGTAGGTCAAAAAAGGTCAAGAAGGATCACTTAGTTCTCAACAGGCTTGTGTTGCTCAGTTACATAGTAAGAATTCTACTCATATCATCCTCCTTAAATAGTCATTTATATGAGGCTCAGATATACCTCCTCAGCAATTCCAGAGTGACCAGAGATTTTGAATGACCCCTATATTTAAAACTACTGAGGTCTTCCTAGTCTAAAAATAAATCAATCATAATGGCTGAGAGTCAGCAGAGGGATGAAGACAAAAATCAAAATTCCGAGAGGAAGCCCTAACCTAATGGAGACCACAAAATGCAAAGAACTAAGCATCATCATACTCAGAAGTATACTTTGAGTCGAAATGAATTAAAGGCCTGGCAGAAATTATAATACAAACAAAACTTAAAGGCTCTGAGTTTCTTCTATCCTTCCCTAGTCTAGACTCAGAGTTCTAAAACTTCTATTGCCCTACTGTCAAATCATCAAACTGACACTCTTGCTCTGTGAACACACTTAGTTTTGTGTTTGTTTGTTTGTTTTTTTACTATGGCTGTATCAGACAAAATCCATGTACGTCCTTAAGGAACTTACAACTCATTTATAGAACTAAGGCCTAAATACAAGAAATCACTAGGGGGCAATGGAAGACAGACAAGAAGCAAGTACTAGAAGAGGTGGCTCAGTCAGGGCAATAGCTGTAAGAAATGTGGGACTTGGAAAATAACTCAAAGCTAAAGCAGAAGTAAAAACAGGGTGGGTCAGCAACATTATAAATGTATGGGGTCAGGAAAACACTGTAGGAATGGTTGAATGAATTATAATATACTCACATCTTATAACATTGTAAAGTAATTTTGAAAATAATGAATTAGACTTATCAGCTTATTTGGAGGAATTTCCAAGATGTACCATCACATGAGAAGACAGACTTTGGAGCATAATCTTACCTCTGTCAAACAAACAAAATCGCCTATGTATGTGCATATGTGTAGAAATTTATGTAAGGATGTACACCAGCTTGTTAATATTGAGGGTAGTGGTAGGTAGATGGCTCTAATGGGAGAGGATAGTAAAAGGTAATAGGCAAGGGAAAGAGTAAGGAAAATCCCTAATAGTCCAATTTTTGAGCAAGTGTTTATTTTTATTTTTATTCCTTTTTTAAAAAAGCAAGAACAAGAAACTAAGGTTGAGCAATAATGATCTTGGAGCAAAGAGGAGATATGTCACTAAAACCTGGCTGGAAGAAACCCAGAGACACAAAAAGAAAGAAGAATTCTATTAGATCCTTCTCTTAGCCACTGCTGTTTAAGTGACTTAAGCAGAGGGAGTTGGAAATGGACAGCAGACTCCTTTGGATATATTTTGATTTAGTTGTATGCAAGTATTATAGCAAATCCAAATGCATTCTCATCACTGTCTATATACTATATATATTATAAAATTTCCCATATTTATAAAGGGAATACAGTCTAGGAGATTAGACTGAATATGTATGCAGGCAGTGCACTCTGGTAGTTTATTTATTTATTTATTTATTTTTTTGTCTTTTTGCCATTTCCTGGGCCGCTCCCGCGGCATATGGAGGTTCCCAGGCCAGGGGTCCAATTGGAGCTATAGCCACTGGCCTACGCCAGAGCCACAGCAACACCAGATCCGAGCCGCGTCTGCAACCTACATCACAGCTCACGGCAACGCCAGATTGTTAACCCACTGAACAAGGGCAGGGACTGAACCCGCAACCTCATGGTTCCTAGTCGGATTCGTCAACCACTGCGCCACGACAGGAACTCCTGGTAGTTTATTTCTATTTGCAACTGTTGCTTACTTGATTAAAATTCTAATAAATTCACTTTTGTTCCTTTTTCTAGAATGAGTTATTTTAATTTGAGCTTTCTTTGTGGTAGTCTCATGACCTAAAAGTTAACACAGCTATTAAAGCACCAAAGAATGTCCTTCCTATAAGAAGTGTTTATCTCAATACAACTTAGGAGGTCCTGTAGTGGTGCAGAGGAAACAAATCTGACTAGGAACAATGAGGTTGCAGATTCAATCCCTGGCTTCGCTCAGTGGGTTAAGGATCCAGCGTTGCTGTGAGCTGTGGTGTAGGTCACAGACACGGCTTGGATCTGGTGTTGCTGTGGCTCTGGCGTAGGCCGGCAGCAACAGCTTTGATTAGACCCCTAGCCTGGGAACCTCCATAGGCTGCAGGTGCGGCTCTCAAAAGAGGAGAGACAAAAAAAAAAAATTTATTTAGCAAGGCTCAAATTTATTATAAAAACCTGAAGAAATTATTTTGGTGGCTTTTTTCCATTCTTTTGTAATAACAACTTCTAAACAGGGTCACATAGAGTTCTATCACTATGTTTCCCATGAACCAGCTAGGTGACTTTGCACACCTCACTCCTCTAAGTGTATCATTTTCTTTTTTTTTCTTTTGTCTTTTTGCTATTTCTTTGGGCCGCTTCCGCGGCATATGGAGGTTCCCAGGCTAGGGGGTCTAATCGGAGCTGTAGCCACTGGCCTACGCCAGCGCCACAGCAACGCGGGATCCGAGCCGCGTCTGCAACCTACACCACAGCTCACGGCAACACCAGATCGTTAACCCACTGAGCAAGGCCAGGGACTGAACCCGCAACCTCATGGTTCCTAGTCTGATTCGTTAACCACTGCGCCATGACGGGAACTCTTAAGTGTATCATTTTCTTAGTTCAAAAGATATTCATTTCTTCCAATTCAAAAAGCTATTGTCCTAAAAAAAAAAAATCTCCACATACAACTTACCCTTATGCTCAAACTAGGTGCTAATAATCCTCAGTCACATAACTTATTCAGAATAAAATGCAGACACCTACTTGTAAAAGAGACTAATAATAAACCGTGATAAATATATTGAATATTCAGTTGACAGTTTGGTGGTGGTGGGGAAGTAGCATACAGTTAGTCCTTCCTTTATTGGAATAAAAAAATCTGTCTCCAAGGCTGTCAGTCCTTCAAATATTCGAACTATTGCTTGTGGGAAAAAGTTGTTTGGTTTCTTTTCTCTCTCTCTCTTTTTTTTTTTTTTTTTTTTTTTTTTCTTTTTATGGCCATGCCTATGGCATGTGGAAGTTCTCTGGCTAGGGATTGAACCTACACCACATTGGCAACCCAAGCCACTGCAGTGACAAAGCTGTATCCTTAATCCTCTGTGTCACAAGAGAATTCCCAAGTTATTCGGTTTCTAATTGCTTTATAACTTCACTGATTATCCTGTCCTTATCTGAGATCTATTCAAAACCATCTAACAATTACATTCCTTTCCTTGCTTGCTCTTTTGGGAGTCTCTATAACATCCATGTAAAAATGGGAGGAAAATCATCACACTCAAATTTTCAGAAAGAAAAAAGTGAGACAGATGAAGCTTCAGCTAATTTCATAGCTTTATGGTATACTGTAATTTCCAACTCTCAACATTTCTGGGCAGAATATCAAAGGTTATTGGGGGGGTATGCTCATTATTATATGAATGAATTCCTTCTGGCAGAACCTCCCAGCAACACCTGATCAACTTGGGAAGAATACCGAGTCTCTGGTATATTGCCTTGTTGTGTTTGTTACTAAGAGAATATTCTGCTGGCTTTCAAAGAAAATTAAAACATTTGACACCAACATCACAATAGAAACCTTTCCTGTCTAGTCATCTGTAACGAAGATGAAGAGAATAGCTTCCACAATTCAAATTTCTGGCCCATTTCAGAGGCATATTAGTTCACTTTGATACTCTTGCTATACTCAACTCCAGCCAGTAGGAATAATACTTTCATCTCTTTAGCAAGTGGCTAGATGGGGAGCTTATTTAATGATTAGCAAAAGAAAGAAAATCACAATAAAACATCATTCATACTAGTAGCTATAAGCTTACAAAATTTCAGAAAGGAACCTCAGTAAAGTTTGCTTTTTAGTACATGCATGAAGGGAAAAAAAAGAACATACTAAACGAATGAATGGTGGTTATAAACTTACATAGGGTACATCTGGTATCAACAATGTAGGACTATTTGTCAACATGATTCCATATCCATATTCTCATGATCAGTGAATCCTGAGAGGTGATTCCCTATGGAGAAGGGACGGATCAGGGAGAAAACTGTGGATATAACCTCTATTCTCCAAATGACTTCTTATAACTGATTCCTTGCTTAAAGTTTCCCGGACAGCAGCTAGTAGAGATTGGTATAGATTTATATGCTAGATCAACAAGTTAGTCTGTCTCCTCCACTTGATGTCATCAAAGACATGATGTATTTCCATGAGGAAAAGAAAGTAAACTTATTCTGTGTGGCTACAGAGGCTTAATTAGACCAACTACAGAACAATTATAGGGAGGCCATATTTGAGTCAATACTAATGAAAAACTTTTCAACAATGGAATATGCTGCCTATAAAAATAGCATGCTTGCTGTCATTGCAAAAGGATATTGTCAAAAGATTTCCTATACTGGGTGGAAACTTGAATTACATAGTTTCATAGGTCCTTCCACTTTTTTTTTTTTTTTTTTTTTTTGCTATTTCTTGGGCTGCTCCTGCAGCATGTGGAGATTCCCAGGCTAGGGGTCCAATCGGAGCTGTAGCCACCGGCCTACGCCAGAGCCACAGCAACGCAGGATCCGAGCCGCGTCTGCAACCTACATCACAGCTCACGGCAACGCCAGATCGTTAACCCACTGAGCAAGGACAGGGACCGAACCAGCAACCTCATGGTTCCTAGTCGGATTCGTTAACCACTGCACCACGACGGGAACTCCTACTTCTGAAACTATATTTTGTAGGATTATGTTTAACTACTTTAGATAATTTTAAGTACCATGTAAATATCTACTGAGAAAAAAATTACTATTACCTATTTCTTAAATGCAGTCAGAAAACATCTACTTGGAAACAGTTGTTGTTAACTTAGTTGGAATTTCTGTGTTTCAGTGAAATAAAATCACATTCCTTCAAAAAAATATTTTTTATTTTGTTTGGCCTTCCTCCCATGGAACACCTGTCACTATAATCACCACTCAGCCAGAATTAGTGAAGAGTTAGCACATGACTTTGAGAAAAATGGATGAGTATTGAAGAAGCTTGCAAGATTAGGATGATTAAATGACTTTTTAAAACATTAAGCTTTTTTATTTTTTCCAAAGTAGGAAGCTTAGTGCTTTGTTATATATTCTGCATATATGCATTTCTTGAGAAACTTCTGTCAGCCAGGCACTGAGCTAAACTCGGGAATAGGTAAAGGAAACAAAACAGATGCAACCCCTTCCCTCTTGGAATTTATAACACTAACTATGGTAACTTTGTGATGTTTCTTTCTTTGATTGTTTGTTTAAGGCCATGCCTGTGACATATGTAAATTCCCAGGCTAGGGGTTGAATCAGAGCTGCAGCTGCCGGCCTATGCCACAGCCATAGCAATGCATGATCTGAGCCACATCTGCCACCTATGCCTCAGTTCAGGGCAACACTGGATCTTTAACCCACTGAGGGAGGCCAGGGATCAAATCTGTACCCTCATAGATATCAGTTGGGTATACCTTAATCCTCATAGATACCACAATGGGAATACCTTAACCACTGTAACTTTAATGAGGAAATTCATTTGTGTTTAACAAAGAGTATTCCCTATTCTAAATGCCTGGACCTCAACGACAAGCAATTGGAGGTGAAAGTAACACAAGCTCTACGTAATTGAAACAAAGAATATTGAGACTGTCCTGGTTATTTAAGGTGTGTGGTGCATTAAAAAGATTATTCTTTAAGTAAAAATAAGTGAAAAGATAAATCAAATAAAGCAAGATAATGCACTTACGAGTTATAAAAACACATTTGTCACTGTTACTAACTTAATTGAATAGGTAAGTTTTTCAAAGCAGGTGAAAAAAAAATCCAAAGAGAAAGTGAAAGGGGGGAAAAAGAAATAGACACACCTTCTTTTATTAAATAATTTAAAAACGTGATAATACAAATGAGTTTATAAGCAGACATAGGTAGTGTTTACTTCAAATAAGTAAGATTGTACCTCATATAATCTTGACACAAAGACCTTGTAATCTGAAGTCTATGAATGGGCTTCACAAGTGTATAAATCCCCTGAAAAAGTATGTAAAACCATGAGTCTCTGTGCATTTTTCCTCTGTGGAAAGATTTCACAATTTTCTCCAGGTTCTCAAAAATGGCCTATGACCTGCTCTACTCCTCCCCACCCCCATTGACTTCAACAATTAAAAATCACTGTTTTAAAAGCAACATGGTGAGAGACCCTCAGAAAGGCAAGACAGGCTATTGGCAGCAAAGAGGCTTTTGTAGTACAGGGAGGAATAATGACTAGTTAAGCACTTTAGCAAAATGCCAGGGCTGTTATGAGCCAATTCACAAATGATGGGAAGTCAAGGTTGTGCCTTAAAAAAACTTGAAATTGGCCTGATGATGCCACATTTAGATACATGATTAATAGGATTGAAGTTGATGAGAATTTTCTGCCTCTGAAAAAGAAACCATAAACGATTGTAGCACTGAACCAAGCCAGGTTTCAGGCTGCTTACCTCTAAATCATCTTGAAAGAGGCCCAGGAACAGATAGGTTGATTAGTTATGGAGGGTCTTTGTTTAAAAGCCTGTAGGTTTTGAAGCAGGACTGTAGAGACGGATAAAATGAGAACTTTGATAAATGTAGCCTTATCTCAAGGTCACACAAGGGAAAAGAGAAATAGTAGTTCACTTACATTCCAGAATGTCGAGCTCTAGCTTTAGCTTTGAATGTTTAAATATGTATTTAATAATCCTCTTCCACTTTACCACAACCATCACCACCCACAAAGAAATCCCTTTCAGTATTCTCTTTGTTCTGAAAGGTCTGGCAGAATCCATGATCTAATTCACCAACTAAATCTCAGATCAATTACTTCCACGCATCATTGATCAAAAAGAAAGAGAGTAAGTTTGATCCATTCTTCTTTTCAGTAGTGTAGAATGTGTAGTCCTGCTTGTGATTTATGGCTGGCATTTGTATGATGACTAGTTGGAATAAGAGTTTGGGATAGATCTAAGCTACCTGGGTCACAGACTAAATCTTTAACAATAATGCCATTCTGAGATGGGGCTCCCACCAACTAGCCTAAACTACTTGGAGATTTTTCCAATATTAAAATAAATCCTTAAATATGATCACAAGAATAATTTCCTAACCCCTCCCCTCATCTTTCTTTCTCTGGCTCAGCCTCTTGTTTTATTTATTTATTTATTTTTTTTTTGGATGTGCCCACAGCATGTGTATGGAAATTCCTTGGCCAGGGAGCAAACCTGAACCACAGCAGTGACAATGCCTCATCCTTAACCCACCGTGGCACCAGGAAACTCCCAATTTCTTTTTAGAGATCATTGTTTTTCTCCATCAAGATAGTACTTTAGGTTTGCACAGCATGGATGGATCTAGAGATGATCATACTGAGTGAAGCAAGTCAGAAGGAGGAAGACAAATATAATACTGCTTATGTGTGAAATCTAAAAAAAAAAAAACACAAATGAACTTATTTAAAAAACAGAAACACACTCATGGACAGAGAAAAGAAACTTACAGTTACAAAGGGAAATGGAGGGAGGGATAAATTAGATGTTTGGGATTAACATATACCCACTACTATATAGAAAATAGATAACCAACAAGGACCTACTTATAGCCCAGGGGACTATACTCTATATTCTTGTGATAACCTATAATGGAAAAGAAATCTAAATAGGAGTCTGTGTGTGTATGTGTGTGTGTATTATGAATCCTTTTGCTGTATACCTGATGCTAACACAACTTTGTAAATCAACTATATTTCAATAAAAAAATTTTTTAAGACTATTCAAAAAAGAAAAAAAACTGAACACCTTAGCTTAGGTAAAGGTGTCCTGACAGAATCTAATCCTATATTCTTCCCACTGCATTGCAATCAAGTACTATGTGGACTTGGGCAAAACGAAAGTAAAATTTTCCAAGTAAATAGCTAACATGTACATGATTTCGTTGAAATGAGTATATATGTTCAATTTCATTTGGCTTATGAACATGCTAACAGGTCCTGAGCACTGTACAGAACAGGTAATAGGTTTATTTGCTTATTGTCTGCGTTCCCCCCACTGGAATGTTTGCTTTATGAGAACACAGACTTAATTTTGTTTACAACCCCTTCCCCTGAACCTAAAACCTATTAGATGCTCAGCAAACTTCCCCACTGCATAAATAGATGACTATCATTCTTGCCTCTTGTAGATACAATCAAATACATTCTGCTAAGAAATTCCATTTTGATTTTTATTTATAAATAAGATCCTAATATGATGTTTTTCACATTAGCAAATTAAGCTCTCTGAGTTGAGTCAGAAATGGCTATGTCAAGGAGGTCATACTTACCCAGAGAGCAATGGGCATTTGCCTGATTATCACCCTCCAGATCCTTATGTGAGTTAGTATGACTCACTCCATGGATACTGCCTGTCCCTGGTTGTGGTTCAAATTTTATATAAGATGTTCTAAAATTGGTATGTATTTTAAACCTTGGGTTTCCAAATACTCTCTATTACATCACATAAGGATAATTTCTTTGATCCTTCTTTAGCCTCCAACCCCCAAAAGGGGACATTTAACAATCCCCTCCAAAAAGTTGGAAGTTTGAGTAGAGCAGACCCTCTGTTTAGAATTTGTATTGTCTGTCCAAAAAAAAAAAAAAAGAACAAGAACATAATGTTCTAAAGGTCACTCTGGTTTCAAGGGATACCAAATTTTCCCTTGTGGAGTTCTAATAACAGAAGAACATGTACTGTTGAAACAGAGACACTCCAAGGACCAGAAATTAAACAGACTATCATAAAATAACCTGGATACAAACAGATGGACAAATGCTGGATCTTTAGCTGCACCATTTGGTGGGGTTTCCATTAGCCAATTTGAATGTCTCTGAGGATGAGAGCCTTTACACCTGACACATCTGGTAGTCCAGATCCCCTGCCTTTAAAAGGGCTTTTCTGAATGTTATTGGAAACAACATTAAGATAATGGCAACAGTGACAGTGAGGCATGCACAAGGGAAGTAAAAATAAATGAAATTAATTAATATTATAAATATTGTGCCCTTATTCATATGTCTTTCATGTCAATTACATACACCCAACACCTTGAGGCTCCATGTATGAACCACCTTGCTTTGATCAGATAATAAAAACTAGAAACAAATAGCTTCTATTTTGCTATTTTTATCACCATCTCTTTCTAACACTGCTTGAATTTACAGAAAAAAAACAAACTTTTAAAAACCCTCTGATACAAGCTACTGCTTGTGAAAACAGAAAAATAAATTCTGAAAATAAAATAGTTTAGATAAGCTCATTTCACAGAAAAACAGATGCTCCATTTTACTTGATTTAATGGAAAACCACTCATAGCCCTGTATAAATGAAGACAAAATGTGCATAACCAACAGCTCTATTAAAATGGGAAGTAGCAAAATGTATCATTTTGAGGTCAGCTGTCATTCTGTTTGAACAGGTCCCTTAACAGATCACAGAGCAGATGGAAAAGGCCAGTATGACATGACTCTCTGACTTAATTATAACATTACCGAGACAGCATATGGACTTTGTATGTACTTGATAATTTTTATTCAGTGAATTTATTTGCACATAAATTCTGTGATGTGCCTCATTTGGTTTTACGTTACCTTCAATATTTATATTTCACTTTAATTGAATCATTTTTATCCATGGATTAATAGGTCAGGCTGTCCTACCAATTACAGTTGATGCTTGTTGAAGCCCATATTTAAAAAGGTATAGAATTTGGATTTATGTCTTATTCAAGATTCCTCAATTTGAAACACTATTACAGCTCTGCACACAGCCAGCCTTCATTCCTGCAATTAGGGGGAATGGTCTTAATACATCAGGTAATTAATACCTTCTAAGGTACTGGTGAATGCAGCCATCTTTTGCTTTCCAGAAGCTGATTGGTCTGCCAGATGGTAAAACACACAGCAGGACAAAAATTCACTGAAGAGAACTCAATCAGTTTTGTGGGAAACACATCACCTTACAACCCATCCCAAAGTCAAATCCATGGGAACTACTGATCTAATTTATTTAAAAAAGGAGTTGGAGAGTTCTGAGATTTTACCGCAAATCTGTCACATGCAATTCTGCATGGACACGGTATGCATCACTGGAAAATAATTTAAAACTTCTGCAGACATAGGGGAGTATAGTCTAAGTGCTAAATTTAGGTGACAGCACAGATAAAACAGGAGATGAAATACTGCCCAAAGAAACCAGCCCTTGACTTGGTCATAGCCAGAATTTAGATCCATAGTCCGCAATATATCAGCAGCTGTAATTTAACTGGATTCCCAGAAGAGCAATAAAATGGTAGCTCGGGAAGAGGGCAGTAACATCACATACACCAGCTTTGGCTTCCACTCCAAAGTGCTGGATCTTACTCTCGGTCTTTACTAAAGGGCATATTTAATTTGAATTCAAATAAATGTTAAGGCAAAGAGACAAATGGGTAATGATCTGATCATGGATATTTAAAGGCTATTTCACTTTTCTGAAAACTCCAGAATAACTCAAATGGGAGTATTTATTCTCTTTCATCCTCATAGACATAAACATTTCTTGAGGTTCTAATCCTTTTCCTGATATATAAGAATTTGGGAGGAATACATACAAAGACATAGATATCCAGTACATACTGACATGCTGTAAATGCTTTGCTATTTGAAATGAACTTTAGGGAACTTCCGTTGTAGCTCAGTGGTAACGAACACAACTAGTATAAGTGAGGATGCAGGTTCAATCTCTGGCCTTGCTCAGTGAGTTAAGGATCACAGTGATGCTGTAAACTGTGGGGTAGGTCGCAGATGTGGCTCAGATCCTGCATTGCTGTGGCTGTGGCATAGGCCAGCGGCTACAGCTCCCATTTGACCCCTAGCCTGGTAACTTCTATATGCCAAAGGTGCAGCCCTAAAAAGACAAAAAAATAAAGTGAAATGAACTTTAGTTTTTCTTCACAAAGAAGCTGGTTTGCAGCCAACATTTTATAAATTCATCATGGCAGCCACAGAATTGGCAATTAAGCATTTATAGACATAGTAGTTAAGGACACAAGCTCTGGTGTCAGACTGTTTTGGTTTGAGTCTTGCCTGACCACTTACTAACCATGTGATCTTGACGTGCTACTTAACTTTCTGTGCCTAAATTTTCCTGTCAGTAAAAGCTGGGACAATAATAATATCTACTCTACAGGGTTGTTTTGAAGATTAAATAACAGCATATGTAATGTGCTTGACAAAAGCTCCATAAATGTAGGTTTTAACTGATAGTAATTTAATTATGATAGTCAACATTATCATCACTCTTACAGTAATGGCTGTCTCTGACACATTACTCAATTTGTCTGCAACATCCAACTAACTCTTTTAGCTTAAACTGCATTGTTCACAGTTGTACAATCTTTTTCAAAAACTTTTCCCCTCAACACTACCTAGGTGGACACACATGCTGAAAGTGAGTCAATCCATTGACCAGCCAAATCCAAACCAATTCTCACAAGAATTTGAACAAAGAGAAACAGACTAACTAGGTCAGCAGTTACAGATCAGAAGTTATTGGACACCAGAAGTGTAAAGTCAAAAACATTTGAGAGCAGAATAAGTATGACAGCAACTGAAAGCCCAAGGTGAGCTGGAGATATGGAGAAGTAGATATTAAGAACCAAACTGGGGAAAGCCATTTTGCAGAAGGCAGGATGAAGCAGCAGTGCTGGAAGAAGCAGAGATGACAGATGGTATGGCTATGGAGAACAACGAGAGATGGATAGATGGGCCACCTGACAATTTCCAATTCTCTGTGAGATTGGGTTCCATGAGACTCCCTTTACCGTTTTTAAATTTGCTTTTCTTTTTTTTTTTAAATTCTGGTATAGTTGAGTTACAATGTTGTGTGTCAATTTCTGCTGTGCAGAAAAATGACCCAGTAATACATATATATGACTTTTTTTTTGTCTTTTTAGGGCCATACCCTTGGCATATGGAGGGTCCCAGGCTGGGGGTCGAATTGGAGCGATAGCCGCTGGCCTATGCTACAGCCATAGCAATGTCAGATCTGAGCTGCCTCTGTGACCTACACCACAGCTCAGGGCAATGCCAGATTGTTAACACACTGTGTGAGGCCAGGAATTGAACCTGCACCCTCATGGATGCAAGTCAGATTCGTTTCGGCTGAGCCATGATGGGAACGCCTACATTCCCTTTCTGATATTATCTTCCATCGTGTTCTATCCCAAGAGATTGGCTATAGTTCCCTGTGTTGTACAGTAGGACCTCATTGCTTCTCCATTGTAAATGCAATAGTTTGCATATACCTTTAAAATGAATTTTCATTTGCTCAGCTGAACTTGTGATGGCTTCTGTTCCTTGCGATCAAATAATCTCTAAAGACATGTAATGATATACCTTGGTTTGTATTCAAATTCTTCTTGCCTGATTCCTCATTTCATTTATACCTGGCCTAAGTTCTAGCCAACACGAGACACAGATGTACAAGTTGATTTATTGAACTGTGTAAAACACAATAGGACCCTGTTATGACAGAGCTTGTAGCTAAAACCTTGGCTAAATCACAAGTCAAAGTGGGTCCTATGAAATGTAACAACTGCACTGAGCTTAGTTTCTTTGCCAGACAGACATCTATAAGGTCTGTCCCCAAGACATTGGCTGGGCTAACCAGCGTATCAGTAACTCACCTACAAAAGCATGAAGTTTAAATTTACAGAGTTGTAGATAACAAAAGAAGAACAGAAATACCAACCCATTTTAATTTGTTGTACCTCATCTTTATTAAGGTTCTGTACCACATTTTTTTGACTACTGTATATGATGGACATTTCATTATACACTCAAACATCTCTGCTTACAGGGGAATAGCTATCTATGTGTGAGATTCCCCAAAGACAAAGAGTCAGCTGTCATTTAAATGCCAAATTTGGAGAAATGAAAAGCAATATATTTCAGAAGAACAATAGAAATTATGTATAAGCCCATGGAGAGTTTAAGTCTTTTGTAATAGGTTTTTCTTTTCCATCATTTCTTTATCTGGTTAGATTGGCATTCTTTTGTTTGTTTGTTTTTTCCTTAAACTTACCCACAGAGCTGTAAGTAGTAAAAGGCTGGTCTACTCAGCCACCTCTTTGGACTAAATTTAGTTTTAACCCAAATCGGCTTCAATTTACTCACACATTTGTGAATGGAGTAAGTACATTACTCAGTCAGTGTTACCAGCTGCCTCTGAGACAAGAAAACAGGCCAGTAGCTGCCTGGGGCTGTTCTCTCCTCTCCTCTTACCAGCCCCAGTTGCCAGAGGCAATTTGCACTATTGCCTCCCTTCAGCTATTGGGGCTGATGGCCCTGTCCTTTGGTGATAAGAGATTTAACTCCTCATTTGGCGGCTTTTTGGTTCTGGATCACCAAAGGTCCCATTTACATTATTGAATAAAGCCACCTCAAATATTTTCTTGATTCAGTCGAAGTACATATAGACTCTTGTTTTCTACAGTGGCGTGAGAACTTAGTCACTTCTGACAACTCTTGGAATTTCTACTTGAAGATTTGCTGAGGTTCATGGATCCAGCATTTACTTTCAGGCCAGCAGGAAACAATGAACAGAAAAAGTTTTAAAGAGGAGTTTATTTCTGTCTTTGCACAGTTCTGCAAGGTAGAAAGTGGGTACTCACTTCATGGGCTTAAGTGATGTGAGTGATCTCAAACAACAAAAACTTTATTTATTTATTTATTTATTTATTTATTTAGTCTTTTGAGGGCCACACCTGGGCATATGGAGGTTCCCAGACTAGGCGTCCAATCAGAGGTGTCGCCACCGGCCTATGCCAGAGCCGCAGCAATGTGGCATCTGAGCTGGTCTGAGACCTATGCCACAAATCACGGCAACACCAGATCCTTAACCCACTGAGCAAGGCCAGGGATCGAACCCACAACCTCATGGGTCCTAGTTGGATTCGTTTCCGCTGCACCATGACAGGAACTCCTCAGACAACAAAAACTTTAAACTGTGGCTTGTTTATCCGGTAGTGTGGCTGGGTTACTCATCCTCAGTCCCTCTTGTGAGCAGTATAAGTTGGTTGGAATGAACAGTACTGTTTCAAGGTCAGTGCACACTCAGTCATCTGCTGAATGCCTGTGTCAACTCTGAGAAGGCAACTTTTCCTCTTTAAATGTTGAACCAGGGGTTCCCATTGTGGCTCAGTGGAAATGAATCTGACTAGCATCCATGAGGATGCAGGTTTGATCCCTGACCTTGCTCAGTGGGTTAGGGATCCCTGGTGTTTCTGTGAGCTGTGGTGTAGGTTGCAGACGTGACTCAGATCTGGCGTTGCTGTGGCTGTAGCATATGCCAGCAGCTGCAACTCCAATTTGACATCTAGCCTAAGAATCTCCATAGGCCACAAGTTCGGCCCTAAAACGACCAAAAAAAAAAAAACAAAAACAAAAAAAAAACACCACTACTGTTCCATGCTCCATTAGAATCAAGATGTCAGGAATAGAAAGTTTCTGATGACTCCACCCACAGAAAATCCCCAAAACGCAAAACAAAATATTGCATTGCATTCCTCTACCAGGCTCCCCATTCTAACCCTGCTCAAACCCACTGGTTTCTACAGACAGCTGAACAATCTAGTCTTTTTTTTTTTGCTTTTTAGGGCTGCACATGGCAGCATATGGAATTTCCCAGGCTAGGGTTTGAATCAGAGCTATAGCTGCCAGCCTAGGCCACAGACACAGCAATGCGGATCTGAGCTGTGTCTGCTACCTAACCACAGCGCATGGCAACTCCAGGTCTTTAACCCACTGAGTGAGGCCAGGGATTGAATCCGTGTCCTCATGGATACTAGTTGGGTTCATTTCCGATGTGCCACAACAGTAACTTCCTGGACAATCCAGTCTTGACTCTGAGATACTGAATCTTTTTTATATTTTTACTTGATTTATAAGAAAAGTGCCATATCTCTTTTTAAAAATCATTTACATTAAAAACATAAAATGTTCTGAATTGTGATTTTCAGGTAGGGTATGAAGTAGGATAGTAATAATTTCACCAAATTAGAAGTCCTAAAATGGTTGCAAACAAGTATTTCAAGAAGATACCATTTTATCAGATCACTCTTTAGGGAAAAATTTAATTTTCTGAAAAGGAATTTTCTTAAATATCTTGGCAATTATTTCCTGGACCTAAGTGAAACTTAAGTTGTCCTACAGGTACATTTGTCAGCAATGTTAAGTTAGCCAAGAAAAACCAGGGATCCAGATAGGGGATGTTTCATGACCTTGAGAAAGAGTTAAAGGCACCAAAAGACTTCACTCTACAACTCTAATTTCTCACCAAAAAAAAAAAAAAAAAAAGGAATTCTATATAGAAAAAAATGTTTTGTCCCCCCCCAAAAAAAAGATTTAGAAAAATAATCTTCAAAAGCATACTTAAATTTTAAAAAGACACTTTATACTTCAGTCACCTCTTAAGTATCTACTTGTAGTTTGCTGCCCTATGGTTGAGTCCCAGAAATTCTTGCATTCCCACCATGCTTTCCTAGGTTCCTAGACTTACTTTTCAGCTGCTTTCATACCAATTCGACTCTTGCCTGATTCCATCACTAAGTAATAGCACTGTGTCTGCCAATCCACATAAGCCAATACCAACTATATCCAGAAACATCAATTTGCTGTGAAAAACAATTGTGGGACACAGTCTACAAACACCATTAGATAACTATATAATAATAATGCTAGTAGTTGTCATTGTCTAAGCGTCCATTATCTTCCAGATGTATTTCTTTATATGTATTTTCTCTGTCACAAGTGTGCCATCTAGTTATTATCTTCATTTTAGAGATTCAAAACTTAAAATTCAGAAAGGTTTAATAACTTGCCCCAAAGCATCTGGTGAGTGAGTAGAGCTGGATTTTGATCCTGGTTTTGTCTGCCTGAACTTCTATGATGTGCCAGGCACTAAAATACTTGATATGTAGTATTTCATTTAACTCTCACAATAATCCTGTTAAGGAGAGAACTCTCCTGTCTTACTGCTCAAGTTCCTATAGAGAGGAATTACATACTTTCTAGGAAGAGATGTGGAAGAGGAGCAATCCCAGCCTTTCTCTATCCCTCACCACTCCTGCCTAAGTGAGTAGGGACATATCAGCTCAGTGAGACTGAACAAAGGGACTGGGCAAGTGTGAATCATTTACTTCTAAGTTTTTGGTCTTTCCTCATTCCCAGCTCTACTGCTGGAAAAGCTTTGGGGAACAGATTGCTCTTGAAGGGAAAGACTGTAGTTATCCAGTTTTGCCAGTGTCTGCCTGGTTGGATAAGTTTAATTCAAAGTAAAAGTGTATGATTAATTCAAAGTAAAGGTAAGCTTTGCGCAGAGGCAGTGTCATATGAGGTTCATCATATAAGGTTTATTGTATGAGGTTTATGCAAGGCACATATATTACTAATCGGAAACTTTTCATAGGTCAAAATAAAGGTATAGGCAATTGTTAGGAATCAGTTTCAAATTTAAATAAACTTTATGAATAATGAGATGGACATTTTTATCTCCATTTGCCTGACTCGAGTAGTGGTTCTTAATTCAGAACATGAAAAGGGGAATGATTTGCAGTCCTACACCCACAACACTATGTATGATTTTTGGCCCCATTTACCAGAGGCAGTAACAGGCTCAGAGAAGTTAAGTAATGTGCCTGAAATGAGGTGACTAGTAAATGATGCAAATAGGATGAGAATGCAGGCCTGTTTTACTCTAAAGCTTTAACTCTTTCCAAACTGTACTTTGACTAATTGCATCCATGCACCCCAAAATTATCATAGATAATCAAGAGCTGTATCCACTCCTCAACTCTGAAGTCAGGACATGGAGAAAAAAGGAACAACAAGCAACAACAATAACACATGAAAACATTTGGTTAGTTTTCATTTTTTAATATATAATCCACAATAAGCTGAGTGTCAGATAGGATTCAGGGAAGGTAGACAGATGTTGGAGAAGTGGTAGCAATTGAAGGCATAACTAACTTTCAAAACAAGGTGCCAATCAGTAGAGGCACAATGTTCTGTGGGAAGGCCTGCTCTGAGGCAGAGCAAATAGGAATGTATCTCTGGAAAACTGGCCACCCAGAGAATTTCATTTTGTTACACATGAGCCCTTGATTAACATTTATGAATAATAAGGTAACTAAGCAAGACTCTTCTATGTCCAAATCTTTCATTTCTTACCACACACACATACACACAGAAACATATGGTCCTATAGCCCTGGAAAGATACCTGGGGCCTCCTAGTGCTATTAGTTATCATAGAGAAAGTGAGGAGAGTTGCTAGGAGAATGTTATTCCCACTTAGCATGAGCTACTCAGATTAGAGCCCAATAGCAGCACATAACAGCATTACTGCTCTCCCTAGTGGAGCTCACCAAGGGAAGAGCCATGCTTCCTCAAGGTAGATAAGCTTATTTCCCATTTGCTGGTAGTCAGACTCTGGAGAATACAGTAGTAATAGAGTTCTGGGCTCTGGTGTCCTCCCCATATAATTGCTGACAATCTTCCCTATACCTATTGCAACAGATGCAAGGCTTGCTACAAGACTCTTGTCTTTGGTTACCACTGGTGAGATCTGTGTAGACAGCCTTTTTCTTTTATTTATGTGTTAGGCAGGCCTACTAATCTTTTTTTTTTTTTTTTCTTTTTAGGGCCGCACCTGCGGCATATGGAATTTTCCAGGCTAGGGGTCAAATCAGAGCTGCAGCAGCTGGCCTACACCACAGCCACAGCAATGCAGGATCTGAGCCATGTCTGGAAACTACACCACGGCTCACGGCAACACTGAATACTTAACCCACTGATCAAGGCCAGGGATCGAACCTGCATCCTCATGGTTACTAGTTGGGTTCATTACTTCTGGGTCACAATGGGAACTCCATGGCCTACTAATCTTTTAAAAGGCACTTTTAGGAGTTCCCATTGTGACTCAGGGGGTTAAGGTCCTGACATCTCTGTGAGGATATGGGTTCAATACTTGGCCTCACTCTGTGGGTTAAGGATCCAGAGTTCCCACAAGCTGCAGTGCAAGAGCAGATGTGGTTCAGATCGTGAGTTGCTGTGGCTGTGGCATAGGCCAGCAGCTACAGCTCTGATTAGACCCCCTAGTCTGGGGACTTCTGTATGCCACAGGTACAACAATAAAAAGAAAGAAAAATTTCATTAAAGGGCACTTCTGATGTAGGCCTGAGGCCAATAGGGCTCTTTACACTTAATATCATCCCTTTAGAGGAAAAACAGTAAAGAATGAACCTGTATAATTTCCTGAAGCAACGCTTGCTGCTCTTAAAGGCATCTAGTGAGCTACAAGCAGAATTTGTGTCTTTTAACAGTTTTCTTTGGAGCAACTTTGGCTGCATAGGAATGCCTGCATCTGAAAAGATGTGGAGTGGATGGTGGGACTGACCCATACAGAGTTGTACTATGTTTGAGGTTCTCATGTTCCCAAAAATGCCAGTTGACACACAAATTCAAAAATGTAAGCTAATATATATTTGGTGACTTTTTATACATTTTACATTTCCCAAAACATCCCGTTCTGATACATTTCCTATTACTTTTTATATAATGTGTTTATGTGAAACATTTTAATTAGTGCAGAGAAGAGTATAAATCCAGTTCCAGAATCATATTTCTCTTTTTAACCTATAAAAGCCCTACTTTAATTGTGCAGACAATTGATAGAAAGTTCAAATAAAATTTAGTTAAATATCTGTATGTATTTGCATATTTGTGTGTGTGATAGTTCTTTTGGGAGGGGTAAGATCAAGAAAAGAGAATGTAGTCAATCAACATTCTTCTCTTAAACAAAGCTCTGTGGCAACAACAACAACAACAACAAAACTGGAAAGTCCCCAACAACAGCAATATAGTCACTTTAAACAAAATTAATGGTTTTCCTAGAGGCAAGTGCTCCTGTAGTTAAATTGTCTACAGACTAATTTAACTTGTCCCATGCTGCTGGGTAATAGAATTCCTTATGCTTCAGAAAAGGGTGTCCTCTTCATGCAGTAGATGCAGACAATAAGGTTTAGGCCAGAATCACTAAAATTTAAACAGTTCCATTTGGCAGAGCTTGAGTGAGTTCATTGGCCCAGGAAGTAGCTCAGTAAAGTACATAGAAGCCAGAGTTGGAAAGCTCCAGATAATTCTGATCAATGACGAATTCCTCCTATAATAGTCTGTCTTAATTTCTTTCTTTTCATGCATGGGAGCATGAAAAATGAGACCAGCCATTAATTTATGTCATCTAGAGAGAGATTCAGAAAGAATGCATTAACTACCTACCATATAATTTCCTTCTTTCATTCTCAGTTTCAAAACAACAACAACCAAAAAAAAAAATACCCAGGGAAACTTTATAAGTTAATTAGAAGTCAGAAATATTTTCCTGAAGACTGTTGTTGCTACATGGGTACTTATTAAAATGCCTTAAAACCACCCATGCTATCTAATATCATTAGAAGATCAAGAAACTTGAAGCATTCTTTAAGGCAGATAATTAACTTATCTGAAGGAATTGTTGTCATTGTGTGCTCTTCCCTGTAAGTGGGCAATATTACATGACTCTTGGGGTTGATATGAAGCTAAGTCCAGAAAGTAAAAAGGGGAGTTCCCATTGTGGCTCAGCAATAACGAAACCGACTAGTATCCATGAGGACACAAGTTCAATCTTTGGCCTCTCTCAGTGGGTTAAGGATACAGTTCTGCTGTGAGCTGTGGTGTAGGTCACAGATGTGGCTTGCATTCCACATTGATGTTGCTGTGGCTGTGTTGTAGGCCAGCAGCTGCAGCTCCGATTCAACCCCCAGCCTGGGAACATCCATATGCCCCATAAGTGGCCCTAAAAAGCAAAAGAAAGAAAAAAGAAAGTAAAAGAGACCCCCCCCCCCCAAAGACTTGGTCTGTTTATCAGAATGCAGCCTCTAGGAGAGAACTAGCTACCCTTTCCTTTTTGTCCTCTTGACTTCAATGATTAACAATGATTTCCTTGGGGGAAAATTTTTGAAATCTACAAGAGAAAAGAGACCATGATACCATCTGCAATCTAGACCTCCCCAATACAGTTTTCCTTTAGAGCGGTTGTCTCCAACACATAGAGAAAACAAATAGAAAATAATGTGGAAAATCTTGTCAATCACTTCCTATTATAAGGACTACTACCATGGTCAAGAGCAAAGTGAATGATTAAAAATACTTAAATCTCTGCAAATTTTGTTACATTCTAGAACATTTTTAATGGGTTTGTTTGCTTTAGAACAATTTTAAATAGAAATATTATCTATTCTTGCCTATACTTTTCTGTAAGATACTGTAATGAAACATAGCAAAGATGAATATGGAAGCCAACATTTTGAACTTCTACCTTTTTCTTTAAAGACTTGAAGTTACTCAGTATATTTTTTTTTTACATTCCAGGATGCAATTTGGATGCAAAAAGGGTCTTTCACCTTCTGTTTCTTAATTCCAGGATAGCCAGTGTTGCCTTGATTTGTTTTGAAAGTAAAGTTTCATTCATTTGAGCCAGTGATGCCTTAGAGCTAGTCCCTGCCAAACGCAATTTACTCAGGAACTGCTGAGCCTGTCTGTCCATTGAGGCTAGAGATGTTTATCATGAAAAGGGTTCCACATGTGACTACTGTATTCACACTCCACTGGAAATGTTGATGCTGACTTCAGAAGTAATCTCAGAGAACACTGGATGCTTCTAGGTTTAAATACTAACCTATCCAAAATTTCCAGCAAAGGAATCCGTAGCAGAAATTACAAATTGCCTTCCCAAAGTCTATTCCTCCTTTCTTCCTTACTAACAGAAACTACATTCCTCAGCCTCCCTTGCAGATGGGGTGAACAATCATTTGTAAGAAGAAATTGTCATGAAGGGCCTCCAGGAAAGCTCTTAAGGAGGCTGATTTGGCTGGGTAAAATGGAAAGAACCCTGGAATGAGACTCGGGAGACAAGGGCCTTAGTACAGATTTGGTTACTAATTTGTGGTGTGGACTTGGAGAGTCACTTTCCCTTTGTACTTCCATTTACTCACATGCAAAGTGAAACAGTTGAATTACATAGTCTCTGAGCTCCTTTCCAAATTTAGGTCCCTATGCTTATTCTCTCCCAGTTGCAGTTTGAAGAAGATAAAAACAGATGCATGAAATAGGTGTGTGAGATTCTTAGGAAGAACTTTTATTATTTCATGTTTCTTTATCCTCCAACAAATTAAAAATCACTCAGTATATAGTTTACATTGTTTACACAGTTTCACATTGATGTGTGATTTACATTACGCACATGCACTTTAAAGAAGTTTATCAAGATGTAATTCATATACCATAAATACACTCATTTAAAGTATATATTTCAGTGGTGTTTAATATTCACAGAGTTGTAGGTCCATCACTATGATCTAAATGTTAGAACAAAAAGTAAACTTGTAACCTTTGGTAGTCACTCATAATTCCCTCCACTTCATAGCCTATGGAAACCACTAATCTACTTTCTGTCTCTACGGATTTGCCTATTTTGAACATTTCTTTTTTTTTTTTTTTTTTTTTTTTTTTGGTCTTTTTGCCATTTCTTGAGCCGCTCCCATGGCATATGGAGGTTCCCAGGCTAGGGGTTGAATCAGAGCTGTAGCCACCAGCCTACACCACAGCCACAGCAACACGGGATCCAAGCCATGTCTGCAAACTAGACCACAGCTCACGGCAACACCGGATCCTTAACCCACTGAGCAAGGCCAGGGATCAAACCTGCAACCTCATGGTTCTTAGTCGGATTTGTTAACCACTGAGCCATGACGGGAACTCCCGAACACTTCTTGTTAAATAGAACTGTACAATGTGTGGTCTTTTGTGACCAGATTCTTTCACTTATCACATTGTTTTCAAGGTTTACTTGTGCTAGAACATGAATCAATAATTTATTATTTTTATGGCTAGTATTCCATGGTATGGATATACTACAATTTTTTATCCATTCATAAGATGATGGGTATGGATATACCACAATTTTCTATCCATTTGTAAGATGATGCAGATAATTTATATTCTTTGGTTGTTATAAGTGATGCTGCTATAAACATTGGTGTAAGATTCATTTTTAACAAGTACCTTCTTCTATGCCAGGTATTGTGCTTGGTAAATAGGATAGACACAGTCCCTGCCTTCGTGGAACTTAAGAGTCTAATATGGAGGAAAATCATTGAATAAGTAATGTAATGGGTTCTGAGTGGGAAAAGGTAAAGTGTTGGGTTCTACGAAATACAAAATAAGTAGACTAACCCACCTTGGGTCAAGGGTTTGTTAGGGAAAGATTCCCTAGTAGAAGGGATACTTAAATTTTAACCTGAATTGTGAGGAGGGGAGAGAAAATGAGCATGCATAAAGGCACCAAGACAAGAAGCCCAGTATGTTTGTAGAGTGAGGAGGGGAGAACAATGGGAGAAAGGGAAAAGATGATGCTGGAGAAAGGTAATGCTTTGGGGGCTTTATTTTAAGGATAATGTAGACCTACTAAGGAGTTTCTAATAAGGATAAGAAATTAATAATTGATATTTGTAAAATATCATTCAGGCAACTGGACTTAGGGTGGGAAGGAGTGTATGTGCTAGATTCAGTTAAGAGACTATTTTGGTGGTCTAGTACAGACACAACTAAGGCTTACCTAAGAGTAGGGCCAGAGAAGATTAAGAGAGTTTAATACAGACAAGATATATTTTGGTGTAAATAATAACAGAACTTGCTGATGGATTAGTTTAGAGAAGGACAAAGAGGAATCTTATCAACTGGGATTTCTGGCTTAATTAAATGAGTGGATGATCTTACCCTTTATTAAAATGGGAAAAAATTGAGGAGTAGCTGAATGGGTTGCAGAGAGGAGGTTAGTTGATGAATTCATCTTGTGACATTTTTAGTTTAAGATGTTTATAGGACATGGACATCCAGATGCAGATGTTGACACAGCCATCGGCTGAGTGGGTATTTAGCCCAGAAGAGCTGGGCTACGAGTGAGTAGATCCAGGTCCCCTTTATGTACAGATGGTAACTGAAGCCTAGGGAGGGTAGACAGGTGTGAAGAAATAAAGGTATATGTATGATTGAACCTTGAGGACTTCTGTCATACAATTTGTAGATATTAAGAAAGGGCTCAAAAACAAGTCTTAGAAAGAGCAGCTATAAAGAAACTGAAAAGATTGTGTCACAAAAGCACAAGGAAAATATTGTCTCAAAGAGAGACTGGTCAACTATGGAGGAAACTGTTGAAAATTCAAATAAAATGAGGATCTAGAAGTGACCATAAGATTTACTGAAAATACAGTTGGCAAAATAAAATTTGGTGACATGGTAGAGGATGGGAGAATGGTAAACAAGTTATGGCTCTTTATATCTTTCTAAATATTCTCAAAGAAAATTAATTCCTTTCAAAGAACCAGTTTTTAGTTTCACTGTTCTTTTATATTGGTTTTTTAAAACCTCTATTTCATTTATTACTGCTCTGATATTTATGATTTCGTTCCTTCTATTAACTTTAGGGGTTTTTTTTTTGTTGTTCTTTCTCGTGTTGCTTTAGGTGTAAGCTTAGGTTGTTTGAGATTTTTCTTATTTCTGGAGGTGAGATTATATTGCTATTATCTTTCCTCTTAGAGCTGCTTTTGCTCTGTCCCATAGGTTTTGGATTGTCCTGTTTGGTTTTCATTTGTCTCCAGGAATTTTTTGATTTCTTCTTTGATTTCTTCAGTGATACACTGGTTGTTTAGTAGCACATTGTTTAGTTTCCGCATGTTTGTGTTTTCTGCAGTTTTTTTTTTTTGTTTGTTCTTGTAGTTGATTTCTAGTCTCACAGATTTATGGCCAGAAAAGATACTTAATATAATTTCAACTTTCTTAAATTTACCAAGTCTTGTTTTGTAGGCTAGTGTGTGATGTATCCTGCAGAATGTTCCATGTGCCTTTGGGAAAGATGTGCATTCTGCTGCTTTCAGATGGAATGTTCTCTCTCTATATATATATATTTAGTCCATTTGGTCTAATACGTCATTTTTGGCTTGTTTTTCCTTACTGATTTTCTGTCTGAATGATCTGTTCATTGATATAAGTGGAGTGTTAAAATTCCCTATTATTGTGCTACTTTTGATTTATCCTTTTATTTCTGATAATATTTACCTTATATATTTAGGTTCTCTTGTGTTGGATCCACATATATTCACAATTGTTATATCTTCTCGGATTGATACTTTAATCATTATGTAGTGCCCCTCTCTGTCTCTGATAACAACTTTTATTTTAAAGTTAATTTTTTTTCTGATACAAGTATTGCTACTCCAGCTTTCTTTTGATCCCCATTTGCATGGAATACCTTTTTTCTACCCCCTCAAAGAAGATGAATTCATTTGAAGTGGAGAGACTTTTGTATTCTGCTGAATGAAAGACTGAACAACAGGATAATTCTTGAAGCTGCAATCCATTGTCTAGTTCATTTAATATTCTCAGAAACACAGTTAAATGACTCAACCAAGGTCATTTAACTAGTCAATGGCAAAGGCCTGACTCAAACTCAAATTTTCTGATTTCGAGTCTGGTGCTTTCCTCAAAGCCCCATAGCTGCATTCTTTTTTATATACTTCTCAAGGTTCCCACCAAGAATAAGTACTCTATAAATGCTTTGTGAATGGTTTTCTCATTAACATACTGTGTTAAATGTAAGATAAAGAGTGAACTTCTACAACTAGTCCTAAAATAGGCAGCTTAACACCATCTGGTCTTTAATATTCTATATGCTGAACAGCTAAGTAATAAAGAGGAAGAGATGAATTGTGGGAAATAATTCCTGTGGTTGGAAATGCTTACTAAAAAAAGAAATGGCTTTATAATTAGTCTATATCCTCTTAGACTGGACATTTCTTGAGGTCAGGGGACGCATCTCATCCTTCTTTCCTGTTCCCAGCATGGTGCTTGGCTCAGAGGGAGGGCACAATAAATGTTTACTGTATCACATGATATAGTTTAAGGAAACAAGTTTTAATTTTCTCATCTTTTTTCCCATTTAACAAAAAACAGCTATTATCACCATTTACTATTATGCCAGACAGTGCTTTAAGCCATTTATTCACATAATCTCATTTAGTATTTACAAAACCCCTAGGTTGCAGATACTATTATTAGCTCCATTTTATAGATGGAGCAACTGAGGCTCAGAAAGGAAAAGTGACTCCTCTATGGCTGTGAAGGTAGCAGATGAAAGAGTCAGTCTTTAAATGCAGGTAGAATGACTCCAGAGGCCAAGCTCTTAACTACAAATACTTCCTCCCATCTAAACTTAGCTCTTCTATGTCATATTCTTTACTTACACTTTCCCAAATGACAGCTGCACTGATAAATGAAGCAGGGGCAAATGGTTGATGCCATTACATTTTTACATTTTCTTACTCTAGGTATTCTTATATTTCAAAATTTAATAAAAGTCATACACACCTATTTTTCAAACAGCAAATTATGGGATTTCCATTCTTTCAAGTCCCTGGAATCTACACCAAATAGGTGGATGCTTATTCACTATATCTGTACTGTTCCTACATTATGAGCTTTTACTTTTGGGTCTTCTTAACTACATCTCTTCCACAAATTGGCTATGAATTTATTTCAATGACTATAAACTTGAGGATAGGTTTTCAAACTACCTTGCCTTCTACTTTGCTCAAACTATTTCGCTTCTCCTCAATAGAAAATATGGAATTGGAAGCTGCCCAGATATGGATATATGCAATAATCATGATCATTCCTTCAGGTTCAAGGTGCCAGAAATTCAAGGAGACTTTAATATTTGTAGCCCCCCTCAGAAAGCAAACCTTTTTAGGAGGTATTCTATTTGAAAGCCACCAAGAAAGAAGAGGGGATAACATGGTTGTGTGAAACAAAACTGAACTGCAAGTTGGGAACTCTAATTCTTTCTGGCCTTAGCTCTATCTAGTGAGAGACCCTATAAGCTTGAACAACAAACTTTTCCTTTCTGGTTTTAGTTTCTTTCTCTTTAGTACTCCAACTAAAATAATGAGCCCAAATGGAAGTGAGTTAAGCTAGAAACACACAATCTGGCATTCTGCCACAGCACAGATAAAGCTCAAGCAGCCCTCACAGCCCCAGGCAAGCACACTGGTATGCTATGGTAGAGAGAGCATAGACTTTTATTTTGCCTTTTTTAGGCCTGCACCCACGGCATATGAAGGTTCCCAGCCTAGGGGTTGAATCAGACCTATAGCTGCTGGCCTACACCACAGCCACACCAATGCCAGATCTGAGCCGAGTCTGCGACCCACACAACAGCTCAAGGCAATGCCAAATCCTTAACCCATGGAGCAAGGCCAGGGACTGAACCTGCGTCCTCATGGTTGCTAGTCAGATTCGTTTCTGCTGAGCCACAACGGAAACTCCAAGAGGACAGACTTTGAAAACAGACTTTGGAAGTAACTCTGGACTTTGTCACCTCCTAGATGTATGACCTTGAATAAGTCATTTCACCTTAGAAGTGTAAAAAAGGGGGGTATTGATAGTCCCTAACTTACAGAATTGTAAGAATTCAACAACATAATCTACGTAGGAAATCAAGCACAGTGCCTTATGTATAGTAAGCACTCAATAAAGCATTATAATAATTAGTAGTAGTAGTAGTTTTTATTTTATTTTAATTCCCAAGTCTACATTCAATTCAAAGCTTCATATGTTTATCTATAGGATGAGTATAATAATTCCTATAATTCCCATCTAACAGGGCTAACATGAAAATACTATAAAACTCATCCACTCAATCACCTAACTAAGAATTATTGAGCACTGAGCAAGCAAGCTCCTATAGATATAGCTGTGAACAAGGCAGTCAACACCCTTGCTTTCATGGAGCTATGAATACAGTTGGAAGAAAGAGAAAGTAAATGCATAAATGAAGAATTAAGATCATTTCAAGTAATAAAAAGTTCTAGAGAGTGGCAAGATCCAATGTCTGGATGCAGTGTCTGGTGCATGGTTAACATGCGATAGCATTTATCACAACTTTATATTTTTACATTTATTTCCTGGCACATTTGTCAATCTCAACCACTCAGATGTGAATTCCAGGTAAATGGCTCATGTCTGTCTGATTCATCAATGTAAACTAAGGCCCTAATAGAGCCCAGAGTGACTAATTATTAAATGTTTGTTATACACACATGCACACATGTGCGCACACATTCACACATATCCAAATGCTTTTATGTAGTTGCATGCTCATAACTAAAAAGGATTGGTGAAATTTTAAAACCTGATGAATAAGGCAAGAGTCAGCAAACGTCCAAGAAGCAAAAATTATTTGCAAAGATGAGTATTATGTAGGTATCAAACTCATTAGAAACAGTGAAGTAATGTAATGAAACATTAGGAACTCTGTTATAAAATAAGTACTGCATCATATACAGTGAGAATTTCACATAAGGTAACTGTTATTCATAGCCCTTTCAATAGTTTCACTATATGAAATAAATATTGAATAATATTGTAGATATAAAATTTTGCCAAATAAGAAAGACAGTAATTATATGTTCAATAGCAAAGACTTAATTTGTATCAGGAAAAAATATTTTCAACTTAGAATTATATTCAATGACGCATAAGGCAAAATAATATTTTGGTCATACAAAAAAAAAAGCACTTAGGAAAAAACATTTGTTAGGAGTTCCCTTGTGGCACACTGGGTTCAGGATCCAACATCGTCACTGTAGCAGCTCAGGTTGGTGCTGTGGCACGGGTTCAGTCCCTATCCTGGGAATTCCTACATGCTGTGGGTGCAACTAAAAAAAAAGTTTGTTGATTGAATGAATAAATGAAAGAATAAATCTTCTCTTTCCAACCTCCAGCCCCATCTGCCATTGCCCAGGAACTAGTAAGCTCTTGCTATCCCCTGATTGCTCCAGTGTCCAAGTGAGGGCTCTAGTTCTTTTTGTTTTTTTTTTTTTTGTCATGAAAGACTGTTCATGAGGATTAAGATTGTGAAATAGAAGGACTGGAGCTCAACTTCTCTCCTAAAAACAACAAAATTCACAACTAAAAGCTGAGCAATCCCCACCCAAATTGACCAGAAACCTTAAAAAAGATACCCTACTCCAGAAGAAAAAGAGGAGGCCACTTAAAGAGGTAGGGAGGGGCGATTTCGTGATATAAACAATCCCATACCTCCAGGGTGGGAAGCTCCACAGACTGAAAACTAACTGGTTCACAGAGAGAGACTCACCTATAGGAGTGAGAGTTCTGAGCCGCACATTAAACCCTCACGTGAGGGGATCCGGCACTGGGAGAAAGAGCCCCTGGAGCATCTGGCATTGAAGACCAGTGGGGCTTATGCACAGGAGCTCCACAGGACTGGGGGAAACGGGGACTCCATTCTTAAAAGGTACACACAGACTTTCACATGCACTGGATCCCAGGGCAGAGTGAGGTCTCCATAGGAATCTGGGTCAAACCTGACTGCAGTTCTTGGAGGACATCCTGGGAAAACAGGTGAATGTGGCTTGTTGTGAGGGAGGGATGTTGAAGGCAAAGCTCTTGGGAATATCCAGCAGCTGCCTTTCTCTGGAGGTGGTCATTTTGGGAAAAATGTGGCCCCACTCGTCAGTCAGCTGCTGAGAAGCCCCAGGGCAAACAACAATCTAGGTGAGATCACAGCCCTGCCCCTCAGGAAACAGGCTACCTAAAGACCCCTCAGGCACACAGCTGCCTATAATCCCAGCCAGAGACTAAGCCCCACCCACCACAGGGATAGGAATCAGCTCCACCTACCAGTGGGCAGGCATCAGCCCCTCCCATCAGGAAGCCTACAGCAAGCCCCCATACAGACCTCAGCCACAAGGGGGGCAGACACCAGAGGTAAGAGAGGCTACAACTCTAGTATCTGTAAAAAGGTCACCACACCAAAAACCTATAATAATGAAAAGACAGAGAACTATAACTCAGATGAGGGAGAAAGGAAAAACCTCAGAAAATCAGCTAAGCAATGAGGAGATTCTTAGCCTCCAGGAAAAAGACTTTAGACTGTTGATGCTGAAGATGATGCAAGGCATTGGAAATAAACTGGAGGCAAAGATGGATAACTTACAGGAAACACTGACCAAAGAGATACAAGATACAAAACTTAAACAAGAAGAGATGCAAAATACAATAACTGAAATAAAAAATTTACTAGAAGCAGCTAACAGCAGAATACAGGAGGCAGAAGAATGCATAAGCGAGGTGGAGGACACATTAGTGGAAATTATGGATGCAGAACAGAAAAGAGAAAAAAGATTGAAAATAAATGAAGAGAGTCTCAGAGAACTCTGGGACAATGTGAAATGCACCAACATCCGTATTATAGGGGGTGCCAGAAGGAGAAGAGAGAGAGAAGGGGACAGAAAAAATATTCCAAGAGATAATAGCCAAAAACTTCCCTAACATGGGAAAGGAGCCACTCACTCAAATCCAGGAAGCACAACAAGTCCCATATAAAATAAACCCAAGGAGGAATACACCAAGACACATATTGATCAAAATAACCAAAATTAAAGACAAAGAGAACATGTTGAAAGCAGCTAGGGAAAAGAAACAAGTAACATACCAGGGACCCCCAATAAGGTTATTGGCAGATTTCTCAGCAGAAACTGCAGGCCAGAAGGGAGTGGCATGATACACTTAACTTGATGAAAGGAAAAAACCTCCAACCAAGATTACTTTACCCAGCAAGGCTCTCATTCAGATTTGAAGGAGAAAGCAAAACCTTCACAGATAAGCAGAAGTTGAGAGAATTCAGCAACCAGCCTTACAACAAATACTAAAGGAACTTCTCTAGGCAGAAAAGAAAAGACAGCAACAGGAAACAAAAATCCCACAAATGACAAGGCTCACCAGCAAAGGTATATATACTGTAAAGATATGAAATCATCCATGCACAATTATACCACCAAAATCAGAAATCATGAGAAGAGGTGGGTACAAGTGCAGGACACTGGAGGTGAATTTGCAATTAAGAGAACAACAACTTAAAAAATCTCATATACATATAGACTGTTATATCAAAACTTCAGAATATCTGCAAACCAAAAATCTATAATTGATACACAAACAAGGAATTTCTGAAGAAGAAATATATCTCATAGTAAATAAGTGCATAATCCACCACGAAGGGGGTCATTTGACATCATTCTTGGAATGCTGAAGTCTTCTTAGAACTGATTCCGATTTCCTCTCCATCAAAGAATTTATGATAATTACAATTAAATAAGGCCACTGTAAAATTAAATAATACAGTTCTACAATTGTATTATTAATAACCATTTCTCTCCATGGTACAATGTAAGGTCTATAATGTCTTGTTTATCACATCACCTAGAATGGTGTAATGACTATATTGAAGAATCAATAAGATGTAACAAATTGTGAGGACATATTTATATAGTTACACTGTTTTTTAACCAATTTATGAATTTTATATTTTACTTATTTTCAGAGGGTATATTATTTTTGTTATTCTCACCAGTAAAGTTATTCTTTTTATTATGCTATATAAAATATTTAATGGTGTTTAAGTTTTTAGTTACATAATATATACAATTTTAATATAATGCTAATTTTTAAAGAAAAATTTAAATATAATAGCTAATACTAAATAGTAAAGATGAAAACCATACAAAATGGGATGAAGTATAGAATAAATTTCCTATTTGTCTCGAAAAAAAAAATAGACTGTTCATGTTTGTGTCCACTCTCTATCATCCAGCTATAATCACAAGATTTCAAAATAAATTTGCTCCTTGCTTCATAATTCTTATTTTAATTTAATTTTTAGATCTTATACCACCCCTGCCTACACGCCCCCCACACCCACACAACCTAATAACAAAATAACTCTCTCTGTCCAACATCTCCTATAAAGCTCCCTCACTGGTTTTAAAACAAAAACAAAAAACAAAAACACCAGTTTTCTCCAAAACAGAGTGCCATAATCAGTAGGAGATGATGACTCCTAATTATTCCTCTTTATGGAAATAAAACTGTTACAATCAATGACTCATCTTTCATGGCACAAGACCCTTTTCTGGGCCTAGAGCTGGTGCTATGGGGCAGGATTCAGAAGGATCTTCTGGTTCTGCTCAGATTGCAACCCTCAACTGCACTAGAATCCACCAATGAAGAGAGAGGCCATGAAGCTCAGAGTCTTCTCTGACAGAAATATTGTTGGCCAGCTCTACACTCTAACCACCACAGTTATTGAAGCTTCTGGGTAACTTCTAGTGATTAAGGCCATCCCTTCAGGAAAAGAAGCCACCACAGCAGCCTTTTACCCAAGCATTTAAAAACCACTCTACACAAATTATCATTTGTCCTTTAAAGAATCAATAACTTTCTTAATCTTCAAGCTCACTCTCAGGATGGCAGAAATAATCTTGGGTTACTCTGTCCTCCGTCAGTTTGAAAGGACTTATCTATGTTGGTGCTAGTATGTAAATCTCCGTCATATAATTTTAGGAGACACTCACTTTCACTAAGTATCTTTCTTTGATCCAGCACCCCTGTTCGGCCTTGTTCACCATCAACTTGCAAAGATGGGTATATATGCCCAGTTTTACATATTTATGTATCCTGAGCCTATAAGACCCCACACATACACACATACATATTTATCAACATTAATGAACTCGGGAATTGTGTAATTTTTTGACTGCTATAGAATCTGGATTGGGGAGGTATTAGAACAACTGCAAGGGAAAGTTGGACAGATCATCTCATTACATGAACACTCGCATCCTGAGTTCATTAGTCTAATCAGTGAAATTAGTCTTCTTTGTGACTAATCAACGAAGATGACATAGGTTTAAAGTGTATGTACTGATGTAAGAAGATTAATAACAGGATTCCTAGCTGTTTTCCTTCCCCACAGATGGGAAACCAGAGCATCAGGGCTTTCTGGATACCCTCCAGAAAATAGAATGTTTGAGACTAAATAGAGATACCTGAGAAATAAGTCAAAGGAACTCATCATTTAAAAACTAAAAAGCCTTAACATCCCATGTGAGAATCCATGGCAAGAGAGTAGAGTGACTTGGTAACATGAAGTGGTTGTGGCTGAGATGAGGTAGAGGAAACTTAAACAGCATTCATTCATTCAGTTAAAAATATTTCTTAAGGAGTTCCCATTGTGGCTCAGTGGGTTGGGAACCTGATATATTTCTTGAGTTCTGAGCCCATGCTTGCACTGTTCTGGGCACTAATAATATCTAATTTTTAACCTCTAAATGATGTCTAAAAGGCATTGAACGAAACATGTTTAAAACTGCACTCACAATTCCTTTACACCCAGAAACCTCTTCCTCATAGTAAGCAGCATAGTAAGACTTCATCATAGTAAGTCTTCCTCATAGTAAGCAGCAGCTTCATCCTTTCATTTGCTCGAGGGAAAAAACAAAAAAAAACGTGCTCTCATCTTTGTTCTCTTTCTCTCACTTTTCTCATTACAATCTACCAGCAAATATTATTGCCTGTGTTTTTAAACACATGCAGACTTGGCTCTGATCACTTCTTGCCACCTCCACTGTTACCACCTGGTCTATATCCCCATCACCTCCTACACTGTATTATTGCAATAGCCTATTCATTAGTCTCTCTCCTACTACCCTTGCCCTCCTACTGTCTAGTCTCCATCCAGAAGCCAGATTGATACTTCTAAAAAATATGTCACGTCCCTCCTCCATTCAAATTGAGCCACTGGCACTCCATGTAACTGAGATGAAAATCCATAGACTTTAGCACAACCTAGTATGTCCTCCATGATCTAGCCTCCCTTCTCTGTATCACCCATTCTGACCTCATTTCCTGTCACTCCCAGCCTCATCCATTTATTCCACTCCAGGCACACTGGGTTCCTTGCTATTCTTTGAATACAGAATGGCTGTCCCATATCTGGAAATTTATATTTGATTATTCCCCCAAAATACAGATGGCTCCAGCCCTCACCTTCATGTCTTTTCTCAAATGTTCCCTTGTCATTGTGGTTTTTCTTCACAGTCTTTTTTTTTTTTTTTTAATTCACACACACACTCATACATCACCATCACCACCACTACCACAGAGCATTCATTACTTTCCTGCTTTTCACCCTCTGGTGTAGATACAGTTTATTTCTTTTCATAACGTCTATCCTGACCTAGTAGAAAATAAGCTTCAAGAGAGTAGCGATTTTTTTAACCTCTTGATATACTGCAATATCTCCAGGGCCCCTAGAACAGTGTCTGGCACATATTAGGCTCTCAGTAAATAAATATGGAATGAATGAAGTGGTAAACAAGAGTCCTGCTCTCCTAGGACTTATAAGGGTGATGAGTGCTAGCCAAAGTATTTAAACAGGCAGGTGAGTAGGAAGTGCCTAGGTGGCCCTTTCAGAGTATGTGGCCTAGAAGGCCTCTCTGATGAGGCAAATGACAAAGAGCCAAGCCATATGAAGATCAGATGGGATACTGTTCAAGCACAGGAAATACCTTATACAAAGGCTGTAAGGCCACATTTGCATGGTTTTAGCAACAGCAAGCAGTCAAGCACAGCTGGGGCTCAGTGAGAAAGCGGGGAGTAGTACGCCTGGAGGCTAAGAGAGAATGGGTCAGATCACATAAAGCTCTGCAGACCAGGGAAAGAAGTCTGGGTTTTGTTCTAAGTGAAAGGGAGCTGCTGGAAGCTTTTAAATAAGAGGAAACCTTGATAAGATTGATGTTTTAAGATTATACTTGCTACCATGCTGAGAATGAATTTGGGCAAAAGCTGAAAATGCCTTGGATTATAGCAGCAGTGAAGAGGGTGAAAAGTGGAAGGGGCATTGGGGCTTTATTTGAAGGATGATAACAAGAACTAACATTCATTGAATGATAGCTATGTCTCAGGTGCTATGTTAAGCATTTTACGCAGATTCATTTCTCCAATCCTCATAACTACTCTATGAAATTGGTAGCATCATTAATCTCCATTTCACAGATGAGGATAAAGAGATACAAAGAGGCTTAGTAACCTGTGGCTCTATGATTCAATTCCAGGTCACATGACTCTGTGTTCCTAATAACAACAGTACACTGTCTCAAAGTTCAGAAAGTAAAACTTGACTTGGTCCTTTGAATCATCTATCTGTCTGTTCTTCTCTTGACCATACCACTTAAGCAGTAATAATGCCTAATTGTTTTTATGTAGGCAAGATAGAAGGTCATAATCACTAAGGCTGTTGGAATGGCACAGCCACTGCCAGAACTAGAGGGAAAGACAACTGCTGTCACACATTCATGCTCAAATAACCATAAATACATTTACATATACATTATACAGGCTATACAAATATCTGAATATGCCTCAGATAACAGACATTTAATATGGCCCAGACCAAGTAGATACTGGTGATGGCTTATCTGCAAATGGAATCAGAATGATCCCCCCCATGTTATCCCTAAAAGATCTCAGAAAGACCCTACACATCACTTATTCTAAAATGGGGCTAATCTTTTAAAAATACAGCATCCTCAGACATAAAGTTATGCTAGTCAACTAGCATTTGGTATCTGTCTGGCATAGATATAAGGTAAACTCTTGTGCCTGCTTTTAGGCTTGCCCTGCCCTTGCTTATAGGAAAAGACCTTAGTTTTTAAACTTGACTTATCCAACTTTAATGAGGTAACGCCAAATAAACTCTATCTAGATTTAAAACCTAACCTTCTGGGAGCTTAGGTCTGTGCTGAAGGCATTTTTACTACAAAGCCAATTAATCACATGCCCTTAGGGGAAAAAAGGGGGCAGTTACTCATTCTCTAAGTTGAGTATAATTACACTAAATCGAGTTATGAAAACTGTGAGCACGTTTAGGCTGGGACCCTTGCATTGAATATAAGTAATTTCCCTGTCTACATGACATATACATAGGGAGGCACACAGAGCTAAGAATAAATTGGCAGCGGCAAGTGCTCTTTAAATGCACATTGAAGGAAAGTGGAGTTGGCATCCAGCCATTCTTTTGGTGTCTCAGCAAGTCAAACTTCACAGACTCCTATGCCTGAAGAAATCTGCTCCAGGTCCCCTGCTTTCAGGCTGATAAAATTTAGACTATCCAGGATAAATAAGAACGTCTCCACTTGTTGAAGTCTCCAGGCTCTCATTCAATCTCTTTGATATTCTAAACAGCAGGCAAACCAGAAAACCATTCTTATTAAGAATGCCTCTCTGCCAAAGAACTGGGTCTGTTATTGCCCCCCACCCCCACCACCAGCATTCACTAACTACCAAAACAGCCTTTTCTTGATCATTATTACCAGTCTGTTTTCAGGCCATGTTCAGTGAGGACTAGTATCACTAAGACAAGCATCAGGGAAGCTGAGACTGGGATTGGATGGTTAGCTGCATTACACTATTGAAAATTTTCTTTGGTTGGAATATGTTGTCTGATACTCTAGACCCTAAATTGAGGTCACCCAGGACCTCTCACTGCACCCCTGAGAAGGAACCCCTTTATCCATTATTGACTTATATCTTTAGCCTTCATGATGCACAGAAGGCCATAGAAAGCTTTCAAGATGTTTCCTGGCTTTAGTGGGAATAGTAGTAACCTTATGGTTGTAGAAAAATCCAGCTACATGAAGTATATTCTTGCAGCACTTAAAAATTATAATTAATGAACTATGTGTGTGACTCTTTGTTTAATGTCGGTCTCCCTTTCAGACTGTAAATCCTCTCAGGGGTCACAACATTCTTGTACATGGCTGCACCCCTAGTGCACTGTACAATGCCTGACACAATTTTCTCACTAAATGTTTACTGAATGAACATGTATAAACTGAGAGCAATGTACAGAGAACACAGTAAGCTTCATAATAGTTTTGACTACAGAAGTGAAAAGAGAATTTTCTCCCCTACCACTGCCCCCTAACATCAGTGCTGTGTTAAAAATGACTTTTTCCAAACTACACCTTCGCTATATTATGCTTACCCCACAGTTTTCTCGCTTAACGTGATTTTTCTTGTCAGTCATTCATTCCAGTCACATCAAAAGAGCACAGAACAAGCCATAATTGAAAATGGACAACTTCCCAAATCAAACGAGACTCTGACCCAAATCAGGAGGGGAAGAAGCCGTAATTCATTCTGGCACCTTAATTAATTATCACACAGATTGCTTATTGATTTTCTTGTATTCAGTCCGATGCTTTATGAAGCACATTCCTTTCAAGCCAAGTGTGGATAGCATAAGGATGGCCTGCAGATCAAAATATACCTAAATATTTGGTAACACAAGATCAGAGATTTTCCCAGAAGTCATTTCAAATTGTATCCAGGAAGACACCCCGTATTTGAAAAAATATTTCCTTTACTGAGGTAACCAAATTTCTGTGACTCTGAGGCAAGACAAAGAAAAAAAAAAACATTTCAAAATCAAAGATATCCCATGGGGATTCTTCCTGATAAGCAACCAGTAGCAGGATCAAGTGGGGAATCCAGCCAAGAATAATGGGCAGAACCAGAGAAGAGAATAGTTAGGCCCAAAAGGAAGAGATGGATCAAAAGGAGTAGGCAGACCTGGTTATGAAAATCCTGTCTAGAAAGTAAAGTGAAAGAATTATAAACTGTGCTTTATGAAAGAAACAAAGAAAAGAGACAAAGAGAAATTAAACTAAGGGTTAAGGGCAGGAGGCAGCAGGAAGAAACTGAAGGGATCAGTAAAGGACAAAAGTTATTTCAGATATATGATGAGGGAGATAATGTTAAAATCCAGAATTGTTCAGCCTTAAAAAGGACATTTTGCCTCTCAGGGGTCCCAAAGAAGGTGTAGACACGTCTACCGTATGCTATCTCAGAAAGCTATTTTTCTCTCATCTTCTGCAATGAGCTTTGTGTTCCACTCAGAGAAAGTGGGAGGAACAAAATGAAAACACTAGAAAAATGCTTTTCCCTATATGATGGATACATTTCTCAGCTCTGTTCCCAGAGTTCCAGGCATAAAGTCACATATCTTAACAACAGCCCCAACCAGGAGATTCTGGAGGAGCCTCACCAATACTAAAATCATATACTGGAAATACTGACTGTATTGCTGATATTTTTATCAGAGCAGTTTGTATGTGGGGCAGGGTGAGGATTATGCTAAGGAGAAGGAGAGTTAAGGGAGAGGAAAAGAAAAAGATCACTGAAAATTCAGAGAACCATAAAACAGGCTGTTTTCCAATTATAGTTAATTACTGCTACACAACAGTATATGCATGTCAAATTTTCTAATTTTAATGGTGTGTGCAACTAAATAGGCTTTTGTGTCATCTTAAGTGGTGGGGGGGTATTTTATAAAGGGGAGGTAAAGACCAACTCCAGCTGAAATCGAATGTTGCTTAACCTTGAGGCTAAGGTTTCATTTCAGTTCACCTTGGAGATAAGCAACCACTGTATTCAGCTCCCTACTGCCCCTCCAAGAAATGACATCCTTGACTATTTCTATCATCCAGGAGGGAAGAAAGGTCCAACAGTCTGTATTAGTCTGACCTGGGTCAATACCCTCAGGGGACCCTTCCACCTTTAAGCTGTTACAACTTGTACATAGCAGGCTAGGCAGCTTAAAGTATCACAGAGAAACCTGAGAAGAGGTAGGGCATGAGATAGATTTTTGTATTGTTTGTGTGCACGCATAGATATTTTTTTTCTGACCTAGAACAGGATTTAATTTTTTGTTCTCAAATAGATCTTAGGATTAAAAGCAACTTTTATTGATCAATAATTCATAAGCTATAAAATGCACCATTTTCAAATGTAAAATTCAGTAGTTTTAGTACATTCATTAGGCTTTGCAACCCTCACCACTACTTAATTCCAAAACATTCTCATCACCCCCAAAAAGAAACCCCATACCCATTTAAGCAGTCCCTCTCTAATTCCCCCCATCAACACTGGCAACCACTAGTCTACTTTCAATCTCTATGGATTTGACTATTCTGAACATTTCATATAAAAGGAATCATACAATATGTGGCCTTTTGTGTCTGGCATCTTTCATTCAGCATAATGTTTTCAAGGTTCATCCATGTTGTAGCATATGTCAGTAGTTCATTCCTCTTTATGGCTGACTAATACTCCATTGTGTGAATATAACGCACTTTTTCCCCATTCATCAGTTGATGGACATTTAGGTTGTTTCTACTTTTTGACTGTTATGAATAATGCTACTATGACTATTCATATATGAGTGTTTGCATGGAGGTACATTTTCAATTCTCTTGAGTGTATATCTAGGAGTATAATCACCAGGTCATATGGTAACTCTAGGTTTAGCTTTTTGAGGAACTGCCAAACTACTTTCCATAACGGCTGTACAATTTTGCCTTCCTATCAGCAATATATTATGTTTCTAATTTCTTCATAATCTCATCAACACTCAGGTTTTTTTCTTTTTTAAAATTAATTATAGACATTCTAAGTGATACAAATAGTATTTCATAGGGTTTTGATTTGCATTTCCCTAATGACTGATAATATTGAGCAGCTTTTCATGTGTTTACTGGCCATTAGTTTATCTTCTTCGGACAAGTATCTATTTAAACGCTTCATCCTTTTGAAAATTGGGCTATCTTTTATTGTTGATTTATGTTAGTAAATATTCTGGATATACGACTTGTAAATTTTTTCTCCTATTATGTGAGATGACTCTTCATTTTCTTCATGTATCCTTTGTGCACAAGTTGTTTATTTCGATGAAGTATAATCTATCTGTTTTTTTGTTAATGTTGTTGCTTGTGCTGTAGGTGTCCTATCTAAAACCCACTGCCTAATGCAAGGTCACAAGGATTTGCACCTATGTTTTATAGTTTTAGTGTATGTATGTGTGTGTTCCATTTTGAGTTAAAGTTTTGTATATAGTGTTAGATAGGTGTCCAAATTAATTATTTCACATGTGGATATCCAGTTGTTCTAGCATTATTTGTTGAAAACACTATTCATTCCCCATTGAATGCCCTTGGCACCCTTATCAAAAATCAATTGTTCATTGCTATATGGGGTTTCTTCTGGACTCTCAATCTATTCCATTAATTTTTACATCTATTCTTATGCTGGTACCACATAGTCTTGATTACCATACCTTTGTAATATGAATAGAATAAAGGGGAAAAAACACATGATTATCTCATTGGACACACAAAAAAAAAAATTGACAAAACCCAACATACTTTCATGATAAAAAAAAAACACTTAATAAACTAAGAATACAAAGGAATTTCCTCATCCTAAAGGCAATCTATGAATAACCCAGAGTTAGAAGAAAACTTACTGGAGTTCCCGTTGTGGCACAGTGGTTAACGAATCCAACTAGGAACCATGAGGTTGTGGGTTCGGTCCCTGCCCTTGCTCAGTGGGCTAAAGGATCCGGCGTTGCCGTGAGCTGTGGTGTAGGTTGCAGACACAGCTCAGATCCCGCGTTGCTGTGGCTCTGGCATAGGCTGGTGGCTACAGCTCCGATTCGACCCCTAGCCTGGGAATCTCCATATATCACAGGAGCAGCCCTAGAAATGGCAAAAAAAAAAAGACAAAAAAAAAAAAAGAAGAATACTTACTGATGAAAAACTGAAAAATTTTCCATTAATGTCAAGAAAATAAGAATGTCCAATCTTTCAATTTCTACTGAACATTGTACTGGAAATACAGGGTAATAGGGCAATTAGCCAAGAAAAAGAAATAAAATGATCCAGATTGGTGAAGAAATAAAACTACTTTTAGATGACATGATCTTTTATATATAATATCCTCAGGAACCCATTTAAATCTATTAGGAATAACAAATGTATTTATTAAGGTTGCAAGATACAAACTCTATATAAAAAATATATAATATCAATGAATACTCTGAAAATAATATTAAGAAAAATCCTATTAACAGTAGCATGAAAATAATAAAATAAAAATACCTAGGTATAAATTCAGCCAAGGAAGTGTAACAATTATACAATCAATACGCTAAAACATTTTTTTTTCCTTTTTAGGGCTGCATCTGTAACATGGAAGTTCCCAGGCTAGGGATTGAATCGGAGCTGCAGCTGCTGGCCTACACCACAGCCACAGCAATGCCAGATCTGAGTCCATCTGCAACCTACACCACAGCTCATGACAACACCGATCCTTAACCCACTGAGCAAGGCCAGGGATCAGATCTTCATCCTCATGGATGCTAGTCAGGCTCGTTACCACTGAGCCACAATGGAAAATCTTATAAAACATCATTTAAAGAAATTTTAAAAGACATGCTTTCTCTCTTCCTCTCCAATCCCAACATGCTCCCCCTGAGCCTGCCTCTGCCTATGCTTTCTCTGCACCTGTCCTCTCTTATTCTTAATAAATTTTGCCTGTGCTTTCTTGACACCTATCTTCTCTCTCTTCTCTCTTTAAACACTTATTTGCCTCACTGAAAAAAAAATTTAAATATCTAAATAAGTGAAAAGACATACTGTATTCATGGATTGGAAGCCAATGTATTTTTTTTTCCTGCTTTTTTAGGGTCGCACTTGCAGCATGTGGAAGTTCCCAAGCTAAGGGTCAAATCACAGCTGTAGCTGATGGCCTATGCCACAGCCACAGCAACACCAGATCTGAGCTGCATCTGTGACCTACACCACAGCTCATGGCAACACTGGACCCATTGAGCAAGGCCAGGGACTGAACACACATCCTCATGGGCACTAGTTGTTTTTGTTACCATTGAGCCACAACAGGAACTCTATGGAAGAGGATGTTTTTAAGGTAACGATTCTCCTCGAGGTGATCTACAAATTCAATGCATTACCTACCAAAATTCCAAGTCTTTTTTTTTTTTTTCAAAAATGGACTGGCTAATTTAAAAATTCTAATGGATTTACATGGGACTCTAACGAAAATAATTTTATCAAAGAATAACAAATTTGAAGGAACTAAACTTTCTGATTTCAAAACTTACTGCAAGGCTGCAGTAAGCAAAACAGTCTGATAGTTGCATAAGGATAGACACATAGATCAATGTGATAGAACTGCAAATTAAAAAGAAATACTTATATGGCAAGAACTATAAAACTTTAATCAAATAAATTAAAGATGTAAAGAAATGGAAAGATAGTCCATGTTCATGTACTAGAAAAATCAATATTGTAAAAATGGCCATACTACCCAAAGCAATCTACAGATTCAATGCAATCCCTATCAAATTACCCAGGACGTTTTTCACAGAACTAAAACAAACAATCCAAAACTTTATATGGAACCACAAAAAACCCAGAATTGCCAAAGCAATCCTGAGAAACAAAAACCAAGCAGGGGGCATAACTCTCCCAGGCTTCAGGCAATATTACAAAGCCACAGTCATCAATACAGTGTGGTACTGGTATCAAAACAGACAGACACACCAATGGAACAGAATAGGGAACCCAGAAATAAACCCTGACACCTATGGTCAATTAATCTTTGACAAGGGAGGCAAGAACATCAAATGGGAAAAAGAAAGTCTATTCAGCAAGCACGGCTGGGAAACCTGGACAGCTGCATGCAAAGCAATGAAATTAGAACACACCCTCACACCATACGCAAAAATAAACTCAAAATGGCTGAAAGACTAAAATATAAGACAGGACACCATCAAACTCCTAGAAGAAAACATAGGCAAAACACTCTCTGACATCAACATCATGAATATTTTCTCAGGTCAGTCTCCCAAAGCAATAGAAACTAGAGCAAAAATAAACCCATGGGACCTCATCAAACTGAAAAGCTTTTGCACAGCAAAGGAAACCAAAAAGAAAACAAAAAGACAACTTACAGAATGGGAGAAAAGAGTTTCAAATGATGCAACGGACAAGGCCTTAATCTCTAGAATATATAAGCAACTTATACAACTCAACAGCAAAAAAGACAATCACCCAATGGAAAAATGGGTGAAATACCTGAATAGACTGTTCTCCAAGGAATATTTACAGATGGCCAACAAGCACATGAAAAAATGCTCAACATCGCTGATTATAAGAGAAATGCAAATCAAAACTACCATGAGATACCACCTCACACCAGTCAGAATGGCCATCATTAATAAATCCACAAATAACAAGTGCTGGAGGGGCTGTGGAGAAAAGGGAACCCTCCTGCACTGTTGGTGGGAATGTAAACTGGTACAGCCACTATGGAGAACAGTTTGGAGATACCTTAGAAATCTATACATAGAACTTCCATATGACCCTGCAATCCCACTCTTGGGCATCTATCCAGACAAAACTCTACTTAAAAGAGACACATGCACCCGCATGTTCATTGCAGCACTATTCACAATAGCCAAGACATGGAAACAACCCAAATGTCCATCGACAGATGATTGGATTAGGAAGATGTGGTGTGTATATATACATAATGGAATACTACTCAGCCATAAAAAAGAATGCCATAATGCCATTTGCAGCAACATGGATGGAACTAGAGATTCTCATACTGAGTGAAGTAAGTCAGAGAAAGACAAATATCATATGATATCACTTATAACTGGAATCTAATATAAGGCACAAATGAAACTTTCCACAGAAAAAGAAATCATGGACTTGGAAAATAGACTTGTAGCTGCCCAGGGGGAGAGGGAGGGAGTGGGAAGGATCGGGAGCTTGGGGTTATCGGATACAACTTGGAATGGCTTTACAAGGAGATCCTGCTGAGTAGCATTGAGAACTATATCTAGATACTTATATTGCAACAGAACAAAGGGTGGGGAAAAAAAAAGTTTACATGTAAGAGTAACTTGTTCCCCATGCTGTACAGTGGAAGAAGAAAATTAAAATAATAAAAAAGGGAAAAAAAGATATACACACACTTATGGTCAATTCATTTTAACTAAGTTGCCAAGATCATTGAATGGGGAAAAAGTATTTTGAATGTATGCATATATATTTTTATACATATACACATTTTATATGCGCATGTTTGTGAAAAGAGGTTTTTATAAAATATTTTATTGTATCTATCTGCTTATCTGTTAAAGAAGATGCTCATTCTTTAGTCTCTGGAAACACTGAGGGGCAAAAGAAAGTAATATATTGTGATAAGGCCTTTACATAACTTGCAAGGTATGTGCTATTACCCATTTTACAGCTAAGAATTCTGAGTCTCCAAACGTCTAAGCATTTTCCATTTCCTCTAGGAAAATGTGTACGTCACACAACTTGAAAGTGGCATAGCCTGGATTCACATCTGCATGCACGACCCCCATAATGGAGGATGCTTCCATTGCACCAAGCAGGAAAATAAAACTACTAATGTTTTTGTCACACTTGAGGGAACGGCCAGTACATACTCTAGTCATCAGCCTTTTATGCACTATTGCCATTGCCAAATAAGGATTGGAGGCAATACTGACCTCAAAGGCCTGGTAATGTACTTCTTGGAAAGCATTTTACACATTGGGTATAGCAAAAGACACTCCCATAACTCTGTGATGTAGCCAGGATAGTTATGCTCATTTTATAGATGAAAACAATACATATCATCATCATCATTATAACTCACATTTATTGTTTGCCTTGAGCTAGACACTATGCTAAACACTTACCTTATTTAGTCACTGTAAATTTCCCATGGGATTTGTTCTATTATCAGCACTCCTTGTACAAGTGAGGAAGCTGAGAATTAGAGAAGGCATATAATTGTCCCATTATCACAAAGTTAAGAGTAGAGCTGAGATTTAAACTCTGATGTGCCTGAATCTGAAGGTAGTGCTGTTTCTAAGCTAGTCTCTGCAATTTATTGGTTGTAATTTTGCATTATTTCTTCCCTTTCATTAGAAAGATCTAACCAAAAAATTAGACTATATCAAATTCCTTTCCTTCATTTTGTTCAAGCTGCCCTAAGCTTCCTCTGGTTTGGATGCTCTTCTGTGTGATGTGGACCTTTGAATATTGTCTGCCCACTTCTGAACAGGTACAGAATCCTTTGGAGATTTCAGAGTGTCTTCCCTGCCTTCCTTCCTTGTTTCCCTCTCCTCTAAATATCTGCCATGTTTCCACCCTGATCTCCAACCTCTAGCACCACACAGGTAAATGGGATGGCTGGTTATATTGTGATTTGAGGATATCCAGGAAGATAAAATAGCTTCACAAACCTCTATTTGAAATCTCATCAAATGAAATTAATTTGTCTTCATGATTTTTCTATGTTCAAGAGCCTCTTTTTTTTGTTTTTTGTTTGTTTGTTTGTTTGTTTTGGGTTTTTTGCCATTTCTAGGGCCAGTCCTGCAGCATATGGAGGTTCCCAGGCTAGGAGTCTAATTGGAGCTATAGCCACCAGCCTACACCACAGCCACAGCAACGCCAGATCCGAGCTGCATCTGCGACCTACACCACAGCTCACGGCAATTCTGGATCCTTAGACCACTGAGTAAGGCTGGGGATTGAACCCGCAACATGATGGTTCCTAGGCGGATTCGCTAACAACTGAGCCATGACAGGAACTCCAAGAGCCTCATTTTTTTTCTTTTTCTTCTTCTTCTTCTTCTTCTTTTTTTTTTTTTTTTTTTTTTGACATATGGAGGTTCCCAGGCTAGGGGTCCAGTCAGAACTGTAGCCACTGGCCAATGCCACAGCCACCACAATGCCAGATCAGAGATGTATCTGTGACCTATACCACAGCTCACAGCAACGCCAGATCCTTAACCACTGAGCAAGGCCAGGGATCAAACCTGCATCCTCATGGATACTAGTCAGATTCATTTCTGCTGACCCATGGCAGGAACTCCAAGAGCCTCATTTTTTTAAAAATGGTCCTGGGAAATTTTTTCAACTTTCACTTAACACTTAAAATGGATCTACTTGAATTGACATGGAAAATAGAGCCCATTTTGAGCAGAGATGTGTGTGTGTGTGTGCGCACACACGTGCAAGCACTTGCACACGTGCATGTGTACATGTGTGTTTATGAGTCCTAGTGCACAAGAGAGGAGATTAGTGGAATAGGAGTACACCCTAGACAAACTGTCTATACAACTTCTATCCACTACATTTTCCCCAAGGTGGACCTAGATTGGGGTTCAAGGCATAAAAAATGTTCAAGTTGGAGAGCTCTAGGAGGGAAAAGGCAGATGTGGGAGGAATAATACTTCTGCTCATTTTCATTTTTCCTCCAGTCAAGCCCTTCTTTGATGTACATATAAAAGCAAACATCATTTTATAGCGCATTAAAATGGCATCGTTTGTCAGATGCACAGGGAAAATAATGGAAAATAAAAGCATGAGCACTGTGGGGAGGTTGACTAGAGTTTACATGTACTAGCTCTACAACCTCTGGCAAGTTGAATGACATTGCCACACCTTTGTATAGCAAAGTAAACTTGTCCAAAAAAGAGGTCTATCCTTTTTCCTTCAGCTCCTGGATGATTATCTTTCTTTGCCTGGGTCTTTGGGCTAACCAGACAATAACAATGCGATTTAGAGCAGGGGCTTTGGGTCACATGGAACCAGTCGACCTGGAAATTGAAATTAACCATGTGGGCAATCAGTCATGTCTATATAATAGAGTCTCAACAAAAACTCTGAGCACTGAGGCTTGGGTAAGCTTTCCTGGTTGGCAATGCTCCATGCATATTGTCACACATAAGTGCCAGAGTTTAATGTGTCTTGACTCCACAGGGAGAGGATAATGGAAGCTCCACATTTGATATTTCTTCTGTATTCCGCCCTATGTGCTTCTTCCCTTGGCTAATTTTAATTTGTGTCCTTTCTCTGCAATAAACCATAACTGTGAATATAATAGCTTTCAGTAAGTTTGGTGAGTCCTAGAAGGTGAATTATCTTACATGAGGGTGATTTTAGTAACTATCCACACTTGCAGTTGGTGTCACAAGGGAGGGTGTTCTTGAGGAATGTGCCCTCTAACTTTGTAGTTGACAATATCTCTTTGCGAGCTTAGTTTCCTCCTTTTTAAAATGGGTATAATACCTATTTAACCCTACTTGAAGGATAATTATAAAGATGAAACAAAATAAAACACTGATGGGGCCTAGAACTCAGTATGTTCCTCAATAAAAGGAAGGTAATTTTATCAAGAACACTTCATAATCACTATCATCAATAGTCCTCTTTTTGTGTGGCTTATGAAATATATTCATTGTCTCTCTCACACCTATATTGTCTCAATTCTTCACAACAATTCTTGGGAGTAATTTGTATTTCCATAATGGATGAAAACAATGGAGGGCTAGTGCAAATACATGACTTATCCATTCATTAGGGAAGTTTTGAGAGCCTACTTCATGCAAGACATCATGCTGAGTGTTGGAAATGCAATGGGGAACAAAGAAAACATGACACTAGCACACAATGGGTTTACTCTCTAGAAATATAAAGAATAATATAGAATTAAAATCTTGATAAATACTATGAAAACACTGAAGAGGATATGGTGAAATAATAAGGGACACTGGTATGACTTGAGCTCAGATTTTTGAAGATGGATGTTTTTACTACTGCACTATGTGACCTAAGACAACTTTAGTCGGGTAACCAACCATCCTGGTTTTCTTCCAACTTCCAGATTTCTCTTGACATAGGATTTTCAGTGCTAATCCTGTAACAATCCTGGGCAAATCATAATGGTTTGTCCTAAGGTCTAGTGTCCAATGACTTAGGTTTTCCTATTCTAAGGCCAATTCCTGCATGTGTGGACTTTGTCAGGGATCATGCCTAGGGATAAGAGGAAAGTAACAGAAGATAATCCAAAAAAAGATAACCTCCAAAATTATTTTTTTTTTCCTTTTTATGGCTGCACCTGTGGCATATGGAAGTTTCCAGCCTATGCCAGAGTCAGAGCAATACCAGATCTAAGCCTAATCTGCAACCTATGCGAGCCCAGGGACTGAACCTGTACCCTCATGGAGACAACATTGGGTCCTCAACCTGATGAGCCACAATGGGAACTCCCACCTCCCCAAAATTTTAACCTCAGAGACCACTCATGGGAAACTCACTGCCGAGGCAAATTTGATACCAGGTTATCTTTTCAGTGAACCTCAGGCCATCTCTGTGAAGGGCTGTTGGAGAAGAAAGCTAGATTGTGGTCAGGTCTCACTCAGGCTTTTATTAAAGTAAAAGTTTTTTTTATCTTAATATCACCTGCATTTCCCAAAGCAGCTAATTTATATAAGTCACACACAAAAACAGTTGGGGAGCAAAGCAGAGCTTTCAAGCAGCAAAGGCAATTGCCACTAAAACAGAGCTGAACAGTTCCCTTAAGTATCAAGGGCCAGCTGGATCCTGAGCTCTTATGGTTCATATTAAAGAAAACAAAAGAATTTTTACATTCAGGGAGCCAGACTCATGCATGGCTAATTAGAAATGGGAGTTGAAACCAGTAAGACCCTGGAGTGTACCCAGGAGAGAGTGGTGGTTGTGAAAATGAGGAATAAGCCTAGGTATAGCAGCAAATATTCCAGAGCATAATCTTGAGGTTGGGAGAACTCTCATATATGAGACAATGGCACTCTTCTTGTCCTCTGGAGGCTGTCTCCAATTTTTATATTGTCCATTAACTGATTTAGCCCTAGGAGAATCATACAAATTTGTACTCACTAGGGTCTAGGAGAAGTTGAGGTAACCTACCAGGCCTGTGTCTATAGATCTTTGAAGGAAAGTGTCCTGAAGGAGTTCTTTCTAAGTTTCTATGATCTTTGTTGAGCAAAACCAATGCTGCTACCCTGGCCACAAAATGATTAAGCCAGGAATTTGTACATGAACATGGAAGGGAGATGAAGGATATTTATGTCATTTTCACTGCATCACCTCAGCTTTGGATGGCACACATCTCACCAAGAAGAATGAGAAGCCTACAGGTTAACCATTTGGGTGCTCAACTAGAGACAACTCTCCACTCCAGGCTGAGAGTTAATTCTTCCTCTTGCATCTCTTCATCACCTCACCTTCCCTTCCCCCATGCCCCGTCTACAATTTTTTTTTTGTTTTTTTAGTGCCACAGGAGCAGCATATGGAAGTTCCCAGGCTAGGGGTCAAATTGGATCTGCAGCTGCTGGTCTACACCACAGCCATACCAACACCAGATCTGAGCCACATCTGTGACCTACACCACAGCTCATAACAAAGCCGGATCCTTAACCCACTGAGGGAGACCAGGGATGGAACCTGCATCCCCATGGACACTAGTCATATTTGTTACTGCTGAGATACAATGGGAACTCCCCTCCCTCTACTTTTTAATAAGACAGAAGGCAGCAAAATCTGATAATGGACTATAAATACTTAAGTGGGAACAAACAGTAATGACTTTTTTTTTTCCAGAACACTTTCTAGGGTATTAACTCTTATTGTTTTTCCTAAAGCTAAGAAGGCAGTCTAGGGTAGTCTCAGTTAAGAGATTGGGCATTTGGAATTAAACAAACAAGAGTGAGTCTTCTTAGTCACTGTGGGACCTTAGACAAGTCATTTAATCTTCTTAAGTCTCAATTTCATCATCTGTAAAAGTGAGGGTGAAATGAAGTACTGGATGTAAAATGCTTGAAGAGTGCCTGGAGCACAATAAAACAGCCATTATACTCAACACTGGCTATTGTTTTCATTGTTACATTATGATTCCTCCTACTGTCATTACTACAACTAATAACACTCTTGACAGACAGCAGGGAACTGATAAAATAGACTCAGAACAAGCAAGTTTTGTGGTGTCAGGGACAGAAAAAGAGTGCCATCTTGCCTGGGGCATCACACTAGAAGAATATGGGCTAGGGAGAAGACCACTGGATGTATCCAAGTTGGGAGGGTTGGAGAAGGAGAAGTGAGCAGAGCAATAGGGAGGCACTTCAGCTACCTGACAATTTAGCTTATCTGTGCACTTGTTGGAAGTTTTTTGCACATTCACTTCCATAGGTTTCCTCTTCTCTTTCTAGTCTGAAAAAGGTTATGGAGTTGAGCATGGGGATAACAAGGGACATTTAAGCATCCTCAAATGGGGTGGTGACTAATTGTGTGTGTAGAAAGAGTATCAAGGCTGAAAATAGGTAGGAGGAATACAGAACACTCCTTCCATTTAAGGAAGAAAACACTGGTAATCTACTTAAATGAAAATCAATTTTAGTGGCTCCTTTATTACAATTTTATGGTCAACCAAGTTCCATCCTTTTCAGGCTGCAGAGTGAATGGTATGTAATTCTATATCAGTGATAAATTTTCCTTTAGAAGAGAAGTGAAGGTTTTAACTTTTTAATAAGAATTATTTCCCTAGACTCTTTATCCAGCATTCAAACTGTTTAATTTGTAAGGCCATATCTCTCATTCACAAAACTTTAAGTGACACTAATCGGGCTCAGCTATTTTCATTATTAATGTACAACAATGTTAATCTAGTGTGACTTGACTCTTTAGCCGTAATATTAAGGTTTTTCCTTACCCTAAAGCAGAATTTAAGATTAGCAATAAAATTTAACATTTTTATATTATCTGCTGACTTTACTGATGTTACATTCATTGGAGATTAACAGGCACTAGTAAGTGAGTCTCTATTTAAAAGACACATTTATTTCTGCTGTTTTCATGGGGCTGTTCTAATCCCACCATCATGTGTAGAGTGGCACTAAAGGTGAAATTTATAATAAGAAAAAACAAAGCAATTAAATAAAATAAAAGACAGCATAACCTAGAGCCTTCTCTAGGTTTTACTCTTCCTAGATTTATGATTGTAATAAGTCCTCATTAATGTGGACCTCATAAACTCAACTTTTGCCATCATTTTGGACACAGGCTGGGCTTAAGTTGACCTTGTATTATCTATGAGGAAAAGTTTTGCTAAGCAAATTAATGGTATAAACATAATTGCTGGAGGAATATTCAAACTACTTAGTAGACCAAACTGTCCTTTCAAATACTTTAATTCCATCCCATTATTATGGTGATTACAATTACAAATGAATCTTATCTTTCATTAAAGCAGGCCCAGCATGATTCTTACTCATCACAAACTACCCAGGACCCTTTTTCACACGTTCTTCTGTTTAGATTCATCACCAGTTCAGACTGGTCCCTCCTACAATTAGCCTGCATTAATAGTGATTAACCATTTGGATTGATGTTATGATTTACACAGTATTCTTCCCTGAGTTTTAAAACCGTTCTTATGTTAAACATTTCCCTTTAAACAGACTAACATTTCCAGTGGATCTGAGAAAAAAGAATCATGTAATGGAGTATGTTACAAGCATGTGTTTCAATTGTGTTACAAAAAACACATTATTCCAAATGAACTGTGACAAGGTTCATAAACCACATAGTCAGAAGTGCCATCATTTCTTGCAGAGCTAAGAAAATGAATGGAGACTCAAGAGTAGAAAAGCAATCCCAGCACTGAATCTCAAGGAAATAGGCTTTAAATATTGTCTTTCCTCAAATGTAACATGACACCATGTAATTGGGGGTAACGTTAAGCAGAGAGAGGGCCCAGTAAAGAAACTGGATATTTCATTAATTCTAGACTAAAGTCAGGAAACTCCCACTATATCAAAGGAACTGTCTTATTTTCCAGTACTAACTCTAAAAAAAATACCACAAAACAACACTTTCAAGTAGATGGATCCATATGTCTAGGCATGCAAGAGATCTGGCAGAAATTTCTAACTGTTACAGCAACCATGTGTGAAGAACTTTCATTATCCTGCTTGGACAATATAAACACCCAAAGCACACAAGGTTCAGGGAACTGCACTCTGTCTCCAAGGGTGTTGCAGAGCTGAGATCAGAACCTAGGTCACCAGCATCTGCATGCCCTGGTTGATAGTGGTGATGGATAAACTACTGCAATCCCTGCTGTTAATAGAAGTGAAAATGGCAGTACCTGTGCTAGGCAGCATATCCTATGTTAGGCCCTAAGTACCTAACATGCACTTTTCACTGAATGCTCATAATACAATGTATAAGGTACATTGTATAGATGAGGAAACTGATAAAGAAAGAAGGTGAATCTTCCTAAGGTCATACAAGTAGTAAGCATTAGAACTGAAGCTTGACCCACAGCCTAACTATAAATCCTAGGCATTAACAAATTCATCTGCAGCAAAACAAATTGCTCCCTTCTTTTAGACTTATACTCTGTGGAGTAGATCAGGAGACTCTCTTGCCTCCCTTGAGATAAATCCCTAAGTAATCTCAGCTGGCTAGAACTCTGAGCTAATAAGGTTTGGTGCACAAAGACAAATGTGCATGCTTAATTCTAATCTGTTTCATGGCTCTTGACAATATCCCCAACTATAGGGTAGTCATCACCCAAAAGCAAATAAATATTGTTGATAAGGAGGATGGAAAAAGGGGAAAGCATGTTGCCCTGTCTTAAAGTGAATGTCCCTTTGATGGTGAGGAGGAAGGAATTATCATTCTTGTTTTACAGACTAGATGACCAAGAATAAAAAAGGCTAAGAGACTTGCCCAATGTCATATAGTCAAGGAGTCCAGTAAGTGGCAGGATCAAGATTCAAGCCCAGTTTCATCTATGCCAAAGCTCATGCCACTTCCTATTCACCACACAGTTTTCCACGTGCTTAAGCTTAGGGAGGGAGTTTCTGGAGCTAGAGTGTCTGTTTGAATCCACCCTGTAATGCTTTCAGTCTTAGATAAGTTACTTCGTCTCTTTATGACTTGCTTCTTATAACTGTTAATAGAACCCATCTCATGGGGTTGTGAAGATGAAGGGAGAGGATGCATCTCCAGGAAAACCCTGGTACGCTAGTATGCAGAGGAATATTTCTCACACAGTTTTCTTGTCTGAGTTCCTGGCTCCTGTTATTTGGATTTGACCTGCCCAGTCATAACCAATGACCACATGTGGCTATTAAAATTTAACTTTAATTAAAATTACTTAAAATTAAAAATTCAGTTCCTTAGTCACACTAGTCACTTTGAAATACTCAACAGTCACATGTAGCTGAGAGCTACCATATTGGGTAGTGCAGATTTATTACATTTTCCCACATGGCAGAAAGTTTCATTGGACACAAAGGGAAATCACATAGGCTTATATATTCATGTGTATACACTGAAAGAGAACTGGAAAGATGCAACTGAGACCATCAAGGTTGGGACAGAAGGTTAAGGAAGACCTTCATGCTTGTTTCTGTATGCTTTCATATTATTTCAAAGGTGAAAACATTTATTACTTGTGAAAACTAATAAAACACAAAAACTCTTTATTATTATCATTATTTTTTTTCTTTTTATGGCTGCACCTGCAGCATATGGAATTTGCTAGAGGTCAGATCAGAGCTGCAGCTGGGGTCTATACCCCAGCTATAGCAATACTGGATCCAAGCCACATCTGTGATCTACACTGCAGCTTGCAGCAATGCCAGATCCTTAACCCACTGAGCCAGGCCAGGGATCAAACCTGCATCCTCACAGAGACAATGTTGAGTCTTTAACCTGCTGAACCACAATGGTAACTCCAAACTCTTTGCAAAAGTAAGCAAATTTGGTGAGGAAAAGATTGCTTGCAGATCTTATAATAAGGCAGGGCTTCCCAAACAAACTAGAAAAGCCTAAAAGGGTGAGGGCAAGTGACCTTCCTGGTAGAGGATATTCACCTAAGGGCTCTGCTTGGATGTTTCCTCAGTATCTGACACACAGCAAACATTTGCTGCCAAATAGTTTTAATTAGAAAATGGTGGGAGTTCCTGTTGTGTCTCAGTGGTAAGTAATCTAACTAGTATCCATGAGAATGTGGGTTCAATCCCTGGCCCTGCTCAGTGGATTAAAGATCCAGCATTGCTGTGAGCTGTGATGAAAGTCAAAGACACGGCTCAGATCTGGTGTTGCCATGGTTGTGGTGTAAGCCAGCAGCTGCAGCTCTGATTCAACTCCTAGCATGGGAACTTCCATGTGCCACAAATATGGCCCTAAAAAGATTCCCCCCCCCACCCCCCCGGCCAAAGAAAGAAAGAAAATGGCTCTACTAGGGCCAGGAGCAGAGGATTGTATTTTTTTTCCTTATGCCCAGACAGTCAGAAGCCTTTGTGAAATAACAATCTCCAAGGGGCAAAACAGTCCCTTCAGCCTGGCCTTGCCCAGTCCAAAAGATCCCCAAGCCACATTTAGAGCAACTCTTGAAATAGCGGGCAACAAGCACACCAAGAAAATCACAAGCCATCCTATGCCCGGCAAAAGAAGTTACGATGTGCCAAGGAGCACCCAGGCAAGGGGCCAAGGAGCAGGACAAGCCATGCTTACTTGTTCGATCCCTTCGAGAGAACATCCTGAATTATTCCACGGCTCCTCACCAAAAGGTTGATGAAGTAAAAAGCAAGGAACAGAAAATCAATTCCAATGAGAACAATAGCTTTTAACTTTTAGATTAAAGGAGAAAAGCTGATAATGAAAAGGCCCTGACAATTTCAACTCCTGTTGGAAGGAAAAAAAAAAAATGATTAGGCTCCCAACCCTCAAGCTTCCTCCATTTCCTAATCACTACCCCTGCCTGGATCTTTCTTGAGCCATTCTCCCTAGGAGGAAGTTTTCCTCACATTCTTCTAAGTGAGGAAATGTGGTTAAAAACAACGTGGCTAAAATCACAAAGAGCCTCAGAGGTGATTGCCACGTTAAAGCTTTCCAGAAAACCTTTCCTCTGATCATGACAGATCTTAAAAGGTGGTCAATCCAGATGCTGCTTCAACAATCTGAAAATGAAAGCATGACAAGGCAGAGAGAACTATTTCTCACATCCTATCAACCATTCTACATATTTTGCAGCATCCCCAATTCTCCAGAATTTAAAGAGTCAAATGCACAGCCTCTTTAGAACCCTGGTATAATTGAATGTTAGCCTAACACTTCTGCTGCTGCAATCAATCACTGAGCATGATGATACCTGACAACACCTAATGAAAGCTGACAGATTCATTTCTGCTAGGTAAGAGAAGTCAGCTGCCCACCACAGAGCAGTGCATTCTTTCTAATTGACGCTCACTCATAGATCCCAGGAGTTAGGTAGGAACACATTATTACTTAAAAGAAATAGAAGTCATGAACTGTCTGTCACAATAGCTCTTAACCATGTTGATAATACTGGTAGAGACTTTGGAGAGATCAGTCAAGGCAAATCCACCCATTGTACAGATAAAGAAACCGAGGCTTCGAGAAGGGCGAGATCACAGAGCTCATTTATCTCAGAGCTGAGACTAGAACCCAGGTCCCTTCATATCTAGATTACTCACTGATCTAACTTACTAATAAAAGCCTCTTTGGAAAGGTCAGCACAGCACAATGGATTAACAAACACAGAAGACAGAATTTATGGACTAGTTTCTGAAGTACTGGTTCCTGGGTTGGTTGTCATAACATTTATATTACTGGAATCCATTTTAAGGTCATCAGTAAGGCCAGGGTTTTTCTTATTTGTAAGAATGCAAAAAGGGAAGACTACAGTTTAATCGATGGTAGTGGAGTTCATGCTATGGTGCAATGGGATTGGCAGCATCCCTGGAATGCTGAGATGAAGATTCAACCCCTATCCCTGAACAGTAGGTTAAGGATCCAGTATTGCACAAGTCATGGAATAGGTCACAATTGCATCTTGGATCTGATCCCTGGCCCAGGAACTCCTTTTGCCACGGGATGGCCAAAAATGAAAAAAAAAAAAAAATGATGTAGTAAACACATGCTAGAATGTGGTTGACTTGTGTCCTGTTTTTCCCTTCCCCTACCCTGGAATAAAGCTTCACAGGAGAGACTATTCTTCAGCTAGTCATCTTGTTTCGGGAGAGAGTAAAGTTTATTTGAGTGCTCCTTAATAGTCTCAAACCAACCCAGATGTCTTCCCTCAGTCTGGTTAATGTCATAAGTTACCATCATATATACTTATTTTATAATGTTCACAGGACCTTGATACACAAGTAACTTAAGACTAATCATTGCATCTGTGGGATATACTTTTTGTGCCTTTTCACATATGATAGAAGATTATTGGTAGAAGTTTGAACAAGCTAAATACCTCTCTTTGCCTTGATCTGGAAAATGAAGATTGTGATAATAGTACCTACCTCATCAGGTTGTAGGAGACTATTAAATGAGTTAATATTTTAAAGCACTTAAAACAGTGCTTGGCAAATTTTGTTAAACAAATCTGTCACACAATAAAGCACCTGCATGGCATCAAACTTCAGACCAAATTTAAATATCTTGGACAGGAGTTTTTGATATTGGCTTTACAGAAGAATGTTCTATGGAGCATTTTAAAATGCAGATGCTTAGGCCCTACTCCAGATCTATGGGATCTGAACCTCTAGTGGAGAGAAAATTTGGATGAAGAGAGTCTTTATGTGTTTGCATGTGTGTGTGTGTATGTGTGTGTGTCTATGTATATATGTATGTGCCAGCATTTTAAAATTACCTGGATACCCCTGTGAAGAACCACTGGTCTAGATACTGGTGACTATGTGAGGCAATATCTAATTTTCTATGGAAAGCTTAAAGCTGGAATTACCAAATTGGTACTCTTTTTAAATTCATCAGCACCAACCAATCTTTCCAACTTACCCCAAGTGCAAAATTATTATTATTTTTTTGTCTTTTTTTTTTTTTTTTTGCCTTTTCTGGGGCCGCTCCCATGGCATATGGAGATTCCCAGGCTAGGGGTCTAATTGGAGCTGTAGCTGCCGGCCTACGCCAGAGCCACAGCAACGCGGGATCCGAGCTGTGTCTGTAACCTACACCACAGCTCACGGCAACACCGGATCCTTAACCCACTGAGCAAGGGCAGGGATCAAACCCGCAACCTCATGGTTCCTAGTCGGATTTGTTAACCACTGTGCCACGACGGGAACTCCCCAAGTGCAAAATTATTAAAGCTCTATCCTGACACCACTTCTGGCCTTGAAGATGGTTTAAATATCGTCTATACTTAAAGAAAGACCACATTAACAGATAGCATTTCAAAAAGGATTCTGGAAAGGGAGAGTCTAGTTATATCATTTAGAACTCTACTGCCTCCTCTGCCTTAGCTTTCAAGCAAACCTAACTGTAATATTCCTGTTGCTATTTTTCTTTCTTTTTTTTTAAGGGCCACACTCAGGGCATATGGAAGTTCCCAGGCTAGGGGTTGAATTGGAGCTGCAGCTGCTGAGCTATGACACAGCCATAGCAACGCATAATCGGAGCTGCATCTACGATCTACACCACAGCTCATGGCAATGTCAGATCCTTAATCCACTGAGAGAGGCCAGGGATTGAACTCACATCCTCGTTGATACTAGTCGGGTTTGTTACCACTGAGCCACAATTGATACCGCCCCTGGGGCTATTTTTTATACCCTGCCCTAATTCACCTTTTTACACTGAAACATACTTAATAAAAGCTAATTAAAAATGTTTTTTGGGGAGTTCCCATCGTCACTCAGTGGTTAATGAACCCAACTAGTAACCATGAGGTTACGGGTTCAATCCCTGGCCTTGCTCAGTTCATTAAGGATCCGGCGTTGCCATGAGCTGTGGTGTAGGTCGCAGACGTGGCTCCGATCCCACATGGGCCAGCAGCTGTAGCTCCGATTAGACCCCTATCCTGGGAACCTCCATATGCTGCGGGTGAGGCCCTAAAAAGACAAAAGACAAAGAAAAAAAGTGTGTTTTGAAGGGGAGAAAGGGAGCCATGGTATTAAAGGAAAGGCTGCCCACCATCATAACATTGATCAATTTAAGTGATGAAGACTTGAGAGTTCCCAAGTTCTTCCCATAAGCCACAGTATTTATTCAATCCATGTTGGTCCTTGTTGAGTTTCACACTCTGAGATATCAATCAAAAATATATTTCCAGGGCTGGTTAGTCTAGGCATTTATGTAACTGACAAAATCTACTTGCTCTGTCTCTTACAACCATCATATTTTTCAGTCAAAATGTCAGCAGCTGCTCCTAGGACACATTTCAGTTTAGTCAGTATCACAGTTGGTCCTAGTAGGTTTTGCTTCAGGGAACGGTTACTTGGGAAATCAAGTGTAATTTTGGACATAAAGTGGTTAAAAAGTCAGAGGCAATAAGAGTTGGATGTGGTAAGCAGGCAAGATTGCTAGGAAAAGTGATGAAGACACATTCTGGGGCCAGAACCAAGGCAACTGCTTCACAGAAGTACTAGGAAGAAGCTAAGGAGAAATCGACTTCTGAGAGTGTGGACAGGGAGGGAAATTATAGCATCACTGTTCGGTTGAAAGCCTTCCAATGTTTCTGGGCCAAGGCATTTTAGGCTGCCTTCCATTCGAAGTCTCCACACCTCCCTTCATCTGTATTCCCTGACTCTCCCACCACCAGTAACTTGCAGTGTTCAGTTAATTCCAACCTCCCTTTCACGCCAGTGTAAAAGCAACACTAATCTGAAAACCATCTCAGGGAACTTCCCTCTAGCACTGGGAAACAAGGGATGAGGGTAGGAGAGGGAGACACAAACACATGGATTAACCTAAAAAGAATCACCTCCCAGAAGCCAGGTATCCTATCATAGTTAACCAAATGTAATATAACTCCTGCCTAAGGGAGCATTCTATGCAGTATATCACTGCAACTTGTAAAACAACAATTAAATTAAATCAAAGTACAGGGAGGGAAAAAGCATTTCCTCAAACGACAACAGTGATATAACCCTGCTGCCGGCATTCGGCATTTTATGTCAAACAGATCCTTTTTTTTTTCTTTTTTTATTTGAACACTGAGAATCTTTTATATTTTTTGCAATGTCCTTCATACTCGTCAGTTCTAGGTCTTTTCCAAGACTGACAGTAGGTTACTCTCTTGAGGCCAGAGTCCCAGTCTTTGATTTTTCTCAAAATAGCTGTAGTCCTGACTCCCTGACCCTCCATACTTTGCCCACTTATGTTAGCAAGGAACAGAAAGGGATGCCCAACTGGAGTGTAAAACTACTATTTTTAGGATGAAGTGCCAGTAAGAGATATTTATATGAGTGTAGTAGGTATAAATTTATATAAATAATCATGTAAGCAAGAGCTCAGGTCTCAAATAGCCCAGGAGCCATTTTTATAACATCTAGTTTTCATCAAACTCCATTAGAGAAGCTCTATCATAAGTCAAAATAGAAACCAAACAGTATTGTCTCCAAGTATGTTGTGTTTGAATCCTCAGACCTTTCCAGTTGACCTTTTGAATTATTTAAATTGGACTTGATGCTCCTTTGGGTCCAGTCTTTCCATTACCAGCCAATTTTGGTTTTGTTTCATTTTTTAATCAAATGAAATTACTACATTGAGCTGCCTGTTTCATCTTCATAGATTTATTTCCAGAAAAATATACTGCATAAAATATGCAATCCTCTAAATCTTTTCAAATGCTTTCCTCATTTAACAGTTTCAGTACATACAGCCAGTAGGTTTTAGAAACTCAACAGGTTTGCATTCCCTTCAACTCAAAGGGAAGTGGCTTAAAAGTGACTGATGAGTAAAATTCATACTTATTTAGGAGACATTCAGACGAGGTGGCTCCAAATCTTTGTCAGGAGAGTTAAGGCTCTTGGTTTTCAGGATTCCACTTGGAGATAAAATGGACTTGATCCTACTCTTGCATTTTTAAACTCTGAAGTAATTAGGCAGAAAACTGCCTGTGTGATTACCCTCATTAAAATATTTGGCTTTCATCGTGTGAACTGACATGGCAGCTCCCTCACTTGGTGCTGAGTTATGTTCATATTTAAGAAAAAATCATTTGTTTAGTTTGTCAACTCTTCCCTTCTGTGGGCACACCTTCTCCTCTTTGTCAATGTCATCATCTAAATTGAGTTAATTCTAAGTTATAAATTTGGTGTTTTGTTTTGTTTAGAGCAAAGGAAAAAGCTCCAAAACAGCTCTATCCTTGTTTCTTAAGCTGTCTTTGATTCCTATATATTTGGTCAACAAATTTAATTGAATCTCTACTATATATGACTAAATATGAAAGACATTTGTTATCAAAGATTTGGCCAATTTTCTCTTACTGACAGCGGGGGGAGTGAAAGGGAGAAGTAAGTTTCCAAATTACATTCAGATAACATGCTGTTTCATCTTGGCTAAAATTTGTTGGAGAGATCTAATTTAAGATAACTACATATATGGCCCTGAAAGAGCAACATATTAGTCAAAAATAATCCCTGCTTCCTGTTTCATTGTTTAGTTCATTAGTCATTTATGAGGTATGTACTATGTGCTAGACACTGTGTTCTGTGCTAGAGATGCAATGATGAAAAGCCAGTTCCTTACTCACAATAGAGAGATCCTACTGTTCTATGCAAGGTGAAGCTGCTAAACGGAGGTAGACAGATTATAACTTGGCATAGGAAATAACGCCGAGAGAATTGACTAACAATTGTTCCTAGAAGTAGGTAAGGGGCCTCAGTATCACCTACTGAGTTGGCTGGAAAAGTGTATAATTGTGGTATCAGCAGTTCCAACTACTTCTGCTAAGGCCTGACCATGCTCATAATCTATAAAGTGTCTTTGCCTTAGCCAAACCTACACATGTCATTGTTCATGCAATTTGATCTTTACTAAACAGAACAATAAAATCCAAGCAATCACATCAGTGCAGACATCTAGCCAGGCCAAATAATTCACTTGCTGCAATTAATTAACTTACTAGCTAGTTTAAAGAATGCACAGTGAACCCTTTATAAACTGGTATGCTTAGGGAATAGGATATTGTAGGTAACTGAACTGTCTAACCCAAAGTGGAGCAGAAAGCATTTTTGGTGTGTTTAATCCTTGTTTAAAATTATTTTTAAATGGTCAAGGCCAATTTCCAGCGCACATGAGTGAACTCTAGTACACAGAGTTGCCTTATTACTGGGCAATTATCATCATTAAGGACTCCATGGTCATTGCTGTATACATCAGCACTCACTCTTCAGGGCAAGAGATGGAAAATGAGAATGTCTGAGACTATGGTTTAACCTAAAAATATTTCCTGGAAGCCATTTTTAAAATGAATTCCTGATACTAGCTAGCTTGGGTTTTCCCAAATTTAAACTCACATCAACAACAACAGCGAAAATAATAATGTATTCTGGCTAATTTAGTGAAATAGAGACTGCTAAAATACTATCAGCTTAATTTTTGCAAATAACAGGAAATCATAATAGACTCAAACATCTGAAAGGAGTTTTCCTTTTTTTTTTTTATGAGAAGAGGAAACAGAGGTCCAGGGAAAATGAACATGATTTAGCCAAATTCCCACGATTAATTCTACAGCTGAGCCCTGCATCCAGATTTCATCTCTCAGAATTCAGGGTTTGATCTATACATCCATAGTTAATACTAAGTTCTCCAGGGCTATGTTTTCTTTTCTCTTAAAAGGACTGGTCTTGAGCATATTAACTGTCTCTCCCAACCCTAAATTTCTTGATTTTTCCAAGTCAAGACTGAAATTACTATAGCTGCTTTAAAATGCTTAGTTTTTTGGTTTTTATGTTTTTAACCAGTCCATAGATGTGGGCATGATAATGACAAAGCAACTTTTTGGATTTTCTATAGTACCTTGAATTAGACAATGCAACACAGGGTGCTGAAAATTGTAAGAATCCCCCTTATCTAAGAGGTACACTGAAATGGAACTTTGAAATATTGTCTGCTCTGTCCTATGGCTGATGTTCTTTGATTGCAATGCAAAGCTGTTTTTTCCAGAATACCTGTTAGTGCTAAGAAGAACTTCCATCTACAAAGGTGAAAATAGATGCTTCCTTAATATGACATTTTATTATTTTCAGTTGGAGCTCTTTAATGAGGAAGGAATACAGGTAGGAAAATGACTGATTTGACTGCGATGCTCACTAGAAGAGATCTGCCATTTTTCTTTCAAAATTAAAATAACCAAGGTGTTTGCTCATTTATCTTCTGAACATGTTTTCCTAGGCACACAAAGAATAGATATTCAAATTACAGGAAAGTATTGCTTTTTAAAGTTAAAAGCACACCCTTTCACCTTTGAAAAAATTAAAATGGGCCTAATTGTAGGCAGCAGTATATTAAATCATCTTGGTTGCTCTTTCCCTCACCAACTACCAGAATACTCTTTTAATATAGTGTTTTCTGATAGGCAGACCCACTGGGCTTTTTCAGTAAAGTTGGTGTGATTCAGTGAAACTGAGCACTTTTACCACAAAAGTTTTGAAGTCTTAACTCTTGGCAATACTAAAGGATAGGATTTTGCATTTCATTGTATATCAGATTCCCAGATGACTCCAGTTTCTTTTCTAAGTACTCATCTTTTAGTCTTTAATATACTTTATAAAATAGCAAAGGATAAAGATCAGAAGCAATTGCATTTAGCTCCTACACACCGATAAGCATCTTTGTGTTTCTTATTTTATTGTCCCCATTGTCAAAACATTCACTGCATAATGCTGAAAATAATAAGAAGCAAGTTATTCCATTATAACTCTGAAAGGACTAATAGATGCCATGCAGGGCAAGCTGTGTTATATCAGGCATTGACTATAGAGAATTAATATTATATGCCTGATATGTTTTCACCAATAGATTACATATTTATATAACAATAAGTAGGATTATAAAGAGGGCATGATAATGGATTGGTGATGATTTAAGAGAGGGTATTCATGGAATATTCACATTTTTCACTCAAATGTTTGTTTATGTAAGTGTGGAATTTGAGGCAAGATGATAAATTCAGTCAATATTTTCTAAAAGATGCTGTACCTGTTTCACTTTGCCTATATCTACACAGACAGGCAGATAATTCAAGCTATAAGGAAATTGATGTTAGGACCTGAGTATCTAGATAAGTATTTTCCAACAGACTCTCTGTGGTGATAGGCATGTTCCATATGTGCAACGTTTAATATGGTAGCCACTAGCCACCTGTGTCAAATTAGTACTTCATATGTGGCTGGTATGGATGAAGAACTGAAAATCTAATTTTGGTTAATCAATTCCAATTTAAATGTAAGTACCCATATGTGGCTAGTGGCCATCATATTGAACAGCACAAATCTAGATTTTTTTCATACATAATAATGTCAAGCAGTCAAGGCACATTGTAATTAAGATTGGGTTGAGAGGGGAATTTGGATTCAGATTTCCTAGGTCTTAATTCTGGATTCCATCACTCACTAGACCTAGGAAATGCACCCTATTGCCTCTTTTGGCAAATAAATTTTTATTGTAAAACACACAAGACAAAAAAAAAAAAAAAAACCCTAAGTGTAATAATAACAGTGCTACTTCGTAGGGCTGTTCTTAAGATTTATTGAGATAATATTAGGTAAAACCCATAGCACAATTCCTGGCATATAGAGTAAGCACTTAAAACTCAGTGGCCATTATTATTATTACTTGATTAACTTCAAAACTTCAATAAATTTTGGGTTATATAGACATTTTTAATGTCAGCAGAGGTGTTTCGATGTATGGCAACTAAAAAATTCAGAAGGAAAAGAATAAAAATTTCAGGTAGATAAGAAAAGAATTCAACATAAGCCAGGGTAGAAAATTGGAAAGTGACTTATCAGAGTATAGGAAGTTTCAATAAGAAACAGCTGAAATCCAAGGAATTTTAAGAACTTTGAGAGAAGTAGGAATTTTCATATGCTGTGGTGAAAGGAGCTCTGAAAGTATAATAAGCTAGGGGAAAAAACAGCATTATAAGTAATTCTTTGAGGAAGTTCTGCCAGAAACTTAGCTGTTTCCTTTATTTTTCTAGCAGCAGTTGCCAAGGTCATGAAATGGTCTTTTTTTCTGAACAAGCAGTCCATGCCAGAGAACAGTATGGTACAGAAACATGGTTTTCCCCCAACATCCCCTTTTTTCCCTAATAACAGAATTCCAAAATTTTAGCTGATCTTATGGCTACCCAGTCATCCTTGCAGCTAATTGTGGCCAGGGCACTTAAGTTTTGGTCAATGGAATATAAATGGAGGTTGAGTATACAAGTTCTGGAAAATATCCTTAAAGGGAGGGATCTGACCTTCTTTTCCCTTTCCTCATTCTTACTGATTAGAATGGCTGGAGGAAGCCCTCTTTGGCCATGAGATATCATGAGATATCCCTCAGAATGGAGGCCAGAGATGGAAGAGCTCTGAAATCAAATGGCCCAACCATACCAGCCTTGCTATGTACCTCTGCACTTGAATGCATGAGAAAAATAACCTGTTTTGCTTAAACCACTTTTTTTTTCCCTTTCAGGACAAAACCTGTGGCATATGAAAGTTCCTAGGCTAAGGGCTGAATCAGAGCTATAGCTGCCAGCATACACCACAGCCTCAGCAACACCAGATCCGAGCCATATCTGTGACCTATACCACAGCTCACAGCAATGCCGAATCCTTAACCCACTGAGCAAGGCCAGGGATTGAACCCACATCTTTATGGATACTAGTTGGGTTCATGACCTGCTGAGTCACAACAGGAACTCCTAATCCTCTCTTATTTAAGGTTTTCTATAACTCTCAGCCCAAATCTAGATCTAAATAATTATAGGTGTTCTGGCTGAGACTGTAAACATCTCTTTTGGATGAACAAGTGTTCCAAGGTCGATTTTCTTTAGTTTTACCTTTTTTTTTTTTCTTAAGTGAAGGACATACTAACAGAGGGTACTCAAGAACTTACTATAATTTTGAAACTCATCCTATGCAGGATTCAAGAAACCAGTCAAAATCAAATAGGCTGATAAAGGTTACATAGAGAATATCAATGAAATGCAGAATTGTGAATATCATGGAAAATGTAGCACCATCTTACAGCATCTGTCTGTTGAACAGCAAGAGAAATGGAAAAGTGAAAGCTACATTTTTTTCAGTGTACCTAAGTCCTGCTTCCAAAAAGCTTCCTTTACACTTAGATGTTTAAATTCATCATGCTGTACCTATGGATAGAAACAGGATTTTTTTCTGCCATTTCATGTCAGTTAACATTTGATGAAGACAATCTGCTATATAAAATCTATTGTCCAGCAGACAATGTAAGTACTTTGGTGGTAGACTGTGGAAGCAAAGCAACCAAAGGTCCTATTACAGTTGTATCCTATTAAAATGAAAAGGATTCCCTTTAGCTATTCTTTGAAGGATCAATTAGTATTGCATTTTAGGGAGAAAAGATCATTAATCAGAACCATTATTAGGACAACTCAGTGGTTTTAAACTTCAACGGCTATTTGGTTTATCACTTTTTAAAAACTAAGAACTTATACAGTTTGGGGACAAAGTCCTCCCATAGGCCTATAAAAAGAAATCAATAGTTCCCCCAAAATTAATACTGGATTTATTATTCAGAGTGCAGGGAGTACTTAATTTTCAAGAGCCATGTGTAAGTATTGATATTTCAACTACATAGATGTAACTTTATTTACCATAGTAAAAGCATATTAATGTTGATTTATTTAAACACTTCAGTGAAGTGGCAGTTCAGTTTAATCAAATACTAACCTAATTGGGTTATGTTTGATTTAAAAGTTTCAAAACACTACTACAAGATGTGTTAAAGGCTGAATTTAGAAAAGTTATAATCATTAAAAATTTACATTATGTGCTGAGGCTATACTGAGTTTAGTGGCAAATTTCCAAGCAGCAGACCTTTTAAAAGACTAATTGTCTGTGACTATGTAATTCCCTCAGCACTGAGCAGGCCTTGCCATTGACTTGCAAATATTAAGTTAGAACACTGCCCAGAGCATAGACAAGGAAAAAAAAATCCTTAAAATGTAGGAGAAGGGAAGGAGGAAAAAAAGAGTATTGCTATATGTTTGTATTCTCTCTTTCTTTCTAATTTCTAAATTGCACAGTCTATAATTGTCATAGTGCCAGCTGAAATTATAATGTTTCATAAGATATGTCAGCATACTCAGAAACTCACTCCTCACTACTCTTTTCAGATGTGGCATATATTCCAAACATAGCATACCACACATCCCTTTGAAACTTGAAAAAAATGCAGTTATTGAGAAATAAGGGGTATTAACAAAACTGAATTGTTCAGGAATCTTTTGGACAATTTTGCATCCTGTAGGCAAAGCCATAGTAAAGTTTTATTAAGTGGAAAGGGGAGGAAGAAGTTCAGAGAGTGAAAGGATTTTGGAATGAACTGAAAAAAAAAAAACTTTTCATCAAGGTTTATATAAATGCCCTGTAATTTAGATATTTTTGTCTAATTTTTAATTTAGATGATAGAAGCATCCAAAGCATCTAAAGTTTGAGTTTCTAAACCTGTGGTGCTTAATGGGGTAGACAACTAGCTTAGCAACACATGGTTATTGAGAACTGGAAATGTGGGTAGTGCAACCCAGGTATATTTTTAGTTTTAATTGATTTTTATTAATTTAAATTTAAATTGCCACATGTTGCTAGTGGTCACTGTTTTGGATGGATGCAGATCTATAAGCTTGATCAAATTCTATTTTGTTTTCAAGGCAACTTACTAGGTAGTGATGAAAATATAGGCCCCTCTAAACCTGTACTTTCAAAATGGTAGCCATTAGCCTCACGTGACATTGAGCAGATGCAACTGGCCTAGTGCAAATCAAGATGCACTGTTAGGTACAAAGTACACAGTAGTCTTCTGTGTATTTACATAAAAAAATAATGTACTCTATCTTATCAATAATTTTTATACTGATTACTTGGTGAAATTATAATTTTTAATACATTGCGTTAAGTAAATCATTAAGTTTTTCACTTTATATTTTTTTTAATTTGGCTACTAGAAATATTGAAATAACATATGTACCTCACATTGTATCTCTATTGGATAATTCTGCCCTAAACAATCCAGGCCAATGATTTCAGTTCATTAAGCACGAATACATATCATCAGTGAAAAAGCACTGAAATAGTGCTGCAAAAGTTTGTAATTCGTTGACTGATTACTCCATTGGTGAATGAACTCTTTCTTTACCATATGCTTCATAGCACACTACATGAAAACCTCATGAATATCTCATGGCAAACTAACTTGTTCCCTCACAGCTTTGGTTCTTCTCCCTTCTCTCCCTAGACTGACCCAATGGATACTCTATTCCTTCCTCTCCCACTTTGCTGTCTCCTTACCTCCTCATTTGTGACTTAGCTTTGATCTCAGTGGTGGTCTGTGAAGTTGTCTGCAAAACATTTTTTTTTTCAGGCTGTTGAGTCACCGTTATTTTATTGGTTTTGTTGTATACCAGCCATCTCTTTTTTTCTCTTCTCTCTTCCTTCAATCTATTGACTCCCAGAGTTTCTTTTCTGAGATCAACCATATTATAGGCATGATTTGATACCATAGGTTTCCTATGATGCCAACTAATGTTTTGTTTTGTTTTGTTTTTGCTTTTTAGGGCCGCACCCACAGCATATGGAGGGTCCCAGGCTTAGGGGTCCAATCGGAGCCATAGCTGCCAGCCTACACCACAGCAACACCAGATCTGAGCTGCATCTGTGACCTACACCACAGCTCACAGCAACATCAGATCCTAACCCAATGAGCGAAGCCAGGGATTGAACCCACATCCTCATGGTTCCTAGTCAAATTTGTTTCTGCTGTGCCATGGCAGGAACTCCCAATCTTTCTTTGTGAAAGACAGTGACAGCTATTCTTCAGTGAGTACCCCCATTTTCCATTATATTGTCTCTTTTACCAAAATATGATGACAAAGGCAGGGGAGACTCCATGGCCTACTCACAAATCCTAAAGTGTTCACTCTGAAAAGAATTAGGCTAAAGCTGGCACTTTTAAATAAGAAAATCTCTTATTATAATAGAAGACAAGCAGATGAGGAGGCTTGCACACATAATTACTTCTAAAATCTTCTCTCTAAAGCATAGGAATCCTACATCATTAGTAGCTGGACTGAAAACCAAAACACCCAAGCTAATATCAAGGATTATCAACCAGAAAGAAATATTTCAGGGAATTGAATTCCCCTTCTTTCCAAAAGATAAATGAATAAGTAAATAGATTAATTACTTAGAACAAAATAAAAGCCATTTTCTGTTTTTATTGGCTAAAACAGCGTGCCAGTCTTACACAGAGTAAAATGGCATACCAAACATACCAAAAGTGTTCAAAATTATTGGAGGTCTGAAAGAAAAAAGAAACCTGAATAGAAGTTACCAAAGCTTTGATAAAATTCTGATATATTAATGCATGGTGTCAAATAAATATGCACCATGTTCCAAGCCAAAATTAAAATATTCAAATTAAGTTCTACCTTCAAAAAAAAAATAAATATTTGTATAAAGAAAGTATACAACTCCCTGCACATGGTGAGAAGTGAAATACCAGAAACCCCTCTCATACCCCTTCCTCCCCTGCCATCCATCACTCACAAAACACGACATACACACACACAGGTACACGCACACACACACACACCTGTACCTTCTTTGGATAATGTAGAATGGGAAGGAGCCCATTAAGGTATAGCTATTACCTGGGAAGAGAATTACATTAAAGGAATCTCAACCCTCACCACTTGAATTAAGCTTTCAGTTCCAATTCCCTAGCAGAGAAGATAGCCTAATCTGGATGGAAATCTAGATAGTTTTGTTAGGTATGAGAGGCAGTATAGATCTGGATACAGTATAGTTCCTTATATGTGGAAGGAATCTCTAGATATTCTGGAGTAAAGGAGAGGAGAGAATGGGGATTATGATCATATGAAAAGATTTGATGTGACAAATAGCAGAAAGGGAGAAGAATAAGGGAGATGAAGAAATTCCCCAGAGACAAATTACTTGTGTTGGCCTTCTACTGGGTCTGGCACCCAAAAAAATGTCTTAATGTTTATGAGGGTACATAAAGCAGAGTGGAAAATGGACAGTGAAAGATGGATGGAATCTAACAGGGAAACAACTAGTAAGAATACAAAAAGAAACAACATTGTGGCCAAACCTATCAGTGAACCAGACTTAGATGCCATTTTGATGGTCATCAACCTGTCATATTAAAAATTATAACTGAGGTCTTTAGTGATTCAAGTATAATTTGTGTATTGCTAGAGTGCATTGGATACAATGCAGAGACCAAAGACAGGCACGAGAGACAGAGACGAATCAGCACTTGGATTTAACAAGAGGTGAGAGATGGGTTCAGTCTGGAATTTCAGCCTTACTGCCAGTGATGCCTGTAAGAACTGGTAAATGAAGCTTTTAAATATTAAAAACTAAGTAAAGAGAAAGACATAAAAGTTGTAATCCATGGAGAAATTAAGTCCAGAGCACCTCTTATCCCACCCTGGAAGATGGAGTGAGGCTCAATTGTGGGACATAAAAAATTCTCTCCTTAGACTAGTAGTATTCATGGTAACATCCACTTATTGGTTGCTTTAAGACACACTGCTCTCCATCTATTTTTCAGAAGTAGCACATATGTGGTCATGCAATATCCAAAGTAAAAATTGCCATATGTCTGTAGCAAGGAGCATATTCACCAAAAAGAAAGTTAATGATAGTGTAAACCACCCATGTGTGTAAGCTGGCACTTCATATACTATGGAGTGAATGAGAGCCTGGAAGTTTTTACATACCTTCTTCCTAAGTAGCATCCAATTTAATATAGGAGAGTGAGTCTCAAGTTCTTGGGAGAAGAAAGTATTAAAGTATTTCATAGTCATCAAACTTTCAAAGTAGTAGCATCAAAGGTTATTTAGCCAAACAATACTTTTTTAAAAAATTAATTTTAATCTAAGTAGCAAATGTCCAGCTTTAAAAAGTCAGCCAGCACTACTAAACTTACCATGACAAGAACAATCTTTGCCTCATCCTCTCCAAAAGCAAATCACATCCAATCCTTAGCTCTATTTCTTCTGGCATTTGCTTCCACCTAAGCTTTTCACTTACACTGTTATTTTAACATATTTTTTTCAGTTTTAAATAATATCTACTGACTTCCTTTTGTGAGAATTCAGCTTTTTTAAATGTCCCCTTCACCTAATGCATACACCAAACTTGGTTAAATCATTTTAATGTTTATACCATTATGACGAAATAACATTATTTATAGCTGAGTTGCCCACTTTATTATGATTACTTTCATTTTCTTGTATTACTTTTTCAAATTTGTTGGAGCTCATTAACTGGCTCATATTTTCATTTGCACCAAATTATTTCAGCCCCAAATTCTCTAGAGAATCGAATAACCAGAGTTCCCATTGTGGCACAGTGGGTTAAGAATCCGAATGCCGTGGCTCAGGTCACTGTGGAGGCGTAGGGTTTGATCCCCGGCCCAGTGCAGTGGGTTAAAGGATCCAGAATAGCTGCAGCTACAAAGCTGTGACTTGGATTCAATCCCTGGCCCCGGAACTTCCATATGCTGCAGGTGCAGCCATTAAAAAAAAAAAAAAAGAATTGAAAAACCTCCTTTGAATACGCAAAGATATCAGTATGCTATCAGTGTCATGTTCCTGGAGGACTCCCTCTTAGAGCCCTCTGTCCTCCTGCTCCAATGTTTGCTGGGGTAGAAACCCGGTTGCCAGTTCCTGGGATTGAGGATAGAAAGGGTATTGGAGCTTTTACTGTTCAATATGTATTCTTCCTATTTCCCCTGTTTTCAGTATAAGGCATCTCCTCTGTCCTCAGTTGGGCCTGGTATCCCTGAGTATAGAACCTGAGTGATTGGTTAAGCCCTTCCAAAGAGTAAATTTTCAGTTTCCAGCTAGAATCAGCTGTCTGAGAGAACTGGATGAGAAACCGGATGATGGGGGTTTAACCCCTTGCTTTAAAGACATTTCATCAGGCAGCCTGTTTTCAGTCTTACCCTACTGCCCCTACCTGAAGAAGTATTTGATATTTCTAGTTTTTGAAACTTTCTGGGAATCTATGGTAAAAATGTGATTGCTTCCCAACTCCCCTCCTTTGTAACCTTAGGTTTCACTCATTTAAGATCTGTTGAATCAATATAACATGTGTCCAGGTGCTCCCACTGTGATGTGTTAAGAATCCGACCACAGTGGCTCAGATTTCTGCAGAGGTATGGATTTGATTTCCTTGGTCTGGCATCACCAGCAGCGGTGGCATATGTCACAGGTGAGGCTCCGGTTTGGTCCCTGGCCCAGGAACTTTCATATGCTGTGGGTGTGGCCATATAAAAAATGCTTGTCCAATTGCTTTCCAACTTCCAATGTTTTTTGCCATCTTTTGTCTGCTGTCATCTCTTAGCCAACTGGGATTATTTTCTCCTTTGGTAAGTTACATCTATTTTACTTTTTAAATATCATTTTAGTGGGGTTGGAAGCTGGAACAGAGATACACACTTGCATTCAATTCACCATGTAAAGCTCATTTATTTTAACATACTATTTAATTACTATTTAGACTTAGGAAAAGCCAGTAGGTCTAAAGTCCACAATATATGCAAATGAAAAAAACCAGGTCCAGAGAAAACCCGAAAGTCCTGTTTCTGTGCACTTTCCACTTATCCCGCCAAATCCCACTGATAGCAAAGACTGCCATCTTCTCCATTGTTTTGACATTCTAGCAAGTGTTGAAAGCTTTCTATCAAATATTCTGAGTACAAGGTTTCATGCATCTGGAGACCTGTGTATTACAGGTTGACTAATTAAGAGTGATTTCTTTTGCCAATTTTTAAATAGTACTCAACCCTCATTATGTTGAGAAATACAGAATTAAAATATTATAGTTGATATTCATACAATTACACTCAATAACTCCAGAATCTAGTTTGTTATTACTATTTAGACTTGGCAACTTCAAAGAGATTATTACTCTTTGCTGGTGGTTGGTAAGCTGTTACTCTTTTCAGGATGAAAAGAACAACCCAAATATTAAGCAAGCAAACTTCCACTTGGCAGTGTAAGAATTTTATGACAATTGTTTCCACTTCATCTCAAAGTGTAAAAAGTAGTGGTAAATTCAGATGTCTCCTAGAGAACTAGAAAAACACCCAACTGCCTCCTGAGGGTATAGTAACTATAGCTCTGATTCCACATTATAAAGATTTTGGAAGAAATCACTTGGGCTACGATATCAAAGCAATAACTAGGTAGAGAAGGTGGGCGGACAAGGATGGAATTCTTTCACAGCAGACATAAAAATGCAGTGAAAGAGAGGAAAATGGAAAAGAGATTGGTAGTTGGAGACTGGCTGCCTTCTGTGCCTAAACAGAAGGTTTTAGGACAGTGCTCCCTAATCAGTGTTTTGAAGAACACTGGTTTGCCAAGAATAGGTTCCAGGCTAGCCAAAATACCAATCCCCTCAGTCCTTGGAGTGGCTGAGCAGAATATGAGGCAGCCATAGTCTCTGTTGATTTCTGATATCTCGTGAAGCACATACATAATTTTGTTTTCTATATTTGCTCTGATGTGAAAAAAAAAAGTTGATAATCATTGCCTTTAAAAGGGATAATTACAGGTAGAACTTGACCTAGAACGCAATTTTCTTTTTCGTCTTTTGTCTTTTTAAGGCCACACCCACGGCATATGGAGTTTTCCAGGCTAGGGGTCTAATCGGAGATGTTGCTGCCGGCCTACCCCAGAGCCACAGCAACACTAGATCCGAGCCACAGCTCACCGCAACACCAGATCCTTAACCCACTGAGCGAGGCCAGGGATCAAACCCACAACCTCATGGTTCCTAGTTGGATTAGTTTCTGCTGTGCCATGATGGGAACTCCAGAACCCATTTTTAAAAAATTTTTTATTATAGTTGATGTACAATGTTCTGTCAATTTCTCTCTTTCTCTCTCTCCCTTTTATTTGTTTGATTTTATGGGCTGTACCCGTACCATATGGAAGTTCCCATGTTAGGGTTTGACTCAGAGCTGTAGCTGCCGGCCTACACCACAGCCACAGGAATGCAGAAGCCAAGCCTCATCTGTGACCTACACCACAGTTCATAGCAATGCCAGATCTCCAGCCCACTGAGTGAGGCCAGGGATCAAACCTGCATCCTCATGGATACTGGTCAGGTTCGATTCTGCTGAGCCTCAATGGGAACTCCTATTCTGTTGATTTCTGCTTTACAGCAAAGTGACCCAGTTATACATTTATATACATTCTTTTTTCACATTATCCTACATCTAGAACCCATATATAGATATGTTGAGAAGCACAGAACTGTCATCCCCATTAAGGCCACACAAGGCAGACAAGTATTGTTCTTTGCTGCTGTGCAGACTTGGAATTGAGGATGCTACTGATCTTGTAATATAGCCACTTGCTTCATTGCATAGCACTGGTCTCCCTTTATTAGCAAAGGCTCCCTTTAATGGACATTCTGTGGCTTACTCCAAATGTTTATTTTAATATTTCCATTCAATCCTCTCTGGTTCAAGTATAACTTTATTATTCTTAGTTACAGCCCTCTTATATCTTTTCTAGGCCAAATCAATCTTTCCTCTTGCCAATGTTTGTACAATTGGAGACATATGTAGATATTCAGGCCACCCCCTAATACAAGTTTTATGTATCTTATTTTTTTAATCATCTTTATATATTACCTACTCTCATTCCTTAAGCCAAAGAAATCCCATATCCTACTACTGAAATATGGCATTTTTTCCCTTGATGTGACATTGTAGTTTATAGACATCAATACTGTCTTATATTCCCTCTCTGTCTTTTTTTTTTTTTTTTTTTTTTTTTTTGCCATTTCTTCGGCCGCTCCCGCGGCATATGGAGATTCCCAGGCTAGGGGTCCAATCGGAGCTGTAGCTGCCAGCCCACGCCAGAGCCACAGCAACGCAGGACCTGAGCCGTGTCTGCGACCTACACCACAGCTCACAGCAACGCCGGATTGTCAACCCACTGAGCAAGGGCAGGGATCGAACCTGCAACCTCATGGTTCCTAGTCGGATTCGTTAACCACTGCGCCACGACGGGAACTCCCCCTCTCTATCTTTTTTATTTTTATTTTTATTTTTTTATTTTTTTATTTTATTTTATTTTTTTTTTTTTGTCTTTTGTTGTTGTTGCTATTTCTTGGGCCGCTCCCGCGGCATATGGAGGTTCCCAAGCTAGGGGTTGAATCAGAGCTGTAGCCACCGGCCTACGCCAGAGCCACAGCAACGTGGGATCCGAGCCGCGTCTGCGACCTACACCACAGCTCACGGCAACGCCGGATCGTTAACCCACTGAGCAAGGGCAGGGACCGAACCCGCAACCTCATGGTTCCTAGTCGGATTCGTTAACCACTGCGCCAGGATGGGAACTCCCCCTCTCTATCTTTTTTAATCTGCTACTTTAGTTAAGTAAGAAGTGGATTCAGAATATTAAATTTCATAGGGTACATAGGGACACAAAATGCAGGCAGAAGGCAGAGGTATAAGGAAGGAACTAGAAGTTAATGAAAATGTAGATAGTTAACCTTCTAGCACCAGGAGAGAGGACACTGGAAGATCAGTCACTAATCATGTACCTAGAAGAGATCCTATAACCACCGTGCTCTTCCAGCAAAGTGGTATGATGAAATACCAAACACCATGCATGCTTCCTCTGACCCAGTGCCCTGCAGTATAAGATTTAAAGGTCAGGAGAGTGAGAATGAGAAAAACTAGGGCAGTTGGTCAATGTCAAGTAATCCAGGAGCAACAGTGGTTGAAGAAGACATGATTAACAGGATCAGATACAATCAAAATGTTAAGATGAAGACAGAAAAAGTAACTAGTGGATTTTACACTATGGTGGTCATAGATGATTTTACCAAAAACTGTTTCAGTTGGTTGGAATGGACAGAGGCCAGTTTGGAGTGGAGTGGATAGAAGTATGGCCATGATGTTATGGGTGTGTTCTGGCCAGAGGGGCAGGTTTGGAGCAATTGGTAGAGGATCAAGTGCATTTTTATTTTTATTTTTTATTGCTTTTTAGGACTGCATTTGCGGCACATGGAAGTCCCTAGGCTGGGGGTCAAATCAGAGCTATAGCTGCCGGCCTACACCACAGTCACAGCAACACGGGATCCCAGCCATGTATGTGACCTATACCACAGCTCACAGCAACGCTGGATCCCCAACCCACTGAGGAAGGCCAGGGATCATACCCACATCCTCATGATACTAGTTGGTTCATTTCCACTGTACCACAATGGGAACTCCCTCAAGTGCATTTTTAAAGGTGGAAAATCTTTGATTAATTTCTGTCTCATGGTCATGCTGTTCCACAGCTTACTCTAATAGTTTTTCACCATATTCTTAACAACCATTATGACAGCATAATGCTTTTGAAGAATTGTCCACAAAGGGAAAGTCTATGCCCCTTGCTCCATCCTTAGCTGCTTTCAAAAGCCAATTAGAGATATGAAAATGGACTGTGAAAACTCAAGTTCTTCCATGAGAGGGAGTAGAGAAACAGGGCTGAGGAGTTGCATTTGCTTATTCCTTTAGGAAAGGAGAGAGTAGAGCATGTTTGAATGTCATTGGTATTTTGTCTGTCAAAACAGAGAGATCAAGGTGATGGGATCCAGAGCACAAAAGGTAGGGCTGGCCTTTGACAAGGGCTTGGATGCTCCAGCCATTGTAATATGAGGGAAAACAGAACATGGATATTGACTTAGGAATGAATATCCCTTAGAGGGCCACCAGGAAGAGTTCTGTGAGATTGTAAATGTGACTCTCCTGGCACATGGAAGGTGCTGGTGCATATTACTCTTCTGCCCACTGCTCATCTTGCCATCTTATACCCTATTGTATGCAGATCACCCTCCCTAGTCTAGAATTCCTGGCCCCCTCTAACTACCCAAACTTTCTTGTATTCCCTTTTCCCCATCACTAACAAGAATTCTTCACTCTACTGAGGTCCATCAACCCATAAACCCCACACACCTTGCTCAGTCCTCCCACACAAGTCACTGTCACATTACACCTCAATTTTCCTGTAGTCTTTTTCAAATAACATCACCAGCTTCCCCACAATTTATTTATTTTCCCTTCCAACCCAATGATCAATTTTGACATTAAAGTAATGAGTGTCATCCCACAGAGTTCCTACTCAGCCTTCTTAGATTACATTCTACTTGCAAATATTTCCTGTTCCTTTTGTCTTCTAGGAAATGATCAAGCAATACACATCAGCACAGTTAGTTGTGCACATTAGTATCCACAAAGGAATGACTCTACCTTCTAGATTACTGTGCTTCCCAGAAGTACATGCAAAATTACCTTGTGAGTTTAGGAGTTTCTCCATTATCTTTGACAGGTCTCGATAGTGAAGATAAAATGTAGTAATTCTGTCTTTTTTCCTGCTCTATTGATATATAATTGACATATATTTTATAAGTTTGATGTGTAAAATATGATGATTTTATACACATATACACTATGACATGGTTACCCCAATAAGGTTAGTTAGCACATCTCTCACCTCACATACTCTTTTGTTGCTTTGTTGGTTATGATGAGAAATGTTAAAACTCTACTTTCATAGCAACTTTCAAGTATACAATACAATAATGTTAACTGATGTTATCATGATGTACCTTCCTCCTATAACTAGAAGTTTGTACCCAACATCTCCCCATTTTACCCATGCCTGAGTCCCTTACAACCACTATTCTATTCTGTTTCTACAAGTACAATGTTTTTAGATTTCACATATAAGTGAGATCATATAGTATTCATCTTTCTACATATGACTTATTTCACTTAGCATAATTCCCTCAAGTTTCATCCATGTTGTCACAAATGGCAGGGTTTCTTTTTTATGCCTGAACAATATTATATATCTTCTTTATCCATTCATCCATTGGACACTTAGGTTATTTCCATGTCTTGGCTATTATGAATAACACTGAAAAGAACATGAAAGCAAAGATATCTCTTCAAGATAGTGATTTCCTTTTATTCAGATATATACCCAGAAGTGGGATTGTTGGATTATATTATACTTCTATTTTATTTTTTATTTTTTGGTGGAACCCCTATACTGTTTTCCACAGTGGCTGTATCAATTTACCTTCCTACCAACTGTGCACAACGGTTACCTTTCTCCATGCCCTTGCCAACTTATCCCTTCTCTATTTGATAACAGCCATTCTAACAGGTGTGAGGTGATGTCTCATGTAGTTGTGATTTGCTGTTCCCCAATGATTAGTGATGTTGAGCACTTTTTCATGTATGTGTTAGCCATCAAAAATGCAGTGATGCTGAATAAAAGCTCTCATCATTTAGAAATTCATGGACCTCCACTTTTCTCCCTTTAAATTGTATATTATTCCAGATATAATTGATATCATATGGTATTTGTCTTTCTCTTTCTGACTTACTTCACTCAATATAGGAGTCTCTATTTCCATCCATGTTTGCTGCAAATGGCATTATTTCATTCTTAGTTATGGCTGAGTAGTATTCCATTGTGTATATATACCACCTCTTCCTAATCCAGTTGTCTGTCAATGGACATTTGGGTTGTTTCCATGTCTTGGCTATTATGAATAGAGCTGCAATGAACATGCAAGTGAATGTGTCTTTTTCATGTAGAGTTTTGTCCGGATATATGCCCAAAAGGGGGATTGTTGGGTCATATGGTAGTTCTATGTGTAGATTTCTAAGGTATCTCCATACTGATCTCCATAGTGGTTGTACCAGCTTACATTCCCACCAACAGCGCAGGAGGGTTCCCTTTTCTCCACATCCCCTCCAGCATTTGCCGTTTGTGGACTTATTAATGATAGCCATTCTGACTGATGTGAGGTAGTATCTTGTGGTAGTTTTGATTTGCATTTCTCTAATAATCAGGGATATTGAGCAGTTTTTCATCTGCTTGTTGGCCATCTGTATATCTTCCTTGGAAAAATGTCTATTCAGGTCTTTTGCCCATTTTTCAGTTGGGTTGTTGGCTTTTTTGCTGTTGAGTTGTATAAGTTGTTTATATACTTTAGAGATTCGGCCCTTGTCAGTCACATCATTTGAAACTATTTTCTCCCATTCTGTAAGTTGTCTTTTTGTTTTCTTTTTGGTTTCCTTTGCTGTGCAAAATCTTTTCAGTTTGATTAGGTCCCATTGGTTTATTTCTGCTTTTATTTCTGTTGCTTTGGGAGACTGACCTGAGAAAATATTCATGATGTTGATGTCAGAGAGTGTTTTGCCTGTGTTCTCTTCCAGGAGTTTGATGGTGTCTTGTCTTATATTTAAGTCTTTAAGCCATTTTGAGTTTATTTTCATGCATGGTGTGAGGGTGTGTTGTAGTTTCATTGATTTACATGCAGCTGTCCAGGTTTCCCAGCAATGCTTGCTGAATAGACTGCCTTTTTCCCATTTTATATTCTTGCCTCCTTTGTCAAAGATTAATTGACCATAGGTGTTAGGGTTTATTTCTGGGTTCTCTATTCTGTTCCATTGGTGTGTCTCTCTGTTTTGGTACCAGTACCACACTGTATTGATGACTGTGGCTTTGTAATTTTGCCTGAAGTCTGGGAGAGTTATGCCTCCTGCTTGGTTTTTGTTCTTCAGAATTGCCTTGGCAATTCTGGGTTTTTTGTGGTTCCATATACATTTTTGGATTGTTTGTTCTAGTTCTGTGAAAAATGTCATGGGTAATTTGATAGGGATTGCATTGAATCTTTAGATTGCTTTGGGTAGCATGGCCATTTTTACAATATTGATTTTTTCCAGTCCATGAACATGGAATATCTTTCCATTTCTTTACATCTTCTTTAATTTCCTTGATTAATGTTTTATAGTTCTCGCCATATAAGTCCTTTACCTCCTTGGTCAGGTATATTCCCAGGTAATTGACTTTTTGGGGTGCAATTTTAAAAGGTATTGTATTTCTGTATTCCTTTTCTAATATTTCATTGTTAGTATACAGAAATGTGACTTACTTCTGAACATTAATTTTATATCCTGCTACTTTGCTGAATTTGTTGATCAGTTCAAGTAGTTCTTGGGTTGAGTCCTTAGGGTATTCTATATATAGTATCATGTCATCTGCATAATATAAGGCACAAATGAATCTTTCCACAGAAACGAAAATCATGGACTTGCAGAATAGACTTGTGGTTGCCAAGGGGGAGGGGGAGGGAGTGGGGTGGTTGGGGAGCTTGGGGTTAATAGATACAAACTATTGCCTTTGGAATGGCTTAGCAGTGAGATCCTGCTGTGTAGCACTAGGAACTATGTCTAGTCACTTATGATGGAGCATGATAATGTGCAAAAATAGAATGTGTGCATGTATGTGTAACTGGGTCACCATGCTGTACAGTAGAAAAAAAATTGTATTGGGGAAGTAACTATTAGAATAATAATAATAATAATAATAATAATAAATTTCTGAACTTCAAAAAAAATTGTATATTATTATCATGCTCAGCTCCAAAAGCACAATCATGACCAATTTTTGTGAACAAGAATTGAGAGTTCAAATTCATATCATAAAACATTACTGTCACACTAGTGAGATTTCAGGAATCATTCAGTATGGGAGTTTTTGATACCAACCAACTCTCTAGGTAGGCTATGATGTCAAGGTATATGCTGGACAGAAAGACAACTCTTCTCAATAAACTTTATGTGGTAAAAATGTCTTTAGTTTTCCAAAGAAAAATGTTTCTGGCATTTTTCTTTTAATTTCATAAATGGCCCAATAAAATATTTCATGCCTTTTTCTAAATGCAGTATCTCTTTGGCATTTTTCTTTTAATTTGGTAAATGGCCCAATTAAATGTCTCACTGATTTCATTTTACAAATGTGGTATTTATTTGGCTTATGTGTATGTGTGTGTGTATGTCATAGTAATAGTTACTGGTTTTGGAAACTCCAAAATTTTTGCAATTGTGCCATAAAAATAAAAATCTAGGACTAGCTTGAACAACTTATTTCTATACTGCTAACTAGCTGTGTAATTTTGGCTAATTAGCTTAAATTTTCAATGTTCTCATTTCTTAGAATCTTAGTGAGGGCTTTTGGTTTGGATCCAGGGTTGTTAGTGTCCCAGGGTGTTTCAGGAATGAATATTGTAAGCTGCTGGGAATAAAGAAGGTATTGAACTAACTAGAGGTTTATAATTGAAAAGTACTAGGAGTTCCCTTTGTGGATGAGGGGTTAACGAGCTTGACTAGGATCCCTGAGGATGCAAGTTTGATCCCTGGCCTCACTCAATGGGTTAAGGATCCGGCATTGCCATGAGCTGTGGTGTAGTTCACAGACGCAGCTCGGATCTGGCATTGCTGTAGCTGTGGCGTAGGCCGACAGCTGTAACAGCTGTAGCTCTGATTCAACCCCTAGCCTGGGAACTTCCATAGGCCAGGGGTGGGGCCCTAAAATGCAAAAAAAAAAAAAAAAAAAAAAAATTAAGAAGCACTAAGTTAAAGTGTCTTTCGCACAGACACTGGTCAAATTCCTTTTAGTTATTTTAGGTTTGGTTCATTACCAAAAAAATGATAATGATATCTCATGATCTTCCATGGGGGCCATGGTTGGTGGAGAGAGCCATGTAAATTATATGAGATGCTGGATTCAGAAATGAGGGACTCATGCAGAAAAGGGGATACTACATTACTATAAAGCAATTACATTATTACATCATAGTAATACTTTGTAATATATGTTCAGTGGAACAAAATGGATAATTAATGTTGGATTGAAGAGACTAGAGAAAAAAATGCTCAGTAAATGTAATTAAGTGTATAAGATGGACAAGAGGTTGAATTTAACTTCCTTGTGAATAAAGAGCACAAATTGTATTTGGTATAATCTGTGCATAAAGATGCATTCAACACAAATGGAGTTATTTAACTTTTTCTCTCCCTTTGACTAGTAAAGTCTTTTTGGTTTTTGCATGTTTTGTTTTGCTTTTTTGTGGGTTTTTTTGGCCATGCACAGGGCATGCACAAGTTCCCAAGCCAGGGATCAAACCTGTGCCATAGCAATAAGAATGCCAGGGCCTTAACCTGCTAACCCACCAGGGAACTCTGTAAATCCTTTTTATATTATATTTATGAGAATAAATGAGAATATAAAACACATTGGATTGTTTTGCTTTAATGAATATTAAATCTGTAATACAAATAAGGATTTTTTCAAAAAAGTGATTTCAATAGTCATATAAAGTTGTTTTAAGCCACTTTAGATATGTCTTCCCACTGTGATACTGTTTAGAACCAATACTTTGTTGATGTGAACTGAGAATCCACTCTTGGTAGATTCAAGTTTAGTGTTCCCAAAACTTGTTTGACCCCAATTCCATTTCTGAAGGTTTGTCACAGAACATGTTAGAGAATGTAGTGCTTAATAGTGATCTTATCATCAAATCATAGTAGTATTATAATCATTTATTTGAAACATCAGATAAAGGATAACTAAGAATATACATCTACAAAGTGGAACACTCAAAATATAAAGGTACAACAAATAGATCTTGAACAACTTTAAAGACAGCAAATCTGATCAAGCATAATATAAAAAAGTCAATAAAATCTGAATAGACAAGTATTCACAAACTTACCATGTCCCAAGGTTATGTGTTTATGCTCCATACTCCCTCACATATTTAGCATCCCTAGTTCTCTAGCCTTCCAGACTTTTTAATATCTAATGAACAGCGTTCGAGGACCTATTCTTAAATAATTGCAGGAGTCCAACATTCTTCTCAATATTCCCTTGTTTTTCCTAGGGTTTTTTTGGGTTTTTTGTTTGTTTGTTTGTTTGTTTTTTGGCTGCACACGCAGCATATGGAAGTTCCCAGGCCAGGAATTGAATGCAAACTGTGCACAGCTGCAGCAATGCCAGGTCCTTAAACTGTTATGCCACACAGAAACTTCCTCCTATTTGTTGTTAATTTGATAAATTCTGAATTTCAGCTTCAAGTTCAAGTCTTTTTTAAATTTTTTATTATAGTTGATTTACAATGTTCTGTCGATTTCTGTTGTATACCAAAATGATCCAGCCATATATACAGACTCTTCTTCTCACATGATAATCCTTCCATCATGTTCTATCACAGGTGATTGGATATAGTTCCCTGTGCTATACAGCAGGACCTCATTGCTTATCCATTCTTAATGTAATAGTTTGCTTTTATTAACCCCAAACTCCCAGTCCATCCCACTCCTTCCCTCTCCCCCCTACACCCTTCACTCCTTTCCTCTCCCCTCCTCACTCCTTCCCTCTCCCCCTTGGCAGCCACAAGTCTGCTCTCCATGTCTGTGAGACTGTTTCTGTTTTGTAGATAAGTTCATATGTGCCATATTTTAGATTCCACAAATAAGTGGTATCACATGATATTTATCTTTCTTTTTCTGACTTACTTGACTTAGTATGAGAATCTCTAATTCCATCCATGCTGCAAATGGCATTATTTGGTCTTTTTTATGGTTGAGTAGTATTCCATTGCGTATATATACCATATCTTTTTTGTTTTGTTTTGTTTTGTTTTTAGGACCACACCTGAGGCATATGGAAGTTCCTGGGCTAGGTGTTGAACTGGAGCTGCAGCTGCTGGCCTACATCATAGCCACACAACACCAGATCTAAGCTGCATATGTGACTTATACCACAGCTTGCAGCAGCACCAGATCCATAACACACTGAGTGAAGCCAGGGATAAAACCCACATCCTTATGGATACTAGTCAGGTTCTTAACCCGCTGAGGCACAAAGGGAATTCCTCTACTACATTTTCTTAATCCATTCATCTACTGATGGACATTTCAATTGTTTCCATGTCTTGACTATTTTGAATAATGCTGCAATAAACATGTATGCATGGGTGCATGTATGTTTTTGAATGAACGCTTTGTCTGGATATATGTCCAGGAGTGGGATTTCTGGATCATACAGTAGTTCTATATTTAGTTTTCTAAGGGAACTCCACACTGTTATCCATAGTGGTTGTACCAATTTACATTCCCACCAACAGTGTAGGAGGGTTCCCTTTTCTCCACACCCCCTCTAGCATTTGTTATTTGTAGTCTTATTAATGATAGCTATTCTGACCAATGTGAGGTGGTACCTCACTAGTTTTGATTTGCATTTCTCTAATAATTAGTGATATTGAGCATTTGAGTTTGGTTCTTGGTCTACTTTGGCCATCTTGGCATTATTAGCAATAACTGTTCGCTCTTCACTGACTCACTCCATGTATAGATGTAACCTGTTCCACGTGACTCCTCAAGGTACTGCTAATACAATGATTTTGCATGTAAAAAACTTGTACTAAAGGTGGCCTAACAGAGAGGGTTGCTGCACAGAGCAAGTAGCAACTTGTAAAAATTGACTTTTGGATGTCATTTCCTGCCATAGTGATGCTTCATTATTGACAATCTGCCATGATTCTGGAGCCATCCTCCCATCAACTCTTTCCCACAGATTCCTGGTCCCTATTCTGGTCTCTTGGGCTGCTCAATATAAAATTCAAAGTGCTTATTGAGAAGGGCAGTTTAGCTCCTATTTATTTCAACCTCTACCTTTAGTTCAGAGTCTTTCCTTCATAACTGAAAGGCTCATTAATGTGTTTCCCCAAATAAATCAGCTGTATTTGTCCTTCCCACCTTGACTACAGAAACAGCTGCAGTTATTTAAACAATACTCTTTTCTTTCATAAGATACCTTTTGCCAAATATTAAAGAATGTGTGGTTAATAATGGATTCCTGAAAAGGTAAAAAGGGAGGAACTACAAGAAATATTGACAGCCATTTATGAACAGCTTTGCCTTGTAAAATAACATATGAACACTTTTATGCAATGTTGTTTTCATTATTTTCTTTTGAAGTAACATAATCTAAAAAGTTTCATGCTGTGATCAAAGTGACTCTTTTTTGCTTTAAGAAATAAAATCAAATTTATAGCCCATATATCCAAAAAGAGGAAAGGGGGAATATATTGCACTATTGCTGAACTAATTTTAGAAAGTAAAATAATTTTCAACATTAATTCTATGGGCTTTTAAGACCAATTTGGCATTTAAGGGCTGGACAATAATATGCTGAAATCAAAGATAAAGTCCGAGCCGGGAACTATACCCAGTCTCTTGGATAGAACATGATAGAAGACAGTATGAGAAAAAGAATGTGTGTGTGTGTGTGTGTGTGGCTGGGTCACTTTGCTGTGCAGCATAAATTGACAGAACAATGTAAATCAACTATAATAGAAAAAATAAAAACCCAAAAAAAGAATGTGCATATATGTATTACTGGGTCACTATGCTATACAGCAGAAATTGACAGAATAATGTAAATCAACTATAATAAAAAATTCTGATAAGCATACTGCTTAAGGAAATTATATCATCCCAGTTACTCTGAAGATTTCTACTTCAAATCTGTTTTTTTTAAAGAAGTATTCCTGACGACATGACTGAGAAATAACTAGCATTATAAGTTTTCAAATAAAATCCTATTAAAGGATTCACTTGTCTTAAGTAAGTGAGTAAGTTTGACTTCCTCCTTGGATAATAAAGTTAGGGAAAATGAGAAAAATATGTTTTTAGACTCCTCTCTTTTCTTCCTCGATCCTACTTCAAGATAAGAAGACTAAAGAGTGTGTGAAACTGACAACAGTTCTAAGCAGAACAACAACAACAAAAAAAGATCTCTTAAAAGAGTTTTTGTCTATAATCCTCCTACAATACACAGTGGAAAACATTGCAAGTTCATTTTCAAATGACACCACAGAGAAAAATGGTGAGGAAAGAAAAAGCCTGACATGATAGCAGTAGGCATAGAAAACACATTTCTATCCAAGGGAAAGAAGAAAAAAAAAAGGATATCATCACTGCTACTAAAAAAAAGCAAAGAAAAAGTGTGAAAAACAACATAGCAACTCCACTCACAAATCAGAAGTTGGAAAGAAGTTAGAAAGACAACAGCTAATGAGAATCCCTTGCCAAGTTTATAACTGCTCCATCTCTGTCAACATCAATATGCTGTCTTCTCTTATTGAACACCACCCTACACACCTCCCAGAAGCTATATGTTACAAGGAAATTGGAGAGTTATAAAACCTTGTAGTAAATGATAAAGATTCCTCTTTTTTTTTCTTTTATTTGTAGAATTACACCCCTTCTTCTCAACCAGTGAATCTTACAGAAACCACCACTTTCCCCAAACTGCGACAAAAGCGGTAACCTCTAATTTTCCCAATCTTCTTTATCACATTCACTCCTTACCTGTGTTTGAACCTCTAAGCCATAATTTGATTCTCGCATCATTTTTCTGTTATTTAATCATGTCCTATTCCACATACAGAATTCTGTGCTATTATTTCTGTTCACATTATGGTCACACACTACTATGTTCTCTTGTGCTATTTTAAACATTATAAAAGCATAAGTTTATACCTGTATGTGATAGCATTCATAACGAAATCCAGAGGGTGTATTTCTGAAGAAGAAAGTGTAACATATATATCATGTAAAGATAAACCTGGAAGATGAAGGGACTATTTCTACTTCTAGATTAAAAGCAGAATTTCACTCTAAGTCCTCCTATATTGCCCACTGCCAAGGTGCTTCAAAGCAAGAGTATATGATAGGTAGAAAGTCATTTGCTTGGGAAAAGGACTAAATCAGGATTTGAATTTGGCACAAGGGTCTGTTCTCATTAAGTGAGCTGTTAGATGCAGGGTGTTCAATAAAACAAGGAAAAAAAATACTTCCCTTTTGGTTGTAACATACTTTCTGTGCTTTGAATCTTATTTTAAAGAAGTATAATAACTGGCAAAGACATGAAGTGTTCTGTTGCAATTTTAGTTAATCGTGAGCTATACAGAGCTCTTCAAGTATGTTCTCTATCCTCAGCATAAGGTCAATGTCTTCAAAAATGTTTCAGAAAATGAAGATAATTGAAATGGGAAATTCATTTTTAGGCACTAAAGCCTATAACTAGTAACAACTCAACTAATGCCACTCTCTTGAAATAAACAAGTACTTACAAATACCACCTGCCTCTGAGAAGATGAAAACATAATATACTGATGCTGCCAAGAGGATTTCTTTTTCAATGCTTAATCTATTTTTTTATACTTCTTACCATATTTTCTCTCCCTAAGGGTTTGTGTTTATGTTTAATATTGTCTTCCAAAGTTACCTAATGTTCTTTGGAATCCAAATTTAACAAAAATCATTGGGATAAAATTTGGGAGACCATTCTTAGAGCTGTTGGCACATTCTTCATCAAAGATTTATTGAGATGCTACTTTGTGTTGGACACTCTGCTAATTACTGGAGATTCAGCAGTGAATAAGCAAACAAGGTCTCTGTCATTATGAAAGTTAGATTCTAGCAGGGGAGACCGACAATAAACAGAACAAGAATTAATTATATAATCTCAGGTAATGATAATTGCAACATAGGAAAATAAAGTAAGCTAAAGTGCTTGAGCATGAAGGTGTAATTTTAGGTAGGGTGGTCAGGGAAGGCATCTGATAAGACAACGTTTGACAAGAATAAAGAATGTGAGAGAAGACACAAAAGTTTCAGAAACCTGCAATGACATTCTTTTTTTTCCCATCCCAAATTTACAGAACATTTATCATAACTAGGCCACAACTAGGGACAAGTGATAAACTACTGAAATCTGAGTTCCTACTTTCTAAGGGCTTACAGTCAAGTGGAGCAGATAAATACAAAACTTAAGGACTCTAATTCTAACATTGTGAATAGTTCTATAAAGGAGGGCAATGTTACCCCCCCCAATATATATATGTAAAATAAGAAAGCATGCCCTCGGTCACTCACATTCTATCTCCTTTTTAAAATGTTCATTCTTCTCTTGTTTGGTGCCCTATTTTTTTTTCATTTTCATGTATATATAACTCAGCTTGCAGATGGTGTCAAGAGGTACCAAGATTTAATGCCTTAGCATCCACTGATCTTTTTTTTTTTTTTGAGAATGGAAAATATTTTTTAACATACAGTGATACAAAGGGGGAAAATGCCACCCCTCACACTCAAATGCACACAGAGGAAATTCTACATAACAAGGCTTTCCATGATCGGTTGCTTAAATTTTCTCAAATAAGCTAGCATTACCAAAATGCCTTCTTGTTTCTTTTTGAGAGAAACACACAGGGGATAATGAAAGTATCTGATCATCTGATTGACTGCAAAATAAATGGTGGAAATTAAGGAATGATTTCATCTTTTCACTGTAAATATTTTGTTCACATTCTATTAGTATTAATTTGTAAGCCTCATGTCCATCACTCTTATCAGAAAAAAATCAACTTCCAGGCCATCAATGAAGTCAGTTCCATTCCTTCCTTTTAGAAATGTTCTTTTGCAGTATCCTGGAACACACTGTCTCCTTGTTCTGCTTCATGGATATAGTCAATTCCTGGCCTCCTTATGGTTCACCTTCTCCATAGCTTTTCCAGCACTTTGAGTGAAGTTCTCCTGACTGTTATTCCTTCCAGTTAGCTTTTTCCTGTTCTAAGATGTAACTTGTCAATAACTGTGACCTGGAATCAGATGAGGTCAAATGCAGAGGTTGGATGGTTTCTTGCTTACTGAGGATGACAGCTTGGACACTCACCACAGTGATTCTGCTTCACTGGCTCCTGGAAGTCGCCAACTTGCTGAATCTCAGCATCCACTGATCTTAAACTGTAAAAATCCACCTGAAGGCATTTCAGATTTTGGACCTGATCAAGTCCTTCTCCTACAGGGCAAAAATCTGCTAGCCCACTATCCATTTCCATCAGGGTATGAGATAGTATAGGGTTGCCCTCTAAGAACAGATATCTGACATTCAAATATAGACTACCATAGACCTCAAAAAAGTCACTGAAATGTGAGAGGCGGTTTCTACTTCTAAGGAGACTGGTCGCTGAAATGTTCAGTGTCCCTCACATCCTCTGTAACAGGTAGTGTCTTATGCCATCTACCTGGGGTGTTAGCACCCATCAATGATCACAGAGTTGAAAGCCAGAGAGCCTGGGCTATCCTTATTTTCCCAGTAACCTGGAGTGTGGAAGGGGGACATCACTTAAGTTTTAAAATTATTCTGCTTCTTGATGGAGCCCTTCATTAAGATAGAGAGGAGAAAGGTATATCCCTAAGTTATTTAACACATGTTACTGGGAACTCTTTACAGAAAGGACACTTAAAAAGTAAAATGGTGGTATATTTAGAAATCAAAGATTAAAATCTGCTTAATCTCGATTTTCTCTTGTATCAGAATAAGGATAAGTAAACTGGACAGAGTCACATTTCTTAAATCTTCTCATTCCCCCACATCCTGGGTGCCTAACTTTGCAAGAGTTTCATAAGCCTTGGACTATACGTAGTTCAAATCTGTTTTATATGTATAAAATCTTATATACACACATAGAAATTTATATATGTATATATACACACATATATACTTATATATATATATAATTATACACATATGTACAGGCTTACATATTATACACATATACACATATATACATATATATCTACATATGAATGAGACTCTACATCTAAATATGTTATTTAGATTTTTTTAAACGTTTCTCATGAGAAAAAATAACTAGCATGAATCTCATGAAGGATAAGAATAACATATAGAGTGTTCAGAAATACACATTAGGGAGTCCCCAATTCCCTGGTCACTTTCTACAACTCTATGACTGATACCAACACTCACCTCTTAACTGTACCAACTACCCAAGGGTAAGGGCCATGCATGTTTTGATTGCCATAATGCATCTTCAGCCCGACTCTCTGTCTGTCATATGGTGGGTATATGCTCAAGTATAATTCACTATTTGAACAAATGGGTAAAAAAGAAAGGAAGAAATCAAGCAAAGAAGGAGACTCGGATTAACTTACCACTGGCAAATGCCCACTTACTGCCTTGGGCAGTCCAGTCCAGTCATGATCAAAATCATCCAAGGAACAAGTCAACAGAATGGGAGTAGTTGTGGTAAATGGAAACAGATGAACTTGATCTTAAATATTTGAGCCTCCTGAAACTATGTCCTAAGAATCATCCTATCCAGTAGATTAGTACCAGTGGCAGGGATGCCCTCAGCCCTGGCTGGTATTTTGGAAGTCCTACGTGGCTGTTGGACTGAGCAGCAGCCCAGCAAGGCAGAGGGAGGAGAGGTCTTCAGTTACCTAGCTAGCTCTTATGTGTATAAGTCCTCCAGGCACTACAACCTCCAAGCCCCATACAAAAGAATGGGCTTTCCCTCCATTCTCATAGGTTGCTTTTGATTCTTCTTTTAACCTGATTTATGGGGATAAATGTGTGAAGGTCACTTCCTCACTGTGGTTTTCCCTGGCCCACTCAGTCCCTTAGATGGTCCTGGAGCCACAGTGCCCTAGAATTAACATCAAGAGTCTTGCTGAGGAAATAAGCACAAAAGGATTGAAATTACAGCTGTGTTGTAGGACCTGACCTTGCACTAGAATTGAATGCAAACCAGGACTTTGACTTGAGTGCATCTCAAGAGATTAGTGGGATGTACACAGAGGTTATCTGGAAAGAATTCAAGTCTACCTCTGCAAGCTAGATCTGACAATCAGATTAAAATGGAAGAGAACAGGACATCAACTTATTTTGCAGTGTGGCTTTGTCTTAGAAACCTGCTGACACTGTTCTAATAACCATGATAAACAATGTGAAAAAAATGCATATGCTAAGGATAAAAGATCTTTAAATGAATGCCTACTCACCTTAATTTAGTATAAAGTCCTCATTCCCCCATATCTAACCTACATTATATAAGAGGGGTCATTTCTTTTGGCTCTGCCCTGTCCACCTCGCTGAGTCAATGCTCAAGTCCAGCTGCAGTATAGGTTTGCCCCAGACACTAGCGGGGAGTCTCTGCCCTCCCATAATCAGTGAAGAGGGGGATTCTTGAGAGTAACAATAAGAGACAATACCATTCAAACGCCTGTGTGCCACTGTGCTGAATAATAACAGTGGCTAATATTTACTGAGCACTTACTACATGCCAGGTACTGTGATATTTTACCTCCATCAGTTCCTTGCATTCACATAGCCCTGTGTAGGGAGTACTAATATTCTTAAGCCTCATTTTACAGATTCCAGATCAATCTGCCTCCATTATGTAAAGACATCCGACTAGCATTCAGGATAACTGCCTGGTCCATCCTGCCCAGAATAGTCTGTCATGGAATAGCACCACCACCACCACCAAAAATAGCAGCTGCAGCAGCACTGGGCTAAATGAGTGATTGCATTATTTCCTTTAAACCTCACAATAACACTAGGAGCTGGGAAATATTATTTCCATTTTACAGAGAAGGAGACAGGTTTAATAAAATTCAAAAACTTCCCAGGGTTCCACATAAAGTGGGAGAGGCACAACTTTACCATTCAGGTTTCTTTGACCCCAAAGTCTGGGCACTTTCCTCCGCTTTCCAAGGCCCCTGGGACTCCCCGTGGCTTGCTACATTCAGGAGGTAAACCAAATACCCTTTATGTGATATTCATAACCAAGTTAAAGATATTTTAAATTCAAAGTCTGTTCTAATCATAACCAGAAATTGCTTTCTTTCACAATTAAGAGTGGAGGTCTACAATTACTTTTGAGGGATGTCCCTGAATATGCGAATAAAGTCAGCAGAAAATTGTTGCCAGTTCTTCTTTCTAGCTCAATTTAAAAAAAAAAAATAAGAACCTTTATTATTATTGCACCGCTCTTTTGGGGGAATTCCCAAGAGTATTTTTAGAGGCAACAAGACATTCCTTTGTTATTCTTTAACTATTTATTATGTTTCAAGAAGAGAGCATCTATTACCGACTGATTTTGAGGGTTGGATATTTCTCTCATAACAGATGGTCTTTTGTTCACGACTCGATTCCCCTGACTTTTTAATTGCTAATATATGTGTTACTACTAATTATACCTTAGCAGTAACCTCACTCCAGTAAGAAGGCACTTATAGCTCTTTTTCCAGAGCTGGTGTTTTGAGTTTCATAGCTCTCCCTATGAACTAGCTTCCAGACATGAGCAGGACTTCAAAGAATGGTTGAAGGTATAGTTCCCTTCTTATTGCTTTGAAAAAGAGGTAAAATGCCTAGAGAAACAGTAAGAGAAGACATGAAAAAATAAAAAAAAAAGAAATCTATACGAAAGCAAAAGACGCTTCTGAAAAATAGAGTCATATACTCGGGCTACCCAATTCCATACTTGAACACTCTCATTGCAGGCGTGCCCAGTGATCAACCAGTCTCAGCTTATGTATACATGATGAAAAACAGAGAACTATAAATAAAGTACTTTGCCTAGTTCCTGGGCACATTAGAAGTTAGCCCTCAAGAAATGGTAACAATTATGATTAAGATGATTTGATATTTCTCAGATGGCCACAGCAACACCTGGCATATCTCAGCTACCTCACTCTGAGAGCTCTATCTTCTTTTAGGTTACTTCCTCTGTTTAACCTCAGTGGTCACAAGTAGAAGGTGAGAGACCAGGCTCTTGATGATGTTTGTTGGAAATGGGAAAAACAGGAGCCTTGAATAACTCACTGGGAATAAAGAGTGAGTCAGTGCAGAAATTCAAAATAGCTCTCAATATTATTGACTCCTGATCCTGTTTCTTTTGTATTTTTCCATAGAAGGAAGCTTACAAAATCTGAGTAGACTAAGGACTTTCACATACATGCATTATTATTATTATTATTTTGTCTTTTTGCCTTTTCTAGGGCCACTCCTGAGGCATATGGAGGTTCCCAGGCTAGGGCTCTCATCGGAGCTACAGCCGCCGGCCTACACCAGAGCCACAGCAACACGGGATCCTAGCCATGTCTGCAACCTACACCACAGCTCACGGCAACGCCAGATACTTAACCCACTGAGCAAGGCCAGGGACCGAACCCGCAACCTCATGGTTCCTAGTCGGATTCATTAACCACTGTGCCACGACGGGAACTCCATACATGCATTATTTTACATAAATCTCTCCATAATACTAGATATTATTGTTGTTGTTATTAACCTTGTTTTTTTAAATGACAAAACAGGTCCAGAGAGGTTATGTCACTCCTCCGGGATCACACAACTAGGAAATTTAAGTTTCTCTGAATCCAGTGCCCCAGATTTTAAACATAGTACACCTCTACCATGTGATAATGAAATAAAGATCCACTGGTTTAGGAGCATGAAATTATGGCCTAGAGAGGAACACCAATACTGAAACCACTAATTACAATATATCAGCAGTATCAATCAAAATAAGGAACATTCTGAAAGACTAATTTTCTATGAGGAGTCTATGTCCCATATAAAAGCTGTAGGTATTTTAATCCTTTGAATAAATTTTTAAAATTTTATTTTGCTTTTTTAGGGCTGTATGCATAGCATATGGAAGTTCCCAGGCTAGGGGTCAAATCAGAGCTGCAGCTGCAGGCCTACACCGGAGCCTCAGCAATGCCGGATCCGAATCACGTCTGTGACCTACACCACAGCTCAGGGCAATGCCAGATCCCTCATCCACTGAATGAGGCCAGGGATCAAACTGCTTCCTCATGGATACTAGTCAGATTCATTTCCAATCTGCCACACTGGGAACTCCCTAAATAAATTTAAATTGCCCTTTAAGGAATGACACCTGGAAACAACACCTTAACCCAGATAATGAGTTTAAGGATGGGGAGTACAAGCATATCATGGAAGCATGGGATTCTGCTTTTGACCAAGAAGCTTCTCTTGGTGAGTGGGCTATACTCAGTAGCTTGCCTAACAGCAAATGAGGATCAGCTTGCTTTTTTGCATTCCTGAGTAGTTTGGGTTTTGTTTTTTTGTTTTGTTTTGTTTTGTTTACCGCTAGAATACATGAAATGCTCAGGGCTCACCATGCTTTATCTCTTAGTCAATTTCTTTCAAACTCCCTACTATAAATGGTTTTCCTTTTACCCCTGCTAGCCCATCTACATTTTTTTTTTTGTTTTTTGTTTCCATTGCAAGAAATGCTCTGTTCCTTCCCCTATGGTCTCTCCCTTCTAGCTCCATTTTATTCATGCTCAGTTCTCACCCTTCTCCACTCTCTTATGCTACAAATGCTACCTCTTTGGTTTCTTCTCTCTTTTATCATAATACTTTAACTACAAGCTGAAATCTTTTCTTTGTTGTTTGGTTCTTTTTTGCCAATTTTTAAATTTTATCGAAGTATAATTAATTTACAGTGTTGTGTTAGGTTTGACTGTACAGCAAAGTGATTTGAATATATATATTCATTTTCAGATTATTTTCTATTATAGGTTATTACATGGTATTGAGTATAGTTCCCTGTGCTATACAGTAGGCCCTTGTTGTTTACCTATTTTATACATAATAACAGGTGTATGTTAATTTCACACTCCTAAATCCCTCCCCTATTCCTCTATGGTAACCGTAAGTTTATTTTCTATGTCTATGAGTCTATTTCTGTTTTGTAAAAAGGTTCATCTGTACCTTTTTTTTTTAGCTTCCACATATATAAGTGACATGTGGTATTTGTCCTTGTCTGACTTACTATACTTAATATGATAATCTCCAAGCTCATCCATGTTGCTGCAAATGGCATTATTTCATATTTATAATGGCTGAGTAATATTCCTGTGTGTGTGTGTGTATGTGCGCGCGCACGCGTGTGTGTGTGTGCGTGTATCACATCTTCTTTATGCATTCATTTGTCATGGCTATTGTGAATAGTTCAGCAATGAACATAGGGGTGCATGAATCTTTTGAATTATGGTTTTCTCTGGATATATGCTCAGGAGTGGACTTACTGAATCATATGATAGTTCTATTTCTACTTTTTAAAGGAACATCCATACTCTTCTCCATAATGGCTGTACCAATTTACCTTTCCACCAACAGCATAGGAGGATTCCTTTTTCTCCACACCCTCTCCAGCACTTATTTGTAGTCTTATTAATGGTGGCCAATCTGATGAGTGTGAGATGATACCTCACTGTAGTTTTGACTTGCATTTCTATAATAATTAGTGATACTGAGCATCTTTTTATGTGCTTATTGCCATCTGTATCTCTTATTGAGAGAGATGTCTAGGACTTCTGCCCACTTTTTGATTAAGTTGTTTGTCTTTTTATATATTAAGCTGTATGAGCTATTTGAATATTTTGGAAATTAATCCTTTGTCAGTCACATTGTTTGCAAATATCTTCTCCCAGTATATAGGTTGTCTTTTCTTTCTGTTAATGGTTTCCTTTGCTGTGCAAAAGATTTTAAGTTTAATTAAGTCCTATTTGTTTTTGCTTTTATTTCCATTATTCTAGGAGACAGATCCAAAAAGATAGTGCTGCAATTTATGTCAAAGAGTGTTCTGCCTATGTTTTCCTCTAGGAATTTTATAGTATCCAGCCTTACACTGAGGTCTTTAATCTACTTTGAGTTTATTTTTGTGTGGTGTTAGACAGTGTTCTAATTTCATTCTCTTAAACGTAGTTTTCCAGTTTTCCCAGCACCATTTACTGAAGAGACTATCTTTTCTCCATTGTATATTCTTGCCTCCTTTGTCATAGATTAATTGACCATAAGTGTGTGGGTTTATTTCTGGGATTTCTATCCTCTTCCATTGATCTATATGTCTGTTTTGATTACTGTGGCTTTGTAGTATAGTCTGAAGCCATGGAGTGTGATTCCTCCATCTCCATTCCTCTTTCTCAAGATTGTTTTGGTTATTTGGGTTCTTTTATATTCCCATGCATTTTTTTTTCTATTTTGGGCCATGCATGTGGCATATGGAAGTTCCTAGGCTAGGGTTTGAATCAGAGCTGCAGCTGCTAGCCTATGCCACAGCCACAGCAACACAGGACCTGAGCTGCACTTGTGACCTACAACATAGCTCACAGCAACACCAGATACTTAACCTACTGAGTGAGGCCAGGGATCAAACCCACATTCTCATGGATACTAGTTGGATTTGTTACCACTGAGCCATAAGAGAACACTACTAATCCAAATTTAAAGTTTTTTTGTTCTAGTTCTGTGAAAAATGTCATTGGTAATTGCATAGGGATCACATCGAATCTGTAGATTGTACTAATTCTTGCATTTCAAGAATGTGGTATATCTTTGCATCTGTTTGTACCATCTTCATTTTCTTTCATCAGCATCTTATAGTTTTTGGAGTACAGGTATTTTGACTCTTTTTTTTTTTTTTTAGTTTCTTTTTGTTTTTTTGTTTTCTCTGGGGCCACACCTGTGGCATATGGAGGTTCCCAGGCTAAGGGTCTAATCGGAACTGTTGCCATCAGCCTACACCAAAGCCACAGCAATGCGGGATCTGAGCCGAGTCTGCAACCTACACCACAGCTCACGGCAACGCCAGATCCTTAACCCACTGAGCAAGACCAGGGATTGAACCCACAACCTCATGGTTCCTAGTCAGATTCGTTAACCACTGAGCCATGAGGGGAACTCCATAGGTATTTTGACTCTTTAGGTAAGTTTATTCCCAGGTATTTTACTCATTTTGATGCAATGGTAAATGAGATTATTTCCTTAATTTCTCCTTCTATTATTTTGTTGTCAGTGCACAGAAATGTAACTGATTTATGTACATTATTTTTGTATCCAGCAACTTTACTGAATTTATTGATAAACTCTAGTAATTTTCTGGTTTTAGGATTTTCTATGCATAGTATCTTGTCTGCAAACAGTGACAGTTTTACTACTTCTTTTCCAATTTGGATTCTTTTTATTTCTTTTTTTCTCTGACTGCTGTGGCTAAGACTTTCAAAACTATGTTGAATAACAGCGATGAGAGTGGCTATACTTGTCTTGTTCCTAATCTTAGCAGAAGTTCTTTCAGCTTTTCTCCATCAAGAATGATGTCAGCTGTGGGTTTGTCATATATGGTCTTTATTATGTAGAGGTAGCTTCCTTCTATGCCCACTTTCTGAAGATTTTTTTAAAACTATAAATGAATGTTGAATTTTACTAAAAGCATTTTCTGTAGCTATTGAGATGATCATATGGTTTTATTCTTCAATTTGTTAATGAGGTGTATAACTCCAATTGATTTACAAATATTTTAAAATCTTTGCATCCTTGAAATAAATCACACTTGATCATGAGGGATTATGATCCTTTTAATGTATGGTTGGAGTTGGTTTGCTAACATTTTGTTAAGGACTTTTGTGTCTATATTCCTCAGTGATATTGGCCTGTGATTCTCTGTTCTTGTGATATATTTTTCTGGTTTTAGAATCAGAGTGATAGTGGCCTCATAGAATTAGTTAAGCAATGTTCTTTCCTCTGTAATATTTTGGAATAGTTTCACAAAGATAGGTGTTAACTCTTCTCTAAATGTTTGGTAGAATTTTCACATGAAGCCATTTGGTCCCAGACTTTTATTTGTTGGGACTTCTTATTTATTTATTTATTTTTATTTTTAATTTTTTTATCTTTTCAGGGCCGCCCCCACAGCATATGGGGGTTCCAAGGCTAGTGGTCTAATTGGAGCTCCGCCAGCTTATGCCACAGCCATAGCAATGCCAGATCTGAGCCGCATCTGTGACCTACACCACAGCTCATGGCAACACCAGATCTTTAACCCACTGAGTGAGGCCAGGGATCAAACCCGCAACCTCATGGTTCCTAGTCAGATTCGTTTCTGCTGCACCACGACAGGAACTCTTGTTGGGACTTTTTAAATGACTGATTCTGTTTCAGTACTTTTAATTGGTCTGTTCATATTTTCTATTTCTTTCTGGTTCAGTCTTAGGAGATTTAGTCTATGAATTTGTCCATTTCTTCTAGTTTGTCTATTTTTTATTGCTGAATAGTTACTCATAGTAGTCTCCTACGATCCTTTGTATTTCTGTGGTATCAGTTGTAATTCTCCTTCTCCATTTGATCTTCTCTATTTTTTCTTCATCTCTATTACATTTATTTCTGCTCTGATTTTTATGATTTCTTTCCTTCTACTAACTTGGTTTTGATAGTTCTTCTTTCTCTAGTTGCTTCAGGTGTAAATTTAGGTTGTTTATTTTAGATTTTTTTTTGTTTCCTGAAGTAAGATTATATTACTATCAACTTCCCTCTTAGAACTGCTTTTGCTGCAGCCCATTGGTTTTTTGGATCATGTTTTCCTTTTAATTTGTCTCTAGGTATTTTTTTATTTCTCCTTTGATTTCTTCAGTGATCCATTGGCTGTTTTTTAGCATATTGTTTAGCATCCATGTGTTTGTGATTTTTTTCCAGTTTTTTTTCCTCTTGTAGTTCATTTCTAACATCATAGCATTGTGGTCAGAAAAAAATACTTGATATGATTTCAGGTGCCTAAATGCCTACTATATGTCTAGGGCTTATTATGCTAGATTTGTTGAGTAATGTTATAGGAGTCATGGCAGCTTCTTTCTCATCAAGTCACATTTGAATAACTGATGCAAGTAAAGCAAAGATAATATGAACGGCTCCACTTCAGTGTTCTCAAACCAGTGTGTATCACAACTACCTGGAGAGTGTGATCAAAATGAGTATTTGGGGGCCCATATTCCATGCATTTTTTGCATATGTTCTAGGTTATTTGGTTGAAGAAATTTCTTTGGACCTCACTTTGAGAAACCCTGCTCCATAGTTATCAAACCTGAATGATTCCCTTTGACTTGGCACATTGTTCAGTGGGTTTTACTCTCATGGTTTGAATAAGAATATCTCATTTCCTTTTAATAAAATATGTGAAAAGGGCAAGGACTAGGAACCAAAGAAATTACATTGAAAGGAGATGTAAAAATATGATTTCATTGACTACTTAACCTGAATCCTCCAGTGTATCTTGATTTTTGTTGAAATCCTATGATACCATATAAATTAGAACTTAATAACATTGCACTTTATCATTCTCTGTTGTAGTGTGTATAGGTATGTGTGTTTAGCCCTGCAACCCTGTTTAAAGAACAAGTTCTATAAGCTGGGCATACAGGTGGTTCTCTCTCTCTCTCTCTCTCTCTCTCACACACACACACACACATATACACACACACATATACACACACACTAAATATATATATATATATATATATATATATATACACACACTATATACTGAATATATATACTAAATAGTAGTCCCATAATATAAGCATAACTTACTTTTCAGAGACTCACTTATTGCTTTAAATGAGAGACAACTGAATATGACCCCTTAGCTGGGAACCTAAAAAGCCTTGATGCCTTCACTCTGGACATACCACTGTGCAGCCTCTGTTGCCACACAGTTGTATTTCCTTACACTGAATAGTGTGAAAGCATTCCTCTATTAGGGGCTGATTTGTGTATCACAAGGAAAAATAAGCAGGGATGACACAAAATATATCTTCCTTGCTTTGATGCCCAGATTCAAATACCATCATTTAGACCTCATATTAATCACTGGGAAATCTGTACAATCCTGAGGCATCATATTCCTATTGACATTCAGATGGTTATCATACAAAAGTAGAAATAAGGCAAAACTTAAGGTATTAAGACAAAAATAAAAACATTGACTTTAGAATACTCCCAAATGTAATGTGAATAAAATGTCTTCAAATAATCCATTCTGTGATTAAACTTGGTTTCCTACATGAATCATTCAATTTTTTATTTACTTAAGGACTACTGCTTTTTGTTTTGGTTTGTTTTCAGGGATGCATCTTTTTTTTTTTTTTTTTGTCTTTTTGCCTTTTCTAGGGCCACACCTGTGGCATATAGAGGTTCCCAGGCTAGGGGTCCAATCAGAGCTTTTGCCAGTGGCCTACACCAGAGCCACAGCAACGTGGGATCTGAGCTGCATCTGCAACCCACACCACAGCTCATGGCAACGCTGGATCCCTAACCCACTGAGCAAGGCCAGGAACCTCATGGTTCCTAGTCAGATTTGTTAAACACTGAGCCACGATAGGAACTCCTCAGGGATGCATCTTTAAGGAGCATATGATATTTGCTGTAGGTATCAATGCACCTGACAGGTGAATTATGATATAGTACTAAAGACTACCGCTAATATTAATAGTGATCCCACCACAATTACAAACTTGCACACAAATGTTTATAGCAGTGTTATTCATCATAGGCAAAAAATGCAAACAAATTCATATGCCCATCAATTGATGAATGGATAAAAATGTGGTATATCCACACAATAGAGTATTATTCAGCCATAGAAAGGAACAAAGTACTATTTATACTACAAGATGGATATTTCAACATGAACCTAAAACATCATGATAATTGAAACAAGCCAGTCACAAAAAACTACATGTTGTATGATTCTATTTATACAAATTCCCCAGAATAGTTAAATCCACAAAGATAGAAAGTAGGTTAGTATTTACCTGGGGAGGGTTGTGATGAAAATATTCTAAACTGGATGATGGTAATTGTTGCATAACTTATTCAATTTACCAAAATTCACTTAAATAAACAATTAAATAGGTGATTTTTAATGGTATGTGAGTTTATACTTCAGTAAATTTTCAAAGCAATTTTAAAAAGCAAGGGGTAAAGCTGAAACAGCATTTTTCAGAGATATTTCAATAAAAGGAGAAACCTGGGGGTGGGATAATAAACACTGATAATTAAATATTGACACATTCTCCATTTTTGAATATTTACTATGTGCCAGGCACTTCACAAAATGCTTTACATACATCATCTCTTTTGAGTCTCACAAGAACAGTATGAAACTGAATTATTATACCACTTTTACATGTGAAGAGGCAGGCTCATAGAGTTTAAGAAAATTGTCCAAAGTTACACAACTAGTAAACGGCAGAACTAAGGTTTGAAGACAAAGCCCAAGTCCTTAACCATATGTTGTAATTTTCAAGTAAATTTCTTACCCCTAACTCCCATTCAAGACCCTTCCTTCAGGTTTCCACCTCCCTCTCCTGCTTATGTCTCACTCATCTCAGCTGGAGGATGACTTCTCTCTACTATGGAGTTGTAAATAATTTGAGAGAGTTTTTTTTTTAAATAATTAAAATACTATGGTCAAAAGTCACTTTGGAGCTAGGTCTTATCCAGTATCATAAACCCTTTTTAATTCTGAATTCTCCAGAATTCTCTGATTGTTTTTGTTAATTTCTTTTTAGTTCACCCTTCCTCTGGCCCATGCCAGGCAGCAAATGTCAAACTGCAGCTCTCAAGTCTTTGGTAAGCCCAGTTGGTGAAGGTCCTCAAAACATTTATGAAAATGTAAGAATGGGTGAATCAAAGATGAAGCAGCACAACTGCTTTTGCTGAACATTGCTATATAAATAAGCTTAGCTCTGGAATGCTAATAAGGCAGGGAAAATGGCCAATTACCACAGTGACATTCTTTCTCTCTCATTAAACTTTCTAATATAAACTTTAAGATGTAAAAGACAACAGATAGTTCCCTCGTGGATCTAACTAGCAAATTAAAAGTGCGGTTAAAAAAAAATAAAAAGCGAAACTGTATCTTAAATATATATATAATCTGGAGTTCCTGCTGTGGTGCAACAGGATCAGCAGCACCTCTGAAACGCCAGGACACAGGTTCCATCCCAGGCCAGGCACACTGGGTTAAGGATCCGGTGCTGCTGTAGCTGCGGTATAGATCGCAACTGTGGCTCTATCTGATCCTGGCCGGGGAACTCTATATGCCACAGAGCAGCCAAAAAAAGGTAAAAAAACAAAAATAAAAATACACAATCCATTACCCCCATATCAGGAATGCAAAAGAAAGAGTCAAAATCTATCCTATAATGAAAGTAAAACTCTTGCACCTAGGTAAGTAATAAAATAGGCTGAAATGCACACACTTCCAAGGAGCCAAGTGCTATTTTTGGGAAAACCTCTATTTGCACTACTTCAGACTGACATTTCTGGGTTAATAGAATGTTTCCTAACTTTCAGGGAATCCATTCAAATATGCAATTCATTGTTTACTCTTGAGACTCACCTGCTCTTAAAATAGTTTGAAAAAACCAAAACCAAGACCAAAAATATGTCTATAGAAAAGATAAGAATCACTTTGCAAGGTAATACAAAGCCCTTGCTGACAAAAGCTAAATGATTAAAATATTATGTACAGTTATTTTTTCAAAAATGAATTTAGGAATTGTGCAAGGGTTCTTTCCAAGGAGTATATAGTATCAAAAGGCTAAGTTTATTTAAGATAACAGGCAGAGGTTTCTGCAAAAGGATGGGTAAGGATCTGCACATATTCGGAGGGAAATACTCCATTAAAAGCACAGTGTTGAAAAGTTACACATAGAAAAACAATATTACAAAGAGACAAAAACACTATTTTAATCATATTTGTCCTCAAACTGAAAATCTATTCAAACCAATCAATCATGAGTGCCTCTCATTAGAGCCCTGTCACTTTCTCATTGTAGCTTTAAAAGTAAGTCAGAGACACATGCACCCGCATGTTCATTGCAACTCTATTCATAATAGCCAAGACATGGAAACAACCTAAATGTCCATTGACCCATGATTGCATGAGGCAGGTGTGCTACATATACACAATGGAATACCGTTCAGCCACAAAAAAGAATGAAATAATGCCATTTGCAGCAACAAGGTTGGAACTAGAGACTCTCATCCTGAGTGAAGTCAAAAAGACAAAGACAAATACCATATGATATCACTTATATCTGGAATCTGATATATGGCACAAATGAACCTTTCCACAGAAAAGAAAATCATGGACTTGGAGAATAGACTTGTGGTTGCCAAGGGAGAGGGGGAGGGAGTGGGATGGACTGGGAGTCTGGGGTTAATAGATCCAAACTATTCCTTTGGAATGGATTAGCAATGAAATTCTGCTGTGTCGCACTGGGAACTATGTCTAGTCACTTATGATGGAGCATGATAATGTGTGAAAATAGAATGTGTACATGTATGTGTAACTGGGTCACCATGCTGTACAATAGAAAAAAAAAACGTACTGGTGAAATAACTATTAAAAAAAGCTAATAAAAATACTTAGGAGTAAAAAAAAGTAAGTCAGAGAGAGAAGGATAAATATCATATGATAACACATGTGTAATCTTTAAAAAATAATACAAATGAACTTATTTACAGAACAGAAACAGACTCACACTTAGAAAACAAACTTATGGTTATCAGTGGGGAAGGGTGGAGGGGAGGGATAAATTAGGAGTTTGGGATTAACAGATATACACTACTATATTTAAAAATAAAAATAGATGATCATTATCAACAAGGACCTACTGTATAGCACAGAGAACTCTACTCAATATTCAGTAATAACATATATGGGACAAGAATCTGAGAAATAATGGATATATGCATAACTGATTCACTTTTCTGTACACTTGAAACTAACACAACTTTGCAAATAAACTATACCCCAATAAAAATAAAAATTTAAAAAGTCTACAAGAATGTCTTCTGTTCCTTCTGTGTCCCCTGTAGCATCTAGTAATTTGACACCAGCTTTCACTTCCTAAACCCAATGAATGGGATCAGCATTATCTGTTCATTTGTCTGATAAACATTGTTACTTGCCTCTATGACAGTTTCACTTGAGACAAAATTGCGAAGTAGGCTGTCTATCTATCCCCACCTAGCATCTGTGTTGTAGGCCCTTCATCTGCACTAGAGGCCTAGGACCCTCATTGTTGTTCCTCCTCTTCCCTTTGTAAAAAGTGTCTCAGACGCTCCAATTATATGAAGCTAACAATGATTAGTGACAATCTGATGTGTGCTCTAGGAGGACTGTACCAGAGACTAAGGCCTTACACTAACAGAATAACATTCAGACAGAATTTTGTGTGCTCATTTAGAGAGGTATAAGTGAGGAAAGGAGAGGAAATGCCCAAGCCTTTCTGATAACTGAAATTGTGTTATATATGGGTTAACTATTCCACATATTCTGAATGAGGAGAGTGTTCCTTAAGCCAAGGCCATACTTCCAAGGCTATTTATCCACCTAACATCCCTTTACTTGATGACCACAGGCTTCATTATACCTCTATCCACAGCCATCTTACAAATGCACACTACTTGATGGAAAATACAGACCCAGAAGAAATAATAGGCCTGGCTCAGAGCAAATGAGCTCCAAACCTAGGGAGAACCATTGGAAGAAGACATGATAGTTCAGTCCAGAAGGAGTAACACTATAACTTGTATATATTGAAAAGCATCACCCTAAAACCAGTGTGTGGACCCAGGGAAGATGTTTCTCTTTTTTATTAGAAAGTGCAGTTGTCACTTTGAAAGATTAGTATTGTCTTTATTAACCAGTTTATCAATAGTGAGTCATCCAATCAGTTCAAGGTATGGTGTTTATGATACTATAAAGCTTCTGACTTTTTGTGCTTTATGTTTGTAGCTTCTTTCCATGGACTTTTATCTTCTTGGCATTTGTCTTCTGACTTGTCTCAAGTATCATTCCTTTATTTTTTTGCTATTTCTTGGGCCGCTCCCACGGAATGTGGAGGTTCCCAGGCTAGGTGTCTAATCGGAGCTGTAGTCTCCAGCCTACGCCAGAGCCACAGGAACTTGGGTTCTGAGCCGCGTCTGCAACCTACACCACAGCTCATGGCAACGCCGGATCGTTAACCCACTGAGCAAGGACAGGGACCGAACCCACAACCTTATGGTTCCTAGTCGGATTCGTTAACCACTTCGCCACAACGGGAACTCTATTCCTTTTTTTTTTTAATGGCCTCATTTGAGGCATATAGAATTCCAGGGATTGAATCCGAGATGCAGCTTCAACCTACACCACAGCTGCAGCAATGCCAGATCCATAACCTATTGCACTGGGCCAGGGATCAAACCCTCATCTCTGCAGTGACCTGTGCAGCTGCAGTTGGATTCTTAACCCACTGTGCCACAGCAGGAACTCCTCTTCACCGTTTCTGACCTCAGCACTAGATCTTTGTAACATATCTACATTATCAGCTCTCATTCCCACTGTGACTCTAACACAATTACCTTTATTAAAAAGAACACTTTGGAAGTTCCCATTGTGGCTCAGCAGTAACAAATCCTACTAGTATCCATGAGGAGGTAGACATGGTTTGGATCCCGTGTTGCTGTGGCTGTGGTGTAGGCTGGCAGCTACAGTTCCAATTAGACCCCCTAGCCTGGGAACCTCCATATACCACAGGTGCAGCCCTAAAAAGCAAAAAAAAAAAAAAAATTGGAGTTCCCTTGTGGCAGAGCAGGTTAAGGATCCAGTGTTGTCACTACAGTGGCTTGGGCGCAGGTTTGATCCCCAGCCCAGGAACTTCCACAAGCTTCAAACTTGGCCAAAATAAAAGAAAAAACAAGAAATAGAACATTTCAAGAAAGACAATCGAATTGAACATTTCATCTTCTTGATAAGGGAGGAATAGTTGCCCCAGTTTGTGTGTGCTTAGTATGAATCGCTTTCACCTCTGGCATTGATGGATTTTGTGGCTAAAATCTTAGCATCAGAGAAGACTTTACATATTGTCAGACCCTACTGCCACCCAATTTAAATCCTAAATTCTGTTTCATGTCACTAGGAGTTAAGTTAGGACAGAATTTCCTTCCTCAACACAAATGGGAGATCTTCTCCGAGACTGAGCCAAATAGCAGTAGAGGTCAGCTGGCCTATGGAATATGAATCCTACCTCATACTGGAAAAGCAGTACCGGCCTGTACCAGGTGACCTAGGTTTAGTTTAGTTCTGGGCAAATCCACACTATCTGGACCATATTTTCCATATCCACAAAATGAAGTTGTAGGACTATGGATCAGCATTCCAAATCTGTTCCACACAAAGAATTGTTCTTTGTAATTTCCCCCAAGTTTGAAGAGCTGTTCAACTGAACAAATAACTGAACACCTCTCATTAGTCAGTCCTGTCATTATCTTTCGCAGCTGAAGCCATGTTGCTTCATTTCTTTCAATTTCAGTATCCCTCTCATTCATCTTTGTACCTGCTTCAGCATCTAGCCAAGCCTTTAACTTAGGAGCTAGAGATACAAGTAGCTGGCTGGAGTAAAAGGCAGTTATGAGAGCAAAGCGCAGATGGGAAATAACAAAAGCAGCTGCCAGCTAGTTTTTTCGTTTTTCTTTCCCTTGGCATAGTGCATCCTTGAGAGAAAGCTGTAATTGCAATAATTCTGTTTTTGCAATTGACCAGGTAAGGCTTATAGAACCACTGGTACATTGAAATTGAGTCACAGGCCTGGTCCTAACCTATTCACTCCAAGCCTTGCAAATCTACCCTCTTCCTCTAAGAAAGGAACTAACAGGGCTTCAGTTAATCCTGCCTAGGTGATGGTGAGATAAGGGTGGTAAGTAAGATTATAGAACTGGAACCCCATCTGTGTTCTTGGTCCATTTTTGGAGACAGTAGTTCTCAGGGTTCCAAATGAGCTTAATTGCTTAATAATTGATGCAATGGTTTGGAATTTGGAAGGTCTAAAATTGTATTGATCACACGCATAGGGGAATTGCCTGAGAACTACCATTTGATGTTTTTGATAGATCTTGGAACCCTAGAACTAATTCTCTATATCTTCCTTGACCTACATTTGGGTCCCAAGAAAGTCATGTGCAAGGAGCTGATGTTTTAATTTAATGAATCATATGCTTTGATTCAGCAGGAAATATCCAGTATTACATTTCTTCCATAATTTAGTGATATATATCTGTAGATGAAGATTAAGTTGTTTTCTCTCCAAGTGATGTGCATTTCAGTGAAATGTTTCATTCTAGGCTCTCAGAAAGACCCACCTAAAGTCAGTCATATAAAGCCTTATTCTGAATACACGCTTGCTTTCCCTCCATTCTACAGTAATTCTGGTTAAAGTTCACAAAGTAAGAGTGACACAAATACCCACAAGGAGGGAAAAAATAGCACCCAATACTGCTCAGAAGGAGCAGGATTAATTGCAGCTGATAATTGTATTCATGAATGATGGTAATATATAATCTCATTCAATCTGGAAACACCACAACTTTTAGGCAAAACACAGCAACAATCCACATTAGGTCAAGATAAAAATCCCTTGCAAGTCTGAAATCTAAGAATAAATATCTTTTAGTTGGCTTTCGCCTTATCCATTTAAATAAGATTCCATAGCTATAAGAATCAGAAATCATTTCCTTTGGGAAAATTATCTCCCTATCAAAACTCTGTTCATTATTTAAAGGGAATAATATTGTACTTCATGATTTTTGAGATAAATGACAGGTAACTTTGGCCTAAGAGACATAAGATGGAGATAAGGCTGAAAATTATCTCCTCTGTTATTTAGGTTCATATAATTTTAACAAATCTAGCTGAGGAAGCAGAGATGATTAGCTGTTATTTTATATGAAGAGTTCAAAGCATTATAGTGAGGAGTAACCTTAAAAAAACTTGGAATTATATGCCAAACTAGAAAGATGGAATTCAGAGGCTTTTAATATAAACAGAAGAGAAAGAAAGAGGGAAAAGATTGTTTGAGAAACAGAAGAAATATAAGAGAAAAAGAAAGAAAGAAGTGTTCATGATAGGATTGGTCAAGTACAACCCTGAATGCAATAAAACAGGGCTTCACAGACATCAATGTACAAATGAATCCCATGGAGATTTCATTCCAGTGTACAGTTCAACTGAGTAAGATGGAGGTGGGGCCTGAGATTCTGCATTACTTATAAGCTCCCAGGTGATATTCTTCTTGTCAGCCCATAGACAACAGACATGGAAGTAGGCTCATAAACAATCAAGTTGTTGAGTTATCTGGAGACATTAACTGATCAAGTACACTGGCTATTTCAGATCAACATAATTAAACCTTTATTAAGTACCTCTCCTATGTGAGGCGCTGAAGGAGGCCACAGAAAATAAATCCCTGGCCCTGATCTTATTAATCTTACACTCCAATTCAAGAGGAAATACTCAAAAGGAGTTTTCCCCCACAGTCATAGAAATGATCCTTCATGTTTAGATCCCTTGATTTACCCTCTCTGCAACATGGTATTTAAATACTTTTGTGGGGGGAAATCCAGAGAGATGGTAGATTGGGGTAGAGAGAGGATGGCTGAAGGAGGGAGCACAAAACATACATGGGGGATTTTATTTCATAGTCTAAAGCTATTTCACAGGTGAAAATTTTCCACTAACATTGAACAAAGCATTTTCCCTCAATGAGGGAGGGGGACAGTTTAACCTTGAACCAAATGTGTGAATTGAATTTAGATATATCATTTCACATTCTGCAGAGGAAACTTTACAACATATGAAGGAGGGGTGTGGTGAAATCATTTTAAGACAATTTGTAATAACATCCTTGGTCTTGAGGTACCACAAGATACTTATTAAAAATGGGTGGAAAGAGGACTCAGGGTCTCCTCAACATTTTCATCCTTCAATGAATTTTTAACATTATATGTAAGCATATCTGATGAAAATCAAATTATGTATTCCTGAACCTTTAAAGGTACATGCTTCTCAATATTTTCACCTGTAGTATAATTTCAATGTTAAAGATAGGTAGGATTCTAATAGAAATCAAATTGTATTGCTGAACTCTGACAGTGAGATGCCAATGTATGTCACATATTTGACCTGTTCTCATTTCACTAATTGCACATTTCCCATACCTTGTAAGAACTTAATATTGAAAAATTTTTTAAAGTGTAGATTCAGCATTGAGAATATCTTAAAAAATAAGAAGTTTCCTCCATGTTTGTGACATGAGCATATTTTACTGTGACTTCAAGATACAGCCATCATGGGAATGTAAATTGGTACAACCACTATGGAAAACAGTATGGAGGTTCCTCAGAAAACTAAATATAGAACTACCATATGATCCAGCAATCTCACTCCTGGGCATATGTCCAGACAAAACATTCGTTCAAAAATACACACGCTGCTGTATGTTCACTGCAGCACTATTCACAATAGCCAAGACATGGAAACAACTTAAATATCCATCGACAGATGAATGGATTAAGAAGATGTGGTACATATACACAATGGAATACTACTCAACCATAAAAAGAACAAAATAATGCTATTTGCAGCAACATGGATGGAACCAGAGACTCTCATACTAAGTAAGTCATGAAGAGAAAGACAAATACCATATGATATTATATATCTGGGATCTAACATATAGCACAAATGAACTTTTCCAAAGAAAAGAAACTCATAAACTTGGAGAGCAGGCTTGTGGTTGCCAAGGGGTGGGGGAAATGGGCTGGGAATCTGGGGTTAATAAATGCAAACTTTTGCATTTGCAATGGATAAGCAATGAGATCCTGCTGTAGAGTACTGAGAACTCTATCTAGTCACTTGTGACAGAGCATGATGGAGGACAATGTGAGAAAAAGAATGTGTGTGTGTGTGTGAGAATATGTCACTTTGCTGTACAATAGAAAACTGACATAATACTGTGAACCAACTATAATAGAAAAAATAAATATTATTATATAAAAAAGATACAGCCATCAGCATCAACATCTCCCTGTCCACTTTATTTTCAACTCCTCTTCATGATTTTTATCCCGGTCATTCATCATCTGAAATCCAAGTCACTTTCCTTTTCTGATGACTTGGAGTATTAATACTACCTCACCAGGAGAGACGTGTGTTGAAGACAGATATCAAGACAAAATGGAATAGTGAATGGGCAGCCCTTTCAGATGGCAGAAGATAGATTTTGAACTCTGTATGTCTCAGCTGTCTAAAGATTTTTCAAGCCCCAAAGAAGAAAATCTCAGGAGTGAGAAGTCTGATGTTTTCCCTTTTGTTATGTTGCTGAAACTTTCTCAAAATTTCAGAATACTTTTGGAGAAAACCCTAATGTCGGGAATCTTTGAGACAGCTCAACATCTTAGGTTTCTTTACTTTAACACAATATAATACATTGATAAAGAGTGTGGCTTCTGGAGCCACAATCCATTTGGAATTTGATTACTGTCTTTGCCACTGTGAAAACTTAAGAAATGTATATAGTTACCTTTCTCATCTGTTAGGGAGTATGGTGATGATATTAATAATAAAATAATAATAGTGGTACCTATCCCATGGGATTATAATGATGATTAGATGAATTAATATTTATAAAGTTCCTAGAATAGTACCTGGGACATAGTAAACACTCAATAAATACTAGCTACTTTAATATCAATTTTTATTTTTCATCTTGGAACACAGGAGGAATGACTTCTTCAAATATAGTTGTGAGTGTATGGGTATGGAGGGAGGAGAATGAGTAAGCCTGAGATACAGGGGAAAGTAATATTAGTAACATATGAATGGAGAGATGAATAGAGGAGAGAGCTGCAGAATCAGGTATGGAAGATGTGATGAAGAAGAATGGTTCCTTCTCTCACCTTTACCAAGTAACCCAGGTTCAGATTGACTGCTGTAATAAAATCCTGCTCCAGAGGAGGAGTTGAAATATGGGGAAGAAAATTATGGAAAGATACACAGAGGATAAAAAATTCTCTTTCTTTAAATCTGTGTGTGTGTGAGAGAAAGAGACAGAGACAGAGACAGAGAGAATCATTTTTTTAAATTTGTGTGTGTATGTATTTGTGTGCATGAGAAAGAGAGAAAAAGAGAGGCAGAAAGAGTGAATATGACCAAAATAGGATATGAAAAATTGCTAAGCACTAAAAGTTAGTTAGGGCTTTGTTAGGTTCACCTGTAAAACTGCATTTATAAGTGGAAGATCCTAAATATTTGCTATTTTAAGAAGCATCTATATTTTGGGTGATAATTAAGTACTCTAACCTTCTATCAAAATTATTGTCAACCCTTTGATGGCTCATTGATTTTAGAGGCCATATCAGATTTCACTCTCTCCCTGGATGCTTTACAGTAATGTAGAATAATAAAAATTAAATAACATGCTGAATGGTGATTTAAAAACAGCTGTGCATTATATATTTGGGAGAGACAGCAGGGGCAAGAATATAATTGAAGCATATCCCAGTTGATTTTAATACTTAACACTGATATAAAAACAAATTTATCTTCTATAAATACCAGCACAATCACGGGGGCGGGGGAAGAACATTTAACAACACAATGATTACATCCTCCCATCCAGAGTAATACCATGGTCTTAAACAATCAACCCATTTTTTTTAACCAATCACAGCAACTGTCAGGGATATGAAAAACCCTGGAAGTCTAACATACCATCCCAATAAAACATTATGAACGGAAAAATATTATGATGGTTTATAGAACTAGATCATCTGAAATTGTGCATCTTTAACGATATCATAGAACAAATTTTTCTTTAACCCATTCTACCTCCTTAAAAATACTCCATTTTAAAAGACCATATTTCATAAATGCTCTTTATAATTGTTGTTCTTTTTCTATAGCATTAATACATAATGACATTGGTGTGTGGGGGTGTTAGAGGGGTTGGGGCAACAGCTACTGACATTCTTCACTCTAGGAAGGAAGGCTTTACACGTAAACAATGCAAATTCCACCATGGACCATCATCTACAAGATTTAAAACATTCAGTTCCTGTGACTTCAAAAGGAGTCCAAGATTCATGCTTCAAATCAAGGAGAAATTTCAAAGTATGTAAGAAGTGACTTCCAGATCACAAAAGGTGCTATTTAGATGAAGTTCGTGTCTGCCTATAATTCAGTAAACCAAAAGCTGTGAAAGAGACGGACTTTTGAGGCATTTTATGTACCTTAGCTCTTCTTTTCATTCCCTTCCTTGATAGGCTTATCTTAATTTTACACTCAAACTCGGTCTGCTATATTTTCTTCTCTCCCTCTAAACCTGATGTTTTATTCCTTGAATAGACTTCCCTTTGTCCTGCCATGCTTTTTGCATATAGCAGTTCAGATACAGAAGGCCTCTTTAACTTCTATTATTGTTATTGGTGGATGACAAGCAGAACCCTTAGGACACTATTGAAGGACCTTTAATGCTTTGCATTTCTATTCTGTGCCATTTCCTGCTTGCACTCATTCAATTTTACACAGCTCTTGCAGCAATCTTCCCAAATTCGTTCTGCAGAAACTCATCACTTTTATTTTTACCACTTTGTTTTCACTTTGGTCCCAATTACCAGCCTAACTAGATTCTGATTTCTGTTCACTTCAGGGGTACCCCTACTATACACATATTTTTTTTCACATCATTTTTCACTCTTTTGATATGCAAACCTGAGCATATGAATTGCTTCTGCTTTCTCTCTCCTGAGTTTACCTACTGTGTAATAAGAAAGCCCTTTACCATGTCACATGGTGTGGTGTATCCATTTATTAAGATTCCACGCTTAGAAATATCACCTTCAAACTTCACTATAAAGATGACCAATTTTCCCATGAAGTTAATACTACTAAGAATCAACACTCTCCACATGCCTTTCCTGTGGTTTTCCTTCTTCAGTAGCGGTTATTTAACTGTTCTTGAGTCTGTCTGATTTGGGCTGGAAGCAACTTTCATCTTCACTGTTCTGGTTAGAATGGTATGTCTAGAAAGCCTCAAATAGAGACAAGACAATCACACCTTAATGATGAAACAGATTGAGCCTCCTGAAGGCCAGCTTTCTTATCTGGATCTGTTTATTGTTTAGTGCATTTGATTACATTGAGTAACTATTGTCAATGGCCTAAAGAGAATGACTTTCAATAGAATAGATGAGAGAAGAGATGTCCAGAATCCAGGAGACTAGATGTACTCAGGAAAACCTGAGTAGTATAGGTATTCTGTGTAGAATGAACCAGAAGGCAATGTTAGGAAATCTAACCAGATAGGCAGTTTGCATTAAGAAGACTCAATGTCAGGTAATATAGGCCATCTCAACCAGTGGCTAGGGCCAATTTTTAGGATAATTTGGGAGTGACAATTTAGTGGGTAGTGCTGGAAAAGGTCAGGTACAAGGTCAGGAGAACAAATGGTGGGAACCCAGTTATTTAAACTTGGGCACCAGGCAAGGATGTGGCCACAAGGAACAAGCAAGAGTAAATACCATATGATATCACTTATAACTGGAATCTAATATCCAGCACAAATGAACATCTCCTCAGAAAAGAAAATCATGGACTTGGAGAAGAGACTTGTGGCTGCCTGATGGGAGGGGGAGGGAATGGGAGGGATCGGGAGCTTGGGCTTATCAGACACAACTTTTAGAATAGATTTATAAGGAGATCCTGCTGAATAGCATTGAGAACTATGTCTAGATACTCATGTTGCAACAGAAGAAAGGGTGGGGGAAAAACTGTAATTGTAACGTATACATGTAAGGATAACCTGACCCCCTTGCTGTACAGTGGGAAAATAAAACAAAATTAATTAATTAATTAATTAAAAAGAGCTATACAAATAAGAAAAAAAAAGAGTAAATAAAGGCTGACTTGCTGCTCGGCTAAGAGACCAAACAGGTCTTTATATTTCCTTTTACTCTGGGCCAGATCTGGTGCAAGCTTGGGATTAAAATATAGCCATGGAGGTTGAAGGCAGAGAAGCAGTGAACCAGGCTTGTCATTATAGCTGGAGTTCAACATTGACAGAGTCTTATTAATGACTATAATTTAATCATAATCAACTTGTAGTTCTTTGGACTTTGCCTAGTCATTGGAACTAGTAAAATTGTTTTCAACAACAGGTGTCATTTTAATATAATCTTTAATATTTAGAATGTTTGAAATTACCAGAGGTTAGATTTTCTTGAAAGCATAATAAAAGCATTCTTAATTCAAATTTAATGTTATTTTGTACTTCAGTAGATATATTTACCGATTAGGTGAAAGTGTTTCTTTAAAAATGAGAGCGAGGGTTAATGGAGGGATCGTCATATCACTTTTGAACATTAAAAACAGAACGTTTGTGCCAACAATGAGGCTAGAGACTGATGTTTTTAGATTACCAGAACCATCTCAGGGAAGAACCTTGACATCTATCTACCATCTTAGCAAAGAGCAGACCACAAACTCCCAGTGCCAGCCATGAAAGATCTTCAGCTTGTACCTATTTAATGTTGTCCCAAGTCTCCAACAATAATTTTCTATTTTCAGTTGAATTACTAATATCAAGTGATCAAAAAAAATCTGCACCTATATACAAAAACTAGATTTCTAATTGTAATTCCTTAGAAAGAATAGGTGCTCTTTTCCTAGAGCTTAAGATAGGTCAGGAAACTCATGTTCAGAGAGGAAGTTTTAAGAAATAGTAATAAGTAACTTGCTGAGAGAATATATGCCATATGAAAGGAAAAGCACAATAAAATATATCAATGCATGATGTGATAGGGAGTGAATCTCCCACTAAGAGGATTTGAGAAGGAAATGAAAGAGGAAGAAAGGGCTGAGGAGGATGAAGGAGCCATAGAACAGAGATACTTAAAGGAATGAGAGACAGCAGAGAAATAAGACCAAAATAGTGCATGGAAAGGAAATGGTATTAGTAGGAGGAGTAATAATGTTGAAGTAGAAGATTAAATGGTAGAAGACTCAGAAAGAAATTTGAAACACCAGACATAAACTTAAGTGCTTGCCTTGTACATAGAGAAAAAAAATGGTATTGGGCATTATCACCATCATAGGACAGGAGGTATGCTAGCACAAAGGCAAACTTGGGGAAATTTTTTTAGGCCAGCTTATGTGAACATCAAGCAACATTGAAAAAAGTAAGCAAGCAACAAGTAGGTTTCTATGACCTTAGCTACAGGATTAAGGACATTTTCTTTTAGTTCCTTCTTTCAGTTCCAATGTTGTTGCAGAAAACTGTCACTGTGCAGATTGGTCTCACTTTAAGTGCATGGCCGCAAACCTCAAATGTCACAAACATTGCTACCCAGAGATGTCCCTACACTTCCCTAGTATGTTTACTATTGCACTTTGAGGAAAAAATCAAAAGTTTCACATGCTGTCCACTCTTTTCAAGTTGCATGCAATAGCTCATTTCATTGCTCCTTGCCTATCCATGCTCTCTCATCTCACGTACACATCATCTCAGCTGATGGTATGGCCACACTTACAGCCTTTTACTGTTACCTGGGATGATGTGTCCCTGTTCCCTTAGAAGAATTTGATCTAGATTTCTAAAGACATCACTCCTGCAATCATCCCTTTCCTCTCTTGTATTATCGACCCTTCTCTCTCCATTGGATCGTTCCCCTCTGCATTTCAAATACCCTAGTACCTCTTATTTTAATGAAACACAAACAAATTTCCCCTTATTAACATTTCTTGCTCCAGCTACTGTCCCATTTCTCTGCTCCTCCTTAGGGAAAATTTTGAAGGAGCTGTTATCTTCACTGTCTCCACTTTCTCACCCACATTCTCTCCTCAACCTAGTCCAATGGGGCTTCTGCCACAGTCACTTAACCAAGGCTACTTAAGGGAAGGTCACTGATGACTTCTATGTTACTAAATAGAGTCCCTTCTCTGTCTTCATTAAATTGATTTCTCATCATTGAACACAGTTGACAACTCCCTCCTAGTCTACAACATTTTCTATAGTTGTCTTTCTTCTGCATTACTACTTTTTAAAAAAAATTCCAACTCACCAGATGGTTCTTTATCATTTTTGCTGGATTCTTCTTTTTCGCTCAAGCTCTTTATGTTGTCATGCCTCAGGACTCTGTCCTTGGCCATTTCCTTTTTTCTATATACCATCCCTGGGTTAAGCCATTAATTCCCACTTTGGTGTTTATATCTACATGCTTATGAATCCTAATTTATATCTCTAGCTCCAACCTCTCCCCACAATTTAGTCTTATGTTCAACTGCCTACTTAACTTATTAACTTGAATATCTTGCAAATATCTCACACTCAATTATCTCCAAAACAGAACACTTTATTTCTATTTGTAACCAGAAACTGTCCCTCTTCTCTGTATTAACATCGCATTAAATGATACCACCATATACACAACTATGAAAGCTAAAAACCTAAGACTTCATTTTTTGAGAGCCACAGAATGTAACTTTTTTAGTAGTAAGTTTTATAGCAGCTATATTTTCTAAAGCATAGAGTCCCTCCAGCTTGCCATGTTTTTCCCACCTTAGGTCTTTTACCCTTGATATTGTATTTTCCTGGATGCTTCTCCCCCAATTGCCACTTGACTAGTTCCTTCTTATAATTCATGCCTCAGCTTAAATTAACCTCCTATCTAATCAAAAATAAAATGTCCTAGTCTTTTTTAATTTTTAATATTTGGCAGTATCTGATATTTCCTCATGTATTATCTTGTTGTTCTTATCTTCCCACTGGATATAATCTCTTTGATCATGAAGACATTGTCTGCTTTATTAGCTATTCTATTCCTAGGGCCTAGAGCAGTGTTTGGTACATAGTAGGCACTCGATAAATGTTTACTGACTGTGGTTGCCAAGGGGGAGGGCGGAGAGAGAAGGATGGACTGGGAGTTTGGGATTACTGAATGCAAACTATTACATTTAGAATGGATAAATAACAAGGATCTACTGTATAACATAAAGAATTATATACAGTCTCCTGGGATAGACCATGATGGAAAAGAATATACAAAAGAATGTGTGTGCGTGTGTGTATGCACAACTGAGTCACTTTGCTGTGTATAGCAGAAATTGGCACAACATTGTAAATTAACTATACTTTAATTTTTTAAAAAAAGTTATGTAAAATCAGTGTTTATTGAACTATCGAATAAATTAACTCAAGGTATGACATTCTCTCCATATCCAATTCTTTATTATCTACTTAACAAACAAGCCAATGAGCTTTGCCTTGACTGCTCATTAGCATGTATGCTAGAATCAGAGAAGATGTGGTCACTTAATGTGGAAAAATAATAACCATTTTCAGTCTGTCCATGGCTAGTTTTTGCTTATCTTACAAGTTTCAGCCTAAATACTGCCTCCTTAGGGAAGCATTTTTTGATCCTATAAACTATTTTCCCTTTGCTGTTTTCCCAGCATATACCGCTTTACATTACACATCATACCTATAATTACTTGTTACATACTTATAAACTATATTCTCTATGAGGGTGGAGGTTGTCCTTTTTTAAAAAAATATCTTTATTTATTACAGTGTCTAGTATGGAGCAAGAGTTCATTAAACATTTGCTGGATTGAATTAAACTGACATGACTCACACCATCATTGAGGGTAGTAAGTCTGAACCTCAATATACACTTGCTTAGTGAGTGAATCTAAGCTCCAATTATGAAAGAAAATTCAATTGTCATGTTTGTGGGATGACTATGATGGGAGAAAAAAATTAAAGCATAAGACTATGTATTGCTCTGTAGCATAACTTCCTCTTCTTTTATTAACCTAAATTAAGAATCTGATATTTAGACATTCCATCTCAGAAAATGTGAGAAGGTTCAATCCACTAAAATAGCCATATATGTGAGGGGTTGGGTAAATATGTCTCCACTTAAATTGAAATAACGCCTTGTTTGGAACTCTGTAGGTTGCTAGAGAAATGGTAAAATGGTGACACCCTTACAGGAAGAAGATAAGAGGGATCAAAGCCAGCTTATGGGTGGCAAAGAAGATAATCCTCTATCACATGAAGGATAGATCTCTTTCAGTATGAAAGGAAACTAGCTTTGACAGATGCCAATACACAGAAAAGTAGCACTTCCTGCTTCTATCATAAAGATAAATTAGAGCAAGTACCTTAGCTCTGGAGACCATTTGAACTCCATGACCCAGGTGGCAGAAACTACAACCAGAAGACTACTCAATTCAGCCTGAGAGTCTGCCTTTACTTATCTTGTCTTGATAATTAGCTGATTAATTAGTTACAGCAGGCACTTGTTATGAAAGAGACCAGTGTTCCTGGGTATAATATACTAACTCAAGGCAGGTAGACATACTTCTATGCCACATAAGAGACAAGCCTTGCTCTCACTGGGACACCCCTGCACCATTTTCTTTTGATTAGCAGGTTTTATAATTAATATGTTACTTTAGACAAATATTTATTGATCACCTTCTATGTGCCAGACACTTTTATAGACACTGAGGATATGGCAGTGAGCAAAATATATGATGCCCCAGCCCTTAGGAGTCTTATATCCTCATAAAAAGAGACACAGTAATTATACAGACATAGAAAAGAAACATAGTAACCGAAAGGGATTGTGGAGATAAATTTAGGAGTTTGAGATTAGTTAACATGTACACATTACTATGTATAAAATAGGTAAACAATAAGGACCTACTATATAGCACAGGGAATTATACTCAATATCTTGTAATTACCTTTAGCAAAAAAGAATCTGAAAAATAATATATATGCATAAGTTAATCACTTTGCTGTATATTTGAAACACTGTAAATTAATTATACTTGAATAAAAAATTTTAAAAGAGTCAGAGTAATTAGATAAGCCAATAATTATGGAGAATAATATAAGGGCTATGAAGAAAAGTAAAGCGAGGTAAGAGGACAGAAAGTGATGGAGGGGCAGTGGGTAATCATTGCAGATAATGTGGTTGAGGAAGGCCTCCCTGAGGAGGGGTCCTTTGAGCAGAGACCCGAATACAATGGAGAAGAAAGCCAAGGGAATAGCTGGGGCAGGGAGAGAGGAAACAGAAGCTTTTCTATGGACATTTTTCTAAAGGCTAAAAGCTAAAGCCTTGAATGCTCTAGGACAATTTTCAGTAGCATTTTGGGGGACTTTCAGCATGCCTCTGTGTCCCTTCTGTTTGGGAAGCCTGAAATGCTCAGGCTTTTTGTGTACCCCTCTAGGCCAGGAACCCAGAAGAAATTCGTCTAGCATCCCAGCCACATGACTAGATCCTTCTTAGTCTTGCTTTAGTGTATTACACATTGGCATTACAGAAATAGAAATCCATGGGTCTTCCCTCAACAAGGTCATAATCATTTATTTGGGGGATAGGACTATGCTGTAATACCCTTTCCTCAAGTCCTTTTGGCCAAAAATCTTAGAACCACCAGACTAGGAACATTTCATCAATTCCATTCTGCATTTTCAAAGCTTAATCCCAGTCTACTCAGAGTATATGGCCTTGATTCTGGATTCTTATACTGATAGTGGATTTGGATATGATCTACCATTTGAATTATATGAAAGTTATTTTGAGGGTTAAATTGTGCTCTTGTTGTTTTCTCGTTTTACATGTTTGTGGGGGTATAACTTCTAAGGAGTGAAATGAACAGACCTGACATATACAGTTCAATGAGTTTTTCCAAATGCAAAAACCTGTGCGTCCCACATTCCAATCAAGTTAAATGATGTTTTTGTCACCCTCAAAATTTCCTTTCTACTCATTCTAGTCAAGCCCCCTCCAAAAGTAACCACTATTCTGATATTTTTCACCACAGCACAGTTTTGCCTATCTTTGAACTTTATATAAATGGAATCATACAGTATGTACTTTCCTGGGCCTGGATTCTTTCTCTCTTCCTTACGTCTGTGAAATCCATCCATATTATGTGTATGAGCAATTCATCTCCTTTCATTGTTGAGTAGTATTCTATTTTATGGATATACCTGAATCCATTCATCTATTGAGGGAAGTTTGGATTGCATCCAAGTTTGGGCTATTATGAATAGAGCAGCTATGAACATTTGTGGAAAGTCTTTCTATGGACATATGTTTTAATTTTTCTGGAGTAAATATCTAGTAATGGAAGGTGGATAACAGGGTGTGAAGGTAGATTAAGCACTTTAACATATGCATGTATGTTTTGGCTCTGAACCCAGTCTACATGTTTGCAATGGGTATGAACTCTCCCCTGAGCCTCGACATTCTTGACTCTGGCTGAAAAACCACTATATTAACATGGTAGAGCACAGCAGTTATGAGTAAAGTTTCTGGATTTGGACTCCCAGAGTTTATATCTTAGCCCTATTACTTAAAAGCTGTGAGGCCTTGGGCATATGTAAAGCCAGGACCTTGGATTCCATATATGTAAAATATACTTGTTTCATGGATTGTGTAGTAGAAATCCAACAAGATAGTATCTACAAAAGTGGTTATTACAGTGCCTGGCACTTCATAAAGTTTCAATAAATGTTGACTTGGGGGCTGTGTGGGGGGGTCTTAAGTCCTATCTGCACTTGTCTGGATGTGTCAGTGAATACATGAAAATAAAAGGCCACCATACACCAAAAGGTATATAATTAAATCACATGAAAGACCAAACTTGGAGCTTAAGAGGAAACAAAAATCTAAGTTAAACAAAACCCCTGAAATAACAGTGCACAAATATTGATTAATTGTTCACCTTTACCTTTCAGACAAACTTTATCTTCAGCAACACTGTATTTCCTTAATAATATCGGCTTATATATATATAAGCCTAATATGTTCTTACTTCCTTACGAGTAAATAGTTGACATTCACGAAGGTGTCAATAACAGCTGTACTGGCAAAATATTAATAAAAGGATCAATTCAGCAACATCATCAGGGACAATCAATGTCAGACTCAAGTATAAAGATGCTCAAACTATAAGAAACACTTTATGACTTGGCAATTACTAATTTACATATGTTTTACTTATCCATTTCAATAAAATCAATTTCCTGACTCTCTGCTGAATATAGTTTTGGTCAGCAAGTATTAGGCGATGAGAGACACAAATGTACAAATATCAGGGAACTTTTCTTTCTTTTCAAGTGATTCTGCTAAGTTTGCAATGTCAAGGTGCCCAGCTGTTTGATTTCATAACTGGGGCAAATGCCAGGACTGCAACTCAAAATAAGTAATGATGACCTTTGATTTAATTTCCAAAGAAACAGTAATCACTGGTGCAGCTGTGGATTCCAACCCAAGAGAAACTGAAAAATCTAAAATTAAAATTTTCCTGTTCTCCCTTAAGCTAGATCAGTGAACAATATTGCTTGAGCTAGGGGTGGCCCTGATACTGGATATAACCTCAAATTCATTTTAAGGAAAACGTGAAAGGTTTGGATTTTGTGGCTTTTTCCATTCTTTGAATGGAAAAAGAATCTCAAACAGTCACATTGAGCAGAGAAGGCCCAAAGAGGAATATCAAATTCCTGATTTTCCCTGATGACATTGCTGGTGATAGGAAATGTCAATATTCTGCCTCTAACAAAGCCTTGAGGGCCATGTTCAAGGCAATCATCCTTCTTGATCCTCAAAGGGTAGGAAAATGCCCCCCACTCCTGGCATCTTGGTAGCCCTCTAACTACATTCTGCAGCTGTAATATGGAGATGCATTTGAAATCATCCTGTCCTTTAACCATCATATCCTGGCAAATATCCTGAATTCCTGTAAACTAAAAAACAGCCAAAATTCTAGAGGGGGAAAAAAGCTCAAATTAAGTAACTCTGCATTTCACAAATGGTCGTACCAGTTTTATGGGCTGATTTAACCTGTCAGTTACTGAGTTTGGTGCATCCTTCTGTGTACCTCCTCTGTACTCCTTTAACTCATCTGCTTACCTCTATTATAGTACTTACCACATAGCTGTCAGTTTGATTTTATTCTAATATGCAACTCTCATCACGTCACTCCCTGCTTAGTATCCCTCAGTGGTTTCTGCTGTTTCCAAGGTAACATCCAGACTCTTTATTTTGGTCTCTGAAGGGCCTTTCCTGATTTGGGCTCTTGCTTTTTTTTTTTTACTTTTTAGGGTCATACCCACCACATATGGACGTTCACAAGCAAATGGAGCTGCAGCTGCTGGCCACAGCCACAGCAATGTGGGATCCAAGCCATTTCTGCAACCTACACCACAGCCCACGGCAATGCCTGGCCCACAGGGTGAGGCCAGGGATCAAACTTGCATCCTCATGGATACTAGTTGAATTCGTAACCCACTGAACCACAATGGGAACTCCCTCCTCTTACTTATCTTTCTAGCATCATCTCCTGACATCTTTCCCCTTCCATCTCCAGTGTTAGCCAAACTGGCCTACCCGTAGTTCCTCCAAGGAGCCATGCTTGCATCTTTCAATGCCTTAGCACATATCTTTTCCTGCTAATGCAAATGCCCTTACCCCAGCTCTGTCCATCTGGCCAGTTCTCCTGATTTTTAAAGTTTCAACTCAAGTGACACTTCCTTCTTAGATCATTTTTGGTTTTGTTCACATAGGACCAACAACTCTAACCCACATCAAATGCAGGTGCCTCTCCATTGCTCTCCCTCAGCCCCTATTGAATGATATTACTGTAGCACTTAACACTTTCATATTCGTAGAATTTTCTTGGGAGTCTTCCCCACTAGACTATGAGCTTGTGGGAGGCACAGACACTATTTTGTAAATTTCATATTCCTTACAGACTGTCTCAGTGCTTGGCTCAAAGTGCATGTTCAATAAATGTTGTCTGAAACAATGCGACAAAAGAAGGAAAAAAATCCTTGAAATTCCAATTGATGCAGTCTTTTTTTTTTTTTTTTTTTTGAGTTCTAGTAGACATGGATCTGACCTATAAACCTTCAATGTGAACACAGTGGGAACACTCTGAGCCCAATTCATTATCACCTGTGACCCTCTGGACAGTCCTGCTGTTTTCCCTCCTATTGGAGGGCAGTCCTCTGGCATTCTGTCAATCTTCAAAAAGCTTTCTAGCCTCCCTCCCATGTTGTGCTTTCCTGTTGAGGCCTGATTCCAACAGTCTTATCCTAGCTCTGGCCACTGGGTGGACCTCTTCTCTAAATATCTATTTGACCAACTCAAGTAACTTCTCTGGTCCCTTGATTACCCATTCCCAGGCATGTGTTGCATGAACTCTTCTTTTGCCCAGATTGCTTAATAATTTAAATATGCTAATATATTAACATTTAATTTAAAAATACAGTGAGAGATTGAACAGAGCCCAAAGTAGTATATGTAGAGCCATAAAATGCTCAAGGTCTTAGGAGGAGGAGGTGTGAAAGCACATGAGAAGCAAGCACTCTCACTACCCATTGCTCCCTAGTAACATTTCCTTAAATCTATAGGGCAGAATTCTTTCATTTTTAAAAATGTTTATTATTTTTCATTGAAGTATAGTTGATTTACATGATTTTTTCCTTCTGTACAGCATAGTGACCCAGTCATTCATATATATATACATATATATATATACACACACACATATACACACACATTCTTTTTCTCATACTATCTTCCATCATGTTCTATTCCAAGAGATTGGATACAGTTCCCTGTGCTCTACAGTAGGACCTTGTTTTTTATCCATTCTAAATGTAATAGTTTGCATCTACTAACCCCAAACTCCTCATCCATCCCACTTCCTCCTTCCTTCCCCTTGGCAACCACAAGTCTGTTCTCTATGTCTGTGCCTCTGTTTCTATTTTGTAGATAGGCTCATTTTTCTAAAGTCCCCTACTGGTAAACTGAATTTCAGGCCAATTTCCATGCATTCAGTCACCTTATGTTTTTTTTCCCCCACTAATCTTCACTTGTATTAATAAGGCCAAATATTCCAACTATTTTTCCCCCAATAGGCCCTAAATATGCCCTGGTAGGTGTGGGCCAATATCCCTGTGGTAATTGCAATTCAAATAAAAAAAAAAGATATATTTAAACAGCTTCACAAGTAGGATACATCTGGAATAAAACAGCTGTTGACCTTTAAAAATAGTTTTGTAACACAGGTCTTTCAACTGCTATTGACCCCCAAAGAAGGTATCAGATAATGCATTTACCTTGTTGAATAATAATTTGCAATATGCTTTAAAGGTCTTCTCCCTCTCAAGGGCCACTGATATTTTCATCCTTCTGAAGAGTATTCAATGTCTGCTATGTTTTTATAATCCTTAAGTCACCTTATATTCCTTTACAAGATCCACTGTATGTCATGATTTGCTGTGGAGATTAGTGCATTACTGATAGTTTTCCTTTCATATATCTTATAAAGAAAAAAGAAAAAGAAGCATGGATGCAGCACTGTTTCAGTGTCATTTTGAAATATCTCATTATGTATTGATTGCTACCGTTTTAAAAAATATATCCATCCCATGGGGTGGGAGAGGGCATTAAAGGTGGGTAAGTCATTTGTAAAATGTTACAGAGTTTTATTTGCATGGATCAAAAGAGGAAGAAACTTCTAAATCTGTCATCAGCCAAGCAAAATGGTAACACTTTCCCTGCGACTCTTAAACCACACAAGGAAAGACAGGACTGCATATTTTATATAGCATAGGCTAGGAACTTCTTGTACATGGAGAAGTCATCAAAATGTCCTATTATGAGTAGCGAGATATGCATTGGTCTTAGTATATGAAGCTATAACATAGATTTTGGTAATGTAAGAAGCAGACTTCATAGAATTCACCCTTGGCTTAGCAACAGAATCCAACTGCCTAGTGCAGAAAACAATTGTGATTGAAAGACAGCACTTAATAGTGGTCAAGAGCCAAGTTGCTTCTAACTTCCACAAAGAAAAAAAGGAATGATGAATTAACAACCTGAAACATGAACCAGATCAGAGGAAATTAAGCAATGCTTCCAGCTCCTTTAAGGGAAAGAGGACACAAGAAAATAGAAAAATGTGGCAGGAAGTTCTCTTGTGGTGCAGCAGGTTAAGGATCTGCTGTTACCACAGCTATGGGGCAGGTTGCAACTGTGACAAGGTTTCTATCCCTAGCCCAGGAACTTCCATATGCCATGGGCATCGCCAAAAAAAGAAAAAAAGAAAAGAAAATGTGGCAGTGGATTCTGATATTAGATGTAATAACATGAAAGAAATGAAGAAAAACATGAAAGAGAACAAAATGGTACCATGATAGAATGAGTTCAAATATCTAGTCTGAGATGATTCAGGAAATGGTTATAGACTTGATTAACACTAATTTTAGGATTTATATCTGAAATGCAGACTAGAGAGAGGATATATAAATGGAGTTTTTAGACAAGCAGAAATATAGCTTTTTAATGTGGGAAAAAATTCTGTGATAAGAGGAGATGGTCATATGTCCATTTCACTCCTTAACTTGAAAGATCCGAAATATTAGACAGTAAAAGGCATTGTCCAAGAGTAAGTAACAGGCATGATGCTTGTCCTTAGAAGATACAGTCCAAAGGAACAAAAGCTTCCCAAGATGCGCAAAACAATCTCAGAAACCTGAGACTTATCCTTGCCAATAATATGATTCTTTCCTCTCTCACATACTGCTTGTTCTCAGGATCAGGTACAAACTATGTATTCTGAGTTCATCTCCCAGATATGATAGTAGGTTGGGCTATCCACACTCACTCATCTGCTCTTTGGGATGAGAGCTGCAGAATGATAAGATGGCCCATTCTAGGGGATGTTATAAGAACATTATGAGTATTCAGTAACCAGGAAAGGCCAGACCCTATGCTTTATTTGCCACTAGGGTTTGAAATAGACACCCCAGTTTGCCTTCAATGAAACTAAGCACATGGGAATGGATGAAAGAGTGAAAACATTTCTTTGTTATTTTTGATGCTGTTGTTGTTTTCTTTTTAGGGCCACACACATGGCATATGGAAGTTCCCAGTCTAGGGACTGAATTGGAACTGCATGGCAATCATGGCAATACCAGATCCGAGCTGCATCTGTGACCTATGTTCCAGCTTGTGGCCATGCCTGATCCTTAACCCACTGAGCAAGGCCAGAGATCAAACCTGCATCCTGATGCTTAGGAGTCAGATTCTTAACCTGCTGAGCCACAACAGAAACTCCCTGAATACAGTTCTTAATACACAGCATTTCCAGAAGGTCACCAGGATTTTCTGAGGAAAGGTATATACAATTTGTCCACCAACTTCTCATTGTGTCACTGTCGCTGAGGTGAGATACCCATACTTGACAGTTGCCTCTACAGCCAGGTGGCAAGAGAAGAATAATAATGTAATAAAATGGGAGAAGTAGAATTTACTTCATGAAAACTCACTTTGCAGTCAGCTCTCATTAAGACTCTCTTACCTTAAGTATAGTGCAAAAAGCGGCAACAGTTCTCTTGTCACAATGTAGTCTGCAAGTTTGTATATTAGAACGGCATGTGTCCACACAGGATAAAATAATTACATACCTGAGGACAAAGGGTAGCATCCTTTAATCGGTGAATTTGTTGGACAGAGCATTCGGAAAACATAACTTCTCAACTGCATTTTAGTATGTGTGGAGTGCCTATTTTTACATTTTATTTAAATTTTTTTTTATTTTTTATTTTTTTCATTATAGCTGGTTTACAGTGTTCTGTCAATTTTCTACTGTACAGCATGGTGACCCAGTTACACATACAAGTATACGTTCTTTTTTCTCACATTATCATGCTCCATCATAAGTGACTAGACATAGTTCCCAGTGCTACACAGCAGGATCTCATTGCCTATCCATTTCAAAAGCAATCCTCTGTAACCCCAAGTTCCCAATCCATCCCACTCCCTCCCCCTCCCTCTTGGCAACCAGAAATCTATTCTCCAAGTCCATGATTTTCTTTTCTGTGAAAGGTTCATTTGTGCCATATATTAGAATGTTTTTAAATTTTAAAAAATAAGCTTCAATAAAAGCACAAGTAAAAGTCCAACAAAAAGATTTTAAGCTGTAGTATTGTCATAGTCACTTCTCAAAGCTTAACCAGCATAAAATTTAAGATCATATGCTAACAAAAAATGACAAAGCCTCTACCTTGCTACCTTTTTATCAATAAAGCTATAATAAAATGAGCCTGTGACTTTGATGCTTATAGAGACAATATTCCATCCAGTTCTGTTTGAAAGATCACTATTAGGATGCATAGAAACTACTATCCCATAATTCATTTATAAAATTTTACATAACCAGGCATTACCCCCTAACTATAAATCAGTCCCAATTTCTTAGTGTTTTGTGAGCAAGAAGAAAATTTAACCTTGGTCAATTAAACTAACCTCTAAATTGCTACCTAAGCATGTTGGCGACAGCTGTCAATTCAGAAGCAGTTTATAAAAGCTGAAAGATGACAAGAAAATGCTGAGTTGATATGACAGTGATGACAAAAATTTGCCAAGGCATATATCCCTGTAGAAAATGTCTCTGCACCACAACAGATGGCCAGTGGTCAGGGAAAAACCGTTAAAGTCAAAACTGGAAACTTTTAACTCTTCACTCTGGGAGACTAAAGACTTGATACAAATCATTTCCCCAAATCTTTAAAAAGCCGAGCTTTGTCTGAGAGCCTTGTGGATGCTAGCAAAGACATTTGTACTATGCCTTGGCTTGGCAAGATAAACTAAAGCATTTAGAAAGAAAAACACTGAAATTTTCCATTAACAGTCCACAAAATTCATCAGACACGCTTTACTGTGGGGGCTATGCTCTCAGTCCTTTTGCCTGGGGAGAGACCCATCATGCAGGTAATGAATGATTCACTGAGAAGCACAAGCAAGTCACAGCCATTAGTACTCGCTGTCACAAAGCAGCCGACAGCTGCTCTGCATCATGCAGTGGGGGCCGCCTTGATCCCCAGGCACTTCTCTCCTGATGAAGCTACAATGAGAACCACCTCTGAGGGCGACATTTCTGAGCCTTAGGAAAGGAGGGGATCAAAAATCTGATGCCATCAGTGATCTAACCAAACAATGAGAGTGCCCAAAAGAAAAAAAAAATATTCATTTAGGGCCTAATTTGATATAGGACACAGAGCAGGAGGAAAAAGAAAAGAAAAACCCTCCCTGATTAAATAAGCAACAGTACGTTTCCATAGATAAGAGTAGCAAAGCTGTCGTCATTAACAGGATGGCCTCTCTTCAGTTTTCATCCCTAATTGTTCAATTATTTGCATTATACTCAACTTCTAAACTACCCCCAAAGTCTTCTCAATCAGGGTGTAAATTCAAAATAAGTAAGTTACTGCCACTACCCTGTGTATTTGCCAGAGGCATGTATCACATTGAGTTGAGTCACATTCTCCACAAGCCTGTGCTATCCCCTCAGCCATTTCAAAAGCTGCATTGACTCTGTCCCTGGAGCACTATTTTTTGTGTTGAAAGGGTCATTCCCCTGCACAGCCCTGACTGCTGAGTAAGATATCTGCTCACAGGCTGGGCCAATTGTGTGCGTATTGTCTAAACAGTCAATGAAGTTCCTCTCAAAATGGAATGTATTACCACCAAAATGTGAAGAGGTGGGAATGGAGAACAGACCTCTACATGGGAGAACACAGGGAATGAGGTCCATATTCATGTCGTGCTGCTTTGCCAAGCAAAATACTGCCTGTTAACATAGTGTCTGTGAGGCAGACAGACACTGCACATGCCTTTTTATGCCATGTATTAATGCTTTGTTACAGCCAGAAAATTCCCCACAGAGGAATAAGGAGAGTAAGCCATTGTTTGTATATTTGGTACTTAAAAGAAATCAAGGCAGGGTTAAAGGAGATCAAAGCTGTTTCTACACACACACACACACACACACAAACTAGTAAATTAATTCAAATTAAAGATGAACTGATGAAGTCAGGAAAAAAAAATTCTTTTTTTTTTTTTTTTTGGCTACACCTGAGGAAGTTCCTGGGCCGGGGATTGAACCTGTGCCACAAGAGTGACAAAGCCAGATCCTTAACCTATTGAGTCACCAGGGAACTCCCAGAAAAACTTTTAAAAATGCATGTGAGGAGTTCCCGTCATGGCTCAGTGGAAACGAATCTGACTAGTATCCATGAGAACACAGGTTTGATTCCTGGTCTTGCTCAGTGAGTTAAAGATCTGGCTTTGCCATGAGCTGTGGCATAGGTCACAGACACGGCTTGGATCATGTGTTGCTGTGGCTGTGGAGTAGGCCTGCAGCTATAGTTCCAATTCAGTCCCTAGCCTGGGAACCTTCATATGCCATGGGTGCAGCCCCAAAAAGACAAAAAAAAAAAAAATGCATGTCAAATGGCTGTTTTACTAAGTGACAAGTCTATCTAATGCCTCACAGGCATGACTTTATTCTTCACCTGCTTTTATTTAGCAATGATTTTTTTTTGTGGAAATTTTATTTCACCCATATAATTCAGCTAAACTTGTTATTAGTGGTATGGTAGTGGAAACACTAGCTGATGATATTTTCAATTTTTAACTAGTCATTTGGGTTCTACAGACATGGTTTCAGGTACTTTTTACCAGACAAGAAAGTGTATTCGCAGAGAATGCAGACTTGAAGGGAGGTTTAATCGTTATCAATGACTCCGCTTGCATTTATAGACTACAAAAAAAATAAGAGCTACAGTCTATTGGATACTTACCGTGTGCCAGACTCTGTGCTATACAACTGACATATTTTATTTCATTTAACCATCCAAATAAGGCTTTAGATGGCTATGTTATCAGCCTCACTGTATAGGCAGAAAAACAGTTTTGGCAAAATGCCAAGTCCTGGAAGACCAAGGTATCTATGGTAAGCCATGACAGAATCAAAATCAAGAGACCAATTTTGAGCCCTCAGTGCTTCAGAGACATTCAGAGGAGGGGAAGGAGAATAGGGAGATAAACAGTCAAGAAAAGCTTGAGATGGGAGAAGAACCCTAAAGGATAAGTAATAAGAATGGAAGAAAATATTGTGAAAAAAAGATGCCAAGGACCAATGGGTGGCATATAACACTAATGGATTGGTTTGAATTTATACAACTGGCATAGGGAGTCTATTGCCATATTTTCATTTCTTTTTTTTTTTTTTTTTTTTTTTTTTTACAGCAGCACCCATGGCATGTGGAAGTTCCTGAAGCCAGGAGTTGAATCAGAGCTGCAGCTTCAGGCCTACACCACAGCCACACCAACAATGAATCCATGCCTCCTCTGCAACCTACTATGAAGCTTGCAGCACCACTGGATCCTTAACCCGCTGAGAGAGGCCAGGGATCAAACCCACATCCTCTCGGACACTATGTCAGGTTCTTAACCCACTGAGCCACAGTGGGAACACCTCAATTCCTTTTGTATATCACAACTTTCTAAGCTAAAATACCAACACTGAGGTACAAGTACACACAGTGGGGTAGTTTGTAAATGTGCTGCAGCTGGATCTCAGGAAAAAGACAAATATTTGAGAGCTCTAAAGACATTTCTTAAATGCATCATTTATGGTGAAAAAAATTTTTTGAAAGGAAAAAATAACACACATTATATATTACCTGTCTTTCCATCAACAAGCCAAAAGCTCCTTCATTTTCTTGATTCTGACACACTGCTAAATTCTGGGAAACCCATGCGGGTAAGATAATGCTGACAAGAGTTGGTAATTACAAGCTGACATCTGAGGACAGTTACAGGCTGCAGTAAAACACCTACCCTCCCTAGCACGGATAATCTATGTTACCAGCCATTTGATTATTTAATTTAGCTGTAAAATATCAATGGGGGTCTTTTTAGTGTTTTTTTTGTAATTAAAATATTTTTATTTGGGACTCTGTTCTTTGATCACTATTATCTGAAAACACTCAAATCTATTCTAGAAAGAGAAGAACATGAATGCTTTAATAAGTTTACAGATTTTGAAGCTGAAAGTCATTTAATTCAATCTTCCGTAAACATAAAGTCTTGGTGAATTTGATTTTTAATACACTTTATTATTTTTTTATTCCCATTACTTGCAGTCAGTTCTAGTCATTTTCCTTCTCTTTAGTCCTTAACCACAAGTTAAAAAAATATTGACATCACTTTCATCTCTCCTCTCTGCTGCTTTCCAATAGCAAAACAATCAGCATACTTTTACATGTATCTGTATTAAGCAACTGTTTTAAAACATATATTGTATCATTTGAAAATATTCCTCTGTTAAGGTAGGATGGATTTCTAACCCACAATTACCATTATTCTACACTCACATTTTTGAAACGGTAACGTTGTAATCTATTATGCAAGGCCCACCTATACCATATGACCTGCTCCAATTACCCTAGTCCATTTGAAATTCTAAGCTTCTATCATATTTTTCTGAATCACCCAAATGCAGTGTTCATTTCCGTATTAATTACTGTCCCCAGAGCTAACCTGAAGGCAAAGATTAGAACTTATTCTACTTTTGTGGCTACCTCACAGGCATCTAGCAAGGTAACAGTTAGGAACACATAAGATAGCAGCCAATAGGATAGTTTGAGAATGGGGGTAATAGATTGTGGAGGGCCATGTTTTCTCAAAAGTGCTTTTCATATTTTTTTCTTAATTAAATGTTCTGAAAATCCCACATGTGTGATTAACTCTGTGCTCATAAATTATTCTGGAAGAGACTCAAAGTTCTTAGTCTGGACACTATAATTAGCCATGGCAGATTTTCGTACATTGGCTTTACACTTAAAAAAATAAACTAATTTCTCCCTCTGCTTCCTTCAATTTATCCAGGGTTGAAATCCAGTAAACATTAAAACTGTCTATAATAATAATGGTAGTAATAGCAACACCTGGTTCTTATATTTTTCCTTCTCTCTGAGAAGTTAAAATTTAGTTCTAGATGCTTGTTTCCATACTATTTATTAATGTGGCTTCATATGTAGGTTACTAAATGGTTAACTCAATTGGGTCTTCTCCAAGGAAAACACCTGTAGAAAGGCCAGAGGTTCCTAAGTTTCTACATCTACTTTTGCTAACGTGATTTAGTTTGAAATTTGAAAACGAGAAATTGCTGTATAGCTGGGATGCTGTGAGGATAGAAAGTGAGCTCACTAACTGTATTCGTTGGGATGAGGCTGAACTGAGAAATGACACTGTATTTAAGTAATGGCTTATGCACCGGAAGTACAGTAACCATTGTTAAGTGGGTGGTCAATGTCTGTAATAATGTTTCACAGGAGGACAAACACCATGGTGCATTTGTACTAGATGCTAGAATTGTGTTAGGAATAGGGAATGCTATGTACATATGATATTAGATACTGCAGAATAATGTTCTAGAAAAGAAATCAGAGCTACAGTGGTATTCATAAGTGTGAATACATGAATATATTCATATATGGAGAGGGTGGTAAGCCACCCAGAAAAAATAAGATATGGCAAGACTCAGTACTGTCACACCTCCCACCAAACCCGGACCTGATTTTAAAAAGTTTTTAGAGAATTCAAAATGGTTCAAAAGAACAAGAGCTCCTAATTCCATAACAAAATTCCTACCACAATTTGATCTTATCATGGGATGTATGAAATGGATCATGAAGCATTCCTCAAGAAACAACTCAACGAGTTTCTCTACTGTATATTATGTTGATCCTAAAGTAATAGGAGGTGTGATGTTGATGGACATGTTTCATCCTCAGGGATATCCAAAATGTGGATTTTCAGCAGAATCATAAAATAGTCAAAAAACAGAGGCTAGAGATGTTTTTAAAGTGTTTCATTCACTTTTAGAATTGATGCATCACATATAAAATTAAAACAAATAATACTTTCCCCAGAGAGACATAAAAAATGACTAACACTTAAAAGTAGCAATTACAATTTTGGTAGAAGTGCTATACGAATTTAAATGATTTTATTAAAGGAAACAAATATGAAAACATTACTTAGGTATATTAAATTATACAGAGTTAGTTTCTGTTCAGAACATGCATATATACTCAACTGGTAAGCTCAAAAACTACTAAACAACAATAGAGTTTAGGTTAATTGAAAAAACTTGCCATTCTTTTTTTTTTCTATTTACTTTTGGTTCTATGTTTACCTATTTATCATTCTTTGTATATTATAAACTCTCATTCAATTCAATCTAATAACTATTTATTGATCAATGATTACTCTGTATGCACTCTGTGTACATTGTAACTGGTTTGAAGAGCAATACCATATGGTTTTGCCCTTGAAAAGCTCACAATCCAATATGAGTGCTTGGGGTAGAAGCAAGAAGAAAAACAGAAAATTTCATAAATCACTACAACACAGGATATGAGAGCCTTAAAAATATACAAAGTGCTATGTATGTGTAAATGAAAGGGTGATCCCATGTGACTGAAGTGACTGGGAAAGATTAAGTTTAAAAAGTGGTCTTTGAGATGAGACTTTCCTTGAGGGATCTTAAAAAATTTTTTAAAGGGAATTGGGAGAAAGACTTGATAGGAAGAATGTTTAGAACAAAAACAAACAAATAAAAACCAAATAAACCTTGGTTCATCTTCCCTGGAGAGTAGGTTCTATCTATGGAGACAATGAGAGAGATGGCTTGGGAAGGTAAGATGGAGTAATATCAGCATGAGTTTCTTAAAAAATATGAAAAAAAAACTTTGATAAAGTAAAATTTCAAATGGAACCAAAGAGAACACACTAAAAAGTGAGTCTCCCAGACTAGTCCTATTACCCAAGAGTGACCATTTTCAGTAATTTCTTGTGCATCCTTGCATATTTTCATATATATATCTATATATTCATGTATATACATATATGTATTCATTCTCTTTTCTATTTCCACAAATGGGGACATATATTGTGTATCTGTTCCATATGCTGATTTTTTTTTTTGTCTTTTTGCTATATCTTTGGGCCACTCCCACAGCATATGGAGGTTCCCAGGCTAGGGGTCTAATCAGAGCTGTAGCCACCAGCCTATGCCAGAGGCACAGCAACATGGGATCCGAGCTGTGTCTGCAACCTACACCACAGCTCACGGCAACGCCGGATCGTTAACCCACTGAGCAAGGGCAGGGACCGAACCCACAACCTCATGGTTCCTAGTCAGATACATTAACCACTGTGCCACGACGGGAACTCCTGTATGCTGATTTTTTTTTTACTTAACATATCTTGTAGATATTTTCCTATTGGCATATATCTACCTTATTACTTTTATAGCTGTATAATAGCACTCTGTGGATATGTCATATTTCATGTAATCAGACTTATATTGATGGGCAGTTAGATTTTTTCCAGTCTTTTATTTTTACAGCAATGCTGCAAAGAACACCCTTGAATTTACATCTGTGTAGGCATGTATATCTATAGCAGGATCTTTCAACTTCAGCACAATTCACACTTCGGGCCCCATAATTATTTGCTGTAGGGTTTTTTGTTTGTTTTTTATGGCTGCACCCATGGCATATGGAAGTTCCAATTCCATGTGCCAGGCATTGAATCCGAACAGCAGCTGTGACCTACACCAGAGCTACAGCAATGCCATAACCTTTAACCCACTGTATCGGGCCAGGTTTGAACCTGAACCTCCACAGCAACCCACACTGCTGAAATTGGATCCTTAACACACTGTGCCGCAGTGGGAACTCCTGTAGTTTACCAATATTACTGGCTTCTATTCACTAGATTCCAGTACCACTCCTGCCCCTGTTGTGACAATCAAAAATGCCTCCTGATATGGCCAAATGTCCCCTTGGAAGCAAATGTCCCAGGTTGAGAAACACCAATCAGTAGGATAAATTTCTAGTAACATTTGCTTTTATGTTATCGGTTCACTGCCAACACTGCATATTATCAAAAATTAATATTTACCACTCATTTTTTTTTACCATACCCAGGACATGTGAAAGTTCTTGAGCCAGGTATTGAACCTGCACCACAGCAATGTCCCCAGCCACTGCAGTAACAATGCCAGATCTTTAACTTGTTGCACGGCAAGAGGACTCTACCACCCACTTTAATCTGCATTTACTCATAAGTGAAGCTAAAGATTGTTTCCTATGTTTATAAGCCATTTGTATTTCTCTTTAATTAAATTTCTTGTTTTCTTTTTTCTTTTGTATTAACTAGTGATGTACTGATTTATAAGAATGCAAATTATTAGACTCATCTGTCATATGTGTTACAAAATGTTTTCCATCTTCTCCTCTTGATCATTAGACTGTTTCCTGTGAAGAATTTTAAAATTTACAGAGTTTCATTTATTAATATTTTCACTAGAGTTTCTATATTTTGTGTCTTGGGCCTTTTTATATTTCGAGGCCCCTACCCCACTCCATGGCCAGTGTTTACTTCCAATACTTTTACAATTTCACTTATTTTCAAATCTATGATCTCCCTGGAATTAATTTGGCCATAAAGAATGAGATAGGGAGTCACCCTTATTTACTTTTCTCTCCCTAAGTGGATAGTCAGTTTCAACATAATTTTCTCTGTATTTGAATATGGCTCTCTAATTATACATTAGTGTTGGATCTATTTCTGGGATTAAAAAAATCTGTTTATTTGTCATGTCTTCCTATACCTGTACCTTAATTACTGTAATTTATAATAGATATTATAAAGTTAATCTTCATTTGTTATTCCTACTTTTCATATTTTTCCTAGCTATACTCACACATTTATTTTCATATTTTCTATGTCTTTTGTAATCATTATGTCTAGCCCAAAGTTACCTTGGTATTTTAGTTGGAATCACATTAAATTTTAACATCTTTTAATGTTGTCTTTTTAAGGTACCACTTTCCATCTATTCATGTCCCTCGGTAGAGTTTTAAAATTTTTCTTCATATTGGTCATATAAATTTCTTAATTATTAGAAGATATTAATTCTAGGTTTTAGCTGCTTTTATACAGGAAATCCATGTATTTTCTATATTTCTGTAGATATGTAGTTATATGTTGTAAAATTCTAATAATTTCCAGTTAGTACACTTGGATTGTATCCAGGTATAACAATCATATCATTTGTAAATGATGATAATTTTGCCTCTTTTTATCCACTGTTTAAATATTTTATATCTCTCTTTCATTTAATTGTATTAGCTGATACATCCAGAGCTGAGCCAAATAATAGTGGTGAAATTGCCTTATTCCCAGCTTCAATGAGAATACATTTACAGTTTCATAATTAACTGACACTTTTTTATACTGATATTTTATTAATACATTTTTATCATATAAAGAATTATTCTGCTCTTCCACTATCTTTAACTGGAGGTAAAAAATGGGCTGTATTAGACTAATCATGAAGAAATGTAGCTGGAGCTAAAAGAGTCTAGATCAGTGGCTTTTGAGGTATGGTTTCCACACCAACAGCATTGGCATCACTTGGAAATTGTTAGAACCACAGATTCTTGCTGCCCTCCCTCATCTACTGAATCAGAAACTTTGGGGAAGGGGCGCAATAACCTGTACTTTAACAAGACCCCTCCCAGGTGATCTCGTACATGCTAAAATTGGAGACCCACTGACCAAATGCAGGGGTCAGCAATTACAGCCCTCAGGCCAACAGTGGTTCTGCTTCCTGTATTTGTAAATACTATTTTACCCCAAGATAGCCACACTCATTCATTTCTGTATTGCCTAAAGTTGCTTTCAAGCTACAACGGAAAAGGTGAGTAGTTGCCATAGACATTGCCTGGTTTGCAAGTCTTAAAATATTTACAACATGGCCCTTTACAGAAAATGCTTGCCAACCCTGACCTAGAGCAATGATTCTCTGCCTTGGCTGAAAATTAGAATCATATGGGGCACTTAAAAAAATACTCAATCAGAGTCCCATAACCAAGCATTTAAACAGACTCTCTAGGGTGGGATCCATACATGTTTTTTTTTCTTTAGCTGATTCCAATACTTGATTGATATTTGATATTCCAATACTTGAATATCAATACTTGTATATCCCATACTTGAATAGCAATAGTTGATAGTCCAATACTTGATCAATTTCCCTACTTAATTCCAATCTGCTATATTGTCGAAACTAATACTCATAAATCCTATCTGCATGTGTTTTATGTTGATTTAGGTAGACATGGATAAAGAGTTATTTCTCTTTTTCATGGATACACAAGAAATTAATCCCTGGCACAATGTAAATACCACAATAAAGGCAGATAATACAATATAAAATGGCAAGTCAACCATTATGCATGTTTCTCAGGCAAAGCCAGGAGCTTTTTTTCCCTGAAGCTTTTGTTTAGGAATTGGTTGAAATGAATAAATATAAATTATATTAGTTCTATAAAGCATGTACTGGGCAATTTTCAAACCCAACTTTGATTGATCCGTGAATTTCCAGTAACATGCACTCACATTCAAATTTCATAGATTGCTGAAAACACCAGTGAACCTATTGAAACAGAGCAGGACTCTGTGGGGCTCCTGAACACAAAAGCCTTTCTAGGTCCCCTGTAGGAAATAGGCTACATTTAGCCTCTATGACCTTCCCTGAGTTCCAAAGGCAGGTTCAAACAGTTGCTAATCAGGGAAGGGAGGGGAGGCAAAGACAAGGGAGGAGCTGTCAAGAAATAATAGTTCAGGAGTTCCTGTTGTGGCTCAGCAGGAAGGAACCTGACTAGTATCCAAGAGGACTTGGGTTTTATTCCTGGCCTGGCTCAGAGGGTTAGGGATCCACGTTGCCATGAGCTGTGGTATAGATCTCAGAGGCAGCTCGCTGGTAGCTGCAGCTCCAATTCAACCCCTAGCCTGGCAACTTCCACATGCCACACCTGCGCCCCTAAAAAGCAAGCAAAAACAAAACAAGAAAACAATAGTTCAGCCTTGGGGCAGGGTCCTGGTTCCTCCTCAAGGGGTATACATAACAGTGTCTTTAGCTCTTCTGCAGAACTAAAACCCTCACCAAATGGAAGATATTAACTACCTGATGAAGTGTTCTTCATTCCAGAGCTTGATAACCTGGAGAATAATAGAAGCCCATCAGGACAATCCCTGTTGCCAGATGATCTCTGTACTGAAGGAATGTAGGCCCTGATGATCCTTATCAGCGCCCCTGCTCCACTGACTATAAAACCCCTCACAACCTCCCACCCCAGGTTGGGACACACAGTTTTGAAGGCATTAGCCTGCTGTGGCCCTTTTTACTCAGCAAAGCAATATTCTTTTCTACTTTACCCAAATTTCTGTCTCTGAGATTCAGTTTGGTACTGGTATACAGAGGCCAAATCTTGGCTACACTATCAAAGTACCATAAAAAGTATCCAATTGCATAATTATATATATATATACCCACATGCACACACAGACGCAGGCACAAATACATATTATCATTAAATTATGGTATATGTGTAAAACGAGTCCTATATACTCGAAAGCTACTTATATTTATGTCTTGTTTACAAAGATACCCTGTTCATTTTCTAATCTTACAGAAAAAAAAAAAAAGACTTTTAAAGCAGCATTGGGAGAAACTTGGTGCCCAAAACATTAGGAGTGGAGGAAGCACAGATGAGTCAAAAAAGAAAGCATTTTGTTTCTCTTCTGACCCAATTTAAACTCCAAACTTAAAAATCATCATCTATTTCAGGAATTACAGAGATGGCCCAAGGAAGGTAATGGACATTGCAGATATGTTATTTGGGTCCAGGGGCATGGAATCTATTTACTAGCCCTAAGGGCACAACAAGATCCAGGGGTGATTTCTAATTCAGTATGGCAGGTGAGGGCTTTGACCCCATTAATGTCCATGAGAAATACCTAGACTCAGAATGTTTTCCATAAAGCCAAGCTGATGTGTGCAGGACATGCTCAGCATCCCTGAGGGAAATGATTTCTTGTTATGCAAATACCATCACTGTGTGAGATGTGTAAGATGACATATGAATAATTATATTTATAGTGAAATCTCCTGGTTGGGAGAACAAATGTGGTAACTACTGCCTTAAGATGATTCAAAATGCTTTTCTTAATCAAAACCATGTGAAAACAATGCATTTTTTTTAACTTTAAAAAAAGAAAGCCCAGTAGGACCTCATTGCTTATCCATTCTAAATGTAATAGTTTATATCTACCAACCCCAATAGCATAGGGAACTGTATTCAATTTCCTATGATAGAATATGATGGAAGATAATGTGAGAAAAAGAATGTGTGTGTGCATATATGTATTTATGACTGGGTCACTTTGCTGTATAGCAAAAATTAGCAAAACAGTGTAAATCAACTATAATTTTAAAAAAATTTAAAAAAGAAAGCCCAATGTACACATACTAAATCCTGGAAAACTCTTATCACAGCTCAGTTAAATCAAGATCTCATTTCTTAAGTCCCATCACTACCACTAACAAAATATTACTAGATTCAGCAAACTATTCAATATCTGATTGCTGAGACCCCAAGGACTGTGGGTGCTTCGATCCTGGTTAACATTAGCACTTTTCTAGGATTAAAAAAAACCAAGGAAATAATAATGATCTTTAAAAATGACCAGACAATGCCACATTTATATGTACTTTTTACCAGTTAGAGAAAATTAGGTAATAGCCGTTCAACACTCCTATTTGGTGGATAGAGCTTGTAGTATCAGCCACATTGTGCAAATAGGGGATGCAGAGTCCCAAAGCAAGTGAGCCAGTAATGAAGGTGAGAAGCAGAGATTGCAGAGTTGTCCCAGGATTGTGAAAAGAAACAATTAAAAAGAAAAAAAAGCCACAGTTAAAGTCTTTAAAACAGTGCATTTGAAGTTCTCTTGTGGCGCATCAGGTTAAAGATCCAGTGTTGTCACTGCAGTGGAGCAGGTTTGACCCCTGGCTAGGAAACTTCCATATCCTGTGAGCAGTGCCCCCCCCACCCCCCAAAAAATCAGGAATTCTGGTCGTGGTGCAGTGGGAACAAATCTGACTAGAAATCATGAGGTTGTGGGTTCAATCACTGGCCTTCCTCAGTGGGTTAAGGATCCAGCATTGCCGTGAGCTGTGGTGTAGGTCCCAGATGCAGCTTGGATTGGATCCCAAGTTGCTATGGCTGTGGCGTGGGCTGGCAGCTGTAGCTGCGATTGGACCACTAGCCTGGAAACATCCATATGCTAAGGGTATGGCCTTAAAAAGCAAAAAAAGAAATAAAATAAATGAGTACACTAAAAAAAAAAAATCCCCCAAAATAGCACCTTCTAATATCTCTAAATTAGGATGATGATCTGTGTTATCCCAGTGAAAGAAACTGTCTAATGACATATAGCAAAAATGAAGTTCTCTTAGCTTTAGTTCTAAAGTATCCTTTTCTTCTTTAAATGCATGTAAAGCAATGAGAACGGTGCCTGGTATAGAGTAAGACATTCATCAAATGCACTTGAGGATTGTTTTCATTAACAGTTGCTGCTGATTTAGAGTTTTCTACCCTCTGCACTTGGGGCAAATATTTTTTTTTTTCTCCTTCTAGTGCTTCATCTTAAGTCTTAGCAACTTTCCTTAAAGAAAGGAAGTCAATAAGCCTAAAGAAAATTACTAACATACCTAAGTCACTCAGAGGGGGGGTGCTTTTTTATTTTTAGGGCTGCACTTGCAGCAGATGGAGTTTCCCAGCCTAGGGGTCAAAGCAGAGCTGCAGCTGCCATCCTACACCACAGTAACGTAGGATCTGAGCCGAGTGTGCAACGTACACCACAGCTCATAGCAACACCGGTCCTTAACCCACTGAGTGAGGTCAGGGATTGAACCTTCATCCTCAAGGATGCTAGTCAGATTCGTTAACCAGTACTCCATGACAGGAAGTCCCCAAGTCATTCTGAAGAGGCCAACATAGCCTCACTGTGGTTTTACCTTTAGGTGCACATGGCAAAAATCTTGGCAAAACATCAACTACCCAGGTGTATTTATTTACCTTCAAAATCAGTTTGAGTGCCTATTAGGAGACATACTCAAGTAGGCCAACATTTTTAGGACTCAATAGTCCAGCAGTAATTAGGAGGAAGCAAGGCAGCTGGGAACATCCCTGAAGTAAGTCAAACCAAATCTGCAGCTCTGAATAGTGCCTTGGAAATAGCTTGGCCCATGACGCCTAAAACAGTCCTGAATGGCAGCTGCTATTAAAGCCACACTAAGAGGAAACAAGAAACATTGCACATGTCAATCTTTCAAAGTCTGGCATTTTTCTTGGTTAACTCTTCAGGAGACCAGCAGTGTCCGTTCTCCAAAACAGGTAATCAATCAAGTGTTAAGTACATGATAGGTGTTTACAAAGCACCACCAAATTCATCCATCCATCCTTCCAGCAAATATTTATTGAGCACCTACTCTGAGCCAGGTACTGTGCTAGAAGCCTGAGAAAAATATTGCCTATAAGGCAGACAGGGCCTCTGCTCTTAGCTTACATGTCAGTGGGGAAGATGAGAAAATAAATGAGTAAATACATTAGGTAATCTGAATTAATAAAATGTTCTATTGGAAAATAAAGCAAAATAATGGGATTGAGAGTTCCCGAAGGGATCGGGGAGGGGAACTACTTTTTATAAGTTGGTCAGGGAAGAATTCTTGGATGAGATGACAAGGAAGCTGAGACTGGAAGGAGATTTGAAAAAATATTATCCGTGGGAAGGGGAGCCAAGTCATGATAACAGTAACACCCTCTGGCATCAGTGCAGGGCTGGCAGCAAAACAGACATCATCTCACAGGGTGGATGAGGACAAGAAATTTAGCATCTCAAGCAAAGATGGAAGGAAATTGAGATCTTCAATTCAATAAGACATTGAAAATCAGGCAAGGACTCGGGATCCAAAAAGTCAGGTCAAATCTCAAAATGTGATCTGTCTCCAAGGCAGCAGTATTTGACTTCTGACTGTTCTTCTTTTCTTTTATTTCCTTCTTTCCTTTTCCCTTCCCCCCTTTTTTTCCTTTTTACTAGCAACCACCACTAAGCACTTACTATGTGCCATACACTGTGCTAAATCTTTATATATTATCTCATTTAGTCTTCAAAAAAAAAAGAAGACCTAAGTACTCTTATTATTATTCCCTGGGATCCAGGGTCACACAGTTAGAAGGTGGTGAAGCTGAGATGTGAGTCTGTTGCCCAATCTCTTAACCTCTGGGCTTTTATATTTCCATCCCAAATGCTTTTAAAGAAGTAAGCCCACACACAGGATGCTTTTACAAACTTTTTTATACCTTCTCCTCTGTCTCTTATCCAGAATTAATTATTTTTGGTTACTTTGGAGCAACACCCTTTTGTGCATTTTTCAAATACAAAGCAATAAAAATATGAAGCAGTATCATTCTAATTGGTGTCTCCTTTTCAAAAACAAGGTTAGAAAAATAGGCAACTTATCAAAGAAGAGCAAAGTCATAAATGCAGAGGATCCAGGAGCTGCAGTGCTGAGCTTTCAGTTTTCAGGAAAGCAATGCAAAGAGGTACTCAAAGCTTGATTCAGTAAACTGATGGCATTTCCAGGTGAGAATATAACTGTGTGTAGTCTGTAATTTTTCTTGCAAAACTGTAATTAAGTACTTGGTGGGAAGAGGGGAGAGAGGTGGGATGTGTAGAGGAGTGAAATGGGGGAGGAGAGGAGTTGTTTGAAGAATGAGGAGGAAGATGAAAAGAGATTATCATTTCAGTTTAAAATCATATATTTCAATAGGCCAGCACTCAAATTTCTACCAAGGGAACTGAGAGTCTTAAACACCCTTCTGAGTGTTGCATTTTAAGAAAGAAAAAGTGAAGGACCCTAACGCACCCAGGGCTGCCATGATATCATGTTTCACAGATACATGAGCATAGCATTTAGTCAGAGAATTGAGGTTCCATTTTTGGTTCTGTCACACACTAGATGTGTAATCATGGGCAAGTCAGATAACATTCTCAATGCCTCAGTTTCCTCATCTTCAAACAGGGATGACTTTTTTTTTTCAGAATGATTATCCTGAAGCAACACCTTTGGTACTCTTCCTTCCCTCTTTTTCTCCAGTAGACTACCCCAGCTTTGTGCCCTAAGTTAACCTAACAAGCAAGTTTACGTGAGGTAAATGGATGTCCTTTTCAGATAATATTTATATTCTTAATGAAGCCATCAAGGATTTAACCCTTCCAATGTCTTAATGATCAACCATGTATTTAATAAGGGGTCTAGGTGCTCTGCAGGATTAAAAAACAAATAAATATGTGCACTCTAAGTGCCATACAGCCAGAGACACCAAAAATAAAAAGAAGAAAGTGAAACTTAAGGTACAAAATAGCTAAGTGTAAAACATTATGGTACTGGAGTTCCCTGGTGTCTGAGGGTTAAGGATCCAGGTGCAGAGCTTAAGTACCATCTGAATTTCAAGGACAGGATGTTTGGTTTGAGAGGAGGTACATAGAAAAGGATTTATGGAGATGATGGCACAAGAGGGAGTCATGAAGGATGGGTTTGGCCAGGGAGAGAGAACAAAGGAAGGCATTCTGGTTGGTAGAGAAAAGCAACAGAAGCAAAGAAAAAGCATAACATGGGCTTTCCCAGGATTCTAGCAGACCAGGGAGAATGAAATCTTAAGGCAGAGCTGTGGGGATGTTCGATGTGGATGGTTGCTGGTTGCACCAACACATGTAGTAAGTTGTGCTCATGGGGCATAATCCCCAGCAGTACCTTCAAATGCCAGAAAAAAACCTCAAGAATGAGACACTAAGTCAAAGAAGCCTAGATCATGTAGGCAAAGGGGCCAATATTCCCAGTTGCCCTTTTTTTTTTTTTTTTTTAAAGAGGCTATTCAAAACCAAATGTGCTCCAACTTTCATTTCTTTCAGTGTAAATCAATAACTCTGAATGACTGTAGAAAGGAGACGCTGCAAACTGGGTGGCCCTGTTTCAGAGCAAGATTGATTTCAGAAACTGCAAAGGACCACTGTAAGTCCCTGAAAAGCAAGAGGACATGCTGGAAGAAGGACCCACAACTCTGCCTGCACTAAATCTAAGTACTAGCTTAAAAATCAGAAGACACATGATAGCCCATTTCCAGACAGAGCAATGTTAGCTGCAAACAACAAAGGGTAATTCAAATAAGCTTCACTAGTTGATGTTTTCTTTTTTGTTGTTTTTGTTTGTTTGTTTTGTTTTTGGCTGCACAAGTGGAATGTGGAAGTTCTGGGGCCAAGGATCAAACCCAAGCCATAGTTGTGACCAATGCCACGGCTGTGGCAACACTGCGTCCTTAACCCACTGTGCCACAAAGGAACTTCCTGATGTACTCTTCTTACAGCTTACCTAGCATGAGAGTAGTTAGGGTATTCATGCTTTCTTTGGAACTTTTTTTTTAATAGATCAAGAAAATAGAGAGGATTTTTGCATTGGTTAAAAGAGACACCAGCAAAGTCCTGGTTATTGACTAGCAAATTAATTTGTCCTGAAATTTTCTAAAGCCATAGACTGGCCCCATACAATGGGTATATCCCTATTGCTAATTCCAAGGATATCCTGTAAATAGAAGAAAGACCCAGTGTTTCTCATGGAGAACCCTACAGAGTATGCCTCCTAGTGATGGTGGACCAGGAATAGCTCTATTGGTGCCATGATATCCACGTGAAACAAGCTTTTAATCTGTCATGCTTGCTAGCTTGGAGCTTACCTCCAGGTTGCTAAGCCTGGGATATATTTCTTCTCTCTGCTGCCTACAGCTCTCCAATGTTAACCATTATATTAGGCCTCATCGTGCAAGCTTCATGAGAATGCCATAAATGATAACAATAAATAATCTCAATCATGCCTCAACATCCCTCCTAAGGGGGGCCCAAGGCATGTGCAAGCATTCAGTTATTAAACTGTAACCACATTCCAGAGTGATAGGAAGCTTTTAGCAGGGTCCTCTTATCTGATGGCAGCAATGAATCCTAATCCAGCACTCGTATCTGCCCTACCTCTGTAGCCAAGTTTACAAGAGCACTCACATCAGGCACTTTTAAAATAATTTCATATGTGACAGACATGAAATTACCTAGGCAAAAACACAGAAATAACTATACCTAGGCCCCAGGGAACTTCACACTTCATTCCCAATCTCAAGAATCAGGGTCAACTCAACTTCCAGCCAGTTTAACCTGGTAGTCAGGCTTGATGACAAAATCTGGGTGTCTAGGGCCTAGAATTAATCATATTTCTCCCTTTCTGTCCATTTTCCTCCCTACCATCACCACCTGTGGACCATATAACGCAGTCAAATTAGGATAAAATAGATACTAAGGACCAGGATTGGTTACATCATTTGTGGAACCTGCTACAATATGAAAATGCAGGATCTTTTATTCTAAAGTCATTAAGAATTTCAAGAAAGCAACAGAAGATCAGTAAACAAAGTAACCATGTGGGTCACACAACCATGATGCCAGCCTGCCAATAATGTTCCTAAAGAAACACATTTCCTGTAGAACATAATTAAGATATGACATTTTGTTTTTTTTCTTTTTTTTCTTGGCTTTTGTTTTTTAGGGCTGCACCTGCGTCATGTGGAGGTTCCCAGGCTAGGGGTCTAATCGGAGCTGTTGCTGCCAGCCTACACCACAGCCACACCAGATCCAAGCTGAGTCTGTGACCTACACTGCAGCTCATGGCAACACCAGATCCTTAACCCACTGAGCGAGGCCAAGGATCAAACCCGCAAGCTCATGGTTCCTGGTTGGATTCATTTCCGCTGCACCATGATGGGAACTCCAAGATACGGCATTTTCAAAAGCAACTTTAACAAGATGAAGGTGAAACCAAATGAAAGAATTACAATAATAAAAAAAGTCAAATTTCTAAAGTCCAAGTTTTTGATTGTAAAAAAATCTCAAATACAAGCAACTTGGATATTTCCTTGGATTTTGAAGGACTCAAGGTGCCTTAAGATGATTGTCTTAGTTCAGGAGGCTATAACAAAGTGCCACAGACCGGGTTGCTCATAAACAGCAGAAATGTATTTCTCACAGTTCTGAAGGTTGGAAGTTCAAGATCAAGATGCCAGCATGGTTGGATCCTGGTGAGAGTTCTCTACTGGGTTGTAGACCACCTCTTTTTGTATCCACAAAAATACTTTCCTCTTTGGTGGAAAGAAGGCAAGAGAGCTCTATGGGATTCTTTTATTTTTTTAATTTAAATTTGAGTTATAATTAACATACTGCATTAGTTTCAGTTGTACAACAGTGATTTGATATTTTTTACATTATGAAATGATCATCTGGGCACTAATTCCATTCATGTGGGCTCCACCCTAGTGACCTAATTACCTTCCAAGTCCCACCTCCTAATAACATCAAACTGGGGGTTATGATTTCAATATATGAATCTTGGGAGTACACAAACATTCAGTCCATTGCAATGATCACATTCTGATTAGGTGGGATAGGTTCATAGAAGCAGTGTCTGCTTCCTTCTCTCCATATGCCAGCTTAACTTTCAGTCCTAATGGCCCCTACATGTCATCTTGCCTAGGTGGTTCTTCAGAACTGGTCTCCCTGCCCACTTGGTCTCATCAAAAGACCAAGGGCGATTGTCCTATGAATTCAAAGTTGCCTAAGGCTTGTTCCTCCATAACTTCTAGGGACTTTGCTCTTAGAAGCAATTCCTGATCTGAAGCCCATCCTAGCTCCCTGCAGAACTGCAGGGCACTGGTTATTGACACCTTTTGTGCATCTGCTTTTTAACCTATACCTTTCCAGGCTTGGCACTGTTAGCTCCACCAAACTCACTCAAGAAAAGCCCCCCTGGCTATACCCAGAGAAACAGTCCACCTTTCATTACTGGCATATCTTCTTAACTCAGCATCAGCAAGCAAATACACATGCAAGAAAAAGAAATAATCTCCCTTTAGAGCTTCAGGGATTTTTAAGTACTTCTGGCTAAGCCACATCCTCAGCTGGTTTTCTGAATTATCCAGCAGCATATGGGCCCTTTGGAGCAAGATACTTGAAGCAATCCATAGAATCTTACTTAGAAATTGGTGCGATATCTTACATGGCAACACCGGATCCTTAACCCACTGAGCAAGGCCAGGGATCAAACCCGCAACCTCATGGTTCCTAGTCAGATTTGTTTCCACTGCACCACTATGGGAACTTCCTGTATTTTAAATATATGGACTTCTTTGGTCAAATGAAATCATATGTGGAGAAGAAAACATGAAAGCAGATAAAAGCTGAGCTTCTCTTATTGAAAACAACAGGCTTGTCTGTGTCCTTCTGAGTGGCAAACCCTCAGCCACCAGAATTCCTATTAATGGTATCTCTGTGGACTGCCTATGGCTGTAAAGAAAGCCACAGAATTGCAATTGAACCTTCTTTCTTTCTCTCTTTTTTTTAAAGGCCACACCTGCAGCATACAAAATTTCCCAGGCTGGGGGTCCAATCGGAGCTACGCCTATTCATAGACCTACATCATAGCCACAGCAACATAAGATCTGAGCTGTGTCTACAACCTACACCACAGCTCATGGCAACCTGGATCCATAACTCACTGAGCAAGGCTAGGGATCAAACCCGAGTCCTCATGGATACTAATCAGGTATCTTGCTGAGCCACAATGGGAATTCCAAACCTTCTCATTTTTACAGATGGTGAAACTGGATCCCAGAGAATGGAAATGCGTTGCCCAGTGTTAGTAGCACTGCTGGGACTATTAGAACGCAGATCTTCATCCAGGACTCAGCATATCCCAGGGGTGCCTTTTACCAGCCAAGTCAGCCAGAACTGGGTGTGAAGGAAAAGTAGCACTCTGTCCTCTACACCATTTACTTGAGCCACAACAGACAGACCTTCAGAAAGACAGTTCACAGTGCTTTCTGCAGAACACTTGTGGAGCAAAGTACTGATCCACAGCTTATTGATATATACTTCCTTTCACCCCAGAAAGCAACTTTGAATCCCTTTAAGTAAGTTTCATAGTAAACAGTGTTGTCTTCACAGTACCCTCAGCACAATGCTTTTTAAAAAAATCACTTTCTTGCTCTCTTTCTCACTAGTAGGGCAAAATAACTCCTAACTGACAATGCACTGCCTGGCCCAGACTATTCTCAATGGATGAACTATAGAATTGGCTAAAACCCAAGCTAACTCCTCACATTTGCTCCTGAGAGACAAGCTTCTGAAGCCAAACAGAAGAAAGGTAAAGACATTAAGCCAGTCCTGAGAATGTCACGGAATTCCTGGAAAACATACCTAAAAGAGTTCCTAAGTGATGGGTAGGGGTTAACCCAACTAGAGAGATTACAAAGCATGAGGAGTTGAGCACTGAGCTGAAATGGTTTCATTATATTGGGGCAGGGTGGGGGTGGTGCGGAGGCAACCTAAAGAGTACCAAACATTGTAGCTTAGAGAGGAAATACCTGCCTATAGAGCATGTGAACCACACAGAGACTGCCCCGCCCCCAAATCCCCTGGAGAAAGTATCCTAGTGACTCCATGGCATATTTCAGCTATAGTGAGAACTGCAGACAAATAATAGAGGCTGTCTATTCTCTCCCTTGTCCTTCACATCTCCAAGATACAGCGTAAGTGAGACACTGATCATATCTACTCGCTTCAAGGATAGATTACGTCCTCTCTTTACTTCCATAATTTTGTTGACTTTTCTTTCCTAACAGTCATACCTATAACTACTTGTGCAATATCTGTCTTGCCTGCCAGACTGCAAACTTCATGGCTTTCATGTATATCACTATATTTCTAAAACATAGCACCTAGAAGCCCTCCAAGAAGTTTGCATTGAATTGAAGTGACTCTGCACTTTGAAACATCCATGGTTTTGTGGGTCATGACGACAAGAAGGGAAAAATTAGTTCTCCATGCTGCTTATGTATGATTTGAAGACTTATTACTATCATGATTGAAAACTCAGTGTGGTTTCCCTCTTCTCTAAAACCAGCATTAGCTATGTGAAACAATATGCTTGTCGAAAGAGTGCTTTAGAGGTAACACCGTTTTCCATTGAATCCACTTTACACACACAGCATTTTTTAAATAGTTTGTCAGCTGAATTAATTTAGTTAGACCTATTGGTCCAGGGCAGAAAGGAAGACTATCCCCTCAGTTCTGTCTTCACTGTAACTGTCCCTGGATACCTTTTGATTTCTATAGACTAATTTTGTCAGATTTCAACACAGCCTACCTCCCATCCTCCTCACTCTTGTTCAATTCACTGTCCAACGAGAACAGTCATTCTAAAGAAAGTACAAAGAAGAGAAGTAGAGAGGGAAAAGAAAAAGAGATTATGAGTTATGCTAAGAAATCCTATATTAAATGTGCAAGTGTCCAGGTTGGTACATTTGGCTGTTGATTAGGGTGATTGAATCTATGATTCACATCACCAGGAAAATCGGAAACATGTGAAAACACATTGCTGAAGTTTATAGGAGAAAAATAAACAGTTATACTCATAACGATGAATACCTCTGTTCCACTTAGAAACTTAACTCTATTTTCTTGATTTATTGTTCTTTTTATACTAAGCCCCTTAGCTTGGCTTCTGGGTATCATAACAGAGAGGCCAAATAAAGTTCTTCAACTCTCTTTCTGAGCCTGAGTGCATGAATTCCTTGGAATAGAGAAAATAAACCATCACATAACTCTTTTTCATGTGAAAGGTTTTGTTAAAATATTTGTCACTGAAAAGGATGGCAAAATATGACATGAACATAAATACTGAAATATAATATGTGACATGTATATATCAGAACTTATCTGTCCAAGTATATGGTTTTTTTTTTTTTTTTTGTCTTTTGTCTTTTTGTCTTTTGTTGTTGTTGCTATTTCTTGGGCCGCTCCCACGGCATATGGAGGTTCCCAGGCTAGGGGTTGAATCGGAGCTGGAGCCACCGGCCTATGCCAGAGCCACAGCAACGCAGGATCCGAGCCACGTCTGCAACCTACACCACAGCTCACGGCAACGCCGGATCGTTAACCCACTGAGCAAGGGCAGGGACCGAACCCGCAACCTCATGGTTCCTAGTCGGATTCGTTAACCACTGCGCCACGACGGGAACTCCCAAGTATATGGTTTCATACAAATTTACAAAGGTTTCTCTAACTTGGTTATCTGACCTCACCTCTGGCTCCCACAGCACCTGGGTTTTCTTCTATAAGAGCATTTATCACACTCTACTCTAAATGATTATTCACTTGTTAATCAACTAGACAGTAACTTCCTCGAGGGCAGGGCCAAGACTACCTCATCTCTATAACCTCTCAGCCATGTACACAGTAAATAACAAAAGTGACCTTTCAATGGCAGTAGCTGTGGGAAGTATGTACGTATTCCTATAAAATGTACACAACTGCTTTCTGAATCCCTTTACAAGCCACACAGGAGAAGCAGTCACATTACTTATAATCACGTCTAATACATCAAAATAGAATCCATACTTGAATATCACATTGGGCATTAATGAATCTCTTCTGATTCAGAAGAAACTTGTGGGCCTTGGGAGTGACCATTGTGAGTTCTGATCAGAATCTGGCAAGTATGGATTGCTAGTTGACAGAGAGCTGTCTGTCTGAATAAAGTGCTAAGTTAATTGGAACACTAAATTTTGTAAATTGAGCATAAGAAGGCTTTATCATGATTCCAATAATACGCTTGTAAGTTCTATCAGCTGATGGATGCAGAAGGGGAATAAGTGATGCAAAATACATCTAGCTTTTACTCATCTACTGTAGAGGCTACCTTCAACTCATGAACAATCAGGGCCTATGGCACACCCCCCAAAGTTCTTCCCTTCTGAGAAATTAACACATAACTCTCCATGAGATAATTACAATACTATTTTGTGTATCAACACGTCCTCTGTTAAAAATAAATGCATTCTTTGTATGAAAATAAATCATACTGTGTTCTTGTAATTTATTAGATATTTGACTGCATTCTGGAGGGTTCTCTCTTTTAAGTATAAAGCATTCCACAGAGACTGCCCAATAAACCTGTAGATGGATGAGACCTGATCTTTTGGTCTCGTAGAAGTTTTCCCTGTGAAGTCTCTAAGCAACCAAAAACACCTATTTTCCTAAAGGTCAATTTTATTTTAAAATGAGTCATTTTAGAGCAAAGCAAACTTTGCTTTTCTGAAATGTTGATCTCACTCTGAAGATGTTAAGGATATAATGAATTCCCCTAAAATACATTTTATAGCTAGCATATTTTGTAGTGTAAAATCATAGCCAATTTATGCTCCACCAGAAACTTCATATCAGGGCTTGAGAACCCATATATTCTTTGATATTCACACACACAGAACTTGTTAAGCATTACTTATATAGCATATTTTTACTATAATATGTGCAATATAGACAAATAAGTAATGTAACTGTTTGGTATGTGTTAATTCTCAAGCCAGCTTCATTATAGTAATATCTTGATATATACTCTGCTTACGGTTTACTCTGAGTTCAATACCAGATAATGTATTATCTGCATCTGCATAAACAATATATAGAGACTGACACATAGTTTGTATTAGTGGCTACTACTTATTGAGTGCTTACTCTAGCCAGGCGCATGTGTGTGCGCGCACACACACACACACACACACACATACACACACACACACTTTTCTATTGAATCCTCACTTCACCCTGCAAAACAGGTAGGAGAGCCCAACTGCACAGTTTGAAAAAACTATGACAATTAGCATCTATAACTAACTTAAAGCCAGACAGTAAATTGTGATCTGGGAAACCAACACCAGGTCATTTGATTGCAAAGACCATGCTCTTAAACACCATGGAAGTCTGCTCAGTGTAAATGTTTGTTGGACTGAGCTGTTAAGTTGAATATGAAAAATTTAAAGTCACTGCATGAATTACATTTTATTTAGTATTTTCCCACTGAAGCCAAAAAATTTGTTATTTTCATTCTTTGTTGGTAACTTCAACTCAGATAGTGGAATATTAATAACTCTATATTTACCTTAAGTGAGTTGTGCTTTTCTGTTAAAAATAAATAAATAAAGGAAAAAAGTCTCAGAAGTTTAGGTCTTATATTCCCTGGCCATTTGGTTTAGTTATTTTCCTACCTACTTATGTCATTTTTGGTAATTAGTTTTTCAACATTTTCAGGTAATTTTCATAAATAACTATCTCTTGAATTTCAGATCTGGAAGTATAGCAAATGCTACATCGTTTTACATCATACACTTTAATTAAGTTAAAAATGGTAAAATAAGCATGCATCTTACACTTAAGCCATATTCCTTCACCTTTTAAAAGCCCAGAGGAGTATGACTACTTTATGATCCTAAAATAGAAAAAGAATTACCCATTTGATTATAAAATGAGCTTAAAGACAAAGTAAATTATATAAAGATCAAAGCCATAGTAATCAAAACAGTATGGTATTGGCACAAAAATGTACACATAGATCAATGGAAAAGAATAGAGAGCTCAGAAACAGACATACATATCTATGGTCAATTAATCTAGGACAAAGGAGGCAAGAATATACAATAGAGACAAGACAGTCTCTTCAATAAGAGGTGATGGGGAAATTAGACAGCTACATGTAAAATAATGAAATTAGAACATTCTCTAACACCATGTACAAAAATAACTCAAAATGGAATGTAAGACTAAAAATGATAAAGCTCCTAAAAGAATATTCTTTGATGTAAATCACAGCAATGTTTTTTGGATCTGTCTCCTAAAGCAAAGGAAATAAAAACAAAAATAAACAAATGAGATCTAATTATACTTAAAAGCTTTTGCACAGCATAGGAAAAAAATGGAAAAAAACCCTACTGAATAGGAAAAAATATTTGCAAGTGATATGACCATTAAGGAGTTAACATTTGAAATATATAGACAGCTCACACAACTCAACATCAAAAAAAAAACTTGATTGAAAATTGGCAGAAGACCTAAGTATATATTTTTCCAAAGAAGACATACAAATGGCCAACAGGACCATGAAAAAAATGCTCGAAATTGTGAGTCATCAGGAAAATGCAAATCAAAACCATAATGAGGAGTTCTTGCTCTGGCACAGCAGGTTAAGGATCCAGTACTGTCTCTGTAGCAGCACAGGATCAATACTTGGCCTGGCACAGTGGGTTAAGTATCTGTCATTGCCACAGCTGTAGTGTAGATCACAGCTGCAGCTCGGATTTGATCTCTGGCCACACATGCCATGGGTGCGACCAAAAAAATAAAAAGAGTAGATTAAAATGTACAAGATATTATGTATAAAGTAAATAAGCCATAAGGATATACAGCACAGGGAAGGTACCAAATATTTTATAGTAATTCTAAATTGAATATAATGTATAAAAATTGTGAATTTCTATGTTGCACACCTATAACTTACATAATGTAATGCATCAACTATGCCTCAATAAAAAAAAATAGATAGGTCTAATAGGAAATAGGAAATGTAAAAGGAATGATGTAAATAGAACATCATTTTTTTGGCAATCACTATTGGCAACCTCTATGGAAAAATTAAAATTCTTATTTAAAAATATTTAAAAAATGCTGAAAATAGAGAAAGTAAATTATATGAAGATCAGAAAAAAAAGATCTACGTAGGTTGGAGTGCATTACCACTTACATATGAATAATAGTGAATTAAATTAAGGCAAGATGTTTTACAAATACTCATTGCAATAGAATTACAATCCATGAACTTTCTAATGTCCCTTCCTAATTAAGAGACTAGCAAATGTTCATCTTTAGTATTCACATACACCATACATTTTTACTTTAGGAGCTTATAAAAGAAGGCACACATGAAGTGGCTATAATTAACTGGTACTATATATAAAGACACATATTCCCCTAAGATCCTTATTTCCAAGGAGGTCAATGAGCCCTGTATATTGCACATCTGATTCCATTTAGTAGCAGATAATGCTCTGTTTGTTAAACATGTTGAGCAAAGTGATGGATTTTATAATTTAAACATTTTTCTTAGTTATGAGTCTTTATTACATATCTTGTAAAATCTTTGCCCAAATTGTGGGCTGTTACATAATGGGCTCACCCATGTAGCAGAGACTTTAGTTTTTGGATATTTTAGGCATCTTCGATGGTGAGCACTCTCATACCATTGGGCCATTGTTATTTTCAGTAGGTATAATTATTATATTTACTGAGTTTTCATGTTTTTCTTTAAATTTTATTTCCTCGAATCCCTCATTTGTTGTTTCCCACTACTGTAATATCCACTCTTCCTTATTTAGAAACCTCGATTACTTCAATTACTTTATGGCACATCCAAAAGAACTAATGTTTATTAAGCACTTACTATACAACATATACAATTTACTGCTCACAGAGTTCTCTTTCAGGGGCAGTGGGTTAAGAATCCAGCGTTGCTGCAGTGGTGACACAGGCCACCACTGTGGCTCTGGTTCGATCCCTGGCCCAGGAACTTGGCACAGGCATAGTTCCCATCGTGGTGCAGCAGAAACGAATCCGACTAGGAACCATGAGGTTGCGGGTTCAATTCCTGACCTCGCTCAGTGGGTTAAGGATCCAGCATTGCTGTGAGCTATGGTGTAGGTCGCAGATGAGGCTTAGATCCTGCGTTGCTGTGGTTGTGGCATAAGCCAGCAGCTATAGCTCTGATTAGACCCCTGGCCTGGGAACTTCCATGTGCTATGGGTGTGGCCCTAAAAAAAAAGCAAAAAAAAATTAAAATATACTGCTCACAACCTCAGTCTACTGCCAGGACAGAGGCAGGTGGAGGAGTGAGAAGGGGAAGAGAACTGAGATGCATGCTGGCCACTTTTCAAATGATTTACCTAATCGTCACAACCTTGCAAAGTAGGTCTTATCATTATTTTGGAAATGATAGAAATAAGGCTCAATGATATTGACTTCCTTAAAGCCCCCAAACCAGACAGTGGCTGAGACAGTATTTGAATACAGATCTTTATGACATCAAAACTTGTGCTCTGTCCAGCATACATTAATGTCTCCTCGTCTAAGATGTGTACAACAGAAGAGTATGTCTCTGAATTCTTAGATTTAAAAATGCTGAGGCTCAGAGAGACTAAATCATCAGTATGAAATCACATAGTAAGTTAATGAAATAGCTGGAAATAAGACCTAGGAAAAGGAATGCTAAAGCAGTGTTTCCCACTGGACATCATATAACTTGTAGACTACTTTAGCTAGTTCAAGGAGGCAGTAGAGTCTTCAATTAAATGTGGAATTTAGAATAATGAGACTCTGAGGTTGACAACTTAAATATAAGGGTCATTTAAGTCCCCAAATCTGAAATTAAAATTCTCATAGCAAGATTAGTTTGTGCTAATTGTGCACATATATTATTTTTGCTTTGTTTACTAGGCTGTAAACTACCTGCTTTTAGAGACAAGTTAATATTGATAAGAGAACAAAGCCTCAAGAACTTTCAAAACACACTGTGTGAAATATGAGTGATAATTAAATGTTATCATAACACAAATTTTCATAAAAAATGTCATTGATCTTACTTTTGAAGCTGTATAGGGGAGGCAGTTAGAAAAGAAAGAAAAGCAAGTCTAGAAATTAAGGCCCTTACTGACTTTCCAGTAGAGAAGTCATAAAGATTGGAAATATTTCCAGTAACTGGTAAAGATCACAATTTGACACACAATTTGAGTTGGGGATGGCTGTAGGTGGAGGAGCTACAGCTGCTTGGTGATTGTTAAAAATTGTACATGTTGGTTTCATCAGAAAACACATCATGTATCCTATGAGAGGAAGTGTTTTGTTTGTTTTGGCAAATCCATATCAGTCACTTACAAACATGAAGAACCATTTTTTGGGTCATTAAAAACAATAGACCATACTGACATGGTATCGTTGTTTCATTGAACAAATATATTTTTTTAATGCTGTCTATGTACCAGTCACACTTTCTGGCACTGTGGATACATAAAGTTAACAAAATAAATCAAAATTTCTGCTTTCATGGAGTTTACATTCTAATTGGGAGAGAGTGGAACATTAACATGATAAGTAAATTTTACAGGATGTTAGATGGTGCTAAGTATCATGGGAAAAAAATAGAGTAGGCAGGTGATCAGCGGGGCTGAGTGTTTACAATTTCAGGTTGAGTGGTTGGTGGGGCCCATACTGAAGAAAGAAGGTGGTATACAAACAAATCATTGAAGGAAGAAGTGGACTCAAGCATATGGATTTCAGGGAAAGAACATTTCAGGCAGAGTGAATAGGTAGTCCAAAAGGTGCTAAGATGGACAGGGTGATTGAAATACAAGAGAAGGAGATTAATCAAAGTGACTCAAAGGTTTAAATCTGAGGAACAAGAAAGATAGATTAGCCATTAACTAAGAAATGAAGATTGGCTGGAGCAAGATTTAGAAAAAAAATCAGTTTAGTTGAGGACATGTTAGCTGTGAGATATCTATTAGATGTCCAAGGGGAGATGATGAGTAGGCAAGCTGGCTATCCAAGTCTAGGATTCAGGGGAGAAGTCTGATCTGGATCAGTTATGGAGTTATCAACATAAAGATATTTAAAATCATGAAACTGGATGAAATCACCAAGGGAACCAATGCAGACAGAGAGAAGAATGGGTCCAAAGACTGGGCTCCAGGGGATTTCAATGTTAGGAAATCTGAGAAGAGGAACCAGCAAAAGAAACCAAGACGAAAGAGCCAGGGAGATCAGAACCAGAATAAACAAACCCTAAAATGCTAAATTGGCCTGCCATTTTTTAAATATTAAAAATGAAATTTTGAGGCCTGAGTTCTCCCAAATGTCATCTGTTGGGTTGTTCTTTTTATTTCTTTTTGGTCACACACACAGCGTATGGAAATTCCTGGGCCAGGGATCCAATCTGGGCTAATTCCTTGTGTTATACAGTAAATATTTATTGTTATTTATTTTATATATAGTGGTGTGTATCTATTAATCCCATACTCCTAATTTATCTTTCCTCCTATTTCCACTTTGGTAACCATAAATTATTTGTCTATAAGTCTGTTTCTGTTTTGTCCACAAATGCATTTGTATTTTTGTTTATATTCCATATATAAGTGATCTCATATGATATTTGTCTTTCTCTGACTTAATATGATAGTTGCTAGGTCCATTATTGTTGCTACAGATGGTATCATTTCATTATTATTATTATTATAATTATTATTATAATTATTATTATTATTTCATTATTTTAATGACAGTAATATTCCATTATGTGTATGTATGACATCTTCTTTATCCATTGATCTGTTGATGGACACTTCATTTTTTTTCCATGTCTGGACTATTGTAAATAGTGCTGCTATAAACACTGGGTGGGGTACATGTATCTTTTCAAATTAGAGTTTCAGAATCTTTTGGCAAGTATGCTGATAATATGATTGGAAATACCTTTACATATTACTCTAACCTAGGTTATTTGAAAATATTTATAATCTGCACATGAACAAATAACCATACATAGCCTATAGTATCATGTGATATACCAGTTTTGAAGTATACTTTACTGCTATTAATGATTTAAATTTTAAAAATCATAAAATGGTGAGCAACTTTTTCAAGACAACTCCATCTTATACAGGTTGTCCCTTATATTTGAAAAGGACTCATTGACATTTAAGTATTTACTGACTGATAATTACCATTTGTTTTCTTTAACAGCCTTATTAAGATATAATTTGCACATCATGCGATTCATTCATTTTATTTATTTATTTATTTATTGTCTTTTTGCTATTTCTTGGGCCGCTCCCATGGCATATGGAGGTTCCCAGGCTAGGGGTCAAATTGGAGCTGTAGCCGCCGGCCTATGACAGAGCCACAGCAACTTGGGATCTGAGCCACATCTGCAACCTACACCATAGCTCACAGCAACGCTGGATCCTTAACCCACTGAGCAAGGGCAGGGATCAAACCCGCAACCTCATGGTTCCTAGTCGGATTCGTTAACCACTGCGCCACAACGGGAACTCTGATTTTAGCGTGCAATTCAATATTTTTTAGTATATTCACAGACATGCAACCATCACTATGGTCATTTTTACATTTTCATCACCACAAGGAGATACTCTATACCATTTATTTGTCACTCCCCATCTCCCCAGCCCTAAGAAACTACTGATCTAGTTTGTCTTTGTAGATTTGCCTATTCTCAACATTTCTTTATTTTATTTTATTTTATTTTTTGTCTTTTTAGGGCTGCACCCACAGCACATGGAAGTTCCCAGGCTAGGGGTAAAATCAGAGCTGCAGCTACCAGCCTACACCATAGCCACAGCCAGAGCAACACAGGATCCAAGCCATCTGCAACCTATACCACAGCTCAATGCAATGCCTGATCCTTAACCCATCCAGCAAGACCAGGGATCAGACCCATGTCCTCATGGATACTAGTTGGGTTTGCTACTACTGAGCCATGATGGGAACTCCTTGACATTTCTTATACAAAAAATTATATAATATGTAATCTTATGTGACTGTCTTCTATCACGTAGCATGTTTTCAAAGCACATCTGTATTGCAGCATGTATCAGTATTTCAGCTCCCTTTTATGGCCAAATAATATTCCATTATATGGATTTGCTTCATTGTTCATTCATCTATTGACAGATGTTTGAGATGTTTCCACCTTTTGGCTATTGTAAATAGTGCTTCTATGAACATTCATGTATATATTTTTGTTTGGAAACCTGTTTTCAATTCTTTTGGGTATATCCCTTAGGTTTTGAAAACAAAAATATTTCTGCCCTTTAAAAGTTACAAGCATTATTTTTCACCTGGTTCTTATAACAAAAAAATGGCTGGGCAGAGATCCAGGGATTAAGGTTAATACTTACTAAACAAAAATAGTGGCTTAAAATAAATTGAGATCTCTAGGTTTTGGTTTGGTTTTTTTTTTTTTTTTAAGTCTAATAGGCTTCCTAACTAAAGGATTTCTCAAAGCTTTCAAAACGCTAACATGCATTATGATTATCTATGAGAAAGGATACAGTGTTTCTCCAACTTATTTGCTTCTAAAGCCCTTCTTGTGGAGTGTTTCACAGGACAAGTGTTTCAATAGAACTCACGTTGCAAAATACTGACATAAAGTAGTGACTAAGTTCATAATGGTTATTTATCAATTATTTTTGAAATGAGAAAATGCTATTTTCCCCATGTCACCATTTTCCTCTTTTCCTTGGTCATTTGTTAGGAAAGAATCAACATTCCAATGGCCAGATTACACAAAGCAACCAACAGCTCCCATGTTTCCAATTAAACATCATGGCCAGCCTTCTACCTTGCCATTTAATCAACAGTGCAGACGTTATTCCTTTTTTTTGTACACTCCAGTGAATTTAATATTAGCACTTAATTAACCTGCTCACTAAACTAGAGCAGGAAACGAAAAGGAAAGAAGAGAAATTCATTATATAAATTTAGTGTTGGAATCATTTCCGTGAAGGCAAAGCTATTTTATCAGTGGTAATTTAACAAATCTATTGCATTCATTATTTTGAAGATATTTGTATACTGCATTTCAGACATAAGGAACACAATTTTCCATAGTCACACTCTTGACAGGTATCTTTGCAGAAAACTATAGTTGCTATATGAAGAGTCCAAATTTTAATATTTTGTTCTGATTATCAGAGAAGAATAAAGTGATAATCAAATAATAGTACCATACAGATACTGAGCAAGAATTCTAATAAAGCAATAATGCCTTTGCCAACAATCTGTACCCATAATCATGAACTATTTCAATATTCAGAAGCGTAAATAAAAATCATAAGATCAATTTCTAAGTAAGTGCTTTCCGCCCAAAATAAATATGTTTATATCTAATTCATTCAAATGATTGTTTATCCAAACAAGATTATAATGTTTTCAATATTACTGGCTCACCATTTAAACCTTTTCAAGCTTTCTGTTTAATCCAAACTTAAAATCATTCTACTGCATCCAAATATCCCAAATCATAGAATGCAAAGTGTTCTGCGTTGTCAACCAAATGTAAATCAAGCAGCTGAATAAATGAGGTGACTCCCTACAATTTAGGATTTATCATCTTATTCACTTCATGCTTGCTAACTACATTCATTTAAAAAAAAAAGAGTAATATACAACTAAATGTGAAGATGCCAAAATCGCTACCTTAGTAAGGTAGAAATAAAATGGCTTATTTTTATCCAAAAAAGTATACATCCCAAAAATCAACATAACCCTGTCACAATGCAAAAGAGCATGGAGATAGTAAGATGAGGAGCAATGAGTTCCAAAAATCTGTGTTGGCAATTTCCAAAGATACCTTGAAGAGTTCTGTAGATTATTGTAACTCAAAGAGAGAGCTGTTCACCAAAAATGCATGTCTCTCTTTATTGTGTAGTAGCATGCTGAGAGACAGGTCAGAGACCACATGTCCCAGTCCCTCTTTGGTTCCAGGTGTGGTCGTGTATCAAGTTTTTACCAATGGAATGTGAACAGAAGTGATGGGTATCACTTCCGGATGAGAGTTTTTAGTAAGTAAGTGTGCATTCTACATTCTCTCTTACCCCATCTTTGGGATGGATGCAGAGGACTCTGAAAACCCTATAGGAAAGCCACAGAATGGAAAAAATTTGACTTCCTGAATCACTGTTTGGAGGAAAGCTACCCACTGGCTTGCCCACACCTATAATGTAAGTTACATGAATAAGAAGAAATATTCTGTTATCCTAAGTTCCTGAAACTGAGTTTTATTAGTACAGAAGCTATTAATATCCTAATAAATACATTTTTCCATTTTATTTATTTATTTTTGCCTTTTTTCCATTTCCAGGGTTGCTCCCACAATATATGGAGGTTCCCATGCTAGGGGTCTAATCAGAGCTGTAGACACCAGCCTACCCCAGAGCCATAGCAACATGGGATGCAAGCCATGTCATTGACCTATACCACAGCTCACAGCAACGCTGGATCCTTAACCCACTGAGAAAGGCCAGGGATCGAACCCACAGCCTCATGGTTCCTAGTCAGATTCGCTAACCACTGCACCACGACAGGAACTCCTATTTATTTATTTTTTTTAATTAGAGTATAGATTTGGGGGCGGGGGTTGTTGTTGTATTGACCACATCCACAGTATGCCGAAGTTCCCAGGCCAGGGATCAAACCAGAGCCACAGCAGTGGGTCCTCAACCACTAGGCCACCAGGGAATTCCTAAAGTATAGTTGATTTACGATGGTTTGCTAATTTCTGTTGTATAGCAAAGTAACTTATTTATACACATATATACAATCATATGTGTGTGTGTGTGTGTGTGTGTGTGTTTGTGTATATCCTTTCCATTATTGTTTCTCCAGGGAGATTGGATCTAGTTCCCTGTGCTTTATAGTAGGACCTTGTTTACTACCTATGCTAAATGTAATAGTTTGTATCTACTACCCCCAAACTCCCAGTCCATCTCCCTCCATCATCCCTCCTCCTTGGCAACCACAAGTCTGCTCTGTATGTCTGTGAGTCTGTTTTGTAGATAGGTTCATTTGTGCCATATTTTAGATTCCACATATAAGTGATATCATATGGTATTTGTCTTTCTCTTTCTGACTTATTTCACTTAGTATGAGACTCCAGTTACATCCATGTTGCTAAAAATGACATTATTTTATCCTTTTTATGAATGAGTAGTATTCCTTTGTATATATGTACAACATATTCTTAATCCATTCATCTGTTGATGGACATTTAGATTATTTCTAAGTCTTGGCTATTGTGAATAGTGCTGCAATGAATATTAGGGGTGCATGTATCCCTTGGCATCATTGTTTTGTCTGAATATATGCCTAAGGTGGGATTGCTGAATCATGGTAATTCTAGTTTTAGTTTTCTGAGAAACTTCCATACTGTTTTCCATAGTGGTTACACCAACTTACATTCTCACCAACAGTGTAGGAGGGTTCCTTTTTCTCCATATCCTCTCCAACATTGATTTTCTTTTTTGGTTGTGCCTCTGGCATATGGAAGTTCCGCAGCCAGAGATCAAACTCATGCCACAGTTGCATCCTGTGCCACAACTGCAGCAATGCCAGATATTTAATCCGCTGCACTATGTGGGAACTTCCCAGCATTTGTTATTTGTAGACTTATAAATACATTTTTGGAGTTCCTGTCGTGGCTCAGTGGTTAACGTGGTCAATGAATCTGACTAGGAACCATGAAGTTGTGGGTTCGATCCTTGGCCTCACTCAGTGGGTTAAGGATCCAGTGTGGCCGTGAACTGTGGTGTAGGTTGCAAATGCTGCTCGAACCCACGTTGCTGTAGCTGTGGTGTAGGCCGGCAGCTACAGCTCTGATTAGAACCCTAGCCTGGGAACCTCCATATGCTGTGTGTGCGGCCCTAGAAAAGACCAAAAAAAAAAAATTTTAACAAAAGTACATTTTTCTCTGAGTTTAAGGTCTACACAGACTTGAGTCAAGACAAATAAACAAATTCAGCAATGTAATGATTTGGCGTCCTGTTAAATTAAATTAATTTAATTATGTGTTCACCATGGATTAAAATGTCAGTCTCAGCTGGTAGTGGAGATGGAAGAACATGAAAGCAAGAAAGGACTTAGCCTTTGCTTGCTGCTCTAAGCAATACAACTCTATCTACAAACTCATCTACCTTACCTACATATACTAGTCCCCTACCGAAGTGCCCCAGTAATGCAATTTTTTTCCATCTACTTATAGCACCTGTGAAATGTTTTTATGTCTATACAATGGCACCCAGGGGACATGCCTGGTTGATGGACCACTTAATTTGGCTCTAAATCTATGTCTTGCACCCTTTAGAATGCCTTATAGCTATATTTCTCAAACATTTTTTGACCTCGAATCATAGTACATAATACATTTTACACTGTACTGAGTACCCTCCTATGTTTGTTTCATGAAAAATTAATTGTCTTACTATATGTGATATTCTCTGATATTTTCTCTTTTTTTTTCATTTTAAAGTGCTGGTTGCAATCTACCAAATTGATTTCACATACACTAACGGGTCATAACACACACTTTGAAAAACACTTAAAGACATACACTTCCGACTGGTGTTTGGCTTTATTTTTTGGAATGGGAGATGTGAAATGAATCAAACAAATGAACCTATCAAACAAAACACAAACAGACTCACAGACATGGAGAATAGACCTTTGGTTGCTAAGGGGGCTAGGGGAGGGAGTGAGATAGATGGGAAGTTGAAGTAAATAGATGTAAAACTATTACATTTAGAATTGATAAGCAATGAGAGCCTGCTGTATATATCCAATCTCCTGGAATAGATCATATTGAAGATAATGTGAGGAAAAGAATGCAGATATATATGACTAGGTCACTTTGCTATACATCAGAAATTGAGTCAACACTGTAAATCAACTATGCACTAATAAAAACGAAATTTAAAAATTCAAACAGGGAATGAAATGAAGGAATAAAAATATAGTAAAATAGTTAAAGGTGGGAGAAAGAGAGAAAGAAATAACAGCATTTTTAAAAAAGGAAGGAAAGAACACATAGTATTGAGGAATGTACAACATACCATCAGCTATGCTCAGTGAAGAATATATGTTCAATGGGTGAATTGGGGTTCTGTTTATAGCAGAAACCACAGAGTTTGAGGAAGTCCAGCTGTAAAGGTATAGAAATGCCAAGCCCAGGTAAGACTAATGCCAGAGGTTTCACTTTTTGAATAAACATAGAGAGACATTGAAAAAACTTGAGAAAAAAGAGCCAGGGACATCCTAAGTGAGAATTTTAAGCTCTAACTAAATTACATTCTTCTCCTGTCACAATAGTTACATACACATTCACAAAATTTCCAAGAACTGAGATCCTGTAAGAGCATGTTTAATTTCAGCTTTGGAAAGTATCCAGTCCATTCTGGGCCTACCAAGGCAGGAGAACAGAGCAAATGAAAAAAGGAACACTTTGGCTCTGCAAGTACGGCACTCTCTTCAAGTGAAAATGATTGCTGAAGAGTATATCTATGGATTAAAACAGATGATATGTTAATTTTCACATGCTTAGAAGGAAAGCCTTGGCTAGAAGACATAAATTCTCTCCAGAGGAACATTTATACATTATTCTATGAATCTTTCTTTCCATTTTCCTTTTGCCATAAAAACTAAGGTCTCTAGTCACACTATTTAAAAACATTGTGAACTTTTACACACTTTATGACCAAGTTTACTTTTTTAAGTTTATTTTTAGAACATTTTTTAGTTCAGAGCAAGACTGAGGGGAAAGTACAAAGATTCCAATATACCCCCTATTCCTACAACATGTACAGCCTCCCCCACTATTAACAACCCAATTATCAACATCTCCATTATCAAAAACCAAAGTGGTACATTTTCTACAATTGATAAACCTATACTGACACATCATAACTCCCAAAGTCCATAGACCTTACATTAGAGTTCACTCTTATGGCCTTCCTTTTTCTTTTTTTTTTGGGGGGGGGCAATTCTCAGGGCATGTGGAAGTTACCAGGCCAAAGATCAAACCCGAGCCACAGCAGTGACAATGCCAGCTTCTTAATCCGCTGCACCACAAGAGAATTCCTAGAGTTCACTTTCTGTGCTGTACATTCTATGGGTTTGGATAAATGTAATGACATGCATCTGTCACTAATTGTCATACAGAGTATTTTCACTGCCCTTAAAACTACTCTATGCTCTGCCTATTCATCCCACTCAACTCCCTGCAGTCCCTGGAAATAACTGATCTTTTTACTGTCTCTATGCTTTTTCCAGAAGTTGGAAGCATATAGTATCTAGACTTTTCAGATTAGCTTCTTTCACTTAGTAATATGCATTTAAGTTTCCTTCATGTCTTTTCATGCCACGATAGCTCATTTCTTTTTAGTGCTGAATAATATACCACTATCTGAATGCACAACAGTTTATCCATTAACTTATGCAGGACAACTTGATCATTTCCAAGTTTTGTAAAATTATGAACAAAGCTGCTATAAATATGAGTGCAATGTTTTTATGTGGACACAAGTTTTCCACCGTTTTTGGCTAATACCAAGGAATGCAACTGCTGGATCACAATAAGAGTATATTAATTTTGTAAGAAGCTGACAAATAATCTATTTTTTTCCTTTTTTTGGCCATGCCTGCACATGCAGAAGTTTCAGAGACAGGGATCAAACTCAAGCCACAGCATGAACCTGAGCTATAACAGTGGCAATGCCAAGTCATTAATGACTAGGCCACTAGGGAACTCCAAACAATCTTCTAAAGTGGCTATACCATTTTGTGTTCTCATCAGAAATTAATGAGAATTTCTGTTTCTCCATATCCTTGCTAGCACATAGTGCTGTCAGTGTTGTGGATTTCTGTCCATTCCAGTAAGTGTGTAGTAGTGTCTTGTTTTAACTTGAATTCCCCTGGTAACAAATGATGGGGCATCTTTTCATAAGATAATTTGCCACCTTTGGTGAATCTTCTTTGGTGAAATACCTCTTAAGTTCTTTGGCTTATTTTTTAAATCGGGGTGTTTGTATTCTTATCACTGAGTTTTAAAAAGTTCTTTTTATAATTAGGACAACAGTCCTTATCAGATGTGTCTTCAGCAAATTTTTTCTACCAGCCTGTAGCTTGTCTTCTCATTCTTTAAACATTGTCTTTTGCAGAAGAGAACTTTATAATTTTAATGACATCTAGCTTATCAATTATTTCTTTCATGGACCAGGCCTTTGATGTTGTACCGAAAAAGTCATTGCTATACACAAGGTCATCTTAGTTTTTTCCTTTGTTATTTTCTAGTAGTTTTGGAGGTCTCTATTTTACACTTAGGTCTGTGATTTTTTTGACTTATTTTTATGACAGGTATAAGGTTTGTGCCTAGATTTTTTTTACATGTGAATATCCAGTTGTTTCAACAGCATTTGTTAAAAAGTGGATCTTTGCTCCATTATCTTTCCTTTGCTCCTTTGTCAAAGTTCAGTTGACTATATTTATGTGAGTCTACCTATGGGCTCTCTCTTCTATTACACTGATCTATTTGTTTATTCTTTCAGCACCACACTGTCTGGATTATTGTGGGTTTATACAAGTCTTAAAGTCAGGCAGTGTCAGTCCTCCAACTTTGTCCTTCTTAAGGGCTATGTTGGCTATTCTAGGGCTTTTCCCTCTCCATATAAACTTTAGATTAACTCTTTCATTATCCACAAAATAACTCACTGGGACTTTCACGGGGATTTCATTTAATCTATAGGTAAAGTTGAGATGAACTGACACCATGACAATATTGAGTCTTCCTATGCATTAACATTTATTTTTTGATTTAATTTAGCACAGTTTTGTGGTTTTCCTCATATAGATCTGGTACCTATTTTTTTAGATTTATACCTAAGTATTTCATTTTGGGGAGGACTAATGTAAATGGTAATATGTTTCAGATTACAAATTCTAGCTATTCATATTGACAAATAGAAAATAAATTGACTTTTGTAAATTAACCTTATATCCTGCAACCTTTTTATAAGTTCTTATTAGTTCCAGGAGTATTTTTGTGGACTCTTTCAAATTTTCTACATAAATGATCATGTCATTGCAAACAAGATTTTATTTATCATAGTTCCCCTGTGGCCCAGTGGGTTAAGGATCCAGCATTGTCAATGAAGCATCTCAGGTTGGTGCTGTGGTACAGGTTCCATCCCTGTCCTGGGAACTTCAATATTCCACAGGTGTGGCAAAAAAAAAGATTTTATTTCTTCCTTCTCAATCTTTATAGTTTTTCTTTTATTGCCTTATTACATTCCAGTTAGAATTCCAGTATGATGTTGAAAAAGGAGTGTAAGAGGGGACATCCTTTCCTTGTAACTGATCTTGGTGAGAAATCTTTAAGTATCTTACCATTAATACATGTTAGCTGTAGATTTTTAATTTTTTTCTCTCTCTCATTTTCTTTTTTGAGCCATAGGTTTCTTTATAGAATTTCTTCACCAGGGTGACAAAGTTCTCCTCTATTCTTAGTTTACTAAGCACTTTTATCATAAATTTGTTTTTGTTTTTTAATGTGCAAATATCTTAGTAATACATAGGGTTATTACACCTTTATTATTTATTACAAATAATAAAGAAATGACTAAGAATACAAAACAAAAACATTAACAGAAGTCACACAAGGGAAATTCATAGAGGAGGAACTACAACTGACCAATAAACATACAATAATAAATGTTCAAGGGAATATAAGCAATTAAACAGAAGTTAAAACAACAAAAAATTATGTTTTGCATATGGAATTAATACAAATAAAATACATAAAGTGATATTACAGAGGGAATGGTAAGACAAGAGAGTTAAGAGAGTGGTTGAAAGAGGAATATAAATCATTATAACCTTTCTAAAAAGCATAAGGATTCATCAAGTCTTAAAAATATGTAACAATTTTAGCCTAGTATTTCTGATTCTAGGAATCAACGTAAGGTAAATGATCAGAAATTCAGAATAAGAGTCATAGACATGTATGTTTGTTAGAGCTGTAAATATTACAACAAAATATCAAGAACCACCTACATATACCACAATTATAGAAAGCTGAATCATCTGAGCACCCATTAAAATTATATTTATAGAGATTTCAAATGCATGAATGAATATTCTCTCAATAAAATTTTGGGTTAGAAAAGGGAGGATATGGAACTCCATATTTGGCATGCTCTCAAGACTGCAATAAACAATAAACATAGATGAAAATAAACACACAAAGTGTATGCACAAATTTACACACAAAAATTAACAGTGATCATTACTTGGCAGAAAGGACACTGAGCACACATTCTTGTACTCATCTGCAGGGTCCTAACTATCTACAATAAGCATGTGTAGATCATATACCCTTTAAGTAAAATGAGCTTTTATTTATTTTTTTTTATCTCACAAATAGGGTTAGACTGCTCCAGAGTGTAACTGGGCATTTCCTTTGGAGGCAACAAAATAACATTCTGGGAACTGGGGTGGGGGCGAGGCTGCATTTGCTTCACCTGGTGAAGATACTCCACTCCTGCCTTTTAAGTGACTTGCCTTGACAAGGGCCTCACTATAGAAGTCAGAAAAAGAAATATAAATACCATATGATGTCACTTATATGTGGAATCTAAAATACAGTAAATGAACCAATATACAAAACAGAGACAGACTCACAAACATAGACAACAGACTTGTGGTTGCCAAGAGGGAGGGAGAGGGAGTGGGATGGATTGGGAATTTGGGGTTAATAGATCTAACTATTGCCTTTGGAATGGATAAGCAATGAGATCCTGCTGTATAGCACAGGGAACTATATCTAATCACTTATGATGGAGCATGATGGAGGATAATGTGGGTAAAAGAATGTACATATGTATGTGTGACTGGGTCACTTTGCGGTACAGTAGAAAATTGACAGAATACTGTAAACCAGCTATAATGGAAAAAATAAATAAAACAAATAAATAAAAATAAAATAAAGATATATGCATCCCAATGTTCACTGCAATGTTATTTACAAATAGCCAAGGTATGGAGGTAACCCAAATGTCTAATGACAGACAAATGGATAAAAAATGTTGTGAGTATATACATGTATACAATGGAATATTACTTAGCCACTAGAAAGAAGGAAATTCTTCCATTTGCAATAACATGGATGGATCTAAAGGGTATTATTCTCAGTGAAATATATCAGAGAAAGACAAATACTGTATGTTTTCACTTATATGTGGAATCTAAAACAAAAGAAATGAGCAAATATAATAAAACAAAGATAGACACATAGATACAAAGAGCAAACTAGTGGTTGCCAGAGAGGAGGTATGGAGGATGGGTGAAATAGGTGATAGGGTTTAAGAGGAATGAAGTGCTGTCCATAAAATAAGTCACAGAGTGTAATGTTGAGCATAAGAATATAGTCAATAATATTATAATAACTTTGTCTGGTGTGCAATACATGAAATATTGAACCACTATGTTGTACAACTGAAGCTAATACAATATTGTAATTCAACTATACTTCAATTAAAACAAACCACTCTCCCCCCTCAAAAAAAAATTAGATTCCCTTCCAAATTCCAAGTGCCTGCCTTGTTGATAATCTGAACTGATGGAATACATGAAAAGCTACAATCCCTGGAATACCCTTCTATCAAGATTCTTCTTTTCTCCATTCCTACCTATAGCAATTTGTTTACGGGAACTAATCACCACTGCTTCATACTTAAACTCCCAAAGTCATCAGATCATTTGCCTTCTTCTTTCATTTTTTTTTCTGGTAACTTCAGTTCCCAAATATATACAAGAAGAATGGCAATATTTTGTAAGATAATGGCCAGCCTTCTAGGCCTCCAAAATAGTACCTTCTATGCAATAAGACAACTACTCCATTTTGCTGGGTACAGAATTTGTGTTTTGGAATCAGTATTTAGACTCTATAGGAGCAAAAAAAGAGTTTTTTCCTACCTCATCTTGATGTATTGGCTTACTAAATTTCTATCGGCATAGTTTGAGTGGTCTACTGATTGTTCTTTTCAATCCATTTCTTTCTGATTTTTAGTTAGTGAAATTTCTTTCTAGCCTGGCAATAATTTGACTTTCAGTCCAAATTTTTCAGCATTATTGTGAGTTCTCATCATTCCATGTATTCATACATACTTCAGTGAAAATTCAAGAGTGACTGTTTTAATGGACTGCCAACCAGACACCATTTTTCCAAGTTAGCACTTCTAAGGCTATGCCAGGGGAAAAAGTTTCCAAAAGCTTCTCGCTTGGCAGCAAATTCTAAATTCCTGCTAACATCGATATGTTAGAAAGTAAAAATTTCTCAACACAAACTTTGGAATTAAAAATATAGTTTTTTTATTTCTTTCAGATAATCTTAAGATTCTCAGAAGTAGAAATAAATAATACCTAAAACGAAGGTTAGCCGTGATCACAGTTCTGAAGTGAATAAAATCTGTCTCTGAATATTTTCCTAATTTTTCAGTAGTTTTCTCACAATTAATGCTACACATTCCCCTACTACCCAGGTCTCTCATGCCTCCCACTGTGGAAATCCACTCTGGCTTGCCTTCTTTGGGCAGGAACTCATATTCCTAAATCATCTTTCCTATCTTCTCCAGTCAAATATCCTGTTTCTTCAATGTGCCAATTTCTCCTGCCAAATAGACAGTTATAGATAGATACTAGCAGTTCACTAGCAGGTTGTTTTTTATGGGTGGGGTATTATAAGAGTGCAATTCCTTTTTTTTTTAAGCTGTCCCCATGGCATGTAAAAGCTCCTGGGCCAGGGATAGAATCTGAGCCACAGCAGTAACAATGCCAAATCCTCAGCCACTAGACCACCAGGCAACTCCAAGAGTGCAATCCTTGATTCACACTTTATCTTGCTATGTTGCTGTTTTCACTGCAATACTCATTTTTTTGGGAACATGCCTGTGGAATGCAGAAGTTCCCAGTCCATGAATCAAACCTGTACCACACAGCTGTAACCGGAGCCACAACAGTGACAATGCTGGATCCTTAAACTGCTGAGCCACCAGGGAACTCCCAGTACATATTTTTATATATTCACTTTCCCTAGGGGTGCATGCCACATACTACTCCATCTTTCATTACTGCTACTTCTGACAGGATGGTTCTGGAATTCTTTGGCAAGTCAAATCTCTTTTTTTTTTTTTTTTTTTTTTTTTTTGTCTTTTGTCTTTTTTGTTGTTGTTGTTATTGTTGCTATTTCTTGGGCCGCTCCCGCGGCATATGGAGGTTCCCAGGCTAGGGGTCGAATCGGAGCTGTAGCCACCGGCCTACGCCAGAGCCACAGCAACGTGGGATCCGAGCCGCGTCTGCGACCTACACCACAGCTCACGGCAACGCCGGATCGTTAACCCACTGAGCAAGGGCAGGGACCGAACCCGCGACCTCATGGTTCCTAGTCAGATTCGTTAACCACTGCGCCACGACGGGAACTCCCAAATCTCTTAATAAAGGTATTGATTCCATGCTTTTTGAGAAATCCTATCATTTTTAACATAATAACTACACATATATTATTGATATTAGTTATATATCCCAATGTCTTCCATTTAATAGGTGCTGCAAAAAGCAGGATTAAAGACAAGATTTTTGCTTCTTGCTGTAGAAACCCATAGATCAGCTTCTCTGTTGGTTTTTAATCCTATATTGGTACAATAGATCAGAGTGGTTGTGGATATGAGTTCAAATCCTCTCTCTGCTACTTACTAGCTGTATCACTTTAGAGACACAACTTTTCTCTAATCCTTAGTTTCTTCATCTTTTAAAGAAAAATAGCGATATAACCTGTCTTGAAGGGCTAATGAAACAATAAACAAATGAATACATGGTGGCTAACTATAATGTATGCCTGGATCATAACAGCACAATAAACATTAGTACAAAACAACTGTACAATGTGAAGTATGAGAGAAATATGGACCCTGAAGTTATACTACTTATGTTTAAATACCTGACCTATCACTTATTGGTTGTATGTTCTCAAACGAGTCATTTACCCTGAGTCTCTGTTTTCTCATCTGAAGGGCTACTGTGAATATCAACTAAGACACTTCACAAAAAGCCCTTAGCAGAGTGCCTAGCACATAGTGCACTCTCAATAAATGTTAACAATTGCGAAATGATAGTGGTAACTATGTAAATGAGGAAAACCAATAACTCTCAAGTCACATTTATGGACCAGGCCATAACATACTAACCTGTCAGTGTACCTTTCCTAGGATTCCTTGCTCATCTTCAAGTAAGCAGCTCATAACACTTGACCATAAATCTTAAATTAATTCCCTAAAATTATCAACACTATCTTTTCAATGCAGGTTTCTAATAACTTAAAATCACTGATGTATTTAGAGCTTAGACAATAGTCATAGGATTGAAGAATGTCCAAAGTAGAAAAATAACTCTGTCAGAGATACCTCTGAACTCAATAAACAGGGAAGAAGCGTTCTCCTGAGGCAACAGCTCCCAGCTGAATGAGATTAATTGAAAGGACAGTTTAAAAGGTGGTTAGGTAGTTGGTTAGGTAGTTGCAGTTAATGTCAGAAAAGAACACAAGTACAGAATATAAGTAATAACATGGGAAGACATTTATAAGCCCTAAAGAAAACATTTCAGAAAAAGTACAAAAGCTTACAAGCTGACTTAGAATTTTTGAGAGGTCATTGACAAGCTATATTTGGATACAGACTTGAAAAGGCATCATTTCTAGAAGGCATATGGTTCCACTGTAGAACATGTGAAATGTTTGAAAAAAATGTGGCATTTACATGAAATATACTATGTGGCAAAGAGCCGGATGCAGAAGGAACACAGAGACACCAAACCAATCTGGAATCTGAGACATTTGTGCTGGGCGTTAATGAAGATATCAGGTGTGAATGTCAAAAAAAAAAGAATGAATTGCTGCCCCAACCACATATGCTGGTTAACAACCTGCCAGAGATTGAGCAAAAACTAATGAGTTGAGTCAGATAAATAAAAATTGATGAATCAGTAGCAGAAATAAACACTGTAATAAGAAAGCCTGGGCTGCACAAGTGACACTTGAAGCATGATGGTAGAAATCTGGAACTGAGACTGCATACTAACACTGGCAAGCCAAGCTCTTGGGGATAGTGTTGCTAGAAAGAGTCCAACTGGGCCAGTGAACACTAATGGTATGAGACATAAATAGAAACATGTGATATAGAAAGTGTCCTCCTGAAGTGTTGCAGAGGGTCCTTTTACACGTAGCACTTAATATGAGGATGAGTCTCTTAGGTCAAGAGAAATCAGCTCATGAACAAACAGGCTTAATAAGAAGCCTTTTTTTTATGGGGTGCACATATTTCCTAACTACAAAAAAGACACAAATTTCATAAATTAAGCCCATATTACATTTGTTAAATCCATTTGTAACAGTCTGAAACCCCTATCACGCCTAAGGGGACACAGGGACAAGATGTGTTACTTTTTGATAATCATGAATTTTGCATATAAGCCAACTTGGGAGCATGACATGACTTTCTTTCTAGTAAAACAGTAAAAAGAGCAAATCATCTGCCTCTTTCCTAACACCCCAATCAGAAAAGTTACTGCTTCTTTAAAGGTTACTGCGAATTAATCTGAGATCAGTTTATTTTATTTTCAAATATTCTTTATGAGAAATATATACAATATATATTATCACCATCAATTCTGCCTAGAAAGCAAACCCAAACCATTCTTCTCACCACCATTACTACCTTACGAACCCACACAAAGAAGCCCAGTTTTTCCCATTATTCCTTAAAACATCAGCTCAACACGTCTTTCCAATTCTATAGAATAACATCATATAGCACATATCTAACTTCACTTTTCTCACATGATTTTAAGTTCCCATCCAGTCCAAGTACATTTTTGGCCAGCACTTATTTCCATGGCTACTTGAATTCTGGGAGTTGGGAAGCCTTGAAATTTCTTTAAGCAACATCAACTTTGCTTATTCCCTAGAGTTTAATTTTGGCACAGAAATGGAGAGAAAAAAAACTTTTTTTGAATAACTAATTTATCTAAGTGTGGCACAGCCCCAAACTTATAGAGAAACAACATGGCTCCCTCAGCATGACTAAATCTGAAAAGTTTCTTCAAGTCTCCTGGGCCAGATGAACTTGAGTTGCTACACACAGTGTTCCAACAAACTCTCTATGCAGGCAAAGCAAGAGAATTCATGATCCACAAGACACTGTTTGGCAAATCCTCTAGGAACTAGGGCAAGCTGGGCTAATACCTATAATGAATCTAGTCAAACATAGACCTGAATATTGAGTTTGACTTTGCTCCTGTCCACACTTGCAGACTGGAGAGACACTTAGTGGTTGAAAGGCTACCAATTATTTTCATCAGAGAACTGGCTTTGGTACTTTCAAGTAACCAAGCATTCCCTTAAGCAGTGACATCCTTTGTCCTACTTAGGAAAGTAATAGAAAATAATGTGCTCGTCATATCTGGATGATTAAATTACATTGTATTCTATAGAATATAGAAGGAAAAGAGTGTCATGGCAGGTAACTCAAATTCAAAAGGAAGTATTCTTGACTTTCCATAGAGGAAAAAATTGGAAACTAGAAGGGAGGGATTCATGTTTAAGATAAACTGAAAATTCTATTTCACGCTTCTTTGAATATCTTCAAAAATATATATTTTTGCTGGGAAAGGAAGGTGAGGAAATTCAGTCACACTTTGCATTGTGAATTTAGGACCATAGTTTCAGAAGGTATTTTAAACTGTCTTCATCCATTCAACATTCATTTAATAAATCTACAATCTATTTTGCATACAAAATATTGGGCACTGTTATTTGAGGAATATGAATGTTCATAATTTATCATCCCTTTCCTTTAGAGCACTAAAATTAAACAATAATGCAAAGTGATAGAAAATACTAAGAATGTAGTAATTATAATAACTACTATAGTAAAAAAGAAGAGGGTATCACTGGGAGTTGCTGGCAAGGTCAGGGAAGTCTTTATGGAGGTGATGGAGACTTGAACTTTCTAAAATATGTAAGATTTTAATTGCAAGAGAGGTAGGAAGAGGAATGGACTTGGAATGTTAATATTTTAGCTTTGACTTCAATAGGAGAAATGATCTTTAATTAAGATTACATTCTTTCACTTAGTACACCTTGGTAGAGTCACAGAATCTTGGAGTTAAGATCACCTAGTGCAAATACTTACATTTATAGTTATGGAAACTGAGGTCCATAGGGTTGTGCAATCTTCCCAAAGTTACACAGCTAGTACAAGGTGAAGCAAAGTTTTATTCCTGGTCCAACACAATTTGGTACATAGGGTAGGGTCTAAAGCCACAGAAACATGAGACTCACTGGTTCATAAAATTGAGTCCCTGAGCTTTAGCTCATTAATATTAATTAGCTCTAAACAGTGGTGTTTACTTCCACAAAGAACTCTTTGCAATGGAACATTTTAAAAGTAAGTGAGAGAATAATGTGTCAAGCAAAAGTCCCAAAGTGAAGTAAGAAATACTTAATGCTAGCATGATGTCTACAGGTGTGAAAATGCTCTCTTGTGATGGTCTGCATTAACTATGATGCAAGGTACTTGGGGGACAATAATAGTCTTTTCAACATAGTATTACATTCATATGATTTTAAAAGGTGTGCCTTTTAAGTGAACACAATCAGATCACAATGACTTCAATATATGGCTCAGATTGGCCAAATTTAGGACAATCCAATCTTCAAATCATACAGTGAAACTGCATTATGGTTTGACCCACAGAGATGATGTGAATCGGGGACTGGAATATAGTTTTTCCAGTCATTAGTTCCATCTTTTTAAAAAAAAAATATTAAAGTATAGTTGATTTACAGTGTCCCCTCAATTTCTGCTGTACAGCAAAGTGATTCATTCGTAAATAGCATTGACCATAAAGAATGAATATTTTATTTGTGGGAACCATGGGGAAAAAGATATTTCCACAGAATTAATATCTTCACCTCTCTATATATAGCTTGAAAATTTGAAAATACTCATGCCAGAATTGTGCCATGAAATATACCAGAACCTCAATTAAACATCCAGTAAGCCTCAAGCAGTTCAGCAATAAACCCTTATAGTTTTATCAGGTTTACTTCAGATATTAGGACTATTTCTCCAAGAGGATTCTAAACATTTATATCAAGGTAGTGACCAAAGTGTCATCTTTCTATCTCATGCAATGCTCCTCTGATTGGCTCAACTGCACAGATCGTCATCAAATATTTGCTGCTCATGTGTCTATAATGGATTAAGAGTGGTCATTTTCAACTTTGATACCAACCAATGATAATGTGGTTGGTGGAAGAGCTATGTTATTCAAATCCCAACATTGATCTTTATCTGCTTATTTTGTTGGCACAAATTGATACATGAGAGCAATTAATTCTATCCTGATATATATTTTTTGGAAATCCTAGAGCTGGGGAGGACCATAAAGGTCACCAGATTGAGCTTCCTCCATTTGGTAATGGATATCCTCCAATCTCCTATAGTAACTCATTAATTTGTCCATTTAGTACATTCCAGTGAAATTTCCCTGCTGGTCAAAATGTTCTCCTTTGGGTTGGATCAAAGATAATAAGGATCTCCAAAAACTTTCTTAATAAAAACAATGAGGACACTGGCAAAAACTGTCAGAATCGATTTTTCATGACTTTGGAAATGAATCAAAGGCTTGCAGCAATGTGGAGAGGATTTATTTAGGGAGAAAAAAATAATAGCACAGGGAAACCTACTCAATATTCTGTAATCACCTATATGGGAATGATACATGTATATGTATAACTGAATCATTTTGTGATACAGCAGACATTAACACAACATTGTAACTCAACTATGCTTCAATAAAATTAAAAAATATATTAAAAAAGAAAAAAAATGACTGAATCTCAATAAGATCATTGAGTTTTGTGGTATTTTAATTTGTCCTATTTCCATGACCCCATTCCAACTCTGCATTAAACTTGAAAATAAAGAGCCTATATGCCTGGCAGTTGCTGGAGAGAGAAGAATGGCTTGGACCTCCTTCAAGGCCCAGTTCCCAGAATATTTAACAATAAGAGACCAGGAGAATTATGTCTTATTAAATATATAATAAAAATAAAGATAAATTATAAAATGAACCAAATAGAAATTCTCAAGCTTAAAATTACAATAACTGAAAACTGCACTAGAGTTCAACAGCATATTTGAATAGGCAGAATAAAGAATCATAAAACTTTAAGATATGTCAATTTGAAATCCTCCTGTCAAAAAAGCTATGAAGAGAAATGAACAGAGCCTAAGGAACTTATGGGAAACCACCAAGCTTACCAACATGGGCATTGTGGGAGTCCCAGAAAGAGAAGAATAAGAAAAGTGTAGAAATAATGACCAAGAATTTCTCAAATTTGATTAAAAACTATAAGATACACACACAAGAGGCTCAAGGAACTCTAAGTATGACAGACTCGGAGATTAACACCTAAGTGTATCATATTCAAATTGTAAAAAAAAAAAAAAAAAAAAAAAAAAAAGGGCGAAGAAAGAATGTTGACAGCAGTGTGACAGAAGTAGCATATCACATACAAGGGACAGGCAAATAATTTGCAGTTGATTTATCATCAAATACCATGGAGGCCAGAAGGAGCCATACAAACAAAACCAGAGAAGCTGTCACTAACAAACCTGCCTTATAAGAAATAATAAAGGAAAATTTTTCAGGAAGAAATTATAGGGCAATAGACATTAACTTGAATTCCCCAAAAAGAATAGAGAGCACCATTAAATAAATTCTATAGATAAATAAAAAACCCAGAACATATCAAATTTTTGTAATACCTTCTTTCTCCTATCTCATTTAAAAGACAACAAAAGAGCAGGAAATTTTATGTAATCACAGAAGATCTCAAATAACCAAAGCAATCTTGAAAAAGAAGAAGAAAGAACAGGAGTTCCCATCATGGCACAGCAGAAATGAATCCGATTAGGAACCATTAGGTTTCATGTTCGATCCCTGGCCTCACACAGTGGGTTAATGATCTGTGGCTCAGATCTGGCATTGCTGTGGCTCTGGTGTAGGACAGCAGCTGTAGCTCTGACTGGACCCCTAGCCTGGGAACCTCCATATGCCACGGATGCAGCCTTAAAAATACAAAAAGACAAAAAAAAAAGAAGAAGAAAGAACAAATCACTCTCCCTGATTCCAAACTTAATACAAAGCTATAGTAATTAAAACAATATGGTATTTGCATAAAAACATACATATAGATCAATGGAACAGAATAGAGAGCAAGATATAAGCCCATACATATATGGTCAATTTATCAAGACAAAAAAATGACAGTGTCTTCAATAAATGGTATTAGGAAAATTGGACAACCATAAGCAGAAGGATAAAAGTGGACCACTATCAAGAAAAAAAGTGGACCATTATCTTACTGCATACACAAAAATTAACTCAAAATGTATTAAAGACTTAAATGTAAGAATTCAAACCATAGGAGTTCCCACTGTGGCTCAGGGGTTAATGAATCTGACTAGGAACCATGAGGTTGCAGGTTTGATCCCTGGCCTTGCTCAGTGGGTTAAGGATCTGGTGTTGCTGTGAGCTGTGGTGTAGGTTGCAGACAAGGCTCGGATCCCCTGTTGCTATGGCTCTGGCATAGGCCGGCAGCTAAAGCTCCGATTGGATCCCTAGCTTGGGAACCTCCATATGCCATGGGAGTGGCCCCAGAAATGGCAAAAAGACCAAAAAAAAAAAAAAAAAAAAAGAATTTCAACCATAAAACTTCTAGAAGAAAACATAGGTAGTAATATCCTTGACATCAGTTTTGGCAATGATATTTTGGATTTGACAGCAAAGATAACAGAGGCAAAAACAAACAAGTAGGATTATATCATACGAAAAAGCATCTGCACAGCAAAAGGAATGCTCAGCAAAATAAAAACACAACCTACTGAATGAGAGAAAAATTTGATAAGGGGATATCCAAGACATATAAAAAAACTCATACAACTCACTAGTAAAAAAATATACATCCAATTAACATATAAGTAGAGGAACTGAATAGATGAATTTTCCCCCAAAAGGCATATAGATGTCCAACAGGTACATGAAAAGGTGTTCAACATCAATAATAATTAGGGAAATGCAAATGAAAACCACGATGATCTATCACCTCACATCTTTTAAAATGGTTAATATCAAAAAGACAAGAAAAAACAAGTGTTGGAGTTCCCATCATGGCTCAGCAGTTAATAATCCGGACTAGTATCCATGAGGACATGGATTCAATCCCCGGCCTCACTCAGTGGGTTAAGGATCTGGCAATACCGTGAGCTGTGAGCTATGGTGTAGGTCGCAGATGCGGCTCAGTTGCTGTGGCTCTAGTGTAGGCCGGCGGCTATAGGTCTGATTGGACCCCTAGCCTGGGAACCTCCATATTCCACAGGTGTGGCCCTAAAAAAAATAATAATAAAGAAAGAAAGAAAGAAATAACAAGTGTTGGTGAGGGTGTGAATAAATGGAAAACTTTTTGCTGTTGGGAATGTAAATTGTTGAAACCACTATGGAAAACACTATCAAAGTTCCTAAAAAAAAAGTTAAAATAGCAATTTAGAATCCAGCAATTCTATTTCTGGGTATTTACTCACAGAAAATAAAAATTCCACTTCAAAAAGATATATGCTCCCACATGTTCACTGCAGCATTATATATAATAGCCAAGACATGACCACAGATTAGTGCCACTAACAAATGAGTGGAAAGAAGATGTAATATGCATTTACAATGGACTACTTCTCAGCCATTAAAAAGAATGAAATCTTACCATTTGAGACAACATGGATAGACCTTGAGAGCATTACACTAAGTGAAACAAGTCAAACAGAGAAAGACATGTACTCTATAATCTCACATGTGGAATCTTTAAAAAAAAAAAAAAAGGCTTATAGATACAGAGAACAAAGTGATTGGTGGTTGCCAGATTAAGGGAGGGGGAAGACACAATGAATTAAAAGTGTCAAAAGGTACACATTTCCAGCAATAAAATAAATGTCAGGTGATATAATGTACAGCATGGTTAAAAAAGACAATTGCAGAAAGCAATAGTTATAAGTTTGTGTTGTTGGGTATTATTTAAATATAAATGGGAAGAGATCAGAAGAATGGATATAAAAACATGATTCATCTATATTCTGTCTACAAGAAACACACTTTAGATTCAAAGACTCAAACAGGTTGAAACAGGTTGAAAGTAAAGTATGGGAAAAGATATATAAACATAATAGTAATCAAAAAGAGCTGGAGTTGTTATTCTGATATAAAACAAAATAGAATTTGGGTCAAAAAATTTTACTGGAAACAAAGGACATTTTAGAATGAATAAAAGGAAATCTATCAAACGGATATAACAAGTATAAATATACATGGACATAGTAACAAACTTCCAAAACATATGAAGCAAAACCTTATAGGATTAAAGAGAGAAATAGACAATCCCACAGTTACAGTTGGAGACTTCAACATTTCATTTTAAATAATGGACAGAACAACTAGACAGTAGATCAACAAGGCAATAGATTTTAACCATACTATAAACCAGCTAAACCTATAAACAACTACAGAATATTCCACTCAACGAAAGCAAAATACACATTTCTCAAATGTATACAGAACATTCTCAAAGATATATGTTAGGCCACTAAACGAGTGTCAATAGATTTAAAAGGACTGAAACCATACAAAGTATCTTATTTGATCACAATGGAATGGAATTAGAATCAATAACTGGAAGAAATTTGGGCAATTTATGAATATGTGAATATTAAACAACATATTCCTAAATAATCAATGGGTCAAAAAAATGGAAAAGAGAAGTTAGAAAAATACATGGACATAAATGAAAATGAAAATACCAAAATGTATGTGATAGAGCTGAAGCAGTGCTTAGAAAGAAATTTACAGTTACAAGCAGGAGGTAGCATGGCTAAGTGGTGTAAGGTACTGGATTTAGAAGGAAATTGACAGTTATACATGCCTATATTAAAATAAAAGAAAGATCACAAATCAATAATCTAGCTTTCCATCGTAAAACACTAGAAAAAAACAAGGTATTTAATATCACTAATAATGAAGGAAATGCTAATCAAAATCAAAATGAGATATCACCTCACACCTTCTAGGATGATTATTATCAAAAAAGCAAAAAGAAGAGATAACAAGTGTTGGTGGGGTTGTGGAAAAAATGGAGTCCTTGTATACTGTTGCTATAATGTAAATTGTTACAGCCACTGTGGAAAATAGTATGGCGTTTCCTTTAAAAATAGAATTACCACATGATCCAGCAATCCTTTTTCTGGGTATATACCCAAAAGAAATGAAATCAGCACCTTGAAGATATATCTGCACTCCCATGTTCACTGTAACATTATTCACAAAACTAAGATATGGAAACAACATAAGTGTTCATTGACAGATGAAAGGATAAAGAAGTTTTGGGGAAATATTTTATATATATGCATATATATTATAGGTACATGTAATATATATTATGTATCATTTTATATTAAATATATGAAATATCATTCAGTCTTAAAAAGGAGATCCTGCCATTTGCAAAAACATGGGTGAATCTAGAGGACATTATGCTAACTAAAACAAAACAGAAAAAAACTTGATTATTTCACTTACATGTAGAATCTAAAAATGTTGGCTACATAGAAGCAGAGAGTAGAACAGTGGTTACCAGGTTCAGGAAGTGGGGGAAACAAGGAGATGATAGTCAGTGCATACAAAATCGCAGTTATGTAAGATGAATATGTCTAGAGATCTACTGTACAACATTATGACTCTAGTTAATAATACTGGAGTTCCCGTCATGGCTCAGTGGTTAACGAATCTGACTAGGAACCATGAGGTGGCAGGTTCAATCCCTGGTCTCACTCAGTGGGTTAAGGATCTGGTGGCATTGCCATGAGCTGTGGTGTAGGTCACAGACATGGCTCGGATCCTGCGTTGCTGTGGCTCTGGCATAGGCCGGTAGCTACAGCTCTGATTTGACCCCTAGCCTGGGAACCTCCATGTGCCACAGGTGCAGCCCTAGAAAAGGCAAAAAGTCTAAAAAAAAAAAAAAATACCATATTGGGGAGTTCCTATTGTGGTGCAGCAGAAATGAATCTGACTGGAATCAATGAGAATGCAGATTCAATCCCTGGCCTCCCTCAGTGGGTTAAGGATCTGGTGTTACTGTGAGTGGTGACGTAGGTCACAGACGTGGCTCAGATCCTGCATTTCTGTGCCTGTGGTGTAGGCTGGCAGCTGCAGCTCCGATTTGACCTCTAGCCTGGGAACTTCCATATGCCACAGGTGCGGCCCTAAAAAGAAAAAAAAAAATGATACCACGGTGGGTACTGGAAATTTCTGAAAAGGATAAATTTCAGGTGCCATCATCACATATAGAAAATGGTAACTATGTGAAGAGATGATGCATTAATTAACTTGATTGTTGTAAACATCTCACTATGTATATATGTGTATATATAAAATCTCACTATACTTATATATATATAAAATAATCATCATACATACAATTTTTAGTAAAAATAATAAACTAGTAAAAGTTTGCTTAAAAAGCAAGCAAGATAAATAATAGAGTGGAAAAATAATAAAATTGAAAATAGAAAAATGAGAAAGAATGAAAAATCGACAAACCTTTATCTACACTCACCAAGAAAAAGAGCGAAGACTCAAATTACTAAAATCAGGAATTAAAGAAGAGAACATCAGTATCAAATTTACAGCAATCAAAAACATGATAAAGAATATTAGTGTAGGAGTTCCCGTCGTGGCGCAGTGGTTAACGAATCCGACTAGGAACCATGAGGTTGCGGGTTCGGTCCCTGCCCTTGCTCAGTGGGTTAACGATCCGGCGTTGCCATGAGCTGTGGTGTAGGTTGCAGACGCGGCTTGGATCCCGCGTTGCTGTGGCTCTGGCGTAGGCTGGTGGCTACAGCTCCGATTCGACCCCTAGCCTGGGAACCTCCATATGCCGCAAGAAATAGCAACAGCAACAACAACAACAAAAGACAAAATACAAAAAAAAAAAATATTAGTGTATACCAACAAGCCAGATAACTAAATGAAAAAGACAAACTCCTAGAAGACACAAACTATTGAACCTGATTCAATGAGATAGAGAAAATCTGAGTTGACATAAAACAAGTAAAGAGGTTGAAAAATTATGCAAGAAACTTTTTGCAAAGAAAAACCCAAGACCAAATATTATCACTGGTGATTTCCTAAAATGTTTAAAGTATTAATTCCACTATTTCTCGAACTCTTCTAAAAAATGGAATAGGTAGAACAACTTCCCAAGTCATTTTATGAGACCAGTATTACTCTATACCAAAATCAGACACAGACTACAAAAGAAAACTATAGATTAATATCAGTAATAAATATGACAAAAAATCCTGAACAAAATACTAGCAAATTGAATCCAATAACATATGAAAAAGATTACAATAAGTTGCAATTAATCCTGAGAATGCAAGGTTGGATCAACATTTTAAAATCAACCAATATAATACACTATATTAAGAGAAGAAATGGGAAAATACATGACCATCTCAATAGATGAAGAAAAAATATTTGAAAAAAATCCCACCACCCTTTCATGATAAAAACACTGAACAAACTAATAAAAGTGAACTTCCTTGACATTACAAAAAGTGTATATGAAAAACCCATGCTTGCTTCACATTTAATGGTGAAAGACTTACAGATTTTTCTATAAGATCAAGAATAAGACAAGGATGTTTGTCCTCATCATTTCTACTCAACATTGTGCTAAAGGAACTAGCCATAGCAAGCAGACAAGAAAGTTAATGAAAAGTATCCAGATTCAAAAGGAAGAAGTCAAACCAGCTCTTTTTGCAGATGACGTCATCTTTGCATAGAAAATTCTTAGGCTCCACTAAAAAATGACTAGAATTAATAAACTAGTTAGGCAAGGTTGTGAGATACAAGAACAACACAGAAAATCCAATTGTATTTCTATATGACAGCAATGAAATGTCCAAAAATACAATTAAGAAATTTAACAAAATAGATGTAATATTTGTATGCTAAAAAGTACAAAATATTGTTAAAAGAAATTAAGACCTCAAAAATCAGAAAGTAGTCCTTTGTAAATGGATTGGAAGTTTTAATAATGTTAAGGTATCAATACACCTCAGGAGTTGCCTTGCAGTGGATTAAGGAACTGGCATTGTCACCACAGTGGCTCAGGTCGCTGCTGTAGCATGAGTTCAACTCCTGGCCTAGGAATTTTTGCATGCCATGGGCGCAGCCAAAAAAAAAAGACTGTAATTTTGTCAGTGAGAATGTAGAAAAATTAGGACCCTCATGCATAACTGATGAGAATGTGAAATAGTACAGCCACTTTGGAAACAGCTGGGAATTTCCTAATATGGTTAAACACAGAGTTACCATGTGACTCAGCAATTCTACTACTAGGTATAAACTCAAGGGATATAAAAACATAAGCCAAATTGATGTAAAAACTTATATAAGAATGTTCATAGTAGCATTATTCATGATAGTCCAAAAAGTGGAAACAATCCAAATGCCTATCAACTCCTTAATGTATACAAAATGTGATATATCCACATAAAAGAATATTATTTAATCTTAAATAAATGATATACTGATGTATGCTATAAAATGGATATAATGTAAAAATGTTATGCCAAGTGAAAATCAGACAGAAAAGCCTGCATATCATATGATCCCACTTCTTTAAAGTATCTAGCATGGACAAATTCACAAAGGACAGAGTATATTTGTGGTTTCTTGGGTTAAGGAGCAGCGTTGGTAGAGGTGGGGGCTGGGTATGGGGAATGACTGCTAATAGGTTTATTTTTGAGGTAATAAAAATATTCTAGAGTTAGAAAGTGGTGATGGTTGTAAAATATTGTGACTATACTAAAAACCACACCAATTTATACATGTTAAGAGGGTGCAGGAGTTCCCATCGTGGCTCAGTGGAAATGAATCTATTATCCATGAGGACACAAGTTCGATCCCTGGCCTCGCTCACCCGGTTAAGGATCTGGCGTTGCTGTGAGCTGTGGTGTAGATCACAGACATGGCTTGGATCTGGTGTTGCTGTGGCGGTGGTGTAGGCCAGCAGTTACAGCTCTGATTCGACAATTCGACCCCTAGCCTGGGAACTTTCATGTGCCACGGTTGCCGCTCTTAAAAAAAAAAAAAAAAGAAGAGGGTGCAATATATGGATGTATAGTATTGTACGTTATGTATAAATTGAAAATATTCTTCCCTTTTCAGGCCAAATAAAGTTAGATTTGGAATGGATATAAAGTTGAGTAATACGTTTAACAAAAAGAAAATAAGAGATAATGTGTCCATCACCTAGATTTTACAAATATAAACAAAATTTTTCTATATGTGCTTCAGATTTTTCTCCTTCTCTTCATATAAATTGGACATTACTGATGCAGTTAAAGCATTTCTCTATCCCTTCTACCTAGAGGTACCAACTATTCTGACATTGTTGGGTAGCTGCACCATTCATATTTTTATAGTTATGATACTGATGAGTAAATATATATTTTATTTTAAAATATATTTTGGTCTCTTAGTCTGGTCTCCTTAGAAAGCACAGACTGAGGCAAAATCTTCTGTGCCATTACTACTGTTCGGTAGTGTAAACCCACAGCAGCAGAAGTGAGGGAAAGGGACAGTGAAACAGGGGAGAAAAGAGGAGAGTATAATGTTGAGCTGGTCACTGCTTGATAACAAGCGTAACTGATTACTTGATTTCTATGGACCATTTTCTTAGAGACCCTATCAACTACTATGACTAAGAAGAGCAAATCCAGGGGAGGGTAAGGAGAAATTATCTGCCAGCAACATTCTCCATTGTCAGAGTTTCCCCATGAATCATGACTTCCCTCCCACTTCTGGGTTGTGTAGACAAGGGTGCTGAGTGAGTCCCATGGTATCTATGCTTCAGAGGCAATAGGAAGGCCTCAAGGTAGGAAATGTGAGCAACTTTACATAGACGTTTAGCAAAGTTGTATCCCTCGTAAAGTCAGTTTGAGTCCAAACAGAATTAGTCCCTGAAAGATTTGCTGGGGCAGAAGTGCCCAAGAGACTTAAAAGGCAGAAAGTATAAAAAGTGTGACATAAGAGTTGTCTAATGCAGTATCCTGTACATTTGTCCCTTTGTAACTTAGTTTTTAATTAACTATTGCACTTGAAGTTTATTCATGTTTGATATATGCAGCTCTAGTTAATTCACTTTTTATTATAAATGGAATTTTCTAGTATTTAGAAAAATGTTTTATTTCATGAAAATAAAACAGGTATAATTGCCTAACAATAAATTAGAAAGGTTTGTTTGTTTGTTTGTTTTTTGGCTGCACCCATCGCATATCGAAGTTCCTGGGCCAAGGATTGAACTTGAGCCACAGCAGTGACCTAGAATGGCTTAAAGTTATTTCCTCTTATGGAAGTATTACAGTCTACTCATTTTCCTACCAATGACCACTTAGCTTCTTTTCTGGTGTCTGGATCTTTTCAAACCATGATTATTGAGTCTCTCAAGTTCTGTGGAGATGGCTTCAGGGCCACAGAGGAGCTCCATCGGCTATTTTGTTCAAAGGGAACCATGGTTTTAAAAATAAGTTTGAGAAACAACTTTAAAAATGATCAGGAATAGTATCCAGATTATGGTCCAGTGAACTTTTTAACACACAGGATACTCAACTGATATTTTGCCTCTGTTAATTTTAGTCCATTTATCTTTCTAAATACTGAAAATTACTGGTCAGAACACTCAGTCTTATGATCCGCAAAGTATAATCAAATTCTTTAGCATGTATTTTGAGCAGTAATATCTGAGTTAGGAGTTGCCAACAGAAGTGAAGACCATAGGTTGTGGAAGTCAAATGCTAAGGCATAGAATCATAGAATCCAAATGTTAAATGAATATATTGTCACATGTTAATATAATCCTAATGACCCATCATAAACAGAATATAGTTTTTCACACACACACCCCCATTTGTCTTTTGTATCTTTCAAGAAAACATGACATGATCATGGTATGTGCTTATAATTTTGCTGTATGAATGAGGTAATACAGTGCAGACAAATACTTTTTCAGTTCCCCTTATGAGCTTTTCAATGTAGCAAGGATGAGATCTATGGTCATAGGCCAAGGTTAGTATTATAGGAAACTAAACCTAGAATCCTAGCCTGATCAAGAACAGGTTCTATTATGCCAAGGTGGCCAGCCAGAAATAAAAGGAAGAGTGTTGATTAGGTATTAGTGCGTGTTATATAATCTAAATATTTCAGCTGAAAGACATAGTCAGCATTGGCCTATGGAAGATCCTGCAATTAATGCCTAACTTGATATTTTCCTAATTACTTGGCTTTCAACAATTTTTACACAAACTTTTTTTGGAGTCTAAAATGATCTTATTACCTAGCATAATAATTAACAGATCTATTAAAGTGAAATCAGAAGTCACTGCTATGGAATTCAAGATAAATCATGAACAGAAAAATAAGAGACTTTCTTAATAATTATAGGTCTTCTTATATGACTGAATAGAGAAATTGCTTTATGTTGTACAGAATTCAGTCACAAACTCATAATACCCAGGTTTCCATTAATTGTTTCTAGGCAACATTTTAAGCTAGTTTTTCTTTCAAGCAATTTTTATGTGCTGGCTCAGCTCAAGTGGGCACACTCATTTGCAAATCCTGGTATTTAAATTCTTATCTCACAAATAGGGTTAGACTACTCAAGAGGGTAAGGGCATTTCCTTTGGAGGCAACAAAATAATCTATTCTGGGAACTGGGGTGGGAGCGAGGCTGCATTTGTTTCACCTGGTGAAGATACTCCTTTCCTGCCTTTTAGTGACTTGCCTTGACAAGGTCCTCACTATAGAAGTCAGAAAGAGAAAGACAAATACCATATGATGTCATTTATATGTGGAATCTAAAATATGGCACAAATGAACCAATATACAAAACAGAGACAGACTCACAGACATGGAGAACAGAATTGTGGTTGCCAATAAGGAGGGGGGTGGAAATGGGATGGACTGGGAGTTTGGGGTTAGTAGATACAAACTATTCCATCTAGAATGGATAAGCAACAAGATCCTACTGTACAGCATTGGGAACTATATTCAATCTCTTGGGATAAACTATCATGGAAGATAATATAAGAAAAGAAATGTATATAGATGTATGACTGGGTCACTTTCCTATACATTAGAAATTGCCACATCACAGTAAATCAACTATACTTTAATAAAAAGAAAAAAAAAGAAAAAAATCACAGCCAATTTGGGAACTTCCCTTTAAAAATTATCTGTAGGCAATAATCAAATGAAGGAGTTCCTAGTTTTATTTTCACTCAGGACCACTTCTGACCTAAGGGATCTTCTTTTGCAATGTGTTACTTTGCTCCTCTTGATTATTACAGTATCAGAAATCTGATGAGAAATTAATAATTTTTTCCTGACATCTGAAGAATGTGAAAGACCTTGAGCTTTTCATCTTCTCTTTCTCTATCTTTCAATAAACTAGGAAACAACTAGTATTTTCATCAGGGACAGTTTCTTTTGCTTCATGAGATATCTTGGTTCTCTCCTATGCAATAACATTAACAAAGAACATTTTAGACCCAGGGTCTAAAAAATAAAAATAAAAGGTGTCAATCTTGTTCTCTCTTACTGCCATTTAAATATTCTAGATTAAATAACATAGTTAACACATTTTTCCTTTCTATGACTTAGTTCAAACACTTGGCAGACTTTTATGCTCTTGCCAACAATTCCATAGCATTTGACATAAATAAAGAGTGAAGAAACCTTTACTTGTGAGTTAGAGAGGATTTGCACCACTCTGTGTTCAGGATGTCAGATGACAGAATCTGGTTTACTAATACAAAAGTGAAAGATTACTGGAAAGAGAAAGACTAGACTGGAGAAACAGGGTGATGTAGGCCCAGATAGGGGAAAAAAGGTTATTCTTATCACTATCTTAAAACCCAGAAAGAGTTTCTTGAAAAAGAAGCAAAAACAATAAACATACATTGAAGGTTACAAATAACACAGAAGTGCACTGGTTTCCTACCTTATGGAGCTGAAATGTTTTCAACTATATCGCTCTAAAATGTGAAGCCAGATTTGGTTCATAGATAAAGTCACCAAATTCCCACATAAAGTTACCAATTTCCCAGTTAACACAGAGACGATTATTCATTCTCTATCAGCAACAGCCAGCAGAATTCCATTTTTCATTGAAAAAGCATTTATTCTAGCACTGAATATATGTGTATATATATATAATATATATTATATATATTTATATGCACACACACAAATTTTTTACATTTCTTTTCTATCTCTGCATTGCTTTGTCAACAAGTTATTTCTCTTCCTATTGTTTGAGTCTTGTTTTTTGTTGTTTTTGGTGGTTGATTTTTTTTTTTTTTTTTTTTTTTGCTTTTTAGGGTTGCACTTGTGGCATATGGAATTTCCCAGGCTAGAGGTTGAGTGGGAGCTGCTGCCGCTGGCTTATGCCACAGCCACAGCCACATGGACTTCACCACAGCTCATAGCAATGCCAGATCCTAAACCCACTGAGCAAGGCCAGGGATCAAATCTGCATCTTCACAGATACTAGTGGGGTTTGTTTCTGCAGAGCTACAATGGGAACTCCCTTTGTTCAACTTTTTTGAAGTAGAACACTTATTCTGTATCTTAAGTGTACAAATAGGCAGGTAAATAGATACAGATATTGATGAATGTAACTACTAACAAAAGAAGATACAGAATAATACCAATATTCCAAAGACTTCTTATGCACCCTTCAAATCAGTACCCCTACAAGATAATCAATATCTTGATTTTTATTACCAAGATTAATTTTATCTATTTTGAAATTTAAATACATACAAGATATACTCTTTTGAGTCTTGTTTCTTTTGCTCTATATTTCAAGCTCATGATATTCATCTATATTGTTATAATTAGGTTTTTTTTTCATTATTGTGTAATGTTCCATTTGGGTCAATATACTGCAATTTACTCACTTTTCGTGGTTTTGGTTTTTTAAATTTTATTAGAGTATAATTGTCTTACAATGCCATACCAGTTTCAGATGTACAGCAAAGTGAATGAGTTGTATATCTACATATGTCCATTCTTTTTCCCCCATACAGGTTATTGCAGAAGAAAATTGAGTTGATTTCCCTGTGCTATGTAGTGGGTTCTTGTTAGTTTTCTATTTTATATATAGTAGTGTGTATATGTTAATCCCATCCCCTAATTTATCCCTCCCCCTCCACAGTTTCCCTTTTGGTAGCCATAAGTTTGATTTCAAAATCTGTGAGATTGCTTCTGCTTTAAAATAAGGTTTTTTGTATCATTTTTATTAGATTCTACATGTAAATGATATCATGATATTTGAATTTCTTTGAATTCTCTTAGTATAATTTCTAGGTCCATTCATTTTGCTGTAAATAGAGTTATTGCATTCTTTTTTTATGGATGAGTAATATTACATTGTATATATGTACTACATATTCTTTAACTAATCTTCTGTCAATAGGTATTTGGGTTGCTTCCATGCCTTGGCTATTATAAATTGTGCTGCAGTGAATATTGCAGTGCACATATTTTTTTGAATTAGAGTTTTCATCTATTTTACATATATGCCCAGGAGTGGGATTGCTGGATTATATGGTAGTTTTATAATTAGTTTTTTAAAGAACCTCCATACTCTTCTCCATAGTAGCTATACCAATTTACATTTTCATCAATAGTGTAGGAGGGTTCCCTTTTCTTAGGGTTCCCTTTTCTTAGATTTCCCAAGGTCAGAAGTCTGAAAGGGCCCCTATGGGCTAAAACCAAGGTGTTTGCAGGGCTGCATTCCTTCTGGGGTCTCTGTAAGAGAATCTGTCCCCATGGCTTTTCTAGATTCTAAAGGCTGCTATGCTTCCTTGGCTCATGGCCCCTTCTGCCATGTTCAAAGGCAGCCATTTGTCATCTTCCAACCTCTCTTTGACTTCTACTCTTTTGTTCCCATCTCCCATATTCAAGGAATATTGTGATTCCATTGGGCTCTTTATTCATTATTTGTTGAACCAAGTTTTCACTCTCATGAATAAGGATGCTACTGACACTTGTGTTCTTGGCTTGTGGTGAGAGTATATGCTTATTGTCCTTGGCTAGGAGTAATACTGCTGAGTCATAGGATATGTGTAGGACTAGCATTCAAAAATTTTGAAAGTGGTTATGCCAATTTACACTTCCACTGGCAGTATGTGAGAGTTCAATGTGTTTAACATTTTGCCAATATTTGGTGTTGAAACCATATACAAGTCACTGTGTCCTTGTCCTTTGAAGTAAAAGCCTTTTGCTTTAGTCTCCAAGGCTTCCCCTGAGTCTCAGAAGGCTAGCTCAAGTTAATGATTATGAAATGTGAAGATGTGGAAACAAAGAATAGCTACTGGGCTCAGAAACTAGTAACTATCTATACAATAAATCCGCCACATAGCAGGATCACCAAACTCCCAGTTCCTTGAAAGATAATATAAAGGCCTCATACACATTCCTAAGTTGTTTTTATAGGAAGCAGACCCCCCCACTGGAAGAAAACTGCTGACTAGAAGCACATAGACCCTAGACCAGTTAAAACCAGAAAGTTGATAATGCTTGAAACTTCACCTTGATGCCAGCCAATCCAAGAATTGTGCATGAGCTGATCATGCACTCTGTGCCCACCTCACTCATACTGCCTTTAAAACCCCTTCCCTGAAAGGCATTGTGGAGATCAGGTTTTTTGACCATGAGCTTCCTGTTCTCCTTGCTTGACCCCCTGCAATAAATGCTGTACTTTCCTTCATCACAACCTGGCATCAATAGACAGGCTTTACTGCTGCACTATGAGCAGATCCAAGTTTGGCTCAGTAACAATGTTATGAGTTGGTCAAATCTTTCAAACTTTATCTATTATAGTGTGTGTATATTTTAATTTGCATTTCCCTAATAACTAACAATATTGAACACCTTTTCATGTGATAGTTATTTATTTGAAGTCATGCTTTGTAAAATGTCTCTATTCAAATTTTTGGTTTAAGTTTTTAAAAGTTAAGCTTTCTCTCTTTTTCTTATTTGTATAAGAAGATTCCTTATATATTCTTTTTTGTCTGTTTGTTTGTTTTGGCAGAACCCACAGCATATAGAAGTTCTCTGGCCAGGGATTGAATCTGAGCTGCAGCTGCAACCTATGCCATAGTTGGGACACCCTGGATCCTTAACCCATTGCACAAGGACAGGGATTGAACACATGCCTCAGCAGTGGCCCAAGCCTCTAGAGACAACACCAAATCCTTAACCCATTGCACCACAGCAGGAAATCCTTTATATACTCTTTACATATAATGCTGAAAGTCCTTTGTCAAACATACATATTGCAAGCATCTCCTTCTACTCAGTTCCTTCCCTTTTAACTCACTCACTGATGTTTTTTGATAAACACAAATTTTAAAATATAATGGAAGTGCAATTTGCAATATTTTCTATTATTATCATGCTGTGTGTGTCCTGATTAAGCAATTGCTTAACACAAGATCATGAAGCTATCCATTTATAATTTACTATCTTCTAAGCTTTACTGTTTGCCTTATAAATTTAAATTTAAAATTCATTTGGAATTGATTTTTTCATATGATGTGAAGTAGGGATCAGGATACATTTGTTTTCAACCTAGTATCAAGTTGACCCAGATCCATTTATTGAAAAGACCATCCCTTACCCCTTTGAATTTCAGTGTCGCCTTTGTCATAAATTGGATGGTCTTATATGTTTGGGTGTGTTTCTGGACTCAATTCTGTTCATTTGATCTTTTTGTCTATGATTCCACAAATATCTCACTGTTTTAATTACCTTACTTTTATAATAAATATTCATATTTTCTACTGTAAATTCTCTTAACTTTTCTTCTTCTTCAATATTCTCTTACCTATTCTTGATCCCTTTCAGTTATGTATACAAGTAGTAACTTAGCTACTGCTACAAAATCCTTCTTGGGTTTTTATTTTTATTTATTTTTTTTTAATTTTTTTATTTTTTATTTTTCTTGACCTATTTCTACTCTTCTTTTTTTTTTTTATTTTCCCACTGTACAGCAAGGGGATCAGGTTATCCTTACATGTATACGTTACAATTACAGGTTTTCCCCCACCCTTTCTTCTGTTGCAACATGAGTATCTAGACATAGTTCTCAATGCTATTCAGCAGGATCTCCTGGTAAATCTATTCTAAGTTGTGTCTGATAAGCCCAAGCTCCCGATCCCTCCCACTCCCTCCCCCTCCCATCAGAGAGCCACAAGTCTCTTCTCCAAGTCCATGATTTTCTTTTCTAAGGAGATGTTTATTTGTGCTAGATATTAGATTCCAGTTATAAGTGATATCATATGGTATTTGTCTTTGTCTTTCTGGCTCATTTCACTCATTATGAGATTCTCTAGCTCCATCCATGTTGCTGCAAATGGCATTATGTCATTCTTTTTTATGGCTGAGTAGTATTCCATTGTGTATATATACCACCTCTTCCGAATCCAATCATCTGTCAATGGATATTTGGGTTGTTTCCATGTCCTGGCTATTGTGAAGAGTGCTGCAATGAACATGCGGGGCACGTGTCTCTTTTAAGTAGAGCTTTGTCCGGATAGATGCCCAAGAGTGGGATTGTGGGGTCATATGGAAGTTCTATGTATAGATTTCTAAGGTATCTCCAAACTGTTCTCCATAGTGGCTGTACCAGTTTACATTCCCACCAACAGTGCAGGAGGGTTCCCTTTTCTCCACAGCCCCTCCAGTACTTGTTATTTGTGGACTTATTAATGATGGCCATTCTGACAGATGAGAGGTGATATCTCATGGTAGTTTTGATTTGCATTTCTCTTATAATCAGCGATGTTGAGCATTTTTTCATGTGTTTGTTGGCCATCTGTATATCTTCTTTGGAGAAACGTCTATTCAGGTCTTTTGCCCAATTTTCCATTGATTGATTGGCTTTTTTGCTGTTGAGTTGTATAAGTTGTTTATATATTCTAGAGATTAAGCCCTTGTCCGTTGCATCATTTGAAACTATTTTCTCCCATTCTGGAAGGTGTCTTTTTGTTTTCTTTTGTGTTTCCTTTGCTCTGCAAAAGCTTGTCAGTTTGATTGGTCCCATGGGTTTATTTTTGCTCTAATTTCTATTGCTTTGGGAGACTGCCCTGAGAAAATATTCATGATGTTGATGTCAGAGAGTGTTTTGCCTATGTTCTCTTCTAGGAGTTTGATGGTGTCCTGTCATATATTTAAGTCTTTCAGCCATTTGGAGTTTATTTTGGTGCATGGTGTGAGGGTGTGTTCTAGTTTCATGGCTTTGCATGCAGCTGTCCAGGTTTCCCAGCAATGCTTGCTGAATAGACTTTCTTTTCCCCATTTTATGTTCTTGTCTCCCTTGTCAAAGATTAATTGACCATAGGTGTCAGGGTTTATTTCCGGATTCTCTATTCTGTTCCATTGGTCTGTCTGTCTGTTTTGATACCAGTACCACACTGTTTTGATGACGGTGGCTTTGTAGTATTTCTTGAAGTCTGGGAGAGTTATGCCTCCTGCTTGGTTTTTGTTTCTCAGGATTGCTTTGGCAATTCTGGGTCTTTTGTGGTTCCATAGAAATGTTTGGATTGTTTGTTCTAGTTCTGTGAAAAATGTCATGGGTAATTTGATAGGGATTGCACTGAATCTGTAGATTGCTTTGGGTAGTATGGCCATTTTTACAATATTGATTTTCCCAATCCAGGAACATGGAATATCTTTCCATTTCTTTACATCTTCTTTGATTTCTTTGACTAAAGTTTTATAGTTCTCGGCATATAGGTCCTTTACCTCCTTGGTCAGGTGTATTCCGAGGTATTTGATTTTGTGAGGTACAATTTTAAAAGGTATCGTATTTTTGTATTCCTTTTCTAATGTTTCATTGCTGGTATACAGAAATGCAACTGACTTCTGAATGTTAATCTTATGTCCTGCTACTTTGCTGAATTTATTAATCAGTTCAAGTAGTTTTGGGGTTGAGTCCTTAGGGTTTTCTATGTATAGTATCATGTCATCTGCATACAGTGACAGTTTTATCTCTTCTCTTCCTATGTGGATGCCTTTTATTTCTTTTGTTTGTCTAATTGCTGTGGCTAGGACTTCCAAAACTATGCTGAAGAGCAGTGGTGAGAGTGGGCATCCCTGTCTTGTTCCAGATTTGAGTGAGAAGGCTTTCAGTTTTTCCCCATTGAGGATTATATTTGCTGTGGGTTTATCATAAATGGCTTTGATTATATTCAGGAATGTTCCCTCTATACCCACTTTGGCGAGGGTCTTGATCATGAATGGATGTTGGCCTTTGTCAAATGCTTTTTCTGCGTCTATTGAGATGATCATATGATTTTTGACTTTTTTTTTGTTAATGCGGTGTATGATGCTGATTGATATGTGTATGTTGAACCATCCTTGTGAACCTGGGATGAACCCAACCTGATCATGGTGTATAATTTTTTTGGTACGTTGTTGGATTCGGTTGGCTAAGATTTTGTTGAGAATTTTTGCATCTATATTCATCAATGATATTAGGCAATAGTTTTCTTTTTTGGTGGTATCTCTGTCTGGTTTTGGAATGAGGGTGATGGTGGCCTCATAGAATGTCTTTGGGAGTATTCCTTCTTCTTCAACCTTTTGAAAGAGTTTAAGGAGGATGGGCACCAATTCCTCTTTATATGTTTGGTAAAATTCACCTGTGAAGCCATCTGGTCCTGGACGTTTATTTGTAGGGAGTGATTTTATGACCTCTTCAATTTCATTTCTAGTGATGGGTCTGTTCAGTTGGTCTGTTTCTGCTTGATTCAGTTTTGGCAGGCTGTAAGATTCTAGAAAATTGTCCATTTCTTCCAGATTGTCAAACTTGTTGCCATATAGTTGTTCATAGTATTCTCTTATGGTTTTTCGTATTTCTGCTGTATCCGTTGTGATTTCTCCTTTTTCATTTATAATTTTGGTTATTTGGGTTCTTTCTCTCCTCTTTTTAGTGAGTCTGGCCAGGGGTTTGTCAATTTTGTTCACCTTTTCAAAGAACCAGCTCTTGGTTCTATTAATTTTCTCTATTGTTTTTAGAGTCTCTATTTTATTGATTTCTTCTTTGATCTTTATAATTTCCTCCCTTCTGCTGACTTTAGGACTTTTTTGTTCTTCTTTTTCTAATTCATTTAGGTGGAGGGTTAAGTTGTCAATTTGGGATCTTTCTTCTTTTTTGAGAAAGGCCTGTATTGCTATAAATTTCCCTCTGAGCACTGCTTTCGCAGCATCCCATAGATTTTGAGAGGTTGTGTCTTCATTATCATTTGTTTCAAGGTAGTTTTTAATTTCCTTCTTGATTTCCTCATTGATCCATTGGTTTTTTAGTAGCATGTTGTTTAGTCCCCATGTAGTAGGTTTTTTTCTCTTTTCTTTTCCCATGGTTGGTTTCTAGTTTCATGGCATTGTGGTCAGAGAAGATACTTGAGATAATTTCTATGCTCCTACATTTATTGAGATTAGCTTTGTGTCCCAATATGTGGTTGATTCTTGAGAATGTTCCATGAGCATTTGAGAAGAATGTGTATTCTGATTTTATTGGATGTAGTGTCCTGAGGATATCCATTGAGTCTAACTTTTCTATTGTTTCCTTTAGGATCTCTGTTGCTTTATTGGTTTTCTGTCTAGAGGATCTGTCCATTGATGTGAGGAGGGTATTAAGGTCTCCTACTATGATTGTATTCTCATCAATATCTCCCTTTATGTCTGTTAATATTTGTTGTATGTATCTGGGTGCTCCTGTATTTGGGGCATATATGTTGATGATAGTAACATCCTCTCCTTGGATGGATCCCTTAATCATTAAGTAGTGTCCTTCTTTGTCTTTCTTTATGTCTTTTGTTTTAAAGTCTATTTTGTCTGATATGAGCATTGCGACTCCTGCTTTTCTGTCATGTCTATTGGCGTGAAATATTTTTCCCCACCCTTTCACTTTCAATCTATATGTATCTTTTGTCCTAAGGTGAGTTTCTTGTAGGCAGCATATTGAAGGTTTTTGCCTTTTTATCCACTCAGCCACTCTGTGTCATTTGATTGGGGCGTTCAGTCCATTGACATTTAAGGTGATAATTGATAGATGATTATTTATTACCATTTGAACCTCGTGTTCCAGTTGATTCTATGGTTCTCCATTCTTCGTTTCTTTTTTTTTTTTTTTTTTTTTTTTTTTTTTGGTTGGATGGTCTCCTGTTATTATCTGCTTGAATGTATTTTTTTTTCATTTTTTGCAAATGTAATATTTGGTTTTGGCTTCTGGTTGCCCTGTTTTTTAAGTATGCTAACCCCTTCCCATAATTGTGTGTTTTAGCCTGATGGTTCTGTAAGTTCAAACACTTCATTACTATATTAAAATTAAGAAGAGAAACATACAAACAAACAAAAAAAAAAGGGTTATTTACCTCCTAACATCCCTTGCCCACATTTTATGGTTTTGATGACTCTTTTTTATTTTTTTCTTTTTAATTTTATTTTGTTTGAAGCATGTTCATGATTAAATCTGTATGCTGGCTTATTTGAGTGACTGCTCTCTGATTGCGATTTCCTCAGTCCTAGTTCTTCCTCTTCTTCTTCTTTTTTTTTTCTTTTCTTTTTTCTTCCCTTTCCTTCCTTTCTTTTTGGTTTAGAGAAGCCCTTTCAATATTTCCTTTAACCTGGGTTTTGTGTTGCTGTATTCTTTAAGTTTTTGTTTGTTGGGAAAAATTTTTATTTCCCCTTCTATTTTAAATGATATTCTTGCTGGATAGAGTATTCTAGGTTGCATATTTTTTCCTTTGAGCACTTTAAATATCTCTTGCCATTCCCTCCTGGCCTGTAGTGTTTCTGTAGAGAAATCAGCTGATAACCTTATGGGGGTTCCCTTGTAGGTAACATTCTGTTTTTCTCTTGCTGCCTTTAGGATCCTCTCTTTATCACTAACTTTTGCCATTTTTATTATGATGTGTCTTGGTGTGGGTCTGTTTGGGTTCAGTTTGTTTGGGGCCCTCTGTGCTTCTTGTATCTTGAACCCAGTATCCTTTAGATTTGGGAAGTTTCCATCGATAATTTCTTCAAATATATTTTCCATCCCCTTATCTTTTTCTACTCCTTCTGGAATTCCTATTATGCGTAGGTTGGCCCACTTTATATTATCCCATAGGTCTCTTATATTGCTTTCCAGTTTTTTGATTTGGTTTTCTGTCTGCTGACCTGATTGGGTGATTTCCATTAGTCTATCTTCCATATCACTGATTCGTTCTTCTGCATTATTCATTCTGGTTTTTACTGCCCTTAGTTCAGTTTGCATCTCTGCAAATGAATGTTCTAGTTTTTCTTGGCTCCTCCTCATATTTTCTAGTTCCTTTCTGAGGGTATCTGCATTACTGTTCATATTTTCTCTTCATTCCTTCAGTATTTTCACTATTTCTCTTTTGAACTCCAGGTCTGTCAGACTGCAGAGGTGTGTTTCATTGTTGACTGTTTTAGGTGAGTTCTCCTGTTGGTTTGACTGGGGGTGGTTTCTCAGCTTCTTCATCTTGCTTGTTTTTTTCTTTCTCCTGAGGGAGTTGTACTCTCTGTTATCAGGCAGTATTTGCCGTGGAATATTTCCTGAGGGCTGGCGTTGTTGGTCAATCTTTTTTGAGGCAGTGTGGCTTTTCTGGAGTGTTGATGGGGCTAACAGTGTTTCTTTGAAGCAAAGGAGGACTTCCTGAGGGCAGACAGGACTGGGAGGTCCACACCACGATGGTAGCAGATTTCACTTGCTCATGCAGAGCTTGCTCTGGTGTTTTTAGGCTGTGGGGTTCTTGCAGGGGGTTGGCAGTGTTGGGCAGCTGTTCCTCAGGAGTGCAGCACCCCCGGGGGCTGGAGCAGCTATCTGGGTCACTGAGAACCTAAGAGGCTCTTCCCTAGGGCAGCCCAACTCAGAAGGACAGCCTGAGAATGTAGACGGATCTTTTCACAGTCTGGCCGAGCTTGTTGCAGCTTTTGTGGGCTGCAGGGGCTCCTCCAGGGGGCTGGTGGTGCTGAGCAGCTATTCCACGGGAGTGGGGCACCCCCTTGGGGCTTTGGCGGGTAGCAGGGCCACTGGAAACCCAAGAGGCTCCTCCCCAGGGCAGCCCGACTCAGAAAGACCATCTGAGATCTTTTCCTGACTCGGCCAGGCTTGTTGCAGCTTTTCTGGGCTGCAGGGGGTCCTGCCTGGAGCTGGCAGTCCTATGCAGCTGATCCACTAGGGCATCCCCTGGGGGCTTGGGTAGGTAGCAGGGCCGTTGGAAACCAAAGAGGCTCCTCCCCGGGGCAGCCCAACCCAGAAAAACCATCCGAGAATTAGGCCGATCTATTCACTGCCTGGCTAGGCTTGTTCTAGCTTTTCTGGGCTGCAGGCCTTTTCTCGGGGGCTGGTGGTGTTTGGTGCTATTCTGCGGAAGTGTAGCCCCTCCAAAGGGCAAGCAGGCCTGTGCAGGGACAGCCCCTGCGGTGGTAGGCTTCAGGCAATTGTTGAGGCCAGCCCTCCCGGATGGCAGTCAGCCCCAGGTTCGGCGAGAGCGTAGGGGGTGGCGGGGGTGGGGGGAGGGGATGCACTGGGAAGCACAGCTTTCAGCTAGCTAGCCGGCCTGTAAGCTTGCTGTGGCATGGGGAGTATTCTATGGGGACCCACCCCTTCTTCTCTCCCCTCCCCAGCAGGGGCACAGACCAGGCTCTTCTCCCAGGTTCCCTCTGATGTGGCTTTCCACTTCCCCGCTCCTAGAGTATTGTTCCCTTCCTCTGCGACAGCTTTGTTTTCTAGTCTCCCAGGCAGTCTCTGCCCCGTCAAATGGTTTCTAGACCTCCCAAGCAGTTTCCGCTCTGCCCCGCCCCCCCCAGCCCGGGGGCTAACCTCTGGAGCCGAGGTCTCGGTGCCCAGCCCCCACCCAGGCATCCCCCGGCCCTTTCTCGGGGCTAACCTTCAGAGGCGAGGTCTCGGTGCCCAGCCCCCGCCCTGGCGTCCCCTGGCCCTTTCCCAGGGACTAACCTCTGGGGCCGAGGACTCGGTGCCCAGCCCCCACCCAGGAGTCTCAATTTTTGGTGACTGTGCCCGTAGTTCAGATGGTCCGTTGGGTTCTTGATTGGCTTTTCCGTACTCCAACTTACTGCTACACTCTTCTCTGCATCTGGAGATTGCTCTGGTTTGTTTGATCTTTCCCCCGGTAGGTGACTTTCCAGGGTGCGGGATCCCTTTCTCCTCTGCAGTTCCCTTTCGGGAGTGCCCGTCCCGCTGGGATTCACCTTCTCTCACTCTCCTCTTTTCTCCCGTTCTGCCCAGTAATGTCACGAACTTCTTGCCGTTATTGGAGTTTAGGTTCCTCTGCCAGCGATTGGTTGCTGTTCTGTGCTAGTCATTTATTCTGTAGATGTGCTTTTTTTGTTGTGTTTGTGGGAGAGGGCGTGCGTGTCCCCCTACTCCTCCGCCATCTTGTCCTCCCTTCTTGGGTTTTTATTATGATATTTTGTCTATATATAAATATTCAAAGAATATATATATTTTCAATATTGAGACTGCCAAATCATGAATATGGTATGTCTCTCTATTTGTTTAGATCTGTAATTACTCTCAATTATGCTTTGCAGTTTGCTATGCAGAGATATTTTTTACATTAGGTGTTTTTTATGGGTATGTGAGGGTTTTTTTCTACTCTTTGCTTTATATCACTGACCAAGACCTGCAGGATAAGGTGAAATAAAATTTAAATGTTAAATTTAACAGTAAAATACTGAAAGAAGTGGACATCTGTCTCTCTTTCCCAATAACAGAGGAAATAGTTCATATATTTCACTATTAATAATATTTATTATAGTATATTGCAGTTGTCCTTAATCAGATTGAAGAGAAGATCTTCAATTCTAAGTTTGCTAAGAATTATGATGAATCTGTATTAAATTTCTTTCTACACCTATTAAAAGCATTTAGGGTTTTTACCTTCTTTTTTCCATTATGATAGTGAAGTATACTGATTTTTGAATATTAACCTTCCCATCCCAGAAATAAACTCAAATTGTTTTGTTTTGTTTTTGGCTGCACCCACGGCATGTGGAAATTCCCAGGCCAGGGATCAAACCCACGCCACAGCAGTGACTCAAACCACTGCAGTGACAATAAAAAATTCTTAACCAACTGCACTACAAAGGACCACCCCAATTTGGTTTTTGATGTGATTACTCTTTATTCATATAACTAATTTGCTATATTTTGTTTAGGAATTTTTGTTTCTGTCTATAAAACAATGGGTTTTATAGACAGAAATGGGTTTTATTTTTCTCTTGTAATGTTCTTATCATATTTCATGTCAAGATTATGCTAAAACATAAAAGAAATTGAGAATTTATTTCTTCCTTCTCAGTTTTTTGAATTTGTGTAAGAGTGATATTATTTCTTATTAAATGCTTATAAGAATTTGTCACTCATCACTTAGCATTTTCTTAAATTATGGCTTAATATTTTAAATAAGTATATAAAATTCAATTTTTAAAATTTCTCCTTAAGACAGTTTGATTAGGTTGTATTTTTCAAGGAATTTGAATATTTCATCTAAATTTTCAAAATATTGGGTGTAAAGTTCTTTATAATATTATAGTGGTGTTTTTAATTATCTATAAGGCATCTCATTCTTTTTTATATTAAGATATAGTTAATGTACAATTTTATGTAAGATATGTGTAAAGATTGATTCACAATTTTTAAAGGTTATACTCCATTTATAGTTTTATTTTTTTGATTCCTCGTAGTGGTGTCAAACAGTATTTGTCTTTTTATCTTTCTGATTTATTTCTCTTAGCATAATATCTTGCAAATACATCCATGTTCCTGCAAATGGCAAAATTTCATTCCTTTTTAAGGCTGAGTAGTATTCCATTGTGTGTGTGTAAAACCTTTTCTTTATCCATTTATCTGTTGATGGACATGTAGGTTGCTTCCACATCTTAGTTACTATAAATGCTATGAACAGTTGGGTGCATGTATCTTTTTGAATTAGTGTTTTCATCTTTAAAATATAGATATACCCAGGACCGAAATTGCTGTGTTATATACATGATAGTTCTATTTCTAATTTTGTGAGAAACCTCCATACTGTTTTCCACAGTGGCTGCATAAATTTACACTCCTGCCAACAATGTATGAGGGTTCCCTTTGCTCCATATCCTCAATGACATCTATTGTCTGAGGTATTTTTGATGATAGCCAATCTTATAGGTGTAAGATGATACTTCATTTTAATTTGCATTTCTCTGATGACTAATGATGTTGAGCATCTTTTAATGTGCCTTTTGGCCATCTGTAAGTCCTAGACACAGTAATAAAATAAGAAAAAAAAATAATCCAAATTGGAAAGGAAGAAGTAAAACTGTCACTGTTTGAAGATGACATGACACTATATGTAGAAAATACTAAAGACACCATCAGAAAACTACTAGAGCTCATCAATGAATTCCGTAAATTTCTGGATACAAAATTAATATACAGAAATCTTTTGCATTTTTATATACTAACAATGAACTATCAGAAAGAGAAATTAAGGAAATAATCCCATTTATCATGGCATCCAAAAATAGAAGAAAATACTTAGGAATAAATCTAAGGAGGTAAAAGATTTGTACTCAAACTAAAAGACACTGATAAAAGAAACTGAAGGCAACACAAACAGATGGAAAGATATATTGTGTTTTTGGATGGGAAGAATTAACACTGTTAAAATGACTTTACTACCCAAGGCAATCTACATATTCAATGCAATCCCTATCAAAATACCAAGAGCATTTTTCACAGAAATATAATAATTTTAAAATTTGTGTGGAAACACAAAAGACCTTGTATAGCCAAAACAATCTTGAGAAAGAACAATGGAACTGGAAGAATCAGGCTCCTTTACTTTAGATTATACTGCAAAGCTATGGTAATCAAAACAGTATGGTGCTGGCACAAAAACAGATGAATAGATCAATGGAATAGCAGAGACAGCCCAGAAATGAACTCACATGCATATGGTCAATTAATCTATGACAAGGGATCTGAGGATAGAGCCAGAGAAAATTCGAATTTGAAAAGATACCTGGACCACAATGTTCATTGCAGCACTATTTACAATAGCCAAGACATGGAAGCAAATTAAATGTCCATCAACAGAGACATAAAGAAGATGTGGTACGTATCTACAATAGAATATTATTCAGCCATAAAAAAGAATGAAATAATGCCATTTGCAGCAAAATGGATGGACCTAAAGATTTTCACACTGAGTGAAGTAAGTCAGAGAAAGACAAATACCATATGATATCACTTATATTTGGAATCTAATAAAAATTACACAAATGTACTCATTTAAAAAACAGAAACAAACTTTCAGATTTCAAAACCAATCTTATAGTTACCAAAATGAAAGGACAACCTCTGAATGGGAGAGAATATTTGCTAATGATTTAAAATCCAAAATATATAAACAAACGGCTTGTACAGCTCAACATCAATAAGACAAACAATCTGATTTAAAAATCAACAGAAGGAGTTCCTGTTGTGGCTCAGTGGGTTAGGAACACAATGCAGTCTCTGTGAGGATGTGGGATCAATCCCTGGCTTTGCGCAGTGGGTTAAGGATCCAGTGTGACTACAAGCTTTAGTGTAGTTTGCAGATACAGCTTAAATATGCTGTGGCTGTGGCTGTGGCATAAGGTTGCAGCTTCAGCTCCAATTCAGCCCCTAGCCCGGGAACTTCCATATGCCTCAGGTACAGCCGTAAAAAGAAAAAAAATTGGCAGAAGACCTGAACAGATATTTTTCCAAGGAATGTAATTCTTAATTTGTAATTTATATTTCCCTTTTTTTCTTGATGAGCCTTATAGAGGTTTATCAATTTAATTAATATTTTCACATAATCAACTTTTAGCTTTATTACTTTTCTTTATATTTATTTTCATTTACTTCAGCTCTTTTTGTTTATAAATTTCCTTATTTCTACTTTTCTTTGAGCTTATTGAGATGAATAATTAGGCCATTAATTTTATTTTTTCTTTGCTACTATATGCATCTTAAAGGGTATTAAGTTTTCTTCTAATTACTGCTTTAGCCCCATTATGAAGTCTTAAAATGTTATTTTTTATATATGTTTAATTTTTAAATGTTTTACTTAATTTCAAAACATTTGGGAATTTTAATTAAATTCCACTGTGTTGAAGAACATGCTTATGATTTTAGTCCTTAGAAAATCATTAAAATTTTCCTTAAGCCCCAGCATAAAATCTATTTTGGTAAATATTAATGTGCATTTGATAAAAAGAAGGTGCATTCTGTAGTTGTGTTCAGTTTACTATACATCAATTAGTTCAAGCTGCCATTTTTCCACTCAATTAGTAAATATATAGAACATGTTTTTTCTATTTCTTTTATTAGTTACTGAGAGAAGTATCTCCAAGTTCAAACTATGACTGTGCTTTCACTTCTGCCAGTTTTTCCTTTATAACTGTTGAAGCTATTAGATTAAGTAAAATTTAAGAAAGTTTCTTTCTTGTTCCTGCTGAGTTGATCTCTTTTTTTATCATTATGAAATATTCATTTATCTTTAATAGTAATATATCTTGACTTAGAATTGACTCATATTAATATAACTATACCAGCTTTCTTTTGGCTAGTATTTGCATGGTATATGTTTTCTGGACCTTTATTTGAATTTTCTGTCTTCTATTTAAGTTGTGTCTCTTGTAAACAGTGTGTAGCTTTTTAAAAAACCCAGTTTGATGATATTTGTCATTTTTTGAAGTAGATAGTCTATTTATATTTCATGCAATTACAATATATTTTGGTTTAAATTAAATGTTGACTTCTCCTATCTGCTTTTTGTTTTGTATTTTGGTTTGGCTGTACCTGTGGCATATGGAAGTTCCTGGGCCAGGAATCAAACTTGGGCCACATCAGTGACAATGCTGGATCCTTAACACGCTGAGCCACAAAAGCCTCCTACTTTTTGTTTTTTTAATTCCTATCTTCTGCTCTTCTTTCTTTTGAAGTAAACACTTTTTTTTTTTTGGTTCTTGTTGCTTTATTATTCAGTTTCATCCAGCTTTTAACTTGTGATTATTTCTTCTTTTAACTTAGTAGTTAATCTTTATCAGTGATTACCTTAGAAATTACAGCATGCACTCTTGACCTATTACAGTTCACTGTAAATGAACACTTTTAGCACTTCCCAGATATTGCAAAGATCTTAAAATACGTTAACATTTCTTATTTTCCTGTCATTTATGCAATTATGGTTGTGCATATTATTCTACATATATTTTAAAACTCACATGATATTAAACAATCATTATTCCTTAATAATATCCCTTTATTTTTCCCCATGCATTTATCCTTTCTTTTGCTCATTTCTTCTACCTTCCCATTCTTCCACCTGGGATTATTTTCCTACTGTCCAAAAAATTCTTCATATGTCTTTTAGTGTAAGTCTACAAGGGCCAGATTCCTACATATTTTTGTCTGAAAATGTGTTTATTTCACCTTCTTAAAAAAATTATTTTTTCTGACTGCGCCTGCAGCATATGGATATTCCTGGGCCAGGGATTGAACCCATGCCACAGCAGCAACCCAAGCTGCTGCAGTGACAACGCTGGATCCTTAACTGGCTGTACCACAAGAAAAACTCCTAAAAAAATGAATTTTTGCATAAATATAATTTGTTTTTATTTTGGAGAATGTTTTCACTGAGTAAAGAATTCTATATTAACTGCTTTTTTCAGTAATTTAAAGATATCACTTAGTGAACTTTCAAATATTCTCAAATAATTATCTCTTGTATAAAACTTGTATTCCTTTAGCTAGTTTAACTGAGAAACTAAGCAATACTCTGGAATCTTTTTCTCATAAACTAAAAACATATTACTATTTCTTTTGGTGACTATTAGAGAGTTCATCCTTATATTTAGCTAAAATCTTTTTTTCTGGTAGCTTCTTATGGTTCATCCTATTTCTACTCTTTGTGACCTTCTATAATGAGTTTAATCCCTCTTCAACATGACAGCTCTTAAAATCTTTCAAAATAACTATCATGTTCTCACCTCCCCTTCAGTCTTTTCTCCAGACTAAAGAAATCTGGTCTACTAATGTGTTCTCCATATCCTGGGCCAAGGTCACTTACTATCTCAAGACTCTGCTTTGAATGCACTCCATTTGGTTGCCTTCAGCAAGCAGGTGATGATTGTGTTGATTGCGGTCATGTAATTTGCAACCATGTCTATTGAAGACCAATCCCCAAATAGGATTCAACTGACTCTGAACTTAGAAATAGATTTTGGGTTAATCTAGTCAGGTCTTTTGTACTAGCCTTTGAAATTAATATCGACAACAAAAAAGAAAGTGGGGATATTAGCACATAAGTTTAAACCATGCTCAATTACTTTTCCATTAATGGGCAAAAGGACTCCCTTAAATCCCAGAGTGTTGCATAGTTTTGTTCAGTTAATCTAACAAAATAAATAACTTTTTAGTAAGAAATATATTTTAAGATAAATTTTATTAAGTGAACATTTATAACTGCAGCAGATAAAAATGAAAAGTATAAATCCAACAAGGTGAACAAGCAAAATATGATTTTGTGCATCTTTTCATTTACATACTGCAAGTCTTAATAGCAGGAATGATTCATTTTGCTTCATTCAAACCTATATTCTGAATAAAGTTCATGAAGTGGACTGGTGGTGTTTATTTTTTGAAAAATCCATTTTATTTATAAACTCTCAAGAATACAAGCAAATTAGCATAAAGAAAATACCATTATTAGATCATTGCATGACAAATTATTCAAGGTTAAAACCGAAGAAGAACCTTTCAGGACTAACTAAGCCTTGACATATAATTACACAGTGTGACAAACAAAAAAAAAAAAATATTAGAAGGTTTGAAATGAAAGATTCTAAAAGTTTTGCTGCAAACTTTTTTTGAATGCTCTCAATGGGATCCAAGAGTGGGTCAACAATCACACAGGAAGATATTTATATTTCTGCTTCTGTGCCTTCCCAAGGCTCTATCAAAATTTTTAATATTTGAATTTGATCTCTTCCTTCTTAGCAATATACTAGTGTTCATATATGCCACTGGGTTACTGTCAGAAGGCTATAGCCACCCTAGTAGAGGAGTGGCCTATTAGGTTTTTCAATGCTGAGAGCCAATTAATATTCCTCCCTGAGAACAAGGAAGAGTCTACTAAAGTGAAAGGTCACCATCCTGGGAGCATAAGTCAAGATAACTGACAGAGCTAAAACACTGGTTTAAAAGAATTAGTATACTAACTTGGCAAACTTTAGAAATTCCAAGACTGTTTTCTGTTTCTGGCCATGATGGAGTAGCTTACTTCAGAATGGGGACAACTGAGAAAGCTGTACAAAAGTTTTAAAATATGTGATTTGAAGCAGCAGACACCAAACACAGAAACCATAAGTTATAGAAGCCAAGATTGTGGATAAAAGGGAATTACACTGAGGTGAGTGCCACATTTATCCCTGCTTTAATCCCTCGGGCATTCACCTATGAACAATGCAGAGAAGAAAGTCAGGAAGCATCAGTCTGGGGCTTGCAGCAGCCTCACTATAATAAGGAGACAAAAATTGGAGTTTGGGAATGCCAAGGTGGCAGGAACTCAAGGAGTCATGATCCAAGAAAGAGATAAGCAGATAAGCTAGAAATTCTGCTGGCAATTTCCCCATTAGGAGTTTGCCAACTCATAAGCTGCCCATATGCAGGGACTAAGTTATTTCTTTGTTTTAAACACTTCATCAGTGTCCCCCATAGGTGAAATATTAAAACTCAAACTCTTTAGCATTTATATATAAAAATGTACATATACATTTATATATAAAATGTATAATATATAATATATATTTATAAATATTAAACCTCTAACTCTAGCATTATATTTATATAATGTTATATATATAAAATGTTTATAATGTTTATATATATATATATATATATAAAACCTCTACTGTCTGGTCTTCCCATGTGTGACAGACACAACCTACAATGACCTTTAATGATTGAAATCCTTTCCCTGTAATCCATTCCTCTTGACTGTAAGAAGAACCTGTGGCCTGCTTCTCACCAATAAGATAGCAAAGGTGAAAGATGTCACTGCCATGAGGATGTTACATAATATGACAGAGGTGAAGGAATTTTGCAGACATAATTAAGGTCCCAAATCGCTGACCTTGAGTTAATCAAGAGTGTCCTGAATGGGCCTGACCTAATCAGGTGAGTTCTTTAAAAGAAGACTGAGGCTTTCTCCAAAGTGAGAGACCTGAAGCAGCTAAGATTCCTTGTTGCTACTTCTGAAGAATCAAAATACTAGGAATTCTATGGCCACAAGAAATTAATTCTGCCAGCAATCTAAGCTTGGCGAAAACCCCGAGATCCAGATGAGAACTCATGTAGTCCACAATTTATTTTAGTATTTAATTTTTGATTAAAGTACAGTTGATTTAAAGTTTTGTGCCAACTTCTACTACACAACATAGTGACCCAGTAATAAGTATATATTATGTATTCTTTTTCTCATAGTATACCATGTTCTATCCCAAGAGACTGGATATAGTTCCCTGTGCTATAAAGTAGGACCTCACTGCTTATCCATTCTAAATGTAATAGTTTACCTCTACCAACCCTAAGCCATCCAACTTCCTCCCATACTCCTTGGAAACCACAAGTCTGTTCTCTATGTCTATGAGTCTGTTTTTATTTGTAGATAGGTTCATTTGCACCATATTTTAGATTCCACATATAAGTGATATTTACTTATAACTTTGTGAGACCTTGAATAGAGTACCCAGTTAGGCTGTGCCCAGACCTCTGCCTTACAGAAATAGTGATGTAATATGAACTTGTGCTGTTTTAACCCGCTAACTTTGTGTTGTTTTGTTACGCAACAAGATAAAACTAATACACCACTTTTTTTGCCTCAAATCCCATGTCCCAGCCAATGTGTGTGACTAGTACTGCTCTAACATTGATATACTATTTTACACATTCATGTATTTACAAACATTTTTTCTTTCCCATTAAAAGCCCTTCTTTAGTTTTCTGCCTGCAAAAGTTCCACTCATATTTTATTATGCAGCCCAAGCTTCTACTCTGTGAAGACTTCATCACCCATTTGACATCCTTTATGCTACCACTATAGCTATTTTTAAACACTACCCTAGCACTGATCACACTGTATTGCACTCAGCTGTTTACATGCCTTACTCATTTATCCATTCCATGAGGTCAAGGAATATAATTCATTTTTGTATTGCCAACTAGCTTAACTTAATGCTTAGGTAGAGACTCAATAAAAGTTTGTTAAATGAATGGATTTATATTTTATTATTGCATTGATTCTTCTTGATTTATTGCCAGCTTCTTCCCAAATACAGGACTATATTTGATTTGCCATTTGTTGTAAATGTATTCTTTTGAGATTTGAGTGTATGTATTTGGGACTGAGAATTAAATCAACAGACTCAGGGAAAGAACCTCTATTCTTCTATGCCACATCCTTTATGGTTTTCATGTATTAATCGCATCCCCACTCTCTCTCTCTCAGCTCTTGGGGTTTCCTTTCTAAGAATATCTTGTCTTCATGTTCACCTGTTTCCTAGCTACTCCCACTATGGAGAATCAAAATTTATGTAATTCCTTATAATAAAAGGTTATAGGCCAAAGTTTGCTCTTCTCCTAGCTCTTCTTTTCATGATCTTCAAGTTCTTAATAATTCTCCACTGGCAAGATGATATCTTCTCTTTCAATTCTCTTTAACTGGTAGAGCATTCAAGTTAAGTGGCTTCAAGGAAGCTGACTTAAAATCAACTTGTTTAAATATCAAACATGCACAAAGCAATGTTAGGGAAATTTCCTACAATTGTGTATTTCCCTCTCCCAACCCTGTTTCCCTAACTGAGTTAGAAAAAGGTTAAAATACCAGAAAAGATAAGCCTCCAAAGTGTCACTTCCTTTTTTTTTTTTTTTTTAGAATTGAACTGAGAAACATAGATCAAAAATTCTAAGTGCTCAGTCAGGCTGGTATGACCTATATGCTATTCTACCTACGATTGAACCTCACACTCTTCAGTTTGTTTCTTGAAGTTGGCATAAACATCTTAGTTTACCTTCTGTGGAACTTATTATATGATATGGGAAAGGGATTTGAAGAGTATTAAAAATCCTAGAATAGCAAATAGATCATTCTTTGGATTTATTAACCACTCCCAAACCCCTACACAGCTTGCTCTAAGCTCAACATTTGTACCATCTTGCTATTTGTGAGTTAAAGGTGACAATCTTAGACAAGAGTATACATTATAACTAATAGAGAAACAATGAACATATTCATGGATTATCCTTACACATCTGTAGTGTATATAGTAATTTAAGGCATGATTTATGCTTTTGTCATTAATATATATGAAAGTATTGATAAATTTGACTGCCTGTTATAAAATCCAAACATATTTACTTCAATTCAAATAGCTACTTCTCAGTAAGCATGATAGATTGAACACACTCTTTTTTCCCTTAACTCCTCTCCAAAACCCCACTAAATTGATGTTAAATAAATAAACATGTACATAAACAGAACAGGACACAAGATAATAGTGGACAAGAAATGTCAACAAAATTTTCAAAACTAGAAAACAAATAAATGAGAAGTAACTAATTTAGCAAACCAAAGAAAGTGAAAACTTAAGCCATGTCAGGAAACCCACAAGAAACAAGCCTTTTCTCCCCATGCAACTCCTGAAATACACATATATTGAAGACATCAGGTACATCTGAGGACAAGGCTTGGGGTGGAGCTCAAAAAAAGACTGATGGAAAGTCTAGTAAGAAACTATTCTATTCAGGTCCTTTGCCCATTTTTCAATTGGATGTTGGCTTTTTTACTGTTGAGTTGTATAAATTGCTCATATAATTCAGAGATTAAGCCCTTGTCTGTTGCATCATTTGAAACTATTTTCTCCCATTCTGTAAGTTGTCTTTTTGTTTTCTTTTTGGTTTCCTTTGCTGTGCAAATTGTCAGATTGATTAGGTCCCATTGGTTTATTTTTGCTCTTTTGTCTGTTGCTTTGGGAGACTGACCTGAGAAAATATTCATAAGGTTGATCTCAGAGAATGTTTTGCCTATTTTCTCTTGCAGGAGTTTGATGGTGTCTTGTCTTAAATTTAAGTCTTTAAGCCATTCTGAGTTTATTTTTGTGCATGGTGTGAGGGTGTGTTCAAGTTTCATTGATTTGTATGCAGCTGTCCAGGTTTCCCAGCAATACTTGCTGAAAAGACTGTCTTTTTCCTATTTTGTGTTCTTCCCTCCTTTGTCAGAGATTAACTGACCATTTTTCCAATGACGATGTACAGATGGCCAACAAGCACATGAAAAATGCTCAACGTCACCAATTATTAGAGAAATGCAAATCAAAATTACCATGAGATACCACCTCACACCAGTCAGAATGGCCATCATTAATAAGTCCACAAATAACAAATGCTGGAGGGTGTGTGGAGAAAAGGGAACCTTCCTGCTCTGTTGGTGGGAATGTAAACTGGTATAACCACTATGGAAAACAGTATGGAGGTACCTTAGAAACCTATACATAGAACTACCATATGACCCAGCAATCCCACTCTTGGGCATATATCCAGACAAAACTTTCCTTAAAAAAGACACATGCACCCACATGCTCATTGCAGCACTCTTCACAATAGCCAAGACATGGAAACAACCCAAATGTCCATCAACAGACGACTGGATTCGGAAGAGGTGGTATATATACACAATGGAATACTACTCAGCCATAAAAAAGAACAACATAATGCCATTTGCAGCAACCTGGATGCAACTAGAGATTCTCATACTGAATGAAGTAAGTCAGAGAAAGACAAATACCATATGATATCACTTATGATATACATATGAATCTAATATATGGCACAAATGAACCTTTCCACAGAAAAGAAAATCATGGACTTGGAGAATAGACCTGTGGTTGCCAAGGGGGAGGAGGAGGGAGTAGAGAGGATTGGGAGCTTGGGGTTAACAGATATAAACTATTGCCATTGGAATGGATTAGCAATGAGATCCTGCTGTGCTGCACTGGGAACTATGTCTAGTCACTTATGAAGGAGCATGATAATGTGAGAGAATAGAATGTGTACATGTATGTGTAACTATGTCACCATGCTATACAGTAGAAAAAAAATTGTATTGGGGAAATAACAAAAAAATTAAAATTAAAATTAAAAAAAGAAAGTATTCTAGACACCCCCATCCACTCGCTTAATCTTTAGCCAGGTATTCCAGATAGGGAAAATTGTGTGAAATGTAATGAGACTTCATTTATTATATAGTTTAATTGCATTAACTACACTATAGAGAGATGAGTGTTTGTACAAGAAGGTAGCCCACCTTCCACACTGAGATTATTTGGACAAAACATGAAGAAGTAATAAATGTGAAAAATCATTTAAAGCCTGTGCATGAAAAATGAATTTAATTACAGAGAGGATATGTGGCAATCCCACAGCAGTCTGATGCAGAACCAATGGGCTATACAGGAGTTCAGTAAAACAAAATAAACCAACAACTAGGAATGCAAGTAACTCTCACTACAATACAAACAAAATGGGTCTTTCTGTATTGTTCACCCAAGGCTCCTTAGAAAAGAATGCTTCAAAATTATCAAATATATGTGGTGGGGAGGAAAAAGAAGAAATCCACCCAGAAACTCAGAAAAAGTACTGGCTGGCATTCTAGAAAACAGGAAAGAAAATAGAGATCTGAGAAAAAGCATAGCAACTAATGCTGATACATTATTTACTCTTGTCTGACTTACTTTCTTAGTGAAAACTCTAAACATTTATAACTTCTCCGTGAAAAATCGAGCAGCCTTCTTATAACACTTTATTTGTACTTCTAGTTTAGCTTTGTTTGTAGTTAAGCATTTGTTTTAACAGACTGTTAAACACATATTCCTAGGCCTTGCCTTCAAGTTTTGGACTCAGTAGGTCCCATAATTTTATCCAACCAGTGGTCAGGTCACATTGATGCTGCTAGGGACCACACTTTGAGAAGCCCTACTGTAAACCAAATCTGGTCCTAGGCTCAGTAACACTACCTGGCCTCCAGACAAGCTGGGTCAGCCATAATATTTCCTTCAAAAATATGATGTCTAGACCTGAGCAGCACTGTATCATAGACAAATAATGCAAGTCACATGTGTAATTTAAATTTTTGTAGTAACCTTCTTAAAAGAGTTAAGTCAATTTTAGTAATATATTTTATTTAACCTGATATATGCAACATATTATCATTTCAACATGTAAGTAATATCAATATTCCTAAGATATTTTATATTTCTTCCAACTAAGTCTTTTAAAAGAAGTTATGTAGTTTATACTCCTAGTGCACATGAGATCAGTCTAGCCATGTACCAAGCTCTCAATAGCCCCATGCAGGTAGTCACTACCATATTGGATATTCTAGTTCTAGAGGCTACAATCTCCAGCTGTCACTTTTTTGGGCACATCGTGGCATGTGAAAGTTCCCAAGCTAGGGATCAAATCCACACCAGAGCACCCACCCAAGCCACTGCAATGACAATGCTGGATCCTTAACCCACTGTGTCACAAGAGAGCTCCCATACACCTCTCTTTCTGAAAAAAATGTTTACAAATAAATGAACAAAATAAACCCAACAGAAACAACATGTAGATAATGAGAACAGAGTAGTGGTTACTAGAAGGGAAGGAGTAGTGGGAGGGTGAAATGAATAAAGGGGATCAACTGTATAGTGACAGATGGAATCTAAAATTTTTGGTAGTAAGCACACTATAGTGTATACAGAAATAGAAATATAATGCTGCACACGTCTAACTTGTATAATGTTATAAACCAATCTCACCTCAACAAAAAAAAATCTAAAAGAATTGTTTAAAGCCTGGCATTTTAATTTATTTTAGGCTTTAAATAGGCATGCCCAGTGGTGGAAAATTAAAATTCTTTTTTGGCCACACCTGCCTCATGTGGAAGTTCCTGGGCCAGGGATTGAACTTGCCCCACAGCAGTGACCTAAGCCGCTACAGTGACAATGTTGGATCCTCAACCCACTGCACCACGAGGGAACCCCCTGGAAAGGGATACTTTGAATGAAGGTAAGGCAGGCCAAAGCAAAAATAGTTTTGTCCACCATTTCATTAAAAGATTGCATTCAATGACCAAAATTCAATTCATATACAACTTCTTCCATAGATTTATATTTTATAAATTTATACTACTATATAAAAAAAACAATCAATTTTAACCTGAATAATAGTAATATTTGAGGTGCTAAAGGACTAGAAAATATGGATCTGAAGAGTCTTTAATTAAGATGTTAAAATCCTATTACGCCCTAAGAAGTGGATACTTTCTTCTTGTTAAAACAATTTTGGTATTATTGTAGTAAATGTTCATTATTGAAAATGGAGAAAATAATTATGAGCAAAAAGACTACAAAAATTACCTGTAATCTTATTCCATTAATTCCTTTTATATACTTATCCAGATACTTTTCCTTGCCTATAACTATATACTATTTTTGAAAGCAATTAACAATGTACACATTTTGTGACTTGTGTTTGTTCAATAAACAGTATGGAATGAATACCCTTCCCTGCATTTATAGTTCATTCTATAAAATCCTCTTAAATGATTGTATAGTATCGTAGGGGCATGCCACAGTATATCTAGCCCACTTTTACTAGACACTTAGCATTTTCATTCTTATGAACAACATTGGGATGCAAATGAGATAAAAAGCTGTCTAATTGGGCTAGCTTTCTCTACGCACACTATCCTTCTGCTGATACCTTTCTAACAAACCTCGCTCTTAAGTAATTACTCTCCAGTTGCATCTTCCAGTGTCATCAAACTTTAGAGTACATCAGAAACATCCAGTCCCTTTTATACATTTGTTTGTTTTGAATAAATTTCTCTAAGCCTTAGCTTCAGAGTCTGATTCAGCAAGGCTGAGGCAGGGCCCAGGGATCTGGCATTTATAATAACTTCCTGAGGTGATTCTATGGCTGGTAGTCCCTATTTTGAGAAATACTACTTTGGTCCTTATGACACATTTAAAATAAATTTGATAGTATTTTCATTTACCTACACACACTGCACAAGGAAATGCTCTGAAATAAACGCAGAAAGTGAACCAAATTTCTACTCCCATTAGCCGAAATCTATTTTTAAAGTCCCTATAGTTCTTATTATAACAAAACTAATATTCTGGTACATACTTTCTTCCCTAGTACATTTTTAAATAAGAAATTCGGTTCGTGTTTTGCCTGTTGCAAGCAGAAGGCTCTATTTTGCAACTGATCTAAAGGCCTAATTTCCCTCAGACACAGTTGGCATTTGCAAAGTTGTGAATAACCTCTGTAGCCACCATCACAGATTGCTCTGTTGGCTGAACTGCCCTCATCACACAGGGTGTCCATTAGCTTTAATGGGCATTATCCAGCATTGGGGTTTGGAGGATTATGCCTGAAAGAGCTGAGTAGTTTCAGTGAGCATCCCTTCATGTCGTTTAAAATTCTATCCACAAATCAAATGCAGTTAATCAGCCTCTCTCTAGTGGCAGGTGACAGGAAAGAGACAATCTGAAGACATAGGCTGCCCAGAGCAAACAAAACATATCCTTCCGCTTTGTTCAGCGGCCTGAAGTGATATGCCAAGAAGAAACTGATATCCTGAAACTTTGATGAAACCTTGTAAAATATTCCACAGTGGCAAGACAACAGCCCTACTCCCACTTCTGAAGGAAGATGAAGGGAATTTGACCATTGTTGCTTCTTCCTAAAAAATCAAAGATGACTATCAGACCTTATTATGTTCCAAGAGTTATTTCAAAATGCTAAGAAATGCTTTCTCCGCTGGTTGATGGCTTTCAGCCTGAATGCAAACAAAATAAACTATTCTTAATGATATATCAAGACACTGTGAACCTTGCCACCAAAAGCAGAAAGAGAAGCCACACATAGTCTTGCAAGACATAGTCTCTGTGTTGTCTGTATAGATAAAACTCCACCTCATAGTGGTTTGTCTCTTATTCTGAATTTCACCAATCCTGGGAGATAGATAAAGCCTCACTCTTAATGTCCCCCATTGCTTAAATAATGTGCCAGAATAATTTTCTGGTTCTTTCAAGATCCTGTATTTTAAGATCTCTGATTGTAAGGATCACTCCTGCCATTTCCTTCATATCTCCATTGATACAGTCACAGGCACAGGATACTTGCATGTGAACCAATGAAGTTGTACCACATATGCATGTATGCATACTTACCCTTGCTCTGTGACCTTTTCTTTTTTTTTAATTGTAAAATTACATTGCATAATGGTGAATAACGGAACTTAAATCTGAGCAAGTGCATTCATGACTTCTTTGGGATTAGTTAATTAATGCCATTAGCCCACCATTCTTAGCCCTAACATGCTGTATCATATTTGCTAATAAACACACATACAGAAAATAAGTATTTCCCCAGCTCCTAAAAGGAAGGCCCTCCTGAAATGAAATCTAACCACTATTGGAAAACCACAAGTAAAGTAGAGTGTCCATATTTAAGTCACATGATCATATGGATTTGCCTGCAGCATGCTTTATCAACATTTTCACAAATTAATACTCATAGTACTCTATCAGGGAAAGGAAAGGATTATCTTTTGAAACTCCAGTTATGGGGCTAGAAGGAGATAGAGACGTGGTAGAGTGAAAAGTGCACTGGATTGTGACTCAAGGGAAAGGGTGCCATTCCAGGATGGACAAGGGACCTTGAACAAATCATATTACCTTCCTGGGCTTCAGTTTTCTCATCTCTGTGAAATGAATTATGTAGTACATTTATTCATTCAATATATATTTAATGCCTACCAGGACCTCTGCTAGGTGTTAGGAATACAAAAGAAAATAAGAAAAACCCCTCTCCTCCTGGAGATTACAATCTAGTGAAGGAGAAAGATAATGAACTTCTGTAAGCCTTGAAAATGATAATTTTAGATACTAACAAATGATGTGAAGAAGCTTAAAGGAACAGAGAAGGAGGGAGAATGAAGAAATGGTAAAATAGGTTGGGAAAGACCTCTCTGAGGAGGTGATATTTGTACAGAGGCTCAAATGATGAGGACGATATTGCTATGCAAGTAGCTAGTGGAAGAGTATTCCAAGCAGAGGGAATAGAAAACATAAAACCTCTGAGCAGAAAACAAGCTTGGTTTTTTTGAAATAATAAGAAAGAGTATCTATCTAGAGTAGAGTATTTATCTAGAGTAGAGTGAGCCAGAAAGAGAATGGTAGAATATAAGGCTGAAGAGCTAGATGGAAGCCAGATCATAGAGTAACTTGCGGATCATGGTGAGAGGTTTAGATTTTATTCTATGCATCATGGGAAATCTTTACAGTGTTTTGATCCAGGAATGAAATGATCTGACTTAACATTTTTAAAGAATATATGGTTTAATATATTGTAGGTAGGATCAGAGTGGAAAGATGAGTAAGGAGGCCACTGCAGTGGGATATGGCTTGGCCTGTTGTGATAGAGAAAGAGAAAAAACAAAACATATTTGGGATTTGTTCAATGGCTAGAATCAATAGGACTTGTCAACTGTGGCATTAGATGTGGGATATGAGGGAGAAAGGAGGACTTAAAGATGACCCTCAGGGTTTGAACCTGAACAATAATTGTCTAACGGGTTTTTGTTTCAGACAATTCTTCTATATTCATAAGTGAGACTGGGCTATACTTTTCTGTACTGATTATGTCCTTTCCTGGTTTTATGATCAAGGTTATACTGCCTCATAAAGTCAGTTGAGTGGCTTTCTTTCTTTCTTTTCCAATTTCTGATATTGTTAGTGTAGTTTGGATCACTTTATCCTTGAAAGTTAGGTGAAATATTCCAGTAAAATAATTTAATCAACTGAACCCATGGTCTTTTTCTGGAGAGAGAGGTACTTAATTTTTATTACTAATTCAATATATTTAAACATATTGGTTTATGAAAGTTTTTGAATTTTTCCTGAGATAATTTTGACAAATTTGATAAATCTGATAAATACATTTTATTAATAAGTCCTATTTTATTTGTTTTCAATTTTATTGGCATAAACTGGCTCCATAATATTTTGTTCTGATTTTTTTCAAAACTTTGTTTTATCTGTCATTGTATTACTGTTTTCATTCCTCGTATTACTTGCATGTGACTCTCTTTTTTTCGCTTCCCTTGATCAATAAACCTCATGATTCAGTCTTAGAAGGAAAAGACTGCAAGAAAATTATTTAGAGACTATCTGCAAATATATCAGTTTAATGGAATACCCCCTAGTCATTCCCATTCTTTCTTTTTGTGTAGTGGCTTATAAATTAGATGTGTGGGTGGCTATATAGGATCAGGTGCTATGAGAGTGGGGAGAGTTATAAAATTTTTAAAAATCTTAAGGAACAAAAGAGAACAAAAAACTCTAAGGTATGACTTTCTCAGGTTCTAAAAATCCAAGTTTGCTATGCCGGCCACATACAAAGAGGAAATTCGAATATATAAAATATATTCTGAAAAAGAATTCCCACTGCACCACAGTGGGTTAAGGATCCAACTTGTCTCTGGGGCAGCACAGTTTTGATCACTGGCCAGAGCAGTGAATTAAGGATCTGGAGTTTCTGCAGCTGTGGTATAAGTCACAGCTGTGGTGCGGATTCAATCCCTGGCCAGGGAACTTCTATATGCCACGGGTGCAGCCAAAAAATAGAATAGAAGAGAATAGAACAGAACAGAATAGATTAAAAATAAAATACATTCAAAAAGTACTTTTCAATTTAGAGCAGAACTATCAGTAGAGGAAAACTTTACCCAATTAATGTCAACAATGGCCACTGGTTGGGGATAGGATAGTATACAAAAATAAAGAGAAGAATATTTTTAAATTGAAGTCAAGAATACCCAGGAAATTTTGAGTAACTTTCTGACCCAACCATCTTACTCTCCTTGGATTCAACCATCCACAGGATCAATGAAAGAAGCAGAATGTTATGAGTTTTAATCCTGGCTTTGACACTCACTAGCTGTAAAACTTAGAACACCACTTATTTCTTGTGTTTCATTATCACTATTTCTAAGATAGGGATTAACTGATTTTAAGACGTCCAGAAATCCTAGAGAACACCCATTATTTTCCCTTTGTTAAAAGCCACTGCAATCACCTCCTGAGAGAGTTAGTTCTTTAGCTTTTACTGTGGTGTTTATATTTCTAAATGTTTCCAGAGTTCATTCCCATTGAAATCCTAATGGAAATTTATCTTAGAAAGTTTTTTTTTTGAAACAACCCATCTTGGGTAGAACTAGAAAGTTCAGGAGAGGAGAGGGAATAACATCTAACCAATGTGTATAGAGACAATAATTTAGTGTGTTGATTACTGAGCTGACTTCATTTAATGTACAAAATTTTTTTTCCACAATTGGTTACTTAGCCTTGTCTAAATAAGAGCCCTAAAAATATCTCACATCTCCCCCTTAAAGACTCACAAATTAGAAGCAAGTCCATAATGGAATAAGAAGATTGGGGTATTATATTGAATACCATCAACCTTTAATGCCCCTCCCCAGCCAGAAAAGCTACAACTCTAATAGAACAATGAATTTGCTGAGCAGTATTTAATTTCCCCATTGAATAGTAGTTAACTAAATTACCTCACATTGATTTTAAAATGCAATGATGCTTTTTTAAAGAATAGCCTTTTCAGTTCCTTTGGATAGTGTATATACTTTATCATCAGCTTATCTTCTCCAGAGCATTTACTACAATTTATAATCTGTTTTCTTCCTTTACTTTGTATTTATTAATTGCCTTTCTCACTAGAATTTAATGGATAAAATATAAAAGCAGTCAAAAGTTTTAACTTGATATCTTTATTTACACTGGGCAAGCAAGGAACTGATTGTTATCTATAACATCAGTGATATTTCTAGAATAGATACATAGTACATATTACACAAGTTATTACTCATTAATTACAGAGCTGCCATTCTGGAACTGCAATGTCATGTAGTGATAAATATAAAACTTGTTAACTTGAAGCTGAGACAATTTTCAAAATATCATTAAATAGTTTGATACTGGAGTACTTCATTTTAGATCCAGACAGAATTTTCAAAATTAATAGTAATTTTTACTGGCCAAAATAGGATTCAAACTAAACTAATTCCTACTAACCTAGAGAAATGTTTTTCTCACTCCCTCTGAGGACTCACCCAATCTGTGTCAAAAGAGCAAAAAATAAATTGTCTCGGTTCATGTAATTTAGAGATTAATAGTGGTAATCTGTGAAAAACAGCATCTTAGAACTTTACCCATTATTATTTAATCTACTGTGTCAAAAAGTCCTTTATCTGCTAAGAATTATTTTTTCAGCTCTCTTGTCTCTGTTATGTCAAAGGCCAAAGATGGCTAGGAAGGCAAAGTTCAATTTCCTTTTGGCCTTGGCAGTCCCCTCTCGGAAAACAAGAAGCTACTTCATTTCCATAACATTCATACCAGGAGAGAAAGGTTGAAGAGAAATTCATGGAAATGGCAAGTATAAGAGTTCCTGTTGTGGCTCAGTGGGTTAGGAATCTGACTAGTATCCATGAGGATGTGGGTTCGATCCCTGGCCTTGCTCAGTGGGTTAAGGATCTGCCATTGTTGTGAGCTGCAGCATAGGTTGCAGAAATGGCTCGGATCTGGCATTGCTGTGGCTGTGGTGTGAGCTGGCAGCTGCAGCTCCAATTCAACCCCTAGCCTGGGAACTTCCATATGCTACAGGTGTGGAAGGGAGGAAGCAAGTAAGGGAGGAAGGAAGGAAGGAAGGAAGGAAGGAAGAAAGAAAGAGAGAGAAAGAGAAAGAAAGAGAAAGAAAAGAAAGAAAGAAAGAAAGAAAGAAAGAAAGAAAGAAAGAAAGAAAGAAAGAAAGAAAGAAAGAAAGAAAGAAAGAAAGGAAGGAAGGAAGAAAGAAAGAAAAGAAATTAAGAAAAGAAAGAAATTAAGAAAGTAAGGGCAAGTATAAATGTATCTTGATTCTAGATCTAAAATCTAATGATAGAAGGGAACAGATAATTACTGTTCTCAAGAGTCAAAGAATAAGAAGGAATAGAAGTCAGAAATTTCTTCATTAATATTAAACTGGATAGGGAGATGCTATTTCTATTATAAAGCAACAATAAAAGTATCAATGCAACTGAGGCAACCATGGGAATAAGGACTAACATGTTGATTGCTTAACATAAGGCACATGTTGAGTGCCTAACATGTGACAAGTACTATATACACTTTGTGGCATTTTATGCTCACAAAGACCTTCTAGTACGGGAATGGTTGTTTTACAGATAAGGAAACTATGATGCCTAGAATTTACTTACTTGAGATCACACATGTAGTGAATATCAGGGTAGAAGTTAAAACCAGATCTTTCTTGTTTCAATGTCCCCACTCTAGCTATGTTGTTCCATAAAGAAATTACTAACATATCACTACAGGAGAAAGTAAGTTTTGGGCAAGAAGGGTTACCAGGAGCTACATAGAGCCCTGCCAAAGCCAGTGAGCTCTCAAAACACATAGCATGATGGAAAGGAAGACTCCTCTATCACCTGAAAACTAGAAAATATTAAGATAAGTTCTGGGTCATTAACTGGGATACATTAACATAGTTAAATGAACAAACAAATAACAACAAAAGCCTCTAGCATAAGTGGTTCTCAAATGGAAATGGGTGGAATCTCCCTCCTTGAGAATCTGATGCACTGTAAGAACTTGCTCCCTAGAAAAATAGCCATATATAATACATTTAAAAAAAAAAACAATTTCAGGGGGTTTTGGTCTCCCTAGAGCCTCGTGTGATGGACCGCATCATGTCCATTTTTTCTGTTTTTGTTTTTGTTTTTGTTTTTTTTTAGGGCCACACCCGCAGCATATGGAGGTTCCCAGGCTAGCGGTTGATCAGAGCTGTAGCTGCCGGCCTACACACAGCCACAGCAACGTGGGATCAGAGCCGCCTCTGCAACCTACACCACAGTTCACGGCAATGCTGGATCCTTAACCCACTGAGCAAGGGCAGGGATCCAACCTGCGTCCTCATGGATGCTAGTCAGATTTGTTTCCACTGAGCCACAATGGGAACTCCTGCATCATTCACAATATTGCCCTTAATCCTCCTCCTTTCCCTACATTCATGCCTTTTGCTGTAGGACTATGCAGCTCCCCTGACTAGAGGCAGTGTAGTTCCTTGCCCCATTGATGTTGGCCTTAGCCATGTGATTTGCTTTGCACAATGTAAGTGGCATAATACCAGTTCCAAACATAGTCTTTAAGAGCCACTGCAGGGTTCTGCTTACCCCTCTGGCATTGCTGACATTACCATGAGAATAAAATGTCCCAGAGAGCCTTTGGGGGTTGAGAAAGATGAGAAACATCTAGTAGACAGGGGCCCCACGGGCAGGTTGGAGCTTTCAGCCTAGCTGAGCTCAGCATAGATCAGCCCATCTCTAGCTGACTAACGAATGTATGAATGAAAATAAATGATGGTTGTTTTTAAGCCAGTGAGTTTTGTAGTGGTTTTTAATGCAGTATTATTGCAGCAATGGTTTACTGTTACACTCCTTCATAGAACTTCCCCCCCACAAGAGTCTATATAAGCGAAGAAATCTTTTCTAGAATGTTGTATTATATAAGTCCAGTGTGCTGCCTTATGCTGTACACATATTTTTGAAAATTAGTATCTGAATTCAATTTTACACAAATCAAATGCTATATTTCCCACTAACTTACATTATCATGTTTCGATGTTTTATCTTCATTTCAATGAGCATCACTTGTCAGCAATTCCTAACAGTTCAGCTATTTGTTTTTCCACTCCTCCATTTTTTTTTCTGTTGAGTAGTCAATGATCAACAAATATATACTTAAAAGTATGAAAGGAGAACCTTTTTAAAGAAGCCCTGCAGAGAACCCATTTGTAGGTTAAAGATTCCTTCTGTAATGGGAACAATTTTCTCCTTATTTATCTCTTTGGTAAGCTTGAATTTTTGACACCTGGGTCTCTGAAAGCAGGGTATCTAAATTCCCAAGCCTGCTTCTAGGCAAAGAGCAGTTTTTATCTCAATATAAAATAAATAATACTATTTATTACATTTTGTTTGCTGAAATTTACAATGATACTTGTATCTGATTCCATGTGAGTAGCCTTTGTATAAATATCCTTGCAAGAGAAGACAAGGTATATGACTGAGAAGTCTCCATTTCTGGTTTCTATTTCTTTCTAGGAAGAAGGAAAATCGACAAAGTACAGTTTGGTGGAGTCTATTACACTTAGAAGCCCAATTTATTTATTTTTATTTTGTCTATTTAGGGCCACATCCATGGCTTATGGAAGTTCCCAGGCTAGGGGTTGAATGGGAGCTACAGCTGCCAGCCTACACCACAGCCACAGCAATGTGGGATCCCAGCCATGTCTGTGACCTACACCACAGCTTACGGCAATGCCAGATCCTTAACCCACTGAGTGAGGCCAGGGATCAAACCCACATCCTGGTGGACACTAGTCAGGTTCGTTGCTGCTGAGCCACAATGGGAACTCCTAGATGCCCAATTTATATTTATGGAATTTAATTGGCAGAAAACTGAAATAGGATCTAGTCCCAGCTCTGTCATCTACTAACTGTAAGGACTGTAGATAGGTTGTCAGGAGGAGGAAGGGCATTCTAAGCAGAGAAATGGTCTGCACAAGGACATAAAAGAAATGAGCATGAAGTATTCAGCAAGTGGGGAAGGGGACCAGCCAAACCAGAGAAGATTGCAAGGATAAAGACGAAGGTTACAAGAGCACATAATTATGTGTGGCATAAAATGCTGGACACATCACCAACTAATTCACAGTCGGTATCTGAAACATTGGGTCAGTTCTCCTCAGAACACAGAAATAACCAGGTGGAATCAAAAAGAGACTGCCTTTTGTGTTTTCATTCATACTCTTAATGTAAAATCCAGAAGTAGTTTCATTTTTCTATAAACAATTCCCTAAGGGAAGATAATTCTTTGAAGCTGAGAACAACAAGCAAAATAAAATTTATAACAATATTCAGAGTAAAAATGTTATTGAGACCATAGCATGTATGTCACTCAATAGAAAGACACAGGAAAATATATTCAGGAGCAATAAACTCCAAGTTAAATAAATAGCATTAAAGCTTATAACACAATTACAGACAAGTAATTCAAGCTCTCTCAAGGGTCTTACATACTTCAAGGAAAACATCTTCCAATTATCATAAAAAGCCCTCTCCAATTTTCACAGTTCATCTATAATAGGCTGATTGCAAATGTAAAATGTATGGCTCAGGTAGTGCTGTACAGTCAGCTGTAACCATAACCTCCTGTGTAATGACAAGCAATCAGAATAGCAATGCCACTACTTAAGCAATTTAATTCAGATTGCTTAGCATTTATGCTGATACTCCCACTGGAGGGAAAAAAATATTTGTAATAAATAAGTATATTCTTATTATTAATCTTTTATCACACAAAAATATCCACAAAAGAAGGAAATAAATAGTAGAAAAACAAAGTGATCCTTTGACTATGGTGCTAATAGGAGACTATCATTTTCTTAAATGTATTTCCTACATTATCATCAATCCAGTGCCCATAGGGAAAAATTTTAAAAAGAACACAAGGAGTTCCCGTCGTGGTGCAGTGGTTAACGAATCCGACTAGGAACCATGAGGTTGCGGGTTCGGTCCCTGCCCTTGCTCAGTGGGTTAATGATCTGGCATTGCCGTGAGCTGTGGTGTAGGTTGCAGACGCGGTTCGGATCCCGCGTTGCTGTGGCTCTGGCGTAGGCCGGTGGCTACAGCTCCGATTCAACCCCTAGCCTGGGGACCTCCATATGCCGCGGGAGCGGCCCAAGAAATAGCAACAATAACAACAACAACAACCAAAAAGACAAAAGACTTAAGAAAAAAAAAAAAAAGAACACAAGAAAATATTCAGTTCAGAGAGTAAAACAAAGAATCCAAGGAAAGGTTTGTGGATGTCTAACCATTAAGAGCCTACATGGAGGGGAAAAGGTCAATTTTAAAATTTCATTACACGCTGTCATTATGCAAAGTCAGCAAGGAATAAGAAAATCCGACTTCATGTCTAGTTTGCAAAGAGTTAAGCAGAATTTTCTGCCTAGACACAGAAGCAGCAGTGTAGGCTGATTTTGGACAAGTTGAAACCAAGCAGGACCCTGTGGGACTCCTGGGCACAAAAGTCTTTCTGTGTCCCTGTTTCCTGTTTGTAGGTGTGAACTTGAGATTGGCACTTGCCATCTGCCTCTGCAAGGATTGTATCAGGCAGCTACTGACACCCAACACTGCCTGAAAGGAGCTTAGGGTGGAGATCAGGAGTGAGGCACTCTGTGCTCTGGGAAAACATGTAGAACAGGTCTTCAGACAGTTGGATATTTTCAGGAGAAGATTTTATGAGCCCAACTCTTGCATCTCCTCATACTTTGCAAAGCACTAAAATCCTTCATGGTGACATCATGCTTGTGACTAGCAGCAGCCTTCTGCCAAATGTGTGCTTGATTGCATGTACCTCCCCCTTTGACCAAAATCACATATATACTGACCTTCCCCACTACTTCTTTGGATTGTTTTTTTTCAAAGCTTTCTGAAATGAAGTCTCCTAGGCTATATCCTCGTTTTGCCCCAAATAAAACTTAACTCTCAACTTTTAGGTTGTGCATATTTTTTAAGTGCATAGACAATTTTTTTCAACATAGGAAATATGCTTCATTCAGCTTCCATGACCTTCCCTGAGTTTCAAAGGGTAAATTCAAACAGTTGCTTATCAGAGAAGGGACAGGATAGAGTCAAGAAATAATAGTGCAGCCTTGGGGTGGGTCCTGCTTCCTCCTCAAGGGATCCACATAACAACATCTTTGAACTCTTCTGCAGAATTCCCTGCCCCCCAAATGGAAGCTATTAACTACTTGACGAAGCATTCTTCATTCCAGAGAGAAGGTCACAGTTTGATAACCTGGAGAACAACAGAGCTAGGGACTAAAGAATGCAAGCACTGTAGGCACCCTGATTCTTATCAGTAACCCTGCCCCCTTGACTATAAATCTCCTCAAATACCCCTTCCCCTACCATGGGACACAGTCTGGAGGGCATTACCTCCCTTTTCTTGTCCTCCTCTAGGCCTCTTCCATCTAGATGCTTACCTTCTATTGGGGTAGACAGTGAAACCATGTACCAGACCCTAAATCTTTGTGTTTGAAGTAAAAGGCCTTTCCTTTAGCCTCACAGACCTCCCCTCAGTCTCAAAAGGCTGACTCAAGCAAGGTTAATGAGTAGGAAATATCTATCGTGACAGCTAAAAACTAGTTAAAACAGTCTCCATTACATTATTTCCTGCCTTGACCCACTAATGTATTACTAATGTCAATTCATAGTTAGAGTTATATTGCACCTAATGTCTGGCTTTCCACAAATGATCTCTTCCTTGTTTAATTGCTTTTTTTTTCTTTCTTACTTTCCAGCTAAAGTTATATTGCATCTAGTGTTTTCTTTTGTCATTGAAACACTCCCTAATGCCTCTTCCCTGTAAGCAATCTTCAATCCAGAGAGGTGGCCAAGGGACAATAACACCAAAGACAAACAGAAACCTTCACAGGACTGACTGATGCCAGATTTCTTGACTCTGAAATGATCTATGGATGAAGAATAATATAGACACTTTAATCAATAATACTGTCTTCTGAGATGAACCTATAAAACACCTTGCTACCTCGTCTCAGAATAGGACACAGTTTTGAGGCATTAGCCTGCCATGTCCTCCTTTGCCTGGCAAAGCAATAAAGTTGTTCTTTCTCTTCCTCAAAACTCTCCAAGACTTAATTGGTGCCAGTTTACAGAGGCCATATTTATGGCTACAGCAGCTATATAAGGAAAGAGAGATCATATATACCTAGAAGATAGAGGTGAGGGGAGTCAGGAGAAAGACAAATATTTCTAAGATGAATGGACCCTAGAGCTAAGTCTTGAAAGATGAGTAAGGGCTCTTCACCAGGCAGCCAAGAAGAAGAAATTCCAAGTAGAGAAAATAGCCAATGAAATCTGAGGAGCATGATCAGTCATGGTGTTTGGGGGTAACTGAAGTTATGCCTAATTAAATATGTCTTGGGTTTAATCCAAGACCCTCATTTACCTTGAAAAATTCAATATAACCTGAGTATCTGGCAATTCTCATTAAACAAGCTTTTATTATAGCCGAGTCATAGCTATACAACCTTGCATAATGGATAAATAACTTGATTTACTAAAGGGCAAAACAAACAGAGGGATAAAGTACTTTGACCAGCTTCAAAAATGTCCTGATCCTATGATTTGAAAGCCAGAGGCTATTGATAATTTTCTATGTTAAGGCTGAGGTTCCAACTCCCCTATATAGGAGTGGCTGATCAGGAATGAGAGTGTCGTTATAGGACTTCTCCTGGCTTACAAAGACCTTCTCATAGAGTTGGAGGAATGTTTCCAAAATATAATTTTAAGATATCTATTTTGTGTGTGCATACACTAAGAGCCTCATGGATCACTGTTTCCTGAAATTCTTTCTCCCTCTCTGGTTAGGGAAGTAGAGGGATCACTTCTTTCTTCAAGTAGCTCTAGAGCAAGGGCAAGTAAATAGTGTATAGAACTTCACAGCAGTATCTTCTGTATCCAGCTGTTTTCCAAATTGCTGTACAATTCACTGGTTCTTGGAGTTTTCTTGTTCTAAAGAATATATAGCTAGTTCAACATTTGCTTTTCAGTCAATGTCAGAAGGCATCAGGCTAGCAAAAGATCTTTTAAAAAATTGTTCAAAGCAATATCATGTTGTTAATGTAGTCCTTGAGAATAAAGTTTATAATTCCTGACTCCATGTCTTTTTATATCAGAAGCACTGTGAAAAAGTACTAAAAAGTCATTGGGAAAAAATGGTTGGTGATTATACCCTTCACATTGCCAATCTCAGGCCTGATTTGTGGACAGTTACCAGTGGTATAGGTGGACAATCTAGTGGAGATCAAACTAACTTCCCATTTTACTTGTGGAAAGCAAAGCATGGTATATTTGGCAAAAATAAATAAGTAAATAAAAGATACAAAGAGAGTTTTTCAGATGGTCTTTCCAGATAAACTAAGAAAAGGCCGAGAGAGTATCTTCACCACGTCATTCTTAAGTAGAACTCCTCCTACATTCTCTCAACCAGAGCTCTCCTCCCCTTGTCCTCAAAACAAATGTGTCTACAAAGTATGGCATATACACTTTGGTCTTTGAGTTGCTGTTTTTAATGCACTTGATCTCTTGTATGTGTGCTCACAGTGGTAATGTGTCTCTTAGACCTAAAGTTCCCAGAGGGCAGAAATTCAGTCACTGCTTTTTTTGTTTGTTTGTTTGTTTTAGGGCCGCACCTGAGTCATATGGAGGTTCCCAGGCTAGGGGCTGAATTGAAGCTGCAGCTTTGACCTACACCACAGCCACAGTAACACTAGATCTGAGTCGTATCTGCAACCTACACTACAGCTCATGGCAATGTCGGATCCTTAACCCACTGAGCAAGGCCAGGGATTGAACCCACATCCTCACGGATCCTGGTAAGGTTTGTAAACCACTGAGCCACAGAGGGAACTCCAGTCTCTGATATTTCTTAGTATAATTAATGTATCATGAAGGAGCATGAATAACAAGGTGCTTAATCACCTTAATGCTCTGGGATTAGTGTATAACTAGGGTGACCGTGTAATTGATCATTCAAACTGGGACCCTTGTGAGAGTGAATGGGGACACTACTAATAATTATTCTAGGACAAGAGGTATAAGCCAGGACTGTTCAGGGCAAAGCCCCATATTGTCACTCTTTGATCCAAAGGAGAGATTCTCCATTGGCAATAGCCAGATTAATTTCCCATGATCATGAGCAAGATGGTATTTTGAGTCAGACATGACTGTCAAATGGATAAAAAGTATATCTTTCCAGAATAACTCCAAAAATCTATCCTTCCAGAATGACTTCCATTCATGTATACTGAATTGTCTTTATATTATAGGCTAGTCAGTTGCCTCACTTACACACATTTTTTTATTGGGTTACATCTAAGCAATGAGTATATAGGAAAAAAAAACAATGGCAGTTTCTTGCACTGGGCATCTATTCAGCATTTGTGTGTGTTTGTGAAAGGTTGCCACATAGAGTGATTAGTTCATCAAGCATATTCCCATTCCCAGGAATATAACTGTTTTTTATTCAGAAATTCATCATTTTAAACCAAGCAGCCAAATTTTATTGCATTTATCAAAGGAGAAGTCATGAATTAGCTTTTTCAAGAAAGGGTTAACCAGTTCTTTTTTTTAAAAAAAAGTAACAGATATATATTCTATCTGATTACCCATCAAGTACTCTAGCAGTTACATGCTTTAAACTCTCTAGGAAAATCTCCCAAATAAAACCTTTTGCTGAAATTGAGTTACAAAGATATACTTGTTTGTCTGACATTAAACTGAGAATGACCATTTAGAGATGTAGCTCGGACTTGAATCCGCTTTTGTTTATTTTCTGTTTGTGCTCTTCCCTGCTGTTGCCATAGTACCAGGGCAACAACAGATCATAAGACTAACAAAAATAATGGAGAGAAAATCCAGAGTGTGACTAAAATCATTTGGTGTTGGCACTGGCTGTATAGGCAAAAGGTGAAGTCTGAAGTAATTTTTCTATTATATTATGCCATTTCATCAAGTTCATTTTAGTAACTGAATATGGACACATTAAGCTCTCTCCTATTCATACTCCTTCCAAACATGCAAGCATCAACAGCTAAAATGATCCTTTTTTTTTCTTCTTGACAACTTACAAAAGGGTGAGGGAGAGGTGAAGAAGCACAATATTTTACAACTAATTTCCAAATTTATTCAGGACAAACGCCCAAAGCTTCAGCCAAAGTCCATGAAAGGCAACGCAGTAAAAGGTCAATCCCAGAACTTTGTTTTCCTGATCCTTACTTGAAATAAGGATTAGAAAAATGTATATAGCCTTTACTTCATTTTTAAATTCATTTCAGCCTGGTGTCACTTGCAGCTGTGAATGGTAGCATATCCACACTTACTTGCCTCTCATTCAGCATGCTACATGAGGTGGATGTGGCTCTGAGTGGTCTTTAGAGCAAAAAATCGACACCAGTGACACCAAGGAATCTATTTTGTTCCACCAGGTCTGTACTGAGCTTTCCAACTTTTTTTTTTTTTTTTTTTTTTTTTTTTTGCTTTTTAGGGCCACACTTGCGGCATAAGGAAGTTCCCAGGCTAGGAGTTAAATCGGAGCTATAGATGCTGGCCTACGCCACACAATGCCAGATCCAAGCTGCCTCTGTGACCTACACCACAGCTCATGGCAATGCCGGATCCCTAACTCACTGAGCGAGGCCAGGGATCAAACCCGCATCCTCACGGATCCTAGTGGAGTTTGTTAACTGCTGAGCCACAAAGGGAACTCCTGATCTTTTCAACTTTTATTAACATACCCCACTATTATTTTTATCTCTCCTAAAAATCTGTGCATGGAGACACACAAGCACACACCCAGTGAGATTCACCACCAAAAGTAGTTTCCATGGAAACCAAGTAGCTCACTTATCGAAAATCAAGGCATCCTGTCTCCTGCAGAATTTTCTTTGCCAGCCTCTCCTCCACCACAGCCAATCACTTTTAAATCCCCAAGCCAATAACTGGAGCTTACATTCAAGGCTTAAAACTCCAGTTAAATCTTAAGAGGTACTCAATTTTCCTTTAAGAAAACACAAATGGGATGACAAAGGGAGAACACTTATCACTGCACCTCCTGTGTGTTCAAATACCTTTAAATTTTTCCTTGCTTTACAAATTAGTCTTCTTTAAATAGCCAGCAACTTAAGTGAATACAAACAGAATATGACTTATAAAAGTGATTTTTATGGTGTTTTTGTGAGTGAGGTGGTTCTCATGTCAAGGTGACAGGCACTGTGACACTTGGAGCTGATTTTGATGCACTGACTGTTGACTTTACCTGTGCAAAGTGGCTCTGCTGGCTTAAATTTCTTGGCCCTGCTATTTCAACAAAGAAAACATAAGAAGCATCCTGTTAACCGATCATGCATAACTTTTGTAGGAGATTAATGATGCCTACAGATTCTTTGACACATCTCCAATTGAGAGGTGGGGTCCATGTCCTTTCTACTTGAGTTTTGGCAGACTCTGTGAGTAATTTGACCAAGAGACTATGAGGAAGTGACTATGCCAGATTCTAAGTGCAGGAATTCAAAGATTGGTTGCTTTCAGTTTTTATATTGTGGAACATTATTGCATAAGAATTCCAACAAGGTTGAGATTACACCATGCTGTGATGAAGTCCACGCTACCATGTGGAGAGGCCACATGGAAAGAGAAATGCCCAGCCTGCCCTTGGCTTCCCTGCTATCCCAACCTAGGCTCTAGATACAAGTGAGAAGAAGCTACCTTGTGATCAAATCTTCAGATGATTTCAGCCTTAGTCATCTGTGACTGTATGAGATCCCAAGAGACAAGTGATCATCAAAGACTAGTCAGTGTATAGAACCATAAAAGATAAGAAATTATTGTTAAAATCACAGGCTTGGGGATACTGTGTTATTCTGCAATAAATAACAAAACAGCTTTCCAAAAAATGGAAGTTTTCCTTGATTGATCACTGAAAATGGATACTTACTTAGAAGAAATAAAATGACTTTGCCAATTTGTTTTCCTCCTACTCCTCAAACCAACTTATGTCCCCTCCATTCTTCAAATCTCTCTTAAAATGCTTTAAAAATAGGGAGTTCCCTGGTGATCTAGCGGTTAGGACTCAGCACCTTCACAGCTACCACCTGGGTTCAATCCCTGCTTTGGGATCTGAGATCCTACTTCAAGCCAATGCACAACAAGGCCTATATACATGCATATATATATATATATATATATATATATATATACACACACACACACATATATATATACACACACACACACATATATACACACACACATATACACACACATACATTTTTATTTATATTATATATAAAATACACATTTTATATATATAATACATATATATATATATGACACCAGGCCTTACCTTTCTATTACCCCGCTTCATTTCCTCAGCATTTTGGTATTTTATTTGCATATTTCTGTAAGCATGTTTACATTTTGTAAATAGCAATGTTATTTTACAAAAAGGGATGTTGATTTTTTTTTAATTTATTTTATCTTATTTTTTGTCTTTTTAGGGCTGCACCTGTGGCATATAGAGATTTCCACGCTAGGGGTCGAATCAGAGCTGTAGCTGCTGGCCTACACAACAGCCACAGCAATGCAGGATCCAAGCCATGTCTGTGACCTACACACAGTTCACAGCAACGCCAGATCCTTAACCCAGTGAGCAAGGCGTGGGAATGAACTTGGATACTAGTCAGGTTTGTTAACCACTTAGCCATGACAGGAACTCCTCATTTTTTTTTTTTAAGGAAAACAAGTGTTCCATAAAGGAAGCATATATACCTGAATATAAAAAAAAATAATAGGACTTCACATATAGTATTTTAAGGCCACTTATTTCTCAGTTTCTCTAAGATTAACAGGAGACTTAGGGCAAAGTGTCCTTAAAAGCATTCTCACCTCCTCCCCTTGTCTGTATCACAGGCTTTCCTGAGCACACACCTGCCATTCACCCTCTCATTTCAATAGCCCTGCCTGGGGAAATAAGAGCAAGAGATAATCCCTCAGGTTGTATCGTGTCTCCAGTTCTGAAATACGATGGATACTTTAAGTGTGTGTTTATTCAGGAAAGCAGCCACTTTTCAATAGATAAGCATTTTCTATATAATCTTCCTAGAGTCTATTTAAATCTCACCATAAATCACCAGCATGGTACCTGCACACACCTATATTACAGAGTTAAGTATGTACAACAAGATCAGATTGCTGAAAAACAGGCCTTAATCTATGGAACTTATTTCTCTTTGTTCCAGGTATTACAGCATTGATTCAATGACATTTCTAAAATGGAACTATGCTTATATAAGCAGATAAATAATTAGAAAGCATATAAATCATTACTTCCTAATGTGACTACAACAAGATTCAATGCAATTTACAGATAAATATGAGAAATGACTACTTTGTTTTACTGAATGAAATCCAGCAACATTTCTTAGAAGAGAAATGAATACTCCCACGTTTATTGGCAAAGAACATACTTGTAAAGAAAGATAAATCTTATTTTTTACCCATTTAAAGTATTCCCTGAGGAGAAAATAGCTAGAAAATTAACATGTTTATTCTTAATTATTAAAATGCCGTCTAAAATGAGAAGATAACTCTTCACTTCTACTAAAATCTCACTTTACGTAGAATAAAGTTCAAGTGACTAAAATGTACCAAGTCTGAGTTTGAAACTGCTTTAAAAAGAATCTAGTGCTATGAAACTACACTATACATTAATAACCATTAGGTAAAATGAGGTCATTATTGAAACATTTAAGACTCAAAATCAGTCTATGTCACCAAATAGACTACAAAAATCAATCAAGCAACCCAGAAGTCGAAGGCACTTTTCAAGGATTACTTATTTTGCTGGGGCTTCTATTTGGGAAAACAAAAAACTCTAGTTTTATAACAGAATTGTTTAATTATTAGCCACTATGCTTCCATAAAAATATATTATTTCTAATAGTTTACATTATAAGAGTCACAGAGAGCTATCTAAACTATAGGAAATTTTGATTTCTGTGATTTACTAATTAGTTTTTTTTTTGTAAAATTTGTCAAGAAGTTCTGTTTTTTGGCTTAAGGAAAGGGCTCTTAAGTGGTAAATTTGGATGATGGAAGTAAACAAGTAGAAATTTGGGGGAAAGACCATCTTCTTGGAAAATAATGGATGTAGGAAACAGTCTTACTTGTCCAGAGCTTCTACAAGAAAATGCATTTGTAGCTGGGCAAGACCCTGCGAGGCCGTCCCAGAGTGGACCCCCACTCATGTCTTCCACCTGCTTTTTATCTATAGAAAAATTCTAGTCCAAGAATCAACTTAATCAGAAAAGTGAGAAAATACAGAGAAAAGGGAAAACATTCAAAGCAAGACAGAATAATAGTACTTTAGCCATTCAACAAAGTCAAGGACCTTTAGTTCTTCCTCAAGGACTATAGAGAATATTTTGAGCCATGTCCCTGGAGCTGTTTTGTAGGTGCTGAAGTCCCCCCTACCCCCTGCCAGGTGGAAGAAGTCAACTGTACACTGCCCACAAGTGGAGAGACTCCAGACCCATTGGAACCAGAAGGTTGATGATGCTGACCCCTGATTGCCTCATCACCCACCAATCAAGAAAATGTCCACAAGCTGACTATGAGTTGCTCCTATAAGACTCCTCACTACCCAATCTAAGGGTCAGGGCACAGTCCTTGAGGGACTAGCCTGCTGTGTTCCCCTCTTTGCCTGGCAATTAAAGCTACTTTTTCTGTTTCCTCCAACTCTGTCTCTGCATTTCTATTTGGCATCAGTGTACAGAGGCAGCTGGTATTTCGGCAACACATTCTAAATTGGTATAAAAAGTGAGTGGAAAAATGAATGTTGTCTATTCCCTGAAAGGCCTAGATATGGGATGGTAGAGCCCTCAAAAAGGCTATATGTTCAATGGGACTGTGTTTTTTCTCTGAAGAATCCCTAACTCCTACTAATATCTTGGGGGAGGTTAGGAAGCATGCCAATCTGTGGCAGGAATTTCCTACAGAAGCTTGACTCAGTAGCTTGCCATAAGAAAAATCTGACCAACTTACTGGGCTAAGGCCATATGTCCCCAGTTCTAAGGTTTTCCTTCATAATTTGTTCCAGGCATTATTTTGGGAGAAACCCAATGCTAATTATTAGAGAATAATTGGCATACCAAAGAAGCTAACTGACATATTTGTGGCTGACTGCAGTTACTTAAAGGAGAAGTAAAGAGGAACAAAGGGAAAGGAAGATATTGGAAAAGAGATTTCATGGAATCAGCAGGGGAAAAATGAAAGGTACAATAGTTTGATGACCAAAAAATCCAACTCTACACACTTACTACTCTACTTTTTCTATTACCCTACTTGACTGGACAACTTTGCGATCATTCTCCTCTACCTGGAAACCATTCCTTAGGTAGTTCAGCTCAGACCTCATCTTGAATAAGCATGTTTGTAATTTTGAGTATTTCTCCCTGTAAGTTTCTCCTTCCCTCCTTCCTACCAAAAAGAACCCATACAAATCAAATGACTCTAAACTAGAAAATAAAAGGCGCTGTCATAAAATGACTTATGATTTCTAAACTCATATCTGCTTAGACGATGAAGCCAAATGGCTACATTTACAAAATACAACATGTCATACCAACCAGAACTAATGCCCTAACTTACACCAGATTTGGGGAACTTGAAGTATCTGGAAGAAGTGGGCTTCAGGAAAGAATTTAATGTTGTATATCCTATTGCAAAGGAAATATAAAGTTCACTCAACAAAGAGAGCCCCAAAGAATTCAATAAAGTCAACGTGCTATACTTGAAATGGAAACTGCCATGTATTGATCAAGTTGTCAATTGACACAGATGTGATACTTGACTTTCTAATGACTATTGCAAGAAAATGTGTATGCAAAAGAGCCATCAATTGCATGGAGTAAAACTGCATCTTGTTCATTCCTGCATTCTTTCCACTAGTTCTGCTTGGTCTCTTTTATATATTAATGTGTGTGATTGTTTTTTCAACTTTTCATTAAAAAACAGAAAAGATGGGACCAAGAAGAATTTTCAATAGTTTGGAGCCATGCTGACCTCAAATTCTAAAAATCCCCACTTTAAATTCCAACTAGCAACAAATTGCTACACAATTATTTACACTGACTATCCACAATTTAATGAAAATAGGGGATTTAAAATCAAACAAAAACATTAATTTAAAAGAATTTTATTCTTTCTGTGTGGTATGTGTTCTATAGCTTTGTGAGTAACTCCTGATGTATATCACATCAGCAAAAAGTATTTATTAATTGTGTGGCTGGCTCAATTGGAAATCAGAATGCAACTGATCATTTGGTACATTTAACATTTTCCTCTGCCACATTTTTCTTGGTATTTGCTTTTTCTTACCAAATTTAGGTATGCAGACCCCTTGTATTCTTTGAATTTACTCCCATCAAAATTTGCTCATTTAAAAAGAGAACCAACAGGAGTTCCTGTTATGGCACATTGGGTTAAGAATCCGACTGCAGTGTCTTAGGTTGCTGCTGAGTTTGATCCCCAGCCCAGCACAGTGGGTTACAGATCCAGCATTGCCACAGCTGTGGAAGCTGTGGCTGGAATTTGATCCCTGTGCCAGGAATTTCCATATGCCATAGATGCAGCAGGAAAGAAAGAAATTATTAGAGGAACAAAGTATTAATGGAAAACCAGGTCAAAAGGAAGGTCATTATAAACTGGCACGTAGTATAGTGAAACTATCTTTCTAACTGACCCAATGTCCCAGGGCTGGTGCTAAGTGGTAGCATGATCCAGAGGCAAGGTACCACACTTCAGTCTATGTAGCATCAGATCAGTTACACAAAGATCCTCTGTAAAAGCAGTAAGGACAGTGTAAAGCCACTTGGCAGAGATTCCTGTGGAATAAAACTTAAAAGAAACTTAGCCCACAAAATTTCTTATAAGCCACCTCCAACATTGGCTAATGATACACTACAATATGCAGGCATAGATTTTTACTAAATATTTCCCAAATTTCCTTAGAGCCTGACTTCATTTTTTGTCCAGGTTTTGTACATGCCCATTCTCTGTGAGTTTGTTTCCCATCTCTTCCAGTAAACAATGCTGTTTGCTCACAGACTTTACTTGCTTCATCTCCTTTGCCCCCGGTATATCTCAAGAAAAAAAATGGCCTGTATGCATAAATAGCTCAATTGATTAGAGCTGTCGATGGCTCTGTTGCACACATTTGATGTTCACATTGCAAACCTGACTCAAGCCATTACTCCCAAGTTGGTTCTGAGTTCTCTTGAAAAATTGCTTGTGTAAATTCTTCCCTAAAGCCGATTTTTTTTTTTTTTTGTCTTTTTTGCTTGGTTTGGTTTGGTTTTTAGGGCGCACCCATGGCATATGGAAGTTCCCAGGCTAGGGATCAAATTGGAGCTGTAGCCCCTGGCCTATGCCACAGCCACAGCCATACCAGATCCAAGCCACATCTGCAGCCTACACCACAGCTCATGGCAACAGTGGATCCTTAACCCACTGAGCAAGGCCTGGGATCAAACCACATTCTCATGGATACCAGTCAGGTTCGCTAACCAATGAGCTATGACAGGAACTCCCAATAAGGCTGATTTTAAATCTTTTCTGAAAAGACACCCAAATATCTTAGCAAGAAATTTTACCTGGACCCCTAGCCTGGGAACCTCTATATGCCGTAGGTGCAGCCCTAAAAAAAAGCCAAAAAGACCAATAAAAAATAAAAATAAAAATAAAAAATAAATTTTACCTGAAGTTAGATGCTGGAAAGAAAAAAAGGAAAATATATGGCAGTGATGTGTGTGTGTGTGTGTGTGTGTGTGTGTGTGTGTAAACCAGGTTTTTGTTTTACTTTCTATTTGGAGAAAATTTGATAAATGCCATTTTTCAGCTTCTGCCCAAACTCTGCTTGGTAGCCAAATATTTTCCCAACTTTGAGATATAAATGACACATAATATTGTGCAAGTTTAAGGTGTTATGAGGTATTGATTTGATATATTTATGAATTGCAAAATGATTACCATCCTAGTATTAGTTACTAAGCCTCAATCACGTTTATAGTAAACAATTCTTAAATATTCTCACCACAAAAGATCTACTCTATTAGAAACATTCACGTAAGTGATACAGTATTATTAGCTATAATCATCATGCTATACATTAGACCTCCAAACGTGTTAATTTTATAACTGGGAGTTTGTGCCCTTTGACGAATATCTGCCCAATTTCCCCCATATTTCAGCCCCTCGTAAGCACCACTCTACTCTCTATTTTTCTGAGTTTGTCCTTTTTAGATTCCACATATAAGTGATGTCATAGAGTGTAAAATATTTTAAATGGGTTTTAATAACTGATTTTGAAATAAGAAACATATTTTGATTTTGAGTAAGTAGAAAGAAAATCTGACTTCCTAAATATGAAATTCCCCTAGCTTGTAGAATATCCCAAATAAAAACAAACATCTAAGATGAAATTATGTTATTGTATCTATTGAACAAAAATCTAAAAAGAAAGTTTCTATGAGTTATATTAGTGATTCTCAAAGCCTGGTCCATAAGCTGAATGAGAATTAAAGCCAGTTTAGTTAAGGCAGCTGGTTGTGACTGTTACTGCTAAGTTATGGGTGCTGTGATATGTGGTCAGAAGAATGTCAAATCCTCAAAGTCTAAGAGAGGCTAAACAGGCCCTTCAATATGAAGCAGATCAAAAGTATAGCTTATTGGTGGAAACTTTTAAAAAGATACAAATGAACTTATATACAAAACAGAAATTGATATAGGAAAAAAACTTATAGGAGCTCCCTTCGTGGCTCAGTGGTTAACGAACCCGACTAGGATCCATGAGGATGCAGGTTCGATCTCTGGCTTTGCTCAGTGGGTTAAGGATCTGGCCTTGCCATGAGCTGCGGTGTAGGTTGCAGATGCGGTTCAGATCTGGTGTTGCTGTGGCTCTGGCGTAGGCCGGTGGCTGCAGCTCTGATTCAACCCCTAGCCTGGGAACCTCCATATGCCGTGGATGCGGCCCTAAAAAGCAAAAACAAACAAACAAAAACTTACAGTTCCAAAGGGGGGAGGGTAGGGAGGGGTTAATTAGGAGTTTGGATTAAAATACACATAGTACTATATATAAAATAGATAACCAACAGGGACATACTATATAGCTCAAGGAATTATGTCAATAATTTGTATTTACCTGTAGGGGAAAAGAACCTGAAAAGGAATGGACATATTTGTAAGCATAACTAAATCACTTTGTTGTACGCCTGAAACAAATACAGTGTTGTAAATCAGTGATACTTCAATTTAAAAAAAAAAAAGTACTGCAATGAACATACGGGTACATGTGTCTTTTTTAAGGAAAGTTTTGTCCGGATATATGCCCAAGAGTGGGGTTGCTGAGTCATATGGTAGTTCTATATTTAGTTTTCTAAGGAAACTCCATACTGTTCTCCATAGTGGTTGTACCAGCTTACATTCCCACCAACAGTGCAGGAGGGGTCCCTTTTCTCCACACCCCCTCCAGCATTAAAATAAAAAAAAATTAAAAATTAAAAAATTTTTAAAAATTAGAGGTAGTAGTACTCTATTATGAGTCAAAAGAAAAATCGGCCAACTTGAAAAAATTTCTTGAGTATCAACTTGTACTGTTACCACCCAGCCATTAATTCAAAAAAGATATTTTAAGTTACTATGATGTGCCCTGTATTGTTCTAGGCCTCTCTAGAGGTCAGTGAAGAAGAAAATCCCTGTCCTCAAAGAGCTTACATTTCAGAAGGCAAGATCAATAACAAAAATAAATAAGTAGATAATGCAGTATGTCAGATGGTGATATGTGCCAAGCAGAAAAATAAAGGAAAGAATATATATACTTACAGATTGCAACTATATGTAGTAGGGGGATGCAATTTTGAATAACATAGTCAACTCAAGTGTCTCAGAGAACTTGATGTTTCAGCAAAGGCTTGAAGGAACGGAGATAACAAGGAATATGGATATCTAGGGGGAAAGATTCCAGACTAAGGGTAGGACAAGATCCATATCTTCCACTTGAGGCACTATGGGGAAAAAGGGAGAAAAGTGGAAGATGTGTATCTTTTCCTAGAGGAGCTTATTATCTGGTTGGTTAGGGAACAACAACAAAAAAAAAACCATGTACAACTAAATTTTTTCATTGTACCCGGTCTTTAAAACTTGGTGCTTTTCACATAGTATTTTAAACATCCAGTTACTTATCTATCTTCTCCCAGTGGACTGAGAGCATCTTGAGGCAGGAGCTGTGGTTTATCCATTTTTTGAGTGTGTGTCTTCATCGTTAAGCACACTATCTGACAGAGCAAGTGCTCAATAAACTACCATTTATGAATTGGTTTAAGGAAAAACACTGAAGTGCATAGGGCCGTAGTGTCTTTCAAGCTATAAAATTTCCAAGAAGTTCAAAAACTGAACAAAAAAATTGAGAGCTGGAATTGTCAAGATACACTTCCTGGAGGAAAATGCCCTTCAGATTAGTGATGGGGATGGGGATGTGAACTGAGATGGGAAAGGAATTCACTCTTTCAGCATCACAAAGTTGGAAAACCTCTCATTTTATAGCAGGCTAAAGAGGTCTCAGAACAGTGTTCCATTTCTCAGATGTAACACTAAAGAGTTAGTGACCATGATATCAAATTCACCATAGAACATAAGCATTAACCCTGAAAAACAGAGTCCTCCATAAGTACATCTCACCAGAATCCAGACTTCCTAAATCTCTTTATCCCTAAAGTCATTGGTTAGTCACTCCTTCCAGGATCCTGTGTCACCCTATATCTTTTCTGTGAAATGCGTGAGGGTAGAAAAACCTAATGACAAACTTTAATCAAAACTTTAATTCCCAAATTTAAACTGACAGAATCCTGATTCAGTGAATCTGAGAAGCAGACAATGCTCAGGGCACTAAAACATGAGGAAACATAAGGCACTTATCAAGTGCCTTTCTAGAACTGTCATTATTTTATTTAGTTATTATCTGGTCAGGGTACAGATTTATACTCCAGCCTATTCTATGCTTAAATATAAAATTTTTTTCTGCCAATTTTGCCGATTTCTATTTACCAGCCATTGATTTTTCTAGTGTGTTTCTAAATGGAGCTTGAAATTAACATGCGTTTTTCTTTTATTCACTTCCCTCTATCCTGGTAGCATCAATAACCAGTCTGAGAAGTGGACCTGATTTGTGAGTAGAAGATGAGTGTTGCCATTGGAACTATCCTGCTCTGGCATTCATGGCAAGGTTAGTAAAATTCAGATTACCCTGGTATGGAAAGAAAAACATATCCCACACACTTTATCCTGCTCAGAATCCTGAGTACATTCTAAGTTTCAGAGAAAGAGTTAAAAAACAAAACAAAACAAAACACAACACTCAGTGGATTAAGGATCCAGTGTTACTGTGAGCTGTGGTATAATTTGCAGACACAGCTCGGATCCTGCATTGCTGCACCTGTGGCTTAGGCCAGCAGCTACACCTCTCATTCTACTCCTAGCCTGGGAACCTCCATATGCTGCAGGTGCAGCCCTAAAAAGCAAAAAAAAAAAAAAATCAAAAAGAAAAAAAGAAAGTAGTGATGATAATCCTTATAGCAATAAAGAATTTTGAAGAATATCCATAATTACAGGCAGACACCAATTAACACATGATTTTCAAGCCTCCTTATACATACCAGAAGGACTTGTTCATCAATATCAAAATTTTTCTATTTGTGAAATCACATTTTATAACCTTTGTTTGAAATATTCATTGCCCCCTCCCTACAGGAAGGTTATACACTTTTACGCTATTGTTTTCTGTCCTAGACACATGACTTCCATTGACGAATGCAACACGAGTGGAAGTAATGTATGCTGCTTCCTAGAACTTTTAAGAAAGATCAAGTGATGTAACACCTTGCTCTTTTCCCTCAGATGAAACTGTCAGTGTCCCAGATAAGGATTGCTCTTTTAGCCGAGATCCAAGAGTGAAGAGAACTTGGAGGAGAGCTACAGTCAACCTGTAGCAAACGTCTAAGTGATAAATGAATCTTTCTTTTTGTAAGCCACTGGGATTTGCAGGTTACTACTGCAGCATAGCACAACTGAAGCTAACAAGTATAATTTCCGTGTGGCAAAATAGTACATATGCTTGAAGGTAATGAGACTACTAAAAACCATATACTTATGTATATAAAAATTTCTCACTTTGAAGTCCCATTTATATCGCTCTACTATCTTTAGTTGTTTGGACATGAATGTGCCTATATGTTGGTGCTGCAATGTATTTTTTTGATATCAAAGTTTCTAGTATGTACTCTAATTTTTGGTTCTGAGCTCCACTCCCACAGAGATGTGAGCATATTTTCTGCATAAGACACAGATAGACAGTGGGTTGGGATGGCCCCCTCTTTTATGATTTTATAGATGTCTCTGCCTGAGTACTAAAAGATTCACCATTTCCAAGCCAATTTTTAAATCCATTTTTTTTTACTTTTTTTTTTTTTTTTTTTTTGGTCGCACCCACACCACATGGAAGTTCCTGGGCCAGGGAATTGAATCCACACTGCAATTGCAACCTGCACTACAGCTGCAGTGATACTGGATCCTTAATCCACTGCACCACAGGGGAACTTCCTTAAAACCATTTATTAGCTCTAGGTCTTTAAAACTCAAGGATAAGGTTTTAGTCTTTCCCATATGACCTGGAGCTTAGGGTAATTAGTAAATCATCCTAGGCCAGCCAGCAGAGACTTTTCTGATAGCTGGGAACAGGTGAAGGACCTGTGCTGACACCACGAAAGGCTTATTCTCAAGATACTGATGTGAATCCTCAACTTCACATCAATAAGGAAATGACCCAGGGCAGGAGGAAGAAGAGAAGGAAACGGTAGCTTCTCAGAAAGGAATTTTCTTAAGGAAAGTAAAAAAATCCAAGTGGAACAGAAATCTACACCCCTCATTGTATCCAGAATCTCAGGGGGCCCTGAGTGCTGGGAACCATCCTTCCTTTCCAGCCCACAGAGCCATCCTCTGAGGCCAGCCCCAGGCTGGGGACCAAGACACTACCCTGGGTCCTTGAAGGTAGTGGTGGTGAAGAAGGTGGATCCCTGAAGGGTGTCCCTGTTCATAAATGATACACTGCTTTTCTGGTTCTGGGAAACATGTACAAAATGAAATTCCTACACCTTTCTCTTTAAAGAGCTTGTTATCTTGATAATAGGCCAGAGGCAGATTTACCACATATCTAATGCAGCTTAGGTTTTAAGGCCTCACATGCATGGGCTCCTTTCATAGTCCAAGGAACCACTACAGAAATGTGTTCACGTGATCATAGATTTTGGTGAAATTGAAAGGACAGTTTTTAAGGACTGCTTTCTAAATTGGGTACATTTTCAGGTCCCAGAAAATTTGAAATTATTCATGTTGCTAACAGTGAAGCATTTAATTCCCAGCCCCTAAAGTAATGTGTTTTGGGGGCCATTTTACTTTTGTGGGTTTTTTTTTGTTTGTTTGTTTGTTTTTTTCGGCTGTGCCCACAGCATGCTGAAGTTCTGGGGCCAGAGGCTGAACCTGCACCACAGTTTTGACCTGCCACAGTAGCAACAACACCAGATCTTAATCCACTGAGCCACCAGGGAACTCTGTAAGGTGTGTTTAGAGCCCAGGTCCTTCACATTCTGTGCCTCTTAAACAATCACTCCCCATTGTAGCTGTGGCTTCTTTTTCATTTACAATATCTATCCCCCTTTTTTTCTTTCAGGTCTGGCTATAATACATTTTAGAATATATTTTATCCAGCAATTTCTTTGCTTGTAAAATAGTAGAAAATCACTCTTATGCTTCATCTACCATCTTGGCCAGAATTTATTCATGACACTAAATGATGTAGGACTTCTCAACAGCAGACACAATTTAAAAATGGTCTCAATGACTCTGACTAGCATCCATGAGGACTCAGGTTAGATCCCTAGCCTTGTTCAGTGGGTTAAGGATACAGCATTGCCATGAGCTGAGGTATAGGTCACAGATGTGGTCTGGATCATGCACTGCTGTGACTGTGGTATAGGCCAGCAGCTATAGCTCTGATTTGACCCCTACCCTATCAAACTCTATATGCTGTGGGTGTGGCCCTAAACAAACGAACAAATAAAGAACCCAAAAAATAGTCTCGATGTCCACCATGCCTTCTTTTGGAGGCCAGGCATGTGGAGAATACAACATAAGACAAAGGAAGCCATGACTTCTGCCCTTAATGAACTTGTAATTTAATTGTGGCTATAAGTTTAACACTCACAAGATAGTATAAAATAAAGTATATAAAAGTATTCCTTCAAGATGGTAATTGCCATAAAAGTCAGGAAGTTCTGATGAATAATGGGGATTAACTAGAAGACAAGGAGTTATTCATACCAATATTTTGTTAACATCTAAGATATCTCAGTTTGGGAGGTCCCGTCGTGGCTCAGTGGTTAATGAACCCAACTAGTATCCATGAGGATGAGGGTTTGATCCCTGGCCTTGCTCAGTGGGTTAAGGATCTGGCATTGCCATGAGCTGTGGTGTAGGTCACAGATGCAGCTCAGATCCCACTTGCTGAGGCTGTGGTGTAGGCCGGCAGCTACAGCTCCGATTAGACCCCTAGCTTGGGAACCTCCTTGTGCCTGGGGTATGGCCCTAAATAGACAAAAAGACAAAAAAAAAAAAAAAAAAGATGTCACAGTTTGCATACTAATCACCTTTGTGAGTCTCTTTGGAACCCTTCCAAGGCCTTCCTGTCCCTTTTACACAGGGGAGTTTAGAATTAGGTACATTATACTAATAAAAGGTACAATTTTTTTTTCTGAAAAAAAAAAAAAACCCAGAAGGACTATAATCACTTACAATTTTAAAATAATGGGAAATGTTATTTAGAGGCAAATCACCCAAGGTAAGGATAAAAATGATGTCAGCATTGGAAAGGATCTTAAAGGTCAACAAGACAATCCCTTTATTTTATAGATGAAGAAATTAAGGACCATAGAAACTAAGTGGCAGTATGCGGTTCTATAGTTTTACTTTTGTGTCCCAGACTTGTGCTATAATATGACAGCAGAAAAATACATCATTTGGAAAAATGAACAGACTATCTGCAGGTTTCCTCCTACATTTAAATCAGCTATAAAGGCAACTTCATTATAAAAGAAAACATTAGGAGACAACCCGAATATAAAATATATCTAGACAAACTCTCTTTTTGAGTTAATAGCCTGATTTAGTGAGATTTATTTGAGCAGAGGCACAGTTTTCCAGGGAATTTTTACATACTCTGAAACTGATATGATAACCTCAAATCATATAGGTTTCCAGTTTGAGTTTTCCCCTATACATTTATCTTTTTGGAGGATCTGCAAATGCTATCTAGAGTCTCAGGAGAAAGTCCACAAAGGGGCTAGTTACACAATTGGGGTAATTCCACAGAGTATTTTCACAGATAACTGAGGACTTTGCTGTCATTTATATAGAGAGAAAGGAAGTGCTCCATGAGGCATACAGGTGACTTCTATACTTAAAATCAACAATTCGGAAAGGACAGAAAATTAAACAAAAAAACCTTGTTTTCCTGAAGATAATTTTCTCTCTTAGGAGGAGGGAAGATAACAGTTCCAGGAGAGCCAATAAAACAAGTTATCTTGAGAAAAATCACACAGAAAGAAAAATAAGGCCACCCTGACAATTTTCCTTAATATTAGAGAGAAAGTTACAATGAATGCAGGATGTGGTGGGGAAGATGTGCAGGGCAAGTAAAGGGAGGTAGAAGTTAAAAGCATAGACTTTAGAGTCAGCCAAAGCAGGGACTGAATCCCAGTTATTGGATTTATGATGTGGCCTTGAGCCAGTTACTTAACTTCTCTGATCCTCAGCTCCCGCATCTATAAATTTATAGTCTCTTCTTTGTAATAATCCAGACAAGGTGCTTAATATAGCACCTGGCACATAATAAGCACTGAATACATGTTGGTCATTATTGTTATTCATAGTTAAATATAAGAACACATTCCAAAGTCATATACTGATCCCACCACCATGCCTTTTCACAGTCATGAGTAATCACAAACCTATTATGTTTTTAAATAAAGTAAGCTTTCTTTGTATTTCCCTCATGGAGCTGTTATTAGGATAAAATGGGATATTGCATATAAAGTGCTTAGCACAGCATCTGGCACATTGTAAGTACTCAAGAGGTAGCCACTGTTCTTATTCACAGAACTGACTGCTGGTTCCAGGCTCATTTGATCTGTATGGAGCCTCATTCAGGGAAGTGATTATAACTTGAGTGCAAGGGCAATATTTTACTGTAGTGATAATGGGAAAGGCAATATCCCAGGGGTATGTGTTACCATAGGGTGTCCATGGGATGCATATAAGAGATACAGTATTTAATAATCAAGAGATAAATTTTTTAAAATAGTAGTCATCTACAACCAGGGAAAGAGAAGTTTTTTCAACAATTACCAGAAATGTGCTGCAGGGTGGTAGTGATGGAACAAATCTTAAAGAAGAAATGATGTTGGAATGATGGAAACTAAACAACTTGCTTCCTCTTTTCTGTCTTTGAATGTCTGTATCTGACTGATATTTCCATATTTTCATCAATAAAGTTTGGCTCTAGCTCCTTCTGGATGAAACTAGTCACTAATTCAACTCAATAATATAGTTTGGCTGGAATTCTCCCAAGAGTGGGAAAGGCCAAAAAAAAAAAAAAAGAATTCTTTAGGGAATCATGGAATCATGAAGTGGCATGGAAATTTTAGGGAAAATTTATTTTAAAAAGAAGAGGCTTTTTACTAAAATGTTTTTATGGTAGTTTCTCAGAGCCTTGAGTGAATGATGCTAAAGATACACAAGATAACCCCCACACACATATAGTCCAACTTGCATTAAAAGAATTTTAATAACTGGCCAGAAAGTTATATTGGGATCCAAGAAAAGTTGCAATTTTTTCAAAGCTAACAAAAACAACACAGGTAGGATATTTTATATTAAAAAATGAATATTTGATATTAAACATATGTTCAGAAAGAGAGAAAAGATCATTCAAGACACCTTCAGACATCATACTTAATACAGAAGGGTAAGGAAATATGTCTGCACCTAGCAAATTTGCTTTCCTATGTGAGAAAGAATGGGGTAATGATTTGATCAGATACTTTTTTTTTTGTCTTTTCAGGGCTGCACCTGAGGCATATGGAATTTCCCAGGCTAGGGGTCAAGTTGAAGCTGCAGCTGCCAGACTATACCACACCCACAACTTCATGGGTGACCAAGCTTCATCTGTGACCTACATCAGAGCTCACGGCATCACTGTATCCTTAACCCACTGAGAGAGGTCAGGGATCAAACCCTCATCCTCATGGATACTAGTTGGGTCCTCAATCTGCTGAGCCACAATGGGGATTCCTGATCAGATACTTTTTAAATCAATGGGATATATGTATTATTCAGAGCCATGCAAGGCTGACTTGTGTATGTGGTAAGAAAAAAATGATTTGTGTAAAAATTAATTAACTGTGTAATTTACAGATAACTATAATCCCTTCGCTTTGCAAAGATTAATTGGAAAGGCATAACTTCACAGGAGATCTTGGGTTATGCAATCTGCTCCACAGAAGCAGGACTTAGGTTTCTTTGAGGGATCAAATATATAACAATTATATATGCAAGGTGATGTCACAATGTTAGATGCCCAACTAGGGACAAGACATCAAGTTCTTTCCTGTGGTCACTTGCTATTGTTGCAAACATCTTTGGTACCAGATTTCCAACAAAATGAAAAGACAGGAATGGGTGGGTCCATTGCTTTCCCCCAGTTCTCTTTAGCACAGACACAGATAATTTAATATTCTAAGGATGGAAGATATCCCTAAAGGATAATCCATCCCTGCAGAAGAGTTAGTGTCTCTCAAAATACAGGTCCACATATAGAATTTCAGAGCTTTTCATGAGAGAGCAGTCCCATACCCTACTACTGGTATGTCTAGAATATCTTCTCAGTCTCACAATGTGGCTTAATTATATGGCCTTACAACTGGATTATTCCATTTGTAACCAGGAGGAGATAGGAGTAACGATGTAATGAATATACACATAGTCTCACTCAAGAACACTTCCTAGGAGTTCCCGTCGTGGCTCAGTAGCTAACGAATCCGACTGGGAACCATGAGGTTTCGGGTTCGATCCCTGGCCTTGCTCAGTGGGTTGAGGATCCAGCGTTGCCATGAGCTATGGTGTAGGTCGCAGATGCGGCCCAGATCTCGTGTTGCTGTGGCTCTGGCGAAGGCCAGCGGCTACAGCTCTGATTAGACCTCTAGCCTGGGAATCTCCATATGCCGCGAGTGCAGCCTTATAAAAGGCAAAAAGACAAAAAAAAAAAAAATACCTGCTTCCTAGACAGGTCTACTGGAAGAAGCTTCCTGATGAGTCTCCCTACCTCTGGGCCTGACCACCTTTGATCCATTTTTTATACTGCAGAAGAGTGATTCTCCATCAGTGGCTCCCTAGTACTTTAAGGACAAAGTCTGGATTTTTAAATGTGGCATAAATGGGCCTCCATTAGATGCCCCAGCTTAACTTTCAGATTAATCTCTTTGCATCCCTCTCTACAGATGTTGCAATTCTACCTCCAAAGTATATTTCAAATCTATCACCATGATTGGTTCCACATGTTTACTGCACTCACTGTGGACCTTTATTACTTAGCTAGATCACTAAATTAACCTCCTAACTAGTCTCCTTTCCTCCAGTCTCTACTCCCTCCAATCCACATGTCAGACTGCTAAGAATGCAACTAAAACACAAATTGGATTATCTAGTTCCCCTGGTTAGAAGTGGCCCATGGCTCTGTATTCCCCACAGAACAGAGGCTAAGCTCTTCTTAGCTTGGTTCACTGGGCCCTTCTCAGGCAACACAAGGGCATCATCAATTTCTCCAGTCTCATCCTCTCACCGTGCACATACTTATGCTCAGCCAGGCTGAGTATCACACTCACCAACATCCATCATAGTTCTTGCATATATGGCACAAGTTTTAAACAAGTAAAAAGGGTATAAGAAGAAATCTTTCTTGCTGGTGAATAACTTAGCCAAGATTTGGGGAAAAAGAAGAGGCAATTATATGCTACTTGCTCTACTTTAGTCTTTACACATAGCTAGCCTCATGCCTACCTCCCTGTGGTACAGTTTTTAGTTCCCCAAGTCCAAATGGCATTTTTATTTGGGGTTTTTGCTTGCATAATGATACAGTTTTGAAAGCATATATAAAGGTTGTAATTTGGTTATAGTGTTGGTTTTTAGAATCTTCTTGAGTAGTGGTTACAGAGTTTACACATCTTAAGGAACCTTTTATACACACTATATCAGATAGTCTCAATCCACTATCTTAGAACATGGCCATGTTTAGTTAATACACACTTGTTTTTTGGCCCAAATTTGAAAATTATCTTCCATTATCTCAATTAAAATATACTTACAGACATTCGAATTCAAGTAAGTTTGTTTTGAGTCCAAAGAAGCAATATAAATAAACTCCTAATGAGGTATAAATTGATTACATTAGCTTTTATTTTCTTCTAAAACCACAAAACCTGGTTCTCTGTGCCAAAAGATCTGTAGTTATCACTTAATATAGGGGATCAGCAAACTTCTACCATAATCAGCCAAAGAGCAAATATTTTTAGGCTTTTTTGGGTATTAAGGTCTTTGTCACAACTACCTACTTCTGCCATTGTGGTCTTCTATAATTGTAATGCAAAAGAAGCTCTAGAGATATGCAAATGAGTGAATTTAGGTATGTTCCCTAAAACTTTATTTACAGAGGCTACTACAGATTGAATATCTGTTTTCCCCCTAAAATTCATATGTTGAAACCAGCTACCATATGGGACTTCAAGGCTTCTCCAAGGAAATAAAAAGCCTCCAGCAGAGATAAGAATTGCCAGACCCTTATCATCCCAACTGTCTCACTGTAGTTGTTACAATGTTCCTAAGGACCTCCCCACCCCAGCAACTTGGCCTACTCCTTCCTGCCCCCTACTAGAAAAGGTATGTGGCCCACTCCTCACCTCCTCCCCTTTATCAACCTGGCCTACTACTTCCTGCCACCCATTAGAAAAGGTATGTAGCCCATTCCTTATCCCACCCCTCTAGGGGCAACATACGCCCCCAACCAGCCAGCAAGTGTGTCAGAAGACCCCATTCTTCCCCAACCTATCAGTAGGTCAACAGGTGTAAGGCAAGACTACTCCTCACACTCCTTTGTCTTTGGGCTATAAAAAGACACAACCATGCACCAAGAGTCAGCTCTCCCTGATTATCAGGAAGTCAGCCCACTGTGTTAACAGTGTCTCTTGCCTCAATAAACTTGTCTTTTCTATATCTTGGTTTAAATCCAGAAAATTCTTTTCCCACCCACATGCAGAAACCACAACATCCCCCAACATAAAGGTATTTTGGAGGTGAATTCTTTCAAATCATGAGGGTGAAGCCTTCATGACTGGAATTAGTTTCTTTATGATTTATTTATTTGGCTACATCCACAGCATATGGAAGTTCCTGCACCAGGGATCAAACCTGCGCCACAGCAGTGACCCAAGCTGCTGCAGTGACAACACTGGGTCCTTAACACACTGTGCCACAAGAGAACTCCAGTTCCTTTATTATTATTTTTTTAAAGGCTCCAGAGAACTCCTTTCCTCTTTGGCAAGTGAGGCCAGAGGCAAAAGTCTTCCATTTATGAACTAGGAAGGGGGCTATCACTGGACACTGATTCTGCCAGTGCCTGATCTCAGACTTCTCAACCTCCAGAATTGCAAGAAATAAATTTCTGTTGTTTATGAGCAACCTGATCTATGGTATTCTGTTAGAGAATCTTGAATCTACTAAAAGATAAATGTTATGCCAAATTAGGCTTATGGGCCATAGTTTGCTGACTTAAACATATTCTGACTGGGATTCACATTAATAAATTCATTTTACTCATGGTCCAGTATATATTTACACACATACATGTAAAACGAAATTTAGCAAAGACAAAATTATCCTTACTAGATGCAATTTATCCCAATATCTTCCATCTGCTTGCTTGCTTGCTTGCTTTCTTCCTTTCTTTCTTTCTTTCTTTCTTTTCTTTGTCTTTTTGCCTTTTCTAGGGCCACTCCCATGGCATATGGAGGTTCCCAGGCTAAGGGTCTAATCAGAGCTGTAGCTGCCAGCCTATGCCACAGCCACAGCAACTCGGGATCTGAGCCACATCTGCGACCTACACCACAGGTCATAGCAACTCCGGATCCTTAACCAACTGAGCAAGGTCAGGGATGGAGCCTACAACCTCATGGTTCCTAGTCAGATTCATTAACCACTGAGCCATGACGGGAACTCCCCCATTTTATTTCTTTAAAATGCTGGTTTTAACCTACTAAATTGTACAACCCACTGAGTTGTGACCTATAACTTACAAAACACTCTTCCCATGGATTTCACTGTTTTATTCATTGTTTGAGTCACAGATCAGAAATAACTTTATATATAAGTAACTAGCATTCAAATATTCATTTATTCAACCTACATTTATTAAACAGCCACTATGTGTCACATGAAAAAGCACCATTATAACTCATAGACTGTGTGGTCACTAGAAGGAAGACCACTGCCAATATAGGTTTTGAATCCAAGTGAGTAAACATTCCAGAGGCACTCTGAATAAGTATTCAAATAGGCCATTTTGAATGCTCTGGCCTTACATCTTTTCCCAACTTAAAGCAGTTTCTCTGCCACTTTCCTCCTGCCTTGCTGTCTCAGGATATGTTCTAGAAACATGGTGAATCCCCTTGAAGTTTTAACAGCTCAGGAGCAAAGAATGTGAGATCTAATCACAGTTTCTTTTAGTTATCCTGAGGGACTCTCTTTCTCTCTGCTTGGCCTCTGAAGTTAATTGATCAATCTATGAAATTGAAAGGAAGAGAAAAGCACACTGTGGGAATCTAAAGGCTCTTTGTAACACAGCCTAGAGGCTAAGTCCATGCCTGTTAGCAGAGCCATAACCAGAATTCAAGGAAAATAATTGGTTGCTTGGTTTACATCTCTTTTGCGTTCTGACAAGAGGTGTTAATGACAGTTCTACACCAAAAGTTTCTCCCAAGTGTGGGAGCCTTTCGAGGCCCAAAAGCCAAAGAAGGTCATATACTATTCAAGAAGCATGGCTTCTATATTAAGACAAGTCTTGCCACCCAGAGTGAGGAAATGACTGAAAAAAAATATCGAATTCCAGAGATAGAATTGAAGTGGTCAATGTTATTCAACTAGAAATATGAGCTGTACTCTTCCTTCACTGGGGAGTTAAACTGAAGGACCAAAGATGCCACTGAAATAGGATTAAACTGACCTGGTATATGGAGGTTCCCAGTCTAGGGGTCAAATCAGAGCTACAGCTGCCAGCCTGCACCACAGCCACAGCAACACAGGATCCAAGCCACATCTGCGACCTACACCACAGCTCACAGCGATGCTGGATGCTTAACCTACTAAGGTCAGGAATCAAACCTGCAACCTCATGGTTCCTAGTTGGATTCGTTTCCACCGCGCCATGATGGGAACTCCAAACTGACCATTTTTTAATAATTAATGTGGTGACAGAAGTGGTCTTAGTTCTAGAAGTCAGTTCTTGATTAACTGGGCCAAGTGGCAAAGGGAAATGAGCCTTCATAGCTTAGCTGGATACTTTGGAAATTGGCAACTGTTCCAGGAGCTTTTGACCACTGCCAAGTTGTTCAAGACAGTGAAACAGTTTCACAGAACAGAGGGCCCCTGTTGGCTGGGAAGGGTCACTGCATTCACCTTGGTTCTTAATCACCAAATTTCTCTCTGTAATCTGTCATTGGAAGCTTTGAAGAGGAGAAAAATGGGAAAGATATTGGTGATAGGGATGGAGTAGACACAGGTATTTTTAGAAGTCCCAATAAAGGACCACAAGTAAAGAGGGAAACTTAGGGGACATTGGGAGATGGCTGTAGGTAAACAAATTGCCCAAAAAAGCCATCAGAACAAGGCGGGTTTGCTTCATTAGTGGAGCCTTGAGAATTGCCTCAGGTCATTGGGTGGGGGGATGGGATTAGGCTTGCATTCATATTCAGACAAAGGGCAAGAGTTTGAGGACCACCCTTCTGCGGATTTGAATACACACCTTACTGGATGCTAAGGAGGAGCTACTACTCCCAGAAAGGAAGAGGCAGGGTTTTCCAACCCCCACTCCCCTTGGAGATAAAACTGTAGCCCACTAGATCCTCAGATACTTGGGGCAGAGCTTCCTTGCCTGCCTGCTGGCATCTCTCACAAGCATCCCATCTTAATAAATCTATTTCTTGCCCATCACTTTGTCTCTTGCTGAATTCCTTCTGCCTGGAGACATGAAGAACCTGAACCTCAGTGAGTCCAGACACAGGGTGAGTAATTCTAATTTAAAACTATAGGTTTAAGTCCCAATCTGGGTTTAGGCCGGATTCGAGTCCCAGCATGTGGGTTCAAGTCCCAATCTGTGTTCTGGCTAGGTTCAGGCCGTTAATGCTGTCAGTTTCATTGAGAGTTGCAAATTTCTAATTTATCATCTCACTTGAAAAGTCTCCCCTGAGGTAGCAGAAATAAATAATGGAGTTTGTTACCCTTCAGGTTTCTGTAATAAATCTAAATAACTATCCCCCTTTCTATAATGTCCCAAAAGGAAAAAAACAAATTTGAAGAAATTCGTGGCTGATTAAATGATCCACATCCCTCAACTGGGTGGAACAGAAGATTTGGTCTCTTTTGCCTTCCTTTCTACCAAGACCAGTGTGTGGCAGTGATCCAAGCAAGTATACCCTGTTTCACTGATTGAAACTCCCCTTGACTGGTCTGTTCCAAGTTCCAACCTGGGGAACAGAGAATTGATAAACCTATTTGGTTGTCATGCTCAACTACATCTTCCTCTCACCCAGCTTTTTTAGCATAATAGGTGCCACCTCCATCTCCAAACTTGGTGTTTTATTTCTCAATTGATTTAGAACACAAGCAGGGAAACAGTGTGTTCTGAGATTTATTACGCCCCATAAAGACCCCCAACACTTTCCTAACAGGTATTCCTGTTTCTAGTCACAATGTTATCCAACCCTCTGTCCACACTACTTCTAGAACTGTCTTCCTAACTCACATGTGACCTTGTCACTACCCTGCTCAAAATATTAAGATGGTTTCACTGACTTCTCTTATACTCAATAAAGCATGCTATAAGTAAATGAGAATCATGTTATTATTAGAGAAATAAAGTTGAATGTACTTTTTATTTATTTATTTAGTCCTTTTTTTGCCTTTTTCTAGGGCCACACCCACAGCACATGGAGGTTCCCAGGCTAGGGGTCTAATCGGAGCTGTAGCCGCCAGCCTATGCCAGAGCCACAGCAAAGTCAGATCCTAGCTGAGTCTGAGACCTACACCATAGCTCACGGCAATGCTGGATCCCAATCCACTGATCGAAGCCAGGGATCGGGATTGAACCAGCAACCTCATGGTTCCTAGTCAGATTTGTTAACCACTGAGCCACCACAGGAACTCCTTTTTATTTATTTTAAAAGTAAATTATTAATATAGTCCAGAACTTTATTAGTAGTAACAGTATTAGTTCTCTAGACTGTCATAACAAAGTAACACAAACTAGGTAGCTTGAACAACTGAAAATTATTTTCTCAGAGCTCTGGCAGATAGAAGGTTTAGATCAAGGTTTGGGCAAGACTGGTTTCTGCTAAGGACCTCTCTCCTTGGCTTTTATTTATTTATTTATTTATTTATTTATTTGGTTGCACCCTTGGCATACAGAAGTTCTAGGCCAGGGATAGAACCCACGCCACAGCGGTGACAATGCTGGGTCCTTAACCCACTGAACCTCTGGGGAACTCCACCTCTTTGGCTTTTAGATGACAGTTCTCCTCCAGTGTATTCACTTGCTCTTCCCTCTGGCTGTGTCCTAATCTCTTCTCATAAAGACAGATTGGATTAGGGCCTCATTCTAATGGCTTCATTTTTTTTTTTAAATGACCACACCCTGGCATATGAAAGCTCCCAGGCCGGGCATCAAATCTGAGCCACAGCTGCAACCCACACCTTAGCTGCAGCAACACCAGATCCCTTAACCCACTGTGCTGGACCAAGGATAAAATTTGTCCCTTTGCAGCAACCTGAACTGCTGCAGTCAAATTTATAACCCACTGTGCCACAGCAGGAACTCCATCACTTCATTTTACCTTAATGATCTCTTTAAAGGTCCTGCCTCAACCAAGTCACAATCTGAGGTAGCGAGGGTTAGAAATTTAACATATGAGTTGGGGTGGGAAGACATTATTCAGCTCATAACCATCCTTGACAACTTGTTTCATATAAGCAGCTCACAAATTGTGCTTCACAAATATGCCTTGGTGTATGATTTTTGATATAGCATAAAGGGGCTACCTTATTCAAGTCTATGTCAGCCTTTCCAACAACATCATTCACTTCTTCTTCTTACACTAAATGTCAGCCTCATCAACCTACACTCAAATTGTACCTTGCTGTTTCATGCTGTGGAGCATTTATGTGGCTGTTCTATGCCTGGAATGCTGTCCTCCCTTTTTTTCTAATGAACACATATATATCCTTTAGAGCCAGCTCAAACTTCATCTCTTCTCTGACTACCCTTTTCCTTGTATATAAGTTTGACAGCACCTACCATACTCTTATTTTTTAGTATGTCTATCCCTTCTGCTGTATAGAGATCTCTTTGAGGGCAATGATTGCATTTTATTTGTATTTATATCCCCAGTGCTATGAACTGCCTGGCACATAATGGACACTCAATAAATATTTATTAATAAGCAAACAATTTGGCTATTAAAAAGTAAACTTGTTTAGGGATCGCTCTTAGCCTTGTGAGACTGAATGATATAAAGGACAACCAAAATGGTTTTTCATGAAGCACTTTTGGAAACTGCCAGTTAGAATACTGACAAGACAAACCACTGATCTGACCTGCATTACTATTTTGTCAAAAGAGGGGATTTTAGCATTTCTTTCTAAACCTAGCTGTTTGAGGACTGCAAGTGATACGGGTAAGAGTAAGGCTTTGGAAATAAAGGTGACAAATTCTAGGCAGAAATCTAGGTCAAGGTTTGTCAGTTCAAGGTTATATACACCAAGGCCAGAGTCTAAGGAGAGAGAAAGCAAAGGAGGAAATAAGACTGCTAGACTCCAAGGATCTGGGAAGCCCATCTGGGAGCCTTAAGTCCTTGACTGAAGTTGGTGGTAGTCTCACATCATTCTTATCCTGGATTCCAATTTAACAAATTCCCTCCCATTTGGCCAATCTGGTCCCCCACTGAGATTTTTTTTATATTTGTCAGTCATATGTCATTTTTCTAGATGCTTCATGAAGGTGAGGATGATGTTTTATACATCTTTGGTGTGTTGTATACCACATACAGTTCCAATTCAGATGAGCAAGGGGAATAGCTGTTGATTAATTATGTTCAAAATTCAGAAGGAACATCATATGGCATGCAAAGGACAAAGGTAGATACAAAGAAAGAGAGGGAAAGAATAGAAAAATAAAAACAAATCCACTGAGCAGGTGAAAACAACAACAGTGGGGTTTTCCCCACTATATCCAATTTACCCTGAGACATAGCCAGAGGGTAGAGTTTTCTCACCATGAGCTATCTCTTTATATGCAATACACAATTACAGGGCAGAGACTGCCTGTCTCCAGCCTCCATCTCTGATAAATGGGTCAGCGCCATTGGCTATAGTTAGTGACAGTCCTTGGTCTTGACATCTCAACTTAATTAATCTATTTAATTTATTGATCAAGCAGACAGCAAAAGAACATTCTCCATTAAATGGGTTTTTTATCATCTAGAGTTATAGAGCTAAATGTTGTTTTAAAATCTGAAATTTAGTTAGCGCATGACACACTGTCTGTCTTAGAAACTACTTGCAAAGAGGAAAATGCAAAGATTAAAAATGGCTCTGTGGCTTTAAGTAATGACCAAGAGGTCAGACTAAAATTCAACTCTATTCTGCCTGTCCACTTCACTGAAACTGCCATGCAAAGCAGTTTACTTCCGAGTAGTTTTAGGCTGATGCCTGAAGTTAGTCATTAGACAATATTACATATGTCGTGCAGAGCAGGCAGGTGATAGGCTGTGATTTTCTGAGGCCCGTTATGTTCATTATAGAAAAGCTGGCTACCTTTACACCAGAATAAATCCCCTCCCTATTCAGTTCTGATAACTTATTTGTGCTCCAAATTACAGCTCCATGGCCAACTCCCTCATACCAGTCTGTGATCATCACAGCACCTATCATTAGTTGGAACTCAGGGACTGCATTAGGCACTTTTAACATGTTCCTCATTTGATCTATGCATCAAACTGGTCAGAAAAGTCTTTATTATATAAGCACTTTTTTACAGCTGAGGAGACTGAGGCTTAGAAACATTAAGAGATAGGGCTAGAGTTTGAACCCAAGTCTGTGTGATTCCAAAGCCTGTGCTCTTTCCTCTGTATCTTGCTGCCCCAACTCTGACCTTGCTCTAGCATATAATTTAGCACTTGCTTAGAGGTGTCTTGGTGTCACTCTCAGTTTGTTTCACGTCTCTTTCAGCAAAGTAAAAGCCTCTACTTTATCCTTTTCCTTTACTCTTGGCTTTCACACATCCAGAAGATTCATAGGTAAATAAATGGCTGCAAGTAAAGGCACCCATGGATATTTCAGTAGAACAGCTAGATACAATGAACTCTTTCAGGTTGACACGGCATTCAACATGGAAGGGAAAACATATTAGCAGTATAGCACACACCCTAGTAGCCTCATTAGAAATAAATTTAAAAGCCATTTGAACAAAACCTCAGTGGGAGAAGAGCTGAATAGGGTAGGTCAATCAAGCCATTATCTGTATAAATTTAGTACCATATTACTGTTTTAGAGTCTCAGCAATGTGGGAAAGAGATTAATCTCTGGTCGTCCTCGCAGTCCCATTTTTATTTATCTCCAGCCAGCTGTCTAGCTAAAGAATGACTCTTCCTATTCAAAGGCTAAATGAAAGGTCATTGGCTCTTGACAATATTTTCAGATTCTTTGGGGAAAAAAAAAACTTGGCTTTTGCTCTTCTCTCTATATGTAATACCACTTTGTTCATATTATTCTGATTTGAGCATTTTCTTATAATGTGTTCTTTATAAAATGCAAACGTCTTCTTTTAGACCATAAATACGCTTCTCAGTTAAGCTGAACCAAATGGATGGGTGAAGGTGGCATGGATGGTGGTTTAGTGGTTTTTTTTTTTAATTTACATTTAACTTGATCTGTGAATACTTTGGAAGAGGTTAAGAACTCCCAAAAGCTTTAGGCAAAATAATTTTAGTTTTATTCTTTTTTATTTACTTCATTTCATGAAATATGGAAGTTGAGTTTCATTTTGAAACATATGTGTTCACAAGTTTGTGTTGAGCTGTGCCTTGATTTATGGTTCACTAAGAAAATTAGCAATTGGGTCTAAATTAGAAAAATCCTGAAATTCATGCCAATAGGAGCTCTGCAGTTGAGGTCACATCCCTCTGCTGAAAATCCTATAAACCCTGTGCTGTACGTATCCCACTAAAGTCTTAATTAATATGTTTCAATCATTTTAAAATTTCTTCTGAGCATCTACCATGTACAAAACTCACTGCTAGACATTAGAGATGCCAAGTGTATAATCTCTACCATCAAGGAAAAAAGGAATTCCAAATCTTGGACCCTGTATTATTTAGCTGTTAAATCTAGAAGCATCTTGATTTACATTTTTATCATGGTATCAATACATGCCTTTATTATCATTATTAATAACTATTAAAGTCTAGATTCATCCTTCAGCCTTAAGACCTAAATGAGGAAAGACTATGGTTACTGGGTAAATAAAAACTTTGATAATAGTGCCTCCTGCAATATAAAAGTAAGAGTATTCTAAATAAAGTGCCCATGATCCTCCCCTAAGACTACAGGATTTGAAAAATTAGGCACACCTTAGAGATGTTGTGGGTTCAGCTCTAGACCACTCCAATATACTGAATATTGTAATAAAGATGCCACACAAATTGTTTGGTTTGCCAGTGCATGTAAATTGATGTTTACTTTACTATAATCTATTAAAAATTTACATCTAAAAAAGCTATTGGAAAATGGCACCAATGGGCTTGCTTGACACAGGGTTGCCACAAACCTTCAATCTGTAGAAAATGCACATCTGTGAAGTGCAATAAAGCAAAGTGCAATAAAACAAGGTACATCTGTATGTATGACTGCATGACTGCTGCCAGCAACAGGTACTATAGGGACAAAAAACATAAATTCAGGGTGATGAAGGCAGTGACATTTCATATGGCAGCCCTGATTAACCTGAATAGTGTGGGGACTTAAAACCACTACCCAGGCAAGAATGTTCTACAAGCCATCCAATAGCCACTTGTTCTCAGCTCTAAAATTGTGGCCTGAAAACTGTTGGTAGACTACCAGAGTCCTTCATAGAAAAACCAGGCTGGTCCCTAATTTAAATGTTTATAATAGGGCTACTCAATACTAGTTTCCAGCAAGAAAATGTTATAAGCATATTAAATAAAGAAATAGGTGTCTCACATTATTGGAATCTCCTAGAAGTGGTCTTTCCCATCATTAAGGGGTGGGAATTTTCTTTGTGGAGAGTCAGATTTGAGATAGTGGGTACACTATGGGAGATGATTTGTTGCATCTGTGGACTAAAAAATGTTGGAGAATTACTAACCTGCTGTGATATTGGACATTTTTATAATGCTTCACCCTCCAGCCCTTGGAGCATCAAGAAAGGACAAAGAAATTTACACACAGAAAGGATAATGTCATTTCTCAACACCTTGCTACCTGCAAGTGTAACATCTTAAGTCCTAAACCCATATGCCAAACGACGGGAACTCCGAAACCTGTCTGACTTTCTCTTACCACTAGGGGTTCTCATGACCTTTTCAAACATTCAATTAAGAACTGACTTGTCAAGTACTCAGGAGTCAGGTTGAAGGTAAGAGTTCTAGCTTCCAGAGGCCAAATAAATGTTGCTCAGTTGCCTGTAAGATAACCAGTATTTTTTTAAGTTTTGACAGATATTGAAGTGAACCATAGAGGTTTGTCACAGGTAGAAGTTCTAAAACATAATACAACATTATGGGAATTTTCCGCAACCTGTCTTATAAACAGTACAAGACAGCCAACCTCACTTAAATACAGAGAGCAAAGTTTGAGGGCAAAGGTGAAAACCTGACATAATTGTTCTGAAGCCCCTGGAATAGTTAAAAGCCAGTTTATATTGAAATCTCCCTTTCTGATTAGAATAAATTACACCAAAGATTATAAGTTTTTATATAGCGTTGCAGAAATAATTTCCTCTACAAATTTTATCTGTGAATCAAAGCTATTAAAACATTTTATTCTTGATAAACTACAAAATGAATACATTAATTTAGCTTTCAAAGGTAAGTTTCATTAAGGCCAAATAAAAGCTACCAATTTCTATGAGCTGAACCCATTGGTGTATGAGTGCCCACCTCCATTAGGTATAAGACACTGGTATTAGGCATGGCAGGGGTAGAGGTGGTTAAGGAAGTATAAGAGGAGTTCCCTGGCAGCCTAGTGGGTTAAAGACCTGCCATTGTCACTGCTGTGGGGTGGGTTTGATCCCTGGCCTGGGAACTTCTGCATGCTATGGGCACAGCTCCCCCCCCAAAAAAAAAGTGTAAGAAATTATTCCAAAATGAAGTGTGCATACTCTCTCAACATGCAAGAATTCACAACAATGAATGAATGAATATAGGCCTTTAAAGGCATTTTAATCATTCATGATCTTTCAAGGTCCTGTGGAAAAGAATTTCTTATCAAGCCATTCCCTTTAGGTTAGAGACTAATTTCTGTCATTCACTTTTCAGGTGATCTTCTGCAGAGTTTGTCCTGATTTCTTTCCCTGTTGTGAATGTGAACATTGTCTTGTTGACATATAAAATACTTAGCTGAGTTCCAGAACTTAGAAAGCTTTGGGCTTTGAGATAATAAATATTGGAATAGCAGTTAACTGAAATTTCCTATGTTTCAAATATTTTACAATCTCTAGTATAGAGAATGTTCCCACAAGAAAAAGACATCCCAAATCATTTGGTTCAATCCTTTTAGACACTATATACTGCTGTTTTATTGTTCCAAATCGTGTTCATGACCCTGTGGTAGAGGAAGGGAAGCAGCAGCAATAGTAATTCCAGCTAATTTATATTGAATACTCACTCCATTCCAGGCACTGAGACAGATATTTAACAAACATTACTCCATTAAACTCATACCACAAATCTCTGTGGTCAAATACTAGAACTCTCTTTGTTGTCTTCAACAACTGAGCCTCACCACAGTTAAGGAATTTACTCAGGGTACCACAGCTGGTCGTGGGCAGAGTTGAGAATGGCTGATTCTAAAACCTGTGCTATTAACCATGTGCCCAAGGATGCAGGAGCTTTACACCTGTGAGACTTTGCTACGAGAAGTCTGGGCAATCACCCATAGCTTTGGCTTAACCTCTGCTGTAGTGACCTTTGAGCTTCTCCCATTCTGAAGCACAACTTTCTCGTCATGCATCAGCCTTGGTTCCTAGCCCACTCTGTTCCAGACTGCCATTCCCTCACTCCATCCCTTCCCCTTGGATCACATATTCTTGTTCCCTAATCCATCTGAGGAAGCAGTTGCCAACTTCAGGTAAGTTTAGTCTGACTCAGTAGCACCAAGCTCTGCCACCCCATCCATCACCCTGTCTTGTTTTCTGGACCTGTAGGTGGACCTCAGTCTAAGAACCTCAACTTGTGAATTAAGAAGATGGGGATTTGCCTACAGTCCAGGACAGAGGTCAATCCCTCAGTTAGTCCAGCATGAACAGACATGCTGGCATGAGGAATAGTCTCACTCTGATTCTAGGGTCACTTATAAAAAGTCTCCTGTAGAATATACAATAGTACTCCCTTAGCAGTGTTTTTTCTTTCTGCTGTTTCAACCTCCTGCAGTAACCTATGGCTAAAAATATTATATGGGAAATTCCAGAAACAAACAACTCACAAGTTTTAAAGTGCACACTGTTCTAAATAGTGTGAAGGAATCTCTCACCATTCAGCTCCATCCCACGCTGGACATGAAGCATCCCTTTGTCCAGCATAAAATGCCCATTAGTCACTTAGTAACCATCTGGGTTATCACATTGATTGTTCTAGTATCTCAGTGCTTGTGTGCAAGTCACCCTTATGCTACTTAATAACGGCCCCAAAGTGCAAGAGGAGTGATACTGGTAATTCAGATATGCCAAAGAGAAGACATAAAGTTCTTCCTTTATGTGAAAAGGTGAAAGTTCTCAACTTAATAAGAAAAGAAATCATGCTGAGGTTGCTAAAATCTATGGTAAGAATGAATCTTCTATCCGTGAAATTGTGAAGGAGGAAAAATTCATACTACTTTTGCTGTCGCACCCCAAACTGCCAAAGTTAATGGCCACAGAGGATATGTTCTTAGTTAAGGTGGAAAAGACATTAAATTTGTGGGTGGAAAACATGAACAGAAAACATGTTCCCATTGGATGGCAATGTGTTATGCAAGAAAGCATGGAGCCTACAAAGACTTCAGCAAGGGATCCCCTGAAATGAGTGACACCAAGCTATTTGCTGCAAGTAAGGGATGGTTACACAGGTTAAGGAATAGGTTGGGACTGAAAAATATAAAAATTACTGGAAAGGTTGCATCTGACAAGAAGCAGCCATAGCCTCATTTCTGGCAGAGTTGAAGTTGATTAAGGAGAGAGGTCAAATTCGTGCAACTTTTATAACAGTATAACTTTTGATCAATTTTACTTACTTTTTGTTATTGATCTCCTACTGTGCATAATTTCAAAATTAAACTTTATTGTAGGTACATGTATATAGGAAAAAAACATAGTATATTTGGGGTTTGGTATTATCCAAGATTTTAGGCATCCACTGGTGGTCTTAGCATGTATTCCCCACAGATCAGGGGGGACTACTGTACCTCATTTACAAAAGATTCTGGCCCTTCTAGAATGATGTGATGGTTTGCAATTAAGGGACCATATTTAATAGGAGGGGCACTTTCAAATCTCATGCAACGGAAAGTGCTGGCCAGGAAGGAAAAGAGTGCTCCCTTCTCTTGTTAACCCACGCCAACTTGAGGGGAAAACGGCCCAGGTCAGAAAATTATAATGTTGTGACTCCCCCATGACTTGACCCGATTTTGTGACTCTTAGCTCTTTGGGACCGACTCTCAGTTTATATCTTATTTATCCCCTTTAGATATTGCTTTACAAACGTTCTCATACATTTTTTTTATCTCATACATTTTTGAAACATTCTATTGCCTGATTTATACCACAGCATCCTCAAAGGCAAAAGCATTTTCTTTCTTTGTAACCAGCCCCCATTCCAGGTTTTCTGCATACAGTGGGTTCTTGACACATGCTGTTTACTGAATGTACTCCTACTGCAGAGTGTCCTTGGGCTGTTAGGATTCCATATTTATACACAGGAAGTCAACATTAAAAGACCATTTCTCTGAATGCTTTCCCAAATAGCCTGTGTAGAAGTACGTTGTGCTTTTTTTGTGCATGTGCGGTTAAAACCTAGATGATCACTCATGAAACAATGTCACATTTTCACACTTAGGAATGATTATGCATAATTATCCCTGGGCTTTGGTTTGAAAGGCAAACTGAAAGTTTTGAATGAGTCTTTTCTTTCTCATCACTTAATGACACCTTTTAAAAAAATCAGGTCTGCCCGATGACCTAACACAGCTGTTTCAGAAAACCTAAATGTAATCAAGTAGAAGATCCAAGTCAGGTCACTGCATTCCAAATACCAGTCACTAACATGAAGGATTTAAATAAACTAGTTACTGACATCAGAGACTATAAATTTATTTATTTATGTATTCATTCATCCATTTATTATTTTTGGCTATGCCCATGGTATGCAGAAGTTCCTGGGCCAGGGATGGAACCTGCACCACAGGCAATGACAATGCCAGATCCTTAACCCACTGAACCACCAGGGAACTCCTGAAGACTATAAATTTTTAAAATTGAGCATAGATTAAATATAGCTCTTATAATCTCTTCATGTTGCCCAGATGACCCTAATTAAACACCATTCTCAGGCTCAAGGATTTTCAGTGGCTCAAGGATTTTCAGTAGCTCAACTTTGCCTAAGAGATGAATTCAGACTCCTCTGTCTGGTTCCCAATTTCTTTCACAATCTAATACCACCTATCTCACGATATTCTTTTCACTATTCAACATAGATCCCCTGGTCCAGCTAAACCATGCTCTTCAATGCTCCCTCATAACGCATATAGTGTTTAATGCCCCAGAGAGTTGATTCAGGTGTTTCACTCTGTAAACATCACTTCCCCCATATCCACATTCGTTTTCATCAGTCCTGTGTAGTCAGCTCAAATCCTGCTTTCCTCCATCATGCTCTTCCTTATACCTGCCCACTCTAACGACCTACTATCCCTGTAAAGGAGTGCCTTGGCACTTTGAATCTTTACTCAATTGAAAGTTACTCAACTTTGATCAGCTACATGTGCTAACTCTGATACCAGTTGATACTGTGCCTGTAAAACATAACTGTATCCTTATTTTTGATATTTTACAATATTACATACACAGTATTCATTACACCAGCAAAAACATAAGCTTTTCAAGACTGAAAACAATGAACAATTTTTTTAATATTCTCCAAATTACCTAGCATCATGCAGTTTGACTAACAGTAGGTACTCAATATACACCTGACTTGAATACATTTAACAAATGTCTTTTCTTTGGAATGTATCTGTTAAGTGTCTACATGCAGATGTGAAACCAAAGGGAATTGTGATTCTCCACAACTAAGTTATAGCAGATGCTGTTAGTGGCCTGACCAAATTCCCTTTATCAGGCTGGTGCTCCTATCGCCCGAATTCTAGAAGGATTGGATGCTAATAGCATACAGCTGCACCCTTATCAGGAACCACCTGCATATGCCAAGGAGGTTACCCTCTCATCCCAGAGGCAACTCATAGCCAATGACTGACAGAGGCAGGGATATGAAGGTCTATTCTCCTTTGCCTCTAGGCAGGACAAACTCTGTGATGATTCAGGCTCCAAGGGCCTCAGTGGGATCAGGCTATACTTCTGAAACGACACTCTTTCTTAGCTCCTTTTGCTGCCCTATCCTGCTTCCCTTGCTCCCCTCCACATTTTTCTTGAGCTCCCTCCCTCAATAAACCACAAGAATCCTCATCTCAGGCTAAGCTTCTAGAAAACACCACCTAAGACACAAGTATCTCTAAAACAGACAAGTTGTGGATTTTTTTTTAATTTTTATTTTTTGTCTTTTTGGGGCTGCAGCCACAGCATATGGAGGTTCCCAGGCTAGGGGTCGAATCAAAGCTGTAGCCACCAGCCTATGTCACAGCTACAGCAACGAGGGATCTGAGCCGCGTCCTCAACCTACACCACAGCTCACTGCAATGCCAGATCCTTAACCTACTGAGCAAGGCCAGGGATCAAACCCTCAACCTCATGCTTCCTAGTCAGATTCATTTCTGCTGCATCACAATGGGAACTCCAAGTTGTGGATTTTTTTAGTGCATCTAAGTAGCAGAAAATTTTGACAAACTCTGTTGTCAAGGACTATAATACTACCAAATAAATTATTGTCCTTTCAGAGAGCCATACACAATTTTGGGATACCTTGCCATCAGTAATTTAAGTTGTATGTGTGACGTGGAAGTGAACTCAAAGAGGATCCAGTGCTATGGTCTCAACCTCTGCTCTCCATCTCAGCACAGATAAGGAACACTACACTGCCAAGGTAGTAGTACCTTTGAACTTCAAGGAGGTCAGAGAAGTGTATGTTTGATCTTGGTTAGGAGGTTGGGAGACACTCAGAGAACTCTGATAAATAACCTCCACACTTGACTCTGATCTAGTTCAACTTTGTAATTTTTTTACAAATCAAGAAGTATAAAGGCAACTTCTCCAAGATCACAGAACTACCCTGTGGCAGAGGAGGAACTAGAATTCATATCTCCACATACATGGTACACAATTTTTTTTAATTTAAAATTTTTATTTTTTTAAAGCATAGTTGATTTACAGTGTTGTGCCAATTTCTGCTGCATAGCAAAGTGATCCAATCGTACATATATATACATTCTCTTTCTCATACTATCTTCCATTATGTTTTACCCCAAGAGATTGGATGTAGTTCCATGTTACTATAGAATAGGATCTCATTGCTTATCCATTCTGAATGTTTGATTTAATGTAGCATTTCCCAAAATATGCTTCATGGAACACTAGTTACTAGGTCTATGAGATGTACCATATGAAAGAAGTTCCAAATACTGCTTAATGTATTCTTTCCTGGAAATTCACAAAGAACATTAACATATTAAAGACTCTGATAAAAGCGTACATTAAAAAATAAGTTTTCCCCAAACTTACTTAATCACAGATATTTCCTCTCCTTTCATATAGTACCAATTAACCAATGTCCCTAAGAACTGGTGATGCAAGGTAGTTACTTTGGAATAAGCTGACCTAATTGATTATCCTGGGGATGGCTAGGTACTCTGAATATTTATCTGAGCCACTTGGTAAAAATCGTTTTATTATTTTTTTTTTTTTCTTTAAGGCTGCACCTGAGGCATATGGAAGTTCCCAGGCTAGGGCCTGAATCAAAGCTGTAGCTGCTGGCCTACACCACAGCCACAGCAATGTGGGATCCGAGCCATGTCTGTGACCTACACAGCAGCTCATAGCAATGCCAGATCCTTTAGCCCACTGAGTGAGGCCAGGGATCGAACCCACGTCCTCATGGTTGCTAGTCAAGTTTGTACCACTGAGCCATGATGGGAACTCCAAAATCATTTTATTCTTAATGTTTAAAGGAAGAACAGAAAATATTAGCACCTTGATTTTAATTCCTAGAAAGGAAAGGAAGAAGAAGGATCAGAAGGCTCGTGGAAGGTTACCAACTAATTGATATTATCATTTAAAAAAAGACATCAATACTTGGACACCTAAATCTCCTAAATACAAGATTACCACAAATTAAAAGTCACAAGAACATTTATAGAAGAAATAAAAGGAAATGTAAATACTTTTCCAAGTCTACATGTAAAGGCCAGGTTATAGCTCAAACAATTTAAGCAGAGAAAATGACCATGTTAAATTTTATATGGAGTTATTGCATGCCCCACATTCTGCGGGAGAACTGAAATCAGAAATAACTACAGCTCATATGTTCCTTTCTTTCACCTGTATATAAATGATGATAATAAATTCCTAACCAGTTATAAGTAAGATACAGTATTTTTTTTGAAAAACATAGACTATAGGTCGCTGTTTCTTGATGTGTATAATAAACACCATGAAACAGAATGGATCATCCCATTAGCCTCTTTTGGCTGACTCTTTAATGTCAATGCTTGAAAAATAGAAACAAACATTTGATGGAATTGCTACAAGGAAGCGAAACATGACTGCTACTACAATGTGATGTCTGGCCTTGGGAAATAAGGTTAAAGTTAGGAGAACTTAAGGCAAGTACTTCTGTTTTGAAACAAGGATGTCATCCACAGAAGGACTTTTTCTAAGGCACTTTTAGTATATTGGGTAAGGCTTCAACTGGGGCAATGAGGAAGAATAGAAAACATCAGTTATAATAACATCTTTGTATTAATGGTAGTAGTATTAGTTACATAAATTTCTACTTTACCCAAGTGGGAGATAGTGTATCGTTTTAAATTATTTTTGTATTTTTTGTTTTGTCTTTGGCCACACCCACAGGAGGCAGAAGTTCCTGAGCCACAACAGTGACAACACTGAATCCTTAACTGCTAGGCCACCAGGGAACTCCTAATTTAATTTTTTGAATGTGTAGTATGACTGGCCCCATACAAAGTGCTGAAAAACTGGGGATATTAACAAAAAAGACAGGGCAAAATTTCAAATGTAAATGAAATGACATTTCAAAAACACATCCAACAACCAGAAAGTAACTGTATGGGACCTGTAATGAAGAGATAAATTTGATCATTTAGGGTTGAGCCTCGCTATATAGACATAAATACCAAGGTCGAATTTCCTCTTTCCCCTATAAGATCAGTTTATGAAATCTGTTTGTTTAACCTGGAAATATTTTTACAAGAACAATCACAGTCCTCAAACATACTTGTTTCATAAAACACCTAAATAGCTTGAAGAAAATCTCTTGCCTTTTCTGAATCTCAGATTTAATGGTTATTTCACAAGTTTTTGAGTCTGTATTCAGTAAAAACCCAAAGTCATACTCTAATTCATGCCTCAATAATGAAAACAAGATATTTATTAAAAAGTAATTATTAGGCTTTTAGAAAAGTACATTTATAGAATGAGGGAGTTAGATTATGCTAATGTGATTGATGATCATTCTAACAATATGCTTTAAAAAAAAGTTGTAGACAGAAACATTGACAGGGATTGATTTTACACCTAATCTCCCATTTTCAGGAGCAAATACTAGGGCCCTGTCAGAAGGAAACCGAAGATAGTCTCATCCTTCACGTTCTAAAAAGATAAGAAAAGAACCAGAGGATACATGTTTCAAAAGGAATAAGGAGAAACACCAAAAGAAGAGGCTTGGTTGAGGGACAGGTTGGTAGCAAACTACCTTTGACCTACTTCTAGCTCAATTTCTTTTTTTTTTTTCTTTTTATGGCTGCATCTGTGGCATATGAAAGTTCCCAGGCTAGGGGCTAAAACAGAGCTGCAGCTGCTGGCCTACACCACAGCCACAGCAACACCGGATCTGAGCCACATCTGCAACCTACACTAGATCCTTAACCCACTGAGCAAGGCCAGGGATTGAACCCACATCCTCACAGACACTATGTCTGGCTGTTAACCCACTGATCCACAATGAGAACTCCTCTAGGTTGACTTCAAGTCCAGCTAAGTCCATGAATACAGTCATGGGGAGCAGAAGGAGTCCGGATTGCATTGCCCTTTATGTTGTTGACCTAAGAGCAAAACTGTTACTGAGCAACATAAAATTCTGCCAAACCTTTGTATTCTTTATATTTTTACTCATCAGTGAGTATCTGGAAAGTGTTTGCTTATATCAGAGGCTATGAAGGAGAATAACAACTCTCAGTCACTGCAAGTCCATCATTTGTATGTAAAATATTTATAACTGATTTCCTTTTATCTCCCCCACACAGCTTTGGGGCCATTTTTCTCTAATGTTCAGTAGTGGGTGTTCAGGGAATGCAAATTGACTTTAATAGCATTATGTATTATAATGTATTCTCCAAAACCCAAGAGAAGCCATTTTTCTATTAGTTGTTATTACAGGTGATTCATCACTGTAAATAGTTAAGAGATTTAAAAAATAGTTATGAGATAACCAAACAAGACCAAAGGTCTTACTAACATCTAAAAACTTTAGAAAGCCAGTGACAATGTAGACCAAGAGCCAAAGGACAAGCTAGATAACAGAATATTAAAACCATCTCAGAGATAAATGACCAGTGGGGGCAAGGATTCTGAATGGAACAGGGAAGGGACTGAGTCCCCATGGGAGCTCCACTGTCTCTCGTTCCACCAAATCAGGAAGATTTTATACAAAAGGTTTTCAGTAATATATTGAATGACAGGGAGAAGTGTCATGACAAATAGAAAAACAAAATGGAAAAATTTTTGCACCAAGATAGGATCAAAAGAATGAACACATCTGTAACTACTTAAGAGTTGGTCTTGGTATAAGGGAGCAGTTAGGATGCATTCTAAATTAACTATTAGTTTCAAAGATAATGCCTAAATCTACTTTAGTTGCTGTCACCAAAAATTAGTGGTTCCTCTATTTGGGGAAGTAAAGCAGGCCTAGAGGTTCAAAGGAAAAGATGTGCAGATTTGAATGAAGAAAAACCAACTAGATGACCAAAATCAACCAACCAACACAGAAAAGAAAAACCATTAATATACCCATGTAATATTAAAGAGAGCAAAAACCAAGAGGAAAACATTTTCAAAGACAGAAAACAGTGTTGATTGTTCATGTCTTCTCACTTTTACATTGATTCAGCTCTCCCAATATTATTTTATCTTAAGTCAAGCTCCAGGGTTTAAAAACCTGACTTAAATCCTTTTGACCAATAGACGTCTCTATGCTCCAACTAACTTTACTGAGTTGTCCTTTATATCCTCTTTGGCACAACTAGCTCAAGCCTCTCCTAGGGCAAATCTCCCCAGTGGGACTCTTTCTCCTACAATGGAGGCTTCTGGTGGGACCATATGCACCTCTGCTGTTTCTAATTAACCCAGCCAGTCTGGCTTTGAGTTGAGGCTGACTTCTTTTTAAAGAATCAAATGATTTTACACCAGACAATTTCAGATTTAATAAACTTAAATAATTTCATAAAATGCTTATAATTTAAACACGAAAAGATTTCTTCATGGTAGCCCTGAAAATTGCTTTCACCATTCAAAAATGAACAGCACTTAGGTCATATATTAAAATGCAAGTGAGTGAAGGAAGTCAGATCACAATGAACAATGTAATGAAATGATAGACAAAATGTTCAGAAGTAATCTTGTATTCATAAAGAATATATAATATGTTTTCTATATATTACCATTCTTATAACTCTCATTTCATATATTAAAAACTCCTAAATGTAAAATTTCTATGAAGTTCAGGAGAATACATATGGAACAAGATGAAATTGTCCAGGGAACCAAAATCAACTTTTCAGTTGATGTTGAAAAGCCCATGTACATAAAGAGATGCATCTTTAAATCATGAAAAGCCAAGGCAGAGCTGGATTAGCAAAAACAGAAGTCAGATTGAGGTGAAAATGGATTACTACTATGGCTTTGAAGAAAAGAATGAAATACTTTTTTTAGTATTTAGTATTCCTCAAGAAGAAATTTTCCATAAGAATTCATTTCAAACTGAAATATTCCAGTTTAAGGTTTCACTGTACTCAGAACACCAAAAGAACAGGAAATCTAACCTTCTCCTCCAAAAGAAGCAGTTTATTTCACAAAAATCTCCATAAAGTAGAAGGAAGAAAGCTATCTGTCCTATATATCAAATTCTCAAAAGAAACTGCACCACCTCCTCAGGAAATGCTTTTTCACCAATCTTCCTGCTCAGAAAGACATACCAAGAAGAACAGAGCCTCAAGTTTAAAAGAAAACCAATGTGGAAGTAGGCAAAATGAAATATTCCACAATGAACAACTAGGGCTTAAGATATCAGATATTAGCTACTTTTAACATTGTTTTGAAAGCATCATAATGATTATTCTAAGGCAAATGGAGTTGAATAGGCCTGTTTAGTGTTTTAGGTGCTAGAAACCAGAGGAAACACTCAAATGCTATGGTGAAAATACTTCTTATTTAGCTTCAAAATTCCTATTGTCTGGGAGGATTACATATCTGTTTGCTTTTAAATTAATATGAAAAGTACATTTTCTTTTATTTCCCCAATACATTATTTTTTTTTACTGTACAGCATGGTGACCCAGTTACACATACAGTATACATTCTTTTTTCTCACATTATCATGCTCCATCATAAGTGACTATACATAGTTCCCAGTGCTACACAGCAGAATCTTATTGCTAATCCATTCCAAAGGCAATAGTCTGCATCTATTAATCCCAAACTCCCAATACATCCCACTCCCTCCCCCTCCCCCTTGGCAACCACAAGTCTATTCTCCAAGTCTATGATTTTCTTTTCTGTGGAAAGGTTAATTTGTGCCATATATTCAGTATGTAGTCAAGGCTATAAAACATGAGGTCCATTTGCTAAGGCATCACATAGAAATTTCAAATAACATTGAACATAGCAGGCAGATTCCTACATAGGCAGATAAGGAAAGAGATATTCTATTGATTGATTGATTGATTGATGTTGGGGGGCTGTGCCTGAGGCATATGGAAGTTCCCAGACTAGGGGTCGAAATGGAGCCTCAGCTACTGGCCTGGGACACAGCCACAGCAACACCATATATGGGCCACATCTGCAACCTATGCCTCACGCTGCAGCAACATGGGATCCTTAACCCACTGAGCAAGGCCAGGGATCTAACCCACATCCTCACAGAGACAACACTGGGTTCTTAAACTGTCGAGTCACAATGGGAACTCTCAGAGATACTCTTGAAGAAAAAATGAAAACTTGCTCCCTTTTGACTGAACATCTAACTTTATGCAATGTCATGTTTACATGTGATTAATAGACATTTGTGAGCTTCAGTTCACATAGATAGAATAGTAAGAAGAGATCAGAAGTGCATATGGATAAATATATAAATATATTAACCAATATATTTTCAATACAGGAAAAGTCAAAGTGGAATAATTTAGCACACCAAGAAAGGTACTTGCAATGGATCTTTTTATGGAGGTATAACTGACATTACATTATATTAGTTGCATGTGTTCAACATAATGACTTGATATTTGTATATATTGTAAAGTGATCACCAGAATAAGTCCAGTTAACATCAGTCACCACAAATAGTTATATTTTCTTGTGATGAGAATGTTTGAGATCCCCACAATGAATGTTGATCCAAAGTTGGTAAAAAACAAAAAATCCAAAACAAAATCCAAAAATGTTGGATTCCCAGCTAAGAGAAGCAAACCAAATCATAGAGGAAAAATCCTTGTCGAGGTCTATGTATGAGGTCAAGAACTGGAATAAATGCATAATATTTCAGAATCAGTGATAATAACAGCTAGAGTTCATTTCATTAAAAGAAAAAAAAAACCTGGAGTTCCCATCATGGCTCAGCAGAAATGAATCTGACTAGGATCCATGGGGACGCAGGTTCAATCCCTGGCCTCGCTCAGTGGGTTAAAGATCTGGCACTGCTTAGAGTGTGGTGTAGATTGCAGACACGGCTCAGATCTGGCATTGCTGTGGCTATGGCATAGGCCAGGGGCTACAGCTCTGATTCGGCCCCTAACCTGGGAACCTACATATGCTGTGGGTGTGTATCTAAAAAGACAAAAACAAAACAAAACAAACAAACAAACAAAAAAAAAAAACACTAGCACCAAGATGCAGTAAGAGGCAGCATACTTTTGAAACGAGGAGCAGATTTTGATATTGAATCACCTATGTAGAAAACCCTGCCCATGTTAGCCGTGTTGGCTTGGGCAAGTTATTTAACTTGTCTGTGCTTTAGTTTCTTTGCAAAGTGGGGATCATAATGATGTTTTACCTCATAGAGTTATTGTGAGGATGAAATAATTTAAAGTGCATAGAGAACTTAGAATAGAATCTGACACATAATTACCACTCGATAATTGTTAGCTAACTAGTTCTAAAATACTGTGCTAAGGATCTGTTAATTTAAATAGGAATTTCCACCTTTTATTTATTTATGTTTTGTCTTTTGTCTTTTTAGGGCCACACTCGAGGCATATGGAGGCTCCTAGGCTAGGGATCTAATCTCAGCCAGCCCACGCCAGAGCCACAGCAACACCAGATCCAAGCCGAGTCTGCGACCTACATCACAGCTCACATCAACACCGGATCCTTAACCCACTGAGTGAGGCCAGGAATCGAACCCTAAACCTCATGGTTCCCAGTCGGATTCGTTGCCAGTGTACCAAAATGGGAACTCCAATTTCCACCTTTTAAAAAACTTCAATAAACTACTCTTATGGTAAAACGCTATTTAGTCAAACCATGTGACATAATTAAAGAAACACTCCCACCAGTAACTTTCATTAATTGCAAACAAAATACCAAGTGAAAAGCATAGTTAATTTTTCTTCTTTTTTTGTCGTACCCACAGCATGTTGAAGTTCCAGGGTCAGGGACTGAACCCACGCCACAGCAGCAACCTGAGCCACTACTGTGAAAATACCAGATCCTTAACCCACTGTGCCACAAGAAAACCCCAAATTGTATTTTATTTTTATTTTTGGCTTCAGCATGCAGTGGCTTGATATGGGATCTCACTTCCCAGACCAGGATTGAACAGGGCCTCAGCAGAGAAAGCACTGAGTTCTAACCACTAGACCACCAAGGAACTCCCCCCAGATTTTTTAATAATTATCTTCCAAATCAGTTCAAAGTGGGAGTTCTCTTGTGGTAAAATGAGTTAAGGACCTGGCATTGTCATTGTAGTAGCTCAGGTTGCTGCTGTGGCATAGGAATTTTCACCTGCCATGTGCACGGCCAAGAAAAATTTTAAAAATTAAAAATTTAAAAAATACGTTCAAACTGCTAAACAGCTTTTCTAGGATAGTCACTGCAAGTAGCTATGCCAATAAAGAAATGAGAAGGCCAGAATAAGTTGAAGTACTGTTCCATCTCTGCATCAGCTTTGGTAGCTTATGGACTGGGGTATGGAACAAAAACAAGGCAATCTGAATATTGCTGTAGGCAGAAATTTTTGTAATCATTATGAGCAACTGCCATGTATTAAATACCTATGAAAGGCTCTAGTGGTACAAAAATGAGACAATCTCCCTGTCCTCAAGAGACAAGCAGTCTAGATGGGGAGACAAAGCAGATCCATACACAAATAATGGCTGCCATGAACAGTGCAGAGCTAATGGAACTACATCACTACAAGAGGGTTGTCATCATCCCCAGTGGAGCTGGTTTTCATTCACTCTATGTGCCATGTGACATTTTAACAGACTATAAAAGAATACATACATATTATTCCTTTCCTCTTTATAATACACCTATAAGGTACTCTTAAACCTATTTGATTGAAGGGATTGAGATTCAGAGAGATTAAGTAAATTGATCATAGGTGCCTGAATAATAAATGGAAGAGCTGAAATATGAAATCTGACTCTACACTATAACATTATGGATGTTCTATATGTTGACAACAAGAATGAAACTGATGGCTGAATTGTCCTGGGGAGTTATCTGTAGGGTGCATGACAAATGCACTAAAACCCTATACAATTCTCTTAGGGGCATAAGACAATAGAATTGCTGATTTATTTCCTAGTGAAAACAATAGTGCACACACACCCATTGAGTAAAAACACTGCTGCGATTGCCTAGTGAGATTGCAATGGGGATGACACGATACTGAAATGATTAACAGATACCACGTATGACAGTGACATACTTCCTCAACACAGACCTTCCCCTTTTCAAGGATGGCAGGTGGTAACAGTTGAGGTGTACCACCTTACAGGTCCAATTTGTGGTGTTCATGACTTAGCTGAACAACACACGTTGCGGCATGTGAGCTACTCAGTCTTTGCCCGTGCTGTGTCTCCTTACTACCCTATCCTTTCACATTCAGTGACATGCATTCACTGCCAGGAGTTGGATTAACTGTTGAACAGTCTCCGAGTATAAAGGGTCTTCTCTACCATTCTGGTATTGAGCTTGCAGGTTCGATCCCTGGCCTCTCTCAGTGGGTTAAGGATCTGGTGTTGCCATGAGCTGTCACAGACACAGTTCAGATCCCGCGTTGCTGTGGCTGTGGTGTAGGCCGGCAGCTGTAGCTCCAATTCAACACTTAGCCTGGGAACCTCCGTATGCCATGGGTGTGGCCCTAAAAAGACAAAAAATAAAATAAATAAACTACTTGTAGAACCACAGACAGATGATCCAAACTCCCTGAGTTTCCATTTTCACATCTATAAAGCAGGAATAATGATATTTGCCTACATGAGCCTTGAACAGAAGGCTGCATATTAAATACATGTCTATGCACTAAGTACTCTAAAGGAGCTGATTCACTTTCCTATCTTCTTTATGGTTAGATCATGTGACAGTAATCATTTTAATCACATTGAGTTTTATTTCAAGAGCGTGACTCCACCAAAAATCTATACATTGAAATGCTACATTATGTGGCTGTTCTAATGAATGGCACATTGAACAGAAGACGCAAATCACATCTTATAAATGGACAAAAGTTCAAATTATTTCCTTGGATAGCAAAAGCTTTACTACCAAATAAAAAAAATTTGTTCTTATAATCACTGTCATGTTTTTGTTCAGTTCTCGATATTCAGTTTCTCTGCAAGAAATTTACAAGTTGTCATATTAATTGTTTTCAGAAGGGACATAATGCAGTCAGTGATCAGAATAAGAATTGAAGATAAATTAATTGGGAAACTTGGGACCTTGTTAAAATGAATTTTCGTGGTAATTTCTTTCTGACTTTTGACTGGGAAACTTTTGTCACTGATACTTTTTACTTTATCAGCTAGGGTTTGCTGTGAAAATAAATTAGGTACTTGCCTGTATAAAGAAACAAACTAATGAAATAGAAAATTGTCTATGATTAATAAACAGGTGCCAGTTATCATGTTAGGTTTTTCTTAAAACATATGATATCTTATTCCTTATTTAATCCCCACACAAATGAATGAGGTAAAAACTATTCCCATTATGGGAATTCCCTGGTGGCCTGGTGGTTAGGACTCAGCGCTTTCACTGCTGTGGCCCTGGTTCAATCCCAGGTCTGGGAACTGAGAAACCACATCAAGTCACTACATGCCATGGCCAAAAAAATAAATAAATAAATAACAGCTAACAAAAATAAGATTTTATTAAGAAACATTTTTGTAGCGTATCTGGCACAATGCTCTGTCGAGCTCTTTCTCTCTTCAAAAAAATTATTCCTATTTTACAAAGGAGGAAACTGAATTTCAGAGAAGCTGAGAAATTTGCTCATTAGATATATAGCAAGGTTCTGGTGGTGCCAGAATTTAAACCCTGAGACTCAAACGTTAAGCACAGCATCCTTTAAATTCCACCATTACCGCTATGAAGATCAGAAATGCTGTCCTGGTCAGACCTGTGATTTGTTTAGCCCTCAGTGCCAGTCAGTGCTGGGAGTCACAGTATTATGTGGAGGCAAGGGTAAAAAGCTGGTAGTCTAAAACAAGGATCAGTCCTGGGCTCAAAAGTCAGAAGGCACACCTGATTCAGCATTTAAGATAAGTTACTGAAATAAATTAGGCAAGCACTCATGAGCCTGAAAACACAGTGGGCAAAGCATAACAGACCAGACCAAGCAAAGATGTGGGAACCAGAAAAGTCTAAATCTCAGAGACTAAGGCAAATATTCAGGAATCTGGAAAGTCATAGAAACTAAAGAGCCAGGCTCAGTAGTCAGGAGAACAGACATATGGTACCAATAACAAGGCAGGTTCAAAACCAGTGCCACCCATTTCTTGGCCAAGTAGCATCTTAGAAGCTTTAACCAGGACAAAAGACAGCTGTTGAAAGGGGCTAGTAAGCATTTCTCTAATACTGATCTCAAATGACAGGTTGAAAGTTTTAAAGCATATTGCATCTTTCATATCTAAAACCAAACTCTCTTTTATCTAAAGAACATAAGGTGAAAAACGATCAAATATTTAGATGCATAGTGGCTATACAAAGACCACTTGGGGAAATAATTTTAAAAAACACGTGTTTTTGAAGCATTTTTGAAAAAAATCACAAAGCTTGCAGTTATGCTCAGAGATGAGTAGGCAAAAAGCATTTTAGGATGCTGGGAAAAATCAGCCCTTAACAGAAGGGACTTATTTCTAAAGGAATAATGGCTAAAAGCCTTCAGCTTATTGTCTTGAAAGCACAGACAATGACATCATAGAAACAGCATAAATCACAAAGCACTTACTTCTAATGTCATCATATGGAAGCACATTGTGCTGAGGTAAATATAATGAATTCAAACGCTTCATTCTCTCCTTAAGTACATGTGTTATGGGAACCACATGCACTGGGAGAGTATTGGCTACCTATCCATGGGTATGCTGATCACTAAATCTCAATGGAGCTCAAGCTGACCATTTCTCAGAGCCATATCTTTGAAATATACTTTAATAAAATACCCTGGAGTTCCCTCCATAGCACAGTGGGTTAAGAATCTGACTGCAGTGCCTCAGGTCACTGCAGAGGTGTGGGTTCAATTCCCAGCTGGGTATGGTGGGTTAAAGGATCCAGCATTGCCACAGATATGGCTCAGGTTCAGTCCCTGGCTGGAGAATTTCTATATGATATGGGTGTGGTCATAGAATTAAAATCCTAAAAGAGTATCCTTTTTGTCCATATCATAATCAGAGATGTCTTGTACCCTCCCCTGATATAAAAAATATGGCAAAGTTAGGTGGGCCAACCTAACCAAATGCTTTTAAGGCTCAAAAAAATCACATGGGGGGGGGGCGGGTCTTTGTTTAGAATACCACTCCCTAAATGTCAACTCCTTTCCCAGGCTTTCCTTCCACTAAGGCCATTGACTCTGAACATACTCGAACTGTCTTTTCCATGTCCAAGTCAGCATGGCTCTTGAGTTAACAACAAGAATCATAACAGCTACTACTTACTGAGCACTTATTATATGTTGAACATTGTGCTATGCATTTTATCTCATTGCTCCTGTTAAAGGCCAATCCCTCCATTTGTATTCTGGATTCTATTTCCACTTATTTTCTCTTCTTTGATTTCCCCTTCTCTAATGGATCATCTCTGCTGGCATATAAACATGTGCTGCAATTTTCCATATTTTAAAAAAGGGATTCTTCCTTCACGACACAACAGGCTATCATCCTCATTTTCCATGCTTCTTCATAACCAGACTTCTCAAAATGGTCAAATTCAATGGATATTTCTGCCCTCATTTTATACAGTTGACCACTCCCTCCTTAATTTTTTTTTCCTGTTTTGGCCACATCCACAGCACATAGAAGTTCCCAGACCAGAGATCAAAACTGAGCTGGAGATGCGACCTAGGCCACAGCTGCAGCACAATGTGCCTGGCCAGAGATTAAACCCACACCTCCATAGAAACAAGTGGGATCATTAGCCCACTGTACTACAGAGGAAATTCCCACTCCCTCATACTTGAAACACTCCTTCTGTCCTAACTACCATGAAAGATAGGTTTCCTTCCTTTCTTTTTGCCATACCTCTTAGTCTCTTTTGCTGGCTTCTCATTATCCATATTCCAGAGACTGACCCTGGGCCCTCATTCCTTCTCTTTCTAAATTCTCTCTCTTGGTTACTTTACCCAGTATCATAATCTTAAAAATGAGTATACTGACTACTCTCAAAAATGCACACATCCATTCCATAATTCTGTGAGCCTACGATTCAGAGACAATATGCCTAATTTGACACTTTTATATTCATATCTCACAGGCATCTCACACTTACATCAAAAACTAATTCCCACAACTTATGCTCAAATCTCTTCCTCTCCCAGTTTTCTCCACCTCAGTAAGTGGTACCATCACAGAACCAGGAACCAGTTGCCTAAGCTAGAAACCGAGGAGTCATCCTTTATCTCAATCTCTATATCTATCATCCCATTTATTTTTTTACTTAGTAGTGGTAGTGGTAGTAGTAGTAGTATTAACAACACTTGTATTGACAATAAAAGGATATAGGCATTCCTGAACACATAGTATGTGCCAGGCACCATGCTAAGTGTTATAGCTAGTATTAATTCCTTTAATCCTCATACCAGGCTTTTGAGGTGAGAACTATTATTGTTCCCATTTTATAAATGAGAAAACTGAAGCCAAAAGATGAAATAATTTGCCTGAAGCCATACATCTATTAAATGATAGCTTGAATTTGGATCTAAGCATTAAGCTCCAGAATCCATCCCCAACACTCAATGCCAATTTTCTTCTGATTCACTACACCTTCTAAGACATAGATTACTATGTATGTAGAAAGGTTAAGCTCAGCAAGGTAAAGTAACTTGCTTATGATCATAAAGCTAGTAAGTGTTGATAATCCAACTCTTCATGATACCAAAGACAAAACATTGAGCCGCCAGGCCATATCCAACTTTGTTGAGTCTGCTACACTGACAGATTCAAACTGACTAGCATCACTTTCCCCATCACCACACCTCAGACTATAAAATCACAACCAAGATCTTATTGCGCAAAGACAATTTTCCCTTAGAAGCATCAAGTCACTCACTGTTACTCTGTGTTAAAGCTATGTCTCTTTGTAAGCCACTCTGAGAGTGATGAGGCTATCCTGGCAAAGAAAGACTAGTTGAAGACTAAGACAAAAAATGAAAGCACTCTGTCTGCAGGGCAGCCATGAACCTTCCTTCAGGTACAGAGGTGAGAGCTTTGGCTTACTCTCAGTAGGGCAGAACTTCTGAAATTCTTTCTCTAGTAACAGACATGGAAAGCTGGTGTATATCTCATCACTGTTTGTGGGGGTTCATCCAAACGACTTCTGGAAAGTGATCTCCCGGGTAAAGAGCACAGACTGTAGAAATGGACTAGAATTACACTACAGTTCATGTGAAAATCAAATCCAAGCTTTGGCCAAAGAAAGTTAGATAAATGTCTTACAAGTTATACAGTATCCTCAAAAAAAGCTATTTTTTTCTAATCAGACTACATGTCAAAGCACTGAAAGATTAAAAACATAGAGCAACTCTAGGGGATTGGCTACAAGGAGCCATTAAAATTGTATCTATCAACATGAAATCTAATAGCATAGGACTAATTTTTAAGGAGTTCCCCTAAACAGAACTTCTTCTGTCTATATACATATAGGCTGGGCTTGACTCTATTTGTTCTAGAAATTGCTCAAAAACTTATATACCAGTAGAGAGACAAAGGGAAAAGCATAGGAACCAAAAACAATGGGAAGAAAATGGAAAAGGGGAAAGGAGGGAAGTTGCCCAGAATGAAATAGAAAGACATGAAGTAGAGTACAGAGGAGATATTAAACAGTTAGCTTTGGGATTAACTTGGATCTAGCTTTGTGGTTTAAAGCTAAATGTAAGAACATTTACAAAATTGCTTACATGGACTTTATAAGTACCACACACTAATGGGTTGTGCCACTGGAGCTACACTAGGACTTCATCTTATATTACGTCTTAAGTCTTAGGACTCAGCACTACTATTACTCTAATACAAACACATTGCAAGTGCAAAGCAAAATGTATTCCTATGCATTTGAAATCATAATGAAATTATTTTTGGTTCTTTGCAGATGGAAGGGGAACCACAAGCCAAGGAATGCAGATAGCCTCAAAAAGCTGGAAAAGGCAAAGAAACATATTCTCCCCCAGTGATTCCAAAAAGGAATGAAGCCCTATCTACACCTCATTTTATCCCAGTGAGACTCATTTCAGACTCCTGACTTCAAAAACTGTAAGATAATAAATGGGTGTTCTTTTAAGCCACCAAGTTTGTTGTAATTTGTTATAACCGTGATAGGAAATAAATACACTCCCTTCCCCATTTATTTGATTTCTTAGCCCTTCTTATTTCTCCATTATTGATCTTGTATCATCTTTTTTTTTTTGGAGGGGGGGCTGTGCTTGCATCCTGTTGGATGTTTCCAGGTCAAGGATCTAACCCATGCCAGAACAACAACTCAAGTCACTGTAGTGACAACGTTGGATCCTTAATCTGCTGTGCCACAAGTGAACTCCATCATGCAATTTTTTCACTGGGAATATCAGCAACTCAATCCTTCATATTGTTTTACCAAGTATGGGCTGCCAAGACCAGAGAATATCTTCATCTTCACACATTGCTCCTCTGTCAGGTCTTGCCATGTAGCTACAACAATCCAAAGACTTGATGGAATTAGTTTGTAGCCTCAAGTGACATCTGTCCCTTTCATTTATACCCTATTTCATCTTTCTAGTGTTATTGTCCTCCCATATTATTGTCCTCTTTTCCTCCTGGACTGCTTCAGAGGGTATAAGAACAAAAAAGGGACATAACCCCTCATTAAGAACATTACTTGGCTTTCACTTTCCCTGATAATAGAGACAAAGCAAAGGCATCCTTGTATAATGGAAACTGCCACAAAAGGGTAGAACTTGACATGAAGAAATGGATGGCTCATCTAAATCCATGGCTCCTTATTGATTTACAGAGAGGAAGACAACTGAGGGAGGGTGATGATGGAAGAATTATCATCAGAAATTCCATTAATTATCAAAGAAAGGCAGGTAGGAATCCAAAGGTCTTCCTCTATGTTAAGTCTCTTTGTACAATAATGTGACAGGTCTCATTAATCCAATCAAGTTCCATTGAATAGCTAAACTGCATGCCTGCCATCTTGCTGAAGTTTAAGGGTGATAGAAAATAAAGCAGGGTCGTGGTACCTTCCCTGTGGGAGTTTACAATCCTATTAGGTTAACAAAATCAGCACCTATGAAAGAATTAGTAACTAGTCTAATGCAATAAATTATCAAGAGCTGAATCCTATGGTTCTTTTTCAATGTAATATAAAGTTCAGTGAAAGGTGAGATCAATGAAGGTCAGAGTCTGTGGAGAAAGCTTCTTAAATAGGTGTCCATGTGAGAATGCCTCTTTTCTGCCACTGACTTAATTCATTCAGTCTAAGTACCATTGGTGAATGAGGATGAAGATGAAGATGTCTGTAAAGGTTCATTCCCAGGTCAGGGCTAGCCCATCTCAGTCACTCTGCTTTCACTGCCATTAGAGAAGAGTCCTTACTCCTAGTACTCACATTCAAACAGTTAGGGAATAAAAGAGGTGGGAAAAAAATATAAAGAGGCAATAGAAAACCAAACAGTCTAAATAAAGCAAGGCTAGAATGAGAGGGAAAGAAAGAAACGGCATCTACTAACCTTCAAAATGACAATTACAGGCTCCGCGTCAAAGCTTATAGAGCTGAGGATAAGACAGCCGTGAGAACTAAGCCTAACCTCTCCTCAAATGCTGCTTCAATGGCATGCGAACACAGCTGTAGCTTCCTTTCCTTCTCTTACTCTTGTCCACAAGGAGCTTAAGGACAGCCTTTGAAGATGTATTCCAGATTGTAGGTATCGGAAGTCATTGACATTGGGCCCCATTCTCCAAACTGGCAAAGTTATACCCAAGATACAAGAATCTAAATCTAACTCCATCAATACAGGACTGAAAAAGTGACCACATTGTAAGCAGCAGTCTTGAATTTACAAAGATCTGAGAAGTAAACAACTCCGGCCCAAAGGACATGGCATAAGGAGACATTCAATATATGCTTGTCAAAAGAATGCCTAAATGAGTGACTGTACAATGTAAGTCTGAGAATATGGAGACTTTCTAATATAACACCTCTAACAATATCATGAACTTGCTTTTAATGAACGTTCAACAAGATGCTGAGTCCCTCAAGTGATATGCTTCTTATCCTTGTTTATCTCTTCAGTCTCCTAAGATACCACCCTCCCGCTTGCTCACCAGGATCCATTAACCATCTTTCAAATCCCCAGATATTCCTTGCCCCTGCACCATCTCAGGGCAGTTGCATAAGATTTTCTCTCTGTCCAGGATACAATCCTTCTCACTCCACCATCACTGACTAGCTCTACTCATCCTTGAGGTCCCTGGATTTTTCAAACTCTTATGTGAAGCCAGCTATGAAAGTGTGAACTGGTATGTAATTCACAAAATTCACGTAATTAAGGAAAAGAGTTGATGTCAGCAGAGGTAACCTAGTTCTCTAATAGCATGTTCATAGCATGTTCTGATCATATCTTGAGTTGTGTCTATTGTCCTAATTCTTACTTTTTTTTTTTCATTTTATGGCCACACCCGTGGCATATAGAAGTTTTGTGGTCAGGAATCAAATCCAGGCCACAGCTGCAACCCACACCATAACTGCAGCAACAATCCTTTAACCCTCTGCACTAGGTCCATGATTGAACCTGTGCCTGCCATGCAACCCAAGCTGCTGCAGTTGGATCCTTAACCCACTGCACAGTGGCAGAAACTCCCTAGTTCCTTTTTTTTTTTTCTTTTCTTTTTAGGGCCACACCTGCAGCATACAGAAGTTTCCAGGCTAGGGGTCAAATAGGAGCTGCAGCTGTTGTAGCTGAGGCCTAAACCACAGTGACAGTAGATCTGAATCACATCTGCAAACTACACTGCAGCCTGTGACAACACCAGATCCTTAACATACTGAGCAAGGCCAGGCATTGAACCCGCATCCTCACAGAGACTGTGTCAGGGTGTTAACCTGCTAAGCTACAGTGGGAACTCCATCCTCCCTAATTCTTAATTTTTGTGCCTAGTGTAGCCTACTGACAAATACAGACAAAATAGAGGTAAATTAAACAGAGCTAAGAACTAGTCATTTTCTTTGTTTTTACTCTATAGGCCAAGAATCAGTCCCTCTCCTCCTTGCACATTCTCTCCTGTCACAGAATAACTTCTACCACCACACAAGCAATCTCCTCTCTATATCCTGGCCCCATTCAAAACTCAGAACAATGAACTTACTGAAATAATGGGAAAATAACTAAAACCCCAGAAGAGTGGGGCAAAGCTCGTCATTTTATTTCTATCCTCCAGTCTCTTTCAAGGCTAAAGAAACTATGGGCCACCTACCACTATCCCTAGCACCCTCTGCATCAATGTGCCTTCACAAAACAGTTTACCAGGTATAGTGGCAGAAATGTTGATGCTTTTGTTAAGGCAGAGAAAAGAAAGCACCATTTTATTGGCCTGCATTCTCCACAAAGACCCCACTTGAAATTCATTCCTTGGCAACACTCTCATCATGGTCATAGTGAGAATGGCAGCAGGGTCTCCGCCACCATCTCTCTTTTGTCAGTGTGACAGGAAGGGTCTAAATGTCAGATGCTATTTTTTGTCAAAATCCAACCATGATAATGAGATGCCAATATAGCAGAAGCACATCCCTATTTTATGTCATTGGTAGAAGTATAGACACTGTCATATTGTAAATACTAATAGTATAAGGGCCCAGTATGCAGACCACTAAGAGGGTCTCTTGGTGGTCTAGGAACACAGGGTGAATTTAGCATATTTGGTCCTCCTATAGTCCTTCTTCAGAGAGTGCTGTTTGATGAGCGGTATGTTTGCCTCTTGAAATGAAGTTCAAAGCCCTTAGGCACATTTTTCAAGTTGCTCAGTTACCATTAGCATTGCCCTCCCTGCCATCAAAATAAACTGCTTTTTTTTTCCCTTCTCAAACTCATTAACCTATGGGAGATAAGAGACATTTCTTATTAGGGCAATTGAAGAACTGACAGAAAGGGGGCCAGAAAGGCACCAAGATTGTATCTGGGCACATGGCTCCAGTTCCTGCCACAAATGGCCTTCAGTCTCTCGGTTATCAGATCCTTCACTGCCTGTCTGCTCCTCATTCAAGACTGTAACCAGAGAGATCAGACATCCTATGAACTACTAGACAAGGTCATCAGTCTTCTACTACCTCACCCCCGCCATGGGGCCTAGACACTGCCCTCTTCTGAGTCACTACTGATTATTCCTTAAGACCCCACATTCCACATTAACAAACTTAAATGAAAGTCCAATATCCCTTATTTCCCAAACTCACTGTTTCACCTGTGTTCTCTATCCATGACTCCTAGCCACCTCCCAATCTTTGCTCCCTCAATAACCTGGTTCCTTTTTTATGAAATGCTTTACAAACATGTGTTGCCCTTTACTTTTTCCCCAAAACAAGAGGTGGAAAACAACACATTTGGCTAGATTCTGCTGCCATTTTAGAAACCAATTATTTTTCTCCTTCCATTCAATGCCAAAGTTGTGAAAAAATCATCTCCACACCTCCATTTTCTCAGCAGCCCTTTGCGCCTTAATCTCGTATCTTCCAGCTTCCATGATCATCAATACACCACAAATATTCTCTCGAAGGTCACTTATGACTTGATTTTTTCACTGTCTTTATTCTTCAACTTGATAGTTTTCCCTGAGGTTGACTATCCCCCCTTCTTGACTCATCTCTTTGTTGTTTTTTTGTTTGTTTTGGTAACTATCCAATTCTACTTTTCTTCTTCCTTTTCTAACCAGCTATTAAATGTCTCCACACTAATTCTTTATCTCATCCATGCAGGTGGGTATTAACTACAGTTCTGTCTTCAGTCTTCTGTTCTTTTTGCCTCTAGCATTTTCTTGCCAAGGGGTGGGAAAATGTGACATAAAGCCAGGATGGCAAATTCAAGTGCTGACGTGGGCTAGACAGGTAATATAAATAAGTGAAGAAAAAGATGGATGGGTAAAAGATACAATTAGGGAGTATAGGATGCTGGGGGAAACTAGAGAGTCACTCTGTATTTCTAAAAGATTAGATGCTATTCAGCCCCAGCCAATGCATGCAGTATAGGCCAAATGTGTCAGCCCTTCCAAATTTTCATCAGAAATCTGAAGTCTGGAACTTTCTGTTAACTCTCCAAATTTGTCAATATTAGTTACTGATTCAGTTTAATGATGTAGAGTGTATCAGTTAGGATTGACTAGGTTATACTCTGTTTACACATGACCCCAGGATTTTAGCTTACAACAGAAGGTTGTTCCTTACCCACATTACAATCCTGTCATAAGTCAGTTGTTCTCTCTGCTCAACATCATGTTTAGTCTAGGACTGGGGTTGACAAAGCTACTTTTATTTAGAATATTGATGACCTCATGGCAAAAGAAAAAGAAAATCTGGTGAATCATGCACTAAAACTATGTCCTTAAATCATGACTTAAAGTTCCTCTCAGAAGTATTGCGTACCACCTCTGCTCACATTTCATTTGCCAAAACAAGTCTCATGGCCAAGGCTGACTTCAGTGGGAAGAGGGAGTATAATCCTCTCTCAGAGAGAGGCAGCAAGTGTTTGTGAAAAATAACACAGTCTACTACACTGGCCAAACACAACTATCAGTGGTCCATTACCAGTTTGCAACCTCTACTGTTCAAGAAAGAACAGGGAACAGAGACTTGGGAAATTTGATTTGGTATCACCACTCAGGAACTATATGGGACCCTGGAGAAGTTACTTCCCCAATTGGTCTCATCTGTAAAATGAAGGACTCAAAAGTGGATGATTTCTCAAGGTCTCTTTACAGAGCTACTATATGGAGTGTGTGAACAACTTTATAAAGATAGAAGGCTGGGAGTTCCCATTGTGGCACTGCAGAAGCAAATCTGACTACTATCCATTAGGATGTGGGTTCGATCCCTGGCCTTGCCCAGTGGGCAGGGGATGCAGCACTGCTGTGAGCTGTGGCATAGGTCACAGACACGGCTCAGATCCTGCATTGCTGTGGCTGTGGTGTAGGCCAGCAGCTACAGCTCCGATTTGACCCCCAGCCTAGGGACTTCCATATGCCACAGGTGCAGCCCTAAAAAAACTAAAAAAAAAAAAAAAAAAAAAAAAAAAAAAAGAAGGCTACTGATGGGAGTTCCTCTGTGGCTCGGGGGTTGAGGATCCAACGCTGTCACTGCTGCAGCATGAGTCACTGTTGTGCACAGGTTTGAACCCCGGCCCCAGAACTTCCACATGCCGTGGGCGTGGCAAAAAAAAAAAAAAAAAGAGAAGACTATTGAGATCAAACCTCCAGAACTGTTTTCATCCAAGTCCCAGTCCTATATTTTCTGAAAATAGCTGCAGGGAACTACATTCAATACCCTGTGATAAATCATAATGGAAAAGAATATAGAAAATGTGTGTGTGTATGTATGTATACTTTGCTGAACAGCACATTGTTGTACAGCAGAAATTAACATTGCATGTCAACTCTACTTCAATAAAATTTAAATAAAAACAGCTGCACGTTTTTACTTAAATATCTAACCACCAGCATCCAGCAAGTCCTCATCCAAATTGCTCTTCACTCCAACATTAATTTTCTCATTTGCAAATGGTTCCACTATAAAAATAATCCAACTAATATGTCTGAACTCATCCTTATCTCTTTTCTTTCTCTATTCCCCACAGTTCGTCAGTGACAAAGCTCACGTAATATTGTTTTCCTGATATCTTTTACCCATTCCTTCCTTTGCTGTATGATGGCTATCAATATTATCCATGCTCCTTAGCTCTTCATACCTGAATATCTGATCTTGATTACTACCTTGGCTCCTCCCATTCCTATTTCTGAAGCATTAGTGCTATCATATAATCATCTACTTACTCCATCCACCTAACTCCCACAAAACTCACCCCTACTCAAAGCCTTCAATAACTCCTTGCTGACTTCAGGGGAAGGTCAAAACTTCACCTGCCATTCAGGTTGCCTTCAGTAACTGACTGTGTTAATTTAAACTGTTTAATAAAAAAAGATGCCCAATCTTACTAATTATTATAGAAATGCAAATCAAAACTACAATGCGATATCTCCTCACATAAGTCAGAATAGATATTATCAAAAAGAACACAAAAAATAAATGGTGATGAGGATGTGGAGAAAAAGGAACCCTCCTACATTGTTGCTGGGAATCTGGGAATGTAAATTGGTGTAACCAGTGTGGAAAACAATATGGACATTCCTCAAAAAACTAAAAATAGAGCTACTGTGTGATCCCAGAAATTCCACTCCTACATCTGGGAAAAAACCCACTACTTCAAAAATATATGTGCACCCTAATGTTCACAGCAGCCCTATTTATAATTAAAGAAGCAACCCAAGTGCCCATCAACAATGGGCATAAGATGTGATATATATGTATATATGTGTATATATATATATATATATATATATATATGAAATATTCCCATTTGCAGCAACATGGATGGACCAAGAGAATGTTATGTTTAGTGAAATAAGTCAGACAGAGAAAGACAAATACTGTATGTTATCACTTAAATGTGGAATCTAAAAAATAATACAAATGGGTGTATATGCAAAACAGACTCACAGATATAGAAAATAAACCAGTGTTTACCAAAGGGGAGAGGGAAGGGGGTAGGGGCAAGGTAAGGGTATGGGACTAACAGATACAAATGACTATGTATAAAATAGGTAAGCGACAGGGATATAGTGCATAGCACAGGGAACTATGTCCATTATCTTGTAATAATCTATCATTGAGTATAATCTGCAAAAATACTGAATCACTATGCTGTAAACCTGAACATAACATAATTTTATAAATTAACTATACTGTAATTAAAAATTTAAGCTCTTTAATTTCCCTGTGCCTAAGTGTCCCCAGTATGAACTGGGCTTAATAACAGTTTATCCTACCTGCTTCAGAGTGTTGTGTGCATATAATATGAAAAAGGTGATATAAAATACAAAGGATATAAGATAAACTACTGCTTAAGCAACCCAAAGCTTCTGCCTCTGCAAATGTAAATATTTTAATGGAGTTTTATATTACGAAAATTAAGTTTCAGGAATGATTTTTCCTAAAGAAGAACCATCTAATGATTTCTTTGTAGGGTCAGAGGCTGAAATAGATAACCTGTCTCAAAGGTCCATTCCCACTCTGAAATTCTTTTGATACATCACAACTCCAGCTTAGAGTAGAAACTGAGGGTAAAAGTAATTAAGTTACAGAAATAAAGGCAATGTCTAGCAGTTAATACCATGTCTTCTGGAGTCAGTTAACATGGGTCCAAATCCAAATCTTTACTTTCCCACATAATAACTGTGTGAACTTGGTAACCTTAATTAACTTATAAATGGTATTTGCATCTAAAATCCATTTTGGTCATAAAGAGAAAAAAAAAAGACACATGAAACTCCACTTGATAACAAAGAAAAAAGGGTTGGATGTATTGACACAGAAAGAACTCCAAGATATGCTGTTATGTGAAAGAGGAAGCAGATCAATATTTATAGTAGAATCCAATTTTTGGACACATATGATTATACATGGATGGGGAAAAATCTAGAAGGATACACAAAAAGACTTAACAGTGGTTATTACCTATGGGGTAGGGGTTGATAGGGTAGTCTTGTGAATTCAAAAGAGACAGGTATTTTTTCTTCTCTACTCATATACCGACATACTCACAGAATTTTTCACAAGTTTGCATTATTTTCTATTGAGCATTTTCCAAGGGGAAAAAAAAAATCCCATCTAGAGATGCTTGTTCTAATTTGAAGCCAAGGTCTTACTATTTCAGAATAAAAATAAACCCTATTACAAGGAATCACCATAGTCCAAGAGAAGTAGACCTCAAACAAGCCTGAGCCATTTCCTGCTAACTGATGTTCCCAGGAAAGTGACCTTACCCTCACCTAGTATTTCCATAAATTCTTGGGAATGTGAATCCTTTATTTGCCCCTGGTGGGTAGATTTGTAGCCAGAATCTTCAGAAGACTTGAATGGGACCAGGAAATGATTAAAAGAAAACAAAACAAGAATGGCAAAAAATATCTTTTAGAGCCTGATAAAATCCTTACTCTACGCAGATGGTGAAGTTTAAAGCTGCATATCCCTAGGGAGAACTGTGGGAACCTGAGAGCCATGCTTTTGTCTAGGAACATAATGCCCCATCTACTGCTATACATAACTATCTGTCTCCAGATCCTTTGTCACGAAAGAAATATCATCTCAACCTGTGTTTTTCAGTCTTTCTTCCAGTCTCAACACTACCTGTTTTGACAAGCACAGAGAAATAAGAGCAGCTGACATTTACAGAGTACTACCATAGACCAGGCACTGTGTTAAGCCCTTTACATGGATTATCTCACTTAATCCTCTCAACAGCCATATGAAAAAGGTAAAATCGTTTTTATTTTACAGTTGAAGAAATAAGCCTCCCAGAGGTCACCTCATTTATAAAGAGTGAAGTCAACTGCCGTGTAACAGGGAGCATCATTCAAAAGGACTGAATCAAAGGTCGGTGAGGTTTTAGGGAAGAAAGATCTGGATCATGGGACTTACAAGAGAGGTAAGACACTGCACTGGGAGGCAGTGGGCAGCCACAGAGTCTGAAGTGACCCTGAGCATCTGGAATGAAGGTAGCAAGAACATATGGTAGGGTTGGCAGTAATAAAAAAATTACAGTCTAATAATAATAGCCAATATTTATTGTGTTCACTACCTACTAAACAAATCATATGCAGCATCTCATGAAATTCTCCCAACATAGTCAGGTGAGGAAATGGCTCAGAAAGCTAATGTGGATCATCCAAGTTTTAAGTGGTAGAGCCAGGATTCAAACAAATATGCTTAATGCTGAGTGCCTAATCTCTATAACTATGCTATCTTTCATAATTGTCATGATTCCCTAATATTTAACATCTTAACAATAGTCAGTCCATCCCATGTTTCCCTGCACAGGACAGGTTTCACCATTCATTGAGAAGTTTAAATGTTCTGCTTCTCAGAACCACACCATTTTTCTCAGAGGCTTCCCTCTTTTCCAGCCAAGTACCTAGTTATCAATGTTATGGGTGCAAAGAAACTGAAGACAGTTGTTTCAGGATAGATTCTAGCAAGGTGCAAAGAGGTACCAAATCCAAACACTATTTGCCATGGTCTATTTTGATGACCAAGAAGTCAAAATGGAAAGGCGATGGAGGGAACTCTATGGGTCTGGTTTTGACCCAAGGTGATCTTCCCTTTTTAAGCATCATTAACCTCTGCTGCTAAGACACTGAGAGGTGACCTTACCAAGATACTGTGCAACAATTTACTGAGACCCTCCTCCAGAGCCTGTTTGTAGAAAACCCCAAAATGGCCTTTCCCAGTTGGAATAATTGTGTTTTTAAGCCAGTGATTATTCTAGCCAAAAGATTAAGTCGTCCATAGGAAGTGTATTGCCAGCAGAGTTTAGTGGTATGCTGATAAAAGGCAAACAACCCGAGCACTCTGAAATGTTCTTCATCAAGGTGTCCCTTTGCTGACAATTCCACCGCACTGAGTCTTTCAGATCATACAGGAGCTATTCAGCAGCTGGTTTTCTGTCAATTTCTTTCCAGTTCTCCACCCCCTCAGGGTTACCATCCTTAGGAAGCCACCCCTAACATCAGCAGCAGCTGCTGCCAAAACCCCAAAGAAGCCTCTCACTTGAATGCATTGGCCAGAGAGGAAGGATTTCAAGAGTGCTGTAAAGCCAGCCCTGTGACAAGTGTTGTACCATAGAGCAAGGAGAGGCTATTTCGTGTCTTTTTCAAAATTCCTTTCATTCCAGCTTTATCAACCAGATAATCTGATTCACAAATTCCAAATGAAAACCCTTACTCAGAAATGGACAGCTTTGCATCCAGTGTATGGGGCAAAAAGAAGCTACCGTTCCCATGCAAGGAAATTGCTGGTCCCATAGACCTTTGGCAGAAATATGGGTGGCAGGAGACCCACGACAAGCCAGTACAGGAACCATTTCTGAAACGGGGAAATTGCATTGAAACTGTTTCCAAATGCACTTGCAGCAGGGACAAATTCTGTTCTATATACTCAGGTCTAAGTAGCTTTGATACAACAAAGGACTCTTGTTTCAGAGAAATAAGACACATTCAGATAGCTGTGTATCACCTTAATGCTTAAAAATATTTCCTATCCAGAATGTCCTCCTTTCTCTTGTCCATCTAAACTCTACCATTTCATAAGTTCCAGGTGCAGTCTCTAAGGCTGAATAATATAATGCAGTGGTCCTCAAACTTGGTGGCGCAATAGAATCCTTTGGGGGAGCTTGGGAAATGGCCAATGTTCAGTCTGCTCTTCAGACTAACTGAACCAGAATTCCAGAAGAGTTGGGCCTGAACATCACTGTGGGATAATAACTCTAATGTGTACTCAGGGTTGAGGATGACTAGTGTGGTTGTTAAAAGCATTGGCTTCTAGGTTGAAAAACATTTGAACTACAATCTCCGTTTCAATAATTTCCAGCTGCGTGACTCTGAGCAAAGTAGTCCACCCCCATGAGTCTCAGTTTCTTCATCTGTAAAAATCCATGCAGTAGCATTTACCACATAAGGATATTTGGAGGTTTGAAGGAGATAACTTTTGATCTATGCTTATCACATAGCAGGTTTGCAGTAAACATTAGCCACTGTTGCAAGCAGCAGTGATGGGAAATTTTAAGAACCACTCCCAGTCTAAGATTATACAGTTTTAAGTGTGATAAAGAACTTTAGAGACCATTCTATTTAGTACATAGAGGTGAAATGACACTCACTTTATAAAAACATTCCCCTAAGCCAGACACTGTTTTAATTCAGACTCCAAACTCAGTGCTCTTTCCACTATAGTCATTTTGTTTCAACAAAATGTATTGAACACTATCCAACTCTAAGGTAGCTTCTTGGGACAGAAAGATAAATTCATATAAAATCAATCCTACCCTTCAGAGTTTCCATCTAGCAGTGGAGTCTAATGTGCAAACAAATAATTACAGCAATATAATACGTGTTTTTATAGACTCAATGAGTTTAAGTTTGCATGCACTTCTGAAAGATAATGTGATTAATTCTGGGTGGGTTGATGAAGATTGAACTGAGGAAGCTATGACGGAACAGTACATTGAAAGATAAACAGGAGTCTTACAGGTAGGAAGGGATGTATGGAATGGACATTTCAGGCACAGAGACAGTGGGAGAAAAGGCACTGTATCAGCATGCCTTTCAGCTCTATCTTCTTTCAACTACTAGAACACTTGCCTGTAGCATTCATTTGTCAAATAATAATGTTTTGTCTCCTGACACCTCTTCTATTATAGCCTTGAACTATTTATCTCCTGTGTTACCTAATTTTTCATGTCTTGTCACCCCAAGTAGAATTTAAGCTCGAAGGAAGAAGAGCCAGTTTAATAGATCATCATATCTTACACAGTGCTTTGCACATAGTATCAAATAGATTGGCTTCTTAATGAAGACCTTTTGGCTTGTTGATGTAAAGGGAGAAAAGCAGAATAATTTGGACATACCCTAAATCCACTACTCATTACAAGAACTTTCTGTGAAATAAAATTTGTTCACTATCTTCATCTGATTTTTCACGTCATGACCATCAAAGAGTTCTTTCAGGAATTCCCACTGAGGTACAGTGGGTTAAGGATCTGGAGTAGGTCACAGCTGCAGTTTGGATTCAATCCCTGGCCCAGGAGCTTCCATATGCTGTGGGTGTGGCCAAAAAATTAACTTAAAAAAAGTCCTTTCAGCTCCTTCTGCATGCCCGATAATGAATACTGCGATACACTAAGGTTAGCGATGCCCACAAGGTAGTAGCTCTTGGCATATTTCAATACTCTGTTCTGTTTTTACTGACCAAACTCACAAGGATTTCAATGTTAGGCCTGGTTGCCATTGCAGATAACTACTGATCACAATAAGGCTGGACCAATTAGTCTGGGTCCCTTCAAAAAAAAAAAAATTGGGCATTATGATGAAATTGTAAAGAATGGATAAGCTATGATACAATTTTTTAGTAGCACCCCGAAGAAGTCTTTGGACTGGTTGTCCTGGGGAAATAGAATAATCCAATGCTCAACCAGGATGAAAAATTTCATATAAACCAGGGGCAGACTTTGAACTGAGTGAAAAATCAGGATGAAGCAGAGGAAATTTCTCCCACTTAGAAACACTTCTAATGTTGACCTCAAGAATGGAAAAAATTGCTCTTACCCAGAAAAATCTTAGCCTCCATCATGCACAAAGCCCCAAGTAGTGAGAAGCTGGCAAATCTAAGGTGGGAGAAGGAAAGGAAGATATCCTAACACATTTGCTCTCCCACAAGGACAGCTTGTTCAGTGTTTAGGAGATGTGCTACCTCTGTTATTTTCTCCTTACTTCCTCCCCATCGGTAGGCATCTCTTCCTACACATCCATCATTCCAAGTGTCTGTAAATAATATAAAACCTTCCCATAGCCATACTGAGAGAATTAAATAAGATAATGTCAAACACCAAATAGAGAGCTTATGGTGCTGCAGGTGTCCCCTTGCAACCTTAAACTATTTGTAAAGGTCTTTCACTGGGCAACCATTCTTTATTTGGCAGAGTTCAGACCAACCCAGGTAGAAATGGGAGAGATGGGAGAGTCAAGCAGAAACACCTATGGACTCTTATCCTATAAAAACGTGATTGTAAAGTCAAACTTTTGCTTGGCCACTCTAAAAAAATTAAACACAAAACAGATAAGGAATGACTAAGTACATTATGCTAGAAAAATAAGGATTGTCAAGCAGCCATCAGAAATTAGAATCCTGATTTCTAATTCAGAAATTAGAATCATGAATAAAATGGAAAAATATTGATGGGTTAATAGAAAAAGCAAAGTATAAAACTTGGTACATACAATGGCTTAAATGATATGAAATGATATAGATATGCACAAATAAATAAGTGGGTAGATTATAGTCATATAACATTTGTAAATTATATTAATAGTAGAAATATTAACTACAAAAATCAGATAAAGTATGAATTTGTTCTATTCAGCTTTATAATATATAACATGATAACTTTTCTTTGGAAGTCAACTTATTTTTGATGCTGTTTCCTTAGGCCACTGTTAATATAAGCTTGCATTCTCTGAGCTCTCATTAAGGCATGGTAGGAGGGGTTGATAGGAGGACATGGCAATTCAGGGGCATTCTAGGTTGCAGGGGGAAGCTCCTTGAGAGTAAATATTTGTTATAAAATCTATTGGGAAGAAAATTTGAATATGCATTTTTTAATGGTTATAGAGATACATTTTAAAATGGCCCATATATTAGTGGGTGGAAATGAAAACTTGGAGGAGGAAACTATAAAGAAAACATTGAATAGCTGTGTTTTGAGTACCAATAACATGATCCTGAATGTAGCTATTCCTAGAAATAGGAACATAAACAGAATTGTTCCTTTCCCCTCTGAAGCAACATTAAACTGCTACCAAGTCACACACTATTACCATGACCAAACCACATCAAATAATGAAAGCAAGCTTAAGCTTATACTTCTAGACTAGGAAAATACACAAGATCTTATCCTGATTTATGGCATCTATGACGTTCCAGGAAGATATTGACTACCACCTGCCCTCTTCCTCTGATATGAAAACAAAAAAAACAAAAAACCAACTGAATGTTCAAGTTGATCAGGAAGCAGACTATTAAGAGGGCATGGAACATTTATCTGAATAATGGATTTAATTTAATGATACCAACCACAGTCCTCTTAATGACAACTTGAATTTGCTCAGCACCTTATTCGGCGATATTTTCACACAGTCTAAGTAGCAATTCGAGCCCAAATCCCTAAAGATAATTATTTTATCAAAGCGACTCTAAATCTCACTCCTGCCACCAATTCTTTCCTATTTCAGGGGCTGTTTGATGGTCATTCTTGAGGGATTTGACTGGATAATGTAATCAGAATAAAGTAACAATGCATTCTCACACACTAGGCATAAAAGTCCCATAAGGAGATGCTACTATTCTAAGGGAGTTTTGGAGAATTTCTGGAAGGCTGGATATACCATTGGAAAGGATGGTTGTTCACTTGAGATGCCTAGTTAGTAGAAGAACAGATAAGCCAGTCAGTGGATTCTTTGGCCACTTTGGAAAAAGTGGTCATTGTCCTTCTTCTTCCCTGTTATCCTCACACTGCCCCTTAGTTTTTCAGAATGCTCCACTCCAGGAGTTCCTGCTGTGGTGTAACAGGATCAGCAGCATATCTGGAGGGATGGGATCAGGTTCAATCTTCGGCCTGGCATGGTGGGTTAAGGATTGGGTGTTGCCACAGCTTTAGCGGATTTGATCCCTGTTCTGGTAACTCCATATGCCCCAGGGAAACCAGAAAAAAAAAAAAAAAAAAAAAAAAAAAGACTGCCCACTACAACATTTCCCTATGCTCTGTAACTTCCCCTCTTCTCTGTTTATCAAAACTGACATGGGCCTTCCTCTTTCAGAGGCATGCTTTTTTGCTAGTGAGTGGTGGATTATTAGATTATTCAGATAAGCCTGTGCCTTACAACTTTTTAAAGTGTGAGGATCCTTCTTAATTGTCCACAAAATTTTGATCTTTTAATATCGGCTGATAAAAATGTAAAGACTACATAAATGAGAGAAAAGTATCACCAATTAAGCACTATCTATGAATTCACTTGTATTTTACTAATTAAATCAGCATCTACATACACGGAGAAATAATCGCACATACATATCTGCTACTTCTCACGGATTCCATCTGTATACATTAGTGTGCACGAAGCGTCATGGAACCTTTGCAACAACTTCATGGAGAATCACAGGTCTGAAGAGGTTGGCAACCACTAATATAAACTAGACACTATTGAAAGTTCTCTTGTGGCACAGTGAGTTAAGGATCCAGCGCTGTCACTTCAGTGGCTTAGGTTGCTACTGTAGCACAGGTTTGATCCCTGGCCTGAGAACTTCCACATGCCATGGGCATGGCCAAAAAAAATCTGGACACTGTTCCTTTTGTTTCATGCCTGTCATGGCAGAGAGTGTTTATATATATGTGTGTGTGTATATATATATATATATATATATATATATATATATATATATATATGAGATCTTATTTACAGCATTATGAAGTTGGTACTATCATCATCCCCCATTGTACAGTAAGGGATAGAGTTCAGAGAAGTTGCATTACTTCAGTGCAATTACACCACTAGTTAAGAAACAAACTTGAGATCCAAACCCAAATCTGTCTAATTACAAAGTCCATGCACTTAATCCCCAAGCAATATTTGCCTCTCATTAGGTACTCTTGTAATAAAATGTTTCTACTTATTGTGTCCTTAATCGAGTTAAATGTCACATAATGTATTTAAGAGATGATGTTAATGATGGGGAATTACTTGGAGGTAAATACCTAAGGTCACATCTGTGTGTCCAAATACTTCTGCTCAAGAATATGTTCAAGACATAGTATGGGGAAATTGCTTTAAAAAAAAGTAACTTGGAGGAGTTCCCATTGTGGCTCAGTGGTTAAAGAATCCGACTAGGAACCATGAGGTTGCGGGTTCAATCCCTGGCCTTTCTCAGTGGGTTAAGGATCCGGCATTGCTGTGACCTGTGATGTAGGTTGCAGACGTGGTTCAGATCCAGAGTTGCTGTGTCTGTGGCATAGGCTGGCGGCTACAACTCCTATTGGACCCCTATCCTGGGAATCTCCATACGCCGCGGGAGCAGCCCTAGAAAAGGCAAAAAGACAAAAAAAAAAAGTTACTTGGACATGTGCACGTTTTAGATGATATTTTACATGGATCAAAATAGAAATATTTGGTTTTGTTTTAATAAACAGTGAAAAGCAGTCTTGCTCAAGAGAAAACCAGTTTATAAAAAAATAGTTGGTCCAAGTAGTAAATACAGCTTGTCAATGGCACTCAGTAAAGTCTTTGGACCAGCACCTAAGAATTTGTCAGGAATGCAGATTCACAGATTCATACCTCCTAAAGCAGAATCTCTGATGATGGGGCCTAGAAACTTATGTTTTCACAAGGTTTCTAGGTGATTTTGATGTGCTCCGAAGCAAGTTGGAACATTGTTGAACTAGATAGTTATTGACCAGAGTAGCAGAGCTAGGAGGAGGGTATGAATATAATCACAAGAAAGGCAAGATTCGGGTTAGAGAAAAACTAATCCAGGTGTATCAAGACTAATACAATACAATGATTAATAGTATATGCTCTGGGGTCATATGGACCTGGGTTTGATACCTAGCTTACTAGATATGTAATCTTTTTTTATTTTTGCCTTTTTAGGGCTACACCTGTGGCATATGGAGGTTCCCAGGCTAGGGGTCTAATCAGAGCTGTAGCTGCCGGCCTACGCCACAGCCACAGCAATGTCAGATCTGAGCCACATCTGTGACCTATACCACAGTTCATGGCAACGCTGGATCCTTAACCCACTGAGCGAGGCTAGGGATCAAACCTGTGTCTTCATGGATGCTAGTCAGATTCATTTCTGCTGAGCCACGATGGGAACTCCTAGATGTGTAATCTTGAGCAAGTAACTAGACCTATCTGTACTTCAGTTCTCTCATCTGTAAAATGACAATAACAATACCACCTCTGGTCAGAGAGTTGCCATGAGGAGTAAATGATTTAATCCATGTAAAACACTTAGAATATGCCTGATATATAATAAATGTGCAATAAAGGTAAGTTGCAATTAAGTGGATGTCATCTTTGTTGAGTTGGAGCCGATTTTGTCTAGAAGCATGGAGGTGTTTCCATTATGTCCATGAAAGGAGGCTTTAAGTTGCTTCTCTAGAGTGATGACAAAGGAATGGATAGGGTTTTAGTGAGAGAGAGAAGGGATGTTATTAGAGGTGCCCATGTGATGGATGTTATATTTAAAACACCCAAACAAGTGGTTTAAAAAGATGACCTCCAGGAGTTCCCACTGTAGTGCAGTCCGTTAAGGATCTGGCATTGACTCTGTGGTGTCTTGGGTTGCTGCTGAGGCACAATGGGCTTGATTCTCCAGACCAGCACAGTGGGTTAAGGTCGCAGCTTCGGCTCAGATTCGATTCTTGGCCCAGGAACTTCCATATGCCATGGGTATAGCTCAAAAAAAAAATTTTTTTTAAATGACCTCCAGCCATGATGCTGAAAAAAGCTAAAAATGGGCTTAAAATTTGCCATTTGCAGCAACATGGATGTAACTAGAGATTCTCATCCTAAATGAAGTCAGAAAGAGAAAGAGAAATACTGTATAATATTACTTATACATGGAATCTAAAATATGGCAGAGATGAACCTATCCACAAAACAGAAACAGACTCACAGACATAGAGAACAGACTTGTGGTTGCCAAGGGGGAAGAGAGAGGGAGTGGAATGGACTGGGGTTTTGGGGTTAGTTGATGCAAATTATTACATTTAGAATGGATAAGCAATCAGATCCTATGTTCAGCACAGGGAATTATATCCAATTTCTTAGGATAGAACATGATGGAAGATAATATAAGAAAAAGAATGTGTATACACACACACACATGCATATATATATACACACATGTATGACTGGGTCACTTTGCTCTATAGCAGAAATTGGTACAACATTGCGAATCAACTGTAATTCTAAAAAAAACTTAATAGGAGGGAAAAAGAAATTTGCACATCTAAAGATATCTATGCTTGTGATAGGCCACTTTATTTTTTTTGCTTTTTTTGTGTGTCTTTTTAGGGCCACATCCTCAGTGTATGGAGGTTCCTAGGCTAGTGGTAGAATCGGAGCTGTAGCTGCCAGCCTACACCACAGCTATAGCAATGCCAGATCTGAGCTGAATCTGTGAACTACACCAGAGTTCAGGGCAACCCCAGATCCTTAACCCACTGAGAAGGGCCAGGGATGGAACCCATGCCCTCATGGATACTAGTCAGGATCGTTACTGCTGAGCCACAACAGAACTCCATCCATATCCTTTTTTACAAAACCTGTCAATCTAAGACTTGAAGATAAGGAGCTCCCGTCATGGCTCAGTGGAAATGAATCTGGCTAGGAACCGTGAGGTTGCAGGTTTGATCCCTGGCCTTGCTCAGCGGGTCAAGGATCTGGCGTTGCTGTGAACTGTGGTATAGGTCACAGACGTGGCTTGGATCTGGCATTACTGCGGCTGTGTTGTAGGCCAGCAGCTACAGCTACGATTAGATCCTTGGCCTGGGAACATCCATATGTTGAGGGTGTGGGCCTATAAAAAAAATTAAAAAAAAAAGTTTGTCTTGTTAGTCATTGAATAAAATGAGTTAGAAAATTCCTTCTAATGTGAGATCACTGCAATAATTGCAATCCTATAAATTGCATTTTAATATTGATAGTCAAGAAATATTTTTACATAAGGAGACAAAGACATTGTTGACATTTTCAAGGATCCCTGACCCACTGAGCCAGGCCAGGGATAGAAACCACACCCTCATGGATACTAGTCAGGTTTGTAACCCACTGAGCCACAATGGGCACTCTGAAATACTTTAAATCCAAATCGTGGACTCTGGTGTTAAACAGACCAATATTCACATCCCAGGACTGCCTCTGACTAGGTCTGTGAACTTGGATGATTTATGTAACCTCTATCCCTCAGTTTCCTGGGATCTAAAATGAGGAATCACTCAACCTATCTTTCAAGGCTGTCATTCGGCTGAGAAGTAACAAGAAGAAGCACTTAGCAGAGTGGCTCACTCATAAAGGGCACACAAAAAGTGTTGACTGCTTTCATTGTCAAATTATCCTTGTATTTTAATTGCTTCTATGGACAGAAAACATCACTGGTCTGATTGTTGTCATAGTGCAAAAATTTTAATTTTGGAGAAGGCTAAGCGGCAACCTTGAATTGTATAACCTGAGGCTGTGCCACCTAGTGTAGGAACCTGAATTGCGGTTGTAATTTTAGTGGTTGTATGAAGAATGAATCTGCTTAAAGACCTTCTATGGAACAAGACAAATGCTGATTGGTATGCTATGAAAAGGGGGGGTCTCCAAAGGCAATAGGTTTATAAAATGCTGGGTTAAGCAAAGTTAAACAAACACCTTTATCATTAGATTTCTCACAGTTTTCACTATCCTAACACATGTAGGAAATTTCCTAGAGGGAACCATGCTATGAAGCATTTCCCAATGTATTTGACCATGTAACACGTTTTCTGGAAAAAAAAAAAACAAAGGAAACACCTGCAGAGATTAGTATTGCACACAACACTCTGGGAAACATTGCCCTCATCATTCTAAACCTTCCTTCAGTGACACGGGAAAAACAAGGATGCAGAACTCTTACCAGCTAGCTACCCCCCTGTATAATATAAGTTAAATGACCTTGTGCCAAGTCATAGAGAAGTCCAAACTCCTCTGGACATACTGTGACTCTGTTGTACCAAATATTACTTTGGGGGCTGAAGAGATCATTACAACTTAGGTAGCAGGATTCGGTATTGACGGGAAAAGATGGGATTTTAAATATCTGTAGGGGAGAAAAGAAATGGGAAGAATCACCATCTTGCCCCAAACTTTTACATTACTGGCTTTACCCTAAGCACTGGCCACCTTGGTGAGGATTTCTGCACCCTGCCATCACTTTCCGCCTAGGACAGGGAAAGAGGAGATATCATGGCAGGATCCTGATAGCAAGAACGGGAGCTCTTCCTTTCCCATTCCTGCACAATGTGCAAATCAGGGTTCCAGTAGCCTTCTTCACTCTTTTGGCCAGCCCTGATTCCATCAGCTGCCTAGCCCTTCTAGAAAGGTCCATTGTTTTGCTAAGCCCTCCCCTATCTGCATTATTACTTACTAACTATACCCCAGAACATGTGTGGCAGTGCTTCACATCAATTTCAGGCCAAAGGCACCCAAGAGCTTGTTCCTGAGAAGCTATAAATATATTAAATGGTAAACTTTCACCCACAATACCTTTAGTTTGAATATCACTTTTGCTTACATCTCTCAGAGGATTCCTAGGATGCCTTCTGACAAGATCCCCATGTAATAGGTAGAACAGGTACAGTTACCGGCATTTCATTGACAAGAAAAATAAAACACACAAAATAAAACTGAAACCAGTTTCTCAAACTTATTCAGTCAGTTACCATCAGCGATGGAATTAGAAACCAGGTCTCCTGATTCCTAGTCTAGTGTCCTCCCTGCAAATGCCACCAGGATCAGAATTGTTCTACTGGAAGTGAGATCTGTAGTTGAGGCCAGCAGCACACAGGAAAAAAGTAGGAATTCAGCCAAATGCTTTCCTTGTCATGGTTCTTATTCAGGAAGGGTTTCTTCAGGAGTCTTTTCATTGGAAATACCTGCCTAAAGATCCACCATAGGATCTTCAGATTGTTATGCATTTCAACACTACTTGCCCACTTAAGTCAGTGAGACCTGAAGATGACACGCCCTTTTTGTCAGGATGGACAAGGTTGGTTCTAGCAGGTTCCATACCTATAGGAATGACTGGTTCACACCAATTTTTCATAGACTGCTAAGTCCCAGCCACAAGAACCAAAGTTTATCTTAGTCCCCAGTGTAACCAGAGTAATTTTACAGCAGACAAATGTATACATACCCCATCAGCTAATGGTTCACGAAGAGAGAATTCACACTTCTGGAAAGATCCAAATAACAGAACAGGCTTCCAGGCAGGGCCCTAAAAAAGCCACAAGTTGCTCCCTTTTCTAATAGCCCAATCCATCACATTTTATTGCTAAGATTTGTACATCATGAAAGGAAAAACACACACACAATAATAACTTCAGATTTTGAGGAATTAAGATTTACTGGAGAGGGAAAAGCAGCTGTGAAGTAAAAAAGGAGAGGGAAGAAGAGGGCTTACTTCAAAGATTTTTTTTCTTCTGTGAAAACAAGTGGTTTCTTCTCAGCCCCACTCAGCAATGAGTTTGTTGACACTATAGTTCTTTCCTCAGAGTTGACTTGCTCCTCAATCTAGTTCTGGGATCAAAACAAACCTATTTTTACTCAATTACATCAGCTCAGAATACATGTTATGTGGCCCTGATGTAAGCCAATCTGGGGAAAGCACAAAGCAATGTATTTTCCTCTCTACCCGCCATGTTTCAAGGCCAGAATGCTGAAACATTTGACTCCAAAGAAGGGAAACTCGGAATTCCCATGTGGCTTGAATGAACCCAACTAGTATCCATGAAGACGTGGGTTCAATCCCTGGCCTTTCTCAGTGAGTTCTGGATCTGGCATTGCTGTGAGCTGCAGTGTAGGTAATAGATGTGGCTGTAGCTGTGGTGTAGGCCAGCAGCTGAAGCTCTGATTAAACCGCTAGCCTGGGAACTTTCACATGCCAAAGGTGCAGCCATAAAAAGACAAAAAAAAAAAAAAAAAAAAAAAAAGGAAGGGAAACTCACCCCCAAATCCCCTGCCACAAAACCACTTTGTACTTTCTTATGTGGTAGGTTTGTTTGGAAGGAAGGGTTAATGGGAATATAAAAGCCAGGTTTTAGAGTTCTCCTTTGGCACAGTGGGCTAGGGATCTGGCACTGTCGCTGCAGCGGCTTGAATAGCTGCTGTGGCATGGGTGGGTTCCATCTCTGGCCCGGGAACCTCCACATCATGCTATGCAGGTGCAGACAAAAAGAAAAAAAAGAAATCTAGGTTTCCATCAAGTTCCTGAGACTATTCTACATCCAGCAATATCTGGCAGTCCATAAAGAAAAGGCCCACAGCAGAGCCAGAGAGACCTCATGTAGGAGAGGCTAAACAACCCAAAGGAAGTAAAGAGGAAAGGGAACTCAATTACAGAGAAATTGCTCCTTAACTCAAGTAAAAGCTTCTTATTTCAAGTGTCCTCTGCCAGTTTTGAGCTATAAGAGAAAATATACATTCATTCTTATCAATGGGGAAATCATTTTCTTTTTCTTTCTTTTTTGGCCACACCCGCAGCATATGGAAATTCCCTAGACAACGGATTGAATCTGAGCCACAACTGAGACCTACACCACAGCTGTGGCAACATCAGGTCTTTAACCCACTGCGCCACAGTGGGAACTCCATCACTCGGGGCATCTTCAACAGTATCAATATTTCCATTTACATATTCCCTCATGGAAACACTACCTACAAATAGACACATACTTATGAACACACAACATTTTGATGTCGAGGACAGCAAAAATTCCTCCACACACATCAAAACTCAGCTTGCTCTTTTCTGAAACTGTTCTTAAAGTGAGCTTGCCTATTTCCATAACGTCCTGTACAAAACTCTCTGTCCCCACGATGTAAGCATCCAAATATTTATCGCATTATGAACTCCATCACTCATCTTCTTCCCTGAGGAGTTACTGGGTGAGAAAGCAACAACATGAGTTAGTGGTAGCGATAGGAGCTGTGCTTATCTAATTATCCACTGCCACTACTTGTTGAAAAGGGGTGTGAATGGGAAAGGGAGGGTTGCTGCAGTCTGCTCTCTAAAGCTACTATCTTGTCATCACAAGAAGTTTACTTAATGATAGTTCCTTTCCCAGAACCCTAGCACCACTTAGATACTGTGCCACATTCCCAGCATTTCTGCATTAGAGTGTGTTGTTCGCTGAAGATGTCAGGCACTTTCATGTTATTTCCAAGAGAAAATTGCAAACTGCTGAAAAGCATGGACTATTTCTCTACACTCCCGATATCCTCTGTGCTGTCTGTTTCATGAGAATTGGGCAGGAAGTGCTTGGTAATATCATCTTCTTCCTCGAACATTTTTTAGTTTGGAAAGGAAGTCAATACATTTATACTTGGTAGGACTTGCTTGAACACAGTGGGCTCTGGCATACATATAAATTAGTCAGTGGTTGATGGCCCATCACAAATTTTATATAGTCACAGAGATATTTTCCAGCACTGAAATCCATTTGCCAGCTCCAAGGCAAATCCTCTCATTGTGAATTAGTGGTAACCACGAGGTGCAGTGACAAGAACACTGAACTGGGAAATAGAAGACTTACTTTAGAGTTGCAGTTTTAACTTTAACCAGTAGGGTGTTCATGGTAAGTCACTGACCCTGGGTTTCCTCATCTGTATAATGGTGGTGATGAAGGAGGGTGATTAATACCCGCTCTTTTGAAAATTCAAATGTAGGATATCGCTTTCTCTCTACTCCAATTCAACAGACATTCACTGATGTAAGATGTGTTGTCACAAAGTGATAGTGGTTGGAAAAGCTATCATTTCTACCATCCAGCTGTGCTGCCTAACCAATCATAGAACCTAAACAGCAGCTAATTAGCTTCTATAGTTTAGGTTTTGCAAATTAGACCAAATTATCATGATAAACATCAACAAACATTGATTGTCTACTTTGAGTAGACTACCAAGAGGTACACAATTTCTGCCTATAACTCTTTCACTACAGAACACTTACTTATTCAACATTTATGTACTGAACACATATTATCTTGCAGTCCCTGTGCTATATGCTGGTGATTTAATGGTAAAGAGGACTGGCACAGATCATGCCATCCTATCCTCCTGAAGTTAAGAGGTTAGAGGCAGACAGATTCTCAGCCCCTCAAAGGGCCTCATGGAGGAAACGTACCATTTGTTCACTCCCAACCAGAATTATAAACAATAAAAAGCAAATCTACACATGAAAACAATGGCAGTCCATAGCCTGAGCCACTCAAGAATTCTTCAAGTGACCTTAATAGTGGCTACTCCCACTGTGGCCTCAGTTCCCCAGCTGGAAAATGTGAAATGTAAAATATGACTTCAATCACCCTGAATAAAGGATCAAGGTCTTAACAATACCAACACCTGATGGGATAATGAGCTTTCAAAAATTTAATGAATTTTGACCAGGAGAAATAATATGAGACTGGTTTACTGACAGTTACTTCATGGTCTTGCTTCTCTTGGGCATTTATTAAAGCAGATTCTCTTTGATGGATGGAATCCAATTTAAAAGGTCCCTGATACTTAACAAAGTCCCTTTCTTTTCTTTTCTTTTTATTTGTAGGAGTTTATTTAGAGGTATCCTCTAAATAAGTGAGCACAAAATGAAGATTAAGCCAGCCGATTACCAAGGCCATGCCCCAGATTACCAATTTTATTCTGGTAACTCCAGGACTTTTCTCTTAATCTCCACAACTATCAGCCACTCTTTTCTTTGTTTGCACTGCTTCACTTCCCTCCACCCCAGCTTCACAATCTACTACCTAGGTATCTTCGATCTGTTTCTCCTGTCATGCCACTAAAAATGGTTATGAAGTGCCCTGATAGCCATAAAATGCTATAACAATGTCCATAGTGTGTTCCTTTATGTAACAAAAATGTGCTTAGTGCCTATTCTATTCTGGAGACACTAGGAATCAGTGCTCAATTTCCTAAGTGAAGAAGCCTAAGTCTTCTGTTATCTCATTGTCCAAAGATTCTTAGTAAAGAAATACCATTGAGTTATAAATTAGGAATCAGGAGTCCTGTATCCCAGTTCCAGCTGCTGCATACCTGGAGCCAGATACTCTCCTCCCTGGCCCCAGGCTCCTCCTCTGCCAAGTTAGCTGACCTCTAACGTCCATTCCAGCTCTGCTATTCAAGAACTCAATGATGTTTTATCTAACCTCATTTCACTGTACATACTGGAAATAATTCTAGAGTAGGATTTAACACATGTTGTTGTGATCTGAATGTTTGTATCCCTCCAAAATTCATGCATTGAAATCTTAATGCCAGATGTGATGGTATTAGAAGGTGGGGCCTTTGATTGGTGATCAGGTCATTAAGGTGGAACTCTCATGAATGGGATTAGTAGTACATTTATACTTTTTTTTTCTTTTTAGGGCTACACCCATGGCAATAGGGGTCGAATCAGAGCTAGAGCAGCCGGCACACACCACAGCCACAGCAACACAGGATCCGAGCCAAGTCTGCGACCTAACCCACAGCTCACGGCAATGCCAGATCCTTAACCCAAGGGATTGAACCTTCATCCTCATGGTTCCTAGTCGGATTTGTTTCCACTGAGCCACAATGGGAACTCTTAAATTAGTACCTTTACAAAAGAAGCTCCAGAGAGATTCCTTGCTCCTTCTACTATGTGAAGACACAGCAAGAAGGTGCCAGCTATGAACCACAAGAGGGCCCTCATCAAAAATGCTCCCATGCTAGTAACTCAATCTTGGGCTCTCTAGCTGTTAGAATTTTCATCATCCCCACTTTTTTAGAGGTAAAAACCAAGGTGCTGAAAGATAAAGTCAAGGTCACACACTAGTATGGAATAGAGCTGGGATTTCAAATGAAGCAGGTTGATTCCAGAGCCCGTGCTGTTAAATCAGTATGCTCGACTTACCACAGAAACTTTTTTTTTGCATGCAATGCCCTATTAACATCTTGTGGAATCAGTGTTCCTTAAGAGCATCTGTCTTAGTCTGTTCAGGAAGAAGTCTGTTTGCTATAACAAAATATCACAGACTGTGTAGCTTATAAACAACAGAAATTTACTCCTGGCAAGTAGAAATACAGGCTCTCAGAGCTTAAAAACCCTCAGATTTAATTTAGTCTCATAGCTCTCTTTTAGGGAGACAGGAACCAAGGCCTAGAAAAGCTAAGTGACTAGCCTAAGGTCACACAGAAAGTTATTCATGTTTTGATACTTCTAGAAAAGCACTGGCAAAACATAGTAAGACCTTTGATTCTCTATCCAGTACTATTTTTATGAACATTTAAATGCTCACTCCAGTTATAATGCTGGAAAATTGTGGGAGTAGAAAATTGTGTGATAAAGATTGACATTCCCCCAGGTATTCTGGCCTGAGGAATAATAAAAGGAAAGTAAGATTCAGAGACAAAAAAAGGTTATTCTTTTCCAGAGGGGTGTGTGTGTCTGTGTGTGTGTGTGTGTGTATGTGTGTGTCTGCATTGTGCAAGTGCACACGTGCAGGTGAATGCACATGAAGAACTGTATCTATATCTGTCTCTAATTTTCCTCCTCTCATTGGTTATTTCAGCTCCTGGAGCTCAGCACTGGAGAGTAAGTTCTGTTCTGTTTATTTAGTAACAAACAAAATGCAAAGACATCTTTTCCTAGAACTCCTGATTAAGATTCACAGCTATTTTGGACTCCCATGGATCTTTGCTTACCCACTTGGCTCCTTACTTGTTCATTCATCAGTTGTTTCTCTCTGGGTCTTGCACTTTAAAAAAGAGAAAGAGGGAGAGATAGACAGGGATGGGGCAGGGAAGGTAGGGGAGAGAAGCTTGATTCAACATTCTGGTTCAACCTGATGGCTAGCCTTGAGATGTTCCTAAACCCCTGTTTCCCCAACTGTAAAACAGAGATGCTAATAACACTTATCGAGTGGGGTTATTGTGAGGATTAGATGAGTTAACATATACACAAGGCTTAGAGTAGTGCCTGGCACATAGTCATCATTCAATAAATGGAGACCACTGGCTTCCTTCTGCACTTTCACACATTGGTGCTGCAGTGTCAATTAGCCCTGTCGTGGGGAGGTCCATTTTTCTGGAGGAATCACAAGTTCTTAAAATGATCACATTTCCAGAAATGTATCTGGATGAAAATAAAGAAAACACTTTTTTAGGAGTTCCCACTGTGGCTCAGAGGGTTATGAACCTGACTACTACCCATGAGGACATGGATTCGATCCCTGGCTCCACTTGGTGGATTAAGGTCTGGTGTTGCCATGAGCTGTGCCATAGGCCAGCAGTCACAGCTCCAGTTGGACCCCTAGCCTGGGAACTTCCCTATGTCACAAGTGCAGCCCTAAAAACCAAAAAAAAAAAAAAATACTTTTTTAAGAATACAGAGAGAACCAGAAGGAAATATATCAAAATGTTAACAGATGTTAACTCTGATGTATGGAGGAATGGAGTATTACAGGTGATTTTTTCAGCTTTATAGCCTTCTTTGTACCTTTCTATACTGTTTGAAGTATTTAGAATGAGCGCATATTACTTTTCAAACATAAAACAATAAAGCAGTTTTCCTGTGATAAACTGTTGAGGGAATTCTTCCATTTCCCATCTGATCTTTGTCCTCTTGATTTCCTTTTGACCATTCCCCATTCTGGGGGCAAATGCAGAAGCCATTCCGTTAGGGTGGCTGCTGTTGATTGCAACAAAATTCAGGTAGGGATTCTGGTCACCCTTGATTCATTTTTGTCTTTCTTTTAAAAGGAAGGTTAAAGCATGGAAAATAAAGAGACACCAAGGGGGAAAAAAAACTGTATTGAGCCATATGGCACAGACCAAAGCATTCCAAACAAACAGCCATGCAAATGAATTCTCCATCATGAAAAGAGACTCCCTCCCAGCATCCATCCTTTTCTTCCTCTCACCAACCTGTTCCCTGGGTAAGTTAATATCCCTGTGTCAGCATTAAATCTTCTAGATCTGGTCAGATTGTGTGACAACCCTAGAATTATTTAAACATAGAGTTTTTATATTTATTATTGAATTACAGTCGGATAAGGGAGATTGCTGCATACATGCAGCACCATACAAATTTTGCAGAGTGCCAGCTTCCTCAGCCCGTTGTGTCCTTCAGACAGTGGTGACAAATGGAGCAGTCTGTAGAGAGTTTCTCCTGGTGACATGAGTTACCTCGCCAACTAGGGCTCATTACAAAACACGGACCATTGCATTGAGCTGGAACAGAAGGCAATTTTCCATTCATTTATAACTCATGCCACTCACTTGCTTCACCTCAGCTCTAAAGGGGATGGTTTTGCAAACAGAAGTCCCCTTGGCCATATAAATTAATGACTAGTAAAGATAAGCTTACAGCCAAAGTATTTTAAATATTTTAGTTCTGTTCATTTGTTTTTAATTATAATTAGAAATGGTACCTTTCTGACTTTCAATTTACAGGGGGTCTTGCAAATTAGATTACCAGTGTCATATGCCAAAAATCACACAGCATAAGGTCCTACTGTATAGCACAGGGAATTATATCCAGTTTCTGGGGATAGACCATGGTGGAAGATAATATAAACAAGGGAGTGTGTGTGTGTGTGTGTCTCCCAGATGATGTGAAACCTCCTGGTAATCTTTGCTACACAGCAGAAATTGACACAATATTGTAAATCAACTATACCTTAATAAAAATATAATTAATAAAAAGTAAGCAAAATCACATTACAAATCACAAGATATATTTTTCCTTTATATTCACCATTTAGATATTTAGCAAACAACAGAAACATACAGCTTGAGTGGTTATTTTTTCTCACATTTCATTCCAGGAATCAATAGCCTAGTTATCATTTGGTATTCCTCCTTTCAAATACACTTTTACTGCAGACAAGTAACACATACATATATAAACTAGAGAGTAAAATTGTCCCATTTACAGAGGGTAACAACTAGTAAACACGTTAATTAGAATCAGACTCAACTTATTTTTATTTTTATTGCCACACCTGCAGCATATGGAGATTCCCAGGCTAGGGATCAAATCGGAGCTACAGCCACTGGCCTATGCCACAGCCACAGCAACACAGGATCTGAGCCATGTCTGCAACCCACACCACAGCTCACGGCAATGCCAGATCTTTAACCCACTGAACAAGGCCAGGGATTGAACCAGGCGTGCTCATGGATACCAGGTGGATTCGTTTCCACTGCGCCACAATGGGAACTCCCAAGAATAAGACTTAATTTAAAAAATAGTTTTACTCACTACAGTGAGATTAGTAAAGCCATTTAAAGAAGATCTTGGAAAAGAGTCAATCTTTATTGAGCCACCTCTATGCACCATGTGAATTTATATGTTGTCTCATTTAATCCCCACAATGATGTAAAGAAACTATTATTACCCTTACTCTATAGAGGAGGGGATTGAAACTGAGATGAGGCACCTACTTTTACTAATAGGGCATAATACTAATTATCAAGGTCCAGAAATCAAATACTGACTTGTCTAATGTAAAACCCCAGACTCCAAGTTCCTGTTGTAGCATAAAAGGACCAGCGCCTCCGGAGCACTGAAACCCAGATTTGATCCCTGGCCCAGCACAGTAGGTTAAGGATTTGACACTGCCACAGTTGCAGGGTAGGTCTAAGCTGCCACTCAGATCTGATCCCTAGCCCAGGAGCTCCATATGCCGTGGAGTGGCAAAAAAGATAAAACAAAAAAAAGAAACAAACAAACAAACAAAAACCAAACAAGGCTCTTTCCAAGACTGTAAATCATAATGATGATGATATTAATAAAAAAATCAATGACCCATATCTATGTCTCTTCCATTATTAAGTACAGCCTGTAAGTTTGGTGGGGGTTCCCACTTGCTTAGGGGGAAATCCCAGATGAAGTAAAACCTCCTGGTAATCTTTACCTCAAAACCACAAAGAGTCAATACACCACAAAACCTCAAGTACTCAGAAAGCATTGTCAATAATTGCTTATTTTCCCCACTACCTGCTCACAGAAGAAAGTAGCTTTTCTTTCTCAGCGGGTAGGATGAGAACATCTTGCAAATAATTGATGCATAATCAATTACTCTTTTCTGTTGCTACATACACTACTAGGTCCAAAAACTCTCAGAGAAATGTTCTAGGCTTTATCCACATCCTTTTCCCAAAAGCCAGGCCCATCTTAAAGAGGTTTGCCCATGCTACTTATCCAAGGCCTTTCTGAAAAGCAGAAATGGAACTAGGGCCTTTGTCTCCTAAGCACAAGGCTGGTTGTACATCTAGGTGGAGAATACATCTAACTTTGACTAATTTTCATGATTTCAGATCTACCAAGCAAGTTATGATGTCCAGGCTTTCCTTCTATGTAACTCACTCCAAACTGTATGGTGATGTCTAAAATCTTACATAGATCCTAAATGGTAGAAGACTTTGATTACTCTTTCATCTTTGTGAAAACCCCTGCTTTTCTTTTTCCTTTTTTTTTTTTCTTTTTAAGGGCTGCACCTGTAGCATATGGAAGTTCCCAGGCTAGGGAGTCTAATCGGAACTGCAGCTGCTGGCCTATGCCACAGCCACAGAAACGCAGGGTCCAAGCTGCATCTGACCCACTGAATGAGGCCAGGGATCAAACCCATGTCCTCATGGATACCAGCTGGATTCATAACCAACTGAGGCACAATGGGATCTCCTAAAACCCCTGTTTTTCACCATCTGACATTTTATTCTATATCCATTTATATATTGGTTTCTTGTATGTCTACACATTACAAGGTAAAATTCAAGGGGGTAGAACTTTATTCTGTCCACTGCTCTGTTCCTGGCGCCTTAAACAGTGCCCGGTGCAGAGTGGGTACTCAATAAACTGTCGTTAAGTAAATGGATAAAATTAAAAAAAAGTGCTATGACAGAGATAGGCAAAAGAAGCATCAAAGGGGGAAGAAGAGCTACCTAATCTGTGGGATATAGTGGTGTGTGTATGAAAGACAGTGAGAGAAGAAGAATGAATATGAATGAATAATCTCACTCTGAAAGAAAACTTAACCTAGTCTGGGTTAAGTACCCCATCTCTGACTTTCCATAATGCCGTCTGCATGACTCTATTCTTTTTTAAAAAATTTATTTTATCGAAATATAGTTGATTTAGTTCATTTACAATATTGTGTTAATTCCTGCTGTACAGCAAAATGATTGTTATACATATGTACCTTCTTTTCTATTACAGTTTATCGCATGATATTGAATATAGTTCCCTGTGCTCTACAGTGGGACCTTATTGTTTATTCATACTATGTATAGAAGTTTGCATCTGCTAATCCCAAACTCCCAGTCCATCCCTCTCCCTCTCCCCTCTCCCCTTCCCCCTTCCCCTTGGCAACCACCAGTCTGTTTTCTATGTCTGTGAGTCTGTTTCTATTCTGTAGATAGGATCATTTGTTCCATATTCTATATTTCACACATAAGTGATATCATGTGGTATTTGTCTTTCTCTTTCTGACTTACTTCACTTACTATGATAATCTCTATGTCCATCCATGTTACTGTAAATGTGTATGCCTCTACTCTTACACTTATTTTTATATTTCATTTATCTGTTTGTCTCTCTCCTCTAGCATATTTGATACTTACAATAAAAGGTGCTATGTTTTTATTTATATCCCAAATGCCTAGCATAGCGGCAGTCACAAAATCAAGTTCAATAAATGTGTTGCCTGAAAATAATAAACCAATGATTGGTTATATAAATGGTGGTAGTCTAGGAAGGATTACAATTTTGAGCTACTACCAGTGCTAGATTCTACATTGCCTAGCCATGTGACCTTGGGTGAGCCACTCACCCTCTCAGAACCTCAGTTTTTACCTTCCTTGTAGTAGTTCTATAGGGTTTTAGTGAGATAATATACACACACTAGCTAGCTTAGCATCTGGCATATGATAGTTTTAACTATATCATAGCATCTATATTAGGAGCCATTTTCATGAGTGGGAGTGAAGCGCTTTGGGACAGATATTAATAAGAGAAGGGGCAGAGGACATGAGATCATTGCGGACCTTAGTGGGGCCCCTGTGAGAGTGAACAAAGTCCTAGGAGACCAACAGGGTTGGCCCACACCAATCTTTGCACTATAGTTACTGGTACCTGAGGAGGCAGCTCTGTGGATTAGAAATAGGCAAGGGCATGTGGTGACTGTCAAAAGGGAAAAGAAAAACAGCTTAGGGTTGATGCTAACCTTGAACCAGGCCATTTTATTATAGATAAAAGAACTAAGAGAAGAGTTTTTCATTAAAATCCTGACATGTCAAATGCAGTATTAATGGGCTGCTTCCAAAGAGCCGATGTCAAAATAAATGCCCTCTGTTCCTGGTGGGTTTGAAGTGGACAAATTGTAGTGCATTCTGATGAGGCGCTAAGCCAGTCAAGGCCTCATATAAAATGCTTGAGAATCCCAAGTGCCAAATCATACTAAGCAACATGGAGGCACCCGTGACATTTGCTTCTGCAAACTAAGCACAGCTCTCTCACAGATAACATCAAGCCAGCTTCTGAGTAGTTTGCTTTGCCAGAGTTGCTGCTTAGGTTCATCTTTCCTTTTGAAAGAGATAAGAGGTAAGTGCTACAGTAGCTGCAACAAGGTAGAACTGCTGAGCTATAGGAATGGATATCTTGTAAAGTCAATGGCATTCAAAACACTAACAGTGGGGATTTGCTAGAGGAAGAAAAAGGAGTGAGGACTGTGAAACCAAAGGCAGATGCAAGGTCAGACACTGAGGGCAGAAGGAAGAAGAATCTGAATAAGAAAAGAGAAAGACAGGACTTCAGAGCCCAACATTCAAAATCCAACTAATTTACAGAAATTGAAATAATCCAGTCATCTTCCCACTCTAGAGGAAACACAAACATAGGTTAAATTAATGCAGGAATGTCATACCTGGCAGTTATAATTAGACTGGAACTCATCTGTCTTAGGATTTGTTTTATATTACACAGTAGTTATTATTTAATTTTTTTCAAATCTAAAATACCACTTCAGGGAGTTCCCGTCGTGGCGCAGTGGTTAACGAATCCGACTAGGAACCATGAGGTTGCGGGTTCGGTCCCTGCCCTTGCTCAGTGGGTTAACGATCCGGCCTTGCCGTGAGCTGTGGTGTAGGTTGCAGACATGGCTAGGATCCCGTGTTGCTGTGGCTCTGGCGTAGGCCAGTGGCTACAGCTCCAAATAGACCCCTAGCCTGGGAACCTCCATATGCCGCGGGAGCGGCCCAAAGAAACAGCAAAAAGACAAACAAACAAACAAACAAACAAAAAATTTCAAAAAAAAAATAAAATACCACTTCAAGAAAAAGAGATAACCCTTGGAGTTCAGAGCACTTCTCTATTTATAGCATAGTGCTGGACAAAAGAGATTCTTAATAAATATGTTGTCTTATCAACATATATGTTGATTTTCCATGTTTGGCCTTTTTCCTCTTTCTATTTTTCCTTCTGCTTCTGTTCTGGTTCCTGCTTAGCCTTCCTGGGGGTCTTCAGAGATTTCTGAGCATGATTCTAAATTTTTAGAGCTGCCCACTAGAAAAAAATGTCAAAGAGGACATCAAAGAAGCACTAGATAACTCAGAGTAAGATGAGAAGAGTTAATGCCCCTGTACTTGTGCTAAAAAAGGAAAAGATGGAATTCAGAGGACAGAGGAGAGAGAGAATGAGAGAGGGAGCGGTGGGATGGGGATGTGGGGAGGGAGAGAAAAGGGTAGGAAAAAGCATGGTAGGTTAGGAGAGGGGAAGAGAAGAGAGGAGAGGGAAGGAGGAAAAAAATCAGAAAATATAAGAAGGTTGATGTGTGGATAATCCATAGTTAGCTAAGAGTCTTTCTCTTTAGAGGCTTCCACTATCATCAGCCATATTTTAAACATGTTTTATAATCTTTATATCCATTTCATCATCACCACAACTCCACAAGGCAGGCATTACTGTTATCTCCTTGGTACAAATGAGTAGACTAGCAACAGTCTCTGTCCCCACACCTTGTTGCTTCACATTCATACTACCTTAGAAGAGAAGCAGCAATGAGAACAATGAACTGGACTTAAGATACCAGACATTACCTACCTCAGAATGCAAGCTATAGGAGAAAACACTGCCCTCTCCCCTCTTAATTTCAAATATGTCTCTCTAGAGATAAAATCATTCAATAATTTCCAAACCATCCCATTGTACTACAGCAGCCCACTACTGCATGAATCCAAAAGTATATGACTGCAAACACATTGTTTGACATATAATCAATACATGATTATGCAGTAAAGTTACCCTAGGAATTACATTCGTATCTTGTTACCTTCCAGTAACTAAAACAGGGATTATATTAGGCAAGTTTCCTAGGAATTACTTTCAGCTGTGGAAAGGGACACATCAGTAAATAGAATCATGTTAGAACTTGGGTGTTACGGTACTATCACAGTATCAGCTGGAGTTTGGCCCTTATGGGGTTAACCAGTCAAAATCTTTTCACAACTCTCCAGATCTAGCTGGAATGTTTCTCAATAGAGTTGTCCACCCTTGCCAAGAAAGTTTCCAATTAAATGCAAAGGGATAAAATTTGCTGGTTGTAGCATGCTTTCCTCTGAGCAGATTAAGAGCTGTTCAATAGAAGTATAATAGAATGTGTAAATCTCCTATGACTTGGGAGCACTGTATCTGACATTGAAGATACAGAGCTGTCATAGAGAAGATAACCTGTACATTGAGTAGTAGAAATTCCAGCGGAGATAATGCATCTTCTGACAATAAAAACAGATTTAGGCCAAAATAAAACACCAAACACCTCATAAAAACAGCCACCAGAGGCCACCTTTTCAGCATAAGTTAAAAATTCAATAGGGATCATTGCCAATTAAACAGGCAGCCTTGACATTTAAGCTATAATGTGATTAATAAAAATTAAACCTGATATGGGTCTTGTAATGGGGAAGCATGTAAGCAGAATAACTTCTTACCCCTTTGGCAAAGAAACAGTTGACTTGGGTTTATAGACATAAACCTAGACAATTGGGTTGGTTTCTCTGTCTAATGATCAGTCACATTCAGCAATCTGTTTCCAGAGGCTGGGGTGGTTGAGGGGGTGGATTCTGACTTTGAAGAAGGTATAGAAAGTTCTGGGAAATGAGGGATAATTGCCAAATCTATCAACTCCACATTTCTCCTTGAGAAATAGAATATTACCTGCCATATAGGTAACAAAGAATGTAATGGTTATCAGCCACTGCAGCCACCTCCAAGGGTGAGCTGGTGAGACCTGGAGGAACTCAGGAAGGAAACAAAGAATACCTGCCATCTAGCCATCATCAGACTACAGCCCTGAGGAAACTCAGGGTGTGAAAATGCAGGATACTGGCCCCAGAGAGTTGAGGTGTAAATCAAAGGAATGATTTCAGTGAGCCCAGACTCTTGCATCTTCCCATACATAGAAAAGCACTAAAATCCTTAAATTAAGATAACTGGTTTTCTTTTATTAACAGACATCTTTTGTTCCTACTACCTGCCATCTGTTGCAAAACTCTTATATATCCTAGCTCCCCCCCTTGCCTCCTCAGAGCAGTTTTCTCAGGGTTACTTGAGACACTACCTCCTGGGCTTAGGGTCTTTGCTTTGCCCCAAATAAAACTTAACTCTCAACTTTCAGGTTGTGCATATCTTATAGTCGGCATCCTCATATCAGATTATATAACTCATCTACCTGCGCATCCATTCACAGTAACACTCAAATAAGAATTCACACAAAGAAACATTTTCTACTACTTGAATGCTAATTTGCTCTGTTTTCCTACACAACCCACACTTCTGGAATGGCTTTTAAAAATTCTCTTGAAGAAGTATTTACACATGCACTAAGCTATGGAGGAAATTTTCATTCCCTGGATGAAATTTTCCTGAAGAGCGCTCGGAAGAGCTATTCCCCATCCTGGTAATCCTTTTATCACATACTCCTTTTTCCTCTTTTATGGCTGCCTGTGACACATGGAGTTCCAGAGCCAGGGATCAGATCTGAGCCAAAACTGTGACCTATGCAGCAGCCGGGGCAACCCACTGAGGTGGGCCATGGATCAAACCCAAGTCCCAGCACTCCAGAGACATGGCCAATCCTATTGTGCCACAAACTCCTATTACATACTCTTCTGTGAGATGAAGAGTAGGTATCTGTGAATCCATAGCCTCAGTGGCTAACTCTGAGAGGACATTCATATACCTTCATATGCAGGACTCAAACAGGGCTGCTGAGAAATTACAGAACCTATTTCTGATCCTTTACTTTAGCAACTGCCAACCTGTACACTTACACAAACTAAGATAAAGAAATGAGTAAATCTGAGAATGATCTTATTAAAAGTATTACCAATATTTCAGGAGCCAAAGTTCTCTTTTCTAAGGTGCTCAGCTAAATAAATAAATAAATAAATAAATACATAAAGCAAGCAAACAATGTGAAACTAATACATACTTAGAAGAATAACAGTCTAAAGAAAGAGGCTAAATTGATGGTTCAGTTTGTCAATATTATAATAAAGAGACAGCTTAAAGATTATGAAAAACAGAGGAAGACATCGGCTACTATATAAATAGTATAATAATCAATGTCCCCTAAACTAAACTTCTCAAGAAGGGTTATAAAAACGAGTGGATATTAGCACAAATGTGCAAGTCAACACAGTTGCTCTATAAAGCTCCGCATCATTGAACCCTATACCTACAATATTCAGGATATTTGACTTCAGGCTGTTCGTTCCTCTACAGAAGAGAATCTCCTATTGGAATCATCTATCCGACTCGGTATATACAGGAAGGGGATGATAATGAATAACATAAGTCATTATAGTGGTGTGGTAGATTGCTGGTTGTCTCTTGAAATGTTTTCTTGCCTTCTTCATTTTAGTAATATAACCCCTCCCCAGTTCCAGCCAGACATAAGCCTATCCAGTTAGAGACTGTATTTCCTGATTTCCTTTAGAACTATGTACGGCTACATAAGTAGCTGAAAGGATATAAGCAAAAGTCATCTGTGCATATTCTGCCTCACATCCTTAGATATGAAAATACTTGACCTATATACCCTCTCTTTCCTCTTCACATGGGCTGGAAAGCAGAAGCATCAGTGACCCAGGCGCGACTATGTGGGGTGGAGGAGGGGCACTTCCAGGTCACGGCGAAGTCAAAAGATAGAAGAAATCTGGGTCCCTAAGGTATCCCATTGAAAAAAAAATTAAAAGAAAGATATTTCTACATCATTTAAACCTCTTCCTTTTCTTGGTGGGGGGGCTCACCTGCAGCATGTGGAAGTTCTTGGGCCAGGGATCAAACCCAAGCCACTGCAATGACAATGCCATATCCTTAACCCACTGAGCCCCAAGAGAACTCCTCTGTGTCATTTAAGTCACTGTATTTTGGAGTCTCTTTCTTATTACTTAGGATATAAGCTAAAGTACTGTATCAGTGAATTTTTTAAAAAACATCTGCTCTAGAGTCAGACAGGCCAATTTTGAATCCCAGCTTCCATATTACTAACATCATACACCTTTAGGATAGTCTCATTAACACTCTGAGTCTTGATTCCCTCATCTGTAAAGTGGTGCTAATAATGTACTGAAGGTAAAGATAAGGAATGCAAAGCACTTAACACAATATCTGTCTCACTTGAATTGTTTAATAAATGTCACCTATAGCCACATAAACAGTGGCCCAAAAAAATGGAAAGATGAAAGAAATTCTGTCAATTAAATCAATAAATGGAAGTCTATCTGGCTAACAAAAAACTCTAAGTAGAGAAAAATTTGCTTTAAGATTTCCCATAATTTTTGTGCTAGTATTCGGAAACATCTTAGGAGGCTACATTTCACTATGACACATTGCAAATGATGGAGAAGTCTTGTTCCATAGAAATCTGTTAGGAAAAGAATCTTCAAATACATAGATGGCTCTGTTCAAAAGAAAGTAGGATTCCACAGAACATGCAGATGAGAATAAGTCAGTAAAAAACTGACCTGTTTAGATGGCAAATCATTAGCACAGGTAAATGGCTTCCCAAACACCTGGGAGATAAAAATCTATCACAGAGGCAACCCAAGAAAATTTTGCTTCTCCAAAGGTCAAGCCCTTGTCAGAATGCAAAATTCATGGCCAAAAGACAAAAGGAGAAATGTGTTGTTCAGCCAGGACTGGGATGGCTACATTACTCTTTTTGTTTTTTCTCTTTGCCCATTTCTAACACCAGAGGGTGCTCTCTAGAAGCAAAGAGGGGTCAAGAACACCAAGACTTAGGGTTCCCTTTTCTTCCCATCCTTGTTAACACTTGTTTATTTGTTGTATTTTTGAAAATAGCCATTCTGATCAGTGTGAGGTGATATCTCACTGTGGTTGTGATTTGGATCTCCCTGATGATTAGTGACAGTGGGCAATTTTTCACGTAGCTATTGGCCATCAGCATTTTCTTTGGAAAAATGTGTATTTGGGTTCTCTGCCCATTTTTAAATTAGAGTGTTTTTTTATTGAGTTGTGTGAATTTTTATATATTTTTGATATCGACCCCTTATCAAATGTATCATTTGCAAATGTCTTCTTCCATTCAATAAGTTGCCTTTCATTTTGTTGGTTTCCTTCGCTAGGGAAAAACTTTTTAGTTTGATATAGTCCCATTTGTTGACTTTTGCTTTTGTTACCCTTACCTGAGGAGACAGATCCAAAATTATTGCTAAGACCAATGTCAATAAATGTACTGCCTATGCTTTCTTCTAGTTTTATGGTTTCACGTCTTACCCTAGTGCACTGTTGGTGGGAGTGTGAACTGGTACAGCCACTGTGGAAAACAATATGGAGATTCCTCAAAAAATTAAAAATAGAACTACCATACAATCCCAGGAATTCCCCTTTTGGATAGTTATATGAAGAAAACAAATACATTCATTTGAAAATATATATGTACCCCCATATTTATTGTAGCATTACTTATAACACCTGAGATATTTTCTGAGACAGAAAAATTAAAATGGCATTTGCAACTTAAAATATATAAAATATTACTCATACATAAAAGAATTAAATCTTGCCATTTGTGAAAACATAGATAGACCTAGAGGATATTATGTTATGTGAAATAAGTCAAAGACAAATACCCTATGATTTCACTTATACTTTGAATCTAAAAAAATAAAACAAAGAAACAAAAGAGAAACACGGTCATAGATACAAAGAACAAACTGGTGGTCACTAGGGTTAGGGGGTGGGGTGGGAATTATGTAAAATTGTGAAGGGGATTAATAAGTACAAACTTCTAGTTACAAAATTAATAAGGTAAAGAATGCATCATATAGCATAGGGAATATAATCAATAATATTGCAAGAACTTTGTATGGTGACAGGTGCTTACTAGACTTACCATATTGCTCAATTCCTGATGTATATAAATGTTGGATCACAATGTTGTACACCTGAAACTGCTATTACTGTATGTCAACTATACTTTAGTTAAAAATAAAATAAAAATGAAGAATATCAATTACTCAAAATGAAATGGTATTAAGAGAAACATTGCAATAAAGATAAAAAACATTGCCCATTGACTTTTTGGATCATAGCAGCCCACAAAGCCTAAACGATATTGTAATAATACCAAATATGAAACAGACATCTCTTCCTGGTCGTCTGGGAAGAGGCTTAACTAAGTCACTACATATGGGGCCTTGTTTCTGTCACAGAGAGATATTAAGGTGACAGTCTATAGCCTGAGCTATGTCCTGTCATTACATAAGCATCAGCATTACCCTTGGACTTCTCAAACTGGCAATGACTTGTCAAAATTACAGAAGCTTTCACTGGCGATTGTCCAAACAGCTGGATAAACAAAAAATAGTTTAGGTATCCCCAGAAACAACATGAAGTGAGCAGTCTCGGAAATGTGCTAGGAAAGCATGTGAAAATGTTGTTTTTCATGAGATTTGTTTCATGTTCCCGTTTTTTTGATTTCCACCTATAAGATCCTACTTGACTTTGTTTCCTGGACTGTGGACAATTTACATCTATTTTAATCTATGTTCACTAGAGAAAGAAAACAGCTTTATTATTATGTTGAATTGAAAATATCATTCTTTCATTTTCATTTAATCTTTGTACATACCAAAGAAAATATAGGAGCCACTAAGATATCGGGTACCAAATATTTGCTTTCAGGTGTCCCTTTACCACCATTTACTTCTTCTCCCTCTCTGCCAATTCTAGTTTTCTTTCTGACACCAAAAGCCCCCACACTCACCTTTTCTCTCCCACGTTCCTTCCAGAACATTTTTTTGCCTTCCATATTATCATCCATTTGTTTTACCTTCCACCATTAAGCAAAAACAAAAACATAAACAAAATGTTGGATTAGTAGTCAGGAGAGTTATGGGGTAAAAAATATTGTGCTCCTGGTCGCTAAGTTTTCCTATATAATCTTGGGCAACTGATGCAACCTCCCTATTTCTAGTCCCCTCCTTGGTAAACTGAGGGTGATAATAATAGTATCTATGTCACTGGTTGTTGAAAATATTAAATAAGATATTATATGTACAGCACCAGGCACTGCATTTGTCTTCATTATTCCAAACATTCTGCTCTTCCTAAACAGTCTGAGCAAGCAAGGTTCACTATGTCAACCCCCAGTCTCATCACTGATGGAACCCTACCACCTTCCATTTTATTCACCTCTTTCCTAACCATTCTTTTCCTTCTGTCCTGTGTCTTAGCCCTGCTAGTCCCAATTATATCTGGTAGTGATCCTCAGTGGTGAAGAGGCTGATTTTGCCCTGAAGATGATGTACATGTCATTCTGATCAAGCATGGAAATGTACCTCTCACCACATCCAAGCACATGTGCTCAGACCAATAAACAGTTCCCAAGAGGAAAGCTCAAAGTTCCTTCCTGATTTTCAAATTCTGTCCAAAAAACACATTTGCGTCCTTTAGAAGAAGGCCTAATGGCAAGTTGGAATTATGAGCTACCATTTCCAAGTCCAGTTCTGCCAACAGATACTTTAATCTGTCAGTGGGTTGGTTTCATCCTTCAAAGAGTGAGAAGAAATCAATGGAAACTAGAAGAGTAAGCAGTTTGAGAAAAGGTATAGAAGAAGAATGCACATAGTGTGAGTTGGAATAGTCAAGTGTTATAATGATCATCTCTAGGGATACTCACTGACATCCATCTGTTCTCTGGGCTACCTTCCTGCGTCATAGGAACAAATTCCTCTATTCTGAGAAGATTTTTGGGCAATTTGAAACTTGTTCTAAAGGCATCAGGTCCCTTCTGTTCATGAAGAGAGAAATAATTTTTAGAAAAAGTAACAACAGGCTAGTAAAAGTGTTATACTTTACAAAGGAAAAAAAATTGAAATCCAAGAAATATCTTAGGGATACTCTGCGTGGGATCACAGATCTGTTGGATGGAAGCCACTGTAATTTTATTGATTCTTCATTTATGTCTGTTTACCTTGCATAGCAATTCTTTTCTGAATCGAAGATCTTGAAGTCATTCTAAGTTGAACTGGAGGTAAACAAGTAGGAAGCGCTAACAATAGGTGATATGCTTGGAAATCAAGTTAAAAAACTGAAGTGTCTGGTTAGTTTGGTACTTCTGTCAAAAATACATTGCCTCTTTAAAATCAGCATTTTCAGAGTTTCCCTTGTTGTTCAGTGGAAACAAATCTGACTAGTAACCATGAGGTTGTGGGTTCGATCCCTGGCCTTGCTCAGTGGATTAGGGATCTGGCAGTGCCTTGAGCTGTGGTGTAGGAGGCAGACACGGCTCAGATCCCACATTGCTGTGGTTGTGGCATAGGCTGGAGGCTACAGCTCTGATTCAACCCCTAGCCTGGGAACCTCCATACGCCATGAGTGGGGCCCTAAAAAGCAAAAAAAGTAAAAAATAAAAAATAAAATAAAATTAGCATTTTCAACAACCCACAGAATGAAACTACTTACAAGTCCTATATCTGATAAGGGGTTAATATACAGATTAAATAAAACACTCCTACAAGTCAACAACAACAACAACAACCTGATTATAAAATGGGCAAAATACTTGAATAGATGTTTCTTCGAAGATGTACAAATAGCCAACGAGCACATGAAAAGATGCTTAACATCACTATTTAGGGAAGTGCAAATCAAATATTACCTCACACCAACATTTGGGTGGCTACCACCAAAAAACAAAATAGCAATTGTTGGCAAGGATGTAGAGAAAAGAGAATCCTTGTGCACTGCTGGTGGGAATGTAAAATAGTGCAGCTGCTGTGCAACATATGTGGCATTTCCTCAAAAAATTAAAATAGAATTACCACATGATCCGTCAATTTTACTTCTTGGTATACACGCAAAAGACCTGAAAATAGGGACTCAAAGAGATTTGTATACCTGTATTCACAGTGACATTAATCACAACAGCCAAGGAGTAGAAGCAACTCAAGTGTCCATTGACAGAAGAATGGGTAAGTAGAATGTGATATATATACACACAATGGGTATTGTTCCATTAGGAAAAGGAAGGAAATTCTGATGCATTCTACAACACAGAAGAACCCTGAAGATATTATGCTAAGTGAATTAAGCCAGTCACCAAAGGATAAATTCTGCATGATTCCACTTATATGAGGTACCTAGAGAAGACAAATTCATAAGAGAAAGAAAATAGAATGGTCATTATCATGAATGATTCATGAATGAATCATCCTCCAGGCACTGGAGAAAGGAGGATAGGGTGTTAAGTGTTCAATGAACACGGAGCTCCTGTTTTGCAAATGAAAAATGTTCTGGAGATTGTTGTGAGGGTTGCACAACAGGGACAATGTACTTAATGTCACTGAACTATACACTTAAAAATGGGTAAGATGGTAAGTTTTATTGTTCTACATATTATACCACAATTTTAAAAAATATATCAAAGTTATCAAAAATAAGGAAAGTTTCAGAGTTCCCATGGTGGCACAGCAGAAATGAATCTGACTAGGAACCATGAGGTTGCAGGTTCGATCTCTGGCCTCAGTGGGTTAAGGATCCAGCGTTGCCGTGAGCTGTGGTGTAGGTTGCAGACATGGCTCAGATCCTGAGTTGCTGTGGCTCTGGTGTTGGCCGGCAGCTACAGCTTGGATTAGACCCCTAGCCTGGGAACCTCCATATGTCGCAGGCGCAGCCCTAAAAAGACAAAAAAAAAAAAAAAATAAGGAAAGTTTCAAAAGTCAGTATAGCAAGAGGACCTAATTAGACACCTGTAATATATCCTGGATGTAATATTTTGGAATAGAAAAAAAGGGTATTAGGTAAAAACTAAAATAATCTGAATAATACACAGAATTTATTTAATGTTAACACATACATAAATATTGATCCATCCATATGCCCAACAAATATACCATATTAATGTAAGATATTAACAATAATGGAAATTGGATATGAGATATATGTGACTGCTCTGTACTATCTTAATTGTTCTGAAAACCTAAAAGTATTGTAAAATATGCAGTTAATTTTTTAATATAATTTTCCCTGGATTTCACAAAGTGACCCATTTAAAACAAACCCAATTTCAGCTCTACAGCTGACATTTGAATTGTTATTCGTCCTGTTCATTTAGTACCACCCTCTGAGGAGTTTTAATGTGCTTCACTGATCAGTTCTTTAATCTAATTAATCCCAAGTTCATCCATGTGCAGCTAGGGCAAGCAGCATTATAGAGTCATCCTCTTTTTTAGACAAGGAGACTGAGGCCCAGAAAGCTTATGGGTTGGCCCAAGGTCAGTCAACTAACTTGATGTCAAAGCCAAGAGTCACCCTATTGTCCCCATTTCCCAGTTTAGCATCCAAAGGCATTGTTCCCTAATGAGTTTTTTGAGATGTACAAATACAATTTGAAGATTTCAGAATGTGACCAAAACTTAGCTCTCTCTCTCTCTAAATAGCACAGCCTCACTCACTCCAAATTCACTACTGCAAGGAGTCCTCCAACTTTGTGCCCTGAAGATTCACTTTCCCTCCAAAGTCTCCTCTCTTCCCCAATTATTGTATGCCTCCGCATTATAACTGTTTAGCAACTAAGTCTACTGAATGAGTAAAGGAATGCATGTAAGAATGAATGAATGAGTTTTCAAAGGCAAAGAACATCAGTAGATTCCAGTGAGAATAACTCCTTCTCCGAGTCTATGCGGTGGCCAAATAGTGGAACATCTCTCTCAGTATAGCAACCTCCCTCCACATACTCTATGTTGTAATCAACCAAATTATTTTCTATAACCTCTCTCCATCCCTCCTTCTCCTTCCCTTTCTCCTTCCCCTTCTCTTTTTCTCCCTTTCTCTCTCCCCTTCTCTCTTTCCCTCCCTCCCTGTATTTATCAACTCTTTCACTGATGCCACATTTTTGAACTAATTATGTGGGGTGATGAAACAAGCATGTTATAGCTTTTGCTATTAGACATGTGAAGAGTCCCTTCTATGGCCTTCAAAACATGAATTCTTCCTCATATGTAGATACTTTTTCCATTGCACATTGAATTCTTATCTCAATTTCTACATTATAATTGTAGGGATGGTCCCTGTCATTTTTCACTTGACATTAGTATTAAATATTTGACCTTTGTTTCCTTGCTATCCATCTCGTCAGAGTTCATAATCTATTTTTTAATTAATTTTATTGGAGCATAGTTGATTTACAACATTATATTCAATTCAAGTATACAAAAAGTGAATCATTTATATATATATATGTATAGATATATATATCTCCATTATTTCCCCCCATATAGGTTATTACAAACTACCGAGTAGATTTTCCTGTGCTATACAGTAGATTCTCATTAATCATCTATTTTATACAGTAGTGTATATAAGTTATTCCCATCCTCCCATTATCATACTCAGTAAAGTAAGTCAGAAAAGACAAATATCATGTTATCACTTATAAGTGGAATCTAATTTAAAAAATGATCCAAAAGAACTTATTTATTTTAAAAAACTCACAGGTTTCAGAAGTTCCTGCCATGGCACAGAGGGTTAAGAATATGACTGCAGTGGCTCAGGCTGCCTCAGAGATGCGGGTTTGATCTCTGGCCTGAAGCAGTGGGTTAAAAGCGTTGCCACAGCTGTAGTGCAGGTTGCAGCTGCAGCTCAGATTCAATCCCTAGCCCGGGAACTTCCATATACTGTGGGTGCAGTCATAAAACGAAAAAAAAAACAAAGAAAAAGAAAAAACAAACAAACAAAAAAACAGAAAACCTCACAGATTTTAAAACCAGAGGTGAAACCATTGATGGGAGGGGAAGAATTGAGAGTTCATAATTTATTAAAGCCAACACTTAAAAGCAGCAGATGCATTACATGCTTTAACAACTCTTCCTTGGAGTTCCCCTGTGGCTCAGTGGTTAATGAATCTGACTAGGAACCATGAGGTTGCGGGTTTGATCCCTGGCCGACCTCAGTGGGTTAAGGATCCAGCGTTGCCGTGAGCTGTGGTGTAGGTTGCAGATGCAGCTTGGATCCCACGTTGCTGTGCCTCTGGCGTAGGCTGGTGACTACTGCTCTGATTAGACCCCTAGCCTGGGAACCTCCATATGCCACAGGTGCGGCCCTAGAAAAGACAAAAAAAACACAAAAAAAACCCTCCTTCTTAATTAAACCATTCAATAATGCAACTTATCACCTCATTTCTTAAATTTGGATTTTTTAAATAGGAGATTATCCAAAATGTAGGTACACCTCTATAGTCTATAAGCCATAACAAGCTGTATTTCCCTACTATTTTTATGTTCCCTTTGATTTAAACATTAAAAAAAATCCCAAACACAGCTCCCTTGTATGTTTTAACTGCCACATGCCATTTGATCATCTACAGCTATAAGCTGTTTTGCTATTCCGAAGCACAACTGACCCTGATTATAGGCAGTCTGTACCAAAGTGCAGGAGAATCTCAGCAGTATTACTACTCAGTTTTTGGAAAGTAGCTTTAGGATGGTAGGGTAGCTCAAAAATATAATTTGAGTATCTTCACAATTGAGTGCTAACCTTTATGCTTAATTTAGAATGGATGCTCAGGCAGAGCTCCGCTTCCTCCAAGGCACCTAGAAGATTGCTAAACTCAGTGCACATTAAAAGCCATTTAACCATCAACACAGTGGTGGAACAGGAAGACTGGCAGGGATAGGAAGTATCTAAAGATTCCTAGCATGGCTGCTAAAAACAAACAAACAAATAACTGACATTCCTCCTTGAGGAGGAAAACACGGCATCATATTTTAGCAGAAGAGAAAGCTAGCAGACTACTATATTCCACACCTGAAAACTTTAAAGATACTTGCCTATTCCCTGCTCAAATGAACTTTTATTTGCTCTTCATTCTACACAACACATTCATTATCCATGACTTGCAAATGAGGTAAATATCTAGTCACACATCAATGAAACAGTTTCAAGGTTACTCAATGAAATTTATAAATTTTTCTTCCTTAATCCCACTCCTCTGATTCCTATCAAAGTAGCTATTTCGGATTTTACCCTCCTTTAGGGCAGAGATCACATATGTGGTATATTCTTTGTGCTGCAATGGCACCCCACTGGAGGCACAAATACACATTTAGATAATGTGGTTTGGATTCTAAGGAGAAGCTAAATTCCACTCTATCATTCTGACCCAAATCTGGGTGCTGGCATCATTTTTAAATAGAAGTATCAGCCCATTAATTACTGTCTCGGGAACCTAAGTACTTAAATTAATCATGCACAAAACTTTCCTCCAATATAAATCCCTATCACCACTGGCCAGTAGCTACATAAGGAAATTTCAAAGCTCAGAAATTCCTAAAGAGCATACTTTGTCTTATTTCCTTTGCATCAGTCTTCTTTCTCCTTTGGCTGCCTGGTGTTCACATTACAGAGTAGAGTTCAAATTTCTTATCTTAGGTAGATGTCTCCAACATCCATCTGTTCCCCAGGCAGGTCTTTGCTGTGTTGAAGTCATTGACTTATGGCTTATGTAACAATCTCTTCACTACTTTGTAAACTCCAGAGTTGAATTATCTTTCCATTCTGAATGTCCAGTGCCTAGTGCTCTGCCTTCAATCGTCACTAAGTATTGGGAACAAATTACCATGTAAAGAGAAAAAAATATGACTCTTTTAACCTATTCTGCTGATCCATGACACAGCACTTAAACTTGTTTGTCCTTTTCTGTATTTTTTCTCCCCTCCAATTTATGTTGAAAGTTTTGGCACTGTGAGTGGCTATACAAAGTTAGGCGTTTGACTTGTATTGGACACGAATGGCCAACTAGATGTGTTTATTTGCAAATGACAGAAAATAGAACTCTTAAGTGGCTTAAATTAAAAAAAAAAAAAAGGGAGTTCCCGTCGTGGCGCAGTGGTTAACGAATCCGACTGGGAACCATGAGGTTGCGGTTTCAGTCCCTGCGCTTGCTCAGTGGGTTAAGGATCCGGCGTTGCCGTGAGCTGTGGTGTAGGTTGCAGACGCGGCTCGGATCCCGCATTGCTGTGGCTCTGTTGTAGGCCGGTGGCTACAGCTCCGATTAGACCCCTAGCCTGGGAACCTCCATATGCCGCGGGAGCGGCCCAAGAAATAGCAAAAAAAAAGAATTTTTTGGGAATTTCCATTGTGGCTTACAAACCCAGCTAGTATCCAGGAGGATGCGGGTTCAGTCCCTGGCCTCACTCAGTGGGTTAAGGATCTGGTGTTGCCATGAGCCATGGTGTAGGTTGCAGATGTGGCTCTGATCCTGCATTGCTATGGCTGTGGTATAGGCCAGCAGCTATAGTTCTGATTTGACCCCTAGCCAGGGAATTTCCATGTGCTACAAGTGTAGCCCTAAAAAGAAAAAAAAATTATAGGATCATGTAATGAAAAATTCCAGGTAAACAGATCTACATTGATGTCTCAAGCAAGTATCCAAGAGCCCATCCATTTCATATTTGTCTGTCACGGACATAAGATGGCAATAGCAACTGAAGAACTTAGACTTATACAACTCTAAATCCATTGATAACACCATAACCTCTCTCTTGAATTAATAATTGATGCCTTGGGGAATGCAACTAATAATTCTTAAACTAATAATTGATGCCTTAGGGGAATGCAAGACTAATTGGCTTAGGCCTAGATCATGAGCCTACTCTAAGCACATGGCTGAAAGTGGAAGGGTCATGTGATCTACAAAGAGTAAATAAAGGTATGGTTTCAAAAAGCAAGGTGAATGAATTCTGAGTGGCAAAATAATCAATGCCCAATTAATATACACAAATAAAAACCATCTAAGAATTCAATCAAGGAAACACATGGTTGCAGATGAAAATAGCTGAATGTAAATATAACAACATTATTATATGGATATGAGAAGGGAGAGGCACACATACTGTCATTTTCTTGCTTCCATAAACTCAAGATATCTTCTACTGATTAAAGACAAGAAAATTGTACCTCCCGTGGTATACTGAAGTGTTTTCACAATGCCTTCATAATGGTCATGTGAAGGGCAGGGATTGGTTTTAAAAATTCAGAAGACCACTATAAAATAACCTAGTTATTTACACAATAACATAAATGCAATTACCTTGGTTTGAATATTGAAACATGCACAAGATTGCTTATTGTCTACTGTCCAGAGGGTATGGACATTAGAAAAGAAAATTTAATATTTGCATTGGATTTTGTATTTTATAGAGAAAGCAAGAATTATATTTCTCTGTGCTTTAAGTATGTGGAAACTGTAGCAAAAATGGATCTTATAAACATGTCTGCTAAAGCTCAGATTATTTTTAATAAGATAGTATTTATTTTCAGCGAGTAACCAGTTAACTAAAATAATTGATAGCTTTACTTTTTAATTCTTGATGAGTCAATGGTCTTCCATATAATACCTTTAAGTCTTAAAATAAACTTCAGTTGTTACATACAACAGTATCAATGAGCATCTCTAAGTGGTTTAACAAAGAACAGAGGAAAGAGACTCAATGGAAATAAAAACACCACATGGGGCAAATCATGATACTTACCTTAGTAAATAATATTTTGGCCATATTAAAATAGTTAGGCATATAATACGAAGGGGAAAATGTCATTGAAAGACTTCTAATTGGAACAATAGTGTCCTCATTCTTCAGTAATAATCTGGCTTAAACTGCAACTAAAAAAGCAGCTTAAATTATCCTGAAAAAAAATGATTAAAGTCCAGGGAACACTCTAGGAAAACAAGTTCATATAATAAGCATAAAATGAAACTAAAAATTGCATTTTAATTTGTCTATCCCTTTCATTTGAAAAAGTGAGGTCCAGATCAGCTAAGAGACTTGCCTAGGGTCACACAAAGTATAACTCCTAAATCACTGGTTTTCAAAGTAGAGCGCAGTTACTTTGTGTTTATAAAAGAGATCCACAGGGTAAAGGAAAAAAAAAACACATTAAATGTCCTTAATTTTTTGTGTGTTTTATTATTTACACAATATGTTTGCAGAGGCATGTGCATACAGAAATTTTTTTTTCTGATCTTTATGCCCAGTCAAAATCATTTGTAGACCACTGTCTTAAAATTATAACCCAAACCTGGACCAAACTTCCCCTCATGACTCCTTTGACCCCTCCCTCAATCGGGTCACTATCTGCTACTGAGCATGTGCAACTCTGTCACCATCAACTGAACACACACTCTCTCTCAGCTGGGGAATGGGAATCAAAGTTATTTCAGCTATGAGCTTTAGATTTTTATTTCTTTATCTGTCTACTTCAAAAATATTGCCATGCTTTTTTAAAACACATAAATTACAAAGAAGAAAGAAACCCAACTATTAAGGTAACACTACTACTTCTGCAGCGAAGAGTCAAAGGAAATAAGAACTTTTCATAAAATACAACAACCAGAAACACCTCTCACACCTCCTCTAGTACAAAATACAAAATCACCTTTGACGACTTTTTGAAAGAGATATGGTCTGTATCCGACATGCTAATTGAGTTATCAGTCCTCAAACACTGATGAAGAGTGAATCAATTATCACATACACTTTATTCTGTAGCCTGTACACTGATAAATAACACTGGGGCCACCTTCCACTGGGCTTCTGCTCAACAGCCCTGAGACTGACACTCTCCTGGAGGGGAGATCTAGTTGGTAAAATAAAAAGTGTGTGGGAGTAAGTCTACACTGATTACAGCCTGAGTTTAAAAGTTAAATTTAGGAGATCATATAGCTCAGAATTTCTTCAGAATGTAGCATTTTCAACAAGTAAAAACTTCAAGACACTGTAGAAAGAAGCCATGACCATGAGGATATTTTTCTTTCTCCCTGGATTATAAAAAGACACTCAAAATATACATGACCCTCTGTAGAACAGTTTCCTTAAACATACAGAGAAGGGCAATATTCAAATGACTTATTTGGGCATTTCAGAAGTCTACATTTCCTTGGATGGTGATCAAAATAGGTGGGCCTCCTCAATGCATTCCTGCTTATAACAGAATGCAGCACAGGACAATAGCTAAGGCATAGGTTCTTGAATCAGATTCTCTGGCTTTGAACCATGGCTCTGACACTTACTAGTTGTTTGACCATAGGCAGGTTAGTTAATTACTCTAAACTTCAGTTTCCTTATCAACAAAGTAGAGATCAAAATAGAGTCTAATAGGGTGGCTGTGATAATTAAATGGTTTTATAAATGGTACCTAACAGAGTACCTGATAAATTGTAGTTGCTATGGTGATGGTGGTTGGAGATGATAAGTGTTACATCAAACTTCCTGGGGATTTAAGTTGCTCTCTAAAATATGAGATGGTTAATGTCATTTGTCCTTTTGAGTTATTCTTATTTGGCATTTCCTTATCACTCACTGAGTATAACATGTAGGGACCTGTACAGAGAATTATATCAAACCAAACTCCTGCCTTGAAGGAAGTGACTCTTATTTGGCTTCTTTATTGCACACCTACGACTGTGAAAGGCAGCACTCTCACTCCATATTCCCTACAATAGTGGCTAAACTTCAGCATACTATTTTAAAAAAAATTACAATAATCTTTTCCAACTCCTTATTTACCATTAACATGTATAGAACTGGTAAGGAGGGCTGTGTCCTATGGGATAAAATATGGTAATTCTGGTGAGCCCAAGGACCAGAATTCCATGATAGCTCCTCTGGTTAGAATAGAGTTCCAGATGCAATGGGACCTCCAATGGGGCTTTACCAAAAGCCTTCTTTGTTTCTTGGCCTTGACACTGGAGTCAACATTTTGACTAGCAAATACCTTCTCATCATATAGCTTCTTAACTTGTACACCTCTTATCTTGAAACGGGACGGTAACAGGGTTAACAGAAAGATACTCAACACAAATAGGGAAAGGATATTAGTTCCAACGGTGTGGATAACAAACAAAACTTACTACACACAGATGGCAGGTATACAGAGCAAGAGACTCAGCCCTACTCCCAGTTAGAGGGGTAAGCTTCCTTTATCTTCCAGTCCCCTGAAAGTACCTTACTATCAATGATACCAGTTACTTATTGGAATGAGAAACCCATTTAGTATTTTATGCAAGGTATTTTTGCCATTTTCAGTAGGATCTTGGTCCTTCTTAATTATTCTAGGGACTTTGGCCACTTATCTACCTGCCCACCCATAAGGTTGCAAAAAAAAAAAAAATGAAAACAACGCAGTACATACCTGTATGCTTCCTGCAAGGATAAGTAAACAAGAGCTCTATTTCCAACATTCAGTTTTCCACAAACACTCTCCGCACAGTAGGCCTAGGTCTACAACCTATTAATAGTTTTCTACATTTTTAGCAGAGGACTTCTTTTTTCAACTAATTATTCATGCTAAAATCTAATATATAAAGGAGATTAAAGTGAAGATTCAGTGGTTGAAACAGATTGAGAGGCCAAGAGTCTTTCCCATTTGGCCATCAGTTTTGTATCCCAAACCCCCAATCTCAGTCATTCCAGTGGAGGCTAATGATCAAAATCATATACTCCAGAGGCAGAATAGCTAGAATGAATCCTGACTCTAGCATTTCCTCTCTAAACCATGTGTTACAATGTGGAGAAAGGGCTAAGATTATTCTGTGAACAGGTAGAAATGAAGAAAACAGAAACCCCATGAATTAAAAAGGTTATTCATTAAACCTGGAATAGGAAGAAGAGGTGCTAAAAGCCTACCTAACTCGCCTTTTTGCCTCAAGGTAGATGACTGGTTTTGGGCAAATAATAGTCCTGGATGTCATGAAAATTAGATAATACATTCATATGGCTTATTAAAAAAAGAGAGAAAGAGAGGAGGGGAGGGGAAGAGAGGAGAGAAAAGAAGAGAAGAGAAAGGAAGAGGAGAAAAGAGAAAAGAAAACAAAAAGAAAAGGAAAGAAAGAAAAGGGGAAAAAAAGAAAAGAAAAAAGAAAAAGAAATACTGGGCAGCAATGACTCAGCATGTGTCCAAATCTTTCAATGAAAGTGGCAACAGGAGAGAAATACCTTCTGATTAACAAGATTGGCTTCACCAAGTTAACAGCTGAGGCAGTTCTGAGATTAAAACAGAAACTAAGTCATGATGACAACCCTTTAGAAAGGCTTAAGAAAAACCCTGCATCTGGGATAGCTTAGGCTAACTAGGTCCTTTGCATTATGCTCATACATCATAATGCAGATTCACAGCTGTGAAAGCACATCTGGATAGCATGATTGTGATTCCAGCCAATCTCTAAGGGAACTTTTATATCAAGGCAAGTGCCAGTTGAACACGTTTGAAGCCTATAAACTTCTAATTTTAAGAACAAACAGCCTGTTTCAGACAATAGGATTATAAACCTACATGATATATCTTTTATAATTATTGCTACTTCGTCAAAGAAGACTTGTCTATGTATTATTCCCCAAAAAGAGAAATCCACCACATTTTTTAGCATTCATTAAATGCATGTCATCTTTTCATATAGGTTTAGGAATAGTAATAATTACCCAAGCAAATAATTACCCAATACAGCTCTTCCCTGCCTTTTTAAGTGACCTCAGAAAACTGACTCTTGCCCTTTTCTTAACCAACACATGCACATTTCCTGGATTAAATACCACAGCATTACACAGTCAATGGCCAGTGCCTTCTTCAACAAAAATGCAAGCAGTATATAAAGTCCTCTGGATTAGTGAGGTCAACAACTGTTTGAGGCACATGATACACAAAGTACTATGTTGAGGAATCTAAAGATGTCCTCGTCTATAATTAAAATAAAGTGAGATATATAATAAAAGGCCCATAGAAAGTTAGCAGAAAAAGGAACCTTAAGGAATGTCTAGTTCAATTCCCTCCTTTTTTTTAACATCCTCATCTTACAGACGAATAAACTAAAGCTCCTTGTTGTATACTCAGTTATGGCACTACTAGGGCAAAATCTGGGGTCTCCTGATTCTCATATTGGTACTTTGCTACATCACAGTATGTTCAACAACTCGAGGAAAGAGGAGGTAGAAGTTACTTCTCAGTGGAGATCTGGAAAAGCTGCAATGGAAATGCTACGCTCTGAAGATTGTTCAGAATACAACAGGTAAAGATGAACAAAGGGGCAAATGAGGCAAGGAAAAGGAAGAGAAGAAGCATGTATGTACAACTGGAAAAGCATGAGTCATTTTGGACCTGAAAACAGTCCAGTTTAGCTAGAAGCTTGCAGTTTCTGAACAAGGGTGCTCCTGGCATTTCTGGTGCGACACTGTTGAAATGGTGAGGATATATTTCACTTGCTAGACATCTCTGGTTCCAAACCACTAGACACCCTTATCATTCACACTCAGTGTGACAACCCAAAATACCCCAAGAGATCTCCAAACCTCACCACTCCCAGTTTAGAACCGCTGAACATAAATATGGGGTGTCTAGGGATAGGAATAGTATTTGAAAAGGCTGAAAGTTGGTTGGGTTCAGATAATGAAAACCTTAAAGAAGCTAAAAATACAAAAGGAAATTCCCATTGTGGCTCAGGGGATTAAGAACCTGACATAGTTGTCTGTGAGGATGCAGGTTTGATTCCTGGTCTCGCTCTGTGGGTTAAGGATCCAGCATTGCCGCAAGCTGCAACATAGGTCACAGATGTGGCTTGGGTCCAGTGTTGCTGTGGCTGTGGTTTAGGCCAGCAGCCCAGGAACTTCCATATGTCACAGATGTGGCTGTCAAAAAATAAAAAATAAAAATAAGCAGTAGCTGCTCATACCTTTCTCAGCAGGCTACAAGGAAACACTGGATGTAATAGGGAAAAGTCTTTGTTTGCTATGTTCTTCAGGAAGGATTCTGGTAGCATCATTGTAGCAAATAATTAAGGTGGGTTAAGAGATGAAAGCAGGGAGACAAGTTACTCGGTTCCAGTAATAACACATACGTGTGTGTTCCAGTAATAACACATACGTGTCTTTCTTTCCTTTTATCACTCCTACTACTGTGTCTACATGGGCTTTGACGTCTACTCTGGATTCTGACTCCTGGCCTCTATTGTGAAACTTGGAATAAAGTTTTCCTCTTAGATTTAATCATAGAGTATTTCTTTGTCACTTATTTTATTCTTATTAACCACCCTTAGTTCACAGCCCTGTTGCTGGCTCTTAGAACCGAAGGCAGGCTCTGCCATTCAAAGGTATCTTGCCACCCTGTTGTTTTAAATGATGTTTGCAACTTGAGTTCTGACTCCAATATGCTTACAAAATGGTTTTCAAATAAAGACGGCTTGTTTCAAACTTTTTGCCTGTGTTATCTAAGGTTTCGCTTGTTCCCAGGTGCATTCAGCTTAGCAGAAAAGAAAACCAGAAGGTGTTAAATATGTTCATTGCAAGCAGATGTTTGGTATTTCACAGGACACAAAAATACTACTCTACTGAATGGCACACTGTTCAAAACCTCAGCGTTAATGAGACTGTGTCAGCATTTTTAGTAGAAACCCCTACTTTCCTAGGCACATGTATTTTCCATTTTGGAGATAAGTTGGAAAACATCAGATTGGTTGTTTCCAAATTAAAGCAGAGACATTAGAAAAATACCCCTTCTAGTCAAAGACATTATGCCAAGATGACATGTAAAAGAAACTGCAACAAGAACATAAATCAATTTCCAGGGACACACCAACCACATAAAAACTGAGGGAGTCCTCTCATTCTTTGAAATGGTCAAGCAAAGAGCCTGCCAGTCAGTGACAAATCAGCATTTGATGTTGTACCTGATGGATGGCCCCCAGAAATTCACTGGTTGTAATTTTCTGAAATGTACTAGTTTTCAAAAAATTTTTTGAAAATGTATCTCACACTATAGAAACTACCAGATGAACCCTGGGGAGATTAAAAACACAGTAGGGTACATCTAGCAAGCTAATATTCTCTATCCAATGATCACCTGCCAAGGTCACTGATTTGATGTCCAGCTACATCAGTTCCAGGGCAACATTCTATAAGCCTAGCATTAGCCAGTCATCTTGCAAATATATAACTTTGGTCAATTAATACCATCTGATAGATTGTTGTTCAGTGCAAAATCAACCCCAATATTAAAAATTTAAAAATGGACTTTGGCCTGAAAATAATGGTTAATTTGTGTCATCTTTTCATATATATATCTATTGAGGGTGATATCACTGGTTAACCTAATGGGCTCCAAAGGTTTGAACCTTGGCTATACTATTTACCAGCTAAGAGGCCTTAGGCAAGTTGTCTCTCTGTTCTTCAGTGAGAAAAACAACAATACTTACCTCATAGGGTAATGAGAATTAGCCAACACATGCAAAGCACTTAGAAGAGTGCCTAGTAGGAGTTCCTGTTGTGGCGCAGTGGTTAACAAATCCGACTAGGAACCATGAGGTTGCGGGTTCAATCCCTGCCCTTGCTCAGTGGGTTAAGGATCCGGTGTTGCCATGAGCTGTGGTGTAGATTGCAGACACGGCTTGGATCCCGCATTGCTGTGGCTCTGGCATAGGCTGGCAGCTACAGCTCCAATTAGACCCCTAGCCTGGGAAACTCCATATGCCGCGGGAGCGGCCCAAGAAATGGCAAAAAGACAAAAAAAAAAAAAAAAAAAAGAAGAGTGCCTAGTATATATTAAGTGTCCAATAATTTTTTTTTTGTCTTTTTCAGGGCCACACCCACAGCATATGGAGGTTCCCAGGTTAGGGGTCTAATCAGAGCTGTAGCCGCTGACCTATGCCAGAGCCACAGCAATGCCAGATCCAAGCCGCGTCTGAAACCTACAACACAGCTCATGGCAACGCTGGATCCTTAACCCACTGAGCAAGGCCAGGGATGGAATCCGAAACCTCATGGTTCCTACTAGGATTCGTTTCTGTTGTGCCATTGACAGGAACTCCAAAGTGTCCAATAATGTTAATCATGATGATGATGCCATACAATGGGAAAAGTATTAAAAAAAATCAATGGAAATAGAATCTGGAAGGGACAGTTCTCTATTTGATGTTAATTAAAAGGAAGGAGGGAAGGAAGGAAAGACCACAAATTATTCCAAGGGGACATCATAGGATTTCTACCCTTCCCTTTAAATCTCTTAAGCTTTGAAACAGGGCCTAGAATCTCTAACATCAAGGAAGGGGTCAGTCCTCTAAGGCAGCCTGTCCCCATCTCAGTAGGGCAATTGAGCCAACTGCTTTCCATAATCCCTTTCCTCTTAATGAAAGGCTGATTTTCAGGGACTACTACAAATACTTCATAAAATGTTGTTTTGGTTTGATTTCCAGTTAAAAGACCAATAAGTGCTAAGGCAAGATTCCTCTGACCATATCAAAGTATACCCTTCACAACTATTATCAAGAAAACAAGGCCTGGCTGAAAAACAGGACTGGAACAGCCTCTGTAGGTCACTAAATCATTGGAAAGAGTTTGATAGAGCTTTGAAATAGTTCATCAAGATGATATTCCATGAATAGGCAGCATTTTTCAGGGAATAGCCCTGCCAGTCATTCAGAAACAGAAGACAAATAGGTTTTTTTTTTCTTTTTTGGCTATATCCACAGCATATGGAAGTTCCTGGGCCAGGGATTGAATCTGAACTGGAGCTGCAACCTATGCCACAGCTGTGACAATGCTGGATCTTTAACCCACTGTGCCACAGTAGGAACTCCCAGAGGACAAATATTTTTAGGAAAGCATGGGGGGAATGGAGGTCTCTAAGATCAATACCACTGATGCAAATACTTGTAACAAAGCACTTTACCATATTTAACTCATTTAATCATCACAACTCTATGTGGCAGACATTATTACTATCATCCCCATCTTACAAATGAATAAGAGCAATTAAGTGGTTTTCCCAAGGTCATGTAGCTAGTAGGTAGCAAAGTTAGACCTTGAACCCAGGCTATCTGGCTCTAAAGTCCAGGCTACTAACTATTATGCTATCCAACCTGGTCAGAGTATATAAAATGAAGACAAAATGAGAAAATGAGTGTGGGATATTCAGACTTCTTATAGAAACAGACAAGTTACTATTATGTTCGTGATGTACAATGTCTTATTTTTGCCCCAAGAAAAATTTTAGCCATACTCATTCTCTCAATGGCAAAAAGATGATGTTTTACTCTCTCACTTCTCACACAAAAGTTTTTAAATTGCTCTACTTACAAGTGAATGAGAGTCTTCTAGCTTCCTCTCAAATTTTTCTTCCAGTTCATTCATTTTAGTTATAACTATTGTTTAACTGATAGCTTGACTTACAAATCCAACCTTTTTTCTCCTGCTATAGGCTTGGCTTGACTTAGTGAAAACCTACTGCTTGTCACAGGTCAGGGAATATTTATACTATAAAGGAGCAGAGCAACAACAACAATAGTAATGACAGATACAAAATGTAATATATCTTGTGCCCCAAACACTGGTCCTAGGCACATTGTCAATATTTTCTTATTTAATCCTCACAAAAATCCCTGGAAAAAAAAAACAGGGTATTATTCCAATACCCTAGGCAAGAGAATAGAGTCTAAAACAATAAGCAACTTAAGTCATTCAAGTAGTAGATTTGAATCAAGGTCTATCTGACTTCAATGCCCATTATACTGGTTGCTATCCGAAAAAGTGCTACACTGCTTTAGCATCAAATAAATGCTTAAGTGGTTTGCCAATGGTTGCTCAGCTAGTACATGGTGGATGTAGGATTTACACTTAGATCTTAGTTTTACAGCTATTTCCCCAACACAATTTTTTTCCACTGTACAGCGTGGTGACCCAGTTACACATATATGTATACATTCTTTTGTCTCACATTATCATGCTCCATCGTAAATGACTAGAATAGTTCCCAGTGCTACATAGCAGGATCTCATTGCTAATCCATTCCAAAAGCAACACTTTGTATCCATTAACCCCAAGCTCCCAATCCATCTCACTCCCTTCCACCACCCCAGACAACCACAAGTCTATTCTCCAAAAGATAGACCAGAATCCCTCCAGTGTTCTATTAATTTTGGTGATTTTCATCAAAGTTAGAAGAGCAGAGAATGTAATTTACATTCACTCCCAGTCTCTTGCTCTGACATACATATCTCTCTCTCTCATACACACACACACACACACACACGCACACTCACTTCTACCTTTACATTCTATTATTAATTTTGTTGAATTTAGACCAACAATGTAATCAAATGCATCGTTATAAACCTTTTGCTTAAAACCAGATGTAGGATCTTATAGAATGAGCCTAGGTCTTGGGGTTTTAAGATCCTATGTCTGGTTTTAGGCAAAAGGTTTATAACGATGCATTTGATTACATTGTTGGTCTAATTTCAACAAAATTAATAATAGAATGTAAAGGTAGAAGCCTGTAAGAGAGAGCGAGAGAGAAAGTGTGTGTGTGTGTGTGTGTGTGTGTGTGTATGAGAGAGAGAGATATGTATGTCAGAGCAAAAGACTGGGAATGAATGTAAATTACATTCTCTGCTCTTCTAACTTTGATGAAAATCACCAAAATTAATAGAACACTGGAGGGATTCTGGTCTATCTTTTGGAATCTAGAAAAGGGAGTGACCTTTCTCACTTGTTCCATGAACACTTTGGAATTGGTCAGGACACTCTTAGGAGGAAGAGGAAGAAGTAAAATAGATCATCAGATCATCAGGGAGAGTATTACAGTACTACTTAATGGAAAGACAGGCATATGCAAAAATAAATTTCTGTACCAACTTTCTGCTTAAACTCTTCCCATGCATGTACATACTTTTCACTAAGTGCTAACACTCATAGCAGCAAATGCTACAGCTCAAAATGCAAATGTCTTTTCCATTACAATTCCTTTTTCAGTCACTTATAACTGCATTAACCATCCTGCATCTTAGCTAAAATATTCTCTGTCTGACCTCAGGGCAAACACTGACTCTTTCCCTTTTCCAAAAGATGTGTGAAAAAAAGCCCCCTTTAGCTACGTCTGAATCACCATCAGGAAAGGTGGGGGGAAATCCTTATTATCATCAAATGGGGAGAGGAAGGGAATGCAAAGAGAACTGTGCAACAGAGTTTTTGCGTCCGAAAGGGGAGAAAAAATATAGAAAGTATCTGAACTTTAAAACTCAAGATGGTAAGATGATGCACTTTCCTATGTGTGAAAAATTGGTCAAGAATAAGTTATTAACATTTCAGAGTGGCTTGCTGAACTAGCAGATACCCTGTTTCCTGAATGGGAACTGCTAGAGGGAGAAGGCAAAAGGCCTTCAGGAAAGAGAAAGTCATGAAAGAGTGGAACAAGGGCTCAGTTAATTCTCTTTTCCCAAAGAATGTGATTTTGACTCAGCCCCAAGGGTCCCAGTCTATTCTGGTTGTATGTAGTCCTGTTGGGTTGAGCTGTCCCCAGGTCATCATATTCTTTACTGTCCAGATGTATTTTTATCAAGTTGGGTTAATTGAACTCTGTGTAAGGACGGAAGCATCTGATAGCAAGCTCCTGTCATGTCATATATACTCTGATTTGAATAAGTTTTTTTTCATCCTGTTTTCTCTGTGAGTGTACATGTGTGCGTGTGCAAGTGTGTGGGGGTGTTTACACAAATAAAACATTTATGTCAGACATTGGAGAACAATTCTAGGTAAACGTCTTCTGAATAGTGTTTATTTTTCCATTCCACTTTCTAGTTATAAAAGCGATCCATTTTCACCAAAGAAAATGTGGGAAATATGGAAAGATATAAAAGACTAAAATGAGAATCACCAATATTCCTAGTACCCAGAGATGATTTTGCTATACATCCTTCTATGCTTCTTTCTAAAAACACTTTTTCCCAAGAAAAGAGACTATTCTATGCATACTATTTCATAACTCATTTCCTCCTGTCGCCAGATCTATTCCTTTTATCTGTGTCTGATAATTCCTTAGGTAAACTCACCCAATCTCATAGATTTAAATACAGTCTATTTGCTTGTGACTTCCAATTTTACATATATCCAGCAAAATGTCTCCTTCAAATACAGACTCATACATCAGCATCCTACACATTTTCCTTTGCTGTTTAATAGGCATCTCAAGCCACGCATGCTCAAAACTGAGCTCCGATGTCTGCCACCCTCCCCGAGCAGCCTGCTTCAGTTTTCCCCATCTCACTAAACACTCAATGCCATCCTTCTACTTATTCAGACCCCCCCAAAAACCTTGATTCCTTTCATTCTCTTGTAGCCCACATTAAATTTGTCGGAAATTCTTGAGAACTCTTCCCTGATTATTGCTACCTGGAATCACCACCATCTCTCACCAGGATTATCTCAAAGCTGGTCTACTTGTGCTCTGTCCCTCTTCAGTCTGTTACAATCATTGCAATTAGAATGTTCATTTAGGAGTTCCCGTCGTGGCTCAGTGGTTAACGAATCCGACTAGGAACCGTGAGGTTGAGGGTTCGGTCCCTGCCCTTGCTCAGTGGGTTAACGATCCGGCCTTGCCGTGAGCTGTGGTGTAGTTTGCAGACGTGGCTCGGATCACGAGTTGCTGTGCCTCTGGCGTAGGCCGGTGGCTACAGCTCCGATTCGACCCCTAGCCTTGGAACCTCCATATGCCGCAGAAGCAGCCCAAAGAAATAGCAAAAAGACCAAAAAAAAAAAAAAAAGTTCATTTAATGGCTGGGTAATATTCCATTGTGTATATGTACCACATCTTCTTTATCCACTCCTCTGTTGATGGACATTATCACTCAGCCATTGAAAGGAAAGAAATAATGGCATTGGTAGCAACATGGATGGACCTAGAAATTATCATGCTAAGTGAAGTCAGTCAGACAGACACCAACATCAAATGCTATCACTTACATGTAGAATCTAAAAAAAGGACACAATGAACTTCTGTGCAGAACAGATACTCACTCACAAACTTTGAAAAACTTATGATTTCCAAATGAGACGGGTTAGGGGGTGGGGGTATGCACTGAGGGTTTGGTATGGAAATGCTACAAAATTTGGTTGTGATTGTTGTACACCTATAAATGTAATAAAATCCATTAAGTAATTAAAAAAAGAATGTTCACATAAAACATAAGTTAGATCTTCATGCTTCATCTTCCATTCACTCCGCTGAATATAAGTCTTTACCAGGACCTACAAGGCCCTTTCCACTCTGGACCTCTGTCCTTCTCCCAAGACCCCTGCTACCTCTCTTACCAGATCTTCTCCTCAATACCTATATTCATTTACTTCTGGGCTCACTGGCCTCACAGTATTCTCCAAGTACCTCATGCATACTTGCACCCCGGGGCCTTGCATTTGCTGTTTCACCTGTTTGGAATATTCTCCCCCAGGTATGGTCATGTCTTGCTTCTTCATATTCTTTAGAGGCACTATTCTCAGTGAGGCTTTCACTGGAATCTTTATCTAAAGGCACATACACACCCAAGCACACTTTACATCCCACTTCTTTGAATTTTCTCTCTTTCAACTTTAACACTCTGTATCATACATTTTACTCATTTTTCCTGATAATAGCCCATCTCCTCCACTGAAATGTAAGCCCTATGAGAGCAGAGATTTTTTTTTAAACAGTCATATACTTGGCACCTAGAAAGTACCAGGCAGATGATGAAAGCACAGCAAATATTTGTAGAATAAATAAATTAAGGCTTACTCCATCTTCCCCCAAAATGGTCATCTGGGCATTTTCCTGGACTAGGTCCAACTCCCCTATGACAATTTCTTTTTCTTTTTTGGCCACCCAGCAGCATATGGAGTTCCCAGGCCAGAGATCAGATACAAGCTGCAGTTGCAACCTATGCTGCAGCTGCAACAATGCCATATTCTTTACCCACTGTGCCAGTCCCAGGATTGAACCTGCATTCAGCACTCCAGAGATGCCACCAATCCTGTTGTACCACAGTAAAAACTCCTCTATGACCATTAAATGACTCCATTTCCTTCAAGATCATTCTAAAAGCCAACCACTTCCACAAGAGGGTCTTTCCATTGTGTCACTTAATATTTAGGGCTTCATTTGGAAGGCACTGAAAATAAGTCATCCTGAACAAGAACTAGGCTGGATGGAAAGAAATGGAAAGCAGCTCTCTGGTACCTGGCCTCTCACATCAGATTCCTTCTAAGTAACACATTTCCCTGCACACTCCAATACAAGGATACACAAATAATTCTGTTTTTTTTTTTCCCACAACTGTGGCATGCACAAGTGCCCAGGCCAGGTATTGGATCTGAGTCACAGCAGTAACCAGAGCCACAGTAGTGACAACACCAAATCTTTAACCCACTGAGCCACCAGGGAACTCCCAAATAAATCTGTTAGATGCTATTTTGCTATAAAAATCCACAATCATTTGTCATCATATTGATGTGAATTGTGGGGGAATATCAGGGAAGAATGCTACCTTACTGTAAATATGCAGAAAATTACACAAGCAGCAGTTAAGATTGAGTTTGAACAACAATCTCATTTGTCGGAGTTCCCATCATGGCTCAGTGGAAACAAATCTGATGAGCATCCATGAGGACGCAGGTTCAATGCCTGGCCTCGCTCAGTGGGTTAAGGATCCAGCATTGCCATGAGCTGTGGTGTTGCTCACAGACGCGACTTGGATCTGGCATTGCTGTGGCTGTGGTGTAGGCTGGTGGCTACAGCTCTGATTCGACCCCTAGCCTGGGAACCTCAATATGCTGCTGGTGCAGTCCTAAAAAGACAAAAAAACAAAAAAAAAATCTCATTTGTCACTTTTCCCTGACTGTTGGGTTGTATTGATGAACTTTGCCTTCCATAACAGATATGCTTCTCTCAAATCCTCTAAAGACGGATAATTCTTAATGTAAAATATACTAGTAGCATTGCCTGTTTAAAGCAATTCTTTGGTATATTATTTAGGTTGTAAGCATGAGTTTAGGTATATTGCATTTACTTCAATCAAGGCCTGTCTGTGCTAGGTTTAGTGCAAAGTAATCTTTGGGTTTGTCTTTTTAAAATTCTTACTAGCTGGGGGCATGAAGGGTGACAGATACTATTTTTCCAACTATGCATTTTTCAGACATTTAAAAGCAGAAACCTAGAAAAGACTCTAAATTGAGGTAGCAGTGTTACTTTTATTTTTTTATTTTTATAGCCACATCTGTGGTATATGCAAGTTCCTAGGCTAGGGGTTTAATTGGACCTGCAACTGCAGGCCTATGCCACAGGCATAGCAACATGGGATCATTAACCCAATGAGCAAGGCCAGGGATCGAGTACACATCCTCATGGAGACAATGCCAGGTCCCTAAACCTCTGAGCCACAGCAGGAGCTCCAGCAATGTAAATTTGACTTGAGAATTTGGGTGGGTTTTTTTTGTTTTTGTTTTTGTTTTTGTCTTTTTAGGGCCACATCCATGGCATAGGAAGTTCCGGGGCTAGGGATTGAATCAGAACTGTAGCTGCAGACCTACGCCATAGCCACAGCAATGCCAGATCCGAGCTGCATCTGTGACCAATACCACAGCTCCAAGCAATGCCAGACCCTTAACCCACTGAGCGAGGCCAAGGATCACACCCATGTCCTCATGGATACTAGTCAGGTCCTTAACCTGCTGAGCCACAATGTGAACTCCCTAACTTGAGAATTTTAACAAAGATTCTGTGATCCACGGTACTCATGCATCATGGAAATTCAACTGAATTTGGGGATAGAGCATCCAGGTTCATATTTTGACTTTGTCATGTACTCCCAACCTCTTGGCACCTCGGTATCCTAACCTACAACTTATGGATAACAGATCTTGCTTTCGTCCCAAGGTTGCCCCAAGAACAACGAAAAAAGCAACCTCTGGGAAAGCTGGCTATAAAGTTCCCTTACTGTTCCAGATAGAAAAGATTGTTGTGATACTTCCTGCGCCAACTGTAGTGTCTGTTACAAGATACCCAGAAGGTGACACTGTTGATCATTTCAGAGACTTGGAATAAACACACACCTTGTGGGGAGGAAAACCTCAAATGTGAGGCAAGTTTGTCCTGATATCCTAGCCCTTGTGATCACTCAGATGCGACAACAGAGTATGCTCAGTGCTGGTTTAACCCCAAGCTTTTCTATATCACAGTCTGGCACACATATGATCAAGGGAAACAAGCATGTTATGCTACCAATTAGCTAATAATCATGTTTGATACTCTATAATTTTTTATTTGAAAGCCATCCTCCTTTGCATTACTTATCCAACTTAGTCTACTGTTTAACATTTATAATTCATATAAAATGCCATTGCACATGAACATCTGATTAAAAGAACACATTGTGTTAAACTCTTTCCATAGTAAAAAGATTAGCTTCCACAATAGTATAACTGGATAAAATCATCAATACCACTTTAAAACATCCATTGACCTAGTGATTTCATTGTAATGGGAGCAATCATTTGTGGCACTGCCCTTCATGAATTCTCCATCCCTCTGGTTTCATTAATGAGCTTTCCTAGGCTGGCAGAGAAATTGCTGCCACTGCCCCTGATCTCTATCCCCAATTTTATAAGTGGCCTCTCTTCAATCAGTTCATCATTTAATCAATGTTCATTTTAAAGCAGTGTGAACTTCCCAGGAAACAGGCACAAATGTTAACAAGCTCTTTGATTTCCAATTTAAAAAAATTATATTTCAATACCCAGTAGCCACGTTTTCATTTAACAGCAGTGGTGTCAATCAGATTTAAATCATAAAAACCATCTCCTTGAGCCATATACCCAAAAAACACTTTGGAGAAAAATGTCAAAGAGATGGACATTAATTTGAAATCACCACGATCATTCCCTTTATTTGTTGAGGTACTTGGCTCCTTTCAAACATTGGGAGACTGCTCCATTGCAGATTCGTTGGTGGAGTGAGTTTGAGAGACCAGGGGCAAAGAAGAACAGAAACTTTTTCTCAGTCCCACTGCTGACTTTCTTCCGGGCTCTATGCCAGGCATTTAACTTTCCATTTATCCACTGCTACCCATGGCATTCACAAAGGCTTTGAAGTCACTCAATGTTTTTATTCCTTAAGTAAAATACAACTTGGGGAAATAAATAGTCTTAAATTCTAAATAGAACAACAACAAGAAAAGGCAAAGTTAAATCTTAGAAATTGAAAAGGAATTGGCTAGATTTGCTAATGGGTAAAATTCTCCAGAAAGCCAGCTACAAATACATGCACAGGAAATATTTCAATATTCCACAGCTGCATGGGTTTTGTTTTTAAGTGCCTCTAATCTAACAGAAGGAATTTAAACTAGATCCTGTATTGAAATATTAGAGCCATTTCCAGCAGTTTCAAAACAAACACAACTTATACAGTCTCATTGTTTTTGCTCCTAACGAAGATTTGAGGCCCTGAAATGCAGAGTCTATGGGAAAACTCACCCTCCTAACCACTGCTCTTAAATTTATGAAAAAATAAAGTGCACTGAATAACAATGTCACATAAATTCGTCTGGCCTTCTGACTCAACAATGTACAAATTGTGGTGAAATCATGAGAAATGATGGCAAAAGAAAAAGGCTCAGATATTCCAAATACTGTTTGCACAGACCCTACTTTTACAGTCTCTCAAATCCAGATGTTTGAGGGCACACACTTGCCTTTGACCAGAAGAAAGTGACAGCTCTATCTTTACATGGCTAGTAAGGACTTGAAATGTGTTCCTCTTCCTTTCCCTGAATAGACATAATTGTGATGAGATTATGATACAACTGTTTCCTCTTATCTCCCATTGAGTCTTCTCATGTTGTCCTGCTTCCAAGGACAGGATTCAACTCATTACATATCTGTTGAGCATCTCCCTGGAGAGCAGTTATGTGCTAGACCTGGAGGGTGAGGGGCTCTCCAAAAAAAGTGGATGTTATTAAGCCTTATATTCTTTTAAAAAAAATTTTATTTGAGTACAGTTGATTTACAATGTTGTGTCGATTTCTGCTACACAGCATAGTGGCCCAGCCATACAAATATAGGCATTCCTTTTCTCATATTATCTTCCATCATGTTCTATTCCAAGAGATTGGATATAGTTCCCTGTGCAGTACAGTAGGACCTCATTGCTTATCCATTCTAATGTAATAGTTTTCATCTACTAACCCCAAACTCCCAGTCCATCCCAGTGTGGTCTAGAAAGAGTTGTTAAGGGCTTGGAGCAGGAGAGGGACTGGATCGATGGGATAGAATTATCTAGGCTAAAGGGGTTTGGGAAATCATTCCATGCAGGTAGGGCACAGGAGCAAAGGTATGGATGACAGTGAGAATGACCATGAGCTGTATGGAAAGGCCATAACTTCAGCAAATAGTATGTGTTGGCAAAGGAGAGACATAAAACTGAAGGTCTAGGGCACCAGTACCCAAAGAAAGCTCTCTCAGAGTTTCAGAGTAGAATACAGAACCATGTTCCATCAGCACTGAGGAGAAGAATTTTAGTACCAACGTCTAGGATATAGAAATGATTATGAGGCTACAAATTGCAGAAAATGCAAACATACCTCCTTTGAGGGGAAAAAAATTTAAGTTCTGCCTTTTTACTCCATAGCATACCTAACAGAGACCCATAGCACATGTAGCAAGAACCATACCAAAGCAAATGCTAAATATTTTCTCAAATAGTAATAATCACCATTAAGCCATATAATATGACTCAAATAGATCATTATTCCCCTCATAAGTGATTATATACCGAAAATGTGGTATGTACAATGCTTGTACTAGGACAGTTAAATACTAGCCACGATTTCAAGAAAGGGTATTAGGGAGTTCCCATCGTGGCGCAGTGGTTAACGAATCCGACTAGGAACCATGAGGTTGCGGGTTCGGTCCCTGCCCTTGCTCAGTGGGTTAACGATCCGGCGTTGCCGTGAGCTGTGGTGTAGGTTGCAGACACGGCTTGGATCCCACGTTGCTGTGGCTCTGGCGTGGGCCGGTGGCTGCAGCTCCGATTCAGCCCCTAGCCTGGGAACCTCCGTATGCCGCAGGAGCGGCCCAAGAAATAGCAAAAAAAAAAAAAAGGGTATTAGGGCCCTTGCATTAATAAAGGAAATCTATCCCACTCCCTCCCCCTCCCCCTAGGCAACCACAAGTCTATTCTCCAAGTCCATGATTTTCTTTTCTGTGGAAAGGCTCATTTGTGCCGTATATTAGATTCCAGATATAAGTGATATCATACGGTATTTGTCTTTCTCTTTCTGACTTACTTCACTCAATATGAGAGTCTCAGGTCCCATCCATGTTGCCACAAATGGCATTATTTTGTTATTTTTTATGGGCTGAATTGGGAGCTTGGGGTTAATAGATGCAAACTATTGCTTTTGGAATGGATTAGCAATGAGATCCTGCTGTGTAGTACTGGGAACTATGTCTAGTCACTTATGATGAAGTGTGATAATGAGAGAAAAAAGAATGTATACATGTATGTGTAACTGGGTCACCATGCTGTACAATAGAAAAAAATGTATTGGGGAAATAACAATAAAAAATAAAAATAAAGAAAAAAAATGAAATCTACTTTAAGCAACTCCAATACATGATAATCCAAATGTTTTTAGAAATATCAGAGACTCTCATACACACATACATGACTACTTCCACCAAAATAACAGTATCTTTTTTTTTTTAACAGTATATTTAAAGTTAGATTACAATAACAGTTAAGCTATAACTTCCCTCTGAACTGCCTTCGGGTTCTTTCCATATGAAACTATGGCAGGAATTGTCCTACTCCACTGACATTTTCCTAAAAGCCTCAGCAGCTCCCATTTGTCTTTTTTCTTGGTCAGGTTGACATACGTTTTTCAGGGTAGGAAGTTTAAGGGGGAATGGTTATTTGGTAAATTTCTTTTCTTTTTTTTTTCTTTTAGAACTACAGCTGCCGACCTACACCACAGCTCACGGCAACTCTGGATCCTTAATCCACTGAGTGAGGCCAGGGATCAAACTCACAAACTCATGGCTCCTAGTCTGATTCATTTCTGCTGCACCATGACGGGAACTCCATTTTTTAGTAAATTTCTTATATGTTACTTCCAGAAAGATAGAGAAAGAGAAGATGGTGATTTTTGTTAAATACTACCAGCAATAATAGCTAATGTCAGTGCCAGGCCCTATTCTAAGCATTTTCTGTGGATTATTTCATTGAATTTTCACATTTTCTAGGAAGGTTAAATAACTTATCCAAGGTTACATAGCTGGGACTTGTGAGAAGCCAAGATCTGAACCCAGGTAATCTCATTCAACAGTCCATACTCATCCACAAAATGTTAATTTATCTTACAAAGCCTCCTTGAGGAAAGTGAATATTAACTGTGCAATCACATTAACCCTTGCATGTAGAATGCCCCTTCAATATTACATTATAATATGGTCTTTCTGAATTTTGTTTCTCATTACAGATATGGTTTTCTGTAGAGCCATTTACTTTTTCTATCCCAAACTCATTTGGACAAAGAGTGAAGATCTGGAATTTGTTGCCTGGAGTTAGAGCCATGCAACAAAGCAAAAACCACCAGTTCAGAAATCAGATCTTCAGTGTGGACTTCTTTCTTACTGAGCCCTGTAATGCTTAGGAATATATCTTTAAGGAAGCCTTCTACGACCTCACTTTAACCCCCATTCCCCAGGAGGCTAGGTTTACCTTTCTTAACTCTCTTTCTTAGCAATTAATCTCAGCTGTAATTATATAATTAAAGTATGTATTATTTGTGGTTTTTCAACTAGTCTTTAAACTCTCTGAGGGCAAGGACCACCTACGATTTGCTTACTGTGGTATTTTCAGCATCTAGCACAGTGCCTGCTATATAGTTTGTAATTGATATTTTCTGAGTAAATGTCTCCAAGTAGTAATATACATGAAAATTATGCCCTCAGAGCACTGGCTTATTGTTAGAGTGATTATTCTGCCAGTAATTGAGGACTTCCACATTCCTCCCATTTTCATCAGTGCTGAGAGATGGAGAGAGAATTTATAAATATTTGTCTCTCCAGATCACGATTCTATACTTGGGTGCAAATAAATCATTGACTCTAGAATTGGAATCAAGCTAACATACCATCTAGTTTATTATCTTTCTTTTATACATCAGGGACATGAAGCTAGTGAGATGAAGGACTTACCAAAGGTCATGCAACTAATCTGTGATATAAGCAGTTATGAATTTCTAACTATTCGGGTTTCCAAAAAATGTGATAAGTAGAGAGAGAAGTTTCAAAAAATAGAATTAAACCAAACCAAACCATTGCCACAATAACAGCAAGTTGTCACAAGATTAGTTACAATGCCAGACAGTTTTCATACAAAGTTCAAGAGGCTAATTAATGACTATATCCATCTGAAGTTACTTTAGGGACTTAGAAGTCTAAAATTTCTGTCTATTTTTAGGCAGGTGTACGCCCAAGTCAGGTTCTCTCATCTTTGTTCTGAACTAGCTTCCTTCCCAGTCTCTCTCATTGAATGCCCGGGAATAATTTCCCAGAATGGGCTCCTCTCTGTTAAAACATCTGCTTGTTGTTTCTCCTTCTGCCAGCAACACTGCACAATCTTTGGCAATCTTCTGAAAACTCCTCTGAATCTGACTTGTGGGAGTTTTCTGGAACTCCTCAAATGGAAATTCATCCAAAATGCAGCAGTGTTCAAATTGGCTTCTGTTTTTTCTTAAGATCCCAAAATGGGAACACACAGATGACTTCAAGGAATCTGTTATTCTAGCTGACCTCTTGTCCCTCCAATTGCCCTTTGGCTTCACTGCAAATAAAAGACTGAATAGTGACCATTAATAATATCTACCCCAGTGAGTGTCATCTCCATGACATCACAGCTATTAAAAGAAGTCAAGTCACAAATAGTACAAAGCCTAAACTATCAGTAAGTCATTCATCATCTGGATAAAATGAATGTGGCATATGTCTGGAATCTGTAAAGCACTCCATTTAGAATAGCACCCGCACTGGTAAAGGGGGCCTCAGGAAAGGATTAATACTATTCACTTCTTAGGAGCATCAGTTGTTACAAAATACTTTCAAAAATTGAAACTTCTATGGCCTTTTTCCTAGCCAGGCAGCCATTTTACCTTTGCGGCTAACACTAACCTTTCCTGAGCTAGTAACAAATAAAGTGATTGTATGCCCCAAGGCCCAACTTAATCAAACATGAAACCATTTTGGTCATACTTAAGCATTTATACACTGCCCATTTCTCAATTGTCTTAATGTATTCTGTATATTCTCATGTTAAAATGAATAGGCATATTAAAGGCAGGAACTAATTGGCACCAGATATGGTATAAGTTATTTACTGCATGGTTTTAGTCATGACAACATGACCCAAAAGCTCTTAAAGGAACATATACTCCATCTTTTCTAAATAAAGAATGGCCCTTTGCTGGGCCTGGTCTACCTTCAACTCGAGTCTAAATCACATCAACTCATCCTCAATCCACAAACAGTTCATGACAAAATTGACATTGCATGGAAATGAAGAAGTTTGTGAACATAGAAGTAAACCCTGCTTTCAAACTTCCAGTCCTTTATTTGACATGCAAATTTGAAATGTATCAATTATTTTCATCTTGTTAATTTTTGAGCTCAGATACATGGACGGAAAGGATCTCAACCAGGTTGTGCAAACTGAAACTTTCAGTGCCCCTGGGGTGCTTGGAATAGTATGTGTCAAGACCCTGTAGGAAAGCAGATGGGCTAGGCATGCAGGGGCTAAACTGTGAGCCAGAGTCAGTTGAGGAAGAGACACTACCAAGGTGCAGCCAGCTATTCAAGAACCTCAGACATGCACCTCACCACTGGTGACTTGGTTTTTGGCCCTATCTGATTTTACTTATGTACTTAAACAGGTAATTTGCCTTCTCGAACAACTGTAACTTTACTCTCCTAGAATCCTAAAAAGACTTTTTTTTTTGTATCTTCCACCTACTCACTGTAAATCAAATCCTTAGTGCTGCAATTTCCTTAGGACCCCATAATTGCTCCCTCTGACTGATGAATTTGTTTTGGTATTTTTTGTATTTATCAAGTTGTTCTTAGCTTCCCCAATTTGCCTTCTACTTCTAAAACCAAAGGACCTTTTATGAAAAGTGAGATCTTTCTAACTTGTCCAGTGCTGAGCAGATCTGAAAAGTCTCCCCAAATGTACTGATTATCAATTACTCTCTAACAAGCTACTCTGCAATGTAGTTGCTTCAAACAACAGTAATCATTTCCTTTGTTCATAAATTTGCAATTGTTGGCAGATTTTGGCAGGAGTAACTTCTCTGCTCTGTGAAGTATCAGCTGAGGTGGCTCAACTGGGGACTGGAAGATCAATTTTGAAGATGGTTCATTTCCATGGCAGGTACGTAGGTGCTGAAAGCTTATCCAGCGCTGTGGGCAAGAGGTCTTGGTTCTTTTCCATGAGCTGCATGACTTCCTCACAGCAGGATGGCCAAGTTATGAGAATGTGCTTCCTAAGAGTAGTAAGGAAGTAAAAGCTATCTTCTTCATAAAGACTAGGTCCAGAAAGTGGCATAGTGTCATTGTCACTGTATTCTATTGGTCAAAGCCATCAGAGAGCTCCGAATCATTAGGGAGAGAAATAAATCCCCACTTGTCGATAGTTAGAATGTCAAATAATTTTAGGACCATGTTTTAAAATTGTTACATCAATGCAGCCCAAACCAAATTTGTATTTACCTTTTTATCTTTCAGTCTGCAGGTATTTATTTGGAACAGGATGAAACACAAGATTTTCTGAATTTTCATCATGAAAATGTCCTTTGTCTTTATTTCACACAGATTTTCTTCAAAGATTGAGTCCTTATCCTATGTATTCCAAAGCTGAGTTAGCATGATCCTTTCAAATGTAGATTCCCTCCCTGACACGTGGTTACCTACACTGAGTGTTGATTATACCTTTCTTCTATAAAATGTTCCCATGTAATGAAATACCTTCCTGCCCCCCCCCTTCTAAAGATAATCACATAGTCACCAACTATAAATGAAAGCATTTCTCAACCATCTCCCACATGCAGGGGCTTATTCCAGAGCTGCACTGACTATTTACAAAGTTATAAAGAATAATTTCAATGAAAGAACACTGGACAGAGAGAGGGGGGTAGTACAAGAGACCCATGTCTCTATACGTGTGACCTTCAGCAAACCACCGAGCCTTTTAGGGCATATTGGGGTTTGGACTCAATGATCATTTAAAGTCCTTTCAAAAGAATTAGGTAAAAATAAATACAGCTTGTCTAAAAGTATTATATGATATGTTGAGGAGACAGCAGGAGCAAAATAAAAATGAGTCATAGAGCCACAGTGACTTTCTTTTATTACCTTGAACTTACCCACTCCTTCTCTTACTACAGGCCCTTTCCATATGCAATTTCTGAGCCTACCATGTTCTTCCCAGGCTTTACCTTCACAGCCTGGTTAATGAGTGCTCAAACTTCAGAGTTCAGTTTAGTAATCACTTCTTCAGGAGGCATTTCCTGTACCTCTTCTCTAGTTGGTTTTCTTAATCTATGTCTTCCGTTTATCATCTATTCTCTTAGAGGCATTTTTTTTAAAAACCTCAGAGTAGCTATAGAGTGTTTCTTTATCAGTGGTTGTCTCCTGCATTTAAGTGTGACATCTCTGAGGGCAAGACCTAGGTCTGCTCGAGACAAGAATTGTGTTCCCAGAAGCAAATATGTACTGATTTGCAGATGCTCAGGAAATAATTGCTGAAAGAAAGAAGCAAGTGAGGGATGGAGGGAAGTGGGGTGGGTAGGAAGAAAGGAAAAGGAAAGGATGGAGGAAGAGGATGATGGAAAAAGTGTAAGTAGTTACACAGACAATATTATGGGAGTACAAAGCAAGGAGGAATGCTATGAGCTGAAGTTTCAAGCAAGTCTCTGTGGAAATGAGATTTGAGTTGGACCTTCAAAGGAAAGATTCATATATGGGTGGGATGAGGAATGGAAGAGAAATAGAAAGAGGTCATTCCAAAAAAGGGGTGGGGGAGTTCCCATCATGGCGTGGCGGAAACAAATCCAACTACAAACCCTGAGGTTGTGGGTTCGATCCCTGGCCTCGCTCAGTGGGTTAAGGATCTGGCATTGTCGTGAGCTGTGGAATAGGTCGCAGACATAGCTCGGATCTGGCATTGTTGTGGCTGTGGTGTAGGCCAACAGCTACAGCTCCGATTAGACAACTAGCCTGATAACCTCCATATGCCGTGGGTGTGGCCCTAAAAGGACAAAAGACAAAAAAAAGGGGGGGGGGAAGAGATGTGAGCAAAGAAGCAAAGTTTCAGGAGAGGCTTAGATATCATCTGAGCTTTACATGCATAGATAAGGAGTTAGGACTAGAAGTGTGTGTGTGTTTGCCATGCCCACTGCATCTGGAAGTTCCATAGTCAGGGATCAAACCTGCACTACAGCAGTAACCTAAACCACAGCACTGTCAATGCTGAGTTTTTTAGCCCACTGAGCCACCAGGGAACTCCTAGAAGCCTATATTTTTGAGATAAAGAATGTCAATGGTATAGAAGAGGAAAATGTTTGTCTTCCAAATTACCCAAATCACAATGGCTTAATCCTGGGTCCCTCTCTTTCTTTCCACTTCGATAGATTGTTTCTAGCAAGATATGAAAGCCACAGCAGATATGAGCCCAGAAATTACTCATTCCATCACCCTGTACTTCCCCTAGAAATAGACAGGGATGAGGCTGGGGGTCCACCTTTCACCAGAATGGAAAGTTTGTAGTGTTAAATTGTATCTTTTCATTCTCAGGCCTGCCATGAGCAAAGATGGTATCATGTTCAATTTTAAAGAACAAGATTCAGAAATAAGCTTCTGACTCATTCCATACAACCACAAATTGACAGTGACAGAGACTTAGAAAATCACTTTTTAGCCTCTCTATTACCCAATGGATTTCAGATCACTATCCTCAAAACCAGACAGAGTTAATTTTTAAAAATATTAAGAGAAAGGCATTGACAGAGGTTAATCCTCCACTATAGTATCTTCTCCACACTTGGAAGTTCATACTTTAGTTCCAAAGACTTGTATAGATCTGATTTAGAACCGTAGGTTCTCAGATAAACTTGATACTGGATGCCAAAAGTAACACCTGGCTTCCTAGAGGGACCCACACATCCTGAGTTACTGAATTGAATAATATGGACACTGTGATACAGAGAAAAGACTAAGACCTTGGAGTCAGACTAGCTATACAAATTGTGGTCATGTATTCAACTTATTTTCAGCTCAGCTTTTTTGTTGTTTCTAAAAGGAAGCTATTGGGGGAGTTCCCATCGTGGCTCAGTGGAGACGAATCTGAGTAGTATCCATGAGGACGCAGGTTTGATCCCTGACCTTGCTCAGTAGGTTAAAAATCTGGCATTGCCATGAGCTGTGGTATAGGATGCAGATGCGGCTCGGATCTGGCATTGCTGTGGCTATGACATAGGCCAGCAGCTATGGCTCTAATTCGACCCCTAGCCTGGGAACCTCCATATGCCGTGGATGTAGTCCTAAAAAAATTTTTTTTAAATAAAAGGAGGCTATTATTTCATGAGGTGTTAGGTAATTAACAAAATTTCCCAGCATTCAATAAATATTATTTTTCTTTTCCTTATTGTCGTAAAGTATAATGCAGTTTTGATTTATTTGGAAGTTAATATACTATACCTTTTATAATACTTGAAATGATTTATGCAATTAATCAACATGAATTAAAAATAACTTTAACAAATATTCATTAAGCATCTATTATAAGCTAGGAACCATTCTAGGTGTTAAATATCCACTCCATGCCTAGAACTACTCTAGTCGTCCTTGAGAATGCAATAAAATTCTTAATAAAGACCCCCCCCTCCCTAGTTGATACACTTGAAACAATTTAGTCACACCTTCATTATTAAATAAGCCAAGTCATTTAGTCCAATCTTTGTTTGTCTGTATTTACCTAGTGCCACTAAAGAATTGTCTTGTTTTAGATTGCCTTTAAAAATTTAAAAAATAAAAGATTTTGTTTAGTCTGAAAACACCAAAATTATCATTAATACACTAAAGCTTTCTTAGCAGTATTTTACAAACCTCAAACAGCTGTGACTTTTGTTAAAAGCTTTAGTCTTTCCATTAATATTTGTACCTGATTAAACTTCAATACAGGTGCACATGGCTCGGTATCACACTCTTATATTTTGCATGCAGATTAGTGGCACGGGAATTTGCATAAATTTGTTATGCACTGCTGCAAAAGTGAATGCTCAAGCAACTTTTATTTTTATCTAATCAAATCACTACTTAATGAAAAACGACTGACTGCTTTCAGAGGTGCGCTGAGCTACACTTTTGGGATGGGGGCATTTACAATTCAGTGGGGGTTCCCCGAAAGCATTTGACTCCAGTACCACTCAAGTGCTAGTGAAAACTCAGCCCTGCAAAATCAATCTGATCTACCTTATTTGTGGAGAAAGAGCTAGAGATGGATCTTAAAAAAAAAAATCCCTTTACAGAATAAAACATGTAAAAGAAAGTCGAAGGGGTCTGTAGCAGCAGCATCAGTAGTCACAGTTAAAAGCCTACTTGTAACCCACAGGGAGGCTTAACAATCACTCTCTGTCCTAAAGCAGATGAGCTTTGGTAAAATGGAGTGAGAAACTAGAGAGAAGAGAGACCTTTTTTAAAAAAAAAAAAAATCCATTTTTCACATTCTTTCTCATCTATCTGGCTGTTGCCATACTACTTTCTGGTGGGAGGAGATTCAGTCACTTTGCTTCTATGTGATCAGTTCATCACTGTACTGTCAAGAATGACAAGTGACTACAAATAATAGCAATACCACTCTACATGTCTATACCACTTTATACTTTCTTTTTTTAAATTTATTTATTATTTATTTATTTTTCTTTTTGACCGTCCCACAGCATATGAAGTTCCTAGGCCAGGGATCAGATCCAAGCCCCAGTGGCAACCTATGCCTCAGCTATGCAGATGCCAGATCCTTTAACCCACTGCACCAGGCCTGGGATCGAACCTGAATCCTGGCGCTGCAGAGATGCCACTAATCCCATTGTGCCACAGCCAAAACTCCTATACCACTTTAAACTTTTAAAGTAATTCCAAATATATTGTCTCATTTATTTATACATAAATGATAACTCATCTACATCCAAAGAAACTTTAAAATTAATTCTAATGGCTAAATTGAGATAAAGAAGTACAAAGTAAAGTTTTAAAAAACAGAAAGATTGAGAGGTTTGGAAAAGAGAGGGAGATCTTGATAGTATTTACCAGATCTAATAGTACAGGCAGTGCTCAATAAATGTTCTGAATGAACAAATTGTACTGTGAAGTGCATGGCACACATAGGAGGTTCTCAGCATTTGAATGCATAAGTAAACAAGCGGATAAACAAACAGCATATACTATTTAGCCTCATAGTCTGAGAAGAGTAGATCTGCCCTTAAAAGCCCACAAAAAGATGCATTACTTGATGAAGGCCACATAGAAGAATTAACCTATTACGCTTTGAGAAGCCATCAGTGTTGTCTGTATGGTCCAAGCCTTCCAAGAGAAATTGGCATAAACAAATAGACATAGAGATTAAGACAAAGTTTGAGACCATCCTTTTGATTTCCTGAATGATTCTCAAGATAATCTAAATATTTTGAAAATATTTAAATGCATTTAAAACCAGTAGTTCATAATATTCTTCCCTCCTAAAGTGCAGTCATTCTTGCTATTTTTCCCCAAAGCAATCAATCCTGCTTAAATTGTCTTTAGGCAACATTTCTGCCAGCCACATTTTCCAGTTTCACCCTGTCCTGTCTCTTGACCCCATCTTCACCATAGTCGTAGATCCCTTTGTGTACAGCAAACACATTCAGTCATTCAGTATCCTGCATTCTGGCTCTCAACATAGAGTCTCCCCTCAATCCAAGAACCATGCACTTGCTCTCTGGTTAGTTTAGTTTGTTATCTGTCTGTAAGTAGGTGTTAATGAGGCTAAAGCTGTTGGTTTGTTTCCTTCGTGGGCTTGGATTCCTCTGCTCCACTCTCCAGTCTGGATCTGAATCTCTGAACTTCAAATTACCAGCTATCTTGAAAATATTTACCCTGGGTCTAAAGAGGCAGGAGACAAGAGGGTACCATTGGTTCAGCACGATTTACCCTACCACTGGAAAACAATCACAACTTTCTACAGAAAGAAAGTCTGTAAAGTTGTCTGTATGTGAAAGACTTTGCATACTGTGTTTGCACAAGATTTTCCTTTGCCCACTATTTTCAAGCCCAATGAAGCAAGCAGCAGGATCCTTTTGAGCCTCAGGCTAGAGAAAAGCTCAGAGGCTATTAAGTATCCAGAAGGCACAGAGAAGTACCAAATGACCATAGGAACTCTCTTGCAGTCCTAAAATTTTATGCTGTGTAACTAGGGAGCATTTGAAGTTTCTTTGAATTAATGCTAATTTTAAAAATTTTAAAGTGGTAATTATTACTATATAAGCCAAAGTGTTTACTTTCTCTCCATTGCTCTACTGTGGTTTTCAATCAGAGGGAGGTAAACTCTGAGCTTCGAAAAGTGTTTTTTAAAAGGCTCTCTAAACCAATTTCAATTACCTTTGTATGAGAAAAATAAAAATGTAAAAATAAAAAGATTCTGAAACAAAAATCAGAAGAGACAGAAAAAAAAAACGTCTGAAGCAAACAAGTAGACTCAAAGAGGGACCACAAGAGCAATAACAACTTTGAAAAAGGTATTACTGTTATATTTAAGAACATTGAAAGGAGGCATCCAAAGTAAACACAACCCGTCAAACTGAGAGTAAATACACACACACAACTCATTGCATTTCAAGGTCAATTAAATCCTTTAATGAACCATGCCAGCTACTACTCAATCTTTTAAGCTGGCCTCAAGCAGATTCTAAGCAGAAAGTAATTGGTCTATATTTCTATAAGACTTATAAGCAGAATAACAGGCCTCATTTAAACTGGTATATTCCAAGCAGGTCAGCTGTATTCAGAATAGACACCAAGAATTGGCATTGAAATGTTTTAGCTGAAGTTACACTTTTTATTTTGGAAATTCAACTGTTACTTCCATATCTCCTACTTGCCTTTGAAATCTAAAAGTGAATGCTCCTGCCAGATTCTGCAGCCATATCAAGAGAAGTTTTCCCTTGCTTCACGGATGTGCCATTGCCATGGTTTGAAGGTCTTCCTTGAGGGTTAGAAACAGGGAAGTATCAACACTCTGGGGTTAAAATGTCAGATGCACCTTCTGAAGTGGTGAGCAGTTAACCAGAAGACATGCCTTTGGAATGTCAACTAAAATCTCAAAGCAATGAATGACTTGGTTTACAATTAGAAAATCAACTCTGAGTGCATTCTGACTGTGAACTTGGCACTGGCCTATACATGACGAAGCTCATTTTCTCCGTGTTATTAAACAGATGCTTACCAAGTATCTACTACGAGCTAACTTAGTATTACTGTAAAATTCCAAATAAATATAAAACTGAGATCCTTGCCCTTGAGGTATTTACAATTGGTCAAAGAAACATAATTAAGTTGCCTGTGTACAAACACACTCAACCTTTAGTGAACTGAAAAGATTGTCTAAGAGGCCTCGCACTTTCTTTCCTTTAGGCCACTAAACCTCACGGTTATTTAATTCAAAGTTTATCCCAAATGTAAGGTCAATGAAAGCCCTGAGGAAATAGCAGCAAGTACTTCCAAATGCTTATAAAGCAAGAAAAATGTTTTTTAAAAAATAGTTGACCCTTCTTTTGTCTCATCGAATAACATGAACATAACTCACCACTGCCAAGATTGTGCTGGCAATAAACAGATTTTGCAATTATCAGGCTCGGGAGTGTTGCTTCAGTTTTTAATCACACTAAACATCATTAAATTGCTTGGCCCCCTCATCCACCCAGAATATTACCCTACCTATAATTTATTTCAGAAGTCTGTATTTTGTGATAGAATGGAAAATCTCTGGACATAATGAGAAAATTACCTCGTACTGTTTCTTACCAATCGACTCAATAGATCAAAATAGCTGTGCAGTGTCATGAATTACAGGCTTATAGGAATCTACTTATCTGCCATAATATTTCATTATGTAAAAGTGACTTTTCCTACACTGAATTTCAAAACTGATACTCCTAACTACCGTACTTGAAGGTTACTCTCATAACTGAATAATTTAGTCATCAGTTCCTGGATGTTAGGTCATTTTGCTGATCCTCAGTGATGGAACAACAAAAACAAAAATGCCCCTTGATTCATTTCTTTGCCCCCTTGTTGACATTTCATTTATGTTGATTGCCATCAAAATGTGAAATGTATATATAAATATTACAAACAAAAATTTATAGATATTGTTGTAAATGAATATCGCAGCTAGAGCCTACCTACCCTAGCACATTTTCCTTCAGATTAAAAAAGTTAAATTATTAGACAGCTAAAGGAGGTAGTCTTTCATTAAAAAATGGAGAGACCACTAACCCAAATACAAACATTCATCACCCTGTGCAATAAATGTGCTCCAGAAAATGTGTGTCTAAAATAAATTTATGTAAATTGAATCATTTTACAATTGGTTTATTTTACAGTATTAGAGATTTTTTGTTTCCATTTCTGGATGTTGGTTGGCAGTATTTCCTAGCACCTCATCCATTTATCTTGCCTCTTCCATTTTTCTGTCAATGACAGATTTATGAACAAATAATTAAATGCACTGGGGGTACTTTAAAGAAATTCCATGGAAAAGTATTTCCAACAAAGTGAAGAACACTTTGGTAATGTGATCACTTGCACCACAGCTAATTTATTTGGTCAATTTGGATCTCATTGCAACAGCTTTCTTAAAGGGAGGCACCCTATTTGAAGGCAGAGCTGCTTAAGAGATAATGTAAAAACACCCTTCCCATGCAGAGAAATCCACCTTGGGACACACTGGGATCAAAGCAGGAGAAGTGATCTTTTCATGCAGGCCTGCTTTCCAAAGAGTTATGCACAAGGGCACTCAACTGGACACTGCAGTTTAATAACTCTAGAGTCACCACTGCAGATGTCTACATTAACACAAGGTTTGAAAGAGAAGCAGATGGCTAGAAAACCCTTACTGAGATTCTCTAACAATTTCCAAAGGTAGAACAGCAAGTAGCTTTTATGTATAAATGATGTTCACCATATGGTAAAGCATGATTGAATATTTTATATAAAAATCAAATTATTATAGTTCGATTGAATAAAGCCAAGGCCAATTAAAAGTAGAGTTGAGTTTCCCTGATAAATACTCAACTAGGTTTGGAACAGCAACTCTAAACCAAGCTATAAAAAATTTTTTGAAAAAAGGGAAAAAAAAGGAAAAGTAGATAGAATAAATGTATTTTCATAATATCAAAGCCGTTAATTTCTCAAATATGAATCCTATTTCCATTGAAGCTCAGGTTATTACTTTGAAAATATATTTGGGGAGTTCCCATCATGGCGCAGTGGTTAACGAATCCGACTAGGAACCATGAGGTTGCGGGTTCGGTCCCTGCCCTTGCTCAGTGGGTTAAGGAACCGGCATTGCTGTGAGCTGTGGTGAAGGTCGAAGACATGGGCTCAGATCCTGCATTGCTGTGGCTCTGGCGTAGGCTGGTGGCTACAGCTCCGATTAGATCCCTAGCCTGGGAACCTCCATATGCCGCGGGAGCGGCCCAAGAAATAGCAACAACAACAACAACAAAAAAAAAAAAAAAAAAGAAAAAAAGAAAATATATTTGGAGGGAATAAATCTGACGCATTTGTAGGCAGATTAAAGATAATATAAAATGGACACTAATATAATAGACAGCAATTTTCTGATCTAATTTTTGAGGTCCTATAAAAGTTGAAAAATTATCATAATACAACTTCAGTAGCTATTTCACATGAAATGAGTAATGACTTTTGAAACCAGAGTTCGCAGATCTTGGCCGGCAAATCAACTACATTGTCTACCCAATAACATCTCCACCTGACAAGTGACCAAACCACTCAAGTCACAGGTCGCTGATAACCTGCAGCTATAGACCAGGACTTTGCAAAGAAGATGTTTGTGTCTCTAGTGTAGACAACAATAGATAAGCAATAGATAGCAGATGAGAGACTGGTCTTATTGATCAAGAGAGGAAAAAAATATAGGTGCCCAAAACAAACTGTTTACAACCTGTGTCCTGCTGTTAGTTTCTAGTAAAATACTACTTTTTATCCACTTCCTAAGTAAGACACTTCTATCCAACAGGTAAAACAGAAAAGCACAGTGTTCCTTAGCACCCCATCTAGATTCTCTTTACTCTTAGCCATGACAGAATAAAGATGTACTATATTACTTGATCCAATTGGATTTACAGTGCTCTAAAATAAAAGGGGAGCTTCAACCTGAACAAAAAAATACCCAGATATACAGGATGGAAAAAATTAGGACAGTATTATGATAAAATGATTATACATTTATTGAGTTTTGATTATCTATGGGTCATAGGGAGTAGAACATGACACGTAAGTTGTTAGAAGCAGTTTGGTAGTTTAAATTCTGTTCCATGGAGCAAAATTTCACACAATTCTCTTTCCACCTAGACTTTCTCTCCCAGAAACAGGAAAACCATTTCTATACATCCAACCCTCTCCTCCACATAGCTTATTGGGAGCTATCCATATGGTCAAAAGTGCCTTTGACTTGAAGATCTACCAACATCTCTAAGAGTAAGATCAGGGTCCTCAAACTTTAGAATTATATGGGGAGATATTTAAAACCTTGATGCCTGGGCCACATTGTATATTCAGTTAAAGCAATCTCTAGGAGATGGATCCCAGGCATCAGTATTTTTTAAAGCTACCGAAATGCTTATAGTGTGAAGCCAAGTTTGAGAAGCACTGGGATAGACCTTAGGAAAACAGAACCTGGTTTAAAAAAAATAATTAAAACCCACATTTTCTTTTCAGAAACACATCTCTGTTTCAAGTAAAGAAACAAAGAAGTGAGCCAGGATTTCCTGGGGATTTTCAATGAGTTGTTCCTACCTTTACCCCTGGATATGCCAACTGCTGCTACTGAAATGAACAAACCAAAAGGTCTGCTACCTGGCTCGGTACTACATAAATAGTGCCAGACTGGAGGCTAATGTAACATCTTCACCTGTCTGGTCGTCCTCTCCAGTCATATTATTGTTCCCTCCTATGACCCACTTTAAAATGTCATGGCAAGAAGCTTCTAAATCACTGTCAGTTTCAGAAGAATGAAACATTACTCTTGATGTCAAATTCAGGTTCCTACTCCTAGGTCTTAAATTCATCTTCTAGTTTATACCATAGCTACTCACTGAGCTACATTGCTTCCTATTCCCTCCTTTTTTTTTTAATGGCCACGCCCATGGCATATGGAAGTTTCCTGGCCAGGGATTGAATCTGAGCCACAGTTGTGAGCTACACTGTAGCTGTGGCAACACTGAATCCTTTACCCCAGTGCTCCAGGCCAGGAATCAAACTTGCACCTCCACAGCAACCCAAGCTGCTGCAGTCGGATTATTAACCCACTGCATCATGGAAGGAACTCCCCCTATTCCCTCCTCTTCATCCCTCTGTGTACGCATGCTTTTCTTTTTGAGATCAGTTCTGCAACAACTTCAAACTAGCATGACCATACATCTTGGTTTACCCTCTTGGTCCCAGCATAATTATATTTTCTCAATATTTTCTTATTAAATCTTTTTTTTTTCTTTTTTAGGTCTGCACCCATGGCTAGGGGTCTAATCAGAGCTACAGCTGCCGACCTACACCACAGCCACAGAAACTCAGGTTCTCGACGTGGCTTGGAACCTGCGTTGCTGTGGCTCTGGCACAGGCTGGTGGCTACAGATCTGAAACTCATCTGTGACCTACACCACAGCTCATGGCAACACCAGATCCTTAACCCACTGAGCAAGGCCAGGGATCGAACCCACCACCTCATGGTTCCTAGTCGGATTCATTTCCACTGTGCCACCATGGGAACTCCTGAAATCTTTTAAACATACAAAAAAGTTGAAGTGATTTTATAGTTATCATCATCTAAAATATGCCATTAATATTTATTGTACTTGTTTTATCACATATCTATTCATTTATCCTCTTCTCTCTACCCATCTAGCAGCCTATCCTATTTTTTGATATATTTTAAAGTAATTCCAGGATAATTATTAATGGTACCTTCTTTTATTCTCAAAAGTGTCCTAGTTTGGACAATAAATGTCTTATGTGTATATGATGTAGCTGTATACCTAGAGTAGTGCTAGCCATTGTGGAAACATCAAGATAAATATATGAATGAGTTTTAATATTCAACTTAAAATTCTATTTGAATAAGGTAAGTCAAGAAAGATGACTACAATGACTGAGTGCTGATGGGTATTTTACTGCCAAAGGAAACTAGAGCATCAGAATAAGCAGATCCCAGTGTGCACAGGAATGGCACTTTGTGGGCAGGTCAGATTTGAGCTAAGCCTTGAAGGATGTTAGAAGCCTTGTTGGATTGTTAGAAGGTAAGAGAGCATTTGGAGTGTGGAAAGGAGAACGACATAGCAATGATAGTGGTAGAAGAACAAAAGGAAGGCTACCAAGCCAAAGGAATCATAAACTTATAAAATTTGCCGGATGTCCAGGAATAATAGGAAACTTCTCATCTTTGCTTTTGAGAATCAATAGTTATCTCATTGGCTGAAAGGCCAAATCACTGACAAGTTTAGAGCGTCTACCCCGCCAGATACTACAAGAAGAACATCATGTACAGCAATGGTCATCTATTCACCTTCTCTGACATCACTTTAGCATTCAGATGGCCCACTTTTCTGTGTGGGAAGAAATACAAAGACAGATTCAGTCCTTATGCCAGAATAATATCTTAATAAGCTATAATGGCTCTTGGTTACTTAAAGCAGAGTTTGCCTTCCTCCTTTTTTTCTGATTTATTGGAAGCTAATCAATTGGGCTGTAAATTGTACCAGACAGAACCTATATGCATGGGTAGCTTCTTATTTCAGCAGTATCAAAATCAATAGTCATTGGATTTGCTACAAAGCAGAAGCTCTGCATTCCAATCTACAATATATTTTGCCACACCTCAAATAAATCCTATACATACATATTGCTTACTTCAGTTTCTTCATATTCTTAGAATGCTCTTTTGCTGAATTGTAAGGATCATCTTTATTCTGTAACTCCATATTCCTCACTCAAAGCAGATTAAGACACTTACCCTGGCTTAACAAGGCCTTGAGCTAGTTAAAACTATGATTGGCTTTTGCCCAAACGAGAGATAATTTAATGGTTCTGAATGAAGTAAATGTTGATTTAACTTAAAGATCTCTTTGTTGCTCTTTTGAGTACTTCTATGATTTCTGCTATGCCTAAAACACCACATCCTGTGCATTGTCTGTATTTTGAATGCGTAGTTATACTGACTCAAACTTTTGCATGGACCTGTGGGTTTAGCTAAACCCTTAATACTCCTGGTTCTGACCTCTTGTGTCCTGCCTCCATCACAGACAACCATCCACTGTTTTTCCATACCACAAAGTTCAAGTTCTATATCTATGTGACATATTATTCAAGCTAAGATTGCTAATATCCCAATCACCACCCAAAACAGCAAAATTATTATGCTATTCCCCAAGAAACTTTCAGCTCTTGACAAAATTTAGTCATATTCTAAATTTGCTTGTTCTTGAGCAGAGGTTAAACTGTCTTTAGGGGCAAAAAGCTATTTTTTTATTGCATAGGAAGTTACTTTTGCTTTGGTATCACAGTGTTCTTAGAAGATGGAGAGCAGCACCAGAAAACTCAGATAGAGACCTAGAACTTTATAATAGCTTCATGGTACATATATTGTTAAATACATTTTAAAATATTATATTGTTTATATATACTTGGTAATCAAATGAAGAATCAGAGGCACAGAGCAGGAAATAAGTTCTAAGAATAACTGATGATAAGCGTGATCAACTTCTTTTTTTTGGCCATACCCCCAGCATGCAAAAATTCCAGGGCCAGGGATAAAAACCCATGCCACAGCACCAACAATACCAGATAAGAGTGAACAACTTCTGGCTGTTTAAAACAGATAAACAAATTTGAAATGAGTATTTTAGTCAATTAGAAAATTTTCCTGAGCACTTATCTATCATTCTGTGAGGATGAGAAAAGATTATGAGATAGGATCGCTTCCTTGGAGGAGCCTATATAATATATTGAAGAAGAGAATACTAACACATGTGAAATCATGGCTAAGAATGGAAATTATCATTATTATAAATCTGTAATCACAACTGTAAGTGCTGTAGTTCAGAGGAGATTAGTGACAGTTGATCTAGAGAAGAACGACTTCATGGACCAGCAAGGTTTGGATTGGGCCTTGCAAGGTTTAGATTAGTGTGGAAGAGAGGATAATTATTCCATCTAGGAAAAACAAGGTAAAAGAGAATTCACTGTGCTTCTAGGAAAATGAGGGTGTTAGCCTACTTACAGCAAATGCTGCACGATGGGAGACAATGGATAAATGAGCTTGTATAGTTAGGATGGACTGCATTGGAGTCTTAGTCAAGCTAAAGAAGTTTGACTTATGAGGGGAACAAATCACTGAAGATATATATGAAAAGAACTTGACACACTAAAAGTACTGTTTGAGAAAGATGCCACAGTTACTAGTTACGCAAAGTCCTACACTGAACAGGTTCATACCTATTGGCTGCAGTTTAACCACATTTAAAATCAGAGATAAATAAGTGTGGCAATTCTTGCAGTTTTGGCAAAATTTTTATTTCAGGCATGAGAGGTCAGTAATTTTTTATTATGGTATAATTGATGTGTGATGCTGTGTCAATTTCTGCTGTACTGCAAAGTGACTCAGTCATACATACATAGACATTCTCTTCTTCATATTATTTTCCATCATGGTCCCATCTTACATTTTAAAAATAGTTTTTCATTTTTTTCTTTGGCTCCACTAAAAAACTGTCTACATGTGGAAGTTCCTGGGCCAGGGTTTGAACCCACACTACGGCAGTGACTCAAGCCGCTGCACTGATAACACATGGTCCCTAACCGGCCTCACCACAAGTGAACTCCAGCTCTGCATTTTGAAATCAAATGGAATATGACAGTGAAACAGAGGTTATTAGCATGAATTATTTTATTTATCTTATAGGTCCACAATTAAGCTTTCCATCCTGTTAATCCAACATTTATAAGGAGAGAAATAAAGAAATGCTATACTGTGCTAACAAGTACAAAAGATGGAGTATAAAGAGTAGAGTTGATACAAAGAGTACCAAGTAACTTCAACTAAAATGCTAGCCAACTAAATCTAACAAATATATAAAAATAATTCTAGGGGTTCCCACTCTGACACAGTGCATTAGTGATCTGGCTTATCTCTGTGGAGGCACCAGTTTGATCCCGGGCCCAGAGCAGGGGGTTAAGGATCCAGCATTGTTGCAGCCGTGGTGTGGGTTGCAACTCTGGTTCAGACTCAATCCCTGGCTCGGGATCTTCCATATGCCATGGGGGCAGCCAAAAAAGAAAAAAAAGTAATAATAACTCTATACCATGACCCCATGAAATTTAGCCCAGGAATGCCAGGTTGATTTAACATCTGAAAATCATGTATTTTAGTATTTCGTATCAATAGAATTTTTAAAAATCACACGACCATCTCAATAGACTTAAAGAAGTATATGATAAAATCTAATACTCTTTTATAATAAAGAAAAACACTCAACAATAAGGGATAGAAGGGAACTTCCTCAATCTGATAAAGAGCATTTATGAAAAAGCCATAGCTAGCTTCATACTAAATGGTTAAAAACTGGATGCTTTCCCAGTTAGATCAGGAACAAGGCAAGTATTTCTTCTCTTACCACTCCAATATTGTCATTGCAGGTTTTAGCTAGGGAAACTAAATGAGAAAAAAAAGTTTACTTCTTCCTTTCTGATCTGGATACACATTTCTATTCACAAATGACATTGCGTATAGAAAGGAAATACTAAGGCACCCATTAAGCAACTATTAGTATTAATAAATTAGTTCAGCAAGTGTACAGGATACAAGAACAATATACAAAATCTAATAGTTCTACATACTATCAGTAAATAATCTGAAAATGAAATAAAGAAAATAATCCCATTAACAAAAGCATGGAAAAAAATACTTCAGAGTAAATTTAACAAAATAAGTGCAAGGCTTATACACTGAAAACTGCAAACTTTGTTGAAAGAAATTAGAGAAATCATTAAAAAATGGAAAAGCATCCCATATTTATGGATTAGAAGAAAACATTTTAAGATGGCAATACTCTCCAAAGTGATCTACAGATTAAGTTCAATCCCATTCAGAATCCCTGATGGTTTCCTTGTAGAAATTTAAAATTATTCTAAAAGTCATATGAAACTTCAGGGGAAGCAGAATAGGCAAAACAATCCTAGAAAAAAATAAAATAGGACTTATACTTCCCAACTGCAAAAAAGGTAATCAAGATAGTGTTGTACTGGCACAAGGATTCTGGGAGTTCCTGTTGTAGTAACGAACCTGACTAGTATCCATGAGGATGTGGGTTTGATCCATGGCCCAACTCAGTGGGTTAAGGATCCAGCATTGCTGTGTAGGTCACAGACGTGGCTCAAATCTCCTCTGGCTGTGGCTGTGGCTGTGGCTGTGGAATAGGCCTGCGGCTACAGCTCCACTTTGACTCCTAGTCTGGTAATACATCTATATGCCACAGGTGCGGCCCTGAAAATCAAAAAAAAAAAAAAAAAAAAAAAAGAATCCAGAAATTTACCCACATGTATACGATTAGCTGATTTTTTTTTTTTAACAAGGGTGCCAGTACCATTCAACAAGTAAAGAAGAGTCTTTTCAACAAATGGTGCTATGGCAACTGGACATCCACATGCAAAAGAATGAAGTTGAATCCTTACTTCACATAATCTAAAAAATTTTTACTAAAATTGGATCAAAGACCTAAATTTCAGTATAAAAACTATAAAACATTTTAAAGATAGTATGAGGAAAATCTTCCTGATCTTATATTTGGCAAAGATTCTTAGATATGACACGAAAAGGATAAGCAACAAAGGAAAAAATAAGTAAATTGGACTTAATCAAAATTTAAAACTTTTCTAATTCAAAGACCAGCATCAATAAAGTGAAAATATAGCCCATAGAATGAGGAAACATTTGTGGGAATCACATATCTGATAAAGGATTTGCACCTATAACATATAAAGAATTATTATATGTCAAAAATAAATTATCCAATTTATGAAAGTACAGAGAATTTGAACAAACACTTCTCCAAAGAAGATATACAAATGACCAATAAGCCCATGCAAAGATGCTTAACATAATTAGTCATAAGAGAAATAAAATGAAAAAGCAATAAGACACCACCTTAAATCCATTAGGATGGCTAGCATCAAAAAGTCAGATAAACAATAAATGTTGATGAGGACATAGAGAAATTGGAACACCCATACACTGATGATGGGAATGCAAAATGGTGCAGCAGTTTTAGAAAGTTCCTCGAGTGATTCAACTGAGAGTTACTAAATGATCCAGTAATTGTATTCCTAGGTACACACACAGGTAGGTTGAAAACTTATGTCTATACAGAAACCCGCACATAAATGTTTATGGTAGGATTATTCACAATTGCCAAATAATGGAAACAACCCAAATGCTCATCCAGAGACAAATGGATAAACAAAATATGGCATAGCTATATAACAGAATATTACTTGGCCAGAGAAAGGAATGAAGTACTGATAAAGGCTATAATATGGATGAACATTAAAAATACTATGCTAAGTGAAATAAGTCATTCATGAAAGCCTCCATAATATATGATCTCATCATATGAAAGTGAAGAATATGGACATCTATTGAAACAGAAAGTCGATTAATAGTTGCTTAGGGCAAACAGTGGGGGGTGGGGAAATAAGGGGTATAGGATTTCTTTGTAAGATGATAGAAATAGTCTAATACTGATTGAGATACTGATTGCACATATATGTGACTATACTAAAAACCCACTGAACTGTAGACTTTAAATGGGTGATTTGCGCAGTATATAAGTTTATCTCAATAAGTTTTTTTTTTTTTTCAGAAAAGAGGACCAAATAAAAGAAAGCAACAAGTGAGAGATCATTATAATACCTAAGTGAGAGCCACATCTCTTTCTTCAGATGGAGAGTGGGTTGGGGGGAAGGATGCTGTTGGTCTACGATAGCATTTTTACATATGGGGAAAGCCTCCCTTGTATTGCCCTGACTAAAGGGGAATTTCAAAACAAATCTTAGTTCTGTGCAAAATCTGTCTTTAAAAGAATCCTGCAAATGGACCTTAGACCAAAATGTTTACCTAAAGTTAGCATGTAAGAATTGCATTTAATCAAACCCTCTGTCTTCCAGTCAATGGCAAACAGCAACTCACATTATTGCACTGAGTAATTCTTCTAAAGAGGACACTTGATGCTAAAACATGCTCTTTTTAGCCATTAAAGCAGTGGGTAATGATAATACATTCTAGTCTTTGGGTAGCTACTATGCCTGTAATTTCTCTCTCTATATTAGGGTGATAGTGGTTCCCTTCCTCAAGATGGCTATTGTTCATGTAATTGCCAAACACAGACTTTTCTAACACCATTCATGGTTTTCAGAGAATGGGGTAGTTTCAGGCAGAATAGTCAGACAAGTGACATCAGCACCTACTGTGGAATACCAACATTCCCAATCATCTACTTACCTCAAGAACTGATCAAATTCTAACACAAACATGAATTTAAAAAAAAAATTACCCTCTCCTTTTTACTGAGAGCCACCTCTAATTTTTTTAATTTTTAATTTTGCTATATTTATTTCAGCTAAAGCCCTCATTTTCTTCTCCTCTCTCTCCCTAGATGAAAGTATATATGCCATGCAAGTTCTCTGCTTTTTTATATGAATGGTAAATAAAAGCAATATATGCTTTACTATTGCTTTGCATACCTTAAAATCAAAACAAAACAAATGGTTTTATAATTAGGGTGACTATATAATGTAACATCCAGGCAGACACTTTGAGAGCAACACTATTAATAATTATATCAGGGTAAAGGCATGAACTGGAGTTGTTCTAGCCAAATGGGATATATGGTCATCCTTCTGGGACTGCATATATCCATGTTGCACAAAGTAATTTTTAAACTTCTTAATTTTATTTTCTAAATTGACATATGGTGAAATTGAGTTTTTGCCATATAGTTCTATGAATTATAATACATGTATACTGTAAAAAATAGATGATTAACAAGAACTTATGGTATAGCACAGAAAAATCTACTCAGCAGTTTGTAATAAACTATATGGGAAAAAATGGATACATTTATATGTATAACTGACCTGCTTAGCCATACACTTGAAACTAATAAATTATTGTAAGTCAACTATACTCCAATAAAATTTTAAAAATAAATGTATAAACAAATTGGACCTAATCAAAATTCAAGCTTTTGCAAGGCAAAGGAAATCATAAAAAAATAAACAAATGAAAACACTGAAAAGACAACCTTTGGAATAGGAGAAAACAATATAACCAGCAGGGGCTTAATTTCCAAAATATACAAACAACTCATACAACACAACAACAACAAAAATAAATAACCCAGTTGAAAAACGGGCAGAGACTTAAAGAGACATTTTTGCAAAGAAGACATACAGATGGCCAGTAGGCACATAAAGAAAAGGCTCAACATCACTAATTACTAGAGAAATGCAAATCAAAACTACAATGAGGTATCACCTCACACTGGTCAAAATGGCCATCTACAAATAAAAAATGCTGGAGAAGGTGTGGAGAAAAGGGAACCTTCCTATACTGTTGGTGGGAATGTAAATTGGTATAACCACTATGAAAAACAGTATGGAAGTTCCTCAGAAAACTAAATATAGAACTACCATATGATCCAGTAATCTCACTCCTGGGCATCTATCTGTAGAAAACCATAATTCAAATAGATACATACACCAAAGGGGGAACAGGTGAGGTGGGAGGGAAGGATAGACTGGGAGTTTGGGATTGGCATATGTACACTGACTGAGGTATATGGAATGATTGGTCCACAGGAACCTGCTGTACAGCACAGAGAACTGTAGCACTCAGAACCCAGTAGTCTGATAATCTACATGGAAAAAATATCTGAAGGAGAATGGATGTGTATACTTGTATAACTGAATCACTTTGTTGTACAGCAGAATCTTATAAATCAACTATACTTCAGTAAAACTTTAAAAAAAAGATACATGCACCCATATGTTCTTAGCAGCATTATTCACAATAGCCAAGATGTGGAAATAACTTAAATGTCCATCTACAGGTGAATGGACTAAGAAGATGTGGTATGCATATACAATGGAATACTATTCAGCCATTAAAAATAATGAAATAATGCCATTTGCAGCAACATAGTTGCAATTAGAGATTCTTATACCAAGTGAAGTAATTCAGAAAGAGAAAGATAAATACCATATGATATCACACATGTGGAATCTAAAATATGGCACAAATGCACATATCTACAAAATGGAAACAGACTCACAGACATGGGGAACAGACTTGTGGTTGCCAAGGGGGAGGGGGAAGGGAGTGTGGTAGACTGGGAGTTTGAGATTAGTAGGTGAAAACTATAACATTTGAATGGATAAGCAATGAAGTCCTGCCGTATAGCACAGGGAGCTATATCCAATCTCTTTTGATAGAATATGATAGAAGAAAATATGGGAAAAGGAATGTATATATGTAAATGTATGACTGGGTCACTTTGCTATACAGCAAAAATTGTCACAACATTGTAAATCAACTACACTTAAAAAATAAAAAAGAAATGAAATCAACACAGCAATCAGGATGTTTCATCATCCCAAGATACTACCTTATGCTACTACCCCAATCTCCCTCTACTCCTAAACCATGGCAACTACTCTGTCACTACAGTTTTGTCTTTTTGAGACTGTCACATAAATGAAATTTTAAAGTATGTAACCCTTTGAGACTGGCTTCTTTCACTTTCATTCAGCATGCTGCCTCTGCGATTTATCTAAGCTGATGCAAGTATCAAACGATCATTTTTTTCCCTTATTGCTGAGTAGTATTTCATTACATAAATATAACACAATATGTTTTATTCATTCATCTGTTGTTGCCTGGCATTTGGGCTGCTTCCAATTTTAGCTTGTCATTAACAAAGCTCTCTCCATATTCATGGACAGGTTTGTAGGTAAACACAGGTTTCCATTTCTCTGGGATAAATGCCCAGAAGTACAATTGCTGGGCTGTATTGGAATTACATATAAGAATATAAGAAACTGCCATATTGTTTCCCAGAGTAGCTGTGTCATTTTACATTCTCACTGACAACATTTGAAAGTTTTGGTTTCTCTGCATTCTCACTGTTATTGGTATTATATTTTTAAAAATTATTATTTTAGCCATTCTGATAGGTTTGTAGTGGTACCTCATAGCTTTAATTTGTATTTACCTAACAGCAGGTGACACTGGGCATCTTTGCATTTATTTATTCAACCACATCTTTTAGTCTTCTTTGTAAAGTATCTATTCAAATATCTTGCCCATTTTTTGTTGGTTCTCTTACTGTTGACTTTTGAGAGTTTTCAATATAATCTGGATACAGGTCCTTTATTAAATATGTGATTTGCAAATTTATCTCCCAGTCTGGGGCTTGTCTTTTCATTCTCTTCACAGTGACTTCGCCGGAGCAGAAATTTATAATACTGATGAAGAACTCTTTGCCTAAGAACTATGGGTCATGATGATAAACTCCTATGTGCTATTCTACAAGTTTTATGGTAATGTGTTTTGTATTTTATATCCAGAAACTATGCTGAATTATTTTTAGTTCTAAAAGTTCACCCGAAGATTATTCAAAAATTCCTACAAAGATAATTTGACCAAAAAGATAATCATTTTCTTAAGTTTTGGCTACTTTTCTAATCCTTGGAACTTCTATTTTTATTTTCATTTTCCTATTACCTGTCACATAAAGGTAATGATAGTTGGCAACATTTTATTCTAAGTATTCCTTGGCATCAAAAATATTTACCTAATTTTTAAAATTCTATTGTATTCCTAATTTGCTAGTTTTTAAATCATAAAATGACATTGGATTATATTAATTTTAAAACCACTAAATTGGTTATATAACTTTTTGTCTTTTAAGTGATAAAAGACATTAACACATTTTTAAAAGTTAAAATATGCATTAATAATTATTGTATAAATTCAAACTGGCATGAGGTGGTATTTCATTAATCAAATCCATTAATGGATTTAACTTGCTGATAAGCTATTTATGATTTTTTTTGCTTCCATGTACATAAGTGAGGTAATCCTGTAATTTATATTTCTCAAGGTATATCTATCTAATTTGGGTGACAAGATTATATTATTCCCTAAAAGTTAAGGGGAAGTTTCCTCCTTTTCCATTATCTGAGTTTGCATGCAATAGTGATTATCTATTCCTTGAAAATATGGTAAAGTGACATGAAATCCTCTAGACGTGGAGATAACTTTTGTATAGATTTTAGACTGTTGATAGAATTTCTTTAATGGTTATAGATTTAGTCAGGTCACTTATTCCTCCTGAGACAGTTTTTTTTTTAATTTTTATATAATGATTTTTTTTTCCATTATAGCTGGTTTACAGTGTTCTGTCTATTTTCTACTGTACAGCATGGCGATCCAGTTACACATACATGTATACATTCTTTTTTCTCACATTATCATTGTCCATCATGGGTGACTAGACATAGTTCCCAGTGCTACACAGCAGGACCTCATTGCTTATCCATTCCAAAGGCAGTAGTCTGCATCTATTAATCCCAAAATCCCAATCCGTCCCACTTCCTCCCCCTCCGCCTAGGCAACCACAGAAAAGAAAATCATGGTGGAGTTCCCATCGTGGCTCAGTGGTTAACGAATCCATGAGGTTGCGGGTTCCATCCCTGGCCTTGCTCAGTGAGTTAAGAATCCGGCGTTGCTGTGAACTGTGGTGTGGGTCGCAGACACGGCTCAGATCCTGAGCTGCTGTGGCTCTGGTGTAGGCCGGTAGCTACAGCTCTGATTCGACCCCTAGCCTGGGAACCTCCATATGCCACGGGAGCGGCCCAAGAAAGGGAGAAAAAAAAAAAAAAAAAAAAGAAAATCATGGATTTGGAGAATAGACTTGTGGTTGCCAAGGAGACAGTTTTAATAAGTTTTATTTTTGCACGAAGTGTCTATGTAATTCTCAGATTTTTTAATTCAAGGTATTGTTTTGTTTTTGTTTTTTAAATTTTATTGGTTTATACCTAATGTACAATGTGTTAGTTTCAGGCATACAGCAAAGTGAATCATGTATATATAGATATATATGACATATATATATTCTTTCGTATATACATATATATATTTTCTATCTTCTCATACAGGTTATTACAGGATATTGAGCAGAGTTTCCTGTGCTATACAGTAGGTCCTTCTTGTTTACCTATTTTATATATAGTAGTTTGTATCTGCTACTCCCGAAACTCCTAGTTTATCCTTTTCTCCTAACCCCCAACTCCCCTTTGGTAACCATAAGTTTATTTTCTATGTCTGTGAGTCAGTTTCTGTTTTGTAAATAAGTTCATTTGTACATATTTTAGATTACACAAAAAAGCAATACATGATATTTGTCTTTGTATCACTTCACTTAGTATAATAATCACTAGGTACATCCATGTTGCTGCAATGGCATTATTTTGCTCTTTTTATGGCTGAGTAATATTCCATTGCACATATGTACTACATCTTCTTTATCCACTTCTATGCTGATGGACATTTAGATCAAAGTATTGTTAATGTGCTTTTAAACTCAACCATATCTATGATAGTGTCTCCTTTTTCATTCTCATTATATATCAATTCTCTTTGTAAAATCATTATTACAATAAGTTTATTTTGCTAGTCTTGTCTACTAATCATTTTAAAGATCAGACTTTGATTTTGTTGATACTGTTGTTTCTTGTTTTCTATTTTATAAATGTGTAACGTTATTTTCCCTTTGGGGGGAGGGTATCAACTTTGTTTTGTAACTTCTTAAAGTGGACACCGTTCATTAATGTTAGTTTTTCTTCTCTCCTTACACATTCATCTGGAGCTGAACATTTTTAAATAGGGTTTTAAGTGCATCTCATAAGATTTGGAATGTAGTATTAGAACTGCTGTTCAATTCTCAGTGATTTATAATATATGATATGATTTTATTCTTAACCAATGGATTAAAGAGTATTTTTTTAAATTTTATTTTCCCACTGTACAGCAAGGGGATCAAGTTATCCTTACGTGTATACATTACATTTACATTTTTTCCCCACCCTTTGTTCTGTTGCAACATGAGTATCTAGACAAAGTTCTCAATGCTATTCAGCAGGATCTCCTTGTAAATCTATTCTAAATTGTGTCTGATAAGCCCAAGCTCTGGATCCCTCCCACTCCCTCCCTCTGCCATTGGGCAGCCACAAGTCTTTTCTCCAAGTCCATGATTTTCTTTTCTGTGGAGATGTTCATTTGTGCTGGATATTAGATTCCAGTTATAAGTGATATCATATGGTATTTGTCTTTGTCTTTCTGGCTCATTTCACTCAGTATGAGAGTCTCTAGTTCCATCCATGTTGCTGCAAATGGCATTATGTCATTCTTTTTTATGGCTGAGTAGTATTCCATTGTGTATATATACCACATCTTCCAAATCCAATCATCTGCTGATGGTCATTTGGGTTGTTTCCATGTCCAATATTGTAAAAATGGCCCTACTACCCAAAGCAATCTACAGAGTCAATGCAATCCCTATCAAATTACCCATGACATTTTTCACAGAACTAGAACAAACAATCCAAACATTTCTATGGAACCACAAAAGACCCAGAATTGCCAAAGCAATCCTGAGAAACAAAAACCAAGCAGGAGGCATAACTCTCCCAGACTTCAAGAAATACTACAAAGCCACAGTCATCAAAACAGTGTGGTACTGGCATCAAAACAGACAGACAGACCAATGGAACAGAATAGAGAACCTGGAAATAAACCCTGACATCTATGGTCACTTAATCTTTGACAAAGGAGGCAAGAACATAAAGTGGGGAAAAAAAAAGTCTATTCAGCAAGCATTGCTGGGAAACCTGGACAGCTGCATACAAAGCAATGAAACTAGAACACACCCTCACACCATGCACAAAAATAAACTCAAAATGGCTGAAAGACTTAAATATAAAGAGTATTTTTTAAATTTCAAAATGTACAAGTTTCCTTTGGCCATTTAAAATTGATATATACCAAAAAATAATAAAATAAAATTGATGTATGCCTTTATTATAGTGTAGTCAAAGTGGGTTTTATATAGACTTTGGGGTATTTTTTGAGATTTCATTGTAATCTTGTATAGAATTTTTAGAAATATTTTATGTATAATTGAAAAGAAAAGCATTATATCTAGTTATTATTCCCAGAGTTCTGGTTGCGTTCATTAGACCGAATTTGTTATTTAATTGCACTGATCTTTATCCTGCTTATTCTATTCATTACTGTGAGAGGTATGTTAAAATCTTCAAATATAAATGCAAATGTGTCAATGTTTCCTTGTATTTATGTCAAATCTTGCTGTATGTATTTGAGATTAAGTGGTTTCAAAAATATATCTTCCTAGTGGGTTTTGCTCTTTATCATGAAAAGGGGAACCTCCTTGTCGCTAAAAATTCTTTTGCCTTAAATATTTTTCTGTATATCACCATTGCAGTGCCAGTTTTCTTTAGTTATTATATGCTTCATCTTTTGTATTTCTCCATTTATTTCCAACTCTTCTGTGTTGTCTTCTCCATTTATCTTTTATCTTTAGAATACACCTAATTAAATTTTTTTATTTTGAGCTTCTATGCCCTTAACATGTTCTATCAATTTCTGCTGTTAGGTCTTTAACATTTATCATACTTAAATATATACTTGAATTTATTTCTACCATTTTATTTTGTTTTATTTACCATACTTTGTTTCTTTTTCCCCCTTTCATTCTGGATTTATTAAATTTTTACAATTCCTTTTTGTCAATCTTGACTGGTTTGGCTATAAACCTTCTATTTCAATTCTTTTGTTGATAACTCTCAATTAACACACATACTGACTTAAGGTCTAAAACTGATCTATATTTCTACTCTTTCTCCCAGACTATAAGAGACATAGAAAAATGCAATGCTAATACATTTATCTGTTATTATATACATACCTACTATTATTGTTTTCAAGTGTTTTAATCTACTTTCTAATATTTATTAGTTTTCTAGGGTTGTCATAACAAAGTACCACAAACTTACTCTCTTAAACCACAGAAATTAGCCTTACAGTTCTGGTAAGGCCATGGTTACTCTGAAGGTACCAGGGAAGGATTTTTGTCCAGGCTTTTCTCCTAACTTCTGCTATTTCCATGACTGGCCTCATAAGTCCATTCCTCACATGATGAAGAATTTGCATGCGTAGATGTCTGTGTCCAAATTTCTCCTTTTTATCAGGATGATACTCATGTTGTATTAGGGACCCTACTCTAGTATGACCTCATATTAATAGTTGTATCTGCAACAATCCCAATTCCAAATGAAATCAAATTGTGAGGTAATGGGGCTTAGGACCTTGACATATGAAATTTGTTGGGGGGACATATAATTCAACCTATATTACACTTACTATCTGTCATTTAATCATTAATGTTGTTGTTTTATATAATGAGTACTTGTTTGGGTTTGCCTGTATTTATCAATTTCATTGTTTACCATTGCTTCGGGCATTGCTTCTTTCCAGATTCTATTTTCTTTTGCCTGACATATGTATCTATTAGTTCTTTCACTAGGTATATAAAGGTAGTAAATTCACTTTGTCTTTAGCTAAGTTTGTATTTATTTTGCCCCATATTCTATGATATTTACAAGGTATAAAATTTATTTATACATAGTTGTTTTCCTCAGCACATTGAAGATATTCCTTTCTCTTTTGGCCTCAATCATTTTTGTTGCAAAGTACATAGTTGGTGTATTTGTTGTTTCTTTTTTCAAATATTTTTTTCTATTATAGTTGGTTTACAATGTTCTATCAATTTCCACTGTACAGCAAAGTGACCCAGTCATATATATATATATATATATATATATACACACACACACATATGGAGATAAATTCCTATTGTTTGTTGTATCTACTGATACAACAGTGTACCATTTCCTCATGTGCTTTTATCATTTAGCATTTTATCATTTATATATGACTAGGTATGTGTGTGTGTGTGTGTGTGTGTGTATAACCTGTAAAGAAAAAATGTGTGTGTATATATATATGTATCTATGTATGTATATAAATAATTTATAGTTTTTCTTTACAGGTAATCTGTCTTTTCTTTTTGGTGGATTTTTAAAATTTTAATTTTTTTCAGTTTCACTATGAGATAACTATACATAGATTTGTTTTTTACTTACCCTGTTTGATGCTTGCTGAATTTCTTAAATCTACAAATCCTCAGTCTTGAAAAATTATCAGCCATTATCTTTTTAAAAATCATTTATTTATATATATATATTTTGTACTGTACAGCATGGTGACCCAGTTACACATACATGTATACATTCTTTTTTCTCACATTAAGTGTTGAATCATAAGTGACTAGACAGAGTTCCCAGTGCCACACAGCAGGATCCCATTGCTAATCCATCTCAAAGCCAACATTCTGCATCTATTTACTCCAAGCTCCCAGTCCCTCCTACTCTTTCCCCTTCCCCCTTGGCAACCACAAGTCTCTTCTCCAAGTCCATGATTTTCTTTTCTGTGGAAAAGTTCATTTGTGTTGTATATTAGATTCCAGATATAAGTGATATCATATGGTATTTGTCTTTCTCTTTCTGACTTAATTCACCACATTAACAAAAGAAAAGTCAAAAACCACATGATCATCTTAATAGATGCAGAAAAAGCATTTGACAAAGTCCAACATCCATTCATGATAAAAACTCTTACCAAACTGAGTATAGAGGGAACATTCCTTAACATAAAGCCATTTATGACAAACCTACAGCAAACATAATATTCAATGGGGAAAAGCTGAAAGCCTTCCCACTAAAATCTGGAAAACAGGGATACCCACTCTCACCACATAGTATTGGAAGTCCTAGCCACAGCAATCAGACAAACAAAAGAAATAAAAGGCATCCAAATAGGAAGAGAAGAGGTAAAACTGTCATTATCTCTTTAAATATTGCTTCTCCTCCATGTTCTCTATTCTTTTTAGAATCCCTTTTAGATGCATGTTTAATTTTCTCATTCACATGTCTCTTAACCTCATATATTGTCATCCCTTTATCCCTCTCTGCTGCACTAAGAATAGTTGCCTTAATCCATTTAACAGCTTACTAATTTCTACTACCTTTATTTTACCTGATGATTAGCATATGAATGATAATTTTTATTTCTAGAAGTTTCTTTTCTTCTCTCATTAATCCACCAGACCTGTTTTCATAGTCTCTTATTCAATTGGTAGGGTTTTGAGTTTTGAATTTTGTCTAATATCTCTGAGTATTTCTTGGAGATAAAGTCCTATTGTTTGTTGTGTCTACTGACTTTCAATACAGTGCACCATTTCCTCATGTGTTTTTATCATTTTATTGTGAATTCATGTTTTAAAGGACTATTTTTTTTCTGTAAGAATACCTGATAGCCTGTATTGCAAATTCCTCAAGGACTGTTTTGACTTTGCTTCTGCCTAGAATCCCAGGGGAGCTACCAGCTCAGAACCAATTTTTATGCTACTTTTCAGGTTTGGGGTGAGTTTTAAGCCCATGATTACAGATCTTTCTGGGAGGTTTCTTTCCACCCAAATCTCAGGCAAAGAGCCAAGTTCCTTGTTTCTCTGTGGGTAGACTTTTTCTTCTTTCACTAAATGTCATAAAATCAAGGGTACCAGCTATCCTCAGGGGTCTATAATTCCAAAACCTCACTTCACAATGACCCAGGGAGTCATTGCCTTTGCAACATGGCCATTAAAACCTACATTCCTAGTTTACACAGTCTGTCCATGCTGCAGCCCACCTCTAGCAGTTATAGTTTTTCTTTTTTCTTTTTTTTTTTTTATTCTGGCAAGCGAATTTCTTGCTTGATCATGACATGTTGTATTTTCTCAGAATTTCTAAGGGCTAGTACCAGGATGTTTTGTTTATCTGCAATACTTCTGAAAATTGACCATGATTATATTTTATCTTCCATACTTCTAGGAATTAACCATATTAATGTTTTTTATTATTTCTATAATTGGTGACTGCCCTTTAGCCTTGTTTTTATGCTCCTACCTAAGAATCTATCTGTTAGTTTTAATTAAAACACCTTTAAGTTTGAGGATACATCATGGGTATTGACCAACCAGAACTGGCACTGGTGTGACTGTGCCTACTTATACTGTCTGCACACCAGCCTGAGGAGATGGGAATGACCACTCTACCGTAGCTAACAGAGAAAGAATCTACATTCTCAGAGACTTCCCTATCATATACTTCATCCTTCATTATTATTACCATTAATATTAAACTTGACAATTATACTTTTATAATCGACAGTAATAAGCCTTCTGACAAAATATGTCATTAAAATACATCCTGTGCATTACATCACAATATAATGCATCTTTTTGCTATCTATTCTACTCATTTGTCATTCTATTGGTCTATATGCATATCCTGGGCATGTACCCTTAGGCTTTACTATTTGCTGATATTTATGTATCATGTGATGCTACAGGTAGCCTTTTACCATAAAACAATGTATGGAGAAAATACTTGATCTGCTTTACTACACAGTTTCCAAAAATACACTGTGCAAAAGCAATGGAATGAGAAAGCAGGAACTTCCCCCTCTGGTTAAGTTAAAGCTCACTTATATTTTGAACACATGGACACAGCTATCTCCTTAACTGAGGAATCATTCTAGCACAAAACAAGGCTGATGTTCAGAATACAGGAACACTACAAATAAAGAAAGTTGAGTAATGTCAAAACATCAGCAACTTCTTCACTCTTTATACTCTCACTGTAATCTAGGGGTCTGCAAACTATACCCACAGGCCAAATAAAGCCCACACCATGCTTGTGTATGGCCCAAAAACGTTTTCTACATTTTAAATGGCCTAGAAAAAAATAAAAAGAAGGCTATTGCATAACACATGAAAACGAGAATTTCAAGGCTTATGTTCGTAAACAAAGTTTTACAGAAACAAACCATGCTCATTTGTTTACATGTCACCCACAGTTGCTTTCCTGCTACAATGGCAGAGTTGAATAGTTGTAATAGAGGCTCTATTGTCTGCAAACCCAAAATATTTACTATCCAGCCCTTTAAAGAAATGTTTGAATTATCAACCCCTTTTATCAGAATCGGGAATAGGTAGGACTGATGCTGGCTGGGCACTGAGCAAGGCACCTATGAGCAAGGCAAGGAAATGCCATGGCCTGAGCTCAATTTGGGATCGACATGTATAAAATGGATAGTCAATATTAAGAACTATGGTATAGCAAAGGCAACTCTACTCACTCTTCTGCAGCAACTTATATGGGAAAAGAATCTAAAAAAGAATAGATTTATGTATAACAACCACTTTGATGTACACCTGAAACTAACACAACATTGTAAATCAACTATACTTCAATTAAGAATGAAAAATTTAAAAGAAAAAAAATAGTTATTAGAATAAGATATTGCACTTTGTATTTTGTCCAGAGGACTAAAGAGCCACCAGAAATGAGAGTGCACCTCAATGCCTACATAATAAAGTTCATCAAAATACATATCTGAGGAGTTCCCACTGTGGCACAGTGGGTTAATGACCCAGCTTGTCCCTGTGAAGGCACAGGTTTGAACCTGGCCTGACACAGTGGGTTAAGGATCCGTCATTGCTGCAGCTGTGGTGTAGGTCGCAGCTCAGGCTCACCTTCACTCCCTAGTTTGGGAATTTTCTCATGCCCTGGAGGCAGCCAAAAAAGTAAAAAAAATGTGCCTGAATTCAAATCTATATTTATGGAAATCCATACTTTGATGACTACAGCATTATGGGCAATAACATCAATTGGAAATGAGTTTCCAAGTCTTAAACAAGAGTGATTGTAAAATTTCATATTTCTTTGGTCATGTCTTTGTGTAGTTACTTCACTTAGTTATATTTCTGTACATTCTTTTAAATTCTTCCCAGTTCATCAGCCAGTTAAGGTCAGAGTGTTCTAAAATTGACCTGCTTGAGCCATTTTGAGTTTATTTTTGTACATGGTGTGAGGGTGTGTTTCAGTTTCATTGATTTACATGTGGCTGTCCAGTTTTCCCAACACCACTTGCTGAAAAAACTGTCTTTTTCCCATTTTGTATTCTTGCCTCCTTTGTTGAATATTAATTGACCCTAGGTGTCTGGGTTTACTTATGGGTTCTCTGATCTGTTCCATTGGTCTGTATATGTCTGTTTTAGTACCAGTACCACACTGTCTTAATGACTGTAGCTTTGTAATACTGCCTGAAGTCTGGGAGAGTTATGCCTCCTGCTTGGTTTTTGTTCCTCAGGATTGCTTTGGCAATTATGGGTCTTTTGAGGTTCCATATAAATTTTTTGATTGTTTGTTCTAGCTCTATGAAAAACGTCATGGGTAACTTGATAGGGATTGCGTTGAATCTGTAGTTTGCTTTGGGTAGTAGGGCCGTTTTCATGATATTAATCCTCCCGACCCAGGAGCCTGGAATTTCCTTCCATTTCTTTGAATCCTCTTTAATTTCCTTGATTAATGTTTTATAGCTCTCAGCATATAAGTCCTTCACCTCCTTGGTCAGGTTTATTCCTGGGTACTAATACACCATAAAACTCCTAGAAGAGAACACAGCAAAACATCCTCTGACATCAACAATACAAATGTTTTCTTAGGTCAGTCTCCCAAGGCAACAGAAATAAAAGCAAAAATAAACCAACAAGACCTAATCAAACTGACAAGCTTTTGCACAGCAAAGGAAAACATCAAAAAAATCAAAATACAACCTATGGAATGGGAGAAAATAGTTTCAAATGATGCAACTGACATGGGCTTAATCTCTAAAATATACAAACAACTTATATAACTCAGTAGCAAAAAAAAAAAAAAAAAAAAACTCATTTGAAAAATGGGCAAAATACCTGAATAGACATTTCTCCAAAGAAGATGTACAGATGGCCAACAAGCAAATGAAAAAAATGCTCAGCATCACTGATTATTAGAGAAATGCAAATCAAAACTACTTTGAGGTACCACCTCACACCTGTCAGAATGGTCATCATGAACAAGTCAACAGATAACAAATGCTAGAGAGGGTGTGGAGAAAAGGGAACCCTCCTACACTGTTGGTGGGAATGTCAATCGGTACAACCACTATGGAAAACAGTATTGAGATACCTCAGAAAACTAAACATGGAACTACCATATGACCCAGCAATCCCACTCCTGGTCACATATCCAGACAAAACTTTCATTGAAAAAGAAAAAGCACCCCTATGTTCACTGCAGTACTATTCACAATAGCCAAGATATGGAAACAACCTAAATGCCCATCGACAGATGATTGGATTAAGAAGATGTGGTACATATACATAATGGAATACTACTCACCCATAAAAAGGAACAAAATAATGCCATTTGCAGCAACATGAATGGAACTAGAGACTCTCATACTAAGTGAAGTAAGTCAGAAAGAGAAAGCCAAATACCATATGATATCACTAATATCTGGAATCTAATATATGGCACAAATGAACCTTTCCACAGAAAATAAACTCATGTACTTGGAGAACAGACTTGTGGTTGCCATGGGGGAGGGGAAGGGAGTGGGATGGACTGGGAGTTTGGCATTAATAGATTCAGACCATTGCATTTGTAGTGTATAAGCAATGAGATCCTGCTATATAGCACGGGGAACTATATCCAGTCATTAGTGATGGAACATGGTAGAGAATAATGAGAGAAAAAGAATATATATATATATATATATATATACACACAAAACATATATATATATATATATATATGTATACACACACAACACATGCATATATACACACACATATATATATATATGACTGGGTCCTTTGCTGTACAGTAGAAATTGACATACACTGTAAATCAACTATAATGGAAAAATAAAAATCATAAAAAAATGAAAAATAAAAAAATAAAATAAAATTGACCTGCTTGGAGGCTGTGCACAAAGAAGTGCAGCAGATATTTAAAGTATGTTTTTAGAAGAAAACATGAGCCTTGCCATCTGAGTCATTGATAGGGCATAGTGCAAGGTATTAGCAAAGCTGTTCTCCCTGCCACTAATCTCACAGTTTAAGGATGTCTAGAAAACATCATTTCCCTATACCATCATTTCCCCATACCATTCAGTATGGACAGATCAGTATTAAACTTGTTGTTTCAGAGTATCTTCTCAGCCAGTAGCAATTTCTGAGGGTACTTAGGATTTTTATGAATTGATGACTCATTGTATCAAAGGATATGTCTTTCAGTTTGTCTTGAAGTAGTTGAGATAAAATGTGTCTTTTTGTTCTAATATACTAGAATTTTGTGAATATTACTGTGCATAACTCCTTTGTTTCATTTATTATTTTACAGGTTTTAATGATGTTCCTTCAGTGGTCATTTGCCCAGATTTAAAAGTGTCAGTGTTTTAGTTCATTTTGGATATCTCTAAATTACACTGGAAATTTTCAGAGGCTGTTACATCACTAATAAACCCAGTGATATCATTTTGCCTCTAATTCTGGGTTTTGTGAGAGATGTGCCTATTATAATTTCCTCTGGATATTCTTCAGTTCTGAGGCACTTTTGAGATATGGCAACCAGAAATGAAGGTAGTATTCTGGGTTGTTAAAATAAAATACTGTAAGAATGGGCTCAGATTGAGATCTTTTGATGTAGCAGTGGATATCAGCTTTCTCTTCTCTGTTTAGTCCCCTGACAACACATTTATTTCTTTGCAGTTCTTGTACACCTTAATTATGCCCAGTTTGGCTATCCCAGCAGGAATCACACAAAAATAGCCAATGACCTTTGTGATTACCACTGCCTCCAGCAAGAAATCTGATCGCCCCTGAGGCAACTCAGGGACATCTTGCATTGCATAAATGGCTTTTAGCAAAAGTTACAACATGATCCCTACATTTAAAAACCTCCAGGTTGAGGTTCTTGCTAATAAAAATTCTTTTATGTCGCCCACCTCCTTCTACACATGCTACAATAAATTGCAACAGGATGAAGTGGTTAGTAAACAGTTTCACTGTGGATGATAACAGGATTTCTTCTTCAACATTCATTCAGTCTTTCTGTTGGGTGGGCTTGATCCCATCCCTAGCTAGCTTCAGCAATGCACCCTGATTGCTTTGAGAGGAATTCTATTCCTGTGCCACATTAATTGGTTTAGATAACATAACATATTCCAACTAATTGGAATTGATAATATAGAAGAAGCCCACTGTTTTTGTTCAATGGCTAAAGGAGAAAGACACATTCGCTCTTTAAAATGTGAATATGAAAGTAGGTAGACAATGCTGGCAGCCATTATGCGATTATGAGAGTATCTAGCGAAGGGATAAAGGAAAAAGTTGATAGTAGCAAAAAAGGCAGACTCAAGAGAACAAAAAGAAATAGGACTAGGGATCTGATGAAACTACACATGTAGACTATTTCTGAATTTTTGAATCACATGTGCTAATGCATTCATAATTATACACAAGCTGGTTTGAGTTTTTCCTATTCATTTAAAGCAAAAGCAACCCATCTGACAGGCTCAGGTATAATTTGATACAAAATGTCAATCATTTATGGAAAATGATAAATCTATCAAATTCTATTTTCCCATGAACTTAACTTACCATTTCAGTGAGCTTTTGTCTTTGATTCTGATGAACCATCACTGACAGTTTTGAAACTTCTTTGCCTTTGCTCAACTCATGGTACAAAGGTGTCTTTGAACTTTCTTATTCACCTGAGAGTATTGCTATTTAAAGCAGGAATTGGGAACTACAGCTCACCCTCTATTTTTCTAAATAAAGTTTTATTGCAATATAGCTACATCTACTCATTTATTTCTTGTTGCTGTCTGCTTTCATACTACAATGAAAAAGTTGAATAGTTACAACAGAGACCATATGCCCTGCAAAGCGAAAAGATGTTCGGTCTGGCCCTTTATAGAAAAAGCTTGCTGACCCTTGACTTAAAATAATTTTGCAGTAAATTATTTTTCAAAAACTGAGACTGTATATACCACAGGCACTAAGTATGTGCTTGTTGACTGAGTATCAGAACAAATATTATCCCCTTCCTGATTTATTTTCAAAATGGATTTTGGATTTTGGATATTGATTTTGCTTAACATACACTTTATAGCTAAATGAACTAATCTCCTTCTATTAAATTAAGCCTACTTCTACAGCGACTTCTCTGTAGGACTCTCAGCTCACTTGGCTCAATTCAGTTTAAAAAACTCACAAGTAGGGAGTTCCTTGGTGGCTTATTTAAGGATTCAGCATTGTCACTACTGTGGCCCGGGAACTTCCAAATTTCTCAGGTGTGGCAAAAAAAAAAAAAAAAAAAAAGACCCCTCACAACTAAATAGGCCTGCCTTCCCTTTTTGCACAAACCCCTGATCAAGACCATAAAGGAAAGAGTCAAAAATTTTTTTTAAGGCAGACCCATTTAATATAACTTGTTATATACATTTTTGGTATTCATTTATATCCAGTTTTCCTCTCCTTCTGGAAACAAAGGAATGTTATTTCTTAGGTCTTCTCTGTCCCCTTTATAGTTGTACATAAGCTAATTCGTTCTGTCCAATGGCCTGTGCAGAGAAGTGAATTTATGTCACCTTGAGGATGAGGCTGGAAACTATCATACCAAAGGAATCTGGATCACCGAGTCATCATATGAAAGTCAGATGTCCTGAAAAGTTAGCTCAACTTGGAGAGGAACTTTGCAGGGATGAGAAATAAACTTCTACCAGGTTAAAATACCGAAATGTAGGGGGTTTTTGTTACTATAGCATAGTCTAGCCTGGCTTCACTAACACACAACTTCAACTGAAATAACTCATTACACATCTACTTCTGCATACCCACATGTTAGGAAAAGATGCAGTGCTACACAGTGGGATAGATTTTTTTAAACCTGAATTAAGCCAAACCTCATCTTGCTTATGGTTGAATGCCTCTGAATACAGAAATTAGAGTCCCTGAATTTCAGAAAGAAATTATCTACCTGAAAAAAAAAAAAAGAAACAAAGTACCTATCCTCACTACTGAGGGTTAAGTGAAAACTAACATTAAGGTGGGAGGAATTACACTTCAAAACTTTTCAAGTCATGTACTTTGAGCTCATATTCTTGGTATGTGTAGGTGGCTTGTTAGGAAAGCTTATCACAGATTTCTTACAAAGTGCTTTGTGTTTCTCTCGTTTTCAGTGGAGAGGAGTAAGTGACAAAGTATCAGAGAGCTAGGTATGGAAACACTAAAAATGGAAGTGACCTTGATGGGTCACTCAGCCCTTCTTCTTTACCCAAGCCAGGTTTGAGCCATCCGCAACAGAAGAGTAAGAGAATATTGTTGAAAGATTCCCCAGCCTTCCTCAGTGACTAATCATAATATTTAAAATGTCTCAGGGCCCATCCTGTCCATAATTTGTTCTCCAATGGTGACAACAGAAGCAATTCTATAGGAAAGGAAGATCTTTGTGTTCTACATCACAAGTATTAAAAGCCTAGGGAACTGGCTCAAACATACTTAATTTGTCATTAACCAACTGTTATGGAGCTTTTGAATTTTTTGCAAAACATTTTTTTATCATTAATCTGGAAAAATTCAAAAGTTCCTCCCAATAAAATCCCTTGAAATAACTATTATCTTACCAAAAGACCTCCTCCTTCAGCCAGTATTAACCTCTCCTTGTCTATTCCCAGTGGAAGATGAAAATAGTTGTCAAAAGGGATTCATAACTACGCCCATTGATCAGCTGATGCTACAAAGGCAAGTAGCCTAAAGTCCTGCCAACTAAACTGACACAGCTTGTTATGCATACTATAGACCTGGATGTGGTGGGATTTTATTGCCCTCCACGATGCAACAAAATACTGATAATTTAAATGTTCATTTAGTCAGAATCAAGAAAAACATCACTAGTCTACTTCCAAACCCCTATTATGTTGACTCTATATTTTGATATTTTCTCTCATATTTGATTGCATATTTATTTAAGGGCTAGGGATCTGCAAAGACTATAGGAGGGAAATAGATATCTCAGAGAGGCAGGGAGTAATTTTCCCATTTTCATTCCCCATAGGCATATAGGTCTAAAAGAGAGGCCGGCCAGTAGAAATGAATCACTGACAGAGACCAACAAGCTTTCATTTAAACTCTAGTTTTAACTCTTGATTTTACTCTTTTCTCCCTATTATCTCTTTTCCAGTCTCAGAGGCAAAAGTACATTAGTCATCAATTTATTCCCTGCGGCAAGCTTTTGCCCCTCAACCCTATCAATCCATTAAATAACCCCCAATTAAATTGGTCCTCATTTCACAAAAATGGCAGTTGCCCTCAGGAAAAAGGTGGACTTATAACACCACCAGGAACAATCAAACAACTCAGGGATAAGGGGGGAAATTTCTAGGTTACTCTCCTATCACTCAGGACCACACTATCTGGTCTTATGAGCCCACTTTGAAGCAGGTGATCATTTATACCTTTAAAACCAATCTCAGGGAGTTCCCATCGTGGCGCAGTGGTTAACAAATCCGACTAGGAACCATGAGGTTGCAGGTTTGGTCCTTGCCCTTGCTCAGTGGGTTAATAATCCTGCGTTGCCGTGAGCTGTGGTGTAGGTTGCAGACGTGGCTCGGATCCCGTGTTGCTGTGGCTCTGGCGTAGGCCGGTGGCTACAGCTCCGATTCGACCCCTAGCCTGGGAACCTCCATATGCCGCGGGTGCGGCCCAAGAAAGGGCAAAAAGACAAAAAAAAATAAATAAAAATAAATAAATGAAATAAAACCAATCTCAGAATTCAAGCTTTCATGGTAAGACTACATACAGCTCATGGCCCAAATAGGTGCTGCCTATAAATAAACCTACTTAGACATTCAAAGCTGGCATGGTATCCCTCACTCATTTGCTAATCCCACAGGTCCCTCTAATAGTCAGAACTGGCATGTTTCCTCTGCTCCTTAGAAAATATTCTTCATAGTGAAGTACTGAAGTGGAAATTTGAATTTCAGAGATTTTATGACTATGTTTACTCTAGAGATTAATTTGAATACAAACACATCCACATTTACTCTTTCTCCCTTACCTAGCATATCTCTCCTACCTCATGAATCCCTATTAGACACAGTTGGAATGCAGAATATTCAACAAAAAACTTTTGTTTTTCAATGGGCCAGGTCAGTGCCCTCAGTCTTGTTTATCCATTTTCCTCTTATTTCCATTTTTGCTTTTCTAAAGACAAAAGATGTCTCAGGCTACTATGCTTGATCTCATCTCTCAACCCACAGATCTATCCTTTGGACAGACATTATTTTGCCAAAATTATCTTTTATTGTTTTATATATACATGCATTGATGTTTTAAGAATTTCTTCTATTGGTAAAAGGAATAGGTGGATGTTACTATGACTGTATTCCTTATATTTCATAAAGTATCTTGGAGTTGGATTTTTCCTCCTGTTAGACGCTACTGAACTGATTCTTCCCAACCCCTCTACACATACTTATACAAAGAGAATTCCAGTGAAGGTCATGTGAAGGTAAAATGCAAGTTAATGTCAGTAGTTTTAGCAGGTACATGTATTTGTGTGCAGGTATGTTTGAGAAATATTAGAATTTAGATACCTGATTTTTAAGTGTGTGAAACAAACTTAGCAAGTATAATACACACACACACACATATATACATAGGTGTGTATATATATATATATATATATATGTGTGTGTGTGTATATATATATATGTATATATATGTGCGGATGTAATTTATTGAAATGAAATTTATGTAACATAAAATTAATCACTTTAAAGTGAACAATTTAGTGGTGTTTAGTACATTCACAAAGTTGTGCAACCACCACCTTTATTTAGTTCCAAAATAATTCTACTACTCCCCAAACAAAACCCTGCAACCATTAAACACTTTCTTATTTCCACCTTATCTCAGCTCCTGGCAACCATTAATATAATTTCTGCCTCTATGGCTATGCTTAATCTGGATTTTTAATATAAATGGATTGTACAATATGTGGCCTTGTGTGTCTGGTTTCTTTCACTTAGCATAATGTTTTCAGGGGTCATCTACATTGAATGGATTAGTACTTCATTCCTTTTTATGACAAAATAATATTCCATTTTATGGATATGCTTCATTTTGTTTTTCCCATTCACCTATTGATGGATACTGGTTTTTTTTTCCCTTTTGGCTATTGTGACTAGTGTTGATATGAGCATGCATGTCCATGTATTTGTTGGAGTACTTGTTTTTTATTCTTTTGGATGTATATCTAGGAGAATTACTGAGTCATATAGTAATTCTACTTATATTTTTTAGGAACTGCCAAAATGTTTTCCACAGTAGCTGAACAAATTTCCTTGTCTACCAGTAATGTACAAGGATTCCAATTTCCCCACATCTTTGCCAGTACTTATTTTTCCTTTTTTTATTATAACCATCCTAGTGAGTGTAAAATGGCATCTCATTTTGATTTTGATTTGCATTTCCGTAATGACTAATGATATTGAACATGTTTTCGCGTGCCTGTTGGTGAGTTGTTTATCTTCTTTGGAGAAATGACTAAGTCCTTTGCCCTTTTTAAAAAATTGGGTGGTTTATCTTTTTGCTGCTGAGTTGAAAGTTCTTTATATATTCTGGATGCTAAACTATAACCAGATGTAATTTTCAAATATTCTCTCTCATTCTGTTGGTTGTCTTTTTCTTGATCATGTCTTTGATGTGCAATGTTCTTAAAAAATTTTATGATGTTAACAAATATTTAAAGTATACTCTAATTCAATATTACATGTGTCAAAAAGAGAAAGGTGAGGAAGGATAAAAGAGACACAAATGGGATAGGAGGGTGGGTAGAAAAAGAAAAGGCAATACATACACACAAGGGATGGTTAAGAGGCAAATGGGAGGGAAGAAGACAAAACAGAAGTGACAGAGAAAGGGAAAGAAGAGAGATTAAGATATAGAAAGTGCCCTTGTGTCTGACCATTGACGCAAGGTGTGAGGAAGAAAGAGGAGTTTATTTTGTCCAGAGGTATTAGATAAACTCCTTTTTCCATGGTGCTCTGCTTTTTATTTGGTAATCAGCTTTGAGTCTCAGCAACTTCCGCAGCATCATTATCTAAAACACCAGTTAGTGAATGTGCTATTATTCAAAACTGTTTCTTTTGAAAATTTCAGAGTGCCTCCCCTGAAGGGGAGAGTCCCAGCAGCCCACCATAAATAAAACAGCCAGCAGTGTCGAAGGCAACAAGTAAACTGTCCAATGTCACACAGCCAGATGCAGCTGGGGTTTATTCTTTATGAATTGTCTGCATTTTCCTAAAACATGTAAATCCATGGAATACATTTAATCTGAAGGAGCAGATAATCCAAACCATCATATATTGAACATTAACATCTTCAATAGCAGATATTCCTTCTGAATTAAATTTGGCAGGCTGGTATTAAAATTAGTTTGTATTCCCCAAGCACACACCAAGCTGGAAGGAAGCCCAAGAATGTGCTGGAAACCAAAGAGAAAGTAACTTGGCATTTGAAAATCTGCTGTAGATAATCTATGGAGTGGATAATTGAGGTTGATTGTAGCTTTAAGGTCAATGCTCCCCCAATTGCCTGCTCAGATAGTAATAGCCCCTTTACCTCTGTGTTTTACAGTCTTTTTCTTGCTTCCTACACCACTCCACCTCTCAGTCCCTCCACAACAAAATAGAATGTGCATGGAGCAAATTGATGCAGTATCTAGTAAATAAATGTATTTGCCACTCATGGATCAAACCTTGATGTCCCTGTCCTAATTTAAAACTCAATTAAATATAAATTAGGTAAATTTTTATTTCTCGATTGCCTTCAATTCATTTTCTACTCTGTGGGTCAGCGACCCTTGACAGATAAGAAAAGTCTTTCCATTACAGTGATAGAGGCTGGAAACAGTGCCATCAAACACCAGGCCATAGTGCAAAGACTACAAGAGGGCAGGTGACTCAGCTGTCTTGTATAAATAAACAAAAGGCAGAGAGACAAACACAGTGAGTGAAGTTCCAAGAGTAAAAGGATTATAAGACAAAGCTTAACTAAAGACAGCCAGATAGAAAGAAAAAAAACAAAGAAAGGCATGAACAATTGTGTGATAACATGAACGCCAAGGAGAAAAAAAAAAAATATGGATGAGCAAGCCAAAGTGGAAAGAAGCTGTTACTTTGCCAAAATCATTGAGCAATTGAGGATATTTGCAGAGGAGTTCCCCTTGTGGCTCAGTGGTTAATGAATCCGACTAAGAACCATGAGGTTGTGTGTTCCATCCCTGGTCTCGCTCACTGGGTTAAGGATCGGCATTGACATGAGCTATGGTGTAGGTCACAGATGTCCCTCGGATCTGGCATTGCTGTGGCTATGGCATAGGCTGGCAGCTACAGCCTTATTCAACCCCTAGCCTGGGGACCTCCATATGCCATGGGTGTGGCCCTAAAAAGACAAAAAAAAAAGAGAGAGAGAGAGAGAGAAAAGGATATTTGCAGCAGAATTGAGACTGGAAAAAACATGAATCCAGACAATTCCTCATCAGTCATTTGTTCTTAACTTCTATCTTACAATGACAAGACCTGTCATACTCCTTTCCTTTCAGGGATAAAGGAATAAAGCTTCTCAGTAAACATTTGCCCAAGAGTGGAGAGGTATTATAAGGAGGCAAAAGAACATTGTTAATGTTTGTTCTACTGTGGGATGATATCCAGCTAAAACAAAATAAAGCTTCAAAACAGTTCAACAGTGGCAAGTCTAGGACAAACCTAGTTAAAGTCAAGTTTGAGTCAAAGAAAAAAACATATTTACTTTGAAAGAGCACCACCACGAAATGTTTACATTCCCTGGCTTAGTCATTCCATGTTATGATAACTCCTCTAAACATCGTTCCAACTTTAAGAGATATCATTAGCACACTGGAAATCCATTTTTAAGTGAGTGGTACTATAATCAGTTAATACCTCTAAACGCTTTCATTCACGAGAAATAAGATTCATTAATAACAAAGCAGTAGTGTACAATAAAATTATCTTGCCAGCAATACCTAAACTGGTCAGTAAAAGGAACCAGAAATTTAGATTAAGGATCTATCAATCAGTTAAAAGAAGGGAGCAAGGATCCACCTTCTACCTATACCTAAATTAGTCATTCCATGCACTTATTTATATAATGCTTACCAATGGAACTCTTTCATATGAGGTTTTCTGGCCAAATAGAATTGAAGGGGTGATGGATATTAAAAACCATCCCATCAGGACCTGATGCATTTAATTAGTTGATCGTAGGTGTCAAGTACCCTTTCCCTTTGATAGATTACCCCTGGAAGAGTGGGCTAACAACCCCAATTTGCTGACTAATTGAATTTTGATATATTCTCCAAAATGGTTCCCCCACCGCGGACTAATTGAATTTACAAGCAGTTAAATCTGACAGTTTGGTAATATCTGCCAAAGTCCCTTCATACTCCGTTAAATTATGAAAACTTAGCCAGTGTATCATGCCCCGGGGAAACAGTACTTCTGAAGAGTCCTTCCCAAGGGGAGCGAAATGGTAAAGGAATATGATTTATCTTAATATATGTTAAAATGTCCAGTAGCAGAGTTGATGTTAGATACAATGACAAAATAGTTTTCAAAATATTCTAAACAGGTATATGTGCATGGTTCTCTGTTTGTAATGTCATATCTGCACTAATATATAAATATATGAATCTACACAAAAGCAAAGGCAGGTATACTTGTTAACTGTAATTGAGACAGCTCAGTTAGCACATGGATTCCATTTTTAGCTGAGCTAAAAAGTATAACCCCTCATAATCTGCAGAAACTTCCAGCAGGGCAAATGCATTTTCTTCACCAAAAAGCCAAGGCTCATTTCAGAAGAATAAAGGAAAACCTCATTAATTAAGGCCTCAAGAATGTGAAATTCCTAATAAATCAACTTCAGCTGGCTTAAGATTTGGAAGCGAGTTTGCTGAGTAAATTAACAATCAAATAAAATTGGAAAAGAGGTGCTTGAGGACTTAAGGGAACAAATGACTTGTGCAAGGCTTTTGGAAGCATTATTTACATACAGGTAATTACTATGAGGAAAGAGCTGCGGTACCTGGAAAGAGGACTGGATTTGAGTCCAAAGATGCACTCAGTACAAATTACTTCTTTAATCTGAGCCTTGGATACATTATCTGTAAAACCGAGATAATCATACTATTTCACAACATTGTGGGAGGCCTAAATGAGATAATATGAATCCTCGTAAACTTTCAGGAGACAAATAAATGTTGAGTATTTTTATCAAATGCATAAAATAATAAACTCATATGAATAAAACAATTTTAGAAACATTCTACTCTCTCTCTCTCTCTGTTTTTAAAGAGATGAGGCAACTGGAGCACAGAGTATTTAAGAGATTCATCCCTGGACACACAGCTAAATAGTTAATGGCGAAGTTGGAACTATTAGCAACATTCCTACCTGTTAATCATTGCAATTCCTTCAAAACCCACTATGCTTCCTTGATTTCTCATAGCCTGAATTACTTTAAAAGATATCTATTAACAAAATGATGTCTCTTTTTGAGTACTTATTTTTTTCTTTAGCAATATACACTTGAATGGTTTATTTATTTATTTATTTATTTAGGGCCACACTTGTGGCATATGGAAGTTCTCAGGTCAGGGGTCGAATTGAAGCTTCATGTGCAGCCTATGTCACAGCCACAGCAACACACATTTGCTACCCGTGCTGCACCTTGTGGCAATGCTGGATCCCCAACCCATTGATTGAGGGCAGGGATTTGAACCTGCATTCTTATGGACACTATATCAGATTCTTAATCCACTGAGCCACAACAGGAACTCCCACTTGAATGTTTAATAAACATTTCTTGAGCACTTACTATGTCCCAGTATGTTCAAGTCACTGTGTCAGGTGCTGGGGAAAAAAAAGACATGATCTCTGCCTTTAAGGAATTCTTATTCTTAGTAGAATTCCCTCTCCCTACTCTCAAGCACTCATTGCCTTTATTCTGGCCTTCGGCTGCCAAAATTAGCCCTCACTGTTGCACTCTACATAGGCTTGAACTGCCCTAAGTATCCATACTCAAAAAAGACTGCCCCCTCTTCTGCAACATACCCAGGGCTCTGAGGTATCAAGAAAACTGATAAAAATAGTACTTCATTTTCAGTTCATGGTACACAATTCTGAGCTCAGCCCCTGAAATTTTGGGGGGAAGGGGTCAATTTCCTGTAGCTGAAAAGGAATGAAGGGGTAGATTATGATGTGCTATTAGACAGCAAGCAGGGGATATGGGAGGGGTGACGGGAAAGCACCTTAAATCCACTTGAATGGTGAGATGTTCATATTCTAAAACTAGAATATCTAGCTGGTCACCGAATCATAGGTATCAAGGTCTTCCTCCCTCTCAAGACCTGATTTCAAAATCGAGGAGCTACAGAGTTCCTGTCATGGTGTAGAAGAAACAAATCCAACTAGGAACCATGAGGTTGCAGATTCCATCCCTGGCCTCACTCAGCAGTTTAGGGATCCGGGATTGCCGTGAGCTGTGGTGTAGGTCGCAGACGTGGCTTTGATCTGGCATTGCTGTGGTGTAGGCCTGCAGCTATAGCCCCGATTGGACCCCTAGCCTGGGAACCTGGATGTGCCTCAGGTGCAGCCCTAAAAAGCAAAACAAACAAAAATAAACAAAAACAAAATCGAGGAGCTACTTTCTGGTGAAAGCCTGACAGGAAGGAGGACCCAACTTTTAGGAAAACTGAAAATAAGGCAAAGGGGAAGCTTGAAAGGGGCAACTCTATGGGCAGTCACAACTGCACAGAACTCAATTCCCTGATCTATAACCTAACTCACTGTATGAGCTGGGGCAAGTCATTTGACCTGAGTCTCAGCCTCCTCACGGCTAAAGTGGTCATTAGTAGCACCTGCCTCTGATGACCACTGTGCGAAGTAAATGAGATAATTAATGCAAGGTACCTGACTTGTGGTAGGCATTCAGTAAATACTAGTTCCCTTCCCTTTGCTATTAGTTCACCTCCCAGCACACCTTTTCCTCCAACTTCCCTGTTTCCGTGAAGACTCCAAAATGTCATACACGTGTATAATGTATATATGTATGTTTGCTGTACAGCAGAATTATCACAACATTGTAAATCAGCTATACTTCAAGAAAATTTTAAATATGAAAAAAATAGATTATTAAAAAAACAAAAAGAAAAAGAAAAACAAAAGAAAACCAAAAAACTATAAAATTTTGAGACCTTCCCACTACCCCCACCAGAAAAGTAAGGAGGCCCAGGTGGGTGCCTGAGGCCCGGTGGATCTCATGTATCCTGCAGTATTGCGAGAATCATTTTCTTCAAACCTCAGGCTCTCTCATCAGAGTGTAACAGGGGAGTCAGATGATTAACCGTTAGATGAATAATTGGTTATGTAAATTGTAGAGCAAAAAGGAATGGGGTAGGTATGGGAATTAAGCTGTTATCTCATTAAGTTGTAATTAGTGACTAAAGGTTTCAAAATACCTAATTCTATTAGAGTATCAATTTAAATAATCTCTTTCATTAAATTATCTGTGTTTATATCTACATCTGTAGTAATCTATATATCTAGCTATATAATCTTGGCCCAAAGTCCCTACTCCGGAATTTTTCATAGATACTGTATTCTGTGGGAATATATTCTGAGCATAATTGAGGGCCTGACTGCACCCTGGAAATTCCTTAGAACATAATCCATCATAGCAGGGAATTTGACAAAGGGGCCATCTTTAATATATTCAAAGATTTACTTCACTGAAAGTAGGAGTGAATTTCTACCTATTACCATTTCTCCATTTATAATGCTGTCCACCCTACCACACTCAGCCCAAGTTCTGTGGAGGTTCTGAATTAATTAACCCTCGATCTAGGCTTGTCTAGTGTCTCTGCCACTCAGTCCCTTCAGCCACCCTGGCCACCTTTGTGCTCCTTGAATATGCCAAGCCCCTTCCCATGTCAAGAGCTTCACAAATGATACTTCCTCTGTCAGGAACACTTGTGACCTATTATTAATGATTCGGATCTCTCACATCAGAAAAAAAATAGAATGGGGGCAAGACACACAGGATTCAAGGAGGGAGAATTATAAAATAATTGGTTGAACCAAACATCACAGTGAATGCCACAGAAGGCTCTTCTGGCACTAGCATCCTCATCCTCCAATTAAGAGTGGTCTCTGCCTCTTCTGGAAGAAACTTTGATGTCACCAGTAAGTCTCCAGATTTTCTGGGATAATTTGGATTAAGGCCTGTTCTAATATGAAGCTAGGTTGGGCCCAGAAACCTGAAGTCACTCTGAGCTCCCCACCAGGCAGGCCAAGCTTATTTGGTTCTCATAAAGTTGACACTGTAGCAGGCAATGCAGTGGTGGCAATTTAGGGACTGACATCCTGTGGTTTGAATCCTTACTCCAATACTTCCTAGTTGTGTGACTTTGGGCAAATAACTTAACCTCTCTGGACCTCAGTGTTCTCATTTATAAATGTGGCTAATAACTCCCAATGGGGTAGTCATGAAGATTAAATGATATAATTCATTTGAGGGTTCAAAACATAGTAGAAAGTGATCAACTAAAATATTAGTACAACTATCTTCACCTCAGCCCTTTACCTGGGACACAGCTTGAGCTCATTCATTCACAGAACATTCATGGATCACTATTTTCACTAGGTGCTGGTGACACATAGAAGGGTAAGCCATGGTCTTGCTCTTAGTTCATAGTCTGGTGAGGGGAAAAGCCATATAAACAGCTGACTATATTCTCACCAGTTGCATATAAAATGATTTTATCAAGTAAAATGGAACACATTCTATGGCAGAGGGAACACACAAACAGCTGTGAGCATACAGGACCAGGCATAGAGTTGTACTGGTCATAAAGGTTACCAGGTGAGAGTAGAAGGGCAAAAAAGCCCAGCTGTTGGAGAGGGTGTGGAGAAAAGGGAACCCTTCTACACTATTGGTAGAAATGTAAGTTGGTACAACCATTATGGAAAACAGTATGGAGGTTCCTCAAAAAACTGAATATAGAATTATCATATGATCAAGAAGTTCTGCTCCTGGGCATATATCTGAACAAAACTACAACTCAGAAGATACACACACCCTTATGTTCATACCAGCACTATTCACAGTAGCCCTGACATAGAAACAACCTAAGTGTCCATTGACAGATGAATGGATTAAGAAGATGTGGTACATATAATATATACAATGGAAAACTACCCAGCCATAAAAAAGAATGATATCATGACATTTGGAGCAGCATGGATGCAACTAGAGATTCTCATACTAAGTCAGAAAGAGAAAGACATATATCATATGATATCACTTATTTGTGGAATCCAAAATGTGGCACAAATGAACCTGTCTATAGAACAGAAACAGACTCACAGACATGGAGAACAGACTTGTAATTGCCAAGGGGGAGGGGGGGGAAGTTGGATGGATGGGTAGTTTGGGGTTAGTAGATGCAAACTATTACATTTAGAATGGATATGCAATGAGATCCTATTGTACAGCACAGAGAACTATATTCTTAACATAGACCATGATGGAAGATAATATGAGGAAAAGAATATATATATATATATATATATATATATATATATATTTGACTGGGTCACTTGGTTGTACAGCAGAAATTGGCACAACACTGTGAATCAACTATACTTTCATAAAAAAATTTAAAAACAATAAAGTTACCTTTGGGATAATAAAAAAGCTCAGCTGTTCATACAGATAAACTATACAAAACTCTGTCCTACTGATAGTGTGTTGATTGGCACACCTACAAGCTTGAAGGATGGTGCCGAATAACCATATTTAAAATAGTCTTAAGAGAGCAAGAATGAGCCACAGCAGAGCTAACTCCTTAGGATATTCCTAGGCTGGACCAGCTTTTTCAGAGCTCGTGGGGTCAATTCTTCAGATGCAGATGAGAGCAGGAAGAACACAAAAATATGATCACCTCACCAGGACATTGCCCCCAAACCATCCAGATTTAGATAAACACTTGTCCACATGTTTGCTATTAAATACCTATACGTTTTATCAGTCACTTATTAAGTATTTCTCCATCGTACCAAACCCAGACCTGCCAATCTTCCTTTATAACTTACGAGTTCAAGTAAACACTCAGATCATAATTCCTTAGCTTCAAATCCAAGGATTTGCTTTTTCTTTTATACAGATAAGCTCTTGTGATAGGTTTTGCTGATAAATCAGGTGTCACGCAAATCTCAGCAGAAGGGGGTCAGTGTTACAAGAGAAGACACCTCTCTCATGCCACACACACACACAGGCATGTACACACACACACACACACATACCACATTCTTGGCCACCCTTTCACCTGTCCAAAGAAGTAAGTCGATGGTCCACCAGCACATTCTACAAAGCATTATGGCAAATTATTTTATTTTACTTTATTTTGTCTTTTTAGGGCTGCACCTGTGGCATATGTAGGTTCCCAGGCTAGGGGAACTACAGCTGCTGGCGTAAGCCCTAATCACAGCAACACAGGATCCGAGCAGCATCTTCAACCCACACCACAGCTCACAGCAATACTGGATCTTTTAACCCACTGAGTGAGGCCAGGAATTAAACCTGTGTCCTCATGGTTACTAGTCAGATTCGTTTCTGCTGAGCCATGATGGGAACTCTGCATTATGGCAACTTTAAGTAGAAATCAAAGACGTCAAAATCGCTATATCATATGGTATTTGTCTTTCTCTTTCTAACTTACTTCACTCAGTATGAGAGTGTCTAGTTCCATTCATGTTGTTGCAAATGGCATTATTTTGTGCTTTTTTATGGAAGAGTAGTATTCCATTGTGTATAAATAATCACATCTTCCTAATCCAATCATCGGTCGATGGACATTTGGGTTGTTTCTATGTCTTGGCTATTGTGAATAGTGCTGCAATGAACATGCGGGTGCATGTGTCTTTTTCAAGGAAAGTTTTGTCCAGATATATACCCAAGAGTGGGAAAAGAAAATCATGGACTTGGAGAACAGACTTGTGGTTGCTGGGGGGTGGGGGGATGGATGGGGAGCTTGGGGTTAATAGATGCAGACTATTGCCTTTGGAATGGACTAGAAATGAGATCCTGCTGTGTAGCACAGGAAACTGTGTCTAGTCACTTATGATGGAGCATAATAATGTGAGAAAAAAGAATGTATACATGTATGTGTAACCAGGTCACCATGCTATACAGTAGAAAATTGACAGATCACTGAAAACCAGCTATAATGGGAAAAAATAAAAATCATTACATATAAAAAACTCTATATCTTCTTTTCAAGAAATGAATGTAGGAATACTTCATCCTTTATTTAAAATATTCTTGGTCACAATAGATAATACAAAAATACTCTTAATAGCCTTATTCAGTCTGACTCAGAGTAGACCTGAAGAAAATCAAACAGTGAAGGGTGGTTTTTTTTTTTCTTTTTTGCTTTTGTTTTATTCTTTTCTTTTATGCTTTTTTATTGTAAAAGTGCTTTATTTTCCTTCTTTTTGGCTTGTCTGTGTGATTAAGGGAATCTGTACTCATTGGGAATTCTGAGTCTTGACCCGCAGCAAGCGGATGTTTGTGTTCTGTAAAGGCAGGCAGTCAACATCATTTACTGCTTACCTTCTGTTTGCAAAGGCCCTTCCTGACATGGTGAAGACAATTCAGTCTATACAATGTGACAAAACAAACATGCATGAGATGACTTAATACCAGTTACAGAAAACATGTCAGCAAAAGCAAATGCCTGTAGGAACATCTTGAAGTACAGAGGGCACAGAGAAAGGGAGTGATGGCTTAGATGTAGCTAACTGAGGCTGGATTCCCAGAGGTGGATTTTGAACCAGGTGCTGAAGTAGGGTTGAGTATAATTTAATACAGAGAAATAGAAGAAAGGGAGGTCAAATAGGAAAAAGGAGTACATACAAAGTTTGCAGGCCAACTGTTTGTTACCTTTGTAGATGAAATTTTTGTTAGCATTCCCATCCCAGGAAAGGCCATCCTGATATTACTCATACAGATGTAACATTGCATTCCCTCCCTCAGTATCTGTGGGGGATTGGTTCCAGGACACGCCACAGACACCAAGATCCACAGATGCTTAATCCCCTTCTATAAAATGACATAGTAGTCAGCCTCTGTATACACAAAACCCAGAGGGCTTACCATATTTTTAAAAGACATAAATCCATATTACACAAAAGACATTATGGCCTGGAACTATTTGTGGTTATATGATCAGCCCATACTAAGAAAACCCAACCCTCTGCATTTACCAAGATAATGTGGACTGTTTATGATAGACAGTAAATACTTATTTAGACAACTCTAGAAGCACTTTCATTTATCCAGTGGATCTTCATAGTTCTACAAGAAATTTTTAAATTCATCAGGAAAATATATCACTCAACATTTTTAACATGCATAGTTTATTTGCTAGACTCTTGACAGCTTTCCCAGAGACATCAGTAGCTGGTAAATACAGAGATCTTGGAGCATTCTTGAAAATAGTTCATGAGGAGAAAAGGCAAAGGCAACAAAGTTAAACCCTCTGTCACTGAAGAACTTGGGGTATGGAATACCTGAGTGTTTTATAAACTATGAGAGCCAAGTACCTCATTGGGAAATCAAACCACCTGAGCTTAAATCCTGGATTTAGTACTTATTAGCTATGTAACTTGGGAGAAATCACTTGACTTCTATGCCTTAGTTTCCTCAACTGCAAAATGGACTAACGCTAGTACCTACATTGCAGCACTGGTGTGAGAATTATTTTTTTGTCTTTTTGCCTTTTTCTAGGGCCATTCCAGTGGCATATGGAGGTTCCCAGGTTAGGGGTCTAATCAGAGCTGTAGCCACTGGCCTATGCCAGAGCCATAGCAATGTGGGATCCGAGCAGCGTCTGTGACCTACACCACAGCTTACGGCAACGCCGGATCCTTAACCTTAGCAAGGCCAGGGATGGAACTCACAACCTCATTGTTCCTAGTCGGATTTGTTAACCACTGTGCCACGATGGGAACTCCTGGTGTGAGAATTAAATAAATACACGTAGAGCATTTAGCACAATGCCTGCAACACAGTGAACATTTGTTCCTATCACAAAGGAGAACTTTGAGATGAATCATAATGTCTGTGGGAAAAGATAAGATGGACACAAAGAGATGTAAAAGTTACAAACCTAACTTTCTTGAACTTCTAATAAAGGCATAGTGTTTATATTCAGTCCTACTATTATAGCTAAACACATCAACAGGTTCATGTCCATCAACAAAGTGTAACTACCAGCTGCTACTGACACCAAGAGAATCTTCATACTTCAAAGGATTGTTTTTTTTTTTTAATAAGTAATGTCAAACACTGATGATACTTGGCTCATTCACAGAGAAGAACAGAATCACAAGCTTTAGTTATGACAGATAAAACGATGCACATAAAGGCCTGGGGCATTATTAGGTATCAAAGAGAGGCTGTAGCTTTTGTCAGCTATCTATCCTTATTCTTTTATTGAAGGGAAAGCCCTAAAAAGCAATATTTTACACCAAGCAACCCCATCCTCCACAATCACTGACAAAGATAATTACTGACCCCAAGTCAGACATTGAAATAATGGCCAGAAACCCTAAGGACAAACAATCTGGATTACTCTAATCAGCCTTTTGGAAATATGAATAAGGTATCACTATGAAAAACAAGCCAATGGACCAAGAAAATCTTGAGAGGTGAGACTGAAAAGATAATCAAGAAATTCCACGAGGCCAAACTAGAGTCATGAGGAAAACATGGTCAAGAGAAAATTGAGATGAAGAAAAAACCTGAGTAAAAGAACATGGCACAGAAAGAAAAGGTATACTAGGTAGAAGATTAAAAAGTCAGTTTGGGAGTTCCCATTGTGACTAAGTGGGTTAAGAACCTGACATGGTATCCATGAGGACATGGGTTTGATCCCTGGCCTCGCTCACTGAATTAAGGATCTGGCATTGCTGTGAGCTGCAGACTAGGTCACAGATGCAGCTTGGATCCAGTGTTGCTGTAGCTGTGGTGTAGGCCGGCAGCTGAAGCTCTGATTAGATCCCTAGCCTGGGAACTTCCATATGCTGTGAGTGTGGCCTTAAAAAGAAAAAAAAAAAAAAAAAAAAAAAAAAAAGCCAGTTTGCAGGAGAGGAGAAAGGAAGTAAATCCCCTACCCTGATGTTAAGATCTCTGAAACTATCTTGGATTCTGAATTCTCTTCTAATTCTAATCTCTATGTAACCCAATGCCACTACTGCTTTTGTTCTAGTGACTCAGCTCCACTGCTGTTGTCAGAAAACAGCTCTTAACTGACTCTGTGGCCTTTCGGATGCAAATTCACTGCTCTGTACCTTAGATTGTTTAATTGAAAAATGAGGAGAATACTGGTTTCCCCATATCTGTTATCCTCTTGCCATGAGTATTATCTGAGCACAAAACCACCCAATTAGAGACTACATTTCCCAGTCACCCTTACTGCCAGGGATGTTCACATGTCTAAGTTCTCACCAATAATTTGTGAGCAAAATGGCATGCACAACTTCCTAATCGCTTTCTTTTCTTTTCTTTTTAACTCTGAAATCTTGCTCCTTTCTCTTCCCACAATCTGGAATGGAAACATAGTAGAAACAATGCAAAAGGACATGGCTCCAGAGTAGGCACTGGCACAATTTTTGTTAAAAATGGCCCGATGAAACAGTTTGGGCTTTGTGGTTCACAGGTCTTTGTCAAAACTCCTCAATTCCGTTGTTGTAGTGTGAAATCAGCCATAGGTGATATGTAAACAAATGGTGGTGGTTGTGTTCAAATAAAACTTTATTTATAAAAGCAGACTGCAGACTGGATGTGGTCTGCCAGTCATAATTATCTACATGTGCTCTAGAGGATGCAGGGACAACAATGGAAGGTACCTGGACCCTTGAACTACCTTATGGAGCACAACTGCACAAATGCTCTAGCAGCCTAATACAACTGTACTGTTGAGACAGAGGAGACGAGGGAGGGAGGGAAAGGGAACATGAGGAAGAGGGAGGAAGAAGGAAAGAGACAGAGAAATCAAGAGACAAATTCCATCTTACTTAAGCCATTCTATTTTGAGGTCTCTTATAGTGGCATACCCCTTACCTTAATTAATATACCTCTCTTCCAAAGACCTGGTTTTTAAGCATTTTATGGATCTCAATGGGCAAATACACTTGTTATAAATTATCCATTACTTAAGGTATATTGAATGAGTCATTTGCAACCAAAAGAACCTAATTAGAACAGGTGTCTGAGAGAAGAGGCCAACTTGGAATCTTGGACAGATACCACGAAAGCTGGCACTTCATTTGCACTTGCTCAAATATTCTTTCTTTCTGAAAATGTCTTCCTGACTATCCCAACCATTATGATTGAGATGATAGAAGGGAGAGGGAGCTTAACAACAAGAGTTATTTTCTTTTTTCCTAATTTATTTTTATTGTTATTTCCCCCAACACACTTTTTTTTTTCCCACTGTACAGCATGGGAGCCCAGTTACACATACATGTATACATAAATTTTTTCTCCCATTGTTGTGCTGCATTGTAAGTATCTAGACATAGTTCTCCGTGCTACACAGAATGATCTCATTGTTAATCCATTCCAAAAGCAATAGTTTGCATCCGTTAACTCCAAGCTCCCAATCCCTCTCACTCCCTCCCCCTCCCCCAGGCAACCATAAGTCTATTCTCCAAGTCCATGATTTTCTTTTCTGTGGAAAGGTTCATTTGTGCTGTATATTAGATACCAGATATGAGTGATATCATAAGAGTCATTTTCTTGTCAACCCAGATAACCCTATGACAATATACCATGGACTGGAGGCAGGGGAACTCGTGCCAAATTTTGAGTGTGTGTAAGAATAAGACTAATAAAAGCAAGCCATTAAGCAGTTGTGACTCACACCTCTGCACAAGAGACCATCGCTGTGATAGGCATCTTTACAAATGGCTCCCAAGGACCCCTGCCTCCTGATATTCACATTTTTATATAACCTTCTCCTCTTCCTTTGGGTATGGCCTGCTCCCTTTGAGTGCAGCCTGACCTAGTGACTTGTTTCTAAGGAGCAGTATATGGCAAAAAGTAATGATATATCATTTCTGAGATTAGTTTACAAAAGACTATGATTCTGTCTTCCTGTTACTCTCTTTCCCTTGCTTGCTTCCTTTGTTGAAGCCATGTTGTAAGCTGCCCTATGAATAAGCCCATGTGGAAAGTAATTAGGGTTAAGTAAACTCTGGCCAATAGCCAGCAAGCAACCAGTGTTGACAATCCAACAACCCATGAGGAACTGAATTCTGCCATGTGACTACATGAGTGAACTCAGGAGATCATTCCTCCTTAAGGCTTGAGATGAGTGCAGCCGTGTTGACACCTGGATTGCAGCCAAAGTGAAATCCTGAAGCAGAGTAGCCAGCTAAATTGTAACCCACTGCCTGGCCCACAGAAACTGTACAATAACCAATGTGTATTGTTTAAGACACTATTTTTGGAGTAATTTTCTTTTTTTTCCTTTTTTGCTTTTTAGGGCTACACCCAAAAGAAGTTCCCAGGCTAGGGGTTGAATCAAAGCTGTAACTGCTATCCTACACCACAGCCACAGCAACATGGGATCCGAGCTGCTGTCTGTGACCTACACCACAGCTCATGGCGACACTGGACCCTTAACTTACTGAGCAAGGCCAGGGATAGAACTCAAGTCCTCATGGATACTGATCGAGTTCATTACTGCTGAGCCACAATGGGAACTCCCTGGAGTAATTTCTTACATAGCAATAAGTAGTTAATACATTGTCTGTCTATGAACTGCAGCTGCTTTGAGTCATAAGCACCTTTTCCACGTACCCAAGAAATCCAAGATTTCAATCATCTTAGCTGGTAATCACATTCTACTGGGAACAGCCTGGTTAACTTGGCTGCAACTCACACTAGACTATAATCACCTAGAGGGCAGGAACTATATCTGTCTTGTCCCCTGTTGCATCTTCAATCCCAATAAAATGACTATTGACAATACTGGCTGAACAAATGAAAGAGCAGGTAGGTGAGTGGATGGGTGGATGGATGAACAAATGAAGCCACAGAGGTTAACTGACACCATGTACTTTGTGAAATGTTTCTTAGGAGACCTTGTACAAAAATAACAAAACTGCCTTTTTATTTCACTGTTTCCTTCCTCAAATTCCAATAAATCTCAGTTCAGTGAACCACTTTAAGTCACAAGTTCAATTCAATGGACCGTGAAGAATAAAAACTGTGAAACAGTGAAAATGAAGGAAGCCTAAAGTCAAAAGTAGTGTGATCTACAGAAGGCACCTCTCTTGTCTTTTCAAGGGTGTTGTATACCAAACCCTTATTTATCCCCAATTCAGGAAATATTCACATCACTCTATACAGTTGTTTAGGCAAACGATCCTGGTTCATGCAGGGACATCTCACTTATATTGTGTATCTTTCTACCAGCTTACATTATTAACAGCGCTGAATATTGAATTGTCTTAAATGTGTGAGGGGAGCTCATTATTGAAAGGAAGCCCATGATGTATCCTCTAACACAACAAATAATTTTGTTACATGGTCCATAAATCTAGGTTTCCACACTTGTAACTTTTGCTGCTTTATAAGTCCAGATACTCATTTATCAAGTTTCATTAGCCAGTAAAATCTGTGATCCCTCAGTACAGAGAAGTTGAAAGGACAACTAGGAGGCATGCCAAATCTATCCTTTAACTCCTCCTGCTGGAATCGCTGCAAAGTCAGACCCACTTGAGAACCAGCTCTGCCCCAGCAAATAAAAAAAAAAGGTGGTCTAGCTGCCAGGACTGCCCTGCCTGCATACATACCTCATCTCCTCTTCTGTGGAGTTACTGCAGAGAACTTCAGTTCCAGGAAAGTCCCATTTTCTTACCTCTGAACCATGTCTCCACTGCTAATCATTTGTTCAAACCCCAGTTTCCTGCTATTCTAAACCCCCAAATTTCCACCCCGACCTTTCTTAGATGGATAATTGGGATGTAGTTTCTTCCTTTAGCTAATGGTGCTTGCATCTAACTGTTCTGTGAACCGGTGGCAGGGAAGGATAGCCTATTTTTCTCAAATTTTAATGTTCATACAGATGCAGATTCAGATTCAGAAAGTCTGGGAAGGGTCTTAAAAGCCTGCATTTCCATTAAGCTACCAAAGTATACCAGTGTCACTGATACTTTAAGTACCAAGGGTATAGTAAAAGAACAATACCTTAGACAGAGCACCTGGGTTTTTGAACAAGTTAGTTCCACTAGCTGTTTAACCTTAGGCACCTTAGTTAGCCTCTGTTTTAAAAGCAGAGATGATAATTCCTTTGCTATCTTAATTAACTGCTTGAGTTTGAAACCTAGATCTCCCATTAGCTCTGTTAACTCTGACCAGGTAACAAACTCCTCAGTAGATAAAAGCAATACCTACTTCACAAGGCTCTTGGGAGGGTTAAGGGAGTTAATACAGATAAAATCCTAAGAGCAGTGCCTGAAAGAGAACAACCCATAATTGTTATTATCCCTGCATGCCTGTCTTTCAGATACTTCAGCTCGATATGACTCCCCTTGTTCTGAAAAGGGGCTTCATCTCACCCGATAATATCTACCTGGTCCACCTGGCTGCTACCCACACCATGGTTCTGATGCTGGGCCACATATTACATCCATTACAAATCCCTTTGTCCCAATAGTCCACCACTTTTTCATCTCAAATTCTGCCCTTAGTCTTATATACATTCATTTCATTAGTCATGCATAAACACATCCTGCTATAATAGAAGATTCTAGTTCCTCAGCTGACATCACTCATAGGAATACTACATAAATACACACACACAAGACAAGGAAATCTAGACTAGGGAGATTTTCTTCACATGGGGCTCAAGACTATTCCCTCAGATTATATTCCAGAAAGTCCAGAAAGACTCATGTCTTTTTGCCAATTAGCATTAAAGAGTAGCTGATGGTCATATAAGCTAGGTCCCTGCCATGTCTTCCAACATCTTCCAAGCAAAGAATCATCTGATTGTAGACCTACAAGTCCAACTATTACCACCTAAAGTATTTCTTGGGTGCAGAAGAACCATATAATGGCAAAAGTAGCAGATCAAGAACCGAATGATGGGGAGTTGCTGCCATGGTGCAGTGGGTTGAGAATCACAGTGGGTTAAGAGGCACAGGTTTGATTAAAAAGAGCCAAACGATGGATTGCAGGGTGATAATGAGACTTCAACTGAGGCTAGATACTATCAGTCTATAATGGCACCAGCTCATATTGTTATAAGAGAAAGGATGCAGAGAGATGCTCATTAAAGCAGTTTACAGATGAAGTTTGCAAGCTCTTTAATATGGTCACTGTGTGGCAGAACAATTTCAGTGTAGCTGGTCTAGCCCCTGATAGAAACAACTAGTTTAGGGAAAGAAATTGTACAAGCAGAGTCTATTACAATTTTAGCTATTTCTGCAAGCTCTATTCTTCCATTTCCCCTTCTCTGTCATCTGAATGGCCTTACTTTCACTTTAAATTACAAAATAGAAGCCACCTCAACTTCTGGTCACCCAAACTAGTCTAAGTCACCTCAACTTCTATCACCAAAACTAGCCTAACCTGTGTCTGCCCTCAAATTTTTCTCCTTCCTGGTATTATTATGAAAGTGATGTCACTACTCTTTTTACTCCTTCCTCCTGGGCTCTGGATTCCATTCCCTTCTGCCTTCTCAGGGTCCTTACTGCCTTCATCAACCTGCTCATTCCTGGTTATTCAAAATCTCTCTCACATCTTTAAAAAATTCTCCAAGGTATGAACAGAATTGAAACACAGCTGACTAGAAGGCACCTGGACTATGTCCAGCATGCCAAGAAAGATGCAGAGGCTCCCTTATGTCTAGAAAGGTAAGCAGAGACATCAATTAGAATAGATGGTACAGAATACTCCATCATGGCAAAATCCTTAAATTCCAGGTCAGAGTATTCAATCAGACTTAGCACACAGGACTAGTGAATGATAGGGTTGCACTGGCCCTGTGCCCTTTTTATAATATCTGCTGGAGGGGTGGTGGCTCTAAGTCCACAGGTTTTAATCACATTCTGAAGAGATCAAAGAACAGTGCTTCCAGATAGAGGAGGAGAGGCAAAATTTTCATCAATTTCTTATTGACATATTCTGAGGATCAAAGAGAAGGCTTGCAAGAATCACAGGTCCTGGCAAGTGTGTGTGCATGTATGCCTTTGATGTGAATGGTTTAGCCACATAGGGTTTATATAATCCTAAAGAGTAGTGTTATCCTTTCCACAGAGCTCCATATGAGGTTCCTCCCAATTGCAAATACATTTAATATCCCCACTAGGGCAAGAACAGTTGGGGATATAAAAAATAAAAGACAATTTTAGTTTTGGCAAGACTGGCTGGAGAGTTCTTTCAGAGTCATTATGAGCCATTACTGCCTGTATTACAGAAACAATCCACAGAAGCCAAGCTTTGGCCACTTAATTAGGACATGTGGAGGCTGATCTAATGGTAAGAGAGCTGTGCTATCAAGGCAGAGCTAAATCAGAAGAAAAAAAGTACACAAATTTCAATCCTAAAAACTAGATGGTTAAATGTTCTATGGCCTAGTTAACTTTTTCCAAAAATGAAAGTTCCACAGTAAAAGGGCAACCTGGATTCATTCCTGCCACAAGGTTCTTCTCAAAACCAAGGTGGATTCTCTGAATAGAGGGAATTTAAATATATGATTAAAGAATAGCTCACACATCTGTATGCTTTATTCTAGCCAAGTTAGCACCAAGTGTCAGTCCCTTTCTGCAAATTCTCCTCAATTAAGGTGACCTAGTATGCAGCAAACCCCTGAGTAATGACCAGTATTTGCTAAGTAGTTATAGAATGAGGATTATTTACCCATGTACCTAATGTTCTATGTGCATTTTAAGTCCTTCTACAGACAGCCTAAATGCAAACCCACTACCCCCTCAAATGGGACTTTGAAACATAAACCTGATGTGCATAGGAGAGAGAAGGTTCCAAGTAGGAATCACGGAATGAGGAAAGGCACAAGTAGAGTAATGAGATATTTTAAAAATATCTAGATTCTTTTCCCATATAGGTTATTACAGAGGATTGAGTAGAGTTCCCTGTGCTATACAGTAGATCCTTGTTGATCATCTATTTTTTAATATAGTAGTGTATATATGAAAAAAAGAATTGATATATGTATATGTACAACTGAATCACTTTGCTGTAACACCTGAAACTAACACAACATAGTAAATCAAATGTATTCCAATATGAAATAAAAATTGAGTAAACAAATAACAGAACTATAGTATGAAAATAAAAAAGCATCTAGGCAACCTTGTCAATTTTCAAATGGTTCAGTTGTTTCCTATCACATACACAATAGCAGAGACACATTCGTACTCAACATTGGATGATGATGAAAGAGAAATGGAAAACTATGTTCATATGCTATTTCCAAAAATTTTAAATTATATATACAGATGCATAAGCTCCCACATATTTCTTCAAAGGATTCAAAAGGGTCGGTAAAACTCTGCCTCTACTTAATACAATCCTCCTATGGCATTTTGTTTAAAACTATTTTATCTCTAACTGAACGTTATTGTAATTTGTCTGCGTGTATCTTGCCTATAGCAAAAGATAGTGCCTATCTCAAGATATGGACTATATCTTATTCATCTCTTTTTCTTTAGTGCCTAGACATTTCTTCCTGAATGAATGAGTAAATTAATGTCTTTTATCCCATCTTTATAAAGAGGAAACTGAAGGACCATTTGAGAGACTTCCCCTAAGGCAAGGAATTAAGATAATATTAATAGATCTTTAGCATAGTAACGTTCTAATTAATAATACACAATTAAGAGAATAAGATTCCACTGTTAATTTGTGGAATGGCCCTGGCCCAGCTGCTTTACCTAACCAGGCATTGGTTTCCTTTTCTGTAAAATAGGGCCATCTGGTACTTGAGAAGACCTAGCTATGTTCTGTCTGGATGAATGTTTCTGGTTTCTCAATGTTTTATTACCATTCAGACATAGGTGACACACAGTGACCACCAGTAAAAAAAAAAAAAAAAAAAAAAAAAAAAGCAAAAAGACAGAGGCCAAGACCCAGTCTTGTCTTATCTATTTTGGAACAGAATTCAAGGTCTCAAAGCATAGCAGTAGTTCCTTGTTTCAACTCTCACTGGCCAAACCTAACTCCCTTCTACAGACTCAGTAGAGATGTTTATAACTCATTTTGCTTTTGAGAGAAAATCCTCACTAAGGTTTCCTCTGTCTCTAAAGCTAAAACAAACTGCACAGACTAATTTATTATATGAAGGTCCCTGTTACCTTATTAAGGTCAAAACTTAATGGAGAGAAATGTCACTAAAATTTGTAAATTTACCCATAGATTATACACATTTGTCTTACCTGTCATCTAATAAGCAGCTAGCAAAATTCCAAAAAATAAACCAAGGCCCCTGGACTTTAACCAAAATGGCCATGTATCTGAAGTTTAGATGAGCCTATTTTCACCATTCAAGTGACATGGAGAATCCAACATGGTAGAGCCTTAAATAAATCCCAGAGCCTAATCAGTATCATTTTCCATATTGATTAGGCTCTAGTAAAGGATGATAGAGTATAAAGACCAACAAGGAGGAATTAGGGGAAGAAGGCTTCATGGAGAAGCTAGTCCCTAAGGTGGCAAAGGCGCCTTCATGAAATAGGATGTAATGAAATAGGATGCGATGTAGAGCTTTGTTAAAATGGCTGCTCTCATTCTTCAGCCTTATTAATTAAAAGCTCATGACCACTGGTACTGGACCACTACTGGCTGCAGATCTTAACAATCTACCAATCTTGGTTGGGGAAATATGCAGAATAGCCAACTTCCATTCTTGCACTTTGCTTTCCAAACTTTTTAAATTCCTCTACCGCTGGGCCTTAACCAATCACAAGTGACCTGCGGCCACTGTACTGTCACAGCACCACTCTCCTAAGCAAAAGGCTTGGAGAGCAGGCTGTCTGGGTTTCTTCCTATTGGTGTTTGGCTCTACTCCAAGAAACACTTCCTAATTCTATATCAGGGGCAGAGAGCTATGAGCAAATGTTGCACTTCACCAAGAAGAAGTAAGATCTTCCCTTTAAGGAGCTTCTTATCTTCATAAAAGTAAGGAAAGACTTAGGAACTGATAAACACTTTATCTGCATTATTTTCACAGAAGATGTCAGAACCAGGGATTTCTAAGGAGGGAGATGAATAAGAAAAGGAAATTTTAACCCATAAGCAAGGTGAAGAAAAGACATGAGTGTATGATGTCATTAAAACTCATTGTAGATAGGTTCATCTGTGCCATGTTTTAGATTCCACATATAAGTGATATCATATGGCATTTGTCTTCCTCTTTCTTACTTCATTTAGTATGAGAATCTCTAGTTGCATCCATGTTTGAGGTTGGTATATGTAAACTATTGCATTTATGATGGATAAGCAATGAGGTCCTACTGTACAGCACAGGGAACTATATCCAATCTCTTGGGATAAAACGTGATAGAAGACAGTATGTTTGACATATATATGTCAATGGGACACTATGATGTACAACAGAAATTGACACAAAACTGTAAATTGACTATACTTTAATACAAAAAATGCGCTCATTACAATCTTCAAGTTGCTTCTTAAGAGACAGATTGGGTGAGCGAAATAAAGGAAATGCAAGATTTAAAATTTACCTATGCATTACCACTTGGGTTTTGGCAGTAGCCTGGCAAGTATGGGATAAGAATAGAGCTAGTGAATTGGCTGTCATATGCATTGTCCTATTTGAAGTATAGTCACGCCATCTCTGATGTCATTACTGGCTTGCTGTCAGAGGAACTGAAGCATATTTATGGAACATTTCAGTATGAACATCTTCAGGAAGGTCCTTGGAGATATTGGAATAATTTATTAACAGATCACATTTGAGAAAGCATTTGATAAGAAAGGAAAAGAAGAAGTAGTCAAATACAATTCCAAATAAATGTTTATTGCATTAGGCTTGGAATCCATTTCTCTCTCAAGGCAATTATCCTTGGATAAATGAGTTACTGAATAAATAAAATTGTTATTATAAGTCAATTCCTCCTATAGCCTTTTTTTCATGAAAGCAAATTACTGTGAATGTTGATCATAATCTGTTATCTACATGGAAATTTGAAAACTGTAGACATTATCAGACAAATGCATTTTCATAAATAAATGTACCAAATCACAGACAGATAGCATAGGGAACAAAAGCCAAGTCATGGACAGTTGGGATAGGCTTGTTTTATTAATGCAGTTCTTTCCACATATATTTTAAATACCTTTGAGCACATTACCATCTGTGTGTATTCTACTAATGAGCTGCAGCCTCCAAGAAGGTCAGTCACTTAGCATTGATTAGTTAGATGGAGACTGCTTAATTTCCAAGCCATTAATGAGGCACACTCTCTCATTAGGTTGAATCTTCCTCTTGTTGGTGCAAGTAATCTATTAATGAACCTTTAGCATATCCCATTGAAGCCTGCTTGCCACTGAAACTGAGATATGACACAGAAACCAATATAAGCTGCACTGGCAGTACTATGGCACTTGGATTTAACTAATAGCAGGTAAAAAACGCTAATAGCCTCTTGAACAATTTTCTCTGCTGCATCTTTCTACCCATTTTTTGGAAGGTGCACTCTTCTAGGAGTGGCCAAAGAACTAATGGTGGGCAGCTTGCCTTATCCGATTACCAGGAAGTGACCTTGGAGGCTGCACACTGTGCTCTATATTTCTGCAAGCTCTACCTGGACCAGGCCTCTAAGAGGCCCAGAGGGACTCAGAATTAGGCAAGCCAAGTGCCTCATTTGGTGTAAGAGCCTAGTTAATACACCCCAAGTCAGGATTTTCTTTGTCACAGCATCCAGTTGATTGTTTTGTGCCCCAGATCACAGCTGAACTTGTAATCCTGCTTGGGGGCAATGAAAATATGTTCACCATGTCACAAGGAAGATCAGATGAAAGAATGTGTATAACACCATGGTAATCTTGCATAAAAACCTGACAACACAGTATTTACTGTGTACTGCTGCTGTGATTTTTGGATTTATAGGCTCAGCATTCATAAAGGCATTTCCCTCTTTCAGCATCCTCACACCTACTCTGAAAGTCAGATGCTACCAGCCTCATATGGGGCTTGGATTTCATGGCCTAAGGAAGACTTCTGACAGGTATGGATCATTGGGAAACAAATGTTGTAGTGCATTATTTTGCTTTGTTATTTTAATTTGAACTAGAACTTGAAAGGTGTTTAAAGCTCAGGATGAGCTTCAAAGAATTCTTTTAATTATTAAAAAATATATCTTAAAAATCACATAAAATGTCAAAATAGTAAATGAAATATTAAATAATTTTAAAGGATTAATTTAAATATATAAATGCCAGAGTTCCCATTGTGGCTCAGCAGAAACGAATCTGACTAGTATCCATGAGGATGCAGGTTCGATCCCTGGCCTCGCTCAGTGGGTTAAGGATGCGAAGTTGCCATAGCTATGGTGTAGGTCACAGACACGGCTCAGATCTGGCACTGCTGTGGCTGTGGCATAGGTCAGTGGCTATAGCTCCAATTTGACCCCTAGCCTGGGAACTTACATATACCATGGGTGCAGCCCTAAAAAGACCAAATGTATGTGGTGTGTGTGTGTGTGTGTGTGTGTGTGTGTGTGTGTGAAGTACTGCTATCACTAAAACTCAATTGTTACTAATCAGTGCTGAATCTATTTCTAGCTTTTCCCTCAAAAAGCTTGAAACAAGGAGAAAAATCGTCAGTAGGAAGAGATTGTGTCAAAAATATTAAATCATTCAATGGCAGCCCTGCTATAAAATACCAGGTCAGCAGCACAAAGATTCATTTTAATTTCCTCATTCATTTAGCCAATGTTTACTGAATCCCTATCATGTGTCAGACACTGAATTTAGCATTGGTTCTTAATGTCTGTCCATGGTGTCCACCCACAGTCTAGTGGGGACAGAGACATTGTGATAAGTGATCTGAGAGAAAAGAACAGGATATTTCATGTCTCTCTTGAAGTTCATGGCACACGTTAAAATAGCAAAGGTTCTGAGAAATGCTAACGTAGACAAACTCCTTAACATTTTTCTAACTCAGAAAAACTGAGGGCCCTAAGTTTTGGAGCAGTTAGCAACAATTCCTCGAAGGAAACAGCATTTAAACAAAGAGATGAAGGGAGAGTAGGGGTAGCTAGGTGAAAGGACATTCTAGAAAGAGGGAAGGGACTATGTCCTGAAGAGGCATTAACCCAGAAAAAGAGAATTGAGCAGAGGAATCCTGGGGGGAGAATGGTAAAGCATGGAAGTTGCAAAGATTGGCATGGTTCAGGCCCTACAGAGCTTTATAGGCCACAGGAAGGTGTTAGAATTCTATTGGATACATATTTGAAAGTTTTAAAGTAATTTTCATAAAAGAGTAGTGCACTGCTATTTTGTTTGCTGTTCGAGTGTTTAGGATGACTGGCTATAGCATAGATAGTGAGGAAGCTGGAAGACTAGATAGAAGGCTACTGCAATACTCTAGGTAAAGGACAATGGTGGTTTGGACTTGAGTAGATGAGGGGAACAGATCCAATTTTCCATGGAACAGATATAAACTCACAAGTTTTTTTTCTTTTATAGCGATACCTGCAGCACATGGAAGTTCTCCAAGTTAGAGGTCAAATTGAAGCTGCAGCTGTGACCTATGCCATAGATATGGCAACACCAGATCTGAGCCGCATCCGTTACCTATACTGCAGCTTGCAGTAACACTGGATCCTTAACTCACTGAGCCAAGCAAGGCCGGGAATCAAATCCACATCCTTAATGGACACTATATCAGGTTCTAAACCTGCTGAGCTACAATGGGAACTCCTCATAAGTTGTTTTAAGATTAAGTACTGTGGGTTACTTAGGGACAAGACAAGGCTAGGGCAAAGACAGAACATAGTCTAAGTTTCAAGAATAAGCATGGATTCCACAAGAAACCCATAGTATGTTAAATCCCAACTGGTGTTCCATTTCTTCAAATGCCCTTTGGGGAAAGAAAAGTCTCCTTGCTTCAACTTGGGAAAGCAACATACTGTAAGTCTCTCTTGGAGTTTATAACACAAAATAGCATATTAAAGTTTCTGATCGGAGTTCCCGTCATGGCACAGTGGTTAATGAATCCGACTAGGAACCATGAGGTTGCGGGTTCAATCCCTGGCCTTGCCCAGTGGGTTAAGGATCCGGCATTGCCGTGAGCTGTGGTGTAAGTTGCAGACATGGCTCGGATCCCACGTTGCTGTGGCTGTGGCGTAGGCCGGTGGTTACGGCTCCGATTAGACCCCTAGCCTGGGAACCTCCATATGCCGCAGGAGCAGCCCAAGAAAAGGCAAAAAGACAAAAAAAAAAAAAAAAAAAAAAAGTTTCTGATAAGTCCTGCAGTTTTTGAAAAATATCTTTAATTATTTTTACCTGGTATTTTCAAACATCTTGGCCATAGAATCTTTTGCTTTATGTAACATCTATTTAGAGGGTTGTTGTGAAAGTTAAAGGAGATCTTATGTGTCAAGTGTCCAGCACAGGATCTGGCACATGATAAACACTGAATGGGTGTTTGTCCTGGTATTTGTTGTTGGAGTTATTTTTTTTGCTTCCAGAAACAAACCATAACATCTAGGGCCAGATTTAAGAAGCATCAAGTTTTCAAACTCCTTGATAACTTTAGGTTGTATGTTGGGAGAGCCTAGGCCGAACTGTTCAGTTCTGCTTTGCTTGATCAGCAACTCTGGAAGTGTGTTTTAGGTCATCCAGCAGGGCTCCCCCTCAGTTATGAACAAAGACATTGTCAGAGATAAAAGACTGTGAGGGGAAGCCTAAATACAAGACCATATCTCCTGTACAGTGCTTATAACCTTAGCTATCTGTATGCTATTTTCTGATTCTGCCCTCACCAGGAAACTCCAAGCCATGAACGTTTGAAGCTCAGAGCAAGCAAACTAATTTTAAAATATTCAGCCAAACTCACAATTTCTCTTAGATCAACAGGTTTGTAAATGAGATGCCCTTCTTAGGGAATTTCTTGATGCCAAAACAAAAAGTGTCTTCTCTTACCATTTAAAAAAAATGATTGAAGTATAGTTAATTTACAAGGCTGTGATAATTTCTGCTGTACAACAAAGAGACCCAGTTATACATATACACATATCCATTCTCTCTCAGATTCTTTTCCCACATAGATTATCACAGAATACTGGTAGAGTTCCCTGTGCAGGTCCCCGTTGGCCAATCATTCAGTATACCTCAGTGTGCATACCGCTTTTTAAAGCATCGAATGCAGTCAAAAAGTATAAATTTCCAGTTATAAAATGAATGAGCTGTGAAGATATAATATACAACATGGAAACTACAGTTAATACTCTACTGCATATCTGAAAGCTGCTAAGGGGGTGGATCTTAAAAGTTCTCATCACAAGAAAATCCATAACTATGTATGGAGATGGATGTTAACTGCATTTATTGTGGTGACCATTTCTCGATATACACAAATATTGAATAACTATGTTACATCTGAAACTAATGTAATATTGAGTATCAATTATACCTTAATTTAAAAATATAAAACTAAAGTATTTTTAAAAGCGTTTCCTAACATCCTACACAAAATTTAATGAGATTTCAAGTTATGATTTAAAGACCTCTACTTGCGAAGAGTGAAAAATAAGGCCAGTATCTGTATGTATGCTGTTATATCTTATTCCTCTGTGTACATAATCTTTCATGAAATGATGTGATTATTTTAGGACATCTTACACACTGAAGAAAACTTTAGGTGACCACTAATTATGGACAAAGAGTAAAATGAAATGAGAGAAATAATAATATCTGCTGCCTAGTGGTACCCTTAAACTTAAATACACACAATGTTTCTCTGTCTGAAGCCCCATCCCTGGGACTGCTATCACTTCCATTTTGTTTATAATGACTAAGAAAACATTGATAAGGAATATAACAGCAGCAGCAACAACAATGTAACTGCCAACTATTGAACATCAAGCTTAATATGCCAAGCCCTGTTTAAGTGCTCTTTCTACGTGTTTTCTCCAGTTCTTACAGTAACCCTTACACAGTAGATTATTTTACAGATAAAGCACTGGTGATTCAGTAATGTTCTCAAGGTTTCACAGAGAGCTGAATATATTGCATGTATTGGGTTTCAGCTTGAATGGAATGAGTATAGCTCCAAAGCAAGGCCTCTATTACCTCTTTCTAAGTAGTTACCTAGCTTAGCTAAACACATGCCTGCAACAGAGAGAAACAATGCATGTACGTCAGGCAGGTGCAAATAAATAAAAGTATATCTTACAGCAAGCAGAGAACAAGTTTTAATGATTAATATGGAATGGAACAGGAATAATTTCCTATATTCCAAGTGGTCATAGAAGTCTTCTTGAAAGAGGGGGATGGGAGATAATGGTAGAGTGGACTTTCAAAGTTACTCCGCTTCTGTCAGTTTGAGTCAGAAGAGAATATAATTTACCTTTTGCATGTGTTTAAAACAAGTGAGTGTTTAATTTATACTTACTGAAAGAATAAAGCTATAAGTTTCAATTCCATATAGCATTTTTTTTTTTCGCTTTTTAGGGCCACATTTGCCGCATATGGAAGTTCCTGGGCTAAGGGTCAAATTGGAGCTGCAGCTGCTGGCCTACACCACAGCCACAGCAACACCAGATCCAAGCCACATCTGTGACCTATGCCACAGCTCACGCCAACACCAGATCCTTAACCCACTGAAAGATGCCAGGGATCGAACCACCTGCATCCTCACAGATGCTAGTTGGGCTTGTTAACACTGAGCCACAATGGAAACTCCCATATAGCAATTATTAACCAGTACGTATAGTTTCTTTTTGTGTTTACCTTCCTCCCACTGTCTCATTTGGCTTTCCTTAATTTTTTTAAAGTACAGCTTATTTACAATATATTGTTAGTTTTAGGTGCACAGCAAAGTGATTTAGGTTTATTATATTCCATATAGATATTGAATATAATTCCCTGTGCTATATAATATGTCCTTATTATTTACCTATTTTATACATAGGAGTGGTATATCTGCTAATCCCTTACTCTTAAACTGTCCCTCCATATTTCCTTTGGAAGCACCAGTTTATTTTCTATGTCTGTGAGTCTGCTTTTGTTTTGTATATAGATTAATTTGTATTACTTTTTAGATTCCACATGTAAGTGATATAGTATTTGTTTTTCTCTGTCTGACTTCACTAAGTATAATATTCTCTAGGTCTATTCATGTTGCTGCAAGTGGCATTATTTCATTCATTTTGGCAACTGAGTAATATTCCCTTGTATATGCATACACCACATCTTTTTAAGCCAATCACCTGTTGATGGGCACTTGGGTTGTTTCCATGCCTCAACTATTATAAATATTGCTGCTGTGAACACGGCAGTGCAAGTATCTCTTCAAATTAGAGTTTTCATTGTTTCCTGATATGATCCAGCAATCCACTTCCTGGGCATATAAGGCAGCTCTATTTTTAGTTTTCTAAGGAACCTCCATACTGTTCTCCATAGTCCCTGTGGCAATTTACATTCCAACCAACAGCATAGGAGTATTCCCTTTTCTCCACATCTTCTTCAGCATTTATTGTTTGCATATGATCATTGTGACCAATATGAGGTGATACCTCATTGCAGCTTTAATTTGCATTTCTCTAATAATTGGCAATGTTGAGCATCATTTCATGTGCCTCTTGGCTATTTGTATATATCCTTTGGAGTAATGTCAATTTAGGTCTTCTACCATTTTAGATTGGATTGTTTTTTTCAATATTGAGTTCTATGAGCTGTTTATATAGTTTGGATATCAACCCCTTGTTGGTTGCATCATTTGCAAATATTTCCTCACATTCCATAGGTCATATCTTCATTTTGTTGATGGTTTTCTTTGCTGTGCAAAAGCTCTTGAGTTTGAATAGGTCCCATTTGTTTATTTTTGCTTTTATTTCTTTTGCCTTGGGGAAAACATCTAAGAAAATACTGCTATGATTTATGTCAAAGGATGTTTCGCCTATGTTCTCTTCTAAGAATTTTATGGTGTCATGTCTTACATCTTGGACTTTAAACCATTTTAAATGATTCTAAATGATTTTGAGCCAAAGAATGCTGATCTTTGGAGGTGAAGGGAAAAATAGAAGCTATTCTTGATGCCCAAACTGAGAATTCATAACTCCAAACATGGTGCTGCCCTAGCTTTTTGGGCAAATACACATGTGGAAGCTGCATGGTCAGGTGAACTCTAGATGCAATCCACCCCTCTAGGCAGGCCAAGATGCATTTCATTAAAGCAAAAGAAAAATAAAGCAATTTTTGGAAAGTCTCTCTCTCATGCCTTGACACTCAACTTTTGATGCTTTATAAATAAATGAAAGCTGCACTGCCAATGATTTCCTCCTGCAAGTTTTTAACAAGAGGTCTAAAGTATTTGCTGCTTTTTTCCAATAAGGTCAAGCCAGAGGGAGCTCTTCAGATGACCCTAAACTTCAGGGCAAAGTACCAGCCACACTTTGGCATTTTCTAGTAAAAGCCTTCAAGGAGTGCAGTGGAAGGCTTATTAGCACTATACAGTGTTCCTGCAGGAGGAGAGTGGAACCAGTGACAGGATATCTGGGAGGGCTGGTGGAAAGTTGATGCTGATAACCCTTACCTCTGCCATCAATTTAGCATGTGACCTTGGGCCAACTCACTAGTTTTATTTTCCTTGAACCTCTAGCTCACCATCTGTGAAGCTGGAATAAAAGCAGTGACCATTCAAATGACCCTTAACCACTGGGCAAACAGAAAATGCTACACACAGTCTGGGCTAAATAGCCATAACAAAATCTAAGGGAAAAAAAGCAGATCATTTCCCCTGAAAACCCATCACACTTTGAAGCACAGATCAGTGAGTACCTGAAAATAAAAGACACTTTTTGGGTTACAACATATTTTCCCTTTTCCTGGTCCATCTCTAGAGTATTATATGTCTTCCCCTCAGCCTATTAAGAGCACTAATCATGCTTCTTATAGTGAAGGATTGATTGGGTTTGAAAGGATGAGAGATAATAAAATGATAAAATGTACACTCTGGGAGTGGCCCTGTTATTTGGACCAATTTAGCTCTCAGTACATAGGCAGGCAATCATTTAGAGGAAGTCTAGCTCTATGCTTTGGAAGGTGTGTGTGTGTGTGTGTGTGTGTGTGTGTGTGTGTGTGTGTGTGTGTGTGTGGTGGGGAGAAGAGTGTATTAACAGAACTCCACATAGTCCTTCCCAGAACTGTTTATCCCCTACCACATTCTCCACAAGAAGGAAACCCAGCCTCTTGTACCACTAGTCTCATAATTTCCACATCTTTAACCTAATGCTACTGCTTTGTTGATCCACAGCCAAGTAACCATCAAGATAGGCCCTTGCAGCCATTGATCAAATTGTCATGTGGTCAATTTGATTCAGTCAGCAACCCCAAAGCCAGTACTATTGGACCATGAAACAGCAGGTAGAATCATTTCAACCCCTTGATAACTAAAATACATCTACTATGCACACTCACAATACAGTTTTCAAACAAAATCTTTCAGGGTAGCACAGCATGTCGAACAAATAGAAGTGAAGATGTTGGCATTGAAGGAGTGAACCCAGAGTCTCTGCTCATTCTGCCTCTCTCCCTGAGTCCCATCTGAGCCTCTGAAGCAACTTCAATGAACCTAGAGGAATGCACGAACCACAGCTGGACAACAGTTAAGACCTAACCCAAATCCCTCACTAATTTTTAGATGAGACCACTAAGGCCCAGAGAGGAAAAGTGACTTAACAATAGCCCCATATGTTATAATGTTTCCAGGACTAAAATCCAGGTGTCCAGATTCTTTAGCTAGCATCTGACCCTATATGAATTTTTCATGCAAGGCCAGCATAGGTCAGGTCTCTGCCCCATGGGTACAGCTATGCTGAGAAGGGAAGAAAGTAAGGAGGACTGTGCACTGGGGCAGCCTATGGAAAGTACAGGTCCCAAGGAGTGAAGGGCACATCAGGAGAAAGCTGGATATGTGGTAGAGTATTTCTTTTCATAGATCTGATCTCTTCTTACCAGTGTATAGTTTCCTTACAGAGGCAATATCAAGCCAAATTATTCCACATGGTACTTGGCAATTAGCAGTTACAAGAACAAGAGGCAGTCACGTTTCAATTTGGTTCAAACTGCAAAGACAGCCTTAAAAAAAAAGAACACTTTTTAATATCCAAAGAGATGGGACAATCTTCATATATTTATTTATGGGAAACACTCATTTAACTGGAATCCCAATAATCAGGATGCTCAAAGAACAAAACTACTTCCCCTCCCCTCTACTCCCCTCCCCTATAATTTTGAATAATTATTAATATTTGTGATAGTAACATTGAGACACTGAAACTTCTGGCAGGGTCTTCCAGACCACTAAACATATTCATATGCTCACTAATTTAATGAATATTTATTGAGTGCCTACTACTTATGAGGCCCTGGGCCCTGGCCAGGCACTAGGGAAACTAAGCTATTCTGGGGAGTCCACTGACAGTCTTCTTGGAATGATATTTCAGCTGAAACATGACTATGAGAATGATAGAGGTGAGGATGAGGGCATTACACAAAAGGATCTCTAAAGGATTTCAAGAGTAATATTCCATGCCTATATTATTCTATTTTTTTAATTTACTATATATACATATGTGTGTATATATATCTGTAAACATATACAGATATACGTATATTTATATGTATATTTACTATACACATTTTTGTGTATATATATGATAAAATAATGAGACTATTTTGAATTTTAAATTTTTAATGCATATTTTCCTTTAGTCATCAAAGTACACCAGTTATCTATTCTACTCACTAGAATTGTTTTGTGTGCTATTATAATTTTTTTAAATTTCTCTTTCAATTTTGCCTCCATATCCAGTTTGGATTACAAACTAAAGAAACACATTATTGTTTTATAGCTATAACATTATTTTCACTGAAAACACATTACTACATTGATCTACTTAGTAAAATAGTAAGATCAGTTTATGGATGTAATATATGTGGGCTATTTTAAAGAAGCAAGTCATTCTCAAAGGTTAGATCAAAACTCGAATTATTTCCATCATGCCATGGGTTCTGAAGTAAATTCTTAAAACAGTAGAAGTCAAAATGTTTTGAGTAGTGATAACAAAATTGAAATAACTATATAGCTTTGCAGATGATGAAGCTGAAAATGACAATGCTTACTTCGATATTTAAGAATGGTCATTCTAGCCACTCTGCAAGGGGCTTCTTTCCTTTTATACTCATTCCTCCCCAAGAGGGACATGTGCCTGACACATAATTAAGAATGAAGATGAAAAGTCCAAGATAAAAGGTAAATTAGCAAAAAAGCCCATGCATGTCTTGGTGTTCCATAAAAGTAGGATTTTAAGCCCAAGGGTTGAAACTTTGAATTTGCAGAAACTCCCAAGATTTCATTTGGTTGAGGCATTGCCTGAAGTAAGTGAATCTCTAACAGATAGTGAACATGATTCTCTTAATTTAAAAGAAAATTCCGTCAAATGTCAACCTAAATCTTAAACACATCATTCCTCTTTGAATACCAAAAACAATTCTTCATCAAAAATATCTCATCTCATTTGACAAAGTCCAACATCCATTCATGATCAAGACCCTCGCCAAAGTGGGTATAGAGGGAACATTCCTGAATATAATCAAAGCCATTTATGATAAACCCACAGCAAATATAATCCTCAATGGGGAAAAACTGAAAGCCTTCTCACTCAAATATGGAACAAGACAGGGATGCCCACTCTCACCACTGCTCTTCAGCATAGTTTTGGAAGTCCTAGCCACAGCAATTAGACAAACAAAAGAAATAAAAGGCATCCACATAGGAAGAGAATAGATAAAACTGTCACTGTATGCAGATGACATGAGACTATACATAGAAAACCCTAAGGACTCAACCCCAAAACTCCTTGAACTGATTAATCAATTCAGCAAAGTAGCAGGATATAAGATTAACATTCAGACGTCAGGTGCATTTCTGTATACCAGCAATGAAACATTAGAAAAGGAATACAAAAATACGATACCCTTAAAATTGCACCTCACAAAATCAAATACCTCGGATGCACCTGACCAAGGAGGTAAAGGACCTATATGCCGAGAACTATAAAACTTTAATCAAAGAAATCAAAGAAGATGTAAAGAAATGGAAAGATATTCCATGTTCCTGGATTGGAAAAATCAATATTGTAAAAATGGCCATACTACCCAAAGCAATCTACAGATCCAATGCAATCCCTGTCAAATTACCCATGACATTTTTCACAGAACTAGAACAAACAATCCAAACATTTATATGGAACAACAAAAGACCCAGAATTGCCAAAGCAATCCTGAGAAACAAAAACCAAGCAGGAGGCATAACTCTCCCAGACTTCAAGAAATACTACAAAGCCACCGTCATCAAAACAGTGTGGTATTGGTACCAAAACAGACAGACAGACCAATGGAACAGAATAGAGAATCCGGAAATAAACCCTGACACCTATGGTCAATTAATCTTTGACAAGGGAGACAAGAACATAAAATGGGGAAAAGAAAGTCTATTCAGCAAGCATTGCTGGGAAACCTGGACAGCTGCATGCAAAGCCATGAAACTAGAACACACCCTCACACCATGCACAAAAATAAACTCCAAATGGCTGAAAGACTTAAATATACGACAGGACACCATCAAACTCCTAGAAGAAAACATAGGCAAAACACTCTCTGACATCAACATCATGAATATTTTCTCAGGTCAGTCTCCCAAAGCAATAGAAATTAGAGCAAAAATAAACCCATGGGACCTCATCAAACTGAAAAGCTTTTGCACAGCAAAGGAAACACAAAAGAAAACAAAAAGACACCTTCCAGAATGGGAGAAAATAGTTTCAAATGATGCAACGGACAAGGGCTTAATCTCTAGAATATATAAACAACTTATACAACCCAACAGCAAAAAAGCCAATCAATCAATGGAAAAATGGGCAAAAGACCTGAATAGACATTTCTCCAAAGAAGATATACAGATGGCCAAAAACACATGAAAAAATGCTCAACATCGCTGATTATAAGAGAAATGCAAATCAAAACTACCATGAGATACTACCTCACACCAGTCAGAATGACCATCATTAATAAGTCCACAAATAACAAGTACTGGAGGGGCTGTGGAGAAAAGGGAACCCTCCTGCACTGTTGGTGGGCATGTAAACTTGTACAGCCACTATGGAGAACAGTTTGGAGATACCTTAGAAATCTATACATAGAAATTCCATATGACCCCGCAATCCCACTCTTGGGCATCTATCCAGACAAAACTCTCCTTAAAAGAGACACATGCACCCGCATGTTCATTGCAGCACTCTTCACAATAGCCAGGACATGGAAACAAACCAAATGTCCATCGACAGACGATTGGATTCAGAAGATGTGGTATATATACACAATGGACTACTACTCAGCCATAAAAAGGAATGACATAATGCCATTTGCAGCAACATGGATGGAACTAGAGAATCTCATACTGAGTGAAATGAGCCAGAAAGACAAAGACAAATACCATATGATATCACTTATAACTGGAATCTAATATCCAGCACAAATGAACATCTCCACAGAAAAGAAAATCATGGACTTGGAGAAGAGACTTGTGGCTGCCTGATGGGAGGGGGAGGGAGTGGGAGGGATTGGGAGCTTGGGCTTATCAGACACAACTTAGAATAGATTTACAAGGAGATCCTGCTGAATAGCATTGAGAACTATGTCTAGATAGTCATGTTGCAACAGAAGAAAGGGTGGGGGAAAAATGTAATTGTAATGTATACATGTAAGGATAACCTGACCCCCTTGCTGTACAGTGGGAAAGTAAAAAAAAAATTATAAAAAAAAAATCTCATCTCTTTCAAGTCATCCTTTAGACTTCTTTACTCCATGACAAACAATTACAGTTCTTTTAACCTTTCATCCTGGAGTTAATTTTCTTACCCTTTTCACCATCTTTGGAAGACTAGACCTATTCTCTGTTGACCAATTTGGACTTGTCTCAAATCACATTCACATGTTCCAGCATGGCTATGATCTTCCTTCCTCCATAGCAGAAACCAAGGTCACCAAGGAGCAATCACACTTTTCCCTAGTTAACATCAGGGAACACTATACTCAGTGTACCCCTCCAATAAAATGACTAGTTGTTATGAACTTTATTTTAATAATATGCAGAAATGAAATGTGCAATTAAAATTTTAAATTAAGGATTTCTAAGTTTGATATTACAAATGAAACATATAATTTGGTATGAGAATACACAATACAGCATATTCAATTTATTGAGTACTATATTTGAGGGGGAAAGACCCTGATCAATCAAAACAGAAAAAGAGATAAATTTAAAAGCTTTCATATAGAGCAAGATAAGATAGAACTTAATAAAACTAAATTGGCTACATCTGAACTATCTATTTTATCTGGGTTTTTTTTGTTTTGTTTTGTTTTGTTTTTTGGTCTCGTCTTTTCTAGGGCTGTGCTGGCAGCATATGGAGGTTCCCAGGCTAGGGGTCTAATCCGAGCTGTAGCTACTGGCCTACACCACAGCCACAGCAACACCAGATCCAAGCTGCATCTGCAACCTATACCACAGCTCATGGCAACGCCAGATCCTTAACCCACTAAGCAAAGCCAGTGATCAAACCCGCAACGTCTTGGTTCCTAATCACATTTGTTAACCACTGAGACACGACGGGAACTCCAGAAATATCTACTTTAAAAACATATTTTTGCTCTGACAGAACTCACTGTGTGCTCAAATTCCAGATATCCAAGGAGAAAAAGATAAGAGCTCTCCTAGTGTTAATGAAAGTTGTTAATTTTCTCCAGTTAGACTCAATTCACCTTTGTGCTTAAGCTGGTTTCAAGATTTGAAGTATTAAATAGATAAATTAGATCAGTTCTAAGATGACAATGAATTTCAGGCTAAGACTCTTTGGTATAGGGCAGGCAAGCATGGACAGAAATTAAAGAGGAAGCAGAGGTTGCTCTCATTTCATTCCAAATTAAGAAAAAATGTTTGGAAACACAAATGGACTGAGAAATAAAATAGAAGGATGATAAGGCCCCTGAAAATAGTACATCCAAAGTCTCATTTTCTAGCAATTATAGTGATTTGCTTGAGCTCCATGTCATTAGGTAGTTGCCCCACAATTTGAGCCCAGTGTAAAATAAAAATTCAAGGTCACCTGTTAAAATATTATTAAGAATTTCAATATGTCAACAGCAAAGCATTAAATCAAGGATATGTCCCTTCTGAGCCTGAGGCCCTGTGCAACTGCACAAGCCGTATTCTTACGAAGCCGGCCTTAGTTGCTGTAAATATTTTGAGGATCATATGCCCCCTTGAAAATTTAATGACGGCTATGGATCCACACACACCTACCCACAAAATTTTGCACACAGTTTCAGGGGGGTTGTGGGCTCATTTAATACCAGTTTATAGACTCTAAACTAAGATCCACTAGATTAGATGGACTCTGTGAGACTCCAGGAGGCAGAGCGAGGGTCTGTTGGTAGAAGTTTACCAAAGAGCAGACTTGGGTTTTGTGACAGTGAAAGGTTTTCCAAAATTAAACACTGCTTTCCTAGGCATTTGGTTCTGAAAGTGTAACTGTCAATTAGGCCATTGTCTGTGTGGTGTGCTCTAGAAGGGATTCCTACATTGGTGTGCAATTGACTTAGCTTCTCTGATTCCCTGCTATATTAATATTTTGTAAGTATAACTATAAAGAGTTTTGTTTCTACCCCACAGCTCCTCGTCGCCCTCATTTTTCTGACAGCTTGAACATACCTGGTTTCAGCTGTCTTGCATTTTCCTTGACAAGGTCTTTACCCTCCTGAACGCTAGTTTTATGTAAATTAACCAGTAACCTATTGGTTTATAAAAAAAAAATCAACATGTTAATTTTATGCGAAGTGATGCAAAAGATCCATCCTCCAGTTTGTCAGGGAAAAAAAAAATCTGATCACCTTCCTGAATGGACATTCAAAACACCATAAAATAAGAGTGTGAAAATGGCATTAAAGCTCTTCAAAAAGAGGAACAAAAAGGACACCAAGTAAATATAACAGGGATCATCCAGGAAGACTTGATGATACAAGTCTCTTCTAATAAAACTCCTGAGAGTTCAGAGGGTATGACAAGCCCCATCTTACAATTCAGGGGATAAAAGCACAAAAGTAAAAACAAAACAAAACAAAACAAAAAACCCCGGGAGTTCCTGTCATGGCTCAGCAGTTAACGAATCCGACTAGCATCCCTGAGGACACAAGTTCGATCCCTGGCCTCGCTCAGTGGTTTAACGGATCCGGTGTTCCCATGAGCTGTGGTATAGGTCGCAGATGCAGCTCAGATCCTGTGTTGCTGTGGCTGTGGTGCAGGATGGTGGCTACAGCTCTAATTCAACCTGTAGCTTGGGAATCTCCATATGCAAGAGTGTGGCCCTAAAAAGACAAAAAACAAAAACAAAAAAACACCACCTAAAACCGCATTAGAAAAGAGGAAGGTAGGATGACCCAGTACACAGAGCTGCTCATTCTCTTCTGTGTTCTTGCACCTGCGAGAGCTTAAATTTAACATCCTGGGCCTCCAAACCCTGGCCGGAGTGAGAACCCAGACCCTCTAAGAAGAGATGGAAAGGCCCTCTTCAGGCTGGAAAAAAAAAAAAAAAAAAAACTGCAAAAATAAAGGTTACTCTGGCAACAAATTGTCAAAGCCTCTAAGGATGTTTTTGCTCTAACTTTCTGGTCATGACATTCACCGCAAAATGATGTTTTCTATTCATTTTTCTAATCAGCATAATGAGTCAGTGAACCACAATTTAGTGCCATTGCAGAGGCTCTACTTCAGAATTTAAAGGGACGACTAGTAAAGGAAGGGGCAAAGGTACATGGCTGGGTAATAGATTTTGAAAAAAAAATGTCCTAAGGGCCCCTTTGCTGTACTATTTTCATTTTTATGACATTAAAGTTCTAATCAGGATCTAAGGTAAATTTCTTAAAATCAGATTTTGGAAAACTGCTCACTAACTGGCCAGCTCTTAAAGAAAAACAGAATTGGTTATAAGTAAAAAGCAAGCTAGAATGAACAGAAACACCTTTGGCCAAGTAGCAGTTAGTGTGAAACACAAAGGATGTGAGAATGACACCTAGGGCTTGAATAAAATGGAAAGAGATGCAAGAGGTCTGGGGTCTGAAATCAAAAGAGAAATTAGCTTAGTGACTGAGGAAGAGCTCAAAGAACTGGGAGACTTTGCTTTGAACAACAACAAAAAAGGAAGGATGAGATGCAGAGGCTCTGTAAAAGGCTAACTTAGCCCTGGCTGACAGAGCAGTGTGCTTAGACAATCAGGCCCTCCCACTCCCCTAATAACTGGAGGTCTAGTTCCTTTCCATTGTCATTCCACTGGGTGTGCTGGGTAAGGGGGGAAAAAAACACTGAAAAGGGAGCTCTCCTACACTGTTGGTGGGAATGTAAATTGGTACAACCACTATGGAAAACAGTATGGAGGTTCCTCAGAAAACTAAATATAGAACTACCATATGATCCAGCAATCCCACTCTTGGGCATACATCCAGACAAAACATTCCTTGAAAAAGACACATGCACCTGTATGTTCACTGCAGCACTATTCACAATAGCCAAGACATGGAAACAACCCAAATGTCCATCAACAGATGATTGGATTAGGAAGATGTGGTATATATACACAATGGAATACTACTCAGCCATAAAAAAGAACAAATATATGCCATTTGCAGAAACATGGATGGAACTAGAGACTCGCATACTAAGTTAAGTAAGTCATAAAGAAAAAGCCAAATACCATATGATATCACTTATATCTTGAACCTAATATGTGGCACAAATGAACCTTTCCATAGAAAAGAAACTCCTGGACTTAGAGAACAGACTTGTGATTGCCAAGGGGGAGGGAGTGGGATGGACTTGGAGTCAGGTTAATAGATGCAGACTATTGCATTTGGAGTGGATGGGCAATGAGATCCTGCTGTATAGCACTGGGAACCATATCTAGTCACTTGTGATGGAGCATGATGGAGGATAATGTGAGAAAAAGAATGTATATATATGTGTGTGACTGGGTCACATTGTTATACAATGGAAAACTTACAGAACACTCTAAACCAACTATAAGGGAAAAAATAAAAATCATTAAAACAATGTTTGCACTGATAGTTCCCTTATGGGGCAGTGGGTTATGGATCTAGCATTGTCACCAAAGCAGCTAGGATCACAGGCTATGGTTGCACCACCCCCCAAAAAATGTTTGCAATACAAAGATTTAAAACCTGCTCATTGCCAGTTCTTGCCATCACTGTTGGTTGTCTAATATCTTGCAGGGGAGGCATAAGTTTAAACATGGATTCCCAAGGCCTGCATTGCAGAGAGTGACTCTGGCAGTTCATTTACACAACAGTTTCTTGAAGTCTTGAGGCTCTTTGTAATTCCGGGTCACAGGGTCACAATAAAAAGGAAGCAAATGGCCTACCCTCTCCCAGCCCACAAACCTTACAGTGCTCTTCCAGGCTCTCTGTCCTTCGCTAGTTCACACCAATTGTAGAGGAAACTAAGCTGGAATGGGTGATGTTTATACATTGAAAGCTCGTTTATAAAGTCTATGTGAACATGGGCTCTGTGGATGAGGGTGGAGCCAGAGAGAGCCCTGATAGCAAAGGTCAGTCCTCCTTGTCCAAATGGCAGAACCTGAAGGTAGGCAGGCTGTGCTCTGGCCACAATTCCAAACTGAGAGGTAGAATGCTTAATAATTCAAAGTTACTCAACTGTCTTCATCACCATACCCCATGAGTCAGCTAGGGTGTCAGCAATTCACAAGCATTTATTCAGACTCCTAATAAACATTTGAAAATCAACTATTATGTACAAAGCAGTCTTCTAGGTACACAGAATTCAAAGAAACAATTCTTGCCTTTGTAAAGTTCACAGTAATGACAGACAAATAACTAAATCACAGTACAACCAGTTCTAGGGTACAAGTTTAAATAATGCTACAGGAGAATAGAAATGGGACAATTAATTCTGCCTGGAAGAAGTGGGTGGGTAGAGACAATCCAGGGAAAGCTCTGCATAAAAAATGATATTTTGGAATGGGTCTTCAAAGAAGTGTAGGCTTATCAAAAGGCAAAGAAGGTGGGAAGCAATTTGCAAGCTAAGAAAAGCATAAAAGCAAAATGCTCAGAATGGAAAAGTGAGTTGTGTTTTTTTGCTTTTGAGGGAATGATGATGTGGCTTGTGCATGGAGGGACATGTGACCTGTGAATTACTGAGTGAAAAAAATGAATTAAGAAATAAACGAAGAAGGAGCTTGTATACCTCAGATTGTATGCCACAAGGCATATAAACTTCATTGCGTATGCAGCAGGGAGCCAAAGGAGATTTATTTCATAGGAGAAAGACAGGATCATATCTATAATTAAAAGCAAATAAACTAGTAAAAATGCCATCTGCAAGTATTGAGAAAAATGGGTGAGAGTGTAGAAAAGACTGGAAGCTAAAGGCAGGAAGGCCAGGTAGGAGGCTTGTACAGTCAGTCAGTCTTTAGGAAAAAAATGATAAATGGCTGAACTAGGTCAGTGGCTAGGATGAAGAGGAGCAGGGTGGATCTGGAAGATATTTTAGAAGCGGAATTAGGAAAACATGACAAATGCTAAATTTAAAAAGTATGAATGACTTGGAGAGAACACCATATATTCTAGCTAAAAAAAAAAAAAAAAATGATGATGGCATTTTGTGTGTGTGTGTCTTTTCTAGAGCTGTACCCATGGCATATGGAGGTTCCCAGGCTAGGGGTCTAATTGGAGCTGTAGCTACCGGCCCACACCACAGCCACAGCAACTCGGGATCCGAGCCACGTCTGTGACCTACATACAGCTCATAGCTCACGGCAACACCAGATCTTTAACCACTGAGCAAGGCCAGGGATTGAACCCGTGACCTCATGGTTCCTAGTCGGATTCGTTAACCACTGAGCCACAACAGGAACTAATGATGATGGCATTTTACTCAAGATAGGGCACACAAACCAAAGGGTGTAGAATTTAAAGGGAGGAGATCACAATTTCAATTTCGAACAAGTTCAGTTCAAAGTACCTGTGTGACAAGCTAAGTGAACATGTCTAGCAGGATAATAGTGCACGTCACCCTGAAGAGACATAAAGGCTAGAATGCTAAATCTAGAAGCGTCAAAAGGTCTGGGGTTCTTATCCCTGGCTGCAATATTAGAATCACCTCAAAGTTAAAATAAAAAATACCACCAATGCCTGGACTTCATTCTAGTCTCAACATATCAGTATCTCTGGTAGTGAGACTTACACGGTAGGTTTTAAAAGCTCTCCAGGTGATTCTAATATGCAACTGGTGTTAAGAAGCACTAACAGGGCGCAAAGTTAGTACCAAGGGAGTATAAACTTAGGGAAAGCAAGTGTAAAGAAGCTTTTAAGCTTTTAAACTTTTATTAAGGGGGTGTTCCCATTGTGGCTAAGACTTCGACTAGTATCCATGAAGATGCAGGTTCGATCCCTGGCCTCGCTCAGTGAGTTAAGGATCTGGCATTGCCGTGAGCTGTGGTGTAGGTTGCAGATGCAGCTCAGATCTGGTGTTGCTGTGGCTCTGGTGTAGGCCAGCAGCTGTAGCTCTGATTCAACCCCTAGCCTGGAAACTTCCATATGCCATGGGAATGGCCCTTAAAAAACAAACAAACAAAAAAAGGATTATTAAGGAAAATGCTGGCAAATAACTTTTTAGGGATAGGCAGAGGAAATAAAAAGTAATGATGGAGACTGAAAAAGAGTAGCGAGAAAGATATGGCCAGACCCAAATAAAGTGGCACCACTTGAGCAAAGGGAGGAGAGAGTGTCAAAGAGGAAGCCATGTCCAATAGCATCAAATGCTCAGTAGTGTCCCAATGTACCAGCCTAGATTGGTTTAAAGATGAACTTGCCATTGCCTATTAAAGAATGAGATCTTTCTAACTAAAGAGGAGAGGGAGATATAGGTCAAGAAAACTGAATCTTATGGATACTGTTCAGCCTTGGTGAAGGCTAGAGGCCCAAGAAAAGAAGCAAGGATATTAAAAAAAAGAAGAAGAAGAAGAAGAAGAAGAAGAAAAGAGTGGCTGGGGGGAGTGCCAAAGGTAAAATCTTCCAGCCCCACAACTTTTCCCTTCCTTCAGTCTCTGAAAGCCTGATAAAGAGTAACTAGAGCTATGCCTCATAGTCACCTTTTTTTGGAAAAATGGGAAGATCTGCAAGTGGTTTTGAAATAATCTAAGCAGGGTAGTTCTCATAATTCTCACGATTCTCATCATTCTAGAGAATCGTGGGGGCCAAAGGGACGGTGATGAGGGGAGGGTGCTTTGTGCCTGTGTGCAAACATTAGCCCAATCACAGAACAGTGACTATAAAGGCTGTAATTCCTTCTCATGTCAGGCTCTGAAGACAGCCAAGGATCTCATAACACTACTGAGTAATAGAAGGAATGTATTACAGTGCCACCTGCTGGTAATGCTAAGACCAGAAACAAATTCCTTTGCTTTTTTTTTTTTTTTTTTTTAATCATTAATTCCCTGAGGCCAAAGATTGAGGAATACAAATAAACTCCACTCTGATTTATAATTGAAGGTGATCTTTTACTCAGCAATTTCTTTTATTCAAAAGACATTTTCAGAAATGAAAATAAAGCTCGGATTGAATCTTCCTATGACAGCAAATGGAAAGCACGGGAAGAGAAACAACAGAAGTCTAAGAAGTCCCCAAGCTTTGCTAGGTTGTCTTCCAATCTGAGGCCCCTCGACTCACATTTTCCTTTCTAGACTCTCAATATATTTCCCATAATTTTTTTTTGTCTTTTTGTATTTTTCTAGGGCTGCACCCACGGTGTTTAGAGGTTCCCAGGCTAGGGGTCTAGTCGAAGCTGCAGCCGCCGCCTACCCCAGAGCCACAGCAATGCGGGATCCGAGCCACGTCTGCGACCTACACTACAGCTCACAGCAATGCAGGATCCTTAACCCACTGAGTGAGGCCAGGAATCAAACCCGCAACCTCATGGTTCCTAATCAGATTCATTAACTACTGCGCCATGACAGGAACTCCTTTCCTATAAATTTAAAACTGGACATATAGTCAAGACATCATCTGCCTAGCTTCTTGGTTCTGTGCAAATATGTCTCCTCAACTAATTGACTCTTATACTATCCTCCAGCTAATCTGGGCTACCTAGTACTCAAAAATGGCATGTGTTTTAGGCTTCCACACATTTGCACCTGATGTTCTCTCTGCTATGAATACTGTCCCCATCACTATTCCCAATCCAGTCTTCACAGTCAATGTCAAAAGCCACCTCTTTCATGAAGCTTTCCCTGAACACCCTTACCCTGAACTGCAAAGAATATCTTCTTCATCTGAACGGTAGCTATACCTCTTTCATTATACTTATCATTTTATACCATTTACAAGAATTGTAAATAAGACATATCCATGGTATAGTGAAAAGAGCATGAACTTTGGCATCAGCCCATGGTCCAAAACCTGTTATTTGCCATTTAATAGTTGGGGAACCTCAGACAAACTTAACCTCCCTGAGCTTCAGCTTTCTCATTTGTAAAATAAAGATAATGGTGCCCACACAAAGGGGCAGCATGGTAGAGAATGTGAGAGAAAGTCTCTGGAGTCAGATAAACCTGGGCTTAAATCCTGGCTCTTCCTTTTACTAGCTATATAAAAGTAGTCAAATTAATTACCTGCTCTAAGCCTCAGTTTCCCCATCTGTAAAATGGAACAAGAATGGAACTTACCTACTACCTCAGTGTCTTTGCTCAAGGAGACAATGCATATCAGTGTCTGGCATGTAGTAGCACTCATTGCATACTAGTTTCTCCCTTCCACTATGATTTACTGGATTCCTTGGAGGCAAAGAGTATGCCCTGTCCATTTCTGATCACCTGAGTGCTGGCACTTGACCCACACAGAACTTTTTACACCGTCTGCTTGTATGATTGGTGAATTAACAAAGGCCACATCTCTATAACATTCCTTAGCAGAATTCAGTTCCAGGCAACCACTGTCTCATTTCCCTACAAAGTAGTGATGCCAAATATATGCCACCCCTCTCAAGCGTTCAGTGGGTGCCTCTTGAAACCATGTGTTTCTTTGTAGTCATTTAGGTAGAGCACACTTACAATACAGCTTCCCTAAGCCATACCCCTCAGAAGCAGAGCCTGATTCTTCTTAGCCTGGGGGAAGGTCACTGAATTGCAAGGCATTTCTTTTAGAGAACAGTTCTGATGCACTCATCACAAAACAATGTGCTTCTCTATGATAGTTTCACATAAATATATGGAAGCAAAAATAGGGCAAGAATCATAATATGAACAGAAGTTTAAAATTGCATATTCAGTATTCCTCTAATGGGCCAGGGGTGTCATACATTTTTTACAAAGTATCTGGATGCCAGCTTTCCCCAAGGACCAAACTACAATAGGCATTAATGGTGTACTTTTGCAGAGCATATACCTCGTTTAGGGCAAATTACACCTGTAGAAGTCGACAAAACCATAAGGGATGCACTTAAGCCTGACATGCCTACATGAGTTGGATTGTGATAGAAATTAACCTAGCAGAAATTACAGGCATTCAAAGCTTCTCTCCACTCTGGCAAATACAATATCCTTTCATTCCAAAACAACAGAGTAAAAAGGAGCCCATTCACTGCAGTTCTTGGCTGTTCCTGTGGATGGGCTAAATCCCAACATCAAAATTAATAGAATGCGCAATTTATTCTTACTTCCCTCTCATGGACAGTAATAAATACAACGCGATACCAAGCCTGGTAACTTCTGCATCTGGATGATGCTGCAGAGCTGGACAAGATCCCCACATGGAATTGTATTCCAGCTTTTAAATTCATTAAATGTTTTAATTACTTAATTATCCACACATTTTCATTTAAAGAGGACCAATGTTGTAAAGGACCTCAACATTTCAATCATATCAGATTTTGTTGATGTTGTACAACAACCAAAATAATGAACTTGGGTTTTAACTCACATTCTCTCCTTTTCCTCTGCCATCCTTTGTTGCCTAACTGAATGGAATGGCCAGAGATTTTTCCATACAAACTGCTTTGCTGCTGATTTTAAATTTCTCTCCCTCTCTCCCTCGCTCCCCGCCCCACTCTCTCCTCACCCATACCCACACCTTTATAAGGGTCTTTGAATCCAAGAAACATACTCATCATAGCCAACTGGGGATTTCAGTAAACAGTAAGATGTCTTCCATTTACATTTTGATTAGCAAAAATTCTTTAATTGACAACATACAATTAATAAATGTGTAATGAGAGAGGAACTCTGATATACAGTCAGTGGAAATACGGGTTTGGTATAGTGACATTGATGGGCAATATTCAGCATCTTTCAAAATTTTAAATAAAAAAATTATTCAACATTTCCGCTTCTGAAGATCTAGCCTACAAATACATTTTCTCTTCTACTGCACTAAGATATATGTGGTAGGATGATCCTTCTAGCATTGTTTTAGAATAGCAAAAGCCTAGAGTTACAACCTTAACCTCCATAAATAGAGTACAGATTTAAATTTATAATAAATCCATACCATGGAAAACTGCATAGTATTTAAAATTTTGAGTTAAATATGTACTGCTGAGGATTAGAGGTTCTAGATGTAAGTGTAAAAAAATATGTGACAAATCAAGTTGAAGAATAGTATATGCAGTATAGTCAAAGTTCATAAAATACATGGTTTAGGCTATAGACATATATATCCAGGATACTATCTAGAAGAAACAATATGAAATTGATTAGTTATCTCTGTGAAAGATGTTACAAGAGCATTTGATATTTTAATACTGTTTGAAATTTTAATAAGCATAATGTACTATTTAATAAGCAAAATATTAAAACAATTCCACTACTTGATCTCCAAGATAAAGTTTTTAAAAAGGAGCTAAAAAATAGATATCTTTTGCCACATTTTAAGTATAAAACAAAGAGAAATAAAATACATACATTGATTTATGCAAGAAAGGAAGGAAATACCAGAAACTAAAAGAAATTAATTACAAAGAGTGAATGTGTGTAACCAAGTGGAAGATACCTGTTTCATTTATTCTTTTTTCTATAATTTTGAATTTTCAGTAATGTAAATGTCTTATGTAATCAAAAATAAAATTTAATTCAAAAGGATAAAATAGCTAATTAAGACAGTTACCTTATTTATATGTTAATAACATAACTACAGAGAAAATTAATACAAGTAATTTTTGAACATAATACTCTGACTATACTATAGTCTATCTATATACTATAGATTTAAGTAAGATGACTTCTAAGGACAAAAATATTTATAAAATATCTTATACTTTATTTAGTAGGTTTGTTTTTGGTAGTAGTTTTGGTGTAGTAGTTCTGAAAATGTTTTGTATGAACTAAAGATAAAATAAGTAAGTACATCAATGTTAATGGGAATGAGTTACCACTGTGGAAAAAGGAGATAAAAACATGGAATAGGTAAAAGTGAGGAAGAATTCTGTCATGTTAGATTTGAATTAGAAGTATCAGAATTAAATGACAATTTCATTTTATTTTTAAATTTTATGGCTGCACCCTTGACATATGGAAGTTCCCAGGCCAGGAACTGAATTTGAGTCACAGCTGCAACCCACACCACGGCTGTGGCAATACCACATCTTTAACCTACTGTGTCAGGTTGGGGATCGAACCTGCATCTCTTGCAGCAACCTGCTGCAGTTGGATTCTTTTTTTTTTATTTTTTTTTATTTTTTTATTTTCCCACTGTACAGCAAGGGGGTCAGGTTATCCTTACATGTATACATTACAATTACAGTTTTTCCCCCACCCTTTCTTCTGTTGCAACATGAGTATCTAGACATAGTTCTCAATGCTATTCAGCAGGATCTCCTGGTAAATCTATTCTAAGTTGTGTCTGATAAGCCCAAGGTCCCGATCCCTCCCACTCCCTCCCCCTCCCATCAGGCAGCCACAAGTCTCTTCTCCAAGTCCATGATTTTCTTTTCTGAGGAGATGTTCATTTGTGCTGGATATTAGATATCACCTCACACCAGTCAGAATGGCCATCATTAATAAATCCACAAATAACAAGTGCTGCAGTTGGATTCTTAACCCACTGCGCCACAGCAGGAACTGGCAATTTTTAAAAATAGTTTCTAAATACTACTTTCCACTGGAAGGAATCAGGGAAATGGCTAATTCCAGAGCTTGGGCAAACTATGAAGGTAACTCTGGCACATCTTTATGGCAGTAAGCAAAGAAATGGTAGGGTATCAAAGGGTAACAGGAAAACTTTCGCTTCAGACTATAATGATCTAAACTGGAACTATACTAACTATCTACAGAAAGCAATGATAAAAGGAGACAAAATATATGAATCAACTGTTTTCAGACTGCGCAAGACTGATCTCGAAAAACTCATGTGGTAAGGTTTACAATCAAACCACCTCTCCCTTCTAGGCACAATTCCCCAATGATAGCACAGTGAATTGAAGTCCTAACAGCTCAGCAATCCTGCTGAAGCTACAGAGATCAGGGCAGCTAAAATCGCTGGAACCTTCAGAAAAGTAAGAGCGTTCACTGCAGGGAGCCTATAATATCTCTATGGGGGTTCTCTATGAGTTCCTGGCTGAAGATTAGGCTGAACATGCATAGGGCATGACTCTCAGAATATTTTCCTCAATATGTGACTACCAATCATTAGCAGTGATACTGGAGTTCCCGTCGTGGCTCAGCAGAAACAAATCTGACTAGGAACCATGAGGTTGCTGGTTCGATCCCTGGCCTCACTCAGTGGGTTAAGGATCCAGCATTGCCATGAGCTGTGGTGTAGGTCACAGATGCGGCTTGGATCCTATATTGCTGTGGCTGTGGCACAGGTCAGCAGCTGTAGCTCCGATTGGACCCCTAGCCAGGGAATCTCCATATGCCGTGGATGTAGCCCTAAAAAAGCAAAATAAACAAACAAGTAAATAAATAAATAAAATATAAATAAAAAATTAAAATTAAAAATCGTTGCAATTCTCACTTAAAATAAAAATGAAAAAATGAAAAAATATAAATACAATAAAAAGAAAATATGCTCAAAGACATAAAGGAACATGTTGCCTTAATAAGTGACCAGATAATAAGTATCAACAGAGAAACAGAACATATAAAGAGATGCAAATGGAGATTCTAAAACTGAGGAGTACAATAACAAATGAAAATTTCACTTGATGGGTTTTAGCAGATAGCAGAATAAAAAGTCAGTGATGTTGAAAACACATCAATAGGAATTTTCCTATCTGAAAATCATAGACAAAAATAAAGTAAAACGAAGAGACTCTCAGAACCTTATAGAGTAACTATAAAACAGCCAAAATAAAACAGCCAAACTTTTTTTTTTTTTTTTTTTTTTTTTTGTCTTTTTGCCTTTTCTTGGGCTGTTCCCATGGCATATGGAAGTTCCCAGGCTAGGGGTCTAATCGGAGCTGTACCATCAGCCTACGCCAGAGCCACAACAACTCGGGATCTGAGCCACATCTGTGACCTACACCACAGCTCACAGCAACACCGGATCCTTAACCCACTGAACAAGGCCAGGATCGAACCCGCAACCTCATGGTTCCTAGTCGGATTCGTTAACCACTGCGCCACGACGGGAACTCCCAAACATTCTTTTCATAGGAATTATAGAAGGAAGAGAGATTGAGAATGGGGAAGAAAAAATGTTTTGAATGACATAATAATGAAAACATGATTGATCAAAATTTGTGGTTCCTAGCTAAGGCAATATTTAGATAGAAATGTACAGCTTTAAGTGTCCTTATTAGAAAAGAAGAAAGATTTAAGGTCCATGATCTAAGTTTTTGCCTTAAGAAACTAGAAAAAGGAGAGCAAATTAAATCAAAAGTAAGTAGAAAGAAAGCATAAATAGCAGAGAAAGAATAAATAAGAAACAAAGAAAATAAAGTCAAAAGCTAGTTCTTTGAAAAGATTAATGAATTTGAGAAATCTCTAGCAAGCAAGACTAATCAATAAAGAATAATCAGTATCGGGAATGAAAGAGGGGATGTAATATAGATCTTACAGACACTTAAAAGATATTAAATGAATATTATTAATGACTTCATGTCAATATATTTAAAACTTAGATGAAATGGATAAATCTCTTACAAAAACACAAATTACCAGAACTGACTTAAGAAGGAAGAAAAACTCTAAGTAGTTCTGTATCTATTGAAGAAATCAAAGCATTAATAAACAAAGAAAACAAAACACCTTTCCGCAAAGATAACTTCAAGTCCAGATAATATCGGTGGTCAATACTATCCAACTTTTGAGGTGAGAACACTTCCTATGTCATTTATGAGTTCAACATAATCCTGACACCAAAACTTAATGAAAACCTTACCCCCAAAAAAGAAATGATAGTATCACTCATGAATAGAGGCACAAAATTCTAAAAAACCAAAAAATTTAAAATACATCTAGTAGTATATCAGATGATGAGCAGAGCTGACTCACATTGGAAAAATCTATTTAATCCATCCCATGAACACAATAAAGGAGAAAAAGCATCTTACCTCAATAGATACAGAAAAACCATGCGACAAAATTCAGTACCAATTCATAATAAAAAAAAATTCAGCAGAGTAGGAATAGAAGGGAAACTCCCCAATCTCTTAAATAACATCTGTAAAAATCCATAGCTAACATCATACTTAATGGTAAGAAGAGTGACTGAGAGGGGCAGGCAGGAGATGTGGAGGCAGGTGGGAAAGGGGGAGGGAAAAGGGAAAAAAATACAATAAAATGTTAACAGCTGATGGATACAGATGGAGAATATATAGGTAGCTACTGTACTATTCTTGTAACTTTCTGTAAGTTTAAAATGTTTCAAGATTAAGCTGAGAAAACATAAAAAAAGAAAACTAATTCCTTCCTATTTGTCCCAGAGTAAAATTCTAAAGTTTAGCTCCTGTTTCCCCCATGGGAGTCATTTTAGACTTCTCATTGACCTGGCTACCCTTTGAGTCAACCCTGTAGGTTACTGCAAGTCATCACTCATCACTATTCTACTGAAAAAATAAAACGTACTAGTAATCTCTACTCTTCTAACCAGGACTCAAGAACCTCTGTTTTGGAGTTCCTGCTGTGCTGCAATGGGATCAATGGAGCCTCTGCATTGCCAGAATACAGGTTTGATCCCTGGTCTGGCACAGTGGGTTAAAGGATCTGGTGTTGCCTCAGCTTCAGCATAGGTTGCAACTGTGGCTCAGATCTGATACCTGGACTGGGAATTCCATGTGCTATGGTGTGGAAACAAAACAAAACAAAAAACAAAACCTCTGTCTTGCTTAGCCAGCTTCAATGACTTCCCACTTGCTGAATCACTCCTCTCTGTAGACACATGTGCCTTGCTTGCTGCCATCTCAACCCATTCATTTACACTGTGCTCCTTACCTTGAATGTCCTCCTCCCTCATTCCCACACACTCTGGTCCTACCTGCTGTCAAGGCTTGCCTCAAGCCTCTCGTCTGTTAGAGAATATTCAATATTGATCCTACCCCTCTCAAACTCCCCTTGCTTTGGAGGCCTCTGCTATGCAAGTTTCATACTGAACTAAATTCCCTTATGTTGTTCTGCAGGAGTGTCATTTGTGGAGCACCCCCCAATAAGATTATTTTCTCCCAGCTAAGAATATCTATTTTTTGATTATATATTTAAGCAACGCTGTAGGAAAAAAAATCATTTAGCTTTAGACCCTAAATACCATTTTGAATTCTTTCAATTTGATTAGTTGAAATGCATATTTTTAACATCATTGTGTTCTGGATTTCCCTGCTGAATATTATTTATATTCACATTTCTGCATATGGATATGATCCAAATACCAGTCATTTTAATAGGTATATGTGTTTTTTCATGTTAGCATAATTTGCTTAGTCATTCATTTATCCCAATGAGATTAAATATTACTGAAAAAGAGAGTTTTTATTTATTCTACCTCCCCCCACTTCCCCCACCACAGAACTGGTGTAATGTTGCACATACAGTAAGAGTTCAATAAGTATTTCATGACTGGCTATGCCTTTGGCCGTATGAAATTCAATCACCAAGAATTCTTAAAAGTATTTGCCCTTCAACTTGTTCAATTAGTGTGAGTTTCATTCAGTTCTCATCTCTGACTACTCCTTACTTGTCCTCTACTCCAAACTTTAATACCCCTCCTATATTACTTCCTATGCAAAGCCAATCCTCCCAGTACCACTTTTCCTTTCTTCCAAGATCATTTCCTCCACAGAAGTCACCCTAATTAAAGAGATTAGAGTATCAAGTTGCAGATTATCTTTTCCAATTAAAGAAGAGATTATGAGGAGGTATTTTTCTCCCTGATCTTAGATCATTGGAATAAATTTAGAAGAGGAGATTTCAATAGCACTTTGTTGATCTTCTAGTCGCTAATTTAGTCTGCTCCACAGCTAAGGACATGATGGGAATATCCTCAGAACAACATTACTTCTAACCACCATTCAAAAATTAAAATATCTCCTTTTTAAGAGTTCAGAGCATATTTCATTTTATTTTTAATTATACAACAATTTCACAGGGAAAGTTATTTTGTTTATACTTGGAAGTTGTTTGAGAGACTCCTAGCTTTTGCCAGAAATGTAGACTCACATGCCCTCTATTTCTGCCTTTATGGTACTCCTCAGTTATCAGTCTAAAACCAAAGAATTTCTAGTGGAACAAACTGCTACCTTCTCATCACAACCATAGAAGTTCACAAATCTATAAATCTATATGCCAAAGTCTGATGTAAAGCCATTCTCTCATTATATAGAGTTGAATCCAAGTCCATATAATGTGTGAGTTTCATTATATGTTCTGTTCAAGTCCATCTAAAATGCATCTAAGTTAACCCACTGTATGCCAATAGGCCTTCACATCCTCCTTATTACCAGGTGCTATATCTTTTCTAGTTGACAAAGGTATCTTGTTATCTCTGCAGTTTTCCTTCATATGCCAGATCACTGAAAAGTGCTTTGTTATAGTCATCCTATAGAGGCACGGACTGTGAGAAGGCCAAGTTGGGGTTCAAAATTAAACATACCTTCTCATAAAATTGGTCACACTATTTCTTTCCCCTCTAACATGGAGATCCAGGCTAGGAGAGCAGAATTCCAATAACTGCCTAACACAGCTTACATTTTCTTACAGGAGCAATAGCAGCAAAAGTCAGAAAAAAAGCAAAGCAGACAGGTCAATGCCCCCTTCCCCAAAATGAAGTCCATGTATAGTCTTGGGACATAATTTTTCAGGTTAAACAAAGTAGCTAAATAGAAGCCCTTGAGTGATCTTTTTTTAAGAGGTAGTTATTTTCCCCATTCATCCTATTAAAAATCAGATACATGAGTCCTTTACTGGGTGTTTCTGCCAATAGCCTTTGTCAGGATATTAGCCAATTCTCTGCCATAAAGAATGACATCTTTAAGTAACCTATTCTTCATAGAGTAGATTTTCTAAATGACCTTATCAATTTAGGCCTAAATTTAGAGAATGCCAATGCTGAAGGATCTCATAAGTATTTTGTGGAGAAGAAGACAAGCCCACACTTGACCAATCAAGCTATAATCCTTAAAATCAGATGTTTTGCATTTCTGTTGTAGTGTAACCAAGTCCTAGATGCAGTCTCTGAGCCATCTTTGCTGTTTCCCAAGCCAGAGTTGATGGCTGGGCTTGCTTGCCTAGTGTGAATGGCAAGAAATATAAACAAGAAATATAGCCTGTGTTGTGGCTTCTAAAACTTTTAGAGTACTTAAAACCAGGAGGTTTGTTTGAATTTGTGCCTAGACTAGATTTTTCAAAAACTTGAGTCTTTATTTTCCTTGATTGGCAAATACAGGATAAGAAATTTCCAGACCTTGGTCCTCTGTCTTATGCATAAGGAGGCCCTTGGCATAAGTATTTGTAGGGATTGTAATGAAAGGAATCCCTGTCTATAATGAACTGCACAGAAATCATTATAACTGGAGTCACATCAGGCACTAAACAGTTATAAATGTTAATGAGTGAAGGGCATTCATTTTTTGACTTGAGGGAAAGAAAGGAGGGGAGAAAAATTAAATTTCTGAGCTCCATTGGCTATTCCAAGAACAGCTATGCAAGTGTAATCCAGATCTCTTTAATTGGCAAAGACCAAAGGACCAAAGGACCTCACAGACTATATGAAACAAAATTTTGTAGTACAGATTTGCCAGAGCAACTTTTCATGTTCCTCACACAATAAAGCCACTCAAATAGGACTATCATAATGAGAACACAAATAATTCTATCTTGTACATAAAATAATATTTAACAGTAGAGTAGGGGCTGAATTAGAGTTATTATAAGAGTAGCAAAATTGAAGTGAAAGAGTTAAAAGAACTGCTCCAAAGTGCCTCCATTTTCATCAGCTAGGGGCACTTCAGGATGTCTTTTATCCATCCCATGTTCGGTTTTGTTTCTGTATTTTGAAACAAAAAACAAACACTATACAAACAGGTACAAACCAGCATCAACCTACTAGTCTTCCCTGTCTCCTCCATGTACAATGTAAATAGAGGCAGAAAGGTATAAGAAAAAAGACCAACCACATTCAAACCATCTCCATTGCCCAGGAAAAGTTTTGTTTCAATGTTACAATTGCTGTATGTCCTAAGAGGTAGCTGAGGGTAAACATATGGGGAAGGGGAGACTGAATCCATTCAAACACATTCACTCTAAGAGGAATATCTTTTTGGGGTAATCTTTGTTCAAAAAAGCTCACTGCAGATATGACACTACTTAGCCCCAGGAAAAGGCAAAAACCAAAAACCCGTATCAAGCCACCAACAGCTTCACATTTGATAAAGGGGCAAAGAATTAAAAAGTTGATCTTTAAAGGGTATCTGCACATCAATGACAAGCACATCTATGTGTGTATATATGTATTTTTAAGTGAATCAATAAACAACAAGTAAACCAAGAAAAGATAGCTTACACAGGCAGCTGCGTTTTTTCAGTTTGCATTTTACACTTCCAGTTTTTTTCATTTTGGATTTAACTTGAATTACACTATTATAATATAGATAGCTTTTAAAACTCTCAATTCTTTTTTTTTTCTTTTCAGACTCTGCTACAGACATTATGATACAACCAAGTGAGGAAAATGGGATCCAGTCCAACAGGCCACACTGCTAGTTAATAATATCTCCAAGTATTTTATTTGAGCAATAATCAATCTAAGCCAAGATTGAAAGTGAAAATGTGACTTCAAAAGTAAGGCAAGGAAAGGCAGCCACATAAAATATGCCAGGTTTGAGATGTTATAGGTAAAATGTTACACACAAATACAGCTGAAAATGAGTCACAATATAAAAAATATGTTACACACACACATAAGTATTTAATGGGGAAGAAAATGCCAGTATACTGCCCTACCTTTACCATTGCAGGATCTTTTGGACTTCAGTATTGTTGTTCTATTTAATATAACCTGTGACCCACTTTCATGAAAGACTTATTAATATATTATCAATTGAAAAACAATACTATCCCTTAGCAACTTCAATTAGCAAGTATTTTTGCCTTAGAAAACAAACATTAGCCAAACTCCAAAACTCCAGCCAGCATTTATTGCTTTGAAAAATAGGCATGTACTTTAGCACCTAGGTTTTATACTTAATGAGAAAGTAAAGAGTATACATTTAATTCTAGAAAGTAACTGAATTAGAAGCCAGCACAAAGCCCCATCACAGTCTTTTGTTTCCATACAATAAAGCATTCCTCAATATCTTCCTGGCACCGTTACAGACAGAAAATCAATTTCTTAAAATCTCATGCATGGTTTGTAATTATAGCTAAAATGTATAATCAAAGCTGAAAGACATATATATCCAAGTGTTATTAAACAATGATTAAACTTTGATTGGGATATCAACTGGCTATGCTAATCTCTTAGTACAATCATGGCTGCCTGCCAGACCACCATGTTCTAGAAATAGATATTTCTTCTAAAGAAATTCCTCTTCAGGCAATCAGCTAATATTTCTAAAATTGGAGGCTTTAAACCTCTGCCTGTTAGGAATTTGGTACAAATGTTAAGATGTGAGGAACTAAAGCTCACTGATATTTGTCAAAAACTTTCATTGAAAGTATAATTCTGTGCACTCAATTAGAAGGCAAAGAATATACATTGTTAAGGGTTTCCTGTCTTCTCATTTGCAAATGTTTTTTCTCCCAGAAATGTTTTCTCTCTCACTAGCAAATGTAACCAACCTTAAGAAGGCCCTTAGTATTTTACCGTCCACTGAGAATATACTGTCATTGAAGTTGAACGAAATTCCACTGGTTTTCCAACATTTTCTCAGTGGTAGGCTAAAATCTCATTTTTGTTTTGGCTACTTTCCAACATAGCTGGATTACAAGCACTTCTCTTTAAAGATATTCAAAATTAAAGACACAGATGCTCACTAGATGCTCACAAAAAAACATACATTTTTGACTAAATAGTGAGAGGTTGCCAGCAACTTACCAGAATTTCTCTTTGATACCATCTTCAAATTTGTGCTGACTACAGAACAGACGACAAGAGCCAAAAGAAACGGTGGCTTCATCGTTCACTTTCCTTGGCAGCTAAAAAGTCAAAAAAGGATATGCAGTTTGAATCACAGATCTTGGCCTCAGCAAAGCAGCAGCTATAACTTCACATATCTCACACACACATCATAGAAACAATGACATTTTGGTGACCTCTGGCTTTATTTTTATGCAAATGGAAGAAAATGTGAACATCCACAGTCGCATCATGTCGAAGTTCCCCACTTAAAATTTTTCAATGGCTTCCCACTGGATTTAGGGTAAAATCTGAACTGCTTTGGTTAGACTTTCATGGGCCTATAGGTAGGGCCTCAGCAGCTTCTTTGATCTTATTTCATAAAACACTTTCCTCCTCACTCTCTATGCTCCAGCCACTATGGATATTTTTTTTGTTCCTGGAACATGCCTTCATCATTTTCTCCTCATGGCCTTTATATTGTTTTCTTGCTGGGATGTTCCTCCCCACTCTTCACTCACATTCCTTAAGATCCTACAGGCCTCAGTCCCACAGAAAGGCTTTTCCTGACTACCCAAAAGCCTCACTCTGTCATTCACTAGCTCACCTCCTTGCTTGTTTTATTCAGAAAACTAATCAGCACTGAAATTATTGTGTTTATTTTAGACAGGAAGAGTTTTTACTCAACTTTGATGCTGATGTTTCAAAATCTACAGCCCAGAATCTTAAATAATTGGAATGAAACTGTTCCAAAACCAAAAATAACAGAGAAAAGCACGGCATTGAACTGAGATATTGGTAAGATTCTCCCAAAGGGGAATGGGATTGACTAAAGCAACATCAGTAGACATTTGGGGAAAAGACAAAAATATTTTTAAGTGTTTATGCTATTAAGACTTTGCAGTAAATCAATTACTTATATGAGGGCTCATCTAGAATCTTTTATGAATTATAAGTACCACAGAAGAGTACATTGGGTTCATAATAAAACCAGGATAGAAATAGCAAGGTGGACCATGAGGTTGAAACCACAGTGATCCCTGAAATAATGGGTAGAAGTAAACCTGAGTGGAAAGGCAAGAACATGTTCTGGATAACATTTAAAGATCCAGATTTCCATGTAAGGATTTGTTTTCTGAATAACTGGTTTGTACTTAAAGGTGCAGAACCTTACCTAGAATGTAAGATTAACAGGATGATATCAAGTGTTGGGTAGGATCTTCTTTTCCCAGAATTGACCAAAAGATTCACCTGATGTCACAAACTCAGAAAAATTCCAGTTTAGTGTCTGAGGCTACCAGTTCAGCTATTTAGGGTATCTAGTTCCCTTATCATCCTGCTCCCCCCACCCCAACTCCATCAATAAGCAGAGGCCTGGGAAGGAATAAGAGGTCACCTTTTCATAATAAAGACAGGCTCCCCTTTCCCAATTGACATGCTGGACTTCCCCTGTACCATGGAAGCAGGAATAAGGAACCCTGGGGAGAGGTAGTATGTTGGAGATTTCCAGAGGACAAGTGTGCCGGAACTAATCCCTACCCATGCCCCAAACACCAAATTTCTGGGTCCCAAGAAGCATGGAAGGTGGACTTGGCATATTACCAAAGACACAAGTTGGATGGAGTCAATAGATGATTCTTGTCATAGGGCTTTGCAACATGTGGTAAATTGAGTACACTTGAAAGGAGAGTGGTCTGATGCCATCGGCTGAAATTCTGAGGGAAGATGTAATTCAATCTCACAAGGTACTTCCAATGCCCAGAGGAGATGCTTGGGGAAGAATCTCATCATCAGGCCTGTTATAACTACCTCCCATTCTTATAGTGCCCATAGAGAGCTAGAAGATCAGTTAGGACCAACCAAGAAGATACAGACAGTCAACAAGCATGTCTTTTCCCCCTCTCTATTCTCTAGTCACTCCTCTCCCAGTGCAACACAAAATGAGAAGGCACAGGGGCAAGAGGAGGAAGGGAAAATGCGTGAAAACCTACTGCACACCCTCCAAATTCCTAGCCATGAGAGCCACGTGTCTCAACTGCTTAAAGAAAAAGATAAAATATTTGAATCTGATAAGATCTTGGAATAAGTAAAGACAAAGTCTTTAAAATCAGAATGAAACTCAGAAAACACCTGAAAAATTTATAGACTCAGACTGAAATGTTTATTACTGTCTCTGACTCCCAGTAGGAAAAGGTGTAAATACAATAGAACATATAAAGTAGCAATTATTTGAAAAAATAATACCATTTTATGTTTCTACCTCAATGAGTTGAAACTTAATAAATCAGTTATATTTATTAGCTTGGTTGTTTTTACCCATTCCTTGACCTGTAGAATGTAAGCTTCATGAGGGCACTTAGTCATTAACTGTTATATCCTCAGCATCTATCATACAGCTTGCCACAAAATAGGTTATTAATAAATATTTTAATGAACAGAAGGAGAATATCAATGTAGATAATAACATCATATCAAGGGTTCAAGTAATACAAATCAATTGCCATTTTCACTGTTCTTTTTCCAAGGAGCCTATTTGTTTGAAATGAGATCTCTCTTATCTAATATATGACTGTCCAAATCCAAGATATGTCCCATTTCCTGCTGTAGGGCCCTCTATCAGTCTTCTACCCATATCCTCTTGGCCCTCCCTAAAAGTCATCTGCACAGAAATCTTTCTATATTTCTTTGCCAGAGGTGCTTCTCTATCTGCAGAAATATCTTGAATAGCATAGGAGGTTGACTAGAAGTTCCAGGTTGTTAATGTACCATGAATGAAATTATCACTCGATGCTGTAAGTTTGTGAATAAACACCCCAGGTAGCTCACCCCTTGGAATGTCCCAGTAGGATTGAATGGAAAATTGCTCATTCACAGTCTACTTGTTTTTCCTCCCTTCTAGTGTAATTTTGCTATTCCTTAATGGTACTTACTGGGATCACCTCACAAATACACTTCTTACACACAAATCCTTGTCTTGGGATATGCTTTTTGGGACATCCCAAACTAAGACTCTGAAAAGACAATTATCAATCCAACACAATTCTTTGTTTTATATAGATTTCATCCATCCAGTTTCCAGCTTAGAAGATTATATAGGCTCTGGACTTTCAAAAGGATTATTCAAATTTTTTCTTAACCATAGGTCACTATAGCTCTCCTGTCTCATCTCCACTCTTAGAACTTATATCACTCCAGTAATTTCTTAAACAATTCTTTAGAAATTTTATTAGAGTATAGTTGACTTATGTTATTTTCAGGTATACAGCAAAGTGAATTAACCATGCATATACATATGTATCCATTATTTTTCAAATTCTTTCCCCATGTAGGCTATCACAGAGTATTGAATAGATTTCCCCATGCTATACAGTAGGACCTTGCAACCTAAATGTCCATCAACAGATGAATAGATTAAGAAGATGTGGTATATATACACAATGGAATACTACTCAGCCATAAATAAAGAACAAAGTAATGCCTTTTGCAGCAACATGGATGCAACTAGAGATTCTCATACTAAGTGAAGTAAGTCAGAAAGAGAAATACAAATACCATATTATATCATTTATATGTGGAATCTAAAATATGGCATAAATGAAGCTATCTATAGGACAGAAACAGACTCATGGACACAGAGAACAGACTTGTGGTTGTCAAGGGAGAGGGGGGAGGAAATGGAATGGATGGGGAATTTAGGGTTGGTAGATTCCCAGTGACTTTGATAAGAACACTGGCTCAGCTCTGACTTAGCTCTTCCTGCTATATTCACTCAGTTACCAACTCAACTTGCTGGTTAGATATTATGAGTTTTCTGCACTCTCCTTACCCTCAGTTTATCATATCTGAGTCATGATTGTACCTTCACTATTTCTGTATAAAATCTGACAGTCTGTAAGGACTGTAATTAATTTGCCAAGATGGAATATCATTTTAGAGATTCTAATATTTTATAAATGATGGTAAAATTAAAGATTATTTGAGAAAGGCTTTTTAAAATGTTATTTTACCCAGTAGTTATAATTTTTATCCAAAACAAGAACTATATTTCACATCTGCTATTTCAGAGAAATTAGGGGTAGAAAATAACTGACCAAAAAATATTGCTGCTTCCCTGTCTAATTGACTCCTTCGTATTCATTGGGAAAAAAAATTTTTTTTGGTCTTTTCTAGGGCTGCGACCATGGCATATGGAGGTTCCCAGGCTAGGTTGAATCAGAGCAGTAGCTGCCGGCCTATACCACAGCCACAATAACACGGGATCCCAGTCGCATCTGCAACCTACACCACAGGTCATGGCAACACTGGATCCTTAACCCACTGAGCAAGGCCAGGGATCAAACCCACAACCTCATGGTTCCTATTCAGATTCATTAACCACTGAGCCACGACAGGAACTCCTATTTGTTGGGAAATGTTTAATGCCTGACTTTGGTGAAATCATCATTGGAATTAAAAAGGTTAACCACTGAGTTATTTCATATACCCCCCCTCTTGTCAGTGGGGGTTAGAAAAACTAGATGTGTCGAGTTTTTTAATTTGTATATTTACTAATCCTGTTTCCACAGAAGAGTTCATTGACTCAACCAACTTTGATGAATAGCGATTCTATTTGATGATAATAATTTGTTGAGCGTTTTGTGTGTGCCAGACATTACACTGGAGTGTGATATTTTATCCTACTAATGATCTGGTAAGGTGTTATTATCCCCATTTTACTTTTCAGAAAACTGACACTTGTAACTTACCCAAGTCCACAACAGTAGTAAATTAAGCGGAAAAAGGACTTAATTTTAGGTGTGTGACTACAAGCCCAAGCCCTTAACTGCTACTAAAGTATATTTATCCTAGAAGTTAGATACTGTGGAAGTCATAAACCATAAAGTAATGTCTAAGATTATAAAACATGACTTCTTGCTGTGTAGCATGCATGCATACTAGAGTGCTTAGTCAACTGCAAGACAATAAAGAACAACCTGTATATGTTAAGTGCTAAGGCGATATGGAGTAAGAATATTCAGTAAGTTTAGTAGCTTATTCAGTAGGTGATTAAGAATTCCCATTGAAAAGGGAAAATCTGCCAAACTGCCCATTCAAACAGTCAAAAAGAAAGGCTGGTGCAATCAATCTCCTGGTAATATTCATCTTCAATCGCAGTCGACCTGAAATATCAAAAATTTGACCTGATCAAGGAACGTTTTAGAACTGTGAGCACCAGGCTCCCAACATACATTTCCACACATTTGTTTAAATGAACAAAAAGTGTCAGAAGCAGCTGAGGTTCTCCCCTGGAAATCTCTCACACTGAAATTTAGCTTTATTACATTATAACGTTTTCCTCTTGGTGATTTTACAACCAACTTACTGTTGTGTGAAGAAAGTGTACAGAAGCATGTATAATACCTTATATGTTGGCAATTATACTGCTATTCAATTACTCCAAAATTCCTTTCACCCCTACCCCCAAAAGAGTCTTCCCCTTACTGTGGCTATAAATATTCCTGAAGTTCACATCCCCCTGGCTGTGTGTTTACTCATCCCCTAAGGTTAGCATGCAAAAAGCCCAAAAGGCCACAGGAGGAATTATAAAGACTGAAGACACTGGCACACTGGCTAATGAAGGCATTATTATTCCTCTCCTTTGAGTACCAAATCTTAATATGAGTAGGGCTATCCTGACAAGAGAGTTTTTAAAAATGTAATTGAACTAAATCTTTTGACAGATAATTGTAATGATAATGTTATGCTCGAATGGTTTTCAAGTAGTTTGTAAATTACCTTCTCCACTTTATTTTTGTTCCGCCTCTTAAAGTACCAGGCTTGTCAGGTTCCTGGCTCAAGTTAATTTTTTATAGTGTCTGTATGGCATACTCTTAAAGCTAGAAACCAAAACAAGTTTAACTTATGAATATATTTTGATGCAATTAAAAGACCCAACTAGATATATCAGCTAGCTTTCAGAGAATATGCAATTATATCATTTCTTAATACATCCTTGTCATCACAGACAACTTTGTTAGGATGTTTTCCAATCATTTGTACCAGCCAGTCATATAATCTCCAACAAATTGGAAATTACAGACACACAGACCACATATATATCACATATTATAAAGAAAATTAACATATTATAAAGAAAATTAGCTTTCAAAGGCAGTTCTATAGTCAACACACATGAATCTCCATCTCATATCTTCTAATTCTACAGTCATCTGCAATGAAGTCCAGTATTCATGTAGAGATGGCCCTGAGGCTCCTGTTATATCTTCAATCAGGAAACAAAGATGCAATAATGTTAATGAGATTCTACCTACTAAGGAGGAAAAGTTGGTTCCAAATTTGACTCAAATTTGTAAAACACTTCAATAGTTATATAGTCCAACCATCAACCAATCAAGAAATTATTTGTTACCATATTCCTATATCTACCTTTCTCTCAAGTACTTTCTACTTTTTAAGGTCAAATCCATGGCATGTGCTATGCCGCAGCTGTAATGCCAGATCCTTTAATCCATTGTGCTGAGCCTGGGATCAAACCTGTGCCTCTCTGCAGTGACTGGAGCCGCTGCAATCAGATTCTTAACCCACTGCATTACAATGGAACTCAAGTACTTCCTGTTATATGACAAAAACTATAAAACATGGCAACCCATTATATTACTAGCTTTAATAGTCATAAATGGAAGTAGAAAGAAAGAGACATTGAGACTAAAACTAAGAAAGCCAGAAATACAGAAGTAGGAAAAAAAGAGATATAGCTAAAGATAGAGAGGCAGATGGATAGGAAACAGATGGAAAGAGAAAAAATACACACATATAGGAGAAATGGAGAGATAGATAAAACATATAGAGAAGCAGAGGTTGAGCAAAAGACAGAAATAGAGAGCAAAACGCTGACATATCGAGAAAGAACGGAAACTAAGAGATAAGAGGAATTAAGGGGAAATTCTGAAAGATAGCAGAAGTGACAAAAAGGGCAAAAAGAGAAGCAAAGAGGAAAAAATTGGTTCAAGAAACTCTAGTGTTCCATGGGCATGACAAAAACTGACTGACTCTCTCTCAAACTATTAGCTATTATTTCTTTCTCCTGCAGTGATTATAGAGTTCATAGATTTTGGCTCAGCATGCAGTCCTCAAAAATGGAGTCTTCATTTCACAGTCTTCCCTGCAGCTGGATATGGACAGGTAATTGAGTTCTGACCGTTAATATATAACCAAAGTGTCTCATTCAAGAATAAGTCTTTTCCAATGCTGGTCCAGTCGGCAAACCTAAAAATAGTGCATATAAGGTGTTATGAGCTGTTTAGAGGAAAAATCTTCAATCATTACTCATTACTAAATGGTCTCCACTATTTCCCCATCATTCCAACTCTTTCTTCCTTCAATAAAAATGTGTTTGTCAAAATTCTTAAAATGTAATATGCACTTTCATACACTCTTTATGAGATTATAAATTGGTAATAGCATTTTGGAAGGCAAATTGGCACTTTAAAATTTAAAGTGCTCAATTCCCTATCTAGGACTATATACTACAGAAATCCAAATAACCATGCACAGAAATATATACATGTATAGGGATGGTCAATACAAGATGTATTGTAATGGTTAAAATCTAGGAATGAACACATTTTCCATAGAGAATTGGTTGAACAAGGTATAGTATATCCATACTATGAAATATTAAAGTTATTAAGGAGACTGAGATAGCTATGCCTAGATATGTGTAGATCTGTAAGATGTATGAAAAACAAATATGATCCTTATATATAAGGGAAAAATCCGTGTATGTATGTATGTGTGAATGTATGAGAATTTATACAAAAAAAAAGGTTTGGAATTTTTAACACTAACTCATAAGAGGAGAGTGGGATAAAGTCCAACACTGAATGATAAACTTCACTTTTTACTTCATATAGTCACAGTGTCAGTAATTCTGTTCTCCAAATATTTATATCTCTTTGCCTTCAGGCAAATAATAGGATTGTGCTTCCTGGCCCCATCATGATTTGTGAGGCATGTGATCTAGCCAATTACTTGTGACCAAAAGTCATTACTCATACTTATGTTTCACTTCTTCAGGTCACTCCATTTACTTGTCAATATGATACCTTCTAAAACTACCTTTCCCTCTGCCACAGTGAATTGTATTAAGATAATGTTTGCTCCATCAATCTGGGCCCCAGAATGAAAAGTTGTAGAGCAGAGCTCCCAGCCAACATGTTATAAGCTGTTATAAGCCACCAAGATTAGGGGATTGCTATAACAGCATAATTAAATTATTCTGACTAATACGGTTGACATATTTAAAATTTATACTGATATGATATTATAAAAATTTATATGATGCCCAGAACAGCAACAATATCCTCTACATAGAGTATACACAATGTAATGAGACTATTATACATCACAAGCCAAATTCAGTATACTCATTAGATGATAACTATTTCAAGGGCAGGAACTATGGTTTATTCCTTTCTGCATCCCCAGCACCAGTGATAAGAACATACTAAATGTAAAAACACACTCTACTTGAATGTTGATTGTGTTAAATGATTTTTATTCTAACCTGTAGTTTTATATAAATCCCTATGAAATGACAATGTGTTGCTTTTAATCTATTATTCCTAATCATCAAAACCAGTTCAAATTATAAGGGTATTATTCATTTTTTATTAAATCTCTCATCTAGCTTTACACATTTCATTAAGTGGCTTTCTCTGCCCTCAAGCAAATAGATAACAGAAAATTTTGAATAAGCTAGGGCATAGAGCAGAGACCTGTGGACTACCTCTACAGACCTCACTACAAGTGTGCATTGATCATTAATCTGATTGATCAACTGGATATGAATCCATTTAACTGTACTAGCCCATATCAGCATATCTTGTCATGAGAGATAGCTCATTTGATAGACTAGGCTTCTTTTTCATGTGCTATATCAGTGCAATAACTCTACCAAAAGTAAACAAAAATTTTTTAGCCTGATTTTATCCAAAAATCCATTTATTTATATATTTGAGGAATTTATTGTGTGCATACAACAGGGATACAAACAGGAACACCATAGGTGTGGTGTGGTGATCCATGTGATTGCAGTCTAGTAGAAGATAAAAAAACATAATAACAGTGAACTGCTTTAAATATAATGTGAGGAGGAACAGTGCTTTTGAGAGCAAAGAGAGGAAAAGTGAAATCCACATTTAGAAGAGAAGACTTTCTGGAGAAAAAGAAAACTAGAACATGATAGTAAAGATTGTTCTGAGAAAGCATGGTACATTCATTGCATTGAAATAAATTAAATATGGCAAAACCATAGAGTATTAGATAGGAGGAAAAGACAGTTAACACTGGAGAGATGAGCAAGGGTCAGATCATACAGTGGTTGAATTGTCTATAGTATATCTAAGCACAGATGTTCAGTGGGAAACTGGATCACTGATAGGAATTAAAGAAATAGACTTGGAGTTTCTGCTGCAGCACAGTGGGTTAAGGACCCAGCATTGTCTCTAGTGGCATGAGTTTGATCCCCAGCCTGGCATAGTGGGTTAAGAATCTGATGTGGCCACAGCTGTGGTGACTTGGATTTGATACCCTGCCCAGGAACTTCCATATGCCATGGGTGCAGCCCAAAAAAAAATAAAATAAAATAAAATAAAAAAAGGAAAGAAAGAGACTTAGGAATATATATTTGGTAATCTTAAGCATAGAGCTGGTATTTAATGTCACAGGAGTAGCTAAATTATCAAAGAATAGACGCAAAATTGGCAGGTGGCCAAGGACAGAGCCCCTAGAAACACCAACATTTAAAAGATAGGCAGGCTCAGAGAAGTCTACAAAAGTGACAGGAGAAAAATAACAAGAGTGGTATAAGGAAAACCAGGAGTGAAGCCAAGAGAATAGCATATTTCTAGAATGACAACTATGTTAAATGCTACTGGGTAATCTAGTGAGTCAAAACTAAAAAGTGTCATTTTTATGTAGCCAAGGGAAGGCTGTTAGCCAAAAGACTGACAAAAACAAATCAGTTGGAGTAGCAGGGTTAGAACTAGACTGGATATGTCAATTGAAGAGTAAACTGAAGGTAAGGAAATAAAACAGTGAGTGAAGACAACTCTCACAAAGAATAGCTATGATCAAAAAGAGAGTGTGTATAAGTTTACACTATGGGGTCAGAGAAGGAATTTTTTAAATAAACTGACATTTTTCTCATGATTACACCTGGCTTTTAGGTTTTGGGGAATAATACCAGAATCTATATTTCTTTAGTGAGAGAGGAGTGAACAAGCTTTAAGGAGCTGAGGGAAAGGAGCCAAAAAAAAAAAAAAGGCACTAGCTGAAGAAAGAGAAAACACAGGGTTAATCTACAGAACAAGAAGCCTAAAATAATACAGGGATAAGGAAACATTTCTGAAGCTCAAGTGGAAGGATTTTCCATGCACTGGAGGATTTCCTTTTTTCCAATTAGAAATGGAAGGAAGGAAGAAATGATAGGTGAAAGGAGACATAAGTTTGTCGATCTTGTGGTGGGAAGTTGCCATCTTGTGGTTTCTGCATTCTCTGAGAAACAGCTGGCAAGTTTATCTAAAGAGAAGGTAGGATAGGAGGTTTGAGAAAGCACATGCCTTTTCAAAATTTAAATAGTTCATTCTAGGATTTTTCAAGCATTTTCTATTAAATTCATCAGTTTAAGTTTCTGGAGCCCAAGCTGTGGTTTTTGTTTTGTTTTTAATTAAGAGATTTGACTTTAACTAATATTCTTATACTTTCATTGCTTCTACGACTTACTGTAAAAAGATTTTCAACAAGAATTGAGTGGTAGTAGCTAAAAGGGCAACTTTTCAGTTCACTACTATGCCAACTGACTTTCTAATCCTATTAATCCTTACACCTCCCTTTTTCCACACCTAATTGATGGTATTTTAGGAAAAACATTAACATTACTTTGGTGTAAAATATGGGGAAAGTGAGGTTCAGTGAGATAAATAACTTTCCCTATAGCGAGCAGCCAATTGGAGGCAGAATAAACAATCCATGTTTTATAAAAAATTTTCCTGTCTATCAGGAACACCAGTGACAGCTGACTGTTGATAGATACAGATATATTAACACAGAAAATGGGACTAAACTCCTTGAAATATTCAGTATCAAGGACACAGCATAACTTTAAGTGCCAAGTAATAAAAACTACATGGAGATGTCAGAAAGAATATTTATATCAATGGACACTCCTCTAATAGTATAATGCATCTAATTTGTGCTGCTAGGTTTAGATAAATGACACTAATTCTACATATACTGTTTCCTGTATTTTTAACTATAAAGGGATGATGAAAACATGTGCCCCATAAACAACTATGAAATAATGAATATTTTTATCATATTGTTTTAAAGTATTCTTTACTGTACTATATCATATGAGGTTTTTTTTTTTTTTTAATGATGGAAGGGTGCATGTCATACATTATCTGGCTTACTTACCACTCTAAAGTAGGACAATGCAGCCTTGTGAGCCCGTTTCTCTTCTTACTAGCTTCATGACTTTGGACACTATAACCTTCCATTTACTCAACTGAAAATGGTGGTAATAGTAGTACCTACTTCATAAGCTTATTGTTTGTATTATATATAACTCATATAAAATGCCTAACCCATTCATTATCAGATACAGGATAAGTGATCAGTACATTAAATGTACTGTAATTAAATAACAGTAATTAAATGTTAATTATTGTTATTGTTGCTGATGTTGTTACTAATCGTACTTGGGGAAGTCAGAGAAGATTTTGCAGATGAAGTGACACTCGGAGAAAGAACAGTCCTCTTTAATTGCAGATGAATTATCAGTTCCTGCCAGTTTGTTGCTATACAGGTAATGCAATTCGCTAAGCTCCCTTGGGCCAGATTGTCTCTCACTGTATCTTTGATTGTTTCAATTGTGGTGTTTTGTAGATAACTCTTGAGACAACACCTTGCATAGAGAACGGGTGGGACAGTGGAGAGCTGATTTTAATTTTATCCAGGGACGTGTTGCCTTGAACTCGTCTGTTAAAAGCGTGAATCCTTGTTTCTCTTTTAACATCAGATGATCAGAATGTCAGCAGAGACCGCAAATGCCAGTTTAATTTCACTTATCCCTAATCACTTCCCTAAGTATAAAGATTTTAGTAACTCAACTTATCCATTCCTATTGTGCAAAAAGAGCTCCCCAAATATCACAACGTGTCAGCGAGAGAACACAATAAAGATGACATGGTGAAGATTATGATGACCTGATGCCATTTCAAGACATCCTAAGGCCCCTAAAGCCCAAAGGATCTGAAAAAGAAGCCTTGGTGATAGAAGTTTAAATCATAGGGACTCCTCACTGGCCAATGGCTATAAGACTTTGGAGATACACTTAGGCTAAATAAAAGTATCCCTTTTCTCTTTTCTCTCCTAGTTTTCAAAACAGGAATATTTATCCTGCTGTCCTACAACTGATGTCCATTGCCACCACAAAGCATGAACCCAGGCATCCTTCCTGCACCCTCTATGTGTAACCCTCCTCTACAGTTTCTTCAGAAATAATTATTGATGTTTTCACTTTTTATAACTTCCTTGTTTTAACATCCTTAAGGTTCTGGGTATCAACTGGTTCACCAGACATAATCATCCCTGATGAGTCAGTGGAGAAAGTTAGACTGATTCTTGGTAATAAGCATATTATTATCTATTTATTTATTTTTGCTTTTTAGGGATGCCCCCACAGCATGTGGAGATTCCCAGGCTAGGGGTCAAAGAAGAGCTGCCTGCCTACACCACAGCTCATGGCAACGTGAAATCTTTAACCCACTGAGCAAGGCCAGGGATTGATCCTGTATCCTCATGGATGCTAGTCAGATTTGTTTCCTCTGAGCCACGATAGAACTCCTGGGAACTCCTAATTTTTTTTTATTAAAGTATTGTTGATTTACAATGTTCTGTCAATCTCTGCTGTACAGCAAAGTGACCTAGTCATACATCTATATACATTCTTTTTTTCATATTATCTTCCACCATGTTCTATCACAAATGACTGGATATAGTTCCCTGTGCTATACAGCAGGACGTCATTGCGTACCCATTCCAAATGCAATAGTTTGCGTCTACTAACCCCAAACTCCCAGTCCATCCCACCCCCTCCCTCTTGGCAATCACTAGTCTGTTCTCCATCTCTATGAGTCTGCTTCTGTTTGATAGATAGGTTCAGTTCATTTGTGCCACATTTTAGATTCCACATATAAGTGATATCATATGGTATTGGTCTTTCTCTTTGTGACTTACTTCACTAAGGATGAGAGTCTCCAGCTCCACCCATGGTGCTGCAAATGGCGTTACGTCACTCTTTTTTATGGCTGAGTAGCATCCCATTGTTTATATGTACCACATCTTCTTAATCCATTCACCTATCGATGGACATTTAGGTTTTTCCATGTCTTGGCTATTGTGAGTAACCTGGAAATCTTGTCTCCATATCCCTAGAGTTCTCATGATATTTTAATATAGCCCAAAACTTTCCTATAAATGCCCAACTATAGCCTGGGATCATCCCAATTGTTTCTTAAAATCTTTCTCAAGAATTAACCCCTTTCTTCCAACTGATGTTTTATTTTTTGATCTCCTTTTTGGCTGATATAAACTAGTATTATCCATTATATTAACAACAATTTTTTAAATAACATACTCAGTGTAAGAACAAATGCTCTCATATACTGGCAGTAAGAATATAAATTGCCATTCATTTTCAAGATTAGCTATTATATTCCAATATAATAACTTTTAAAAATTACCTATCTCCAGTGATGCAATCGAAGACTCATGCCTAAGGATGCTATTCTAGCATTATCCATAGTAATAAAAATATAAGCTATCCAAAAATACAGCAAGGATTAGATCAATTACAATATGTCTCTATGATAGAACGTGATTCTGCCTTAACGGAAAATTTTAGGCAAAAACAAAAATTCAAATCTTTAACCCAGTATATCTAAGAAAATAATCTAAAACATAATTAAAGATTTATGCACTATTATGTTCATCTCAAGAATATTTATGCTACCAAAGTTAGAAGTAATCCAAACGTGCAATAATAGGAAATTTGTTAAATAAATTATGTCATACGGTACAAGATTATAGAGTCATTAACAATTGTGTTCAAAATTTTAATGATATTGGAAGTGCTCTTGACATAATGCTAAGGGAAGTCAAGATATAAAATTATAAGTGCAGAATGGTATTTGTAAAAAGATTTATGCAAAAGACTGTTGTATAAGATCAAAACTGAGATCCAGGCTTAAAAAGTTCAAAAATAGAAGAGAGATCAAATTATATCTATATAATACATATTAAGCATATTATTAAAATCAGATGATTTTAATATGATAAAGTTCTTCTTATGTGATGTTTAGAGGAGGCAACCAAAGGACATGAAAATAGGATCAAATGCTACATTTTTATTGTAGCATTATTAACCATAGCCAAGACATGAAAACTGAAGTGTCCATTAACAAAAGAGTAAATAAAGAAATGTGTTATGTGCGTATGCGTGTACACACACACACATACACAGGAATGTTATTCAGTCATGAAAAAGAGAAAAATTTTGCCATTTGTGACAACTTGAATGAAACTTGAGGGCATTATGCTAAGTGAAATAAGAGAAAATACTATGTGATATAACTTACTTGTAGAATCTATAAAAATGGAATGGTGGTTATCAGGGGCTGGAAAGTATAGAAAATTGGGAGATGATTGGTCAAAGGGTACAAACTCTGTTACAAGATTAACAAGTTCTTAGGATACAGCATGGTGATTATAACAAATGATACTGTATTACATACTTCTAAATTGCTAAAAGAGTAGATCTTAAATGTTCTCACCACAAAAAAAAAGAAAGTGTGATCATGTGACAGCATGAAGTGTTAGCTAATGTTGTGGTGGTAAATCAGTTGAAATACATAAGTGTATTGAGTCAACACACTGTACACCTTAAAATTATACAATGTTATATGTCAACTATATCTCAATAGACTGGGAAAAAGAGACATTATATATCAGGCAATTGGGGGCAAAAACAGTGTACAAAATTAATAAAAAGCAAAATTTCAACCATAGAGATACATAGAAAGAGAACAGGAAGCTAGAGAAACAAACACACACACACACACACACACACACACACACACACACACACACAGAGCCTGGAAGGAAACATACTTTACCTTATATGTGGTTGGTAGGATTATAGAGTAAGAGTTCACATTATATTCATCATTATTTACAACATGTCCACAAACAGACAACATTTTAAATAAATATACATATTTTAAAATGAGTCAAACCAAAATAGGGCATATCACTAATTGCTATTGATCTTACAGGGGGAAAAATGATTATGAGGCAATACTATGAAAAACAGTATGCCAGAAATTAGATAACTTAAAAGGTCATATTTGTAGAAAAGACAAACTACTAAAACTAACCAAGAAAAAGTAAAAGTCTAAATAGACCTATAACAAGTAAAGAGATTAAATTAATAATCAAAAAGCTTCCCAGAAAGAAAAGCCCAGGCTCAGATAGCTGTACTGGTGAATTCTATCTACTGAACATTTAAAGAGGCTTTACTATCAATCCCTCATAAATTCTCTCAAAAAATAAGAGAGGGGGGAATAATTCCCATTACATTCCTGCTACTAAATCTGAGAAAGACATCACATGAAAACTGTAAACCTGTATCTTTTATGAATATAGACTCAAAAACTCAAAAAAAAATACTATCAAACTGAATTGAGCAACATAGAAAACATAGTATACATCATGGCCAAGGAGGATTCATCCCAGAAATACAAACCTGGCCTAACATCTAGAAATCAATCCATGCAATACACCATCTCAACAAAATCAAGGAAATTAATCCCATAATCATCTCCACAGAAGCAGAAATAGCATTTCACAAAATCCAACATCCTTTCAAGATAAAAGCACTTAGAAAACTAGAAATAAAAAGGAAATTCCTCAGGTCATCCAGGAAAAATTCAGAAGGAATATCATAGGTAATGGAGAAACATTGAAATCTTCCCCCCTAAGACCAAGAACAAGACAAGGATGTCAGCTCTCACTTTTATTCAACGATGTACTTGAGGATATAATGAGTCAGATAGGCAAGAAAATAATTTAAAATATTTAGATTGAAAGGAACAATAAAACTATTGCTGTTTGCAAATGCTATTTATTGTGCATAAAAATCATGAGATCAACTAAAAATCACTAGAGTAAACTAGTTCAGCACAGTTGCAAGACACACTATCAACACAGGAAAGTCAATGGTATTTCTATATATTATCAACAAATAAACTGAAATAGAAAATAAGAAAACAATTCCATTTAATATAGGTCTAAAATAAGAAGTCTTAGGACTAAATTTAACCACAAAAGAACAAAACTCATACTTTGAAAACTGCAAAAAAAAATTACTGAAAAAATGCCTAAGTTATTTCCATGTTTTGGCTATTGTAAATAGTGCTGCAATGAATATCATGGTGAATGTATCTTTTCAAATAATGGTTTCCTCAAGATAGAAGCCCAGGACTGGGATTGCTGGATCATATGGTAGTTCTATATTCAGTTATTTAAGGAACCTCCATACTGTTCTCCATAGTGGTTGTACGAATTTACAGTCCCACCAACAGAGTAGGATGGTTCCTTTTTCTCCACCTTCTTCAACATTAACCATTTGCAAATTTTTTGATGATGGGTCATTCTGATATGTGTGAGATGATACCTCATGATAGTTTTGATTTTCATTCCTCTAATAATTAGTGATGTTGAGCTTCTTTTCACATGCTTTTTGGTCATCTGTCTGTCTTCTTTGGAGAAATGTCTATTTAGATCTTCTGATGATTTTCTGATTGGGTTGTTGGTTGTTTGATATAAAGCTGAGTGAGATGTTTGTATATTTTGGAGATTAATCCCTTTTTGGCTTTTTCATTTGCAAAGATTTTATCCCATTCTGTGGGTGGTCTTTTAATTTTGTTTATGGTTTCTTTTGCTGTGCTAAATCTTCTAAGTTTAAGTAGGTCCCATTTGATAATTTTTCTTTTTATTTGCATTAATCTAGGAGATGGGTCCAAAAAGATATTGCTGCAGTTTATGTCAAAGAGTGTTCACCTTAGGTCTTCCTCTAAGAGTTTTATAGTATCGAGTATTACCTTTAGGTCTTTAATCCATTTTCCATTTATTTTGTGTATGGTGTTAGAGAGTGTTCTAATTTCATTTTTGTATGTAGCTGTCCAGTTGTTCCAGCACTAATTATTGAAGAGACTGTCTTTTCTCCATTGCATATTCTTGCCACCTCTGTCATAGATTAGTTGACCATAGGTGTGTGGGCTTATCTCTGGGTTTTCTATCCTGTTGTACTGATCTATTATTTGTTTTTGTGAGGAATGGGTAAAGATGTGGTAAGGAGTTCCCATTGTGGCTCAGTGGTAATGAATCAGACTAGTAACCATGAGGATGCAGGTTTGATCTCTGGCCTCACTCAGTGGTTAAGTATCCAGCGCTGCTGTGAGCTGTGGTGTAGGTCACAGACACGGTTCAGATCCTGTGTTGCTGTGGCTGTAGCATAGGCTGGCAGCTGCAGCTCTGATTCGACCCCTAGCCTGGGAACTTAACATATGCTGTGGGTGTAGCCTTAAAAAGTGGGAAAAAAAAGATGTGGTATATATATACAATGGAACATGGAGTATTACTCATCCATTAAAAATGAAGTAATACCATTGCAACAACATGAATGGGCCCAGAGATTACCGTATTAAATGAAGTAAGTCAGACAAAGACAAATATCATATGATGACTTATATGTGGAATCTAACAAAAATGATATGAAAGAGCTTACTTATAAAACAAACTCACAGACTTCAAATCAGACTTGGGGTTACCAAAGGGGAAACCGTGAGGGAGAGGGATAAACTGAAAGGATGGGATTAACACATACATATTACCATATATAAAATAGATAACTAACAAGGCCTACTGTATAGCACAAGGAGGTCTAATAAATGTTCTGCAATAACAGGGGGAGAAATAATGCATATACAAATATGTATAAAAGATTCAATTTTCTGTAAACCTGATGCTAATACAATATTGTGAATCAACTATACCCAAATAATTTTTTTTAAAAAAGAAATAAGCTACTTGAAAGATTTAACAGTTGATAACTGAACAACATGAGGAGTTAGGGATTCCAACTTTTCTTGAAGTTGAAAATCCATGAATAACTTTATAGGCCCTCGGTATCCATGTTTTTGCATCCTTGAATTCATCCAACCTGTAATGTACATTAGAATTTATTTAGTAAAAGAAATATGCATGTAAGTATATCTATGCAATTCAAACCTGTGTTATTCAAGGGTCAATTATATAGTGTATCAATATGTTAAATGTAATTATCTCTGGGTAATAGGATGTAGGGTGGTTTGAATATTTTATCTTTCTGTATTTGATAATCTTTCTACATTGAGTTTGTAATAATTTTATAATAAAATGTTATTTAAAAACATTAAAAAGTATTTAATACCTGGAGAAAAAGACATTCTGTGTTTATGGATCAGAAGACTTAATATGGTTAAAATGAAAATATTCCCCAAATTGACATATAGATATAATGCAATCCCTAGCAAGATCCCAGCTCCTTTTTATTTGCAGGAATTGACAAATTGATTCTAAAATTTATATGAAAATGCAAAGGACCCAGAATAGCCAAAACATTGCTGAAATGGAAGATTGGAAGACATACTTCCCAATTTTAAAACTTACCACAAAACTACAGTAATCTATAGATAGTTTGGTACTAGCATAAGGATAACATACAGATCAATGTACAGAATTGAGAGTTCATAAAATAAACCTTTGGTCAAGTGATTTTCAATAAGAATGCCAAGACTATTCAGTGAAGGAAATAATAGTCTTCTCAACACCTGGTATAGGGACGCGTGAATAGCCATATGCAAAAGGACACATTTAGATTCCTACTTCACATCATATACAAAAATTAACTCAAAATGGGTCACAGACCTAAATGTAAGAGCTAAAACAGTAAATTCTTAGCATAAAACATAGAAGTAAAATATTGACTTTGGTTTAGCAAAATATCTTAGATATAATATCAAAAGTACAAGCAACAAAAGAAAAGGTTGATAAATTGAATTCCACTGAAAATTTAATACTTTGTGCTACAAATAATAACATCATATAACTGTTTGTAGATGACATGATATTATACATAGGAAATCCTAAAAACACTAGGATCCAGAAAACTACTAGAGCTCATCAATGAATTCAATAAAGTTGGTGATACAAAATACGCAGAAATCACCTACATTTCTATACACTATCAACAAAAGGTCAGAAAGAGAAATTAAGGAAACAACCCCACTTGCCATTACATCAAAAAGAATAAAATACCCAGGAATAAACCTACCTAAGGAGGCAAAAGATGTACTCTGAAAACTATAAGACACTAATAAGGGAAATTGAAGATACCACAAACAGACGGAAAGATATATAATGCTCTGGGGCTGGAAGAATCAATATTGTCAAAATAAGTATACTGCACAAGGCAATCTGCAGATTCAGTGCAATTTTTATCAAATTACCAATGGCATTTTCCACAGAACTGTAACAAAAAATTATTAAATTTGTAGGGAAACAGAATACCCCAAAGAGACAAAACAATCCTGAGAAAGAAAAACTGGGGCTGGAGGAATCAGACTCCCCAACTCTATGCTACAGAGCTACATTAATCAAAACAGAATGGTACTTGCACAAAACAGAAATGTAAATCAGTAGAACAGAATAGAAGGCCCAGAGATAAACCCAAGCACCTGTTGTCAACTGAACTATGACAAAGGAGGCAATAGTATACAATGGAGAAAAGATAGTCTCTTCAATAAGTGGTTCTGGGAAAACTACATAGCTAATATGAAAGAAAGAAATTAGAACATTCTCTAACACCATACACAAAAATAAGTGCAAAATGAGTTAAAGACCTAAATGTAAAACTGGATACAATAAAACTCTTAGAGGAAAACATAAGCAGAACACTCTTTGACATAAATCACAGCAATATTTTTTGGATACATCTCCTAGGGTAATGGAAATAAAAATAGACAATGGGAACTAATTAAAAACAAAAGCTTCAGCACAGCAAAGGAAATCATCAACAAAACAAAAAGACCACCTATAGAATGGGGAAAAATTTTTTCAAACATTGTGACTGACAAAGAATTAATCTCCAAAATATATAAAGCACTCATATAGCTCAATATGAATAAAAGCTCATACACCTCAATATGAAAAAAAAAAACCCAGTCAAAAAATATGGGCAAAAGATCTAAAAAAAACTATATCTCCAAAGAAGACATACAGAGGCACATGAAAAGATGTTCAACATCACTATTAGAGAAATGCAAATAAAAACTACAATGAGGTATCACCTCACACAGGTCAGAATCTCCAACATCAAAAAGTCTACAGGTAACAAATGCTGGAGCGGCTGTGAAGAAAAAGGAACCCTCCTGCACTGTTGGTGGGAATGTAAATTGGTAAAGACATTATGGAGAATGGTTTTCCTTAAAAAACTAAAAATACAGCAACCATATGATCCTACAATCCCTTGGTCATATATACAGAAAAAAAAAACTTAATTGCAAAAAGATATGCACCCTAACATTCAGAGCAGTACTATTTACAATAGCAAGACATGGAAGCAACCTAAGTATCCATCAATAGATGACTGGATAAAGATGTGGCATGTATGTATAATAGAATATTATTCAGTCATAAAAACGACTGAAATAATGAATGCCATTTGCAGCAACATAGATGGACCTAGAGATTATCGTACTAAGTGAAGTAGCCAGACAGAAAAAGACAAATATATTATATTGCTTAATGTGTGTAATATAAAAAAATAAATGATAAAATGAACTTATGTACAAAACAGAAATAGACCTACAAACAGCAAAAACAAAATTATGGTTACCAAAGGGGGGTGATAAATTAGGAGTTTAGGATTAAAATATACGCACTACTATATATAAAATAGATAACCAACAAAGACTTATTGTATAACATAGAGAACTATATTTAATATAATAACCTATAATGGAAGAGAATGTTCTAAAAGAATATGTGTGTGTGTGTATGTGTGTATAACTGAATCACTTTGCTGCACACCTCAGCCTAATTCAATACTGCAAATCAACTATATTTCAGTAAATTTTTTTTAAAAGAAAATAAAATGACAACCAGCAGAATGGGAAATGCACATATCTGATAAGGGAATTGAACCTAGACTATATAAAGAACTCCTACAACTCAATGATAAAACACAAGTCCAATTTAAAAATTGCTAAAGTGTCTGTATATACATTTGGAGAAATGTCTATTCAAACAGCCAAAAAAAACCTCTTGAAAATATGTTCATCAGTAGCCATAAAGAAAATGAAAAGTCACAATGAGATAGCATTTAACACCCGCTAGGATGTCTATAATTAAGGACAATAAAAAGTTTGGGGGAGAATGTGGAAAAATTGGAACCTTCATATATCACTAATGGTAATGTAAATTGGCACAACTGCTTTGGAAAAGAGTTTGGCAGTTTCCTAACAAGTTAAATATGGAATCACCAAATGACCCAGCAAATCCATTTCTAAATATACACTTTAAAAATTGAAAATGTATGTCTATACAAGCATTTATACAGAAATGTTTATAGCAGCATTATTCATAATAGCCAGAAAGTAGAAACAATTTAAATGCCCATCAACTGATGCATGGATATATAAAAAGTGTTATACAATGAAATCTTATTGAGCAATGAAAAGGAATTAAGTAATGACACAATGATACATACAGATTAGTGTTGGAAACATTCTGCGAAGGGAAAGAAACCAGTCACAATAAACCACATGTTAAATGATTCCATTTATAAGGGATGTCCAGATTGGCAAATTCAGGGAGACAAAAAGCAAACTAGTGGTTGACAAGGGGTTATAATTGTTGCAAATCTCTGAATATACCCGAAATTACTGAATTATATACTTTAAATCAATGAATTGTATGATATATAAATTATATCCCAATGAAACTGTTTAAAAATCAGTCAAAGCAGTCATTTGACATCATAATAGAAAATGAGTTGATGGAATATTTTCCCTTCTCAACCATATGTTTACACATCAAAATCACAGTTCTAGATTATGTGCCAAATGCATCAATTTTAAAGTTATTTCTCTTAGACATTCCAGACAGGTTGGGCAATTTCTGGACTCATTCAACCCAGAGTCCCTATGATTTAAACTTCCATCACCAAGGCTTCTTTTTCAGATCCTTTGGGCTTTAGGGGCCTTAGGATGTCTTGAAATGGCATCAGGTCATCATAATCTTCACCATGTCATCTTTATTGTGTTCTCTCGCTGACACGTTGTGATATTTGGGGAGCTCTTTTTGCACAATAGGAATGGATAAGTTGAGTTACTAAAATCTTTATACTTAGGGAAGTGATTAGGGATAAGTGAAATTAAACTGGCATTTGCGGTCTCTGCTGACATTCTGATCATCTGATGTTAAAAGAGAAACAAGGATTCACGCTTTTAACAGACGAGTTCAAGGCAACACGTCCCTGGATAAAATTAAAATCAGCTCTCCACTGTCCCACCCGTTCTCTATGCAAGGTGTTGTCTCAAGAGTTATCTACAAAACACCACAATTGAAACAATCAAAGATACAGTGAGAGACAATCTGGCCCAAGGGAGCTTAGCGAATTGCATTACCTGTATAGCAACAAACTGGCAGGAACTGATAATTCATCTGCAATTAAAGAGGACTGATTTTTTTTTATTGAGTTATAGCCTAAAGACACACTTTACAGATAGAAAAGTTGGCAGTATATTTTTATTTAGCACACTTATTTATACTCCCTAACAGAAAACTTCTCTATTCCTTAACTAAATTTTAATAAAAGAGCCAAATTTCATATGAGCTAAATAAAAATATACTGCCAACTTTTCTATCTGTAATGTGTGTCTTTAGGCTATAACTCAATTCTAGGCATATATGGCTACTCAGTGTCTATCCATAGAGTTATTTTTCATAAGAAATTATTAATCCTCCAAATATTTTCAACTTTATATTTCATATTCTCTTGGGGCTACCAAAGGACTGTTTGTACATTGGAAAAATCAGAAATAAACCATCTGGACATTTGACTTTGAAATCAAGTACAGTATTATGCCAGAGGGTTATAAAATCTACCCCCAGATATCACATACAAGAGACAATCACAATCTAAACAACCCTTAATCTAATTAACTCAATAAATACTTAACAATAGGCAGTTAGCAGGCATTAAGGATACATTCTAGTGAGAAAGATAAAAATGATCCTTGTCCTCATGAAACTAACATTCTACTGAAAGATATCTTACCCAACTAATTAATTAAAATTATAGTAAGCATGAGAGGGAGATATGCATTGTCCTTCAAGACCCAATTTAACATGTGATAGGCAAAGGAGTCTTGCTTGAAGAAGTGACACTAGATCTGAGCTTTGAAGAAGAGATCAACTAGGAAGAGGGGAAGGAAATGTTCTACTTAGAGGAAATAAGATAAGTGCAAGGGCTAAGTTAGGATGGTCTGATTCAGGAACCATAGATAGATCAATGTAACTGAAGCAGAGACCATGTACTGAAGAGTGGTAGGAGAGAAAGCTGTAGAAGTAAGCAGGATCCAGAACCTGCATGGCATCATAGGCCTTGGCCAGGAATTTAGACCTTCCCCTAAGTGCAGGGGAAGCAAAGGTTTTAAGCATTAAGTGACACCATCTGATTTACCGATTTGGAACAGGGTGTTCCAGCTGCTGTGCTAATGGATTAAAAGCAGAAGCAGAGGTAGTAGGGTAGCATTCTCAAACTGGTACCATTTTTCAAAGGTAATATGTTGACATGATGGCCACTAGGACAGTGATGAAAAGACATTGCTAAAGTAGCATGAAAGAAGAGCTTCAACATGCAGAAATGGTAAAAATAGATACTACAGAAAAAGTAGTCCAAAGTGGTAGTTTTGTATTTGCTTAATCTCCCAGAAACCACAGATTCACTTTGCCTAGTTGTTAGATCCTGGCTACTCTTCTGATTGGAGGGTGGGGTGGGAAGACTGGATGCAGGGAGGCCAGTTTGGAAGCTATAGTTATGGTCCAGAAGAGAGATGAGAGTGGCCCAAACTAGAGTGATAATGGTGAAGAAAGAGAAAACAGTATTTATCAAAAGTGTTCCTAAGAGGCCACATATCTCATGTAACCAATAATAGCCTTTTGTACACATTCACTTTCTCTTTCTCATCTGAGTTTTTCCAAATAAATTCTCAATGGCACCCACCATTGTTTCTTTGCCCTGGTGTTTTCTCTTTCTCCTTCTCTAGTAACCATAATTTTGTTGCAGAAATACAGATGTGTTTCTTACCCAAAACAGGGTTGCTACTTGAACTGGACTTGTCTATCTATCTACTTAGGGAAACTCTGGAAAGCATGGGTCTATTTTTGTGGCTCAATTTGCATATGTTTCTCTGGATGCTCTGGGGGATATATGAATATCTAGGAATGCTGCAAAGTGTCCTATATACTTGAGTTTAAATGCTACAAGGAGGAAGTGAGAGGCTATAGCTCACACCTTTAGGAAGACTAATAGCTCACTCTAAGCCAAGGTAATATAAATACCTTAAACAATAATATTGAATACGTTGTATAGCAATTCAGAGTTTATACCAAAGCACTTAATGGCCTTTTTCTCTGAAAAAAAAAAAAACAGAAGAAAGGAGTATGACTTTGTCACACAGGCTCCTTTGGGTAGAAAAAGCAAAATCAGTCTATCTGATAAGGAAAAGAAACAAATGTATACCAAGTACTTCTGTACTTCATATACCATACTAGACATTTTACAATATAACTAATACATTGTAAGTATACAATGTGCAGGCAGATTGCTTCAGTGTGAGTCCTGCCTGTGTCAATTGCCAGTTGTAGGCTTCAGGCAGTTTAGTTGTTTGTATCCATTTTTTTTTTATCTGTAAATGAGATAACAACAGTACCTTTCTCTTGTAGGTGTTATTACATAAGGGACTTCATAAATAGAATCACACCTGGCAATATCATAATCAATTGATAAATAGTTATTGCTATTACCATCATCATCATCCTCTTATAAGGGTAATATTGAGTAAAATATTATTGACACTTTAACGATAAGAGCACTGGGGCCCAAAGAGGTTAATCAAGTTGCTCAAGATCACATAGCTAACAAGTGGTGGAGCTGATACTGAAAGTCAAGTTTTTTGACTCCAAAGCCATGTTTTTTTTCCACTTTATCATGCCATTAATGGTCCCAGAAATTCTACCTGACAAGTTCAGCCACAGCTAAAAGACACCAAGCCACAACCTTGCCCTCTCAAGTCCTAGGTAGAGGCTGGTATAGGCAAGGGCCCACATTTCCTGATTGGTTCTCCTTGCTCTAACTATATTTTCCTCTCTCATTCTGCCCATTCTTTTCAAGGCTAGGTACACTCTAATTGTGTGCTCTATTTATATGCCTTCCCATTTTGGTCAAATATCCCAAATTATCAATAAGTGAAGGTTAGATTTCCTCATGCGGATTTCTTCTGAGCCTGATATAAAAAGACAAAAAACACAGAGGTGAGAGGGGAGAGGAGGAGAATAAAAGAGACAATGAAGGGATAAGCCTTTATTTTTATATTAATATTGTAATACAATAATATTGATATAATAAACATAAGCATATTATTTAATGGTATAAAAGTAATTACTAAAACAGAAACTGTTAATAGCAGTTGCCTGTGGAGAATGAGACTAGGCTGTAACTTTTTTTTCTCTTATACCCTTCTCTGTAAAGTTTTGAGTTATTTGTATGCTTGCTTGTGTATTTGTTATTTGAGCCAAGGGCAAGCACGCTTCCATAATTCAGCAGAGAAATTTTTTTTTAGGGCCACACCTGCAGCATATGAAGTTCCTAGGCTAGGGGTTGAGTTGGAGCAGCAGCTGCCAGCCTACACCACAGCCGCAGAAACACCATATTCAAGCTGCATCTGTGGCCTACACCACAGCAATGCTGGAACCTTAACCCACTGAGCAAGGCCAGGTATTGAATCCGCATCCTCATGAATACTAGTCTGGTTCATTACCACTGAGCTGCAGTGGGAACTCCCTGGAAAGAAATGTTTTAAATAAACAAGCAAAAAATAATTTGGTAATAGGAAGGTAAATAATTGAACATGCATGGACGGACAGACAGATGTATGGATGGAAGGAAGGGCAAAGGATGGCTCTTCTACATGGTAGAATGCTGTGTAGCCATTAAGAAGAGTAAGGTAGGAGTAAATTCAAAGTACTTTTAGGTAAAGGGGCATAAGTTTGTACACAATTATAAAAATGAAACTATTTTCCAATATAATTTATATATGAAAGTAATATCTTCTTGTCAATATTCAAATGGTACAGAAGTATATATAGTAAAGGGTTATCTCCCTTCTCATACTACCTTTCCATAATCAATGGAAATAACTACTGCCAGCTACTTGATATGAATTCATAGAGATAAAATTTTATATATGACAAATTTAAAAACGTGTAACAAATATCCTCGTGTATATGTGTGTATATATATGTGTGTGTCCACACATGTTTGTATGTGTATTATGTTCATATGCAGATATTTCTGAAAGATAAATTCTAAGAACATTGGGTCCAAAGCTAAAAGGATTTTATATTTTCAAAGATATTACCAATTTTCTCCAATAAACCTAATACCAATTTATACTCCCACCAATAGCAAATGAAAATGGTTATTTACATCACACTCTCAACCAATATTGACATATTTTAATTTTCATATACATTTTAAATTATGAGCGAGAGCATGTTTTTTACACATTTATTGACTACTTATATTTCCTTTTCTCTGTAAATATATTTTTCATGTCTTTGTCTTATTTTCCATTCATGTATTTCATCTTTAAAATGTTTTGTAATGAAATTACCCCTATGTTTATTATATGTGTTGCAAATATTTTTTCCAGTAAAAAGTTTTGAACTCAAGGACTATTCCAAAAGTGCTCTGAAAGTCAAAAATATTAACTGCCAAGTAGAATGAATGTTCATTCTAAAAATGAAAGTACTAAAACCCAGGTGTCTGAAGCATTCTTCTGAAAAAAACACAGAAATTCCTTTTTAGTGGAGAAAAGAAAAAAATACAGTTTATGGAAATTGCCATCTTCAATATCACTGACTATTTACAGTGTTTTGACAATCATTAAGCCAAGAGAATCTGCAGGGATGGGATGGATACACATGCAATACATCAGCGCCTGCCAGGGAGCTGAACCACTTATAGAGCGTACTTGAGTTGAGGACTTCTTTTGTTCCTCTTATTCCTTTGCCATGAATGGACAGGAACGTACTTGTTTGGTAAATTGTTCCAGCAACAAAAGATTCTACATTTCTTATTTACAGTAAATGGCTAGCACCTGGAATCTCTCTGTTAGACAACATTGCTGTGAATGCAATAAACTGAATGGTGATTCAGCCCCATCCTGGCCCTTCATCCTTCAAATGACTTAGCTGTTTCTCACCCAGTTTTAGAAGTATGAATTTGAACTGGCTTATTCCTCAAGACTGCTTCCCAAAAGACCCTGGAAGTCTGGGTCAGTACCAATCCCAGGACTTAGAAACAAGTGTGTCAAGTCTATTCTGGGATAGGCTTCAATAGCCAAGATCATAGCTCCCAGGCAAAGGTATGCCAGTAACTGTTTAATAAATAGCTCTCCAAGTGGAAGGGAAGCTCTGGTTGCTAGCCTTTGCCTACTCTTGTGGTGTAAATACTCCCACCATGGCCAGTTTCAATCTACTAACATTATGTCCACTCAACTCAGTGTTAGGAAGAAATGTACACAATCAGCTCTTACTATCCAGACTAAGTGGTTCCAGCACACTACACCCATTAACTTTGTTTTATAACCCTAAAAGTGTATGTCTTGGGTTATTCTAGAAGCAACCTATTCTTTGGAACTAATGTATATTCAGATTGGGAAGACTTCCATCAAGCTGCCTGAGCAAATGACCTGTATGACAGGCCATGATACCAAATGTCTAGAGTTCAAATAACTGTTTCTCCCTTTAACTTAGAAAAGTACAAAATATACAGTCTTTCCAACATTACAGAATACCTCTCTTATTCTTTAAAATATCATCAATAGACTATTGCAAGCCATGGTTAAATATAAACAATATTGCAATGTAAATTTCTGGACATTACAAAGACAAAACATAAAAAAATCTTACAAGTCTCAATCAAATTAAAAGCTGTTACAATTTGGTGATATGTATTTGACTTTGGAGGCTACATTAAAGAAAACAATGAGATAGTGTGGGTGGAAAGAGAATATAAAAATCCAGGATCTTGTTTCAAGAGATTCATAAAACAGTCAAAAATGTATATTTTCATCTCAAAAGGAGACATCTGCATACTATTCAGCTTTATTTTTATTCATTGACTAAATAGGGGAGGCACATTTTTGTGAGTGAGTTCTGCCCTTTAAGATCCACTGGTACCTGGCAAGCAAACTCAGACAATTTGAACACAGCACTGATGTCAGAATGGCAGTTTAGGGAGTTCCCTTTTGGCACAGCTGGTTAAGGACCTGGAATTGTCACTTCAGGGCCTCAGGTTGCCACTGTGGTGTGGGTTTGATCCCTGGCCTGGGAACTTCCACATGCCCTGGGTGCAGCCAAAAAAAGAAAAAAAAATGAATTGCAATTGGGACTCATAGGTCAGTGAGATTTCTTCTGTAGCACAGCCATAGACCAAAAGCCTCACCTTAACTACTGTCCTCCAAAAACATTGCATTGTTTCACAGGGAAGTAAGTTGAGTGAAGAGCTCAAATGCAACCCATCTACCAATGAAAGAAATCAGAGCCTGCTTATACTGCTGGTGGTTTAACACCATCTATTTATACAAAAGTCATGTTAGTGACCCTATGTGGGCAAAATGGTGTTAGTTATTGTAGCTTTGAGAAGAGACAGGAAGTTAACAGGGTCTGCAATGTGATTGACAGTCTCTTACAACCCCATCTGGCCAATTGCTCTACAGGATAAGACAAAGCTGAAACAAACACCTTTTTTTCTTGTTCACATATTTACATCAGGATATATTCACAGTACCCTCTGCTGTGCTGTAAAAGTATTACACCAATACCAGGAGGGAGAAGAAAGTCAATACACCTGCCATAAGAGACCCACGAAAGACACATACTCTATACTGCAAATCAGAGAAGTGTGAATATCAATGAGGCAGCCTGCATATATTGTCGAGTCCATATAAAAGGAATTTCTTCAAAATGTGTTTCTTTTATAAGAAATTGTGGTGCAAATGAGCATAAGACAATCACTGTAATCAAGATTTCTTGAATGAGGTACCTCTCTTTGGAGTTCAAAATACTCTAAATGACATGATTTCATTAGGTGAACCTGCATGATATTTGGTTCTAAGCCAGAGAGTCTTTATAATAGAAGAATTAAACATGACTAATGTAAGGGATTCTCTGAGGAAGTGACAATGATAAGTCAAATTAAAAAATAATAACCGGGGGTGGGGGTGTCAAGACGGCACAGGAGTTAAGATGTGGCATTCACCTTATTCCACAAACACATCAAAAAAAAAAATCTACATGTAGATTGATTTGCACAGAACACCTACTGAACACTGGCAGAAGACTTTAAACATCCAGAAAGGGCAATAAACCCTCCATATTAACTATATATAACAAAAGGGAAAAGAGAGAGAAAAAGAAAAAGGAATCAGGCCAGGACTAGCACTCCTGAGAGGGAGCTGTGAAAGAGGAAAGGAATCCACACCCTGGGAAGCCACCTAACTAAAGGGGAGATCACTTGAGACAGAAGGACCTCAAAGCCTCAGAGAAAAACATGCAACTGGACTGAGGCGGGCAAAGCAGAGAGAGAGCTGCACAGACCACTGAGAGAGCTGTACAACCTCCCAGAATGCCACAGCCTGAGACACTAGAAAGGGGACTGGACTATGACACTCAAGATCTGCAGGTCGGTTCTGAGGAGAGTGCTAGGGTTGGCAGTGTGGAGATAGCCTGAGAAGGCAGAGTTGTGTGCCAAGGGCTAGGGAGCCGAGCACCACAGCTGAGGCAACCTTGGAGGAGTGCCCACAAGAGAAGCGAGGCACCACTGGGGAGGGCAAGAGGAGGAGGGGCAAATTGCCATAGGAATATCATTCTCTGCACATGAGTGTGGACTCTTGGAGTGTGGGGCTACAGATGTTGAGGCACCTCTTGTACAGGCTATGGGCAGTGAGGCACCTTTTGCATGGGCTACAGGTGGTGGTGCCTCTTGCATGGGCTAAGCATGACAGGGCACCTCTTGTGTGGTCTACAGGCAGCAGGGGCAAACTCAGTCATCTCAGACTCCAGAGGTGGGTGTGGCCTGCCACCACCTGCAATCCCAGTCACCTCAGAGGTTGGCACAGAGGAGGGCATTGTAACTGCACACTACCTGTTGTTGCTCACACTCCCCTGGGAATGCACATGCCCTGCCACTGCCATTGCCAAATGCTTCAGACACTGCCTATACCTGCTTGAGGGGTACTGCTATTTCCCAGGGCCCTTCAACTAGGAGCATCCTGTGCCACCTTATTGCAGGTCCATCCCACTGCTGCCACTGTCAAGGGCCCAGCAACCAGGCACAGGCTACTAGCATGGCCTATTGCCTCCATCTCCCTGGAAGCACGTGCAGCACCCTATCAAGGGAATTAACAGCATGCACACAATGAGGAAAGAGACAGCAAGCATTCAAACCAAAGCAGCCCTCACACCAAAAATAAATAGTAAGGGTGCTCTTGCATCTAAATAGCCCCCCAAGACTACAGCAGTTAGCTTCCCTAAACTCACAGAATAAGAAAAATATAAGCAAAATGAGGAAGCTCAGGAAGCATTCCCAGTTAAAAGAATAGGAGAATTCGCCTGAAGGAGCAAACAATGAAACAGACTTCTGCATTCTAACAGGTACCAAGTTCAAAAAGGAGATAGTGAAAATACTGAAGGAATTAAGAGCAGATATGAAGGAATTAAGAGCAGATATGAAGAATAATGCAGATTACTTTACAAAGGAACTAGAAAATATAAGGCAGGGCCAAGAAAAATTAGAAAATTCACAGATGCAAGTTGAGTTAAAGACACTGAAGAGAAGAATAAATAATGCAGAGGAATGAGTTAGTGACCTGGAAGATAGAATAATGGAAATCACACAATCAGGACAGCAGACAGAAAACCAAATGAAAACACATGAAAGCAATATAAGAGATCTATGGGATAATATAAAGCAAGCAGTCCAATCTATACGTAAGAGGGATTCCAGAAGGAGAAAAAGAAAAGGATATTGAAAATATATTTGAAAAAAATTATAGCTGAAAATTTTCCAAATCTAAAGGAAATAGATATCAAGATACAGGAGCACAGAGAGCCCCAAACAAATTGACCCAAACAGGCCCACACAAAGACATATTATAATAAAAATGGCAAAAATTAACAATAAAGACATGATTCTAAAGGCAGCAAGAGAAAAACAAAGTTAATTATAAGGACAACGCTATAAGGCTACCAGCTCATTTCTCTACAGAAAAACTCCAGGCCAGAAGAGAGTGGCAAGATATATTCAAATGTCTAAAAGGGAAAAATTTGCAGCCTAGAATATTCTACCCAGCAAGAATGTCATTTAAAATAGGAGGAGAAATAAAGATTTTCTCCAACAAACAAAAGCTAAAAGAGTACAGCAATACTAAACCCATTCTAAAAGAAATGCTTAAAGGGATCCTCTAAATAAAAAGGAAGGAAGAAGAAATAGGATGGAGGAAATCACAATTGGAAAGTATTCACTTAAACAGCCAGTATACAGATCTAAAAGGAAAAAAAAAAAACTTTAATAAAGATCACAATAAACACAAGGAACAGTAAAAGGATAAGCATGAAGATGTTAAAAAAGGACATCAAAATCATAAAATGTGGGAAAGAGAGGTAAGAAAATCTAGGCTCTTTTCTAGAATGTGTTTGAGCCTATATGACTATCAGGCTAAAGCAAGCAGATACAGGAAAGGGTTAACATACTTGAAAATCAGGGCAACCACAAATAAAAACAAAACAATACATTCACAAATACTAAAAAGAAGATGACACAAGCATAAAATAAAAGGAAATTATCCAACCAGCAAAAGAAAGGAACAGAGCAGAAACAGAATCAACTTGAAAACAAGGTTTAACATGGCAGTAAATATGAAGTTATTAATAATTACCTTAAATATCAATGGACTGAATGCTCCGATCAAAAGACATAGAGTGGCAGATAGGATTTTTTAAAAAAGAGAGACTACAATATGCTGCCTACAAGAGATTCACCTTAGGGCAAAGGATACATATATAGAATGTGAGGGGATAGAAAAAAATATTTCATGCAAATGGAAAAGACAGAAAAGCAGGAGTTGCAATACTCATGTAAGACAAAACAGACTTTAAAACAAAGGTCATAAAGAAAGGTGAATAAGGACACTGTTTAATGATAAAAGAAACCATTCAAGAAGAGGATATTATACATATCAATATATATACCCCTAGGGATTCCCACTGTGGTGCAGTGGAAACAAATCCAACTAGTATCCATGATGATGTAGGTTCAGTCCCTGGCCTCACTCAGTGGGTTAGGGATGTAGAATTTCTGTGAGCTGTTGTGTAGGTCATAGATGTGGCTTGGATCCCACATTGCTGTGGCTGTGGTATAGGCTGGCAGCTAGACCTCCAATTTGATCCTTAATCTTGGAATTTCCATATGCCATGGGTGTGGCCCTAAAAAGGAATCTATATATATTTTATGCCCCTAATATAGGAGCACCCAAATACATACAACAAATATTAACAGACATAAAAGGAGAAATTGATGGGAATACAATAATAGTAGTAGACTTTAACACCCCACTCACATCAATGGACATGTCCTCTAGACAGAAAATCAATAGGGCAACAGAGATCTTAAATTATACAACAGAAAAGTTAGAGTTAATTTATATTTTCAGTACACTACATCCAAAAAATTAGTATATATATTCTTTTCAAGTGCATGTGGAACAGTCTCAAGGATTGACCACATACTAGGACATAAAACTAATCTCAACAAATTTAAGAGTATATAAATTATTTCAAGTATCTTCTCTGACCACAATGGCAAGAAACTAGAAATCAACCACAGGAAAAGAAATGAGAAAAAAACTGACTACATGGAGAATAAACAACATGCCACTAAAAAAGCAATGGGTCAATGAGGAAATCAAAAGGAAAATTAAAAAATACCTTGAGACATATGATAATGAAAACACAACCATTCAAAATCTATTGGATGCTGCAAAAGCAGTTCTTAGAGGGAAGTTCATAGCAATAGAGGCCTTCCTCAGAAGAAGAGAAGAAAAATCGCAAATTAAAAACTTAACCTACCACCTAAAAGAATTAGAAAAAGAAGAACAAACAAAACCTAAAGTCAGCAGAATAAAGGAAATCATAAAGACCTGAGAGGAAATCAATAAAATAGAAATTCAAAAAACAATAGAAAAAAAATCAATAAAATCAAGAGCTGGTTCTTTGAAAGGGTAAACAAAATTGACAAAACTCTGGCCAGACTCACCAGGAAGAGGAGATAAAAACTCAAATAAATAAGAAATGAAAAAGGAGAAATCTCAATGGATACTGTAGAAATACAAAAAAAAAAAAAATCCACAAGAGAATGCTATGAACAATTACATGCCAACAAACTTGACAACCTAGAAGAAATGGACAACTTTCTAGAGACAGCCTGCCAAAACTGAATCAAGAATAGATCAACTGAACAGACCAATTACTAGAAATGAAATCGAATGTGTAATAAAAACACTCCCTATAAAAAACTCAGGTCCAGATGGCTTCACAGGTGAATTCTACCAAACATACAAATAAGAACTTAGACCCAGTACTTCTTAAATTTTTCCAAAAGCCTGAAGAAGAAGCAATAATCCCAAAGACATTATATGAAGCCACCATAGCCCTAATACCAAAACCAAAGATAATACCAAAAAAGAAAATTATGCACCAGTTTTATCTTTGATGAATATAGATGCAAAAATTCTCAACAAAATTTTAGCCAACCAAATCCAACAACATATAAAAAAGATCATACACTACGACCAAGTGGGATTCATCCCAGGTACACAAGGATGGTTCAACATATGCAAATCAATCAACATCATACACCATATTAACAAAAGAAAAGTCAAAAACCACATGATCATCTCAATAGATGCAGAAAAAGCATCTGACAAAATCCAACATCCATTCATGATATAAACTCTTACCAAAGTGGGTATAGAGGGAACATACCTTAACATAACAAAAGCCATTTGACAAACCCACAGCCAATATAATACTCAATGGAGAAAAGCTGAAAGCCTTCCAACTAAAATTTGCAACAATGGAGTTCCCATTGTGGCTCAGCAGTAATGAATCCAACTAGTATCCATGAGGATGTGGGTTCTATCTCAGGCCCTCCTAAGTGGGTTAAGGATCTGGCATTGCCATGACCTGTGATGTAGGTTGCAGATGTGGTTCAGATCTAGCATTGCTGTGGCAGTGGCTTAGGCTGGCAGGTACAGTTCTGACTTAACCCCTAACCTGCAAACTTCCATATGCCATGGTTGCAGCCCTGAACAGCAAAAATAAATAAATAAAATAAAATAAAATCTGCAACAAGACAAGTATGCCCACTCTCACTACTTTTAGTCGATATAATATTGGCAATTCTAGCCACAGCAATCAGTCCAACAAAAGAAACAAAAGGTATACAAATTGGAAGAAAAGACATAAAATTGTCACTCTATGCAGATGAAATGATACTATATATACAAAACCCTAAACACTCCACACAAAATCTTCACAAACTGATCAAGGAATTCAGCTAAGTAGCAGGATGCAAGATTAACATTCAGAAATCAGTTGCATTTCTGTATACTAACAATGAAATATTAGAAAAGGAATATAAAAATACAATACCTTTTAAAACTGAACCCCAAACAAACTAAATACATAGGAAAAAACCTGACCAAGAAGGTGAAAGACTTATATGCTGAAAACTATAAAATATGTATCAAGGAAATTAAAGAGGATTCAAAGAAATGGAAAGATATTCCATGCTCCTGGATTGGAAGAATTAATATTGTTAAAATGGCAATACTGCCCAAAGCAATCTACAGATTCAACGCAATCCCTATCAAATTACCCATGACATTTTTCACAGAACTGGAACAAACAATCCAAAAAATCATATGGAAGCATAAAAGACCCAGAATTGCCAAAGCAAACCTGAGGGAGGTGGGGAAAACAAGCAAGAGGCATGACTCTCCCAGACTTCAGGTAATATTACAAAGCTATAGTAATCCAGACAGTGTGGTACTTGTACAAAAACAGATACACAGACCAAAGAAACAGAGAACCCAGAAATAAACCCAGACACCTAGGGTCAATTAATCTTCAACAAAGGTAGCAAGAATATAAAATGGGAAAAAGACAGTCTATTCAGCAAGTGGTGCAGGGAAGACAGGGTAGCTGCATGTAAATCAATGAAACTAGATTATACCCTCATGCCATGCACAAAAATAAACTCAAAATAGCTTAAAGACTTAAGCATAAGCAAGACACCTTAAAACTGTTAGAAGAGAACTCTGACAAAACATTCTCTGACATCAACCATACAAATGTTTTCATAGGTCAGCCTTCCAAAGCAACGGAAATAAAAACAAAAATAAACCAATGGGACCTAATAAAACTTGCAAGATTTCCACAGCAAAGGAAACCATTAAAAAAAAAGAAACCTACAGAATGGGAGAAAATAGTTTCAAACGATGCTACTGACAAGGGCTTAATCTCCAAAATACACAAACAAGTCATACAACTCAACAGCAAAAAATAAAACAATCCAATTAAAAAATGGGAAGGAGAGCTGCATAGACATTTCAACAAAGAAGACATATAGATGGCCAACAGGCACATGAAAAAATACTCAACATCACTAATTATTAGAGAAATACAAATAAAAACTACAATGAAAAAATGCACAATATCACTATCTATTATAGAAAAGCAAATCAAAACTGCAATGAGGTACTAACTCACACTGGTCAGAATGGCCATCATTAGTAAGTCTACAAATAACAAATGCTGGAGAGGGTGTGGAGAAGAAGGTACCCTCCTTCACTGTTGGTGGGAATGTAAATTGGTACAATTACTATGCAAAACAGTATGGAGGTTCCTCAGAAAACTAAATATAGAACTACCATATGACCCAGAAATCCCACTCCCAGGCATATATCCAGACAAAACTTTCTTTGAAAAATGTACAAGCACCCCTGTGTTCATTGCCAACACTATTCACAAATAGGCAGGACATGGAAAAAAAAAACTAAATGTCCATCAACAGATAAATGGATTAAGAAGTTGTGGTACTTATACACAATGGAATACAACTTGGCTATAAAAAAAGAACAAAATAATGCCATTTGCAGCAAAATGAATGGAACTAGAGACTCTCATACTAAGTAAAGTCAGTCAGAAAGAAAAAGACAAAAACCATATGATATCACTCATGTATAGAATCTAATATATGGCACAAATAAACTATCTACAAGAAAGTAGCAAACTCATGGACATGGAGAACAGACGTGTGGTTGCCGAGGGAGAAGGAGTGGGATGGACTGGGAGTTTGGGGTTAAAAGATGCAAACTATTGCATTTGGAGTGGATAAGCAATGAGATCCTGCTGTATAGCATAGGGAACTATATCTAATCACTTGTAATGGAATATGATGGAGGATAATGTGAGAAAAATTATGTATATGTATGTATAACTGGGTCACTTTGCTGTACAGCAGAGATTGACAGAACATTGTAAATCAACTATAATGAAAAATTATTTTAAGTATAACCAAATTCAAATCTCCCAAATTACATTTCATCCATTGACAATGTATGGCAAGGCTATAAGAGCTACTCATAGTACATCTTGCTAAGGGGTAATACATCTCTTCCTTTTCTCTCTGTTACCTTCTTTCCTGCATTTCTTCCATTTTTGGAAATAAAAAAAGTATCAACCTCCCTTTTGATTGGCTGGTACTTGCTATAAATGAAAATAAACTTCGCCTAACATATATTTTCTTATTAAAGTGGAACCATCGAGTCAACCCAGACATAATCTCTTGAGGTACTTGTCGTTTAACAATCATAAGCTGGTTTCAAAAGTTGCAGATACATATGGACTGTTTCATTTCAAGTTCTGGTAAGCACAGTCAAAAACCAAGCCTGGGTATTAAACAGACTAACAAAATAACCAGCTACCTCTTACTGTCTTCCAAGTTAACCTCACCATCTCTTTTAATGCAGTTACTATCAGTCTCTTACCTTCTTAAAACCTTTCGTGGATTCCTATTTTCTTTAGAATAAAGGCTAAAATACTTTATATTGTCTACAAGAACCCTCACAACATGATGGTTGCCTTATTGTCCAGTCTCACATTCAGCCAAACTCCCCATTATTTCCTGTGCTTCAGCCACATTAGACTTCATAAGGTCCATACATTTTCTCAGATTTTCTCTCATATCCAAGACCCCACGCAGGCTCTCCCTTCTGACTAGAATGCTAGTACTTTTTCAGCTGGCTAACTTTTCTCGTCTTTCAAGTCTCACTTAAATATACAACTCCCCTGGAGTGTTACCTCTGATTTGCAGTCTGACAAGATGCTTCCTTTAACATTTATATTACACCCTGCATTTCTCTCTGATAATGCTCAGCATGCTTGTGAATATATTCTTCAATGTCTATATTTATATCTTCTTCTCCATGGTTTTTAATACAGTATAACACATACAGCAAGTAGTCAGTAAGTACACAGTTATCTTTAATAATCTTTTGTGGATAGTAATACAGATGACTCTTGCTTGGTTTGCACATCCTATACAAACCCTAAGTTAATAGAAACTCTATAAGGCAGAATTTTACTATTGTTCTTACTTTTGAATATGTGAAAGTGCTTTGATCATTCTGTTTTCCCAGCATAATATTTATTAATACTCTGAAGAGCTTTGTAGCTTCTAGTTCTGTACTATTGCAGTACATACAAGATACTCATTAAAACAAGCCCCAGATTTGATGGTAGTTTTCCATTGTTAGGTTTCATGTCAAAAATACCTCCAGGAAACAAATTACCATTTTCTACATAAAGCTTGAACTGGCAACACTAATTCTTTTGTCTCTTTGTTAGCCCTGTAGATAATGATTTATGTTGCATTGCCATTTATGCTATTCTCCAGTTTTCTGTGGTTTTTAATTTTAATGAGGATTTCTATCATCTTGTTCCTCCCTTTGCTCCCAACCAGCTTGTGCTGCATGTCACCAAAAGGGTTTTGTTTGTATTTTTTCTCTCTCTCTCTCACTGTTGATTTCTTAACATTGGTTTTCCTTCCAGGATGCTGTTCTAATGGACTTCTGATCACAGCATTTCTATTAACACACACCTGAGACTTTTCAACATTTAAAAAGCCAAACAAAATACCCAAAATAATCTCATATCCCACACAGTGATGAATGGATAACCTAGAGGCTCCCACGTCAGCACTACTTGTTATGAGTCACAGAACTCTCCTTCAATCTCGAGTTCATTGAGGAATAAATAGGCTTTCATTTTTGTCCAGTTCTTTGGGTATTTCAATCAATCTTTTTAAATGATTATATATTATATGCTATATATATGTGTGTGTGTGTATATATATATGTATATATATATATACATATATATACATGCTAAATCCATGGACATTTAAAAAAAATTCTATCTGGGTTTAGGGGATACTTCAAAGTAAAAATTAACATATAGAAGGATTTTTTTTTGTCTAAATCAATATTCTCCTTCATGGATATGTTCATTCATTTAAACTAACCACCACTACATATTATGTATAAATCATTCTTCCAGGCTCCATAGAGGACACAAACTTAAAGGTGTGGTCTCTTCTTTCAAAGTCATTTCAACAAAAATGTCCAACATCTCATTACCCAACTCCATCCCATTCTATAACAATCTTCAAAAATAACTCTTCTTGGAGTTCCTGCTGTAGAACTGTGGATTAAGAATCTGACTGCAGTGCCTCAGGTCCCTGCAGAGGGGCAGGTTCAATCCAATTTTGCTCAACCTGTGGTGTAGGTTGCAGCTGTGGCTTATATTCAATCCCTGGCCTAGAAACTTCACCCATAAAACAACAACAAAACCTCCTCTTCTCTCCTTTGTTAAAACTTCTGCAAATGAATTCTCCCTGATATGCCTAGTTCTACTCTATTCCTTCATCCTTTATAAATGAATATATTTTCTTCTGTATTTGTCAAATGTCCTTCACATATGTAGTCTATTAATATTATTTTAAAATTGTTAGGAAAGACCATTTGGCCCCAACTACCATGATACCTACACTCCCTACCATTAGGGAAACTCCTTTAGGTTCAAGCATTGCCCCCAAAACCTCTTAAAATGTAATCATTATTTGGAAGTTAAAGCACATTTTAAACAATCATGTGCATCCATAAACATGTACTAGGATAATTTATCAAATATAAGAATAATACATTTTATCACGGAAGGAGAAAGGTCAAAGGAACAATGCCTATCAGAGAGCACAAGTCTAGGTAAGATGCTGAAGTGAGGTCTAAGACCCAACCAGAACCTAACACAAAGGCACCAAGTGAAGGGATTAGGAACAGTCAGGCAGAGGAGGTAAGAACACCAAAGGTAAACATCCCTTCCCCCATAATTCTATTAAAAGTCAATCCTGCATTTCAATATCCCACTTTCACAGTAAAACTCTCCCCTTATCCTGGACACTAAACAATGAAGGGGAAATAAATATGGAGATGGCCACAACTAGCAAGTTCCCTTGTATCCATACCAGTTGCTGAGAATCATTTGTAAACCACAGAGCTGTTAGAAGAACTGGCTGCACACCACTTCTGCTGTCCGCTGCTCCCACTCTACCTATGGTCCTCCTCTGTCTTCCAGCAGTCATGATAGAAAGACAAGTGGAGAATACAAAAAAATGTCTAAGCCCTTGGGATAGAAACATAAGCCTACTGATATTCTCCATTACCAGAATCTAGTACCACAATTGTAAAGGGGTATTTTTTTATCCAGAAGAACTAACTATACAATTATTTGGAAGACAGCCATTGGTTGACATTTCATTAAAAGTATACTGAAAGAACAATATAATGCCTAACCCTAAATATTTCTGAAACCTAACTGTTCCATAATCTCTGCGAAAACAATCAATTTCTAGACAAAAAGAATGCTTCACACAATTTATCTAGAGGATTACCTTATTCAATGCTAAAAACACAAACTCCATTTATCTCTTATTTGATATTCAATAGGCACTTAAAACTCAAGCTATCCAAAACAGAACTAAAAACCCTTCCGCTCAAAACCTACTGTTAGTCTCATGAGTGGTACCTCTGCTAACAGTGTTTCCATTTACATTCACTCCAAAACTGGAACCTTCAAAGTCACCCCAAACTCCTCTTCTTCACAGCACATATCCAAATTCAGTCATTAACATCTCTTGCACCTGTTCCCTCTTCTCCGTCCATGATCATTGCCTTACTTCAGAGAATCATATTTTTATCAACTGGGCTCTTACCAAAGTCTCAGAAATGATCTGCCTGCCTCCAATCTATTCTTCACTTTCCCTGCAGATTTACAGATACCCCTCAGTATCTGCAAGGAATTGGTTGTAGGACCCACCAAGGACACCTAAATCCTTGGACATTCAAGTCCCATAGTCAGCCTTCTGTACCCATGTTTCTGCATCAGCAGATTCAACCAACTGTGGATCCTATAGTATTGTTTTTACTATTGAAAAATCCACATCCAAGTGGACCCCCTGCAGTTCAAACAATGTTTTTCAATGATCAACTGTATTTTCACAAGAAATGCACTTTATTTCTTCCCATTTTGTAAAATTCTCTCTAGCTACCTGCTAATTACATCATGATATCCAAGCTCATATATGCAGTTGGAAAACAATCAATGGACTTAGGTCAACCTATCTCTCCAGCTTCATCTTCTGCCTCCCCATTTACCCACCCTCAGCTAGTTTGAACTTCTTACTGTTTTGAAATCCCAGCTTGTTTTCTGGCTCCGTTTTTACTGCACATGCTAGTCCCTCACCCTATAATGCCTCTCTCTGTCCTGAATATGCTCTTCCTTTAGAGACACAAAATAGTAATCTAAAATCTTCTTCATAGCTACCCTCTGGAATAGCCTTGGTGCAAGAGCTGGGGACAATAACAAGGGTGTGCAAACAAGCCTATGTAAGTACACTTAGGGCGAAATAACCAAACCAAACCAAAGACAGACAATGAAAGGATAAAGGTTTTGAAAGCCAGACAATGGAAGGATAAAGGTTTTGGTCCCCTTAACGTCTTTTACTTATTTACATTAATGATATGAAATATTGAGGTTCCCTCAATTTTGCTCCTCTGCCTAGCATCTCAAGCCCAGCTCCTATGTTCACCACAGCCTTACTAGCCTCTGTACTACTTGGTCACAGCCTCGATCGAAGTCAGGAATTCCAAGATATCTATGAACTTGATGGAAAAGACATTTTACCATTATTTTTCACTCACCTCTGAGGGAAATCCAACATTTATTTCCATTAATTATCTAGGCAAAAAATCATCATAGTATTAACTGAACCTATAACTTTGTCACTAATAGAAATCACAGATAATTTTAGAACACATTACAAATTTTTTGTGTCAGATGCCTCAAAATATTTACATTCATCTGCTACTTCAAATTATGGTAATATAATACTTTCTGCTAGATCTCATGTGTTGATAAAAAGCATGTAAATTACTATATAAAATTTGTTTTTAAAATATTTTGATAGCTATTACAATATACTTGGTTTCCTTTTGATCCTATGGATTCTATCTGAAGTATGTATTTAATAGTTTTCTGAGCAGGAATTCATAGTTTTCACCAGACCAATGAAAGGGACCAAAGCATCAAAAAGTTAAAGAATACTTCCTCTAGAACAATGCTTTTCCTATGCCAACCTGTAACACACCTGAGATTCCTGGACTCTATTCCCAGAGATACTAATTCCTTAGCTAGATGGCTATCCTCATTTTGAACCAGGATTCCCAGGTGATTTTAATATATGAGATCCCTGGACATTAGTTTTGTGGATACTGATCTAGAAATGTTATCTTGTTGGAGAAAGATATAACATTTGTACAATCTGATGACAAATAGAAATTTGTAACCTTTTGAGAATTACTCTCTTTGATAAGACTTGAATATTCTCAAAGATTCCTGGATTGTGTGAGATAAAATGTCTCATTCTCTCGTTTTTTTCCCCACACCAATGATATATGGAAGTTTTCAGGTGAGGGATCAAAACCACACCACAGCAGTGACCCAAGCCACAGCAGTGACAATGCCGGATCCTGAACCCATTATGCTACAAGAGAACTCTGAAGTCTTCTCATTCTTAACAGTATGTTTAGAGAAAATGTAATACTAGTCACTTTAAGGAGGTGGAGTGTACAGGAAAAAGACATTAATAGGTCAAGCATCAGAGCTGGAATATATGGAATATGTCGGACCTTCAACAAGCTAAAGAAAATCTCTGTTGCTAGATTTTGCTTTTTATCTACCCTCCAACTATGGTTAAGTCTACTACTACCACCACCAGCAAGATTACCATAATTAAAATGAATTTCACATTCATCCAACCTGTCTCCTCTACCCAGTGTTGTCCCTTTCTCAGCACAAGTCATCTCCAGCCAGCCAGAGCCCAGGCATCCTTCCTTCCAACTCCCATCCTCCTTCCCACTCGCACGTTAAATCCAACTAAGTCTAATTAATGTGATTTCCAAAATATCTCCCAAATTTGACATTTCTCTTCATCTCCACCAAAAGCACACTAGTTGAAGTCACCACCATCTCTCTCCTGGACCACTGAAGCAGCCCTCAAATGCTATCTATGTCTTCACATAGATGCAACTCTGATCCCTAGAGAGCCCCCAGAGGTAGATTTTTAAAACATAAATCTGATCATGTCACTCTTAAGCTTAAAATATTTCAATGCCTTCTCATTTCTTCTGTATATGCTCTAAGTGCCTTAACATGGTGTCATATAAGACACAATTATTTTGCTGCCCTGCTACTTCTATAATTTAATCACCTTCCTCCTCATTCTCTAAATTCCTGCTACACTACCCTTCTCTCCAGGTACTTTTTGCCAAGCTCAGGAGCTTGGCATATGCTGTCCCTTCTTCCCTTAATGCTTGGTCACCCAATCCTTTATATGGTTGGCTATTGCTCATTCTATGGGTTTCAACCTAAAGGTCAGCTCTTCAGAGATGCCTTCCCTAAATATTCTACTTTAGTTGGCCACTCTTATCACCATCAATACCCTGTTCATTGCAACCACAGCAATTATCATATGTTGTAATCATATATTCATTCACTTTTTTACTGCTTGTCTTCATCAGTAGATTGTCCAAGAGGGCATAAGTACATCCGTCTTATTTGGTATTTAAACCACATCTTTCATTGATCCTAGTAATAACAGGTGCTCAGTAAACATTGATTGATTGACAGATGAATGGATGGATGGATAGAAAGAGCACTTCTTTCGGTGTTCTAGGTATAAACAAAGGTGATCAAGAAAGCATAGCATTCTCAGAAGTTGTTTCATATACAATGGTGTTTGATAAACACCACTGATAGAGACAAAGGTATAGCAACTTAGGAAAGGAAGAAATACTGATTAGATATTAGAACTAAATATTAATTTATGTACAAATAAAATATTATATGCATAATGTTGGAAATAAGGGAGAAGATAAGGAAGTTTCAAATTTAGCCATAATGGTTTCTTTTTTCTTTTTTTTGGTCTTTTTTTCCAGGGCCGCACCCATGGCATATGGAGGTTCCCAGGCTAGGGGTCTAATCGGAGCTGTAGCCACTAGAAATATGAACAAAGCTCAGAGGTAGCCCAGGATAGGGAAAGGTGTCAGTGGTAGACAGAAAAAAGGCTTCATTCGAAAGCGCCTATCTGAGCCAGGATTTAAAAATGAGTGTAAATTTATTAGGGTTGGGGATTCTGCTGAAGGGTTATCCATGCATGGGGGAATAGCATATGTTCAGATGCATAAAAGAGTTAAAAAAAAAAGTGTGCTATACTTAGGAAGTCTCAAACAATTTGATATAGCAGAAGCATAAAATGGGAGTGCGGAGGTGGTAGGATATAAAGCTGAAGGGAAAAGAACCATGATGAGGAATTTGTAGTAGCCATTGGAAAGGATTAAATAGTCAGATCTGTATGTTATTTTTGGCAGGATGAATACAAAATAGAAAGTGGGGCTGAATCAAGAGGCAGGTAGATTAGAAGGTTATCATAATATCTCGCATAGTTTTACTTCCTCAATTTTATAGACAAGGTAATTGAGGTTCAAAATTCTAGTTGATTTTCTCAGTTACTGAGTTGTTTATTGATGTAATCCATATTTTTAGATTTGAAGTTTTCCTTCTAGCACTGGACTTTGTATATAATATGTATTATATATGATATACATAAATTATAAAGTCATATATTTATATATGATATATACCATAACATGTTATTTATGTATTAAATATTTTATATATGTAGTATATAACACAATATATAATATATGATATAATTATATATATCACATGCTATATATCTAACATGTGCTATATATTTTATATAATACATAGTATATAATATATAACACAAAATATAATACATGATATAATTATATATATATGAAATTATAGTTAACTGACAATATTATATCAGTTTTAAGTGTATATCATGATTCAATATTTTATAGATTATGTACAAACTTACTATAATATTATTGACCATACTCCCTGTGCTATATATTATACACTCCAATATATTTTTAAAATCATTATATTTGATCCTCAAAGACAAGATGAAAATGCTTTCAAATGTTTCTGCAGGCCATCAGATGCCTGAATGCTACCAATTCTTTTTTAAATTGTTATTCAGTCAAAGGAGATTAAGCAGCTCTAAGATGGAGCAGCCCAGAGGACTAGGGATATAATATTATACAAAATATATATAGTCACCATAATAATTTTCCAATGTCAACAGCCTTACAGATGCTGAAAGACAGTAATTCTGCTTTTTAGGGATATCAACTAGATATTAAGGACAGCTGATGTTTTTGCCCACATTACTAGATAATCTTTCCTTCTGACCAATGCGGTTCATAGGCCCCATGTGCAATTCTGTAATAAGTCTCTGTATCACATTTAGATATTATAGGGATATGGGATTTGCTTGATTGCTGCAGTATGTTTCAATGGCTAGAGAACATTTAAAATATTATTTTATCTCTACATAATCCTAGAAACATTCATAAAAAATTAAATGTTATTTTCCCTCAGCATTCCCACTGGTGAGACAAGTAGTCACAATGCTTAAGAAGGAGAATTCCAAAATGTAACTGGCAATTACAGAAGCTCTAGAGGCATATATAGCTTTCATAAAGATACAGAAAGGAATTTGAGGGCCTGGGGAAGTACCTGTGGTTACAGAGTAAGAATGGAATAAATGTCTCTTTGGTTAAATTTATGGAAGTATCACAATTTCTATGACATCCTGGGCAACTTTTAAACTCTTTTGGTGCTTTAGTGTTCAGCCTACATTAGTGCAATGTCTTAAAAATGTTGAAAGAAAGGGTATTGGGGAATGTGAAGAGGTGGGTGTGGGTAAGAGGGTATGTGTGAACATGTGTCTTAAATTATCTCAGTACATCAACTAGCCCTACACTATGCTCCTAAACATGTTCAATTAACAGTCTGCACTTGCATCTAACAATCAATTCTCCATTATCTGGGGGGTGGACAGTATCAAATTTCCCTTTGCAGGCAATTAATAAGACCTATGTTGGGGGAAGCTGGGATTAGAAAGATGTGTGCAGGCAGCAATCCAGAGTGTATATGTTTGTATCTACTAAATTGTGTCTTTATACTCCAAAAGCAGAGAAAAGAACATTTCACTATGAATACTTTGCCCCAGTACTGTGGCATTGGCTGCCATTACTTCAAATAATACACACACACACAAACATGGGCAATTAAAAAAATAAGATAGTAAATATTTAAAAAGAATGTACATATATGTATGTCTGGGTCACTTTTATGTGCAACAGAAATTGAAGCAACATTGTAAATCATACTTTAATAAAAAATTTTAATAGATGCAAATTATTGCATTTGGAGTGGATAAGCAATGAGATACTGCTGTATAGCACAGGGAACTATATCTAGTCACGTGATGGAACATGATGGAGGATAATGTGAGAAAAAGAATGTGAAAAAGAATGTGTATATATATATATATATATATATATATATATATATATGCGTGTGTGTGTGTGTGTGCGTGCTTGTGTGTGTGTGACTGGTTCACTTTGTTGTATAATAGAAAACTGAAAGAACACCAAACCAACTATAATGGAAAAAATAAAAATCATTTAAAATACATAAATAATTGTTAAAGAACAGAAAAAATTTTTTAATCATATAGTATCTTCTAAGGCACAAAAGATGTCAATACTTCTTAAGGTTAGCAAACAAAACCCCAAAGGCCTAAAATAAATCCTCTATTTCCTTTAAAAATCACTTAATTTATACCCCATGACACAATATCAGCTATTCTTATTCTTACCCAATATCAGAACTTCAGGCCTTGAAGTGAAGAGAATTTCTTGAGTTTACCAGTAACATAAATAAGATATACTCCCAGATTCTATTAAGTCATACATACAATTGTATTGCAGATAAGAGAAACATGCTTCATAATTTAAGTGCGGCAATGCTTCTGCTTTGATATTATCATAAAGAAATTACTTTTGTTCAGTGTTATCTGACCTTCATGCAGAAACTGATTAAAATGTTTTTCCCCCACAAAAACGACAACTGTAAATGAAAGTTGAAATGAAATATATGGCCTAACATCACAGTATAGGAGCTTTCCTATTTAAAAAGCCACCATCATAGAAGGAGGAAACCTGGGAAAGCTCATTTCTTTTTCTACAATCAATGCAATTGTCTGTTACACAAAGGGCATTTCATCATTCATGACAGCAAGTTGTCATTTCCAGGGACAGCTTCCATGTAACTTGGAGAGTATCTTATACAGCTTATTCACAAGTATTATTTGTACTGAAATGACTTGTGACTCACAGCTAGGACAAATATGGAAACAATTTGATAGGCTATGGTTTATTATGTAGCATGCTTGGGGGGCACAGAGGTTTACTTTAGAACTTGTCTCTTTTGTGTTTCTGTATCATTTTTGTTGGTGATCGAGATTGAGGGGGGTGTTAAGATATAGATGTTCAAACAGCTCCTTGGCTATTTAATGCTAGTCCAATATTAATACTATTGGGTTTTCCTGAAAAATTGCAAAGTCAAAGAAATAGAAGTAGATCAACCAGATTGTCTCAACTCTGAAAGCAAAGAATAAAGAAGGTAAGATGGTTTGAAGGTAGGTCAGAATAATTTTCAGATATTTGTCCAGCAAATATATATTTTCATTTGTATACATGGGTGTGTTTCCTGGTAACAGAATGTAGACGAGTCCTGTAGCCTTAGAAATCATTGGCACTATGAAAAATTTCCTGGTCTGGATCTATTTTCCAGAATAAAGGGCAATGTGTTCCATCACCTGTATGTTAATGACACTCAGTGAGATTAGACAAAGGGGCATGAACAGAGGAAACCAAACCATTTCATAAATAGTGACTTAAAGCACAGAATCATGGGCTTTTAGAACTGTGAGGGAGGCAAGTAGTCATTTACACCAATCCATCTCTTTGGAAACAAGTTGGAAAACTGAGGCCAAAAAGGATCTGTTAGAGACGACACAGGTAGTTAGTGGCAGAGCCCAGCCTAGAACTCAAGTTTCCTGACCCACAGCCCAGCACTCTTTTGACATCCCTTGATCATGCTAATAAGATTTAGGTCATAGTTTCTTTCCTAATATGTGCTGTATTTATTTTTAAAAGGCAATAAGCTCATGTACTGGTGTTCCTTTCCTGACCATTTCTGGTACAACATTTGATTCTATTTAGAGGGGGAAAGGGGGAATATACTTTAGAGCTCCCATCATCTTTTTGAGAATGTTCCATCTAGTTAAAAACAATAGGTTCATTCATTCAAGAAGTGGTGACTTTCAAACAAATCTAACAAAAGCCTTGTAGTAAAATATTCAAAATTAGTCTGATAAGTGTGTCAAGGATAAAGATCCAACTCAGGCTAATATGGGTGGGCAGAAAGGGTGATTAGTATACTAATTAGAATTTACTTTTCTTTCTATTGTCAATGCAAATAATTTGTGTGAGATAAATCTTCCTGCCTTCATTAATGTCAGTGAGCAAATAATAACCTGTTAAAATTCTTGTGAGTCTTTTGTTTCACTCTAGGAATAAAAGCTGAATCTCTTAACTGATCTCAACATAGAGGGTCTTATTAAAGCAAACAGGTGGTTCACTTTCACAACACAAAGTGTGTCAGATTGCTATTTTTCTTTTTCTTCTGTTTTTGCAATCTTCAATTTTTTTATAATCTTTTAATCTATAGGCTAGATCTTGGTTCATGTAATTGATAATGGTTTGTCTTTGCTGAAGATATTAGCCCTCCAAGAGTCTTTAAACATAACATTATTTACTAATAGTTACCAGAAAACTCCAGGTCACAAAGTAGAAAAATGCCTCCTATAATCACAAGGTATTAAGAGATGAAGTTATGTCTATAGGGCACAAAAATATAAAGCTAACCTTGGAATATTCTCTTAATACCTTCAAAAGGCAGACTGTGAACAGCGATATTTCATGCCAATACAAGAATGAAAAAATTAAACAACCTTTAATCTCTATTTGTAGAAGTCATACCTTGGAAATCATCTTTTCACCTCAAGACTCAAATTGCACACATAGCTCAAGAAATATGGTTACCCCAAAGCAAAAACTCAGGCATTGAGACAGCAAGGCTGTCTACTCTCTAAAGTCACAAGCAAAGAATACTTAGAAGTCAAGACTCCACAGACTTAAGAAATATGGAGACGTGTAAAGACAAATAAGTGATTTGCTTATCTTCATGAATCTGTCCATCATTAATCTAATTTAGTTCAGGGAACTTTGCTTAGTATACTATTCCAAATATACCATATTTTAGAAGCAAGAATTAACCCTCCACACCTCCAAAGAAATTTTTATACAACACTTGAAAAACGTGAGAGTGGGAGTTCCTGTCGTGGCACAGTGGTTAACGAATCCGACTAGGAACCATGAGGTTGCGGGTTCAGTCCCTGCCCTTGCTCAGTGGGTTAACGATCCGGCGTTGCCATGAGCTGTGGCGTAGGTTGCAGACGCGGCTTGGATCCCGCGTTGCTGTGGCTCTGGCGTAGGCCGGTGGCTACAGCTCCGATTCAACCCCTAGCCTGGGAACCTCCATATGCCGCGGGAGCAGCCCAAGAAATAGCAACAACAACAACAACAACAAAAGACAAAAGACAAAAAAAAAAAAAAAGAAAAAAGTGAGAGTGAACAAAAGTTACCAAGTTTAATTTACGTTTCTAGGTTCCAGAAGTAAGGTTAAGATGGGAGATTTCTGCTGCATTTCAAAAGTACAGACTTTTTAAAATGCTATTCCCTTATTTTCAGTTCCTAACACCAATACAAGGGCTGATCCTGGACATGACCTGGACCACAAAAAGGTGGAGGATAAATAATTCCAGGAATTGCTTGCTGCCTTTTACACCTTTGTCAGAAAGCTCAAGGATAGTGCTATTGAACTGAAAAAAGGCAGGGCTCAAGAAATGAGGGAGACAAGAAGCCCAAGTGAGTGAATGATGAGTGAGTGAGAGAGAGAGAAATCTGAGTGAGTGTAAGTGTGTGAGGGGGGCAGGCATTAAGTCATTTAGAACTTAGTGGTTAGTAGGTTTTCAAAATGCTATAGAGACCTGGAAAATCATAATGAATGGAAGGTTTGATTTCCACAATGAGTGGAGAGCCAGGTGTTGTACAGCATGGGCTAAGGACAAATGAGGATTCAAAATTTCTCAAAACCCTCATTCTTCTCTTTTCAGGTATGATAGAATAGAAATGTATTTCAAAGCAATCAAATAAAACACTTTGTCACTAAAAATAAAAAATATCACCAGGCTCATTAAGTGCCAGTCATATAATGAATGCCTAGTACAAGCTCGAAGCAATCCTACTTCCTTCCTCCTATAGTTTCCTTGTGGCTCTTGGTGGTATGCTCAGTTGATTAGGGCACAATGCTAATAACCCGAGTCAAAAGTATGATTTCTATTGGCTATTGTCAAAGTTTCTCTTCCCTCATGGTTAATTTTTTTCCCACCTTACAATTGCATGCTTTTGGTCAGGATGCATATTTGTGTCAACTCTTAACTATGACTGAAAAAATACTTTTGTAACTTGTTTATTTTTTTCCACTAAAAGTTAGTCAGCAGTATCCATTGTGTGGTGTGGGCCACTCCAAAGTTCTTTGGCAATCTTAAAAGACTATAGCTATAGGTAAACACAGTGAAGAAGGAGGGGTGTGTCTTAGTTGGCTTGGGCTGCTATAACAAAATACCATAGACTGGGTGGCTTAAACAGAAATTTATTTCTCACAGTACTGGAGCCTATTATGTCCAAGATCAAAATGCCAGTAGATTTGGTTTCTGGAGAGAGCCCTTTCCCTTGCTTTCAGAGAGTGGCCTTCACATGGCTAAGAGAGTGAGAAAGTTCTGATCTCTCCTCTTAAGAGCACTAATTCCATCATGGGGGCCCTCCCATCAGACCTCATCTAAACTTAATTACCTCCCAAAGGCCCTGCCTCCCCATACCATCACATGCGGGGGTTAGCACTTCAACGTATGAATGGGGGGGGCACAAATCTGTAGTTGATAACAATATGCTAATGCAATTTCTCTTGTAGCTGTGTTTCCCAAACGGTGATCTAAGATCACTTGCATCAAAATCACCTGGCATTCCAGTTAAAATGCAAATTCTTAGGTCCTCATCACCATATCCCTAGGACAATTTCTAGGGATGGAGTTTGGAGTTTCATTTTCAATAAGTCCCCTTTCCCCCAGGTAATGCCGATACACATTAAAGAGTCCCAGACTAGAGCAGTAGTTCTTAACTAAGAGGTGGCCATCAGAATTCCTGAGGAGCTTTATTAGAATGCGCATACCATATCCAAACAAAACTGTGATTCAAAAAGATACATGCATCCCTATGTTCACCACAGCACTATCCACAATAGCCAATACATGGAAACAACCTAAATGCCCATATACAGATGAATGGATTAAGAAGATATAGTACATATTCACAATGGAATGCTACTCAGCCATATAAAAGGACAGAACATTTGCAACAACATTTGCAACAACATTTGCAACAACATTTGCAACAACATGGATGCAACTAGAGGTTATGATACTAAGTAAAGTATGACAGAAAGAGAAAGATAAGTACCACATGATATCATTTATATGTGGAATCTAAAATATGGCACAAATGAACTTATCTACAAAACAGAAACATACAGACATAGAGAATCAACTTGTGGTTATTGGGGGGGGGGTGATGGAGTGGGATGGACTGGGAGTTTGGGGTTGATAGATGTAAACTATTACATTTAGAATGGATAGGCAATGAGGTCCTACTGTATGTCCAGGGAACTATATCCAGTCTCTTGGGATAGACCATGATGGAAGACAACATAAGAAAGGGAATGTATATATGTATGCTTTTCTATATGGCAGAAATTGGCACAACATTGTAAATTAACTATACTTAAAAAAAAAAAAAAAAGCACATCTCTGTCCCACAACCCCAGGTCTATTGAGTCAAAATCTCTTCTGAGGATTGATCTGAGCATCTGAGGCGGTGATAGTAGAAGATAGCTAAAGTGATGCTAGCAAACCAGGCACTGTCCTGAACACTTTAAATTCACTATCTCATTTAATCCCCACAATAACCCTTTGAAGCGGGTACCATTATTCCTAGTTGTGCATGGATGGCAACTAGAGCAGGATTACAGAAGTTAACTGACTTACCCAGAATCACAGAGCTAGTAACTGGTGATTCTGTGATGGTGCATCCCTGGTGGAGTACTGCTGCCTAGAGACTTACTTCTGGTCCTTTCACGACCACCACATTCTATTTTATTTTTTAGGGCCACACCTGAGGAATATGGAATTTCCCAGGCTAGGGGCCGAATCAGAGCTGCAGCTGCCAGCCTACACCACAGCCACAGTAATGCAGGATCTAGCCTTATCTGTGGCCTATGCCACAGCTTGTGGGAACATTGGATCTTTAACCCACTGAGGCAGGCCAGGGATCAAACCCACATCCTTATGGAGACTGTGTTGGGTCTTTAACCTACTAAGCCATAACAAGAACTCAAGGGTTACCACATTTTGAAAGTGCTGTGATCCTCTAATATGGCAAGGTTTAAAGAGCCTGGAAGGATGCCCCCCTTCTCTTCACTGAGTTCAGAACTGGGGAGTGGCTTTTCAACAATCTCAGAAGGATTAACCCACAAATGAAGAGAAGAGCAACTAAAGATAGGAGAAGTGTACAAGGTTCTTAGTCAAATACTTTCGGTCCTACTCAAGAGAAAGAAAAAAAAATCAGTGAGAAAATTGCTTTTAGAATCAAGAAAAGAAAACGGCTGGGATTCAGACTCCGGAATTTTCCAAAGAGAAAGAAGTGGGAAGCCCATCACCAACAACAAAATACTCTGGGTCAAATTAAAGCATTAAAAATGAATGTTCACGTGATAACCAAGATGCTTGACTTTACAGCCCAAAGAAAATTATCGTGGGTGTTCAGATAATTGTGACCTGACAGCTGGCTACTGCAGGAGATGAAATTTCATGGTTCTAATAGCACTTTAGTAGCAATAATTTAAGAACTGGGAGGAGCCAGATACAACTGCAAATTTCAGCAATGATTTAAGTAAATGAGTTTATGGAGCATCTCTCAAAATACTGATCTGAGAAACTTGTTTATTGAAACTTAGGGCAGGGTGGGAGGAGGAGGGCTATTTTAAAGGCAGAACTATCTACTGGGGAGATTTGGAGGGAAGTGTCAAAAAAAGCAAGAGGGAAAATCTGTGCCCCAATATCTCTTTTAGCCACTTTTCTCAAACTAAGTCTCATTCTGTACTGCTTTCAGCACCTTTTGTATCAGAATCTCTTTCTCGCGTCTCAGCTTCCAAAAACCTTCTGATGTGCGGCACTTCTAATTAATCTCTCAAATTACCTGGTTCTACTGTTCTGCCAGTTCCAGCTATACCCTACAACACATAGAGCCACAAAACGCCAATAGAAAGACAAAGCAAAACATGTTTATAATACCTCTAATCATATTCACGATTGACGTATTGATTGAAGTTCACCGTGACCTCCACAGTGGGAGGTTGCCCTGCCTCTGGTCCATTTTATTATTTTTCATCCCCAAGCCCTTTTTGGCCTCTCGTTTTACATGTCCTCACTGTAATCCTTCTTCTATTTCTGTCACTTCCTATGGAAACATCCGTTTTTTGTCACAGCTTCTACATTTGAACAACCACTTATTTTATACATGTTACAAGTAAAATACACAGCCTGCAAGGAATATTACAGTTGGATGTAAGGTCTGCATACTTTATGATGTCAACAAGAGAGATCCATTAATTTACAGTTTTGTGTTCAGCAGGGGAGCTGTATGATATTCTACATATATTTAGTTCTCCTGCATGTAGCTTAATCAATATGGCACCTCAGGCAACCTGAAATACTGAAGGCAACATAAAAGTAGGGTTGTCAGACCAACAAATTTTATGTCCACTGACAGAAGGAATTTAACAGCTCTGGAGGCTGCAGAAGGTATATATATTTAGAAGATTATAGTAAAGTCAATGATAGGAAAGCGTCAAACTGATGTGTTTAAAAGGTACTGAGGGAGAGAGAAGTCTGTGCTTCCGACCCTAAGGCATCGACTTCCAGGTTCTAATCTTTGCCTACCAACCTTGAGCACCACAGTGTTTCAATGATATCTTCTACCTCTGAGGCCATTAGACATTTAGAAAGTGAATGTCTCACACAGGAAAACTTGCAATGCCACCTTGAATTAACCAGTGACCTTCTCTATGTCTCAGTTTTGGAATCTGCCAAGTGAGCTGGGCACTTAAACCGCTTGCCTTTTAGGTATCTTAGTATCTAAGATACCTCTCTGGTTTATCTCAAAGGGCTAGTCTGAGGTACAAAGGAAGTATTTGATATGCAAAGGCTATAACAATTTTAAAGTGCTACACAAATGTAAAAGTGTTGTAAATTATTCATCTCTATTTGTAACCAACAACTTGCATGGGCTTTCCAAAACAAAGCAAATGAGCTTCTGGGCTTTGATTTCCAATTAGTCCCAAGACGTATTATTTTACTTTGTTTTAATTTTCAGAAGCAAAAAGACCAAAAGGTTCAAATTATGATCTTTATTAAGAAGGTTCTAAGCCATTTAGAAATGCTGGGCACATATATGATTAGACCAATTTTTTCACTGATATGTGGGCCCCTGAATAGGTTTTACTGTGAAGACTAATAAAAATAATAGGAGAGTTGAAACTGAGCAAAATTAGATTAAGTTTCAATCTATATTCTGCAGTGTTTTTTTTTTTCCTGGGTGAGAGGAAGGGGGTACTTTCCTATAGGATTTTAATCTCTTCACATGGTTTATAGACCAGCTATTAGTTAATAGGTTTTGTCATGTGAATAATATGCAGGTATTTGAAAATTCATGTGGTGCATACCTGTATGTACGCAGCAAGGGGCTGAATCTGCATATTCATCTTAGGAACACAGAGATCAAAAGGCAAGCCCAGGAGAAAGGAGTAAATGGTGCATTTTTATCCCTAATCCCCTGTATGCCTTTCTAATTCATGCTTCTGTGACCTATAAACAACGTGTGATTTATATTCAAATAAAGACATATAATGGGTCAGTCACGTATGATTCCACTACTGTTCTCTACTTTCCTTATCTGGACATCTTTTAATCAGTGAATAGGTTGAAAGATGATGTGGTAAGACAGTATGAGATCTTTTTCAGAGGCCAATAAAATAACAATGAAAATAATAAGCCATAATAAAACCTACAAAGGTTCTGATGCACTGGGCTCTAGATGCTTTAATATAAAATAAATTTTAAAAAGTGAGTCCAGAATCCTATTTGCTTGAAGGACACCAGCCAGAGCTTCTCTAAAGCCCCAAGAGAAACACTGAAGAAGACATGGTTTCACTAAACAAACATCCACTAACAACTTAATAGGTGCCACGCTACACTAAATTGCTGGGAACACAGAGAGATGAAAAAAGAGACATCCTTAAGAGTCCATGCAGTCTAAAATAAAACAACAATGGCCAGCTCCCATGACACTAAAACATATATTCCAGAATGAAGATAGGAAGGTGAAAACACCCCAATTTTTCCTGGGGTAGTAGTAGGGGAATCAGTACCCTGGGAAGACAGGGAGTTTAAAGGATATACTTGGAATTTTTTATTCAATCTAAGGAATATCACTTTCTGCCTAAATACTACTACACTGGAGCACTCTATTTTAAAATCTATTTTCAAGGCATGCACACTGTGCCACTAGTTACTTACACCCGTCAGAATGGTGATAATCAGAAAGTCTACAAACAATAAATGCTGGAGAGGGTGTGGAGAAAAGAGAACCCTATTACACTGTTGGTGGGAATGTAATTTGGTACAACCACTGTGGAAAACAGGATGGAGATTCCTCAGAAAACCAAAAATAGAACTACCATTTGATCCAGCAATCCCACTACTGGGCATCTATCCAGAGAAAACCACGACTCGCAAAGACACGTGTACTCCAATGTTCACTGCAGTGCTATTTTCAATAGCCAAGACATGGAAACAACTTAAATGTCCATTGACAGAGGAGTGGATCAAGAAGATGTGGTACATACACACAATGGAATATTACTCAGCCATTAAAAGGAAAGAAATAATGGCATTTGCAGCAACATGGATGGACTTAGAAATTACCATGCTAAGTGTATTTACTCAGACAGTGAGACACCAACATCATTAGCTATCACTTACATATGGAATCTAAAAAAAGGACACAATGAACTTGTTTGCAGAACAGATACTAACTCACAGACTTTGAAAAACTTATGGTTTCCAAAGGAGAGAGGTTGAGGGTGGGGGGAATGGGCTGGGGGTTTGGGATGGAAATACTATAAAATTGAGTTGTGACGATCATTGTACAACTATAAATGTAATAAAATTCATTGAGTAAATTTAAAGAAAACCTCTGCCACTAGTTATACAACTACAAAAGCAGGCAGGGCCAAGAGCAACCATACCAGCTGTTACGGTTTGTTAATGGACAAAAATACTAGAATTTAATTAAAGCTAACACAACAAAGATTTACATTCTACTAACAAATAGGTTTGGAGTATCCAACTAGCCCACACCCATAAAACCAATCTGAAATGGCGAGCAAATGATAACTTAAAATGTGTATACATAAAAAGAGTAATAAAACCAGCATGAGTTTGATTTTTCATTTAAGAGTTGGTATATTTTCTTCCAACTTGGTGAAAAGGCAACAAGTAATCCTATGGTTTCTTCATATACATATCCAAAGATTCATATTTGGATGTATAGAATATCCACCGATCTGTGCAACCATCACTACAATCAACTCTAGACATTGTAACACTCCAAAAATAACCCCCATACCAATTAAATTGCTCCCCATGACCCAATTTCATGTCCCAGGCCTAGCCCCAGGCAAGCACCAATCTACTTAGTATCTATATTGATTTTCCTATTCCAAGCACTTCATATAAATGGATTCATATAACATGTGGCAATCTGTATATGATTCCCTTCACTTAGCATAATGTTTTCAAAGCTTACCCTTTTTGTAGCAGATATCATTATTTCATTCTTTTTTGAATAACAAATAATAACCCATTGTAAGTATACATACCACCATTTGTATCTCCATTCATCAGTTGATGGACATTTGAGTTGTTTCCACTTTTTAGCTATTGTAAGTAACCTTATAGCTTCTCAATCAGCTTCTAATTCAATGTGCATATCATTAAGCACAGGCCCAGATATTAAAATACACTATTCTTGGGAGTTCTTGTCATGGCGCAGTGGAAACAAATCCAACTAGGAACCGAGGTTGCAGGTTCAATCCCTGGACTTGCTCAGTGGGTTAAGGATCTGGTGTTGCCTTGAGCTGTGGTGTAGGTCACAGATGCAGTTCAGATCTGGCATTGCTGTGGTTGTGGCATAGGCCAGCAGCTGTAGCTCCAATTAGACCCCTAGCCTGGGAACATTCATATGCCATGGTTGCGGCCCTAAAAAAAAAAAAAAAACAATAAATAAAATTCACTATTCCTTATAAGCTGATCATTTCCCATTTCCCACTTGGGTCACCCAAATGAATAAAGCATCAGGGGAAAAAGTGCACAATAGGTCTTCAATAGGCGCATAATAGATACTTAAGAAATACTTGCCTACTTAGTGAATTAATGAATGAGAGAAATCTTTCCTTCAATCCCTGCTTCTCCTTTTAATCAAATCCCTACCAGTGCCATGGCATTATGTCATGGAATGTTAAAGCTGGAAAAGACCATGGAGTTTAGGATTCGTCCAAGTGTAGTCCAAGAACTGCACATATCAGAACCACTAAAGGAGCTTGTTAAAAGTATCTTATTTCTCCCCTTCCCCTCTGACACAAGGAATCAAATTTATTTACAGAGGATATAATTCACAGGGAATCTAATTCACTAAATCTTGGGAGTGAGACCACAGTAACTGACCTCTATAACAAACACCCCAGATAACTACAATGCATACTAAAGTTTGAGAATTATTAATCTAATTTAACCTTCACATTCTATAGGGAAAGGAATTTAGGACAAGCATGGGAAAGTGATATGCTCAAAGTAATGGTGTGCTAGGAGTAGTCGCAGGGACCCGAGGTTATGAATTCCAACATAGCACTTTCTGTTACCTCAGGTACCCTCCTTTTCCACATCTCCATCTTTTCCCTGTGAACATACACCTCCCTCACAGACTTGCTCAGTAATTGTCAGTGCCTGACACACATTAAGAGCTATATAAATAGTAGCCATCACTTTTTCTTAAGTTTTGTCTTGGGTGAATGAGATAACAAGAAGTTCTCCTGTTTTGGAGTGTTTTCTATAAGTATAAAGTAAAAAATATAAGGTCTAAGGTCCAAGAAGAGAATAACATACCCAAGAGGAAGGTCTCTGTAGTTTCTGACCCAAATGTTGAAAAAGAACCTAAGTAGGAAAATGTCTTCAACCATAGGCTTTTGGTGGCCAAATAATCTCTACAGTGACATTTCCTACTCACGGTTCTGAAACCACTCTGCACACCCACTGTGATCTATTTAAAGGTGCCAGGCCTTTTTAGAAAACAGTTTCTGCCAAGTTTTCTATCAGAGGGAAATCATAAAGTAGGAGAGCTTCAGCTATGACTAAAAGGTAGTTGAAATTTTTCTAAATGAAAGTTTATATGTCTATCAAAAAGATAGACTTCAATGAAAAACCATTACCATGACAGAAAAAAGTCATAAGGGCATTATTAAATTTTTAAGTTCTTAAATCACAAAAGTAGTGATTTGTGAAGAAAAAAAAACACAGAAAAGTAGTGATTTGTTATAATGAACCAAACAAAAGAGAGGTGAATAAATCAAAAGTTTATAATCTCTCCTTCCCCCTTCCAATCTTTTCCCTGCAAAATGTATGAGTTTGCAATCAGTACTTTCCCTTTTCTAACTTTATATAAATCATATCTTGTACCACACAAAGATACACACACACATACACAGAATCATGCCCTCCTCATTTCTCTACACCTTAACTTTTTGGGTTTTTTTTTTTCCTTTTATTTTTTAGGGCCACAGGTGCAACATATAGAAGTTCCCAGGCTAGGGGTTGAATTGGTGTTGCAGCTGCCAGCCACAGCCACAGACACAGCAATGTGGGATCCAAGCTGTGTCTGCGACCTACCACAGCGTTCACGGAGACACCAGATTCCCAGCCCACTGAGTGAGGCCAGGGATCGAACCCACATCTTCATGGATACTAGCTGGGTTTGTTTCGCTGAGTCGCAGTGGAGACTCCCTACACCGTAACTTTTCAAAAATTATTTTTTCAAAGTAAGAGTTATACAGTACTATTAGACATAGTAACATAAAACAGCAGTCCTCTGCCCCTTCCACTCCCAAGTTCTTCCTAAAGGTAACTTCCAACTTTTCAAGCTGTTTCTTCTGTTCTCTAGCTCCATTTTTACAAATAATATGTTATATTTATATTTATTAATTATATATATTATCTAGTTTTTAATATAGAAAATAACCAGTTACCCTCTCAGTTCTTCAAATAGATTTTCCACAATTTTACACTATTATGAATATTCTCTTCTGAGCTAAATTGTGTATTATGATTTCATTCCTTTCTTGTATAATTTTTTATTTTCCCTGAAATTAATAATTGTCTCATTTTTGAGAGAGCTTTCATTTGACTTCCACTTTCTATGTAAATATTAGTGTCATCCATTGAGAGTAAATGGGGAGGTAGTTGAAAAATAAGTGTGAAATAGCCAATATTGAGCTTGAGGTAAAGAAATCATCAGTAAACAGAATATCATCTAAGTAACATTGAGGGTTCAAATGAGGTTAGAGATCATGAACTTATAGGTGATATCGATCTACACAGATGTGTGATTTTTTTTTTGAAGTTTTGCTCAGTTTTAAAAATGGAGGCAATAAGACAGTTGAGTTGATCTGAGGCTGAGTTTTAAACCAGAAGGATTCAATGGAACAGAAGGAAGGACAATGAAACAAGAAGTTTAAGATATTGGGAAACAGAAATCAGGTGAAAGTTCATTCAACTTCCTTCCACCAAACCTTCAACCCATATTCATCTTTCTCCTTCATTAAAATGGGAAAAATACTTGTTGTCTAATGTAAGTCTCTCCACCATGAGAATAAAGGAGGACATGAAATTCCTAAACATGGGATCAAGTGGAATTATTCACTTTGAACAAAACATTAGAAAATTAAATTAGTATGGGAAAGGAAGAAGAGAGAATGAGACACACCCATATGTAAGTTTAGAACTAGAAAGTCAAGTCTGACAGTGAAATAAAAGGCAAGAAAATCTGCCTGAATCGGGGAATGCAGCCTGAGATGAGTGGTGTATATCTGAAATGGCTACCATGGGAAAAATGGTACATGTACAAAGTCTTCCTATGGGGAGCATCGAGATGGCTGAACTCAACTCCCCACATGAACACATCAAAATCACAACTACACATAGAATTTCTCACTAAAATTGACCAAAAGACAAGCAGAATGGTTCTTCTGCAACCAAGGCTATAAAATAAAAGGACCACACAAAATCTGGTCAGAAAGAAGGAGATGTGATCTAATCAGGGCCTGCACCCCTTGTGAGGGACCCAGAGAGGAGGGGGATATTACATGCTCAGGAATCCTCCATAGGGAGGAAAGTGTTCAAGCCATATATTATGTACCCCAATCCTGAGGTCCAATACCAGAATAATGAGCCCCCTTGGCTGGTTTGAAAACCAGTGGGGCTTACCAGAGGGCTATAAGGAACTGAGACTCTTGTTGTTCTTGAAGAATGTACAGACTTGCTTGTTCCCAGTCACAGCATAGAGGCAGCAGATTGAAAACTTCCTGGGCCTCTGACTGGCTTGCTGGGACCATCCCAGAGTGCACTGGAGCCCTCACCAGGTGCCTGTTCCAGCACTTCTCACTCTAATGCTGCTCCCTACTAGGGTGAAGGCTGGCATTGCCAAAGAGAGGGCACACACTTAGAGGAAACAGAACCAGCTCAGATCTAAACCTTATGGTTTCTGCCTCAGTGTCATGGGCCCTGCCTCTGCCCCCATAGGACAGTGACTGTCACTCAGCAGAGGAAAGCACTGGTTCACACTTGACTCTACCTCTAGCCACTCCATCTCCAGCCCTATACCCCACCAAGTTGGAGGTTTTCAGCAAACCCCAGGGAAGATGTGACCCATGCTCACTTCAGATCCAGCTCTCCCACCAAAGCCATTGGGCACACACAGATTGCAGAGAGATGTTCTCACACAAGGATACTCCTTCAAGACTAGAATAGATAACTGCTTCATTTCATTCCATAGAGACAGAGAAAGTTAAAACAAAATTAGAAGACAGAGGACTATATTTCAAATGAAAGAACAAGGAAAAAAATCTCTAAAGAAACAGACAAATAATTTATCAAAGAGTTCAAAGCATTAGTAATAAGGATTCAAACTGAACTTGGGAAAAGAATGGATGAACACAGTGAGAATTTTAACAAGGCACTAGAAAATGTTAAAAAAAAAAGAGCTGAAGAATATAATAACTGAAATGAAAAATGCACTAGAAGGAATTAAAAGAATAGGAGATAGGAACACACAAGCGCTCTGAAAGATAGAATAATGGAAATCACACAATCAGAACAGCAAAAAGAAAAATTGTCAAGAATGAGGATAGTTTATGGGGCCTCTGAGACAACATCCAGTGTACTAACATTTGCATTATAGGGATCCTGAAAGAGAAGAGAGAAAATGATAGAAAATGTATTTGATGGAATTATGGGTTTAAAACTTCTCTAACCTTAAGAAGAAAAGAGATATCCAGGTACAGAAAGTACGAAGAGTCCCAAACAAGGTGAACACAAAGAGACCCACATCAAGAAAAACCATTATTAAAATAAAATTGCAAAAGTTCAAGAAAGGACTTTAAAGGTAACAAGAGGAAAACAAAGGGTCACATACAAGGGAACCCCCATAAGTCTATGAGCTAATTTTTCTATAGAAATATTGCAGGCCAGAAGGGGGTGGTATGAAGGGGGCGGCATAATATATTTAAAGTGCTGGAAGGAAAAAAGTTACAACCTAGGATACTCTACCCAGCAAGATTATTATTCAGAAGTGAGGGTTGAGATAAAGAGCTTAGCAGATATGGGAAAACTAAAAATTTATCAATATTAAACTGAGTTCACAAGAAGGATTAAGGGTTTTCTTTAACTGAAAAAGAAATAAATTATAAGAAGAGAAAGGTCTCACTGGAAAAAGGAATTATACAGTAAAGGCAGTGGATCAACCACTTAAATAAGATATTATGAACATTAAAGGACAAAAAGTATTAAATCAGATACAATAAATAGTTAAGGAGTAAGAAGGAAGATGAAAAATATGACCTCAAAAACACAAAAGTTGGGAGGTGGGGAATGAAAATGTAGATCTTTTAGGATGTGTTTAAACTGATAGTCATTTTAGTTTGAAACAAATGGATAGAGTTATAGGTCAACAAATATATACTCTGTGACAACCACAAGTTAAAAATCTACGAGAGATACAATGAAACTAGATGGATAGGAAGACAAACATGACACTAAAAGCCATCAAACTGCAAGTGAAGAGAAAAAAAGTAGAAAAGAACCACAAAACCGGAAAACAAGTAACAAAATGGCAATAAGTATACACCTATCAATAAACATTTTCAGTGTCAATGGATTAAATGTTCTGAACAACAGACATAGGGTGGCTGATTGAATTAGGTAAACAAGACTCATCTGTATGCTGGCTACAATAGACCCACTTCAAAGATAAAGTCACACACTGGGTGAAAGAAGATATTCCATGCAAATGGAAATGCAAAGAAAATGGGGTAGCAATACTCATCTCAGACAAAGTAGATTTTTTTTAAAAAATCTATATCAAAGACAAAGAACAACTTTATGTAATGAAAAGGGGATCAATACAAGAAGTGGATCAATACAAGAAGTGAATATAACATTTGTAGATATATGTATATATGTATATATATATATATATATATATATCTAAATAAATAAAGTAAATATTAACAGACATAAAAGGAAAACTGACAGTAATACAGTAATATTGAGGGACTATAACACTCAACTTATATCAATGGACAGATCATTCAGAGAGAAAATCAATAAGGAAACAGTGGCCTTAAATGACACATTAAATCAGTTGGACATAATAGATACCTAAAGGACATTTGATCCAAAAATAGTAGAATACACATTCAAGTGCACATGGAAATGTTCTTCAGAATAACTCATATGTTAACTCACATGCTAAGTCACAAAACAAGTCTCAACAAATTTAGGAAGATGGCCAAAAAACACATGAAAAGATGTTCAACATCACTCATTATTAGAGAAATGCAAATCAAAACCACTCTGAGGTACCACCTTGCACCAGCCAGAATGGCCATCATCAAAAAGTCTACAAACAGTCAGTGCTGGAGAGGGTGTGGAGAAAAAGGAACACTAGTACACTGTTGGTGGGATTGTAAATTGGTGCAACCACTGTGGAAAACAGTATGGAGATGCCTCAGAAAACTAAAAATAGAACTACCATTTGAGCCAGCAATCCCACTTCTGGGCATTTATCCAGAGAAAAACACAACTCGCAAAGACACATGTACTCCAGTGTTCATTGCAGCACTATTTGCAATAGCCAAGATGTGGAAACAACCTAAATGTCCATTGACAGAGGAGTGGATAAAGAAGAGGTGGTACACATACACAATGGAATAATACTCAGCCATTAAAAGGAAGGAAATACCAGCATTTTTAGCCACATGGATGGACCTAGAAATTATCATTCTAAGTGAAGTCAGCCAGACAATGATACACCAACATCAAATGCTTTCACTGACATGTGGAATCTAAAAAAAGGACACAGTGAACTTTGCAGAACAGATGCTGACTCATGGACATTTAAAAACTTATGGTCTCTGGAGGAGACAGTTTGGGGGGTGGGGGGATGTGCTTGGGCTGTGGGATGGAAATCCTGTGAAATTGGATTGTTATGATCATTATACAACTACAGATGTGATAAACTCATTTGAGTAATAAAAAAATTTAGGAAGATAGAAATTATATAAAACATCTTTTTCAACCACAAAGTTATGAAACTAGAAGTAAATTACAGGGGAGATTAAACAATATGCTACTTAAAAAAAGCAATAGTTCAATGAAGAAATAAATAGGAAATCATAAAATACCCTGAGACACATGAAAATTAAAACACAACTTGCCAAAATCTATGGGACTCAGTGAAAGCAGTTCTAAGAGTGAAATTTGTAGAGATACAAGCCTACATCAGAAATGAGAAAAATCTCACATTCAAAAAACCAAGCTTACTATCTGAAGAAATTAGAAAGGAACAAGGAAACCCTGAAGTCAGTAGAAGGAAGGAAATATAAAATATCAGAGTTGAAATAAAACAGACACCCCCCAAAAAAAAAGATAATGAAAACAAGAGATGGGTTTTTGAAAAGAAAAAATTGATAAACCTTTAGCTAGACTTATTAACTGAAAAACAGAGAGGACTCAAATAAAATAAATGAAAATAGGAGAAAGTATAACATATATTACAGTAATGCAATCATAAAAGAACACTATGGACAGTTATACGCCAACATATTTGACAACTTAAAAGAAATGCATAAATTCCTAGAAATAGATAATCTGAATAAGCCAATTACTAGTAGAGAAATTGAATCAGTAATCGAAGAACTCCCAACAAACAAAAGTCTAGGACCAGAAAGTTACTCAGGGGAATTCTACCAGACACGTAAAAAAGAGTTACCACCTATCTTTTCAAAGCTACTCCAAAAAATTGAAGAGGAGGAAACACTCCCAAATTCATTCCATGAGGCTACCAATTCACTGATACAAAAAGCAGACAAAGACAACAAAAAAAGAAAATTTCAGGCCAATAACCCTGATGAATATAGATGCAAAAGTCCTCAACAAAACACTAGCAAACAGGAGTTCCCACTATGGCATAACAGGATCTGCAGCATCTTAGGAGTGATGAGATGCAGGTTCAACCCCCAGCCCAGCACGTTAGGTTAAGGATCCAGCATAGCTGTGGCTGTGGCTTAGGTTGTGACTGTGGCTCGGATCTGATCCCGAGCCCAGGAGTACCATATGCCACAGGGCGGCCAAAAAATGGAAAAAAAAATACTAGCAAACTAAATTAAACAATATATAAGAAAAGTTCTCTTGTGGCTCAACTGGTTAAGGATCTGGTGTTGGCATTACTGTGGCAGGTTTGATCCCTAGCCAGAGAACTTCCACATGCCATGCATGTGGCCAAAAAAATAAACAAACCCAAACAACACATAAGAAGAATTCATACTCCATTGTCAAGTAGGATTTATTCCACAGATGCAAGCAAGCATGGTTCAATATCCACAATGCAATCAGGGTGATGCACCACATTACAAAAGGGAGGATAAAAAAAATTACATGATTTTCTCAATAGGTATATAAAAAGCATTTGACAAAATCCAACATATATTTGTGATAGAAACTCACAAGAGGAGTTCCCATCTTGGCTCAGCAGAAACGAATCCGACTAGCATCCATGAGGACACAGGTTCAATCCCTGCCAGCTAAGGATCCGGCATTGACATAAGCTGTGGTGCAAGTCTCAGATGTGGCCTGGATCTGGCATTTCTGTGGCTGTGGCATAGGCCAGTAGCTACAGCTCTGATTTAACCCCTAGCCTGGGAACCTCCATATGCTATGGGTGTGGACCTAAAAAAAAAAAAAAAAAAAAAAAAGAAAAGAAAAGAAATGAAATGAAACTCACAACAAAGGTGGCATAGAAAGAATATATCTCAACATAATAAAGGGCATTTATGATAAATTCACAACTAACATCATACTCATAATGAAAAACTGAAAGCTTTTCCTCTAAAATCAGGAACAAGACAAGGGTGCCTACTTTTGCCACTTCTATTTAACATAGTATTGGATATCCTCGCTGCAGAAATCAAAACAAGAAAAAAGAAATAAAAGGCATCCACATTAGAAGAGAAGTCTGTCACTATTTGCAGATGACACCATACTGTATATAGAAAACCCTATTGTTTCTATGAAAAAGCTATTAGAACTAGTAAATGAATCCAGTAAAGTTTCAAGATACAAAATTAATATAAAAATATGTTGCTTTTCTATACTAATATTGAACTCTCAAAAAGAGGAAGAAAATAATCCTATTTATAATCACCAAAAAGAATTAAATACCTAGGAACAAACTTAAAGAGGTGAAAGATCTATACTCTGAAAAGTATAAGACATTGATGAAGGAAATTGAAGACAATACAAATAAATGAAAAAATATCCTGTATTCAAGGATTGGAAGAATGTTGTAAACACGTCCACTCTACCCAAAGCACTCTGCAGATTTAATGAAGTCCCTATAAAAATACTTATGAGGAGTTCCTGTTGTGGCTCAGCAGGTGAGAAACTCAACTAGTATCCATAATGATACAGATTCAATCCCTGGCCTTTCCTAGTGGGTTAAGGATCTGGCATTGCCATGAGCTGTGTTGTAGGTCACAGATGCTGCTCAGATCCCACACTGCTGCAGCTGTGGTGTAGGCCGGCAGTTGTAGCTCCTATTTGAACCCTAGCCCAGGAACCTCCATATGCTGTAGGTGCAGCCCTGCAAAAGCAAAAAATAATAAATAAAAATATTCATGAAACTGTTCATAGAAATAAAACAAATAATCCTAAAATTTTTGTGGAACTAATAAGACCCCAAATTTCCAAAGCAATCTTGAGAAAAAAGAACAATGCTGGAGGTATCATGCTCTGACTTCAGACTATGCTACATAGATACAGTAATCAAAATAGTATAGTGTTGGGGGGAAAAAAAGACACATAGATCAATGGAACAGAGAAGAAAGCACAGAAATAAACCCACACACATATGGTCAATTACTCTATGACAAAGGAGACAAGAATATACAAGGAAGAAAAGGCAATTTCAATAAGTGATGCTGGGGAAACTGGACAGCTACATGTAAAAGAATGAAATTAGAACATTTTCTTATACAATATACAAAAAATAAACTCAAATGGATTAAAAATATAAATCTAAGAAACCATAAAATTCCTAGAAGAAAACATAGGCAGTATACATCTTTGATATGTCTTAGCAATATTTTGGGGGATCTGTCTCCCCAGGTAAGGGAGACAAAATAAATAAATGGGACTTAATTAAATTAAAAATTTTTTGCATAGAAAAGGTAACCATCAACAAAATGAAAAGACAATCTACTGAATGGGAGAAGATATCTGTAAATGATATGTCTAATAAGGAGTTAATATCCAAAATTTATAAAGGGCATAAGCAGCTCAGTATCAGAAAAACAGACTCAATTTTAAAAAATGGGCAAAAGACCTGAAGAAGCTTTTTAAAAAAAGATTACATACTATTTTTTTCTTCTTTAAAAAGATTGCATGCTAATATCCAACAAGTACATGAAAAGATGGTAATATCACTAATCATAAGGGAAATGCAAATCAAAACCACATTGAGAAATGCCCTCACACTAGTCAGAATGGCTATCATAAAAAAGACAGCAAATAATAAATGTTGGCAAGGTTGTAGAGAAAGGAATTCTAGTACATTACTGGTGAGAATATAAATTGGTACAGCCACTATGATAAACAGTATAATGGTTCTTCAAAAAATTAAAAATAGAACTACCATATGATCCAGCAATTCCACTTCTGGGTACATATCTGAAAAAAACCAAAATACTAATGTGTAAAGATATATAAACTCCAATGTTAATAGTAGTATTACTTACAACCTGTATTTACAAGCCAAAATATAGAAGCAACACAAGTGTCCACCAACAGATGAGTGGACAAAGAAACACATATATACACACACATACATATACACGATAGAATATTACTCCGCATAAAAAATAAAAATTTGCCATTTGCAACAACATGGATAGACCTGTAAGTCAAAGAAAGACAAATACTGTAGGATATTTCTTACATGTAGACCATAAAAATTAAAAAACAAATGACTATAACATAACAAAAACAGACTCATAGACTCACAGATACTGAGAACAAACTAGTAGGTATAAAATAGGATACAAGGAGGCAATGTACAGCACAAGGAATATAGTCAATATTTTATAATAACTTTAAATGGAGTATAATCTATATAAATATCAAATAACTATGTTGTGCACCTGAAAGTAATATTATAAATCAGTTATACTTCAATAAAAAATGTTTTAAATCTTCCTAGCAGCTGTGAAGATTCCAGCTTAGGTTGTAGACCATCCTTGTGTTGGCTGTGTGCCTGGTCCTGACAAAGTTGTGATTTTTTTTTTTCTAGAGGAGTTCAGCATAAATACTGGAGCATAAAAAAATATGTTTAGATTGACTCAAGAATAAGGGGTGTTCTGGGCAGGTTTAAGATAAGGCTAGCAAGAGGCACATACTACAAGGTTTAGGCTGGATAAGAAAGAAAGCAATATTACAAAAGTGTTAATAAGATTTCTTACTAGGATCAACTTGGAAATCATTATACTTTCTAGGCTTCAATGCAAAAGTTTCAGGGGTGTTCCCATTGCACCTTTAGGTTGCAAAATACAGCTAGCTTTGTATCAACAGACTTCAAGTACTACCTTCCAATAATAATGGGCTTTTTGATTAATAAGGTCTATGGTACTAATAATGCCTAGATTACATTTAAAAATGCAAAATAAAAGAGTTGAGAGGGCTATGTCCATGGCTCAAATTGAAGCTTTAATTCAATTTTTAATATAATGTATCTTTGTGATTTGTATAAATATCATATACTAATGGTAGAAAATTTGAAAGCTACACAAAGGAACTAAAAATGACCTGTTACAACAGCATGCAGAAAATATAAAATAACTCAACTACCTTACCATACATATGTGTATATGTATACTTTTGTATCATGTTTAAATGCCTATATTCTAGAGCTAGACTGGCTAGGTCTCATCTAGAACAGTCATTTCAATACCTCTGTGACTTTTTAGGCAAATTACTGAATTTTGTGTCTCAGTTTCCTCTTCTGAAAATAGTAGTAAAATACTACCTACTTTTGAATGAGATAGGTTACGAAGAAATGATTTTATATATTATATATATATGTTTAATGGTTTATATATATGGTTTATATATATGTATGTATGTATATATGTGGTGTGTGAGTGTACTTAGAACAATGCCCAGAATATAAGTCCCTAGTAGCAGCTAGCTGTCTTATGATGTATACATATAAGAGACTTTTCGTCATAGTCCTTGGTTCAAACTCAGTGTCAGTGTCACTAAAAAGGTATTAAATAAGAATTAAGAAGTAGACCTCAGAGAAATTGACTTTTTTGTATCCTGGAAAGCTGAAGGCAGGTATTTTTGTCCAGGGACATCTGGGCACTCACTCATCTGGCTTTTTCCCCAGTTGAGGATTTGGCACTGTTAATGCTGAGTTTGGTTCAAGAACCAGTAGAGCCTGTTAGTTCTAAACACCCCTTCAATGGAAGTACAAAGATTGTACCAAGCTTTTTCTCCAAAATGGTAACATAGACTCTGAGTATTAAAAAAAAAAAAAACAATGTTGCAGAGGGGGAAAAAATCAGCTATATTTTTGAGACTGGCAAGACTGTTTCCTGTACAGATAGTGGCATTGGCGGCTTTAAATCTATAGGGAATTAGGGATAAGTTTAAGTCCACACTAAGATATGGTGCATCTGCCCCCATCTTATGAGACTCTCTACTTATCTAATTAAATCGGGAAATTACATAACTCACCAGAAATAATGCAGCTGTTATCAGAAGTGGGCTGTGAAATACTGCAATGACCATATATGTGTATACATTTGCAATACAAAAAAAAGAATCCAAATAATATATTTGGGTATGATTAGCTGATGAAAAGTTGTATTTTTGGAGTAAAAAATAGGCCTTTTATCTGTCATATAGTGCAAGTACTTATCCCAGTGTATCTGTTATTGTTGTATATTTTACACATACACATTTCCAATGTTAAGTAAAATAATGCATTGATTTCTCTTGACTTTTTATTCCTTTATTTTTATTAGGAACTCTCTCCAAATTAATTTGTTGTATTCAAGCTATTACATACTTTCCTTTTTCCACATTTGTCACTTGAATCCTTATGAAATTTGCATCTAACTTAGACTAGTTTATTCTGTAAATGATATGCATAACCACCACCATGCATCAAGCATTTGAATATTGTATACCAGGTTAAGTTTTTTACCTGCATTGTATCATATATGCTTTTATAATTCACACTATAAATACAGACAGTAATTAAAAGCACTAACATTTTAAAAAGGAAATCCACAATCCCTCCATCTGTAGTGAACATTTTGGTGAATAATTTCCTATACATTTTCATGTTTTAATGCACATGTAGCTGTATAAAATACATAGAAGTATTCAGAAATTGAATTATGCTGCTTTGTAACCTACTTTTTCCATTAAATTATATATATGGCTATATTTCCCTATCAATAAATATAGGTCTACATAATCTTTAATGTGTACGTAGTAATCAGTTACATTGACATATCCCAGTCTACCTAGTCAATCCACTATTATGGCTAGTTTTTTTATAGTAACAAAGCTTTGGAAATAACCTTAGAAAGCAAAAATAATGTTAATGAACATTCTTGTATACGTATCTTTTAACATTTGCATTTATCTTCTTAGAATAAATTCTTAGTAAAATCATTGGCTCATAGAAGGTTTTACATTTTACATTTTTATACAGATTTCCAAATAATCATCTGGAAATATACCAGTTTAAACAGTGCATTATATCATCTCTATCCCCACACTGTTTTGCTAATTTCATAAACCTCTAATCTGATAGGTGACCAAAACTGTTAGTTTTTTTTTTTCCCCAAAGAGAGTGTCTGTTGTTATTCCTCCTTTTATGAATATTATGTTCATAACTTTACACCATTTTTCTGTTGGACATTTTTTAATGATATGTGTAAGATCTTTATATGTTAAGAATATCTAACCTTTGTTATGTGTCACAGATATTTTTTTCCTAGTTTGTTGTTTTTCAGTCTTGATATGGTATATTTTGGTCCTAGAGTTTCTTTTAAAGATAAAATTTAATCATCACTCTTCATAAAATGATTAGAAAACCTTCCATAATCTCAAAACTGTAAAAAATATTATAAATACAAACCATGTTAAATATATAAACTTTAAAACAGTTTAGAGAAATGCAAATCAAAATTACAATGAGGTAACACCTCAAACCAGTCAGAATGGTCATCATTAAAAAGTCTACAAATAACAAATTCTAGAAAGGGTGCAGAGAAAAGGGAACCCTCTTACGCTGTTTGTGGAAATGTAAATTGATAGAACCACTATGGAAAACAGTACAAAGGCTCCTCAGAAAACTAAATATAAAACTACCATATGATCCAGAAATCCCACTCCTGGGCATATATCTGGAAAAAACTATAATTCAAAAATATACATGCACCCGTATGTTCATTGCAGAACTATTCACAATAGCCAAAACATGGAAACATCCTAAATTCACAATAGCCAAAACATGGAAACATCCTAAGTGTCTATTTATAGATAAATGGATTAAGAAGATGTGGCACATATGTAAAATGGACTACGACTCGGCCATAAAAAAAGAATGAAGTAATGATATTTGCAGCAACATGGATGCAACTAAATATTCTCATACCAAGTGAAGTAAGTCAGAAAGAGAAAAACAAATACCATATGATATCACTTATATGTGGAATCCTAAATACGGCACAAAATAGAAACAGGCTCACAAACACAGACAACAGACTTTTGGTTGCCAAGGTGGGGGGAGGAAGTGGGATGGACTGGGAGTTTGGGGTTAGTAGATTCAAACTATTACATTTAGAATGGATAAACAACATGATCCTAATGTATAATACAAATGCAGTCTCCTGGGATAGACCATGATGGAAAATGATATTAAAAAAATAATTTGAATATATGTATGACTGAGTCACTTTGCTGTACAGCAGAAATTGGCACATTGTAAATCAACCATATTTTAATAAAAATTTTAAAAACAATGTGAGGACTGTTAACTTTTAAATAAATTTTATGAAAACAAAAATAAAAATAATAATGTATAAATTTTAATGTATTCTCCAATACCTTTACAGTTTAAATTTCTTTACATTTAAATCTTTGATACAGCTAGGGCTTTGATTTAAATAGTGAATAAAAAATAAAAATAAAAAATTAAATTAAAAAAATTTTTTAAAAAAAGGAGTTCCCATTGTGGCTCAGTGGAAACAAATCTGACTAGGAGCCATGAGGTTGCAGGTTCGATCCCTGGCCTTGCTCAGTGGGTTAAGGATCCGGCATTGCCATGAGCTGTGGTGTAGGTCCCAGATGTGGCTCGGATCTGACGTTGCTGTGGCTCTGGCGTAGGCCAGTGACTACAACTCTGATTTGACCCCTAGCCTGGGAACCTCCATGTGCCGAGAGTGTGGCCCTAAACAGTAAATAAATAAATAATGAAATAAATAAACAGTGAATAAAGATGTAGCTTTATTAAACTTCCCCTCAAATGACAATATCCTTTTGTCCTAACTACATTTACTGAAAAACTTGTCCTTTCTTCCCAACCCAAACGTTTGATGTGCCTCTTCATCATATCTTAAAATTCACAACATACTTGGAAATAGTTTACTATTTTCAAAGAAACAGTGTTCTCTGTTACAATGATGTGTCTGCTCCTAAACAAATACCATAGCATTTAATTTTCTGATTTCTAGTACAATTTATATTTTATATTTGGAACAGCAATTTCCTTATAATTCTTCTTCAGAATCTCATCTGAATTTTTTTTTTTTTGGTATTTCATGTGGTGTAAACATTTCATTTTCCCCTCAAATAGAGTCAAAGTGATTCCCATAATGTTACTATCTAACTTATGTTCTAAGAGAGAAGGAAAGTGGCAGTGCAGTGGCACTGGGGACTGTGAATAAGTCTGCATAAGTCCATTAAATCAATTGCCTTTGTGATCATGTTTCTAGGTGGAAATAAATGTGGAGAACCATTGTTGAACAGCAACTGTCCAACAGAACTTTCTACACCAATGGGAATGCTCTATAGTTGAACATTCCATTAGGGTAATCATTAGCCACGTGTAGCTTTTGAGAACTTGAAAGGTGAGTGAGAAACTGAATTTTTACTTTTAGTTCATTGTCATCAATTTAAATAAATATATGATCAAATATTTATTGGACAGAGCACTTCTAGAGTGTAACTATTAAAAAAATCACTACCCTATTATACTGTTTCATAGGATTATTGGCTGATAATAAATTTGGCAATTTCCAGTTTAACCTGTAACAGCCACTTAAGAGATATTCAGTAACATGCAAAGATAACACAGATCTCAATGGCAACTCAAATATATATATATAAAATTTATCCCTCCTGTATTCATGGCACGCTACAGAATAAGAGACAGATTAGAAAGCCTTCAAGAAGTTTAAACTTTGGTAAAGGATATAAAATGATGGATAACAATAATAGTTTTAGAACAAACCAAGTACCATAAAAGAAGACTCAACAAATTGTCAAGGGAGTTACAAGAAGGGAGAAATCCTCTTGGCTATGGAACATGAGAGAGATTAGGGAGGGCTAAATAGAAGAGGCAGCACTTAAGCTGCTTCTTGAATATGGTTCATTCTCAACAGGCAGAGGAATAGAGATGAGAGGGGCAGGAGGAAGACATTCTGGGTTAAAAGAAGCACAATCAAAGGTACAATGGATAGATTACAAAGGTTATGTTGAACAACGGTGAGTAGTCTGGTTCAGCTAGGTCATCATGTGAGCAGAGAGGTAGTGAGAAAAGGTTGACTAGGTAGGCTCAAGCTAAATCTCCAAAGGCCTCAGATTTCTATCCAAAGAATCTGGTCTTGACTTTATAACTAGCAGAGAGAGAATGAAGACACATTAGTGTCATCTGAGCTCTGGACCTGAGAGCAATAACAGATTTGTGATATCAATAAAATCGTTTCCCAACTTAATTGTATTACGTTGGGAAAATCATCTAAATATATGGTTGGTTGGTTGGTTTCTAGCATATGTAATATGGAAGAATAACCCACCTCACAAGATTATTTTGAATATTACGCAAGATAAGAGGGAAAGCATTTAACAAAGTATAAAGCAAGTACAAATGTTAAAAATTAATAACAAAGTATAGTGATCTAGATAGTTCTCACAATGACACACACCCAAGTGAGCCAGAACAAAGCAACCTATTCAGGCATAGAAACAGACTATTACCGAAAAGACTCTAAAACACAAGTCTTAGTAATAATTTTTAAAAATTGTAATTTCAGCAGGTAAACTGATAGGTTGTCTCCTATTTGGACCCTACTTACTTCCCTGGATACTTAAAGGATAATTGAATCTCTGGGTTTATAATAACAGGTCATCCAGTTCAATCTCCCAGATCTGATGTTTGAATTTCTACCAATTGGTTGGCCATGCCAGGTACATACCTTCGGTGATGAAGAACTTCCTAGGGTTATGATGCAACCTATTTAATGTATTGGGCAACACTAATTGTCAGAAAGTCTTTCGGATTCCATAACAATCCATACCACTTAATCCACTCACTAGGTATTCAATACCTTTAAGAACTAAAAGAATTTCAGGGAGATTAGTTCTAATATTCAGAATATATTGGAGAGCATACTAAAGACAATAAGGGGAGGTTTTTTATAGCAGACCAGGTCAAGAGGGAATGAGGGAGTGAATGAGGAAGAGGGGAAGGAAGGAAAGGGGAGGAAGGAAAGGGGAGGAAGGGAGAGAAAAAAGAAAAGAATTCAGAGGACTTAACAGGGAAAGGTAGCAGTGGGAAAAGAGAAAAAGAGAAAACCTATTTCAGAGATAGAATTCAGGGCATTTAATAAAGACAGGATATCTGAGGCAGGAATGGATGAGCATACAGGAACCACAGATGATTGAGATTGGGAAAGGGGGCTCAAATTAGTATATAAGTACATTTTACATGCCAATAGACCAAGAAAAAGGAGTAAGGTAAGCCAGGTTTAACACTATAGAAGACAGTATGAAAAAAAAGAATACACACAGAGTTCCCATTGTGGCTTAGTGGTTAACGAATCCAACTAGGAACCATGAGGTTGTGGGTTCGATCCCTGGCCTTGCTCAGTGGGTTAAGGATTCAGCGTTGCCATGAGCTGTGGTGTAGGTCGCAGACACGGCTCGGATCCTGCATTGCTGTGGCTCTGGCGTAGGCCGGCGGCTACAGCTCCAATTGAACCCCTGGCCTGGGAACTTCCATATGCCACAGGAAGCGGCCCTAGAAAAAAGGCAGAAACTGAAGGAACGTAGTAAATTGACTATACTATAATAAATTTTTTAAATGTATTTTGAAAATCAGGAGAAAAGCCAAGGAATAGCTACATGAAGAGGTGAGCTTTAAACAGAAAAAGAAGGCAGTTAAAGCTGGGCTTCTTGGCACAGAGAATATGTATTTAGGTTAACTGATCAAAGATTTGGAGCAATATCTGTGGCTGGGGAAGCCAGAGAGAAACTAGCCCACGATGGACTCACTCCAGTGCCTCTGATCTCATTGGAAGCCATTTCAAAGGGAAGCAGCCCAAAGAGTCTGAGTTCATTGGTGGCTTTAGCCAAATGGACCCATGTAGTACATCTTTGCATCAGGCCTTATGTTGGCCAAGCATGTTTTACTCTGGCAAATCCCATGATACTGACAGCTCAATCAAGTCTAAACTTAATAAGGGGTTTATTTTCCAGTCCTAGCTCAGGATAATTAAAACTCACATTGCACATTCAACATTTATCTATCTTTCTCCACCAAGCTTAGCCTGATCATGGCTTCCTGGTATAAGCTCAAGAGACAAACCTCAGGGGTTAAGGGCTGTGGGCTGCTGGATACAGCTAGAAACCAGCCCTGAAAAGCCCTATTAGCCCACACCATTGAGGTTGGCGAGGTTGGGTGGTTAGCTTTACTTTTTTTTTTTTTTTTCATTTTTGGCTCCCCCATGGCATACAGAGTTCTCAGGCCAGGGATCAGATCTGAGCTGCAGTCTCAACCTAAACTGCAGCTGTGTGGCAACACTAGATCCCTAACCCACTGTGCCAGCTGGGGATCGAACACGTGTCCCAGTGCTCCCCAGATACCACCAATCCCATTGCACCACAGTGGGAAATCCTGATCTTTCTTTTATATCTTATTATGAAAGAGCTAAAATTTGGGATTTTTAAAATTTCTTCCACTTGGTCCCAGTGCATTTTTACCAAAGAGCTTACAGTAGTTTTCAAATGAAGGCAACATGTGCATTCTTCTAACAGTCCTGGCTGCCATTGGTACTTCCTCAGTTACAGAAATATTCAAGTTCAAGGGAGGAAATGTAATTCAAGTTCAAGGGAAGAAATGTATTTATTTCCTTAAGTTTCATCATACTACAACAATCATCACAGAATCCATGTAGGCCATCAAGCTGCACATGGGGATGACTTCCTTTAAGGAAGAGATGTAAACACACAATTCTGTTTCACCATAGTGTAAGATCATTTCAACCATATTTTAATTTGTTGTACTTCTCCAGCCTTTCCTCTTCTCAAATAGCAAATGTTTTGCCCAGAGCCACTTCAATGAACTATGCAAGCCAACATAATTGATAGAGTGAAGTTTGTTTCAAACAAAACTGGAATAGCCACTTCATAATTCATCTCTCTTATAAGGTTGAATATTTAAGAGTATGTCTTCTTAAAGCCAAATAAAACTCCAGTGGCTTAGTACTTGTGGAGATGTGTGGCAGATGGGTAATTTGGACTATTCCCCAGGTAGCCATGCCATCCATTCATCCTAGCAAGCAGCGTATAAATGGACTCTATCACCAATTATTGGTAAACAGGAAAATTTTACTCAATTAAAGAACCATGTTTTAGGAAATCAAGATTCAAACTCAATTTGACTTGTCAACACCACGGTTCAGAGGCACCCCTGCATTCTCTGTGCCTGATAAGTGCCTTTAGCCCCTGTAGCCAGAGCTTCCAGCAATGGGAGCCTCAGAGAAATTGAAAATGACCCCATTGATCAACCTGAGTTAAGACCATCCACATATCACTGAGGGCAGCAAAAATGGGCTTAAATTCCCAGCCCTTTTGCTCTGAAGGCCTGGCCTTGGCCTATGGGACAGAAATATAAATGACCATGGCTCACAGTCACCAGAACAGCTTTGATCACATCTTGCCCCTCCTTCCAATCAGCTGGGGCAAGAGTGGGAGAACTAAGAGCCTCTGGTGCCACAGTCTTTTACCCACATTTAAATGCTTTCTATTTAAATTATCTGCTTCAACCACAGATAATTGCAGGCTGTCTAGCCCAAGGCAGCCCCCAAACTGGAGAGCTTACATGGTGAGCAGGCAGCCCAGAGCCAGAGGCACCACAATGGGGTCCAGCCACAGCACAGTCCAGTCAGTGGTCCTATGACAGGTTGCTCTGCAGAGGAGGAGTACAAAGGATGGAGTGGGTACAGGTAGGCACTTCCCCTAAAGCCTCTGGCTCAGGTATAACTGAGAATTTCACTCACCCTAGGCCCCAGAGTAGTTGCCTAATTCCTGTTTGGGGAAGCAAGTAGCACTGAGAAAAATGTCTTCTGAGTTGCAAGACCAGGCAGCGCCTGCTACCCTGTTGGCAAAGAATCCAGTAGGGAAACAACACCACTGGCCCCCAGCCCCTCAGAGGGAGACCGTGCTGGTGTGGGAGAGTTGAGGGTGTCAGTGGGGAAATGGCCCCCAGTCCTCCATGCCTATCCTGGACACTTAACTCCTTCCCTCCCTTGGGATCCTGTAACCCAGGCATCCTTCCTGAGCAATAATACATGCCTGCTGAACCTGCAAGTCTTTGGGGACAAAGTTCTTTCCTCCTTCCCTCCCTCCTGCCTTCCTCCCTTACTTAGGGGTCTGACCCCAGCAGGACAGTGCAGCATGTTTAATAATCTACAATTTGTCTCCCCTGGCCAGGAAAATAAAGCATTCTTCTTGGAAGTCAACAGAAGGTGAGACTGAATGTACTAGTATGAGATCAATTATTTGTGAATAGATTTTTGCCCCCCCCCAAAAAAAAACCACACCAGACGGAGGTGGGCTCCAGATTAGCTTTTAGACAAGAGGTACTTTTCCAGCACTCCAGCCCAGCCACAACTTTCATGGGTGGCATGGGGGAAACCTTAAATACCTGTTTTACTGACGTCTCCTGCAAAGTCCCTGGGCCACAGAAAAGGGAAGGGGGAGGTAGTGCAGAAACTAGGAGAAAACCCTGGAACCGACCATTGTTATAACACACTTCCTTTGCCAAGTCACTTTGCTAAAGCTTGTTTCCTAACGGTCTGATAGCGACAAATCAAGCTAATTGCTCCCATTGCAGGCCCAGAGTGGCAAGTCGGGTTGCACCTCCTCTACCTCTCTGAGGTTCCTTTGCAAGGAGTCTAAAGCGCGGGTCGTTCCTCTCCCTTGAGCAATGGTTCAGAGAGGATCATTCCACCTGAGAAACCCGCGCGAGGTTCAATGGGGAGCAGAGATTTCTGTGGGAAAGGAGTCGTGGCACCCCAGACTCTTCCCGGGAGCCCCTTCGGGTTGTCGGGGCAAGCGGGCAGAGATGGCCTCGGATCGCCAGAAGCTCTACCTTATCTCGTGCTCCACCCCTCACTGCTCCACCCCCGAGCCACCTTCAGCCCGCGTCCCCTTGGTTGCTCTCCTGGCTGCGGGCAGAAACGTGGGTAGAGTCAGAAAGAAGCACCTAATAGGAAAGTGCCTTCCAGGCTACAAAGCCGGCGCTTCGGCCGCAGAGAGCGCAAAGATCCAGCAGCTCACAGGCTCACAGGCACCTGGCACCGCGGGCGCGCGCTCCTCCTGCGCGGCCAGGAGCCCCTGACCTTGGGAGCTCTAGTCCCTAAACTTTCGGGGAGAGCTGAAGCCGGGAAAGGAAACTGGCAGCATTTCCTGGCGCGGGGACCAGCGATGCGAGAGAGGCAGAGCTCCCTTTGCCACAGCCTGCCTGCCTGCTCCCTGCTGTCACCTGAGAGCCCAGTACGTTATTCCCTGGCCCTCATCAGCCAGCTAGCTGTTCGATTTTGAGAATGGGCTTTACCTGTCCGAGTCTTCTTGCAAAACAGCCGGGGACGTCCAGCAGGGCTCAAGCGTGCAGTTCCATGTCTGGGGCGATGGGCCTCGGTCCAGGACGAGATGGAGAGCTGGGTTCCAGAGAGCGCGGGCTCGAGCTTTCCGGGCGACAAAGAGGATGCCCAAAGGCGCTGGAGGAGGCGCGGGGAAGACAGTGTCTTCCAGAGCAGCGGACAGGGCAGCCCCGACTGCCTCCTCCACTCCCCGTCCTAGCAAAAAAGGATGCTGGAAAACTTCTCCCCGCCCAGGGAAGATTTCTAGAGTTCAGCAGAGCTTCTGTGTACTTTAGGGGGAACTGAACTTGGGGAGGTTAAAGGGGATTCCATTCAGCCCCTAAGTTAGAATAGCAAGTGCCTCCTCTTGGCCCTGTGGCAGACTCTCCTAAGTCTCCTGTCCTCCAGCCTCGTCCTTCTTTGAGACTTTGCTTCGGAGCAGCCTTGCTCCCGCCCGACCTCGTCTTGGACAAATGCTGTAACCGCGGGATGCAGGCGCCTCAGCCCGTGGCTCTCACACCTCTCCTGAGGCACGAACGCCCTCGAGGGCAGCAGCCCTATCGCCCTGACCTTAGCGCAGGCTGCAGGTGCGAACTCTGCCTCCCCGCCTCTCTCTAGCCTATTGCTCCAACCTTGGTGGGGAACCCTCTCCAGCCAGTGCGCAAAAGCCTATATATCTCCCCTCTCTCTGAAGAAGAAGCGATGCCTGGGAAGTGCGCTCCAGGCTCGCCTCACATCATGCCATCTCTGCTGCTGTAGCCTCCAAAATATACCTAGAGTCGGGGTAGGAGAGTAGTGGAAATCACCTACAGCTGCGTCTCCATCGCTAACAGTTTGATGCCTCCGGGCTGACTGATTACACCGGGAAGGAGGTGGAAATTAGAGAACCGCTCTGGCACGTCACGGAAAAGGGTTACTGCTGCTCCTCCTCCTCTTCCACACCCCTTTGGATTTAGGAGCGCGGGGAGGGAGAGTGGAAAAGGCTGCCAACCCGGGGCCCCTTTCCCCCACCCCCCCGCCCGCCATCCTCTGGTTTAAAAAGAAAAATACTTGCTTCTTACCTTTCCGGGAGAAGGAAAGCGTGTCCCAGCAGCGCCGTCTAGCGTCCGTACCGGAGTAGGCCGGGTACTCGGTTGGCTAGCGCTGAACTGGGCCAGTGAAGGCAGGGAAAGCCACGAAGCAAAGTTTTTCACCTATCCTGGTCCCCATTTACACCATTAAACAGGTATCTAGTTCAGCCAGGAGTTCACCTGCTTGGCTCCCCCAAAGGCCAGAACTTGATGTTATTAAAGATTCAAGCCACCTGATTATATTCATAGTAAGAGCTTCCTGGTACCAGAAAGAACTCCTCTTTTCCACCCCTCCCTGATTAGAGATCCTTAAGTCTCAGGGTTCTCCAGTCCCGCCAATCATACGGGAGAGCTGGGACCCCAGGATACGCTCGGAGATAGAACCCAGACAATGATTGTTGATGTCTCGCACCTGAGGCGCTCCTGACCACATGCGTCTCCAAGGTCACGCAGCTCTGGAGCTCCTCTCTTTAAGAGTGATAGGAGAGAGGGACTACGACTCAAGAACTGACAGAGTTTGAATTGCTGCGGATGAAGAGACCCGTTTCCACGCCAGGTATCTCCCAGAGCGTTCTGCTTGGCTCACTGGCGCCTTGCTGATTAACACACTTAACAGGATTGCTCATTTAACGGGTCAGCTGAGCTCCAGCATTTGCTGCTGCGCTAGACTCCTATTAATTTGTCTTTTCTTTAAGCTTTCTCCAGCTGTTCTCCTGAGGCCGCTCTATCGCTTTGCATTATGTACAGAGAGCGCGCGAGCTAGCGAGCGAGCCAAAGACGGAGACTGAGAGCGGGAACAAGAGGGAGCAACTGAGATACCCGAGTGCAGCGAGCAGCGCAGACCCTTCCTCCAGCTTTCTTGGCCACTTGGTCTTGAACCACCATCCCCTAGACTTTTAAGGCCCCATCTGTGCACGATCAAAGTTACTGTCCCTCTCTCTCCTCTCATGCCAAGTTTATGCACTCCTTTTATGACGTTGGCTATTTCATTAAATCCCGCAAAACCCCACCCTGGAAAATTATTTCTGCAATTGCGGTTCGGTCGGGAAGTCAAGAGAGGTCAGGTGTGGAAGAAAAGGTCTTTTGACAGGAACCAAAACTAAGCTATCTTCCCAAGTTTTTGTTGTTTATGGGTAGGGGGTGGTGCGGAGAGGGGCGCGGGGTGGGGAGAGGCTGTATTTTGGAAACAGGGGCAATGTCCTGCAGTTTCTGCTTCCGTTCTCTAACAGCTCCTCTTTTCAGATAAAAGCCCATTCTTCCAATGGGCACCAGACAGCCAGTTCTCCCTTGCTCTTTGCTGTAGAGCTCATGTAAACGTCCCTCTCTGCCTGTGTGCTTGTCCTCAGCAGTCCTCCTCACCACTTCCAACGAAACAGCCTCACCTAAACTAATGTTACTCACTCTCAACCCCAAGGGCTTCCAACAAGCCCAGGATTGTGGCCACTCAGAGGGGGAAAAACATCTCACATCTCATCCTCCTGGTTGGGAGTCTGGTGCTTCCAGTTTTTCCTTTAGAATAGAGCTTAGCCTTCATGCCCTGGGCCCTGGGCTCAAACTAGAACCTAAACTGTCACAGGGGAGGATATTTGGCCAAACCAGGAGTCTTCTCACTCATGTTGGGTGTTAAAGAGCCACTGGTCAGGATGAAGGGAGCTCATTGGGGATACCAGCGAATAATATCCCTAAGCAATTCGTCAAGTAGACAACACTTTTTTTAAATGACAAAACAGGGGACAAAAAAACACACCCTTCCTGCCCTGTTGATTCCTTTTAATCATCTTTCTATGCTGAATCCACCCAACCTCACTCTAACACCCAGTGCCATTATGTATCCAACTTCTGTGCCTCCTGCTCCATCAAAACTTGTTCTCCTATGTTATTCTTCCGGTACTCACTCTGCTGATAACAATGATTAGCATTGGTGTTCCAGTCTGATAAATGCATAACTACTCTAGCTAACCTTATTCCCCCAGGGTAACACAACCCTTCACAAGAGGGTTTAAGAATACTTTCCAGACTTGGGGATTTAAGGCATTACCCCAGGTCAGTAGATCTTCTTTGGATGGAGAAAGGACTCTTGGTGCCCATCAAAGAAGGCTGTTTTTTGGCCTATGGTACAAGTCTGGTTTAAATGAAGCAATTGCAAAAGACTTGAGGAATATAGGAATAAAGAGTCCAAATAGGAACAAAATGCCAATAAAATGGGGAAGGAACCACTGACTTCTCAAAAAGAATTTAGTGACAATTTATGGCTTTAGAGCCTTGCTCTTCAAAGTATTATTCATGGACCAGCAACATTGGAGCATCACCTGGGAGTTTGATATAAATGCACCCCCAGAAATACTGAATCAGAATCTTCACTTTAACAAGATTCTCAGGTGATCTCATATACATATTAGCAATTGAGAAGCATTTTCAAGAAAATCTTTCAACTCTGCTTAGCCCAGGGAATGAAAAAGGGCATTTATTACAATCACCTAAGGAGTTAATAATAGGTTCTGACAGCACCACTGTCAGATGATAAACACCAAAGAACAAGGCTAGAGTCATATCTGCTTAGGCCAATTAAGCCATACGTATTTCGTGACCATATCAAGTTATGGTTAGCACCGCTACCTACAGATGGCCTTTTTGCAAAACTGGTCTTAATTACATGAAGAAATAGGGGAGAGTGTGGCATAGCTTAATAAAATTCAATCACTGCTGAATAAACAAATCAGTTCCATGTTCTACCAAGGTAGGGCCAGTATCATCATCTTCCCAATAATATTAAGAACAAGACTTTAAAGAGTTTAACAAATTATGAGCACTCAATATATGCTCACCGATTAATGGTGAGAAGAGCTGATAACCATTTAGTGAAGTCAAAAGTCTTTAAGAAATTAATAATTGGGGTAAATAGTTTTGCAAATGAATAACCAAAAAATATGCTGAACTTAAACTTATCTCTTCCCAAGGTAAATTTCAAAGCTACTTGTTAGGATAATAAGGTGAGACTAGAGAGCAAATAGTTATTGAGTGTCTACTTGCTGACCAGTTGCCCTACATACTTGATCTTATTGTATCCATGTACTTAGACCTGGCTGATGGCCCAAATTGCCAGTTTAGTACCTTATTAAAGATTCCTGGAAGTATGCCCCAGATCTATTAAATCAGAATTTCAAGGAGTGACCCTCTGCAGGTGGGGAAGCACCTTTCTAAGCAAGCCTTAAAACCCATGAACCATGAGAAAAGAGACTGATACATTTTACTACATATTAATTAAGCAGTTATGCAAAGAAAAATAAAACACCATAGGCAAAGTCAAAACCATAAAGTGGGAGAAAATTGCAACAATTCGAAGGGAGAATTTATTAATATATAAAGGGCTCTTATAAATCAATTAGAAAAATCAACCCAACAAAAAAATAGGCAAAGGATATGAGTAGATACTACAGAGTTAAAAATGTGAGTGGGCATGTATATATGGTGAAATAACTGCAAACTAAATCATAATAGCAAAGAATAAGTGTTCCATAGTACACAGTGTTTGGCTAGCACGTGAAGAAACAAACCCTTTCATTCACAATCAGCTGGAGTATAAATTAGTGTGACCATTCTGGAAAACAATATGACAGAGTCTACTGAAACTACTGATATGAACTGATTCACCACATACAAACTGATATATAAAAAAGATTTTTCTAAGTGAATATTCAAGAAATTAGCAACAGAGATTTTTTTTTTCTTTTTATGGCTACGCCAGTGACATATGGAAGTTCCCAGGCTAGGGATTGAATTGGAGCTATAGGTGAGGCCTACTCCACAGCCAGGGCAACACCAGATCAGAGCTGCACTTAACCCACTGAGCGAGGCCAAGGATTTGAACCTGCATCCTTACAGAGACAAGGTCAGGTCCTTAACCCACTGAGCCACATCAGGAGCTCCCAACAGCGGTTGTTTTTTTGGAAGAGGGGGCTGCTGGCAATGTGAAGTGGGGTTATGTTTTCTTATGTTGTATTATGTATTATGTGGTACTTTGGAATTTGTCACACCCTCACTGTTAAAGAATTATCCATTTACACCACTTGCATTGTGACTTTGAGTACCTCCCACTAGTGTAAGAAGAGCACATTCCCCCCAACCCACTGCAGCTGGCCACATGACTTACTATGACCAAAGGAATACTTGCAGACTTGCCACTAATGGCTTGGCTCCTCATGCTTCTGCTACCCACCAGTAGTCCTCGGTAGCTTCTGATCCAGAGAGAATAAGACACATGGACTAGCACTTCCCATCATGTCTCAGCTGTTAACAAACCCAACTAGTATCCATGAGGATTCGGGTTCAATCCCTGGCCTTGCTCAGTGACTTAAGGATCCTGTGCTGCTGTGAGCGGTGGTGTAGGTCACAGACGTGGCTAAGATTCCTAGTTGCTGTGGCTGTGGCATAGGCCAGCAGCTGCAGCTCCGATTCGACCCTTAGCCTGGGAACCTTCATATGCTGTGGGTGCAGCCCTAAAAAGACAAGAGACAAAAAAAAAAAAAGATACATGGACTAAACCTGAAACCAGTCCACAGTGTGGGGCCCAACCCAAGCAAGCCGAAATGAGAGCAGGTAAACCCAAGCTGACTTATAAACTTGTGAATAGGAAACAAATGTTTATTGCTGTATGACATTGAAAACTTGTGGGTTTTTTTTTATCATAATGCATCATTGCAACAATAACTGACTAATACAATCCCCTTTACACTTAGAAATACATGTACATCTATTATTTTCTACCTAACAAGTATTTTTTAAATCATAGATAATTTTCTATCATGAGGACATGGGCTGAGTAAACCATGGAACATCTGTACATATGTTCTACTTCAGATTTATGTTGAAGTGATAAATAGAAATGTTATTCCTATATAGCTGTGTTCCTGCTTTTCCATTTCTGTATACATATTACATCTATGTCATAAAACCAAGAATGCATTATTATAATTATTAATTTACATGATGTGGTGTTGTTTAAAGAAGCTGAGAGAAGGGAAATCAAATATATATTTATATTGTTTTTGTTAGCTTTATTTACCATTTCTGATTCTCTTCTTTTTTTCCTGTGGATATGACTTACTGTGGATGTGAGTTTCCTGTGGATATGGATATGCTGTCATTTCCTTACTCCAATATAGCACTGATTCCACCAACCCCATTTCTGCTGTTATTGTCAAATATATCATTTCCACATGTTATAAGCCCAGCAGCACAAACATACAATTGCTTTTTTTTTTTGCCTTTTTTTGGGGGGGCATACCCGTGGCATATGGAGGTTCCCATGCTGGGGTCTAATTGGAGCTGTAGCCACCGGCCTACACCAGAGCCACAGCAACACGGGATCCAAGCCATGTCTGCGATCTACACCACAGCTCATGGCAACGCCGGATCCTTAACCCACTGATCAAGGCCAGGGATCGAACCCTCAACCTCATGGTTCCTAGTTAGATTCATTTCCACTACACAACAGGAATGCCTACAATTGCTTTTTAAATCTGTGAAAAGAATAAAGGAAAAGAAATATTTATTTATATTGTCTTTTATAGCTGTATAATTATTGGTGCTGTTTTTTCCCATGTGGATTGAAATTACTTTTGGGGTCACTTGCTTTCATACTGAAGAACCTCAATTAGTATTTCTTATAAAATGGGTCTTTTGCAACAAATTCTATCATCTGAGAATGTTGTTATTGTGCCTTATTTTTTTTTAATTTTTTGGCCTTGCCTGTGACCCAAGCCACTACAGTGATACAGCAACAACACTGGATCCTCAAAAAGCTGAGCCATGAGGGAAATCCATTTTGCCTTAATTTTTGAAAGCTCCTTTTGCTGGATATGCATTCTTAATTCATAGTTTTTTTTTTCTTTCAACACTATTGAGTATGTAATTCCACTGTTTTCTGGCCTCTATTGTTTCCAAGAGAAATCACCCTTTTGTTCTTTTGAGATTTCATTGTATGCGAGGAGTCTTTTTTTGTTTTTGTTTTTTTAGGGCTGCACCTGAGGCATATAGAAGTTCCCAGCTAGGGGTCAAATCACTGGCCCCTACACCACAGCCACAGCAACATGGGACCCGAGCCATATCTGCGACCTACACCACTGCTCAGCACAATGCCAGATCCTGAACCCACTGAGCAAGGCCAGGAATTGAACCTGCATCCTTAGGGATACTAGTTGGGTTGGCTATCACTGAGCCACAATGGGAACTCCAGGAGTCATTTTTCTCTTACAGCTTTTAAGATTTTTCTCTTCGTCTTTCAGTGTTTTTACAATGATATGTCTGCATGTGGATCTCTTGGTATTTATCTTTTTTATAGTTCATTGGCCTTCTTGGATATGTAGATTAATATTCATCCAATGAAGGAAGTTTTCAGACATCATTTCCACACATTTTTTCCACCCCTTTTTCTCTTCTCCTTGAAGTACTTCTATTATGCATAATTCAGTGTGCCTTAATGGCATCCCACATTTCATCAAGGCCCTATTATTTTTTTCATTATCTTTTTCTTTCTCTTCTTTAGAATACATAATATCTAGCCCTCTATCCTCAAGATCAATGATTTTTTTTCTTCTGCCTTTTCAAATCTACTATTGGGGACCTCTTAAAATTTCATTTTCATTACTGTACTTTTTAGCTCCAGAGTTTCCATTTGGGTCTTTAAAAAAAATTCCCTCTTAATTGTTATTTCTCTATTTGATTACATTTTTATTGTAAATTATTTTACTTCCATAAGCATAGTTTATTTATTTAAACATATTTATAGTGATGTATTTGAAGTCTTTGTCCATTAAACTTGATGTTTTGGCCTTAAGGCAGTTTTTGTCGACTGGCTGTTGTTTTTTGTCTTTAAAAGAGTCATGCTTTTTCAGTTTCTTTGTTTTTTGCATATCTTTTAATTTGAGGTTGAAAATTAGAGATTTAGGGTAATGTAGCAACTCTGGACACTGATTCCTCTCCCTATTCTCTGGGACTTATTTTTGTTTTTGCTTGCTTATTTATTTAATAGCTTGGCTAGGCAATTTTAGTGAAGTCTGTTTTTCCCACATGTGAAGACTTAGGTGTCATTCCTCAGTGAACAAATCCTAGACCATGCACACAGTCATCCTAGGATGACTGTAGTTTAAGGAGGGCTCCCTTTAACTGTCTCTTTCCCTCACCTCTCTGTTAGGCTATGTGCCTCATTTGGTATCACACCCAGCTATTATGCTCCAGGAATTGGGTTGATTTTTCTATTGTTTTCAACAATGCTTTACATAAATTATTCCATGATCTGAACCAGTTAAGTTTAGGCAAAACTCATTTTGGGAATCAGTCTTCAAGGTTTGCTCTGACCCTGGGATGGCTTTTCATTGCTGTCTCTTCCCATGGTTCTCTAGTGAGGCAGCTATTCTATGGTTTATCTTGTTCTTAATTTAAAGAGCTACTAGCCTCCTCTTATTTGCTTACCACCAAAATATCCACGGTTTTCAAGAGTTCCCTTAGGCTTGAACTTCCTCTCATATTCTGTTTCAAATAAATCACTTTATTTCAGGAAAGCTTCAGAACTTTCTGTTCTTGTGAAGTAAATATTTATTTATTTGCTATATACCCTTAGGACAATTTCCAGATTTTTTTTAAGTTATCATCAGTTATGCTTGTTTCAAGAAGGAGTGGATCTGTGGAGCTCCTCATGCTGCCATCCCAAAAGTGGAACTCTTAAATGAGTTTTTAAAGTTAAAACCTTTGTGAAAGGGGTATGGATAGCAACACAAATTCTGCCCTTAAGAAGCAAATATTTATCAGAAGGAAGAAGAAAATTCACAGGTCACAATGGCACAGGTGAGAATACAGTGTGTTCACCCAAACAGGAGAAATTGCAGGGAGTCAGAGGAGGGAAAATGTTGGGAGGAATCAGGAAAGGCTTCATGAAGGAGGTAACATCTGAAAGTGGTGTAATATAAGGTGTATATTAAGAGGGTTATTTCAAGCAGAAGACATAGCATCCATTCATTCATTTGTTCAGTGAATATTTATTAGAAGCCTGCTATACGCCAGACACTCCTTCTAGGTGCTGAGTATATAGCAGTGAATAACACAGACAAAAATCTCTACCTGAATTAAATTTAAATTCTGGTGGTAAGGAGGGGGGAGCAAGACAGAAAAGAAATTTAGTATATAAGTAAATGGTATAATATAGCAGAGAACAGTACTATGGAAAAAGTATAGCAAGGTAAGTGATATGGAGAGGACTGGGGAAATTTTCATTTCAAATAGAGTGGTCAAGGAAGCCATCATAAGAAATTCAAGCTTTTAGGAGTGTCTTTAAGGAGATAATGGGGATTTTCCACTGTGGCTCAGAGGGTTAGCAAACTGAAATAGTGTCCCTGAGGATGAATGTTCGATCCCTGGCCTCACTCAGTGGGTTAAGCATCATGTGTTGCCATAAGCTGCAGCGTAGGTTGCAAACGTGGCTCAGATCTGGCATTGCTGTGGCTTTGGCATAGGCCAGCAGCTGCAGCTCTGATTTGATCCCTAGCCTGGGAACTTCCATATGCCACAGGCACAGTCATAAAAAGAAAAAAAAATTAAAAAGCGGCTTGGATCCCGAGTTGTTGTGGCTGTGGTGTAGGCAGGCAGCTGTAACTCAGATTCAATCCCTAGTCCAGGAACTTCCATATGCTGCGGGTGCAGCCCTAAAGGGAAAGAAGGAAAGAAAAAGAAAAAAAGAAGAACATATGGGAACCAGCCCATTCTACAACTGGGACAGAAGGTTCCAGGCAGGAAAAAATAGGAAGTGCAAAGGCCTTGAGGCAGGAGTATGCTCAGCAAAGGAAAATAGAAAATAAACCAGTGTGGCCAGGATTAAATGAGCAAGGAGTCAAAGCACTAGGATTCAAGTTCAGTGAACTATCATGAAGGCCAGAGAGGGTAACCAAGAGCAAGTGGTGTATGACAGAACGTGGTGGTGCATTTTATGAGAAAAGGGGCCATCAAATGTGGTTTGTGGCATAGTGTCCCTAGAAAGGATGAGTGAGAGACCTGGAACAATGGGTTGGAGCCAGTATGTGGAGGGCTTCAAATGTCAGGAGCTTGCAGTTCATTCAGTGGGGAAGACAGAGCTTCATAGTTATAACCTTCAAAATCCACACAGATAAACAGGTAGTGTATGTCTTCTTCTCTTTACTCATCCTCCGTGTTTTATCACCATCTCCCTACTGAGGCCAGAAGTGGATGAGCAGCAAGGTCAAGAATCAGAAGGTGGGTACAGGCGAGGGATCATCATCACTATGCTGGCTCTCCCCTCTCACATTTGAAGCCCTGATTGCTTTTTCACTTTCTTTCACAAAATGAGGTCTCATATTTTACTACATTGTCAGGAAATTTCTCCCTAAATATAACCTAAATCCCTGTACCTTTGGTTTATTCCTTAGAGAAACAAGCAACTCTTCCATCAGCTTGGGTTCTGAAGAGAACAGTATAAAAAAAAAAAAAAAAAAAAAAAAAAAAAAAAGACTGACTGAAAAACTTCTGTTGCCCTCAAAGAAAGGAAGTCAATATTTATTTATTTTTATAATCACCAAGAAACCCCTTGTCAAGGGAAAGTCAGATATCACTAAGCATCAGCACATTTGCCAGAAAGAGTCAAGTCAGTTATAAACAGCCTTCTAAATCAATTGATTGGATTTCAGGCTTTTATCGTGAAATGAAGAAAATCCTCTGCATTATAATAAAGTCCCAATCATAGAACAAAAAATGCAGCAATCAAGTGCCTAAAGAAACATCTCTGACATTTAGGGAAATGGTTTTACTACTTCAGGAGCCAAGACTGTCTCTATAATGGGACTTTAAATTGGACTTGTAATTCAAATAACAATGCTGTAGGTTAAGGTTTCTGGCTTTGACATGAGTGCTTTTAAAACACTGAGAGGTTAGGGGCCAGTCTTAAAGAAAGAGAGTGCCATAAAGTAATTAATTGTTGCAGTGTGTTTCTAGATAAACACTCTTACAGGGAATTCTAGCAATTGAAGCTCTCAGCTGTCATTTCAGTTCATTTATGGCACCAGAAAAACTGCTCCTTTTATTAAGATGTTCGTGTGATTCTGTAATGGATTCTAGATCATCAGAGAAAATTTTAGGTATCCTCAACATCAATTTACTGTCAAGTATATGATACTGCTGTCTCAGTATTTGAAAACTGGTATATGCATGATAACTTTTTATTAACCAGTCTGCTGGATTAACCAGAACATCATTTTCCTTAGCCATAGCCAATAGCTGATATTTTAAAACAAGAAAAATCATTTTTTAGTTGGGATTAATGTCACAGAACAAGAACAAATACCAGGAGGAGCTTTATCATTGCATGCCCTGGCATTGCGATCTGCTCAAAATTTAAAGACAAAGATCATTTAACAAAATTTCAAAACCCTATCTTAGACAATTTAGGCTGCTATAACAAAAATACCATAGACCTGGTGATTTAAACCACAGCATATATCTCTCAGAATTCTGGAGGCTGAAAGTCTGAGATGAGAGTGGTCGGATTCATAGTCATGGCCTTCTTCCTGGTCTCCTTGTATCCTCACATTATGGAGAGAGAGAGAAAGGGAGAGGAAGAGGGAAACAGAAAAGGAAGAAGGAGAAGAAGAGGAAGGGAAAGGAAGGGAGGGAGGAAAGAAGGAGAGAGGGGAAAAAAAGAGAAAGTTCATTCTCTGGTGTCTCTTCTTAAGACAAAAGACACTAATCCCATTAATAAGGGCTCCACCCTTACTACCTAATTACCTCCTAAAGTTTCTATCTACTAATACCATCACACTGGGGGTTCAGATATCAACCTAAAAATTTTAGGGGGACACAAGCAGACAGTCCATAACAACCTCATACTTTCTAAAAGGGTGCCCACTTTGGGTAGGCAGTTTAACTTGAAAACACCAGGAGCCATTGAAAACCTCCAATAAAAACTGTCTCCAACAGTCCCAAACCTCACCCCACCCCATATAAATCTTAATTTCTTGGAATATGACAACATCTTAGGGATCTAGGTAGCTGTTATTTACTTCCCATGTGAAGGTACCAAAGAAAACTCACACTTGTCAAAAACATCACTAATTAACTCTCAAAAAGTGAAAGTTCATTTGTTGGACTTTCATTGCATGCTGGTTATTTTAGATCATACACGTTGAAGCTAAGCAGCAAAGCTCTGTGCAAAACACACCAGGGTAGGAATCAGAAAATATGAGAAATGTTTCTGTTGCTGCTGTTGTTGTTGTTTTTCAAATCATCTGTTCCTCATTTGGTATCTGTTTTTTCTCTCTAAATTGCCTTGGGAGGAGCGTGGGGGGGGGGGGAGTGAAATTGTCACCTGACAAGGATATGACACAGAATAATAAAAAAGTGCCTGCAAATCATTTAGAATGCCTTGGAGATAAATACCAACTAGCTACTATTATAGTATCATTAATAAGCTAAAAATAATAATCAGGCACAGTTAGTAAAAATGCTGTGCTAACATAAAATGCACTGTTTCATAGAAGAAAGGATAGATTTGGATCTTGAAATTTTTTTCGCTCTCATTCCTAGTACTGCCATTCCCTCATGAATCACATTGTACATCCATTCTCAGGTCCTCTGAGTCTATCTCCGTATACGATGACCAGGATTCAAAATTTGTTTCTCTTTTCCTTGTCATGGTCACAAGCTCTAGACACAACAATCATACTACCAATTCACTCTAGGTCAATAACACCATTACCAATGTTGAATCTTTCTAAATCTTTCAATTAGAAAATGTCAATAAACAGAACTTTCTCTTTCATATGCCAAAAGTTCCTACAAGAATGCTAATACCTTTTCAGCAATTTAGAACCTCTGCCACTTTAGATCATCTTTCATTTCTTTTGTCAGGATTATGGCATAAGAATGTTATGCTTTAAATTATTTATCATGTCACTTCTTAGAGTCATCTCTTTTTTTAGCTGAATTAAGAGATTAGGCGCATTGGAATAAAATCACCCATGGACTTTGAAATATATAGTAAGGTGAAATTATTCTTAATGATACCTTTGATTTATATTTTAATTTTAAATGCACAGATAAAGTGGTATCATTAAACATACTTAAACTTTTTATAATAAATCAATGGTACCTTAATTATTATGTTATAAAGTAAAGACACATAAATTATTCATAGATATCTACTGCAAATTGAATTTTTAAAACCAGCTTTATTTTCCATATTCTGGTCTCATCTTAGCCACTAGTGGAAAATAGTCCATTTCACAGCCGCTGCTAATATGACACAGTTGGCAGAATAGGCTTAAAAGTGAATGAAAAGAGAAATGTCAATGTTGTAGAATATAGATCAGATGAGAACATTCTTCCAGCGAAATTGAGCAGTTATGCAGTGACAGAATAAGGAATGAGTTCTCATAAATGTTACCGTTAGTTAAAGGAGAATTTAGACATGCAAATATTTTAGATTGTCCTTGGAGTTTTATTGATTTTATAGGGTTTTCTTATTTATTTTTAAAAGTCATGTTTTTTAACCGGTTGTTGTTAATTCATTATCTGATAACATGGCACTAAAGACCTCCCTCTCCCTCTTTGTTTGCTCCAATTCACCTGTGCACTTTCCTCCTATCCCCAAAGGGCCTTGGTGAGCAAAAAACTCTCACTCTGTGCCTAGTTAGGTGTGAAGAACAGGCAAGAGTGAGGAGCAGGAATCCATAGTGGGATGAAAGCTATGGATCCAGCCCCTTACAAGGTCACAGTTTTTTCTCCTCGGTATTCTCCTAGTCTGGTGGAGAAATCCAGATGAGAAAAAGGCCCTATTTAACCCCCCTCCACAGTACCAATTGCCCTGCCACAGAAGCTCTTCCACTTCCATCACTACCCAGGTGAGGGTGTCTTTAGTCAATGAGATTCTGCTCCTCCTTCATTTTGGTACTCAGCTTCCAGGAGCCCAGGCTGCCTCTCTGGCTGCCCAAGGGTTCCCATTTTGCCAGCTCACCTGGGCCTTCTCTTTTCCAGCAGCACTCCATTCTTGAAATCTTTGCCTTTCTCCTCTTACCCTCCATTCAAACTTGAGCTGCCCTTGGCTCTTTGCTCTTGGTTTGCAAACTGAGAAGGTGCTCTGGAGACAATGGGTTGTAGGAATATAGATAGTACTGAATGTTAACCGAAGACCTCTCTTTATCCCCAAGAAGAGCTCAGGAATGTCCAGCTCTGTAGCAAGAAGGGAAGTCACTGTGTGGAAAATCCGACGCCTTCAGTCTCATCCACTCAGTGCTAGATGACCCAAAGGCACAGGAGACACCACTTAAGGCACCAGCAAATCAGCTATCCCCATCCACTCTCTTACCAAGAAGAACAAATTCTGAAAGATGTTTGGGATTTGATTAATAAAGGGGAAAATGCAATGATTTAGTCATCCAAGAGAAAATTAGAACCTCAAGAAGTCTCTTTCAATTATTTTAAGATTTGGAGTTTTTATAAGTAGAGGCATGATCTTAGTGCTTTGGGACTTCTAAAGGTCTTGTCTCTGCCCCAAGGCTAGGTAAGAGAAGGTGGACTGTTATTGCCATGGCCACAACCCTTCCCTCTTATAAGGTCAAGCACAGCTAGGATGTAGGAAGGAGGAGAATGCAAGCTATAGCAGGTGGGGCCAAGCACAAGTGCATGAACAATAGTTCTAGGCTTTTTAAAGGTTTCAGGCTCTTTCACTCTCATTAGAGGGCCTGGGGTGTCTGGCTTTGCTTCTGGGATGTATGTTGGCGTAGGCCAAAATGATCAGTACAGGAAGTTCCCTTGCAGCACAGCAGGTTAAAGATCCAGCATTACCGCTGTAGCTGTGGTGTATGTCGCAACAGAAGCACAGGTTCGATCCCTGGCCTGGGCACTTCCACATTCCGTGGGTGTGACCAAAAAAAAAAAATGATCATTACAATTTCAAAGGAGAAGATTTGTTGGTGACTCTACTAACTCTGGCCCTTCCCCCCAAGTGTCTGTCCATTCCAGAACTTACTGTCTCTAATTGCTACACTGAAACTCAGGAGCCAATCAGGTATATATTTCTTTCTGTCCTTCACTTCCCATCCCCTGGCCCCTGCTGCTCCCTGTTCTCCCCCAAAATCATTAAGGTAAGAACTAATTTGGTAAACTCATTTCTCATAATGAGCCTCAGGGGGAAATCATTTGCTAAAATAACATAAGCCTGGAAGCCAGATAAACTTGGATTCAAATTCTAGCAGCACCAATAAAATACTTAGGAGCTATATGACCTTGGGAAAAGTAAACAGCCTCACTTTGCCTCAATTCCTCAGCTGTAAAATGGGTATAATAATAATCATTCCTATTTCATTAGAGATTGTTTTTAGAATCAAGTAATATTAAATGTACTTATATTGACCCTCAGTAAGTGTTAGCTTCTTTTCCCCTAATGAGAAAACACATGTATATTTGCATAGTGAGGTTACAACTCAATGTCTTTGGCTTTTAATTCAAACAGCAGAATATTTGTGGACCATCTACTATGTGAGAGACACTTTTCTAGGTTCCAGGGCTTAGCACTGAACAAAATAGAATTCTATACTCTCAGGGTGCTTATATTCTAGTGGTGATAGATCCTATAAAATAAATAGGTGTGTATATAATATATCAAGTGTTGATAAGTAATATGAATAGAAATAAATCAGTGACAAAGGAATAGATTTGTGGGGCTACACAGGGACAGTTTAAAATAGGGTGCTCAAGGTGGAATACTCTATATAGATATCTCGGGAGAGGTCATCCAGGCAAAGAAAAAAGGACAATAGCTGTCAGGTGGGAATGTACCTGGTGTGTTCAGAGAACAGCAGGGAGACCAGTGTGGCTGTAACAGGGTTAATGAGGGAAACAGTGACAGAATCTCAGAGGGGTGAGGTGTGAAGTCAGATCATGCAGACCTTGTGGGTCATAGCAAGCAATTTGGCTCTTACTCTGTGTGAGATGAAAAGCCACTGGCAGGTTTTCAAGTGGAGCAGTAACATGATCAGACACACATCTTAAAAGTGACCCAGTGGCTATGTTGATATAGACAGTAAGGGAAGAAAGAGCAGAAGCACAAATCCAACCAAGAGACAATGATGGCTTAGACTAGAGTGGTAGCTGTGGAGATGGAGAGAAGTAGACTGGTTATGATATGTTTACCCATATCGAATAGTGAGAAATGCTTGGGAGAACACTAAATTGGCATTAGAAAAAGGTTGTTGGGGTTCTGGGAAAGGTTGTCAGGAAGTCTGATGCTCATAGAACACATTGTACTAAAGGAAGACAACATGGTGAAAAATACGTAGAAAATCGATTTGAGGCAGACATCCTTGCAGGACTTTGCCATCCATCTAGGTCATTGTTCTCAACCTTATCTGTGCATTGGACCTCCTGGAGCGAGTCTAAAATGCAACAAAACAAAAGCAAGAACAGGAAACATCAATTCCCCAGGCTGCATTCTAGATTGATTAAATCTGAACATGTGAGGGTCAGGGCCTGGGTATCAGTATTTTTTACAGTTCCCTAGGTAATCCTAAAATACACCCAAGGTTGATAACCATTGACCTAGATACAAGTCTGGCCCTGCCACTCAACTTTACAAAGAGCTCCAGATGGGTTCCACTCCTGGGAATACTAATGGGTTAGTTGAATCCATTGCCTTGGTCATGGGATACATAACCTCAGACTGTTGCTACAAATCAGGAACTTTTAAATCCTTCCAAAATTGCTTACCACCCAGCCCCCTTTCCCAGTTAGTTCCTTCCCTTCCAATGAAGTTTGCATTCACATAGCCATCCAAGTCCAAATCTAGACTGAAGCTGCCAAGCTAACAATTTTTCCTGCTGTTCTACCCTGTACCACGTACCAAGACTGCTGCTTCTAGCAAGCTTTGATCACTTAATGCACAGCAGCAGAATGCTCTCCCTAACCCATTTACAAAGATCCACACTTAGAACTTAAAATACACCTCAGAAGTGCTTTACAAGCATGAAAGCAGTAGTTCCCGACATTGATTGCACATCAGAATCATATAGCTTTTAAAAAATGCCTAGGCTCAGGCCTCATTTCAGACCAATTTAATCCGAATATACGGTGGTATGGCCCTGGGATCACTATTTTTCCAAAAGCTCTTCAGCTTTTTCTACTGTACACAGTTGAGAATCACTGTTCTACATCTGTGCTTTTAATATCAGTCCTCTAGCTTTACACCTCACAATTTTGTTTTAAGATCTGTTTTCTAGAAGTTCTCACTGTGGTGCAATGGGATCAGAGACATCTCTGGAGCACTAGGGTGCAGGTTCAATCCTCACCAGGGTTAAAAATCCAGTGTTGCCACAACTGTGGCGTAGGTAGCAACTGTGGCTTGGATCTGATCCCTGGCCCAGGAACTCCATATGCCTCAGGGCCGCCAAAAAAGGAAAATAAAATCTGTTTTCTAAAGGGTACCTAGAGAGCAAGATGAAAATCTCTTATTCTAAGAAATAATAGCCTTAATAACACTAACAAACAGTGATGTAACAAGGATGGGGCAGTGGAACAAGTGCTCTGGGTGCAGACAATAAGAGGTATATTTTCTGTAGAGAATCTTATAATAATAAAATGGACTAAAAGTTTGCTTTTTATTATCACCACGTGATATTATTTCCAAACAATGTGGTTAAAATCTCCTCACAAGGAAGATTGCTCCTAGCCCCTCCCCTAAGCCCCCCTCTGCTAAAGAATAATCATGTTCACAACCCGGTGTAGGAAGCACAATTATAAGTTGGTTTCATCTCTAATTTCACAAAGGAGAGAACAAGAAAGACGTCTTTGCATAAAGAATCTTCCAGAGTTGTTAAAGCAATTCAGGGAGAAAAGGCATTCTTTAACCAAACTAGCTTTGTATAATAACCCCCCTTTTTTGGCAAAAGAACAGTGATGTCTGAATAAGAGCAAGTGATAGATGATTAAATGTAATATCTGTACACACTGCTTTATACAACTGATGTAGTAGATATGGTGAACTGGCACACATCATCTGTCCCCACCTCCTTCTAGTGTTCCTGCCTGTAATACAGATACTAGAGAGCTGAAAATTCCAAGGTTCTGGATGCAAATTAGAAAAATTTTGGTGACGTAAGGATATATTCCTGCTGCTTTGGCCATTGCTAATCACCAAAAGCAAGATCTGGAAGCCTGGGGTCTTGCTGCAGCAACATTTCAGGGTTCAATCTGTGAGTATTGAGAAGTAGTCATAATAATGGCAATGAATTTATTATTGATGGATTGCAGCTATGGTGATGTGCTCTTAAGGTCAACTTGAATGTTCTAGTCATGACTTCGTCACTGGGGTTACTCCTTACATACATGCATGGATCAGAGTTAACAATATCCCTGATGGGCCAATTAGTCCTTCCTAGAAGCACAGCCTAGTGTCCACTTCTCTAGTCAAGAATTTTATAAGCACTTGATTCCCTGTATTAAACCATTACCTGCTTAAAATAGCCCAATTGTTCTGTTTCATATAAATGAATGCTATCTGATAATAGTCTTTGGTACAATTCAACCATTCAGCAAATATTTATCAAGCAACTATTACAGTTACCATGACAAGCAAAAATACCTGCCCTCATAGAGCTTATATTCTATGGGCAGGATAAGGAAACTAAGAATAAATATCATTTAAGTCAATGATATAGTGTGCCAGCTATTGTATGAAGCAAAATAAGAAATAGGGAGTGCCAGGGTTTGGAACAGGATGAGAGTCTAAGTGAAGTAGCCATATTATTCTTCATTGAGATGGTAACATTTGATGAAATACTTGAAAGTGATGAGTATCCACGCTAATTGATCAGAGGTCCATTCTAATTGGTCAGTGCCTCTGACATACTAGTTGGAAAAATTACTGAATATTACACCTAGAAACTGGAACAATTCACAACAATAAGAATACCCTGTATCTTCAAAGTGCACTGGATTCCTTTTGCCAGCAGAATGAGACCCTCCACATAAGCTGATGAATGTGGTCCTGCCTTGGTAAAGTACCCAGAGTGCTACCACTCTGCAAAGTCTGATGAGGGGTAGAATCATGTGCAAAAAGTATCCCAAGATTCTGTTAATTTTTGTCACCATAAACATGAATAATGTGTGTAGGGATGGATTTAAGACTGCTAGACAAAGGAAGAACATATATTTTATAGGATTTGTAGAAATGGGTACACCTAAAATAATCCCTTATTTCAATGTGCTAGCTTGGACAGCTGGACATGATTTGTCAATAAGGCCTCTTAAAAGTAGAAGCCCTGGTAAAATCCCTGCGATTTGGGATTGGCCCTTACAGAACTGCTTCCTAGGAGTCAGGATAAATTAGAAGTAAAATAGCTTTCGCATAGACTGTAGCTCAGCTCTGAGTCATTTTAGTGACCCAGAAAAATCTCAATTCTAGTATTAGATTAAGATGACCCCAGATTTCTAGTGTTCTCAGGTATCTGGCATGAGCAAAAGAAAATACTCCATTTCTGGAAGATAATATTATTTCAAGCGTCATATTATTTCTAAAAACAAATGTTTTAATATATCATCTGGCATACATGAAAGATTAAACCAAACCATGCAATATGAGCAAGAAATAAAAGCAATGATAGGGCATAGAAACAGAAACACAGGATTCTCGATTTTGAAATTTTCAGATACAAATTTTGACTCAACTGTATTTACTAGTTTCTAGAAGATGAGGGTAATGACTGAAAATTTAAACAGAGAACAGGGGCAGAGTCATAGTAGATTTTTAAATGGTAGAAGTTCTAGAAGTAAAAACTGCAATAATTGAGAATAAGAATGGGTAGTTGAGTTAAACAGAGATTAGATGCAGAGGAAGAGAGTGCACATGAACTAAAATACATTTCTGAAGAAAATATCCAGAAAGATTCATGGAAAGGAAAAAGTATGGGGAAATAGAAAAGAGGACAACAATTCTGATTTGTGTGTATATACCCAACAGAAAAGCAGGCATGTGTGCCCCAGAAGACATATGTAAGAATTTCATTACAGTATTATTATCACAGCACCAACTGAAAATAACCCAGACATTTTTCAACAGAACTGATCAATTACAGTATATTCATAGAGTGAATACTATACAACAATCAAAATGAACTATCACTACATAGGAAGATTTGGGTAAATCTCACAACTATAATGATTAACAAATAAAACCAGATAAAAGAATATATACTCCTATTTAATGTATACTCCCAATATATGCGTCCAGTTAAACATGATTCAAGGACAGTTCAAATATTATGTGATCAGCGATGCATGTTAAAGTGGTGCAATCATAAATATGATTTAATGCTTACCATAAAAAAGTAGGCTAATAGTTATACTTTTGCATGAAGGAGAGTTATTTCACTGGAACATACCATGCAGAGGATTTCTAGGGTGCAGACAATGCTCTATTTTGTAATCTGCACCATTATTGTAGAAATGTTCACTTTATCATAACTCACTAAGCTGTACATTTTTGTTTTACGTACTTTTCTGAGTGTGTTTCTATTTCACTAAAAAAAGAGTGACTGTCCTCTGTTGTTTGGAGATGAAGGTGGAAGATCCACTATTGAAGTGGTCTCCCTTATTTCAATGAGCATAACAGCATCAAAGTGTGGCAGACACCAAGTGGCAGCACTGAACCACCAGAAGCAAGGTGAGCATGTTTTTTATAATAAGCAGCAGGGCTAGAGTATCATTCAGAAGGCCTAGCTTGCACAGGACTTAGGTATTAGCTCATTATTTATAATGCCCTTGGACTAAAATATATGAGCAATCTACTAAAGTCCTACTGGATCTGTATAAAATGGTCCCTTACCCAATTCCCAAATCAAATAAAATTCATAAAACAAAAGCTCCTTTAGGGAGAATCTTGTAATATGACCACAATTCTGTGCTACGTACCTCTCTTCTAGATTTACCAGAAAGAATCTGTAGTCATTTACCAGGAAAACTGCATGCTGGGGAAAGAGAAATACTTAAAACTTTTAGGGATTATTGAACACTGGTTTTGAGTTGTGATAATCCATGGAGATCCAAATGTCATTGTGGTCTATTGGTAAATGTAGGGACCTACTTATACAAGTCCAAGGACAAAATGGGATTTTGGCCATCTCACAGTGTGCTCAGTAGGTCTGTGATTAATCATATGGCTATTTCTCCAGGTCCCAGATCCATAAATTGGAATTACTATTTGGAAACTGCTAAAAACCCCATGTTGGCTCCCTAATCTGTACAACAAGGGCTATTAGGGAAAGAAGGGGCAAGTGAAAGCCTGTGGAACTTGATTCTCTACCAAAAGAGTAAACCAAAAATAATAGTGTATTACTGGAAGAAGCACAAAGAGTAGTGACCCTGTCAAAGATGCAAAGATGTGTGCATGGATTGTGATTCCTATCACTTCCCATTTAAGCGGCCTATTTTGCCTTTGCCAAAGAGGTCTTAGAGACTGATGGTGAATTTTCTCCAGCTAAATCAGTGATAAACTTCAATTTGCAGCTGTTGTACTACATGGAGCCCCTTAAAGAGACTGAAGCAAATCAACACAGCCCGCAACACCTGGTATGCAGTTATCAATCTGGCAAATGCTTTTTTTACCCCAGGTACCACTCAGCAAGAAAGACCAGAAGCAATTTCCTCTAATCCAACAAGAACCATTCTCAGACTGACACTTTTTTTTCAGGGATACATGAATTTGGGGTCATAATTTAGGACACTGGACCCCTGATCATCCCACAGGACATCATGCCAGTTTAATTGATGACATCATGCTGATAGGGACATGGAGAGCAGGAACTCCAAATGCCTTGATAATGAGGAGATAAAATCCATAGAAATCAGGGGACTGCTACCACAGTGAAGTTTCTAGAGGCTCAATGGTCAAGGATATACTGGGCTATTTTCTTCAATGAGAAAGACAAGTTTATATATCTCATAGCTCCTACCACTAAATAAAGATGCACAAGACTTGGGCTTCTTTGCAATTTAGTGTCAACCTATAACACACTGGAATGAGCTAGTCTGACTCATTTACCAAGTAATTCATAATTCTGTCAACTGTGAGTAAGGCCCCAAACATTATCAGAAGGTTCTCCAGAGTGGTTAGGCTAGAGAGCAAGCAACTCAGTCACTTGGGCTTTATGGCCAAACATTCAATGAAAACTTAAAAATACCCAGAACTGAATGCAATAAAAACACTATAAAATGAAGCTTCCAGGATATAATAAAACCAGTATTTTGAGAGAAATTTATAACTTTAAATACCTGTAATAAAGAGGAAGCAACTTAAAATTTTAATAACTATCTTAAAGAATTATTTTAAAAAAGAATAAGCCCAATGAGATACTAGGAAATATATAATAAGTGTAAAACTGGAAACTAATGAACTGAAAAACAAAATGCAAAACCAGTAGATCTTCTCTTTGGAAAAAAGTAGCAAAATAAACAAGCCTCTGGCAAGATTGATCAGGAGGAAAAAGAGAAGACACAAATAATATACAAATAAAAACAGAAGCATAAGTATAAATAACAGCATAATAAAAGATAGTAAAACAATGCTATCAATACCAAAAGCCAATACTTTTGAAAACTTTGAAGGAATGGAAAAATTCTTATTCCCAGTAGCAAACCATTAAAATGTACTTAAAGAGAAGACACCATTTATAATAGTATCAGAAATATCAAGCGTCTGGGCATAAATCTAATAAAATATGTACAAGACATCTATAGGGACAATTATAAAATGTTATTAAGATACATTTTAAAGAGCTCAATAAAATAAGCATTCTTATCAGATGGATAGGAAGAAAATAACTTAAAATATCTTAAGTTAAAAAAACTTAAATTTGGTTGAGTTTCACCAAATTTACCTAGAAATAAATTCAGTGCAATTTCAACTTCTAATCCAACAGTGTTTCCATATGACTTTATATTATAAAATATTGATGATAAAAGGGTCAATAATAGCCAGAATATAACTGAAGATGAAAAGCAGGTTTGGAGTATTTGCCCTGCCATATATTAGGAGTTATTATAAAGCTATAAATTTAAGCAGTGTAATATTAGAGCAGAGATTGATAAAATGACCAATGGAATAGAAAATAACAGAAACAGCCCCATCCATGAATGAAACTCTGGTATAAGACAGAGATGGCACATCTGCTCAGTGGAGAAAGTCGAGGCCCTTCAAGTAATGGACCTGGTAAAATGGCTTCCATATGGAAAAAGGTAAAATCAGCCCCTACCTCATACCATATCCAGAAATAACTTTAGATGGATTAAGGATTTAAAAGTTAAAAATAAAACTTTAAAATATATTGTAGAAAAGTTGCAAGAAAATCTTTTAGCCCTTGGAGTAGGGATTTTTTTTTTTTTTTTTTTTTTGCTTTTTTAGGGCCACACCCACAGCATATGGAAGTTCCCAGGCTAGGGGTCGAATTGGAACTACAGCTGCCAGCCTACACCACAACCGTAGCAGCTTGAGATCTGAGCCACATCTGCAACCTACACCACAGCTCACAGCAATGCTGGATCACCAACCCACTGAGCAAGACCAGGGCTCAAACCCACATCCTCATGGATAGTAGTTGGATTTGTTTCCACTGTGCCACAACAGGAACTCCTGGGAAATATTTTTTAACAAGACACTAAAATGTTGATAATTTTGACTATAATGAAACTGATTAAAAGAAATCTTAAAGAAAATAAAATGGACAAGCTACAAACTGGAAAAATGTACTCACAGAACATACAATCAAGAAAGAACATGTTGAAAGATAATATGAAAAAGAGAGTGTGTATAGATGTATGACTGGATCACTTAGCTGTATAGCAGAAATTGACAGAACAATGTAAATTAACTATAATAAAAAATTTAAAAAACAATTAGTATCAAAAATACATAAATCCTATATAACCATAAGAGAAGCAAAAACACCAGTAGAAAAAATAGGCAAGGGATATTTCACAAAAGAGGAAACACATACGGCAAAAAAAATGTATGAAGCAAGTTTAAGATCAATGGTGATTGAGGAAAGTCAAATCAAGACCTCACTGAGATACCCATTTATATACATTTTACTAGCAACAAAGTAAAAGTCTAACAGTACCTAATGTTGAAGATGACATGGAGCCATCATAGGCCTTACATGTTGCCTCTGGGAGTGAAAATTTCTGCAACCACTTTGAAAAACAGTTTCACATTGCCTCCTAAAGTTGAACATTTACATGGCCTATGACTTAGCAACTCCACTCCCAGGTATATAATGAAGACAAACTCCATATATACAACTGGAAATATGTACATGAATGTTCACAGCAGTACTGCTCACAATAGTAAAAACCTGAAAACAACCCTAATGCCCACCAATGAGTGAATAAACTGTGGTGTAGACACATAATTGATTAATATAAACCAGTCAAGATGAACTAACTACAGTAACATGCAGCAATAGGTATGGGTTTTAGAAAAACTAACATTGTTTTAAAAATCATAATAAATTCCAAACATTACATGCAGCATGATATCCATTCTATAAGGCATAGTTAAATAATTAAAATACACTATTTAGGAATATACTTCATGCAATATGACTATATAAAAATAGAACAAGGAAATCATGAAAAGGAGGAACAAGTTGGTGCTACTTCAGATGGAGTAAAATTTGGTGCTGGAAGAGGTTACTGTTAGGCCACTAGCTTTTGTTTTGAGTGGTTTATATATAAGTTCTTTAGTATCTTCTTATAACATAATTAAGAATACTTAATCACATAATTTAAAAAAACTACATTTAATTAAATAACCAAAAAATAAATTAAGGCAGGCTATATATAAACCAGTATGAGAATGTGATCCTGAAGTATAGTAAAAGACAAAAATACATGCACCCCAATGTACATTTCAGCACTATTTACAATAGCCAAGACATGGAAACAACCTAAATGGCCATCAACAGAGGAATAGATAAAGATGTGGTGCATATATACAATGGAATATTACTCAGTCATAAAACAAATGAGATAATGCCATTTGTAGCAACATGGATGGACCTAGAGATTATTATACTAAGTGTGGTATGTCAGACAAAGACAAATATCCTGTGATATCACTTATATGTGGAATCTAATAAGAAAGATACAGGAGTTCCTGTTGTGGCTCAGTGTATTAAGAACCCAACCAATATCCACGAGAATGCAGGTTCAACCTCTGGCCTCACTCAGTGGGTTAAAGATCTGGCATTGCCACAAGCTGCGTGTAGTTTGCAGATGCAGCTCAGACCCTGTGTTGCCCCAGTGGCTGTGGCATAGGCCGGCAGCTGCAGCTCTGATTCGATCCCTAGCCTGGGAACTTCCATATATCACAGGTGCAGCCCCCCCCCACAAAAAAAAGAAGATACTAAAGAACTTATATATAAAACAGAAACAAACTCACAGATTTCAAAACCAATGTTATGGTTACTATAGGTGAAACCATTGAGGGGAGGGAAGAATTGGGAGGGTGAGAATAATATATACACACTACTGTATAAAATAGATGATTAACGAGAACCTACTGTATAGCACAGGAAAATCTACTCAATAGTTTGTAATAACCTATATGGGAAAAAATAACATGTATATTTATAGGTATGACTGATCCACTTTGCTGGACACATGCAACTAATACAACAGCATAAGTCAACTATAGCCAATAAAATTATATTTTAAAAAAAGAATTAATGGAAGAACCAGGAAGGATCCATGCCCTCAGGAACAGTTTTGGATCACCTCACAAAGGAAAGAGCCCAACCAGCAGAGGTGCTGGCTGAAGGCACAAGAACCCAGAAAAGACAGAAGAAGAATCAACTTATATAAATTTCTAGGAGACCATATCTTGTAACCAGTTTCAAAATGAGAATTGCTATCCTATTTTCTTCCTTGGTTACAACACAACCACAAACATATTTTTCCTTTCTCTTTTCCCAACCATTTTATGCAAAAATATATTGGTAGCAAATGAGTTTATTATAGTTTTTTTTCTTTCTTTTTTTTTTTTTTTTTTTTTTTTTTTTTTGTCTTTTTAAGGGCTGTACCCATGGCACATGGAGGTTCCCAGGCTAGGGGTTGAATCGGAGCTGTAGCCACCAGCCTACACCAGAGCCACAGCAATGCCAGATCCGAGCCGCATCTGCAACCTACACCACAGCTCACAGCAACACCGGATCCTTAACCCACTGAGCAAGGCCAGGGACTGAACCTGAAACCTCATGGTTCCTAGTCGGATTCATTTCCGCTGTGCCATGATGGGAACTCCTATTATAGTTTTTAAGTTACCTCATCTCCAGGTGGAATTATGACAAAATTGTATGGTAAATGAATATCATGCAGAAATAGATTCAGTTACTGATGAGACTCTGGGTCTCCCCTCTTTTGGAAAAGGATGGATGCAGGTTTGTTTTTACCAGAAAGAGTTGCACTATGTTAGGTATTGTCATATTGCCATTGTTGTTTTGGTAAGTATGGAAAGACCAATGTGTACCACATTTAGTAGCAAAAGAGGTAGTGAGTATGGTGAATTACATTCAGCACCCATTCTCACCACTCTCCAGCATCCCTTCCTCTACTGCTTAGCCGGGAAAAATAAAATCTACCTTTCTGAGACTCCTCTGCCATTACGTTTCCAGATGTAAATTAGGTTCCACCAAGTAGATGTGCTTTCATGAGATTTACAGGAGAGATTTGATCTGAGGATTATTTTCCTGCTGCTTTCATGGTTGTTGCTGACAAGCAGTCTTGAAGAATGTGGATTTTTCTGCAGCAGCATTCTAGCTCCCATTAGCTTAGCTGGTGTAGAGAGGTAACTGTACTGGGGTGAAAGGTGGACTCATTCTTCGATGCTCTGACATCATCTTCCTGAGGTGAAGAGGTAGCTGCAGAGCAGTCATGGTTGTGTCCCTGAACTCAACTGTTCTGGTGGGAAGTTCCTGATTCTGCCTTCCTGATGTGAGTGGAGGTAGCCTATCCTCTGACAGACCAGTTCTTCAGTGTTATTCTCAGATTTGCACCTGGAAGTTCAGTTCAGAGCTCATTCCTCTAGCCCAGCCAATATTTTGGAAGGCTCCTTTCCCATAGTAAATACTTAGAAAGGGAGAGTGTTTTTTGTTTCCTACAAGCGAATCTGACTGATTCAGATGTGCTCTTCAGAAATAATTTTTAAAATGGATCCATATTTGTTTATTGAAAAGAATAGTATAAAAGACCCTAGTTTCATTTTGATTGAATTTAGGGGATGTTTGGCTAATAAAATGTTAAATTTAAATTTCTCTAATGCCTAGCTTATCTATCAAGCTTTTAATTACATATGCAAACATGTTTTCATAAAATAAATAATTAACCACATGGCAAAGGAAAAACCCTGCTCCAAATATTTATGGATTTGTAAATTACCCCTGTCATTTAAACTAAGCTTTTAAAATACATGCATTTTTCACTAAAATAAATTGAATTATACTTAGTCTAATATCAGCTCATATTTATTGAGGGCTTATTCTGCACTAAGCAGTGTTCCATCATCCTGCTTTCTTTTTTTTCCTTCCTTACCACAGATACTTTGATTCTCAGAAAATATTCTTATTTTCCAAAGACTAAGATGGGATTCTTTTATTTTATTTATTTTTTTGTATACATTCACAGCAGGGGGAAATTATCGGGGCAGGGATCAAACCCTGCCACAGCAGTGACCTGATCCACAGCAGTAACAATTCCAGATCCTTAACCTGCTGTGCCACAGGTGAGTTCCTACATGGGATTATTTTAATGATTAAAGCATATACAGGTGTGTTTCCAGCTTGACGAGGTATAGTCTTCTACGGATTTGGGCTTATTTCTAGGTCTAGCTCTATTACCATTACAACAATCACAAACAATACAGAGAAAGGAAATTCAGAAGTCGGTAAACCCCTTTTTTTTCCTGTCTTTTGTCTTTTCAGGGCCGCACCCAGGGGTCTAATTGGAGCTATGGCTGTGAGCCTACACCACAGCCCCAGAAACTCAGGATCCTAGCCATGTCTGCAACCTGCACCACAGCTTGTGGCAACACCAGATCCTTAACCCACTGAGCAAGGCCAGGGATCGAAGCTGCATCCTCATGGATGCTAGTCAGATTAATTTCCACTAAGCCAGGACAGGAATTCCAATAAACACTTTCTTGAATTTTGATAGGAAATATAGACCCTTTCTTCAGGCACTGTGCTATAGTGAGTTCATATAATGCTGATGCAGTTAAGTACTCTAATTTCTAAAAATGTATTTCTCATTGCCAAATGAGATACATTCTTTATTTCAAATATTTCCATTTCTCTCCATCTCCACACTACTACCCAGTTACAAGCTTTCATCATTTCTCATCTTGATTTCTGTTGCAGCCTCCTAACTGGTCTCTCTGTTCTACTCTTTCCTTCCTAGGTACTCTTTACTCAGAATCCAGGGAGATCTGTTAAGAGTTAAATCAAAACATCCTTGTTCTTCTTAAAACTCTTTAATTCCTTCTCTATGCATTTAGGATAAAAATGCCAAATCCTTAACAATAGCCCTAACATTCTTTCATGATCAGGTACCTGCTGAGTGTCTAGCCTCAACCTCTTACTACTTAGACACCTCAGTCTCTCCATCTTGCATCCACTTTCTCAAGTATCCAATTTCTTTCCAGACACAGTACTATCTCACTTGCTATTTCCTCTCTTTGGGATGTTTTCACCTCTACCTTCACATTACTGGCTCCTTCTCAACCTTCAAGGTCTTAAATGTCACTTCCTCAAAAAAAAAAAAAAAACCTCTTCTTTCTCACATAACCCATATCACAGTTACATTTATATACCTCTTTGAATGTGCTTCTTTATTGTTTGTCTCTCCCACTAGACTAGAAGCTTCATGATGGTAAAAAAAAAAATGGAGGACTCTGATCTGCTTGCCCAGTGGTGTTGGTAGAGGCAGATTGGGGAGATAATCTTCCGTCTCCTCCTGGGGTAGGCAAATCTGATTTCTTCCACATAGTAGTGTTGGCAAGCCAAGCAAAGAGCTTTGTTCCTCCATACCCTTCCCAGAGGAAGCATGCATTTCTCTGCCCAGGTGGTGACACGAGGGTCCGGTGGAGAACTGAACCTTCACCCACACCTAGCATCAATAGGACTGAAGGAGCTGATATAATTTGAGACTAGGAAGTACTCTTCTCTATCCTATCCCTGATGCCTGCAACACCCATTGGTGAGCTTAACCTCCACACACACCTGGCAGAAATTAGACTAAATGAGGTGATGTGAAGCAGTACTAGTTAGCATTCCACTTTCCACTTCCCTGGTGTCAGCAGAACCAGTGAAGACCTGAGCCTCAACACATACCCTCCGTGAATAAGATAGAATGAGACTGTGATAGGCAGAGTTAGTTGGCATTCCACTTCCTCTTCTCCCTCCACTGGTGTCAGTGGGGCCCAGTAGGAGGTGATATTCTGCTCTCCACCCTGAAGCAGCAAAGCACTCTGAGTTAGCCTGTTTCCTTCAGTGATGGGGGATGGGGTCAGCGGGGCCTAGCAGAGAATTGATTTTACACCCCCCACCTGGAGGCAATGAGATGACAAGTCAGTGTCCCACTTTTAGCAGAAAGTGTCAGCAGGGTCAAGAATGAACTAACCATTCACCCCAGCCATCTGCAATGAGGTAGTGTGAGTCAGCAATCCACTGTTGCCAGGTGGTATCAGTGGAGCCAATGAGAAATTGAATATACACCCTCCATACAATTGTCATGCAACACCTCAAAAGAGGATGACCTGTTTAAAAAATAAGAAGTTCTGTGACACAGTGGGTTAAGGATCTGGACTGTCACTGCAGCAGCTTGGGTTGTAGCTGTAGTGCAGGTTTAATCCCTGGCCTGGGAATGTCCGTGTGCCAAAGGCATGGCAAGAAAAAAAAATTTAATGAAAAAAGAAAGTAAACAGAATTGAGTCTCATGATATCCAAAATTTCCAGGATAGAATAGAAAACCACAGAGTTCCTGTTGTTGCAGAAGTGAATGCGACTAGGAACCATGAGGTTGAGGGTTCGATCCCTGGCCTCGCTCAGGGGGTTAATGATCTGGCATTCCCCTGAGCTGCAATGTAGGTCACAGGTGCGGCTCAGATCTGGTGTTGCTATGGCTGTGGTGTAGGCTGGCAGCTGTAGCTCTGATTTGGCCCCTAGCCTGGGAATCACCATATGCCGCAAGTATGGCCCAAGCAAAAGTTATAACATCCCTGATGTGGTATACAATGCATAACTGTGCAAAAATGATTATATTTTAAAAGAGGGGAAGATAAAGAAATGTACATAGGATTAAGTTGTCTATACTTAAAGTGGTAATATATAAATACCAATAAACTGTGATAGGTATATATAATGTAATATCTAATGTAATATATAATAGCAACCACAAAGAGAATTATACAAAGCAATGTGCTTTAAAAAACTATAAATATCACAGAACTAGAACAAAATTTCTTAAAGTTTGTTTGGAAGCACAAAATACCCAGAAGAGCCAAAGCCATCCTGAGACAGAAAAATGGAGCTGGAGGAATCAGGCTCCCTGACTTCAGACTATGCTACAAAGCTACAGTCATCAAAACAGTATGATACTGGCACAAAGACAGAAATATACATCAGTGGAACAGGATAGAAAGCCCAGAATTAAACCCACGCACCTGTAATCAATTAATCTATGACAAAAGAGGCAAGAATATACAATGGAGAAAAGACAGCCCCTTCAGTAAGTGGTGCTGGGAAAACTGGACAGCCACATGGAAAAGAATGAAATTGGATCACTTCCTAACATTATACACAAAAATAAACTCAAATTGGATTAAAGACCTAAATATAAGACCAGATACTATAAAACTCTTAGAGGAAAATTTAGGCCAAACACTCTCCGATGTAAACCACAACAATATCTTCTCATATCAACCTCCTAGAGTAGTAACAATAAAAACAAAAATAAACAAGTGGGACTTAATTAAACTTAAAAGTTTCTGTACAGCAAATGAAACTCTAAAAAAAAAAAAAACAAAAAGACAATCCATAGAATGGGAGAAAACATTTGCAAATGAAGCAACTGACAAGGGATTAATGTCCAAAATTTATAAACACCTTCTGCGGCTCAATACCAAAAAAAAAAAAAAAAAAAAAAAAAAAAAAAAAAAACAACCCTGTCAAAAAATGAGACCTAAACAGACAATTCTCCAAAGAAGACATATAGATAGCCGACAAACACATGAAAAGATGTTCAACATCACTCATTATTAGAGAAATGCAAATCAAAACTACTATGAGGTACCACCTTACACCAGCCAGAATGGCCATCATCAAAAAGTCTACAAACAATAAATGCTGGAGAGGGTGTGGAGAAAAGGGAATCCTATTACACTGTTGGTGGTAATGTAATTTGGTGCAACCACTGTGGAAAATAGCATGGAGATTCCTCAGAAAACCACAAATAGAATTATCATTTGATGCAGCAATCCCACTCCTGGTCATCTATCCAGAGAAAAAAGATACATGTACTCCAGTGTTCATTGCAGCACCATATACAACAGCAAAGATGTGGAAACAACCTAAATGTCCATCAACAGAGGAGTGGATAAAGAAGATGTGGTACATACACACAATGGAATATTACTCAGCCATTAAAAGGAAAGAAATAATGGCATTTGCAGCAACATGGATGGACCTAGAAATTATCATGCTAAGTCAGTCAGACAGCGAGACACCAACATCATATGCTATCACTTACATGTAGAATCTAAAAAAAGGGAGTTCCTGTCATGGCACAGTGGAAACAAATCCGACTAGGAACCATGAGGTTGCAGATTTGACCCTGGCCTCACTCAATGGATTAAGGATCTGGCGTTGCCATGAGCTGTGGTGTAGGCCAGCAACTACAACTCTGATTAGACCCCAGCCTGGGAACCTCCATATGCTGTGGGTGTGGCCGTAGAAAATTTAAAAAAAAAAGACAAAATAAAAAAAGGACACAATGAACTTCTTTGCAGAACAGATACTGACTCACAGACTTTGAAAAACTTATGGTTTCCAAATGATACAGGTTGGTGGAGGGGAGATGCGCTAGGGGTTTGGGATGGCAATGCTACAAAATTGGGTTGTGATGATTGTTGTGCAACTATAAATGTAATAAAATTCATTGAGTAATTTTAAAAAAAAACTATAAAGAAATCAAGATAAATTCCTCAAAAAAATGCTCAAGTATCCCACTGGAAGTTAAGAAAAGATTAACACAGAAGAACAATAATGAAAAAATGAATAATAAAGTGGAATCATTAAAAGGATGATAAGGGAATTCTATAAACAACTCTATGCCTGAAAGTTTGATAATGTAGATGAAACAGATCAATTCCTTGAAACACACAAACTACCAAAACTCATGCAAGAAGAAACAGACCATCCAATTTCAACTGGACCTACTTAAAATTAAAAACACTAGCTCTACTATGTAAGTGCTTTCTCTCTCTCCACACACACACAAATATATAGACACTTATATGTGTCTATATATATATATAAGGTATATATACAGTAAAGGACTAGTATCTAGTATATTTAAAGAACTATCAAAAATCGACAATAAACAAGACAAAACATCTATTTAGAAAATGGACAAAAGACACAAACAGACATTTCAACAAAGAGGATACAGAGATGGCAAATATGCATGTAAAAAGATGTACAAAATCAATAGCCATCATGCAAGTGCAAATTAAAATTATAATATCATTATACACCTATCAGAAAAATTAAAAATAGTTATGACATCAAATTCTGCTGAGAATACTGAGAAACTGCTTCACTCAGAGCATACTTCACTGGTGGGCATGTAAAATGGCAAGAGAAAACAGGAAATAATTTGGCAGCTTCTTATAAAATTAAAACATGTTAAGTATCATATGACCCAGAAATAGTGCTCTTGGGAAATTTATCCCAGATAATTGAAAGTTATGTTCACATAGAAACCTGTACATGAATGTGCATAGCAGCTGTATTAGTTTGCTCAGGCTACCATAACAAAATACCATAAATTGGGTGGCTTAAACAACAAAAATGTTTTTTCTCAGATCTGGAGACTGGAAGTCCAAGATGAAGATGTTGATCAGGTTAGTTTCTTCTGAGATCTCTCTCCATGGCTTGCTGATAGCTACCCTCTTGCTGCCTCTTCATCATTATCCCTCATCTATCTATGCACACATACCCTTGGTGTCTTTTCCTTTTCTTATAAGGACACCAGGCATATTAGAGTTACAGCCTCATTTTTACTTTATCTCATTAAAGATCTTATTTCCAGGAGTTCCTATTGTGGCACAGTGGTTAATGAATCCGACTAGGAACCATGAGGTTGCGGGTTCGATCCCTGCCCTTGCTCAGTGGGTTAATGATCCGGCGTTGCCATGACCTGTGGTGTAGGTTGCAGACGCGGCTCGGATCTTGCGTTGCTGTGGCTCTGGTGTAGGCCGGTGGCTACAGCTCTGATTCAGCCCAAGAAATGGCAAAAAAAGACAAAAAAAAAAAAAAAAAGATCTTATCTCCAAATACAGCTACATTCTAAAGTACTGGGAGTTGGGACTTCAACACATAAAGTTTAGAGGAACACAATCCAGATCATAATAGCAGCAGAGTTCCCATTGTGGCTCAGGGCGTTAAGGACACAACATAGTGTCTGTGAGGATGTGAGTTCAATCACTGGCCTTGCTCAGTAAGTTAAAGATCTGGCATTACCACAGGTTGTGGTATAGGTGGCAGATGTGGCTCAGATCTAGTGTTGCCATTGCTGTGGTATAGGCCCCAGCTACAGCTGTGATTCAACCCCTAGCCTGGGAACTTCCATATGCTACAGGAACAGCCATAAAAAATATCATAATAGTAGCTTTATTTATAATAGTCAAAAACTGGAAACAACCCAAACATCCTTCAACAGGTGAATGGTTTAACAAGCTGTGGTATATTAATATCATGGAATATTACTCAGCAATTAAAAGGAACAAATTACTGATACACACAGCAACCAGAATGAATATCCAGGGAATTATGCTGAGTGAAAAAGTCAACACCAAAAGATTCCATACTGTATGATTCAACTTATATAACATTCTTAAAATGACAAAATTATAGAAATAGAAAAGAAATTCATGTCAGCCAGGGTCAGGGACAGGGAGTTGTGTGGCTATAAAAGGGCCACACATATCCACAGGGAGATGAGTGTGACTATAAAAGGGCAGCATCAGGGACCCTTATGGTGATGGAACTGCTCTTTCTCTTGACGGAATCAATGTCAATATCCTGGCTCTGAGATTGTACTATAATTTCTCAGGATATTACCACTAGAAGACACAAGGTTAAGGACACATGGGATTCCTTGTATATTATTTTTTACAAGTATACCTGAATCTACAATTAACTCAAAACTGATACAAATTAATTGTTAAATAAACTATCATAGAATAAATATAAAATTTAGTTATAGTTCTCTATAAAAAGCTATTTGTTGAATGAAGAAACAAATGAATGGTTTAGCTCTACAGCCTGATCTCATAACGACTAACCACATTATCTAACAAGATGTGATCCTCTGCCTGGACACATGTCACTCAGAAGAAGATAATGGTGCCACAAACTACATGAAAAGTGCAAGACTGTAACACAGAGAAAGGATAAGAAAATGAGTGAAGAGCTCTTACAACTGGTTATAGGATACTGCCTTTGGGACCGGTGTGAAAGCCTGAGGGCAGGAATAGAAGAACAGCTTCCTGAGCGGTGTATGCACAGGAATAAGGGCCTGTTAGGGAAGGTTCCTGGGAGTAAGCCACTAAGGCAGCTTTACTCAGCTGGAGTTTGGACGGGTGCACAGAGAGGAGGTTTGATCTTTCACCGAGGGGTGGAGCAAAGATGGAGCTTCCTTTATCAGAGTCAACAGCAGCTGAGAGGGAAACAGCTACAAGCTTGGCTCACGATGAAAGTAAGGGAGAAAATTATCAAGAGTGGACTGGGGAAGCTATCGGAGTGAGTCAGCCAACTCAACTAGACTCACTAGTGCATCTGTGCTCTGTAACTGACCAACTTGTATGTGGAGTATACTTTGAAACCACTGCAAGCTGCAGTAAAAAAAATATCTTAGGAGTTCCCATTGTGGCTCAGCGGAAATGAATCTGACTGGTATCCATGAGGATGCAGGTTTGATCCCCGGCCTCCCTCAGTGGATTAAGGATCCGGTGTTGCCATGAGCTGTGGTGTATGTCAAAGACACAGCTCGGAACTGGCATTGCTGTGGTTGTAGCTTAAGCCAGAAACTACAGCTCCGATTCGACTCCTAGCCAGGGAACCTCCATATGCCATGGGTACAACACTAAAAAGACAAAAAAGAAATATCATGCTTTAGTAGACTTACTGATCGTGGGCCTTGCTAAGAAGCACTGTTGAAAGAGATGGGTTCCTGGGAGAAGCAAAAGAAGGAAGTTCAAAGTTTTATTCCATTTTTTAATAGTTATTTCCGGAATACATTTTTTTTTCTACTGTACAGCATGGTGACCCAGTTACACATACATGTACACATTTTATTTTCTCACATTATCATGCTCCATCATAAGTGACTAGACATAGTTCCAAGTGACACACAGCAGGATCTCATTGCTTATCCATTCCAAAGGCAATAGTTTGTATCTATTAACCCCAAGCTCCCCAACCACCCCCCTTCTCCTTGGCAACCACAAGTCTATTCTGCAAGTCCATGACTTTCTTTTCTATGGAAAGGTTCGTTTGTGCCTTATATTAGATACCAGATATAAGTGATATATGGTATTTGCCTTTCTCTTTCTGACTTACTTCACTCAGTATGAGAGTCTCTACTTTCATCCATGCTGCTGCAAATGGCATTGTTTCGTTCTTTTTTATGGCCAACAAGCACATGAAAAAATGTTCAACATCACTGATTATTAGAGAAGTTCAAAGTTTGAAGAGCAGCCCCTTTGGAAACCCAGTCCCTTCCATGAGTTCTTTCCTTGGTAGAAGCAGTTTATTAGTGTTGTCAATATGCTAAGTTTCTTTTGGGGGTTGTCTTCTGTTTGGTTTGTCACCCCCCATAACAGCTTTGTTTTACAAAATATTTTGATAGGTCAAATTTCCTTAATCAGGGGAAACTGTACTTCTAGTCAAGCGATAGGTTCTAATACAAGATTTATTATTTTCTGCTAATTGAACAATGGGAAGGGGACCCCCACGTTTCGATTTTTTAAGTCTTTAAAATAAAAGGTTAGGAGTTCCCTTTGTGGCTCAGCAGAAACAAATCTGACTAGCATCCATGAGGACGTAGATTCAATCCCTGCCCTCGCTCAGTGGATTAAGGATCCGGCATTGCCATGAGCTGTGGTGTAGGTCACAGATATGGCTTGGATCTGGTGTTGCTGCGGCTGTGGCAAAGGCCAGAGGCTACAGCTCCAATTCAGCTCCTAGCTGGGAATCTCCATATGCCATGGCTGCACCCCTAAAAAGACTAAAAGAGTAAAATAAAATAAAAGGTTACTTCCCAACAAGTTGAATGAGACATTGATTTAAAAATGTTAACATAGGTATCTTTCTCTAGAAAATAATGGTCTCAAGTCACATATATTTTGGCTTAAGTAGATCTTAAGAAATTTATAATTCTCAGTTTTATAGAAAGCCTATCTTCACATGACTAATGCTTGCTTACTGAAGGAAACTTGGGTTTGGATTTAATGCCTTTAATGCCTGACAATAAGCAGTACCAAAATATAAGTGAGGATGGCCACTGTGGCAACTGGTCCCACCTATAAAGAAACTCAACATCTGCTTCTGTCCATTTTGATTCGAGGCTTGTGAATAAGACCAGCTCACTCAAGCCAGTATAAATTTCAAAGAAAACTAGCTTAAACTCTTCAGCTTACTCACAGAAATGATTCTGGAATCTCCTCTGGCTTCATTTCCCATCTTAGGCTCTTGCTCCTACCTGCATTCCAGTGTCAACCAACTTCTAATCCTTTTGGCTTTATTTTTCATGCATGAGCCTTCATTTGCCCCTTAGAATATAGACCTGTATTTCTCAAGCTTTGAGGTAAGACATTCATCCCTGGCTACTGCCACTGCTCATCTCCCTAGATGTCTTCAGCTGCTTGGGCTGCTATAACAAAACACTACAGACCGGGGGGCTTATAAACAACAAAAATTTGTCCCTCACACTTCTGGAGGCTGGAGGTCCAGGATCAGGGTGCTGGCATCGTTGAGTGAGAGCCCTCTTTGTGGTCACAGACTTAACGTATCCTCACATGGAAGAAGAGATGAGCTAAGTCTCTCAGGCCTCTTTTATAAGGGCACCAATCCCATCCATGAGGGCTCTGCCCTCATGACCTAATCACCTCTCAGAGGCCCCACCTAAAAAATACAATCACATTGGACATTAAACTTTCAGCATATGAATTTTGCAAGGTAAGGACACAAAAATTCAGACCATAGCAATAGGTAACCTGCAGTCCTCCACGGTAAGTCCAATTCCAGACTCTGAGACCCTGTCAGGGCCCGTGTTTCCCTGACTAAACTTCAGCCAGGCCCATACAGGCACTTCCTGCAAGGGAGGGTGAGATAAGTTCCATTCCAATCTCAGCTGCTCAGTTAAGAGTTGGGAAGGAGTTCCCATCATGGAGCAGCAGAAATTAATCTGACTAGGAACCATGAGGTTGAGGGTTCGATCCCCGGCCTTGCTCAGTGGGTTAAGGATCTGGCATTGCCGTGAGTTGTGGTGTAGGTTGCAGACGCGGCTCAGATCCGGTGTTGCTGTGGCTGTGGTGTAGGCCAGCAGCTGTAGCTCCGATTTGACCCCTAGTCTGGGAACCTCCATATGCCATGAGTGCAGCCCTAAAAGGCCAAAAAAAAAAAAAAATAGAGAGTTGGGGAGTTGGAAAATTGGAAGAAGAGAGATGAACTCACATCTGTGACCTCTCAGTCAAACAGAATCAGAGTCAATGTGAAGTTACAACAGAGGCCACCCTAACAAGTGCAGTGGTAATATTAGTAACAACAATTGTGGAGCAATTACCATGTGCCAGAATCTGTTCTAAAAAATGCATATGTTTAACACATTTAATAACCACAACAACCTATGAGATAAATGCTATTACTGTACCCATTTTACACTTGAACTGAGGCGCAAAAATATTGAGTAATTTGTTCAAAGGTTCACAGCTAGGAAGTACTAGCTGGGAGACAATACAAGTCGATTTGGCTCCGTGGAATTTATTTTTATTTATTTTTATTTTTTTATTGTTATTTCCCTAATACAATTTTTTTCTACTGTACAGCATGGTGACCCAGTTACACATACATATATATATTCTTTTTTCTCACATTATCATGCTCCATCATAAGTGACTACACATAGTTCCAAGTGCTACACAGCAGAATCTTATTGCTAATCCATTCCAAAGGCAATAGTCTGCATCTATTAATCCCAAACTCCCAATATATCCCACTCCCTCCCCTCCCCATTGGCAACTACAAGTTTATTCTCCAAGTCCATGATTTTCTTTTCTATGGAAAGGTTCATTTGTGCCATATATTAGATGCCAGATGTAAGTGATATCATATGGTATTCATCTTTCTCTCTCTAACTTACTTCACTCAGTATGAGAATCTCTAGTTCCATCCATGTTGCTGCAAATGCCATTATTTTGTTCTTTTTTATGGATGAGTAGTATTCCAGTGTGTGTGTGTGTGTGTGTGTGTGTGTATAAAATCACATCTTCCTAATCCAATCATCTGTCGATGGCCATCATTAATAAGTCCACAAATAACAAATGCTGTAGGGAGTGTGGAGAAAAGAGAACCCTCCTGCACTGTTGGTGGGAATGTAAGCTGGTACAGCCACTATGGAGAACAGTATGGAGGTACCTTAGAAAACTATACATAGAACTACAATATAACCCAGCAATCCCACTCTTGGGCATATATCCAGACAAAATTTTCCTTAAAAAAGACACATGCACCCACATGTCCATTGAAGCACTAATCACAATAGCCAAGACATGGAAACAACCCAAATGTCCATCGACAGATGTTTGGAATAGGAAGATGTGGTATATACAGACTTTATTTTTAACAACTATACCATGTGATGAAACAGTGGCAATGTGGCTGTCTACTAGCCAGGAAGAGAACTCTCACAAGAACCTGACTATGCTGGCATCTTATCCTTGGACTTCCAGCCTCTAGGAGTGTGAGAAATAAATATCTATTGTTCAAAGCTACCCAGTCTATGATATTTGTTATGGCAGCCTGAGATAAGACAGGATTATATAAATATCTTTCATTCCTCTGTCCTCTTAAAACACTGGCTCTATGTAAAATGTTCATAAGGAAAACAGAAAGGATATCACCATGCACTAATCTCAATCCTAGGTTGCTATAGGAGAAGTTATTTAAAAATTACTTTTAATGGGACATAAAAGATTCACAACACAGCAACATAGCGAAGTAATTTCACTCTGATATCAAGTGCCAGGGCTGTTTTAAAAGGTAACCAGATGTCAAGTTGGCTAAAACCCAGAGAAATACAGTGACCTGAAAGGGGAAAAAAGAAAGCCACAAAAAAGGGGAAGCCTGGCTAGATCCCTAAGGAGGAGTAAAAAGAAATAATATGAGGCATAAAAGGTAACAGGAAAACATTCCAGATCACACAAGGTAAGAAGAAAGACCAAAGAATATGATGGCCCTCAGATAAATGAGAGAAAGCTGCAAGCAGGTGACTGAATAAAGTGGTGTTTTCCTGGTCCTTCTGAAAATGTCCAGGTGTGATCAATTAACCAGAATAAAAGCCACCGGTGAAGGGAGGATGGTATGTCAGACCACAGGAAGGAAGAGATCAGCTGAAAAGAGCATTAAAATGCTGAATGGACCATTTCAGGAAACTGGCAGATGTGAAGCCTCAAGAGAAATCTCTTTTAGAAGTGCCCAAGCCTAGAATACACAGTGGAGACCAGCTAGTTTACAAAAGGTTAGTTTACTTTACCTGTAGCTTATTTACTCATTGCAACCTGAAAGGCAAACCCTTCTTTCTTTCATGCTTTCTCTCCTTCCCCTGGTGCATGGAACAAAGTGGAAAAGGTGGTAGATGCTCATTAAATACTTGTTTATGTCATCATTTAGAAGAGCTTCAGAGTCCAGGTAGCAACAAATCTGTGCAAAGCATCTTATGGCAAATTATAACAATCTCCCTACAAATCAATCTCTGGAAAAATTGGGGGAAACAGTAGGTGAAATGTGGCTGGATGTTATCAAGGAGTTTTGTAGTGTAACATTTCATTTTCTCCCTAAAAAGACAGGGAGAGTAGACTTAGACCAATGATAATAGCTTAAGCAAGAGTAAGAAAGAGAATTCCCCAGTATCACTGATGAAGGGCCATGATGAATCTAAATCTAAATCTTATAAACAAAAGACAATTTAAATATTTTGCTATTGTCATGAAAATATTTTTCTAACTGATGGTTTAAAAGAGTGTCACGTGTCTCCCTTTTCTACACAATTTTATGTATCAAAAAGTACAGTTACAATTCTAATCACAAAATCATTCAATTCCAGGTGGCATTTTTTTCTCTTTACACTTGTTCTTGGTAATATCTGAAGCTTTGAGGAGCTATGCAATGCCATGGGGAAGTGGTGTTAGCACCGCCTACACTTGGCCAATATGATTAAAAGTGGCCCACCACTAATCAAAGATCAGTTAACAAATATCAATTATACTTCTGTGCCAAGCACTATCCTAGGAAGTGGTGAGTAAGATGAACGAGATCCCCGCTTTTGATGAGTTTATTTTTATTTATTTATTTATTATTATTATTATTTTTTTATTTTTATTTTTTTTTGCTATTTCTTGGGCGGCTCCTGCGGCATATGGAGGTTCCCAGGCTAGGGGTCCAATCGGAGCTGTAGCCACCGGCCTACCTACGTCAGAGCCACAACAACGCGGGATCCGAGCCGCGTCTGCAACCTACACCACAGCTCACGGCAACGCCGGATCGTTAACCCATTGAGCAAGGGCAGGGACCAAACCCGCAACCTCATGGTTCCTAGTCGGATTCGCTAACCACTGCGCCACGACGGGAACTCCTGATGAGTTTATATTCTAAGAAGAAAGGTAAGAAACAAGAAAACTTGTAAATAAAAAGATAATTGGAGTTCCTGCCATGGCATAGTGGGTTAAGATTCTGACTGTAGCAGCTCAGGTGGCTGTGGAAGCACGGGTTCGATCCCGGCCTGATGCATTGCGTTAAAGTATTGAGCATTGCCACAGCTGCTGCGTAGGTCTCAGCTGTGGCTCGAATTCAATCCCTAGCCTGGAAACTTCCATATGCTGCTGGTGTGGCCATTTAAAAAACAAGAAAAAAAGGTAGTTTCAGATACTGGTGGGTATAGCGAAGAATGAGATAAAGTGATAGGAAGACATGGAAATGGTGGTCAAGAAAGGCCTTGATTCAGAGGTGATTTTGGAGCTGGGTTCCAGATGATGAAAAAGAAGCAGCCATGTTCTGAAGGAAGAGCATTCCAGGGAGAGATGTACAATGGGTTGGAAAGACAGTTGTCATTATTCTCCAGGAACACATTAGCAGAGGCAGGCCTTCCTCGATATTCCATTCCTCGAACGAGATTAGGATTCCCTGCTAGACTTCCATTAGCACCTTGTACTTTCCTTTTATAACTCTCATCCTACATACAATTCTCTTAACATTTGCATCCCTTTCTTTGCTGTAAGTCCCTTGGGGACTTAAATTCTCTTAAGTGACTTTTCCAAGATTTTGAAAATGTCTGCCATAATCAAGGCTTCTCAAACTTAGTGTGTATCAGAATTTCTTGAATGGTTGATTAAAAACACATCACACTCACTTGTCATAGTTTTGACATCTTGCCCTGCCCATCACTCTCCAATTTTCAGGTAGCAAGTGAGTAAAATGTAATCGGAGATTCCCAGATTAAGGAAAGGTAGTTTTGAGCTCTGATAACTTTTTAGCCATCAATACAGCAAGCAAATCTTGTCACATAGATGTGAATGTTTCTTACGTGAGCCTAGCAAAGAACACACAATAGGAGTTGAAAATTCCTTCAAAGCCACTTTGGATTTTCCAAGCTTTCTGGTGCAAGGAAAAATTTTAATATAGCAAAATTGGCTTGAAGTTCTGCAGAAAGTACTGGGTGCAGTTCAACTTCGAACATGTTCTCTAATTAAAAAAGTCAATAATTGGAAGGTGAAAAATAATGAGCTCTATTACAGTGCTAATAGTTTAATGAGGGATTTGGGGTTTGTTTATGCACTTGGCATTGTTTTTCTAGACTGGCCTCCTGTCAGAAATTGCTTTAAAGCAATAATACAGAGTAGATTGGAAAGTGAGAGAGGCAAATTCAGATCTACATGAAAATCCTACAATTAGCATGGATTTTTTTTCACATCACATTTGTTTGTTTGTTTATTCCATACCAGCGACACATGGAAGTTCCTGGACCAGGGATTGAATCCAAGTCACAGATATGACCTGTGATGCAGCAATGAGAGATCCTTTAACCCATTGAACTGGGCCAGGGATCAAACCCATGCCTCCGCAGTGACCCAAGTAACTGCAGTCAGATTCTTAACCCACCATGCCATAGCAGGAACTCCAGACATTACATTTAGTGTCTGATCCTAGAGCCTGAGTGTCCATGGAATTTGTGCTCATTGCTGATAGCAGCTGCTTCCCTGTACTGGAACAGAGATGGAGATTTCCTCAGTATTTGATGGTTCCAATACTGAAAGCCAAGGTTACACTACACAGAGTCTAAAAGAAGCCATGCAAATGTGTAAGAATGACATGAAAACTCCTCCTTCTTATTAGGAAGTGATGCCTTTTGGAGATACATTCAACTACTCTTATCAAAGGTAAGATGGTACTTACCACCAACTAAAGGGAGGAATAGCTTTGAGGAGCATAAGCAGGAAGTGCCCAGCATTTAGCTATATGAAACATCCATGCTTTGAGGTTAAATTGAAAAGCTTTTTCCAATATTATTGTCTAAATGAGGCATGTCTGTAATGCATTCTGAAACAAGGAAGCCTAAAGGGCTCTCTTTTTCAATAAATACACACCATTTTTCAACATACTAAAAACAACTGAACTGTATACCTTAAATGGGTGAATTGATGGTATGTGAATTATATCTCAATAAAACTGTTATTGAAAATATAAATAACTAAACACACACATATGTGCTCATCAGCCCTTTGGCAAAAAAATAAAAGTAAAATTATTAGGTCATCTTGGTCTCTCAACTAACCTTTCTATACTCACAGCTCTCTTCCCATTTGGTGCCCTCAAGCACCCACTGCTTGCCTCTCCCATTTCTCTCACACTGTCTCCTAAGGTGAGTCCCTTATAGGAAGAACCCTGGGTACTGAAATGTTCCCTCCCTGACTCCCAAACCATATTACATGTTCTCCAAACTCTATTCCACTTTACTAGAACCCTGCTCCCTATTTGAGCTAAGCTGACTCTCTCTCTCTCTCTCTCTCTCTCTCTCTCTCTCTCTCTCTCTCTCTCTCCCCCTCTCCCTCTCAAACCAGCTGCCATGTTGTGAGCAGCACTATGGAAAGGCTCACATGGTGAGGAAATGAAGCCTCCTGCTAACAGTCACATGAGTAAGCTTGAAAACATATCTTTTATTTTTTCAATTTAATTTTTATCTTAGGTTGAAGTGTACTTAATTTACAATTTTGTATTAGTTTCAGGTATATAGCAAAGTGATTGAGTCATATAAATACACATATCCATTCTTTTTCAGATTCTTTTCCCACATAGGTTATTACAAAATATTGAGTAGAGTTCTCTATGCCATACAGTAGGTCCTTGTTGACTATCAAATTTTTTATGGCCACACCCACAGCATATGGAAGTTCTCAGGCCAGAGACTGAGCTCGAGATGCAGCTCCACCCTATGCTGAAGCTGTGGTAATACCGTATCTTTAACCCACTGTGCTGGCCCAAGGATTGCCTCTGCATTGACCCAAGCTACTGCAGTCAGGTTCTTAATTCACTGTTCCACAGTAGGAACTCCTTTATTATCCACTTTATATATAGTAGTGTGTATATGTTAATTTCAAACTCCTAATTTATCCATCCACCCTGTCCCCGTTGGTAACTGTGTTTGTTTTCTAGTCTGTGAGTCTATTTCAGTTTTGTAGATAAATTAATTTGTGTCATATTTTAGATTCCACATATATGTGATGTCATATGATATTTGTCATTCTCGATCTGACTTACTTCCTTTAGTATAATAATCTCTAGGTCCATCCATGTTGCTGCAAATGGCATTATTTCATCCTTTTTTATGGCTGAGTACTAGTCCATTGTATATATGTACCACATATTCTTTATCTATTCCTCTGTTGATGAACATTTAAGTGGCTTCTATGTCTTGGCTATTGTAAATAATGCTGCAATGAATATTGGGTGCATGTATCTTTTCCAATTATGGTTTTCTCTGGATATATGCCCAGGAGTGGGATTGCTGGATCATATAGTAGTTTTATTTTTAGTTTTTTAAGGAACCCCTATACTGTTATCCATAATGATTGCACCAATTTACATTCCCACTAACAGTGTGAGAGGGTTCCCCTTTCTCTGCACTCTGTCCAGAATTTACTGTTTGTAGACATTTTGATAGTGGCCATTCTGACTAGTGTCAGGTTTTGATTTGCATTTTTTTAAACAATTAGTGATGTTGAGAATCTTTTCATGTGCTTTTTGACCCTCTAATGTCTTCTTTGGAGAAATATCTATTTTAAATCCTTTGCTGATTTTTTTATTGGATTGTTTGTTTTTATATTGAGTTGCATCAGCTGTTTGTATATTTTGGAGATTAATCCCTTGCCAGTTGCTTCGTTTGCAAATATTTCCTCCCATTCTGTGGGTTGTCTTTTCATTTTGTAAAAGAATGAAACTAGAACATTCTCTGACAACATATACAAAGATAAACTCAAAATGGATTAAAGACCTAAATGTAAGAGCAGATACTATAAAACTCCTAGAGGAAAACTTGGGCAGAACACTCTTTGACAGAAATCGCAGCAATATCTTTTTGGATTTACCTCCTAGAGTAATGAAAATAAAAGCAAAAATAAACAAAAGGGACTTAATTAAACTTAAATGCTTTTGTACAGCAAAGGAAACCATAAACAAAATGGAAGCATATCCTTTAGCTGCAGTCAAGCTTTCAGATAACTGCAGCCTCGGATGACAGCTTCACTGAAATCTCTTGAGGGATCCAGAGCCAGAACAACCTGACTAAACCCCTCTTGAATTCCTGACCCTCAGATATTGTGAGACAATAAATGTTTATTGTTAAATCTGCTAAATGTGTTTTACAGAAGTAGATTACTAGTATAGCTTCCAGAATATCACCTACCTTAGAATATATTCCTACAGCGTCTAAAATTTTATAAGTGGGTACTTAAATATCAAAGACATTGTCCATTAACAAATGTTATTGAATGTTTATTTGGAGAGAAGGTTGAGTGGTATATTAATTCATCATTGGCCCCTAATTCCTCATCTAAAATAAATTATCCAAAATATTTGTTACCTACAAAGCCTTACAAATAAGACTTTGGGAAATTCTTTGTTTTCATTATCTTTATTTTGCCTTATTTCAAGCTTTCTTTTTCAATTCCTGATAATAAAAATAATGTTTGTTCACTGTAGAAAATTTGGAAAATATAATAGCCATCCATAAGTGAATGTTCTTAATATGGGTTAGTAAGAAACAAGCAGCAAGTGACAGAAAATGTAAGAGTATGAACGAAAAAACCAATTTTCCTGAATTAATAGTTTGGTCTAGGTTTGATTTTCAACCAATCAAATTTGACATCCATTTTTTCTAACAAATATATGTCATGTTCAATTTAATATTCCAAAATGAAATTCATAGATAATATAACTCTTAGGCACATAATTTGAAAAAAATAGCCTGATATCCTAACTATAATGTAAAGGAGAAAGAGACAGTAGCTAATAATAAAATAACATATATATATGTAAATTCTTTTATATGTCTACACTAGGAGACATAATGACAGGGGTCAGACATCTACTGTGAATATGACAGCAATATATGCAGATTGATTTGGAAGTGTTATACTGGTGTTCCAAACACTATAAGCACTATGTAAACCAGAAGACAATGGCATGACATCTTTAAACTAATAAAAGAAACATATAAACACATAAGTCTCTACCCAGAGAAAATATCTTTCAAAAGTGAAGGAGAAATGAAGACATTTTCAGACAAGAGCTGAGAGAATTCATTGTCCTCAGACCTGCAGTACAAGAAATGTTAAAGGGAGTTCCTTCATGCAAAAAAAAAAAAAGTACAATACCAGAAAGATAATTGCATATATCTTTTAAAAAAGTTTAATAACAGGAGTTCCCGTCGTGGCGCAGTGGTTAACGAATCCGACTAGGAACCATGAGGTTGCGGGTTCGGTCCCTGCCCTTGCTCAGTGGGTTAACGATCCGGCGTTGCCGTGAGCTGTGGTGTAGGTTGCAGACGCGGCTCGGATCCCACGTTGCTGTGGCTCTGGTGTCGGCCAGTGGCTACAGCTCCGATTTGACCCCTAGTCTGGGAACCTCCATATGCCGCGGGAGCAGCCCAAAGAAATAGCAAAAAGACAAAAAAAAAAAAAAGGTTTAATAACAGAAATAGTAAAAAAAAAAAAAAAAAAAAAAAAGGGAGGAGGAATAAATATGATGAGAATCATTGCCATCAGTAACACAATTTTCCAAAATTGTGAATGCAATTTGCTAAGGCTGTATGGCTTTGATAAAGCTATTTAACTTCACTGTAACTCAGTTTCTGCATCTGTAAAATGGGAATAATAGTAGTATGTATTCTTTAGGGTGTTACGAGGATTAAATAAATTAACATATGTAACATGCTTACAACAGCACCTGTAACATAGTAAGCTACATAAATAATAGCTATTATTATTACTAAAGTTCTAAATAAAACAAAGTAAAACTTTTGTTCAATAAGCAATTTTATTCCTAGAAAACTTCACATATATTAAAATTGTGTAAAACATACTTTGTGATTACAAGTAAAATAGACTTGGGCTCTAGGCTTAGATTATGTAAATATATTTTACACCTACCTGAACATGTTGACTGACATTTGAAAGTCTTGTAGGATGTTATCAAACAAAACTTCATTGTGTGAGAGAATGTAACACATTCCCAATGCAGAGTATCTAATATCCTTACCCTTCCTCTTAGCTCATAGCACCCTCGAACATGTGACAACCAAGAACACTCTGATAAAATTCCAAAAGAAGCCCTTCTAGCAACGTAATCCTACTGAAAATCATAATCCAGGAGCAGGCCTATGGACCATGTAGCATTACCTAAAGGCAATGGGACAGACAGCTGGTTTCCTGGAAGGAGAGTTTTGCTACATTCTAAAGGTATCTCAAGCTGGGTTCAAATACTTATTCATTACACGATTTTATTACTCATTATGTGATCTTGGGCTAATCTCTTAAACTCTCTATGCCTCAGTTTCTCATTTATACAGTGTGATTATAATAGTTCCTACCTTACAGGTTGTGAGAATTAAATGAGATAATGTAGGTACAGCACTTAGCAGAGTATCTGGCTCAAAATAAACAATAGTAGTAAGTTGTTATTGTTATCATCCCTGTATGCTATTAGAGGAAGAATTAGGAAGAATTATACTTTGTGGCAAGATGATTAGTACCCACTAAATACTCCATGCACACCCTTCCATTGCCCAGCCCACTTTGCAGTTAGGGTAGGGCCTTGTGATTGGCTCTGGCCAATGAAGCATAAGCAGAAGTGATGTGTCATTCATTTAGAGGCTGAAGTAGGTAAGAGCTGCTGTGCTGGCTCTTTGTCTTTCTCCTCTACATCAGCCTAGCATAAGAGAGAAATGAGCCTCAGATCAGTGCATCCCTATTCAGTAGATAAGGAGATTGAGGTACAAAGAATGTAAGATCAAACTGGTTTTCATATGCAATGACTTTCAGTCTCAAGTGTACTATATAATAGGCCCTTGACATAAATAAGAATTATTTCCAAATTCACCATTGCTTGAAATTTCCCTCATGAAACTGTGTCTAATCAGTAGGAAAAAAATATAACTCTGTTGAGAAAAAGGTGCTAGAAAGTTGGTTAGGCTCACTTACTAACTAGGTGACTCTCCCATACTCTACCCTTGACTAGGAAATTCAATTTCATGCCTTAGCCAAAGGACAAACTTATCCATCATGGACTGGAAGTGTTATTCTTCAAAAGCCAAGATAACAAATCATAAAATCATGTATGTTAAGGATCTACTATGTGTGAGTTACAGAATGTTATAGATGAAAGTGAATAGTAGATGTCATGTCATTTAATGCTTACACTTTACACATGAGGAAACTGAGGCCAAATAAAGGAAAAAGGATGACTTCAAGATGACCAAGCTAGATAATGACATTCCTGGAGTAATAAACAAGGCACCCTACCTCCTAGAGCAGTAATCTTTCCACTAATGTCCACTATCTGTGACATCTGACAATCTAAATATACATGGCTTTGTTTCCCCTTTCTGTTCTATGGGTTCATGAAGTTATATAAGAGGTTGAAACAGTACATTATGATGAGCTGAGAAAAAAAGCCTAGATGTCATTGAACTATGAGGAAAGCTAGTTAAGGGTACGTAAATCTACATAGGAAAAGAATATTAACATACCAAATCTCTATTGATGTACTCCTAGAGTCATTCATCTCTACAAAACATCTGTGCTGTCCATGGGAAAAAATGCATTTGGAGTCTTTTTTCCCCAGGAAGGGATTACATAGAAGCATCTACTCTTGTTCCCTGTAGCTTCCACAGTAACTGACTGGTAATGAAGATATAACATAGAGCAAGGGTCTGGAGTACGGCCTATTTGTGGAGACACTAGCTGGTTTCTAGAAGGAATAGTTCCAACTTGCCTCTTGGCTTCCCAAACGTTATAGGTCTAACCAAGTGACCGACCCAGCCTGTCCATTTAGTTCCAGAAGCGGCAGAAAACCAGAGGCTTTCTTTTACCCTTGAGGAGCTCACGCCTCCAGCTAAATACCTGTTCATCCTTTCGGCCTCTCCATCTTTAGTCTCAGGACCATGCTAGAGGAGAAAACATTATTGCAATGGAATCTGCCTTGATCTCAAACTCCCTTTCTGTGGAGAAGCTCCTAGTTTGCTCTCTACAGTCCTACTGCCAGATTGTAAACTAGTAAATCTCAGCACAAGCAGCTGAAGGCCACATAGGCCCAGCTGCCCTGGGTTGGGCACGAGAGAATCATTTTTCATGTGTTACATACCAGGGGCTTGAATTACAGTGTGCAGTGCTGAGAAGGAACCATTTATAAAAAGGAGGGTTTTTTTTTCCCCAAAAAGTATCTCCTGTTAACTCTGATACCATCTACACCTAAAAATGGAATTTTTTCTTCCCTTGGTGGGAAGAGGGTGATAAGCAGACAGGGTCCAGTGAACGCACCTGCCAGAATGCCACCATTATACAGAATGCTGACAAGGCAAATCGTGGTGCAAACCCAAGTAGGTTCAGTCAGGTTTTCCAATTGTCAGTGGCTTAATGAAATCATTAGTGAATTCCCTCAACACCCCAGAATGCAGTCATCTGGGCCTGTTGATTGGTATATAATTCAAGTTTGTTCACTTGCCTGCATGTTTTATCAATTGCTATTGTTTGGATTTTTCTTACTGCCTAAATATCTCCACTTTGTTTTTTCCTAAAGAATATAAATGTATACAACAGAAAAAAATATATATATACCATATATATATACAATAGAAATTCTATTATATATAATAGAATGTAATAATAGAATACAATTTCTATTGTATCATATATATACAACAGAAATGTATTATTTATGTATATGTGTGTACACATTTATACACTCATACACATACATATATGTGGTTAAGTGTTGTAATTGCATGTGTGTATAGTATTTATAGCTACTTTCAGGAGAGTTGCTATTTAAAGATCTAATCTCCCTCAAGCACAAATACCCTAAACAAACCCTTTACAATTGATTCAGTCCACATTGCAATGTCCATGTTTTTCTGCGCAAATCAACTCCCTCTTTACTGTTCCAGCAGCCTCAAGGTTTAGAGAGCGTGCAGTTTGGGGTAGAAAATGCTTTAGGGCAGTAGTTCTCAAACTTCTCCATCAAAATCCCCTGGAGAGTTTGTTAAAACATAGATTGCCGAGTACATACATTCCAGTTTGATTAAGTAGGTCTAGTGGGGAGGAGGGTGTTAAGAGTTTGCATTTCTAACAAATTTCCAGGTGACACTGATGCTGTTGGTCCAGGGACTGCATTTTGAAAAACAGTGATTTGGGATCTCTGGTGAAGAGGCTTGGACACTTGCTGATGTAAGCTTGCCTTACTCTGACTCCATAGATAAAAAATGGCTCCCATGGCCAGAAGGCATATGAAAAGATGCTCAGCATCGCTCATTATTAGAGAAATGCAAATCAAAACTACAATGAGGTACCACTTCACACTGGTCAGAATGGCCATCATTAGTAAGACTACAAATAATAAATGCTGGAGAGAGTGTGGAGAAAAGGGAATCCTCCTACACTGTTGGTGGGAATCTAAATTGGTGCAGTCATTACGGAGAACAGTATGGAGGTTTCTCAGAAAACTAAATATACAACTACCATAGGATCCAGCAATCCCACTCCCAGGCATATACCTTAACAAAGATATAACTCAAAAAGATACATAGGGGTATATTCATAGCAGCACTATTCACAATAGCCAAGACATGGAAACAACCTAAATGTCCATTGACGGTGAATAGATTAAGATGTTTTATACACACACACACACACACACACACACACACACACACACACATATATATATATATATATATATAAAATGGAATACTACTCAGCCATATAAGAAAATGAAATAATGCCATTTGTAGCAACATGGATGCAACTAGAGATTCTCATACTAAGTGAAGTAAGTCAGAAAGGGAAAGGCAAATACCATATATCACTTATACATAGAATCTAAAATGTGGCACAAATGAACCTATCTACAAAACAGAAATAGACTCATGGACATAGAGAATAGACTTGTGGTTGCCAAGGGGGTAAAGGGAGAGATTGGAATGGACTGGTAGTTTGTGGTTGGTAAATGCAAACTGTTACATTTAGAATTGATGAGCAATGAGGTCCTATTGTATAGAACTGGGAACTATATCCAATCTCCTGGGATAGACCTTGATGGAAAATAATATTAAAAAAGTGTATATATATATATATATGACTGAATCACTTTGCTGTACAGCAGAAATTGACACAGCATTGTAAATCAACTACACTTTAATAAAAAGTGGCTCCCAGGACACAGATCAAGAGAGAAAAATAAGGCTTCTGTTTACATGTGCCAATCTGAGGGAAAGGACTACACAGTTTTATACCCACCTCTCTCCTACAAATATCAGATTTTGCACAGAATGGAGTAACTAGCACTTGTGAGAAATGAAGGGGGGGGGGAAATAAGGAATAACATGCAGTTAGTCAGTCCATTTTTTGCTGGACACTGATCTTTAGATTAAAACAGATAAGGAGAAGAATGATGAGTTTACCAGTTCACCTCTGCCCTTCTGCCCTACACAAACTTACTGTTGTAGGTCTCAAACTTTAGTGTAAAACTTTAGACTGCAGGAGTCTTCATTAGACCTTTTGATGTGAACCTTGGGGCACTGGTCCAAGAATTTGCACTTTTACAACTGGTTTTGGTGCCAGTGGCATAAGGATCATGCTTTGAGAAGCATTGTTCTACGAGTTAAAAAGCAGAATACATAGGAATGAGAAAAGAATAATGTTTATAAGAAAATCTGGAGACTACTGTCACTTCATATAATACATACAATATACTCAGGGCTGGCAAACGAATGGAGTGATCAGAGTGCAATTTCTTTTTTCCTGCAAATGGACTTTAAGGTTTTGGGAAACATAAGCAGGGATTTGTTTAATAAAGGAACTATCTGCAGCACTAAATGAGACAGTGAAAAGTGAGTGAATTGTGCAACGATTTTGTATAAAGATTTACACATTTTCTTCAAAGCACTTTTATTAACTACGTGCAACCTCAATAGCGCCTCTGTGAACCCACCTTGCCCTGTTGGAAAGATGAATAAATAGAAACCTAGAGATCACTTGGCCCACAATCACACAAGATAAGTGACTGAGCTAAGATTAGAACTCAGCCCTCAGGACTGTCCTGGAAATGCCTCAGTGGTGCCAAGCTGAAGACACAGGAAGAGACAATTGAAAAACACACTTCATGGTGTACTAGTTTGGCATCACATTGGGATCTACACCATGTTTTCATGCTGGAATCTCATAAGTCACAGTGCTAGTTAATAGGACCAAGAATAAACAAGCAGATTGCCTCCTCCACTTAGCTATGTTTTACCTACCACACCATCCTTCAAAATTCTCCAAGACTGCAGTCACAAAAGGGGGGTGGGGAGGGAGAAGGGAAGAAGCCCAGGCCCATGACTCTTGCTATTCTTTGCATTATCACTGTTTTAGCAACACAACAGAAGACTCTGCTCTGCTGATTATTAATTATTGGGGGAAATTAGCATAATCTGGTGTTCCTTTGCCATCTGCAAACTGCATTTACCTGTAGCAGCTGTCTCTAATTACTATACACCCTCATGTACCCAGTATGGCCTCATCTGTCTACAGTGAAGAGCTTGTGCAAAATGAAAAATCATTGAGGAAAGATAGGCCAATCAGGACCATGCTTAAAGAGCTAGGACACAGTTGTTCTCCTGTTTGTTAGAACCTGCAGCACCCTCTAAATTGAAAGACCCCTGTGAGTTCCCTGGTAGTCTAGTGGTTAGGATTTGGCTCTTTCACTGCTGAGCCCTGGGTTTAATCCTGGTCTGGGAACTGAGATCCCACATAAGGTGCTGAAGGCAAAAAAAAAGACCCTGATACAGAGAACTGGTTTCAAAGACCACCCAACCACAGGAATTAGAAGGCACAAAGGCACTGACCAGAAGAATAGACTGTATAAATATCCAATGTTGGCTGGAGCTTCTAAATCTAACTGAATCCTTCCCATCCTACAGATCAGGTCGAAGGCATTTATTCATCCCCACCTGCCCTCCTGATCCTGAAACCTCAGTAGGTGTGAAAAAGAACCATTGTTCTCCAATTTCCTACCTAATTATTGAGGGAAGATAGACATTTTGGAATGGGTTTTTGTTCACTGGCTTTTTGCATAATCTATTACCATTCCAACTTGTGAGAATACTTGTTGTTCTGTATCATTTGGGTGAGGGGGTAGCTATAAATAAACTGAGCTGTGAGAGTACAGCCCGCTGTCAGCATGGCTTGCAAGCCATCCCATTACAAAAACACACTCTGGATCTTGCCTTATTACCTTCCATGTTCAGTAGCTGACCTCTGCCCAAGGTTAGACTGGAATACCTTAGGTACTTGACATTTCACCTTTGATTTCTTCTAGCTCTTATTTTTTCCTCCTCTACTGCAGGGAGCAGGAGAAATTAGACTCACTTTACAGGATACAGAGACAATTTTAATGAAAATAAGGATGTCAGATGCAAGGAAAAAAAAACACAGACACTATTTTTTGCCTATTGTACAATAACGCTCAGTATCAAAGACAGAAGCAGTAGGTAAGTAACAAACTTTCATCAGAGCCCAATCTTTAAAGCCAATTATTCCTTCCTTTTCAAGATACAAAAGTAATGCAATAGATCAAATCAATATGAATTTCCCCTTTCCTGACATACCTCAATCCTCTCCCTGGGCAAACAGTTCTTTGCAAACCAATGTCAAACATGCCCTTCACTTGTGTCCCACCCCCATATATAGCCATGAGCAACTATCCTGCTTGGACTTCATGGGGTCGACAGCCTCCAGTTTGCTTTGATTTTACGCAAAAATTGCATTGTGGTACCAGGATGCAGGGAAGGTGTTTTAGGAGGAGAAGTGTATGCTGTATTCTTGATTGATTTCTGAGGGAACGCCACTCTGCATTGCCTCCTCTTCCTTTATTTTCTGCTTCCAGTGTGCCCTTTCTACCATCATGGCAGGTGAAGTGAGTTTTTGAAAAGGGAAAAAAAAAAAAAAAAAAAGAGCGAAAACCCCTACAACCTCTAGTCTTGCATGTAAATTAGGACTTGCACAATTTCTCCTACATTTCTTCTGGAGTAAATGATTTTGGGTTGACATGAGAGGTCAGATCTTGAGATAGTGACCCAGAGGCAGAATCTAGGTCATTTGTTCAATAAGTGTACTGTTGTTGCAAACAAACAAAAAAATAAGTAGCTGTCATTTATTGATTACTTAACTGTTGTAAAGCACTTTACATGCTCCATCTCATTTGATCTTCGTTAATTACTATTATCATCTGCATTTCAGAAACTGAGGCATGGAGAAGTTGTTTAATTTCTGGTAGTAGAACTGAGACTTAAAACCAGATATGTATGACTCCAAAGCCTATGCTTTTGATCACTACATTTTATTGCCACATATACTCAGATCAACTCTGCCAAGTGGTATTTTCCATTTAAAAGGGGAAACAGTTTGAAAATCATTATTGTGCTTTTCTCTTTTGCCTTTTTGAGTACTTAACTTACAGTCTAGTCTGCCTGAGGTAATCATTTAGGGAGAAGGTGGGAGTGGATGGCAGAGACATTAGCATTTATGACAGGAGGAGGAAAATGAACAGAACGACAGGGAAATATTCACTTCTGACATACGAAATAGGATCGTGCAGTAGGGCAATAGTCTACTGTCTTATGACAATAATTATAATGTAATTAATAAGATTTTTGCTACAACCTAAATGTATCTTTTCCATTTCTTGCTAGGAATTATATATAGAAACACATAAATTCTATGTAAAAAAAAAAGTATATCCAAATTTATTTATTTCTGCCTTTAGAAAATCAAGGGTTAAGTTTTAAGGACCCAGATCATAGAGCACCCCCAGAAAAATAATCCATTTTCCTCTAACAGCTAGGCCAGCTCTATGACAGAAGCAGGATACAATCTGGTGGGAGTGAAAGAACCTTTCCAGTCCTGGAAAATTGTGAGGGGAAAAGGGCAGAAAAGACAGATGAATCTACAGGGAGAATCACAGTAACATAAGTCAGAGTAATACTACTGCCCAACTGAAGCTATGAGAGGAGGCTAACTCACAGAGAGAATGTGAGTGAGCTCAGGTATTCTGATTGCATGGGTACTGTGCTTCCTACCCTAACACAGCCAAATCACTAGGCATATCAATTCCAACTTAACCAAAGCAGAATCAGTATGTCCCTATAAACTTAGAAACTGGTTCTCCAGCTTTTTTCTCTAAGTTGTCATAGCAAAGTATTTAAGCCTGAATGTCAAACCAATACCTTTTAAGGAGTATGCTGTATTATTTATTTGCTATATGACAAATTGGAGAACTTGCCATCTGTTTTACTTGGAGCCCTTTTTCAAAGGAGTACGTAGGATAGTGTCATTGTTAAGAGAACAGACAGGCTCTGGAATCAGATTGGCCTGTGACCAAGTCTAGTTCTGCCACTTGCTAGCTATACGACCTTGAAAACATTATCTAACCTCTCTGGGCCTCAATTTCCTCATATGTTAAAATGGAGGGGGTTTTTTGAGAATTAAATAGGATGATGCATGTTAAGTACTTAGCAGAAGCCATAGAGCATGGTGTTGAAAAATAAATGACAGGGAAATTCCTGTTGTGGTTCAATGGAAATGAATCTTACTAGTATCCATGAGGACGCAGGTTTGATCCCTGGCCTCACACAGTGGGTTAAGGAACCAGCATTGCCATGAGCTGTGGTGTAGGTCGCAGATGCGGCTCAGATCACATGTTGCTGTAGCTGTAGTGTAGGCTGGCAGCTGCAGCTCTGATTTGACCCCTAGCTTGGGAACTTCCATATGCTGCAGGTGCATAAAAAGCAAAAAAAAAAAAAGAAAAAAGAAACAAAGACAAGACAGGCTCAAAGTTGACTCACTTGTGCAAAGCCCCATATAAGCAAATCAAGACTCAATATCTAACCTAATTGCAGTTACAACCTCCCCCAGCAATGCAGTCTTAACCACTCAGTCTTCAATTTTCTGGTCAGCACCAATGAAGTAATCTGCCACATAGCCCACTTCCATCCCGCATGTTACCTAAGTCTGAAACAATCCACTCTTTCCCCACTTCTGCCTATAAAAGCTTTCTGTTTTATATAGACCTCAGAGCCCCTTTCTACTTGCTAGATGGGATGCTGTCCAACTCATGAATCATTCAAAAAAGGCAATTAGATCTTTAAAATTTACTTGGCTGAATTTTTGTTATTTAACAGATTTGGTGGCAATGACGGGATCCAAAGTAAACTTCTGATGGCATTTGGGGACAATGAAAAACACAAGTGTGGTGTCCACAGGACCTCTTTTTTAAATTCACCGTCTTTCTCACCATTTCTGAGAGTCCTGGATAAGTTTCCCTCAGTTCTGATCTCCACTCTCTTTGCATTGAGCTCCCAACCTAACTGGTTCTCCAATACAGGGGGTATCAGCTTAAGCTGGCAGATGGCTTGCTTTGTCCAGAGCCCAACTGAGCTGGTGAATGGTTCTCTCCAGAGCCCAACTGAGCTGGTAGACAGTTCTGGCCAGAGCCAAGCCCCAGCCTTTCAGACTGCAATTCCAATGATTTTGAGTGGTAACCCCCCAGCCCTTGATCTTTCTAAAGATCTACATGGAAACTGTTAGTGGCAGTGCATGGTTCCCCATCCATGTGGAGTCCCCAGTCCCCAGTTCCCATTGGTTGAGGTCTGCTGCTTAAATCCTTTCCCCAGTCTGAGGTTTCACAGGAAGTGTTGGTGTTGTACACAGGGCATTCTCTCAGCCAAGACTCAGTAACATATCTTGATCACTGCCAATATATTGAGGTGCATGTGTTGTCGTATTCTGTGTGGATAAAGACTAGACCAAAGAGATGGCATTTTAATTTCCAAAGAGTCAGGTGCACCCCTTCTGGCACACCTGCGTATTTTATGTCTAAGAACTATATTCTAAGAAACTGTAAATATCTACAAAAATGGCAAAAACTTTCTAAAAACATCCTAAAATTACAATGACCATTATGGAGAATATTCCAGTTAGATAAGATCATTCATTGAGTGCACTTGAAAGTAAGGGTTGTAAATTAAACAAACAGAATAGGATACCTATGCAGAAGCTTCTGCCTTCAAGATTCTAAAATGATTCATTTAAAGACTTGTTACAGAAGGCTAATGAAAAATTAAAAACACAAGGGATACCTAAAACAAAAGATGATAGAACAGACATGGTTCCTACTGTTCCCTTCTAGCCTTCTTTACCTGAGTACTCGCATTTTACTAATTTTCTGTCTGAACTGCTTTTCCCCTCTGAAAAGGTGTTTCTTTATTAAATTATAGCTGATTTACAATGATGTGCCAATTTCTACTGCACAGAAAAGTGACTCAGTTATACATATATACACATTCTTTTTTAAAATATTATTTTCCATCATGGTCTATCCTGGGAGATTGGATATAGTTCCCTATGCTGTACAGTAGGACCTTATTGCTTATCCATTCTAAATGGAATAGTTTGAATCCACTAAGCCCAAACTCCCAGTCCAACCCACTCCCTCTCACCTCTCTCTTGGCATCCACAAGTCTGTTTGAAGAACTATTAAAGTTACCTTTTAAAACTAAACCACCCAAGGTTACAGATGAACCCCCTCAGGTATCTTTCACTCCTTCGCCAAAAACTGAACTAAGGGCCACAGTTAAAGAATTTCCTAAAACCTAGGGAAGAGCCACAAAAGTTTTTCAATGAATTTATAGTCATTATTGAGGCATATGACCTGGGGCTGTCAGATTTTTATCAGCTTGTGCACATGCTGGGAGGACCTAGTGAAGCCCCAAAGTGAACTCAGGAAGCAAATTGGCAAATCCCAGAAGATGATATGTGAGATCTTCGACCAGAGAAAGCTCATCAAATAGCAACTGACCTTTTACAAGCCATTCTGGGAGTCTTCCCTGCTTGCACTGATTGGCCAATCATTCAAACATGCAAACAAAAGAAAGGAATGTGTGACAGACGATAAAGCCCTTTCAGAAACCCTCTGCCTATGACATTCTGGGTTCTGACACATTAAATAGGGTCACTCAACATGCTCTAGCTTCCCAGTTTGTAAACAGATGATATCTTGAGATTAGTGGATTGATATAAAGACAGAAAATAGGGTGGAAGGTCACCAAGCTGACTGAACTTGTGACCACAGCTGAGCACTTTGAAAGGAAGATCTGTTAAACCTATAACCTGCCTTCACTGATCAAGCCTGCTTTAACTGTTACTGCAAAAAAAACCTGCATGTCCTCCAAGAATTATATGAAGTCTGAAAAACAAGATGTTTGCCCAAACGTTTTTCAGGAACTTAGAGTCAGCTTGTTAGGACTGGTTACGGCCACTAAACGTCCAATTGGGCATGTGAGAGTGTCCATTCGGTGACCTTTTGACTTCAGAGTCCAAAAAATTCCACCCACAGGACATGCTAATGCCACCACTTTCTAAACATCCATCTCATGAAAAAGCCTGCAGTTTAGTTGAGCCTGGGAAGAACAACAATTATCTCACCTTTCTCTTATTTCCAATCACCTTTCCCCATATTCCCCAGGCCTTCAGCTTTATCACATAAATACCCCAAGGCCCTCAACTTTGGGGAGATGGATTTGGAATTTGTCCTCCCATCTCTTCACTTAGCTGCCTCGTGAATAAATCCTTTCTCTGCTTCAAACCTTGGTGCCTCAGTGTTTGGCTTGCTGTATGTCCAGCAAATGAACCAGTTTCAGTAACACTTGGACCAAGAGGGTAAACAAAAATCTGCCAAGACATTAGCCTTATAGCTACCACAGCTCCTAGGTTACAGACCTAAAATAACACCTGAGCCCCCACACTGCACCCTTCTAGGGGTCCACCATTAAAACAATGGCCCAAAGATCAATGTTTCATTTGTAGTCAACTGGGATGCTGGAAAAAAGATTGTCCCTAAAGATCCTATGCAAATTCTTCAGCTCAAGTGCCCCCATACCTCCAGCCAAGGGAGGGCCCCATATGGGCCCCTCTAGAGTTGACAGGACTCGTAAAGATTCTCTGGTCAACTGATATAAGAAATTTCCTTAAAAGGCTAAGGGAGGAGTTCCCATCGTGGCGCAGTGGTTAATGAATCTGACTAGGAACCATGAGGTTGCGGGTTCGATCCCTGGCCTTGCTCAGTGGGTTAAGGATCTGGCGTTGCCGCGAGCTGTGGGGTAGGTTGCAGACTTGGCTTGGATCCCGTGTTGCTGTGGCTCTGGCGTAGGCAGATGGCTACGGCTCTGATTAGACCCCTAGCCTGGGAATCTCCATATGCCGTGGAAGTGGCCCTAGGGTGATTAAAAAAAAAGGCAAAAGGATAAAAAAAAAAGGCTAAGGGAAATTAAAATGTACTTTTAAAATAATGAGTTGTATTTTTTTCCATTATAGCTGGTTTACAGTGTTTTGTCAAAATTTATTTTCAAATAACCTTACCAGAAATTCCCATCATGGCTCAGTGGTAACAAACCCAACTCGTATCCATGAGAACACAGGTTCGATCCCTGGTCTCACTCAGTGGGTTAAGGAGCCAGCATTGCCTTAAGCTGTGGTGTAGGACACAGATGAAGCTCTAATCTGGTGTTGCTATGGCTGTGGTGTAGGCCAGCAGCTATAGCTATGATTCTACCCCTAGCCTGGAAACTTCCATATGCCTCTGGTGCAGCCCTAAAAATACAAATAAATAAATAAAATAAAATAAAATAAAATAAAATAAAATAAAATAAAATAAAATAAAATAAAATATAAAAATAACCTTACCAAATTCTGGTAAATATCAGAATTGCACTCTCCACCTCAAACTTCACTCAGAACCTACAAATGGAATCCTGGGAAAGCTAGCAGAAGTTATCTAAGGGAAAAAATTCTTACCAGAGTCAACTCTCTCAAATCTCTGTAAGACCTGGGAGAGAGAGGAAAAAATATATTTTGCATCCTTTTTGACAATGCCTCTTGAATCCTAGGAGCTGTTCGATACTGCCAGAAATATTAACTGTTTGTCCTGATTGAAAATCTGGCAAGATATTTAAAATGATTTTGGGTATAGCTCTGTGGTCAAAAGTTGGCCAGAGTTTGGAAGCTGATATTCAGAGCCTGACAGGAATTTTTTAAAGCCTTCTTCCCTAAGCAAATTGAAGATAATGTAGTTGGATGGGTAGATCAAACTATGATGTCATTTAAGTTGCAACCCAATTCCTTGAGGGATTAAAGGCAACTGTCCTTATCTTACAAATCTTTGCAAAATCAGAAATGCAAATTCAGAAACAATTCAAAGTCCTTCTTGGAGAAACTTACATTCTTTCCCTATGCCTTTAAGATATTTTACCTGGTCTCCTCTGGGAATTCTTGTCTAGACCATCCCAAATCCCTAAGACTGAAAGAAAAAAAAAGGAGGGAAGAGGCTTTTTAAAAATACAAACTGCTCCACAGTTTCCATAAGATTACTCACCAAGGACAAATATAAAATTTAAATATCTCCTCCACAAATATTAGGAGAAAAATACTTTTAGCCATCTGAGCAGGTAAATTTAACTGCAACAGTTCTTTATGAGCTCTGCATTATCACACCTGTTTTCATGGCTAAAATTTTTCAATGAAACTATAATGTCTCTGCATCTTTCTGCACATTTATGTGTATCTATATATGTATATCTTAGACGTGTAGGATTTTCTACCTCCAGATGGTATTACTAAAATTAATTTGTAAAAGTTCTATTAACTTAAATAAGCACCTATATAAATTTAGTATTCATAAAAATTCTCAAAACCTTAATAGAAACTAACACAAATGCCTTTCAGGTTCATGTGATTTGGGAAAATATTCGATATTAAATCTAACTTATGTTTGCTGGTTTGATTAAAAGAGACATGGCTTGGAGGTATCAATATTGAATATAATGCAAACCTGCAACTTTCATTCTACTTGGGTTTATTAATCAAGTCCATGTTACAGAATTTGTTAGCAAGAAAAAATAACTTGGTAAGATGAAATTTTCATAAGTAATCTAAAACTAATTGTTGAAAACAAGTCAATTAGGTAGAAATAAGTAGGATTAAAAGATTTTAAAATCACTTTTCCAAATTTTTTGATAACCTGAAACTGAAGTTTTGTTATGTTAAAGATGAGTCAAATTAAATTCACTGTTTCTAGATTATTTCCAAATAAGATAAAATGCTGAAACATTGTTTACTGAATATAGGTTTATCCATTTTTTGCTTCCTTTCACAGAGAAATTAAAGATATTTGAGACTATTAGTAAACATATTTATGCCATGCTGAGAAATTTTCTGAGAAAGCACATTTCTAGAAATTATGAAAAGTATCTGTCTGCCAATCCATAGAATGCTAATGTAAAAGACAGTTCATAATTGCTTGCTTCTTAGCTTTCCCTAGAAATTAGAAGTTTCTAAGGGTTAAAAGTTCTAATATATATGATTAAAATTACTAAATATAATAAGGGAAAGATAATGTGTGGTCAGGACTGGCTGAGATTGGAATGAATTTAATTTAGTAAAAGCATATTCATATCAAAAATAAGCTGCTGCAAAATTAGAATTTGATTTTCCTCTCTGGTAAAATAACAAAGTTTTCTTGGACTATTGGTCTTCTCTTGATAATAAGAGATTGTAAAATGATTTTCTTTACCTTTAATATAATCTGCCTATAAAAAGCAAATATCTTGTCTTTTGTCAAAATAATCATCGATGTTCCATGTTGTCTTTATCAGGTCTTTGATTACTTAAACTTGGTATTCTTAATATTCAAAGAGCTAAGTTTTGTTCAGAACTATGTACCTTCTATATTTGCCTGTGAAGTGTTTGTTACTTTGGTTAAATAGATAACTAAGTATTTTTTCACAGTGCCCTATGATCATATTAGACCAGGCATTTTTTTTAACAAAATTCCTGAAAATAAAATTCTAAATGAAAATTTTTTTGACCTCAAGCTAATTTGGGGTTTTCCACAGGATCCTTGAAACATCTCAAAAGATTTGTTCTCTCTCATTATAAAAAAAAAGAGATTCTATCCACCCTGCAGCATATGAAGTTCCCAGACCAGGGATCAGATCCCAGCTGCAGTTGTGACCTATGCCGCAGCTGCCAGATCCTTTAACCCACCGTACTGGGCCAAAACTTGAACATGCATCCTGGCGCTGCCAGTCCCACTGCACCACAGCAGAAGCTCCTGATATGTGTAGTTAAATAGAAAGCATTGTCAAATAAGAAGTAATACTAAGCCTTCTTTATAAGTAATACTAAGCCTTCTTTATGCCTGTATAGCTATATAAGTTTTCCAGAAATTGTGTGAAATTCCTGGAAATCTGATATCATCTAGCATAATGTTATGTCATAATTCCAGTTATTATATTAAAATATTTATATTACAGAAATAACCAAATTCCTTTGTCAATTCCATTATAGTGTATTCTCATCAGATCTTTCATAATGGACATTTAAAGACTTTTGCTACTTATAATAAAATACTGTTTTATTCTGATGCTTTTACAAAAGTGTTCCTACAAAAGTACTTCATCAAGCAGATTCATGGAAAGAACTTTTGAGAAAGACAGGTTTCTGATAACTTTAACATCATAAAACTGAACTGGTTAAGAATTTCCAAAACAAAACAAAACAAAAAAATCCAGACTTAAGCATTTTAGTCACATGGAGCTGAATAAATTAAAAAGGTAAAACATTACTTGTTCCTTAATGTTTTGTTTGTCTAGATTTAAGGAAATCTTTTTTTCTCTTTTCTTTTAAAGCTAATAACAATTTGGTAAAGTATACCTTTATAAACAAAGATGAAGCCTTTACTTTTTCTCCCTACCTGATCCCTCCAAAATTCAGACACTCTTGAGTACCCTTTTCATGGCAATATAATTAGTTATTTACCTAAGTTCAACACAAATTTGTTCTCATTGTAAGAGGATGCAATTAGAAACATTGGCTACATTACCAAGGCTTTGACTGGAATACCATAACTGAGAGAGAGTGCATAGATATGACCAGATAGCTTTAACTTTACACTTTGGCTTGGCTTCCTGGCCTTCAGGATTTTTTATTTGCTTGTTTTGTTTTGTTTTTTAAGAGATCAGTCTGAGACTTCTTATAAACAGTTCCATCGAAGTAATCTTAGAGTTCACTTCATCAATAACTTGTCTTGCTTATGTAAATAATTAAGCTAAATTTCATGCAAACAAATTAAGTTTGACTGTGCTTATCCTTGGGGAAAAACATAGGGATAATTGTAGAGAGAAGAATTATGTTTGCACCTTTGTAAGACTGTATATTCTAGTCCTGTTAATTGTCTTTGAGGTTGTGTTATATACTTGTAAACTGAACCAGATCCTGGATTCTTCCAGTTTTTTTGAATGACTACAACTCTCCAAATTAATGTTTTCAATCTTCTCCAACCCTTCTGATTTGGAATCACTGGGAATAAAAACTGCCCTTGAATCTCCTTGGAAGGAACTATACCAGGTCCTTCTCACTACCCAGATGGCAGCAAAACTTCAGGGGCTCCAGCCTTGGGTACACATCTCACAGCTAAATAAGGCTCCACATGACATCTGTTCCTATACATGTTCTGGTGACCTCCAAATCAAATTGATTAGGGAGAGAAATATTTGACATGGAGGTAGACTGCTTCTTCCCAAGACACCTGGATCAAAACTTGATACTTTAATTAAACTCTAAATCCTTTCTTCTTCCCTTTCTTTCTTTTACTCTGGCAGCGGCCTGGAAAGATCATGTCATGCCACCATCTGTATCTCCAAGATCATTGCTAAGAGGTGTAACCCTTCAAACTAGTGGATTTTCATCAAAACCCCTGATCTGTCCATGATGGTAAAGATCTTCTGGTCCATTTCCATGTCTCTGGTTAATAGCTCCAAACTTGGGGAACTTTGTGTCCAGGCTCTATTCAAAGAAAAGGACACAACACAAGGGTAATCAGAATAAAACTGCCTGTGTGATCTATAGACCCTTAAAATTTTACTAGCTTCTATAGCTGTCACCTTTCCAGTTCTGAGCCACATATTCAAATAGGAATTACTAGGAGGTATTCATGACTCAAAAATAGTTCCCTTTGGAGTTCCTTTGTGGTATAGTAGGTTAAGGATCTGGCATTGTTACTGCAGCAGCTTGAGTCACTGCTGTGTCAGGGGTTCATTCCCTGGCCCAGGAATTTCTGCATGCTGCAGGCATGGCCAAAAAAACTAGTTCTCTTTGACAGTCCTACTTCCTGGTTAAGAGTAAATGCAAATGAGGTTATGAGCAGGATCCTCTCCTTAACTCTTAAAAATACTGAAGAATCCATTGCTAAGCAGAAATAGCTGCCCAATAAAAATTCTTAGACTCTTTGGCCAAAAGATAGCCTTCTGGATAATAGGATAGTCTTTGATTATCTTTTAGATGAGCAATGAGGTGTTCTGTTCTATGGTCAACACCGCCTGCTACACTGATTAACCCTTCTGGGGAACTTGAAACTCAGTTACATAAAATCACTGAACAAGCCACTTGGTTTTAAAAAGTAACTCCTTCAATGAGGTCTTTCTTTGACAAATTTTGATTCATTTGGATCTTGGGAACCATGGCTTCAAGGGCACACCATATACTAGGAATTATCCTGTTTATACTAGTCATAGTAATCTCCCTGTGCATTTTATTCTCTCAAAAGCTTTAAATGCACATTCACAGCTGCTAATCACCAACCAAATGATCTCCTTAAGACCAGAACACCAGAAAATAAATGAAGAGAATGACCAACTTAAAAAAGAAATGAGCTAACCTCTAAAATATGCAAACAACTTATACGACTCAACTGCAAGAAAAACCAACAACCCAACTGAAAAATGGGCAGAAGACCTGAGTAGACATTTCTCCAAAGAAATGGCCAACAGTCACATGAAAAAATGCTCAACATCATCAATTATTAGAGAAATGCAAATTAAAACTACAATGAGATACCACCTCACATCAGTCAGAATGGCCATCATTAACAAGTCAACAAATAACAAATGCTGGAGAGGGTGTGGAGAAAAGGGTACCCACTTTCACTGCTGGTGGGAATGTAAATTGGTGCAACCACTGTGGAAAACAGTATGGAGGTACATTAGAAAACTAAATATAGAACTACAATATGATCCAGCAATCCCACTCCTGGGCATACGTCCACAAAAAACTTTCCTTGAAAAAGACCCAAGCACCCCTATGTTCATGGCAGCACTATTCACAATAGCCAAGACATGGAAACAACCCAAATGTCCATCAACAGATGATTGGATTCGGAAGATGTGGTATATATACACAATGGAATACTACTCAGCCATAAAAAGGAATGACATAATGCCATTTGCAGCAACATGGATGGAACTAGAGAATCTCATACTAAATGAAGTAAGTCAGAAAGAGAAATGCATATACCACATGCTATCGCTTATATGTGGAATCTAAAATATGGCGCAAATGAACCTATACACAGAAAAGGAAAAAACTCATGGGCATGGAGAAAAACTTGTGGTTGCCAAGGGAGAGGGGGAGGAGGTGGGATGGACTAGGGGATAGTAGATCCAAGCTATTGCATTTGGAGTGGATAAGCAATGAGATCCTGCTGTATAGCACAGGGAACTCTATCTAGTCACGTGAGGTGGAACATGATGGAGGATAATGTGAGAAAAAAATGTGTATATATATATATATATATACATATATATATATATATATATATATATATATATGTATGACTGGGTCACATTGCTGTACAGCAATGTTGATAGAACATTGTAAATCAACTATAATAAAAAATAAGTTTTTTGGTCTTTTTGTCTCTTCTAGGTCTGTGGCATATGGAGGTCCCCAGGCTAGGGGTCTAATCGGAGTGTAGCTACCAGCCTATGCCAGAGCCACAGCAAAGCCAGATCCAAGCTGCATCTGCGACCTACACTGCAGCTCACAGCAATGCTGGATCCTTAACCCACTGAGCAAGGCCAGGGATTGAACCCATAACCTCATGGTTCCTAGTCAGATTCGTTAACCACTGAGCCATGGTGGGAACTCCAAAAAATCTTTAAAAAATGAAAAGAAAAAAAAAAAGATTGTGAACCTGATGTCATGACCTGTAACTATTATAGAGATTAAGTAAAAATGTCATGACCTATGGATACCACATAAAGGATTGACAAAAACTTTAAGGACTACAGGGTAATAGCTGAGAGTGGTGCCAATGCCTTAAATTTTGTTCACATCTCTCTGTTAAGCTGAGAGTCTGATCAAGAAGGGGGAATTTTTAAAAAAGAAACAACAGGCCCCAAATGGAGTCACTAATGTTAAGCCCCACATCAGCAAACCAAGATTTAATACCTAACCTAACTCTTCTGCCTATAAAAGCCTTCCATTTTGCACAGCTCCTCAGAGTCCCTTTCTCTTTCTCAGATGGGATGCTTCCTAATTCATGAATTATTCAATAAAGCTAATCAAATCTTTAAAACCTACTTGGTTGAATATTTGCTATTTAACAATAGTTAGCATAAAATAAATGCAACTTAATATAAGATTATTAAAACAAATGGTACAGCCACTCTATAAAAGGGTGTGACAGAGTCTTACAAAAATAAACATGCAACTACCATATAACCAAGAATTCGCACTTCTGGGCATTTATTTGAGAAAAATGAAGATTTACATTCACATACAAAGCTGTACATGAATGCTTATAGTGCCTTTAATTTTAATTGCCAAAAATTGGAAACAATTCAGATTTCTTCAAAAAGATGAATGGTTAAACAAACCAAGGTACACTTACCATGAAATGCTACTAAAAGAAAAAAAAAAAAAGGAACCAACTACTGATACACAAAACAACTTAAATGAATCTCCAGCTAAAAAGCCAGTTTCGAAAGGTTACATACTGTGTGATTCATTCTTGAAATGACAAGATTATGGATATGGAAAACAGTGCAGTTCTCAGTAGTTAGGGAAGGGGAACAGGAGATCCAGCTATGACTATAAAAGGGTAGCACAAGGGATCCTTATGGTGATGGAACTGTCCTGTAACTTAATTTTGGTGGTGGTCACAAGACATGCATGTGATAAAATTACATAGAACTAAATACATGCAAACAAATGAATACATGTAAAACAAATGAGAAGTGAATGAGATTGGTGGATTATATCCTGGTTATATTATATAGAGTATTAATTATACTATAGATATCTTTGAGTGAAACAGGACAGAGGTTACACTGGATCTCATTACATTAGTTCTTACAACTGCAAATGATCTATAGTTATCCTAAAAGTTGAATCTCTTTTTCTAAAATAGGCATAACCTAATATAACTTGCCACTACATTCAGTAAGGCCCCTTCTGCAACTGAGTGACCTTATATTTTACAATAGACAAAAGACAATTTTTTAATGCTTTCTTGGGCTCTTGTATTTAAACTTTGCCACTACTTATAATCAATATAGTGTTGTGGGGGGTGGGTTCCCACTTTCAGTTTAACACTGGAGATCTAAAGAAACCCGTTAACCATCACACCACTCACAAATCAGCACATATAGAAGTGCCTCTGTAAAATCTGAGATTTGCAATCAGCCAGACATGGGTTTAAACTCTCTGCATCTCACTGACTAGCTTTGCAATCATGACAAAGTCACTGAACCTCATTATACCTGGTTTGTTAGAGGCTGCAATAAAAGACATTGGTGGAAAAGCGTCAAGCCTTTTAGGTGCAAGTATGTTTCTTCTACCATCCCTTACACATACATAGAGCCTTAAAATTGTTTCCCTTTCATACAAATATGATGTAATCCTATATACATGAAAAAAATGAAGAAAATATTCTCTAGAGGCCTCAGATTTTTCAAGGGAAGTAGACTATTTTAATAAAAGTGACATGTCAATTTCCTGGTTGTGATACTATACTATAATTACGGAAGATGCAATCATTGGGCGAACGTGGGTGAATGGTATATGAGACTTCTCTGTACTAATTTTGCAATATTATATGAATCTGTAATTGTGGCAAAATTTTAAAAGTTTTTAAAAAGAGGGGGATGTGTCATGGTTCTGAGGTGATTGGACATTTCACATTCATCACCATTTAAAACTTTGTAAAACTGTGACGCCTTCTCTCCAAATAAATACCTCAAAATATTGTTTTTAATCCCAGTGTTGAGCAGGACCTTGGAAGCTATTCAGACTAGCCGATACAGAAGTCCCTTGTGCAATTTCCCTAAAATATTATTTTTCAATTTGAATCCCTCCAGTGACAGGAAACCCATTCCCTAAAAAAGGAATCCCATCTATTTACAAGCAGATTTAATACTTTGAAAACTTTTCCTTACATTGACTTGAAATCTGCCTCCATCTAGCTTTCACCTTTCGTTCATATTTTTCCCCACACCTGGTTTCCAGAGAAGTAAAAAAAATTTGGCGAACTTTTAGTAGATTAAATAAATCATTCTTTATCCATGTGGATGAGGAAATAAGACAGGTAGCTGGTACTTCTTTCTTTCATCCCTAAAGGCAGATAACTACTATCATTTCCTGTAGAAATATCAGACAAATAATCAGCAGAATTCAACAACATATAGTGATAATAATAGGAAATGACAAGACTGTGCCTGGGATTTACATAACACCTTTTCTCTGAACGGCAGCTAATAACAAGGCTGTGCTAGTGCCTTTTCTGTCTTAGAAGCAAGGAGCTTCTTGCAAACACCTTGTCTTTGTTTTAACTTATGTCATTTGGATGGGAAATTTCCAAATTTGTGCTTTTTATTATCCATCACATTATGAAAAGCTAAGGGGGGATAAAGGATTTCTCAGAGCACCATCCAGGTATAAAGAATTAATACTCATTTGGATTTGCTGGAAATTTACATGTGAAATCCTCATTAATGCTAATGTGGGTTCTGGAACTGTATAAATCTTCCATATCAAGGAAAAAACATAACTATCTGGAGGACTCCGATTGACATATTCTATTAACTCTCTGAGATTCCTAACTAATTGATTTTCCTTTTAATCACTGCCCTGTCCCCACTGCTGCCCCTACAATGAAAAAAAAAAATGTATTTTTCATTATGAAAATCAATGCAGCTCTCTTTCTCCTTGACCAAGTTCAGAATTGGAACTATATGTGTGACATGACCCTTTAAAACCTTCTTTTGCAGCCAAATTCTTTGCTCTTTCTGGTTCCTGTGTGACAGCAAGGACTTCTGGCCCCTGGGGCACTAAGCACTCATAAAAAAATCCCTTTCTAGTAATTATTGTTATTATTTTCCATTTGGTAAGTGGAAATATTGTCCATCTAAACTAAAAGGCCACATCCTGTGTCCGTCTCTCACCAGCTCATGAAATAGTGCTGAGATGGCTTTAAAATGTACACTTCCGTCCTTGGTTGTTTTGGGTGGTGGTTGGGCAGCAGGAGTGGGGAAAGGACTGCTGGATCTTTAGCCTTAGGGAATATATATGGCAGTTGCCATGGGTGCAAAATTGAGAGCCAGGCTCAGGAGAGCTGAGGAAATTCTGAGGAGAGAGGAAAGGGAATTAGCGCAGGAGTGAGGCAGCCCTGGGGAAAGACTTGGGACCCAGTGCCCAAGGCATAGGCTGGTTATGAGCAATCGAGAATTAGAGTGAGGGTGAGGAGCCAGAAGCAAAAGGGCAAAGCAAAGCTGCAAGTCAGAACCAACCAGGCAACATGGTGTCAGGGCTCAAAGGCAACATAAGTCACAGAGTTTCCGGCAAGTCAGAAGTCCAGTAGGTAGATTATCAGCAGGAAATCATAACATCAGGGGTGAGACCAAGGTGGAAAAAAAAAGGAAATTCAAGCAAGTAGGCTGACCCCAGGAGGACTCCAAGAAGTGAATGAAGGTGGGGATAAAGCAATAGCAATGAAAAGAACATGGGCGACTGATACATTTTATTTTGCCCTAAGCAAAGGGTGTATATGATTCTTGTGAAGGGAGAAAATAATACTTGTATAGCCAAGTCTAGCTGAGCATATCACTGAGAATTTGTGACTGAGACAAGTACCAACTTCTAACTGAAAGATCTCGGCTTGAATTGAAACAGATACACAAGGGGAAAAATCTGAGGAGACAGAAAATCCTGCAGTATGAAAGGCAAATGCCATATTCTATTATTTTGATTCTGCTGGGCAAGAAGACATAAGTTTGAGCTAACAAATTTACAGATTTCTGAAGTGACTACTTGTGGTAGAGTAAGGAAACCACACTATTCTAAAGTAGTGCTGGGCAACCAAGAGTAGAGGTGGGGTGGGAGGGTGGCATTTGAATTTCCAGAGATGCTACACAGGCCTTAGCCCTAGGCCTGGGCACCATTTAGTGTTGCATATGTGTGCATTTTATGTGTTTTATTCTCAAGTAAAGATACTTGAGTTAATCATATTCCTTGATTCATGATGTATTACTATAGTTGCTCACTAACTTTGTTTTTTTACCTATTTATTTACCTATTTCCTTTTATCCTCATTCCCACCCCTATCTCCATATCCAAGAACTTTTGTTTTTTGTTTTGTTTTTTTTGGCATGCAGAAGGTCCTGGGCCAGGGATCAAACCTGAGCCACAGCAGTGACAGAACCTGATCCTTAAATGCTAACCCACCAGGGAACTCCCCATGGCCAGGAATTTTAATGTTAATATAAATCTTTTAAAATGTTTCTGAAATATGTGTATCCCTGTATACAGATATTTTCCCTCACTTTTATTGAGGTCTTCCTTGACTACTATATTTAAAATTACAACTTTGGCATAATACTCTTGTGGCACAGCTGGTTAAGGATCTGGCATTATCACTGCTGTGGCTCTGGCTGCTGCTGTAGTATGAATTCAAACCCTGGCCCCGGAATTTCCACATACTGTGGGCATGGCCAAAAAACAGGAAAGGGATTGGATTGAGTTTACATTTTAAGATCACTCTAGTGCTGTGGAGAAGTTGAGAGATCAGTTAAATGCCCCTTGCAACAGTTAAAGTGAAAGCTTAGAATTAGGTGATGGTGGTATTTCCTATTGTGGCTCAGTAGTAATGAACCCGACTAGTATCCATGAAGACACAGGTTTGATCCCTGGCCTCACTCAGTGGGTTAAGGATCCAGCGTTGCTGTGAGCTGTGGTGTAGGTCACAGATGCGGCTCAGATCCCATGCTGCTATGGCTGTGGCGCAGGCCGGAAGCTGCAGCTCTGATTGGACCCCTAGCCTGGGAACTTCCATGTGCCATGGGTGCGGCCCTAAAAAGATAAATAAATAAATAAATAAATAAATAAATAAATAAATAAGGTGGTGGTGGCAGATATGGTAGAAGAGAAAAGTGATCCTATGAGGGAGACAATTACGGAGCTTTGGAACTTCTTCACTAGTCACAGCTGGATTGATTTGGCTGAGGATGTTCTCAGAACCCCAATCAATGATCTCAGCAGGATTTGCCCAGCTTTGTAATGTTCTGGGCATATTTGCTAAATCTTAGGAAGTCAAAATATGTAGATTAAGTTTGAGGGGAAAACCGTTTGGATACTAATAGACAAGGATTTCCATGGGGGCATTAAAAACCCTACCTTTAAGAATGTATACATGTATGTGAGACTGGGTCACCTTGCTGTATAGTAGAAAACTGACAGAACACTGTAAACCAGCTATAATGGAAAAAATAAAAATCACAAAAAAGAAAAAAAAAAAAGAAAAACCCTACCTTCCTTATACTCAAAACTAAGATTCAAAAGCATTATAAGAGCTTCTGAATAATATGCTTTTAAATAAGAACTTGGGCACTTAAACACAATACAATGCGATATGGAAAACATTCATCCAAATGGTAATCCACCTATGTGGTGCAGCCAAAAGATTAGGTTTTTTTCCTCTCCAGAAAGTGTTCTATGATTCCATTAGCAGATAATATGCTTCAAAAAAGTGATTTTACATGTAAACAAATTCCAAGTTGGTAGCAAATAATTGTATATCAATGTTTCTGAAGTGGAATTAAAGTTTAAAAAATGATAGAAGTTCTTCTCTTGTCAGGGTAGATATTTAGCGTATTTTTCCGAAAGAGTTTCCTCAATACATTATCCATTACAGAAAAATGGAATTTTACCTCATCTATTATGCCAGGCAGGTTCAAAGGGCTTTTAGAAGACATCAAAAACCTAATCTCCCTGTTCTTGGTGGATCAGGTTATTTTCCTAATAGCATCTATAAATTCCTAGATTTTTTAGCATTTGAAAAAGGAATACTACACCACATTATTCTCTGGGTTTTTAGAGTTGGTGGAAGACACGCACTAGCACAGACTTACTCAACACTGACTAAATGGCAACTGTTCCTGAGATTCCTACCAATGATGTCAAACCCCAGCAAAGCCTAAATTGGTATGAGACCTACCTGCACCTAGAGATATGTATTATTCTTTGAGTTCTCGGGATCTATGGGATAAAATTTTATTCTTAGGAATTAGTGCTTAAAATAGCAATCCTGGAGTGCCCACAGTGGTGCAGCAGAAATGAATCCAACTATTATCCATGAGGACGCAGATTCGATACCTGGCCTTGTTCAGTGGGTCAGGGATCTGGTGTTGCCCTGAGCTGTGGTGCCCCAATCTGTGGTTGCTCTGGCTTTGTTGTGGCTGTGGCACAGGCCGGCAGCTGCAGTTCTGATTTGACCCCTAGCATGGGAACTTCCACATGCTGAGAGTGCAGCCCAGAAAAGCAAAAATAAATAAATAAAAATAAAATAGCAATCCCATAAGAGGGTTAGAAAAAGTCTAGAAGGGACAGGTCTCCTTGTCTTTCACTTGAAACAATCAGGAAACAGCACTAAAGCCAAAACAGTGGTTCCCAAATGCTTGTTTGTAAACTCACATGACAGTTCATGATGATTTTGCCTGACCATGGTGAAATGTGGAAAACATGGTCAGTGTATATTTTTCAAAATCATTCAATATTTTTATTGTAAGATTATGTTCTGTTTCTTTCTTTGAAACTATTCACTCTTTCATAAAATAATAATGTAAACAGGTGATAAGTGTTTTTTTTTTTCTTTTTAGGGCTACACCTGCAGCATATGGAAGTCCCCAAGCTAGGAGTCGAATTGGAGCTATAGCTGCCAGCCTACACCACAGCCACAGCAACACAGGATCCGAGTCGCATCTGTGACCCACACCACAGCTTACGACAACGTCAGATCTTTAACCCACTGAGAGAGGCCAAGGATCAAACCTGAATCCTCATGAATACTAGTTGGGTTAGCAATCTGCTGAGCCATGACAGGAACTGCATTTTTTGTTTTTGTTTTTTTGTTTTTTTAAGGTCCTTCCTTGACAAGATAAAAGGTTAGTGATCCTATATCAATCCATTCATTTGGTGGGGTAAGGGGAATTTGGTTAATTTGTAAAATCTAAATTTGGTTATCATTGGGCTAGATGACTTTTAAGATTCACTAAATATTGAATGATCCAGGCCTAGGATATAAATCTCTCTGTCCTTCCTTTGACCTTTCATAGCACCTTACCTGTACAAGTATTATGGCACTGACAATCTCTGCCCTCCCTCTACCTTCTATGAATGTGAAGTTATAGGAGAAAAAAAAGCACTATCCTTGTCTCCTTGTCTTTACCAGTGTGACTCTTCAGCTGATCTTGCCTGTGCACTGGCCATGAATGCAATTAAAAACTCCCCATCACAGAAGGGACATCTTGGCATCTGACCAATGTGAAAGGATACTAGCTGTCTATGAACCCAGTCAAATTAATTTGCAAGATCATTCATACCACTTTGGGGCAGCCAAAGTGTTTAGAAAGTGTTTTGTTATACTGAGCCCAAATATTCCATCTGTAATTTTCATTTATTGGTCTTAGCTCTGTATTCTGGGGCAATATAGAGTAAGTCTAATTCTTCCCTTGCATCAAAGGAAAACTAGCATGTCTACCTCCCTCAAAGTATTTCTTTCCCCCAACTGCTTCTCAGGACACAACTTTTAGGCTTCTCTGAATTCCAAAATTAGCCTTCTTCAAGGAAGACTTCTCAACATCCTCTCCATGGTCAGATGTGACCCTAGGTGGGGTCTGGCCAATTCCTCCTTTGGCATAGACATCTGCTTGAATATTTTCTTGATTATAAATATTTTTTAACATATCAGTTATATTTGGGTCATAATATATATACATCTGGAAGCACTGCAAGGATCTCTTCATCTGTTCATTATTTCAGGAAACACTACAGACTTCCTGTATGCATGGCACTATGGGCACAGAAGGAGTATATTAGTCAAAATTCAGAGAAACAGAACCAATGGGATATAAGGGGAGTTTTACTATGAGGAACTAGCTCATGCAATTATGAAAGCTGGGACATCTTGCAATCTACTGTCTGCAAGCTGGCTATCCAGGAAAGCTAGGTGTTTAATTCAGTCTAAATCTAAATATCAGAGAACCAGGGGATCCAAAGATTTAAGTCTGAGTTCAAGGGCGGGAGAAGATCAGAAAAGATGTTCCAGCTCAAGCAATAGGGCAGAAGAAAAGTAAAAGAGATGAATTCCTTCTTCCTCTGCCTTTTTGTTCTATTTAGGCCCTCAGTGGATTAGGTAATCCCACCCACATTGGGAAGCCAAATCTACTTTAATAAGTCCACTAATTCAAATGAATAATCTCATCCAGAAACACTCTCACAGACATAGCAGAAATAACATTTAATTAGATAACTGGATATCCCATGATCTAGTCAAGTTGACAAATAAAATGAATCATAATTAGAATGAATAAGCAATGAGATCCTACTGCACAGCACAGGGAACTATATCTAATTTCTTGGGATAGACTGTGACGGAAGATAGTATGAGAAAAAGAATGTACATATATGTATGACTGGTCCCTATGCTGTACAGCAGAAATTAGCACAAAATTACAAATTGACTATATTTTAATAAAAAAATTATCACAGGGGTATGTGAATATTGAAAAAGTACTTCTTTCCCTTAAACAGGCTTTAAAAATAATTTAGAAATGAAAAACATAACAAAATAGCTAACATTTATATAGTACTACTATTGGCCAAGTATGTGCTAGGTGCTGTACAACATTTAAAAATTTTTAATCCTCACAATCTCATGAGTAAAATGTTATTATTACCATCTGCATCTTGGAGAAAATGAAGCTGAGACATGAATAGGTTAAGTAAATTGCTCCAAATCACACTGCTACTACATGGCAGAGCTAGTACCAAACCCTGAGAGTCTGACTCCACAGCTCAAGCAATTAACTACTGTGCTATAATGAAGAATGTAAGTATATAAAAGATACCATTAAAGTTAGAACTCTACTTATATGCCAAGAAATACAAATCAAAGTAGAATAATATTAAGGGACATGGGGGGATATGGGTGTGGGGAGGGCTGTGGGTATGTTTGCAGAGGTAGGCTGGGCAGAGAATTCCTCTTAGTTAGTCTTGTGCCAGACCTTGAATAAAAAGAAACATAGTTGACTGTCAGACTTGCTGTTCCAAACCTCAGCCATTTTAATACAGAAAAGACATTAATAGGATTTAAAACAATTATCCCATGATAAGGTTGTCTGGTTCTTGGCCTTACATATAAATTTGAAGCAATGCTGGCACGTGCATTCTACAGGGAGAAATAATTAAAAGGAAGTAAAGGCTGATTTACAAGACTTTATGAAATGGACCATAAACTTCAGAAATTGGCCATAGCAGTTGGAGATGTAGTTAATCTTGTAGGATTGAAGAGTGAGTTAGCTACTCAGAAGAAAGCACTGATAGAGAAATCAATGCATCCTGGATAAGATACTGTGGTAAGAGTGGTGGGAAAGTGTGATGGGAGGGGGGACCAGGGCAAAACGTGAATTCCTTACAATAGCAAATGCATTTGAAATATCAATGAAAAATCACTAGGGATTTTTCTCTCCAAAGAAAATGAATCATTTAAAGTTGATGAAGCTTATCGAGTTGTCATTTTGATGCCCCTTATTCCAGTTTATATTTTTCAAATACTAAATGGCATTGCTCTTTCTGCCCTCTATTTGAAAACTTCTATATTGCATAAAAAAAATTTAAAGAAAAAATCAGAATGACAGTTATCTTTAAAATACAGTTCCATATGCTTTCAGAACATGATTCTTCTGCAAGTTGTTTGTACAAATAATCAAACAGTTGCTTTTCATCAAACCATGGTTTTGATCTTGGAGCTTTTCACTTCTTTTCAGCCAGCTTAGGCTAAAATTAACAATGAAAACTAAAATCACAATCACTTTAGAAGCTATTCATGGTATGTTCTTTTACCTATTATTAGCACATGAAAAAATAACTGATTCAGCAAAGAATTCCTTTAAAAAATAAACCATTAGGCTTTCAGCATCTTTGGGGCTAATTATGCATTGAAGATATTTAAGAGAGGTGAAAACTCAGCACCTAGCACAGCATGGCTATGTTTCTGCAACAACAACAAACATTCCAATAAAAGTGAAATTTTCCCATTATCCAGGGTGTTTCAAGTAGCCAGACTGCTTACGGCATTTAGCAGAACATCTTGGCTCTAATTTTTACTGCTACCTGAGTTTTTCCTGTTCATCCTTGCTCACCGAACACTTGGAAATTTTGATAACTATACTGTCCCTCATGACCGCATGGCCCCATCTTACATTCAGCCTCTAAAGGCAGGAACTGTATCTCTATATTGCATCATGAGAGTCTAGCATAAAGTTTATCTTAGTCGATGTTGATGATGAGAACATGAGTATATTAATGTGTCCTTCAAGGCTCTCAGAGATCAACAAATGAGAACAAAACTGGCCAAATAGTTTGCATATATCAACCCCAAAATCCCAACTATTACATTTAGAATGGATAAGCAATAGTGTCCTACTACATAGCACAGGGAATTACGCCTGGTCTCTTGGGGTAGAGTATGATGGAAGATAGGATGAGAAAAAGACTGATTATATGTGTATGACTGGATCACATATATGAGAATGTATATACGTGTATGATGGGATATAGCAGAAATTGACACAACACTGTAAATCAACTATAGTAAAAGAAGTGAAAAATTAAAAAAAAAACCCTGACCCAATAAAACTTTGCATTTGCACAGATTTATGTACAAGACTGTACTTTCAGGCATTTCCTTTAGCCATGCCCTACAAACAGCACTAAAAAAAGATATACGTAATGAGCATATATATATAAAGTTCCCATTGCTGTGCAAGCTTCAGAACAATACAACCAAACATAGAAGGAATAAACTTTTATTGAGCACCTGTTATATCTCAAGTCCTGTGCTGGGTACTTAGGTTAGGAAAAGGAATCAAAATATGATTCATTTTCTCAAAGTGCTTTCAAATCAGTAAAGAGACAGACAAGTAAATGAGCAACCATCGACCTTCTCTCATGGAGCCAGTCATAGGAAAGCTGTTATAGAACAATGCCAAAGTGTACAGCCTTAAAAGGATCCAACCCCAGTCCCAAACTGCTTTGACCTAAATATATCTGCCCCTGCACTATCTGAACACCATCCACAAAAACAGAAAACCCCCATCAGGGAAGCCCACTCCAAGTTAGTCATGCCCATTGTGGTAAACCAGCTCGGCAATCTTGTAAAAGTTGGGGTAGAGAATGGAGATGACAGAAGCAGACTGAGAATGCCCAGTTTATCACTTTACTGCTGCCTATGATGAGGATGGAATTGTATAAGTCATATCAGAACTCCTCAAAACAGTTACCAGAGTTGATGGATGTAATTGTTAGAAATTCTCCAGCACTGACATCATGTTCAACAGATGGTGTTTTTCAATGTATATTTCAATTAGAAGTTAACCATACTCCAGGAAAAGTGAACTTAAGAACTCTGGTTTTCTTTTCTTTTTTCTTTTTCAACCTGTGGCATATGGAATTTCCAGTGCTAGGACTACATTTGCCAGCCTAAACCACACACAGCCCAGCAACGTGGGATCCCAGCCTTGTCTGACACCTATACCACAGCTCACGGCAATGCCGGATCCTTAACCCACTGAGCAAGGCCAGGGATCGAACCCTCATCTTCATGGATACTAGTCAGATTCATTTCCCTTGAGCCACAAGGGGAACTCCCCAAACTCCGGTTTTTAAATATCTCTTTTATCTATCAGCATCTGGACCAGGCTTGCTAGGTTCCCTGTTTAGTTCACCTCCAGCCTGAGAAAAGTGCTGCCACCTGCTGATAAGAATGAAAAATAGATCCCTTCCCCACCCCTTCGCAAATAATAATAGTAACCAATAAAATCTCCCAAAGAGTTCAAATTTCCCATTCTTCAGATTACAGTCAGTCCATTATTTGCTCTTCCTGTTCATTACTGAGGAGAGAGGGAACATAGATAAAAGTTACTTTCAATTTTTGGTCTTGTTAAATAGAAATAATAAGTATAGAAAGAAAGCAGCAACATGGAGTCGGAAAAAAAATCTGAGGCTTTGGAGGTACTTTAGATAAGGAACTGAGTTCTCCTTCTGCTATTCTGTCAGTCAGTCAACAACTATGAACAACAGGCACCTACCATGTGCCTTGAACTCCTAAATGTGAGGTGTATATTGAAGAAGTTAACAAAATTTCTGCCCTCGTGGCATTTCCATTCTAGTGTGGGAGAAAGATAGCAAACAAGGAAACAAACACATGTCAAGAATAATTTCAGATACTTAGGGGGTAATGGCTGTGAGGAGAAAGAAATAGAAAGCCTCTGAGAACGTCTGTGACTAGCTATGTGACAAGTGGCAAGTCATTAATCTCTGAAGGTCAGTTTTCTCATCTAGAAAATGGGGATAAAAATAGTTCTTACCGCAAAGATTGTGGTGAGAGTGAGAAACAATACATATAAAGCATCTAGCATATCCCTTGTCATATTATACTGGCACAAAATGAATGGTAAACACTATTATCATTGTTGTCATTTTGTTATTATAATAAACCTATGATGAACAGCAGTGGATACCAAATGCCCCTGTAAGTCAAAGAGTATTTTTATCTCCATAATGAATACCAAGCCTTTTATATTTTAAAAACACTGGATATATTAATGCAATTTTCTCTAGGACAAAATGCTTTTCTTTTTCCTTTTAAGGCCACACCAAGAGCATATGTAAGTTCCCAGGCCAGGGATAGAATCCAAGCCGCAGTTGTGACCTATGGCATAGCTGCAATAACACTAGATCCTTAACCTGCTGCACCTCCGTGGGAACTCCTAGTGTAAAATACCTTTAATGTAGTTCATGCCTCTAATTCAGTGGTGCTCCTCTGAGGTCCTGGATGACTGTATTCCTTTCCCATAGTGGCCAAAACCATGACTATTTTCTCAGTAGGAAAATTCTGGAGAATTTTGCTGAAGGAGTGATTTCACCTGAGTGTTTCATCTTCAAATGGAGGCTCCTCTAAGTGTCTGTAGCTCTCAGAGTGGTGAGAGGTAGACACGTGCACAGCCTAACACATGATACACTCTGATTTCCACCTTTATTCCTTCTCCCTTCAAATGATGTTGTTCACTAAGAGCAACAAGAAAAGAACCAGCTCGGAGTTCCTGTCATGGCGCAGTGGAAACGAGTCTGACCAGGAACCATGAGATTGCAGGTTCAATCCCTGGCCTTATTCAGTGGGATAAGGATCTGGCGTTGCCATAAGCTGTAGTGTAGGCCGACAGCCATAGCTCCAATTGGACCTCTAGCCTGGGAAACTCCATATGCCGTGGGTACAGCCCTAAAAAGCAAAAAAAAAAAAAAAAAAAAAAAAAAAAAAAAAAAAAAAAAAAAAGCAAACAAAAAAGAAAGAAAAGAAAAGAGCCAGCTCACTCACTCACTCTCAAAGCTGCCTTTCTTCTTTGTTTCCCTGACCCCGACCTGCTGGTCCACTTTCTAGTTTGTTAGATTCCTTTGGTGTGTGTGGAGGTTGGCTCTCTTCCTCCTTTCCTGAGCCTGAACTTGTATTAATCTTAACTTTCTTTTAACATAGAGTCTGTTCTGTGTTTTACCTTTACTGCTGCCTAAGAGTTGAGACTCAGCAACCTACAGAGAAATTCAATAGAAACAGGTTTGAAATGATGAGCTACTTTCAAAGATCATTTATTTCACATCTCACAACAACTTATGTACATGCATGTGGCATTTCTGGTCCTTGGTTCAGGTCAGCTTGGCTCACCAGAATGTAACTCTAGTGGTAGGTCTTTGTTCACTGGTGAACACTCCACTGGTTGTTCTGTCCATATCAATAAATCTATATGAAAGGCTGGCAGCTTACAATGACGTCAGTTGTGTGCAACAGAGCAAAACACAATAAAGAAGCAATGCTGGTGATGTAGCGATAACTCACTAGTGAATGTTCAATTGGAGAGGGCCTCTGAGGTGATGGCCACAAGGGCAGAAGTTCACAGCACAATTCTTATAAGCAACAGTGGTTAGGTACCAACCTGGCCACCAGCTGCCAAAGCTCCCCCCATGGCCTGGGCACCAATACATGTATTTATTTGGACACTGTGTCTGCCTGAAATCTGAGATTCTGTGTACTCAGAGGCGAGGAAATATCATTCCATTCCATTTTAGATAAATGACAGGTCATATCCTATTGCCCAAAACATAACAACTGTGGTCAAAACTTCCAATTCCAGGAGTTTCCGTTGTGGCTCAGCAGTAACGAACCTGACTAGTATCCATGAGGATGAGGGTTCGATCCCTGGCCTCACTCAGAGGGTTAAGGATCCGCCATTGCCATAAGCTGTGGTGTAGGTCGCAGACACGACTTGGAATTGCTGTGACTGTGGTGTAGGCCTGCAGCTGCAGCTCCTACTGGACCCCTAGCCTGGGAACTTCCATATGCTGCAGGTGTACATCTGGAAAAGACCCACCCACACACAAAAAAGCAAAAAAATACTTCCAATTACAGGATTTCTCTTGTGGAGAACAGGTTAAGGATCCAGCATTGTCACTGCAGTGGCTCCGGTTACAGCTGTGGTGTGGGTTTGATCCCTGGCCAGAAACTTCCACATGCCAAGGGCATGGCCAAAAAGCAAAAACAAAAAGAAAATCTTTCAATTACATATTTTGTGTCCAACAAGGATATTCCTATCCCCCAACTCCAGTGTTATAAAGGTGGCCCTATGGCATGTTGAAAGATTAGGACTCTCCAAATCAAATGTCAGTACTTCACCCTGCTTTGAGTAGTCTTACACAGTAGGAAAACATTCTATATTCCTCTAAGGGGGAAAATATTTGCAACATTTTACCTCGATAGGAATTTGCCTCTGTGGTGCATTTATGCTGGTGAACTTCCAAAGGGAATTGCAGCTGCAGTACCCAGAGAGGTACATCTGCAAGAAATTTACTAGGCAGGAGGAAAAAAATCTTCATGACATTCTCCCCAAAGGGAAATTTCTGTAACCTTTTTCTGACAGGCAAGTCATAAGTATTCACACAGGAGCATATTGCTTATATTCCCCTGACAGTCAAGAACGTTTTTTACTCTGGCAAAAATTATGGAGGATAAACTGTGGGTATATTTCTTGTGCTAATCCAGGTGCAAGATTTCATTGCTTGAGTGAAGCCAAAGGCAAAGAGTCAATAAAGTACTCAAAGACTATAATAGAAGAAAAAAGTAGATCTTGAGGTGAAGACAAAAGACAGGTCTTCAGGGTTCCTAGGTACTTAAACTGGCTTCATTCTCTAGAAAACAGATGAACCTTCTAGGTACCTCTCTGTTTATATCTAACATGGGGAAATGTGCCTATTAAGAATAATATCCCATAGATCATGGCTACTGTCCATCAATAAACAGTATTATATTGGCAGCCTCTTCTTGCAATAATATTCTATTCTTTCCTTATTTAAAAGAGGGTGGATGGATGGATGGATAGATAGATAGATAGATAGATAGATAGATAGATAGATAGATAGATAGATAGAAAAAGCATCAATAATACTAAAAATTAGCCTTGAGAATGAAAATGGAAATACTATACCATAAAGAAGAATGAAATAATGCTATTTGCAGCAACATGGATGGAACTAGAGACTCATACTGAGTGAAGTAAGTCAGAAAGAGAAAGATGAATACCATATGATATCACTTATATCTGGAATCTAATATATGGCACAAATGAACCTTTCCACAGAAAAGAAAATCATAGACTTGGACATCTCATTTTTCAAATCCTTGTTCTTGCTTTCCATTTTAAGCTTCTCCTGCCTCTCCATTCTCTATTCCCATTGGTCCCCATTCCAAATTCCATTTCTTACTTTAGCTGTCCACCATTTCTGGCTCTATGGAAAATATACCTTCTCTAAGGCTCCACAAGATGAGGTGCAAGGTGCACCTTCCCAAGTTTCCATGGGTCTCTCACCTGGCCTCAGATATTCCAAGGAATCTTTTCCATTCAACCAGTACACTGCACTGAGGCTGACAGTGCTTCATTTTTTTCAGCTTTTTCCATCCTTTATACCATTCAATTGATGTCCTATTATTTTTAATGGCCACACCCACAGCATATGAAAGTTCCTGGACCAGGGATTTAATCCAAGCTGCAGTTGTGACCTATGCTCCAGCTATGGCAACACCAGATACTTTAACCCACTGTGCCAGGCCAGGAAACAAAGCCAATCCTCCGCAGTGACCTGAGCCATTGCAGTTGGATTCTCAACTCACTGTGCCACAGCAGGAACTCCTCGATGTCCTTTTTTTTTTTTTTTAGGTAATGCTAATAAGCTCACTTTTGTTGGTGGGTAATGGGTTACCCTAGCTCTTGTAATTAATTGCATTTTACCTGGAAACTTTTGGAAGATAATGTTGTAGCCCCCAGAGTTACTTCAATAATGAAAATATCAGACGGTTTCTCAGGCCAGGGATACATCTTTCTGGTCAGAGGAAAACTTTGGGATAGTACAGTGGCCTCCAGATCATACCTTCAACAGCATCCAATAACAATATTGGTCCAGATCACAAGCCCAATGCATGTTAGCAGTCATCAGGGTTCTGCTATATCCATCTGTGGAAAAAAGGGGGGGGGCAGTGTGAGGAAGTGCCAGTCAAGACGAACTCTGAATTACACAGGACTAAATGACACCCGTCCCACTGAAAGAAGGTCAGTGTCTTCTACTAAACACAATGATTAAGAAATTGGACAAATCCTTTGAAAAAAAATATGTCACCCATTTCCCATTACCAGGAACAATTAAATAACCAACTAATTATAGGAATTCAGATCACAAGACCCTCACAAGTTTCTAAGTCAGTTCCTAATATTTTTTCAGTGAACTTCTATGGAGTAGAGGCAGAAGCATCATTATGCCAAAGCTGTTTTTTATCAAGTACTTGAGGAGGTGCTTGAGTTTAATTGCAGCGAGCCAACCTACTTCCCAGGAGCCATTAGGCAGGTGTGGAGCACGGGAAAGGCAGGATGTGGGCAGGAGATGAATTAAGTCCTCCCCAATGCATGCTAATGTGCTTTCAGCTACCTTTGCCTTATCCAAGAAAGTTTTAAAGGGTCCAAAGAAATGGAACTCTCCTATTGTAGTGAAATGTTTGTTTTCAGATCCTTTCTTGCTTGGCAAAGGGATTTAGGGGTAAAGGAATGTCCAGCTAAGTGCCCTGATAATTAGAGGTCACAAATAGATGTCAAAAAACATCTTGAAAATGTTGATATGATTAATGAGACAATTTACCTAGGTGACTGCCTATTATGTCTAGAGTCCATGCATTAATTCTGGGTGATAGTAAGTCTGAAAAAAAATCCTAAGAAGGACAATGATGATTACCCCCAGAAATGATCTGCCTGGTCCCTCCAATGTTAACATCACCCTAGAAGCTCTAACAGAAAAACCCTGAAATCTCAACAGAATAGAAATCTTAACTCCAGCAAAGTCCCAAATGGATGTTCCTTATGGGTAAGGGATATTCAGAGTTATTTGGACCCCCATACTTGTGGAGGGTCTGACAACTTCACCATGTTGATTCCAAGGTCGCCCAAGGCATCAAAACCTAGCCAGTGGATGGAAGGAGAGAAAGAGTGGAGATCACACGGGAGGATTTTATGGGCCTGGACTAAAAGTGATACACAACTCCAGTCCACATTCCATTGGCCAGAACTCAGTTAAATGGCCATGCTTCACTGTGTGAAGACTAAGAAATGTTGTCCATGTTTCTAGGAAGAAAATAGAATTGCTGAATAACTAGTCAGTCTCTATAACGTATCCCATTCTCACCCTCACTTTCTGTACCCCTTTTCATCATCTCCTCCCACCACCTCTTCTCCAAATTCTGCCCACCCTTCCATCCCTGGTTATTCCCAGTCCTCATATGTCTCCCCATTTTCTCAGCTACTTTTAGCCCACTGCTTCCCAAATTATGGTTTAAGGACACCCCCTCCTCTGCTGGCAAGAGAATAACCTAGGAATCTTGATAAATTGCAGGTTCCTGGGCATCACCCAAACCCTGCAAAGTCAGGCTGTCTTCAGTTCAGAAATGTGTGTGTTTAACAGGGATCTCAAGTGATTCTGAAGCACTCTAAAGTATGAGATCGTTGATCCAGAAGGCTTGCCATCTTGGCTCTTGATTATGTGAGATTTATAATGCTTCTTTAGTTTTTTTTCCATCTTCAAATAATCTCCAACAAAATCTTAGGTTTTCTCTGGGCTGAAGTGATGTCTTTTCCTTCTATAATTCTCCCCCACAGTGGCCAGTGCTGCATTGGACACATAATAGCTCGAAATGCATTGCCGGGTTGACTGTGGATTGATCAATGGAACGGGTAGCTGCCAAGTAAAATACATTAGACAAAGAGAATTTTTCAAACTGGAAAGATAAAGGCTGAGAAGGGACATGATAAGAGCCCAGAAAACCATGGCAGGCTGAAATGGAGGGAAAAAGAACTGGGTCATTTCTTCCCCGTAATACTAGAATTTATATCTCCTCACTCGATAACAACCAAAAATAGCCAATCACATTCAAAAAAGAGTGAAAAGAAGCAAAGGGGAGGACTACTTTGCACCATGAACTCAAAGATTTGTTCTCCTCAAATGAGGCTATATGTATATACACATATATAATACAATTCAAAATACATTCAAAATATACTATATATAAAAATTTGCAAATTGTATGTGCAATATAGCACACTAATAGAAACTAGGAAGTTGGACGACATCCCTAAGCCATGAGAGTTTTTTTTTTTTTTTTTAAATGGCCACACCTGCAGCATAGGAAGTTCCTGGGTCAGGGATCGAATCCGAGCCACAGTTGCCACCTATGCCACAGTTGTGGCAATGCTGGATCCTTTAATCAACTGTGCCAAACCGGATATCAAACCCTCTGCCTCCACAGCAACTGGAGCCACTGTAGTCAGAGTCTTAACCCATTGCTCCACAGCAGGAACTCCTCGTGAGTGTTTTGATGTCATTGACAAAGGCCACACCTACCCTTCCATTATCCACTTGACCCTTTTGAAAATGAAATCTCTGTGTGGACTGTAGAGAAGACCAGGTAGAGTCTTTGCAGGAGTAGAGTTGTGGCAAAATTGGGTAAGTGTTGTGCAGCCAACCATGTCCATTTTGACTGGGTTAGTAACTCATGCACTCTGTGGCCATGAGCTCATAACATGAGCCACAGGCACTCTGACTCCATTTCATTGTCTAACTCTACACCCTCATCTTCCCTCTATTCTTTCTCCTGTTCTCCTGCTCCAAACAAATCCTGCCCTGCTTCTGAGCCTTTGTTTTCATCTTCTGTTTCTGGTTCTACTCTCATTCTAATACTCAAAAAAAAAAAAAATGAGCCTTGGCTTTGATTTCAATTTTTGGTACTCAATAAGCATATGACTCCCAATTCTTGTCACTTTGGAAATAAAACCTTGTATGCCCCAAATAAATCCCTGAGGCCCAGGTCTTAGCACCCAGACTGGGCTCATCTCAGCACCTAGGAAGTAAGAATCAATCAACTCCACAACACTGGGCAGTTTCCACAAATGATCCCTTCTATTCCTTCCCTATTCTACAAAATTTTCCTTGAAAAAGACACATGCACCCGCATGTTCAATACAGCACTATTCACAATAGCCAAGACATGGAAACAACCTAAATGTCCACAGACTGATGATTAGATAAAGAAGATGTGATATATATGCACAATGGAATACTACTCAGCCATAAAAAAGAATAAAATAATGCCATATGCAGCACCATGAATGGAACTAGAGACTCTCATACTAAGTGAAATAAGCCAGAAAGAGAAAGACAAATACTATATCACTTATATCTGGAATCTAATATTTGGCACAAATGAATCTTTCCACAGAAAATAAAATCATGAACATGGAGAACAGACTTGTGGTTGCCAAGGGGGAGGAGGAGGGAGTGGGATGGACCGGGAAATTGGGGTTAGTAGATGCAAACTATTGCCTTTGGAATGGATTAGCAATGGGATCCTGCTGTATAGCACTGGAAACTGTGTCTGGTCACTGTGATGGAGCATGATAATATAAGACAAAAGAATGTATACATGTATGTGTAACTGGGTCACCTTCCTGTGCAGTAGAAAATTGACAGAACACTGTAAACCAGGTATAATGGGAAAAAAATTTTAATAAAAAAGTTTTAAAAAATAATATCATAGAATAATGATTGCTATGATTAAATATGCCATTGTCCCCTGAACTCATCTGAACTGAAGAGGGGGTTGGAAAGGGAAATACTGTTAAGCTCTTTAACATGGAAAAAATCTCTTCTATTTCTCAGTTCCCTGGTCAAGGACCTATATGATCAGAGATTTTATAAGTACTATCTGCATGCATAGTATCTTACATTTATGGAGTATTTATCTTGGCCAAGCACTGTGTTACTTTACATTTAGTATCTAATTTGTCCACACAATGACCCATGAGGTAGGCAATATCGTCATTCTTTACAAAAGAGGAAACTGAAGCTCAGAGAAATTAGCTGACTTGTCCCAAATCACCCACTTGGGAACTGGATGATCTGAACTTGAGCATGGACTTGTCCAATTCCAGAGACCACACAATGACTACACTTAACTGCTAAAGAACACATCATTGGTATCACTGGAGGGAGTTCACATTGAAATATTCCAAGGAGGTATTTTTTCAATAAGCCTGTTTAGCCATGATATTGTCTTTCAATGAATATAAGCTTCCTGGAGACAGGGATCACATGCAACCTGTACATAAGAATTAAAAAATATATTACAAAGTTCCTGTTGGTGCAAGATGCTGGGAGAGGTGTTACTGCCTAAAATAACTTAAGTTTCAGATTCTGATTGGATAGAGAAGTGGAGAGTGAAGTTTGTGTGCAGGGGAAGGTGAAAAGGAAAAAAATTCAACACTATATCCAGAATACGCTTAATCTGAAGATTCAGAGCAAGTATTTTCTCTGAAAGATCTTTCATATGCACTGGAATCAGATATAGCACTATAGGATGAAATTTTCATAACCTTGTCTTTTAATATCTGGGAAGTAGGGGGAAAACCAGATAAGAGAATAGAGCTGACTATCATGAAGACTATTAATTGGGAAGATATAAAACCTACATTATCCAAGATGGGGCAACAGCTTTAAAAATCATCCTTAACAACTCCAATGAGTCAAGCTCTTAAAATTTCACCAGCTCAACAATAGGAATATTACAGTATTTGCTCCTAAAAATGTGCCTACAATTGCTTTAAGAAATTCTTTTAGTCCTAAAGTGACTGGATAATAGCCATCACTGTATCTGTATACTCTGACATTGGTATAGGAAGAGAAATATTCTTAGCCCCCAGCAAGGATAGTTTAAAGGTCAGAGCCAGTTTCTGGAGAAAGAAATAAAATATCATTTAAATGAAATCAACTGACTGGTTAGAAATAAAGGCATGAATAAAGCTTATAAATTTATTTTATTTCTATTAAGTTTCTCAGTATCCAAATAAATGGATAAAGAAGCAAAGGAACAGAGATATTTGTTAATTTCCCATCATTGCTCAAGCAAAATAGAACAGATTCTTATGTAAAACCTTCTGGAAAAATTGCCAGTTTACATTTTTCAAACGTTCTTGATCCTAACTTTTTATGTAAAAATGAAATTTCACTAGATGTACTTATTCTATTTTTGAATCTCTTAGAGAATGTAAAATGTTAGAAGATGCTTGGCTTTAAAACAACTAAAGCCACTGATTCCTTATTAGAATAGATTAATAACTTAATGAGTGAACATTAAAGCAACTGCTTTAGTGGCAAACAATACCAGAATCATAATCACAGCAGTCCTCAGCAGAAATCCCAATTGAATTCAAGGGGGAAATACCCAAGAAAAGCTTCTCATTACTTTTTCAGTCATAATCATCATCATCATTACCATCCTGTGTGTGTCAGAGAGAGAGAGCGCAAAAGACAGGAATAGAGACAGAAAGATAACATTCTGTATGGCATAAAATGTATTTATTCTGTTATCACAAAGGATTTGAACAGGTATGGTCAGATAACCTTTGACATGGAACTGAAAGACAATGAAATAAAAGCAACCCCAATTTAACACACCAACCAGTTTTCCAACTATATATCTTTTTATCAGAAAGCCCCATTTGAAAAGGAAACACCAAAGGAGGGGTAATCCACTAACTCACCCCTTACTGCAAACGTATCAGTTATGCTTTAGTCATCAAGGCTTGCAGAGACTGACTAGTTATCCGTCAAACCTATTTTTTCTCTCCATCCTAAATACACATCTAGAGTCTACTTCCCAGCACCCATTGACCTGAGTTGTAGCCATGGACTTTGTGCACAAGCTTACACTTCTAGTCCTGGCTCATAAAAACTTCACACACATGATTCTCCCTGCCCTTCCTTCTTCTGCCAACTTGACACAGAGGAGAATGGCAACCTTGGGGTAGATATTTCAAAGTTTATAGAGTCAGAAGAAGAAAGTAGCATGAGTCCCTAAAGGAGGACCTTCCAGTCAATCAGGAGCACCCATTTGGAATTATTTTTTTCTTTTTTTAGGGCCACACCCAGAGCATATGGAAGTTCCCAGGCTAGGGGTTGAATAGGAGCTGCAGCTGCAATCTACACCACAGTCACAGCAATGCTGCATCTGAAACCCACATCGCAGCTCGAGACAATGCCGGATCCTTAATCCGCTGAGCAAGGCCAGGGATAGAACCTGCATCCTCATGGATACTAGTTGGGTTCTTAAAACATTTAAACTGTTGAGTCACAATGGGAACTCCTGGAATTTCTTTTCTTTTTCTTTTTTTTTATTTTTGCATGAAAAATCAACTACTGTGTCAAACACTGAGAGGTGGCAGTTTAACTGTTACTGCAGCTCCATTACCTCACTAGTACTCCAGAAAAGGTAATGAAACAGAGGACAGATAAACCTTTGATGTCAGAGGCATTGGCATTGGCTGGGTCCCACAATACTGGGCAGCCACAGGGCAGCTCAGGGAGTCTCAAACACTTGGAAGGTGAAGTGGCAGCAAAGACAAACCTCTATGCTTTGCCACTTTGCCTGGGGACAGCCTTTGTTAAAGTCACAAACCTGAAGCTATAAGATGAATCACCTCAGCATGGAACTATTTATACCTCTGATCCCTACTCATGTTCCTGTTCAAAGAGCACGGATTTATAATTTTAATTATCTAAAACTTGTAGAGATTTAAACATCTGTTTTAAGTGTTCAATAAGTATTAAAAAAGCAATCCATTTTTCTTTAAAGCCAAGTCATGATTTACAGTTTTCTGCAGCTTGCGCAACTCATTGCAGCCAATGCCCAAGGGGAAACCTGAAAGAGCAGCAAGGAGCACTTTAATTAGCCCACGATTAATTCCATTTAGGCTTCCTGCATGAAATGTAACCACCCTAAAGAACAGTAAATCATTCAATTACTGATTGTGATGTGTTTTTCAGCCCGAAAGCCGAAAGTAATAGTATTGATATTGAGTGTTCTCAGCATTGAATTTAGTGGCAATCCAATGGCACCTATTCAGTTTGAGGAATAGTTAGGAGGCATTTTAATGATTAAGAAGCTGTTATCCAGTCCATAAGATGAAGGCTTGATCTAAGAACCTTTATAATCTAATTCAAGGGACTTGGTATACCACCTCCTCCAAGAAGAGTAGTTGTTTTTGTTTTTGTTTTTGTTTTTAATTTAAGGCTGCACCTGTGGCATATGTATGTTCCCAGTCCAGAGGTCGAAACAGAGCTGTAGCTGCTGGTCTATGCCACAGCCACAGCAATGTGGACCCAAGCCCCACCTGCAACCTATGCCTCAGCTTGCAGCAATGCTCCTTAACCCACTGAGCAAGGCCAGGGGTTGAACCCGAATCCTCACGGAGACTATCGGGTTCTTAACCTGCTGAGCCACAACAGGAACTCTCAGAAACAGAGTACTTTAAAAAGGGTGGGGGCAGGACCCCAACAGGAAAGCACAAGAGATTTAAAGAGGCTCGTTTTCAGAGCCAAGTAGCTGTCTCTTGGATTGCCCTTAATTACTACACCCTCTCTCTTTTCATTAGAGAAAAAACCACATTCAAATGGAAAGAAACTGTAACCAGGATCAGGTAAACTGAGATAAGCTTTAGCTAAAGCCAAGAAAGGTATACTCCTCCATTCACAACCCAAATCTGATCATATTACTCTACTGCTCAAAATTTTCCAATTACTTCACATTACTTTTGGAATGAAACCCCAAATCCTTACCATGGACCCAAATCATCTGGCTACCCCAGACTCATCTATAGGTTTCAATCACCTAGGCCTCTAAATTATTCATAAGTGTCATGCTTCTTCCCATCCCTGGGATTTTGAAGAGGTTTCTCAGAAGGCCCTTCACTCTTACCTTTCTTCATCAGAATAACCCCTACTCATCCTTCGAGTTGCTGTTCAAAATGTCCTTTCCCCAGCCAGACCTTCCATGTGCCCTCAGATCAGGCTAAGGCCACCTATTATATGTTCTCATAGCACTTCCTCTATTTCTTACATTCCTAGACTTCTATAATGTGATAATCTTACATTTTATATAAAAAATAAATTTTAAAAATGCTCACTACAAACACAGTATACATTACTATTTGATATCAGCCAGCTATAGGATGAAACTATTTTATTTTCTTGGGGAGGGGAGAAATAAAGGACCAAGGCACTGGTTTTTTGTTTTTTGCTTTTTAGGTCCGCACTCATGGCATATGAAAGTTCCCAGGCTAGGAGTCGAATCAGAGCTACAGCCTCCAGCCTACACCACGGCCACAGCAACACAGGATTCACAACAAGCACTCCCCAGGGCACCTTTAGAGAAGGTAAAAAGGTGGAGTTCCCTTTGTGGCTCAGCGGTTAATGAATCTGACTAGGATTCATGAGGTTACAGGCTTGATCCCTGGCCTCGATCAGTGGGTTGAGGATCCAGCATTGCTGTGGCTGTGGTGTAGGCCAGTGGCTGCAGCTCTGATTCAACCTCTAGCTGGGAACTTCCGTGTGCCACAGGTGTGGCCCTAAAAAGCAAAAAAAAATGCAAAAAGGGAGGGAGAACCACCCAAGAGAGACAGGGAAAGTATGAGGGATGAAGGCCTTGAAAAGGCATCTAGAAGAAAAGGGGGAGAGAAGGAGGGGGAAAGGAAACTGAAACCCAACCTCATAATTTTGCTGCTTATTTATTCTGGTCGTCAACTTCATGTACAAAATAGGATCACAGATGAAGAGGAGATGAGGGATGGGTCATGGATCAGGTGATGATCAGACACTTCTTGCAGTTGCTCCACATTTAAACAAGAGTCCCATGGTTACGGGATGTGCTCGTCTCAAAAACGGCCCCTGAGCTTTCCAAGTGGAGCAGCTGGGAATTCACCTGCTTTCTGAAAGTTCTGCTTCTCAAATTTTCCTGGCGATCCCTCAGAGTTATAATTTCCTTTTCATGATCAATTTAACTACTTGATAATAAAATCTACAGTTTTCCATTTTAAAAATATAGAAGATGGACATCTTTCATATTTATAGGTTTCTTAATTATGAAAATTTTATCAGGTCAAGTATCTATTAGTATTATAGGAAAAGTACATGATTTTTTATTTTCATTTCCAGACTGAACAGTTCCTGCAGAAGTCTTGTTATTTATACATACATTTCATATGAGTACCTCTCTTCCTAGTGATTTTTTGAAACAGGACTAGATGCTAACTCAATTCTAAAAGGCCTTTTTATATTATTATTGTTTTCATTGAAGATTAAATTAAAATACTCATAAAAACAATGGAACAAAGTAATAACAAGAGCTGATATTGACTAATCATTTACTAAGGTATATGCTAACTACCATATATCTGTAGGAATATTATTATCATTACTATTTTACAGAAGAGGAAATTGAAGCTTAGAGAGAGCATGCATCCTTCCTGAGGTCACAACACTAGTAAGTGATAGAGCCAAGCAGTCTACATTAACCTGGCTCAAGCATTGCTCCACATTGTGAGATAGTTAAGCATATGGTGAAGGTCTTGGCACACAGTATGGGTTAGGCTGCCTCAAGGGTGGGTCAAGGATGTTTCTTGTGAACATTTTTGTGTGTGTGTCTTTTTGCCTTTTCTAGGGCCATTCCCGTGGCATATGGAGGTTCCCAGGCTAGGGGTCGAATTGGAGATGTAGCCGCTGGCCTACACCACAGCCACAGCAACATCAGATCCAAGCCGAGCCTGCAACCTACACCACAGCTCACGGCAACGCCGGATCCTTAACCCACGGAGCCAGGCCAGGGATCAAACCTGAAACCTCATGGTTCCTAGTCAGTTTCGTTAACCACTGCACAAAGACGGGACCTCCCTTTTTTTTTTTTTTTTTCATTATTGACAATTAAAACAAACAGGAATCCCCACTGTGGTGGACCAGAAACAATTCCGACTAGGAATGATGAGGTTGTGTATTTGATCCCTGGCCTTGCTCAGTGGGTTAAGGATCCAGCGTTGCCCTGAGCTGTGGTGTAGGTCGCAGGCTCGCCTCGGATCTGATGTTGCTGTGGCTGTGGTGTAGGCCAGCAGCTGTAGATCTGATTAGACCCCTAGCCTTGGACCTCCATATGCCATGGGTGCAGCCCTAAAAAGTAAAACACAAACAAACAAAAAACAAACAAACAAAAAAAAGCAGTGCTTTTTTTTTCACAAAGAACTATATCCAATCTCTTGGGATAGAACACATTGGAAGATAATCTGAGAAAAAGTGTATATATATCTGTGTGTGTGTGTGAGAGAGAGAGAGAGAGAGACTGGGTCACTTTGCTGTGCAGCAGAAATTGACATGAAATTGTAAATTAACTATACTTTAATTTTTTATTTTTTTTGTAAATCAACTATATTTTATTATTTTTTTTAAATTTTTTTTCCCCACAGTACAGCAAGGGGGTCAGGTTATACTTACATGTATACATTACAATTACAGTTTTTCCCCCACCATTTCTTCTGTTGCAACATGACTATCTAGACATAGTTCTCAATGCTATTCAGCAGGATCTCCTGGTAAATCTATTCTAAGTTGTGTTTGATAAGCCCAAGCTCCAGATCCCTCCCACTCCCTCCCCCTCCCATCAGGCAGCCACAAGTCTCTTCTCCAAGTCCATGATTCTCTTTTCTGAGGAGATGTTCATTTGTGCTGGATATTAGATTCCAGTTATAAGTGATATCATATTGTATTTGTCTTTGTCTTTCTGACTCATTTCACTCAGGATGAGATTCTCTAGTTCCATCCATGTTGCTGCAAATGGCATTATGTCATTCCTTTTTATGGCTGAGTAGTATTCCATTGTGTATATATACCACCTCTTCCGAATCCAATCATCTGTTGATGGACATTTGGGTTGTTTCCATGTCTTGGCTATTGTGAAGAGTGCTGCAATGAACATGCGGGTGCATGTGTCTCTTTTAAGGAGAGTTTTGTCCGGATAGATGCCCAAGAGTGGGATTGTGGGGTCATATGGAAGTTCTATGTATAGATTTCTAAGGTATCTCCAAACTGTTCTCCATAGTGGCTGTACCAGTTTACATTCCCACCAACAGTGCAGGAGGGTTCCCTTTTCTCCACAGCCCCTCCAGCACTTGTTATTTGTGGATTTATTAATGATGGCCATTCTGACTGGTGTGAGGTGGTATCACATGGTAGTTTTGATTTGCATTTCTCTTATAATCAGCGATGTTGAGCATTTTTTCATGTGTTTTTGGCCATCTGTATATCTTCTTTGGAGAAATGTCTATTCAGGTCTTTTGCCCATTTTTCCATTGATTGATTGGCTTTTTTGCTGTTGGGTTGTATAAGTTGTTTATATATTCTAGAGATTAAGCCCTTGTCCGTTGCATCATTGGAAACTGTTTTCTCCCATTCTGTAAGTTGTCTTTTTGTTTTCTTTTGGGTTTCCTTTGCCGTGCAAATCTTTTCAGTTTGATTGGTCCCATGGGTTTATTTTTGCTCTAATTTCTATTGCTTTGGGAGACTGCCCTGAGAAAATATTGATGATGTTGATGTCAGAGAGTGTTTCGCCTATGTTTTCTTCTCGGAGTTTGATGGTGTCCTGTCGTATATTTAAGTCTTTCAGCCATTTGGAGTTTATTTTGGTGCATGGTGTGAGGGTGTGTTCTAGTTTCATGGCTTTGCATGCAACTGTCCAGGTTTCCCAGCAATGCTTGCTGAATAGACTTTCTTTTTCCCATTTTATGTTCTTGCCTCCCTTGTCAAAGATTAATGGACCATAGGTGTCAGGGTTTATTTCTGGATTCTCTATTCTGTTCCATTGGTCTGTCTGTCTGTTTTGGTACCAATACCACACTGTTCTGATGACTGTGGCTTTGTAGTATTTCTTGAAGTCTGGGAGAGTTATGCCTCCTGCTTGGTTTTTGTTTCTCAGGATTGCTTTGGCGATTCTGGGTCTTTTGTGGTTCCATATAAATGTTTGGATTGTTTGTTCTAGTTCTGTGAAAAATGTCATGGGTAATTTGATAGGGATTGCATTGAATCTGTAGATTGCTTTGGGTAGTATGGCCATTTTTACAATATTGATTTTCCCAATCCAGGAACATGGAATATCTTTCCATTTCTTTACATCTTCTTTGATTTCTTTGATTAAAGTTTTATAGTTCCCGGCATATAGGTCCTTTACCTCCTTGGTCAGGTGTATTCTGAGGTATTTGATTTTGTGAGGTGCAATTTTAAAAGGTATCGTATTTTTGTATTCCATTTCTAATGTTTCATTGCTGGTATACAGAAATGCAACTGACTTCTGAATGTTAATCTTATATCTTGCTACTTTGCTGAATTTATTAATCAGTTCAAGTAGTTTTGGGGTTGAGTCCTTAGGGTTTTCTATGTATAGTATCATGTCATCTGCATACAGTGACAGTTTTATCTCTTCTCTTCCTATATGGATGCCTTTTATTTCTTTTGTTTGTCTAATTGCTGTGGCCAGGACTTCCAAAACTATGTTGAAGAGCAGTGGTGAGAGTGGGCATCCCTGTCTTGTTCCAGATTTGAGTGAGAAGGCTTTCAGTTTTTCCCCATTGAGGATTATATTTGCTGTGGGTTTATCATAAATGGCTTTGATTATATTCAGGAATGTTCCCTCTATACCCACTTTGGCGAGGGTCTTGATCATGAATGGATGTTGAACTTTGTCAAATGCTTTTTGTGCATCTATTGAGATGATCATATGATTTTTGACTTTTCTTTTGTTAATGTGGTGTATGATGCTGATTGATTTGCGTATGTTGAACCATCCTTGTGAACCTGGGATGAACTCAACTTGGTCATGGTGTATAATTTTTTTGGTATGTTGTTGGATTCGGTTGACTAAGATTTTGTTGAGAGTTTTTACATCTATATTCATCAATGATATTGGGCGATAGTTTTCTTTTTTGGTGGTATCTCTGTCTGGTTTTGGAATGAGGGTGATGGTGGCCTCATAGAATGTCTTTGGGAGTATTCCTTCTTCTTCAACCTTTTGAAAGAGTTTAAGGAGGATGGGCACCAATTCCTCTTTATATGTTTGGTAAAATTCACCTGTGAAGCCATCTGGTCCTGGACTTTTACTTGTAGGGAGTGATTTTATGACCTCTTCAATTTCATTTCTAGTGATGGCTCTGTTCAGTTGGTCTGTTTCTGCTTGATTCAGTTTTGGCAGGCTGTAAGATTCTAGAAAATTGTCCATTTCTTCCAGATTGTCAAACTTGTTGCCGTATAGTTGTTCATAGTATTCTCTTATGGTTTTTTGTATTTCTGCTGTATCTGTTGTGATTTCTCCTTTTTCATCTATAATTTTGGTTATTTGGGTTCTTTCTCTCCTCTTTTTAGTGAGTCTGGCCGGGGGTTTGTCAATTTTGTTCACCTTTTCAAAGAACCAGCTCTTGGTTCTATTAATTTTCTCTATTGTTTTTTTGAGTCTCTATTTTATTGATTTCTTCTTTGATCTTTATAATTTCCTCCCTTCTTCTGACTTTAGGACTTTTTTGTTCTTCTTTTTCTAATTCATTTAGGTGGAGGGTTAAGTTGTCCATTTGGGATCTTTCTTCTTTTTTGAGAAAGGCCTGTATTGCTATAAATTTCCCTCTGAGCACTGCTTTCGCAGCATCCCATAGGTTTTGAGAGGTTGTGTCTTCATTATCATTTGTTTCAAGGTAGTTTTTAATTTCCTTTTTGATTTCCTCATTGTCCCATTGGTTTTTTAGTAGCATGTTGTTTAGTCTCCATGTAGTAGGTTTTTTCTCTTTCCTTTTCCCATGGTTGGTTTCTAATTTCATGGCATTGTGGTCAGAGAAGATACTTGAGATAATTTCTACGCTCCTAAATTTATTGAGATTCGCTTTGTGTCCCAATATGTGGTCGATTCTTGAGAATGTTCCATGAGCATTTGAGAAGCATGTGTATTCTGATTTTTTTGGATGTAGTGTCCTGAAGATATCAATTAAGTCTAACTTTTCTATTGTTTCCTTTAGGATCTCTGTTGCTTTATTGGTTTTCTGTCTAGAGGATCTGTTCATTGATGTGAGGGGGGTATTTAGGTCTCCTACTATGATTGTATTCTCATCAATATCTCCCATTATGTCTGTTAATATTTGTTGTATGTATCTGGGTGCTCCTGTATTTGGGGCATATATGTTGATGATAGTAACATCCTCTCCTTGGATGGATCCCTTAATCATTAAATAGTGTCCTTCTTTGTCTTTCTTTATGTCTTTTTTTTTAAATTTTATTTTCCCACTGCACAGCAAGGGGGTCAGGTTATCCTTACATGTATACATTACAATTACAGTTTTTCCCCCACCATTTCTTCTGTTGCAACATGACTATCTAGACATAGTTCTCAATGCTATTCAGCAGGATCTCCTTGTAAATCTATTCTAGGTTGTGTCTGATAAGCCCAAGCTCCAGATCCCTCCCACTCCCTCCCCCTCCCATCAGGCAACCACAAGTCTCTTCTCCAAGTCCATGATTCTCTCTTCTGAGGAGATGTTCATTTGTGCTGGATATTAGATTCCAGTTATAAGTGATATCATATTGTATTTGTCTTTGTCTTTCTGGCTCATTTCACTCAGTATGAGATTCTCTAGTTCCATCCATGTTGCTGCAAATGGCATGATGTTGATGATGTTTTAAAGTCTATTTTGTCTGATATGAGCGTTGTGACTCCTGCTTTTCTGTCATGTCTATTGGCGTGAAATATTTTTCCCCACCCTTTCACTTTCAATCTATATGTATCTTTTGTCCTAAGGTGAGTTTCTTGTAGGCAGCATATTGAAGATTTTTGCCTTTTTATCCACTCAGCCACTCTGTGTCTTTTGATTGGGGCGTTCAGTCCATTAACATTTAAGGTGATAATTGATAGATGATTATTTATTGCCATTTGAACCTGGTGTTCCAGTCGATTCTATGGTTCTCCATTCTTCCTTTCTTTTTTTTTTTGGTTGGATGGTCTCCTGTTATTATCTGCTTGAGGGTTTTGTTTTGGTTTTTTTTTTTTTTTTTTGCAAATGCAATGTTTGGTTTTGGCTTGTGGTTGCCCTGTTTTTTAAGTATGCTAACCCATTCCCGTAATTGTGTGTTTTATCCTGGTGGTCCTGTAAGTTCAAACACTTCATTACTACATTAAAATTAAGAAGAGAGACATACATATAAACAAAAAGGGTTATTTACCTCCTGACATCCCTTGCCCACATTTTATGGTTTTGATGACTCTTTTTTATTTTTTTCTTTTTAATTTTATTTTGTTTGAAGCATGTTCATGATTAAATCTGTATGCTGGTTATTTGAGTGACTGCTCTCTGATTGCAGTTTCCTCAGTCCTAGTTCTTCCTCTTCTTCTTCTTTTTTTCTTTTTTTCTTTTTTCTTCCCTTTCCTTCCTTTCTTTTTGGTTTAGAGAAGCCCTTTTAATATTTCCTTTAACCTTGGTTTTGTGTTGCTGTATTCTTTAAGTTTTTGTTTGTTGGGGAAAATTTTTATTTCCCCTTCTATTTTAAATGATATTCTTGCTGGATAGAGTATTCTAGGTTGCATATTTTTTCCTTTGAGCACTTTAAATATCTCTTGCCATTCCCTCCTGGCCTGTAGTGTTTCTGTAGAGAAATCAGCTGATATTCTTATGGGGGTTCCCTTGTAGGTAACATTCTGTTTTTCTCTTGCTGCCTTTAGGATCCTCTCTTTATCACTAACTTTTGCCATTTTTATTATGATGTGTCTTGGTGTGGGTCTGTTTGGGTTCAGTTTGTTTGGGGCCCTCTGTGCTTCTTGTATCTTGAATCCAGTATCCTTTAGATTTGGGAAGTTTCCAGCGATAATTTCTTCAAATATATTTTCCATCCCCTTATCTTTTTCTACTCCTTCTGGAATTCCTATTATGTGTAGATTGGCCCGCTTTATATTATCCCATAGGTATCTTATATTGCTTTCCAGCTTTTTGATTCGGTTTTCTGTCTGTTGACCAGATTGAGTGATTTCCATTATTCTATCTTCCATATCACTGATTCGTTCTTCTGCATTATTCATTCTGGTTTTTACTGCCCTTAGTTCCGTTTGCATCTCTGCAAATGAATGTTCTAGTTTTTCTTGGCTCCTCCTTATATGTTCTAGTTCCTTTCTGAGGGTATCTGCATTACTGTTCATATCTTCTCTTCATTCCTTCAGTATTTTCACTATTTCTCTTTTGAACTCCAGGTCTGTCTGACTGCAGAGATCTGTTTCATTGCTGACTGTTTTAGGTGAGTTCTCCTGTTGGTTTGACTGGGGGTGGTTTCTCAGCTTCTTCATCTTGCTTGTTATTTTCTTTCTCCTGAGGGAGTTGTACTCTCTGTGATCGGGCAGTGTTTGCCTTGTCACTGCTGTGGAATGTTTCCTGAGGGCTGGCATTGTTGGTCAGTCTTTTTTGAGGCAGTGTGGCTTTTCTAGAGTGTTGGTGGGGCTAACAGGGTTTCTTTGAAGCAAAGGAGGGCTTCCTGAGGGCAGACAGGACTGGGAGGTCCACACCACGATGGTAGCAGATTTCACTCGGTCAGGCAGAGCTTGCTCTGGTGTTTTTAGGCTGTGGGGTTCTTGCAGGGGGTTGGCAGTGTTGGGCAGCTATTCCTCAGGAGTGCATCACCACCTGGGGGCTGGAGCAGCTCTCTGGGTCACTGAGAACCTAAGAGGCTCTTCCCTAGGGCAGCCCAACTCAGAAGGACGGCCTGAGAATGTAGGCGGATCTTTTCACAGTCTGGCCAAGCTTGTTGCAGCTTTTCTGGGCTGCAGGGGCTCTTCCAGGGGGCTGGTCGTGCTGAGCAGCTATTCCGTGGAAGTAGGGCACCCCCTGGGGGCCTGGGCGGGTAGCAGGGCCGTTGGAAACCGAAGAGGCTCCTCCCCAGGGCAGCCTGACTCAGAAAAACCGTCTGAGATTTTTCCTGACTCGGCCAGGCTTGTTGCAGCTTTTTGGGCTGCAGGGGTTCCTGCCTGGAGCTGGCAGTCCTATGTAGCTGATCCACTAGGGCATCCCCTGAGGGCTTGGGCGGGTAGCAGGGCCGTTGGAAACCCAAGAGTCTCCTCCCCGGGGCAACCCGACTCAGAAAGACCTTCCGAGAATTAGGCAGATCTATTCACGGCCTGGCTAAGCTTGTTCTAGCTTTTCTGGGCTGCAGGCCTTTTCTTGGCTGGTGGTGTGTGGTGTTGCTCTGCGGGGATGTAGCCCCTCCAAAGGGCAAGCAGGCCTGTGCAGGGACAGCCCCTGCGGTGGTAGGCTTCAGGCAATTGTTGAGGCCAGCCCTCCTGGATGGCAGGCAGCCCCAGGTCCGGCGAGTGTGTAGGGGGTGGTGGGGGTGGGGGGAGGGGATGCACTGGGAGGCACAGCTTTCTGCTAGCTAGCGGGCCTGTAAGCTTGCTGTGGCGTGGGGAGTATTCTATGGGAACCCACCCCTTCTTCTCTCCTCTCCCCAGCACAGGCACAGACCAGGCTCTTCTCCCAGGTTCCCTCTGATGTGGCTTTCCACTTCCCTGCCCCTAGAGTGTTGCTCCCTTCCTCTGCGACAGCTTTGTTTTCTAGTCTCCCAGGCAATCTCTGCCCTGTCAAACTTGACAGACACGTTTCTAGACCTCCCAAGCAGTCTCTGCTCCACCCCATCCCCCCAGCCCTTTCCAGGGGACTAACCTCTGGAGCCAAGGACTCAGTGCCCAGCCCCCACCCAGGCGTCTCAATTTTTGGTGACTGTGCCTGTAGTTCAGATGGTCCGTTCAGTTCTTGATCTGCTTTTCAGAACTCCAACTTACTGCTACACTCTTCTCTGCATCTGGAGATTCCTCCAGTTAATTTGATCTTTCCCCCGAGAGGTGATTTTCCAGGGTGCAGGATCCCTTTCTCCTCAGCAGTTCCCTTTTGGGAGCACCCGTCCCGCTTGGATTCACCTTCTCTCACTCTCCTCTTTTCTCTTGTTTTACCTAGTTAATGTCACGAACTTCTTGCCATTATTGGAGTTTAGGTTCTTTTGCCAGCGATTGGTTGCTGTTCTGTGCGAGTCATTTATCCTGTAGATGTGTTTTTTTTTGTGTGTGTTTGTGTTTGTGGGAAAGGGCGAGCGTGTCCCCCTACTCTTCCACCACCTTGTCTCCTCCTATATAGCATTTTAATAAGCACATCAGGACTTCCTGTTGTGGCACAGTGGAAACAAATCTGACTAGCATCCATGAGGTTGCAGGTTCGATCCCTGGCCTCGCTCAGTGGGTTAAGGATCTGGCATTGCTGTGAGCTGTGGCATAGGTCGAAGATGTAGCTCAGATCCACCATTGCTGTGGATGTGGTGTAGGCCATTGGCTACAGCTCCGATTTGACCCCTAGCTTGGGAACCTCCATATGCCATGGGTACAGCCCTAAAAAGTCAAAAATAAATAAAATATAAGCACATCGTGCAGTATCTGGCACATGATCCATACTCATCCATGCTGTTATTATTTGTTATTTCTCTGTTATCTACTTCCTCAAGAGACATTGCTACTCTTTTAAGGTAGATAGAAGTTCTTTTGAAACTGGGCAGCATCTCCTTCATCCAGGAACCCTTTGAAAGGGGGATCAAATGTAGTGTTTTTTTTTTGTTTTTTTTTTTTGTTTTTTTTTTTGTTTGTTTTTTTTTTACAGTGAAAAGGCTTCATTAACAAGGATATGGATGTAGATGGCAAATTTTTGCACCATACCCTTTCTATTTCACAAGCTATTAGATAGATTCCTTGGCCTTAGGGGCCAGGAGTCCAGACAGACCTGTTAAAAATAAACCTGAACTTTGTAGACTACCAGACTAACAATTGTGGGAATTGAGCAGGGGGCTAGAAAATGGATAAACAATGCCCCGAATGATTTGAGAATTACAGAGGCATTCAGATGTATAACCAATCTAATTTGAAGAGGCTCTTGGAGATTGTTGCCATGGAATCTTTTCTGACCTTCATGATTTTAAGCTGTATCTTGGATGCAAGTAAGAGGCACAAGGTTCAGCAGTGGAGAGAAGTAAATTCACCTTGTCTTAGTGGTAGCTGAAGTGGCACCAAAGAATCCACTTCTAGAGCATTTAGAAGACCTGCAGATAGTGTACTAAAGACAAATGAGTTTGGATTGAGAATGTTGAAGAGAAGCTTGGCCAAAAGTGTGATATAGACTGGAATTCCAAAGTCTAAAAATAATTTGGCTAGAACACCTACAGAGATGAAAATGCCTTGATTCTCACTTTCTCATCCAAAAGGTATTCCTTCCCTGGTAGTCTTTATCATAGTAAAAGGTACCACCATCCGCTTAGTTTGTTTAAGCCAGAAAATTCATCATCTTTGATTTCTCACTCAACTTCTAAAACCTTGCAGTCTTGTCTACTTTCAATATATGTCGTGAACTCTATAACTTTTCCACCTCGACTTCCATCACCCTGGCCATCCCTCCATCATCTCTTAACTGGAACACTGCAATAACTTCCTACCTAGTCTCCCTGCTTCCACCCTTGTGTCTTTCACAGTTCATCTTCTGTACTGATCTTTTAAAAATATAAATCACATTTTTGTCTGTCTTCTAGTAGTTTTGACATCACATATAAAATAAAAACTCTATTATAATGAGTTAATGTAAAAAATAACTTTGCTAATAAATTAAGTCTTTTTTTTTCTTTTTAGGTACACAGTCATGGCATATGGAGATTCCCAGGCTAGGGCTCCAGTTGGAGCTACAGCTTCCAGCCTACACCACAGCCACAGCAATACCAGATCTGAGCCATGACTGTAACCTACGCCACATCTCACAGCAATGCCGGATCCTTAACCCACTGAGCAAGGCCAGGGATTGAACCCACAACCTCTTGGCTCCTAGTCAGATTCGTTTCCACTGTGCCACAATGGGAACTCCTAAATTAAGTCTTTTTACTAAAGGATCATTTGAGATTTGGCCTATGCTCAACACTGTCCACCTTGCTTATTTTGTTCTGCTCTCCCTAGCTATTTTTGATAAACAGACATGTTTCCTCTTTCAGGATCTTGTATTGTTCTTCCTTTAGATCTTTTCAGGCCTGGCTCCTTCAAGTCGCTTAGGTGTCTGCTCACTCGCTACCTCTTCAGAGAGGTCTACTCTAGCTGCTGTATAGTCACTTACTCTTTCTTATCACCAAGTTTTATTTTCTTCATGTCACTCATCATTTTTGAAATAATTTCATGTATCTATTTAGTTGTTTGATGTCCATCTCCTTCCCATGATTTTAAGATCCATGAGTGCCAGAAGAAGTATTTGAAATAAACCTTTAGAATTAAAATGAGTTTGCCAAATGCATACATGAGAAAGGGGAATGTTCCAAGATCCAAAAACTCATGACTCAGACCTGCTAGAGTTTATAGTATGAGGGCAGAATGGGTGAGGTGGAAAGTGGTGGGAGATTTGACAAGAGCCATTTAGGCAGGGACCAGGTTATATGAGGGGTCTAGTTACACCACACAAAGGAGTTTAGATTTTGTGTTGTAATTGATGAAGCCCCACTGAAGAATCTTGAGCAGGGAAGTAAAATGATGAGATCTGTGGTTTGCAAAGATTACTCTGGAAGCATAGTGGAGGGTGGATTGGCAGTAGGTGAGACAGGAAGAGGGAGACCAGCCAGGAAGTCATTGCAAAAGTGTGAGCAAGAAGTGAAGAATAGAATTACTGAGGAGTAGGAGTGGGTTGAGAAGATAGAGAAGAGAGGGCAGAGGTGAGTGATATTTAGGAGGCAGGAACACCTGGACTTGGTGTCATATGGCGGGGGTGGGGCAAGGAGAGGAAGGGGAAAGAGAAGAAGAGGAGAGAAGAGGAGAGGAAGTGAGAGACTCTCTTGGATTTCTATATTTGGACTGGAAGGATGGTTGTACCACTATTTTAGGGAATGCAGGAAGAAGAACAAGGCTGGTGGAAGTGGAAATTATGTTTTCATTTTTGCTTATATAGAATCAGCTGTGATAATAAGTAGCAAGAATTATTAGCATTAATTGAATGCTTTATTCTGTGTCAGGCTCTGTGATGAGCATGTTATGTTCAGCATCTCATTTAATTCTCACAGATACATACTGTTATCATCCCCATTTGACAGGTGAGAATATGGAGCCATTGCTTGCTCATTGTTGTAAATGCAGAGCTAGAATTTCAATCAGAGTCCGCAGTGTAAACAAGTAGTCCACATTGCCCTTCAATGTGGAATAACAGGAGTTCCTGTCATGGCCCAGTGGAAACAAATCCAACTAGGTACCATGAAGTTGCAGGTTTGATTCCTGGCCTCACTCAGTGGGTTAAGGATCTGGCATTGCTGTGAGCTGTGGTGTAGGTCACAGATGTAGCTTGGATCCCACATTGCTGTGGCTGTGGTGCAGGCCGACAGCTGTAGCTCTGATTTGACCCCTATCCTGGGAACATCCATATGTCGTGGGTGCAGCCCTAAAAAGACAAAAAGATTCCCCCCACCAAAAAAAAAAAGTGAAATACTACAAGTGATAGTATCTAGAAAGTATTTGTATGCATGAATATAGGGTTTATAGGAAATCCTTGGGCTTGGGATCTAGATTTGGGGATCATAAGTCTAAGGTGTTAGTAGATGCTTTGGGAGTTGAAGAGAAGTCCCAGGGACAATAAGACACAAGAGTTTGGGGTAGAATCCTGAAGATCACCCAAATTTAAGTGTGGATAAAGTTAGGAAGCCAGGAAAGAAGACTGAAAAAGAACAGAGACATAGGAAGAAAACCAGGAGAATATGGCATCATAAAAGCCAAAGGAAGAGAAAACATAATGATGGAGAGAGCAGTCAAGCATCACATGTTGCTGAGAGGTGAAGATAAGAACTGAAAAGGGTTCAGGTATTTGGGAAACAGGACATTGGTGACCTCAGTGAGAACAATTTCAGTAGATTGGTGAGACTGAAAGCCAGGTTATAGGTTAGGTAGTGAGGAAGTAGAGCTATCAAGTACAGAATTACTTGCCTTAGAAGCGTGGTCATGTGAAGAGAGATGATGAACAGTATCAAGAAGGGATAGAGTATCAAGGGAAGTAGGAATTTGTTTATTTGAGTAAGATTTTTAGATTTTTATTTGCGGAGGGGAACGAGCCAATCAAATGTTAAAGATACGGGAAAGATAAAGGCTAATCATTGGAGTATAATTTCTAGGGAGACAGAGGATGGGATTAAGAGCCCAGTGAGAGGTTTGACCTGAGTTAAAAGGAGGACCCGGAGTTCCCGTCGTGGCGCAGTGGTTAACGAATCCGACTAGGAACCATGAGGTTGCGGGTTCGGTCCCTGCCCTTGCTCAGTGGGTTAATGATCCGGCGTTGCCGTGAGCTGTGGTGTAGGTTGCAGACTTGGCTCGGATCCAGCATTCCTGTGGCTCTGGCGTAGGCTGGTGGCTACAGCTCCGATTGGACCCCTAACCTGGGAACCTCCATATGCTGCGGGAGCAGCCCAAGAAATAGCAAAAAAAGAAAAAAAAAAAAAAAAAAAAAGGAGGACCCTTCTTCCCCATAAGAGACAAGAAGGTCGGCATTGAAACAGATACAGAAAAATAGGTAGGAGAAAGTTCCTGTTGTGGCATAGCAGGTTAAGGACTCAGTGTCATCTCTGTGCGGATGTCAGTTTGAACCTTGGCCTTGCTCAGTGGGTTAAGGATCCGATGTTGCTGCAAGCTGTGGTATAGGTTGCAAATGTACCTCGGATCCTGCGTGGTTGTGGCTGTGGCTTAGGTCATAGTTGCAGCTCTGATTTGACCCCTAGCCCAGAAACTTCCACATGCCACAGGTGCGGAAGAAGAAATAAGTAGGTAGGGAGGGGTCCAGGGTGTTGGGGGAGGTTATACCCAGTGGTTTTTATCTGGGCCAAGAAATATACCGTCTGCTTTGGGAGAGAGTTGGGGGTGCTTTGTGCTGTGAGATTTTAATCTTGAGTTTGGGACCAATGTTTACCTAGCAGCTGAGCAGGGAGACATCAGCAAATATTTAGAGTGTGGCCCATCTAGCCAGTGTTGATCAAGAAACCTATCATTTCCTGATCTCTGAAGAAGGCCTGTAACATTTGAGAGCAGAGTATCAGCATTGCCTGCCTAGTTTCCCCAATTGGGAGAACATGCCTTTTACCTTAATCAGAAACAAGTTTGGATTTCTTCAAAAGGAACATTTACTAGAAAATTGGTGCAAGGGGGCAAAGAACAGAGAAGTGGAGAGCCTTCAGGAATATATATTGCTTATTTGAACGACCTCTGATATGGCACAAACTTGGTTGCATGCAAATTTAAGGGTCCCCCCCCACCAGGTTCCTTTTTCTCTCTTTAGCCTATTTTTATAGCCTTTCAGTTGTATTTTATCAGACAGTTCCTTCTCCTGCACATCTCCATCATATCTTTTTGTTTGTTTGTTTGTTTTCTTTTTAGGGCTGCACCCACTGCATATGGAATTTCCCAGGGCCAGGGGTCAAATCAGAGCTGCAGCTGCCAGGCTATGTCACAGCTATAGCAATGCCAGATCTGAGCCACACAGTGACAAAGCTGGATCATTAACTCACTAAATGAAGCCAGGGATCAAACCTACCTCCCCACTGACACTATTTCTGGCTCTTAAGCTACTGAGCCACAATTGGAACTCCCATCATATCTTTGGTTGCCTTCACATTCCTTATTCCTCTACTATGGAAGACCCACTTCCTTCTATCCAGCCTAAATGTTGCTTATTGTGATGGTTGCTTTTATCCGCATCTTCATGGATACTAGTCGGATTCATTTCTAATGTGCCACGACAGGAACTCCTACATGTTTTGTTTAATTACCAATCTAGGGAGTTACTGTTGTGGCTCAGTAGGTTAAGAACCCAACATAGTGTCTGTGAGGATGCAGGTTTGGTCCCTGGCCTTGCTTAGTGGGATAAGGATCCGGCATTGCCGCAGCTAAAGTGTAGGTCACAGGTGCATTTCAGATCCAGTGTTGCCATGAGCTATGGTGTAGGTCGAATTGGATCCTGCATTGCTGTGGCTGTGGTGTAGAGTGGCAGCTGCAGATCCGATTTGACCCCTAGCCTGGGAACTTAACATATGCTGCAGGTGCGGCCATAAAAAATTACAAACATACCTGTCTGTCTGTCTGTCTGTCTATCTATCTATCTATCTATCTATCCATCCATCCTCTTGTTTGTTCTGTTTTTCTGGAGAACTCTAATACACTTACCTGTGAAGTTTCTGATCAGCATTCACATTCTATCAGAAGCCTTCCTGACTAAGGTTATCCTGTGGTAATCTCTTAAAACTGTTTAGCAGCTTAAAGCAGTGGTGCTCAAACCTCACTAATCATTGTAAATACCCAAGTAACTTAAAAATACTACTGCCAAAAAAAAAATAAAGAAAAAAATACTACTGCCTGGGCTCATCATAGAGATTCTGATTTAGTTGGTTTGTGGTAGGCCTTGGGCTTTGGTAAAAGTTGATTCTCATGGTCAGCCAATATGGAGAAGCCTTGTCTTAATGGCTCTCTGGGGAATAGAAAATCAAGCAAATTGGGAAAGCACTAAGTGGCCAGAATTGTTCCTTTCTTTCTTGGTTCTTCATGTGAACCTTTTTAGGACTTTTTAGGGCTGCACCTGCGGCACATGGAAGTTCCCAGGCAGGGGTTGAATTGGAGCTACAGTTGCTGGCCTACACCACAGCCACAGCAATGCAGGATCTGAGCCATGTCTGCAACCTAAATTGCAGCTCATGGCAATGCCGGATCCTTAACCCACTGAACGAGGCCAGAGATCGAAACTGTGTCCTCATAGATACTAGTCAGGTTCATTACTGCTGATCCATGATGGGAACTCCACTGGTGTGACTTTTGATGGTCGCCTTGACATAGATCTTTGATATTCTTCTGTCTGCTGCTGGGCCTTTGCCCTGTCTGAGAGGCCATCCCATAACTGCCTGGTTGGATTTGCCTTGACTTTCAGGTTCCTGTCACCATGTCTGCCATTCTTTGAACCAAGCTTCTTCCCTGACTCTGTTTCTAGCTGTGATCTCCCCATCTTTAAGACTTCCTTTCACCTGGAGTCTGATTCCATTTTCAGGTTTCTGACTCTGCCATGTTATAAAGATCCCCTTCCCTGCTTTACTTCCTCCCAGAAGTTTAAATCTTGGGACTTGGCACCTGCATGGTTTTGGATTATCTCAGCGTCCTAGGATGTTCTCTAGCTCCCTGGATCTTGCCCTTGCTCAACTTGTGCATTCAAACAAGTCTCCAATGTTTGGCATAAAGATATATCATCATATCACCCCTATCACCAGCTGCTTGAAGGCAGAGCTCAGGCTTTTTGCTGCCTGATTTTCCTTTCTAGCACCTAGAACAGAGCTTGACCCTAGTAGTTACTAAGTAGGGTTGCTGGGTTTAATTTATAGACTTGCAAACCTGGGAGGTTGGAGAAAATTTGGGTTTCAGAGGTGGTGAAGGGCCTGACTTACTGTCCTCTCTCAGGACATCTTCATTATCCTCATCTAATTCTAGTCCACGTTTAATCATCTGAGTGGACTGATTGCTGTTTGATCTCTTATGGTCCTATCAAGCACTGATCAGATCGCTGACATGAGGAAGGAATGAAAATGATTCTTTTTAGGAGAACTAGAAAAGCCCTAAGCCATTCTACTTGGCAGCAGACTGGTGGAGAAAGTGGCAAATGGATGTTGGAAATCCTGTCCTCTTTCCATGTCATACCCAAAGCCCCTGCTGGTTTCCTACTGCCCACAAGCCCTCTAGTTAGGATCTGCCCTGCTTGTTGGCATCCAAAGATGAGAAGCTGACTTATCCCTTTTCATTTCCTCTCCCCTTCAATAAGCTTACAGTTTTGTGGCTGATGACACTTTAACATGCTACTCTTTCTGGAGCAGTACACATTTTAGAAGCAGCTGCTTAGAGGCAGCAAAACAGCTGGAAATTCTGTTAATAAGGCAAGGAAAAAGGGGGAATCTATTTTTTCTCTAGAAGGAGGGAGAAGTGGCCTTCCTAGTGCCCTCAAACCACATTATGTTTAGTGAAGCTCTGTAGGCCATCGAATAATAAACAAGAAAACTAAAAATTCTCAGCCAAAGGCTACTTGGTGACACTTAGGTCAGAAACTAGCTTTTCCAGTGTGAGTCAAATGTCTTAGTTTTACAATGAGGAAACTGAGGCCCAGGAAAGGAAAGTGATATGCCAAATATTACCCTGAGAAAAGTCTAGACTCTGTGTCTCTGTTGTTCCAGAAAGATGAGAAGTCTTTGTTATTTGGCTACTCTGATTCCCTGCCATCCCTGATAAAAGGTGACATGAGATCTTTAGTATTTTTCACAAATAGGATAGGTAGAAGAGAGTTTCTAAAAGAGGAGAATGAATAGGTTTATTTTAAATGAATTTATAAGAAATCAGAATGGGAATGTGATATGGGATTTGAATTATTGTTGGAGACTAGATAAATTTATTCAAAAGTATTTAGAGGTACTAAACCAAAAAAAAGAACTCCGTGTGTGTGTGTGTGTGTGTGTGTGTGTGTGTGTGTGTGTGTGTGTCATGTTCCTATTGGAATTTAGAATAACACGTCACAGGAATGCATGCTAATAATCAGGAGGGAGTAGGCCAAGAAATGGGTGAATGTGTTGTGCATGGCAGCTGGATTAATGAAGTGCCCATGAAAAGGAGAATATCTGTGGGAGAATCCTGAGTTGAAAGTCACAATTAGACTTCCTTTTCAAAATTTTTAAGTACTATCAGCTTTGGCTTAAGAAGGGAGTTTGGGGGAAGACTCAAATTTGAATTGGGCTGGAACGTCATGGACAAAGCTACATAATGCCTGAAAGACCCATTTCTAAGTTACTGCCTTTCTCAAGCAGGCCAAATCACCAGAAACCCAATTTGATGGATTTCTGAGGTCTCGTTATCATATTGTGAGTTCCAAGTAGAGCATCAGCTCAGGTCTGTTTCCATCACGTACTGAGGAATGGAGTAGATTTGGGAGAACCCCAATCTCTCCTCTGTTCTTCTGGTTCAATGGGAGTGTGGTAGAGGTAGAGAGATAGCATAAGGTTGGTCTCAGGTATGATTTTTTTTTTTGAACAGTGAAGTTTATAGTGGTGAATTAAAGACATTAGAAGACTTTTAAACCTTTGGTGCTGATATTCTCCAGGAAATATCTAAGACATTTGCCCCAATACATCATTTACCCTGCCTGTGCCTCTTTGGTTCATTGTTCTTCCCATAGCATCCAGTCATAGGTGTGAGATTACATATAAAACTCTGGGTGCCCAGCTCTCTGCATTGAACACATGGGAGCACTTTGATTTGACCCCCCCAACACACACCCCTCCCTACTTTGATAGTTCATAGTGTGTGTTAGGGTATTGTACTTATGGAGTCCATTTCAAATTGGCTGATCAACCTGGAGGCTGAGCTTTAAACTCCCTCCTATTCTGGAAGCACAGAGAACAGCTCACTGATTGCTAGGAAGATGAAGAATCAGGATGCCTTTCCTTGGCAGTCACAATCATGTTCTTCTACACATTGTCCTGGAATCTCTGGTAAAGGAATCTTTTAGGAGTGAACCAGAGGCTTCCTCGACTGGATAGAGTAGCACACCCCCTCTGGCAATTCAGCTGGTAAACAAAGAGAAGTAAGGCTGGATAAGGAAGGGAAAGGATGGGAATAGTGTCATACCAAAGTCTGTTGAATAGAGATTCTTCTTTGCAATATCACACTGGGTGTGGAATGCTGTGAGTGCTGTCACCAGGGAAGAGCAGATGGGGGAGTGACATAGCTCTCAGCAACCATGGCTAGATATAGAAATATATAGAAGAGGCTAGAGGTGGTTTTTTTGAGGTCAGCATAAGAAAGAATTTATGCAGGAGCACACCCAAACTTCCTGAGATTTTGGAACAGATGAAGCAGAAAAGGTGCTGAGCAGTTGCTCTAAATTGTCAATAACAGTGAATCAAACATTCATGAGTTCAAAATCAGAATACATCCCACAGACTTGAGGCTGAGTCTCAGCTAGGGTTAATATCTAGTTGAAAGAATTGCCTGTTCTAGACTCTTCCTTAAGCTGCAAAGGCCTGAAATTGGTGATGTGAATCCATGGAACTAGGAGGTTTGTTAAAAGTACATGGTTCAGTTTTTCTTTCCTGTTTTATGGTGACTTGGCTAACTGAATTGATTTGGTGGCAACTCAGCAGGACATGAGTCTGGGATAGTTGATTTCCACCAGGGCCCATCTGTTAGTTCGATTTCTATTTGAAAAATTCTGATGGAATTGAAAATCAGTGACATTAGAGTGGATCCAGTAACCTATTATAAAATTTTAGAAAAGAGTTCTTGAGTAGCTTTGCTTAAATGAATGAGAGGAGAATGCTTTTCTCACATTCAGAATGTCTGGCTTCTTTAAATTAATTACAACAATCATCTTGGCCAAACCCCTGAGTGATGTGCTCTGTTTAAGAAATTAGATTCATCACTAAGATTTGGGAGAAGAAAAGAATATACAGGGAATGGATTCCAGGAAGCATCCAAAAACCCCTGGAGCTCCAAAGGCTCTAAGAAGAACTAAGATGTCTGGGTTTGCACAGGCATACTCGAGGCATAATCAGAAAAGGATGAAACAAAGGGATGAGGAAAATAAAATAGCAAAGCAAAGAGAGAGAGACCCAAGAGAAGAGGCAGAGAGAAGGCAGTGTACATGGGTCAAGCGCCACCCAAAGTGCTAATAAGATAGATTCTCTTTCCCTGTTTTAGACTTTTGGTGGCATTTGTGGCTTACAAGTGGGCTGGGAACTTGATGTTCTCTAAATGTTGGTAGCATCAACCTGGAGACTGATTCTTTAAAACATCTCTGGCATTTGCCACTTTAAATCACCACTACCCCAACGTTTTTTCTTCATGCATTCAATTAATACGTGTGGTGTGCGTTAATGAACAAAATAGACACAAATCCCTCCTCTAGTGACTCTATATTCTGATGGGAGAGGAAAATAATTAACACATAACAAAAGATAATTTCAAATAATGGTAAATATTATGAAGAAAAGAAAATAGGTGTATGTGATAGAATGATGCACAATGCATGTGTGTGTGTGTGCACATGTTTAAACTAATTTAGTCTGAAGAGTAAAAGAATGCATCAAGGAAGTGATGTTGGAGCAGAGACTTGAATGACGAGAAAGAGCCAGTTAATCAAAGACCTGGAGGCAGAACATGTTATGTGTAGGGAAGAGCAAGTGCAAAGGCCCTGAGGCAGAAACAAGCTCTGTGTGTTTGAGGAGCAGCAGGAAGGCCAGTATAGCTACAGTCTATTGAACGAGGGGGAGAATGGTAGGAGATGAAGTCAGAGATGTGAACAGAGGCAAGAACTAAGAATTCTTGACTCTGTAGGTTCTGAGCTACACCAGAACTCTGTAAGCTCAGGAAGGAATTTGGATTTTATTCTGAGAGCAATGGGAAACCATTGGTAGGCTTTAAGAAAGGATGTTACAGGATTTAGTATACATTTATCAAAAAAACCCCTCCGTCTACTATATGAGGAATGAATTGAAAGAGGGCAAGATCAGAGACAGAAAGGCCAATTGTATGCTATTGGAAAAGTCCAGGCAAGACATTATGGTGACTTGGAGAAAGGTGATGGTAGTTGGAGATGGATATGGAAGGATATAGTATGTATTGTGAATGTATATTTGATAGGATTTATAGATTAGTTACTTATTAGATATGAGGGGAAATGAAGAGTCAGTGATTGAGCCTATGCAACTGGGTAACTTGTGGTACATTTACTGAGGTAGGAAAATCACTCACCTCAATAGAAGTGGGTTTTTAGTTTGGATGGTGGTACGATATGGGAATCAAGACTAGTTTTAAACATATTGAGATGTATGTTACCGAGAAATGTCAGTTAGACAATTGATTATATAAATTTTAAACTCAGTGGAGTGGTCAGGCTGGGGATATAAATCTGGGGATTGTCATTTAAAGCTGTGTAGATGAATAAAGTCACCAAAGGTCAGAAAGTACAGATAGAGGAGGGTCACCTGGGACCAAGCTTGGGCAATGCCTTCTTTTAGAAACCTAGCAAAGGACAATAAAAAGCAAAGGAGAATGAGAAAGATGAGTCATTGAGGTAAGAGGAAAACCAAGATGGCCTCCTTGATACCAAGAGAAAAGCATATTTCAAGAAGGAGAGGTTGTCTTTTCCAAAGATGACCATAATGATAATTTACATTCCATGCTTTTGTAACATGCTTTTGTTACAATGTGACCTTGCCACTTCCCCATTAAGAAGGATTCTAGGAGTTCCCTTGTGGCACAGTGGTTTAAAGATCTGGCATTGTCACTTCAGTGGCTCAGGTTGCTGGTGTGGCATGGGTTCGATCCCTGGCCTGGGAACTTTCACATGCCATGGGCATGGTCCAAAAACAAGTGGATTCTATATCCCCTTTCTTTGAACTTGGATGGACTTTTGTGATTGCCCTGACCTATACAGTATGATACAAGTGGAATTATGTGACTTCTGAGACTAGGTAATAAAATGTAATTCAGATTCTCTTAAGCTCTCTGTCTCTGTCTCCCTTGGAACATAAACCTTTGGAGCTTTCAGCCACTATGTCATAAACCAGGCATGCCTAACATAAGCATGCTAGAGAAACCAGGTGAAGAGACCGCACAGAGATAGGGAGAGATTCCCAAGGAACCCTGATATTCTAGTCTCTAGCTGTTTGAGCCTCTCCAGAGCAGGCACAGTACATGTGAATGAATAAGCCTTCACATGATTCCAGCCCCAGTCATCATCTGACTCTAATCCTGTATGAGACATGAGAGCTACCCAAATGAGTTGTTTCCAAATATATGATCCTCAGAAATTGGGAGAGATAATAAATTATTGTTGGGTTAAGCTACTAAGTTTTTATGTGGAGACTTTTTATGCAGCAGTAGATAATCAAAACAGGGATGAAAAGAAATGACCATTAGATTTGGCAACACAGAGATCACTGCTGACTTCAGCAAGAGAAGATTCAGTGGAGTATAGAGATGGGAGCTCCAGTGGAGTGTATGGAAGAGAAAATGGGAAGTAAGAAAGTAAAAACAGTGACTATAAATGATTATTTCGAGATTTCAGTTGAGGGAAGTGGAGACTTGGGACAGCGGTTAGATCAAAGCAAAGTTTTTCTTTTGTAAAATGGCAGTTACTTGACATATTATGGTTGAGCAATCTTAGAAGAAAGAAAAATTAATAACATAAGAGGCAATGACTCGGTTCCTAATCACTTCTTACTTGGACTATTGCAATAATTTCCTAAAGAGTCTCTCTTTCTCTCTCTCTGATTTCTTCCCACTCTGTCTTGCATACTCCTGGATAATTTTGTAGATTCAAGTGTGCCTTTTGTCATATCACACCCTGTTCAAATAAAACAAAACAACTCTCAGAGGTTTTGCTTTGCATTATACAAGTCATAAAATCCAACAGCTGGAAGGAAACATAATCTACTACTATATGCCCCTTTAGGTATGGAGTGGGTGGAGACTTGCCCAAAGTCAAGCAACTGCTCAGTGAGACAGAGCTGGGGCCTAGAACCAGATCTCATGAGTCAAAGTCTAATGTTTTCAGGCAGCCTGAAAATGGTTGATCAGAGGGCCTAGGATCTGGATGAGACATGCCTTACTTAGAAGTCTACTCTGACCCTTTCTTTACAGTTCCACAGTTGACACTTTAGGCCAAGGCCCCATCACTTCTCATTTGTACCATCATAATAATTTCCTAAGTAGGAGTTCCCGTTGTGGCACCGCAGAAATGAATCCAACTAGGAACCATGAGGTTGCAGGTTCGATCCCTGGCCTCGCCGAGTGGGTTAAGGATCTGGCGTTGCCATGAGCTGTGGTGTAGGTCGCAGATGTGGCTTGGATCTGGTGTTGCTGTGGCCCTGGTGTAGGCCAGCAGCTATAGCTCCTATTGGACCCCTAGGCTGGGAACATCCATGTGCCGCAGGTGTGGCCCTAAAAAGACAAAAGAAAAAAAAATAATAATAATTTCCTAAGTATTTTGATTCTTGGTCCACACCTCCTCTTTGGGAGACAGCATAACATAATGGTTTAGAGCATAGGCTGTGCTCTTAATAATCTTATAAAAATGCTTTCTTGAGTTTGAGTTTTATCTCTGCTACTTACTAGCTGGATAACCTTGAGAAGGTTAAATAACCCCATTGAACCCTCAATTACATTATAAAATTGAACTTCAAACATGGCAGAGCAGATTGTTAGCATAGCTCCGCTCATGTCAGCATGTTACTGTTTTATATATATTGAGATAAGAATAAATGGAGTTCCCTTCATGGCGCAGTGGAAACAAATCCAACTAGAAACCGTGAGGTTGTAGGTTCGATCCCTGGCCTCGCTCAGTGGGTTAAGGATCCAGCATTGCCGTGAGCTGTGGTTTAGGTCAGAGTCGTGGCTCACATCTGGCATAGCTGTGGCTGTGATGTAGGCCAGTGGCTGTAGCTCTGATTAGACCCCTAGCTTGGGAAGCTCCATATGTCATGGGTGCAGCCCTAAAAAGCCAAAAACAAAACAAAACAAAAAAAGGACAAAAATTAAAGCCCGTGAACCTTATATCTAAATATTTAATAGTTATCAATCAACTTAACAAATAAAAATTTGTTTTAGCCTTCTATCTTGACAAATATACTTTTTAGTGGAAAACTAAAAAAATGTATGGAACATTTACATAAGACTGAAAGTCAACAAAATGTCAAGATAAGTAGATTTTTTATTGAGCATGTTTGACTATTCTGGTGATGTTAGGATGAATAAAAAATATACACATATAATTAATGCATTATTACATGTTTATGACATAAAATTTATTTTTCTTGCTTTTATGTCCATAAATTCATTGAAAATATTGTTATAATCAAGAAATTGTTTTATGGGTAGTAATTTTCTAAAGAATGAAATTAAACCTAATTTTATTCAAAGTGTAAAATTTGAATACATGTTCATCAAAATGTGAAACAAAGCATGTAGAAATGCAAAAGTTAAAATTATTTTCCATGTCTTCATAAAAGAAATTTTTCTTTAGAAATATTCAAGATTATCCAGTAAAATTAAAGGCAAAATTATAACAAACTAGGAATAAGTTTTAAATACAATTTTAAAAATATGACTAAAAATGTTAATTCCTTGAAAATTTAATTAATATTATTAAATGCCTTAATAGGATAAAGCTATTATTAATTGTAATGTTCAGTGTCCATTTAGTTGCCAATATAAGTATTGGTGTCATGCTTGATGCATATTAGATATAGATCTACATGTATGTATTAAGAATATTACATCACAGAGTTCCCGTCATGGTGCAGTGGTTAACGAATCCAACTAGGAACCATGAGGTTGTGGGTTCGATTCCTGGCCTTGCTCACTGGGTTAAAGATCCAGTGTTGCCGTGAGTTGTGGTGTAGGTTGCAGATGCGGCTCAGATCCTGTGTTGGTGTGGCTCTGGCCTAGGCCAGCGGCTACAGCTCTGATTTGACCCCTAGCCTGGGAACCTCCATATGCCACTGGAGTGGCTCAAGAAGAGGCAAAAAGACAAAAAAAAAAAAGAATATTGCATCGCAACACAACAATGGGAGGAAAAAGTATGGATATATGTATGTGTAACTTGCTCCCCATGCTGTACAGTGGAAAAATAAAATAAAATAAGAATAATAAATATTGTTTAATATATGTAAAATATTCCTTAGTGGCCATGTGCAATTGTCACGAACACTGTGCTAATTCATGAATACTTCTGGAACTGTGAAGTGGAATACAAAGAGAAACAGGAAAATGGATGACTGGCATTATTTGGAAACAATACTTCCTTATGCAAGCATCTATTACATTCATGTGGAAATTAATTTAACAATTAATTTGTCTTTTCTCTTTCCAATGTGTTTCTCCCACCCATATGCTAAGACATTGTCAATCTTCAAAGTTGGCAGAGGTGCAACCTCCAAATCCTAATTGCATTCAGACTTGGTTGCCTTTTGTTTTGAGTATATAGGGCAAGAGATACAAAACTCATTGCCTGGATCTTCAGAGCTGGAAGATGGCAGGGTAGAGGGAATTGAGCTTATCTCCTCTGATGAAAACACAAAAATCACAACTCACTGCTGAATAACTATTGACAAAATACATTGGAAGCTACCAAAAAAGATATCCTATACCTGAAGACAAAGCATAAGCCACATCAAGATGGTAGGTGGGGTGTTTTGTCATATAAGCAATCCCATACATAGCAGTTGGGCAACCCACAAACTGAAAATAATTATATTGCAGAGGCTTTCCCACAGGAGTGAGAATTCCAAACCCCATGTCAGGTTCTCCAGCCTGGGTGTATGGCATTGTAAAGAGGAACCTTCAGAATGTTGAAGGCCAGTGGAGCTTGAGTGCAGGAGAACCATGGGACAAGGGGAAGCAGAGACTCCACTCTTGGAGGGCGCATACAAGATTTCACATGCACCAAGTCCCAGGGCAAAACAGGGACTTGATAAAAATCTAGGCTAGACCTACCTGTGGATTTTTGAGGGTCTCCTGGGGATCAGGGATTGGCTGTGTCTCAGTTTGGGGACAGGATACCAGAGGCATAGGTCCCAGAGAATAATCATTGGTATGAGTTTCCTGGGAGGCTGCCATTTTGAAAAAATCTGGCTCTACCCAACAGTATGCTGGCACCAGAGCTGAGAAACCCCAGGCCAAACAACAAACAGGGTGGGAACATATCCACACCCTTTAGCAGACAGGCTGCCTCAAGTCCTCCCAGGCACACAGCCACATCTAGTCATACCCAGTGACACAGCCCCACATACCAAAAGGACAAGACTCAGTTCCACCCACCAGTGGACAGGCACTAGTCCTTCCCATCAGGAAACTTGCTACCAGCCCCTGTATCAAACTCACTCACCAGGGGGCAGACATCATAAGTAAAGGAGGCTACAACCCTGAAACCTGCAGAAAGGAGACCACAAACACAGAAATATAGACAAAATGAAACAGCAGAGAAATGCACTCCAGGCAAAGAAACAAGACAAAACCCCAGAAGAACAACGAAGTGAAGTGGAAATAAGCAACCTACATGAAAAAGACATTAGAATAATGATAGTAAGGATGATCCAAGATCTTAGACAAAAACTGGAAGCAAAGATAAGAAATGTTTAACAAAGAAATAGAAGATTTAAAGAGCAAAGAAGCAGAGATGAACAACACAATAACCAAAAAAAAATTCACTAGAAAAAGCAATAGCAAAATACAGGAGGCAGAAAAATGAATAAACAAGATGGAAGACAGACTGGTAGAAATCACTGATGTGGAAAAGAATAAAGAAAAAAGAATGAAAAAATATTAGGACAGTCTAAGAGAACTCTGGAACAACATTAAATGCACCAATATTTATGTTATAGGGGTACCAGACAGAGAAGAGAGAGATAAAGGGCTGGAGAAAATATTTAAAGAGATAATAGCCAAGAAGTTCCCTAACATGGGAAAAGGAGTCACTCACTCAAGTTCAGGAAGCACAATGATTTCCATAAGGAATAAACTCAAGGTGAAACACCCCAAGACACATATTAATCAAACTGACCAAAATAAAAGAAAATATTGAAAGTATCTAGGGAAAAGTGACAAATAACATACAAGAGTACCCCAATAAGGTTACCAGCTGATTTTTCATGAGAAACTCTGTATACCAGAAGGGAGTGGTGTGATATACTTAAAGTGATAAAAGGGGGAAACCTGGAACCAAGAATACTCTACCCAGCAAAGCTCTCATTCAGATTTGACAGAGAAATCAAAAGCTTTAGAGACAGGCAAAACCTAAGAGAATTCAGCACCACCAAACCAGCTTGACAACAAATGCTAAAGGAACTTCTCTAGTTGGAAAAGAAAAGGCCACAACTAGAAGTAAGAAAATTACAAATGAGAAGGATCAGTGGTAAAGGCAAACATACAGTAAAGGCAGAAAATCATCCACACACAAATATGATATCAAAACCAGTAATTGTGAGAAGAGGAGAGTAAAAATGCAGGATTCTGGAAATGCATTTGAAATTAAAGACCAGCAACTTAAAACAATCTTGTGTGTGTGTGTGTGTGTGTGTGTATTCCTATATCAAAACCTCATGGTAATTGCAAACAAAAATCTATAGTAGATACACAAATAAGTAGTCCAAGCACAACACTAAGGATAGTCATCAAACCACAAGAGATGAGAACAAAAGAGGGGAGGGAAAGAAAAAAGACCAACAATTACAAATCCAAACAATGAACAAAGGCAACAAAAAACATACATATCAATAATTACCTTAAATGTAAATGGACAAAATCCTCCAACCAAAAGATAGACTGGCTGAATAGTTACAAAAACCAGACCCATATATGGCTGTCTACAAGAGATCCGCTTCAGTTCTAGGAATACGTACAGACTGAAAGTGAGAGGATGGAAAAAGATATTCCATGCAAATGGAAATCAAAAGATAGCTGAAGTAGCAATACTCATATCAGACAAAATAGACTTTAAAGACAGTTACAATAGACAAAGACATTGCATAATGATCAAAGGATCAATCCAAGAAGATACAACAATTGTAAATACATATGCACCCAACATAGGTGCACCTCTCTATATAGGGCAACTGGTAACAGCCATAAAAGGAGAAATCAACAATAACACAATAATAGTGGGGGACTTTAACACCCCACTTTCAGCAATGGACAGATCAGCCTGAAAATCAAAAGAAAACTCAGGCCTTAAATGATGCCTTAGACCAGATGGACTTAATTGGTATTTATAGAACATTCCATCTGAAAGTAGCAGAATACAATTCTTCTTAAGCACACATGGTACATTCTCCAAGATAGGTCACATTCTGGGCCACAAAATGCCTCAATAAATTTAAGAAAATTGAAATCATATCAAGCTCCTTTTCTGTCCACAATACTATAAGGCTAACAATGAACTACAAGGGAAGAAAAAAATTGCATAAAAACCCAAACACGTGGAGACTAAACAATATGCTACTAAACCAATGGATCACTGAAGAAATCAAAGAGGAGGAGTTTTTGCTGTAGTGCAATGGGATTAGCTGTGTCTCTGGAGTCTTGGGACACAGATTCAATCCCCAGCCTGGCATAGTGGGTTAAGGATCCAGTGCAGGGTAGGTTGCAACTGCAGCTTGGATCTGATCCCTGACCTGGGAAGTCCATAGGCCGTGGGGCAACCAGAAAAGAAAAAAAAAGTTTTAAAAAGAAATCAAAGAGGAAATAAAACAATATCTAGAGACAAGTGAAAATGAAAACACAACAATCCAAAACCTATGGGATACAGCAAAAGCAGTTCTAAGAGATAAGTTTATAACAATACAAGCCTATCCCAGAAAACAAGAAAAATCTCAGATGAACAACCTAAACTTACACTTAAAGCAGGTAGAGGGAAAAGAACCAACAAAATCCAAAGTTAGTAGAAGGAAAGAAATCATAAAGATCAGAGTTGAAGAAAAAAAATGGAATAGAGATAATGGAAACAATAGAAAAGATCAATGAAACTAAACATTAGTCCTTTAAAAAGATAAACAAAATTAATAAACTTTTAGCTAGGCTCATCAAGAAAAAAAAGGAGAGGGCTCAAATCAGTAAAATTAGAAATGAAAAAGGAGAAGTTAGAATGGACATCACAGAAATACAAAGGATCATAAGAGACTACTACAAACATCTATATGCCAATAAAATGGACAACCTAGAAGAAATGGACAAATTCTTAGAAACGTACAATCTTCTAAGCCTGAACCAGGAAGAAATAGAAGATATGAACAGACCAGTCACAAATACTTAAATTGAAACTGTGATTAAAAAAAACTTCCAACAAACAAAAGTCCAGGACCAGATGGCTTCACAGGCAAATTCTATCAAACATTTAGAGAAGATTTAACACCTATCCTTCTGAAATTATTCTAAAAAATTGCAGAGGAAGGAACACTCCCAAGCCCATTCTATGAGGCCACCATCACCCTGATAGCAAAACCAGCCAAAGATGCCACAAAAAGAAAACTATAGGCCAATATCATTAATGAATATAGAAGCAAAAAATCCCCAACAAAATGCTAGAAAACTGGATCCAACAATACATTAAACAGATCATATACCATGATCAAATGGGATTTATTTTTTTTCTTTATAGCTGCACCTGCAGCATATGAGATTTCCAGGCCAGGGGCCGAATTGGAGCTGCAGCTGGGGTCTACATCACAGCCATGACAACAATGGATCCGAGCCAAATCCGTGACCTATGCTGCAGCTTACAGCAATGCTGGATCCATAACTTACTGATCAAGGCCAGGGATTGAACCTGCATCCTCACAATGACAATATCAGGTCCTTAACCTGCTGAGCCACAACAGGAATTCCGGCAAGGACTTTTCAGTATCCATAAATCAATCAACATGATATACCATATCAACACATTGAAGGATAAAAGCCATATAATCATCTCAATATATGCAGAAAAACTTTTATGATAAAACCCTCCAGAAAGTGGGCATAAGGAGAACATAACTCAACATAATAAAGGCTATATACAATAAATCCACAGCTAACATCATTATCAACAGTGAAAATCTGAAAGAATTTCCCCTAAGATCAGGAACAAGACAAGGATGTCCACTCTTGCCACTTTTATTCAACATACATTTGGAAGTCCTAATTCTGGCAATCAGAAAAAAAAAGTAAAAAGAATCCAAACTGGAAAAGGAGTAAAACTGTCACTGTTTGCATATGACATGATATTATACATAGAAAATCCTAAAGATACTATCAGAAAACTACTAGAGCTCATCAATGAAATCAGTAAAGTTTCAGGATACATAATTAATACACAGAAATCTCTTGAATTTCTGTACACTAATAAAGGATCAAAAAGAAAAATTAAGGAAATAATCCCATTTACCATTGCAACAAAAAGAATAAAATATTTAGGAATAAACCAACCTAAGGAGCCAAAAAAAAATTTGTATTCTGAAAACTATAAGATGTTGTTGAAAGAAATCAAAGTTGACACAAACGTATGGAAAGATATACCATATTCTTAGATTGAAGAGATCAACATTGTCAAAATGACTGTACTACCCAAGGCAATCTACAGATTCAATGCAATCCCTATCAAATTGCCAATGACATTTTTTCACAGAACTAGAACAAAAATTTTTAAAATTTGTATGGAAACCCAAAAGACCCTGAATAGCAAAAACAATTCTGAGAAAGAAAAATGGAGCTGGAGGAATTAGGGTCCCTGACTTCAGAATATACTACAAAACTAAAGTAATAAAAACAGTATGGTACTGGCACCAAAATAGAAATATAGTTCAATGGAACAGGGTAGAAAGCCCAGAGATAAACCCATTCACCTGTGGTCAACTAATCTGTGACAATGGAGGAAAGAATATATCAGGGAGAAAAGACATTCTCTTCAATACGTGGTGCTTGGAAAACTGGACAGCTACATGTAAAAGAATGAATTTAGAACATTATCTAATACTATACACAAAAATAAACTCAAAATGGATTAAAGACCTAAATATAAGATCTGATACTATAAAACCCTTAGAGGAAAACATAGGCAGAACACTTTCTGACATAACCTGCAGCAATATCTTGTCAGATCCACCTCCTAGAGTAATGAAAATAAAAACCAAAATAAACAAATGGGACCTAATTAAACTAAAGAGCTTCTGCAGACCAAGGGAACACTTAATCAAAACAAAAAGACAACCTGCAGAATGGGAGAAAATATTTCCAAATGAAGCAACCAATGGGAATTAATCTCCAAAATACAGCAACAACTCATGCAGCTCAATATCAAGTATAAAAACAACCCAATTGAAAAATGGGCAGAAGATCTAAAGAGAAGTTTCTCCAAAGAAGACATACAGATGGTCAAAAAACACATGAAAAGATGCTCAGCATTGCTAATTATTAGAGAAATGCAAAGTGAAACTATGATGAGGTATCACCTTACACCATTCAGAATGGCCATCATCAAGAATCGACAAACAATAAATGCTGGAGAGGGTGCGGAGAAAAGGGAACCCTCCTACACTACTTTTGGGAATGCCTGGGTGTTGGCTGGGTGTTAACCCATCTGGTATGCACTTGGCTAGAGTGTAATGGATGATGCAGTTTTGCTCCACACTTCTAATCCTCTCATAGACTAGCTCAGGCATGTTCTCATGGCATTTGCGTAAGGGCAAGAAAAGAAGCAGAAACACATATGTTGCTTTGTAATCCTCTGTAAACATCAATCTGCTAACATCCTATTGGACAAAACAAATCACACGGACACAATGAGAACCAAAATGAGGGGAAAGACACCCCACCTCTTCAGGGAGAAAAACTGAGAAGAGGCATGACACATGGGCAAGTTTGGAGGAAGAGACTAGAGCGAGAAATTGGAGATAGTATTCATTCTACTACAAGAGAGAAGGGAGAGGGTGGGTGGGAGAAGCTGGAAGCCCTGCCAGAAGTGGTAGTACATAGGGACTTAAGGAATAAACAGTAATAAAGATAAAAAGGGAATGTAAATTGGTGAAACCACTACGGAAAACTAAAAATAGAACTACCATGTGATCTAGCAATCCCACTCCTGGGCATATATCTGAAGAAAGCCATTAATTCGAAAAGATACATGCACCCCAATGTTCATAGCAGTACTATTTACAATAGTCCAGACATGGAAACAATCTAAATATTCATTGACAGAGGAATAGATAAAGAATATATGGTGCATATATAGAATGGAACATTACTCAGCCATAAAAAGAATGAAATAATGCCATTTGAGGCAACATGGATAGATCTAGAAATTATTATACTAAGTGAAGTAAGTCAGACAAACATATGATATCGCCTATATATGGAATCTAAAAAATGGATACAAATGAATTTATTTGCAGAGCATAAGCAGACTCAGAGACTTTGAAAACAAACTTATGGTAGCCAAAAAGGACAAGTGGCAGAGGGAGGGATGGACTGGGGGTTTGGAGTTTGATGGTGTCTTGTCTTCCGTTTAAGTCTTTAAGCCATTTTGAGTTTATTTTTGTGCACGGTGTGAGGGTGTTGACTGGAGGTTTGGGATTGGTATATGCACACTGTGCTATATGGCATGATTTCCAACAGGGACCTGCTGTATAGCAAAGGGAACTCTATCCCATATTCTGTGATAATCTGTATGGGAAAAGAATCTGAAAATAAAAATGTATGTGTACATGTATACCTGAATCACTCTGTCGTGCAGTGGAAATTATTACAACATTGTAAATCAACTACACTTCAATAAAACTAAAAAAATTAGTTCCTGAATAGCATTAATCATGAGTGCATATTTAGGGTTATGGGTTGAGTCATGACAGTGCTAAATCCTGGATCTGAAGTGATAGAGGCAGCAAGTATTCTTAATAAACGTAGTGTGGTGTGTGTGTGTGTGTGTGTGTGTGTGTGTGTATGTGTGTGTGTGTGTGTGTGTGCACGTGTGAATGTTCGCACGTGTACTAGTGATATGTATAATCTTCTAAAGCATAGGACTCAGGCCAGGTCTGCTCTTGTTCAGAACTAACGGTGGAAATGACAAGAACATTTGTCATAGATAATGGTGCTTTGCCTATTTGTCTCCTCCATTTGATTGTGAACTTCTTAAGAGGTTTGTTCACATTTTATTCCATGACTCTACTTCATTTCTTATATCACAGCCCAGAGTTCAGGCCACTATTTTCTCTTACCTGGATCACGCTTTCAAGTGGTCTCCTTGTTTGCCCTCCTCAAGCCATATTCTATGCTCTGCCTTCCTCAGGGACATTTTTAACCTCTATGAAAAGAAAGTATTAGAGCTTCTATTTATTTTTATTCATTGATTTTATATTTGTGTGTGCCATCATGAGCATAATATATTAGTATAGGTATACCTGGTATAAAGTATGAATTAATATATATGTAAATCAGAGTTACATGCTCAAATTATTTGATGTCAGGAGAATGATATACCAAAAGTGCTAGAGACAACTAGTATCTAGGATCAAGTTCAAGTTCCTTAGCATGGCATTGGTGGTCCTGCATGATCTGTTCCTGCTTGTTCTCTCCCCAAGGGGCAGGAGAAAACCCTGGGGTGCATAGAGTACAGATGATAGAAGTAATTATGATCCAGCAGGCAGAACACAGCATGACAGAGCTTGGCAGGTGATAATCCTGGCACATCTTCTGTATCAGGCACTTTAATGCAAAGTAGTACAGATTTCATGACAGGTGGGTGGAGCATGGTGACAGGGATCCAGGCATAGATGATAAAGGTATATGTAGGCTGGGAGTTGGCCAATATCAAGAAAATCTGTCAGGAAGTAGAAAGACCCAACTTAGACTGGACTGGCGCTTGGGACATGAACTAGTCCTTGAGAGAGAGGGAATTGGCAAGAGTAATGCAATGCCCTAGTCCTTGAAGGATGGGAGGGCTAGGAACATTATCTGCACTGGGATTTATGTGAAGGGAAAAAGGTAATAGCAAGAATTCAGGAAGAATCATGGGGGAAACTGGGTCTCAAGAGTGAAATGAAGGTCTAGTTTTCAGAGCTGGGACCTGAGGTCAGCGATGCCTCAGCAGCAAATGGTGACTCAAGGAAAAGCCCTGGACTGATACTCCTCTGGCCTATGGCTGGGGTAAATCCTGGGGCCTGAGGTGGAGCTGAGTGTGCATCTTTGAGTGGGAGACCCCCATACAGTCTCTCCAGTCATGAGGAAGGAATGAGGCGAGGCTGAGGTTGAGATAGGACCATACCGTTCTCTTAAACTGCCATTCACAATCTGTCTTCACAGTAATGATAATAGCTAACATCTGGTGAGTACTGCCCGTATGTCAGCACTGTTCCAAGTTTCTCTATGTTAACTCACTGAATTCTCAAAAGAACAGTAAGACCATTCTGTTATTGTCCCCATTCTCAAGGTGAGGAGACTGAGGCACAGGGATTTAGTAATGTGGCCAGGAATATTCAGGAGCTAAAATCCATGGCAAGGCAGTCTAGCAGCAAAGCCCATGCACTATGTTGTTCTCCATGTAGTGCACCAGCCTTCATCCCCATCACAACTTTTTGTGTACCCAGTGCTGTAGTCAAACTGAGCTGCTCACTGTCTCCCAAAGATGTTTTATACCTTTCTTCCTGAGGGCCTTCCCATTGTTCTTTTGCCCTGGTAACATGATTGGAATGCTCTTCTTTTCTGCTCTCAACCTATCCAAATTATACTGGTACACTGGGTGCCAGCTCACATCTTTTCCCTGACTCTTATTCACTAGAGTGGCTGAGCATATGGCTGAATTGTGGTTTTATAGGCTTCGCAGCTTATGGAAGCTTAAAGGGCAGAATCTTAGTCCCAGCCCTGGTACCAGCAGCTGTGGCTATGAGATAATTTCTGCCTCTTTATCTGAGTGATGTGTGTGTGTGTATATTCAAATGGACAAGGCTCCCTGCTGTATAGAACAGGGAACTATATCCAATCAGTTGTGATAGAACATGATGGAAAATAATATGAGAAAGAGAATGTATATATGTCTGTATGACTGGGTCACTCTACTGTACAGCAGAAATCGACACAATATTGTAAATCAACTATACTTTAATAAAAAAATGGAAAAACGAGCAAAAATCAACAAAAGGCCAAGACTACCTAGGAGCTGGTCCTGTGGAAGGCTCTGGGTGGCATGGTAGGGAAAGGACCTTCCCCAAACAGATTTGCCTTTGAGTGAATATAGTGGTGGTGGGGGGGTTTCTAAAGTGTGCTGGGGAGAGATTAGATTTGGGTTTGGCTTCCTCTGTTGTTGTATTTGGACAGCGGTATTTCCACTCCCTCAGGAGTGCTGGTTGGGATAGTATTGCTTGTGTTGGTTCCCAATAATCTTTACATAGTGTCTAATTACAGACTGACAGCTGAGCAAGAATGCAGAGAAAAGTGCATGCTCTGACAATTGCTAAACAAAGCACACCTGATAAAATGAAGAAAAGCTGTAATGGGTGGGATTTGGGGGAGGAGGTGCAGGAGGCAGGCGAGGAAGTATTCAGGAAAGGATGGTGAGTGACACTACTCATGCCCATTACTTTTAGAATGGGATTTTGCCATCTTCATAGTTTTTTAGGGACTCAAGCAATTTTGCATGAAAGAGAATCACGAGTGAATAAAAAATCACACTATCCTGGAGTTCCCTGGTAGCCTAGAAGTTGAGGAGCCAGTGTTGTCACTGCTGTGGCTCAGCTCACTGCTGTGATGTGGGTTTGAGCCCTGGGTTCAACCAAAAAAAAATCACTCTTTCCCTCTCATTGCTTCACATGCTCCCCAACTCTCTCTATGGAGATGACCTGGTAGTCAGGGAATATTTAGTTTTGCAGGCACCTATGCTCTGTGAGAGCAGTGCCAGCAATCTTTCCTAGACAGGTTATGTTATTTTTTTAAAAAATTAAAATATTTGTTTTTATTTTTAATTTTTTGGCTGCACCCGTGGCATGAAAATTCTGGGGCCAGGGATCGAACCTTTGCCAAGCAGTGACCTGAGCCATAGCAGTGACAATGCCAGATCCTTAATCCATTGAGCCGCCACGGAATTCCCAAGTTATGTCTTTTTTTTTCTTTATTTTTTTTGTCTTTTTAGGGCTGCACCCACAGCATATGGAGGTTTCCAGGTTAGGGGTCCAGTCGGAGCTGTAGCTGCCAGCCTATGCCAGAGTCACGGCAATGCAGGATCCAAGCCGAGTCTGTGACCTACACCAAAGCTCATGGCAACACTGATCGTTAACCCACTGAGAAAGGCCAGGGATTGAATGCTCATCCTTAGGGATACTAATCAGGTTTGTTAATCACTGAGCCACAATGGGAACTCCCCCCAAGCTATGTTACTTGAGGGGTACCCTGTCTTCCCCACAAACCTGTTAACTGACTGAGGGCAGTACTATATCTTTTAAAAAAGAGTTTATACAAGTTTAAATGTTAACTCCATTTACAATTATTGCAAAATATTGGCTATAATCCCTATATTATACAATCCATCCTTGTAGACTGTCATACACCCAATAGTGTTTACCCCTCATTCCCCCACTCTTGAGTTCCCCCTTCCCTTCACTGGTAACTTCCAGTTTGTTCCCTATATCTGTGAGTCTGCTGATTTTTTGTTATATTTCCTAGTTTATTGTAATTCTTTAGATTCTACAAATGAATTATATCATACAATATTTGTCTTTCCCTGTCTGACTTGTTTCACTTAGCAGAATGCTCTCCAATCTGTCGATGTTGCTGCAAATGGCAAAATTTTCTTCTCTTTTGTGGCTGAGTAGTATTCCACTGTATGTATATACCATGTCTTCTTTATCCATTCCTGTTGATGGACACTTAGGTTGCTTCCATATCTTGGCAATTGTAAGTAATGCTGCTATGGACATTGAGGTGCATCTATCTTTTCAAATTAGTGGGGTTTTTTTGAGGGTTGTTGGGTTTTTTTGGCATATATACCCAGTGGTGGTATTGCTGGGTCATATGTTAGTTTTATTTTTAGTTTTTTACACATAGTTTTAAACACCTTTCTAAAGATTATCTCAGGTTTTCTCCTTTCTGAAAATCTGGGATCCCCTATCATTTTCACTGTTATATCTCACTAATGTACATTTACCTAAATTGAGTTTAAGTGATTTGTAAATGGTCTTATTTGAGCTAGGACCAATTTGCTTCATCACACTCAAAGTAAAAATGGCTGAAAGTGTAATGAAGCTGATTTCCACAGGTAGAGAGATATAACAAGCCTTGTTATATCCAAAAACCAAAAACACTGTTTTGAAAAGATACATGCACCCTAGTCTTTATAGCACTCTGTTATCCCATAGAACAACCTGATAGTTAATCAGTCCTTTGAGTGAATGCATTAGAATTAATGCTACAGTTGCAAATATCTAAGAAGGGGAATACCTTTATCCTGTATTTATCATCTGTTTTCAGACATTTCTTGATGCAATATGCAGCCTATACATATGTGAATATGTCCTAAATTTACACAATTTGATGGTTTTTTATGGCATGTGGAAGTTCCCTGGGCCAGGTTTTGAACCTATGCCATGGTTGTGACCTGTGCCACAGCTGTAGCAACACTGGACCCTTAATCTGCTGTTCCACAGGGGAACTTCCACAATTTGATGTTTTAATACATGTATACAATCAACACAATCATAATGACTATATCCATCACCATAAAAGTTACATTGTGCCTCCTTTATAAAGCCTCCCTCTCATTCTTCTTTATCCTTCCTGCTATGTCCCTGGACAGTTATTTATCATCTCTCTGATTATAGATTATAGATTATTTTTGCATCTGCTGGTTTTATATAAATTAAATCAGACTGTACATATTTTTGTCTGACTTATTTCAGTATAACTATTTTGAGATTCATCCATGTTATTGATTTCATCAGTAGATCATTCTTTTTTATTGCTGTATAATATTATTTTATGGATATCCCATAATTTGTTTATTCATTCATCTATTGATGGACATTTGGGTTGTTTTGTTTAGGGCCATCACAACTAAAGTGATTATGAACATTTGTATACAAGTTTCCGTATGAATACTTTTTCATTTATTTTGTATAAATAGCATCCTAAAGAAACTTCCAGGCTGATTTGTAAAGTGGTCGTACCATCAGTGTATGAGTTTCTGTTGCTCTATAGCCTCACCAACAGTGAGGTATAGTCATTTAAAAAATTTAGACATTCATTGTCATTCTAGTTTGTATCTCCCTAATGACATATAATTTCGAGGATCTTTTCATGTGCTTATTGGTCAATATTATCTACTTTTGTGAAATGCTTGTTCAAATCTTCTGTCCACTTCTTTCTCAGATTGTTTCCTTCTTTCTTTTTTTTTTTTTTTGTCTTTTTGCCTTTTTCTAGGGCTGCTCCCGCAGCATATGGAGGTTCCCAGGCTAGGGGTCTACTCTGAGCTGTAGCCGCAGGCCTACGCCAGAGCCACAGTATCACAGGATCTGAGCCACATCTGCAACCTACACCACAGCTCATGCAACGCCGGATCCTCAACCCACTGAGCAAGGCCAGGGATCGAACCTGCAACCTCATGGTTCCTAGTTGGATTTGTTAACCACTGAGCCACGACGGGAACTCCTAGATTGTTTTCTTATTATTGAGTTTTCACAGTTGTTTATTTCATTGATCTATTTGTTGTTCTTTATATCAATACCAAAGTGTTTGGGCTACAATAGTTTTATAAATCTTGAAATGAGATACTGGAAATTCTCCAACATTACTCTTTTTAAAAAGTTGTTTTGGCGATTCTAGGTGGTATGTATGTCCATATGCATTTTAAACTCAGCTTCTTCCTATCTAAAAAAGAGTCCTACTGGACTTTTGATTGATATTGTATCTATAGCTAAATTGAGGAGAATTGACATCTAACATTTTGAGTTTTTTGATCCATGACCAACATATTTTTCCTCCATTTATTTAGGCCCTCTTGATTTCTTTTATCACCGTTTTTGTAGTTTTCAGTCTACAGATCCAGCATATATTTTGTCATATTTATCCATCAATACTTCATATTTTTTATACTATTGTAAATGGTTTTGTCTTAAAATTCAGTTTCAATTGTTTATCACTAGTATATAGTTAAGCCTGAATTTTGTATATTAATCATGTATCTTTCCACCTTGATAAATTCACTTATTTATTGTGGTAGCTCTTATGTAGATTATGTAGCATTGTCTACATAGATGATCATGTCATCCTCAAAGACAGTTTTACTTATTTTTTTCCAATTTGGATGTCTTTTATGTCTTTTTCTTGCCATATTGTACTGACTAGGACCTGCAGTATAATGATGAATAGAAATGGGGAGAATGGAAATTCTTGGTGGATTCTGACTTAAGGGAGAAATAATTCAGTTTTTCAACATTAATTATGATGTTAACTGTAATTTTTCATAGCTGTTCTTTATCAGGTTGAAGAAATTTCTTAGCATCATGAGAATTTTTTGGTGAGAAATAGATATTACATTTTATCAAATGTTTTTTCTCCTTCTATTGAAGTTATCCTGTTTTTTCTTTAATTTTAAAAATTATAGTTGATATACAATAATATATAGTTTCAGGTGTGCAGCATATTGATTCAACATTTTTATGGATTATGCTCCATTTAACATTATTACAAAATAATGGCTATATTTCTCTGTACTGTACAATAATATGTCATTGTTGCTTAATTCTATAAATAGTAGTTTGTACTTCTTATCATGTTTTTAAAAAAACATTTTGTTGATATGGTGAATTACATTGATTTTGAAATATTACATCAGCCTTGCATTCCTTTGGATAAACTCCATTTGGTCATGATGTATCAAACTTTTCTATATTGCTGAATTCTATCTGCTAAAATTTTGTTTAGAATTTTGTATCTATGTTCATAATGGATATGGGTCTTTGGTTTGCTTCTTGTAACACCTTTGTTCAGTTTTGGTATTAGAGTAATATTAGTGTCCCAGAATGAGGTGGGAAATATTCCTCCCTCTTCCATTTTCTTCAAGAGTTAGGGTAGGATTGATGTTGTTTCTTCCTTAATATTTGATAGAATTCACCAGTGAAGCCATCTGGGAATGGAACATTCTTTATGGGAAGGTTTTAGATGACAAATTTAACTTCTTTAATGGATAAGACTGTTCACATAAGGACCAGGACTAGAGCGAGGTAAGGGGGCATTTCACTGTCAGGGTCATACAACTTCTGATGCTAGTGCCAGACTCTCTAAGTTTGAATTTGCCACTTAGTTGCTATGTGACCCTTAGCAAGATACTGACCATTTCTGAACTTCATTTTTACCTCTCTCTTTTAATGATAATAATGGTACTTACCTTATGAGGCTGTTGTGCAAGGTGCTTATTGGAGCATCTGGCATAGCTCAATAAACATTGGCTGTTACATTGGGAACTTCCTAGATCACCTGTTATGCCCAGGTCGGTTTGTCTCATCTCTGCTTCCCTGGTCCTTTTACCTGGTCCACCTTTCTGTCACACTTTAATGGAAAAGACACCCTTTTCTTTTTTTGCTTAAGGGGCTGGGGAGGAAGTGAAAGGAAAAAGGTTTAACCCAACCTCTGCTCGATTGTAGGCACCTGGTAAAGCTGTGATTCTGCACCAAGTGACTTTTCTTCTCAATTTGGGAGAGGAAAGCCTACTTATTCTGTAAAATGGAATGACTTCTCTAGAAGGAACAAGAAAAGGAATCAATTCTTTTCCACTGGAAATTCTTCAGATCTCAGTAGTAAGGCAGAGGGAAGGAAAAACCCATAATTTTCTGCTGGGTGCTGGATAGAGACTATTCTAGATACCAAGGTAGTAAGAATGAAGGAAGCACCTGGTTTAGTATTAAAGTGCATGACAAGTCTATGGGGAAGAATTTTCTCACAGGCTGGGCCCAGGATTCACTAACAGAAGGCTCTCACCATGGCACCAACTGGCCCAGAAAACTACTGAGAGTCTAGCATTATGTATTCCTTCTGGAATGCTCCAGGGCTTCAGGCAAAGTGATATGCCAGAGGCCCAGCCCTCTGGGAGTCTTTTCTCACCTTGGGCCCAGAAATTTGCCCTGCCCAGCATAGGACTCCGCACTTTTAGGATGAGTCAAGTTCTCCAAATAGCATCTGCTTCAATCTTGAAGCTATTGTCTAACATTCCCACCATTAATTATTTCTTAAGGGGTTTTGGGAGGCATTCATTTTAGCCTGATGAAGCCAGTATATTATGTGGGCAAGATAATACATTAATAGAGATGATTTAATGACTAATTCATTAGCACCCACTGACTCAGCAGCAGAGAATGGGGATTTGTACTTGGGTTGGACCTGAGATAGGTTAAGATTTGATGCACATAGTGGTACAAAGTGGGGAGAAGGTGGTAGGGAGAATCCAGCAGGAACAGTTTTGACAATGTGGGCTTAGAAAATAGAAACTCATTTTAACATTGGGGGAACAGAACATAATTAGGGAAGTTAAATCTGCTGGTTAAAAAAACAAAAAAGAAAAAATATACATGATACCTTCCTAAGACAAATTGAAATAATTCTTGGATTATTCACAGTTTGAAATGAAGCTGTAGATTGGCTGTGCCTTCTTTGGTCACGAGCCCAGGGAGTGGAGTCAATCAGTGGGAAGAGCTGCCTAAGGAGCCTATAAAGACTATAAGGAGCGTTTGGGATTCCCTGCCTCCGTCTGCTCTTCAGTGGAACTCCAAGCAGAACAGAACTGGCTCTCAGTCCTACTGAGATCTTTTCTTGTCTTCCTAGTTCAGCTCAGCAGCCATCTCTTCCTTGGGACCTTCCCTGCCCACTCCAGTCTATAGTGCTCTTTCCCCCTGAGAACTACATACTGGGTATAGATGTGAATCTGATTTTAGAGAATCTTTTCATGGATTCACCTCTTATCTTCCTGCCTAGAAGAGAAGCCCTTGGAGGCCAGGGCCAATGGCCCATTCATATTTCTAGCGCCACAGCAACTGCCACGGAATCTGCTCTCAGTAAATATTTGAAATCTTGTCTAGAAAAACCTGCAATTTTAACTCTGCCCCTGGAAAATGCATGCAAGACTTTCCTTATTTTTAATATTTTAATTTCTTGTAAATTGGGCACATGATGTAACATATGACTAAATTGTCATGGTTAAATTTCAAATGATGTAGATGGTTTTAAATGCTCTTTGGCTTAACCACTCTCCTCATCCCAGTCCTCTTTAGGGAGATAATCACAATTTACAGTTTGGTAAGTAGGTATACTTCCAAACATTTTTCTCTGCATTCACATACATGTATGCATACATAGATATATAGCAGTCCTCTGATCCATGGTTTTGCTTTCTTGTGGTTTCAGTTACCCACAGTTGACTGCAGTGCAAAAATATTAAATAGAAAATTCCATAAATAAACAATTTATAAGTTTTAAATTGTGCACCATTATCAGGAACATGATGAAATCTCATGCAGTCCTTCTTGGTCTCTTTCCGATGCCCAACCATCAACATCATCTGCTCCTAACATCCCACCATGACACTGATCATTGTTAATGATCTAGGATCACCCAGTACAGATAATCCTCCTTCTGATGTATTATCAGAAGATCAATAGTAGCCTAATGCTGCATCACAACACCTACATCATTTACCTCACTTTATCTTATCATGTAGGCACTTTATCATCTCAAACCAGAAGAATAAGGGTGAGCATAGTACAATTAGGTATTTTGCAACAGAGAGGGAGAGATGAAATTCACTTAACTTTTATTAGTGTATTTTTTATAATTGTTCTATTTTATGATCATTTTTGCTGATCTCTCAAGGTGCCTAATTCATAAATTAAACCTTATCATAGGTATGTATGTATAAAGGAAAAATATAGTATATGCTGGGTTTGGAACTGTCTGTGGTTTCAGATATCCATTGGCAGTCTTGGAACTTATCCCCTGCAAATAAGGGGAAACTACTCTATAGAGATTTGTATTTTCCCACAAATGGATGTCAATATCTTATTATTCTGCAGCTTTCTTTTTATTTTTTTATTTTATTTTATTTTATTTTGGAATCTTATTTATTTATTTATTTATTTTAAATAATTTTTTTATTTTCCCACTGTATAGCAAGGGGGTCAGGTTATCCTTACATGTATACATTACAATTACATTTTTCCCCCACCCTTTCTTCTGTTGCAACATGAGTATCTAGACAAGGTTCTCAATGCTATTCAGCAGGATCTCCTTGTAAATCTATTCTAAGTTGTGTCTGATAAGTCCAAGCTCCCGATCCCTCCCACTCCCTCCCCCTCCCATCAGGCAGCATTTTGGGGATCTTACCAGGTAAGGCAGGTTCGCTACATTCTTTTAAACCACTGCATTGTATTCCATAGGATGGATGTCTTGATATCAATGTACATTTCATGTTTTTCCAATTTTTTATTTAATTATAAATAAGAGTATAATGAAAAATCCTTATACACAGCTCCCTGAGCACACATGTGTTTGTCTGGAGAAAATATCAAAAAATGGAATTGTCAGGTCACAGGGTATTTTTTTTTTGAAATTTTTAAAAAAATAAAGCCTTCCAGTGTGGATCATGTAGGCCTTTCTGGCCCATGTAGGAGGAAGGAGCTGGGAACGTGTCTTTCCCTAAGACATACTGCTTACGGCATCAATGGGATTATTATTTTTTTAATTCTTGTCAATAAGGAGTCAGTAAAACATTTATACAAGTTATTTCCTGAGCTTTATAGCTGTTATTTGGAGACTCCTAAACAGTGTGATTTTATGGCCACCATACAACCCTAGGTGGAATTCAGTGTGGTTTTGGGGTTGCAGGACAACACTGTAGCTAGACCAGCAGCAGGTAAGGTAAGGTTGCTTGCTACCCAATGAACCTTCTCATCGGCTTTGTGACCATGAGATTCTGATTGCTCTACTCTGTGCTCCCAAAAGCCAGCTGGCAAACAGGTTGTTAGCCTTGACAGACTGTAAGTGAATGAGTTTAGAAGGTTTAGGGGCACATTTCTATGCACTCAGGCAAAACCACTGAAAATCTAGCTTTGCTGTCAGTGGATGGTAAGCCATCTTAAAATATAGAGGCTGGACCCAAACAGCGAATGATAAAAATATATATAAAAATATAAAAAATATACAAAAATAAATACAGTTCAGAGTTCCCTGGTGGCTTAGCAGGTTAAGGATCTAGCATTGTCACTGCTGTGACCTGGGTCCCTGCTGAGGTGCAGCTTTGATTCCTGGCCTGGGAACTTCTGCATGCTGCGGGTGCAGCCAAAAAAATAAATAAATAAATGCAGTTCAATTAAAATAATTATAAAATTAAAATTTGAGGAAATCTTTGAAATAGGAATATGTGCTAGGTTTTAGGTGATACCAAGGAATTGTTAATTTTTTCACCTTTTATTTATTTATTTTTTCTACTGTACAGCATGGTGACCCAGTTGAAATTGTTAATTTTTGACGTTTGCTGTGATAATGTCATTGGTGATGTGAAATGAAAGTGTCTATACTATTTAGAGATGCATACTAAAGTACAGGGCTAAAGGATGTTTGAGATTTGTTTTAAAATACTCTATAAATAGAGAAAACAGGGATAGCTAAAGTGAGGATTGTGATATTTTGTTACTTGTTGCTTTGGGTGATGACTTTTTATGTGGTTCATTACATTATTGTCTATATTTTTGTTATGTTTGAAAGCGTTCGTAATGTATATTTATAAAGAAGGCATGATAAAGATCAACTTGGAGAGAAGGCACATCCAAAGCAACCTACCAAAGGAGACTATGGATTCATCTCTTAAAATAATTTAATGTACAGTTGGATATTCTGTTCTCTGGTGGGATTTAATTCGGGTCTGTCAAAAAGACTGGGGGGTGGACTAGATGACCTTTGACTGTCTACTCTGGCATTGCTATTCATGGTACTCCAGGCACAGGTATCTGTATTCAAATCTAAGGTAAGAAAACCTTAATTCTTATAGATGTAACATTTAGGGAATTAAATTTTTTATTTTTATTTTAATCAAGTATATTTGACATATAACATTATGTAAAGGACATTTGTAAAAACTAAAAATTTATTTCAGAACTTATTTAAGTGGCCAGTTGCCCCCTTGTTTATTTATTGGATTCAAAACCTTTTTTTTTCTTTTTTTTTCTGTACTGCAGCATGCAGCAGTTCCAAGGCCAGGGATTGAACCCATGCCATAGTAGTGACCTGAGCTACAGCAGTGACAATGCTGGATCCTTACCCCACTGTGCCACCAGGGGAACTCCCTAAACACCTTTTTTTAACCTTTATTTTTTTAAAATTTTTTTATTATTTAATTAATTTATTTATTTATTTTGTCTTTTTGCCATTTCTTGGGCTTTTCCTGTGGCATATGGAGGTTCCCAAGCTAGGGGTCGAATCGGAGCTGTAGCTGCCAGCCTACGCCAGAGCCGTAGCAACGTGGGATCTGAGCTGTGTCTGCAACCTACACCACAGCTCACAGGGCAACGCTGGATCGTTAACCCACTGAGCAAGGGCAGGGATCGAACCCACAACCTCATGATTCCTAGTCAGATTCGTTAACCACTGAGCCATGACGGGAACTCCTAAACACCTTTTTTTAATAGTCATATACCTATAAGAATATATATAACATCTATATGCTTACTTACATATTTATTTTTAATTGACAAAATACTATATATTAAATTATACCTGATAATTTGATATACATATACTTTGTGAAATTATACCACAATAAAGTTAATTAACACATCCATCGTCTCACATAGTTAGCAATTTTTTTGTCGTAAGAATGCTTAAGGTCTACTTTTTTAGCACATTTCAAGTATGCTATACTATATCATTAACTATAATGCCATATATTAGATGTCTAGAACTTTTTCATCTTATAACTGAAAGCTTGTGCCCTTTGACCACCATCTCATCATTTCCCCCGCCTCTTCCAGCACCTGGCAACTACCATTCTATACTTTGTTCATATGACTTCAACTTTTTTAGAATTCATATATAATTGAGGTCATACTGTATTTGTCTTTTTCTGTCTGGCTTATTTCACTTAGCGTATGTCCTCCAATTCATCCACATTGTTTGAAATGTCAAGATTTCCTTTTTTATGGCTGAATAATATTTCATTGGGGCTGCATAACAAAAATGCCTATATTATTTAGAGATGCATCCTGAAGTATACCACCAGGGCTAAAGGACATCCTTGAGATTTGTTTTAAACTATTTTAGAGGAGTTCCCTGGTGGCCTAGTGGTTAAGGATTTGGTGTTGCCACTGATGTGGATCAGGTTTGATCCCTAGCCTAGGACTTTCCACATGCTGTAGGCATGGCCAAAATACTTTGGAAATAAAGAAAAAAGGGATAACTATGTGATATATCTATATCTATCACATTTTCTTTATCTGTCATTCATCCTTGAATAGATACTTAGGTTGTTTCTGCTTCTCAGCTAAAGTGAAAAATGCCACAATGGGCATGGGAATACAGATATTTCTTTGAGTTTCTGATTTAATTTCTTTTATATGTATACTCAGGAGTAGGATTACTAGATCATATGGTGGTTCTACTTTGAAATTTTTGAGGAACCTCTATTCTGTTTTCCATAGTGGCTGCATTGATTTACATTCCCACCAACAGTGTACTAGTGTTCCCTTTTCCCACATCCTTGTCAACACTTGTTATCTCTTGTCTATTTGATAATAAACATTGTGGAAGGTGTCAGGTGACATATCATTGTTTTGATCTGCATTTCTCTGATGATTCGTGATCCTGAGTACCTTTTCATGGACCTGTTGGCCATCTGTATGTCTTTGAAAAAAATGTTTATTCAGGCATCTTACCCACCTTTTTTTTTTTTTTTGAATTGGATTACTTTGTTTTCTTTTCTATTAAGTTGCATAAGTTCCTTATACATTTTGGATATTAACCCCTTGTCAAATAGGTGGTTTGAACACATTTTGTTCCTTTCCATAGGCTGCATTTTCATTTTTTTGTGTTTCCTTTGCTGTGTGGAAGCCTTTTAGTTTGATATAGTACTGCTTGTTTATTTTTGCTTTTGTTTCTTGTGCTTTTGGTGTCATATCCAAAACATCATTGCCAAGAGCATTGTCAAAGAGTTTTTCCGGTCTATTTTTCTTCTAGGAGTTTTATATTTTCAGATATTGTATTTAATTTAATTACATTTCCAAGTTAACTTTGGGGAATGGTTTAAATTTCATTCTTTTGCATGTAGCTGTACAGTTTTCCAAACATCATTTTTTTTTTTTTGTCTTTTTTTTGCTATTTCTTGGGCCGCCTCCGCGGCATATGGAGATTCCCAGGCTAGGGGTCTAATCGGAGCTGTAGCCACCGGCCTTCGCCAGAGCCACAGCAACGCGGGATCCGAGCCGCGTCTGCAACCTACACCACAGCTCACGGCAACGCCGGATCCCTAACCCACTGAGCAAGGGCAGGGACCGAACCCGCAACCTCATGGTTCCTAGTCGGATTCGTTAACCACTGCGCCACGACGGGAAATCCCCAAACATCATTTTTTAAAGAAATTATCCTTTTCCCATTGTGTGTTCTTGGCACGCTTGCCAAAGATTAGTTGACCGTATATGTGTGGCTTTATTTCTGGGCTGTTTTGTTCCATTGGTTTATGTGTCTGTTTTTGTGTCAGTACCATACTGTTTTGATTACTATAGTTTTGTCATATAGTTTGAAACCAGGAAGTGTGATGCCTCCAGCTTTAGTCTTCCTTTTCAAGTTAGCTTTGGCTATTCAGGGTCTCTTGTAGCCCTATATAAATGTTAGAATTTTTTCTTTCTTTTTTTCTTTTATTTCTTCTATTCCTGTGAAAAAATACCATTGTAATTTTGATAGGGATTGCATTGAATCTGTAGATCCCTTTGGGTGTCTTGGACATTTTAACAACATTAATTCTTCTGAACTAATACTGTTATGAACGTGGAATATCTTTTCATTTATTCGTGCCCTCCTTAATTTTTATTTTAAAGAATGAAAACTAAGTGAAATAAAAAGAGCACTTAAGTCATCACCACCCAGTTTATGAAAATAAAAATTGCTAGTAATTCTGAAGTTACATGTCTACATCTAAGTGCATCCCCCTCCCTCTTACCCAGAGGTAGATGCTAGCCTGAAATTTGCATAAATTATTCCCTTGCTTTTCATTATTTTTATCACACATGTATGCATTCCTAAATATTGTTTCATTATATGTTTTTTAAAGTCATACCTGTTCTTTTGATCAATAGTATATTGTTCAGATTCATGTTGATGTGAGTGGCTGTAGTTCATTATAACTACTGTATGATATTCAATTATATAATTACATTAGGATTTTTCCATATTGTATGTGGATGTATGGGTTATTGCAAGGTTTTTTGATATTAAAATTATTCATATTATAGACATTCTTATGAATGTTTGCCCTTGTACCTATGTAAGAATTTTGGTATATAGCTAGAAAAGGAATTCCTGTGTTGGTTACATGATATGTATGTATTCAACCTGAGTTCATTTAGAATTTTTCCAGTTATGCTTGGCATTTGCTTCTGCCAGGAGCCTTGAGGACACTACCAACCTTGGGCCATTTGAAGTTGATTTTTTGCTTGAGGGTTTTTAGAAAAATAGCACAAATCCCAACCAGAAACTCAAATGGTGGCCGGTATGTGGTTACAAATTCTCAGGGGGATGCTTTTTTTCCGACTTCTTTTGTTTAGATCCCTCAGGTAGTTGTTTGTTTGTGCTTTGATCAGAATTTATGATTATTATCTGCAGGAAGGTGGGTTTGTTAGGAGCTTACTTTTCCATATTGTCCATGACATATTGTGGAGCAAAAAGAAATTAAGGTACAAAATATAAATGAAATGATTCTATAGCTTAATAAAATCTGGAAGGATATACACAAGTTGTTATTTATGAAAAAGTGGCCTCATGAAGGACTTTTACTATTTACTTTCTATGCATTTGTATTGTTTGAATGTTTACAAAGAACATGTATTACTTCAATAGTCACAGTAACAAAGATATTTCCATTTTTTTTTTTTTTTTTTTAGTTTTGGGGTTTTATTGCAGATAGTGGAAAAAAACGGGAGTGGAATTGTGGGAACACATGAGAGTTCTATATTCAGTTTTTTTGAGAAAACTCCGTGCTGTTTTCAGTAGTAGCTGCACCAGTTTAAATTCACCAAACCAGTGCACAAGGGTTCCCTTTTCTCCACATCCTAGCTAACGTTAGTTGTTAGGGGACTTTTTATATATATATGTAATGATTTTTATTTTTTTTCCATTATAGGGGACTTTTTGTTGACAATTATTCTGACAGGGAACCTGATTCCTCTAGCTTCATTTTTTCTTTTCAATTTTGCTTTGGCTATTCAGGATCTCTTGTGTTTGCATAAAAATTTTTAAATGTTAAGTTCTAGTTCTGTGAAAAATGTCCTTGGTAATTTGATAGGGATTTTATTGAATCTGTATTGTCTTGGCTAGTATAGTCATTTTGAAATACTGATTCTTCCAATCCAAGAACATAGTCATTTTGAAATATTGATTCTTCTAATCCAAGAGCATCGTTTGTGTCATCTTTGATTTCTTTCATCAGCATCTTATAGTTTTCAGAGTATAGGTCTTTTGTCTCTTTAAATAGGTTTATTCCTAGGTACTTTATAATTTTTGATGCAAAGGTAAATTGGATGGTTTACCTGATTTCTCTTTCTGATCTTTCATTTTTAGTATATAGAAGTGTGATCAATTTTTGTGTATTAATTTTGTATCCTGTGACTTTGCCAAATTCATGGATGAGCTCTAATCGTTTTCTGGTAGTCTCTTTAGGATTTTCTAGATATAGTATCATGAGATCTGCAAACAGTGATAATTTTACTTCTTTTTCAAATTTGATTTCATTTCTTTCCTTCTCTGACTGCTATGGCTAGGACTTCCATTTTGAAACAAAGAAACTATTGCTTTCAGAATAGGCTCTAGTCTCAGTCACGAAAATAACAACATATGTAAAAGGAAGTGTGTTATCCCTTTCAGGGGTATCTGCCTCCTAAGACATCTATGTCATTGAGAAGTGACAGATCTTCTCCAGGGAGAAGATGATATTTGTCATCATGGGTTAGGGCGAGACCTTTCGGCAGTGGAACCTTCCCTGGCTTTCTGAATAGCTCTTTGGCCCTGGGCCTGAATTGAGGTAGTTTATAGGTTGAGACATTTGAATTAACTGATCTCTCTCCATGGAAGCTATCTGAGTATTACTTTGGTTCCATTAAAACAGTAACCTGGAAGGTGTTAGTATCAGCAGGAGGATGAATCATTTTTCCATGTGCTCTCATAGAAATAATGTCCTGTAGGCGCCCATATTGGACCTAGAAAAATATATGATGCCTAAAAGTTGTCTTTTGGAGGGCCTCTTAACCCTTTTTCAGACACTCTAGATAACAGCTGCTTCCAGGGCCCAGTGCCCTGATTTTCCCCACACTGCATTGCTACCTTCTGGTCTGTCTTCCTGGAAGCCCATCATGTCCTACTTCTTCCAGACCTCTCCATTGTCTTATGGTCCATGCTCCCAAGGTGACAGCCAGCTAATCTGACACTGAGCTCCATACATTTGTGGGTATCACTCATGCCTGTGTGTTGCTAAGAGATGTCTCTCATTTCCACATAGCTTTATAAAACATAGCTTTAACCCAAGCAAGTGACTTAATACTTGGAAATTCAGGCAAAATGGCTGGCTGTGGGGGATAATGTTCTGAATGAGTAGGTGGGGAGGCAACATAGTTCAAACACAGTGGTGAAGTTTTAGAATAGGGGGCAAGAGATGTGGAATTTGGAATGATCTGAGCCCGGCATTAAAACTTGCCACTTGACCTCACTTATTGACCAAGACTTGCTCTTCATATAAATCAGACAGACCATTTCCTCTCCACTGACAGGAAGACAGTTCTAGAACTTATGATCTTTGCAGGCTAAAAACTATCATTCTTCTAGTTTTTCCTGCAAAATATAGCAGCTAGGCTTCTTGTGCCACTAGGTCACTTGTCTCTATAGAGATTCTTGAAGCAGAAACCTGGAGAGTAGGGTCTGGCAAGATAGCATTTATGTTCATCTGAGGCCAGAGCCTTACTCTTACTGGAACCAATGGTTGAGAAAAGGCTTCAAGTGCCACCACCACCCCGCCCTTGACCACCCTTCACCAGGAGATAAGAAGGCCTGTTTTCTCCCAGTCACCACCATCATCAAACCTCCTTTGAGCCTCACAGCTCCTGTCTCTTTTGAATTTTGAATCCCTTTATTGTATAATTATCATATTCCTGACACTACTCCCACCTCTTCTCAACACTTCTCTGGGTTCCAATATATTCTTTCCTCTTTCCATATCCTCACAAAGGAAGACGTGTGCCCCACTCTTGCCCCAGCGGAGAAGATTAACCTTCAACTGCTCTTTAGGACCTTCTTCTGATTTTACTTTTTTCTTTTTCCTGTATCCTCAACCTTTCTGATTCCATAACTTATTTACTGTTGGCTTAAAAGAAGGCTCAGGGATTACCTAATTAAAATAAAATAGATGCCTTCTCTAAACCACCTGCTTCTTTTAGGTGTTTACATTTCTTGCCTCTATTGCCTTCCCACCCACTTGCTTCACCCCACTGCAGGATGGCTTCTTCCTTCACTACTCCACTGGCACTGCTCTTTTTAAGGTAACCAATGTTCTTTTGCATGTTCAATATAGTTAGCATCTTTTTAAGACTTTACTTTAACCAAGGGTTCCTAAATACACTGACATTTGCAGTTACTGGTCAAATACAAAAAGGCTCAGTCTGTCTGTCTGTCTCTCTCTATTTTTTTTTTTTTTTTTTTTTTTGCTTTTCATCCACTGCATATGGAGGTTTCCAGGCTAGCGGTTGAATTGGAGCTGTAGCTGTGGCCCATACCACAGCCACAGCAACGTGGGATCCGAGCCAAGCCTGCAACCTACACCACAGCTTATGGCAATGCCAGATCTTTGTCCTCATGGATGCTAGTCAGATTCGTTAACCACTGGGCCATGACAGGAACTCCCTTTCTTTCTTTTTTGGCCACCCTGTGGCATATGGATTTCCTGGGCCAGGGATTAGATCTAAGCCATAGTTTCTACCTACACCACAGTTGAAGCTATGGCATTGCCAGATCCTTTAACCCACTGTGATGGCTTGGGATTGAACCTGCGTCCTGGTGCTGCAGAGAGGCAGCCAATCCTCTTGTGCCACAGTGGAAACAGAAGCCCAGTCCTTATTTCTGAGGAATAAATGAGAACTCATGATGAAGAGGCTTGTTTCTGGAATGGCACCAGGGCACATGAGTGGTGGGGGTAGGGAGGATCTATGGGTTTTCTTTCCTTGCTGTGAGTAAAAACTGCATAGGCATTCATTCTTTCATTGATTTATTTGACATATATTTTTTATGTATCTATCACGTGGTGAGATAGTGGCCCACAGATCTCTGGGATGGGGTGATGCTTCTTTCTGCTCCTGTAAGGACCAAGAGATAAGCAAACCTTCAAATTGTCTTAGCATCTGAGTTACCAGTGCCAGATCCTCTATAGGCTCAGCAATCCATTGCCACACCTACCTGGTACTCATCAAAAGCAATGCTCAGTTACCTGAGGCTGAATTTTAAAAGCCTCACTCTAAGATATAAAATTATCCACATTGCATCATTTTTTAAATACCACTAGGATGAGGTGGGAGGAATGATCTGAGTAAAATTTATTTGAAAACTCGGTTCTGGAAGAGGGGATTTAAGTTAATGTTAATAACAGAGCCTCTTGAAAAGAGGTCAAGGGGGTAACATAGCTTTAAAAAATTCTGTTTCATAATCCTATCCATTTAGAAGGAGGAGGAGCACAGTTTGTCTGAAGGAGGCAAGGGGGAACCATGGCCTCCGGTCCATGCTTTGAACTTCTGAGCTTATTAGCAAAGGGAATCAATATTCAGAAAGATTTCACCACAAGTTGAAAGAACTTGGACTCTTCGTTCAATGTGATTATTTCCTACCCTCTAGCTGTCCATAAGAGAGGCTCTTAAACACGCTGTTCAGACCTGATCAAAACATTTGCCAAGCCTTATGATGTTTGGACATGCTAGGCAACACCGGAGTCATTAATCACAGGGTTACTGACAGATGCTAAGTACAAGCATCTGTATGTTAAGATTTTTTTTTTAACTGATCAACACATAACAGGGCCTGAGGACTGGGAAAAGAAGGATAAAGCACATTTGGGGATGTGTAGTGCATGTAGATTTGACCTAGACTCAGGAACCAGAAAATAAAATGCAAAACAGGAATCTTGACATTGCTAACTACACTTGAAGAGTACTAAACATCTTAATTCTCTTAATGATCCTGAATGTTTTAAGGATAATTAATGTTAACTAAAATAAAAGGGACTGCTCTTCAAAATACACATGATGAGCATATTCCAAGAATATGAAATTATACATTTCTGTTTCCCAGGTAAGATTAATTTGTAGAAAGAATCCACCAGTAGAAAAACGTTGATTTAATATTCTTATTTTAGAAGGTACCAATTCCTTAGAAATTTTCTCAGTAACCAAGAAGAAAGTTCCTATATTATTATACCAGTCTAATAGATCAGCATGTTAGTCACTTAAGCCTACAGGAAATGCATTTATTAGGGGGTAATCTATATTATTAAGTACTCGAGGGAATCACTATTAAGTTATAAATCAGTGTCACTGTTGATTCAGGAAGAAAAAAAAAAACAATGAGTCTTCACAGATTTTTTTTCTCGCTGATCTCCAGGCATCTAAAGAAAATGAGGAAAACCTCAACCTTGGGGCTTAAATATATGCATGCAATATGACTCTTTTAAAAGGAAGAATAAAAGTCCCTTCAGTGTTGCCACATTTAACTCCAACTACATGCATGAGATTATAAGAAATATATTGTATTACTGTATTTGAGAAAAAAAATGATTTGAAATGTGCTTAAGAGGTTCACAGTGAAGAAAGGATAAAATTCTTTATGGGTCCCAAGCTCAAAAACCACACAAGTACCAGAATGGACTAATGGTAGCAAAAATTGTCAAAAGTGCTGGATGGGACAATATAATTATTTAATATTTCCCTGGTATAAATGAGGTAAATGAAGAGAATCTCAGGTAACACTAGATGTGATGTGTACTTGTATGGTCTTTATTGAATTGTTTAATTATCCTCATGGCATTAAAGCAAATGGGTTCATGATAAATAGTAGTTAAGAAATATTGAGGGTTTCGTGTGTGTCAGGTACCTTCTACATGTGTTACCTCATTTAAGCATTACAACAATTTTATGTTTTATGTCATGAGTAAGTACTATTATAGTCCCCCTTTAACAGTATTATCCTCATTTTATGGAAAAAATAACTAAGATTCCAGACATAGAGAACAGACTTGTGGTTTCCAAAGGTGAGAGGGAGGGAGTAGGATGGACTGGGCATTTGGGGTTAATAGATGCAAACTATTACATTTAGAATGGGTAAGCAATGAGGTCCTACCATATAGCACAGGGAACTATGTCCAGTCACTTATGATAGAACATTATCAAAGATAACGTGAGAAAATGAATGTGTGTGTGTGTGTGTGTTTGTGTGTGTGTGTGTGTGTGTGTGTATGACTGGGTCATTTTGCTGTATGGCAGCAACTGGCACAACACTGTAAATCAACTATAACAAAAATTAAAAAAAAAAAGACTCACCCAGGGTTACATATAATTAGCAAGAGGTGGAGCTGGAATTCAAACCCAGGCACTCTAATTCTGGGTATATAACCATCCATAGGAGTAGGGCTACTGCTCTTCATATTCTACTGGAGGGAAACTTATAGATGATTTATACCAAGTTCATCCCACTGTCCTATATCTGTATTGTGGGGATAGTGAATCTCAAGTCCAGAGTGGGAAAATCAGTAGCCTAGGGGCTATGGCTGCTGTGGGAATAGGAGTTATTAAGCTCATCATGTTCAGATTTTTATTTATCTTTAATATTTATTTATTGTCAAAGTAAGTAAGTAAATGAATAAACCAGCCCCTGGCTATTTGGGTAGCACCCTATGGTACCAAGTTTAATGACCTGTGTGTCAGGATACTTCCAGGGCTCCATGGTTAGGGATAAGGATGTGCAAACAGCTTTTACCTTCAAGTCAGAGGGATACGGGGGGCGTGGGGACTCTAAGGATAGGAGACTGCTTGCCTGATGTGTCTCCATTCCTGGGCTGTGTAAATCTTTCTTGACTGGAAGGCCAGCCTGATTCTAAGTCCCAGTGAAGCTGGCAGCTCAAGTTCAAATGGATTCTGAGTCCCTGCTCATTGCTCAGTCTCCAAGTTTGGGGGTTAGATGCCAGCAGGAAGGGGAAGAGCCACGTGCTTGGGGAGTGGGCAGAAGAGTTAGCAGAGAGACTGATGAAGTCCAGTTCCTCTGAGCTTCTTCCTTACCCTTCCTCACCATCCCTCAGAGCCTCTGCCCTCCCACTCTGACTCGCTCTTCTTCCTTTGTCACCTGGGAACTTTCAGAGTCAGTTAGGAAGGAAAGGACAAATTAAGTTGCAATTGGAATAATTAGTCTTCATTGACACCCCTGCTCATCTTTGGGCATTTAGAGAAAAGAGAAAAAAAAATAGTGAGCCCTGAGCTTGAAATCTTTTTATGCAATCAGGCTGCTTAAAAAAAAAAAAAAAGAAGCCATTATTTTTAGGTTTGTCCTGTTTGTCTCACCATGATAAAGTGAACCATCTAATTCAAACTGAGGCCAGAGAACGAGCCCAGTGCAGCTGTCAAAGAAGCTTGGAAAAAAGGAGAAAAAATAGTTTTCACGTGCAGTTCCTTCTGTCTGAAATGCTCTTCCCCCACCTCCTGAGATTGCAACTTAGTTGTCACTGTTTTCAGGGAGGCATTCCCAGTGGTTGGACATCCCCTCCTTCAAGGTCATGGTCCCTCTATTACCTGTTTTCAGAAAACCATATATTCTTTGGGATCGCCTGTTATGGTTGTGAGTTTACTCTTACTGGTGTGATTTTTATTGGACGAATGCCTGTCTCCCACATTAGACTCAAAGTTTCACAAGTCCAGGAACTTTGGGAACCTTACCCATGACCTTTAGGATCCTCCATGTTGGTGTAATTCTTCGTGCACATTAGATGCTGAGCAGTGGTTCACTGGATAAATGAATGACTCATCAAACGAGATCCAGTAAATGAAAGTAGAACATCTTTCACCATTTTCTTTGTCCAGAGAGGCCATATAGCATATGAATGCAGCTCTAGAGTCAGACTACTTGAGTTCAAACCCCAACTTTCCCATTTGCGAGCTGTTTAACCATGGTACAATCAGTTAATGTCTCTGCCTGACTTTTCCCTTTGTCACAGTTTTGTTGCAATGACTAAATGAATTAGTATGTGTAAAGTACACACTTGGAATATTGACTACATTCCATAAATGTGAGCTTTTATTAAAGCCCTTGCTTCACACAACACTTAGCACTTTGTGTACAGATGCGCATTACTCAAATTCAGCCTTCTGACACCAGGGGCAGAGATACTGTACTGCATCTTGATTCAACCTCCTTGGTCCAAATCCTTACACCCACCCCGCATTCTCTCTTTCATGCCACTACTTGATTCAGTGTCACTGAGGCAGATAGTGAAGGGATCCTTTGGATTTCACAGCTCCTGCCTTGGGAATGTCACTAATGTTTCTAGAGGAGGAATAAATATGAGGACAAAGCAGAAATCCAGCAGCTGCTTTCACAGTCTAGGTTGCAAAGTGGGAAAGTGAAATGGGACTTGTGCATTTTACTTTGAAGTGACAGGAAAATAAGTGGCCCATCAACCACCAATTATGTAGCAAATTACTGATGAGGGGCTTTGGCTTCCATAAGATTGCCTCGGAGCCAGCCAGGTGCTGCAGTTCAGTACACTGGCCATTACATTAGTCAATGAAGAGGAATTGAGTGGAGCAAGGGGTTCCCATTTATTTGGTGCAGAGATTTTATGCATGAGATTACTAGGCTTTGAAACAATTAAGTGATGCTAAGGACGTTGTGCCTTCTAATCCTGCCACCCATAGGCAACCATGGTGGCAGTCCCATTCACGAGCACTGCAAATCCTCATCTCCTTGCCCCTTTTACACTGTTGATGAAAGGGGCTCTCATTTGTTCTTCTTATGCTAATTTTGGATCCAGAGGTTTTAGGATAAAGATTTGTTTTTCTGCTTCCAGTGGGTATAGCAGCTTTGACTTTAGTGGAGCTCTGTGTTCTAAGCTCAGGTTCTGGAATGAGACAGCCCGGGTTTGATTTCTAGTGCCATCATTGTGAATTCTGTAACCTTGGCCGTGCCACCTAACCTCTCCCTTCCAGTTTTTTCATTGGCAAAATTATCCCAATTGTAAACGTTGTTGTGAAGATTAAATGAGTTATTATAAAGCAATAGTACACTGTATCATGTAAATGCTCAACAAATGATTTTTAGTAATTTTATTTGTGTCCTATTTTTTGATACCCTTTTGGAAAATTTATTGAGTCTGTGGCTATCTCTGGGCTAAAAGGAATATATATGTTATCCTATTTAGTCCTTTCAATCACAGATGTGAGATAGGTATTAGTCTTATCTCTGTTGCACAGGTGAGAAAACTGAGACTCTGAGAGACTAAGTCACTTGTCCAGGGTCATGCAACCACTAAGTAGTAGAACCCTCTCCCCACCCCCACATGGGGAAGAAGGGAGGAGGCTGTGGAAAAGAGAGAGGGCTATCAAGGCTCCAGGCCAGGTGCTTGCTCTGTCCAAAGGACAGACTGAAAAGGGAGGTCCAAGGACTCTGGACAGTCAGCCCCCACCCCCCACCCCAGCTGAGCAAAGAATGCAGCAGTCCACTGGGCTTTTCTAACATTTTTCTCATTGCCATCATGATAATTGTTCTCTACCTATGTAGCTTCCCCTTTCCTCTCTGACTCAAGCACAAATCAATGAAATCTTTTTTGGGGAGACAATATAATCAAGTGATCAAAAGCTTAGAGTCATCTGGACTCAGAGTGCAGTGGTCAAATCTGATCACTTTTAAAGTGATTGTGAACACTAATTCAACCATGTAGGCCAATAGTTTTCAGTGTGGTCTGGGTTTTAATTTCTTTTTTTTTTTTTTTTCTTTTTAGGGCTGCACATGCAGCATATGGAAGTTCCCAGGCTAGGGGTTGAATTGAAGCTGCGGCTGCTGGCCTATGTCACAGACACAGCAACATCAAAGCAGGATCTGAGTTGTGTCTGTGACCTACACCACAGCTCACTGCAACGCCGGATCCTTAACCTACTGAGTGAGACCAGGGATCGAATCTGCATCCTCATGGTTACTAGTCGGGTTCACTACTGTTGAGCCACAATGGGAACTCCTGGGTTTTAATTTCTAATGTGCTAAATATTGGGATAAATATATGTCATATACACAAAAGCTCATTTGGGGTCTTTCAGGCTTTTTATGAATGTAAAATGGTTTGGAGTTCAAAAAATTTGAGGACCATTGCTCTAGGCCTTAGTTTCTTCTGCAGACTAGGAATGATAACAGTATCAGCCTTATAAAATTGCAAGGTGATTAAATGAGATGATACACATAAGGTCCTGGCCCAATGTTTTTTCAGTATCATTATTGATCATCTACTTTGGATTTGCTGATGGTCTACAGCCAACCCCCTTGTTAACTTGTAATATGGACATGTATCTATGATTGTTTACTAGGAAAACGACATATACTCTTATTCTCTAGTGTGGTCCCGATAGTCTTGGGTACAGTAGCAAAACACATAAGAGCTCTCCAGTCTGTCTGGAGAGATAGGACTCATATGAAACAACATCCACCCTGGTAAGATGGAGCGTGTACTACTAAGCAAGTAAAGCATATGTGCAAAGGCACGGAGTGAGACACTTTTGGACTCAAGTTCCCTAGGAGTTCACAAAAGAGGAAAACTGGAGCCAGAAAAATGAAGGTTTTGGGGAATAGTATATGTCCCAGACATGTCCTACCATACTTAGTAAGTGTATATAGACTTCTCAGGGAACCTATAGGGTGTGTACTATGCCCTTAATATCGACATTGGACATTAGATGCTCTCTGGTCTCTGAGAATACTCCAGTATGCTTCAACAAAAAGCTTCAATTCCTAGCACTTAAATCACATTATCAAGCAATGAGATCCTGCTGTATAGCACTGGGAACTATATCTAGTCACTTATGATAGAGCACGATGGAGTATAATATGAGAAAAAGAATGCATATATGTATGTGTGACTGGGTCATTTTTCTATACAGTAGAAAATTGACAGAACACTGTAAATCAGCTATAATGGAAAAAATAAAAATCATTTTAAAAAAAAGAAGAAATTGCATTGTCAGAAAACACAGGGATTCAGTTTCCAATCCCAATTCTGTTATCTCAGTCACTGTGGAAGCTGGGCCATGTCCTGTCACCATCTGGAGTCTCGTGATGCTATTGTGAAAAATGGGGTTGGTACTAATTGGCCCCCAACCTAAGTGGAGCAAATGAGATCATGTAGACGCTGGCGCTTGGCAAACTATAAAGCCCCAAATGAATGTGCAGTGGTGTCACCACATGGTCTTTAGCCTCTTTTGCCTGTTACATCTCTACCCCCGTGATGTTCTGAGACTGGTGGCATCTGCTCCAGAGAGGAAGCAGGCCTGGAATAGCCTGGGTATTTACGGAGGAGATTGGCAGAGTCTGAGTTGTGAAACTCAGTGGTCTGCTCCAGATCATCCTGTTGAATTCCTCACTCTCAGGAGCACTAAATTTACTCTCCCCATTTCTTAAATATAGCTTCCTAATTTTGCTTATAATGTTTCTCTTCACCTTATGTTGAGGAGGGGGAATGAAGAATACTCCCATACAAAGGGCCGTTCTCTACCACAGAATAATCCCTTTGGGCTCATAGCTCACCTCTTGTTGTCAGGCAACCAGCGCTAGAGTAACTAGCTCCGAATTCATCATCTTTTCTAAACCCATCAAGCAGATTCGAAAGAATAGCTGGGCTGTTCCCAGGGATGACAAGGATAAAAGAATAATATTGTGAAATGTTGTGTGGATTGGGTGCTTCCAATAAGCTAGCCACTCATGGAAAAGTAACTGCAGCCTGCCTTCTAAAGGCTTGAATTCATCATGAGCTTATGTGTGACCCAGAACAAGGAAACTAGTCTGTCTGAGATGTGGTTACCCATGTGCACTTTGGAACCTCCTCTCTTCCTCACTGTGTGACCTCAGCTCACTTCACCTCTCTGGTTCCATATCTGTGTCTGTCAAAGAAGGATCATGAGCACTGATCATCACAGGGCTGCTGTGAGGACTGAAGGAGGTGATGCATGTACATTTATCTCCGTGCCTAGGATAGAGTTAGCACTTGGCAAGTGTTACCCATTATTCACATGATTATGCTAGGAGCTTGTCACAGTGTAAAGGCAGCCACACCCCTAACCTCTGAGGGCTTGTGCTCAAAATGAGTCAAGATATAGAAGCACAAATAACCTGAATGTGGATGAAATGCCAGGGAGGTTGCTTTCAGTGCAAAGTGCTATTGCTCATTCCTGGTGGTTTCACTGAATTCTCCTTCCTTTCTAACCCCCCGTCCCCACCATGCCCACATTACCCACCTTACCCACAGAACAAGGCATTCATTTCACTGCATAGAAACCACTTTTCCTTTAATTTTCCCCCTAAGTGGGGTGAGGGGGGAGGGAAGGGGAGAGGGAATAAACACCAGCTGGGATGAGAATATGAAGAAAAGACAGGTTTCTTTTTTTTTTCTCATTTAAAAAAAAAAGGGTAGGGGAGTGGGGACAGGGAGAAAAAAATGTGTTCTTGATGCAGAGGGGCTGTTGGGAAGAGCTGTGCGGGCGGTTTCACCAAGGCGCTGCTTCTTCTAATCATCTTGTCGCAGGCAACGCTCTGGCCCTAGCCAATCGTTTATTTACACCATAAGGTGCAGACTCCAGAGGCAGGTGTCAAAGCAATTAATAACACTCCTGAAAATGAATAGTCTCTCCCTTAACTCTGCCAGGCTGAGGGGAGCCTGTTCCTTGGGAGAGCTTCTTGCGTGACTGTGCTCCCATCCAGAGCAATAGGGCGGGTCCACCCTGAGAACATCTGATACTGACCTGAAGCCACCCTCCAAAGCCCACCTGCAAATAGGGGTAAAGCTTTGTCTTTTCAAAGGGCTCACCCCAGCCTTCCTGGAAGGAACTGGCACCCGCCCCCCCAAGCTTACTCCTTGATTACAAGTCTTTGAGCTTTTTCTTTCTTTTTAAGGTGGCACCTGCGGCATATGGAAGTTCCCAGGCTAAGGGTCCAATTGGAGCTGCAGCTGACAGCCTACACTCACAGCCACAGCAACACCTGATCTAAGAAGCATCTTCTACCTGCACCTCAGCTTGTGGCAACACCAGATCCTTAATTCACTGAGCAAGGCCAGGGATCGAACCTGCATCCTCATGGATACTAGTCAGTTTCTTAACCTACTGAGCCACAATGGGAACTCATCTTTGAGCTTTTTGTGCCCAGAGAAATGCAAAGGTGGATAGTGGACTTAACACAGTGGGGCTGCTGTTCTTTGGAGATCAATTAGAAATAAAGATGAATTCTAGTGTTGAGGATTGAAAATTTTGTATTTTAAATTTGAATTGGACCTGAGACATGGGAAGGCTGAGTGACTTGCTCAAGGAAATGGCTGAGCTAGAATTTGAACCCAAGTGGTCTGGCTCTAGTGCGCATGCTCTTAACTACTACATACTCTGCTTTGCTCTCTCCTGTTCACTTCAGAGAAAGGATTTTCTTTTCTTGCTTTCATTCTTTTTTTTTCTTTTTTCTTTTTTGACCCAGCAGCCAAAGGATTGTGATTACAGCACATAGATATCTTTTCTACAACCATGTGTGTGTTGGTATTTATTTCTCATTTCGGTCAAGAATCTCTTTATCACCTGTAATATGCACACCTGCATGCACTCTTAAATAACTAAAATATTTTTCTTCTTGATTTAGTATAAGCAGAAATTATTGTTCTCTTTGGAGCTGGGATGTGTGCTCAGGCTACATGATTCTCTTGGAATCATAAGACATCATGTAACCATCTGAATCTTGGAAGTTTCAACCAGCTGGAGAATCCATTTTTCCCTCATTACTTCCCCAAGTCCTTCCCAGGAGAAGGATGGGCCTTGGGGAGTAGGGGTTTGAGATAATTATCAGGTTGCACTTGCTGGTGAGTTGACTGCTAGAATCTGTTCCAGGAGAAAATTTGGAACCTCAAGGGCAAAAGAGATTGTACTTCAGATCCCAGGGCCGGGGTCAATCTCCTCATGGGATTTAGGAGGTCAGAGTTTCCTAGACAAAATCCACATTGGGTAGCCTCCAGAAAGTCCTTTCACCTGCAGGATGGAGGAATCACGATCCTCAGGGAAGGTAATAAGTACTTGTTTCATGTTTTGGCTTTCATCACTGATAGAAGCAGCAGCAGCAACAGCAGCAATACAACCCTGGACCAACTGAGCATTTAATTGAACTTCACCTGATGGGGTGACATTTTGTTTCTCAGGCAAATTTGGTTGTTGTTAACAGGGAAGTAGTTATCATGGTTAAATATACTCTCCTTGCAACAGAGTACTAGGGGAGCTTTTTAATATTTATGTGACAATAATTGATCTCTTACCACTGTCAAGTACTGCTAAAGACTTATCAGCTTGCTGCTTCAGCACCATATGTTGTAGCCAAGATGTGCTCCATGTGTCCTTCCTGTGCCTTGGGGAGAGAACATTTGCAGTGGATCAGAATAGAAAATGGTATGGGCTTCAGAAAAGCTCCTTGCTCTTAGATTTCTCCTCAATGACCGAGTATCTGAGTTATGACTCTAAGGTAATGGGATCACCTCCCTAAACTACTTAGGAAATGAAGCCTGGGTCCTTAATTGTTCCCTTCCCAGGTATGGACCAAGAAGGGGGTGACCCATTTAAAGGGAATTCCTTGTAAATTCACCTTGTATTGCAAAGAAATTATTTTAAATAGGCCATTCCCTGAAATCTGAAAGCCCACCCACAATTAAAATGCTAACATCTATACCATTTGGTTTTTCTTAATGAGCCATGTGCTGATTTTTGCTTGTCTTACTTCAGCAATAACAAAGTTGAGGAGACACATACCATAAATCTCCTAGGAATCTAAGGAGTGGGCCTTTTACAAATTTTTATTTGATCCAGATTTTCATTAGGAATTTGTTTACAGGCATGAGTGAGCTACTCAGAGAAAGGTAGTTGAACTGCTTGAAGCTATGAGGGTCCCTTTAGGTAAACTGCATCAGAGAATCACAGTGGGGATTGGAGAGCCTGAAATATTAATGTAAGCATCTGACAGCCCTATGCACAGGGAGACATGCCCAGCAGCCCTTCATTCCTTTTAGGCTAGGGTTGCCATGATCCTTGGATTCTTCTGACTTGGTTGTGGGAGTGGGGGGTGGGGAGGTCACAGTTCCAATGGACGAGGTTAAATAAGGCAAGTGCATTGCGTTACATGCTTATGATGATATTTATATATTGGAAGCATCCTGACATGGTGAATCTTAAAGAACTCACACTTATCTGTCTTTCCTCAGACACATTGTCTATGAAATCAATCTTATAATGAGATCTTTCTATTACAAAATCTAAACATGGCAAACATTTTGAAAAAAAAAATGAATGTGCCAACCACATTAGAATACTTTTTCCAGAAATCAGTGTGCCATCTTTTCTGGGATGGAGAATCTTCTTTTCTGTTTGTTCATTTGTTTGCTTGCTTTTTCGAAGGTGATGGGGGCAGAGGGAAGGATGTTTTCCAAGCTATTTGAAAGAGACCTGAAGAAGAATATGGCCATTTAACTCTCATAGCAACTGATGAAGGCCTAAGAGAACTTTTCCTGTTAATACCTTTGGGGAATTCCAGAAACAGGTTGAATGTGGTCACCAGGGTCCCTGGGTGACTGATTTCTTGGACAGCTTTCCAGATATTTGGAAAATCCAGAGTTCTTGTTGTGGCTTAGTGGAAATGAATCTGACTAGTATCCATCAGGATTCAAGTTCGATCCCTGGCCTCACTCAGTGTTGCCATAAGCTGTGGTGTAGGTCACAGATGCAGCTCGGATCTGGCGTTGCTATGGCTGGGGTGTAGGCCGGCAGCTGTAGCTCCGATTCCACCCTAGTCTAGGAACTTCCTTATGCTGTGGGCAGGGTCCTAAAACATACAAACAAAACAAAACAAAAACCAAAAACACAAGACAGATATTTGGAAAATCCAGTTCATAGCCCTAATGCCACAGTCTAAGTGAATTATTTCCTAGAGCTCCTCAGGATATTCTACTTTTTCTCTTCTACCTCACCTCCTTTTTTTTCTTGATCTGATAAGCTTGGTTTTTTGATAATTAAAAGAAATGAACTTTTAAACAGAAATGATTATAATTATCATGCTTTATTGTTTTTCTAAGCATTTTCCTATCCATAATCTGACCTGGTCCGCATAATCCTTCTGGTATTGGAATTGATCATTTACTTTGCCCAGATGAGCAAATTTAGTGACATTCAGGCTGATGCCTAGGCTTGAGGTGTTTCTACTTCTAATTAGCTGACAGCAGTATCTTTAATTTGGTGCAACTTAATTTTAATATCCCATCCCAGTTGCTACTCAATTTCCCTTCCTCCCTTCCTTCCTTCCTTCCTTCCTTCCTCCCTCCCTCCCTCCCTCCCTCCTTCCCTCCTTCCCTCCCTCCCTCCTTCCTTTCCTTTTCTTTTCTTTTCTTTCCTTTCCTTTCCTTTCCTTTCCTTTCCTTTCCTTTCCTTTCCTTTTCTTTTCTTTTCTTTCTTTTCTTTTCTTTTCTTCTTTTCTTTCTGCTTCTTAGGGCCCCATGTCCATTGTATGAGTGTTTCAGGCTGGGGGCCGGCCTATGCCACAGCCACAGCAATGCAGGATCCAAACCGAATCTGTGACCTACACCACAGCTCATGGGTGGGAGCACCAGATCCTTAACCCACTGAGTGAGGCCAGGGATCAAATATGCATCCTCATGAATAATAGTTGGGTTCATTACAGCTCAGCCACAATAGGAATTCTTACAACTCATTTTCAATGCACTCCTGACTACTCTCTCTCTCTCTCTCTCTCTCTTCTTTTTTTTTTTTTTTTTTTTGTCTTTTTTAGGGCCACACCCTCAGCTTATGGGAGTTTCCAGGCTAGGGGTGGAATCAGAGCTGTAGCTGCTGGCCTACACCACAGCCACAGCAATGCTGGGTCCCAGCCTTGTCTGCTACCTATACTGTGGCTCATGGAAACACCAGATCCTTAACCCACTGAGTGAGGCCGTGGATCGAACCCGAATCCTCATGGATACTAGTCAGGTTTGTTATCACTGAGCCATGATGGGAACTCCCTCCTGACTACTTTCTATCTGACCTATGCAGTTAGGTGGCTTACTAATTATCTGCAAAAATTTGTGAAGAAATTGCTCCTGCTATGGATCCTCTCCCCAGAAAGCTGCAAACTGACTCAATATTTTGTTCATAATTGCATTCATAGAGTGATCCCTAGGAAGGCCATGACCCAGGTTTAGAACCTCAGTTAGACAATGGTGTATTGTTACTTTTGAGATTACAGAGTCTGTGAAGGTGGGTCTCTTAGAAAGGTGATGACCTAGACCATGAGTTAGCAATTTATTTTTTCCTGTAAAGGGCCATGTAGTAAGTATTTTCAGCTTTGCACGCCATGGGTTTCTGTTGCAGTTACTCAGTTCTAAATTAGGAGCACAAAAGCAGTCACAGATAATATGTAAATAAATGGGCATAGCTATGTTCCAATAAAACTTTATTTATGGACACTATTTGAATTTCATATGCTTTATGTGTTATGAAGTTTTTTTTTTTTTTTTTTTTTTTTTTTGTCTTTTTGCCTTTTCTTGGGCCGCTCCCTCGGCATATGGAGGTTCCCAGGCTAGGGGTCTAATCGGAGCTGTAGCCTCTGGCCTACGCCAGAGCCACAGCAACGCGGGATCCGAGCCGCGTCTGCAACCTACACCACAGCTCACAGGGCAACGCCGGATCGGTAACCCACTGAGCAAGGGCAGGGATCGAACCCGAAACCTCATGGTTCCTAGTCGGATTCGTTAACCACTGCGCCACGACGGGAACTCCTGAAGTATTATTTTCTTGATTTTTTTTTTTTTTTTTTTTTTTTTTTTTTTTTTTGCCAGCTAAAATCGTAAATGCCATTCTTAGCTTGTGGTTTGCAGGAAAACAGGTGGCCAGCTGGACTTGGTCCAAGGGCTGTAGTTTGCCAACCCCCCAGCCCCAGTGCACAGGTCACTGAGGTCATCAGGGGAGCCTTTAAGACATACTGACCAGGAGTTCCCACTGTGGCTCAGTGGTGATGAACCCAACTAGTATCCATGAGGATGCGAGTTTGATCCCTGGCCTCACTCGGGTTAAGAATCCAGCGTTGCTGTGAGCTGTTGTATAGGTTACAGATGTGACTTGAATCTAGTTTTGACTCAGTTGGTCTAGGGCATTGGTTCTTTTTAAAAGCTTCCCAGGCGATTTTAATGTGTTGCCATGGCTGAGAGTAAACTATTGGTCTAGAACTTTTTTTTTTTTTTTTAGCTCCACGTTTCACCTAGATCTTTTTGTAAATCATGAAACTGCAAACTCTTAAGGGTGTCAACATAGTACATGGGAAAAATCTGATATTCAAAACAGATTTTGAAATCATTTTTAAATAAGGCCTAACTTACCCTTCTTGAAGAGGCATTACACCATAGGAGAAAGAACACCAGATGGTATGATTTACATAGTCAAAAAAGAAAGAATAAAACAAAATGTTTATTTCCCATAGGTATCATGCCTAGGTATATAAATACATAGCATGAGTTTGGGAAAGCTGTATACACACCACACCATTAACTCAGGTTACCTCTGGGGAGGGGATTAGGAATGCAGAGGTTAAATTGGGATCAAGGACTTTTGATTTCACCTTGCCTTGGGTCAGTCTGGACTCAGCTACTCACTTGCTATGTGACCTTAGGCAAATGATTTCACTTCTCTCCTCCTCAATTTTCTTATCAGTAAAATGAGGGAAATAGTGATACCCTCCTCAGTGGGTACATCTTGGATTTAAGTGAATTAAATACAGAGAAAAAAATTAGTGCTGAATCTAGAACATAGTAAATGCTCAATAAATGTTAGTCATTTTCCATTAAAATAGTTTAGAAAATATAAAACATACTGATAATAATGAACCATTTTTTTTCCTCTGTGCCATTTTAGTGGGTAACTAGACTCTTTGAACACAGTGATTATCACCCAGCAGTAGCGCTCACCTGCTCAGGAGACATATTCTACTCCTTAGAGTTAAATCTGTGCCTTGAAAACAACCCTCTAGATATGCATTCCTAGTGGGCAGGACTCTCAGTCTTATGAATGAAATTATGTTTTCATTCATAGTCAAATATAAGTCAACCCCCTCTCACAGAGGTAGTACGAGGTTGGATTCCTAGGGACCAGGAATAAAGTGATGTAAGTATGGGAATTTATACAGCTTAAAAACCTCACAACTAACACCATCTTACTGCAAAAAATAAAGTTTCAAAGAAAGATTAACTGTATGCAATCAAAAGGAATATTGAACCACAGTATCTCTTCTTACATGTAATGGGTAGTCTTTAAAATACATTGAATCCCCAATTCCCAGCACTATAAATGATACCATATCTGTCAGGGATCATTCAAAGGATGAAAAATGAATAACCTGAGTATCTTTGAATTTCTTTTATCAGCTGGATGTTTGCCTTCTTAATTATGATCCATTTAAATTGCTACTGAGGAGTTCCTATTGAGGCTCAGTGGGTTAAGAACCCCACCTAGTCTCCTTGAGGATGTGGGTTTGATCCCTGGCCTCACTCATTGGGTTAAGGATTCAGCGTTGCTGCAAGCATCTGCTGTAGGTCACAGATACAGTTCAGATTTGGTGTTGCCTTGGCTGTGGCATAGGCCTCAGCTGCAGATTTGATTTGACCCCTGGCCCAGGAACTTCCATATGCCGCAGGTGTGACCCGAAAGACAGAGAAATAGATAGATAAATTGCTATTAATGGGAGTTTGTAAGCTTGATTGGGCGAGAAACTGGCAATGTATTTGATACAGTGAAATCTTGATTTGAGAGGAAAGAATTGGTTTTAAATGACCTATCAAACATATAAAAGTGGTCTATTAGGAATGCGGTTAAGTGAAAAAGGGTATAAGTTGTCAGTCTGTCCAATCAAGGTGCTAGCATTACCAGGGAATTTAGAAGAGTGAAGCCATGTGTTTTAAGAAAATAATGTTCAAGTATCAGAAAACCAGACACCTGATCCCTTGTTACTGATTTTGGATTTATTGGTTAAATTCTCCAGGCCTCATTTTTCTCCTTCGTGATTTGACAAGACTGGACTTGACAAGTTCAAAGGGGTCCCTTTGGTCTGAATATTCTATTGTCCAGAGCCGTGAAGTTCTGCCTGGGGCCTGAGTCTGAGGCAACCATCTATGGTATGTGAGGGAGAAACAAAGCTGTCTGATGAACCCTCACCCAATTGTGGAGCCAAATTAAATTTTGAGACGTCAGTTTTCATTGAAATGTCATGTCTAGATTGACTGCTTTTTATTAAAAAACAAAGGTCTTTTGATGCATCTCTGCCTTAGTCAGCGATGGTAAGCCTTAGGAATGTTTTCTAAAATGACGCTACATTGGGCTTCTTTCTTTGGGACTAACTTCAACCAAGTAGCCCTATCAATTGTCATTGAAGAACTGTGTGAAGATGAATGAGGTGTTTGCACCAGTTCTATATCCTAGTGAAGGAGTATTTGGGGATACCTTAGTCTACCAACCCCTCTTCACTTCCTTTGAAACTCCTGCTATTGATGCTATTATTTAAGAAAAAAAAAAAAACTGCTGGGCAGTGATGACTGAGAGAAGCCATGGGGCCTCTGGCTAAGCAGAATTTCGTTCTTCATGTTCTACCTTGTTGGACTACTTTCTGGCTTAAAGGCTGTCAGTGGTGGTGGGTCTCTTTGTGTCTATGGCATTGCACCGATATTTGGTAACATCCTCTATTAAGGGCTCTGTGGTTCTTATTCAGAATAAATCCAAACCAGCTTGAACCAGGGGTTTGCTTTGCTTTAGTAAATGCTTTTATTTAAAAAAAAAAAATCCATGTAATTCTGGGAATTGCTAAAGGAAGGCCAATGAGTAAGTCAGCAAAAGTGACCAATAATTTAGTGGAGAACAAAAATAACAACCATCCCTTTACTTCGTGTAACATATCCATATCACCATTTTATTTTGCTCTTTGGACCAATGTGTGAATCAGCAACGGTACCTCCATTTTACAGATTAGAACATTAATAAGTCTAATGACTTGCCCAAGGGCAGTTAGTTATTTACTGAATTGAGACTCTAATTCTAACCTTTGGTCTCCAAGCCTAGTGTTTAGAATGATTATAGTCCTGCTTCTCTAAACTCCTTTTTTTTTAAAAAAAATAAATTTATACTTTCTAATGCTTTATTTATTTATTTATTTAGTCTTTTTGGGGCCATACCCGAGGCATATGGAAGTTCCCAGGCTAGGGTTCTAATCAGAACTGCAGTTGCTGGCCTACACCACAGCCACAGCAACGCCAGATCCAAGCCGCGTCTGTGACCTACACCACAGCTTGCAGCAACACTGGATCCTTAACCCACTGAGTGGGACCAGGGATGGAACCTTCATCCTCATGGATTCTAGTCAGGTTTGTTACTGCTGAACCATAATGGGAACTCCTATTTATTTTTCTTTTTATGGCTGCACCTGTGGCATATGGAAGTTCCAGGGCTAGAGGTCGAACTGGAGCTACGGCTGAGGCCTATGCCATAGCTACAGCAATGTGGGATTTGAGCCGCATTTGTGACCTACAATGCAGCTTGTGGCAACGCCAGATCCTTAACGCACTGAGAGAGGCCAGGGATCAAACCTACATCCTCATGAATACTAGTCAGGTTCTTAACCCACTGAGCCACAACAAGAAATCCCATCTAAAGTCTTTCTGGTAGGAAGCCACAATGACATACTATTGTTGGGAAGAGGGTAGTGGGAGTGATCTGTTTAGGTGCAGACAATAAGGGAGTGCATTGTCGAGACTACGAAAACAGCAATAAAGCCAACTCCAAGTCAGTTTGCTCTTTATTATCATGATGCCTTCACAACTCTAAACAGTATCAGCAATAAAATAATTCTCCCTGATGGAGTAAACCATTTCTGCCACTCCCTCCTGTGAGGCAAGCCTTCTCATGCTGTCCATCCAGTGCCAGAGATGCTGCTTAGGGCCAGAAGGGAACACAGGAATCCAGTCAGTGGGCTTTAGACTTGAAAGGCCCATCATTAGGGTACTGAATCAATTAGCAAGCGCTTATTGAACACTGCTTCCTTGCACAGCACTGGATTAAGAGCTTGGGGAAAAGAGCAGTCAGGCATGGTTCCTGCTTCAAGGAGCTCACGGTTACCTTGAAGAGCTCAGACTTAGGTTGAGGCTGCTATGGCTCTCACTTGACATAGCAAATAATTAAGAGTGTGATAGGGCAGACTGTTCTGCAAGAGCTCATTCATCATTGAAGAAGGGAATCTAGATTTGGATTCAAATTTCTTCTCCATAATTCTCTAGCTCTGTGATCTTGGCTTAGTCTTTCTATGTCTCATTTTTCTCATGTATAAAAACTGACAGTGGAACTGAGCAGAACCCTGCACCCCTCCTCCCAAGTATAAAGGTGGCTCCATATCTCCTGCATCTTGTTTTTAGGAAAGCTGAACTCCCCTAGTCACAAAGGAGCAGGCTTAGGCAGCTAATGGTTAGGGCAATAGAGTCATAGACTCAGGGTCTGAGGCAAACTCTTGAGTTGTTTCACAGGTACTATAAATGTCACCAGAAGGAAAAAGGCTGACTGCATAATGACCACACTGCAGCCATGACATAAATTACTCCATGTTGAACAGTACTGAGTCTATAGCCAGTACAGTTCCAAAAACTGACGTTAAGAGAGTGGGATTAACTAATCTATATCTTTGTGGGCATCAAAATAATTGTATATTATTCTGCCTGTAAATGTAAACAGACAACTACCACTGTCATCAAAGGGATGCTGCAGACCTGTGTTGACATCTCCTACTATAATAAGATGGTGCACTATGTCCACATGAAGTTACAGAAGACAGACCTTCTCCCATGACCCCATGCGGGAACTATGTCTGGTCACTTATGATGGAGCATAATAATGTGAAAAAAAAGAATGTATAAATGTATGTGTAACTGGGTCACCATGCTGTACAGTATAAAATTGACAGAACGCGATAAACCAGCTATAATGGAAAAAAAATCATTACATATAAAAAAAAGAAATGGAATGATGTTCTAAGTGGGGATTTGGGAGCAGCTTTTGGCAGGAAAGCGCTCTTTGCAGGAGGCCCCTTTCTCTTGTCACTAACCTTAAACCAGGCACCCCCTGCTCTACTCATCTCCGGCCCTAGCACACTTTCACATCTTCTGGTCACACAACACCTTGCCTAAACTGTTTGTTCTTTCTGTAGACCAAAGAAGTAGAAATGAAGGATAAGCAATTAACAGATGACCACATCTCTTCCCTATCTTCCCCTTCGGTAATCTCGAAAACAAGCTGTGTGAACAAGATAGCATCTAAGGAAAGATCACAAGAAGTTGACAAGCCTGCATGTGGTGGGGGATGGTGATGACTATGAACCCCCCCCCCCATTGACTTCCCTTTTTCCCTTGAAAAACTTCCCTGGCCAAGCAGAAACTTTGGAGGTGGTTTTAGGAGACACTGAGTCCACCATCTCCCCAGACAGCAGGCATTCTGATGAAAAGCAACTTTCCTTCCTATCTACATTTTTCTCTCTCTCTCTTGAGTAATGATTTTTGAGCAGCAAGCAGCCAGACCTGATTTAGTATTATTATAATAGCAATAGGATTCCTTTGAGGATTACATGAGATAGTAAATGCTTAATAGATGTCAGCTATTCATTCACCAAACATTTAGTGAGAATCTACTGTTTGCCATGCACTGTGCTAGCTGGAGATGAGGCCAGCATTCAAGGAACCCCTGTGACACATTCATTGTCACCCATATTTGTAAGGTAGTATAGTGTAATGGCCTAGAGCACAGACTGACACTGGATCACCTTGGCTCAAATACAATTGCTATCACTTTCTGCCTATGTGTTCTTGGGCAAGTCACCTAATCTCTGTGTGTTTCATGTCCATCATCTGTAAAATAGGAGTAATAATAATATATATCTCATTGGATTTTTATGAAGAGTAAGTGAATTAAAAGATACTGGAGTTCCTGTGGTGGCTCAGTGGTTAATGAATCTGACTAGTATCCAGGAGGATGCAGGTTTGATCCCTGGCCTTGATCATTGAGTTAAGGATCTGGTGTTGCTGTGAGCTGTGGTGTAGGTTGCAGACATGGCTCAGATCCCACATTGCTATAGCTGTGGTGTAGACCAGCGGCTACAGCTCCAATTAGACCCTTAGCGTGGGAACCTCCATATGCCATGGGTGTTGCCCTAAAAAGACAAAAAAGACCAAAAAAAGGATACTAAATACTTAGAATCGTCCATAGGATGCAGTTATCACTCAATGAGTTTTGGTAGTTACCATTATTATGGTTTGCTCTCTTACCAGTGCTAATGGAGATAACGTTAATTTGGAGACTGAGTTACAGAAATGGTTGAACCTGGAGGTGATGTTTACCTTTTGACTGCACTCTGCTTACAGAAAAACCTTGATTATCCAGTCCAGGGTATTATGCTGAGCTTAATTTTCTAGTTAATTAACCAAGGGTTACTAGAACAGCCTATTGGTTTCAACACTTGTGGCTGAAAATCTTTCTTAAATGTCAGTAGCCACTTTCACAGTTTAGTAAATAGAATCTAATGACTATCTCCAAGTCTGCCTTTGAGTCAAAGGGTCCTCCAATGCCAGGGTGATGCATTTGACAAAAGGTAGTCTGTGAATGCAATGAGCATGGTGGCCCTTGGGTGCTGTAGAATTCTTGGGATTCCTAGTTTTCTGTTTAGACTTTGCTGAGGACTGTTTTTCATCATTTTAGTAACCTACAATAAAGGGGCAATTAAGGGCTTTATAATTCTTCATGTCTCCAAGGTAAGAATTCAGTCGAAGGTTACTCTGTTTCTTTATAAAAGCAAGGGCCAGGCAGCATTGTGTCACTTTTTCCATCCATCCTTATAGTTGGTTGGGGCATACAAGGTTTTTTGGCAAAGTCTAAGAGTCTTTGGGGGCAGCAGCAACAGCAGAGAGTACATTTTGTACATGAAAAAGATAGCTCTCAGAGGGTTCAGAATAGTTCTTTTGTTCCCTACCTCTCTCCTACCAGTCTTACTAGTTTACCACAATGCCCAAAAGCCCCATCATTAGGATTATCACCCCAGAGCAATCCTGGCCAATAGTAATTTCTGGAATGATGGTGATGTTTTAAATCAGCACCATCTGATATAGTAGTTACTAGCCACATGTAATTACTAAACACTTTAAAACTAAATTTTAAGTTAATTAATATAAAATAGATAGAGGTAGCATTTAATGGTTATCATGTCAGATGGCTAACTATAGATGCTTTAGGTGAATGTTTAACTCTTACTTTTTCTCCCTAAAGATATTGAAGGTCCCAATTAAATTCTAGGTATGCCACTTGGGGAAAGAGTATTGTCCTCTGTTCATAGCTGATTGTTGTACACACCGGCTGGTTTGTTCTTATCATCTCAAAGGACCCAGTATGAGATGAGTACAGATAATTGGGAAGCCAGGGAGATGACCGTTTTAAGGGAGAAGGGAATCTGGCCTTGGAGAACTTTTACAGAGAGTACAGGCAAGAGGGTACCACTGAAGGGGCAAGTTGTGAGCCACCTATTAGGTGTTAACAGATGGCAAAAGCAAAAGAAAATTTCTCCTAATTTATATTATAGTGTAGGGCTTGTGCAGATTTTTTTTTTTTTTTTTTTTTTTTTTTTTTTTTTTTAGGGCCGCACCTGCAGCATATGGAAGTTCCCAGGCTAGGGGTCAAATCAGAGCTGAAGCTGCCAGCCTACACCACAGCCATAGCAATGTGGGATCGGGCCATGTCTGCAACCTACACCATAGCTCACAGCAACACCAGACCCCCAACCCACTGAGTGAGGCCAGGAATCAAAGCCGCATTTTCATGGATACTCGTCAGGTTCATTACCACTGAGCTACAACAGGAACTTCTAGTGCAGATTTAGAGAGTGAGAGAGGAGACAGGGGCTTGGGAAGTGAGCTTGGAGTTAGGCTGACCTGTGTCCAAAGGGATTGTCTTGAGGTAGCCAGCCCTGCAGTAGAAATGTCAGATCTGTGTCCCAGAAGGCCAAGTTTGCTGAGTCATAGGCCAGAGGGCAGAATGCAAGAAGGCAGGGCTAGTTCTGTAAAAGCTTCAACCTTGAGAGCCTTTTGCCAACCTGCCAATAGAAGTACAATCAAGCATCTTTTCTTCAGTGGATGTCCTTAGTACTTAGATGAAATGTCAATCAGCCAACTTCTTCTTCTCTCTGGGCTCCCTGAGGCTTTTGCCGGCCAAACTGCTCACAGATAAGCCAGCCTTTTCAGCACAGAAACAGGTGAGTGATTTTCTTATTATTCGGAAGTGTGGTGCATTGGACATATGGTAGCTATTCATGGTACAATAATCACTGTTTCAAATGTACTTGAAACTGAATAAGCCTCTATGGACAGCATTAGCAATGCCCAGACTCTTGGATGGGGTCTTGTTTTACTGGAGACCATCAGCTTTTAGTGGTTTGAGATTTCTTGGATCCAGTTTAAGTGTTTGGCATTAAGGAAGTTTCATGCTTCAAGATTTACTCTGGAACAGATTGACAACCCTGCAGTAAAAGTTAATCGTTGGTGTCGAGCGCTGATCATATTCCCCAAGGAGGGTGAGCACCAGGTCACAGGGATCTAGAGCCAGTCAATGGCAGTGTCCTCTTGGTGGAAACCAAGTGTTGAATAAAGGACAGGGAAGTGCTTGGACTGTGTGCAAAGGAGAGAGGAAGGTTCCAAGGGTTAGGACACTTATGAGGATGCTTGGGCTGCCCAATGCTCCCCTATTGGGAGGGGCCTTAGCAGATCTGTTCAGTAACAATCACAGAATGTCACCATGTTCAGTGACAAACACAGAGGTAAGGAGAGCTTCCATAAGGAACTAGCTGTGGATATGGAGGGCTTTACTGAGCCCCAAATGGGAACATATAGACTGACACATATCTGATTTAGGAGATAGTATTTGTTTTTAAAAAATGTATAGTTTATTTATTATTTGGCTGTACCTGTGGCATGAGGAATTTCCCGGGCCAGGTATGGAACCCGAGCTGCAGCTCAAACAATGCTGAATCCTTAACCGCTAGGCCACCAGGGAGCTCCAAGAGAATGTTTCAATTTAAGCCTGTTCTGGAAATTCTCAACATTATGGTTGATTTTGCTATGGGTTCCTCTCTTCTACCAAAAGGAAAATTCCACTTAGAGAGCCATCGTCTCTATTTTGTTAGGGAGGTTAGGAGATGGGGCAACCACCACTCTGCCTCTTACATGTAATTCATAAGAATGAAATGGCATCAACATGCAGTCTTTTTTTTTTTTTTTTCTTTTTACGGCGGCACCTGCCACATATGGAAGTCTCTGGCTAGGGATTGAATCAGAGCTGCAGTTGCTGGCCTACACCATAGCCGCAGCAATGCTGGACCCTTAACCCACTGAGCAAGGTCTGGGATCAAACCCTCATCCTCACAGACACTATGTTAGTTTCTTAACCCACTAAGCCACAAGGGGAAATCCTCAACATGCAGTCTTGCTTCTTATATTGGTAGGGCACAGGGCAAAGTTATAAATGGAGGCATCTGGCCTGTAGCTTACAAACTACTTTCCCCTCATCTTTCTGCTCCTGGCCCTCTTTCTGTACCACCAGAGGCCCCAGACACTTGCACACAGATATGCCAGCTGGCCCTGGATCACCCAAATAGGCTGTGAGTATGTACAGCTGTGGTGCTGTCCATCCCTGGGAAGATAGCTGCGGGGAAGAGGCCTGTACAAATCCCCCAGAACAGGCTTCGTGCTTTGGGGCAGAGAATTCTGGGGTTTATTTATGTGGACTTCTGTCTAGAAGAAGCTGAGAGCCTGACTTTTAAGAGGCATGTCCACTTGTCCCCCTAGACTCGTCACTTTGTGGGGAGAGGTGCAGCCAGAGGAGAGCCAGAGAGGGGTCCTCTCAAATGTGGGACTTAGGACAGGGCCTCTTGGCTGGGTCTCAGGCAATACTGTTAACCTGATAGCAGTATATTCAGTAAGAAAATGGCTGGGCCACTGCGTTACTGTTATCAGCCAGAGACTTCATTAACCGGTGATGTTGTGAGTGTCATGAAAATAACTTCAATGAACTGAAAAGGAATGGATACCAAAGACCAAATGGGGTTGAAACTGATAGCACTAATGGCCTGAACCTATCCAGAACCCAGATTGGGACTTGAACCCACATGCTGGGACTTGAACTCAGCCTAAACCCAGATTGGGACTTAAACCCATGGTTTTAAATTGGAATCACTCACCCTGTGTCTGGACTTACTGAGGTTCAGGTTCTTTATGCCTCTGCGCAGAAGATTTAGTGAGAGACAAAGTGATAGGCAAGAAATAGATTTATTAAGATAGGACACTTGTGAGAGATGCAAGTGGGCAGGCAAGGAAGCTCTGCCCCAGGATCCGGTGGGCTATAGTTTTATCATCCAAGGGGAGTCGGGGTTGGAAAAGACTGCCTCTTCCTTTACCAGCTCCTCTTTGGTATCTGGTAAGGTGTGTATTCAAATCATCAGCAGGGCAGTCCTCAAACTCCTGCCCTTGATCTGAATCTGAATGCAGGCCTCATCCCATCCCCTACCTAATGACCTGAGGCAATTCTTAAATCTCTACTAGTCAAGCAAGCCTGCCTTGTTCTGATGGCTTTTTTGAGCAATTTATTAAATTATAGTGATCTCCCAAAGTCCCCTATATTTCCCTCTCTATCTATGATCCTTTATTGGGACTTCTACAACTACCTGTGCCTACTCTCTCCCTATCAGGGTGGTGAGCCCTACTTCTGCCACTTCACATGTGGCCATTCCTGCACAGTTAAGCCGAGTGAGAGGGGTTGGGGTGAGACTCCAAAAATGTCTGCCCCCTTGTAGAAAGTTGGCTGAGAGTTTAAATGCAGTGAGGCAGGAACAGTCCTTAACAGCCTTGGGTTTCGAGGACTGGTGCCTGAGAAAGTATTGGACTCATAGTGTAAAAGCTGAGCCCCACTGTGGGACTTGCTTCGTGGAGCTCACTTGGGCATCATTCCTAACAACAGAAAAATTCTGGGCATTACTGGTGGAAGGAAGCATCCCAGGAATTTTCCCTTTGTCTTTTGGACATGGTGGGAAGCCGAGAGCTATATGTGTGCCCAGCCAGGGCTCCTTTGCTGGCTCTCCTGGTCATTGGTATGATAAACCGTAGAGCTCAGAAGCGCTCACATCTGGTCAAGTGGTGGACGAAGCATCTATACCCCATCCCTCCTGGTGTCCGCCTCCTATGCTGTGCCTACCATTAAGGAAGCCAGATGGTTCGGTGAACCATGCCCAAGGCATGCTCCTGGGAAGGGCTTGTGGGTATTTCATTACCTGATGTTAATGATAAAAGTGGCTCCCATTGAATGGTTTTTATATGGCAGGCTCTGTGCTAAGTGGTTGATGTGCAACTTCTCATTGAATTCTCCCATAAGCACTGAGAGTTTTATTGTTATCATCCCCATTTCACAAATGAACAAACTGAGGTGGCAAGAGGTTAAGTAACTTGCCCAAGCTACTTGCAGCTCTAAGTGGCAAAGCCAGTTTACAAAGCCAGTTTACAAACTCAGGTCTGCTTGACTCCAAATCCCACATCCCTCTCTGTATCCCTAACCTCCTGGATGTTCTCTCCGCCATCTGGGCCTGATGTCTTTGCATAGATTTAACAATGAACTCTTCCCTACTTTTTATTTAGGGGCCAGGTGATCCATAGGTATTTGGTGAATTCCTACTGTGTGCAGCATCCTCTGTGCTGCGAGGGGAGCATGCAGGGTGAAGAGGGATATTGAGAGCATGCTCAGCAGAGCTGAATAAGTTGATTCAGGCTCAGCATCCTGGAAGAGCGGTCTTGACATGAGCTGGTGAAGGGCATGAGAGACATAGCTTAGCAAAAAGGAGGACATTTGGTGTAGGGGCTTGGCACAATATCTGGGGAATTGCACACCCTCAATTCCTATTTGTTGGCTGCAGCGAGAGACTTGGCAGGTAAGGGCCAGCCATATCTTTCTTTCTTCTTCATGGCAGGGAGATGAATTCAACTAGCCTTTATCCTCTGGCTTAGCAACACATTCTTTCCATCTCCTATCGCCTTTGTGTCTACCAAATGGCCAGAGTGCACATAGTCAGGTCCCATCTGAATGGAAAGAAGAGCACTGTTGACAGAGGGCATTGTAGGGAGAGGCTGGGTTTCAATCTCAGTTCTGTCTTTTGCCAGCTCTCTGACTTTGGTAAATTTACTTAACCTCTTTATGCTTCAATTTTCACATATGTCAAGTGGAGATCATAATGGTATTCACCTTATGAGGTTGTTAGGAGAATCAAATGAGGTATGCATGGAGCGCTTGGCCTGGCATATTATAGCAAGCACTCAAGAACTGTTGGCTATTATTATTATTACCTTTGTTTAGAAACTTGATGATGTCCAAGCAACCTTCAAAAGTCCTTATCTCAAAATCCCCTCCAAAAGCAAAGATGCATCAAGGATACAAAGAAACCCATTTACTTATTTTTGAAGATAAATAAGCATGTGCACGCGCACACACACACACACACACACACACACACACACACACACACGTGCATGTGCGCAATGTATAATTTCATTTTAACCAAAGGCTGTACAATTTGAAAGCTCTGAGTTTTGTTGTAACACACAAAGTTACAATAGGGAGCAGGAAATGTTTTAGTTAAAAATTGAATACCAGGTTGGCACAGGATAAATGCTCATTGTTACCTTAAATATAAAGGATGCACTTTTAAAAAAAACTAAGAAAATACCATTTGATAAATGAATAGGCTATTAGTTCAAATGAGATTAATTTGAAAATGATTCTCCTCAAAGATAGGTTCTGATCCTCGATTCCTTCTCAGTAAAGGATGGACAGTCTGATCTACCATCTAAGCGGAGAAGAGTAATGAACAAGTTCATTCATTAGAATCTTGAATATAATTTGGTGGTGAGTAGTAATGACTTATCTGACCTAAGCTTTCCTGCTTTCATTGCTGTCATTAATATTGTCAGTGAACAAGAATATTCTTTGAATTTCCACAAGAATGAGTGATTGTCACCTTTTTGCACAGGGGCCAACTCTTATTCCATGGATTTGTGTGCAGACTCCATCCACTGACAGTGCTAACTAGCACTGACAATGTACTTGCTGCATGCCAGACATTGTCCTAAGAAATTTGCATTCATTAATACATTTGATTTTCATAACAACCCATTTAATTTTTCACAGGAGGAAACTGAGGCAATGAGAAGTAAAATCAGTTGCTCAAACTCATGTAGCCAGTACTGAGCTAGCATTCAGTGAGCTGACATTCTAGCTCCAGAACTGATGCTCTTATGATACTACACTACTAGAGTTCCTGTTGTGGCTTGGTGGGTTAAGAGTATGACATATTGTCCGTGAGGATGTGGTTTTAAGCCTTGGCCTCACTCAGTGGGTTAAGGATCCAGAGTTTCTGCAAGCTGCAGTGTAGGTTGCAGATGTGGCTCGGATCTGGTGTTGCTGTAAATGTGACATAGGCTGACAGCTGCAGCTCTGATTTGACCCCTAGCCTGGGAGCTTCTATATGCTGCAGATGCAGCCATAAAGGAAAAAAATATACTACACTATGCTGCCTCACCAAAACACAGGCTCAAGAGGATCTTGCTAAATGCCTTGTTAATCAGACTTGCCTGCCGTTCTATATAGTAATGTAATCTGGGCCTTCAGGGAATGTGGACTGTATTTCTTACTGTTCTCTCTGCCCCAGAGCCTCACCTATGGATTTTTTAAAAAAAGAGAGACATATGCTACAGATGTTGCCATTAAAAAAAAAGAAAGAAAGAAAAAAAAAAAGGAGTTCCTGGTGTGGCTCTGTGGGTTAATGACCTGACATAGTCTCCATGAGGATGCAGGTTTGATCCCTGGCCTAGCTTGATCAGTGGTTAGGGATCCAGTGTTTGCACTTTCTTCCCTATGCAAGTTCTGAAGCAATTGATTGTAGAGCAGATGGTGCAAAACATTGCTTTTAGTTCTAGTTTAGGGGTGTAGTTTAGGTCTAGTTTAGGGGGAATAGCTAAGGATATGAGCCAAACAGGCCGGCTCACTGAACTCTGGGATTTAGACAGATGTACCTTTCTGGCTACAACAAACACGTACTACTGCAGATATATCCTGCAGGGGCAACATTTTAAATGCTAAACTTGGAGCCTGGTCCCCAAAGTGCTCTCAGATAGTAGGCTGGTTTGCAAAGAGGAAGGAATGAGGAGTCAAGTCAAGCCTGTTTCATTTACTCTCCCTCAATTTACCACCTAGTTAAGATCTCCTCTGACAGGGAATAGTAAGTGAAGAATGTAAAGAGTGATCAGGAGTGTTTAGGGAATTAGGAAATAGGAATGTTTAGGAATTAGGGTAATGCTTTTCTCCCAGAAACTGCGAGTGATGAAGTTGGTTTGCTCTAACACTGGGCCAAGCCCTGTGATGCAGTATTTTGGGGAGTTCCTACCATGGTTTCTCCTTTCTGTTTCTAGATAAATATAGGATCCAAGGGTGGTTTTTTGTTTTTGTTTTGTTTGTTTGTTTCTTTAAATGGCTGCAGCTGCAGCATATGGAAGTTCCCAGGCTAGGAATTGAATTGGAGCTGAAGCTACTGGCCTATGCCACAGTCACAGCAACACAGGATCTGAGCTGCCTCTGCAACCTATGCTGCGGCTTGCGGAAATGCCAGATCCTTAACCCACTGAGCAAGGCCAGGGATCAAACCCACATCCTTGCGGACACTATGTTGGGTTCTTAACCTGATGAGCCACAGTGGGAACCCTGGGTGTGTGCTTTTTGAGTGAATCTGACCCTGTCTCATTTCTGTAAGGGAGTCATTTTGAAGCCACCAGGATCTGTATAGATCAGATCTCAAGGACAGTGATAGCGGCAGCCAGAAGTTGTGTTGTCCCTCTCAGGATCATGGAATAAACTAACCACAAGCTCAACTGTTCTTGTTTTTGCCTCTGCCTCCCAGATGTACCTTCATTTTTATCAACCTTGGAGGCAATGTGGCAGAGTTAAATACATTCGTGTTCCAATTTTCATTCTACCACTTCTGGGCTGTGTGCCTTTGGATAATTTACTATTCTAAGCCCCAGTTTTCTTATCTGTAGAATGGGTATAATAACACACACCTACCTCAAGGGTTTGGGTTGAGAATGCAGTGGGGCATAAAATGCTTAAGGTAGTACCTGTCCTGTCGCAAATTCCTAATGAATGGTTTCTATGATCATGTTTTTTCCTGCTTCTCTGCTTCCTAGAAGCTTCACTCTTCTGCCAATTGGAAGCCTATCAGATGTGAATTTAGGTAACTGATGCAGCAGGTCCAGTGCCTTTTCATCCTCTTCTGATAAATATTGGCCTTTTTCTTCTCTGGACTCTTGACACTTAACAGCCTTCCAGATAATTTCCTCAATGGTGTGGATCACTGTGGTTCCTCAATGGTGTGCTTCCTCAATGGTGTGGATCACTGTGGTTGTTTTCAATTAGAATATAATTGGGGTCTTTGAGGACATCTTTTCATTTTTAAAAAAATAATGTGAGATACATAGCATAGTGACTATAGGTCATAATATTGCATCATATACTTGAGAGTTATTCAAAGAGTATGTCTTAAATGTTCTCACTACATATAAAGGTAATTATGTTATTCCCACCCTCCCAGTTCTTCCCTCCTCCCAATGGTTTCACCTATGGTAACCATAAGATTGGTTTTGAGATCTGTAAATTTATGTTTTTTAAATAAGTTCTTTTGTATCATTCTTATTAGATTCCACATGTAAGTGATATCGTATGATATTTGTCTTTCTCTGTCTGACTTACTTCACTTAGTGTGATAATCTCCAGGTCCATCATGGTGCTGCAAATGGCATTATTTCATTATTTTTCATGGCTGAGTGGTATTCCACTGTAAATATGTACCACATCTTTATCCATTCATCTGCTAATGGACATTTAGGTTGTTTCCATGTCTTGGCTAGTGTAAATATTGCTGCAGTGAACATTGGGGTGTATGTATGTTTTCAAATAACACATACACACCACTATATAAAATAGATGATTAACGAGAACCTACTGTATAACACAGGAAAATCTGCTCAATCGTTTGTAATAACCTATATGGGAGAAAAGGAATAGATGTATTTATATGTGTAACTTATTCACTTTGATGTACACCTGAAACTAATACGACATTGTAAATCAACTATACTCCAATAAAATTAAATTTTAAAAAATGTGAGGTGATGGACATGTCAACTAACTTTATTGTAATCATATATATATATATATATATATATATATATATATATCACATTGTACATTTAAAAATTACATAATGGAAGTTTCTGTCATGGCTCAGTGGCAATGAACCCGACTAAAATCCCTGGCCTCTCTCAGTGGGTTAAATATCCGGCATTGCTGTGAGCTGTGGTGTAGGTCATAGAAGCGGCTCGGATCTGGCATTGCTGTGGCTGTGGCGTATGCTGGCAGCTGTAGCTCTGATTCAGCGCCTAGCCTGGGAACTTCCATATGCCATGTGTGAGGCCCTAAAAAGAAAAAAAATATTATGTAATGGTATATATCAGTTATGTATCAATGAAACTGCAAAAATACAAAAGAAAAATAATGTAAAAGAATATAAATGCACATAGCATAGTGTCTGGCACACAGTAGGAGCTCAAAATATATTTCCTTCCTTCTATTTTTCCTCACCTTTCTCTTTTTCTCTCCTCTTTCTGATCTCCCTATCTATTGAGGCACCTAGTGCAGTGCTAAAGGGCCCAAGAAATGCTAAATAAAGAGTCATGGTCTTAAATTCAGTGTATTTTATGTAAGGTGAAGATTGACCAAGATCCTTTCTTCTTTCAAAACTGGTGGTCCTTGTTTGTGAGATGCCTGTTATTCATTTCATCCATCATGATTCCTTTCTTCCCTTGTTGGCTCTGGGGGTAGAACTAAGCAGCAGGCAAATTAGAACCACGTGTTGGGCAAATTTGGACCTTGGATTTCCCATCGTGGCTCAGTGGTTAACGAATCCGACTAGGAACCATGAGGTCGCGGGTTTGATCCCTGGCCTCGCTCAGTGGGTTAAGGATCTGGTGTTGCCATGAGCTGTGGTATAGGTTGCTGATGTGGCTCGGAGCTGACATTGCTGTGGCTGTGGCGTAGGCCAGTGGGTACAGCTCCAATTAGACCCCTAGCCTGGGAACCTCCATATGCCATGGGTGCAGCCCTCAAAAGACAAAAGACAAAAAAAAAATTTTGGACCTTAATCATGTGTCTGGTATCCTACTTAGGTTTTCTATAAATATCCTTGAGTGACTGATGGACTGTAAATTACTCAAAGGTAGGCACTGTCTTGTGTTTAGTGCTGTATCCTCAATACCTAGAGCAGTCCTTATCCACAGTAATTGTTCAGTAAATCTTTTAGAATGACCAATTACATAAGAAGCTCTGCCCTATCAGAATCTCAGCTTGCTTCTTAGTAGAAATTGATGTGCTTATCTTAAAATTTATATGGAATTACATGTAACCCTGAATACCTGAAAAATCTTGAAAAGGAAGAACAAAAGAGAGAATGCTCACTTCTCTATTTAAAAACTCACTGAACAGCTACAGTAAACAAAATAGTGTATTACTAACTTGAGGATAACCTTATAGGTCAATAGACCAGAATTCAGAGTCCAGAGACAAACTCATACATCTATGGTCAATTTATTTTCAACAAGGGTGCCAAGATCATTCAATGAGGAGAAAGTATATTCTCTCCAACAAATGGTGCTGAGGCAACTGTATATCCACATACAAAGGAAAAGCTGGGCCCCTGCCTCATACCATATATAAAAGTTAACTCAAAATGGATCAAAGACATAAATGTAAGTACTAAAACTACAAACTTCTTAGAAGAAACCATAGGACTAAATTATCATGACCTTGAACTTGGCAATAAATTACTTGATATGACACTGAAAGCATGAGTGTCAATATTAAAAAAAAATAGGTAAATCGGTCTTCTTGAAAATTTTAAAGTTGTCTGAATCAAAGGACACTATCAAGAAAGTGAAAAAGTACCCAATAGAATTGGAGAAGATGTTTGTAAATCATATATCCGATAAAAGACGTTTATCTAGAATATATAGAGACTATAACTCAATAATAAAAATACAAGTAACTCAATTAAAATAGGCAAAGGATCAGAAAGACATTCTTCCAAAGAAAATAAACAAATGACCAATAAGTTCATGAAAAGAAGTGCAACATCATTAGTCCTAGAGGAAATGCTAATTAAAACCATAGTGAGATACTACTTCATACCCACTAGAATAGCTATAATCAAAAAGATAGATAATAACAAGTCTTGGTGAAAGTGTTGAGAAATTAGAAACCTAATATATTACTTGTGGAAATGTAAATTGGTGCAGCCATTTTGGAAATTATTCTGGAAGTTTAAAATAATTAAATACAGATTTGTTACCACTTGGCCCAGCAAATCCACTCTTAGGTATATGCCCCCAAAAGTTGAAAATATGTCGATACAAAAACTGTACACAAATGTGAATATCAGCAATAATCATAATAACACTAAATGGAAAGAATACAGAAGTCCATCAACTACTGAAGAAATAAATGTGGTATATTTATACAATGGAATATTATATGGCCATAAAAATGACTTAAGTATTGATTCGTGCTACAATATAGATGAACCTTGAGAGCACTATGGCAGTGAAAGAAGCCAAACATGAAAGGCCATGTATCGAATGATTCCATTTATATGAAATATCCAGCGTAAGTAAATCCATAGAGACAGAAAGTAGATTTGAATTTTCCTAGTACTAGGATGGGGATTCAAGACTGGAGGGGGGTTATGGTAATAACTAAAGAATGAAGGACTTCTTTCTTTTTACTCACATCGTTTTATTTAAGTTTCACAAGTACCAAAAAGAAGGTATTTATTTATTTTTTCTTTTTAGGGCTGCACCTGTGGCATATGGAATTTCCTGGGCAAGGGATCAAATTTGGGCTGCGGCTACAGACCTATGCCATAGCCACAGCAACACCAGATCCGAGATGCATCTGCTACCAATGCCACAGCTTGTGGCAACTCTGGTTCCACAATAGGAACTCCAGGAAGGTATTATTATTCACATTCTACAGCTAAGGGATCAAAATACTGAAGGTTAAGTAACTTGCCCAAAGTTACACAGATATTCTAAGTCAGGACTAGGATTACCTTAGGTCAGGGGTTCTTTTTGGCTTGATGGAAATATTCCAGAACATATTGTGGTGTTGGTAGTACAGCTCTGTGAATATACAAAAAGCCATTAAATTAGACACTTTAAATGAGTGAAATGTATGGTATGTGAATTATATCTCAATCAGTCTGTTAGCAAAACACCCCAAAGTTTATGCTTAATAAGCGATATTATATTTATTCTTCCAATGATAAAAATCAGAAGATCTGGGTGTGGAACACAAGCTTTGGTAATTTTTAAAAGCTCCCCAGTTGGATTTCTTTTGTGGTGCAGCAGGTTAAGGATTTGGTATCATCGATGTAATGACATGAGTTCCATCCCTGGCTGGAGAACTTCCACATGCCCAGGGTGCAGCCCAAAAACAAACAAACAAACAAACAAAAAACAAAAAAAAAAACAAAAAACAACTCTCCAGTTGATTCTAATAAGCATCCATGGCTGAGAAGCTCTTTGCTAAGGGAATGAATTATTGTATTCTATGTAAACTGATTAAATGAATCAGTGAATAGATGTATAATGGAGGTCAGTCTTGTTTCTGTTGCCTGGCAAGCAGCCATAGTGTGTGGAATAGAGCAAGCAGGAGGTGTCAGTTTTATCTGAAGGCCCCCTGCTTCCTCAGACCCTGGAAAGATGTGCAGGATATGACTTTGCCAAGACCTTTTACTTCATACCTACCCGATACCCAGACTCTCAGTCCTATGCAGGATAGACAGTACACATGTCTTCGAATTAGAACTCCTTTCAAAGGAGGAGCTCTGTCAACACAAAGCACAATATTATTGCATTTTTCTAAAGCTGTATGAATTTCCACATACCATCTGCCTGTTATGTTTACCAGTTCCTGCCTGAAGTAGGTTTGCATTTATGCTGACAGAATTTGAAGGCAAAATTGTGCTACTGTTCCTCAGAATTATTATTGTATTGTTTTCCTAGTGGTTATTTTTTTATTATTATGACTTTTATTTTTCTCTCAGGGAGGCCTTCATGAGCGACTCTAATGCATATAAGTGAGGGCACTTAGATGCCATCCTTAATGAGCACAAGGTGGTCGGACTGGCAAAGTTAATGAACTAATGTAGTGCTAATCAGCCCAGCTTTAATGATCTCTATTAAATTACAACATAATTTAATAGAGATCATTGAAATATCGAATAGAATCAAGCATGTTGCATTTTGAACCATTCCTACGCTTCATTCACTTTCACTGAACAGGAGTTAAAAGCAAGCAGGAGGGGAGAAGGAGTGGGATGGACTAGGAGTTTGGGGTTAAAAGATGCAAACTATTACATTTAAAATGGAGGAGTTCCTGTTGTAGTGCAGTGGAAACAAATCTGACTAGTAACCATGAGGTTGCGGGTTCCATCCCTGGCCTCGCTCAGTGGGTCAGAGATCCCTTGTTGCCACGAGCTGTGGTAGGTCACAGACACGGCTTGAATCCTGCGTTGCTATGGCTGTGGTGTAGGCTGGCAGCTGTAGCTCTGATTCAGCCCCTAGCCTGGGAACCTCCATATGCTGCAGGCGTGGCCCTAAAAAGCAAAATAAATAAAATAAAATAAAATAAAATAAAATAAAATAAAATAAAATAAAATAAAATAAAATAAAATAAAATAAAATAAAATAGGTAAGCAATGAAGTCCTGCTATACAGCACATGGAACTATATCCAGTCTCTTGGATTAGACCATGATGGAAGGTAATATAAGGGAATATGTACATATATGTATGACAGGGTCACTTTGCTGTACAGCAGAAATTGGCACAACACTGTAAATCAACTATACTTCAATAAAAAAAAAGTGCATGGTTGCTATCTTACTCTTTTGTTAGCCAGACTTGAATAATAGCAGACCTATGGGAACAGGTATGTAGCATTTTTCACCCTGAGCTCTCTAAGTATACATCACCTCTATTGATCAGTTACAATTCAGTTACAGTTTGCAGCACACAGTATAAAAAAATCATAGAACAGTTGGGTCTTGTACAATCACATGTAGAGCCAAGATACCTGGGAGCTTTCCTGATCCTGAGTTGGGTGTGACCCTTTTGGAAGGGACAGAAAGATATTTCCAGCATCCTGTACCCCAGGCAGGGGTCTTGCAGATAGGGATGCTCCCATCGAAATGCCAGGTAGGATCCCCAGTGCCCTTTATGACCCCTGGCATGATCTAGAATCCTGTGTTATCCAGATCACTCTTCCTCTTTTAGCTATGCAATTTCATTAATGGTTGTTTACTTTTGCTGTTCTCAAGCCCCTTTGCTCTATTAGGCCTTCAATTCTAACACCCCAGATCTCATGGTTCCTGTTGATTTGTGTCAATGCGTTTTCTTATGATATTCATGGCACAATTTCCACTTGTTAAGGTTAAAGCTGAGAATTGCAAGGTACCATGATCTTATTTTACCAAAGTTTTCACTTACACACATGCACACACCCACCCACACACATTCACGTGCACACACACAAAAATTTTTCTTTCTAGTCCAGCCTTTTAACCCTGTAGAGGAGTACATTAAGATTGCAGAGAGAAAATAGAAAAACTCTATCTAGCTGACCACAAAACCTTCAAAATCCTGTCCAAAGTGGCATATTCTTTTTTTCTTATTTATAACAATAACAATAATAATAATTTTATTGAAGGATAGTTGATTTACAATGTTGTATTAGTTTCAGGTGTAAGGCAAAGTGATTCAGTAATACGTATTCTTTTTCAGATTCTTTTTTACTATATGTTATTACAAGATATTGAATTTAGTTCCCTGTGCTATGCAGCAGGTCCTTATTGTTTATCTCTTTTATATATAGTGGTGTGTATCTGTTAATCTCATACTCCCAATATATCCCTTCCCCTCCCCTTTCGCCTTTCTAACTGTAAGTTTGTTTTCTATGTCTGTGAGTCCTTTTCTCTTTTGTAGATAAGTTCTTTTATTTCATTTTTTTAGATTCCACATATAAGTGATATCATATGATGTAGTGTGTAATACTGTGGCCAACACAACTGCCAAAATTAAGAAGGAAAGACACTGAGAACAGTGGTGGTATACATAGTGATGCATAATAAGTGTTTAAATAAATATTTCCCTAATGGTTTTTTTCATTTCACACAAGCTCTGACTTATTAATTCCACATAACCTTGGAGATAGAAAATAAAACGAGACTGAAGCAACAGACTTTCTCTCAACAGCATGTTTTATTTGCAGGTTCAGAGAAAAAGGCAAAAGGACAACTGAGCACTTTTTCCAGTCATCCAAAAGGTTTATTTTGGACAGCATTTTTTACACTGTAGCATGCATCGGAATTTCCTGGAGGGCTTGTCAAAACGGATTGCCAAGCACCACCCTCAGTTTCAGATTCACTAGCTCTGGGGCAGTGCCCACAAATTTGCATTTCTGTCAACTTTCTAGGTGATGCTGTTGCTGTGGATCATAGGGTGACCAACCATCCTAGCTTGCCTGAGACAGAGGAGTTTTGCAGAACTTGGGACTTACAGTGCTTAAAAGTGGGACGGTTCTGGGCAAACTAGGGTGGTTGGTCCTCTTACTGGTCCAGGACCAGACTTTAAGAACCATTAGTCTTGGAGTTCCCACTGTGGCTCAGCAGTAACAAACCCAACTAGTATCTATGAGGATCCTTAACTCAGTGGGTTAAGGATCTGATGATGTTGTGAGCTATGGTGTAGATCACAGACATGGTTCAGATCCTGAGTTGTTGTGGTTGTGGTGGAGGCCAGTGGCTACAGCTCCAATTCTACCTCTAGCGTGGGAAATTTGCAGCCCTAAAAAGACAAAAAAGAACCATTAGTCTTGAAGGTTGAATGGTAATTAGAAGGTAACTAACCTTACATGTTCAGACAATACCAGTATCCCATATTATCTCAACTTTAGATAGCCAAAATCAGTGATTGAGCCCATTCATAGAGTGAGGAGGAACTTATACTTGGAAATTCAGTGAAAGTGGTCTGGTGTGCTCTCTTGGCTCTTTCTAGCACTTGGACCCATCTCACTCCTCCAATCAGGTCCCTAGACTATAAGGGACCTCCAGTTCAGCAATTCTTGTTCTCCAGGTAGACAGTGCTTTGAAGTAGGGAGCATAGCTCCATATGGGAGGTAATGTATATAGAGCAGACTCCTAAGTCAGACAGACACGCATTTAAATAATGACACTTTTCAGCCATGCAGCATTACTTAAGGCACTCAACCTTTCTGAGCTTGTTTCATGTAGAAAATAAAAATTCAAATATCTTCTTTACAGGCATTATTATAAGTAGTAGTGAGGATTGAAGCAAGGGTTTGAATTAAGTCATATATATGGTGCATAGCACGTAGTAGGCCCAAAATAAATGGAAGATATAATCATAAAAATCCCAATGTCTAATGCCCATTATTGGATTGCATAGGAACATGGCAAAAATGGAAAGTTTGCCCCTCTCCAAAGAATTGTACAGTCACTGATGTGAAGTAGTTTGACTTCATCTTGTGGCTTAACGAACCCATTGAAAGCACAGAAGAGATCTCAAAGAAATCCATTAGGTCACAGAAAAAAAAATTCAGAGAGGAAGAACTCTTCTGTCTAACTGGAGAGTAAGCAGGATTAATGAGTTAAGAATCATTCGAAACATTTTTAGTTAATAGAATTTCTCCCTACACCCACTTAGCCACATTTTTCTCTCTTTTTAGGGTTGCACCTGCAGCATATGGATGTTCCCAGGCTAGAGGTCGAATTGGAGCTATAGCCTATGCCATAGACACAGCAATGCCAGATCCCAGATCCAAGCTGCATCTGCGACCTACACTGTGGCTTGTGGCAATGCTGGATGCTTAACCCTCTGAGCGAGGCCAGGGATCAAACCCACATCCTCATGGATACTAGTTGGGTTCTTAACTCGCTGAGCTACAGCGGGAACTCCACAGCCATATTTTTAAGTAGGCAGAGTTTGTTTCTTTATCCTCACTGGCATCTGACATGTTCAAGTTATACTCTGCTTGTCTAGGGTATATCTCACTTTTCTGCTTTTCCAGGACCACGTTTCCCAGGGCTCAGTCTAACTGCATCTCTTACTATTGGCAACTAAGGGCTACAGCCCAGGGATGCTGCTAAACATCCTATAATGCATGGGGCAGCCCTCTAACAACAAAGAATTGTCTGGCACAAAATGTCAATAATTCCACAATTAAGAAACCCTGCCCTGTGCCTTCACTTCTTAATTTGCTGGCAGAGGACAATGTGTCCTGTTTTGCAGACTTTGGGCAAACACCTTCGTAGAATATTAAGTTTGGTCCAAGCTTTTGGGACCCTTTTAGGAGCATTGAAACAAACATGGATATACTAAAGTCTGGAATACAAAACAACTCTTCATAAAAATTTTATAAATACCAGTCACATAGTATTCTCATGAGGGTTAGAATTGTGGTAGTTAGGTAGTAATATATTTTTAAATTACAGTAAAATATACACAGCATAAAACTTACCATCTTACTATTTTTAAGTGTACAGTTCAGTGGCATTGAGTACACAATCATTGTTGTGTAACCATCATCACTATCCATCTCCAGAACTTTTTCCATCTTCCCTACCTGAAACTCTATACCTATTAAACAATAACTCCTTATTCTTCCTTGGTTTCTAACCTTGTTGGTTTCCAGAACCACTGTTCTACTTTCTATCTTTGTGAAGTTGCCTATTCTAGGGGTCTCATAAAAGTGGAATCCTATGATATTTGTCTTCTTGTGCCTGGCTTATTTCACTTATCATAAAGTCTCTAAAGTTCATTTATGTGGTAGTGTGTGTCAGAAGTTCCCTCCTTTTGAAGACTGAATAATATTCTTCTGTGTGAATATAGCACATTTTGTTTATTCATTCATCTATTGATGGGCATTTGGATTGTTTCCACCTTTTGGCTATTGTGAATAAATTTGGTATAAATGTGTGGGTACGGATATCTGTTTGAGTCCTTGTTTTTAATTCTCTTAGGTATATATCCAGAAATTGACTTGCTAGATCATAGAGTAATTCTGTTTAATTTTGTGAGGGACTGCCAGACTAGTTTCCATAGCAACAGCAGCAGTACCATTTTACATTCCCACCAACAGTGTACAAGGGCTTCAATTTCTCCACATTCTTGCCAACACTTGGTATTTCCCATTTTGTTTGTTTGTTTGTTAAGTCATATAAATGGGTATGAAGTAATGAATGGTTCGTTATTGTTTTGATTTGCAACTCCCTAATGATTTGTTGGTGTTGAGTACTTTTTTAATGTGATTATTGCCAATCTGTATGTCTTCTTTAGACAAATGTCTATTCAAGTTCTTTGCTCATTTTAAATTGGGGTGCTTGTGAGTTTTTGTTGTTGAGTTGGAAAGATACAACCCTTGAAACAAAGACATTCTGGGCGTTCTCTGCTTTTCTGGTTCTGTCCCTAGAGCTCTGTTCTTTTCCGTGAAGACCCAGTGAGGACCTTGGGGAATTTAGGACCTTGTTCTCAGTTCTCAGCCATCTGGTGAGGATTTCACACTAGTAATTTAAGGTTAATAATGGAGTAATAAATCACCTTCCAACTCATAATTACATTCCAAAGTGTGATTCCTGGAAAAGACGCCTTAATCCAAAAAAAAAAACAATTTCAATTGGTGGAATTTCTGGCACCTAAGGGAAATTCACTTTGAGTGGGTCAACTTTTAGTTTTCTCTCCATACCATTTGGGAAGCTTTGCACTTCACTTATTTGATTTTCACACATTACATGTCTTTTTTCCCCAACTCTTTGCACTTTATGTAATAGAAAAAAACCCTAAAAACCTCTGCATTTGTGTCAAAGGATGGTCGTATTCATCAGAATGAGCTTGAGGACATGTTTTTACTTAATTTTCTTTGCTTAATTTTCTTTACCAACAGAGTAAGAAGTTGCCTACAACATGATATTCTGCCACTTCTTTTTTAATGTGTTTGAATTCACACATAGAAACTGAGGAGGTTTGGACTACAAGATTGTGTTTCCACAGCTCAGAAAGTTACTCTCGCCAAAATATGTTGGATTCTGTGCATGGGCAGTCAGAGCTGCTATGACTTTTTGAAGGGTGGGCCTCTGCCTCATTTGCACATTGATCCATGTATTTTCATGAGTGGATTCATCATAGCTAAAATTTCTATAGTGCTTACTATGTACCAGGTACTGCTGTAATCTTCAATCTCTCTCATACCAAATGGCTGGGAACCTACTTCCAGAGTTTTCATAAGCCTGTTTTTAATTTTTATTTTATTTATTTATTTTTCTTAGGGCTGCACCTGCAACTTGTGGAAGTTCCCTGACTAGGGGTCTAATCAGAGCTGAGCTGCTGGTCTATATCACAGCCACAACAATGCAGGATCCAAGCCACATCTGCAACCTACACCACAGCTCATGTCAATGCTTAATCCTTAACCCAGTGAGTGAGGCCAGGGATCAGACCCTCATTATCATGGGTGCTAGTAGGGTTCTTAACCCGCTGAGCCACATTAGGAGCTCCCATAAGCCTCTGTTTAGGTTTGTTCTCCCAAAGGCAGACTGTAGCACCAGTGTGCATGTGTCTAGGTCCAAGAGTGACTGTTTGTGTGATGTGTGGATGGATCCATCACAGTCAGACTAGCATTTCCACCCATTGGACTAGATGTAGTCCAATCATGACAGGATGATGTGCTATGGAGCCAGGAGTGGGCAGAGAAGGAAGCTTTCCCTGTGTGGCCGAATTTTTATGAAGAACTATGAGAAACCTAGGAATTTTGCCACCCCAAACTTCCAGGTTGCTATGAAGGTGTATTTGTCAGAGTAGGAAGACAGAACACATTTTATTTAACAGGGATTTTGTTGTTGTTGTTTTATTTTTTTTTCTTTTCACGGCCACACCAGCAGCATCTGGAAGTTCCCAGACTAGGGGCTCAATTGGAGCTGCAGCTGAGGCCTACACCACAGCCACAGCAAAACCACATCCAAGCCGCATCTGTGACTTAACACCGCAGCTTGCAGCAATGCCGGATCCTTAACCCACTGAGCAAGGCCAGAAATCAAACCTGCATCCTCACGGACACTATGTTGGGTTCTTAACCTGCTGAGCCACAATGGGAACTCCCAAAAGTTTGTTTAACTTATTTGGACACATGATATACAGACCTTGTTTTGTACACATGTCCCAGTTCCCCACACATGTGAGGAACAGGTTTTTTAAGGCTCTGGATACATAGGTGTAACAAAAGATTTGAGAAGGATATCTATCAGCAAAGTGGGGTGACAATGGCTGGTGGGGGTGGGGGAAGAAGAGGAGAACACACACTTAGGATAAGCTAAATCAGCACTGCTTCTCAGAGATACATCTAGACATTTCCAGTAAAATTAGTGGTTTAGTATGTAGAGGCTTGAGCCAGACTTTCTGAGTTTTAATCCTGGCTCTACATCTTATCAGCTATATAACCTTGGAAAAAGGTTTCCCTTCTATATTTCTCAGTTTTCTCATCTATAAAGTGGAGTGACATTTATCTATCTCATATGGCAGTAAAGTACTTAAAACTGTGTCTGGCAAATGGTATGTACCATGTAAGTGTTAGCTCTTAAAATTCTTTCTGTCTTAGGCTAGTTATATGTGGTATATAGATCTCCTGAGGCAATTCTCAGCAAGAGCCTCCCTTTTCATCTGGGACTTTTTTTTCCAGTTCCTGAGACAAATATGAGCACCCTAGAAGATGAAAAGAGTGAAAAGAGGTATTCCTGAAATGTTTTCTGTAGGGTGGGAGGAGGGGGAGTCGAAGTCAGGGGTTTCTCTCACTCATGTTTAGCTTCACAGGGTAGAAGGAAGGGCTGGCTGATGATCCCCTAGGCTGGATAGTCACTTGCCCTATTGTAGGCTAAAGACTATGGAATGGACTGTGGTTGACCTCTATTTTTGACATCTCTTCTTAGTGACCTGTGTGCCTTTGGGATTTAGCTTGTCAGAGGCTGTGGTAGTTGCCACATTCAAATGATGTATATTCAAATAATGTACCACTTAGCTCACATAGTAGATTCTCAGGCTCAGGGCCCTGAGGCACTAGTGACTTCAGTCAGAGCGAACTTCCAGGTTGAAGTGCTTCTACCTAGGTACTTTAGAGATCTCAGGTGGCAGACTCCTGGCTCACACATCTGTGCCAGTAAGAGGTGGCTGGGCAGGGTTTGTGGATACCTGTTAGCACCCCTGAGGTTTCTAGAAATATTCTGTAAGAGGTTGAACTTCTTGCATTTAAACAGGGAGGATCTGGGAGGTACTGTGATTTTGGTAATAGTATTAATGTGGCCTCATTTATAGTCAGTGATTGGCAAAGGCCAAGACATTTGGGTACCAGAAGGATTTTCAGCAGTGGAAAGACATGGTTAGATTTAAGATTTCAGATGCTCTGGTATTAGTGTAGAAATGGGATCGGAGCTTTTCAGAAGTAGCCATTAAGAAAGGTTTATGGGGGAGTTCCTGTCATGGATCAGCAGAAACGAATCTGACTAGCATCCATGAGGATGTAGGTTCAATCCCTGGCCTTGCTCAGTTGGTTAAGGATCAGCATGGCTGTGAGCTGTGGTGTAGGTTGCAGACGTAGCTCAGATCTGGCATTGCTGTGGCTGTGGTGTAGGCCAGCGGCTTCAGCTCCGATTCAACCCCTAGCCTGGGAATCTCCAGATGCCATGGGTGTGGTTCTAAAAAGACAAAAAAAAAAAAAAAGATAAAAAGAAAAAAGAAAGAAAAGAATAAACAGAAAGAAAGGATTACCACAGTGTTCTGATGCTAAGTAAGGAGGGATGACATTAAGACAGTGAAAAAAGGGATAGAATGGAGGGGAGATATTTGAAAAAATACTTCTGAAATAGACTTAGTAAGACACTGTGTTTATTTTGATACAGAAGATAAAGGAGAAGGAGAGGGCAAAGATGACTCTCCAGGGAAGATAGAGTTTTGTGAGTAAGAGAAGTCACCAAGTCATTCCTATGATGAAGTCAAGTAAGAGATTAAGTAATAAACATCCATTGAATGGGGAAATTTAGGAAGCTATTGGGCCTTTGGTGCTTTGTATCCAATGGGCAATCACTCCTGGCTCATAGTATTCCTTTCTGTTTACATTGCATGCTCTTTGCCCTCACAGAAGTGCTACTACTTGAGCCTGCTTTCTTGCTCTGATCCTTCCTGAAACCAAACATCCCCACTAAAACTTCTCAGCCCTATGTCCCATTCCTTTAGAGCTCCCCTGGGTGACACAACAGTTGCCCACCTAGTTCACACTAATGGAATCGTATATGTCTTTCCCAGGAATACAAGCATTTTTAAGGATGATGTTAGGGATACTCATTCAACCTACAGAAATGAATCTCTAGTGGTGGAATTTTCTAGCACACAGGATAGGGCAAAGTAGCTTGTAGAGAGGATATATAACTCCTTTATAAAAGGAACATTAAAAACTCTAAAACTATAATGGACTCTTCAAGTCATACTAAAGAAGAGATGAAATCATTTTCTATTCCTTCATTCCAGACTATTGCTTCCTCATTCTCCCTAGTTTCCTTGTCCTTGGCAGAAGTCTTGCTACCTGGCATGCCCTATCCAGCAAACCCCAAATACCACTGGCCCTTTGGGTGATTGATACAGTTTTGCTTTGGACTCCAGGCATTGTGTACTTAACTGTATTTCCTTTGTCATCTTCTGTGTGATGAGTTTCCCATGGTCAGCTTCTAGCCCTTTCTCAGGCTTGCTCTGTCTTGCTGACAGGGAAATACTCTGATTTTCTTTTTTGTCTTCCCCATGGAAAATGGAGTTCTTGGGCTGGGGAATCAGATCTGAGCCACAGTTGTGACTTACACAACAGCTGTGGTAATACCGGATCCTTAACCCACTTGTGCTGGGCCAGGGATTGAACCTGCGTCCCAGTGCTCCAGAGACACCACCCATCCCGTTGCACCATAGGGGAAACTGGAACTACTCTGATTTGAGGATGAATTCCAAAATGTGATAATTACTTGTGAAAATAAATTGGATAAAGATGGAACAAGTGACAGTTGAAAGGTGCTTACTCCTGTCCAAGGTCCTGGTTTAGGGTGACAGAAGGTACATATAATGTTAGGTAGGCTGTTAGATTATGGGTAGGAACATTAGCCTTGGAGGGATCCTATATTGAAAAGAAGGATAATTAGGGTTTGGGAACATGACCAAGGCATGAGGAGGGAAATACGTGGCAGTAAATAATACAGTTTTACATAGAGAAGGGGCACAGGGAACCTGGTTTCTTAAGTGCAACGTTTGAGACTTTAATCATAACAAGAGTAACTACTGTGTGCTGAGCACTTTCCCTGCATTATATTTTGTTTCATCCTTACAACTTGTAAGGCAGGTACTGATATTATCCCCATTTTACAAATGAGGTAATAAGAGGCTTAGAGAGGCAAGGGGTCACAGAGCCAGTAAGCTATAGTGCTGATAATAATACTTAGGCCAAACTTGTCTCCTGAGATCACCCTTAACCATTTATGATGAGCCAGGCACCATTCTAAGCATTTATATGTATTATACCATTGAACCCTTAACAACAAGGCTATGACAGAGCTGCTATGGTTATCCTGACCTTATAGTGGAAAAACTGAGACACACAAAGTTATGAAACTTGTCTATTTAATAAAGTAGATACAGTGCTCTTATCCATTACTCTACAAACACAATCCACACTATGTGAGGCAAACAGGAAAATTCCAAAGTGAAGAGATGGTGTAAGCTGTGAAGATGAAGAATGGATCATTGAGAGACCATGGCATGTAATTCACAACTAACAAGGATGAGTGGCAGTAGATGGGTTTGAGAAGAGAAGGCCACAAGCAGGTTCTTAAGTGAGCCTCTTTTAGTCTTTGAATGAGCTCCACTAGCCAACTTGATTTTAAGGTGGATCCTAACATTCCATAGCACCTTCTGAAGAAGTTGACTCATTTAGATGGTTCACTAATATCTGCTCTCAAGTCTTAATGTAAAGTTCAATTTATGGCTTTGCCCATAATCTTGGGAAAAAATGGCAGCCAATGAGATTTCAGCAAACATTAATCATACAAGTCTTTCTGTGTTATGGTCCAGTTATCACTCCCATCTCATGTGACTTTCTCATTCTGCTGTAGCCCTGATGGACTTATTGCTATACTTTGAATACTAGAAGTTCATACCTGGCTGTATACCAAGCTTAGAAAAAGGGTTTGGCATATGGTGGGCATTTAACCAATGTTTACTAAACAAGGAGAGGTTCATGGTATAGATAGAAGAGATATTATGCACAGGTGGAGAAATTTGCCTTAGCTAGGAGGAATGATAATCCCTTTATTATAACAGGAGGAAGGGAGGATAGTGTAGCAACACTCAAAATTGCTAATAGTTAATTCCAAACACTACACATATTGACTTGTTAAATTGTACAAAACTATTAATTAATAATTAATTATTACCACTGTGCAAACTTTATAGAAAACATAAGCACAGAAAGGCCACAGGATTTGATAAAATTCACATAGCTAGCAAGTGGCTCTTCACTGTGAGAGGACACCTACAGGTATAGGTCAGCTTTTATGTTTATAATAAAGAAGAAGAGAGCAGTTATGTTTAATGGTTTAATTTTCTCTGTCATTTGCTGAGACAAAGAGAGAGGAATGGAGTAAAAGGATGCAGATTCGAGGATAACAAAGAAAATTTGAAGTAGTCTGTAGAGACTGGGAAATGGAATTGACCAAAGGATTTCAGGTGGTGTTGAGAACATGTACAAGGCTGGTGGTCTTGAACACATCATTGTCCTACTCTTCCTCATATATGACTTTATGTAGCACCTATTGATCCTGCTGATACAGACCTGGTGAAAGTGGACAGTAGTGTTTATCTGGGGTTAAGGTTTTGCTAGATGGGTGCAATGAAATGAGAGCGAGGCAACAGAGTTTAGAATATTGATGAGAAGTATTGAAAAGATGGACTGAGGAATCAAAACTGGCTTAAAAGGAAAAGAAAAACTAGCTGATGGATTGGGAGAAAGTGAGGAAGTCAATGAACTGGAAATCTTTTTTTTTAATTACTTAATGAATTTTATTACATTTATACATGTATGGCAATCATCACAACCAAATTTTGCAGCTTTTCCATCCCAATCCCTCAGTGCATCCCCTCACCCCCCAACCAGTCTCATTTGGAAATCATAAGTTTTTAAAAGTCTGTGAGTCAGCAGCTGTTCTGCAACGAAGTTTGTTGTGTTCTATTTTTTAGATTCCACCTGTAAGTGATAGCATTTGATGTTGGTGTCTCATTGTCTGACTGATTTCACTTAGCATGATAATTTCTTTGTCCTTCCATGTGCTGCAAATGCTGTTATTTCTTTCCTTTTAATGGCTGAGTAATATTCCATTGTGTATATGTACCACATCTTCTGGATCCACTCCTCTGTCGATGGACATTTAGGTTGTTTCCATGTCTTGGCTATTGTAAATAGTACTGCAATGAATATCAGAGTACATGTGTCTTTTCCAGTCATGGTTTTCTCTGGATAGATGCCCTGTAGTGGGATTGCTGGATCAAATGTTAGTTATATTTTTGGTTTTCTGAGGAATCTCCATACTGTTTTCCATAGTGGTTGCACCAATTTACATTCCCACCAAAGTGTAATAGGGTTCCTTTTTCTCCACACCCTCTCCAGCACTTATTGTTTGTAGACCTTTTTGATGATGGCCATTCTGGATGGTGTAAAGTGGTACCTCATAGTGATTTTGATTTGCATTTCTCTAATAATGAGTGATGTTGAACATCTTTTCGTGTATTTTTTGGCTGTGGAAATCTTAATTAAGTCAGAAAATGGTCATAATGGAAGTATTTGAATATGCAAAGTGGAAGGAGAAGAAGTTATGGACAGAGGGCAGGATACTGGAGTTAGTGATTTGGAAGAGGAAGCAGATTCAGGGATCTTAGGGATGGATGGTTAAGATGGGGTGTGGGGGAAGACCCATGGAAATTTGGAAGTCAAGGGAGTTCCCGTCATGGCTCAGTGGTTAACGAATCCGACTAGGAACCATGAGGTCACGGGTTTGATCCCTGGCCTTGCTCAGTAGGTCAAGGATCTGGCGTTGCCATGAGCTGTGGTGTAGGTCGCAGATGTGGCTTGCATTTGGCATTGCCATGGCTGTGCCCGGCAGCTACAACTCCAATTAGACCCCTGGCCTGGGAATCTCCATATGCTGTGGGAGTGACCCTAGAAAAGGCAAAAAAAAAGACCAAAAAAAAAAAAGAAATTTGGAAGTCAAGCAATTATTAGAATCCATGTGTTTGCAAGAGCCATCTATATGAATGTTGATGTCACTAGGAAATATGACAGGGCTTGGATGGGGGAGGATGATGTTGAGGTCTGATAAGTGAAATAATTTTTGACAGCTACCAAAAAGGAGGACAGAGGTTGGTATAGTCAGATGACATAAGCCAAAAGAGAAGTTTATAAGAGTAAAGAGCACTAGGAATAGCAATGGGGAGCAAGGATGATAACTACCACACTTCTGGTCCTAGGGTACTTGGGGTGCGAGGAAATAATCAGCTGCCACTTCAGAGCTGCAAGGGAAGTGCTGTTCACCACAATTTCTTTCTCTTTTTTTTTCTTTTTTTGACCTTTTAGGGCCACACCCATAGGCATATGGAAGTTGCCAGGCTAGGGGTTGAATTGGAGCTATAGCTGCTGGCCTGCACCACAGCCATAGCAACTTGGCATTGAAGTTGTGTCTGCAACCTGCACCGCAGAGCACAGCAATGGCGGATTCCCCACCCACTGAATGAGGCCAGGGATTGAACCCACATCCTCATGGATACTAGTTGGATTTGTTTCCACTGTGCCACAATGGGAACTCCTCTTTTGTTTGTTCTTTTCAATGATACAAATGGAAAACTCTAAGATTTGCTTTTTATACTTCAGTCCAATGCATATTAACCAAGTAATTTCTACATCCAAGATACTATGATAAGCGATAAACACTTTAATGGATTAATAAAACAAAACACAAAACATTTATAATACACAGCCTTTGCCCTTAGGGCATTTTTAAATAGCTATAAGCACAACTGAACATTAGATGAATCAGAAAGTGTTTCATTATAAAATAGAGACAAAATATATTTCCAAATGATCACAGGCCATAGATAGCAGAGCTTCAATTGTGAGATTACAAAAAGATGGGTCAGTTTAGTTGGATCTTGGTTTATGGCTAGGATTTCAACCAGCAGATGATGGTGATAGGTGATGGTTGATGGAGAGGTGTTGTGGAATGGGGGAAGAACATTCTGGATGGGATAGCACGAATAAACTCAAGAAGTGAAGAAAAAATGCCAAGGTGTGTTTAGCTAACTATGAGTTGACCTCTGTAGTAGAAGAAAACACTAGTAAAGTAAATCTCAGATGATAGACTGAAAATGAATTTGAACACTATCCTGAGTGGGTTTACACTAGTTTATTCTTCCACAATTTATTTCAGTTCCCATATGCCTTGTTCTTCTCTTCCCTGATTACTTTCATATATTGATGTGTGTGTGTGTGTGTGTGTGTGTGTGTGTGTGTGTGTGTGTGTATGTATGTACTACACAAGAATAATTAAGACAACTTTTGTTTTTTTTTAAAGAAAATTCTAGTTCAGATAATAAACTCTCAACCAGTTAAGAAAGTATCTTCTTAGGTGCTGTCCAACAGTTCTCATTGCAACTCTAGATAGAGGCAGTTTAGATGAAAAAAAATTTTGAAAATAATCCCCTCTAAAAGACCCAGAGGTCCTGCAGCTCTCCTCTACCAGCCACGAGGTGTCAGAGAGCTGGAGTGAGTGCTCTGTGAATGGCTGGGGGCAGCAGTGAGCCTGCTGTGTGTGTTTCACACAAAGAAGAGCCTTAAGGGGCTCAGTCAGCTGCTGCCTTCTGTGCAATTGCTCCAGAGAAGTTGTTGGAGAGTTAAGTGGCTGAGAGCATTTCCTGGCTTGGTGGTGGGAAATAAAATTCTCTTATCTTTGGAAAGGTCATCATTATTCCTTTCCAGTGTGTAATGGATCATAGGGAGGGAGGGGGAGAGAGGGAGAGACAGTGAGCAGGAGTAAGCCAACTTATGTGCCATTCAAGTAACAGCCCTGCTCTGTTTAGTTTCCCTCCCATTGAACAAGCGCAAGGTCTTGGATTGCAGCTAGATCTCATCTCCTTTAATCCAGTCCTCCTTTGGGCTTTCCTGGCTTAATTAGTTCTAGAGATTTGGTCACTATAATGACAGTCTTACATGGGAAAGCAAGGGAAGAGTCCCTCCAGGTCTAGCAGGAAGCCAGGGCACTGGCTGGCTGTAAGGATTTTTTTTTTTAATCTATTCCCAGGACCCTTCTCTCTAAGGGCTTTTGTAGTGAATTCAGAAGCAGGGCATTTTTACACAGTCATTTTGAAACAGGTGGCATTGAGAGAGCCCCGTCAAACTATAAAAGCATTGTTTCTTTTCTTTTTAAAAATTAAAGTAGGTGGGAGGACAAGATGGCAGAGGAGTAAGGGAACACGCTCGCCCTCTCCCACAAACACAACAAAAAAAGCACATCTACAGAATAAATGACTCGCACAGAACAGCAACCAATCGCTGGCAGAGGAACCTAAACTCCAATAACAGCAAGAAGTTTGTGACATTACTGGGCAGAATGGGAGAAAAGAGGAGAGTGAGAGAAGGTGAATCCGAGTGGGACGGGCGCTCCCGAAAGGGAACTGCGGAGGAGAAAGGGATCCCGCACCCTGGAAAGTCACCTACACGGGGGAAAGAGGAATCGCCAGATGCAGAGAAGAGTGTAGCAGTAAGTTGGAGTATGGAAAAGCCGATCAAGAACCCAACGGACCATCTGAACTACGGGCACAGTCAACAAAAATTGAGACGCCTGGGTGGGGGCTGGGCACCGAGACCTCGCCTCCTAAGATTAGTCCCCGAGAAAGGGCCGGGGGACACCTGGGTGGGGACTGGGCACTTAGACTTTGGCCCAGAGGTTAGTGCCCGGGCTGGGGGTCGGGGCGGAGTGGAAACTGCTTGGGAGGTCTAGAAACCATTTGACGGGGCAGAGACTGCCTGGGAGACTAGAAAACAAAGCTGTCGCAGAGGAAGGGAACAATACTCTAGGGGCGGGGAAGTGGGAAGCCCCATCAGAGGGAACCTGGGAGAAGAGCCTGGACTGTGCCTGTGCTGGGGAGGGGAGAGAAGAAGGGGTGGGTCCCCATAGAATACCCCCCACGCCACAGCAAGCTTACAGGCCGGCTAGCTAGCTGAAAGCTGTGCTTCCCACTGCATCCCCTCCCCCCACCCCCACCACCCCCTTCGCTCTCACCGGACCTGGGGCTGCCTGCCATCCAGGAGGGCTGGCCTCAACAATTGCCTGAAGCCTACCACCGCAGGGGCTGTCCCTGCACAGGCCTGCTTGCCCTTTGGACGGGCTACACTTCCGCAGAGCAGCACCAAACACCACCGGCCCCCGAGAAAAGGCCTGCAGCCCAGAAAAGCTAGAACAAGCCTAGCCAGGCCGTGAATAGATCAGCCTAATTCTCGGACGGTCTTTCTGAGTCGGGTTGCCCCGGGGAGGAGACTCTTGGGTTTCCAACGGCCCTGCTACCCGCCCAAGCCCTCAGGGGATGCCCTAGTGGATCAGCTACATAGGACTGCCAGCTCCAGGCAGGAACCCCTGCAGCCCAAAAAGCTGCAACAAGCCTGGCCGAGTCAGGAAAAATCTCAGACGGTTTTTCTGAGTCAGGCTGCCCTGGGGAGGAGCCTCTTCGGTTTCCAACGGCCCTGCTACCCGCCCAGGCCCCCAGGGGGTGCCCCACTTCCACGGAATAGCTGCTCAGCACGACCAGCCCCCTGGAAGAGCCCCTGCAGCCCAGAAAAGCTGCAACAAGCTTGGCCAGACTGTGAAAAGATCCGCCTACATTCTCAGGCCGTCCTTCTGAGTTGGGCTGCCCTAGGGAAGAGCCTCTTAGGTTCTCAGTGACCCAGAGAGCTGCTCCAGCCCCCAGGGGGTGATGCACTCCTGAGGAATAGCTGCCCAACACTGCCAACCCCCTGCAAGAACCCCACAGCCTAAAAACACCAGAGCAAGCTCTGCCTGACCGAGTGAAATCTGCTACCATCGTGGTGTGGACCTCCCAGTCCTGTCTGCCCTCAGGAAGCCCTCCTTTGCTTCAAAGAAACCCTGTTAGCCCCACCAACACTCTAGAAAAGCCACACTGCCTCAAAAAAGACTGACCAACAATGCCAGCCCTCAGGAAACATTCCACAGCAGTGACAAGGCAAACACTGCCCGATCACAGAGAGTACAACTCCCTCAGGAGAAAGAAAATAACAAGCAAGATGAAGAAGCTGAGAAACCACCCCCAGTCAAACCAACAGGAGAACTCACCTAAAACAGTCAGCAATGAAACAGATCTCTGCAGTCAGACAGACCTGGAGTTCAAAAGAGAAATAGTGAAAATACTGAAGGAATGAAGAGAAGATATGAACAGTAATGCAGATACCCTCAGAAAGGAACTAGAACATATAAGGAGGAGCCAAGAAAAACTAGAACATTCATTTGCAGAGATGCAAACGGAACTAGGGGCATTAACCAGAATGAATAATGCAGAAGAACGAATCAGTGATATGGAAGATAGAATAATGGAAATCACTCAATCCGGTCAACAGACAGAAAACCGAATCAAAAAGCTGGAAAGCAATATAAGATACCTATGGGATAATATAAAGCGGGCCAATCTACACATAATAGGAATTCCAGAAGGAGTAGAAAAAGATAAGGGAATGGAAAATATATTTGAAGAAATTATCGCTGGAAACTTCCCAAATCTAAAGGATACTGAGTTCAAGATACAGGAAGCACAGAGGGCCCCAAACAAACTGAACCCAAACAGACCCACACCAAGACACATCATAATAAAAATGGCAAAAGTTAGTGATAAAGAGAGGATCCTAAAGGCAGCAAGAGAAAAACAGAATGTTACCTACAAGGGAACCCCCATAAGAATATCAGCTGATTTCTCTACAGAAACACTACAGGCCAGGAGGGAATGGCAAGAGATATTTAAAGTGCTCAAAGGAAAAAATATGCAACCTAGAATACTCTATCCAGCAAGAATATCATTTAAAATAGAAGGGGAAATAAAAATTTTCCCCAACAAACAAAAACTTAAAGAATACAGCAACACAAAACCAAGGTTAAAGGAAATATTAAAAGGGCTTCTCTAAACCAAAAAGAAAGGAAGGAAAGGGAAGAAAAAAGAAAAAAAGAAAAAAAGAAGAAGAAGAGGAAGAACTAGGACTGAGGAAACTGCAATCAGAGAGCAGTCACTCAAATAACCAGCATACAGATTTAATCATGAACATGCTTCAAACAAAATAAAATTAAAAAGAAAAAAATAAAAAAGAGTCATCAAAACCATAAAATGTGGGCAAGGGATGTCAGGAGGTAAATAACCCTTTTTGTTTATATGTATGTCTCTCTTCTTAATTTTAATGTAGTAATGAAGTGTTTGAACTTACAGGACCACCAGGATAAAACACACAATTACGGGAATGGGTTAGCATACTTAAAAAACAGGGCAACCACAAGCCAAAACCAAACATTGCATTTGCAAAAAAAAAAAAAAAAAAAAAAAAAAAAAAAAAAAAAAAACAAAACCCTCAAGCAGATAATAACAGGAGACCATCCAACCAAAAAAAAAAAAAAAAAAGAAAGAAAGGAAGAATGGAGAACCATAGAATCGACTGGAACACCAGGTTCAAATGGCAATAAATAATCATCTATCAATTATCACCTTAAATGTCAATGGACTGAATGCCCCAATCAAAAGACACAGGGTGGCTGAGTGGATAAAAAGGCAAAAACCTTCAATATGCTGCCTACAAGAAACTCACCTTAGGACAAAAGATACATATAGATTGAAAGTGAAAGGGTGGGGAAAAATATTTCACGCCAATAGACATGACAGAAAAGCAGCAGTCGCAACGCTCATATCAGACAAAATAGACTTTAAAACAAAAGACATAAAGAAAGACAAAGAAGGACACTATTTAATGATTAAGGAATCCATCCAAGGAGAGGATGTTACTATCATCAACATATATGCCCCAAATATAGGAGCACCCAGATACATACAACAAATATTAACAGACATAAAGGGAGATATTGATGAGAATACAATCATAGTAGGAGACCTTAATACCCCCCTCACATCAATGGACAGATCCTCTAGACAGAACACCAATAAAGCAACAGAGATCCTAAAGGAAACAATAGAAAAGTTAGACTTCATTGATATCTTCAGGACACTACATCCAATAAAATCAGAATACACATTCTTCTCAAATGCTCATGGAACATTCTCAAGAATCGACCACATATTGGGACACAAAGCGAATCTCAATAAATTTAGGAGCGTAGAAATTATCTCAAGTATCTTCTCTGACCACAATGCCATGAAATTAGAAATCAACCATGGGAAAAGGAAAGAGAAAAAACCTACTACATGGAGACTAAACAACATGCTACTAAAAAACCCATGGGTCAATGAGGAAATCAAAAAGGAAATTAAAAACTACCTTGAAACAAATGATAATGAAGACACAACCTCTCAAAACCTATGGGATGCTGCGAAAGCAGTGCTCAGAGGGAAATTTATAGCAATACAGGCCTTTCTCAAAAAAAAAAAGAAAGATCCCAAATTGACAACTTAACCCTCCACCTAAATGAATTAGAAAAAGAAGAACAAAAAAGTCCTAAAGTCAGCAGAAGGGAGGAAATTATAAAGATCAAAGAAGAAATCAATAAAATAGAGACTCAAAAAACAATAGAGAAAATTAATAGAACCAAGAGCTGGTTCTTTGAAAAGGTGAACAAAATTGACAAACCCCCGGCCAGACTCACTAAAAAGAGGAGAGAAAGAACCCAAATAACCAGAATTATAGATGAAAAAGGAGAAATCACAACGGATACAGCAGAAATACAAAAAACCATAAGAGAATACTATGAACAACTATACGGCAACAAGTTTGACAATCTGGAAGAAATGGACAATTTTCTAGAATCTTACAGCCTGCCAAAACTGAATCAAGCAGAAACAGACCAACTGAACAGAGCCATCACTAGAAATGAAATTGAAGAGGTCATAAAATCACTCCCTACAAATAAAAGTCCAGGACCAGATGGCTTCACAGGTGAATTTTACAAACATATAAAGAGGAATTGGTGCCCATCCTCCTTAAACTCTTTCAAAAGGTTGAAGAAGAAGGAATACTCCCAAAGACATTCTATGAGGCCACCATCACCCTCATTCCAAAACCAGGCAGAGATACCACCAAAAAAGAAAACTATCGCCCAATATCATTGATGAATATAGATGCAAAAATTCTCAACAAAATCTTAGCCAACCGAATCCAACAACATACCAAAAAAATTATACACCATGACCAGGTTGAGTTCATCTCAGGTTCACAAGGATGGTTCAACATACGCAAATCAATCAGCATCATACACCACATTAACAACAAAAAGGTCAAAAATCATATGATCATCTCAATAGACGCAGAAAAAGCATTTGACAAAGTTCAACATCCATTCATGATCAAGACCCTCACCAAAGTGGGTATAGAGGGAACATTCCTGAATATAATCAAAGCCATTTATGATAAACCCACAGCAAATATAATCCTCAATGGGGAAAAACTGAAAGCCATCTCACTCAAATCTGGAACAAGACAGGGATGCCCACTCTCACCACTGCTCTTCAACATAGTTTTGGAAGTCCTGGCCACAGCAATTAGACAAACAAAAGAAATAAAAGGCATCCATATAGGAAGAGAAGAGATAAAACTGTCACTGTATGCAGATGACATGATACTATACATAGAAAACCCTAAGGACTCAACCCCAAAACTACTTGAACTGATTAATAAATTCAGCAAAGTAGCAAGATATAAGATTAACATTCAGAAGTCAGTTGCATTTCTGTATACCAGCAATGAAACATTAGAAAAGGAATACAAAAATACGATACCTTTTAAAATTGTACCTCACAAAATCAAATACCTCGGAATACACCTGACCAAAGAGGTAAAGGACCTATATGCTGCAAACTATAAAACTTTAATCAAAGAAATCAAAGAAGATGTAAAGAAGTGGAAAGATATTCCACATTCCTGGGTTCGAAAAATTAATATTGTAAAAATGGCCATACTACCCAAAGCAATCTACAGATTCAATGCAATCCCTATCAAATTACCCATGACATTTTTCACAGAACTAGAACAAACAATCCAAACATTTATATGGAACCACAAAAGACCCAGAATCGCCAAAGCAATCCTGAGAAACAAAAACCAAGCAGGAGGCATAACTCTCCCAGACTTCAAGAAATACTACAAAGCCACAGTCATCAAAACAGTGTGGTACTGGTATCAAAACAGACAGACAGACCAATGGAACAGAATAGAGAATCCAGAAATAAACCCTGACACCTATGGTCAATTAATCTTTGACAAGGGAGGCAAGGACATAAAATGGGAAATAGACAGTCTATTCAGCAAGCATTGCTGGGAAACCTGGACAGTTGCATGCAAAGCCATGAAACTAGAACACACCCTCACACCATGCACAAAAATAAACTCCAAATGGCTGAAAGACTTAAATATACGACAGGACACCATCAAACTCCTAGAAGAAAACATAGGCAAAACACTCTCTGACATCAACATCATCAATATTTTCTCAGGGCAGTCTCCCAAAGCAATAGAAACTAGAGCAAAAATAAACCCATGGGACCTCATCAAACTGAAAAGCTTTTGCACAGCAAAGGAAACCCAAAAGAAAACAAAAAGACAACTTTCAGAATGGGAGAAAATAGTTTCAAATGGGCAAAAGACCTGAATAGACTGCTCTCCAAGGAAGATAAACAGATGGCCAGCAAACACATGAAAAAATGCTCAACATCGCTGATTATAAGAGAAATGCAAATCAAAACTACCATGAGATACCACCTCACACCAGTCAGAATGACCATCATTAACAAGTCTACAAATAACAAGTGCTGGATGAGGTGTGGAGAAAAGGGAACCCTCCTGCACTGTTGGTGGGAATGGAATCTGGTACAGCCACTATGGAGAACAGTTTGGAGATACCTTAGAAATCTATACATAGAACTTCCATATGACCCCGCAATCCCACTCTTGGGCATCTATCCGGACAAAGCTCTACTTAAAAGAGACACATGCACCCGCATGTTCATTGCAGCACTATTCACAATAGCCAGGACGTGGAAACAACACAAATGTCCATCGACAGATGACTGGATTCGGAAGATGTGGTATATATACACAATGGAATACTACTCAGCCATAAAAAAGGATGACATCATGCCATTTGCAGCAACATGGATGGAACTAGAGAATCTCATACTGAGTGAAATGAGTCAGAAAGACAAAGACAGGAGTTCCTGTCGTGGCGCAGTGGTTAACGAATCCGACTAGGAACCATGAGGTTGCGGGTTCGGTCCCTGCTCTTGCTCAGTGGGTTAACGATCCGGCGTTGCCGTGAGCTGTGGTGTAGGTTGCAGACATGGCTCGGATCCTGCGTTGCTGTGGCTCTGGCGTAGGCTGGCGGCCACAGCTCCGATTGGACCCCTAGCCTGGGAACCTCCACATGCCACAGGAGCGGCCCAAGAAATAGCAAAAAAAATAAAAGAAAGACAAAGACAAATACCATATGATATCATTTATAACTGGAATCTAATATCCAGCACAAATGAACATCTCCTCAGAAAAGAAAATCATGGACTTGGAGAAGAGACTTGTGGCTGCCTGATGGGAGGGGGAGGGAGTGGGAGGGATCGGGAGCTTGGGCTTATCAGACACAACTTAGAATAGATTTACCAGGAGATCCTGCTGAATAGCATTGAGAACTTTGTCTAGATACTCATGTTGCAACAGAACAAAGGGTGGGGGAAAAAATGTAATTGTAATGTATACATGTAAGGATAACTTGATCCCCTTGCTGTACAGTAGGAAAATAAAATATATATATATATATATATATAATTAAAAAAATAAATAAATAAAATGCTTTATAGCCCCAGAAAAACCCTATGGTATGGGCTTTATTCTCATTTCAACACTGAAGAAATGGAGAGCTTTACAAAATTAACGAAACTTAGCCAAGGTCACATAGCTAGTAGTATTAGAACCCAGATCAGTTGATTCCAAAATCCATTCCCTTAACTACTGTATAATGTATATCATTATTAATAGAAATAGCTACCATCTAATGAGCACATACTATGTGTGAGGCACCATGTTCTAAGTACCTTATGTGCATTATCTCACTTAATACAACAAACATATGAGATAGGGACATAACAGTTTTATCCTGTGCTTGAAATAGTCCAGAATTTTGGAGTTCCTGTTGTGGTTCAGCAAGTTAAGAACCTGACTAGTATCCATGAGGATGTGGGTTTGATCCCTGGCCTGGCTCAGTGGGTTGAGGATCCCACGTTGCCGTGAGCTGTGATGTAGGCTGCAGATGTAGCTGGGATCCCGCATTGCTGTGGCTGTGGCGTAGGCCTCAGCTGCAGCTTCAATTTGACCCCTAGTCCAGGAACTTCCATATACCACAAGTGCAGCATAAAAAGAAAAAAAAAAGGCCAGAACTCTTTAAGTTTGGAAAAGACTTACCTTAACCTCCCTACCATCAGACTCCACAAAAAGTGGCACGTGATTACAAACTTCCATTGATTCAATTCACCTCTCTAGGGAAAATTTCTCCTGTGGCACCTGGCCTCAGCCCACCTTCTGGCTACAAATCACCGCTCTTACCACTCCTTCCCCAAACTTCCCACTCAAATTTCTTACCTTACTGACTAAGGCTCCACTACCCCCTGTCTTACTGAGTCCATCTGAATTATCTGACCAAGAACATCTATTGGCATGGACTCCCATACCCTGGACCAAGAGAAAGCATTTTCAGAGCATTAATAGCCCTGGAGGTTATTTATATTTAAATTGATTTAAATTAAGTAAAAATTTAAATAAAGTTCCTCAGTCACACACTCTTAATTACTAATAGTAAAATAAATAATAAGGGTCTGAATTAGAAGGAGTATAAGAGCTAACTAAAAAAGGAAGAAGATTCTAGAAGACTGGATGATTGATTACTTAGGTCACAAGAGAGAAGAGAAAGAGGCAGATAGAAAAGGAGAAAGAGGAGGAAAAGAAAAAAGGAAGAGAAGGTAGAAGATAAAGGGAGGAAGAGGAGAAAGAATATGATGACAACAGTAATGCCTGACATTAGCTCCATAGGAAACAGCCATAGAGAGGGTTAAGAAAAAACTGCTTGCAAATAAAAGAGAGATGGAAGAAGAAAACAAGTAAGAGGAAAACCAGACCAATGTGATGCAACAGAAGTCAAGGAAGGGGACTGTTTCAAGGAAGGGCAAAGAGGAGAATTTGAACAGTGCTAAATGCTATGGAAAAATCTAGTTGGATGAGAACTGAGAGAAAGTCATCATAATGGAAACCTGGTAACATACAGAGGAGGAATTTTAGTTAAGTATTTATCCATAATTCACTCAACGAGCATTTGCTGATGGCTTAAGATGGCACTGGGCCAGGTCCTGGGTAAACATATATAAGTAAAATTGTATACTTACTCTCTTTATATCATTTACAGTCTAGTGGGAGAGACAGATAGTAAACACATAAGCAAGCAAGTAAGTGTATTTCAAATCTAATTATTATGAAAGAAAAAAAAACAGTATGCAGGGGTAGAGAATAATGGAGGAAACCCACTAAGTAGCGTGCTCAAAGAAGGCCTCTCTGAGTTGGTGAGTAGCATTAAGTGAAGAAGCCAAATTAAAGAGTAAGTGTGTTGTGAGGCAACAGAGGCAGATAGCATGACTGCTAGGTTCAGATGCTGGCAATGAGAAGAAGCAAAGAGATAAAACAGTAACTCTGAATGATTAAGGGACTTTTATTTCACACTAGAGAAGTATGATTAGATGGTAATGATGAGAAAAAGACTGATTACATTAGAGAAAGAGCAAAAATTGATGGAGTGTGGCCCCACCTTCAAAAGGAAAAGGAAAATTTTAAACTCAGGTGCAACGACTAGCCTTATAAAGAAGAGGAACACTTCTTTAACTGAAATAGGAGGGGAAATCGACAGGAAACTGAAGATACAGATAAATTTTTTTTTTTTTGTCTTTTTGCTATTTCTTTGGGCCGCTCCCATGGCATATGGAGGTTCCCAGGCTAGGGGTCGAATCGGAGCTGTAGCCACTGGCCTACGCCAGAGCCACAGCAACGCTGGATCCCAGTCTCATCTGCAACCTACACCACAGCTCACAGCAATGCCAGATCGTTAACCCACTGAGCAAGGGCAGGGACCGAATCCGCAACCTCATGGTTCCTAGTCGGATTCGTTAACCACTGCGCCACGACGGGAACTCCCCCAGATAAATTCTGAGTAGGTGAAGAAAGTATTAAAAAAAAGACATGTAAACCAAGAAGTATCTGCTGTTCCACAATTGAGTCTTCCCTTCTCATGAGATAACCCACAAGATCATCTACTGCAAATAAAGGGGAATAGGATTGAGATTTTGTACACAGAAAATATCTGGAAGATCCACTATGGTGAATACAATGGGATATCAACAAAGATGAACAGAATAATGTCTGATGGAGCAGTAATGGTCAAGAATAGATGAGGTATGCAGGTGTAAGAGCAGATAGTATTATTCTGAAAGCCACCTCGTCAACAAATGTCCATGCCTTTCTTCCACAACTATCAGCATTCCAATGAAGAGAAAGCAGACAGCAGAGATGATACAAGGAAGGGAGAGCCTGGTGAGTTTGTGGCATTGTCAAAGAGTGTAGAATTCAAGGTTATGAGGGCAACCATTGGTGGCATGGCTGGCTGGGAGGGGGGGGTTTCTAGTGAGCAGGAAGGTGAGGACAGGCAGGAAAGACATAGCGAATTAAGAAGGGCTGAGGTATCTAGAGCTGTGATATGGGGGAAGAAAGCAGATTCAGTGTGAATGGGAGAGTAGGAATGTTAAAGGATCAGAGGCTATGGAGAGAGGGGGGCTAGCTCTAAATCTGAAATCACAGAGATGATATAATTCGAAGTTCAGAAATGTTCAAGTTTGGCTGAAGTAGAGTAGAGAGGAATTATATAGTTGGCGATAAAGTCAAGGCATGGTACTGACCATCTGCCTATATGAGAGGAAATCAGATTGTTGAGAGACCTGTGAGGTAGGTGTAGAAGTCGAAGCATAGATGAAAGAAAGAGATGCATATACAGGAAAAATAGAAATAGCTTCTCATAGAGCATCTATTCCTGAAGTTACCAAATAGCACCATATCACTTATCATTCCGAGCCCAAGCTATCAAATTATTTTTCACATTATAGGGGAGGAACCTGAAGTCTCAAGAGCTTAAGTATCTGTGCCAGAAACTAGGATCTATCACTAAAACATGGAGCAAAATCTGTACCAGAAACTAGGATCTGTCACTAAAACATGGAGCTTCATGTGCTTTCCAAGTCAGTAGATGTCATGACCTTCCATTAGGATTTTTGCCTACAAAGACCCTGGCCCCTGAGCTTCAGCTATCCATTTCTGCCTCTGCTTTGCTGGAAAGGAGGTAAACATGGGTAATTAGGCTTCAGCATGGGTGAATGGACTCTTCCTGTTTTCAAGGATGTTCTATGGCAACTCTTCCTAGAAAGATAATAGAGGAGAGATGCAACTTCATACTTATTACTGTATTAAGCTTAAACGTCACGAGAAAGGATAAGTTTACAGGGTTTTATTAGGCTTCTTTAAGGCATTTAAAACATGCTGATACATCCATACATTTCATATTTTATCTAGTACTTTGTATAAATAAAGGTGTCACCAACACAAAGTACAGCTAATCTGTAAGTGAAAGCAGAAGGAAGAAACTGACAGCAATTTTATGAGCGATAACAAGATCTGTGAAAGGAACATCCTTCACAAGTTGCCACTGCCTAAGGATAACACAAGCACAGCCTCAAAACACATCATTCCATCTGTCTGGTAGCAACACTGCTATGGGAAGAAGAGTTTCTAAATACCACCCAAATTATCTGTGACTTATTTTTTCTTGAGGGACACCAAAGCTGACCACGGGCCAGCCCATCCACCTCCAAAAAAAAAAGGGCAGTCATTTCTGCAACACAAATCTTGGAGGGCTCCTAAATTCCTTACTTTCTTTTCTGTTTGAAAATTGGCTCAAGAGGTTTAAAAGAGCTACTTAGTTCAATCAAGTTGGTTGTTTTATGTGATGATAATAAGATCAAAGATGCTCAAATACTGTTCAACTAATGACTTAGAAGGTGATGGTAATGATAATAATGATGTTATCACTGCCTCTTTTGCTGATGATCACTAACAGGTAGTGGATGTGTACTATGTGCTGACCTAGAGAATTTTACTTAAGTATATTGAACTGCCTACTTGTCATCACTATTTATATGTCTCAGAGGTACCTAAATTTCACCATGTCTAAAATAAGACACCCCCCCTTTTTTTGGTCATACCCATGGCATATGGAAGTTCCTGGGTAAGGGATTGAATCTGAGCCACAGCTGCAAACTGTGCCACAGCTGCGGCAAAGCCAGATCCTTTAGCCCACTGTGCCTGGCTGGAGATTGAACCTTTGCCTCCAAGGTGACTGGAGCCACTGCAGTCAGATTCATAACCCATTGCACCACAGCAGGAATTCCAAATAAGACTTTTCAGTGTTCTCTTGTTGCACAGTGGGTTAAAGATCTGGCATCGTCATTGCAACAGCTTGAATTGCTACTATGGCTCAGGTTCAATCCCTGGCCTGGGAACTTCCACATGCCATGGGCAAGGACAAAAAGAAAAATAAATAAATACAATAAGATTTTCAAGACAGAAAAGATTTCATGGAACTTACAATCTAATAGGGAGAGGAAATAATAAAAAGGAAACAAATAAATATGTAACATTGATCAGTGATAACACATTACAAAGATAATAAATTACACCAATGGATGAAGAGGTATGGGAAGGTAGGTGATTATTACACCAATGGATGAATAGGTATGGGAAGGTAGGTGCAGCTACTTTAGATGAGATGGTTAAGATCTTTGAGAAGAAATGACTTAAACTTGAGACCTGAACAATGAGAATGAGCCAGCCCTGAGGAAACCTTAGAGAAAGTCTTTCAGGCAGAGGAAACAAAAGTACAAAGGTCCAATTAGAGGAAGGAGCTTGATGTGCCTAAGGAAGAAAAGGAGGCCAGCATGGCTGGAGCTAAGTTATTAATGAGGAGTCAGCAGTGGAGAGGCAATACAAGATGAGATGAGAGAGGTGGGCAGGGGTAGATTAGGCAGGGTCTGATAGGCCATGGTAAGAAGCCTGGGGTTTATTCTAAGTGCAATAAGAAGTTATTGGATTTTAATAGGGTGGGGAGGAGTGGGGTAGGATCTGATTTCATTCCTATTGTAGAGGTGGCAAGAGGACCAGAATGGAAGTACAGATGCCAAATAGTAGGTTGTTGCAGTAGTCAAGGCTGGAGATGACAATGATCTGGTGGAGTGTATTAAAAATGCTATAAGTTGTAAGAAGTGTTCAGATTCTGGATATACTTTGGAGTCTTGAACTTAATGGTTGATGAGATGTGAGAGGTGAGAGAAAGTGTAACAATGATTCCCCATTTCTGGCTTAAACAACTGAGTAGGTGGTGTTGCAATTACCTAAGATGGAAAAGACTTGGGCAAAGTGCAGGTGTAAAGTGGGGTATAGAAGCAATCAAAAATTGCATTTGTGGGGAGTTCTCGTCCCAGCTCAGTGGAAACAAACATGACTAGTATCCATGAGGACACAGGTTCAATCCCTGGCCTTGCTCAGTGGGTTAAGGATCTGGTGTTGCCGTGAGCTGTGGTGTAGGTCACAGACGCTGCTTGGATCCCCCATTGCTATGGCTGGGGCGTAGGCTGGAAGCCACAGCTCTGATTTGACCCCTAGCCTGGGAACCTCCATATGCCACGGGCACAGGCCTAAATAAGAGGAAAAAAAGTCCATTTGGAGTCAGCTAAGTTTGAGAAGCTAGTAAAACTTCCACGTGGAGATGTCAAGTAGATAAGCAAAATATAGGAATCAGAAACAATCATATAGAAGAAGAAACATGAGGTATACAAATAAACTAGTATCACTTGCATTTCCCCCCAATAGTTATACAAATATTTATTAATTTTGTCACCCCCGCTAAAATGTAAGCTCTATGAAGGTAGCAATGTTGTTTGTCTTATTCCCCTTATTTTCAGTACTGACCATAATGCCTGGGAAATAGTAAATACCCAATAAACATTTGTGGAAGAAAGAAAGGGAGAGAGGCAAAGAAATTCATTCTCTGATTAAGTCAGATTTTAAATGGAAAGGTATTGAATACCCACTCTCTGCTCTTCCTCCAGAAGCAGAAATACTGACCTGGTTGATCTGATTTAAGGACACTCTGCATAGGGTGGGGACACATTTTGAAGAGGCAGAGCTTTCGAAAAGGCCAAAGACTGATGAAAGTCTCTCCCTCTTCTTCCTACACAACAGGAATAAGGGCCAGAGCTAGCTTCCACATGGGAAAAGTCCAATTGTCTCCTTTCCTTGAACTAGTGAAACATCTCCTTTCCTTAAGAAGCTAGTGAAACATCCAAGTGGACAGGTGAAGATAGAGAGCCATTCTTTAGTCGAGCCAATACGAGTACTTGTGCTCCTTTCCTAGATCCTCCAATGTGCATGCCTTATTTCAGGAATCAATTAAAAAATAGCACTTGGGTCAAATTTGGTCCACCAATTTTTCTTAGCCTGAAAGCAAAGAATTTTTTTTTGAATGATTGAAAAGATTAACAGAAGAATATCTTGTGGCACATGAAAATTATATGAAATTCAAATTTCAGTGCCCATCAATAAAGTTTTATTAGAACCCATCTGTGCTCATATATTTACATAGTGTCCACAGCTGCTTCAGTACTATAATAACAAAGTGGCATAGTTGCAACAAAGACTGACCTTCCAAGCTAGAAGTATTTACCACCTGGCCCTTTATAGAAAAAGTTTGCAGGAGTTCCCGTAGTGGTGCAGTGGAAGTGAATCCAAGTAGGAACCATGAAGTTGTGGGTTCGGTCCCTGGCCTTGCTCACTGGGTTAAGGATCCAGCGTTGCCATGAGCTGTGGTGTAGGTCGCAAATGCGGCTTGGATCTCTCGTTGCTGTGGCTCTGGCGTAGGCCAGCGGCTACAGCTCCAATTCGACTCCTAGCCTGGGAACCTCCATATGCCATAGGTGTGGCCCTAAAAAGATTTAAAAAAAGATGAAAAAAAAGTTTGCGGATGCCTGCATTATTACATTTCATGCTCACCACCAAAAAAAAGTATATATATAAATAAAACTCGGTTGATATGTTCATTCCCATTTTACAGCAGATAAAGGTAAGACTTAAAATAGCTGGTGTGTAGTAGAGCCTAGATTCAAATTCAAACAACTCAATAACAAAAAATGTCAGTTACAGTGATATATAATAATTTCAACTACTATTAACTGAGTGTTTATCAAATGTCAGAATCACTACAAAAGAATTTCCATGATTTAATCCTTTAATAATGTAATCTGCACCACAATCCTATATGAAAGGTATTACTATTATGATCTCCATTTCTTGGATGAGGAAATCGAGACTCAGAGAGTTTAAGTGACTTGGCCAAAGTCTCATTTTAAAAGAACCAGGATGCAGGAGTTCCCTAGTGCCTAGAAGTTAAGGATCCTGCATTGTCACCACTGTGGAATGGGTTTGATCCCTGGCCCAGGAACTTCCACATAGCATGTAGGCATGGCCAAAAAATAAATTTGGAGTCCCTGTCATAGCACAGTGTTTATGAATCTTACTGTAGCAGCTCAGGTCACTGCAAAGGTGCAGGCTGGATCCCTGGCCTAGCGCAGTGGGTTAAAGGATCCAGTGTTGCCACAGCTGCGGCTCAGATTCAATCCCTGGCCCATAAACTTCCATGTGCCAAGGGCACAGCCTTAAAATAAAAGAACCAAGATTCACAGCCAGTTCTGAAGAAGCTGAACATTAGGGTTCATCTAACCAGGAAACAGGAAGTTTATTATAGGTACCTACCCATCAGGTCAGAGTTTATACAGAAAGGCATTGAAGACACTCTCTCTCCTCTTCTTCATACTGCATAGCTGGTGTTCAGGTTTGAGCATGTTGTGTAACTATCTAATGGAGATTATGGAAACTTGCATCTGGAGTTCATGTGAGAGGCCTAAACTGAAGAGATTAGATTTGGGAGTCATGAGAGTGGATGAGCTCAGGCACAGTGAGTAGGCAGAGTGAAAAGAGAAGAGGATTGAGTATGGGGACTGGAACAAACATCAACTTTAAGAGAGAGACTTGAAGGAATGAGTGGCTGGAGAAAGGTGAAGGAAATCAGGAGAGAATGTCTCACAGAAACCTAGGAAAGACAAATTCTCCAGAAAGGAGTGATCCCCAGGGACAAACACTGCAAGGGAGGTCAAGGCTATTGAAGCACAGAAGAGTGTCCATCTAACTAAGCAACGTGAAGTTCATCAGTAACCTTAGTAAAGTGCTAATGCAGTAAAGTGATGGGAGTGAAAAGACACTGCAGTAGATTGAGGAAGTGAAAGGGAGATGAGGAAGCAAAAGAGAAATGTAGAAAATTCCTCCGAAGAAACGTGGCTATGTAAAGGAGAATGATAAAGCATTAGCCAGTAGTGGACCTCAGGTCAAAAATAATTTCTTTTTAAATAGGAAAGATATGAACATGTTTATATGCAAGAAAGTAACAGTCCATAGCAAGGAAGAAGTAATCCTAAACTTCATGCAATTCTAAATCAATAAATCTAAATCTGGCTGAAAACTAATTCCACACCTCTTCTGCAGTATAAATTGCATGATGTTGTGACTATTACTTTCCTCAGTGTGCTGAGGTCTTTCTCACTTGCAGTCACAGCTATTCCAGGCAACACCACTATCTGGTAGCCTGGCAGCTATGTAAATGTTGTATTGCCCACTTGCCTTGAGGTCAGACTTCTGTCATGTGCAACATCCAAATAGGCATGAATCCTGAGAGATTTTTGGTTTCCTTTTTTTTTTCTTTTTTCAAAACTGCATGTATTGTATTGTGGCTCAGCACGTTAAGAACCTGACGTAGTGTCCATGAGGATGCAGGTTCAATTCCTGGCCTCACTCAGTAAGTAAAGAATCCAGCATTGCTGCAAGCTATGGCTTAGGTGGCAGATGCTGCTCAGATCTGATGTTGCCATGCTGTGGCGTAGGCCTGCAGGTGCAGCTGCAATTAGAACCCTAACCCAGGAACTTCCATGTGTTATAGGTGTGACGGTAAAAAGAAGAAAAAACTGCCTGTATTGCAGAAAATAATGGCTGAAGAGTGGGTGATGACAAAACATCTGAAAACACTCCAATAATAAGATTATAGACATTGCAAAGTAAAAGATTCTATGTTCAGCAATGACTTGGGGGGGGGAAAGCAATATAAAAAGTCAGAAACAAAGGGAAAAGACAGGATAAAAAAAACAAAGACCAAAGTTACAAGAAAGAAAAGGAAAAAAGAGGGAGTTCCCGTCGTGGCGCAGTGGTTAACGAATCTGACTAGGATCCATGAGGTTGCGGGTTCGATCCCTGCCCTTGTTCACTGGGTTAAAGATCCGGCGTTGCTGTGAGCTGTGATGTAGGTCGCAAATGCGGCTTGGATCCCTAGTTGCTGTGGCTCTGGCGTAGGCCGGCAGCTACAGCTCCGATTCGACCCCTAGCCTGGGAACCTCCATATGCCGAGGGAAGCAGCCCTAGGAAAAAAAAAAAAGAAAGAAAGAAAGAAAGAAAAGGAAAAAAGAGAAAGAAAAAGTGAGTCAAAGAGGGGCAGCATACCTATGCAGCAAGAGCAGTGTAAAGCAGGGAAGGGTGCTGCAAGCTGCAGCGATGCTAACAGATGCTCATGGACCTGCTTCCTACGCACATGTGCAAGAGTTTTCTCGGGTATTTCCCTAGAAGTCAAATTGCTATATCAAAGGGTATGCAGGAGTTCAACTTTTTTTTTGGTCACCCTGAAGCATATGGAAGTTCCCAGGCCAGGGGTCAGATCCCAACTGCAGTTGCAACCTAAGCCACAACGGCGGCAACACTGGATCCTTAAAACACTTTGCCGGGCAGGGGGTCAAACCTGCGTCCCAGCGCTCCAGAGATTCCTCTGATTCCACTGCGCCACAGTGGGAACTTTACAGAAGTTCAACTTTAACTTAATTTCAAAAGCAGTGATTCCAAAAAAATTCCTATAGTGACTAAAAGTAGATCAGTGGTTGCGAAGAACTGAGGATTGGGAGAAGCAATCAACTGCAAAGAAGTAGTGATTATACAGGTGTATACATTTGTCCAAATTCACTAATCCAAACACTTTAAATAGGTACATTTTATTCTATGTATGCTATACTTCAATAAAATTGGCCTCATTTTCTTTTTACTTTTTCTTTTCTTTTTTTTTTTTTTTTTTTTTTTTTTTAGGGCTGCACCCACAACAATGGAAGTTCCCAGGCTAGGGGTTGAATGAGAGCTGTAGCTGCAAGCCTACACCATAACCACAGCAAGTCCAGATCTGAGCCACGAATGCAACCTACACCACAGCTCAGGGCAATGCCAGATCCTTAATCCACCGAACGAGGCCAGGGATGGAACCTGCATCCTCATGGATCTTACTCGGGTTTGTTACTGCTGAGCCACAGTGGGAACTCTGGCATGCAGAGGTTCCCCAGCCAGGGATAGAACCCAGGCTACAGCAGTGACAATGCCACATCCTTAAGCACTAGGCCACCAAGGAACTCCTATGTACTCTATTTTTTAAAGTTCTTCACTTTTCAGTTTTTGTTCTTTTTTATATGGAAGTATATTTGAAATACAATATTACATTAGTTTCAGGTGTACAATACAGTGATTCAGCATTTATGTACACTGTGAAGTGATCGCTACAATAAGTGTAATTATCATACGTCACCATACAATGTTAATACAACATTGTTAATACAAGGTCTGTATCTGTTGATCCTCATCACCCATTTTTGCCACACCAACCCCTCTCCCCTCTGGCAACCACCAATCTGTTCTCTGTATCTGAGTCTGGATTTTGTTTTGTTTTGTTTCTTTCCTTATTTTGTTTCTTAGATTCCACATATAAGTGATATCATACACTATTTGTCTTTTTCCATCTGACTTATTTCATTTAGCATAATGCCTTCACGATCCATCTATTTTGTTGCATGGCATGATTTGACTCTTTTTTAAGGGTGAGTACAATTTATATATACCACATCTTTATCTAGCCATCTATCAAATGCACATTTACGTTACTTTGTTATCTCAGCTACTGTCAATAACCTGCAAGGAACATAAGTATACATATTTTTTTGAATTAGTGCTTTTGTTTCCTTTGCCTATGCACTCTCAATTACTATGTTTTTTATAGTAAACCTTGGAATGGCAAGCCCCCACTTCCACTCCTGACCTCTTGTTCCTTGGGAATGTAATGGCTATTACTAGCTCTAAGTCTTCCATATAACTTTTAGGAGCAGTTTTATCAAGTTCCATGGCAAACCGTATTGAGAATTTGAATGGAACTGTATTGTATTGAATTTATAGATGAATTTGGGGGAAATTTCACTAATTGCTATAATTGAGTCTTCCTATCTGTAGTATATGGCTCCGTTTTTACATTTGATCTCATATAAAGGCCTTGCAACCTTTAAAAAATTATTGATTACCTTAAATTTGTAGTTGGTATGAATGTTTTTTATTATACTTTCTAACACATCTAATAATTTTCCTGATGAACAGAAATGCAGTTGATTTCTATATATTGATTTTTAATCCATCAATCTTGCTAAATTCTTCTTTATTTGAATAATTTAACCTTAGATACTTTAAGTTCTTTAAAGTAGAAAATCATATAATCTACCAATAATAATAGTTTCTTTCTTCCTTTCCAATTATTAGATCTTTTATTTCTTTCCTTATCTTTATGCAATAGCTAGCCCTTCTGGCATGATACTGAATAGAATTAATGAGTCAATCCCCTTGTCTATTCTTAACTTAAAAGAGATATTTTCAGAGTTTCCACTGTGGCACAGTGCATTAAGGATCCAGTGTTGTCTCTGAGGCGGCTGGAGGTGCTGCTGCAGCACAGATTCGATCCTTGGCCTACGAATTTCCATAGGCCATGGGCTTGGCCAAAAAAACAAATAAATACATAAACAAAAGGGATACTTTCAATATTCCTCTATCAGAAATGACGTTTGGTATAGGATTTTTAAAGATTTCCTGAATCAGGTTACAGAAGTTCCCTTTTATTTCTAGTTTGCATATCTTTTTCTTTTTTAATCAATGGACATTAGATTTTGCCTGATGCTTTTTCACATTTACTGAGATCATCACATATTATTTTCTGTTAATGTAGTAAATTGAATTAATTGATTTTCTAATTTTAAATCAACCTCATATTTCTAGGATAACTCTTTCTTGGCTCTGAAATATTATCTTTCTTATACTTTGTTGGACTTTATGATAGTTTAAGATTTTTACATCTGTGTTCATGAGTGACTTTGTCCTGTAATTGTACTTTCTTTAATTATCCTTTTCAAATTTTGTTGGCAAGGTTTTTTCTGGCTGCATAGAAAGAGTCATAGGTATAGTCCCTGTTTTACTTTCTCTGGAGTAATTTGTATAAAACTGAAATGACCTCCAAGTTCCCATCATGGCTCAGTGGTTAACGAATCCGACCAGGAACCATGAGGTTGCGGGTTCAATCCCTGGCCTTGCTCAGGGGGTTAAGGATCCGGCATTGCCGTGAGCTGTGGTATAGGTCACAGACTCGGCTTGGATCCCACGTTGCTGTGGCTCTGGTGTAGGCCAGCAACAACAGCTCCGATTTGACCCCTAGCCTGGGAACCTCCATATGCCGCAGGAGTGGCCCAAGAAATGGCAAAAAAAAAAGACAAAAAAAAAAAATTTGAAATGACCTCTTTGAAGAAAACTCGAAAACCTCAAAAAAAAAGAAGTGACCTGTTTGTTAAATGTTTGGCTACACACTAAACAATCTGAGCCTGGTATTCTCATTGTGGAGCAATTTTAAACTACTGATACATTTCCTTTAATACTCATAGAAGTAGTTAGTTATTTACATTCAGGGTGTGGTTATTGGATTCCCTACTTTATGCAGGGATTTCCTGTAACATCCATCTGTCTCAGCTCTGAGTTTCACCTTCCATTCCCTACTCCTAATGCAGCTTTTAAGGGGGACCTCAAAGTCTCTATAATTAAAAAAAAAAATCCCTATGGAAAAAGCTAGTTTGCAGACTTGTTTATCTCTCAGGGTTCCTCCTATTTTCAACTACTTTTGACCTCTGTAGAATCCCTCCTTTAATGCCAACTCAGTAAAGTCCGCTATGTGCTGGAAATAAAGATTTCTGCAGGCATCTCAAAGACTGGAAGCATATATTCTGTGAAATCTGAAGTGGGACTCTATTATAGTTTCCTAAATTCATTTAACCACAGAAACCTTTTCTCTCAGAGAAGTTTGAGGAATCAAGGCTCCATAGATCACAACTTGGGAAAGTCTGTGATCGATGATCTGTAAGTCCTCTTCCACCTCTACCATACCTTGGTTCTGTCCTTTTGTACCATTAGAGAAAAATCTCAGGCTTATATGGGAGTATATTTATTCAGTTATTCACTTTGAGGCAGTTAGGTTAGTGTTAGCCAGGACAGCTCTGAAATTATAAACACCCAGGGCAGCAAAACATACCATAGCTCATACAAGAGACATGCTTGAGCCTCTGGCAGATGGAAAGCACACCAGGCCAATGGAAGTAACTGTTTTACACAGGAGTAATTCTTATAATCAAATGTTCAAAATTCTGGCTAAACATGGATAGCTAAACATACATGTTTATCTCCACCTTCTCCTGAATCCCCACTGAAATGACAATAAATGAATAAAAAGATAAAAACCCATAAGTACCAAGAGAATAATAGGAGGGGAGAAAACAGCAAACAAGAGAAGTAAATATCTTAGAAAAATGGAAAGCCAGTGACTAAGGAGTAGCTGACTTAGCAGATCAGGTAAATTTGGAATCTAAACCTTCCCTAAGAGTAGTCATCAAGAAGCCAGCCTATCTAGACCTCAAAAATACTGGAAAACCTCAAAAATTAGAGATACAAGGTATTACTGAAAGAAGGGGTACAGAATGGGCTGATAACAGACAACTACTTCCAACTCCACCCAGATCAATTTCTAGTAAAATTAAACCAGACAGGATTTAAACTTGTGGATACCAGGTATATCTGAAGATGCACAAAAGGGATCTTATTGAAATTAAAGGTGTTATATGAATGTCCACATGCTAAAAAGCAAAACCCTCAGCTCTTTTCCCTCACGCTTCTCCTACAATGGATCCAATTATACTGCCCAGGCAGGGTACTGCTACAAAGACACTGAGCACCCCATGAGAAAAGGTCTACAGATTTTAATAGGGAACCCCCAATTAACAAGTTGTGCCCTTGCATAATTACCTAGTGTGACTTTTACTAGTTGGCAAGCCCTGCCCTTAGATGTATGTACATTCATTTCCTTTCATATTTAATAATACCTCATGCTTAAACAAAAAAGGACAGCCAGGAATCATCAAATATTTTAGGAAAGCCACTAACAGAAAAGAGTTAAAAATAGGCAACAGAAATAATGCAGGGAATAGTAGATCAAGATTATGATTAAAACCCCAGAGAGATAAAAGGTATTATATCCGTGAATCAAGAACAGTATGCTATAAAAATATATAACCAGAGAACAAGGAAGAGCTCTTAGAAATTAAAGATGTAAAATAAAACATAAGAGTTCCTGCTGTGGTGCAGCAGGTTAAGGATCCAGTGTTGCCACAGCTGTGGTATAGGTCACAGCCATGGCTCAGATTCGATCCCTGGCCCAGGAACTTTCATATGCTGCAGATACAGGCATAAATGTATATATACACATACATACATACACACACACACACACACACATATATATACATATATATACACACACCCTCATATGTATATGCACACACGAGGAGTTGGGGTTTTTTGGGGGGGGTTGTTTTTTTGCTTTTTAGGGCCATACCAGCAGCATGTGGAGGTTCCTAGGCTAGGGGTCAAATCAGAGCTGTAGCTGCTGGCCTACACCACAGCCACAGCAATACGGGATCTGAGCCACATCTGCAACCCATACCACAGGTCACAGCAATGCCGGATCCTTAACCCACTGATCGAGGCCAGGGATCAAAACTGCCTCCTCAGAGTTCCCATCGTGGCGCAGTGGTTAACGAATCCGACTAGGAACCATGAGGTTGCGGGTTCGGTCCCTGCCCTCGCTCAGCGGGTTAGGATCCGGCGTTACCGTGAGCTGTGGTGTAGGTTGCAGATACGGCTCAGATCCTGCATTGCTGTGGCTCTGGCGTAGGCCGGTGGCTACAGCTCCAATTCGACCCCTAGTATGGGAATCTCCATATGCTGTGGGAGCGGCCCAAAGAAATAGCAAAAAAAAAGACAAAAAAAAAACAAACAAACAAACAAAAAAAATCTGTCTCCTCCATGGATGCTAGTCAGATTCATTAACCACTGAGCCACGACAGGAACTCCAACAAGGGAAGATTTTAAAGATAAAATGGAAGAAATCTCAAAAAGTAGAAAAAAGGACAAAAGGTTGTAAAGTAGGAAAAATAAAAACATTAACATTAGAGAAAACTCAATAAAGGGCATGTGACAACTCTGTAAAACTAAAATTATTTCAAAGTAAAATGTTTTAAATGTAAATTTAAAAAAAAAATCCCTCAATAGCTCTCCACTGTCTATAACTCTGCTGTCTAATATGGCAGCCACTAGGTCATGTGGCTTTTGAGTGCTTGAAAGGTAGCTGGTCTAAAGCTAAATATGCTGTAAGTATAAAATACACTTGGGACTTTAAAACACTTAAAATGAAAAATAAGAATATAAAACATATCACTAAATGTTTATATTACTTACATGTTGAACTGATAGTATTTTGGCCATATTAAGTAAAATATATTAAAATTGAAAAAATAAAGAAAATTAAGCATTCACAGAGTGAGTTACACCTGAGTTGACCTGAAGCTGCCACTACCCATAAAAACCCACCCACACAGAACTAGTCATCAGCAGTCAGTAAAGAGAGGTATGGAGTTCCCACTGTGGTGCAACAGGATCAGTGGCATCTCCGCAGTGCTGAGACACAGGTTCAGTCCCTGGCCTAGCACAATGGGTTAAGGATCTGGCATTTCCTCAGCTGCAGTATAGGTCTCAACTGCAGGTTAGGCCTGATCCCTGGCCCAGGATCAGTAGGGCGGCCAAAAAAAAGAAAAAAGAAAAAAACAACAACAAAAAAGGAGAGTTATACCCAGTTTCTAACTAGAGGTGAAGACTGAGCCAGGGTGGAGCTTTTTTGACCTGGGCTATTAGCCAGTAGGAGGAATGAACACATGCTATCCTTGGCTACCTTCCCGACTGTCTCATTTTCACTCTGCTTCCTCTGATGTATTTTCATCATATTAGCATAAAACCTTTACAATATGTGTTGAAAAGGGCCCCCTTTCTGTGATTTGTTCATGGGGAGCAACCTCTCCCCATGCTCTTCTCACCTCAACCCAGCTCTTCTTCTGACAGTATGAAGCCTAGTACCTTACACTGAATGTAACAGGGCTCCGCATCTTATTTTGTAGGTCATTGGGGAAGGCTTCTTAATTAATAGGTTTAAATTCCAAAGATTAGTACACTATGCTAAAAGGCTAACCACCCAACAGAAAAAAATATGGTCAAGGAATGCAATGGTTCACTGAAAAAGACATTCAAATGGCTCTTAAACATATGGAAGTAAGTACAACCTCACTAATAATAAAATAATTGCAAAATCAATACAACTTAAATACACTTTTTAATCTATCAGGTTGGCAAAAATTTTTTTAAAAATCTGACAACTCACTCTGTGATGAGGCTATAGGTAAAAGTGTTCTCATACATTGCTGGTGGGCATGTAATTGGTACAGTTCTGTGAAAGGCAATTTGACAGCATATAGAACAAATTTATTACAAATGCATTTACCCTTTGATCAGCTATTTTATTTTTAAAATTTTATCCTACAGATATACTTACAAACACAAAAAGGTAATGGATTAGAAAATCGCAATTTCATCAATAGAGATTTAATCAGAAAAAAGTAGGACATATGAAATAAATAGAATACTGTACACCTATTTTTTAAAAAGCATAGTGAAGCCCTCTCTGTATTGGCATCAAAATATTTCCAAGCTATCTCATAAAAAAAGCAAAGTGCAGAATAATGTGTATATTACACTATTATTTGTGTAAACAAAAAGGTGAAAATAATCATATTCATATTTGCTTGTATATGCAAAACAAAACCCTAGAATGATACTTAAAAAACTAATAACAATGTTTTGTAAGATCCATATAAAAATGATTTCCCTTCCCCTCAGGAACTCATGCACTCCTGTCAAATCCAGTCTTTTCCTAATTCATCCACTAACCTTTAGAGAAAGTCAGTTACCACCATCACTCTATGACTCCTCTAGGCATCTGACTTCCCCTTCAGCATCCTATTTATCTCCCAAGCTTGTGCTGATAAACTATTTTGAGTCCTGTTAATGTCTTCATGGGGCAGTTCCTGCTCTAAAATTTTTAGAATCACTTTCCAAATCTTGAAGGCAATGGTAGGTGGCAGTTTGGCAGAGATTACCTTTTAAAGCAGACTGGAAGACAAAGAGAAAGATGGCACAAATGATCCTATCCACAAAATAGAAAAAGACTCACAGACATAGGGAACAGACTTGTGGTTGCCAAGTCCGGGGAGGAAGTGGGATGGACTGGAAGTTTGGGGTTAGTAGATTCAAAGTATTCCATTTAGAATGGATAAGTAATGAGGTCCTACTGTATAGCATAGGGAACTATACCCAATCTCTTGGGATAGAACTTGGTGGAAGATAATCTGAGAAAAAGAATGTGTGACTGGGTCACATTGCTGTACAGCAGAAATTGGCACAACATTGTAAATCAACTGTATTTTAATGAAAATAAACCAGAGCCAATCTTTGTGTGTTTATGGTTTTGCAAAGGCCTTGCCCTTTGCAAAAAAATCAAGTAGTAAATAAAAGATCCAATATAGACTAATGTGACCCATTGAAATCAAGCCCTCAAATCCTTCAAATCAAAGCCCCAGAGAGCTTCTTTAGAGTCTGAGGCTTTGTCAATTTTATGATGTGACAAGGATTTCTGTGGGGTTTGAAGGTCATATGTTGAAAAAGAAGAAGATATAACATTTGGTTTTAAATCTTCTTCCCCAAGTTCTACCTTTCTTCCATTATCTAGCACTTTTTAAAGGCCTGAACTTCTCCCTGGATACACCTCTAACATTGGAGGGAAAAGGCAGTGCCCCCATCCAGCCACAGAGGGAGTTAGATGATGTAATGCTTTTGCAGGAAGTAAGAGGGACATAACACGATGATGCTGGCAGAAGTGAAGGGCAAGGCCAGAAAGCCTCATTGGGCCCACTGGTTCTTTTGTTGAAGATGATGGCATTGGTAGAAAACATGAACTGGGACCATTACAACTCTGAAATCCTTGGACAGCCAACCCTCTGTGGGTCCATTACAGCAGCCTCCATGGTGAAAATCTCTGCCAGGCTAGGCGAAACAGGTGCCTAACAGGTTAGAAAGTATTCACTTCTTTCTCAGCAAGTGCTATTAAATGATGGGTTGATTTTGTTTATTTTTGAATTTTTTATTAAAGTATAGTTGATTTACAATTTTTCTTCAATTTATGCCATATAATGAAGTAACCCAGTCATACATATATATACATTCTCTTTTTTTATATACTATCTTCCATCATGAAGAGATTGGATTCCAGTTGGACCCCATTGCTTATCCATTCCAAATCTAATAGTTTGTTTTTGAAAGGGAGTGAAGAATAAAAACTATGGAAAGACTGGAACTGTGAAGGAAGGAGAAAAATAGCCACTGACAAACAGGAAAACATACAAGTTTACAGACTTTCAATCATTCTCAGCACCTTCTGTACACCATGAGCCACATTTCATTTTCTTATCTCTGGGTACAAATGGCTGTCACCATATTTCCTCAGCACGTTAGCTATCTCTCCAACCTCTGTTGTCCAGAAACACAAATATCCTATATGCTACACATGTTCAATTGCTAGGCCACACTCTTACCTCCTCCTCTGCTACCTGGCTTTGCACTTTATACCTGTGGAACTTTGTATTTTCACATCCAATGTGAGATATGAACCATTCTTCCTAGTAAGGTACAGCCATAGCTCTGGCTAAGGTCCATCTAAGCCTTGCTTCCCAATTCTGGTCTTAATAATATCCCACAGTACCTCCCATTTCTCAAGATGGTCTTGCAAGTAAGTCTCAAGAGAAAATCCACCCTAAGTTTTAAAAGCCTTATAGCACCTTGAGGAAACCCGACACATGGTGACAACTTCAGCTAAAAATATCAGTTTGCAGTGTCAAAAAAAAAAAAAACAGGTAGCACCACAGCTACCAAAATGTTGGGAAGCACATCATTTATTCTTTCATTAGGCCCACATATATTAAGCTCCTGCTATGCAGCAAGTATACTGCCAAGCACAGGGTACACAAAATAAAATGCAGTCCTTGCCCTTAAGGGGAATAAAGCCTGACCAGAGGAGATAAATGTGTAAACAGATGAAGACAATAGTTTATTGATGGATGTCTGCACAGAGTACAGTGGAGACTGAGGAAGCAGAAGGTGACCTTTAAAGAATAAATAGGTATTAACCAACCTGATGGTGGTGCAGTGAGAGGACTTGGGTAGTGGAGTGTATTTCAAGCAGAGACAACAGCACAAGCAAAGGCAGAGAAACATGAAAACTCCTGACATGACCAGGGAAGAGGAAGCAAGTCTATATGGCTAAGGAAGAAGCTTTAACTAGCGCGGCATGAAATAGAAAGCATGGTAGACTGTTTTACTTACTGGCTCCCAATTTGTCCACAGATCCCTGGATGCACATCCGTTTGCAACTTTGCCACCCCTACCATCAAAAGGTAGACTATTTTGGAGTTGCTGCTGTGGCACAATTGTTTAAGAATCTGACTATAGTGGCTTGGGCTGCCATGTAGGCGCCACTTTAATCCCCAGCCCAGAGCAGTGGGTTAAAGGAACCAGTGTTGCCACAGCTCTGGCTCGGATCTGATACCTGGCCTGGGAACTTCCATATGCCCCAGGTAGAGCCACTAAACATAAAATAAAACCAGTTATTTAAAAAAAAAAGGTAGACTATTTTTCTGCTCTTTGAGTCTGGGCTCAGCCATTTGACTTGTTTTAGCCAACGCAACAATACCAATTGTGAGACTTGAAAAGAGCTTTTGCATTGAGCCTTGCCCTCTTTTGTTGTTGGTGATCCTGCAGCCGCTACCATGTGAATGAGGAGTGGAAGAGATACCCATGAATATTCTCAGTTAACCAGAAAATGCTACTCGGAAAACCCATTCTGATTATGAATAGTCAGAAAATGGACTCTTCTCTAACTTTATCTAAGCAAACTGAATTTCATATAATTAAACAATTTCTTAAGCCCTGTTTGCTTCAGAGAAAGTCACTTCCCCATGCAAAGCAGCAGCATAGTTTTGTGGCTAAAGATACAGGCTCCAAAATCTGATTGACCTGGCTTTCAATCGTGGCTCTATCAGTTAGATGCTGTGTGAATTAGGGCAAGTTATCGATTTCCCTGAGCCATGGTTTCCTCATCTTTATAATGGAGATAATAATGACACCTCTTGGGTTGTGTGAAGGCTAAATGAGTCTTGTCATTATTTAGCTCCCCCTCCCACCCCCAGACACTACAAACAGCATTTATTGTAAGCAAAGTACTTAGCTGCAATTCTTTCTGCTCAGCTTTCACACTTCTCTAAAGAGCCTTAATAAAAGAGACTAGTGCCGCACTCAACACACAAGTGTTATGAATGAATCACCGGGTAGTTAAGACCCAGTGGCAATAGAAAGTCACCAGCGAAACTAGGTCAGGGACTGAGGGGCACTTGCACTGTTCCTTCTTCCATTTCACCACCTGGTCTCCTTAAAATGAGAGGTGAATGACTGTTCACTTCCTCCAAGGCATTCAACTATTTAAAGGAATCCATTACCTAAGTGTGTCACCTCAACTGAAATATTCCCAGCAGCATTTACAAGCATCATACTCATCTTTTTCCATCGAGAGCAAACACAATCCCTAGGCTGAAATTTGACATCAACTTCCAGAATGTCTCTCTCTTCTCATTACTGCTATGTCCTACCAAATCTGCTTTAGTAGCACTCAGGGTACCTCCTTGATCTTCCTAAGGATTGATTTCCCTTCACAGAACCCTGAGGAACTCCCTGCTTCGATGCAGTTCACTGGAGAAGTGCCTCCCAGACATTCTAAGCAGTCAAGATTTCATCATCAAAACTGCCATATAAAATTGCAAAACTGTCACACCACATCTCAGGAACAGTACTTATTAATCAATCAAGAAGACTGACAAATTTCTGCAATCCTGTGAAAATGATTAACATGTCTATAACTTCCCCTAAGAAATCCCCAAACTCCTTACTCATTTTATCCCAACAAAGATGAAGAGTGGCAGCATAGATTCCACACTGCATAACTTTTGTAGACTTAGAGGTCAACTTTCCTATAAGCACTGTGATAGAGGTGAAAGTGATTTATAAAATCTGTCTGGAAAAAAAAATTTGGCTGGCTATCAGGCTTCTTGCTTCCAGTTGCAAAGTTCCAGTACTCAACCTGCCTGTTTCCCCATCACCTGTATTATGATCTTTCATGGCCAAGGTTGTGAGCTACTGGTCTCTGATGCTAACACTCAATCCACTAGTTATGCTTCTTCTTCCAAGAGTGAAGTTTAATTGGTTTCAATATTCCTTCCCACTCTTACCAAACCTCAGTGGAGCCATCCTAAAGAACCTCACTAAGTTAACTAGCAAAAGTGAAAGAGCTGCATTGGCTTCAGACAAGTGCTCCAAGACATTCAACAGTGCCTTAATTTCCCCAGACCACCTAACAGAAGCTGACCAAGTAAGCAGTTGTGATTAGAAAGCCAAGTGGGTATACCAGATGGTTCCAAGGATGGGTAAAATGTCTTAATACTTTTCATTTATAGGAGAGGCAAAGGGATGACCAATAGATGAGGTCACTAGCACCCATGGGAAAACATGGTTCCAAGCTAACTCTCAGCTCAGTAATCACACTGTTTTCACTCCATTTGATGAAAATGCTGAGCTTCTTAATTTGGTCATAACAGGAAGGGAAGATATATGATGGATGCTGTGTTTCTCCATCTGATGCAGAAATTAGCTAGAAAGACCAAGACTTTTGTGTAAGATAACCCTAGTATCTTTGCCCAGTTGTCACATAAAGGCGAATTCACCTGTAGGCCCTTGTCTACATCTAGTTGAAATCGCTGTCTCATGGTCCCCTCCAGGTTATCCAATCCAGAAAACAATATAAACAGAGGATAAAACAAAATACACTTATTCTAGGGATTATTGGGTACTAGTCCTATATGTGTGTTATTTCTTCTGACTCTGACTTACTCAACCCCTGACCCTTATTGCCACTTGAATCTACTTGTAACTACTTTTTAATCCACCTTAGCAACCGGTCACTTAGAATATGACCTCTTTCTTGACAGCCTATAAAACTATGTGTCAATTATTGAGTTAATCCTTTAAAGATAACCTCATTTAATTATCAGAACTGCCTGAGGTTGATACTATTAATCTCATTTTTTAATAGATGAAGAAAATAAGGTGCAGAATACTTAGGTACTGTCTCAAGACCTACAGAATCAGCTCATTCACTCCTGCTCTCCTAAATTCTTATTATGTAAGCTTTTTTTCACATTGGTCATCATTTTTTATTTTTGAATACTATTTCTTAGCTGTTAATAACAGCAACAGGGACATGGAGAAAATTAATCAGGTTTGATTTTTAATTTTTTTATTCATTTGCAATCTTTTTTAATCATATATATATATATATATATATATATATATATATATATATATATTTCTTTCTACTGTACAGCATGGTGACCCAGTTACACATACATGTACACATTCTATTTTTGCACATTATCATGCTCCATCTTAAGTAACTAGGCAGAGTTCCCAGTGCTACACAGCAGGATCCCATTGCTAATCCATCCCAAAGACAACATTCTGCATCTATTTACCCCAAGTTCCCAGTCCCTCCCACTCCCTCCCCTTCCCCCTTGGCAACCACAAGTCTATTCTCCAAATCCATGATTTTCTTTTCTGTAGAAAGGCTCCTTTGTGCTGTATATTAGATTCCAGATATAAGTGATATCATATGGTATTTGTCTTTCTCTTTCTGACTTACTTCACTCAATATGAGAGTCTCTAGTTCCATCTATGTTGCTGCAAATGGCATTATTTCCTTCGTTTTTATGGTTGAGTAGTATTCCATTGTGTATATGTACCACATCTTCCTAATCCATTCATCTGTCGATGGACATTTGGGTTGATTCCATGTCTTGGTGAATAGAGCTGCAATGAACATGCGGGTGCATGTGTCTTTTTTAAGTAGAGTTTTGTCCGGATAAATGCCCAAGAGTGGGGATTGCTGGGTCATATGGTAGTTCTATGTATAGTTTTCTAAGATACTTTTCTAAGATACCTCCATACTTTTCTCCATAGTGGTTGTACCAGATTCCATTCCCACCAACAGTGCAGGATGGTTCCCTTTTCTCCACACCCCCTCCAGCATTTGTTATTTGTGGACTTATTAATGATGGCCATTCTGACTGATGTGAGGTGGTATCTCGTGGTAGTTTTGATTTGCATTTCTCTAATAATCAGTGATGTCGAGCATTTTTTCATGTGCTTGTTGGCCGTCTGTATATCTTCCTTGGAAAAATCTCTCCTCAGGTCCTTTGCCCATTTTTCCACTGGGTTGTTGACTTTTTTGCTGCTGAGAAGTCCTAGCCACAGCAATCAGACAATCAAAATAAATAAAAGACATCCAAATAGGAAGAGAAGAGGTAAAACTCTCACTGTATGCAGATCACATGATACTATATATAGAATACCCTAAGAACGCAACCCAAAAAATACTTGAACTGATCAACGAATTCAGCAAAGGAGCAGAAATCAGTCACATTTCTGTATACTAACAATGAAATATTAGAAAAGGAGTACAAAAATACAATAACTTTTAAAATTGCACCCCAAAAAATCAAATACCTGGGAATACACCTGACCAAGGAGGTAAAGGATTTATATGATGAGAACTATAAAACAATAATCAAGGAAATTAAAGAAGATGTAACAAAATGGAAAGAAAAAAATTTTTAAAAAAGAAATGAAAAGATATTCCATCCTCCTGGGTTGGAAAAATTAATATTGTAAAAATGGCCATACTACCCAAAGCAATCTAGATTCAATGCAATCCCTGCCAAATTACCCATGACATTTTTCACAGAACTAGAACAAACAATCCAAACATTTACATGGAAACACAAAAGACCCAGAATTGCTGAAGAAATCCTGAGAAACAAAAACCAAGCAGGAGGCATCTCTCTCCCAGACTTCAAGAAATATTACAAAGCCACAGTCATCAAAACAGTGTGGTACTGGTACCAAAACAGACAGACAGGCCAATGGAACAGATTAGAGAACCCAGGAATAAACCCAGACACCTTGGGTCAATTAATCTTTGACAAAGGAGGCAAGAACATGAAATGGGAAAAAGACAGTCTTTTCAGCAAGCATTGCTGGGAAACTCGGACAGCTGCATGCAAAGCCATGAAACTAGAACACACCCTCACACCATGCACAAAAATAAACTCCAAATGGCTGAAAGACTTAAATATACGACAGGACACCATCAAACTCCTAGAAGAAAACATAGGCAAAACACTCTCTGACATCAACATCATGAATATTTTCTCAGGTCAGTCTCCCAAAGCAATAGAAATTAGAGCAAAAATAAACCCATGGGACCTCATCAAACTGACAAGCTTTTGCACCACAATGGAAACCAAAAAGAAAACAAAAAGACAACCTACAGAATGAGAGAAAATAGTTTCAAATGATGCAACTGACAAGGCCTTAATCTCTAGAATATACAAGCAACTTATACAACTCAACAGCAAAAAAGTCAACAACCCAGTGGAAAAATGGGCAAAGGACCTGAGGAGAGATTTTTCCAAGGAAGATATACAGACGGCCAACAAGCACATGAAAAAATGCTCGACATCACTGATTATTAGAGAAATGCAAATCAAAACTACCACGAGATACCACCTCACATCAGTCAGAATGGCCATCATTAATAAGTCCACAAATAACAAATGCTGGAGGGGGTGTGGAGAAAAGGGAACCATCCTGCACTGTTGGTGGGAATGGAATCTGGTACAACCACTATGGAGAAAAGTATGGAGGTATCTTAGAAAAGTATCTTAGAAAACTATACATAGAACTACCATATGACCCAGCAATCCCCACTCTTGGGCATTTATCCGGACAAAACTCTACTTAAAAAAGACACATGCACCCGCATGTTCATTGCAGCTCTATTCACCAAGACATGGAATCAACCCAAATGTCCATCGACAGATGAATGGATTAGGAAGATGTGGTACATATACACAATGGAATACTACTCAACCATAAAAACGAAGGAAATAATGCCATTTGCAGCAACATAGATGGAACTAGAGACTCTCATATTGAGTGAAGTAAGTCAGAAAGAGAAAGACAAATACCATATGATATCACTTATATCTGGAATCTAATATACAGCACAAAGGAGCCTTTCTACAGAAAAGAAAATCATGGATTTGGAGAATAGACTTGTGGTTGCCAAGGGGGAAGGGGAGGGAGTGGGAGGGACTGGGAACTTGGGGTAAATAGATGCAGAATGTTGTCTTTGGGATGGATTAGCAATGGGATCCTGCTGTGTAGCACTGGGAACTCTGCCTAGTTACTTAAGATGGAGCATGATAATGTGCAAAAATAGAATGTGTACATGTATGTGTAACTGGGTCACCATGCTGTACAGTAGAAAGAAATTGTATTGGGGAAATAACTATTAAAAAATAATAAAAGAAGTATAAATTTATGGAGGTCCTTACTCCACCATTGCAGAAGTCCTGTCTTTCTGTCCTCTCTAAACAGTCCTATCCGTGTTGACACCTATACAATGGCATTACAGAGATCGAACAAGAAGAGTTTGATAGTTATTTGAATAGAATGAAATTCTACAAACTCTACCTCACAGATTAATCCTGTCTCATCAGACTATTATATACAGAGTTTATAATGAGCTTAATTATGGCCCTCAAAACATATCCAAGTCAGTCTGCTCAATGGAACTCTATTCCTTGAAGCAACCATTAATATTGCCCTTGCCACTCTATTTACTTCAGAATTTGGGTTTTCTCACCACAACTTATTGCTAAGGGCTATCAGCCCAGTAATCTTCATATTTCCCTAATTTTATAAGGAAACTTCTTAAGGTCTCCAATTTTCAAACATAATGAAGTGATATAGTAATGCAAGTTACATTTTTTTTCTTCTCAAAAATGAATATGTTCCTGCTTCAACAACTCAAACAGCAAATTGTGTGTGTGTGTGTGTGTGTGTGTGTGTGTGTGTGTGTGTGACATTGAGTGGATGTGTCTGGGAATGCTAACAACCAAGTTAGAGAATTTTACCACTTCAGGGTTTTCTGGCTACATTTGAAGAGTTTTCTGGCTATATTTTGTGCTTTAAAATTAGGTCTGTGCTTGAAAGCTCAGCCCTTCCCTGGCTCTTTTTAGTTGTAAGGTCTCTTCTAATTAGTGAAGTGTTGACATACTGCTATTCACAAGGGAGACTCAGGTTCTTCTGTAACAGTAATAAAACTCAGGGTGCCTTTGTCAGGATAAAAGCCCAAAGTGACCTAGGAGGGTATGTGCAATTGTGAGCAGCTCAAGAACATGTTGAAAGGGCCTTACCAATTTTTTTCATACTGCTTTCTTTCCCTGTGTTTGTAATTGTCAAATTGTCCCATCAGGTCAGATGATTAACCAACTAATCCTCAACTTGAAGATGCAGGTTCTACATACATGAGGTCTATCCTCATTTACAGGGCATTTTCAACACTGAATTATAAAGACATACATTTTTTTAAAAATTCAAATAAATGGAGAGCCATATGATGTTCCTGAATGCTAAGTCCAAATATCATAAAAATATCAATTGCTCGGCAATCTATAAATGCACAACGATTCCAATCAAAATCGTGGTTGGATTTTGCTTTGAGAAGTAGACAAAATATACCTAAAGGTCATATGGGTTAATAAACAAGAAAGAATAGGTAAAATTTTAAAATAAGATTTTTGCAAGTCAGATATTAAACATATCAAAAACAATTATTTTAAATTGTAAAGGGCACTGGTGCCAGAACAAACAGTTCAGAGCGATAGAACAGTCCAGAAAGAGATGACAATTTCAATGAGTGTTCGATATACAATACAGATGTCATTTTAGTATAGGAAATGAACAGATCAATTATTCGATAAATAAAATTGAACTAATGGGCATACCTTTGGGAAAAAAACTTAGATTCCCTTTCTCACAATGTATATCAACTGAATTCCAAGGAGAGTAGAAAGTTAAATATTTTGTATAAAAAGAAAATGTTACGGGTGAATATTTGAACACAGAGTGGGAAATTATTCTAAGAATAAAAGTAGAGTAGTTCCTGTTTGTGGCTCAGTAGTTAAGAACCCAACTAGTACCCATGAGGATGCATGTTTCATCCCTGGCCTTGCTCAGTGGGTTAAGGATCTGGCATTGCTGCAATCTCCAGTGTAGGTCACAGATGCGACTTGGATCTGGCATTGCTGTGGCTGTGGTGCAAGCCCTAGCCTGAGAACTTCATTATGCCACAAGTGCAGCCCTAAAAAGACAAAAAAAAAAAAAAAGAAGAAGAAAACAGAAAGAAATCATAATGAAATGTTATAGATTTGACTACATCAAAATATTTATTTAAATACCTTGAATAAAAAAAGGAAAATAACTGGGTAAAATACAACACAAACGACAGATAAATGGTAATATATTGTTAGTATATAAACACTTCTAAAAATCAATAATGAGAAAAGAGTACAATAAAAAATTCATAAAGAATATACGTAGGAAATTCATAAAATATATAGGAATGACTTATAAGATGGTAAAGTTCACTAGTGATCAAATAAATTAGAACAAATTAGATACCAGTTTCACCTATAAAGTTTACAAAAATGTGGAGAAACAAGCTGCATCTTTTATAAATGTGTATAACAATTGGAAGCAAAAATGGGCTAAGATTTTTAAGTTCAATTAAGCAAAGTTCATTAAAATTCTTTAAAATATATGATCCCTTTTTTCTAGCAATACTACCTCTAAGAATTCATCCAACAGAAAATAATCAGCACAGTACATAAATATTTATGTGAAGCATGAGCATCACAGCATCACAGTATAACAAGGAAAAAACTGAATGTCTAACGATGGAGGAGGGGTAAATAATAGTGTGCATTTAAGTTTAATGAAATACTTATATAGCTATTAAAAATTCTTTCTAAAAGAATAATTAATACCCTGGAAAAATGTTCACCATAAAAGGTTAAGTGAAAAAAAAGAAGGCAATGAAACAATGTATTTAATAAGATTTGAACTTTGTAAAAGGCATATATATGTGGGTGTGCGTGTATGCATGAGCGTATGTGTGTGGGTAGAAAATATTGGAAGAAAAACACTCCAAAATATTAATAATATATTCTCTGAATATTGGGAGTATTGGTAATTTAAATATTCTTCTTTGTGCTTTTCTGTACTTTCCACATTGTAAAAATGAACATGTGTTACTTTGAATCAGAAAAACACAATAAATGTTACTTTAAAAATTGAGTTCCTTGGATTTGGGCTCTTGCTTTTTTTAAAATTTTCATAATTAAAAAATTCACACGCCCATACAAACAGACAGAAGCCTCAGGGTGTACATGTCAACTTTGGAAGATATAAAGAAAAAAAGTTCCGTTTTAAGATAAAGTGCTGTTCAGCCCATCGCTTCCTTTCTAATCTCAAAGGAAATACATTATTCTTCCTCAAACCCTTTCATCCCTCCTCACAGCCCCCACACAATCCTCACCTCAAGAGCAAATTGAAGGAGCTCCCGTTGTGGCACAGTGGTTAAGGAATCCGACCAGGAACCATGAGGTTGCGGGTTCAAGCCCTGGCCTCGCTCAGTGGGTTAAGGATCCACCGTTGGCATGAGCTTTGGTGTAGGTCACAGACGTGGCTCAGACCTGGCATTGCTGTGGCTGTGGCATAGGCTGGGGGCTACAGCTCCGATTTGACCCCTAGCCTAGAAACCTCCATATGCCATGGGTGCAGCCCTAGAGAAGATAAAAAGGACAAAAAAAAAAATCAAATTGAAGGTGAAAGGCCACATTCCACAGCATGGTGGCAAGCAGACTTTTCATAATCTCGCCCCACCTCTTCCTTAAAATTTCTCCCATCACATCTCATCTCTCATAAATTCATGGTAACCCTGAAACTGCTGAATAGACCATGTTTCTTCACATCTCTTTGCCTAAGCTCACACTTGTTCTCTCTTCACAGAACACTCTTAGCTCAGCTCTTCACTCAAAGAACTCCTACGTCTCTTCAAGACTGAAGCCCAGGTATCATATCCTCTAGGATCCCTACCCCCAAGTTAGTTTGGGTGTTTCTACTGAGATTCAGAATTAGCCAATGTATACCTCAGAAACTGTACTACACTTTTTCTTTTTAGGGCCGCACCCACAGCATATGGAAGTTCCCAGGCTAGAGGCTGAATCAGAGCTACAGCTACCAGCCTACACCACAGCCACAGCAACGCCAGACCCAAGCCACATCTGTGACCTACACTACAGCTCATGGCAACACTTGATCCTTAACCCACTGAGCAAGGCCAGAGATCAAACCCATGTCCTCATTTATACTAGTCGGGTTCATAACCTACTGAGCCACAGTGGAACTCCCTGTACTACACTTTATGCACAAGTCTCCACTGTGAGACTACAAATTCTCCATGGGCTAGGATGATGTCTTACACACCTTTGTATTCCTAGAACACAGTACAATGCTCAACATATAGTAGGTACTCAAAACTGTCTGTAAAATCGAGAGCAGTGTGCACCTACCACTCATTCAGAGCGTGGTCCCTTTTCCTACTGTATAGCACAGGGAACTATATTCAATATGCTGTGCTAAACCATAACGGAAAAGAGTATGAAAAAGAATACATGTATGTATAACTGAGTCACTTTTCTGTATACCAGAAAATAAGACAACACTGTAAATCAACTACACTTCAATAACATTTTTAAAAGGGGCTGGTCCCTTCAAATACAATCCCATGACATCAATCTCAGAAAATCAAGTAGACTATTGCTGCTCTGAGAATCTTCTTGAAAATAAACAAGAGTCACAAAGTTATTTGTAACGTCAATCAGTTCCTCTTAGAGAAATCCAGCCAGCCAGAGTTTCTGCACTTTAAGAAAAGCTGGAGAGGTACAGAAGAGTCACAGAAATGATCAAAGGAGTTAAAAGAAATTACCCCAAGGAAATATTAGAAAATTATAAAAGATTATGGGGTCTTTTAACCTGCGATAAATTGGCCAATCTCCCTTCCTGGTAGGGAATGAGAAAACCACAAGGGGTGAGCGTAAAATGACCTTGGGCAGAACACAGATGAACACAAAGTCTTGCCATTTGAAGAGCTGCTGGTGGAAGGTTTGTCCTTCTTGAGCTCCTGGGGACTTTCAGGCTACTGTCATATCTGGCTGGAGGCCCTCAGAATACAAAAGCAGAAGTACAGTGGGAAAGGAGAGGAATTAAGAAATGAGCTGGAACTAGGAAATAAACCTGGTAAACATTGTGATGCGTAAAATGCTCTTTTAATTATTACAACAAATACTTGTAAAAACACTTTAACTTAATGTAAAGATTTTCTTCGTTGGAAAGAAAACAGCATGAAGTTAACACCTGGGTCTCATTAATATGCATGACAACCTGTTTCCAAAATAAACAACAGCATTCATGTAAACCATTTAATATAAAAGCCATCACACAGAGACATAAGCCATCTGATTCATGCTGAGTTTTTAATTTAAATTTAGTCCATAATTGGGCTGTTTAAACTGAGCATCAAAAAATTTAAACATTTCAGTTTACATTAATTTTGGTTGGAACTTATGGAACTGTAAGTAACATTTAGTTGTGAAATTGGGAGGTGGCCTAAGCCAGGGGTAGGGAGAAGCTTATGTCCACAGCTAACACATGATGTTCAACTCAGAAACATAATATATTGATCCTCAAAGGGTTAAAATATCCAGCCAATCTCTTGTGGGTTGGTCACATCATGACTAATGTAAATGATGCAGAACATGACAAATTCTGGCTCTGATTCATCATTTAGCACATTCTACCTTATGTAACAAACTGCCTCTAACTAGTTAGCTTTGCATTGTGTTAGTGAGGCCAATAATGGCAATAGTTTTTGTTGATTAAACAGCACACCACTCCTCATTCTTTTCCCAGGCTCTGCTCTGGATCAAAAGTCAGGAGGTGATTTTGGTAGGCTGCCTTTCCCAGGTTCCCACGTGATCTGGTTTCCAGCTAGGTTCAGCCAATAGGAGATATTGAAGGAAGACTCTTATGCAGTAAGTAGGAAGGGAGAAACCAAGGTTTCTCTCCCTCCTTCTCCACCTAGGGTGGCATCTCCTACAGCACCTGAATCTTGCCTATAGATTCAGTTCCTGACAGATAGGCCCATTACATCTCAAGCTTACTTCAGATGACCAAGCCTCTGGGCTCTGTTAAAATTATCTCCTCCCATGGTTCCTCCGAGCCCTAGCTTTCTGTTGTTAATCTATGGATTACTTTACCATGTCCTGTTTGACTTCTCATCTCCTCCATTCTCTATTTTACCAATTTCCCATATTAAATACCTCCTATTGTCAACTTCTGAAGTCACCTCTATGTCTAAACTTTGATACAGAATCACCATGTGGAAGGCACTACACTAAGTGTTTTGCATGCATCACATCATTGAATCTTTGCAGTTTGCTCTATTAAATGGGTCACTCTTATTATCCCAGTTTTAAGTATAAGGAAACTTAGGTAAAAAAGGGTTAAGTAATTTGCCCAAAATGACATAGCAAGAGACAAATTTGAACTCAGACTTAGGACTAAGTGTCCCATGCTAAACTTCTATGCTATGCCTTAACTATATTAAACAAAGGAATGAACCAGAGTACGTAAAAGGCTCCTTGAAGTTTTGACACTCTATGAAACCATTCAACCATGCATTCCCTCACTCAATGAATAGTTATTGAGCACCTGCTATATATCAGGCACCATTTATAGGCTCCAGGGAGACATCAATGAATAAAAGAGCCCAAAATTCCTGCACTTATTGACCTTTGATTCTACTATAATATGACAGACAATAAACAACTAAATAAATAGAATATAATATTATGGTAATAAATACTATGGAGAAAAAAATAAGTGCAGAGGAAGGATAAAGAGTGCCAAGAGGGACAAGTGGTGAAATTTTAATTTTTTAATTTTTTATCTAGTTAGGTAGGTTTTTTTGTTGTTGTTTTTTTTTCTTTGTTTGTTTGTCTGTTTTTGCTTTTTAGGGCCGCACTCATGGTATATGGAGATTCCCAGGCTAGGGAGCTGGCCTATGCCACAGTCACAGCAACACCAGATCTGGTCTGTGTCTGCGACCTACATCAAAGCTCACGTCAATGCTGGATCCCCGACCCACTGAGCAAGGTCAGGGATTGAACACTCATCCTCTTGGATAATAGTCAGATTTATTTCCACTGCATCATAACGGGAACTCACAAAATTTTAATTTTAATAAAACTTGTTATGCAAGAGCCCCCTGGTAGCTCAGTAGGTTAAGGATCTGGCATTGTCATTCTGTGGCTTGTGTCACTGCTATAGTGCAGGTTCAAACCCTGGCTGGGGAATTTCCACATGCCATGGACAAAAAAAAAAAAAAAAAAAAAAAAAAAAAAAAAAAAAAAAAAAAAAAAAAAAATTGGTCATCCTATCTGCATTCCTCCTTTCATAGACACTCTAGATAGACACAGCAATTTCCAATCAAAATAGAGGATGGAAATGCTTCTTCCTAAAGATTCTGTTAAATTCAGTTAAATCAAGAGGTATTTACTAAAACCTTCTATAGTAAATATTCTCTTAATTCTCCATTTAATCAACTCATCAGATTAACAAAACTTCTCCATGCTCTCAGTAAAACATACTGACTAATGTCTTATGTTTACCAATAGGCTAATCTCTAGTTTTTCCATGTGCTTCTGCTCCCACCCACAGTGCTCTAGGCTTACCAAGAGTCAGTTGGGTTTGTTTACAAAACCTGTTTCTGCCAACCCTACTTGTTATTTGATTGCATGGTTTAATAAAATATTATGTAAATAAGGTATATGTAAGAAAAGAGATTTATTTCTCTGAAAAATTACATTAAATGATTTAGGAAGACTAGTTCAAAAGGAATCACTTAAAAACTGCTGTCAAATTAGGTGTGAATGAAACATTACAAAAATTAAGAAAACACTGATGAAAGAAATAAAACATAAATAAATGGAAACACGCCCCATGCTCATGATTTGAAAGATGTTAAGACATCAATACTACCCAAAGTGATCCACAGATTCAGTGAAATCCCTATCACAATACCAATAATGTTTTTTGCAGGAATAGGAAAACCCATCCTAAAATTCATATGGAATCTCAAGAGACTGGGAATAGCCAAAATAATCATGAAGAAGCAGAGCAACGCTGGGGAGTTCATACTTGCTGATCTCAAAATACTATAAAACTATAGTAATAAAAATTATATGGTTCTGGCATAAGATAAACATATAGACAAATGGAATAGAATAGAGAGCCCTGAAACAAACTCTCATGTGAGTGGTCAAATGATTTTTGACGAGTGCCAAAACCATCCAATGGTAAAAGGACAGTCTTATCAACAAATTGTTCTGGGAAAACTGGATGTCCACATGCAAAGGAATAAAGTTGGACCCTTACCTAACACCATATACAAAAATTAACTCAAAATGGATCAAAAACCTAAATGTAAGAACTACAACTATAAAACTCTTAGACAAAAACATAGGGCAAATGCTTCACAACATTTGCTTTGGCAATGATTTCTTGGATATGACACCAATGGCCAAACAACAAAAGAAAATACAGACAAACTGGACGTCATGAAAAATTTTAAAATTTTGGGACAAAGGACAATATCAACAGAATAAAAAGGCCACCCACAGAATGGGAGGAAATATTTGCAAATCATATATCTTATAAGGAATTAATATTTAGAATATATAGAGTTCCTAAAACTCAATAACAGAAAACAACTCAATTTAGAAATGAACAGAAGCCTTGAATATGCATTTCTCCAAAGATTTACAAATGGCAAGTAACATGTTCAATATCATTAATCATTAGGGAAATGAAAACCAAAACTACAATGAGATACCACCTCTCATCCATTAGAATAGCTATCAAAAAAAACCCACAGAAATATCAAGTGTTGGAAAGGATGTAGAGAAATTAGAACCCTTGTGCACTACTGATGTAAATGTAAAGTAGTATAGACACTGTGGAAAACAGTATGGATCAAAATATCTTTAATAGAATTACCATATGGTCTGTCAACTCCATTTCTGGATATATACCCAAAAGAACTGAAAGCAGAGTCTTGAAGAGATATTTGTACACCCATATTCATAGCAGTATTATTCACAATAGCTAAAATCAGGAAACAACCAAAGTGTCCATCAATGAGTGAATGGATAAGCAAAATGTGGAATATACACAAAATGGAATATTAGTAAACCCTTAAAAAGCAAGAAATTCTGACATATGCTACAGTATAAATGAAACTTGAGCATATTATGCTAAGGGAAATAAGACACAAAAAGGCAAATATGTACTGTATGATTCTACTTAATACAAGGTACTTAGAGTAGTCAAAATTGTAGAGACAGAAAGCAGAATGGTGGTTACCAGAGCTGGGGGGAGGGAGAAATAGGGAGTTATTATTTAATGAGTATAGAGTTTTATTTTACAAGATAAAGAGAGTATGGAGATGGGTATTGGTGATGGCTGTACAACATTATAGTTAATAACACTGAACTGTACACTTAAATGGTTAAGGTGCAATTTTATGTGATTGCATGTTGTTTAATTGTGGGAAATTAAGGAGAGTATTATTACTTATTACTTTGCAGTTATCTTTATGATCTCTCCCTAAGGAAATTGCCCTGAATATCAGAGCTGATGCCTTATAGGTGCGGTTTCTGGAAAAAAAAAAAAAGTTCCTAGAACACCAGTCAATGAATTCATCCTCAAAGAAAAGGACTTGGTAGGTCCTAGATCAAAAGACGAGTCCATAAATGAACATTTGTATATTTTGAGAAAAAAAAATAATGTTTAAAGTAAGTATATACCATGTTCACTCAATGTTTTTCTTTACCTGACACTTTCAATTAACTAAGAAGGTAGAATCACTTTAGAAAAGAAGGCTTCTATATATGTTCAAAATATTGTGTTAGAACTTCAGAAAGTAGGAAGATGCTGACATGAGTTCACAAAACCCTTGAGAGTTTACAATATCCTTTGTTTAATTTCACAAGTGATTAGAATATAGGTAAAGCAAGTATCATAATGAATATGTCCATAAGGATAATTTCAGTTAGTGTCTATTGTCCTGGTGTAATTATCAGTAGCATACTCCCACTTCAAACAATAAGTGATATGGTCAGCTCAACCATGACAGAAGAATAAATAAGCGTTCAATAGCTTCTGAGAATGGTGCAGTCATATTCATCTTGTGGTAGAGGGTAGTCTGAAAAGGTTGAGTGCAGAAGTGGCATTTGAGTGTCCTTTACAAAAATTGACTCAAAATGGATCATCAATCTAGTCTCTTAGAAACTTTGAAGATTAACTTAATAATACAGTCCTGCTGACTAAAATCACTAGATTGTGAATTAGGTCTGCAGAACTTATTTACCTACTAGTTGCAAGTTCTCACCTTTAAACATCTCCCTAATTCCCCCAACCCTAGTCCCTGGTAACCACCATTCTACTCTGTTTTTAGGAATTGAGGATTTTTTAAGATTCCACATATAAGTGATATCATACAATATTTGTCTTTCTCTCCTGACTTACCTCAAAGTAATGTCTGCAAGATCCATCCATGCTGTCACAAATGGCAGGATTTCTTCTTCCTCATGGCTGAATAACACTAAAAAAAATGATAATTATGTATTGCTTTTGGAATGAATAAGTAATGAGATCCTGCTGTATAGCACTGGGAACTATATCTAGTCACTTATGATGGAGGATAAGGTAAGAAAAAAGAATGTATATATGTATGTATGACTTGGTAATCTTGCTGTACAGTAGAAAATTGACAGAACACTGTAAACCAACTATAATGGAAAAAAATAAATATCATTTAAAAATTTTTAAATGATAATTATGTGACATGATAGAAGTGTTAGCTAACTGGTGGTAATCATCTTGCAATACGTAAATGTACCAAATAAACACATTCTATACCTTAAACTTATATAATGTTATATGTCAAATATATCTCAACAACAACAACAACAAAAAAAGACTTTAAAAAAGTAATACAAAAAAAATTACAAAAACCTTCTGCCATCCCCTTACACCTCCTTCACTAAAATGATTCTCCAACCATACCTGGGAAGAATGCTCTTGGTGGAGAGTTCACTACAGTCAGTAGGTGGTTTCCAAACTGCTCTTTCCTCTGTACTTAAGCTGTTGTCTGGCATGAGAAAGGGGCCTTTGAACACCTCCACGCTCAGAAGGAATGAAGGACTATCTCCTAAAGCGGCTGACTGCAAGGGCCTGGCAGCCTTCATCACTGAGCAAAATGCAATCCATGTTTTCAGTGACCTATCAAAAGGGAGATATCTTCTGGACTTGGAAAACAATTTTTAAAACTATTTTATCATTGTAATTCTAAGGGAAAAAATTAACTATATAAAATGTGAAAAGAGAAAACAAAATAAAATAGATCATAGACCTAAATGTAAAATGCAAAAAAACTATAAAACTCCTAAAAGCTAATATAGAAGAAAACATCGATGACTTTGGGTATGACAGTGACTTTTTAGATACAACACTAGAGACAAGATCTAAGAAAGAAATAATTTATAAACTGGCATTCATTTAAAACTAAAAACTCCTGTTCTGCAAAAGGCAGTTATCAACAGAATGAGAAGACAAGCCATAGACTGGGAGAATATATTTGCAAAAGACACGTTTGATAAAGGACTATTTTCCAAAATATACAAAAAAGCCTTAAAACTAAACAATAAGGAAACAACCTGATTTTAAAAATGGACCAGGGAGTTCCCTTGTAGTGCAGTGGTTTAAGGACCCAGCATTGTCACTGCAGTGGCTTGGGTCACTGTTGTGGTGCAGGTTCAATCCCTGGCCCAGGAACTTCCATATGCCATGGGTGCGGCCAAAAATAAAAATGTGCCAAAGACCTTAAACAAATATATCTTCAGATAAGATAAATAGATAGCAAATAAGCACATGAAAAGATACCCCACATCATATGTCATCTTGGAAATGCAAATTAAAACAATGAGATGACCACTACACACTTATTAGAATAAACAAAACCCATGATACTGACAACACCAAATACAGGAGAGGGAGTGAATCAATAGGAACTTTCATTCATTGCTATTAGGAATGCAACATGGTACAGCCACTTTGGAAGACAGTTTGGTGGTTTCTTACAAAAGTAAACATACTCTTACCTAACGATCCAGCAATCATATTCATTGACATTTACCCAAAGGAGCTGAAAACGTACATCTATGGAAAAACCTGCACAAGAATATGTACAGCAGTTTTACTCATTATTATCAAAGCTTGGAAGCATCTCAGATGTCCTTCAGTAGGTGAATGGGTAAATAAATTCTGGTACACCCAGACAATGGAATATTATTCAGCCCTAAAAAATGAACTATCAAGCTGCAAAAAGATGTCAGAGAAACTTAAGTACATTCCACTAAGTGAAAGAAGCCAATCTGAAAAGGCTACATACTGCATGACATCAACTATATGATATTCTGGGAAAGGAAAAATTATGGAGATGATAAAAAGAGCAGTGGTTTCTGGGGGTGAGAAAGATGAGTAAATAACAGAGGATTTGTAGGGCACTGATAACACTGTTTATGGATATTATTGTTATTATTTGCTATTTAGGGCCACACCCATGGCTTATGGAGTATCCCAGGCTAGGGGGTCTAACTGGAGCTACAGCTGCCAGCCTACACCACAGCCACAGCAATGCCAGATCTGAGCCATGTCTGTGACCTACACCACAGCTCACGGCAACACCAGATCCTTAACCCACTGAGCGAGGCCAGGGATTGAACCCACAACCTCATGACTCCTAGTCAGATTCATTTTCCCTGCACCACGACATGATCTACTGTTTATGAGATTATAATAATGGATATATGTCACTATGCATTTGTCCAAACCCATAAAATGTACACCAACAGTGAACACTAAAGTAAACTGCAGACTTTGTGTGATTACAATATGTCAATATAGGTTCATCCCTGTTTTTTTTTTTTTTAAATGTACCTTTCTGGTGTGTGATATTGATAGTGGGGGAGGCTATGCATGTGTGGGGACAGGGTACATGAGAAATCCCTGTACCTTTCCCCTAATTTTATTATAAATAAACCACTCTAAAAATACAAAGTCCTTGAGGATATAATGGATAGCATGGAAACTACAGTTAATACTGTGTTGTATAATTGAAAATTGCTGAGAGAGTAAATCTTAGAAGTTCTCATCACAAGAAAAAAATTATGTTAACTATGTATGGTAACGAATGTTATGCAATACATACAAATATCATGTCACTAGTGTGGCCCTAAAAAGCCAAAAAATATATATATATCAAATCTTTATGGTGTACAGCTGAAACTAATATAATGTTCTCTGTCAATTAGACCTCAATAAAGTAAAAAAGTCTAATTACCGTCCTGGAGCAATGGTTAGTGAATCTGACTAGGAACCATGAGGTTGCGGGTTCGGTCCCTGCCCTTGCTCAGTGGGTTAACGATCCGCCGTTGCCGTGAGCTGTGGTGTAGGTTGCAGACGCGGCTCAGATCCCACGTTGCTGTGGTTCTGGCGTAGGCCGGTGGCTACAGCTCCGATTAGACCCCTAGCCTGGGAACCTCCATATGCCGCAGGAGCGGCCCAAGAAATAGCAAAATAAATAAATAAATAAATAAATAAATAAATAAATAAATAAATAGGAGAGGAGGACAAGATGGCGGAGGAGTAGGAGGACACGCTCGCCCTCTCCCACAAACACAACAAAAAAAGCACATCTACAGAATAAATGACTCGCACAGAACAGCAACCAATCGCTGGCAGAGGAACCTAAACTCCAATAACTGCAAGAAATTCGTGACATTACTGGGCAGAACGGGAGAAAAGAGGAGAGTGAGAGAAGGTGAATCCAGGCGGGACGGGCGCTCCCGAAAGGGAACTGCGGAGGAGAAAGGGATCCCGCACCCTGGAAAGTCACCTACACGGGGGAAAGATCAAACGAACCGGAGGAATCTCCAGATGCAGAGAAGAGTGTAGCAGTAAGTTGGAGTACGGAAAAGCCGATCAAGAACCCAACGGACCATCTGAACTACGGGCACAGTCACCAAAAATTGAGACGCCTGGGTGGGGGCTGGGCACTGAATCCTCGGCTCCAGAGGTTAGTCCCCGGGAAAGGGCCGGGGGACGACTGGGTGGGGGCTGGGCACCGAGACCTCGCCTCCGAAGGTTAATCCCTGAGAAAGGGCCGGGAGACGCCTGGGAGGGGGGCTGGGCACCGAGACCCCGCTGCAGAAGGTTAGTCCCCGAGAAAGGGCCGGGGGGCGCCGCCTGGGTGGGGGCTGGGCACCGAGACCTTGGCTCCAGAGATTAGTCCCCGGGCTAGGGGGGCGGGGCAGAGCGGAAACTGCTTGGGAGATCTAGAAACCATTTGACGGGGCAGAGACTGCCTGGGAGACTAGAAAACAAAGCTGTCGCAGAGGAAGGGAGCAATACTCCAGGGGCGGGGAAGTGGGAAGCCACATCAGAGGGAACCTGGGAGAAGAGCCTGGTCTGCGCCCGTGCTGGGGAGGGGAGAAAAGAAGGGGTGGGTCCCCATAGAATACCCCCCACGCCACAGCAAGCTTACAGGCCCGCTAGCTAGCTGAAAACTGTGCTTCCCAGTGCATCCCCTCCCCCCACTCCCGCCACGCCCTACGCTCTCACAGACCTGGGGCTGCCTGCCATCCAGGAGGGCTGGCCTCAACAATTGCCTGAAGCCTACCACCGCAGGGGCTGTCCTTGCACAGGCCTGCTTGCCCTTTGGTGGGGCTACACTTCCGCAGAGCAGCACCAAACACCACCAGCCCCCGAGAAAAGGCCTGCAGCCCAGAAAAGCTAGAACAAGCTTAGCCAGGCTGTGAATAGATCGGCCTAATTCTCAGACGGTTTTTCTGAGTCAGGCTGCCCTGGGGAGGAGCCTCTTCGGTTTCCAATGGCCCTGCTACCCGCCCAAGCCCCCAGGGGGTGCCCCACTCCCGCGGAATAGCTGCTCAGCACCACCAGCCCCCTGGAAGAGCCCCTGCAGCCCAGAAAAGCTGCAACAAGCTCGGCCAGACTGTGAAAAGATCCGCCTACATTCTCAGGCTGTCCTTCTGAGTTGGGCTACCCTAGGGAAGAGCCTCTTAGGTTCTCAGTGACCCAGAGAGCTGCTCCAGCCCCCAGGGGGTGATGCACCCCTGAAGAGCAGCTGCCCAACACCACCAACCCCCTGCAAGAACCCCACAGCCTAAAAACACCAGAGCAAGCTCTGCCTGACCGAGTGAAATCTGCTACCATCGTGGTGTGGACCTCCCAGTCCTGTCTGCCCTCAGGAAATCCTCCTTTGCTTCAAAGAAACCCTGATAGCCCCCTCAACACTCCAGAAAAGCCACACTGCCTCAAAAAAGATTGACCAACAACGCCAGGCCTCAGGAAATATTCCACGGCAGTGACAAGGCAAACACTGCCCGATCACAGAGAGTACAACTCCCTCAGGAGAAAGAAAACAACAAGCAAGATGAAGAAGCTGAGAAACCACCCCCAGTCAAACCAACAGGAGAACTCACCTAAAACAGTCAGCAATGAAACAGATCTCTGCAGTCAGACAGACCTGGAGTTCAAAAGAGAAATAGTGAAAATACTGAAGGAATGAAGAGAAGATATGAACAGTAATGCAGATACCCTCAGAAAGGAACTAGAAAATATAAGGAGGAGCCAAGAAAAACTAGAACATTCATTTGCAGAGATGCAAACTGAACTAAGGGCAGTAAAAACCAGAATGAATAATGCAGAAGAACGAATCAGTGATATGGAAGATAGAATAATGGAAATCACTCAATCTGGTCAACAGACAGAAAACCGAATCAAAAAGCTGGAAAGCAATATAAGATACCTATGGGATAATATAAAGCAGGCCAATCTACACATAATAGGAATTCCAGAAGGAGTGGAAAAAGATAAGGGGATGGAAAATATATTTGAAGAAATTATCGCTGGAAACTTCCCAAATCTAAAGGATACTGGGTTCAAGATACAAGAAGCACAGAGGGCCCCAAACAAACTGAACCCAAACAGACCCACACCAAGACACATCATAATAAAAATGGCAAAAGTTAGTGATAAAGAGAGGATCCTAAAGGCAGCAAGAGAAAAACAGAATGTTACCTACAAGGGAACCCCCATAGGAATATCAGCTGATTTCTCTACAGAAACACTACAGGCCAGGAGGGAATGGCAAGAGATATTTAAAGTGCTCAAAGGAAAAAATATGCAACCTAGAATACTCTATCCAGCAAGAATATCATTTAAAATAGAAGGGGAAATAAAATTTTTTCCCAACAAACAAAAACTTAAAGAATACAGCAACACAAAACCTAGGTTAAAGGAAATATTGAAAGGGCTTCTCTAAACCAAAAAGAAAGGAAGGAAAGGGAAGAAAAAAGAAAAGAAAAGAAAAAAAAAAGAAGAAGAAGAGGAAGAACTAGGACTGAGGAAACTGCAATCAGAGAGCAGTCACTCAAATAACCAGCATACAGATTTAATCATGAACATGCTTCAAACAAAATAAAATTAAAAAGAAAAAAATAAAAAAGAGTCATCAAAACCATAAAATGTGGGCAAGGGATGTCAGGAGGTAAATAACCCTTTTTGTTTATATGTATGTCTCTCTTCTTAATTTTAATATAATAATGAAGTGTTTGAACTTACAGGACCATCAGGCTAAAACACACAATTATGGGAAGGGGTTAGCATACTTAAAAAACAGGGCAACCACAAGCCAAAACCAAATATTGCATCTGCAAAAAATGAAAAAAAAAATACACTCAAGCAGATAACAACAGGAGACCATCCAACCAAAAAAAAAAAAAAAAAAAGAAAGAAAAAGAAAAAAGAAAGGAAGAATGGAGAACCATAGAATCAACTGGAACACGAGGTTCAAATGGCAATAAATACTCATCTATCAATTATCACCTTAAATGTCAATGGACTGAATGCCCCAATCAAAAGACACAGGGTGGCTGAGTGGATAAAAAGGCAAAAACCTTCAATATGCTGCCTACAAGAAACTCACCTTAGGACAAAAGATACATATAGATTGAAAGTGAAAGGGTGGGGAAAAATATTTCACGCCAATAGACATGACAGAAAAGCAGCAGTCGCAACGCTCATATCAGACAAAATAGACTTTAAAACAAAAGACATAAAGAAAGACAAAGAAGGACACTACTTAATGATTAAGGGATCCATCCAAGGAGAGGATGTTACTATCATCAACATATATGCCCCAAATATAGGAGCACCCAGATACATACAACAAATATTAACAGACATAAAGGGAGATATTGATGAGAATACAATCATAGTAGGAGACCTTAATACCCCCCTCACATCAATGGACAGATCCTCTAGACAGAACACCAATAAAGCAACAGAGATCCTAAAGGAAACAATAGAAAAGTTAGACTTCATTGATATCTTCAGGACACTACATCCAATAAAATCAGAATACACATTCTTCTCAAATGCTCATGGAACATTCTCAAGAATCGACCACATATTGGGACACAAAGCGAATCTCAATAAATTTAGGAGCGTAGAAATTATCTCAAGTATCTTCTCTGACCACAATGCCATGAAATTAGAAATCAACCATGGGAAAAGGAAAGAGAAAAAACCTACTACATGGAGACTAAACAACATGCTACTAAAAAACCAATGGGTCAATGAGGAAATCAAAAAGGAAATTAAAAACTACCTTGAAACAAATGATAATGAAGACACAACCTCTCAAAACCTATGGGATGCTGCGAAAGCAGTGCTCAGAGGGAAATTTATAGCAATACAGGCCTTTCTCAAAAAAGAAGAAAGATCCCAAATGGACAACTTAACCCTCCACCTAAATGAATTAGAAAAAGAAGAACAAAAAAGTCCTAAAGTCAGCAGAAGGGAGGAAATTATAAAGATCAAAGAAGAAATCAATAAAATAGAGACTCAAAAAACAATAGAGAAAATTAATAGAACCAAGAGCTGGTTCTTTGAAAAGGTGAACAAAATTGACAAACCCCCGGCCAGACTCACTAAAAAGAGGAGAGAAAGAACCCAAATAACCAGAATTATAGATGAAAAAGGAGAAATCACAACGGATACAGCAGAAATACAAAAAACCATAAGAGAATACTATGAACAACTATACGGCAACAAGTTTGACAATCTGGAAGAAATGGACAATTTTCTAGAATCTTACAGCCTGCCAAAACTGAATCAAGCAGAAACAGACCAACTGAACAGAGCCATCACTAGAAATGAAATTGAAGAGGTCATAAAATCACTCCCTACAAATAAAAGTCCAGGACCAGATGGCTTCACAGGTGAATTCTATCAGACATATAAAGAGGAATTGGTGCCCATCCTCCTTAAACTCTTTCAAAAGGTTGAAGAAGAAGGAATATTCCCAAAGACATTCTATGAGGCCACCATCACCCTCATTCCAAAACCAGGCAGAGATACCACCAAAAAAGAAAACTATCGCCCAATATCATTGATGAATATAGATGCAAAAATTCTCAACAAAATCTTAGCCAACCGAATCCAACAACATATCAAAAAATTTATACACCATGACCAGGTTGGGTTCATCCCAGGTTCACAAGGATGGTTCAACATACGCAAATCAATCAGCATCATACACCACATTAACAAAAAAAAGGTCAAAAATCATATGATCATCTCAATAGACGCAGAAAAAGCATTTGACAAAGTTCAACATCCATTCATGATCAAGACCCTCGCCAAAGTGGGTATAGAAGGAACATTCCTGAATATAATCAAAGCCATTTATGATAAACCCACAGCAAATATAATCCTCAATGGGGATAAACTAAAAGCCTTCTCACTCAAATCTGGAACAAGACAGTGATGCCCACTCTCACCACTGCTCTTCAACATAGTTTTGGAAGTCCTGGCCACAGCAATTAGACAAACAAAAGAAATAAAAGGCATCCATATAGGAAGAGAAGAGATAAAACTGTCACTGTATGCAGATGACATGATACTATACATAGAAAACCCTAAGGACTCAACCCCAAAAACTACTTGAACTGATTAATAAATTCAGCAAAGTAGCAGGCTGTAAGATTAACATTCAGAAGTCAGTTGCATTTCTGTATACCAGCAATGAAACATTAGAAAAGGAATACAAAAATACGATACCTTTTAAAATTATACCTCACAAAATCAAATACCTCGGAATACACCTGACCAAAGAGGTAAAGGACCTATATGCTGCAAACTATAAAACTTTAATCAAAGAAATCAAAGAAGATGTAAAGAAATGGAAAGATATTCCATGTTCCTGGATTGGAAAAATCAATATTGTGAAAATGGCCATACTACCCAAAGCAATCTACAGATCCAATGCAATCCCTATCAAATTACCCATGACATTTTTCACAGAACTAGAACAAACAATCCAAACATTTATATGGAACCACAAAAGACCCAGAATCGCCAAAGCAATCCTGAGAAACAAAAACCAAGCAGGAGGCATAACTCTCCCAGACTTCAAGAAATACTACAAAGCCACAGTCATCAAAACAGTGTGGTACTGGTATCAAAACAGACAGACAGACCAATGGAACAGAATAGAGAATCCGGAAATAAACCCTGACACCTATGGTCAATTAATCTTTGACAAGGGAGGCAAGAACATCAAATGGGAAAAGGAAAGTCTATTCAGCAAGCATTGCTGGGCAACCTGGACGGCTGCATGCAAAGCAATGAAACTAGAACACACCCTCACACCATGCACAAAAATAAACTCAAAATGGCTGAAAGACTTAAATATATGACAGGACACCATCAAACTCCGAGAAGAAAACATAGGCAAAACACTCTCTGACATCAACATCATCAATATTTTCTCAGGGCAGTCTCCCAAAGCAATAGAAACTAGAGCAAAAATAAACCCATGGGACCTAATCAAACTGACAAGCTTTTGCACAGCAAAGGAAACCCAAAAGAAAACAAAAAGCCAACTTACAGAATGGGAGAAAATAGTTTCAAATGATGCAACAGACAAGGCCTTAATCTCTAGAATAAATAAGCAACTTATACAACTCAACAGCAAAAAAAGCCAATCAACCAATAGAAAAATGGGCAAAAGAGCTGAATAGACTGTTCTCCAAGGAAGATATGCAGATGGCCAGCAAACACCTGAAAAAATGCTCAATGTCACTGATTATAAGAGAAATGCAAATCAAAACTACCATGAGATACCACCTCACACCAGTCAGAATGGCCATCATTAATAAATCCACAAATAACAAGTGCTGGAGGGGTTGTGGAGAAAAGGGAACCCTCCTGCACTGTTGGTGGGAATGTAAACTGGTACAGCCACTATGGAGAACAGTTTGGAGATACCTTAGAAATCTATACATAGAACTTCCATATGACCCTGCAATCCCACTCTTGGGCATCTATCCGGACAAAGCTCTACTTAAAAGAGACACATGCACCCGCATGTTCATTGCAGCACTATTCACAATAGCCAGGACGTGGAAACAACCCAAATGTCCATCGACAGATGACTGGATTCGGAAGACGTGGTATATATACACAATGGAATACTACTCAGCCATAAAAAAGGATGACATCATGCCATTTGCAGCAACATGGATGGAACTAGAGAATCTCATACTGAGTGAAATGAGCCAGAAAGACAAAGACAAATACCATATGATATCACTTATAACTGGAATCTAATATCCAGCACAAATGAACATCTCCACAGAAAAGAAAATCATGGACTTGGAGAAGAGACTTGTGGTTGCCTGATGGGAGGGGGAGGGAGTGGGAGGGATCGGGAGCTTGGGCTTATCAGACACAACCTAGAATAGATTTACAAGGAGATCCTGCTGAATAGCATTGAGAACTATGTCTAGATACTCATGTCGCAACAGAAGAAAGGGTGGGGGAAAAAACTGTAACTGCAATGTATACATCTAAGGATAACCTGACCCCCTTGCTGTACAGTGGGAAAATAAAAATAAATAAATAAATAAATAAATAAATAAAAATTGGTATTAGAGAAGAAAACTGAAAGATAAATATGATTTTGACAAGTAGGAATGAAGTGTTAGAAGAGCAGGGCATAGAAGGAGCATAATATCAAGGTAAAAAGTCAGAACTTGATTCTCAGGCATTAGGGAGGCAAGAAATGTTTTTGAACAGAATAACATAGTTTTAGCCTAGATGTAAGGTAGAAAGATGATGGTCTTGATCTTGCCCTGTAACAAGTCAATGAAAGTAGTTCTATCACATGAGTTATCTCTATCTAGACAAGCAAGCCTTGATCCAGTTACTTATTACTGTTAGGCATTTCTGAGGCATCTTAAGGTAATGGCTAAATGTTTGATGCCTCAAGGAAGACCTTAATTCTGTGTTCTTTATCTTGGACTAGTTACTTAAGGGTCTTCTATATACATAAGCCTTAAACAGCATAGTGTCATTGTTAAAGGAATGATTTGTAGAGTGCTTTAAAAGCACCACTCTCCAGCTGTGGAACCTAGATCAAGAAATGTAAGCACTCTGAGCCTACTTCCTCATCTGTAAGGCAATATCAATAATAGTACCCAGTATCATACAGTTCTTGTGGGTATTACATGAGAAAGTGCTTAAAACATAGTAAGTTATCAATGAACAGTTGTTACAATTTATATACAGATATTATTATTTGCCTTTTAATGCCACACCCGTGGCATATGGATTTCAGTGAACTTTTCAGACTGGCAAAAATAACACCATTTTTAACATGTCTTTGAGAAGATGTTTTCAGAATTTCAGTGGGGAGCAGAAGACATCTTACAAAGAAACTTACCCATTCGCCTCTCCATTCATTCATTCATTGATTCATTGATTCATTGATTTATTCATTCATTCATACTTCTATCCTGAAATTCTTCAAGCACAACAAAGTATATATTTTGCTTCTGTGTCTTTGGCAAGCTCACCATGTCTGTGACTCATTAGTGTCATAGGAGTGACTGAAATATTTTGGTTTCTAGCTCAGTTGAAAGAAATATTGTCGTCTTTCCAGTGCAAAACAATAAATGCATTCTGATATTTTCTATTCTTTTAAAAACCCCATTCTGATTATAATTAGCATATCCATTAGTAACCATCAGAGGTGCCATACTTGGTTGAAACAAACATATTTCTAAACCACAGAATTCTATGCTGGAGCCTTAATATGACTCCATCCTCAAAGCCCATTCCAGGAGAGCATCTTATAGGTGTCTGACCACTGCTGAGGACTCGACAGGACTATTCCTTCACTCCCACAGAGCTCTCACTTCTACCTAGTACCCTTTAATATGGTCCCCCTTGGCCCATATCACAATCTGGTGAGACAGCCCTCTGTGCCTCTCAGGTTACATAGTCCTTAAGTCACATCAGAACCAGTCCTGCTGTGAATCACTTGTGCAAATACTCCAGGCATTTCTGGGGTTACAGAATTGTCACCAGATGTTTCCACATTCACACATTCAATTTCAGAAAGCCAATATGCCATGTTTATTCCCCTACACAGAAACATGGGTGGAGAGGTGGGAAAGGAAAATGGTGCCGGCCAGTGCACAGGACCACATATTTGATATCTGGTAGAAGTCCCATATACCTGTGTTTGATGACAATTCCATCGCTTACTTGCTATGTTATCTTGGGCAGTTAACATCACCTCCTGGAGCCCTTAATTTTCTCATCTGGAAAATGGGATAATAATAGGACCCACCTCATAGGCTTGTTGAGAGGATTAAATTAAATGAGAAAAAGAAAAGTGTAAAGCATAGTGTATAGTAAGCACTAAATAGACTCTTTGTAATTTGCTGGGTTTTACTTTCAAACAACAGCATTTATTCACCCATTCCCTAAGGATAGCCCCTCTAGAATGATTTTGTTGTTGTTGTTGCATGAAAAGTTATGTTTTTATTTTTTAATTTTTTTTTGTCTTTTTGCCTTTTCTAGGGCCGCTCCCACAGCATATGGAGATTCCCAGGCTAGGGGTCTAATCGGAGCCATAGCCACCGGCCTACGCCACAGCCACAGCAATGCAGGATCCAAGCCGCATCTGCAACCTACACCACAGCTCACGGCAATGCCGGATCCTTAGCCCACTGAGCAAGGCCAGGGATCAAACCCGCAACCTTATGGTTCCTAGTTGGATTCGTTAACCACTGTGTCACGACGGGAACTCCAGAAAAGTTAGGTTTTTATTTTTGTTTTTAACAAAATACTGACCTTAAAAAGATAGGGGAGTGCTTGGTTTCCCACTGGAAACACTTTTCCTCTGAAACCCTTCCAGCTCCCATACAACATATGTCACTAGTCTAAGCCAACTTGAAACTGCAATGACAAAGCTCTCATATTGCTTGCCCATCGTGAAATCATGCAATTTTGTCTTGCCCTAAGAAGAGCTTTATCTTCTCAGAAAGAAAAATTTATATGTTTAAAAGCCTAAAAATATTGTACACAAAGAAAAGATTTCTTCATGGACTTTGCTCCCTCTTTTTTTAATTGGCTGCCCTCTTCCCTCCATCTATTCACCTTACTCACTCTAATTCCAAACACTTGCTCGCACAAGAGATCTTTCTATGAAAGTATCCCCAGTGAGTGGACTGTAGCCAAACTGTTCATCCTGGTTCGGCCACTTCCAAATGATGGTCATCAATCATTCCTAAACAAACATTTAGAAGGTTGCTACGAATCCACTTAATATGGACTCACAGTTGCACAGATCTTTATTACCTGTATTTTGTATATTTTAGCCATTCATTGAGATAGTCAACTGGAGAGAATTTTAGGGGAAACATCAGAGATAAGAAAATAAAACCAAAGAGTACAGTGGTATGGAGCAAGTAAGCATAGGGTCTAGGCACAAGTCATCAATTCCATGCTCCTATACATCAAAGTGTTGATTATATACACAGACCGTAAACATTTTTCAGACATTTCTATTTAGAGGGATATTTTTTAACACAATTAATTTTATTACATTCAGAGTTGTACAATAAATATCACAACATAATTTTCGAACATTTCCATCCCAAACCCCCAGTCCATCCCTTCCCTCAAATCTGTCCCCTTTGGTAACCAGAAGTTTTTCAAAGTCTGTGAGTCTGTTTCTGTTCTGCAAATAAGTTCATTTGTATCTTTTTTTTAGATTCCACATATAGGTGATAACATAATGACGTCTGTCTCTCTGATGACGTCTAACTTCACTTAGCATGATAATTTCTAGGTTCACCCATATTGCTGCAAATGCCATTATTTCATTCTTTTTTATGGCTGAGTAATATTCCATTGTATGTATGTACCACATCTTCTTTATCCACTCCTCTGTTGATGAACATTTAGGTTGCTTACATGTCTTGCTATTGTATGCAGTGCTGCAAATAATATTGAGGTACATGTATGTATCTTTTTGAGTCAAGGTTTTCTCCACATAGATGTCCAGGAGTGGGATTGCTGGATCATATGGTATGGATCAAATTAAATGTAATTTCTTTAATTATATAGTATATGATAGATTTTTTAGGATGGCCTCAGGAAGTGAGGTCAATACCACCTTTATGTAAAAATAAAATGATGGTTTGGGCTTCGGTTATAATATTCTCTATATCTAAACCTCCAAATCAGGGAGTTCCTGTCATGGCTCAGTGGAAACGCATCTGACTAGCATCCATGAGGATGCAGGTTCAATCCCTGGCCTTGCTCTGTGGCTTAAGGATCTGGCATTGCCATGAGCTGTGGTATAGGCCACAGAAGTGGCTAAGATCTGGCGTTGCTATGGCTGTGGAGTAGGCCAGTGACTAACCCTCCGATTCACCCCCTAGCCTGGGAACTTCCATATGCCATGGGTGCCATCCTAGAAAGACAAAAATAAATAAATAAAATAAACCTCTAAATCAATTTGAAGGGAAACACATAAATTTTAGAACTGATTGTGTTAAAGCTATTTTTAATCATTTTCCCAACCTGGTTTGAGGTAGATCAGTCACAAGTCCTAAGTGCTATTATGTAGTACATACTCCCACAATTTTTTTAAAAATACAGTTGATTTACAGTGTTGTATCAATTTCTGCTGTACAGCATAGTGGTCCAGATATATATATATATATTTATATATCTTATATATATATGTTTTTTTCATATATAAGATATTTATATATCATATATATATATATATATTTATATATATATCTATATATATATATTTCTGCTGTACAGCATAGTGGTCCAGATATATATATATATTTATATATCTTATATATATATATATATTTATATTTATATATATTTCTTTTTTCATATATATAAGATATTTATATATCTTATATATATAGATAGATAGATAGATAGATAGATAGATAGATCTATATCTATCTATATATATATATATTTCTTTTTTTCATACCATCTTCTGTCATGTTCCAAGAACTATATCCAGGAGACTGGATATAATCCTCTGTGTTGTTATGTAGGAGCCCATTGCTTTTCCATTCTAAATGTAATAGTTTGTACCTACCAAGCCCAAATGCTCAGTCCATCCCACTCCCTCCCCCTCCCCTTTGGCAACCACAAGTTTGCTTTCCCTGTCCCTGATCTGATTCTATTGTGTAGATAGGATCATTTGCCCCCACATTTTCTTTAACGGAGGCTACTAAATACAATTTTGTCTTTCCTAGGTGTTCCAATGTCTTTAAAATTAATGAGAATGACTGCATTATGCTATATAAACTATGATACAAAATTATAATACAGTGTAAAACTAATAGCCGCAATGCTAAGTGATCCCAGACTTTTTGAAATTTTTATGATTATTTCATTGATTCCTTCTTCACTTATACAAGGATGAGCTATCACTTCTTACTGTTGCCAGTTTCCCTTTAAGAAGATTTTCCTTCTAATTTGAGTCAAGCATTTATTCATTCACAAATATTTATTATCAATCATGTGTCAGACACCATGTTGAACACTGGAGATGTGACAATAAGAGATACAGTCCCTAACATCTAGGAACTCACAGCACATTTGAAGAACAGACAAGTGAAGTGGCAATTATAATACCATGTGCTATATGCTATAATAAAAGTAATTGAAAGTTACTATAGGGACATTTAATAGGGGTTACCTATTTAGATGGTGTAGGGAACAAGTCAGAGATGTCTCTGAAGTCCTCCTGGAAGAAGTTGTCACTGAGCTGAGTTGGGAAGGACAAGCAGGAGTTACCCAAAAGGTAGAGGGTAAAGGGTGAATTTAAAAAACGGTGCAGCAGCATATGCTTATATGGTAATCCAGGCAAGAAATAACGTGGTCTTGAATGGTAGTAGCAGCTTAGATGACGAGGAGGAGAGATTAGGGAGACATTTGAGAGGTATTATTCAACACAATTTAGTAATTCATTGAATGCTGGGGCAAAGGAGGAGCCAAGTCTAGGAATAAACCTGGGTCACAGGTTGAATAAAAGAATCATCAGGCTGGATAAAAAAATACAGAAGGAACAAGTGTGAAGAGGAAGTTATATTTAGCTTTCTTTTTTTTTTTTTTTAGGGCTGCACCTGCCACAGATGGAAGTTCCTGGGTGGTTAAGGGTCAAATCAGAGCTGCAGCCGTAGCCATAGCAACTCCAGATACAAGCTGCATATGCATCAACATCGGATCCTTATCCCACTGAGCCAGGCTAGGGATTGAACCCTCATCCTCATGGATACTAGTCAGGTTCTTAACCTGATGAGACACAACAGGATTTCCAGGTTTAGTACTGAACATGTTAGCTTGGGTAGATATTTTCAGAAGGAAAAATATGGTGCTCAAAAGACAGAGTGAGAGGCAAAAGCGAAGCTTTTACTCTGCTGTGGGTTAAAGAAACAGAACTGGTGTTCCTGCTGTGGAGCAGTGGGTTAAGGATCCAGCATTGCCACAGCTGTGGCATAAATTGCAGCTGCAGCTCAGATTCAGAACCTGGACCATATGTCATAGGTGTGGCAAAAAAAAAAAAAAAAGGAAACAAAGAAACAAAGAACCAAGTTCATTTAATCTGTGCATAAAAAGAAAAACAGCTCTGACAGAGGAACTAAAAAGCTTCCATATGAACATGAGCTTTATGGTAATGACCTCTTGGCAACAGCTTTTGTACAAGACAGGACTCTTGATTTCCACTTGCACTCCAACATGTTTTCTCTTCCAGTCTTCTCCATCTCAGTTTATGGAAGCTCAGTTTATGGCCACCCACCCAACTGCTCAATCCAAAAACCTGAGAGTAATTTTTTTTAAGTCTCTGTCCCTTCCCTCTTATATCCAATACACCTGCAAGTATGATCAACTTCTCCTCCAAAATATACCCAGAATCCCTTCTCTTCTCCCCATTTCCACTGCCCTCTTGCAGTTCCAGCCACCATCATCTCAGCCCTATACCATTGCAAGAACACCTTGACTGGACTCCCTACCTCCACTCTTGCCCAAACAAGCCAAGATGGTAACCACTTTAGAGCCTCTGCACTTGACAATCCCTGTGGAAGTTACTGTCGCCTGATTATACATGATCTACTCATTCTTCCGGTTTAGGTCTCAACTCAAAAAACTTTACATTCTTAGAAAGGCCTTCCTTGACCATCTTCTTAATTCTGGTTTAGCCTCACCATATAGGCCCACAAGCCACTCTATCACAGAACCCCATTTATTTTCTTTACAGCATTTGTCTCTTTACAAAAATAATTTTGTATGTTGCTTTATTTATTGTCTGTTTCATATCCCCCTCAATATATATTCTAGAACACAAGAAGGCAGGGATATTATCTATTTTGCTCACATTTGCATTTATATCTCTTACAAAAGTCTTTAGCATCTAATAATTGCTCAATAAATATGGTTAAAATTTGAGTAGATTAAAATATTTTTATTATTCAGAGACCTTTTTGTTTCTCACTGCCTGGTTCTGGATTGTGCTGTGTTATTTTGTGTATGTCATGAGATTACAAAGTCATGAGACTGATTTTCTTTTGTGGTTCATAAAGTGCTTTGAATATATATATATATACATTCACCCAGAAAAATTCCATTTTTACAGAATGGACAGGCATAAAATCACTCTATAAAAATATATTTTCCAGGAAATGGTAATATGGTCTATGAGTATATTGAGAATTCTAATCTATTTAAATAATGATGGAAGAATAAACTTTCTGACTTTGTTATACTTTTTACAATACTCTGAAGCACAATAAAAGACAGAGTTCCAAAAATATCACTTAAGACTTCAATACTTATGCTTTAAAATTTTTTACTTCTTCCCAAAGAAGAGTCCATTAAAACGGAATTTCCAAGAGTTCCCATTGTGGCTCAGCAGGTTAAGAACCTGACACTGTCTCTGTGAGGATGTGGGTTCAATCCCCAGCCTCACTCAGTAGGTTAAGGATCCAGCACTGCCACAAGCTGCAGCATAGTTCCCAGATGTGGCTCAGATCCGGTGTTGCCATGGATAGCATAGGCCTGCAGCTGCAGCTCTGATTTGACCACTAGTCCAGGAACTTCCATATGCTGCAGGTGCAGCCATAAAAAGCAAGAGAGAGGGAGACAGAATTGAGGGGGAATCTCAGGGTATGATTAAGGAATAGCAGTACCAATCAGAATCATGAAGTTAAAGGGCCATTCAAGAATCAGAGACTAGGAGTTCCCATTGTGGCTCAGTGGGTTAAGGACCTAACATTGTCTCTGTGGGGATGTGGCTTTGATCCTCAGCCTCCCTTAGTGGGTTAAGGACCTGACATTGTCTCTGTCAGGATGAGGGTTTGATCCCTGGCCTTGCTCAGTGGGTAAAGGATCTGGCATTACCACAAGCTGTAGCATATGTCACAGATGCGGCTCAGATCCAGTGTTGCTGTGGTTATGGTGTACGCTGCAGCTGCAGCTCCAGTTAAACCCCTAGCTCAGGAACTTCCTTCCATATGCCACAGGTGCGGCCCTAAAAAGAAAAAAAAAAATGAATTTCCCTTGAGTTTTCAGATAAACTGGGATATAATTGTTTCATTTGCAGGCACCATCTTGTCTGCAAGCTCATCCTCTGGCTACCACCCTGTAGATAGGCACACTGACAGAAGTCACAAGGACTTTTCCAGTTCTCACCTCAAAGAAAGGGTCAGTGGATCAAATGGCATTCGGCAAAGGAGGGGTTTTAACCAAACTGCCCAAATACATCTGCCTGCAGTCCCTGGTGACTTCTGCAGACCCACAGGACTTCAGGAACCTGCTCTTAGATGCTCCCACAGACCTTGGTCTTTCTTTCTTTTTTTTAAACTAGTTTCTGCTTGTTTTTATGGTTGCACCTATGGCGTATGGAAGTCCCCAGGCTAGGAGTAGAATCAGAGCTGCAGCTGCCGGCCTACACCACAGCCACAGCAACACGGGATCTGAGCCACACCTGTGTCCTATATCACAGCTTTGGCAACGATGGATCCTTAACCCACTGAGTGAGGCCAGGGATCGAATCTGCATCCTCACAAAAACTGTCAGGTTCTTAACCCGCTGAATCACAATGGGAACTCCTGGATTATGTTTTTCAATCGCAGTTAGGCTCAATCATGAGGCTACACATCTCCGGAGGGATTCAGGTCCCCTTGTCCACAATGACCTTGTTGTTTGCATACCTGGTTATTTCAGAGTGGGCAGGGGATGGGGCACTATTCTGAGGTGCTAGTGGATGAGTTTAATTCCCATCTGAGTGACATACGGACATTTTATTCAGAGGCTTCCTTATTCACAAATAGCCTCACAGAGCAATTGTTACACAATCCTATAAAATCAATAGAAGAATTTCAACAGCGAAATTTTTACTGAGGGATTACAATGCCAATTGTTATTCTAAGACTTTGTCTCCTCATTATCAGGGCCAAGGGATTTACACTTAAAATACATGAAGCTGAGTACATGTATGTGGGTAGATAAGGTGGGGTTCATGAACCCTTATCTGATCAAATTGTTTTCATAGTGTTTACCTCACTGGGTAAATGCTTTCCCTGCAAGAAGTATATCCTGAAAGAATCCTTTTCCCTGTATAAGGAGTGACAGATACACAGTCAGAAATGCTCTCAAGTGACATAAAATTGTACACACGGCTCTGTTTGCTACAGATTCAATCAGCAGGAAAAGAGGTAATGTAAATACTGCTCTGCTGAAACTCCTCATAGAAGGCAGCTGGAAAACGTGGACTTGAAAGCCTCATGGCAGCTGGTGGAAACATGCCAAATCCAAGGTTACCTCCATGTCAGAAAGTTTTGCTTTACTAGGAAATTGGCTTTGCTTAAGCCACTAATATCAGCTTCCATTTTATAGTTTAGAGACATTACAGTGTTTTGTTTTGTCTTGTTAGGCATAAAGAGGTCCACTATTATCCATCAGGAAATGTTGACAACTCTACCTTCAGCCCATAGGCTTAATCTGTCCACTTCTCACAACCTGCACTACTGCATCCATTGTGGTCTAAGCCACTCTTATTTCCAGCTTGGATTACTATAATAGCCTCTTTACTGACTTTGCTGCTGCTGGCCTTGCCCTCCCACCTCATTCTACTCCAACACCATAACCACAGTGATCCTATTAAAATAAGTCAGATCAGGTTATTCTATTACTCAAACACCCCAGAACAAATTGATCACCATCTCCCTCAAAGTAACAGCCAAATTCTAGTAGGAAGTAGCAAGGCTGGACTTTTAGTCCACTCCATCTCCAGAGCTCACCCCCTTAGCCACAGCTTCCCAAAAGCTCTGAACTTTGAAACTGACCTCCAATGAGTTCCCAGCTTTACTTGTCTCCTCCGCCCACAATAGGTCTGTACCATCCTGCCGCTCTCTGGTACTCCACCCACACGACGTGCCCTTCCACTTAGGCTTGCCTTTTCCTGACTGTGCCATTTGTGCTAAGTGTTTCCCTACAAATCCCCCACCCTCTATCCTCAAGCATCAGTTACTCATCAGGCATTTATTTATCCATTCAAGATGTATATATGAACCAACTACTCCAATGCCAGGCACTAGGAATACAGAGATGAACTCTGCCCTCAGCCTAAGAGCTCATGGTTTAGTGAAACAGAAATGAGTATTTATTTGCTGACTAACAGAAAGGTGTCAGTAGAAAGGAATCTTAGAGAGCCGAGATCTCTCTGAGGTGATAGCTAGCTAATGTGCTAAATATCTGCCCATCCAGATTAAAAATGTGCATTTTTAACAGAAACCTTCTAGAGAAAGTGACTGAACCTTGGCCCAGAAGAATGATGCTAATGGCAGCAACTCCAGGTTCTGTAGCAAGCCGATAGGGTTGATATATTAAGACAGGGGTTCTTTAAGAAGACTCTCAATTAACGTCAGGTAGGCCATTGCTCATTCTGACTACACAAAGGGCATCTCCTGAAAGAATGGTCATTATAAAGTCAACGTTTTTCAGGGGGTAGTAAACAGGGCCAGTACCTGGCTTCAAGACTACCCATTTTGTAGCCATGTACACTTGTTTCAGGGCCGATTCTAATCCATATAACAATAAACAAAAACATAGCATGTTATATCACAATGGAAATTACAAGACAGAAATTCCGGGAGAACCACAAATGCATTCAATTTGACCAAAATCAGAAGATTCTGATGACCAATGATAATGGAGATGTGAAGTTGGGAGTTATGACACTATACTGATATGGTACAGGATCAATGTGGTAGTTACCAAAATGTGGTACTGAATACACATATTTTCCATTTTATTTTCTGGGTGCTTGAATAAATACTTTGTAACAAGTACTTGTCCCAATGCTAGGTAACTACCAAGAAAAATGAAAAGTTAAGTGCACCTAAAAACCTATACACAAATGCTTAAAACTATTATTATGGTTGCTGTGGCTGTTGCTGTGGCTGTGGTGTAGGCCGGTAGCTGCAGCTCCGATTAAATTCCTAGCCTGCCTGGGAACCTCCATATGCCTCGGGTTCGGCCCTAAAAAGACAAAAAAGACAAAAAAAAGAAGAAGAAGAAGAAGACATGACAATGAATTGCTATTTGAGGTCCTGAATTGGATTTGGGGCCGGAAAAGGGACATTAGTAGAAAAACTGGTAAAATCTTAATAAATTTCTATAGGTTAGTTAATAGTCTTATACTAAGGCTATTTCCTTAGTTTTGATCACTATGCCATGGTTATTTAATATATAAACATAAAAGGAATCTCGGTGATGGGCATGCAGAAATGCTCTGTGCTATTTTTACAGTTAGTCTAAAATTATACAAAAATAAAAAGTTTCAGAGTTACATTGTGGCTGAGCCGGTTAAGAACCCAACATAGGTATGACTGGGTCACTTTGGTGTACAGCCAAAATTGACAGAACATTGTAAACCAACTATATTTTTTTTAAAAAAAAGAACCCAACATAGTGTCTGTGATGATGCAAGTTTGATCCCTGGCCTCACTCAGTAGGTTAAGGATCTGACGTTGCTACAAGCTGCGGCATAGACTGCAGATGTGGCTCAGATCTGGTGTTGCTGTGGCTGTGGCATAGGCCCCAGCTGTAGCTCCAATTTGATCCTTGACCTGGGAACTTCCATATGCCACAGGTGTGGCCCTAAAATGAAAAAAAAAAAAAAAGCTTTAAGAAATGAATTCCCTTTTCCAAGAAAACAAAAGTGGTCAGTCTTGTAATTGAAAATACAAGATGTACACTCCTATTGGCTAAGAGAATAGTTACCCCTCATATACAGTTATTGCAAAGGAACATCATAACTTACAGTGAAGAATAAGGAAAAGGCATACATGTCAACTCTTTCTCTGAACAATACCTATCAAAGTTACTTGTGTCAATTTTTAACAATTACTATTGTTAAGTTGTTTTCTTACCACTTAAGTCAATATATAGGGGAAATCACTACAGTTTCCTAAGTTATTACTGGGACACTGAAAGCAATGTATCTGTAGATCCACATATGAAGAAAAGTAGAATTTCCTATATTTCTTACCCTGGAAAGTTGATGCAGTTGTCAGCCATCATGAGAACTATGATGACTTAAAACAAGCAATCAAGAGGCCAGAACTACCTTAGCTTGCTCAAAGTAGAAAATGTGTAAATAGTCCCACGTGCCTTTAAACTGTTCTTGCCAGGGCTCTGGAGTGGAATTAGGGTGATGAGGTAAATACAGAAGGCTCCATGGCAGCCTAACACATCCCCAGACTAGATGTATTTAAATCTAGATGAAGAACTTCATGAACATGACACCAAATGGTATCCAATATCTTGGGTCCCAATAAGAACTATCAGAAACATGGTGAATAATAGTAGCTAACATTTACAAAATGCTGGTACATTCCTCGAATTAATACTATTACTCCTCACACTACTGTATGAAATAAGTGCTTGTACTATTTTCATCATTAACAAATGAGGAAATTTCTCTCCACTGAGGTTAAATAAATAGCCTCAATCCCACAGTCAATAATTGGTAGGGACAGGCTTTAGACCTAGACAGTCAAGGTTCAGTACCCATGGTCTTGATCGCTATGGTATGGTGCTTCCCCATGAAGCCAGTGTGCTTTCCCCATAAAGCTAGAACTCTCGTCCTGAAATACCTAATTGGGAACCATATTGAGGAATGCTGAGTTTTACAATACTGATCTGCTATTTTGAGCCTTAAGGAGTGCCACGAATCTGCCTTCTGCTTAGGCATATTATATATCTACTTAGAAAATTTACAAAAATATCACTTGTCTGGAAGTTGACGACATGTTCCCAGCACAGTCCCATTTTCTAAGCATGAGGCAGAGCCAGGGGCTGTCCGTTCAGCTCACTCCCACACTTGAGTTTAGAAAACAATCCCTGTGTAATTGTGAGAACAGTCAACTGAAAAGCCACTTAAGCAAACTCAGGGAGTTCTCAGAAAGCCAATCCAACCTGTGGATTTAGCAGTCATGAACAACGTGGGTATCTCCAAGGCTCTACTAAGAAACTGTTTGGTCATTTGCTTATATTAAATAGTTATTCTGAAATGATTTAGAATGTCTTAGAAAACTATAGTCAGATACCAGATATTCGAGCCAGAAGGTTTGAATAGCCAAGAAAGATAGATTTCGATCCTTAATCAAGAACATTTAACTTTGAACATTACCCTACAAAAAGTCCACACTTAACACTTGAGATTATCTTATTGCAGTTCACAATTTTGAGGTAGCATAAGCTTCAATTTTAGAAAGTAGCTACTATATACTTGCATGAATATATAAGAGGTTTACTTATCAACTTTGCTGATGAACCAAAGCGGGAAAGGATTAACTGATTCACTGGAGGGCAGAATTCCAATTCGAAATATTTTCAATAGGCTAAAACCAACAAAAATTCAATTACACAAATACAAGATGGGGAAAGGCTGACTTGACAGCTGCAGTTCATGTGCAAAGAACTTGGGGACATTAGTTGACCACAAATGCACTTGAGTCAATAATGTGCTGTAGCCTCTAAAATGACTAATTTTAGAGATTGTAATCTGCATTAACAAAAATGGAGTCTAGTCATTCTTTCTGTATACTCAACTGATCCATCCATATCTGGACCACTCTTGTCCAGTTCTTGGCACCATCTTTAGCAAAGGAGTGGCAGCATGAGAATTTCTGTATAGAAAGGGCTTATAATACAGAAGCATTTAGGAATAAGATGTCATAATGTCTATAATTTACTTGAAGCCATTTCAGTAAAAGAATAAAATAGATGAAACAAGTATGGCAAAATATTAACAACTGTTAAATCTAGGTGATGGGGTAGAGGGGAGCTCATTAAGTGAATCTACTTTGACATATGATTGAAATTTTGATACTAAATGGTAAAAGAAAGGAGATTTAGTACAGCAGTCTGGTTGGAAGGTGCTTGGGGTGGCTAGAGTATTTGCCTTGAAACTACATTTACACATTAAGCACACATTTTTATTTAGATCATGTATTTATTTGAAATGGCTTTGATGGGGCTAATGGAAACTTGGAGGGCATAAATTGAAGTCCCCCAAGGTACTATCACTCTTGAAAAGTCCTAATAAATCTCTCATTCCAGGCTTGAAAAAGACCACAGAAATGTTAATGGAGGCCAGGGAATATCAAGTTCTCCTAGTGTAAGCCCTTCTCCCCAAGTTCACCAATACAGAGTGGCCAGGAGACCAGTGCCAGAAGGAAGCTCTAATTAGCACTGATCATCCACCTCCTCCTAAGAGCCCAACAGGATTAAACCTGACATATCTCCCATCTCTGTTTACCTCAGTCAACAAGTCTAAGCCTCCCAGCATGCATCATTATGTGGATTCCTAACCCCTTAATATATTCGCTAATCTGCTCAATATCCTGCTCAGCAATGAATCCCCAAGCCCTCCTGCCATCATCTCTGAAACTCAAAGTCCATCATCAGCAAATGCCTCTATATCCTCAACATTTAATTCAGTTTCTTGTTCTCAAGGAAGTTGGGCTCTTCCCTGAGGTCTTTGCTTCCATACAGCCCTCTCAGATAGTAGATTTTTTTTTTCCCATATCCTGGAGGCAGAAGAATATCCTCCTTACTCCTCTTGGCCACCTCCAAGCCATTTCTCCTCCTTCTTTCCTCCAAAGCCCCATCCCACTTTAAGTGGACCCCATCAGACTACGCCAATTGCTACCCCTCTTTCTGGCTACCCTCCACCAGCCTGTCACTTTCTTTCACTCATCCATTGGAAATGGTAGCACCTGGCTCATGGTTTTCTTCTCCTACACTTCTCCTGCAATTTCAACATCCACCAGAGGATCTGGCCAATCCCTTGGTCTCACTCACCATCCCTTGAAATCACTTCAACCTTTTATTTCCCATCATCCCCGCCCAGCCAAACGCTCTGATGGTCATACTCCAGATGTTGTCATGGCCAATAACTGCATAACCTCCATAATTTCAACTTCAAGCCTCCCTCTCTGCCACATAACCTCTTCCTGCAATCCATGGATCCTACTACCCTCACTGTCCAATCTGGCACTTCATGTGTTCACTTTCCACAGTACCCAGTTAAATCCCAGATTCCATCATTATATCTACTGCCTGGTATAAATCTGCAAGTAGGGGAGGGGTCCTTGTACTTCCTCCATTGGACTCAGCCCTGGTTAAGAACAATTCCACTTATGCAACACAATGGTCCCACTTTAAATTTAATTTGACCAGACATCTTTAGTGGGACTTTGGCAATGTCCGACAACCCTAGATGTTCCTAATCAGTTCACTTTCCCTCTCTCCAAGGCAAGTATCTCAATATGTGTTTAGTCAGTGCCTGCTATAAACCTGGTAATGGTCTAGGAACTGCAGAGAGGGAGAGAAAAAAAGATATGTTCCCAAGGACAGAGGTTGGGAACTGGCAGCCTATGGATCAGGTGTGGCTCCCAGATGTGTTGGACAGGTGTGTATGTGGCGTGCGTGCGTGTGTGTGTGTGTGTCTGTGTGTGGAATATGTGTCTTCACTGTAATCAACGTTTACAAAAATAGATATTTCTACATACGTCTTACCCACATTTGGCAAAAAGAGAATTTAACATGCTTCCTTGGTATATTCAACTTTGAAGGTCTACATTTTTCTTCCAGTACTCTTATAGCACTGCTAAAGAATTAAATTCTAAAATATAGATAAACCATCATTTAAACTGGTTTGCTACTAGGGAAATCAAGGAGAGAGTCAATTTCTTATTAACAACACTGAGAATTAACGGGAAGAAAATGGGGAGTCCAGAGGCTCACACTGAACAACAGTATCTAGAATTAGTACTGTTCATGAGAGGCACTCAATAAATATTTTGTAAGGCTGTGAATTAAACATCCTTATCCATTATATAATGTTTTATTCAACCTATGACCCAAGCTTATTCCTAGACTTGGCTCCTCCCCCATGAAACCTCCCTTTCATGATTCTCAGCTGATAATTTCACTTCTTATTTCATGGAGAAAACATAAACAATAAGAAGAGAACTGCATCATCTTCAAACCAAAAAGTCTAGGAGTTCCCACCGTGGTGCAGTGGGTTAAGAATCCAACTGCAGCATCTCAGGTCACTGCACAGGTGTGGGTTTGATCCCCAGCCCAGTGCAATGGGTTAAAGAATCCGGGATTGCCACAGCTGTGGCTCAGATTCAATCCCTGGCCTGGGACCTTCCATACGCCATGGAGATGGACATTAAAAAAAAAAAAACACAGAGTTCCCATTGTGGCTCAGGGGAAACAAATCTGACTAGTATTCATGAGGATGAAGGTTCCATCCCTGGCCTCACTCAGTGGGTCAAGGATCCAGTGTTGCCATGAGCTGTGGTGTAGGTTGCAGATGTGGCTCGGATCTGGCATTTCTGTGGCTGTAGCGTAGGCCAGTGGCTATAGTTTGGATTCAGTTTCTAGCCTGGGAACCTCCATATGCCACAGGCATAGTCCTAAAAAGACAAAAAACCAACAGGTCTATCACCTCACCTGCATCTCTATCCACATACCTGAATTCTTTCCTGTTACTAAGGAGGAACCTCACACATTTCCTCAAGGCCAGTCCTTCCACCTGTGCACAGAACATTTTCCACTGTTGGCTATTTAAGCAATTTGCTCCAGAAGTTAACTCCTCTCTTTCTCTCTAATGTCACCAATTTCTCTTTCCTTCTTTATCCTGATGTATCATGCTCATCAGCATAAAAACATGCTATAGTGCTACATAGCAGGATCTCATTGCTAATCTAGTCAAAGGCTAAACCAGCTATAATGGAAAAAAAATAAAAATCATTATATATATATATATTAAAAAAGAAATAAACCATCAAATTGGTAAATCAAAAAAAAAAACATGTTACAAAGTCTCCATTCTCAAACAAATAGAAAACCCCTTTGACCACATATCCACCTCCAGTTAACTCATAATTACTTTTCTCCTCTCTGTAGCAAGATTCCTCAAAATAGTGGTCTATAATGCTGTCTCCACTTCCTCACCTCTCATTCTCTCCTCCACCCGCTCAAAGTAGGCTTGTGTCTCTATGCTATTGACAACATTCTTATCAGAGTATCAAGTGACCTTCATTTTGCCAAGGCAAAAGCAAGCTCTTATTCCTCATCTTATTAAATTTCTCCACATCATTTGGCCCAATTGATTACTATTTTCTTTTTGAAGCATATCTTGGAATCTGTGAGCACAGTCTCCTGCTTTTTTTTTCTCCTAAGTCTCAGTCACTTTTTCTCAGACTCTTTTGCTGGTTCTTCTGCATCTCCCCAACTTCTAACCACTAGAGTGTTCCAGGACTCAATTCTTTTTATTTTTTTTTATTTTTTTATTTTTTTATTTTTTTTTTGCCACACTTGCAGCATATGGAAGTTCCTGGGCCAAGGACAGAATCTGAGCCGCAGCTATGACCCATGCCACAGCTGTGGCAAAGGCAGATCCTTAATTTACTGTACCACAACGGGAACTCAGGGCTCAATTCTTGAATGTTATCTCTTGTCTAGCTACAGACTGAGGACTCCCAAACGGCGATCTCCAGCCCTGACTCTCCCTGAGCTCCGGACTATTCACTCCATATTTCTATATGGATGTCTAATGAGCAGCTCTATCACATGAAGTGACATATATCCCAAACAGAACTCTCTCTTTTTTTTTTAATCTTTTTGACTTTTTAGGGCCACACCCATGGCATATGGAGTTTCCCAAGCCAGGGGTCGAATCGGAGCTGCAGCTGCCAGCCTACACCACAACTACAGCAATGCCAGATCCAAGCAGCATCTGAGACCTACACCACAGCTCACAGCAATGCCAGATCCTTAACCCACTGAGCAAGACCAGGGATCAAACCCGCGTCCTCACGGATGCCAGCCGGGTTTGCTAACCACTGAGCAACGATGGGAACTCTCCAAACAGAAGTCTTGATCTTGTCTCTCCACTCTGTTCCTCCTCCAGTCTTTCCCATTTTAGTAAATGGTACTACCTCCCATCCAGTTGTTCAAGCCAAAACCCTAGGGTATCATCTCTGACTCCTCCTCGTTCCTCACATAACTGACTAATGTATTGGTAAAACCTGCTGGCTCTGCCTTCTACGACAACTTCTCACCACGTCCAGGGCACTATCACCTCTTGTCCGGATTATTTTAAGAATTGCTTAACTGTTCTCTCTGCTTCTATTCTTGTCCCCTAGTCTATTCTCCACACAACAGCAAGAGTGAACTTTTAGAAACATAATTCACAGCACACCACTTTCCTACCTAAAATCTTCCAATAGACTCCAATCATGACTAGATTAAAATTCAAATTTTGCACTGACTTTCTCCTTTGCCTGACTGCCCCCTTACTTTATTCAGGTCTCTACTTAAATATCACTTCCTCAGAGGGACATTTATGTGATCACCCTACCTAAAAGAAACTTTACCATCACTTGCTATTCCCTACCTTGCTTTGTTTCCCAGTATAGGACCTATCACACCTGTTATTTATTTGCTTACTCACATTTAATCTGTCTCCTAGCCTTAGAATATAAGCTTCAGGAAAGCAAAGGTAATGTATATTTTCTCACTACTGGTACATAGCATTTAGATGCTCAATAAACATTTGTTGAATAAGGAGTTCCCTTCATGGCTCAGTGGTTAACGAACCCGACTAGGATCCAGGAGGATGCAGGTTTTATCCCTGGCCCTTGTTCAGTGGGTTAAGGATCCTGTGTTGCCATGAGCTGTGGTGTAGGTCACAGACACAGCTCAGATCCCACGTTGCTGTGGCTGTGGCATGGGCCTTGGGCTACAGCTCTGATTCGACCCCTAGCCTGGGAACTCCCATATGCTGAGGGTATGGTCCTAAAAATATAAATTAAAAATAAAGCAAAAAAATATTTGTTGAATAAGCAACTGCATCCAAAGAAAAAAAATGATCAGGATAATCTGACCACCATAAAAGCTTATAAGAAAGAAGACCTAAAGGTGTTACAATTGCTTTTGTCTAAAACTCAAGGGCTTTGCCTTATTCTGTACAGAGGAATAAGCACTAGAGCTGTGGGGCAGAAATTATAGAGAGGCGGGAGGAAATTTCTAAAAGCCAGAGCCTGAATAAGCTTCATCATTAGGCAGTGAGCTATCAGGTATTTATTTCAGTGATGGGAGGACAAATATTCACTGAGAGCCTGCTTTTATGCCAGATTTTGTACAAGGCCCTTAATATAGGTTAGGTACATTGCCTCCTTTTGCTTAATCTTCACAAATGTATAAGGTAGATTTAATTATTATCATCCCCATTTTATAGATGAGAAAATTAATCTCATGTGTCCAAGGTAGAGCCTTTTCACTATACCATATTGCCTCCAAATTTTTTAGTTTACCAACTCATATCTGACAGGAAGATTTCAGAGCAGCAATTTGCAGAGTATGGTCCATGAACCCGAGAGCCCCTGAAACTCAGATGTTTAGTGCAAGTCAAAACTATTTTTATAATAACCCTAAGTCATTATTTTTTCACTCCTATTCTCTTATAAATGTACAGTGGAGGAGTTTCCACTGTGGCTCAGCAGTAACGAACCCAACTATACCCATGAGGATGTACGTTTGATCCCTGGTCCGGCTTAGTGGGTTAAGGATCCAGTGTTGCCATGAGCTGTGGTGTAGGTCACAGACACGGTTTGGATCCTGCATTGCTGTGGCTGTGGTGTAGGAAGTTTCCCTAGTCTGGAAACTTCCATATGCAGTGTGTACAGCCTTAAAAAAAATACAGTGGAATTTTCCAGAAGCAATATGATGCATGATAACTCATTGCTTTGACAACAAAACATATGCTGTATACTTTTCTAAATTTTCTTAAATTTTTCAAATGGTAAGCATTGATAGATATAAACCACAGAAACAAAAGCACTTTGGGGTCTTCAGTTTTTAAGAATGAGACCCTGAGGAAGGGTCTCAAAATGCAAAGGCCTCCAAAGTCCCTTTCCACTCAAAAATTCAAGGATTTCAATGGAATTATTTGGAAAACAGAGTTAACCCCAAAACCTGCTTTGGTTCAACTCCCAGGTGTGGAAATTCTTTGTTAAATGAGTCCTCTTCACTGCCTTGCTCACTACAATAGACTTTTTCTTTGAAGACCCAATATCCTGTATGGACTCAGCATCAGTAGACCCTATGATTAGTGGCAGGGAAAGTACAATAATAAAGTGTACTCAGTCCCAAAATCCTATTACTTTGGGTCTGGGATTTTTGTCTTGGTGTTTTGTTGTGGATGTTTGTTTAATTTATAAAAACTAGGAGTTCCCATTGTGGCTCAGCAGACCAAGAACCCAATTAGTTTCCATGAGGATGCAGGCCCAATCCCTGGCCTCACTCAGTGGGTTACAGATCCAGCATTGCTGCTGCTATGGCATAGGTCACAGCTGCAGCTCAGATTCAGTCCCTGGCCTGGGAATGTCCATATGCCATGGGTGTGGCCAATAAAGAAAAAAGATCACTGACATCGAAAAAATTATTAAAAATTACAATAAAAATAAAATCACTGATGTGGGTTCGTTGGCCTGTTTTTTGTTTTTGTGGGGCCTTTTTTTTGGATCAAAGTTTTCTACTAATAGCCAAGTAATGGGAGAAGGAGAGTGCACATAAAAGAGAACTTTCCTTAACTATACATTTAGTGTATGTCAGGTACAATATAATATGCTTTAGCTGTCATTTGCTGAGTACCTAGTATACCAGTCATTTCACTCAGTTCCTGATAGGCTGTCTTTAAAATTGGCTGCAATAATTACCTTCCCTATATCCATGTCCTTGGTTAGTCCCTTCCTACATCTACAATGGGCTTGGCCACATGACTTACTTTGACCAATGGGGCCATAGTCAATATAAGCAAACCAAGACTTGAAAAGTGCTTTCAGGGAGTTCCCGAATCTGACTAGGAACCATGAGATTGTGGGTTCGATCCCTGGCCTCGCTCAGTGCGTTAAGGATCCGGCATTGCCATGATCTGTGATGTAGGTCGCAGACCCAGCTCGGACCCGGAGTTGCTGTGGCTATGGCATAGGCCAGCAGCTGTAGCTGATTCAACCTCTAGCCTGAGAACCTCCATATGCCACAAGTATGCCCTAAAAAGCAAACAAACAAAAACAAAACAAAACAAGTACTTGCACACTTTGGGTCTTGCTCTCTTAATGCTCTTAGCAACCCCCATTCACCAGGTGAATGAGCCCAGGTTTGCACACCAGGTGATGAACGACACATGGCCAAGTTGCAGATTCCATCACCCCTGTTGACAACCAGCCAACTATCAGACATATAAGTGAGGCCAGTTGACATAAATGGATAAATGAACCTGGTGGGCACACATGAAGCAGAGAGTCCCAGCCGAGTGCATCCAAACTACTAACTCCCTGAATCATGAACAAATAAAGGGTTGTTGTTTTAAAGCACTACCTTTTGAGGTGGTATGTTATGCAGCAAATGCTAACTGATAATAATGCCCTTTTTATTGAGAGGAAAACTGAAGCTCAAAGAAGTCAAATTACTGAGATCATTCCATAACCAATATGTGCCAGAATGGGAAGTTTAAACCTAAGGCAGAGTTCCTGTCGTGGCTCAGTGGTTAACGAATCCGACTAGGAACCATGAGGTTGCGGGTTCGATCCCTAGCCTTGCTCAGTAGGTTAAGGATCCAGCATTGCCGTGAGCTGTGGTGTAGGTTGCAGACGTGGCTCAGATCCCGCGTTGCTGTGGCTGTGGCGTAGGCCAGCAGCTACAGCTCCGATTGGACCCCTAGCCTGGGAACCTCCATATGCCATGGGAGCAGCCCAAGAAATGGCAAAAAGACAAAAATAAATAAATAAATAAACTTAGGGCTACATATTATTACACTTAATCTTTACAGCTGCTCTTATGAGACAGGCATACTATTATTACCACCATTTTAAAGATGAGGAAATATCTACAAGGAGGTTAAACAATCTTCCCAAGGTCACACAATTAAGCAGTAAAATGTTAACTGTACTACTGTGGTGATCAATTTGCAAAATATACAAATATCAAGTCACCATATTGTACACCTGAAACTAATATAACATGTCAAAACATTATGAAAAATTATGTCAATTAGACAAAAAGAATAAGGGGAAGATCAACAGTATAGATACGTAGATAGGTAGATAGTAAAGCCACAATTTAAACTCAGCTCTGCCTGATTTCAGAGATTGTGCTACTTCCACAACTTGAGGCTATGGGTTCTGGTTAGTTAAGTGTTCCAGCTAGCTTATTCTTCCCTATAAAAAAACTGATTGCTCTAGCACAGTATTAGCAACAACAAGATTGCATTTTAAAATGCACTTCACAACTCCAAGCATACAAACATAAAAAGCATAAAAGAGTAAGACCCAGGGAAAAGGAATAAGACTTGGGAATGTGAGTTATTAAAAAACAACAACAACAACAACAAAACATTAGAAAATAGGTCTGGTTTTATAAATAGGAGATAAGAAAAACTCATTAAAATCCCCAAAGCACTAAGAGGAATATAATGTAGACAGGAGCTCATGAAAAGGGTATTTTAAACTGAAACCAAAGTAGCTAGCAGGCACCTGCTTGAACCAAGGAGGAAAGTGTTCATTAACACTAAAAAGCACTGCATTGGCTGCCCACCACATTCACAATGTGTCCTTCTACTAACTTTCTACCGTCTACATGCTGCCTTGCTTTAGAATTATTTAGGTTGAAAAAGAGAATGTGGAGGGAGGGAGCATTAACACCTATTGAAGGTAGCATGGGAAGAGTACTAGACTGCAACTAACTAGCTAAGTGACCTTGGGTATGTTACTTAACCTCTATAGATCTCAATTTCCTGATCTCTAAGGTCCCTTATGGCTCTAAAATTTCATGATTCTATGATTATATTAAAAAGAAAGTAGTGACCAGCAGTGATCCGTCACTGCTCAGAACCAAAAAAAAGAACAAATGAGTTCAGATAACAGTGTTCCTTCATTCACTCAACAAGCATTTATAGGCGTTCCTGTAGTGGCTCAGCAGAAATGAATCTGACTAGCATCCATGAAGATGCAGGTTTGATCCTCGGCCTCGCTCAGTGGGTTAAGGAGCTGTGGTATAGGTCGCAGACGCAGCTCAGATCCCAAGTTGCTGTGGCTGTGGTGTAGGCCGGCAGCTGCAGCTCTGATTCGACCCCTAGCCTGGGAACCTCCACATGCTGTGGGTGCGGCCCGAAAAAGACAAAAAAAAAAAAAAAAAAAAAAAAAAAACCATTTCTAGAACACCTACTATGCATTCTAAGCTTTGTTCTTGTCCTTGAAATCATAACCTGGAGCTACCACTGTGGCTAAGTGAGTTAATAACTTGATATTGTGTCTGTGGCAATGCAGGTTCAATCCCTGGTCTCACTCAGTGGACTAAGGATCCAGCATTGCTGCAAGCTGCAGTGTAGGATGCAGATGCGACCTGGATCTGACATTGCTGTGGTTGTGATGTAGGCTATCAGCTGCAGCTGATTCTACTCCTAGCCTGGGAACTTCTACATGCTGTGGGTGCAGCCCTAAAAAGAAAAAAATAATAATAAAATTTTTTTAAAAAAGAAATCATAACCTAATGGAGAAAGGGACATATCAACAAATAGGTACAATTCAATGTGATAAGGCCTCCAGTAGATATGTGGTACACAGATGAGGCTTGATTAATGGCAAGAATGCTGATGCACAGGCTGCTAGAATTCAGTGCACCTAGATTCAATTCCAAGTTAGCTACTTACAAGCTGTATAATCTTAAGCAAATCATTTAACCTGAGCCTCAGTTTTCCTCGTGTGTTCTCACCATAATAAACTCTGAAGCTACAGCCTGAGCTGCCAATAGGCTCAATTCTCAAATCTCCATGGAGGCAAAATAGAGTCAGTTGGAGATGAAGACAGGCTGGAGAGCATTTGAGGCGGGAATAAGATATAAGAAGAGATTATACAGATAAATCTTTCAAGAAACCTGGCTGTGAAGAGGAAGAAGGAAATGGGATGGTAGCTAGAGGAGGATGTGGAGCCAAGGGAAAGGTTATTGTTTAGTTTGAGTTTTGTTTTTGTTTTTTGTGGGTTTTTGTGTGTGTGTGTGTGTGTGTGTGTGTGTATTTTTAGGGCACGCTTGTGGCACATAAAGGTTCCCAGGCTAGGGGTCAAATCAGAGCTATAGCCCATGGTCCATGCCACAGCCATAGCAACGTGGGATCCGAGCCGCATCTGTCACCTACACCACAGCTCACAGCAATGCCAGATCCTTAACCCACTGAGTAAGGCCAGGAACTGAAGCCGCATCCTCATGGTTACTAGTCAGGTTCATTTCCACTGTGCCACGACAGGAACTCCCTAGTTTGGGTTTTGAATAGAGGTTGTATAATATGGTTGATTGTTTGTATAAAAGACCAGAAGAGAGGTAGATACAAATAATGCCAGAAAGAGAGGAGGAAACCAAGTCCCCATGGAAGCAAGATTAGACAGAATCTAGAAGGGATTAGCCTCTAATAGGAATACCTTCTTCTATCAGAAGAATGGACACTTTCTCCATTATAGGAGGGGGAAAGACAATGACTGCAAGAGTAGTTAGGAAGGTAGATTTAGTAGCAGGAAGATGAAAATGTTCCCATTTTCTGGATTCTGTTTACTCAGTGCCATGTAGGGTGAGGTCATCAGAGAGTATTAAAAGGAGGGAGAGATGGCAGAAACAGGTCTGAGAAGAAGAGAAGGAAAAGGTCAGCTCAGAGAATTGTCATCCAAAAACCTTCACTATGGAAAGGTAATGGAAGTGACAATCCGTGTCTGGGGTCCATCTGAAGTCTATGATGAGTGATAACAGTCTGAGCCACAAGGAAAAGGAGGTGAAGGGGAAGGAAAGGGCAGCTACAGGTTAGGATATGACAGCTCAAGGAGTCTGAAAGAGAGGGAAAGGGAACGCGATGACAACAATGGTATAGACGGACTCTAAGCTGGGGAACGAGGCAGAGATACACAATGGTGTGCTGACAGAGAAAATGTAGTGAGAATCAATGGAACTGAGGTCTAAACTGATAAGCTTGAAGAACTGCAGCAGTGGAGATTCGGATTTACAAAATTAATGCAGTTTCTGGTGGTGAAAATGATGTATGCCCAAGAAAGCGGGTAGCTGAGGTGGAGAGAGGAAAAGATCACCGAACTGAAAAGCCATGATGAACGGGTCCTCCACATGAACACTGAGGTCACCAAAAACAATGGCCAGTCAGGGTGGAAAGGATAACAAAGCCTAGAGGTAGTCCTGCCGCCACCAAAGGGACTGTCCACTACATGCCTGGGGCTGCTGGGAAGTAGGGGAATCAAGGCACAGATCCCAGCCACTCTTAGACCCTGCCTCCCTCCATGTCCTGTGCCCAATATACCCCACAGCTGGTCCACTCGCCTCTCCTCCTACTCCCAACATCCTCCACTTTTAGACAATTCACCTGGACATTTCCAACAACTTAGAATTTTGTTAAACAAAGGCCTCCTGAGGCATGTAATGCTCTGACGTCCATGACCCAAAGATGTGGAAGACCTCAGCCATGATGAGTGGAAGGGCACAAGCCATAGACTAGGGCTGCCATGAATGAGGGGCTGTAATCAGGATGTTGGTAGTCCACAGCAGTGAGGAGAGCAGAGGAGTGGGGCTTTGTGGGAGGAAGAGGAAACAACAATCTTAAAGGGATTGAGGGGAGTCATGAGAACCCCAACCTCACCTCCTAGGACATAGGGTTAGGAGGCAGCCAAGGTTCCAGTTATGGCAGGTGACAGAGGACATGCCCTGAGAAGAAGTTCAGGATATAAGGACTTTGGCTTTGACAGAGAGACTTTCTAGAAGGCAAGGTAAGGGCATGGGAGGAAGTGGAAGGAAGGGGCTGGTGTCCGACTAGAAAATGAACAAGCCAGTATGAGGGTGAGCAGTGGCCAGACAGGCTTGGGAGTTAAGGCACAATGAATTAGTTGTGACAGTCTCTTAGAGGAGGGCAATCCATTCCTATTAGGCTGAGATCCGGAACATTTCATTCAGGGATCATCTTTGTCTCTCAGATGACCATGTGGGGCCCACATGAGGCAGTGGGAGGACGACTCCATCAGAACACCTGTGATTGGAGTTCCCACTGTGGCAGAGGGGGTTAAGAGGCCAACTGCAGCAGCTTAGGTGGCTGCAGAGGCACAGTTCAATCCCCAACCTGGCACAGTGAGTTCATGGATCCAGCATCGCCACAGCACAGTTACAGCTCAGATTCAGTCCCTGGCCAGGGAATTTCCATATGCCATGGGTCCAGCCATTAAAAAAAAAAAAAAAAAAAAAAAAAAAAAAGAACTCTGTGACTCTTACGATGAAAGAGCCACAGCATCTGAGGCTGTGACAGCAGAATGGTGCTGCCAGCAACTTGTACAAAGCGCTACCTCAGGCCCCACCCACTGAAATGTCTGGCCACAGCTTAGGCCTTCCTTTACTCTTACCGTGTGATCTGGACCAGATTTATTCTGGCCATAACACCTATCAGGATCCTCCTCTCTCAGCTCCCTCACATTCACTAGGGCAGCTTTGTAAGGACAGGGCCAAGTGGGAAATAAGTACAAAGCAGAAGAATAAAATAAACAATTCATTTCACATGATCTCTAGCCTCACCTCCACAGGGAGGTTCTCACAAGGAAGGAAGCCCCATGTCATGCCTCCCTCCCTCCCCAAGTAGTTGGCCTTTGATAATGTTATCCATTCAGGTTGCACCAGCTTGGGGCAGCTCTCTGGTTTGACTGACAAACAGATGAGTCCCAAGTCTCTGCACCTCAGTGGGCAGCCAGAATGTTGCCTCAGCTTAAGGCTGGGCTCAGAGCAGGGGAGAGCAGGGCTGCATCTGGGCCAGCCTCCTATCACAAATAGGTGATGACATTTACTCCAGCAGTGGGCAGGGAGTCGGTGCTCTCTCTACCTATGCAGGTTCCTTCCCAGCCTCCACTTGCACCCTTTGCTACTCAATTCAGCTTCCTAGACCAGACCTTATTCAAAGAAAGTAACCAAGCACTAAATCGTTCTATCAAAGATACATTCCCTAAATCTGCCCCCCTCCCAGCTTAGCTCTGCCAGTGACACCACGTTCCTTCCAATTGCACAGGCTCGAAATCTCTGACTCAGATCCCATCTACATTGTCAGTAATCAAGTCCTTCAAAACTTCTTTTTAAATGCTCCCCATGCCTTTCTTCCCTGTCCCCAGTTCCAACATTCTAAGTCCAGGCTTTTATTGTCTCATGCTCCCCTGGCCCCTGATTCTAGAGTCTCTCCCTTCCAACCCATCTAGTACACAACCATGGGGCTAATCTTCAGACCTCCAAGACTGCTTTTATTTTATTTTATTATTGAAGTATAATTGATTTACAATATTATATTAGTTTCAGGTGTACAACATAGTGATTCTTGTAAGTGTACTCCATTAGAAGTTATTACCTGATAATCGCCGTAATTCCCTGAGCTATATATCCTTGGTGTTTATTTTACACATAATAGCATGAATCCCTAATTTGCCCCTCCCCCCTTCCCTCTCCCAGGTAGTAACCATTAGTTTGTTTTCTTTGTCTGTTTCTGTTTTGCATATGCATTCATAACAAATTACCCCAAAACACAGTAGCTTAAAACAACAGACATTTATTATCTCACAGTTTCCGTCCATCAGAAACCCAAGCATGGCTTAGGTGGGTTCTTTGGCTCAAGGTCTCTTAAAAGGCTGCAACTATCTCAAGGCTCAACTGGAGAAAGATCTGCCTCTAAGTTCACTCACCAGGCTGTTGGCAGGATTTAGTATCTACATGCTTTTGTACTGAAGTGTTCCTCACTGGCTATTGACTGGTATCTGCCCTCATTTTCTTGCCATGTGGACCTGTTCTAGGTCAGCAACTTGTTATATCAGAGCAAGCACATCGAGAGAGAGAGAGAGAGAGAGAGAGAAAGACAGCTAGCAAGATGGCACAATCTTTTGTAACCTAATCATGGAAGTGACATCCCATCACTTTTGCTGTGTTATATTTGTTAGCAAGAAGCCACTATAGGAGTTCCCATTGTGTCTCAGCAGGTTAAGAACCAGACTAGTATCCATGAGGACATGGGTTTGATCCCTGGCCTCACTCAGTGGGTTAAGGATCCGGCATTGCCTTGAGCTGTGGTGTAGGTCGCAGATGTGGCTCAGATCCCCCATTGCTGTGGCTGTGGTTCAGGCCGGCAGCTGCAGCTCTGATTCAACCCCTAGCCTGGGAACTTCCATATGCCACAGGTATGGCCCTAAAAAAGCAAAAAAGAAAAGCCACTAGGTCCAGCCCATATGAAAGAGAAGATGATACAAGCATGTGGATACTAGGATATGAGGATCCTGGAGAGCCATTTCAGAAGCCACCTGCAACACCCTCTTCAACCTCAAATACAAACTTTTCAGCCCACATTCTTGCCTATTTACTCAGCCACTACAGAAGAATGAGAAACAACAGTAGTCTGGTTCACAAGAAAAAAAAATACATAAAGATATGATTACCCTAGTCTGACTCTTTACCTTACAAAACTCTCTTATTTTAGTGAAGAAGAAAGCAGTTGATCACAGCCCAAATTAGACATTTGGGACCTTCTGACAAACACACTCATTGGTTGGACCAGTTTTCAACCCTGGCTGAAGATTAGAATGCCTGGGGAGGTTTTTATTTCAAAACACTAATGCACAGGGTCCCACTGCAGACCATTTAAGTCAGAATCTCTGAGTCTGGAACTCTAGAATCAGCATTTTTAAAAGATCTCTAGGTGATTCTAATGTACAGCCAGGATCAAGCCACTCTCACTTGCTTTTTTGAGAAGCGTTATATGGAAATAGCTTCTGCTTAGGCTAGATTGGAAGCCCCTTCCAAAAGATTTGGAAATGCCCTCAGAAGAAGAAAGAATTGGGTGCCAGCTTTGAAAAACAACAAGGTAAGCCCCTTAGTGGAAACTGGCAGATATGGCCTGAGGACATCAGGTCTGATTCACGTTTAGGCCAGAACAAGAACACACAAAGTCAATATGTGTTTAGTCAGTGCCTGCTATAAACCTGGTAATGGTCTAGGAACTGCAGAGAGGGAGAGAAAAAAAGATATGTTCCCAAGGACAGAGGTTGGGAACTGGCAGCCTATGGATCAGGTGTGGCTCCCAGATGTGTTGGACAGGTGTGTATGTGGCGTGCGTGCGTGTGTGTGTGTGTGTCTGTGTGTGGAATATGTGTCTTCACTGTAATCAACGTTTACAAAAATAGATATTTCTACATACGTCTTACCCACATTTGGCAAAAAGAGAATTTAACATGCTTCCTTGGTATATTCAACTTTGAAGGTCTACATTTTTCTTCCAGTACTCTTATAGCACTGCTAAAGAATTAAATTCTAAAATATAGATAAACCATCATTTAAACTGGTTTGCTACTAGGGAAATCAAGGAGAGAGTCAATTTCTTATTAACAACACTGAGAATTAACGGGAAGAAAATGGGGAGTCCAGAGGCTCACACTGAACAACAGTATCTAGAATTAGTACTGTTCATGAGAGGCACTCAATAAATATTTTGTAAGGCTGTGAATTAAACATCTTTATCTATGATTTAATGCTTCCTATCAAAAGATTTTTTTTGTAATCTAGAAGAGTGCTCTTTAAAAATTGGAATTTGTTGCCAATATCTAAAATAAGGAATTTTCATGTTAAGGTCCAGATTGGGGCTTCTCTTCAAAGCTGGCAGCTCTGAGCACACTGAGCTTACATTCCCACGTGTAACAATCAGCAGAAAGTTAAGAGTGGTTCCCACTCCCTCCCCACTGTCTCCAGAAATGGGCAGACTGCACTCTTTGACATCCTCTGCCCTGGCTCAGCAGGCATCTAGAAGGCACTATAGGAGAGTGGTTAAGAACACAGGTGCTGTGGAGTTCCCATTGTGGCTCAGTGGGTTAAGAACCAGACATACTGTCTGTGAGGATGTGGGTTCAATCCCTGGCCTCAATCCGTGGGTTGGTTCTGGCGTTGCCACAAGCTGTGGGGTAGGCCACAGATGCTGCTCAGATCTGGCATTGCTGTGGTGTAGGCCTGCAGCTGCAGTTCCAATTTGACCCCTAGCCCAGGGACTTTCATATGCCACAGGTGTGGCCATGAAAAAAAAAAGGAAAAAAAAGAATAAAGAATATAGGCACTGTGAATAACCAGGTCCTACTGTATAGCATAGGGAACTACATTCAATATCCTGTGATAAACTATAATGGAAAAGAATTTGGAAAAGTGTGTGAGATATATGTGTGTGTGTGTGACTGAATCACTTTGCTGTACAGCAAAATTAACAAAACATTGTAAATCAACTAAACTTCAATAAAATACATTTTTAAAAAAGAAAGTAGACTCTTTTTTAGAGTCAGATTTCTTTGTGTCCAAAGGCCACTTCTGTCTATCATTATTTAATGGTGCAACTTGGAGAGCTATTTATCATCTCTGTGCCTCAGTCTCTTTTTCTGAAAATCTAGCACAAGAAAACCAACTTTACAGAATTAAGAGGAATAATAACTAATACACATGAAAAGCTTAGCATATGTTTGGCCAAAGGTAAACACTCAGTGTTAGCTACTTTTTTTTCCTTTTAGGGCCGCACCTGCAGCATAAGGAAGTGCCCTGGCTACGGGTCAAATTGAAGCTTTGGCTACCAGCCTACACCACAGTCATAGCAACAACAGATTCTTAACCCACTGAGCAAGGCTAGGGATCAAAGCAGCATTCTCATAGCTGCTAGTAAGTTTCTTAACCAACTGAGCAACAATGGGAACTCCAGCTATTATTATTTGAATTAAGTGCAGTATAACACAGTAGTTGACCCAGCTCCAGAACATTCTAGTCATGTGGCCTTGACCAAGTTACTATCCTTCAGTGGCCTCAATTGCAAATTGGGAATAACAAGAGTACATACATTGTAGGGTTGCTGTGAGGAAACTAAACATGATAGTATTTGTAAGATGCCTGGCACAGACTAAACAATAAATGTTACCTACCATTGTTATTCCAATCTATCAGGAAGATGAGACTAGCACACAAGACGCTGGCAAGGAAGATCAAATCGAGAGGCCAGTCGGGTGATGTGTAAACTAATAAGATTAAGGAGCAGGAGACAATAAAAGTCTTAAAGCATTTTTAAGGCCAAAGTAAACATTAAGGATTTGTTTCTCAAGCTGACTCTCCAGAGGCTAAGAGCCAAGGGAATTTACCCACTTAATCTGCCACGTGCCCAAGCAGTTCAAAAACCCACTCCCAAGCCCACATCCCTTGCAAGGCTACCTATGGTCTTTGCAACTCATCGATGTGACCAACATGATACATTAATTGTGTCCTTAGACATCCAAGATAATTAAAGTACTAAAAATAAGGGCTCCATAGATATGCATGTTCCTGAAACTGACAGATGTGACAAGTAATGGAAGCAGAAATAACAGAGTGCAGGAGCAGCACTGCTGTTCCTACTGCTCCTTGCCTGGCCTCTGACAAGGTAATCAAAACACATGCAGAAGAGTTGCCTTTTCATCGGGGTGGTGACATTCATGCATTAATGGAAATCAAACTTTAACAACTACAAGATTTAGAAAGACCGAGAAAGTAGGAGTCTGTCTCCTGCTTCCCCAAAACTCAGGTCCTTGGAATCTCAGGCAGAAATCACTGATAATTAGTGATGAGAGTGTTGGTCTACAATTCACCAAGGAAACCCGAGAAAGAGTGCGATGGGAAAGAGCCCAAGGCAGGCAAAACACATCTTAATTATCAATCCACTGTCACCTCACAAGGCTGTTGCACATCATCTCAAGGATCATCTACAAGAAAAATTTAATCTCATGGAGACTTTGCCCACACTGCTGAGCTCCCCACGCTCACACATCTGTTCTCATGAAATACGCACTTATTTTAATATTAGTCTAGGAAAAACACAATTTTTTTAAAAGCCTATGAAGCAAAAACGAATGTAATACCTAAAAAAATGTGCAGTTCAAAAAAAAAATCCTCCAGTTGTGTTGATATCTGTCAAAGTTGTGGTTGACGTATTGTATTCCTGAATTTGCTAATGCTGTGGGAATTAACCACAACAAAATTTTAATTCCAAGCTCTTCTGACCTTGTTTCCAGAATGCCTCAAGGCATCTCTTCCCTATAATATTCAGCTGGTACTCAACTCAGCAAGTGGGAATGTTAACATTGAAAGAAATAAACCAGAACTTGGAAGGTAGACCTGCCAAAAACATCAAATGATTCATTCTGAGGTCAAGTGCTAAAGATCTGTGGATTAGCATGACTAATGGAAAGCTGGCTGTAACTCACATTATCAAGTGCTACCTCACTCAGGAAAGGGCAACAGTGGAAATCAGGTAGGAAGGTCAATGTTGAGATAGTGACGGATGACAGTGAGGAGAAAAAACTGATAACTAACATTGGCATCTGCTCTCCCCTCCACAGTGTCCGGAAATGAGAAGCCAGCACTCTATTTCTAACTTGCTACTTCTCAAAACCTCAATTGCCTCACCTGGGGATCTAATTAAAATTCCAATTCCTGTTGGGTAGGTCTGAGTGGGGCCTGAGCTTCTGCCTTTCTAACCAGCTCACAGATAATGCTAACACTGCTGGTCTGTGCACCCCACTTTGAGTAGCAAAAGTCTAAAACAGATCAGCAACTTATAGTCCAAAGGCCAAATCTGACCTGCTGCCTGTTTTTGTACAGCCTGCAAACTAAGAATGTTTTTTAGATTTTTTTTTCCTTGAGATGGTTGGGAGAAAAAAATAATTTTTTAAAGGATATTTTGTGGGGAGTTCCCATTGTGGTACAGCGGAAATGAATCTGACTAGTATCTGTGAGGACTCAGGTTCAATCCCTGTCCTTACTCAGTGGGTTAAGGATCTAGCATTGCCATGAGCTGTGGTATAGGTCATAGATGTAGCTGGGATCTCACGTTGCTGTGGCTGTGGTATAGGCTGGCAGCTGTAGCTATGATTTAACCCCTAGCCTGGGAACTCCTATATGCTACGGGTGCATCCCTAAAAAAAAAAAAAAAAAAAAAAAAAAAAAAGAAGGAAAGAAAGAATATTTTGTGACACCTGAAAATTATGCTAAATTCAAATTTTGGTGCTCATAAATAAAATTTTAGGAGTTTCCATCATGGCACAGCAGAAACGAATCCGACTAGAAACTATGAGGTTGCAGGTTCCATCCCTGGCCTCACTCAGTGGGTTAAGGATCCAGCGTTGCCATGAGCTGTGGTGTAGTTCACAGACATGGCTTGGATCTGGCATTGCTGTTGCTGTAGCTGGCAGCTGCAGCTCCAATTCAACCCCTAACCTGGGAATCTCCAAGTGCCGCGGGTGCGGCCCTAAAAAGCAAAAAATAAATAAAGTTTTATTGGAAGAGTACATCCACTCATCTACATATTATGTATGGCTGTTTTCTAGCTAAGGTGAGAGTCAGCAACAGAGACCATACAACCTACGAACCCCAAATATCTGAACTTTTACATAAAAAGTTCTTCAACTCCTGGTCTGAAGGATTTATGAAGGGGAGTATGATGTATCATTCCATAGAGTGAAGGGCTTTAAGCTGGGAAGAGGGAAGCCACTGAGCCTGAGAGAGAGCTTATATTCCCTCCCACTGAGATTGAAAGAGGTCAGAGAACTGAGCAACAAAGCCAGCACCCCCATACAGGTTGGCAGTCAAAAGGGAAGACTTCAATGAGCAGCTTCTCTGGGCTCACTGTGAGCAACAGCCTCCCAAACCAGTCAACAGGAGCCTGCTAATGGCAACCTTTGGGATCCCAAGGAGCAACAGTAAAACTGAAACCACTAAGAACTAAGGACTCAGCCCTCACCTGATTTTCTAACACAACAAAGCCCAGGACTCTTCAATAATCTCACACAGGAAACCCCCAAAATAACTGAGGTTGAATTTCCTGCCCATACAACATATTGGGAGCTCTAAGATTACATTTAACCTACAGAAAGAAATGGGACAGATCTTGCCTGTATTAATTTACTAGGTCTGCTATAACAAAATATCTCAGACTGGGAGGCTTAAACAAGAGAAATGTATTTCTCACAGTTCTGGAGACCGAGAAGTTCAAAATCAAGGCACGGGAAAGGTAGGTTTCATTCTGAGGCCTCTTCTCTTTGGCTTGCAGATCATCCTCCATCTTGCTGTGTTCTCACGTGACCTCTTCTTTGTTTGCATGCATGGAAGGGGTGGGGAGAAAGAACAAGAATGCTCAAGATGTCTTTTCTTATAAGGGCACTAATACCAACCAATCAGGGCCCACCCTTATGACTTCATTTAATGTTAATTAGCTCTTCATAGATTCTGTCTCCAAATACACCAACATTGAAGGTAGGGCTTCATCATAAGGAATGGCCCTTAGTGATGTGGGCTAAAACTCATACCTGCCAAACCCATTTATGTCCCTGATCTCACCAGTATATAGAAGATGACTAACTTCTGATCTGATGTAATGTAACAACATAAAATGTTACCCTTATCTCAAGCTATTGTAACTGAGCAGGACCCATGGGGCCTTCTCCAGGGCAGGCCCTTCCCCCATATCCTCTCTTTTAGCTCCTCTCTGAAGTACCTAGGTATGAGCATCTGATGTACAGTTCCTGAGTTTTTCATATACTAAAACCATCATCAAATGGAAGAAATTAACTACCTACCGACCATGAGCACATAGCCCCCAGACCTACTGGCGCCTAAGGATTGAAATGTTACCACCTGTGACCCACACTGTGACTTCTCCATCATCCAGTCCAAGAATTGTGCACAAGGTGATCACTTATCCTGGGACCCCCGCCCACCCCACCCCGGCCCCTCACCTGTCTTTAAAAATGCTTTGCTATTTTGGTTCGAGGAGTTTGGGATATTTGGGGGGCACAAACCACCTGTCTCCTTGCATGGCCCTGCAATAAAACTTTCTCTATTCAAACTCCAACATTTCCATTTGTTTGGCCTCCCTGTGCATCAGGCACACGAATCTTCACTATCTCCTCCACTGACCTATTACTCACCCCCCAAATCAATGTCAGAATGATTCCTTTAAGTGAAGGTTAGCTTGCTCAAAGGTCCAGCTGAAACTATAAATCCATTAAATAGAAGAGCTGCACTTTAGCCTAAGGGCAGAGAAAGCTCCCTAGGTCTGGAGGGCACAGCCCAATCTGTCCCTAACAACAAATACAGGATTGTATAGCTAAAAGCATGGACTCTTCAGCCAACTTGCCACTTACTCAGTTCTTTGACCCTGAGCTCCCCAGCCCTCAATTTTCCCATCCATAAAATTGGGTTAAACGTAGTAACCTACTTCTCAGGGTTGCTGTGCAGATTAACCTAATTAATACATATCAAGCACTTAGAGCCTGGTACACAGTAAGAACCTGAAGGGCATTCGTTATTACTGAGTCTTAAAGATTTGAGAGAACTTCTGCATTCTACTCCAGAATATATTCAAATTAGGAGCCACCAAGAAAAAGTGACAGTCCAGGGGGAGGCTATACATACCCCCAGCAACACTGTCATGTACATCCAGGCTTTGCTAAGCCCACTTTGAAAAGCATAGGGCCAAGGAGAACCTTAGAAAATAAAGGGAAAGACACTGAGGAGCAGAAAGTCAGGCAAAGTACAGAGATCTGAAAAAAATCTGGCTCTTGGGGTGTTGTCCAGAAAGGACCAGTCTAGATGAAATAATGGGGGACACAGTGGAGACAGGCTAGAGGCTCTGAGCTCCTAGGAAGAGAGGAGTGCTTGGAGTGTGCTAAAGATCTTTTCTGTGAGTCCCGATTTCTGAGTTTCTCTGAAACAGAAAAATATTTCAGCATCCCAACCCAGACCATCTCTGCCCCAAACAGGGGCATGAGCTTTGTCTAAAATATCCAGAATACTGGAGTTTGCAACAAAAAGACCATTTTCTCTTCCCAGAACAAAGCGGTGCGATGCAGCAAGAGCAGCCAAGACACTGTCATCCTTCATTCAGAAACAACAAAGGAAATTATCCTTAGGAGACACAAGCCCATGTACAATAGACTAATGGGCAAAATATTGGCCAGGCTGTAGGCCCTTTACTCAGTATGCAAATGAGTTGAATCGAAGGAAAGAAAGAATCAGAAACAGCTGTTCTGTTTTCTTTCTCCTGCGTTGACCAAGAGGAAACGATTTTTCAAGTGCTTAAAAAAAATAAATGACTCTACAGCTATATTGCTCCTGCTGCAGAAGCAGCCTCCACACTTAGATTTCTTATTGTTCCATCGTCCTGAATACATGTAATTATTTTAGGTCTGGTATTATCTGTTCCGCACAAACAGCAAAGTATCTTCCTGAACTTTTGTCCCATACCACAAGGACCTGCCAAAAATAAACTCCACAGATTAGCAGGAAATGAAAGGATGCTTCCATGTCTGGTGCAAAAATTTTTTTGGTGGGGGAGCCTATGTCCCCATCCATTCTCTCTCTCTGACCCCCACTACGCACATGCGCACACACGCAGACACACACGCGCACACACACACACACACACACACACACACACCCCTCAAGAGCCATATACTTCCCTTAGGACTTGAGAAAGAAACGTAATTACAGATCCTCAAAGTCCTTCCACTGCATCATGCTTGGGATGTACTGTAGGGAGGCAGTGGCCGCCCACACACAGCCTGGAAAGCGACCGGCTCGCCTTAGAACTGCCTCGAAAGCCATATGTGCATTGGTTGCAAAGCCAACTATGATTTCCTCCTGGGCACATGGTTCAATATATGTTTTTGCACAGGCAGGCGTGGATGTGAAAGTCATTTTTCAAGAACTCAGATCCTCAGATATACATATTTATACACAGCTGTGGAACTTTCTATTGAGAGGGCGACATCTTGTGGATTATTGCAGAACTGAGCCCTTCTGGAAGGCAAGCCGGTAACAGGAAGAGCACCACTGATGGTATCAGCAGCCACCCTTTTCTAAGCACTTCCCATACGCCAGGACATTGTCTCACTTAATTCTGAGTAAACCTGGTAAGCAGGGATTATTTTTATCATTATGCACCTAGGCAAACTGAGGTTCAGAGAGATTAAATAGCTTCCTCACATCTGGTAAGAGGAAGAGCCGGGATTCCATTTCAGGCTTTACTGGCTGGGAAGTTACCTTTAGCTTTTTCCTTATGTTATAAAACCACCACTATATTTAGCAGAAGTATGAGACTTGACACTGCATGGTTCATTGGTTGAGTGTGTGGGCTCTGGCTCCACATTGCCTGAGTTTGATTCCAACTCTGCAGGATAGGAGGTATATCCAGATGACGCTGGTGGCTCATTTCCTCCCCCTTTTGGTAGTTTGATTAAGAGCTGGCTCAGCTGCCCTGAGCCTGACTGCAGAAATATAAGGCTTTTGGCTAATGTCACCATTCTGGGTAGGCAAGTCTGTTCCTGCGGCCTTCAGTATGCAGATGCTGGTGCTCCAGATGCCTGTTCCCAGGTATGCTCCCGGGGCTGGGAGATCCTTTGATATATTTCTTGTCACTTAAAAAACTAGGTGTCCTCTATAGAGTTCCCTGGTGGTGCAGTGGGTTAATGATTGGCATTGTCACTGCTGTGGCTCTGGTTACAGCTGTGGCCCAGGTTTGATCCCCGGCCCAAGAACTTCCCCCTGCCAGGGACACAACCCCCCCCCTAAAAAAAAAGCACACCTAGGTGTAACCTAGCTCCTCTTATGATAACCTATAAATATGCAGTGCAAGTTAGGGACAGAGGTCACGTTCACATTTGGAATGCTCTCTGTCCCAAGTCTAGTGCGCTGGCCCAGACAGAGCCCAACCCTGCTGGGACCTTGGTCACGCACTGTGCACATAGAGCATCTATACCCAGCCTGTGCTGTGGCATGATGAGAGTTCAGGGGACTGCATGAACTCTTCTACTTCCTTGTAAATCTTGTCCATACAGAAACCCTATGTTATATCTGCATCGTGTGTTACTTGCGGTTCATGTCCATGACTCTCTGGTATGACAAACCTTGAACATGTTACTTAACCTTGCTGTACCCTGGTCCCTCCTCTGTAAGAGAGGTGATGCACAGAAAAGAAATGCATGGACTTGGAGAATAGATTTGTGGTTGCCATGCGAGAGGAGGAGGGAGTGGGATGGACTAGGAGTCTGGGGTTAACAGATGCAAACTATTGCATTTGGAGTGGATAAGCAATGAGATCCTGCTGTATAGCACAGGGAACTATATCCAGTCACGTGTGATGGAACATGATGGAATATAATGTGAGAAAAATAATGTATATATGTGTGTGTGTGTGACTGGGTCACTTTGCTGTATAGCAGAAATTGACAGAACACTGTAAACCAACTATAATGGAAAAAATAAAAATCATTAAAAAAAGAGAGAAAGAGAGGTGATACAAGAGTTTCTCCTCACAAGGTTGTTCAGTGAGTCAATAAGTACACAGAGCTCACAGCACCCGGACCAGAGAGGGCACTCAACAAACATCAGTAATGGGTGTGGCTATATTCAGATGAGGAATGGATCTTAGAGGTTCCTGAGCTCAGCCCTCTCACTTTATAATGAGGAAACAGAAGCTTAGGAAATAAAAGGAAATTTGAACACATGGACACAGCTACTTAGTGTAAGGACGAAGCTAGACCCCTGATTTTTTTTTTCTCCCAGTCCTGTGTGATTCAAAACGTTTATGTGCATAAACGGAATTTTGTAAATTGAATTCTAACATCCTAAGAGTGTCAGTACTTAAAAGAATCTTTAATGAGTCCTTAGGCAATGTTATAAGCACCTCTCACTTACCCCTCCCTCTCCTCCCGACCAGATCTTTCCTCATCTTTAAAAGCCCAGCTCAAAACATCACTTCTAAGAAGCCTTTCCTTTCCCTAGCCTCCCTCCCCACCCTGCTTCTCCGGCTTCTTCCAGCACTTATCATCTCTGCTACTCCATTTAGCACTTAATACTCTCTTGTACTCTCTCATAATGTTTCATGCTGTTAATCTCATCTGTCCAGCCAAACTGCAGGTTCCCCCAGGGTTGGGAACATTTCCATTTCTTCATCTGTATTTCCAAAGGCCCTAGCATTAAACTGAGAGTCCCTTGGTAGATATTCATTATTTTTTTACTAGTTTTTCTATACGTTTTATCAAGGCAAAGTACACCTGGGCCACGCCAAACAGAAAGCTGGATGTGCACAATGCCAAAAACATGTGTGATTCATTCAGGTACTCACTCAGGATGGTCCTTTGATGGAGTGGGGGGTTGGGGGGTGGATTTCAGGCTGTGTTTATGCAAGTGCCCCCTCCACTCCCACAAAATTCCCTTCTTCCGTAAATAGTGTCCATTCAATGCTTTTTAACATTTTCAAAATAAAATATCGGGTTCTATTCCAAACATTATATATATATATATATATGTGTGTGTGTGTGTGTATCTCCATTCATTTAAACATACACACACACACACACACACACATATATATCTCCATTCATTTATTCCCTACATTAAAACAGGTACTCCCATCGTCTCCATTTTGCAACTGGGAAAACCAAGGTTCAGAGTGGTAAATAAGTCGTGCAGTATCACACAGCTAATAAGTGATAGAATAAGGATTCAAATGCCAGCAAATTTGCTTCTAGAGCACCCACTTTTAACCACTCTGCTGTAGTGCCTCCGAACCTTCACACTGATCTTCAGTGGTGTACGGGCCATCTGTCTTCTCCAAAGGGGAAGACAAAATATTTTCAGTGGTAAAACAAATGAGAAGAACCAACTATCCAAAGTTCCCATATGCCTACCCAATGCCATGACAACAGAAAAGGAAGGGGAGAAGCAGGCCAATAATAATGAGTACTGCCATTATGGGGAGCTTGTTAAAATGCCAGGGACTGAGCACTTTGTGTGCATTATCTCTTTTAGTCCTTACAGCAATCCTGTGAGATTATGTTGTTATCTCCGTTTTGAAGATGAGGAAATAGAGGTTTACAGAGTCCAGGATACGGAGCTAGTTAAGAGGTAGAGTGTGAATATTAACCCAGATATGCCTTTCCCCCAAGCTTGGGCTCTTAAGCACAATGCTATATTTGTAATTTGGTTTTGTGCAGGCACAGATGATGGGAGCTCATGTTTGCACACTAAACTGGTTGTACTAACATCAGACAAGAGTTTCTGAGTATTATTTGCTACTCTGGACAGCTGTCAAGCCAGGGTCACCAGACAGGGGGCCTGAAGATACAAGAGCTATGCAGTCACTAAAAATCAGAGCGGTGGGGAGTTCCCATTGTGGCTCAGTGGGTTACCAACCCAACTAGTATCCATGAGGATGCGGGTCCAATCCCTGGCCTCACTCAGTGGGTTAAGGATCCAGCATTGCCATGAGCTGTGGTATAGGTTGCAGATGCAGCTCGAATCCTGAGTTGCTGTGGCTGTGGCTTATGTTGTAGTCTCTGCATGTGGATGGAAAAGAATTTTCCGGATTTAAACCAAGGTGTAGAAAAGACAAGTTTATTGAGGCAAGAGACACTGTTAACACAGTGGGCCAACTTCCTGACAATCAGGGAGAGCCAAATCTGGGTGCATGGTTGTGTCCGTTTTTATAGCCCAAAGACAAAGGACTTCAAGAAGTGGTCTTGCCATACATCTGTTGACCTACTGATTGGTTGGGAAAGAATGGGGCCTTCTTTTTATTTTTTTTTTTTTTGGTCTTTTTTCCATTTTTTGTCTTTTTTTTTCTTTAGGGCCACACCTGCAGCATATGGAGGTTCCCAGGCTAGGGGTCAAATCAGAGCTGTAGCCGCCGGCCTGCCCCACTAAGCCCATAAGCTCTGGCCTATCCATGAGGATGTGAGATAACTGACAACTGCTAGTTAGAAGATACGGAGACAGTAAAAAATTAAAATAAAAAAAAAACCCACCTAGAGTTCCCATTGTGGCTCAGTGGTTAACGAACCTGACTAGTAACCATGAGGATGTAGATTTGATCCCTGGCCTCACTCAGTGGGTTAAGGATCCAGCGTTGCCATGAGCTGTGGCATAGGCCAGTGCCTATACCCTGATTCGACCCCTAACCTGGGAAGCTCCATATGCCACAGCTGTGGCTCTAAAAAAACAACAACAACAACAAAAAAAGAGTGAAGGGGGTAGGCTTTTTTTTTTTTTTTTTTGTCTTTTTGCTATTTCTTGGGCTGCTCCTGCGGCATATGGAGGTTTCCAGGCAAGCGGTCGAATCGGAGCTGTAGCCACTGGCCTATGCCAGAGCCACAGCAACGCGGGATCCGAGTCGCATCTGCAACCTACACCACAGCTCACGGCAACGCCGGATTGTCAACCCACTGAGCAAGGGCAGGGACCGAACCCGCAACCTCATGGTTCCTAGTCGGATTCGTTAACCACTGCGCCACGACGGGAACTCCGGTATGCATTTTTTCTTTCAAGTCTTATATGATTGGTATTGGAAGACTGGGACAAGACAGTCCTCTTGCTGGAAAAGGGTAGGGTCTCAGAGACAGGAAGAAAAGCATGAGTGGCTTACATTTCCTCTACTCCTAATCTTCAAAATCTCTCTCTTTCCTTCCTCTTCTTCCTCTTCTTCTTCTCTCTCTCCTTCTCACTCTCTCTCAATCACTTTCTTCCCCCCCCCCCCACCATCTTGGAATGGTAGGAACCAGAGGTTAAATAGATGCGACCAGAAATACGTTGGAGAGAAAAAGAAGCCAAGCATAGCCTGTCTTCAGTGGAGGCGTCATGCTAAAGCAAGAAGAGTCCTCGAGGCTTATGAATGGGTCAGGCCAGCTCTCCCAGAGTCATACAGTACAGGAATTTGAGGACCAAAATCTCAGCAATTAGTGAAGAACATGCATTTGCCTGTGATATCCATTCTGTGCTTTATGTCACTACAAGGCCCTAGCAAGACAAAAGCAGTAAGTGACTGGAAGTGACTTTTGAGAACCAGCTGGATTCCAGTTATGTAGTAATAGCAGCACTGACTACCTGAGTGACAGCTCTGAGCTTCAGTTCCCCCCTCTCTAAAATAAACATAGTTTGAGTTCCCGTCGTGGCGCAGTGGTTAACGAATCCGACTAGGAACCATGAGGTTGCGGGTTCGATCGCTGCCCTTGCTCAGTGGGTTAAGGATCCGGCATTGCTGTGAGCTGTAGTGTAGGTCGTAGGTCACAGACTCGGCTCGGATCCCGCGTTTCTGTGGCTTTGGCATAGGCTGGCAGCCACAGCTCCGATGAGACCCCTAGCCTGGGTACTTCCATATGCCACAGGAGTGGCCCAGAAATGGCAAAAAGACAAAAAATAAATAAATAAATAAATAAAATAAAATGAAATAAAATAAACATGGTAACATTACCTACCTCACAGAATTGTTTACATAAGATACTACATAAAGAAACTTAGCTGAGAACAGTGTCTAGCATATAGTAAGGGCTTCATAAGCCATATCTGTTACTAATATTATTTATTATTATGATTTCTCAGTGCTTTTGGACTGAGATGGGGCCCTGACTTTCTATGTGACATTCATCTTACTACTCTGGGTTTCAGTTGGTTTATATGTAAGCAAGGAATACAAATATCTACCCACCTCATGTGCCTGTCTTTATTTTACGGACAAGAGGAGCTATTGCAGGAGTTCCCGTCGTGGCACAATGGTTAACAAATTCAACTAGGAATCATGAGGTTTCGGGTTTGATCCCTGCCCTTGCTCAGTGGGTTAAGGATCCGGCATTGCTGTGAGCTGTGGTGCAGGTTGCAGACACGTCTCGGATCCCGCGTTGTTGTGGCTCTGGCGTAGGCCAGCGGCTACAGCTCCGATTCGACCCCTAGCCTGGGTGGGGTATGGAGAAGAGATAGTTTGATTTACTCTGGCTGCTCCAAGGAAAATTGATTGAAAGGAGGCAAGAGGAGAGGTAGAGCGCTAGTTAGCAAATTAATGCAATTGTCCAGGTGCTGGATGTTGGTGTTTTGATCATCAGTGATATCAGTGAGGACAGAAGGAAAGGGAAATATGTGAGACGTGGAGTTCCTGTTGTGGCTCAGTAGGTTAAGAACCCAACATAGTGTCCGTGAGGATGCGGGTTCCATCCCTGGCCTTCGTCAGTGGGTTAAGGATCTGGAGTTGCAGCAAGTAGTGGTGTAGGCCGGCAGCTATGCCTCAGATTCAACCCCTAGCCTAGGAACTTCCATATGCTGCAGGTGCGGCCATAAAAAGAAGATAAAAAGAAATATGAGATATCATCTAAAAGATAAAAGTGACAGGACCTGGTAAGGGATTTAATGCAAGTAGGAAGTGGGAGAGATCAAAAATAACCCCACCAGAATGTAAATTGTTGCAGCCACTGTGGAAAACAGTACAGAAGTTTCTCAAAAAAACTAAAAGTAGAACTGCCATATGATCCAGAAATTCCACTCCTGGGTATATATAAAAAAAAAATGCTAATTCGAAAAGATATATGCACCCCAACATTCATACCAACATTATTTACAATTGCCAAGATACAGAAGCAACCTAAGTGTCCATCAACAGATGAATGGATAAAGAAGACACTACTCAGGAGTTCCCATCATGGTTCAGCAGAAACAAATCTGACTAGTATCCACGAGCACACAGGTTCAATCCCTGGCCTTGTCCAGTGGGTTAAGGATCCTGCATTGCTGTGGCTGTGGTGTAGGCTGGCAGCTAGAGCTCCGATTCGACCCCTACCCTGGGAACTTCCATATGCCACTTATGTGGCCCTAAAAAGACAAAAAAAAAATACTACTTAGCCTTAGAAAGGAATATGAAACAATGCCATTTTGCAGCAACGTGGATGGACTTAGAGGTCATTATACCAAGTGAACTAAGTCAGACAGAGAGAGACAAACACTGCATATCATGTATATGTGGAATCTAAAAAATACAACAAACTAGTGAATATAACAAAAAACAGGAGTTCCCATCGAGGTTCAGTGGTTAATGATACCGACTAGGAACCATGAGGTTGCAGGTTCCATCCCTGGCCTCGCTCAGTGGGGTAAGGATCTGGTGTTGCCGTGAGCTGTGGTGTAGGTGGCAGATGCAGCTTGGATCTGGCTTTGCTGTGGCTCTGGCGTAGGCTGGTGGCTACAGCTCTGATTCGACCCCTAGCCTGGGAACCTCCATATGCCACAGGAGCGGCCCAAGAAATGGCAAAAAGACAAATAAATAAATAAATAAGCTACAAGAATATTCTGTATAACATGGGAAATAATGTCAATATTTTATAATAACTATATACAGAGTATAACCTTTTAAAAACTGTGGAACACCAAGATCCTACTGTATAGGACAGGGAACTATATTCAATATCTATGATAAACCATAATGGAAAAGAAAATTTTAAAAAGAATATATATATGTATATTTATACATATATATGTATAACTGAATCACTTTGCTGTAGAGCAGAAACTAACACAACATTGTAAATCAATTATACTTCAATAAAATTTTTTAAAAGAAACAATTGTGGGAGTTTCCATTGTGGCTCAGCAGTTACAAACCCAACCAGTATCCATAAGGATGTAGGTTCAATCCCTGGCCTCACTCAGTGGGTTAAGGATCTGACATTGCCATGAGCTGTGGTATAGGTCGCAGATGCAGCTAGGATCCTACACTGCTATGGCTATGGTGTAGGCCAGAAGGTGCAGCTCTTATTGGACCTCTAGCCTGGGAACTTCCATATGCCACAGGCACGGCCCTAAAAAGCAAAAAAAAAAAAAAAAAAATTGTAAATCACGATACTGTATACTTGTAAAGTATATAATATTGTACACCAACTATAATTCAACACAAAAATTAATAACCCCTACCAGCACCACTAGGTTTCTTGTGGGAACAACTAGATAGAACATGAGATCTTTCACTGATATAGATAACACTAAAAGGGATACTGGCTGGGGAAGATTATATCACAAGTACAATCTGTTGCTGAGTTCAAGGTGACTGTGGGACTCCGAGTAGATAGGTGGACTGACAGGGGTGGAACTTGGAAAAGAGAGGTCTGAACTGAAGGTATGCTTGAGATACATTCATTCTTGCCACCAACTATTTGCCTCAACCATAACCTAGACTTGCCAACTATATTTGCTTCCGAATATCAGTTATACAATTCCAATGCCGATACTAATCAGTGTTTAGATATAGTCCCAAGCCTTTGCCCTTGCCAGGCGGGTACTGCTACAACAGTTAACTGAGTCATGGCCCATTGCGTCCTGAGTTGTAATACTATGCCTATTAGGTGTGTCTACAAGACAGATGGATGACTACAAGACAGAACAAGATGAGTTAGGGTAGTAGGCCTTGTAGTTAATGTTCTCCACAGGGAAGAGATCCCAAGTGGAAGTCAACTGGCAGTGTAGAGTATGAAGTGTGGGTCTGTATGTCTTGAATTTTGAGGTAACACTGATCTCCAAAGATCTGAAACTAGGAGGAAGGCATAAGGAGACCTTAATGAGTGTGTACATTGGTGATAGCATTCAGGCTTCAATAGACACATTTAGGAAATGGGATTGAAAGAAGAGACTACTTAGGTAATAATATCTCGGGCACCAGTGTATGCTAGTCTTAAGCACCTTTTGCTAGTAATCTAACTACTGAGATGGATTTATATTGCATTATCATGCATATATTTACATGAATAATCTTAAGACCCTGAACGGATAGTGTAGCAACTCCATAATTTCTACAATAAAGGAACATGAGTAGAAAGGAGGAACTCTGAAATATGTCCTAAAGTTTCATTTACCTGAATGCTGAGTGATGTGATCAATGAACAAGGACTGATCAGCAAAAAATGAAACAAAAACAAGAATATAATGCAACACATGTATGTGTGTGCACATACACATACCCCCCCACACACACACAGAATTTAACTGGACTTTATCAAAGTGGATTTTTTTCCTTCCTAAAAGTTAATCAATTATTCCACTGGTAGATTATAGCAGAACTTTCCAACCCTATGTGTTGGGAAGACTTGGTGCGCCACAAAAGTATTAGTTTTGCTGAGATATTGATCTTCTCCACCCACCAGGCAGCCGGCTGGAGTCTGGGGCTGGCAGCAGCCTTACGTATTGACCTCACTGTGCCCTACAAAAGTCACTTCGTATCTTGTGACATTAAAAACCTCGGGATGTTAATATGTATTTTAATATGTATTCACTCGCTTCTTTCCTACAAATTACATTACCATCAGCCTGAAGGTTTTATAGACATACTTAGCTGATATTTTCTTTGTACGTATTGATTTTTTTTTAATTTGGAATTGCTCTGGGGAAGGCTAATGGAGTGCAAAGTAACTCAAACACCTGTCTGCTTTCCCTTTACTTTCACACTGATGGTAGTGAGCAATGTTTCCAAAGAATAGTATGTGTTCCACTGGTGGTATAGGAATTGATCTGAGATGGTGCCCAAATGAATTATGTATGTGAATACACACATACACACACATACACATCAAAACTCATGATTTTCAAGATATCTTTCCTTAAGGAAAGGCTAAAATGTGGGGAAAAAAAAAGAGATGACTAAAAAAAATCAAGTGAGATAGTAGAGGAGGTAACTAAATTACAAATAATTGAATTTTGGAGACACTAATCTAGTGTAAAGTGCACATAGGGTCTAAAGTCAAAAGACTGGGGTTCAAATACCTAGTTTCCTGTTTATAAACTGTATGCCCTTGAGCATATTTCTTCACCTCCCTGAGCCTCAGTTTTGTCATCTAAAGGTTAGAGGCAACAAGATTGTTGTGAGAGATAAATAAGACATATACACAGTCTACGACATCGTATCTAGGAGTTCCCATCATGGCGCAGCAGAAACGAATCCGACTAGGAAACATGAGGTTGCGGGTTCAGTCCCTGGCCTTGCTCAGTGGGTTAAGGATCTGGCGTTGCCGTGAGCTGTGGTGTAGGTCGCAGACACTGCTCAGATCTGGCGTTGCTGTGGCTGTGGTGTAGGCCAGCAGCTGTAGTTTCAACTAGACCCCTAGCCTGGGAACCCATATGCCATGGGTGAAGCCCTAAAAAGGCAAAAGACAAAAAAAAAAAATCATACCTAGCACATAATAAGAGTTCAAGAAAAGTTGGTTCTCTTCTCCCTGAGCCTAAAAGTGTTCTTTGACCTAAATCACTCACTGGAGCTCAAACTTGACTCTAAACAGAAAGCATCCAAACTATGACAGCCTCAATGCTTAGAGTGCTGGATATGGCAAATTTAGATCCTCCCAGATAATTATGTTCAAACTTTGATATTTAGGTACCAAGTGATTTTAGCTGAAAGTGAGGCCAGACGGGAAATTTTTAAATCCGAACTTGGCTCTAAACAGCAAATCACTGAATTGTCTTTCTCTTTGAAGATTTCTCTATTGGTTTCCATCAAGCTTTCCCTTAGCTCTGTGAACTCACTGACACTCATGAAATAGTCGCTACTTGCTTTTCAGGACAATTTTCACACAGCTGAAAGAAAAGAATCAAGAACTGAAAGGACAGAATTCTGACCACTCTGGCATCATTTAAACCTTGATTTGCTTATGAAACAAGTCAGAATAATAGCTTATGTGTAGGGAGTGCTTTCACATTTACCATCTCTGTCTGACTCCATCTCCTTCACAGTGGTCCAGGAAAACCTCCGCTGATAGACCCTGTCACCCAAAACATCAAGAGATGCCACACTCCAAGGAGCAAGCAGAGCTGAGAATTAGGTAGGAAACTGTGTCTTTTTAGCCAAGCAACCAGGAATCACCAAAACCTATGCAGCTGAATAAGGTTATTTTCTTAAAAGAGAACAATGCCACAAACTGTGGAGGGCCAGTTGCATGAGAGCAGGTTGAAGGACAATAATTGGGGTGGGGGCTGAATCTGGAGAAATGAATGGGGAAAGTGCTGTTTTTATGGCTGGGTTTAAAGGGCCAGGGCCAAATATTTTTGTTAAATTCACTCTACTACTTCAGTTGTATCCAGCATCCCAAAAGATTACACATTTTGTAGAGGTGTGGTAACACTGAATCACCAGTACTGCTTGAGATCAGTCTTAGGCAGTATCACTTGACTGTGAGCTCTCTGAAAGCAAGGACCTAACCCAACCAGCTGCCAGGCTCACTTCTGCTGGTCTCCTACATTTGCAGCAATCTCACTCTCTATTCCTACCATATACACCAAACATATAGCATTTCCACCTGGATGACGCATGGGCACTTCAAACTCTTTAAGTCCAGAGCTAAGTTTATTACCTCTACTGCAAGAGAAAACTTCTCCTCTTCTTTTATTGCCTGTCTCAAGCACATACCACCACTCCAACTCAATGGTTTATGTCAGAAACCTAGAAGTCATCTTCAAATGTTCCCCTCTCATTTACCTACCATTTCCAAGCAGTCATCAAAGACCTGGTAAGTCTACCTTCTAGTGGCCAATGGGCATATGAAAAGATGTTCACCATCACTAATCATCAGGGACATGCAAATCAAAACCACAACACAGTACCACCTCACATCTGTCAGAATGGCTATCATCAAAAAGACCACAAATAACAAACACTGGCGAGGATGTAGAGAAAAGGGAAGCCTTGTACACTGTTGGTGTGAATGTAAATTGGTGCAGCTACTATGGAAAAAAGTATGGATGTTTCTCAAAAAGCTAAAAATAGAACTAACATACAATCCAGAAATTCCACTCCTGGGTATGTAAAAAAAACCCAAAACACTAATGCAAAAAGATACATGCACCCCAATGTTCATAGCAGCATTATTTACAATTATCAAGATAGGGAAGCAACCTAATGTGTCCATCAAGAGATGAATGGATAAAGAAGATGTGATGTGTGTGTGTGTATATGTATATATACATATATGTATATGTATATATGTATGTTGCCATTAAGTTTAAAAATTCAGTTTAGCCAAGGATACAGCTTAGCTAATTATAGTTCTACAAAGCGCATTTTACCCAAGAATCTCAAAACTCCATGTATGTTAGAATAATTCTAGCTGCTGTAACAAATAAACCTAGTGGATTAACATGATAGAAATGTAATTCTTGCTCACCTAACTGTCCAATATGGATGTTTTCAGTCAGCGGGTGACTTTTCAGCTAGAGACATAGGTACCCAGGCTCCTGACATCTTGTGGATCTTCCCTCTTTATCACATTTAATTCCAAGGTCACTATGGTTACCTATATCAAGAAATGATATAGAATGAACACCTGCTTTTAAAAGTGACAAAAGTCACTTCTGTTCACATTCTATCAGCAAGTATTAGTCATATGGCACCACCTTGATGCAGAGAGCTCTGAAATGTAATCCAGAGAGAGGGGAAATATTAAGTTCTTGGTGATTAATTAGCTGTCTTTGCTACACCATACAAGTTGGTAAGCTGACTCTGCAAATCCACTTAGCCAGTATATTTAACTGAACTTTAACCTTAGGGACAACTTACAAAATAATTTTCATTTCAGAGGATAGCAGCACTGTTCAACTGTACCAGAAGGAATAGTGGGTTAAGCAGAGAATGTCCCTGAGGAGCTTAGCTAGGAACAGCTAGCTAGGAACAGAACCAAGAGCCAGATGAGCTAAAGGTGCCAACTGGCTCACCTCTCCTAGCTTGCTCTGCAGGTCCTTGCTGGCAAACACAACAAAATCACAAAGTACCGTTATTTCCAAATGTGGGATTTTGACCTCAGAGCTCCAAATCCCTCCAGGGGGCAGGGGGAATTTAAAGTCAAAATGGCAGCTCAGCTAAAGCAAAGAGTTTGCATCTGAAAGATACCTCCAGAAAGTTGCAATGGTGCAAATTCATCTCAATCAAGATTTTGCTGCCTGAACACACACACAGAAAAACTGTTTGGGTATTAGTTGTGCCAATCTTATAAACTATCATAGAAAACCTCTGGGGGCAGAAACACTTAATCATTCTGGAATGGAATGGCTTTGGGGGACAGCATGTCTTTGGGTCTATTTCTATTCAAAGTCTTAAAGTGCCTCAAGTGCCTGGCTGGCCTGATGGATTAGGTACTGAACCCTGAGGCTCTTGAGGTCAATGATTTATAGCAGCTGAAAGCTGTGAAATGTCATTCTGCTGAGAGGGCCATGCAGCTTTCAGTCAATAGAATTAGCAGACACTTGAGCACGTATTTTAGCACCAGCTGCTAGGCCCTCTAGAGATATTCAACAAATCCGGAAGGACCATCAGAGCCTCAACAGCAGCCAAAGCCAAGGCTAGCCTAGCTACATGTGATATATTTCTAAAATTGCAGGAAATAATGCAACCAATGGAGATTTTATTATAGATCTTCACCCTTCCTAAGTCCAGTGGATGAACAATGTTTGAAGATGAGAGAAGAAATAGAAATGGATTAGCAACCCAGACTCAACAATCCTCTTCAAGTCATTGAAAGAAGAAGAGCCCAGTTCCATTTCCCAACCTTCTTGGTCCAAGTGGATCCAGCTCATCCACATAAGCTTGAGTCAGAAATGGAAAAGCCTTGCTCCTGGTGTGTCATCTTCCCTCACATCTGTGGAAGGAATCCAGGCTAATCCACCCCACATCTTGCAGGGCCACTCTGTTCTTTACACTAGCATTCTTGGTCCTTGATCTCAGCTTTGTCTCTTGAGAAATAGAATATTACCTGCCATATCAGTAAATAAAAGATGTCACACGGCCATCAGCAATTGTAGCCACACCCCCAAATGTCAAGGTGAGTCCTGAGGGAACTCCGGAAGGAAAGAATACCTGCCATCTAGCAGTCATCAGACTGCTGCCACCCGCAAGGGTGCAGCTTGAGAGTACTCAGGATAAGAATACAAAGGATACTGGCCCCAGATAGCTTGAGGTCCATATCAAAGGAATGATTTTAGTGAGCCCAGAATCTTACATCTTCCCATATATAGAAAAGTGCTAAATTCCTTGACTTGAGATGTCTGCTTTTCTTTTATTAACAATCATCTTTTGTTCAGACTACTTGCCCTTTGTTGCAAGACTCCTATATATCCTAGTTCCACCCTCACCTCTGTGGAGCAGTTTTCTCCGGTAAGTTGAGCTGCTGCCTCCTGGGCTTGAAGTCCTGAGAATCTCTACCTAATAAAACGTAACCCTCAACTTTTAGGTTGTATGTATTTTTTTAGTCGACATCCTCCAAATTCAACTTCCTTAGGCTCCTTCATTTAACAATCTGTTCTGGACTTGCCTTTTCAGCTCAATAGCACTCTCTCTTCCTTGGTTTCCTCCAGCCCCAGCCACAGCTGGGGAAGAAGCCACAGTTCTTCACTTGGCTCTAAGCATCACACACCATACTTTGGAGTTACTGGCCCTGGTAGTGTGGGACCAACCTGCACCACTTCCCTACACAAAAAGGGTAAATAGACACCTCTCAATAGTACACACAAAACAATATCTCATTGAACACCTTACCATCAAGGACTGACCTATCTCAGCCCTATCCCAGATATTTGGAATAAGCATTCAACTATCTATATACTGCCCCATCCCATCTTATCTTTTCCCCAGCACTAGGCCAAAGTGCTGGACACTTGCACAATATAATCAGGTACTAGGCCATCTACTGCTAATACAAATTAACTTATTTAGAAAACAGGAAGACTCAAAGACATAGAAAATAATCTTATGGTTAACAAAGCAGGAAGCGGAGGGGGGATAAATTAGGAATTTGGGATGAACAGCTGCACACTACTATATATAAGATTGATAATCAGGAGTTCTCTGATGGCCTGATAGGTTAAGGATCCAGCATGCTCATAGTTGTGGTTCAGGTCACTGCTGTGGCACAGGTTCAATCCCTGGCCTTGGAACTTCCAAATGCCATGGGTGTAGCCAAAAATAAAATTTTTTTTTAAAAAGTTAAAAATAAAGTAGATAGGAGTTCCCATCATGGCGCAGGGGAAATAAATCTAACTAGAAACCATGAGGTTTCAAGTTCGATCCCTGGCCTTGGTCAGTGGGTTAAGGATCCAGCATTGCCGTGAGCTGTGGTGTAGGTCACAGACATGGCTCAGATCCCGCATTGCTGTGGCTCTGGCGTAGGCCGGTGGCTACAGCTCCAATCGGACCCCTAGCCTGGGAACATCCATATGCTGCAGATGCGATCCTAAAAAGATAAATAAATAAATAAATAAATAAATAAATAAAAAGTAGATAATCCACAAGGACCTATTGTATAGCACAAGGAATTATATCCAATATCTATAACAACCTATAATGAAAAGAATTTGAAAGAGAATAGAGATGTGTATACACACACACATATCACTGAATCACTTTGCTGTACACCTGAAACATTGTAAATCAACTATATTTCAATTAAAAATAAATAAATAAATATCTGCTGCTGCATAACAGAGGAAGTTTAGCTGGATGGTGCTGGTTCAGAGTCTCTCAGGAGATGGTAGCTATAGGCCAAGGCTGCAGTCATCCGAGGGGGCTTAAAAAGCTCACATTTGTGGTTTCAGAAGGAGGCTTCAGCTCTTCATCACATGGGCCTCTCCACAAGGCTGTTCACATGACATGGCACCTGGATTCCCCCAGAGCAAGTGGTCTGAGAGAGAAAGAGACAGTCCTCAGGATGGAAGCCACGGTCTTTTCATAACCTCATCTTGGAAGTGATAGAGTCTTAGGCAAATGGAACTTAGAAAGGAAGTGGCTTGCCATTTCCCAGAGGAAACAGGAAGAGAGAAGCAAAGAGAGGGAGGAAAGTGGGATCAAAAGGACCTAACAGGATGGTAAACTGATGGAAGAAGGGCCAGCTTCAGTTACCTGGGGAGCAGGAGCAGCTTCAAGTCCTCGATGAAGTGCTTGGATGAGGTTCCAGCACTCACATGCATTGAGTACAGTGCCATCTTAAGAGGGGCAGAGCCATCTTGTATTGAATGGCATCTGCTCAGAGAGGAAGTCCCAGAATCACAGTGCTTTTTCTTGCAGCACATGCATCTTTGCCCTCGGGGCGGGCCTCTGTACTGGTGCCTGAGTTCTTCAAACAGGGAGAGGTAAGAGATAAATGCAGTAAGGAGGCCATACTCTTAATGGAACTGAAATCTAACAAGTGGACCAGAAAGATGGCAGAATAGAAGGACTAGAGCTCAACTTCTCTCCTAAAAACAATTTTTTTTCCTCCTAAAATTTATAACAAAATGCTGAGCAATCTGCAACCAAATGGACTGGAAACTTTCTAAAATATATCCGACTCCAGAAGACAAAGAGGAGGCCATATCAAGAGGTAGGAGGGGCGATTACATGATATAAGCAACCCCATACCTCCCAGTTAGGAAGCCCCACAGACTGGAAAGTAACTGTATCACAGACACTCACCTACAGGAGTGAGAGTTCTGAGCCCCACATCAAACCCCCAAACGTGGGGATCTGGCATTGGGAGAAAGAGCCCCCGGAGCATCTGGCATTGAAGGCCAGTGGGGCTTGTGTGCAGGAGCTCCATGGGACTGGGGGAAGTGGAGACTCCATTCTTAAAAGGTGCACACAGACTTTCACGTGCACTGGGTCCCAAGCCAAAGCAGGGTCTCTCTAGGAATCTGGGTCAGACCTGGCTGCAGTTCTGGGAGGACCTCCTGGGAAAGCAGGGGTGAATGTGGCTTGTTGTGGGGGAAGGACATTGGAAGCAAAGCTCTTGGGAATCTTCATCAGTGTGCCTTTCTCTGGAGGTGGCCATCATGGGAAAATCTGGCCCCACCCATCAGCACTGAGAAACCCCAGACCAAACAACAATCCAGGTGGGATCACAGCCCCGCCTATCAGTAAATAGGCTGCCTAAAGACACCCAGGCACACAGCCTCCTCAAATCCCATCCAGAGACAAAGCCCCACCCACCAGAGGGATAGGAATCAGCTCCACCTACCAGTGGGCAGGCACCAGCCCCCCCCATCAGGAAGCCTACGGCAAGCCCTGTAACAACTTTAGCCACAAGGAGGGAAGACACCAGAAGTAAGAGAGGCTACAACTCTATTATCTGCAAAAAGGTCACCACACCAAAAACCCATAAAAATGAAAATACAGAGAACTATAACTCATATGAGGGAGAAAGGAAATACCCCAGAAAATTAGCTAAGTGATGAAGAGATTCTCAGCCTCCAGTAAAAAGACTTTAGACTGTTGATGCTGAAGACAATCCAAGGCATTGGAAATAAACTGGAGGCAAAGATGGATAACTTACAGGAAACACTCAACAAAGAGATACAAGATATAAAACTTAGGAAGAGATGCAAAATACAATAACTAAAACAAAAAATTCATTGGAAGCAGCCAACAGAAGAATACAAGAAGCAGAAGAACGAATAAGTGAGGTGGAGGACAGATTAGTGGAAATCACGGATGTGGAACAGAAAAGAGAAAAAAGATTGAAAACAAATGAAGAGAGTCTCAGAGAACTCTGGGACAATGTTAAATTCACCACCATTCATATTATAGGAGTGCCAGAAGGAGAAGAGAAAGAGACAGAAAAAATATTCAAAGAGATAATAGCCAAAAACTTCCCTAACATGGGAAAGGAACCACTCATTCAAATCCAGAAAGCACAACGAGTACCATATAAAATAAACCCAAGGAGGAACACCCCGAGACACATATTAATCAAACTAGCCAAAATTAAAGACAAAGAGAAAATACTGAAAGCAGCTAGGGAAAAGAAACAACTAACACACAAGGGAACCCCAGTAATGTTATCAGCAGATTTTTCAGCAGAAACTCTGCAGGCCATAAGGGAGTGATATACTTAACATGATGAAAGGAAAAAACCTCCAACCAAGATTACTTTACCCAGCAAGGCTCTCATTCAGATTTGAAGGAGAAATCATCTTGGGAGTGATAGTCCACCATTTCTGTTCATTAGAAGCAAGTCACAAAGACCAGCCCACATTCCAGGGAAAGGAATTAGGCTCTACCACTTGAAAGAAGGAGTATCAAAGAATTTGAGCACATAGCATTAAAGCTACCATAACCACAAAATACCTCTGGAAGGGAAGACAAGCCTTTCTCTGGCCCCCTTCAGCCTAATTCTATTGGGCACTCAGGGCACCTCCATCCTCCTCAGAGCTTGGGTGCCCAGGGTTGGGGAAAGCCTTGCCCTATATTTCAGCCAACTTGTGAGCTGCAGCTACCTGCCTCACTTGCTGTTGACACTACTTCCTATAGGCACAACCCTGGTTTTACCACTACCCTGCTTAACCCTAAGAATCCCCTGGATTTAACTGGTCTACATCTGAGGTTTTGTTCTATCCTCCCTGCATTTCTTTTTTTTTTTTTTTTTGTAGGGCCACACCCATGGCACATGGAAGTTCCCAGGCTAGGGGTCAAATTGGACCTACAGCTGCCAGCCTACATCACAGCCATAGCAACGCCAGATCCGCCTGCATCTGCAACCTACACCACAGCTCACGGCAATATCAGATCCTTAACCCACTGAGTGAGGCCAGGGATCGAACCCGAAACTTCATGGTTCCTAGTTGGATTCATTTCTACTGCACTGCAATGGGAACTCCTATAAAGATGAGGAGGCTTTTTTTTTTTTTTTTTTTTTTTTTTTTGCTTTTTTAGGGCTGCACCTGCAGTATGTGGAGATTCCCAGGTCAGAGGATGAATCAGAGCTACAGCTGCCGAACTACACCACAGCCATAGCAACATGGAATCACAAGCCACATCTGCAACCTACACCACAGCTCATGACAACACCGGATCCTTAACCCACTGAGTGAGGCCAGGGATTGAACCTGCAACTTCATGGTTACTAGTCGGACTTGTTTTCATTGCACCACAACAGGAACTCCTTGCATTTCTAATAGTAGGAAGAATAGGACACTCCCAGATCATATACCCTGCACATGCCAGACTGGCTGGGCTTGGCCAGGCCTCTGTCTGGACTTCATTTCTAACTGTACTGCTCCCCTTGGAGCCAGTTCTGCTACCTTTGCTCTTCCCCCAGCATTCTCTCCAAGCTTCTCAATGTATTGGCCTATTCATTCCCAGTTGATGATGACAAGATGCCAAACAGGGTCCTTTCCACATGGAATCGAAACATGTACTTCCTGAACACAGAGAAGAATGGAAAGCCCTCATGGAAAAGGCCAGAGAGCAGATCCACTTCTAGTCCATGCAGAGACATCTTTGAGAAACTTTCCTAAGCCCAGAATACAAAAGAGATGATCAGGGAGGCAACTCCTTTATGTCAGGGAAAAAATATTTTCTTTAATTTATTAGTTTTAATTACGATTTTAAATGATGTATCTCAAACTCCTAATAACACTACATTTAGCTATAAGTATCAATCTATATTATATACCAGTTAATGCCATATGTATTCAGGTATTATCATATATTTTAAGTGTATACCTATATTTTTATTCTGCCTTTTTCATTTAATATTACTTCAAATACAAATTCCTATCAATATTGTCTCCATGTTTGTCATTTTGTAATAGTCATAAGGCATTCTACCTCACTGACACACATGATTTGTTCAACCATTCACCTCCTGCTAATTAGTTGTTTCCAATTTTTGATAGTTATGGTAGAACTCCCATTAACATTTGAAAAACTTACTTTCCTTTGTTTTAAGGTTACAAACTAATGTCTTTTGTCTTAAGATTGTTCCAGTTGAAATGCTTTGAGCACATTTCAGATTTTTAAATGTAAGCTATGCCCTGTCTGCGTCTAAAGAGAGTCTAGATGGCTTACAATAAAAGCACATACACAATACAAGGCAATATGTGCATGGGCACTGATAGGACAATTAAAATAGAGATAAAAACAACTAAAGTCTAAAAGATACATGCACCCCAATGTTCATAGCAGCACAATTTATAACAGTCAAGATATGGAAAGCAACCTAAATGTCCATGTCCATCAACAGATGAATGGATAAATATGGTGGAATATTAGTCATAAAAAAGAATGAAATAAGCCATTTGCAGCAACATGGATGAACCTACAGACTATCATAGTGAAGTATGTCAGACAAAGAAAGACAAATGTTAAATGATATCGCTTATGTGTGGAATCTAAAAAAACGATACAAATGAACTTATTTACAACACAGAAACAGACTCACAGACATAGAAAGCAAACTTATGGTTACCAAAGGGGAAAGGAGGGGGAGGGATAAAATAGGAGTTCAGGAGTTCCTGCTGTGATTCTATAGGTTAAGGACCTGACATTGTCCATGAGGATGCAGGTTTGATTCCTGGCCTTGCTCAGTGGGTTAAGGATCCAGCATTGCTGCAAGCTTTGGTGTAGGTTGCAGATACAGCTCAGATCCCTTGTTGCTGTGGCTGTGGTGTAGGCCAGCAGCTGCAGCTCCAATTTGACCCTTAGCCTGGGAACTTCCATATGCCATGGATGTGGCCCTAAAAAGACAAAAAAAAAAATGAATCACTTTGCTGTATTCCTGAAACTAACACATCACTGCAAATCAGCTATACTTCAATTAAAAAAAATAACTAAAAAGGTTTATGTGAAAGCAACAAACTCTAAACAACATAATTCATGTTTTGAGGTGGAATTATGATGCCCTTGAGTTCAGACTTCAGTTTCTTCCTTTGGTGGTATTTGTTTCTGTCCCACGGAGAGAATTTTCCATGACAAAAAACAATTCTTCTCTACTTTGTCATTTAAGG